>NC_141171.1:10005000-20005000 GCF_055505025.1 Bos grunniens
ACCTGCTGAATCACAGTTTTCATTTGATCTATAGTTCTTGGTAATTTTTAAGAACAGTCAATTTAGAAAAATGCTGGACTAGAATAAATTTTATACCTTTTCACTGATGGTATTTGAGGCAGTACAATTATAAGTATTGGATAATGTCCTATGCAATACATGTGTGCTGCTGCTAAGTCACTTCAGTCGTGTCCGATTCTGTGCGATCCCATAGACGGCAGCCCATCAGGATCCCCCGTCCCTGGGATTCTCCAGGCAAGAACACTGGAGTGGGTTTCCATTTCCTTCTCCAATGCATAAATGTGAAAAGTGAAAGGGAAGTCGCTCAGTCGTGTCCGACTCTTAGAAACCCCATGAACTGCAGCCCACCAGGCTCCTCCATCCATGGGATTTGCCAGGCAAGAGTACTGGAATGGGTTGCCATTGCCTTCTCTGGCAATACCTGTGTAGAATCCTTTTATTTTTTAAATATAAATTTATTTATTTTAATTGGAGGTTGATTACTTTACAATATTGTATTGGTTTTGCCATACATCAACGTGAATCTGACACAGATGTATAAAACAGTCTTTTGGACTCTGTGGGAGAGGGAGAGGCTGGGTTGATTTGGGAGAATGGCATTGAAACTTGTATAATATCATATATGAAACAAATCGCCAGTCCAGGTTCGATGCATAATACTAGAACCCTTTTAGATCCTGAAAAATATAACCAGCTGCAAAGTCATCTCTGATTGCAAATCACTGCTACAGAATTTATGAACTAGAAGCATTCTGACAATCAAAACACCTAATCAAGACTCCATTCCTTTCTTGGTCATACCTTTGAGCAGAACATTAAACCCCTCTGTCTTATTTCTATAATAGAGAATGAAGTCATACTATATAAGAAGACTATATCACAGCATGAACTTCTATAAAAATTAAAGCAGACAGTCCCCATAATGTGCTAAGTTAGGTTATAGTGTATAAAAATATCTAAATTTCTCTCAGATTTAAAAACATTCATAATGAAGTACTTAAGGACAGCTCTTAACTTCTGATATAAGCATACAAATCCTGATTGAGTTGGCAAAAATGTCGGGGAGCCAAGGAGTGTAGTGCATAAGGTTTTCTATGAAAGGACAAAGTTGTCACAATCCTAAAGTATTTTTTAGAAATATCAGGAGTTATGTTTTCACCACTAGTGAAAACTTGAAAGATCTGAGGGACTAAATTAAGTGAGAATTCTTAACCTTAGACTTTGAGGAAACTTTAGCTCAGACTGGGATAAGATGCTGGTTTGGTTTAGACCTCTGGACACAGGACAATTAACAAGAAGGATTAATAAAAACATAATTCACCTACCTTGTAAACTGGTCTCTTAGGAACAAAGAATGAACTGGAAAATTTTCCTTTCTATCCAGACCCCTGTCCCCCAGGGAAATCAGGTACAGACTATGGATGTGACAGCAGAAAGATGCCTAATGAGAGGCCAGGTGAGCTGTAAAATCTCTCTGCTGTGGTCCCCTTGGCCTGAGAAATCTTGGATGCTACAGAACATGTTTCCTTTGAAAACCTGAGTTTGGCTGGGAAATCAGTCCTTTACTCCCTCCAGCTGTCTTGTGGGAACAGAGCTTTAGGCTGTATTATCAACCCTCCAGGAGGCATTTGAACTTCCACCCAAAGACCTTTCTTTCAATTCCCATCTAGGTAAGTCTGAGAGCCCAGAGACACTGTGGGAGAGAAATACAATGCAAACCTTGAACATTTATCTGAGGTCACCTGTGATTGAGTCCAGCCTAGCTCAGATACCAGAGATTAGTGTGATAGTTTGCTATCCTGATTATTGTGTGTGCACGCTCATTCACTCAGTCATTTTCGACTCTTACCCCATGGACTGTAGCCTGCTAGGCTCCTCTGTCCATGGAATTTTTCAGGCAAGATACTGGAGTGGGTTGCCATTTCCTCCTTTAGGGGATCTTCCCAACCCAAAGATTGAACCTGAGTCTCTTGCATCTCCTGCACTGGCAGTGGATTCTTTATCACTAGCACCACTCAGGAAACTCTAATTCATAAATAAATGTATTTACTTAGGACTAAAAGAATAGCATGGGCTTTGCAGATGGCACTAGTGGTAAAGAACCTGCTTGGCAATGCAGGGTCTTCCCTGGTGGCTCAGAAAATAAAGCATCTGCCTGCAATGCAGGAGACCCGGGTTCGATCCCTGGATTGGGAAGATCCCATGGAGAAGGAAATAGCAACCCACTCCAGTCTTATTGCCTGAAAAAATCCCATGGATAGAGGAGCCTGGCGGGCTACAGTCCATGGGGTTGCAAAGAGTCAGACATGACTGAGCGACTTCACACTCATACTGGCAATGCAGGAGACATAAGACACACGGATTCAATCCCTTGGTTAGGAATATCCCCTGGAGGAGGGTATGACAACCCACTTCAGGATTCTTGCCTGGAGAATTCCATGGACAGAGGAGCCTGGTGGGCTACCGTCCACAGGCTCTCAAAGAGATGGACACCACTGAGCGACTGAGCAGGCACGAAAAAGAGAAGTAAACACTGACCTCAGTAAGGTAAGGCTCAGTGTTGCCAATTAAATGATTAAAATGTATGTTCGAGTTGAAGAGAGAATGGGAGGCAAAAAGTGTTTCCAGTAAAATTTGAACATAAGCCTAATGACAATATGAAGTAACAAGAGTAGAGAAATAAGTTATTAGATGTGGACAGATGTACAGTGAAGTAAGGATTCTTTTTTAAGATGGGTCATATTTGACTGTTTCCATATTAATGAGTAAGATCTGAACCAAGGGCTTCATGAAAATATATCCCTGCAAACATGTATGTGATGGCTGATTCATGTTGACGTAGGGCAGAACCCAATACAATATTGTAATCATCCTCCAATTAAAAATAAATAAATTAAAAAAGATTCTTGACAGCTGGTACCTTCTCTTTGTTGTAATGTTCAGTCACTCAGTCTTGTCTGACTCTTTGTAACCTCATGGACTGTAGCCTGCCATCTCCTCTGTCCATGGGATTCTCCAGGCAAGAATAATGGAGTGGGTTCCCATTTCCTCCTCCAGGGAATCATTCCCATCCAGGGATCAAATCCACATTTCCTGTGTCTCCTGCATTGCAGGCAGTTTCTTTATCCACTGGGCAATCGGGAAAGACTTTTGCTAAAAAGTTTTATATGCATTCTCATACAGAAAGAGTTGGAAATGACTGAACACACACAAACACACACATACACATATATATTTATCTCTGTGTTACACATTTACTCTGTTGATCAAAAGTTGTCTGTGAGAACCATTTGTATGCTGCAGTTGGAGTGTTTTAATTACTGTCTTTGCTCATATTATTCAAAAAAATTGGAATCTTTATTTTCTTTCCACAAAATGCTTGCTATTTAGTTATTTTATGTATATATAGATGTATTTGTGAGAATGTTTAGTAATCTATAAAATTTATGTGGTCAGTCAGTCATATGGTGTTCTCTCCATTGCTTTTTACATTTTTTATTGAAAGAATTGAGCTGTCACTGTAATATTCTTCACTTATCAATATTTGCTTTAAAAACACACCAGTGATTGTTTTCCTGCATATTTTTTTAGTGCTAATTAATCACTTATAATGGGCTTCCTAAGTGACGCTAGTGGTAAAGAACCCACCTGCCAATGCAGGAGACATAAGAGAAATAGCTGGATCCCTAGGTCTGGAAGATGCCCTGGAGGAGGACATGGCAACCCACTACAGTATTCATGCCTGGAGAATCCCATGGATGAAGGAGCCTTGTGGGCTGTGGTCCACAGGGTTGCAAAGAGTTGGACATGACTGTATCAACTTAACACACACACACACACAACCACCTATTAACATAGTTATAACTTTTACTGTCTTCTTCTTTATTGTTCCTTTTAATCTTTTGTGGTTAAATGTATTTCTAAAAGTTGCATTATCTTTAGACATCATGTAGAAATCATTTTTTAAACATTTGATTAAATGTTACCTTTGTCTTTCATGAACATATTTGAATCCATGTATCTTTAGTTAAGAAAAAAAATTGAACTTGAATACTGCTTCCTCCTTGCATTTAAAATATCTTCTCTTATTTTATTTCCAATTCTTTGGCAATTTAACATTGAATTAGTGGCCAATGTTGGTATCATTAAATTATTTCTGTTTAGGTCTTTATGAAACTTAGTTATTCACTCAATCTTGTTACATTCGGTTATTTTAAAACCACAACCATTTAATCTAACTTTATTCTCAGTAACATTGTCCCATATATGCTTGGTTTCTTTTAAACTTTTCTTTCTTTTTTATTTTATTTTATTTTTAAACTTTACAAGTTGTATTAGTTTTGCCAAATATCAAAATGAATCCACCACAGGTGTACATGTGTTCCCCATCCTGAACCCTCCTCCCTCCTCCTGCCCCATACCCTCCCTCTGGGTCGTCCCAGTGCACCAGCCCCAAGCATCCAGTATCGTGCATCGAACCTGGACTGGTATCTCGTTTCATATATGATATTATACATGTTTCAATGCCATTCTCCCAAATCTCCCCACCCTCTCCCTCTCCCACAGAGTCCATAAGACTGATCTATACATCAGTGTCTCTTTTGCTGTCTCGTACACAGGGTTATTGTTACCATCTTTCTAAATTCCATATATATGCTCTAGTATACTGTATTGGTGTTTTTCTTTCTGGCTTACTTCACTCTGTATAATAGGTTCCAGTTTCATTGATCTCATTAGAACTGATTCAAATGTATTCTTTTGAATGGCTGAGTAATACTCCATTGTGTATATGTACCACAGCTTTCTTATCCATTCATCTGCTGATGGGCATCTAGGTTGCTTCCATTTCCTGGCTATTATAGATAGTGCTGCGATGAACATTGGGGTGCACGTGTCTCTTTCCCTTCTGGTTTCCTCAGTGTGTATGCCCAGCAGTGGGATTGCTGGATCATAAGGCAGTTCTATTTCCAGTTTTTTAAGGAATCTCCACACTGTTCTCCATAGTGGCTGTACTAGTTTGCATTCCCACCAACAGTGTAAGAGAGTTCTCTTTTCTCCACACCCTCTCCAGCATTTATTGCTTGTAGACTTATGGATCACAGCCATTCTGACTGGCTTGAAATGGTACATCATAGTGGTTTTGATTTGCATTTCTCTGATAATGAGTGATGTTGAGCATCTTTACATGTGTTTGTTAGCCATCTGCATGTCTTCTTTGGAGAAATGTCTGTTTAGTTCTTTGGCCCATTTTTTGATTGGGTCGTTTATTTTTCTGGAGTTGAGCTGTAGGAGTTGCTTGTATATTTTTGAGATTAGTTGTTTGTCAGTTGCTTCATTTGCTATTATTTTCTCCCATTCTGAAGGCTGCCTTTTCCCCTTGCTAATAGTTTCCTTTGTTGAGCAGAAGCTTTTAAGTTTAATTAGGTCCCATTTGTTTATTTTTGATTTTATTTCCAATATTCTGGGAAGTGGGTCATAGAGGATCTTGCTGTGATGTATGTCGGAGAGTGTTTTGCCTATGTTCTCCTCTAGGAGTTTTATAGTTTCTGGTCTTACGTTTAGATCTTTAAACCATTTTGAGTTTATTTTTTGTATGGTGTTAGAAAGTGTTCTAGTTTCATTCTTTTACAAGTGGTTGACCAGTTTTCCCAGCACCACTTGTTAAAGAGATTGTCTTGATTTATTTTTTTTAATTTTATTTTATTTTTAAACTTTACATAATTGTGTTAGTTTTGCCAAATATCAAAATGAATCTGCCACTGGTATACATGTGTCCCCCATCCTGAACCCTCCTCCCTCCTCCCTCCTTTAATCCATTGTACATTCTTGCATCCATTGTCAAAGATAAGGTGTCCATATGTGCGTGGATTTATCTCTGGGCTTTCTATTTTATTCCATTGATCTATATTTTTGTCTTTGTGCCAGTACCATACTGTCTTGATAACTGTGGCTTTGTAATAGAGCCTCAAGTCAGGTAGGTTGATTCCTCCAGTTCCATTCTTCTTTCTCAAGATAGCTTTGGCTAGTCGAGGTTTTTTGTATTTCCATACAAATTGTGAAATTATTTGTTCTAGCTCTCTGAAGAATACCGTTGGTAGCTTGATAGGGATTGAATTGAATCTATAAATTGCTTTGGGTAGTATACTCATTTTCACTATATTGATTCTTCCAATCCATGAACATGGTATATTTTTCCATCTATTAGTGTCCTCTTTGATTTCTTTCACCAGTGTTTTATAGTTTTCTATGTATAGGTCTTTAGTTTCTTTAGGTAGCTATATTCCTAAGTATTTTATTCTTTCCGTTGCAATGGTGAATGGAATTGTTTCCTTAATTTCTCTTTCAGTTTTCTCATTATTAGTGTATAGGAATGCAAGGGATTTCTGTGTGTTGATTTTATATCCTGCAACTTTACTATAATCATTGATTAGTTCCAGTAATTTTCTGGTGGAGTCTTTAGGGTTTTCTCTGTAGAGGATCATGTCATCTGCAAATAGTGAGAGTTTTACTTCTTCTTTTCCAATTTGGATTCCTTTTATTTCTTTTTCTGCTCTGATTGCTGTGGCCAAAACTTCCAAAACTATGTTGAATAGTAATGGTGAAAGTGGGCACCCTTGTCTTGTTCCTGACTTTAGAGGAAATGTTTTCAGTTTTTCACCATTGAGGATAATGTTTGCTACGGGTTTGTCATATATAGCTTTTACTATGTTGAGGTATGTTCCTTCTATTCCTGTTTTCTGGAAAGTTCTTATCATAAATGGATGTTGAATTTTGTCAAAGGCTTTCTCTGCATCTATTGAGATAATCATGGTTTTTATTCTTAAATTTGTTAATGTGGTGTATTACACTGATTAATTTGAGGATATTGAAGAATCCTTGCATCCCTGGGATAAAGCCCACTTGGTCATGGTGTATGATCTTTTTGATGTGTTGTTGGATTCTGGTTGCTAGAATTTTCTTAAGGATTTTTGCATCTATTTTCATCAGTGATATTGGCCTGTAGTTTTCTTTTTTGTGTGTGGGATCTTTGTTAGGTTTTGGTATTAGGTGATGGTGGCCTCATAGAATGAGTTTGGCAGTTTACCTCCCTCTGCAATTTTCTGGAAGAGTTTGAGCAGGATAGGTGTTAGCTCTTCTCTAAATTTTTGGTAGAATTCAGCTGTGAAGCCGTCTGGACCTGGGCTTTTGTTTGCTGGAAGATTTTTGATAACAGTTTCAATTTCCGTGCTTGTGATGGGTCTGTTAAGATTTTCTATTTCTTCCTGGTCCAGTTTGGAAAGTTGTACTTTTCTAAGAATTTGTCCATTTCTTCCACGTTGTCCTTTTTATTGGCATATAATTGTTGATAGTTGTCTCTTATGATCCTTTGTATTTCTGTGTTATCTGTTGTGATCTCTCTATTTTCATTTCTAATTTTATTGATTTGATTTTTCTCCCTTTATTTCTTGATGGATGTGGCTAATGGCTTGTGAATTTTATTTATCCTTTCAAAGAACCAGCTTTTGGCTTTGTTGATTCATGCTATGGTCTCTTTTGTTTCTTTTGCATTTATTTCTGCCCTAATTTTTAAGATTTCTTTCCTTCTACTAACCCTGGGGTTCTTCATTTCTTCCTTTTCTAGTTGCTTTAGGTGTAGGGTTAGGTTATTTATTTGACTTTTTTCTTGTTTCTTGAGGTATACCTGTATTGCTATGAACTTTCCCCTTAGGACTGCTTTTAAAGTGTCCCACAGGTTTTGAGTTGTGTTTTCATTTTCATTAGTTTCTGTGCAAATTTTGATTTCTTTTTTGATTTCTTCTGTGATTTGCTGGTTATTCAGCAGCATGTTGTTCAGCCTCCATATGTTGGAATTTTTAATAGATTTTCTCCTGTAATTGAGATCTAAGCTTACTGCATTGTGGTCAGAAAAGATACTCGGAATAATTTCAATTTTTTTGAGTTTACCAAGGCTAGATTTATGGTCCAGGATGTGATCTATCCTGGAGAAGGTTCCATGTGCGCTTGAGAAAAAGATGAAATTCATTGTTTTGGGATGAAATGTCCTATAGATATCAATTAGGTCTAACTGGTCTATTGTATCATTTAACGTTTGTGTTTCCTTCTTAATTTTCTGTTTAGTTGATCTATCCATAGGTGTGAGTGGGGTATTAAAGTCTCCCACTATTGTGTTATTGTTAATTTCTCCTTTCATACTTGTTAGCATTTGTCTTACATATTGCCGCGCTCCCGTGTTGGGTACATATATATTTATAATTTTTATATCTTCTTCTTGGATTGATCTTTTGATCATTATGTAGTGACCATCTTTGTCTCTTTTCACAGCCTTTGTTTTAAAGTCTATTTTATCGGATATGAGTATTGCTACTCCTGATTTCTTTTGGTCCCTATTTGCATGGAAAATCTTTTTCCAGCCCTTCACTTTCAGTCTGTATGTGTCTCCTGTTTTGAGGTGGGTCTCTTGTAGACAACATATGTAGGGGTCTTGTTCTTGTATCCATTCAGCCAGTCTTTGTCTTTTGGTTGGGGCATTCAACCCATTTACGTTTAAGGTAATTACTGATAAGTATGATCCCATTGCCATTTACTTTATTGTTTTGGGTTCGAGTTTATACACTGTTTTTGTGTTTCCTGTCTAGAGAATATCCTTTAGTATTTGTTGGAGAGCTGGTTTGGTGGTGCTGAATTCTCTCAGCTTTTGCTTGTCTGAGAAGCTTTTGATTTCTCCTTCATATTTGAGTGAGATCCTAGCTGGATACAATAATCTGGGCTGTAGGTTATTTTCTTTCATCACTTTAAGTATGTCTTGCCATTCCCCCCTGGCTTGAAGAGTTTCTATTGAAAGATCAGCTGTTATCCTTATGGGAATTCCCTTGTGTGTTATTTGTTGTTTTTCCCTTGCTGCTTTTAATATTTGTTCTTTGTTAATTTGATTAATATGTGTCTTGGGGTGTTTTGCCTTGGGTTTATCCTGTTTGGGACTCTCTGGTTTTCTTGGACTTGGGTGATTATTTCCTTCCCCATTTTACGGAAGTTTTCAACTATTACCTCTTCAAGTATTTTCTCGTGGTCTTTCTTTTTGTCTTCTTCTTCTGGGACCCCTAATATTCGAATGTTGTAGCGTTTAATATTGTCCTGGAGGTCTCTAAGATTGGCCTCATTTCTTTTAATTCGTTTTTCTTTTATCCTCTCTGATTCATTTATTTCTACCATTCTATCTTCTAATTCATGAATCCTATCTTCTGCCTCTATTATTCTACTATTTGTTGCCTCCAGAGTGTTTTTAATTTCATTTATTGCATTATTCATTTTATATTGACTATCTTTTATTTCTTCTAGGTCCTTGTTAAACCTTTCTTGCATCTTCTCAATCTTTGTCTCCAAGCTATTTATCTGTGATTCCATTTTGATTTCAAGACTTTGGATCAATTTCACTATCATTATTCGGAATTCTTTATCAGGTAGATTCCCTATCTCTTCCTCTTTTGTTTGGTTTGGTGGGCATTTATCCTGTTCCTTTATCTGCTGGGTATTCCTCTGTCTCTTCATCTTGTTTAAATTGCTGAGTTTGGGGTGTCCTTTCTGTATTCTGGCAGTTTGTGGAGTTTTCTTTATTGTGGCCTTTCCTTGCTCTGTGTGGGTTTGTACAGGTGGCTTGTCAAGGTTTCTTGGTTAGGGAAGCTTGTGTCAGTGTTCTGGTGGGTGGAGCTGTATTTCTTCTCTTTGGAGTGCAATGAAATGTCCAGTAATGAGTTATGGGATGTCTATGGTTTTGGGGTGACTTTGGGCTGCCTGTATCTTGGAACTCAGGGCTGTGGTCCTTGCTGCTGGAGAATTTGCTTGGTATGTCTTGCCCTGAAACTTGTTTCACCCAGAGAGGTTTACAGCGTTATATGGAGAAGAGAAGAGTGAGGAGGGAGTTAGAGGTGACCCAAATGAGATGGGGTGAAATCAATAGAGGAGAGAGTGGGCTATTCAGTAATCTCTTCCTTATGTGCACACCACAACTGGACCGCTCAGAGTTGTTCACAGAGTTATACAGAGAAGAGAAGAAGGAGAAAGGTGGCAGAGGTGGCCAGGAGGATAAATGGGGGGAATGAAAAGGAGGGAGACAGATCCAGCCAGTAATCAGTTCCTTAAGTGTTCTCCACCATCTGGAACACGCAGAAATTCACAGAGTTGGGTAGAGTAGAGAGGGGTTAGGGAGGAGACACAGGCGACCTAGTGGAGAAAAAGGAGAGTCCAAAGGGAGAGAGAGCAGTTAAGCCAGTAATCTCGCTCCCTAGTGAAAAATGGGTACTGAAGATTGGGTTCTTAAAGGTACAAAATTGGTAACAAATACATAAAAGCAAAAATTAAAGATCTAGAGTAGAGTTTTGAATTTCAAAAATATGATGTTAAAGAAAAGGAGAAGGAAAAGAAAGAGAGAAAAAAACAAACAAACAAGGTCGCAAAAATTATAAAGAAAATATAGGTACAAAATTGATAACTAATACCAAAAAGCAAAAGTTAAAAATCTAGAGTAGAGTTTGGAATTTCAAAAATACAATGTTCATTTTGATATTTGGCAA
This sequence comes from Bos grunniens, assembly GCF_055505025.1. Classification (NCBI taxonomy): domain Eukaryota; kingdom Metazoa; phylum Chordata; class Mammalia; order Artiodactyla; family Bovidae; genus Bos; species Bos grunniens. The sequence goes on from NC_141171.1 coordinate 10,015,590, forward strand.
AACTAATACAATTATGTAAAGTTTAAAAATAAAATAAAATTTTAAAAAAATACAATGTTAAAAAAAGAAGATGAAAAAGAAAGAGAGAGAGAAAAACAAACAAACAAACAAACAAAGTAGCATAAATTATTAAAAAAATACAGTTACAAAATTGATAACAAATACCAAAAAGAATAAATTAAAAATCTAGAGTAGAGTTTTGAATTTCAAATATACAATGTTATTTAAAAAAAGAAGAGAAAGAAACAGAGAAAAAGAAAAAGAAAAAAGAAAGAGGGGTCACAGAAATTATATAAAAAAACAAAAACAAAACCCCCAAAAAACTATAGGTACAAAATTGATAATAAATACTAAAAAGCTAAAATTAAAAATCTAGAGTAGAGTTTGGAATTTCAAAAATTCAATGTTAAAGAAAAGAAGGAAAAAAAAGGTCAAAAATTATTAAAAATATATATATATATATATGAAGTTTGCTTTAAAAAAATAGGATCTTCTTTTTTTTTTTGCAAAGTAATCGGTTATAAAAGTGGAAATTAAAGGAATAATAGAGAACTTAATTTTTTTTAATTAAAAAAAAAAAAAGAAAGAATGATCGTACAAATAGTAAAAATATATCTAGGACTTTCTCTGGTTTTGTTGTGAGTATTGTGGGTTCAGTTCATTTTCGGCTAGTTCCTTGGTTCGACTTATATTTCTCAAGATCTATAGGCCCCTTCCTATGTAGATGGTAGTAACCACAGGATTTTAATCTATTGCCTGTAGCTTCCAAGGCGGTTCTCTCTGTTATAGCTTCTTCTGTTTGCTGGTCTCTTCAGTGTCTGGTTTCTGCCCTGACACAAAGGGGATGGTGGAGGACACTTTTTTTTTTTTTTTTAGGCTCACTTGTTCAGTCGTGCTGAGGGGAGGTAGGGAGGGATGCTGCAAACAAATAACACTGGCGTGTGCTCGCAGTGTCTTAGCCACACTGGGTCTGCCCACCATTCATGGCGCGTGTAGCCTCTCTGCCCACACTGCTCAGGCTCTAGGTTGCTCCACTGGTAACCATCTGCGGCCGGACCCGGGCTGCCTGTACTTTCCAGGTCCAAGCCGCTCAGGTTCAGGCACTTGGGTAGTCCTCAGAGGTGCAGACTCTCGGTTCGGCCTGCGTTTTGTGCCCTTCCCAGATCTGAGCAGCTCAGGTGACGAGGTGTTTTGCACGCGCGATTGCTGCGACTTACCGCATCCCTGCTGCTCGGTTATCTAGTGCTCTGGCACACCTTCTCAGGCAGATGTTGACTGTCCAGACCCCCAAGAAGTTTTAGTTAGCAAAGAAGCCTGCTTACAGTTTTATAGATAATGTCTCTCTGGGGCTGCGATTGTCCCCTTCCGGCTCTGGCTGCCTATCACCGGAGGGGGATGGTCTGCCACCGGCTATCTCTGTTCAGTCCTTTATTTCATGCGCGGGCCTGGCAGTGTCATAGATTAGGGCTGGCTTTTCACGTGGTAGATATCCAACAGTCTGGTTTGCTGGACCAAATTATTTCACTCAGATAGCGCTCGGGGTATTCAGGCCAGATTCTTGCGATGCAGCCCGCGCCGCGCCTCCCTGCCCAGCCCCCGCTTGCTAATGGTGGATGCAGGCGTCTGAGCTGCTTCTCCGCTGGGAGAGTGACCGTAGGGCTCACAATGTGTGGGTTTTAATTATTTATTTTTCCTCCCTGTTATATTGCCCTCTGTGCTTCCAAGGCTTGGCACAGATTCGGCAGTGAGAAGGTTTCCTGGTGTTTGGAAACTTCTTTTTAAGACTCCCTTCCCGGGACGGAACTCCGTCCCTCCCTCTTTTGTCCCTTTTTTTGTCTTTTATATTTTTTCCTACCTCCTTTCGAAGACTTGGGTTGCTTTTCTGGGTGCCTGATGTCCTCTGCCGGCATTCAAAAGTTGTTTTGTGGAATTTACTCGGCGTTTAAATGTTCTTTTGATGAATTTGTGGGGGAGAAAGTGTTGTCCCTGTCCTACTCCTCTGCCATCTTAACTCCTCCCTCCTAAACTTTTCTTTCTATATTAGGTACAAACACCTATTCATACACTTTTCTACAAATGTATGAATAGAGTCCTATGCACATCACAGATACTCTTGATTCAGTGCAGTCTTTTTTTTTTTTTTTTCCTACCTTTTCCTTTACTGATCAATAATGCCCCAGGGATTTTCTTCCAGTCAATTCGTATTCAATGTGATATAGGTTCATTATTTCAATAGCTGTTTAGTATTTCATCAGGGGCTGTGCTACTCACACTGCAGACTGTCTTTCCTAATCTTTCTCTTCAAGTTGCTATTATATCCTTCCTACAAAAATATTTGAGATTGTTAAATTTAAACTGTTTCTAAACAAGAGCAACTCTGTTTCCCTGGGAACACTGAATGCTTGTAGAAATATTTGTCTGTTACTCTGGGAACAGTGGGTGGAGGTCAGGGGTGCTCTAGTCATCCTGCAAGTCACAGGACAGACCCCACCACAGAGAACAACCTGTCTCAGAATGTCAACAGGTGCTGAGACTGAGAAGCCTGTAAACTGTTGTTTACAGAGTAAACAACCTCTGTACTTTTAATATCTGTGCCACTGTCCGGATGGTTTACCCAACAGAGTACCATTTTAAATTTCTGTCTGCAAATACAGAGAGTGCACCTGTGCTCCCTGTTTCAAAGCACCACTGTAAACTGTGTGACAACTCTGTATTTCCCCAGATGGATGGTTCTGAAAAAGTGTTCTTTTCTTTTTTTTAATATGAATTTATTTATTTTAATTGAAGGTTAATTACTTTACAATATTGTATTGGTTTTGCCATACATCAACATGAATCCACCACAGGTGTACATGTGTTCCCCATCCCGAACCCCCCTCCCTCCTCCCTCTCTGTACCATCCATCTGGGTCGTCCTAGTGCACCAGCCCCAAGCATCCAGTATCATGCATTGAACCTGGACTGGCGATTCATTTCATATATGATATACATGTTTCAATGTCATTCTCCCAAATCATCCCTCCCTCTCCCTCTCCCACAGAGTCCAGTTACTGAGCTTGATAAAAGATAATACCTTGAATTGTCATTTTGATGTGTCAATTTTATTATTACATGCCCATATAATATAAACCTCTTATTCTACCACTATCAGCTTTTGAAATGATTTTTAAGAATTGTCCTTTCTCAGTTGACCTTTTGGGGACTGTTTTGCCATAAAAATGCTTTTTCATTTTACTTAGTTAAATACATCTATCTTATGCTGGATTTCTTGCTTTAAGGCAGTTCGGCACACTTGTGGATTTTAGTGTGCAGTTTTCTAGGTATTCACCAAAAAGGATTGGTTTTTATATTGGATCGATGATCCCTCTGATTTATTCGATAATCTAATCTTCCCAAATTGAAGTACAATTTTATATGTATTTAATGAAATCTATAATTGAGAAGTAAATCCTGATTCATTCAATATATAATAACTGAGAATCTAATATGTGTCATAATTTTCAGGAACATTATATAATATATTCATGTTTACACATTTCCCAATTTAATTATTATTCCATTGGATATCAGTAAATCATTACTATTTTAATATTGTTTGAGTTAGCATGTGAAACTCTATTCGATTTTTTAAAAACACAATTGCTTTGGGACTAATTTATTCAATTATTTTTCCTGCAATTCCCTTTATTTTGTAATTTCACACATATTTAAATACATTTCTGTTTGCCTGCATGCATGCTAAGTGGCTTCAGTTGTATCTGACTCTTTGCGACCGTATGGACTGTAGCCCACTAGGCTCCTCTGTCCATGGGATCTCCAGGCAAAAATACTGGAGTGGCTTGCATTCCCTCCTCCAGGTGATCTTCCTGACCCAGGAATTGAACCTGCCTTTCTTATGCCTCCTGCATTTTTAGGCAGGTTCTTTACTACTAGCGCCACCTGGAAAGGCCCTTATTCTATATAAGTGCACATATATTCACATATCTTTCTGAAAGTACAATAGTAATTAGCCTCCAATTAAAATAAATAAATTTATATTAAAAAAGAAAAACTATAGGTCAACAATAATACAATGAACATCTATTATAATATAATATAACATCTTCAGGCATGAATCCTGTGAAAAAATCTATTCAGGACAAAAGGATGGATTGACATGGTGTCTATAGACTTTACAGAGTATAGTTTAAAAAGTCTTGTGCATGTTGAACAAAGACCAGAATTGCATTGGGGTAGGCTCATCAGATTTATTTTAAAAATATGATAGTGCTAAGTGAAAATATGATAGTGCTTAAAAAATTATGCCCCATAAGAAAACTGGGAAAGAGCTTGCCTCATTCCCTATAGAACAGTAAAAAAGTTGGTCAAAGAAATGGAAAAGATTTGGGGAAAATGTCTTCTATTGCTTTATGTAAAACATGTTTAGCTTTTGTTGTTTTACTTTGGATACTCATTTTTGTTGGTGGCTCAGACGGTAGAAGGAGTCTGCACAGAGTCCGACATGACTGAAGCGACTTAGCAGTAGCAGCAGACGGTAAAGTGTCTGCCTGCAATGAAGGAGACCTGGGTTCGATCCCTGGGTCAAGAAGATCCCCTGGAGAAGGAAATGATGGCAACCCACTCCAGTACTCTTGCCTGGAAAATTCCATGGATGGAGGAGCCTGGTGGGCTACAGTCCACGGGGTCGCCAAGAGTCAGACACGTCTGAGCTACTTCACTTCACTTCACTTCACTTTATTACTTTGCCCATTTTTCTTTTGGGGTAGTCAAATATTTCATGTTTCATTCATTATAAAAGTATAACTATTATGTCAAGGTAAACATGTATTTTTCTTTTTGAAAATTATTTTTCCTGGGTGTCAAGTAGAGATGACTGGAATCGGAATGTTGCCAAACAAATTCATCACATAGTCTCAGGGACTATTAGAGCTTATTATATCTTTTACCCCTAATGTTTATTTCATATCCCTCTCTTCTCTCTCCCTCTGCCTCTCTTTCACACACACATACTTTTTATGTTTCTTTAAATACAAAGCTGAAAGTGATCATAAAAAAGAACCCCAAGTTTATTGGTCCATGGGCAGTCTGTGAACTGGAATTTCTGGGTACCATTTATGCATTCTGTAGGAGAAAGATGATCTGACATGATCAGCTTGAGTCATAATGGTATATGGTGTGAGCAGGGTTGTTCTGGGTGAGAAATGGGTAGTAGGAATACCCCAGGAGGAAGTGGTGTGAGCAGTTGTGTGTGTGTGTGTGTCCGTGACTGTGTGCTTGTGCCTTGAGAGCAGTTCTTAAAGCATAGGTGCCTGGATTCATCCATTAAGGTGCCTTATCACAGAGCCCCGACCTCAGTCAGGAGAAGGTACTAAGGATGGGAGATGCTTTAATTCACAGGATGCTTTTGCAACTAAATTCATAAAGTGCAAGGAACAAGTATTTTCCTTAGGCCCTTTGTAGTGGCCATTGCCTCGCCAGGCACATATTTCTCTTAATATCATACTAGATCCTTCTCTCCCTTTCTTGAGCTATCTGTTCAATTATCACCTTGATTGCTGGCCTTACCTGAACACTCAGTACATGAAAATACCTCCTACTGCTGCTGCTGGTAAGTCACTTCAGTCGTGTCTGACTCTGTGCGACCTCGTAGATGGCAGCCCACCAGGCTCCCCCGTCCCTGGGATTCTCCAGGCAAGAACACTGGAGTGGGTTGCCATTTCCTTCTCCAATGCATGAAAGTGAAAAGTGAAAGTGAAGTCACTCAGTCGTGTCCGACCCTCAGCGATGTCATGGACTGCAGCCTTCCAGCTCTTCTGTCCATGGGATTTTCCAGGCGAGAGTACTGGAGTGGGGTGCCGTTGCCTTCTCCATACCTCCTACTACTCTCTTTTATATCTAGTTTTGTTTTCTTCACAGCAACTGTTATCACTTGCCATATTATATTATATTTTATTTGCACATCATCTTTCACCATCACTAGATTGTGAAAACATCCATTTTTCAGCACCATATACATACAGTCTGGGGGGTGGGGGGATTGTTTCAAAAGTGCCAGATCCAGCTTAGCAACTAAACAATATGTGTTTTGAAAACGGTGGACACTCAATATATATTCTTCAAATGTATGAAAATATTTCTCATTACAACTGTAGAATGCATGATTTCTTTGGGAGTATACTTAGAATGGGTCAAAAATTCCCCAGTAGAGATGAAATAGAACTTTTCTAAACACAAGACATTAAAATTAATTTATTGAGAGCAAAATAGAAATTGCACTATGTGAGTTATGCCAATTTCTGTGAAAATTACTCATGCTATTTTCATTTTTCCTGGTAGTCACCTCCATCACATGGAACCAGGTAACAGTACACAATTTTCTGAATTTTTTCTTCTGGGATTCTCAGAGGATCCAGAATTGCAGCCCCTCATCTTTGGACTTTTCCTCTCCGTGTACCTAATTGCTGTCTTTGGAAACCTGCTCATTATCCTGGTCATCATCTCTGATTCCCACCTTCACACCCCCATGTACTTCTTCCTCTCCAACTTGTCCTTTGTAGACATCTGCTTCACCTCCACCACCATCCCAAAGATGCTGAAGAATATCGAGAACCAGAGCAAAGTCATAACCTATGAAGGCTGTATCATTCAGGCGTATTTTTACATATTGTCTGCAGGATTAGATGACTTCCTCCTGATAGTGATGGCCTACGACTGCTTTGTGGCCATCTGCCAGCCCCTACACCACAAAGACATCATGAACCCTCGGCTCTGTGGACTACTGTTATTGGTGTCCTGGATAATGAGTGCTATGAATTCCTTGTTACATACTTTAATGGTTTTGCAACTGACCTTCTGTAGAGAGGTGGAAATTCCCCACTTTTTTTGTGAACTCAATCAGATGGTCCAACTTGCCTGTTCTGATACCTTTCTTAATAACATGGTGATGTATTTGGCATCAGTGCTACTAGCTGGTGGGCCGTTTGCTGGTATCCTTTACTCTTACTCTAAGATAGTCTCTTCCATACGAAGAATCTCATCAACTCAGGGAAAGTTTAAAGCATTTTCCACTTGTGCATCTCATCTCTCAGTTGTCTTTTTATTTTATTGTACGAGCCTAGGAGTGTACCTTAGCTCTGCTGCTACACACAGCTCACACTCAAGTGCAATAGCCTCCGTAATGTACACTGTGGTCATACCCATGCTGAACCCCTTCATCTACAGTCTGAGGAACAAAGACATAAAGAGGGCTCTGAAGAGAGTCTGTGGAATAGTAGGTATAAAAAGGCCAATTGTCCTGGGGCAGATGAAGTGCCCTTGACTGCATTGCTCAAAGCCTGAGAATCAGTAATTGTGACACTTTCCTCAGTGTGGAATAAAATTTACTCCTTTTACTTATTTCCTTGGATATCCATTTTTATAAAAATTCAACTTTTCTATACAATCTCAGTTCCTCACTTTATTATACTTTCTTTTCATTCTATCATTTAGGTATTTTTTTTAAAGTTGTGCTTTTTTCTACTTCAAAATTTTCCAAACTTTGAATATGAAATATTTGGGCATTTATATTTTTTATGGAGTGACATGAGGAATAATACTTTCTTAAATGACAATTTTCATCCTGAGTAATTTTTGCCTTGCTTTATGGAAAAAAAATTGTCATGAGATATATTACTAATGTAAAACAGTGTACATGTAAAATCCAAGGCAATTTATATAATTTTATAAAAGGGTTGACTGAATCAGAGGATGTGGAGCTATGGATAGGGAGGATTGATTGCAATGTTACAGTCAGATTTTCAATTGCACAAGGTACGGTTGATCCAAAATCTGCATTATTCAAGGGTCAAATTTTTCTGTATGTATAGTATGTTAATATACCTCATGATCAAAGATGACTCACTAGAGAGCTTGACTGCCTATCCAGTCATGTGGTTCAGTTCACAATTTGTGCAAACATGTTTGCCAATATCCTGCTTAACTGGGAGGAAACTGCAATGGAATAAACTTTTTAATATAATTATCTGTAATACAATTAAAAAACAGAGTAGTGAATGCTATCTTTAAAGATGAGAATAAATGCATAGAATGAGATTATTGGAGTCTATACCATTTTTTATTTTATTCAGTGACTTGTTGCTGCATAACCACTCATCCTAACAGTAACTGTTCTAATATTATGTCTTTATTATCAAATGATATTTAATATTAAGGAATTGTTCTGATCTCTACTGGATTTCTCATGAGTCTATGTTTCTCAGTAATTCTAAGTGTTGGAACTCTAAAGCTCATCCTTGGGGTTGTATGGAGCCATGTAGCAATTTTTTCTTCACTAATATAGGATAGTCTACTCCATTTATTTGTGTATTTTAATCTTAAGCTTATGCATGTGTCCTCAGTGGTGTCTGATGTTTGTGACCCCATGGACTGTAGCTCACCAGGCTCCTCTGTCCATGGGATTCTTCAGGCAAGAATACTGGAGTGGGTTGCCATTTCTCCTTCTGGGTACTTTCTTGATCCTGGGATCGAACCTACATCTCCTGCATCTCCTGCACTTGCAGGTGGATTGTTAACCACTGAGCCCCCTGGGAAGCCCCAATTTTAACCTTATAGATTGTGAGGAAAAGTTTATCATCGGTGACATCAGTATTATGGTGGCAGAAGACACTCCCTTTGTTTCTCCTCCCAGCCTACAACTTGTATATAACATCATTCATCAATAAAGTTTTTTTTTTTTTTCTACCCAACACGTCGGGACACCAGAGATACACACAGTTGTGCACCTGAAGGTGAGCAAATTTTTCACATGGAGGAAGTGGAGCCAGGGTAACAACAGAGGCAGTGATCTGATCCCAGTCCATGGCTGAGGCAGCTGAGCCCACAGCTCCAGAGCACCTTGGAGTCCCACTCGAAGTGGTGTGTGAAGCTTTGGCCTCCTGGATGCAGCAGCACCTGCAGCCCCAGGGAACCAGGCATCAGTGGGGGGGCCCTCAAGCAAAGCCACCCTGCATGTGGCAAGAGCACCTACCACTATGGGAACCCCCAGCAAAGATGCCAGCCACATCAGGGACACTGACAACATCAGGCCACCAGTGATGCTGGAGGCACAAACACTGATAGCCAGGACAATGATAATGCCTTTGGAAGAGGGCATGAAATGCAAAAAATGTAGTTCCTCAAATATAGCCAGGAGCAGCTCATGTGAAACAAACCAAAAACTTGTGCCACAAAGTCACTGAATTGAAAAATGCAGAAGGACCTCTGTTAGCAATCTGTTGAATTGTTAGAATCAAAGTATACAAGGCTTTAAGCACATAAGAACATTGTTTGCTCCTTCAAATTCACAGACAGAGGAGCAACCCACTGAGCATCATGAAAAACCACAGTAACATGGAATCACAAAAAGAAAACAACAGTTCTCCATGAACTAATTTAAAGTCATGAAAGATTATGATCAACCAAGTGCAGAATTCAAAATAGTGTCATGAAGAAGCTCAACAAGCTACAAGAAAACTCACAAAGACACTTCAGTTAGCTGAGGAATAAAAATAATGAACATAAGGAACAGTTTCCAAAATGATGAAAGCTCTTAAACATAAGTAAACAGAAGTGCTGGTGCTGAAGAACTCAGTAAATGAGATGAAGGATGAATTGCAAAGTACTGGAAGTGGAGACCATATGGAGTAGAGAGATACTGAGTTCAAAGATAGAATGATTCAGGTAGATGTGAGGACAGAACTAAGTTTTTTTTTTTTTTTTTTTTTTAATGAAGATATTCTCTGAGAGACTTCTGACTCTACTAGAACAGGTAAGAAGGATACTGGGTGTCTCAAAAGCAGAAGAGAGGGAGAAAGGATCAGAGAGACTATGTATAGAAATAATAGCTGAGAATTTTCCAAGTCTGGGAAAGAAACCGAATGCATACATCCACAGAGGTATTATAATAAGACACATAAATGTTTCAATGCAAAAGACCTTCTCCAACACACACGTACTAAAACTGTCAAAAGTTAATGGAAGAAAAGACTTCCCTGGTGGTGCAGTAAGCAAGAATCTGTCTTCCAAGGCAGGAACAGGCACTGGGTTCGGTGCCTGGTCTGGAAAGATTCCACACATCACAAAGTCACTAAGCCAGGGCACCACAACTCCTGAGCCTGTACTGTAGAGCCTGTGCTCTGCACCAAGAGAGGTCACCGCAGTGAAGAGTAGCTCCCCCTACCTCCGCAACCAGAGAAAGCCCCCGCAAAGCAAGGAAGACTCAGTGCCGTCTATTCAACATAGTTTTGGAAGTTTTGGCCACAGCAATCAGAGCAGAAAAAGAAATCAAAGGAATCCAAATTGGAAAAGAAGAAGTAAAACTCTCACTATTTGCAGATGACATGATCCTCTACATAGAAAACCCTAAAGATTCCACCAGAAAACTACTAGAATTAATCAATGACTATAGTAAAGTTGCAGGATATAAAATCAACACACAGAAATCCCTTGCATTCCTATACACTAATAATGAGAAAACAGAAAGAGAAATTAAGGAAACAATTCCATTCACCATTGCAACGGAAAGAATAAAATACTAGGAATATATCTACCTAAAGAAACTAAAGACCTATATATAGAAAACTATAAAACACTGGTGAAAGAAATCAAAGAGGACACTAATAGATGGAGAAATATACCATGTTCATGGATTGGAAGAATCAATATAGTGAAAATGAGTATACTACCCAAAGCAATTTATAGATTCAACGGAATCCCTATCAAGCTACCAACAGTATTCTTCAGAGAGCTAGAACAAATAATTTCACAATTTGTATGGAAATACAAAAAACCTTGAATAGCCAAAGCGATCTTGAGAAAGAAGAATGGAACTGGAGGAATCAACCTACCTGACTTCAGTCTCTACTACAAAGCCACAGTTATCAAGACAGTATGGTACTGGCACAAAGACAGAAATATAGATCAATGGAATAAAATAGAAAGCCCAGAGATAAATCCACACACATATGGACACCTTATCTTTGACAAAGGAGGCAAGAATATACAATGGATTAAAGACAATCTCTTTAACAAGTGGTGCTGGGAAATCTGGTCAACCACTTGTAAAAGAATGCAACTAGACCACTTTCTAACACCATACACAAAAATAAACTCAAAATGGATTAAAGACGTAAACGTAAGACCAGAAACTATAAAACTCCTAGAGGAGAACATAGGCAAAACACTCTCTGACATACATCACAGCAGGATCCTCTATGACCCACCTCCCAGAATATTGGAAATAAAATAAAAAATAAACAAATGGGACCTAATTAACCTTAAAAGCTTCTGCATGTCAAAGGAAACTATTAGCAAGGTGAAAAGACAGCCTTCAGAATGGGAGAAAATAATAGCAAATGAAGCAACTGACAAACAACTAATCTCAAAAATATACAAGCAACTCCTACAGCTCAACTCCAGAAAAATAAACGACCCAATCAAAAAATGGGCCAAAGAACTAAATAGACATTTCTCCAAAGAAGACATACAGATGGCTAACAAACACATGAAAAGATGCTCAACATCACTCATTATCAGAGAAATGCAAATCAAAACCACTATGAGGTACCATTTCACACCAGTCAGAATGGCTGCCATCCAAAAGTCTACAAATAATAAATGTTGGAGAGGGTGTGGAGAAAAGGGAACCCTCTTACACTGTTGGTGGGAATGCAAACTAGTACAGCCACTATGGATAACAGTGGGGAGATTCCTTAAAAAACTGGAAATAGAACTGCCTTATGATCCAGCAATCCCACTGCTGGGCATACACACTGAAGAAACCAGAAGGGAAAGAGACACATGTACCCCAATGTTCATTGCAGCACTGTTTATAATAGCCAGGACATGGAAGCAACCTAGATGTCCATCAGCAGATGAATGGATAAGAAAGCTGTGGTACATATACACAATGGAGTATTACTCAGCCATTAAAAAGAATACATTTGAATCAGTTCTAATGAGGTGGATGAAACTGGAGCCTATTATACAGAGTGAAGTAAGCCAGAAGGAAAAACATAAATACAGTATACTAACGCATATATATGGAATTTAGAAAGATGGTAACAGTAACCCGGTGTACGAGGCAGCAAAAGAGACACTGATGTATAGAACAGTCTTATGGACTCTGTGGGAGAGGGAGAGGGTGGGAAGATTTGGGAGAATGACATTGAAACATGTAAAATATCATGTAAGAAACGAGTTGCCAGTCCAGGTTCGATGCACGATACTGGATGCTTGGGGCTAGTGCACTGGGATGACCCAGAGGGATGGTATGGGGAGGGAGGAGGGAGGAGGGTTCGGGATGGGGAGCACATGTATACCCGTGGTGGATTCATTTCGATATTTGGCAAAACTAATACAATTATGTAAAGTTTGGAAATAAAATAAAATTAAAAAAAAAAAAAGAGAACCCGAAAGAAAAAAAGAAAAAGAAAAAAAGAAATACAGCAAATAAATAAAGAAAATGTTTTAAAAGTCAGTGAAAGAATGCTGTTTTTATATACTAATATCTATCTGTCTATCTATCTCTATATATATATTGCAATCAACAAGGACCTAGGGAATTAAATACAGGGAAATAAACTCAATATCTTGTAATAATCTATACTGGAAAAATAATCTAAAAAATAACATATGTATATATCATTTTGCTGTATATCTGGAACTAATTTGACATTGTAAATCAATTACATTTAAATAAAATTTATTAAAAAGAAAGAATATTAAAGGTATCCAGAAAAAAGTGAGCATGCTGCAAAGATACCCACATTGGGTTATCAACAAATTTCTTAGCACAGACTCCACAGTCCAAGAGAGAATGGAATATCATTCCCAAACTATTGTGATATAAAAACTGCTAGCCAAAAATCCTCCATCCAGCAAAAGTATCCTTCAGATATGAAGAAGAAATAAAGGTTCTCCCAGATAAAGAAAAGCTGAGGGAGTTCAGCACCCAGAACTGTTATATAGGCAAAGTTGAAGTGTTCTCTTTTACTTTAAATGAGAAGGCAAAAGTACCCCAAAAATCAAGTTGATAGGCAGAAACAGAAAACTTAAACTATATATCAGACTAAGTCAACTCAATTAAAATAAATAAATAAAGAATCATATTAAAAGTGGGTAGAGGACCCTCAATAGACATTTTTTCCTAAGGAAGATATACAACTGGCCAACAGACACATGAAAAGAGGCTTAACATCATTAATATTCAAAGAAACAGAGACCAAAATCGCAGTGAGCTACACCTTACACAATAAGAATGGCTATTATCAAAGAGAAAAAATCAATAAGTTGATGAGGGCCACATGAGACCAGGAAATGATACACGAATATCAAAATTTCTTCTTCTGCAATTAACAGAGAAACCAGAACTGCAGCACTTTATATTTGCACATTTTCTCTCCATGTACCAGATCACTGTGCTTAGAAACCTGTTTATTATCCTGGTCACCATCTCTGATTCCCATCTCCACATACCCATGTAATCCTTCTTTTCCAATCTGTTCTTTTAAGATATGTTTCACATTCACCACCATCCCAAAGAAGGCAAAGCCATAACCTATAAGTATACTTTTACCTACTGTTTGTAGATTTGGGCAGCATTGTACTGACCACAAAGACCTACGTCAAACTCTGCACTATCATGTCACCATGAACATCTCCCTGCCCCACACAATTTGTGAATTGCTGGTTCTGGTGTTTGGTTCATGAATGCCCTACATTCTCTGTTACAAAGATTAACAGTGTTGCAACTGTCCTGTTCAGTTCAGTTCAGTTGCTCAGAAGTGTCCGACTCTTTGTGACCCCATGAATCACAGCACACTAGGCCACCCTGTCCATCACCAACTCCTGGAGTTCACTCAGACTCACGTCCATTGAGTCAGTGATGCCATCCAGCCATCTCATCCTCTGTCGTCCCCTTCTCCTTCTGCCCCCAGTCTCTCCTAGCATCAGAGTCCTTTCCAATGAGTCAACTCTTCGAATGAGGTGGTCAAAGTACTGGAGTTTCAGCTTTAGCATCATTCCTTCCAAAGAAATCCTAGGGCTGATCTCCTTCAGAATGGACTGGTTGGATCTCCTTGCAGTCCAAGGGACTCTCAGGAGTCTTCTACAACACCACAGTTTAAAAGCATGAATTCTTCAGTGCTCAGCTTTTTTCACAGTCCAACTCTCACATCCATACATGACCACTGGAAAAACCATAGCCTTGACTAGACGGAACTTTATTGGCAAAAGTAATGTCTCTGCTTTTCAATATGCTATCTAGGTTGGTCATAACTTTTCTTCCAAGGAGTAAGCATCTTTTAATTTCATGGCTGCAGTCAACATCTGCAGTGATTTCGGAGCCCCCCAAAATAAAGTCTGATACTGTTTCCACTGTTTCCCCATCTATTTCCCATGAAGTGATGGGACCAGATGCCATGATCTTCATTTTCTGAATGTTGAGCTTTAAGCCAACTTTTTCACTCTCCATTTTCACTTTCATCAAGAGGCTTTTTAGTTCCTCTTCACTTTCTGCCATAAGGGCTAGATATGTATGTTTCTCTTTATGACTTACTTAACTCTGTTTAGTAGGCTCTAGGTTGATGCATCTCATTAGAACTGACTCAAATGCATTTCTTTTAATGGCTGAGTAACATTCCACTGTTGGAGGAGGCAATGACACCCCACTCCAGTACTCTTGCCTGAAAATCCCATGGACGAAGGAGCCAGGTGGGCTGCAGTCCATGGTTTTGCTAAGAGTTGGACACAACTGAGCGACTTCACTTTTACTTTTCACTTTCATGCACTGGAGAAGGAAATGGCAACCCACTCCAGTGTTCTTGACTGGAGAATCCTAGGGACAGAGGCGTCTAGTGGGCTGCCGTCTATGGGGTCACACAGAGTCAGACATGACTGAAGCGACTTAGCAGCAGCAGTAGCAGCAACATTCCACTGTGCATATGTACCACAACTTCTTTATCCATTCGTCTGTCAATGGACATCTAGCTTGCCTCCATGTTCTAGCTGTTCTAAATAGTGCTGCCTTGAACGATGGACATGTGTTCTTTTCAGGTTCGATTTCCTCAGGGTATATGCCTAGGAACTGTATTCCTGGGTCTTATGGTGGTTTTATTCCTAGTCTTTTCAGGAATCTAAATATCATTTTCCATAGTGGCTGTATCAATTTACATTCCCACCAACAGTACAAGAATGTTCCCACACCCTCTCTCCAGCATTTATTGTTTGTAGACTTTTTGATGATGGCCATTCTGACTGGTGTGAAGTGATACCTCATTGTAGTTTTGATTAGTGTTTCTCTAACAATGAGCAATGTTGAGCATCTTTCCATGTGTTTGTTAGCCATCTATACGTCTTCTTTGGAGAAATGTCTGTTTAAGTCTTTTCCCCAATTTTTGATTGGGTTGTTTGTTTTTCTGGCATTGAGTTGTATGGGCTTCTTGTATATTTTGGAGATTAATACTTCATCAGTTGTTTCATTTGCTATTATTTTCTCTCATTCCAAGGCCTGACTTTCCCCCTTGCTTATAGTTTCCTTTGCTGTGCAAAAGCTTTTATGTTTAATTAGATTCCAAGTGTTTACATTTGTTTCTATTTCCATTACTCTAGGAGGTGGGTCATAGATAATCTTGCTTTGATTTGTCATCAAGTGTTCTGCCTCTCGGAGAAGGCAATGGCACCCCACTTCAGTACTCTTGCCTGGAAAATCCCATGGACGGAGGAGCCAGGTGGGCTGCAGTCCATGGTTTCGCTAAGAGTTGGATACAACTGAGCGACTTCACTTTCACTTTTCACTTTCATGCATTGGAGAAGGAAATGGCAACCCACTCCAGTGTTCTTCCCTGGAGAAATCCAGGGATGCGGGAGCCTGGTGGGCTGCCATCTATGGGGTAGCACAGAGTTGGAAATGACTGAAGTGACTTAGCAGCAGCAGCAGCAGCAGTTCTGCCTGTTTTCCTCTAAGAGTTTTATACTTCTTGGTCTTACATTTAGGTCTTTAATTCATTTTGAGTTTGCCTTTTTGTATGATTTTAGGAAGCATGGACTTAGGGCATCCCCTTTTAGGATGACTGTAGCCACAGCTACTGAGCCTGCACTCCCTAGAGCCCATGCTTCATAACAAGAGATGCCACTGCAATGAGAAGCCTGAGCAATGCAATGAAGAACAGCCCCCACTTGCCACAACTATAGAACACCTGAGAGTAATAGGGACATTCAGTGCAGCCAAAGATAATAAATAAATTTTAAAGAGTCTTAAAAATGATGTGGCCAAGTGCCTTCTTTGTCCATGTATCATTTGAGTAATAGACTTTAGCTTTTCAATGTCATCGATCTTGTAATTGATCCAGTCTCCCTTCTTTCTTATGGCTGTTATGCAAAACAGAGTCAAATCTGGGATTCTGCTATTCTATTTCTACAGGGATTTATGGTCCATTCTTATCATGTGTAAAAAATGTTTTGCTGAAGAAGGAAAGGGCAACACATTCCAGTATTCTTGCCTGGAGAATTCCATGGACAGTGGAGCCTGGTAAGCTAACATCCACAGCATCACAAAGTCAGACAAGACTGAGCACATATGCATGCACAAGGTGGCGGGGGGAGAGGGATGGTTTGGGGATGATTCAAGCACACTGCATTTATTGTGCACTTTATTTCTATTATTATTATATCAGTTCCTCCTTAGATCATCAGGCATTAGATCCTGGAGCTTGAGGCCCCTGCTTTAGCTCACTCCACTGGGGATTTTGCACATGGAAAATTTTCATATGTTCTATTTCTTTTTGGAAGACACATTCCCATGGTTCTCCAGTGGGGGTGATTTGGCCCCTTATGGAGTATATGAAGACATTTTTAGTCCTTGTAACTTGGCTGATGATGCTACTGGCATCCATATCCAGGGATATGGCTAAACATCCTACAATGTACAAGACAGCCCCTGTAGCAAGGAATGACCCAAACCAAACATCAATGGTGCCAAGGTTGAGAAATTCTGCTCCACATTATACATCCTCTTTCTTCCTGGGGGATACTGAGCTTTATGACTTAGACCTCACAGAGGACAGTGCATATGGACAGAAATTGGCTTAATAATGTGGGAATAAAAAGCTGGAACATTACAAAAATTACTCTTGTATGTAACAACAGCTGACATTTATTTAGGACTTGTCACCTGCATTCCTTATGCAGAAGCTTTGCCATTTTATTCCATTTAATCCTCTTGTCACCCTTCTGAGGCCGGCCTTGATATAGGTTCATCTCACAGACAGAGAAACTGAAGCCCATGGGGGTTGAGTATTCTTTGGATAAAGAAGTTGTGGTACATATACACAGTAGAATAGTACTCAGCCATAAAAAGGAACACATTTGACTCAGGTCTAATAAGGTGGATAAATCTAGAGCCTATTATACAGAGTAAAAGAAGTCATAAAGGGAAAGACAAATATCATATATTAACGCATATGTATGGAATCTGGAAAGATGGTACTGAGGAACCTATTTGCAGGGCAGCAATGGAGACACAGACATAGAGAAGAGACTGTGGATTCATCAGGGGATGGAGAGGGTGAGACAAATAGAGTCAATAGCATTAATATATACATTACCCGATGTAAAATTAGAATAGCCAGTGGAAATTTACTTTATGATGCAGGGAGCTCATATCTGGTACTTTGTGACAACCTAGAGGTGTGGGATGGGGTGGGAGGTGGAAGGGAGGTGCAAGAGAGAGGGGAGATACCTATACCTATAGCTGATTCATGTTGTATATAGCAGAAGCTAACACAATATTGTAAAGCAAGGGTCTTCCAATTAAAAAGAAATAAATTAACTTTTTTAAAGGAGAAAAATAAAATCTAAGAAAGACAAAAATAATGCAATGAAATATATTAATTTTATCACTGAGAAAAAAAAATCACCACTGCTTTTGCTTAATGGTCTCTTCTCTCTTGTCTCTCAGTTTGGGGTCTCCTAATGCCATAATCTTCTCCTGTGTTGCAACCACTAGCCAGAAATGCTTCACATGAACACTAATTTAACACCCAAAGAATCTAATTTGTTTAACTACTTTTGACCCCTGGTCATCCAGGCTTAGTTTTCTCAGATGCCTTTGAATTACTTTGTACTTTATTGTTAAATGCCTTGATAGTAAAGTAATTATTTATTTAAATTATGACTCATTTTATTTAAATTATATTGATTTATAATCAATTGATACCATTGTTTATTTTATTTAAATTATTGTCTTAATATACTAATTAAAAATGCATGACTCTGTGCATAATGTCCATAAGCTATGTTAATGACATGGTATTTTCTACTCACTTGATTAGAATGTATAATGGACAATCATGAAATAAGATATTGAGTCATCAGCCAACTTTACCTCCCAGAAAAGATTTCAAAATTGCTAATTTTGAAATCTCACAAAACCTGTTTGAAATGTATAAAAATTATCTGAAGGCACATGAAAATAAGTGTTCCAGTGAATTTTCTAAAACTATTTTAATCATGATACCAAAAGCCAACAGCCTTCTACAATAGCAGCAGCATAAGAAAAACCAAAGACTTATCTCTAATTTTCACATTATTTTAAAAACTCCAAGAAAATAGCAATAAAATATATTCAGCAATTTATCATGCAAACCAAATACTATGACCAGGTAACATTTAACACTAGCAAGAAACCAACATTTCATATTGGTAATGTATCTATTATAGTAGAGCAAATAAGTAGAAAAAAATCATCCAAGAAATAAGATCATCTTGTTGAATGCTAAAGCTAGTTCATGAAGAGTTCTGAGGAAACTAAAACAGTTTCCTTGGTCATCACCTTATATCAACCTGCACATGAAAATATTTGAGAACTGGATTTCAAACCTGTTCCAGTATTCTCATCAATACACTCCGCAAGGACCTGAGACTGACCCTAATAGTTAAATAGGGTAAGACCTAAAACCAAGGGGAGAAAACGGTGGTTTTTAAATTCAAACCACTGGGAATGTTCCCTCAGCCAAGCTTTACAAACAGTAAAACCTTAGTCATCTGAGCAAGCAACTTTAATCTCCTCCAACTGTTTGTAAGCTGGTAAGTTTATATTGTAAACTTACAATATAAGTTTTCAGTCAAAGTAGAACCTAAGTCCAAGTACGTTTGCCCTCAACTGAAGTAGAATTAAAAGGTGTTAGCTGTGGAGGGATGTACAGTGACGTAGCATGTTTTTCTAGCAGAAGCATATTTAAATATGGTGAATAAGATCCATACCTAGAATGCTGGCCAACATTTCCCCTGCAACAGCCCTTGATGAGGCATACATTTCAGTGTCTCCACCCTTTTAATATTCAAATAAAAAAAGATTATTATATCAAAATTGTATGCCAAAGCGCTTACCCTGCAATTATTTCATTTCCTATAATATTAAATATATGTGTAGAATCATTCAGTTCAGTTCAGTTGCTCCATCGTGTCTGATTCTTTGTGACCACATGGACTGCAGCACGCCAGGCTTCCCTGTCCATCACCAGCTCCCAGAGCTTGCTCAGACTCATGTCCATCAAGTCGGTGATGCCATCCAACCATCTCATCCTCTGTCGTTCCCTTCTCCTGCCTTCAATCTTTCCCAGCATAGGGGTCTTTTCAAGTGAGTCAGCTCTTCACATCAGGTGGCCAAAGTAGTGGAGCTCCAGCTTCAGCATCAGTCTTTCCAATGAATATTCACAACTGATTTCCTTTGGATTGCCTGGTTTGATCTGGTAGAATCATTAGCCTATTACTGCCTCCTTTTAAAACTGACCAGTCAAGTTCTTTGCTTTCATATAGGAAATTCAGCATGTTTTTGCTCCTGTTTTTCTTTTAAATTATTATATGCTTTCAAACTAAGATTTGGATGTTTATGATCAAGATTGCTGTTTGCCCTTTAATATGTCATTATGTATACAATTATTTGTGCAGAATTTCTGAGAATTTAAAATTTTGTGTGGTAAAATCTGTGTCAGTCATCTTATGCTCTCTCCAATATTTTTTTAACTGAAGGAATTGAGCCATCACTCAAATATTCCTCACTTGCAAATCCTTGCCTTAAACAAAAATGAAAAGGAATGTTCTTCATACATGGTGCAAATAGATCACACTTTTGCATATTTTGGACTACTTTTCACATCTCTTGTTACTCATGGTCCTTTCATTCTAAATCTATTCTAAAAGTTGAACATGATAGCAGGGTTAAAGCCTCAGGGCCACATATTATGATTCTTTGATCATATTGTGAAATGGCACTTGCTCCTTCTGCTGAATGCCTGCTATTTCCATTTCTTTGATTTAAACTTCTCTATACAATTTCAGCAACTTGCTTCATTAACTGTTTTTTTTTAATTTTACAATATTGTATTGGTTTTGCCATACATCAACATGCATCTGCCATGGATGTACACGTGTTCCCCATCCTGAACCCGCCTCCCACCTCCCGCCCCATCCCATCACTCTGGGTCCTCTCAGTGCACCAGCCCCAAGCTTCCTATATCCTGCATTGAACCTGGACTGGCGATTCTTTTCTTATATGATATTATACATGTTTTAATGCCATTCTCCCAAATCATCCCCCACCCTCCCTCTCCCACAGAATCCAAAAGACTGTTCTAACATCTTTGTCTCTTTTGCTGTCTTGCATACAAGGTTATCGTTACCATCTTCCTAAATTCCATATATATGCGTTAGTATACTGTTTTTCTTTCTGGCTTACTTCAGTCTGTATAATAGGTTCCAGTTTCATCCACCTCATTAGAACTGATTCAAATATATTCTTTTGAATGGCTGAGTAATACTCCATTGTGTACATGTACCACAGCTTTCTTATCCATTCATCTGCTGATGGAACTCTAGGTTGCTTCCATGTCCTGGCTATTATAAACAGTGCTGTGATGAATATTGGGATACACATGGCTCTTTCAATTCTGGTTTCCTTGGTGTGTATGCCCAGCAGTGGGATTGCTGGGTCGTATGGCAGTTCTATTTCCAATTTTTTTTTAAGGAATCTCCACACTGTTCTCCATAGTGGCTGTACTAGTTTGCATTCCCACCAACAGTATAAGAGGGTTGCCTTTTCTCCACATCCTCTCCAGCATTTATAGCTTATACACTTTTGGATCACAGACATTCTGACTGGCGTGAAATGGTACCTCATTGTGGTTTTAATTTGCATTTCTCTGATAATGAGTGATGTTGAGCATCTCTTGATGTGTTTGTTAGCCATCTTTATGTCTTCTTTGGGAAATGTCTATTTATTTCTTTGGTCCATTTTTTGATTGGGTCATTTATTTTTCTGCAATTGAGCTGCAGGAATTGCTTGTATATCTTTGAGATTAGCTGTTTATCAATTGCTTCATTTGCTATTTCTCCCATTCTGAAGGCTGTCTTTTCAGCTTGCTTATGGTTTCTTTTGTTGTGCAAAAGCTTTTAATTTTAATTAGATCCCATTTGTTTATTTTTGGTTTTATTTTCAATATTCTGGGAGGTGGGTCATAGGGGATCCTGCTGTGATGTATGTCAGAGAGTGTTTTGCTCAAGTTCTCCTCTAAAAGTTTTATAGTTTCTGGTCTTACGTTTAGATCTTTAATCCATTTTGAGTTTATTTTCGTGTATGGTGTTAGAAAGTGTTCTAGTTTCATTCTTTTACAAATGGTTGACCAGTTTTCCCAGCACCACTTGTTAAAGATATTGTCTTTTCTCTATTATATATTCCTGCCTCCTTTGTCAAAGATAAGGTGTCTATAGGTGTGTGGGTTTATCTCTGGGCTTTCTATTTTGTTCCATTGATCTATATTTCTGTCTTTGTGCCAGTACCATACTGTCTTGATGACTGTGGCTTTGTAGTAGAGCCTGAAGTCAGGCAGGTTGATTCCTCCAGTTCCGTTCTTCTTTCTCAAGATTGCTTTAGCTTTTCGAGGCTTTTTGTATTTCCATACAAATTGTGAAATTATTTGTTCTAGCTCTCTGAAGAATACTGTTGGTAGCTTGATAGGGATTGCATTGAATCTGTAGATTGCTTTGGGTCATAACCACTAAAGGATATTGAATGAGCAATATAAGTATCATATGTGTGTGTGTATGTATATCTCCAAAGTCCAGCTCACTAAGGAACTTAAATTCCTTCTGATCTGTGATTCAGAGTCACAGATTTTTGAACAAACAGGCATATCCTTTTAACCTGGCATGGTTACCTACATGAGAACCTCAGTGTAATTTATTTTTAATACAGTTATATGAAATATACTTCAATAACTGAGTAACTATAAATGCTATTCAAATATCAGAACAAATGCCTAGAATGAGAAGACCTATGTTATTATAATTTTACTGAGCTATTCACTTGGATTATTTTATCAGTTTGTTGCTGCATAACAAGTTGTCCTAAAAGCAAATGGTTTAACATAATGTCTTTACTCTCAAACAGGAATGCACTATGGGGATTTGATCTGAGTTCTGATAGTCTCTTCTTCATGTGTCTGCTGTCAGCTGCTTGGCTCTATTTTGTGTTTTAATGTTCCCTCCATGAGGTGTGTGCAGTTGTAGTGCTTTTCTGTTTTGAGCCACTTTATGTCAATTTCTTATTTTTATATACATAGGTTAGTCTTTAGTTTACAAGAAAAACACTGAAAGATATTTCAGTGTTAAAGGTATCAAATGGTAATTTCTTCATATTTTTATCACTATTCTTATATCCATATATAACACTTTTCTTTCTTCCTTGTTTAAAGAGATATCTCCCAATTTTCTGTTTGACTCAACTACATAGACTTTCCTTGTTGCCCTGAACCATGCAAACCAGAAGTTTTAAATTATAATTCCTTGAAGAGTAATTACATTCAATAAACTGCCTTTTTTAAAGTATAATATTTGTAGAATTTCAAAAATTAGCTGTATGTACCACCGGGTTCATTTTTTAAATAGTTCAAAAATGCACAACATGTTTTAATTTCTTTGAAATGTTATTGTTAATAACATAATTGACCTGAGTCTCAGGTTTACTTACTTCAGAAGAAAAGTTGAGATGACAAATTCAAACTTCACATGGATGCTGTGAAGAATGAATGAAATGTATAGAAACACTTTGCTGAGTCCTTTCTTTTTGAAAAGTCGTTTATGTTAGAAAAGTCATTGGCTTTTCAACCTAAGTTCAAGATTAGATGTATATGTATGTATATATGTGCCTGCATCTGTATGCACCTTTGTCTGAAATAAATACACTCACACTTGTATGCACATGCCCACAGTCTCATTTGTAATCCATCCCAAGTTGAAAGAAAACTTGAGAGGAAGTTAGAGGGATGGAAGTGAACAGATGATTGAAATAACAGAAAATATAATTTAGAAATTTTGACAGAAAGCTTTGAAGCAGAATGTGTGCCCATAATATTAATAATGATTTACATTTCTCATCTTAAATCCTCAAAGACCTCACAGTTAGAACCGTATTTATGTTTAGGCAATGAGAAATTCTCTCCAGCAGCTAATGAGTCAGAATACCTCAAAAATGACTCAATCGTCTCCTTCTGTTTAAGGTAGGATTTCACCACAAAATACCTTTAGATAAGGGAAGCTCACTGATTGAATTGAAAGGTTTAAATTCAGCTCCAAGAACAACATCTGTATTAGATTACTATTGCTCCCACAAGAGACACAGGTTCCATCCCTGGTTTGGGAAGATCCCCTGGAGGAGGACATGGCAACTCACTGCAGTATTCTTGCCTCAAGAATCACCATGGACAGAGGAGCCTGGAGGGCTACAGTCCATGGGGTCACAAAGAATCAGACACCACTGAAGTGACTTAGCATGCATGCATGCTCTTGTAACAAATTACCACACTAGAGGCTTAAGACATAAGCCTGTCATAAAGTTCTATAACAAATTACCATGTTAGTGCCTTAAAACATATATGTATCTTAAAATTCTTCAGAGGTGTGAAGTCTCACTGAGCTAAAATTATGATGTCTGCAGGACCATGATCCTCCTGAATGCTCCAGAGGACAATGCATTCACTTTGTTGTTTTACCTCTAGTGGCCACCAGCATTCCTTGGTACATAGTCTTTCCTCCTTCTTCAAACCCAGGTGCAGAGCATTTGAAAATATCTATCTGACTCTAATTTTTCTTCCTTTCTCGTCTGCATTTAGAAGATCATTGTGATTACATGATTCCAAGCTGAATATTAATGCTAATCTGATATCAAGATCAATGATTATCCACTCTATCCCATTGGCTAATATAATCTGGGGCTTCTCTGGTAGCTCAGATGGTAAAGAATTTGCCTGCAATGCAGGAGACCCCGGTTCAATTCCTGGGTTGGGAAGATCCCCTGGAGAAGGGATGGGCTACCCACTCGAGTATCTCCCTTGCTACCTAGATAGGATATTCAAAAGATCTTGAGAATGGGGTGTAGTTATCTTTTGAGTATCTTATTCTGCCTATTAAAGTGTTTTTTCTCAGATATATATCACGATGTCACTAAAAAGTTCTTTTTAAAAAACTATTTTAATTGGAGGCTAATTACCATACAATATTTTTGATGGTTTTTGCCATATATCAACATGAATTGGCCATAGGTATACATGTGTCCTCTCCATGCTGAACCCCCCTCCCACCTCCCTCCCTGCTTTATCCTTCTGGGTTGTCCCAGAGCCCTGGCTTTGGGTGCCCTGCTTCATGGATCATTCTTGCACTGGTCATCTGTTTTACATCTGGTGATGTTCATATTTCAATGCTAGTCTCTCAAGTCGTCCCACCCTTGACCTCTTCATATTTCAATGCTAGTCTCTCAAATCGTCCCACCCTTGACTTCTTCCACTAAAATAAATCAAACAGAATTTACCACTGCTTGCAAAAGTGAGTGAAATGTGTCCTTCAGAATTACATACATGGAAGAGTCTTAATGAAGACCTAAAACAGTTTATGCCTGAATCTAACAGAATCATTTTCTCGTTACCCAGACAAAGAACTGCAGCATCAAGAACATGTAGGACATTGTCAGAAATACGGAGTCCCTGGTACCTTGAATCAGACCTTCTGAATCATAATTTGCATTTGAACTATAGTCCTTGATAATTTTTAAGAATAGTCAATTTCAGTTCAGTTCAGTCGCTCAGTCGTGTCTGACTCTTTGCGACCCCATGAATCGCAGCACTCCAGGCCTCCCTGTCCATCACCAACTCCCGGAGTTCACTCAGACTCACGTCTATCGAGTCAATGATGCCATCCAGCCATCTCATCCTCTGTCGTCCCCTTCTCCTCCTGCCCCCAATCCCTCCCACATCAAAGTCCTTTCCAATGAGTCAACTCTTCACATGAGGTGGCCAAAGTACTGGAGTTTCAGCTTTAGCATTATTCCTTCCAAAGAAATCCCAGGGCTGATCTTCAGAATGCACTGGTTGGATCTCCTTGCAGTCCAAGGGACTCTCAAGAAGAGTTTTCTCCAACACCACAGTTCAAAAGCATCAATTCTTTTTTTTTTTTTTAATTTAAATTTATTTATTTTAATTGGAGGCTAATTACTTTACAATATTGTATTGGTTTTTGCTATACATCAACATGAATCCTCCACGGGTGTACACGTGCTCCCAATCCTGAATCCCCTCCCACCTCCCTCCCCGTACCATCCCTTTGGGTCATCCCAGTGCAGCAGCCTCAAGCATCCTGTATCCTGCATCGAACCTGGACTGGTGATTCGTTTCTCATATGATATTATACCTGTTTCAATGCCATTCTCCCAATCATCGTCCCCTCTTCCTCTCCCTCAGAGTCCAAAAGTCTGTTCTATACATCTGTGTCTCTTTTGCTGTCTCGCATACAGGGTTATCGTTACCATCTTTCTAAAATCCATAAATATGTGTTCAGTTTCATGCATTGGAGAAGGAAATGGCAACCCACTCCAGTGTTCTTGTCTGGAGAATCCCAGGGATGGCATAGCCTGGTGGGCTGCCATCTATGGGGTCACACAGAGTCGGACATGACTGAAGTGACTTAGCAGCAGCAACTCTATTGGTGTTTTTGTTTCTGGCTTAATTCACTCTGTACAATTGGCTCCAGTTTCATCCACCTCATTAGAACTGATTCAAATGTATTCTTTTGAATGGCTGAGTAATACTCCATTGTGTATATGTACAACAGCTCTTCGGTGCTCAGCTTTCTTCACAGTCCATCTGTCACATCCATATATGACCACTGGAAAAACCATAGCCTTGACTAGACAGACCTTTGTTGGCAAAGTAATGTCTCTGCTTATCAATATGCTATCTAGTTTGGTCATAACTTTTCTTCCAAGGAGTAAGCATCTTTTAATTTCATGGCTGCAGTTACCATCTGCAGTGATTTTGGAGCCCCCAAAAATAAAGTCTGACACTGTTTCCCCAACTATTTCCCATGAAGTGATGGGACCAGATGCCATGATCTTCGTTTTCTGAATGTTGAGCTTTAAGCCAACTTTTTCACTCTCCTCTTTCACTTTCATCAAGAGGCTTTTTAGTTCCTCTACACTTTCTGCCATAAGGGTGGTGTCATCTGCATATCTGAGTTTATTGATATTTCTCCTGGCAATCTTGATTCCAGCTTGTGCTTCTTCCAGCTCAGTGTTTCTCATGATGTACTCTGAATGTAAGTTAAATAAGCAGGGTGACAATATACAGCCTTGACATACTCCTTTTCCTATTTGTAACCAGTCTGTTGTTCCATGTCCAGTTCTAACTGTTGCTTTCTGACCTGGAGAGTGCTATACTAGAATAAGTTTTATTCCTTTTCACTGATGGTATTTGAGGTAGTATAATTATTGTATTAGATACTGTCCTATGAATTACATTTGTAGGATCCCTTTAGACACTTAAAACCATGACCAGCTGCAAAGTCATCTCTGATTGAGAATCACTGCCACAGAACTTGTGAACTAAAAGTGTTTTGTTAATCTAGACTCCCAATCAAGATTTTCTTAGTTTATACTTTTGAGCAGAACTTTAAACACCTCTGTGGCTCATGTCTATATTGGAGAATGAAGAACATAAGAAGACTACATCACAGAATTAACTTGTATAAAAATTAAAGTGGACTGTCCCTATAATGTGCTAAGCTAGGTTATAGTGTATGTGCTGTGCTATGCTTAGTTGCTCAGTCATGTCTGACTCTTTGTGACCCCATGGACTGTAGTCTGTCAGGCCTCTCTGTCCATGGTGATTCTCCAGGCAAGAATACTGGAGTGGGTTGCCCCGCCTCCTCCAGAGGATCCTCCCAACCCAGGGATCGATCCCAGGTCTCATAGATTCAGGCAGATTCTTTACTGTCTGAACCACTAGGTGTATAAAAATATCTAAATTTGCAGAATTTAATAACAGAATCATGTTCTTGCTACATAGACAAGGACCTGCAGCATTAAGAACATGTAGGATCTTGTTAGAAAAGCAGAATCTTTGGTACCTTGAATCAGACCTGCTAAATCACAGTTTTCATTTGATCTATAGTTCTTTATAATTGTTTTTTCTTATTATTATTTTTTTATTTACAATATTGTATTGGTTTTGCCATACATCAACATGCATCCACCACGGGTGTACACGTGTTTCCCATCCTAAACCCCTCTCCCACCTCCCTCCCCTACGATTCCTCTGGGTCATCCCAGTGAACAAGCCCCAAGGTTCCTGTATCTTGCATAGATCCTGGACTGGCGATTCGTTTCTTATATGATATTATACATGTTTTAATGCCATTCTCCCAAATCATCTCTCCTCTCCCACAGAGTCCAAAAGACTGTTCTATATCTGTGTCTCTTTTGCTGTCTCGCATACAGGGTTGTCGTTACCATCTTTCTAAATTCCATATATATGCGATAGTATACTGTGAAATTGGTAATTTTTAAGAACAGTCAATTTAGAAAATGCTGGACTAGAATAAATTTTATACCTTTTCACTTATGGTATTTGAGGCAGTACAGTTATAAGTATTTGATACTGTCCTATGTAATACATGTATAGAATTATTTTAGATTACACAAAAATATAACCAGCTGCAAAGTCATCTCTAATTTCAAATCACCGCCACAAAATTTATGAACTGAAAGCATTCTGACAATCAAAACACCTAATCAAGACTCCATTCCTTTCTTGGTCATACCTTTGATCAGTACATTAAATCCCTCTGTCTTATTTCTATAATAGAGAATGAAGTCATACTACATAAGAAGACTATATCACAGCATGAACTTCTATAAAAATTAAAGCAGACAGTCCCCATAATGTGCTAAGTTAGGTTATAGTGTATAAAAATATCTAAATTTCTCTCAGACTTAAAAACATTCATAATGAAGTACCGAAGGACAGCTCTTAACTTCTGATATAAGCATACAAATCCTGATTGGGTTGGCAAAAAAGTTAGGGAGCCAAGGAATGCAGTGCCCAAGGTTTTCTATGAAAGGACAAAGTTGTCACAATCCTAAAGTATTTTTTAGAAATATCAGGAGTTATGTGTTAACCACTATTGAAAAATTGAAAGATCTGAGGGACTAAATTAAGTGAGAATTCTTAACCTTAGACTTCGAGGAAACTTTAGCTCAGACTGGGATAAGATGCTGGGATGGTTTAGACCTCTGGATACAGGACAACTAACAAGAAGAGTAATAAAAACAGAATTCACCTGCCTTGTAAACTGGTCTCTTAGGAACAAAGAATGAACTGGAAAATTTTCCTTTCTGTCCAGACCCCTGTCCCCCAGGGAAATCAGGTACAGAGTATTGGTGTTACAGCAGAAAGATGCCTAATGAGAAGCCGGGTGAGCTATAAAATCTCTCTGCTGTGGTGCCCTCAGCCTGAGAAACCTTGGATGCTACAGGACATGTTTCCTTTGAAAACCTGAGTTTGGCTGGGAAATCAGTCCCTTACGTCCTGCAGCTGTCTTGTGTGGATAGAGCTTCAGTCTCTATTATCAACCCTCTAGGAGGCATTTGAACTTCCACACAAAGACCTTTCTTTCATTTCCCATCTAGGTGAGTCTGAGAGCCCAAAGACACTGTGGGAGAGAAATACAGTGCAAACCTTGAACATTTATCTGAGGTCACCTGTGATTCAGTCCAGCCTAGCTCAGATACCAGAGATTAGTGTGGTAGATTGCTATCCTGATTATTGTGTGTGCATGCTCGTTCACTCAGTTGTGTTAGACTCTTTGCAACCCCATGGGCTGTAGCCTGCTAGGCTCCTCTGTCCATGGAATTTTTCAGGCAAGAATACTGGAGTGGGTTGCCATTTCCCCCTTCAGGGGATCTTCCCAACCCAGAGACTGCATCTGAGTCTCTTGCATCTCCTGCATTGGCAGTTGATCATTTATCACTAGCAGCACTCATGAAACCCTAATTCATAAAAAACTGAATATACTTAGCACTAAAAGAGGAGCAAGGGCTTCACAGATGGCACTAGTGGTAAAGAACATGCTTGGCAATGCAGGAGACATAAGACACATGGATTCGATCCCTGGGTTAGGAAGATCCCCTGGAGGATGGCCTGGCAACCCACTTCAGGATTCTTGCCTGGAGAATCCCGTGGACGAAGGAGCCTGGTGGGCTACAGTCCACAGGCTCGCAAAGAGTCAGACACTACTGAGTGACTGACCAGGCCTGCAAAAGAGAAGCAAAGATTGACCTCACTAAGGTAAGACTCAGTGTTGTCAATTAAATGATAAAAATGGAAGTCCAAGTAGAAGAGAGAATGGGAGGCATAAAGTGTTTCCAGTAAATTTGAACATAAGCCTAATGACAATATGAAGTAACAAGAGTAGAGAAATAAGTTATTAGATGTGGACAGATGTACCGTGAAGTAAGGGTTTTTTCTAAGATAGGTCATATTTGACTGTTTCCATATTAATGAGTACGATCTGAACGAAGGGCTTCATGAAAATATATCCCTGCAAACATATGTATGCAATGGCTGATTCATGTTGGTGTAGGGCAGAAACCAATACAATATTGTAAAGTAATCATCCTCCAATTAAAAACAAATCAATTAAAAAAAGATTCCTGACAGAAACCTTCTCTTTTTTGTAATGTTCAGTCACTCAGTCTTGTCTGCCTCCTTGTAACCCCATGGACTGTATCCTGCAGTCTCCTCTGTCCATGGGATTCTCCAGGCAAGAATACTGGAATGGGTTCCCATTTCCTCCTCCATGGAATCATTCCCATCCAGGGATCAAATCCACATTTCCTGTGTCTCCTGCATTGCAGGCAGATTCTTTACTCACTGGGCAATCAGGAAAGACCTTTGCTGAAAAGTTTTATATGCATTCTTATGTAGAAAGAGTTGGAAATGACTGAGCACACACAAACACATATATACACATATATATTTATCTCTGTGTTACACATTTACTCTTTGATCAAAATTTGTCTCTGAGAACCCTTTGTAACACTCCAACCCTTTGTTGGAGTGTTTTTATTCCTGTCTTTGCTCACATTATTCAAAATAAATTGGAGGCTTTATTTTCTTTCCACAAAATGCTTGCCATTTAGTTATTTTATGTATATATAGATGTATTTGTGAGAATGTTTGGTAATTTATGAAATTTATGTGGTCAGTCATATGCTGTTCTCTCCATTGCTTTTTATATTTTTTATTGAAAGAATTGAGCTGTCACTATAATATTCTTCACTTAACAATACTTGCTTTAAAAACACGCCAGTGATTGTTTTCCTGCATATTTTTTAGTGCTAATTAATCACTTACTATGGGCTTCCTAGGTGACGCTAGTGGTAAAGAACCCACCTGCCAATGCAGGAGACATAAGAGAAATAGCTGGATCCCTGGGTCTGAAAGATGCCCTAGAGGAGAACAGGGCAACCCACTCCAGTATTCATGCCTGGAGAATCCCATGAACAAAGGAGCCTGGTGGGCTCTGGTGCATAGGGTTGCAAAGAGTTGGACATGTCTGTAACAACTAACACACACACACACACACACACACACACAGACAACCACCTAGTAAACATATTTCTAACTTTTACTCTCTTCTTCCTTATTGTTCCTTTTAATCTTTTGTAGTTAAATGTATTTCTAAAGCTTGTATTACTTTTAGACATCATGTAGAAATCATTTTTTAACCATTTGATTAAATGTCACCTTTGTCTTTCATGAACATATTTGAATCCATGTATCTTTAGTTAAGAAAAAAAAATTGAACTTGAATACTGATTCCTCTTTGCATTTAAAATATATTATTTCCAATTCTTTGGCAATTTAACATTGAATTAGTGGCCAATGTTGGTATCATTAAATTATTACTGTTCAGGTCTTTATGAAACTTAGTTATAGATATTCATTCAATCTTGTTACATTCAGTTATTTTAAAACCACTACCACTTAACCTAGCTTTATTCTCAGTAACATTGTCCCACATATGCTTGGTTTCTTTTAAACTTTTCTTTCTATATTAGGTACAAACAACTATTCATAAACTTTTCTACAAATATATGAATAGAATCCTATACACATCACAGATACTCTTGATTCAGTGCAGTCTTTTTTTCCCCTACCTTTCCTTTACCGGTCAATAACACCCCAGGGATTTTCTTCCAATCAACTAATATCCAATGCAATATAGGTTCATTATTTCAATAGCTGTTTAGTATTTCATAAGGGGCTGTGCTACTCACAGTGCAGACTGTCTTTCCTAGTCTTTCTGTTCAAGTTGTTATTATATCATTCCTACAAAAATATTTGAGATTGTTAAATGTAAACTGTTTCTAAGCAAGAGCAACTCGATTTCCCTGGGAACAGTGAACAAAGCTTGTAGAAATATCTGTCTGTTACTCTGGGAACAGTGGGTGGAGGTCAGGGATGCTCTAGGCATCCTGAAAGACGCAGGAGAGACCCCACCACAGAGAACAACCTATCTGAGAATGTCAACAGTGTTGAGACTGAGAAGCCTCCAGATAAAGGACTTCTGTATTTTTAATATCTGTGCCATTGTTTGGATGGTTTTTCCCAACAGTTTAACATCTTAAATTTCTGTCTGCAAATACAGATAGTGCACCTGTGCTCCCTGTTTCAAAGCACCACTGTAAACTGTGTGACAACTCTGTAAGTATTTCCCCAGATGGATGGTTGTGGAAAAGTGTTCTTTCCTTAACTGTTATTGAGATTGATAAAAAAATTAATACCTTGAATTGTCATTTTGATGTGTCGATTTTATTATTATATGCTCACACAATATAAACCACTTATTCTACCACTATCAGCTTTTGAAATGATTTTTAAGAATTGTTGTTTCTCAGTTGACCTTTTGGGGACTGTTTTGCCATAAAAATGCTTTTTCATTTTACTTAGTTAAATACAGCATCTTATGCTGGATTTCTTGCTTTAAAGCAGTTTGGCACACTTGTGGATTTTACTGTGTAGTTTTCTAGGTATTCACCTAGAATCCATGGGATTCTCCAGGCAAGAATACTGGAGTGGCTAGCGTTCCCTCCTCCAGGGGATCTTCCTGACCCAGGAATTGAACCTGTCTCTCTTACGCCTCCTGCATTGGCAGGCAGGTTCTTTACCACTAGAGCCACCTGGAAAGCCCCTGTTTCTATATAGGTGCACATATATTCACATATCTTTCTGAAAGTACAATAGTGACCACAGCAGTTGAAGTCTCTGATTATTAGAATTTTGCATTGTCATGGTGAAGTAATAGTACAATGAACATCTATTATAATATAACATCTTCAGGTATGAATCCTATGAAAAAATTTATTCAGGACAAAAGGATGGATTGACATGGTGTCTGTAGAATTTACAGAGTATAGTTTGAAAAGCCTTTTGCATGTTGAACAAAGACCAGAATAGCATTGGGGTATGCTCATCAGATTTATTTTAAATATATGATAGTGCTTAAACTCCAAGAATAACAAATACATGATGCCCCATAAGGAAACTGGGAAAGAGCTTCCCTCATTCCCTATAGAACAGTAAAAAATTGGTCAAAGACATGGAAAAGATTTGGGGGAAATGTCTTCTATTGCTTTATATAAAACATGTTTCGCTTTTGTTGGTTTTCTTTGGATATTCATTTTTGTTGGTTTATTTACTTTGCCCATTTTTCTTTTGGGGTAGTCAAATACTTCAGGTTTCTTTCATTATAAAAGTATAACTGTTTCTGTCAAGGAAAACATGTATTTTTTTTTTGAAAATTATTTTTCCTGGGCATCAAGTATAGATAACTGGAATTGGAATGTTGTGAAACAAAGGAAGCTTTAATTCATCACATAGTCTCAGGGATCATTCAGTTCAATTCAGTTCAGTCACTCAGTCGTATCCAACTCTTTGCAACCCCATGAACTGCAGCATGCCATGCCTCCCTGTCCATCACCAACTCCTGGAGTTCACTCAAACTCATGTCCATCGAGTCGGTGATGCCATCCAGTCA
Organism: Bos grunniens; assembly: GCF_055505025.1. NCBI lineage: Eukaryota > Metazoa > Chordata > Mammalia > Artiodactyla > Bovidae > Bos > Bos grunniens. The sequence continues at coordinate 10,049,045 of NC_141171.1, forward strand.
TCTCATCCTCTGTCGTCCCCTTCTCCTCCTGCCCCCAATCCCTCCCAGCATCAGAGTCTTTTCCAATGAGTCCACTCTTCACAAGAGGTGGCCAAAGTACTGGAGTTTTAGCCTTAGTAGCATTCCTAACAAAGAACACCCAGGACTGATCTCCTTTAGAATGGACTGGTTGGGTCTCCCTGCAGTTCAGGGACTTTAAAGAGTCTTCTCCAACGCCACAGTTTAAAAGCATCAATTCTTCAGCACTCAGCTTTCTTCATAGTTCAACTCTCACAACCATATATGAACACTGGAAAAACCATAGCCTTGACTACATGGACCTTTGTTGGCAAAGTAATGTCTCTGCTTTTCAATATGCTATCTAGGTTGGTCATAACTTTCCTTCCAAGGAGTAAGCATCTTTTAATTTCATGGCTGCAGTCACCATCTGCAGTGATTTTGGAGCCCCCAAAATTAAAGTCTGACACTGTTTCCAATGTTTCCCCATCTATTTCCCATGAAGTGATGGGACCAGATGCCATGATCTTCGTTTTCTGAATGTTGAGCTTTAAGCCAACTTTTTCACTCTCCTCTTTCACTTTCATCAAGAGGCTTTTGAGTTCCTCTTCACTTTCTGCCATAAGGGTGGTGTCATCTGCATATCTGAGTTTATTGATATTTCTCCCAGCAGTCTTGATTCCAGCTTGTGCTTCTTCCAGCCAAGCGTTTCTCATGATTTACTCTGCATATAACTTAAATAAGCAAGGTGACGATATACGGCCTTGATGTGCTCCTTTTCCTATTTGGAACCAGTCTGTTGTTCCATGTCCAGTTCTAACTTTTGCTTCCTGACCTGCATACAGGTTTGTCAAGAGGCAGGTCAGGTGGTCTGGTATTCCTATCTCTTTCAGAATTTTCCACAATTTATTGTGATCCACACAGTCAAAGGCTTTGGCATAGTCAATAAAGCAAAAATAAATATTTTTCTGGAACTCTTTTGCTTTTTGTATGATCCAGCAGATTGTGATGGCTGGATAGCATCACTGACTTGATGTACAAGAGTTTGAGTGAACTCCAGGAGTTGGTGATGGGCAGGAGGGCTGGCATGCTGCAGTTCATGGGGTCTCAAAGAGTCGGACATGACTCAGCGACTGAACTGAACTGAACTGAGCAGATGTTGGCAATTTGATCTCTGGTTCCTCTGCCTTTTCTAAAACCAGCTTGGACATCTGGAAGTTCTTGGTTCACGTATTGCTGAAGCCTGGCTTCAAGAATTTTGAGCATTACTTTACTAGCGTGTGAGATTAGTGCACTTGTGCAGTAGTTTGAGCATTCTTTGGCATTGCCTTTCTTTGGGATTGGAATGAAAACGGACCTTTTTAAGTCCTGAGGCCACTGCTGAGTTTTCCAAATTTGCTGGCATAGTGAGTGCAGCACTTTCACAGCATCATATTTCAGGATTTGAAATAGCTCCACTGGAATTCCATCACCTCCACTAGCTTTGTTCATAGTGATGCTTTCTAAGGCCCACTTGACTTCACATTCCAGGACGTCTGGCTCTAGGTGAGTGATCACACCATCGTGATTATCTTGGTCATAAAGATCTTTTTTGTACAGTTCTTCTGTGTATTATTTTCACCTCTTCTTAATATCTTCTGTTTCTGTTAGGTCCATACCATTTTTGTCCTTTTTTTGAGCCCATCTTTGCATGAAATGTTCCTTTGGTATCTCTAATTTTCTTGAAGAGATCTCTAGTCTTTCCCATTCTGTTGTTTTCCTCTATTTCTTTGTGTTGATCGCTGAGGAAGGCTTTCTTATTTCTCCTTGCTAGTCTTTGGAATTCTGCATTCAGACGCTTATATCTTTCCAGAATTGCCTTTTGCTTCTCTTCTTTTCACAGCTAATTGTAAGGCTTACTCAGACAGCCATTTTGCTTTTTTCATTTCTTTTCCATGGGGATGGTCTTGATCTCTGTTTCCTGTACAATGTCACGAACCTCCATCCATATTTCACCAGGCACTATATCAGATCTAGTCCCTTGTATCTATTTCTCACTTCCACTGTATAATCAAAAGGGATTTGATCTAGGTCACACCTGAATGGTCTAGTGGTTTTCCCTACTTTCTTCAATTTAAGTCTGATTTTGGCAATAAGGAGTTCATGATCTGAGCCACAGTCAGCTCCCAGTCTTGTTTTTGCTGACTGTATAGAGCTTCTCCATCTTTGGCTACAAAGAATATAATCAGTCTGATTTTGGTGTTGACCATCTGGTGATATCCTTGCTTAGAGTCTTCTCTTGTGTTGTTGGAAGAAGATGTTTGCTATGACCAGTGCATTCTGTTGGCACAACTCGATTAGCCTTTGCCCTGCTTCATTCCATATTCCAAGGTCAAATTTGCATGTTACTCCAGGTGTTTCTTGTCTTCCTACTTTTCCTTCCAGTCCCCTATATTGAAAAGGACATCTTTTTTGGGTGTTCATTCTAAAAGTTATTGTAGGTCTTCATAGAACCATTCAACTTCAGCTTCTTCAGTGTTACTAGTTGGGGCATAGACTTGGATTACTGTGATATTTAGTGGTTTGCCTTGGAAACGAACAGAGATCTTTCTGTCATTTTTTAGATTGCATCAAAGTACTGCATTTCAGACTCTTTTGTTGACCGTGATGGCTACTCCATTTCTTCTAAGGAATTCCTACCTGCAGTAGTGGGTATAATGGTCATTGTAGTTAAATTCACCCATTCTGGTCCATTTTAGTTTGCTGATTCCTAGAGTGTCAATGTTCACTCTTGCTATTGCCTGTTTGACCACTTCCAATTTGCCTTGATTCATGGACCTAACATTCCAGGTTACTATTCAATATTGTTCTTTACAGAATCAGATGTTGCTTCTATCACCAGTCTCATCCACAACTGGGTATTGTTTTTGCTTGGCTCCATCCCTTCATTCTTTCTGGAGTTATTTCTCCACTGATCTCCAGTAGCATATTGGGCACCTACCAACCTAGGGAGTTCCTCTTTCAGTATCCTATCATTTTGCCTTTTCATACTGTTCATGGGGTTTGCCATTCCCTTCTCCAGTGGACCACATTCTGTCAGACCACTCCACCATGACCTGTCCGTCTTGGGTGGCCCCACATGGCATTGTTTACTTTCATTGAGTTAGACAGGGCTGTGGTCCATGTGATTAGATTGACTAGTTTTCTGTGATTATGGTTTCAGTGTGTCTGCCCTCTGATGCCCCCTCACAACACCTACCATCTTACTTGGGTTTCTCTTACCTTGGACTTGGGGTATCTCTTCACAGCTGCTCCAGCAAAGTGCAGCTGCTGCTCCTTAGCTTGGACGAGGGGTACCTCCTCACCACCACCCCCCTGACCTTGAATGTAGAGTAGCTCCTCTCTGCCCTCCTGGGCCTGCACAGCCACCACTTTTTTAATTTACTGGTGGGGCGGGGTATGTGTGCGGGGGCGGCAAGAATACTGGAGTGGGTTGCCATTCCCTCCTCCAGGAGATCTCCCTGAGCCAGGAATTGAACCCAGGTCTCCTGCACTGTAGGCAGATGCTTTACCGTCTGAACCACTAGGGAAGTTACATTTCTCATGACAACAGTAGAATGCATGATTTCTTTGGGAATATGCTGAGAATGGGTCAAAAATGCCCAGGTAGAGATGAAATAGAACTTTTCTAAACACAAGATATTAAAATTAATTTATTGAGAGCAAAATAGAAATTGCATTATGTGAGTTATGCTAATTTGTGTGAACATTACTCATGTTATTTTCATTTTTCCTGGTAGTCACCTCCACCACATGGAACCAGGTAACAATACACAATCTTCGGAACTTTTTCTTCTGGGATTCTCAGAGGATCCAGAATTGCAGCCCCTCATCTTTGGACTTTTCCTCTGCATGTACCTGATCACTGTGTTTGGAAATCTGCTCATTATCCTGGTCATCATCTCTGACTTCCACCTTCACACTCCCATGTACTTCTTCCTCTCCAACTTGTCCTTTGTAGACATCTGCTTCACCTCTACAACCATCCCAAAGATGCTGAAGAATATCGAGAACCAGAGCAAAGTCATAACCTATGAAGGCTGCATCGTCCAGGTGTATTTTTGCATATTCCTTGCAGGATTAGATGACTTCCTCCTGATAGTGATGGCCTACGATCGCTTTGTGGCCATATGCCACCCCCTGCACTACACAGTCGTCATGAACCCTCGGCTCTGTGGACTGCTGGTATTGGTGTCCTGGATGGTGAGTGCTATGCATTCCTTGTTACAAAGTTTAGTGGCTTTGCAGCTGACTTTCTGTACAAAGGTGGAAATTCCCCAATTTTTTTGTGAACTCAATCAGATGGTCCAACTTGCCTGTTCTGACACCTTTCTTAATAACATGGTGATGTATTTGGCATCAGTGCTACTAGCTGGTGGGCTGTTTGCTGGTATCCTTTACTCTTACTCTAAGATAGTCTCTTCCATATGAAGAATCTCATCAACTCAGGGAAAGTTTAAAGCATTTTCCACTTGTGCATCTCATCTCGCAGTTGTCTTTTTATTTTATTGTACGAGCCTAGGAGTGTACCTTAGCTCTGCTGCTACACACAGCTCACACTCAAGTGCAATAGCCTCCGTAATGTACACTGTGGTCATACCCATGCTGAACCCCTTCATCTACAGTCTGAGGAACAAAGACATAAAGAGGGCTCTGAAGAGAGTCTGTGAAATAGTAGGTATAAAAAGGCCAATTGTCCTGGGGCAGATGAAGTGCCCTTGACTGCATTGCTCAGAGCCTGAGAAACAGTAATTGTGACACTTTCCTCAGTGTGGAATAAAATTTGCTACTTCTACTTATTTCCTTGGATGTCCATTTTTATAAAAATTCAACTTTTCTATACAATCTCAGTTACTCACATCATTAAACTTTCTTTTCATTCTATCATTTAGGTATTTTTTTTAAGTTGTGCTTTTTTCTACTTCAAAATTTTCCAAACTTTGAATATGAAATATTTGGGCATTTCTATTTTTTATGGGTGACACGAGGAATAATACTTTCTTAAATGACAAATGTCATCCTGAGTAATTTTTGCGTTGCTTTGGAAACAAATGTCATGAGATATATTACTAATGTAAAAAAGTGTACAAGTGAAATCCAAGGCAATTTATATAATTTTATAAGAGGGTTGACTGAATCAGAGGGTGTGGAGCTATGGATAAGGAAGATTGATTGCAATGTTACAGGCAAATTTTCAATTGCACAAGGTGCCATTGCTCCAAACGCTGCATTATTCAAGGGTCAAATATTTCTATATGTATAGTGTGTGTATATATCTCATGATCAAAGATGACGCACTAGAGAGCTTGGCTGCCTATCCAGTCATGTGGTTCAGTTCACAATTTGTGAAAACATGCTTGCCAATATCCTGCTTACCTAGGAAGAAACTGCAATGGAATAACTTTTTAATATAATTATCTGTAATACAATTAAAAAACAGTAGTGAATGCTATCTTTAAATATTAGAATAAATGCACAGAATGAAATTACTGAAATTGATCTCAGTTCTATACCTTTTTAAATTTTATTCAGTTACATGTTGCTGCATAACCATTCATCCTAACAGTAACTGCTCTAATATAATGTCTTTATTATCAAATGAGATTTGATATTAAGGAGTTGTTCTGATCTCTGCTGGATTTCTCATGAGTCTATGTTTCTCAGTAATTCTATGTATTGGAACTCTAAAGTTCATCCATGAGGTTGTATGGAGCCATGTAGCAATTCTTTCTTCTCTAATATGTGATAGTCTTCTCCATTTATTTGTGTATTTTAATCTTATGCTTATGCATGTGTCCTCAGCAGTGTCTGGTCTTTGTGACCCCAGGGACTTTAGCTCACCAGGCTCCTCTGTCCATGGGATTCTCCAGGAAAGAATACTGGAGTGGGTTGCCATTTCCCCTTCAGGGAATTTTCTTGATCCTGGGATCAAACCTACATCTCCTTCATCTCTTGCATTGGCAGGTGAATTCTTAACCACTGAGCCCCCTGGAAAGCCCGACTTTTAACCTTATAGATTGTGGGGGAAAGTTTATTACCGGTGACATCAGTATTATGGTGGCAGAAGACACTCCCTTTGTTTCTCCCCTCGATCTACAACTTGTAGATAACATCATTCATATATAAAGTTTTTTTTTTTTTTCCTACCAAACACATTGGGACACCAGAGATACACACAGTTGTATGTCTGAAGGTGAGCAGATTTTTCACATGGAGGAGATGGAGTCAGGGGAATAGCAGAGGCAGTGATGCTGATCCCAGCCCATGGCTGAGACTGCTGAGCCCGCAGCCCCAGAGCACCTGGGCATCCCACTGGAGGTGGTATACATAGCCCTGGCCTCCTGGATGCCGTGGCAAAGGCAGGCCCAGGGAACCAAGCATCAGTGGGGGTGGGCAGGGGCTCAAACAAGGTCACCCTGCATGTGGCAAGAGCACCTACCACCCTGGGAGCCCCCAGCAAAGATGCCAGCCACATCAGGGACCCTGACAACACCAGGTCACCAGTGATGCTGGAGGCACAATCATTGATGGCAAGGACAATGATAATGCCTTTGGAAGAGGCCATGAAATGCAAAAAATGTAGTTCCTCAAATATAGCCAGGAGCAGCTCATGTGAAACAAACCTAAACCTTGTGCCACAAAGTCACTTAATTAATGCATATATATGGAATTTAGAAAGATGGTAAAGATAACCCTGTATGCAAGACAGCAAAAGAGACACAGATGTATAGAACAGTCTTTTGGACTCTGTGGGAGAGGGAGAGGGTGGGGTGATTTGGGAGAATGGCGTTGAAACATGTATAATATCATATATGAAATGAAAAATAAATAAATGAACTATTGGAAAAGACTCTGATGCTGGGAGGGATTGGGGGCAGGAGGAGAAGGGGACGACAGAGGATGAGATGGCTGGATGGCATTATTGACTCGATGGACGTCAGTCTGGGTGAACTCCAGGAGTTGGTGATGGACAGGGAGGCCTGGCCTGCTGCGATTCATGGGGTCGCAAAGAGTCAGATACGACTGAGTGACTGAACTGAACTGAACACCACCCCCCCCACCAAAAAAAAGAAAAGAAAAACGTAGAAGGACCTTTGTTAGCTATCTGTTGAATTGTTAGAATCAAAGTATACAAGGCTTTACCTACGTAAGAAAACTGTTTGCTCGTTCAAATGCATGGACAGAGGAGCAACCCACTGAGCACCATGAAAACCATAGTAACATGGAATCACAAAGAGAAAATGAGAGTTTTCCATGAACTAATTTAACGTCATGTAAGATTGTGATCAACCAAGTGGAGAATTCAAAATAGTGTCATGAAGAAGCTCAACAAGCTACAAGAAAACTCACAAAGACACATCAGTTAGCTGAGGAATAAAAATAATGAACATAAGGAACAGTTTCTAAAATAATGAAAGCTCTCAAACATGAGTAAACAGAAATTCTGGTGCTGAAGAACTCAGTAATTGAAATGAAGGATGAATTACAAAGCACTTGAAGTGGAGACCATATGGAGTAGAGAGATAGTGAGTACAAAGGTAGAATGATTCAGGTAGATGTGAGGACAGAATTAAGATTTTTCTTTTTTTTAATGAAGATGTTCTCTGAGAGACTTCTGACTCTACTACAACAGGTAAGAAGGATACTGGGTGTCTCAAAAGCAGAAGAGAGGGAGAAAGGATCAGAGAGATTATGTAGAGAAATAATAGCTGAGAATTTTCCAGGTCTAGGGAAGGAACCGAATGCACACATCCACAGAGGTATAATAGGACACATGAATGTTTCAATACAAAAGACCTTCTCCAACACACACGTATTAAAACTGTCAAAAGTCAATGAACAAAAAGACTTCCCTGGTGGTGCAGTAAGCAAGAATCTGCCTGCTAAGGTGGAAACAGGCACTGGGGGTGATGTCTGGTCTGGAAAGATTCCACACACCACAAAGTCACTAAGCCGGGGCTCCACAACTACTGAGCCTGTACTGTAGAGCCTGTGCTCTGCAGCAAGAGAGGTCACCATGGTGAAGAGTAGCACCCCCCACCTCCGTAACCAGAGAAAGCCCCCGCAAAGCAAGGAAGACTCGGTGCAGTCAGAAATGCAGCAAATAAATAAAGAAAAAATTTTTAAAAGTCAGTGAAAGAATGCTGTTTTTAGTGAAAGAATTTTTTTTTTATATATACTGATATATATATATATATATATATATATATATATACATATATATGGCAATCAACAAGGACCTAGCGTATTAAATACAGGGAAATAAATATAATATCTTGTAATAATCTATACTGGAAAAAGAATATAAAAAAGAATATATGTGTGTGTGTGTATATATATATATATATATATAATTTTGCTGTATACCTGGAACTAATATGACATTGTAAATCAATTACATTTAAATAAAAGTTATTAAAAAGAAAGAAAATTAAAGGTATCCAGGAAAAAGTGAGCACCCTGCAAAGATACCTGCATTGGGTTATCAACAAATTTCTTAGCACAGACTCCACATTCCAAGAGAGAATGGAATATCATTCTCAAACTATTGTGATATAAAAACTGCTAGCCAAGAATCCTCCATCTAGCAAAGATATCCTTCAGATATGAAGAAGAAATAAAGGTTCTACCAGATAAAGAAAAGCTGAGGGAGTTTCACATCCAGAACTGTCATATAAGCAAAGTTGAAGTGTTCTCTTCTACTTGAAATGAGAAGGCAAAAGTACCCCAAAAATCATGTTGATAGACAGAAACAGAAAACTTAAACTATATATCAGACTAAGTCAACTCAATTAAAATAAATAAATAAACAACCATATTAAAAGTGGGTAAAGGACCCTCAATAGACGTTTTCTCCCAAGGAAGATATACACATGGCCAACAGACACATGAAAAGAGGCTTAATATCATTAATCTTCAAGGAAAGAGAAACCAAAATCGCAGTGAGGTACAACTTCCACAGTAAGAATGGCTATTATCAAAGAAAAAAATCAACAAGTTGATGAGGGCCACATGATAACAGGAAACGATATATGGATTTCAAAATTTCTTCTTCTGCAATTATCAGAGAAACCAGAACTGCAACACTTCATATTTGCACATTTTCTCTCCATGTACCAGATCACTGTGCTCAGAAACCTGTTTATTATCCTGGTCACCATCAATGACTCCCACCTCCACAGTTCAGTTCAGTTCAGTCACTCAGTCGTATCTGACTCTTTGCGACCCCATGAATCGCAGCAGGCCAGGCCTCCCTGTCCATCACCAACTCCCGGAGTTCACCCAGACTGACGTCCATCGAGTCAATAATGCCATCCAGCCATCTCATCCTCTGTCGTCCCCTTCTCCTCCTGCCCCCAATCCCTCCCAGCATCAGAGTCTTTTCCAATGAGTCAACTCTTCCATGAGGTGGCCAAAGTACTGGAGTTTCAGCTTTAGCATCATTCCTTTGAAAGAAATCCCAGGCTGATCTCCTTCAGAATGGACTGGTTGGATCTCCTTGCAGCCCAAGGGACTCTCAAGAGTCTTCTCCAGCACCACAGTTCAAAAGCATCAATTCTTCAGCACTCAGCCTTCACAGTCCAACTCTCACATCCATACATGACCACAGGAAAAACCATAGCCTTGACTAGATGAATCTTCATTGGCAAAGTAATGTCTCTGCTTTTCAATATGCCATCTAGGTTGGTCATAACTTTCCTTCCAAGGAGTAAGCGTCTTTTAATTTCATGGCTGCAGTCACCATCTGCAGTGATGTTGGAGCCCCCCAAAATAAAGTCTGACACTGTTTCCACTCTTCCCCATCTATTTCCCATGAAATGATGGGACCAGATGCCGTGATCTTCGTTTTCTGAATGTTGAGCTTTAAGCCAACTTTTTCACTCTCCTCTTTCACTTTTATCAAGAAGCTCTTTAGTTCCTCTTCACTTTCTGCCACAAGGCTGGTGTAATCTGCATATCTGAGGTTCTTGATATTTCTCCTGGAAATCTTGATTCCAGCTTGTGCTTCTTCCAGCCCAGTGTTTCTCATGATGTACTCTGCATATAAGTTAAATAAGCAGGGTGACAATATACAGCCTTGACATACTACTTTTCCTATATGGAACCAGTCTGTTGTTCCATGTCCAGTTCTAACTGTTGCTTCCTGACCTGCATACAAATTTCTCAAGAGGCAGATCAGTTGTTATGGTATTCCCATCTCTTTCAGAATTTTCCACAGTTTATTGTGATCCACACAGTCAAAGGCTTTGGCATAGTCAATAAAGCAGAAAGAGATATTTTTCTGGAACTCTCTTGCTTTTTCCATGATCCAGTGGATGTTGGCAATTGGATCTCTGGTTCCTCTGCCTTTTATAAAACCAGCTTGAACATCAGGAAGTTCACGGTTCACATATTGCTGAAGCCTGGCTTAGAGAATTTTGAGCATTATTTTACTAGCGTGTGAGATGAGTGCAATTGTGCGGTAGTTTGAGCACTCTTTGGCATTGCCTTTCTTTGGGATTGGAATGAAAACTGACCTTTTCCAGTCCTGTGGCCAATGCTGAGTTCTCCAAATTTGCTGACATATTGAGTGCAGCACTTTCACAACATCACCTTTCAGGATTTGAAGTAGCTCAACTGGAATTCCATCACCTCCACTAGCTTTGTTCGTAGTGATGCTCTACATACCCATGCAATTCTTCTTTTCCAATCTGTTCTTTTAAGATATGTTTCATATTCACCACCATCCCGAAGAAGGCAAAGCTGTAACCTATGAATATACTTTTACCTACTCTTTGTAGATTTGGGCAGCATTGTACTGACCACAAAGACCTATGACCACTTCATGGCCATCTATCAAATTCTGCACTAACCTGTTGCCATGAACCCTGCCCCACCCACATACACTTTGTGGATTGCTGGTTCTGGTGTTTGGTTCATGAGTGCCATGCATTCTTTGTTATAAAGATTAACAGTGTTGCAACTGTCGTTCTGTACCTTCTTGGAATTCTGTAATTTTCCTGCAAAATCAAATAAGATGTCCAACTAGTCAATTGTGACACCTTTCTTAATGACATGATGATGTAATTTGAAACTGTTATATTCCAGGTTGGTAATGGACTGGTTTCAAATAGGGAAAGGAGTATGTCAAAGCTGTATATTGTCCCTCTGCTTATTTAACTTATATGTGGAGTACATCATGAGAAATGCTCGGTTGGATGAAGCACAAGCTGGAATCAAGATTGCCAGGAGAAATAGCAATAACCTCAGATATGCAGATGACACCACCCTTATGGCAGAAAGTGAAGAGGAACTAAAGAGCCTCTTGATGACAGTGAAAGAGGACAGTGAAAAAGCACTCATAAAATTCAACATTCAAAAAACTAAGATCATGGCATCTGGTCCCATCACTTCAAGGGAAAGAGATGGGGAAACATGAACCAGTCAGAGACTTCATTTTCTTAGGCTCCAAAATTACTGCAGATGGTGACTGCAGTCATGAAATTAAAAGACACTTGCTCTTTGGAAGAAAAGCTTTGACAAACCTCGACAGTGTATTATAAAGCAGGGACTTTGCCAAAAAAAGTCCATATAGTCAAAGCTATGATTTTTCCAATAGTCATGTGTGGATGTGAGAGTTGGACCATAAAGAAGTCTGTGCACCAAAGAATTGATACTTCTGAACTGTGGTGTTGGAGAAGACTCTTGAGAGTCCCTTGGACTGCAAGATCAAACGAGTCAATCCTAAAGCAAACCAATCCTGAATATTCACTGAAGTATTGATGCTCAAGCTCAAGCTCCAATATTTTGGCCACTTGGTGTGAAGAGCTGACTTGTTAAAAAGACCCTGATGCTGGGAAAGATTGAAGGCAGGAGGAGAAGGGGACAAAAGAGGATGAGATGGTTGGATGGCATCATGGACTCGATGGACATGAGTTTGAGCAAGCTCCAGTATATGGTGAGGGACAGGGAAGCCTGGCATGCTGCAGTCCATGCGGTCACAAAGAGATACAACTGAGTGACTGAACAACAAATGTCTTACCTGGGATCCTTTACTCTAAGATAGTTTCCTCTCTATCTGGAATACCATCAGCTTGGGGGAAGTACAAAGTGCTTTCCACCTGTGCATATCACCTCTCACTTGTATCCTTGTTTTACTGGACAGGCTTTGACTGTACCTCAGCCCTGTGGCTACTCATGCCCTTCTGCTTAAAGTCAAGTGCAATAACCTCGGTGATATACACTGTGATCACACCTGTCCTGAGCCCCTTCATCTATAGTCTAATATATGAAGACATACACAGGACTCTGAAAAGATTATTAGGAGTGGCAAGTATCAAAGTACCACCAGTGGTAGTCTTAAAGAAGTTCCCTTCTTTTCAGGGTGTAAAGAATTTGAACTGGAATCTGATATTCTGGCTTAAATGATCAGAAACACAGTCCTTGGACCACTAGAGACCTGAGGAATCTGAATAAACATTTGAACCACAGACCTTGGTGATTTGTATGAACAAATTGTATGAACAGTGAATTTATAGATATTCTTGTCTGAAATAGGATTTCTCATATTCTTACGCTGCCTTGGACAGGAGAATTATTTGTATTGGATGCTGTTCTGTGGTTTATAGGAGATTAGTAGCATCCCTTCAGATAATTCCAAGTATCTCCAGTGTCAAAATCATGTCTGGTTGAGAATCACTGTGACAGAGTTCCAGAACTAAGAGACCTCAATCCAGACTCCAGCCCTTACTTGGTTTGTAGTTTTATTTAGAACATTAAATCCTTCTGAGTTCCAATCTGACAACATAGAATGGAGTTCATAAAAGTGCTACCTCAAAAAACACATTATTTAAAAAATTAAATTTGACAATCACTATACCTGCCTTTGAACTGTGGTGTTGGAGAAGACTCTTGAGAGCCCCTTGAACTGCAAGGAGATCCAACCAGTCCATTCTGAAGGAGATCAGCCTGGGATTTCTTTGGAAGGAATGATGCTAAAGCTGAAACTCCAGTACTTTGGCCACCTCATGCGAAGAGTTGACTCATTGGAAAAGATTCTGATGCTGGGAGGGATTGGGGGCAGGAGGAGAAGGGGACGACAGAGGATGAGATGGCTGGGTGGCATCACTGACTCGATGGACGTGAGTCTGGGTGAACTCCAGGAGTTGGTGATGGACAGGGAGGCCTGGCGTGCTGCGATTCATGGGGTCGCAAAGAGTCAGACATGACTTAGTTATTGAACTGAACTGAACTGATACCATGCTAAGATAGTTTAATGGCCATGTATTAGTCACTCAGTTGTGTCGAACTACATGTGACCGCATGAACTGTAGCCTACCAGGCTCTTCCATCCATGGGATACTCCAGAGAAGAATACTGGAGTGGGTTGCTATTTCCTCCTCCAGGGAATCTTCCCAACCCAGGGATCAAATCTGCATCTCTAATGTCTCCTGCTTTGGCAGGCATATTCTTTACCACTGAGCTACCTGGGAAGCCTGGTTTATGGTCATATTAATATCATATCAAGCTTCTCTGATAACTCAGTTAGTAAAGAATCCACCTGCAACACAGGAGATCCTCGTTCAATTCCTGTGTCCGGAAGATCCATCGGATAAGGGATAGGCTACCCAGTCCAGTATTCCTGGGCTTCCCTTGTGGCTCAGCCGGTAAATAATCTGCCTGGAATGTGGGAGACCTGTGTTTGATCCCTGGGTTGGGAAGATTCCTGGGAAAGGGAATGGCTACCCAATCCAGGACGCTTGCTTGCAGATTTCATGACTGTATAGTCCATGTGGGGCAAAGAGTCAGACACGACTGAGCGATTTTCACTTATCATATCAACATATGGTATTTCATATGTTGATATGATATAAATATTTTTCTTATAGTATAAACATTTTATAATGAGAGACTAAAGGGCAGCTTTTGACTTCTGATATATCTGAGAAACTTGTAATTGGCTTGGAAAAATTAGCATGAATCCAGGCAGTATAATACCCACAATTTAATACTGAAGGAGCAATGTTATCCACAGTTCTGAAGAGGGAAATAGTAGTTTTAAAGATTTCAGTAGTTTATTTTGTTGTTATTGTTTTCCTCTACCACAAATCAAATCTTTGGAGACCCAAGGGACCTCATCAAGACAAATCCTCAGTGTTATGGTTTAAAAAAGATTTTGATCTCAGGTGTGTGATGAGGTTCTGGGAGCCTTAGTGCTTTGAAAGCAGGAGAATTGAAGGGGAAGGAAGGAATGATAAAAACTGAATCACCCAACTTATAATGCAATCACCTAGCAACAGAGAATCAACAGAAAAATAATTGCATTGTGTCCAGCCCAGTGTCCCCAAGGGAAATCATGTACTTGGAGGCTTGAGTAACAAAAGGAAAATATACCCAATTAGCTGACGTGTGTGCATGCTTGCTACGTCCCTTCAGTCCTGTCCAATTCTTTGAGACCCCATGGACTGTAGCCCTCTAGGCAACTCTGTCTGTGGGATTCTCCAGGCAAGAACACTGGAGTGGGTTGCCATGCAGTCCTCCAGGGGATTTTCCTGACCCAGGGATCAAGCCCCCATCTCCTGTGACTCCTGCATTGCAGGTGGATTCTTTATCACTGAGCCTCCAGAGAAGCCCTGTGAGCTGACACAAGAATCTGTTAATATCTCCTTTGCTGCAGCCCCTCAGCCTGTGCCACTTTGGTTGATGAGGGCCTAGTTCTTAATTTAGATTCCTGAATCTCTCTGGGACACAATGCTTGATTTTATCCCTTCCTGTTGTCTTGTTTAGGTACAAAAATTCTGTCTGCATCATTAATCATTTAGAAAGGAACTTGGACTTCTACAGGGAAAGCCTTCTCTCTCAATCTGCAGGCAGGTGAGAGCTCCACACACATTTCAGGAGAGGGTCAGAGAGGACAGAAGCCGGGAGCATGTACCTGAGGTCACCTGAGGACCAATCTAGCATAGTCCAGAGGCCAGAGGTCACTGTGGTTATTATCTGGCTTTCCTGATATTAGTGTATCTATTTAGGTCTAAAAATAAAGTAAACCCTTCACTCGTCAGTGTTGACAAATGGTAATAAAGGAAGTTCAGTTAGAAGGGATGGTTGTGGTGGTTTAGCTGCTAAGTTGTATCTGATCCTTTTGCGACCCCATGGACTGTAGCCCACCTGTCTCCTCTGTCCATGGAATTTCCCAGGCCAGAATCCTGGAGTGGGTTGCAATTTCCTTCTCCAGGGAATCTTCCTGACCAAGGGATTGAAACTTGGCCTCCTGGATTGCAGGCGGATTTTTTACTAATGAGCCACCAAGGAAGCCCCATTAGAAGGAATGGGAGGCATCAAAGGCTTCCAGTAAAAGTAGACAATAAGTCTAATAATCTTATTTATGAACTGAAGTAAGCAAATAGGAAGACTCCTCAAGAAAAAGAAATATTCTGCTTCTTCATGTAAAATATATTCAATTTTTGTGGATTTCATTTATTTCTGATTTTGAATTGGTAGTTTATGTTCCATTTGCTTATTCTCTTGGGATATTTAAACTGTAAGTTATATCACATCATGAATATATCCCTGTTTATGTCTTTGGAAAACTATGTTTTTCTTTATTATTTTTTTTTGGGCATCAAGGAGATGCCACTGGAATTGGAATATTGATGAAGCAAGGAAACTTTTCTTTGATGCATTGTCTCAGGGGTCATTTGAGCTTATTGCATATTTTCCCTCTTAATTTGCCTATGTCCATTTCATTTCTCTTTTTTCTTTCTTTCTCATGCTTTTCATTCTTCTCTAAATACCGAGAAGAAATTGGCCTTACCAACGTTGATCCCCAAATTTATTGTCCTATAGGAAGCTTATAAACTGGAAATTGGGGTGGGATGTGTAGGGAGATAAGAGGGAGGTTCAGAAGGGAGGGGATATATGTATGCATATGGTTGATTCATGTTGAGGTTTGACAGAAAACAACAAAATTCTGTAAAGCTATTATGCTTCAATTAAAAAACACATAAATTAAAAAAAATCTTGGAACTTCTGAGTAAAAGTGATATTCTTTGGAGAATAATAATTTGATCTGACAAACTCGATGTGTTAACTATTCATTGCCTAATGAGGGTGGATCTGGGTGACCAGTTTATGATAGTAACACAAGCCAGAAACATTGTGTGTGTGTGTGTGTGTGTGTGTGCGTGTGTGTGTTTGCCTATGCCTTGTGAAGAGAGACCAGTGCTTAAAGCAGAGGCATCTGTACTCATATGTTAAGATGACTTATAATACAGAGGTCAGAAGTTGGTCAATAGATGGAACTAAGTAGGGAAACTGACATAATTCACAGGATGGTTTTAAACTAAATTCATAAAGTACAAGGAACCACATGGAAGGAGGGATTCTCTATGTGCTGAAGATTCAGCTGTAGCAGGGAGGCCACCTTGCTCCTCAGCATCCTGACAACATCTCTAATCACTCTCCCTCCTACTTATTCCTTCACCCCACTGGATTCCCTGTTTGCACTTGAACATGTGGAACAAGCATCTTTGTCAGGTTCTTAGCAGTGGCAGCTCCCTCTGCCAGGCACACACTTCTTCTGACATCACAAAGGTTTCTTCTCTCTCTCTTCAGGAGTCTTCAAACATCACCTAGTTTGAAGCTCTTCTCTGAACACTCAGGACAAAATAACACCTCCTACCACTCTCTCCTTTATACCTGGTTTTGTTTTCTTCCTAGCATCTGTGACATTCTGACATATTCTATCATGTTGTATTTGAATATCCTCATTCACCATCCTTGGTTAGGAGAGATTTATTTTTCATCACTTTCTACTGGGTCAGCACTAAATACGTATTTCTCAAATAAATGAAGAAATACCTTATTAGAACTCTAAAATATATGAGCCCTTTGCCAATGAGATGAGAATGGGACAAAAAATCTTTGTCAGGGATGAAATGGAACATACTTTGGAAGAGAACTTTTCTATGAATAAGGTATTAAGATCAATTACTTGAGGGCTAAATAGAAATTGCAGTATTTCAGCTATGTGAATTATGCCAGTTTGTGTGCAAACTAGTCATGTGGTTTTCCTTTTTCCTGGTAGTCACCTCCACCCCATGGAATCAGAGAATAATATACGAATTTCAGAATTTCTTCTTCTGGGACTTTCAGAAGAATAAGAACTGCAGCCTCTCATATTTGGGCTCTTCCTCTCCATGTACCTAATCACTGTGTTTGGAAACCTGTTCATCATGTTGGCCGTCAGCTCAGACTCCCACCTCCACACCCCCATGTACTTCTTCCTCTCCAACCTGTCCTTTGTAGACATCTGTTTCACCTCCACCACCATCCCAAAGATGCTATGGAACATCCAGACAGAGAGCAAAGGTATCACCTATGAAGGCTGCATCACCCAGATGTATTTTTACATGCTGTTTGCAGGATTAGATGACATTCTTCTGACAGTGATGGCCTATGATTGGTATGTGGCCATCTGCCACCCCCTGCACTACATGGTCATCATGAGCCCTTGGCTCTGTGGACTGCTGGTTCTGATATCCTGGGTGCAGATTGCCTTGTATTCCTTGGTACACAGCTTAATGGTGTTGTGATTGTCCTTCTGTCCAGTTGTACAAATCCCCCACTTTTTCCGTGAATTCAGTCAGGTGGTAAAACTTGCTAGTTCTGACAACTTTCTTAATAACATAGTGATGTATTTTTCAGCTGTCCTGATCGGTGCTGGTCCTTTGGCTGGTATCCTTTACTCATATTCTAAAATAGTTTCTTGCATATGTAAAATCACATCAGCTCAGGGGAAGTATAAAGCATTTTCCACCTGTGTGTCCCACCTCGCAGTTGTCTTCCTATTTTATTTTACAACCTTAGGAGTTTACCTTAGCTCTGCTGCTTCCCACACCCAGCATTCAAGTACAGTTGCCTCGGTCATGTACACTGTGGTCACACCCATGCTGAATCCTTTCATCTACAGTCTGAGAAACCAAGATATAAAAGAGGGTCTAAAGAGATTGTATTTGATGCCAAGTATAAAAGACCAATTGTACTAGTGCTCTGAATTACATAACTCAAAGTATCAAAACCAGACATTGTTCTTTGTTCATTGTGAAATAAAATTTGCTCCTTGCACTTATTTCCTGGGATTTCCACTTTTCTTTCCTTTTTTGAATTCAGTATCTTTATAGAATTTTAGGAATCTCTCTTTTTAAGCTTTATTCTCAGTCTATATATAGACTGTCTGTATATAGAGAGTTTTTGTTTTTTCCTACCCACCATATTCCAAACTTTGAATCAAAAATATTTGGAAATTCCATTTCTTTGATGGAATATCATAGAATTATGAATAATTTATTAGGTGTAATATCTTTTCATGAGAACATTTAGTCTGTTGTTGTTCAGTTACCCTGTTGTGCCCACCTCTCTGTGACCCCACGGATTGCAGCATGGCAGGCCTGCCTGTCCCTCACCCATTCCCAGAGCTTGCCGAAGTTCATGTTCATTGCATTGGTGATGCCATCCAGCCATCTCATCCCCTCATGTCCTCTTCTCCTTCTGTCCTGATCTTTCCCAGCAGCAGGACTTTTCCAATGAGTCATCTGTTTGCATCAGGTGACCAAAATACTGGAACTTCAGCTTCAGCATCAGGCAGTTTAGTGAATATTTAGGGTTAATCTTACTTAAGACTGACTGGTTTGATCTCCTTGCTGCCCAAGGGACTCTCAGGAGTCTTCTCAAGCAGCGTAGTTCAAAGGCATCAATTATTCCACATTCTGCTTTCTTTATGGTCCAGCTCTCACAATGATACATGACCACTGGGAAGACCATAGCATTGACTATAAGGACCTTTGTTGGCAGAGTAATAATGTTTCTGCTTTTCAACACACTGTCTAGGTTTGCCATCTGTTTTCTGCCAAGAAGCCATCATCTTCTGATTCCATGGCTGCAGTCACCATCCACAGTGATTTTGGAGCCCAAGAAGAGGAAATATATCACGACTTCCACCTTTCCCCCTTCTATTTGCCATGCAGTAATGGGGCCAGATGCTATTATCTTAGTTGTTTTAATATTTAGTACTAAGTCGGCTCTTCAGTAGATCATTTAATTTACTGGCAGTTAAAGAGGTATTTTGGTAGGTATTACTAATTTCCAATTTGTTAACTTATTTTCTGTAGTGTCATTCTTTTTATTTTTTGTGTTTCTTATGATTTGATGATGTATTTAGTGATATGCTTGTGTTCCTTTCTCTCTAGGTTTTACCTTGTGCAGATTTTTGATGTATGATAAACAAAGGATCTTCATATAATGACATACAATGATGTCTACCTTTAAAAATAAGTTGTCTTTTAAGTTCATACACATATTAATAGCACTACATTTTTACTCCCTGCCCCACATTTTGTGCCTTTGAAGTCACATTTGATACCTCCCTATTTATCCCTTTAATTCTTACTGAAGCTATACTTGATTTTAGAATTATTTTGTCTATTAAGTTTTCATACTAGCTTAAGTGATTTGATCCTCAACCCTTCTACACGTTTGCCTTTGCTAGCACGATTTTCTCTTTCTTATAGTTTCTTCCCACTTGCTATGCCTTTTGTCTTTCCTTCTTTGAGAAGGTCCTATAATAGTCCATGTAGAGTATGTTTAGAATTGATAAATTCTATTAGTCTTTGATTGGCTGAAAAATTCCTTATCTCTCCTTCAATACTGAATGTTACTCTTTCTGAGTAGAATACCCTAGTTTGCATGTTTTTCCCTCTCAACAGCAAAAGAGACACAGATGTACAGAACAGTCTTTTGGACTCTGTAGGTGAGGGTGAGGGTGGAATGATTTGGGAGAATGGCATTGAAACATGTATAATATCATACGTGAAACGAATCTCCAGTCCAGGTTTGATGCATGATACGGGATGCTCAGGGCTGGTACACTGGGATGACCCAGAGGGATGGTAAAGGGAAGGAGGTGGAAGGGGGGTTCAGGATGGGGAACACGTGTACACCTGTTGAGGATTCATGTTGATGTATGGCAAAACCAATACAATATTGTAAAGTAATTAGCATCGAATTAAAATAAATAAATTTACATTTAAAAAAAGAAAAAAAAGAAATATATAATATCTCCCCATTTTATCGTACAAAGTTTCTGCAAAAAAAAAAAAAAGAAAGAAATCAGCTGATTGACTTATGTGCTTCCATCTTACATGACACTGTTTTATTTTGCTGGCTTTAGAAAACCATATCTTTAACTTTGTGGTTTTAATTGCTGTATCTTTGTGCAGGTTTTATTGCTATCATTTTGGGGGGACTCTTTTTGCTTCTGGTACCTGAATTTGCTTTTTTATGCAGGTTTGGGAACTTTTCAGACACAAGTTTATCAGATATGTTTTGACTATCTTTTTATCTGTCTTTTCCTTCCTGGACACTGCAATTGTGCTAGTGTTGGTGTTCTTAATGTAGTCAAATATCTTTCAAAATATTCTCATTTTTAATTTGTTTTTTTCTTTTCTGACTGAATCATTTCCATGATTCTATATTTCAGCTAGCTTATGCATTCTTCTGTATCACCTGGATAACTATTAATTACTTCTAGTGGTTCATTTCATTTAATGTAATGTTCAGTTCAAGCTATCTTTATAGTTCCCTATTAAAATTATAACTGATTCAACAGTCATTTTTACAGAAAATTAAATATTTTATGGTCTTCCACTTATTAACAAAATGCATAGGGTGAATACTGGAAATAAAACTTCTTTTGGAAGATTTCTTGAATCATTTTAGCTTGAGAAAATGGAATTTTATATCTTTACTAATGCATTGATTCCAAATCTGGTAAACTGTTTGTTTCTCTTTCTGTAGCTCTTTTTTAGGCATGATATTTTGTTATTTAAGTTGGGACAAATTCCTCTGTATTTTAATTTTACTTAACTTTGTCTGTTTTCTGAAATTATTTGCCACAGTTAACTCTCACTGTCTTAGACTGGTGTATTTCTGTGGGAACAGTCATGTACAGTTGATGTGTGCCCAGTGGCTTTACTGGAAGAGCTAGATCTGATGTTATCACAATTCATGCCTTTCTTTGGGGTGTACTGATTGCAATCATCTTTCTAGGACGTATGGAGGGCTTGGGCTTGAGTCAGGTATGAGATATGGTTTCCTCTTTGTTTAGAGGCCAGAAGGAAATGGCATCCCACTCCAGTATTCTTGCCTGGAAAATTCCATGGAGGTCACAAAGACTCAGATGTGACTGAGCACAGCACACACACATGCACACACATATAATATGCTAAGATAGTTTATGGTGCATATCAACATATAAATCTCTCTCCTTATGTAAGTACAAACATTTGTAATGAGGGATTAAAGAATAGCTCTTAACTTCTGGTACAACGGGAAATTTCTAATTGACTTGGAGAAACTATCATGCATCCAAAGAGTATATTAACTGTGGTTTTATTCTAAAGTAGCAAAGTCATCCCCCATTTTGAAGAGGAGAAATGTAATGTTTAGAGATTTCAGTGGTTCTGTCCCGGTCCCAAGTCAAAGCATTAAAGACCCAAGGGACCTAGTCAAGACAAATCCTGAATGTTACAATTTAAAGAAAATCTTGTGCTCAGAGACATGATGACATGCTGGGAACCTTAGGGCTTTTTTATTTTATTTTATTTTTTAACTTTACAATATTGTATTGGTTTTGCCATATATCAAAACGAATCCGCTACAGGTATACATGTGTTTCCCATCCTGAACCCTCCTCCCTCCTCCCTCCCCATACCATCCCTCTGGGTCCTCCCAGTGCACCAGCCCCAAGCATCCAGTACACAAAAATAAACTCAAAATGGATTAAAGATCTAAACACAAGATCAGAAACTATAAAACTCCTGGAGGAGGACATAGGCAAAACACTCTCTGACATAAAATCACAGCAGGATCCTCTATGAACCACCTCCCAGAATATTGGAAATAAAAGCAAAAATAAATAAATGGGACATAATTAAACTTAAAAGCTTCTGCACAACAAAGGAAACTATAAGCGAGGCAAAAAGACAGCCTTCAGAATGGGAGAAAATAATAGCAAAGGAAGCAACTGACAAACAACTAATCTCAAAAATATACAAGCAACTCCTACAGCTCAATTCCAGAAAAATAAATAACCCAATCAAAATATGGGCCAAAGAAGTAGACATTTCTTCAAAGAAGATATACAGATGGCTAACAAATACATGAAAAGATGCTCAACATCACTCATTATCAGAGAAATGCAAATCAAAACCACTATGAGGTACCATTTCAAGCCAGTTAGAATGGTTGCGATTCAAAAGTCTACAGGCAATAAATGCTGGAGAGGGTGTGGAGAAAAGGGAACCCTCTTACACTGTTGGTGGGAATGCAAAGTAGTACAGCCACTATGGAGAACAGTGTGGAGTTTCCTTAAAAAACTGGAAAAAGAACTGCCTTATGATCCAGCAATCCCACTGTTGGGCATACACACTAAGGAAACCAGAACTGAAAGAGACACGTGTACCCCAATGTTCATAGCAGAGCACTGTTTATAATAGCCAGGACATGGAAGCAACCTAGATGTCCATCAGCAGATGAATGGATGAGAAAGCTATGGTACATATACACAATGGAGTATTACTCAGCCATTAAAAAGAATACATTTGAATCAGTTAATGAGGTGGATGAAACTGGAGCCTATTATACGGAGTGAAGTAAGCCAGAAAGAAAAACACCAATACAGTACACTAACGCATATATATGGAATTCAGAAAGATGGTAACAATAACCCTGTATACAAGACAGCAAAAGAGACACTGATGTGTAGAATAGTCTTTTGGACTCTGTGGGAGAGGGAGAGGGTGAAATGATTTGGGAGAATGGCATTGAAACATGTATAATATCATATATGAAATGAGTTGCCAGTCCAGGTTCAATGCACGACCTTAGGGCTTTGGAAGCAAGAGAATTAAGAGGAAGGAGCAATAAAAACATGAATTTTCCTAACTTATAATGCAGTGTCTTAGGAACAGAGAGTCAGCAGGGGAAAAAAATCCATTCTGTCCAGAAAAGTGTCCCCATATGAAATCATGTAGTTATAGATTGGAGTAACTGGAGGAACCACACCTAATGAGCTGACACAGGAAGCTGTAAAAATCTCCTCTGCTGCAGTCGCTCAGCCTCTGCCATGTTTGCTGGGGAGGACCTGGTTCTTGCTTTTGAAGTTCTGCATCTGTCTGGAAACCAATGCTTAATTTAGTCACTTCTGTTTTCATATTTGGGGACAAAATTTCTGTCTGCATCAGTAATCATTTAGGGAGGAGTTTTGACTTCTACAGGGAAAGCTTTCTTTCTTAATCTGCAGGCAGGCGATTCTGATAGTTCCACAGATGCTGCAGGAGAGCATCAGAGAGTATGGAAGCCAAGAGTGTGTACTTGAAGTCAGGAGGCCAGATCACTGTGGTTTTTTTCTGGTTTTCCTAATGTTATTGTACTTATTTATTGTCTAAAAATAAAGTGAACATTTCACTCAAAAATGCAATATTGTAAAGTAATTAGCCTCTAATTAAAATAAATAAATTTAATTTAAAAAAAGAAAGAAAATGCAAGTGTCAATGTTGACAATTAAATGGTAACAGTGGAAGCTCAGAAGGAATGATGGTGGTGGTTTAATCTCTAAGTTGCTCCAACTCTTGTGACCCTATGGACTGTAGCCCACCCAGCTTCTCTGTCCATAGAATTTCCCAGGCAAGAATGCTGGAGTGGGTTGCCATTTCCCTCTCCAGGGGATCTTCTCTACACAGTGATCAAACCTATGTCTCCTGCATTTACAGGCAGATTATTTTCTGGCTACCAGGGAAATCCTGTTAGATGGAACAGGAGGGATAAAATGCTGCCAGTAAAAGTACAAAATAAGTATACGGATTTTTTTTTTTTTTTTTTTAATGAACAGGACGAAACAAATAGAGAAAGTCCTTAAGGAAAAGAAGTCTTCTACTGCTTCATATGCTTCACATACAACATATCCAATTTCTGTTGTATTTTGACTATTTCTGATATTGAATTAGTAGTTTATATTCCAATTGCTTATTTTCCTATTAGGATATGCAAACTGTAAGATGTTCCATGTCATATCATTTTTTATGTCCTTGGATAAAAGATATTTTTTTATTATTTTTCCAGACATCAAGGAGATGTCACTGGAGTTGGAATATTGATGAAGCAAGGATATCTCATTATTGCATTGTCTCAGGGGTCATTTTAGTATATTGGATATTATTTTCCCTTAATGTTCATAAGCCCATTTCATTTCTCTCTGTTTCTCTCACTCTCATCCTTTTAACTATTCTCTAAATTCCAAGCAGAAATTGGCTAAACCAAAAATGAACCCCACATTTATTGTTCCATGAGAAGTTTATAAACTGGAATTTCATGGAAATATTATATATCCTTTTGGAGAATAATAATTTGACCTGATCAGCTGAGCTGTATCCACTCACAGTGTAAAGAGTGTGAATCTGTCTGACCAAACATGGTAGTGACACAATCGAGAAGAACATGGTGTATTTGTGTGTGTGTGTGTGTATGTGTGTGTGTGCACTTGTGCCTTGAAAGGGAGAACAGTTCTTAAAGCAGAGGCACCTGGACTCATATGCTAAATGACATATATACACAGGTCAGAATTCAGTCAACAGATGGAACTAAGAATGCAATCTGATATAATTCACAGTATGGTTTTATAGCTAAATTGATAATGTTCAAGGAAGCACATGGAAGGAGGGATTCTCTGTGGACTGAAGGTTCACCTGTAGAAGGGAAGCCACCTTGTTCCTCAGCATCCCTGACACCATTTCTAATCACTCCCCCTCCTGCTTATCCCTCTGCCCCACTGGCTTCCTTGTTTGCACTTGAACATGTGGAACAAGCAGCTTCCTCAGGTTCTTAGCAGTGTCAGGTCCCTCTTCCAGGCACAAAATTTTGACATCACACTAGCTCCTTGTCTCTCTTTCATTAGGAATCTGTTCAAACATCACCTAGTTTGCTGGACTTTCCTAAACTCTCAGGACAAAACAACACCTCCTATCACTCTCCTTTATATCTGGTTTTATTATCTTCTTAGACTATGTCACTTTCTGACATATTCTATGATATTTTATTTGAATATCCTCATTCCCTATCCTTGGATTGAGAGAGATTTACTTTTCAGCACTTTATATTTGTTTCCTCCATGTGCTTGGATCATGATTAGCACTAAATATTTCTCAAATGAATGAAGGAATTCACATTAAAACCCTAGAATATATTACCTCTTAGCAAATGTGATGAGAATGGGACAAAAATTCCTAGTCAGAAATGAAATGAAATACACCCTCAAAGGGGTTTCTTGACTCAGCGGTTTAAAATCTGCCTTCAATGCAGCAACCATTTAAGAGACATGGGTTCAATCCCAGGTTTGGGAAGAACCCCTGGAGGAGAGCAAGACAACCCACTCCAGAACTCTTTCTTGGGAAATCCCATGGACAGTGGAGGCTGGCGTGCTATGGTCCTTCTTCCCTTTGCTCAGTCGTGTCCAACTCTTTGCGACCCCATGGACAGTAGCCTACCAGGGTCCGCCTTCCATGGGATTTTCCAGGCAAGAATACTAGAGTGGGCTGCAATTTCCTTCTCCAGGGGATCTTCCCAACCCAGGGATTGAACCCGGGTCTCCTGCATTGCAGACAGACACTTTACTCTCTGAGCCATACGGTCCGTGGGGTCACACAAAGTTGGATAAGATTGAAGCTGCTAAACATACACACATATGCTCAAAGAGAACTTATCTGAAAATAAAATATTACAGCAACTTCTTGAGGGCTAAATAGAAATTGCAGTATTTCAGCTACGTGAATTATACCACTAGGAGTGAAAATTGTCATTATTTCCTTTTTCCGGGTAGTCGACTACACCCCATAGAACCAAGTAACAATACACAGATTTCAGGATTTCTTCTTTTGGGAATGTCAAAGGAAGCCAAATACAGCCTCTCATATTTGGGCTTTTCCTCTCCATATACCTGGTCAATGTGCTTGGAAACCTAATCATCATCTTGACTGTCAGCTCAAACTCCCACACCCACACCCCCATGACTTCCTCTCCAACCTGTCCTTTGTAGACATCTGTTTAATTTCCACCACCATCCCAAAGATGCTCTGGAAGATCCAGACACAAAGAAAAGGTATCACCTATGAAGGTTGCATCACCCAGATGTATTTTCGTGTACTGTTTGCAGGATTAGATGACATTCTCCTGAGTGTGATGGCCTATGATCAGTATGTGGCCATCTGCCACCCCCTGCACTATACGGTCATCATGAGCCTCCAGCTCTGTGGACTGCTGGTTCTGATATCCTGTATGTTGATTGCCTTGTATTCCTTGATACACATCTTAATGGTGTTCGATTGTCCTTCTGTACAGTTGTGCAAATCCCCCACTTTTTCTGTGAACTCAGTCAGGTGGTACAACTTGCTAGTTCTGACAACTTTCTTAATAACATACTGATGTATTTTGCAGCTGTCCTTATGGGTGTTGGTCCTTTAGCTGGTATCCTTTACTCTTACTCTAAGATAGTTTCCTGCATATGTAAAATCATATCAGCTCAAGGGAAATATAAAGTATTTTCTACCTGTGTGTCCCATCTCTTGGTTGTCTCCCTATTTTATTTTACAGCCTTAGGAGTTTACCATAGTTCTGGTGCTACCCACATCTCACATTCAAGTACAATTGCCTCTGTAATGTAGACAGTGGTCACATCCCTGCTGAACCACAGTCCAAGGAACAAAGATATAAAAGGTGCTCTGAAGTGATTCTACTTTATGCCAAGTTTAAAAGACCAAATACCCTAGTCCCCTGGATTGTGTAACTCAAAGCCTCAGAACCAGAAATTGTGATTCTTTGATCATTGTGGAATAAAATTTGCTCCTCGTATGTATTTTCTGGAATTTCCATTTTTCCTTTCATCTTTGGATTCAGCATATTTATACAATTTTGGCACTTTCTTTATTAAGCTTTATTCTCAGTGTTATACACAGGAAATTTTTATTTTTTTCCTACTCCACAATTTACATACCTTTGAAGAAAAAATGATTTGACATTTCATTTCTTTGATGGGGTATCATAGATTTATGAAAAGTTTGTAAGAATCATGTTTTTTTATTAGAACATTTAGTTTGCTGACACTAATAGAGATTATCCATAGGTATTGCTGATTACCAGTGTGTTCTTTGTTTCTTGCTTGTAGTTCTTATTTTTTCCTTCTGTGTGTTTCTTTAGGTTTGATGTTTTATTTAGTGGTATGCTTTGAGCAAGCTCCGGGAGATGTTGAAGGACAGGGAAGCCTAGTGTGCTGCAGTCCATGAGGTAGCAACAAGTCAGACACGACTGAGCAATTAGACAGCAAAGTAATAATGCTTGTTTTCCTTTCTCTCTAGTTTTTGTGTATCTAGTGTAGTTTTTTTTTTAATGTATGTTAAACAATGGGTTTTTATATGATGACTTATAGCTGTATTCTTTTTTTAGAAGCAAAATTTATTTTATTTTGTAGAGATATTTTTTCAAAGACAGCCTAATGTTCAGAAGAAAAAAAAAAAGGCTTTGTATCTGCAATGCTATCAAAGCAAGATAATTACATTTTTGTGTGTATTTTCTTTTTAAAACAGGCTGTCTTTTAAGTTCCTGCACTTTCAAATAGTCACTACATTTTCACTTTCTGAGCTACATTTGTGTTTGTTGTCATATTTAACACCTCACTATTTATCCCTTTAATTCTTATTGTAGCTTATTAGAAATTCTTTTTGTCTGTTAAATTTTCATTCTAGCTTAAGTGATTTGATTCTCAGCCTTTCTACATATTTGCCTTTACTAGTGGGATTTTGCTTTTTGTATAGTTTCTTCCCACTTGTTATGCTTTTTTCTTTCCTTCTTAGAGAAGATTCTACATCATTCCTTGTTGAGTAAGCCTAGAATTGATAGATTGTTACAGTTTTTGCTTGTCTGAAAAGCTCCTTATCTCTCCTTCTATTCTAAATGATAGTCTTGCTGGGTAGTATGCCCTAGTTTGCAGGTTTTTCCTACTCATCATTTTAAATATATCAGATTTCTCCCATCTGACATGTAATGTTTCTACAAAAAAAAAAAAAAAGGAAATCATTTGATAGACTTATAGGGCACCTTTGTATATAATGCTTCTTTTCTTTTGCTTCCTTTAGAAACCCATATCTTTACTATTGCAGTTTTCATGGATGGATCTTGGTGTGGTTCTTATTGCTATCATTTTGGGGGGACACGTTTATCTTCTGGTGACTGATTCTGGTTTTTTATTCATCTTTGAGAAGGTTTTCAGCCATAATTTTTTCAAATACCTTTTGACTATCTCTCCTTCTGTCTTTTCCTTCCTGGACACTCCAGTTATGCCAGTGTTGGTGTTCTTAATGTAGTCAAACATCCCTCAAAATATTCTCATTTTTAATTTTTTTTTTCTTTTCTGACTGAGTCATTTCCATTATTCTATATTTCAGTTAGCCTATGCATTCTTCTGTATTACCTGGTATACTATTAATTACTTCTAGTTGTTGGTCATTTCCTTTATTGTAGTGTTCAGTTCTAACTAGTTTTTATTTATAGTTCCCTGTTGAAATGATCACTGTTTCATCAGTCCTTTTTTCAGAGAATTAAATATTTTATGGTCTTCCACTTATTAACAAAATGCACAGGGTGAATACTGGAAATAAAACTTCTTTTGGAAGTTTCCTTGAATCATTTTACCTTGAGAAAATGGAGTTTTATATCATCTTTACTAATGCATTGATTCCAAATCTGGTAAACTATTCGTTTCTCTTTCATTAGCTGTTTTTTAGGCGTTTTTAGGGCTTGAATCAGGTATGAGATATGGCTTCATCTTTGATTTGTGGCCAATACTGGCCTAATCAGAGGGAGGCAGCTCCCAAGTTGCTAGATCAGAAGCTCTGAGGGTCAAGTCTGAGCTGACTTTGTTCCCCCTAAGAGTGTGCTTCCCCACTCCCACACCAGCTGGTTGACCCAGAGGGGAGCAGTACTGGAACAAGAAGTGTTAGCGTAAGGCACTCTACATGTTGGTGGGGTGGGGCATGGACCTGTTGGCCTGGGAAGAGCTTGAGATGCAGACTGCCTCTGATGCACCGTCTCTCTAAGTGCCACCAACAGCTGGCCCTCCCCTGCTGAGAAGCATCTTTGGGTCTGAAGCTCTTTTGTCACTACAGTAGGGCTGCTGTTCTTATTATGGTATGGGGTGCAAATCCAGGGAGTAGGGACTTGCATGAACTTCTGGTATGGATAGGGATGTGGGCTGTGGCACACGGCTGTAGTCAGTGATTGGGGTTGCTTCTGATGTGAAGCCCATGTAAGCGCTAGTAATAGGGCCATGGCCCTGCTTAGACATTGCTTCATGCCTGAGCCTCTGCTGTGATTCACTGCCAGGTTCCCAAGCATCCACTCATCTCAGGTTGTGGCACACCCACACCCACACCCCCACACACACACTACATATATATATATATATATATATATATATATATATATATATACACACACACACACACACACACACTACATATGTATACAAGATACTGCTTGATCTACGTAGTGGATCTGACTGCAATGCAGAACATGTGAGTTTGACCTCTGCATTGGGAAGATCCCAAGGGAATGGAAAGGCAACCTGCTCCAGTATTCTTGATTGGCAAATCCTACGGACAGAGGAAGCCTGGCAGGCTAAAGTCCATGGGGTCACAAAGACTCAGATATGACTGCGCAAAGTACACACACACACACACACACACACATACATATAGTACGTTAAGATAGTTCATGGTATATATCAACATATAAATATCTCTCTTATCAGTACAAACATTTAGTAGTGAGGAATTAAAGGATAACTCTTAACTTCTGATATAACAGGGAAATTTATAATTGACTTGGAGAAACTACCATGCATCCAAGGAATATATTGACCAAGGTTTTATTCTAAAGTAGCAAAGTCATCCCACTTTTTGAAGAGGATAATAGTAATGTTTGGAGATTTCAGTGGTTCTGTCCCTGCCCCAAATCAAAGTCATAAAGACCCGAGGGACCTAGTCAAGACAAATCCTGAATGCTACAGTTTAAAGAAATTTTTTTTTTAATTTAAATTTACTTATTTTAATCGGAGGCTAATTACTTTACAATATTGTATTGGTTTTGCCATACATAAACATGAATCTGCCACGGGTGTACACATGTTCCCTATCCTGAACCCCTCTCCCACCTCCCTCCCCATACCATCCCTCTGGGTCATTCCACGGCACCAGCCCCGAGCATCCTGTATCATGCATCGAACCTGGACTGGCTATTCATTTCACATATGATATTATACATATGTCAATGCCATTCTCCCACCTCATCCCACCCTAACCCTCTCCCACAGAGTTCAAAAGACTGTTGTATACATCTGTGTCTCTTGCTGTCTCACATACAGTGTTATCATTACCATCTTTCTAAATTCCATATATATGCTTTATTATACTGTATTGGTGTTTTTCTTTCTGGCTTATTTCACTCTGTATAATGGGCTCCAGTTTCATCCACTTCATTAGAACTAACTCAAATGTATTCTTTTTAACGGCGGAGTAATACTCCATTGTGTATATGTACCACAGCTTTCCTATCCATTCATCTGCTGATGGACATCTAGGTTTCTTCCTTGTCCTGGCTATTATAAACAGTGCTGCAATGAACACTGGGGTACACGTGTCTCTTTCAATTCTGGTTTCCTCAGTGTGTATGCCCACTGAGTGATGAGTGATGTTGAGCATTTTTTCATGTGTTTGTTAGCCATCTGTATGTCTTCTTTGGAGAAATGTCAGCTTAGTTTTTTTGGCCCATTTTTTAATTGGGTTGTTTATTTTTCTGAAATTGAGCTGCATGTGTTGCTTGTGTATTTTTGAGATTAATTCTCTGCCAGTTGCTTCATTTGCTATTATTTTTGTACTCAGGGATGTGATGACATGCTGAGAACCTTAGGGATTTAGAAGCAAGAGAATTAAGAGGAAGAAGCAATAAAAAATAAATTCACCTAACTTTTAATGCAGTGTCTTAGGAACAGAGAATTAGCAGGGGGAAAAACTCCATTCTGTCCAGAAAAGTGTCCTCATGAGAAATCATGTATTGAGAGGTTGGAGTAACCAGAGGAA
This sequence comes from Bos grunniens, assembly GCF_055505025.1. Lineage (NCBI taxonomy): Eukaryota > Metazoa > Chordata > Mammalia > Artiodactyla > Bovidae > Bos > Bos grunniens. The sequence continues at coordinate 10,080,298 of NC_141171.1, forward strand.
ACACGCATAATGAACTGACACAGGAAGCTGTAAATATCTCCTCTGCTGCAGTCGCTCAGCTTCTGCCATTTTAGTTGGAGGGGACCTGGTTCTTGCTTCTGAAGTTTTGTATCTGTCTGGCAACCAATGCTTGATTTTATCACTTCCTGTTTTCTTATTTGAGGACAAAATTTCTGTCTGCATCAGTAATCATTTAGGGAGGAATTTTGACCTCTACAGGGAAAGCCTTCTCTCTCAATCTGCAGGCAGGTGAGTCTGAGAATGCCACAGACCCTGCAGGAGAGTGTCAGTCATGATGCAAGCCCGGATTGTGGACTTGAGGTCACCTGAGGACCAGTCTTGCATAGCCCAGAGGCCAAAGTCATTGTGGTTGTTTTCTGCTTTTCCTAATATTAATGTACTTATTTATGGTCTAAAAATAGAGTGAACATTGCACTTGAAAATGCAAGTGTCAATCTTGACAATTAAATGGTAATAGTAGAAACTCAGAAGGAATGATGTTAGTGGTTTAGTCTCTAAATTGCTCCAACTCTTGTGTCCCCATGGGCTGTAACCCACCCGGCTCCTCTGTCCATGGGATTTCCCAGGCAAGAATTGTGGAGTGAGTTGTCATTTCCTTCTCCAGGGGATCATCTCAACCCAGGGATTGAACCTATGTGTCCTGCATTGGCAAGAAGATTCTTTACTTTCTGAGCCACCAAGAAAAATTTTTTTTTCAATTTTTATTTAATTATTTTTAAATATATATATATTTTTAAATTGGAGGCTAATTACTTTACAATATTGTATTGGTTTTGCCATACATCAACATGAATCTGCCACAGGTGTACATGTGTTCCCCATCCTGAACCCCCCTCCCACCTCCCTCGCCATACCATGCCTCTGGGGTTTTTCCTTTAGAAGAAATAGGAGGCATAAAATGCTTCCAGTAAAAGTAGAAAATAAGTACAAGGGTCTTATTTATGAACACGAGGAAACAAATAGGGGAAGTCCTTAAGAAAAAGAAATCTTCTCCTGCTTTATATGCTTCATATAAAACATATCCAACTTCTGTTGTATTTGTATTTGTTGTATTTGTATCCAACTTCTGATATTGAATTGGTAGCTTATATTCCATTTTTTTTCTTTTCTTCTTGGGATATTCAAACTGTAAGATGTTCCATGTCATACATATATTATTTTTTATGTTCTTGGACAAAATATATTTTTCTTTATTATGTTTCCAGACATCAAGGAGATGTCACTGGAGTTGGAATGTTGGATCAAGGAACCCTTGTTTATTGCATTGTCTCAGGGGTCATTGAGTATATCGGATATTATTTTCCCTTAATGTCTGCAACCCACTCCAGTACTCTTGCCTGGCAAATCCCATGGATGGAGGAGCCTGGTAGGCTGCAGTCCATGGGGTTGCTAGGAGTCGGACACGACTGAGTGACTTCACTTTCACTTTTCACTTTCATGCATTGGAGAAGGAAACGGCAACCCACTCCAATGTTCTTGCCTGGAGAATCCCAGGGGCGGAGGAGCCTGGTGGGATGTTGTTTATGGGGTCGCACAGAGTCAGACACGACTGAAGCAACTTAGCAGCAGTAGCAGCTCAGGTCCTTAGGGGTGTCAGGTCCCTCTTCCAGGCACACAATTCTGACATCACACTAGCTCCTTGTCTCTCTTTCATTAAGAATCTGTTCAAACATCACCTAGTTTGCTGGACTTTCCTAAACACTGAGGAAAAATAACACCTCCTACCACTTTCTCTTATACCTGGCTTTGTTCATCATAGCATCTATCATATTCTTACATATTCTATCATATTTTATTAGCATAACCTCATTCACCATCCTTGGATTGCCAGAGGTTTGCTTTTCAGCATTTTCTACTTCTTGTCTCCATATTCTTGTAACACGGTTAACACTAAATATGTATTTCTCAAAAGAATGAAGGAATACCACATTACAACTCTAGAATATATGACCTCTTAGCAAATGTGGTGAGAATGGGACAAAAATTCCAAGTCAGAAATGAAATATAGCTTCAAGGGACTTTTGCAGTGACTCAGTGGTTTAGAATCTGCCTGCAATACGGTACCCATTCATGAGATGCAGGATCAATTGCTGTGTTGGAAATAACTGCTGGAGGAGGGTAAGGCAAGCCACACCAGAATTCTTTCTTGGGAAATCCCAAAGACAGTGGAGGCTGGTATGCTATGGTCCCTGGGGTCACACAGAGTCGGACACAACTGAAGGGGCTCAACATACACACATACTCTAAAAGAGAACTTATCTGCAATTAAAATATTAACATCAACTTCTTGAGGGCTAAATAGAAATTGCAGTATTTCGGTTATGTGAGTTAGTATGAGTGAAAATTGTCATTATCTTCCTTTTTCCTGGTAGTCACCTCCACCCCATGGAACCAAGTAACAATACACAAATTTCACGATTTCTTCTTCTGGGAATTTCAAAGGAAGCAGAAATACAGTCCCTCATATTTGGGCTTTTTCTCTCCATGTACCTGATCACTGTCTTTGGAAACCTGCTCATCATCTTGGCTGTCAGCTTGGACTCCCACCTCCACACCCCCATGTACTTCTTCCTCTCCAACCTGTCTTTTGTAGACATCTGTTTCACCTCCACCACCATCCCAAAGATGTTGTGGAACATCCAGACACAGAGCCAAGTTATCACCTATGAAGGCTGTATCACGCAGATGTATTTTTACATTCTCTTTGCAGAATTAGATGACATTCTCTTGACAGTGATGGCCTATGATCGGTATGTGGCCATCTGCCACCCCCTACACTACATGGTCATCATGAACCTCCGGCTCTGTGGATTGTTGGTTCTGATATCCTGGGTGCTGATTGCCTTGTATTCCTTGCTACACAGCTTAATGGTGCTGGGATTGTCCTTCTGCCCAGAAATGCAAATCTCTCACTTTTTCTGTGAACTCAGTCAGGTGGTACAACTTGCCAGTTCTGACAACTTTCTTAATAACATAGTGATGTATTTTGCAGCTGTCCTGATGGGTGTTGGTCCTTTTGCTGGTATCCTTTACTCTTACTCTAAAATAGTTTCCTGCATATGTAAAATCACATCAGCTCAGGGGAAATATAAAGCATTTTCTACCTGTGTGTCGCACCTCTTTGTTGTATCCTTATTTTATTTTACAGCCTTAGGAGTTTACCTTAGCTCTGCTGCTACCCACACCTCACATTCAAGTACAGTTGCCTCGGTGATGTACACTGTGGTCACACCCCTGCTGAACCCCTTCATCTACAGTCTGAGGAACAAAGATATAAAAGGTGCTCTGAAGCGATTCTACTTTATGCCAAGGTTAAAAGACCAAATACCCTAGTCCACTGGATTGCATAACTCAAAGCCTCAGAACCAGAAATTGTGATTCTTTGATCATTATGGAATAAAACTTTCTATTTGTTTCCTGGGATTTCCATTTTTCTTTTCATCTTTGGATTAAGCATCTTCATGCAATTTTAGGAACTCTCCTTATTAAGTTTTTTCCTTAGTCTTATGCATTCAGTTCAGTCAGTGCAGTTTAGTTGCTCAGTCATGTCTAATGCTGCGACCCCATGAATTGCAGCACGTCAGGCCTCCATGTCCATCACCAACTCCCGGAGTTCACACAAACTCACACCCATCGATTTGGTGATGCCATCCAGCAATCTCATTCTCTGTCATCCCCTTCTCCTTCTGCTCCCAATCCCTCCCAGCATCAGAGTCTTTTCCAATGAGTCAAGTCTTCGCATGAAATAGCCAAAGTACTGGAATTTCAGCTTTAGCATCATTCCTTCCAAAGAAATCCCAGGGCTGATCTCCTTCAGAATGGACTGGATGGATCTCCTTGAAGTCCAAGGGACTCTTAAGAATCTTCTCCAACACCACAGTTGAAAACATCAATTCTTCGGTGCTCAGCTGTCTTCACAGTCCAAATCTCACATTCGTATATGAATACTGGAAAAACCATAGCCTTGACTAGACAGGCCTTTGTTGGCAAAGTAATGTCTCTGCTTTTGAATATGCTATCTAGGTTGGTCATAACTTTCCTTCCAAGGAGTAAGTATCTTTTAATTTCATGGCTACAATCACCATCTGCAGTTATTTTGAAGCCTAAAAAATAAAGTCTGTCACTGTTTCCACTGTTTCCCCATCTATCTGCTATGAAGTGATGGGACCAGATGTCATGATCTTAGTTTGCTGAATGTTGAGCTTTTAAGCCAACTCTTTCAGTCTCCTCTTTCACTTTCATCAAGAGGCTTTTTAGTTCCTCTTTATTTTCTCCCAGAAGGGTGGTGTCATCTGCATATCTGAGGTTATTGATATTTCTCCTGGCAATCTTGATTCCACTTGTGGTTCTTCCAGCCAAGCGTTTCTCATGATGTACTCTGCATATAAGTTAAATAAGCAGGGTGACAATAAACAGCCTTGACGTATTCCTTTTCCTATTTGGAACCAGTCTGTTGTTCCATGTCCAGTTCTAACTGTTGCTTCCTGACCTGCATATAGGTTTCTCAAGAGGCAGGTCAAGTGGTCTGATATTCCCATCTCTTTCAGAATTTTCCACAGTTTATTGTGATGCACACTGTCAAATGCTTTGGCATAGTCAATAAAGCAGATAGAGATGCTTTTCTGGAACTCTCTTAGTTTTTCATGATTCAGCAGATGTTGGCAATTTGATTTCTGGTTCCTCTGCATTTTCTAAAACCAGCTTGTACATCTGGAAGTTCACAGTTCACGTATTGCTGAAGCCTGGGTTGGAGAATTTTGAGCATTAATTTACTAGCGTGTGAGATGAGTGCAATTGTGCAGTAGTTTGAGCATTCTTTGGCATTGACTGTCTTTGGGATTGAAATGAAAACTGACCTTTTCCAGTCCTGTGGCCACTGCTGAGTTTTCCAAATTTGCTGGCATATTGAGTGCAGCACATTCACAGCATCATTTTTCAGGATTTGAGATAGCTCAACTGAAATTCCATCACCTCCACTATCTTTGTTCGTAGTGATGCTTTCTAAGGCCCACTTGACTTCACATTCCAGGATGTCTGGTTCTAGATTAATGATCACACCATCATGATTATCTTGGTCGTGAAGATCTTTTTATACAGTTCTTCCATGTATTCTTCTCACCTGTTCTTAATATCTTCTGCTTCTGTCCTTTATCGAGCCCATCTTTGCATGAAATATTTCCTTGGTATCTCTAATTTTCTTAAAGAGATCTCTAGTCTTTCCCATTCTGTTGTTTTCCTCTATTTCTTTTCACTGATTGCTGAGGAAGGCTTTCTTATCTCTTCTTGCTATTCTTTGGAACTCTGCATTCAGATACATATATCTTTCCTTTTCTCCTTTGCTTTTCACTTCTCTTCTTTTCACAGCTATTTGTAAGGCCTCGCCAGACAGTTGTGTATATATGTGTGTGTGTGTGTGTGTATATATATATATACACACACACACATGGTCTTTTTGGCCAAAAGATCTTTTAGGTGACATATTGTGTGTGTGTGTGTGTGTAGAGAGAGTATTATATAGGGTACAGTAGTACTCTGTATTTATTTCAAGCCCAGGGTGTCTTGAAGCAAGCATAAAAGCATTGGTGATATTGCTGGTACAACTAAAAAGCACCAAGTAATAATGATGGAAACAAAAATAACCAGGACAGTGAGTCGAGGTGAAAAGAAGGAATTGGAGAACCAGGAAAACTAATAAGAGAGACAAGAGGAAGAAGATGTAACTGAAGAACAGGAGTGATCCAGAACACAGGAAATAGCCAGGGAATTTCTTTATTTGAGAGGGCACTTGATGGGAAGAGTCAACTCATTGTAAAGATGCTGATGCTGGGAAAGATTCAGGGCAAGAGAAGGGGCATCAGAGGATAAGATGGTTGAATGGCATCACTGACTCAACAGACATGAGTCTGAGCAAACTGGGAGATGGTGATGGATGGGAAAGCCTGGTGTGCTACAATCCATGGGGTCTCACAGAATTGGACATGACTGAGCAACTGAACAACAACAAATGAGTTTTTGAGGCATTGGACCTGATTTCAGAATGGTACACAAAAGTTGCAGTAGCTGTTCAGAATGCAATCCAGTGCTGCTGTGTCATTTCTGATAGGAGAAAAAGCTACATCAAGATATCATTAGATTGTTTTTCAAGTGCTTAGTAACTCAGTCATGTCCAACTCTTTGTGACCGCATGGACTGTAGCCACTAGGCTCCGTTGTCCATGGAAATCTCCAGGCAAGAATACTGGAGTGGGTCACCATGCCCTCCTCCAGGGAATCTGCCCAACCCAGAGATCGAACCCAGGTCTCCTGCATTGCAGGTGGATTTTTTTTTTTTTTTTTTACCATCTGAGCCACCAAGGAAGGCAGAGAATACTGGAATGGGTAGCCTATCCTGTTTCCTGGGGTAACTTCCTGACCCAGGGATTGAACCAGGGTCTCTTGCATTGCAGGTTTATTAATTACCAACTAAGCTACCAGAGTATCCCAGGAGCTAATGGGAAGTTTTTTCAAGAGGGTAGATCAAATGAATCCAGCAAAGAACCAGAACCTGTTCCATCAACATCAGGCATGAGTGAAATTTCAGCTTCCATCTACTACTGTTAGTGATCCTTCATCTCTGCCTTCTCCCATCTCCTCTCCCTCCTCCATTCAACAATTTTGTCTTTTCACTCAGCGCCAACTCCTATATACCAGCTGCTGTACTCTATCACTGTACTTTTCGAGGCACTATACAGTAAAATTAAGAAAGTTTTCTTTATGTTTTATACTTATTTTTAATATGTTATTTGTATATAAAGTAGTATAAACTTATTACAGTGACGGCCGTGGTTTAGCTGCTCAGTCATGTTCAACTCTTTTTGACCCAGTGGACTGTAGCCTACCAGGTTCTTTTCTCCATGGGATTTCCCAGGCAAGAATACTGGAATGGGTTGCCATTTCTCCAGGGAAACTGATTATAGTACTATGTAACTGATTGTGCCAGTTGGGTACCTAGGCCAACTTTGTTGGACTTATGAACAAATTGGACTGAAGAATACACTCTTGGAAAGGAACTCATTTATATCTAGGAGACGTGCTGTATTATATTTCTGTTTACCCTTGAAAATTTACAGTAATTCCCACTCACATACCTTTCCACAGCTCTAAATTAAGTATGTCACTTTTTTCTAAAGTTAGCCATAAAAATAAAAGAATCAATGAATGCACATTTGAATACCATCCATTTAAATCCTCATTATAATCAGTGATATCTTCCATTATTATGATCAAAGGGCAACTGACAAGAGAGGTTGAATTCTTGTCCAGTCTGTAATTCAGGCTTACCTATTTTTCTCCACAAGTACTTATTTTATTACAATTTTCCCTGGTTTCCTGGAAAGTAACTTCAATAGGATCACATTTCTTTTTTTAATATATAAATTTATTTATTTTAATCAGATGTTAATTACTTTACAATATTGTATTGGTTTTGCCATACATCAACATGAATCCACAACAGGTATATATGTGTTCCTCATCCCGAACCCCCATCCCTCCTCCCTCCCAGTACCATCCCTCTGGGTCGTCCCAGTGCACCAGCCCCAAGCAACCAGTATCATTCATTGAGCTTGGACTGGTGATTCGATTCATATATGATATTATACGTGTTTCAATGCCATTCTCCCAAATCATCCCACCCTCTCCCTCTCCCACAGAGTCCAAAAGACTGTTCTATACATCAGTGTCTCTTTTGTTGTCTCACATACAGGGTTATTGTTACCATCTTTCTAAATTCCATATATATGCGTTAGTATACTGATTTGGTGTTTTTCTTTCTGGCTTACTTCACTCCGTATAATAGGCTCCAGTTTCATCCACCTCATTAGAACTGATTCAAATGTATTCTTTTGAATGGCTGAGTAATACTCCAATGTGTATATGTACCACAGCTTTCTTATCCATTCATCTGCTGATAGGATCACATTTTAATACAGTGTTTTGAAGTCACTTGAAAAATAGAATGAGCATGAATGCTATCTCAAATATTGATGCAAGTACCCAAAGTAAGAAGTAGCAGATTTTTACAATTGCCTTCACATTTGCTTATTTTGATTGTTGTATCAATAAGCTCTCAGTGGCTTTCTGTGCTTTGCAAAAGCTTTCAAGTCTAATTAGGTTACATTTGTTTATTTTTGCTTTCATTTCCTTTGCTTTAAGAGACTGATCCAAAAATCATTGCTATTATTTAGCTCAAAGACTGTTCTACCAAATTATCTTCTATGATCTTTATAGTTTCCAGTCACATTTAGTCTTTAATCCATTTCTGGTTTCTTTCTTTTTTTTTTTGCATAAGGTGTGAGAAAAATTTTAATTTAATTCTCTATACATAGCTGTCCAGCTGTCCAGTTTTACTAGCACCACTTGTTGAAAGACTATTTTATTATTATTATTATTACGTTCTTTGTCCTGGGTTAATCGCCCATAAGTATGTGGTTTATTTCTTAGCTCTCTATTCTGTTCCATTGATTATTTGTGTGTGTACCATGCCATTTTGATGACTGTGGCTTTGCAGTGTAGTCTGAAGTTTAGGAGAATGATAAGCCCAGCTTTGTTGTCATGGCGGTTGGTGGAGGGGAGGGTTGTTTGCTTGGTTGGTTGATTTTGTTTCACAATTGCTTTGGTTATTCAGGCTATTCTGTGGTTCCATATGAATATTAGGCATGTATGTGTGTTAGTCCCTCAGTTGTGTCCATCTCTTTGCGACCCCATGTACCGTAGCCTGCCAGGGCTACTCTATCCATGGGATTCCCTAGACATGAATACTGGAATGGGTAGCCATTCCCTTCTCCAGAGGATCTTCCTGACCCAAGGGTTGAAGAGCCTGCAATACCAGCCTGCAATCACCATTGAAGGCTGATTCTTTACCATCTGAGCCACCAGGGAAGCCATGAATTTTAGAAATATTAATTCTACTTCTGTGGGAAATGTTGTAAGTCTTTTGAAGTATTAGGAGTGAATATTGGAAGTAGAGAGAGTAGACATCCTTGTCTTGTTCCTAAATTTATAGGAAGTGCTTTCAACTTGTCACTGTAGAATATGACGTTGGTTGTATTTATGTCATAAATGCCATTATTTTGTTGAGATATGTTCCCTCTATACCCACTTTGATCAGGATTGTTATATCATGAATGGATGTTGAACTTTATCACATATTTTTATTTCTGCAACTACTTTTTAAAAAAAATTTTTTTTTTAATTTTAATACTGAACTTAGAAATGAATCCACCACAGGTATACATGTGTTCCCCATCCTGAACCCTCCTCCCTCCTCCCTCCCCATACCATCCCTCTGGGTCATCCCAGTGCACCAGCCCCAAGCATCCAGTATCGTGCATTGAACCTGGACTGGCATCTCGTTTCATACATGATATTTTACATGTTTCAATGCCATTCTCCCAAATCTTCCCACCTTCTCCCTCTCCCACAGAGTCCATAAGACTGTTCTATACATCAGTGTCTCTTTTGCTGTCTCGTATACAGGGTTATCGTTACCATCGTTCTAAATTCCATATATATGCTGTGCTATAATTGATTTACATTGCTGGGTCAGTTTCAGGGATACAGAGAAGTGAATCTGTAATACATGTAGGTATATCCACTCTTTTTAGCTTCTGTTCCCATGTAAGCCATTACAGAATATTGACTAGAGTTCCCTGTGCTATACAGTAAGTCCTTATTAGTTATCTATTTTAATCTCAGTTGTGTGTATATGTCACATGTAGATTATTTTTGATGTGTTTGTGGGCAAGGTGGGCTCCACATCCTCTCACTCTGTCATCTTACTCTCCTCCTTCAAGATTTCATCATTTTTTTTATAACTGTGTAGCATTACATTTTATATACATATATGCCTTCTTCTTTATCCATTCGTTGATGGGCACTTAGGTTGTTTCCATATTTGGCTATTGAAAATAATGTTGTGATGGACTTAGGGTTGCATATATCTTTTCAAATTTGTGTTTTTGTATTTTTAGTATAAATACTCAAATTGGAATAGCTGGATCATAAGGTAATTTTATGCTTAATTTTTTGAGCAGTCTTCCTACTCTTTTACACGATAGCTGCACCAATTTACATTCCTATCAAGATTATGGGTATAAATGGACAATTAATTTACAATATAGAAGTAACCCACTCCAGCATTCTTGCCTGAGAAATCCCACTAACAGAGAATGTGGCAGGCTACAGTTCATGGGGTTGCAAAGAGTCAGAAATGACTTAACAACTAAACAACAATAATACATTTTAATTTATTAAATACCTTTTAATTTGTCTTGATTTTAAAATTAAAAAAAAAGAAACTAAAGACCTATATATAGAAAACTATAAAACACTGGTGAAAGAAATCAAAGAGGACACTAATACATGGAGAAATATACTATGTTCATGGGTCAGAAGAATCAATATAGTGAAAATGAGTATACTACCCAAAGCAATCTATAGATTCAATGCAATCCCTATCAAGCTACCAACAGTATTTTTCACAGAGCTAGGACAAATAATTTCACAATTTGTATGGAAATACAAAAAAACTCAAATAGCCAAAGCAATCTTGAGAAAGAAGAATGGAAGGGGAAGAATCAACCTGCCTGACTTCAGGCTCTACTACAAAGCCACAGTCATCAAGACAGTATGGTACTGGCACAAAGACAGAAATATAGATCAATGGAACAAAATAGAAAGCCCAGAGATAAACCCACACACCTATGGACACCTTATCTTTGACAAAGGAGGCAAGAATATACAATGGACAAAAGACAATCTCTTTAACAAGTGGTGCTGGGAAAACAGGTCAACCACCTGTAAAAGAATGAAACTAGAACACTTTCTAACACCATACATAAATATTCAAAAATATAAATTTTCTTTGAAAATACCAATTCAAACTTTTTCAGATGTATATTATTTGGTGTGATTCATGAGTCCTTGCATAAAAAAAAATAAAATTGATCACATTTCTGGAAGAAATGCATACACTTTCATTCAAAAGTTCAGGTGAAGACACTTTGTTGTGCAGAAATTGTAAAACTATATACTCTGTATCCTAAACACAGAGTATGGGCAGGAAACTTTTTCTATCTGACCAGACCAGTGTCCCTCAGGGAAGTCAGTTATTAGAGGTGGTAGTTACAAAAGGGAATCATGCTCATGAGCAGACATAAAGAGCCATAAATATTTCCTGTGCTGCAGTCCCTCTGCCTGTGCAGTCTTGGACTAGATTGGGGAATGGTTGATGCTTACAGAGTCAAAACTGTAGTTGGGGAACCAATGCTTAACTCCATCCCACTGTGTTATCTGTAGACAGAGTTTCTATCTCCATCATCAACCATCCAAGAGGAGTTGGGGCATCTATGTAGAGACTTTCCTCTCAGAAACTCTATCCATGTGAGTCCAGGAGCCAAGTAAATACTGAAAGATATGGTCAAAGGGAATGGCAGTCAAGGACATTCACCTGAGTTCTTATGAGAGCCAATGTAGATTAAACCAGAGCCATGAACACTGAGTTTGTTTGTTGTCTTGACTGATAAATTAATGTATTATTTCATGATGCTGAGCTTGACAATGCAAGGGTCAATGTTGACCATTAAATAATGGACAGAGAAGCCCAGTTAGAAGAGGGAGTGAGATGTGCAAAGTGCTTTCAGTCAAAGTAGAACCTAAGTCCGAGTACGTTTATCGTTAACTGAAGTCGAGTTATAAGGGTATTAGCTGTGGAGGGATGTACATGATGTAGCATGTTTGTCTAGCAGAAGCATATTTAACTATGATGAATAAGATTCAGACCTAGAATGCTGGTAAACATTTCCCCTGCAACAGCCCTTGATGAGGCATACATTTCAGTGTCTCCACCCTCTTAATATTCAAATAAAAAATATATCAAAATTATATGCCAAAGAGCTTACCCTGCAATTACTTCATTACATATAATATTAAATATATGTGTAGAATCATTCAGTTCAGTTCAGTTGCTCAGTCATGTCTGACTTTTTGCAACCACATGAACTGCAGCATGCCAGGCTTCCCTGTCCATCACAAACTCCTGGAGCTTGCTCAGACTCACGTCCATCAAGCAGTGATGCCATCCAACCATCTTATCTTCTGTCATTCCCTTCTCCTGCCTTCAATCTTTCCCAGCATAGGGTTCTTTTCCAGTGAGTCAGCTCTTTGCAGGTGGCCAAAGTAGTGGAGCTTCAGCTTCAGCATCAGTCTTTCCAATGAATATTCACAACTGATTTCCTTTAGGATCAACTGTTTGATCTGATAGAATCGTTAACTCATTAATGCCACCTTTAAAAACTGAGCAGTCAAGTTCTTTGCTTTTGTATAGGAAATTCTTCATGTTTTTGCTCCTGTTTTGTTTTTTAATTGTTATGTGCTTTCAAACTAGGAATTGGATTTTTATGATCAAGATTGCTGTTTGCCCTTAGGTATGTCATAATGTGTGCAATTATTTGTGCGAAATTTCTGAGAATTTAACATTTTGTGTGGTAAAATCTGTGTCCGTTCTCTTATGTTCTCTCCAATATTTTTTTAACTGAAGGAATTGAGCCATCACTCAAATATTCTTCACTTGCAAATCCTTGCCTTAAACAAAAATGAAAAGGAATGTTCTTCATACGTGGTGCAAATACATCACACTTTTGCATATTTTGAACTACTTCCACATCTCTTATTCCTCATGGTCCTTTCATTCTAAATCTATTCTAAAAGTTGTGTCATATTCAGCCTCCATTTGAAAACTTCTCTTCTTTACATTTGAATAAATGTCACCCTTATCTTCCACAGGCATACTGGAATCCATATGTTTCTAAGTAAGAGGAAATTTTAACTCAGACAGTGCTTCCATCTCATATTATAACAACTTGCTGTCATATTATCTCTTTCAATGTCTTTTTTTGTAAAAAAAAAAAAATGAATTAATGACATAAGTTATAACCATCATAACCTTTTCTTTAGAATTTGGTTTTGGATTTTCCATCAATTGTCTCGCATATGGCTTTATTAATATTGAATTTCACAAATTGAAGAAGGTAAAAAACATGGATGAAGAACCCCTTGTGACCTGAATTTTCAACAGCAGGAGGGAGAACACCTCGTTCCTCAACATCCTCTGACACCATCTTTCCTCAGTATCCCTCCTGCTCATGTCCCTCACCAGACTGGCTTCCTTTTCTAGTCTAGAACATCTTAAACAAGCACCTTCCTCAGGACCTTCAAATTAGCTGCTGCCTTGCCAAGATGCACTGCCCCAGGTATATTCATGGCCCTAGTTCTCTTATCCTTAAGGTCTCTGTTCAAATATCACCTTGTTCACAGCCCTTACCTAAATATACATGAAAAATCATACTCCCTTTTGACTTTCTACATCAGACCTCTTTATTTTCTTCATACTACTGGCCACCATCTGACACGCTATATAATTTTTGTTGGCTTATATTATGTCACCAAAATGGGATCTTAGGAGTTTTTGTTTTCAGCACCCTGCATTCCCTGCAATGACAATATTGAGACTTTGTCACTATTCAATTTATATGTTTAAGATGCATGAAAAATTTTTTCATTAAAACTTCAATACATGACATCTTGGTGAAAACACTGATAGTTACACAAGTTTGCTAAGTAGAGATGACTCAAGTGGTTCCCCAAAGTGCACAAAATCTATGAGCAAAATTTTGAAGTTAATGTCTTTATGGCAAAATATAAAAGACAGCAATTCAACCATGTGAGTATTGCCCATTTGTGTGATAATTAGTCATGTTACCTTGCCCCTTTCCTGGTAGTCACCTTCACCAAATGGAACCAAAAAACCTAACGAGGGTTCCCGAATTTCAGCTTCTGGCATATTCCGAGGAACCAGAGCTGCAGCCTCTCATATTTGGGCTTTTCCTCTCCATGTACTTGATCACTGTGTTTGGAAACCTGTTCATCAGCTTGGCCATCAGCTCAGACTCCCAACTCCACACCCCCGTGTACTTCTTCCTCTCCAACCTGTCTTTTGTAGACATCTGCTTCACCTCCACCACCATCTGAAAGATGCTGTGGAATATCGAGACACAGAACAAAGTTATAACATTTGAAGGCTGCATCACCCAGGTATATTTTTTCACACTTTTTGTAGCACTAGACATTTTACTGCTGACTGTGATGGCCTATGATCGCTTCATGGCCACCTATCACCCCCTACACTATACACTCATCATGAACCCCCAGCTCTGTGAACTGCTAGTGCTGGTGTCCTGGATCATCAGTGTCCCACATTCCTTGTTAGAAAGCTTAATGGTGTTGCATCTGGCTTTCTGCACAGTCTTAGAAATCCACCACTTTTTTGGTGAGCTCAATCAGATAATTCAACTTGCCTGTTCTGACACCTTTCTCAATAATATGGTGATGTATTCTGCAGCTCTACTGTTGGCTGGTGGTCCCCTCACTGGTATCTTTTACTCTTATTCTAAGCTAGTTTCTTCCATACAAGGAGTGTAGTCAGCTCAGGGGAAGTATAAAGCATTTTCCACCTATGTATCTCACCTCTCAGTTGTCTCCTTATTTTATTGTATGGGTTGAGGTGTGTGCCTTAGCTCTGCTGTTACCCACAGCTCACACTCAAATGCAGCAGCCTCGGTGATGTACACTGTGCTCACACCCATGCTGAACCCCTTCATCTACAGCCTGAGAAATAAAGACTTAAAGAGGGGTCTGAAAATACTCTTTGAAAGGTGACTGTAAAATGCCCTATTTTTCTAGGGCCCATGATAGCAGAGCGCAAATCTGAGGTCAATGTTTTCAGTCTTGGATCAAATTGTGAAAGTAGAGCATTGCCTTTCTATTTTCTTTGGCATTTCTATTTTGATTCTGACTTTATGCAATTTGTGTATTTTGTGATATTTCTGATATCCTTGATTTTTCCCTTTTTCATTTTCCTACTCTCACAATTACATTTCCAATCTTGGAGGTGAAATATTTGAAAATACACACATTTATTTCAGGAGTCTACATGGATCACTTAATAGTTATTTCCTGTAAAATAAAATAGGCCATACTGAGTATTTTTCATTTTGTTTGACAAAAAGAAATAGTCATGAGATGTACCATTTCCATAAGTTGGGAAAATACTTCCTGGCAAGAAAATCTGAGACCAATTTCTCACTTTTGTGAAAATCTTTCTTTACATATCACTACCTTAATGCTATTTTTGGTAATTCAAACTTAACATACTACTTGTTGTCACTAGTCAAGGGTATTTCACTCACTAGGCTGTTGGTCTTCTGTACACTCCTGTGTCCACTTGGTCTACCACAGTCATTAGCAATTAGTCATTAACAATAAAATACATCTCCAAGTGGAATCTATTCTGAAGTCACCTATAAAGAAATAAATAGATATAGTATGGCTTTAGAGTGGAGTTTCCAGGTGATGCTAGTTACAAAGAACCCACCTGCCAATGCAGGAGATGAGATACAGGTTTGATTCCTGGGTCTGGAAGATCCCCTGGAGAAGTAAATGGCAACACACTCCAATATTATCACCTGGATAATCCCATGGACAGAGGAGCCTGGTGGGTTAGGTCCATAGGGTCTCAAAGAGTAGGACATGATAGAGGAACTAAGCACACAAGGCCCTAGAGTAGGGTTAAACCTAAGTATGGTGAGACAAAACATTAAATCTATGAGAAAGATGTATTTTTCAGGTAGTTCATATATCATAATCTGTGGACTGTCAGTTTTCATTTATAAGGTATATTCATTGAGCTGAAGGACTGTAGGCATGTTTTGGTTTTTATTAAATTATTTTCTTGTGTCTGTATGAAATCTCCACTGCTTCCAAAAAATATGATTCCTTCCATTCCTCAAAACGAAATATCTTCCACTCCTCAGAATTTTCTCAAAACCACTAAAAGGTAGAGAATGAGCAATGTTAGTATCAACCATTATATATCATCCTCATAAATAAAGGATGAGTCCCTGGAAAGCTTGGAATCCTGTTGTGCAAACACATATATTCTTCCACCCTCTCCACATGACCTCAAAGGGATACCAATGAAGTCACTGTTTCATTTTTTTATTTTGTATTTTATATAAAAAGGTGAATAGCAGGGTAGTCATTACAGTTATATTCATGTATCAAAACAAATGCTTCAAACAAGCAGAATGAGACTATTACAAGTACCTTCAATTCAATTCAATTTTATTATTCTATCAGTTAATTGTTGTGAAACTGATCAGGACCTTGTGGGGGTCTTCCTAGAGACCTAACTGAGTGTGTGTGTGTGTGTGTGTGTGTGTGTGTGTGTATACACACATTGATTTTCTTTGAAAAATAGCATTTCAGACTTTTCAGAAGTATATAATTTGGTGCGATACATGGGTCCTTGTAAAAAAAAATAGAACTGATCATACATCTGGAGTGAATGCTTATATTTTTCATTCAAAAGCTCAGGTGAAGACAATTTGGAGTGGAGAAAATGTAAAACCACATGCAAGATTCTAAAATATAAACACAGCCTTGCTTACTGAAAAGTGGCCACGGTACAGTACTTGCACCATGAACACCATCCAGGAACCTCTTGACTCACCAGGCAAGACCAGGTAAGACCTGCTGATCAGAAACTACATATGAACTAGTGTCTGGGTGACTGTATGTGCAGTGATGAGGGGAAAGTCCTGATCTAGAATAGGTTTACTCATTTTCTCACTGTTGACCTTTTGTAGCAGGATCATTCTTTGTGCTGGGTGTTGTCCTGGGCATTGTAGATGTTTAGCAGCATCCATTCAACATGACCAAATATCACACCTGGCAAAGGCATCTCTGAGAACCGCTGGGCCAAAGTTTGAAAACCAGAAACAACCTGAGAGAATTCAAAAAAAAAAAAAAAAAAGTCTCTTGCCTTATTCAGATTATAATGTGCAGATCGCTAATTTCCATGAGCCCATTTCTGCAATGAGAATGGAGTTTGGAATAGTATCAGCTCATATAATGGAGTTTTCTAAAAATTAAGTTATGCAGTCCCTATATGGTCCTAAAATCCATACACTTCTTATAACAAATGTTTTCTAATGAGGGACTAACTGGCAGCTCTCAATTGGTGCTCTAAGTATGAAGCTCCTAACTGCTTTGGCAAAACTCTCATAACAAACGTTTTCTAATGAGGGACTAACTGGCAGCTCTCAATTGGTGCTCTAAGTATGAAGCTCCTAACTGCTTTGGCAAAACTCTCATAAATCCAAGCACTACACTGTCCAAGGCTTTATGTTAAAGGATCTAAGTTATCCCACTTTTGAAGATGGGAATGCTAATTTTCTCTAGAATCAAAAGGCTGTGGCTCACCAGGAGTGAAGTCAGTGCCTTGATTAGGGATCTAACCAAGAAGAATCCTCAAGCTTGGACTCTGGAGAAAACCTGAACTCAGGGATGAGGTGAGGTGTTGGGATCTTAAGGTTTATCCCTCTGGAAGACAGGTGGAATTATTAAAGAAGTAATAAACACTGAATACTGAATTCATCTGGCTTGTAACATTGAATCCCAGACACAGAGTATGAACAGGAAACGTTTCCTATCTGTCCAGACCATTTTCCCACAGGGAAATCAATTATTAGAGGTAGTAGTTACAAAAGGGAAACATGCTAACTAGCAGACATAAGGAGC
Source organism: Bos grunniens (assembly GCF_055505025.1). Classification (NCBI taxonomy): domain Eukaryota; kingdom Metazoa; phylum Chordata; class Mammalia; order Artiodactyla; family Bovidae; genus Bos; species Bos grunniens. The sequence continues at coordinate 10,097,994 of NC_141171.1, forward strand.
CACAAATATTTCTTGTGCTGCAGTCCCTCAGCCTGTGCAACCTTGGACTAGATTGGGGCATGGTTGGTGCTTGCAGAGTCAAAACTCTATTTGGGGGACCAATGCCTGACTCCACAATCTAGTCTGTAGACAGAGCCTCTGTCTCCATCACCAGCCATCCAAAAGGAGTTGGGACACATATGTTGAGACCTTGCTGTCAGAAACTCCACCCAGGTAAGTCCAAGGGTCCAGTAAATACTACAGGAGACAGTCAGAGGGAATGTCAGCCAAGAACATTGACCCGAATTTGGCTGAGTGACAATGTAGACTAAACCCAGAGCCATGATTATTGCAGTTGATTGTGTCTTGACTGATTAATGGATTATTTCATGATTCTGAAAATAGAAGTGAATACTGAACTCAACAATACAAGGGTCAACGTTGACCATTAAATGAAGTACATGGAAGCCCAATTATAAGAGGGAAGGAGAGGTATAAAGTTCTTTCAGTAAATGTACTTGTGTTCATAAGTACAAGGACCTTTGTAATTAACTGAAGTAGAGACAGAGGGTGCTAGCTATGGGGGAATGTACAGTGATGTAGGACATTTTTCTAAGAAGAAGCATATTTTGCTATAATGAGTAAAATCCAGATCAAGGAATGCTAGCAAACATTTTCCTGCAACAGCAGTTCAGGAGACTTACATTTCACAGTATCGCCTGCCTCTTAATATTAAAATTAAAAAGCTTTTATTATGTGGAAATGAGTATGCCAACAAGCTTATTCTGTAATTATTTCATTATCAATAAGATTAAATATATGTGTAGATTCATTAGTCCATTACATCCTCATTTAAAACTGACTGTTAAAGTTGTTTGCTTTCAATAAGGAATTCGTCATGTTTTTGCTCCTGAATTTTATTGTATTCTTTTAAACTAGGAACTGGCTTATATCACCAAGATTGCATTCACCCTTAAATATGTCATATATGTATACAATTACTTGTGCAGAATATGTGAGCTTTTAAAATTTTATGTGGTAAAATCACTGCCAGGTGTCTTACACACTCTTTATTGTTCTGTTTTTTTTTTTTTTTTTTTTTTTTAACTGAAGGCATTTTGTGGTCAGTTAAATATACTTCACTGGCAATCCTTGTCTTAAACAAAAATGAAAAGGAATGTTCTTCATGCAAATAAATCACATTTTTGCATATTTCCAATTACTTTCTACATCCCTTATTCCTTAAGATGAATTAAAAAGAATGAAATAATGGCATTTGCAGCAACATGAATGGACCTGTTGCTGAGAAAAGGAAAAATATAAGCCTATGAATGCAGAGTTCCAAAGAATAGCAGGAAGAGATATAAGCCTTCCTCAGCGATCAATGCAAAGAAATAGAGAAAAACAACAGAATGGGAAAGACTAGAGATCTCTTCAACAAAATTAGAGATACCAAGGGAACATTTCATGCAAAGATGGGAACAATAAAGGACAGAAATGGTATGGACCTAATGGAAGCAGAAGATATTAAGAAGACGTGGCAGGAATATGCAGAGCAACTATACAAAAACGAACTTCATTACCAAGATAATGACAATGGTGTGATCACTGACCTAGAGCCAGACATCCTGGAATGTGAAGTCAAGTGGGCCTTAGAAAGCATCATTACGAACGAACCTAGTGGAGGTGATGGAATTCCAGTTGAGCTATTTCAAATCCTGAAAGATGATGCTGTGAAAGTGCTGCACTCAATATGCCAGCAAATTTGGAAAACTCAGCAAGGGCCACAGGACTGGAAAAGGTCAGCTTTCATTCCAGTCCCAAAGAAAGGCAATGCCAAAGAATGCTCAAACTACCACACAATTGCACTCAGGTCACATGTTAGTAAAGTAATGCTCAAAATTCTCCAAGCCAGGCTTCAGCAGTACATGAACCGTGAACTTCCAGATGTTAAAGCTGGTTTTAGAAAAGGCAGAGGAACCAGAGATCAAATTGCCAACATCTGCTGGATAATGAAATAAGCAAGAGATTTCCAGAAAAACATCTATTTCTGTTTTATTGACTATGCCAAAGCCTTTGACTGTGTGGATCACAATAAACTGTGGAAAATTCTGAAAGAGATGGGAATACCAGACCACCTTATCTGCCTCTTTAGAAACCTGTATGCAGGTCAGGAAGCAACAGTTAGAACTGGACATGGAACAACAGACTGGTTCCAAATAGGAAAAGGAGAATGTCAAGGCTGTATATTGTCACCATGCTTATTTAACTTCTATGCAGAGTACATCATGAGAAATGCTGGGCGGGAAGAAGCATAAGCTGGAATCAAGATGGCCGGGAAAAATATCAGTAACCTCAGATATGCACATGGCACCACCCTTATGGCAGAAAGTGAAGAGGAATTAAAAAGCCTATTGAAAGTGAAAGTGAAGAGTGAAAAAGTTGGCTTAAAGCTCAACATTCAGAAAATGAAGATCAGGGCATCCGGTCCCAACACTTCATGGGAAATAGATGGGGAAACAGTGGAAACAGTGGCTGACTTTATTTCTGGGGGCTCGAAAATCACTGAAGATGGTGATTGCAGCCATGAAATTAAAAGACCCTTACTCCTTGGAAGGAAAGTTATGACCAACCTAGATAGCATATTGAAAAGCAGAGACATTACTTTGCCAACAAAGATCCATCTCTTCAAGGCTATATTTTATCCAGTGGTCATGTGTGGACGTGAGATTGGACTGTGCAGAAAGCTGAACGCTGAAGAATTGATGCTTTTGAAACGTGGTGTTGGAGAAGACTCTTGAGAGTCCCTTGAACTGCAAGGAGATCCAACCAGTCCATTCTGAAGGAGATCAGTCCTGGGATTTCTTTGGAAGGAATGATGCTAATGCTGAAACTCCAGTACTTTGGCCACCTCATGTGAAGAGTTGATTCATTGTAAAAGACTCTGATGCTGCGAGGGATTGGGGGCAGGAGGAGAAGGGGATGACAGAGGATGAGATGGCTGGATGGCATCACTGACTCACTGGACGTGAGTCTGAGTGAACTCCGGGAGTTGGTGATGGACAGGGAGGCCTGGCGTGCTGCGATTCATGGGGTCGCAAAGAGTTCTCCAACACCACAGTTCAAAAGCATCAGTTCTTCGGGGCTCAGCCTTCTTCACAGTCCAACTCTCACATCCATACAGGACAACAGGAAAAACCACAGCCTTGACTAGACGAACCTTTGTTGGCAAAGTAATGTCTCTGCTTTTGAATATGCTATCTAGGTTGCTCATAACTTTGCTTCCAAGAAGTAAGTGTCTTTTAATTTCATGGCCGCAGTCACCATCTGTAGTGATTTTGGAGCCCAGAAAAATAAAGTCTGACACTGTTTCCACTGTTTCCCCATCTATTTACCATGAAGTGTTGGGACCAGATGCCATGATCTTCATTTTCTGAGTGTTGAGATTTAAGCCAACTTTTTCACTCTCCACTTTCACTTTCATCAAGAGGCTTTTGAGTTCCTCTTCACTTTCTGCCATAAGGGTAGTGTCATCTGCATATCTGAGGTTATTGATATTTCTCCCGGTAATCTTGATTCCAGTTTGTGTTTCTTCCAGTCCAGCATTTCTCATGATGTACTCTGCATATATGACATCCTTTTTATGTGGAATCTAAAAAGAAATGTTACAAGTGAATTCACGAAACAGACTCACAGTTATAGAGAATGAACTTATGTTTGCCCTGTGTGTGTATGTGTGTGTGTGTATATGTGTGTGTGTATATATATATATATGTGTGTGTGTATTCCCTGGTGGCTCAGAGGTTAAAGCATCTGCCTTCAATGCAGGTGACCTGGCTTCGATCCCTGGGTCAGTTAGATCCCATGGAGAAGGAAATGGTAATCCACTCCAGTATTCTTGCGTGGAGAATCCCATGGATGGAGAAGCTTGGTGTGCTACAGTCCACGGGGTTTAAAGAGTCAGACATGACTGAGCGACTTCACTTTCATATATATATATAGATATAGATATAGATACAGATATGTTTTATTTGAGATAGTCTTTCCCCATTATAGGATTTTAGGAGATACAAGGAGAGAGATGAGAGCAAGGTTCAGGATGGGGAACACATGTACACCTGTGGCGGATGCATGTTGATGTATGGCAAAACCAATACAATATTGTAAAGTAAAAAAACAAAACAAAACAAAACAAAAAAACTATAAGCATTGCCAAATCCATGAACAAAGTATTGATATAAACTTTTTAACAGCAAAATATAAATAGTTGACATTTCAACAATGCAAGTGAAGTCTGATCGTACCATAATCAGTCATTTGCTTTCCCCTTTCCTTGCAGTCACCTCCAATGCATGAAACCAAGGAACATAATAGGAGTTTCAGAATTTCTTCCAAATTCAAAATTACAACCTTTCACATTTTGACTTTTCCTCTCCATGTACCTGGTCACTCTGTTTGGAAACCTGCTCATCATCCTGCCTGTCAGCTCAGATCCCCACCTCCACACCCCCATGTACTTCTTCCTCTCCAGCCTGTCCTTTGTAAACCTCTATTTCATCTCCACCATCCCAAACTTGCTGTGGAGCATTCAGACACAGAACCAAGTTATCACCTATGAAGGCTGCATAACTCGATTGTATTTTTTCACTTTTTGTAAGATTGGACATCTTTCTCTTGACCATGATGGCCTATGACCCCTTTGTGGCTATCTGTCACCCCCTGAAATACATCGTCATCATGAACCCCTGTCTCTGTGCACTGCTGGTGTTATTGTCCTGGATCATCAGTCTCCTGCATGCCTGGCTGGAAAGCATAATGGTATTCCCACTGTCTTTCTGTACATCCCCTCACTTTTTCTGTGAGTTCAATCAATGATCCAACCTTCCAGGTCTGTCATCTTTCTTGATAAAGCAGTAATGTATTTTATACCTATGTTGCTGGCAGGTGGTTCCCTCATGTACATCCTTTACTCCTACTCTAAGATAGTTTCCTCCATACATGAAATCTCATCAGCTTGGGGGAAGTATAAAGCATTTCCCATCTGTGCATCTCACCTCTCATGTGTCTCATGACTTTATTGTATACGCATAGGAGTGTCCCTTAGCTCTGCTACTACCCACAGCTCACATTAAAAAGCAACAGCCTCAGTGATGTATACTGTGGTCACGCCCATGCTAAACCCCTTCATCTACAGTCTAAGAAATAAAGACTTAAAGAGGGCTCTGAAAATACTCTTTGGGAAGAAATCTGTGAAAGAATCTATTATCCTAAGGCTTAAGAAGTGCCCACGATAGCAGAACTCAAATCCTGAGCCAAATATTGCTGGTGTTTGATCCAGCTGTGGAAGGAGAATATGCCTCTTTTATTTTCCTTGCAGTTTCTATTTCAACTTCTTTATGCAATTTATGTAACTTGCTTTTAAGTTTTGTGATAGCACTAGTATTCAAGAGTTTTTCCCTTTTTCATTATTATAGTCTTCCAACTTTGGATGTGAAATATTTGAAGACTCCCATTTATCTCAAAGGATCTATTAAGAATAATTTTGTCTCAAGTGAAATGTATCATGCTGAGGAGTTTGTTTGTTTGATAAAAGAATAGTTATGAGCCATACCACACCTATGGGGGGAAAACTCCTCTTGGCAACCACAGCCATTTATAAGCTTATGACAGAGAAAAATTTGTGACCAGTTTGTCACAAACATCATTCCTTTGTATATCACTACCTTGTGCTCTTCTTGATAATCCAAACTTTATTTTTTTAATTAATTTTATTTTATTTTTAAACTTTACAAGTTGTACTAGTTTTGCCAAATATCAAAATGAATCCACCACAGGTATACATGTGTTCCCCATCCTGAACCCTCCTCCCTCCTCCCTCCCCATACCATCCCTCTGGGTCGTCCCAGTGCACCAGCCCCAAGCATCCAGTATCATGCATTGAACATGGACTGGCATCTCGTTTCATACATGATATTTTACATGTTTCAATGCCATTCTCCCAAATCTTCCCACCCTCTCCCTCTCCCACAGAGTCCATAAGACTGTTCTATACATCAGTGTCTCTTTTGCTGTCTCGTATACAGGGTTATCATTACCATCTTTCTAAATTCCATATATATTCGTTAGTATACTGTATTGGTGTTTTTCCTTCTGGCTTACTTCACTCTGAATAATAGGCTCCAGTTTCATCCACCTCATTAGAACTGATTCAAATGTATTCTTTTTAATGGCTGAGTAATACTCCATTGTGTATATGTACCATAGCTTTCTTATCCATTCATCTGCTGATGGACATCTAGGTTGCTTCCATGTCCTGGCTATTATAAACAGTGCTCTGCTATGAACATTGGGGTACACGTGTCTCTTTCCCTTCTGGTTTCCTCAGTGTGTATGCCCAGCAGTGGGGTTGCTGGATCATAAGGCAGTTCTATTTCCAGTTTTTTAAGGAATCTCCACACTGTTCTCCATAGTGGCTGTACTAGTTTGCATTCCCACCAACAGTGTAAGAGGGTTCCCTTTTCTCCACACCCTCTCCAGCATTTATTATTTGTAGACTTTTGGATCGCAGCCATTCTGACTGGTGTGAAATGGTACCTCATAGTGGTTTTGATTTGCATTTCTCTGATAATGAGTGATGTTGAGCATCTTTTCATGTGTTTGTTAGCCATCTGTATGTCTTCTTTGGAGAAATGTCTATTTAGATCTTTGGCCCATTTTTTGATTGGGTCATTTATTTTTCTGGAGTTGAGCTGTAGGAGTTGCTTGTATATTTTTGAGATTAGTTGTTTGTCAGTTGCTTCATTTCCTATTATTTTCTCCCATTCTGAAGGCTGTCTTTTCACCTTGCTAATAGTTTCCTTTGATGTGCAGAAGCTTTTAAGTTTAATTAGGTCCCATTTGTTTATTTTTGCTTTTATTTCCAATATTCTGGGAGGTGGGTCATAGAAGATCCTGCTGTGATGTATGTCAGAGAGTGTTTTGCCTATGTTCTCCTCTAGGAGTTTTATAGTTTCTGGTCTTACGTTGAGATCTTTAATCCATTTTGAGTTTATTTTTATATATGGTGTTAGAAAGTGTTCTAGTTTCATTCTTTTACAAGTGGTTGACCAGATTTCCCAGCACCACTTGTTAAAGAGATTGTCTTTAATCCATTGTATATTCTTGCCTCCTTTGTCAAATATAAGGTGTCCATATGTGCGTGGATTTATCTCTGAGCTTTCTATTTTGTTCCATTGACCTATATTTCTGTCTTTGTGCCAGTACCATACTGTCTTGATGACTGTGGCTTTGTAGTAGAGCCTGAAGTCAGGTAGGTTGATTCCTCCAGTTCCATTTTTCTTTCTCAAGATCGCTTTGGCTATTCGAGGTTTTTCGTATTTCCATACAAATTGTGAACTTATTTGCTCTAGCTCTGTAAAAAATACCGTTGGTAGCTTCATAGGGATTGCATTGAATCTATGGATTGCTTTGGGTAGTATACTCATTTTCACTATATTGATTCTTCCAATCCATGAACATGGTATATTTCTCCATCTATTAGTGTCCTTTTGATTTCTTTCACCAGTGTTTTGTACGTTTCTATGTATAGGTCTTTAGTTTCTTTAGGTACATATATTCCTAAGTATTTTATTCTTTTCGTTGTGATGGTGAATGGAATTGTTTCCTTAATTTCTCTATTTTCTCATTATTAGTGTATAGGAATGCAAGGGATTTCTTTGTGTTGATTTTATATCTTGCAACTTTACTATATTCATTTATTAGCATTAGTAATTTTCTGGTGGAATCTTTAGGGTTTTCTAAGTAAAGGATCATGTCACCTGCAAACAGTGAGACTTTTACTTCTTTTCAAATTTGGATCCCTTTTATTTCCTTTTCTGCTCTGATTGCTGTGGCCAGAACTTTCAGAACTATTTTGAATAGTAGTGGTGAAAGTGGGCACCCTTGTCTTGTTCCTGACTTTAGGGGACATGCTTTCCATTTTTAACCATTGAGGATAATGTTTGCTGTGGGTTTGTCATATATAGCTTTTATTATGTTGAGGTATGTTCCTTCTATTCCTGCTTTCTGGAGAGTTTTTATCATAAATAGATGCTGAATTTTGTCAAAGGCTTCCTCTGCATCTATTGAGATAATCATATGGCTTTTATTTTTCAACTTGTAAATGTGGTGTATTACATTGATTTATTTGTGGATATTGAAGAATCCTTACATCCCTGGGATAAAGCCCACGTGGTGGGTTGAATGCCCCAACCAAAAGACAAAGACTGGCTGAATGGACACAAACACAAGACCCCTATATATGTTGTCTACAAGAAACCCACCTCAAAACAAGGGATACATACAGACTGAAAGTGAAGGTTTGGAAAAAGATATTCCATGAAAACAGAGACCAAAAGAAAGCAGGAGTAGCAATACTCATATCAGATAACATAGACTTTAAAACAAAGGCTGCTAAAAGAGACAAAGAAGGACACTACATAATGATCACAGGATCAATCCAAGAAGAAGATATAACAATTATAAATATATATGCAACCAACATAGGAGCACCACAATATGTAAGACAAATGCTAACAAGTATGAAAGGGAAAATTAACAATAACACAATAATAGTGGGAGGCTTTAATACCCCACTCACACCTATGCATATATCAACTAAACAGAAAATTAACAAAGAAACAAAAACTCTAAATGATACAATAGACCAGTTAGACCTAATTGATGTCTGTAGGACATTTCACCCCAAAACAATGATTTTCACCTTTTTCTCAAGCGTACATGGAACTTCCTCCAGGATAGATCACATCCTGGGCCATAAATCTAGCCTTGGTAAATTCAAAAAAAATTGAAATTATTCCAAGCATCTTTTATGACCATAATGCTGTAAAATTAGATCACATTTACAGGAGAAAAACTATTAAAAATTTCTACATATAGAGGCTGAACAATATGCTTCTGAATAACCAACAAATCACAGAATAAATCAAAAAATAAATCAAAATATTCATAGAAATGAATGAAAATGAAAACACAACAACCCAAAACCTGTGGGACACTGTAAAAGCAGTGCTAAGGGGAAAGTCCATAGCAATACAGGCATACCTCAAGAAACAAGAAAAAAGTCAAATAAATAACCTAACACTACTGTTAAAGCAACTAGAAAAGGAAGAAATGGAGAACCCCAGGGTTAGTAGAAGGAAAGAAATCTTAAAAATTAGGGCAGAAATAAATGCAAAAGAAACAAAAGAGACCATAGCAAAAATCAACAAAGCCAAAAGCTGGTTCTTTGAAAGGATAAATAAAATTGACAAACCATTAGCCACACTCATCAAGAAACAAAGGGAGAAAAATCAAATTAGTAAAATAAGAAATGAAAATGGAGAGATCACAACAGACTACACAGAAATACAAAGGATCATAAGAGACTACTACCAGCAATTATATGCCAATAAAATGGACAACATGAAAGAAATGGACAAATTCTTAGAAAAGTATAACTTTCCAAAACTGAACCAGGAAGAAATAGAAAATCTTAACAGACCCATCACAAGCATGGAAATTGAAACTGTAATCAGAAATCTTCCAGCAAACAAAAGCCCAGGTCCAGACGGTTTCACAGCTGATTTCTACCAAAAATTTAGGTAAGAGCTAACACCGATCCTACTCAACCTCTTTCAGAAAATTGCAAAGGAAGGTAAACTTCCAAACTCATTCTACGAGGTCACCATCACCCTAATACCAAAACCTGACAAAGATGCCATAAAAAAAAGAAAACTACAGGCCAATATCACTGATGAACATAGATGTAAAAATCTATGTTCTTTTAATTCTTTTTTTTATGTTTTCTTCTCTGCCTCATTTATTTCCAGCATTCTATCTTCCACCTCACTTATCCTATCTTCTGCCTCAGTTATTCTACTGTTGTTTCCCTCCAGAGTGCTTTTGATCTCAGTTATTCCATTATTCATTATTGATTGACTTCTTTTTATTTCTTCTCAGTCCTTGTCTCTAGATTATTTATCTGTAACTCCATTTTGTTTTCAAGATTTTGGATCATATCTACTATCATTATTCTGAATTCTGTTTCTGATAGACTCCCTATCTCCTCCTCTTTTGTTTGGTTTGGTGGGCATTTATCATGTTCCTTTACCTGTTGAATATTGCTCTGCCTTTTCATATTGTTTTAGGTTGCTGTGTTTGGGGTGGCCTTTCTGTATGCTGGAATTTTGTGGTTCCTCTTTGTTGTGGATGTTCCTCCCTGTAGGTGGGGTTGGACAAGTGGTTTTCTGGTTAGGGAAGCTTGTGTCAGTGTTCTGGTGGCTGGAGCTGTATATCTTCACTCTGGAGTGCAATGAAGTGTCCGGTAGTGAGTTTTGAGGTGTAGACGACAGAGGATGAGATGGCTGGATGGCATCACTGACTTGATGGACATGAGTCTCAGTGAACTCCGGGAGTTGGTGATGGACAGGGAGGCCTGGCATGCTGCAATTCATGGGGTCGCAAAGAGTCGAACACGCCTGAGCTACTGATCTGATCTGATCTGATCTGGTTTTGGTGTGATTTTTCCCACCTGTATTTTATGTTCCTGTATTGTTGGATAATTCACTTGGTATGTTTTGCTCTGAAACTTGTTGGCTTGGTTTCAGTGTAGGTATGGAGGCTTTTGGATGCACTCTTGTCAATTAATGCCCCCTGAAATCATAAGTTTTCTGGTTCTCAAGTTTTGCATTTAAGCCTCCTGCCTCTGGTTTTCAGTCTTATTCTTACAGTAGCCTCAAGACTTCTCCATCTATACAGCACCATTGATAAAACATCTAGATTAATGGTGACAAGATTCTCCACAGTAAGTGACACCCAGAGAGTTTCACAGAGTTACATGGAGAAGAGAAGAGGGAGGAGGGAGATAGAGGTAACCAAGAGGGGAAGAGGGGGATTCAAAAGGGGCAAGACAAATCTAGCCAGTAATAAGTTCCGTAAGTGTTCTCCACAGCCATGGACACCCAAAGATATTCACAGATTTAAGTAAAGAAGAGAAGGTGGAGGGAGGAGATAAAGGTGATCTGGCGGAGAAAAATGAAAGTCAAAAGGGAAGAGCACAATCAAACAAGTAATCACACTCTTAAAAATGGGTACTGAAGGTTGGATTCTTAAAGGTACAAAATTGATAACAAATACCAAAAGGCAGAGATTAAAAATCTAGAGTAGAGGATAGACTCTCAAAAACACAATATTTTTTAAAAATCACAAAAATTATAAATATATATATATGAAATTTGCTTTTACAATAGGGTCTTTTTAAACAAGGTAATAGTAGGTTTTAAAATGAAAATTAAAAGAGTAATAAATAACTTAATTTTTTTTAATTTAAAAAATTTAGGCGGTTCTAAGATGGCAGAGGAATAGGACGGGGAGACCAATTTCTCCCCCACAAATTCATCAAAAGAACATTTAAATGTTGAGTAAATTCCACAAAACAACTTATGAATGCTGGCAGAGGACATCAGGCACCCAGAAAAACAGCCCATTGTCTTCAACTGGAGGTAGGAAAAAATATAAAAGACAAAAAGAGAGACAAAAGAGATAGGGATGGAGATTTGTCCCAGGAAGGGAGCCTTAAAAAGAGAGAAATTTCCAAACACCAGGAAATACTCTCACTGCTGAGTCTGTGGCGAGCCTTGGAACCAGAGGGCAACACAACTGGGAGGAATGATAAATAAATAATTAAAACCCACAGATTATGTGCCCAATGGTAACTCCCCCAGCTGAGATGCAGCGCAGACACCTGCACCCACCACTAGCAAGCGGGGGCTGGGCAGGGAGATACAGCCTGCATTGCTTAGAGTAAGGACCGGGCCTGAATGCCCTGAGGGCAATCTGAACAAACTAACTTGGGATAGCAAAACAGACTGTGGGATAGCTACCACGCGAAAAGCCCTAACCTAAGACACCATCAGCCCGCTCACAGAACAAAGGGCTGAACAGATCTAGCCAGCTTCAGACCATCTCCCTCTGATGATAGGTAGCCAGAGCCTGAAGGCGGCAATTGCAGCCCCAGAGAGGCATTATCTATCAAACTGAAAGCAGGCTTCTTTGCTAACTGAGAATTCTTGGGGTTCTGGATGGTCAACATCCGCCTTAGAAGGTGCGCCGCTTGTACACCTGCCGGGAGCCAGCGTGAGGAACTCCACCCATGGCAAAGGTCATGAGGAAGGAGGCTCGACATACGCAAAGGCAGGATCGAGCCTCAGGAGTCCCCGTGGAAATTCTCGAGCATCTACCCCCAAAACCAGAGCCTGCCTACTTTACTACTTTGTGCTCTCACCTAAACTTCTGACTTTACGGGGGGCTTCCCCCACCACCTCTTTCAGAGAAGGAATTAACTTAGAGCTCCAGTTAATAATAATTCCTGGGCATGACAGGAGTGTTCCAACTTACAAACTCCTCTGAGGGCTCTCTAGCCTACCTGACAGGCTTGTCTGGCCACATGTGATTGTTCACAGCCTCCCAACTGTGAGAGGTACGAGATGCTTTAAACCTTCTAAAAACAGGTTCTTTAGAGAAGTTAGAAAACTATTAGTATAAGTATAGTGGGCTGATTAGAAATTGTATTGGTGAAGGGTTTCTCATTTGTTGAGCCAATGTTTGCTGCTAAGTCTCCACATCCCCTGCCCTTATACACATTAATGAATATATAGAAGAAATAAGTATTAACCTTTGATATTAATCACATTAGACCTTAGGCTAAGCAAATTCTTTTCTTAATTAAAACCCACTACAACCTCACCCTATAAGAATGTAACTTTATTTGGTACCTTTGGAAGATGGCATCGGTTTTAAGAATAATCACCCCTGGAAAAATAAGTGTTCTGGTTGACTGACCGCTGTCATAAGGAGAGGGTCATAAATTGTTAGCAGGCCCCCTGGCCAAAAGATGATGTAACACCCCTAAGACTTTCGTATACATTTGTATAAAGCACCTGACTTTAATAAAAGTCAGGACTGCTGACCCCGCGTGACTTTTGTATAACATCTCGGTGTATAAAAACAGGCCCTGGAAAATAAAGAAATGGGATCAGTTCCTAGAAAGATTGGTCTCCCCATGCCATTCTTTCTCTCATCTTCTGCTGAATTCCATCTGGGGCGTGGAGGCTTGTCAAGCCTACTAATTATGCCTGGGCTTCTAAGATCTGACCGGGGAGGCTTTAGTGTCTCCTATCCTTCGGGTGAACGGGAAGATGCCTGCGGCCTACATAGGTGACGTAAATTCCTTGCCTTGGAATTTTATTAGCTTTCCATGTAAACCAAGTTATTCAGCCTCTTTTCTCCACTGAATTTTCCCACTGAGCTATCCTCATTCTATTACTCTTTATATCTCTAATTAATATTTAATTAAAGCTATTGTATCCAGTTCGCTGAAGCCGTCTCCCCTTCGAATTCCCTGGATCCACCGGGGCTGGACCAAGTGTCATGGACAGGGGAGGTGATAAGTCGCAGCAACCACACTCGCCAAACACCTGATCACCTTTGCTGCTCGGACGTGGGAAGGGCACAAAACTCAGGCCCAACCGAGTCTGCGCCTCTGAGGACAACCCGAGTGCTGAACCTGAGCGGCTTAGACCTGGGAGGTGCATGCAGCCCTGGGCTGGCCTCAGACGGTTTCTGGAGAAGCAACCTAGAGCCTGAGCAGTATGGGCAGGGAGTGCACATGCACCGTGAGCGGGGGCAGGCCCAGTGTGGCTGAGACAATGCAAGCACACACCAGTGTTATTTGTTTGCAGTGGCCATCCTGCCCCACAGTGCAACTAAACAAGTGAGCCTAAAACAGTGTCCACCACCGCCCCCTTGTGTCAGGATGGAAATTAGACACTGAAGAGACCAGCAAACAGAAGAAGCTAAAACAGAGGGAACCGCCTTGGAAGTGACAGGTGCAATAGAGTAAAACCCTATAGTTAGTACCGACTACATAGGAAGGGGCCTATAGATCTTGAGAAATATAAGCCAGACCAAGGAACGATCCGAAAATGAACTGAACCCACACTGCCCACAACACCAGAGAAAATCCTAGATACATTTTTTACTATTTTTACTATCATTCTTTATTTTTTTTTAAGTTTTAAGTCCTCTACTGCTACTACTACTACTACTACTAAGTCGCTTCAGTTGTGTCCGACTCTGTGTGACCACATAGACAGCAGCCCACTAGGCTCCTCTGTCCCTGGGATTCTCCAGGCAAGAATACTGGAGTGGGTTGCCATTTCCTTCTCCAATGCATGAAAGAGAAAAGTAAAAGTGAAATTGCTCAGTCGTGCCCAACTCTCAGCGACCCCATGGACTGCAGCCCACGAGGATCCTCCATCCATGGGATTTTCCAGGCAAGAGTACTGGAGTGGGTCCTCTATTACTCCCTTAATTGTCATTTTTGTAACCTACTATTACTTTGCAAAAAAAAGAGACATCCAATTTTTTAAAGCAAACTTCATATATATACATATACATACATATGCATATGTGTGTATATATATATGTGTGTGTGTGTGTGTGTGTGTGTATATATAATTTTCCTGATTTTTTTTCTTTTCTTTAATAGCCAGGACATGGAAGCAACCTAGATGTCCATCCGCAGATGAATGGATAAGAAAGCTGTGGTACATATACACAATGGAGTATTACTCAGCCATTAAAAAGAATACATTTGAATCAGTTCTAATGAGATGGATGAAACTGGAACCTATTATACAGAGTGAAGTAAGCCAGAAAGAAAAACACCAATACAGTATACTAACGCATATATATGGAATTTAGAAAGATGGTAACAATAACCCTGTGTAGGAGACAGCAAAAGAGACACCGATGTATAGATCAGTCTTATGGACTCTGTGGGAGAGGGAGAGAGTGGGGAGATTTGGGAGAATAGCATTGAAACATGTATAATATCATGTATGAAATGAGTCGACAGTCCAGGTTCGATGCACAGTACTGGATGCTTGGGGGTGGTGCGCTGGGACGACCCAGAGGGAGGGAAGTGGAGGGAGGAGGGTGGAGGGTTCAGGATGGGGAACGCGGGTATACCTGTGGTGGATTCATTTCGATATTTGGCAAAACTAATACAATATTGTAAAGTTTAAAAATAAAATAAAATAAAGAAAATTTGAAAATCCAACCACTGCTCTAGACTTTTAATCTTTGCTTTTTGTATTTGTTATCAATTTTGTACCTTTAAGAACTGAATCTTCAGTACTCATTTTTACTTGGGAGCGAGATTACTGGCTTGACTGCTCTCTCCCACTTTGTCCTCTCCTTTTTCTCTGCCACGTTGCCTCTATCTCCTCCCTCCCCTTTCTCTTCGCTACCCAACTCTGTGAATCTCTTTGTGTGTTCCAGACGGTGGAGAACACTTAGAGAACTGATTGCTGGCTGGTTCTGTCTCTCTTTTTATTCCCCCCCTTTATCTTCTTGGTCACCTCTGTTCCCTTCCTCACTCTTCTCTTCTCTGTATAACTCCGTGAACATCTCTGAGTGGTCCAGACTGTGGAGTGCACATAAGGAAGTGATTACTGGCTAGCTTGCTCTCTCTTCTTTTGATTCCACCTCATCTTGTTCATATCACCTCTATTCCCTCTTCCTTCTTCTCTTCTCCATGTAACTCTGTAAGCCTCTCTGGGTGTCCCTCACTGTGGAGAAACTTTTCATCTTTAACCTAAATGGTTTATCAGTGGTGCTGTATAGATGGAGAAGTCTTGAGGCTACTGTAAAAATAAGACTGAAAACCAGAAGCAGGAGGTTTAAGTCCAAATTCTGAGAACACCAGAGAACTCCTGACTCCAGGGAACATTAATTAACAGGAGCTCATCAAAATCCTCCATATCTACACGGAAACCAAGCATCACCCAAGGGCCAACAGGTTCCAGAGCAAGACATACCAAACAAATTCTCCAGCAACACAGAAACACAGCCCTGAGCTTCAATATACAGGCTGCCCAAGGTCACTCCAAACCCACTGGCATCTCATAACTCATTACTGGGCACTTCATTGCACTCCAGAGAGAAGAAATACAGCTCCACCCACCAACACACCGACAGAAGCTTCCCTAACCTGGAACACTTGACAAGCCACCCGTACAACCCCACTCATAGCGAGAACACTCCACAATAAAGAGAAGAGCACAAACTGCTAGAATACAGAGAGGCCACCCCAAACACAGCAATATAAACAAGATGAAGAGACAGAGAAATACCCAGCAGGTAAGGAACAGGATAAATGCCCACCAAGCCAAACAAAAGATGAAGAGATAGGGAATCTACCTGATAAAGAATTCTGAATAATGATAGTGAAAATGATCCAAAATCTTGAAATAAAAATGAAATCACAGGTAAATAGCCCGGAGACAAGGATTGAGAAGATACAAGAAAGGTTTAACAAGGACCTAGAAGAAATAAAAAAGAGTCAATATATAATGAATAATACAATAAATGAGATCAAAAGCACTCTGGAGGCAACAAACAGTAGAATAACGGAGGAAGAATATAGGATTAGTGAAATAGAAGATAGAATGGTAGAAAAAAATGCAGCATTTTATATCCTGCAACTTTACTATATTCATTGATTAGCTCTAGCAATTTTCTGGTGGAGTCTTTAGGTTTTACTATGTAGAGGATCATGTCATCTGCAAAGAGTGAGAGGCTTACTTCTTCTTTTCAAATTTGATTCCTTTTATTTCTTTTTCTGCTCTGATTGCTGTGGCCAAAACTTACAAAACTATGTTGAATAATAGTCGTGAAAGTGGGCACCCTTGTCCTGTTCCTGACTTTAGGGGAAATACTTTCAATTTTTCACCATTGAGGATAATGTTTGCTGTGGGTTTGTCATATATAGGTTTTATTATGTTGAGGTATCTTCCTTCTATTCCTGCTTTCTGGAGTCTTTTTATCATAAATGGATGTTGAATTTTGTCAGAGGTTTTCTTGGCATCCATTGAGTTAATCATATGGCTTTTATTTTTCAATTTGTTAATGTGGTATATTACATTGATTGATTTGTGGATATTGAAGAATCCTTGCATCCCTGGGATAAAGCCCACTTGGTCATGGTATATGATCTTTTTAATGTGTTGTTGGATTCTGATTGCTAGAATTTTGTTAAGGATTTTTACATCTATGTCCATCAGTGCTATTGCCTGTAGTTTTCTTTCTTTCTTTCTTTCTTTTTTTTTTTTTTTTGGTGGCATCTTTGTCAGGTTTTTGCATTAAGGTGATGATGGTTTCATAGAATGAATTACAGAAATCCCTTGCGTTCCTATACAATAACAATGAGAAAACAGAAAGAGAAATTAAGGAAACAATTTCATTCACCATTGCAACAAAAAGAATAAAATACTTAGGAACGAGTTCAGTTCAGTTCAGTCTCTCAGTCGTATCCGACTCTTTGCGACCCCATGAATCACAGCACGCCAGGCCTCCTTGTCCATCACCAACTCCAGGAGTTGACACAAACTCACGTCCATCGAGTCAGTGATGCAATCCAGCCATCTCATCCTCTGTCGTCCCCTTCTCCTCCGGCCCCCAATCCCTTCCAGCATCAGAGTCTTTTCCAATGAGTCAACTCTTCGCATGAGGGGGCCAAAGTACTGGAGTTTCAGCTTTAGCATCAGTCCTTCCAAAGAACACCCAGGACTGATCTCCTTCAGGATGGACTGGTTGGATCTCCTTGCAGTCCAAGAGACTCTCAAGAGTCTTCTCCAACATGACAGTTCAAAACAATCGATTCTTCTGCTCTCAGCCTTCTTCTCAGTCCAACTCTCACACCCATACATGACCACAGGAAAAACCATAGCCTTGACTAGACGGACCTTTGTTGGCAAAATAATGTCTCTGATTTTGAATACGCTATCTAGGTTGGACATAACTTTCCTTCCAAGGAGTAAGCGTCTTTTAATTTCATGGCTGCAATCACCATCTGCAGTGATTTTGGAGTCCCCAAAAAATAAAGTCTGACACTGTTTCCACTGTTTCCCCATCTATTTCCCAGGAAGAGATGGGACCAGATGCCATGATCTTCGTTTTCTGAATGTTGAGCTTTAAGCCAACTTTTTCACTCTCCACTTTCGCTTTCATCAAGAGGCTTTTGAGTGCCTCTTCACTTTCTGCCATAAGGGTGGTGTCATCTGCATATCTGAGGTTATTGATATTTCTCCCAGCAATCTTGATTCCAGCTTGTGTTTCTTCCAGCCCAGCATTTCTCATGATGTACTCTGCATAGAAGTTAAATAAGCAGGGTGACAATATATAGCCTTGATGTACTCTTTTTCCTATTTGGAACCAGTCTGTTGTTCCATGTCCAGTTCTAACTGTTGCTTCCTGACCTGCATATAGATTTCTCTAGAGGCAGGTCAGGTGTTATGGTATTCCCATCTCTTTCAGAATTTTCCACAGTTTATTGTGATCCACACAGTCAAAGGCTTTGGCATAGTCAATAAAGCAGAAATAGATGTTTTTTCTGGAACTGTCTTGCTTTTTCCATGATCCAGTGGATGTTGGCAATTTGATCTCTGGTTCCTCTGCCTTTTCTAAAACCAGGTTGTACATCAGTTAGTTAATGGTTGACATATTGCTGAAGCCTGGCTTGGAGAATTTTGAGCATTACCTACTAGCATGTGAGATGAGTGCAATTGTGCGGTAGTTTGAGCATTCTTTGGCATTACCTTTCTTTGGGATCAGAATTAAAACTGACCTTTTCCAGTCCTGTGGCCACTGCTGAGTTTACCAAATTTGCTGGCCTATCGAGTGCAGCACTTTCACAGCATCATCTTTCAGGATTTGTAAGAGCTCAACTGGAATTCCATCACCTCCACTAGCTTTGTTCATAGTGATGCTTTCTAAGGCCCACTTGACTTCACATTCCAGGATGTCTGGCTCTAGATGAGTGATCACACCATTGTGATTATCTGGGTTGTTAAGATCTTTTTAATATAATTCTTCTGTGTATTATTGCCACCTCTTCTTAATATCTTCTGCTTCTCTTAGGTCCATACCATTTCTATCCTTTATCAAGACCATCTTTGCATGAAATATTCCCTTGGTATCTCTAATTTTCTCGAAGAGATCTCTAGCCTTTCCCATTCTGTTGTTTTCCTCTATTTTTTGCATTGGTCGCTGAGGAAGGCTTTCTTATCTCTTCTTGCTATTCTTTTGAACTCTGCATTCAGATGCTTATATCTTTCCATTTCTCCTTTGCTTTTCACTTCTCTTCTTTTCACAGCTATTTGTAAGGCCTCCCCAGACAGCCATTTTGCTTTTTTGCATTTCTTTTCCATGGGAATGGTCTTGATCCCTGTCTCCTGTACAATGTCACGAACCTCCATCCATATTTCATCAGACATTCTATCTATCAGATCTAGGCCCTTAAATCTATTTCTCACTTCCACTGTATAATCATAAGATATTTGACTTAGGTCATACCTGAATGGTCTAGTGGTTTTCCCTACTTTCTTCAATTTCAGTCTGAATTTGTCAATAAGGAGTTCATGGTCTGAGCCACAGTCACCTCTTGGTCTTGTTTTTGTTGACTGTATTGAGCTTCTCCATCTTTGGCTGCAAATAATATAATCAGTCTGATTTCAGTGTTGACCATCTGGTGATGTCCATGTGTAGAGTCTTCTCTTGTGTTGTTGGAAGTGGGTGTTTGCTATGACCAGTGCATTTTCTTGGCAGAACTCTACTTGTCTTTGCCCTACTACATTCCGTATTCCAAGGCTAATTTGCGTGTTACTCCAGGTGTTTCTTCACTTCCTATTTTTGCATTCCAGTCCCCTATAATGAAAAGGACATCTTTTTTCTGGGCGTTAGTTCTAAAAGGTCTTCATAGAACAGTTCAACTTCAGCTTCTTCAGCGTTACTTGTTGGGGCATAGACTTGGATTACTGTGATATTGAATGATTTGCCTTGGAAACGAACAGAGATCATTGTGTTGTTTTTGAGATTGCATCTAAGTACTGCATTTTGGACTCTTTTGTTGATCATGATGGCTACTCCAGTTCTTCTGAGGGATTCCTGCTCGCAGTAGAAGATATAATGGTCATCTGAGTTAAATTCACCCATTCCAGTTCATTTTAGTTCTCTGATTCCTTTAGAATGTTGATGTTCACTCTTGCCATCTCCTGTTTGACCACTTCCAATTTGCCTTGATTCATGGACCCGACATTCCAGGTTCCTATGCAATATTGCTCTTTACAGCATCTGACCTTGGTTCTATCACCAGTCACATCCACAACTGGGTATTGTTTTTGCTTTGGCTCCATCCCTTCATTCTTTCTGGAGTTATTTCTCCACTGATCTCCAGTAGCATATTGGGCACTTACTGACCTGGTGCACGGGAGGCTGCAACCGGCGCACTAAAACACGGCTGAGAGGAGTACTCCACGTCCGAGGTCAGGGACAGGACCCCATGCCCGAAGGGCAGTGGCCAAGAGGAGTTACTGCACATCCGAGGTCAGGGGCAAAGGCCTAGAGTGCCAGGCTGTGATGGCGCAGGAATGGCTGAGAGGAGCTAACCAAGTCTGAGGTCAGGGGTGACAGCCAAGAGGAACTACCCCACGTCCGAGGTCAGGGATGGTGGCCAAGTGGAGCTACCCCACGTCTGAGGTCAGGGGCAGCGGCCGGGAGGAGCTACCCCATGCCCCTACGCCCAAGGCCAGGGTTGGTGGCTGGGAGGAGCTACCACATACCCCCACGCCAGAGGGCAGGGGCGGCGGCCGGGTGGAGCTACCCCATGCCTGAGACAAGGGGTGGTGGCCTGAAGGACCAACCCAACATTCAAGAAGTGGTGACTGCATGGGCGCAGGAGGGCCTAGAGGAGCTATCCAACGTTGAAGGTCAGGAAGGGCGGTAGTGAGGACATATCCCTCGTCCAAGGTAAGGAGCAATGGCTTCACTTTGCTGGACCAGCCGTAAAGAGATACCTCACGCCCAAGGTAAGAGAAACCCAAGTAAGACGGTAGGTGTTGCAACAGGGCATCAGAGGACAGACAAACTCAAACTATACTCACAGAACACTAGTCAATCTAATCACACTAGGACCACAGCCTTGTCTAACTCAGTGAAACTAAGTCATGCCTGTGGGGCAACCCAAGATGGGCGGGTCTTGGTGGAGAGATCTGACAGAATGTGGTCCACTGGAGAAGGGAATGGCAAACCACTTCAGTATTCTTGCCTTGAGAACCCCATGAACAGTATACTTAGGAATATATCTACCCAAAGAAACTAAAGACCTATATATAGAAAATTATTAAACACTGGAGAAAGAAATCAAAGAGGAAATTAATAGATGGAGAAATATACCATGTTCATGGATCGGAAGAATCAATATAGTGAAAATGAGTATACTACCCAAAGCAATCTACAGATTCAATGCAATCCCTATCAAGCTACCTATGGTATTTTTCACAGAGCTAGAACAAATAATTTCACTATTTGTATGGAAATACAGAAAACCTAGAATAGCCAAAGCAATCTTGACAAAGAAGAACGGAATGGGAGGAATCAACCTGGCTGACGTCTGGCTCTCCTACAAAGCCACAGTCATCAAGACAGTATGGTACTGGCACAAAGACAGAAATATAGATCAATGGGACAAAATAGAAAGCCCAGAGATAAATCCACGCACATATGGACACCTTATCTTTGAAAAAAGAGGCAATAATATATGATGGATTAAAGACAATCTCTTTAACAAGTGGTGCTGGGAAAACTGGACAACCACTTGTAAAAGAATGAAACCAGAACACTTTCTAACACCACACACAAAAACAAACTCAAAATGGATTAAAGATCTAAATGTAAGACCAGAAACTATAAAACTCCTAGAGGAGAACGTAGGCAAAACACTCTCTGACATACATCACAGCAGGATCCTCTAAGACCCATCTCCCAGAATATTGGAAATAAAAGCAAAAATAAACAAATGGGACCTAATTAAAATTAAAATCTTCTCCACAAAAGAAGAAACTATAAGCAAGGTGAAAAGACAGCATTCAGAATCGGAGAAAATAATAGGAAATGAAGCAACTGACAAACAACTAATCTCAAAAATATACAAGCAACTCCTGCAGCCCAATTCCAGAAAAATTAACGACCCGATCAAAAAATGGGCCAAAGAACTAAATAGACAGTATTCCAAGGAAGACATACAGATGGCTAACAAACACATGAAAAGATGCTCAACATCACTCACCAGGGAAATGCAAATCAAAACCACAATGAGGTACCATTTCACGCCAGTCCGAATGGCTGAGATCCAAAAGTCTACAAGCAATAAATGCTGGAGAGGGTGTGGAGAAAACGGAACCCTCTTACACTGTTGGTGGGAATGCAAACTAGTACAGCCACTATGGAGAACAGTGTTGAGATTCCTTAAAAAACTGGAAATAGACCTGCCTTATGACCCAGCAATCCCACTGCTGGGCATGCACACTGAGGAAACGAGAATTGAAAGAGGAGCGTCTACCCAAATATTCATCGCATCACTGTTTATAATAGCCAGAACATGGAAGCAAGCTAGATGTCTTTCAGCAGATGAATAGATAAGAAAGCTGTGGTACATATACACAATGGAGTATTACTCAGCCATTAAAAAGAATACATTTGAATCAGTTCTAATAAGGTAGATGAAACTGGAGCCTATTATACAGAGTGAAGTAAGCCAGAAAGAAAAACACCAATACAGTGTACTAATGCAAATATATGGAATTTAGAAAGATGGTAATGATAATCCTTTATGTGAGATAGCAAAAGAGACATAGATGTATAGAACAGTCTTTTGGACTCTGTGGGAGAGGCCGAGGGTGGGATGATTTGGGAGAATGGCATTTAAACATGTATAATATCATATAGGAAACGAATCGCCAGTCCAAGTCAATGCATGATACTGGTTGCTTGGGGCTGGTGCACTGGGATGACCTAGAGGGATGGTATGGGGAGGCAGGAGGGAGTGTGGCTCGGGATGGGGAATACGTGTATACCTGTGGCAGATTCATGTTGATGTATGGCAATACCAATACAATAATGTGAAATAATTAACCTCCAATTAAAATAAATAAATTTATATTTAAAAAAAGAAATAATCAAATCAGAGAGGAAAAAAGAAAAATGAATTAAAAGAAATGAGGACAATCTCAGAGACCTCTGGGATAAGGTTAAACGCCCCAACATTCAAATAATAGGAGCCCCAGAAGAACACAAAAAGAAAGAACATGAGAAAATACTTCAGGAGATAATAGTTGAAAACTTCTCTAAAGTGGGGAAGTAAATAATCACCCAAGTCCAAGAAACCCAGAGAGTCCCAAACAGGATAAATGCAAGGTGAAACACCCAAAGACACATGTGAATCAAATTAACAAAGATCAGACACAAAGAAGAAATATTAAAAGCAGCAAGGGAAAAAGAACAAATAACACACAAGGGGATTCCCATAAGGACAACAGCTGATCTTTCAACAGAAACTCTTCAGGCAGGAGGGAATGGCAGGACATACTTAAAGTGATGAAAGAAAATAACCTACAACCCAGATTACTGTACCCAGCAAGGATCTCATTCTAATATGAAGGAGAAATCAAAAGCTTTACAGACAAGCAAAAGCTCAGAGAATTCATCATCATCAAACAGCTCTGCAACAAATGCTAATGGGTCTCTAGACAGAAACACAAAAAGGGTGTATAAAGTCGAATCAGAAACAACAAAGTAAGTGGCAACGGGATCATACTTATCAATAATTACCTTAAATGTAAATATGTTGAATGCCCCAACCAAAAGACAAAGACTTTCTGAATGGATACAAAAACAAGACCCTTATATATGTTGTCTACAAGAGACACACCTCAAAACAAGGGACACATACAGACTGAAAATAAGAGCTGGAAAATATACTCTATGCAAATAGAGAAAAAAAGAAAGCAGGAGTAGCAATACTCATATTAGTTAACATAGACTTTAAAACTAAGGCTCTGAAAGGAGACAAAGAAGGGCACTCCATAATGATCAAATGATCAATCCAAGAAGAAGATATAACAAGTATAAATATATATACAACCAACATAGGAGCACTGCAGTATGTAAGACAAATGCTTACAAATATGAAAGGGGAAATTAACAATAACACAATAATAGTGGGAGACTTTAATACCTCACTCACCCCTATGGATAATCAACTAAACACAAAATTAACAAGGAAGCACAAACTTTAAATGATACAATAGACCAGTTAGACCTAATTGATATATATAGGACATTTCACCCGAAAGCAATGAATTTCAACTTTTTCTCAAGTACATACGGAACCTTCCCCAGGATAGATCATAGCCTGGACAATAAATCTACCCTGGTAAATTCAAAAAGAAAAAAAAAAAAAATGAAATCATCCAAGCATCTTTTCTGGCCACATTGCAGTAAGATTAGGTGTCAATTACAGTAGAAAAACTATTAAAAATTCCAACATATGGAGGCTGAACATCACGCTGCTGAATAACCAACAAATCACAGAAGTAATCAAAAAAAAATCAAAATATGCTTAGAAACAAAAGGAAATGAAAACACAACCCAAAACCTATGGGAGGCTGTAAAAACAGTGCTAAGTGGAAAGTTTATAGCAATACAGCCATAGCTCAAGAAACAAGAAAAAAGACAAATAAATAACCTAACTCTACACCTAAAGCAACTAAAAAGGAAGAAATGAAGAATCCCAGTGTTAGTACAAGGAAAGAAATCTTAAAATTAGGGCAGAAATAAATGAAAAAGAAACAAAAGAGACCATTGCAAAAATCAACAAAGCCAAAAGCTGGTTCTTTGAGAAAATAAATAATATCGACAAACTCATCAACATGAGCCAGACTCATCAAGAAAAAAAGGGAGAAGAATCAAATCAACAAAATTAGAAATGAAAATGGAGAAATCACAACAGACAACACAGAAATACAATGGATCATAAGAGACTACTATCAGCAACTATATGACAGTAAAATGGACAACTTGGAAGAAATGGATAAATTCCTAAAAAAGTACAACTTTTCAAAACTGAACCAGGAAGAAATAGAAAATCTTAACAGACCAATCACAAGCATGGAAATTGAAATTGTAGTCAGAAATCTAGCAAACAAAAGCCCAGGACCAGATGGCTTCACAGCTGAATTCTACCAAAAATTTAGAGAAGAGTTAACACCTATACTACTCAAACTCTTCCAGAAAATTGCAAAGGAAGGTAAAATTCCAAACTCATTCTATGAGGCCACCATCACCCTAATCCCAAAACCAGACAAAGATTCCACAAAAAAGAAAACTACTGGCCACTATCACGGATGAACATAGATGCAAAAATCCTTAACAAAATTCTAACAAACAGAATCCAACAGCATGTTAAAAAGATCATACATCATGACCAAGTGGGCATTATCCCAGGGATGCAAGGATACTTTTCATATCCACAAATCATTTGATGTAATACACCACATTATCAAATTGAAAGGTATAAATTATATGATTATATCAATAAATGCAGAGAAAGCCTTCGACAAAACTCAACATCCATTTATGATAAAAAAAAAAAAAACCTCCAGAATGCAGGATTAGAAGGAACACACCTCAACATAATAAAAGCTATATGTGACAAACCCATAGCAAACATTATCCTCAGTGGTGAAAAATTGAAACCATTTCCCCTAAAGTCAGGAACAAGATAAGGGTGCCCACTCTCACCACTACTATTCAACATAGTTTTGGAAATTTTGGCCATGGAAATCAGAGCAGAAAAAGAAATAAAAGGAATTCAGACTGGAAAAGAAGTAAAACTGACTGTTTGCAGATGACATGGTCCTATACACAGAAAACCCTAAAGATTCCACCAGAAAATTACTAGAGCTAATCAATGAATATAGTAAAGTTGCAGGATATAAAATCAACACAAAGAAATCAATTGCATTCCTATACACTAACAATGAGAAAATAGAAAGAGAAATTAAGGAAACAGTTCCATTCACCACTGCAATGAAAAGAATAAAATGCTTAGGACCATATATACCTAAAGAAACTAAAGAACTATATATAGAAAACTATAAAACACTGGTGAAAGAAATCAAAGAGGACACTAATAGATGGAGAAATATACCATGCTCATGGATTGGAAGAATCAATATAGTGAAAATGAGTATACTACCCAAAGCAATCTACAGATTCAATGCAATCCCTATCAAGCTATCAATGGTATTTTTCACAGAACTAGAACAAATAATTTCACAATTTGTATGGAAATACAAAAAACCTAGAATAGCCAAAGCAATCTTGAGAAAGAAGAACGGAACGGGAGGAATCAACCTGCCTGACTTCAGGCTGTCCTACAAAGCCACAGTCATCAAGACAGTATGGTACTGGCACAAAGACAGAAATATAGATCAATTGAACAAAAGAGAAAGCCCACAGATAAATCCACGCATGTATGGTCACCTTATCTTTGACAAAGGAGGCAAGAATATACAATGGAGAAAAGATAATCTCATTAACAAGTGGTGCTGGGAAAACTAGCCAACCACTTGTAAAAGAATGAAACTAGAACACTTTCTAACACCATGCACAAAAACAAACTCAAAATGGATTAAAGATCTCAATGTAAGACCAGAAACTATAAAACTCCTAGAGGAGAACATAGGCAAAACATTCTCCGACATAAATCACAGCAGGATCCTCTATGACCCATCTCCCAGAATATTGGAAATAAGTGCAAAAATAAGCAAATGGGACCTACTTAAAATTAAAAGCTTCTGAACAACAAAAGAAACTATAAACAAGGTGAAAAGACAGCATTCAGAATGGGAGAAAATAATAGCAAATGAAGCAACCGACAACTAATCTCAAAAATATACAAGCATCTCCTGCAGCTCAATTCCAGAAAAATAAATGACCCAATCAAAAAATGGGCCAAAGAACTAAATAGACATTATTCCAAGGAAGACATACAGATGGCTAACAAACACATGAACAGATGTTCAACATCACTTATTATCAGAGAAATGCAAATCAAAGCCACAATGAAGTACCATTTCACACCAGTCAGAATGGCTGGGATCCAAAAGTCTACAAGCAATAAATGCTGGAATGGGTGTGAAGAAAAGGGAACCCTCTTACATTGTTAGTGGAAATGCAAAGTAGTACAGCCACTATGGAGAACAGTGTGGAGATTCCTTAAAAAACTGGAAATAGAACTGCCATACAACCCAGCAATCCCACCACTAGGCACACACACTGAGGAAACCAGAATTGAAAGAGACACATGTACCCCAATGTTCATTGCAGCACTGTCTAAAATAGCCAGGACATGGAATCAACCTAGATGTCCATCAGCAGACAAATGGATAAGAAAGCTGTGGTACATATACACAATGGAGTATTACTCAGCCATTCAAAAGAATACATTTGAATCAGCTCTAATGAGGTGGATAAAACTGGAGCCTATTATACAGAGTGAAGTAAGCCAGAAAGAAAATCACCAATACAGTATACTAACACATATATATGGAATTTAGAAAGATGGTAACAACAACACTGTATGTAAGACAGCAAAAGAGACACAGGTATATAGAACAGTCTTTTGGACTCTGTGGGAGAGAGAGAGGGTGGGATGATTTGGGAGAATGGCATTGAAACATCTGTAATATCATATATGAAACAAATTGCCAGTCCAGGTTCAAGGCATGATATAGGATGCCTGAGGTTGGTGCACTAGGATAATGCACAGGGATGGTATGGGGAGGGATGTGGGAGAGGAGTAAAGGATGGGGAACACGTGTACACCCGTGACGGATTCATGTTGATGTATGGGAAAACCAATACAATATTTTAAGAATAAAATAAATTATATAAAAAAGAGAATGCATCAAAGGGCAAAGAACATTTTAAAACTATTTTAATATAGATAAAATGCCAAAAAATGTGAATACTAAAGTGCATATGCCTCAGGTATTTAGAAAATTTACTTACATAAAATTACCTTAGAATTTCATATTGACGAACTACTGCTTTCTTCAAAAGTAAAATTGCATGTAATTGAAAAAGAGAATTAAGAGTTGGAGAATGAGTAACCAAGTCAGATTTTAGCAACCTAGTCAATCAGTAGAATAAAAAATGACACATTAAAATATACTTTAAGAACCTATGAAGCAGGATACTAAATAAATCTTACAAAATATAAAACATTCGCTACAGTTATTGCTCTATAGAATATCTGTGTACATAAGGTATATGTCTCTACATACACTTGTGTGCTATGGTAATAAAATAATGGGAAAATTCCAAAAAAAATTTTTTTTAAATTAAAAATGAAGAGAGTAAAATAAATCTAGGAATTTCTCTGGAGCTGTTATGGGCAGTGTGGGGTCAGTTCAGTTTCAGATAGTTCCTTGTTCCAGCTTATACTTCTTCTCAAGATCTATAGGCCCCTTCCAATGTAGTTAATGCTAACTACAGGGTTTTAATCTGTTGCACCTGCCACTTCCAAAGCAGTTCCCTCTTCTTTGTTTATTTTAGCTTCCTGTTCGCAAGTGTCTTCAGTGTCAAATTTCCCCTCTGAGACAGGGTGGTGAAGGTGGCCATTTACTTAGGCTCACTTGCTCAATTGTGCTGTGAGGAGGGAGGAGCACTGCAAACAAATATCACTGGTGTGTGCGGGGAGTGCTCACAGTGTCTGGGCCACACTGGGTTTCCCCCCACTCACAGTGTATGTGCTTTCCCAGTCTACACTACTCAGGCTCCAGGTTGTTCTTGGGAAACTTTCTAAAGTGAGCCCTGGGTTGTGTGCACTTCCCAGCTCTTAGCTGCTCAGGTTCATGTTCTCAGGTACTCTACAAAGGCGCAGATTCGGTTGGGCCTGTGTTTTGTGCCCTTCCCAGGTCCAAGCAGCTCAAGTGATCAGGTGCTTAGCGAAGGCACTCCCCCCAGTTGGGTGGAGTGTCTTATCACCTCCCCGGTCTCAGCCACTCAGTTTCCCAGGTGCACCGAGAGCACTGTCTCAGGTGTGCCGTGTGTCTCTTCTGGGGAGCTGATCGCTGACTGTGACCCTCCTGGTGGACATCAATCGCCCAGGATCCCAGGAAGACTTGGTTAACAACTGGGAGCCTGCTCACAGTTTGGCAGAGGATGCTATGTCTGGCGGAGAAGGCAATGGCACCCCACTCAAGTACTTTTGCCTGGGAAATCCCATGGACGGAGGAACCTGGTAGGCTGTAGTCCATGGGGTCGCTAGAGTCGGACACGACTGAGCGACTTCACTTTCACTTTTCACTTTCATGCATTGCAGAAGGAAATGGCAACCCACTCCAGTGTTCTTGCTTGGAGAATCCCAGGGATGGGGAAGCCTGGTGGGCTCCCGTCTATGGGGTCGCACAGAGTCGGACACGACTGATGCAACTTAGCAGCAGCAGCTATCTCTGGGGCCGAGATTGCCCCTCGCCTTCTGGCTCTGGCTCTCACCCGCCTGCCTCTCTGCCACCAACAGGGGGAGGGGCTGGTCCACAGCTGGCTAGCTCTCCTCTGGTATTCACTCAGTCCTTTGTTCTTTGAACGGACCAAGTTGTGGCTTAGAGCTTTTCCTGGGAAAGCTCTCTCTCTCTCTTTTTTTTTTTTTCTCTCAGGCTATCCCACTCTTTGTGCTGCTATCTTACGTTAGCTCCCTTAGCTTGTCCTCAAGGCATTCAGGCCCAGTCCTTACCCTAAGCATGCAGCCCATGCCTCCCTGTTCAGCCCCTGCTTGCTGCTGGTGGACGTGAGCATGTGGGCTACTTCTCTTCTGGGAATTGTGGTTAGGCAGGTAATCTGTGTGTGTGTGTGTGTGTGTGTGTGTGTGTGTGTGTGTGTGTGTGTGTTTTCTTCATGGTTATGTTGCACTCTGAGATTTCAAAACTCTCCACAGACCCACTAGCGAGAGGGTTTCCTTGTGTTTGGAAACTTCTTCATGACTCCCTCCCTGGTATGGGTCTCTGTCCCTAACCCTTTTGTCTCTCTTTTTATCTTTTATATTTTTTCCTACCTCCTTTCGAAGAGAATGGGCTGCATTTCTGGGTGCCTGTTGTCCTCCACCAGTGTTCAGAAGTTGCTCTGTGGAATTTGTTCAGCTTTCAAATGAACTTTTGATGAATTTGTAGGGGAGAAAGTGATCTCCCTGTCCTATTCCTTCGCCATCTTAGCACCCCCCCCAATTTTTTAAAAAGATATAAAAGTAAAATTACATTTTATAAAGCTAAAAGAAAGGTCAGACTTACAGGTGTCTGTTAAAGAAAGTAATTAAAAATCTTGTGGGAAGCGGACCCTGAAAAAAAGTTTTATGTATGATTAGGACTAAGTTTAAAATAAATTTAATGACGTTTACCTAAATGAGTTTAAAGTAAGCTCGTGCAAAACTTGAATTCAGCCTTTTTCTCTGTTAAGAGGACATATTTTCTTCCTCTTAACTGATCTGTTCTATATTTACCTTTGAAATCTTTTGTTACCTTTGGCTAAATAAATAACTATTATTTCAAAGTGACTTATATAATCCTACCTGACTGTTATAAACCCTTTTGACATTTATCGACAAAACTTCCTAAGTAACTTGACTTCTAGCTAACTCTGGGATGCTTCAGAGGGCCCCTGAGACATCCCAAAGAGCTATTAAGCTACCTGGGTTCATTGGACCTGTTAAATTACATGAGAAATACTGTTGAAGGGGTGATAAGTCTTTTCAGGTTATACTGTATGGTTGATGCTACTAACATAGATAAACTAAAATTATGTGAAATTCATATAGATCTGATATGCCTGATAAAATATGGTCAATTATAATTCTAGTTATCATATTGAAGTATGGTGAACCTGTTTCTTTGTCACTTGCAACAGAATCAGTTTCAAGCATGCCTTCTATGGTTTTATTCTCATGCCTTTAGAATAATACTGCTAGTTCTTCAAGATTTATGGAAAAGACTTTCTAAGTTTAAGGAGATAAACAAATTTTGTTATTAATAATAAGCTGGTACTAGACTGGAATTTGGTCTTCTATCTGTTTAGAGAACAAAGTTTTCTTAGAATGCAGCTTTTGATAACCGATTATGAATTTCTTTGCCTTTAATGATTTATATTTGTTTTTTTTTAATATTTTTGTTACTTTAGTAAAGTAAATAAACATTATTTAAGATTATGGTACATGTAGACATAGCTCATTCTGCTTCCACAAAAAATAACTCCTCACGGTAAGACATTTGATATCTCGATGTCCTTAAAACATGGCAATAGTTTTAGTCTGCTCCTAAATCAGGAAATTAAAATTCGATAAACAACAGCTGAAAATCAAAGAGCCAGGGCTATGGGAAAGTTCTTGACTTAAGTTCTTGCTTGTGACCTTACTAATAAATGCTAGCTATATATTTTCTATGTATCTTGCTTCAGAAGATTATATCTTATGTTACCAAATATGTGACTAAGCCTATGATGAAATGGTGATATGCAGTTCCACATGAGATCAATAATTGTAATAATGTAACTCTAGATATTTTAATCAGTTTTAATAAATCTAGATATTTAAATCTAGATATTTAATCTTAATAAATAAAAATATTTCCTCTTGATGCTTCTTCAAGAGGAAATATTTCCCTGGACCAAGAGGCTAGTAAGACAGGTATATCCCAGAGACTTTTGCTGCTTGCAAGGCCTGGTCTAGTGACAGCACATTGAGTGGCCTGTTGATGGAATCTTCGGTAGACCTGGGAATGAGCCTTCCCAGCACTGTGGAATGTAATGGCTATGACATGCCCCCAAAACCATGGTCAAATATGTGCCTATGAAGGGGCCCTGCTGACTGGAAGTTGGCCGTTGCCAGCTACCATGACCACTACAAGATGCTGACCTTTACATCCCCTTGAAAGGAGTTCAGGGTGGAGACAAAAAATAAGGCACTCTGTGCTCTGGGAAAAACCCAGAAAACAGGCCTTCAGATAGTCAAATGTTTTCAGGTAAAGATTTTTGTGAGTTCAAATTCTTGCATCTTCTTATACCTAGAGAAACACTAATGTACAAACAAATGTCTGGACTTGGTTCTCGTGGCTAGCTCCACAGCAGCTTTTCTACTACTATTAATCTTTGGGTAATATATCTTTAACTTTCTCATTAAGTTTGTTTCTCCAAGTAGTAGTGCAACAAGAATATCCCCTGGGGAACACCCAGACAATGCTGGAACAAGCTGCCTTATCATTCTGTGGACTCTCATCTCCCTCCATTAATGCATCCTGGGGTCCTTAGGCTATTCTCCCTTTGAGATATTATATGGGAGACCACCCCCAGTGATAGAAAAGCTAAAGGGAGACCACCAACAACTAGCTGACCAGGAGATTTCCCAACACCTCCAGGCCTTGGGAAAAGTTTTCCACCATACCCCCAATAAACCTTAGAAAGGACATTCATTCCTTTGGGCAATTGGGTTCATCCCTATTAGCCAGGATATGAGGTATGGGTTAAAGATTAGGAAAAAAAAAACAACAACAACAACAACACTTCAGCCTTCAGCCAGTTTGGACAGGCCCTCATAAAGTCGTCCTGGCAATTCATATTGATGTTAAAGTTACAGGTGTCATCCCTTGGATCCACCACACGAGTCAAGAAGACAGCTACTTCCTGTCATGTGGATATCTGAAAAGCAGTTCAGGACCCCCAAAACCCTCTCAATGTCCGGTTCCAAAGACAACCACCTTCACCCACAAAGGTCGCTGAGCCCTGCTCTAGTCACTCTGGAAAGCTGACTAGTCAATGCACGGTGGAAGCTTGAGGATACAGCAATCAAAATATTGATGATTTTCATTGTCCACCCTGGCCTCTATCCCTAATCAATATTATTGTTGTGCTCTTTGTTACAGGACCAACTAGACTCCTTGGCTGAGGTGGTTTTACAGAATAGGAAACGGCTCGACCTACTGACAGCTAAAAAGGGAGGACTCTGCCTCTTCTAGAATGAAGAATGCTGCTCTTATGTAAACCAATCAGGAACAGTCAGGTACATGGCCAAAGAGCTAAGGTAATGAATCATGAACAGGGGAAAAGAACTAGCATATTCCTGGGGTAATTGGAACGATATCTGAAGCTGAGCATTGTGGCTTCTCCCTTTAACCAGTCCTCTCTTCATGTTCTTTGTGATGCTCTTGTTTGGCCCTTATATCCTCAATGCTATTACCCAGTTCATAATCTCCTGAATTAAATCCATAAGTTTACAAATGGTAATAGCTCAATATAGCCCCTTAAACAATGGAGAGCTCTGAATGACCTACCAAAATATGAGATGATGCTTTCTGCAATGAGTGATAGATAGAGCATCAAGAAGGGAGAATGAAGAGGAAAAGTTAAAATTTTACATAACCTCCTGCTCCTTCTGCCTCTGTAACTCAGCTTGCTATTTGCAAAGTCTAGATCACATCAGTCTCATAAAGTGGGGACTCACAATAGTAGGAGCTGGAGCTTATCTCTCTCACCCTTGTTCTGCTGTCTGCAATTGTCCAGCCCCTCCAAACCGCAAACCCACTTAGTGATTCCTGTTCATGTATAAAAACTCTGTAACCCTTTGTTCGGTGCTCAGAGCTTGGAGTGCTAACTCCTCAGGTCCCACTGGCTTAATAAACTGGAGTTCTCCAACTTTCTGAGCATGGTGCTCAGTTTCTCAAGTACTGGTCTCTGCAACACACAAATTCATGTCCATCAAGTCACTGATGCTATCCAACTATCTCATCCTCTCTTGTCCCCTTCTCCTCCCTCCTTCAATCTTTCCCAGCATAATGGTCTTTTTCAAAGAGTCAGTTCTTCACATCAGGTGGCCAAAGGATTGGAGTTTCAGCTTCAGCATCAGTCCTTCCAATGATTATTTTGGATTGATTTCCTTTAGGATGGACTGGTTGGTTCTCCTTGTAGTCCAAGAGACTCTCAAGAGTCTTCAACTCCACAGTAAAAAAGAATCAGTTCTTTGGCACTTGGCTTTCTGTATAGTCCAACTCTCACATCCATACATAACTACTGGAAAAAGCATAGCTTTGACTAGACAGACTTTTATTGGCAAAGGAAAAAGCAGAGACATTACTTTGCCATATTATATACAGATAAAGTTTGTTTCATTTTACTGAGTGAATAATCATTAGTTCTGTTACTTTTATGAGGAAGAAAAACTACATTGGTGACTAAATCCAATGACAGAATTTCATAAGAATATGAAATCTCAGTTTAACACTTTTTGTTCATTATTCCTTTTGTACATCACTACCATAATTTATCTTCCCCCACATGTTGACTTTAACATATAGTGTGTTTCATAGCAAGGCATTTCATTTTATTT
The DNA here is from genome assembly GCF_055505025.1 of Bos grunniens. Classification (NCBI taxonomy): domain Eukaryota; kingdom Metazoa; phylum Chordata; class Mammalia; order Artiodactyla; family Bovidae; genus Bos; species Bos grunniens. The sequence goes on from NC_141171.1 coordinate 10,132,339, forward strand.
TCTATAGGATCTCCTTCTTTATTTAGCTCAGTGTGCATATTGGTTACCAGTGCGTGCTCAGTTGCTCAGTAGAGTCTGACTGTTTGCCATCCCATGGACTGTAGCCCACTAGATTCCTCTGTCTGTGGAATTTTTCAGGCAACAATTCTTGAGGGGCTTAGCATTTTCTACTCCAAGGGATCTTCTCCACCTAGGGATCCAACCCGCATTTTCTGCATCTCCTGCATTGCAGAGCGATTCTTTATCTGCTGAGCCATCATTATCAGAGTCACTAGAAAAACTGATCATCAATACATGTCTCCAATGGTAGTCTATGTGAAACACCAATTTCTTTCTTTCTTTTTTTTTTTTTTTTGAAACACCAATTTCAATAAAAAGTTTGATATAGTAATGTCTAGACTCTAAGATGACCCTAACTAAAATGAAGCACATATTTATACCAGGTTTTAACTATGCAAATTATTTTTTCTTGTGTATGTAACATCAGTGTCCATATATAAAGGGGTTTATCATTGGCATGAAGGATTGTTTGGTGTAATTATATTTTATAATGAATTATCTTTCTTCTACTACTTGAAAATTTACTTTGTTAGCTACAAATATGATTCCTTCCATTGTTCTAAATAAAATATCTTCCCAATTATAAATTTTATCATAGCCACTAAGAGATGTTGAATACTGCTGCTAAGTCACTTCAGTCGTGTCCGACTCTGTGCAACCCCTTAGATGGCAGCCCACTAGGCTCCCCGTCCCCGGGATTCTCCAGGCAAGAACACTGGAGTGGGTTGCCATTTCCTTCTCCAATGCATGAAAGTGAAAAGTCAAAGTGAAGTCGCTCAGTTGTGTCTGACCCTCAGCGATCCCATGGACTCAGCCTACCAGGCTCCTCCATCCATGGGATTTTCCAGGCAAGAGTACTGAAGTGGGTTGCCATTTCCTTCTCCAATACATAAAAGTGAAAGTGAAAAGTGAAAGTGAAGTCGCTCAGTCGTGTCCAACCCTCAGCGACCCCATGGACTTCAGCCTTCCAGGCTTTTCTGTCCATGGGATTTTCCAGGCAAGAGTACTGGAGTAGGGTGTCATTGCCTTCTCTGAGATGTTGAATAAGCAATATAAATATCATGTATATATACATTTATTTCCAAAGTCCAACTCACTAGGGAGCTTAAACTCCTTCTAGTCCTGTGATTCACAGTCACAGATTTCTGAACAAACAGATATATACTTTTAACCTGGTATGGTTACCTGGAACACATGTATACCGGTGGTGGACTCATGTCAATGTATAGCAAAACCACTACAATATTGTAAAGTAATTAGCCTCCAATTAAAATAAATAAAAAACAACCTCAATGGAATCACTTTTTAGTACAATTATATGAAATAGACTTGAATAACTGAGTAATTATTCAGTTCATTTCAGTTAAGTCGCTCAGTCGTATTGGACTCTTTGTGACCCCATGAATTGCAGCACGCCAGGCCTCCGTGTCCATCACCAACTCCTGGAGTTCACCCAGACTCATGTCCATTGAGTCGGTGATGCCATCGAGCCATCTCATCCTCTGTCATCCCCTTCTCCTCCTGCCACCAATCCCTCCCAGCATCAGAGTCTTTCCTGATTTGGGAAGACTCCTTGGAGAAGGGCATGGTAACTCACTCCAGTATTCTTGCCTCGAGAATCACCATGGACAGAGGAACCTGGAGAACTACAGTACCTGGGGTCACAAAGAGTCAAACCCCACTAAAGTGACTTAGCACGCATATACGCTTTTGTAACAAATTACCACACTAGTGGCTTAAAACAAATACCTGTCTTAAAGTTCCATAACAAATTACCATGCTAGTGGCTTAAAACATACATATATATATATATATATATATATATATATATATATATATATATCTTAAAACTCTTCAAAATTCTAAAGTCTCACTGGGCTAAAATTAAGATATCTGCAGGACTGAGATCCTCCTGAACACTCCAGAGAACAATGCGTTTCCTTTGTTGTATTACTTTTAGTGGCCACCAGCATTCCTTGGTTCATGGTCTTTCCTCCATCTTCAAACCCAGGTTCAGAGCATTTAAAAATATCTATCTGATTCTAATTCTTCATCCGTTCTCTTCTGCATTTAGAGGATCACTGTGATTACATTATTCCAAGCTGAATATCCATGCTAATCTGATATCAAGATCAATGATTATCCACTTTATTCAATTTGCTAATATAATCTCAGGCTTCTGTTATCTCAGCTGGTAAAGAATCTGCCTGCAATGCAGGAGATCCTGGTTCAGTTCCTGGGTTGGGAAGATCCCCTGGAGAAGGGATAGGCTACCCACTCAAATGTCTTCCTTGCCACCTAGATAGGATATTCAAAAGGTCTTGAGAATGGGGTGTGGTTATCTTTTGAGTATCTTATTCTGCCTAGTAAAGTGTCTTTTCTCAGATATATATCATTTGATGTCACTCAAAAGTGCTTTTTGAAAAGATTACTCTAACTGGAGGGTAATTACCATATGGTATTTTTGATGGTTTTTTGCCATATACCAGCATGAATTGGCCATAGGTATACATGTGTCCCACCCATCCTGAACCCATCTCCCACCTCCCTCCCTACTCTATCCCTCTGGGTTGTCCCAGAGCACTGGCTTTGGGTGACCTGCTTCATGAATTGATCTTGCACTGGTCATCTGTTTTACATATGGTAAGGTACATATTTCAATGCTATTCTCTCAAAACATCCCACCCTTGACTTCTCTCACTAAAAAAATCAAACAGAATTTACCACTGCTCACAAAGTGAGTGAGATGTTCAAAATTACATACATGGAAGATTCTTGATGAAGACCTAAAACTGTTTATATCTGAATCTAACAGAATCATTTTCTTGCTACCCAGAGAAGGACCTGCAGCATCAAGAACAGGTAGGACATTGTCAGAAATACAGAGTCCCTGGTACCTTGAATCAGACCTGCTGAATCATAATCTGCATTTGAATCATATCCTTGGTACTTTTTAAGAATAGTCAACTTAGGAAAGTGCTATACTAGAATAAGTTTAATTCCTTTTCCCTGATTTTATTTGAGGCAGTATAAGGAGATCAGCCCTGGGATTTCTTTGGAAGGAATGATGCTAAAGCTGAAACTCCAGTACTTTGGCCACCTCATGCAAATAGTTAACTCATTGGAAAAGGCTCTGATGCTGGGAGGGATTGGGGGCAGGAGGAGAAGAGGACGGCAGAGGATGAGATGGCTGGATGGCATCACCAACTCGATGGACATGAGTTTGAGTGAAATCCAGGAGTTGGTGTTGGACAGGGAGGCCTGGCGTGCTGCAATTCATAGGGTCACAAAGAGTTGGACATGACTGAGTGACTGAATTGAACTGAACTGAACTGAATTTTGTGTATTGGATGCTGTCCTATGTATTACATGTGTAGGATCCGTTTAGACCCTGAAAAATATCACCTGCTGCAAAGTCATCTCTGATTGTAAATCACTGCCATAGAATTTATGAACTAAAATCATTCTGACAATCAAGACACCCAGTCCAGACTCCATCCCTTCCTTGGTCATACCTTGGAGCAGAGCATTAAACCCCTCTGTGTCTCATTTCTATAATGCAGAATGAAGTCATGATATATAAGAAGACTACATCACAGCATGAACTTCCATAAAAATTAAAGCAGACAATCCACATAATGTGCTGTTAGATTATAGTGCATAAAAATATCTATATTTGTCTCATAATTAAAAACATAATGATGTACTAAAGGACAGCTCTTAACTTCTGATATAAGCATAAAAATCCTAACTGAGATGGCAATAATGTCAGGGAGCCAAGGAATGTAGTGCCTAAGGTTTTATATGAAAGGACACAGTTGTCACACTCATAAAATATTGTTTAGAACTATCAGGAATTATGTGTTCACCACTAGTGAAAACTTTAAAGATCTGAGGGACTTAATTAAGTGAGAATTCTTAACCTTAGACTTTGAGGAAACTTTAGCTCAGACTGGGATAAGATGCTGGGATGGTTTAGACCTCTGGACACAGGAGAATTAAGGAGAAGGAGTAATAAAAACAGAATTCACCTGCCTTGTAAACTGATCTCTAAGGAACAAAGAATGAACTGGAAAATTTTCCTTTCTGTCCAGACCACTGTCCCCCAGGGAAATCAGGTACAGAGTATGGGTGTTACAGCAGAAATATGCCTAATGAGAAGCCAGGTGAGCTATAAAATCTCTCTGCTGTGGTCCCCTCAGCCTGAGAAGTCTTGGATGCTACAGGACATGTTTCCTTTGAAAACCTGAGTTTGGCTGGGAAATCAGTCCTTTACTCCCTGCAGCTGTCTTGTGTGGACAGTACTTCAGTCTCTATTATCAACCCTCTAGGAGGCATTTGAACTTCCACACAAAGACCTTTCTTTCAGTTCCCATCGAGGTGAGTCTGAGAGCCCAAAGCCACTGTGGGAGAGAAATACAATGCAAACCTTGAACATTTTTTTGAGGTCACCTGTGATTCAAACCAGTCTAGCTCAGATACCAGAGATTAGTGTGGTAGTTTGCTATCCTGATTATTGTGTGTTCATGCTCTTTCACTCAGTCATGTTAGACTCTTTGCAACCCCACAGACTGTAGCCTGCTAGGCTCCTCTGTCCATGGAAGTTTTCAGGCAAGAATACTGGAGTGAGTTGCCAATTCCCCCTTCAGGGGATCTTCCCAACCCAGAGATTGAACCTGAGTCTCTTGTATCTCCTGCATTGGCAGTTGATCCTTTTTCACTAGCACCACTCAGGAAACCCTACTTCATAAAAAAATGCATTTACTTAGCACTAAAAGAGGAGCAAAGGCTTCACAGATGACTCTAGTAGTAAAGAACCTGCTTGGCAATGCAGGAGACATAAGACACACGGATTCGATCCCTGGGTTAGGAAGATCCCCTGGAGGAGGGCATGGCAACCCACTTCAGGATTCTTGCCTGGAGAATCCCATGGACAGAGGAGCCTGGTGGGCTACAGTCCACAGGCTTGCAAAGAGTTGGACACTACTGAGCAACTGAGCAGGCCTGCTAAAGAGAAGCAAAGATTGACCTCAGTAAGGTAAGGCTCACTGTTGCCAATTAAATGATAAAAATGGAAGTTCAAGTAGAAGAGAGACTGGGAGGCATAAAGTGTTTCCAGTAAAATTTGAACATAAGCCTAATGACAATATGAAGTAACAAGAATAGAGAAATAAGTTATTAGATGTGGACAGATGTATGTGAAGTAAGGGTTTTTTATAAGATAGGTCATATTTGACTGTTTCCATATTAATGAGTACGATCTGAACCAAGGGCTTCATGAAAATATATCCCTGCAAACATATGTATGCAATGGCTGATTCATGTTGGTGTAGGACAGAAACCAATACAATATGGTAAAGTAATCACCCTCCAATTAAAAACAAATCAATTAAAAAATATTCTTGACAGATAGAAACCTTTTCTTTTCTGTAATATTCAGTCAATCAGTCTTGTCTGCCTCTTTGTAACCCCATGGACTGTAACCTGCTGTCTCCTCTGTCCATGGGATTCTCCAGGCAAGAATACTGGAATGGGTTCCCATTTCTTCCTCCATGGGATCATTCCCACCCAGGGATCAAATCCACATTTCCTGTGTCTCCTGCATTGCAGGCAGATTCTTTACTCACTGGGCAATCGGGAAAGACCTTTGCTGAAACGTTTTATATGCATTCTCATATAGAAAGAGTTGGAAATGACTGAGCACACACAAACACACATATACACATATATATTTATCTCTGTGTTACACATTTACTCTGTTGATCAAAAATTGTTTGTGAGAACCCTTTGTAACTTTGCTCACATTATTCAAAATGAATTGGAGGCTTAATTTCTTTCCACAAAATTCTTGCCATTTAGTTATTTTATGTATATATAGATGTATTTGTGAGAATGTTTGGTAATTTATGAAATTTATGTGGTCAGTCGTATGGTGTTCTCTCTAATGCTTTTTATGTTTTTTATTGAACGAATTGAGCTGTCACTGTAATATTCTTCGCTTGACAATACTTGCTTTAAAAACATGCCAGTGATTGTTTTCCTGCATATTTTTTAGTGCTAATTAATCACTTATTATGGGCTTCCTAGGTGACATTAGTGGTAAAGAACCCACCTGCCAATGCAGGAGACATAAGAGAAATAGCTTGATACCTGGGTCTGGAAGATGCCCTGGAGGAGGGCATGGCAACTCACTCCAGTATTCATGCCTGGAGAATCCCATGTAAAGAGGAGCCTGGTGGGCTGTGGTCCATAGGTTTTCTTTGGCAATTTAACATTGAATTAGTGCCCAATGTTAGTATCATTAAATTATTACTGTTCAGGTCTTTATGAAACATAGTTATAGATATTAATTCAATCTTGTTACATTCGGTTATTTTAAAACTACTACCACTTAACCTAGCTTTATTCTCAGTAACATTGTCCCACATATGCTTGGTTTCTTTTAAACTTTTCTTTCTATATTAGGTACAAACACCTATTCATACACTTTTCTACAAATGTATGAATAGAATCCTATGCACATCACAGGTACTTTTGATTCAGTGCCGTCTTTTTTTCCCCTACCTTTCTTTACTGGTCAATAATGCCCCAGGGATTTTTTTCCAATCAACCAATATCCAATGCAATATAGGTTCATTATTTCAATAGTTGTTTAGTATTTCATAAGGAGCTGTGCTACTCACACTGCAGATTGTCTTTCCTAATCTTTCTCTTCACGTTGTTATTATATCATTCCTACAAAAATATTTGAGATTGTTAAGCTTGAACTGTGTTTCTAAGCAAGAGCAACTCTGTTTCCCTGGGAACACTGAACAATGCTTGTAGAAATATCTGTCTGTTATTCTGGGAAGAGTGGGTGGAGGTCAGGGATGCTCTAGGCATCCTGCAAGACACAGGACACACCCCACCACAGAGAACAACCTGTCTGAGAATATCAACAGTGTTGAGACTGAGAAGCCTGCAGGTAAAGAACTTCTGTACTTTTAATATCTGTGCTGTTGTTCGGATGGTTTTCCCATCAGTTTAACAGCTTAAATTTCTGTCCGCAAATACAGATAGTGCACCTGTGCCCCCTGTTTCAAAGCACCACTGTAAACTGTGTGACAACTCTGTAAGTATTTCCCCAGATGGATGGTTGTGAAAAAGTGTTCTTTCCTTAACTGTTATTGAGATTGATAAAAAATCAATACCTTGAACTGTCATTTTGATGTGTCAATTTTATTATTATATGCCCACATAATATAAATTTCTTATTTTACCACTACCAGCTTTTGAAATGATTTTTAAGAATTGTTGTTTCTCAGTTGACCTTTTGGGGACTATTTTGCCATAAAAATGCCTTTTCATTTTACTTAGTTAAATATGTCATCTTATGCTGGATTTCTTCCTTTAAGGCAGTTCGGCATACTTATGGATTTTAGTGTGTAGTTTTCTAGATATTCACCTAGAATCCATAGGATTCTCCAGGCAAGAATACTGGAGTGGCTTGCATTCCCTCCTCCAGGGGATCTTCCTGACCCAGGAATTGAACCTGTCTCTCTTATGCCTCCTGCATTGGCAGGCAGGTTCTTTACCACTAGAGCCACCTGGAAAGCCCCTGTTTCTATATAGGTGCACATATATTCACATATCTCTCTGAAAGTACAATAGTGACCATAGCAGTTGAAGTCTCTGTTTTGCATTGTCATGGTGAAATAATAGTACAATGAACATCTATTATAATATAACATCTTCAGGCATGAATCCTATGAAAAAATTTATTCAGGACAAAAGGATGGATTGACATGGTGTCTGTAGAATTTACAGAGTATAGTTTGAAAAGCCTTTTGCATGTTGAACAAAGACCAGAATAGCATTGGGGTATGCTCATCAGATTTATTTTAAATATATGATAGTGCTTAAACTCCAAGAATAACAAATACATGATGCCCCATAAGGAAACTGGAAAGAGCTTCCCTCATTCCTTATAGAACAGTAAAAAATTGGTCAAAGACATGGAAAAGATTTTTGGAAAATGTCTTCTATTGCTTTATATAAAATGTGTTTAGCTTTTGTTGTTTTTCTTTGGATATTCATTTTTGTTGATTTATTTACTTTGCCCATTTTTCTTTTGGGGTAGTCAAATACTTCAGGTTTCTTTAATTATAAAAATATAACTGTTTCTGTCAAGGAAAACGTGTATTTTTCTTTTTGAAAATTATTTTTCCTGGGCATCAAGTATAGATAACTGGAATTGGAATGTTGTGAAACAAAGGAAGCTTTAATTCATCACATAATCTCAGGGACCATTCAGTTCAGTTCAGTTCAGTCGCTCAGTCGTATCCAACTCTTTGCAACCCCATGAACTGCAGCATGCCACACTTCCCTGTCCATCACCAACTCCCAGAGTTCACTCAAACTCATGCCCATTGAGTCGGTGATGCCATCCAGTCATCTCATCCTCTGTCATCCCCTTCTCCTCTTGCCCCTAATCCCTCCCAGCATCAGAGTCTTTTCCAATGAGTCAACTCTTCGTATGAGGTGGCCAACGTACTGGACCATTGCTAAGTCACTCTGTGCGACGCCAGGCTCCACCGTCCTCGGATTCTCCAGGCAAGAACACCAGAGTGGGTTGCCATTTCCTTCTCCAGTGCATGCAAGTGAAAAGTGAAAGTGAAGTTGCTCAGTCATGTCTGACTTTTAGCAACCCCATGGACTGCAGCCCACCAGGCTCCATGGGATTTTTCCAGGCAAGAGTACTGGATTGGGGTGCCATTTAGAGCTTATTAAATCTTTTACTCTCTAATGTCTATTTCATTTCCCTCTCTTCTCTCTCTTCCTTGCCTCTCTTTCACACACACACATACTTTTTATATTTGTTTAAATATAAAGCTGAAAGTGATCATAAAAATAAACCCCAAGTTTATTGGTCTCTGGGCAAGCTATGAACTGGAATTTCTGGGTACCATTTATACATTCTGTAGGAGAAAGATGATCTGACATGATCAGCTTGAGTTTATAATGGTATATGGTGTGAGCAGGATGGTTCTGGGTGAGAAATCCGTAGCAGGAACATAGGCCAGGAGGAAGTGGTGTGAGCGTGTGTGTGTGTGTGTCTGTGAGTGTGTGCTTATGCTTTGAGAACAGTTCTTTTTAAAGTGAAGGCACTTGGACTCATCTGTTCATGTGCCTTATCACAGAGCCCAGACTTCGGCCAGCAGAAGGTACTAAGGATGGGAGATTTTTTAATTCACAGGATGCTTTTGCAACTAAATTCATAAAGTGCAAGGAACAACCATTTTCCTTAGGTCCTTTGTAGTGACCATTCCCTCAGGCACATATTTCTCTTGGTATCATGCTAGATCTTTCTCTCCCTTTCTTGAGCTATCTGTTCAATTATCACCTTGATTGCTGGCCTTACCTAAACACTCAATACATGAAAATACCTCCTACTGCTGCTGCTTCTAAGTCACTTCAGTTGTGTCCGACCCCATAGATGGCAGCCCACCAGGCTCCCCCATTCCTGGGATTCTCCAGGCAAGAACACTGGAGTGGGTTGCCATTTCCTTCTCCAATGCATGAAAGTGAAAATGAAAGTGAAGTCACTCAGTCGTGTCCGACCCTCAGTGACCCCATGGACTGAAGCCTTCCAGGCTCCTCCATCCATGGGATTTTCCAAGCAAGTGTACTGAAGTGGGGTTCCATTGCCTTCTCCGTACCTCCTACTACTCTCTTTTATATCTAGTTTTGTTTTCTTCATAGCAACTCTTATTACTTGACGTATTATATTATATTTGCACATCATCTTTTGCCATCACTGGATTGTGAAAACTTCCAGCTTTCAGCACCATATATATGCTACCTGTATTTGTTTGGGGAGACTTTTCAGGTGGCTCAGTGATAGAGAATCTATCTGGCAATGAAGGAGAGGCGTTTCAACCCCTGGGTTGAGAAGATCACTTATCATTCAGTTCAGTCGCTCAGTTGTGTCCAACTCTTTGCAACCCTATGAATTGCAACACACCAGGCCTCCGTGTCCATCCCCAACTCCTGGAGTTCACTCAAACTCACTTCCATCGAGTTCCATGCAGCCATCTCATCCTCTGTCATCCCCTTCTCCTCCTGCCCCCAATCCCTCCTAGTCAGAGTACTTTCCAGTGAGTCAACTCTTCACATGAGGTGGCCAAAGTAATGGAGTTTCAGCCTTCGCATCATTCCTTCCAAAGAACATCCAGGACTGATCTCCTTTCAAATACACTGGTTGGCTCTCCTTGTAGTCCAAGAGACTCTCAAGAGTCTTCTCCAACATCACAGTTCAAAATCATCAATTATTCAGCGCTCAGCTTTCTTCACAGTCCAACTCTCACATCTATACATGACCATTGGAAAAACCATAGCCTTGACTAGATGGACCTTTGTTGGCAAAGTAATATCCCTGCTTTTCAATATGCTATCTAGGTTGGTTATAACTTTCTTCCAAGGAGTAAGGGTCTTTTAATTTCATGGCTGCAATCACCATCTGCAGTGATTTTGGAGCCCCCCAAAATAAAGTCTGACACTATTTCCACTGTTTCCTCATCTATTTCCCATGAAGTGATGGGACCAGATGCCATGATCTTCGTTTTCTGAATGTTGAGTTTTAAGCCAACTTTTTCACTAACCTCTTTCACTTTCATCAAGAGGCTTTTTAGTTTCGCCTCAATTTCGGCCTTAAGGGTGGTGTCATTTGCATACCTGAGGTTATTGATATTTCTCCTGGCAATCCTGATTCCAGCTTGTGCTTCTTCCAGCTCAGCGTTTCTCATGATGTACTCTGCATATTAGTTGAATAAGCAGGGTTACAATATATGGCCTTGCTGTACTCCTTTTCCTATATGGAACCAGTCTGTTGTTCCATGTCCAGTTTTAACTGTTGCTTCCTGCCCAGCATATAGGTTTCTCAAGAGGCATGTCAGGTGGTCTGATATTCCCATCTCTTTCAGAATTTTCCACAATTTATTGTGATTCACACAGTCAAAGGCTTTGGCATAGTCAATAAAACAGAAATATTGTTGTGGAACTCTCTTGCTTTTTTGATGATCCAGCGGACTGAGATGGCTGGATGGCATCACCGACTTGATGGACCTGAGTTTGAGTAAACTCTGGGAGTTGGTGATGGACAGGGAGGCCTGGTGTGCTGCAATTCTTGGGGTCGTAAAGAGTCGGACATGACTGAGTGACTGAACCAAACTGAAGTCAGCAGATGTTGGCAATTTAATCTCTGGTTCCTCTGCCTTTTCTAAAACCAGCTTGGATATCTGGAAGTTCATGGTTCATGTATTGCTGAAGCCTGACCTGGAGAATTTTGAGCATTATTTTACTAGCATGTGAGATGAGTGCAATTATGTGGTAGGTTGAGCATTCTTTGGTATTGCCTTTCTTTGGGATTGGAATGAAAACTGACCTTTGCCAGTCCTGTGGCCACTGATGAGTTTTCCAAATTTGCTGGCATATTGAGTGCAGCACTTTCACAGTATCATCTTTCAGGATTTGAAATAGATAAACTGGAATTCCATCAACTCCACTAGCTTTGTTTGTAGTGATGCTTTCTAAGGCTCACTTGACTTCACATTCCAGGATGTCTGGCTCTAGGTGAGTGATCACACCGTCACTATCTGGGTCATAAAGATATTTTTTGTACAGTTCTTCTGTGTATTATTGCCACCTCTTCTTAATATCTTCTGCTTCTGTTAGGCCCATACCATTTCTGTCCTTTTTTGAGCCCATCTTTGCATGAAATATTCCCTTGGTATCTCTAATTTTCTTGAAGAGATCTTTAGTTTTTCCCATTCTGTTGTTTTCCTCTATTTCTTTGCATTGATTGCTGAGTAAGGCTTTCTTATGTCTCCTCGCTATTCTTTGGAACAATGCATTCAGGTGCTTATATCTTTCCTTTTCTCCTTTGCTTTTTGCTTCTCTTCTTTTAACAGCTATTTGTAAGACCTCCCCAGACAGCCATTTTTCTTTTTTGCATTTCTTTTCCATGGGGATGGTCTTGATCCCTGTCTCCTGTACAATGTCATGAACCTCAGTCCATAGTTCATCAAGCACTCTTATCTATCAGATCTCGTCCCTTAAATCTATTTCTCACTTCCACTGTATAATCAAAAGGGATTTGATTTAGGTCATACCTGAATGGTCTAGTGGTTTTTCCTACTTTCTTCAGTTTAAATCTGAATTTGGCAATAAGTAGTTCATGGTCTGAGCCACAGTCAGCTCCTGGTCTTGTTTTTGCTAACTGTATAAAGCTTCTCCATCTCTGGCTGCAAAGAATATAATCAATCTGATTTTGGTATCGACCATATGGTGATGTCCCTATGTAAAATCTTCTCTTGTGTTGTTCTAAGAGGATATTTGCTATGACCAGTGCATTCTCTTGGCTAGACTCTATTAGCCTTGCCCTGCTTCATTCCATATTCCAAGGCCAAATTTGCCTGTTACTCCAGGTGTTTCTTGATTTCCTGCTTTTGCATTCCAGTCTCCTATAATGAAAAGGACATCTTTTTGAGGGTGTTAGTTCTAAAAGGTCTTGGAGGTCTTCATAAAACCGTTCAACTTCAGCTTCTTCAGCATTACTGGTTGGGGAATAGATTGGATTACTGTGCTATTGAATGGTTTGACTTGGAAATGAACAGAGATCATTCTGTCATTTTTGAGATTGCATCCAAGTACTGCATTTCAGATTCTTTTGTTGACCATGATGGCTACTCCATTTCTTCTAAGGGATTCCTGCCTGCAGTAGTGGGTATAATGGTCATCTGAGTTAAATTCACCCATTCCGGTCCATTTTAGTTTGCTGATTCCTAGAATGTCGACGTTCACTCTTGGCATCGCCTGTTTGACCACTTCCAATTTGCCTTGATTCATGGACCTAACATTCCAGGTTCCTATGCAATATTGCTGTTTACAGCATCGGACCTTGTTTCTATCACCAGTCACATCCACAGCTGGGTATTGTTTTTGCTTTGGCTCCATCCCTTCATTCTTTCTGGAGTTATTTCTCCACTGATCTCCAGTAGCATATTGGGCACCTACTGACCTGGGGAGTTCCTCTTTCAGTATCCTATCATTTTGCCTTTTCAATACTGTTCATATGGTTCTCAAGGTAAGAATACTGAAGTGGTTTGCCATTCCCTTCTCCAGTGGACCACATTCTGTCAGACCTCTCCACCATGACCTGTCCGTCTTGGGTGGCCCCACGTTGCATGGCTTAATTTCATTGAGTTAGACATGGCTGTGGTCTGTGTGATTAGATTGACTAGTTTTCTGTGATTGTGGTTATTTATTTATTTATTTATTTATTTTAATTTTATTTTTTAACTTTACAATATTGTATTGGTTTTGCCATATATCAACATGAATCTGCCACAGGTATACACGTGTTCCCCATCCTAAACCCTCCTTCTTCCTCCCTCCTTGTACCATCCCTCTGAGTCGTCCCAGTACACCATCCCCAAGCATCCAATATCGTGCATTGAACCTGGACTGGTGACTCATTTCATATATGATATTATACATGTTTCAATGCTATTCTTCCAAATCGCCCCACCCTCTCCCTCTCCCACAGAGTCCAAAAGACTGCTCTATACATATGTTTCTGTTTGCCTGCATGCATGTTAAGTGGCTTCAGTTGTTTCTGACTCTTTGTGACCGTATGGACTGTAGCCCACCAGGCTCCTCTGTTCATGGGATTCTCCAGGCAAGAATACTAGAGTGGCTTTCATTCCCTCCTCCAGGGGATCTTCCTGACCCAGGAATTTTTTTTTTTTTCCTGACCCAGGAATTGAACCTGCCTCTCTTATGCCTCCTGCATTGGCAGACAGGTTTGTCTTTTTTTTTTTTTTTTTTTTTTTACCACTAGCGCCACCTGGAAAGGCCTTTTTTCTATTTAAGTGCACATATATTCACATATCTTTCTGAAAGTACAATAGTAATTAGCCTCCAATTAAAACAAATAAATTTATATTAAAAAAAGAAAAGCTATAGGTCAACAATAATAGGAATGAAAAGAGAAAAACAACTACAGATAGGTACAGATTGTGATAATAAAAGGATATTATGGAAAAAAAAATAGTGGCCATAGCAGTTGAAGTCTCTGATGATTAGGATTTTGCATTGTCATGGTAAAGTAATAGTACAATGAACATTTAATATAATATAATATAACATGTTCAGGCATGAATCCTATGAAAAAATTTATTCAGGACAATAGGATGGATTGACATGGTGTCAGAGTATAGTTTGAAAAGCCTTTTGCGTGTTGAACAAAGACCAGAATAACATTGGGCTATGCTCATCAGATTTGTTTTTAAAATATGACAGTGCTTAAACTCCAAGAATAACAAACACACGATGCCCCATAAGAAAACTGGGAAAGAGCTTGCCTCATTCCCTATAGCACAGTAAAAAATTGGTCAAAGAAATGGAAAAGATTTTGGGAATCTTTCTTCTATTGCTTTATATAAAACACGTTTAGCTTTTGTTGTTTTCCTTTGGATACTCATTTTTGTTTGTGTCTCAGATGGTAAAGCGTCTGTCTGCGATGAGGGAGACCTGGGTTCGATCCCTGGGTCAAGGAGATCCCCTGGAGAAGGAAATGGCAGCCCAATCCAGTATTCTTGCCTGGAAAATTCCATGGATGGAGGAGCCTGGTGGGCTACAGTCCATGAGGTAGCAAAGAGTCGGACACGACTGAGACACTTCACTTCACTTTATTTACTTTGCCCATTTTTCTTTTGGGGTAGTCAAATATTTCAAGTTTCATTCATTATAAAAGTATAACTGTTTTGTCAAGGTAAACATGTATTTTTCTTTTTGAAAATTATTTTTCCTGGACATCAAGTAGAGATAACTGGAATTGGAATGTTGCCAAACAAAGGAAGGTTTAATTCATCATGTAGTCTCAGGGACTATTAGAGCTTGTTAAATCTTTTAACCCCCTAATGTCTATTTCATTTCCCTCTCTTCTCTCTCCCTCCACCTCTCTTTCACACACTCACATACTTTTTATATTTCTTTAAATACAAAGCTGAAAGCGATCATAAAAATGAACCCCAAGTTTATTGGTCTATGGGCAGTCTGTGAACTGGATTTTTTTTTATTTAACTTTACAATATTTTTATTGGTTTTGCCATATATCAAAATGCATCTGCCACAGGTATACATGTGTTCCCCATCCTGAACCCTCCTCCCCCCTCCCTCCCCATACCATCCCTCTGGGTCTTCCCAGTGCACCAGCCCGAAGTATCCAGTATCGTGCATCGAACCTGGACTGGTCACTCGTTTCATATATGATATTATGCATATTCCAATGTCATTCTCCCAAATCATCCCACCCTCTCCCTCTCCCACAGAGTCCAAAAGACTGTTCTATACATCAGTGTCTCTTTTGCTGTCTTGTATACAGGGCTATTGTTACCATCTTTCTAAATTCCATGTATATGTGTTAGTATACTGTATTGGTGTTTTTCTTTCTGGCTTACTTCACTCTGTTTAATAGGCTCCAGTTTCATCCACCTCATTAGAACTGATTCAAATGTATTATTTTTAATGGCTGAGTAATACTCCATTGTGTATATGTACCACAGCTTTCTTATCCATTCATTCTGGGTACCATTTACACATTCTGTAAGATAAAGATGATCTGATATGGTCATCTTGAGTTACAATGGTATATGGTGTGAGGAGGGTGGTTCTGGGTGAGAAATGTGTGTTAGGAACATAGCCCAGGAGGACAAGGTGTGAGAGTGTGTGTGAGCTTGTGCCTTGAGAACAGTCCTTTAAGCAGAGGTGCTTGGATTCATATATTAAGGTGCCCTATATCACGGAGCCCAGACCTCAGTTAGCAGAAGGTACTAAGGATGGGAGATGCTTTAATTCATAGGATGCTTTTGCAACTAAATTCATAAAGTGCAAAAACAAGCATTTTCCTTAGGTCTTTTGTAGTGGCCATTCCCTCGCCAGGCACATATTTCTCTTGATATCATAATAGATCCTTCTCTCTCTTTCTTGAGCTCTCTGTTCAACTATCACCTTGTTTGCTGGCCTTACCTGAACACTCAGTACATGAAAATACCTCCTACTACACTCTTTTATATCTAGCTTTGTTTTCTTCATACCAACTGTTATTACTTGACATATTATATTTACACATTATCTTTCACCATCACTGGATTGTGAACATTTTTGTTTTTCAGCACCGTCTATTTGTTACCTGTATTTGTTTGGAGGGACTTGACAGGTGGCTCATTGGTAGAGAATCTATCTGGCAATGCAGGAGAGGCGGGTTCAAACCCTGGATTGAGAAGATCACCCGGAGAAGGAAATGGCAACCCATTGCAGTATTCTTGCCTGGGAAATCTCATGGACAGAGGTGCTTGGCAGGCTACATACAGTTCGGGGAGTCTCAAAAGTGCCAGATCCGGCTTAGCAACTAAACAATATGTGCTTTGAACATGGTTGACACTCAATATATATTCTTCAAATGTATGAAAGTATTTCTCATTACAACTGTAGAATGCATGACTTCTTTGGGAATATGCTTAGAAGGGGTCAAAAATGCCCAGCTAGAGATGAAATAGAACTTTTCTAAACACAAGATATTAAAATTAATTTATTGAGAGCAAAATAGAAATTGCATTATGTGAGTTATGCCAATTTGTGTGAAAATTACTCATGTTATTTTCATTTTTCCTGGTAGTCACCTCCACCACATGAAACCAGGTAACAATACACACTTTTCTGAATTTTTTCTTCTGGGATTCTCAGAAGATCCAAAATTGCAGCCCCTCATCTATGGGCTTTTCCTCTCCATGTACCTGATCGCTGTGTTTGGAAACCTGCTCATCATCCTGGTCACCATCTCTGACTCCCACCTTCACACCCCCATGTACTTCTTCCTCTCCAACTTGTCCTTTGTAGACATCTGCCTCACCTCCACCACCATCCCAAAGATGCTGCACAATATTGAGAACCAAAGCAAAGTCATAACCTATGAAGGCTGCATCGTCCAGGTGTATTTTTACATATTCCTTGCAGGAGTAGATGACTTCCTCCTGACAGTAATGGCCTACGACCGCTTTGTGGCCATATGCCACCCCCTGCACTACACAGTCATCATGAACCCTCGGCTCTGTGGACTGCTGGTATTGGTGCCCTGGGTGGTGAGTGCTGTGCATTCCTTGTTACAAAGTTTAATGGCTTTGCAGCTAACCTTCTGTACAAAGGTGGAAATTCCCCAATTTTTTTGTGAACTCAATCAGATGCTCCAACTTGCCTGTTCTAACACCTTTCTTAATGACACAGTGATGTATTTGGCATCAGTGCTACTAGCTGGTGGGCCGTTTGCTGGTATCCTTTACTCTTACTCTAAGATAGTCTCTTCCGTACAAAGAATCTTATCAACTCAGGGAAAGTTTAAAGCATTTTCCACTTGTGCATCTCATCTCTCAGTTGTCTTATTATTTTATTCTACAAGCCTGGGGGTGTACCTTAGCTCTGCTGCTACACACAGCTCACACTCAAGTGCAACAGCCTCCGTGATGTTCACTGTGGTAACACCCATGCTGAACCCATTCATCTACAGTCTGAGGAACAAAGACATAAAGAGGGCTCTGAAGAGAGTCTATGGAATAGTAGCTATAAAAAGGCCAATTGTCCTGGGGCAGATGAAGTGCCCTTGACTGCATTGCTCAAAGCCTGAGAATCAGTAATTGTGACACTTTCCTCAGTGTGGAATAAAATTTGCTCCTTCTACTTAATTCCTTGGATATCCATTTGTATAAAAATTCAACTTTTCTATACAATCTCAGTTACTCACTTTATTAAAATTTCTTTTCATACTATCATTTAGGGTTTTTTTTTAAAGTTGTGCTTCTTTCTACTTCAAAATTTTCCGAACTTTAGATATGAGATATTTGGGCATTTCTATTTTTTATGGAGTGACATGAGGAATAATATTTTCTTAAAAGACAAATGTCATCCTGAGTAATTTTTGCCTTGCTTTCTGGAAAAAAAAAATTCATGAGATATAGTACTCATATGAAAAAGTGTACAAGTGAAATCCAGGGCAATTTATATAATTTTATAAAAGGGTTGACTGAATCAGAGGGTGTGGAGCTATGGATAAGGAAAGTTGATTGCAATGTTACAGGCAGATTTTCAATTGCACAAGGTGTCCTTGCTTCCAAACTCTGCATTATTCAAGGGTCAAATCTTTCTATATGTATAGTATGTGTATATACCTCATGATCAAAGATGACTCACTAGAGAGCTTGACTGCCTATCCAGTCATGTGGTTCAGGTCACAATTTGTGCAAACATGTTTGCCAATATCCTGCTTACCTGGGAGGAAACTGCAATAGAATAAACTTTTGAATATAATTATCTGTAATACAATTAAAAAACAGAGTAGTGAATGCTATCTTTAAAGATCAGAATAAATGCATAGAGTGAGATTATTGGAGTTAATCTCAGTTCTATGCCATTTTTTATTTTATTCAGTTACTTGTTGCCACATAACCACTCATCCTAACAGTAACTGTTCTAATATGATGTCTTTATTATCAAACGAGATTTAATATTAAGGAGGTGTTCTGATCTCTGCTGGATTTCTCATGAGTCTATGTTCTCAGTAATTCTATACGTTGGAACTCTAAAGCTCATCCATGAGGTTGTATGGAGCCATGTAGCAATTATTTCTTCACTAACTGCAAGGAGATCCAACCAGTCCATTATGAAGGAGATCAGCCCTGGGATTTCTTCGGAAGGAATGATGTTAAAGCTAAAACTCCAGTACTTTGGCCACCTCATGCGAAGAGTTGACTCATTGGAAAAGACTCTGATGCTGGGAGGGATTGGGGGCAGGAGGAGAAGGGGACGACAGAGGATGAGATGGCTGGATGGCATCACTGACTCGATGGATGTGAGTTTGAGTGAACTCTGGGAGTTGGTGATGGACAGGGAGGCCTGGCGTGCTGCGATTCATGGGGTCGCAAAGAGTCGGACACGACTGAGCGACTGATCTGATCTGATCTGAATATATGATAGTCTACTCCATTTGTGTATTTTAATCTTATGCTTATGCATGTGTCCTCAGTGGTGTCTGTTCTTTATGAACCCATGGACTGTAGCTCACCAGGCTCCTCTGTCCATGGGATTCTCCAGGCAAGAATACTGGAGTAGGTTGCCATTTCCCCTTCTGGGGATTTTCTTGACCCTGGAATCGAACCTGCATCTCCTGCATCTCCTGCATTGGCAGGTGAATTCTTAACCACTGAGCCACCTGAGCCACCTGGGAAGGGAGAAGGCAATGGCACCCCACTGCAGTACTCTTGCCTGGAAAATTCCATGGACGGAGGAGCCTTGTAAGCTGCAGTCCATGGGTTCGCGAAGAGTCAGACACAACTGAGCGATTTCACTTTCACTTTTCACTTTCATGCCTTGGAGAAGGAAATGGCAACCCACTCCAGTGTTCTTGCCTGGAGAATCCCAGGGACAGGGGAGCCTGGTGGTCTGCCATCTATGGGGTCGTACAGAGTCAGACACAACTGAAGCTACTTAGCAGCAGCAGCAGCACCTGGGAAGCCACAATTTTAACCTTATAGCTTGTGGGGAAAAGTCTATTATTGGTGACATGAGTATTATGGTGGCAGAAGACACTCCCTTTGTTGCTCCCCTCAATCTACAACTTATACATAACATCATGCATAACTAAAGGTTTTTTTTTTTTTTTTTTCCTATCCAACACGTTGGGACACCAGAGATACACACAGTTGTACATCTGAAGGTGAGCGGATTTTTCACATGCAGGAGGTGGAGCCAGGGGAACAGGAGAGTTGGTGATGCTGATCCAACCCCATGGCTGAGGCAGCTAAGCCTGCAGCCCCAGAGCACCTGGGAGTCCCACTTGGGGTGGTGTGCGTAACCCTGGCCTCCTGGATGCAGCAGCACCTGCAGCCCCAGGGAACCAGGTATCAGGTGGCGGGGGGGGTGCCCAAGCAAGGTCACCCTGCATGTGGCAAGAGCACCTAACACTCTGGGAACCTCCAGCAAAGATGCCAGCCACATCAGGGACACTGACAACACCAGGTCACCTGTGATGCTGGTGTAACAAACATTGATGGCAAGGACAATGACAATGCCTATGGAAGAGGCCATGAAATGCAAAAAAATGTAGTTCCTCAAATATAGCCAGGAGCAGCTGAAAGGTTGTTGTTGAATCACGCGAATACACCTGGATTCTTGGCGCCTGGAGGAGAAGAATTCAATCCGGGGCCAGAGATGAGGCTTGATCTCTCAGAGCTTTTGTGTAATAAAGTTTTATTAAAGTATAAAGGAGATAGAGAAAGCTTCTGACATAGGCATCAGAAGGGGGCAAAATGAATACCCCCCTGCTAGTCTTCAGCTGGATGTTATATAGTCACTAGCAGTCTGTTAATGAAAGAAAGGAATGTCTTAAAATTTAGAATGGCACCAGGCCCCTCACCCATAAGATGCATTTTGGGATAGTCTTGGCGCCAAATGGTTTATCCTGGGCCATAAAATTATTAACTTGAATCTTGAAGAAGGACAAATCACCATACAAATAGTTTCATTTACATAAATTAGGGGAACAATATCCATACTGGTTTGTCAAGTAGGTTCTGGGCCAAGAGGCGGAACCAACTTGGAGACAGAGTTTGGGGTAAAGGCATAGTACATTAGCATAGCTTAAGACAAACATTTCCATAAGAAAAAGGCATTGGTTATCTCTAGGCTCAAGAATAGCTAACTTCAGGTGAAACCAGGTGTCATTATGGTCACACAGTATTTTAAGAGAAACCTCCCTTTAAATTTGTATAGAGAAGGAAAAAATATTGCTAGTTTGTTTCCTCCTGCCGCTTAAGAGAGATAAAAATGTCTGACACTTGCAGGCTATTTCCTCCATTTGGAGAACCCTGGCCTTCCTGCCTGTTACCCTCTTACAGCTCATGTGAAAGAAAGCAAAATCTTGTGCCACAAAGTCACTTAATTGAAAAACGCAGAAGGAACTCTGTTAGCAATCTGTTGAATTGTTAGAATCAAAGTATACAAGGCTTTACCTACATAAGAACACTGTTTGCTCCTTCAAATGAATGGACAGAGGAGCAACCCACTGGGCATCATGAAAAACCACAGTAACATGGAATCACAAAAAGAAAATGACAGTTCTCCATGAACTAATTTAACATCCTGTAAGATTGTGATCGATGATGAAAGTGAAAGAGGAGAGTCAAGAAGTTGGCTTAAAGCGCAACATTCAGAAAACGAAGATCATGGCATCTGGTCCCATCACTTCATGGCAAATAGATGGGGAAACAGTGTGTTACTTTACTTTGGGGGGCTCCAAAATCACTGAAGATGGTGACTGCAGCCATGAAATTAAAAGACATTTACTCCTTGGAAGGAAAGCTATGACCAACCTGGATAGCATAATCAAGAGCAAAGATATTACTTTGCCAACAAAGGTCCATTTAGTAAAGGCTACGTTTTTTCCAGTGGTCATGTATGGATATGAGAGTTGGTCTGTGAAGAAAGCTGAGCACTGAAGAATTGATGCTTTTGAACTGTGGTGTTGGAGAAGCCTCTTGAGAGTCCCTTGGTCTTCAAGGAGATCCAACAAGTCCATTCTAAAGCAGATCAACCCTGGGTGTTCTTTGGAAGGAATGATTCTAAAGCTGAAACTCCAGTACTTTGGCCACCTCATGCAAAGAGTTGACTCATTGGAAAAGACTCTGATGCTGGGAGGAATTGGGGGCAGGAGGAAAAGGGGATGACAGAGGATGGGATAGCTGGATGGCATCACTGACTTGATGGACATGAGTTTGAATGAACTTTGGGAGTTGGTGATGGACAGGGAGGCCTAGTGTGCTGCAATCATGGGGTCACAAAGATTCGGACACAACTGAGTGAGTGAACTGAACTGGACTGAATTGAAGATTGTGATCAAGCAAGTGGAGAATTCAACATAGTCATGAAGAAGCTCAACAAGCTACAAGAAAACTCACAAAGACACATCAGTTAGCTGAGGAATAAAAATAATGAACATTAGGAACAGTGTCCAAAATGATGAAAGCTCTTAAACATAAGTAAACAGAAATTCTGGAGCTAAAGAATTCAGTAAATGAGATGAAGGATGAATTGCAAAGCACTGGAAATGGAGACCATATGGAGTAGAGAGATAGTGAGTTCAAAGGTAGAATGATTCAGGTAGATGTGAGGACAGAACATATATATATATATATATATATATATATATATATATATATATATATTTTTTTTTTTTTTTTTTAATGAAGATATTCTCTGAGAAACTTCTGACTCTACTAGAACAGGTAAGAAGGATATTGGGTGTCTCAAAAGCAGAAGAGAGGGAGAAAGGAACAGAGAGATTATGTATAGAAATAATAGCTGAAAATTTTCCAAGTCTGGGGCAAGAACCGAATGCACACATCTACAGAGGTATAATAGAACACATAAATGTTTCAATGCAAAAGACCTTCTCCAACACACACGTATTAAAACTGTCAAAAGTCAATGAATGAAAAGACTTCCCTGGTGGTGCAGTAAGCAAGAATCTGCCTGCCAAGGTGGGAACAGGCACTGGGGATGATGCCTGGTCTGAAAAGATTCCACATGCCACAAAGTCACTAAGAAGGGGCACCACAACTACTGAGCCTGTACTGTACAGCCTGTGCTCTGCAGCAAGAGAGGTCACCATGGTGAAGAGTAGCACCCCCAACCTCCGCAACCAGAGAAAGCCCCAACAAAGCAAGGAAGACTTGGTGCAGTCAGAAATACAGCAAATAAATAAAGAAAAATTTTTTTAAAAGTCAGTGAAAGAATGCTGTTTTTATATACTAATATCTCTCTATATATAGATAGATAGATATGACAATCAACAAAGACCTAGGGAATTAAATACAGGAAAATAAACTCAATATCTTATAATAATCTATACTAGAAAAATAATATAAAAAAGAATATATATATATATATATATACTGCTACTTCTAAGTCACTTCAGTTGTGTCCAACTATGTGCGACCCCATAGACAGCAGCCCACCAGGCTTCCCCATCTCTGGGATTCTCCAGGCAAGAACACTGGAGTGGGCTGCCATTTCCTTCCCCAATACATGAAAGTGAAAAGTGAAAGTGAAGTCGCTTAGCCGCATCCAACTCTTTGCAACTCCATGGACTGTAGCCTACCACGCTCCTCTGTCCATGGGATTTCCCAGGCAATAGTACTGGAGTGGGGTGCCATTGCCTCCTCTGATATATATAATTTTCTCTATACCTGGAACTAATATGACATTGTAAATCAATTACATTTCAATAAAAGTTATTAAAAGGAAAGAATATTAAAGGTATCCAGAAAAAAAGTGAGCACCCTGCAAAGATACCTGCATTGGGTTATCAAGAAATTTCTTAGCGCAGAATCCATAGGCCAAGAGAGAATGGAATATCATTCTCAAATTATTGTGATATAAAAACTGCTAGCCAAGAATCCTCCATCCAGCAAAGGTGTCCTTCAGATATGAAGAAGAAATAAAGGCTCTCCCAAATAAAGAAAAGCTGGGGGTGTTCAGCACCCAGAACCATCATAAGCAAAGTTGAAGTGTTCTCTTCTACTTCAAATGAGAGGGCAGAAGTACCAAAAAAAATCAAGTTGATAGGCAAAAACAGAAAACTTAAACTATATACCAGAGTAAGTCAACTCAATTTAAATAAATAAATAAACAACCATATTAAAAATAGGTAGAGGACCCTCAATAGACATTTTCCCCCAAGGAAGATATACAAATGGCCAACAGACACATGAAAAGAGGCTTAACATCATTAATCTTCAAAGAAACAGAGACCAAAATTGCAATGAGGTACACCTTCACACAGTGAGAATGGCTATTATCAAAGAAACAAAAAGCAACAAGTTGATGAGGGCCACATGAGACCAGGAAATGATACACGAATTTCAAAATTTCTTCTTCTGAAATTAATAGGGAAACCAGAACTGCAGCACTTTATATTTGCACATTTTATCCCCATGTACCAGATCACTGTGCTTAGAAACCTGCTTATTATCCTAGCCACCATCTCTGACTTCACACACCCATGTAATTCTTCTTTTCCAATCTGTTCCTTTAAGATACATTTCACATTCATCACCATCCCAAAGAAGGCAAAGCCATAACCTATGAATATAATTTTACCTACTCTTTGTCGATTTGGGCAGCATTGTACTGACCACAAAGACCTATGACCACTTCATGGCCATCTTTCAAACTCTTCACCATCCTGTCACCATGAACACCACCAGCCCCTGCACCCCTCCCTACACACACACTTGTGGATTGCTGGTTCTGGTGTTTGGTACATGAATGCCCTACATTCTTTGTTACAAATATTAAGAGTGTTGCAACTTTCCTTCTGTACCTTCTTGGAATTCTGTACTTTTCCTGTAAAAGCAAATAAGAGGTCCAAATAGTCAATTGTGACACCTTTCTTAAAGACATGATGATGTAATTTGAAACTGTTAAATTTCAGGTTGGTAATTGGTTCCCAGTTCCAAACTGGGAAAGGAGTATGTCAAGGCTGTATATTGTCACTCTTCTTATTTAACTTACATGCAGAGAAATGCTGGATTGGATGAAGCACAAGCTGGAATCAAGATTTCCAGGAGAAATAGCAATAACCTCAGATATGCAGATGACACCACCCTTATGGCAGAAAGTGAAGAGGAACTAAAGAGCCTCTTGATGAAAGTAAAAGAGGAGAGTCAAAAAGCATTCTTAAAACTCAACATTCAAAAAACTAAGATCATGGCATCTGGTCCCATCACTTCAAGGGAAAGAGATGGGGAAACAATGGAAACAGTGAGAGACTTTATTTTCTTAGGCTCCAAAATCACTGCAGATGGTGACTGCAGTCACAAAATTAAAAAACACTTGTTCTTTGGAAGAAAAGCTTTGACAAACCTCAACAGTGTATTAAAAAGCAGGGACCTTGCTGAAGAAAGTCCATCTAGTTAAAGCTATGGTTTTTCCAGTAGTCATGTATGGATGTGAGAGTTGGAACACCAAGAAGTCTGTGTATCAAAGAATTGATACTTCTGAACTGTGGTGTTGGAGAAGACTCTTGAGAGTTGCTCGGACTGCAAGGAGATCAAATGAGTCAATCCTAAAGGAAACCAATACTGAATATTCACTGGAAGTACTGATGCTGAAGCTCAAGCTTCAATATTTTGGCCACCTGATGTGAAGAGCTGACTTGTTAAAAAAAAAAAAAAAAAGACCCTGATGTTGGGAAAGATTGAAGGCAGGAGGAGAAGGGGACAACAGAGGATGAGACAGCTGGATGGCATAACCGACTCAATGGACATAAGTTTGAGCAAGCTCCAGGATATGGTGAGGGACAGGGAAGCCTGGCATGCTGCAATCCATGCTGTCACAAAGAGTCAGATACAACTGAGTGACTGAACAACAAATTTCTTACCTGGGATTCTTTACTCTAAGATAGTTTCCTCTCTATCTGGAATACCATCAGCTTGGGGGAAGTGCAAAGTGCTTTCCACCTGTGCATCTCACTTCTCACTTGTATCCTTGTTTCATTGCATGGGCTTTGAGTGTACCTCAGCCCTGTGGCTACTCATGCCCTTCTGCTTAGAGTCAAGTGCAATCACCTCAGTGATGTACACTGTGATCACACCTATCCTGAGCTCCTTCATCTATAGTCTAAGGTACGAAGACATACACAGGGCTCTGAAAAGATTATTAGGAGTGGCAAGTATCAAAGTACCACCAGTGGTAGTGTTAAAGAAGTTCCCTTCTTTCAGGGTGTAAAGAATTTGAACTGGAATCTGATATTGCAGCTCAAATGATCAGAAACACAGTCCCTGGGCCACTAGAGACCTGAGGAATCCGAATAAACATTTGAACCACAGACCTTGGTGATTTGTATGAACAAATTGTATGAACAGTGAATTTATAGATATTCTTGTCTGGAATAGGATTTCTCTCATTCTTATGCTGCCTTGGACAGGAGAATTATTTGTATTGGGTGCTGTTCTGTGGTTTATAGAAGATTAGTAGCATCCCTTCAGATATTTCCAAGTATCTCCAGTGTCAAAATCATGTCTGGTTGAGAATCACTGGGACAGAGTTCCAGAACTAAGAGACCTCAATCCAGACTCCTGCCCTTACTTGGTTTGTACTTTTAAGAAGAACATTAAATCCTTCTGAGTTCCAATCTGACAACAGAGAATGGAATTCAAAAAAGTGCTACCTCAAAAAACGCACTATTTAAAAAATTAAATTTGGTAATCACTATAACATGCTAAGATAGTTTAATAGTCATGCGTTAGTCACTCAGTTGTGTCCAACTGCTTGTGACCCCATGAACTGTAGCCTGCCAGGCTCTTCCGTCCATGGGATACTCAAGGGAAGAATACTGGAGTGGGTTGCTATTTCCTCCTCCAGGGAATCTTCCCGACCCAGGGATCAAACCTGCATCTCTCACATCTCCTGCATTGGCAGGCATATTCTTTACCACTGAGCTACCTGGGAAGCCTGGTTTATGGTCATATTAATATCATACCAGGCTTCTCTGATAACTCAGTAAAGAATCTGCCTGCAACACAGGAGACCCTGGTTCAATTCCTGTGTCAGGAAGATCCGTTGGATAAGGGATAGGCTACGCACTCCAGTATTCCTGGGCTTCCCTTCTGGCTCAGCCGGTAAATAATCTGCCTGCAATGTGGGAGACCTGTGTTTGATCCCTGGGTTGGGAAGATACCCTGGAGAAGGGAATGGCTACCCACTCCAGGATTCTTGCCTGGAGAATTTCATGGACTGTATAGTCCATGTGGGGCAAAGGGTCAGACACGACTGAGTGATTTTCACTTATCATATCAACATATAAATATTTTTCTTATAAACATTTTATAATGAGAAACTAAAGGGCAGCTGTTGACTTCTGATATAACTGAGAAACTTGTAATTGGCTTGCAAAAACTAGTATGAATCCAGGGAGTATAATACCCACATTTTTATATTGAAGGAGCAAAGTTATCCCCAGTTCTGAAGAGGGAAATAGTAGTTTTAAAGATTTCAGTAGTTTTTTTTTTTTTTTTTTCTCTATCTCTACCACAGATCAAAGCTTTGAAGACCATAGGGACCTCGTCAAGACAAATCCTCAGTGTTATAGTTTAAAAAGAATTAGATCTCAGGGATGTGATGAGGTTCTGGGAGCCTTAGTGCTTTGAAATCTGGAGAATTAAGGGGGAAGGAATGATAAAAACTGAATCACCCAACCTATAATGCAATCACCTAGCAACAGAGAATCAAGAGAAAAATAATTGCATTATGTCCAGCCCAGTGTCCCCAAGGGGAATCATGTACTTGGAGGCTGCAGTAACAAAAGGAAAATATGCCCAATTAGCTGACATGTGTGCATGCTTGCTAAGTCCCTTCAGTCCTGTCCAACTCTTTGAGACCTCACGGACTGTAGCCCTCTAGGCAACTCTGTCCATGGGGTTCTCTAGGCAAGAACACTGGAGTGGGTTGCCATGCAGTCCTCCAGGGGATTTTCCTGACCCAGGGATCAAGCCCCCATCTCCTGCGACTCCTGCATTGCAGGTGGATTCTTTATCACTGAACCACCGGAGAAGCCCTGTGAGCTGACACAAGAAGCTGGAAATATCTCTTCTGCTGCAGCCCCTCAGCCTGTGCCGCTTTGGTTGCTGAGGACCTAGTCCTTAATTTAGATTCCTGAATCTTTCTGGGAACCAATGTTTGATTTTAACCCTTCCTGTTGTCTTGTTTAGGTACAAAAATTTGGTCTGCATCAATAATTCAGAAAGGAACTTGGACTTCTACAAGGAAAGCCTTCTCTCTTAATCTTCAGGCTGGTGACAGCTCCACAATTCACACATTTCAGGAGAAGGTCAGAGAGGACGGAATCCAGGAACATGTACCTGAGGTCACTGAGAACCAATCTAGCATAGTCCAGAGGCAGGAGGTCACTGCAGTTATTTTCCGGCTTTCCTAATACTAGTGTATCTATTTAGGTAAAAAAAATAATAATAATAACGTGAAGCCTTCACTCGTCAATGTTGACAAATGGTAATAGAGGAAGTTCAGTTAGAAGGAATGGTGGTGGTGGTTTACTTGCTAAGTTGTATCTGATCCTTTTGTGACCACATGGACTGTAGCCCACCTGGCTCCTCTGTCCATGGAATTTCCCAGGCCAAAATACTGGAATGGGTTGCAATATCCTTCTCCAGGGATCTTCCTGACAAAGGGACTGAACCTTGGCCTCCTGGATTGCAGGCGGATTTTTTTACTTAAGAGCAACCAAGGCAGCCCCATGGGTTGGGAAGGAACTGGAGGCATAAAAGGCCTCCAGTAAAAGTAGACATTAAGTCTAGTAATCTTATTTATGAACTGAAGTAAACAAATAGGAAAAACTCCTCAGGAAAAATAAATATTCTGCTTCTTCATATAAAATATATCCAACTTTTGTTGTATTTCATTTATTTATTATTTTGAATTGGTAGTTTATGTTCCATTTGCTTATTCTCTTGAGATATATCACGTCATGAATATATCCCTGTTTATGCCCTTGAAAAAATATATTCTTCTTTATTATTATTTCTTGGGCATCAAGGTGATGCCACTGGAATTGGAATATTGATGAAGCAAGGAAACTTTTCTTTATTGCATCGTCTCAGGGGTCATTTGAGTTTATTGGATATTTTCCCTCTTAATTTGCCTATGTCCATTTCATTTTTCTTTTTCTTTCTCTCTCATACTTTTCATTCTTCTCAAAATATCGAGAAGAAATGGGCCTTACCAACAATTTATTGTTCTATAGGAAGTTTATAAACTGGAATTCGGGGGAGGGTTGTGTAGGGAGATAGGAGGGAGGTTCAGAAGGGAGGGGATATATGTATGCTTACGGCTGATTCATGTTGAGGTTTGACAGAAAACAACAAAATTCTGTAAAGCTATTATGCTTCAATTAAAAAACACATAAATTTCTTAAAATCCTGAAACTTCTGGGTAAAAGTTATACATTCTTTTGGAGAAAAATAATTTGATCTGACAAGCTATGAATTTTATTTTATTTTTTAACTTTACAGTATTGTATTGGTTTTTCCATGTGTTAATCATTCATGGCCTAATGAGGGTGGATCTGGGTGACCAGTTTATGATAGTAACACAAGCCAGAAACATCGTGTGTGTGTGTGTGTGTGTATGTTTGCCTGTGCCTTGTGAAGAGAGACCAGTTCTTAAAGCAGAGGCATCTGTACTCATATGTTAAAATGACTTATAATACAGAGGTCAGAAGTTGGTCAATAGATGGAACTAAGTAGGGAAACAGACATAATTCGCAGGATGGTTTCAAACTAAATTCATAAAGTGCAAGGAACCACATGGAAGGAGGGATTCTCTATGTGCTGAAGGTTCAGCTGTAGCAGGGAGGCCACATTTTTCCCCAGCATCCTTGACATCTCTAATTACTTCCCCTCCTACTTATTCCTTCACCCCACTGGCTTCCTTGTTTTCACTTGAACATGTGGAACAAGCATCTTTGTCAGGTTATTAGCAGGGGCAGCTCCCTTTGCCAGGCACACACTTCTTCTGACATCACAAAGGCTTCTTCTCTCCCTTCAGGAATCTTCAAACATCACCTAGTTTGAAGCTCTTCCCTGAACACTCAGGACAAAATAACACCTCCTACCACTCTCTCCTTTATACCTGGTTTTGGTTTCTTCAGAGCATCTGTGACATTCTGATATATTCTATCATGTTGTATTTGAATATCCTCTTTCACCATCCTTGGTTGGGAGAGATTTATTTTTCATCACTTTCTACTGGGTCAGCACTAAATATGTATTTCTCAAATAAATGAAGAAATACCTCATTAGAACTCTAGAATATATGAGCTCTTTGCCAATGTGATGAGAATGGGACAAAAAATCTTTGTCAGAGATGAAATGGAGTATACTTTGGAAGAGAACTTTTCTATAAATAAGGTAATAAGTTCAATTGCTTCAGGGCTAAATAGAAATTGCAGTATTTCAGCTATGTGAATTATGCCAGTTTGTGTGCAAACTAGTCATGTTGTTTTTGGTTTTTTTTTCCTGGTAGTCACCTCTACCCCATGGAACCAGGAAATAGTACACAAATTTCAGAATTTATTCTTCTGGGACTTTCAGAAGAACAAGAACTGCAGCCTCTCATATTTGGGCTTTTCCTCTGCATGTACCTAATCACTGTGTTTGGAAACCTGCTCATTATCCTGGCCATCAGCTCAGACTACCACCTCCACACCCCCATGTATTTCTTCCTCTCCAACCTGTCCTTTGTAGACCTCTGTTTCATCTCCACCACAATCCCAAAGATGCTGTGGAATATCCAGAACAAGAGCAAAGGTATCACCTATGAAGGCTGCATCACCCAGATGTATTTTTACATACTCTTTGCAGGATTAGATGACATTCTCCTAAGTGTGATGGCCTATGATCGGTATGTGGCCATCTGCCACCCCCTGTACTACATGGTCATCATGAGCCTCCGGCTCTGTGGACTGCTGGTTCTGATATCCTGGGTGCAGATTGCCTTGTATTCCTTGGTACACAGCTTAATGGTGCTACAATTGTCCTTTTGTCCAGTTGTGCAAATCCCCCACTTTTTCTGTGAACTCAGTCAGGTGGTACAACTTGCCAGTTCTGACAACTTTCTTAATAACATAGTGATGTATTTTTCAGCTGTCCTGATGGGTGGTGGTCCTTTTGCTGGTATCCTTTACTCATATTCTAAAATAGTTTCTTGCATATGTAAACTCACATCAACTCAGGGGAAGTATAAAGCATTTTCCACCTGTGTGTCCCACCTCTCAGTTGTCTTCCTATTTTATTTTACAGCCTTAGGAGTGTTCCTTAGCTCTGCTGGTACCCACACCTCACATTCAAGTACAGTCGCCTCAGTGATGTACACTGTGGTCACACCCATGCTGAACCCTTTCATTTACAGTCTGAGAAACTGAGATATAAAAGAGAGTCTAAAGAGATTGTATTTCATGCCTTGTATAAAAGACCAATTATACTAGTGCTCTGGATTGCATAACTCAAAGTATCAAACCAGAACTTTTTCTTTGATCATTGTGAAATAAAATTTTCTTCTTCCACTTATATTTTGGTATTTCCATTTTTTTTTCTTTGAATTCAGTATCTTTATACAATATTAGAAACTCTCTTGTTAAGCTTTATTCTCACTCTTTTTTAAAACTATGTAAATGGGTTTTTTTTAATGTATATTTATTTATTTTAACTGGAGGTTAATTACTTTAGAATATTATACTGGTTTTGCCATAAATCAACATGAATCCGCCACAGGTATACACGTGTTCCCCATCCTAATTCCCCCTCTCATCTCCCTCCCGTACCATCCCTCTGGGTCATCCCAGTGCACCAGCCCCAAGCATCCAGTATCATGCATCAAACCTGGACTGGCGATTCATTTCGTATATGATATTATACATGTTTCAATGCCATTTTCCCAAATCATCCCACCATCTCGCTCTCCCACAGACTCCAAAAGACTGTTGTATACATCTGTGTCTCTTTTTCTGGCTCGCATACAGGGTTATCATTACCATCTTTCTAAATTCCATATATATGCATTAGTATACTGTATTGGTGTTTTACTTTCTGGTTTACTTCACTCTGTATAATAGGCTCCAGTTTCATCCACCTCATTAGAACTGATTCAAATGTATTCTTTTTAATGGCTGAGTATTACTTCATTGTGTATATGTACCACAGCTTTCTTATGCATTCATCTGTTGATGGACATCTAGGTTGCTTCCATGTCCTGGCTATTATAAACAGTGCTGTGATGAACACTGGGGTACACGTGTATCTTTCAGTTCTGGTTTCCTCAGTGTGTATGCCCAGCAGTGGGATTGCTGGATCATAAGGCAGTTTTATTTCCAGTTTTTTAGGGAATCTCCACACTGTTCTCCATAGTGGCTGTACTAGTTGTATTCCCACCAACAGTGTAAGAGGGTTCCCTTTTCTCCCCACCCTCTCCAGCATTTATTGCTTGTAGACTTTTTGATCACAGCCATTCTGACTGGCGTGAAATGGTACCTCATTGTAGTTTTGATTTGCATATCTCTGATAATGAGTGGTGTTGAGCATCTTTTCATGTGTTTGTTAGCCATCTGTATGTCTTCTTTGGAGAAATGTCTATTTAGTTCTTTGGACCATTTTTTTGATTGGGTCATTTTTTTCTGGAATTGAGCTGTAGGAGTTGCTTGTATATTTTTGAGATTAGTTGTTTGTCAGTTGCTTCATTTGCTGTTATTTTCTCCCATTCTGAAGGCTGTCTTTTCACATTGCTTATAGTTTCCTTTGTTGTGCAGAAGCTTTTGAGTTTAATTAGGTCCCATTTGTTTATTTTTGCTTTTATTTCCAATATTCTGGGAGGTGGGTCATAGAGAATTCTGCTGTGATTTACGTCAGAGAGTATTTTTCCTATGGTCTCTTCTATGAGTTTTATAGTTTCTGGCCTCACGTTGAGATCTTTAATCCATTTTGAGTTTGTTTTTGTGTGGGGTGTTAGAAAGTGTTCTAGGTTCATTCTTTTACAAGTGGTTCAGTTTTCCCAGCACCAATTGTTAAAGAGATTGTCTTTAATCCATTGTATATTCTTGCCTCCTTTGTCAAAGATAAGGTGTCCATAGGTGTGTGGGTTTATCTCTGGGCTTTCTATTTTGTTCCATTGATCTATATTTCTGTCTTTGTGCCTGTACCATACTGTCTTGATGACAGTGGCTTTGTAGTAGAGCCTGAAGTCAGGCAGGTTGATTCCTCCAGTTCCATTCTTCTTTGTCAAGATTGCTTTGGCTAGTCGAGGTTTTTTTGTATTTCCATACAAATTGTGAAATTATTTGTTCTAGCTCTGAGAAATACCATTGATAGCTTGATAAGGATTGCATTGAATTTATAGATTGCTTTGGGTAGTATGCTCAATTTCACTATATTGATTCTCCCAATCCATGAACATGGTATATTTCTCCATCTATATTTCTCTGTCCTCTTTAATTTCTTTCACCAGTGTTTTATAATTTTCTATATATATAGGTCTTTAGTTTCTTTAGGTAGATATTTTCCTAAGTATTTTATTCTTTTCATTGCAATGGTGGATGGAATTTTTTCCTCAATTTCTCTTTCTATTTTCTCATTACTAGTATATAGGAATGCAAGGGATTTCTGTGTGTTGATTTTATATCCTGCAACTTTAATGTATCCATTGATTAGCTCTAGTAATTTTCTGGTGGAGTCTTTAGGGTTTTCTATGTAGAGGATAGTGTCATCTGCAAACAGTGAGAGTTTTACTTCTTTTCCAATTTGGATTCTTTTATTTCTTTTTCTGCTCTGATTGCTGTGGCCAAAACTTCCAAAACTATGTTGAATAGTAGTGGTGAGAGTGGGCACCCTTGTCTTGTTCCTGACTTTAGGGGAAATGCTTTCAGTTTTTCACCATTGAGGATAATGTTTGCTGTGGGTTTGTCATATATAGCTTTTATTATGTTGAGGTATATTCTTTCTATTCCTGCTTTCTGGAGACTTTTTATCATAAATGGATGTTGAATTTTGTCAAAGGCTTTCACTGCATGTATTTTTTTTAATTTTTAAATTATTATTATTATTATTATTTACTTTACAATATTGTATTGGTTTTGCCATACATCAACATGCATCCAGCACGTGTGTACACGTGTTCCCTATCTTTAACCCGCCTCCCACCTCCCTCCCCATACCATCCCTCTGGGTCATCCCCGTGCACCAGCCCCAAGCTTCCTGTATCCTGCATCGAACCTGGACTTGCGATTCATTTCTTAATTGATATTATACACGTTTTAATGCCATTCTCCCAAATCATCCCCCTACTCCATCTCCCACAGAGTCCAAAAGACTGTTATATACATCTGTGTCTCTTTTGCTGTCTCTCATACAGGGTTGACTCTGCATCTATTGAGATAATCATATGGCTTTTATTTTTCAATTTGTTGATGTGGTGTATTACATTGATTGATTTGTGAATATTGAAGAATCCTTGCATCCCTCGAGTAAAGTCCACTTTGTCATGGTGTATGATCTTTTTAATATGTTGTTGGATTATGATTGCTAGAATTTTGTTAAGGATTTTTGCATCTATGTTCATCAGTGATATTGGCCTGTAGTTTTCTTTTTTTGTGGCATCTTTGTCAGGTTTTGGTATTAGTGTGATGGTGGCCTCATAGAATGAGTTTGGAAGTTTACCTTCCTGTGCAATTTTCTGGAAGAGTTTGAGTAGGATAAGTGTTAGCTTTTCTCTAAATTTTTGGTAGAATTCAGCTGTGAAGCTGTCTGGACCTGGGCTTTTGTTTGCTGGAAGATTTTTGATTACAGTTTCAATTTCTGTGCTTGTGATGGCTCTGTTAAGATTTTCTATTTCTTCCTGGTTCAGTTTTGGAAAGTTGCACTTTTCTAAGACTGTGTCCATTTCTTCCACGTTGTCCATTTTATTGGCATATAATTGTTGATAGTAGTCTCTTATGATCCTTATATTTCTGTGTTGTCTGTTGTGATCTCTCCATTTTCATTCCTAATTTTATTGATTTGATTTTTCTCCCTTTGTTTCTTGATGAGTGTGGCTAATGGTTTGTCAATTTTATTTATCCTTTCAAAGAACCAGCTTTTGGCTTTGTGGATTTTTGCTGTGGTCTCTTTTGTTTCTTTTACATTTATTTCTGCCCTATTTTTTAAGATTTCTTTCCATCTACTAACCCCGGGGTTCTTCATTTCTTCCTTTTCTAGTTGCTTTAGGTGTAGAGTTAGGTTATTTATTTGACTTTTTTCTTGTTTCTTGAGGCATGCCTGTATTGCTATGAACTTTCCCCTTAGCACTGCTTTTACAGTGTCCCATAAGTTTTGGGTTGTTGTGTTTTCATTTTCATTCGTTTCTATGCATATTTTGATTTTTTTTATTTCTTCTGTGATTTGTTGGTTATTCAGTAGCGTGTTGTTCAGCCTCCATATGTGGGAATTTTTAATAGTTTTTCTCCTGTAATTGAGATCTAATCTTACTGCATTGTGGTCAGAAAGGATGCTTGGAATGATTTCGAGATTTTTTTTAAATTTACCAAGGCTAGATTTATGGCCCAGGATGTTGTCTATATTGGAGAAGGTTCTGTGTGCGCTTGAGAAAAAGGTGAAATTCATTTTTTGGTGCTGAAATGTCCAATAGATATCAAATAGGTCTAACTTGTTTATTGTATCATTTAAAGTTTGTGTTTCCCTGTTAATTTTCTGTTTAGTTGATCTATCCATAGGTGTGAGTGGGATATTAACGTCTCCCACTATTATTGTGTTATTGTTAATTTCCCCTTTCTTTTCTTTTCTTCTTCTTCTTTTTTTTTAATAGGTAACAGGTTTAATAAGCAAGTATTTCCCTGGTAGCTCAGATGGTAAAGCATCTGCCTACAATGCAGGAGACCCTGGTTCGATCCCTGGGTCAGTAAGATTCCTTTGAGAAGGAAACAGCAACCAACTGCAGTATTCATGCCCGGAAAATCCCATGGATTTGGGGAGCCTGGTGGGCTACAATCCATAGGGTCACAAAGAGTAGGACACGATGAGCGACTTCACTTTCACTTCACTTAATAATCAAAAGAACTTATTTTTGAGGCTTGTCTTGGGCAGCTGCATGATGAGCAGATCTTCACTCCAGTCCACCAGAACCTTTTTTTCTTTGGACTGTGCTGGGTCTTTGTTGCTTGTGCGGGCTTTTCTCTAGTGGCAATGAGCAGGGGCTATTCACTATCTGTGGTGCGTGGGCTTCTTGTAGCGGTGGCTTCTCTTGTTGCAGAGCACAGGCTTTAGAGCACACCGACTTCAGTAGTTGTGGCTCGTGGGCTCATTAGTTGCAGTTCTCAAGCTCTAGAGCACAGGCTCAATAGTCGTGACGCATGGGCTTAATTGTTCCATGACATGTGGGATCTTCCTGGATCAGGAATCAAACCTGTCTCCTGCATTGGCAGGAGATTCTTTACCACTGAGCCACCAGGGAAGACCCTCAAGAATATTCTAAGATTACATAGAAACCTTAACTGAGTTCAGTCACATAACAACTTTCATACTTGTTAACATTTGTCTTACATATTGTGGTGCTTCTATGTTGGGTGCATATATATTTATAATCTTCATGGATTGATCCTTTGATCATTATGTAGTGTCCTTCTTTGTCTCTTTTCACAGCCTTTGTTTTAAAGTCTATTTTATCTGATATGAGTACTGCTACTCCTGCTTTCTTTTGATCTCTATTTGCATTGAATAACTTTTTCCAGCCCTTCACTTTCAGTCTGTATGTGTCCCCTGTTTTGAGGTGTATCTCTCGTAGACAACATATATAGGGGTCTTGTTTTTGTATCCATTCAGCCAGTCTTTGTCTTTTGGTTGGGGCATTCAACCCATTTACGTTTAAGGTAATTACTGATAAGTATGGTCCCATTGCCATTTACTTTATTGTTTTGGGTTCAAGTTTATACACCGTTTTTGTGTTTCCAGCCTGGAGAATATCCTTTAGCATTTGTTGGGGAGCTGGTTTGGTGGTGTTGAATTCTCTCAACTTTTGCTTGTCTGTAAAGCTTTTGATTTCTCCTTCATATTTGAATGAGATCCTTGCTGGGTACAATAATCTGGGCTGTAGGTTATTTTCTTTCATCACTTTAAATATGTCTTGCCATTCCCTCCTGGCCTGAAGAGTTTCTATTAGAAAGATCAGCTGTTTTCCTTATGGGAATCCCCTTGTGTGCTATTTGTTGTTTTTCCCTTGATGCTTTTAATATTTGTTCTTTGTGTTTGATCTTTGTTAATTTGATGAAAATGTGTCTTGGGGTGTTTTGCCTTGGGTTTATGCTGTTTGGGACTCTGGGTTTCTTCGACTTGGGTGATTATTTCCTTCCCATTTTAGGGAAGTTTTCAATTATTATCTCTTCAAGTATTTTCTCATGGTCTTTCTTTTTGTCTTCTTCTTCTGGGACTCCTATGATTCGAGTGTTGGGGCATTTAACATTGTCTTGGAGATCTCTGTAATTGTCCTCATTTCCTTTAATTCTTTTTTCTTTTTCCCTCTCTGATTCATTTATTTCTACCATTCTATCTTCTACTTCACTAATCCTATTTTCTGCTTCTGTTATTCTACTATTTGTTCCCTCCAGAATGTTTTTGATCTCATTTATTGCATTATTCATTATATATTGACTCTTTTTTTATTTCTTCTAGGTCCTTGTTTAACCTCTTGCATCTTCTCAGTCCTTGTCTCCAGGTTTTTTATCTGTAATTCCATTTTTATTTCAAGATTTTGGATCATTTTCACTATCATTATTTGGAATTCTTTATCATGTAGATTCCCTATCTCTTCCTCTTTTGTTTGGTTGGTGGGCATTTATCCTGTTCTTTTACCTGCTGGGTATTCCTCTGTCTCTTCATCTTGTTTATATTGCTGAGTTTGGGGTGGCCTTTCTGTATTCTGGCAGTTTTTGGAGTTCTCTTTATTATGGAGTTGCCTCTCTGTGGGTGGGGTTATATCGGTGGCTTCTCAAGGTTTCTTGGCTAGGGAAGCTTGTGTCCATGTTCTGGTGGGTGGAGCTGGATTTGTCTCTCTGGAGTGCAATGAAGTGTCTATTCTAAGTCTTATATAGAGAGAGTTTTTATTTTTTTCTACTCACCATTTTCCTATCTTTGAATTAAAAATATTTTGTAATTCCCTTTCTTTGATGGAGTATCATAGAATTATGAAGAATTTATTAGGAGTTATGTCTTGATGGTCCTAAGATCGTGGAGGAATAGGGTGGATAGACCACTTTCTCCCCCACAAATTCATCAAAAGAACATTTGAACACTGAGCAAATTCCACAAAATAACTTCTGAATGCTGACAGAGGACATCAGGCACCCAGAAAGGCAGCCCATTGTCTTCGAAAGGAGGTAGGACAAAATATAATAGATAAAAAGAGAGAAAAAAGACATAGGGATAGAGATCTGTCCCGGGAAAGGAGTCTTAAAAAAGAGAGAAACCAGGAAACACTCTAATGGCAGGTCTTTGGTGAATCTTGGAATCTCAGAGGGCAACATAACTGGGAGTAAAAATAAATAAATAATTAATTAAGACCTACAGATTACATGCCTAAGGGTAACTCTCAGCAGAGAAACATCCCAGACACTCTCATCTGCCACTAGCAAGTGGGGGCTGGACAGGGAGGCACGGGCTGCATTGTTTAGGGTAAAGACTGGGCCTGAATGCCCCAAGGATAGTCTGAGGGGACTAACTTGAGATAGCAACCAGGACTGCGGGATAGCGAAAGAGAAAGAGAGAGAGAGAGAGAGAGGGAGAGAGAGAACTATCCCATGAAAAGCCCTAACCTAAGACACTGCCAGCCCTGATCACAGAACAAAGGACTGAGCAGAGCTAGCCAGCTGCTGACTGGCCCATCCCCTGCTGGAGACAGGCAGGCGGGGGCAGCCAGAGCCAGAAGAGGGCAATTGCGGCTCCAGAGAGGCATCCTCTACCAAACTACAAGTAGGCTTCATTGCTAACTAAGACTTCTTGGGATTCTGGATGGTTGACATCTGCTGGGAGGGTCGCAGCCAGAGATCAGCTCCCCAGAAGAGACACTTGGCACACCTGAGAGGGCGCGCCCATTGTACACCCAGAAAACTGAGCAGCTGGGACAGGGAAGGTGACAAGATGCACCCCCCGACCTGGGGTTGACCACGCTCACCAAGCATCTGGTCACCTGAGCTACTCGGACCTGGGAAGGGCACAAAATGCAGGCCCAACTGATTCTGCACTTTTGTGGAGTACCCGAGAATCTGAATCTGAGCAGCTTAGACCTGGGAAGTGCACACAACCCAGGGCCCACCTCAGAAAGTTCCTGGCAGAGCAACCTAGAGCTTGAGAAGTGTAGACCATGAAAGCACACACGCAGTGAGCCAGTGCAAACCCAGTGCAGCTGAAACACTGTGAGCACTCCCCACACACGCCAGTGATAGTTGTTTGTAGGCTTAGTCCCTCCGCACAGCAGGACTGAACAAGTAAGCCTAAAAAAATGACCACCATCACCTTCTTGTGTCAGGGCGGAAGTTAGACACTGAAGAGACTTGGCAAACAGAAGAAGCTAAAATAAACAGAGGGAACTGCTCTGGAAGTGACAGGTGTAACAGATTAAAACCGTGTAGTTAGCACGTACTACATTGGAAGGGACCTATAGATCTTGAAATGTATAAGCTGGATCAAGGAACTATCTGAAAATGAACTGACCCCACTCTGTCTGCCACAGCTTCAGCGAAATTTCTAGATATATTTTTATTATTGTCATTTTAATGTTTTCTCAGTCCTATATTACTCCTTTGATTTTCATTTTTATAACCTACTGCTAAGCTGCTACTAAGTCACTTCAGTCATGTCCGACTCTGTGTGACCCCATAGACGACAGCCCACCAGGCTCCCTGGTCCCTGGGATTCTCCAGGCAAGAACACTGGAGTGGGTTGCTATTTCCTTCTCCAATGCATGAAAATGAAAAGTGAAAGTGAAGTCGCTCAGTCGTGTCTGACTCTTCGCGACCCCATGGACTGCAGCCTACCAGGCTCCTCTGCCCATGGGATTTTCCAGGCAAGAGTATTGGAGTGGGATGCCATTGCCTTCTCCATTTATAACCTACTATTACCTTTCAAAAAAGGACCCTATTTTTAAAGCAGACTTCATATATATATATATATATATATATAATAATTTTTGTGCATTTGTTTTGTTTTATTAATATTGTATTGTTGAGAATATAACCTCTACTCTAGATTTTTAATCTTTGCTTATTGGTATTTATCAATTGTGTACCTTTAAGAAGCCAATCTTCAGTATCCATTTTTACTTGGGAGTGAGATTACTGGCTTGATTGCTGTCTCCCCCTTTTGACTCTCCTTTTCTCCACCAGGTCACCTCTATCTCCTCCCTAGCCCTTCTCTTCTCTAACCAATTTTGTGAATCTCTTTGTGTATTGCGGGATGTGGAGAACACTTAGGGAACTGATTACTGGCTGGATCTCTGTCTCTCCTTTTGATTCCCCCTTTTATCCTCCTAGCCACCTCTGTCTCCTGCCTCCCTCTTTTCTTCTCTGTGTAACTCCGTGAACATCTCGGAGGGATCCAGACTGTGGAGAGCACTTAGGGGAGTGATTACTGGTTACCTTGCTCTCTCTCTCCCTTTGATTTCCC
Organism: Bos grunniens; assembly: GCF_055505025.1. Lineage (NCBI taxonomy): Eukaryota > Metazoa > Chordata > Mammalia > Artiodactyla > Bovidae > Bos > Bos grunniens. The sequence goes on from NC_141171.1 coordinate 10,172,757, forward strand.
CTCTTCTCACCTGGTCACCTCTATCTTCCCCTTCCCTCTTCTCTTCTCCATGAAACTCTGTGTACCTCTCCAGGCGTCCCTCACTGTAGAGAAAATTTTCATCATTAACCTAGATGTTTGATCATCAGTGCTGTATAGATGGAGAAGTCTTGAGGCTACTGTAAGAATAAGAATGAAAACCAGAGACAGGAGGCTTAAGTCCAAAACCTGACAACACCAGAGAACTCCTGACTCCAGGGAATATTAATTGATAAGAACTCATCAAAAGCCTCCATACCTACACTTAAACCAAGCACCACCCAAAAGCCCACAAGTTCCAGAGCAAAATATACCACACAAATTCTCCAGTAACAGAGGAACATAGCTCTTAGCTTCAATATACAGCTTCCCAAAGTCACACCAAACCCATTGACATCTCAAAACTCACTACTGGACACTTCATTGCACTCCAGAGAGATGAAATCCAGCTCAACCCACCAGAACACTGACACAAGCTTCCCTAACCAGGAAACCTTGACAAGTCACCCATCCAACCCAATCCACAGTGAGGAACCTCCACAATAAAGAGGAAACACAAACTTCCAGAATACAGAGAGGCTACCCCAAACACAGCAATATAAACAAGATGAAAAGGCAGAGAAATACTCAGCAGGTAAAGGAACAGGATAAATTCCCACCAAACCAAACTAAAGAGAAAGAGATAGGGAATCTACCTGAAAAAGAATTCAGAATAGTGATAGTGAAAATGATCCAAAATCTTGAAAACAGAATGGAATTGCAGATAAATAGCCTGGAGACAAGGATTGAGAACATGTAAGAAATGTTTAACAAGGACTTAGAAAAAATAAAAAAAGAGTCAATACATAATGAATAATGCAATAACTGAGATCAAAAGCACTCTGGAGGGAACCAACAGTAGAATAACTGAGGCAGAAAATAGTATAAGTGAGGTATAAGATAGAATGGTAGAAATAAATTAACCAGAGAGGGGAAAAAAAGAAAAAAGAGTTAAAAGAAATGAGGAAACCTAGAGACCTCTGGGACAATGTTAAATGCCCCAACATTCAAATCATAGGGGTCCCAGAAGAGGAAGACAAAAAAAAAAAAGACCATGAAAAAATACTTGAGGAGATAATAGTTGAAAACTTCCCTAAAATGGGGAAAGAAATAATCACCCAAGTCCAAGAAATCCAGAGATTCCCAACAGGATAAACCCAAGGCGAAACACCCCAAGATACATATTAATCAAATTAACAAAGATCAAACACAAAGAACAAATATTAAAAGCAGCAAGGGAAAAACAACAAATAGCACACAAGGGGATTCCCATAAGGATAACAGCTGATCTTTCTAACAGAAACTCTTCAGGCCAGGAGGGAATGGCAGGACATACTTAAAGTGATGAAAGAAAATAACCTACAGCTCAGGTTACTGTACCCAGCAAGGATCTCATTCAAATATGAATGAGAAATCAAAAGCTTTACAGAAGAGCAATAGTTGAGGGAATTCAACACGACCAAACCAGCTCTCCAACAAATGCTAAAGAATCTTCTCTAGGCATGAAACACAGAAAGGATGTATAAACTTGAACCCCAAACAATAAAGTAAATGGCAATGGGACCATACTTATCAGTAATTACCTTAAATGTACATGGGTTGAATGCCCCAACCAAAAGACAAAGACTGACTGAATGGATACAAAAACAAAACCCCTATGTGTGCTGTCTACAAGAGACCCACCTCAAAACAAGGGACACGTACAGACTGAAAGTGAAGGGTTGGAAAAAGATATTCCATGCAAATAGAGACCAAAAGAAAGCAGGAGTAGCAGTACTCATATCAGGTAAAATAGTCTTTAAACTGAAGACTGTGAAAAGAGACAAAGAAGGACACTACATAATGATCAAAGGATCAGTCCAAGAAGAAGATATAATAACAAGATATATAGGCACCGAACATAGGAGCACCACAATATGTAAGGCAAATGCTAACAAGTATGAAAGGGGAAATTAACAATAACACAGTAATAGTGGGAGACTTTAAGACCCCACTCAAATGTATGGACAGATTAACTAAACAGAAAATTAACAAGAAAATGCAAACTTTAAATGATATAATAGACCAGTTAGACCTAATTGATGTCTCTAGGACATTTCACCCAAAAACAATGAATTTCACCTTTTTCTCAAGTGCGCACAGAACCTTCTCCAGGATAGATCACATCCTGGGCCATAAATTTAGCCTAGGTAAATTAAAAAAAAATGAAATCATCCAAGCATTTTTTCTGGCCACAGTGAAGTAAGATTAGATGTCAATTACAAGCGAAAAGCTATTAAAACTCCCATATATGGAGGCTGAACAACACGCTGCTGAATAACCAACAAATCACAGAAGAAGTCAAAACAGAAATCAAAATATGCATAAAAACGAATGTAAATGAAAACACAACAACCCAAAACCTATCAGTTCAGTTCAGTCGCTCAGTCGTGTCCGACTCTTTGTGACCCTATGAATCGCAGCATGCCAGGCCTCTCTGTCCATCACCAACTCCCAGAGTTCACCCAGACTCACGTCCATCAATTCAGTGATACCATCCAGCCATCTCATGCTCTGTCATCCCCTTCTCCTCCTTCCCCCAATCCCCCCCAGCATCAGAGTCTTCTCCAATGAGTCACCTCTTCCCATTAGGTGGCCAAAGTACTGGAGTTTCAGCCTAAGCATCATTCCTTCCAAAGAAATCCCAGGGCTGACCTCCTTCAGAATGGACTGGTTGGATCTCCTTGCAGTCCAAGGGACTCTCAAGAGTCTTCTCCAACACCACAGTTCAAAAGCATCAATTCTTCAGCACTAAGCTTTCTTCACAGTCCAACTCTCACATCCATACATGACCACAGGAAAAACCATAGCCTTGACTAGACGAAACTTTGTTGGCAAAATAATGTCTCTGCTTTTGAATATGCTATCTAGGTTGGTCATAACTTTTCTTTCAAGGAGTAAGCATCTTTTAATTTCATGGCTGCAGTCACCATCTGCAGTGAATTTGGAGCCCAAAAAAATAAAGTCTGACACTGTTTCCATTGTTTCCCCATTTATTTCCCATGAAGTGATGAGATCAGATGCTTGATCTTTGTTTTCTGAATGTTAAGTTCTTCTCTTTGACCCTCATCAAGAGGCTTTTTAGTTCCTCCTAAATTTCTGCCATAAGGGTGGTGTCATCTGCATATCTGAGGTTACTGATATTTCTCCCAGCAATCTTGATTCCAGCTTGTGCTTCTTCCAGCCCAGCATTTCTCATGATGTACTCTGTATATTAGTTAAATAAGCAGGGTAACAATATATGGCCTTGATGTACTCCTTTTCCTATTTGGAACCAGTCTGTTGTTCCATGTCCAGTTCTAACTGTTGCTTCCTGACCTGTATACAAATTTCTCAAGAGGCAGGTCAGGTGGTCTTGTATTCCTGTTTCTTTCAGAATTTTCCACAGTTTATTGTGATTCACACAAAGGCTTTGGCGTAGTCAATAAAGCAGAAATAGATGTTTTTATGGAACTTTCTTGCTTTTTCTATGATCCAGCAGATGTTGGCAATTTGATCTCTGGTTCTTCTGTCTTTTCTAAAACCAGCTTGAACATCTGGAAGTTCACAGTTCATGTACTACTGAAGCCTGGCTTGTAGAATTTTGAGCATTACTTTACCAGCATGTGATATGAGTGCAATTGTGTAGTAGTTTGAGAATTCTTTGGCATTGCCTTTCTTTGGGATTGGAATGAAAACTGACTTTTTCCAGTCCTGTGACCACTGCTGAGTTTCCCAAATTTGCTGGCATATTGAGTGCAGCACTTTCACAGCATCATCTCTCAGGATTTGAAGTAGCTCCACTGGAATTCCATCACCTCCACTAGCTTTGTTCGTAGCGATGTTTTCTAAGGCCCATTTTACTTCACAATCCAGGATGTCTGGCTCTAGGTGAGTGATCACACCATCGTAATTATCTGGGTCATGAAGATATTTTTTGTACAGTTTTTCTGTGTATTATTGCCACCTCTTTTTAATATCTTCTGCTTCTGTTAGGTCCATACCATTTCTGTCCTTTATCAAGCCCATCTTTGCATGAAATGTAAAAATAGTGCTAAGGGAAAGGTTTATAGCAACACAGTCTTACCTCAAGAAACAAGAAAAATGTCAAATAAATAACCTAACTCTACACCTAAACCAACTAAAAAGGAAGAAATGAAGAACGCCAGGGTTAGTAGAAGGAAAGAAATCTTAAAATTAGGTCAGAAATAAATGAAAAAGAAACAAAGGAGACCATAGCGAAAATCAACAAAGCTAAAAGCTAGTTCTTTGAGAAAATAAATAAAATTGACAAACTCATCCAGATGAGCCAGACCCATCAAGAAACAAATGGAGAAGAATCAAATCAATAAAATTAGAAATGAAAAAGGAGAAAGCACAACAGACAACACAGAAATACAAAGGATCATAAGAGACTACTATCAGCAACTATATGAGAGTAAAATGGACAACTTGGAAGAAATAGACAAATTCCTAGAAAAGTAAAACTTTCCAAAACTGAACCAGGAAGAAATAGAAAATCTTAATAGACCCATCACAAGCATGGAAATTGAAACTGTAGTCATAAATCTTCCAGCAAACAAAAGCCCAGGACCAGACAGATTCACAGTTGAATTCTACCAAAAATTTAGAGAAGAGCTAACACCTATCCTACTCAAATTCTTCCAGAAAACTGAAGAGGAAGGTAAACTTCCAAACTCATTCTATGAGGCCACCATCACCTTAATACCAAAATCTGACAAAGATGCCATAAAAAAAGAAAACTACTCTCCAATATCACTCATGAACATAGATGCAAAAATCCTTAACAAAATTCTATCAAAGAGAATCCAACAACATGGTAAAAAGATTATACATCATGACCAAGTGGGCTTTATCCCAGGGATGCAAGGATTCTTTTCATATCCACAAATCAATCAACATAATACACCACATTATCAAATTGAAAGATGAAAACTATATGATTATCTCAATAAATGCAGAGAAAGCCTTTGACAAAATTCAGCATCCATTTATGATAAAAACTCTCCAGAAAGCAGGAGTAGAAGGAACATCAGATCAGATCAGATCAGTCGCTCAGTCGTGTCCGACTCTTTGCAACCCCATGAATCGCAGGACACCAGGCCTCCCTGTCCAACACCAACTTCCGGAGTTCACTGAGACTCACGTACATCGAGTCAGTGATGCCATCCAGCCATCTCATCCTCTGTCGTCCCCTTATCCAGTCCCTTGGACTGCAAGGAGATCCAACCAGTCGAATCTGAAGGAGATCAGCCCTGGTATTTCTTGGAAGGAATGATGCTAAAGCTGAAACTCCAGTACTTTGGCCACCTCATGCGAAGAGTTGACTCATTGGAAAAGAAGGAACATACCTCAACATAATAAAAGCTGTATATGACAAACCCACAGCAAACATTATCCTCAGTGGTGAAAAATTAAAGCATTTCCCCTAAAGTCAGGGGACAAGACAAAGGTGCATTTTCTCACCACTACTATTCAAAATAGTTTTGGAAGTTTTGGCCACAGCAATCAGAGCAGAAAAAGAAATAAAAGGAATTCAGATTGGAAAAGAAGAATTAAAACTTGCTGCTTCCAGATGACATGATCATCTACATAGAAAAACCCTTTTATACTTGTGAGCATTTGTCTTACGTATTGTGGTGCTCCTATGTTGGGTCCATATATATTTATAATTATTATATCTTCTTCTTGGATTGATCCTTTGATCATTATGTAATGTCCTTCTTTGTCTCTTTTCACAGCCCATGTACATTTAAGGTAATTATTGATAAGTATGATCCCGTTGCCATTTACTTTATTGTTTTGGGTTCGAGTTTATACACCCTTTCTGTGTTTCATGCCTAGAGAAGATCCTTTAGCATTTGTTGGAGAGCTGGTTTGGTCGTGTTGAATTCTCTCAGCTTTGGCTCATCTGTAAAGCTTTTAATTTCTCCTTCATATTTGAATGAGATCCTTGCTGGGTACAGTAACCTGGACTGTAGGTTATTTTCTTTCATCACTTTAAGTATGTCCTGCCATTCCCTCCTGGCCTGAAGAGTTTCTATTAGAAAGATCAGCTGTTATCCTTATGGGAATCCCCTTGTGTGCTATTTGTTGTTTTTCCCTTGCTGCTTTTAATATTTGTTCTTTGTGTTTGATCTTTGTTAATTTGATTAATATGTATCTTGGGGTGTTTCGCCTTGGGTTTATCCTGTTTGGGATTCTCTGGATTTCTTGGACTTGGGTGATTATTTCCTTCCCATTTTAGGGAAGTTTTCAACTATTATCTCTTCAAGTATTTTCTCATGGTCTTTCTTTTTGTCTTCTTCTGGGACTTCTATGATTCAAATGTTGGGGCATTTAACATTGTCCTGGAAGTCTCTGAGATTGTCCTCATTTCTTTTAATTCATTTTTCTTTTTTCCTCTCTGATTCATTTATTTCCTATATTCTATCTTCTACTTCACTAATCCTATTTTCTGCCTCTGTTATTCTACTATTTGTTCCCTCCAGAGTGTTTTTGATCTCATTTATTGCATTATTCACTGGAGTGGGTTGCCATTTCCTTCTCCAATTCATTATATACTGACTCTCTTTTATTTCTTCTAGGTCCTTGTTTAACCTTTCTTGCATCTTCTCAATCCTTGTCTCCAGGCTATTTATCTGTGATTCCATTTTGATTTCAATATTTTGGATCATTTTCACTATCATTATTCGGAATTCTTTATCACGTAGATTCCCTATCTCTTCCTCTTTTGTTTGGTTTGGTTAGCATTTATCCTGTTCCTTTACCTGCTGGGTATTCCTTTATCTCTTCATCCTGTTTAGATTGCTGTATTTGGGGTCTGTATTCTGGCAGTTTGTGGAGTTCTCTTTATTGTGGAGTTTCCTCACTGTGGGTGGGATTGTACAACTGGCTTTTCAAGGTTTCCTGGTTAGGGAAGCCTGTGTCGGTGTTCTGGTGGGTGGAGCTGGTCTTCTTTTCTTTGGAGTGCAATGAAGTGTCCAGTAATGAGTTATGAGATGTCAATGGGTTTGGAGTGACTTTGGGCAGCCTGTGTTTTGAAGCTCAGGGCTGTGTTCCTGTGTTGCTGGAGAATTTGCATGGTCTTGGTCTGGAATTTGTTGACCTTTGGATGGGGCTTGGTTTCAGTGTAGGTATGGAGGCATTTGATGAGCTCCTGTCGATTAATGTTCCCTGGAGTCAGCAGTTCTCTGGTGTTCTCAGGATTTTGATTTAAGCCTCCTGCTTCTGGTTTTCAGTCTTACTTTTACAGTAGCCTCAAGACTTCTCCATCTATTCAGCACCATTGATAAAACATCTCCTTTCGAAGACAATGGGCTGCTTTTCTGGGTGCCTGATGTCCTCTCCCAGCATTCAGAACATGTTTTGTGGAATTTACTCAGGGTTTAAATGTTCTTTTGATGAATTTGTTGGGGAGAAAGTGTTCTCCCTGTCCTATTTCTCTACCAGTTTAGGACCACATCGGTCCTTTACATAGAAAATCCTAAAAACTTCACCAGAAAATTACTAGAGCTAGTCAATGAATAGAGTAAAGTTGCAAGATATTAAATTAACACACAGAAATCCCTTGAATTCCTATACACTAACAATGAGAAAACAGAAAAAGATATTAAGGAAAAAATCCCATTCACCATTGCCATGAAAAGAATAAAATACTTAGGAGTATATCTACCTAAAGAAAGTAAAGACCTATATATCAGATCAGATCAGTAGCTCAGTCGTGTCTGACAATTTGAGATGCCATGAATCGCAGCATGCCAGGCCTCTCTGTCCATCACCAACTCCCAGAGTTCACCCAGACTCACGTCCATCGAGTCAGTGATGCCATCCAGCCATCTCATCCTCTGTCGTCCCCTTCTCCTCTTGCCCCCAATCACTCCCAGCATCAGAGTCTTTTCCAATGAGTCAACTCTTCACATGAGGTGGCCAAAGTACTGGAGTTTCAGCTTTAGCATCATTCCTTCCAAAGAAATCCCAGGGCTGATCTTCAGAATGGACTGGTTGGATGTTCTTGCAGTTCAAGGGACTCTCAAGAGTCTTCTCCAACACCACAGTTCAAAAGCATCAATTCCTTGGTGCTCGGCCTTCTTCACAGTCCAATTCTCACATCCATACATGATCACAGGAAAAACCATAGCCTTGACTAGACGAACCTTTGTTGGCAAAGTAATGTCTCTGCTTTTGAACATACTATCTAGGTTGGTCATAACTTTCCTTCCAAGGAGTAAGCGTCTTTTAATTTCATGGCTGCAGTCACCATCTGTAGTGATTTTGGAGCCAAGAAAAATAAAGTTTGACACTGTTTCCACTGTTTCCCCATCTATTTCCCATGAAGTGGTGGGACTGGATACCATGATCTTTGTTTTCTGAATGTTGAGCTTTAAGCCAACTTTTTCACTCTCCACTTTCACTCTCATGAAGAGGATTTTTAGCTCCTCTTCATTTTCTGCCATAAGGGTGGTGTCATCTGCATATCTGAGGTTATTGATATTTCTCCTGGCAATCTTGATTCCAATTTGTGTTCTTCCCAGTCCAGCATTTCTCATGATGTACTTTGCATATAAGTTAAATAAACAGTGTGACAATATACAGCCTTGACGAACTCCTTTTCCTATTTGGAACCAGTTAGAAAACTATAAAACACTAGTGAAAGAAATCAAAGAGGACACTAATAGATGGAGAAGTATACAGTGTTCATGGATCAGAAGAATCAATATAGTGAAAATGAGTACACTACCCAAAGCAATCTATAGATTCAATGCAATCCCTATCAAGCTACGAACGGTATTTTTCACAGAGCTAGAACAAATAATTTCACAATTTGTATGGAAATACAAAAAATCTTGAATAGCCAAAACAATTTTGAGAAAGAAGAATGGAACTAGAGGAATCAACCTGTCTGACTTCAGGCTCTACTACAAAGCTACATTCATCAAGACAGTATGGTACTGGCATAAAGAAAGAAATATAGATCAATGGAACAAAATAGAAAGCCCAGAGATAAATCCACACACCTATGGACACCTTATCTTGGACAAAGGAGGCAAAAATATAAAATGGAGAAAAGACAGTCTCTTTAACAAGTGGTGCTGGGAAAACTGGTCAACCACTTGTAATAGAATGAAACTAGAACACTTTCTAACGCCATACACAAAAATAAACTCAAAATGGATTAAAGATCTAAACAGAAGAACAGAAACTATAAACCTCTTAGAGGAAAACACATTCATAACACTCTCTGAAATAAATCACAGCAGAATCCTCAATGACCCACCTTCCAGAGTAATGGAAATAAAAGCAAAGGTAAACAAATGGGACCTAATTAAATGTAAAAGCTTTTGCACAACAAAGGAAACTATAAGCAAGGTCAGAAGATAAACTTCAGAATGGGAGAAAAAAATAACAAAGAAGCAACTGACAAATAATTTATCTCAAAATATATAAGCAACTCCTTCAACTCAATTCCAGAAAAGTAAATAGCCCAGTCAAAAAATGGGTCAAAGAATCAAACAGACATTTCTCCAAAGAAGACATACAGATGGCTAACAAACACATGAAAAGATTCTCAACATCACTCATTATCAGAGTAATGCAAATCAAAACCACATGAATACTATTTCACACCAGTCACAATGGCTGCTATCCAAAAGTCTACAAACAATAAATGCTGGAGAGTATGTGGAGAAAAGTGAACCCTCTTACACTGTTGGTGGGGATGTAAACTAATATAGCCACTATGGAGAACACTGTTGAGATTCCTTGAAAAACTGGAAATAGAACTGCCATATGACCCTCCAACACCACTGCTGGACATACACCCCAAGGAAAGCAGAATTGAAAGAGACACATGTAACACAATGTTCTTCCACTTATTAACTAAATGCACAGGGTGAATGTGAAAGTAAAACTTCTTGGAAGAGACCTTGAATCATTTTAGGTTGAGAAAATAGAGTTTTATATCTTTACTAATGCATTGATTCCAAATCTGGTGAACTGTTTGTTTCTCTTTCATTAGCTCTTTTTTAGGCATGATATCTCATCATTTAAGTTGGGACAAATTCCTCTGTCTTTTCATTTTAATTACCTTTGTCTGTCTTCTGAAATTATGCACCAAAGTTAACTCTTTATATCTTAAAGTGGTGTCTTTCTGTGGGAACAGTCACATACAGTTGATGTGTGCCCAGTGGCTTTACTGGAAGAGCTGGTTCTGATGTTATCACAATTCATGCCTTTCTTTGGGGTTCACTGATTGCAATCATCTTGTTAGGAGGTATGGAAGGCTTGGGCTTGAGTCAGGTATGAGATATGTCTTTCTCTTTGTTTAGAGGCAAGAAGAAAATGGCATCCCACTTCAGTATTCTTGCCTGGAAAATTCTATGGATGGAGGAGCCTGGCAGAATACCGTCCATGGGCTCACAAAGAGTCAGACAAGACTGAGTGACTAACAACACACTGGCCTAATGGAAGGGAGACAGGTACCAAGTTGCTAGAGCAGAAGCCCTGAGGGTCAGGTCTGAGCTGACTTTGTTCCCCCTAAGTGTGTGCTTCCCCACTCTTGCACCAGCTTGGTCGACCCAGAAGGGAGCAGTGCTGGAGCAAGAAGTGCCAGTGTATGGCACTCAACATGTGGTGCATCATGGACCTGTTGGCCTGGGCAGAGCTGGAGATGTAGACTGCCTCTGATGCACTGTCTCTGCAAGCACCACCAATAGTTGGCCCTCCCCTGCTCAGAAGCATCTTTGGGTCTGAAGCTCTTGTGGTCCTATAATAGGGCTGCTGTTCTTGTAATACTATGGGCTGCAAATACAGGAAGCTGGGACCTGCATGGACTTCTGGCATGGGTAGGGGTGTGGCCGTGGCATCCAGCTGTATTCAATGATTGGAGTTGCCTCTGATATGAAGCCCATGTAAGCACCAGTAGTAGGTGCCATGGCCCGGTTTAGACACTGCTTCACGTCTGAGCCTTTGCTGTGTCTCACCGCCAGGTTCCCAAATATCCACTCATGTCAGGTTATGGCACATAGACACACACACACACACACACACACACACACACACACACACACACTATATATCTATATATCTGTATATCTATGTCTATCTATCTGTATATATGTACTGCATTTTCTGCATGCAAGCAGATTCTTTACTGCCTGATCCACCTGGTGGATCTGCCTTCAATGCAGAATATATGGGCTTGATCCCTGCCTTGGGAAGTTCACTGTGATGGGAAGAATCCACTCCAGTATTCTTGACTGGCAATCCCATGGACAGATGAGCCTGGCAGGCTACAGTCCATGGGGTCACAAAGACAGATGTGATTGAGCATAGCACACACACACACACACACACATATATTACACTAAGAGAGTTTACAGTACATGTCAACATATAAATATCTCTAAGTACAAACATTTAGTACTGAGGTATTAAAGGATATCTCTTAACATCTGATATAACTGGGAAATTTCTAATTGGCTTGGAGAAACTATCATGCATCCAAGGAGTATACTGACCATGGTTTTATTCTAAAGTAGCAAAGTCATCCCCCATTTTGAAGAGGAGAATAGTAATGTTTAGAGATTTCAGTGGTTCTGTCCCTGACCCAAATCAAAGTGTTAAAGCCATGAGGGACCTAGCCAAGACAAATCCTGAATGTTACAGTTTAAAGAAAATTTTGTACTCAGGGATGTGATGACACACTGGGAGCCTTAGGGCTTTAGAAGCAAGAGAATTAAAGAGGAAGGAGTAATAAAAAATAAATTCACCTAACTTTTAATGTAGTGTATTAGGAAGAGAATCAGCAGGAAAAATAATCCATTCTGTCCAGTAAAGAGTCCCCATGGAAAATCATATATTTAAAGGTTGGAGTAACCAGAGGAAAACATGCCTAATAAGCTGACACAGGAAGCTGTAAATATCTCCTCTGCTGCAGTACCTCAGCCAGTGTCACTTTGGTTGGTGAAGGCCTGGTTCTTGCTTTTGAAGTTATACATCTGTCTGGCAACGAATGCTTGATTTAATCACTTCCTGTTTTCTTATTTGGGGACAAAAATTCTGTCTGCATCAGTAATCATTTAGGGAGGAATTTTGACTTCTACAGAGAAAGCTTTCTCTCTCAATCTGCAGGCAGGCCATTCTGATAGGTCCACAGACGCTGCAGGAGAGCATCAGAGAGGATGGAAACCAGGAACATGTACCTGAGGTCACCCAAGGACCAATCTTGCATAGCCCAGGGGCCAGAGGCCTTCGCCATTGTTTTCTGATTTTCCAGGTGTTAATGTTCTTATTTATGGTCTAAAAATAAAGTGAACATTGCTCTTGAAAATACAAATGTCAATCCTGACAATTAAATGGTAATAGTGGAAGCTCAGAAGGAATGATGTGGTGGTTTAGTCTCTAACCTGCTCCACTTCTTGCAACCCCATGGACTGTAGCCCACTGCCTCCTCTGTCCATGGGATTTCCCAGGCAAAACTGCTGGAGTGGGTTACCATTTCCTTCTCCAGGGTATCTTCTTGACCCAGGGATTGAACCTATGTCTCCTGCATTGAGAAGCAGATTCTTTATTTTCTGAGCCACCAGGGAAATTCCTTTAGAAGGAATAGGAGGCATAAAATGCTTCCAGTAAAAGTAGAAAATAAGTATAAGGATCTTATTTATGAACAGGAGGAAACAAATAGGGAAAGTCCTTAAGAAAGACTTCTGCTTTATATGCTTCATATAAAATATATCCAACTTCTGTTGTATTTTGTATATTTCTGATATTGAATTGGTAGTTTATATTCCAATTGTTTCTTTTCCTCTTGGGATATTCAAATTGTAAGATGTTCCATGTCATAGTGAAAGTGAAGTTGCTCAGTTGTGCCCAAATCTTTGCGACCCCAGGGATAGTAGCCTGCACCAAGCTCCTCTGTCCATGGGATTTTCAAGACAAGAGTACTGGAGTGGGTTGCCATTTCCTTCTCCAGGGAATCTTCCCAACCCAGTGATCGAACCCAGGTCTCTCACATTGTAGACAGATGCTTTACTGAATGAACCACCAAGGGAAGTCCAAGATGTTCCATGTCATAAGTATATCATTTTTTACATCTTTGGACAAAATATATTTTTCTCTATTATTTTTCCAGGACATCAAGGAGATGTCACTGGAGTTGGAATGTTGATGAAGCAAGGAAATCTTTCTTTATTGCATTGTCTCGGGGTCATTGAGTATATTGGATATTATTTTCCTTTAATGTCCATATATCCATTTCATTTCTCTCTGTTTCTTTCACTCTCAAACTTTTTATTCTTCTCAAAATACCAAGCAGACATTGGCTATAGCAAAACTGAACCTCACATTAATTGTTCTGTGAGAAGTTTATAAACTGGAATTTCATGGTAAAATTATATATTATTTTGAAGAATAATTATTTGACCTGACCAGCTGAGCTGTAACCACTCACAGCCTAAAGAGGGTGAATCTGTGTGACCAATGTATGATGGTGACACAACACAGAAGAACATGCTGTGTGTGTGTATGTGTGTGTTGTGTATGTGCTTTTTTTTAAGTTTTATTTTATTTTTAAACTTTACATAATTGTATTAGTTTTGCCAAATATCAAAATGAATCTGCCACAGGTATACATGTGTTCCCCATCCCGAACCCTCCTCCCTCCTCCCTCCCCATACCATCCCTCCGGGTTGTCCCAGTGCACTAGCCCCAAGTATCCAGTATCGTGCATCAAACCTGGACTGGCATCTCGTTTCATACATGATATTTTACATGTTTCAATGCCACTCTCCCAAATCATCCCACCCTCTCCCTCTCCCTCAGAGTCCATAAGACTGTGTATGTGCTTTTGTCTTGAAACTGAGAACAGTTCTTACAGCAGAGGCACCTGGACCCATATGCTAAATGACTTATATACACAGATCAGAACAACAGATTGAACCAAGAAGTGAATCTGATATGATTCACAGGATGGTTTTATACCTAAATTGATAATGTGTAACTGAACTGAACTGAAACTGAAGGAACCTCATGGAAGGAGGAATTCTCTGGACTGAAAGTTCAGCATAGCAGGAAGGCCACCTTGTTCCTCAGCATCCCTAACACCATCTCTAATCACTCCCCCCTCTCCCTTATCTCTCTGCCCCACTGGCTTCCTTCTTTGCTGTTGAACATGTGGATCAAGCATCTTCCTCAGGTCCTTAGCAGTGCCAGCTCCCTCTCCCAGGCACACAATTCCGACATCACACTAGCTCCTTGTCTCTCTTTAGGAATCTGTTCAAACAACAGCTAGTTTGCTGGACTTTCCTGAACACTCTGCCTCCATGTGCTTGGAACATGGTTAGTACTAAATATGTATTTCTCAAATGAATGAAGGAGTATCACATTAAAACTCTAGAATATATGAACTCTTTTTTTTTAATGGTATATCTTTGCATTCATATGGTATTTTATTCAAGTCAAAATAACCCCAGGAAACACATGCTGCTTCTCATGGGTCTTTCTTTAACTTTCAGTTCAGTTTAGTTCAGTTCAGTCACACAGTCTTGTCTGACTTTTTGCAACCCCATGGACTGCAGCATGCCAGGCTTCCCTCTCCATCACCAGCTTGCTCAAATTCATGCCCATTGAGTTGGTGATGCCATCCAACTATCTCATCCTCTGTTGTCCCCTTCTCCTCCCACCTTTAATCTTTCCAAGCATCAGGGCCTTTCCTAATGAGTCAGTTCTTCGCATCAGGTAACCAAAGTACTGGAGTTTCAGCTACAGCATCAGTCCTTCAAATGAATATTCAGGACTGATTTCCTTTAAGATGGACTGGTTGGATCTCCCTGAAGTCCAAGGGTCTCAAGAGTCTTCTCCAACACCACAGTTCAGTGGCTCAGTGGGAAAGAATCTGCCTGCAATTCAGGAGCTGCAGGAGCCATGGGCTTGATCCCTGTGTCTAGAAGATCCCCTGGAGAAAGTTATGGCAACCCACTCAAGTATTCTTGTCTGGAGAATCTCATGGACAGAAGAGCCTGGCAGGCTACAGTCCTCAGAATCTCAAAGAGTCAAACATGACTGAAGCAACTTAGCATAGCATAACATATATACATATTTACATATTACATTTTCCTTATCCATTCATCCATCAATATTTTTTAATTTAATTTAATTTTTTTTAATTTTATTTTATTTTTAAACTTTACATAATTGTATTAGTTTTGCCAAATATCAAAATGAATCCGCCACAGGTATACATATGTTCCCCATCCTGAACCCTCCTCCCTCCTCCCTCCCCATACCATCCCTCTGAACTCTTAACAGATGTGATGAGAAGGAGACAAAAATTCCTAGTCAGAAATGAAATGAAGTATACCTTCAAGGGGATTCCACAGTGACTCAGTGGTTTAGAATCCACCTGCAATGGCAGTAGCCATTCAAGAGACATGGGATCAATCCCTGGGTTGGAAAGAAACTCTGGAAGAAGGTATGGAAACACACACCAGAATTCTTTCTTGGGAAATCCCATAGACAGTGGAGGCTGGTGTGCTATGGTCCTTGGGGTCACACAGAGTCGGACACAACTGAAGTGGCTAAACATACACACATATGCTAAAATAGAACTTAGCTGTAAATAAAATATTAACATCAACTTCTTGAGGGCTAAATAGGAATTGCAGTATTTAAGCTATTATACCAGTATGAGTGAAAATTGTCATTATTTTCATTTTTCCTGGTAGTCAGCTCCACCCCATGGAACCAAGTAACAATAAGCAGATTTCAGGATTTCTTCTTTTGGAACTTTCAAGGGAACCAGAACTACAGCCCTTCATATTTGGACTTTTACTCACCATGTACCTGATCACTGTGTTTGGAAACCTGCTCATAATCCTGGTCGTCAGCCCATACTCCCACCTCCACACCCCCATGTACTTCTTCCTCTCCAACCTGTCCTTTGTAGACATCTGCTTCACCTCCACCACCATCCCAAAGATACTGTGGAACATCCAGACATAGAGCAAAGCTATCACCGATGAAACCTGCATCACCCAGATGTATTTTTACATTCTCTTTGCAGAATTAGATAACATTCTCCTGACAGTGATGGCCTATGATTGGTATGTGGCCATCTGCCATCCTTTGCATTACACAGTTATCATGAGCCCCTGCCTCTGTATTGCTGGTTTTGATATCCTGGGTGCTGATTGCCTTGCAATCCTTGCTACATAGCTTAATAATGCTGTGATTGTCCTTCTTTTCAGAAATGCAAACCCCCCACTTTTTCTGTGAACTCAATCAAGTGGTACAACTTGCTAGTTCTGACAACTTTCTTAATAACATAGTGATGTATTTAGCAGCTGTCCTGATGGGTGTTGGTCCTTTTGCTGGTATCCTTTACTCTTACTCTAAAATAGTTTCTTGCACATGTAAGATCTCATCGGCTCAAGGGAAATATGAAGCATTTTCTACCTGTGTGTCCCACCTTTTGGTTGTCTCCCTATTTTATTTTACAGCCTTAGGAATTTTTTTTTCCTTTTTTAATTTATTTATTTTTTAATTTTAAATTTATTTATTTTATTTGGAGGTTAGTTACTTTACAATATTGTATTGGTTCTGCCACACATCAACATGAATCTGCCACGGGTGTACATGTGTTCCCCATCCTGAGCCCCCCTCCCACATCCCTCCCTGTACCATCCCTCCATGTCATCCCAGTGCACCAGCCCCAAGGATTCTATATTGAACCTGGACTGGCGATTCATTTCTTATATGATATCATACATGTTTCCATGCCATTCCCCCAAATCATCCCACCCTCGCCCTCTCCCACAAAGTCCAAAAGACTATTCTATACATCTGTGTCTCTTTTGCTGTTTTGCATACAGGGTTATCATTACCATCTTTCTAAATTCCATATTTATGTGTTAGTATACTGTATTGGTGTTTTTCTTTCTGGCTTACTTGACTCTGTATAATAGGCTCCAGTTTCATCCACCTCATTAGAACTGATTCAAATGTATTCTTTTTAATGGCTGAGTAATACTCCATTGTGTATATGTACCACAGCTTTCTTATCCACTCATCTGCTGATGGACATCTAGGTTGCTTCCGTGTCCTCGCTATTATAAACAGTCCTGCAATGAACACTGGAGTACATGTGTCTCTTTCAGTTCTGGTTTCCTCAGTGTGTATGCCCAGCAGTGGGATTGCTGGGTCATAAGGCAGTTCTATTTCCAGTTTTTTAAGGAATCTCCACACTGTTCTCCATAGTGGCTGTACTAGTTTGCATTGCCACCAACAGTGTAAGAGGGTTCCCTTTTATCCACACCCTCTCCAGAAGTTTATTGCTTGTAGGCTTTTGGATAGCAGCCTTTCTGACTGGTGTGAAATGGTACCTCATTGTGGTTTTGATTTGTATTTCTCTGATAATGAGTGATGTTGAGCATCTTTTCATGTGTTTGTTAGCCATCTGTATGTCTTCTTTGGAGTAATGTCTGTTTAGTTCTTTGGCCCATTTTTTGATTGGGTCGTTTATTTTTCTAGAATTGAGCTGCTTGTATATTTTTGAGATTAGTTGTTTGTCAGTTGCTTCATTTACTATTATTTTCTCCCATTCTGAAGGTTGTCTTTTCACCTTGCTTATAGTTTTCTTTGTTGTGCAGAAACTTTTAAGTTTAATTAGGTCCCATTTGTTTATTTTTGCTTTTATTTCCAATATTGTTGGAGGTGGGTCATAGAGGATCCTGCTGTGATGTATGTCGGAGAGTGTTTTGCCTATGTTCTCCTCTAAGAGTTTTATAGTTTCTGGTCTTACATTTAGATCTTTAATCCATTTTGAGTTCATTTTTGTGTGTGGTGTTAGAAAGTGTTCTAGTTTCATTCTTTTACAAGTAGTTGACCAGTTTTCCCAGCACCAATTGTTAGGTGGGTGGAACAATTTAAAATTTTCTCCATTTTATATTCTTGCCTCCTTTGTCAAAGATAAGGTGTCCATAGGTGTGTGGATTTTTCTCTGAGCTTTTTATTTTCTGCCTGACTTCAGACTCTACTACAAAGCCACAGTCATCAAGACAGTATGGTACTGGAACAAAGACAGAAATATAGATCAATGGAACAATATTGAAAGTCTTAGGAATTTACCTTAGCTCTGGTGCTATCCACAGCTCACATTCAAGTACAATCGCCTCGGTGATATACACTGTGGTCACATCCTTGCTGAACCCTTTCATCTACAGTCTGAGAAATAAATACATAAAAAGGGCTCTGAAAAGATTATTTGTGGTGGAAACGTTTATAAAAGGGCCATTTGCCCTTGGGCTGAAGAACTGCCCATGATAGCAAGGCTCAAAGCCTCATAGCCAGATATGTGATTCTTTGATCAGATTGTGATAATAGCAATTGCTTCTTCAATTTATAGCCTAATATTTCCATTTCTTTGATTTCAACTTCTCTGTACAATTTTTAAAACATCATTGATTAACTTTGCTGTTCTCTAAGTTTTTTCTCATTATTTTTCTACTCTCTCAAATGGATTCAAAACCATGTGTGAAACATATGTAAATTCCCATTTATCTCATGAGGCTTCACGCATTTCTTAAGAATAAATTCTTCTGAAATGATATAATTCGTACTGAGTAATTGTTCTTTCTTTTTGCTAAAAGAATAATCAAGAATTGTGTTACTTCTATGGAAAAACACTAGGTAAGCAAATCAATTATGTAATTTCATAGGAGAGTAAAACATGAAACTACAGTTTATCACATTTTAGTTCTTCATATCTTGGAGTGTCACTACCATAATTGCTCTTTCAGAAAATGTGGATGTTAACAGATAGTGTATTTCATAAACAGTCATCTGATTTTACTCCCTCACAGTGTATTATTCTCTATTTAGCCTAGTGTCTACATTCTCTATAGGAGTTACTGGTAAAGCTGAGCATCAAATGCATGTCTCTAATTGACATCTACGTGAAACAGAAACTTCAAAAAAGACTTTGACATAATAAGACCTAGAGTCAGAGAAGACCTTAAGTATTATGCAGCAAAAATTTGTGTCAGACTATATATTTGCAAGCAATTTTTTAATGGTGTCTATTTACTTATTGATGTACGTGATTTAGTATCTCTCTGTAAAGGGGTTTATCATTGGGGTGAAGAATTTTTTGGCGTAATTGTATCTTTCCACTTGAAGACTTCCATTGTTGCCTACAAATAAATGACTCCTTCCATTGCTCTAGACAAAATAGTCCCCACTTCAATTTCTGCTATAATCAATGAAAGAGTAGTGAATGAGCAACATGAATATCATATTTAAATGGTATACATGGTATATATATATGTATAGATAGATAGATATAGATATATCTCCAAATTATGGCTCACTAGATCTTAAATTCCTATCTAGTCCTGTGATAAACGGCCTTCCCTGATTAGCTCAGTTGGTAAAGAATACACCTGCAATGCAAGAGACCCTTGTTTGATTCCTGGGTCAGGAAGATCCACTGGAGAAGGGATAGGCTACCTACTCCAGTGTTCTTGGGCTTTCCTGGTGGCTCAGCTGGTAAATAATCTGCCTGCAATGCGGGAGACCTGGGTTCAATCCCTGGCTTGGGAAGATCTCCAGGAGAAGGGAAAGGCTACTCACTCCAGCATTCTGGCCTGGAGAATTCCATGGACTGTATAGTCCATGGGGGTCACAAAGATTCAGATATGACTGAGCGACTTTTGCTTTTTCACTTTCCTGTGATTAAGGTACAAATTTCTCACAAATAGGTTTAGCTTTTCCTGTTTACCTACAAGGAAATCTAAATGGAATCCCATTTTGATAAAATTGTATGTGATAAACTTGAATAATAGATAAATCATGAATGCTATTGTGTAGAAAATAGCAACACAACAATTGCCTAGAAAAAAAGCAACATATTATTATATGTTATATATTATTTTACATTATTATATTATCATTATAATTCCCCTCAGTTCTTTTCACTTGGATTATTGTATCAGTTAGCTGTTGCTACATACTAAGTCATTCTAAAAGCAATGATTTAGTATAATCTATTTTTTACCTAATGAGTTTCTATGATGGGCAGTTGATCTGAGTTATGATTGTTTCCTCATGGGTCTACTGTAAACTGTCAGACTCTGTTTTGTGTTTTAAAGGCTCCTGCACAATGGTGTGTGTAGTTGTAGTGGTCTTCTGTCTTGAACAACTTTATGTCAATTTCTTCCTTTTACATAAATAGGTTAAGTAAGTAAGTGTTAGTCGCTCAGTCGTGTCTAACTCTTTGCGACCCCATGGATTGCAGCTCACCAGGCTCCTCTGTTCATGAGACTTCCCAAGCAAGTGGGCCACCATTTCCTTCTGCAGGGGATCTTCCCAACCCAGGGGTTGAACCTGGGTCTCCTGCACTGCAGGCAGATTCTTTACTGATTGAGCTACAAGGGGAGCCCCATGTAAGTAGGTTAGTCTTTAGTTTATCATGTACAGTGACTGGATGAGTTGGACCATAAAGAAGGCTGAGCACCAAAGAATTGATGCTATCCAACTGTGGTGCTGGAGAAGACTCTTGAGAGTCCCTTGGTCTGAAAGGATATCAAACCAATTAGTCCTACAGGAAATCAACCCTGAATATTCAGTGGAAGGACTGATGCTGAGGCTGAAGTGCTAATACTTTGGCCACCTGATGCGAAGAGTCAACTCATTGGAAAAGACCCTGATGCTGGGAAAGATTAAGGGTAAAAGGAGAAGGAGGTGGCAGAGGATGAGATGGTTAGATTTCATCACTGACTCATTGGACATGAATTTGAGCAAGATCTGGGAGATGGCAAAGGACAGGGAAGCCTGGTGTGCTGCAGTCTGTGGGGTCACAAAGGGTTGAACATCACTTAGTGACTGAACAACAATTTTTACTTTATAAGTTATATGTAAAAAAAAACTGGATTTCTCAAATGTTAATTGCTATATTTAAATTTCACTGTTCCTAAATCTATATATATATCACTTTGCTGTCTTTCCAGTTAGAGGAGCTCTCTCTCACCAACTTTAGTGTGATTCAACTACCTGTGCTTGACATACTACCCATAATAATGCAGAGTCAGAAAATTTTGCTTCTTAACTAATTCATTAGAGTGTAATTACATATAATAAACTATACATTTTTAAAATATGCAATTTTCTAATTATACAGAGTGAAGTAAGCCAGAAAGAAAAACACAAATACAGTATACTAACTCATATATATGGAATTTAGAAAGATGGTAATGATAACCCTGTATGCGAGACAGCAGAAGAGACACAGATGTATAGAACAGTCTTTTGGACTCTGTGGGAGAGGGCGAGGGTGGGATCATTTGGGAGAATGGCATTGGAACATGTATAATATCATATAAGAAATGAATCACCAGTCCAGGTTTGATGCAGGATACAGGGTGCTTGGGGCTGGTGCACTGGGATGGCCCAGAGGGAGGGAGGTGGGAGGGGGGTTAAGGATTGGGAACACGTGTACACCCATGGTGGATTCATGTTGATGTGTGGCAAAACCAATACAATATTGTAAAGTAATTAGCCTCCAATTAAAATAAATTAAAAAATAAGAATAAATAAATAAATTTCAAAAGCCAGAAGTATATTACATGGTTCCATTTGCATATAATTTTAAAAGGTCCACAATAAGTTCTAATTTCTTTGTAAAGTTATTATTAATAATGGAAATGCCCTGAGCCTTAATTTTATCTTTCAGAAGGAAATGTGAGATGATCAATCCTAACTTCACTTGGATGTTGTGAGGAATTAAAGAAATGTATAGAAGGCAATGGCACCCCACTCCAGTACTTTTGCCTGGAAAATCCCATGGATGGAGGAGCCTGGTAGGCTGTAGTCCATGGGGTCGCTAGAGTTGGACACGACTGAGCGACTTCACTTTCACTTTTCACTTTCATACATTGGAGAAGGAAATGGCAACCCACTCCAGTGTTCTTGCTTGGAGAATCCCAGGGACAGGGAAGCCTGGTGGGCTGCCATCTATGGGGTCGCACAGAGTTGGACATGACTGACGCGACTTAGCAGCAGCATAGAAACACTTTGCTGAATCAACAAACATTGTTCAAGTTTAGGAATATGTATATGTGTATATATGTCTGTATATACCTCTCTGAAATAAGCACACACATGCACATAGATGTGCATGCACCATTTCAATTGTAACCCCACCCACTGTGCTGAAAGAAAACATGAGAGACAGTTGGAAGGTTAGAAGTAAAAAAAAAAAAAAAAATGGATGCTGGAATAAACATGATTTAGAAAAAATATAGAAATATTAAAACAAAGATTTTTTTTTTCCAGAGCAACATTTTAATGCAGAAGACGAAGATTTAAAGTAGAATGTGTGCCGTTAATTGTGATAATTATTTACTTTTCCTATCTTAAATTCTAAATCTCTCATAGTCAGAACCATATTTACATTTAGACAAAGCGAAATTCTCTGTACCAGCTAAGGGGGCAAAATCTCTCCAGAGTGACTGAAATTTTCTCCTGTTTAAGATATGAGTTTAACATATAATGACTTTATAAGGAAGCTCAGTGTTAGAATCAAAAACTTAAACTCAGCTGCTAGGAATAGCATGTGTTAAAATTAATGTGTGTGAATCTCTCAGTCATGTCCGGCCTTTGGAACTCCATGCACGATCTTTCCTTAGAATTTGCCAGGAAAGTACACAGGAGTGGGTTGTCATTCCCTTCTTCACGGGATTAGCCCCAACTAGGAATGGAGCCCAGGTCTCCTGTTTTGCAGGTGGATTCTTTACCATCTGAGATATAATATGTTAGCAGGAATGTTAGCATATGATTGGACAAATATCTATGTTAGACTCCTATTGCTTCTTTAACAAATTACAACACTAGCAGGTTAAAAGAAGTACCTATCATAAAGTTCTTTGAGACAAAAATCCTGAAGCCTCATTGAGCAAAAATGAAGATGTCTGCAACTCTGTGATACTTCTGGATGCTCCAGAGAGAATAAACTCAATGTCCTGTTAATATTTTACTTCTAATGGTCACCGGCATCACTTAACTCATGGTCCTTCCTCTGTCTTCAAATCCACATGCCTACAATTTTAAATGTCTGACTCCAATTCTTCTTCCTTTCTCAATCACATTTAGAAAATCTATTGTGATTATATTAGTCCAATCTGCATATCTGTGCTAATATTCCTACATCAAGATCAACTGTATTTCATCAGCAATTGTAATTAAGCCAGATATGTAAGGTAGGATACTCCAAAGTTTTTAGCATGTGGATCTCTTTTGGAGGATCTTATTCTGGTTACTGCAAAGTCTTTTTCTTTTTTTTTTTTTTTTTCTTTTTTTCTTTTCTTTAATAAAATAATTCTCTTTCGTGGCCCTTTCCCCATGGCCAGGACTCTTGGGGAAGGAACTGGCCCCCCCTGGGTGGAAATTCGGCTGACTGCCTGAGCCCTAAATCCCTACTCAGTTTTTTTTTTTATTAATTTTTTTTAATTTTTAAATTTTTTATTCCTTTATTTCTCATGTGTTCCCCATCCTGAACCCTCCTCCCTCCTCCCTCCCCATACCATCCCTCTGGGTCGTCCCAGTGCACCAGCCCCAAGCATCCAGCATCGTGCATTGAACTGCAAAGTCTTTTTCTAACAGAAATTATTTTGTGTCACTTAATAATACTTATGTAAATCAATACAAAATTTATCACTACCTATGAAATTAAATGAAAATCTTATCTTTCAATATTGCATACATGGAAGGCTCTTCCCTGGTGGTCCAGTGGTTAAAGATCTGTGCTTGAAATGCAGGGGACACTGGGTTCTATCCCTGGTTGGGGAACTAAGGTCTCACATGCCATGTGGCCAGAAAATAAAAGAAAACAAACAAAGAAAAGACACCCTGAATTGTTTACAAGATTACATACAGAGAAGATTTTTGTTGAATACCTAAATCTAGCTATAACTGAATCTAACACAGAACCACTTCTTTGCTACACAAACTGTGATTCACAGATGAGGACCTGAAGCAGCAACACTTAGCATCTTGTTAGAAATGAAGGGTCTGTAGGCCCCTGATCAGATCTGTTGAAAAATAATTTGAACTTAAACTACAATCCCTGGCAATTTTTAGGAATAGTGAATTTAGATAAATGCTACTCTGGAATAAATATTCTCACCTTAACAGTGTTGACTATTACAGAACTGGGTGCTATCCTGTAAATTACATTTCTGTAATGGAGAAAGGAGTTCATAAAAGTACTATTTCATAGAATATATTATAGTAAAATTTAAAGTAGACAGTCTTTATAATATGCTAAGCTAGTGGTGCATGCATGCTAAGTCACTTCAGTTGTATCCAACTGTTTGTGACTCTATGGACAGTAGCCCTCCAGACTCCTCTCTCCATGGGATTCTCCAGGCAAAAATACTGGAGTGGGTTGCCATACCCTCCTCCACGGGGTCCTCCTGACCTGGGGATACTACCCGCATCTCTTACTTTTCCTGCAATGGCAGTAGACTTCTTTAATTTCTGATGTAAGTAGGAAATTTTTTGGCTTTGCAAAACTTTCATGAAACCAAGTCATAATACCCAAGTTAGCTTTATATTAAAGAAGCAAAGTTATCCCTTGTTTTGAAGAGGGCAATAGTCAGACATTTCTGGGATTGTGTGTCCACCACAAATCAAGGCATTGAAGATCCAAAGGACATATTCAAGACCAATGGTCAATATTATGTTTTTGAGACAATTTTAACTCAGGGATGTGATAAGGTGTCAGAAACCTTAGAGCTTTGGAAGCAGAAGAGTTAACAGAGAAGGAATGACAAAACTGAATTTACTTATCTTATATTGGAGTCTCTTAGGAACAGAGAATCAGAAGAAAGAATCAATTTTGTCCAGACCAGTGTCACCAGGGAACATCACATACTTAGAGGCTGATGTAACAAGAAAAAAACATGTCTAATGAGCCAATATACAAAGATGTAAATAACCCGTCTGCTGCAGTCCCTCAGCCTGTGCCTCTTTGGTTGGACAGGATGTAGTTGTTGCTTTTGCAATCCTACATCTGGCTGAGAGGCCAATGCTTGATCTCTTCTTGCTGTCTTGTGGGGAGACAGAGCTTTGATCTGCATTGCCAGCTACTTAGGGGGAAATTTTGACTTTCACAGGGAAACCTCCTGCACAGAGTTCCCAAACAGGTGAGTTTGACAGCTCCACAGACACTGCAGGAGAGGATCAGAGAGGATGGAAGCCAGGAATGTACCAGAGGTCACAGAGGTCACAATCTAGCATAGCCTGCAGAGGTCACTGCAGTTGTTTGCTGGGTTTCCTAAATAAAATAGGTACATAAATAAAAATGTATATATTTATGATGCTGGAAAGGAAGAGTGCACCTGAAAACGTGAGTGGTAATGTTGACAATTAAATCATGCTAGTGGAAGCCCACAAAAGAACGAATGGGAGGTATAAACTGCATCCAGTAAAAGTGGGGCATGAGTCTAAGTTTCTTCTAATTAACAGGAGTAGACAAATAGGGCATTAACTGTAGAGGGTCGATCAGTGAGGTGAGGGCATTTCATTTTATTGTAAGAAGGGACATATTAGACTGTGCCTCCATATGGAGGAGAAAGATCTAAACTAATGACTGTTTGCAAATACACACTTTCAATAGCTGTGTAGGAAACACACATTACAGTATCTTCTCTCACTCTTGTGTTCATATAAGGAAAAAAAAATACTTAGCTACATAAGTGAAAAGATGTATGCTAGTGAGGCTTACTTTCAACTATCTTATCTGTGAGGCTAAATATATCTACGGATTTGTTAGCCATGCAGTGTTACTCTATTTAAAAAAAATCTCTGTAACTATTTTGTTTTATATAGTGGTATCAGAGTATTGTTATTCCTTTTTAAAATTGCATTTTTTGATAGAAAGAATTATTTTTTAACAAGAAACTTAAATTCATGATTTAGTTCTTTTATATATGCATAGATGTATTTGTGGGGATTTTACACAAATTGATAAATGTTGTTGATCTTATATACCAACATTCTCTTCATTTCTTTTCCAAAAGAATTTAGGTATAATTGACACATGACAGTATATGAGTTACAGGTACACAGCTTGATGGTTCAATATTTGTTTATGTTGCTAAATGATCACCACAGTAAACCTAGTTAACATCTATCACCACACATAGTTACAATTTATTTCTTGTGATGAGAGTTTTTAGGATATACTGTCTCTTAGCAACTTTCAGTTCAGTTCAGTTCAGTCACTTAGTCGTGTCCAACTCTTTGCGACCCCATGATTCAGAGCACACCAGGCCTCCCTGTCCATCACCATCTCCCGGAATTCACTCAAACTCACGTCCATCGAGTCAGTAATGCCATCCAGCCATCTCATCCTCTGTTGTCCCCTTCTCCTCCTGCCCCCAATCCCTCTGAGCATCAGAGCTTTAGCATTATTCCTTCCAAAGAACACCCAGGACTGATCTCCTTTAGAATGGACTGGTTGGATCTCCTTGCAGTCCAAGGGACTCTGAAGAGTCTTCTCCAACTTTAAATTATGCTAAAAAAAGTATTATGAACTATAGTCATCATGCTGCACAGTATATACCACCCATTGCTTTTTATTCTTATTTTTCTTACTGTAATAATTTAATTACTTTAATATTCTTAATGTGTCCACTCTTGCTGTAAGCAAGAAAGGAAAGTGAGAGTTCTTCAGCATCCTTAGTGGTGATAATTTTTTATACATATTTACTCCTATTAAGAGTTTCTCATCTGTTACTCCTTATTATTCCTTTTGGCCTTCTCATTAAACCTTTTCCTATAACTTGCATCACCTGATCTTAACTTTTTACCATTTGCTTATATTCTAAGCATATTTGAATTCTTCTATCTACATTTAAGATAAAATTATAATTTAGATACTTCTTCTTCCTTACATTGTAAATGTTCTTATGTTATATTGTTTCATTTCCAAATCTTTGGCAATTTGATCTTAAATTAGTGATCCATGTAATACTGTTAAATTTTTACTCTTTTGTGTCTTTTGATCAGTTAATTGTAGATTTTCATTCAATTTTATTATGTTCTATTGTTCATAAAGGGGCTTCCCAGATGGTGCTAGTGATAATGATCTTGTCTACTAATGGAGGAGAATTAAGAGATGCAGGTTCAAATCCTGGGTTGGGAAGATCCCCTGGAGGAGGGCATGACAACTCACTCCAGTCTTCTTTCTCGGAGAATCCTGTGGACAGATGGCGGCTACTGGCAAACTATAGTCCATAGTGTCGCATGGAATTGGACATGACTGAAACAACTTAGCACATAGCACGTTGCCCAGAAAACAATACACTTTACATAATTGCACTCTCATCAATATAATTTGTTTCAAAAGTTCTTAGGTTTTGAAAAATATCTTTGTAAAATGTGTTCTTAAACACACTTATATACTTTTACACAAATGCATCAATACCATCATGGATATATCATAAATGGTCTTTATATTTTAGTGACAAATAGTCATTATGTTTAATGTTTTCTACAATTTGTTCCTCACTTGTTTCATTCTCAATAATACCTCAGGGACTTGCTTCCAATCAACCAGTATAATGTTGGTTCATTATTTTAATATCTATATAATATCACATGGTGTGGCTGTGTGACTCCCACATTTGGTGGCCTATAACATTATTTATTCATAAGTGACTATTATATCACTGCTACAAAAATATTTTGAGAGTCTTTATTTAATACTGTGCTTCTCAACCAAGGATAATTGTGTTCCCCAGGGTGTTTTGACCAATATTTGTAGACATTATTTGCTGTCACACTGATGAAAAATAAGTGGTGGGCAAGGATGTTTCTAAACATCCTGCAGTTTACAGGACAGACCCCACCCCAGAGAAGGAACAGGCAGAGAATGTCCAATAGCACAGAGATTGAGGAAATCTGAGTTTAAAACTCTCTGTGTTTCTAGTATCAGTAAAAATGTAGTTCCATTGTGGACTTTTATATATGCATCTAAAATGGATTGCTCACTTTTACTCTAGGGTCTTTAGTCCCTTTTTAAAAGATATGTCAGAGAAGGAACTACTTAATTTCCTTCTAGATAGCCATTTATTCCAGTTTTTATTCAACAATCCAGCCTTTTCCAACCAAATTGAATACAACCATCCCAAAGGATAGTGTTCATACCTAAGGGGACCTAATTTCTAATCATAACACATTATAACAAAGCATCTGATATCTGCCAGAAATTTCTGGGTCATTATATGTTCTCTTGAGTCAAGGTCTTTACTAAATTATTAATTCATGTCATAAATGTTTAATTACTCATATTATAAATCATGTTTCAGTCAGTTTTTGCTGTTCCAGTTTTCTTTACTATGATTATATGAAATCACCCTTTTATTTGTTTCATATTTTAGCCATATTTTGTCATTTCATAATTCACTCATTTTCTTAAGTTCATTTTTAAATAAATGCAAATATATTCACATACCTTTGAGAAAATAATAAGTGAACAGGCAGTTGTCTCTGATGATAAAGCAAATTAAGTCTCTGATGATTAGTATCTTAAATTATAGTGGCAAGGTCACAGTACAGTGAAATAAAATATAGTGTCCTCAGGCTTAAATCACATAAAGAAGTTTATCCAGAATAAGAGAATAAATTTTTCTGACCTGCTCAAGATTTATGGAGTATGGTGTGCAAAGGCTTTTGTATATTGGACAAAGCCCAGAACTAGAATTAAAGTGTTGGATTTATTAAAAAGTCAAACCATTAAGCCCAAGAGTAACAAATTATGACCCAGAAGAAAAGAGAGATCAGTTCAGTTCAGTTCAGCCACTCATTTGCTTTGCAACCCCATGAATTGCAGCACGCCAGGCCTCCCTGTCCATCACCATCTCTGAGAGTTCACTCAAACAAGAAAAGAGAGATAGAACTTGCCTAATTCAGTATCAGATGACACAGAGAGGTCAAATCATTTGGTAAAGCACAGGAAAGACAATTTTCTACTGCTTCAAATAACACAAATGAAACTTTTGTTGTGTTTTGTACATTTTCATTTTTGAATTGTTAGTCTACTCTTGTTGGTTATTTTTCTCTTGGGATATTAAATCTGTATGTTTTTTTCACATCATATAGATATAACTGTTTCTTTCCCTGGAAAAGAGGTATGTTTCTTTCTGATTTTTCCTGGGCATCTAGGAGATGCAGCTGAGGTTGGAATCTTGCCAAACCAAGGAAGCTTTTCTTGGTCACATTGTCTCAGGAAGGATTTGAGCTTGTTAGCTCTTCTACCTTCATTTTAACTGTCCCTCATACTTTTTATATTTCTTTACATACAGGGCAGAAAGTGGCTGTAGCTAAAAGGAGCCTCAAATTTATTATTGTCTCAGAAGCTTATGAACTGGAATTTCTGCATACCACTTAAACTTTGTTTAGGAGAAAATTACAGGAGATGTAAAGTGACGGAGGTTCAATCCCTGGGTCAGGAGGATCTCCTAGAGGAGGGCATGGTAAACCACTTCAGTGTTCTTGCCTTGAAAATTTCTTGGACAGAGGATCCTGGTGGGCTACAGGATAGAAATCAGACACAACTGACGTGACTTAACACAAACACACACACACATAGGAGAAAATTAATCTGATCTGACCAGCTTGAGCTATAACCACTCATGGCCCAAGGAGGGTGGTTCTGGATAAGAAATTCGTGACAGTAGCTGCTCTGGAGGTGATACTGTGTCTGTGAACCTGTGCCTTGTGGAATAGGAACAGTTCTTAAAGCAGAAGCACCTGAGCTCATAAATTAAGTTGGCATACTAAGGTGACGGTGGTCAAAACTCAATCAAAGATGGTACTAAGCAGAGGATCTGATATAATTCACAGGATGTCCTTGCAACTAAATCCATAAAGTGCTGGGAACAACATGGAAAGAAGGATTCTCTGTGGACTGAAGTGTCAGCTGTAGCAGGGAAGCCCCCTTGTTCCTCAGCATTCCTGTTGTTGTTGTTGTTCAGTGGCTCAGTCATGTCTGACTCTTTGCAATCCCATGGACTGCAGCACACAAAGATCCCCTGTCCTTCACTATCTCCTGAAGCTTGCTCAAACACATGTCCATTGAGTCGATATGCCATACAACCATCTCATCCTCTGTCGTTTGCTTCTCCTTCTGTTTGCAATCTTCCCAACATTAGGGGCTTTTCCAATGACTCAGTTCTTCGCATCAGGTGGCCAAAGTATTGGAGTTTCAGCTTCAGCATCAGTCTTTCCAGTGGATATTCAGGGTTGATTTCCTTCAGGATTGATTGGTTTGATCTCCTTTCCATCCAAGGGATTCTCAAGAGTCTTCTCCAACACCACAGTTCAGAAGCATCCATTCTTTGATGCTCAGCCTTCCTTATGGTCCAACTCTCACATCCATACATGACTACTGGAAAAACCATAGCTCCGACCATACAGAATTTTATTGGCAAAGTGATGTCTCTACTTTTTAATATGCTATTTGTCATAGCCTTTTTCCTCAAGAGTAAGCATCTTTTAATTTCATAACTGCAATCACTGTCCACAGTGATTTTGGAACACAAGAAAATAAACTATTTAACTGTTTCCACTGTTTCCCCATCTATTTGCCAGGAAGTGCTAGGACTAGATGCCATGATCTTAGTTTTTTAAATGTTGAGTTTTAAGCCAGCCTTTTCAGTCTCCTCCTTCACCTTCGTCAAGACGCACTTTAGTTCCTCTTTACATTCTGCCATAAGGGTGGTGTCATCTGCGTATCTGAGGTTATTGGTATTTTTCCTGGCAATCTTGATTCCAGCTTGTGACCTATCCATCTCTAATCACTCCTCCTTTTATTCATTCCTCTCTCCCACTGGCTTCCTTGTTTAGATCTGAACATGTGGAACCAGCATCTTCCTCAGGTCCTTTGCAGTGATTGTTCCTCCTGCTTTCACTCTAGTGAGTACCTTCTCCTAGTATCACAATAGGTCCTTCTCTTCCTTTCTTAATGTTTCTTCAAATAAACCCTTGTTTTAAGCCCTTGCCTGAACACTCAGCGTAAAATAATGTCTCTTAGTACTCTCTCCTTTACACATGTTTCTGTTTTCTCCATACATCTGTCATCTTCTAACATATTATATATTTATTTGAATATCATTTTTCACCATCCTTGGATTGTGAAAGATTTGTTTTTAAATATGTCTAAAATATAGAGATATTTTATCCCGTATATGTGCACATATTTATCACTTATATGTGCTTAGAATATTTATGCTCTCAATATGTTGCTCAATAAAACTGAAACATGAACTGCTTGGAAATATGCTCAAATGGGACAAACACTTTGAGTTAGAGGCAAAATGAGGTATATCCTCAAGGAGAATTTATCTATATACAGCATATTAACATCAATTTTTTGTCAGCAAAATGGAGATTACAGTATTTTAGCTATTTGAGTAATATCAATTTGAGTGAAAATTATCATGTTATACACATTTTTTCCCAATAGTCACATCATCATATGGAACCAGAGAACAAGACACAAATTTCACAATTTCTCCTTCTGGGTTTCTCAGAGGAAACAGAACTGCAGCCCATCATATTTGGGGTTTTCTTCTCCATGTACCTGATCACTGTGTTTGGAAATCTGCTCATCATCCTGGCTGTCAGCTCAGACCTCCACCTCCACACCCCCATGTACTTCTTCCTCTCCAACCTGGCCTTTGTAGACATCTGTTTCACCTCCACCATCATCCCAAAGATGCTGCAAAGCACTCAGACACAGAGGAAAGTCATTACTTATGAAGGCTGCATCGTCCAGGTTTATTTTTACTTACTTTTTGCAGGATTAGATGACTTCCTCCTGACTGTGATGGCCTATGACCGGTATGTGGCCATCTGTCACCCCCTGCACTACCTGGTCATCATGAAGCCCTGGGTATGTGGACTGCTCCTTCTGGTGTCCTGGATCATGAGTGCCCTGTTTTCCTTGTTACACAGCTTAATGGTGTTGCAGCTGTCATTCTGCTCAGACTTGGAAATCCACCACTTTTTCTGTGAAATCAAATGGCTGATCCAACTTGCCTGTTCTGACCCCTTTCTCAACAACATAATGGTGTATTTTGGATCTGTAATTCAAGGGAGTGTTCCCCTGGCTGGTATCCTTTACTCTTACTCTAAAATTTCATCCTCTATCTGTGGAATCTCATCAGCTAAGGGGAAGTATAAAGCATTCTCTACCTGTGCATCTCACCTCTCAGTTGTCTCCTTATTTTATTGTTCAGCCTTAGGAGTATACCTTAGCTCTGCTGCTACCCACAGCTCACACACAAGTACAATTGCCTCGGTGATGTACACTGCGGTCACACCCATGCTGAACCCCTTCATCTACAGTCTGAGAAATAAAGACATAAAGAGGACTCTAAAAAGATTCTTTGGAATGGTAACATTTATAAAAGAGCCATTTGTCCTTGGGCTGAAGGACATGGGCTGAAGAACTGCCCATGATAGCAGGGCTCAAAGCCTCATAGGCACATATGTGATTCTTTGATTAGATTGTGATAATAGCAAAAGCTTCTTCAATTTATTGCCTGATATTTCCATTTCTTTGATTTCAACTTCTCTACACAATTTTAAAAACATCCTTGATTAACTTTGCTGTTCTCTGTTATCTAAGTTGTTTCTTTTGTCACTTTTCTATTCTCTCAAATTGATTCAAAACCTCATGTGAAACATATATGTAAATTTCCATTTATCTCATGAGACTTCACACATTTCTTAAGAATATTCTTCTGAAATGATACACTATATACTAAACTTTCTTTCTTTTTACTAAAGGAATCATCATGAATTTTGCTACTTCTATGGGAAAAAAAAAAAACTACCTTGGAAACCAAACCAATTATATAATTTCATAGAAGAATAAAATATGAAAATACAGTCTATCACATTTTAGTTCTTCATATCTTGGAAGGTCACTACCATAACTGCTCTTCCCAAAAATGTAAATGTTAGCAGGTAGTGTATTTCATAATTGGTCATCTGATTTTACTCCCTAACAGTGTACTAGTCTCTATTTATTAATAGCTCAGTGTCCACATTGCCTACAGGAGTTACTGGTAAAACTGAGCATCAAACACACGACTCTGATTGGCATCTATGTGAAACAAAGATTTCAATAAAGAGTTTGACATAAGACCTAGAGTCATAGAAGACCTTAAGTATGAGTTAGCAAAAATTTGTGTCAGGTTATATATTTGCAAGAGATGTTTTCATGGTGTCCATTTACTTATTGATGTATACGATTTAGTGTCTGTTTGTAAAGGGGTTTATCGTGGAGGTGAAGGATTTTTGGGGGGTACTTATATCATTCTGCTTGAATATTTCCATTGTTGCCTACAAATAAACGACTCCTTCCATTGCTCTACACGAAATATTTCCCCCATTCCATTTCTGTGATAACCAGTAAAAGAGTTGTGAATGAATAATTTAAATATCATATTTATATGATGTACATGATATATATAATATTATATAGATGATATATATCTCCAAATTATGGCTCTCTAGATTTAAATTTCCATCTAGTCCTGTGATAAAGGCACAAGTTTTTCACAAACAAGCATATCCTTTTAACCTTTCTTGCTTACCTACAAGGAAACCTAAATGGAATCCCTTTTTAATAAAATTGTATGACATAATCACAACAATTGCCTTTCCTTCAGTTCTATTCACTTGGACTGTAGTATTAGTTAGCTGTTGCAACATAGCACATCATCCTAAAAGCAATGATTTAGTGTAATGAATCTTTTATCTAATGAGTTTCTATGACAGGGAGTTGATCTGAGTTATGATTGTTTCCTCATGGGTCTATTGTCAGCTGTCAGGCTCCATTTTGTGTTTTAAAGGCTCCTCCACGATGGTGTGTGCAGTTGTAGTGGTCTTCTGTCTTGAACAACTTTATGTCAATTTCTTCCTTTTATGTAAGTAGGTTAGTCTTTAGTTTATCATGGATCGTGATTAGATGAGAGTTGTACCATAAAAAGGGCTGAGCACCAAAGAATTGATGCTATCCAACTGTGGTGCTGGAGAAGACTCTTGAGAGTTCCTTGGTCTGAAAAGAGATCAAACCAGTCAGTCCTACAGGAAATCAACCCCGAATATTCAGTGGAAGGACTGAAGCTGAGGCTGAAGTGCTAATACTTTGGCCACCTGACGCGAAGAGTCAACTCATTGGAAAAGACCCTGATGCTGGGAAAGATTAAAGGTAAAAGGAGAAGGAGGTGGCAAAGGATTAGATGGTTGGATTTCATCACTGACTCATTGGACATGAATTTGAGCAAGATCTGGGAGATGGCGAAGGACAGGGAGGCCTGGCGTGGTGCAGTCCATGGGGTTGCAAAGAGTTGGACATGACTTAGTGACTGAACAACAGTCTTTAGTTTATAAGAATAACAAACAAAACTGGATTTCTCAAATGTTAATTGCTATATTTAAATTTCACTGTTCCTAAATCCATATATGTCACTTTGCTTTCTTCCTAGTTAGAGGAGTTGTCTCTCACCAATTTTTGTATGATTAACATACTACCCTTAACAATGCACAGCCAGAAAATTTTAATTCTTGACTCCATGAATGGTCTTTCCATGGAATTCTCCAGGCAAGAATACAGGAGTTTGTTGTCGTTCCCTTCTCCAAGGGATTATCCCAACCTAGGAATTGAACCCAGGTATCCTGCATTGCAGGTGGATTCTTTACCATCTGAAATATAATATGTTAGCAGGAACAGCATATGATTGGACAAATATCTATGTTAGACTCCTATTGCTTCTTTAACAAATTACAACACTACCAAATTAGAAGTACCTATCATAAAGTTCTATGAGACAAAAATCCTGAAGTCCCATTGAGCAAAAATGAAGATGTCTGCAACACTGTGATTCTTCTGAATGCTCCAGAGGAGAATGCATTCAATATCTTGTTTTCAATATCTTGTTAATATTTTACTTCTAATGGTCACCAGCATTGCTTAACTCATGGCTCCTCCTCTGTCCTCAAATCCAGATGGCTACAGTTTTAAATGTCTGACTCCAAGTCTTCTTCCTTTCTCAATCACATTTAGAAAATCTATTGTGATTATACTAGTCCAATCTGCATATCTGTGCTAATAGTCCTACATCAAGATAAACTGTATTTCATGAGCTATTGTAATTATGCCAGCTATGTTAGTTAGGGTATTCCAAAGTTCTTAGCATGTGGACATCTTTTGGAGGATCTTGTTCTGCCTACTGCAAAGTCTTTTTCTAATAGAAATTATTTTATGTCACTTAATATTTCCATAAAAATCAACAAAAACTTTATCACTACCTATAAAAATGAGTGAAAATCTTATCTTTCAAAATTACATACACGGAAGGTACTTCCCTGGTAGTCCAGTGGTTAAGGATCTGTGCTTCCAATGCAAGGGACAATGGGTTCTATCCCTGGTTGGGGAACTAAGGTCTCACATGCCATGTGGCCAGAAAATAAAAGAAAACAAACAAACAAAAGACATCCTGGATTGTTTTCAAGATTACATACAAGGAAGATTTTGTTGAATACCTAAGTCTTTCTATAACTGAATCTAACATAGGACCACTTATTCGCTACCCAAACTGTGATCCACAGATGAGGACCTGAAGCATCAGCACTTAGCATCTTGTTAGATATGAAGGGTCTGTGGGTGCCTAATCAGACCTGCTGAAAAATAATTTGAAATTAAACTACAATCCTTGGAAATTTTTAGGAATAGTGAATTTAGAGAAATGCTACTCTGGAATAAATTTTCTCACCTTCACAGTGTTGGCCTTTCAATTAAGTTCAGTTGCCCAGTCATGTCTGACACTTTGTGCCCCATGGACTGCAGCACACATGGCTTTCCTGTCCATCACCAACTCTTAGAGGAAAACATAGGCAGAACACTTGATGACATAAATCAATTCCACTCCTAGACATATACCCTGAGGAAACCAAAATTGAAGAAGACACACGTGTTCCATTGTTCATTTAGCACTATTTACAATAGCTAGAACATGGAAGCAACATAGATGTCTGTTAACAGATGAATGAGTGAAGTAGTGTGGTACATATACACAATGGAATATTCCTCAGCCATAAAAAGGAATGCATTTGAATCAGTTCTGATGAGGTTGATGAACCTAGAATTCTATGGGCTCAAGCAAATAAAACTCCTAAGTCTAGCCCAGATACAAAGCTGGATAAAGAGACACCACCTCCTAATGAAAAGTGCTTCAGTGTCACATTTCATAAGACATAGGTACAAAGAAAGCTTCACTTAGGGCCACCTCAACAAACAGGTATAATTTCAATTCAGTAATGATTTATTTTTTCTTCCAATTTTAGTAGATGAATGATCTTGGAAAACACCAATGTATATGTGTCTGTATTTTTTTTTCATTTATTTTTAATGATATATCATTCATTGAGATAATGTCATATAAGTTTCATGTGTACAAACATTTCTTTTTTTTACTTCTGTGTACAGGACAGAGCACTCCCAAGCAAAATTTCAGTTTCCATTCATCATGATAATGTCCATCCCCTTTAAGCAATTCACCCTCCCCTCAGTCCCCTTTCCCTCATGCAAAGAACTCTGTTCTCTGTACCTACATGTTAGCTCTTGTTTGCTTTGGAGTGCTCATTTACTAGCTTTGTTTGTCTGTTTGTTCTATTTCACATATGAGTGAAATCAAAGGATATTTGTCTTCCTCTCTCTGATTTATTTTACTTGGTAAAACACCCTTAAATTTCATCCATATTGTTGCAAATGAAAACTTTCATCTTTTTCATTCTGAGTAGTATTCCATTGTGTATGTATGTATGTATGTATATATATACATATATACTCATATACAGATGTATAACATCTTTTTTATACATTCATCCATTGATAGAAAGTGAAAGTCACTCAGTCATGTCTGAGTCTTTGCCACCCCATAGACTACACAGTCCATGGAATTCTCCAGGCTAGAATACTGGAGTGGGTAGCCTTTCCAACCCAGGGTCTCCTGTATTGCAGGCAGATTATTTACCAGCTGAGCCACAAGGGAAGCCCATACATTGATGGGCCTAGATATTTTCCGTATATCTTGACTATTTTAAATCCTACTGTGATCAACTTAAGGGTTCATTTATCTTTAAAAATTAGTGCTTTCATGTTTGGGAATAAATACTCAGGAGTGGAATAGACTCTTTGCGGCCCCATGGACTGTAGCCTATCAGGCTGCTCCATCCATGGAATTTTCCAGGCAAGAGTGCTGGAGTGGATTGCCATTTCCTTCTCCAGGGGATCTTCCAGACCCAGGAATCGAACCCGGGTCTCCCACATTGCAGGCAGACGCTTTACCATCTGAGCCACCAGAGAAGCTGAATCATATGATAGTTCCTAATTATTTGAGGAACCTATATTTTGTTTTCCATTGTAGCTGTACCAATTTAAATTCATACCAACGAGGCACACATATATGGACAATTAGCTTAAAATAAGCCAATAGCATATGATGGAGAAAAGATACTCTCTACAATAAAAATGTTTCCCTTTTCTCCATATGATCACCAACACTTATTTCTTGTCTTTTTGATAATGCCATTGTAACAGGCATGAGATAAATTCTCACTGTGGTTTTGATTTGTATTTCCTTAGTAATTACAGTAAGTCCCTTACATATGAAACTTCAAGTTGCTAACTTTTAAAATGTGACCATGTGTTCACATATCCAGCCATGTAAATTAGTTCTCGCGTTTGGCATTATCTGTAAAAGTTAGGTGCCTAGGCTAACTTTGTTGGACTTATAAGGTCTGTCTAGTCAAGGCTATGGTTTTTCCTGTGGTCAGGTATGGATGTGAGAGTTGGACTGTGAAGAAGGCTGAGCGCCAAAGAATTGATGCTTTTGAACTGTGGTGTTGGAGAAGACTCTTGAGAGTCCCTTGGACTGCAAGGAGATCCAACCAGTCCATTCTGAAGGAGGTCAGCCCTGGGATTTCTTTGGAAGGAATGATGCTAAAGCTGAAACTCCAGTACTTTGGCCACCTGATGCGAAGAGTTGACCCATTGGAAAAGACTCTGATGCTGGGAGGTATTGGCGGCAAGAGGAGAAGGGGATGACAGAGGATGAGATGGCTGGATGGCATAACTGACTCGATGGACATGAGTCTGGGTGAACTCCGGGAGATGGTGATGGACAGGGAGGCCTGGTGTACTGCAATTCATGGGGTCGCAAAGAGTCGGACACGACTGAGTGACTGATCTGATTTGATCTGATCTGATGAACAAATAGGACTTAACGAACACACTCTTGCAACAGAAGTCATTTGTAAGTAAGGGATTTTTTAGAGTGATATTAAATATTTCTTTCTGTGTCAGTTGATCATTTGCATGTCTTTTTGAGAGCTTCCTTGGTAGCTCTGCTGTAAAGAATCCACCTGCAATGCAGGAGACACTGGTTTGATCCCTGGGTCAGGAAGATCCCAGGCAGAAGGGATAGACTACCTACTCCAGTATTCTTGAAAAAAAAAAAAACCTATTAAGATTCTTTGCTCATTTTAAAATCTAGTTCTTTTGTTGCTATTTTTATGTGAGTTATTTGTATATTTTAACATCAACTGCTTATCAGATATATCCCTTGTATATATCTTCTTCCATTTGGTAGTTTGTCTTTTCATTTTGTTAATGATTTCCTTTTCTATACAATGTTTTCTTAGTATGATATAGTATCATTGTTTACTCCTGGTTTTGTTTCCCTTGCCTGAGGAGATATACATCTAGAAAAGATATTACTAAAACCAACATCACAAAGCTTCCTGGCTTTGTCCTCTTTTAGGTGTCTTATGGATTCAGTCTCAGAGCTTACTGGCTGTGTTTCCTTTTGGTTTTTATAAATTCAACCCCAAGGAAAGTAGAAGCAGCAGGAGAGGGGGCACCAACTGTGGCATACCAGCATCGGGTGCCTGCAGCAGAGGGAGGAGCAGAGGTGGCAGTGGGGCATGGGACCCCGCCCCCAGCTACCTAGGTGTCCATGACCCTGTGCCCCCCTCTCCCACCTCCATATCTGCAGTGTTACAGCTGGTCAACCTTTCCACACTGGACATGCCACAGAACCCCTACCACCCCAGCTCCGCCGACTACCATCATCCTGCCTCATACGCAGAAGCTGTGACTCAGGAGATCTCAGAGAAGCTACACAGAAAAGCATCACAAGCATATCAGAAAACTACCCACCCTGCATCTCAAGCAGCACACCAGAAGCACTGACAACAGCAAGGTACCATACCCCAGAGGCACAAGAAGCAATAGCTAGGGCACAGGGTAACTCCTCTGACAGAGGCCATGGAGGGTCTAAAGTGCAGATTCATAACCATAGGCAGCTCAGATAGAAATGGGGGGGAAAAAAAAAAAAAGCTATATCATGTCGCCACCTACTGGACAAAGATAGAAAAACATGAAGGTTCTAACCTGAATCCTTCAGCCTGCTGAGCCTCCAGGATGTTAAAACTCAAAAGTAACATTAAGGGTATTTAAACATTTTTTTTAATATCACACACATAATTATATTGAACGATTCAAATATATTACCATATACATGTCTTCAGGTAGAGTTTACAAGAGAACACAAGTTTGAATAAATATAATATATATTATATAGTATTATACTATATATTATAATATAATAATATAATATATATTTAATAATATATAATATATAATAGATATGTGTGATATAAAAAAAGAATGTTTAAATACACTTAATGTTACTTTGCAAAATATTTCATTTTCATGTTGTCCATCTATTTCTTGAAATTCCAGATGTTCAAGTTGGACTTAGAAAAGGCAGAGGAACCAAAGATCAAATTGCCAACATCCACTGGGTCATTGAAAAAGCAAGATAGTTCCAGAAAAACATCTACTTCTGCTTTATAAACCATGCCAAAGCCTTTGACTGTGTGGATCACAACAAACTGTGGAAAAATTTTCAAGAGATAGGAACACCAGACGACCTGACCTGCCTCTTGAGAAATCTGTATGTAGGTCAAGAAGCAACAGTTAAAACTGGACATGGAACAACAGACTGTTCCAAATAAGGAAAAGAGTGTGTCAAGGCTTTATATTTAACTTATATGAAGAGTACATCATAAGAAACACTGGGCTGGATGAAGCACAAGCTGGAATCAAGATTGTCTGGAGAGATATCAATAACCTCAGATATACAGATGACACTACCCTTATGGCAGAAAGCGAAGAAGAACTAAAGAGCCTCTTGATGAAAGTGAAAGAGGAGAGTGAAAAAGTTGCCTTATAGCTCAACATTCAGAAAACTAAGATCATGGCACCTGGTCCCATCAATTCATGGAAAATAGATGGGTAAACAGTGGAAACAGTGTCAGACTTTGTTTTGGGGGGCTTCAAAAATCACTGCAGATGGTGACTGCAGTCATGAAATTAAAAGACACTTGCTCCTTGGAAGGAAAGTTATGACCAACCTAGATAGCATATTGAAAAGCAGAGACATTACTTTGCCAACAAAGGTCCATCTAGTCAAAGATATGGTTTATCCAGTGGTCATGTATGGATGTGAACATTGGACTATAAAGAAAGCTGAGGGTCAAATAATTGATACTTTTGAATTATGGTTTGGAGAAGACTCTTGAGACTCCCTTGGACAGCAAGAAGATCCAACAAGTCTTCAAGGAAATCAGTCTTGAATATTCATTGGAAGGACTGATACTAAAGCTGAAACTCCAATACTTTGGCCACCTGATGTAAAGAACTGAATCATTTGAAAAGACTCTGATGCTGGGAAAGATTGAAGGTGGGAGGAGAAGGGGATGAGATGGTTGGATGGCATCACTGACTCAACAGACATGAGTTTGAGTAAACTCCAGCAGTTCGTGATGGACAGGGAAGACTGGAGTGCTGCAGTCCATGGGGTTGCAAAGAGTCAGACGTGACTGAGCGACTGAACTGAACTGAACTTGATGCCTCAGGGGCTTTCCAGCTGACGCTAGTGGTAAAGAACCCCTGTCTGCCAATGCAGGAGACCTAAGATATGGTGTTTGATCCCTGGTTCAGGAGGATCCCCTGGAGGAGGAAATGGCAACTCGCTCCAGTTATCTTGCCTGGAGAATCCCATGGACAGAGGAGCCTGGCAGACTACAGTCAAAAAGTTACAAAGAGACATGACTGAGCAAAGCATGGACACACGTGATAGGTATTGTGGAAACAAAACTGAATAAGGAAGAGAATCCTAAAGAGGCAAATAAAATACAGTGACAACTAGCAATACACAGTGTATGTCAAAGTCCAAAACATCAGAAAAAGCAGCTAAAGTGATAATACAAAGGAATGATGTACACAAACATGAAATCAATGGTCTGAAATTTTCCTTGTTATAAACACACAGATAGCGGTGAATGTTTTCAGTAGTTTTCCCCACATAGGAGCAGTACAACTCATGACTATCCTTTATTTAAATAACTCTTGAATAAGAGGGAAATCACTAAGCTTAATCAAATGAGTTACATAAATTATATGAAAGAGGTGAGATCAAATAAATGGAAATTTCAAGAAATAAAGGACAAAGCAACATCTGCTTCCACAATCTGATCTCAAAAATTGCAATTTCTGCCTGTGAGGTTTTAAATCTTCCAGTCATGCTCCCTTCATCAGCTTAGGACAACTGGTGTTTTAATCATTGTCCTCCTAAAGAATGCTTTCAGAGCAGTCTTTATGTCCTTGTTCCTCAGACTGTAGATGAAGGGGTTCAGCATGGGTGTGACCACAGTGTACATCACCGAGGCCGTTGCACTTGAATGTGAGCTTTGGGTAGCAGCAGAGCTAAGGTATACTCCTAAGCACGTACAATAAAATAAAGAGACAACTGAGAGATGAGATGCACAAGTGGAAAATGCTTTATACTTCCCCTGAGCTGATGAGATTTCATATATGGTGGAAACTATCCTAGAGTAAGAGTAAAGGATACCAGCTAAGGGAGCACCTCCCAGCAGGACAGTAGCAAAATACATCACCATGTCATTAAGAAAAGTGTCAGAACAGGCAAGTTGGACCAACTGTTTCAGTTCACAGAAATAGTGAGGGATTATCACCTCTCTGCTGAAGGACAAACTCAACACCATTAAAGTTTGCAAGAAGGAATGTAGGACATTGATGACCCAGGAAACAAGAACCAGCAGTCCACAGAGCTGGGCACTCATGATGACCTTGTAGTACAGGGGGTGGCAGATGGCTACAAATCGGTCAAAAGCCATCACTGTTAGGAGGAAGTCATCCAACCCTAAAAAAAGTGTGAAAAAATACACCTGGGTGATGCAACCTTCATAGGTGATAACTTTGTTCTGGGTCTGGATGTTCCACAGCATCTTTGGGATGGTCGTGGAGGTGAAACAGATGTCTACAAAGGACAGGTTGGAGAGGAAGAAGTACATGGGGGTGTGCAGGTGGGAGTCTGAGCTGACGGCCAGGATGATGAGCAGGTTTCCAAACACAGTAATCAGGTACATGGAGAGGAAAAGCCCAAATATGATGGGCTGCAGGTCTGTTTCCTCTGAGAATCCCAGAAGAAGAAAACCTGAAACATGTGTTAGGTTCCTTGGTACCATGTGGTGGAGGTGACCTAAAGGAAAGGGGAAAATATCATGTCTAATTTTCACAAAAAAAGACATTGCTCACATCATTGAAAAACTATTATTTATATTTTGCCTAATTGTATTTAAATATATTTGCTTAACTAAGTTTTGCTTTGTTCATGGATTTGCTCCCCTTTAGGCAATTTCTGTGTCATCTGGAACTGACAAGGTTGTCCCACTTGCTGCTTCTTTCCCGGGATGTCATCTATTCCACATAAGAAATACTTTCATTCATTTGGGGATTATGAACTGAGTGATGATCATGTTCCAGGTGATGTCTTGGCAATGAGTATAGGGTTCTAAACAACAAAATCTCTAAGAATCCAGTCACAAAGTAAACCTAAGTCTTATATGTGTGTGGGTGTGTGTGTGCTCAGGGGCTTCTTTCCCACTCCATGCACTGTAGCCCTCCAGGCTCTTCTGTCCATGAGGTTTTCCAGGCAAGAACATTGGAGTGGGTTGCCATGTCTTCCTCAGGGATCTTCCCCACCCAAACATAGAACCCCGGTCTTCTGAGTTTCCTGCATTGCAGGCGGGTTCTTTACTGCTGAGCCACCAGAGAAGTCCATATATATGTGAATATATATGTGAATATATATTGAATATGTATATATATAGCTTATAAGTTAACTTTTGAATGTTGACTGTTGCTATGAAGAAACCTGAAAGGTTTTATGGAAAGAGCAGAGAAGGCATGCTGTTTTTTAGATTCAAGGATGAAAGAGTAGGAGCCATGAACATATCAGGTGAAGTGTATGCTTGACAGGGAGGATAGCCAGTGCAAATGTACTGAGGAAAGTGCTTGTTTAAAGTGTTCAAGTTTAAGAGAAAAAAGGAAACCAATGTAGGGAGGGCATAGGGCAAGAGGGAATGAGGAGAGATGGTGTCAGAGGACACTGAGGAACAAGGTGACTTCCCTGGTGGTGCTGAAACTTCAAATCATAAGACTTTCATCCACTGCATGTAACTAGTACTTTATGAAATTATTGCAGGGATGTCCAATGTGTTTAAATGGATCACTTTTGTTGACCTTGCTGTGCCCAGCTGCTTCAGGCATGTCTGACTCTTTATGACCCCGAGGACTACACCCCTCCAGGCTCCTGTGCCCATGGGATTCTCCAGTCAAGAATACTGGAGTGGGTTCCCATGCCCTCCTTCAGGTGATCTTCCCAACCCAGGGATTGGCCCCAGGTCTCCTGAATGCAGGCAGATTCTTGGAGTCACCTTGGAATACATGAACTCAGTACCACCGCTGTGAGGACTTCTCATACTCCACCAGGCACCACACACACACAGGCACACACACACATGCGTGCACACACACACACATACACACAGGCACACACATGCGCACACACACACACAGGCACACACACACACACACACACACACAGTAGACACTGGCCATCTAAGCTATGTTACTTCTATGTTTTTCACCCCTCATCCCTAGCTACCTTGATTAAGTTAGAGTTTGATACAACTCCCATTGATAAGATCAGGTTATATAAAGTGGTATCCAAAAATTCCAGTTTGTAAGTATTCTTGGTACCAATATACTTGGAATTTAATTTTGGTATGGCCATTTTACACTTGTATTAAAGATCATTAAGAAGTAGTTGAATGTGAACCTATGGTTGCCAGGGGGAAAGATGAGGGGAAGGGACAGTTAGAGAGTTTGGGATGGACATGAACACAGTGCTATATTTAAAGTGGATAACCAACAAGGTCCTGCTGCATAACACAGGGAACTCTGCT
The DNA here is from genome assembly GCF_055505025.1 of Bos grunniens. Lineage (NCBI taxonomy): Eukaryota > Metazoa > Chordata > Mammalia > Artiodactyla > Bovidae > Bos > Bos grunniens. Next base: position 10,217,319 of record NC_141171.1, read on the forward strand.
CCATGTTGTCTCAGTCTGGATGGAAGGGGAGTTTAGGGGAGAATGGATACACGTATAAGTATGGCTGAGTCCCTTTGCTGTTCATCTGAAACTATCACAACATTGTTAATTGGCTTTACTCCAATATAAAATAAAAAACTTGTTCCATGTATGTACATCTCTCTCTCTCTCTCTCTCTCTCTCTCTCTCTATATATATATATATATATATATATATATATATATATATATATACATATATCTTGTCTCAAAACTTGAATTTTAAAGTATATGTGTACATCAGGAGACAAAGAGGGATTGGGGAGGGGGTAGAAAGAGAGAGAGAGCAATGGACACAAGAGGGAATAAAGACCTAAAAAACTCAAATGTCTCCTGAGAGACTGTGGTAAAGAGGTTTCTTCGGTCCTGGTGACATTTCATGTGCTGTGTTTTTTGTTTGTTTGTTTGTTTTAATTTATTTTTTCCTGGATATCCAGGAAAAATAATAACAAATCAAAAATATTTATTCAAATGATAAAATAGTGATATCTTTATGATTTGAAACATTTGAAGATTGGATAGCCCAACAGAAAGTGGGCAAAAGGACTGAGCCAACATTTCACAAATGGATATATAGAAAGCATAATGAAATATGGATTGAATATTGACCTTCTTTAATATCAGGCAGAAATACTTATTTTTCTGGGGTCGCTTAATACCTATTTGACTAATTGGTTTTATAGGTCTGACAGTAGACAAGGCAAGACTCTCTCATATGTGGCATCATCTCTTTGTTATGCTTGGGTTTTGATCACTTTTCCCATAAGTCCTGTGGGCACACTCTAGTCCTACTTCTGCTTTTCATCCAACAACTAATGATCTGTATGGTCCATCCATATAACACCTACCCACAGTGTAACAATTTTACTCTTATCACTGAGTAATGTTCTTTGTATTAGTCATCTGAGGACATTGAATTATACACACAAGTGTGTGACTAGATGTGCACTTGTACCAAAAGTAATTTAGAAAAATGAAAAGCTAGGAAGTAAAAATATGAAAAAAGAGAATGAAACCAGGTTAAATAGTATGATTCTGAAGCAAGTGTAATCAGAAAAATTAAATGAAGTATTGAAAATTAATTGAGCAGTAGATATAACAGTAATGATTCATGACATTGATATGAATTAATTACATTGACAGTGACCTACAAATAAGAATAATATGATATATTACATTCATAGAATGTTTTGGTATATAATCTCCCTTCCACTCACCCACCAATCTAACTAAAATATTCTTAAAATTTTTGGTCAAGAATATGCCCCAAAAGTCAATTGAAAAGCAATCATTTGTTTAAAAAAAGTATTTGAAAGTCTATTTACTATAGACAGAATGATGTGTAATATATGGGTATAAAATAATAACAGGGAAATCAAAATGGTGACCACATACTCAAAGTTTTGCTCTAATTTAGTATATGACTTGAGAAAGCAACACAGAATCTCTTTCATATCATTCTCCTGTGGAAAATATATTTGTCAGTTTGGGGCTGAGTGCTTCTGAACTAGGAGTCCTCTATAACTTCTCTGGCAGGAAATGTAAAGAAAATGTTACAACATTTTAAGGAAAAAATTGAAGATAGCAATAAATATTCAAAATACAGGTATTCTTTAATTCAGGGTTCCCCAGAGTTGGCACAATTGACATTCTAGACCAGATCATTATTTGAGGTGAGGGTCTGTCCTGTGCATTGTGGGATGTTTACAGCATCCCTGACATTTATCGAGCCCTCAATATGTCACAGTCATAAAAGACTCTGGACATTGTTAGATGTACCCTGGGGGACGAAGTCATCCACAATTAGAGCCAGAATTTGAACTTCACTTCCTTATATTTTTGTAGTATTGATATACTAGAAATGCATAAAACATAATATCAATGATTGCTAGATTTGACCACACAAAATTTATATAGACTCACAATTCCTCTCAAATACATTTGTACCTAATAAAATAACTAAATGGCAAACAACCAGTTGGTGAGAAAAAAAAAATCCCCACCATAAAAGTCATAAAAGAATGTCTTAAATTCATTCTGCATCACTCCAAAGCTAATACCCGATATATTTAGGACTTCCCAGGTGGCACTAGTAGTAAAGAACCTCCCTGCCAATGCAGCAAATGTGAGAGATGCAGATTCAATCCCTGGGTCGGGAAGATCCCTTGGAGGAGGAAATGGCAACCCACTCCAGTATTCTTGCCTGGAAAATCCCATGGACTGAGGAGCCTGGTGGTCTGAAATCCATAGGATTGCAAAGAGTTGAACAAAACCGAACCAACTTAGAAAGCACACATGCACAATATTTTTCACCCCAATTATTTAATAAAATATTGGGCATAAGTTCTACTTTTACTCAAACACTTTATGCCTCTCATCCCTCTTCTCTTTGGGCTTCCATTCCATTCCACTGAACATTGTCATTGAATTCAATGTCCACTTGTCTTTCTAGCATCATAAAATATATTGATATTTTAATCAACCAAGCAAACAGCCATAGTGGTCTCTGGACACTGAGTTAGGATGAGTTGTTTCTAATGTACATTTTTTGGATTTCTTTTTATCTGAACATTTTTAGCAGTATCTTTTGAGGTCTCAGACTCACCTGCATGGGACTATGAACAGAGGGCTCCTTATGGAAGTCTGAATCCCTTCTGGGTGGATGATGATGGAGACTGAAGCTCTGTCTTCAGCTGAGAGAGCAGGAAGGAGGGGGTAAAGCACTGCTTCTTTACTCAGACTTAGGACTCCAAATGCAACAGTTAGTCTACTCCACGCCCAGGCTGTACAAGCTCAGGGATGCAGCAGAGGAGACATTTACAATGCTCTACATGTGCTCATTAGGTACATTTCCCTCTTGATAAATGACCTACAGGCACATGAATTCCCTGTGGGACTTAGTCTGGACAAAAAGTTTTGTTTTGTTTTGTTTTTCCTGTTCATTCTCTGTTCCCAGGAGACCAGGTTATAAGCCAGGCAAATTCAGTTTTTATTAATTCTTCTCCATTATCTCTAATCCTGCCAGAGTCTAAACTCCCAGCATCTTATCCCAACCCCAACTTTGAGATTTCTCCAATAAGTGAGACTGAGGTAACTGTCTTGAATCGTTCTCTTTGCTGGTCAGTGCATTGACATTTTGTAAGGACACAGCCCATAATATTCTTATCAAAATTTTATTTCCCTTTTTATAAGAGGGACTACTTTGTTTATGTAATCCAAAACATTGGGCAGTGCCCTCTTTGGTTTCTCATGTGTATGTTTGTGTGTTTGTGCTCAGTCGCTCAGTGTGTGTGCTCTTTGAGAACCCACAAACTGTAACTCACCGGGCTTCTCTGACCATGGAATTTTCCAGGCAAGAATATTGGAGTGGGTTGCCATTCCCTAGTCTAGGTGATCTTCCAACCCAGGGATCAAATTCATGTCTCTTGTGTCTGCTGCATTGGCAGGCAGATTCTTCACCATTGCACCACCTGGGAAGCTCAGTTAAAACCATTAAGAATTCCATATTTATATCTGAAGTAAATAGTTGTAATTTATCCTCTCATTATAAAATATTTTAACCCATCTTAGCACATTGTATGGATTGTCTGTCTAAATTTAGAGAAGCTTATTCTGTGAAGTATCAATAGCATGCTCAAAATTCTCCAAGCCAGGCTTCAGCAATATGTGAACTGTGAACATCCTGATGTTCAAGCTGGTTTTAGAAAAGGCAGAGGAACCAGAGATCAAATTGTCAGCATCTGCTGGATCATGGAAAAAGAAAGAGAGTTCCAGAAAAGCATCTATTTCTGCTTTATTGACTATGCTAAAGCCTTTGACTGTGTGGATCACAATAAACTGTGGAAAATTCTTCAAGAGATGGGAATACCAGACCACCTGATCTGCCTCTTGAGAAATTTGTATGCAGGTCAGGAAGCAACAGTTAGAACTGGACATGGAAAAACAGACTGGTTCCAAATAGGAAAAGGAGTTCGTCAAGGCTGTATATTGTCACGCTGTTTATTTAACTTATATGCAGAGTACATCATGAGAAACCCTGGACTGGAAGAAGCACAAGCTGGAATCAAGATTGCTGGGAGAAATATCAATAACCTCAGGTATGCAGATGACACCACCCTTATGGCAGAAAGTGAAGAGGAGCTAAAAATCCTCTTGATGAAAGTGAAAGTGGAGAGTGAAAAAGTTGGCTTAAAGCTCAACATTCAGAAAATGAAGATCTTGGCATCCGGTCCCATCACTTCATGGGAAATAGATGGGGAAACAGTGAAAACAGTGTCAGACTTTATTTTTCTGGGCTCCAAAATCACTGCAGATGGTGACTGCAGCCATGAAATTAAAAGACGCTTACTCCTCGGAAGAAAAGTTTTACCAACCTAAATAGCATATTCAAAAGCAGAGACATTACTTTGCCAACAAAGGTCCATCTTGTCAAGGCTATGATTTTTCCTGTGGTCATGTATGGATGTGAGCCTTGGACTGTGAAGAAGGCTGAGCACGGAAGAATTGATGCTTTTGAACTGTGGTGTTGGAGAAGACTCTTGAGAGTCCCTTGGACTCCAAGGAGATCCAACCAGTCCATTGTGAAGGAGATCAGCCCTGGGATTTCTTTGGATGGAATGATGCTAAAGCTGAAACTCCAGTACTTTGGCCACCTCATGCGAAGAGTTGATTCATTGGAAAAGACTCTGATGCTGGGAGGGATTGGGGGCAAGAGGAGAAGGGGACGACAGAGGATGAGATGGCTGGATGGCATCACTGACTCGATGGACGTGAGTCTCAGTGAACTCCGGGAGTTGGTGATGGACAGGGAGGCCTGGCGTGCTGCGATTCATGGGGTCACAAAGAGTCAGACACGACTGAGCGACTGAATTGAACTGAACTGAACTGAAGTTTCTTCATGGCAGATTCTTTGAACTCAAATGGTAGTTTCTTCATGGCAGATACTTTGAGTTCAGATGGTAAAGAATCTGCCTGCAATGTGGGAGACTTTGGTTTGATCCCTGAGTTGGGAAGATCCCCTGGAGCAGGGAATAGTATTCTTGACTAGAGAATTCCATGGACAGTGGAGCCTGGTGGGCTACAGTCCATGGGGTCACAAAGAGTCAGCCATGACTGAGCAACTAACACCAGAATGCAATATCCTGTGCTTTGAGGCTTTGTTTCTGGGGAATTATTTTCTTTCTGTGGTAGCGTTACTTTACTTCTTTCTAGTGTGTGATGAGTTGTTCCTGTACTGGAGCATTTGAAGTAGGGAACTTGTTGTTCAGTCCCTAAGTCATGTCCAGCTGTTTGCAACCACATGAACTGCAGCATTCCAGGCTTCCCCATCCTTAGCTGTCTCCCAGAGTTTGCTCCAACTCATGTCTATGGAGTCAGTGATGCCATCCGATCATCTCATCGTCTCTTATTCCCCTCACCTCTTGCCCTCAATCTTTCCCAGCATCACTATCTTTCACATGGAGTTGGGAAAGACTGACTTCACATCACATGGTAAGTATTGGAGCTTCAGCTTCGGTACCAGTCCTTCCAATGAATATTCAGGACAGATTTTCTTTAGGATGGACTGGTTGGATCTCCTTGCAGTCCAAGGGACTCTCAAGAGTTTTCTCCAGCACCACAATTCAAAAGCATCTATTCTTTCATGCTTAATCTTCTTTATTATGGTCCATCTCTCATATCTGTACATCAGATCAGATCAGTTGCTCAGTCGTGTCCGACTCTTTGAGACTCCATAAATCGCAGTACACCAGGCCTCCCTGAGCATCACCAACTCCCGGAGTTCACCCAGACTCATGTCCATCGAGTCAGTGATGCCATCCAGCCATCTCATCTGTCGTCCCCTTCTCCTCCTGCCCCCAATCCCTCCCAGCATCAGAGTATTTTCCAATAAGTCAACTCTTCGCATGAGGTGGCCAAAGTACTGGAGTTTCAGCTTTAGCATCATTCCTTCCAAAGAAATCCCAGGGCTGATCTCCTTCACAATGGACTGGTTGGATCTCCTTGCAGTCCAAGGGACTTTCAAGAGTCTTCTCCAACACCGCAGTTCAAAAGCATCAGTTCTTCGGCTCTCAGCCTTCTTCACAGTCCAACTCTCACATCCATACACGACCACAGGAAAAACCATAGCCTTGACTAGATGAACCTTTGTTGGCAAAGTAATGTTTCTGCTTTTGAATATGCTATCTAGGTTGGTCATAACTTTCCTTCCAAGGAGTAAGAGTCTTTTAATTTCATGGCTGCTTTCACCATCTTCAGTGATCCTGGAGCCCCCCAAAAATATAGTCTGACACTGTTTCCACTGTTTCCCCATCTATTTCCCATGAAGTGGTGGGACCGAATGCCATACATAACTACTGCAAAAATGATAGCTTTGGCTATATGGACCTTTGTTGGCAAAGTGATGTCTCTTCTTTCTAATACACTGTCTAGGTTTGTCATAGCTTTTCTTCCAAGGAGCAAGGGTCTTTTAATTTCATGGCTGCACTCAATATCCACAATGATTTTGGAGTCCAAGAAAATAAATTATGTCATTGTTTCTACTTTTCCCACATTTATTAGCCATGAAGTTGAGAGGGTAACAGGTAGGAAGGCTAGGTGCCCCCAAGTGAAGGAAATAAACTGCAAGTGGCAGATTTTTTCCCCCTTCTCTATACAAAATTAAAAGGAGGTTTCTTTTTTTAAATTTAAATTTATTTATTTTAATTGGAGGCTAATTACTTTACAATATTGTATTGGTTTTGCCATACATCTTTGTTGTTATGATGACACCTGGTTCCCCCTAAACTTAACTTTTCTCAAACCTTTAGCTAACCAATGAATTTTTCTTATGGAAATGTTTTTCTTAAGCTATGTTAATGAACTATGTATTTGCCTTGGAATCTGCCTTTCTTCCAAAAGGTTCAGCCTAAGACTCAAACCTTGAACAGAAAATGGCCCGACAAACCAGTATGTCTTACTCATGGAAATGTTCTCCTAATCTATGCTCATGAAGCTATTTATTTAATTGGAAATCCACCTTTCTTTAAGATTCATGTCAATTGTTTTATGGTGGGGATAATTCACCTTGTGCCAATGTTATCTTAAAATGCATGCTATAGGAGAGGGGCCTGGCGGAACTCTTTCAGTTTTGAGGTGATTCTTTATTTGACTAGCAACTTGTTAACAGATATATAACTACTACTACTACTACTACTACTTCTAAGTCGCTTCAGTCGTGTCCGACTCTGTGTGACCCCATGGACTGCAGCCTATCAGGCTTCTCCGTCCATGGGATTCTCCAGACAAGAACACTGGAGTGGGTTTCCATTTCCTTCTCCAATGCATGAAAGTGGAAAGTGAAAGTGAAGTCGCTCAGTCATGTCCGACTCCCAGCAACCCCATGGACTGCAGCCTACCAGGCTCCTCCATCCATAGGATTTTCTGGGCAACAGTACTGGAGTGGGGTGCCACTGCCTTCTCCCAGGTATATAACTCCTCTCTAAAAAAATAGCAAGAGGGGCATTCTTTCTGTCCCTTTCTGATATCTATATCAGAAACTTCCTCTGTCTCTTTAATATTTTAATAAAACTTTATTACATGAAAGCTTTGAGTGATCGAGCCTTGTCTTTAGCCCCGGATCAAAATCTTCTCCTCTGGAGGTCACAAATCCCGGTGTAGCTCATGGCTCGCAGCCAGGCCTTTCAAAGTGATGGGACTGGATGCCATGATCTTAGTTTTTTGAATGTTGAGTTTTAAGTCAGCTTTTTCACTCTCCTCTTTCATCCTAATCAAGAAATTCTTTAGTTCCTCTTCACTTTCTTCCATTAGAGTGGCATCATCTGCATATCTGAGGTCGTTGATAACACCAATACAGTATACTAACACATATATATGGAATTTAGAAAGATGGTGACAATAAACCCTGCAATCTTGATTCCAGCTTGGGATTCATCCTGCCCAACATTTCATGTAATGTACTTTGCATATAAATAAGCACAGTGACAATGTAGAGCCTTAAAGTACTCCTGTCCCAATTTTGAACGAGTCAGTTGTTCCATGTAATATTCTCACTGTTGCTTCTTGACCTGCATATAGGTTTCTCAGGAGACAGGTATGGTTGTCTGATTTTCTCATCTCTGAGAATTGTCCAGTTTATTGTGATCTACACAGTCAAAGGCTTTATCATAGTCAATGAAACAGAAGAAGATACTTTTCTAGAATTCCTTTGATTTTTCTATGATTCAGCAGTTGTTGGCAACCTGATCTCTGGTTCCTCTGCCTTTTCTAAATCCAGCTTTTACCTTTCCCTGGTTCAGAATCAGTTAAAAGCAGATGAATGGATAAGAAAGCTGTGGTACATATACACAATGGAGTATTACTCAGCCATTAAAAAGAATACACTTGAATCAGTTCTAATGAGGTGGATGAAACTGGAGCCTATTATACAGAGTGAAGTAAGCCAGAAAGAAAAACACCAGTACAGTATACTAACGCATATATATGGAATTTAGAAAGACGGTAACAATAACCCTGTATACGAGACAGCAAAAGAGACACTGATGTATAGAACAGTCTTTTGGACTCTGTGGGAGAGGGAGAGGGTGGGATGATTTGGGAGAATGGCATTGAAATACGTATAATATCATATATGGAATGAGTCACCAGTCCAGGTTCAATGCATGATACTGGATGCTTGGGGCTGGTGCACTGGGATGACCCAGAGGGGTGGTATGGGGAGGGAGGAGGGAGGAGGGTTCAGGATGGGGAACACATGTATACCTGTGGCGGATTCATTTCGATATTTGGCAAAACCAATACAATATTGTAAAGTTTAAAAATAAAATTAAATTAAAAAACAAAAGAAGGTCAACCATAAAAATTTGAGGTTTTACTTTCATTGTCCAGTAGGTGACAGTATAGCAACTACAAATTTCTTCTGCCTGAACTGCCTTTGTTTTTTGTTCTGCTCGTTCCACCTTCCATCGCCTCTATCAGAGGTGTCATCCTGAGACTTAGTTATTGTTTCTGGTGTCTCTTGGACTGTTGTTACCTTGCTGCTGACAGTGTGGCTGGCATGTTGCCTGGTACTCTGGGTGGGTAGATTTTCTGATGCACCTGGGAACTCCTGGGACATATGAAGCCATAAGGTTAGAGTGATGGTAGGTGGTGGAGCTGGGGTTATAAGGGTGCTATGGCATGTTCCTGGTGGCTCAGATGGTAAAAAAAAAAAATGCATCTGCAGTGCAGGAGACTCAGGTTTGATCCCTAGGTAGGGAAGATCCCCTGGAGAAGGAAGTGGCTACTCACTCCAGTATTCTTGTCTGGAGAATTCCATGGAAAGAGGAGCCTGGTGGCTATAGTCTATCTTGTCACAAAGAGTCAAACAGACTGAAGTGACTTAGCATGCACACACATGACATGTTCAGTGTGGTAAGATTCAACAACCTCAGTCACTGTAGGTGTGGAACTAGGAGGAAGAGTCATGGAACCCTAGGTGACTATGGGGACAGGATCCCATGCCTCATGGCCACCTGTACTGACACACCTAATTAGAGATGACATAGGAAGCTCCCTACAGTGCATGAAATCCATGCACAAAATACTGAAATTAATTTCTTTATGGTAAAATATAAATGATAGCATTTCAACAATGCAGTAATGCCAATTTGTGTGAAAATTAGTCATGTTATTTTCCCCTTTTCTCATAGTCTACACCACCACATGGCACCAAGGAACCTAACAGCAGTTTCTTAATTTCTTCTTATGGGATTTTCAGAGGAATCAGAACTGCAAACCCTCTTATTTGTTATTTTTCTCTCCATGCACCTGATCAGTGTGTTTGGAAACCTACTCATTATCATTGCTGTCCAGTCAGACCTCTTCCTCTCCAACCTGTCCTTTGTAGACATCTGTTTCACCTCCACCACCATCCCAAAGATGCTGTGGAGCATCCAGAGACAGAGCAAAGTTATCATCTATGAAGGCTGTGCATCCACGTTCATTTTTTCTTACTTTTTTGCTGGACTGGATATCTTTCTCCTGACAGTGATGGCTTTTAATCAATATGCGGTCATCTGTCACCCCTGCACTACATGGTCATCATGAACCCCCGGCTCTGTGGACTGCTGGTGCTGGTGTCCTGGGTCATCAATGTCCTGCATTCCTTGTTAGAAAACTTAATGGTGTTGTGACTGACCTTCTGTAATGTCTTAGAAATCTCACACTTTTTCTGTGAACTCAGTCAGATGATCCAACTTGCCAGTTCTGCCACCTTTATCAATAACGTGGTGATGTAATCTGTAGCTCTGTTTCTGGCCGATGGTTCCTTCATGTGTATCCTTTACTCTTATTCTAAGGAAGTTTCCTTCATACACAGAATCTCATCAGGTCAGGGGAACAATAAAGCATTTTTACCTGTGCATCTCATCTCTCAGTTGTCTCCTTATTTTATTGTACAGGCTTAAGATGTATCTTAGCTCTGCTGCTACTCACAGCTCAAACTCAAGTGCAACAGCCTCAGTGATGTACTTTGTGGTCACACTTATGCTGAAACCCTTCATCTACAGCCTGAGAAATAAAAACTTAAAGAGGGGTCTAAACATGTTCTTTGGAAAGGTAAGTACAAAGGGTCCAGTTGTCCGAGGGCTTAAGGAGTACCTGTGATAGCAAAGCTCAAATTCTTAGCCAAATGTTGCCAATGTTTTGTCAGACTGTGAAGATAGAACGTATCTCTTCTATTTTTCTTGGAATTTATATTTTGATTTTAACCTCTTTATATAATTTAGATAACTCACTCTTTTTTTTTAAACTTAAATTTACTCTCTTAAGTTTTGTTATATCTATGAGTGCCAAGTTGTTGTTTTTTGTTTTTTTTTTTTCCTTCTAATTTCCCTTTGTGTGTTAATCACACAGTCGTGACTGATTCTGAGGCTCCCTAGACTGTAGCCCATCATGCTCCTCTGTCCATGGGATTCTCCCAGCAAGAACACTGGGGTCAGTTGCTATTTCCTTCTCCAGGGGATCTTCCTGACCCAGGGATCAAACCTGCATTGTCAGACAGATTCTTTACCACAGGGAAAGCCAACCTGAGGAAGTATACTAATAAGTTTTTCTGCCTTGTTATGTAATTATTATAAAGGAAATGCCCAAACATTCTGTTTCTTTACTTCTGAAGGCCATGCAGAAAAGGGATGCTGTGAGAAAAGAAATGAAAACTGCAAAAATACTTGTATAGTCCAAAGAATACATTGAAGGGTAAGGGGTGTATGTATATGTGTGCATTCAGTTCAGTTCAGTTCAGTTCAGTCACTCAGTTGTGTCTGACTCTTTGGGACCCCATGAATTGCAGCACGCCAGGCCTCCCTGTCCATCGCCAACTCCCGGAGTTCACTCAGACACATCCATCGAGTCAGTGATGCCATCCAGCCATCTCATCCTCTGTTGTCCCCTTTTCCTCCTGCCCCCAATCCCTCCCAGCATCAGAGTCTTTTCCAATTATCTGTATATATTTTATTTTAAAAAGCACACTCACACACAAACATGTACATACACACAGACCCATATATATTCCCATTTATTATATTGAGAATAACCTTTACAGAAAATGGAGAGTAATAAAATGAAAATAATGAATATCTTTATTAATATGGACTTTAAGTAATGTAGAAATCTAGATAATAACATTTGAAATAGAATATGAAGATTGGGATACATGTCTCTTTCAATTCTGGTTTCTTCAGTGTGTATGCCCAGCAGGATACTTGGAGCTGGTGCACTGGGATGACCCAGAGGGATGGTATGGGGAGGGAGGTGGGAGAGGGGTTCAGGATTGGGAACACGTGTACACCCGTGGCAGATTCGTGTTGATATATGGCAAAACCAATACAATATTGTAAAGTAAAAAAAAAAAAAAGAATATGAGACCTTGTCTTTGATGTGAATTACTTTTCCTGTCTTAACCTCTCAAAATAAAACTGCATTTACATTTATGTATCCAGTGTGTGCACACAGGAGAAGGCAATGGCACCCCACTCCAGTACTTTTGCCTGGAAAATCCCATGAACAGAGCGGCCTGGTGGGCTGCCGTCTACGGGGTCGCACAGAGTCGGACACGACTGAGCGACTTCACTTTCACTTTTCACTTTCATGCACTGGAGAAGGAAATGGCAACCCACTCCAGTGTTCTTGCCTGGAGAATCCCAGGGACGGGGGAGCCTGGTGGGCTGCCGTCTATGGTGTCGCATGGAGTCGCACACGACTGAGCGACTTCACTTTCACTTTTCACTTTCATGCACTGGAGAAGGAAATGGCAACCCACTCCAATGTTCTTGCCTAGAGAATCCCAGGGGCAGAGGAGCCTGGTGGGCTGCCTTCTATGGGGTCACACAGTGTCGGACACAACTGAAGTGACTTAGCAGCAGCAGCAACCAGTGTGTGCACACAGGCTTAGTCATGTCCTACTCTTTGTGACCCCAAGGACTGTAGCCTGCCAGGCTTCTCTGTCCATGAAATTCTCCAGGCAAGAGTATTGGAATGGGTTGCCATTTTCTCTTCTAGGGGATCTTTCCAACCCAGAGATTGAACCCAAGTCTCCTGTGTCTTCTGCATTGACAGGTGGATTCTTTACCACTGTGCCACCTGGGAAGCCCATCAATGAACCAGGTGCTTGGAGTGGATAAGTCCCAATATGGGGGCTGCATTCCTGGTGCCTCTGAAAATTCCAGAAGTCATTCTGAATTTCGGGTAACTTCTGGTTCCATGTGGTACAAGTGACTGCCAATAAAGTGTTTTAAAGATTAATATTCACACAAGCTCATGTTCAGTTCAGTTCAGTTCAGTTCAGTTGCTCAGTCGTGTCTGACTCTTTGTGACCCCATGAATTGCAGCACGCCAGGCCTCCCTGTCCATCACCAATTCCCGGAGTTCAGCCAGACTCATGTCCATAGAGTCAGTGATGCCATCCAGCCATCTCATCCTCTGTCGTCCCCTTCTCCTCCTGCCCCCAGTCTTCCCAGCATCAGAGTCTTTTCCAATGAGTCAACTCTTCGCATGAGGTGGCCAAAGTACTGGAGTTTCAGCTTTAGCATCATTCCTTCCAAAGAAATCCCAGGGCTGATCTCCTTCAGAATGTACTGGTTGGATCTCCTTGCAGTCCAAGGGACTCTCAAGAGTCTTCTCCAACACCACAGTTCAAAAGCATCAATTCTTTGGCTCTCAGCCTTCTTCACAATCCAACTCTCACATCCATACATGACCACAGGAAAAACCATAGCCTTGACTAGATGAACCTTTGTTGGCAAAGTAATGTCTCTGCTTTTGAATATGCTATCTAGGTTGCTCATAACTTTCCTTCCAAGGAGTAAGCGTCTTTTAATTTCATGGCTGCAGTCACCATCTGCAGTGATTTTGAAGCCCAGAAAAATAAAGTCTGACACTGTTTCCACTGTTTCCCCATCTATTTCCCATGAAGTGATGGGACCAGATGCCATATTCTTTGTTTTCTGAATGTTGAGCTTTAAGCCAACTTTTTTACTCTCCACTTTCACTTTCATCAAGAGGCTTTTGAGTTCCTCTTCACTTTCTGCCATAAGGGTGGTGTCATCTGCATATCTGAGGTTATTGATATTTCTCTCAGCAATCTTGATTCCAGTTTGTGTTTCTTCCAGTCCAGCGTTTCTCATGATGTACTCTGCATATAAGTCAAAATAAACAGTGACAATATACAGCCTTGACATACTCCTTTTCCTATTTGGAACCAGTCTGTTTTTCCATGTCCAGTTCTAACTGTTGCTTCCTGACTTGCATAAAGATTTCTCAAAAGGCAGGTCAGGTGGTCTGGTATTTCCATCTCTTTCAGAATTTTCCACAGTTTATTGTGATCCACACAGTCAAAGGCTTTGGCATAGTCAATAAAGCAGAAATAGATGTTTGTCTGGAACTCTCTTGCTTTTTCCATGATCCAGCGGATGTTTGCAATTTGGTCTCTGGTTCCTCTGCCTTTTCTAAAGCCAGCTTGAACATCAGGAAGTTCACAGTTCATGTATTGCTGAAGCCTGGCTTGGAGAATTTTAAGCATTACTTTACTAGCGTGTGAGATGAGTGCAATTGTGTGGTAGTTTGAGCATTCTTTGGCATTGCCTTTCTTTGGGATTGGAATGAAAACTGACCTTTTCCAGTCACTGTCATATAATTTTAAAGCAGAGAAGTTTATTTTTTTAATATAAATTTATTTATTTCAATTGGAGGCTAATTACTTTACAATATTGTATTGGTTTTGCCATATATCAACTTGAATCTGCCATGGGTGTACACGTGTTCCCCATCCTACACCCCCTCTCCCACCTCCCTCCCCATACCATCCCTCTGGGTCATCCCAGTGCACCAGCCCCAAGCATCCTGTATCATGCATCAAACCTGGACTGGCAATTCATTTCATATATGATATTATACATGTTTCAATGCCATTCTCCCAAATCATCCTACCCTCTCCCTCTCCCACAGAGTCCAAAAGACTGTTCTATACATCTGTGTCTCTTTTGCTGTCTCATATACAGGGTTGTCATTACCATCTTTCTAAATTCCATATATATGCATTAGTACACTGTATTGGTGTTTTTCTTTCTGGCTTTCTTCACTCTGTATAATAGGCTCCAGTTTCATCCACCTCATTAGAACTAATTCAAATATATTCTTTTTAATGGCTGAGTAATACTCCATTGTGTATATGTACCATATAACCTTCTTATCCATTCATCTGCTGATGGACGTCTAGTTTACTTCCATGTTCTGGCTATTATAAACAGTGAAAGCAGAGAAGTTTCATTTTAATATTTTCTTTATGAATCAGTGCCAAATGGCAACCCACTCCAGTATCTTGCCTGGAGAATCCCAGGGACAGAGGAGCCTGGTGGGCTGCCATCTATGGGGTCGCACAGAGTCGGACACGACTGAAGCAACTTAGCAGCAGCAGCCCCTTTAGGATATTCTATTTCCATTTCTTGCCAGGAATTCCTTTACTAGTCTCAGGATCTTTTTCAAGCATAATTTATACCATTTTTATTAAAAATATCTTTCATTTAATTGAGGAATATATATTGAGTATCAGATATTTTTCAGGCACTACCCAGGCAAGGAGTATTGGATACCGAGGAAAAAACATCTATACAATCCAGTAACAGAGAAAGAATACAAACAAATAAAATAATGATATAATAGGTCAGATGGTGACAAGTGTGATGAAGAAAACAGAAGCAGGTATAAAAGAAAGAGTGAAGAGCAGCCACTATTTTTTATTGGGTGTTCTGGCAGGACTGCAGTCAAGATTATGTTTCAAAAGAGACTTTAAGGAAGAGACAGCAGGGGGAATGAACTCATCTGGGGAAGTGTATGACTGGCAGAGGGCATGGCCCCTGCAAAAGTCCTGAGGAAGGTGCCTGTTTCAATCAGTCAAGTATAGGAAAGGAAGGCAGTGTCTGGTAGGGGAATGAGAAAGATGGAGGGTGATGAGAGATGATGTCAGAGAATGTTGAGCAACAAGGTGACCTCCCTGATGAAGTAATTTCAAGTCACAGGTGTCCCTCCTCCACACCATGTACCTTTACACCTTATTAATCTGGTTGCAAAGACATCCCATGAATTGTTACCATGTTGGTTGAGTTCTGGTCTCTGTATTATTAAGGGTCATCTTGAAAATATAAGCCCAGTTACTTCTGCACAGAAAAGAAACAGTCATTGTTTTCCTTGTTTGATTTTTTCTGTGTTTTGTTTTCAAGCAGTTTATTAAATTTCTTTAAGAGGATTATTATATATATTTAGTTAGACAGTTTACAGAGCTCTATTTCTTTAGGGGCATTCATAGGAGCTGTATTAGTTTTCTTGCAGTCTGTGTGTGTTCAGTCATGTCTGACTTTTTGCAACCCCATAAACTGTTGCATGCCAGGCTCCTCTGCCCATGGAATTTTCCAGGCAGGAATATTGGAGTGGTTTCCCATTTCCTACCCAGTGGTCTTTTGGATACAGGCATGAACCCATGTCTCCTGTGTTTCTTGACTTGGCAGGTAGATTCTTTACCACAGCGCCACCTGGGAAGTCCTCTAAGTGGTTTCTTATTTTCCTTGAGTACTTGTGATCCTCACAGCCTTGCATCAGTGTGCATTTAAAGAAGTTGGTATCTCTTCCTGTCTTGGCATAGAAAGTCCTTCACCAGACAGTCTGTCATGGGCCAGATGATTATGTCTTTTGGTCAGCTTCCTTCTGGAGTCCTAAAATGGGCAGGTCTTATGTCTGGGCAGGTGATTGATAAGGTCTGATGCTTGGGGCCCTGGGGATAGACCTTGACTTTGGGTTTGGAGAGGTTGATGAGGCATCAGGGAACACTGGAATGGGCCTGGCAGTTGGGCTGCAAGAGCTGGCCTCATGCTGGGGTAGACTGAAAGCTCTGGTTAAACAGGAGTCATGCTGACTTGGTGCTTAGATGAGCTTGGAGCCTAAGGTCTCAACAATCATATGGTATCCTATTCTCAGGACCGGCCTACAGCTTGGGTCAATGCAGGATGTCCTCAGCTGTGGGGGCATGGAACATTGTTCTACTGGAGCCTCAGGCTGGGGAAGTCTGCCTGGAGCCTGAGGCTGCAGGGGGTGGCCTGGTGTATGGGTTACAATGAGGTCAGACAAACACTTCAGCTTCTTTCTGTCATGGGGAGGGTGTCTGTCTAAAATGCTTTGTTGCCCACTTGTGGAAAAGTTGTAATGAGGATAACAGAAAAATGTCTTTACTAATTTTTTCTCTTATTAATGTACTATAATCAACAGCCTAGAATCCTGACACTTACAAAGGTACTGTTGTATACAGACAGTTATTCAAACTGATCTTTCTAGTGGTGGAAGAGGAGACGGCGATGGCATCCCCTCCAGTACTCTTGCCTGGAAAGTCCCACAGGCAGAGGAGACTGGTAGGCTGCAGTCCATGGGGTCACGAAGAGTCGGACATGACTAAGCGACTTCACTTTCACCTTCACTTTCCTGCATCGGAGAAGGAAATGGCAACCCACTCCAGTGTTCTTGCCTGGAGAATCCCAGGGACAGGGGAGCCTGGTGAGCTGCCGTCTATGGGGTCGCACAGAGTCGGACATGACTGAAGTGACTTAGCAGCAGCAGCAGTGTTGGAAGAATGCTAGAAATCCTTATATACCTCATATCGAGAAAGGCATGGCAACCCACTCCAGTATTCTTGCCTGGAGAATCCCATGGACAGAAGAGATTAGTGGGCTACAGTCCATGGAGTTACAAAGAGTCAGACATGACTGAATGACTAGCACACACACACACACACACACACACACACCATCATATACCATTTTACTGACATTCAGTTCAGTTCAATCGCTCAGTCGTGTCCAACTCTTTGCGACCCCAAGAATCGTAGCAAGCCAGGCCTCCCTGTCCATCACCAACTCCCAGAGTTCACTCAGACTCACATCCATCGAGTCAGTGATGCCATCCAGCCATCTCATCCTCTGTTGTCCCCTCCCCGTCCTGCCCCCCAATCCCTCCCAGCATCAGAGTCTTTTCCAATGAGTCAACTCTTCACATGAGGTGACTCAGAGAAAGTATTTCTCGTCCATCTATCACCTGTACTTTTAAAATATATGTTGCTTAATGTATATCATTATATTCTAATAGGGTTTCCCAGGTGGCACTAGTGGTAAACAGATCCAGTGCTAATTCAGAAGCTTCAGGAGATGTGAGTTAGATCCTTAGGTTGGGAAGATACCCTGGAGGAGGACACGGCCACCCACTCCAGTATTCTTGCCAGGATAATCCCATGGACAGAGGAGCCTGACGGGGTCACAATGAGTTGGACACAACTGAGCATACAGCATGATACTCTAATAAATTAGTTAACAGGAAAAAATTAAATTTGAGGTATTAATTAAAAATTAATAAGTCAGATAATATTTAGAGTGAAGTATGGAATATAGGTCTTCTAACTGGGAAGAAAGCAAAGTGCTATATATGGATATAGGAATTGTGACATTAGGTAAAGGGATTCACATTTCAGAAACTCATTTTTTCTGTAAATGGGTAAACTGGATATAGACAAGGAATGAGCTGACCATAAATATGTTCAAGACAAAAGAACACAAGAAACACAGTTTCATGGAGGAGCCTTAGAAACACAATGAAGAGACTTCTAGCTGAATAAAGACTCATCAAGTGGCAAACAGGGCTCAGGACCACTCCCTATCATACTGTCTCATTCAATAATAAAGTCATTATGACAAGTTATTTTATTTTATGTTGGCTTGTTATGCTGCAATAACTGATACAATAACCCAAAGGCACAGAACTGAAGG
Source organism: Bos grunniens (assembly GCF_055505025.1). Lineage (NCBI taxonomy): Eukaryota > Metazoa > Chordata > Mammalia > Artiodactyla > Bovidae > Bos > Bos grunniens. The sequence continues at coordinate 10,235,689 of NC_141171.1, forward strand.
CAATGAAAATAATCTACCTTATCTTATTTTTGACATTTATTCTGATATTTGAAGATAGCATTTCTGATTGTATCATTATTTATGATACAAATCTCTGCCTGCAATTCCTGGGTCTAGAAGAGCCGCTGGAGAAGGGATATTCTACCCACTCCAGTATTCCTGGGCTTCCCTTGTGGCTCAGCTGGTGAAGAATTTCCCTGCAATGCGGGAGACCTGGATCCAATCCCTGGGTCGGGAAGATCCCCTGGAGAAGGGAAAGGCTACCTACTCCAGTATTCTGGCCTAGAGAATTCCATGGACTGTATGGTCCATGGGGTCGCAAAGGGTTGGACACGACTGAGAGACTTTCACTTTCACAAGTAACAGTAGTAAAAAATGACTACACTGATATCCTTTCCAGCTACCTAGGAGAACTTGGAAGGACATGCAGGTTGGTGCAGAAACTCAGCTGACCCTGAATCACATGACTAAGAAGATTCACATTGTCTTGGGAATCATTTATGATAATAAAGATTGAAGAAATGTCCCTGTATAGGAGATATATAATAGATGATTGTGGTTATTCACTGTCCCTCTAGTGTTCATAATGAAATTTAGAAAAGGATGAGTTATTTTACTTAGAGCAATAGAAAGAATCATGTTTGTATGCATCACTGGAAGATTTCAAGAAAAACAACAACAACAACAGTAATTCAATGAAAAACCTTAAAACATACCTCCCAAAAGGTCACACCAAAGAATAAACCCCCCTTAAACAAGTGATATATATCTTACTTCAAAAAGTAAGTGTATATTTTGAAAAATAAATATTATGCAGAGTGATACAAAGTATAAGTTAAAGCTTGCTTCATCATATTCAAGGTCATATGAATCCAATGGTTTATTCAAATATTCGTTTTCATGGAGACATCACTAGGAGACATGCATTTGGTAGACAAAGTTAGGGGCTAGTGTTGGCACTGTGCATACAGGGTGTATAAGAAAAAGAATACTCACTCCAGTATTTTTGCTGGGTATTAATTAATTGAAATTAATGAATGAAAACAAATGATTAGCTAAACCCACTATATGTTGCTGCTGCTAAGTCACTACAGTCGTGTCTGACTCTGTGCAACGCCATAGACGGCAGCCCACCAGGCTCCTACGTCCCTGGGATTCTCCAGGCAAGAACACTGGAGCACTATATGTTAAATCTATATAATTATGAAAAACAACTGTTATTGATACACAAGCAGTTGTGCTTATATGGTGAAAAATGGTGGTCTCAGATTTTCCTCTCCTATAAACTTATATAAATGACCTTGTTTTCTCAAATGTGTTCTTCTTTACCCCCATAGGTTTAGTACAGCCTAGAGTTATGCTTTTAGGAAAACTAATGGAAGATTACATAGGATTAAATATGACATTTGAGAAAAAAATACTGAGAAATGCATATTGTCCCACGAGACAAATGAGATTCTTCAAATATTTAATATTCGAGGTTGGGAATAAATTTGGAAGACAAAAAAAGGGGAAAGTGTTCAATATCAGAGAGAGAATAAAGCAAAATAATGGTAGTTAAAGTTTTTTAGATAAATGGAAGCCAAAGAAATAAAAATTCCAGAAATAAATAGAGCAAGTTCTAGTTTCAAAATGTGATTCAAATAATCACAATTTACGGCTTTGAAGTTGTGAATTAACAGCAGTTCTTCAACATCAAGTCAATTATCTCTTTTATAGTTTCCTTTGTAAATAATATTTTCAGAGCTCCTTTTATGTCATTATTCCTGAGACTGTAGATGAAAGGGTTCAGCATGGGTGTGACCACGGTGTACATCACCGAGGTGATTACACTTGACTGTGAGCTGTGGGTATCAGCAGAAGCAATGAACACTCCTAGGACTGAAGAGTAAAATAAGGAGACAACTGAGAGGTGAGATGCACAGGTGGAAAATGCTTTATACTTCCCCTGAGCTGATGAGATTCCACATACAGAGGAGACTATCTGAGAGTAAGAGTAAAGAATACACACGGAGGAACCAACAACGATCAGCACTCCTGCAAAATACATCACCATGTCACAGATGGAGGTGTCAGAACAGGCAAGTAGGACAACCTGACTGGTTTCACAGAAAAAGTGAGGGATTTCATTGTTTGTACAGAAGGACAGCTGCATCACCATTAAGCTCTGTAGCAAGGAATACAGGAAACTCATAATAAAAGATGACAGAACCAGGAGACCACAGAGCCAGGGTTTCATGATGACCATGTAGTGCAGAGGATGACAGATGGCCACATACCGGTCATAGGCCATCACAGTCAGGAGGAAGTCATCCAATCCCCCAAACAGTAAGAAAAAATACATCTGGATGATGCAGCCTTCATAGGTTATGACTTTGCTGTGAGTCTGGATGTTCCACAGCATCTTTGGGATGGTGGTGGTGGTGAAGCAGATGTCTGCAAAGGACAAGTTGGAGAGGAAGAAATACATGGGGGTGTGCAGGTGGGAGTCTGAGCTGACAGCCAAGATGACGAGCAGGTTTCCAAACACAGTGATCAGGTACATGGAGAGGAAAAGCCCGAATATGAGAGGCTGCAGTTCTGGTTCCTTTGATAATCCCAGAAGAAGAAATCCTGAAACCTGTGTGCTATTACTGGTTCCATAAGGTAGATATAATGACTAGAAAAGAAAAAAATAATATGACTAATTTTCATACAAATGGGCATTACTAGCTAGGTGAAATACTACAATTATATATATATATATATATATATATATATATATATATATATAGCTTGTATATATTAAAGTTTTAAATTAAGCCATACACACACACACACACACACCAATGAGGAAGCCACTACCTAGCAGCACTTGTATATATGGCTTAACTGCAAACTTACATGCATGCTAAATTGCTTCAGTCATGTCTGACTCTTTGTGATGCTATGGATGGTAGAACACCAGGCTCCTCTGTCCATGGGATTCTCCAGGCAAGAATACCAGAGTGGGTTGCCCTCCAGGGAATCTTCCTAACCCAGGGATAGAATATGCATCTCTTATGTCTCCTGCATTGGCAGACTGGTTCTTTAGAACTATATATATATATATATATATATATATATATATATATAGAGAGAGAGAGAGAGAGAGAGAGAGAGAGAGAGAGATCTATATCTAGATTTATGTAGAGACAGAGAGACAGTAACTCACTCCAGTATTCTTGCCTGAAAAATCCCATGGACAGAAGAGTCTGGTGGGCTGCAGTCCAAAGGGTTTCAGAAGAATCAGACACAATTGAGCAACTAAGCGTACTCACACTCACACACACACACACACACATAGAGTTTGAATCTCATCCCTTTAAAGGATTCTTCGTGGCTTCTTGTCTCAGCTTTGTCCTACAAAAGTCCTACAATGTAATCATGAATGAGGAAAGAATATTAGCAAATACATTTCATGCCAGGTGGTGGCATCTGCTATGAAGTGTTCACCCAGATGGTTACGAATTTTGCCTGCAATGCAGGAGACCTGGGTTCAATCCCTGGCTTGGGAAGCTCCCGTGGAGAAGGGAATGGCTACCCACTCCAGTATTCTTGCCTGGAGAAGCCCATGGACAGAGAAGCCTGGCAGGCTACAGTCCATTGGGTAGCAAAGAATTGGACATGACGGAGTGACTAACATTTTTACTTTCATAAGAGAGAGGGCTGTTATTTTTTATTGGGAATTCAGGAATCCTATAAACAAAATGATATTTAAAAAGATACTTCAGGGAGGACACAGCTGGTGACAAGAGGTTATCAGGGTGGCATGTGTGTCCTTAAGGGAAAAGAACCTGTGAAAAAATCTGAGGGTCTTTTTTTCCCCAGATATACAAGTTTCAAACTTAAGCCATTGTTTGGGGGAATGTAAGAAGGAGGTTCCCTTGGACTGCAAGGAGATCCAACCAGTCCATTCTAAAGGAGATCAGCACTGGGTGTTCTTTGGATGGAATGATGCTGAAGCTGAAACTCCAGTACTTTGGCCACCTCATGCGAAGAGTTGACTCATTGGAAAAGACTCTGATGCTGAGAGGGATTGGGGGCAGGAGGAGAAGGGGATGACAGAGGATGAGATGGCTGGATGGCATCACTGACTCGATGGACGTGAGTCTGAGTGAACTCCGGGAGTTGGTGATGATGGACAGGGAGGCCTGGCGTGCTGCGATTCATGGGGTCTCAAAGAGTCAGACACAACTGAGCAACTGAACTGAAGAAGGAGGTGATGAAGGGTTGTATTAGAGGATGCTGAAGAATAAAGTGGCTTCCCTGATATTGTTAAAACTTCAAGACACGGGGAGTCTCTTGCCCATGTGTTCTTTGCACTCTGTGTATCCCCTGGATACACAGATTAACTAATAAAGCAGAAAAAATATGTAAATGATAAAAGAGATATCACTATGATATCAAGTCACTTTATCAATTCAACATCCCATTATAAAAATAAGCAATGGGAATAAATCCACAATTTAGAAAAGGAAATGCATAATATACAATAGTGGGAGATTTTTAAGGTGAAATGGTAAAAGAAACTTCTAAACTATATTAATAAATTTTAATTAATTTATTAATTTAAATTAATAAAATTAAAAACTTGGCACTGCATCTTGGATCTACCACATATTAGCTGTTTGAATTTCAAGAGGCAACTGAACCATTCAAAAAGTTTACATCTTTTCCCAAATAGTGGGAATAGGAGTATTTATCCTCCTGAAAGTGTTAGTCACTCAGTCGTGTCTGACTCTTTGTAACCCCATGGACTGTAGCTTGCCAGGCTCCTCTGTTCATGGAATTCTCCAGGCAAGTATATGGAATGGGTTGTCGTTCGCTTCTCCAGGGCATCTTCCCAACCCAGGGACTGAACCCAGTTATCTCACATCACAGACAGATTCTTTCCCATATGAGCCATGAGGGAAGCCCCTATTCTCCTAAGGAGATGGTTGACAATCTATGTAAAAAGATTAGCATGAACACTGGGCTTGGGTCCCTGTGTTATATAGCAGCTCCCCATTACCTCTCTTGACAGTTTATATAGATCAATGCTAGCAAACTCTGGGCTCTGGGTTTGCTCTCAGGTGATCTCAGGTACACATGCATGGATTTGATCTTCTTGGACCCTTTCCTGCAGTAACTCCTGGACTTGCCAACTCACCTGGTTGGGAACTCTGAGAGGAAGATCACTGCGAGAAGGTCCAAACTCCTCCTGGATGGTTAATAGTGGAAACTGAAGCTCTGGTCCCACAAAAGACAGTGTAAAAGAGGCTTGCATGAGTCTCCCAGCCAAATGTAGGACTCTAACAGCAATAACCACGTTCCATCCACTGCAAGGTTGTACAGACTGAGGGATGCAGCAGAGGAGATATTTACAGCTACCCCTGTCTACTAATCAGCATGTTTCCCTCTTTCTACTCCAACCTTTAGGCCCATGATTTCCCTGTGGGACACTGGTCTGAACAGGGAAGGAAATGTCCTGGAGATTCTGTGTTCCCAAGAGACCAGGTTAGAGTCAAGAGAATCAACTTCTAATTATCGTTGTTCTTCCTCATGCACTTTGCTGACTTCTTCAGTCTAACCTTTGAAAAATGCCTCATCCCAAACCTGATTTTCTCCAAGTTTAGGAATAGATCACATTCCTTCCTGGAGTAGATCCCTTGACTCTTCAAATATTGACTTGTAGTAGAGACACAACCCCTGATGTCTAGAAAAAGTTGCTCTTCTCCTCCTCAGCAAGGACAAGGAGGAGCACTGTACAGCTTAGCTTGGTGCCACATTGTCCAAAATCACTAGGAATTTCTTAATTATATCACAAGTTGAGTTCTGATTTAATCCCTCATATTGAAATGTTTGTTCATTGTAATGAATATATTTATATTCTTTTCCTACGATAGTCTGAATGCAAAATAGGGAAATAAATAGATTCTTCCCTCTAGCTTCCAGAGGAAATCAAGCCCTGCAAACATGTTGATTTTAGTCCAGAGAAACCCATATCATGCTTCCGAACTCCAGAATTGTCAGAGCATAAGTTATTTATTTAAATCACTAGTGTGGTAGTTTTATCTTAACACTAGAAATTGAATACAGATATTTTTTTCCCAGTAAAATTTTGTTCAGGAAATGGAGATTATACTTCTCAGTTCATTTATTGAGCTTCCCCTGGGGAAAGATATTTTGTGTTATAATCCCATCTTAAGTGGGAAGAGGAAATTTAAATTCAATTTGGGGATATTCAGTCTCTTTATCTGATAAAGATTTTCTCATGGCATGAATGTAAACTTGCTTAAGATTGTGATGTCCATGAGGCATTAAGATAGGAAAAGTAATTATTTAATTTGTTGTCTACCATTTACACTATATTTTGTGCCTAATTTTCTACATTATTTGATTTTATATCCAGACAAGCATTCATTATTTTTACATGTTTCCTCTCCATCTTTCTCACACATTTCCTCCCAACATAAAACATTAGACTGTGTACAAATCAGTGTGCACATGTTTATTTGAAATAAAAATTTATATAAATTAATACATATATACATGACTGCCTTCTTTGAAGGTTTCGTTTGTACCCATCAAAATATATCCACACAATTAATTTGTTTCTTACAACATTTGTCTGAAGTTATGTTTACTATCTCACATTTTATTCAGAAACAAGGACAGTAAGACCCAGGAGATTAAATTTTTGACAGTTTTCAAAAAATGGAAGTTTTTATCATTTTCCTAAAAATGATGTTAGAGTTATTGTGAACTTTCCTGAACTATACATAAACAAAACTGTGCAGCGTGTCCTGTTATTTCTATAAGACTTCTATATTTTGTTAAAAAGTGCATTTTAACTATGTGCAGATTATAGGATGTAAATAATGCCAGTAAGTTTATCATTGTTGTTCAGTCACTAAGTCTTGTCCTACTCTCTGTGACCTTGTGGACTATAGCATGCCAGGCTCATCTGTCCTCCACTATCTCATGGGGTTTCTCAAACTCATGTCCATTGAGTCAATGATGCCATCCAACCATCTTATCTTCTGTTGCCCCTTCACCTCCTGCCTTTAATCTTTCCCATCATAAGTGTCTTTTCCACTTTTCCAATGAGTCAGCTCTTCACATCAGGTGGCCAAAGTATTGGAGCTTCAGCTGAAGCACCAGTCCTTCCAATGAATTATTCAGGGTTGATTTCCTTTAGGATTTGGTTTGATCTCCTTGCAGTTCAAGGAATTCTCAAGAGTTTTCTCCAGCATCACAGTTTAAAAGCATCAAATTCTTTGGTGCTCAGCTTTCTTTATGGACCAACTCTCACATCCACACATGACTAAATAAGTCTGCTGCTGCTGCTAAGTCATTTCAGTCGTGTCCGACTCTGTGCAACCCCATAGACGGTAGCCCATGAGGCTCCCTCGTCCATGGGATTCTCCAGGCAAGAACACCGGAGTGGGTTGCCGTTTCCTTATCCAATGCATGAAAGTGAAAAGTGAAAGTGAAGTCGCTCAGTTGTGTCCAACTCTTAGCGACCCCATGGACTGCAGCCCACCAGGCTCCTCCATTCATGGGATTTTCCAGGCAAGAGTACTGGAGTGGGGTGCCATTGCCTTCAGAAATAAAATACAGCTGGGCATGGATCAAAGAGGAACCTGAACCCCGGGTACCTGATTCACACTGAGCAGTGTTAGTGGATGTCTCATCTGCCTGTGAAAAAGGAAAATGTAGATATAGGGACTCTCAGATCAGATCAGTCACTCAGTCGAGTCTGACTCTTTGCGACCCCATGAATCACAGCACGCCAGGCCTCCCTGTCTATCACCAACTCCTGGAGTTCACTCAGACTCACTTCCATCGAGTCAGTGATGCCATCCAGCCATCTCATCCTCTGTGGTCCCCTTCTTCTCCTACCCCCAATCTCTCCCAGCATCAGAGTCTTTCCCAATAAGTCAACTCTTCGCATGAGGTGGCCAAAATACTGGAGTTTCAGCTTTAGCATCATTCCTTCCAAAGAAATCCCAGGGCTGATGTCCTTCAGAATGGACTGGTTGGATCTCCTTGCAGCCCAAGGGACTCTCAAGAGTCTTCTCCATCACCACAGTTCAAAAGCGTCAATTCTTCGGCACTCAGCCTTCTTCACAGTCCAACTCTCACATCCATACATGACCACAGGAAAAACCATAGCCTTGACTAGACGAACCTTTGTTGGCAAAGTAATGTCTCTGCTTTTGAATATGCTATCTAGGTTGGTCATAACTTTACTTCCAAGGAGTAAGCGTCTTTTAATTTCATGGCTGCAGTGACCATCTGTAGTGATTTTGGAGCCCAGAAAAATAAAGTCTGACACTGTTTCCACTGTTTCCCCATCTATTTCCCATGAAGTGGTGGGACCAGATGCCATGATCTTCATTTTCTGAATGTTGAGCTTTAAGCCAACTTTTTTACTCTCCACTTTCACTTTCATCAAGAGGTTTTTGAGTTCCTCTTCACTTTCTGCCATAAGGGTGGTGTCATCTGCATATCTGAGGTTATTGATATTTCTCCCGGCAATCTTGATTCCAGCTTGTTTTTCTTCCAGTCCAGCGTTTCTCATAATGTACTCTGCATATAAGTTAAATAAACAGGGTGACAACATACAGCCTTGATGAACTCCTTTTCCTATTTGGAAACAGTAGTACTAAATTAAGGCAATTCATACTTGATGCACTTTTTTCCCAGTAAAATAGAAGGTAAAATAGGTGAATAGCAGAAACTGATAATATATTTGTTCAAGAGAGAAGAGCACCATGACCACATCTTACATCATTAATGAGATGCAGAAGCACAGGGTAGAGACCCAGATAGACTCAGGAGGAGAACAGCAGAGCTCATGACAACATTTCACCATAGAATCTGATCACTGGCTTTTTGGATATCTGGCACAACATTAGCTAACTTATATCTAATCAAAGTGAACAGAAGTGAGGGCAATGATAATAATCTGCTGCTGCTTACTTTTGGCTTGTTATCATATGTGAAGACAACATTCATGACTTCTTTTCAGACAGCTGTATTAAAAAGATTATCCTATTGGGATTCCTTTTCAGGTAACCAAGAAAGATTGAAAGGATATACATTTTTGTGTAGGAAAACTGATGACCCTGATTTATATGCTTGGACAGGAATTCAAGCTCTTGCTTGAGGCATTCTTTGACCAGAAAGATGAAGAGATTTCTGACCGTAGAGGGGATATATAATGAAAGATACTGATAATGATTAATCATGATACCTTTAGTGGTTATGGCAATACTTTAAATCAGGGAGTTATTTCATTTAGAGCAAGGCAAGGAGGAGCCATATTATCAGCAATATCAATAGAAGGCACATGACAGGCTTCAGTCCTTGGGGTCAAAAAAAGAGTCAAAGCAAAAGAGACACAGAAGTATAGAACAGTCTTTTGGATTCTGTGGGAGAGGGAGAGGGAGAGGGTGGAATTATTTGGGAGAATGGCATTTAAACATGTATAATATCATATATTAAATGAATCGTTAGTCCAGGTTTGATGCATGATACAGGATGCTTGGGGCTGGTGCACTGGGATGACCCAGTGGGATGGTGTGGGGAGGGAAGTGGGAGGAGGTTTCAGGTCAAGGAACACGTGTACACCCATGGCTCAAGTTGATGTGTGGCAAAACAAATACAATATTGTAAAGTAAAAAAAAAAAAAAGAAGAATCAGTACAATGTGATGATGGTTAAAATGTAAAGAATGGATACAAAAGACATGAAGAATTAAAAGACTTTGGGTTAAAGATTAAAAAAAAAAAAAGAGTCAAACACAACTTAGTGACTAAGCAACAACAGTTCAAGGTAATATCAATTCACCTTTTTATTTTAATTTCTGTTTCTGTGCAGAAATCACTAACAGACATGTATTTGATAATCGATTTTAATCAAGACCTAGTGTTGGAGCTGTGTACACAAAGGTGAGTTAGAGAAGAGGATTACCCTAGTCAGGAGAATAAAAACAAATAGGCTGCTATAAGACACTGTATGTTAATTTATATTATTATGAAATGCAACTAAATTAGTAATATACTATGATTGGTGGACATATAGTGAAAAGCTGTGGTCTTAGATTTTCCTGTCATATAAACTTATCAACTGACTCTTTGGTAAGGACCCTGATACTGGGAAAGATTGAAGGCAGGAGGAGAAGGGGACAACAGAGGACGAGATGGTTTTATGGCATCACCAACTAGATGGACATATTTGAGCAAGCTCTGGGAGTTGGTGATGGACAGGGAAGCCTGGCATGCTGCAGTCCATGGGGTCACAAAGAGTCGGACACAAGGGAGCAACTGACTTGAACTGTTAAACCTATCAATTGTATTTGTTTCCAAGTGTGTTTTTTCATAGAGTTTGTACAACCTAGTACTCTTAGGAAACCTAAGTAAATATTGCATGGGATTACATTTTTCATTTGAGAAAAATTATTAAGAATTGCATATAGTCCTACGAGATAAATGGGAATGTCCAAATATTTCTTTTCCAAGATGGCAAATAAATTAGGAATAATAGGAAGACAACAAAGGGGAAAACTCTCAGTATCACAGAGAGAAGAAAGCTTAATAAAGTGAGTTAACTTATATAGATAAATGGAAGCCAAAGAAATAAAAATTCCAGAAATAAATAGAAAGAGCAACTTCTACTTCAAAATGAAATTTTAAAAATTCACCATTTATGGCTCTGAGTTTTAAGCCCTGCAATCAGTGGCAGTTCTTCAGCCCCAGAACAATTAACTCTTTATTAGTTTCCTTCCCAAATATTTTCAGAGCTTTTTTAATGTCTTTATTCCTGAGACTGTACATGAAGGGATTCAGCATGGGTGTGACCACACTGTACATCACCGAAGCGATCACACTTGAGTGTGAGCTGTGAGTATCAGCAGAGGTAAGGTACACTCCCAGGACTGAACAAGAAAATGAGGAGACAATTGAGAGATGAGATGCACAGGTGGAAAATGCTTTATACTTCCCCTGAGCTGATGAGATTCCATTTATGCAGGCAATTATCTTAGAGTAAGAGTAAAGAATAGCACCAAGGGAACCACCACCCAGCATCACTGATACAAAATATACCACCATGTCACAGATGAAGGTGTCAGAACAGGCAAGTTTGATCATCAAGTTGGCTTCACAGAAAAAGTGGGGGATTACCTGCTTTGTACAGAAGGACAACTGTACCACCATTAAGCTTTGCATCAGGGCATATAGGAAACTCATAATAAAAGATGACAGAACCAGGAGACCACAGAGCCGGGGTTTCATGATGACCATGTAGTGTAGAGGGTGACAGATGGCCATATATCGATCATAGGCCATCATGGTCAGGAGGAAGACATCCAATCCCCCAAACAGTAAGAAAAAATACATCTGGATGATGCAGCCTTCGTAGGTTATGACTTTGCTGTGAGTCTGGATGTTCCACAGCATCTTTGGGATGATGGTGGAGGTGAAACAAATGTCTGCAAAGGACAGGTTGGAGAGGAAGAAGTACATGGGGGTATGGAGGTGGAAGTCTGAGCTGACAGCCAGGATGATGAGCAGGTTTCCAAACACAGTGATCAGGTACATGAAGAGGAAAAGTCCAAATATGAGAGGCTGCAGTTCTGGTTCATTTGATAATCCCAGAAGTAGAAATTCTGAAATCTGTGTATTATTACTAGGTCCATAAGATTGATGTGACAACTAGCAAAGGAAAAAAAATATATATATATATATATATGACTAATTTTCATACAAATAGCCATTACTAAAATAGGTGGAATTTTACAATTAATATTTTGAGGTTAAGCTACATGTGTGTGTGTGTGTGTGTGTGTGTGTACATGCATACTAATTGGCTCAGCTGTGTTCCACTCTTTGCAACTCCCATGTACTGGAGGCCACCAGGCTCCTCTGTCCATGGAGCTTTTCAGGCAAGAACACTGGAGTGAGTTGCCAATATATATATTTTCTATGGGATTCATCCTGTTACATGGGTCTCTATGACTTCTTTGTGAGTTTTTGTCCTGGACTTTGCCTTTCAAAAATCCCTATAGTCCCATTACAGAGAAAGACTGTAAGCAAATATATACCATGCTGGGTGGTGTTAGGTGCTATGAATAAAGGAAAGATGCAGGTATAAAAGTGAGTGGATGGCACTTATTTTTCATTGAGAGTTCAGTTAATCTGCTAACTAGATGATGTTTGAAAACAGAATTCAAGGAAGACACAATAGATGACAAGAGTTTATCAGGTCATGTACATGTCCTGTAGGTAAAAGAACCTGCAATGATACTGAAGATCTTTTTCTAGATATTTAAGCTCAAAAGTAAGCCAGTGTTCAGGGGAATGTAAGAGGGAGGACGATAAAGGATTGTGTCAGAGGATGCTGAAAAATAAAGTGACTTTTGTGCTATTACTAAAACTTCAAAACATGGGGAAAACATCATCCAGTGTATTGTTCCTTGCTCTCTGTACATCTGCTTGAGGCTCAGAATAACTAATAAAGCAAATATATATATATATAATATATATACATGCATATATATACACATACAAAAGTTTGTCTAGTCAAGGCTATGGTTTTTCCTGTGGTCATGTATGGATGTGAGAGTTGGACTGTGAAGAAGGCTGAACACCAAAGAATTGATGCTTTTGAACTGTGGTGTTGGAGAAGACTCTTGAGAGTCCCTTGGACTGCAAGGAGATCCAACCAGTCCATTCTGAAGGACATCAGCCCTGGGATTTCTTTGGAAGGAATGATGCTAAAGCTGAAACTCCAGTATTTTGGCCACCTCATGCGAAGAGTTGACTTATTGGGAAAGACTCTGATGCTGGGAGAGATTGGGGGCAGGAGGAGAAGGGGACGACAGAGGATGAGATGGCTGGATGGCATCATTGACTCGATGGACTTGAGTCTGGGTGAACTTCAGGAGTTGGTGACGGACAGGGAGGCCTGGCATGCTGCAATTCATGGGGTCGCAAAGAGTCGGACACGACTGAGCGACTGAACTGAACTGAACTGAACATATATACATATTATATATATATGTTAGTCTCTCAATCATGTCTGACTCTTTGTGACCTTATGGATTGTAGCCTGCCAGGCTCCTCTGTCCGTGGCAGTTTCCAGACAAAAGTACTGGAAAGGGTAGCCATTCCCTTCTCCAAGGGAGGATCTTCCTGACCCAGGGATCAAACCTGCGTCTCCTGCACTCGGGGCAGATTCTTTGCTGTCTGAGCCGCAAGGGAATATATGTATATACATCTCCAGATTGAAAAAAAAAAAAGAGTTACATCTTTATGATAATAAGTCATCCTATCAATTCAACATCCCATAGAAAAATCCGTGAAGAGAATAAACCCAGAACTTGCAAATGGAAATGCACAATATACAAAAACAGTGAAAGGATTTTAAAGGGAAATGGTAAAATACACTTCTAAATTGTATTAGACACATCCTTTTAAAATTAGGAAACCTTTCATCAAATCTTGGATCTACCACGTAGTATCTATTTATAAAAGGCAATTTAATCATTCTATATTTTTACGTGTTTACCCAAATAATGGGAAGAGTGGTATTTATCTTCCTGAGGTGGTTGACAATACACGCAAAAAGATTAGCCTCACCTTCCTATTTGCAAAAGAATGGTTGCCAGTGGTGATGAGTCTCCATGTTCAGTCCTGTGAATGACAGGGCAAAGAGAAAGCTGCTTGATGCAAGTGTTTAAGCAATAAATACGAAGCTAACGCTGCAAGATGAATGTGCAAAGGGGAAAATGATGAAAGGAAGTGTGAAAGAGTGTCCAGGAGTGAAACATCCAGGAGTTTTCAAAATGTGAGTAGCACAGCCATAGCATCGAATATTAGGCAGACATTGAAATAGTGAATGAGCAAAACACTGGTGGACTGGAGGCAAGTCCATGAGGTTTTAATGAGTAAGAAGGAACAGTGGACACAAAGAAGAAACAAGACAGCATTAAAAAATAAAGAGTGCATATGACATGCACATAATTCTATTTATTTATTGAAATACAAGTATATGAATATATATGCAAATATATACATTATATATAGATTATATATCTACAGGAAAAGAAGTTTAAAAAGAATTTATAATGTAGAGAGTGTCAGTAAGAATTCAATTAGACTAGAATTAGTGGTTTCTATGCAGGTCAGGAAGCAACAGTTAGCACTGGACATGGAACAACAGACTGGTTCCAAATAGGAAAAGGAGTACATCAGGCTGTATATTGTCACCCTGCTTATTTAACTTATATGCAGAGTACATCACGAAAAACGCTGGGCTGAAAGAGCACAGGCTGGAATCAAGATTGCTGGGAGAATAACCTCAGATATTCAGATGACACCACCCTTTTGGCAAAAAGTGAAGAACTAAAGAACCTCTTGATGAAAGTGAAAGAAGAGAGTGAAAAAAGTTAGCTTAAAGCTCAACATTCAGAAGACTAAGATCATGGCATCTGGTCTCATCACTTCATGGGAAATAGATGGGGAAACAGTGGAAACAGTGGCTGACTTTATTTTTCTGGGCTCCAAAATCACTGCAGATGGTGATTGCAGCCATGAAATTAAAAGACATTTACTCTTTGGAAGGAAAGTTATGACCAACCTAGACAGCATATTGAAAAGCAGAGACATTACTTTGTCAACAAAGGTCCGACTAGTCAAGGCTATGGTTTTTTCAGTGGTCATGTATGGATGTGAGAGCTGGACTATAAAGAAAGCTGAGCACCAAAGAATTGATGCTTTTGAACTGTGGTGTTGGAGAAGATTCTTGAGAGTCCCTTGGACTGCAAGGAGATCCAACCAGTTCATCCTAAAGGAAATCAGTCCTGAATATTCATTGGAATGACTGATACTGAAGCTGAAACTCCAATACTGTGGCCACCTGATGCAAAGAGCTGACTCATTTGAAAAGACCCTGATACTGGGAAAAATTGAAGGCAGGAGGAGTAGGGGACAACAGAGGATGAGATGGTTGGATGGCATCACCAACTCAATGGGCATGGGTTTGGGTGGACTCCAGGAGTTGGTGATGTACAGGGAGGCCTGGCATGCTGCAGTTCATGGGGTTGCAAAGAGTCAGACACGACCTGAGTGACTGAACTGAACTGAACTGAATCAACCATATGAAGCAAAATTGAATGACAATCCAAAACTAACTTATACAGCAAAATTATATGATAAAAATTTGACAGTAACATCATGGGTCTCTGGCTACAGATTAAATTTCCAAAGACTTGGAAATGTAAGGATATAAGGGAAGGTCTTTTAAACTCATAGAAGAAGCAGTGCAGTGTAAGGATATAAGGGAAGGTCTTTTAAACTCATGGAAGAAGCAGTGCAGTGCCTAGTTTTATTTTCATCCTATATAAGAATATACTGATTCATATAAGTTTATGCAATGCAAGAGACACAGGAGATGAGGATTTGATCCTTTGTTTGGGAAGATTCCCTGAAGGAGAGCATGGCAACCCACTTCAATATTCTTGTCAGGATAATCCATAGACAGAGGAGCCTGGAGGGCTACAGTTCATAGGGTCGTAAAGAGTCAGAGATGACCTAGTGACTGAGCACGCTTCCACACATACAGAAGAATATTCACTTTCATTTTTGTTTCTATCAAAGATCTTTAAGAATACTAAAGTGACAGCTCAATTTTTCAGTAAGGAAAAATATGGAGAAAACAGAATAGACTGAGTGATATATTTGACCACATACTATGAATAAACACTCACAATCCCTTACATATACACCTGTACATTCATAAAAGAACTCAGTCTTAAACAGAGATTTGGTTGAAAAACTCCAGTTCCTTATTTGGGACAATGTAATAAAAAACAAGAATAAAAATTCTCCAACCCTTCCTACACAAATGTAAAGATTTTGTATAGACTATAATAGAGAATACAAATGAAAAAGTAATCCATAAATAGTATTCAGCTTCACAGGAAAATAATTGCAAAATAAAGCTATTTAGCATACTGCTTTCTAATTCTCAAAGATATTTTTAATCTGAATACCCAGAGTGAAAAAGAGATAATGTAACATTAATGTATCATGAACTTTTATTACAAAGTAATATTTGCAAACAATACATTGGTCTGGATCTTTCTTACAAATATAGAAATGTTTCAAAAGTAGCCCATCTTAAAAATTAAAAAAAAAGAAATACCCACAATTCATCGGACTACCTCCACACCAAATGATTTTTATTTACTTTCTTTTTTTCCAAAACCCCTTAGATAAGTCCTGCTTTTACTAGAAGCACTATACACCAGCCATTCTTGACTCTAATGGGTTACCTTCACTTAATAGTCAATAGTCACCCCTGTGAAGGTGCATGCTCACATCCCTTTTCAGCATGATAAATAAATGTATTAATTAGTTAATCAGAAAAGCAAACAACTAGCAATATCTTAGCGTTGGGCCCAGCAAGCGGCTATCAGGTGACCTCAAGGATATGTTCTTGGATTTGATTTTCTCTGATCCTTTTCTGCAGTACCTCTTGGACTTGCTAACTCACCTGGTTGGGAACTCTGAGAGGAAGGTCACTGAGGGGAACTCCAAACTCCTCCTGGATGGTTAATGATGGAGACTGACACTCTGGCTCCTCAAAAGACAGCAGGAAGGAGGGTGACAAGAGTCTCCCAGCCAGACTTAGGACTCCAAGAGCAACTACCATGCCCCATGCAGTCCAAGGTTGTACAGGCTGAGGGATACAGCAGAGGAGATATTTATAGCTCCCCTTGTCTGCTCATCAGCACATTTCTGTCTTGTTACTCCAAAGCCTAAGCACATGATTTCCCAGTGGGACACTAGTCTGAAGACGGAAGAGAATGTCTTGGAGACTCTGGGTTTCCAAGAGACCAGGTTAGAGTCAAGAGAATCCACAGCTTATTATCATAGTTCTTCCTTGTGGACATTCTGAATTATTCAGTCTAACCTTCCAGCACCTCATCTCAAACCTGACTTAAGATTTTCTCCAAATTTAAGACTACATTACATACTTGCATAGATTAGATTCCTTGAGTCTATAAAGTATTTTGTAGTAGAGACACAGCCCCTGATGGCTAGAGAAAATTGCTCTTCTCTTTAACAAGGTCAAGGAGGATAACTTTATTCCTTTGGTACAAACCTTGAGCTCTGCACACCTCAGTTTCATGCCACATTGTTCAAAATCATTTGGAATTTCATAATTATATCACAAGTTAAGAATTGTCATTTAGTACCTCACATTGAAATGTTTGTTAATTGTAAGGTATATATTTGGATTTTTTCCCTCTGTAATATTTACTCCGAATAGGAAAGTAGATATGTTCTTCCTTATAGCTTCCAGAAGAAATCCAGTACCACAATCATTTTGACTTTGCCCAATGAGACTCATTCAGTCTTTTGACCTCCAGAATTGTAGGAGCATAAATGTGTTTGTTTAAATCATTAGTGTGGTAATTTTACATTTGCATTAGGAACTGGCTATAGATATTTATTCAACTTCCCTGGTTGTTCAGTTGGTAATCTACCTACAATGTAGAAGATACCAGTTCAGTCCCTGGTCCAGGAAGATCAGGTGGAGAAGGAAATGGCAACCCACTCCAGTATTCTTGTCTGGAGAATCCAATCGACAGAGAAGCCTACAGTCCGTAGGGTCACGAAGAGTCAGACACGACTTATCGACTAAACCACCACCAACACCATAGACATTTAGCCAATAAAATTTTGTTCAAGAAACTGAGATTACATTTCTGAGTGTATTCATTTAGCTTCCCCTGGGGAAAGACATACTGTGTTGTAATCTCCTCTTAAGTAGAAGAGGAAATTTAAATTCAATTTGGGGATATTCACACTTTTTAGATGATAGAGATTTTCTCATTGCATAAATGTAAATGTGCTTTAGATTGCGATGTCCTTGAGACATTAATATAGGAAAAGTAATTATTTAATTTGTTGTCTACCATTTATACATATTAATTCTTCTGATCCAAGAACATATGATATTGCTCCATTTATTTGTGCCTACTTCCACTTCTTTCATGAAAGTCTTAAAAATGGTTTAGTGTACTTGGGTACACTAAACCATTTTTATAGGAATTTGACCTCTTGGTTAAATTGATTTCTGAATATTTTTACATTCTTTTTGATGCTATTGTAATTGAGAGTTTTCTTTTCTAGATTGTTCATTGTTAGTGTATATAGACATAATTGATTTTTACATATTGATTTTCTATCCTGCAAATTTACTGAATTTGTTTACATGTTATAATGTTTTTTGATGGAGACTTAAGGTTTTCATATAGATAGATAGATAGATAGATATAAAGATTTATCTTCTTCAAGCAGAAAAATTAATGTTTTTCTTTTCAATTAGGATGCCTTTATTTTCTTTCCTAGGTACTCTAATGAGAACTTTCAGGACTATGTTGAATAGAAGTTGTAAGAGTGGACCCTCTTGTCTTGTGTCTGATCTTAAAGAATATGTTTTCAATTTTTTACCAGTCAGTATAGTGTCATCTATGGGCTTTTCATATATGGTCATTTTACTGTTGAGGTTCATTCCTTCTACATTGACTTTGGTAGAATTTTTATCACGAAAGAATGTTGAATTTTGTCAAATTATTCTTCTGCATCTATGGTTATTAACATATGATGTTTACCTTTAATTCCATTCATATGGTGTATTACATTGATTGATATGCTTTTGTTGAACCACACTTGTGTCCCAGAGATTAACCCCATGTGATCCTTGGTTATGATCCATTTAATGCTCCATAGAACTTGGTTTACAATATCTTGTTTAGAAATTTTTCATGTATATTCATCCAATATATTGGACTATAGTTTCCTTTTTCCTTCTTTAAAGATTTTTTAACTTTTAAAATTAGCTTTATTGAGGTATGATTCACATGCCATCCAATTTGCCAATTTTAAATGTACAATTCAATTTTTTTAGCACATTCTTAGATATCTACAACCATCAACAGTTTTAGAACATTTCCTGATAGAATTCATGAAGCAGTTGTTAGAATCTGCTTATCTATGATTCCCTTCAAGAGTCCCGGCTGCTGTTATTCCAGTCTCTCTCCACCCCCTTGTCATGAAGGTTATGTCAGTTTTCTGGATGGACATGTAGTCACTGAGTCTCCTGCACAGCTGGGGAAGCTTGACTCTCACTCATATGCTTTCACTTTTTTTGTGGGAGAAATCAGAAGACCAAACGTTGCACATGGCATTGACCTGTTCCACCTCAGAGGAGGCATGATGCCAGAGAAACTAGCTAACTTGAAACATAAAGAAAGACAGACACCCTCAGTGAGAGTCATGAATGAGGATGTGAGAAACAACTTGCCTGGAAAAGACTAACAGGAGTGGCAAAAATGTAATAATTTATGTTTTTGCATAAAATATTAATCAATTTCTAGAGGTCAGGTATGGACTTGCTGTATGAGAAGAAGTACATTGCAGGGGGTATTATTTCACTGCAACTACTAGATAGTCATGCAAGTTGACAGACCAGGCAAAGTTGATTGTCAAATAAAGCTCTTGGGCAAATAATTACAGAAGCTGGCAGTTTGTAGTTGGGCTGAGAAATTTCATATATGGAAAGAATCAAGATGATAAATGTGGGACACACCAGTATCTAATACAGATATAAATAGCATGGTTCATCCCTTGGGGATTTGTTGAAAATCTACTATTCTTGAATTTATTGATGTGAGGTGAGCACACAGGTATGGAGTGAGCACATTGGGATGATAGGATGATACACAATGTACACAATGTTGTACTCAGCTATATGGACTTATGAGCATTTGAATAGTGATCAGAGCACCTCCAGCTATTTAATTTCACTTGATAAGAAAGGCATTGTAATAAACTATATGATATAGGATGTTATGCAGCAATAGCTAACTGAAACAACAAAGCAAACCGTAATGAGAGCACGCATAAAAACCCACTGCTTTTTATTTTTGGCATACATCTTGATTTGGGGACAATATTCATGATTATTATTTAAACTTGTTTCAGATAACTAGATTATCAATTGGTTCATTGGTTTCTCCTTAATGAGGAACTTGTTCTAAGAAACTTGGAATGGTTGGAAGGATATGCACGTTGTGCCAAAGTAAATGGTGATCTGGAATCACATGACTAGGAGAAATTTCAGCTTGCTTGTGAGTCATCCTTTGATCCTGAAGAATGAAGGTTCCTGAGGAGGAAGGACATATGAAATCATTCAGCTTGATATTGTTCATTCACTGCTCATGATTCTTTAGTGGTTATGATGAAATTTAGAAAAGTGAAGATCCTTCGTTCAGAGCAACAGAGGAGTCATAACTGTAATCAGGACAGGAAATTTTAAAGTCAAAGTTGAGTGATCCAGGAAAACAATTATAAAACACACGAACCAATAACTAACTCCAATGTATAGACTCCCTCTCTCAGACACCAATTTTCCACTTTTCAATGAGTAGATATATATAGATAGAAATTTTTTACATGTAAGGTTGAAAATTTGCTATGACATATTTAAGGTTATCTGTGACAATAGGACCATACTGTTGCTGTTGTTCAGTTGATGTTATGTCTGACTCTGTGACCCCATGGACTGCGGCAGGCCAGGCTTCCCGGTCCTTCACCATATACCAGCGTTTGCTCAAGCTCATGTCCGTTGAGTTGGTGATGCCATCCAACCATCTTATCCTGTCATCCCCTTCTTCTGCCTTCAATCTTTCCCAGAATCAGGATCTTTTCCAATGACTCTGCTCTTCACATCAGTTTACCAAAGTATTAGAGCTTCAGCTTCAGCATCAGTTCTTCCAGTGAATATTCAGGGTTGGTTTCTTTTAGGATTGACTGGCTTGATCTCCTTGCAGTTAAGGGACTCTCAAGAGTCCTATCCAACATCGCAGTTTGAAAGCATCAGTTCTTTAGTGCTTGACTTTCTTTATGGTTCAACTCTGACATCCATACAAAACTACTGAAAAAACCATAGCTTTGACTATTTGCACCTTTGTTGGCAAAGTAATGTCTCTGTTTTGTAATATGCTGTCTAGATTTTTCATAACTTTTCTTCCAAGGAACAAGAGTCTTTTAATATCATTGCTGCAGTCACCATTAGAAGTGATTTTGGAGCACAAAGACCATATTAGGTCAGTCTGTTTATTCACATTTGCATTTCAATATAGATTTTACTGGAAGATACACATTTGATGATGATTTTTAATAGGTGACTATGATAGATACTCGGAGAAGGCAATGGCACCCCACTCCAGTACTCTTGCCTGGAAAATCTCATGGACGGAGGAGCCTGGTAGACTGCAGTCCATGGGGTCTCTAGGAGTCAGACACGACTGTATAACTTTCAAGTAGACAACCTGAGCGACTTCACTTTCACTTTTCACTTTCATGCATTGGAGAAGGAAATGGCAAGCCACTCCAGTGTTCTTGCCTGGAGAATCCCAGGGATGGGGGAGCCTGGTGGGCTGCTGTCTATGGGGTCACACAGAGTTGGACACGACCGAAGCGACTTAACAGCAACAGCATGGTAGATACTAGGGACACAGGTTGAACAAGCAGCATATAACCCCAGAAGAGCAGTTATAAAACTCAATAGTATGAATAAAGTTGATATTACCAAAATATCATGGAAATAAGGTTATGATATAGACAAAAAATGAGAGACTCAAAATAACAAACTGGTTTGGATTTCACTCTGCAATGGAATTCTATAGGTTACTCTAGCTGCTAAGTGTGGTCTTTCTATGTGAGTGATACAACTCAAGACAATTCTTTATGGAAAATTTAAAAAAAATTACTTGGGAAGATAGCTCTCATTTAAAGGGAAAAAATGAGGAACAAAAATTTTCCCATGAAGTAAATGGAAATTTTCAAATATTCCTTATCCAATTTCAGAAAAAAATAAGAAACTTAGAGAAGAAAGGAAAGGTATCCATATACCAGACAGAATAGAAAGCTTAATCAAGTGACTTACTTAAATTATATGGAGAAGTTGAAATCAAAGAAATAGAAAGACCAGGAAATAAATGTAAGGAATAAGAGCTCTTTCTGCAATCTGATCAAGAATCACAATTTCTGCCTCTAATGCTTTGAGTGCTGTAATAACTGACACTTCTTCAGCCCCAGGACAATTGGCCCTTTTACAGCTGCCATCCCAAAGAATCTTCTTAGAAATCTCTTTATGTCTTTGTTTCTCAGACTGTAGATGAAGGGGTTCAGCATGGGTGTGACCACTGTGTACATCACAGAGGCTGTTGCACTTGAGTGTGAGCCATGGGTAACAGCAGAGCTAAGGTACACTCCTAAGCCTGTACAATAAAACAAGGAGACGACTGAGAGGTGAGATGCACAGGTGGAAAAGGCTTTATACTTCCCTCGAGCTGATGAGATTCCACATATGGAGAAAACTATCTTAGAGTAAGAGTAACATATCCCAGTGAATGGACCACCACCAAACAGCCCAATTGCAAAATACATCATCACATTATTGAGAAAGGTATTAGAACAGGCAAGTTGGATCACATCTTTGAATTCACAGAAAAAGTGGGGGATTTCCAAGACGGTACAGAAAGACAGTCGTAATGCCAGTAAGCTTTGTAACAAGGAATTCAAGGCACCTATTAGCCATGATATCAGCACCAGCAGTCCACAGAGAACAGGGTTCATGATGACTGTGTAGTGCAGGGGGTGGCAGATGGCTATGAAGCGGTCATAGGACATCACAGTCAGAAGAAAATTGTCCAACTGTACAAACAGTAGGAAAAAATACATCTGGGTGAGGCAGTCTTCGTAGGTAATGACTTTGGTTTGAGTTATTATATTCAGCAGCATCTTTGGAATAGTGGTGGAGGTGAAGCAGATGTCTACAAAGGACAGGTTGGAGAGGAAGAAGTACATGGGGGTGTGGAGGTGGGAATCTGAGATGATAGCCAGGATGATGAGCAGATTTCCAAACACAGTGATCAGGTACATGGATAGGAAAAGGCCAAATATAAGGAGCTGAAATTCTGGTTCCTTTGAGAATCCCAGAAGAACAAATTCTGAAATTTGTGTATTGTTGCCTGGTACCATGTGGTAGTGATCACTACTAGGACAGAAAGAAAAATGACTAATTTTTACACATATACACCTTAGCATAGTGAAATGCTGTAAATTATATTCAGTCATTTTAAATGGCCTTCTGTGACATCATAAGTGTTATCAATTCAGTTCAGTTCAGTTGCTCAGTCATATCTGACTCTTTGCGACCCCATGGACTACAGCCCACCAGTCTCCTCCATCCATGGGATCCTTCAGGCAAGGATACTGGAGTGGGTTACCATTCCCTTTTCCAGGGGATCTTCCTGACTCAGGGATTGAACCCTGGTCTCCTGCATTGCAGGCAGACTCTTTATGGTCTGAGCCACCAGGGAAGCTGTGACAACAATGAATAGAAATTCCCATAGGCAGGTTTTCCACCAACAGGTACTCTTATTACACAGTTTAAATGCAAAATTCTCTCATACATTTGAGGAATTTATGTTGAATACTGTCTCTTGGCCTTCTCAGGTGGCTCAGTGTTAAAGAATCCACCTGCCAATGCAATAGATGAGAGTTCAATACCTGGGTCAGGAAGATCCCCTGAAGAAGGAATGGCAACCCACTCCAGTATTCTTGTCTGGGAAATCCCATGGATAGAGGAGCCTGGCAGGCTATAGTCCATGAGATTGCAAAAGAGTCAGACATAAATTAACTATTAAACAATAATTGACTGTATTCTGGGCTAAAATTATAGGATGTTGACAATGAGACTCCCAATGATAAATAATAAAGGAATAATATAAATTAGCAAACAAAAAGTATATACCTGGTGATAGGTTTTAGGGGAAAAAATAAGTATAAATAGAGTGAATGAAGGTGTTACATTTGAATGCAAGTTTAACCAGATCTGCAAACTAGGAGAAATTTGAACAGAAGCCTGAAGAAAGACAAAGCAGAGACACAAAATTACCTGGTGAAATAGTGTGCCCTGTTGGAGAAAGAGTCAGTGAGAAGGTCCTAAGTATGTCACTTGCTTCAAATTCTAGACTTAAAAGGAAGGCAAAGTGTCTAGAGAAATAAGCAAGAGGGAGAGTTATGAGAGATGGTGTCAGAGGCTGCTGAGGAACAAGGCGACCTCCCTGCTACAGGTGAGACCTTAATTCACATGTTGTTCCTCTCACATTTTTTTGTTTGTTTTGATTCATTCCTCTGAGTAGAAGTGGATCCACTCCTTATGCCCTTCTGCTGTTAACATTGCAGGATTTGTCCATTTTGGAGTACATAAACTCAGGTATCACTGCCCAGAGAAAAGCTCATTGCAAACACACACAAATACAGCATATTATGGTTTGCTGGGTTTGTTACTTCTTGGCTTTTCCTACTTCCAATCACAATAATTAAGACATTGTGCTATCTACTAATAGCAAATTATCTTTACCATAAAGAATGTAGAAATAGTACCTAAATTAAAGTTGGCAAGCCTCTTGAGGAAGTGGCATTCTGTTTAATATGAGCTCTTTTTTTGCCTTCTCTGAAAATAAAATTTATGTGGGCTGCCCTGGTAGCTCAGATGGTAAAGAATCTGCCTGTAGTGTGGGAGACCCAGGTTTGATCCCTGGACAAGAAGTTAAAAAAAAAAAAAAAAAAAAAAACACTGAGAGAGAAGAAAGAATAGAACATGTGGAGGAAAATAAACACTGCCTATATACCCCACCTCTTGGTGGTTGCCTTGCTTTAGGGCACTGTCCTTGGAGTATGTGTATCTCAGTTCTGCAGGTATTTCATCTTCTTGGATAAGTCTGATGGCCTCAGTGATCTACACTATGGTAACCCCCATGCTGAACCCCTTTATTTACAAAACAAGATCTAATAAGCTCAGGCAGTCTCTGGGAGACAGTGAAAAAGAGAGACTCCTTGGTTTCAGCAGCATCCCAATCCCAGTTATACTCCCTTGATGCCCAGAATACTTAATAAGGTACCCTAAAGGAATTTATCAAAGGAAACATGAATCATTATCTTTGTAATGATAATGCATTTTACTAACTGAACTCTACTAGAAAAAGGAGCAAAGGGAATTAGCCCACAATTTACAACAGAAAATATACAATGTTCAACAATAGATGAGGATTTTAAACTTAAGTGGTATAGAGGTTCTAAATGATTTTAAATGAAAAGTTTTTGAGTCAGAAAACCCCTGTTTGAATCTCAGAACTACCATCTATCAGCTGTTTGTAATTAGTGAGACTACAGACCCATTCTAACTGTTAATATCTTTACACAAAAAGTGAGGGAAGAGGTATCCATTCGTCTAAGTTGGTAGACAAATTTACTCAATGTGTATACAAAACTTAACATACTTGTTTCATGTCACTAAGTGAATGATCATAACTTGTGATGAGTTTGGCTGATTATTTTCTTCTACCTCACAAATGTCTCCATTGCCTTCCCACCACTTGGTAACGAAGAGTTGCAAACTAAAGCTCAGTAGTATATCATCTTGCATATCAAATACAGCTTTTTCATGTGAACACTCAATGTGAGAGAAGATACTGTGAAATGTATGTCTCAAGAACTCTGTTCCAAGGCAGTACCTAATTCAATAGATGTGGGGGAAAAATGGAAGATGTCAAATATATCCCATCTTAGAATGCTGAAAAAAGGTGTATGTTTCACCGCTCATGCCTCCAAACCTAGGTTTCTTTTTCTCTGTAACTATGAACTTCTAACCTGCTCTACTTTACCTGAACCAGTTTGAGGTCCCAATTCCTCCTTCATTCATGTCTCCGAATCAGACTTCCATTCCCATCGCTTAATTGTCAGCAAAGACTCTTGTGTTGCTGAGTCTATCAGACACTTCTCATTTGAACATTAAATAAGAAAATTATAATTAGTCAACCGAGCAAAACAGCATGACTAATATCTCTGCTCTGTTATAAGATGATTAGGCACTCAGGTGACCTCAGGTAAAAGTTTTCTACTTCCATTCTCTCTGAACCTTTCTTGAAGTACCTATAGAACTCTCACACTCACCTAGATGGGGACTATGAGAAGAAAGTTCCTGTGTGGAAATTCAAATTCCTCCCTGGATGGTGAATGATGGACTGGAGCTCTGTTCCCAGGCAGGTCAGAAGGAAAGAGAGAAGCATTGGTCCTTATTCAGATGTAGGACTTCAAAACCAACAACCCATGTCCTGTGCAGGTCTAGGTTGTATAGACTGAGGGACTGCAGCAGAGGAGATACTTACTACTCCCTGTGTCTGCTCATTAGGCACTGTTTCCATTGTTACTCCCACCTCTGAGTACAACACTTCCCTGTGGGCACTGGTCTAGTTAGACAAGAAATTATTCTTATGATACTCTGTTCCAAGGAGACCAGGTTAGATGTCAGGAGAATCTAGTTCATATTGTTGTTGTTGTTCAGTTGCTAACTTATGTCTGACTCTTTGTGACCCCATGGACTGTAGCTCTCCAGGCTTCCCTGTCCTTCACTATCTCCCAGAGTTTGCTCAAACTCATGCCCCTTGAGTCAGTGATGCCATCCAACCATCTCATCCTCTGTCATCCCCTTCTCCTCCTGCATTCAGTCTTTCCCAGAATTAGGGTCTTTTCTAATGAGTTGGCTCTTCTCATAAGGTGGCAAAATGTTGGAGCTTCAGCTTCAGCATCAGTCCTCCCAATGAATATTCAGGGTTGATTTCATTTAAGATTGACTGGTTTGGTCTTGCAGTCCAAGGGACTCTCAGGGGTCTTCTCCAGCTCCACAGTTCTAAAGCATCAATTCTTGAGTGTTCAGCCTTTTTTGTGATTCAATTCTCACATCTGTACATGACTACTGGAAAACCATAGCTTTGACTATAGGAACCTTTGTCAGCAAAGTGATGTCTCTGCTTTTTAATACACTGTCTAGGTTTTTCATAGCTTTTTTTCCAAGGAGGAAGTATCTTTTAATTTCATGGTTGCAATCACCATCCACAGTGATTTTGGAGCCCAAGAAAATAAATGAAAATGTAGAATTCCTCTCCTGAGGGTGCAATTATTATACCACTGTCACTGTCAGATAGCCATGCAAGTAGGCAGAGAGATTTGTTGGTCAGGTAAAGCCCCCAGGTAAAGAGATTTAGGAGGTAACTATTGGCAGTTGTACTTAAAACCTCAGAAATATAAAGGATCAAGGTGATATGGGTGGGACTCACAGGGCCTCTGCTTTCCTTGTGGCTCAGTGGTAAAGAATCCATCTGGAATGCAGGAGGTTTGGGTTTAATCCCTGGGTTGGGAGGTCGTCTGGAGAAGGAAATGGCAACTAGCTCCAGTATTCTTGCCTGGAAAATTCCATGGACATAGGAACCTGGAGGCTGTAGTCCATGGAATTGCAGAGTCATAAACAACTGAGTGTGCACACACACACCACACACACACACACCACACACACACAAATATAAACACTACTATGTATTATATATTATGATATATATTATATATCATAATATATAATACAGTATTCAGTATATATTGTATATGGTATATATACTATATAATATGTATTTTACAATATGTAGTGTATATTATATAGTATATATTATATATCTATTATATGTAATAATGAATGACATTTATATTGTTAATCACTGAACATTTAATGATCATAAAAATTTTAATTTTGTTTAGAGCAACGGAAAGAGTAGCATCTACAGGCATCATTGAAATATTTCAAGATGAAATCAGGAAGAAAATTCAATAAAAAACAACTTAAGCATAACAAACCATCACCTCAGTGAAACACATCCTTCCACAGGGACATCGATCTTCCATACTTCAATGTGTGAATGTATAGCATAATAAGTATTTCACTTAGTAATACAAAGAAAATTTAAAAATTTTCTTTGTATTCATGTTTTTCCTAACTCAAAAGCCATATTAAGTATAATAAGTAACATTAAATAAATAAATTTTATTTAATCAAATTTGTTTCAGTGTAGACTCCGCCTGCTGATGTGTATTTGGTGACCATTTCAACAGTCACTCGAGCAGGCACTGTGGACATGGAGCTGAATAAGAGAATAGGATCCTTTTAAGGAGAGTAAAACTCAATGCCCACATATACACACACTATTATTTAAGTCTACAAATGGCTGCCGACTCTAGTTTTCTTGCCTGGAAATTTACATGGACAGAGGAGCCTGGCAGGCTATAGTTCATGGGGTCACAAAAGTTGGACACAACTGAGAGACTAACACTTTCACTTTATCAGAACAAACAGTTAAAATATGACATGCAAAGGAATGATTTACACAAAGGTGAAAAAAATTATGGTCTCAGATTTTCCTCTAGTAAAAAATTCTACAAATTATTTTGGTTTTTAATTGTATTTCTTAAAATGAGTAATATAACGACAACTACTGTTTTGGGAAAACAAGAAAAAATTACTTGGGATAAAAAATGCATCACCATGTTATTAAGAAAAATGTCAGAACAGAAATTATCATTGAGAAATTGATGTCTCACCCTATAAAGAATTGAAAATTTCCATATATTTCTATGCAAAGATCGGCAAAGTTTGTAAATTTAAAAATATACAAATAAAAAAAAAACTGGCTTTATATTAGACTGAGGAGAAAGTTTAATAAAATGAGTTACAGACACTGCATAAAGAATTTTAATTAAAAAAATAAAAATCCCAGGAAGTAAATGGACAGAACAAAGCTGATTCTACAATGATCAAAGTACCACAATTTTTAGTTCCAAGGCTTTGAACTGTGCAGTTGAGAGTATTTTATCACACCCAGGATATCTGTCCATTTTATTCTTGTCATCATACAGGAACTCTTCTGAACTTCATTTATGTTTTTATTCCTCAAACTCTAGAGAAATGGGCCCATCATGAGTTTGACACCTATGTACATCACTGAGGCTTTTGCACTTAAGTTTGAGCTGTGGGTAGCCACAGAACTAAGATATATTCCTAAGCGCCTACAATAAAATAAAGAGACACCTGAGAGCTGAGATGCACAGGTGGAAAATGCTTTATTCTTTCACTGAGGTGAAGAGATTGCATATATGGAGGATACTAATTTAACAAGGGGATCACCAGCCAGCAGCACTGATGCAAAATACATCACTGAGTTATTAAGAAAGGTGTCAAAACAGAACATGAATAATTTTCACACCAATGGGCATTACCCATATTACTTAACCTGGACAATTTTTATTTTGCAGTCAATATTGATTTTAATTGGTTATAGATAA
Source organism: Bos grunniens (assembly GCF_055505025.1). Taxonomy (NCBI): domain Eukaryota; kingdom Metazoa; phylum Chordata; class Mammalia; order Artiodactyla; family Bovidae; genus Bos; species Bos grunniens. The sequence continues at coordinate 10,265,009 of NC_141171.1, forward strand.
GGTCTTCTTGAGATTATGCCCCACTCATTTCATCTCTGCGTAGGAAATTTTGCCCCATTCTCAGCATATTCTCAAAAATATCATACATGCTGCAATTGTAGGAAGAAATTCTTGCATGTATTTGAGGAACATATTTCAAGTGCCAACCACATTCCGAGAACACATAGGCAATAAGCATAGGGTGCTTAAAAATAAATACCCCACCATCCAATGACAGTGAAAATGTTATGCAAATAAGTATGTCAGGTGGTGACAAATGCTATGAAGGAAACAAATCCATGTATTAAAAAAAAATCTTGGTAGGAGATATTATTTTGTGCTGAGTGTTCAAATAAGGCTGGCAAACAGGTGATAATTCAGCAGGTACCTCAAGAAGGAAAGAGAATGGTGTAGTATGACATCAGGAGGAGCATGTGCCTGGCAGAGGGAATGGCCACTGCCATGGACCTGAGGAAGATATTTGTTCCACGTGTTCAAATGCAAACAAGGAAGCCACTGGGGCAGAGGAATAAGCAAGATGGGGAGTGATTAGAGATGGTGTCAGGGATGCTGAGGAACAAGGTGGCTTCCCTGATACATATTACATTTCAGTCCACAGAGAATCCCTTTTTGTATGTTCTTTCTTGCATTTGATTAATTTGTTGCCAAGGCTTCCTGTGAATTCAAACAAATTTCTTAATACTATCTGTTGACTGAATTCTGACCTCCGTGTTACGTCACCTTAATATATAAGCCCAGGTGCCTCTGCTTTAGGAACTGCTCTCAAGCCACAGGGCACAGACACATACCAAATCCTCCTGGGCTGTGTTACTACCATGCACTTCTCACCCAGAACTACCTGCCTGTGTCATTACAATTGAGGCTGGTCAAATCAGATTATCTTTCTCTTAAATAATGTATAAATGGTACCCAGAAATTCCACTTCCTAAGCTTTCCATGGACCAATAAACTAGGGGTTCCTTTTAGGTATGAGTTTTTCTGCTATGTATTTTTAAAAATAAATTAAAAAGTAAGAGAGAGCGCTTCCCTGATGGTCCAGTGGTTACGAATCTGTCTGCCAACCTGAGGGACACAGGTTTGAGCACTGCTCCCGGAAGATCCCATATGCCACTTGGCAACTAAGTCCATTCATCACAACTGCTGAAACCTGTGCGCCTAGAACCCGTGCTCAGCAACAGGAGAAGCCACCAAGATGAGGAGCCAGTGCACCGCAATGAAGAGTAGCAGTGCCACAAAGAAGAGCAGTAGTGCCTCTGCACTAGCGGTGCCATAAAGTATGTGTGTATGTATTTAAGTACAAGAGAGACTAAAAGAAATGAAATGGATATTGTGGGAAAATGATCTACTAAGCTCAAATGTTCTCTAAGACAATGTGATGAAGAATAACTTCTTCGGTTTGGCAAAATTCCAGCCCCTATAAGATTTCCTTGATGTCAAGAGGAAAAAGTACCTGTATTCCAACAACACAGACAGTGATATGTGTATGATGTGAAACACCATACAGATTGAATATCCAAGAAAAAATAAGCAAAAGGAATAAATCAACAGTTCACAAAAGGGCATATACAGACACAATAAGAGTTTAGTATGTCTTGCATTAAGCAGTATAAGATTTGTCCTGAAACTTTTCCATATTTTTAGACTTTTTCATTTTTGTGGTCTTGAAGTAGGAGATATGAGCCCTGCGCCTGGACTGGATAGCTGGTGTTGGTCAAATGGAGTAAAATTGAAGTTTTGCTCTCACCCAGATACTCCAAGGACAAAGCTAGAGGCAGAAGCTGATTTCTGCTGAAGTAAAGAGATAAAGAGCCCACTCCTAAGGTCAAGGAAGACTTCCGTGTCTGCACGTGTGCAGGGAGGCTCCTTGGGAGTCGAGAAGGGAGGGGGTGCCATCCAAAAATAAGTGTGGACACGCACCCACAGGTCTGTGATGGGACCCATCTTAGCAAAAAGTTCTGTATGCATCTTGGTGAGGGTCCTAGGACCAATCAGGTGTGATAAAAGAAAACAAGTTGACTGGCCAAATGTAAGCAAAGACCCAGAAGGACTGTCCTTTGTATATGATTTAAATCACCTTTTTACTGTGCTCCTTATTCAGGACACCAGCACTCCTCTCTGGGGGTGTATTTCTGTGCTGATTTAAATAAATAAACTGCTTCTCTGGGTATCCTTCCATTTTTTGTGCTGTGTCTCTTAATAATAAACTTTGTACCTGTTTTGCAGTCTTTGCCTCCTTGAAACATTTTTGCTTTCAAACGGGGTGAGAATCAGGGAACTTTGCTTCTAGCCTTGGTGGTCTAAGGCTTCCTTAATAGCTCAGTTGGTAAAGAATCCACCTGCAATGCAGGAGACTCCCATTCGATCCCTGGGTCAGAAAGATCTGCTGGAAAAGGGATAGCCTACCCACTCCAGTATTCTTGAGTGTCCCTTGTGGCTCAGCTGGTGAAGAATCTGCCTGCATTGAGTGAGACCTGGGTTCAATTTCTGGGTTGGGAAGGTCCCCTGGAGAAGGGAAACACTACCTACTCCAGTATTCTGGCCTGGAGAATTCCATAGAGTCGGTCATGACTGAGTGACTTTCACTTTCACTTCTTGGTGGACTAATAGCTAAATTCAATACAAGGACAGGGAAATAAGATCCTGCTTCAAGACTACTGTCTCTCTGAGAACAATCTGATAGGGAATGAAGCAAGCCCTGTCTCAGTTTTCTTATAGGGCACTGCTTTTTTTTGTTTGTTTTTGTAAGCATGTTTTTAATTAACATTTTTAATAAATATTTTTCATATTAAATATTTCAAATACCATTAATCTAATACAGATAAACCTGAAACATGAATTTAATATCTCACTGTTCATTTATTTAATAAATATCTATTGAGCATGATGTTATAAAAGATATTAATGTCTAACATTTAGGTCTTCCCTGAAGGCTCAGTGGTAAAGAACCTGCCTGCCAATGCAGGAGACTTGGGTTCAATATCTGGATCAGGAATATCTTCCGGAGGAAGAAATGATAACCTACTCCAATATTCTTGCCTGGGAAATCCCCTGGACAGAGAGGCTTGGCAGGCTACAGTCCATGGGGTGGAAAAAGAGTTGGACACGACTTATGGCTAACAACAGCAAGTGGCTAACACTTAACTGAATATTTAACATGAACCAATGCATTAAATGGATTGTTTTCACTTAATCTTCACAACTTACAAAGCAGTTTCATTATTATCTGAATTTTTGATGATAGGAAACTGAAGCACAGAGCAGTGAAATGACTTTCCCAGGGTCTCAAAGCTAGACAGTTGGTATTTTAACCCAAAGAGTTTGAGTCCAGAGGCCAGGTTTTTAATCATTGTTATGAAATTTGATGTGATTTACAAAGAATAATAAAGCCCTTTTTTTGTTTTGCATTTAATTAATTTATAGACTATAGGCAACTGCTTGTCTGTTATTTTTGGGTTTAATATTTTGTCTTATTTTCCTTTTATAAATACATGGGTACACTTTAATCCTGGTTCCTGTCTTTGTCCAAAATGCAAAGACTTTTCCAGACCCTACTCTGTAAATCTTGAGCACATCCTGAATATCCATTCTTTTATTGTGGTAACTTTCTTCAAATGATTTAAGCCCAAGAACACTATGTCACACACATGTTTATTTCACTGTACTATGATGTTGCCATCTAAAAATAAAGTGACGCTAGTGGTAAAGAACCTGCCTGCCAATGCAGGAGACATAAGAGATGCCAGTTCCATCCCTGGGTCAAAAAGATCCTCTGGAGGAGGAAATGACAACCAACTCCAGTATTCTTGCCTGGAGAATCCCATTGACAGAGGACCCTGGTGGGCTACCGTCCACAGGATCAGAGTCAAACATGACTAAAGCAATTTAGCACGCCTAATGTTGCCACTATAATGTAAGATCTTAATCATTAGAGACTTCACTTACTTTTTCATTTCTTATTTTCAGAAAGATGTGTGACTATATCTGTACTTACACAGAAAACATTTAAGTAAATGTGAAATTATGAAATAAAAAGAAGGGCAGATAGAATGAAGCCAGGTTAAATAGATTAGTTTCAGAGAAACTATATTAAACAAAATTTAATGGAGCATCAAAAACTAACCGAAAAAGTAGTTCATTCTCTACATCTGTGAGTCTGTTGGGTATATTCTTTTTTTTTTCTTTTTTTAGATTCTACATATAAGCATTAACATTTGCTTTGTCTGTCACCATTGAGGAAAAGGAACAGGGAAGTGTCAAGATAGAAGCATGGAATTGAGAAGCACAAACTACTATGTATAAAATAAATAAATTGCAAGGATACTTTGTACAGCATAGGGAATATAGCCAGCATTTTATAAAAACTTTATATGGTGTATAATCTATAATAATGCTGTCATCATGTCACACATCTAAAATGAATATAATTTTGTAAATCAAATATACTTCAATAAAAAAAAAACTAAAGGTGGCAAAAATTTATAAAAGAAAGGTGGCAAAAATTGTAATGACTTAATGATGTCACATGGATTAGTAATTAAATTGGCAAAGCTATAGGCATAAGTGAATATAATAGACAATGTTCCTAGAAACAGTGGCATATAGTAGATGTTCAGTTATTATTTGTTGACTGAATCAGGAATTAGGTCTCAGTATAGATGTATACTGAATATATGATAAGGTTATATTTCAGTTTATTTGGCAAGGCTAGATTATTGAATAAAAGTTGGTAAAAGTGGATATGTACCTGGAAGAAAATGAAGTTTTCCCCCTCCCTCATTCATATTACCAAAAAAATCACAGGGATTATCTATTCACTGTAAGAGTAATAATTTTGGGTGAACATCTAGAAAACTACATATTACAATCTATAGGTGGAGCAAGGAATTTTAATTAAGGCAAGAAACTGACAAGTAAAAAGATAACCATATTTAACTAAATAAAAGGTGAAGTATTTGTATGGCCAGAACATCCTCCAAATGCCAACTGAAAAACCCTAGCTTTTAAAAATTTATTTGAAAGGCTGATAATGGTAGAGTAATAAACATATAATGTATATGTATACATAAACATAAATATTTGGCCATAAAAATATTTCACATCCCCTGGAGTAGGAAATGGCAACCAACTCCAGGATTTTTGCCTGGAGAATTCCATGGACAGAGGAGCCTGGTGGGCTATAGTCCAGGGGGTTGCAAGAGTCAGACACAACAGTGACTAAGCACACACACAAGCAATATACATATAATATATCGCCATATGATAATAACAGGCAAACTAGAATGGTGATCAAATATGTGACTATGATCAAACTCAGTACTAGTTTAGAAAACAACAAACTTTTCCACACCCCACAGCCTTGGAAAACACTTAAAGAGCCATCACGCTGTTTGCAGTGGTACCTTGAAACAAGGAGCAAACAGGTACTATCTATTCCTGCTGACAGAAATTTATAGTGTTACAATGTTGGGAAAACATTCTGAAGAATGGTATAGATATTACAAGTATAGAAGTTCTTTAACTCAAAGTTTCTCAGTCTCAGCATTATTGACATTCTCAAGCAGGTGTTCTCTGTGGCGGGGTCTGTCCTGTGACTTATAGGATGTCTAGAGCATCCCTGGCCTCCAGCCATCCCTCCTCAGTGTGACAGACAGACATTTGTACGAGCATTTCTCAGTGTTCTCTGGAAACATAGCTTCTCCCAGTCAGAACAATAGTTAGAACTTAACCATCTCAAATATTTTTGTAGCAATGATACAATAGCACTTTAAAGGGAAAGATTATGGAAGATCATTCATAGTGTAAATAGCACATCCCCTACCATGAATTATTAAATAGCTATTGAAAATAATAAACTAGTACTGCATAGGAAGAAAGCCCCTGGTGCATACTGATAAATAAGGAAAATGGGAAACAGGTAGAAAAAAGACTGTACTGAAATATAAAGAGCATTTATGCATTTGTAGAAAAGTGTATGAATAGATATGCATACATAACACAGAAAGAGAAATTTTAAAAGAAACCAAGAACCTATGTGAAAATGTCAATGAGAATGAAATTAAGTATGAAGATTTCAAAATAATTGAATATAACAAAACTGAATGAAAGTCTACAGTTCATTTATATGAAGATATAAAATGGGAATAATTTAATGACATTAATATGGGCCACAGTTCAATATTAAATTGTCAAAGACTTGGAAATAAAAGATTATAGCAGAACAGATTTTAAAATGTGAGGAGAGAGGAATAGTCTAGTTATAATTTATTCTCATATAAAGATATATGGATTCAAATACATTTACAGAAGATTGAAGTGAAGTGTTAGTTGATCAGTCTTGTCTGACTCTGTGCAACCCGATGGACTGTAGCCTGCCAGGCTCCTCTGTCCATGGTATTTCCCAGGCAAGAATACTGGAGTGGGTTGCCATTTCCTCCTCCAGGGGATCTTCCCAACTCAGGGATTGAGCTTGGATCTCCTGCATTGTGAGCAGATCCTTTACATCCTGAGCCACCAGGAAATCCCTATGGAAGATTAAGGTGACCTTTTTTATTCCAAAGATAAAGAAGAATGTTCTCTACATGATGCCCAAAGGTAATATAACTTTTAGAAATACATTTAATCACAAACGCTGAATGGAACAATACAGAAAAATAGATAAAGTTAGAGATATGTGTACAAATTTATTTATTCACAGTATGCATGAGAACATTTATTATTATTCTTGTTTAAAACAAGATTTTGCACATGAAGAATATAAAGTGATAGGTCAGTTATTTCAGTCAGAAAAAAATTTTTTTAAAAAATTATAAGCAATGGGAAGAACACCATATGGTTGATAATTTAACCATACATAGTTTAGAATCTCAAATATCCCCATAAATATATCTATAGACACATAAAATAACTGAACTGCAGACAATAATTTTGTGAAAAAGTAAAACCTCAAATTATTTTTTATGCTTATAATCCAGAAATACTATACAAAAGCTAAGGGTTCTCACAGACAACTTTTTGTGGAGAAAGCAAACGGTTAACAAATGGAAATATATATACAACCTCACAGATAACAAAATAACGGCAAAGTAAATCTCTTTAGTTTGCCCATGTTCACATGTTTTTTATGTGAGTATCCAGAAAGAGAGAGAAGAGATACTAGGATACATAAGTTACAAAAAATGCTGTTGTAGGGATATATTTGCATAAATCCCCTGGTTAGGATCTTTCTAATTAATATGGAAACTGTCAAAATGTCCATCTTAAAATAAAATGAAATGCCTTCATTTCACTGTATGTCACTCAACCACTAATAACGTTATTTTTCTACTCTTGTTATTTAGTAATATCATAACACTTATGTTCCACTTTTACTTGGAGCATTTTATGCCTCCCATTCCCTCTTCTTAATGGACATGTTTTTATATTGAATTGTCAACACTGAGCCTGCCTTACTGAGGCCAATATTTGCTTCTCTGGCCAATAACCTTTGATATCTGAACTAGACTGGATTGGCTCACAGGTGACCTTTGATAGAGGTTCAAGGATTTCTTTTTCTCCAGTCCTCTCCCATTGGCTTCCCCGGTGGTGCAGTGGTAAAACATCTCAGGAGACACAAAAAACATGGATTCGATACCTGGATTGGGAAGGTCACCTGAAGTAGGAGATGGAAACCCACTCCAGTATTCTTGCCTGGAGAATCCATGGGTAGAAAAGCCTGGTGGGCTACAGTCCATGGGGTCACAAAGAGTCAGACATGACTGCAGCGACTTAGCACCAGCACCAATCCTCTCCTGCAATAGCTACTGGGCTCTCAGACTCACCTGGATGGGAACTGAGAGAAAGGTCTCTGTGTGGAAGTTCGAATGCCTCCTGGAGGGTTGATATTGGAGACTGAAGCTCTGTCTCACAAAACAGCAGGAAGGACTTGAAGACCAGACAGACTTAGGTCTCCAAAGGAAACACATCCTATGAAGTCCAAGATTTCTCAGGCTGAGGGAATTGCAGCAGAGGAGTTTTATAGCTCACTTTGTATTCTTATTAGGTATCTTTTCTGTTGTAACCCACATTTATGTCATGATTTCCCTGTGGAACACAGGTCTGGACAGAAGGAACTATTTCCACCTGACTCTCTGCTCCTAGGAGACCACGTTACAAGGAAGATGAGTTTAGATTTTATTCCTCCTTCTTCATGAACTCTCCTGCATCTGGAGGTCTAAACCTCTCAGCACATTGTCCCAGCCTGAGTTAAAGTTTCCTCAAAGTTTAAGACTGTGAATTCTCTCTTGATTAGGTCCCTCAAATCTACCAATCATTGACTAGACAGCTCTTGATAGCTCTAGAAAATTGTTATTCCCCTTTTCACAAGTGGAATAACATTTTTCTTTCATATAAAACTTTGGGCACTACAATGCTTGCATTCCTGAATCTTTTCCCAAAGCTATAAGAAATTTCATACTTGGTTTCAGAAGTTAGAGCCATCATTTAGCCTCTCATTACAAAATGTTTGTTATTATGAGACATATTTAGATATTTTTATATACCATTACCTTCCTTGGAAATTACAGTCTGCTTTAATTTTATAGAAGATCATTCTCTGATGTTGTCCTCTTATGCACTTCATTCTCCATTGTACAAAAGAGATTCAGACAGGTTTAATGTTCTAATCAAAGTTTTAAACAAGTAAGACAATGCATTTTGACTGGACTCTCTCAGGATTCTTCCAGTTCTCTCAAACTCTGAGACAGCGATTGTCAACCAAAGACCATTTTACAACTGGTGATATTTGGCTTATCTGTAGGGCTGCCACTGAAAATCTGTGCAGGACAGCATCCAACACAGATGATTATACTGCCCCAAATGTCAACAGTGAGAAAGTGAGAAAATTTATTCTAGACCAGCATGTCTCTAATTCACTATTTCCACAAATTGTTAAGGTTGTAGTTCAAATTCAAATCATGATTCAACAAGTCTGATTCATGTAGCCCAGGATCTCTGCATTTCTATCAAGATGCTAAATGTTATTGATGCCACAGATCCTGGTCTGTGGACCACAATTTGAACAGCAAGACAGTGGTCCTAAATTTGACTCCTGTGTTGGTAGTCTTAGGTCTTTACCAAAAATATTTCGTATATGTAATTTTGAAAGAAAATAGTTTCACTTACTTTATAGTGGTAAATTTATTTGATTTTTTATTTATGTAAAATAAATGAGTAACATCAAATAATTTCTGTCTGAAAAATACTTTGCAGTAGGCAGAATAAAGGAGCTTCCCAGGTGGTGCTAGTGGTAAAGGATCTGCCTCCCAATGCAGAAGCAAGAAAGGCAATTTCAGTCCCTGGGTTGGGTTGTTCCCCTAGAGCAGGAAATGGCAAGCTATTCCAACATTATTTCCTGGACAGTTCCATGGAAAGAAGAACCTGTTGGATTACAGTTCACCAGGTTGTAAAGAGTCAAAGTGACAAAACACAGGCAGAATAAAATCCTCAAAAACTATGTCCTCATCATATTCCCAAGAACTTTTAAATATCCTAGCTTGCACTGCAAGAAAAATTACAATAGCAGATGCAATGAGATTGTTAATTAATCTTGATATAAGAAGATTAGCACAGATTATCCAAGTTGGACTAATGTAATCACAGTAACCCTTTAAAAGTGGGAAAGAAGAAGAAGTGAAGTTAGATAGGCAGTTTAAAATGCTATGCATTTGTGTTTGAAGATAGAGGAAGGACCATGAGCCCAGGAATGCTGGTGACCAATGTAAATAAAATAAGAAAGGGAATACTTGTCCTCTGGAGTGTCCATGAGGATCAAAGACCTGCCAACATTTCAATTTTAGCCAAAGAGATCCATTTCAGTTTCCTGACTTTCTAGAATTTCAATACAGATATTTGTTCAATCAGATATTGTCCCTCTGAGCTGAGTTTAAGCTTTTCAATACAGTCAGTGAGCTTCCCTTAAAAGGCATTCTGTGTTGAATTCCTATTTTAAGTATAAGAAAATTAGAGTCAGTTTGGAGAAATTTTGCCCCATTAGGTGGTACAGGGAATTTCACATTGCCCAATATAAATATTGGAGAAGGAAATGGCAACTGTCTCCAGTATTCTTGCCTGGAAAATCCCATGGACAGAGGAGCCTACAGGGCTATAGTCCACAGTGTCACAAGAGTCAGACACAATGTAGGGACTAAACAATAACAACAAATGTAAATATGGTTTTGACTTTAAGGTCTTGGAGAATTTAAGAGGGATGGTACAGGGAGGGAGGAGGAAGAGGGGGTTCAGGATGAGAAACACATGTACACCAATGGTGGATTCATGTTGATGTATAGCAAAACCAATACAATATTGTAAAGTAATTAGCCTCCAATTAAAATAAATAAATTTAAATTTAAAAAAGTAAGTCATTATCAAAATTAAGATCATACACTCTATTTTACATCTTCTTGTTAAACTTTTTATATTCAATTTATGTTAATTCAAGCATTTATTCTTTCATGACTATCCTTCCAACTTTCTCTCAAGTTTTCTTCTAAAACAATGGATGGGATTACAAATGAGACTGTGTCCATGTATATGTATGGATGAGTGTGACTGTTTGAGAGAAAGGTGTATACAAATAACATACATGTACTTCTAAACTTGAAAATAGTGGACTCAGCAAAGTATTTCTATATATTTAATTCATTTTTCGCAACGTTCAAGTGAGTTAGAATTAATCATCTCAAAATTTATTCTGAAATAAGCAAAACTTAGGCTAAGAGCAAATTGTATGATCAACAATAACATTAAAAATGAATTAAAACATCTTGTGCACCTTCTGAAATCATACACAAATTGAATGATGTTTTTATTTTTTTGAAATCCAGAAAATTGCATGTTTTAAACATGTGCAGTTTATTCTATGTAATTACACTTTAATAAATTAGTTAAGAATTAAACATTTCATTGGTACATTGTTTAGCATAGTATGTTAAGCACATGTAGTTGAGTCAAACCTAAAACTGGTGAGAGATTGCTCCTCTACGTGCTCTAGTGGTAGTCAGCTCCATTGGCTTAGCCAGTGAAGAGTGTGCAGGGGACCTGGGTTTGATCCGTGCGTCAGGAAGACCCCTTGGAGGAGGAAATGACAACCCACTGCAGTATCCTTGCTTGAGAAATCCCATGGACTGAGGAGCCTGATGGGCTATAGCCCATGGGGTCACAAAACACAACTTACTGACTAAACTACCACCAGCTCCTCTAACTAGGAAGAAACAAAACATCACTTATGGATATAGTAATGGTGAAATTTAGATAAAATAGTTAACATTTGAGAAACCCATCTTTTTTCTTGTTAAACTAACCTGCATATATAAAAGGAAGAATTTTACATCAGTTCAGTTCAGTTGCTCAGTCGTGTCCAACTCCTTGCAACCCCATGAATTGCAGCACGCTAGGCCTCCCTGTCCATCACCACCTCCCGGAGTTCAATCAGACTCACGTCCATCAAGTCAGTGATACCATCCAGCCATCTCATCCTCTGTCGTCCCCTTCTCCTCCTGCCCTCAATCCCTCCCAGCATCAGAGTCTTTTCCAATGAATCAACTCTTCGCATGAGGTGGCCAAAGTACTGGAGTTTCAGCTTTAGCATCACTCCCTCCAAAGAAATCCCAGGGCTCCTTCAGAATGGACTGGTTGGATCTCCTTGCAGTCCAAGGGACTCTCAAGAATCTTCTCCAACACCACAGTTCAAAAGCATCAATTCTTCAGCACTCAGCTTTCTTCACAGTCCAACTCGCACATGCATACATGACCACTGGAAAAACCATAGCCTTGACTAGACGGACCTTTGTTGGCAAAATAATGTCTCTGCTTTTCACATAAAGTGGTTCAAAACAGAGAAGCTTTTTTGGATGGATGAGCTTTTATAACACAACATAGAGCCTGACAGCTGACAATAGACCCACGAGGAGACAAATCAGAACTCAGATAAAATCCCCATCATAGAAATCCATTTGATCATAAATCCATTATATTAGACCATTTGCTTTTAGGATGACTTTCTATGTAGCAAGAGCTAACTGCTGCAATAAGCAATGTGAACAAAACTGAGGTAAGTTATAATAACATGCTGCTTTTTTCCTAGGCAATTGTTGGGATATTTTAATAGCATTCATGATTTCCCTGTTATTCAAGTTTATTTCATACAGTTGTGTTAAAAAGGGATTCCACTGAGGTTTCCTTTTAAGTAAGCAAGAAAATTTAAAAGGATATACCTGTTTGTACAAAACTTGTTACTGAACCACAGGACTGTATAGGAGTTTAAGCTGTCTAGTGAGCCACACTTTGGAGATTATACACACACACACACACACACACACATATATATATATATATATATATACACACACATACATATAATATTTATATTATTAGGACTTCCCTGATAGCTAAGTTGGTAAAGAATCCGCCTGTAATGCAGGAGATCCTGGGTGATTCCTGGCTTGGGAAGATCTGCTGGAGAAGGGAAAGGCTACCCACTCCAGTATTCTGGCCTGGAGAATTCCATGGACTATGCAGTCACAAAGAGTTGGACACAACTGAGTGACTTTCACTTTCATATTATTCATTGACTACTCTTTTTGTGGAAATGACAGAACTTGGAATGTGGGAAATACTTCATTTAGAGCAGTGGAAGGAATCATATTTGTAATCAGTAATGGAAAATTTCAAGCAGAAACAGAAAGATATAGTTAAACCAAACACTACTTCACCCCAACAATAAACCCCTTCATGAATGAACACCATGAAAAACTATTTGGCATGGTAATAATCTGACATAAAGTTTTGCTACATCATGCTTAGAATCCTCTTTGAATCAAGACCTTATAATGTCAAAGTCTTTATTGAAATTTGCTTCAGATAGACAATTGGAGACATACATCTGATGCTCCATTTTGCCAGTATGTCCTGTAGGCAACATGGACACTGAGCTAAATGGAGAACAGTACACTGTGAGGGAGTAAAATCAGATGACCAGTTATGAAACACACTCTCTGCTAATGTCTATGAATACATTTTCAGATAGAGTAATTATTGTAGTGATGTTCCAAGTTATACTGAACTAAAAAGTGATAAACTGGTTTCATATTTGTCTCTTCTATGGAATTATGTAATTGTTTTTGTTGTCATGATTTTTATTCTTTTTTCCATATAAGTAGCACAATTCATGATTATACTTTTAGTAAAGTGAAAAAAAAATGACTCAGTGTAAAGTATTTTATCTAACAAGAATTTATTCTTAAGAAATTGGAAATTTACATATATTTCACATTTTCAAATCAATTTTGGAGACTCAAAAAGTGACAAAATAAAAACTATACATGACAGAGAACAGAAGTATAGAGAAGCTGAAATCAAAGAAAAGTAAATGCCAAGCAGTCAATTGAAGAAACAATTGCTATAATCACAAAACAATCAAAGAGTCAAAATACTTGGCTCTGAGGCTTTCAGCCAGGGTATCATGGACATTTCTTCAGCTCAAGAGAAAATGGCCCTTTTATAAAAGTTTCCATCCCAAATAATCTTTTCAGAGCCCTCTTTATGTCTTTATTTCTCAAACTGTAGATAAAGGGGGTCAGCATGGGTGTGACCACAGTGTACATCACCGAGCCTGTTGCACTTGAGTGGGAGCTGTGGGTAGCAGCAGAGCTAAGGTACACTCCTAAGCCAGAAAAATAAAATAAGGAGACAATGGAGAGATGAGACACACAGGTTGAAAATGCTTTATACTTTCCATGGGCTGATGAGATTCCACAGATAGAGGACACTATCTTTGAGTAAGAGTAAAGAATACCAGTCAGGGGACCACCACCCATAATCACAGCTCCAAAACACAGCGTTGTGTTATTGAGGAAAGTGTCATAACAGGCAAGTTGGACAAGCTGTTTGGTTTCACAGAAAAAGTGGTGTATTTCCAAGTCTGAGCAGAAGGACAAATGCAACACCATTAAGCTGTGTAACAATGAGTACGTTGCACTTATTACCCAGGACACCAGAACCAGACATCCACAGAGCCATAGGTTCATGATGACTGTGTAGTGCAAAGGGTGGCAGATGGCCACGTAGCGATCATAGGCCATCACAGCCAGGAGAAAGTCATCTAATGATCCAAAGAGAATGTAAAAACACATCTGGGTGATGCAGCCTTCATAGGTTATGACTTGGCTCGGCATCTGGATGTTCCATAGCATCTTTGGGATGGTGGTGGAGATGAAGCAGATGTCTACAAATGACAGGTTGGAGAGGAAGAAGTATATGGGGATGTGGAGATGGGAGCCTGAGCTGACAGCCAGGATAATGAGCAGGTTTCCAAACACAGTGATCAGGTACATGGAGAGGAAAAGTCCAGATATGAGGGATTGCAGTTCTATTTCCTCTGAAAGTCCCAGAAGAAGAAGTTTTGAAAATTTTGTATTGTTCCTTGGTTCCATGTGGTGGAAGTGACTATTGGGAAAAAGAAAATACTAAGAATAATTTTCACTTGAACAGGCATAATTTACATAACTGAACTACTTTAATTTCTATTTTGCTGGCAAGAAATTGATGTTAAGATGGTATATACAGATAAATTCTCCTTGAGGGTATACCCCATTTCACCTGTTATTAAAAAATTTTGTCCTGTTCACAGTATATTTTTAAAGAGTTCATGTATTGGGTGGGCCAAAAGATTTGCTCATTGTTTTTCTCCTGTAAGATGGATATAGTAGCACTCACTTGTCTTTAACGTCATTTGAAACAATTGTGTTTGATTATATCGTGACAGATATCATACCGGCATGCATTAAAAAACATAAAAATTGGTGAATTTTTGTATAGCTATTTTAATATTGAAGATGGAAGAGAAACACAACATTCTCAGAATTCTATTCTTTATTATTTCAAGAACGGTAAAAACACAATGACAAAAGGTAAAAAAAAAAAATGACAAAAAAAATTTGTGAAATGTATGGAAAAGATGATGTGACTGATCAAGCATGTCAAAAGAGGTTTACAAAGTTTCATGCTGGAGATTTCTCGGTGTACAATGCACCTTGGACAAGAATACCAGTTAAACATGATAACAATAAAATCAAGATGTTCACTGAGAACAGCCAACATTACACCAAGAAGGAGAGAGTTAATAAACTCAAAATATCCAAATCAAGTGTTTACAATCATTAGCTTGGTTTTGTTAATCACTTTGATGTTTTTTTTTTTTTTCTGTTTTTAACTTTTTAAAAAAATTTTATTTAATTTTTAAACTTTACATAATTGTATTAGTTTTGCCAAATGTCAAAATGAATCTACCACAGGTATACATATGTTCCCCATCCTGAACCCTCCTCCCTCCCCATACCATCCCTCTGGGTTGTCCCAGTGCACTAGCCCCAAGCATCCAGTATCGTGCATCAAACCTGGACTGGCATCTCATTTCATACATGATATTTTACATGTTTCAATGCCATTCTCCCAAATCTTCCCACCCTCTCCCTCTCCCACAGAGTCCATAAGACTGTTCTATACATCACTGTCTCTTTTTCTGTCTCGTTCACAGGGTTATTGTTACCATCTTTCTAAATTCCGTATATATGCATTAGTATACTGTATTGGTGTTTTTCCTTCTGGCTTACTTCACTCTGTATAATAGACTCCAGTTTCATCCACCTCATTAGAACTGATTCAAATGTATTCTTTTTAATGGCTGAGTAATACTCCATTGTGTATATGTACCACAGCTTTCTTATCCATTCATTTGCTGATGGGCATCTAGGTTGCTTGTCACATAAGTCAAAGTTGTTCAGCTGTGTCCAACTATTTGTGACCCCATGGGCTATACAGTCCATGGAATTCTCCAGGCCAGAATACTAGAGTGAGTAGCCTTTCCCAACTCCAGTGGGTCTTCTCAACCCAGGGATCAAACCCAGTTCTCCCACATAGAAGTAGATTCTTTATCAACTGTGCAACAACGGAAGCCCTTATCACATAAGTTAAGCAAAAAAAAAAAAAGAAGAAAGAAAGAAATAAAATCCTTTTTGACCACATTTCCACATGTGACTCTACTTAAATTTAATGAAAACATTCTACTTTTGAAACAATATGTGATGGGCAATGGAAAGAGTACTGCACAATAATGTGGAATGGAAGAGCTCATGGGCCAAGCAAAATTAACCCACCACCAACCATCAAAGAAGGTGATGCTGTGTATATGGTGGGACTGGAAGGGAGTCCTCTATTGTGAGGTCTTTCTCAAAAATCAAAAGATTAATTCCAACAAGTACTGCTCCCAATTAGACCAACTGAAGGCAGCACTTGATGAATAACATCCAGAATTAGTGAACAGAAATGCATAATCTTCCATCAGGAAACCACAAGACTGCTTATTTCTTTGATGAACAGGAAAAAATTGTTACTTCTTGGCTAGGAAGTTCTGAGTCATCCACCATATTCACCATCATTGTACCTTCAAATTTCCATTTATTTCAGTCTTTACAAAATTCTCTTTATGGAGAGAAAAAAATTTTTTTCACTTCCCTGGAAGACTGCAAAAAGCACCTGGGGCAATTCTCTGTTCAAAAAGATTTAACATTTTAGGAAGATGGAATTATGAAGTTGCCTGGAAAATGGCAGAAAGTAGTGGAACAAAACAATGAATATGCTGTCCAATAAAGTTCTTGGTGAAAAGGAAAAACATGTCTTTTATTTTACTTGAAAAAATGAAGGAACTTTTTTTTTTTTTTGTCAGCACAATATGTACAGTTCTAATGAGAAACTCTTTCATGACTTTGAGAAGTGTATATTGAGAGTCAACATATTTCAAACACATACTGGGAATAAACAGAGATACAGAGAAACAAATCCCCCACATTCCAAGAAAGATGAAAGATAATATTCAAATAAATATATATAGACTATATCCACTGATGGCAGATTCTATGAAGAAAATAAAACCAGGTATAAAGGAAGGAGAGGCAAGAGGTGCTCTTCTGTATTGAGTGTTCAGGCAAGGCCAGCAAACAAGATGATGACTGAACAGATAGCTCAAGAAAGGAGCTTCCCTGGTGGCTCAGATGGCAAAGCATCTGTCTATAATGCAGGAGACCAGGGTTTGATCTCTGGGTGAGGCAGATCCCCTGGAGAAGGAAATGGCAACCCACTCCAGTACTCTTGCCTGGAAAATCCCATGGTCTGAGGAGCCTGGTAGGCTACAGTTCATGGGGTCGCAAAGAGTCAGACATGACTGAGAGACTTCACTTTCACTTTCAGCTCAAGAAAGAGAGAGAAGGATCTAGAGGGATCAGAAAAAAATGTGTGCCTGGCACAGGGAATGGGCTTTCCTGGTGGCTCAAATGGTAAAGAATCTGCCTGCTAATGTAGGAGTCACTGGCTCAATCTCTGGGTTGGCAAGCTCCTCTGGAGAAAAAAATGGTAACCAGTTCCAGCATTCTTGCCTGGGAAATCCCATGGACAGAGGAGCCTGGTAGGCTACAGAGCATGGAGTTGCAAAAGAGTCAGACATGATTTAGCGAATAACAAAAACAAATACACGAGTCCAAGTGCCTCTGTTTTAGGAACTTCTCTCACTCCACAGGCACAGGTTTGCAGACACACCATGGTCTCCTGGGCTGTGTTTCTATCATGAATTTCACTCCCAGAACCACCCTCCTTAAGCCATTGGGGATGACAATTCAAGCTGGTCAGATCAGATTAGCTTTCTCCTAAAGAATGTGGAAAACCCAGAAATTCCAGTTTATAAGCTTCCAAGAGAAGAATAGATTTGAGGTTCCTTTTTGCTATGGCCACTTTCTGCCCTGTTTTTAAAGAAATAAAAAAGTTATGGGAGAGGGATAGAGAGGGGGAAAAAATGAAGGAAAAATATCTAATAAGCTCAAATGGTCCCTGAGACAATGTGATGAAGAAAAGCTTTCTTAGTTGGGCAGCCTTCCAACTTCAGCTACATTCTTTGGTGCCACAAAAAAAAAAATCATAAACATAAATACCTTTCTGTTTTCCCCAAGGACAGGAACAGTGATATCTGTATGATATGAGAAACCATAGCATATGTAGTCTAATATGTCTCATCTTAAAACAAAAAGAAATGTCCTTATTTCACTGGATATCCCTCTCAGGTAATAACCTATTTGTCTAGTCCTGTAATTTATTGTATTATGAACATTCATTGGAAACATTGATTCTGAAGCTAAAGCTCCCATACTTTGGCCACCTTTTGGAAAAGACCCTGAAAAATTGTGGAGAAGGGGGAGACAGATGATGAGATAGTTGGATGACATCACTAATTTAATGGACATGAGTTTGACCAAACTAGGGGAGATAGCAATGGACAGAGAAGCCAGGCGTGCTGAAGTTCATGGGGTGGCAAAGAGCTGGACCAGACTTAGTGACTGAACAACTACTACTTTCATTGGAAGCAATTTATAGCTCCCATTCTTTCTTCCACTGGGCTTCCACTAGCACACTTTAATTGTCAACATTGGCAATTGAGTTTCTAAATGCAATGTTCCTTTGTCAGCATCATAAATAAATGCATTATTAAGAAAGCCAGCAAACAACCTGAGTGATCTCTGGCCTCTGTGCTATGCTGTATTGGCTCTTAGGTGACCTCTGGGACAAGTTCACGGCTTCCTTGCTCTCCGGTCCTCTCCTGAAGTGCCTATTAAGCTCTCAGATTCACCTGCATGGAGACTCTGGGAAGAAGCTTTTGGTGTGGAAGTCAAAATTCCTTCATAAATGATTGCCAATGGAGACAGGTTTTGTTCCCAAACCACACAATAGGGAAGAGGATCAAGCATTGATCACCCAGCTAGATTTAGGACTGCAAAGGCAGCAACCACATTCTGTCCAAAGTTGCACAAGCTGAGGGACTATAGCCAAGGAGGTATTTACATCTTTCTATATCAGCTCATTAGTCATGTTTTCCTCTTGTTACTCCAACCTCCAAGTACATGATTTCCCTTGGGGATGCTGATATGGACATAATGAATATTTTTATTGCTTCTCCATTCCTAGCAGACTGCATTACATTAGATGAATCCAGTTTTCATCACTCCTTCTCCTTTATCTCTCCTTCTTCCAAAGCTCTGACTCCCAGCACTTCATCACATCCCTGAGTTCAAATATTCTCAAAAGTATAATATTGAAGGTTTGTCTTGACCAGGTACCTTGGTTCTTCAATGCTTTGATTTGTGGTGGAACACAACCTCTGAAATCTCTGAATGTGACTATTCCCACTCATCCTAGAGGGGGATAATTTTACTCCTTTAATAAAAGTATTGGGTATTATAATCATTGGTTTCATGAAAGTTTTGCAGTTCCAATATGGATTCCCTGCTTATATCAGAAGTTAAGAGCTGTCATTTATCCTTCTTTATAAAATATTTGTAACTATTGAAGACCTTTATAGATACTCTTATGCACTACTAACCTACATACTATAGAGACCGTCAAATTTAATTTTTAAAACACTTTGTTCTATGAGTTAGAACTTATATGAATTTCATTCTCCATTGTAGAGATGGAACTCAGAGGGATTTAATGTTCTGCTTAAAGGCACATACCAAGTGAGGGATGAAACCTTGAAGATACTTCCAGTTTTCAGATTCTGGGCAGAGGTTCTTAACCATAGATGATTTTTCTCCTAGGAATATCTGGCAATGTTTAAAGGGATGCTCACTCTGGGAAATCTCATGGACAGAGGATCCTAGTGGGCTATAGTCCATGGGGTTGCAAAGATTCAGACATAACTGAGCGACTAAACAGCAGCAAAGGGATTCTGTTAATCTCTTATATACTACAAGAGAGAGTCCAATAAAAGTAATTGTACTGTCCCAAATACCAACAGTAAGAAGGTAAGAAAAGTTATTTTGGACCAGAACTTCTACAAGTTCATTTTGCATAAAAATCACCAAGGTCTGTGGTTGAAACGCAAAATCTGTTTCATGAGGTCTCTAATTGGCCCATGGAATGGATTTCAAATAAGCTCTTAGTTATTGAAACTGCAAGTATTGGTCTGTGGACGACAGTTTGGGCATCAAGGCAGCACTCCTATGTTAGGGTCAAGTGTATATAGCTTTAGTCTACTCCACAGAGGCTCTTCTATGTATGTAATTTTGAAAAAAAAATTCACTCATTTTATAGGTGGCAGTGAATTATGTGGCAGATCTTTTAAATATAAGAGCTCTTGAGTATCATAAATAAAATATACATATTAAGAAGAGTTTGTGATAGAGAAAATAAAGGACTCCAAAAGACATCACATTCTAAACCAAATAACTTTCTAATATATTAGTTTACATAGCAGGATAATTAAGACAGTAGATGAAATATAGCTACTAGTAATGTGTCTTAGTGATCTCTGTTCTTTTCCAAGGCAAACCATTCAATATCACAGAAATGCAAGTCTATGCCCAAACCAGTAACTCTGAAGAAGCTGAAGTTGAATGGTTCTGTGAAGACCTACAAGACCTTTTAGAAGTAACACCCAAAAAAGATATCCTTTTCATTATAGGGGACTGGAATGCAAAAGTAGGAAGTCAAGAAACACCTGGAGTAACAGGCAAATTTGGCCTTGGAATACAGAATGAAGCAGGGCAAAAGCTAATAGAGTTTGCCAAGAAAATGCACAGGTCATAGCAAACACTCTCTTCCAACAACACAAGAGAAGACTCTACACCTGGACATCACCAGATGGTCAACACCGAAATCAGATTGATTATATCCTTTGCAGCCAAAGATGGAGAAGCTCTATACAGTCAGCAAAAACAAGATCAGGAGCTGACTGTGGCTCAGACCATGAACTCCTTATTACCAAATTCAGACTTAAAATGAAGAAAGTAGGGAAAAGCACTAGACCATTCAGGTATGACCTAAATCAAATCCCTTATGATTATACAGTGGAAGTGAGAAATAGATTTAAGGGACTAGATCTGATAGATAGAGTGCCTGATGAACTATGGACTGAGGTTCGTGACATTGTACAGGAGACAGGGATCAAGACCATCCCTATGGAAAAGAAATGCAAAAAAGCAAAATGGCTGTCTTGGGAGGACTTATAAATAGCTGTGAAGAGAAGAGAAATGAAAAGCAAAGGAGAAAAGGAAAGATATAAACATCTGAATGCAGAGTTCCAAAGAATAGCAAGAAGAGATAAGAAAGCCTTCCTCAGCGACCAATGCAAAGAAATAGAGGACAACAACAGAATGGGAAAGACTACAGATCTCTTCAAGAAAATTAGAGATACCAAAGGGACATTTCATGCAAAGATGGGCTTGATAAAGGACAGAAATGGTATGGACCTAACAGAAGCAGAAGATATTAAGAAGAGGTGGCAAGAATACACAGAAGAACTGTACAAAATAGATCTTCATGACCCAGATAATCACGATGGTGTGATCACTCACCTAGAGCCAGACATCCTGGAATGTGAAGTCAAGTGGGCCTTAGGAAGCATCACTACGAACAAAGCTAGTGGAGGTGATGGAATTCCAGTTGAGGTCTTTCAAATCCTGAAAGATGATGCTGTGAAAGTGCTGCACTCAATATGCCAGCAAATTTGGAAAACTCAGCAGTGACCACAGGACTGGAAAAGGTCAGTTTTCATTCCAATCCCAAAGAAAGTCAATGCCAAAAAATGCTCAAACTACTGCACAATTGCACTCATCTCACATGCTAGTAAAATAATGCTCAAAATTCTCCAAGCTAGGCTTCAGCAATAAGTGAACTGTGAACCTCCAGATGTTCAAACTGGTTTTAGAAAAGGCAGAGGAACCAGAGGTCAAATTGTGAACGTCTGCTGGATCATGGAAAAAGCAAGAGAGTTCCAGAAAAATATATATTTCTGCATTATTGACTATGGCAAAGCCTTTGACTGTGTGGATCACAATATACTTTGGAAGATTCTGAAAGAGATGGGGATACCAGACCACCTGACCAGCCTCTTGAGAAACCTATATGCCGGTCAGGAAGCAACAGTTAGAACTGGGCATGGAACAATAGACTGGTTCCAAATACGAAAAGAAGTACGTCAAAGCTGTATATTATCACCCTGCTTATTTAACTTATATGCAGAGTACATCATGAGAAACACTGGGCTGGAAGAAGCACAAGCTGGATCAAGATTGCTGGGAGAAAAATCAATGACCTCAGATATGCAGATGACACCACTCTTATGGCAGAAAGTGAAGAGGAACTAGAAGTCTCTTGATGAAATTGAAAGTGGAGAGTGAAAAAATTGGCTTAAAGCTCAACATTCAGAAAACTACGATCATGGCATCTGGTCCCATCACTTCATGGGAAATAGATGAGGAAACAGTGGAAACAGTGTCAGACTTAATTTTTTTGGGCTCCAAAATCATGACAGATGGTGATTGCAGCCATGAAATTAAAAGACGCTTACTCCTTGGAAGAAAAGTTATTACCAATCGAGACAGCATATTCAAAAGCAGAGACATTACTTTGCCAACAAAGGTCCATCTAGTCAAGGCTATGGTTTTTCCTGTAGTCATGTATGGATGTGAGAGTTAGACTGTGAAGAAGGCTGAGCGCCGAAGAATTGATGCTTTTGAACTGTAGTGTTGGAGAAGACTCTTGAGAGTCCCTTGGACTGCAAGGAGATCCAACCAGTCCATTCTGAAGGACATCAGCCCTGGGATTTCTTTGGAAGGAATGATGCTAAAGCTGAAACTCCAGTACTTTGGCCACCTCATGCGAAGAGTTGACTCATTGGAAAAGACTCTGATGCTGGGAGGGTTTGGGGGCAGGAGGAGAAGGGGACGACAGAGGATGAGATGGCTGGATGGCATCACTGACTCGATGGATGTGAGTCTGAATGAACTCCGGGAGTTGGTGAATGGACAGAGAGGCCTGCCATGCTGCGATTCATGGGGTCACAAAGAGTCAGACACGACTGAGTGACTGAACTGAACTGAAATGTATTTTAAGATATAAAAATTAGCCTGAATTTTCACTTTGGACTAGTGTAAGGACAATGACCCTCTAAGTGTGAATGAGAGGAAGAACTGGAGTCAGAGAAACATGTGAAGGTGTTATGCTGCTGGCTTTGAAGATGGAGGAAGGATATAAGAATATATATCATTCCAAGATATATGGAATACAGGTGGTCCCTGAAAATTGAAATAGGAGAAAGAATTATTCCTCACCTGGAGCATCCTGAAAGATCCAAGCCCTCCAGATGTCTTGATTTAAACCCAATGAGACTCATTTCAAGACACAGTGTCAGAGGAAGCATACTGACTGAAACAGCCCACCCTGGCCAGGCCCTCTAGTAACCATTTGCATGACTTGTTTTACAACAGGAGGTCCTGGTAAGGAATACGGAACTAATAAGCCACCACCAATTGGAAGAGTTCAGGAAAAGTCATAAGGAGATGCCCCAAGTCTGTCCACCTGCCAGAATCCCTCTCGCTAGTATCCATCCTGGCTAAATGATGCGTGCACCAGCAGGAAGGATTCTGAGTCAGAATGATTGGCCAAAGACAACCCAGAAATTAATCCCATTACCATAAAACCTGAGACTGTGAACCAAGTGGCAGAGCAGTCCTCCTAGGTTCTCTTAGCCTGCTGCTCTCTGCCCGGGTGCCTTCTTCCAGTAAAGTCTCTTACTTTGTCAGCACGTGTCTCCTTAGACAATTCTTTTCCAAGTCTTAGACAAGAGCCCACTCTTGGGGAGCTGGAGGGGTGCACCTGCTTCCTAAAACAATGTGTGAGTCTGTTTAGTTGAAAGAGGGATGTTCACGAATGCACATACATGTATATATACACACACTCCTTACTCCTGAAGGTTTTCTTTGGACTCGAAATATATCCACCATTTCATGTATTTCACAACTTTCATCTGAATTAAGTTGTATTATCCCATACTGCCTTCAGAAATAAGGGTCTTATTCCCAGGTGGATTACATTTTAACAATTATTTGAGAAAGCAGTTCAAACTTATTCAGTATCTTCTTCAGTTGCATACAAATGAATCCATATATTATGTATTATCAGTTTTGTAAGAATCCTTTAATTTGGCAGATTGTACATTTTTTTTTTCAAGCACAGAGAGTCAGTGTTTTTATTTTTATTTTTTTTCACTGTTACATTATGTGAAGATTACTGAATATGATTGTACTCTTGTAAATTAATTAAAATTAAAATTTTAGTGTTCATGAGTCAGGTCATATCTAAATATAGCTGATTCACTCCAGACACTGCTAGAAGAGTCACCTTATAACTGTTGCAGGAAGGGGGACCCCTTCCAGGGCCCCTGAAACTGGACTCTTGTCTAACACTCAGAAATGAATTGTCCAAGGAGATTTTATTGGGAAAGGGTGGCCAGGTGGAGAGTACTAGGGTAAGGGAACCTAGGAGAACTGCTGTGCCACTGGCTCTCTGGTTTTATGGTGATGGGATTAGTTTCTGGGTTGTCTTTAGACAATCATTCTCACTCAGAGTCCTTCTGGGTGATGCCCACCTTATTCAGCCAAGATGGATGCTAGTGAGGATTCTGGGAGGTGGTCAGATATGTAGTGTCTCCTTTTGACCTTCCCCAAACTCTTCCGGTTCATGACGGCTTATTAGTTCCATGTTCCTTCCCAGGACCTCCTGTCTTAAAACAACTCATGCCAATGGTTACTGTGGTGCCTAGCCAGAGTGGGAGGTTTCCTAACATAACTATGAAGAAAGAAAAGTGTTATATATTGATAGAGAAATAGTGAAATTAAGCCAATTTAAATTTGTAAACTATTTCTCCCATAAAGGGTTAACATACATATATAAATGGAGTAAACATCATATATTGGTTGAAGAAAGGAGAAGAGTACAGATGCAACATCATGCATAAGCTTCAGAAACAAATGACAGCTGAATTAGATCTATGGGCAGCCCAGAAGAGGTTGGAAAAATCTCACCAAACAATCACTGGATTGGTAATGGAACTATCATAAAATAAGTGTTTTTAAGTTAGCTTCTTATGCAGTAAGAGCCAACCAATAGAACTAATAGAGTTGTTTTAGAACTATCATAATATAAGTGTTTTTAAGTTAGCTTCTTATGCAGTAAGAGCCAACCAATAAAAGCTAACAGAACTGAGGAATGTTAGATAAATTAAATAGACTTGTTTAGGCTTCAGGGGCAAAACAGAGCAGGCCTCTGACCTTGCTTCTAACCTGCCTGGACACTGACCTGAATATGGGTGACTGTGAATGACTGCTTACTGTGAGTGCAAGACTTGCAGCACCTTAGATGAGATGGGGGAGGAATCTTGAGACTGTTGAGCGCCTGGAGATGGTCTGGCCAACAGGCCCCAGGCTTAACCACTTTTCAAGTTTCACATGACAAAACCAACAGCATAAACATGAAATCAGAGGTGCAATTTGCTCACACACTAATGATGATATTAGTTTGAGTCCTGGGATTATATCTGGGAACCCCAAACTGCAATCTTTGAAGTCTCACCTATAGATAGGACACACTGCCTGGAAACGTTTTCGATGGGGACTCCAGATGAGCTGTGTCACGGGACTTCTCAGTGCTGTTTGAGTCTGGATGCATCCACTGCTGTTTCTACTTTTCTTTTAATGTTAATATATTAAAAGTAAGCTAGATAATTCTCTAATAAATATTGGTAATATTTACTTGGGTATAATGAGTGGCTTATTTTGTTAACAAATCCTTTGAACCTGAGACAAAAGTGAAAACTTCTGGAAAAACCGGGAAATTATAATAATTTGTTTTATATCATTCTAAGTATTTTTATTGATATTTGAAGATAACATTCGTGGTTAAATACAGATAATTGTGTTTATGAGAGACTCTGTGGAAGTTCCCTCCAGGAAATCATGAGTCAAAAGGACATGTGCCTCTCTGTACAAAATGCTGACCTGAGTCACATGTACAGACATAAATTGAAGCTCTCTAATGAGTCATTCTTTGATCATGAGGATAAATGGATATTACATATGATTATGTAGGTGCTCAGTCGTGTCTGACTCTTCATGACCCCATGGACTGTAGCCCACCAGCCTCCTCTGTTCATGGAATTCTCCAGGCAAGAATACAGGAGTGGGTTTCCATTTCCTCCTCCAGGTGAACTTCCCGAACCAGGGATCAACCCAGGTCTCCCACATTACAGGCAGATTCTTTACTGTCTGAGCCACCAGGGAGGCCCACTTCCTATTCATGGTTATTAAAAAATT
This sequence comes from Bos grunniens, assembly GCF_055505025.1. Classification (NCBI taxonomy): domain Eukaryota; kingdom Metazoa; phylum Chordata; class Mammalia; order Artiodactyla; family Bovidae; genus Bos; species Bos grunniens. Next base: position 10,291,237 of record NC_141171.1, read on the forward strand.
GAAAAGAGGATATATTTTGTTTAAAGCAGTAGAAAGAGTCATTTCTATGCAGCACTGGAAGTTTGCAAACAGATACAAGTAGATACTTCAATTTAAAAAGTGTTAACAGTTTTTGTAAAGTGTAAACCAGCCAATCCTTCACCCTACTGAAATAAGATTTGTTCCCATAGATACCAAAACCCATACTTCAATGAACAGATATAGAAAATGAAAATGATATATTTTGCTCAGAAATATAAAATGTAAATTAAAATTTTATCATTTTTAACATTTTCCCTGATTCAAAGGTAATACTAAGTGAATCTATTTGAATTTGGACCCTGGCTAGGCCCTCTAGTAACCATTTGCATGAGTTGTTTTACAACAGGTGACTCCTGTTGTAGACTGCACTTGGAGTCACATAGTTGATAATCATTGTCCCACAGACTAGGCTAGGCACTGTGAACACAAATGAATGAGAGAACATACTAAAGTGAAGAATAAAACTGAATAACCACCAATATAAAAAAAAATAACTTAAGTACTCCATTTTTAAGAAGGGCAGTTAAGACAGTGATTAACATAGGGACGATGTACACAGAAGTGAAAACAGTGGTATCAGCTTTCCTCTATCACAAAACTTTATGTCTTGCCCCAGCTATTAGGTGTAGTGTTTTTCCATATGAATAATGTAACTTGTGACTATTCTTTCAGTAATACAAAATAAAAATTACTTGGAATAATGTCTGTCACTTGAGAAGAAATTATTCTTTAGAAATATATGTTCAGTTCAGTTCAGTCGCTCAGTCGTGTCCGACTATTTGCGACCCCATAAATCGCAGCATGTCAGGCCTCCCGGTCCATCACCAACTCCCGGAGTTCAATCAGACTCACGTCCATCGAGTCAGTGATGACATCCAGCCATCTCATTCTCTGGCATCCCCTTTTCCTCCTGCCCTCAATCCCTCCCAGCATCAGAGTCTTTACCAATGAGTCAACTCTTCGCATGAGGTGGCCAAAGTACTGGAGTTTCGGCTTTAGCATCATTCCTTCCAAAGAACACCCAGGGCTGATCTCCTTCAGAATGGACTAGTTGGATCTCCTTGCAGTCCAAGGGACTCTCAAGAGTCTTCTCCAACACCACAATTCAAAAGCATCAATTCTTCAGCACTCAGCTTTCTGCACAGTCCAACTCTCACATCCATACATGAGCACTGGAAAAACCATAGCCTTGACTAGACGGACATTTGTTGGCAAAGTAATGTCTCTGCTTTTCAGTATGCTATCTCGGTTGGTCATAACTTTTCTTCTAAGGAGTAAGCGTCTTTTAATTTCATGGCTGCAATCACCATCTGCAGTGATTTTGGAGCCCCCCAAAAATAAAGTCTGTCACTGTTTTCACTGTTTTCCCATCTATTTCCCATGAAGTGATGGGACCAAATGCCATGATCGTAGTTTTCTGAATGTTGAGCTTTAAGCCAACTTTTTCACTCTCCACTTTCACTTTCATCAAGAGGCTTTTTAGTTCCTCTTCACTTTCTACCATTAGGTGATGTCATCTGCATATCTGAGGTTATTGATATTTCTGCTGGCAATCTTGATTCCAGCTTGTGCTTCTTCCAGCCCAGCGTTTCTCATGATGTACTCCGCATAGAAGTTAAATAGGCAGGGTGACAATATTCAGCCTTGATGTACTCCTTTTCCTATTTGGAACCAGTCTGTTGTTCCATGTCGAGTTCTAACTGTTGGTTCCTCACCTGCATATAGGTTTCTCAAAAGCCCCTAAAATAAATGGGAATTTTAAATATTGTGCATCAAGTCTGAGAAAAAAAAAATGATAAAGTAGGAAATGGCAAAGGGGAAATCTGCCTATAAATCAGACAGAGAAGGAAACATAATGGGATTTACTTCAACAGTATATTATATCTATATAATATATAGATATAGTACCCAAATTCTATCCCTTATCATTTCCTGAGGTTTCCCAGGTGGCACAGTGGTGAAAAATAAAAAATCTGCCTGCCAGTGCAGGAGACACAAGAGACACAGGTTTGATCCCTTGGTCCAGAAGATCCCTGGGAGAAGGAAATGGCAACCCACTCCAGTATTCTTCTTGCCTGGAAATTTCCTTGGAAAGAGGAGCCTGGTGGGCTACAGTCCTTGAGGTCACAAAGAGTTGGACATGACTGAGAACTGAGCGTAAAAATGGTACACACACACACACACACACACACAAATATCATTTAATGCATATGTAAATATGTCTCCCTTTTAATATGATAATTTTGTGTTTTGTAATTAAAGAAACTTTAAAAATTGGTTAAAGAAACAGTGATAGAGGAAAATGGCCATAAAAGGCAAAAAAAGTATCTAGTGAGCTCAAGTAGACCCTCAGAGACCTGAAAAGGAAAAAGATTAATCAATTCTGGCAGCCGTCCAACTGCTAAATCCCCATAATGCCCAGAATTACAATTAAAGCAGAAAAAGTCAATGTATTCAAAAGAGAAAGGAATGATATCTCAGATTTAATGAGCTAAGGGAATAAACCCACAATTTGCAACAGTAAATACCATGTACAATAGTAGGATATTTTTAAAAGATAAAATGGTAAACATCTTTGTAAATTTTTAAAAATCATTGACAATTATTAATTTATTTTTATTGAAGTATAGTTGAATTACACTACCATTTTTGTTTTAGGTATTCAGCACAATAATTCATACACACACACACAAGTGTGTTTGTGTGTGTATATATATATATATATATATATATATATATATATATGTATATATGTTCCTTCAAATTCTCTTCCCTTATAGGTTATTACAGAACCCAGAGATGTGGGTTTGATCCCTGGGTTGAGAAGATCCCCTGGAGAAGAAAATGGCAACCCACTCCAGTATTCTTGCCTGGAGAGGAGCTTGGGGGACTAAAGTCCAAAAGGTCGCAGAGAGTCATACATGACTGAAGTGACAGCACAGCACACAATAGTGATTTTGATTATCTTTTCATATGCCTTTTAGACATCTGTGTCTTTTGAGAAATATGTAGACCTTCTGCTAATTTTTAATTGGAATTTTTTTTAATATATATTGAGCTGCATGAGATGTTTGATATATTCAGGAGATTAACTCTTACTGGTCACATCTTTAGGAAAAATTTTTTGTTTGCTTTGCTTATGGTTTCCTTCACTGTGCAAAAGCATTTAAGCTTAATTAAGTACCATTTCTTTATTTTTATTTTCATTTCTATTACTCTAGGACAGAGATCCAAAAAGATACTGCTGCGATTAAGTGAAAGTCCTGCCTATGTTTTCGTCTAAGAGCTTATAGTATCTGGTCTTATATTTAGGTTTTTAATCCACTTTAAGTTTATTTTCTGTATGCTGTTAGAGAGAATGTTCTAATTTCATTCTTGTTCATGAAGCTGTTCAGTTTTCCCAGCATCACTTATTGAAGAGACTATGCTTATGGTTTAGTTTCTCTTCCTTTGTCATAGATTGGTTGATCTTAGGTAAGTGGGCTTAATTCTGAGAGCTTTCTATTCTGTTGCATTGATGAACACTTATATTTTTGTCCCAATACCATACTGTTTTGGTACTTTAGCTTTGAAGTATAGTCTGAAGTCAGGAAGTCTGATTCCTACAGTTCCATTTTTCTTTTGAAAGATTCCTTTTATTTGGGGGGGGGGGGTTATTTATTTATTTATTTTTGTGCGTGTGTTTATAAGAATCTGTCTGCTGATGCAGGAGACTTGAGTTTGATCCCTGGGTTGAGAAGATCCCCTGGAGAAGGAAATGGCAGCCAACTCCAGTGTTCTTGCCTGCGAAATTCCATAGAAAGAGGAGCCTGGTGGGATACAACCCATGGGGTCACAGAGTTGGAGACATGACAGCCATTAAACAACAACATATATGGACATAGCAACAGTGACCTTAAATTAAGAATATTCACATTTAAAAGCTCATTTACTTTCTGTAAATGGGTAACTTAGTTATAAACATGGAGTAAGATGAGTATAAATATGTTTGAGGGAAAAGGGCACAAGAGTCACAGGCAGATTCATGGATGAGCCTTAGAAACACAATGTAGAGACTCACAACTGAATATAGATTCATCAGGTGCCAGGCAGGGCTCGGTACCACTCCCCACCTGACTGCCCCATTCAATAATAAAGACATGATGATAAATCATTTTATTTTAGATTGGCTTGTTATGCTGCAATAACTGAGGAAATTGTTGATTAAATAACCAGAACAAACAGAATTGACATCAGTGAATATACTCTGCTCCTCTTTGTTTTTGTTTTTTTCAGTCACTAAGTCATGTCTAACTCTTTGCTACCCTATGAACTGGAGCATGCCCGGCTTCCCTATCCTTCACTATCTTCCTGAGTTTGCTCAGACTCATGTCCATTGAGGATTGACCTTTTCTAGTCCTGTGGCCACTGCTTTGTCTTCCAGATTTGCTGACATATTGAATGCAACACGTTGATGGTATCATCCTTTAAGAGGTCAATCCTCATTCCAATTCTCAAAATGGGTAATACTAAATAATATACCAACCATCAAACAACTTCACTCATCTCGCATGCTAGTAAGGTCATGCTTAAAATCTTTCATGACAGGCTTTGGCATTATGTGAAGCAAGAACTTCCAGATGGCCAAGCTGGATGTACACAAGGAAGAGGAACTGGAGATCAAATTTCCAACATTCACTGGATCATAGAGAAAGATAGGGAATTCCAAAAAAAACACCTACCTATGTTTCATTAATTATGTCTTTGATCATGTGGATCATAATAAAGTGTGGAAAGCTCTCAAAGAGATGGGAATACCAGGCCATCTTACCTGTCTCCTGAAAAACCTGTATGTGGGTCAAGAAGCAATAGTTAGAACCCTGAATAGAACAACTGTTTGGTTCAAGATTGAGAAAGGAGTACAACAGAGCTGTCTGCTGTCACCTTGTTTGTTTAACCTATACACTGAGTACATCATGAGAAAAGTTGGGCTAGATGAGTTACAAACTGAAATCAAGACAGGTGGGAGAAACATCAACAATCTCAGATATGTGGATGATACCACTCTAATGGCAGAAAGTGAAGAGGAAATAAAGAGCCTCTTGATGAGGGTGAAAGAGCTGGCTTAAAACTAAATATTAAAAAAAAAAAAAAAACTAAGATCGTGACATCTGGTCCCATTACTTCATGGCAAATGGCGGGGGCGGGGGGGAGTGGAAGTGATGACAGATTTCCTCTTCTTAGGCTCTAAAATCACTGTTGATGGTGACTGAAGCCATGAAATCAGAAGACATTTGCTTCTTGGCAAGAAAGCTTTGACAAATCTAGACAGTGTGCTAAAAGCAAAGACATTAATTACTCTGCCAACAAATGTCCATTGATAGTCAAGGCTATGTTCTTCCCAGTGGTCATGTATGGTTGTGAAAGTTGGACTGTAAAGAAGGTTGAGTGCTGAAGAATTGATGCCTTCAAACAGTGGTGCTGGTGAAGATTCCTGAGAGACCCTTGGACAGCAAGGAGATCAGATCAGTCAATCTTAAGGGAAATCAACCCTGAATATTCATTGGAAGGACTGACGCTGAAGTTGAAACTGCAGTATTTTGTTCATCTGATGTGAACAGCCGACTCAATGGAAAAATCCCTGATGCTGGGAAAGATTGAGGGCAGAAGGAGAAGAGGATGTCAGAGGATGGGATGTCTAGATGGCATCACCAATGCAATGGACATGAACTTGGGCAAACTTTGGAAGATGATGAAGGACAGAGAGGCCTCGCGTGCTGCAGCACATGGGGTTGCAAAGAGTTTTGCAAAGAGTCAGACACTATTGGGTGACTGAAAAAGAGTAACAATGTGTGCATTGAATCAGTGATGCAATCCAACCATCTCATCCTCTGTTGCCCCCTTATTCTTTTGCCTTCAACCTTTCCAAGCATCAGATACTTTTCCAATGAGTTGGCTCTTCACATCAGATGGCCAAAGTATTGGAGCTTCAGCACCAGTCTTTCCAATGAATATTCAGGGTTGATTTCCTTCAGGATTGACTGGTTTGACCTCCTTGCTGCCCAAGGGACTCTCAAGAGTCTTCTCCAGCCCCACAGTTCAAAAGCATCAATTCAGTGCTCAGCCTTCTTTATGGTCCAAATCTCACATCCATACATAACTACTGGAAAAACCACAGCTATGACTATATTGATCTTAATTTTGACATTTATTCTTATATTTGAAGATAACCCTTCTGACTGTAGCATTATTTATCTTTTTGTCAGGTAACAGTATTAAAGGATGACTTCACAGATATCCTTTCCAGCTACCCAGGAGAGCTTTTCAGGACATGTATGTTGGTGCAGAAACATTGCTGCACCAAGGTTAGCATGCTGGTGCTTACCTTGAATACCATGAACAGGTAGATTCAAGTTGTCTTATGAGTAATTTATAATAATGAAGTTGAAGAAATGCCTTTGTATTGAATATATAGGGGATATATAAGAGTTATAGTTTATCTGCTTCCCCCTTAGTGTTTATGATGAAATTTAGAAAAAAATTGAGTTATTTTATTTAGAGCAATGGGAAGAGTCATATTTATAAGAATCATTGGAAGTTTTCAAAAGGAAGCAATGAAATAATTCAATGAAAATATTAAAATATGTCATCCAATATGTGTGCATGCTATTTGCTTCCAGTCGTGTTTGATTCCTTGGGACCCTGTGGACTGTAGCCCACTAGGCTCCCCTCTCCGTGGAATTCACCAGGCAAGAAAGTAGTCATTTCCTTCTCCATGGGATTTTCCTGACCCAGGGATCAAACCTGGGTCTCCTGTATTGCAGGCAGTTTCTTACCTTCTGAGTCACCAGGAAAGCCCAGGATGCTGTGGTATGGGCGGAAAAAATCAACCTTTTGGGCAAAGCAGTGTATATAGACACACAGGTTCACCTTTGAACAAAAAGAGGGCTGGGTTCCAACCTACTGCATAGGCAAAAATCCTCCTATAAACTTATCTTTCTGTATCACTGATTCAACCAAATTAAAAAAAATAATACAAATTATCTTAGTTTTTAAATGTATTTTTTTAATGAATAATGCAACTCATCACTTCAGGGAAAGAGGAGAAATTAATTAGGATGCCATATTTAATTTGAGAAGTAATTATTCTTAATAAACCTATGGTACCCCATCAAAGAAATGGAATTTCCAGACATTTTTGATTCAAAGGTAGGAAAATTAAAGACCTATATACAGAAAACTATAAAACACTGGTGAAAGATATCAAAGAGGACACTAATAAATGGAGAAATATACCGTGTTCATGGATCAGAAGAATCAATATCGTGAAAATGAGTATACTACCCAAAGCAATCTATAGATTCAATGCAATCCCTATCAAGATAAAAATACCAACAGTATTTTACACAGAGTTAGAACAAATGATTTCACAATTTGTATGGAAATACAAAAAACCTCAAAAAGCCAAATCAATCTTGAGAAAGAAGAATGGAAATGGAGGAATCAACCTGCCTGACTTCAGGCTCTACTACAAAGCCGAAGTCATCAAGACACTATGGTACTGGCACAAAAACAGAAATATAGATCAATGGAATGAAATAGAAAGCCCAGAGATAAATCCACGCACCTATGGACACCTCATCTTTGACAAAGGAGGCAAGAATATATAATGGAGAGAAAACAATCTCTTTAACAAGTGGTGCTGGGAAAACTGATCAACCACTTGTAAAAGAATGAAACTAGAACACTTTCTAAACCATACACAAAAATAAACTCAAAATGGATTAAAGATTTAAACATAAGACCAGGAACTATAAAACCCTTAGAGAAGAACTTGGGCAAAACACTCTCCGACATACATCACAGCAGGATCCTTTATGACCCACCTCCCAGAATACTGGAAATTAAAGCAAAAATAAACAAATGGGACCTAGTTAAAATTAAAAGCTTCTGCACAACAAAGGAAACTATAAGCAAGGTGAAAAGACAGCCTTCAGAATGGGAGAAAATAATAGCAAATGAAGCAACTGACAAACAACTAATCTCAAAAATATACAAACAACTTATGCAGCTCAATTCCAGAAAAAAAATGGCCCAATCAAAAAATGGTCCAAAGACTAAACAGACATTTCTCCAAAAAAGACATACAGATGGCTAACAAACACATGAAAGATGCAAAACATCACTCATTATCAGAGAAAGGCAAATCAAAACCACAATGAGGTACCATTTCACGCCAGTCAGAATGGCTGATATCCAAAAGTCTACAAGCAATAAATGCTGGAGAGGGTGTGGAGAAAAGGGAACCCTCTTACACTGTCAGTGGGAATGCAAACTAGTACAGACACTAGGGAGAACAATGTGGAGATTCCTTAATAAACTGGAAATATAACTGCCTTATGACCCAGCATTACCACTGCTTGGCATACACACCAAGGAAACCAGAATTGAAGGAGACACATGTACCCCAATATTCATCGCACTGCTGTTTATAATAGCCAGGACATGAAAGCAACCTAGATGTCCATCAGCAGATGAATGGATAAGAAAGCTGTGGTGCATATACACAATGGAGTATTCAGTTCAGTTCTGTTCAGTCACTCAGTCGTGTCCGACTCTTTGCGACCCCATGAATCACAGCACGCCAGGCCTCCCTGTCCATCACCAACTCCTGGAGTTCACTCAGACTCACATCCATCGAATCAGTGATGCCATCCAGCCATCTCATCCTCTGTTGGCCCCTTCTCCTCCAGCCCCCAATTCCTCCCAGCATCAGAGTCTTTTCCAATGAGTCAACGCTTCGCATGAGGTGGCCAAAGTACTGGAGTTTCAGCTTTAGCATCATTCCTTCCAAAGAAATCACAGGGCTGATCTCCTTCAGAATGGACTGGTTGGATCTCCTTGCAGTCCAAGGGACTCTCAAGAGTCTTCTCCAATACCACAGTTCAAAGGCATCAATTCTTCGGCGCTCAGCCTTCACAATCCAACTCTCACATCCATACATGACCACAGGAAAAACCATAGCCTTGACTAGACGGACCTTTGTCGGCAAAGTAATGTCTCTGCTTTTCAATATGCTGTCTAGGTTGGTCATAACTTTCCTTCCAAGGAGTAAGCATCTTTTATTTTCTTGGCTGCAATCACCATCTGCAGTGATTTTGGAGCCCCAAAAAATAAAGTCTGACACTGTTTCCACTGTTTCCCCATCTATTTCCCATGAAGTGATGGGACCGGATGCCATGATCTTCGTTTTCTGAATGTTGAGCTTTAAGCCAACTTTTTCACTCTCCTCTTTCACTTTCATCAAGAGGCTTTTTAGTTCCTCTTCCCTTTCTGCTATAAGAGTGGTGTCATCTGCATATCTGAGGTTATTGATATTTTTCCCGGCAATCTTCATTCCAGCTTGTGTTTCTTCCAGTCCAGAGTTTCTCATGATGTACTCTGCACATAAATTAAATAAGCAGGGTGACAATATACAGCCTTGAAGTACTTCTTTTCCCATTTGGAACCAGTATGTTGTTCCATGTCCAGTTCTATCAGTTACTTCCTGAACTGCATACAGATTTCTCAAGATGCAGGTCAGGTGGTCTGGTATTCCCATCTCTTTCAGAATTTTCCACAGTTTATTGTGATCCACACAGTCAAAGGCTTTGGCATAGTCAATAACACAGAAATAGATATTTTTCTGGAACGCTCTTGCTTTTTCGATGATCCAGCAGATGTTGGCAATTTGATTTCTGGTTCCTCTGCCTTTTCGAAAACCAGCTTGAACATCAGGAAGTTCACGGTTCACATATTGCTGAAGCCTGGCTTGGAGAATTTTGAGCATTACTTTACTAGCATGTGAGATGAGTGCAATTGTGCAGTAGTTTGAGCATTTTTTGGCATTGCCTTTCTTTGGGATTGGCATGAAAACTGACCTTTTCCAGTCCTGTGGCCACTGCTGAGTTTTCCAAATTTGCTGGCATATTGAGTGCAGCACTTTCACAGCATCATTTTTCAGGATTTGAAATAGCTCCACTGGAATTCCATCACCTCCACTAGCTTTGTTCGTAGTGATGCTTTCTAAGGCCCACTTGACTTCACATTCCAGGATGTCTGGCTCTAGGTGAGTGATCATACCATCGTGATTATCTAGGTCTTGAAGATATTTTTTGTACAGTAATTCTGTGTGTTCTTGCCTCCTATTCTTAATATCTTCTGCTTCTGTTAGGTCCATATCATTTCTGTCCCTTATCAAGCCCAACTTTGCATGAAATGTTCCCTTGGTACCTCTAATTTTCTTGAAGAGATCTCTAGTCTTTCCCATTCTGTTGTTTTCCTCTATTTCTTTGCATTGATCACTGAAGAAGGCTTTCTTATCTCTTCTTGCTATTCTTTGGAACTCTGCATTCAGATGCTTATATCGTTCCTTTTCTCTTTGCTTTTCACTTCTCTTCTTTTCACAGCTATGTGTAAGGCCTCCCCAGACAGCCATTTTGCTTTTTTGCATTTCTTTTCCACAGGGATGTCTTGATCCCTGTCTCCTGTACAATGTCATGAACCTCAGTCCATAGTTCATCAGGCACCCTATCTATCAGATCTAGGCCCTTAAATCTATTTCTTACTTCCACTGTATAATCATAAGGGATTTGATTTAGGTCATTCCTGAATGGTTTAGTGATTTTTCCCTACTTTCTTCAATTTAAGTCTGAGTTTGGTAATAAGGAGTTCATGATCTGAGCCACAGTCAGCTCTTGGTCTTGTTTTTGTTGACTGTATAGAGCTTCTCCATCTTTGGCTGCAAGGAATATAATCAATCTGACTTTGGTGTTGACCATCTGGTGATGTCCCTGTGAGAGTCTTCTCTTGTGTTGTTAGAAGAGGGTGTTTGTTATGACCAGTTCATTTTCTTGGCAAAACTTTATTAGTCTTTGCCCTGCTTCATTGCGTATTCCAAGGCCAAATTTGCCTGTTACTCCAGGTGTTTCTTGACTTTCTACTTTTGCATTCTAGCCCCCTATAATGAAAAGAACATCTTTTTTGGGTGTTAGTTCTAAAAGGTCTTGTAGGTCTTCATAGGACCGTTCACCTTCAGCTTCTTCAGCATTACTGGTTGGGGCATAGATTTGGATTACTGTGATATTGAATGGCTTGCCTTGCACACGAACAGAGATCATTCTGTCGTTTTTGAGATTGCATCCAAGTACTGCATTTCCCACTCTTTTATTGACCATGATGGAAGGAAGGGATTCCTTCCCGCAGTAGTAGATATAATGGTCATCCGTGTTAAATTCACCCATTCCAGTCCATCTGAGTTTGCTGATTCCTAGAATGTCAATGTTCACTCTTGCCATCTCCTGTTTGACCACTTCCAATTTTCCTTGATTCATGGACCTGACATTCCAGATTCCTATGCAATATTGCTCTTTACAGCATCAGACCTTGCTTCTATCACCAGTCACATCCACAGCTGGGTATTCTTTTTGCTTTGGCTCCATCCCTTCATTCTTTCTGGAGTTATTTCTCCACTGATCTCCAGTAGCATATTGGGCACCTACTGACCTGGGGAGTTTCTCTTTTAGTATCCTATCATTTTGCCTTTTTATACTGTTCATGGGGTTCTCAAGGCAAGAATACTGAAGTGGTTTTCCATTCCCTTCTCCAGTGGACCATATTCTGTCAGATCTCTCCACCATGTCTCGCCCGTCTTGGGTTGCCCCATGGGCATGGCTTAGTTTCATTGAGTTCGACAAGACTGTGGTCCTAGTGTGATTAGATTGACTAGTTTTCTGTGAGCATGGTTTCAGTGTGTCTGCCCTCTGATGTCCTCTTGCAAGACCTACCATCTTATTTGGGTTTCTCTTACCTTGGGCATAGGGTATCTCTTCATGGCTGCTCCAGCAAAGCGCAGCCACTGCTCCTTACCTTGGATGAGGGATATCTCCTCACTGCTGCCCTTCCTGACCTTCCTGACCTAGGGATAGCTCCTCTAGGCCCTCCTATACCCATGCAGCCACCACTCCTTAGACATGGGGTAGCTCCTCCCGGCTGCCGCCCCTGGTCTTGGGTGTGGGGGCGTGTTGTAGCTCCTCCCAGCCGCCACCCCTGACCTCAGACTCAGGGTAGCTCCTTTCGGCCTCTGCCCCTGACCTCGGACTTGGGTAGCTCTTCTCGGCCGTTCCTGTGCCATTTCAGCCTGGCACTCTAGGCCACTACCCCTGACCTCGGATGTGGGGTCCTCTTGGCCACCGCCCTTTGGGCATGGGGTCCTCCCAGCTTCTGCCCCTGACCTTGGACGTGGGGTAGCTCCTCTTGGCCATGCTTAGTGCACCAGTCGCAACTGCCCACGCTTAGTGCACTGGTCGCAGCTGCCCTCCCTTAAGACTGGATTCAGTTCAGGTCAGTCACTCAGTCGTGTCTAACTCTTTGCAACCCCATGAATTGCAGCATGCCAGGCCTCCCTGTCCATCACCAACTCCCGGAGTTCACTCAGACTCAAGTCCATCGAGTCAGTGATGCCATCCAGCCATGTCATCCTCTGTCGTCCCCTTCTCCTCTTGCCCCCAATCCCTCCCAACATCAGAGTCTTTTCCAATGAGTCAACTCTTCGCATGAGGTGGCCAAAGTACTGAAGTTTCAGCTTTAGCACCATTCCTTCCAAAGAAATCCCAGGGCTGATCTCCTTCAGAATGGACTGGTTGGAACTCCTTGCAGTCCAAGGGACTCTCAAGAGTCTTCTCCAATACCACAGTTCAAAAGCATCAATTCTTTGGCACTCAGCTTTCTTCACAGTCCAACTCTCACATCCATACATGACCACAGGAAAAACCATAGCCTTGACTAGACGAACCTTTGTTGGCAAAATAACGTCTGTGCTTTTGAATATGCTATCTAGGTTGGACATAACTTTCCTTCCAAGGAGTAAGCGTCTTTTAATTTCGTGGCTGCAGTCACCAGAGCCCAGAAAAATAAAGTCTGACACTGTTTCCATTGTTTCCCCATCTATTTCCCGTGAAGTGATGGGACCGGATGCCATGATCCTCGTTTTCTGAATGTTGAGCTTTAAGCCAACTTTTTCACTCTCCACTTTCACTTTCATCAAGAGGCTTTTTAGTTCCTCTGCACTTTCTGCCATAAGGAGGTGTCATCTGCATATCTGAGGTTATTGTTATTTCTCCCAGCAATCTTGATTCCAGCTTGTGTTTCTTCCAGTCCAGAGTTTCTCATGATGTACTCTGCATATACGTTAAATAAGCAGGGTGACAATACACAGCCTTGATGTTCACCTTTTCCTATTTGGAACCAGTCTGTTGTTCCATGTCCAGTTCTAACTATTGCTTCCTGACCTGCATGCATACAGATGTCTCAAGAGGCAGGTCAGGTGATCTGGTATTCCCATGTCTTTCAGAATTTCCCACAGTTTATTTTGATCCACACAGTCACACTGTAGGTTTAAGTCTCCATTTTCAAGGACAGTTATGGCAGTGATTTTCAGAAGAATGTGGTACACATAATGAAAAGCTGTAGTCTTAGATATCCTCTATTATAAGGTCATACCAAACACCTTGGCTAATAATAAAAGTAGTTTTCCCACATTCAGATCAGATCAGATCATTCACTCAGTCGTGTCTGACTCTTTGTGACCCCATGAATCGCAGCACGCCAGGCCTCCCTATCCATCACCAACTCCCAGGGTTCACTCATACTCATGTCCATCGAGTCAGTGATGCCATCCAGCCATCTCATCCTCTGTCGTCCCCTTCTCCTCCTGCTCCCAATTCCTCCCAGCATCAGAGTCTTTTCCAATGAGTCAACTCTTTGCATGAGGTGGCCAAAATACTGGAGTTTCAGCTTTAGCATCATTCCTTCCAAAGTAATCCCAGGGCTGATGTCCTTCAGAATGGACTGGTTAGATCTCCTTGCAGTCCAATGGACTCTCAAGAGTCTTCTCCAACACCACAGTTTAAAAGCACCAATTCTTCAGTGCTCAGCCTTCTTCACAGTCTAACTCTCACATCCATACATGACCACAGGAATTCCCACATTAGTCCTATTTTTTACTACAGTCTTTCAGTAGCACAAGAAAAAAAAATATTTGGTTTGATATATGTCATCTGAGTAGAAATTATTCTTAGGAAATCCATGCTGCCCTACTAAATAAATAGGCATTAGAGATATTTTAAATCAAGTTTGGGAAAGCTTTGAGAAAGTAGAAAATGAACAAAGGGAAAAATTATTTATAAATCAGACAGAGAAGGAAACAGAAATCTGAGTTACTTCAATGGTATAAAGAAGTTGAATCATTTTGATATTTAGCAAAACTAATACAATATTGTAAAGTTTAAAAATAAAATAAAATTTTAAAAAAAGAAATGAAAATTCAGGAAATAGAGACAGAACAATTCTATGTATACACTCTGATCAAATAATATTAAATTCTGGCTCAAATGCTTTGCAGTTTGCTAAAAATGAGGACTTCTTTAACCCTATGACAATTAGTCCTTCTATTACTGCCATCCCAAAGAATATTTTCAAGGCTTTCTTTATATCTTCATACCTTAAGCTAAGAGGAAATGGTTCAGCACAGATGTAACCACAGTGAACATCACTGAAGCTGTTGCATTTGACTGTGAGCTATGGGTACCAGCAGAGCAAAGGTATAGTCTAGACTGTTGTAGTAAATAAGGAGAAGACTGAGAGGTGAGACACAGAAATGGGTGCATACTTCTGCAATGTCACTTCAGTCATGTCTGGTTCCTTGCAACTCTATGGATTGTAGCCTACCAGGCTTCTCTGTTCATGGGATTCTCTAGGCAAGAATACTGGAGTAGGTTGCCATTTCCTTCTCTAGGGTATCTTCCTGACTGAGGGATATCTTAAGTCTCCAGCATTGGCAGGCAGGTTCTTTACCACTAGCACCACCTGAGGGAACTATCTTAGAGTATGAGCAAAGGATCATAAGTGATCACCACCCATGAATACAGCTTCAAAATATATCCCTATGTCATTAAGAAAGGCTTTATAATTGGTAAGTTGGACCACCTGTTATATTCCACCTGTTGTTTATTCCCTATTCTGGGAAAGATCTCAGCTATTATTTCTTTAAATAGCATCTTTTCTTTCTCTCACACTCTTTTTCTTCTAAGATACTCAATATACTTGTTACTTATTCTAAAGGAGTCCTATAATACTTGTAGATTCTCTTCATTAAAAAAAAAAGAAAGAAAGAAAAGCAGTTCTCTTAATCCTAAATCATTCTACCTTTAAGGTCACTATTTCTCTTCGCCATATGATCTGCTCAACTTTTAGTGCTTTCTAATACATCTTTCAACTCATTTATAGATTTATTCAACTCCAGTATGTCTGTTTGGTTATGCTTAAGACTTTTCATCTCTTTGAAAATTGTTTCTTATTTTCATTTATTTTTTAAATTTATGAGTGTAAGTGCATTTGTGAGTGTTCCTATAGCTTCCTGAGTTTCTCCATGACACTATTTGAGTTTTCCACTGGCTTGATCACAATCTTCTATGGTGTTAAGATTGTTTTCTGGAAAATTGTCTTTTTGTGTGTGTGTGATTCTGTGTTACTGTGGTTTTTTATAGTGCCAAGTGGGTAGCTCCTCTGGCAGTGCACTTGAAATAACAAACGCCTTTTTCACTTAGGTAAAGGTCTGTTCATTCTGATTCTAACAATTCAACAAACGTAACAGGAGGCCTTTCTGTGTTTTTCAGTTAGGTGACACAGTAACACAAGTCTTTTGTTTCTTTTACCTGAGTTGCATCTGAGTTGCATTTACTGAAGTAGGAAATGCAACCCCACTTCAATGTTCTTTCCTATAAAATTCCATGAACAGAAAAGCCTGGAGGGCTGCAGTCCAGGGGGAGGTCATGTATGGATGTGAGAGTTGGACTGTGAAGAAGGCTGAGCGCCAAGGAATTGATGCTTTTGAACTGTGGTGCTGGAGAAGACTCTTGAGAGTCCCTTGGACTGCAAGGAGATCCAACCAGTCCATTCTGAAGGAGATTAGCCCTGGGATTTCTTTGGAAGGAATGATGCTAAAGCTGAAACTTCAGTACTTTGGCCACCTCGTGCGAAGAGTTGACTCGTTGGAAAAGACTCTGATGTTAGGAGGGATTGGGGGCAAGAGGAGAAGGGGACGACAGAGGATGAGATGGCTGGATGGCATCACTGACTCGATGGACTTGAGTCTGAGTGAACTCCGAGAGTTTGTGATGGACAGGGAGGCCTGGCATGCTGCGATTCATGGGGTCGCAAAGAGTCGGACATGACTGAGCGACTGATCTGATCTGATCTGATACAAACTCATTTGTTAATAAGCATTATATTAAAGCATTTACTACAAAAATGAGTTATGCAGCAATAGCTAACTAATCAAAAATAAAAGTGAACAGAACTGAAGACAATTATATTAATTGGTTTCTCAACTATGCACTTATTCTGATATTTAAAGGTAGCATTCATGATTACTCTGTCTTTAAATTTTATTTCAGATAACTATATTAAAAATTGGTACATTAAGTTTCCTCTCCAGATAAGCAGGAAAAGATGAAAAGTGTGCTTGTTTGCACTAAACATGTAACCTTGAATCACATGACTGGATAGGCATTTCAGTCCTCCAGTGAGCCATCCTTTGGTCATGTATATATTTTGATATACAAAGTTCACTCTGAACAACACTGTGGTGAAGGGCACTGACCTTCTGTGCAGTAAAAAATCTAAATATAATTTTTCAGTCAGCTCTCTATATCCACAGTTCCATATCTGAATGTTCAACGTAATCTATTAAAAGTTATTTAAAATACCTTAGTTGTCAACTTTACTTTAAACAAATATGAGTAATGAAACTAATAACTATCATTTAGAATAATAAGAGAACAATTACTTGTAATGACATATGTCATTTGAGAATAAATTATTCTTAAGAAACTCAGTCCTCTCATGAAGTACATGACTATTTCCAAATACTGCTGATCCAAATGTAGGAAAATTTTGAAGTAGGGATAAGTACAAATAAAAAGCCTATATATCAGGTTGAGGAGAAAGCTTAATAATACAATTATGTAAAGTTTAAAAATAAAATAAAATTAGAAAAAAAAAGAAAGCTTAATAAATCAATACATGGAATTATTTTAATGAAAATTCCAGGGAACAATGAAAAGAAGCAAATTTGATTTTTCAATGATCAAAGAATCACAATTTCTGATTCTGAGCCTTTGAGTCATGCTGTCAAGGTCACTTCATTTCCCCCAGCAGAGTTGGCCTTTTCTACCTAATATTTCAAAGAATCTCTTCAGAGCCCCCTTTATGTCTTTATTCCTTAGACTGTAGATAAAGGGGTTCAGCATGGGTGTGACCACTGTGTACATCACCGAAGCTGCTGCACCTGATCTTGAACTGTGGGGAGCAGCAGGGTTAAGGTGCACTCCTAGGACAGAACAATAAAATAAAAAGACAACTGAGAGGTGAGATGCACAGGTGGTTTTATACTTTCCCTCAGCTGATGAGATTCCTCGTATGCAAGAAACTATTTTAGAGTAAGAGTAAAGTATCCCAGCAAAAGGACCACCACCCAGCAAGGTAGCTGCAAAATACAATACCATGTCATTAAGAAAGGTGTCAGAACAGGCAAGTTGTAAGACTTGATTGAGTTCACAGAAAAAGTGGGGTATTTTGAAGTCTGAACAGGACAATCGCAACACCATTAACTTCTGTAACAAGGAGTACATGACACCCACGAACCAAGATATCAGAACCAGGAGACCACAGAGTCGGGGGTTCATGATGACCATGTAGTGCAACGGGTGACAGATGGCCACAAACCGGTCATAGGCCATCATATCCAGGAGAAATCATCTAAACTTGCAAAGAGAATGTAAAAGTACATCTGGATGATGCAACCTTCAAAGGTGCTCAATTTGTTCTGTGTCTGGATGTTCCATAGCATCTTTGGGACAGTGGTGGAAGTGAAGCCGATGTCTACAAAGGACAGGTTGGAGAGGAAGAAGTACATGGGGGTGTGGAGGTGGGAGTCTGAGATGGTGGCCAGGATGACAAGCAGGTTTCCAAACACAGTGATCTACATGGACAGAAAAAGTCCAAATACGAGGGGCTGCAGCTCAGGTGCCTCTGAAAATTCCATGAGAAGAAATTCTGAAACTTCTGAAATATTTTGTGGTTCCATGCCGTGTAGGTAACTACCAAGATATAGAACAATAACTTATTAACTTTTACATAAGCAAGCATTAGCAACCTAGCACGCATGCATGTTCAGTCACTTCCGTCATGTCCGTCTTTGCGATTCCATGAACTGTGGCCTGCAAGGCTCCCCTGTCCATGGGATTCTCCAGGCAAAAATATTGGAGTGGATTGTCATTTCCTTCTCCAGGGGATCTTCCCCTATGCAGGGATCGAAACTGTGTCTTTTATGTCTTCTTCATTGGCAGGCAAGTTGTTTACCATTAGCACCAACCCAACATACATGCTACTACTTACATTTCACAGTCAAGACATTAACTTCAATAGATATCAGTAGGGGGTGAGGAAAAGTCCTTTCTCATTTTTCTTATATGGCATACTTTCTTTGTTATTCATGTTCTTTAAGCTTTAATCTCTCCTTTGTAGGTTCAGTGGGCACACTACTTCTGGTTCTGTTCTTTTACCAGCATTCAAAGCCCTCCCTAGACCATACTCTATAAATCATGTATATGCCATGATTATTCATCCTTTTACACTGAATAACTTTCTTCTTATGATTTTCTCACTTTTCATACATATATTTATTTTACTATACTCAGTTCAGATTAGTCGCGTCCGACTCTTTGTGACCCCATGGACTGCAGCATGCCAGGCCTCCCTGTCCATCACCATCTCCCAGAATATACTCAAACTCATGTCCATTGAGTTGGTGATGCCATCCAACCATCTCATCCTCTTCTGTCGCCTTCTCCTCCTGCCTTCAATCTTCCTGGCATCAGGGTCTTTTCAAATGAGTCAGTTCTTCACATCAGGTAACCAAAGTACTGGAGTTTCAGCTTCAGCATCAGTCCTTCCAATGAATATTAAGGACTGATTTTCTTTAGGATGGACTGGTTGGATCTCCTTGCCATCCAAGGGACTCTCAAGGGTCTTCTCCTACAGTATAGTTCAAAAGCATCAATTCTTTGATGCTCAGCTTTCTTTATAGTCCAACTCTCACATCCATACATGATGACTGGAAAAACCATAGCTTTGACTAGACAGACCTTTGTTGTCAAAATAATGTCTCTGCTTTTTAATATGCTGTCTAGGTTGGTCATAACTTTTCTTCCAAGCAGCTAGCATCTTTTAATTTCATGGCAGGAATCACCATCTGCAGTGATTTTGGAGACCCCAAAAATAAATGTTACCCCATCTATTTGCCATGAAGTGATCCTTATTGCAGAAAGTGAAGAGGAACTAAAAAGCCTCTTGATGAAAGTGAAAGTGGAGAGTAAAAAAGTTGGCTTAAAGCTCAAGATGAAGATCATGGTATCCGGTCCCATCACTTCATTGGAAATAGATGGGGAAACAGTGGAAACAGTGCCAGACTTTATTTTTCTGGGCTCCAAAATCACTGCAGATGGTGACTACAGCCATGGAATTAAAAGACGCTTACTCCTTGGAAGGAAAGTTATGACCAACCTAGAAAGCATATTGAAAAGCAGAGACATTACTTTGCCAACAAAGGTCTGTCTAGTCAAGGCTATGGTTTTTCCAGAGGTCATGTATGGATGTGAGAGTTGGACTGTGAAGAAAGCTGAGCACGGAAGAAGTGATGCTTTTGAACTGTGGTGTTAAAGAAGACTCTTGAGAGTCCGTTGGACTGCAAGGAGATCCAACCAGTCCATTCTGAAGATCAGCCCTGTGATTTCTTTGGAAGGAATGATGCGAAAGCTGAAACTCCGGTACTTTGGCCACCTCATGTGAAGAGTTGATTCATTGGAAAAGACTCTGATGCTGGGAGGAATTGGGGGCAGGAGGAAAAGGGGAGGACAGAGGATGAGATGGCTTGATGGCATCACTGACTCAATGGACGTGAGTCTGAGTGAACTCCGGGATCAGTGATGGACAGGGAGGCCTGGCGTGCTGTGATTCACGGGGTCACAAAGAGTCGGACACGACTGAGCGACTGAACTGAACTGAACTGTTGGGACCAGATGCCATGATTTTAGTTCCCTTAGGCTGAGTTTTAAGCCAACTTTTTCACTCTCCTCTTTCACGTTCATCAAGAGGCTCTTTAGTTCTTCTTCACTTTCTGCCATAAAGGTGGTCATCGCATACTGTACTCAGACTTCAACAGTATATGCCACCATCAAATGAGCAGGGGATGCACCTGCATAGCTCACTTTGTTTTTCCCAAATGTATGTGAATATTTGTGTACCTATTTACAAACACAGGGGCTTCCCTGGTGACTCAGCAGTAAAGAATCAGTCTGCAATGCAGGAGACACAGTAGATGCATATTCAGTCCTTGGATGGGGAAGATGGGCAACCTACTCCAGTATTCTTGCCTAGAGAATACCATGGACAGAGGAGGCTGGTGGGCTACAGTCAATGGGGTCACACAGAGTCACACATGACTGAAGAGACTGAGCATGCCTGCATCCACATTTAAGATAATGGGAAGTGATTAAATACAAATTAGTGGCAAAACTACAGAAATATACTACTATATATTATTTAAGTAGTATGTATTTATCGTAGCCAATATTTTGCAATGTAAATGGGGAGTAATCTATAAAAAGAAGCTAATATAATTTGCTAAATCAATTATATTTCAGTTAAAAGCAATAATGGCAGTCAACATAAAGCCAGTTAAATAGGGAGATTTCATACAATTGTATTAAAGAAAACTAAATGGAACATCAAAAACTGATTGAAACATGATATATGATAGCAGTAACTGAACAAGAGCAGTATGCATTAATAATTATTTTAGCTAAGACTTTCACTTAAGTGATTATAACATATAACGTATCTAGAATTTTTTGGCACAAAGCAGTTGCTCCATTATTATTTGTTGAATGATTAGGAATAAGATCATATGAGATATGAACATTTAATACATAGGAAAGTTACATTTTAATTGAGCTGGGAAAAGCTGAATTTTTGAATAAAAGCTGGAATAAATGACTGTCTTTCTGGGAGGAAATAAGGAACTTTTTTTGTTTTTAATCTAACACAGCTTCAGAAAATCAGGGTAAACTGTCCATTTCAGATGAACATACAGCAAATTCATGTAAAATCTGCACTTAGAAAACTAAAATAATTAAAGCTATAAATTCAGAGGAAAAAAAAAGAACAATATAGGGAACTTTTCTGGTGGTTCAGTGGCTGAGACTCTTTGTGAACCTGTGGTGGACTATAGCCTACCAGGTTCCTCTTGTCCATGGAATTTTTCAGGCAAGGATACAGGAATAGGTTGCCATTCACTTCTCCAGGGGATATTCCCAACCCAGGGATCAAACTCAAGTCTCTTATGGCTCCTGCATTGGCAAGTAGGTAGATTCTTTACCGCTGAGCCACCTGGGAAGACCCAGCTAACACTAGTGCAGCCAAATAAATAAATATATACTTTTTTTAAAAAGAATCATACATTAAACTCTATGAAACAGAAAATTTTTGGTCAAAAATACTCAGGAAAAATGAATCTAGAACAATGTACAGATGAACCTGTTTGCAAGGCAGAAACAGAGACAGATATAGAGAGAACAAACATATGGAAACTAAGAGGGGAAATTGGGATAAGATGAATTGGGAGATTGATATATATATATATATATATATATATAAACACAAAGAAGAAGAGTATTCTCTAATTTTGCTAGAATAAAAGTGAAGTGTGGTACATTGGGGAAACAATTTGAAGAGAGCTGTAAACATTAAAAACAGATATTCTCTAATTCAGGGTTCCTCAGTCTCTGCACTACTGGATATTCTGAGCCAGGTTATTCTCTGTAGTGGTATCTTTCCTATATATTCTAGGATATTCAGAAGGATCCTTGCCCACCACCTACCTCATCCCAGTGTGATAGTGAAAAATGTCTATGGGTGTAGTCAATGTCCCCTGGGGGAATTAATCATCCTTGATTGATAAGCACAATTTTAGGTGAATAATATCAAATATTTGTATCTCTGTACTATAATAGTAATTTGTTGAAAAATAATATGACAGACTCCCCATGTATGTGAGTATCATAGCCACACCATGAAATGTTATACAGACACTAAAATAATGAAGCAGACTTATACTACTTGATTGGAAGCAAGTTCCTAAGGTATTATTGATTTTAAAAAAGAGAGGAACAAACAGCAGAAAAAAGACCTCATTAAAACATAAAGAACATTTATGAGGTACACAACATCATGTTCAAACATTTGTGAAAATGTATGTGAATATGTGTAAGTGCATAATTTAGAACAAGAAGATTTAAAGGAAACTAAGAACTTATAGACAAAAATGTCAGTAAGAATGAAATTAGATTAAGTACATGTTTTATTTAAAAAAAAGAGTATGCAACAAAATTGAATGAAAATCTGTGGCTAACTTATACAAAGATTAAAAATTATTAATTCAGAGATACCAACATGGGTCATTAATTCAACATTAAAATTGCCAAAGACTTGAAAATGAAATAATATTATAACCAAAGTGCTTTTAAAATGTGAGGATGGAGCAGTAAATAAATGATAATTTCATCTCATATAAAGAGAGATGGATTCAAACATGCTTATCGAATATAATGGTGACATTTAGTCCAAAGGTCAAGATAAATATTTCCCAAATTATGGTGAAAGGTGATGAACTTTTAGAAAAGGATTTAGTCACAAGGCCACAAAGAGCATTAAGGAATAACAGGGATATGAAAATTTACTGGGAACATATAATAGTATAAAAGATTATTTATTACCTCTAAGGATTTTTGGTTTTGTTTATAGCAAATATTGACACATGGAGAATATTAAAGTGGCAGCTAAATTAATGTAGTGGCAAGAATACACAGAAGAACTGTACAAAAAAGATCTTCATCACCAAGATAATCACAATGGTGTGATCACTCACCTAGAGCCAGCCATCTTGGAATGTGAAGTCAAGTGGGCCTTACAAAGCATCACTATGAACAAAGCTAGTGGAGGTGATGGAATAGCTCCAGTTGAGCTGTTTCAAACCCTGAAAGGTGATGCTGTGAAAGTGCTGCACTCAATATGCCAGCAAATTTGGAAAACTCAGCAGTGACCACAGGACTGGAAAAGATCAATTTTCATTCCAATGCCAAAGAAAGGCAATGTCAAAGAATGCTCAAACTACTGCACAATTGCACTCATCTCACATGCTAGTAAAGTAATGCTCAAAATTCTCCAAGCCAGGCTTCAGCAATACATGAACTGTGAAATTCCAGTTGTTCAAGCTGGTTTTAGAAAAGGCAGAAGAACCAGAGATCAAATTGCCAACATCTGCTGGATCATCGAAAAACCAAGAGAGTTCCAGAAAAACATCTATTTTTGCTTTACTGACTATGCCAAAGACTGACTGTGTGGATCACAATAAACTGTGGAAAATTCTGAAAGAGATGGGGATACCAGACCACCTGACCTGACTCTTGAGAAACCTATATGCAGAACAGGAAGCAACAGTTAGAACTGGACATGGAACAACAGACTGGTTCAAAATAGGAAAAGGAGTATGTCAAGGCTGTATATTGTCACCCTGCTTATTTAACTTTTTTGCAGACTACATCATGAGAAACACTGGGCTGGAAAAAGCACAAGTTGGAATCAAGATTGCTGGGAGAAATATCAATAACCTCAGATATGCAGATGACACCACCCTTATGGTAGAAAGTGAAGAGTAATTAAAAAGCCTCTTGATGAAAGTGAAAGAGGAGAGTAAAGCTCAACATTCAGAAGACGAAGATCATGGCATCTGGTCCCATCACTTCATGGGAAATAGATGGGGAAACAGTGTCAGGCTTTATTTTTCTGGGCTCCAAAATCACTGCAAATAGTGATTGCAGCCATGAAACTAAAAGACGCTTACTCCTTGGAAGGAAAGTTATGACCAACCTAAATAGCATATTCAAAAACAGAGACATTACTTTACCAACAAAGGTCTGTCTAGTCAAGACTATGGTTTTTCCAGTGGTCATGTATGGATGTGAGAGTTGGACTGTGAAGAAGGCTGAGCACTGAAGAATTGATGCTTTTGAACTACGGTGTTGGAGAAGACTCTTGAGAGTCCCTTGGACTGCAAGGAGATCCAACCAGTCCATTCTAAAGGAGATCAGTCCTGGGTGGAAGAAATGATGCTAAAGCTGAAACTCCAGTACTTTGGCCACCTCATGCAAAGAGTTGACTCATTGGAAAAGACTCTGATGCTGGGAGGGGTTAGGGGTAGGAGGAAAAGGGGATGACAGAGGATAAGATGGCTGGATGGCATCACTGACTCGATGGACATGTGTCTGAGTGAACTCCGGGAGTTGGTGATGGACAGGGAGGCCTGGCATGCTGCGATTCATGAGGTTGCAAAGAGTTGGACACAACTGAGTGACTGAACTGAACTGAACAATAAAAAACCAATGGAAGGGTTATAATGTACAGTAATGTGACTAATAGTTAATAATACTCTATTGCATATTTATAAGTTTCTAAGGAACAGCAGATCCCAAAAGCTCTCATCACAAAAAAATTGCAATTGTACTACGCATGCTGACAAATGCTAATTTGATTTATTGTGGTGGTCATTTAGCAATATGAACAAATATTGATTCATTGTGCTGTACAGCAGCAACAAATACATTTTGTATGTCAACTGCAACTTACATTCTTTTTTAAAAATAATGAAGAGAATACTATGAATGATAGATTTGACAAACACAATTAATAAACTCTTATACAATCCCCACAAATATATCACATGTATCTAAAGACCTGGGGGACTCCCGGGTGGATCACTAGGTAAAGAATCCACCTGCAATGCAGGAGACTAGATTCCAGGATGGGGAAGATCCCCTGGAGGAGGGAATTGCAACCCACTCCAGTGTTCTTGCCTGGGAAATTTCACAAACAGAGGAGCCTGGTGGGCTACAGTGCATGGGGTCGCAAAGAGTCAGACATGACTGAAATGACTGAGTATGCACACATATAAAAGAACTAAATGGCCAACAGTCTGTTTTGTGTAAAGAAACAATTATTTGTTTCAAAGGACAATAAAAAGGAATAACAGCACACTGGCACTACTATATAAAACAACAGATTTCTATGGACTTTTTTTTTTTAATAAAGTCTGAATGGCTAACAAGCACACACATATATTCAGCCTCACAAAACAGAAAAAGACTCACCGACTTAAGAAACAAACTCACTGTTGCCAGGAGGAAGGGATAGTTAAGGGCTTTGGGAAGGTCGTGTACACATTGCTATATTTCAAATGGATAATCACTGAAAACCTATTGCATAGCACATGGAACTCTGCTCAATGTTATGTGTCAGCCTGGATGGGAGGGGGTTTTGAGGGAGAATGGATAAATGTATATGTATAGGTGAGTCCCTTCACTATTCACCTGAAACTATCACGATATTGTTAACTGGGTATACCTCAATACAAAATGCTTTTGGTGTTAAAAAAATAAAAAATCAAATTAAAAAGCAATTGCAAAGTGAAACTCATTAGCATACCTCTTCTCACCAATGAAATAAAGATTTTTTAATGTAAATGCCCAGGGTTGAGCAAAGAGATCCGGGTATATACATTTCATACTCTGCTCTTGCAGGGAAGTATCTGCAAGCATTCATTGGTCTAAATCTATCTTCTTTGAGTGGAAATATAGTCTAATATATTTCATCTTACAATTTAAAAAGTGGCCTCACTTCTCTGTATAATCTTCCATGAGTAATACCCTATTTGTCTACTCCTGTTGATTATTGATCTATGGGTATTTATGATCTACTTTTCATAAAAGTATTTTATGTTTCCCTTTTATTCTTTTAATTGAACTCCCACTATTACCATTTAATTGTCAACATAGACAATTGCGTTTTGGAATGCAGTGTTCAATTTTATTTCTGACCATTATAAATAAATACATTAAATTATTAGGAAAGCCAACAAAAGACTGTAGTGATTTCTGGTACCTGTGTATGTTAGATTGCCTCACAGGTGACCTCAGGTTCATGTTCTTGGCTTCTCTCCTCACTGATCCTCTCCTGCAGTATCTGTGGAGCTCTCAGACTCACCTGCTCAGAAACTTTGAGAGAAGGCTTCTGTGTGGAAGTCCAAACTCTCCCCTAAATAGTTGATGATACAGCCCCAAGTTGTGTCTAAATACAAGACAACAAGAAGAGATCAAGTATGGGTTTCTCAGTGAGATTTAGGTCTGCAAAAGCAACAACTACATCCTGTCCAACCAAAGCGGCACAGGCTGAGGGACTGCAGCAGAGGAAATATCGACAGCTTCCTGTGTAGGCTCATTAAGCGTGTTTATCCTTTGTTACTCTAAGTATGTGATTTCCCTTAAAGACACGGGGCTGGACAGAATAGACTCGTTATTCTGCTGATTCTCTGTTCCTAGAAGACTGCATTATAAGTTAGGTGAATTCAGTTTTTATCACTCCTTCTCCTTTAACTATCCTGTTTCCAAAGCTCTAAGCCTCCCGGGACCTCATCACATCTTTGAGTTCATATTCTCTCAAAAGTGTAATATTGAGAAATTTGTCTTGACTGAGTCACATGGGTCTTCAAAGCTTTGATTGGTGGTGGGGACATAACCCTTGAAATCTCTAAAAATTGCTATTCATCTCATCAAAGACAAAGTAACTTTGTGTATATTTTTAATATAAAAATTGGGCATTATACTATCTGAATTCATGATAGTTTCCAAGCCAATAAGACATTTCCCAGTTATATCAGAAGTTATGAGCTATCATTTAGTCCCTCATTATGAAATGCTTGTAGTTATAAGAGAGATATTTATATGTAGTTATGTACCATAACAAAACATAACAGGGAAGCCTGGTGTGCTGCAGACCAAGGGGTTGCAAACTGTGTGTCACAACTTAGACACTGAACAGCAACCAGAAGGGTTCACTGAAGCATGCCATTGTGTATGTTTGTAATAACAGAAACAGCAAAACAAGAGTTAAAGCCAGAGAAACAGATCCAGAGTTATCAAAATTAACCCTTCCAGGTTACAGGGTTACAGAAGGAGCAGATCTTAGATGAAGGGGTTCAACATGGGTGTGACCACAGTGTACATCACAGAGGCTATTGCACTTGAATGTGAGCTATGGGTAGCAGCAGAGCTAAGGTACAATCCTAGGCTTGTGCAATAAAACAAGGAGACAACTGAGAGGTGAGATGTACAGGTGGAAAATGCTTTATACTGCCCATGAGCAGGAAACTATTTTAGAGTAAGAGTAAAGGATCCCAGCAAAAGGACCACTACCCAGTAGGAAAGTTGCAAGATAGATCATCATGTTATTAAGAAAAGTATCAGAACTGGCAAGTTGTATCACCTGATAGAGTTCACAGAAAAAGTGGGGAATTTCCAAATCTGGACAGAAGGACAATCACAACACCATTAAGCTGTGTAACAAGGAATACATGGCACTCACTACCCAGGGTACCAGATACAGTAGTTCACAGAGCCGAGGGCTCATGATGATTGTGTAGTGCAGGGGATGACAGATGGCCACAAACCGGTCACAGGCCATCGCAGTCAGCAGGAAGTCATCTAATGTTGCAAAAAGTATGTAAAAATACATCTGGGCGATGCAGCCTTTGTAGGTTATGGCTTTTCTCTCAGTCTGAATATTCATCAGCATCTTTGGGATCGTGGTAGAGGTGAGACAGATGTCTACAAAAGACAGGTTGGAGACGAAGAAGTACATGGGGGTGTGGAATTGAGGGTCTGAGCACATGGCCAGGATGATGACCAGGTTTCCAAACACAGTTATCAGGTACATGGAGAGGAAATCCCAAATATGAGGGGCTGTAGTTCTGGTGCCTCTGAGAATCTGAGAAGAAGACATTTAAAATTTTGTGTGTTTTTCCCTGGTTCCATCTTCTGGAGTTGACTACCAGGAGAAAGGAAAATAACATAATTACTTTTCACACATATGGACATAAGTCACATATCTGAACTACTACAATATCTATTGTGACATCAAGAAACTGATTTTACTATTTTACGTATAGATAAGTTCTCTTTGAGAGTATGTGTACTAAACTACTTCAGCTGTGTCCGACTTTGTGCGAAGACCCCATGCAATGCAGCCTATGAGGTTCCTCTGTCCATGGTATTCTCCAGACAAAAATACTGGAGTGGGTTGTCATGCCCTCCTCCAGGGGATCTTCCTGACCCAGGAAGATCCTTAAACCCCAGTCTTAAGTCTCCTGCAGGTTCTTTACCAGTACCACCTGCTATATCCCCAATGTATCTGTGACTAGGGATTTTTGTCCCATTTTCAGCATATTTACAAAAAGGTCATATATTCTACACAGCTTTAATGCAAAATTATTTCATGCATTTGAGAAATACATATTGAGTGCCAACATGATCCAAGCAATAAGTAGAGATGATGAAAAACAAATCTCCCACAATTCAAGGATGCTGAGAGATAATGAGCAAATAAAGTATTATATAATATGTTAGGTGAAGACAGATGCTATGAAAAAAACAAAACCAGTTATGAAGGAGAGAGTTGTAGGAGATGTTATTTTAAACTGAGTGTTCAGGTAAGGTAAGCAAACAGGAAGATATTTTTGCATTAGACTTCAAGAAAGAGAGGGAAGAATCTAGTACCGTATCAGGAGAAGTGAGTGCCTGCAGAGGGAACGGCCACTGCAAAGGATTAGAGGAAGATGCTGGTTCCACATGTTCAAACCCAAAAAGGAAGCCAGTGGGTCAGAGAATAAGAAAGAGAGGGAATGATTAGAGATGGTTTCAGGCATGCTGAGGAGCAAGGTGGCCTCCCTGCTACAGCTGAACCTTCAGTCCACAGAGACTCCCTCCTTACATATTCTCTATTTTCTTGCAAAAATATCATGTGAATTAAAGTAGATGACATCCTTTGTAGTATACCATCTTTGACTGAATTCTTGCCTCTGTATTATAAGTCCCCTTATTATATAAGCCCAAGTGCCTCTGCTTGAAGAATTGTTCTCAATCCATAAGGTGTGAATTAACAAGAACTCCTGGACTGTGTAACTCCATGCATTTCTCACCTATAATCAGCATCCTTAGGCTATGAGTTCTGACATCTCAAGCTGGTCAAATCAGATTATCTTTCCTGTATAGAATGTATAAATGGTACTAGAAATTCCAGTTCATGAACTTCTAGTGGACCAATAAATTTGAGGTTCTTTTTCTACATGGCCACTTTCTTCTCTATATTTGAAAAATATTAAGAGTGTGAGAAAGAGAGAGGAGAAAAAAAATAGAGAGGAAAGTTAAATGGACCTTTGAATACTAGGGGAGAAAATTTCCAATAGCCCAAATGTATCCCGAGACAATACAGTGAAGAAAAGCTTCCTTGGTTTGGCAACATTCCAAATCCAGAGACATCTCCTTGATGCCCTGCTGGGAGCCAGCGTGAGGAACTCTGCCTGTGGCAAAGGTCATGAGGAAGGAGGCTGTGCATACGCAAAGGTGGGATCGAGCCTCAGGAGTCCCCCTGGAAATTCTCCAGCATCTACTCCCAAAACCAGAGTCTTCCTACTTTACTGCTTTGTGGTCTCACCTACACCTCTGACTTTATGGGGGGCTGTCCCCCACCACCTCTCTCTGAAAAAGAGTTAAATTACAGCTCCAGTTAATAAGGTTCCTGGGCATGACAAGAGTGTTTTAGTTCACAACGGTGAGAGGCATGAGTTGTTCTAAACTGTCTGAATACAGATTCCTTTGAGCAGTTAAAAGATTGATTAGAAATTGTATTGGTGTAGGGTTTTTCTCTTGTTGGGCCGATGTCTGCTGCTAAGTTTCCATATCCCTTACCTGCTGTGTCCCTGACGGTGTATTGATTAATATAATTGATGTAAGTAGTAGCTTTAATGTTTGTATCCTTGGACCCTGGAGTTAATTCTTTTTCTTGTTATAGCCCACCACACCTTTGCCCTATAGGAATGCAACTTTATCTAATGCTTTTGGAGGGTGGTGCCTGACCAATCACCTTTAGAGAAAAAGAAGTTTTCTGAAGAAAGGGTCTTAAAATGTTAACAGGCCTCTGGGCCAGAAGATGATGCAAATCACCTAAACTTTTGCATATGATAAGTTTGCAGGAAGAAAGCCTGGCTTACTGCATGACTCTACCTCTTCCCCCCTTATCCTCTATGCATAACTTAAGGTATAAAAACTACTTTGGAAAATAAAGTGCGGGCCTTGTTCACCAAAACTTGGTCTCCCCATGTCATTCTTTCTCTCACCTTCTGGCTGAATTATTCAGCCTCTTTTCTCCACTGAGTTTCCTCACTGAGCTATCCTTATTTAACCACTCTTTATATTTAATGTTTAATTAAGCAATTGTTTCCTGATCCTTGCCGATGCTGTCCCCGCTTTGAATTCCCTGGATCCACCGGGGCTGGACCCCGGCAATGCCCAGGAAAAATAATAAAGCAAAAATTTTCTTTTCCAAGGACAGAAACAGTTATATCTTTATGATGTGAAAGAACTTGCAGATTGAATATCCTAAAAGAAAAATAAGCAAAAGGAATAAAGTAACAATTCAAAGCAGGAAACACAGAACACAACAAAAGTTGGAAATGTTTTATATGAAGCAGCAGAAGATTTCTGTTTTCCTTGAGGCTTATCCTTATTTGTCTACTCCTGCTGGTAAATATGGGCTTCCCTAATGGCTTAGCAGGTAAAGAATCTGCTTGCAATGTAGGAGACACAGGAGATGCAGGTTCAATCTCTGAGTCAGGAACATCCCCTGGAGGAGGAAATGGGAACCCACTCCAATATTCTTGCCTGAAAAGTCCATTGGACAGAGGAGCCTGGTGGACTGTAGTCCAAAGGGTTGCAAAGAGCTGAAAATGATTGAATGACTAAGCATATGCATGCACATTAATAAATACAATTCATAGACCTACTGCCTAATTTTACTGAAAACATTTTATGTCTATCATTTCTTTTTTCTAATTGAACTTCCATTAACACTATTTAATTGTCAGCATCAACACTTGCATTTCCGAGTGCAATGTTCAGTTTATTTTTTAGACAATAAATAAATATACACTAAGATAAGGAAAGCCAGCAAACAACCACAGTGACCTCTGGGCTATGCTACAGTGGTCTTCAGGTGACCTTAGGTACAGGTTCCTGGCTTCCATCCTCTTTCACCCTCTCCTAAAGTGTCTGTTGAGCTCTTGGACTCATCTGTCTGCAAAATCTGAGAGCAAGCTTTCTACATAGAAGGAAAATGACTGACAATGCAGAACAAACTTTTGTCCACGAACAAGACAACAGGAATAATTTTCTAGCCAGATACAGAGCTGCAAAAGCAAGGATCACATCCTAGTTAAACAGCTATGGCACAGGCCAAGGGGCTGCAGGACAGCAGGTATTTACATCTTCCTGTTGCTGCTGCTATTAAGTCACTTCAGTCGTGTCCAACTCTGTGCCACCCCATAGACAGCAGCCCACCAGGCTCGGCTGTCCCTGGGATTCTCCAGGCAAGAACACTGGAGTGGGTTGCCATTTCCTTCTCCAATGCATGAAAGTGAAAAGTGAAAGTGAAGTTTCTCAGTCATGTCCGACCCTTAGCGACCCCATGGACTGCAGCCTACCAGGTTCCTCCATCCATGGGATTTTCCAGGCAGGAGTACTGGAGTGGGTTGCCATTGCCTTTATGTCAGCTCATTAAACATGTTTTCCTACTGTGACTCCAATCTATAAGTACGGGACTTCCCTTGGAGACACTGGTCTGGGCAGAATGTTTTTGTTTGTTTGTTTTTTTTGTTTGTTTTTTTTCTTTTTAGTGCTGATTCTCTGTTCCTAGAAGACTGCTTCATAAGTTAGGTGAATTAAGTTTTTACTACTCCTTCTCCAGTAATTCTCCTGCTTCCAAAGCTTTAAGCCTCCTAGCACCTCATCACATCCTTGAGTTCAAATTTTCTCAAAAGTGTATTACCGAGGATTTTTCTTAAATAGGTCACATGTGTCTTCAAATCTTTGATTTGTGGTGGGGACACAATCTCCAAAGTTTCTGGAAAGAACTATCTCTCTCCTCAAAAAGGGGGGTAACTTTTCTCCTTTAGTATAAAAACTTGGGTATTATATTCCCTGAATTCATGATAGTTTTTCCAAGCCAATTGAGAGCTTTCTACTTACATCACAAGTTCAGAGCTGTCCTTTAGTCCTCAATACAAAATATTTGCAGTTATAAAAGAGATATTGAGCTGAAACTCCAGCACTTTGGCCACCTCATGCGAAGAGTTGACTCATTGGAAAAGATTCTGATGCTGGGAGGGATAGGGGGCAGGAGGAGAAGGGGATGACAGAGGATGAGATGGCTGGATGGCATCACTGACTCGATGGACATGAGTCTGAGTGAACTCCAGGAGTTGGTGATGGACAGGGAGACCTGGCGTGTTGCAATTCATTGGGTCACAAAGAGTCGGACACGACTGAGCGACTGAACTGAACTGAACGGAGCTATTATTATGACCCATAAACTAGATTATCAGGTTATGTGTATGCATGTCTTAGTCACTCAATCATATCTGACTCTTTGTGACCCCATGGACTGTGGCCTGCCAGGCTCCCCTGTCCATGGGATTTCCCAGGTAAGAATACTTGAGCTGCCATTCCCTTTGCAGGGGGTCATCCTGACCCAGGGATTGAACCCGGGTCTCCTGCTTACAGGCAGATTTTTTTCCCATCTGAACCACCAGTGAAGCCCTTGGATATTATAGAAATTGTCGAATTTAATTTTAAAACCAGTGTATTCTATGAAATAGTGTTTTTATGAGCATCGTTTTTCATTGTCAAAATAAGACTCAGTGGGACTTAATGTTTTATCCCAAGTAAGGGATGCAGTCTGATTGGAATCCCTCAGTTCTGGAACTCTGGGGCAGTGATTCAATCCGAGAATATTTAGTTTTTGGAATTATTTTACAGTATCTGAAAGGATGCTGCTAATG
This sequence comes from Bos grunniens, assembly GCF_055505025.1. Taxonomy (NCBI): domain Eukaryota; kingdom Metazoa; phylum Chordata; class Mammalia; order Artiodactyla; family Bovidae; genus Bos; species Bos grunniens. The sequence goes on from NC_141171.1 coordinate 10,324,394, forward strand.
TTCTATAAACTATGGAACATTAGCAGCTTTAGTTGGAGAAGACTCTTAAGAGTCCCTTGGGCTGCAAGGAAGTCCAACCAGTCCATCCTAAAAGAAGTCAGTCCTGAATATTCATTGGGAGGACTGATGCTGAAGCTGAAACTCCAATACTTTGGCCACTTTATGTGAAGAACTGACTTCTTGGAAAAGATGCTGATGATGAGAAATATTGAAGGCAGGAGGAGAAGGGAACAACAGAGGATGAGATGGTTGGATGGCATCACCGACTTGATGGACATGAGTTTGACCAAGCTCCAGGATATGATGAGGGACAGGGAAGCCTGGCGTGCTGCAGTCCATGGGTCACAAAGAGTCAGACACAACAGATTGACAGAACTGAACTGAACAGCACCCAATATAAACAATTATCCTGTTCCAAATCAATAGTAAGATGGTGAGAATCCCTATTCTAGATAAAAATATTTCTAAATTCACTGTACATACAAATCACCAAGGTTTCTAGTTCAACGCAAACTCAGATTCACCAAGTCTCTTGTCGACCCAGAGACCCTGTTTCTGACAAGCTCCCAGGCGTTGGAGCTTGTCCAGCTTGATGATGCAGGTCCAGGTCTGTGAATCATGCTTTGGTAGCAAGAAAGTGGTTCTGTGTTGGAGTCAGGTTAACACAGTTTTGGGCTTCCCTGGTGGCTCAGACAGTAAAGAATCTGCCTCCAATGCTGGAGACTTGGGTTTGATCCCTGGGTCAGGAAGATCCCCTGCAGGAGGACATGGCAACCCACTCCAGTATTCTTGCCTGGAGAGTTTCATGGACAGAGGAGATTGGTGGGCTACAGTTCATGGGGTCAAAAAGAATCGGACATGACTAATTCACTAACACTTTCACTATTCAGTTTAATCTTCTTCACCAAAAATCTTTTATATATATAATTTTGAAAAAGTTTTTCACATGCTTTATAGGTGATTACACATAATGTATCATTTTAAACACAGCAACCAATCCTTTACCCTAATGATAATAGGATGTTTTCCCAAGAACACCAAAATCCATACTTTAGTGAATAGATACAGGGCATGAAAGTGAAATATTTTGCTTAGTAATACAAAGTGTAGTTTAAATTTTCTACCTATTGACTTTTTCCCCTTTCATATTAAGTAAATGTATTCAGGTGTGTTCTTCTGTGTAAACTCCACTTGGAAATCTGTAGTTGACTAACACTTGCCAGTAACTAGGGTAGGTACTGTGGACACCGGTAAATAAGAGAACAGGATCCTAAAGAGAAGAATAAATCTGAATAACCACCTCTAAAGCAAACTATAGGTTAAAGCCTCCATTGTCAAGAACACCAATTAAGGAAATAATTTACATAAGCAAATAAGGCAATAATTAAGGAATGGTGTATGCAAAATTAAAACTATAGTCAGTTTTCCTCCAATATAAAATTACATAAAATACCTTGGCTAGTAAATGTAGATTTTTCCCCACTGTGGTGCTATTACTTTTCTTTCGGTAACACAGGAGAAAGAATATTTGGGATAATATGTATCATTTGAGAAGAAATAATTCTTAAGAAATCCATGTTATCCCATGAAAAAATGGGAATTGTAAATATTGTGAATCAAGTTTGGAGAATTTTTTGAGAAATTTCAAAATGGACAAAGGGGAAAATTGTTTATAAATCAGACAGAGAAAAAACATAAATGTGAGTTACTTCACTGCTATGAAGAATTTGAATCAAAGAAATGAAAATTTCAGGGAATAGAGGGAGTGAGCAATTTCTACTTCTACACTTTGATCAAAAAGTATCAAATTCTGGCTCAAATGCTTTGCATCCTGCAAAAGTGGGAACTTCTTTAATTCTATAACTGTTAGTCCTTTTATACCTGCCATTCCAAAGAATATTTTCAGAACCTTCTTTATGTCTTTGTACGTTAGACTGCAGATCTGAAGGGGTTCGACATGGGTGTGAACACAGTGAACATCATCGAGGCAAATGCACTCGACTCTGAGCAGAAGGGTTTGTGGAGCAGCAAGGCTGAGGTACAAGCAAAGCTCATACAATAAAGCAAGGATAGAACTGAGAGGTGAGAGGCCAGGTGAAAAGCACTTTATACTTCTCCCAAGTTGATGGCATTACACGTATAGAGGAAACTTTCTTAGAATATGGATAAAGGATCTCAGGCAAGAGATCACCACTCAGGAATATTACAGTTTCAAAATACATCACCATGTCACTAAGAAAGGTGTCACAATTGGCAAGTTGAACATCCTGTTTGATTTCACAGGAAAAGTGGAGGATTTCCAAAGTTGTACAGAAGGACAGTTGTGACCCTATTGATCTTTGTAGCCAGGAATACAGGACACTCATGAATCAAACACCAGAACCAGCAGTCCACAGAGCAGAAGGTTCACAGTTATAGAATAGTGCAGGGGTTGACGGATGGCTATGAAGTGGTCATAGGCCTTTGTGGTCAGGAAAATGTTGTCCAAATCTACAAAGAGTGGCTGAATGTATAGTTACAGGTTATTATTTTGCCTTTTTTGGGATGGTGGTTAAGGTGAAACGTGTCTAAAAAGAACAAATTGAGAATAATCACATGGGTGTGTGGTAGTAGGAGTCAGAGATGGTGGCCAGGATGATGAGCAGTTTTTGTCTTTTAATTTATTTGGCTGCACAGGGTCGTAGTTGTGATGTATGAGATCTTCACTGCAACATGTGAGATTTTTAGTTGTGACCTGTGGGATCTAGTTTCCCAATCAGGAATCGAACCTTGAGCCCCTGCATTGGGAGTGTGGAGTCTTAGCCACTGGACCATCAGGGAGCTTTCAAGATAAGCAGGTTTTCAAACACAGTGATCAGGTGCATGGACAGGAAACTCTCAAACATGAGGGACTGCAGTTTTGATTCATCTGATATTCAAGAGGAAGAAATTGTGAATTTGGGTATCATTTCCTGGTCCCATGGAGTCCTTACCAATGTTTGTTGACTTTTGTCTCTTTAACAATAGGCATTCTGACTAGTGGGAAATGTATCTCACTTGGTTTTGAATTCTAGTTCTCTGAAGATGTCAAAGCTCTTCTCATGAGCCTGTTGACCATCTGTATGTATTCCTTTTGGGGGAAGGGGGAGTCTATTGAAGGTCCTTTACCTGTCTTTAATTTGGTTATGTTTTTAATTAAGTTGGCTGAATTCTTTTTTTGAATAACAGTCCCTTATCGGATGTATAATGTGCAAATACATTTTCCCACGAGTAGGTTTCCTTTTAGATTTGTGGCTGGTTTCCTTCACTGCAGAGCTTTTTTGTTTGACATAGTTCTGTTTATTTTTACCTTTATATTTCTTGCCTGGAGAAATATAGCCCCCCCCCAAATATTTCTAAAACTGAAGTTAAGGTGCTACTGCCTACGTTTTATTTTATGATTTTTAATGTTTCAGACCTCACATTTAAGTATTTAACCTATGTTGAGTTTATCTTTGTATGTAATGTGATAGAGTGGTTCAGTTGCATTCTTTTCCCTGAAGTTGTTCAGTTCCGAAAATATTCTTCTTCATTTTGTGATTGTTACCAATGAAGTAGCTACAGTTATTTTTAATGCTTTTTCCTTTAAGCATTGTACTTTAATTGTTAACAACCTTGTCTGATATACAGTTTCAATTTTCTGGTTCTATCTATCACCTTATTCAGTCTTCGGGTACTTTTGTTTTTTTCATTTTAAATAGAAGACAGCATTTCAATATTGCTTATGAAATAGTTCTGAGTGTTGAACTCCAACAGCTTTTCTTTATCTGTGAGATAACCTTTCTTTCTCTCATATCAGAAGGATAACTTTTCTGGATATTTTGGTAGAAAAGTTTTTGTATAACAATATTATAAGTAAGATATTTCATTGACATGATGAGAAATTTGCTCATAGCCTAATGATGATACCTTTGTAGGTTACTCTTATTTTTTTCTGGCTGTCTATAACATTCTTTGTTTGCCATCATCTTTGCTGGGAGAATCCTGAAAATGGTGGGCTCTATTGCCCCATCCAGGGTGACCAAGGTTGAGGGCTACACCATCTGTACTGCCTGGCTCTCTGTGGCTCTAGATGTTGCTGTATCCAGGAGGCCAGGGTCACGTGTACCACCTCCACTGATGCTACCAGTTCCTTCTGGGGCAATAGGCTCAATTGCCTCAGCTGTGTGGCTGAGACCAGGATCACTGCCTCTGTTGTTCTCCCAGTTCCATCTCCTCTAGGTGAAAAAACCATTCACCTTCAGATGTACAACAGTGTGTATCTCTTGTGCCCTGACATGTTGGGTAGAAAAACTTTGTTTAGTTATGGATGTTTTACTAGTTGTAGATTGAAGAGATGAGACACAGGGAGCATCTTCTGCCACCATGATGCTGACATCACCAATGATAAACTATGTTTCCCACAAGTTGCAAGGTTAAAATACATACATAAGTGGAGTAGACTATCATATATTAGTGAAGAAAGAATTGCCACATGGCTGCATACAACCTCCTGGATGAGCTTTTGTAGAGTTGTAATGTATAAAATTACAAGTGCATGTAGACTTATGAGGAGCCCAGAAGTGATCAGAACAATTCAATATTAAATCTCACTTGATAATAAAGACATTACATTCAAACATTTACTATTAGGGTGAGTGGTTATGCAGCAATAACTGAGTAAAATATAAAATTATACAGAATTGAGGGCGATTATAATAATTTTCTCATTCTATGCATTTATTCTGATATTTAAAGATAGTATTCAACATTCCTGCCTTTGAATTTTATTACAGAAAATGGTGTTAAAAAATACTCCATTGAAGTTTCCTCCCTGTTAAGCAGTAGATTGGTAGATGTGTTTGGTTGCATAAATTGTGACCTGACTCACATGACTGGATAGGCGATCAAGTTCTCTAGTGAGTCACCTTTGATCGTGAGATGCACATACATATACATATATAAAGAGTTGACTCTTGAGTAATGCAGGGGTTGGGGCAATGACACCCTGTGCAGTTGAAAATCTGCTTATAACACTGCAATCAATGCTCCTTATCCACAGTTCCATATTCTATGATTCAATCAACTCTCTTTTAAAATTATATAAATTTCATTAGATTTCACTTGTACTTTTTTTTATATGAGTAATTCATCTCATAACTATTCTTTCAGGAAAACAAGGCAAAAATTACTTGGGATGATATATGTCATTTAAGAAGAAATTCTTCCTCATGTTACTCCATAAAAAATGAGAACGTCCAAATATTTCATATCCAAAGTTTGGAGAATTTTGAAATAGAAAAAAAACAAAACTTTTTAAAAATACCTATATAATAGACTGAGAAGAAAACTTAATAAAGTGAGTCACTGGATTTGTATAGAGAGCTTGAATTAAAATAAAATGGATATTCCAAGAAACAGAGAGGAGTGAATTTTATTACACAATGGACTGGTTGCATTGTGTCCTGCATCTGGTTGCAGGACTATTTTCTATGAAATCAAGGGTAGCTCATCACCCCCAGGGCAATTGACTGCTTTGTGACTGCCATCCCATTGAATCTCTTCAGAGTTCTCTTTATGTCTTTCTTGCTCAGAAAGCAGATAAGGGGGTTCAGCATGGGTGTGGTTGTGATGAACAAATAAATTATGCAGGAAAAAAATGATAAACTTTTGTTTCATATTTGACTGTCTAATGAAATTGTGGAAATGGCTTCAGTTGCCAAGTTGGTACTTTTTCCCAGAGAAATAGTACAACTCATGATTTTTCTTTTAGTAAACTGAAAAATAAATTGTTCAATATAAAACATTTCACCTCAGAAGAAATTATTCTCAAGGAATGCATGAAGAATCATGAGGTAAATGGGAATTTCCATATATTCCACTTAAGTCTGCAAATCAATTTGTGGAAGTAGAAAAATGACAAAGGAAAAAAAGATAGCAAATAGCATAAAGGTTAGTCAAGAGAGCTAGTTAACTTGTATAAAGAAGTTGAAATGAAATAAATGGACATATCAGGCAGTAAATTGAAGGAGCAAGTGCTCTTTTAACAATATGATCAGAAAATCACAATTTTAGCCTCAAAGGCATTGCTTCTTGCAAAAATCAACACTTCTTCTGCCTCAACACAATTGGTTCTAATATAGTTGCCATCCTTAAGAATTTTCTCAGAGCCCTCTTTATGTCTTTATTCCTCAGACTGTAGATGAAGGGGTTCAGCACGGGTGTGACCACAGTGTACATCACCGAGGCTGTTACACTTGAATGTGAATTGTGGGTAACAGCAGGGGTAAAGTACACTCCTAAGGCTGTACAATAAAATAAGGAGACAACCGAGAGGTGAGATGCACAGGTGGAAAATGCTTTATACTTCCCCTGAGCTGATGAGATTCTATGTATGGAGGAAACTATCCTAGAGTATGAGTAACATATCCCAGCAAATGGACCACCACCCAACAGCCCAACTGCAAAGTACATCATGGTTTTATTTAGAAAGGTGTCAGAACAGGCAAGTTGGATCACCTCTTTGAATTCACAGAAGAAGTGGGGGATTTCCAAGACTGTACAGAAAGACAGGCACAGGGCCAGTAAAGTTTGTAACAAGGAATTCAGGGCACCTATCATCCAGGACACCAGAACCAGCAGTGCACACAGCCAGGCGTTCATGATGACTGTGTAGTGCAGTGGGTGACAGATAGCAACATACCGGTCATAGGACATGACGGTCAGGAGGAAGTCATCCAACTGTACAAATAGTAGGAAAAAATATATCTGAGTGAAGCAGTCTTCATAGGAAATGACTTTGCTTTGTGTTTGTATATTCACCAGCATCTTGGGGATGGTGGTGGAGATGAAACAGATGTCTACAAAGGACAGGTTGGAGAGGAAGAAGTACATGGGGGTGTGGAGGTGGGAGTCTGAGATGATGGCCAGGATGATAAGAAGATTTCCAACCACAGTAATCAGGTACAAGGAGAGGAAAAGCCCAAATAGGAGGCGCTGCAGTGCTGGTTCCTCTGAAAATCCCAGAAGAATAAATTCTGAAATTTGTGTTTTGTTGCCTGGTAACATATTTTGGTGGTCACTATTAGGAAACAAAAAAAGAACATGATTAATTTTTGCACATGTGGGCATTAGTATAGTGAAAAGCTGTAAATTACACATTTTTATAGTATTCAAGGTATCTTCTATGACATCTGTGATTAGAAATTCATGTTTCACACTCAGGCTTTTAGACAACAGCTCATGTATTACCCAGTTTAAATGCAAAATTCTTCCACACATTTGAGAAATTTATGTTGAATACTTACTATCTTCTGGGGTGAATGTATAGGATGCTAAGAACAAAACTCCCTACAGTCCAATAGTGAATAAAAATATAATTTAATAAATACAAAAACACATTGCCATGTCTTATAGTGAAAGATGCTGTGGAAAAAAATCACTCTATAAAATAGAGTACATGGAAAAACAAAGCAGGTATAAGACAGGGGCTTCCCTTGTAGCTCAGTTGGTAAAGGTTTGGCCTGCAACTCAGGAGACTTCGGTTTGATCCCTGGGTCAGGAAGATCCCCTGGAGAAGGAAATGGCAACCCACTCCAGTATTATTGCTTGGAGAATCCCATGGACAGAGGAGCCTGGAGGGTCCTCTGGGGTTGCAAGACTGTGGGGTCACAAGAGTCAGACACTACTTAGCTACTTTGACTTATAAGATAGAGTGGAGGTGTTATGATTTACTGGGAGCTCAGGGAGACCTCAAACAAGGAGAAATTTGAACAGAGACCTGATGGAAGACAAAGTGAGATATTGTGTTATCTGGGAGAGGAGAGTGCGAAGAGTCAGTGCGAAGTCACTGAGGGTGGGACTTGTTTCAAATAGTCAAGGCTCAAAGGAAGCCAAAGTGTCCAGGGGAATGAGCAAGGGGAGTAAAGGAGATGACATCAAAGGATGCTGATGACCTCCCTGCTGTTGCCAAAACTGCAAGACACAAAGAGTCCCTCATGCATATGTTCTTCCTTTCACATTTTTGTTTTGCTTTAAAATTTAAATTGATTCCTTTGAATAGAAACAGATCCTTATTTTCATCTTCTGGGTAACACTTTTGTGTCTGTCTTTTACAGGTCACATTTTGGAGAACTGCTCATTCCCCACAAAACAATCTCACACAAATAGAGCACTTGATTACTTACTGGGCTTATTACTCCCTGTGTGTCCATGCTAAGTTGCTTCCATCCTGTCTGACTCTTTGTGACTCTATGGACTGTAGCCCAAGGCTCCTCTGTCCGTGGGATTTCCCAGGCAAGAATACTGGAGTGGGTTGTCATTTCCTTCTCCAAGGGATCTTCCTAATTCAGGGATTGAACCTGAGGCTCCTGCATTGCAGGCAGCTTCTTTACCATTGAGCCACCATGGAAGCCCCATCACTCCCTAGTTCTCAACTCCAGCCACAATGATTAGGAAAGGAATAATACAAAGCAAGTTGTCAACATCAAAGCATCTTTACCCTAGAGAATGTAGAAACAGTACCTAAGTTCTAGTTGGTGAGCCTCCTATGGGGCTTCATTTTAATATGACCATTTTGTGCTCTATTAAAAGATAAATTTAAAAAGCAGTTCGAAATATGAAAAAGAAGAAAAGGACGTGGGGAGGAAAACAAGGATCACCTGTGGGTCATATCTCTTCCTGGTTGCCTTATTTTAGAGCACATGTCTTAGATTATGTATACCTCAGTTTTGCAGGCATTTCATCTTCTAAGACAAATCTAATGACCTCAGTGATATATACCATGGTCACCCCCATGCTGAACCCCTTCATTTACAAATCAAGATCTAATCAGCTCAGTTGGTCCCTGAGAGACTGTGATGACAAAGCTTCCTTAGTAGTGGCAGCATTCCAACCCCAGTTTTATCCCCTTGATGCTCAGAATACCTAATGGAGCAGCCTACAGCAATTTATCAAAAGAAAAATGAGTCATTATCTTTATGCTGTCAAAACATGTTTTATAGTGCTTTATAATGTAAAAGCTTTTATTCTTTTTCTGTTAAAATGGCAAAGGAGGAAAAAGAAACATCCTACTGGTTGAACATTGCACTAGAAAACTAACAACAATTGATTATTGTTTGAAAACGATTAAAAATTATTAGAAACCATTGTTATGTTAGAAATATTAGCAACAGAAAATATACAAAGTTCAACAATAAATTAAGTTTTAAAACATAACTGGTAAAAGGAATGTAGCCCACCCAGCTCCTCTGTCCATGGAATTCTCCAGACAAGAATATTGGAGAAGGTTGTCATTCCCTTCTCCAAGAAAGACTTTTCTACATGATCTTCAATACAAAAAAAAAACTGAATCAGAAAACCAGCATCTGAACTGTAGATCTAACACATGTTAGCTGTATGAACTTAAGAAAGACTATAGATCCATTCTAAACATTAATATCCTTATTCAGTGGGAATAGTGGTGTCCATCCTTCTACATCGGTAGGCAAATGTATGTAAAAAGCTTAGCATAGTTCTTTCATGTTATTATGTGAATGATTATCATTGGTGATGAGATTTAACTGATTTTTTTTCTTCTGTCTCATAAATTTCTCCATTGCTTTCCCACTTATTCCTAAAGAAGTCTTACAAATTAAAGCTCAGTAGCATACTTGTTTTCATATTAAATCCATATTTTTTCATGTGAATATCCAACATGAGAGATTATGCTGTGAAATGTATGTCTCTGTTGCAAGATAGTATCTACCTCCATGGGAATATATCTTTCTAACTAACGCAGAATGTGCTTTAATGCATCACATCTTTAAAAAATGTCTTTAGTTCACTGCACAGGCCTCTAAACCTACTTTTCCTACTCCCGTTATCTAGGAAACTCCTTTAATATCCTCTAATTTTACTGGAACAACTTTATGCTCCCACTTCCTTCCCCACTCTCATCCAACTGGACTTGAATTCCCATCACTTAATCATCAACAAGGATTCATGTTGCTGAGTCCATCAGACAGTTCTCTTTTTAACATATTAAAAAATGAACTATAAATTAATTAGCCAACCTACCAAACAAGCACGGCAAATATCTCGAGTCTGTACTAGACTTATTAGGCTCTCAAGTGATTTCAAATAAAAGTTTTTCACTTCCATTCTCTCTGAATCTTTCCTGAACTACCTATTAAACTCATAGACTCACCTAGATGGGGTCTATGAGAGGAAAATCTGTGTGGATATACAAATTCCTCCCTGGATGGTTGATGGTGAAAACTGAAGCTCTGTTGCCAGGAAGGTACCCCAGCCAGAATTTTTACTCCAAAAGCATCAACCATGTCCTGTGCAGCTCAAGGTTCTACATCTACAGGGACTGTAACACAGGAAATATTTACAGCTCCTTATGTCTGCTCATTAGGCACTGTTTCCTTTGTTACTCCAATCTCAGAGTACATCACTTCCCTGTGGGACACTAGAAACAGAATAAAATTTTCCTGCTGAAACTGTTCCCATGAGACAAGGTTGGATATCAGTTGAATCTAGTTTGTATTACTTCTTATGAATTCTCCAGCCTTCCAGAGATCTAACCTCCTTGCACTTTATCCTAACCTTCAGTTAGCATTTTTTAATCTAAAAAGGAGGAACCTATTTTGACTAGTTTCCATGGACTTCTAAATTATTGTCTTATTCCAAGTATCAGGCAACTGTATGCTCCTGGGTTCTGTCTCATCACTACAAATATTTGGAGTGACGGACATTAAAGCCCTTGGCGTGTCACAGCTCTCAGGTCTCAAACAGACCATGTTAAAGCTCTTAGACAAATCAGTGTTACAGCTCCGTGTTACAGCTCTATTTAATTTAGAAAATAGCAGGAAAATCCATCCTTGAGGCTTGAGGGCATATCGACCCAAAGACAAAGAGAAGAGTGCCCCAGCGCATGGGAGAGAGACCCCCGGCCCTTTGGCTCCTCTTTTTATATGTTTTTTTTTTTTTTTCCCTCCCCCTGGGCCTGTCTATGTAAATTGGGCTAGCCAGAGGCACTATTTATTCTACCTGAGGTCCTCACTCTGGTCCTTGGACCTTCCCTTTGTTCTATATTTACAGGCTTTTCCCTTCCTTGTCTTTTGCTGCTGTCAAGTCACTTCAGTCGTGTCCGACTCTGTGCAACCCCATGGACTGCAGCCTACCAGGCTCCTCCATCCATGGGATTTTCCAGGCAACAGTACTGGAGTAGGGTGCCATTGCCTTCTCCCTCCTTGTCTTTTAGCCACTGCCATTCTGGACTCCTGTTTCCTATTCTAACTACCTAACGCAGGGATCAATAGCTCCTGATATATCCAGAATATTGGTAATCCCTCTTCAACAAAAGAGTTGTATTGTTTGCTACAAAACCATATACAATCTTTGGCTTCATGTGACGTTTGACAAATCAGATTTAACTATAATTTAGAGCAGTTATTTACTCCTCTTTAAAAAGATTTGTTACATGACATATTTAGATATATATTTAAAATCACCCACAGAACTGTTGTTGTTTAGCCACTAAATTGTGTCCAACTCTTTGTGATCCCATGGACTGCAGCCCGCCAAGATCCTCTGTCCTTCATTATCATCGGAGATTGCTCAAATTCATATCCATCAAGTCAGGGATGATATCTAACCATCTCATCCTCTGCTGCCCCCTTCTCCTCCTGCCCTCAAACTTTCCCAGCATCAGGGGCTTTTCCAATGAGTCAGTTCTCCTCATCAGCTGGCCAAAGTATTGGATATTCAGCTCCAGCATCAGTCCTTCCAATGTATATTCAGGGTTGATTTCCTTTAGGATTGATTGGTTTTATCTCCTTACTATCTAAGGGACTCTCAAGAATCTTCTCCAGCACCACAGTTCAGAATATATCATTTTTTCCAAACATTTGCTTTTTATTGAAGGATAATTGCTTTACAGAATTTTGTTGTTTTCTGCCAAACATGAATCAGCCATAAGTGTATATGTATATATATAACATATATATATATATATATATATATATATATCCCCTCCTCTTGAAACTCCCTCCCATCTCCCACCCCATACCACCCCTCTAGCTTGTTACAGAACTGTTATCACCCAAAACATGTGGCTTCCTGTCCATCTGAAGGTTCTTGCTTTCCCTTGTCTGCCTATGGTCCTCGCTGTTTATGAGACGTGGGATTTCCTGCCACCAGGCCCTGCCCCGATTTTTCTGTTCATCCTTAGCCACCTGCCTGCTGTCACACACTGACACAGGGAGCAGCTGTTTGGGAACAGATGGATCAGTGGTAAAGAAGCTGCCTGCCAGTGCAGAAGATGCAAGAGACCTGAGTTCCATCATTGGGTCAAAAAGATTCCTGGGAGTAGCAAATAGCAACTGTAAAATGAAAACATCTCCTGCCATATCAATAAACAAGAAATGTCACAGCCATCAGCTATCTCTGGCCTGCAAATGTTCAATGGGGGTGGGAGTGGCTCCTAAAACTGCAATCCAGCAGATGCTGCCACACCCCCAGTGGGGGAATGCAAGAAGCAGCCATTTGCCACATTTGCCCCTCCTTAAGAAGAACAAAATCCAGCAATCCCACTGCTGGGCATACACACTGAGGAAACCAGAAGGGAAAGAGACATGTGTACCCCAATGTTCATCACAGCACTGTTTATAATAGCCAGGACATGGAAGCAACCTAGATGTCCATCAGCAGATGAATGGATAAGAAAGCAGTGGTACATATACACAATGGAGTATTACTCAGCCATTAAAAAGAATACATTTGAATCAGTTCTAATGAGGTGGATGAAACTGGAGCCTATTATACAGAGTGAAGTAAGCCAGAAGGAAAAACACCAATACAGTATACTAACGCATATATATGGAATTTAAAAAGATGGTAACAATAACCCGGTGTACGAGACAGCAAAAGAGACACTGATGTATAGAACAGTCTTATGGACTCTGTGGGAGAGGGAGAGGGTGGGAAGATTTGGGAGAATGACATTTAAACATGTAAAATATCATGTAAGAAACGAGTTGCCAGTCAAGGTTCGATGCACGATAGTGGATGCTTGGGGCTAGTGCACTGAGACAACCCAGAGGGATGGTATGGGGAGGGAGGAGGGAGGAGGGTTCAGGATGGGGAACACATGTATACCTCTGGTGGATTCATTTTGATATTTGGCAAAACTAATACAATTATGTAAAGTTTAAAAATAAAATTAAATTTAAAAAAAAGAAAACTGAAAAAAAAAAAAAAGAAGAACAAGGAAACAGGGTTTGGCCCAAGATAGCCAAGGTGCGTATGAAAGGAATGAATTCAGTGAGTCCAGAGGCTTACATCTTCCCATACAAAGAATGCTAAACTCCTTAATTTGATATCTGACTTTGATGTTCAGCCTGCCTGCTGCCTTTGTTGCAAAGGTGTATAGCCTGACTCCCCCTCCTTTTTCCTTGGAGCAGTTTTCTCAGAGCTACTGAGATGCTGTCTCCAAGGCTGGGGACAGTACCAGCAAATAAAGTAACTCTCTACTTTCAGGTTGTGACTATATTTTTTAGTCAACACAACCCATTCTAATATTCTTTCCTGGAAAATTCCATGGACAAAGGAGACTGATGGGCTACAATTCATGAGGTCACAAACAGCTGAACACAACTGAGCCACACACACACACACACACACACACACACACACACACGTGAAACCCATTAACAGTATAGGAGCTATATTTTGATATTCTTTCTATTTTGCAGTTTTGTCTCTGGTTTACTTATTCCCTTTGTCTGAATCTCCACTCTAAATCAGGATTCAGAACACTGTTATCACAGAACAAAATGTAGTCACAGCCTGTTTTGTAAAAAGTTTTTATTGGAACACAGCATAGTGGATTGAATGGTGGGCCCTCAAAAGATATGTCTACATCCTAACCCCTTGTACCTGTGAATGTGACCTTATTTGGTGGGAAAAAAAATGTCTATTACACATATAATTGAGGACTTCTAGTGAGATCAACTTAGATTATCCAAGTGGACCCAAAATCCAATGATAAATGTATTTATAAGAGATACAGAGAGGAGATACACAGGTTTGAGAAGAAATTGTGAAACTTGGGTATCCTTTCCTGGTCCAATGTGGTACTCACCAGCATGTGTTGATTTTTCTCTCTTTGATAGTAGCCATTCTATCCATCCCTGGAGGAAGAAAGGGCAATTTCCAGTATTCTTGCCTGGAAAATCCCATGGAAAGAGAAGCCTGGTGAGCTACACAGTCCCAAAAGTTTGCAAAGAATTGGACATGAGTGAGCAACTAAGCACAGCACACAGCATTCTAACCATGGGAAGTGTATCTCTTGTTTAAATAGTGGCTTTGGTGTCCATTCCTTTGGTGATTAATGATGTTGGGCCTCTTTTCATGTGCCCATTGATGAATCTGATGCCTTCCTTAGAAAACTGTCCATTGAGGATCTCCTGCTCATTGTTTTAATATGGTTGCTTTTTTGTATTGTGTTGACTGAATATAATTTGCAAATACCTTTCCCCATGAGAAGGTTGCCTTTTAATTTTGTTAGTGGTTTCCTTCACTTTTTCAGAGCTTTTTAGTCTGATGTATTTCCCTTTGCTTGCTTTTACTTTTTCATTGACTGAAGAGATGCATCCACAAATGTATTTACAATTTTGATCTCAAAGAGGTACAGCCTATGTTTTGTTCTATGATTTTCAATGTTTAAGTTCTCAAATCTAAGTTTTTAATCTGTATTGAGTTTATTTTTGTATACTAGCATAGTAGTGCAGATCCATTTCATTCTTTTGTACCAAGTGGTACTGGAAAATATTCCTTTCCACATTGTGACTCAATTACCAAACTGAAGGAGTTATAGTTATTTTAATGCTTTTTCTCTCTAAAACTTACATGGTATTTTTAAACAACTTATTTTGATATAGAGTTGCAATTTTTCTGATTCTGTCACCTTAGGCATAGTTTTGTGTCCTTGTGCCTTTTTATTCAAGGTAAAAGAGAACATTTCAACATTTCTTATAAGGCATTCTAGTGATGCTAAACTCCCAGCTTTAGTTCGTGTGTGAAAGCCTTTATTTTGCTTTCCTATCTGAAATAAGAGGCTTCCCCTCTAGCTCAGGGGTAAAGAATCCACTTGCAATACAGAAGATTCAGGAGACAAGGGTTCTATCCCTGGGTCCAGAAGATACCCTGGAAGAGGAAATGGCAACACACTCCAGTATTCTTGCCTGGGACATTCCAAGGACAGAGGAGTCTGGTGGGCTACAGTCCAGTCCGTGGGGTTGTAAAGAGTCAGACAATAGCTGATCACACACACACACACACACACACACACACACACACACACACACCTGAAGTTTAACCTTGCTGAGTAGAGTATTCTTGGTTGACAGTTATTATCTTTCAATATTTTGAGAAAGTCACTCTATTCTCTCTCGTCCTATGGAGTTTCTCCCACGAAATCTGCTGATACCCTAATAAAGGTACCTTTGTAGGTTACATTTAATATTCTTTCTTTGTCATTGACTTTCAACAGCCTTAATATGTCTGTCTTGGAGTAGGTCTTTTGCATTGAGACATTTAGGTGTCCTATTATGATAGCTTTGTGGACTTGTACATATAGTTCCTTCCCCAGGCTTGGAAAATTCTATTATCTCTATATATCTCTATCTAATCTCTGTTCCTTTCTCTCTCTTTTTATTCTGGGATAAAGTGAAAGTAAAGTCGCTAAGTCGTGCCTGAATCTTTGCGACCCTGTGGACTGTAGCCTACCAGGCAACTCCGTCCATGGGATTTTCTAGACAAGAATATTGGAGTCGGTTGCCAATTCCTTCTCCGGGGGATCTTCCCGACCCAGGGATTGAACCCAGGTATCCCACATTTTGGGCAGACGCTTTACCGTCTGAGCCACTGGGGAACTCATTATCTTTCTTACCTCTTCTAATGGAGTCAGATGTTTCTCACAGAATATCCTCATTAAAATCTTAGTTCTGTCTTCACTTCTCCTAAATCTCTCTACCTTTCAGCTCACTGTTACTCACATCCATAATGCATCCTTTACTTCCAGTGTTTTCTAAGGCATCCTTTGTCTCATTTATTGAGTTGTTCAGCTCCAGAATTTCTGCTTGGTCATGTCCATGAGTTTTCATCTTTTTGGAAAGTGCTCCTTATGTTCATTATTATTTTTATCCCTGAGCTTATTAATGTGCCTTTATCAGTTTTACTATAACTTGAGTTTCTTCCAGATGCTGCTTTGAATTTTCTATTTAATCACAATTTTCCATGATGTTAATATTAGTTCATGGAAAATTGTTATTTCCCTTTTGTGAGTCCATGTTTCTCTGGTTTTTCATGATGCTCACTAGATTGCTCTTCTGCCAGTGCATTTGAAATAGCAAACACCTGCTTTATATGGGTAAACCTTTGTTTATTTTGATTCTAAGAATTCAGATTGCTAACTAGAAGCCCTTCTTTGTTTCTCAGTTAAGCTCTATTGAACAAGGTTTTAGTTTCTTCTATATGACCTACAACTGCCTATAATTGAGAAACTGCAGTGCTGCCCTTCAATGTTTCTACCAAATGTTTTGCCTGGTGCCTTGTAGTCACTGCCAGTGCCTCCAGGATCACTGATACCTCCAGGTCCACTGGTGCCTTGGTGCTGTCAGTGTTCTTTCTGTGGTTGGCATCTCTGCTGTGGGAATCAGGACAGTGGGTACTTTTCATCATCCAGGGTCACCTGGGTCACGGTCCCCACCATCACCCCACCACCATCTTCCTGTGGTTTTAGATGATGGCTACATCTAGAAGTCCAGGGTCAAGTGTTCCACCTCACTGGTGCTCTGGGTCCATGGGCTCAGCTGCCTCAACCATAGCACTGGGACCAGGGACACTGATTCTAAAGTTGCTATGGTACTACTTCCCCTACATGTTCTAATCAGCCTACCTTTATGTGCTACATATATGTGAATCTCTGGAGGTCTGGTGTGTTGGGCAGAGGGAACTTTCTTAAAGTATAGATGTTTTACTAATAGTTGAATGAAAGGGAGAGACAAAGGGAGTATCTTATGTTACCATGATGCTGACATACTAATGATAAACTCATTTTTCCATAAACTCTAACGTAAGAGGCACTCATAATGGAGAAAACTATCATTTACCAGTGAAGAAAGAAGTACACTATGCAAAAACCTTTAGAATCACAAAGTAGAGAAAGACAGATGAATATAGACTCATGAGGAGCACAGCAGAGACCAGAACAACTCCATGCTACACAGTTTCATTTGATAGTGAAGGGGTTATATTAAAACATTTATCATTAGGATGAGTTCTAATGTAGCAATGTCCAATGATATGACATAAAAGCTAACAGAACTGAGAGCAACATTAATAATCTAATCCTTATAATTCTAGACATTTATACAATATTTAAATACAAGTTCAGGTCAGTTCAGTTCAGTTGCTCAGTCGTGCCCAACTCTTTGTGACCCCATGAATTGCAGCACGCCAGGCTTCCCTGTCCATCACCATCTCCCGGACTTCACTCAAACTCATGTCTATCAAGTCGGTGATGCCATCCAGCCATCTCATCCTCTGTCGTCCCCTTTTCCTCCTGCCCTCAATCCCTCCCAGCATCAGAGTCTTTTCCAATGAGTCAACTCTTTGCATGAGGTGGCCAAAGTACTGGAGTTTCAGCTTTAGCATCATATCTTTCAAAGAACATCTAGGGATGATCTCCTTTAGAATGGACTGGTTGGATCTCCTTGCAGTCCAATGGACTCTCAAGAGTTCTCCAACAAGTTACTCTGCTTTTAAATTTTATGTCAGATAATTGTGATAAAAAAAAAAGTGACTCCATTGAGATTTCATTTCAGGTGGGTAGGAGATTGGAAGACAAGTTTGTTTCCTCAAATTGTGACCTTGTGTTATATGACCAAACAGATATTAAAGCTCTCCAGTGAGTCTTTTTTTATCATGATGATCCATACATACATTTCTACATAGAATCTTAGACCTTGAGTAACACAAGGGTTAGGGGCATTGACCCTTTGCATAGTCAAAAGTTCTAATATAATTTTATAGTCATCTCTTTATACCCAATAATTAAACCACCCCCTCCCTCTCCAACAGAGTCCAAAAGACTGTTCTATACATCTGTGTCTCTTTTGCTCTCTCGCATACAGGGTTATCATTACCATCTTTCTAAACTCCATATATATGTGTTAGTATACTGTATTGGTGTTTTGCTTTCTGGCTTACTTCACTCTGTATAATAGGCTCCAGTTTCATCCATCTCATTAGAACTGATTCAAATGTATTCTTTTTAATGGCTGAGTAATACTCCATTGTGTATATGTACCACTGCTTTCTTATCCATTCCTCTGCTAATGGACATCTAGGTTGCTTCCATGTCCTGGCTATTATAAACAGTACTGCGATGAACTTTGGGGTACATGTGTCTCTTTCATTTCTGGTTTCCTTGGTGTGTATGCCCAGCAGTGGGATTTCTGGGTCGTATGGCAGTTCTATTTCCAGTTTTTTAAGGAATCTCCACACTGTTCTCCATAGTGGCTGTACTAGTTTGCATTCCCACCAACAGTGTAAGAGGGTTCCCTTTTCTCCACACCCTCTCCAGCATTTATTGCTGGTAGACTTTTGGATAGCAGCCACCCTGACTTGCATGACATGATACCTCATTGTGGTTTTGATTTGCATTTCTCTGATAATGAGTGATGTTGTATAACTTTTCATGTGTTTGTTAGCCTTCTGTATGTCTTTTTTAGAGAAATGTCTGTTTAGTTCTTTGGGCTATTTTTTGATTGGGTCGTGTATTTTTCTGGAATTGAGCTGTAGGAGTTGCTTGTATATTGTTGAGATTAATTCTCTGTCAGTTGCTTCATTTGCTATTATTTTCTCCCATTCTGAAGGCTGTCTTTTCACCTTGCTTATAGTTTTCTTTGTGGTGCAGAAGCTTTTAATTTTAATTAGGTCTCATTTGTTTATTTTTGCTTTTATTTCCAATATTCTGGGAGGTGGTTCATAGAGGATCCTGCTGTGGTTTATGTCGGAGAGTGTTTTGCCTAAGTTTTCCTCTAGGAGTTTAATAGTTTCTGGTCTTACGTTTAGATCTTTGATCCATTTTGAGTTTATTTTTGTGTATGGTGTTACAAAGTGTTCCAGTTTCATTCCTTTGCAAGTGGTGGACCAGTTTTCCCAGCACCACTTGTTAAAGAGACTGTCTTTTCTCCATTGCATATTCTTGCCTCCTTTGTCAAAGATAAGGTGTCCATAGGTGCATGGATTTATCTCTGGGCTTTCTATTTTGTTCCATTGATCTGTATTTCTGTCTTTGTGCCAGTACTGTACTGTCTTGATGACTGTGGCTTTGTAGTAGAGCCTGAAGTCAGGCAGGTTGATGCCTCCAATTCCATTCTTCTTTCTCAAGATTGCTTTGGCTATTGTATTTCCATACAAATTGTGAAATTATTTGTTCTAGCTCCGTGAAAAATACCATTGGTAGCTTAATAGGGATTGCATTGAATCTATAGATTGCTTTGGGTAGTATACTCATTTTCACTATACTGATTCTTCCGATCCATGAACACGGTATATTTCTCCATCTATTTGTGTTCTCTTTTATTTATTTCACCAGTGTTTTTTTTTTTTTTTTAAATCTTCCAATTTTATTTTATTTTTAAACTTTACATAATTGTATTAGTTTTGCCAAATATCAAAATGAATCCGCCACAGGTATACATGTGTTCCCCATCCCGAACCCTCCTCCCTCCTCCCTCCCCATACCATCCCTCTGGGCCGTCCCAGTGCACCAGCCCCAAGCATCCAGCATCATGCATCGAACCTGGACTGACAACTCGTTTCCTACATGATATTTTACATGTTTCATTGCCATTCTCCCAAATCTTCCCACCCTCTCCCTCTCCCACAGAGTCCATAAGACTGTTCTATACATCAGTGTCTCTTTTGTTGTCTCGTACACCGGGTTATTGTTACCATCTTTCTAAATTCCATATATATGCGTTAGAATACTGTATTTATGTTTTTCCTTCTGGCTTACTTCACTCTGTATAATAGGCTCCAGTTTCATCCACCTCATTAGAACTGATTCAAAAGTATTCTTTTTAATGGCTGAGTAATACTCCATTGTGTATATGTACCACAGCTTTCTTATCCATTCATCTGCTGATGGACATCTAGGTTGCTTCCATGTCTTGGCTATTATAAACAGTGCTGCGATGAACATTGGGGTACACGTGTCTCTTTCCCTTCTGGTTTCCCCAGTGTGTATGCCCAGCAGTGGGGTTGCTGGATCATAAGGCAGTTCTATTTCCAGTTTTTTAAGGAATCTCCACACTGTTCTCCATAGTGGCTGTACTAGTTTGCATTCCCACCAACAGTGTAAGAGAGTTCCCTTTTCTCCACACCCTCTCCAGCATTTATTATTTGTAGACTTTTGGATCGCAGCCATTCTGACTGGTGTGAAATGGTACCTCATAGTGGTTTTGATTTGCATTTCTCTGATAATGAGTGATGTTGAGCATCTTTTCATGTGTTTGTTAGCCATCTGTATGTCTTTTTTGGAGAAATGTCTATTTAGTTCTTTGGCCCATTTTTTGATTGGGTCGTTTATTTTTCTGGAGTTGAGCTGTAGGAGTTGCTTGTATATTTTTGAGATTAGTTGTTTGTCGGTTGCTTCATTTGCTATTATTTTCTCCCATTCTGAAGGCTGTCTTTTCACCTTGCTAATAGTTTCCTTTGATGTGCAGAAGCTTTTAAGGTTAATTAGGTCCCATTTGTTTATTTTTGCTTTTATTTCCAATATTCTGGGAGGTGGGTCATAGAGGATCCTGCTGTGATGTATGTCGGAGAGTGTTTTGCCCATGTTCTCCTCTAGGAGTTTTATAGTTTCTGGTCTTACGTTTAGATCTTTAATCCATTTTGAGTTTATTTTTGTGTATGGTGTTAGAAAGTGGTCCAGTTTCATTCTTTTACAAGTGGTTGACCAGATTTCCCAGCACCACTTGTTAAAGAGATTGTCTTTAATCCATTGTATATTCTTGCCTCCTTTGTCGAAGATAAGGTGTCCATATGTGCGTGGATTTATCTCTGGGCTTTCTATTTTATTCCATTGATCAATATTTCTGTCTTTGTGCCAGTACCATACTGTCTTGATAACTGTGGCTTTGTAGTAGAGCCTGAAGTCAGGTAGGTTGATTCCTCCAGTTCCATTCTTCTTTCTCAAGATCGCTTTGGCTATTCGAGGTTTTTTGTATTTCCATACAAATTGTGAAATTATTTGTTCTAGCTCTGTGAAGAATACTGTTGGTAGCTTGATAGGGATTGCGTTGAATCTATAAATTGCTTTGGGTAGTATACTCATTTTCACTATATTGATTCTTCCAATCCATGAACATGGTATATTTCTCCATCTATTAGTGTCCTCTTTGATTTCTTTCACCAGTGTTTTATAGTTTTCTATATATAGGTCTTTAGTTTCTTTAGGTAGATATATTCCTAAGTATTTTATTCTTTCTGTTGCAATGGTGAATGGAATTGTTTCCTTAATTTCTCTTTCTGTTTTCTCATTATTAGTGTATAGGAATGCCAGGGATTTCTGTGTGTTGATTTTATATCCTGCAACTTTACTGTAGTCATTGATTATTTCTAGTAATTTTCTGGTGGACTCTTTAGGGTTTTATATGTAGAGGATCATGTCATCTGCAAACAGTGAGAGTTTTACTTCTTCTTTTCCAATTTGGATTCCTTTTATTTCTTTTTCTGCTCTGATTGCTGTGGCCAAAACTTCCAAAACTATGTTGAATAGTAATGGTGAAAGTGGGCACCCTTGTCTTGTTCCTGACTTTAGAGGAAATGCTTTCAGTTTTTCACCATTGAGGATAATGTTTGCAGTGGGTTTGTCATATATAGCTTTTATTATGTTGAGGTATGTTCCTTCTATTCCTGCTTTCTGGAGAGTTCTTATCATAAATGGATGTTGAATTTTGTCAAAGGCTTTCTCTGCATCTATTGAGATAATCATATGGTTTTTATTTTTCAATTTGTTAATGTGGTGTATTACATTGATTGATTTACAGATATTGAAGAATCCTTGCATCCCTGGGATAAAGCCCACTTGATCATGGTGTATGATCTTTTTAATGTGTTGTTGGATTCTGATTGCTAGAATTTTGTTAAGGATTTTTGCATCTATGTTCATCAGTGATATTGGCCTGTAGTTTTCTTTTTTTGTGGGATCTTTGTCAGGTTTTGGTATTAGGGTGATGGTGGCCTCATAGAATGAGTTTGGAAGTTTACCTTCCTCTGCAATTTTCTGGAAGAGTTTGAGCAGGATAGGTGTTAGCTCTTCTCTAAATTTTTGGTAGAATTCAGCTGTGAAGCCGTCTGGACCGGGGCTTTTGTTTGCTGGAAGATTTTTAATTACAGTTTCAATTTCCATGCTTGTGATGGGTCTGTTAAGATTTTCTATTTCTTCCTGGTCCAGTTTTGGAAAGTTGTACTTTTCTAAGAATTTGTCCATTTCTTCCACGTTGTCCATTTTATTGGCATATAATTGTTGATAGTAGTCTCTTATGATCCTTTGTATTTCTGTGTTGTCTGTTGTGATCTCTCCATTTTCGTTTCTAATTTTGTTGATTTGATTTTTCTCCCTTTGTTTCTTGATGAGTCTGGCTAATGGTTTGTCGATTTTATTTATCCTTTCAAAGAACCAGCTTTTGGTTTTGTTGATTTTTGCTATGGTCTCTTTTGTTTCTTTTGCATTTATTTCTGCTCTAATTTTTAAGATTTCTTTCCTTCTACTAACCCTGGGGTTCTTCATTTCTTCCTTTTCTAGTTGCTTTAGGTGGAGAGTTAGGTTATTTATTTGACTTTTTTCTTGTTTCTTGAGGTGTGCCTGTACTGCTATGAACTTTCCCCTTAGGACTGCTTTTACCGTGTCCCACAGGTTTTGGGTTGTTGTGTTTTCATTTTCATTCGTTTCTATGCAAATTTTGATTTCTTTTTTGATTTCTTCTGTGATTTGTTGGTTATTCAGCAGCGTGTTGTTCAGCCTCCATATGTTGGAATTTTTAATAGTTTTTCTCCTGTAATTGAGATCTAATCTTACTGCATTGTGGTCAGAAAAAATGCTTGGAATGATTTCTATCTTTTTGAATTTACCAAGGCTAGCTTTATGGCCCAGGATGTGATCTATCCTGGAGAAGGTTCCATGTGCGCTTGAGAAAAAGGTGAAATTCATTGTTTTGGGATGAAATGACCTATAGATATCAATTAGGTCTAACTGGTCTATTGTATCGTTTAAAGTTTGTGTTTCCTTGTTAATTTTCTGTTTAGTTGATCTATCCATAGGTGTAAGTGGGGTATTAAAGTCTCCCACTATTATTGTGTTATTGTTAATTTCTCCTTTCATACTTGTTAGCATTTGTCTTACGTACTGTGGTGCTCCCGTGTTGGGTGCATATATATTTATAATTGTTATATCTTCTTCTTGGATTGATCCTTTGATCTTTATGTAGTGACCTTCTTTGTCTCTTTTCACAGCCTTTGTTTTAAAGTCTATTTTATCTGATATGAGTATTGCTACTCCTGCTTTCTTTTGGTCCCTATTTGCATGGAAAATCTTTTTCCAGCCCTTCACTTTCAGTCTGTATGTGTCCCCTGTTTTGAGGTGGGTCTCTTGTAGACAACATATGTAGGGGTCTTGTTTTTGTATCCATTCAGCCAGTCTTTGTCTTTTGGTTGGGGCATTCAACCCATTTACATTTAAGGTAATTACTGATAAGTATGTTCCCGTTGCCATTTACTTTATTGTTTTGGGTTCGAGTTTATACACCGTTTTTGTGTTTCCTGTCTAGAGAATATCCTTTAGTATTTGTTGGAGAGCTGGTTTGGTGGTGCAGAATTCTCTCAGCTTTTGCTTGTCTGAAAAGCTTTTGATTTCTCCTTCATACTTGAATGAGATCCTTGCTGGGTACAATAATCTGGGCTGTAGGTTATTTTCTTTCATCATTTTAAGTATGTCTTGCCATTCCCTCCTGGCTTGAAGAGTTTCTATTGAAAGATCAGCTGTTATCCTTATGGGAATTCCCTTGTGTGTTATTTGTTGTTTTTCCCTTGCTGCTTTTAATATTTGTTCTTTGTGTTTGATCTTTGTTAATTTAATTAATATGTGTCTTGGGGTGTTTCTCCTTGGGTTTATCCTGTTTCGTACTCTCTGGGTTTCTTGGACTTGGGTGATTATTTCCTTCCCCATTTTAGGGAAGTTTTCCACTATTATCTCCTCAAGTATTTTCTCATGGTCTTTCTTTTTGTCTTCTTCTTCTGGAACCCCTATGATTCGAATGTTGTAGCATTTAATATTGTCCTGGAGGTCTCTGAGATTGTCCTCATTTCTTTTAATTCGTTTTTCTTTTATCCTCTCTGATTCATTTATTTCTACCATTCTATCTTCTAATTCACTAATCCTGTCTTCTGCCTCTGTTATTCTACTATTTGTTGCCTCCAGAGTGTTTTTAATTTCACTTATTGCATTATTCATTATATATTGACTCTTTTTTATTTCTTCTAGGTCCTTGTTAAACCTTTCTTGCATCTTCTCAATCCTTGTCTCCAGGCTATTTATCTGTGATTCCATTTTAGTTTCAAGATTTTGGATCAATTTCACTATCATTATTCGGAATTCTTTATCTGGTAGATTCCCTATCTCTTCCTCTTTTGTTTGGTTTGGTGGGCATTTATCCTGTTCCTTTATCTGCTGAGTATTCCTCTGTCTCTTCATCTTGTTTAAATTGCTGAGTTTGGGGTGTCCTTTCTGTATTCTGGCAGTTTGTGGAGTTCTCTTTATTATGGCGTTTCCTCACTGTGTGTGGATTTGTACAGGTGGCTTGTCAAGGTTTCCTGGTTAGGGAAGCTTGTGTCGGTGTTCTGGTGGGTGGAGCTGTATTTCTTCTCTCTGGAGTGCAATGAAATGTCCAGTAATGAGTTATGAGATGTCTATAGTTTTGGGGTGACTTTGGGCAGCCTGTATCTTGAAGCTCAGGGCTGTGTTCCTTTGTTGCTGGAGAATTTGCTTGGTATGTCTTGCCCTGGAACTTATTGGCCCTTGTGTGGTGCTTGGTTTCAGTGTCGGTATGGAGGCATTTGATGAGCTCCTGTGAATGAATGTTCCTTGGAGTCAGGAGTTCCCTGGAGTCAGGGTTTGGACTTAAGTCTCCTGCTTCCGATTATCGGTCTTATTTTTACAGTAGTTTCAAAACTTCTCCTTCTATACAGCACCATTGATAAAACATCTACATTAAAGATGATAAGTTTCTCTACAGTGAGGGTCACTCAGAGAGGTTCACAGGGTTACATGGAGAAGAGAAGAGGGAGGAGGGAGTTAGAGGTGACCCAAATGAGATGAGGTGAATCAATAGTGGAGAGAGTGGGCTAGCCAGTAGTCACTTCCTTATGTGCACTCCACAACTGGACCACTCAGAGATGTTCACGGGGTTATACAGAGAAGAGAAGAAGGAGGAAGGTAACAGAGGTGGCCAGAAGGATAAAAGGGGGGAATGAAAAGGAGGGAGACAGATCCAGCCAGTAATCAGTTCCCTAAGTGTTCTCCACCATCTGGAACACACAGAAATTCACAGAGTTGGGTAGAGTAGAGAGGGGTTAGGGAGGAGACACAGGCGACCTGGTGGAGAAAAAGGAGGGTCCAAAGGGAGAGAGAGCAGTCAAGCCAGTAATCTCACTCCCTAGTGAAAAATGGGTCCTGAAGATTGGGTCCTTAAAGGTACAAAATTGGTAACAAATACATAAAAGCAAAAATTAAAAATCTAGAGTAGAGTTTGGAATTTCAAAAATACGATGTTAAAGAAAAGAAGAAGGAAAAGAAAGAGAGAAAGAACGAACAAACAAAAACAAACAAGGTCGCGAAAATTATAAAGAAAGTACAGGTACAAAATTGATAACTAATACCAGAAAGCGAAAATTAAAAATCTAGAGTAGAGTTTGGAATTTCAAAAATACGATGTTAAAGAAAAGAAGAAGGAAAAGAAAGAGAGAAAGAACGAACAAACAAAAACAAAAAAGGTCGCGAAAATTATAAAGTAAGTACAGGTACAAAATTGATAACTAATACCAGAAAGCAAAAATTAAAAATCTAGAGTAGAGTTTGGAATTTCAAAAATACAATGTTAAAAAAAAAAAAGAAGAAGAAAAATAAAGAGAGAAAACAAACAAACAAATACGAACAATGTCACAAAAATTATAAAGAAAATACAGGTACAAAATTGATATCAAATACCAAAAAGCATAAATTAAAAATCTAGAGTAAAGTTTGGAATTTCAGATATACAATGTTATATAAAAGAAGAAGAGAAAGAAACAGAGAAGAAGAAAAAAAAAAAAAGTCACAGAAATTATATAAAAAAAAACTATAGGTACAAAATTGATAACATATACCAAAAAGCGAAAATTAAAAATCTAGAGTAGAGTTTGGAATTTCAAAAATACAATGTTAAAGAAAAGAAGAAAAAAACAAAAACAAACAAAAAAAACAAGGTCAAAAAATTATAAAATATATATATATGAAGTTTGCTGAAGAAGAAAAAAATAGGGTCTTTTTTTTTTTTTTTTTTTTTGCAAAGTAATAGGTTATAAAAGTGAAAATTAAAGGAACAATAGAGGACTTAAAATATATTTTTTTTTATTTAAAAAAAAAAAGAAAGAATGATCGTAAAAATAATAAAAATATATCTAGGACTTTTTTGTTGTTTTTTTTTTTTTTGTGGGTGTTGTGGGTTCAGTTCATTTTTGGCTAGTTCCTTGGTCAGATTTATATTTCTCAAGATCTATAGGCCCCTTCCTATGTAGTCCGTAGTAACCACAGGGTTTTGATCTATTGCCTGTAGCTTCCAAGGCGTTTCCCTCTGTTATATCTTCTTCTGTTTGCTAGTCTCTTCAGTATCTGGTTTCCGCCCTGACTCAAAGGGCACGGTGGAGGCCACTTTTTTTTTTTTTTTAGACTTACTTGTTCAGTCGCGCTGTGGGGAGGGAGGGAGGGATGCTGCAAACAAATAACACTGGCGTGGGCTCGCAGTGCCTCAGCCACCCTGGGTCTGCCCCCGCTCACGGCGCGTGTAGCCTCCCTGTCCACACTGCTCAGACTCTAGGTTGTTCCGCCGGGAACAATCCGAGGCTGGCCCTGGGCTGCATGCACCTCCCAGGTCCAAGCCGCTCAGGTTCAGGCACTCGGGTAGTCCTCAGAGGCGCAGACTCAGTTGGGCCTGCGTTTTGTGCTCTTCCCAGGTCCGAGCGCCAATTTGCTTTTCCCAGGCGAGCGCCAATGCTGCGACTTATCGCCTCCCCACCACTCAGTTATCTGGATGTAAAACCGGCGCACCTTCTCAGGCAGATGTTGACCGTCCAGACCCCCAAGAAGTTTTAGTTAGCAAAGAAGCCTGCTTACAATTTTATAGATAATGTCTCTCTGGGGCTGCGATTGCCCCCTTCCGGCTCTGGCTGCCTGTCACCGGAGGGGGAAGGTCTGCAGCCGGCTATCTCTGTTCAGTCCTTTGTTCTGTGCGCGGGCCTGGCGGTCTTAGGTTAGGGCTGGCTTTTCGCGTGGTAGGTATCCCACAGTCTGGTTTGCTAGCCCAAATTATTTCGCTCAGATAGCGCTCAGGGTATTCAGGCCAGATTCTTACTCTCAGCGATGCAGCCCACGCCGCGCCTCCCTGCCCAGCCCCGGTTTGCTAATGGCGGATGCAGGCGTCTGCGCTGCTTCTCTGCTGGGGGAGTTACCGTAGGGCTCGCAATCTGCGAGTTTTAAATTGTTTATTTATTTTTTCTCCCTGTTATGTTGCCCTCTGTGCTTCCAAAGCTCGGCACAGATTCGGCAGTGAGAAGGTTTCCTGATGTTTGGAAACTTCTCTCTTTTTAAGATTCCCTTCCCGGGACGGAACTCCGTCCCTCCCTCTTTTGTCTCTTTTTTTTTGTTTTTAATATTTTTTCCTACCTCCTTTCGAAGAGTTGGGTTGCTTTTCTGGGTGCCTGATGTCCTCTGCCGGCATTCAGAAGTTGTTTTGTGGAATTTACTCGACGTTTAAATGCTCTTTTGATGAATTTGTGGGGGAGAAAGTGTTCTCCCCGTCCTACTCCTCCGCCATCTTGGCTCCTCCTCACACCAGTGTTTTATAGTTTTCTATATATAGGTCTTTAGTTTCTTTAGGTAGATATATTCCTAAGTATTTTATTCTTTTCATTGCAATGGTGAATGCAATTGTTTCCTTAATTTCTCTATTTTCTCATTATTAGTGTATAGGAATGCAAGAGATTTCTGAGTTTTAATTTTATATCCTGCAACTTTACTATATTCATTGATTAACTCTAGTAATTTTCTGGTGGAGTCTTTAGGGTTTTCTATGTAGAGGATCATGTCATCTGCAAACAGTGAGAGTTTTACTTCTTCTTTTTCAATTTGGATTCCTTTTATTTCTTTTTCTGCTCTGATTGCTGTGGACAAAACTTCCCAAACTATGTTGAATAGTAATGGTGAGAGTGGGCAGCCTTGTCTTGTTCCTGACTTTAGAGGAAATGCTTTCAATTTTTCACCATTGAGGAAAATGTTTGCTGTGGGTTTGTCATATAGAGCTTTTATTATGTTGAGTTATGTTCCTTCTATCCCTGCTTTCTGGAGGGTTTTTAATCATAAATGGATGTTGAATTTTGTCAAAGGGTTTCTCTGCATCTATTGAGATAATCATATGGCTTTTATTTTTCAATTTGTTAATGTTGTGTATTACATTGATTGATTTGTGGATATTGAAGAATCCTTGCACCCCTGGGATAAAGCCCACTTGGTCATGGTGTATGATCTTTTTAATGTGCTGTTGGATTCTGATTGCTAGAATTTTGTTAAGGATCTTTGTATCTATGTTCATCTGTGATATTGGCCTATAGTTTTCTTTTTTTGTGGGATCTTTGTCAGGTTTTGGTATTAGGGTGATGGTGGCCTCATAGAATGAGTTTGGAAATTTACCTTCCTCTGCAATTTTCTGGAAGAGTTTGAGTAGGATAGGTGTTAGCTCTTCTCTAAATTTTTGGTAGAATTCAGCTGTGAAGCCATCTGTACCTGGGCTTTTGTTTGCTGGAAGATTTTTGATTACAGTTTCAATTTCCATGCTTGTGATGGGTCTGTTAAGATTTTCTATTTCTTCCTCGTTCAATTTTGGAAAGTTGTACTTTTATAAGATTTTGTCCATTTCTTCCAAGTTGTCCATTTTATTGGCATATAATTGCTGATAGTACTCTCTTATGATCCTTTGTATTTCTGTGTTGTCTGTTGTGATCTCTCCATTTTTATTTCTAATTTTATTGATTTTATTTTTCTCCCTTTGTTTTTTGATGAGTCTGGCTAATGGTTTGTCAATTTTATTCATCCTGTCAAAGAACCAGCTTTTGGCTTGGTTGATTTTTGCTATGGTCTCCTTTATTTCTTTTGCATTTACTTCTGCCCTGATTTTTTTTTATGATTTCTTTCCTTCTACTAACCCTGGGGTTCTTCATTTCTTCCTTTTCTAGTTGCTTTAGGTGTAGAGTTAGGTTATTTATTTGACTTTTTTCTTGTTTTTGAGATATGCCTGTATTGCTATGAACCTTCCCCTTAGCACTGCTTTTACAGTGTCCCACAGGTTTTGGGTTGTTGGTTTTCATTTTCACTCATTTCTGTGCATATTTTGATTTCTTTTTTGATTTCTTCTGTGATTTGTTGGTTATTCAGCGGAGGGTTCATGATTCTTTCAGGAAGACAAATGAAAATTACTTGGGGTTTCATATGAGTTTTTTAAATTAATTAATTATTTTTAATAGGAGTATAATTGCTTTACAATGTTGTGTTGGTTTCTGCCTTACAACAACAGGAATCAGACATAACTATATATATCCCTCCCACCCCTCTAGGGTATCACCATTTTGAGAAGCAATTATTCTTAATACATCTGTGATGAGCCATCAGAAGAATGGGACTTCCAAACATTTCTAACCTAAAGTTAGGAAAATTTTGAAGTAGGAAACAGTGTATACTGTCTGAATATCAAGCTGATGAAAAAACTTAAAGACAGTTACTAAAATTTGCATAGAGAAGCTGAATCAAAATAAAAGGGAAATCTGAGGAAATAAATAGAAGAAGTAAGTTTTATTCTACAAAGATCAAAGCATTGCAATATCTGCTTCCCAGTCTTTGAGTCATGTGATCAAGAAAACATTCATTTCCTTCATGTAACTGGCAAATTTGTAACTGGCAAATTTATACCTGGCATCCCCAAATAGAATCTCTTCAGAGACCTTTTTATGTCTTTGTTCCTCAGACTGTAGATGAAAGGATTCAGCATGGGCATGACCACAGTGTACATCACTGAGGCTGTTGCACTTGTGTGTGAGCTGTGTGTAATAGCAGGGCTAAGGTACACTCCTAAGACTGTACAATAAAATAAGGAGACAACGGAGAGGTGAGATGCACAGGTGGAAAATGCTTTACACTTCCCCTGAGCTGATGAGATTCCAGTTATGCAGGAAACTATTTTAAAGTAAGAGTAGATTATGCCAGCAAAAGGACCACCACCAAAGAGAGCAGTTGAAAAATAGATCACTATGTTATTGACAAAAGTGTCAGAACAAGACAGTTGTATCACCTGGTTGAGTTCACAGAAAAAGTGGTGGATTTCCAAGTCTGAACAGAAGGACAATTGCAACACCATCAAACTGTGTAACAAGGAATACATGATATTCATTATCCAGGACAGAAGCACCAGCAGTCCACAGAGCCAGGGGCTCATGATAACCATGTACTGCAGGGGTTGGCAAATGGCCATGTACCGATCATAGGCCATCACAGCCAGGAGAAAGTCATCTAATCCTGCAAAGAATATGTAAAAATACATCTGGGTGACACAAGCTTCATCGGTGATAATTTTGCTATGTGTCTGGATGTTCCACAACATATTTGGGATGGTGGTGGAGGTGAAACAGATGTCTACAAAGGACAGGTTGGAGAGAAAGAAGTGCATGGGGGTGTGGAGGTGGGAGTCTGAGATGACAAGCAGGATGGTGAGCAGGTTACCAAACAGAGTGACCAGGTACATGGAAAGGAAAATCGCAAATATGAGGGGCTGCATTTCCGGTTCCTCTGAAAATTCCAGAAGAAGAAATTTTGAAATTTGTGTATTGTTCTCCAGTTCCATATAGCAAATGTGACTACTGGGGAAAAAAGAAAGCAACATGATTAATTTTCACTTAAACAGGCATACCTGAAATAGCTGAAATACTATAATTTCTATTTTGTAGGCAAGAAATTGATGTTAATATGTTGCATATATATGAATTTTTCTGACGGTATACCTCATTTCATCTCGGACTAGAATTTTTATTGTCCCGTTCTCAGTAAATTTACAAGCGTTTAGATCCCTGGGTCAGGAAGGTCCCCTGGC
The DNA here is from genome assembly GCF_055505025.1 of Bos grunniens. Classification (NCBI taxonomy): domain Eukaryota; kingdom Metazoa; phylum Chordata; class Mammalia; order Artiodactyla; family Bovidae; genus Bos; species Bos grunniens. Next base: position 10,355,899 of record NC_141171.1, read on the forward strand.
AAAGGGGATGCCAATCAACTCCAGTATTCTTGCCTGGAGAATTCCATGGACAGAGGATCTTGGAAGGCTCCAGTTCATGGGGTCACAAAGAATCAGACACGACTGAGCTACTAACACTTTCACTTTAAAGTTTTAATGCCTTTGAGAAACATGTATTGAGAGCCAACATGTCCCAAGCACAAAGAGGGGTGCAGAAAAACAAATCTCCACATTTCAATAATGGAGATAGATGATATTAAAATAAATATTTTATAAAATATGTCAGAAGGTGACAGATGTTATGAAGAAAATAAAACCAGATACAAAGGAGAGAGTAGTAGAAGGAGTTATTTTGCACTGTGTTCAGGCAAGGTCTGCAAACAAAGGGTTGTTTGAAGAGACATCAAGAAAGAGAGCAAAGCATCTAGTGTGATAATAGGAGAAGTGTGTTCCTGGAAGAGTGAGGTGCCACTGCAAAGGATCAGAGGAAGATGCTGGTTCCACATGTTCAAATGAAAACAAAGAAGCCAGTAGGGCAAAGGAATAAGCAAGAGGCGGAGTGATTAGAGATGGTGTCAGGGATGCTAAGGAAAAACATGGTCTCCCTGCTACAGCTGAACCTTCACTACACAGAGAATCCTTCCTTCCATGTTGTTCCCAGCACGTCAGAAATTTAGTTGCAAAGGCACCCTGTGAATTGAAGGAGATCCTCTTAGTACCACCTGTTCACTGAGTTCTGGCCTCTCTCACCTTATTATGTAACTTTAATATATGACCGGGTGCTTCTGCTTTAAGAACTGCTCTCACTTTGCAAGGTACAGACACACCGTGGCTTCCTGGACTGTATTACTGTCATGATTTTCTCATCCAGAACCACCCTCCTTAGGCCATCAGTGGTGACAACTCAAGCTGGTTGGATCAGATTAAGTTTCTTCTAAAGAATTTTTAAAAGGTACCTAGAAATTCCACTTCATAAATTTCCAAGGAAGCAATAAACTTGAGGTTCCTTTCTGTTTGGGCCACTTGAAGCAAACAGCCAACTCATTGGAAAAGACCCTGATACTCGGAAAGATTGAGAGCATAAGGAAAAGGGGGCAACAGAAGATGAAATGGTTGGATGGCATCACTGATTCAATGGACATGAATTTGGGCAAACTCCAGGAGATGGTGAGGGACAAAGAAGTCTGGCATGCTATAGTCCATGGAGTCACAAAAATTGGAGACAACTTGTCAACTGAGCAATGACAACAACCACCCAGTATTTAAAGAAATATAAAAAAGTATTAGAGACAGATAGATATAATGAAGGAAAAAGATCTAATGACCTCCAGTGCCCCTGAGAAAATGTGACTAATAAAAATCTCCTTCATTTGGGAACATTGCAAATTCAGCTACATATTCTTAATGCCCAGGTAAAATCATAAAGAAAAATATTTTCCCAATGACAGAAACAGTGATATATATGTAATGTGAAAAATCATACTGATTTAATACCCCAAGAGAAAAATAAGCAAAGGGAGTAAACTAAGAAATCAAAATGGAAACATGGAATACAACAAAATTTCTGTGTGTTACATTAATCAGTAGAAGATTTGTTTGTCCTAAGTGTTTTTCATATTATTTTACAAATTATATTTCTGTGATCTGATACTGAATGAAGAAAGACCTGTCTATTTTCTTATGGGAGGTATTTTATTTATTATTCTTGTGCTTAATATTTTTTTTAATAAATCCAGTGGGCACAATTTAATTCTTGCTCTGGCCTTTGTCCAACTTACAAAGGTCTTTCCATACCATACTTATAAAGCCTTATAAATGAAAATTCATTCTATTATTCTGGATAAATGTATGTGCATAATTTAAACCTGAGGACACTATGTTGTAGTCTGTGCTGTGTTGTGCTGTGCTGTGCTTAGTTGCTAAGTTGTATCTGACTCTTTGCAACACCATGGACTGTAGCTCACAGGCTCCTCTGTCCACTGAGACTCTCCAGACAAGAATACTGGAGTGGGTTGCCATGCCCTCCTCCAAGGGATCTTCCTAATCCAGGAATCAAATCCAGGTCTCCTGCATTGCAGGCAAATTCTTTACTGTCTGAACCACCAGGGAAACCATTTTACTCTACTGTACTGCAACTCTGTCACTATAATGCAATATCAGTAGAGACTTCAACTGCATTGTTCACTCATTTTTTCCCAAAGATATGTGAATATATGTACATTTATTTAAAAATGCACTTAAGAAAGTTAGAAATTATGTAATAAAAAGAATAGCAAAAACAGTAAAAATAAAGGGTGATTTTGCATAATTGGATTAAATAAAACTGAGTGGAACATCAAAACTGAAACATGATATATAATAACAGTCATTGGACAATTACAACATTAAGTAATAATTAATTAAGAAAAGACTTTGACTCAGGAGAATATAACATATAATTTACCCAGAAATTTTGGCACATAGCAGATGCTTTGCTATTATTTGTTGAATGATTAGGAATTAGGTCCCCTTAGATACGAACACTATCCTATAGGAGCATTATATTTCTTTTTGGTTGGAAAAGTCCAGATTGTTGAATAAAACTTGGCATAAATGGCTGTCTACCTGGAAGAAAATGAAGTGGTTCCTTATATAGCACATCTTTTAAAAAGGGACCAAAGATCCCAAAAGTAAACAGTCTACTTTAGATGAACATATAAAAAACTACACATAAAATCAATAGGTGGGAAGACTATCATAATTAAGGTGAGAAAATCAGAAGCAAGGAGAAAGACATATTTGACTCTATAAAACTTAACATTTTTATGGTCAAAAACACCCAACCAAAAGTCAATTGCAGAACCAATAATTTGTCAACATCATTGAAAATGCAGCTAACTGCTGAGAAATAGGCATAAAATATATAGATGTATGATAATAAAAATTGACATGCTAATCAAATATATGAATCTTTACTCAAAGTAACTAATAGTTTAAAAATCACCAGGAAGTCTCATTCATAAGCCTCAGCCTGGTGAAAACACTTACTGTAGATTGAGGTTGAAACTTCTAAACAGACATCACAGACATAAGGGGAATTCTGTAATTTTACTGGCAAAAATGTGATGTGGAGAACATTGTGGAAACTACCTGTGACAGCTCTTGATTGTGGAAGCACAAATATTCTTTAACTCAGAGTTCCTCCATCTCTGCACTACTGGACATTCTCTGGCAGACCATTCTGTGTGGTGGGGTCTGCCCTGTATACTGTAGGATGTTTAGAAGCATCTCTGCCCATCATCTACCATTCATCAGTGTGGTAGTGAAAAATGTCCACTCATATCACTAAGTGTCCCCTGGAGGACACAGTTACCCTTGGTTGGGAAGCAGTTTTAAATTAACAAACTCCACATATTTTCATAATAATTTATAGCATACCTTCAAGTTGCTAAGAGACGCAGATCTGAAAATTTCTCATCACAAGACATAAATTGGAACTATGTGTGGTGACAGATGTTAACTAGATGTACTGTGGTGATCATTTAGTGATATAAACAAATACTGAATCAACATGCTGAATGCATGTAACTCATATGTTGTTATATGTCAGAGAAAGGAAGTGAAAGTCTCTCAGTTGTGTCTGACTCTTTGAGAACCCATGAACAGACAGTAGCCCTCCAGGCTCCTCTGTCCATGGAACTCTCCAGGCAAGAATACTGAGTGAATTGCCATTTCCTTCTCCAGGGGGTTTTCCCTTCCTAGTGATGGAACTCTGGTCTCCTGCATTGCAGGCAGATTCATTACCAACTGAGCCACAGTGTCAAATTACCCAAATTCTTTCTGAAAAGTGATGAAGAGAATGCTATATTTGACAGATTTGACTGAAATAATTTATGAATGCTTATACAATCCCCACAGATATATCTATACATATATAAAAGCACTAAATGATGTTCAGTTTTTTTTTTTCTTTTTTTTTTAATGCTGCTTCATTCTGGTTTTTTTTTTTTTTTTTTGCTTTTATTTATGTATTCTTTTTTTTTTTTTTTACTTTACACTATTGTATTGGTTTTGCCATACATCAACACAGTTTTTTGTTTAAAAAGCTATTCTTTGTTTCAAAGAATTAAATTTTAAAAAGGAATAATAGTACTCTGATACCGCTACATAAAACAAAAGTTACAGAGATATTTTTCAGTAGAGAAACACTCAACGCCTAACAAATCCACAAATATATTCAGCCTCACAGGTAATAAAATAATTGAAAAGTAAACCTCTTGACATACATCTTTTCACCTATGTAACTATGTTTTTTTTTTTTTTTTTTATGTGAATACCCACTGTGAGAGAAGATACTGTAATATGTAGATTTCATTCACAGGTGTTGCAAGGGTATATTTGCAAACAGTCTTCAGTTTAGATCTTTCTCCTCCATGTGAAAACAGAATCTAATATATCCCATCTTACAATAAAAAGAAGTGTCCTTACCTCACTGTCTGACCCTCCAGGTACCCTATTTGTCCTGGTAATCAACAAGATTCCTGGACTCATGTTCTACTTTTACTGGTAGCAGTTTAGGACTCCCATTCCTTCTTCTATCGGGCTTCCACTAGCATGATTTAATTGTTAAAAGTGACACTCATGTTTCCAAGCACAACGTTTACTTGGAAAGCCAGCAAACAGCCACAATGATCTCTGACCTCTGGGCTATGCTACATTGGTCCTCAGGTGACCTCAGGTACACATTCCTGGCTTCCCTCTTCTCTGATCCTCTCCCAGAGTATCTGTGGGGCTCGCAGACTCACCTGCTTGGAAAGTCTGCATGGAAGTTTTCCCTGTGAAGGTCAAAATCCCCCACCCCCTAAATAATTGGTGATGGAGACCAAAGTTTGTCCCTAAACAAGACAACAACATTGGTCTCTCAGCCAGATTTAGGACTGTATAAGCGAGGACCATGTGCTATCCAACCACAGTGGCACAGGCTGAGGGACTGCAGCAGAGGAGATATTTACAGCTTCCTCTGGCAGCTCATTAGGCATGTTTCTTCTTGTCACTCCAACCTCTATATACATGATTTTCCTGGGAGATATTGGTCTGGACAGAATGGATTTTTTTCCTGCTGATTCTCTGTTCCTAGGAGACTGCATTATAAGTTAGGTGAATTCAATTTTTATCACTCCTTCTCACTTAACTCTTCTGCTTCCAAAAGGCTAGGCCTCCCAGAACCTCATTACATCCCTGAGTTCAAATTTTCTCATATGGGCATATGTCTTGACTAGGTCCTTAGGGTCTTCAGTGCTTTGATTAGTGGTTGCAATACAACTCCTGAAATATCTGAGAATTACTATTTCTCTCTTCAAAATGGGGGCTAACTCCACTTCTTTAATGTAAAACTTGGATATTAAAATCTTTGGTTTCAAGAAAGTTTTACAAAGGCAATAAGGATTTATTACTGATAGTAACATCTGTCATTTGCCCCTCATTATAAAACATTAAAATTATAAAATATATATTTAGATGTTGTTCTGTAGCACTGATCTGATCTGATCTGTAGCACTAGTTTAGAAAATTACAGGGACTGTCAAGTTTAATCTTGACAACTGTGTGTTCTATGAGTTAGAATGTATAAGCACTCCATTCAACACTGCAGAAATGGTACTCAGAGGGATTTAATGTTCTGCTTAAAGGTATAAACCAAGTAAAGGATGGAATCTTGATTGGAATTGGTCAAGATACTTTCAGTTCTCAAACTCTGGGCAGTGATTCTCAATCAGAGATGATTTTGTCCCTGGGGATATTTGACAATGCCTAAAGGATGCTACAATCCAACCCACTCCAGTATTCTTGCCTAGAGAATCCCAGATATGGGGGAGCCTGGTGGGCTGCCATCTATGGGGCTGCACAGAGTCAGACACGACTGAAGTGGCTTAGCAGCAGCAGCAGCACCAGTAGCAAAGCATGTTTCTAATCCCCAGTATACAGCAGGATAGCACCCTGTACCTTTCCTGCCTCAAATGCCAACAGTGAGAATGTGTGCGTGTTTAGTTGCTCAGTTGTGTCTGACTCTTTGCGATGCTATGGACTGTAGCCTGCCAGGCTCCTCTGTCGGTGGGATTTCCCAGGTAAGAATACTGGAGTTGATTGCTATTTGCTTCTCCAGGGGATTTTCTCCACCCAGGGATCAAAGGGTCACCTGCGTTGCAGGTGGATTCCATACTATCTGAATCACCAGGGCAGCCTGTGAGTAGGTAGGGAAATCTATCTTTAGACCAGAACTTCTATAGGTTCTTTGTGTACACAAATCACCAAGGTTTGTGGTTCAAATGCACATCGTGACTCATCAGGTCTCTAGAGGGCCCAGGGACTGCCTTTGCAGCAAAATTTTATGTGTTGAAGCTGCAGGTCTTTTTCTGTGGACCACAGTTTGGATATCATTGCAGTGGTCCTGTGTTAGAGTCAAGTACACTTAGCTTTAGTCTTCTCCATGAAGGAAGGGTCATTTGAAAGAATCATTTTCACTCACTTCATAGGTGATGATAATTGTGTCCAGATCTCTAAAATATTATAGCTCTTGAGTGACATCAAATACAATATATATTAAAAAGACTTTAGGTCCTCCCTGGTGGCCCAGTGGCTAAGATTCCACATTCCCAATACATGGAGCCAGAAATCAATCCCTAGTTGCGGAACTAGATCCCATATGCTACTTAGAGTTCTCATGCCACATAAAAAAAAGATCCTGCATGCCTCAACTAAGACATGCCACAGCCAAATAGTTTTTAAAAAGGGAAAAAAAAAGAAGATTTTAGGGTAGGCAGCATAAGGGATTCCAAAAGATTTCATATCCTAGACCAAAGAACTTTGGAATATATTTATTACACAACAAGGTAATTGAGACAGTAGATGTGATTCCCTGGTGGCTCAGAGGTTAAAGCGTCTGTCTGCAATGTGGGAGACCTGGGTTCAATCCCTGGGTCGGGAAGATTCCCTGGAGAAGGAAATGGCAACCCACTCCAGTATTCTTGCCCAGAGAATCCCGTGGATGGAGGAGCCTGATGGGCTACAGTCCACGGGGTGTCAGACACAACTGAGTGACTTCACTTTCACTTTACTTTCATATTTAAGATAAGAAGATTATCCCAGATTATCCACCTTGAAAGTGAAAGTAGCTCAGTCCTGTCTGACTCTTTGTGACCAATTCTCCAGGCCAGAATTCTGGAATCGGTAGCCTTTCCCTTCTCCAGGGGATCTTCCCAACCCAGGGATCAAACCCAAGTCTCCTACATTGCAGGCAGATCCTTTGCCAACTGAGCTATCAGGAATGTAAACACAATGATCCTCTAAATGTGGAAGACAGAGGAAAAATTGGGGTCAGAGATTTGAAGATGCTGTGCTGCTGGCACTGCAGATGGAGGAAGGATCATAAGCCAATATATGAAGATGTCCTCTGGAGACTGGAATAGAAGAAGGAATTCATTCTCACCTGGAACATCTTAAAAGATCCAAACTCTCCAGATGTCTTGATTTAAACCCATTAAAAACCTATTTTAGGCTTCTGACTTCTAGAGGTTTAAGATAGAATGTTTATTTAAGTCACAGTCTGTTAATTTCTTTTTTTTTTTTTTTATTCTTCCAATTTTATTTTATTTTTAAACTTTACATAATTGTATTAGTTTTGCCAAATATCAAAATGAATCCGCCACAGGTATACATGTGTTCCCCATCCCAAACCCTCCTCCCTCCTCCCTCCCCATACCATCCCTCTGGGCCGTCCCAGTGCACCAGCCCCAAGCATCCAGCATCATGCATCGAACCTGGACTGGCAACTCGTTTCCTACATGATATTTTACATGTTTCATTGCCATTCTCTCAAATCTTCCCACCCTCTCCCTCTCCCACAGAGTCCATAAGACTGTTCTATACATCAGTGTCTCTTTTGCTGTCTCGTACACCGGGTAATTGTTACCATCTTTCTAAATTCCATATATGTGCGTTAGTATACTGTATTTATGTTTTTCCTTCTGGCTTACTTCACTCTGTATAATAGGCTCCAGTTTCATCCACCTCATTAGAACTGATTCAAATGTATTCTTTTTAATGGCTGAGTAATACTCCATTGTGTATATGTATCACAGCTTTCTTATCCATTCATCTGCTGATGGACATCTAGGTTGCTTCCATGTCTTGGCTATTATAAACAGTGCTGCGATGAACATTGGGGTACACGTGTCTCTTTCCCTTCTGGTTTCCTCAGTATGTATGCCCAGCAGTGGGGTTGCTGGATCATAAGGCAGTTCTATTTCCAGTTTTTTAAGGAATCTCCACACTGTTCTCCATAGTGGCTGTACTAGTTTGCATTCCCACCAACAGTGTAAGAGGGTTCCCTTTTCTCCACACCCTCTCCAGCATTTATTATTTGTAGACTTTTGGATCGCAGCCATTCTGACTGGTGTGAAATGGTACCTCATAGTGGTTTTGATTTGCATTTCTCTGATAATGAGTTAGCAGCAGGAGGCATCTAATACAGATACTTAACCAAGAAAATATTGTTGCCAGGAAATGAGTTTAAGCTTCTCAAATCATTCACCCTTGGCATGTCATTCTATATTGAAATCCCTTTTCAATAAAAGAAATTAGAGTTAATTTGGAGATACTCAATACCATTACCTGGTATAGAGAATTTCTTGTTACATAATGTAAATGTGGTTCTGACTTCAAAGGCTTTGGGAATTTAAGGTAGTAAAAAAGCAATCCCTTATTCAAATTAAAGTAATATATTCTACTTTAAATCTTCTAGGTTGTGTTTATTCAAATGTCATACCCTTCAATCTCTCTCTCAGGTTTTCTTTCAACATGGTAGATGAGATGATGAATGAATCTATGTATATATGCATATGTGTGAGTGTGTTTAATTGAAAGAACAATATGTACAAATGCACACACATACATACATTCACACATTAGCTATTCTTGAACGCTTTCTTTGGACTCATCAAAATAAATCAATATATATCTAACATTCATTTATTCCTTACAGCATGCACCTGAATTAAGTTTTACTATTAAGCTTGTTCACATTTTGAACTCTAAAAAATGAACCATGTAGTGTGTACTGCTAATTTTTGAAATTTAACAAATTGTATAGTTTAAAACTTGCAGTTTATTGTATGTAATTATACTCCAATGAATTAGTTAGAATTTAAAACTTCTGGTTTTGCATGATTCAAGGTAGTAAATAAATCCCATGTAGTTGATTCACACCTAAGATTGGGAGATATCTCTTCTACTAAGGAAGAAAACAAAGTGTCCTATATGGATATAAGAACAGTCAAATTAAAATAAAGCAGTTAACATTTGATAAACCACTTTTTTTCTGTAAATTAAAGACTAACCTACAAAGGTCCATATAGTCAAAGCTATGGGTTTTCCAGTAACCATGGATGGATGTGAGAGTGAACCATAAGGAAGGGTGAACCACAAAGAAAGTTCAACCATGAAGAATGCTGAAGAATTGGTGCTTTCAATCTGTGGTGCTGGGGAAAACTCTTGAGAGTCACTTGGACTGCAAGGAGATCAAACCAGTCAATCCTAAAGGAAATCAACCCTGAGTGTTCATTGGAAGGACAGATGCTGAAGCTGAATTTCCAATACTCTGGCCACCTGATGTGAAGAGCCAACTCATTGGTAAAGACCCTGATTTTGGGAAAGACTGAAGGCAGGAAGAGTAGGGGTCAACAGAGGATGAGATGGTTGGATGGCATCAACAGCTCAATGGACATGACTTTGAGCAAACTTCAGGAGCTAATCAAGGATAGGGAAACCTGCACACTGCAGTCCATGGGGTCACAAAGAGTCAGACACGACTGAGTGACTCAACAACTACTACATATATAAAAGGAAGAAATTGGCATAAAGTGGCTCAAGAGAGAAGAGCACTACAACCACACACAACATCATGGAGGCGCCCTTAAAACACGAAATAGAGCCTGACAGTAGACCCATGAAGAAGAGATAACCTGTCTCAGAACTTCACCCCATCATATATTCCTATGTGATAATAAGTGCGTTAATAACCATTTGCTCTTAGGACAACTTGTTATGCAGCAACAAACTGATATAATAATCCAAGTGAAGAGAACTGAGGAAATTAAATTAATATATTGCTTCTCATTCTAGGCAGTTCTGATACTGAATAGCACTCTGGTTTTCCAGTCTATTTTGTATAACTGTGACTCCATTAAAAAGTAACTCCACTGAGATTTTCTTTTTTTTTCTTTTTTTTTTTTTTAGCTTTTTTTAAAAAATTTATTTTATTTAACTTTACAATATTGTATTGGTTTTGCCATATATTAACATGAATCTGCCACAGGTATACATGTGTTCCCCATCCTGAACCCTCCTCCCTCCTCCCTCCCCATACCATCCCTCTGGGTCGTCCCAGTGCACCAGCCCCAAACATCCAGTATCGTGCATCGAACCTTGACTGGCAACTCATTTCATATATGATATTATACATGTTTCAATGCCATTCTCCCACATCATCCCACCCTCTCCCTCTCCCACAGAGTCCATAAGACTGTTCTATACATCAGTGTCTCTTCTGCTGTCTCGTATACAGGGCTATTGTTACCATCTTTCTAAATTCCATATATATGCATTAGTATACTGTATTGGTGTTTTTCTTTCTGGCTTACTTCACTCTGTATAATAGACTCCAGTTTCATCCACCTCATTAGAACTGATTCAAATGTATTCTTTTGAATGGCTGAGTAATACTCCATTGTATATATGTACCACAGCTTTCTTATCCATTCATCTGCTGATGGACATCTAGGTTGCTTCCATGTCTTGGCTATTATAAACAGTGCTGCAATGAACATTGGGGTACACGTGTCTCTTTCAATTCTAGTTTCCTCAGTGTGTATGCCCAGCAGTGGGATTGCTGGGTTGTATGGCAGTTCTATTTCCAGTTTTTTAAGGAATCTCCACACTGTTCTCCATAGTGGCTGTACTAGTTTGCATTCCCACCAACAGTGTAAGAGGGTTCCCTTTTCTCCACACCCTCTCTAGCATTTATTGCTTGTAGACTTTTGGATAGCAGTCATTCTGACTGGCGTGAAATGGTACATCATTGTGGTTTTGATTTGCATTTCTCTTCTAATAAGTGATGTTGAGCATCTTTTCATGTTTTGTTTTGTGTTTGCTTTTTTTGTTTGTTTGTTTTTGTTTTGTTTTGTTTTCCTTTGCCTTAGGAGACACATTGAAAGTAAAAAAAGAAATATTGCTATGATTTATGTCAAAGAGTCTTCTAAGTTCTCACCCAGGAGATCCATGATTTGTCTGATGTTTGGATCTTTATACCATTTTGACTTTATTTTTGTACATGATATTGGAAAGTATTCTAATTTCGTGTTTTTGCAGATCATTATTCGGTTTTCCCAGCATCACTTATTGAAGAGATTGCCTATTCTCCATTGTATATTTTCAATGTCTGTCTCATATATTAATTGAACAAAAGTATTTGGGTATATTGCTAGCCCTTCTGTTCTGTTCCACTGGTCTATATGTCTGTTTTAGTGGTGGTACCATGATGTTTTGTTTCCTGTAGCTTCCAACTATAGTCTGAAGTCAAGGAGAGACTTGATATTTCTACCTGTATTTGGAGAAAGAGAGAATGAAAGAAAATGGAGAGAGAGTGAGATGGAGGAAGAATGAGGATTTCTTTAATGTATAATAGAAAATATAGTACAGGTAGCTCTTCAGTTTTACAAATCTATTTGATTTGCTAAATTATGGAAAGCAAAGCAAGAATAATTTGAGTTCAGAAAAAAACTATAATTTTCATAAATCATTATATTATTATTCTATGAATTAGTAATCAAATCAGTGGAGAAAAGATGAAAGTACCTATGCATATATGTTTAAATATCTTTATAGTTTAAGGCTTTAGTTTTTATTCTGAATATTTTATTTCCATTTGTACATCACATGAAGATACATACTTGAACAAGTGTATATCCTATGGTGTAAATTTAGCTGATGTGTGCATGCTCAGTCACTCAGTTGTGTCTGACTCCTTATGATTCCATGGGCTGTAGCCTACCAGGCTCTTCTGTCCATGGGATTCTCCAGACAAGAATACTGGAGTGGATTGCCATTTCCTCTTACAGAGAATTTTCCTGACCCAGGGATGGAAAATGTGTCTCTTGTGTCTCCTGCGTTGCAGGTGGATTCTTTACCACCTAGCCACTACAGAAGCCTATTTAGCTGGTATAGCAATATTAATTAATGCAAAACATCATGTAAAGGGTTGTAGTAATCAGATTTTCTGTGATAACAAATAACTTTTCAAATCACAACACCTTAAAATAGCAAGTTTATTTATTATCAATTTAGATGCAGCATACTATAAGATATCTATGACTCTGACCTGACCATGCTAGGATACATGCACATCTTCATTCTGGGACCCATGTGAATGGATTTTATATGAGAGGTCCTTATGTGAGAGGTGCCCATTCTCATGATGGAGGGGGACAGTAATACAAAGGGTGTAATCTCATAAAGGTTTCCCAGGTGGCTCAGTGGTAAAGAATCCTGCCAATGAAGAAGATGCAGGAGACACAGTTCCAATCCATTAATCAGGAAGATTCCCTGGAGGAGGAAATGGCAACCCACTCCAATATTGTTGGCTGGAAAATCCCATGGACAGAAGAGTCTGCTGGGTACAGTCTACAAGGTCGCAAAGAGTCAGACATGACTTAGCAACTGAGCATGCATGGACTCCAACAAAGCTTCTTACAGCTTCTCCTTAGACACTGAGCATGTCAACTCTGCCCACATTCCACAAACTCAAGGGTGTCACATGTCCAAGTTCAAAGCTGAAGAGTGGTGACATCCACTCCTCCCACACTTTCAAATCTCAAAGGAATGGATGGGTGAGTAAGATTTCCTAAGGTAATGAGGAGGCGAATCACAAATGGTGAAGAATAAGACAAATTCAACTTGCAGAAGAAAAAAACAAGCAAGCATTTCATACTCCTATTGGTATCAAATGTTTATGAATTCTATACTATAAACTTGCAACAAAGGAAGATAAGAAGGGCTGGTGGAAACTATAATTCACCAAGGAATATGAGCTTTACACACATTGTTGTTCAGTTGCCTAGTCGTGTCCAACTCTTTGTGATCCCATGGATGACAGCACACCAGGCCTCCCTCACCATCTCCCAAAGTTTGCCCAAGTTCGTATCCATTGCATCACTAATGCCAATCAGCCATCTCATCCTCTGATGCCCTCTTATCCTTCTGCCCTCAATCTTTGCAAGCATCAGGGACTTTTTCAATGGGTTAGCTATTTGAATCAGGTGACTGAAACACTGGAGCTTAGTTTCAGCATCAGTCCTTCCAGTGAGTATTCAGGGTTGATTTCCCTTCAGATTGACGGATTTGATCTCCTTGCTGTTCAAGCAACTCTCAAGAGTCTTCTCCAGCAACACAGTTAGAAGGCATTAATTCTTTGGCATTCTGCCTTCCTTAAGGTCCAGCTCTCACAACTGTACATGACAGCTGGGGCAATTATAGCCTTGACACATATGAGTAAATTATAGAAGCAAAGTAAAAAAGCTTAAAAGAGTCTAATTTTTTTTTTAACTGAACTGGTACAGAGTCGGTGTGAGGGGCTCTGATTTTATGTCCCCACATGGAAAAAGGCATGTAATTGTGGCTCTTAAAACTCTCTGCTCCCTGCATGGGACCCTGGGAGATCTTTAAGATGGTGACTCTGTCTCCTATATCAGATAATCCTGGGCTCACTTCTTAGCCCAGAAGATTTTCTGGAGTCCAAGTGATCTTAGTAAATGTGGAGCTCAGTCATAGTTATTACAGCTGCTTGTTGATCTGTACCTGCTCTGTGTCAGGTAATTTCCTGTGAGCTCTACAATATTATCAAGCTCTCAACTCCTTAAGCAGCATTTCCCCAGTTTATAGATAAGGAAACAAATGTCTGAAAGGTTTATTTCCTGTTAAGAGGGAAATACTCAAGAAGCTCATGTAAACTTGTGTATGCAGAAGCTGAATAATTGAGTCCACCATTTACATCAGACACGAGGTGGGGAGGAAAATTCTTGATGGAAGAGCCTAAACTACCTACACCTGACTCTTAACACTGGACCACAGTCTTGATACTCACAGAGTGGTCCACAGAATAGGACCTGCAACATCAACAACATCTGGGAGATTATTATAAATGCAGAGTTTCTGTGACACCCTAGTCTTCTCAAATGAAAATCTGTATTTGAATACTATGCCCTAGTGATTCATATACACATTGATGTTGGAGAACTGCTTGTTTAGAATAGTGTTTCTCACCCTCACCACTATTGACATTTGTGCTGGATAAATCCCTATAATGAGAGCTGTCCTGTGTTTTGCAGTTTGCTGGACTGCATCCCTGGTCTCATCACACCACATGCCAGAGCACTTTCCCAGATGTAACAATCAAAACTTTCTCCAGATATTGCCAAGGGTCTTCTGGAGGCAGAGTCATCTCTGATTTAGAACCACTCACCTAAAGCAAGAGAACTAGAAATAGATTCTTTAATAATCAAAGCACACACCTTAATCAGCTTCTAAACTTGGGCCTTTCAATTGTGGTGCTGGACCCTTGAACAGGAAGGATATTAAACTTTGCTTTAAATCCTAAAACCTTAGGATTAAGTCAATCCTAAAGGAAATCAACCCTGAATATTCATTGGAAGGACTGGTGTTAAAGCTGAAGTTCCAATACTTTGGACACCTGATGGGAAGAGCTGACTCATTGGAAAAGACCCTGATGCTGGGACAGATTGAGGACAGGAGGAGAAGGGGACAACAGAGGATGAGATGGTTGGATGGTATCATCGACTCAATGGACATGAGTTTGAGCAAACTCTAGGAGATAGTAGAGGACAGGGAAGCCTGGCGTGCTACAGTCTGTGGGGTTGCAAAGAATCAGACACTACTGAGCAACTGAACAACAATAGTAACAACTCTGGGCCAGTCACCTAATTCTGAAAATTGAGAAGGAAGGTCAGAATTGCAGAGCCCTCATAGGATGGGCCTTTGCAAAAAATAAATGGGACAATATGTGTAAGATTCTAAGCCCAGCCCACCATATATTAAGTGATCTAAACTTTTCTCTTATAATTTTTCATAAATAAGAGAAAATGCCAGCTTTTCATTTGTAATAAAAGGATGAAACTCCTAACTGATGTGTCAAAAGCATTATGAAATCAATTATTTTTACCTATGGTTTTTAAAGCAAAGGAACACAGCTCACTCATTTATTAAAGAAGAAATAGTAAATTTCTGGTGGTATTGGGGGCTGTGTTCCCACCACAAGTCAATCCTTTTGAGATGCAAGTGAATTAGTCAGGTTCCTCAGCCTTAGATTTGGAGAAAACTTGGTCTAAGGGTTTTGTAAAAAGTTTAAATGTTAACTGGAAACCAGAAGTGTTGATGGAATAGTATGATAATAAGAATTAAATACACTTGATGTTTAAGCTCATCTCTTGGGAACTGCAAATCAATAGGAAAATTTTCCTGTTTTATCAGACCAGTTCCCATGGGCAAATGTGCTCAGAGGTCAGAGTAACAGTGGAAATGTGTTAGTGAGCAGATGTGGTGAGCAGATAAAGAATATATAGAGCTGTAAATGTCTCCACTGTTGTAATGTCTGAGCAGTTCCACCTTGAGCTGGAGCGGTCATGGTTTTTGCATCTGGATTCCTAGGTCTGGCTCTGTTTAACTCCTTCCTGGTCTCTTGCTGAGACAGAGCTTCAATCTCCATCATCAACTATCCAGTGAGGAATTTGAACTTCCACACAGAGGTCTAACTCTGAGTTACCATCCAGGTGGTTACAAGACACACATGTACACCCATGGCTGATTCATGTCAGTTCAGTTCAGTTCAGTCAGTCATGTCTGACTCTTTGCGACCCCATGAATCGCAGCACGCCAGGCCTCCCTGTCCATCACCAATACCCGGAGTTCACTCAAACTCATGTCCATTGAGTTGGTGATGCCATCCAGCCATCTCATCCTCTGTCATCCCCTTCTCTCCTGCCCCCAATCCTCCCCAACATCAGGGTCTTTTCCAATGAGTCAACACTTCACATGAGGTGGCCAAAGTATTGGAGATTCAGCTTTAGCATCATTCCTTCCAAAGAAATCCCAGGGCTGATCTCCTTCAGATGGACTGGTTGGATCTCCTTGCAGCCCAAGGGACTTTCAAGAGTCTTCTCCAACACCACAGTTCAAAAGCATCAATTCTTCGACGCTCAGCCTTCTTCACAGTCCAACTCTCACATCCATACATGCCCATGGGAAAAACTATATCCTTGACTAGATGCACCTTTGTTGGCAAAGTAATATCTCTGCTTTTGAATATGCTATCTAGGTTGGTCATAACTTTCCTTCCAAGCAGTAAGTGTCTTTTAATTTCATGGCTGCAAGCACCATTTGCAGTGATTTTGGAGCCCCAAAAAATAAAGTCTGACACTGTTTCCCTATCTATCTGCCATGAAGTGATGGGACCAGATGCCATGATCTTCGTTTTTTGAATGTTGAGCTTTAAGCCAACTTTTTCACTCTCCACTTTCACTTTCATCAAGAGGCTTTTTAGTCCCTCTTCACTTTCTGCCATAAGGGTGGTGTCATGTGCATATCTGAGGTTATTGATATTTCTCCCAGAAATCTTGATTCCAGCTTGTGCTTCTTCCAGCCCAGCATTTCTCATGATGTACTCTGTATAGAAGTTAAATAAGCAGGGTGACAATATACAGCCTTGACATACTCCTTTTCCTTTTTGGAACCCGTCTCTTGTTCCATGTCCAGTTCTAACTGTTGCTTCCTGACCTGCATACATATTTCTCAAGAGGCAGGTCAGGTGGTCTGGTATGCCCACCTCTTTCAGAATTTTCCACAGTATACTGTGGTCCACACAGTCAAAGGCTTTGGCATAGTCAATAAAGCAGAAATAGATGTTTTTCTGGAACTCTCTTGCTTTTTTGATGATCCAGTGGATGTTGGCAATTTGATCTCTGGTTCCTCTGCCTTTTCTAAAACCAGATGAACATCTGGAAGTTCATGGTTCACGTACTGCTGAAGCCTTGCTTGCAGAATTTTGAGCATTATGTCAATGTATGGCAAAAACCACCACAATACTGTGAAGTAATTAGCCTCCAATTAAAATAAATTAATTAATTTTTTAAATACCCCAATTGATGCTGCAGAAGAAAGAGAGACTAAAACCCAAGAATAAGTACTTGAGTTTACCTGAAAACCCAAACACCTGGCTCAGAATGGAGAGACCTTCATGTTTGTTTACTTGATAAAATATTTAATTCAGAATCAATATATTTAATAAGTTGAATAGAGAAGTGTCTATTGGATTCAGAAATTCAAGGACTATTGTTGACAGTTAAGTTTGGGAATGAAAATTTAGTTGAATGAGACTCAAATGGGAAACGTAGTGTTGTCAGTAAAATTTGAACATTTCCGAGATGAGCAATTAGGGAAGCAGAAAAATAATTAGGTCAGAAACATTTTTCAGTGAAGTGATTATATTTTATTTGTATACTTTTATATACTAAAGTATATAAAGTATTTTAAGATGTATATGAGCATCAAATCAATGGACATAGCTGCTGCCTTGTAACTACAGTTCTTGAGATACATATTTCACAGAATCATCTCTAACACTGCATATTTACTTGAAAAATAGTATTTCATATGCAAGCAGGTATATGGTACAGGGCTTAACTTTGCAATTATTTTATTATGTGAGAGGCCAAATATATTTTGGGGTTTATTAGCCATTTTTCAATACTTTGCTGCAAACTGTCTATGCACATTTTTTGCTTTATATACTGCGATCCGAGTGCTTTTATTTATTTTCTTTTTTGTCCATATCATTTCCTTCATAGTTTATTTCAATCTCCAGCTCTCAGAGAAAAAGCCAGGAACTTCAATCCAACATATGGAGCAAGGGGAGGATGAGACATATTTTTAATGCTTTGACAAGATTTCTATGCTAAAACTAGAGAAATGTGCTCAGATGCTCAGTCATCTCCAACTTTTTGTGATCCCACAAAAAGTAGCCCACCAGACTCCTCCGTCTATAGGATTCTGCCAACAAGGATACTGGAGTGGACTGCCATTTCCTCCTCCAGGGGATCTTCCTGATCCAAGGATCAAACTCACGTCTCTTATGTCTCATGCATTGGCAAGTGGATTTTTACCACTAGCAAAGGGCTTCCTTGGTGGCTCAGAGGGTAAAGCAGCTACGTGCAAGGTGGGAGACCTTGGTTCAATCCCTGGGTGGGGAAGATCCCTTGGTAAAGGAAATGGCAACCCACTCCAGTATTTTTGCCTGGAGAATCCCATGGATGGAGAAGTCTGGTAGACTACACTCCACGGGGTTGCAATGAGTCAGACACGACTGAGTGACTTCATTTTCACTTTTCACCTGGGAAGCCCTAGAGAAATATGTCAGATATCATTTCTATGACACCATTTCACCTCAAACTTCTCTAAGCTGTAACCACTTCCCTTTGCATCTCTAAATTCTATATCCAAGTTTCTCTTTATTCTTATTTTTATTGCATTCTTTCAAACAAAAAATTACAGTTTTTCAAAGGAATTTGCTATTTGACATTTAATTTTTATATGTGTGTATTTTTGTTTAATGTATTTGTTGGGGTGTGTGAGAGTTTTTATGGGTATGGTCAGATCTAATATTTGGTTATATTTTGTTCTCCCTCCCATCGCATTTTAAACATAGAATGTTCTCCTTATCTGTAGCAGTAATAAATTACCTTTTAATATGAATTGTTGTCTTATTTCATATGTTTTAGCAGTAATGCAAACTTTTGCCTTTAGTGGTTAGATCTATTTTTAAAACTTCCATCATTTGCTGACATCTTGTGGAATATATGCTTTTGCTTTCAACTGAAGATAACTTACATCTTCTTCATAGTCAAGTTAAGCCTATATATGTTTATTTAGGTTAAAATTAAAATATTAGTTACTGCTTCTCACACAATTTTACAATTACATTTCATATTCTTTGTTACTTTTTTATATTAAATTTGTATTTGAAGCCTGTGTTAATGTGACTATTGTTATTTTATATTTTCCCTTCAGATATTCATCTTGCTATTTCATTCAGTTTTGTTTAACCGACTTGTTTTCAATCAGGTGTATTTAACCTGGTTTTATCCCTCATGCTAGTATTTTTATTTATAAATTCCACTTCCTAAAAATTTATTTTTATATTAAGGCCCATATTGATGAAACCACAGAGTGAATAAAGCATATGGGGTCCCCGCCCATCCGGGCTCACATTTTAATGGAGAAAGAAGATGTGGTCTCTTGCGTCTGAACATCTTGCTGCCTGTTCTCTCTGTAACCTGCCTGTTCTGCTGAACTCAGTTCACATTTCTTTTCCCTCAGCAGATACTGGTCTTTTGTGAAAACTATTCTTGCAATTAAGCAACTCATTAGAAAGATTTTTGGACTGTGTCCCATAGCAAAACATACCTTTTACCTGTGATCCAGCATGTGTGCACGCAAGCAATACATGTTTGCACATGCCAACATACACACATGTGTGTGCGCACACACACACAGCTGAACAAAGAATACCAAAATACCCTGATGTGATATGCTGCACTCTGGATTATCACTGAACTGGTATGGGAAACAGATACCGGAAGTCCTATTCAGAGATGCCATGGATGATCCCTTGACATGGAAATTTCATTGAAAAATAGGGATACTGAGTTTTTGAGTGCAAAATATAAATTGTAGAATTTCAGCTGTGTTTGCAATGCCAATTTTTGAGAAAACTGTACTATTTTGTCACACTCACCACATGAAACCAGGGAATGATACGCAAATAGCAAAATTTCTTCTCCTGGGATTATAAAAGAAACCAGAGCTGCAACCTCTCATATTTGGGCTTTTTCTCCACATGTACCTAATCACTGTGTTGGGAAAACTGCTCTCATCATCCGGGCTGTCAGCTCAGACCCCCACCTCCACATACCCATGTACTTCTTCCTCTCCAACCTGTCCTTTGTAGACATCTGTTTCACCTCCACCTCCATTCCAAAGATGCTGAATAATATACAGACAAAGGACAAAATTATAAGCTAAGAAGGCTGCATCATCCAGCTAAACTTTTTCCTACTCTTTGTTGGACTGGACAATTTTCTCCTTGTTGTGATGACCTAAGTGATGGCTTTTGTGGGCATCTGCCATCCTGTGCACTACACAGTCATCATGAACCCATGGCTCTTTGAACTGCTGGTGCTGATGTCCTGGATGATGAGTGTCCTGAATTCCTTGTTACAAAGTTTAATGGTGTTGTGGCTGTCCTTCTGTATAGACTTGGAAATCTACCACTTTTTCTGTGAAATTAATCATGTGGTTCAATTTGCCTGTTCAGACACATTTCTTAATGTTTTGGTGATGTATTTTGCAGCTGTGATGTTGGGTGGTGGTTCTGTCATTGGGATTCTTTATTAAAATTCTAAGATCAGTCAGTTCAGTCACTCAGTCGTGTCCAACCCTTTGTGACCCTATGAATCGCAGCATGCCAGGCCTCCCTTGTCCATCACCAACCCCTGGAGTTCACTCAAACTCATGTCCATCAAGTCGGTGATGCCATCCAGCCATCTCATCCTCTGTCATCCCCTTCTCCTCCTGCCCCCAATCCCTCCCAGCATCAGAGTCTTTTCCAATGGAGTAAACTCTTCGCATGAGGTGGCCAAAGTATTGGAGTTTCAGCTTTAGCATCAGTCCTTCCAATTCTAAGATAGTTTCCTCCATAAGAGGAATCTCATCAGCTCAGGGGAAATATAAAGCATTTTCCACCTGTGCATCTCACCTCTCAGTTGTCTCCTTATTTTATTGTACATGCCTAGGAGTGTACCTTGTCTCAGCAGCTAGTCACAACTCACACTCAAGTGCAACGGCCTCAGTGATGAACACTTTGGTCACATCCATATCCTTCATCTATAGTCTGAGGAACAAAGATATAAAGAGGGTTCTGAGAAGAATCAATGAGATGGCAGTTTTATAAAAGCCAGTTGTCCTGGGGCTGATGAAATACCCATGATTTAAGGGCTCTAAGACTCAGAGCCATAAATTGCTATTTTTTTTAATCAGATTGTTGAAATACAACTTGCTGTTTCTGCTTACTTTCTGGAATTTCCCTTTGTTTGTATTCAAGTCCTCTACACAATTTGCCCCTCCCTTACATACATAGTCTTGCCCTATGTCCATAGAAATAACACATTTAGATATTCCCAAAATTTTTCCATGACTGGATTAAAACTATTTGAAAATTTAATATCTTACCTGGGGAAACAGATTTCCTAAAACTTACTTCTTCTCAGATGACATATATATGTCAAATAATTTCCCTGAAAGAATAATCTTGTTTTCCTCATGCAGAAAACAAACAAACTAGCCTGGCAATTAAGGCCATTTGTATAATTTCATTGTAGAGGAAGGCATGAAGCTACAGATTTGACTTCAGACCATCATTTTTGTCATTGCTACCATATCTTCTATTCATCATAGTATAGACATTAACTTGTCCGTTTAAGTTTCAGCCTCTTAGTAGATATGCTCTTGGCTAACTATGTTTGAGGCACTTAACTGGCCTGCATTATGTACTGCAAGACTACACAGCCATTTTCCTCCCAAGTCTATAATGTGGTTGGATAGACCCTTGTGGTATTTATTACGATTGTAGTATGACCCTCAGCAATATGAGTGCCGAAGAACTGATCCTTTTGAACTGTGGTACTGGAGAAAACTGGAAAAGTCTGAAAGAGATGGGCATACCAGAGAAACCTGTATGCAGGTCAGGAAGCAACAGTTAGAACCAGACATGGAACAACAGACTGGTTCCAAATAGGAAAAGGAGTATGTCAAGACTGTATATTGTCACCCTGCTTATTTAACTTCTATGCAGAGTACATCATGAGAAACGCTGGGCTGGAAGAAGCACAAGCTGGAATCAAGATTGCTAGGAGAAATATCAATAACCTCAGATATGCAGATGACACCACCCTTATGACAGAAAGTGAAGAAGAACTAAAGAGACTCTTGATGAAAGTTAAAGAATAGAGTGAAAAAGTTGGCCTAAAGCTCAACATTCAGAAAACGAAGACCATGGCATCCGGTCCCATCACTTCATCAGAAATAGGTGGGGAAACAGTGGAAACAGTGGCTGTCTTTATTTTTGGGGGCTCCCAAATCACTGCAGATAGTGATTATAGCCATGAAATTAAAAGACACTTACTCCTTGGAAGGAAAGTTATAACCAACCTAGACATGATATTAAAAAGCAGAGACATTACTTTGTCAACAAAGGTCCATCTAGTCAAGGCTATGGTTTTTCCAGTAGTCATGTATGGATGTGGGAGTTGGACTATAAAGAAAGCTAAGCCCAGAAGAATAAATGCTTTTGAACTGTGGTGTTGGAGAAGACTCTCGAGAGTCCCTTGGACTGCAAGGAGATCCAACTAGTCCCTCCTAAAAGAGATCAGTCCTGGGCGTTCATTGGAAGAACTGATGAAGCTGAAACTCCAATACTTTGGCCAACTCATGTGAAGAGCTGACTCATTTGAAAAGACCCTGATGCTGGCAAAGATTGAGGACAGGAGGAGAAGGGGACAACAGAGGATGAGATGGTTGGATGGCATCACCAACTGAATGGACATGAGTTTAGGTGAACTCCAAGAGTTGGTGATGGACAGGGAGGCCTGGCATGAGGTGGTTCGTGGGGTCTCAAACAGTCAGACACGACTGAGTGACTGAACTGACTGACTGGAGAAGACCCTTGAGACTCCCTTGGACTGCAAGGTGATCAAACCAATCACTCCTAAAGGAAATCAACCCTGAATATTCACTGGAAGGACTGATAGTGAAGCTCCAACCCTTTGGTCACCTGATGTGAAGAGCCAAATCATTGGAAAAGACTATAATGCTGGGAAAGGAACACAATTGAGAAACTAAGCCCAAGCACAAGAGGAGAAGGGGGAGACAGAGGATGAGATGGTTGGATGGCATCACTGACTCCATAGACATGAGTTTGAGCAAACTCTGGGAGATAGTGAAAGACAGGGGAGCCTGGTGTGCTGCAGTTCATGGGGTTGCAAAGAGTTGGACTCAGCAACTGAACAAAACCTCAGCAATATCTATTGGCGAACTGAAAAAAATTACAGTAATAACAAATCCTGGAAGGTACACAGCATGACCAAGATCGATGTACTTAAGTATTATGTAGAGAGACAGATGGAGAGAGAGAAAGATCCAGCTGGGGGCTGTGCTTTATTGAGTTCTGAGGGTAAAGTGGCTAGGATTCTGCTAGTTCATTATTTAATGATGAATACCTAAGGCGGAATGAGGGCATAACCAAGGAAAAGCAGGCACTCTTGAGTTCATTTATCTATTTACTCAGGGTTTTCTAAAGGGATACCTTATAGGCTTGGGTCTTCTGGGTGCTTGTCTAGTAGATGCTGTCATACAGCTGGCAATATATTTATTTAATGTATTATCTTTTAAAAGGATGCCTCAGCAATCCAAAGCTGAATTACTGGCTCTTAAATTGTAGTTGAAACCTTAATGCCAGATATTTAAACTGCAAACTTGCTAGTGTCTCATAACTGCACTTCTAGTTTCATTCAATTATTCACCTTGGTGATCACAAGTGTTCTCAGTCAGTCAGTCATGTCTGACTCTTTGTGACTCCATGGACTGTAGCCTGCCAGGCTCCTCTGTCCATGGGATTCTCCCAACAAGAATACTAGAGTGGGTAGTCATTCCTTTCTCCAGGGGATCTTCTCAACTCAGGGATTGAACCAGGGTTTCCTCCACTTCAGGAGGATTATTTATTATTCAAGCCACTGGGGAAGGTAGCTGCTGGAAAAAAAATTTTTTTTGATTTTTAGACACACATATATATACCTCCCAGTGAAATCTACATGGAAAGACAAACTGGAATAAATTTACCTGATACTATCTTTGTGTCACAGATGACCATAAATGTGAGGAAAAAATGTTAAATCACACATTTCATTATGATGCAAAATGTTTATTTTTCATGCCACACATCTATTAATTAAAGCATGGAAGATAGGTGCCTACAAGTGAAGGGGTTTATTCATTGAAGTGGGGGATAGGATACCGTATTTTATTAATAAATTATTATCCTCTTTCTCCTTGAAAACTTCTAATGCTACCTACTTATATGACTCTTCTTATTGTTCTAAAACTAACTCCCCTTTCCTAATATTTGTAATAAACACTAAAAGGGATAGCGATTGAACAGTGTTAGTTCATCCATTTCCGATCTCCTTTATGTTCAGAAATCAGTCCATTCTTTGTGATCAGAGGATGATCCACACAAAAGAGCTTGATATCCTGCCCAGACATTGATATCTAGCCCAGGTCACCAGTTTTTCTCCACAAACATGCATGTCTATCTACCTTTCCTAGTTACCTAGAAGAGAACCTCAAGGTAGTCACTTGTTACTACACTGATCTGAAATATATTTGCATAACAGAATGATCATGAATGTTCTTCTCAAATATCAGAATATATGCCAAAAATAAAAACTACATACTATTAAAATTGCCCTCAGTTCTATTCATTTTCATTATTGTGTCAGTTAGCTATTGATGCCTAACAAGTCATTCTATAGCAAAGGGATATTTAATAGTACATTTCTTTTAACCAAAAGAAATCACATAATGTAGAGTTGTACTGATTTTTTTATGCACCACATGAGTGTATAAGTAAGATCTCAATCTCTACATTGTATTTGTCAGGCTCATCCATGATGTTGAGTAGGACTGTATTGATCTTCTCTCTTGAATCAATTTATTATCAGTTTACTGCATTTCTATATCTAGGTTAAGCTTTTATTTACAGATAAAAATGTTTATCACTTGAATTACTTAAATTTAATAACACCCATTCTACATCCATAACTGAGACTTGGCTTCTTTCCCAGTTAGAAGATATATCTTCCACCCTTTTTAAGTGAGAAACTGCTGCCTTTGTTCTAGATTCAAATCTTACTGATGCACCTTTAGATTTTTTAATATTTAATTAAATTAGTGGAGTACAGTTGCATTCAATAAACTGAGTATTTAAAGTGAGCAACTTGATGAATTACAAGGTCTCTACAAAAATTAAGAGAACATTTGTTGTTGTTGTTCAGTGGCTAAGTTGTGTCTGACTCTTTGAAACCCCATGGACTACAGCACACCAGTCTCTTCTGTCCTTCACTATCTCCCAGAGTTTGCTTGAATTCATATCTTTTGAGTTGGTGATGATATTTAACAATCACATGCTCTGCTGTCCTCTACTCCTTTTATCTTTGATCTTTCCCAGCATCTGGCTCTTTTCCAGTGAGTTGGCTCTTCACGTCAGGTGACCAAAATATTGGAACTTCAGCTTCACCATCAGTTTCTTCCAATGAATATTCAGGGTTGATTTCCTTTAGAATTGACTAGTTTGATCTCTTTGCAGTCCAAGGGACTCTCAAGAGTCATCTCCAGCACCAAAATTTGAAGCAATTCTTTGGTGCTCAGTTTTCTGTATAAGAGAATATACTGCATGTTTATGTGTATGTATAATTTGACAGTGATACTAGTTTTAAATGCTTTGTTATGTAGTTGCAAACAAATTATGCTCTCTGAACTTCTTGTCTCCTTATTTCTGAAGGCAATGGGGGATACTAAATGTAACTTCGTATAGATGATTTGAGAAATAAACAAAATTAATATAGAAATTCATGAATTTCTATATTCATTTTTTAGTCTAAAGAAAACACTCAAGTGCAAATGTTCTGTTTCTATGTGTGCATGTTTGGCTACAATTTTCTTTCAGATAAGCACAATCTTATACATAAATGTAAGGGCTTCCCTGGTGGCTCAGTGAAAAAAATCTGCCTGCCAATAAAAGAGTCCATACTTCAATCCCTCGGTAAGAAGATACCCTGGAGAAGGAAATGACAACCTAACCCAATATTTTCATCTGGGAAATCCAATGGACAGAGGAGCCTGCTAGCTACAGTCCATGGGGTAGCCAAAGAGTTGGACATGATCTAGTGACTAAAACAACAACAAACAATACACATGTGTACATACATTGATAGGATTAGGATTCCATCTTTTCTTTTTAAAGGAAACTAAAGAGAGAAGTAGAGAGAATAGAATCAAAATGAATGCATATTTCAATTAATATAAAATAAAAGAATATAGAAATATAGACACAAAAATTTTAAATACAATGGGTGACCTCTATCTTCATACTGGATTACATTTCCTGCCTCAATGTCACAAGGCATCATAGTCAGGCAACTTTTACAGTTATGTAATGCATAGATAATTGTATCAGCTAATGGTATGAAATAACGTCATACTGATTTAAAAGGTTTTTTCTACTTAATGTGGGTTTTCAACATAAAATGCTCTTATTAAAGTAACTAATGAATGAGTTGAGAATGTTAAACTCAGTTTTTGCCAACAAATTTTATTGAATGAACATCTATATTAGGTTTCTGTTCCTGTTGTAAAATATCCCCAAACTATTGGTTACAATAAACAAATATGTGCTGTTACGGTTCTGGATATCAGAAGTGTAAAATGAATGAATCTCATTGGATCAATATCAAATGTTAGAAGGTGGTTCAAGTTGGCAGCGCAGGAAGATCAGACACTGACCTCAATCCACAGACACACAAAATGTGCAGCTACATATCTTCTGAAATTGTCTGGTTCTGAACCAGTACCATACTGTTTTGTTTACTGTAGCTTTGTAATATATGTTGATATTAGAGACTGTGGCAACTCCAGCTTATCCTTTCTCAAAATTGCTTTGGCCATTTTCAGTCTATTGTTTTTATCCATATGACTTTTAGAATTATTTTTCCTAGTTCTGTAAAAAAGAAAGTGCCTTTGTTATTTTGATAGGGATTCCATTGAGTCTGGAGATTGCTTTGGGTGGTATGGTCATTTTAACAATATTAATTATTTCATTGTATATCTTTCTGCTTTTTGTGTCATCTTCAGTTTCTTTCATGAAAGTTTTCAATTTTCAAAGTTCAAGTTTTTTGCCCCTTTATTAAATTACTCTTCAGTTATTTATTCTTTGATGTGACAGTAAATTACATTTTCCCATCTTTCTTATAGTTCATTATTGACAAATAGAAACTTAACAGATTTCTGTATATTAATTTTGTACTATGCAACTTTACTGAAAACATGTGTTATTACTGGTGGTGTCTTTAGGATTTTCTATATACAGCATCAGGCTTCCGTGGTGGCTCAGTGGTAAAGAATCTGCCTGCCAATGCAGGAGACATGAGTTTCATCCCTGGGTCAAGAAGATCCTAAGGAGAAGGAAATGGAAACCCACTTTCATACCTGGGAAATCCCATGGATAGAGCAGCCTAGTGAGCAGCCTAGTTTGCTACATGAGGTTGCAAAAGAGTCAGACACGACTTAGTGACTGAACATGTACACATAAAATAGCATCATGTCTGTTGCAAACAGTAACAGTTCATCCTTTCCAGTTGGATTATTTTCATATCTCTTTCTTATTTGATTGCTCTGCCTAGGACTTCTAATATTATGTTGAATAAAATTGTCAAAAGTGGGTATCTTTGCCTTGTTCCTGATTTTAGGAGAAATATTGTTAATTTTTCACCAGTGAGCATAATATTGGCTATTGTTTGGTCATAAATGGCCTTTTTTATGTTGAGGTATTTTCCTTTATACCCACTTTGTTGAGAGTTTTTATTATAAATACATATTGAATTTTGTCAAAATGTTTTTTTGTATCTATTCAGATGATACTACAAATTTTATTCTTCATATGTTAATTAGAAGTACCACACTGTTCAGTCTATTGGTATTTAACCATCCTTGCATCCCTGGGGTAAATCTCAATTGTTCTTGGTGTGTGACTCTTTTAACATATTGCTGAATTTGGTTTGTTAATATTTTGTTGAGCATTTTTGCATCTATATTCATTGGTGGAATCAACCTGTCATTATCTTTGTTGTGGTATGCCTGGCTTGTTGGACAATGAAATTATAAAAGCCTCTGGAATGAGTGAATACAATATGCATTCAAAATAACATGCAAACATGAATTGTCATTCAGAATAGCTAAAACTACCTACACCTGAGTTGCATAGGCCCACAGCCTGGCTACTCAGAGTGGTCCACAATCTGAATATCTGGGCCCTTCAGGACCTAATGAATCAGAACCTGTATTACAACTACAACCATAGGTGATACCTATGCACACTGAAGTTGGGGAAATGATGGTCTAGAAGAGGTTTTTCTCATCTTCTTATGATGACAGTTGAAACAGGACAATTATTTGTATTGATAATTGCAGGTGTTTAGCAGCATTCCTTCAGACATTGACAAATATTCCCAGGGGCAAAATGATCTTGGGCTGATCAGTCTACAGTTTGATAGCTGGATGCATCCTGGCAGAATTCTGATTAAGGTCTTTTCTATACTCAGTTTGAACCTTTAGGCATATCATTAAATTCCTTTAAACATATTTCTGCCATGTGGAATGGTGCTCATAGTAATACTACCTCATAATATAAAGTTTTCTAAAAGGTAATTTGGACAATGCCTAAGAGATGCCAACCTCAGGTGAATAGTAGTGAAATATCTACACATAACATCTACAATTAACAAAATATTTTATAGTGAGGGGCTAAGTATCAGCTCTTAGCTTGTGATGAAATTTGAAATCCCTAATTCTTGGACAAGTGTTTTAAGAAGCCAGAGATTGTGGTGCCCCAAATTGCATTTCAGTTCTCCCCTTTGCTGAATAGAGGAATAACAATTTTCTGAGGACAACAAGGCTGTGTGCTGACTATAAAGCAACCTTTTAGGGATCAAATGTACCTAGTCCTGACAAGTTCCTTCATGTCAGACTTTGAAGAAAATATTAATTCCAGGTTGGGATAATGTGATTGAGGTTAGATCTCTAAAAATCAGGAAAGATTGAGGACAAGTATAATAAAAGACTGGATTCACTTGACTTCTAACCTGATCTCTAGGGAACAGAGAGCCATTAGGAGAAATTGCCTTTGTGTTTACTCCAGATGCCCAAAGGGAAATCATGTGCTTAGCGATTGGAATAATGGGAAGGAAATGTGCCTAATGAGCAAGTATAGAGAGTTATTAATATCTTCCCTGCTGAAGTCCCTTAGTGTTTGTATCCCTAACCTGGACAGGACATGACAGGTGTTTTGGAATCATAAGTCTGGATCAGGAGCCAATGTTTTACCACTACTCTCTGCTGTCTTGTCTGGTGACAGAGCTTCAGTTACCACCATCAACAATTCAGAGTAATGCAGATTTCAACCAGAAAACTCCCTCTCTGAGACCCCATCTAGGTAAGTCTGAGAACCCAGCAGATGCTCCAGGAAAGATTCAGAGAAAATGGAACCTGAGAACTTTTATCTTAAATCATCTGAGAACCTAATCAGTCTAGCCCAGAAATGAGAGCTCACTGAGTTTGTATTCTTGATTAACTAGTGAAGTATAATTGATTTATGTACTATGTTAATATGAATGTGTCTGTTTGAATCTGCAGTGCAAGCTGACAAGGAAGTGATAGGAATGGAGGTTCAATATGATGACGTTGTAAAATAAGTGAGATAAAAATATGGTTCCAATAAAGTTAAAACATACGTGAGATTTGCTCTTCAGAGGAGTAGGAAAGTACAGTATTACATGTGGAGGACTATGCAGGAAATAAAGAATATTTTTTAAATTTCTAAGTTGCAGTATATTTGAGCATATTCTGCATTCATTAAGAAAGTCCAGGTCAAAGGAGGTAGACATTACCTTCCAACAGCAGTTTTGTTCGGTTGCTAAGTCATGTCCAGCTCTTTGCGACCCATTAACTACAGCATGTCAGGTCCCTGTCCTTCACTATCTCCCAGAGTTTGCTCAAACTCAAGTCCATTCAGTTGGTGATGCTATAAAACTGTCTCATCCTCTGTCGTCTTTTCTCCTCCTTCCCTCAATCTTTCCCAGGACCAGGGTCTTCCCAGGTGGCTCAGACAGTAAAGAATCTGACTGCAATGTGGAAAACTTGGGTTCAATCCCTGGGTCAGGAAGATCCCTGGAGAAGGGTGTCAAACTACTCCAGTATTCTTGTCTGGAGAATTCCATGGACAGAGAAGCTTGGGGGGCTACAGTCCATGGTGGGCAAAGAGTCGGATATAACTGAGCAAGTGACAGGTTTACATTCTCTATTGCAAATTGATTGTAAAAATTATTAACACAGTTTATGTATAAGGGTCTAAATGGCTCAGTGGTAAAAAATCTGCCTGCCAATGCAGGAGATTCAGGAGACTTAGTTTTGATCTTTGTCTAGGGAAGATCCTCTGGAGCAGGAAATGGCAAACCATTACAGTATTCTTGCCTGGAAAATCTCATAGACTAGAGGATCCTGGAGGGTTATAATCCATAAGCGGACAAAGAGTCAGACACAACTGAGCACCCACCTTTGCAAGTTTTTGAATATTTTTTTCATGTTTTCAGAAAAAAGTGATTTTTCCCATTAAGTTTATTGTTTGACATAAATTATTTTAAATATAAATTTAGATCTATGTGGGAAGTGTGTGAAAATGTACACATTTTGTATGATCAGTTCTATTAGTTAATCATGTCACACTCTTACATATAATTACATTTTATATGGAGAAAAATTTTTCTGCATCCCTGATAATAATAGCAGATTTTTATGTGCATTGTGTTCTTATTTCACATCTGTACTTCCTTAATGGTAGCTTTTTTGCCTTTTGTAGTTAGATTTGTTTTTAAGAATAGTAATCATCTTCTCCCCTCTTGTGGAAGACATTTTTGGCATTCAACTGGCTACTGCTCTTTTTAATAAGCATATTGGAATCTGTTTATGTTTTTATTGATAGAAAGTTTAACTTAATATAGTTTCTTTTTCTACTTTTCAAAAATGTATCTTTATATTTCGTATATAATCTTTAATTAAGAGACCCATGTGGGTGTGATTAAGTTTTTACTTTATATGTCTTAATTCATAATCAGTCTTAGATTTTTATTAAATGCCATTTTATACAATTGTTTGAATCCACTAGTTTTCACATGGCTTTATTTTCCTTACCATATTTTTTATTTTGTGAATTCTCTTTTTTTAATTATTTTCTATATAAATGCATTTATTTTGTAAACACAAAAGTGAACAAAATATGAAGTCTCTGTTTCTTTGGACCTTAAATCATAATGGGAAAGGCCTATTACATAATATAAATGCATGGATATGACATACTGTCCTCAGAGATAAATCATGTTAAAAGACAAACTTTATAGCCTATGCAGTATTTTATGGAGTATGGTGTAGAGAAGCCTCTGCATGTTAAGCCTAGGAACAGAACCAGGTCTAGAGCATGCCCATCGGATGTATCAAAAATGACCAAAGCCAAAGCTAAAAAAAAAAAAAAAAAACACAGAAAGGAATACCACAAAGAAAAAATGAAAGAAGGGCCAGCACATCCACAGCTGCATGATTTTTTTTTAAAGTGCTGTCAAATAAACAAAGATAGGTATAAAAATCTCAGTAAGACCAGTGTCATGAGATGGATTCCATGGTGAAGCAAGTGGAGCAATAAAGGTCCAGTCAGTCTTTGGTCCCTCGAGACTGAGGTGACGTCAGCACCCACACTGTTGCCTGTTCTATCTGAAACCTGGCTCCTCTGTTGGGCTCTTCATTTATGTTGCTTTCCCCTCATTATTAGAACATCTCTTCTTAAACTTTTCTTGCCTTTAATGCATTGGATTCTAGATGTTTTGGGCTATGTATCAAATCCATTCCTTTATTTTGTGATCCTGCATGCTTGCTCACAAAAACTTCAAAAAGTGAACATATGCACATACACACAGAACAGGACAAAGAGAACCATGGAGCAATTTTTCAGGGATTATGAATGATACTCCCCAAGTATTTGATTGTATGTTAAGTGTGTGTCTGCAACACTAGTGAAGTGAAGTTGCTCAGTCGTGTCTGACTCTTTGCGACTCCATGGACTGTAGCCTATCAGGCTCCTCCGTCCATGGGATTTTCCAGGCATGAGTGCTGGAGTAGATTGCCATTTCCTTCTCCAGGGGATCTTCCCGACCCAGGAATCGAACGCGGGTCTCCCTCATTGCAGGCAGACGCTTTACCATCTGAGCCACCAGGGAAGCCCTAATGGGTCTCAATCTTAGAATATGGGAAACATTTTTCTGGCATATCCTACCCTCTTACATTAGTTCATTTGGTTCTCTGAATTTGTGGGTTCCACTTCTATGGATTCACCCAACAATAGATAAGAAATATTCCAGGAAATCCCAGAGAGTTCAAAAAAAAAGCAAGATATGAATTTGAAACTCACCAATGTTCTTAATTATAGGTACCACATTTTCTTCATCCATTCTTCTGTTGATGGACATTTAGATGACTTCCATGACTTGACTATTTTAGATATTCTACAATAAAAATTGAGGTGTATGTGTCTTTTGAATTATGGCTTTCTCTGGATATATCCCCAGTAGTGGGATTGCTGGGTATTGCATGCGTGCATATTCAGTTGCTTCAGTCTTGTCCAACTCTTTGTGACACTATGGACTGTAACCTGCAAGTCTCCTCGGTCCATGGGATTCTCCAGGCAAGAATACTGGAGTGGGTTGCCATGTGCTCCTCCAGGGGATCTTCCCAACCCAGGAATCCAATGAGCATCTCATTCATCTCCTGCATTGCAGGCAGATTGTTTACTGCTAAGCCACTGAGGAAGCCCCTTGCTGGGTCATATGGTAGTTCTATTTTTTATTTTTTAAGGAGCTTCCTTACTGTTCTCATAGTGTCTGTATCAACTTACATTCCCACCAACAGTGCAAGAAGTTTCCCTTTTCTTCACATCCCCTCCAGCATTTATTGTTTGTAGATTTTTTTGATAATGTTCATTCTGACAGGTGTGAAGTGATAACTTATTAGTTTTGAGTGCTCTGTGGTGACAGAAATGGGAAGGAAATCTAAAAAAGAAAAATATATATGTATAAATACAATTGCTTCACTTTGAAGTACATTAGAAACTAACACAACATTGTAAGGGAAATATACTCCAATAAAAATTAATTAAAGATAAAAATCTCAAAATGCAACTAAATAAACTATGGAGTCATTACATCCCAATGACAATTTATATAACTGGAAGTTTGCATATTTTTACTTCTTTTACCCATTTTACTCATCTTTCTCTGGAAACCACCAATTTTTCTCTTTTCTATGAGCTCATTTTTTGTTAGGGTTAGGTTTTTTTGTTGTTGTTATTTTAGAAACTGTCATGGTCTGTGTGCAGGTTGGAAAAGAATTTCCAGACATGAGGCACAATGAGAGGAGAATAAAGTTTATTAGAGTGGGAGATGCTGTTAGAACTGTGGGCCAGCTCAAGGGAGAACCAATGTTGAACAGGGGTACTTAGTCCATTTTTATACCAAGGGTACAATGAGCAGGATAGGGGTCTTATGGGTCATTTGCTGGTTGGATGAGGTGGGGGAAGAGTAAGGCAAACGCCTTCTCCCTATGGGTAGGAGGGGAGACAGGTTATACTGCTCAGGAGCACCTGAAATTCTTTAATAGTTACAACATGGGGGAGGAAGGGACAATAAGAGTCTGTTTTTTCCTGTTCCTGCATTCCAAGGCCCTCCTTGTTTTTCTTCTGTTCTTTTTTCCTTGGGACACCTCAGAATCCACACATGAGATTATATAGTATTAGTATTTTTCTTAGTCCATTTAACATAAAACAGTCAAAGTCTATCCATGCTATCACAAATAGCAATATTTCATTACTTTTTATGGCTAAATTAAAAAGACATAGCTTATTTTTTCATTTATTCATTGATGGAAATTGTATTGAATCTATAGATTTCTTTGGGTAGTATGGGCATCTTAACGACAGTAATTCTTGTGGGAGAAGGCGAGCGTGGGACGAATTGAGAGAATAGCATTGAAACATGTATATTACCATATGTGAAATAGATCATCAGTCCAAGTTTGGTGCATGAAACAAGGCAGCACTCAAAGCCGGTGCACTGGGACAACCTTGAGGGATGGGATGGGGAGGGAGGCGGGAAAGGGGTTCAGGATGGGGGACACATGTACACCCATGGCTGATTTATGTCAATGTATGGCAAAAACCACCACAATATTGTAAAGTAATTAGCCTTCAATTAAAATACATTAATTAATTTAAAAATAATATTAATTCTCTTCGTTATGAGTAGGGTGTATCTTTCCATATATTTGTGTCCTCAATTTCTTTCACCAATGTCTTATACTTTTCAGTGCACAGGTCTTACACCTGCTTGATTATTCCTAGGTATATTATTCTTTTTGATGCAGTTGGAAAATGTGCTATTTCCTAATTTCTATTTTTGATAGTTCATGATTAATGTAGAGAATGCAACAGATTTGCAACTGATATTCATAGCAGCATTGTTCACAAAAGCCAAGATATGGAAATGACCTAAGGTTCAATGGATGGATGAGTGGATAAAGAGGTTATGGTGAATGTACACAATGAAATAACACTTAGCCATAAAAAAATGACACACAGAGGAAATCCTCTGGCTTATGGCAGCATGAATGAAATATGGAGGCATTATACTAACTGAAAGATGTAAAACAAACAAAAAAAATCAAATACTATATGATCTCACTTATATGCTGAACTTTAAATAAACAAAAACAACAGAAAACTCATAGAAAAATCAGACTTGTGTCTATCAGAAGCAGAGTATTGAGGCTTAAGAAAATAGAAAAAAGTTACCAAGATACAAAAACTTCCAGATATAATTACTAGATGTAGATGCAATGTAAAAAATGATAAGTATAGCTAATGTTGGACTTCGCTGATGGGTCAGTGGTAAAGAATCCACCTGCCAATGTTGGAGACGTGAGTTTGCTCCCTGGGTCAGGAAGATACCCTGGAGGAGGAAATGGCAACCCACTCCAGTATTCTTGCCTGGTAAATCCCATGGACAGAGGATTTTGGTGGGCTATTGTCCATGGGGTCACAAAAGAGTTGGACACGACTTAGCAACTAAACAACAACCTAACTAACATTGCTGTACAATATATAGGAAAATTGTTAAGAGAGTAAATATAAGAATTCTAATCACTAGGAGGGGCTTACCTCATGGCTCAGATGGTAAAGAATCTGCCTGCCAGTGCTGGAGACCCCAGTTCGTTCCTGAGGTGAGACTTTTTTTATTTTCTTTTTTATTTCTTAGTTTATTTTTTTGTATCTATATAAGAAGATGGATGTTAGCTTAACCCACTGTGATAATCATTTCAAAATATATGCAAATTAAACCTTCATGCTATATTCCAAGAACTTACATAGTGGTGTATATCAATTATTTTTTAAATGAAACTGGAAAATAAACAGCTGACTTTTGTCTTGCTCCTGTTCAAAGAGGTAAAGCTTTTCTTCATTGAATATAATGTTAGCTCTGTGCTTGTGATACATGGCCTTTATTATTTTGAGCTCTGTTCCTGCTTTATCCAATTTGTTGAGAGCTTTTAATCATAAAGATATGTTGGATTTTGTCAAGAGGTTTTTCTGCATCTGTTGAAAAGATTATACAAGTTTTTTCCTTCATTTTGTTAATGTATTATATCACATTGATTGATCACGACATTGAACCATTCTTGCATGCCTGAAATAAATTCACTTGATCAGGATACATGATCCTTTTTATGCATTATTTAGTTTTGCTAATGTTTTGTTGAGAATGTTTGCACTGGGAATATTGGTCTTTAATTTTCTTTGCTTGTAGAGTCCTTGTCTGATTTTGGTATAAGGGTAATGCTGCCTTTATAAAATGAGTTTGGAACAGTCTCTGTTCCTTATAGTTTGCAAATACTTTCTGAAGATTGATATTAATTCCTTTTTGAAAGTGTGGTAGAATTCACCAGTGAAGGTATCTCATCCTAGACATCTGTTTGTTGGGAGGTTATTTATTATTGATTCAACCTCCTTACTAGTGATTTGTTTCTTCACAGTTTCTGTTTTATAATGATTTAATCTTGGGAGGTTGTATTTTTCTAGACATTTTTCCATTTTTTCTAGATTATCCAACTTGACATATGATTGCTCATAAAAGTCTCTCATATCCTTACATTTCTCTAGTATCAGTTGTAAAATCTCCTCTTTCATTTTTGAATTTATTTATGTGAGTTCTGGACATTTCTTCTGCCAGGTACACACTTCCACACACAGCCTTTCATTTCTCTCCTCTTACATGAAATTACGGCTCAAATGTCACCTTGCTTTCAGGTCTTGCCTAAATACCCATGACAAAGTGAATGCACTATTCACTGTCTCCTTTATAGCTGCTCTAGATTTATTTATACCACTTGTTGCCATCTGTAAGTATTGTATAATGGTATTAATGGCTTACATATTTTTATCCATCATTGAACTGTAGGTACTTTTGCTCTTCAGGACCTTTGAAGAAATTGCCTAGATAGTAACTATTAATGAATCATGGTCAGACCTCAATTTACATTCCTGAAATCATGAAGAATTTTTCATTAAAAGTGTAGAATACATAACTTCTTGGGGGGTAAAGTTGATTGGAACAAAAATTTCAAGTCACAGGTTGCAGAGGGAAAACACTAAATCAGATCTGCACACAGAATATTAAAATTAGTTTCTTGATGGCCAAGCATAAGGCCAATTTTAATTATATATTCCATTCAAGTTTGTGTGAATATTTGTAATATCATTTTTTTCTTTCCTAGTGGTTACTTCAAACACATGGAAGCAGGCAATGATACAAAAATTTCAGAATTTATTCTCCTGGGATTCTCAGAGGAGCCAGAGCTACAGCCCCTCATATTTGGACTTTTCCTCTCCATGTACCTGATCACCGTCTTTGGAAACCTGCTCATCATCCTGGCTATCAGCTCAGACTCTCACCTCCACACCCCCATGTATTTCTTCCTCTCCAACCTGTCCTTTGTACACATCTGTTTCATCTCTACCACTGTCCCAAAGATGTTGTGGAACATCCAGACCCAGAGCAAAGTTATAACCTATGAAGGCTGCATCACACAAATTTATTTTTTCCTACTCTCTGCAGTGTTGGACATCTTCCTCCTGACAGTGATGGCCTATGACTGCTTTGTGGCCATCTGTCACCTGCTGCACTACACAATCATCATGAATCCCCGGATCTGTGGACTACTGGTTTTGGTGTCTTGGATCATGTGTATTCTGAATTCCTTGTTACAAAGTTTAATGATGTTGCAGCTTTCCTTTTGCACTAATGTGGAAATCCCCCACTTTTTTGTGACCTTAGTCAGATGACCCAACTTGCCTGTTCTGACAACTTTCTTAATTACATGGTGATTTATTTTACAACTGTCCTGCTAGATAGTGGTGCCCTGACTGGTATCCTTTACTCTTACTCAAAGATTGTTTCCTCCATACGTAGAATCACATCAACTCAAGAGAAGTATAAAGCATTTTCCACCTGTGCATCTCACCTCTCAGTTGTCTCCTTATTTTTTTCTACAAGCCTAAGAGTGACTTTAGCTCTGCTGCTACCCACAGCTCACACTCAAGTGCAACAGCCGCGGTGATGTACACTGTGGTCACACCCATGCTGAATCCCTTCATCTACAGTCTGAGAAATAAAGACATAAAAGGGGCTCTGAAAAGACTCTTTGTGATGGTGAGTCCAAAAAGACAAATAATTCTAGGTCTGGAGAAATGCCCATCATTGCAAGGCTCAACGCCTCAAGGTCAGTTGTTGTGATTCTTTAATCAGACTGTGGAAGTGAAAGTTGCTCTTTTATTTATTTCCTGAATTTTTATTTTTTCAACTATCTGGTACAGTGGAATTACCTCATTTATTAATGAGGATATGCAATGGCTTTCTTCTCTTTTTTTTCTTCCTGTTTCCTTACTTTTTTTCTCAAATTTTGATATGAAAAAGTTGAAAAATCCTATGTATTGCAAGGAACTGCCTTAATTTACTAAGAATCAGTTCAGTTCAATCCTTTGAAACCCCATGGACTGCAGCACACCAGGCTTCCCTGGCCATCACCAACTACCAGACTTTGCTCAAATTCATGTACATTGAGTCGGTGATGCCATCCAACCATCTCATTCTCTTTTGCCCCTTCTCCTCCTGCCTTCAGTCTTTCCCAGTGCAGTCTTTTCCAAT
Organism: Bos grunniens; assembly: GCF_055505025.1. Taxonomy (NCBI): domain Eukaryota; kingdom Metazoa; phylum Chordata; class Mammalia; order Artiodactyla; family Bovidae; genus Bos; species Bos grunniens. Next base: position 10,394,214 of record NC_141171.1, read on the forward strand.
GAGTCAGTTCTTTGCATCAGCTGGTCAAAGAATTGGAATTTCAGCTTCAGCATCAGTCTTTCCAATGAGTATTCAGGACTGATTTCCTTTAGGATTGACTGAGTTGATCTCCTTGCAGTCCAAGTGACCCTCAAGAGTCTTCTCCAGCACCAGAATCCAAAAGCATCAATTCTTCAGTGTTCAGCTTTCCTTATGGTCCAACTCTCACATCCATACATAGCTAGTAGAAAACCACAGCTCTGACTAGACAAGCATTTGTTAGCAAAGTAATGTCTCAGCTTTTTAATATGCTGTCTGGGTTGGTCATATCTTTTCTTCCAAGGAGCAAGCATCTTTTTACTTCATGGCTGAACTCACCATCTGCAGTGATTTTGGAGCCCCAAAAAATAAAGTCTCTATTTTCATTGTTTCCCCATCTATTTGCCATGAAGTGATGGGACCAGATGTCATGATCTTAGTTTTTTGAATGTTGAGTTTTAAGCAAGATTTTTCACTCTCTTCTTTTGCTTTAATCAAGAGGCTCTTTAGCTTCTCTTCACTTTCTGCCATAAGGGTGGTGTCATCTGCATATCTGAGGTTATTGCTATTTCTCCCAGCAATTGTGATTCTAGCTTGTGCTTCATCCAGCTGGCATTTTGCATGATGTACTTCACATAAAAGTTAAATAAGCAGGTGAAAATATAAAGCCATGATGTACTACTTTCCCAATTTGGAACCAGTCTGTTGTTCCATGTCCAGTTCTAACTGTTGCTTCCTGACTTGAATACAAATTTCTCAGAAGGCAGGTAAGGTCATCTGATATTCCCTTCTCTTTCAGAAGTTTCCACAGTTTGTTGTGATCTACACAGTCAAAGGCTCTGGTATATTCGATAAAGCAGAAGGAAATGTTTTTCTGGAACTCTCTTGCTTTTTCAGTGATCCAGCAGATGTTGGCAATTTGATCTCTGGCTCCTCTGGCTTTTCTCAATCCAGCTTGAACATCTGGAAGTTCACAGTTCACACACTGTTGAAGCCTGGCTTGGAGAATTTTGAGTATTACTTTTCTAGCATGTGATTTGAGTATTACTTTGCTAGCACGATTGTGTGGTTTGAGCATTCTTTAGCATTGCCTTTCTTTGGGACTTGAGTGAAAACTGACCTTTTCCAGTCCCGTGGCCACTGTTGAGTTTTCCAAATTTGCTGGCATATTGAGTGCAGCACTTTCACAGCATCATCTTTTAGGATTTGAAATAGCTCACCTGGAATTCCATCACCTCCATTAGCTTTGTTAAGGCCCATTTGACTTCACATTCCAGGATGTCTGGCTCTAGGTGAGTGATCACATCATCATGGTTATCTGGGTCATTAGGTTTTGGTTTTTTTTTTTGTATAGTTCTTCTGTGTATTCTTGCCACCTCTTCTTAATATCTTCTGCTTCTTTTAGGTCCATACTGTTTCTGTCCTTTATTAAGAAACATTTCTTCTCAAATGACAAATATCACCCTAGTTTACTCTGTCACTTGTTTTACTAAAAGAATCATCCATTGGAAAAATTAATTTGGAAGCTAGGCCACATTTATAATATTATAGAAGAGGAAAAACCAGAGAGTACAGTTTTTCACTTCTATGTCCATCATCCCTTTTTATATCATTCCTGAACTGGTGTTCTTGATGGTCTAGACCTTTATATAATTATGTGTTCTATAACAGTCCATTGAGTTTATTCTCCTAATGAGGATTTTGTTCTCTCATCCACATTGGCTACCAAAGTTGCTGGCAAATCTGATTATCAAATACATATCTGCCCTTATAGTCTACACAGAAGCGTGAGTGAAAGGAAAGTCACTCAGTCTTGTCTGATTCTTTGCACTCCCATGGACTATCAGGCCAGAATACTTGAGTGGGTAGCCTTTCCCTTCTCCAGAGGATCTCCCCAACCCAGGGATCAAACGCAGGGATCCCACATTGCAGGCAGATTCTTTACCATCTAAGCTACAAGGAATTGACTTAGTATGACCTTCAAGTCAGAGATGATATTGAATATAATAATGTAAACTTTATACTTTATAATATTATGCATGGCATTCATTTTCAGTCTGTACATATACCCATTAAAGTAACAAATACCTCCTTACCCATAGGTAGAGACAGTAAGGAATAGAGGTATTAGCATAATATATAGGTGGTGCTAGTGGTAAAGAACCTGCCTGCCAATGCAGGAGACAGAAGAGACCTGAGTTTGATCCCTGGATCAGGAAGATCCCCTGGACGAGGGCATGGCAACCCACTCCAGTATTCTTGACTGCAGAATCCCCGTGGACAGAGGAGCCTGGTGCCTACAATCCATAGGATTGCAAAAAATCAGACACGACTGAAGTGACTTAGCACACATGCACACATAGGAAGCATAGACTACTGAGAAGGGAGTATACAAGAATCCCATAGACTAATAAACAGGCAGTTCCTCTCCTAGACTATATGCTGGGAATCAAACAGAGACATTCACAACATCCAACAATATCACATTTATGAATGAAATTTACACACTGCAAATGAAAATAAATGTTTCAGGGTCTATATTTCAGATTCAGTTACAATTTTCTGTCTAGATAATTAATTAAAAATTAAAACATGTTTTTAATGAATCTGGCTAAAGGCTTGTCAATTTTGTTTATCTTCTTAAAGAGCAAGCTTTTAGTTTTATTAATCTTTACTATCGTTTCTTTCATTTCTTTTTCATTTTATTCCTGCTTGGATATAAAATGGTATGCATTTGAGTCAGTTCTGATGAGGTGCATGAACCTAGAACCTATTATACAGAGTGCAGTAAGTCAGAAAGAGAAAGATAAATATCATATTCTAACTGAATATAGGATATATAGAATATAGAAAAATGGTACTGAAGAATTTATTTACAGGGCAGCAATGGAGAAACAGATATAGAGAGTAGACTTATAGACATAGGGAGAGGGGAGAAGAGGGTGAGATGTATGGAAAGAGTAACATGAAACTTACACTACCATATGTAAAATTGATAGCCAAAGGGAATTTGCTGTATAGCTCAGGAAACTCAAACAGGGGCTCTGTATCAACCTAGATGGGTAGGACGGGGAGGGAGATGGAAAGGAGGTTCAAAAGGGAGGGAATATATGTATACCTATGGCTGATTCATGTTGAGGTTTGACATAAAACAACAAAATTCTGTAAAGCAATTATCCTTCAATAAAAAAAATTAAAAATATGCTTTTAAATTATAAAAAAAAAACTTTTAAATAGTGTGGAACACTGGTTTCATTGCAAAGGGCAATTTATTCATTAAGGTGAAAGACTGATAAAACTGTTTTTTTGTTTTCTTATTGAATTATCTTACAATTTCTGCTTGAAAACTTTCAGCAATGCCTACAACTATGATTTTTCCCATTTTTCTAAATAAAAAATCTCATTCATTCTAAATGTTGCCATAAAATGAGCAGTGAACAAGTGATAGCATGCACTGTATATCTCCCATATGATGTGGTAGAATTTCCTCAACTTTCATGATTAAAACTGACTCATAAAAGAACTTGAATTTCTGCCTACTTATAAGGTTCAGAGTCAACAGTTTTTGTGTACAATTATGTATGCGCTTGCAAGCTCTCCTTGGAACATCAATTAAGTCACTTTTTTTTTTTTTTTATTCTTCCAATTTTATTTTATTTTTAAACTTTACATAATTGTATTAGTTTTGCCAAATATCAAAATGAATCCGCCACAGGTATACATGTGTTCCCCATCCCGAACCCTCCTCCCTCCTCCCTCCCCATACCATCCCTCTGGGCCGTCCCAGTGCACCAGCCCCAAGCATCCAGCATCATGCATCGAACCTGGACTGGCAACTCGTTTCCTACATGATATTTTACATGTTTCATTGCCATTCTCCCAAATCTTCCCACCCTCTCCCTCTCCCACAGAGTCCATAAGACTGTTCTATACATCAGTGTCTCTTTTGCTGTCTCGTACACCGGGTAATTGTTACCATCTTTCTAAATTCCATATATGTGCGTTAGTATACTGTATTTATGTTTTTCCTTCTGGCTTACTTCACTCTGTATAATAGGCTCCAGTTTCATCCACCTCATTAGAACTGATTCAAATGTATTCTTTTTAATGGCTGAGTAATACTCCATTGTGTATATGTACCACTGCTTTCTTATCCATTCATCTGCTGATGGACATCTAGGTTGCTTCCATGTCTTGGCTATTATAAACAGTGCTGCGATGAACATTGGGGTACACGTGTCTCTTTCCCTTCTGGTTTCCTCAGTGTGTATGCCCAGCAGTGGGGTTGCTGGATCATAAGGCAGTTCTATTTCCAGTTTTTTAAGGAATCTCCACACTGTTCTCCATAGTGGCTGTACTAGTTTGCATTCCCACCAACAGTGTAAGAGGGTTCCCTTTTCTCCACACCCTCTCTAGCATTTATTGCTTGTAGACTTTTGGATCGCAGCCATTCTGACTGGTGTGAAATGGTACCTCATAGTGGTTTTGATTTGCATTTCTCTGATAATGAGTGATGTTGAGCATCTTTTCATGTGTTTGTTAGCCATCTGTATGTCTTTTTTGGAGAAATGTCTATTTAGTTCTTTGGCCCATTTTTTGATTGGGTCGTTTATTTTTCTGGAGTTGAGCTGTAGGAGTTGCTTGTATATTTTTGAGATTAGTTGTTTGTCGGTTGCTTCATTTGCTATTATTTTCTCCCATTCTGAAGGCTGTCTTTTCACCTTGCTAATAGTTTCCTTTGATGTGCAGAAGCTTTTAAGGTTAATTAGGTCCCATTTGTTTATTTTTGCTTTTATTTCCAATATTCTGGGAGGTGGGTCATAGAGGATCCTGCTGTGATGTATGTCGGAGAGTGTTTTGCCTATGTTCTCCTCTAGGAGTTTTATAGTTTCTGGTCTTACGTTTAGATCTTTAATCCATTTTGAGTTTATTTTTGTGTATGGTGTTAGAAAGTGGTCCAGTTTCATTCTTTTACAAGTGGTTGACCAGATTTCCCAGCACCACTTGTTAAAGAGATTGTCTTTAATCCATTGTATATTCTTGCCTCCTTTGTCGAAGATAAGGTGTCCATATGTGCGTGGATTTATCTCTGGGCTTTCTATTTTATTCCATTGATCAATAATTCTGTCTTTGTGCCAGTACCATACTGTCTTGATAACTGTGGCTTTGTAGTAGAGCCTGAAGTCAGGTAGGTTGATTCCTCCCGTTCCATTCTTCTTTCTCAAGATCGCTTTGGCTATTCGAGGTTTTTTGTATTTCCATACAAATTGTGAAATTATTTGTTCTAGCTCTGTGAAGAATACTGTTGGTAGCTTGATAGGGATTGCGTTGAATCTATAAATTGCTTTGGGTAGTATACTCATTTTCACTATATTGATTCTTCCAATCCATGAACATGGTATATTTCTCCATCTATTAGCATCCTCTTTGATTTCTTTCACCAGTGTTTTATAGTTTTCTATATATAGGTCTTTAGTTTCTTTAGGTAGATATATTCCTAAGTATTTTATTCTTTCCGTTGCAATGGTGAATGGAATTGTTTCCTTAATTTCTCTTTCTGTTTTCTCATTATTAGTGTATAGGAATGCCAGGGATTTCTGTGTGTTGATTTTATATCCTGCAACTTTACTGTAGTCATTGATTATTTCTAGTAATTTTCTGGTGGAGTCTTTAGGGTTTTATATGTAGAGGATCATGTCATCTGCAAATAGTGAGAGTTTTACTTCTTCTTTTCCAATTTGGATTCCTTTTATTTCTTTTTCTGCTCTGATTGCTGTGGCCAAAACTTCCAAAACTATGTTGAATAGTAATGGTGAAAGTGGGCACCCTTGTCTTGTTCCTGACTTTAGAGGAAATGCTTTCAATTTTTCACCATTGAGGATAATGTTTGCAGTGGGTTTGTCATATATAGCTTTTATTATGTTGAGGTATGTTCCTTCTATTCCTGCTTTCTGGAGTTTTTATCATAAATGGATGTTGAATTTTGTCAAAGGCTTTCTCTGCATCTATTGAGATAATCATATGGTTTTTATTTTTCAATTTGTTAATGTGGTGTATTACATTGATTGATTTACAGATATTGAAGAATCCTTGCATCCCTGGGATAAAGCCCACTTGATCATGGTGTATGATCTTTTTAATGTGTTGTTGGATTCTGATTGCTAGAATTTTGTTAAGGATTTTTGCATCTATGTTCATCAGTGATATTGGCCTGTAGTTTTCTTTTTTTGTGGGATCTTTGTCAGGTTTTGGTATTAGGGTGATGGTGGCCTCATAGAATGAGTTTGGAAGTTTACCTTCCTCTGCAATTTTCTGGAAGAGTTTGAGCAGGATAGGTGTTAGCTCTTCTCTAAATTTTTGGTAGAATTCAGCTGTGAAGCCGTCTGGACCGGGGCTTTTGTTTGCTGGAAGATTTTTAATTACAGTTTCAATTTCCATGCTTGTGATGGGTCTGTTAAGATTTTCTATTTCTTCCTGGTCCAGTTTTGGAAAGTTGTACTTTTCTAAGAATTTGTCCATTTCTTCCACGTTGTCCATTTTATTGGCATATAATTGTTGATAGTAGTCTCTTATGATCCTTTGTATTTCTGTGTTGTCTGTTGTGATCTCTCCATTTTCGTTTCTAATTTTGTTGATTTGATTTTTCTCCCTTTGTTTCTTGATGAGTCTGGCTAATGGTTTGTCAATTTTATTTATCCTTTCAAAGAACCAGCTTTTGGTTTTGTTGATTTTTGCTATGGTCTCTTTTGTTTCTTTTGCATTTATTTCTGCTCTAATTTTTAAGATTTCTTTCCTTCTACTAACCCTGGGGTTCTTCATTTCTTCCTTTTCTAGTTGCTTTAGGTGTAGAGTTAGGTTATTTATTTGACTTTTTTCTTGTTTCTTGAGGTGTGCCTGTATTGCTATGAACTTTCCCCTTAGGACTGCTTTTACCGTGTCCCACAGGTTTTGGGTTGTTGTGTTTTCATTTTCATTCGTTTCTATGCAAATTTTGATTTCTTTTTTGATTTCTTCTGTGATTTGTTGGTTATTCAGCAGCGTGTTGTTCAGCCTCCATATGTTGGAGTTTTTAATAGTTTTTCTCCTGTAATTGAGATCTAATCTTACTGCATTGTGGTCAGAAAAAATGCTTGGAATGATTTCTATTTTTTTGAATTTACCAAGGCTAGCTTTATGGCCCAGGATGTGATCTATCCTGGAGAAGGTTCCATGTGCGCTTGAGAAAAAGGTGAAATTCATTGTTTTGGGATGAAATGACCTATAGATATCAATTAGGTCTAACTGGTCTATTGTATCGTTTAAAGTTTGTGTTTCCTTGTTAATTTTCTGTTTAGTTGATCTATCCATAGGTGTAAGTGGGGTATTAAAGTCTCCCACTATTATTGTGTTATTGTTAATTTCTCCTTTCATACTTGTTAGCATTTGTCTTACGTACTGTGGTGCTCCCGTGTTGGGTGCATATATATTTATAATTGTTATATCTTCTTCTTGGATTGATCCTTTGATCATTATGTAGTGACCTTCTTTGTCTCTTTTCACAGCCTTTGTTTTAAAGTCTATTTTATCTGATATGAGTATTGCTACTCCTGCTTTCTTTTGGTCCCTATTTGCATGGAAAATCTTTTTCCAGCCCTTCACTTTCAGTCTGTATGTGTCCCCTGTTTTGAGGTGGGTCTCTTGTAGACAACATATGTAGGGGTCTTGTTTTTGTATCCATTCAGCCAGTCTTTGTCTTTTGGTTGGGGCATTCAACCCATTTACATTTAAGGTAATTACTGATAAGTATGTTCCCGTTGCCATTTACTTTATTGTTTTGGGTTCGAGTTTATACACCGTTTTTGTGTTTCCTGTCTAGAGAATATCCTTTAGTATTTGTTGGAGAGCTGGTTTGGTGGTGCAGAATTCTCTCAGCTTTTGCTTGTCTGAAGACCTTTTGATTTCTCCTTCATACTTGAATGAGATCCTTGCTGGGTACAATAATCTGGGCTGTAGGTTATTTTCTTTCATCATTTTAAGTATGTCTTGCCATTCCCTCCTGGCTTGAAGAGTTTCTATTGAAAGATCAGCTGTTATCCTTATGGGAATTCCCTTGTGTGTTATTTGTTGTTTTTCCCTTGCTGCTTTTAATATTTGTTCTTTGTGTTTGATCTTTGTTAATTTGATTAATATGTGTCTTGGGGTGTTTCTCCTTGGGTTTATCCTGTTTGGTACTCTCTGGGTTTCTTGGACTTGGGTGATTATTTCCTTCCCCATTTTAGGGAAGTTTTCCACTATTATCTCCTCAAGTATTTTCACATGGTCTTTCTTTTTGTCTTCTTCTTCTGGAACCCCTATGATTCGAATGTTGTAGCGTTTAATATTGTCCTGGAGGTCTCTGAGATTGTCCTCATTTCTTTTAATTCGTTTTTCTTTTATCCTCTCTGATTCATTTATTTCTACCATTCTATCTTCTAATTCACTAATCCTGTCTTCTGCCTCTGTTATTCTACTATTTGTTGCCTCCAGAGTGTTTTTAATTTCACTTATTGCATTATTCATTATATATTGACTCTTTTTTATTTCTTCTAGGTCCTTGTTAAACCTTTCTTGCATCTTCTCAATCCTTGTCTCCAGGCTATTTATCTGTGATTCCATTTTAGTTTCAAGATTTTGGATCAATTTCACTATCATTATTCGGAATTCTTTATCAGGTAGATTCCCTATCTCTTCCTCTTTTGTTTGGTTTGGTGGGCATTTATCCTGTTCCTTTATGTGCTGAGTATTCCTCTGTCTCTTCATCTTGTTTAAATTGCTGAGTTTGGGGTGTCCTTTCTGTATTCTGGCAGTTTGTGGAGTTCTCTTTATTATGGCGTTTCCTCACTGTGTGTGGGTTTGTACAGGTGGCTTGTCAAGGTTTCCTGGTTAGGGAAGCTTGTGTCGGTGTTCTGGTAGGTGGAGCTGTATTTCTTCTCCCTGGAGTGCAATGAAATGTCCAGTAATGAGTTATGAGATGTCTATAGTTTTGGGGTGACTTTGGGCAGCCTGTATCTTGAAGCTCAGGGCTGTGTTCCTTTGTTGCTGGAGAATTTGCTTGGTATGTCTTGCCCTGAACTTATTGGCCCTTGTGTGGTGCTAGGTTTCAGTGTCGGTATGGAGGCATTTGATGAGCTCCTGTCAGTGAATGTTCCTTGGAGTCAGGAGTTCCCTGGAGTCAGGGTTTGGACTTAAGTCTCCTGCTTCCGATTATCGGTCTTATTTTTACAGTAGTTTCAAAACTTCTCCTTCTATACAGCACCGTTGATAAAACATCTACATTAAAGATGATAAGTTTCTCTACAGTGAGGGTCACTCAGAGAGGTTCACAGGGTTACATGGAGAAGAGAAGAGGGAGGAGGGAGTTAGAGGTGACCCAAATGAGATGAGGTGAATCAATAGTGGAGAGAGTGGGCTAGCCAGTAGTCACTTCCTTATGTGCACTCCACAACTGGACCACTCAGAGATGTTCACGGGGTTATACAGAGAAGAGAAGAAGGAGGAAGGTAACAGAGGTGGCCAGAAGGATAAAAGGGGGGAATGAAAAGGAGGGAGACAGATCCAGCCAGTAATCAGTTCCCTAAGTGTTCTCCACCATCTGGAACACACAGAAATTCACAGAGTTGGGTAGAGTAGAGAGGGGTTAGGGAGGAGACACAGGCGACCTGGTGGAGAAAAAGGAGGGTCCAAAGGGAGAGAGAGCAGTCAAGCCAGTAATCTCACTCCCTAGTGAAAAATGGGTCCTGAAGATTGGGTCCTTAAAGGTACAAAATTGGTAACAAATACATAAAAGCAAAAATCAAAAATCTAGAGTAGAGTTTGGAATTTCAAAAATACGATGTTAAAGAAAAGAAGAAGGAAAAGAAAGAGAGAAAGAACGAACAAACAAAAACAAACAAGGTCGCGAAAATTATAAAGAAAGTACAGGTACAAAATTGATAACTAATACCAGAAAGCGAAAATTAAAAATCTAGAGTAGAGTTTGGAATTTCAAAAATACAATGTTAAAGAAAAGAAGAAGGAAAAGAAAGAGAGAAAGAACGAACAAACAAAAACAAACAGGGTGGCGAAAATTATAAAGAAAGTACAGGTACAAAATTGATAACTAATACCAGAAAGCGAAAATTAAAAATCTAGAGTAGAGTTTGGAATTTCAAAAATACAATGTTAAAAAAAAAAAAAAGAAGAAGAAGAAAAATAAAGAGAGAAAACAAACAAACAAATATGAACAATGTCACAAAAATTATAAAGAAAATACAGGTACAAAATTGATATCAAATACCAAAAAGCATAAATTAAAAATCTAGAGTAAAGTTTGGAATTTCAGATATACAATGTTATATAAAAGAAGAAGAGAAAGAAACAGAGAAGAAGAAAAAAAAAAGAAAAAAAAAAGTCACAGAAATTATATAAAAAAAAACTATAGGTACAAAATTGATAACATATACCAAAAAGCGAAAATTAAAAATCTAGAGTAGAGTTTGGAATTTCAAAAATACAATGTTAAAGAAAAGAAGAAAAAAACAAAAACAAAAACAACCAAACAAAAAAAACCAAGGTCAAAAAATTATAAAATATATATATGTGAAGTTTGCTGAAGAAGAAAAAAATAGGGTCTTTTTTTTTTTTTTTTTGCAAAGTAATAGGTTATAAAAGTGAAAATTAAAGGAACAATAGAGGACTTAAAAAAATTTTTTTTTTTAGTTAAAAAAAAAAATAAAGAAAGAATGATCGTAAAAATAATAAAAATATATCTAGGACTTTTTTGGGTTTTTTTTGTGGGTGTTGTGGGTTCAGTTCATTTTTGGCTAGTTCCTTGGTCAGATTTATATTTCTCAAGATCTATAGGCCCCTTCCTATGTAGTCCGTAGTAACCACAGGGTTTTGATCTATTGCCTGTAGCTTCCAAGGCGTTTCCCTCTGTTATATCTTCTTCTGTTTGCTAGTCTCTTCAGTATCTGGTTTCCGCCCTGATTCAAAGGGCACGGTGGAGGACACTTTTTTTTTTTTTTTTAGGCTTACTTGTTCAGTCGCGCTGTGGGGATGGAGGGAGGGATGCTGCAAACAAATAACACTGGCGTGGGCTCGCAGTGCCTCAGCCACCCTGGGTCTGCCCCCGCTCACGGCGCGTGTAGCCTCCCTGTCCACACTGCTCGGACTCTAGGTTGTTCTGCCGGGAACAATCCGAGGCTGGCCCTGGGCTGCATGCACCTCCCAGGTCCAAGCCGCTCAGGTTCAGGCACTCGGGTAGTCCTCAGAGGCGCAGACTCAGTTGGGCCTGCGTTTTGTGCTCTTCCCAGGTCCGAGCGCCAATTTGCTCTTCCCAGGCGAGCGCCAATGCTGCGACTTATCGCCTCCCCGCCACTCGGTTATCTGGATGTAAAACCGGCGCACCTTCTCAGGCAGATGTTAACCGTCCAGACCCCCAAGAAGTTTTAGTTAGCAAAGAAGCCTGCTTACAGTTTTATAGATAATGTCTCTCTGGGGCTGCGATTGCCCCCTTCCGGCTCTGGCTGCCTGTCACCGGAGGGGGAAGGTCTGCAGCCGGCTATCTCTGTTCAGTCTTTTGTTCCGTGTGCGGGCCTGGCGGTCTTAGGTTAGGGCTGGCTTTTCGCGTGGTAGGTATCCCACAGTCTGGTTTGCTAGCCCAAATTATTTCGCTCAGATAGCGCTCAGGGTATTCAGGCCAGATTCTTACTCTCAGCGATGCAGCCCACGCCGCGCCTCCCTGCCCAGCCCCGGTTTGCTAATGGCGGATGCAGGCGTCTGCGCTGCTTCTCTGCTGGGGGAGTTACCGTAGGGCTCGCAATCTGCGAGTTTTAAATTGTTTATTTATTTTTTCTCCCTGTTATGTTGCCCTCTGTGCTTCCAAAGCTCGGCACAGATTCGGCAGTGAGAAGGTTTCCTGATGTTTGGAAACTTCTCTCTTTTTAAGATTCCCTTCCCGGGACGGAACTCCGTCCCTCCCTCTTTTGTCTCTTTTTTTTTGTTTGTTTTTAATATTTTTTCCTACCTCCTTTCGAAGAGTTGGGTTGCTTTTCTGGGTGCCTGATGTCCTCTGCCGGCATTCAGAAGTTGTTTTGTGGAATTTACTCGACGTTTAAATGCTCTTTTGATGAATTTGTGGGGGAGAAAGTGTTCTCCCCGTCCTACTCCTCCGCCATCTTGGCTCCTCCTCCCCTTAAGTCACTTTTTAACACAGTTCTGTGAGCAGTCAGAATAGCCAAGTGGTCTAAGACACCAGACTTAAGCTAACATATTTCTGTGAAGAAAAACTTTTAAAAAAAGAAACTTGAGTAACAAAATAATCAGAAATGCTGTCCCCAGGTGTCAGAATATGATCAAACAGGGAAAATAATCCAAGAAAGAGTGAATTATGTATATGTATAACTGACTCACCTTGTTGTACACCCAAAGCTAACACAACATTGTAAATCATCTGTACCTCAATATTTTTTGAAAGAAGCAGTAGATTATTATTGCCCACATCATTCATTTTGATTATTGCAATTTTAGTGGGTTGCATTATCAACCACTCTAAAATAAAATGTAAAACATAATGTGTGTGCATGTGTGCTAGGTCTTTTCAGTCATATCCAATCTGTGAGACCTCATAGACTGTAGTCCACCAGGCTCTTCTGTTTTCTCCAGGCAAGAATACTGAAGTGGTCTGCCCCATTCCGGGGGAATCTTTCCAACCCAGGGATTGAATCCACGTCTCTTATGTCTCCTACTTGGCAGCTGGGTTCTTTACCACTAGTGCCACCTGGAAAGCCCAAAACATAATGTATTTCTTTTCAGAGAGATGGTATGATTTGGAATTGTTCAAGCTGTTAGGTTCCTCATGATGCCAGATCCTGGCATCAACAACATCTGGGAGTTTGTTACAAATGCAGAATCTCTGAACCACCCTAGTTCTCCCAAATTAGAATCTCTATTTAAAGAAGATCCCCTAGTGATTCACATACACTTTCATATTGGGGAAGTTCTGGTCAAAAACACCATGAAGCCAAAATCAGAGCATCCATGATTTTATAGGAAAGAAACACATCTCTTTTCCAAGTTGAAGAGAGGAACAATAATTTTCTAGAGACACTGACAGGCATTCACTGTCACAAGGCAGTACCTTGGAGATCCATGGGACCTAGAAAACACATGTTAGCAGTCTCAGATTTGGTAAAAATATTAACTCAAGCGTGGGAGAAAGTATAAGCAGATGAGACCTTTGGAAGGCAGAAGAGTTCATGGAAATGGAAAAATAAAGACTGAATTCACCTGACTGGACTCTAATCTTGTCTCTAGGATACAAAGACTCAATAGGAATCATTTTTCTTTGTATTCAGACAGGGAAATATGAGCTTACAAGTTGGGGTAACAGTGCAAACAGTGCATAAGTAACAGTCTAGGGAGTTGTAACTATCTCCTCTATGTCCCTCAGTGTGTGCATCCCAGGTGCCGGACATGATTTGGGTGGTGCCTTGAATCCTTCTCATAGCTCAGGAACCAAAGTTGTACTCTTCCTTCTGGCCTAATCTGGGAGCAGAGCTTCTGTCTCCATCATCAACCCTCCAGGGAGTAATTCAGACTTCCACACAGAAAATTTCCTCTTAGAGCCAGGTAAGTCTGAGAGTTCAGTATGTACATGAGGAAAAGTCTAGAGGAAATTGAACCTGAGATCTTCTACCTGAAGTCACTGAGTGAAAGAACACCCTAGCCCAGAATCAAGAGACTGTCAGGTTTCTATGACAGACTGACTAATTAGTCTATAATTAATTTATTTAATATGTTGAAAAGAAAGTGTCTTTTGAACTCAGACATACAAGGATCATTCAGCTAATTGATGGCAAAGGAAATTCAGATTAATGAGAATTAAGAAAGAAAAAGAGGCATAAAGTGGTTCCACTAAAATTAGAACATAGCTGAGGAGATTTACATTTAAGAGACCTAGTAAGCTAGAATATTAAGTTTGGAGGCTTATAAAGAGAACTGAAGCCATTTTTTTAACGTTTAAGATGGGTTGTATTTATTGAAAAATAAAAACCATATGATTATCTCGATAGATGCAGAGAAACCCTTTGACAAAATTCAACATTCATTTATGATAAAAACTCTCCAGAAAGTAGGAATACAAGGAACATACCTCAACATAATAAAAGCTATATGTGACAAACCCACAGCAAACATTATCCTCAATGGTGAAAATTGACAGCATTTCCCCTAAAGTCAGGAACAAGACAAGGGTGCCCACTTTCACCATTACTATTCAGCATACTTTTGGAAGTTTTGGCCACAGCCATCAGAGCAGAAAAAGAAATAAAAGGAATCCAAATTGGAAAAGAAGAAGTAAAACTCTCACTGTTTGCAGATGACATGATCCTCTACATAGAAAACCCTAAAAACTCTGCCAGAAAATTACTAGAGCTAATCAATGAATATAATAAAGTTGAAGGATATAAAATCAACACACAGAAATACTTTGCATTCCTATACACTAATAAAGAGAAATTAAGGAAACAATTCCATTCACCATTGCAATGAAAAGAATAAAATACTTAGGAATACATCTACCTAAAGAAGCTAAAGACCTATATATAGAAAACTATGAAACACTGGTGAAAGAAATCAAAGAGGACACTAATAGACGGAGAAACATACAATGTTCATGAATTGGAAGAATCAATACAGTGAAAATGAGTATACTACCCAAAGCAATCCATAGATTCAATGCAATCCCTATCAAGCTACCAACGGTATTCTTCACAGAGCTAGCACAAATAATTACACAATTTGTATCGAAATACAAAAAAAACTCGAATAGCCAAAGCAATCTTGAGAAAGAAGAATGGAACTGGAGGAATCAACCTGCCTGACTTCAGGCTCTACTACAAAGCCACAGTCATCAAGATGGTATGGTACTGGCACAAAGACAGAAATATAGATCAATGGAACAAAATAGAAAGCCCAGAGATAAATCCACACACCTATGGTCACCTTATCTTTGACAAAGGAGGCAAGAATATACAATGGACTAAAAACAATCTCTTTAACAAGTGGTACTGGGAAAACTGGTCAACCACTTGTAAAAGAATGAAACTAGAACACTTTCTAACACCATACACAAAAATAAATTCAAAATGGATTAAAGACCTAAACATAAGACCAGAAACTATAAAACTCCTAGAGGAGAACATAGGCAAAACACTCTCCGACATACATCACAGCAGGACCCTCTATGACCCAACTCCCAGAATATTGGAAATAAAAGCAAAAATAAACAAATGAGACCTAATAAAACTTAAATGCTTCTTCACAACAAAGGAAACTATAAGCAAGGTGAAAAGACAGCCTTCAGAATGGGAGAAAATAATAGCAAATGAAGCAACGGACAAACAACTAATCTCAAAAATATACAAGCAACTCCTACAGCTCAACTCCAGAAAAATAAATGACCCAATCAAAAAATGGGCCAAAGAACTAAATAGACATTTCTCCAAAGAAGACATACAGATGGTTAACAAACACATGAAAAGATGCTCAACATTACTCATTATCAGAGAAATGCAAATCAAAACCACTATGAGGTACCATTTCACACCAGTCAGAATGGCTGTGATCCATAAGTCTACAAGCAATAAATGCTGGAGAGGGTGTGGAGAAAAGGGAACCCTCTTACACTGTTGGTGGGAATGCAAACTAGTACAGCCACTATGGAGAACAGTGTGGAGATTCCTTAAAAAACTGGAAATAGAACTGCCTTATGATCCAGCAATCCCACTGCTGGGCATACACACTGAGGAAACCAGAAGGGAAAGAGACACGTGTACCCCAATGTTCATCGCAGCACTGTTTATAATAGCCAGAACATGGAAGCAACCTAGATGTCCATCAGCAGATGAATGGATAAGAAAGCAGTGGTACATATACACAATGGAGTATTATTCAGCCATTAAAAAGAACACATTTGAGTCAGTTCTAATGAGGTGGAGGAAACTGGAACCTATTATACAGAGTGAAGTAGGCCAGAAAGAAAAACACCAATACAGTATATTAACGCATATATATGGAATTTAGAAAGATGGTAACAGTAGCCCTGTATACGAGACAGCAAAAGAGACACTGATGTATAGAACAGTCTTTTGGACTCTGTGGGAGAGGGAGAGGGTGGGATGATTTGGGAGAATGGCATTAAACATGTATAATATTATATATGAAATGAATCTCCAGTCCAGGTTCAATGCACGATACTGGATGCTTGGGGCTGGTGCACTGGGACGACCCAGAGGGATGGTACGGGGAGGGAGGAGGGTTCAGGATGGGGAACACGTGTATACCTGTGCCGAATTCATGTTGATATATGGCAAAACCAATACAATATTGTAAAGTTAAAAAATAAAATAAAAGAAAGTAAATGCTTTGCCAAAATCCTTCTGGGAGCTCTGGGTTTTTCTGTGGCCTGAGCCACCTGCCTCCTTGCATGGTCCTTCAATAAACCTTTCTCTGCTCAAAAAAAAAAGGGGGGGGGGTGTATTTGAGCAAATCTGTGTGTTTTTTAGAAAGACTCATTTTTTGATTGGGTTATTGTTTCATGGTATTGAGTTACACAGCTATTTGTAAATTTTAGAGATGGACCCTATGTTGGTTACATATTTCACAAGTATTTTCATGTTTGTGTATGTATCACATGCACATATTTTCATGTTTGAGAATGTTTATTAGAAATCCTCAGACTAAGGGAAACAGATATTAGCTTGCAACATCAGTTCCCAAGACAAAGAATTCACAGATACCCTCATGTTGGGTAGTCATACGAAAAACAAATTGTACTTAATAAGAAAAAGGATTAAGCTAACAGGCTTTACTTTACAACTATTTCATTATCTAGAGGTGGGGAAGCAACAGCGACTTTTCAAACGGAGAAGAAGCAAAAATCAGCCACATTTCATCAACAGTGATAACCACTAATCTATTAACAGAAAGAAACTATTCTAAGCTTTTTACACACATTGAATAAATCTGTCAAGCATCTCCAAATAGTGGATACTACTGCCCTTACTACTTCAAAGAGAATATTAGCATTTACAGTGTTACATAAACAACTATGAATAACAGGTGGTAGATCTAAGATTCAAAACTTAGTTTTCTGATGCCCAAAGTTTTGCATGCAATAGTTTTTTTTAAAGATATCTCACTTTTCAACTCTAAAAAATATTCCAACACTATTGTACCTTGTATATTTTCTATTATAAACTATAAGTTTATTTCCTAATACCTTTTATCTAATGGAATGTATAATCAGTAAAAGCCACAACATAAGATATTATTTGTTTCTCTGGAGAAAAAAAAAAATGTGTGTTTTTCCCCTGCTTTATTAGGTATTCTGGGATTTAAGAGGATATAACTAGGGTTGGAATGCTGCCAGAACAAAAAAAGATTTCTCATCACAATCTTCCAGGAACCATCTGAGCATTCTAGATCTTTTTGCCCACTGATGTGTAGGTCTCTCCTCTCACTCCCTGTTTTTGAATTGCCTTTTTTTTTTTAATTTTCTTAAATACCAGATATAAAATGAGTGTATAAATATGGATCTCCTTGCTTACATGTCCTTGAGAGACTTATTAACTGGAATTTGTGTATTATTTCTGCATTCTTTTTGTAATGAGGTGACATCGGTTTATAACATTACATAAGCTTTAGGTATACAAGACATTTTGACTTCCACTACAACATGCTCACCATCAAAATGTTAGTTTCCAACCATCACAACATAGTTGTCCATCTTTACCCATTTTTTCAGCCCTCTTTTCTCCCCTTCGACAGCTATTCTGTTTTCTGTATCTGTTTGTTTTTATTGGAACTTTTCATTTAATGTTTTTATTTATTTAATGTATTTATTTATTTTTAATGTATTTTTTTAAATTTTTATATTACAGGCATGAGTGAAATCATACGATGTTTGTCTTTTTCCATTTGACATCTCCTTCCATTATTCCCTCAAGATCCAAATGGACATTTGTTACAAGTGGCAAGATTTCTTCTTTTATTATGACTCAGTACTTCTCCACTGTAGACCCACACCACATTTTCTTTATCCATTCACTTATCAATAGACACTTAGGCTACTTCTATACCTTGGCTATTATAAGTAATGCCACAATAAACACTAGTATGCAAATTAGTGCTTCAAGTCAGTACTTTGGGCCTTTTTTCTGAGGAGCCTAAATACCCAGAAGTTGAGTTGTTGGATTCTCCTGGAGAACAGAATGGCTACCTACTCCAGTATTCTTGCCTGGAGAATTTCATGGATAGAGAAGCCTGGCGGGCTACCGTCCATGGATTCACAGAGTTGGACACACCTGAGTGACTAACACTTTCACTACACTTTTTTGTGGTAATTCTGAGGCTTCCTTGGTGGGTCAGCTTGTAAAGAACCCACCTGCCAATGCAGGGGATGCAAGAGACATGGTTTCAATCCCCGAGTCAGGAAGATCCCCTGGAGAAAGAAATGGGAACCCTCCCCAGTACTCTTGCCTGGAAATTTCCATGGACAGAGGAAACTAGTGGGCTACAGTCCATGGGTTTGCAGACTCTGGCATGACTGAGCACATGTGCACAACATGATAGTTTTATTTTTTTTTAATTTGATTTTATTTTTAAACTTTACAATATTGTATTAGTTTTGCCAAATATCGAAATGAATCCTCCCCAGGTATACCCGTGTTCCCCATCCTGAACCCTCCTCCCTCCTCCCTCCCCTACCCTCCCTCTGGGTCGTTCCAGTGCACCAGCCCCAAGCATCCAATACCGTGCATCGAACCCGGACTGGCAACTCGTTTCATACATATTATACATGTTTCAATGCTATTCTCCCAAATCTCCCCACCCTCTCCCTCTCCTACAGAGTCCATAAGACTGATCTATACATCGGTGTCTCTTTTGCTGTCTCGTACACAGGGTTATTGTTACCATCTTTCTAAATTCCATATATATGCGTTAGTATGCTGTATTGGTGTTTTTCCTTCTGGCTTACTTCACTCTGTATAATAGGTTCCAGTTTCATCCACCTCATTAGAACTGATTCAAATGTATTCTTTTTAATGGCTGAGTAATACTCCATTGTGTATATGTACCACAGCTTTCTTATCCATTCATCTGCTGATGGGCATCTCAAATAGCCAAAGCGATCTTGAGAAAGAAAAATGGAACGGGAGGAATCAACCTACCTGACTTCAGGCTCTATTACAAAGCCACAGTTATCAAGACAGTATGGTACTGGCACAAAGACAGAAATATTGATCAATGGAACAAAATAGAAAGCCCAGAGGTAAATCCACGCACATATGGACACCTTATCTTTGACAAAGGAGGCAAGAATATACAATGGATTAAAGACAATCTCTTTAACAAGTGGTGCTGGGAAAGCTGGTCAACCACTTGTAAAAGAATGAAACTAGAACACTTTCTAACACTATACACAAAAATAAACTCAAAATGGATTAAAGATCTAAACGCAAGACCAGAAACTATAAAACTCCTAGAGGAGAACATAGGCAAAACACTCTCCGACATACATCACAGCAGGATCCTCTATGACCCACCTCCCAGAATATTGGAAATAAAAGCAAAAATAAACAAATGGGACCTAATTAACCTTAAAAGCTTCTGCACAACAAAGGAAACTATAAGCAAGGTGAAAAGGCAGCCTTCAGAATGGGAGAAAATAATAGAAAATGAAGCAACGGACAAACAACTAATCTCAAAAATATACAAGCAACTCCTACAGCTCAACTCCAGAAAAATAAATGACCCAATCAAAAAATGGGCCAAAGAACTAAATAGACATTTCTCCAAAGAAGACATACAGATGGCTAACAAACACATGAAAAGATGCTCAACATCACTCATTATCAGAGAAATGCAAATCAAAACCACTATGAGGTACCATTTCACGCCAGTCAGAATGGCTGCAATCCATAAGTCTACAAGCAATAAATGCTGGAGAGAGTGTGGAGAAAAGGGAACTCTCTTACACTGTTGGTGGGAATGCAAACTAGTACAGCCACTATGGAGAACAGTGTGGAGATTCCTTAAAAAACTGGAAATAGAACTGCCTTATGATCCAGCAATTCCACTGCTGGGCATACACACTGAGGAAACCAGAAGGGAAAGAGACACGTGTACCCCAATGTTCATCGCAGCACTGTTTATAATAGCCAGGACATGGAAGCAACCTAGATATTTTTATTTTTAAAATTTGAGGAACCATCACACTGTTTTCCATAGTGTGTCTAATAATTTACATTCCCATCCACAGTGAATGAGGGTTACCTTTTTTCTCCAACTGTTTCCAACATGTGTCATTTCTTGTCTTTGGGATAATAGCCATTCTATTTTTACTGGAATATAGTTGATGTACTTTCTAGTATGTGAGATGAGTGCAATTGTGTGGTAGTTTAAGCACTCTTTGGCATTGCATTTCTTTGAGATTGGAGTGAAAACTGACCTTTTCCAGTCCTGTGGCCACTGCTGAGTTTTCCAAATTTGCTGGCATATTGAGGGCAGCATTTTCACAACATCATCTTTTAGGATTTGAAATAACTCAACTGGAATTCCATCACCTCCACTAGCTCTGTTCATAGTGATGATTACTAAGGCCCACTTGACTTCACATTCCAGGATACCTGGCTCTAGGTGAGTGATCACACCATCATGATTATCTGAGTCTTGAAGATGTTTTTTGTACAGTTCTGTGTATTCTTGCCACCTCTTCCCAATATCTTCTGCTTCTGTTAGGTCCATACAATTTCCATTCTTTATTGAGCCCATTTTTGCATGAAATATTGCCTTGGTATCTCTAATTTTCTTGAAGAGATCTCCAGTCTTTCCCATTCTATTGTTTCCCACTGTTTCTTTACATTGATCGCTGAGGAAGGCTTTCTATCTCTCCTTGTTATTCTTTGGAACTCTGCATTCAAATGGGTATATATTTCCTTTTCTCCTTTGCTTTTGACTTCTCTTCTTTTCACAGCTGTTTGTAAGGTGTCCTCAGACAGCCATTTTGCTTTTTTGCATTTCTTTTTCTTGGGGATGGTCTTGATTCCTATCTCCTGTACAACGTCACGAACCTCCATTCATAGTTCATCAGGCACTCTGTCTATCAGATCTAGGCCCTTAAATGTATTTCTCACTTCCACTGTATAGTCATAGGGATTTGATTTAGGTCATACCTGAATGGTCTAGTAGTTTTCCCCACTTTCTTCAATATAAGTCTGAATTTGGTAATAAGGAGTTCATGATCTGAGCCATAGTCAGCTCCTGGTCTTGTTTTTGCTGACTGTATAGAGCTTCTCCATCTTTGGCTGCAAAGAATATAATCAATCTGATTTCAGTGTTGACCATCTGGTGATGTCCATGTGTAGAGTCTTCTCTTGTGTTGTTGGAAGAGGGTGTTTGTTATGACCAGTGCATTTTCTTGGCAAAACTCTATTAGTCTTTGTGCTGCTTCATTCTGTATTCCAAGGCCAAATTTGCCTGTAACTCCAGGTGTTTCTTGACTTCCTACTTTTGCTTTCCAGTCACCTATAATGAAAAGGACATCTTTTTTAGGTGTTAGTTCTAAAAGGTCAAAGATTAAGTGTCTGTAATTATGTGGGTTTATTTCTGGGCTCTCTATTCTGTTACATTGTTCCACTTGTCTGTTTTTGTGCTAATACCACACTGTTTTTATTGCTGTAGCTTTGCAGTATTGTCTGAAGTTTGGGAGAATTATTCCTCCTGATTTGTTCTTTTGTTCTCAGGATGAGTTTGTCAATTGTGTTTCATTTATGGTTCAATTACCAAATTCAGACTTAAATTGAAGTAGGGAAAACCACTAGACCATTCAGGTATGACTTAAATTAAATCCTTTATAATTATACATTGGCAGTGAGAAACAGATTTAAGGGACTAGATCTGATAGATAGAGTGCCTGATGAACTATGGAATGAGGTTTGTGACTTTGTACAGGAGACAGGGATCAAGACCATCCCCATGGAAAAGAAATGCAAAAAAGCAAAATGGCTGTCTGGGGAGGCCTTATAATAGCTTGAAAAGAAGAGAAGTGAAAAGCAAAGAAGAAAAGGAAAGATATAAGCATCTGAATGCAGAGTTCAAAGAATAGCAAGAAGAGAGAAGAAGGCCTTCTTCAGCGATCAATGCAAAGAAATAGAAAAAAACAACAGAATGGAAAGACTAGAGATCTCTTCAAGAAAATTAGAGATTCCAAGGGAACATTTCATGCAAAGCTGGGCTTGATAAAGGACAGAAATGGTATGGACCTAACTGAAGCAGAAGATATTGAGAAGAGATGGGAAGAATACACAGAATAACTGTACAAAAAAGATCTTCACAACCAAGATAATCATGAAGGTGTGATCACTCACCTAGAGCCAGACATCCTGGAATGTAAAGTTAAGTGGGCCTTAGAAAGCATCACTACGAACAAAGCTAGTGGAAGTGATTCCAGTTGAGCTCTTTAAATCCTGAAAGATGATGCTGTGAAAGTGCTACACTCAATATGCCAGCAAATTTGGAAAACTCAGCAGTGGCCACAGGACTGGAAAAGGTCAGTTTTCATTCCAATCTCAAAGAAAGGCAATGCCAAAGAATGTTCAAACTACTACACAATTGCACTCATCTCACATGCTAGTAAAGTAATGCTCAAAGTTCTCCAAGCCAGGCTTCAGCAATACATGAACTGTGAACTTCTGATGTTCAAGCTGGTTTTAGAAAAGGCAGAGGAACCAGAGATCAAATTGCCAACATCTGCTGGATCATGGAAAAAGCAAGAGAGTTCCAGAAAAACATCTATTTCTGCTTTATTGACTATGCCAAAGCCTTTGACTGTGTGGATCACAATAAACTGTGGAAAATTCTTCAAGATATGGGAATACCAGACCACCTGATCTGCCTTTTGAGAAATCTATACGCAGGTCAGGAAGCAACAGTTAGAACTGGACATGGAACAACAGACTGGTTCCAAATAGGAAAAGGAGTACATCAAGGCTGTATATTGTCACCCTGTTTATTTAACTTATATGCAGAGTACATCATGAGAAACGCTGGAGTGTAAGAAGCACAAGCTGGAATCAAGATTGCTGGGAGAAATATCAATAACCTCAGATATGCAGATGACCCCACCCTTATGGCAGAAAGTGAAGAGGAACTAAAAAGCCTCTTGATGAAAGTGAAAGTGGAGAGTGAAAAAGTTGGCTTAAAGCTCAACATTCAGAAAATGAAGATCATGGCATCTGGTCCCATCACTGCAAGGGAAATAGATGAAGAAACAAGAAACAGTGTCAGACTTTATTTTTGGGGGCTCCCAAATCACTGCAGATGGTGACTGCAGCCATGAAATTAAAAGATGCTTTCTCCTTGGAAGGAAAGTTATGACCAACCAAGATAGCATATTGAAAAGCAGAGACATTACTTTGTCAACAAAGGTCCATCTAGTCAAGGCTATGGTTTTTCCTGTGATCATGTATGGATGTGAGAGTTTGACTGTGAAGAAGGCTGAGCACCGAAGAATTGATGCTTTTGAACAGTGGTGTTGTAGAAGACTCTTTAGAGTCCCTTGTACTGCAAGGAGATCCAACCAGTCCATTCTGAGGGAGATCAGCCCTGGGATTTCTTTGGTAGGAATGATGCTAAAGCTGAAACTCCAGTACTTTGGCCGTGTCATGGGAAGAGTTAACTCATTGGTAAAGACTCTGATGCTGGGAGGGATTGGGGGCAGGAGGAGAAGGGAACAACAGAGGATGAGATGGCTGGATGGAATCACCGTCTCGATGGACGTGAGTCTGAGTGAACTCTGGGAGTTGGTGATGGACAGAAAGGCCTGGCGTGCTGTGATTCATGGGGTCGCAAAGAGTCGGACACTACTGAGCGACTGAACTGAACTGAACTGATAAATTGTAGGATAATTTTTTTCTATACCTGTGACAAATCTCATGTAGATTGCTTTGGGTAGTATGGGCACTTTAACAATACTAATTCTTCCAACCCAAGAGCATGGGATATCTTTCAATTTAACTTCTTTTATTAATGTTTTGTACTTCCCAGTGTATAAGTCTTTTGTTTCCCTGAAAGTGAAAGTCAGTCAGTCATGTCTGAATCTTTGTGACCCCATGGACTATGCAGTCCATTAAATTCCCTACTCCACTGGATCTTCCTGACCCATTAATCCAACCAAGGTCTCCTGCATTGCAGGCAGATTCTTTATCAGCTGAGCTATCAGGGAAGCCCTTTGCTTCCTTGTTGAGATTTATTCTGAAGTGTTTTTATTGAGATTTAGGTGAGTTTTTTGTTTGCATTCCATTTCTGATATTTCACTGTTAATATAAAGAAATGCAAGTGGTGTCTGTATGTCAATCTTATATCCTGCTACCTTGATGAATTTATCTGTTCTACTAGCTTTTGTCTGGGATCTTTAGGGTTTTCTATATAGATAGAATCATGTTATCCATGTTTAATAACAGTATTACCACTTCCTTACCAATTTGAATACTTATTAATTTCTTTTTCTTGTCTGATTACTGTAGGTAAGAATTCCAATACTATATTAAAGAGAAGTGGTGCGAGTGGGAATCCTTATCTTGTTGCAGATTTAGTGGAGGCTTTCAGCTTTGCAATGTTGAATATTATATCAACTGTGCATTTATCATAAATAGTCTTATTATGTCCAGACGTGTTCCTTCCATACCTACTTTCGTAAGAGTTTTTATCACAAAAGGATATTGAATTTTATTAAACAACTTTTCATTATTTCTGCACTGATTTTTATTATAGCATTCTTTTATTATTTTCTTCCTTCCTTCCAACATTAGTCTGTTTCCTTTTCTTTTACTACCTCCTTTAGATATAAATATAAATTCTTTGTTAGAGATTTTCCTTGTTACTTGAGGTAGGCATGTAATAATACTATAAACTTCTCCCTTATTACACTGATTTAAATATATCATATTTTCATTTTCATTTGTCTTCTGGGTTTCTTAGTCACTCCATTTATTTATTTATTTATTATTTTAAATTTGTTTACTTTTTCATTAAAGGATAATTGATTTACAGAATTGTGTTGGTTTCTGCCAAACATCAACATGAATCAGCCATAGGTTGACCCAATATTGTTCAGTAACATGATGTCTGGCTTGCATATATATGTGATTTTCCACCTTTTTTCTTATAGTTGATTTGTAGAGGGTGGGATGATTTGGGAGAATGGCATTGAAACATGTATAGTAGCATATAAGAAATAAATCACCAGTCCAGGTTCGATGCAGGATACAGGATGCTTGGGGCTGGTGCACTGGGATGACCCAGAGGGATAGTACGGGGAAGGAGGTGGGAGGGGGTTTCAGATGGGGAGCACGTGTACAACCATGGCAGATTCATGTTTATGTATGGCAAAACCAATACAATATTGTAAAGTAATTAACCTCCAATTAAAATAAATAAATTTAAATTTAAAAATAATGCAAAAAAAAAAAGATTTGTAGTTTCATACCATTATAATGGAAAATGCTTGACATAATTTCAGTATTCTAAACTTATTGAGACTTGTATTACATCCTGGCATATGGTCTATTCTTGAGAATTTTACATGTGCACTTTAGAAGAATGCATATTTTACTGCATTTGGATGGAATGTTGCTACTCTAAATATGTTCCCCAGAATAAGACCTGTAAAATCAACTTTACCCAGCAGGCTTTTTGATTTTTTTTTTCCCAGAATCTCTGTGCCCACCAGAACCTGATGAAATCTTATCTGTATCAGAGCTACAATCCTGCATGATTCCTACACGCAATTAAGTTGGGGAAATGCAAATCTGGAACAGGTTTTCTCACCATTTCTGGTTGACAAATGAGGCTGGATAATTACTTGTATTGAGTACTGTAAGTGTGTAGCAGTATTGCTTCATATATAGACAAATATCTCAAGGGCAAAATTATCTCTGGTTGGGAACCAATGACTCACAGTTGAAACATGGAAGTATCCTGACAGAATTCTGGTCAAAGCCCTTTCCTGCCTCAGTTTGAGCCTTTCAACAAATCATTTAACTGCTTCAGGCATACTTATTTCTGCAGTGGGAAATAGAGCACAACATATGCCATGAAGTGCCTAAAAGCTATTAGTCTCAGGTTAAATAACATTAAAACATCTAATTTTTAAAAAACAATTAACAAATATTTTATGTGAGGGAATAAATGACAGTTTTTAACTTGAAATAAAGGAGGACACTCTTAAATTTTTGGACAAATGTTATAAGAAGTCATCAAATGTGGTTACATATCAAAGGAACACTTTCTTCTTGTTGAAGAAAAAAAGCAATTTTATGAAAATTAAAGGACTTCGTGCTCACCACAAATTAATCTTTTCAGGATCAAAGGGACCTAGTCCTAACAATTCCCTTAGTCTCAGGGTTTGGAAAAAATTAATTTAGGATTAGGCTACAGCTGTCCAGGTTAGACCTCTGAAAAACAGACAAGATCAAGCACAAGGAGTAATAAAGACTGGATTTACTTTACTTTGAAGCTGATCTCTTGGGATCAGAGAATCATTAGGAAAATATTTCTTTCATTTTATTGCAGTAGCCCAGAGAGAAATCATATATGAAGAGGTATAACTAACTGGAGGGAAATATGCCTAATGAACAGGTATAGAGAGCTATTAATATCTCCCTTGCTGAGGTCCCTTAGTGTTTGCATCCTTAAGCTGGACAGGACACAGAGTTGCTTTCAGAGTCAAAAGTCTGGATCAGGGGCCAATGCTTTACTACAGTCTGCTATCTTGTCTGGTGACAGAGCTTCAGTCTTCATCATCAGCCACCCAGTGACTCAGATCCCACAAGAGACCTCCTTCTAAGAAACTCCATCTAGGTAAGTCTGAGAGCAGAGGAGTTACTTCAGGAAAGATTCCGAGTATATTAAACCTGAGAACTTTTATCTGAATTCAGCTAAGAGCCTAAACAGCCTAGCCAGGAGATGAGAGAAGACTGTGTTTATATTCTTAGTTAACTAATAATGTACCATTTATTTACTTACTCTGTTAATTATAATGTGTTTTTTTTTGAATCTGCAATGCAAGTTGACAATTAAGTGATGGGAATGAAGGTCTAGTTTGATGACAATGTAACATAAGTGAGATAAATAACATATTTCCAGTAAAATAAAAATATATATGAGTCTTGCTGTTCAGCAGAATAAGAACATATATAGTATTATATGTGGAGGCCTATGCAGCAATTTGAATATTCGTTTTAATTCTTAGAGGTTTTATTTTCTGTAGTTATTTAAAATTGTTTTAAGATGACAACTTTTTATTTTGAAATTGGAATAAGATTAGAAATTATGATTACCACTAGTAGAAAAAAATCAATTATTTTGGAATATGCTTAATTGGAGAATACAGTATTTTCTTGTTATCCTCGTACACTTAGAGTTCCTTTTCAGTTTTAATAGATTGAAGATGTACATTAAAATAATGTCACATCAGTTAAATCCTAGTTTTTGTAATGTTTTTAAATTTGAGCATATTCTGTATTCATTTTAAAAACATCCAAATCAAAGGAGGTAAATATTACCTGCAACATCAGTTTGTGAGACATCTATTTCACAATGTCTTCTCTTATGCTCTGTGCTCACATGAAAAAAAATGCATTTAATAAATCTGAAGAAGAATACTGAATACTTTTTCTTTGCAGTTATTTCATTACTGATGAGTCCACATATATTGATATTTGGGGGATTTTTATACATTTTTTTCTATTATACATTGAATATGAAAGTTTTTTCCACAGTTTATATACAGTTGCCTGAGTTTTCAAATATTGTTTCTGTTCCATATTTTCAGGGAAAATGGAATTTTTGCACTAACTGCTCTTTGACATTAATTTATATATATATGTGTGTGTGTGTGTGTGTGTGTGTGTGTGTGTGCTGACATGTGGTCTATTCTATACTATTTCCCAGCACAAAATTTCCCTAAACTTAAGTCACGCAGTGCCTATAAGATGTTAATCTCAGGTTAAATAATATTAAAATATCTAAATTTTTAAAAATAGTTGACAGATACTTTATATGAGAGCATAAATGACAGCTCTTACTTTGCAATAAAGGAAGGCATTCCTAAATTTTTGAACAAATGTTTTAAGAAGCCAAAAAATGTGGTGCCCATGATTACATAATATGTATATGTTTTAGAGCGAAATCTGTAAAAATATATACATTTTTAGTGGTTCACTCAATCAGTTCAGTTGCTAGTCGTGTCTGACCCTTTGTGACCCCGTCGACTGCCACAGGCCAGGTTTCCCTGTCCATCACCAACTCCCAGAGCTTGCTTTATTGAGTGGTTGCTGCTGCTGCTGCTGCTAAGTCGCTTCAGTCGTGTCTGACTCTGTGCGACCCCATAGACGGCAGCCCACCAGGTTTTTCGGTCCCTGGGGTTCTTCAGGCAAGAACACTGGAGTGGGTTGTCATTTCCTTCTCCAATGCATCAAAGTGAAAAGTGAAAGTGAAGTTATTCAGTCGTGTCCGACTCTTAGCGACCCCATGGACTGCAACGTACTGGGTTCCTCCGTCCATGGGATTTGCAAGGCAAGAGTACTGTAGTTGGGTGCCATTGCCTTCTCCAATTGAGTGGTTAGTTCTATTATTTAATCATGTCACGTCCTCTCATATTATATTTTATATATTTGGAATTTTTTTCTGTATCCTTGGCAGTAATAACAGTCCTTTATATGTATAGTGTTCTTATTTCACATTTGCATTTCTTTAATGGTAGTTTTTTGCCTTTATGCTTAGATTCGTTTTTAAAAATAGAAGTCATTTTCTTCCTTCTGTGGAAGGCATTTTTTTTTTCATTCAATTAACTACTGCTTCTTTTTCATAAGCATTCTGGAATCTTTTTATTGTTATATTGATAGAAGTAAAATTTTAGATAGTTTCTTTTTTACTTTTCAAGTATTGAGTCTTTACATTTTTCATTAATAGGCCTTAGCCTTTTTGAACTATAATTAAAGACCCAAATAATACAATTAAAATTTTATTCTATATGTCTTATTTCATATCAGTCTTATTCAGTTCAGTTCAGTTCAGTCGCTCAGTCGTGTCCAACTCTTTGTGACCCCATGAATCGCAGCACGCTAGGCCTCCCTGTCCATCACAAACTCTCAGAGTTCACTCAAACTCACATCCATCGAGTCAGTGATGCCATCCAGCCATCTCATCCTCTGTCGTCCCCTTCTCCTCCTGCCCCCAATCCCTCCCAGCATCAGAGTCTTTTCCAATGAGTCAGCTCTTTGCATGAGGTAGCCAAAGTATTGAAGTTTCAGCTTCAGCATCAGTCCTTCCAAAGAACACCCAGGGTTGATCTCCTTCAGAATGGACTGGTTGGATCTCCTTGCAGTCCAAGGGACTCAGTCTTATTAAATGTCATTTAATACAATTAAATGAAACCACTAGTCTTCACATGTTTTTTTTTTTTCCTTTGCACCATTTTTATTTTATGAATTGTCATTTCCTCAATATTTTTCTTTTTTTTATTTTTTAA
Organism: Bos grunniens; assembly: GCF_055505025.1. Taxonomy (NCBI): domain Eukaryota; kingdom Metazoa; phylum Chordata; class Mammalia; order Artiodactyla; family Bovidae; genus Bos; species Bos grunniens. Next base: position 10,423,825 of record NC_141171.1, read on the forward strand.
CTTTATAATATTGTATTGGTTTTGCCATATATCAAAATGAATCCACCACAGGTATACATGTGTTCCCCATCCTGAACCCTCCTCCCTCCCCATACCATCCCTCTGGGTAGTCCCAGTGCACCAGTCCCAAGCATCCAGTATCATGCATCAAACATGGACTGGTGACTTGTTTCATATATGATATTATACATGTTTCAATGCCATTCTCCCAAATCATCCCACCCTCTCCCTCTCCCACAGAGTCCAAAAGACTGTTCTATACATCAGTGTCTTTTTTGCTGTCTCATATACAGGGTTATTGTTATCATCTTTCTAAATTCCATGTATATGCGTTAGTATACTGTATTGGTGTTTTTCCTTCTGGCTTACTTCACTCTGTATAATAGGCTCCAGTTTCATCCACCTCATTAGAACTGATTCAAATGTATTCTTTTTAATGGCTGAGTAATACTCCATTGTGTATATGTACCATAGCTTTCTTATCCATTCATCTGCTGATGAACATCTAGGTTGCTTCCATGTCCTGGCTATTATAAACAGTACTGCGATGAACATTGGGGTACATGTGTCTCTTTCCCTTCTGGTTTCCTCAGTGTGTATGCCCAGCAGTGGGATTGCTGGATCATAAGGCAGTTCTATTTCCAGTTTTTTAAGGAATCTCCACACTGTTCTCTATAGTGGCTGTACTAGTTTGCATTCCCACCAACAGTGTAAGAGGGTTCCCTTTTCTCCACACCCTCTCCAGCATTTATTGCTTGTAGACGTTTGGATTGCAGCCATTCTGACTGGCATGAAATGGTACCTCATAGTGGTTTTGATTTGCATTTCTTTGATACTGAGTGACGTTGAGCATCTTTTCATGTGTTTGTTAGCCATCTGTATGTCTTCTTTGGAGAAATGTCTATTTAGTTCTTTGGCCCATTTTTTGATTGGGTCATTTATTTTTCTGGAGTTGAGCTGTAGGAGTTGCTTGTATATTTTTGAGATTAGTTGTTTGTCAGTTGCTTCATTTGCTATTATTTTCTTCCATTCTGAAGGCTGCCTTTTCACCTTGCTTATAGTTTCTTTTGTTGTGAAGAAGCGTTTAAGTTTTATTAGGTCCCATTTGTTTATTTTTGCTTTTATTTCCAATATTCTGGGAGGTGGGTCATAGAGGATCCTGCTGTGATGTATGTCGGAGAGTGTTTTGCCTATGTTCTCCTCTAGGAGTTTTATAGTTTCTGGTCGTATGTTTAGATCTTTAATCCATTTTGAGTTTATTTTTGTGTATGGTGTTACAAAGTGTTCCAGTTTCATTCTTTTACAAGTGGTTGACCAGCTTTCCCAGCACCACTTGTGAAAGAGATTGTCTTTAATCCATTGTATATTCTTGCCTCCTTTGTCAAAGATAAGGTGTCCATAGGTGCGTGGGTTTATCTGTGGGCTTTCTATTTTGTTCCATTGATCTATCTTTCTGTCTTTGTGCCAGTACCATACTGTCTTGATGGCTGTGGCTTTGTAATAGAGCCCGAAGTCAGGCAGATTTATTCCTCCAGTTCCATTCTTCTTTCTCAAGATTGCTTTGGCTATTCGAGGTGGTTTTTTTTTTTTTTTTTTTTTGTATTTCCATATAAACTGTGAAATTATTTGTTCTAGCTCTGTGAAAAATACCGTTGGTAGCTTGATAGGGATTGCATTGAATCTATAGATTGCTTTGAGTAGTATACTCATTTTCACTATATTGATTCTTTCGATCCATGAATATGTTATATTTCTCGGTCTATTAGTGTCCTCTTTGATTTCTTTCAGCAGTGTTTTATAGTTTTCTATATATAGGTCTTTAGTTTCTTTAGGTAGATATATTTTTAAGTATTTTATTATTTTCGTTGCAATGGTGAATGGAATTGTTTCCTTAATTTCTCTTTCTATTTTCTCATTATTAGTGTATAGGAATGCAAGGGATTTCTGTGTGTTGATATTATATCCTGCAACTTTACTATATTCATTGATTAGCTCTAGTAATTTTCTGGTGGAGTCTTTAGGGTTTTCTGTGTAGAGGATCGTTTCATCTGCAAACTGTGAGAGTTTTACTTCCTCTTTTCCAATTTGGATTCCTTTTATTTCTTTTTCTGCTCTGATTGCTGTGGCCACAACTTCTAAAACTATGTTTAATAGTAGTGGTGAAAGTGGGCACCCTTGTCTTGTTCCTGACTTTAGAGGAAATGCTTCCAATTTTTCACCATTGAGGATAATGTTTGCTGTGGGTTTGTCATATATAGCTTTTATTATGTTGAGGTATGTTCCTTCTATTCCTGCTTTCTGGAGAGTTTTTTTTTTTTTTTTATCATAAATGGATGTTGAATTTTGTCAAAGGCTTTCTCTGCATCTATTGAGATAATCATATGGTTTTTATTTTTCAATTTGTTAATGTGGTGTATTACATTTATTGATTTGCGGTTATTGAGGAATCCTTGCATCCCTGGGATAAAGCCCACTTGGTCACGGTGTATGATCTTTTTAATGTGTTTTTGGATTCTGATTGCTAGAATTTTGTTAAGGATTTTTGCGTCTATGTTCATCAGTGATATTGGCCTGTAGTTTTCTTTTTTTGTGGGATCTTTGTCAGGTTTTGGTATTAGGGTGATGGTGGCCTCATAGAATGAGTTTGGAAGTTTACCTTCCTCTGCAATTTTCTGGAAGAGTTTGAGTAGGATAGGTGTTAGCTCTTCTCTAAATTTGTGGTAGAATTCAGCTGTGAAGGCTTCTGGACCTGGGCTTTTGTTTGCTGGAAAATTTCTGTTTACAGTTTCCATTTCCGTGCTTGTCATGGGTCTGTTAAGATTTTCTATTTCTTCCTGGTTCAGTTTTGGAAAGTTGTACTTTTCTAAGAATTTGTCAATTTCTTCCACGTTGTCCATTTTATTGGCATATAATTGCTGATAGTAGTCTCTTATGCTCCTTTGTATTATTGTGTTGTCTGTTGTGATCTGTCCATTTTAATTTCTAATTTTCTTGATTTGACTTTTCTCCCTTTGTTTCTTGATGAGTCGGGCTAATGGTTTGTCAATTTTATTTATCCTTTCAAAGAACCAGGTTTTGGCTTTGTTGATTTTTGCTCTAGTATCTTTTGTTTCTTTTGCATTTATTTCTGCCCTAATTTTTAAGATTTTTTTCCTTCTACTAACCCTGGAGTTCTTCATTTCTTCCTTTTCTAGTTGCTTTAGGTATAGAGTTAGGTTATTTATTTGACTTTTTTCTTGTTTTTGAGATATGCCTATATTGATATGAACTTTTCCCTTAGGACTGCTTTTACAGTGTCCCACAGGTTTTGAGTTGTTGTGTTTTCATTTTCATTCGTTTCTATGCAAATTTTGATTTCTTTTTTGATTTCTTCTATGATTTGTTGGTTATTCAGCAGCGTGTTGTTCAGCCTCCATATGTTGTAATTTTTAATAGTATTTCTCCTGTAATTGAGATCTAATCTTACTGCATTGTGGTCAGAAAAGATGCTTGGAATTATTTCAATTTTTTTGAATTTACCAAGGCTAGACTTATGGCCCAGGATGTGATCTATCCTGGAGAAGGTTCCGTGTGTGCTTGAGAAAAAGGTGAAATTCATTGTTTTGTGATGAAATGACATGTAGATATCAGTTAGGTAACTGGTCTATTGTATCATTTAAAGTTTGTATTTCCTTGTTAATTTTCTGTTTAGTTGATCTATCCATAGGTGTGAGTTGGGTATTAAAGTTTCCCACTATTATTGTGTTATTGTTAATTTCTCCTTTCATATTTGTTAGCATTTGTCTTACATATTGTGGTGCTCCTATGTTGGGTGCATATATATTTATCATTGTTATATCTTCTTCTTGGATTGATCCTTTGATCATTATGTAGTGACCTTCTTTGTCTCTTTTCACAGCCTTTGTTTTAAAGTCTATTTTATCTGATATGAGTATTGCTACTCCTGCTTTCTTTTGGTCTCTATTTGCATGGAAAGTCTTTTTCCAACCCTTCACTTTCAGCCTGTATGTGTTCCCTATTTTGAGGTGGGTCTCTTGTAGACAACATATGTAGGGGTCTTGTTTTTGTATCCATTCAGCCAGTCTTTTTCTTTTGGTTGGGGCATTCAACCCATTTACGTTTAAGGTAATTATTGATAAGCATGATCCTGTTGCCATTTACTCTATTGTTTTGGGTTCAAATTTATATACCCTTTTTGTGTTTCCTGTCTAGAGAATATGTTTTAGTATTTGTTGGAGAGCTGGTTTGGTGGTGTTGAGTTCTCTCAGCTTTTGCTTGTCTGTAAAGCTTTTGATTTCTCCTTCATATTTGAATGAGATCCTTGCTGGGTACATTAATCTGGGCTGTAGGTTATTTTCTTTCATCACTTTAAGTATGTCTTGCCATTCCCTCCTGGCTTGGACAGTTTCTATTTAAAGATCAGCTGTTATCCTTATGGGAATTCTTTGTGTATTATTGTTGTTTTTTCTTGATGCTTTTAGTATTTGTTCTTTGTATTTGATCTTTGTTAATTTGATTAATATGTGTCTTGGGGTGTTTCGCCTTGGGTTCATCCTGTTTGGGACTCTCTGGGTTTCTTGGACTTGAGTGATTATTTCCTTCCCCATTTTAGGAAAGTTTTCAACTATTATCTCCTCAAGTATTTTCTCATGGTCTTTCTTTTTGTCTTCTACTTCTGGGACTCCTATGAATCGAATGTTGGAGTGTTTAATATTGTCCTGGAGATCTCTGAGATTGTCCTCATTTCTTTTAATTAGTTTTTCTTTTTTCCTCTCTGATTCATTTATTTCTACCATTCTGCCTTCTAATTCACTAATCCTATCTTCTGCCTCTGTTATTCTACTATTTGTTGCCACCAGAGTGTTTTTTATCTCATTTACTGCATTATTCATTATATATTGACTCTTTTTTAATTTCTTCTAGGTCCTTGTTAAACCTTTCTTGCATCTTCTCAATCCTTGTCTCCAGGCTATTTATCTGTGATTCCATTTTGATTTCAAGAGTTTGGATCAATTTCACTATCATTATTCAGAATTCTTTATCAGGTAGATTCCCTATCTCTTCCTCTTTTGTTTGATTTGTGGGCATTTATCCTGTTCCTTTACCTGCTGGGTATTCCTCTGTCTCTTCTCCTTGTTTATATTGCTAAGTTTGGGGTATCCTTTCTGTATTCTGGCAGTTTGTGGAGTTCTCTTTATTGTGGAGTTTCCTCACTGTGTGTGGGTTTGTACAGGTGGCTTGTCAAGGTTTCTTGGTTAAGAAAGCTTGTGTCGGTGTTCTGGTGGGTAAAGCTGGATTTCTTCTCTGTGGAGTGCATTGAAGTGTCCAGTAATGAGTTGTGAGATCTTTATGGTTTTGGAGTAACTTTGGGCAGCCTGTGTATTGAAGCTCAGGGCTGGGTTCCTGTGTTGCTGGACAATTTGCTTGGTATGTCTTGCCCTGGAACTTGTTGGCCCTTGTGTGGTGCTTGTTTTCAATGTAGGTATGGAGGCATTTGATGAGCTCCTGTAAGTTAATGTTCCCTGGAGTCAGGAGTTCCCTGGAGTCAGGGTTTGGACTTAAGCCTCCTGCTTCCAGTTATCAGTCTTATTTTTACAGTAGTCTCAAAACTTCTGCTTCTATACAGCACCATCAATAAAACCTCCAGGTTAAAGATGAAAAGTTTCTCCACCATGAGGGTCACCCAGAGAGGTTCACAGTGTTACATGGAGAAGAGAAGAGGGAGGAGGGAGTTAGAGGTGACCCGAATGAGATGAGGTGGAATCAGTAGAGGAGTAAGTGGGCTAGCCAGTAATCACTTCCTTATGTGCATTCCACAACTGGACCACTCAGAGATGTTCACGGAGTTATACAGAGAAAAGAAGAGGAAGGAAGGAGACTGAGATGGCCAGGAGGATAAAAGGGGGGAATGAAAAGTAGAGAGACAGATCAGCCAGTAATCAGTTCCCTAAGTGTTCTCCGCCGTCTGGAACACACAGAAATTCACAGAGTTGGGTAGAGTAGAGAGGGAGGAGACACAGGCGACCTGGTGGAGAAAGAGGACAGTCCAAAGGGGGAGAGAGCAGTCAAGCCAGTAATCTCACTCACTAGTGAAAAATGGGTACTGAAGATTGGATTCTTAAAGGTACAAAATTGGTAACAAATACCTAAAAGCAAAAATTAAAAATCTAGAGTAGAGTTTGGAATTTCAAAAATACAATGTTAAAGAAAAGAAGAAGAGAAAGAAAGAAAAAAAAGTCACAAAAATTATTTAAAAAGAATATAGGTACAAAATTGATAATAAATACCAAAAAGCATAAATTAAAAATCTAGAGTAGAGTTTGGAATTTCAGAAATACAGTGTTAAAGAAAAGAAGAAGAGAAAGAAAGAAAGAAAAAAAAAGTCACAAAAATTATTTTAAAAAATATGTATAGGTACAAAATTGATAACAAATGCCAAAAAGCTAAAATTAAAAATCTAGAGTAGAGTTTGGAATTTCAGAAATACAATGTTAAAGTAAAGAAGAAAAAAAAAAAAAAAAACAAGAAAAAGAAAAAGAAAAAAAAAAAAAACAAGGTTACAAAAATTATAAAGAATATATATATGAAGTTTGCTTTAAAAAAATAGCGTCTTTTTTTTTTTTGCAAAGTAATAGTAGGTTATAAAAGTGAAAATTAAAGGAGTAATAGAGGTCTTAAAATTTTTTAAAAAATTAAAGAAAGAAAGAAAGAATGATCGTAAAAATAGTAAAAATATATCTAGGACTTTCTCTGGTGTTGTGGGGTCAGTTCATTTTCGGCTAGTTCCTTGGTCCGGCTTATATTTCTCAAGATCTATAGGCCCCTTCCTATGTAGTCCGTACTAACGACAGGGTTTTAATCTATTGCCTGTCGCTTCCAAGGCAGTTCCCTCTGTTATAGATTCTTCTGTTTGCTGGTCTCTTCAGTGTCTGATTTCCGCCCTGATACAAAGGGGGCGGTGGTGGACACTTTTTTTTTTTAGGCTCATTGTTCAGTCGCGCTGTGGGGAGGGAGGGATGCTGCAAACAAATAACACTGGCATGTGCTCGCAGTGCCTCAGCCACACTGGGCCTGCCCCCGCTCACGGCGCGTGTAGCCTCCCTGCCCACACTGCTCAGGCTCTAGGTTGCTCCGCCGGGAACCATCGAGGCTGGCCCTGGGCTGCTGCGTCTCCCAGGTCTAAGCTGCTCAGGTTGAGGCACTCGGGTAGTCCTCAGAGGTGCAGAGTCGGTTGGGCCTGCGTTTTGTGCCCTTCCCAGGTCCGAGCAGCTCAGGTGATGAGGTGTTTGGCAAGCATGCTTCCTGCGACTTATCACTTCCCCACCGCTCGGTTTTCTGGGTGTACAACTGGCACACCTTCTCAGGTGGATGTTGACCGTCCAGAACCCCAAGAAGTCTTAGTTAGCAAAGAAGCCTGCTTACTGTTTTTTTTTTTTTTTTTTTAACTTTACAATATTGTATTAGTTTTGTCAAATATAGAAATGAATCCGCCACAGGTATACCTGTGTTCCCCATCCTGAACCCTCCTCCCTCCTCCCTCCCCATACCATCCCTCTGGGTCGTCCCAGTGCACCAGCCCCAAGCATCCAGTATCGTGCATGGAACCTGGACTGGCGACTAGTTTCTGGCTGCCTGTCACCAGAGGGGGATGATCTGCAGCTGGCTACCTCTGTTCAGTCCTTTGTTCTTTGCATGGGCCTGGCAGTGTCTTAGGTTAGTGCTGGCTTTTCGCGTAGTAGTTAACCCACAGTCTGGTTTGGTAGCCCAAATTAGTTTGCTCAGGTAGCGCTCGGGGCATTCCGGCCAGATCCTTACTCTAAGCAATGCATCCCGCGCCTCCCTGCCCAGCCCCCACTTGCTAGTGGCGGGTACTGGCATCCGTGCTGCTTCTCCACTGCGGGAGTAACTGTTGGGCTCATAATCTGTGGGTTTTAATTGTTTATTTATTTTTCCTCCCTGTTATATAGCCCTCTGTGCTTCCAAGGCTCAGCACAGGCTCGGCAGTGAGAGTGTTTCCTGGTGTTTGGAAACTTCTCTTTTTAAGACTCCCTTCCCGGGATAGACCTCTGTCCCTCCCTCTTTTGTCTCTTTTTTTGTCCTTTATATTTTTTCCTACTTCCTTTCAAAGACAATGGGTTGCTTTTCTGGGTGCCTGATGTCCTCTGCTGGCATTCAGAAGTTGTTTTGTGGAATTTACTTGGCGTTTAAATGTTCTTTTGATGAATTTGTGGGGGAGAAAATGGTCTCCCCGTCCTATTCCTCTGCCATCTTAGCTCCTCCCCCAATATTTTTCTATATAAGTGTACACACTTTAAAACACAAATCTTAATAAAATATGAGGCCTCTGTTCATTTGAATAATAAATCATAAAAGAAAAAGTTTATTGCAATCATATAGATGCATAAATGTGATATACTGTCCTCAGAGATAAATCATATGTTAAAAGGATATATTATCTTGGCCTCTGTAGGATTTTATGGAATCTGGTGTGGGGAAACCTCTGCATGTTGGACTAGCAATAGAATCAGGTCTAGACTGTGCCCATAGCTATTGTAAATAGTGCTGCTATAAACATTGGAGTACACTGTCTTCTTAAATTACGGTTTTCTCAGGGCATATGCCCAGTAGTGGGATTGTTGGGTCAACTGGTAATGTTATTCTTAGTTTGTAAGCAATCTCCATACTGTTTCCCATCACAATATTATAAAGCAATTATACTCCAATTCAAATAACTTAAAAAAATAAACAAAAATAGAAACACTTCCATACTGCCATGTATTTATTTTGACTATGTGGAGAAGAACACATGCCTCATACATTGTTTTACATGCCTTTTACATTGCATATTGCAGTATTTGCAAATATAGAAATAAACACATAGGTACATACACAGACAGATATACTAACATACAAAGGACTGAACAAAGAGACCCCTGATATGATTTTGTCTGTATCCTTTCTCTGAAGGATGCTCTTTGGTAAGTTATTTTGTGTTTTATTTAATCTATTATATTTAATTCTTAGGAAAGATAGTTTAATTCCCTAGTAGGTCCTCCCCTCAGAATATGGAAAATATTCGTTTTGTGTGTCCTCCATACCTATTTTAGCATTTCCCTGCCTCTATTCATCCTTTCATCATCTTTCAGCCTTGGCAATTTTGTGGGACCATAATCTTTCAAGTTCAAGTGATTTATATTTATTCATCTGCCATTTCCAACTAAGTCTGATGTGGGTGGGGTCAGAATGGCAGTGAGTAGCATCATTACATGTGTCAAGATATTCACAGCATAGGAAAATAACAAGGAATTAGAAGTAGACATTGATGGCTTATACAATTAAATTAAGTGTGTGAGGAAATGTCCCTTTCCTTTAGAATTATTAATTTTAAAAATGGTTCGTGAAAGAGCTTCCTATAAGCAATGTGAAAGCATAGATGAAGATTTTGAAGACAAAGGAGGCGTGAACATTTCCCAGTAAGAAAGCGACTGAGACTCAAAAAAAGGGAAGAAGTATTATAGTGACTCTGAGCATTAAAGCTTTCACATCTGTGAAACAGTCAAGTTCAATGCTTACTAGATCTATGTGGCCGAGAGCAGGGCAATGTGAATGTGAAGTTTATAGAAAGTACACAAGATGAGCATCCTTTTAAGCTACAGAATTTTGGCTTCATTCTCCAGTGGTGATTCGCTATTCTGAATTATATGTTTATTCATTTTACTCATTTTCCTACTTCATTCAGTAAACTATCTTTGCATCATAAGGATATCAGTCCTTTTCTTTTGAATAAATTGATATTTTTCTGCTTTACTGGTTATTCTGGGCATCACGGGGCTTCTTTGGTGGCTTGGTGGTAAAAAATCCTCCTGTAAGGCAGGAGATGCAGGAAACACTGACTCAACCCCTGGGTGGGGAAGATCCCCAGAGAAGGAAATGGCAACCCGCTCCAGTATTCTGGAAAACCCCATGGACAGGGCAATAACAGAAGTTGCAGCACTCCCCAAACTAAAGAAGATTTCTCCTCATCTCCTTCTCTCAGAGACCACCTAATTTTATTAGGTTATTTTTCTCCCTCATGTCTATTTCTTTCTTACAACTATGCTTTTTGAACTTTTTTAAATGTTTCATCAAATAAAGAGGGAAAATAGTCATATTAAAATGGAGAGCCATGTTTCACTGTCCATAGAAAACTTAATAACTGGAATTTGGGTACCACTTCCCCATAATTGAGGTTATAGATAATCTGGTTTTGACAGCTCATCTTGTATTATTTCTGTTCTAATTTTGCAGCTGAAGTTGAGAGTGTGTGTGTGTTTGTGTGTGTGTCTGTGTGTGTGTTGTGAGGTATGAGAGTTCTTATGGCAAGAGGAGCTGAACTCATATACACAAATTATTCTCCTTAAAATACAGACAGCAGAGAGTAACATGGAAACTTACACTGCCGTATGTAAAATAGACAGCCAATGGGAATTTGCTATATGACTCAGGGAAATCAAACAAGGCCTTTGTAACAATCTAGAGGGGTAGGATAGGGAGGGAGATGGGAGGGAGGTTCAAGAAGGAGGGGACATATGTATATGTATGGCATCATGTTATTTGGCAGAAAACAACAAAATTCTATAAAGCAATTACCCTTCAATTAAATACAAAATCAGAATGATGGCCATCATAAGATTAGAGCAAAAATATATTAAATAAAATAAATAAAATTTATAATGCACAAGAACAACATGTGAATGATGGACTCCCTGTATCTTCATTCCTTAGCACTCTGCCCTATTTCTCATCACTCTCCCTCTTGGTCATTTCCCCTTGACATGCAAACTTCCACTTGAACCTTGACTATCAGAAACTTCCAATTGAGCCTTGACTATCAGACCCTTCCTCAGGGTCTTTGCACTGGCCCTTCATCCTTCCAGGCCCACATTTCCTGAGATAACCTTGACACCCCAGACCCTCTTCCTTGATATCTCTGTTCAAATGTTACGTTGTTTGCCAGCCTAGCTGGACACCCAGTAAAATATAACACCTTTACTACTACCTTCTATATACCTTCTCTACTTTTCTTCATTTGACATCTTATTATATTTCTACTTGTTTACATTCTTTCTCCATCATTAAACTGTAGGGACTTGTGACTCTCAGCATACTCTGCTTATTCAGGAGATGGTGAGTACTCAATATGTAGCCTCAATACTTTGTCAGAATCCCTCATTCAAAGTTTACAATACATGACCTCTTGGTGAAAAGACAGAGATGAACAGGAATTTGTAATCAGAGGATGTCCCAAAAGGGAAAAGTTTCACACCAAAACTGTAGGTGTGGATTTCTTGACCGCAAAATATAAATTGTACATTTTAAATTATACCAGTAAGGTCTGTTTTTGTTAAATCAGTCTTATTATTATTTTTATTGCTAGGTAGAGCCCTGCACTACATGGAATCGGGAAACGATACACAAATTTCAGAATTTCTTCTTCTGGGATTTTCAGAGGAACCAGAACTGCAGCCCTTTATATTTGGGCTTTTCCTCTTCATGTACCTGATCACTGTGTTTGGAAACCTGCTCATCTTTCTGGCTGTGAGCTCAGACCCCAAACTCCACACCCCCATGTACTTCTTCCTTTCTAACCTGTCCTTTGTAGACATCTGCTTCACTTCCACCACCATCCCAAAGATGCTGTGGAACATCCAGAGGCAGAGCAAACATATAAGTTATGCAGGCTGTATTAGCCAGATACACTTTTTCCTACTCTTCGCAGGGCTGGATAACTTTCTCTTGACTGTGATGGCCTATGACCGCTACCTGGCCATATGTTACCCTCTGCACTACACAGTCATGATGAACCCCTGGCACTGTGGACTGCTGGTTCTGGTGTCCTGGGTGATGAGTGCTCTGAATTCCCTGTTACAAAGCTTAATGATACTGCGGTTGTCCTTCTGCACAGGCTTGGAAATCCCTCACTTTTTCTGTGAACTCAATCAGGTTGTCCAATGTGCCTGTTCTGACACCTTTCTTAATGACATAGTAATATATTTTGCAGCTGCAATCCTGGGTGGTGGTGCATTCACTGGAATCATTTATTCATACTCTAAGATAATCTCCTGCATACGAAGAATTTCATCAACTCAGGGGAAATATAAAGCATTTTCCACCTGTGCATCTCACCTCTCGGTTGTTGCCTTATTTTATTGTACAGTCTTATCTGTGTATCTTAGCCCTGCTTCTACCCACAGCTCACAGTCAAATATAACAGCTTCAGTGATGTATACAGTGGTCACACCCATGCTGAACCCTTTCATCTACAGTCTGCGGAATAAAGACATAAAGAGGGCTCTGAGAAGATTCATTGGGGTGTCATCTTTAAAAATGCCAACTTACCTCTGGTTGAAGAAGTGTAAATGATTGCCATGCTAAAGAAACTGGAGTAAGAAATCACTATTTTTTTGACCAGATTGTAGGTGTAGATGATGCTTTTTCTATTATTTCCTGGTATTTCCTTTGCTTTGACCTTAACTTCTATCTACACTTAAGAGATTCAATTTTTTAAGATTTCCACTCTAACATATAAAATATTTTTCTGCTTTCACACAGTCAGAGAATAATAAATAAATGATCATGATATCTGGCTATTAGTCATTTATTAATGATATAGACAGGTGCAGATTAGTTTGCATTAATGGTGGAAGTTAGATTGGGCAAAAAAATAGATAAGGACTTTTTTCCAAGCAGAGAAAGTGCCCAGGGGTTTATAAAACATGGCAGATTCATGTTGATATATGGCAAAACCAATACAATATTGTAAAGTAATTAGCCTCCAATTAAATAATTTATTTAATTTTAATTAATTTAAAGAATTTAACTTAATTTATTTATCTATAAAAAATAAATAAAGATGACCTGAAAAAAATTCAAATCCACCACATGTAGAAGAAAAACTAGTTCTTTCTTAACAAGAAAATGAAGCAAAATTTAGCAGACATGCAGGACCATACGTATGGAGAAAAATTTGGTTGCCAACTAACTGAGTGCATCAACTAGGTAAGAATGGGCTAATTTGAAGTAATTGATAGGACAAGGAGTAGAATTGTGATGGATGCCGGATCAAAAGTGTGTGGTCTTGGTGGGAAGGAAATGAAACTGGGAGGTGACTAATGAATTGAGAATGAAAGGAAGACTTGAAAGCCCTGAATTTTTGCTGGGCATATGGTTGGATGGCATCACCAACTCAATGTACATACATTTGAGCAAAATGACCTTCCTTTCAAAATCTTTTCATACACTAGGATTGTAATGCCTCCTTCCCTTCATCCCTCCCTCCCTTTCTTCCTTCCTTCTTTCCTGAGTTCTTTTCTTCCCACCATTCTCCTGTTGTTTTTTTTTTAACCCCACAATGACTATTTCTTGTCTTCTGTATTGTCATACCTTAAACACCATCTTCCCCCATCCATATGTAAACTGATACCCTTGACCCCTAACTACTCACTGAGAAATCAGAAGAACTTAGAAACAATTTTCCAAAGGGATGCACCTCCATAACAATCCACCCACCAACTCTACCACTAAAATCTCTGCCTTCCTACCTGTCACTCTAAACACTGCTGCTATGAAAGCCAGTATATATATATATGTAGAATCTCATCAGCTCAAGGGAAGTATGAAGCATTTTCCACCAATGCATCTCACCTCTCAATTGTCTCCTTATTCTTTTGTACAAGCCTAGTAGTGTACCTTAGCTCTGCTGCTACTCCCAGCTCAAGTATACTGCCTTGGTGATGCACACTCTGGTCACACCCATGCTGAAACCTTTCATCTACAGTCTGAGAAACAAAGACATAAAGGGGGCTCTGCAAACACTCTTTGTGATGGTGAGTCCAAAAAAGCCATTTATACTGGATTTGAAGAAATGCCCATGACTACAGAGCTCAAAGTTTGAGAGTCAGTAGTTGTGATTCTTTAATCAGATTGTAGATGTAGAAGTTGCCTTTTTATTTGTTTCCTGGAATTTTTTATTGTTTTCACCTGCTCTGTACAATGTAATTACCTCATTATCATGAAAATATCCAAAGGCTTTCTCTTCTTTTTCTTTCCTCCTGTGTCCCTTCTTTTTTCTCAAACTTTGATATGAAATGTTGGAAATTCCCATGTATCTCATGGAACTGCCATAATTTATTAAGAATCATTTCTTATTAAATGACAAATATCACCCCATGTAATATGTCTTCAGTTTTACTAAAAAGACTAGTCATGAGTTACCACTCTATTGGGGAAAAAAAAAAAACACCTAAGCTTGGAAACTTGGTCGTGTTTATAACATTACAGAGAGGAAAAACCTGAGACTACAGTTGTTTTATGTCTATGTCCATTGTTCCTTTTTAATATCACTTTCTGAATAGGTGTTCCTGATAATGAGGACTTTAATGTACTAGTGTCTTTTTTTTATAATAAGCCATTGAGTTTTATTCTCCTAAATAGGATTCTGTTCTCTTAGCAGGCTCTATATCCACACTGAATACCATAGTTACTGGAAAAAAACTTATTATCAAATACATGTCTGACAGTTTCAGTCTATACAGAAACAGAAACCACAGTAAACAGATTGACTTCATATGACCTTCAAGTCAGAGAAGACATTGAAAATCATGAAACAAACTTGAAATTATATTTTGTAATATTATGCATGTCATTCCTTTTCAAACTATACATCTACTCAATAAATTAAGGAAAATGTCCTTACCCGTAGGTAAAGACAGTACGAAATAGAGGTATTAGCATAATATATAGGAAGCAGAGAATACTGAGAAGTTAATATACAAGAATTTCACAAACTAATAAACAGGCAGTTCATCTCCTAGACTATATGTGGAGACATTCACAACATCCATAGTTTTATCCATTTATGAATGGAATTTACATACCAGAAATGAATGTATGTTTCAGGGTCTATATTTCAGATTCAGTTGTAATTTTTTGTCTAGATAGTTCATTAAAGATTAAAAATGTTTTTAAATTGTAAGAAAAATTTTGAAAATAGTATGGAACATCAGTGTCAATGTATAAGATGATTTCTTCATTGAAGTGAAGGACTGATGAAACTGTTTTATATTTTCTTATTGAGTCATCTTATTCTTCCTGCTTGAAAACTTGTAGTGATGCCTACAACCATTATTTTCCCCATTGTTCTACATAAAAAACCTGAATCATTCTAAATACTGTCATAAACAAAATGAGCAGTAAATGATATTATCCACTTCATATCTCCCATATGATACAATAGAATTCCTTCAGTTTGCATAATCAGGATTCATGAAAGAACTCGAATTTCTGCCTACTCAAATCATTCAGGGTCAACAGATTTTGTGTACAAATATGTATGTCCTTGCAAGCTCTCCTTGGTATCTGGACATGAATATCAATGAAGTCACTTTTTAATGCAGTTCTGTAGGCTATCAGACTGCCCAAGTGGTCTAAGGCATCAGACTCAAGCTAATACGATTTTGTGAAGAAAAATTTAAAAAAAAAACAAAACTTGAGTAACAAAGTAATCAGAAATGCTGTCTCCAAATGTCAGAACATGGTCTAACGTGGGGCCAGTAATCCAAAAAAGACTGGATATGTGTATGTATAACTGATTCACTTTGCTGCACACCTGAAACTAACCCAATATTGTAAATTAACTGTATTCCAATAAAACATTTTTTTAAAAGAAATAGTAGATTCCCACTTCATTCACTTTGATTATTATATCTTTAGTGGGTTGCTTTATCAGCCATCCTAAAATAAAATGGTAAAACATAATGTGCGTGCATGCTAAGTCACTTCAGTCGTGTCTGACTCTTTGTGACCCCATGGACTGTAGCCCACCAGGCTCCTCTGTACATGGAATTCTCCAGGGAAGAATACTGGAGTGAGTTGCCATGCCTTTCTCCAGGGCATCTTCCTGACCCAGGGATTAAACTGGTGTCTCTTATGTCTCCTGCATTGGCAGCCAAGTTCTTTACCACTAGCACCACCTGGGAAGCCCCAAAATATAATGTATTTATTATTTAATGGGATGGTATGGTTTGGAATTTTTCCAAGCACTGTTAGTTTCCTCATGAGCCTGTAATTAGCTGTCTATCTCTACATAGGGTTTCTAAGACTCATCTGTGCCTGGCTATAGTGCTCTTCCATCTTAAAATAAATTATAGTTAGTTTGTTCATTTCTATATCTAGTTAATCTAGTTTACAGGAAAAAAATATTTTATCATATGTACATTGCCTTAATTTATTCCACTGCTGCTATGGTCATACATAACACTTTACTTTCTTCCCAGTTAGAAGACATATCATCCACACTTGTTCAGTGTGGCTCAGCTACCTGTATTCAATCTTACCCTGAGTCATGCATCTTTAGATTTTTTTTCCCCTTTAACTAATTACAGTATGCCATGGATGGCATCACTGACTCGATGGACATGAGTCTGGGTGAACTCCAGGAGTTGGTGATGGACAGGGAGGCCTGGCGTGCTGCGATTCATGGGGTCACAAAGAGTCGGAGACGACTGAGCAACTGAACTGAACTGAACTGATGTGATAAACTGGAGAAGGAAATGGCAACCCACTCCAGTTCTCTTGCCTGGAAAATCCCATGGATGGAGGAGCCTGGTAGGCAGCAGTCCATGGTGTCGCAAAGAGTCGGACAGGACTGAGCAACTTCACTTTCACTTTTCACTTTCATGCATTGGAGAAGGAAATGGCAACCCACTCCAGTGTTCTTGCCTGGAGAATCCCAGGGATGGTGGAGCCTGGTGGGCTGCCGTCTATGGGGTCACACAGAGTCAGACACTACTGAAGCGACTTAGCAGCAGCAGCAGCATGCGATAAGCTGAATATATTTAACATGTACTAGTAATAGAGGTGGAGAAGGAAATGGCACCCCCACTCCAGTATGCTTGCCTGGAAAATCCCATGGACAGAGGAGCCTGGGTAGGCTGCAGTCCATAGCATCGCTAAGAGTCGGACACGACTGAGCGACTTCACTTTCACTTTTCACTTTCATGCATTGGAGAAGGAAATGGCAACCCACTCCAGTATTCTTGCCTAGAGAATCCCAGGGATGGGGGATCCTGGTGGGCTCCCATCTATGGGATCGCACAGAGTCGGACACGACTGAAGCAACTTAGCAGCAGCAGCAGTAATAGAGGAAGTAGAGGGACATTCTCAGGGTGACATCGAAACAAGATGGCAGTGTAGGAAATCCTATACCTGTCCCCTCCCAGAAACATCAAATTGGATAACTATCCATTCACCAGAATACCTTCATACAAGCAAAGCATTTCTGGTGAGGCTTTACAGCACCTTGATGAAGGAAACTACTTTTTTTAAAGATGCATTGAATAGAATAGGAAGGACAATTTCATATTATCCTTGCCACTCCTACCCCAAATCTAGGCATCTCAGGACCAAGACAGAAACATCCAAGTGGGGGAAAGACAAGTGAAGGAGGTATTTGACTTCACTTCATATTCCAGTGCCATGTCTTTAGTAGTGTCAGTCTAGCCCTTGTGGTCTAGACCCCAAACAAGTTCCTGCAAACACAAGATCTGAACTCACTGCAGCACCAGGCTATTCCTCATGCTTTCAGTGTCCATGCAAGCTCCAGCAGACAGCTTATGCTGTCTCCTTCAGACACAGGCTTGTGGCTCATCTAAGCATCAAGGCTGGCCCCTGAGACCCAACATCCAGGCTTGACATGGAACCAACCCAGCATATGGTCCCCATTCTCTAGGAAATCTCCCTCAAACTAAAGATCTCAGCCTTCACCAGAACAAAACCAAACTCTACCAATTGAAATGTCAAGCCCATAGCAGGGGTCCCTGACACATGGTTGGCAACTTTGGACAAAAATTTCATTCCTGATCATAGAACTACATGTCATGCTCACCACCACAGACTCAAGCAAGTGATTTCAAAATCCAGCCCTTGCTTGTATGGTCTCAGACATTGGATAGACCACAGGGACCCGAGAATTAGGCAACTTGATTACTCAGACCCCAGGCCTGCCCACCCAAGGACTCCAGAAGCACTTCCACCTGTGGACATCATCAGGGAACTCACTCAGTATCTTTTGTAGGATGACTGCAGAAGGACTTGGGCTACTATCAGGAAGAAATTTTTTAAAATCTGTTTTCAGATTTTACTGTTTTCTACAGCAGATGCACCAATTTACATTACCACTAACAGTGTAAAGAGGGTTCCCTTTCCTCCAGACCCTCTCCAGAATTTATTAGCTGACTTTTTAAAGATGACATTTCTGAC
The DNA here is from genome assembly GCF_055505025.1 of Bos grunniens. Classification (NCBI taxonomy): domain Eukaryota; kingdom Metazoa; phylum Chordata; class Mammalia; order Artiodactyla; family Bovidae; genus Bos; species Bos grunniens. Next base: position 10,442,122 of record NC_141171.1, read on the forward strand.
CAGTTTGATGTTGTACCTCATTGTTGTTGATTTGCACTTCTCTAATACATAGAGATGATGAGCATCTTTGCATGTGCCTATTGGCCATCCTCTGGAGACATGTGGATTTATGTCTTCTGTGCATTTTTCAATTGAGTTTTTTTTATTTAATTTGAATGTTTTTGAAATGAACCCCTTGTTAGTCACATCTTTTGCAAATATCTTATCCCTGTCCATAGGCTGTCTTTTCTATTTATTTATGGTTGCCTTTGGAAGCAAAAGCTTATAAGTTTGATTAAGTCACACTGGTTTATTTTTGCTTTTATATCTATTGTCTTGGAAGACTGACCTAAGAAAACACTGCTATGATTTATGTTGGAAAATGTTTTGCCTGTGATCTTTTTTAGAAGGTTCATATAAGTGTATTCACTTATATTTAACTCTCTAAGCCATTTTGAGTTTATTTTTGTGTATAGAGTAAAGATATGCTCTCACTTCATTGATTTACATGTGGTTGTTCCAGATATCTCAACACCACTTGCCAAAGAGACTGTCTTTTTCCCATTGTTTCTGTTTTCAAAATTTAAGTGTACATAGGTCTGTGGGTTTATTTCTGGGCTCTCTACTGTATTATATTGATCCACATGTCTGATTTTTGCCAACAGCACAGTTTTGATAACTATAGCTTTATAGTATTGTCTGAATGTGGGAGGGTTCTGCCTTCTGCTTTGTTCTTTTGTCCTCAGGATTTCTTTGTCAACTGTTGGTCTTTCATGGTTCCATATATATTGTTGGATTATTTTTTCTAGATCTATGAAAAATGTCATGGGTATGTTGATAGGGATTACCTTAAAACTGTAGATTGCTTTGGGTAGTATGTCCATTTAACAATATTAATTCTTCCATTCCAAGAGCATGAAATAATTTTCAATTTCTTTAAATCATTTTTGTTATTGTTCAGTTACCTGGTCATGTTTGATTCTTCATGACCCATGAACTGCAGCACACCAGGTTTCCCTGTCCCTCACCATCTCTGGTTGTTTGCTCAAGTTCATGTCCATAAAATTAGTGATACTATCCAACCGTCTCATTCTCTGTCACCCGCTTCTCCTCCTGCCTACAATCTTTGCCAGCATCAGGGTCTTTTCCAATATTGAATCATTTTGAATTTTCTTTCTTAATGTTTTGTAGTTTTAAGTATATAAGTCTTTTTCCTCTTTGGTGAGGTATTTTCCTGAGTATTTTTTAGATGCAATTTTAAATGAAATTGCTTGTTTACATTCCCTTTCTGAGATTTCATTGTTAGTGTAAAGAAATGCGACTGATTTGTGTATGATAATTTTGTATCCTGTTACCTTGATGAATCTGTTCATCAGTTCTACTACTTTTTGTATGGAATATTTAGAGTTTCATGTGTATATAGAGCATCATGTTGTCTGTGTTTAATGACAACATTACCTTTTACTTGAAAATCTGAATAAATTTTATTTCTTTTTCTTGTCTTCCAGTTCTATATTAAAGAGAAATGGTGAGAGTGGGAATCATAGTCTCGGTCTAGATTCTAGTGGAAAGTCATTCCGCTTTTCAATGTTGAGTATCATATCAGTTTTCAATTATCATAAGTAGTTTTTATTATGTTGAGATATGTTACTTATATGGCATTCCTACTGATTTAGATGGTAAAAAATCTGCCTGAAATGCAGGAGACCCAGGTTTGATCCCTGGATCAGGAAGATGCCCTGGAAAAAGGAATGGCTATCTGTTCTAGCGTTCTTGCCTAGAGAATTTCATTGACAGAGGAGTCCCGTGGGCTACAGTCCATGGAATTGCAAAGAGTTGGACATGACTAAGCACTAACATTTTCCCTATATATTTACTTTAATAAAGGTTTTTATTATGAAAAGATGATGAATTTTATCAGTACTTTTTCATTTTCCTATTATGATTTTTATTATTTCCTTCCTTTTATTATTTTTTTCCTTCCTTCCAACTTTGGGCTCTTTGCTCTTCTTTTGCTACTTCCTTTAGATGTAAAGTTAAATAGTTTGTTAGATATCTTTCTTGTTTCTTGAGTAGGTATGCATTACTATGAACTTTCCTCTTGTTAACACTATTGCTTTATCTCAGAGGTTAATATATGTCATATTTTGATTTTCATTTGTCTTCAGGGTTTTTTATGACTCCTTTGATTTCCTAAATGACTCAGTATTGTTCAGTAGATCATGTTTAGCTTGCAGATATTTGTGATTTTCCAGCTTTTTTCTTATAGTCCATTTGTAGTTTCATGCCATTACAATCAGAAAAATGCTTAATATAATTTAAGTCTTCTAAATTTATTAAGATTTGTATTGTGTCCCAACATATGGTCTATTCTTGAGAATGTTACACATGCACTTATGAAGAATGTGTATTCTGCTGCATTCCATTTGGATGGAATCTTGCTACTCAAAGAGTGGTCCACACACTAAGACCTGTAGTATCAACACGAGCAGAAGGTTTCTTTGATTTTCAGAATCTCTGGGCCTATCAGAACCTGATGAATCCCAATCTACATCAGAACTACAAACCCACATGATTCTTATGCACAATGAAGTTGGGGAAATGCTGGTCTGGAACTGGTTTTCTCATCATCTCAAGTTAACAATTGGACTGCATAATTATTTGTATTGAGTACTGTAGTTGTCTAGTAGTATTGTTTCAGACATTGACAAATATCTCCCAAGGGAAAATTATCTTTGTTTGACAACCAGTGGCCTATGGTTGAAACATGGTGCATCCTGACAGAATTCTGACCAAAACCCTTTCCTTCCTCAGTCTGAGCCTTTAAACAGATAATTTAACTGCTTAAAATGCATTCCTGCAATGGAAAATTGAGCTCACAATACTACTTCTGAGCACAAACTTTTCTTAAACTTAAATCAAGTAGTGCCTGTAAGATGCTAATCTCAGGTTCAGTTCAGTTCAGTTCAGTCACTCAGTGGTGTCCAACTCTTTGCGACCCCATGAATTGCAGCACACCAGGCCTCCCTGTCCATCACCATCTCCCGGAGTTCACTCAAACTCACATCCATCGAGTTGGTGATGCCATCCAGCCATCTCATCCTCTGTTGTCCCCTTCTCCTCCTGCCCCCAATCCCTCCCAGCATCAAAGTCTTTTCCAATGAGCCAACTCTTTGCATGAGGTGGCCAAAGTTCTGGAGTTTCAGCTTTAGCATCATTCCTTCCAAAGAACATCCAGGACTGATCTTTAGAATGGACTGGTTGGATCTGCTTGCAGTCCAAGGGACTCTCAAGAGTTTTCTCCAACACCACAGTTCAAAAGCATCAATTCTTTGGTGCTCAGCTTTCTTCACAGTCCAACTCTCACATCCATACATGACCACAGGAAAAACCATAGCCTTGACTAGACAGACCTTTGTTGGCAAAGTAATGTCTCTGCTTCTGATTATGCTATCTAGGTTGGTAATAACTTCCCTTCCAAGGAGTAAGCATCTTTTATTTTTATTTTTAAAATTTATTTATTTTAATTGGAGGCTAATTACTTTACAATATTGTATTGGTTTTGCCATACATCGACATGAATCTGCCATGGGTATACACGTGTTCCCCATCCTGAACCCCCTTCCCACCTCCTTCCCCATACCATCCCTCTGGGAGTCTTAATTTCATGGCTGCATTCACCATCTGCAGTGATTTTGGAGCCCCCCCAAAATAAAGTCGCATTAAAATATATAAATGTGCTCTTTAATAATTAACAAATATTTTATAGTAAGGGACTAAGTATCAGATCTTAACTTGTGATAAAGTGTGACATTCCTAAATTTTGGGGCAAACGTGTCAAGATGCCAAAGAATGTACCATCCATAAAAAGTGTAAAAGTTAGTCACTCATTGTGTCCAACTAATTGTGACCCCATGGGCTTTAGCCGACCTGGATCCTCTGTCCACAGAACTTTTCAGGCAAGAATACTGGAGTGGGTTACCACTTCCCAGGAGATCTTCCTGACCCAGGGATCGAACCCAGTTCTCCTGCATTGCAGGCAGATTCTTTACCATCTGAGCCACCAGGGAAGCCACTTTTTTGGGCAATTGTATCAAGAAGCCAAAGAATATGGCATCCATAACTATATATCAAAAGAACACTGTCTTCCCTCTAGTTGAAGGAAGAAAGAACAGTTTTCTGACAATAAAGTCCAGTGTGCTCACCATAAATTAATCTTTTAAGGTTCAAAGGGACTTCAATCTGAGAGTTCCCTTAGTCTCAGCCTTTGGAAAAATATTAAACCAAATTCTCCAAAGAAGACATACAGATGGCTAACAAACACATGAAAAGATGCTCAACATCACTCATTATCAGAGAAATGCAAATCATAACCACTATGAGGTACCATTTCACACCAGTCAGAATGGCTGCGATCCAAAAGTCTACAAGCAATAAATGCTGGAGAGGGTGTGGAGAAAAGGGAACCCTCTTACACTGTTGGTGGGAATGCAAACTAGTACAGCCACTATGGAGAACAGTGTGGAGATTCCTTTAAAAACTGGAAATAGAACTGCCTTATGATCCAGCAATCCCACTGCTAGGCATACACACTGAGGAAACCAGAAGGGAAAGAGACACGTGTACCCCAATGTTCATCACAGCACTGTTTATAATAGCCAGGATATGGAAGCAACCTAGATGTTCATCAGCAGATGAATGGATAAGAAAGCTGTGGTACATATACACAATGGAGTATTACTCAGCCATTAAAAAGAATACATTTGAATCAGTTCTAATGAGGTGGATGAAACTGGAGCCTATTATACAGAGTGAAGTAAGCCAGAAGGAAAAACATCAATACAGCATACTAACGTATATACATGGAATTTAGAAAGATGGTATCAATAACCCGGTGTACGAGACAGCAAAAGAGACACTGATGTATAGAACAGTCTTATGGACTCTGTGGGAGAGGGAGAGTGTGGGAAGATTTGGGAGAACGCCATTGAAACATGTAAAATATCACGTAAGAAACTAGTTGCCAGTCCAGGTTCGATGCACGATACTGGATGCTTGGGGCTAGTGCACTGGGACGACCCAGAGGGATGGTATGGGGAGGGAGGAGGGAGGAGGGTTCAGGATGTGGAACACATGTATACCTGTGGTGGATTCATTTTGATATTTGGCAAAATTAATACAATTATGTAAAGTTTAAAAATAAAATAAAATTTTAAAAAAAGCGTTAAGATAAGGTGGTCCAAGTTAGACCCCCGAAAAACATACATGATTGCATTCAAAGAGTAATAAAGACTGGATTCACTTGACTTTGAACCTGTTCTCTTGAGAGCAGAGCATCATTAGGAGAATTTTTCTTTCATTTTATTCCAATTACACATTAAGAAATCATGTACATAGAAGTAGAAATAGTGAGAGGGAAAGGTGCCTAATAAGAAGGTTCAGTTCAGTTGCTCAGTCATGTCCAACTCTTTGCAACCCCATGAACCGCAGTATGCCAAGCCTGCCTGTCCAACATCAACTCCCAGACTCCACCCAAACCCATGTCTATCCAACCATCTCATCCTCTGTTGTCCCCTTCTCCTCCTGCCCTCAATCTTTCCCAGAATCACAGTTTTTCCAATGAGTCAGCTCTCTGCATCTGCTGGCCAAAGTATTGGAGTTTCAGCTTCAGCATCAGTCCCTCCAATGAACACCCAGGACTGATCTCCTTTAGGATGGACTGGTTGGATCTCCTTGCAGTCCAAGGGACTCTCAAGAGTCTTCTCCAACACCACAGTTCAAAAGCATCAATTCTTCTGGGCTCAGCTTTTTTTACAGTCCAAGTCTCACATCCATACATGACTACTGGAAAAACCATAGCCTTGACTAGACGGACCTTTGTTGGCAAAGTAATGTCTCTGCTTTTGAATATGCTGTCTAGGTTGGTCATACGTTTCCTTCCAAGGAGCAAGCATCTTTTAATTTTAATAAGCAGGTATAGAAAGCTATTAGTATGTCCCCTGCTGAGGTCCCTTAGTGTTTGCAGCCTTAAGCTGGACACGACACAGAGTTGCTTTTGGAGTCATAAGTCTGGATCAGGGGCCAGTGTTTTACTACACTCTGCTGTCTTGTCTGGTGACAGATTCAGTCTTCATCATCAGTCACCCAAGGAGTGACTCACATTCCACAAGAGACCTCCTTCTACGAAACTCCATCTAGGTAAGTCTGAGAGCACAGGAATTACTCTAGGAAAGATTTAGAGAAAATGAAACCTGAAAAGTTTTACCTGAAATCATCTAAGTGTCTGAACAGCCTAGTCCAGAGATGAGAGATAACTGTTTGTTTTCTTGGTTAACTAGTAATGTATAATTTATTTATTTAATATAATAATAAGATGTGTCTGTTTGAGTCTGCAACACAAGCTGACAATTAAGTGATGGGAATAAAGGTCCAATTAGAGGACACTGTAAAATAAGTGAAATAAATTACATGGTTCTGTGAAAATTAAAACATATGTGAGTTATGCTGTTCAGAAGAACAGAAACATGTATTATGTGTGAGGGACTATGCAGAACATCAAGTATTTTTTTAATTTCAAATTTGGGGTGTATTTGAGCATGCTCTGTATTCATTGAAAAGATCCAAATCAAAGGAGGTAGCTATTACTTTGCAACAACCGTTATTGAGATATCTATTTCACAGTATCTTTTCTCATGCTGTGTGCTCATATGAAAAAAAATGCAATTAATAAATCTGAAGAAGAACACTAGGTACTTTTTCTTTGCAACTATTTCATTATTTGTGAGTTTGCATGTATTGATATTTTTAGTTTTTTTACACATTTACTTTTTTATATTTTTATTTTATAGTATAAAGAGTTCTTGCACAGTATATGTGTGTATATATATATATATATACACACACACACACACACACACAAAATGGTCTGAGTTTTAAAGATTCTTTTTATTCCATATTTTCAGAAAAATTGATTTTTCCACTAACTGCTATTTGACATCAATTCACTTACATATATATATATAGAGAGAGAGAGAGAGAGAGAGAGAGAGAAAGAGAGAGAGAGAGAGAGATGTGAGAAACTGTATATATTTTGCATTGTTAGTTATAAAAATGTGAGAAACTGTATATATTTTGCATTGTTAGTTATATTAATTTTGTCATGTCTTACCATGTTACATTTTATGCAGAGAAAGTTTTCCTCTATGCTTGGTAGTAATAACAGCCTTTTATATGTATAACACTCTTCTTGTATGTCTATATTTCTTTAATGATAATTTTTTTTCCTTTTTCGATTAGATTTGCTTTTATAAATATCAATGCAGGGGACCTGGTTTCAATCCCTAGGAAGATTCCCCAGAGAAGGAAATGGCTACCCACTCCTGTATTCTTGCCTGGAAAAATCCATAGACAGAGGAGCCTGGTGGGCTACAGTCCATGGGGTCACAAAGAGCTGGATACGGCTGAGCGACTAAGCATAGCACAGCAAGCAACTAACACTTTCACTTTCCTCTAATTTAGGGTATAGATTATCTGCTTTTGAGAGCATGCTTTGTATTATTTCCATCCTAATTTTGCATCTGGAGGTGAAATGATGGTGTGTGTGTGTGTGTGTGTGTGTGTGTGTGTGTGTGGTGTGTGTGTGTGTATGTTGTGAGGCATAAGAGTCCTTACAACAGAAGGACCTGAACTCATTTAAGCAAATTATTCCCCTTGAAATACAGACACCGGAATGTTAGCATAGTATTAAAATTAAAAGTGGATCCAGTCCCATGTACAGAATTCCTTGGGAATAAAATCAATAAAGTGTAAGAACAGCACGTGAATGAGGGACTCCCTGTATCTTCATTTCTTAGCATTGTCTGTCCAATCTCTCCCTCTTGCTCATTCCCCTTGACACTCAAACTTCCACTTGAGCCTTAGTATTAGAAACAATTGCTTTCTTCAAGGTCTTTGCACTACCCATTCTTCCTGCCAGGTCAACATTTACTGAGATAACTTTGACATCCCAACCTCTCTTCCTTGAGGTCTCTGTTCAAATGTTACCTTGTTTGACAGCCTAGCTATATACCCAGGAAAGAATATCACCTCATCCACCACTTCCTATATATCTTCTCTGTTTTTCTTAATTTTATTTATCAGTATTTGACATGTTATAAGATTTCTATTGTTTATATTCTTTCTCCATCATTGAACTGTGAGGACTTTTGTCTCTCAGCACACTCTACTTCTTGCTTAGGAGATGGTGAGTACTCAATATACACCTTCAATGTTTTGTCAGAATTTCTCATTCAAAGTTTGCAATGCATAATCTCTTGAGGAAAAGACAGAGATGAACAGGAATTTACAGTCAGAGGATGACTGAAGGGAACAAGATTCACACAAAAATTATAGGTATTGATCTCATGACTGCAAAATACAAATTGTAGAATTTCAACTATGTCAGTAAGGCCCAGTTTTGTTAAATCTATTATTTTTTTTTTTATTTCTAGGTAGTGCCCTTCAGCACATGGAATTAGAAACTGGAGCCTATTATACAGAGTGAAGTAAGCCAGAAAGAAAAATACCAATACAGTATACTAACGCATATATATGGAATTTAGAAAGTTGGTAACAATAACCCTGTATGGTTTTTGGACTCTGTGGGAGAGGGAGAGGGTGGGATGATTTGGGAGAATGGCATTGAAACATGTATAATACCATATATGAAATGAGTCTCCAGTCCAGGTTCGATGCACAATACTGGATGCTTGGGGCTGGTGCACTGGGATGACCCAGAGGGATGGTATGGGGAGGGACGAGGGTTCAGGATGGGGAACACATGTATACCTGTGGCGGATTCATTTTGATATATGGCAAAACCAATACAATATTGTAAAGTTAAAAAGTTAAATTAAATATAAAAAAAAAGAAAGGAAATGATGCACAAATTTCAAAATTTCTTCTTCTTGGATTTTCAGAGGAACCAGAACTGCAGTCCCTCATATTTGTGATTTTCCTCTCTATGTACCTGATCACTGTGTTTGGAAACCTGCTCATAATCCTGGCTGTCAGTTCAGATCCCCACCTCCACACCCTACGAACTTCTTCCTCTCCAGCCTGTCCTTTGCAGACATCTGTTTCATCTCGACCACCATCCAAAATATGCTCTGGAACATCCAGACAGAACAAAGGTATAACGTATGAAGGCTACATCAGCCAGATGTTTTTTCCTGCTCTTCACAGGGCTGGATAACTTTCTCCTGACTGTGATGGTCTATGCCTGCTATCCGGCCATATGTCACCTTCTGCGTGACATAGTCATCATGAACACCAGAATCTGTGGACTGCTGGCGCTAATGTCCTAGATCTTGGGTGCCCTGAATTCCTTGTTACAAAGCTTAATGATGCTTCAGTTGTCCTTCTTCACAGACTTGGAATTCCCTCACTTTTTCTGTGAACTCAATCAGGTTGTCCAATATGCCTCTTTTGACACTTTTCTTAGTGACACAGTAATATATTTTGCAGCCGCAATCCTGGGTGGCAGTCCATTCACTAGAATCATTTATTCAAACTCTAAGATAGTTTCCTCCATATGACACAATTCATCAACTCAGGGAATGTATAAAGCATTTTCCACCTGTGCATCTCACCTCTTGGTTGCTACCTTATTTTACTGTACAGTCCTATCAGTGTACCTCCTACCCACAGTTCACAGTTAAATATAATGGACTCAGTGATGTACACAATGGTTACACCCATGCTGAACCTCTTCATCTACAGTCTGTGGAATAAACACATAAAGAGTGCTCTAGAGAAGGCAATGGCACCCCACTCCAGCACTCCTGCCTGGAAAATCCCATGGACGGAGGAGCCTGGTAGGCTGCAGTCCATGGGGTCGCGAAGAGTCAGACACAACTGAGCGAATTCACCTTCACTTTTCACTTTCATGCATTGGAGAAGGAAATGGCAATCCACTCCAGTACTCTTGCCTGGAGAATCCCAGGGATGGGGGAGCCTGGTGGGCTGCCGTCTGTGGGGTCGCACAGAGTCGGACACGACTGAAGCGATCTAGCAGCAGCAGCAGGAAGATTCATTGAGGTAGCATCTCTAAAAATGCCAACTTATCTGTGGTTGAAGAAGTGAACATGATTGCAGGGCTCAGAAAATCAGAGCCAGAAATCGTTATTCTTTTATCAAATTGTAGGTGTAGACTATGTTTTATCTATTTTTCCTGATATTTTCTTTTTTTGTATATTTTTTGCTTCACACAGTCAGAGAATAATTAACACATGATCATGAGGTCTGGTTATTAGTAAATCATTAGTGGGATATGTATCGGAGAAGGCAATAGCACCCCACCCCAGTACTCTTGCCTGGAAAATCCCATGGACAGAGGAGCCTGGTAGGCTGCAGTCCATGGGGTCGCTAAGAGTCGGACACGACTGAGCGACTTCACCTTCATTTTTCACTTTCATGCATTGGAGAAGGAAATGGCAAGCCACTCCAGTGTTCTTGCCTGGAGAATCCCAGGGACGGGGGAGCCTGGTGGGCTGCCGTCTCTGGGGTCGCACAGCGTCGGACACGACTGAAGCAACTTAGCAGCAGCAGCAGCAGTGAGATATGTATGTATATATATATATACATGCTAATACACCTTTATATACATACATATACAGGTGCAAATTCAGTTCAGTTCAGTTCAGTCTCTCAGTCATGTCTGACTCTTTGCAACCCCATGAACTTCAGCATGCCAGGCTTCCCTGTCCATTACCAACTCCCAGATCTTACTCAAACTCATGTCCATCGAGGGGCAAATTAGTTGAGATTAAATGTAGAAGCCAGATTGGGGGAGAAATAGATGAGGACATATTACCAAGCAGAGGAAGTTCACAGGAATTTATAAAGCATCAGAATTCAAATCCACAACTATAGAAGAAAAACTAGCTCTTACGCAATGAGAAAATGAAGTAAAATCTCCCAACATGTAGTCCTGCACTTATGGAGAAGAATGGTTTGCAGCAAATTGAGTGTATCAGCTGGGTAAGAATGCACTGATGTGAAGTAATTGATAAAACAAGGAGTCGAAAATGTGATGGATGTCTGACCAAAAGTGTGTGGTCTGGGTGGGAAAGAAATGAAACTGGGAGGTGACTAATGAAATGAGAATAAAAGGAAGAGTTGAAATCTAAATTTTGCTGGGCAGATGATTCGATGACATCACAGACTTAATGGGCAAGAGTTTGAGCAAATTCTGGGAGATAGTGAAGGATAGGGAAGCCTGGTGTTCTGCAGTTCATGTGGTGTCAGAGAGCTCAACATGACTTAGTGAGTGAACAACAACAACAATCAGAAGAAGAGAAACAAGAACAGATAGGAAGCTGTGATAAGAGTACAATATAGGAAGTTATTCATAGGATTGAAGAAGATGCTAAGACCCAGGGGATTTTCCTTCCAAAATCTTTCCACACACTAAGATTATAATGCCTCCCTCCCCTCATCTCTACCTCCATCTCTGCCTTTCTCTCTTTCTTCCTTCATTCTTTCCTTCTTCCTTTTCCCTTTCCTCTTCTTCCCACCATTCCCTTCTTTTTTTTTTAACTCTTGATGACTATTTCTTGTCTTCTGTATTCTCATACCTTAAACACCATCTACCCCATCCTTATTTTAAACTGATACCATTGGCTCCAAACTTGCTGAGAAATCATAATAATTCAGAAGCAATTTTCCAAAGTGATCTGCCTCCATAACAATCCACCCACCACCTCTATCACTAAAATCTCTGCCTTCCTCCTATTACTAAAAACACTGTTCCTATGAAAGCCAATATCTACACAGATTCTCTTCCCCTACTAAAGAAAATCTTCAGAAAATCTCCTGTCTTTTGAGCATCAAATTTGCTGTCACCAGTAGATTACACACCAAATTATCCAAACACTCTGCCACTTTCTCCATATTTCTTGATGAAGTTTATAATATGTGATTTGTGTGTTAATAAAATTGTGTTATGGTACCTCATAGTGGTTTTGATTTGCATTTCTCTGATAATGAGTGATGTTGAGCATCTTTTCATGTGTTTGTTAGCCATCTGTATGTCTTCTTTGGAGAAATGTCTATTTAGTTCTTTGGCCCATTTTTTGATTGGGTCATTTATTTTTCTGGAGTTGAGCTGTAGGAGTTGCTTGTATATTTTTGAGATTAGTTGTTTGTCAGTTGCTTCATTTGCTATTATTTTCTCCCATTCTGAAGGCTGTCTTTTCACCTTGCTAATAGTTTCCTTTGATGTGCAGAAGCTTTTAAGGTTAATTAGGTCCCATTTGTTTATTTTTGCTTTTATATCCAATATTCTGGGAGGTGGGTCATAGAGGATCCTGCTGTGATGTATGTCAGAGAGTGTTTTGCCTATGTTCTCCTCTAGGAGTTTTATAGTTTCTGGTCTTACCTTTAGACCTTTAATCCATTTTGAGTTTATTAGAACAGTCTTATGGACTCTGTGGGAGAGGGAGAGGGTGGGAAGATTTGGGAGAATGACATTGAAACATGTAAAATATCATATAAGAAACAAGTTGCCAGTCCAGGTTCGATGCACGATACTGGATGCTTGGGGCTAGTGCACTGGGACGACCCAGAGGGATGGTATGAGGAGGGAGGAGGGAGGAGGGCTCAGGATGGGGAACACATGTATACCTGTGGCGGATTCATTTTGATATTTGGCAAAACTAATACAATTATGTAAAGTTTAAAAATAAAATAAAATTTAAAAAAAGAAGCATCTAAAAAAAAAAAAAAGAAAATTGTGTTATTTTGACCCCACATTCCCCTCCAGATACTGCCCCTGTATCTCTGGTCTCCACTTCATGAAAATTTATCCAGAGAGCATTCCAAAAGTACTAGCTCCTCTTTCTCTTCTCTATATAATAGAATGTGAACAGATAACTGCCAGATGTACAATCTGGATTTAAAAAAAAAAAAAAAAGGCAGAGGAACCAGAGGTCAAATTACCAAGCTCCATTGGATCATTGAAAAAACTAGAGAATTCCAGAAGAAAAAAAAAATCTACTTCTGCTTCATTGACTATACTAATGCCTTTGACTGTGTAGTTCATAACAAAACTGTGGAAATTTCTTAAAAGATGGAAATACCAGACCATCTTTCTTGCCTTCTGAGAAACCTATATGCAGATCAAGAAGCAATAGTTAGAACTGGACATGGAACAACAGACTGGCTCAAAACTGGAAAGGGAAAAGGTCAAGGCTGTGTGTTATCATCCTGCTATTTAACTTACATGCAGAGTACATTATGCAAAATGCCAGATTGGATGAAGCAAAAGTTGGAATCGAGATTTCCAGAAGAAATATCAATGACCTCAGATATGCAGATGAAAACACCTGTATCATAGGAAGTGAAGAGGAATTAAAGAGCCTCTTGATGAAGGTGAAAGAGGACAGTGAAAAACCTGGCTTAAAACTCAGCATTCAGAAAACAAAGGTCATGACACTCAGTCCCATCACTTCATGGCAACTAGATGGGGAAACAATGGAAACAGTGACAAAATTTATTTTTGGGGGGCTCCAGAATCACTGTGAATTATTACTGCAGCCATGAAATTAAAAGATGCTTGTTCCTTGAAAGAAAAGCTATGACCAACCTAGACAGCATATTAAAAAGCAAAGACATTGCTTTGCTTACAAAGGTCCATCTAGTCAAAGCTATGGTTTTTCCAGTAGCCATGTACAGATGTGAGAGATTGACAATAAAAAGGGTGAGCACTGAAGAACTGATTAATTTGAACTGTGGTGCCACAGAAGACTCTTGAGAGTCCCTTGGACTGCAAGGAGATCAAACCAGCCAATCCTAAAGGAAATCAATCCGAATATTCATAGGAAGGACTAATGCTGAAGTTGAAACTCCAATACTTTGGCCACCTGATGAGAAGAACTGACTCATTGAAAAAGACCCTGATTCTGGGAAAGTTTGAAGGCAGGAGATGGGGACAACAGAGGATGAGATGGTTGGATGGCATCACTGACTCAACGGACAGGAGTTTGAGCAAGCTCTGGGAGTTGGTGATGGAAAGGAAAGCTGGGCGTGCTTCAGTCCATGGAGTCAGACTCGTGCACAATGAGCAACTGAACTGAGCTCAGATCATTTATGATTAGATATCTATTTGCACAAAAGGACAGAAATGGTATGGACCTAACAGAAGCAGAAGATATTAAGAAGAGGTGGCAAGAATACACAGAAGAACTGTACAACAAAGATCTTCACAACCCAGATAATCACGATGGTGTGATCACTCACCTAGAGCCAGACATCCTGGAATGTGAAGTCAAGTGGGCCTTAGAAACCGTCACTACGAACAAAGCTAGTGGAGGTGATGGAATTCCAGTTGAGCTATTTCAAATCCTGAAAGATGATGCTGTGAAAGTGCTACACTCAATATGCCAGCAAATTTGGAAAACTCAGCAGTGGCCACAGGACTGGAAAAGGTCAGTTTTCATTCCCATCCCAAAGAAAGGCAATGCCAAAGAATGCTCAATCTAGCACACAATTGCACTCATCTCACATGCTAGTAAAGTAATGCTCAAAATTCTCCAAGCGAGGCTTCAGCAATACATGGACCATGAACTTCCAGATGTTCAAGCTGGTTTTAAAAAAAGACAGAGGAACCAGAGATCAAATTGCCAACATCTGTTGGATCATGGAAAAAGCAAGAGAGTTCCAGAAAAACATCTATTTCTGCTTTATTGACTATGCCAAAGCCTTTGACTGCATGGATCACAATAAACCAAGGAAAATTCTGAAAGAGATGGGAATACCAGACCATCTGACCTGCCTCTTGAGAAATCTGTATGCAGGTCAGGAAACAACAGTTAGAACTGGACATGGAACAACAGACTGATTCCAAATAGGAAAAAACAGTATGTCAAGGCTGTATATTGTCACCCTGCTTATTTAACTTCTATGCAGAGTACATCATGAGAAACACTGGACTGGAAGAAGCACAAGCTGGAATCAAGATTGTCAGGAGAAATATCAATAATCTCAGATATGCAGATGACACCACCCATATGGCAGAGAGTGAAGAGGAACTAAAAAGTGATGAGAGTGAAAGAGGAAAGTGAAAAAGTTAGCTTAAACTCAACATTCAGAAAACGAAGATCATGGCATCTGGTCCCACCACTTCATGGGAAATAGATGGGGAAACAATGGAAGCAGTGTCAGACTTTATTTTTGGGGGCTCCAAAATCACTGCAGATGGTGACTGCAGCCATGAAATTAAAAGACGCTTACTCCTTGGGAAAAAAAAAAAAAGTTATGAGCAACCTAGATAGCATATTGAAAAGCAGAGACATTACTTTACCAACAAAGTTCCGTCTAGTCAAGGCTATGGTTTTCCAGTGGTCATGTATGGATGTGAGAGTTGGACTGTGAAGAAGGCTGAATGCCGAAGAATTGATGCTTTTGAACTGTGGTGTTGGAGAAGACTCTTGAGATTCCCTTGGGCTGCAAGATCCAACCAGTCCATTCTGAAGGAGATCAGCCCTGGGATTTCTTTGGAAGGAATGATGCTAAAGCTGAAACTCTAGTACTCTGGCCACCTCATGCGAAGAGTCGACTCATTGGAAAAGACTCTGATGTTGGGAGGGATTGGGGGCAGAAGGAGAAGGGGATGACAGAGGATGAGATCGCTGGATGGCATCACAGACTCGATGGACTTGAGTCTGAGTGAACTCCGGGAGTTGGTGATGGACAGGGAGGCCTGGCATGCTATGATTCATGGGGTCGCAGAGTCAGACACGACTGAGCGAATGAACTGAACTGAACTGAACTGAAGGGGAAATGACCTATATTCTGGTCTACAATAAGATAGAACAGAAGAAGGACATGGATCATCTTTGAGCAGTAATATGAATCCTTATTTTTAGGTTCATTTTACTCTACTTTATCTTTCCAGCACTACAAATAAACACACAGATAATATATCCTTAAGAAACAAACATTTTAAGATTTGAAGATGTTGTAAATTAAAGTTTTACAAAACAAAACTATTAAAGGAAAAAATTAAGCTAAAATCATAGTTAAATGATTAAAAAGAAAAAAGTATTTAATTGAGAAATGTTTCAGAGCTAATTCTTTGACAAAAGTCAAATAGAAAAAATCAGATATTTAAGAAAAGCAATAAAAAGAAAGATTAGGGAAAAAATAGGAAAGATAAAAATGGACGCATGCATAAGAAAATGCTTAAGTTTGCAAGATATTATAACTGTAAGTCAAATTTTTGAAAACCTCTAAGAAATGAATTTATTGATTAATTTATTGGTTGATTCAGGATGGAGGATAATATATCAATAGTTAAGAAAAGAATGAAATGAACATCACAACTTACCTGAGAATGCCATGGAAATGTGTGACATGAATATTGGATGAAATTCCCTTTAAGTCTTAAAGAAAAAAGAAAGTCTACCATCACTAATACTGTTTAATAATCCCTTCAATACATACCTAAGGGCTTCCCTGGTGGCTCAGACAGTAAAGAATCTTCCTGCAATGCCGGAAATCTGGGTTGAATCCTGGGTCATGGAGATCCCCTGGAGAAGGGAAGGGCTACCCATTCTGGTATTCTTGCCTTGAGAATTCCATGGACAGAGAAGCCTGGTAGGTCTGTGGGTCACACAGAGTCAGACACAGCTGAGTGAATCACTCCAGTATTCTTGCCTTGAGAATTCCATGGACAGAGAAGCCTGGCAGGTCTGTGAGTCACACAGAGTCAGACACAGCTGAGTGAATCACTTCAGTTTGAGATCTAAATATCATTGTTTGAGGATAATAGATTGGTGGCTAATAATGAATTGACAACTGAAAACCTCTTTTCAATGAATATGATTTTAGTAAGGCAACTGATATAAAACAAACATGTAAAAACCAATAACCATTTTAAGGTGACATTCAGTAGCACATAGTACATTCATAGTGTTTTGCAAAATCACTTCTATTGTCTGACTCTTTTGTGACCCCATGGAGTGTGGCCTGCCAGGCTCCTTTGTCCATGGGATTTTCCAGGCAAGAATACTGAAGTGGTTGCCATTTTCTTTTCCAGGGTATATTCCTGAGCCAGGGATCAAACCTGTGTCTCCTGCATTGACAGGTGGATTCTTTACCACTGAGCCACCAGGGAAGTCCTAAAATAAAATAAAATAAAATAATCACTTCTATCTAGTTCAAAACATTTCATCACTATGGGTGCTTCTTGTACAAATTTTTTAATTTATCTGTAAATCTCAAATTGTTCAAAAATTAAAACTTCCCCAAAAAAGAGAGTGCAAGGAAAAAAAAATTAGTGTTCATCAGTATAGTTAAAATTCTTTGAAAAAAATAATAACAAAAATAGAAATATCTTGGATCAGGGAACAGAAACTTGCAAATACACAAAGAGTAGTAAACTTACTCAGTAAGCTAAAATTTTTTGAGGACTACCATGATAAACATGTATTGCAAAAATAAGTTTTAACATTCTAACATGAAAGCAGATAATGCTGATAGATCCTTAGCATTTGGTTTCAGAAGAGAAATAAAGGAAGCTGACAGGAAGTAAGATTGAAAAGAACTCCGGAATTGAATTGTGTAGAATGTTTTAGTAAACAAACTTTACCATTACATTTTCCCCACTTGTTAATACTCTGAGAGATCTGCCTGCCTTCACACCTGTTTCCAACAGCACACACTCTACTGCCATCACTGAGCCTAGTCCCCTGGATACTTTCTTTCCTGGGTGATGGATGTTCAACTCAACTCCAAGGAAGTGCAGGCAGGTGACATCAGGAGTCACTTCTCAGAAAGAGCACAGCTGAACTTCCTCCTTCCTGACAATGGAGCTGTAGTGAGAGAAGTAAAGGGCATATTTACTATTTCTGGGGCTTCAGAGATTGAATTCTCACAACTACTCATTAAGTTAATTGTTCCATTGTTACTCTATTTTCAGAGAAATTTGGTTCCCATGAGTGAGGAAGCCAAAATACAAAGGGGCTTCTTTCTAGTTTCCTACCCATGGGAGCATCTTAAATGTGAGGTAGGCATATCCCCTCCTCTTGCACCTTAGTCACAATGCTGTTTTCTCCATGGATCTAATATCCACGTTCTTTCCCATGAACATTTCTTTAACATTTAAGATTGAATTTTTTTGACTATCTAAGACACGCTGGCAAATTGTTCATAACTAAGCAAGTCCCACGCACCTGCACTTGGAGTTGCCAACGAAGAATTGGGACATGCTCATCTCTCAACAAAACCATTTCCAATGACTTCCATTCATGCCATAATGTTGGAATCTACAGGAATTTCTAGGCATACAGTGAAAGAAATATGAGAAGAGGTGGATGGTTGGCAGTAGAGGCAGGACTTTGCAGGTATCTGTAGCTTCATAAGGTCAAAACAAGTCCATTGGACACTCCTCATTATTCCAGCCAGAAGAACAAACCATTTTTATTAACACACAAGGGACTGACTTTAAAGTTATAATCAACATTAACAATCTGTAAGAAAATAAAAACCAGGAAGCACTTTGGACGATTGTTTTGAGTGACTATTTTCATCTTGAACAAAGACATCAACAGGATGAGATCCTTTCTGTTGGTTTCTGCCACACAACAACATAAACCAGCTGTAAGTTTACAATTATCCCTTCTGTCTTGAGCCTCTCTCCCAACTCCCCCATCCCACCACTCTAGATTGTCATAGAACACTAGGCTGAGTTTCCTGTATTACACAGAAACTTTCTACTAGCTGTTTTACACATTGCAGGTGTGTAAAACCTATCTATCTTAATGCTTTTCTCTCAATTCATCCCACCCTCTTATTACCCTCACTGTGTCCACAAGTCCATTGGCTACACCTGTGTCTCTCTATTCCTACCCTGAAAATTAGTTCATCAGTGACTTTTTAAAAATTGAAATATAGTTGACATATTATATTACTTTCACGTGGAGTATATACTGATTTGGCATTTGAATACATTGAAAATGATAACAGAGATAAATCTAGTAAACACTTGTCCCCATGCAAGATTATAACAATATTACTGACCATATTGTCAATGTGCCATATTACTTTCCCATGATGTATGTATTTTATCACTGGAGATTTTTCCTCTTGATCCCATTCCCCTGTTTTGTTCCCCCCACACCCTGCCTACAAGCACTCACTCACTTGTTTACCAAATCTATGATTCTGTTTTCAGTTTACTTTGTATGCTTGTGTGTTCTGATTCTTAGATTCTACATGTAAGTGACATCACGTGGTCTTTGCCTTTGTCTAATTTATATCACTTAGCATGATATCCCTAGGTTTTGCAACTGGCAAAATTTCGTTTTTATATGGCTGAGTAATCAGCTCAGTTCAGTCATTCAGTTGTGTCCGACTCTTTGCAACCCCTTGAACTGCAGCACACCAGGCTTCCCTGTCCATTATGAGCTTCCAGAGCTTGCTCAAACTCACATGCATCAAGTCGGTGATGCCATCCAACCATCTCATCCTCTGGCATCCTCTTCTCCTCCTGTCTTCAATCTTTCCCAGCATCAGGGTCTTTCCCAGTGAGTTAGTTCTTTGTATCGGGTGGCCAAAGTATTGGAGTTTCAGCTTCAGCATCAGTCCTTCCAATGAACAGTCAGGACTGATTTACTGTAGGTTTGACTAGTTTGATCTGCTTGCTGTCCAAAGGACTCTCAAGAGTTTTATCCAACACAACAGTTCAAAAGTATTGATTCTTCAATGCTCAGCTTTCTTTATAATCCAACTCTCACATCCATACATGACTACTGGAAACACCATAGCTTTGACTGGATGGACATTTGTCAGCAAAGTAATGTCTCAGCTTTTTAATATGCTGTCTAGGTTTTGAATGTTGAGTTTTAAGCCAACTTTTTCACTCTACTCTTTCACTTTCATCAAGAGGCTCTTTAGTTCTTCACCCTCTGCTATAAAGATGGTGTCATCTGCATATCTGAGGTTATTGATATTTCTTCCTACAATCTTGATTCCAGTTTGTGCTTCATCCATCCTGACATTTTGCATGATGTACTCTGTATATAAGTTAAATAGGCAGGGTGACAATATACAACCTTGTTGTACTCCTTTCCTAATTTTGAACCAGTCCATTGTTCCATGTATGGTTCTAACTGTTGCTTCTTGACCTACATACAAGTTTATCAGGAGGCAGGTAAGGTGGTCTGGTATTCCCATTTCTAAGAATTTTCCACAGTTTGTCATGATCCATGCAGTCAAACGCTTTAGTGTAGTCAATGAAGCAGAGGTAGATGTTTATCTGAAATTTTCTAGCTTTCTCTATGATCCAATGGATGTTGGCAATTTGATCATTTGATCCTCTGCCTTTTCTTAATACAGCTTGAACATCTGGAAATTCTAGGTTCATGTACTGTCAAAGCCTAGCTTGGAGAATTTTGAGCATTACTTTGCTAGCAATGGAGCCTGAAGGTCTACCGTCCACAGGATCACAGAGTCAAACATGACTGAGCACACACACACACACACACACACACACACACACACACACAAATAAAACTTAGGCAAAGACTGAGAGGCTAACAGAAATTTGTAAACAGACATGGCAGAGGGGAAGCTTTAATGGGGACAAATTTAACACCGAAATTATAGCTATTGGTTTCATGACTGCAAAATACAAATCGCAGAATTTCAACTATAGTGATGCTTTATGAAAATTGTTCATATTATTTTTGCGCTGTTTCCAGGTAACCCTGCTACATGAAACCAAGAAATGGTACACAGATATAAGAAATTCTTCTTCTTATATTATCAAGGAAACCATAACTACAACCCCTAATATTTGGGCTTTCCTCTCCATGTACCTGATCACTGTGTTTGGAAACCTACTCATCATCCTGGTTGTCAGCTCTGACTCCCACCCCCACCCCCAAATACTTCTTCCTCTCCAGTCTGTCCTTTGTAGACATCTGTTTCATTTCCATCACCATCCCAAAGATGCTGTGGAACATCCAGACACAGAGCAAAATTATAACATTTGCACATTGCTCCACATCAGTCAAGTATATTTTTAATATAAATTTATTTATTTTAAATGGACAAGTATTTTTTTTTACTATCTTTGCAGGATCGGATGGCTTCCTCCTGGCTGTGATGGCTGATGACTGCTTTGTGACCATCTGTCACCCCCTGCACTACACAGTCATCATGAATCCCCAGTTCTGTGGACTGCTGGTGCTGGTGTCCTAGATAATGAGTGCTTTGATTTCCTTGTTACAAAACTTAGTGATGTTGTGGGTGTCCTGTAGAGTCTTGTTAATCCCCCACTTCTTCTGTGAACATTATCAGGTGATCCAACGTGCCTGTTGTGACACCTTTCTGAATGACATCATGATGTATTCTTCAGCTGGATTACTAGGTGGGGGTCCCCTCATTGGAATATTTTACTCTTACTCTAAGATAGTTTCCTCCATAAGAGGAGTTTCAGCTCAGGGGAAGTATAGAGCATTTTTGCCTGTGCATCTCACCTTTCAATTGCTGCCTTTTTTTTTTTTTTTTTTTTTTTTTTTGCCTTATTTTATGGTATGCTTCTAGGAGTGTATCTTAGCCCTGCTGATATTCACTGGTTAAACTCAAGTTTAGCAGCCTCAGTGATGTACACTGCAGTCACACTCATGCTGAACCCCTTCATCTACAGTCTGTAAAATAAAGACATAAAGAGATCTCTGAAAAGATTCATTTGGATGGTTTCTACAAAAAGGCCAACTATTCTAGGACTGAGGAAGTACCCATGATTGCAGGGCTAAAATCAATGGACCCTGAAACTACCTTTATTGGATCAAATTGTGGAAGTAGAAATTTCTCTTTCTGTTGTGTCTTGAAATTTCCATGTCTGTGACTTCAAGTTCTCTCTACACTTAAGTACTCAATTTATCAACTTTTCTGCTCGGATACCCATACAGTTTTTCCATTTGTCTATTCTCCTGTTTTCACAGAGCTTTCCCAAACTTACAACAAATAGTTGCAAAGTTCTGGTTCTTGAGAATATGAATGTCTTAAGAACAATCTCTTCTCAGGTGAAATATTATCACAAGTTTTTTTTTTTTTTCTTTTGTTTTACTAAGAATAGTCGTGAGTTGTATTACTCATATGGAATAAACTCTACTTGGCACCTTCTCTGTGAAATGTATGTAGCTCACCTTATTAGACTTTTTTTCCTGTCTCATATATAGATAGTTTGCCATTTGCTTTCCTACTGTTGCAAAATTTTCCCCAATCTTGTATCAGAAATATTTGGAAATTCCTGTTTTTACCCCCCATAGGGCAGCCTGAATGTCTTACAAATAATTTCTTCTCAAACTATATTTATCATCCCAAGTTTTTTTTTTTTTTCCCTTTTTATACTGGAGTTATTAGTTGTATTTCTCATGTGAATAAAAACTACACTTGAAAACCCAGACAATGTATATTTTATAACAGAGGAACATCTGAGACCACAGTATGCCATATTTGCATACATCATTTATTTATATATAACTACCTTAACTGTTCTTCCTGATAATGTAGAGTTTAACTAATAATGTGCTTTATAGATGGGCTTCCCAGGTGGCAGTAGTGGTAAAGAAGCTGCCTGCCAATGCAGAAGCTGCCCGTTCAATCCTTGAGTCAGGAAGATATGCTGGAGAAGGGAATGGCAACCTACTCCAGTATTCTTGCTTGATGAATCCCATGGACAGAGGAGCTTGGTGGGCTACAGTCCATAGGGTCTCAAAGAGTCAGACACTACTGAAGTGACTTAGCATACATGTTCATGCTTTAGAGGTGGTGACTGAGTTTTAGTCTCCTCCTTAACATTCTGTATTTTTATTCAGTCATGTCCACATCCCTGACATAGCGACTGGCAAAATGTTTATCAAATATGTATCTCCATGTGAAGTCTACACAGAAACATAAATTTGAATAGATAGGTTGACTTAATATGGTCTTTGAGTCAAGGAAGACCTTAACTATATATGATGAAGCAAAATTTTAAATTAGATTTTATATTACTAAGCAATAAATTTCATTCTCATGCTGTATTGAAGTGTGGAAGACTGGTGCCCAGGCAAAAGCTTTTCTTTTTTTTTCTTTTTTGGTTTGTTCCATTTGGATGTAGAATTATTTGAAATATTTATTTTTATTATTCAATTAGCTTTTTTCTGCTTAAAAATGTACATTTCTCCCTACAAATGTGAATCCTCTACTGATCTTAATGAAATATTTCCTCTTTCATAAATTTTGTCATATTCGCTAATTTTTTTTTTTTGGTTAGTCTAGCTAAAGTTTTGTCAATTTTAACTTTTCAAAGAACCAGCTCAGTTTTTTTAAAAACAATATTTGATATTGCTTTCCTCACCATTATTATATTTCTCTGACTCAATCTTTGTTTCCTTTCTTCTTCTAATTTTGGACTCAGTTTCTTCTCCCTTTTCTAATACCTAGTCATAATTTTTCTTTTATTTTACTAAGAGTAGTAATCAAAATAGCATGGTGCTGGCATAATAAGAGACATGTTAAGACCAGTATACCACAGTGGAGAGCCTGGAAGTAAACCCATGCATACATGATCACTTAATATTTGACAAACCAGACAAGAATGCTCAGTGGAGAAGAGACTGTCTCTTTAATAAATGGTCCTTGAAAACTGGGTATTCACACTTAGAAAGATGAAACTAGACTCTGCTTATACCTCTCACAGTTCTACAGTCTTAGCACTTTCAATTATACAACTCAGTATTTTCAACTGTATTCATCATGCTATTTATGAGATCTTCAACCTAATTATCTTGTATCTAAAAATTTGGACTCTCTTGCCAATCACTCCTCAATCCCCATGCCCAGCACCTTACAATAGCCATTCTACTTTTCTTCTATATGTTTATTTTTTATATTAAACATAAGCAATATCATATAATTTTTATCTTTTTCTGACTTACTTCACTTAGCATAATGCTTTCAAGGTCTAGCCATATTGTTGCAAATGACAGGGTTTCCTTCTATTTAAATTTAAATTTCCTTGTCGATTTCTACCACATTTTATCCATCAGCAGTTTGTCTCCATACAATGACTGTTGTGAATGAACGTAGGCCTGCAGATGTCCTTTAAGATAATGTTTTTCACTTCCTCTGAATATATCCTAGAAGTGGAATTGCTGGATTATATTGTAGTTCTATTTTAATTTCTTGAGGAGCTTCCATGCAGTTTTGCATGATGGCTGTACTAGTTTACTATCCCACCAAGAGTACTAAAGTGTTTCCTTTTCTCCACATCTTCTCCAGTATTTATTAGCTGTTGTCTTTTCAATAAAATACATTCTAATGGTGTGAAGTTATATCCCAGCATAGTTTTGATATACATTTACCTGAATAGTCATGGTAATTGAACACCTTTTCATGTATTTGTTGGACAACTGTATATCTTTGTCCTTTGGAAAAATGAAAAAATGTCCAAAGGAAAAATGTCCTTTGCCCTTCTTTTTCTTCCAGTATTCTTTAGATATAATTGACATGTAGCACTGTGTAAACTGGGGCTTCCCTGGTGGCTCAGGCAATAAAGAATTTGCCTGCAATGCAGGAGATCCAGGTTCAATCCTTGGGCAGAGGAGATACTCTGGAGAAAGAGAAGACAACTCACTCTGGTATTCTTGCCTGGAAAATCACATGGATAGAGGGGCTTGGCAGGTTACAGTCCATAGGGTCACAAAGAGTTGGATATGACTGAGTGACTAACAATTTACTGCTGTATATATAAGGTAGTAGTCAGTCAGCTTGCTTGGTAAGAAGCTACTCCTCAAATCACAATGGCTTACAATAATGAAAGTGTATTTTTATCATATTAGACACATCCTGCAAGGTGTCTATGGCTGTGACCTGACTGTGCTAGTTTGCACGCATATCTTCATTTTGGGAGTCATGCCGATAGACCAGCTCCTATGTGAAAGGTGCTCTTTCTCATTATAGAGAGGGACAGTAGTAGAAAGGGTAGACTTTCCTAAAGCCTCTTTGAGCT
Organism: Bos grunniens; assembly: GCF_055505025.1. NCBI lineage: Eukaryota > Metazoa > Chordata > Mammalia > Artiodactyla > Bovidae > Bos > Bos grunniens. Next base: position 10,467,143 of record NC_141171.1, read on the forward strand.
TCTCCTTTGGCACTGAGCACCTCATGTCTGCCCTCATTCTATCCAGCAAAGTATGTGACACATCCAAGTTCAAAGCCAATCATTGGGGACATGCACTCCTTCCACCTGAGGCACATTCAAGACTCAAAGCAATGGGTGAGGATGTGCAGTCCTCCTAAGAGTAAGAAGTAAGAGTAAACCAATACTTGTGAAGAATTTAAAAGGTCCACCTGGGGAAGAAACAACCACACAGATAGTCTATACTTCTATTAGCAGCAAATCTTTTTCAATTATATGCTATAGACTTGCAACAAAGGAAGATAAGAAGAGTTGGAGAAAGGTATGATTTAAGAAACAGCAGTTTTACACACATACTTAGTAAGGTATTTGTTGCTGTTTAGTCTCCAAATCCTGTCCAACTCCTTCTGAGCACATGGACTGTAGCCCACCAGTCTCCTCTCTCCATGGGATTTCCCAGGTAGGAATACTGTAGTGGGTTGACATTTCCTACCGCTGGGGATCTTCCCAACCCAGGGATGGAACCTGCGTCTTCTGCATTGCAGGTGGATTCTTTACCACTGAGACACCAGGAAGCCCTAGTAGATCATAGAAACATGGTAAAATAGACAGAGAGAATAAAAATTCTTCCTGAGGCTATATAGAGCCAACATGAGGGTGTCACAGTTTATGTCCTGTGTAGAACAACTGATGTGATGTGTCCTCACAATCACTCTGCTTCCTGTGTGGGGCCCTCAGAGCAGATATGCCTTCAAGATCACATCTCACTCTCTCCCAAGAGCAGTCATCCTGGACTCATTTCTATTCAGTAAATTCTCTGAAGTCCAAACGATCTTAGTAATTTTGGAACTTGGACAAAATCATAACAGGTGCTATGGATTGAGCATCTGTTTGTGACACGTAATTTTCTGTGACTCTAAAATATCATCAACTTCTCACATCAGCTCCTTAGGTGGAAATTCCCCAGTTTATAGATAAGGAAATAAAGGTTAAAAGTCTATTTCCTGTCAAGAGAGAAATACTCAAGAAGCACATGTAAACTTAGGTATTCAGATATTAAATGACCAGATCCAACATCTGACCACCTTTCATCAGACCTGAGGTGGGAAGGAAGAATCCTAATGGGAAAATCTAAAATACATACACCTGACTGTAACACTGGCCCACAGTCTTGATACTCATGAGAGTGGTCCACAGAACAGGACCTGACCTGCAACATCAACAACATCTGGGAACTTTAAATTTAAATTAAAAAAAAAAGAAATACTGAATCTCTAGAACACTCTATTCTTGTCAAATCAAAGCCTGTATTTGAAAAATATTCCGTAGTTATTCACACACTCATTGATGTTGGGAGAAGCGCTTATTTAGTGAACATTGTTTCTCAACATTGACATTGTGATGGGTAATTCCTTGTGTTAGGGGATGTCCTGTGCATTTTAGTTTTGTTAAATTGTATCACTTGCCTCAGCATACTTTGTTTCAATTGTACTTCCCCAGATATGACAATCAAATATTTCTCCAGATATTTCCAAGTGTCCTCTGGAGCCAAAATCATCTCTGATTGAGAACCACTGAGCCAGAGCAAAAGAACTAGGAAATAGTCTGTGTTGTAATCAAAGCACATGCCTTACTCAGTTCATAACTTTGAGCCAATCACCTCATAATTCTGAAAATTTAGAAGAAGATTCAAAATAGTATAGTCCTCATAGGATGGCCTGTTGTAAAATTTAAATGAGACAATATATTTATGATTCTAAGCTCTGCCTATGGTGTGTCAAAAAATCTAAGTGTATCTCTTATAATTCCCAAACATTTTATAAGTAAAGGGTGAAAAAACAGTTTAACACTTCTATTAAAAAACCAATACAATATTGTAAAGTTAAAAAATAAAATAAAATATTAAAAAAATACAAAATTCCTAATTGATGTGAGGAAAGCATTATGAATCCAAGGGTTATTTTACCCATGATTTTATAGCAAAGGGACACACTTCTCTCCCTTATTGAAGACATAATACTAATTTTCTGGATATATCAAGAGCTGCCTTCTCACCATAAACCAGTGCCTTCAAGACCCAAGATACCGAGTCAAGACAGGTTCCTCAGGATTAGACTTGGAGGAAATTATGATTGAAGTTTATAAAACATTTTAGTGTCAGACCTCTGGAAGCCAGGAGAGAATCTGGAGTAGTAATAAGAACTGAATATACTTGACTTCTCACCTGGTCACTTGGGATCAACAAATCAGTGGGGGAAAAAATCCATTCTGTCCAGACAAATTCCCCTGAGGAAACGATGTGATCAAGGTTGGAGTAATAAGGGAAAATGTGCTGAGCACGTATAATGAGCAGGTACAGGAACTATAAGGAGCTATGACCATCTCCGTGGCTGCAATGTCTGAGCAGCTCCACCTTGAGCTGGAGTGGGCATGGTTTTTGCATTTGCACTCCCTAGTCCTATTCTGCTTCACTCCTTCCTGCTCTCTTGTTGGAAGACAGAACTTCAGTCTCCATCATCAGCCATCCAGGGAGGAATTTGGATTTCCACATAAAGACCTTCCTCTCAACTGTTCCAGCCAGGTGAGTAAAAGACTCCAGTGGGCACTGCAGGAGAAAGTTAGAAAGAGTGAAACCTATGAAACCTATGAACATTTACCTGAGGTCATTTGAAAAGACAAACAGCTGGCCTGGAGCATAGAGGTCTCCGTGATTGTTTGTTTGATTGACTAATTTATAATACATTTATTTAGTATGTTAAAAAATAAATGTCTATCAGATTCAGCAAATCAAGGATTGTTGTTAACAGTTATGGGATGGGAATGAAAATCTAGTTGGATGAGACTCAAGAAGAAATGGTGGGGGGGGGCTTGTTCAGTTGCTCAGTAGTGTCCAACTCTTTGCAACCCCAGCATGCCAGGCTTCCTTGTCCTTCACTATCTCCTGGGGTTTACACAAACTCCCACTGAATTGGTAATGCCATCTCATCCTCTATCATCCCCTTTCCTCCTGCCTTCAATCTTTCCCAGAAGTTTTACTGTTTAAGGGAGTAGGAAAATAAACTATTAGATTAGGAATGGTTTGCAGTGAAATGTGGACATTTCATTATTTGTTTTAATTTTTAAGATGGGGTGTATTTGAGCAACTTCTATATTCATTAGGATCCCAGGTGGCATAGTGGTAAAGGATCTACCTGCCGATGCAGGAAACATGAGACACAGGTTTGATTCCTGGGTCAGGAAGATTCCCCTAGGGAATCTTCCCCTGGAGAATCTTCCCTTGGAAAATTCACTTTGGTATTCTTGCCTGGGAAATCCCATGGATAGAGGAGACTGGCGGCTTCAGTCAACTGGGTCACAAAGAGTCAGACATGACCGAGCATGCGCTGAGCACACACAGATCAATGGAGTAGTTATTGCCTGATAGCCACAGTTCTTGAGATACACATTTCACGGAAGCTCCACTCACCCTGAATATTCACTTGACAAAGAAGTTGCATTTAATATATAAACAGGCATATGTTAAAGGGATTAACTTTGCAATTAGTTCACCAGCTGAGAGACTGAACATAGTTTTAGATTTATTAGCCATTTACTCTCTCTACTGCTAATTGTCTGTGTAAGCTTTTTATTTTATATACTGGTGTTTGAGTGATTTTATTCCTTTTTTTGGCTATTTTATTTCCTTTATAAATCATTTCATCACCAACTTAGAAAATGCCAGGAACAGCACTCCAACATGTGGAAGAAGGATAGAATTAGACATATTTTTAATACTTTGAAAAGTCTTACTGCTGAAAATAGAGATACATGTAGTGTTTCTCTCCCCACCCTTCCCCTTCCCTGCAGTGGTGTGTTAGGTGTCTTTTTGTGACACCATTTCACCCAAAACTGGTCTAAGCTGCAACCAGTTCCCTTACCACAGATTCCCTATTCCTCTCTTCCTTTATTCTTTTTTTTTATTGCATTCTTTCAAACAAAAAGTTATGATTTTTAAAAGAAGCTTACTATTTACCATTTAAATATTATGTATGTATATATATATATATATATGCTTGCTATATATATATAGTTTCTATATATAATTGCTCAAATATACCCCACCATATATATATATGCTTTCCAGGTGGTTCAGTGTGTAAAGAATCCACCTGCAATGCAGAAGATGCAGGCAGACACGAGTTTGATCCCCAGGTCAGGACAATCCCCTGGAGGTGGGCATGGCAACTCATTCCAGTATTCTTGCCTGGGAAATCTCATGGTGAGAGGAGCCTGGTGGGCTACAGTCCGTGGGGTTGCAAAGAGTCAGACATGACTGAAGTGACTGAGCATGCAGGCACCCACGCACATGTATGTATGTATGATGTATTTGTTGGGTTGTGTGAGAGTTTATAAATTGTGAGTTGTCCAGTACATCAGTTGGCTATATTTTGTCCTCCCACCCATTGCTTTTTAAACATAGTAGTCATCCTTTGCTGCCACCTTGTCGAAAACATGTTTGTATTCAGCTTAAGATTGCTTACATCTTTTTTAAAAGCATGTTTGAATCCATTTATGTTTATACATTTGGAATTTGTAGTGTTAGATACTGCTTCCTTCACTGTTTTTAAAAATTATATTTCCAATCCTTTTCATAAGATTACACCTATTTCATTTATATTTAAACTTATGTTAACTTGAGTGTTGTTATTTTGTATATTTTCTTTTAGATTCATCTTACTCTTTTCCTAATATTCAATATTGTTTAGTAAAATTGTTTCGAATCAGCTACATTTAATCTGCTTTTATTTCCCCTGATATTCTTTGTGTTTTATAAAATTTATTTCTGCATAAATGCACACCTTTCTGAAACCTCAAGAGTGAACACTGAACAAATCAGGTGAGGTCCCTGTCTGTTAGGGTCTCACATTCTGATGGAGAAAGAATATTACAATAAAATAAATGCATATGTGACAAAAAGTCCTCAGGCATAAACCAAATGAAGAAAGGGGAAGATTTTTGTAGAATGTGGAAGGTTTGTAGCATGTGAACTTTATCTTTGGAATAGGAATCAGAAACAAAAGTAGAATGTGACCAACAGGTTTGTCAAAAAGAGATCAGAATACAAAGCCAAAGAATAACAAAGAAAGATGCAACAGAAAAAAAAGAGAGAGAGAGAGAAAAGGGCCAGCTTCATCCAATATTGGACCATATCAAAAATGGTGGTGTTTCAGTCCCTATGTCGCGTCTGACTTTTGTGACCTCATGGACTGTAACTGATCAGACTCCTCTGTCCATGGGATTTCCCAGGCAAGAATACTGGAGCGGGTTGTTATTTTCTTCTCCAAGGGATCTTCCTGACTCAAGGATAAAATCTGGGTTTCCTGAATTGCAGGAGGATACTTTACTAACTGAGCCACATAGAAAGCTCATAATTTTAAAAAGTAATAAATGCACTCAAACACAGAAAAGACAGGAATAACTAATTCCTACACCTCAGAGGAATGAGATGGATACTGTAATAAGACAGTGGAGGAATAAAGATGTAGTGAGTGTGTGGTTCCTTGGGTCTGAGGTCACTTTAGCATGCGTACTGCTTCATGTTCTCTCTGCAAACTGATTCTTCTGTTGAGCTCTTTATTTTTATTGTTTCTCTCTTAGCAGGAACTAGGCTTCTTTCAAAACTATTCTTGTGTTTACTGCAATGGATAAGAAATGTTTTTGACTGAGTCCTAGAGTAAACAGGTGACCCAAGTGGTAAAGAACCCACCTGCCAATGCAGGAGATGTAAGAGGCATGGGTTCAATCCTGGGTCAGGAAGATCCCCTGGAGGACGGCATGGCTACCCAGTTCAGTATTTTTGCTTGGAGAATCCCGTGTACAGAGGAGAGTGGCAGGCTACAGTCCAAAGGATGGCAGAGTCAGACACGACTGAAGTGACTTCACACCCTCGCAGGCACAGTGAAACAGGAAATTTACATATGATCTAGTATGTGTGCACAGACAAGGAATAAATACACATGTATGCACCTGTGCAAACACACAGAAACACAAGGAAGCTAAACAAAGAAAACCAAAAACATTTACTACATATGACACATCCTGATATTTTCATGTTTTACTGTATTCTATTTTGGTCTTACAAACTGCATAGACTGTAGCTGTAACAGGTCTGAACCTCTAATAGAATATAAAAAACATTCCTCCAGCATGTCTTCCAAATCTATTTACTGTTTCCCAGCTTCATTTTGTTTTCTAATCATAGGCAATTTCTTTGAGAACACATTCTTTCATTCCTTTATGCAATATATATCTATTCAGCTACTGTTTCCAACTAAAGTATGGGGTGTTAAGGATTATGTATGACATTGATACCTGGCTCATGACATTCACAGACTAGCAGAGAATATAAATATGGAATTAAATTAAAATTGCACACTGATTACCTTATTGTGTAAATTATTGTAAGAGAGTATCTTTTGTGGAAATGTTTAAAAAAAGAAGATTCATATAGATGATATGAGTTCAGTTCAGTTCAGTAGTACATTCTTGTCCAACTCTTTGCAACCCCATGCACTGCAGCACGCCAGTCCATCACCAACTCCCAGAGTTTACTCAAACTCATGTCCATTGAGTCAGTGATGCCATTCAACCATCTCATCCTCTGTCAACCCTTCTCCTCCTGCCTTCAATCTTTCTCAGCATCAGCGTCTTTTCCAGTGAGTCAGCTCTTCGCATCAGGTGGCTAAAGTATTTTAGTTTCAACTTCAACATCAGCCGTTCCAATGAACACTCAGGACTGATCTCCTTTAGGATTGACTGGTTTGATCTCCTTGAAGTCCAAGGGACTCTCAAAAGTCTTCACCAAATCACAGTTCAAAAGCATCAATTTCTGGTGCTCAGCTTTCTTTATAGTCCAACTCTCAGATCCATACATGACCACTGGAAACACTGTAGCTTTGACTAGAGGGATCTTTGTTGGCAAAGTAATGTCTCTGCTTTTTATTGAAGAATTACTTTTTTTTTTTTAACTTTACAATATTGTATTGGTTTTGCCATACATCAACATGAATCCACAAGTGTACACGTGGTCCCCATCCTGAACCCCCCTTCCACCTCCCTCCCTGTACCATCCCTCTCGGTCAACCCAGTGCACCAGCCCCGAGTATCCTGTATCAGGCATGTCTCTGCTTTTTAATATGTTGTCTAGGTTGGTCATAGCTTTTCTTCCAAGTAGTAAGCATCTTTTAATTTCATGCTTGAAGTCACCATCTGCAGTGATTTTGGAGCCCCCAAAAATAAAATCTGTCACTGTTTCCATTTTTTCCACGTTTATTTGGGATGAAGTGATGGGACTGGATTCTATTATCTTAGTTTTAAGCCAACTTTTTCCCTATGGACAGAGCTTCAAGACATTGTACAGGAGACAGGGATCAAGACCATCCCCATGGAAAAGAAAAGCAAAAAAGCAAAACAGCTGTCTGGGGAGGCCTTACAAATAGATGTGAAAAGAAGAGAAACAAAAAGCAAAGGAGAAAAGGAAAGATATTCCTATTTGAATGCAGAGTTACAAAGAATAGCAAGGAGAGATAAGAAAGTCTTCCTCAGCAATCAATGCAAAGAAAGAGAGGAAAACAACAGAATGGGAAAGACTAGAGATCCCTTCAAGAAAATTAGAGATACCAAGGGAATATTTCATGCAAAAAAAGGCTCGATAAAGGACAGAAATGGTATGGATATAACAGAAGCAGAAGATATTAAGAAGAGGTGGCAAGAATACACAGAAGAACTGAACAAAAAAGATCTTCATGACCAAGATAACCACGATGGTGTGATCACTCACCTAGAGCCAGACATCCAGGAGTGCAAAGTCAAGTGGGCCTTAGAAAGCATCACTACGAACAAAGCTAGTGAAGGTGATGGAATTCCAGTTGAGCTATTCCACATCCTAAAGGATGATGCTGTGAAAGTGCTGCACTCATTATGCCAGCTAATTTGGAAAATTCAGCAGTGGCCACAGGACTGGAAAAGGTCAGTTTTCATTCCAATCCCAAAGAAAGGCAATGCCAAAGAATGCTCAAACTACCACACAATTGCACTCATCTCACATGTTAGTAAAGTAATGCTCAAATTCTCCAAGCGAGGCTTCAGCAATTCGTGAACCATGAACTTCCAGATGTTCAAGCTGGTTTTAGAAAAGGCAGAGGAACCAGAGATCAAATTGCCAGCATCCACTGGATCATCGAGAAAGCAAGAGAGTTCCAGAAAAACATCTATTTCTGCTTCATTGACTATGCCAAAGCCTTTGACTGTGTCGATCACAATAAACTGTGGAAAATTCTGAAAGAGATGGGAATACCAGACCAACTGACCTGCCTTTTGAGAAACCTGTATGCAGGTCAGGAAGCAACAGTTAGAACTGGACATGGAACAACAGACTGGTTCCAAATAGGAAAAGGAGTATGTCAAGGCTGTATATTGTCACCCTGCTTATTTAACTTTTATGCAGAGTACATCACGAGAAATGCTGGGCTGGAAGAAGCACAAGCTGGAATCAAGATTGCCCAGGGGAAATATCAATAACCTTAGATATGCAGATGACACCACCCTTATGGCAGAAAGTGAAGAGAAACTCAAAAGACTCTTGATGAAAGTGAAAGAAGAGAGTGAAAAAGTTGGCTTAAAGCTCAACATTCAGAAAACAAAGATCATGGCATCGGGTCCCATCACTTCATGGGAAATAGATGGGGAAACAGTGGAAACAGTGTCAGACTTTATTTTTCTGGGTTCCAAAATCACTGCAGATGATGAGTGCAGCCATGAAATTAAAAGACGCTTACTCCTTGGAAGGAAAGTTATGACCAACCTAGATAGCACATTCAAAAGCAGAGATATTACTTTGCCAACTAAGGTCCAGCTAGTCAAGGCTATGGTTTTTCTAGTGATCATGTGTGGATGTAAGAGTTGGACTGTGAAGAAAGCTGAGTGCTGAAGAATTGATGCTTTTGAACTGTGGTGTTGGAGAAGACTCTTGAGAGTCCCTTGGACTGCAAGGAGATCCAACCAGTCCATCCTAAAGGAGATCAGTCCTGGGTGTTCATTGGAAGGACTGATGCTGAGGCTGAAACTCCAGTACTTTGGCCACCTCATGAGAAGAGTTGACTCATTGGAAAAGATCCTGATGCTGGGAGGGATTTGGGGCAGGAGGAGAAGGGGACAACAGAGAATGAGATGACTGGATGGTATCACCAACTCAATGGATATAAGTTTGGGTGAACTCCAGGAGTTGGTGCTGGACAGGGAGGCCTAGAGTGCTGCGATTCATGGGGTTGCAAAGAGTCAGACACAACTGAGCAACTGAAATGAAATATTTCACTCTCCTCTTTCACTTTCATCAAAAGGCTCTTTAGTTCTTCTTGTTTTCCACCACAAGGGTGGTGTCATCTGCATATCTGAGGTTATTGATATTTCTCCCAGCAATTTAATTCCACCTCGTGCTTTATCCAAACCAGCATTTCTCATGACGTACTCTGCATACAAGTTAAATAAGCAGGGATTCAATATACAGCGTTGATGTGCTCCTTGGAAGCAGTCTGTTTTTCCATGTCCAATTCTAATTGATGCTTCCTGACCGGCGTATAGGTTTCTGAAGAGGCAGGTCAGGTGGTCTGGAATTCCCATCTGTTTTAGAATTTTTCACAGTTTATTGTGATCCACACAGTCAAAGGTCTTGCTGTAGTTGATAAAGCAGAAGTAGATGTTTTTCTGGAACTCTCTTGCTTTTTTGATGATCCATCAGATGTTGGCAATTTTATCTGTCTTCTCTGGCTTTTCTAAATCGAGTTTGAACATCTGGAAGTTCATGTTCATGTACTGTTGAAGCCTGGCTTGGAGAATTTTGAGCATTCCTTTGTTAGCGTGTGAGATGAGTGCAATTGTGTGGTAGTTTGAGCATTTTTTGGCATTGCCTTTCTTTGGGATTGGAATGAAAACTGACCTTTTCCAGTCCCATGGCCACTGCTGAGTTTTCCAAATTAGCTGGCTTATTGAGTACAGCACTTTCACAGCATCATCCTTTAGGATGTGGAATAGCTCAACTGGAATTCCATCACCTCCACTAGCTTTGTTCATGGTGATTCTTCCTAAGGTCCACTTGACTTCACATTCCAGGATATCTGGCTCTAGGTGAGTGATCACACCATTGTGGTTATCTGAGTCATGAAGATCTTTTTTGTTCAATTCTTCTGTGTATTCTTGCCACCTCTTCTTAATATCTTCTGCTTCTGATAGGTTCATACCACTCTGTCCTTTATTGTGCCCATCTTTGCATGAAAAGTTTCCTTGGCATCTCTAATTTTCTTGAAGAAATCCCTAGCCTTCCCATTCTATTGTTTTCCTCTCTTTCTTTGCATTGATCACTGAGGAAGACTTTCTTATCTCTCCTTGCTATTCTTTGGAACTCTGCATTTAAATGGGTATATCTTTCCTTTTCTCCTTTGGCTTTTAATTGTCTTCTTTTCATAGCTGTTTGTAAGGCCTCCTTAGACAACCATTTTGCCTTTTGTCACTTCTTTTTTCTTGGGGATGGTCTTGATCACTGCCTCTTCTACAATGTCAAGAACCTTCATCCATAGTTCTTCAGGCACTCTATCAGATCTAATCCCTTGAAATTTTTGTCACTTTCACTCTATGATCATAAGAGGTTTGAGTCATACATGAATGGTTAGTGGTTTTCCCTACTTGCTTCAATTTAAATCTGAGTTTGGAAATAGGGAGTTCATGATCTGAGCCACAGTCAGCTCCTGGTCTTTTTTTTCTGACTGTATAGGGCTTCTCCATCTTTGGCTGCAAAGAATATAATCAATCTGATTTCAGTGTTGACTGTCTGGTGATGTCCATGTGCAGAGTCTTCTCTTGTGTTGTTGGAAGAGGGTGCTTGCTATGACCAGTGTGTTCTCTTGTAAAAACTCTATTAGCTTCATTCTGTACTCCAAGGCCAAATTTGCCTGTTACTCCAGGTATTTTTTGACTTTCTACTTTTGCATTCCAGTCCCCTATAGTGTTTTAAAAGGACATCTTTTTTGGGTGTTAGTTCTAGAAGGTCTTGTAGGTCTTAATAGAATCATTCAACTTCAGCTTTTACAGCTTTACTGATTGGGGCATAGACTTGGATTACTGTGATATTGAATGGTTTGGCTTGGAAGTGAGCAGAGATCATTCTCTCATTTTTGTGATTGCACCCAAGTACTACATTTCAGACTCTTTTATTGACTATGATGGCTACTTCATTTCTTCTAAGGAATTCTTTCCTACAGTAGTAGGTCCTCTGTAGTAATGGTCCTCTGAGTTAAATTCACCCATTCCATATGCAGCCTAAAAAAGAAGATGGAGTCTTTTTTTTTAATCAGTGGAAAATTGGCTTACAATGTTGTGTTGGTTTCTGCCAGACAACATCGCAAATCATCCATAATTATATAAGATGGGCTTCCCTGATAGCAGTTGGTAAAGAATCTGCCTGCAATGCAGGAGACCCAGTTCAATTCCTGGGTTGGGAAGATCCACTGGAGAAGGGATAGGCTGCCCACTCCAATATTCTTGGGCCTCTCTTGTGGCTCAGCTGGTAAAGAATCTGCCTGCAATGCAGGACACCTGGGTTTGATCCCTGGGTTGGAAAGATTTTCTGGAGAAGGGAAAGGCTACCCACTCCAGTATTCTGGTATGGAGAGTTCCAGGGACTGTATAGTTCATGGGGTTGCAAAGGGTCAGACACAACTAAGAAACTTTCACTTTCACTTTTCACTTTTATATACATGTGTGTGTGTGTGTGTGTGTGTGTGTGTGTATCACCTCCCTCTTGAACCACCCTCTCCTACCCCTATCCCACTCCCACAGAAAGCCAGTCTGAATACAAAATTGTCATATTTAAATAGAGCCCTGTTTTATGTGTCCAGGGTATTTAGGTACTACTGAAGCTGAAGCTCCAATCCTTTGGCTATCTGATGCAAAGAGCTGACTCTGCAAAAATAGTACTGGACTTTAGGTACTATTACTACACTTAGGGAAGAAAGATAATCTAATGTTGACAGCTTGGCTTGTGACATTGTTTTTCCTAATTGTGTGCCTGAGATTGAGAATAGCCTGGTCATTGCAAGGAGGCCTCTTGGTACCTCCAAATTTTCTAATACTATATCTTATCACTTTACCTCATGGACTTTCCCATGGATACAAAAGCTTCCTTTCAAACTTGATTTTCTGAAACAAATACCTTTTCAGGTCCTTTCACCTGGGGGTTATCTCTGTCCACCTCACACATTTCCTTCAGATAACCTCACATTTCCGGCCCTCACTTCCATGAGGTCTCTGTTCAGATGTTTGGCAGACTATCTGAACACTCCATAAAACATTGTTGTTGTTGTTATTCACTCAGACATGTGCAGCTCTTTGCAACCCCATGGACTGCAGCACACCAGGCTTCCCTGTACTTCACCATTTCTGGAAGTTTGCTCAAACTCATGTCCATTGAGTCAGGTGATGCCATCCAACCATCTCATTCTCTGTGGCCCTCTCCTCCTCCTGCCCTCAGTGTTTCCCACCATCAGGGATTTTTGCAGAGTCAGATCTTTGCATTAGATAGCCAAAGGTTTGGAGCTTCAGCTTCAGCATCAGTCCTTCCAATGAATATTCAGAGATGACTTCCTTTAGGATTGACTGGTTTGATCTTGCAGTCCAAGGGACTCTCAAGAGTCTTCTCTAACACCACAGTTCAAAAACATCAATTCTTTGGCCTTTAGCCTTCTTTATAGTCAAACTCTCACATCTGTACGTGACTACTGGAGAAACCATAGTTTTGACTATAAGGAAACTTTGTCAGCAAAGTGATGTCTCTGCTTTTTGATATGCTATCTAAGTTTGTCATAGCTTTTCTTCCAAGGAGCAAGCATCCTTTAATTCCAGGGTGCAGTCACGATCCGCAGTGATTTTGGAGCCCAAGAAAAAATAAAGCATAATACCCCCATTGACTTTCTTCTTCATACTAGATCTCTTTCTTCATAGCAACTATCTCTCAGTACAGTATGCTCTTTATCTAGAAGTAGGTCAGTCCTCAATTTATATTCCCCCAAAACATGGCAGAATTTCTCATCTAAACTCCCCAATACACGACCATTTGGGGAGGAGGCTAGATATGGGCCAGAAGTTGATACTCAGAAATGGCACAGGGGATCTCTTGAAGGAGAAATTTTCATACAAAAATTATGGATTTTAATTTTTGAATGCAAAATTGTAGAATTTCAACATTATTACAATGCCAATTTCAGATAAAACTAGTCATGTCATTTGTTTTTTTTTGTTTTTTTTTGTCTGTTTGTTTCCAGGCAGTCACCTCTACTACATGGAATTGGGGAATGATACAGAAATTTCAGAGTTTCTTCTTCTGGGATTCTCACAGGAACCAGAACTGCAGGCCCTCATATTTGGACTGTTCCTCTCCATGTACCTGATCACCGTGTTTGGAAACCTGCTTATCATCCTGGCAGTCAGCTCAGACGCCCACCTACACACCCCCATGTACTTCTTTCTCACCAATCTGTCCTTTGTAGACATTTGTTTCACCTCTACCACTATCCCAAAGATGTTGTGGAACGTCCAGACCCAGAGCAAAGTTATAACCTATGAAGGCTGCATCACACAAATGTATTTTTTCCTACTGTCTGCAGTGTTGGACATCTTCCTCCTCACAGTGATGGCCTATGACCGCTTTGTGGCCATCTGTCACCCACTGCACTATATGGTCATTATGAACCCTAGGCTCTGCTTTCTGCTGGTTCTGGTGTCCTGGACCATCAGTATCCTGAATTCCTTGTTACAAAGTTTAATTTTGTTACAGCTTTCTTTTTGCACTGTTGTGGAAATCCCTGACTTTTTTTGTGACCTCAGTCAGATAACCCAACTTGCCTGTTCTGACACCTTTCTTAATAATATGGTAATGTATCTTACAGTTGTGCTTCTGGGTGGTGGTCCCCTGGCTGGTATCCTTTATTCTTACTCAAAGATAGTTTCCTGTATATGCAGAATCTCATCAGTTCAGGGGAAGTATAAAGCGTTTTCCACCTGTGCATCTCACCTCTCAGTCATCTCCTTATTCTTTTGTACGAGCCTAGGAGTGTACCTTAGCTCTCCTGCTACCCACAGCTCACACTCAAGTGCAACAGCCTCGGTGATGTACACTGTGGTCACACCCATGCTGAATCCCTTTATCTACAGTCTGAGAAACAAAGACATAAAGGGGGCTCTGAAAAGATTCTTTGTGATGGCAAGTCTAAAAAGGTCAGTTATTCTAGATTTGGAGAAGTGCCCAAGATTGCAGATCTCAAAGTCTCAGAATAAGTAGTTGTGATTTTTTAAATCAGACTTTGGAAGTATAAGTTGCCCTGTTATTTATTTCCTAGAATTCTCATTTTTTTCCAACTACTCTACACAATTTAATTACTCACTTAATTACTCTGTCAGATATCCAACCATTTTTATTTTCTTCTGTTCTTTCTTCCTATTTTTCCTACTTCATCCCCAAACTTTGATATCAAAAAGTTGGAAATTCTCATTTATCTCATGAAACTGCTTGGGTTTATTAAGAACAATTTCTTTTAAAATGACAAATACCATACCAGGTGATGCATCTTAGTTTTGCTAAAAGAATACTCATGAGTTACCACTTCATCAGAAAAAAAAAAAAAAAAAAAAAACTAAACTACAGAGTTCAATTTTATAACATTGTGGGAGAGGAAAAACCTGAGACTACAATTTTTCACTTCTGGGTCCATCATTCCTTTTTTGGCCTGAACTGGTGTTCCTGATAATGCAGACCTTAACATAACAGTCTATTTTATAAAAGGTCATTAGGTTTTATTCTCCTGAATAGGATTCTATTCTCTTGTAAGACTCTATGTACACATTCCCTACCATAGTCATTAGCAAAGCTGATTATCAAATACAGATCTGCCAGTGTAGTCTACACAGAAACAGAAACTGAAATAAATCAATTGACTTAATATGATCTTTAGCCATATTATAACTATGTCAGAGTCATATGATTTAATATGAATCAGAGATGGCATTGTATATAATTAAACAAATTTTAAATGATACTTTGTATTATTACATATGCCATTTATTTTTAAGCTGTATGTACATTCATTAAAGTATGGAATATCAGTGTAAATATATAAGATGATTGATGAACCTGTTTTCATTTTTTCTTATTGACTTATCTCACTCACACTACTTAAAAATTTCAGGTGATGCCTACAGCTATCACTTTTTCCATTGTTCTAAATAAAACTTAGCATCTATCCTAAATGTTGTCAGAAACAAAATAAGCAGTGAATGGGAAGTATCATCCACTATTTATCTCACATACACAAAGCAATTCCTTCGACTATCATGATCAAAACTGAATCATAAGAATGTGCTTTCCTGTATAGACATAAGACCTAGGGTCAGCCTGTTTTGTACACAAACATGCATGTTCTTGCAAGCTCTCCTATCAGGAAAGGAACATCAGTGAAGTCACTTTTTAAAAAAATTTTTATTATTATTATTTTTTACTTTACAATTTTGTATTGGTTTTGCCATACATCAACATGCATCCCCACGGGTGTACAGGTGTTCCCCATCCTGAACCCCCCTCCCACCTCCCTCCCCATACCATCCCTCTGGGTCATCCCAGTGCACCAGCCCCAAGCACTGAAGTCACTTTTTAATAGAGTTGTGTGGGGGAAAAACGTTGGATGAGAGTAATTGAAAATGCCATTTGCAAATGTTAGAACACAGTGAAATATAACAAGCAATAGATTATTATCTTTGCTCTAAATATCGTTCCACTGATGATTATATTTGTTAGCAGGCTGAGTAACCATCCATCATAAAATAAAATATTAAAACATAATGTATTTATTATCAAATGGGATGGTATGGTTTGGAGTTGTTCCAAGTTATACTAGATTTCTTGTGAGTCTGTAATTAGCTGCCAGTTTCTGTAATTAGCTTGCAGTCTCTATATAGTTGGAGAAGGAAATGGCAACCCACTCCAGTATTCTTGCCTGGAGAATCCCAGGGACAGAGGAGCCTGGTGGGCTGCCATCAATGGGGTTGCACAGAATCAGACACGACTGAAGGAACTTAGTAGCAGCAGCAGCAACAGCTCTATACAGTACTTCTAAGGCTCACCCATGATCCTGTGCCTGGGTGTAGTGCTCATCTCTCTAAAACCAAACTATGGACAGTTCATCCATTTCTATATCTAGGTTAACATAATTTACAGAAAAAAATGAGTTGTCATAAGTAAGTTGTCTTAAATGAGATTGAGGACCAAAGAATTGATGCTTTTGAACTGTGGTACTGGAGAAGACTCTTTTTTTTTTTTTTTATGTTGTTTTATTTGAGAGTCCCTTGGACTGCAAGGAGATCAAACCAGTCCATCCTAAAGAAAATCAGCCCTGAATATTCATGGGAGGACTGATGCTAAAGGTCCAATACTTGGTCACCTGATGTGAAGAGCTGACTCATTGGAAAAGCCCCTGATGCTGAGAAAGATTGAGGGCAGGAGGAGAAGAGGTCAATAGAGGATGAAGTGGTTGGATGGCGTCACTGACTCAGTGATGGGAGTCCGACTCTTTGTGGCACCCATGGACTGTAGACTGCTAGGCTTCTCTGTCCATGGGATTCTCCAGTCAAGAATACTGGAGTGTGTTGCCATGCCCTCCTCCAGGGAATCTTCCCGACTCAGAGATTGAACCCGGTGTCCCTTGTGTCTCCTGCATTGACAGTGGGTTCTTTACCACTAGCGACATGTGGGAGTGAAAGTGAAAGTTGCTCAGTGTGTCTGACTCTTTGAGACCCCGTGGACTGTAGGCAGCCAGGCTCCCCTATCCATGGGAATTCTGCAGGTCAGAATACTGGGCTCTGTATCCATTCCACTCTCAGGGGATCTTCCCAACCAGGGAATGAATCCAGGTCTCCTGCATTGCAGGCAGATTCTTACCTTTTTAACCACCAAAGAAATCAGTGCCACCTGGGAATCCCATTGAACAGGGTAAGGAAAGAAAATTTCGTATGACTCCCATCTCCTCTACCTCAAGTGAGAAGGGAGACACCTCAAAGTGGGGAAAGAAGAGTGAAGTGAACATCTGTACTTATAATCTGGAGTAACAGGAGGAATATGTGCCCAACAAACAGATATAGGGAGCAAAATTCTTCATAGTTGCAAATTCAGGGCTTAATGGGACACCATTGTTTCTTTTGGGTGTTCAAAGCCTGTCTCAGAGACTGGCATTTCACTCCTTCCTGTCATCTTTCCAGGGGGAAGATTTCAATCTCTACCATCAACCATCCAGCGGGAATTTGTGATTCTTCCTGGAGACTGCTCTCTCAGAGATCACAATCCTTGAGTCTGAAAGCCCCGTAAACATTTTAGGAGTGAATCAGAGAGAAGGAAAACCAAGAATACTTACCTGAGCCAATCCTCCCTGAACTATGGCCCCCAATCACTGTGATTGGTTGCTTGTTTGCCTCATTCATTAATTAATTTACTTATGATGCCTAAAAATGAAGTGAATACTGTACTCAGCAAAGCAAGGTCAATGTTGAAAATTAAATTGAAGTGTGTGTTAAGTCACTTCAGTCGTGTCTGACTCTTTTGACCCTGCAGAATGTAGCCCGCCAGGCTCCTCTGTCCAAGAGAATGCTGGAGTGGGTTGCCATGCCCTCCCCAGGAGATCTTCCCGACCTAAGTATCGAACCTGCATCTCTTACAACTCCTGCATTGGCAGGAGGCTTTTTTACCACTAGCGCCACCTTGGAAGCCCAACTAGAGGATAGATTGGGAGATGTAAAGTGCTTCTGGTAAAAGTGGAAAATAAGTCCAAGGATCTTTGTAATTAACTGGTGTAGAGAAATATCCTTATTAGAAGAGGAGGGAATGCACAGTGAAGTGATGGCATTCTTTTTATTTTAAAAGATGGTGCATACTTGACTGTATATTAATGAGAAACACAGACCAAAGAATTCTTGAAAGGATTCTCTTGCAATAACATTTCATTAGATATATTTCTCATGGTATCCTCTCAGTGTGGGTATTCACATGAAAGAAAATTATATAATATATCAAACCAGACATGGTAATGACCTTTACTTTCAAATTATTTCATTATCTGTGAAGGTGAATATATTTGTGAGTTTGTTAGATATGTACTTTCTCCATCATAATTTGTCTATGGGAGTCCTTTCCTTTTGTATAATGATGTCATAGTATTTCTATTGCCATTTTTCTTCACACTCATTAAAAAAAGCAAAAGGGATTTTGTGTGTGTGTGTGTGTGTGTGTGTGTGTGTGTGTGTGTTAACCAACTAGCTGTTTTACATTTGGTTCATTTATGTATGTATAGATTTTTTGTTGAAGAGGGGACTACTAATTTTCTAGAGTTGTTGGGAAACATCCCCTCACAAGTCAATGCTTTGAAACTCCATGGGACCTAGTAAACACAGGTTATCATCCTCAGATTTGGAGAAAATGTTAGATCAAGTTTGAGATAAGATGTAATGAGGTGAGACTTCTGGAAGGCAGAAGAGTTCATGGAGAACTAAGAATAGACTGGATTCACCTGATTTCTACTAATCTGGTCTCTTGGGAACAGAGACTCAATAGGAATAATTTTCTTTTTGTTCAGATCAGTGTCCCACAGGGAAATTATAAACTCAGAAGTTGGGGCAACAATGGAAACGGTGCCTAAGGAGCAGCCTAGGGAGCTATAACTGTCTCCTCTGCTGTAATTACTTAGTGTGTGCATTCCTGGTGCTGGAGAGTACTTGATTGTTGCTTTTGGAGTCTTATCATAGCTCAGGAACCAACGCTTTGCTCCTTCCTGCTGGCTTGTCTGAAAAAGAGCTTCTATCTCCATTGCTGATCATCCAGACAGCAATTCAGACATCCACATAGAGATTTTTCTCTTAGAGACATTATCCAGGTACATCTGAGAACTCAATAAGTAGGTGAGAAAAAAGGTTCAGAGAGAAATGAACCCAAAAAATTTTACCTAAGCTCACACAAGAACCAGACCACTCTAGCCCTGAGACAAGAGCTTGCCATGTGACTATACTAGAGAGACTAATTAACCTATAATTAATTCACTTAATGTAGTAAAAAGAAAAGTGTCTTCTGAACTTAGAAATACAAGGAGTATTGTTGCAGCTAACTCATGGAATATAAAGTTCAGCTTAATGAGAATGAAGAAGGAATTCAAGGCATAGTGTAGTTCCCGTAAAATTAGAACATGGCTGAGGATATTTACGGTTAAGGGGAGTTGTATTATAGAATATTAGGTTCAGAGTCTTGTGCAGTGAACTAAAGGCAGTTTTTAAATGCTTAAGATGGGATGTATTTGAGCATTTATTTACTAGAAAGACTCATTTTTTTATTAGATAGTTTGTTTTATGATATTGAGCCACACGAACTGTTATCAAATTTTGTAGACTACTCCTTTGTTGGTTGCATATTTTGTAAATATTTTCATGTTTTGCATCTTTTATTTTCATGTTTGTCCATGTATCCTGTTTATGTTTGAGTATGTTTGTGTGTTGATTAGAAACAGACTAAGGGAGGTGAATATTTGTTTGCATAGATGTCCCTCATGTTGGATATCCATATGGATTACAAATTGTACCTAATATGAAAAAGAGTTATGCTAACAAGCTCTACTTTACAACTATTTCATTACTGAGAGGTGGGGAAGCAACAGTGACACTTGAAACGTAGGGAAAAAATCTAATTCATCTCATTGGCAGTGATAACCATTCATTTGTTAACAGGAAGGAATTACTCTATTTACTTATTGAATAAATCTGTCGAGCACCTCCAGACAGTGTATACTACTCTTTTACTATGTAAAAGAGAACGTTAGCATTTATAATGGTTCCATTGACCCCCCATGACAAAAAAAAAAAACTAATATGTGGTACATCAGAGATTCAAAACTCAGTTTTCAAGTGCCCAGAGTCTTTTCATATGGTATCATTTTAAAAAATATTTCACCATTTCAATTTTTTAAATGTACAATGGTTGTTGTACCCTGTATATTTTCTGTTTTAAATTGAGAATTTATTTCCTATGATCATTATTATAATGGAATATTTAATCAGTAAAGGATCATAACATTGTAAAATGTTGTTTGTTTTTCTGGAGACTAAATTGTGTGTATGTTTTTCCTGTTTTATTAGATATTCTGGGCATTGACGAGATATAACTAGGGTTCAAATATTGCCAGAACCAATAAAATTTTTTTTTCTCATCACAATTTCTCAGGAACCACGTGAGTATTCTAGATCTTTTCACCTACTGATGTGTAGGTCTCTCCTCTGTTTTTAAATTGACTTTTATATTTTCTTAAATACAGGACACAAAATGGTCATATAAATATGGATCTTCGTGTTTACATATCCACGGGAGGCTTAACAACTGGAATTTGGGTATTATTTCTACATTCTTTTACTTACTGAGGTAACATTGGTTTAAAACTTTGCATAAGTTTCATGTGAATATTATATTTTGACTTCTACTACAGTGTGCTCACCACCAAAAGTTCAGTTTCCATCCTTCACTACACAGTTGTCACTATTTACCCATTTTGTCTGCCCCCAATGCTCCCTGCGACAACTACTGTGTTCTCTGTATCTAAGTGTTTGTTAGAGCTATTTCCTTCCATCATACCTCCTAGTTTAGATGAACATTTGTCAAAAACGGTAAGACTTATTTTGCCTGAATAGCATTCCATGGTGGACACCTACCACGTCTTCTTTATCCATTCATCTATAAATGGCTGCTTCCATATTTTAGTTGTTTTCAATAATACTGCAATGACCATTGGTGTGCATACCTCTTTTCAAATTAGTGGGACTTTTGGGAGGTGTGGGTAAAATATTCAAAAGTGGAATTTTTGGATGATATGTCAGTTTTATTTTTAAATTTTGAGGAACTTCCACACTGTTTTTCAATAGTGACACCACTAATTTATATTCCTACCAACAGTGCATAAGGGTTACCTATGGTCTTCATCCTCTTTAACACATTATTTCTAGACTTTTTGATTAATAGTCCTCCTAATGGGCCAGAGGTGATATCTCATTTTGGTTTTGCTTTGCATTTCACTAAAAATTAGTGAGGTTGGACATCTTTTCCTGTGCCTGCTGGTCATTTGTATGTCTTCTTTGGAGAAAACGTCTATTCAGCTCTTCTGCCCACTTTTGAATTAGGTTGTTTATAGTTTGATTGCTGACTTATATGAGTTCTTTATAAACATTGGGTATGAACCCCTTATCTGATACATTATTGGTGATGATTATCTCCCATTTAGTAAGTTGTCTTTTCATTTTATTAATGTTTTGCCTTGCTAAGCAGATTAATTAATGTAATCCCATTAGATTATTTTTGTTTTTTTTCTGCCTTGGAATTATTTAACAGTATATTGCAAAAGAGTGTATTGCCTTTGTCTTCTTCTAGATTTCTCAGGTCTTGCATTCATTAGTTTAACCCATTTTAAGTTGATTGTTTTGTTGTTGTTAGGAATTAAATTTTTATTCTCTTGTTGCAATTGTAAGTGGGTTTATATTTGACTTTATTTTTTCCTGCTATTTCATCATTATTGTTTATAAACATTGTAGTTTTTTATATTGATTTTATACCTGTAACTTCATAGTATTCATTTGTTATTTCTAATAGTATTTAGTGGGATCTTTAGAGTTTCCTACACAAAAATTTATGTCATCTGCGATTTATGATAGATTTACTTCCTTTCCAATTCCAAAAAATAAATGTATTTTATTTATTTTCTTGCCCCATTACACTGGCTAAGACTCCAATACTATATTGAATAATAATAGGAAGAGTGGGTACCTTTGTCATGTTTCTAATCTTAAAGAGATAGCATCAAGTTTTTCAACATTGATTATGATGTTAGCAGTGAGTTTGTCATGTATGGGTTTTATTATGTTGAGATAAATTCCCTCTATACCCACTTTATTGAGAATTTATATGGTTAAAGTTTTTATGAATCTTTTGAACTCTCTTTCAACATCAGCATCTTTTTCTGGATCTACTGATCACATGATATTTATTCTTCATTATTGCTGTTTTCCATGTTAATTTACAGATGTTAAAACATCCTTGCATTCCAGAAACATAAACCACTTGACTACACTTTTTTATGGTGTGTGGTCCTTTTAAGAATTGTTGTATTCTTTTGTTAATATTTCATTGAGGCTTTTTGCTCTATGCCCTTCAGATCTATTGCACTACATTTTTTTGCTCTTGTTGTTGTTCTAGTTTGGTTTGGGAATCAGGGTAAATTTGGTCTCATGAAGTTATTAAGGATGGTTTTTTCTCTTTTAATTTTTGGAAGAGTTTGGGGAAGATAAGCAGTGTTTCAGAGAATTCACCCCTGAAGCTGTCTGGTCCAGAACTTTCAATTTGGGAGAGCTTTTTGGTTACTGTTTTAATATCTGTACTTTCTTTTTAATATAATTATTTTACTTTACAATATTGTATTGGTTTTGCCACACATTGACTTGAATGTCTGTACTAAATGATAAGTCTATTCAAATGTTCTATCCTCTAATGATTCAGTTATGAAATGTCATATAATTCTAAGATTCTGTTCATGTTTTCTAGGTTGTCCAATTAGTTGACTTATAGTTGTACATAATCTTTTGTATTTCTCAGGTATTCATTGCTATTTCTCCTTTTTCATTTCTGATTTTATTAATCAAAGACTTCTGCCTTTCTATTTTTTTAGTGAATCTAGTAAAGGTTTGCCAATTTTGTTTGTCTTTTCAAAGAACCAGCTGTTAGTATGACTGATCATTCCTATTTTTATAGTTTTTATTTCATTAATTTCTTCTCTGGTTTTTATTATTTCATTCTTTCTACTGAATTTGAGCTGTATCTTCTTCTTTTTCTGCTTCCTTTAGATATAAAGTTAGATTGTTTGTTGAGAGCATTCTTGTATCTTGAGGTAGGTCTGTGTTCTTATAAATTTCCCTCTCATTCTTTTGCTCATCTCAGAGATTTAGACATGCCACATTTTCATTTTTATTTGTCTTCAGATATTTTTCTTAATGACTCCTTTGATTTCTCAATTGACCAATAGTTGCTCAGTAGCATGTTGTTTAGCCTGCATATAGTCTTGATTTTTTTCAGTTCTCTTCTATAGTTGATTTGTAGTTTCATACCATTGTGATCAGAAAATGACTCATGAAATTTCAGTCTTCTGAATTTATTGAGACCTATTGTTTCCCAACATATGGGAAACAATACTCTTGAGAAAGTTCCATGTGCACTTGAGAAGAATGTATATTTTTCTGTATTTGGATGGAATGTTCTGTGCAAATCTATAATGTCCATCTGGCCTAATGAAAACATAAGGCTGTTGTTTCTTGTTGATTTTCTGTCTCAATGAGCTATGCAGTGATGTAACTTCAGTTCAGTTCAGTCATTCAGTCATGTCTGACTCTTTGCCATCCCATGTATCGCAGCACACCAGGCCTTCCTGTCCATCACCATCTCCCAGAGTTCACTCACACTCATGTCCATCGAGTCAGTGATGTCATACTCTGTCGTCCCCTTCTCCTCTTGCCCCCAATCCCTCCCAGCATTAGAGTCTTTTCCAATGAGTCAACTCTTCGCATGAGGTGGCCAAAGTACTGGAGTTTCAGCTTTAGCATCATTCCTTCCAAAGAACACCCAGGGCTGATCTCTTTCAGAATGGACTGGTTGGATCTCCTTGCAGTCCAAGGGACTCTCAAGAGTCTTCTCCAACACCACAGCTCAAAAGCACCATTTCTTTGGTGCTCAGCTTTCTTCACAGTCCAACTCTCACATCCATGCATGACCACTGGAAAAACCATAGTCTTGACTAGACGGACCTTTGTTGGCAAAGTAATGTCTCTGCTTTTCAATATTCTATCTAGGTTGGTCATAACTTTTCTTCCAAGGAGTAAGCATCTTTTAATTTCATGGCTTCAGTCACCATCTGCAGTGATTTTGGAGCCCCCAAAAATAAAGTCTGACACTGTTTCCACTGTTTCCCCATCTATTTCACATGAAGTGATGGGACCAGATGGCATGATCTTCGTTTTCTGATTGTTGAGCTTTAAGCCAACTTTTTCACTCTCCTCTTTCACTCTCATCAAAAGGCTTTTTAGTTCCTCTTCACTTTCTGCCATAAGGGTGGGGCCATCTGCATATCTGAGGTTATTGATATTTCTCCTGGAAATCTTGATTCCAGCTTGTGCTTCTTCCAGCCCAGCGTTTCTCATGATGTACTCTGCATAGAAGTTAAATAAGCAGGGTGACAATATACAGCCTTGACGTACTCCTTTTCCTATTTGGAACCAGTCTGTTATTCCATGTCCAGTTCTAACTGTTGCTTCCTGACCTGCATATAGGTTTCTCAAGAGGCAGGTCAGATCGTCTGGTATTCCCATCTCTTTCAGAATTTTCCACAGTTTATTGTGATCCACACAGTCAAAGGCTTTGGCATAGTCAATAAAGCAGAAATAGATGTTTTTTTGGATGTAAAAGAAGTGTCAAAGTCCTCCTCTATTATTGTGCTGCTGCCAATTTCTCCATTTAGGTCTCCTAATACTTGCTTTATATATTTCAGTTCCTCTATTTTAGATGGATATATCTTAACAACATTTAGTAGAACTTTATGTTCTCCATTTTTAGGTCTTCTTGAACTCTCAGTTTAAAAAAAAAAGTACCCTCATCCACTGTTTTTACACTTTTTTACACTATTCATAGAATCTGTCACCATGTGGCATGACATAAGATATTTATGTGCTTATATTTTTTATTATTATTTTTTGGCTTTTCTTTCTCAGAATTTTAAACCTAGAAAATGGCTAGTATTCAGCATATATTCCTCAAATGGATAAAAATATTTCTCATTAAAACTGTGTAATGCATGATCCTTTGAGAGAAAATCTGAAAGCTTTCTGCACATCATAATCTAACTGGGACTACCTTAGCACTGTAGATCACTGCTCATCATCCTGGCTGTCAATTCAGACTCCCACCTCCACACCCCCATGTACTTCTTCCTCTCCAACCTGTCCTTTGTAGACATCTGTTTCACCACCACAACAATCCTAAAGATGTTAATTAATATACAGAGCCAGAGAAAAGCTATATCCTATGAAGGCTGCATCAGTCAGATGTATTTTTACATGCTCTTTGCAGTGCTGGATGATTTTCTTCTGACCGTGATGGCCTACGACCAGTATGTGGCCATCTGCCACCCCCTGCACTACATAGTCATCATGAACCCTCGACTCTGTGGACTTTTGGTTCTGTTATCCTGGCTCATTAGTACCCTGCTTTCCTTGTTAGAAACCTTGCTTGTGTTATGGCTGTCTTTCTGTACAGATTTGGAAATCCCTCACTTTTTCTGTGAAATCAAGCAGATTGTCCAACTTGCCTGTGATGATACGCTTCTTAATGATACCATTATGTATTTTACAGCAGTGCTGTTTGGTGGTGGTCCCCTGGCTGGTATTCTTTACTCTTACTCTAAGATAATGTTCTCCATACATGGAATCTCATCACCTCAGGGGAAATATAAAGCAGTCTCCATCTGTGCATCTCACCTCTCAGTTGTCTCCTTATATTATTGTTCAAGCCTAGGAGTGTACCTTAGCCCTGCTACTGCTCCCCACAACTATCATTCAAGTGCCACAGCCTCTGTGATGTACACCGTGGTCACACCCATGCTGAACCCCTTCATCTACAGTCTCAGAAACAAAGACATAAAAAGAGCTCTGAAAAGAGTCATTCATATAAAAAGGGAAATTGTTCTGGGTTTGAAGAAGCATCCTTGAAGAAGACCTCAAGCTTTGGAACAAAAACTCCTATTCTTTGATTAGATTGTGGATGTTGAGCTTGCTTTTTCTATTCATTTCCTGGAATTTCTGTTTCTTTGACTTTTACACTTTAAATAAATTGTGCACTCACTTTTTGAAGCTTTTTCCTCTCTCTGATGAAAAGACAGTTATCCCCATTATCCACTTTCCTATTTTCAAAAAGTTTTTCCTAGCCTAAGAACAGAAAGACTTTGAAAGTCTGGTTAATTTCATGGTGCTACATGGATTACTTATGAATAATTTCATCTCAGATGATATATGCACATGCATGCATGCTCAGTTTCTTCAGCTGTGTCCCACTCTTTGTGACCCCATGGACCACAATGATGGATTCTCCAGGTGAGTATACTGGAGTGGGTTGTCCTGCCCTCCACCAGGGGATCTTCCCAACCCAGGCATTGAATTCATGTCTCCTGCATTGCAGGCAGCTTCTTTACCACTGAGCCATTGGGGAAGCCCCATGACATATGTATTATCTCAAATATTTTCAAAAGAACTACAAATACTGGAAAATGGATAACAAAGTGTCAATAAGCGTATATTTATCATTAATATTTTAAATGCCAATGAGCTAAATGTTTCAATTAAAGACATAGGGTGGCTGATTGAGTTAAAAAAAAAAATAAGACTTCTATCTTCTCTATGCTTTTTATAAGAAACTCACTTCAGAGCTAAAGAACCACAAAGAATGATAGTAAAAGGGTTGAAAAGATATTTCATGCATATGGAAAGTAAAAGAAATAGGAGATATGGAGAACATTATCTTGGGCGGGGGCGGGAAATAGACTTTAAAACAAAGGCTAAAACTTGGTGTTTGTGCTTGGCTGAGGAGCCAATGAGGCCAAGCTACTATCTGTGGGATTATGACTGAATGCCTCTAAGTCAGAATCCTGCCCAGGCTGAAGGATTCGGCAGTGCCACAGGAGCCTCAGATAGCCAGTCCCCTGCCGTCTCCACCAACGGCCCCTGCCCATGACCTTTGGGGCATGGCATGGCATGCCCTGCCCTGCGAACGGACTGGGGTCTAGTGCAGATAACCCTTTGTCCTGGGGCATGGGGAGCTGCCCCTGCCTGTCATGCACTGCACATTCATGCGGAACCTGGTGCTAAACCATTCCTAGTCAACCTGCTTCTGGGTGGAGGTTTCCTTTGTAGCTGAGCAGCTCCCTCCCTGCGATCTATTTTTGACACAGGTGTTTGTAAGGGGGTGGGGGGAGTAGAAATTTAAAAAGATAAAAGAAAAAAAGCCAAAACTAAATATAAATACATTATATAATATTAAAGTCATCAATACAAGAAGAGTGCATAATAGTTGCTAACATATAGGTGTTTAGTACGGGCTTCCCATGTGGTGCTAGTGGTAAAGAACCTGACTGCCAGTGCAGGAGATGTAAGAGTCATGGATCTGATCCCTGGGTTGGGGAAATTCCCTGGAGGAATGCACTGCTACCCATTTCAGTATTCTTGCCTGGAGAACCCCATGGACAGAGAAGCCTGGCAGACTACAGTCCATAGGGTCACACAGTGTTGGACACTACTGAAGTGACCTAGCACAACCCACACACATGTAACATAATATAGGAACACCTGGAAAAGACCCCAATGATGGGAAAGATTGAGGGCAGGAAGAGAAGGGAGCAACAGAGGATGAGATGGTTGGATGGCATCACTGACTCAATGGACATGAGTTTGAGCAAACTCCAGGAGATAGTGGAGGGCAGGGAAGTCTGACATGCATGCTTCAGTCCATGAGGTGGCAAAGAGTTGGACACAATGCACTGACTGAACAACAACAGTGGGAAGTTGCTGTTGAGCACAAGGAGCTCAGCTGGGTGCTCTATGAAGACTTATAGGGGAGAGGATAAGAGGGAGACTCAAGAGGAAGGGACATATATATACTTACGGCTGTCGCATGGCAGAAGCTAATACAATTTAGTTTCGATACAACAATACAATACAGAAACTACACTGTAAAGTAATTATATTCCAATTAAAATTTTGTTTAAAAAGACAATCATTGTCAATCTTAATATATTGAGGTCAGCTGGTTAACAACTTCCCTCTATATACCAACTCAATCCCCCTCCTTATATAAAATAATATATTCTAAGGTTCTGTGGATTAGGATGTGACCATTCTTTGGTGGCCCTTATTCTGATTATTAAAAAGTATCTTTCAGAAGTATAGTATTCAGAGTCACTTAAGTGCCCTTATATAAAAGAAACAAAGCTAAAATTTATCATGGCCTCTGGAATGAGTAAATATCATTCTTTCAAAATTACATGCAAAGGCCTTTTTTTGGGTGCAAAAGGCTTAAAACTATCTACTCTAGACTCTAACAAAGGATAATAGACTTAGTACCCAAAGAATGGTCCACAGACCAAATCCTGAATGCATTATCATCACCCAGAAGTTTGTTAGAAATTCAGCATCTCAGGGCCAACCAGGACCTACAGAATCAGAATCTACATTATAACTACAATCAAAGGGGATTCTTATGTACAGTGAGTTTGGAGAAGCATTGGACTAGAATAGGTATTCTCGTCTTCTCCCTGTTAACCTTGGGGCATAATAATTATTTGTTTTCTGTTCTATCCCACACATTGTGGGTGCTAGCAGCACTTTTTCAGATATCACCAAATATCCCAAGGGGCAAAATGATCTCTGGTTGGAAACCAGTGGCCCACAGGGAACTGGGAATATCCTGACAGAATTCCAATCAAGGTTCCCATCCCTCACTCAATTTATATCTTGGGCAAGTCACTAAATTCCTCCAAGTCCAATTTCTTCACTGGAGTACATACAGTACAATATCATAGAATTACCTTTCATAAAGATTAATTATAATCTGCAAATATAGGTTATATGGCTTAAAAAGAGATCAAAATGTATCTGTTCTTTTTGATTTTTTTATCTTTATTATTTTTTTTAGATTTTTTCCTTTTATTTATTTTTTAATTTAAATTTATTTATTTTAATTAGAGGCTAATTACCTTACAATATTGTGTTGGTTTTGCCATACACCAACTTTCTTTTTTAATGAGGGACTAAATGACAACCACTAATTTTACTTACTTAATTTGTGATACAAGTATAAAAATCCTACTTGTTTAAGCAAAAGTTTCATGAAGCCAAAAGGTATGGTGTTCAAAGTTTCATATTAAAGAATCCAATTCTTTACTTTGTTGAAAGGGTAACAGAAATTTTCTGCAGATATAGGGTTCTGTTGCCACCACAAATTAATGCTTTGAAGATCCAAAGGACCTAATCAAGACAGGTTCCACAGTCTTATTTTTGAGAAAATGTGGACTCATAGTGGAATAAGGTACTAGGAGGTTATACCTCTAGATGGCACAAGGGTTTATGGAGAAGGATTGATATTAATAGTATTCACCTGATTTGTGACCTAGTCTCTTGGGAACAGAGAATCATTAAGAGGAACTTCTGTCTAGACCAGTGCACTGGAGGAAATCACATGCTTGAGGCTGGAGTAACAAGAGGGAAATGTCCCTAATGACCAGATCTAGGCATCCATAAATATTTCCTGCAGTCCCTCAGCTTCTACATCCTTGAGTCAAAGGAGACATACTTGTTGTGTTGGAGTCCTGTGTCTGTAAAGGAACTGGCACTTCACTCCTTACTGCAGTCTTCTCTGGGAACATAGCTACAGACTACGTCTTCAACCACGCAGGAAGGAATTCAGACTTCCAGAGACCCTTCCTATCAGAGTGTGTCTCCACGTAATCCTGGGAACACACAGCTCCTTCAGGAAAGATTCAGAGACTGCAAGCTGAGAAATTTTACCTGAAAGTCATAAGAGATTGTAATGAGCATAGCTCAGAGCCAAGACTTGGACATGTGTGTTGGTCAACTAATTTGTAAATACATTATAATATGCTAAAAAGATAAATGTCTTTTAGACTTAGCAATACAGAGATCATTCTTGACAATTAAGTGATGAGAATAGAATTAAGTGGGTAAAATTTGGTTTGGAGGCATAAAGTGGTTCCAATAAAATTAGAACATATTCAGTTCAGTTGCTCAGTTAAGTCCGACTCTTTGTGACCCCATGGACACCAGGGGCCTCCCTGGCGTAGCATGCCAGGCCTCCCTGTCCATCACCAATTCCTGAAGCTTACTCAAACTCATGTCCACCGAGTTGGTGATGCCATCCAACCATCTCATCCTCTGGTGTCCCCTTCTCCTCCTACCTTCAATCTTGCCCAGAATCAGGGTCTTTTCCAGTGAGTCAGTTCTTCATATCAAGTGGTCAAAGTATGAAGTTTCAGCTTCAGCATCAGTCCTTCCAATGAATATTCAGGACTGATTTCTTTTAGGATTGACAGCTTTGATCACCTTGCTGTCCAAGGGAAACTCAAAAGTCTTCTCCTACAACACAGTCATAATAGCCACAGTGAAGTGAGCAACTGTTTTCTACCAGGTGATTTTCTATAAGCTCTGAAATATTAAAAAACTCCTCGACCTACTCCTTAGGAGGATTTTCCCTAGTCATGTAAGAGGAAACTGGAGAAGGAAATGGCACAAAATCCCACGGACAGGGGAACCTGATGGGCCATAGTCCATGTGTCACAAAAGACTCTGACACGACTGAGTGACTAAACAACAACAACATAAGAGGAAACAAAGCCTAAAAGTTTTACCATCTGTCCAGAGGGAAATACTCAAGAGATGTGTGTAAATTTGTTAAGGCAGAAGCAGAATGGTATTTGACCACCACATTTGATATTGGTCCAGCATTTGATCACCTTACATTCGACATGATGTGAGAAAGAAGAGTCTTGATGGAGAAGAACTAAAACATCTATGTGCATGCATGTGCGTGCTGTGTTGCTTCAATCATGTCTGACTCTTTGGGACCCCCTGGACTGTAGTCCACTAGGCTCCTCTGTCTGTGGGATTCTTCAGGCAAGAATACTGGAGTAAGTTGCCATGCCCTCCTCCAGGGGATCTTCCTGAGCCAAGGATCAAATCCATGTCTCTTGTGTCTCCTGCACTGACAGGCATGTTGTTTACCACTAGCACCACCTGGGAAAATACCTCCGTCTGACTCTAACACTGGACCACAGTCCTAATTCTCAAAGATTCTTCCAAAGAACAAGACCTGCAACATCAACATCTGGGAGATTGATACAGATGCAGAATCTCTGGGCCACTCTAGTCCTGCCAAATCAGAATCTGTATTTAATGATAAGATTCCCCAGTGATTCATATACACACTGATTTTGGGAGAATGTCTTGTGAAGAACCATGTTTCTCAACTTCACCACAGTTGACATTGGATGGATACTTCCTTGTGGTAGGGCGTGTCCTGTACTTTGTAGTTTGCTGACCTGCATCCTTGGATTCAACCCACTATGTCCAGGAACTCTTCCCCTTGTGGGAAAATCAAATATTTCTCCCCATATTCCCAAGGGTCCTCTGGAGACAAAATCATCTCTGATTGAGACCACTGGCCTTGTGTAAGAGAACTAAGAAGTATTTTGTATTCTAAACTAAGTGCATCCCTTACTCAGTTCATAACTTTGGAACAACCATGTAACACTTCTGAACCACAATTCTGCAAATTTAGAATGAAGCTCGTAATTGTTCCATCCCCATTGATTGGACTTTTGCAAAAAATGATTTAACCATGTCTTTTATGATTATCAATTTTTTAATAAATAGAGGACTTTATTTGCAATACAGAAAATAAATGGCTAATAAACCCCAAAATATATCCAGCATCCCAGGCAGTAAAGTCACTGCGAAGGAAAACCTTTGCCATCTGCCTGTTTGCATAGTAAATGCAATTCAAATGCCAACTTTTCATTTATATTAAAAGCATGAAACTCTTGACTGATGTATCAAAAGCATACTTTTTTGTTTTTAAAATCCTTATAAAACAAGGATTATTTTAATGATGATTTCATAGCAAAGGAACACAGTTCTTTTATTGAAAAATAAATACAAATTTTCTGGAGATATCAGGAGCTGTGTTCCTACCACAAGTCAATATTTCAGACTCAAAGGACATAATCAAGACAGGCTTCTCTGGCTCAGGTTTGGAGAAATCTTTGACTCAAGATTGTAAATCAAGATTGTTAAAAAGGATCCATATTTCACCCTTGGAAGCCAGAAGAGTTCATGGAATAGCAATAAGCATTGGATAGACCTGACAGCTAAACTAATCTCTTGGGGACAGCAAATCAGCACAGAAAATTTCCATTCTGTCCAGACATGCTCCCATGGGAAAATGTGCTCAGGGTTGGAGTAATAATGAAAATGAGCAGATACAGTGAATATAAAGAGCTTTTAATCTCTCCACTGCTGCAATGAGTGAGCAAGTTCAACCTCGAGATGGAGGGAGCATAGTTTTTGCATTTGGATTCCTAAATTAAGCTCAGGTACTCCTTCCTTCTTTATTGTCTGGAGACAGAGTTTTAGCCCCAGATGCTTCATCAAGCACCCAGGGAGAAATTTGGACTTCCATGTGGAGACCTTCTTCTCAGCCTTCCCATCCAGGTCTGGTAGACACTACAGGAAAAAGTCAGAGAGGATTAAACCCAATATTATTTACCTGAAGTCACTGGAAAACCCAAACAGCTGGCCCAGAGCCTTGAGATCTCCATGTTTGTTTGCTTGATTGGCAAATTAACCTATTTATTTAGTGATAAGTCTCTATCGGACTCGGCAATACAAGGAATACTGCTCCTTATTAAGTTTGGGGGATGAAAATCTGTTGGATGAGACTCAAGAAAAAACAGAAACTCTGAAATTTTCCTGAATTTTGCAACATATAGGTGTAGGAAAATAAACTTAGGTGAGGAGGAATTTGCTGTTAGGTAAGAACATTTTATTCATTTTTTAAAATTTTAACATAGGGTATATTTGATGATGTTCTGTCTTTATTAGAAGGATCCAGATCAATAGAAGTAACTATGAAATTGCAAGTCCAGTTATTGAGATTCATATTTCATAGAGTCTTCTCTCACACTGAGTATTCACTTGGAAAAATTGCATTTACTATGGAAACAGGAAGATGATAAAGAGTTTTACTTTGCAATGATTTTATTACCTTGAAGACTAGATATATCTGAGGGTTTATTAGCCATTTACTTTCTGTACTGAAAATTGTCTATGGATGTTCTTTGCTTTATGTATCGGTATCTGAGTGCTTTTACTTTTTCTGCTTTATTTTTTTCCATATAATTTCCTTCATAACTTATTTCATTTCTATCTCTGAGATATAAGGCCAGGAAGTGTGCTCCAACATAAGGAAAAATGGAAGAGTGAGATGTATTTTAAATACCTTGACAAGTCGTCATCTTGCTGGAAATAGAGATATGTGCTACTTCTCTCTCTCTTTTTTTTTAAATTAACTTTTTTTTATTGAAGCATAATTGCTTTACAGAATTTTTCTGTTTTCTGTCAAACTTCAAAATGAATCAGCTATAGGTATACATATATCCCCTGTCTTATGAAACTCTCTCCATCTCCCTCCCCATCTCATCCCCTCTAGGTTGATACAGAGCCCCTGTTTGAGTTTCCTGAACCATACAGCAAGTTCCCACTGGCCATCTATTTTACATATGATAATGTAAGTTTCCATGTTACTCTTTCATACATCTCACCCTCTCTCCATTCTTCCCTTCCCCCATGCAGGTGTGTCAGGCACCATTTCTGTGACTCCATTTCACCCAAAGCTGCTGTAAGCTGCAACTACTTCCACTACTCAGGATTATCAATCCTAGTCTCCCTTATTCTTATTTTTTTTAATTTCATTCCTTCAATTTTTAAAACAAGTGTGCTATCTGACATTTAAATCTTATTTGTGTATACAATGTGTGTGTTGGGTTGGGTGAAACTTGATGAATTTTGAGTAGTCAAATCTATCTATATTTTGTCCTCCTTTCCATGGTTTTTCAAGCATAGAAAGTTGTTCTACATCCATAGATGTAATAAACCACCTTTTAGATGCATTGCCATCTTATTTCACATATTCTTTATTACTGTTACCTTTTGCCTTTAGGGATTAGATCTATTTTTTAAATATCAATCATTTGCAGCCATCTTGTGGAACCCATTCTTTTGAATTCAATCAAAAGTTGCATGGGGACTTCCCAGGTGGTTCAGTGGAAAAGAATCTGCCTGCCAAGGGAGACATGGGTTCAATCCCTGGGTTGAGAAGATTCCCCTGGAGAAGGAAATGGCAACCCACTCCAGTATTCTTATTTGAAAAACCCCATGGATAGAGGAGCCTGGCAGGCTACAGTCCATAGGGTCACAAAGAGTCAGACATGACTGAAGCGACTTAGCAAGCATGCATATATGATGCACTCTGATATTTTGTGTTTTATTTATTCAATTCTACTTTATTCTTTTTTATTGAAGTATAGTTGATTTACAATATCATGTAGTTGCAGGTGTATAGCACAGTCATTCAATTTTACACACACACACACATATACATATGTGTATACACACACACACACATTCTTTTTCAGATTCTTTTCCTAATAGGTTATTACAAAATATTGAGTATGGTTCTGTTTTTGTTATCCATTTTATATACAGTAGTGTGTATATGTTAATCCCAACCTCCTAATGTACCCCTTCCTCTTTCCAGTTTGGTAATCATAAGATTGTTTTCTGTATCTTTGACTCTATATCTGTTTTGTAAATACATTCATTTGTATTTTTATAAGATTACATGTATGAATAATATCATATGATATGTTTCTTTCTCTGTCTGGTTTACTTCCTTTATAATGATAATCTCCAGGTTCATCCATGTTGCTGCAAATGGTATTATTTATGGCTGAGTAATAGTCCATTGTATATATGGTCCACATCTTTATCTATTCAATTGTCGATGTATATCTAGGTTGCTTCCATGTTTTGTTTTTTGTAAATAGTGCTGCAATGAACATTAAAATGCAGGTATCTTTTCCAATTATAGTTTTCTCCATATATATCCCCAGGAGTGGGGTTGCAGGGTTATATGTTAGCTCTATTTTAGTTGCTGTTGTTATGTTTTGTTTTGTTTTTTAAGAAACCTGCATACAGTTCTCCACAGTGACTGCACCAATTTAATCCCCACTAACATTGTAGAGGGATTCCTTTTTCTATACTCTATCAATATGTATTATTTTTGGACTTTTTGATGATGGCCATTCTGATTGTGAAGAAAGCTGAGAGCCAAAGAATTGATGCTTTTGAACTGTGGTGTTGGAGAAGACTCTTGAGAGTCCCTTGGACTGCAAGGAGATCCAACCAGTCCATTCTGAAGGAGATCAGCCCTGGGATTTCTTTGGAAGGACTGATGCTAAAGCTGAAACTCCAGTACTTTGGCCACCTCATGCGAAGAGTTGACTCATTGGAAAAGACTCTGATACTGGGAGGGATTGGGGGCAAGAGGAGAAGGGGACGACAGAGGATGAGATGGCTGGATGGCATCACCAACTCGATGGACGTGAGTTTGAGTGAACTCCGGGAGTTGGTGATGGACATGCTGCGATTCATGCGGTCACAAAGAGTCAGACGTGACTGAGTGACTGAACTAAACTGAACTGATTCTGACTGGAGTGAGGTGATACCTCATTATAGTTCTGATTTTCATTTCTATATAATTAGTGATGTTGAGCATCTTTTCATGTGATGTTTGGCTATCTACGTGTCTTCTTTGGGGAAATGTCTATTTAGATTTTCTTCCCATTTTTAATTTGGTTTATTTTATTCTTGTTGCTGTCATTCAGTCATCTAGTCAAATCCAAATCTTTGAGACCCATGTACTGTCATGCCAGGCCTCTCTGTCCCTCACCATCTCCCAAAATTTGCCCGAGTTCTTGTCCATTGTATCGGTGATGGCATCCAGAAATTTCGTCCTCTGATACCCTCTTTTCCTCTGCCCTCAATCTTTCCCAGCATCAGGGACCTTTCCAGTGAGTCTAACTGTTCACACCAGATGATCAAAATACTGGAGTTTCAGCTTCAGCATCAGTCCTTTAAATGAGTATTCAGGGTTGATTTTCCTTAACATTGACTGGTTTGATCTCCTTACTCTCCAAGGGATGTTGTTTTACTATTCTGGGCATCATGGGGTTATAACTGGCATTTAAATGTTGCCAGAATCAAGGAAACTTTATCATAAACTATAGGGATCACCTGAGCTTATTTGATCCATTTCCCTCACATGTTTTTTTTTTTTTCTGTTTTATTTTTTTTCACATGAGTTTTTATTGTTCTTTAAATGCTGCACACAAAATGGTCGTATTAAAATGGAGCCCCATATTTAAATGTCCATGGGTGACTTAACAACAGAAATTTAGGTATTGTTTCTACAGTTTTAGGGGAAAGATAATCTCATATTGAGAGCCTGTCTTGTATCACTGTTCCTAATTATTGTGGCTGAGGGTAAGAATAGCTGGTAGTAGCATTGCCCTTGGAGGCCTGTGTGTGTGTGTGTGTATTGTGGGGAATGAGCAGTTCTCAAGGCAGGGAAGAGTACCTGAGCACAGAGTTTCCAGTATGGGACTCTTATAACACAGGTGCCAGAATATTAATCAACATTAAAAATAATGAAGGGACTCATTTTTATTCATAGGATTTCTTAGAAACAAAATTAATAAGGTGAAAGTAATACAACATGTATTAGGAAAGACCCTGATGCTGAGAAATGTTGATGGCAAAAGGAGAAGGTGGCAGCAGAGGATGAGATGGTTAGATAGCATCACCAACTCAATGGACATGAGCGTCAGCAAACTCCAAGAGACAGTGAAGGACAGGGAAGCCTGGCATGCTCCAGTCCATGGGATTGCAAAGAGTCAGATATGACTTAGTGACCGAACAATAATACAACATGTGAGTAGGCATTCCCCGGGACTTGAAGTTTCAGCTGTAACAAGGAGCCCAGCTCTTCCTTCCAAGTTCTGACACCATCTCTCATCACTTGCCTTTTTATACATTCCCCTGCATATGCAACTGCTTCATTTTGAGCCTCAGTATTCTGAAACAAGTGCCTTTTCAAGACCTTTCTTCTGGCCGTTGTCTCTGTCCAGCCCACAGTTCCCTAGAAGAAATGACATCTCTAGCCCTCTCTTCTGTGAGATCTATGTTCAAATAGTTGCAAATCTATCTCAACACCATTTAAAAGTAAATGCTCTTCTTTATATCTGATTTATTTTTCTTCACAGCACCTGACTTCATCTCATTAAAAAAAAAAACATGAATTTTTATTTGCTTGTATTATTTCTCCATCATTGAACTATAGGGACTATTGTGTCTCAGCACTGTATGCTCTTTGTTCAGAAGTCAGTCAATTCTCAACTGTACTTAGCAAATGCTTGACAAAATTACTCATTAAAAATGTAAATGGTTAGTCTGAATGTGGGATGGGAATTGTTAGTTAGGGATGGCATAGTAAATCACTTGAAGGGGAAACTTCCATACCAAAATCATGGATATAAGTTTTTGAATGCAAAACATAAATAGTAGAATTTCAACAGTATTTGCAATGCAAAATTTGAGATAACTAGTCATATCATTTGTTGTTTCCTGGCAGTCAACTCCACAACATGGAACCAGGGAATGATACTCGAATTTCCGAATTTCTTCTTCTGGGGTTACCAAAGGAACCAAAACTGCAGCCCCTCATATTTGGACCTTTCCTCTCCACATACCTGAACACTGTGTTCAGAAACCTGCTCATTATCCTGGCAGTCAGCTCAGATCCCCACCTCCACAATCCCAAGTACTTCTTCCTCTCCAACCTGTCCTCTGTAGACATTTGCTTCACCTCCACCATCATCCCAAAGATGCTGTAGATCATCTAGACACAGAGCAAAGGCATAACCTATGAAGGCTGCATCACCCAGATGCATTTTTTCACACTCTTTGCTGTATTGGACATGTTTCTCCTGACCTTGATGGCCTATGACCACTTTGTGGCCATCTGTCACCCCCTGCACTACACAGTCAACATGAAGCCTTGGCTCTGCGGATTGATGGTGTTGATGTCCTGGATAATCAGTGTATTGAATTATTTGACTCAAAGCCTAATGGTGTTGTGGCTCTCCTTATGTACAGACTTGGAAATCCCCCACTTTTTCTGATAAATTAATCAGGTGGTCCACCTTGCCTGTTCTGACACATTTCTTAATGACACAGTGATGTATTTTGCAGCTGTGATGTTGTGTGGTGGTTCCCTCAGTGAAATTCTTTACTCTTATTCTAAGGTAATTTCATCCATACGAGGAATGTCATCACCTCAGGGGAAATATAAAGCATTTTCTACCTATGCATTTCACCTCTCAGTTGTCTCCTTATTTCATTGTACAGCCTTAGGAGTGTATCTTAGCTCTGCTGCTTCCCATAGCTCACACTCAAGTACAGTCATCTCTGTGATATACACAGTGGTCACACCCATGCTAAACCCCTTCATCTACAGTCTGAGGAACAAAGACATAAAGAGGGCTCTAAAAAGAATCACTAGAGTGGCAGTTAGATAAGGGCCAATTGTCCTGGAGCTGAAGAAGTGCCTGTGGTTATAGGGCTCAAATAAAGAGAGTCAGAAATTGAAATTGTTTGATCTGACTATGGAAGCAAAACTTGCTCCTTCTATTTATTACCTAGAATTTCAATTTATCTGAATTCAACTCCTCTGTACAAATTAAGTAGCTCAGCTTACTGAGCTTTATTGTGAATAATGCATTTAAATTTTTTTTTAAATTTTTTCACCTTTTATTTATTTATTTGTTTTTTAATTTTATTTTATTTTTAAACTTTACAATATTGTATTAGTTTTGCCAAATTTTTTATGGATTTTATTTATTTTTAGAAAAATAAAATAAAATGCATTTAAATTTTTGATAGGGGCTGCATTGAGTCTGTAGAATGCTTTGGGTAGTATGAGCATTTTAATAATATAAAGTTTCACAAACCATGGACACTTTATACTTCTTCATTTATTGATCTTCTTTAATTTCTCTCAACAGCATCTTACAGTTTGTAGCATAGATGTCTTTCACTTCCTTGGTAAAATTTATTTATAAATATTTTATACTTTTGGATGTTATTATAAATAAAGTTGCTTTTTTTTTTATTTTTAGCTCTGATAGTTTGGTGTTACTGTGTAGAAATACAGCTTATGTTTATACGGTCATTTTTTACCCTACAACTTTATTCAAGTATTAGTTATGTCTTTTTTAATGGATTCTTTAGTATTTTCTATGTATGTGATGATGTCATCTACTAATACAGCTTACATTGCTATTTCTTTATTGAACTGGATGCTTTTTGTTCATTTATTGCCTAATTCCTCTGCAGGAAACTTCCAGTGTATGTTCTATAGAACTAGCAAGAATGGGCATTTTTGTCTTTCAACTTAGGAGGAAAGCATTCACTTTTCATATTTGAGTTTGCTGTTACCTGTGAGGTTGTCATATAGTGCCTTTATTATTAAAAACTGTAGAGGTACATTTATTCTAAACCCATTTTGTTGAAAGCTATTACCATAATAGGGCTTCCTTCATAGCTCAGCGTTAAGAATCTGCCTGCAATGCAGGAGACGCAGGTATGCGTCTTTGATCCCTGGGTTGGAAAGATCCCCTAGGAGGGCGTGGCAAGCCACTCCAGTATTCTTGTCTGGAGAATCCCATGGACTGAGATGCCTGGAAGGCTATAGTGCCTAGGGTCGCAAAGATTCAGGCATGACTGAAGCTATTGAGCATGCACGCATTATCATAATGGATGTTTAATTTTGTCAAAAAATTTTTCTCAGTCTTTAGTGATTATATTTTTTATTCTTCATTCTGTTAATTGATGTATTACATTTATGGATTTATATATGTTGAGACATTCTTGAATCTCAGGGAAAAATCTCATTTGAATTCAATGTATAATATTTATCATGTGCTATGGAATTTTTTTTAACTGGCATTTTGCAGGGAGGGAATACTTTGCACCTATATTTCCCAGGAATATTGTTCTGTAATTTTCTTTCCTTGTAGTCTTTTTATTTGGTTTAGATGTCAGAGTAATGTTGACTTTGTCAAATGACTTAGAAAGTGCTATCTCTTTATCAACATTTTAGATTTTGAGAAGGATTGGTATAATTCAACAGTGAAACCATCTTACATGGGGCTTTTCTTTAATACTGATTCAAGCACCTCTCTAGTCATTGGTCTGTTCAGTTATTCTGTTTCTTCATGAATCAGTTTTAGTAACTTGAATGTTTCTAGGTATTTATTCACTACTTCTCAGTTACTTAACTTGTCCATAGGTAATTGTTTATGATGGTCTCATGATTCTTTGTCTTTGTGTGGTATCAGCTGTTATGTCTCCTCTTTCATGTAAACTCTTCTTAGTCATTTCTCTTTTTTCTTCGTCTAGCCAAAAGATCACCAACATTGTTTGTCTTCTCAAAAACCACCTCTTAGTTTCATTAATTTTTAAATTGTTTTTCTAGCCTGTGTCTTATTTCTCTCTACTCCAATACTTATTTCCTTCCTTCTGTTGACTTTGGGCTAAGTTTGCTGTTCTTTTTGTAGTTCCTTGATGTAGAAATTTAGGTTGTCTGTTTGGTAGCTTTCTTTTATCTTAATTTGCCATTTAGCATGCATGCTAAGTCCCTTCAGTTGTGTCCGACTCTTTGTGACCCTACAGACCATGTAGCCTGCCAGGCTTCTCTGTCCATGGGATTCACCAGATAAGAATACTGGAGTGGGTTGCCATGCCCTCTTCCAGGGGATCTTCCTGACCCAGGGATCCAACCAGATCTCTTACATCTCCTGCATTGGAGGTGGATTCTTTACCACTAACACCACCTGGCAAAGTCCTTGGTGTTTAGAGGGCAAGTTTAGTCCTTTTCCATCATATGAGGATACAGGAAAACTTTTAATTTACAATCCAGAAGACAGCCTTCTTTGGACTTTTACCATACCTACACCTGATGTTACATTTCCAGAACTATAAAAAATAAATGTGTGCTGTTGGTAGACTATCAGTCTATGGAATTTTGTACACCCCCTTGAACTGATGGCAATCCACTCCAGTGGGTAGCCAGGAGAATTCCCTGGAAAAAGGAGCCTGGTGGGCTATGATTCATGAGGTTGCAAAGAGTTGTTCAGCCATGACTGAACAACTGAGCGTACCTGCCCTGACTTTTAGCCATTTCACAAGACAGCAGCTCACTACTTAAAAGCCAGCTGCAGAATCATTCCTCCGCTCCCAAACTTTTATTTTAGGGAGGGCCCAGTCTCTTTTAAGGGCTAACTTGATTGCATCAGGCCAAACCAGGATAACCTACCTCTTGATTAGCACAAAGAAAACTGAATTGAGACTTTATTAAATCTGGAAAATATTTTCATTTTTTTCCATAAAGTATATCCTAATATTGAGTGTTAAATTCACTTATCCACACTCAAGGGGAGATGCATCTAGAGTGCATAAAGC
The DNA here is from genome assembly GCF_055505025.1 of Bos grunniens. Lineage (NCBI taxonomy): Eukaryota > Metazoa > Chordata > Mammalia > Artiodactyla > Bovidae > Bos > Bos grunniens. The sequence continues at coordinate 10,508,531 of NC_141171.1, forward strand.
AGAAAGAGGGATCTTGAAGCTGTCTCAGAATTCTGCCTGCTACCCTGGGTTAAAAAATTGGAAGATTCAGTACTGTTATGATGTCAGTTCTACCTAATTTATGCTATAGATTGAAATTCAACTAAATTTTTTTACAAATTTTCTTTCGTGTAGTATTGTCAATTATTTCTGATATTTACATGGAAAATGCAAAGAACTGCCAAAGGCAAAAAAAAAAATTCTTTTGAAGGTTTCACACTAGCAGGTGCTGTAAAAATATAATAATGAAGACACTGTGATTTGGGGCTTCCCAGGTGGCACTAGTGGTAAAGAACCCACCTGCCTATGCAGATCACATAAGAGATGAGGGTTCAAAATCTGAGTCTGGAAGATCCTCTGGAAGACGCCATGGCAACCTACTTCAGTTTTCTTGCCTGGAGAATCTCCATGGACAAGGATCCTGGCAGGCTACAGTTCATGGCATCGCAAAGACTCAAAGATGACTGAAGGGAATTAGCACACATGCACACAGAAACTTATGGAGGAGTGGAACAGAGTCATGAATAGACATATCTGCTCGATTGATTTTTGACAAAAGCACTAAAACAAGAAAATAATGTTTTGACAAAATGGTGCAGGAAGTGGATATCTGTAGAGAAAATACATAAATATATATGCATCAATATTAGTAACTATATTAAATGATGTGTATGTCCCACCCATATCATCTTTATTCCTATCATTTCTGACATTTCAAAGCTCAATTTTCAACTACCATATCTTGTTCTCTGTATCCAAGGGCTTTAAGTGGAAAATGAAACATTCTCTCACCACTGCACAGTTACCTGAGAATTGCAATGAAATATAACCTTTCCTGGAATTCTATATTCTCATGGTAGTCAATCCACACTTGATCTTTAAATAGTCTCTAAGATTTTTACTTATTCTCTTGGGCTCAAAAATCACCCTGGATGGTGACTTCAGCCATTAAATTAAAATACACTTGCTTTTTGGAAGGAAAGCTTAGATAGCATATTAAAAAGCAGAAACATCACTTTGCCAACAAAGGTCCTATACTCAAAGCTATAGTATTTCCAGTAGTAATGTACAGATGTGAGATTAGGACCATAAAGGAGGCTGAGCACTAAAGAATTGAAGTTTTTGACTTGTGGTGCTGGAGACTTTTGAGAATCCCTTGGGGAGCAAGAAGATCAAACCAGTCAATCCTGAAGGAAATCAACCCTCAGTATCCATTGGAAGAACTGATGCTGAAACTGAAGCACCAATCCTTTGGCCACCTGATGAGAAAAGCTGACTTCTGAACAAGACCCTGATGCTGAAAGTTTGAGGGCAGGATGAAAAGGGGGTGAAGAAGATGAGATGGTTAAATGGCATCACTGACTCAAGGGACATGAGTTTTTGAGCAAACTCGCAGAGATAAAGAAGGACAGAGAAGCTTGGCATGCTGCAGTTCATGGGGTCACAAAGAGTCAGACATGACTTAGCACCTGAGCAACAGCAAGATTTTACCTGAAACCTTGCCTGATGAATGTTGGCATGACCTTTCTCCAATGATAGTCCCTCAAGGAAACACTTCCTTAAGTCCCTGACTCTTATTGGATGCACCTGACTTACCTTAGATTTCAGAATAAATGGTTGCTCTGAGATTGCCACTCTTAAATAGGTTCAAGAAAATATACAATTTTGTAGTTTATCTGCCCCTTTCCTGTTAAAGTGCTTTCCAGATTTCCACAATCTAGACAGGAACTGAATTTTACAACTCTCTAACGTTGTTTGGAAAGACACAGAGAGAGGGAGAGAGGGTAAAGAATGAATATTTCTTTAATATCTAATAAAAGGTGTAATAGTGCAAGTATGCATGGATTAGTCACTCAGTTGTGTCCAACTCTTTGCGACCCCATGGCTCCTCTGTCCATAGGATTCTCAAGGCAAGAATACTGGGGTGAGTTGCCAGTTCTCTCCCCAAATAGTACAAGTAGCACTTTGGTATCTAACTCTATTTGATTCCTGAGTTTGGGAAGAATAATTTGAGTTCAGAAAATAAGGTATTCATGTCATTATTTTATTATCATTCCATAAATCAGTAATTAAACCAGTGGGGACTGGATGGAAGTACTCAGGATTAAATTTTTAAATATTTGAAATGTTTTAGGCTGTGTTTTTTCTTTTAGAGATTTTATTCCCATGTGCACATCACATGAAAATACATACTTGAAAAGGTCTGTACCCTGTAGCATCCATTTAGTTGGTAGATAAATATTAATTATCATTAAACACTATATAAAGGAACATAGGGAGAAGGCAATGGCACCCCACTCCAGTACTGTTGCCTGAAAAATCCCATGGATGGAGGAGCCTGGTAGGCTGCAGTCCATGGGGTCGCTAAGAGTCAGACACGAGTGAGTGACTTCACTTTCACTTTCCACTTTCATGCATTGGAGAAGGAAATGGCAACCCACTCCAGTGTTCTTGCCTGGAGAATCCCATGGATGGATAAGCCTGGTAGGCTGCAGTCCATGGGGTCGCACAGAGTCAGACATGACTGAAGCGACTTGGCAGGCAAAGGGACATAGGGCTTCCCAGGTGGCACTAGAGGTAAAGAACCCACCTACCAGTTCAGTAGACACAAGAGATGTGGGTTCAATCCCTGGAACAGGAAGATCCCATAGAGGAGAGCATGGCAACTCACTCTAGTATTCTTGTCTGGAGGATTCCATGGACAGATGAACTTGGTGGGCTACGGTCCTTTGGGTTGCAAAGAGTCAGACATGACTGAAGTGACTTAGCATGTATGCAAGGTAGTATAGTAGTCAATTTTGCTGTAGCAACAAGCAACTCCCTAAACATGGTGGCTTAAAATAACAGTTGTTTACCTATTATCATATTAAATGCATGGTGCAAAGTGTCTATGGCTCTGTCCATATTGTGCTAGGCTACCTGCATGTCTGGGAGCCATACCAGTGGACCAGCTCCTAGGTGGAAAATGCCCATTCTCATGATCGAGGGGAAGAGTAATAGTAATAGAAAGGGTGGCCTCTTCCAATAGCTTCTCCTTAGGCTCTGAGCATGTCATGTCAAGATTCACAAGTGGGGACATGTATTCCTCCCACTTGTACCTTCAAGGCACAAAGTAATAGATGGGAGGTACATTCCTTTTAAGAGAATAAGGGAGTAATGCAGTAATTTTGAAAAATAAAAATTCTACTCAAGGCAGAAACAAACACAAGTATTTCGTGCTACTACTGACATCAATTGCTTATGAATTCTATGCTACAGACTTGCAACAAAGGAAAATAAAGAGAGTTGGAGAAATATGATGATTCACCAAGAAATGGAAGCTTTGCACATATTCTGAGTAAACTGAATAAACAGTAAAATAGCTTGAGAGAGTCTAAAAATTCTTCCTGAGATAATATGGAGCCAGCATGAGGGGGTCAGCGTTTATGTCCCTGTGTAGAGCAAGGCACAGAATGGTGAGCTCTCAAACACTCTCTTCCCTGTGTGGAATTCTGGGAGGAGATATGCCTTTAAAATCACAATTCAATCCACGACCAGAGTATTCCTGGACTCTCTTCTTATTTTAAGAGATTCTCTGGAGCCCCAATGATTTTAGTCAATTCTGAACTCAGACATAGTCATAACAGCTGTGATGAATTGAGTATCTGTCTGTGCCAAGTAATTTCCTGTGATATCTAAAATATTATCAACTTAGACAATAACTGCTTAGGTGAAATCTACCCACTTATACAAAAGGATGCACAGGTCAAAATTATTATTTCATACCAAGAGTGAAATACCCAAGAGGCACGTGTAAAATTGTATATTCAGTAGTAGAATGACTGAGTTCAACATTTGACCACCTTACATCAGACCAGAGGTGGAAAGGAAGACTCTTAATAGAGAAGACCTAAAAGACCTACACCTCACTCTGGACCACAGTACTGACATTCAGAATGTGGTCCACAGAGTAAGACTTACAACATAAACAACATCTGGGAATTTATTACAAATGTGGGATCTCTGGGCAGCCCTGTTGTTGTTTTTCAGTTGCTAGGTCATGTCCTACTCTATGCAACCTCGTGGACTGTAGCATGCCAGGCTCCTCTGTCCTCCACTATCTATGGGAGTTTGCTCAAATTCATGTCCATTGAGTCAATGATGCTATCTAGCCATCCCATCCTCTGCTGCTCCCTTCTCCAGTTGTCTTCAATCTTTCCCATCATCAGGGTCTTCTGCAATGAGTTGGCACTTCACATCAAGAGGCCAAAGTAGTAGAGCTTCAGCAACAGTCCTTCCAATGAATATTCAGGGCTGATTTTCTTTAGGATTAACTGGTTTGATCTCCTTGCAGTCCAAAGGACTCTCAAGAGTCTTCTCCAACACCAAAACTTGAAAGTATCAATTCTTTGGTGCTCAGGTTTCTTTATGGTCCAACTCTCATATACATACATGACTACTGGAAAGACAATAGCTTTGACTATATGGACCTTTGTTGGCAAAGTGATGTCTATGCTTTTTAATATGCTGTCCAGGTTTCGCATCGCTTTCCTTCCAAAGAGCAACCATCTTTTAATTTTATAGCTGAAGTCACCATCTGCAGTGATTTTGGAACCCAAGAAAATAAAATCCATCACTGTTTCCACTTTTTCCCTTTTATTTCCCATGAAGTTTTGAGACTGGATGCCATGATCTTTGTTTTTTGAATATTGAATTTCAAGCCAGCTTTTTCACTCTCCTCTTTCACACTCATCAAAAGGCTTTTTAGTTTCTCTTCAATTTCTTCCATTAAACTGACATCACCTGCATATCTGAGGTTGTTGATATTTCTCCCACCAATCTTGATTGCAGATTGTGTTCCATTCAGCCCAGCACTTCACATGATGTATTCAGGACCTAACAGAAGCAGAAGATATTAAGAAGAGGTGGCAAGAATACACAGAAGAACTGTACAAAAAAGAGTTTCACGACCAAGATAATCACGATGGTGTAATCACTCACCTAGAGCCAGACATCCTGGGATGTGAAGTGAAGTGGGTCTTAGAAAGCATCACTATGAACAAAGCTAGTGGAGGTGATGGAATTCCAGTGGAGCTATTTAAAATCCTGAAAGATGATGCTGTGAAAGTGCTGCCCTCAATATGCCAGCAAATTTGGAAAACTCAGCAGTGGCCACAGGACTGGAAAAGGGCAGTTTTCATTCCAATCCCAAAGAAAGGCAATGACAAAGAATGCTCAAACTACAGCACAATTGCATCATTTCACATGCTAGTAAAGTAATGCCCAAAATTCTCCAAGCCAGGCTTCAGCAATATGTGAACCGTGAACTTCCTGATGTTCAAGCTGGTTTTAGAAAAGGCAGAGGAACCAGAGATCAAATTGCCAACATCTGCTGGATTATCGAAAAAGCAAGAGAGTTCCAGAAAAACATCTATTTCTGCTTTATTGACTATGCCAAAACCTTTGACTGTGTGGATCACAATAAACTGTGGAAAATTCTGAAAGAGATGGGAATACCAGACCACCTGACCTGCCTCCTGAGAAACCTATATGCAGGTCAGGAAGCAACAGTTAGAACTGGACATGGAACAACAGAGTGGTTCCAAATAGGAAAAGGAGTACATCAACACTGTATATTGTCATGCTGCTTATTTAACTTATATGCAGAGTACATCATGAGAAACGCTGGACTGGAAGAAACACAAGCTGGAATCAAGATTGCCAGGAGAAATATCAATAACCTCAGATATGCAGATGGCCCCACCCTTATGGCAGAAAGTGAAGAGGACTAAAAAGCCTCTTGATGAAAGTGAAAGTGGAGAGTGAAAAAGTTGGCTTAAAGCTCAACAATCAGAAAACGAAGATCATGGCATCTGGTCCCATCACTTCATGGGAAATAGATGGTGAAACAGTGGGAACAGTGTCAGACTTTATTTTGGGGGGCTCCAAAATCACTGCAGATGGTGACTGCAGCCATGAAATTAAAAGACGCTTACTCCTTGGAAGGAAAGTTATGGCCAAACTAGATAGCATATTCAAAAGAAGAGACATTACTTTGCCAACAAAGGTCCATCTAGTCAAGGCTATGGTTTTTCCAGTGGTCATGTATGGATGTGAGAGTTGGACTGTGAAGAAGGCTGAGCACTGAAGAATTGATGCTTTTGAACTGTGGTGTTGGAGAAGACTCTTGAGAGTCCCTTGGACTGCAAGGAGATCCAACCAGTCCATTCTGAAGGAGATCAGCCCTGGGATTTCTTTGGAAGGAATGATGCTAAAGCTGAAACTCCAGTACTTTGGCCACCTCATGCCAAGAGTTGACTCATTGGAAAAGAGTCTGATGCTGGGAGGGATTGGGGTCAGGAGGAGAAGGGGACGACAGAGGATGAGATGGCTGGATGGCATCACGGACTCAATGGACGTGAGTCTGAGTGAACTCCGGGAGCTGGTGATGGACAGGGAGGCCTGGTGTGCTGCAATTCATGGGGTCGCAAAGAGTCCAACACGACTGAGTGACTGAACTGAACTCAACTGACTCAGCATAGAAGTTAAATAAGCAGGGTGACATTCTACAGCCTTGACATACTCTTTTTCCAATTTTGCACCAGTCAGTTGTTCCATGTCCAGTTCTGTTGCTTCTTGACCCACATTCAGGTTTCTCAGGAGACAAGTAAGGTGATCTGGTACTGCCATCCCTTTAAGAATTTTCCACAGGTTCTTGCTATCCACACAGTCAAGGGTTTCATTGTAGTCAATGAAGCAGGATTAGATTTTTTCTAGAACTCTCTTGCTTTCTCCATGATCCAAAGAATGTTTACAGTTTGATCTCTGGTTCCTCTACTTCTTTGAAACCCAGCTTGCACATTTGGAAATTCTCAGGTCAGGATCTGCTGAATCCTAGCTTGAATGATTTTGAGCATAATCTTACTAGCATATGAAATGAGCACAAGTGTATGGTAGTTAGAACTTGGCATTGCCCTTCTTTGGGGTTGTAATGAAAACTGACATTTTCTAGTCCTGTGACCACTGCTGAGTTTTCCAAATTTACTGACATATTGAGTGTAGCACTTTAAAAATCCTGCCAAATTTGAATCTTCATTTAAACAAGATACCCTAGTGATTCATGTTCGCATCTATGTTGGAAGAAGTGCTTGCTCAGAATAGTGTTTCTGAACTTCACTGCTGTTGACATTATGCTGGATAATTCTCTAGGGTGGGATCAGGTTTTACTTTGCAGACTGTTGAACTGCATCCCTGGCCTGAACCCACTGTCAGTGAATCGCACTTCCCCTGATATGACAATCAACAATTTATCCAGATATTGCCAAGTGTCTTCAGAAGATGAAATCATCTCTGATTGAGAAGCCTTAGCCTGGAGTGAGAGAACTATAAATATCTTGTGTTCTAATCAAAACACATACCTTACTCAGTTCATAAGTTTTGGGCCAATCACCCAAATTACAATCACTGCAAATTTAGAAGGAGGCTCATTATTGTACAATCCTCATAAGATGGACTATTGCAAAAAGTAAATGAAATAATATGTAAGATTCTAAGCTCAGCCTATGGTGTATTAAAAGATCTAAGTGGATATCATAATTATCAAATGTTTTATAAATAAAGGACTAAATATCAACTTTTCATATGCATTTAAAGCATGTAAATCCTATTGATGTGTTAAAGGCATTATGAAGCCTAGGATTATTTTACCCATGGTTTTATAACAAAGGCACACACTTCTCTCACTTATTGAAGAAGAAGCAGTAATTTTATGGAGATATCAGGAGTTGTGTTCCCATCACAAGCCAGTGCTTCTGAGGGCCAGGCAACCTAGTCAAGACAGGTTCCTCAGACTTGGACATGGAAGAAAACTTTGACTGAGTGTTGTAAAAAGTTTCAATGTCAGACCTCTGGGAGAGAGCAGAATTCATGGAGTAACAATAAGAATCAGATACACCTGACTTCTAACCTGTTCACCTGGGAATGGCAAATCAGCACAGAAAATTTCCATTCTGTCTAGACAAGTTTCCCTGAGGAAATGATGTGTTCAAGGGTTGGAGTAACAATGGAAAATGTGCTGAAAATATTGAGGACATACAGAAAACATAAGTAACTATAAATATCTCCTCTGCTGCAATGTCTGAGCAGTTCTGTCTTGAACTGGAGAAGGCATGGTTTTTCATTTAGATTCCCAAGTCTGGTTTTGGTTCACTGCTTCCTAATCATCTCTTGTTTAAAGACAGAACTTCAATCAACATCATCAACCATTCAGGGAAGAATTTGGACTTTAACACAGAGACCTTCCTCTCAGACTTCCCACCCAGGTGAGTCTAAGCAAGAAATAACCACTGAAGGAGAAAGTCACAAAGAATGAAACTCAACACTATTTATCTGGGGTCACCTGAAAACCTAAGCAACTGACCCAGAGCCAAGAGATCTCCATGTTTGCTTGTTTGCTTGATTAACTTATAACAAATGTATTTAACAACTTAAAAGGAAACTATCTATGTTTTCAGAAATACAAGAATTACAGTTGATAATTAAGTTATATGAATGCAAATCTAGTTGGAAAAGACTCAAGAAGAAATGGGAGTCATAGTGATCAGTAAAATTTGAATGCTTCCAAGCACTTTTGCAGTTGATGGGAGTAGGAAATAAACTATTTGGTTAGAAGTGATTTGTAGTGAAGTGACAGTATTTTATTTACTTTTTAATTTTTAAGATGCAATATATTGGAGCATTCATAAGGAAGATCCGGATCAACGGCTGTAGTAACTACCTGGAAATACAGTTCTTGAGACACACATGTCACAGAGTCTTTACTCAGATTTGAGTGTTCACTTGTTTAAAAATTACATTTACCATACAAACAGGCATATAGTAAAGGGGTTAACTTCGCAATTTGTTCACTACCTATGGGCTCAATATATTTGGGGGCTTCAGCTATTTACTTTCCCTACTGTAAACTGTCCATGCAAATTGTTTCACATACTGGCTTCTGAGTGTTCTATTCTTTTTCTTTCTTTCTTTCTTTTTTCTACACCCCTTCTTTTATAATTTCTTTCACCTTTGGCTAAGAAAAGGCCAGGAAACTCACTCCAACAGGTGGAAGATAGGGAGCATGAAATATATTTTAAATACCTTGACAATTCTTGTTGCTGAAACTAGAGATACAGGCAGCTTCTCTGTCCCCACTCTTCCCCTCCCAACACAAGTGTGTCAGGCACCATTTCCATGGCTCCATTTTATGGTCACTCTAAACTGCAACCACTTCCCCTACTCCAGATTCCCTATATGAGTCTCTCTTTATTCTTGTTTTTATTGCGTTCTTTCAAACAAAGGGTTATCATTTTTAAAGGAAGTTAGCTATGTAACCCACTCCAGTGTTCTTGCCTGGAGAATCCCAGGGATGGGGGAGCCTGGTATGCTGCAGTCCATGGGGTTGCACAGAGTTGGACATGACTGAAGCGGCTTAGCAGCAGCAGTTATGCACCATTTAATTCTTGTATGTGTGTTTACTGCATTTGTTGGGTTGTATGAGAGTGCATAAACTGGAAGTGGTCAAAACTATTAGTTGGTCATATTTTGGCCTCCCTCCCAAAGCTTTTCAAACATAGAAATTCTTTTGCCTCCTTAGTAATAATAAACCGTCATTTATGTGAACTGCCATCTTATCCACATGTTTTTATTTAGGGCTACTTTTTGCCTTTTATGAGTAGATCTGTTTTTAAAATGTCAATAATTTGTTGCCCTTTTGTGGAACACATGCTTTTGCATTCAACTAATTTATTGCTTATTTCTTTTTCATAAACATGTTTGAATCCATTTAAATGCATTTAGGGCTTCCCTGGTGGCACAGATGGTAAAGAATGTGCCTGCAATGTGGAAGACCTGTGTTTGATCTCTAGGTCAGGAAGATCCCCTGGAGAAGGGGATGGTTACCCAGAGTGCCACTATTTTTGCCACTGGAATTACATGGACAGAGAAGCCTGGCAGGCTACAGTACCTGGGGTAGCTAAGAGTCAGACATGATTGAGCAACTTGGAGCCTATTTTACAGAGTGAAGTAAGCCAGAAAGAAAAACACCAATACAGTATACTAACGCATATATATGGAATTTAGAAAGATGGTAATGACAACCCTGTATGGGAGACAGCAAAAGAGACACAGATGTATAGAATGGTCTTTTGGACTCTGTGGGAGAGGGAGTGGGGTATGATTTGGGAGAATGGCATTAAAACATGTATAATATCATATTAAAAAAAGGAAGAATTTACCTTATTTTTAGAGATTCTTCATTTACTTTTAAGAGTTAAATTGTATAATTCAGATAAATTTTGTGTTTATTTTTTGTATTTTAAGCACTTCGTGTTTCTAAATCAATTTTCTTAGAATTTGAATCAGAACTAAAAAGTGTTTCATGGATAACATAAAAATGAAAAATTATTCATTAAAATATTACAATTAAAATCTTTAAAAATCCTCCATTTTTGTTGTAGTTTCAATACTTTCCTTTATGAATTTTTAATTTATTTCTCTTATCAATTTTTCTAGTAGGATGTTCTACATTGATCATATAAATATATCATTCCTTTCTTTTTGGTAAAAATGCTTTTTGCTTCTTTACTCTTCTGGGTATCCAGGATTGAAAGGTTCCAGGACCAAGAAAGCTTATCTTTATTACAAACAATTAATACACCCTTTAAGTCTCTTTTTTATACCTGATTTTTTTAGCTTTACAGTGCCTGTCATTATCTGATAATCATTATAATTTCTTATTTGCTTCTATTCTTCCTCCATCATTGAACTGTACGAACTATTGTATATCGGCACTGTATACTCTTTATCCAGAAGTTAGTCTTCAATTTATACTACCAAATATATGACATAATTTCTCTTCAAAGTTTAGAATAAATGATTTTATGGGGAGAAGGTTGAATGTGGGGTGAAGTATTCAGAGATTGCACATGGGATTACTTGAGGGAAATTTTTCATATTGAAATTATAGATATTAATATTAAATGCAAAATATGAACTGTAGAATTTCAACTATGTTTACAATGCTAATTTCTGAGAAAACTAGTCATGTTATTTTTGTTTCTTGATAGTCACATTCACCACATGGAACCAGGGAATGATACAAAAATTTTGGAATTTCTTCTTCTGGGATTTTCAGAGGAACCAGAACTGCAGCCCCTCATATTTGGTCTGTTCCTCTTCATGTACCTGATCACTGTGTTTGGAAACCTGCTCATTATCCTGGCTGTCAGCTCAGACTCCCACCTCCACACCCCCATGTACTTCTTCCTCTCCAACCTGTCTTTTGTAGACATCTGTTTCACCTCCACAACCATCCCAAAGATGCTGCAGAACATAAGGACACAGAGCAAAGTACTAACCTATGAAGGCTGCATTACCCAGATGTATTTTTTCATACTCTTTGCAGTATTGGACGTGTTTCTTCTGACTGTGATGGCCTATGACCGATTTGTAGCCATCTGTCACCCCCTGCACTACATGGTCATCATGAACCCCCAGCTCTGTGGTCTGCTGGTTCTGGTGTCCTGGATGATGAGTGCCCTGAATTCCTTGTTACAAAGTGTAATGGTGTTGAGATTGTCCTTCTGTACGTACATGGAAATCCCCCACTTTTTCTGTGAAATTAATCAGTTGATTCAACTTGCCTGTTCTGACATGTTTCTTAATGAGATATTGATGTATTTTGCAGCTGCAATATTGGGTGGTGGTTCCCTCACTGGGATTCTTTGTTCATATTCCAAGATAGTTTCTTCAATACAAAGAATCTCATCAGCTCAGGGAAAGTATAAGGCATTTTCCACCTGTGCATCTCACCTCTCAGTTGTCTCTTTATTTTATTGTACGTGTTTAGGAGTGTACCTTAGCTCTGCTGCTACCCACAGCTCACATTCAAGTGCAATCGCCTCAGTGATGTACACAGTGGTCACACCCATGCTGAACCCCTTCATCTATAGTCTACGGAACAAAGACATAAAGAGGGCTCTGGAAAGAATCAATAGAAAGGCAGGTATAAAAGTGTTATCTGTTCTGGGACTGAAGAACTACCCATGATTGCAGGATTTAAATAAATGGAGCCAGAAATTGATATGTTTTAACCAGATTTTGGAAGGAGAACTTGTCCATTTATTTACAGGAATTTCCTTTTATTTGAATTCAACTCATCTACACAATTTAAAGAACTCAATTTATTGAGCTTTATTATGAATAAAGTTTTGGAAATTTTTATAGAGGGTGCATGAATCTATAGAATGTTTTGGGTAGTATCAGCATTTCAATAATATTAAGTCTTCCAAGCCATAGACACCTTATATTTTTTCATCTATTTGTCTTCTTCAATTTTTCTCATCAATATCTTACAGGTTTTAGTGTAAAATATTAAGTGTACAGATTTTACTGTAAGATATTTTAGTCTTTCCTTTCATTGATTTTTATATCTACATGATCTATCTAACCCCTCTGAACAACAATTCTGAAAATTTAGAATGAGAGTTCTGATTGTACAGTCCTCATTGGATGGACTTTTTTAAAGAACAAATGGGACAATCAGACTTAGCTTTGGAGAAATCTTTGTCTCAGGACTATAAAAAGGTTCAGTGTTATAACTTTGGAATCCAGAAGAGTTCATGGAGTAGTAATAAGCATTGGATACACTTGACATCTAACTGGTCTCTTGGGAACAAATCAACCCAGAAAATTTCCATTCTGTCCAGATAAGTTCCCATGGGGGAAATGTGCTTGGGGTTGGAGTAACAGTGGAAAATGTACTAATGAGAAAATAGAGTGGATATGCAGAGCTGTAAATATCTCCACTGCTGCTAGGTCTAAGCATGTTCCACTTTGAGCTGGAGAAGTCATGGTTTGTGCATTTGGATTCCTGAGTCTGGCTCAGGGACCCATACTTCGCTTCTTACTTCTTTCTTATCTGGGAACAGAGCTTCATTCTCCACCATCAACCACCTGGGGAAGTTTTGGACTTCCACCCAGAGTCTTCCATCTCAACCTTTCCATCCAGGTAAGTCTTAGAGCCCAGTAGACACTTCAGGAGAAAGCCACAGAGAATGAAATCCAAGAACATTTACCTGCAGTCACTTAGAAACCCAAATACCTGGCAAAAAGCCAACAGATCTCCCTGTTTATGTGCACGGTTGATTAAATGATTTCTAATCAATTTATTTAATATGTTCAAAGAAAACTGCCAATCAGATTCAGCAGTACATGATTATTAGTGATAATTAAGTGATAAGAATGAAAATATACTTGGATGAAATTCAAGAAGAAATTGGAAGCACAATGGTCTCAGTAAAATTTGAACATTTCCAGGGAGATTTAGGGTAGGAAAATAAACTATTACATAAAGAGGAGTTTGCAGTGAAATAATGACATTGTTTTAATTTAAAAAATTTTTAAGATGGTATATGAATTTGAGCAAATTCTGGGAGACAGTGAAAGTCAGGGAAGGCTGGTGTGCTGCAGTCCGTGGAGTCACAAAGATTCAAATCAACAGCATAGCTATTACCTGAAAACTACAATTTTTGATACACATTTCACAAAATTTTCTCTTACATTGAGCATTCACTTGAAAAAAATTAAATTTAATATACAAACAGACAGATGGTAAAGAGCTTATCTTTGCAACTGTTTATTACCTGGGAGACTGGATATATTTGGAGGTTTATTAGCCACTTGCTTTATCACAAACTGTTTATGCATATTCTTTGCTTTATGCACTGGATTCAGATTGTTTTATTCTTTCCAGGTTTTTTTCTGTATCACTTCTTTTATAATATATTTCATCTCCAGCTCTGAGAGAAAATGCCTGGAATTACACTCCAACATGTGAATGAGGGGGAGAATGAGATGTATTTTAAATACCTTGATAAGCCTTCTATGCTGAAATAGATACCTGCAACTTCTCTCTCCCCACTCTTTCCCTCACACATAGGTGTTTCAGGTACCACTTCATCCCAAACTGCTCTAAGCTCCAACCACTTCCCCATTCTCTGTTTATTTTGGTTTTTTAATTGCATTTCTTTAAACAAAGATTTAAAAATTCTTTTAAAAAATTTTTACTCTTTGCAATTGAAATCATGTATGTAAATGTAATATATCTGTTGTTGGGTTGCATGAGAGCTTATAAGTTTGGGATGTTTAAATCTACCAATTGGTCGTATTTTATCCCCTGTCTCGCTGATTTTTTTTCAAATGTCAAAAGTTCTTATGCATCCATCAGTTCATTTCAGTTTAGTCGCTCAGTCGTGTCCAACTCTTTGTGACCCCATGGACTGCAGCATGCCAGGCTTCCCTGTCTATCACCAACTCCCAGAGCTTACTCAAACTCACGTCCATCGAATCAGTGATGCCATCTAACCATCTCATCCTCTGTTGTCCCCTTCTTCTCCTGCCTTCAGTCTTTCCCAGCATCAGGGTCTTTTCCAATGAGTCAGCTCTTCATATCAGGTGGCCAAAGTATTGGAGCTTCAGCTTCAGCATCAGTCCTTCCAATGAATATTCAGGACTGATTTCATTTATGATTGACTGGTTTGATTTTCTTGCAGTCCTTCTATGCATCCATAGAAGTAATAAACCACCTGTTATATGCATTACCATATAATCTCACATGTTTTTCGTTTCTGCCACCTTTTGCCTTTTGTGAGTAGTCTATTTTAAAAAGAGCAATTATTTGCTGCCTTCTTGTGGAATATGTGCTTTTGCATACAATTAAAGATTGCTTATATGTTTTTCATAAGCATATTTTAATCCATTTATGTTTGTGTAGGTTGGAATTAAAATTTTAGATACAACTTCCTGCACTATTTTTTGAATTGCATTTTCTATTCTCTTTAAAATTTTTACCCATATTATTATATTTAAAACCTGTGTTAATGGGACTATTACTACTTTATATTTTTCTTTCAGAAGTTCATTTTATTATATCATTCTATTTTGCTTAATATCTTTATTTTGAATCCAATATATTTAATCTGGTTTTGTTTCCCTTGGTTTTCTTTTTATTTTGAAAATTAAATTTTCTAAAATATTTGTTTCTATGTAAATGCACACCATTATGAAACCATTAGAGTGAACAAAGCAGGTGAGGTCTCTGCTTTGGATCTCATATTTCCATGGAGAAAGAAGAGTATAGTAAAAAATGCATGTATGACAAAAATGTCCTTAGGTATAAATCAAATGAGAAAAGAGCAAGTAAATTTTGTGGCATGGGTAGGATTTTATAGGGTATATTGTAGGGAGATCTTTGCGTTTGGGACAAGAATCAGAAACAGAAGTGAAATGTGACCAATGGTTTTAGAAAAAAAGAGATCTAAACTCAAAGTCCAAGAATGACAATGATACCACATAAGAAAACTGAGAGACGTGACATCCTCATCCACTATCTTATTACCTCATTCTTTGAAATGTATGAAAATATGTGTAGTCAAATACACAGAAATAAATACAGAATAAAAATTCAGTCAAGGTTCTAATGTGAATGCCATAATGAGGCGAGTGGAGGAATAAAAGTGCAGTCAGCCTGTGGTCCCTGGAGTCTGACTTCCGCACCCACGGTGCTGCCTGTTCTCTCTGCAACTGAACTCTTCCCTTGAGCTCTATTCACATTGCTTCTCACCCTTTTAAGGACTAGCCTCTCTTGTAAGTATTCTTGCATTAACTGCAGTGGATAAGAAGCTTTTCAGAATGTGTCCCAGAGTAAAATACACCTTTTCCATGTGATCCAGCTTGTGTGCACAGGCAACCAAGGAATACACCTGTGCATGGGGCTTCCCAGGTGGCACTAGTGGTAAAGAACCTACCTGCCAGTGCGGGAGACAGAAGAGATATGTGTTTGATCCCGAGTTGGAAAGATCCCCTGGAGGAGGGCATGGCAATTCACTCCAGTATTCTTGCCTGGAGAATTCCATGGACAGAGGAGCCTGGGGCGCTACAGTCCATAGGGTCCCAAAGAGTCAAACACAACTGAAGTGACTTAGCATACATGCACCAATGTGTATGCACATACACACACAAGAACAGCTGGACAAAAAGAATAAACTCCTTACATGTATTAATACAATGCACTCTATTCTTCTGTGTTTAATTTGTTATATCCTATTTTATTTTTTACAAACTATAGTCTAATACTCTAATAAATCTGAAACTCAGAATATGGAAAACATTCTTCCAGCATGCCTCCCATACCTATGTTAGCATTTACCTGCTTCTTTTTCTTCCCTAATCATCCACAGTTTCTGAGAGAACATAGTCTTTTATTGTTTTATGCAATATATAATTTATTTATTCAGCTATTTTTCCCAACTAAACTAAGTTTGGGGGGTTGTGGAGTATGTATGATATTGATACATGCCTCAAGGCACTCACAGTCTAGATGAAAATATTCAATTAATAAAAATCACACAATGATAACCTTTTATCTAAATTATCACTACATAAACTGTCCTTTTTCTGTGGGAATAATTTTAAAGTTCATGTAGGAGATGTCCAAAACTCCGTCTCTAAAACTGGAGATGGAGTTTTCAATACAGAAATAAGTGAAAAAAATTTCATATAGACCAGTGATTGACTCTCCAAGCAGAGGGAACAGGTGCATATATGCTCTGAAACTCGAGCCTGTGGCATCTAGTGAATCTGTGGCTCAAGTTCAAGATTCATGAGATTAAGGTGAGTAAGGGCAGCACAAGTGTAAAGTTGGTGGTTCATTCAGGGATAGTCAAGGCTGGGGTTTGAAGTTGTGGAATTTGTGGTCCATTCCTTATTGGGGAGTCACTAGTGAAAGTTAAGTCAGGGAGTTGGACAGTCAGCTTTGTAATATAGAAAGACTTCTTTAGCTTAATGTGAATATTGGAAAAAGGGCCCTGTACCAGCCTGTGATAGATGGGAAAGATGACGAGAAACTGAAATAAGGCTGGGGATTGGGGACTAAGATGTGGGAAAGCAATGGAAAGATTTGAGAGGAAAAAGAGAAAAATCAGCCGAATCTCATCACCAGAGGTGATGTAAATCATTCATTTACTACCAGGAAGGAACTATTCTAAACGTTTTGCATGTATGGACTATGTCTGTCAAAAATCTAATTGTGAGTACTGCTATCCCAATAATTTGAGCAATAATATTAACATTTGGAAGGTTCCAGTGGCTCTCCATGTTCAAACAGCAAATATGTGCAGATCCAAAATGTAAATCTAGAATTTCAAACTAGATTTTTACAGCTGATATCACTTACTAATTCTTTTACCAAATCATTCTTTAAATCCTCCACTTTTGTTGAACTTTATTTCACTTTGTGAATTGTGGGTTTATTTGCTTTGCTCATTTTCCTGATGGGAAATCTGTCAGATATTTGATAACATAAATACATCCCTTCTTTCTTTTTTAGATAAAATGCTTTTTTGCTGCTTTGTTATTCTGGGTAACATAGAGATAGAACAGGGGCTGGAATGTCACCAAAACTAAGGAAGCTTTATACTCAACACAAACTCTACAGATTACCTAAATTTATTAGAACTTTTTCCCCCTTACATGTCCTTTTCTCCCCCTCTCAGTTTTTTGAAGTGATATTTTTTTTTTCTTTGAATACTGGACGTAAAATGGTCACGTTAAAAAGGAGGCCCACCCATATTCACAGGTCCATGGGAGACTTAGCGACTGGAATTTAGGTACTGTTGCTACAATTTTGCAGGAAAGATAATCATTGACATGGACAAAATATTGACAGCTTGCATTGTGTCATTGTTTTCCTAATTATTGCGGCTGAGAGTGTACTGGTAGTAGCATCACTCCAGTAGGGGTGTGTGTGTGTGTGTGTGTGTGTGTGTGTGTGCCCAAGCGTGCATGTTGTGGAGCATGAACAGTTCCCAAGGCAGAAAAGGGATACCTGAGCCCATGTATGCATACGTGTACTAAGCTGCTTCAGTCATGTCCTACTCTTTGCGACCCTATGAGCTGTAGCCTGCCAGGCTCCTCTGTCTATGGGATTCTCCAGGTAAGAATATTGGCGTGGGTTGCCATTCCCTTCTCCAGGGGATCTTCCTGATCCAGGGATTGAACCCGTGCCTCTTATGTCTCCTCCATTGACAGATGGATTCTTTACCACTGGCGCTATTTGGGAAGCCTGAGTCCCCGTATAAGGATCTTCGGTATGAGGTCCTTATAATATAAACCGATATATAAAAATAAATTATAAAAAAAGAAAATAAAATAATGAGGAAGGGATTGATTTCTAATCACTGGATCTCTTGGAAATAAAATTAATAAAATGCAGGTAAAAATATGGTGAACTAAGTTCCCTGTGACTTGAAGTCTCAGCTGTAGCAGAAGGACACCTCATTCCTCCAAATTCTCTGACACTAGCATCACTCTCCATCTTGCACATCCCCCTAGATACAGTGGCTTACTTTTTAACCTTGACTTTCTGAAACAACTACTTTTCAGGTCCTTTGCCTTGGCTTTTCACTCTGACCAGCACACACTTCAACCAGATAACTTCGTGTCTCCCACCCTCTTTTCCATGAGGTCTCCAATCAAATATTTTCCACTCTAACTCAATGACTGAGTAAAAAATAATATACCTTTAACCATTTTGTTACAACTGATTTCTTTTTGTTCATTTCATCTGTCACCATCTGAAAATTTGTAAGATTTTTTTTCTTTATATTTTTTCTCCATTATTGAAGAACTGTAGAGACTACTGTACTTTTTGCCTAGACATTGGTCAGACCTCAATTGACATTCCTCAAATGTGTCACAGTAACTTTTTTTTTTAATTTTTAATTAGAGGCTAATTACTTTACAATATTGTATTGGTTTTGCCATACATCAGCATGAATCCACCACGGGTGTACACATGTTCCCAACCCTGAACCCCCCTCCCACCTCCCTCCCCATATCATCCCTCTGGGTCATCCCAGTGCACCAGCCCCAAGCATCCTGTAACTTCTTATTAAAAGTGTAGAACACCTGACCACCTGAACAAAAGGCTGGGTGCACAATAAGAAGGCACAAGAGCATGCCTTGAAGGGAAAAGTTCCATACCAAATTATGGATACTGACTTCTAATGCAAAGTATATATTGTAGAATTCAATTAGGTTTCCAATCACAATTTTTGAGAAATTTAGTCATGTTAACTTTTTTTTTTTTCCTGGTAGCCATCTCCACCACATGGAACCAGTGAACGATACACAAATTTCAGAATTTCTTCTTCTGGGATTATCAAATGAACCAGAACTGCAGCCCCTCATATTTGGGCTTTTCCTCTCCATGTACCTGACCACTGTGTTTGGAAACCTGCTCATCATCCTGGCTGTCAGCTCAGATCCCCATCTTCACACCCCCATGTACTTCTTCCTCTCCAACCTGTCCTTTGTAGACATCTGTTTCATCTCCACCACCATCCCAAAGATGCTGAATAATATACAGACACAGAGCAAAGTTATAACTTATGAAGGCTGCATCACCCAGATATACTTCTTCCTATTCTTTGCTGCACTGGAAAACTTCCTCCTGACTGTGATGGCCTAAGATTGCTTCATGGCCATCTGTCAGCCTCTCCACTACATGGTCATCATGAATCCCCAGCTCTGTGGACTGCTGGTGCTGGTGTCCTGGGTGATGAGTGCCCTGAATTTCTTAAGCCAAAGCTTAATGATGTTGTGGCTGTCCTTCTGTACAGATGTGGAAATCCCCCATTTTTTCTGTGAAATTAATCAAGTGGTTCAATTTGCCTGCTCGGACACATTTCTGAACAACATGGTGATGTATTTTGCAGTGGGGATGTTGGGTGGTGCTTCCCTCACTGGTATTCTTTACTCATACTCTAAGATAGTTTCCTCCATACGAGGAATGTCATCAGCCCATGGGAAGTATAAAGCATTTTCTACCTGTGCACCTCATCTCTCAATTGTTTCCTTATTTTATTGTACTATCTTAGGAGTGTACCTTAGCTCCACAGGTACCTACAGCTCACACTCAAGTGCAATTGCCTCAGTGATGTACACAGTGGTCACACCCATGCTGAACCCCTTCATCTATAGTCTCAGAAATAAAGACATAAAGAGGGCTTTGAAAAGAATCACTGGAATGTCAGTTATATAAGGTCCAATTGTCCTGGAGCTGAAGAAATACTCGTGATTGTAGGGCTCAAAACCTCAGAAGCAGAAGGTGCTATTCTTCCTGTTTTTTAATTTATTTGAGTGAAGTATAGTTGATTTACAATGTAATATCATTTTTTCTACTGTACAGCAAAGTGATTGTTTTACGCACACACACACACAGACACACAGACACACACACACACATATATATATATATACACACATACATATACACACACATTATTTTTCATATTCTTTTGCATCATGGTTTTGTCACAGGTTATTGAATATATATATATATATATATATATATATATATATATATATATATATATTCCATGTCTTGGCTATTGTAAATAGTGCTGCAATGACTGTTGGGTTGCATATATCTTTTCAAACTACATTATTCCTTGAATATATGCCTAGAAGTAGAATTGCTGGATCATATGCCAATTCTATTTTTACTGTTTTGAGGACCCTCCATACTGTTTTCCATAGTGACTCCAATAATTTACATGCCCATCAACAGTGCAGGAGGGTTCCCTTTTGTCCACACCCTCTCCAGTATTTTTTTCCAGTATTTTTTATTGGTAGACTTTTTAATGATGCCCATTCTGTCAGTGTAAAGTGGTACCTCACTGTTTTGATTGTTGAAGTAGAACTTTCTCCTTCTATTTATTTACTTGAATGCCCATTTCTTTGAATTCAACTCCTCTACACATTTTGTCATTCACTTTATTAAGCTTCTACTCTGTATGTTATATAGACATTTTCCCCTTTGTCCATATTCACACATGCCCAAAGTTTTTCCCAAGTTTAAATCAGAAATGTTTGAAAATTTCCCATTATCTTACACGGGACAACTTTGATTTCTTAAAAATAATTTCTTCTCAAAGACTTGTTTCAGTGGACTTGTGGACACAGTGCAAGAGGGAGGGTGTGGGATGAATCAAGAAAACAGCATCAACATATACACACTATTGTGTGTAAAATAGATAGTTGATGAGAAGTTGCTATATAACGTAGGGAGTCCAGCCTAGCACTTTGTGATGACCTAGAGGAGTGGGATTGGGGGAGGGAGGGAGACTGCAGAGAGATGGGACACAATAACTGCAGGTTTAAAGTACACAATTTGATGAATTATAAGAGTTATAAAAAATACTAAGAGAATGTGCTGCATATTTCCATTTGTACATAATAATACAGTGCACATCTATTTAAGTGCTTTGCATGTAATTGTGAAAACTTTAAGCTCCCTGGGGCTCAATTTCTTTATTTCTCAGGTTAATGTGGAAAACTAAATACAACTTCTTACGGATGCTGTAAGAAATAAATAAAATGTGTGGAAGTTCATATTTTGTGCAAATAAAATATTTTTGTGTTTATATGAGTGTGTTTCACACAGTTTTCCTTGAAACTGGCACAATCATAAACACACATGTACACATAAAAACACAATTAGGATTCCATCTTTTATGGTAATAGGAAACTTGACAGAATGTTGGAAAGGATAGATATGAAAATAATGAATATCTGAATTACCAAGAAGCATAAAGATGTAGAAATATAAGCACAAAAATTTAAAATCAAATGGGTAACTTCATTTTCACAATAGATTACTTATCCTATCTTAAAGTTATGAAGACATCATAGTCAGGCAAAATTAATATTTATGCAATGAAGAATTCACTAATAGCACAGAATACCTTTAATTTGATTTCAATTTTTTTCTACTTAATGTGGATTTTCAACATAAAATGCCCTTACCCAAGGTAAGCCAATGAAGAGGCTTAAAGTTAATTTGAGCAAGTAAATTTTATTGAAAAAATGTCTATATTATGAGAAATAAGATTGAAGCTGGAGGAATCAAGCTTCCTGACTTCAGGTTATTCTACAAAGCTACAGTCATCAAGACACTGTGGTATTGGCTCAAAAAATAGGCAAAACACTCTCTGACATACATCACAGCAGGATCCTCTATGACCCACCTCCCAGAATATTGGAAATAAAAGCAAAAATAAACAAATGGGACCTAATTAAACTTAAAAGCTTCTGCACAACAAAGGAAACTATTAGCAAGGTGAAAAGACAGCCTTCAGAATGGGAGAAAATAATAGCAAATGAAGCAACTGACAAATAACTAATCTCAAAAATATACAAGCAATTCCTACAGCTCAACTCCAGAAAAATAAATGACCCAATCAAAAAATGGGCCAAGGAACTAAATAGACATTTCTCCAAAGAAGACATACAGATGGCTAACAAACACATGAAAAGATGCTCAACATCACTCATTATCAGAGAAATGCACATCAAGACCACTATGAGGTACCATTTCATGCCAGTCAGAATGGCTGCGATCCAAAAGTCTACAAATAATAAATGCTGGAGAGGGTGTGGAGAAAAGGGAACCCTCTTACACTTTTGGTGGGAATGCAAACTAGTACAGCCACTATGGAGAACAGTGTGGAGATTCCTTAAAAAACTGGAAATAGAACTGCCTTATGATCCAGCAATCCCACTGCTGGGCATACACACTGAGGAAACCAGAAGGGAAAGAGACATGTGTACCCCCAATGTTCATCACAGCATGGTTTATAATAGCCAGGACATGGAAGCAACCTAGATGTCCATCATGAGATGAATGGATAAGAAAGCTATGGTACATATACACAATGGAGTATTACTCAGCCATTAAAAAGAATACATTTGAATCAGTTCTAATGAGGTGGATGAAACTGGAGCCTATTATACAGAGTGAAGTAAGCCAGAAGGAAAAACACCAATACAGTATACTAACGCATATACATGGAATTTAGAAAGATGGTAACAATAACCCTGTGTACGAGACAGCAAAAGAGACACTGATGTATAGAACAGTCTTATGGACTCTGTGGGAGAGGGAGAGGGTGGAAAGATTTGGGAGAATGGCATTGAAACATGTAAAATATCATGTAAGAAACGAGTTGCCAATCCAGGTTCGATGCACAATACTGGATGCTTGGGGCTAGTGCACTGGGATGACCCAGAGGGATGGTATGGGGAGGGAGGAGGGAGGAGGGTTCAGGGTGGGGAACGCATGCATACCTGTGGCAGATTCATTTTGATATTTGGCAAAACTAATACAATTATGTAAAGTTTAAAAATAAAATAAAATTTTTTAAAAAGATAAAAAAAAAAAAGAAATATAGACCAATGGAACAAGATAGAAAGCCCATAGATAAACCCAGGCACCTATGCGTACCTTATTTTTGACAAAGGAGGCAAGAATACACAATGGGGCAAAGACATCCTCTTCAATAAATGGTGCTGGAAAAACTGGACAACTATATGTAAAAGAATGAAATTAGAACAATTCCTAACACCATACACAAAAATAAACTCAAAATGGATTAAATACCTAAATTTAAGACAAGAAACTATAAAACCCTTAGAGGAAAACATAGGCAGAACACTCAATGACATAAATCAAAGCAAGATCCTCTATGGCCCACCTCTTAGAGTAACAGAAATAAAAACAAAAGTAAACAAGTGGGATTAAACTTAAAAGCTTTTGCACAGCAAAGGAAACTATAAGCAAAGTGAAAAGGAAACCCTCAGAATGGGAGAAAATAACAGCAAATGAAACAACTGACAAAAGATTAATTTCAAAAATATACAAGCAGCTCATACAACTCAATATCAGAAAAACAAACCCAATCAAAAAGTGGGAAAAAGACATAAACATTTCTCCAAAAAAGACATTCAGATGGCTAACAAACATATGAAAAGATGCTCAACATCACTCATTATTAGAAAAATGCAAATCAAAACAACAATCACCTCACACTGGTCAGAATGGCCCTCATCAAAAATTCTACAAACAATAAATGCTGGAGAGGGTGTAGAGAAAAGGGAATGCTCTTGCACTGTTGGTGGGAATGTAAATTGATACAGTCACTATGGAAGACAGTATGGAGATTCCTTAAAAATCCAGGAATAAAACCACCATATGACCCAGTAATTCTACTCCTAGACATACACCCTGAGGAAACCAAAATTGAAAGAAACACATGTTTCCCATTGCTCACTGCAGCACTATTTACAATAGCCAGAACATGGAAGCAATCTAGATGTCCATCAACCGATGAATGGATAAAGAAGTTGTGTTATATATATACACAATGGAATACTACTCAGGCATAAAAAGGAACATATTTGAGTCCGTTCTAATGAGTTGGATGAACCTAGAACCTATTATGCAGATTTAAGTGAGTCAGAAAGAGAAAGATAAATACTATATTCTAACACATATATACAGAATCTAGGAAAATGGCACTGAAGAATTTATTTACAGGGCAGCAGTGGAGAAACAGGCATAGAGAATAGACTTATGGAAATGTGGTGGGAGGAGCAAAGGGTGAGATGTATGGAAAAAGTAACATGGAAACTTACATTACCATATAAAAAAAGTCTATATTATGTTCCTACTGCTATTATAAAATACTCCAACTTTAGTTGCTTAAAGTAAACAAGTACATAGTCTTACAGTTCTAGATATCAGAAGCTTGAAATGAGTCTTATTGGGCTAATATTAAATTTTTGGGGAGGTGGTTCAAGATGGTAGCATAGGTAGATTGTAAACTCACCACGACCCATGAACACACCAAATAGATGTGGATCAATTTCTTCCGAAAAAAACCCAAAACCTAGGTGAATATTTCCTCCATAGCAAAGACTTATAAGGTCACATAAAAATGGCAGAAGAAGCAGAGATGTGGTCTCTTCAAATATCCCACTCTTGGTGTTGGTAACCCACCAGTGGGCAGGATCTCACATTTTCACTAAGGAAAATGGGTTTGTACCTTATATCATGTACAGGAACCTTTTGGATCTACACCAGAGAGATAAGTCGCCAAAGTGCATGGATCTAAACACAAATGGGGCTGCTGTCCAGGAGACCCTAAAGTCGGTAGGGAAGGGAAAGTCTGCTCTGAAAGAGCTTCTGCACATTCACTGATCCCAGGACCCAGCACAAAAGCAGCAGTTTGAAAAGCACCTGCTGCATGCATGATAAGTGGCTTCAGTCGCATCCAACTCTTTGCTACCCTATGGACTGTAGCCCGCCAGATTCCTTTGTGCATGGAATTCTCCAGGCAACGATGCTGGAGTGGGTTGCCATGCCCTCCTCCAAGGGATCTTCCTGAACTGGGGATCGAATCTCTTATGTCTCCTGCACTGACAGGCGGGTTCTTTACTAGCACCACCTGAAAAGCACCCAGAAGGTGTATAAAGGAGATTCATTAGTTAATTAAAGCATCTGCTGGAGGTGCAGGGGCTTGAAACATTCTCTGGGAATAGAGGCACTGGCACACCTCATGTGTGCGCTCTCAATCCATCGTGCTAGCTCATCACTGGCAGGTGCCGCTATTGCACTCCCTCTACCTTACTAGCTAGTGCCCATGGAATGCCCTATCTTCATGTTTTTCCTTCACCTTGTGAGGCCAGCAGGTTTTCCTGGAATTTGCACTTTCTTTGCCACACTAAAACCAGAGAGCTTGTCCCAACACTCTCCCATGCCCATTCTATGGTCAGTGAGTTTGCCTCACCCATGTGTCTCCCACAGCCACACTGCCTTTGGAGGGCTCATTCGCCCATGGATACCCACATACCTGCTGCAACCAGTGGGCTTAACCTGGCTTCAGGCACTCCTGAAGCCCTGCTAAAGCCAGAAGTCTTGCCCTGCACCATGATCTTCCTAGGCCCTGATATAGGTAAGGCTTCCCCTGGTCCAGGCTCCTTTGAGAGCCTCACTGAAACCAGAGAGTTGGCCGCACTCACGTGCTCATCCATGACCCTGCTTCAGGTCAACTTGCCCTATGCTCCTGTCCCTCCACCTACAGCTGGTGAGATTCTGCCAGACCTAGACACCCCTGTAGTCCAACTGCACACTGCTGGCATACACACTACACACAGGAGATGCCATTTGAACACCTGGCATTATCCACAGGTAGCCTGTGTTTAAGGGTCCTAAATCCTCACTCAGTCATGTCCTACTCTTTGCCACCCCATGGACTGTAGCCTGCCAGGCTGCTCTGTCCATGGGATTCTCCAGGCAAGAATACTTGAGTGGGTAGCCATTCCCTTCTCCAGGGATCTTCCTGACCCAGGAATCAAATTCACATCTCCTGCATTGGCAGAAAGATTTTTTACCTTCCGAGCCACGGGAGAAGCTCAATCACAACTAACTTTTATCTTAAATTAACTGTTTAGCAGCCCTGGTAAATCTGAAATATGAATCTTCCCTTGTGACAAAAAGTTACCTGGGACTGAGATGTGGAAATATTTTGGAGGTCCTTATTCTGCCTACTACAAAATCTTTTTCAAAAGTGTATCATTTTGTGTCATTCAGGAACCATTATATAAAAGAAACCAACAGAATTTACCACAGCCTCTGGAATTAGTGAATAAGTTATTCCTTCAAAATTATACGCAAAGTCAGTTTTTGGTGCAGAAGAACTAAAACTGTCTACAACTGACTGCATTACAGGCTTACAGTCTTTCTACTCAAAGAGTGATCCACAGACCAGGACCACCAGCATCAAAATCATCCAGGAGCTTGCTAGATATTCAGAGTCTCTGGGCACACCAGGACCTGCTGAATCAGATTCTGCATTTATAGTAGGATTGTCGTTGACTCCCAAATAGATTGAAGTTAAAGAAGAGCTTTCTGGAGTAAATTTTTCAACCTTTTACTGTTGACATTTGGGGCAGGATGATGCTATTCTGGGGGTTCTTTCCCATGGACTTTAGATATTTAGCAGCATCATTTCAGACATCATCGTACATCCTAGGGGGAAAATCCTTTCTGGTTGAGAACCACTAGCCTAGAGTTTGAAAGATAGAAGCATCCTGACATGTTTATAGTCAAGGCATATCACATACTCAGATATTAACTTTGGCCAGATCACTAAACTCCTCCAAGCCTCCTTTCTGCAGTTGATAATGGAATTCTTAATGTACGTCCTCATAGATAAAACATTTATAAATATTAAACATATATAAAACATTTATAAATATTAAATCAAAAAATCTGTAAAGCTAAGGCTTTAGTAAAAAAAGAAAAAAATCTCAATATATTTCAGATCACTAGCAAGTATTTTATGAAAGTGAAAATGTTAGTCACTCAGTCGTGTCCAGCTTTATGTGACTCCATGGACTGTGGTCCATGACGCTCTCCTCCCCATGGAATTTTTCAGGCAAGAATACTGGACTGGGTTGTCATTCCCTTCTCCAGGGGATCTTCCCAACCCAGAGATAGAACCAGGGTCTCCCATATTGCAGGCTGATTCTTTACCATCTGAGCCATCAAATATTTTATAATGTAGAATTAAATGATAGCTCAAAACTAGAGATGTAAGTATGAAATTCCTAACTGATACAGAAAAAGTGTTATGAAGACAATGTATGCAGAGCCCATGTTTTATTATCAAAAGAATTCAGTATCCCCCCTCTACACACACACACACACACACACACACACACCCCTTGCTGAAAGTGTGGAAATTTTCTGGAGATTCAGGAGGTAAGTCCCCACCACAAGACAGTGCTTTGAAGATACAAGAGACCTAATCCAGATGGGTTCTTCAGTCTTACACATGGAGAAAACTTGAGACAAGGAACTGGGAGATTTAGAAATCTCAAAAGGAGGCAATTTCATGGAGAAGGAGTGAAAAAAGGAAAACAAAATTGGATTCTCATGACTTCTACCATGGTCTCTTGTGAATAGAGGATCATTAAGAAAAATTTCCTTCCTTCCAGAACAGTTTTCCACAAGGGAAATGTGTGTTTAAAGGTTGAAATAACTAGAGAGTAATGAGTAGATATAGGACATAATAAATATCTCCACTCTATAGCCTCTCGGTGTTTATAAACTTGGACCAGAAGGGACCTTTCTTTTCCTTTTTTGTTTGGAGTCCTAATTTCAGGCTGAGGGGCTGTAGCTTCACTCCTTCCTACTGTCTTGTCTGGGGAGAGAACCTCGGTCTCCATCATCTACCCTCCAGGGAAAAATTCAGACTCCCTGTTGGAGAATGACCTCTCAGAGTTAACATCCAGGTGAGTCCAACAACCCAGGTTACAGTGCATTAGAAGGTCAGAGACAAAAGAAGCCAATTCAACTCAGCCCAGAGAAAAGCAAAAAGCTGTGTCTCTTTGCTTGATTAATTAATTAATGTATCTATTTTGATTGTTACATAATATTTCACAATGTGACTGTGATACTTATACTTCTGATGTCTTTCATATTCTTTACCATTAAATTGCTACTATGTCAATGCTAGAAAAAATATGTTGAGATTGTTAAATTTGAATCATGGTTCCTATAAAAGACAATCCCTTCAGCCTGCTCAGGGGACACACTGAGCAATGTCCAGGGACATTTTTGTCATGCTGGAGAGAGGTGGGTGGACACCCTGGATACTGTAAACATCCTTCAATGCATAGGACAGAGCACATAAAAAAGAATGATCTGGCCTAGAAAATTCACAGTGCTGAGACTGAGAATCCTGGGATAAGAATATCTATATTTGTAATATTTATTGATATCTTCAGGTTGTTTTTCAATCTTGTAATCCTTTGTGTTTCTACCAGCAAAACTAGAATACTGCTTTTGCTGCCAGTTGAAAAGTTCCAACCTCAATCACCATGACAGTTCTTTTTACCAGGCTGATGAGTGTAAGACATTTCTTGTTTTCTTAAACTACTGCATGGTTTCAGCAAAATTTACATATATTGCATATCATTATTGTTTGCTTGTTATTACTGTGTGCCCATATATTACTTTCCCATTTTTCTATTACTTTCAGCATTCCAAATGATCTCTACTGATAATTCTTGCTCAGTGGAATTTTGGAGGGAATATACCTCTTCATTTTTTTTTGTTGTTGTTGTTGATGCCTGATATAGGGGACCAATTTCATATTCTTCCAGATAGATAGACATTTACTCCAGGTTTTATTTAACAACCCAACTTTTTTCTACTAAACTGAAATATAATCTGGCCATATGGTAAATGTCCATATACAATGAGGTCTTAAAAAAAAAAAAAAACATTAAATATTGTTCCTTCAGCTTTTCACGAAGTATATTTTTATAATTTTCATTCTCAGATCTTTGCCATTTTACTCTTTAATGAGAATCATATTGATGTGATTAAAATTTCACTCTTCAAGGTATTATTTCTGAAATCAGTCATAAATTTTTATTAAATGTCATTAAATATAATTATTTTTATCCACTAGACTTTCACTTATTTTCCTTATTTTTTTTATTTTATGAATTTTCTTTTCTATTCTTTTTTCTATACAAATGCACATTTTGAATCAACGAAAATGAAGAAACTATAGGGTCTTTTTTCTGGATTTTAAACCATAATGGAAAGGCCTAATACAATAAAATAAATGCATGAATCATAAATAAATCATTTAAATATATGAATTTTCACAGCCTGGAGGACTTCATGGAATATAACTTGGTAGGGTAAACAAGGAGGGTGGTGGGAATTGCCTTTTATAGGAACCATAGCTTAAATTTAACAATCTCAACATATTTTTTTCTATCATTGACTTAGTAGCAATTTAATGATAAAGAATATGAAAGACAGTCAAAATTGTAAGTAGCACAGTCACATTGTAAAATATTACATAACAACCAAAATAGATACATTAATTACTTACTCAAGCAAAGAAACATGTCTAGAGAATGTCCACTGGATGTGCCAAAAAGGAGATCAAAAACCAATGCTCAATAATAGCAGCAAATAATGTCACAAAGAAAAATGAAATAAGGACCAGCACACCAGCACACCCACTATTGCACTATATTAAACAATTGTGGTCAAATGAGCATGGATATGTACAGGAATAACAGATCAGGAGGATAAGGTAGATATCACTGTGAGGCAAGTGGAGCAATAAAGTTTCAGTCTGTGTGTGGTCCCTAGAGTCTGAGGTCACTTCAGAATCCTCACTGCTACTTATTCTTTCTGCAACCTTACTCTTCTATTGGGCTCCTCATTCATGTTGTTTACCTCACATTACCAGGATTTCCCTTTTTAAACTAGTCTTGCCTTTACTGAGGTAGATTCTTGAGATTTAGACTATCTATAAAATCTATGCCTTTATTTTATGGTCCAGCATGCTTGCACATAGAAACAAAGAAGTACAAGCATATGCACACTCTTGCATGACTGAACAAAGAGAACTATGCAACAGCTTTGCATGTTATCCTTACTATGTATTTGTGATGGTCTCTGAGTTTTTCTTTTGTAACTTATTGGTACTACTCTGTTTAATTCTTAATATCATAGTCTGAAACCCTAATGGGTCCCAATCTCAGAATATGAACATTTCTCTGGCATATCCTCCTTACTTGCGTTAGTACAATTGACCATCTATATCTGCAGCTTCCACATCTGTTGGTTTGCCCATTTGCAAATCAAAACTATCCAGAAAATTTCAGCAAGTTCCCGAAAGGAAAATTTGAATACTCTATGCACCAGCAACTATTTACAGGACATTTCTCTGTTATCAGGTATTATAAGCAATCTAGAGATGATTTAAAATACAGTACACTCACCCGTGGTGGATTCATGTTGATGTGTGGCAGAACCAATACAATATTGTAAAGTAAAATAAATTAATTAATTAATTAAAAATTAAAAATAAAATAAAATACAGTACACTGAGGATATATGTAGGCTATGTGCAAGACTACACTACACCATTTTATATGAGACTTGCTCATCCTCAGATTTTGGTATATGCAGGAAGCCAATGCTCCATGGATACAGAGGGACACACTTCTGTGTTTTCTTCCACCATTGCCAATTTTTCTGAAAATAACTTCTCTCACTCTTTCTTGCAATATATGTATTTATTCAGTTACCTTTCCAAGCAAACTAAATCTGATATGGAAGAATGGTGAGTAAGTATAGCACTGCTATGTGCCTCTGGGCACTCACAGTCTGGTGATGGATAAAAAACATGGACATATATAAAATTTTCAAAATGATAACCCTTCTATCAAAATTAAGTGCACAAAATGTCTTTTTTTCTGTGAAAATATTAAGAGGAAAATAAAGCTTCATAAAATAGATAAGTCTTGGCAGTCATAAAGTGTAGATGAAGATTTGGATATGAAAAGGAGGTGAAAATTTCCACATAGACCTGTGGTGAGACTCCAAGAAGAGGGAAACAGGTGTGTAAAGCACTGAGCATCAAAGCTGCAGGGTCAGGTGAAGCAGTCAGTCAGGTTCAGTGTCCGCGAGATCCATGTGGATGAGGGCAGGACAGTGTGAAGGTGAAGCTGGCCGACAGGTCTCAGAGACTCAGGCTTCATGTTTGAGGCTAAGGAACTTTGTCTTCATTCTCCATTGAAATGTCACAAAGGGGAGAGGAAGTTTGAGGATCAACTTTGCAATATAGAAAATTTATCTGGATCAAAGTGAATATAGGGCTAGAGGGGTGCCAGTCAGTGACAGATGGAAGAGACAACAATGAATAGAAAAAAAAAAAAAAACTGTGAAACTGAGGACCAAGAATTGAAGAAACAGAGACATTGGAGGAGTAGAAAAAATCCGCCTCATTTTAGCCTAAGTGTTAACCATTCATTTACCAACAGGAAATATTAATCTGTCAACTACCTTAGGATGATTGATACTGTTCTCCCCACTATTTGAATGATGATATTAACATTTTGAAAGGTTAGGTTGGCTTTCCAGGTTTAAAAAACTAAGGTGTGGTAGATTTGAAATTCAATTCCAGATTTCCTAATTCAAAAGTTTTGCATTTTATATCATTAAGAAAAGTCTGGTCTTATGATCCTTTGTATTTCAGCAGTATCAGTTGTAATTTCTCCTTTTTTATTTTTAATATCACTTTTTTGAGTCCTCTCCCTTTTTTCTTGAGGAGTCTGGTAAAAGGTTTATCAATTTTATTTATCGTCTCAAAGAACTTTTCATTTTATTGATCTTTGCTATTGCTTGCATCAATTCTATTTTGTATTTTCTGCTCTGATCTTTATGGTTTTATTCCTTCTACCTAAGGATTTTGTTTGTTCTTCATTCTCCAGTTGCTTTAGGTGTAAGTTTAGATTGCTTATTTAAAACTTTTCTTGTTTCTTGAGATCTGATTGAATTACTATAAACTTCCCTTTTAGAACTGCTTTTGCTGCATCTTATAGGTTTTGGGTCATTGTGTTTCTGTTGTCATTTGAATTTATGTTTTTTTTTTTTTTATTTCCTCCTTGATTTCTTCAGTGATCTCTAGGTTATTCAGTAGCATGTTGTTTAGGTGCCATGCATTTTTCTTACAGTTCTTTTTCCTCTGATTGATATCTGATCTCATAGGGTTGTGGTCGCAAAATGTGCTTGATACAAGTTTAATTTTCTTAAATTTTCCGAGGCTTGATAGATGTCATCTATCTTGGAGAATATTTCATGTGCACTTGAGAAGAGAGTGTATTCTGCTGCTTTGGAGTGGAAATCTCTAAATTTCTAATTTGTTCCCTATAACTGCTCACAGTAGTCTTTCATGATCCTTTGTATTTCTCTGGTATCAGTTGTAACAACACTGCTTTCATTTCTGATTTGTATTTATAAGTGTGCTGGCCATTCTGCTGCTGGCATACACTTCCACACACAACCTTGTGCGTCTGTCCTATTCTTACTTGAAGTCACTGTTCAAATGTCAACTTGTTTGCCAGTCTTGCCACAACAGTCATGAAAAATAGAATGCACTATTCACTCTCACGTTTAGATTTGTTTTCCATTTTGTCATATCATTCGTCTCCATTTGAAGTTGTATAGAATTTTATTATTTCCTTATATACTTTTTCTCTATCAATGAATTGCAGGGATTTTTGTGGTTCAGCATCCATTATTCATAGTCTGCTGCTGCTGCTGCTAAGTCGCTTCAGTCGTGTCCGACTCTGTGCGACCTCATAGACGGCAGCCCACCAGGCTCCCCCATCCCTGGGATTCTCCAGGCAAAAACACTGGAGTGGGTTGCCATTTCCTTCTCCAATGCATGAAAGTGAAAAGTGAAAGTGAAGTCTCTCAGTCATGCCCGACCCTTAGCGACCCCATGGACTGCAGCCCACCAGGCTCCTCCATCCATGGGATTTTCCAGGCAAGAGTACTGGAGTAGTGTGCCTAGTTAGTGCCTAAAATGTGGCCAGACTTCGCTGTACATTCCTTACATTCATGAAGAATTTCTCATTAAAAGTTTAAAATTCTTGTCCTGTTAGATAAAAAGCAGATTGGGACAGAAATTCCACATCATAAGTGACACAGAATATCCCAAACCAGGACTGTGTAACAACCTAGAGTTGTTCGATGGGGAGGAAGGTGGGGGAGAGGTTCAAGAGGGAGAGGACATAGGTATACCATGGTGATGTTTAGCAGAAATCAACACAATATTGTAAAGAAATTACCATTCAATCAAAAATAAATAAATTTAATTATAAAAAAGAAAGCCAGATCCATACAATGAATATCAAAATTAATGTATTGACTGAAAAGTATATGCAGTAGCATTTAGAATATGTGACTAATGTAAGTTCATGTGAATATTAATCGTATTATTTGCTTCTCTCCTCAGAGTCACAGTCAGCATATGGAATCAAGAAATAAAACAAGAATTTCAGAATTTTTACTTCTGGGATTTTCAGAGGAACCAGAAATTCAGCCCCTCATATTTGGGCTTTTCCTCTGCATGTACCTGATCACTGTGTTTGGAAACCTGCTCATCATCCTGGCCGTCAGCTCAGACCCCCACCTCCACACCCCCATGTACTTCTTCCTCTCCAACCTGTCCTTTGTAGACATCTGCTTCACCTCTACTACCATCCCAAAGATGCTGTGGAACATCCAGGCACAGAACAAAGCCATAACCTATGAAGGCTGCATTATCCAGATGTATTTTTTCATACTCTTTGTATGTTTGGATGACTTCCTCCTGACTGTGATGGCCTATGACCGCTTTGTGGCCATCTGCCATCCCCTGCACTACACGGTCATCATGCACTCCCAGCTCTGTGGGCTGCTCATGCTGGTGTCCTGGATGATGAGTGCTCTGAATTCCTTGATACAAAGTTTAATGGTATTGCAGCTGTCCTTCTGTACAGACTTAGAAATTCCCCATTTTTTCTGTGAAATTAATCAGATGGTCCGACTTGCCTGTTCTGACACATTTTTTAATGACATGTTCTTTTATTTTGCAAC
The DNA here is from genome assembly GCF_055505025.1 of Bos grunniens. Classification (NCBI taxonomy): domain Eukaryota; kingdom Metazoa; phylum Chordata; class Mammalia; order Artiodactyla; family Bovidae; genus Bos; species Bos grunniens. Next base: position 10,542,930 of record NC_141171.1, read on the forward strand.
TGGGATGTTTGGTTTTTTAACCCTCACTGGAATTCTTTATTCATATTCTAAGATAGTTTCCTCCATAAGAGGAATCTCATCAGCTCAAGGGAAGTATAAAGCATTTTCCACCTGTGCATCTCATCTTTCAACGGTCTGCTTATTTTACTGTACAAGCCTAGGAGTGTACCTTAGCTCTGCTGCTACCCAAAGCTCACACTCAAGTGCAACAGCCTCAGTAATGTACACTGTGGTCACACCCATGCTGAACCCCTTCATCTATAGTCTGAGGAACAAAGATATAAAGAAAGCTCTGGAAAGAATCATTGAAATGGCAGCTACATAAGGTCCAACTGTTTTGGGGCTGAAGTAGTATTGTGATTTCAGAACTGAGATAAAGGGAGCCAGAAATTGATATTTTTTATCAGATTGTAGAAGGAGAACTTCCTCTTTTTCTCTGTTTCTTGGAATTTCCATGTGTATGAATTCAACTCCTCTACACAATTTATGTAACTCACTTTATTGAGCTTTATTGTGAATAATACCTTTAACTTTGATAGGGATTGCAATGGATCTGTAGAATGCTTCAGGTAGTATGAATATTTTAATAATATTAACTCTTCTAAATCATGGACACTTGATAATCTTTTCATTTATTTGTCTTCTTCGATTTCTCTCATCAGTCTCTAACAGTTTTTAGTGTATATGTCTTTCAACTCCTTGATAAAATGTATTCCTAAATATTTATCTCTTTTGAATGTTATTAGATAAGTCCTGGGAGCTTATCTAGTAGCTGTGTCATACTGCAGCTAGTAATATGCTTATTTGACATGATTGCCTTTGAAATGAATGACTCAAAAATCAAAAACTTAATTTTAAGCACTTTTATTACAATCAAAAAAGGTTAATGGTAATGTACTTATATTGCAAATATGCTACTGTCACTTATAAATGCTTTCTTGGTTTTATGTTATGTCTAAAATGTTGTTGCTGTTGTTCAATTGCTAAGTTGTGTCCAACTCTGTGACCTCATGGACTGCAGCATGCCAGGCTTACCTGTCCTTCACTATCTTCTGGAGTTTGCTCAAACTCATGTCCATTGAGTCAGTGATGCTATCTAACCATTTCATCCTCTGTCACCCCCTTCTCCTCTGGCCAGTATCAGGGTCTTTTCCGATGAGTCAGCCCTTCATGTCAGGTGGCCAAAGTATTGGAGCTTTAACTTCAGCACAAGTCCTTCCAAAGAATATTCAGGGTTGATTTCCTTTAGGGTTGATTGGTTTGATCTTCTTGTTGTCCAAGGAACTCTCAAGAGTCTTCTCCAGCACCATGGTTCAAAAGCATCAATCCTTCGGCATCCAGCCTTCTTTTTTTTTTTTAATTTTATTTTATTTTTAAACTTTACATAATTGTATTAGTTTTGCCAAATATCAAAATGAATCCGCCACAGGTATACATGTGTTCCCCATCCTAAACCCTCCTCCCTCCTCCCTCCCCGTACCATCCCTCTGGGTCGTCCCAGTGCACTAGCCCCAAGCATCCAGTATCCTGCATCGAACCTGGACTGGCAACTCGTTTCTTACATGATATTTTATGTGTTTCAGTGCCATTCTCCCAAATCTTCCCACCCTCTCCCTCTCCCACAGAGTCCATAAGACTGCATCCAGCCTTCTTTATGGTCCAAATCTCACATCTGTACATGACTACCGGAAAAACCATAGCTTTGACTGTACCAACATAGTCACTGTAAAAATTATCAAATATGTATCTCCAAGTTGTGACTACATGGAAAGATAAGTGGGATTAAATTGACCTAATAATGAAAGGTTGCTGCTACCAGACATGACAATGCCAGGATCCATGGCCTCCAGAGGAGTTGAATTCAGTCTGGGGCCAGAGACAAGGCTTAATTACTCAGAGGTGTTTTTGTTTTTTCTTTCTGTAATAAAGTTTTATTAAAGTATAAAAGAGATGGAGAAAGTTTCTGACATAGACATAAGAAGGGGACAGAAAGTGCCCCATTGCTAGTTTTTAGCAAGGAGTTATATACCTATAAGCAAGCTACTAACTAGAGAAAGGAAAGCCTCAAAACTGAGAGAGTTGCACTAGGCCCCTCATTTAAAACATGCATTTTGAGATAGCATTCACACAAGGTGAGTCATCCTTGTGCATCATCCTGGGCTCACCCAGAATTTTTATTTTATTTTATTCATATCGATGAAACAATTCACATGAATCTTGAAGAAGGGCAGATTTCCAAGCAAATACTCAGTTTATTAACATAGCTTAAGAAATACATTTCCATGAGAAAAACACATTGGTCAGCTCAAGGTTTGAGATGAAGTTAAGTTCTGGTGGAAACAGGTGTCTCCATGGCAACACAGGATTAGAAGAGAAAAGAAAAAAAAAAAAAAAAAAAACTTCCACTTGCAGTTTATTTCCTCTTGCAGCTTGGGGATCTAGGACCTCCCTACTGAGACTACTTTCAATAAAAGCTTAGTGTCAGAGAAAACCATAAAAATGAGGAACTAAAATGTCAAACCAAGTATTTTGTTAATATGCATAATATTTCTTTATCATGCTCTACATTTGTTTATTAAAGCATGAAACACTGATGACCATAGGTTAGGAGACACATTCATTGAGATGAAGGCTTGGTTTCTGTATTTTATGTTTTATTACTGAATTATCTTCCTTTTTCTCCTTGAACTGTTAATGCTACCTACAAATATAATATCTCCTATTATTTTACAAAAATCCCCCATTTCCTGAGATTTGTCATAAATACAAAAGGGATGGTGGATGAACAATATCAGTTCATCCATTTCCCATCTTCTTCATGCTCAGGAGTCTCTTCATGCTTCATGATCAGAGGATGATCTGCAAGACAGCTTGATATCTTGCCCAGTCATGTGATTCAGGGCCACCAGTGTTTCTGCACAAATATGCAAATCTGTCCACCTCTCCTTGTGACCTAGAAGGTAATCTCAAGGTAGTCACTTATTACTACAGTTGTCTGAAATAAATTGAATAACAGAATGACCATGGATGTTCTCTTCAAATGTCAGAACATATGCCAAAAATTAAAAGCTCTGTTTATTTGAATTATTTTATCAGTTAATAATCCTGCATAATAAGCTATTTTATGTCAAATTTAGATACCTTATTACCTTTTTGTTTGATGAACTTATTTGCTAGGGAGTTGTACTGACTTATTTGTGCTCCTTATAAAGGTGTAGTCAGTTGTCAGTCTCTACATTAAGTTTCTAAGCCTCATCCATGATGTTAGAAAGTCTGTGGTGCTTTTCTGTTTTTGATCAATGTATGATGAGCTTTCTGTGTTTCTGTATCTAGGATAAACTTCTATTTGCAAAAAAAAAAAAAAAGAGTTTATCATGTGAATTACTTAAATTTAAAAACTGTTTCTACATCCCTAAATGAGGCTTGGCTTTCTTCCCGTTTAGAAGACATTTCTTCCTCCCTGATAAGGGAGAAACTACTGCCTATGTTCTAGACCATCCCCTAGCCATGCACCACTAGAGTTTTTTTCCATTTAATTAAATTATCAGAGTATAATTACACACAATAAAATGTATATTTAAAGTGTACAATTTGGTGAATTAAAGGACTTAGACAAAAATTAAGAGAACACATTGCATATTTCCATTTATGTGTAATTTGACAGTGCACATAGCTTTAAATGCTTTGTTATATAATTGTGAAAATTTTAAGCTTCCTGAGGCTCAATTCCTTATTTATAAATTCAATTTGGAATATTAAATATAACTTCATATAGATGCCCTGAGAAATAAATGAAACATGTGGAAATTCATTTTTATGCAAAGAAAATGTTTCAAAGGTAATGTGACAGTGTGTGTGTTTGCATACTTCTTTCTTTAAAATAAGTACAATCATACAAATACATATAAACACAAAAACACAATTATGATTCCATTTTTTATGTTGAAAAGAAGCTTGAGAGAAAGTTGGACAGAACAGAAATGAAAGTAATGAATATTTAAATTAACATGATTTTAAAAATATTGATATATAGGCAAAAAATTTAAAGTAAAATGGGTGACTCCATTTTCATAACGGATAACTTTTGCTTTCTTAAGTTCAATGTCATCATAGACAACATTTAGATTTATGCAATGAGGAATTCACTAATAGGCCAGAATATCTTCATATTGATTAAAAATGTGTTTCTCCTTGGTGTGAGTTTTTATCATAAAATGTTCTTATTACTCACAGTAGGCCAAGTAATGAATGGAAAGTCAATGGGGAACACATGTACACCCATGGCTGGTTCACGTGAATGTATGGCAAAAACCACACAATATTGTAAAGTAATTAGCCTCCAATTAAAATAAATTTTTAAAAAATTTAGAGTCTTCCCAAGTAGCCCTAGTGGCAAAGAATCTGCCTGTCAATGTAGGAGGTACAAGAGACTTGAGTTTGATCCATGGGTTGGGAAGATACTCTGGAGGAGGAAATGGCAATCCACTCCAGTATTCTTGCCTGGAGAGTTCCATGGACAGAGGAACCTGGCAGGCTACAGTCCATGGGTCGCAGAATCGGACACAACTGAGCATACATACACTGCAACTACATTATATAGAATAAATGTCTATAACCATTTCCTATTGCTATTATATAAAAAAAAAATCCAACTTCAGTTTCCTAAAAACAACAACAACAACAACAAACAAATATATGCTTTTACAGTTCTAGATGTCAGAAGTTCAATTACTCCCAGGGACTAATGTCAAATTCTGGGGTTGTGGTTCAAGGTGGCAGAATAGGAAGATCCTACACTCACTCACCTCAAACCACAGATGCACCAAATCTCCAATTATGTATGGGTCAATTTTTTCCCGAAGTAAACCTGAAAACTATGTGAACATCTTCTCCATAACAAAGCTAATAAGGCTTCATCAAGATCGTAGGAGAAGCAGAGAAGTGGTCTCTTCAAAAACCCCACCCCTGCCATTGGTGACCTACAGGTGGGCAGGATCTCATGCTTACAGATATTTTCCTTGATGGACAATGGGTTTACACCTGACATCAAGCATGCCCATTCTTGGGACCTACACAGAAAGGTCTCAAGTCACCAAAAAGCATGGCATTGGAAATCAGTGGTGCTTCTTTCCAGGAAACCCCAAAGTCAGTATGGAAGGGAAAGTGTTCTTACACAGCTCATGTGCAGATTCACTTACCCCAGGAGCAGCATAAAAGCAGCAGTTTTAAAAAGCACCTAGAACATATATAGAGAAGATTCATTAGTTAATTAAGGCTTCTGCTTAGGGTGCAGGGGCTTACTGATATTTTCTCTGAGAACAGGGACATTGGAAGTGATCATTTTTTGCTCTCAATCCACCTTGTTAGTGTTGTCATTAGTGTGTGCCACTATTAACATGAGCTCAACCTTCCAAGTGTCCACAAGAATGCCCAACAACCAAAAAAAAAGAATGCCCAACAACCATGTGTTCCCTTCCCCTCTTGAGGCCAACAAGCTTTCTGGGAACTTGTGTTCTTCTTGCCACATGGAAGTGGAGGGTTTGCCCCACACCCACACTATTCCATGCCCCTGCTATGTCCAGTGGGCTTTCTTCAACTATGGGCTCTCCCATGACCCTGTACCCTTATAAGGATTACTCACCAAGGCTACTCACATCCCCACTGCAGCCAGTGAGATTAACCTGATTCTTCTGCAGCCCAAATGAAGCCAGAATGCTTCTCCTGCACTTTTTGCCTTTCTAGGCCCTGATGCAGCTAAACTCTTGCCCTGATCTAGAATCCCTGGCAGCCTAACTGACACCAGAGAATTTTCCCCTCTCATGTGCTCATCTTCCTGCAATACAGGAGACCCTGGTTCGATTCCTGGGTCGGGAAGATTCCCTGGAGAAGTGATAGGCTACCCATTCCAGTATTCTTGGGCTTCCCTTGTGGCTCATCTGGTAAAGAATCCGCCTGTAATGTGGAAGACCTGGGTTCGATCCCTGGGTTGGGAAGATTCCCTGGAGAAGGGAAAGGCTACCCACTCCAGTATTCTGGCCTGGAGAATTCCATGGGCCGTACAGTCCATTGGGTTGCAATGAGTTGGACATGATTGAGCAACTTTCACTCACTCATGTGCTCATCCAGGCTTCCCTGGTGGCTCAGATAGTAAAGAATTTTCCTGCAATGCAGGAGACTTATGTTTGATCCCTGAGTGGGGAAGATCCCCTGGAGAAGGGAATGGTAACCCACTCCAGTATTTCTTGCCTGGAGCATCCCATGGACAGAGGAACCTGGCAGGCTACAGTCTATGGGTTTGTAAAGAGTTGGGCATGATTGAATGACTAACACTACTACTACTATGCACTTATCCATGGCCCTGATTCATGTGAGCTTGCCCTATGTTCCTACCCCCTCCCCCATATAGCTGGTTCACTCACACCAGACCTAGACTCCCCTACAGCCCATTGTGTCCATCAGGCAAACACAATACACACAGGAGATGCCCCTCAAGCACCCAGCACTTGTGGCCAGGCAACCACTGTTTGGAGGGCCACAGGACTGAAATAGTCAGAGAAACAGTTCTGAGCAGGCTACCACCCTCAAGGCACAACATACAAAGTTGCCTGAAACACTTTTCCAAGTCTTCCTTGAAAAAGGCCTATTCACTTGTGCTGGAGCTTTAGCCTGAGTTGCATGTTTCGTATCTAAAGGCTATAGAGGAGCTCATGGGAGACAAAGCTGGGGGATGGCATCTCAGTGCTCTTCTTTGGCCTCAATGTATCTCACAGGTACCCCTCAGAAGGAGTTTATACACTCATCTGGATCTCCAATTTTTGCAACTAGTCAAGAGTACACCTACTGTGTTTCATCAGTAGGCCAGCAGGGGTTTTCATCACGTACCCACAGAACTGTAAATAATTGTAATATTTAAATAACTGCCACCTGACAATCTATCTTCCAACTAGTCTAAAAACATGTATTGACAGTGGTCCCTCCCTTTGGCACAGATAGGGCTTGCTTGGAACCACCTCCAACACTGGCACCAAATAGAAGTCACAGAACTGAAGGACACAATAACTGAACTAAAAAATACACTAGAGAGGTTTAACAGCAGACCAGATGATGCATAAGAACAGATCAGCAACTCAGAAGACAGGGTAGTGGAACTCAGCCAAACAGGACAGCTAAAAAGGCAGAGAAAAAAATAAAATGAAGACAGTTTAGGACATACCTGAAGCAACATTAATTGGAATGATATTTGCATTACAGGGATCCCAGAACAAGAAGAGAGAGAATGCAAGAGAGAGGGACAGAAAACTTATTTAAAAGAATAATTGCTGAAAATTATTCTAGCTTAGAGATGCTGAGAGACTGTGAAACAAAAACTCAAATTGATCAAGAGCAAGACACATTATGATTAAAACAACAAAACTTAGCATAGAATTTTAAAAGCACCAAGGGGAAAACAACTTACTACATACGAGGGCACTCCTAGTATATTAAGAGATTTCTCAAAATAAAATTTGCAAGCCATAAGGGAGTCACAACCAAGATAATCACTATGGTGTGATCACTCACCTAGAGCCAGAAATCCTGGAATTAGAAGTCAAGTGGGCCTTAGAAAGCATCACTACGAACAAAGCTAGTGGAGGTGATGGAATTCCAGTGGAGCTATTTCAAATCCTGAAATAGGATGCTGTAAAAGTGCTGCACTCAATATGCCAGCAAAGTTGGAAAACTCAGCAGTGGCCACAGGACTGGGAAAGGTCAGTTTTCATTCCAATCCCAAAGAAAGGCAATGCCAAAGAATGTTCAAACTACCACACAATTGCACTCATCTCACACAATAGTAAAGTAATGCTCAAAATTCTCCAAGCCAGGCTTCAGCAATACATGAACCATGAACTTCCAGATGTTCAAGCTGGTTTTAGAAAAGGCAGAGGAACCAGAGATCAAATTGCCAACATCTGCTGTATCATCTAAAAAGCAAGAGAGTGCCAGAAAAACATCTATTTCTGCTTCATTGACTATGCCAAAGCCTTTGACTGTGTGGATCACAATAAACTATGGAAAATTCTTCAAGAGATGGGAAAACCAGACCAGCTGACCTGCCTCTTGAGAAACCTATATGCAGGTCAGGAAGCAACAGTTAGAACTGGACATGGAACAACAGACTGGTTCCAAATAGGAAAAGGAGTTCGTCAAGGCTGTATATTGTCACCCTGCTTATTTAACTTCTATGCAGAGTACATCTAGAGAAATGCTGGGCCGGAGGAAGCACACGATGGAATCAAGATTGCCCGGGGGAAATATAACTAACCTCAGATATGCAGATGGCCCCACCCTTATGGCCGAAAGTGAAGAGGAACTCAAAAGCCTCTTGAGGAAAGTGAAAGAGGAGAGTGAAAAAGTTGGCTTAAAGCTCAACATTCAGAAGACTAAGATCATGGTATCTGGTCCCATCACTTCATGGGAAATAGATGGGGAAACAGGGGAAACAGTGCCAGACTTCATTTTGGGGGGCTCCAAAATCACTGCAGATGGTGACTGCAGCCATTAAATTAAAAGACGCTTACTCCTTGGAAAGAAAATTATGACCAACCTAGATAGCATATTTAAAAGCAGGGATATTACTTTGCCAACAAAGGTCCGTCTAGTCAAGGCTATGGTTTTTCCAGTTGTCATGTATGGATGTGAGAGTTGGACTGTGAAGAAAGCTGAGTGCCAAAGAATTGATGCTTTTGAGCTGTGGTGTTGGAGAAGACTCTTGAGAGTCCCTTGGACTGCAAGGAGATCCAACCAGTCCATTCTGAAGGAGATCAGCCCTGGGATTTCTTTGGAAGGGATGATGCTAAAGCTGAAACTCCATTACTTTGGCCACCTCACGTGAAGAGTTGACTCATTGGAAACGTCTCTGATCCTGGGAGGGATTGGGGGCAGGAGGAAAAGGGGACGACAGAGGATGAGATGTCTGGATGGCATCACCGACTCGATGGATGTGAGTTTGAGTGAATTCCAGGAGTTGGTGATGGACAGGGAGGCCTGGCATGCTGTGATTCATGAGGTCGCAAAGAGTCGGACATGACTGAGCGACTGAACGGAACTGAACTGAAGGGAGTCACATGATATACTCAAAGAGGTGAAAAAGAGAGAGAAAAAAAGAAAGAAACATCAAACTAAAAATACTCTACCCAGCAATGTTTTTATTCAGATTTGGAGAGTCAAAAGAATTTTAGAGATAAGTAAAAACTTAAAGTGTTCGTCATCACTAGGCAGTCCTAACAAAAAATGGTAAAGGGACTTCCTTAAGCTGGAAAGAAAGATCAATATTAAGAACAACAATGGCAACAAACATATTAAAGTATAGATCTCAATGGTAAAAGTAAATATGTAATAAAAGTAATGGATTAATTACCAATAAGCTAGTATGAAAGTTAAAAGATTAGTAGAAATTACTGCAACTAAAACAATTAGTTAAAAACATACAAAATAAGACATGTAAAATGTGACATTGAAAACATACAACATGGGAGCAAATGAAAATATACAATTTTAGGAAAACATTCAAACTTAGACTGTTAGCAACATAAAATAAACTATTATAATTATAGGTTGATTTAAGTAAGCCTGATATAAGAAGGGCACATGATTCAAACAGTTTTCTAACAGAATACACAGAAGGAAACAGTGATAGAAAATGATGTTTGAACATCACTATTTATTAGAGAAATACAAATCAAAATCACAATGAGATATCACCTCAGATGTGTTAGAATCTACCACTACTGCTACTACTACTGCTACTACAGTGGGTAGCCTTTCCCTTCTCTAGAAGATCTTCCCAACCCAGGAATCAAACCCAGCTCCCTGGCATTGAAGGTAGATTATTTATCAGCTGAGCCACCAGGAAAGCCCTGTGTTAGAATAGCTACTATCAAAAGACAAGAAATCACAAGTACTGATGAGGATGTGGAGCAAAGGAGACCCTTATACTCTGTTTTGGGGAATTCATCATATATAAGTGCAGCCACTATAAAAACTATGGATATCACTCAAAAAAAAAAAAATGTAAGTAGACCCACATAGTCCACTTTGAGTATTTTATTGGAAGAAAATAAAAATGTATTTGAAAAGATGTATACATCCCTATGTTCATTGCAACTTTATTTACCATAGGCAAGATATGGAAGCTACTTATCTATCAATACATTAATGGATAAAAATATATATGAGATACACACAGTGGAATATTACATGCACTCACACAAGGAAATACTACTCAGCTATGAAAAAGGAGCCATTGCCATTTGAGACAACATGGATGGACCTCGTGAGTATTATGCCATATGAAATAAGTCAGGCAGAGAAAGACAGATACTGTATGGTTTCACTTATATGATTGCACTTATGTATGGAATTTAAAACAAACAAACAAACAAAAAACTCATAGATACAGAGAAAATCTTGTTGGTTATCAGAGGATGAGTGAACTGGAGTGGGTGAACAAAATGGGTGAAGGGGATCAACTGTAATGTGACAGATGTTATTCTGGGGGTTCTTTCCCATGGATTTTAGATGTTTAGCAGCATCATTTCAGACATTATCTGACATTCAAGGGGAAAACATTTCTAGTTGAGAACCACTGGTCTAGTTTGAAAACTAGAAGTATCCTGATGGATTTACAATCAAGAGCCATCACATACTCAGATGATAACATTGCCCAGTTCACTAAAGACCTTCAAGCCCCATTTCTGCAGGGGAGAATAAAGTTCTGAAAATGTACTTCCTCATAGATGAGATGATTGTAAATACTCAATCAAACAATCCATATTCGGTATTAAGCTCAGGTTTTAGTAAAATAAACAAATAATTAAACATATCTCTCATCATTAACAAATGGTTTATAGTGAACTAAAATGACATCTCTGAACTACAGATATAAGTATAAAATCCCTCTGAACTACAGATGTAAGTATAAAAATCCCACGTGTAATGAAGACAATGTACTTCATGCCCAACCTTTATTACCAAAAGAGCTCAGTCCCCACCGCCCCTCCCCCCATCCCCAACACACACTCTTTGTTGAAACGAGAATAGAAATATTCATAGGATTCAGGGCCTGTGCCTCCACCACAGGTCAGTGATTTGAAGATGCAAGAGACCTGATCCAGACAGGTTCCTCAGTCTTAGATTTGGAGAAAACTCTAACTCAGAGTTGAGATAAGGTGCTAGGAGATTTAGAGATCTGAAAGGAAGGCTACTTCATGGAGGAGTGAAAAACAGAGAACAGAAATGGATTCACTTGACTTCTACCCTGCTCTCTTGTGAATTGAGAATCATTAAGGAAATTTTCCTTCCTTCCTTAACAGTTTTCCACAGGGGAATTATGAGGTTTAGAGTCTGAAATAACAGAGAGAAACATGCCTAATTAGCAGATATAGGGAGTTATAAATATATCCACATTTGCAGTCTCTCAGCATGTGTAAACTTGGGCTGGAAGGGCCCTTTTCCGTCTTTGTTTGGAGTCCTAATTCTTGTTGGGGGCTGTAGCTTCACTCATTCCTGCTGTTTTGTCTCCATCACCAACCATCCAAGGGAGAATTCAGATGTCCCTGTTGGAGACCATCCTCTCAGAGTTCCCATCCAGGTGAGTCAAACAACCCAGCTGACTACACATAAGGTCAGAGAGAATGGAAGCCAATTCAATTCAAGCCAGAGGCAATAGATTACTGTATCTATTTATTTGCTTGATAAATTAATTAATGTATCTATTATAGTAGTCACATAAAATTTACAGTGCAGCAATGCTATTTACATCTTTGACCATATTTCACAGTCTTTATCATGAAATTACTATTATATCAGTGCTAGAAAAAGATGTTGAAATTGTTAAATTCACATTGATTCCTATCAGGGGTGATTTTCCCCCTGAGGACACATTGAACAATGTTCTGGGACGTTTTTGGCTGTCAACCTGGAGGAGGGAAGATGGAGACCATGGATGCTGTAAACATCTTTCAATCTACAAGACAGAGCATAAAAGAGAATGATCTGGTTCAGAAAATTAATAGCCCTGAGACTGAGTATCCCTGGGGTAAAGCATATCAGTGAGGCAGTGTGTGTGTGTGTTCAGTTGTGTCTGACTCTTTTGCGACTTCATGGACTGTAGCCCACCAAGCTCCTCTGTCCATGTTGTCATTTCCTTCTCCAGGGGATCGACCCAGGGATCAAAGTCACATCTCTGGTGTATTCTGCTTTGGCCAGTGGATTCTTTGCAATCTAGCACCACCTGGGAAGCCCAAAGAATATCTGTACTTGTGATATTTATAGCTCTCTTTGGGTTGTTTAATACTTTATGTTTATGCTAGCAAAATTAGAGTACTGTCTTTGCTACTAGTTTAAAAGTTCCAACCTTAACCATCATAACAGTTCTTAATCCCAGTCTTTTTCCCAGGCTGATAGGTAAAGACGTTTCATGTTTTCTTAAAATATTGCTCAGTTAATCTTCATTTCCAGGGTCAGTCTGTTCCCATGTCCTTGAGGCCAGTTCTTGGAATTGTGGCAGCTTTTATGTCATGGCTACAGTCTGGTCCTCATGTAGTTAACTTCTTTCACCTGATGAGGGTTTCAGTATCTATAAGACAACTCACAGGATATAGCTCAGAATATTATCTACAAACCTTTTTTTTTTTTTTATCTATAAATCTTTTTTTTAATTTAATTTTATTTTTAAACTTTACATAATTGTATTAGTTTTGCCAAATATCAAAATGAATCCATCACAGGTATACATGTGCTCCCCATCCTGAACCCTCCTCCCTCCCCATACCATCCCTCTGGGTCGTCCCAGTGCACTAGCCCCAAGCATCCAGTATCGTGCATTGAACCTGGACTGGCATCTCGTTTCATACATGATATTTTACATGTTTCAATGCCATTCTCAGGAACTAAAGGCCCTTGACTTATTGTGCTTAATGACTAAACCCCTATTATTTAGTCTGTTGGACTGGTTTCCTTTGTTTCTGCATTTTCTCACTGCTCTAAGTTCTTCTCCAGCTGAAGTTTTTCTACACACAGAAGACAAGGTGGAACACAAGGTGAAGGTGAAGACCATAAGGCTCTCCTCCATTTCAGTATCACTTATAACATCTCCTCTTTCAGTTCTGATGTCATTTATTTGAGTCCTTGCCATTCTGTCTGCTGGGTACACACTTACACACATACCTTTGCATCTCCCTCCCATTCTTACCAGAGGTTATGATTCATGTGTCACCATGTTTGCCAGTCTTACCCAAAGCACATGAAAAATAGAATACTGTACTCTCCTTTATGCTTGCTTTCTTTCTCATCATACCACTTGTCCCCATCAGAAGTGATAGATAATCTTATGTTTGCGTATATATTTTTTGATCAGTGAATTGTAGGGAGTGTTGTTTTTCAACATCTTATATTCATAACATAGGCAGTGGTGAAAATATGGTCATACTACAATTTACATTCCTGAAATAGATGGGTTTCTCATTAAAACTGTAAAATTCATCCTGCCCTCTTAGGGAAAAAGCTGATTGGGAAAGCAATTTCATATCAGAAATGGTACAGGGGAATTCATTAAAGAAAATCAGATCCATACAACAAATACAAAAATTAATTTTATATTTTTTTTAATTTTTTTTTACTTTACAATATTGTATTGGTTCTGCCACACATCAACATGAATCCACCACAGGTGTACGCATGTTCCCCATCCTGAACCCCCCTCCCACCACCCTCCCCATACCATCCCTCTGAGTCATCTCAGTGCACCAGCCCCAAGCATCCTGTATCGAACTTGGACTGGCGATTTTGAATCAGTTCTAATGAGGTGGATGAAACTGGAGCCTATTATACAGAGTGAAGTAAGCCAGAAATAAAAACACCAATACAGTATACTAATGAATATATATGGAATTTAGAAAGATGGTAACAATAACCCTGTATGCGAGACAGCAAAAGAGACACAAAAATTAATTTATTGACTGCAAAGTATACATTATATAATTTAGAATATGTGAAGAACGCAAGTTTGTGTGAATATTGGTGCTTCCCAGGTGACTCAGCAGTAAAGAATCTGCCTGAAATGCAGGAATCACAGGTTTGATCCATAGGTTGGGAAGATCCCTTGGAGAAGGGCATGGAATCCACTCGAGTATCCTTGCCTGGAGAATTCCATGGACAGAGGAGCCTGGCAGGGTATAGTCCATAGTGTTACAAAGAGTCAGACACAACTGAAGCAACTTAGCACACACACCCTCACATATTTGTATTAGTCATGTTATTTCCTTCTTTCCTAGAAGTTACTTCCATCATATGCAACCAGGCAATGACACATGGATGTCAGGATTTCTTCTTCTGAGATTTTCAGAGCAACCAGAAGTGCAGCCTCTCATATTTGGGCTTTTCTTATCCATGTACCTGCTCACTGTGTTTGGAAACCTGCTCATTATCTTAGCTGTCAGTTCAGACCCCAACCTCCACACCCCTATGTACTTCTTCCTCTCCAACCTGTCCTTTGTGGACATCTGTTTCACCTCTACCACCATCCCAAAGATGCTGTGGAACATCCAAACCCAGAATAAAGCTATAACCTATGAAGGCTGCATCACACAGATTTATTTTTTCACCCTCTCTGCAGTGTTGGACATTTTTCTCCTGACCGTGATGGCCTATGACTGCTTTGTGGCCATCTGCCACCCCCTGCACTACACAGTCATCATGAACCCCCGGCTCTGTGCACTTCTGGTTCTAATGTCCTGGATCATATGTCTCCTGAATTCCTTGTTACAAAGCTTAATGGTATTGTGACTATCCTTCTGCACAAACTTGAAAATCCCCCACTTTTTTTGTGAACTCAATCAAATGATCCAACTTGCCTGTTCTGACACCTTTCTTAATAACATGGTGATGTATTTTGCAGCTGTCCTGATGGGTGGTGGTCCTTTCACTGGTGTCCTTTACTCTTACTCTAAGATAGTTTCTTGCATACGTGGAATCTCATCACTTCAGGGGAAGTATAAAGCATTCTCTACCTGTGCATCTCACCTCTCAGTTGTTTCCTTATTTTATTGTACAATGCTAGGGGTGTACCTTAGCTCTCCTAGGACCCACAGCTCACGATCAAGTGCAACTGCCTCAGTGATGTACACTGTGGTCACACCCATGCTGAACCCCTTCATCTACAGTCTGAGAAATAAAGATATAAAGAGGGCTCTGAAAGCATTCTTTGTGAAGCAAACTACGAAATGATTAATTGTCAGAATACTGAGGAAATGCACCTGATAGCAGAAGACAAAGCTCCAGAGTCAGAAATTTTGATTATTTAATCAGATTGTTAAAGTAATATTTTTCTCTATTTATTTCCTAATGTTTTTTCCTTGACCTCAACTTCTTTATAAGGTTTAAATAACTGACTTTATCAACCTTTCTGCTCTCTGATATCCAACAGCTTTGCTCATTGTTGTTTTCATGTTTTCCCAAATTTAGTTTCAACCATGGCTCAGAAATATTTGGAAATCCCTATTTACCGAATGAAACATTTTAGAATATTTCATATTATATACATCATATTAAATACTTTTTCTGTTGTTTTACTACTGGAATTGTCATACATTATAGTACTCTGATGAAAAAAGGTACAACTGATGATGAAAGCAATTTATATAAGTTAATAATGGAGGAAAATCTGAGACCACTTTTTGCCTTTTTATCTAACATTTCTTTCTATAGCTCTACCTTAACTAATCCTACTTACAATGTCGATTGTACGTCAAGGCTGTATATTGTCACCTTGCTTATTTAACTTATATTCAGAGTACCTCATGAGAAACACTGGACTGGAAGAAGCACAAGCTGGAATCAAGATTGCAGGGAGAAATATCAATAACCTCAGATATGCAGATGACACCACCCTTATGGCAGAAAGTGAAGAGGAACTCAAAAGCCTCTTGATGAAAGTGAAAGTGGAGAGTGAAAAAGTTGGCTTAAAGCTCAACGTTCAGAAAACAAAGATCATGGCATCTGGTCCCATCACTTCATGGGAAACAGATGGGGAAACAGTGGAAACAGTGTCAGACTTTATTTTGGGGGGCTCCAAAATCACTGCAGATGGTGACTGCAGCCATGAAATTAAAAGATGCTTACTCCTTGGAAGGAAAGTTATGACCAACCTAGATAGCATATTGAAAAGCAGAGACATTACCTTGCCAACAAAGGTTCGTCTAGTCAAGGCTATGGTTTTTCCTGTGGTCATGTATGGATGTGAGAGTTGGACTGTGAAGAAGGCTGAGCGCCGAAGAATTGATGCTTTTGAACTGTGGTGTTGGAGAAGAATCTTGAGAGTCCCTTGGACTGCAAGGAGATCCAACCAGTCCATTCTGAAGGAGATCAGCCCTGGGATTTCTTTGGAAGGGATGATGCTAAAGCTGAAACTCCAGTACTTTGACCACCTCATGCGAAGAGTTGACTCATTGGAAAAGACTCTGATGCTGGGAGGGATTGGGGGCAAGAGGAGAAGGGGACGACAGAGGATGAGATGGCTGGATGGCATCACAGACTCGATGGACGTGAGTCTGGGTGAACTCCGGGAGCTGGTGATGGACAGAGAGGCCTGGCGTGCTGTGATTCATGGGGTAACAAAGAGTCAGACACAACTGAGCGACTGAACTGAACTGAACTGAAATGTGTTAAAGCTGGCCACTTGGTATTATTCTCCTCATTAGAGTTCTGATACTCTTTTTTTTTCTTTTTCTTAATTCAGTGTCCAAAATGCTAACTTTAGTCACTGGCAAAATTATTATCAAATACATTTCTTCAAGAGGAGTATTTATTATAAGATAAACTTTAATAAATATACTGACCTAATATGACCTTAGATTCATAGATGACCTTAAAAAAGATGAAGATTTTTAAATCATATACTGAGCTATTTTGCAAAATATTTATTTTTCATACTGTACATTTATTCACTGGAATATGGACGTTTTGGGTGTTGGTTAGTTGTGTTTGGGTGTTAGTTGTTTGGGTGTTAGTTAGTTGTGCCCAACTCTTGTTTGGGTGTTAGTTAGTTGTGTCCAACTCTTTTGTGACCCCATGGACTGTAGCCTGCCAGGCTCCTCTATCCGTGAGATTTCCCAGGCAAGAATGCTGGAGTGGGTTGCCATTTCCTTCTCCAGGGGATCTTCCCAATCTACGTCTCCTGCTTAGCAGGTACATTCTTCACCACTGAGCCACTTGGGAAGCCCAGAATATGGAGAACTGTTGTCCATAGAATAGGGCTTTTATATATGTGTGGAAATTTGATTGGCACTTTTTAGTTTTATTGATGTATTATCTTTTTACCACTTCAAAATGTTTAATGCTGCCTATAGTATGACTCCTTCTATTGCTATAAAGGAAATGTGTCCCCTCTCCTACACTTTTTCATGAACACTAAAGTGATGGTGGATGAACATTATCAATGTCACCAATTATATGTTTCCTTTATGCACAGGAATTTTTTCATGTTTATTTCCAAAAAGTGACTCAGGAGAGCATGGATTCCTATCAATTCACATGAATGAAGAGCACTAGTATTCCCACACACACATGCATGTCCTTTCAACTGCTTCTGGTGACCATAAGCACTTTATAATAGAGCCATCTGAAATGACAAAATAATCAAGAGTACTGTCTTCAAATATAAGAAAAATACCAAGAATAATCAGCAGATTATTGTCTTCATTCTTACTTCTATTCACTTTGCTAATTGTATCAGTTAGCTGTTGCTGCATAACCAGCTAGCCTAAGAGCAAATGATATAATTCCTTTCTTACCAAATGATAATATATGATGTGATATGTATTACACATATATAATCGGAGCTCCACTGCTCTCTTCTTGAGTATAATAGTGAGCTAGGAGAATTTACATCTGTTTCTAAGGTTTGTTAATAATACATGTGGTCAGGTTGCACTTCTTTCTACAATCAGTTTATCATATTTTTGTACCTAGGTTCATATTTTATTTTAGAAAAAAAAAAAGTATCAAATGTGAATTTAATTTATCTATATCATTCCTGTATCTATATGGATACCATTTGTTTCTTCCCAGGTAGAAGAGATACCTCCGATCACTGCCCAGTCTGAATCACCTACTAGTCCTCTAGATATTACTCTGGTACATTCATTGTTACATTTTCCCTTCTGTAAAGTGTATTGGGCTTTAATTTAAGTATGACACAATATACACTATACATAATTAAAACATACAATTCAATAAATAAAAAGAGCCATACCAAAATTACAGTACCTACTTCATGTTTCCATTTGTATATAATTCAAGAACGTCCTCAATAAATTTCAGTCTTTTTATGTGATTCTTAAAAATATAACATTTCTGAGCCTAAATTTTCTTATTTCTAAATGTCATGTAGTACTGTAAACATAACATCAGGCAAATAGTATATGAAATAAATTAAATGTGCAGACATATTTTCTCAGGCCCAAAGAAAATATTCAAAAGAAAGTTGTGTGCATGTATATGTAAATTCCTTTATATAAATTTTATTGCAAATAAACATACTCACACATATTTGTACACAAAAACAGACTCCTGATCTCATATTTTGTCTTTAAAGGAAACTTGGAGAGGATTAAAATGTAAAAAAATGAATCTAAAAATTAACATGAAATAGAAGAGTGTAGAAATTTACACACACATGTATACCTGTGGTGGATTCATTTTGATATTTGGCAAAACTAATACAATTATGTAAAGTTTAAAAATAAAATAAAATTAGGAAAAAAAATAAAGTAAATGGTATAAATAAATTTAAAGGATTAATGACTTTCTTTACTTAATGTCTCAAAAATGAGAAATCCAAATCACATTTACATTTGTACATGATAAATATTCTACTGATTAAAGAGACTGAATATCTCCAAATTAATTTTTGATTTCTTCTTCTGCTTAAGATGGGGGTCACAACATTGAATGCCTTTACAGGGGAAGCTAAATGAATGAACTGAGACACTTAATATCAATTGCCTCAGCAAACTTTTATTAGTTAAATGTTTGTATTCAATTCCCAATGCTAATTTTAAATACCATACTAGTGATAGAAAGCAAACATGTGTATATATCTTTTCTTATTTTTGGTAAATGTCTTTATATTTTTATTTTTTTTTTTTTGCTGGCTCAATATCTTTGTTTATTTTTTATTAACATTTTGCTTTCTTTCATTTATTTTGTTTATTTATTTTTTTAAATTTTATTTTATTTTTAAACTTTACAATATTGTATTAGTTTTTCAGTATTTTTAATTTTTATTGGGGCAGAGTCACTCCACAATGTTGAATTAATTTCTGCTGTACAGTGAACCCCAACCCTAACCCTATACAGCAAAGTGAATCAACCATATGCATATGTATATCCAAAGAACTCTACTCAGTGCTCTGTGGTGACTTAAATGGGAAGGAAACACATATATGCTCTTATAATTCTAGGGTAAGAAGCCTGAAATGGGTCTCATTGGCTGAAATCAAGAGGTTTGAGGGGTGTGGCTAAAGTGGCAGAAAAGAATGACCCTGAGTTCATCTCCTCCCATGGTAAAACCAAAACTATAATTCACAGAGCAGCTATTGATAAGAACTATCCATGAGAAGACTAGCCAAAATGATTTTCATGACTGAAGATATAAAGAAGAAAACACATTGGGGAGGGAGGAGGGAGGAGGGTTCAGGATGGGGAGCACATGTATACCTGTGATGGATTCATTTTGATATTTGGCAAAACTAATACAATTATGTAAAGTTTAAAAATAAAATAAAATTAAAAAAAAAACAATTAAAAAAAATAATAATAAAAAAGAAGAAGAAAACACAGCACAATGAGTAAGAAGGGAGGAATGCAATATATACCCAAGATTTCATTTCCAAGGAGGAGACTCACACAAGAAGATAATCACAACTTCAGAGGTTCTCCCCAAGAGTGCTGGGTCTGAGCCCCACAACAGGATCCCCAGACCAAGAGTCCTACACTGGGAAGACAAGTCTTCAAACCATCTGGCATTGGAGTTCAGTGGGGCTTGCATATTGAAGAGTCAGAGGGCTACCGAATAAAGATTTCCCTCTTAAAGGGTGCATGAAAAATCTCAGTTGCTTTGAGACAGCACAGTTCAGTTCAGTTCAGTTGCTCAGTCGTGTCTGACTCTTTGCGACCCCATGGATCACAGCACGCCAGGCCTCCCTGTCCATCACCAACTCCCGGAGTTAACTCAAACTCATGTCCATTGAGTTGGTGATGCCATCCAGCCATCTCATCCTCTGTTGTCCCCTTCTCCTTCTGCCCCCAATCCCTCCCAGCATCAGAGTCTTTTCCAATGAATCTGTGAGACAGCGCAGACAGTTATTTGAGAAAAGACTGGGTCAGATCTACATACTTAACTTGACAAGCTTCTCAGATAGTCAAGAAACTCCTGGGACTGGCCTTGAGGATATAGACACCAGCAACAGTCATACTGGGGACCTCATTCTAACATGAGGACACTGCTGCTGGCAAACACCATTTTGGAGCCCTCCCTCTAGCATTCTAGCACAATAGTTTTACCTATCCGCCAGTGAACTAGACCAGTCAGCTTCAGCTTCAGATCCAGCCACCCCAGGATTTGGTTCTGCTATCTAGTAGGCCTCACCAACCCCAATAATCCCTGGGTTTTAAAGCCAACAGAACTGTTTGTGTTCTGTTTCCCTAGGAACTCTGTACAACTACATGTGCCAGAATCCAGACCTCCACACCAGCAGCCTGGTATTAGCCCTGGAACCACACAATCAGATATGCTGGAACCAGACCATATAATTCTAAAATTTGTGTGTAAACACAAAAGACCCTACATAGCTAAGGCAATCTTGAGAAAGAAGAAGAAAGTTGGAGGTAACACACACTTTGATTTCAAACTACACTACAAAGTCACATAATCAAAACAGTATGGTTCTGGCTCAAAACAGACATATTGATCAATGAAACAGAATACACGGTCCAGAAATTAACTCACACTGGTATGGACAGCTAGTCTATGGCAAAGGAGACAAAATGTACAATAAGGAAAAGAAAGCATTATCAGTAAATGGTGTTGGAAAGTTAGACAGATAAATGCAAAAGAATGAAATTGGACTACTGAGAAATCAGACCATGTACAAAAATGAACTCAAAATAGATTAAAGACATATGCAAAATCTGAAAGTATAAAACTCCTAGAAGACATGGGCTGTATGCTCTTTGAATCTTGTCTGAACAATATTTTTTGATCTATTTCTTGGCAAGGCAAATGAAATAAAAAATAAACAAATTTCCACGGTGAAGAAAACTTTCAAGAAAATGAAGAGGTGTGCTACTGTGTGTGCTGTGTGTTTCTGATTAGTTGTGTTTGACTCTGCGACCCTATGGATTGTAGCCCACAAGGCTCCTCTGTCCATGGGATTTCCCGGCAAGAATACTGGAGCCGGTTGCCATTTCCTCCTGCAGAAGATCTTCTCAACACAGGGATTGAACCTGCATCTCCTGTGTCTCCTGCATTGCAAGTGGTTACTTTACTGTTGAGCTACTAGGTGAGAGAAGGTAATTGCAAATGATATATCTGAAGAAGGGTGGATAGCCAAAATATAGAAAGATCTCATTTAACTTAACATTAAAAAAATAGTAATTAAAAATGGGCAGAAAGCCTGAATTGGCAGTTTTCCAAAAAAACATACACTGAGGCCAACAGGCATATGAGAATATGTTCAATATCAGTGCATGTGTGCTAAGTCGTTTCAGTCATGTTTGACTCTTTGTGACCCCATGGGCTGTGGCCCACCAGGCTCCTCTGTCCATGGGATTCTCCAGGCAAAAATACTGGAGTGGGTTGCCATGCCCTCCTCCAGGGGATCTTCCCAACCCAGAGATCAAACCTAGGTCTCTTACATCTCCTGCCTTGGCAGGCAGACTCTTTACACCTAGTGCAACCTGAGAAGTCAGTATCAATAATTACCAGGAAAATTCAGATCAAAACCACAATCAGATACCACTTGACACCTATTAGAATGGCCACCTTCAAAGAGACAGGAAATAATAAGTATTTTGAGGATGTGGAGAAAAGGGAATCTTTGTGCCCTGTTTGTGACATTGCATATTGGTACAGCCATTATAAACAACAGTATGAAGTTTTCTAAAAATAATTAAAAATAGAACTTCTAGGGAGAACAAGATGGCAGAGGAGTAGGTGGATGTGGAGTACATCTCTCTCCATGGATATATCAGGAATACACTTTCAGACACAGAAGTGCACACATAATACCAATTGAGAGCGGACAGGAGTACATGACTGGTGGGAAAGAATATATACAACCAAACAAAACTAGGTAGGATGAAGGAACTAGGGGGGAAATAGGAGTGTTAGTTGGACTGGACCTGCCCTTGGCTAATTGGGGAACTGAAGCAGGGGTCTGATCCCCAAATCAGGACAATTGTCTGAGTCAGAGGAGAAACATTTAAGGCTACAAGTGAAACAACTGATCTGTTGCAGCCTAAATGGAATGAGAATCATATAGTTCTTGCCACAGCCATACATACACTGCAGAGGGATGCAGGTCCCCTGGAAGGCACAGCAGCTGGGAGCTGGAGTTTAGGGATTGTGGAGCAATTCTAGGGCAAGGGCTGCTATTGACTGCAGAGAGATGGATCGAGCAGATGTGAGGGAGGAGATTGTGGTGGGAAATGCCTGTGGAGGAAAGCCAGGCAGCCATGGAAGTAAGGCGACACTACTAGTCAAGCATAGGGGGTGGAGCCATCACCATAGCCTCTCTTTCCCCACATGCCAGTATAGGAGGTGAACAATAGAGAGGCTGGCCCATCGAGAGCCTGACCCACTGAACTACAGAGTAGGACCCCATCCAGGGTACTCTTTTAAGTGACTGATGCACAGAACTACAGAGTAGGACCCCACCCAAGGTGGCCCTTTAAGTGCCTGATGTCCCGATCTACAGAGTAGGACCCCAGCCATGGGAACCCTCTAAGTGCTTAAAGGGTTGATACTATGGAGAAAGACTGGCCCAAGAGGCCTTCTGATTGCCAGCTACAAGAGGCTCAAAAAGACTATGATAGGGCCTTAATTCTTGAACTGGAGGCAGTCCATGTCCCTGCACACTTGGTGCTGCCAGGGTCCCCGCAAGCCAAGTAGCTGTGCTTCCTTCATGCTCAACCCTTACTGGGGCAGAGCTGTCACAGCCAAAAAAAATCTTGCGTCTACAGATGCAGGGTGGTTTTGAGCATGTCAGACACTTTGCGACCCTGTGGACTGTGGCCTGCCAGGCTTCTCTGTTGGGGAGGTCTCAAGGCAAGAACACTGGAGTGTATTAGCTAATACCAGTTGCCATACCCTTCTAGAGCACTATATTTCCTGCTTCCTTAGCCAGCAACTCCTCTGAGTTACCTGGTGCTGCCAGAACCCCTGCTATGCAAGCATCTACACCACCTCCACTCCTGGCTCTCACTGGGGTAGACCCAAGTCCTACAGGGCAGCCTCAGGAGCAAACCCCAGTGGACGACCCACATGCAGAGGTGGAAACAAAACCATAATTGAAACCCAGGGGCAGTGTGTCTAAGGAAGAAGACCTCAAACCTTCCCACCAGCTGTACAAGCTGCAGATTAAATCCACATGACAACTAGTCAGACTCTGTGTCTATGGAATATATAAAAGGACCTTGAGACCTCCCACAAAAGAAAATGCACTAGTTCTGATAGCTGTGGACATTGGAGGCAAGAACACACAGGAGTAGAACCAGATTCGAATCTGAGCTGCCCCCAACAGCAGTTCCAGAGACCGGCACCGAGGGAACCGAGGTGGACTCTGACTCGCAGAGAGGAAAGGACACTGACAGCAGTGACTCAAGAAAAACATTTATTATTCTTGTTTTCACTTGTTCTGTAGAGTATTTTGTATTTTTTTCTTTTTTTCTTTTTATCCCCCTCTGCTGTAGATACCAATTTTATTGGCACTATGAAATCTAATCTTTGCCTCCATCACATTTTTTATTGTTGTTATCTACCTCTGCCTCTAAGTTGGGTTTTCACAGTTCTGTAAAGTTTTCCTTTTTTAAAAATTTTCTTTCTTCTTCCTTGTTTTCCTTAATTTTAATTTTTTAGACCTATTACGTTTTTCTACAATTATTCCTCTTTTTGCTTTTCCTATTGTTCTTTTCCCCTTGCAGTTAATCTTGAATGTATATAAATCTTCTTCATCTACCTCTATTTAACTTTGCATATCTATTCTCTCTTTTTTTTCTGTCCTTTCATTTCAATATATTTGTTAGTTTTGCTTCATTGTTTTATTCCCAACTTAGCACCTTGATTTAGTTTAGTTCTCCAGCTTGTGCTTTACTTAATTTTTATCTTAATTGATAAATATAATTTTAGATTTCCTTTGATCACCAGGTCAAGCTACTGTACTTTATTTTTGTTGGACTGTTTTGATTTTGCTTATGGGTTTATATGTATATGTGTATATTCCATTATTTTAATTATTCTTTGCCTGATTTTGTAACTGCCATTTGTCTGGGATTCATCTTTGGTTTCTCATTTTGGGGCATTTATTTTAATCTCACGTAATGCCATAACAAACCAATTGTGGAATCTTTGTTCCTGACCAGAGATCAAGCCCTGAGCCTTCGAGGTGGGAGCACTGTCTCCAAGATCCCAGACTATCAGAGAATTAGCCCTAAGGAGTATCAAATAGTGACAACTCACACAAAGGAAACCACTTGAATACAAGACCCAGTATCACCCAACCACCAGTAGCATCCTGTGCAGGACACCTCATCTAAACAACAAACAAAACAAAAATACAAACCCAAACATCAGCAGATAGAATTACCACCTCACTCAGCCATGCCCATCAGAGGAAAAACAAACAAACAAAGAAAAACTCAGCACAAATCTCACCCCATACAAAGCTTACACAAACCACTGGACCAACCTTAGGAGGGCAGAAACCAAAAGGAAGAAAGAATTCAACCTTGAAGCCTGGAAAAAGGAGACCTCAAACACAATAAGTATTAAAAAAAAATAATGAAAAGGCAGACAATTACCACACAAATGAAGAGACAAACTAGAAACACAGAAGTCCAAATAAATGGAGAGGAAACAGGTGAACTACCTGGAAAAGAATTCAGAATAATGATGAAAGATGATAAAAATAAAAGATGAAAAAAAAAAAAAAAAACCTTGAAAACAGAATGGAGAAAATTCAAGAATCAATTAACAAAGAACTAGAAGAATAAATAATAAATATGCAGAGACAAACAACACAATTGCTGAAATTAAAAATACTCTAGAAGGAAAAATATAAATATCTAAAGATATCTAAAGCAGAAGAGAATCAGTGAACTGGAAGATAAAATGGTGAAAATAACCTCTGAAGAGCAGAATAAAGTAAAAAAATGAAAAGAAGTGAGGATAGTCTCAGAGACCTTTGGGATAATGTCAAATGCACCAACATTTGAGTTATAGGGGTCCAAGGGGGCGGTCCTAAGATGGCAGAGGAATAGGATGGGGAGACCACTTTCTCACCCACAAATTCATCAAAAAAACATTTAAACGCTGAGTAAATTCCACAAAACAACTTCTCAATGCCGGCAGAGGACATCAGGCACACAGAAGAGCAGCCTATTGTCTTCAAAAGGAGGTAGGAAAAATATAAAAGACAAAAAAAGAGACAAAAGAGGTAGGGATGGAGCTCCATCCCAGGAAGGGAGTCTTAAAAAGAGAGAAGTTTCCAAACACCAGGAAACACTCTTACTGCCAAGTCTGTGCTGAGCCTTGGAACCACAGAGGGCAACATAACCAGGAGGAAAAATAAACAATTAAAACCCACAGATTAGGAGCCCAGTGGTAACTCCGCCAGTGGAGAAGCAGCGCAGATGCCTGCACCCGCCACTAGCAAGCAGGGGCTGGGCAGGGAGGCGCGGGCTGCACTGCTTAGAGTAGGGATCAGGCCTGAATGCGCCAAGGGTAATCACAGCGAATTAATTTGGGCTAGCAAACCAGCCTGTGGGATAGCTACCACGTGAAAAGCCCTAAGACACTGCCAGGCCCGCGCACAGAACAAAGGGCTGAACAGAACTAGCCTGTTGCAGTCCATCCCCCTCCGGTGACAGGCAGCCAGGGCCGGAAGGGGGCAATCGCAGACCCAGAGAGACATTATTTACCTAACTGCATTCAGGCTTCTTTGCTATCTAAGACTTCTTAGGGTTCCGGACAGTCATCATCTGCCTGAGAAGGTGCGCTGGTTGTACACCCAGAAAACTGAGCAGCAGGGACAGGAGAGGTGATAAGTTGCAGTGACTGTGCTCACCAAACACCTCATCACCCGAGGTGCTCAGATCTGGGAGGGCAAAAAACGCAGGCCCAGTGGGGTCTGCACCTCTGAGGACTACCCGAGTGCCTGGACCTGAGCAGCTTAGACCTGGGAGGTGCATGCAGCCCAGGGCTGGCCTCGAACGGTTCCCAGCAGAGAAAACTAGAGCCTGAGCTGTGTGGGCAGGGAAGGTGTATGAGCCATGAGTGGGTGCAAGCCCAGTGTGGCTGAGACTCTGGGAGCACACGCCAGTGTTATTTGTTTGCAGCATCCCTCCCTCCCCACAGCTCGACAGAACAAGTGAGCCAAAAAAAAACAAAAAATGTGTTCACCACTGGACCCCTTGTGTCAGTGTGGAAATCAGACACTGAACAGACCAGCAAACAGAAAGCTAAAACCGAGGGAACCACCTTGGAAGTGACAGCTACAATAGATTAAAACCTGGTAGTTAGTACAGACTACATAGGAAGGGGACTGTAGATCTTGAGAAATATAAGCCAGACCAAGGAACTATTCTAGTGGAGGTGATGGAATTCCAGTTGAGCTATTTCAAATCCTGAAAGATGTTGCTGTGAAAGTGTTGCATGCAATATGCCAGCAAATTTGGAAAACTCAGCAGTGGCCACAGGACTGGAAAAGGTCAGTTTTCATTCCAATACCAAAGAAAAGCAATACCAAAGAAAGCTCAAACTACTGCACAATTACACTTATCTCACACACTAGTAAAGTAATGCTCAAAATTCTCCAAGCCAGGCTTCAGCAATACATGAACCGTGAACTTCCAGATGTCCAAGCTGGTTTTAAAAACACAGAGTAACCAGAGATCAAATTGCCAACATCCACTGGATCATGGAAAAAGCAAGAGAGTTCCAGAAAAACATCTATTTCTGCTTTATTGACTATGTCAAAGCCTTTGATTGCATGGATCACAATAAACTGTGGAAAATTCTGAAGAGATGGGAATACCAGACCACCTGACCTACCACTTGAGAAATTTGTATGCAGGCTAGGAAGCAACAGTTTGAACTGTACATGGAACAACAGACTGGATCCAAATAGGAAAAGGAGTATGTCAAGGCTGTATATTGTCACCCTGCTTATTCAACTTATATGCAGAGTACATCATGAGAAATGCTGGGCTGGAAGAAGCATAAGCCAGAATCAAGATTTCCAGAAGAAATATCAATAACCTCAGATATGCAGATGGCACCATGCTTATGGCAGAAAGTGAAGAGGAACTAAAGAGCATCTTGATGGAGGTGAAAGAGGAAAGCAAAAAAGTTGGCTTAAAGCTCAACATTCAGAAAACAAAGATCATGGCATCTGGTCCCATCATTTCATGCGAAATAGACGGGGAAACAGTGGAAACAGTGTCAGACTTTATTTTTGGGGGCACCAAAATCACTGCAGATGGTGACTGCAGCCATGAAATTAAAACACGCTTACTCCTTGGAAGAAAAGTTATGACCAACCTAGATAGCATATTGAAAACAGAGACATTACTTTACCAACAAAGGTCTGTCTAGTCAAGGCTATGGTTTTTCCTGTGGTCATGTATGGATGTGAGAGTTGGACTGTGAAGAAAGCTGACCACCAAAGAATTGATGCTTTTGAACTGTGGTGTTGGAGAAGACTCTTGAGAGTCCCTTTGGACTGCAAGGATATCCAACCAGTCCATTCTGAAGGAGATCAGCCCTGAAATTTCTTTGGAAGGACTGATGCTGAAGCTGAAATTCCAGTACTCTGGCCACCTCATGTGAAGAGTTGACACATTGGAAAAGACTCTGATGCTGGGAGGGATTGGGGGCAGGAGGAGAAGGGGATGACAGAGGATGAGATGGCTGGATGGCATCACTGACTCCATGGACGTGAATCTGAGTGAACTCCGAGAGATGGTGATGGACAGGGAGGCCTGGCGTGCTGCGATTCATGGGGTCGCAAAGAGTCGGACACGACTGAGTGACTGAACTGAATTGAACTGAACTGACTGAAGAAACTATGGGAAAATGAACTGACCCCATAATGCCCACAATAACACCAGAGAAAGTCCTAGATATATTTTTACTCTTTTTAGTATCATTCATTTTTTAACTTTTGTTTAATTTTTAAGTCCTCTATTGCTCCTTTAATTTTCATTTTTATAACCTACTAATACTTTTGAAAAAAAAGACTATTTTTTAAAGCAAACTTCATATATATATTTTTAATAATTTTTGTGACTTTTTTTCCTTCTTCTTTTCTATAATATTGTATTTTTGAAAATCCAACCTCTACTCTAGAATTTTAATCTTTGCTTTTTGGTATTTGTTATCAATTTTGTACCTTTAAGAACCCAATCTTCATACCAATTTTTACTTGGGAGCGAGATTACTGGCTTGACTGTTCTCTCCCTCTTTGGACTCTCCTTTTTCTCCACAAGGATGCCTCTGTGTCCTCCCTGTCCCTTCTCTTCTCTACCCAATTCTCTAAATCTCTGTCTGTTCCAGGCGGTGGAGAACACTTAGGGAACTGATTTCTGGCTGGATCTGTCTCTCTCCTTTTCATTCCCCCCTTTTATCCTCCTGGCCACCTCTGTCTCCTTCCTCCCTCTTCTCTGTATAACTCCATGAACATCTGTGAGCGGTCCAGACTCTGCAGCGCATATAAGCAACTGACTACTAGCTAGCATGCTCTATGCTCTTTTGATTCCACCTCATCTCATTCAGATCACCTCTAAGTCCCTCCTCCCCCTTCTCTTCTCCATGTAACTCTGTGAAACTCTCTGGGTGTCCCTCGCTGTGGAGAAACTTTTCATCTTTTACCTAGATGTTTTATTAACAGTGCTGTATAGAATGAGAAGTCTTGAGACTACTGTAAAAATAAGATTGCAAACCAGAATCAGGAGGCTTAAGTCCAAATCCTGAGAACATCAAAGAACTCCTGACTCCAGGGAACATTAATCCATAGGAGCTCATCAAACGCCTCCATTAGATCAGATCAGATCTGTCGCTCAGTCATGTCCGACTCTTTGTGACCCCATGAATCGCAGCACGCCAGGCCTCCCTGTCCATCACCAACTCCTGGAGTTCACTAAAACTCACGTCCATCGAGTCAGTGATGCCATCCAGCCATCTCATCCTCTGTCGTCCCCTTCTCCTCTTGCCCCCAATCCCTCCCAGCAACAGAGTCTTTTCCAATGAGTCAACTCTTTGCATGAGGTAGCCAAAGTACTGGAGTTTCAGCTTTAGCATCATTCCTTCAAAAGAAACCCCAGGGCTGATCTCCTTCAGAATGGACTGGTTGGATATCCTTGCAGTCCAAGGGACTCTCAGGAGTCTTCTCCAACACCACAGTTCAAAAGCATCAATTCTTTGGCACTCAGCCTTCTTCACAGTCCAACTCTCACATCCATACATGACCACAGGAAAAACCATAGCCTTGACTAGATGGACCTTTGTTGGCAAAGTAATGTCTCTGTTTTCAATATGCTATCTAGGTTGGTCATAACTTACCTTCCAAGGAGTAAGCGTGTTTTAATTTCATGGCTGCAGTCACCATCTGCAGTAATTTTGGAGCCCCCAAAAATAAAGTCTGACACTGTTTCCACTGTTTCCCCATCTATTTCCTATGAAGTGATGGGACCGGATGCCATGATCTTCGTTTTCTGAATGTTGACCTTCAAGCCAACTTTTCCACTCTCCACTTTCACTTTCATCAAGAGGCTTTTTAGTTCCTCTTCACTTTCTGCCATAAGGGTGGTGTCATCTGCATATCTGAGATCATTGATATTTCCCCCAGCAATCTTGATTCTAGCTTGTGCTTCTACCAGTCCAGCGTTTCTCATGATGTACTCTGCATATAAGTTAAATAAACGGGGTGAAAATATACAACCTTGACGAACTTCTTTTCCTATTTCGAACAGGTCTGTTGTTCCATGTCCAGTTCTAACTGTTGCTTCCTGACCTGCATACAAATTTCTCAAGAGGCAAATCAGGTGATCTGGTATTCCCATATCTTTCAGAATTTTTCACAGTTTATTGTGATCCACACAGTCAAAGGCTTTGGCATAGTCAATAAAGCAGAAATAGATGTTTTTCTGGAACTCTTTTGCTTTTTCCATGATGCAGCGGATGTTGGCAATTTGATCCCTAGTTCCTCTGCCTTTTCTAAAACCAGCTTGAACATCAGGAAGTTCACGGTTCACATATTGCTGAAGCCTGGCTTGGAGAATTTTGACCATTACTTTACTAGCGTGTGAGATAAGTGCAATTGTGTGGTAGTTTGAGCATTCTTTGGCATTGCCTTTCTTTGAGATTGGAAGGAAAACTGACCTTTTTGCAGTCCTGTGGCCATTGCTGAGTTTTCCAATTTTGCTGGCATATTGACTGTAGCACTTTCACAGCATCATCTTTCAGGATTTGAAATAGCTCCACTGGAATTCCATCACCTCCACTAGCTTTGTTCATAGTGATGCTTTCTAAGGCCCACTTGACTTCGCATTCCAGAATGTCTGTCTCTAGGTGAGTGATCACACCATCGTGATTATCTGGGTTGTGAAGCTCATTTTTGTACAGTTCTGTGTATTCTTGCCGTCTCTTCTTAATATCTTCTGCTTGTGTTAGGTCCATATCATTTCTGTCCTTTATCGAGCCAATCTTTGCCTGAAATGTTCCTTTGGTATCTCTGATTTTCTTGAAGAGATCCCTAGTCTTTCTCATTCTGTTGTTTTCCTCTATTTATTTGCATTGATCACTGAAGAAGGCTTTCTTATCTCTTCTTGTTATTCTTTGGAAGTCTGCATTCAGATGTTTATATCTTTCCTTTTCTCTTTTGCTTTTGACTTCTCTTCTTTTCACAGCTATTTGTAAGGCCTCCCCAGACAGCCATTATGCTTTTTCGCATTTCTTTTCCATAGGGATGGTCTTGATCCCTGTCTCCTGTACAATGTCATGAACATCATTCCATAGTTTATCAGGCACTCTATCTATCAGATCTAGGCCCTTAAATCTATTTCTCACTTCCACTATATAATCATAAGGGATTTTATTAAGGTCATACCTGAATGATCTAGGGGTTTTCCCTACTTTCTTCAATTTAAGTCTGAATTTGGCAAGAAGGGGTTCATGGTCTGAGCCACAGTCAGCTCCTGGTCTTGTTTTTGCTGACAGTATAGAGCTTCGCCATCGTTGGCTGCAAAGAATATAATCAACCTGATTTCGGTGTTGACCATCTGGTGATGTCCATGTGTAGAGTCTTCTCTTGTGTTGTTGGAAGAGGGTGTTTGTTATGACCAGTGTATTTTCTTGGCAAAGCTCTATTAGTCTTTGCCCTGCTTCATTCCGTATTCCAAGGCCAAATTTGCCTGTTACTCCAGGTGTTTCTTGACTTCCTACTTTTGCATTCCAGTCCCCTATAATGAAAAGGACATCTTTTTGGGGTTTTAGTTCTAAAAGGTCTTGGAGGTCTCCATAGAACCGTTCAACTTCAGCTTCTTCAGCATTACTGGTTGGGGCATAGACTTGGATTACTGTGATATTGAGTGGTTTGCCTTGGACACGAACAGAGATCATTCTGTCATTTTTGAGACTACATCCAAGTACTGTATTTCGGAGTCTTTTGTTGACCATGATGGCTATTCCATTTCTTCTGAGGGATTCCTGCCCGCAGTAGTAGATATAATGGTCATCTGAGTTAAATTCACCCATTCCAGTCCATTTCAGTTTGCTGATTCCTAGAATTTCGACGTTCACTCTTGCCATCTCTTGTTTGGCCACTTCCAATTTGCCTTGATTCATGGATCTGACATTCCAGGTTCCTATGCAATATTGCTCTTTACAACATCGGACCTTGCTTCTATCACTAGTCACATCCACAGCTGAGTATTCTTTTTGCTTTGGCTCCATCCCTTCATTCTTTTTGGACTTATTTCTCCACTGATCTCCAGTAGCATATTGGGCACCTACTGACCTGGGGAGTTTGTCTTCAGTATCCTATCATTTTGCCTTTCCATACTGTTCATGGGATTCTCAAGGCAAGAATACTGAAGTGGTTTACCATTCCCTTCTCCAGTGGACAACATTCTGTCAGATCTCTCCACCATGACCCACCAGTCTTGGGTTGCCCCACGGGCATGGCTTAGTTTCATTGAGTTAGACAGGGCTGTGGTCCTAGTGTGATTAGATTGACTAGTTTTCTGTGAGTATGGTTTCAGTGTGTTTGCCCTCTGATGCCCTCTTGCAACACCTACCGTCTTACTTGGGTTTCTACTACCTTAGGCGTGGGGTATCTCTTCATGGCTGCTCCAGCAAAGTGCAGCCAATGCTCCTTACTTTGGATGAGGGGTATCTCCTCACAGCTTCCCTTCCTGACTTTCAACGTGGGCCTCCATACCTACACTGAAACCTAGCGCCACCCAAGGGCCAACAAGTTCCAGAGCAAGACATACCACACAAATTCTCCAGCAACACAGGAACACAGCCCTGAGCTTCAATATACAGGCTGTCCAAAGTTACTCCACAATCATTGACATCCCATAACTCATTACTAGACACTTCACTGCACTCCAGAGAGAAGAAATCCAGTTCCACCCACCAGAACAACGACACAAGCTTCCCTAACCAGGAAACCTTGACAAGCCACCGATACAACCCCACCCACAGCAACGAAACTCCATAATAAAGAGAATTCCACAAACTGCCAGAATACAGAAAGGCCACCCCAAACTCAAAAATTTAAACAAGATGATGAGACAAAGGAATACCCATCAGGTAAAGGAACAGGATAAATGCCCACCAAACCAAACAAAGGGGGAAGTGATAGGGAATCTACCTCATAAAGAATTCCGAATAATGATAGTGAAAATTATCCAAAATCTTGAAATAAAAATGGAATCACAAATAAATAGCCTGGAGACAAGGATTGAGAAAATGCAAGAAAGGATTAACAAGGACCTAGAAGAAATAAAAAAGTGTCAATATACAATGAATAATGCAAGAAATGAGATCAAAAACACTCTGGAAGGAACAAATAGTAGAATAACGGAGGAAGAAGATAGGATTAGTGAAGAAGAAGATAGAATGGTAGAAATAAACGAATCAGAGAGGAAAAAAGAAAAATGAATTAAAAGAACTGAGGACAACCTCAGAGACCTCCAGGACAACATTAAATGCTCCAATATTCGAATCATAGGAGTCCGAGAAGAAGAAGACAAAAAGAAAGACCATGAGAAAATACTTGAGTAGATAATAGTTGAAAGCTTCCCTAAAATGGGGAAGGAAATAATCACCCAAGTCCAAGAAACCCAGAGAGTCCCAAACAGGATTAACCCAAGGCGAAACACCGCAAAACACATATTAATCAAATTAACAAATATCAAACACAAAGAACAAATACTAAGAGCAGCAAGGGAAAGACAGCAAATAACACACAAGGGAATTCCCATAAGGATAACAGCTGATCTTTCAATAGAAACTCTTCAGGCCAGGAGGGAATGGCAGGACATACTTAACGTGATGAAAGAAAATAACCTACAGCCCAGATTACTGTACCCAGCAAGGATCTCATTCAAACATGAAGGAGAAATCAAAAGCTTTAAAGACAAGCAAAAGCTGAGAGAATACAGCACCACCAAACCAGCTCTCCAATGAATGCTAAACGATCTTCTCTAGACAGGAAACACAAAAAGGGTGTATAAACTCAAACCCCAAACAATAAAGTAAATGGCAATGGGGTCATACTTACCAATAATTACCCAAAATGTAAATGGGGTGAATGCTCCAACCAAAAGACAAAGACTGGCTGAGTGGACACAAAACAAGACCCCTATATATGTTGTCTACAAGAGACCCACCTCAAAACAGGGGACACATACAGACTGAAAGTGAAGGGCTGGGAAAAGTATTCAACAGAAATAGAGACCAAAGGAAAACAGGAGTAGCAAAACTCATATCAGATAAAATAGAGTTTAAAACACAGGCTGTGAAAGGAGACAAAGAAGGACACTACATAATGGTCAAACGATGAATCCAAGAAAAAGATATAACAATTATAAATATATATGCACCCAACATAGGAGCACCACAATACGTAAGACAAATGCTGAGAAGTATGAAAGGGGAAATTAACAATAACACATTAATAGTGGGAGAGTTTAACACCCCACTCACACCTATGGATAGAACAACTACACAGAAAATTAACAAGGAAACACAAACTTTAAATGATACAGAAGACCAGTTAGACATAATTGATATCTATAGGACATTTCACCCCAAAACAATGAAATTCACCTTTTTCTCAAGTGCACATGGAACCTTCTCCAGGATAGATCATATCCTGGGTCAAAAATCTAGCCTTGGGCCATAAATTAAAAAAAAAAAATTGAAATCATTCCAAGCATCTTTTCTGACCACAATGCAGTAAGATTAGATCTCGATTACAGAAGAAAAACTATCAAAAATTCCAACATATGGAGGCTGAACAACACACTGCTGAATAACCAACAAATCACAGAAGAAATCAAAAAAGAAATCAAAATATGCATAGAAATGAATGAAAATGAAAAATTAACAACCCAAAACCTATGGGACACTCTAAAAGCAGTGCTAAGGGGAAAGTTCATAGCAATACAGGCATACCTCAAGAAAGAAATCTTAAAAATTAGGGCAGAAATAAATGCAATAGAAACAAAAGAGACAATAGCAAAAATCAACAAAGCCAAAAGCTGGTTCTTGAAAGGATAAATAAAACTGACAAACCATTAGCCAGACTCATCAAGAAACAACGGTAAAAAATCAAATCAATAAAATTAGAAATGAAAATGGAGAGAACACAAGAGACAACACAGAAATACAAAGGATCATAAGAGACTACTATCAACAATTATATGCCAATAAAATGGACAACGTGGAAGAAATTGACAAATTCTTAGAAAAGTACAACTTTCCAAAACTGAACCAGGAAGAAATAGAAACTCTTAACAGACCCATCACAAGCATGGAAACTGAAACTGTAATAGGAAATCTTCCAGCAAACAAAAGCCCAGGTCCAGACGGCTTCACGGGTGAATTCTACCGAATATTTAGAGAAGAGCTAACACCTATCCTACTCAAACTCTTGCAGAAAATTTCAGAGGAAGATAAACTTCCAAACTCATTCTATGAGGCCACCATCACCCTAATACCAAAACCTGACAAAGATGCCACAAAAAAAGAAAACTACAGGCCAATATCACTGATGAACATAGATGCAAAAATCCTTAACAAAATGCTAGCAATCAGAATCCAACAACACATTAAAAATATCATACACCATGACCAAGTGGGCTTTATCCCAGGGAAGCAAGGATTCTTCAATATCTGCAAATCAATCAATGTAATACACCACATTAACAAATTGAAAAATAAAAGCCATATGATTATCTCAATAGATGCAGACAAAGCCTTTGACATAATTCAACACTCATTTATGATAAAAAAAAAAAAAACTCTCCAGAAAGCAGGAATAGAAGGAACATACCTCAACATAATAAAAGCTATATATGACAAACCCACAGCAAACATTATCCTCAATGGTGAAAAATTGAAAACATTTCCCCTAAAGTCAGGAACAAGACTAGGGTGCCCACTTTCACCACTACTATTCAACATAGTTTTGGAAGATTTGGCCACAGCAGTCGGAGCAGAAAAAGAAATAAAGGAATCCAAATTGGAAAAGAAGAAGTAAAACTCTCACTGTTTGCAGATGACATGATCCTCTACACAGAAAACCCTAAAGACTCCACCAGAAAATTACTAGAACTAATCAATGATTATAGTAAAGTTGCAGGATATAAAATCAACACACAGAAATCCCTTGCATTCCTATACACTAATAATGAGACAATACAAAGAGCAATTAAGGAAACAATCCCATTCACCATTGCAACAAAAAGAATAAAATACTTAGGGATATATCTACCTAAAGAAACTAAAGACCTATATGTAGAAAACTATAAAACACTGGTGAAAAAAATCAAAGAGGATGCTAATAGATGGAGAAGTATACCATGTTCATGGATTAGACGAATCAATATAGTGAAAATGAGTATACTCTCCAAAGCAATCTATAGATTCAATGCAATCCCTATGAAGCTACCAACGGTATTTTTCACAGAGCTAGAACAAATAATTTCATAATATCTATGGAAATACAAAAAAAACCTCGAATAGCCAAAGCAATCTTGAGAAAGAAGAATGGAACCGGAGGAATCAGCCTGTCTGACTTCAGGCTCTGCTCCAAAGCCACAGTCATCAAAAAAATATGGTACTGGCACAAAGACAGAAATATAGATCAATGGAGCAAAATAAAAAGCCCAGAGATAAATCCACACACCTATGGACACCTTATCTTTGACAAAGGAGGCAAGAATATACAATGGATTAAAGACAATCTCTTTAACAAGTGGTGCTGGGAAAATTGGTCAATCACTTGTAAAAGAATGAAACTAGAACACTTTCTAACACCATACACAAAAATAAACTCAAAATGGATTAAAGATCTAAATGTAAGACCAGAAAGTATAAAACTCTTAGAGGAGAACATAGGCAAAACACTCTCCAACATACATCACAGCAGGATCCTTTATGACCCACCTCCCAGAATATTGGAAATAAAAGCAAAAATAAACAAATGGAACCTAATTAAACTTAAACGCTTCTGCACAACAAAGGAAACTATAAGCAAGGAGAAAAGACAGCCTTCAGAATGGGAGAAAATAATAGCAAATGAAGCAACTGACAAACAACTAATCTCAAAAATATACAAGCAACTCCTACAGCTCAATTCCAGAAAAATAAACGACCCAATCAAAAAATGGGCCAAAGAACTAAATAGACATTTCTCCAAAGAAGACATACAGATGGCTAACAAACACATGAAAAGATGCTCAACATCACCCATTATCAGAGAAATGCAAATCAAAACCACAATGAGGTACCATTTCACGCCAGTCAGAATGGCTGCAATCCAAAAGTCTACGAGCAATAAATGCTGGAGAGGGTGTGGAGAAAAGGGAACCCTCTTACACTGTTGGTGGGAACAAAAACTAGTAGAGCCACTATGGAGAACAGGGTGGAAATTCCTTAAAAAACTGGAAATAGAACTGCCATACGACCCAGCAAACCCGCTGCTGGGCATACACACCAAGGAAACTAGAATTAAAAGAGATACATGTACCCCAATGTTCATCGCAGCACTGTTTATAATAACCAGCACTTGGAAGCAACCTAGATATCCATCAGCAGATGGATGGATAAGAAAGCTGTGGTACATATACATAATGGAATATTACTCAACCATTTAAAACAATACATTTGAATCTTTTCTAATGAGGTGGATGAAACTGAAGCCAATTATACAGAGTGAAGTAAGCCAGAAAGAAAAACACAAATACGGTATACTAATGCATATATATGGAATTTAGAAAGATGGTAACGATAACCCTGTATGTGAGACAGCAAAAGAGACACAGATGTATAGAACAGTCTTTTGGACTCTGTGAAAGAGTGGGGAAGGGGTGGTTATTTGGGAGAATGGCATTGAAACATGTATAATATCATATAAGAAATGAATCGCCAGTCCAGGTTCGGTGCAGGATACAGGAATCTTGAGGCTGGTGCAGTGGGATGACCCAGAGGGATGGTATGGGGAGGGAGGTGGGAGCGGGGTTCAGGATTGGGAACAAGTGTACACCCGAGGCGGATTCATGTTGATGTATGGCAAAACCAATACTGTATTATAAAGTTATCATGGTTTTTAGATTCTCATTTGTTTCTATTTCATACAGTTTTTTTGGATCTCTATATTGTTGTTCTGTTGCTAAGTCATGTCTGACTCTTTATGACCCCATGGACTGCAGCACACCAAGCTTTCCTGTCCTTCACTATCTCCTGGAGTTTGCTTAACCTCAGGTCCATTGAGTCAGTGATGTCATCCAACCATCTCATCCTTTGTCATAACTCTGTGTAACTCAATGAAACTATGAACCATGCTATGCAGGGCCACCCAAGATGCACAGGTCATGGTGGAGAGTTCTGATAAAACATGGTCCACTGTAGAAGGGAATGGCAAACCACTTCAGTATTCTTTAAGAACCCCATGAACTGTGTGAATCCTCT
This sequence comes from Bos grunniens, assembly GCF_055505025.1. NCBI lineage: Eukaryota > Metazoa > Chordata > Mammalia > Artiodactyla > Bovidae > Bos > Bos grunniens. The sequence continues at coordinate 10,581,448 of NC_141171.1, forward strand.
GTACTTAACCTAATTTCATTCCTACTGATGGTCTTTGTTTCATAAATTCTTAGCTTCTTTTAACACTCTCTTTTTTTGTGTTACGTATATATTCATAGGCATGCTGCTGCTGCTGCTAAGTCACTTCAGTCGTGTCCGACTCTGCGTGACCCCATAGACGGCAGCCCACCAGGCTCCCCCGTCCCTGGGATTCATAGGCATACAAACACACAAATAGCATTCTGTGGCATCACAATTGTTCTTCATGTCTTAGTGCAGTCCTTTTTTCTACATGTACAGTCTTTCTTTTACTCAATAATACCTCAAAGACTAAACCTCCATTCAACTAGTATAATGCTAATTCATTATTTCAGTGGCTCCATAACATTTCATGGTGTGACTGTGCTATTCACCTGTGTAAAGCTTGTTCTGCCTAAAGTTTTCACTTTCATCTCAGGTTCAAAGGATTTGTTAACAAAATGAGCCACTCGTTATATGCAAACAAATAATACAAATACTTACTAGGGAATTATCTTGCTTACTTTCAATATACTAACATTAAAAGAAAAGAGAAATAGAAAAAGCAGAGGACACAACACCAAATTGGGTTCTTACCAACATCCAGACTTAAACAGTGCTGGGAAGTCTCATTACAGAGCACATCTGGAGTCCCAATTGGGAAAGGGTCCCAGGCACCAGTGTGTCCAATTTGTGGGTGAAACTTCAAAGATTGAAGTTCTAGTTCATTTCTAATTCCAGGAAGCAAACTGATATCATCATCAATCTGTGAGCAAATTTCAGCTCTGGTTTCATGTTATTGCTGTTTGCCTTGTTGTGTAAAACTTGGAGTGTAGTCAAGCCTGGGGCTTGGTTGACAGGTCTCCTCCAGGGGCTCAAAAATCTCAAGATTTTTCCCACATTTTATCTATGGTGTTGTAGTCTTGCACTTACAGCAGGCAGTCACTCCCAGTCAGGTCAGTGTCCAGGCAGGTTATAAGAAAGGTCAGAGACCTGCTCTGCTTTGTCTCTGAAGCCTAAACAAGACTATATATTTAATTTCCCTAACAAAGATTTACATAATTTTTCTCAATTGTTGCTGTTACTCACTCACTAAGTCATATCCAATCCAATGGATATTGCCATTATGACAATCAACAAAATTATTTTAAGATTGCTATGTTAAAATTCTGATTCCCCACCAAATGCAATATCATTCCTTCAAGGGACATTGAGCACTGTCCAGAGACATCTTGAACTAACAGCCTACAATGCACAGGATAGACCCCACCACAAAGAATAATCAACTGGCCCAGGATTCCAATAGTCCCAAGATTGATAAATCACAGTTAAAATATCTGTATTTTAATGTTAACAGTCTCTTCAGGTTATTTCCCACGTGTAACATTTCACCTTTCTGCGGAAAAAGTAGAGAATCCTTGTTTACTACCTGTTTAAAACCCCCAACCCCAATCAGTGTGAGAGATCTTTAAGTTGTCTCACAGACTGATGGATGTGAAAGAGATTTTTGTTAGTTTGTTTCTTTAAACTACTAATCAACTTGAAGAAATATTCATGTAGTTGATCAGCATGTTCATTATAACATGACCATTGTTATTACATGTCCATAAATTACATGCCTTCTATTCTTAGCAGCATTTTTAATGATTTTTGCAGATCTTTCTCCATTAACTCTTAGTTGAATATATTGTGCATAAAAAGTTTTAAATTTTATGTAATCAAATACATCCATCTTCTCACATATGATTTTCTTTTTTTAATTATGATGATTTTTCCCACATGTAGGTTTATGTGTATTGTTCAGTCATTCATTCATGTCTGGCTCTTTGTGATCCCACTGACTACAGCACACCAGGCTTCCCTGTACTTCACCATCTCCTGGAGCTTGCTCAAAGTCATGCCCACTGAGTTGCTGATGCCATCCAACCATCTCATCTTCTGTCGTCCCCTTCTTCTCCACACATTTTTATCTGTAGATCTTTAAATACTCACCTAAGAGGCCTTCTGTCTGTTTACACTGAGGTCTATAATCCTTTGGAAATTTTTAAGATGTGTGAAGTAGAAAGCCACATAATTTCCTTCTAGATGGATAACTACTTGTGCCAACTTCTTTGAAAGAATCAGCCTTTATCAACCTTATCATGTATTAAAGGACCAAATGCACGGAAACCTAATCCCTGATTCATTCAACAAATAACAAAAGAACATCTGTTTCAAGTCAAAGAGGTTTCAGTTCAGTTCAGTTCAGTCACTCAGTCGCGTCCGACTCTTTGCAACCCCATGAATCGAAGCACACCAGGCCTCCCTGTCGATCACCAATTCCCAGAGTTCACTCAGGCTCACATCCATCGAGTCAGTGATGCCATCCAGCCATCTCATCCTCTGTTGTTCCCTTCTCCTCCTGCCCCCAATTCCTCCCATATTCAGAGATTTTTCCAAAGAGTCAACTCTTCAAATGAGTTGGCCAAAGTACTGGAGTTTCAGCTTTAGCATCTTTCCTTCCAAAGAAATCCCAGGGCTGATCTCCTTCAGAATGGACTGGTTGGATCTCCTTGCAGTCCAAGGGACTCTCAAGAGTCTTCTCCAACACCACAGTTCAAAAGCATCAGTTCGTCAGGGCTCAGCTTTATTCACAGTCCAACTCGCACATCGATACATGACCACTGGAAAAACCATAGCCTTGACTAGACGGACTTCTGTTGGCAAAGTAATGTCTCTGCTTTTGAATATGCTATCTATGTTGCTCATGACTTTTCTTCCAAGGAGTAAGTGTCTTTTAATTTTGTGGCTGCAATCACCATCTGCAGTGATTTTGGAGCCCCAAAAAATAAAGTCTGACACTGTTTCCACTGTTTCGCCATCTATTTCCCATGAAGTGATGGGACCAGATGCCATGCTTTACGTTTTCTAAATGTTGAGTTTTAAGCCAACATTTTCACTCTCCTCTTTCACCTTCATCAAGAGTCTTTTTAGTTCCTCTTCACTTTGTGCCATAAGGGTGGTAACATCTGTGTATCTGAGGTTATTGATATTTCTCTCATCAACCTTGATTCCAGCTTGTGCTTCCTCCAGCCCAGCATTTCTCGTGATGTACTCTGCATATAAGTTAAATGAGCAGGGTGACAATATACAGCCTTGACGTACTCGTTTTCCTATTTGGAACCAGTCTGTTGTTCCATGTCCAGTTCTAACTGTTGCTTCCTGACCTGAATACAAATTTTTCAAGAGGCAGGTCAGGTGGTCTGATATTCCCATCTCTTGAAGAATTTTCCGCAGTTTACTGTGATCCACACAGTCAAAGGCTTTGGCATAGTCAATAAAGCAGAAATATATGTTTTTCTGGAACTCTTGCTTTTTCCATGATCCAGCAGACGTTGGCAATTTGGTCTCTGGTTCCTCTGCCTTTTCTAAAACCACCTTGAACATCTGGAAGTTCACAGTTCACATATTGCTGAAGCCTGGCTTGGAGAATTTTGAGCATTACTTTACTAGCGTATGAGATGAGTGCAATTGTGCGGTAGTTTGAGCATTCTTTGGCATTGCCTTTCTTTGGGATTGGAATAAAAACTGACCTTTTCTAGTCCTGTGCCCACTGCTGAGTTTTCCAAATTTGCTGGCATATTGCATGCAGCACTTTCACAGCATCATCTTTCAGGATTTGAAATAGCTCCACTGGAATTCCATCACCTCTACTAGCTTTGTTCATAGTGATGCTTTCTAAGGCCCACTTGACTTCACATTCCAGGATGTCTGGCTCTAGGTCAGTGATCACACCATCGTGATTATCTGGGTTGTGAAGCTCATTTTTGTACAGTTCTTCTGTGTATTCTTGCCACGTCTTCTTAATATCTTCTGCTTCTGTTAGGCCCATACCATTTCTATCCGTCATTGAGCCCATCTTTGCATGAAGTGTTCCCTTGATATCTCTAATATTCTTGAAGAGATCTCTAGTGTTTCCCATTCTGTTGTTTTTCTCTATTTCTTTGCATTGATCACTGAAGAAGGCTTTCTTATCTCTTCTTGCTATTCTTTGGAACTCTGCATTCAGATGCTTATATATTTCCTTTTCTCCTTTGCTTTATGCTTCTCTTCTTTTCACAGCAATTTGTAAGGCCTCCCCAGACAGCCATTTTGCTTTTTTGCATTTCTTTTCCATGGGGATGGTCTTTTTTTTTTTTTTTTTCCCATGGTTCAAGTTTAGCATAATTTTTTTTTTAGCATAATTTTTTTTATTTCTTTACTTTTTATTTTGTTTTATTTTTTTTATTTTTTTTTTGGTTTAGACAAAATGTAATACCAATTCATGACAAAAACTCTCAGGAAACTAACAATAGAAGAGAATTTCCTCAGTCAGGTAAAGTACTTTTAAGAAAAATCTGTATGACATAATAATTTTTTTTTCCCCAAATCTTCCCACCCTCTCCCTCTCCCACAGAGTCCATAAGACTGTTCTATACATCAGTGTCTCTTTTGCTGTCTCGTACACAGGGTTATCATTACCATCTTTCTAAATTCCATATATATGCGTTAGTATACTGTATTGGTGTTTTTCCTTCTGGCTTACTTCACTCTGTATAATAGGCTCCAGTTTCATCCACCTCATTAGAACTGATTCAAATGTATTCTTTTTAATGGCTGAGTAATACTCCATTGTGTATATGTACCACTGCTTTCTTATCCATTCATCTGCTGATGGGCATCTAGGTTGCTTCCATGTCCTGGCTATTATAAACAGTGCTGCGATGAACATTGGGGTACACGTGTCTCTTTCCATGGGGATGGTCTTGATCCCTGTCTCCTGTACAATGTCATGAACCTCCATCCATAGTTCATCAGGCACCCTATGTATCAGATCTAGTCCCTTAAATCTGTTTCTCACTTCCACTATATAATCATAAGAGATTTGATTTAGGTCATACCTGAATTGTCTAGTGGTTTTCCCTACTTTCTTCAATTTAAGTCTGAATTTGGCAAGAAGGAGTTCATGATCTGAGCCACAGTCAGCTCCTGGTCTTGTTTTTGTTGACTGTATAGAGCTTCTCCATCTTTGGCTGTAAAGAATGTAATCAATCTGACTTTGGTGTTGACCATCTGGTGATGTCCATGTGTAGAGTCTTCTCTTGTGTTGTTGGAAGAGGGTGTTTGCTATGACTAGTGCATTTTCTTGGCAAAAGTCTATTAGTCTTGGCCCTGTTTCATTCCGTATTCCAAGGTCAAATTTGCCTGTTACTCCAGGACTTTCTTGACTTCCTACTTTTGCATTCCAGTCCCCTATAATGAAAAGGACATCTTTTGGGGGTGTTAGTTCTAAAAGGTCTTGGAGGTCTTCATAGAACCGTTCAACTTCAGCTTCTTCAGCGTTACTGGTTGGGGCATAGACTTGGATTACTGTGATATTGAGTGGTTTGCCTTGGAAACGAACAGGGATCATTCTGTCGTTTCTGAGATTGCATCCAAGTACTGCATTTTAAATTCTTTTGTTGACCATGATGGCTACTCCATTTCTTCTGAGGGATTCCTGCCCGCAGTAGTAGATATAATTGTCAAAGATGACCAAAGAGGTATAGATACACTTTATGTTATATTCTTTTATGTCAAAATCTTTGCTTACTTAATTATTGATCCATGTTGGTATTGTTCAAGAACTGCTATTGTACATCATATTTCAATAAGTTTTCAATGCTCCATTCATTTGCTGAAGACAGTTGTATAACCATAACTCTACTTAATTGGTTTTATTATCTCTGCCAATCATTTTATTTCATAGTTTTTCAGTTTCATAGATTTGTTTTTATATAAGCACACTTCCCAAAAGATGATGCTGTGAAAGTGCTACACTCAATATGCCAGCAAATTTGGAAAATTCAGCAGTGGCCACAGGACTGGACAGGGTCAGTTTTCATTCCAGTCCCATAGAATGGCAATGCCAAAGAATGTTCAAACTGCCACACAATTTCACTCATCTCACTCATCTAGAAAAACAGTACTCAAAATTCTCCAAGCCAGGCTTCAACCGTACGTGAACTGTGAACTTACATGTGTTCAAGTTGGATTTAGAAAAGGAAAAGGAACCAGAGATCAAGTTGCCAACATCCATTGGCTCATTGAAAGAGCAAGAGAGTTCCAGAAAAACATCTACTTCTGCTTTGTTGATTATGCCAAAGACTTTGACTGTGGATCACAACAAAGTGTGTAAAATTCTTTAAGAGATGAGAATACCAGACCACTTGACCTGCCTCCTGAGAAATCTATATGCAGGTCAAGAAGCAACAGTTAGAACTGACATGGAACAACAGTATGGTTCCAAATCAGGAAAGGAAGACGTCAAGCCTGTACATTGTCACCCTGCCTATTTAAATTCTATGCAGAGTGCATCATGTGAAATGTCAGGCTGGATGAAGCACAAGCTGGAATCAAGATTGCTGGGAGAAATATCAGTAACCTCAGATATGCAGATGACACCATGCTTATAGCAAAAAGTGAAGAAGGACTAAATACCCTTTTGATGACAGTGAAAGAGTAGAATGAAAAAGCTGGCTTAAAACTCAACATTCAGAAAACTAAGATCATGGCATCTGGTCCCATCAATTCATGGCAAGTAGATGGGGAAACAATGGAAACCATGACAGACTTTATTTTGGGGGGGTTCCAAAATCATTATGGATGGTGACTGTGACCATTAAATTAAGAGATGCTTGCTTCCTGGAGGAAAAGCTATGCCCAAATCAGACAGCCTGTTAAAAAGCAGAGACATTACTTCGCCAACAAAAGTCCATCTAGTCAAAGCTATGGTTTTTCCAGTTGTCATGTACGGATATGAGTTGGATTATAAAGAAAGCTGAGCACTGAACAATTGATGCTTTTGAACTGTGGTGTTGGAGAACACTCTTGAGAGTCCCTTGGACTGGAAGGAAATCCAACCAGTCCATCCTAAAGGAAATCAGCCCTGAATATTCATTGGAAGGACTGATACTGAAGCTGAAGCTGAAGCTGAAGCTGTAATACTTTGGCCACCTGATGCAAAGAATTGACTCGTTGGAAAAGACCCTGATGCTGGAAAATGTTGAAGGCATGAGGAGAAGGGGATGACAGAGGATGAGATGGTTGGATGGTGTCACTGACTCAATGCACATGAGTTTGAGCAAGATCCAAGACTTGGTGATGGACAGGAAGCCTGGTGTGTTGCAATCCATGGCATCACAGAGTTGGACAAGACTGAGTGACTGAAGTAAACTAGTGTACAAGTATTTATATGAGTATATTTATCTACAGTAAAAAAATATATACAAATGTGCACACACATACATGCACATGACTCTTGCCTTGAATATTTTATTTGCACTCTGCAAAATATATCCCCACATTTCATTTATTTCATGCAATATTCATCTGAAATCATGTACACTATCCCACATAATGTTCATAAATAAGAAAATTGAGGTTCATAAAGAGTATGTTTTAATAATTACATAAAAGACATGAAATTTATTGTGCACTTTCTTGAATTTTACACAAATTGAAGCATGAGATAAGTACTATAATGTTCGTATGGCTCATTTTACTTATCAAATTGAAAATTTTAGTTCTGTGTTCTTTATACAGTGATATGCTCCAACTATAGTCCAACAAGTTTCTCAGAAGGAAAAAATGTAACATCATAGAATCTAGAGCACTGGTAAGTGATTCATACTACCAGTATGTGATAGGAGGTATCTCTTCTGCCTGGGAAGAAAGAAAATTGATATATAGGTATAAGAACATTAGAAGTAAGTTAAGGAATTCATTGACTATGCCAAAGCCTTTGACTGTGTGGATCACAATAAACTGTGGAAAAGTCTGAAAGAGATGGGAATACCAGACCACCTGACCTGCCTCTTGAGAAACCTATATGCAGGTCAGGAAGCAACAGTTAAACTGGACATGGAACAACAGACTGGTTCTAAATAGGAAAAGGAGTACGTCAAGGCTGTATATTGTCACCCTGCTTATTTAAATTCTATGCAGAGTACATCATGAGAAATGCTGGGCTGGAGGAAGCACAAGCTGGAATCAAGATTGCAGGGAGAAGTATCAATAACCTCAGATATACAGGTAGCCCCACCCTTATGGCAGAAAGTGAAGAGGAACTAAAAAGCCTCTTGAGGAAAGTGAAAGAGGAGAGTGAAAAAGTTGGCTTAAAGCTCAACATTCAGAAAACGAAGATCATGGCATCCGGTCCCATCACTTCATGGGAAATAGATGGGGAAACAGTGGAAATAGTGTCAGACTTTATTGTTTTGGGCTCCAGAATCACTGCAGATGGTGATTGCAGCCATGAAATTAAAAGATGCTTACTCCTTGGAAAGAAAGTTATGACCAACATATATAGCATATTCAAAAGCAGAGACATTACTTTGCCAACAAAGGTCCATCTAGTCAAGGTTATGGTTTTTCCAGTGGTCGCATATGGATGTGAGAGTTGGACTGTGAAGAAAGCTGAATGCTAAATAATTGATGCTTTTGAACTGTGGTGCTGGAGAAGACTCTTGAAAGTCCCTTGGACTGCAAGAACATCCAAACAGTCCATCCTAAAGGAGACCAGTCCTGGCTGTTCATCCGAAGGACTGATGCTAAGGCTGAAACTCCAATACTTAGGCTATCTGATGTGAAGAGCTGACTCATTGGAAAAGACCCTGATGCTGGGAGGGATTGGGGGCAGGAGAAGGGGATGACAGAGGATGAGATGGCTGGATAGCGTCACTGACTCGAAGCACATGAGTTTGGGTGAATTCTGGGAGTTGGTGATGGACAGTAAGGCCAGGTGTGCTGCGATTCATGGGGTCACAAAGAGTCAGACACGACTGAGCAAGTGAACTGAACTGAAGGAATTTACACTTGCTATTCTTTCTTTCCTGTAATATATAAGATGAACATAATCATAAAATAAACTGATTGTATACTGATTCTAAGGAGAAGTGAAACGTGCTCACAAATTTGTTGTTGTTGTTTTGCTGTTCTTGTTTTTAGTATTTTTTTTAATTTATTTATTTTAATTGGAAGCTAATTACTATACAATATTGTAATGGGTTTTGCCATACATTAACATAATCAGCCATGGGTGTACACGTTTTCCCCATCTTGAACCCCCCTCCCACCTGCCTCCCATTCCCATCCCTCAGGGTCATCCCAGTGCAACAGCCCTGAGCACCCTGTATCATGCATTGAACCTGAACTGGCAATCTGTTTCACATACGATAACATACATATTTCGATGCTGTTCTGTCCAATCATTGCATCCTCGCCTTCTCCCACAGAGTTCAAAAGGCTGTTCTATACATCTTTGTCTCTTCTCGTCTGGCATATAGGGTCATCATTCAGTTCAGTTCAGTGGCTCAGTCGTGTCCAACTATTTGCGACCCCATGAATCACAGCACGCCAGGCCTCTCTGTCCATCACCAACTCCCGGAGTTCACCCAGACTCATGTCCATCGAGTCAGTGATGCCATCCAGCCCTCTCATCCTCTGTCGTCCCCTTTTCCTCCTGCCCCAATCCCTCACAGCATCAGAGTCTTTTCCAATGAGTCAACTCTTCACATGACGTGGCCAAAGTACGGGATTTTCAGCTTTAGCGTCATTCCTTCCAAAGAATACACAGGACTGATCTTCAGAATGGACTGGATGGATCTCCTTGCAGTCCAAGGGACTCTCGGGAGTCTTCTCCAACACCACAGCTCAAAAGCTTCAATTCTTTGGTGCTCAGCTTTTGTCACAGTCCAACTTTAACATCCATACATGACCACTGGAAAAATCATAGCACTGACTAGACGGACCTTTGTTGGCAAGGTAAAGTCTCTGCTTTTGCATATGCTATCTAGGTTGCTCATAACTTTCCTTCCAAGGAGTAAGCATCTTTTAATTTCATGGCTGCAATCACCATCTGCAGTGATTCTGGAGCCCAAAACAATAAAGTCTGACACTATTTCCACTGTTTCCCCATCTATTTCCCATGAAGTGATGGGACCAGATGCCATGATCTTCGTTTTCTGAATGTTGAGCTTTAAGCCAACTTTTTCACTCTCCTCTTTCACTTTCCTCAAGAGGCTTTTTAGTTCCTCTTCACTTTCTGCCATAAGGGTGGGGCTACCTGTATATCTGAGGTTATTGATATTTCTCCCTGCAATCTTGATTCCAGCTTGTGCTTCCTCCAGTCCAGCATTTCTCATGATGTACTCTGCATAGAATTTAAATAAGCAGGGTGACAATATACAGCCTTGACGTACTCCTTTTCCTATTTGGAACCAGTCTGTTGTTCCATGTCCAGTTTAACTGTTGCTTCCTGACTTGCATACAGATTTCTCAAGAGGCAGGTCAGGTGGTCTGGTATTCCCATCTCTTTCAGACTTTTCCACAGTTTATTGTGATCCACACAGTCAAAGGCTTTGGCATAGTCAATAAAACAGAAATAGATGTTTTTCTGGAATTCTCTTGCTTTTTCCATGATCCAGCAGATGTTGGCAATTTGATTTCTGGTTCCTCTGCCTTTTCTAAAACCAGCTTGAACATCTGGAAGTTCACAGTTCATGTATTGCTGAAGCCTGGCCTGGAGAATTTTGAGCATTACTTTACTAGCATGTGAGATGAGTGCAATTGTGCAGTAGTTTGAGTGTTCTTTGGCATTGCCTTTCTTTGGGATTTGAATGAAAACTGACCTTTTCCAGTCCTGTGGCCATTGCTGAGTTTTCCAGATTTGCTGGCATATTGCATGCAGCACTTTCACAGCATCATCTTTCAGGATTTGAAATAGTTCCACTGGAATTCCAACACCTCCACTAGCTTTGTTCATAGTGATGCTTTCTAAGGCCCACTTGACATGCCATTCCAGAATGTCTGGCTCTAGGTCAGTGATCACACAATCGTGATTATCTGGGTTGTGAAGCTCTTTTTTGTACAGTTCTTCTGTGTTTTCTTGCCACCTATTCTTAATATCTTCTGCGTGTATTAGGTCCCTACCATTTCTGTCCTTTATCGAGCCCATCTTTGCATGAAATGTTCCCTTGCTGCTGCTACTGCTAAGTCACTTCAGTTATGTCCGACTCGGTGTGACCCCATAGATGGCAGCCCACTAGGCTCTGCCATCCCTGGGATTCTCCAGGCAGGAACACTGGAGTGGGTTGCCATTTCCTTCTCCAATGCATAAAAGTGAAAAGTAAAAGTGAAGTCGCTCAGTCGTGTCTGACTGTTCGCGACCCCTTGCACTGAAGCCTAGCAGGCTCCTCTGTCCATGGGATTTTCCAGGCAAGAGTACTGGAGTGGGGTGCCATTGCCTTCTCCAGAAATGTGTCCTTGGTATCTCTAATTTTCTTGAAGGGATCTCTAGTCTTTCCCATTTTGTGATTTTCCTCTATTTCTTTGCATTGATCGCTGAGGAAGGCTTTCTTAACTCTCCTTGCTATTCTTTGGAACTCTGCTTTCAGATGCTTATGTCTTTCCTTCTCCCCTTTGCTTTTCACTTTTCTTCTCTTCACAGCTATTTGTAAGGCCTCCCCAGACAGCAATTTTGCTATTTGCACTTCTTTTCCATGGGGATGATCTGATCCCTGTCTCCTGTACAATGTCATGAACTTCCATCCATAGTTCATCAGGCACTCTATCAGATCCAGTCCCTTAAATCTATTTCTCACTTCTACTGTATAATCATAAGGAATTTGATTTAGGTCATACCCAAATTGTCTAGTGGTTTTCCCTACTTTCTTCAATTTAAGTCTGAATTTGGCAAGAAGGGGTTCATGATGTGAGCCACAGTCAGCTCCCAGTCTTGTTTTTGCTGGCTGTATAGAGTTTCTCCACCTTTGTCTGCAAAGAATATAATCAATCTGACTTCGGTGTTGACCATCTGGTGATGCCCATGTGTAGAGTCTTCTGTTATGTTGTTGGAAGAGGGTGTTTGCTATGACCAGTGTGTTCTCTTGGCAAAACTATATTAGCCTTTGCCCTGTTTCATTCCGTATTCCAAGGCCAAATTTTCCTGTTACTCCAGGGGTTTCTTGACTTCCTACTTTTGCATTCCAGTCCCCTATAATGAAAAGGACATCTTTTGGGGGTGTTATTTCTAAAAGGTCTTGTAGGTCTTCATAGAACCGTTCAACTTCAGCTTCTTCAGTGTTACTGGTTGGGGCATAGAATTGGATTACTGTGATATTGAATGGTTTGGCTTGGAAACAAACAGAGATCATTCTGACATTTTTGAGATTGCATCCAAGTACTACATTTCAGACTCTTGTTGTCCATGATGGCTACTCCATTTCTTCTAAGGGATTCCTGCCCACAGTAGTAGATATAATGGTCATCTGAGTTAAATTCACCCAGTCCAGTCCATTTGAGTTCGCTGATTCCTAGAATGTTGACATTCACTCTTGCCATCTCCTGTTTGACTATTTCCAATTTGCCTTGATTCATGGACCTTACATTCCATGTTCCTATGCAATATTGCTCTTTACAACATCAGACATTGCTTCTATCATGAGTAACATCCACAATTGGGTATTGTTTTTGCTTTGGCTCCATCCCTTCATTCTTTCTGGAGTTATTTCTCCACTGATCTCCAGTAGCATATTGGGCACCTACCGACCTGGGGAGTTTCTCTTTCAGTATCCTATCATTTTGCCTTTTCATACTGTTCATGGGGTTTTCAAGGCAAGAATACTGAAGTGGTTTGCCATTCCCTTCTCCAGTGGACCACATTCTGTCAGACCTCTCCACCATGACCCTCCCATCTTGGGTGGCCCCACACAGCATGGTTTAGTTTCATTGAGTTAGACAAGACTGTGGTCCGTGTGATTAGACTGACTAGTTTTCTGTGATTATGGTTTGTGTGTCTGCCCTCTGATGCCCTCTCGGAACACCTACCATCTTACTTGGGTTTCTCTTACCTTAGACATGGGGTATATCTTCACTGCTGCTCCAGCAAAGTAGAGCTGCTGCTCCTTACTTTGGACGAGGGGTGTTTCCTCATAGCACCACTTCCTAACCTTGAATGTGAAGTAGCTCCTCTCGGCCCTCCTGCGTGCACAGCTACCGCACCTTGGACGTGGGGTTGCTCCTCTCGGCCGCTGCCCCTGACCTCGGCCATGGAGTCATCATTACCATCATTCTGAATTCCATATATATGCGTCAGTATACTGTATTGCTATTTTTCTTTCTGACTTACTTTACTCTTTATGATAGGCTCCAATTTCATCCACCTCGTTAGAACTGATCCAAATTCTTTTAAATGGCTGAGTAATACACCATTGTGTATATGTACCACTGCTTTCTTATCCATTCATCTGCTGATGGACATCTAGGTTGCTTCCATGTCCTGGCTATTATAAACAGTGCTGCAATGAACATTGGGGTACACGTGTCTCTTTCAATTCTGTATTCCTTGGTGTGTATGCCCAGCACTGGGATTGCTGGGCGGTATGGCAGTTCTATTTTCAGTTTTTTAAGAAATCTCAACACTGTTCTCCATAGTGGCTGTACTGCTTTGCATTCCAACCAACAGTGTAAGAGGGTTCCCTTTTCTCCACACCCTCTCCAGCATTTATTGCTTGTAGACTTTTGGATCGCAGCCATTCTGACTGGTGTGAAATGGTACCTCATTCTGGTTTTGATTTGCATTTCCCTGATAATGAGTAATATTGAGCACCTTTTCATGTGTTTGCTAGCCATCTGTATGTCTTCTCTGGAGAAATGTCTGTTTAGTTCTTTGGCCCATTTTTTGATTGGGTCATCTATTTTTCTGGAATTGAGCTGTAGGAGATGCTTGTATATTTTTGAGATTAGTTGTTTGTCAGTTACTTCATTTGCTATTATTTTCTCCCATTCTGAAGACTGCCTTTTTCACCTTGCTTATAGTTTCCTTTGTTGTACAAAAGCTTTTAATTTTAGTTAGGTCCCATTTGTTTATTTTTGCTTTTATTTCCAGTATTCTGGGAGGTGAGTCACAGAGGATCCTGCTGTGATTTATGTCAGAAAGGATTTTGCCTATATTCTCCTCTAGGAGTTTTATAGTTTCTGATTTTACGTTTAGATCTTTAATCCATTTTGAGTTTATTTTTGTGTATGGTGTTAGAAAGTGTTCCAGTTTTATTCTTTTACAAATGGTTGACCAGTTTTCCCAGCACCATTTGTGAAAGGTACTGTCTTTTCTCCATTGTATATTCTTGCCTCCTTTGTCAAAGTTATGGTGCCGTAGGTGCATGGATTTATCTCTGGGCTTTCTATTTTGTTCCATTGATCTATATTTCTGTCTTTGTGCCAGTACCATACTGTCTGGATGACTATGGCATTGTAGTAGAGCCTGAAGTCAGGCAGGTTGATTCCTCCAGTTCCATTCTTCTTTCTCAAGATTGCTTTGGCTATTCGAGGTTTTTTTGTATTTCCATACAAATTGTGAAATTACTTGTTCTAACTCTGTGACAAATACTGTTGGTTGCCCGATAGGGATTGCACTGAATCTATAGATTGCTTTTGGTAGTATACTTTTTTCCACTATATTGATTCTTCCAATCCATGAACATGGTATATTTCTCCATCTATTAGTGTCCTCTTTGATTTCTTTCACCAGTGTTTTATAGTTTTATATATGTACAAGTCTTTTGTTTCTTTAGGTAGATATATTCCTAAGTACTTTATTCTTTTTGTTGAAATCGTGAATGGGATTGTTTCCTTAATTTCTCTTCCTATTTTCTCATTATTTGTGTATAGGAATGCAAGGGATTTCTGTGTGTTGATTTTATATCCTGCAACTTTACTATATTCATTGATTAGCTCTAGTAATTTTTTAGTGGAATCTTTAGGATTTTCTATGTAGTAGATGATGTCATCTGGAAACAGTGAGGGTTTTACTTGTTCACTTCCAATCTGTATGCCTTTTATTTCTTTTTCTTCTCTGATTGCTGTGGCCAAATCTTCCAAAATTATGTTGAATAGTAGTGGTGAAAGTGGGCACCCTTGTCTTGTTCCTGACTTTAGGGGAAATGCTTTCAATTTTTGACCTTTGAGAATAATGTTTGCTGTGGGTTTGTCATATATAGCTTTTATTATGTTGAGGTATGTTCCTTCTATTCCTGCTTTCTGGAGAGTTTTTATTATAAATGGATGTTGAATTATGTCAAAGGCTTTGTCTGCATCTATTGAGATAATAATATGGCTTTTATTTTTCTTTTTTTTATTTTTTTAATTTTATTTTATTTTTAAACTTTACAATATTGTATTAGTTTTGCCAAATATTATTTTTCAATTTGTTAATGTGGTGTATTACATTGATTGATTTGCAGATATTGAAGAATCCTTGCTTCTCTGGGATAAAGCACAGTTGGTTATGGTGTATGATATTTTTCATGTGTTGTTGGATTCTGATTGCTAGAATTTTGTTAATTCTATGCTCATCAGTGATATTGGCCTGTAGTTTTCTTTTCTTTTTTCTTTTTTTTTTTTTTGTGGCATCTTTGTCAGGTTTCGCTACTAGGGTGATGGTGGCCTAATAAAATGAGTTTGGAAGTTTACCTTCCTCTGCAATTTGCTGGAAGAGTTTGAGTAGGATAGGTGTTAGCTCTCCTCTAAATTTTTGGTAGAATTCACCTGTGAAGCCGTCCGGACCTGGACTTTGTTTGCTGAAAGATTTCTAATTACAGTTTCAATTTCCGTGCTTGCGATGTGTCTGTTAAAATTTTCTATTTCTTCCTGGTTCAGTTTTCGAAAGTTGTACTTTTCTAAGAATTTGTCCATTTCTTCCACGTTGTCCATTTTACTGGCATATAATTGCTGATAGTAGTCTCTTATGATCCTTTTTATTTCTGTGTTGTCTGTTTTGACCTCTCCATTTTCTTTTCTAATTTTATTGATTTGATTTTTCTCCCTTTGTTTCTTGATGAGTCTGGCTAATGGTTTGTCTATTTTATTTATCCTTTCAAAGAACCAGCGTTTGGCTTTGTTGATTTTCGCTATGGTCTCTTTTGTTTCTTTTGCATTTATTTCTGCCCTAATTTTTATGACTTCTTTCCTTCTACAAACCCTGGGGTTCTTCATTTCTTCATTTTCTAGTTGCTTTAGGTGTAGAGTTAGGTTATTTATTTGACTTTTTTCTTGTTTCTTGAGGTATGCCTGTATTGCTATGAACTTTCCCCTTAGCACTGCTTTTACAGTGTCCAATAGGTTTTGGGTTGTTATGTTTTCATTTTCATTCATTTCTATGCATATTTTGATTTCTTTTTTGATTTCTTCTGTGATTTGTTGGTTATTCAGCAGTGTGTTGTTCAGCCTCCATATGTTGGAATTTTTAATAGTTTTTCTCCTGTAATTGAGATCTAATCTTACTGCACTGTGGTCAGAAAAGATGCTTGGAATGATTTCAATTTTTTTTGATTTATGGCCCAAGGCTAGATTTATGACCCAGGATGTGATCTATCCTGGAGAAGGTTCCATGTGCACTTGAGAAAAAGGTGAAATTCATTGTTTTGGGGTGAAATGTCCTATAGATATCAATTAGGTCTAACTGGTCTACTGTATCACTTAAAGTTTGTGTTTCCTTGTTAATTTTCTGTGTAGTTGTTCTATCCATAGGTGTGAGTGGGGTGTTAAACTCTCCCACTATTAATGTGTTATTGTTAATTTCCCCTTTCATACTTCTTAGCATTTGTCTTACATATTGTGGTGCTCCTATGTTGGGTGCATATATATTTATAATTGTTATATCTTTTTCTTGGATTCATCGTTTGACCATTATGTAGTGTCCTTCTTTGTCTCCTTTCACAGCCTGTGTTTTAAACTCTATTTTATCTGATATGAGTATTGCTACTCCTGCTTTTCTTTGGTCTCTATTTGCGTGGAATACCTTTTTCCAGCCCTTCACTTTCAGTCTGTATGTGTCCCCTGTTTTGAGGTGGGTCTCTTGTAGACAACATATATAGGGGTCTTGTTTTGTATCCATTCAGCCAGTCTTTGTCTTTTGGTTGGAGCATTCACCCCATTTACATTTTGGGTAATTATTGGTAAGTATGACCCCATTGCCACTTACTTTATTGTTTGGGGTTTGAGTTTATATACCCTTTTTGTGTTTCCTATCTAGAGAAGACCGTTTAGCATTCATTGGAGAGCTGGTTTGGTGGTGCTGAATTCTCTCAGCTTTTGCTTGTCTTTAAAGCTTTTGATTTCTCCTTCATGTTTGAATGAGATCCTTGCTGGGTACAGTAATCTGGGCTGTAGGTTATTTTCTTTCATCACATTAAGTATGTCCTGCCATTCCCTCCTGGCCTGAAGAGTTTTTATTGAAAGATCAGCTGTTATCCTTATGGGAATCCCCTTGTGTGTTATTTGTTTTCTTTCCCTTGCTGCTTTTAGTATTTGTTCTTTGTGTTTGATCTTTGTTAATTTGATTAATATGTGTCTTGGGGTGTTTCGCCTTGGGTTAATCCTGTTTGGGACTCTCTGGGTTTCTTGGACTTGGGTGATTATTTCCTTCCCCATTTTAGAGAAGCTTTCAACTATCATCTCTTCAAGTATTTTCTCATGGTCTTTCTTTTTGTCTTCTTCTTCTGGGACTCCTATGATTTGAGTGTTGGAACATTTAACATTGTCCCAGAGTTCTCTGAGATTGTCCTCATTTCTTTTAATTCATTTTTCTTTTTTCCTCTCTGATTCATTTATTTCTACCATTCTGTCTTCTACCTCACTAATCCTATCTTCCTCCTCCGTTATTCTACTATTTGTTCCTTCCAGAGTGTTTTTGATCTCATTTCTTGCATTAGTCATTATATATTGATGCTTTTTTATTTCTTCTAGGTCCTTGTTAATCCTTTCTTGCATTTTCTCAATCCTTGTCTCCAGGCTATTTATTTGTGATTCCATTTTTATTTCAAGATTTTGGATAATTTTCACTATCATTATTCTGAATTCTTTATGAGGTAGATTCCCTATCACTTCCCCTTTTGTTTGATTTGGTGGGCATTTATCCTGTTCCTTTACCTGCTGGGTATTCCTTTGTCTCTTCATGTTGTTTATATTTTTGAGTTTGGGGTGTCCTTTCTGTATTCTGGCAGTTTGTGGAGTTCTCTTTATTATGGAGTTTCCTGACTGTGGGTGGGGTTGGACAGGTGGCTTGTCAAGGTTTCTTGGTTAGGGAACCTCCTGTCAATTAATGTTCCCTGGAGTTAGGAGTTCTCTGGTGTTCTCAGGATTTTGACTTAAGTCTCCTGCTTTTGGTTTTCAGTCTTATTTTTTATAGTAGCCTCAAGTATTCTCCATCTGTACAGCAAAATTGATAAAACATCTAGGTTAAATATGAAAACTTTCTTCACAGTGAGGGACACCCAGAGAGGTTCACAGAGTTACATGGATATGAGAAGAGGGATGAGAGAGATAGAGGTGACCAGGCGGAGAAGAGGGGGAATCAAAAGGAGAGAGAGCAAGCTAGCCAGTAATCACTTCCCTATGTGCTCTCCACAATCTGGACCGCTCAGAGATGTTCACATTTATACAGAGAAGAAAAGAGGAAGAAAGGAGACAGAGGTGGCCAGGAGGATAAAGGGGGAATCAAAAGGAGAGAGACAGATCCAGCCAGTAATCAGTTCCCTAGGTGTTCTCCACAGTCTGCAACACACAAAGAGATTCACAGATTTGGGTAGAGAAGAGAAGGGGGAGGGAGGACATAGAGTTGACCTGGTGGAGAAAAAGGAGAGTCCAAAGTGGGAGAGAGCAGTCAAGCCAGTAATCTCGGTGCCAAGTAAAAATTGGTACTCAAGATTAGGTTCTTAAAGGTACAAAATTGATGATAAATACCAAAAAGCAAAGATTAAAAATCTACAGTAGAGGTTGGATTTTCAAAACTACAATATTAAAAAGTCACAAAAATTATAAAGTATATATATATATACGAAGTTTGCTTTAAAAAATAGGGTCTCTCTTTTTTTTTTTTGCAAATTAATCAGATCAGATCAGACCAGTCACTCAGTCGTGTCTGACTCTTTGCGACCCCATGAATCCCAGCACACCAAGCCTCCCTGTCCATCACCAACTCCTAGAGTTCACTCAAACTCACGTCCATCGAGTCAGTGATGCCATCCAGCCATCTCATCCTCTGTCGTCCCCTTCTCCTCTTGCCCCCAATCCCTCCCAGCATCAGAGTCTTTTCCAATGAGTCAACTCTTCGCATGAGGTGGCCAAAGTACTGGAGTTTCAGCTTTAGCATCATTCCTTCCAAAGAAATCTCAGGGCTGATCTCCTTCAGAATGGACTGGTTGCATCTCCTTGCAGTCCAAGGGACTCTCAAGAGTCGTCTCTAAAACCACAGTTCAAAAGCATCGATTCTTTGGCGCTCAGCCTTCTTCACAGTCCAACTCTCACATACATACATGACCACAGGAAAAACCATAGCCTTGACTAGACAGATCTTTGTTGGCAGAGTAATGTCTCTGCTTTTGAATATGCTATCTAGGTTGGTCATAACTTTCCTTCCAAGGACAAGTATCTTTTAATTTCATGGCTGCAGTCACCATCTGCAGTGATTTTGGAGCCCCCAAAAATAAAGTCTGACACTGTTTCCATTGTTTCCCCATCTATTTCCCATGAAGTGATGGGACCAGATGCCATGATCTTTGTTTTCTGAATGTTGAGCTTTAAGCCAACTTTTTCACTCTCCACTTTCCCTTTCATCAAGAGGCTTTTTAGTTCCTCTTCACTTTCTGCCATAAGGGTGGTGTCAGCTGCATGTCTGAGGTTATTGATATTTCCCCCGGGCAATCTTGATTCCAGCTTGTGTCTCTTCCAGTCCAGTGTTTCTCATGATATACTCTGCATATAAGTTAAATAAACAGGGTGACAATATACAGCCTTGACGTACTCCTTTTCCTATTTGGAACCACTCTGTTGTTCCATGTCCAGTTCTAACTGTTGCTTCCTGACCTGCATACAAATTTCTCAAGAGGTAGATCAGGTGGTCTGGTATTCCCATCTCTTTCAGAATTTTCCACAGTTTATTGTGATCCACACAGTCAAAGGAATAGAACATTATAAAAATGAAAATTGAAGGAGTAATAGAGGACTTAATTTTTTTTTAAAACAAAATTTTAATTAAAGAATGATTAATCCCATGGATGGAGGAGCCTGGTGGGCGTCAGTCCATGTGGTCGCGAAGAGTCCGACACGGCTGAGCGACTTCACTTTCACTTTTCACTGTCATGCATTGGAGAAGGAAATGGCAATCAACTCCAGTGTTCTTGCCTGGAGAATCCCAGGGATCTAGGAGCCTGGTGGGCTGCCATCTATGGGGTCACACAGAGTCAGACATGACTGAAGTGACTTAGCAGTAGCAGTAGCAGCAATAAAAATATATCTAGGACTTTCTCCGGTGGTGTTGTGGGCAGTGTGGCGTTCAATTCATTTTCGGATAGTTCCTTGATCCAGCTTACTTTTCTCAAGATCTGTAGCCCCCTTCCTATGTTGTCAGTACTAACTACAGGGTTTTAATGTATTGCACCCGTCACTTCCAAGGAGGTTCCCTCTGTTTTAGCTTTTTCCGTTTGCTGGTCTCTTCAGTGTCTAATTTCCATCCTGACACAAGGGGGCTGTGGTGGACACTTTTTTAGGCTCACTTGTGAGAGGTAACAGGCAGGAAGGCCAGGGGTCTCCAAACGGAGGAAGTACCCTGCAAGTGTCAGACATTTTTATCTCTCTTAAGCTGCAGGAGGAAACCAACTAGCGATATTTTTTTTCCTTCTCTATACAAATTTAAAAGGAGGTTTCTCTTAAAATACTGTGTTCCCATAATGATACCTGGTTTCACCTGAGGTTAACTATTCTCAAACCTTGAGATAACCAATGCAGTTTTCTTACAGAAATGTTTGTCTTAAGCTATGCTAATGTGTTATGCATTTACCCCAAACTCTGTCTTCAAGTCAATTCCGCCTCATGGCTCAGAACCTACTTGACAAACCAGTATGTTATACTCAGATATTGTTCCCCTAATCTATGTAAATGAAACTATTTTTATGGTAATCTGTCCTTCTACAAGATTCAAGTTTATCATTTTATGGCCCAGGATGAACCATTTGGTGCCAAGATTATCCCAAAATGCATCTTATGGGTGAAGGGCCTGGTGCCATTCTAAGTTTTAAGACATTCCTTTCTTTCATTAACAGAGTGCTAGTGACTATATAACATCCAGCTGAAAGCTAGCACGGGGGTACTTTTTCTGTCCCCCTTCTGATTCCTATGTCAGAAGCTTTCAGTATCTCCTTTATACTTTAATAAAACTTTATTACATAAAAGCTCTGAGCGATCAAGCCTCATCTCTGGCCCTGGATTGAATTCTTCTCCTCTGGGGGCCAGGAATCCCTGTGTCTTTTTGTTCAACAACAGCCTTTCACTTGTTCAGTCATGCTGTGGGAAGGGAGGGACGCTGCAAACAAATAACACTGGCGTGTGGTCGCAGTGTGTCGGCCACACTGGGTTTGCCCTTGCTCACGGCATGTGTGCTTTCCCTGTGTATACTGCTTAGGCTCTAGGTTGCTCTGCTTGGAACTGTCTGAGGCCAGCCCTGGGTTGTATGCACTTCCCAGGTCTAAGGTACTCCGGTTCAGGTACTCCGGTAGTCCTCAGAGGCACAGACTAGGTTGGGCCTGCATTTTGTGCCCTTTCCAGGTCCAAGCAGCTCAGGTGTTTGGCGAGCACAGTCACTGCAACTTATCACCTCCGCCGTCCCTGCCGCTTGGTTTTCTGGGTGTACAACCAGCGCACCTTCTCAGGGAGATGTTTATTCCTAGAATGTTTATTCCTAGATTCCTAGAATGTTAATGTTCACTCTTGCCATCTCCTGTTTGACCACTTCCAATTTGCCTTGATTCATGAACCTAACATTCCATGTTCCTATGCAATATTGCTCTTTACAGCATCGGACCTTGCTTCTGTGACCAGTCACATCCACAACTGGGTATTGTTTTTGCTTTGGCTCCATCCCTTCATTCTTCCTAGAGTTATTTCTCCACTGATCTCCAGTAGCATATTGGGCACTTACCGACCTGGGGAGTTCCTCTTTCAGTATCCTATTATTTTGCCAGGTTGTGTTGCAACCTGGCCAGCCGACTGTGAATTTGCTAACAAACGACAGGGTTGGCAGCTCAGCCTGTTTTTACACCTTCCTCTGAGCAAACCCACGTCCAAGGTCAGGGTGAGTGGCCGAGAGGAGCTACCCCACATTGGAGGTCAGGAACATTCAAGCCCAGTCCCTACTCTAAGCAATGCAGCCTGCCCCTCCCACTTGCTGGTAGTGGATGGGCTATTTCTCCACTGGAAGTTGCCCTTAGGCACGTAATCTGTGGGTTTTATTTATTTTTCCTCCTGGTTACTTTGCCCTCTGAGATTCCAAAACTTCCCACAGACCTGCTGGTGAGAGGGTTTCTTGGTGTTTGGAAACTTCTCCTCTTTTACAACTTCATCCCTAACTCTTTTGTCTCTCTTTTTATCTTTTATATTTTGTCTTACCTCATTTCAAAGACAATGGGCTGCCTTTCTGGGTGCCTGGTGTCCTCTTCCAGCGTTAAGAAGTTGTTTTGTGGAATTTCCTCAGGATTCAAATGATCTTTCAATGAATTTGTGGGGGAGAAAGTGGTATCCCCGTCCTATTCCTCTGCCATCTTCTGTGCTTTTTTTTCACACATGTTATTAAACAGCCTTATAAACAAATGTAGACACTCAAAACTGACTATAAACTTGAGAGAGCAGTGGGGCTCTGGACAGCATTCATTATCTTTGGTAAGAAAGGGATTATGTTATATCATTGGCTTTTAGGATAGTTTGTTATGCAGCAATAGCAAGCTGCTATTTGATCATTATTTTATAATGATAAAAGTGAATAGAAGTAAGAGCAAAGAGAATAATCTGCTGCTGATTATTCCTGGCAGTTTTCTTATATTTGAAGCAGTGTTCTTGGTTGCTCTGTTATTTCTGTAAAAATGGTGTTTCAAATGACTCATTTCCCAGTCACCAGAAGCAGTTAAAAGAACATGCTCATGTGTGTAGGAAGGCTGGTCCTATTGACTCATATGAATGGAATGAATCTTTGTGACCCCATGGACTCTAGGCCCCCAGGCTCCTCTGTCCATGGAATTTCCCAGGCAAGAATATAGGACAAGAAATAAATCTAGTCCTATATCAAATGTATATGTACCGAAACTTAATTTCTCATTTATTCAACAAATAATAACAGGACATTTGCTAGACGCCAAAGAGTTCTGTTAAGTCACTTCATTCATATCCAACTCTTTGTGACCCTATGGACCATAGCCTGCCAGGCTCCTCTGCCCGAAGGATTCTCCAGGCAAGAATACTGGAGTGGGTTGCCATTTCCTTCTCCAGAGGATTCTCCCAGCCCAGGAATCAAATCTGCATCTCTGGCGTCTCCTGCATTGGCAGGCAGATTCTTTACAACTAGTACTACCTTGTGTTATGTTTGCTTATATCAAATTCTTTGCTTTATTAATATTGACTCAATAATTTTTTTCTAATTATTACTATTGTACATCATATTTCAGTTAGTTTTCAGTGCTTTAATCATTTGTTGAATACAGTTGTATAATACCACTCTATTTAACTGAGTTCATTATCTCTGTCAACCATTTTGTTTCATAGTTTCTCATTTTCTTAGATTTGTTTCTATGTAACTGCACATCTCAGAGAAGGCAGCAGCACCCCACTCCAGTACTGTTGCCTGAAAAATCCCATGGATGGAGGAGCCTGGTAGGCTGAAGTCCATGGGGTCGCTGAGGGTCGGACATGACTGAGTGACTTCACTTTCACTTTTCACTTTCATGCATTGGAGAAAGAAATAGCCACCCACTCCACTGTTCTTGCCTGGAGAATCCCAGGGATTGGGGAGCCTGGTGGGCTGCCATCTATGGGGTCGCACAGAGTCATACATGACTGAAGCAACTTAGCAAGTACACATCTATTCACATATCATTTTGAGAAATTATGGCTGATATTACAAATGAAAGCCCTGCTTCTCTGAGACTTGCATTATAATGGTGAGGTACAACAAAATAAAATATATGTGCATATGACCTACAACCCCAGACATGAATCTTGTGAAGAAGATCATTCAGAGTTAGAACATAAACTACCATGTTGTGTGAAGAACTTAACAACGTGGTCTAAGGGGACCTTTGTACAAAGCAAGAGCCAGGAATAGTGTTTCCACTGATTGTTTTCAAAAGAGATAAAAAATGTGAAACCAGGAATAGCAAAGAAAAGATGACACTTAAGGAAAATAAAAGAGACTTTTCTCATGTCCTATAATATCATATAAAATCCAATTGTTCAAATAAGTATGGAAGAGCCACGGGGGTGGGGGGAGCCTTCTACTGCTTCATACATATTCTGCCCAATGTGATTGTACTTTGCATATTTCCTTTGGTGACATATTGATTTATTCTCTTAGCATATTTTTCTCTTGGAGCTTTGAATCTACAAGTGATTGATACCATAAAAATATCACTGCTTTCTTCTACTAACCAAATTTACTTTATTCCTTTATATACTTTCCCTATCTATCAAGGAGCTGTAAGAATTGGAGTGAAAAGAATTTTTTTTTTCTTTCCCATCATTTCTCAAGACCCACTTGAGCTATTAGATCTCTTTTCATGTTTATTCATGTCCAATTTCTCTTGCTCTCTCTCTTTCTCTGTCTTTTCCTGTTTATTGAGCAGATTCTTTCTGTTTCCATTGATATAGGACATAAAATGAGTATGCCAGTCTGAATACTCAATTTTATTTGTCCATAAGAAATGTACAAATTGGAATTTCAGTTACCATTTCTACATTCTTTGTAGAAATGATGTGATCCAGTCAGATTGAGTTATACCCACTTGTATTAATAGATTAACCACAGGAGCTGAGTATGAGAAAAGTATAGTAAGAACAGCACAGGAAGCAATGGTCTGGTGTGTGTGTGGGCAGAGGGGTTTGCATATGCTTGTGTGTGTGTGTCTGTGTGTGGTGAACTGAAATCAGTCCTCAGTGGTACAAGCCAAGTCTCCTATCTCCCACATTGCAGGCAGACACTTTAACCTCTGAGCCACCAGGGAAGCCCCATATATTCCAAGGTGACCCTTATAATACAGAAGTCAGAATTCAAACAAGAGATGGTGTTAAAGAGGACGTTGATTTCAATTTACAGGATGCCTTTAGTTCAGTTCAGTCGCTCAGTCATGTCCGACTCTTTGCGACCCCATATACTGCAGCACGTCAGGCCTTCCTGACCATCACTAACTCCCGGAGTCCACCCAAACCCATGTCCACTGAGTCGGTGATGACATCCAACCATCTCATCCTCTGTCATCCCCTTCTCCTCCTGCCCTCAATCTTTCCCAGCATCAGGGTATTTTCCAATGAGTTAGCTCTTCGCATCAGGTGGCCAAAGTATCAGAGTTTCAGCTTCAACATCAGTCCTTCCAATGAACACCCAGACTGAGCTCCTTTAAAATGGACTGGTTGGATCTCCTTGCAGTCCAAGGGACTCTCAAGAGTCTTCTCCAACACCACAGTTCAAAAGCATCAATTCTTTCGTGCTCAGTTTTCTTTATAGTCCAACTCTCACATCCATACATGACCAGTGGAAAAACCATAGCCTTGACTAGACGGACCATTGTTGACAAAGTAATGTCTCTGCTTTTCAATATGCTGTCTAGGTTGCTCATAACTTTCCTTCCAAGGAGTAAGCCTCTTTTAATTTCATGGATGCAGTCACCATCTGCAGTGATTTTGGAGCCCAGAAAAATAAAGTCAGCCACTGTTTCCACTGTTTCCCCATCTATCTGTCATGAAGTGATGGGACCAGATGCCATGATCTTCGTTTTCTGAATGTTGAGCTTTAAGCCAACTTTTTCACTCTCCTCTTTCAATTTTATCAAAAGGCTTTTTAGTTCCTCTTCACTTTCTGCCATAAGGGTGGTGTCATCTGCATATCTGAGGTTATTGATATTTCTCCCAGCAATCTTGATTCCAGCTTGTGCTTCTTCCAGTCCGGCGTTTCTCATGATGTACTCTGCATATAAGTTAAATAAGCAGGGTGACAATATACAGCCTTGATGGACTCCTTTTCCTATTTGGAATGAGTCTGTTGTTCCATGTCCAGTTCTAATTGTTGCTTCCTAACCTTCATACAGGTTTCTCAAGAGGCAGATCAGGTGGTCTGGTATTCCCATCTCTTTCAGAATTTTCCACAGTTTATTGTGATCCACATAGTCAAAGGCTTTGGCATAGTCAATAAAGCAGAAATAGATGTTTTTCTGGAGCTCTCTTGCTTTTTCCATGATCCAGCGGATGTTGGCAATTTGATCTTTGGTTCCTCTGCCTTTTCTAAAACCACCTTGAACATCTAGAAGTTCACAGTTCACGTATTGCTAAAGCCTGGCTTGGAGAATTTTGAGCATTACTTTATTAGCATGTGTATAAACATCTTATATATCAGACAAACATAAGACTCTAAAAGATTTAGAGAAGCAAGATCGGACAAAAAAACAAGTTTGTAAATATAGAGAACAGAGGACAGAGAGGGGGAGTGGGTGAAGGGGATCAAAAGGTACAAGCATCCAGTTATAAAATAAGTCATATAGATATAACGTGCAACAAAGCAACAATAGCTAATAATATTGTATTACAAAGTTTCTAACAAAGTAAAGCTTTTCTTTTTCAATATTCCATTTAGAATTTAATGATTTTTCAAAATCAGTCTTATCCACTGACAGTAATCACAGTGAGAGGCATTCTCTCTCTCTCTCTCTCTCTCTCTCTCTCTCTCTCTCCATACTCACCAGATTAAGCAATCAGGAAATTTATTGTCTTACATATTGGGAAGTTCTGAGGTCAAACAAACTTCAGCATTGGGTGATTCAGCTGATCAACAATGTCATCAAGGTCCATTTTTCTGCTCTGCCTTTCTGACTGGACTGGTGCCCCTTTTCAGGCTGCTGGATGGAGCCATTCCAGCATTGCATCCAGAAATTGCAATGTTCAGAAAGAAAAGGGATATCAGGGGTTTTTTCTTAGGAAGGAGGAATCTTACTAGAAGCCCCACAGCTTTTGGTCCTCATTGCAAGAATGGAGTCACCAATCCATTCTGAAACCAATCTCTGACTGGGGGTGGGGCACCATAGCTGTTTATGGTCAAATAGAATGTACCTTAGAAATGGGGCCGGGGCGGTGGTCATCGTTGTTCATAACTGGAGCTCTTGGACCTTGATGATTAAGAAAATAAATGTGAGGGGCATCAAAGAACACCTGCCTATGAGTTAACTTGCCTAATTCAGTTGAATTTTTTAATTGAGTTAGTTTTGAATTGGCCAAAAAGTTGAAATTTCCTATCACAAGCAAAAACAATTTGTAACTGTGTGTTGTGATGGATGTTAACGACTTATTTTGGTAATCATTTGGCAATATATACAAATATCAAATAATCCCATTTCACATTTGGAACTATTATCGTGTTATGTGCCCATTACAACACAATTTTTAAATGTCCACTAATCAATAATAAATATATAATTCTGCTCACTCTGACCTAAAGGCCTCACAGGGGTAAAAAGTCCAATATGATTATTCATGTTGGGGAGGTTTTCTTATACATAGTATCACATCTTCGGAGAGTGAAAAAGTTTGCTTAAAGCTCAACATTCAGAAAACGAAGATCATGGCATCCGGTCCCATCACTTCATGGCAGATAGATGGGGAAACAGTGGTTGACTATTTTTCTGGGCTCCAAAATCACTGCAGATGGTGATTGCAGCCATGAAACTAAAAGACGCTTACTCCTTGGAAGGAAAGTTATGACCAACCTAGATAGCATATTCAAAAGCAGAAACATTACTTTGCCAACAAAGGTCTGTCTGGTCAAGGCTATGGTTTTTCCAGTGGTCATGTACGGATGTGAGAGTTGGACTGTGAAGAAAGCTGAGCACCGAAGAATTGATGCTTTTGAATTGTGGTGTTGGAGAAGACTCTTGAGAGTCCCTTGGACTGCAAGGAGATCTAATGAGTCAAGCCTA
Source organism: Bos grunniens (assembly GCF_055505025.1). Taxonomy (NCBI): domain Eukaryota; kingdom Metazoa; phylum Chordata; class Mammalia; order Artiodactyla; family Bovidae; genus Bos; species Bos grunniens. The sequence continues at coordinate 10,609,500 of NC_141171.1, forward strand.
AAGGAGATCAGTCCTGGGTGTTCACTGGAAGGATTGATGTTGAAGCTGAAACTCCAGTACTTTGGCCACCTCATGCAAAGAGTTGACTCATTGGAAAAGACCCTGATGCTGGGAAAGATTGAGGGCAGGAAGAGAAGGGGACAACAGAGGATGAGATGGTTGGATGGCATCACCAACTCAATGGAAATGAGTTTGGGCGGACTCAACATTGGTGATGGACAGCGAGGCCTGGAGTGCTGCAGTTCATGAGGTCACAGAGAGTCAGACATGACTGAGTGAACTGAACTGAGCTGATACAAAAGAGATTAAAAAACCACCTTCAATGAGTATTTCAGTACAAATACTATGTGAAAGTCACTCAGTCGTGTCCCACTCTTTATGACCCCATGGACTATGAAGTTCATGGAATTCTCCAGGCCAGAATACTGGAGTAGGTAGCCTTTCCCTTCTCCAGTGGATCTTCCTGACCCAGGAATCGAATCAGGGTCTCCTACATTGCAGGCAGATTCTTTACCAGTTGAGCCATAAGGGAAGCCCAAATACTAATTCAGTATAAATACCATGCACATAGTTTAAAAACAGAACTGCAGTTTCTAAGAAGCTAATCATAGGGCAGATTAAAAGGGAAGAAAGAATCCAGATCAGCATTTTCCTCAGTTAACTTATTCAAAGTGCAAGTAACACTTAAAATAAGAAGTCTTTTCAACACGCACAGACCAAGATCAGATGTCTTCCGTGGCTGGACTTGCTGGTCTCTACATCATGAAAAACGGCTATCTAAGGTTGCTTCCAGGTGTGTAGAATTATAACACAGGGTATAGACTAATAGAGCTGTTTGGGGACTCTATCCAGTCTGCAAATATTCTCTTCTTTCTTTCATCCTTGATATTTAACTTGCTTTCCTACTATCTCTATAAGGGATAGACAAGTAGAAATTTTAAGGATATTAGCACACTGATAGTAAGTTTCAAAGGAGAAAACTGGTCAAACTTACTTCTGGGCAAATTGGAGACTTAAAGATATCTCATTTTGCCACCTGTATTAGTCCAGGTTTTCCTGAGAAAGAGAATTCACTGGAATGTTTAGAGAGAAGGAAAGAGAAAGGGGTTTATTGAAGGAACTGGTTCATGGGACTGCAGAGGTTGGAAAATTCAAAATCTACAGGACAGGGAGGCAGGCTGGAAACCCTGGGAAGACCTAATGCTGCTTCTCAAGTCCAAATGCAATCTGGAAGAATTCTCTCTTCCTCAGTGAGGTCAGTCTTTTTACTATAAGGTTTTCAACTGTTTGAAAAAGGATCACTTATATAATGGAGAGTAATCTGCTTTACTCAAAGTCTATGGATTTAAATGTGTGTGTGCATTCATGTTTAATCTCAAAGTCGTCTCAGATTCTTTGGGACCCAATGGACTGTAATCCACCAGGCTTCTCTGTACATGGGATTTCCCAAACAAAAATACTGGAGCAAGTTGCTAATTTCTTCTCCAGGTGATCTTCCCAGCCCAGGGGCTGAACCCGCATCTCCTGCTAGGCAGGCAGATTCTTTACCACTGAGTGACCTGGGAAGCCCTGCTTTAAATGTTAATCTCATTTTTAAAAAGCAAAACAAAACTCCGCAGCAGCATCTAGACTAGTGTTTGACAAAATATCTGGGTACTATGGCTGAGACAAGCCTGGTAAACTTTTTTTTTTTTTTTCCAGAAGAGCATAAAACCAACCTATGTGAAAATTCTAATGGCATAAGAAAAACACCATTACTTAATCTATAGGCTTTATGCAGGATGGAATGATTTGAGGGAAACCACTCTAGTATTCTTGCCTGGAAAATCCCATGGACAGAGGAGCCTAGTGGGCTGCAGCCTATGCGGAGGCAAAGAATTGGACACAACTGAGCAACCAACACTTTCAATAGTGAATTGGTGAAAAAACAGTATCAGAAAGGTCAGCTTAATTCTGATGAATCTTTATTTTCTTCACTGTTTAGAATAATACCTGTTACCTAGTAAGTCAAATGTTCCTTATATGTTGTCCTCATTGCTTGTAAATTGTTTTCTGGTTTTTATGAGAATGGCCATATTTCTTATCTTCTGATATGTGGAACATGACTTTCTTAATTCTGGGCACATTTGGGGAAAATTCTGTGCAGACTCACAGATCGTAAAAAATTTTCATAAGGTTCACTGGCTCCCATGGATAAGATAACAGACTCTAATATGTGCTCCACATATTGCCTATAAGAGTAAATTTTATCTTTGCACCCATAGTTATTTTCTTTTTTATTCGTTTTTTTTTTTTTTTTTTAACTTTCATTTTGTATTGGAGTGTAGCCAATTAGGGGCTTTCTAGGTAGCACAGAAGGTAAAGAACCCACCTACCAATGCAGGAGACATAATGAGATGTGGGTTTGATTGGAGAAGAGAATCGCAATCCACTCCAGTATCTTTGTCTGGAGAATTTCATGGACAAAGGAGCCTGGCGGGCTGCAGTCCATGGGATTGCAAAGAGTAAGACACGTCTGAATGATTAACACACACACACACACACATATGTCCAATTAATAATGTTGTGATAGCTTCAGGTGAACAGTGAAGGGACTTGACCATACATGTACATGTATCCATTCTCCCCCGAAATTCCTCCCATCCTGGTTGCCACATAACATTGAGCAGAGTTCCCTGTGCTATGCAGTAGGTCCTTGTTAGTTATCCATTTTAAATGTAGCAGTGTGTACATGTCCATCCCCAACTCCCTAAATATCCCTTCCTCCATTCTTCCCACCCCACCCCCCGGCAACCATAAGTTCATTCTCTATGAGACTCTTTCTGTTTTGTAAGTTAATTTGTATTATTTCTGTTTAGATTCCACATATAAGGGTTATTTTCATAACAGAAAACTTGATCAGTAACTCATTTTCTCAGACCAAACTGGGAGATCAAGAAAAAAGGCTGTGATCTTGATACACTATAGCAGGACCAGGAGTTCACTTGGAAGGAACCATAGAAGTCATTGGACTTCCCTGGTGGCCCAGATGGTAAAGAATCTGCTGAAATGCAGGAGACCCAGATTTGATCCCTGGGTGGGAAAGATGCCCTGGAGAAAGGAATGGCTACCTACTCTAGTATGCTTGCCTGGAGAATTCCATGGACAGAGGAGTCACCTTGTGGGCTAAAGTCCTTGGGGTCACAAAGAGTCAGACATGACTGAGCCACTAACTCTTTCAGTTTCATAGAAGTTATTGGTGCTATATGTGGAGAGGCCATTTAACAAGGTTATAGTGACTCTACCTTAGTTCTTCTACCTTAGAAGTTTCATTAGTTCTTACTTCTCACATGCTCTAAACTCCCTGTCTCCTGATTCCAGGGCTCCATGCCCTGCTGCCATAATTGTGAGCTAGGGCTCCAACTCAGGGCTGTTCCATTTCTACTACCCATACCCATCTTTGTCATGTATGTTAAACGTGAAGAGAGATCCTGAAAGAGAAACCTTCAGAGCAGATTTCTGCCACTGTCAGAGAACAAATAACCTAGGTACAACAATCTAAAGAACTTTCTCCTCCACAATTTAACACTTCCACTGGAAGAGGTTGGAATTTCAAAGATGTGTTACTAACATCAGCTGTTGGTCTATATATATTGCCTGTCCTTTACCTGTAGCACCTGATTTTTCCATGAGGACTGTGTCCGTTGCTGACTGACTCCTCAGGGAGACCCAAGACTCAGGTGAAAGGCTGAGTTCTCGATCCTGAGTACAGTACAGGAGAATATGACATGCCACTGGAAAGCTAAAGGATACAGGGCCCAGAAACACATCCCCAGGTGGCAATGGCTATGGGGACAGGAGATGAAATTGAGTGTGACTCTACTCTGTCATCTTTCTGTTTTTCTGCCCCCAGGATTCTTGATTCTGCTGTTTTTGCCATTGGAATCCACATCCTTGAACAAGAAACGTAAGTTTGTTCAGCCAGCCCCATTAGTGACATAAGCTGTGGAGCATATGCTGAGGTCTGTGTCCTCTTACCAACAAAGGATTAAGAAAGTAGGCTTATGCTGAATGTAAGGTCCAGACACAGTTTTATGAATGTAAGAGAAGCTATTCCTCCACACTCCAACATGCTCAGAAGTTTTTGTCTCTTCCTATTCCAAGAAAGGGCTTCCCAGCTGACTCAGTGGTAAAGAACGTGCCTGCCAATGCAAGAGACACAGGTTTAATTCCTGGATCATGAAGATCCCCTGGAGGAGGAAAATGGCAACTCACTCCAGCATTCTTGCCTGGAGAATCCCCTGGAGCCTGGTGGGCTAAAGTCCATGGGGTCACAAGTAGTCAGACATGACTTAGTAACTAAACAAAAATAACTTCCAATGGAAGCCATCCCATCCATTCCTTCCCTTCCTCTATTATTAGATCACCAGTCTGAAGCAGGCTTTGTTCATTCCTTGACAATTCCTTGACCTCTATCCCCACTGCTTCTTCCCTCACAGCCTGTGCTTGGTGGTGCACTCCAAACCCTCCATGTGTCAACACTGATGCCTGCCTCTGCATTCCAGGATTCAGTTCTGCATCTGAGGACAGCTTCACCAGCCCCTTGAAGAGTTGCCATGGTACAGAGCCTTGGGGTGGTGGAAATGCTCAGACATATTTGGGGAGAGGCTGTGGTACATCTATAGCATTCAGCTCTGAGGGCAGCACAGAAGCACTTTGTTGAGAATAAGAAAGGAGACACTTTAAGAAAGCATGAAGGAAGTGAGCAGTCCCAGAGGAGCTGCAAATTTAATTGATACCAACAATGGAAAAAAGTCCTTTCCTCCACATCATCACTAACACTTGTTCTTTCTTGTCTTTTTGATAATAGTTATTCTAACAAGTGTGAGGTGATATCTGGTTTTTATTTCCATTTCATTGATTGGTGATGTTGAACACCTTTCCATGTACCTGTTGGCCATTTGGTAGTCTTCTTTGGAAAAATGTCTATTCAGGTCATCTACCCATTTTTTACTCAATCACTTTATTTGGTTCTTTTTTTTTTTTTTTTTTTTTTTGCTATTGAGTCATATGAGTTCTTTATATATTTTGGATATTAACCCCTTATGTATGTATGATTTGTAAATTATTACCTGATATTGTAGATTTTCTTTTCATTTTTTGGATAGATTCATTTGCTGTACAGTCTTCCCTGATAGCTCAGTTGGTAAAGAATCTGCCTGCAATGCAAGAGACCCCGGTTCAATTCCTGGGTCGGAAAGATCCTCTGGAGAAGGGATAGGCTACCCACTCCAAAATTCTTGGACTTCCCTTGTGACTCAGCTGGTAAAGAATCTGCCTGAAATGTGGGAGACCTGGGTTCGATCCTTGGGTCGGGAAGATCCCCTGGAGAAGGGAACAGCTACCCACTCAAGTATTCTGGCCTGGAGAATTCCATGGGTTGTATAGTCCATGAGGTGGGACACGACTGAGCAATTTCACTTCATTTTGCTGTACAGAGCTGTGTAGTTTGATGGAGTCCCACCTTTCTAGTTTGCTTTTGTTGCTTTGCTTCTGGTGTCAAATCCAAAAAAAAAAAAAAGTTATTACCATGACCAATGTCAAGGAGCTTATACAGTATGGTTTTTTCTATGAATTTTATGATCTCAAGGTAGCCTGATTTTTGTAATTAGCAAATTCAGCCTCAAAGAGATTGAGTGATGTCCAAAGTTCTATAACTAATAAGGTAGTAGAAACAGACTATGTCTAAAGCCAAGGAGTTTTTATTCTTTAAAAAAATAGAACGACAAAAGGAAATTATTAAACATAAAGTTAAGATGAAAACTTTTGTTATGGACATTTTACTGCAATTTTTTTAATGAGGGAAAAGAAAATTATATGATTTTTCATGAAGAAATATTCTTCATCTGCTCAAAATAGTCTGAGTTATTGGTAATAAAATAAATTATTCCTAGCATATTTGAAACAATGAGTGAAAAAAAAAGAAAAAAATCTACAATATTCTAGAATACTAGAATTCTGGGTGATCCCCCCCCCCTTTTTTTTTAACTTTTTCCCTGTTTTCTAAGTATTGATGTATTATTTAAAATTTGGGAGAAAGTAAATTTTATCAAAGAAAGGAAAAGATGTTGCAATTACTGCACAGCCCTTACTTGACCCTGGAAGTATCCAAAAGATTCCTTTGTGAACTTGCATGTGTGTGTCTCAGGGAGATATGCAGACTCTTGAACATGGAGAGGAAATCTGGCTGCTGCTATAACTGGATTCCAGCTCCTTCCTTGGACTACACTTGTCAGGTTGAGGAATCTCCCATCCTCATGTCTTCTCCTTCCAGCACTCATTCCCATATGCCCCCACTCACTCCTCCCTATCCCTCAGCCTTTAATATGGGTCTCCATCTGAGAGGAGGAAATCTCAGTGATCAGATGGGGGCCAAACAACAATTCCTCAGGTGTGCATCCCTCCCCCTTCCATTCATATCCTTATGTTAATACTACCCACAACCTGGATCTGGGGCCTTAGAAGGGAATGTCAAAAGTCTGGATAAGAAACTCTGACCTGGGAAAGACCAGTTGTCTACCCTGACTGATCATGGCCGTGTGAGTCCTTCCAGGCTTTAAACGTCTTTGACCCCCTGACTGGAAGGAGATCATGTATGTACAAGAGCCAAACATTCTATTCCTGCATTTTTACTAAGTTGCTGTTGTTTTTAGCATTGGTGCCCAGCACTTGCTCTATGGTTCCCTGACCTATTCCAAGGGGACCTGGCTCATGGGCACCTTTCCTCCTGTTTAGGAACAGGGAGAGGTAAAATGCCAGAGAATACCTGCAGTGACTCAGCTGTGAGCTGCTTCCTCTTTCCCATGCATAACAGGTTCTGATAAAATGTGATTTCTACAGAAGTGGAGAGAACAAGTCTCCCCTAGAGACATCCTGGGGAATCTCAAGAAGTCTTAACATGAGAGCTGGGGGAGTGCTTGATGAAGATTGTGGGGTGTACTAGGACTGCTATGACTAAAATGGAGGTTGAGGGGATCAATGGGTAAGAGCCTGATCACCTACCCCTAACCTCAGCTGTAAATGATGGATATCACTCTGGACAATTCCCCAGCCATGACTGCCTCCATTTCCTCAGCATCTTGGGAAGCCTTCAGTGTCACTGTCACTCACAGTTAGAAATGACTGGAGCTCAAATGCATGCCCCTGATAATGCAAACAGCAACCAAGAGGATGGTCCCGAACCAAGTCATTTTTTCTGTCTACCCCAAAAGGCCTGCAGCGGGGAGGCAGACCTCCTTCCAGTCCCCATATGACACAGCAGAGTGTTTGAATCAAGGTACATGCAGATAGTCAGAGAGCAGGGATGAGCAGAACAGTAAGCCAGCTTTCTGGAGCAACTGATGCTAGTTCAGCCTAACCCTACAAGAGCTAATGAGGAGCTGAGTCAGTTCAGTCTTGTGTCAAGATCAGGATGGAGGTGAGTACCATGTGAATTCACAATGGAATTCATCCCTTTGAGAGGTGACATTTTGTCCTGTTGTGTTCCAGATATCAACAAGTGTGGACCATCATGGAAAGTGTCCCATGGAATATATGTAGACTGCCAGAACTTTAACAATACACAGCATGAATGCAGAGGAAAGAGAACTCTTTCTCAAAAAGAATTTGAGAATGAGTGTACTACGAAAATGTTTGGTAAGAAGGAACCCATTTCTTTCATTTCCTCATTCATTAAGTTTGGCCACTTACTCTAGGCCACAGAGGTCTGTTCTCAGCACCTACTGGTATCCCCTCTCTCTCCAAACCCCAAGGGTCAGAACCCCACATAGAGTGTCATTTCTGTAATATTGGATGCCCCCTTGACACTTGGCATCTTATTTTCTCAAATAAACAGAAGAGTGGTATTCAAGACATTTCAGGAGTTGTTGTCCAGTGCAATGAGCCCCAGGGAATTATCTGTACTCTTCATCATTAATTGCCAAGATGAGACCTTTCTCACCTGGATCCCATACAGATTTGAGCAAGCTAGGGGTCCTTTCAGACTCTTCTGGAATGATGGACCTGAGAACTCTGTCTAGAAATGTTGGAAGGGGGATATTCAAGGGTGGTCCCATCTTCCCCAGCCAGCCCTGCCCCTGGGTAACCTTACCCAGTTCCTTGGCCACTCAGCCTTTGTCTATTTCACTATGCAAGTATCCACCATGCCCCTGACCAATAATTTCTATTAACAAGCCTATGGGAAACTCAAATGACTGGGACCGGGAGGATGTTATGTCAGAATGGGTAGATGACATGAACCACACCACATATACTCAAAGTGGCTCCCATCTGGCATAGATGGAAAGAGAGAGTGTCACTGGGCTTCATTGTCCTGGCCCAACTCTCTACTTAGGAGGTCAACAAAGGCCCTACATTGACTCAGACCACTTGAGCCTTGCACAGAAGGAGCCCACAAGTTTGCATCCCTAGCTAGATGCCCAGGACAAAGAAGACAGAAACATCAGCCACTCCTCATCCATCAGCACCTGCTTCCTTCTTCAGGCACCCAGCCATCCCACAAAGCTGGCCTCACTCAGATGATGAGTCTTACCATTTCATTTCAGTTTGGAAAACGCCTTCCAAGGGTACAGGAAATGGATCCTCACAACACCAAGTCTGCATGGATGGAAGTAGACCTCCATTGTATCTCCAGTCTGGTCCCCAGTGTCCAGGAGCCTCTGCCTGTTCTGGCATCATCTTTACACACCTCACCCCTTCCTGAAAGCTTATTGATGGTCCTGGCTCAGGGATGGGTCTTGGACCAGCTTCATGGAGCTAGAATCTGAGCTAGCATGGATGGGAGAGAACTATTCTTTCTACAAACATGTAGCACATGAGGTTCCACAGGGCTGTCTATCAGTGACTGATCCCTCAAGAGGCCTGAGAAATGGAGGGGAAGTGTTGATTCCTTGATTCCAAGTAAAGTACAGGAGCCTCAGGAATGTTGCTCAGAGTGATGGGCTATAGAGCCAGAGCCATCCAGTAAGAAGGCAAAGGCCATGGGTATAGTGGTTGCAATTAGAACTCAACTCTCTCCTCTTTGTCATCTCTGTCTTTCTGCCACAGAACTGGAGCTACTACTGCTGGAGACAATGAACACTACAGTCCAGAACCTTAAAAGTGAGTCTCTGCACCCAGCTCCATTGGTGACATAAGCTTGAGAGTGTATGCCATGGTCTGGGTCCTCTCACCAATAAAATGGGGAAAGGAGGTTTATTCTGCAAAAGTATCCTCTAAGGATACTAACAGCTGTTACTCTTCCCCCATTACGTCCAGAGTTTTCTGAGGCTTTTCACTTCTAGTGGCAGCCATTCAACTCTTTCCTCCCCTCCTCTACTATTGGGTCTCTAGCATGCAGATGACTTCCTCAGTTTCTTGGGTCTTCTGACCATGATCTTCATCCACACAGCCTCTATCATAACTCGTTGTGCTCGGTGGTGCCCTCCAAACTCCAAATGTGTTGATGCCAACACCTGTCGCTGCATTCCAGGATTCACATCTTCAACTGGGGAAGTCATCACCAGCCGCTCAGAGACTTGTGATGGTACAGAGGCTTGGGAGTGGCATTAACTTGTGGGTGGCATATGCTTGGGGGTGGTATATAGAGATTGTGGGAGGACACAATGGGACCTCCAGAGCCCTCAGCCATTGGAGCAGCTCAAAAGTATTTTAACAAGCGTAACATAAAAGTGACAGCACAGGAAAGTATGAGGGGAGTGGGTAATCTTGTTTTCATGATCAGTTGGAAGAGGGCTGAGAGCCAACACACAGAGCTGGGCTACGACACAGGCTCTTTGACAGTTAGGAAGTTGTCTTCCTCTCTGTGCATTATTTGCTAGTTTGTAAACCAGAGGTAGTCGTACCTACCCCATATGGATGAACTTAGATTTAATATTTACCTTAGTTAAGAAAAGCTAAAGTTTCAGTGCAGTTCAATTCAGTTGCTCAGTCATGTCCAACTCTTTGCGAACCCATGAATCACAGCATGCCAGGCCTCCTTGTCCATCACCAACTGCCAGAGTCCACCCAAACCTATGTCCATTGAGTCAGTGATGCCACCCAACCATCTCATCCTCTGCCGTCCCCTTCTCCTCCTGCCCTCAATCTTTCCCAGCATCAGGGTCTTTTCCAATGAGTCAGCTCTTCGCATCAGGTGGCCAAAGTATCAGAGTTTCAGCTTCAACATCAGTCCTTCCAATGAACACCCAGGACTGATTTCCTTTAGGATGGACTGGTTGGATCTCCTTGCAGTCTAAGGGACTCTCAAGAGTCTTCTCCAAAACCACAGTTCAAAAGCATCAATTCTTTGGTGCTCAGCTTTCTTTATAGTCCAACTTTCACATCCATACATGACCACTGGAAAAACCATAGTCTTGACTAGATGGACCTTAGTGCAGAGAAAATTGTCAACACATGAGAGCTATTACCGTCATTCATAGTGTTACACTATTATTATTATTATGGCAAAAAGAAAGGGGGGAATAAATGAACCAACAGAAGGAAAGAAACTCCAAGAAGGAAGCTCAGGCTCTCTCACTATCTCAAGCTCACCAGGAACTCCTCCTCACTGACCATTGTGGTTTCCCACATCAATCCTCACAGCAGACCCAGGATGCTAGCACACTTAGATTTTTTCCCCACCTTCTCCCAGTTTGCCCAACTGTCATATTTTATTCTAGGAGTTTTACATTTTCAAGGTAGAATCTTTTTTTCAATAATCATATTTGGGCCCAAAGAGCTTAAGTTATATATCCAAAGTCACACGTTTAGTAGGGTCATAGAACCAAGATCCAGATCTAAAATTTAAAGGCTTTATTTTCAACAATATAGGATCATAAGGGAAATTGTATTGCTTGAAAAGTTAATAAGATGGTAAATTTTATGTTTTATGAATTTTACCACAATACTAAAAAGTAGGGGAGAATTATATAGTTTTTACAAGAAATAATCCTTGTCTACTGATAAAAGTTTTTGATGGACATTTATTGCTACTAAAGAAAAATATTCTTAATATGTGCAATATGATGAGAAAAAAATTTTGAAGAAATTTCCAGGGATCTGTGTAATGGACGTACGAGTGATTTTCTTTCTTTCTTCTTTTTTTTTTTTTTTTTTCATGTTTTAAATTATCTTTGTTTTCCAAGTATCCATGTGTTACTTAACATTTTTTATAAAAGTAAATCTTATCAGATTTTGTCATCAAAAAAGTTCTTTGACTGATGTTCAGTCTTTCTGTCACTCTAGAGGTATTCCCAGAGTTTCTTTGATGCATTTGTATGTGTATCTCATGGAGATTTGTAAACTGCTGAACATGGAGAAGAGATATGGCTGCTAGTCCCAGCTCATTCCTAGGAGCACACTTGTCAGGTTGAGGAATTCCAGATCCTCATATCCTCCCCTCCTCACACCCCATTTCCACTATCCTGCACTCAATTCCATCTCATCTCATCAACCTTTAAGACAGGTCTCCAGCAACTGCCACTATCTAAGAAGACAGGAAGATGTCTCAATGCCCAGTTAGAGGTTGAACTTGAATCCCTCAGTTGTGCATCCCTCCTATATCTTGTTCTGTCTTACTGCAGACCCTCCACCTGGGTCTGGGGCCTTAGAAGGGAAACCCTTAGGTCCAGAGATGAGGACTCTGATCTGGGGGGACCAGACAGCTGCCCTGACTCATCATGATGTCATGAGTCCTGTGAAGCCATAAAGTCTTTGGTTCCCTAATTGGAATATACAGGATCAAGCATTCTGTTCCTTCTTTTTGATTCATTCTTACATTCATGGTTCTTCTTAAACTGTTACTCTGAGGAACCAAATATTCAGGGATTAATGTCTGGGATGGTACCTGGCCTGACCTGACCCCAGATCCCACTCACAACATACACACACACAAATGCTCTCACCCCTAATGATCCACTGTACTGTTCCCTGCAGAGATCTCCATCCACACCTGGACCGCACCCTCAAGTATCAACAGCTCGGTGAGTGGCCCAGCAGACAACACGCAACAGGAAATCCCTCCATATAGCCCACCTATTTTCCCCAAGTTCTAACCTCCTCATATTCTTCCCCCCCAAGATGCTCTCCTGCTTCTTCGAAAGAGTCCAGAATCTTAGGGAAAATGTGGAGTCAGTCCCTGTCCAGTACACTATCCAGGTAAGGGTAGGACCCAGGGAGGCAGGTGGAGGCTTCCCACAGGTCCTGTGGGAAAATCTGATCCAGGAGGAGATATCTCAACATAATGGCACACTGCTCCGAGGCCCTGCCTCTCCCAGGGTGGGTGGGAAGTATGGACATGTGTAGTCACTCCCACATGCACCTTTTAAAAACCTTTAATCTTGCAGCTCCTGAATATTAGGTTTGCATCATCCTTGGCATTCATGTACAGGATTGACCTCTGAATGGCTGGATTCCAGATGCAAAGACCACCCAAAGAATCCTACCTGGCACTGCCTTTATCCCTCAAACAGTTTCCAATCTCTGTTTTCTGTGAGTGAGTGGGTAATGGCTTCATACAAACTCTCAGGTGTGTCATCTACTGGCTCTGTGTCCTTATCTCCACAGAACCTCATACAGGGGGTGGATGAAATGCTGGAGGCCCCCCGGGACCTAGAAACCTTGCCCAACTCAGAACAGCACCTTGTGGCCTCTAACCTGCTCACTGGCCTGGAAACTGTCTTGAGAGGACTGAGCAAGTCCCTGAATAATGAGTCACTGCACTTCAGTTCACCTTCAGGCACAGGTAATTACCTGGAACAGCCTCCAGGCTCCTGCTCTGCTCATTGCTGGTTCATTCCTTTCCCAACCTCACTAGAGCCCAGTGACCAGGGTTGTATTTCAAGTTGACCTCATAAACAAAAATAAATTTTAAAAAATAAATAAATTATTGTGCTAAGCAAAACAATAAGACAGAGGAAGACAAATACCCTGGTTTCTCTAATGGCTCAGATGGTAGAGTCAGCCTGCAATGCAGGAGACCTGAGCTTGATCGCTGAGTCAGGAAGATCCCCTGAAGAAGGGAATGGCAACCCACTCCAGTACTATTGTCCGGAGAATCCCATGGACAGAGGAGCCTTGCAGTCTACAGTCCATGGGTTGCAGAGTCAGACACAACTGAGCCACTAACACTTTCAAAAAACTATACAAACACCAAGGTCATCAACATAGAGAACAAATTGGTGATTGCCAGAGACGAGGATAGCAGTACGGGAAATGGTGCAAAGAAGTCAAAAGGTACAAGCTTCCAGTTAAAAATAAGTTACGGGAATGTACAACATGGTAACTATAGTTAATAGTACTGTACTGTGTATTTTAAATTGCTATGAAAGTACATCTTAAAAGGACTTACCACAGAAAAATTTGGAACTCTGTATGATGACAGATTTTAGCTAGTTTTTGTGGTGATTGTTTTGCAATATATTCAAGTATGGAGTCACTATACCTGTCAATTATACCTCAGTAAGAAAAACATAAATGAATAAAATTATATATAATATACACTTTCATTGTAAATAAATTATGAGCATAAAAATAATGATAATGAAAAGTTTAAGACAAAATAGAAATGGTTACAAAAGGGAAAATTTTTAATTTGGAATAACATAACTTTCTCATGTTATTTGTCATGTAGGTATAATTTGTTTCAATTGAGTATTTGTTTTGTTTAGCACAATTATTTATTTATTTTTTAAAAATTTATTTTTATTTATAGTAGTTTCAGGAGTATAGCATAGTAATTTGGTATTTTTACAGAATACACTCCATTACAAGTTCTTACAGGACAATGGCTATATTCCTTATCCTAAACAATATATCCCTGTTGCTTATCTATTTTAAACATAGCTGCTGCTGCTGATGCTAAGTCGCTTCAGTCGTGTCCGACTCTGTGCAACCCCATAGATGGAAGCCCACCAGGCTCCCCCATCCCTAGGATTCTCCAGGCAAGAACACTGGAGTGGGTTGCCATAGCAGTTTGCACTTATTAATCCCATAACCCTAACTTGCCCTTCCACCCTACCATCTCCCTTTTGGTAACCACTAGTTTCCTTTCAATATCAATGAATCTGTTTCTGTTTTGCATATATTGGTTTATATTATTTTTATATTTCACATAGAAATGATATACAGTATTTGCCTTTCTCTATCTGGCTTATTTCACTAAGCATAATACTCTCTAGGTCCATCTACAATGTTGCAAATGGCAGAATTTCATTCTTTGCTGTGGTAGATTAATATTCTATTCTACATAATCACCACATCTTTTTATCCCATTCTTCCACTGATGGACACTAAAGTTCACAATTTTAATCAAAGTGTAAAATCTAGTAGCATTTAGTACATCATAAGTTTGTAATCTGAGAAGGCAATGGCACCCCACTCCAGTACTCTTGCCTGGAGAGTCCCATGGATGGAGGAGCCTGGTGGGCTGCAGTCCATGGGGTCACTAAGAGTCGGACATGACCGAGCGACTTCACTTTCACTTTTCACTTTCATGCATTGGAGAAGGAAGTGGCAGCCCACTCCAGTGTTCTTGCCTGGAGAATCCCAGGGACGGGGGAGCCTGGTGTGCTCCGTCTACGGGGTCGCACAGAGTCGGACACGACTGAAGCGACTTAGGAGGAGCAGCGAGGTTGTAATCATAACCTCTATTTACAAAACAACTTCAACTCTCCAAAAGTAAAAACTGTAGCCACTAAGCAAACACTCCTCAATCCTCTGTTCCCCTGGTACCTGCCAACCACTGATTTGTTTTCTGTCACTATGAATTTGCCATGCTGGAAATTTTGTATAAGTAGAATTAAAGATATAGACCTGAATGTCTAGCTTCTTTCACCTAGCATAATGTTTCCAAGGTTCATTCATGTTGTAGCATGTATCAGTATTTCATTCTTTTATGGCTGAATAATAATGTATTGTACATGGATGTACCTCCTTTTGTTTATCCATTCATCCATTGATGGACTTTGGCTGACTGCCACCTTTTGACTGTTGTGACCAAAGCTACTATGAATGTGGTGTTTCTTTTCTGTGCACCTCACAGCATATGGGAAGTAGGATCTTAATTCCTTGACCAGAGACCAAAGCTGTGTCTCTTGCATTGGAAGCACGGAGTCTTGGAACTACTGTACCACCAGGGAAGTCCCTGTAGCATAAGTTTTGGTTTGAATAACTGTTGAATAAAGTTCTTTGGGGCACATAATAGGGTGTAAAATTGTTTGGTGATGTGGTAGTTCTATTTTCAGCTTTCTGAGGAACCACCAAACTAGTTTTCCACAGTGGCTATTTCTTCATTTTACATTATCAACAGCAATGTATAAGGGTTCCAATTTCCTCATCCTCAGCAACACGTTACTTCCATTTTGCTTTCTTTTTCTTGTAGCCATTCTAGTGTGTGTCGGGTGATATCTCATCATGGTTCTATCTGCATTTCCCTAGTGACTAAGATGTTGAACCTCTTTTCATGTCATTGTTGAATTTGTCTATATTTTATTGGAGAAACATCTACTCGGGTATTTTTCTTTCTTTTCAATTTCAATTTTTTACATTTGGTTGTTAAGCTATAAGAGATCTTCATAGATCTTAATTTAGATCCTATCAGATATGTCTTTGCAAATATATTCTCCCATTCTGTAGATTACCTTTTCACTTTTTTGTGGTCTTTTCACTTTAATGAATAGATATTTCCATTTTGATGAAGTCCATATAATCTGTTGGCACTTTTGTTGCTCCTGCATAATTACTCCATATCTAATAGTCCATTTCCAAATCCAAGGTCAGGAAGAGTTACTCATGTGTTTTTATCCTACTTGTTTTAGTTTTAACTTTTAAATGTAGATCTTTGAGCCATTTTGACCCCAATGGGTCTTTGACCCCTTTCTTTATTAAAATTTATTGTATGAAGTAGGTCACTGAATTCCTTCATTGTTTGTGGAAAGCTGGATGTCTCAGCATCATTGTTGAAGAGATTTTTCTTTGCCCATTGATGGTCTTGACACCCCTTTGTGAAAATCAACTGACCATAGATGCATGGATTTATTCCTGGATCCTCAGTTCTGTTCATATAGCAATTTCCCACCATTTTGAATACTGTAGGTTGGCAGTAAGTTTTGAAATCAGAAATTGTAATGCCTCCAAATTTGTTTTTTCACCTTTAAGATTGCTTTGTTTATCCAGGTCACTTGCAATCCATTATGGATTTTAGGATGAGCTTTCCATTTGTGCTGAAAATTAATTTAATGATGTCAGAATTTTGATACAGATTGCATTGAATTGATAAATCATTTGGGGGACTGTTGAGATCTTAATATGATGGTTCTGATCCATGACCACAGGATGTCTTATGATTTATTTAGAGTTTCTAATTTCTTTCAACAGTCTTTTGTAGTGTTCAATATACAAGTCTTGAGTTTCCTTGGGTAAAAATTTTCCTTGTATTTTGTTGACTATTTGCGTATCTATGTTCAAATTGACATTGGTTTATTGGGATTGCTGTGATGCATTATCTTGTTTTGTTCTTGTGATAATGATGGTCTCATAGAACTATTTAAGTAGAGGTATTTCTCTTCTATTCTATAGAAAAGTTTACAAAGGATTAGTATTAATTCTTCCAGAATGCCTGAGAGCATTCACTATAGAAGTCATCTGTTCTGATCTTTTCATTTTGTAAAGTTTTGGATACTGATTCAATCTACTTATCTGTTACTGGATTGCTCTGATTTTCCATTTTCTTAAATCAACTTTTTGTATTTTGTGTCTTTAGGAATTTCCCCATTTTATTTAGGTTGCATTTCATGTTGTTGAATAATTGCTCATATGTTCTCTTACAATCCTTTGTAAATTTAAATGATATATATATATACCACTATTATTGTACCAAATGATATTGCTTAAAACAATAATATCATTATTTATAATATACATTGTTATAAATATTATTTATATATTATTGATAAAATGATACATAATCATTTATATGATTACATAATCATATAAATGATTATACATATAAATATATGATATGTCATATGATGTAGATATTTTGACATCATATTTAGATATCATGTAAATCAATGATAAAAATATATCATTTCCTGAGCTACCACAGAAGCCCATATAATATACATTATGTAATATATAAACTGTCTACATATTTATATAATATATTAAGGGGCTTCCCTGGTAGCTCAGCTGGTAAAGAATCTTCCTGCAATACAGGAGACCCTGATTTGATTCCTGCATCAGGAAGATCCCTTGGAGAAGGGATAGGCTACCGAGACTAATATTACTGAGCTTCCCTAGTGGATCAACAGTAAAGGTTCCAATATTAATCCAAAGTTTACAATGCAGGATACCTGGGCTCGATCCCTGGGTTAGGAAGATCTCTTAGAGGAGGGCATGGTATCCCACTCCAGTATTCTGCCTGGAGAATCCCCATGGACAGAGGAGCTTGGCAGGCTACTGCCCATGGGGTTGCAAAGTTTTGGACACGATTGACCAAATAAGGGCAGCACACAGCACATAATATATTAAAATACTTATTTTTATGTATGCAAATAATGGTAGTATGTGTACCATCATAGCCACAATTACTAATCTAACTCCCTTCTATAACCCTCACAACTCAGAAATGTCACTGAAGGCACTGGATAAAGAAGATAAGAAGGTCACTTTGATTCAGAATAACATAAAGATGATACTGATCTGGGATGCAGTGCATGAATCTAATGACTCAGGTAATGGTTGTGGCAGGGTACAGATCCCTAGGAATTCAAAATGGAACATGATACTCAAAGAAGCAATAAACAGAAATGTATACTTTAAAGGAAACTATGGGTAATGGTGGGGCCACAGGGAAATAGTTCATTAAAGGAGGAGTCATGGATACCCCAAGATATCAACCTTGCCTTTGTCCTGCAGGTCCCATTGTGGTGGGCCTTGTCTCCATACCTGGGATTGAAAAGTTGCTGGATAAAGTCCCCCTGGTTGTGGATGCTGAGGAACAGGCAGTTCCACATGAGACACATGGGGAATTGCTGCAGGAAGTTCCCCCTATCCTGCTGTCAGATGTCATATCTGTTTTTATCAGCAACAGTAACACACAGAACCTCAGTTCTCCAGTCAAATTTGTCTTCAAACATGTGAGTCCTGGAGGGATGAAGATGTGGGTGTAGGAGAGACCTGAGTCCTGGGCACAGCCTTTGTGCTTCAGGGATGTCCGTCACGGGTGCATCATATCCCAAGGAAATTCCATCATGAGCTAGATTTGGGTCAGCATTTCTGAGCAACAGAACCACCAGCTCAAACCTACTTTCTGTTTCTACAGTCAAGGACCCCTGAAACAAAGGGGAAGGTGCACTGTGTCTTCTGGGAGCAGGGCCAGAATGGAAGTGGCCATTGGGCAACCAGAGGCTGCAGGACTATGGACAGCAGAGACGACAGCACCACCTGCCAGTGCACACACTTCAGCAGCTTTGCTGTCCTCATGGCCTACTACAATGTGCAGGTGACACCCTTCAGAGGGGCTTCCTTCAATATCTTGATGTGGAACAAATTCTAACACATGTTAAACCTGAAAAAAATGCTGTCTCCCAGTTATCGCACGTCAGTGATCTGGCATGGTATAGCAGGGATGTCTGCTCAAGTTCTTCCAAGGCTGAAATCATTCTGTCAGCTTGGACTGAATTCTGATCTGAGGTTTGCAGTCCTCCTCTAACCCTCTAATTTTGGGCACAATTCAGTTCCTTGTGGTGGTAGGACTGAGGTCTTCTTGACTTCCTATCTGACAACAGGTGTCCATGTTTAGCTCTTAGGGGCTGTGGATTTTCTCCCTGGGACTTGGAAACAACGAACCTGAAAGAACAACACTCGGACAGTCTCTTGCAAGGACTGACAAATTTATTTCTGCAGTCGAGCCTTTTTATAGAAGCAGGAACAAAGAGCTTAGAGTATATGGCCAGCAGAGGGCATACAGGGTTAAGACATAATCAGTAAAAGATATTTCAAGGACAGCACATTCTAAATGACCCAGGTGTTTATCCCATGATCCATTTTCTCAAGCAACATCTTTAATATTATTAAATCTTGGTGCTGAGCATAGCTAAAAGCAGGAGATGTTTTTCAGCTATCGCAAAGCTGAATACTTCTGGCCCTCTGCCATTTTCCCAAGGACCTTCTCCTTCAAGGCTATTTTACACTGTGCTTCCCAACATATTTTCCTTTTGTTTTTAGTTTAAGCATGGCAGCTGCTAGTTGGACTCCATTGTGAGAGGCATGGAGTCTTGAGTAGAGACATCTGTATCCTATAATCAATGACAGAAAAAGTAGGGTGATTAATATATATATAAATGTTGCTTCCTGAAAACCAAGTTCTAGGGTCTAGGGACGATAGGGTTTTAGTTAAAGTACCATAAAATTGAGTGCTGTACAATTCCTTAGGTACCTCAACTTGAAAATTAGCAATTTGTTGTTTCAACAGATTGATGTCTAAAACTTGAGCTGTCTGTGAGATCCTGCAAATGTGCTTTAACTTTATCCCAAGGATACTCAGTGCTATTATAAGGCATGTTAGTCAGACAAAAAGATGTAAAATTCCAGTGACAACGTATATGTGTTTGGAAAGTCAGTTGCTGAATTTGATCTCCTAAGTGGATTATCATAGTTTGTAACTCATTAATTCGTGTTTGTAGTTGCTGATCTATTTGGGCTTGTCGAGTCCAAAGATCATGAGAGTCTTTGTGCCATGCAGTGATAAAATCATGGTTTTGTATAGAATTGTGTAATGCCATACCAGACAGAGTTCCTACTGTAACAATGGATATAAGACTAAGAATGCCAGCAATAATCCACCCTATTATGCACTTTGACCTTTTCAGACCATTTCTGAGCAGAACTGAAAGGAATATAGAGTCGGTCCATGACTCTGTTAAATTGACAGGAAGCCATAGTTCAGACCTCTGCTTGACTATAGTGACATTGGCATTGTGGTAAGAAATAGTATGGTTTAAACATGTATATAAAGCATAAGCTGTACAGTTAACAATTTTAGCAGAAAGATCTATATCAAAGTTACCTACAATAAACATGTACGGGAGGTGCACATAGGATTGGATACAACCTGTATTATTATACATAAAGGTATAGTTTTGGGGTTTTAAAGCCTTCGCAGTCCCATGTATATTGGCAAAGTGTTCCAGTGCAGCAGGAATCTTCCAAATTTGCCATTGTTCAGGTCCTATAAGAGGGACTATAATTCTGGGCTGAGGTGGAGAAAACCCTCCATTATACTAGTTTAACAATACATCCTTATCAGTCCAAAAGCCAATATTGGTCTTATGGAATCCCCATGTGTTGACTCTATGATACCAGGAACAGCTATGATTTTTTTCTTGCTCCTCAGAGCAATTCATAAATAACCCATGGAGCCCCCAGTCCATGAATTTGAATATGGATTGATTTTGTTGTTTGATAGAAACCTTCCTGAACTGTCCCCAACAGTCAGACCAATATAGTGGTTGAATTGATCGTTTCTTTCTCCAAGATACAGCATCACATATTAGTTCTGCAGGCTGGAAAAGTGAGTTAGTATAGTTAGCTATTTGTCCAGGATAATGTCTTTCAGAACCATTTAAGAGGAAGGATGCAGTTGCAAACATTCCTATACTATAGGTGGAAACATTGTGTACAGAGTAAGCCCGCCATTGTGGGAATATAGTCATGCACAAAGAGTGAGGTCCGAATCATATAGGTAGTGTTTTGAATCCAATTGAAACATTTATCTTTTTTCCTTCATCTTCTTTGTGAATTGGCCTCTGTGCTGACCATGGGGCAGAGAAGTGCAGACTATCGTTGGTGAATACCATAGGGGCCTTGTCAACCCAATCCATTATGGATAACAAAGGTGGATTAGGTATATATGCCCAATAAACATATTCCACATTTACCCCAGAGGAACAGGAAAGAACGGCTAACATTGCCAGAAATAGCTTATCTGGAGTCATAGGAGTTCTAGTGTTCTTCAGTGTTTGCTCAGCCTGATGAGTCATGTTTTTCATTTGAGCCCATGTAGGGTAAGGATTCAGACAATGGTGTTTCCTCATTGGCTCCTCCAAGGTCATTGATGAGACCCTTCGCATCAGCTTTGTCATTTGCCAAGGGAGTCCGGTCTTGGGGTCCTTCTCGGTAATGGACATGGTGAAGGGGAACCCAGATTTCCTCTCCATCTGCAATGACAAGACCATAACCTCTGCCTAGGAGTCGTAAGATTCCTGGCAGCCATTGATTAAATTGCTTATACCATATTGATGTATTTATTGATTTCTAATTTGTTGTTTTTGTCTTCTGCAAAATGTCTATCTGCACGAGTGTTAGAATCATTTTCTGTTAAGTTTAAAAAATTTAGGGAATAAAGAGTTAAAGATAATAATAATTGAGGGTTCATAGGATAAGAAGTGTATCTCCTCTTCCAAATTCCCCCTTTCTGTTTTAATAAATGAGTTTTTAGGGTGTGGTGGGCTCTTTAAATAATGGCTTGACCCTGGGGATTATAGAGTATTCCTGTAATGTGTGTGATGTTCCATTCCGATAAAAATGAATGAAATGAGTGCGAG
This sequence comes from Bos grunniens, assembly GCF_055505025.1. Lineage (NCBI taxonomy): Eukaryota > Metazoa > Chordata > Mammalia > Artiodactyla > Bovidae > Bos > Bos grunniens. Next base: position 10,631,123 of record NC_141171.1, read on the forward strand.
ATAAATGCAGGTCCATTGTCTGTTTTCAGGACTGAAGGAATCCCCACAACGGGGAAGGTGAGTAAGAGTGTGGAAATGGCGTGTTTGCTGGATTCTGAAGAGACAGGTATTGCCCAGATAAAGCTGGAAAATGTATCTACTGAGACAAAAAGCAAAGAAAACTTTCTTAGGGAGCAGTGAGTGAAGTCAGATTGCCAAAGGGAATTAGGTTACTGCCCCTGGGGGTTAACTCTTGAAATCGTAGTTCGTAAGTGCAGAGGAGCACAGACGTCATAGGTTTTAATAATATGCCTTGCTTCAGTGGGGGAAAATGGTATTTAGAGTGCAATCTGTTAGCACTGGTATGAAGATTAGCATGTTCGTCACTGGCAGACGTAAAGACGGGAGCTATGAGCCTGTCGATGGCATCATTTCTTGCAACCAGAGGGCCAGGTAAACCTGAATGAGCATGTATATGTGCAATGAAGAAAGGTTCTGTACATGAGCGAATTAAGGCTTGAGTCTGTGAAAAGAGTATGTAATTCTTCATCTTGATTGTATAAAAAGTCGGGAAAAAGGGAAGCAAGGTATTTGGAATCAGTATATACACTGAAGGATAATGGTTGAAGAGACAAAAGAGCATATAAAACATACAATTCAATAGGTAGTGGGTAATTTCTCTTTGATATTAGGGCCGACAATCCCTGCTATGCCTTTCTTGTTGCTATCAATGAAATAGGTGGGTGCACTGGAAATAGGCTGGGATGCAATGATATTAGTTATAATGAATTTAGTACATTGTAGAAAGTCCCATAATTTTCTTTTTGGCAAATGAAAAGAGATAACATTTTGAAAATCATTTAATGCTATTTTCATGGTCAGGTTATACTGTAAGGCAATTTGCAATTCCTTTTTTGTCAAGGGGACATGTATTGTATATGGATCAAATCCAGTCAAAGTTTGTACGTGACTTCTCCCTGACATGATAAATTGCCCTATTTTCTCAATATATGATATGATTTTTTTAGACTGTTTAGTGTGCAAATACACCCATTCCTTTGGGCTGTGTTGAGCTATAATTGCAGTGGGCGAATGTTCAGTGGGGAATATATATAAAGAAACCGGTTGATCATGATCTAGCCGAGTTGAGAAAGACTGTTGAATGTGTTCCTCCATTAAGGCTAGCTCTTCTCTGGCCTCTTTTGTTAGCTGCCTAGGGCTATTAGGGCTAAGGGATCCCTCTAAAATTTTAAATAGATTTTGTAAGGCATAGGTGAGGATGCCAACAGATGGCCGTAGCCAATTAATATCGCCTAGCAACTTTTGAAAATCATTCAGTGTGCGTAGAGACTACACAGAAATTTGAGTTTTTTGAGGTTTGATTTTAGATTCTTCCATAACATGCCCTAAATAATTAAAGGGTGCTTTCAATTGAATTTTATCTGGTGCAACAAGTAGGCCATGATTTTGAAGAGTAGTAGTAACTTCATTTTATAACTGTTGTAAACAGAGTTCAGATTCCATGAAGAGAAGTATATCATCCATGTAATGAATTATGAAAGCAGTAGGATATTTATCTCTAATGGGTTGTAATAAAACAGATATGAGATATTGGCAAATGGTAGGAGAGTTCATCATTCCCTAAGGTAGAACCTTCCACTGAAATCTTTTAACAGGAGCCATGTGATTTATAGAAGGAACTGAAAAAGCAAAGCATTTTCTATCTTTAGGATGCAAAAGTATAGTAAAAAAGCAATCTTATAAAATAATAATTATAGATTAGCCTTTTAGTACCATGGAAGGGGAGGGTAATCCAGGTTGTAATGGCCCCATAGGAATTATAGTATTATTAACATTTCTTAGATCTATCAACATTTTCCATTTTCTTGATTTCTTTTTTATTACATCAGTTTCATCCACTCCTAGTAGTCTTGAAGAGCCACAATTTTACCCCAATCAAGGGACCATTCTTCCACTCTAATGATTGAAATGTTAGCTCCGGTATCTAGCATGCCTGTTAAATTTTTTTCCTGTATGTGTAAAGTGAGCATGGGTTTCTGATGTTCCTTTAACAAGGTGGATAGTGCAGCAGTAAGGTTGGTACTACCAAACCTTCCATGCCAAATTTTATCAGATGCTTTCATTGGTTTGATATGTGGTAAAAGTAATAATTGTGCAAAATGTTCCCCTTTGTGTAAATATACATTCCCCATTTTCACAACATTTACCATAACATGTATTTCCCCTTTATAATCTTCATCCATAACATCGGTCAATACCATTAAACCTTTCATTGTGCAGCTATTATGTCCCAAAATTAGTCCCATCATCCCAGATGGAATCAGGCCATAACATCCAGTGGGAATTTTGTGGAGGTTATATAATTCCATTAATTACATGTCATAAGGACTAGGTATATCAATGTAAGCACTCTTAGATGTAGCTACTTGTAGCGTCATAACTTTGGGTCCTCCTTTTGTAATGGGGCTAGAGGATGGCCCCTTTATTAGTTTCCCTGTTGTTTTTGTTGTGTACCGGGGGTCAATGTGTTTCCATCCTTATCAAATTTAGAATGACATTCATTCAGCCAATGGAACCCCTTTTTATATTTTGGACATACTCCTGGGGGTCTCTCCTTATAGAAGTAGTAGTATTTTTTCTGGTCTGTGTTGGCAGGCGGCATTGTTTTTTTCATATGGTTGGCCTTCCCGCAGTTAAAACATTTGGCATTAGTAGCTTTCTGTACATTAAAAGTTTCTAATGTCACCAATTTTGCTCTATGGGACATAGATCCGATATCCTTACAAACTTTCAAATATTCCGTAAGAGAGCCAGTCTCTCGAATTGATCTAAGCACAGATTGACATTCCTCATTAGCGTTTTCAAAAGCAAGTTGTTTTAAAATAATATTTTGTAAAATCACATCCTTGATAGATTTTTTGATTGCATCCTTTAATTTCCCTATAAATTGAGAATATTCCTCCTCAAGTCCTTGAATAATCTTAACAAATGAACAATCAGAGTTCACGCTATCAACCTTTGCACACATCCTGTAGGCAGTTTCTTTAATGAAATGTAACATCTGAGGGGTAATACTAGCTAATTGCACGATTATATCGACCATGGATCTTGTTCCAGTGAGTATATCATAGGTTAAATTGGCAGGGTTACCATGAGATTGCTGGTCAATCATCATTTGTTGGGCCTCATCATTAACCCATATTTGCCACTGAAGTAATTGTTGAGGATTTTGAACCATCTTTGCTATTTGAAAAAAATCATATGGCATCCAGTGATCAGCCCATCCTCTGAGGAATTCTACACAGTAAGGAGAAGTAGGTCCATACAGAGTACATGCTTTCTTAAAGCTAGACAACATGCCAAAATCTAGATTAGCCCAAGTATTTTGGCCTTGGGCAGGTTGATTAAACTGTATTGGGAAAGCAAAAGTGCAAGCAGGCATCTCCCAAGAAGGAGTGAAATGATTAGTATGAGCAAAGTTAGCAACTGCTGTTACAGGCGGAGCAGAAGGAAAAACCTCAGATTTGGGCTGTCCGTTGAATGAAATGACCTCTGTTCTAAGTGGCTTCAGTTTTGACACATCCTGTATATATATGTCTCTAAGTTGTTTTTCTAAGGATTGTGTCTGATTGACCATAACATTCTTGTATTTCAAAGCACCTTGCATATCTTGTTCCTTAAGCTCATATTCATATAAAGACTGAATAGTCTTTACTTCCAAATCAACGTTATGTCCTTCAATTTGTTCTATGATAGCCCATATGAGTGACCATGTAACCCTTGCCAATATGCTCGCAAAACATTACTTTTAACCCTTTTCTATATGTCTAGATTGAGTGTCCCCTCTTATGGGAACCATGAATTGTTCCAGTAAAATATGATAGCAGTCGTTCAATTGATCCCTTGAAATACTAATACCATTTTGTTTCAGAAAATGATGCATTATAGAAATGAAAGGAATCTTATTGCTATGTTGTCCCATCTTGCTTACCTCTTTCTGCAGGGCTCATTGCTTTGTTTAGCCTTCCTTTCAAGTCCCTGTTCAGGCGCCACTTGTGGGGATTTTCTCCCCTAGACTTGGAAACAATGAACCTGAAAGAACAACACTCGGACAGTCTCTTGCAAGGACTGACAAATTTATTTCTTCAGTCAAGCCTTTTTATAGAAGCAGGAACAAAGAGCTTAGAGTATATGGCCAGCAGAGCGCATACAGGGTTAAGACATAATCAGTAAAAGATATTTCAAGGACAGTGCGTTCTAAATGACCCAGGTGTTTATCCCATGACCCATTTTCTCAAGCAACATCTTTAATATTATTAAATCTTGGCGCCAAGCATAGCTAAAAGCAGGAGATGTTTTTCAGCTATCGCAAAGCCTGAGTACTTCTGGCCCTCTGCCATTTTCCCAAGGACCTTCTCCTTCAAGGCTATTTTGCACTGCACTTCCCAACAGGGGCTACCTGCATTTCTTCCCATGTGGACCTCTCTTGGGAACTTTAATACAGTACAAAAATTAGTTTTATTCAATAAGCCAAACATTCTCAAAAGTTAAAGTGCATCAGAATCATCTGGAGGGCCAGTTATTTATGTATAAATATTTCATTCTTAAACAAAATTGAACATAGAGACATGCTGCAAAAATAAATTTGGTGCTACCATACTCAATTGCTTTTTACCCAGAAACACCTAATTTGCAGGTTTTAACATTCATTTTCTTCATCCTTTTTGCACCTCCCTCTGTCTTTCTCCCTCTCTCTCTTCACCCAGACTTATACTAAAAGGAAATTGGGAGATATTTTTTCCTTGTGCTCAGGTATTTAGGATGATTTCCAAAAAGAAGCAAGCTTCCCAGGTGGCTCAGTAGTAAAGAATCCACTTGCCAACTCAGAAGATGCAGAAGACTCAGGTTCAATGCCTAGATTGGGAAGATCCCCTGGAGGAGGAAATGGCAACCCAGTCCTATATTTTTGCCTGGAAAATTCCATGGACAGAGGAGCTTGAGGGGCTACAGTCCTTGAGGTCACAAAAAGTCAGACACGCCTGAGTGACTGAGAACACATGCACACCAAAAAGAGGCAGACATTATCAATTTTAAGCTACAGCCAACATCCAAGCATAGTAGTTTTTCTCTTTTACCCAAGAGTTTAGCTCTAAATCTGTAAGGATTAGTGGCCAAACATGAAGAAATATTACAGGGATAAACTGTGCTGAATTAAGAGTTGGGAATTGATACCTGGACATCATGACAACAGGTAGAGACTTTGTCATAGATCATTACATTACGGGGATGGAGGATGGTGCTCAAAATGTAGCTTCTTGCCTCTGTGAACCTATTGAGGTAACTGAGAAGCTTAGTCATGCTCAAAAGTCTAGAGGGAAATAAACCCTTGTGAGATCCAGGTCTTGGTCTTCATTAGGACTCTCTTATCCCTCAATCTTTCCAGGCACAGATTTTATCATTCAGATCCCATAAATTTCTATATTTTGGAACTGGGAGAAAGTTATCCATAAACATAACATATCTGTAAACCTATCCATAACATAATCTACTCAGCACCTCCATTCCTGATTTTTCTATGTCTACAAATAAAAATGGTGAAAGGGTCATTACCCCATAGCAGGAAAGCATGACTGATCTTCTCTCTGCTGGGTCCCAGGAGGAGGATCCCGCACTGACTGTGATCACCTACATGGGACTGAGCCTCTCTCTGCTGTGTCTCTTCCTGGCGGCCCTCACCTTCCTGCTGTGCAAAGCCATCCAGAGCATCAGCACCTCACTCCATCTGCAGCTCTCGCTCTGCCTCTTCCTGGCCCACTTGCTCTTCCTGACAGCCATCGACAGAACTGAGAGCAAGGTATGTATACTGTCCCAAAATATCCCTGCCCCAGGGATGCTGAGTTCATGGGGCCATACTGCATTGGACTCCTTAATATAGTGGGATTCCAGGTAATATTAGATGGATAAGTAGCCAATTCACATGGACTGACAGAACTAGAAAGCAAACATTCAATTGATAATTCATTCATTTACATCAGAGTTATCCCCAGTGGCAAGTCATAGAAGAAGTCCTGGGGCCATGATCCATCCTGACAAACCATCCAGGTGACACCTTCCTCCTCCCCCAGGTGCTGTGTGCCATCATTGCAGGTGCCTTACACTATCTCTACCTGGCCTCCTTCACCTGGATGCTGCTGGAGGGTCTGCAACTCTTCCTCACTGCACGCAACCTGACGGTGGTCAACTACTCCAGTGCCAACAGATTCATGAAGAAGCTCACATTCCCAGTGGGCTATGGAGTCCCAGCTGTGATTGTGGCCATTTCTTCTGCATCCAGGCCTCATCTTTATGGAACACCCAAACGGTAAAACCAAATTCCCGCCATCCTAACTTCTCATGCATGACTATGGCCATTATAGAACCAACATAGCACTTTAATTTTATCTTTCTTAATTTATTCATTTTAATTTAAGGACAATTACTTTATGATATTGTGGTGGCTTTGCCATACATCAACATGAATCAGCCACAGGTGTACATGTGTCCCCCCATCCTTAACCCCCCTGCTTCATCCTTCCCCACCCTATCCCATTGGGTTGTACAAGAGCACCGGCTTTGTGTGCCTTGCTGCTTGCATTGAACTTGGACTGGTCATCTGTTTTACACATAGTAATATATATGTTTAAGTGCTATTTTTTCAAGTCATCCCACTGTCCCCTTCTCCCACAGAGTCCAAAAAGTCTATTCTTTACATCTGTGCCTCTTTTGCTGCCCTGCTTATAGGATCTTCATTACCATCTTTCTAAATTTCACATTGTCTTTCTCTTTCTGACTTACTTCACTCTATATAATAGGCTCCAGTTTCATCCACCTCACTAGAATTGACTCAAATGAGTTTCTTTTTTACAGCTGAGTGATATTCCACTCTATATAAGTACCACATCTTCCTTATCTATTCGTCTGCTGATGGACATATAGGTTGCTTCCATGTCCTAGTAATTGTAAATAATGCTGTAGTGAACATTGGTGTATATGAGTCTCTTTCTGGTTTCCTTGGGAAGTATACCCACCAGTGGGACTGCTGGGTCATATGACAGGTTTATGACCCGTTTTTAAAGGAATCTCCACACTGTTCTCCATAATGGTTCTATCAGTTTGCATTCCCACCAACAGTGTAAAAGTGTTCGTTTTTCTCTACACACTCTCCAGCATTTATTGTTTGTAGACTTTTTGATAATGGCCATTCTGACCAGGGTGAAATGATACCTCATTGTGGTTTGATTTGCATTTCTCTAATAATGAGTGATGTTGTGCATCTTTTCATGTGTTTGTTAGCCATCTGTATGTCTTCTATGGAGAAATGTCTGTTTAGTTCTTTGGCCTACTTTTTGATTGAGTTATTCATTTTTCTGGTACTGAGCTGCATGAACTGCTTATATATTTTGCAGATTAATTCTTTGTCAGTTGTTTTATTTGCTATTATTTTCTCCCATTCTGAAAGCTGTCTTTTCACTTGTTTATACCTTCCTTCATAGGGCACAAGCTTTTAAGTTTAATTAGGTGCAATTTGTTTATTTCTGCTTTTATTTCCATTACTCTGGGAGGTAGGTCTTAGAGGATCTTGCTGTGACTTATGTCAGAGACTGTTCTGCCTATGTTTTCCTCTAAGTGTTTTATAGTTTCTGGTCTTAACATTTAGGTCTTTAATCTATTTTGAGTTTATTTTTGTGTATGGTGTTAGAAAGTGTTCTTTTTTTTTTAAGTTCAGTCTTTTTTTTTTTTAATTTTTTATTCCTTTATTTCTCATGTGTTCCCCATCCTGAACCCTCCTCCCTCCCCATACCATCCCTCTGGGTCATCCCAGTGCACCAGCCCCAAGCATCCAGCATCGTGCATTGAACCTGGTCTGGCATCTCGTATCATACATGACATTTCACATGTTTCAATGCCATTCTCCCAAATCTTCCCACCCTCTCCCTCTCCCACAGAGTCCATAAGCCTGTTCTATACATCAGTGTCTCTTTTGCTGTCTCGTATACAGGGTTACCATTACCATCTTTCTAAATTCCATATATATGCGTTAGTATACTGTATTGGTGTTTTTCCTTCTGGCTTACTTCACTCTGTATAATAGGCTCCAGTTTCATCCACCTCATTAGAACTGATTCAAATGTATTCTTTTTAATGGCTGAGTAATACTCCATTGTGTATATGTACCACTGCTTTCTTATCCATTCATCTGCTGATGGACATCTAGGTTGCTTCCATGTCCTGGCTATTATAAACAGTGCTGCGATGAACATTGGGGTACACGTGTCTCTTTCCCTTCTGGTTTCCTCAGTGTGTATGCCCAGCAGTGGAATTGCTGGATCATAAGGCAGTTCTATTTCCAGTTTTTTAAGGAATCTCCACACTGTTCTCCATAGTGGCTGCACTTGATCCTCTATGACCCACCTCCCAGAAATAGAAAGTGTTCTAATTTCACTGTTTTATAGGTGTTTGATCAGTTTTCTAAGCACCACTTGTTGAATAGACTGTCTTTTCTCCGTTGTATATTTTTGCTTCCTTTGTCAAAGATAAGGTGTCTATATGTGCATGGATTTATCTCCAGACTTTCTATTTTGTTCCATTGATCTGTATTTCTGTCTTTGCACCAGTACCATACTGTCTTGATGACTATAGCTTTGTAGTGTAGTCTGAAGTCAGGAAAGTTGTTTCCTCCAGTTCCATTCTTCTTTCTCAAGATTCCTCTGGCTACTTGACGGTTTTCGTGTTTCCATGCAAATTGTGAAATTATTTGTTCTAGTTCTGTGAAAAACAGCATTGGAGTTTCATAGGGATTGCATTGAATCTATAGATTGCTTTAGGTAGTATACTTATTTTCACTATATTGATTCTTTCATTCCAAGAACATGGCATATTTCTCCATCTAGTTGTGTCATCTTTGAGTTCTTTCATAAGTGTTTTATACCTTTCTATATATGGATCTTTTGTTTCTTTAGGTAGATTTATTCCTAAGTATTTTATTCTTAATGTTGCAATGGTATATAGAATTGTTTCCTTAATTTCTCTTTCTGATTTTTCATTGTTAGTATATAGGAATGCAAGGGATTTCTGTGCATTAATTTTATATCCTGCAGCTTTGCTATATTCATTGATTAACTCTAGAAATTTTCTGGTGAAATCTTTATGGTTTTCTATGTAGAGGATCATGTCATCAGCAAACAGTGACCATTTTACTTCTTTTCCAATCTAGATTCCTTTTATTTCTTTTTCTTCTCTGATTGCTGTGGCTAGGACTTCCAAAGCTATGTTGAATAGTAGTGGTAACAGTGCGCACCCTTGCCTTGTTCCTGATTTAGAGGAAATGCTTTCAATTTTTTGCCATTGAGAATAATTTTTGCTGTGGGTTTGTCATATATAGTTTTTGTTATGTTGAGGTATATTCCTTCTATGCCTACTTTCTCAGGCAATGGCACCCCACTCCAGTACTTTTGCCTGGAAAAGCCCATGGACGGAGAAGCCTGGTAGGCTGCAGTCCATGAGGTTGCTAGAGTCGGACATGACTGAGCGACTTTACTTTCACTTTTCACTTTCATGCATTGGAGGAGGAAATGGCAACCCACTCCAGTGTTCTTGCCTGGAGAATCCCAGGGATGGGGAGGCCTGGTGGGCTGCCGTCTATGGGGTCACACAGAGTCGGACATGACTGAAGCAACTTAGCAGCAGCAGCAGCAGCCTACTTTCTTGAGTTTTTATCATAAACGGATGTTGAATTTTGTCAAAGGCTTTATCTGCATCTATTGAGATAATCATACCATTTTTATATTTCAATTTGTTAAGATGGTGTATCACATTGATTGATTTGAGAACATTGAAGAATCCTTGCATCCCTGGAGTAAAGCCCACTTGGTCATGATGTATGATCTTTTTAATATGTTGTTGGATTCTGTTTGCTAGAATTTTGTTCAGGATTTTTACATCTATGTTCATCAGTGATATTGGCCTGTAGTTTTCTTTTTTGTGGTTTTTGTCTGGTTTTGGTATCAGGATGATGGTGGCCTCCATAAGGCTCAGACCCAGGTGTACTGTGCATTTTGTGCCCTTCCCAGGTCCAAGCAACTCCGGCGACCAGGTGCTTGGCGAGAACACTGTCCTGGGTGGGCCATGCATCTTATGCACCTCCCCAGTCCAAGCTGTCCAATTTCTCTGTTGCACGAAAAGGGCACTATGCCAGGTGTGCTGTGTTTCTCCTCTGGGGAGCTGGTCTCAGACTGTGACACTCCCAGCCAATGTGAACTGTCCAGGATCCAAGGAAGATGTGGTTATTGACTGACAGCCTGCTCACAGTTTGGTGGGAAATGCAGTCTCTGTGGCCAAGATTGCAGCAGCCCCTTGCATTCCAGCTCTGGCTGTCACACTCTTACTTCTCTGACTCCAGGGAAGGAGGGTCATAAATGGCAGCAGCTTACTCTCCTTTGGTATTTGCTGCTGCTGCTGCTAAGTCACTTCAGTCATGTCCAACTCTGTGCAACCACATAGGTGGCAGCCCACCAACTCCCCCGTCCCTGGGATTCTCCAGGCAAGAACACTGGTGTGGGTTGCCATTTCCTTCTCTGGGCACAATACTTATTCTGTTAGCTCGCCAAGTGTCACCATGCAGCACTTGAGCCTTCCTGCAGGAAAGGTCCTTTGGTTTTCTTTTTCTCTCTGGTGTTCACATGGTTTGGGTTGCTGTGTTACATTAACCCCTTCTGATTGTCCACAGGGCATTCAAACCCAGTCCTTATCCTAAGAACCAGCCACGCAGCCCAAACCTCTGCACCCAGCCCCCACTAGCTGCAGTGGACTTGAGCATCTGAGCTGCTTCTCCGCTAGTAATTGAGGTTCAGCACGTATTGTGTGGTGAACTTTTTTATTTTTCTTTTTTTTTTTTTTTTTTGGTTATTTTGCCCTCTGAGATTCCTGGGAAACCTGGCGTGCTGCAGTTCAGTTCCGTTCAGTTCAGTCGCTCAGGTTTCCCAGTCTTTCACTATCTTCCTGAGTTTGCTCAAACTCATGTCACCTAGTTGGTGATGCTATCCAACCATTTCGTCCTTGTCACTGCCTTCTCCTGCCCTCAATCTTTCCCAGAAACAAGAGTCTTTTCTAACGAGTCAACTCTTCGCATCAGGTGGCCAAAGTATTGGAGCTTCACCTTCAGCATCGTCCTCCCAGTGAATGTTCAGGGTTGGTTTCCTTTAAGATTGACTGGTTTGATCTCCTTGCTAGCCAAGGCAGTCTTAAGAGTCTTCTACAGAACCACAATTTGAAAGCATCAATTTTTGGCATTCAGATTTCCTTATGGTCCATCATAGAAATTGGTTGTGAGTACCAGTTCATGGGGTCACAAATAGTTGGACACAACCTAGCAACTAAAGAAGTCACAACAAATTCTTATGCTGGTAAAAATTGATGCTGACCTGCATCAGATGTTTTCTGGATCACTGGCCTTTCTAGATAGTTTAGCAAAAAAGTCAGAAAACTTTCCCTATAAAACACAAGGTAGTAGATATTTTGGTTTTGTGGGTCAGTCTCAGTTGCAATTTTTTACCTCTGCCCTTGTAGTTCAAAAGCAGCCACAGAAAAGATATAGGAAAATGAGTGTAACTCTGACGCAGTAAAACACATTTCCAAAATCAGACAATAGCCTAGTGTGGACCACAGGCTGCAGTATGCCAGCCCCTGTCTGTGTAGCTCTCTCTTTGGTTCTTCCTGGTGGATCCAACTAGCATGGCCCTAACACCTCCCAAATCACACACAGTTCCTATTTGGGATCAAGCACCAATTCTATCATTTCTATCAGTGTGAACTTCAGTTACTGACTCTGTATCCTTATGCCTCAGATGCCTGATTTGCAATCATTTGATTACCTATATTGTCATGAGAAATAAATTGTATAATGCACATGAGCCTGACATAGCAGTGTCAGGCTTACTGTTATTCTCTCTCTCTCTCTCTCAATCACTTTCTCTCCCTCTCTCTCTTCTTGGCTGTCCCCAATTTTTTCCTATCTACATCTACTCATCCTTCACTTCTCATCATAAACACAACAGAATTCTCTCAGGGAACCCTTCCCAGTATCAGAACCTCCTACACTTTTGACTAGGTTATAGATCCACTTATGTGTTCCCACAGCTCCTCATATTTGATCTTAAGCTTGATCATTTTGATTGTTTATATTGTCTAACTATCAACAAGCCTACAGAGCTAGGAACTCCCTGAAGAAAGAGATCACTCTCTTAATCATAACTGGATCTTCAGAGCCAAGAACTGACCTTGATAGAGAAAGAGAGACTCAATATTTGTCTCATAAACCATAAATTAATTTTTTTAATCATAAAGGCTGTTTATTATTTTAATGATTAAAACATATTTTAAAGCATTTAAAATGAGAAAATACAATTCTGTCATGGAAGATGGAGAGATAAGTTCTGAAAGATTAAGGAATATGAAATCACTAAGTAACACAGTATCTAAAATTTTTGGCTTAATAACTGCTTACTATGTTAATGACTGCACTTCCTTTAAACCATAAATTAATTTTTATTGATTTTTTTCTTTAAAACATGTACATTTTTTTCTGCCAGCATATGAGGGCCAAGACTTAAATGGGCTTTTTAAAATAAGTTTATATTTATTTAAAGCCACTTTTTTACATTGTGATTTACATGGAAAAAAGCTGCACATGATTAATGTGTATATCCTGACAATTGGGAATAAGTATACACCCATGGCCTTTACTAATATCAAGGACATACATAAGCTTTCAATTATGCAAAATAAGTTCAGGAAGTCTACTATAGAGCATAGTGCCTATGGCTAATATTGTGTTGTGTATTGAAATTTGCTAAGGGTGATCTTTTTTTTTTTTAATTTTTTTTTTAATTTTTTAACTCTACAATATTGTATTGGTTTTGCCATATATCAACATGAATCCACCACAGGGATACACGTGTTCCCCATCCTGAACCCTCCTCCTTCCTCCCTCCCTGTACCAGGGTGATCTTATGCAAAATATTCTGATCAAAAAAACCCAATAATAATTATTAATAATAATAATAATACAGAAGTCAGGAAAAACTTTGAGGAATGAGAGATATGTTCATCTATCAATTCTTTATCCACAAAGGCTAATATACTCTTGATTCTCAACCACCTCTCTTAGATGCTGGCTCAGCACAGAAAAAGGATTTGTATGGACATTTCTTGGCCCTGTCTGCACCATCTTCTCTGTGAGTAATGGATGACATCAGAGGATCTTTCCTCCCTGGGTGAGAGTGAATTAAAGCACAAGCAAGAAGAGGGCTGCGGACAGGTTGACCAATTATTCCAGTTACCTCAGGAATGAGAGGGTCCCAGGATGCAGAAATTTCCATTTTAAAACCAGGAAGGAGTATTTCCTTAGACATGGCATTCTTAGTGTTTAAACATGTAAATCCCCATGCAAAGTGAGTTACGGGTGTTCAGTCTGGTTTTCTATCACTGTTATGAAATACAAACCCTTCCTACCTGCTGATTTAGATGTTGGGTGAGCCACAGGGAAGGATTAGCAGATCTGGATGCACTTAAAATCCCTTGTGATGTTTCTGCAGATTAATTTAGTTTTCTTCCTGATAACATTCTGGATTGTGAAAAAGAAGCTCTCCTCACTCAACAGTGATGTGTCCACTCTCCGGAAGACTAGGTGAGATGGATCAGAGGTACACATCACCACCCTACCCCACCACACCCCCCCCAACCCCACACCATAAAAAGCATGGTCCAGGAGCAAGGACATAGAGTTCCAAGCTTCTAGTGTCCCTTCACAGGGTTTCAAGGGGACTTGAGAGGAGGAGTTCAGCCACCCTTCTTGGAAGTTCGAATACTGTTCTGTTGCTGATACCCAAGTCAAAAATATTCCATTCATCTCTAACCCAAGAATGGAACTAATTTAACTACAGAGGAAATTGATTTTGTTCTGATAAACAGGGATTACCACCATGACCCTATGAGAAAAGTCCTAAGAATATATATATATCCTTATAAATCACTTACATACTTGACACAGGCCACAGCATGCCCTTTCATGCCCATGTCTTTATTCATGTTTGTCCCGCTACCCTCATCTGCCCTGCTCTACCTGGTGAAGTCAAGTTGATTATCCACATATCATATCTTCTAAGAAGCCAAGGATGTCCTTTGCTTTCTTTTCATTTACACATAATGAATCATCTGACAAAGCATGCTCTGGGTCAATTCATGGAGATGGAAAAGATAGGGACATCATTGGAGGGACCAGGCAGAGGGACCTTCAATTTCACAAGTATAACTGACCATTTGTATTTGTCTTCCCACTAGGTGGTAAAGTTTATGAAATCAGAAATCTTGCCTTTGTTATTTTTAATGCACAGGGCCAGCACAAAGCCATGTGCACAGAACATCCACAGTAATATTAGTTGATTGAAACTGGGGATATTCATCCTATTACTGAAAGCCACATTATGAAGTTTCACTATCAACTTCAGTCTAAGACAATATGCCATTCTGGAAACAAAAAAACATTTCTTTTAGATAATCATTCACAGTAAAAATCAGAGTGGCCACAACTGAGTCAAAGACATTCTTTGAGTTGAAAAGAGATGGACTTGATTGTGTTGGTCAGGGTGCATCGTGAATCTTTTTTGTCCTCCTACTCAGGATGCTAACATTTAAAGCCACAGCTCAGCTCTTTATCTTGGGATGTACATGGTGTCTGGGAATCCTGCAGGTGGGACCAGCTCCCCACGTCATGGCCTACCTCTTCACCATCATCAACAGCCTGCAGGGTTTCTTCATCTTCCTGGTGTACTGCCTCCTCAGCCAGCAGGTACCACTGTCTGACTCCTGCTCAGGACTCTTCTCATCCTCATTTCTCTCTGTGAGCTGATGCAGAGCATGCTTTGTCTCTACAGGTGCAGGAGCAATACAAGATATGGTTCAAAGGGATCAAGAAAAAGAAAACTGAGTCTGAAGAGTACACACTGTCCAGCAGGGCCATGTTGGAACCCTCTAAACACAGTGAGGTAAGATCATGCATTGCCCCAGAGCACTTCACTGATTGATTCATTGAGCAGCACATTCCTATCATACTGGACAACTGGGTATAAAGCAGGTGATACCCTATGATGACTCACACTGGTTTACGTCTAAACTCACTCAGGACATTCCTCTGTCATGAAAGAATGTCTTCCTCTTACTTCTGCTCATTGCATTTCTATTCTCATCTTGACTCTTGTACATAACTATCTTCTTATTCTCCACCTGGTTTGAGCACCCATTTTGTCCATGCAGCATGGACTTTTTCATGCACAAACACTTAAGGAAGAGAATAGTCCTGTGTTAAGTTCAATAAGCAGTAACTGTGTGGATCTGAAGCACAGACGCACAAGCTAACCAGAGTCACGGGACCATCATTTAACCCATGTCAACCCCAGTACCCCTCTATATGCATGTGTGTGTGCCAAATTGCTTCAGTCACGTTTGACTCTTTGAGACCCTATGGACCATAGCCTACCAGGCTTCTCTGTCCATGGGATTCTCCAAGCAAGAATACTGCAGTGGGTTGCTATGCCCTTCTCCAGGGGATCTTCTCAACCCAGGTGTTGAATGCTTGTCTCCCGAATCTTTCTGCATTGGCAGATGGGTTCTTTACCACTAGTGCCCCCTGGGAAGCCACCCCTGTATATAGAAAACAGTAAATACATGGTTTATGTAGTCATAAAAGTAAAGTATAAGGATTACATTAGATTTGAGAATTTCCTTTTTTTTTTTTTTTTTGGATTCTCTGTGACTTTTTTTTAATTTTATTTAATTTTAAACTTTACAATATTGTATTAGTTTTGCCAAACATCGAAATGAATCCACCACAGGTATACCTGTGTTCCCCATCCTGAACCCTCCTCCCTCCTCCCTCCCCATACCCTCCCTCTGGGTCATCCCAGTGCACCAGCCCCAAGCATCCAGTATTGTGCAACAAACCTGGACTGGCGACTCGTTTCATACATGATATTATACATGTTTCACTCTTATTCTCCCAAATCTCCCCACCCACTGGAAATAGAACTGCCTTATGATCCAGCAATCCCACTGCTGGGCATACACACTGAGGAAACCAGAAGGGAAAGAGACACGTGTACCCCAATGTTCATCGCAGCACTGTTTGTAATAGCCAGGACATGGAAGCAACCTAGATGCCCATCAGCAGATGAATGGATAAGAAAGCTGTGGTACATATATACAATGGAGTATTACTCAGCCATTAAAAAGAATACATTTGAATCAGTTCTAATGAGATGGATGAAACTGGAACCTATTATACAGAGTGAAGTAAGCCAGAAAAAAAAACACCAATACAGTATACTAACGCATATATATGGAATTTAGAAAGATGGTAACAATTACCCTGTGCACGAGACAGCAAAAGAGACACTGAGAATTTCCTTTAAAGTATCTAATCATTCCTGGGATTTGCAACACGCACAAATAATGCAAAACATCAGAAAATCACAGAGGTCATAGAGAGATCCTGGCAGTGTGAATCTTACCAAGAATTTGTATTTTTGAGTTTACAAAAACAGTTATCATGTTTTCTGTTCATATATTCTTCACATCACCACTTGAAGATAAGGTATTACTATGTTTCTATTCGACAGGTGAAAACACAAAGACCCATGGGGTCTATATGAATTGTGCAAGGACTTCAGCCCACCATTTCTCTCAATGTTTTCACTCTCTCATAGTGTCAACTGATACACAGAAGTTTTAATTTTTTTAACTAATTTATTTATTTTAATTGGAGGCTAATTACTTTACAATATTGTGGTGGTTTTTGCTGTACATTAACATGAATAAGACACAGGTGTACATGTATCCACCCTCTCAAACTCCCTCCCATGTCCCTCCCCATCCCATCCCTCTGGGTTGTCCAGAGGGATGCAGCAGCTTTGAGTGCCCTGTTTCATGCATCAAATTCGGACAGGTGATCTGTTTCACAATGGTAATACACATGTTTCAATGTTATTCTCTCAAATCATCCCATCCTCGCCTTCTCCCACAGAGTCCAAAAGTCTGTTCTTTACATCTGTGTCTCTTTCACTGTCTCGCATATAAGGTCATTGTTACCATCTTTCTAAATTCCATATATATGCATTAATATATATTAATATATGAATATACTCTATTGGTGTTTTTCTTTCTGACTTACTTCACTCTGTATAATAGGCTCCAGTTTCATCCACCTCATTAGAACTGATTCAAATGTATTCTTTTTAATGGCTGAGTAATACTCCATTGTGTATATGTACCACAGCTTTCTTATCCATTCATCTGCCAGTGGACATCTAGTTTGCTTCCATGTCCTCGCTATTGTAAACAGTGCTACAATGGACATTGAGGTACACGTGTCTCTTTCAATTCTGGTTTCCTACCTGTGTATGCCCACCGGTGGGATTACTGGGTTGTATGGCTGTTCTGTTTCTAGTTTTTTAAGGAATCTCCACACTGTTCTCCATAGTGGCTGTACTAGTTTGTATTCCCACCAACAGTGTAACAGGGTTCCCTTTTCTCCACACCCTCTCCAGCATTTACTGTTTGTAGACTTTTTGATAGCAGCCATTCTGACTGACGTGAAATGGTACCTCATTGTGGTTTTGATTTTAATTTCTCTGATAATGAGTGATGTAGAGCATTTTTTCATGTGTTTGTTAGCCATCTGTCTGTCGTCTTTGAATAAATGTCCATTTAGTTTTTTGGCCCATTTTTTGATTGGGTTGTTTATTTTTTGGAATTGAGCTGCATGAGCTGTTTGCATATTTCTGAGATAAATTCTTTGTCAGTTGCTTCGTTTGCTATTATTTTCTCCCATTCTGAACGCTCTCTTTTCACCTTCCTTATAGTTTCCTTCTTTGTGCAAAAGCTTCTAAGTTTAATTAGGTCCCATTTATTTTTGCTTTTATTTCCATTACTCTGGGAAGTGGGTCATACAGGATCTTGGTGTTATTTATGTCAGAGAGTGTTTTGCCTATGTTTTCCTCTAGGAGTTTTAAACTTTCTGATCTTACATTTAGGTCTTTAATCCATTTTGAGTTTATTTTTTTGTATGGTGTTAGAAAGTGTTCTAGTTTCATTCTTTTACAGGTGGATGACCAGTTTCCCCAGCACTTGTTAAAGAGATTGTATTCTCTCCATTGTATATTTTTTACTCATTTGTCAAAGATGAGGTGTCCATAGGGGCATAGACTTATTTCTAGGCTTTCTATTTGTTCCATTAATCTATATTTCAGTTTTTGTGCCCGTACCATACTGTCTTGATGACTGTAGCTTTGTCATAGAGCCTGAAGTCAGGCAGGTTGGTTCCTCCAGTTACATTCTTCTTTCTCAAGATTGCTCTGGCTATTTGAGGACTTTGTATTTCCATACAAATTGTGAAATTATTTGTTCTAGTTCTGTGAAAAATACCGCTGATAGCTTGATAGGGATTGCATTGAATCTATAGATTGCTTTGTGTAGTATACTCATTTTCACTATGTTGATTCTTCTGATACATGAACACGGTATATTTCTCCATCTATTAGTCTCATCTTTGATTTTGTTATCAGTGCTTTATAGTTTTCTATGTATAGGTCTTTTGTTTCTTTAGGTAGATTTACTCCTAAGTATTTTATTCTTTTCATCACAATAGTGAATGGAGTTGTTTCCTTAATTTCTCCTTCTGTTTTTTCATGGTTAGTGTATAGGAATGCAAGGGATTTCTGTGTATTAATTCTATGTCCTGCAACTTTTCTATAATCATTGATTAGCTCTAGTAATTTTCTGGTGGAGTCTTTATGGTTTTCTATGTAAAAGATCATGTCATCTACAAACAGTGAGAGTTTTACTTCTTCTTTTCCAATCTAGATTCCTTTTATTTCTTTTTCTGCTCTGATTGCTGTGGCTAAAACTTCGAAAACTATGTTGGATAGTAGTGATGAGAGTGGTCACCCTTGTCTTATTTCTGACTTTATGGGAAATCCTTTTGATTTTTTGCCATTGAGGATAATGTTTGCTGTGCGTTTATCATATATGGCTTTTATTATGTTGAGGTATGTTCTTTCTGTGCCTGCTTTCAGGAAGGATTTTATCATAAATGGATGTTGAATTTTGTTAAAGGTTTTCTTTGCATCTATTGAGATAATTATATGGTTTTTATCCTTCAATTTGTTAATATGGTGTATCATATTAATTGATTTGTGAATATTGAAGAATCCTTGCATTCCTGGGATAAAGCCCACTTGGTCATGATGTATGATCTTTTTAATATGTTACTGGATTCTGTTTGCTAGAATTCTGTTGAGGATTACTGCATCTATGTTCATCAGTGATATTGGCCCATAGTTTTCTTTTTTATGGCATCTTTTTCTGGTTTTTGTATTAGGGTGATGGTGGTACAATAGAATGAGTTTGGGAGTTTACCTTCCTCTGAAATTTTCTTGAAGAGTTTGAATAGGATAGGTGCTAGCTCTTCTCTAAATTTTTGGTAGAATTCAGCTGTGAAGCCATCTGGTCCTGGGGTTTTATTTGTTGGAAGATTTTTTATTAGAGTTTCGATTCCATGCTTGTGATAGGTCTGTTAAGATTTTCTATTTCTTCCTGGTTCAGTTTTGGAACGTTATACTTTTCTAAGAACTCGTCCATATCTTCCAGGTTCCATTTTATTGGCATATAGCTGCCAATAGTAGTCTCTTTTATGATCCTTTGTATTTCTGTGTTGTCTGCTGTGATTTCTCCATTTTCATTTCTAATTTTGTTGATTTGATTCTTCTCCCTTTTTTTCTTGATGAGTCTAGCTAATGGTTTGTCTATCTTACTTATCTTCTCAAACAACCAGCTTTTAGTTTTGTTGATTTTTGCTATAGTCACCTTTATTTCTTTTTCATTGATTTCTGCCTTAATTTTTATTATTTCTTTCCCTCTACTCACCCTGGGGTTCATCATTTCTTCTTTTTCTAGTTGCTTTAGGTGTAAAGTTAGGTTATTTATTTGGTTTTTCTCTTGTAAGCTTGTAATGCTATGAACCTTCCCCTTAGCAGTGCTTTTGCTAAGGGGATAGGTTTTTCAAAACCTATGAATCCCATAGGTTTTGTGTTGTCATGTTTTCATTTTCATTTGTTTCTGTGCATATTTTGATTTCCTTTTTTATTTCTTCCATGATTGGTTGGTTATTCAGAACTGTGTTGTTTAGCCTCCATATGTTTGTATTTTTAATAGTTTTTTCCCTATTCAGTTCAGTTCAGTTCAGTTCAGTCCCTCAGTCGAGTCCGACTGTGTGACCCCATGAATTGCAGCATGCCAGGCCTCCCCGTCCATCACCAACTCCCGGAGTTCACTCAGACTCATGTCCATCAAGTCACTGATGCCATCCAGCCATCTCATCCTCTGTCGTCCCCTTCTCCTCCTGCCCCCAATCCCTCCCAGAATCAGAGTCTTTTCTAATGAGTCAACTCTTCGCATGAGGTGGCCAAAGTACTGGAGTTTCAGCTTTAGCATCAGTCCTCCCAAAGAACACCCAGGACTGCTCTCCTTTAGAATGGACTGGTTGGATCTCCTTGCAGTCCAAGGAACTCTCAGGAGTCTTCTCCAACACCACAGTTCAAAAGCATCAATTCTTTGGTGCTCAGCCTTCTTCACAGTCCAACTGTCACATCCATACATGACCACTGGAAAAATCATAGCCTTGACTAGACGGACCTTTGTTGGCAAAGTAATGCCTCTGCTTTTGAATATTCTATCTAGATTGGTCATAACTTTCCTCCCAAGGAGTAAGCATCTTTTAATTTCATGGCTACAATCACCATCTTCAGTGATTTTGGAGCAAAAAAAAATAAAGTCCAACACTGTTTCCACTGTTTCCCCATCTATGTGCCATAAAGTGATGGGACCAGATGCCATGATCTTTGTTTTCTGAATGTTGAGCTTTAAGCCAACCTTTTCACTCTCCTCTTTCACCTTCATTAAGAGGCTTTTGAGTTCCTCTTCACTTTCGGCCATAAGGGTGGTGTCATCTGCATATCTGAGGTTATTGATATTTCTCCCTGCAATCTTGATTCCAGCTTGTGCTTCCTCCAGCCTAGCATTTCTCATGATGTACTCTGCATATAAATTAAATAAGCGGAATGACAATATACAGCCTTGACGTACTCCTTTTCCTATTTGGAACCAGTCTGTTGTTCCATGTCCAGTTCTAACTGTTGCTTCCTGACCTGCATACAAGTTTCTCAAGAGGCAGATCAGGTGGTCTGGTATTCCCATCTCTTTCAGAATTTTCCACAGTTTATTGTGATCCATACAGTCAAAGGCTTTGGCATAGTCAATAAAGCAGAAATAGATGTTTTTCTGGAACTCTTTTGCTTTTTCCATGATCCAGCGGATATTGGCAATTTGATCTCTGGTTCCTCTGCCTTTTCTAAATTCAGCTTGAACATCTGGAAGTTCACAGTTCACGTATTGCTGAACCTGGCTTGGAGAAATTTGAGCATTACTTTACTAGCGTATGAGATTAGTGCAATTGTGCGGTAGTTTGAGCGTTCTTTGGCATTGCTTTTCTTTGAGTTGATATCTAATCTTACCGCATTATGATCAGAAAAGAGGCTTGAAATGATTTCAATTTTTTTTGAATTTACTAAGGTTAGACTTATGCCCAGAATGTGATAAATCCTGGAGAATGTTCCATGTGCACTTGTGAAAAAGGTGAAATTCATTGTTTGGGGGTGAAATGTCCTATAGATATCAATTAGGTCTAACTGGTCCATTGTGTCATTTAAATTTTTTGTTTCCTTGCTAATTTTCTGCTTAGTTTATCTATCCATAGGTGTGAGTGGGGTATTAAAGTCTCCTACTCTTATTGTGTTACTGTTAATTTCCCCTTTCATGCTTGTTAGCATTTGCTTTACGTATTGAGGTGCTCTTAGGTTGGGTGCATATATATTTATAATTGTTGTATCTTCTTCTTGGTTTGATCCTCTGATCATTGTATGGAGTCCTTCTTTGTATCTTTTCATGGCCTTTATTTCAAAGTCTACTTTATCTGATATGAGTATTGCTACTCCTGCTTTCTTTTGCATGAAATATCTATTTCCAGCCCTTCACTTTCAATCTGTATGTGTCCCTTGGTTTGAGGTGGGTCTCTTGTAAACAGCACATATAGGGGGCTTGTTTTTGTATCCAGTCTTTGCCTTTTGGTTTCAGCATTCAACCCATTTACATTTAAAGTAATTATTGATAAGTATGGTCCTCTTACCATTTACTTTGTTGTTTGGGGTTCAAGTTTATACATCTTTTCTGTGTTTCATGTCTAAAGAAGATCACTTAGCACTTATTGAAGAGCTGGTTTGGTGGCACTGAATTCTCAGCTTTTGCTTCTCTGTAAAGCTTTTAATTTCTCCTTCGTATTTGAATGAGATCCTTGTTTGGTATAGTAATCTGGGTTGTAGGTTTTTCTCTTTCATCACTTTAAGCATGTCCTGCCATTCTCTCCTGACCTGAAGAGTTTCTATTGAAAGATCAACTCTTATCCTTATGGGGATCCCCTTGTGTGTTATTTGTTGCTTTTCCCTTGCTACTTTTAATAGTTGCTCTTCATTAGTTTGAGTAGCATGTGTCTTGGGGTGTTTTGCCTTGGGTTTATTCTGTTTTGGATTCTCTGGGTTTCTTGAAATTGGATGGCCATTTCCTTCCCCATTCTAGGGAAGTTTTCAACTATTCTCTCCTCAAGTATTTTCTCATGCCTTTTCTTTTTGTCTTCTTCTTCTGGGGCTCCTATTATTTGAATGTAAGGGTGGAGGTCTCTGAGGTTGTCCTCATTTCTTTTAATTCTTTTTTTTTTCTTTTTTCTTCTTTGCTTCATTTGTTTCCACTATTCTATCTTACCAGAACACCTGATCTGCCTCTTGAGAAATTTGTATGCAGGTCAGGAAGCAACAGTTAGAACTGGACATGGAACAACAGACTGGTTCCAAATAGGAAAAGGATTTCGTCAAGGCTGTATATTGTCACCCTGCTTATTTAACTTATATGCAGAGTACATCATGAGAAACGCTGGACTGGAAGAAACACAAGCTGGAATCAAGATTGCCAGGAGAAATATCAATAACTTCAGATATGCAGATGACATCACCCTTATAGCAGAAAGTGAAGAGGAACTAAAAAGCCTCTTGATGAAAGTGAAAGTGGAGAGTGAAAAAGTTGGCTTAAAGCTCAATATTCAGAAAATGAAGTTCATGGCATCTGGTCCCACCACTTCACGGGAAATAGATGGGGAAAGAGTGGAAATAGTGTCAGACTTTATTTTTCTGGGCTCCAAACTCACTACAGATGGTGATTGCAGCCATGAAATTAAAAGACGCTTACTCCTTGGAAGGAAAGTTATGACCAACCTAGATAGCACATTCAAAAGCAGAGACATTACTTTGCCAACAAAGATTTGTCTAGTCAAGGCTATGGTTTTTCCTGTGGTCATGTATGGATGTGAGAGTTGGACTGTGAAGAAGGCTGAGTGCCAAAGAATTGATGCTTTTGAACTGTAGTGTTGGAGAAGACTCTTGAGATTCCCTTTGGACTGCAAGGAGATCCAACCAGTCCATTCTGAAGGAGATCAGCCCTGGGATTTCTTTGGAAGGAATGATGCTAAAGCTGAAACTCCAGTACTTTGGCTACCTCATGTGAAGAGTTGACTCATTGGAAAAGACTCTGATGCTGGGAGGGATTGAGGGCAGGAGAAGAAGGGGACGACAGAGGATGAGATGGCTGGATGGCATCAGTGACTCGATGGACATGAGTCTGAGTGAACTCCAGGAGTTGGTGATGGACAGGGAGGCCTGGCGTGCTGTGATTCATGGGGTCGCAAAGAGTCGGACACCAATGAGTGACTGATCTGATCTGATCTGATTCTATCTTCCACCTCACTTATGCTATCTTCTGCCTCAGTTATTCTACTGTTGGTTCCCTCCAGCGTGCTTTTGATCTCAGTTATTTCATTGTTCATAATTTATTGACTCTTCTTTATTCCTTCTAGATCCTTGTTAAACATTTCTTGCATCTTCTCAATCCTTGTCGCTAATTTATTTATCTGTAACTCCGTTTTGTTTTCAAGCTTTTGGATCCTCTTTACTATCATTATTCTGAATTCTTTTTCAGGTAGACTCCCTGTCTCCTCCTCTTTTGTTTGATCTGGTGGGCATTTATCATGTTCCTTTACCTGCTGAATATTTCTCTGCCTTTTCATTTTGTTTAGATAGCTCTGTTTGGGGTGTCCATTCTGTATGCTGGAAATTTGTGGTTCCTCTTTATTGTGGACTAGTGGCTTATCAGCATTTCCTGGTTAGGGGAGCTTGCATCTGTGTTCTGGTGGGTGGAGCTGGGTCTCTTCTCTCTGGAGTGCAATGAAGTGTCCAGTAGAGAGTTGTGGTGTCTGTGGGCTTGGTATGGCTTTGAACGGCCTGTCTTTTAATTCTCAGGGCTGTGTTCCTGCTTTTCTGGAGAATTAGCATGGTGACCAGGAGGATAACAGGGAGAGTCAAAAGGGGAAGTAGCAGCCCAGCCAGTAATCAATTCCGTATGTGCTCTCCACAGTCTGGAAAACCGAGAAAGGTTCAGAGTTACATAGAGAAGAGAAGAGGGATGAGGAAGATAGAGGTGACAAGGAGGAGAAGAGGGGGGAGTCAAAAGAGGAGAGACAAATCTAGCAAGTAATCAGTTCCCTAAGTGTTCTCCACAGCCCAGAACATCCAGAGAGATTCACAGAGTTAAGTAGAAAAGAGAAGAGAGAAGGAGGAGATAGAGGTGACCTGGAGATAAAAGGGAGAGTCCAAAGGGGAGAGAGCAATCAAGCCAGTAATCAACAGCCCTAAGTGAAAATGGATACTGAAGGTTAGGTCCTTAAAGGTACAAAATTGATAACAAATACCAAAAAGCAAAGATTAAAAATCTAGAGTAGAGGTTAGACTCTCAAAAATACAATATTAAAAATACAAAACAAAATTTATAAAATATGTGTTTATAAAATATGTGTTTATGAAATATGCTTTAAAAATAGGTCTTTTTTTGCAAGGTAACAGTAGGTTGTAAAAATGAAAATTAAAGGAGTAATAAAGAACATAAATTTTTAAAAAATTAAAAAGTGATGATAGGAAAACTATGTCTAGGAATTTCTCTGGAGCTGTTGTAGGCAGTGTGGAGTCAGTTCAGTTTCAAATAGTTCCTTGTTCCAGCTTGTACTTGTTCTCAAGGTCTACAGGCCCCCTCCAATGCTTAGTCAATGTTAACTACAAGGTTTTAATCTGTTGTACCTGTTACTTCCAGTGGTTCCCTCTTTGTTCATTTTGGCTTCCTCTGTTTGCAGGTCTCTTTGGTGTCTAATTTCTGCCCTGACACAAGGGGGTGAAGGCGGTCACTTATTTAGGCTCACTTGTTCAGTTGGGTTGTGGGGAGGGAGGAACACTGCAAACAAACATCGCTGGCATGTGTGGGGAGTGCTCACAGTGTATGGACCACACTGGGTTTGTCCCAGGTCACAGCAGCATGTGCTTTCCCGGTCTACACTGCTCAGGCTTCAGCGTGCTCTGCAGGGCACTGTCCAAAGTGGGCCCTGCACTTCGTGCACTTCCCAGGTCTAAATCACTCAGGTTCAGGTTCTCGGGTAGTCCACAAGGGCACACACTCGATTGGGCATGCGTTTTGTGCCCTTCCCAGGTCCGAGCAGCTCAGGCAACCAGGTGCTTGGCAACTGCACTGTCCCAGATGTGTAATGCATCTTAATTACCTCTCAATCCTGACTTGGTTTCCTGGAGCATGAGAGCACTGTCTCATGTGTGCTATGTGTCTCCTCTGGGGAGCTGATGTCAGGCTGTGACCTTCCTGGCAGATGTCAACCATCCAGGATCCCAGGAAGATGTGGTTAGAAACTGGGAGCCTGCTCACAGTTTGGTGGAGGATGCTGGTCTCTGAGGCCGAGACTGGAGCAGCCCCTTGCCTTCCAGCTCTGGCTGTCACATGCCTGCCTCTCTACCTCCAGCAGGGTGGCCTGTACACAGCAGGGGTGGTATATCTGGGCTTCTGGGCTACTTCTCCACTGGCAGTTGTAGTTAGGCGCCTACTCTGTGGGGTTTTTTTTCCCCTCCCAGTTAAGTTGCCCTCTGAGATTTCAAATCTCCCCACAGACCTGCCTTTGAGGGGGTTTCCTACTGTTTGGATACTTCCTCTCCTTCACGACTCCCTCCCCATGATGGGTCTCTGTCCCTAACTCTTTTGTCTCTCTTTTTGTCTTTTATATTTTTTCCTACCTCCTTTCAAAGAGAATGGGCTGCATTTCTGGGTGCCTGGTGTCCTCGCCAGCATTCAGAAGTTGTTTTGTGGAAGTTGCTCAGCATTAAAATGATCTTTAGATGAGTTTGTGGGGGAGAAAGTGGTCTCCCCATCCTATTCCTCTGCCATCTTGGGACCATCCCCCAGAAGTTTTAATTTTTGAAGAAATCCAATTTCTCCATTTTTTGTTCACTTGTCCTTTGGGAGTCTTATCTTAAAACAATGGCCTGCAACAAGGTCACAAAAATTTGCATGCATGTTTCTTCCAAGACTTCAGAACTTTTAGTAATTGCATATAGGCATTGTCTATAGTAATTATATATAGGTATTGGTTATGACCAACTTGGATAGCATATTCAAAAGCAGAGACATTACTCTGCCAACAAAGGTCCATCTAGTCAAAGCTGTGGTTTTTCCAGTGGTCATGTATGGATGTGATAGTTGGACTGTGAAGAAAGCTGAGCGCTGAATTGATGCTTTTGAACTGTGGTGTTGGAGAAGACTCTTGAGAGTCCCTTGGACTGCAAGGAGATCCAACCAGTCCATTCTGAAGATCAGTCCTGAATGTTCTTTGGAAGGAATAATGCTAAAGCTGAAACTCCAGTACTTTGGCCACCTCATGCAAAGAGTTGACTCATTGGAAAAGACTCTGATGCTGGGAGGGATTGGGGGCAGGAGGAGAAGGAGACAACAGAGGATGAGATTGCTAGATGGCATCACTGACTCAATGGACGTGATTTTAAGTGAACTCCGGGAGTTGGTGATGGACAGGGAGGCCTGGCGTGCTGCAATTCATGGGGTTGCAAAGAGTCGGACACGACTGAGCGACTGAACTGAACTGATTGATTATAATAATATAGTTTTACGTATAGTAATTGTTTCCCAGGTGGCGCTAGTGGTAAACAATCTACCTGCAATGCAGGAGACCCAGGTTCAATCCCTGGGTCAGGAAGATCCCCCAGAGGAGGAAATGGCAAACAACTCCAGAATTCTTGCCTGGGGAATACCATGGCCACTGGAGCCTGACGACCTACAAACGATGGAATCACAAAGAATTGAACATGACTGAGCAACTAACACTTTGACTTCCACAGGTATATCAATTTGTAATTAACATTTTAATGATATGAATTTTATACTTTTTTTGTGAGGTGCACATTCTTTAGCATGTGGATATGCAGTTGTCCCAGCACCATTTGTTTAAAAGGTTATCCTTTCCCCCAGTGAACTGTACTGAAAGCCTTGTCAAAATAAGTTACCTTAAATATAAGTGTTCATGTCGTACTCTAGGTTCTTTCATTCATATATCTTGATTCCAGTATTTTGTAGTAAATTTCACTTTGACTCTATCAATAAGTTTTTCTCAAGATTTTTTAACTATTTGGAACCCCATTAGTTAAGTGCAGTTCAGTCGCTCAGTTGTGTCCGACTCTTTGCGACCCCATGAATCGCAGCACGCCAGGCCTCCCTGTCCATCACCAATTCCTGGAGTTCACTCAAACTCATGTCCATTCAGTCGGTGATGCCATCCAGCCATCTTGTCCTCTGTCAACCCGTTCTCCTCCTGCCCCCAATCCCTCCCAGCATCAGAGTCTTTTCCAAAGAGTCAACTCTTCATGTGAGGTGGCCAAAGTACTGGAGTTTCAGCTTTAGCATCAGTCTTTCCAAAGAGCACCCAGGACTGATCTCCTTCAGAATGGACTGGTTGGATCTCCTTGCAGTCCAAGGGACTCTCAAGAGTCTTCTCCAACATCACAGTTCAAAAGCATCAATTCTTTGGCACTCAGCCTTCTTCACAGTCCAACTCTCACATCCATATATGACTACTGGAAAAACCATAGCCTTGACTAGACAGACTTTTGTTGACAAAGTAATGTCTCTGCTTTTGAATATGCTATCTAGGTTGGTCATAACTTTCCTTCCAAGGAGTAGCATCTTTTAATTTCATGGCTGCCATCACCATCCGCAGTGATTTTGGAGCCCAAAAAAATAAAGTCTGACACTGTTTCCAGTGTTTCCCCATCTATTTCCCATGAAGTGATGGGAACAGATGCCATGATCTTAGTTTTCTGAATGTTGAGCTTTAAGCCAACTCTTTCACTCTCCTCTTTCAGTTTCATCAAGATGCATTTTAGTTCCTCTTCACTTTCTGCCATAAGGGTGGAGTCCCATGTAAATTGTAAGAAGTGCTTGTCAATTTCTGAAAAAAGTTAGCTGAGATGTTGATAAGGATTGTGTTGAGTCTATAGATCAATTTGGGGGAATGCTGCCATATTAACTATATTGCCTTCTGACCCATGATCATGGAAAGTTTATTTATTTCTTTGGGTCTTCTTTGACTTCTTTTGACTATCTTTTATATTTTTTCGTGTAAAAGTCTAGCACTTTCTAACAAAATATTATTTTTCACACTTTTCTTCTCAGGATAATTGGATCAGTCAGTAAACCAGATGATCTGGTATCCTAGACAATGAGGAAAATTCTGAACTGTCACCTCTGTAATGGGAAAAAAAAAAAAAAAAACTTTTTCGTGTTTGTTACAAGTAACTCTTAATGGAACCATTGTGGAAGAAAGCATGAAGGGAACATGTGATATTCAGATTGCTGGAGAATTTGGGTTTTCTGTTCCATATGGGATGCCTGCTTCACTAACAGCATAATCAAGGAGCTATGACCCAATGCCCCAGTTGCCTTGGATTAAATCATCTGCCTCAACCTTTTTTTTTCTACCAAGTTCCTCTAATTGAAGATATATGACAAGGAGAATGAGCTTCAGAAGTCAAACTTAAAATACAGTAAGAGAGGAAATAGGTCAAACCCTACATAGAAGGTAAACAACTAATATGGTTTCCCAAGATTTTTCTGGATTATGTCCTAAAAAAACATTTTCATTACAGGCAACCTAGGACAGATGGTCTCCATACATACATGCTTCAACTTCTTCACTCTCCATTTCTAAAGATTGCTAACTTATTCATTAGAAATATATATATTAGTATTCACCATATGCTCCACTAAATTAAGAGATTTTCAGTTTCTAATTTTACTTATATGATAAATAAAGTGCTTTATCAGGGTAAAATTAGAACCCTGTGAATAAAATCTCTTAATTTGTATATCTTGTAAACTGAGCTTGGCAAAATAAAAGTGTATATTGTTACTGCACAGTTTTGTTTTGTTTATGTATATAACAAATTATTTCTTTCTCAAACTGTGACCTATTCAAGATCTAAACCAGAGGATTACGCCTACAATAAATGTCCTGCAAACACCCACTAATCTCTTTGTATCACTTGAAACAAAATGGAAAATTACTGTAAGTTATCATAATATATAAACTTTAAAATATCCATGAGTTCTTGTTGTTGTTTACTCACTGAGTAATGTCTGACTCTTTTGAAACCCTATGGAATGTAGCCCACCAGGTTCCTCTGTCCATGGGATTTCCCAGGCAAGAATACTGGAGTGGATTGCCATTTCCTTCTCCAGGGAACCCTCCCATCCCAGGGGTCAAACCCACATCTCCTGCATTGGCAGGTGGATTCTTTTCCACTGAGCCACCTGGGAAGCCCCATTAATGAGTACATGTTGTTCTTCAATCAGTAAGACATGTCCAACTCTGCATCCCCATGGACTGCAGCACACCAGGCTTCCCTGTCCCTCATCATCTCCCAGAGTTTGCTCAACTTCTTGTCCATTGAATCAATGGTGCCATCCAACCATCTCATCCTGTCTTCCTCTTCTCCTTCTGCCTTCAGTTTTTCCCAGCATCAGGGTCTTTTCCAATGAGTCAGCTGTTTGTATCAGGTGGCCAAGTATTGGAGTTTCATTTTCAGCATCAGTCCTTCCAAAGAGTATTCAGGGTTGATTTCATTTAAGGTTGATTGGTCATCAAGACAGTATGGTACTGGCACAAAGACAGAAATATAGAGCAACAGAACAAAATAGAAATCCCATAGATAAATCCACACACCTATGGACACCTTATCTTTGACAAAGGGGGCAAGAATATACAACGGAGAAACAACAATCTTATTAACAAGTGACGCTGGGAAAACTGATCAACCACTTTTAAAAGAATGAAACTAGAACACTTTCTAACACCATACACAAAAATAAACTCAAAATGGATTAAAGATCTAAATGTAAGATCAAACACTATTAAACTACTAGAGGAAAACATAGGCAAAACACTCTCTGACATAAACCACAGCAGGATCCTCTATGACCCACCTCCCAGAATATTGGAAATAAAAGCAAAAATAAACAAGTGGGACCTAATTAAAATTAAAAGCTTCTGCACAACAAAGGAAACTATAAGCAAGATGAAAAGACAGCCTTTAGAATGGGAGAAAATAATAGCAAATGAACCAACGGACAAAGAATTAATCTCAAAAATATACAAGCAACTCCTGCAGCTCGATTCCAGAAAAATAAAAGAACCACTCAAAAAGTGGGCCAAAGAACTAAACAGACATTTCTCCAAAGAAAACATACAGATGGCTAACAAACACATGAAAAGATGCTCAACATCACTCATTATCAGAGAAATGCAAATCAAAACCACAATGAGGTACCATTTCATGCCAGTCAGAATGGTTGCAATCCAAAAGTCTACAAGCAATAAATTCTGGAGAGGGAGTGGAGAAAAGGGAGCCCTCCTATACTGTTGATGGAAATGCAAACTAGTACAGCCACTATGGAAAACAGTGTGGAGATTCCTTAAAAAAACTTGAAACAGAGCTCCATATGACCCAGCAATCCCACTGCTGGGAATACACACTGAAGAAACCAGAATCGAAAGAGACACGTGTACCCCAATGTTCATCGCAGCACTGTTTATAATAGCCAGGACATGGAAGCAACCTAGATGTCCATCAGCCAATGAATGGATAAGAAAGCTGTGGTACATATACACAATGGAATAATACTCAGCCATTAAAAACTACATTTGAATCAGTTCTAATGAGGTGGTTGAAACTGGAGCCTATTATACAGACTGAAGTAAGCCAGAAAGAAAAACACCAATACAGTATATTAACACATATATATGGAATTTAGAAAGAAGGTAACGATAACCCTGTATGTGAGACAGCAAAAGAGACACAGATGTATAGAACAGTCGTTTGGACTCTGTGGGAGAGGGCGAGGGTGGGGTGGTTTGGGAGAATGGCATGGAAACGTGTAAAATATCATATGTTAAATGAATCGCCAATCCAGGTTTGATGCATGATACAGCATGCTCGGGGCTGGTGCACTGGGATGACCCAGAGGTCATCCCTAACCCTAACCCTAACCCTAACCCTAACCCTAGTTTTTGGTATGAGGAGGGAGGTGGGAGGGGGGTTCAGGATGGGGAACACATGTACACTCATGGCAGATTCAAGTCAATGTATGGCAAAACCAGTACAATATTGTAAAGTAAAATAAATTAATTAATTGGTTTAAAGAATTTAAATTAAAAAAAAAAAGATTGACCGTTTTGATCACCTTGCTTTCCAAGGGACTCCCAAGAACCTTCTCCAGCACCACAGTTCAAAAGCATCAATTCTTCAATGCTCTGACTTCTTTATTGTCCAGGCTTACATCCTTAGATGACTACTGAAAAGACCATAGCCTTGACTATACAGACCTTTGTCAGCAAAGTGGTATCTTTGCTTTTTAATACATTGTCTAGGTTTGTCATAGCTTTCCTGCCAAGAAATAATTGTCTTCTAATTTCGTGGCTGTAGTCACTAACTGCAATGATTTTAGAGCCCAAGAAGAGGAAATATGTCACAGCTTCCACCTTTTCCTCTTCTATTTGACTTGAAGTAATGGGACCTGATGCCACGATCTTAGTTTTGAATATTGAGTGGTTTTTTTTTTCTTTATTTTTAACTATTCTTTTTTTTTTTAACTTTACAATATTGTATTGGCTTTTCCATATATCAAAATGAATCTGCCACATTTAAGATGTCATTTTCCCTCTCTTCCTTCACCCTCATCAAGAGGTTCTTTAGTTCCTATTCACTTTCTGCCATTAGAGTGGTATCATCCATGTATCTGAGGTCCTGGTAATCTTAATTCCAGCTTGTAACTCATCCAGCCCGGCTGACATATAGCATGAAGTGCTCTGTGCACAAGTTAAATAAGCAGGGTGACAATAAACAACCTCATCGTTATCCTTTCTCAATTCTGAACCAGTCGGTTGTCCATACAGGGTTTCAACAGTTGCTTCTTGACCCACATACAGGATTCTCAGGAGACAGTTAAGATGGTCTGGTATTCACAACTCTTTAAGTTTTCCCACTTTGTTATGACTGACACAGTCAAAGGCTTTAGCATAGTCGATGAAACAGAAGTTTTGGGGGGGGTTGCCTTGCTTTCTCTATGATCCAGTGAATGTTAGTAATTTTACCTCTGTTTACTCTGCATTTTCTAAACCCAGCTTGAACTTCTGGAAGTTCCCGGTTCGCATAATGCTGAAGCCTAGCTTGAGGATAGTGATAAGAAAAGTAACAACCAATAAATATGGAAGATCGGATAGAAATAGTTCATGATAACTTTACAGTATTTAGTAAATCACCACTAAAAGCACAAGGGAAAATCTTGTTGAAAGACAAGACTATCCCACAGAATTTCCTAAGAGATAATTGATTAATTACAAGGAACAAAGTGTTATTTTACACTATTAGATTAGACAACCACCAGATGAATTAATAATCAATCTCAACATCAAAAGTATGTCTGACATTTTATATTTCCTGATAAAACATGAGTTTACAACATCTCACTTGTGAAATAAAAGATTGTGGCAAATCAGTCTAACCTAAAACCAATCCAGGCTTTATTTAGGTGTTTGAGAAGACTCTTGAGAGTCCCTTGGACAGCAAGGAGACCAAACCAGTCAATTGTAAAGGAAATCAGTCCTGAATATCCATTGGAAGGACTAATGCCATAGCTGCTTTCAAGCTACAATATCAAGTTGAGTGCTTGTGAAAGAGAATGCAAGACTACAAAGCCAAAAACACTTACCTTCTGGCCACTTCTAGAAAAAGCTTATAGGTACCTATTCTTTGTGACCAGACTTTCAGTACACATGATATACAGGAGAAAGGCACACAAGTTAAATGACATCATGAGGAAACAATTAGGCAAATGCAGACTCTTCTAATGTCAGTATCGTTATAAAAGTTGCGTAAGGCTATCCTAGATCAAAGTGACAAAATAACACGACAGTCAAATCTTATGTCAATTTTTATGGTTTGGATATATATTATAAAAATATTTTGGAGACAACTGGGATAATTTTACTTTGAAATTATTTATTTTGGGGGGTGAAATACTAGTATTATCATTATGTTTAGCATATTCTATAAATTCTTCAATATTTGATGAAGACATTTTAAAGAATAAAGTTTTATAATGTCTCCACTGAAAATCAAGTATCAGCAGCAAAATAAACATATGTGTATACACATTATGAAAGATTTTATAATGTGGTGCTGTGTTAATAATTGTGGTCTCAAGGTGTAGTCTATATAAGATTTTAGTGTGTCACTGCACCAAATTCTATGTTTCAAATTATACATAAAATCTATCATAAAAGTAAATAAATGTATAATCAGTTATCAATTCCCTAAAAGCATATATACTCATAAATTTTTAGGTTTATGAAAGATGTCTTTTTTTATACAAAACTAACTTTGTAAATTGATATAAATATATGAATTTGGCTCTATGTTGATTTAAAGTATAAAACTTAAAATTAAAGCAAAATTTTTAAAATGTCAAAGAAAATAGAGGGTATTCACACATCTGGCTAAGCCATTAAAAAGAATACATTTGAATCAGTTCTAATGAGGTGGATGAAACTGGAGCCTATTATACAGAGTTGAAGTAAGCCAGAAAGAAAAACACCAATACAGTATACTAACACATATATATGGAATTTAGAAAGACAGTAATGATAAACATGTATGCGAGACAGCAGAAGAGACACAGATGTATAGAGCAGTCTCTTGGACTCTGTGGGAGAGGGAGAGGGTGGGATGATTTGGGAGAATGACATTGAAACATGTATAATATCATATATGAAACGAATCGCCAGTCCAGATTCAATGCATGATACTGGATGCCTAGGGCTCCTGCACTGAGACAACCCAGAGGGATGGTACGGGGAGGGAAGTAGGAGGGAGGTTCAGGATGGGGAACACGTGTATACCCGTGGAGGATTCATGTTGATGTATGGCAAAGCCAATGCAATATTGTAAAGTAGTTCACCTCCAATTAAAATTAAAAAAAAAAAGTCTTAAGCCAAAAAAAATAAAATATAATAATTGATAATGTAGCTTTCACTTTACAAAAGAGATATTGTGATAATTAATCAACCATTTTTATGCAAAATAAGGTAACACATTTTAACTAGTAAATAATTTTTATGTTTTATTTAAAAAAAAGAAATAGAAAATGGAAAAAGGTAATATCAAGCTAGTAATGAGAAATAGTCTTAGAAACTACAAAGTCATACATTTCCTTGGATCCAGAGAGAGCTGATATACAACAAAGTAACCTAAACTCTAAGAAAAAATCATCCACAGAGATACCATCAGGAACACCAGTTGACATATGCAATGCACACACACACACAAAATGATGTGACTATTACAGAAATGGTTAAGAGGAATTTATCTAAATTTTTTAATTAAGGAAAATGCGTTCAGCTTTCCACTGTTGAGTATGATGCTAACTGTGGGTTGGTTTTATATGTTCTTTTTCACAAAACTAAAACAAAAAGTTCAATTTGTATGGAATAGCAAAAGCAATTTTGAGAAAGATAAACAGAACTAGATGAATCAGAGTCCCTGAAATCAGACTGTACTAAAATTCTGCAGTTATTAAAACAATATGGTACTGGCACAAAAATAGAAATCTACATCAATGGAACAGGATAGAAAGTAGAGACAAACCCACACGCACCTGTGGTTACATACTCTGACAAAGAAGGCAAAAATATACAGTGAAGAAGAGATAATCTCTTCAATAAATTATGCTGATAAAACTGGACAGCTGCATGCAAAAAAAAAAATTTTAAATACTTCATAACACCACACAAATAAATTCAAAATGGTTTAAACACCCAAATGTAAGGCCAAATACTCTAAGACTCTTAGAGGAAAACATAGGCAAAACACTCTTTGACATTGTAGCGATATCTTTTTAATCCCTTGTGGTCCAGTGGGTAAGAATCCACCTTGCAATGCTGGAGATGTGAGTCTGATCCCTGGTCAGGGAACTATGATTACACATGCTTGGGGTGACTGAGCCCACATGCAACTACTGAGCCCACACTGCAACAAAATATCCCACATGATGCAATGAAGATCCCACATTCCACAACTATTAATAAGATCTGACATAGCCAAATAAACAGATACATAAAATTTCTTTCTAAATGACAACTTCAGAATGGGAGAAAATATTTTCTGAAGCAGCAACTAACAAGGCATTAATCTCAAAAATATTCAAACAGTTCATGCAGCTTAATATTAAAATAAAATAAAAACAAAAGTGGGCAGAAGATCTATATAGACATTTCTCCAAAGAAGACATTTGTGGGAGCATGAGTCATGTCTGACTCTTTGTAACCCCATGAACTGTAGCCTACCAAGCTCCTCTATCCATGGAATTCTCCAGGCAAGAATACTGGAGAACTATGGCTAATTCATGTTGAGGTTTGACAGAAAACAGCAAAACTCTGTAAGGCAATTATCCTTCAATAAGAAATAAATTAGTTTTTTTAAAAAAAAAGAATACTGGAGTGGGTTGCCATGCCCTCCTCCAGGGGATCTTCCCAACTCAGGTATCAATCCTGTGTCTCCTGCATTGCAGGTATATTCTTTACCCATTGGGCCACCTAGGAAGCCTATGGAGCTACATAGAGATGGCCATAAAGGACATGAATGATACTCAACATCACTAATTATTAGAGACATGCAAATCAAAACTGTAAAGAAGTATCGCCTCACACTGGTCAGGATGGCCATAACCAAAAATTCTACAAACAACAAGTGCTGGAGAGGATGTGGGGAAAAGGGACCCCTCCTACATGTTGGTGGGAATGTAAACTGGTACAGCCACAATGGACAACAGTATGGAGATTTTGGGGTGTCAGTGGCACTAAAGAGTAGCACAGAAGCACTTCATCAGGGGAATGGAGGCCAAGGGAAGAGTGAGGGAATAGGACACCGGTGTTGTCATGTCTAAGAGATGGAGCACGAAGAGCTCAAGCTTTAGAACTGGAGGACACCAGTGATCACTGCCTTTCCACATGGATGGGAAAGGGTCATATGAGGGCACAGTGAGAACAGGGCCAGGTACAAGCCCAGAGAGGGCTTTCATCAGAAACCAACCCTTCCAGGACTTGATCTTGGACATCTAGCCCCAGAACTGTGACAAAATAAATTTCTGCTGTTTAAGCCACTCAGTCTATATTTTATTGTGGCAGCTTTAGCAGACCTAATAAACACGCCACATAGAAAAAAAAAAAGTTAAAAACTGCAAACAAAGAAAATTATCATAATTCCATCACATAGACTACTGGAAAGTTTGAGGGGTATGCTCTTCTCATCTTTAAATACATATCAAGAATATTTTCTTTCATCAACAAATATGAATCTCAGACTATGTTGGGTCATGTTGAAGAATAAAATCCTTAGTTTTAGACCTGCCAAGGTTAGGGATGCTGCAGTGGCATGAGGGAGATCTTTGTGGTGATGGAATATTGATGTGTCTTGATTGCAGTAACAGTTACAGGAATCTAAACGTGATAAAATGGCATGGAATTATACACACATTGTACCAATGTCAATTTCTTGGTTTAGATATCAGACCTTTTGTTGTTGAATCACTCAGTCTGTGTCCAACTCTTCACGACCTGATGGACTATAGCCTGCTAGACTCCTATGCCCATGGGATTTTCCAGGCAAAAATACTGGAGTGGGTTGCCATTTCCTTCTCCAGGGTATATTCCCAACCCAGGGATCAAACCCATTTCTCCTCCATTGCAGATGGATTCTTTACCACTGAGCCACCTAGGAAACCCGGATATTGGACTATATAATTACATGAAAACACAATCTTTGTGAGAAAATGAGTAAAGATTACACAGTATTTTTGGTAGTGTTTTGCAACTTCCTCTGAATCTATATTTCAAAATAAACTTAAAAATAAAAAAAAATTGTTAATAAGTAATAAATAGATATTTCTATTCACTCTGAACAAAAGTCCTTATAGGAGCAAAGACCAATATAATGATTCTTCATGTCATAGATTATCCTATGTCAAAAAGATATAAACACTGACCTTTAGGAGGCTTGCAGTGCAAATAGTAGTAATGCAATATAAATACTCTGAAATTTCAGAGATGTAATGAGGGGAAAGAAATCATCCAGACCTGTAGTTTCCTGTCAGGTCATGAAAAGCATAAGTCATACTGAAAATACCAAGATAAAAGGTCCTCTATGGCTGGGTTTGCTGGTCTCCACAGCTTGAGAAATGGACATCTAAGTATGCTGCCAGGTAAGTAGACATATGGGCTTCTCAGGTAAAGAACCTGCCTGCCAATGCAGAAGACATAAGAGAAATGGGTTTGATCCCTGGGTTGGGAAGATCCCCTGAAGGAGGGCATGGCAACTCACTCCAGTATTCTTGCTTGGAGAATTCCATAGACAAAGGAGCCTGGCTGGCTACAGTCCATAAGATCGCAAAGAGTTGGACATGACTGCAGTGACTTAGGACACTCAAAGGCTAGCAGGTAGAACCATAACAGTGGAGACAGACAACTAAAGCTGTCTGGGACTATTTATCCAATTTCAGAATGTCCTCCCTTCTTTGATTTACATCCAGCTTTTGCTTTATTTCTAGCTCTCCCACTATTTATATAAGGGAGAGGAAGGAAGGAATTTTAAGAAGGGTATTAACTCAATTATATTAAGTTCTCAAAAAAGAAAGTTGGTGAAACTTATTCCTAGGGAAGTGTGGGGACCTAACAGAGATTTCTCATTTTACCACCTGTGTTAGTCCAGGTTCTCAAGAGAAATAAAACCAATAGGATGAATCTATAGGACAGAGAATGGAGAAGGCAATGGTACCCCACTCCAGTACTCTTGCCTGGAAAATCCCATGGACAGAGGAGCCTGGTAGGCTGCAGTCCACGGGGTCGCTAAGAGTCGGACACGACTGAGCGACTTCACTTTCACTTTTCGCTTTCATGCATTGAAGAAGGAAATGGCAAGCCACTCCAGTGTTCTTGCCTGGAGAACCCCAGGGACGGAGGAGCCTGGTGGGTTGCTGTCTATGGGGTCGCATAGAGTCGGACACGACTGAAGTGACTTAGCAGCAGCATAGAAGAGAAAGAACTTTATTTAAGGAGCTGCTTCATGAGATTGTGGAATCATGAGGAAAGGGGTTGAAATTGAAGCTCCATTTTCCTATCTTTCTCATCTCTGTCTTACTAGCCCAGGATTCTTGGTGCTGCTGTTGTTGCCACTGGTACCTGCAACTTCAAATATTAGAGGTGAGCATTGGGAAGACAGAGACTACATGCCAGGGCCTGGGTTCTGTCACCAACAAAGGAGAGAAGGAGGCATATTTTTCAAATGAAGTTCAGCAGTGGTTCTCTGGGAATAAGAGCAGTTGTTTTTTCCTGCCCAGAGTGTTCTGAATTCTTCCTCTTTTGATTGTGCCATGTCTCTCCCTTCTTCCCTCTCTTCCCTCTCCCTCCCTTCCCCCCATTCATCCTTCCCTCCCTCCTTCTGCCCTTGGACCAGTAGCTGATAGCTAGTTTCCTTCATTCCTTGAACCTCTGAAAAAAGTCTCCATCCCCACAGCCTGTGTTCCATGGTGCCGTCCGAACTCCTTATGCATCAGTGACACCGTCTGCCGCTGTGCTCCAGCATTCAGTTCTTCATCTGGGGAGATCTTCACCAACCCCTTGGACAGTTGTGATGGTACAGAGGTTTGGGGTGGTGGCGGGGCATGCAGAGATTGTGGAGTATACTCCAGCGCTTGTGGAAGACATGGATGTTGGTTGGGGGCCCCAGCCTTCCTCCTCAGAACTGTCATCAAGGACTGAAAAAAGAGAAAAGATATGAAGGTGGAGAGATAAGAAGTGAGTAAACTTAGCTTCCTGGGAAGGAGAGTGTCTCCAGGTGTCTGGAGTTTGTGCCTCAGTTTATCCTTTCAGGAATGAGGAGGGGGATGAAGAGCTTCCACCCACTCGACACATCAGTACTTCCCACTGTGTCCCATCTGGGGTGCCAGCCGGAGGACCAAGAAAAACAGAGCTGGACTGCACAAGCTTCAGGAATGGTTTGCTCCTGCTGCAGCCTAGACTCAGCAGTATTGCCCAAGAGTCTAATTCTTTCCAAAAAGACATGGAGTAAGCATTAGGCCCAGAGCTGGGGAGTCAGGTACAGTGTGGGGATCTCAGCCTTGAGAGATCACAGACTTTAGTGAAGTGACAATTTTTCTTGCTGTGTTCAGACATCAGTGAGTGTGGACCCTTAACAGTGTCCTGTGGGAAATTAGCAGACTGCTGGAACATGGCAGAAGGCTTCTACTACGTGTTCATCCAAGCATATGAGCTTATTTCTGGGGTTACAATGTTCAGGAATGAGAGTGGTAACACATTTTGAGGTAAGAATGACCCTGTGTCCTCCACCTCTCCATCCATGAGGTTTGGGGTCAGCCAAATGCTGAGTCATTCCTGCAGTATCCAAGGGGCAGGGCCTGGTTACAAGTGCAGCACTCAGATCTCAGTTGGGACAATTGTAACTGTTCCTATCTCACCTGCACAGAGAGGCAGGGTGGCATAATAAGCCAGGGACCCAAATCCTGGCTTTGCTACCTGATAGCTGTGAGTTTGACACTGGCCAGGATACTAATTCAGAAATATTTCTTAACTTTTGAGATGTGATAATATTATTGTGATTTAGTGTTTTCTTTTTTAAGAGTCCCTATCCATTACAGATAAAAACAAAAGCAACTTTTCCTTTTGTTAACTGTGTGATCTTGGACAAATTACTTCACCTCTCTGTGCCCCAGCTTACCTAACTATAAAAAGAGATGCATATATATGGAATTTAGAAAGATGGTAATGATAACCCAGTGTACGAGACAGCAAAAGAGACACTAATGTACAGAACAGTCTTATGGACTCTGTGGGAGAGGGAGAGGGTGGGAAGATTTGGGAGAATGGCATTGAAACATGTAAAATATCATGTAAGAAACGAGTTGCCAGTCGAGGTTCGATGCACGATATTGGATGCTTGGGGCTAGTGCACTGGGAAGACCCAGAGGGATGGTATGGGGAGGGAGGAGGGAGGAGGGTTCAGGATGGGGAACACATGTATACCTGTGGCGGATTCATTTTGATATTTGGCAAAACTAATACAATTATGTAAAGTTTAAAAATAAAATAAAATTTTTTTTAAAAAAGGGATGCATAAAGAGGGGGTAACCATGGTGTTTACTGCAGAGAATTGCTGGGAAGGTATACGAGATCACAAAGCATAAAACAGTGATGGCTATTGGGCTTTTAAATTATGGTCATGATGACCTAACACACCCTCTCCTGGATGGTCATCCGTGGGGGCTGTGTCCAGTGTGGGTGTTCAAGAGCAGTTGTGTTTGCCCAGCCCCTCACCAAGGACATAGGAGGAGCCTAGCCTCCACATATCAGCAAGCTTTTCCCCCTTTCCATGGGGAACACGCAGGGGATGGGGCAGAGGTAGCCAGCAGTGGGGCAGACAGAACTCCAAGAGGTGTCCATGAAGAGGGTTAGACTTGAATACCAAGAATAGGGAGGGGAGGAGAGTGAAGGTGGGAGATGAGGAAGTGGCTAAGTCCAGGGTCCAGAGGACTCTGAAGAGGGTCCTTTGACCCACCGTGCTGCAGAGAGAAGAGTCCACAACCTTGGTCTCAGCCCTTTCCCTCCTTCCCTGCAGATGGAGGATGGCATAGCCTCCCTGGTGGGAGAAATGAGGGGACCTGCATCTGTGTGAAGGCTCTGCCAGTTCACAGGGTCCCCTGTGGGTGGATGTTGCACTTTAAACATGTAGCCTTGGCAGAATTCAAAACCTTCATGTGAATTAGATAAAGGCCCCTCATCTCCAGGTGAACGCTGCATGTTTGGGGAATGGAGATTGAGCTGATTTTCCTCTTCCCATTTGACTCCTTGGCTGGACACTCTTGTGCAGTGAATAACCTGCATAATTGCACATGGTGGTCATGAATTCCACTCACTGTTTCTGGACTATGAGTATCTCCCACCCACTGCTGCCAACCCCTACAGAGACATGCATGAACAAGACTGGGGTGGGACAGGACCCTAACAGACCTCAAGGTGGTTGACTGAAAGAGCAACCTGTGGCTTTGGAGCAAAGCCTGTTACCTGAAGACTTAGCCCTGTGACAGGCTCAGCTGGACTGTCTGTGCACTACCACTTCAGCATTCCAGCCTTTGCTGCACCTGAGGATGTGTCTACCCATGACCTGCTGTGGGGTCTGCTATGGGCAGGAGAACAGGGCTGCTCTTTGGGCTTCTTGTCCCCCTTCCCTAGGCATTAGAGGACCATTCTGTGCACCTACCTGGTCTCCCAACCCTCTCTGAACCCTAAGGCTCAGAACCTCTGCAGAGGGTGTCTTCTGGATGTTCAGAACATCCCCCCACCACCTGGCATCTTATTTGTGTAAAACAAAGGACAGCGTGACATTCAAGATATTCAATGAGGTCACAGCACTGTGGTTTCCAGAACAATATCTGTCCTCTTCACTATCGATAGTGACTGCTGGGAGAAACCTGCCCTCACTGGGGACTTCTCAGACCCCCTGTGTCATGGTGGACACGGGTCACCTGTTCAGAAATGTGGGAGCAGAAAGTATCAAGGAAAGGCCCACTATTTCCAACTGGCCCTGCCCCCAGTAAAAAGCCCACCCGGGAAAGACAACACCTGTCATCCTGACCCCACATCTCAGTTGCTCAGCCCATCTATTTCCCCACCCAAGGCTCCACCCTGACCCTCCCCAGTAATTTCAGTTAATGGACCTGAGGCAGCTCTGATGACTGGGGCCTGAGAGGATGTTGTGTCAGGGGTGTGTCAGAGTAACATCAATGCCCAACCCACTGGAAGAATCAGGTAAATGAAGACGCTTCCATCTGGACCAGATGATAAGTCATCACTGCCCATTGCCTGACCCCCTACTGAGGAGATCAACTCAGATCCCACGATGACCCAGAACACATGGGGACAGAAGGTGGAGGCTGAGCCCCACTCAGCAGGGTGCACAGGTCTACATCCCTGGTGGGAGACCAACTGCCAGATGGCAGAAACAACTGCCACCCTTCACCCAAGGGCACCTGCTCCCTGCTCCAGCCACCCAGTCCTTATCATTAAAAGCCTTGATCAGCTGTGGATTCTTACCACTTTCTGCCAGCCTGGGGGAAGCCTTCATGGGAATCAGAAAAAGGCACTTTCACAGCCCCAAGCCTGTGTGATCAGACATCAGCTCCAGTGTCCAGCACAGCCTGGTGCCCACTGCCCAGCTGACCATGGCCTTTTTACCATCATGCTCATTTTCTGTGCCACTGCCCACAAGCCTCATTCTTGAGCAGCCTGGCTCAGGGGTGGGTCTTGGTCCATCTCCATGGAGCTGGAGTAGCAGAGTTAGCATGGATGGGAGAGTGCTGTCCTGCCAGGGTCAGCAGGATCCAAGGTGAACTAAGTTGGCAGCACTTGCCCTGGAGAAGTCAGACAAAGTCCATCACTGGGAGCCAATATGGGCCTTATTCAGGGACCACAGAATTTCCTCTGAACTCAGTTCCCAGGAAGGCCCACCCAGGCCTTTGTCCAAATCCTTAGCCTGTGACACATGCATCTGTGATGTCCCCACCCCAGCTGGGAGCTTCCCAGAGAGGCTGAGGGAGCCAGAGCTGGCAGACAGGGTGGACCTGGGTCACTTCTGGCCACATTGGGACAACAGAACATCTGGGCCACCATGCTAACCATAGGAAGCCTCCATGGGAATGAGAAAAGTCTCCCACAAACTGGGGAAGAGAGAGCGGGCTCTTCTGGATGCTTATACCAGGAAACTTGGCCAAACCCCAGCCCGGAAAGCTGTCTACAGCCACAGGTATCCATCACACTCTCCTTACCCTTGCAAATGTGGACAAATGTCTGCACAGACCCAGA
This sequence comes from Bos grunniens, assembly GCF_055505025.1. Classification (NCBI taxonomy): domain Eukaryota; kingdom Metazoa; phylum Chordata; class Mammalia; order Artiodactyla; family Bovidae; genus Bos; species Bos grunniens. The sequence continues at coordinate 10,674,747 of NC_141171.1, forward strand.
GTCTGTAAAGGCCACAGCGTCTGCATCAACACCCAGGGCAACTACACCTTCCAGTGCCCAAAACTTTAATGTGCTCACGTGATGTTTTCTCAGTCTTGGGTCAAATGAGAATGAAATCATCTTTATTTAATAAAGAAAAAGGAATTCCCAGGCACCATTTCTACATTAACTAGAGGAAACATAACTTATCTTGCCAGCTTGAGCTGTATCCACTCCTACTCTGCTCAGTGTGGCTGGAGATGAGAAAGCCATGATAGTAACAGCCTAGGAGATACCAAGGTTCTGTCCACACCACAAGTTAAAGTTTTGAAGATCCGAGGAGACTAATCAAGATACCATCCTAAGTCTGCCTTGGATGAAACTTTAATTCAGGGCTGGGATAAGGTGATGGGAGTTCTGAGCTCTAAAAGGCAGGAGAGTTCATGGAGAAGGAGAAATAAAAAAACTGAATTCACCTAGCTTATCAGATAGACTCCTACTGTTGCATCCAGCCTATTGGTAGTGATGCTATCAGCTAGGAGTGCCTCAGGCACTCACCTGTTTCATATTATTTATAGCAAGACCCCAAAACATTTTCTTCACTGGGGTCAAGATTGTGGCTGGATCAGTCCGTGTGGTTCTAAATAAGATCACAGACCTCAGCTCAGAAAAAAACATCAGGGAGATTTGAGAAACAAGATTTAATACTGAAATGTTCTAGAGTTTACACAGCATGCTCAAAACCACACAACAAGGTTTGTATTCGATTTTACATTTCTACTTCTGTATACCCTAGAGCATGAGCACTACCAAAAATTATGTTTTATTCATCACCATACTGTTGATCTCATTTACTTATTTCTCACTGTACCCAACTCCTTTCCCTCTGGCAATCACTATTCTGTTCCATGTATCTACATGTTTTTTTCTTTGGTTTGGATTGTTCATTTATTTTGCTCATTTGTTTTTTACATTCCATATATGAGTTATTTCCCTTTACATAATATCTTCAAGGCCAATCTCTGTTGTCACAAACGTTAAGATATCATCTTTTTAAGGCTTAGTGGTATTCCATTGTGTGTCTATATAAACACATATATATGTATGTGTGTGTGTGTGTGTGTATTGCATCTTTTCCTATCAAATCACTGATGCTGCTGCTGCTAAGTCACTTCAGTCGTGTCCGACTCTGTGCGACCCCATAGATGGCAGCCCACCAGGCTCCACCGCCCTTGGGATTCTCCAGGAAAGAACACTGGAGTGGGTTGCCATTTCCTTCTCCAGTGCATAAAAATGAAAAGTGAAAGTGAAGTCGCTCAGTTGTGTCCGACTCCTAGCGACCCCATGGACTGCAGCCCACCAGGCTCCTCCATCCATAGGATTTGCCAGGCAAGAGTACTGGAGTGGGTTGCCACTGCCTTCTCCAATCACTAATGGGTACTTAGGTATTTCCATGTATTGGCTATTGTAAATAATGTCATAATTAATATAGGGGAGCATATATCTATCTTTCTAGTAAAGCATTTTCATACTCTTTGGATAAATACCCCCAAATTGGATAGGTGGATCATATGACAGTTTTATTCTTAATTTTTAAGAAATTTCCATTCTGTTCCCCATAGTGGCTGCATTAAAGTGTATGAGGGCTCTCTTTTCTCCACATCCAATCCAACACTCATTATTTCTTGCTATTTTAAGAATAGTGATCCTATTGGGTATAAGGAGATTGCTCACTGAGTTTTTGATTTGCATTTCCCTAATAGTCAAGTGGGCATTAGGAAGCGATGCTAACCCTAACCCTACATATGGACATCACCAGATGGTCAACACTGAAATCAGATTGATTATATTCTCTGCAGCCAAAGATGGAGAAGCTCTATACAGTCAGCAAAAACAAGACCAGGAGCTGACTGTGGCTCAGATCATAAACCTGTTATTGCCAAATTCAGACTTAAATTGAAGAAAGTAGGGAAAACCACTCCACCATTCAGGTATGACCTAAATCAAATCCCTTATGATTATACAGTGGAAGTGAGAAATAGATTTAAGGGACTACATCTGACAGACAGAGTGCCTGATGAACTATGGACAGAGGTTCATGACATTGTACAGGAGACAGGGATCAAGACCATTCCCATGGAAAAGAAATGCAAAAAAGCAAAACGGCTGTCTGAGGAGGCCTTACAAATAGCTGTAAAAGAAGAAAAGTGAAAAGCAAAGGAGAAAAGGAAAGATATAAGCACCTGAATGCAGAGTTCCAAAGAATAGCAAGGAGAGATAAGAAAGCCTTCCTCCGTGATCAGTGCAAAGAAACAGGGGAAAACAACAGAATGGGAAAGACTAGAGATCTCTTCAAGAAAATTAGAAATACCAAGGGAACATTTCATGCAAAGATGGGCTCGATAAAGGACAGAAATGGTATGGGCCTAACAGAAGTAGAAGATATTAAGAAGAGATGGCAAGAATACACAGAAGAACTGTACAAAAAAGATCTTCATGACCCAGATAATCACGATGGTGTGATCACTCACCTAGAGCCAGATATCCTAGAATGTAAAGTCAAGTGGGCCTTAGAAAGCATCACTATGAACAAAGCTAGTGGAGATGATGGAATTCCAGCTGAGCTATTTCAAATCCTGAAAGATGATGCTGTGAAAGTGCTGCACTCAATATGCCAGCAAATTTGGAAAACTCAGCAGTGGCACAGGACTGGAAAAGGTCAGTTTTCATTCCAATCCCAAAGGAAGGCAATGCCAAAGAATGCTCAAACTACTGTACAATTTTGCTCATTTCTCATGCTAGTAAGGTTATTCTCAAAATCCTTCAGTCTAGGGTTCACTTGTTTGTGAACCGAGAACTTCCAGATGTACAAGCTGGGTTTTGCAGAGGCAGAGGAACCAGAAATCAATTGCCAACATTTGTTGGATCATAGAGAAAGCAAGGGAGTCCCAGACAAACATCAACTTCTGCTTCTTTGGCTACACTAAAGTCTTTGTGTGGATCACAACAAACAGAAAATTCTTAAAGAGTTAGGAGTAGCAGATCACCTTACCTGTCTCCCGCGAAACCTGTATGTGGGTCAAGAAGCAAGTAGGACCAAACATGTAAAAACTGTTTCAGAATTGGGAAAGGAATATATCAAGGCTGTATATTGTCATCCCTCTCATTAAACTTATATGCAGAGTACATCATGCAAAATGCTGGTCTGGATGAATCACAAGCTTGAATCAAGATTGCCAGGAGAAATATCAACAACCTCAGATATGCAGACACCACTCTAATGGCAGAAGGTGAAGAGGAACAAAAGAGCCTCTTGATGAAGGTAAAAGAGGAGCATGAAAAAGCTCACTTAAAATTCAATATTAAAATCTAGAATCTTGGCATCCAGCCCCATCAGTTCACAGCAAATAGAAGGGGAAGTGGAAACACTGACAAATTTTCTTTTCTTGAGTTCTAAATTCACTGCAGACATGAAGTGAAGGACAAGGAAGCCCAACATGCTTCAGTTCATGGTGTGTCAAAGAGTTGAGCACAACTTAGCGACTGAACAACAACAAATTAATTGTCTTTTAATTGCTCCTTTGTCACAAGTTAATTAATTTGCTCCTTTGTCATAAATTAATACACACATATCATATATATATACATATTTGTCACTAATTAATTATGTGTGTATTCATCTATCTGGAGAAGGAAATGGCAACCCACTTCAGTATTCTTGCCTGGAGAATCCCCATGGACAGAGGAGCCTGGTAGGCTACAGTCCATGGTGTCACAAGAGTCAGACATGACTTAGCAACTAAACCACCACCACCACCATATTCATCTATGCATAATCAGTCATGTCAGACTCTTTTTTAACCCCATGGAATGTAGCCTGCCAGGCTCCTCTGCCCTTAGAATTTTCCAGGCAAGAATACTAGAGTGGGTTGCCATTTCTTACTCCAGGGGATCTTCCCAACCCAGGGATCAAACCTATGTCTCCTGGATTGGCACGCAGGTTCTTTACCACTAGCATCACCAGGGAAGCCCAGGACATATGCCACTTTTGACTTCGAAGAATATCACGAGGCTCTAGTAATCAAGACAGCATGATATTTTCAGAAAAATTGATACACATATCAATGTAAGAGAATAGAAAGCTCAGATGGGTTTTCCCAGGATTGCTTTAGCTATTAGAGGTCTTTTGTGCTTCCATATAAAGTTTAGAATTTTTTTGTTCTATTTCTGTGGGGGAAAAAAATCCTTGGGATTTTGATAGAAATTGCTTTGAATCTGTAGATTGCTTTACAAAACATGGACATTTTAACAATGGTAATTCTTCCAATCATGAGCACATGATATATTTCCATTTTTGTATGACAAGTTTTTTTTTTTTTTTTTTAACAATGCCATATCAGTTTCAATATACAGGTCTTTCACATCCTAGGTTGAATTTATTTCTAAGTACTTTATCCTTTTTTAACAGTTGAAATGGAATTGTTTTCTTAATTACTCTTTCTGCTAGCTTATTGTTAGTGTATAGAAATGCAACAGATTTTTGTATGTTGATTTTGTGTCTTGCAACTTTACCTTTTTTTATTTCTATTAAAATGTTGGTGGTGTCTTCAGGGTTTTCTATATGTACAGAATCACATCATTCTCAGTGACAGTTTTAGTTCATCTTTTCCAGTTTGGATGGCTTTTTAAATTTTCTTGCCTAATTGCTCTGGCAAGAGTTTCAAGCTCTGTTGTATAAGATGTTGAAACAGGGCATTCTTGTCTTATTCCTGATATTAGAGGGATATCTTTCAGTTTTTCACCACTGAGTATGATGTCAGCTCTGGATTTGTCATATATGGCCTTTATTATGTTGAAATATGCCCCTTCTATACCCACTTGACTAAGAATTTTTTTTATCATCAGTGGGCACTGATTCTTATCAAATGCTTTTTTGCATCTATTTAGATTATCATTTTTTATCCTTCATTTTATTAATGTGGTGCACCACATTGATTGATTTTCAGATATAAGAAAAATTCTTGCATCTCCAAATTAAATCCTACTTGATCATGGCATATGATCCCCTTGATGGGATTCTGTATTTAGCATTCTAATATTTTGTTCAGGATTTTTGGATGTATGTTCATGAGAGATATTGGTCTTTTGTTTAATTTTTGTGTGTTGTTCTTTCTGGTTTTTGTATCAAGGTAATGTTGGCCTCATAAAGTGAGTTAGAAAGCTTTTCCTCCACTTCAATTTATTGGAGAAGATTGAATAGGTATTAAATCATTGAATGTTTGGGAGAATTCAGCAGTGATGCCACGTGGTCCTGGACTGATGTTTGGGCATAGCATTTTGATAATGGTTTTAATCTCTGTGGTGGTGGTTTTAGTTGCTAAGTCATGTTCAACTCTTGTGACCTCATGGACTGTAGCCTACCAGGCTCCTCTGTCCATGGGGTTTCCCAGGCAAGCATACTGGAGTGGGTTGCCATTTCCTTCTCCAGCAGATCTTCCTAACCCAGAAATCAAACCCAGGTCTCCTGCATTGCAGTCAGATTCTTTACCAGCTGAGCTACAAATTAATCCCTCATAATCTCTGTACAAGTAATCAATCTCTTCAGCTTTTCTATTGCTTCATGATCAGTCTTGGAAGTTTGCATGATTCTAAAAACTCATCCATTTCTTCCAGAAATAGTCTTCCAAAAATTTGTCCAACTTGGTATTTAGCTGTTCATAATATTCCCTGATGATCCTTTGTATTTCTGTGGTATCTATTATTATTTCCCCTTTTACATCTCTACTTTTATTTATCAGAGCCTTCTGTCTCTTTATATAGTTGCTGCTGCTGCTGCTGCTGCTAAGTCTCTTCAGTCGTGTCCGACTCTGTGCGACCCCATAGACGGCAGCCCATCAGGCTCCCCCATCCCTGGGATTCTCCAGGCAAGAGTACTGGAGTGGGGTGCCATTGCCTTCTCCCTTTATATAGTTAAAGGTATTCATTTCCAAGGCCAGCTCCTAGTTCACTGATCTTTTTTATTGTATTTTTAGTCTCTATTTCACTTATTTCTGCTCTGTTCTTTATTGCTCCCTTCTTTATACAGACTTTGGTCTGTGTGTTCTTTTTTTAGCTCATTTAGGTGTAATCATAGACTTCCATGGTGGCTCAGATGCTAAAGCATCTGCCTATAATGCGGGAGACCCAGGTTCCATCCCTGGGTTGGGAAGATCCTCTGGAGAAGGAAATGGCAACCCACTACAGTACTCTTGCCTGGAAAATCCCATGGATGGAGGAATGTTGTAGGCTAAAAAAGTCCATGGGGGTCACAAAGAGTCAGACACGACTGAGCAACTTCACTTTCACTTTCACGTTAGATTATTTCTTTGAGTTTTTTTTGTTTCTTTGTTAGGCCTTTATTGCTATACGTATGCTTTTTAGTACCATTTCTGCTCCACCCCAAAGATTTGAGTGCATTGTATTTTCATTTTCATTTGCTTTTAGCTAATTTTTGGTTTTTTAATTTTAATTTTATTTTATTTATTTTTTATTTAAATTTATTTATTTTAATTAGAGGCTAATTACTTTACAATATTGTATTGGTTTTGCCATACATCAACATAAATCCACCACAGGTATACACATGTTCCCCATCCTGAACCCCCCTCCCACCTCCCTCCCCGTACCATCCCTCTGGGTCATCCCAGTGCACCAGCCCCAAGCATCCTGTATCCTGCATCGAAGCTGGACTGGTGATTCATTTTTTATATGATATTATACATGTTTCAGTGCTGTCTAATTTTTGGTTCCCCATTGATTTCTTTGTTCAGTGGGCATGTTGTTCACTTTCCACATATATGAAATTTTCCAGCTTTCTTCCCGTAGCTGACTTCTACTTTTTATCATTATAATCAGAAAGATGATTGATATGCTTTAAATCTTATTAAATTTATTCAGATTTGCTTTGTGTCCCAGCATATGCTCAATCCTTGAAAAAGTTTCATGTGCACTTGAATAGAATGTATATTGTTCTGCATTTGAATGGAATGTTCTGTATAAATCTATTATATTCATCCTGCCTAATGCCTCATTTAAGCCCACTGTTTCCTTGTTGACTTTCTATCTGGATAATCTATCCATTAATGAAACTAGGGTGTTAAAGTTTCTTACTACTATTGTGTTGCTGTCAATTCTCCTTTGGGGTCTCTTAATACTTGTTTTATACATTTTAATGCTCCTATATTAGGTTCATGAAGATTAATATCTATGTCTTCCTGATGAATTGTCCTTTTTATCATTATGTACTGTACACATGTGTCTCTTATTAATTTTTTGGCTTGAAGTATATTTTGTCTGATATAAGTATGGCTACATCCATATTTTCTTGGCTGTCATTGACTTTAAGTATCATCTTCTATGTCTTCAGTTTGAGCCTATGTTGTCCTTTAGAGCTGAGGTGAGTCTCCTGCAGGAGCACATAGCTAAGTCTTGTTCTTAATCCATCTAGCCACTCTGTTTTTGGGGTGAATTCAATGCATTTACACTTAGGAAGATTATTGGTAAATAAAGACTTAATATTGCCACTTTATCTTTCGCTTTCTGGTTGTTCTATACGTGCATTGTCCTTTTTTCCTCATGTTTCTGTCTGCCATTTTTGGTTTGCTGGTTCTCTTAAATGTTCTTCTCAGTTTTCTCTATTTTATATTTTGTTCCTCCACTTTAGATTTATGTTTTGTGATTATTATAAAATTTGTATGTAATATCTCACAGGAAATAGTTTATTCTGTTGATACCATTTTATCAATAATTACCTATGTGAATTTCATCTTTTTCTTTTTTTTTTACATTTTTTTTCTAATTTTATTTTATTTTTAAACTTTACATAATTGTATTAGTTTTGCCAAATATCAAAATTAATCTGCCACAGTCTTTTTCATTTTGTGTTTTTGTTGTCTTCAATTATCTGTGTGTTATCTTGTGAGTTCATTACCTAAATGTGGTGCTCATAGATATTTTTCTGTTTTATTTCCCCCTTTCACCTTTATGTTATAATAAATTTTTAGAAGCCTATTCTGATATATAGTTGCAATTCCCCAATCCTGTTTATATTTATCATCTTGCTCAATTTACAATGCTTTTTAGTGCATTCTTCATCTTGTTTATTGAATTCCTAAGGTCCAGAATTTCTGTCTGATTCTTTTTTAGAGACTTGATCTTTTTCTAAGTATTTTTTCTGTTCACTAATTTTATTCCTGAACTCATTAAACTACCTCTGAATTTTCTTGTAGCTTGTTGAGTTTCTTCTTGACAGGGGTTTGAATTCTCTGTCAGTTAGATCACTGTATTCTGTGACTTTAAGTTTGGCTTCTGAAGAATTGTCATTTTCTTTCTGTGGTAATGTTATTCTGGGTCTTCATAGTGCTTGATGTGTTGTACTTCTGTACATTTCAGGCATGAACCACCTTTCTGCTTGATGCTAAAAATTCAACAGATTAGAAATTAGAGGACTTTCTTTTATTTTCAACTAAGTGGAGATATAGCATTTTATTTGTTCCTTTCTCTAACCTGAGCTGTCTGTGGTTATATTTGAAGAAATGGCACTTTTTACCCTACCCTACTTCTGTCAGGTGTGGCTCTGTGCCTTCATTTTCACTTCTTGTGTCTCTGAGGTTGTTGGTGCCTTGTTGTTACCAATGTCACTGACATTGCTGTCTGGTGCACCAGGACGGTGGGTTCCTCCCTTGCATTCAGGATGGCATGATTTACAGTTACCACTGCCCTGGGGAAGCTGGGTTCATGCAAATGCCTCTCTTGTGTCATGCTGTAAGATTCACAGGCTCTACTACTGCAATGATCAGATGCAGATTCACAGTCACAGGCACCTCAGAAGTTGGAGGAACAGTGTCCCAGGCCCCATTGCTAAAGTTACCCAGTTGCCAGTAGCCACTGGTGTCTCTATGATTGGGAGGCCAGAGTCTTGTGTTCCACCTACCCTAACCCCACAAGGTTCTCTGAGGCTGAGGGTTCAGCTATCACAGGCAGATTCTTGAACTGCAAACACTGCCTCCATTGTTCCCTCAGTTTCACCTTATCGATGCATTTCAGTCTACCACTTTTAGATGTACAAATTTGTGAATTATCTACCATCTTTATGTGATGGACAGAGACACTTGTGTTTCACTGGTTATGTTTTACTGATTATAGATTGACAGGGAGAGCAAGGGCAGCTTTGCACTCCACCATGTTGCTGACATCACTCTCCATCTTATCTATTTTCTGAATTAGCACAGTACATATGAGAATCAATACCTTGGCATCACAAAGTACTTGATAGTAGAACTAATTTCTGAAATCCTTCCAGTAACAGAACACTCCTTTAAGGGATTTCTGCTTTCTGTTTCCTTGCCTGGAACTTGAACTGGGAATTAAAGCAGTTCAAGTCCTGAGTTCAATATTTCCTTCTCCAAGTTCTCCGATACTCTTAGAAGTAACCCACCAAAACATTATACTTCTTTTACTAAAAAGCTCTAAGGTATCAAATACTTCGCTACTGAGAATCTTGCTTTCTAAAGGCGTATATCTATAGTTATCTAAAAGTAATAATTTAAGTTTAATTTAATTGTAGATTTGCCACAGCATGCTGTGAAATATTGCTGTCTCTTTTAGCTACCACCCCCACACATGCACACTAGAGTCATTAATGCCTTTAAATCTAATCAGAACACAGAACCAATTTCAGATGTCCAGCTCTAGAGTTATATTCCTTTGAAACCACTTCTGAAACCAGTAATTGCAGAAGTGAGCATTCAGTCATAGAACCAGGACTACTATGATTTAGGGATTATGAATTTATTATAGAAATTAGACCTTACACTTTGAGAGAATAGCTTGGAATGGAAGATTTGAAAGCAGTTGTGGTTTTCAAAATAACCACCAACCAGTTATTCAAAGAACATCTAATTGCTGAAGAGAGACTGCAAAGTTTGAGTTTGTGATGAAGTTTTTGCAGATCTGTTATATCTCTGGCTCTGCAGCCAAATGTCTGTTGATACACTTGAGGTCACTTTCGATCATCAGGAACACTAGTTGGGAAGAAGTGCTGACCAGAGCAGAATATAGTGAAGTCAAGCTAAAATTCATCGCACACTTGCATCTATCTGTCAACTCATCGAATGTCAAGACCTTCAGAGAGCAATTATTGTCACTTCACTTCCACCTGTTAAATCACATACAATTTCTCTTTTAACAAGAGGTAAGGTGATTCTAGATATCTTTTTAATCAAGTTGATACAGAACACAGCACAAACATGTAGCTGGTAGTAACCAAGAGGATTGCATTCCAAACCTGATCCACAACTTTTCTCTGCCAATCATTTATTTAAATAAAACCATGCTCCTTTGTTTTCATGTTGTCTATTTCTGCTTTGTTGGCTGACTTCTGTTACCATGGCAGAATTGAGTGGTTGTCATAGAGGCTATGTGACTTGAGAGCCAAAAATGTTTACATACTCTCTTCTTCTTTACAGAATTTAGAGACTCCTTGTCTAGATTAGTAGACAGTTAGCACAAAAATAGATATACTGAAAGAAAAAGTTGATGCAATGAGATGTTATCATTGTAATCAATGGTACAATTCTAAATGAAAAATCAGGTTCAATCTCTTATATATCTATAGAAATTTTAACATTCATTACTAACCTGACAAGTAAAATGAAACATCAAATATAGATTTTTAATTAATGAATATTTTAAATATAGATTACCCAAAAACTAAAATTCACTTAATTAAAATGATTACAACTAAATGCCTTGGTTTCTAAAATTGGGGATGAAATTTAGGAAAAGAAAACAGGAAAATGATGAAAAGAGTTTAGAGATATCTAGGTCATTATCAAACAAAATACATGAACTGATGTTTCAAAAATTTGTAAATTTTATGAACAAACAGAAACAGTCACAAAGTATCTGGGTTTCTGAATCTTAATATATTTTTTAAATTTTGTGTTATTCATGGGCACCTCTCCAGCCCCAAGACAAGCATCTCTGTCACCCTTTGAAAGTGATAGAAGTGGCACAATTTATCAAAGGACATTTTATCTCCTTATTTCTCAGACTATAGATAAAAGGGTTCAGCAGGGTGTAACCACTGTGTACATAACTGAAAGCATTTTACTGACCTTGGTACTTAGGATTATTCCAGAACTTATCTACATCTCAAGTCTTGTACCATAGAACAAGGAAACAATAGAGATGTGAGATCCACAGGTGGAAAATACCTTATACTTGCCTCTAACTGATGAAATTCTCAGAATAGATAAAAGAATCTTAGAGTAAGAGAAAAGGGTACTAGTGAATGAAATAAAACTCACCAAGATGCAAAATACAGCACTAGGTGATTTTAAAAATTGTCAGAACAGGTATGTTGAAGCACCTGATTGCTTTCTCTGAAAAAGTGGGGGATTACCATGTCAGCACAGAAGGAGAGCTGCAATACAAGTAAACTATTTAACAAAGAGTCCAGAATGCTTAATAACCAACATACCAGAAGCAGGAGACCACAGAGCTGGGGGATCATGATGACTCTGTAATCCAAGGGCTGACAGATGGCTACGAACAAGTCATGGGCCATTGCGTTCAGGAGAAAGTAATCCAAAGCTACAAAGAGCACAAAAAAGTATAACTTGCAGAGGCAGCCTTCATAGGTTTGGCTTTGCTCTTTTTCTGGATGTTCCACAGCATCTTTGGGATGGACGTGGAGATGAAACAGATATCTACAAAGAATAGGTTGGAGAGGAAGAAATACATGGGTGTGTGGAGGTGGGACTCAGTGACAATGGTCAGGATAATGAGAAGGTTCCCAAAGAAGGTGATCAGGTACAAGAACAGTAACAGCCCAAAAAGGAGAGGCTGCAGTTCTGTCTCTTCTGAGAATCCAAGCAGAAAAAAAATTCTGCAATCTGTGTATGGTTTCCTGGTTCCATGTTGCTTATGAGATTTCCAGTGACTCAGATGGTAAAGAATCTGCCTGTGATGCAGGAAACCTGGGTTCAATCCCTGGATAAGGAAGATCCCCTAGAAATGGTAATGGCTACCCACTCCAATATTCTTTCCTGGAGAGTCCCATGGACAGAGGAGCCTGGCCAGGCTATAGTCCATGGGGTTGCAAAAAGTAGGACATGACTGAGCAATCAACATACATGTTCAGAAGAATGTAAATGGCCCACCTTAAGAGTTTGTCAAAGCTGTATATTGTCACTCTGCTTATTTAACTTATATGCAGAGTACATCATGAGAAACGCTGGACTGGAAGAAACACAAACTGGAATCAAGATTGCCGGGAGAAATATCAATAACCTCAGATATGCAGATGACACCACCCTTATGGCAGAAAGTGAAGAGGAACTCAAAAGCCTCTTGATGAAAGTGAAAGTGGAGAGTGAAAAAGTTGGCTTAAAGCTCAACATTCAGAAAATGAAGATCATGGCATCCGGTCCCACCACTTCATGGGAAATAGATGGGGAAACAGTGGAAACAGTGTCAGACTTTATTTTTCTGGGCTCCAAAATCACTACAGATGGTGATTGCAGCCACAAAATTAAAAGACACTTACTCCTTGGAAGGAAAGTTATGACCAACCTAGATAGTATGTTCAAAAGCAGAGACATTACTTTGCCAACGAAGATTCGTCTAGTCAAGGCTATGGTTTTTCTTGTGGTCATGTACGGATGTGAGATTTGGACTATGAATAAGGCTGAACACTGAAGAATTGATGCTTTTGAACTGTGGTGTTGGAGAAGACTCTTGAGAGTCCCTTGGACTGCAAGGAGATCCAACTAGTCCATTCTGAAGGAGATCAGCCCTGGGATTTCTTTGGAAGGAATGATGCTAAAGCTGAAATTCCAGTACTTTGGCCACCTCATGCAAAGAGTTTACTCATTGGAAAAGACTCTGATGCTGGGAGGGATTGGGGGCAGGAGGAGAAGGGGACAACAAAGGATGAGATGGCTGGATGGCATCACTGACTCGATGGACGTGAGTCTGAGTGAACTCCGGGAGTTGGTGATGGACAGGGAGGCCTGGCGTGCTGCGATGCATGGGGTCGCAAAGAGTCGGACACGACTGAGCAACTCATCTGATCTGATCTGATCTGATCTCCTGGGTACAGCCAACTGTGTGTCAGCATTGTACCTAATTTCATCCTTTTCCCTAAACTATCTTTCCTCCAAAAATTCTTACCCCAAAAAATCAAGAACCTGTCTTAGAAAGTCTCTTGATTATTAAACTTTTCTTATATTGTTTTCCCCACTGATTCCCCTAAAATTCACAAATGAAAATAGCCTATTGTGCTCTTCCATATGAAGATGCAGTGGTTCACCCAAATAATGTCATGGAAACATCTGCCTTCTCCCATCCAATTACTTCCCAATTACTTCCTTGAATGGTGGACAAAATTGGAAGCTGCCCCTAAAAGAGCAAGGAGATGGAACCGCTCATGAAGCCTCTGTGAGATGACTGTGTTTTATCATCCCCTTTGATGAGACAGACTTGAATATATTGAGGAAAAGCATTTGTAACTTTTTGTGACATATGAATATGAATTCCCATAGGGCCTCATTGAATGAAATGTTCTTTGGTATTTTTTCTCTGATGGATGTGATTCTTACTTATTAGGATATTAAAAGAAAGCAAATGCTTGTGCTACATTTTCCCCTTTAGGGTATACATGGGAGCTCGAGTCATGTCTCCTATCTCACTGGACTTCTCAGAGTAGCTTCCAAGATGCAGGATATCATTAAAAGTTGATTTATGTGGCTGTGACATGAAATTTCTTCTTCTAAGAATTGAAGGCCACAATCAAACACCTTGAGTTGACACTATTGGAGCCTCACTCAAACATATGAGAGAAGTCCTTAATTTCACCTGATCCAAGAGAGAATTACTGTGTGTATTTATCATGAGGGCCCTTTTAACTGACAGTGCACCCTAATAAAAGGGAACACCATCCACTGAGCAGGTCCATGGTGTAACAGTCATTGTATGTTTGCCATGGAAAGTCTCATGGGGTCATCACATGTAAGTCAGTTCAGTTGCTCAGTCGTGTCCAACTCTTTCTGACCCCATGAATTGCAGCACGCCAGGCCTCCCTGTCCATCACCAACTCCCAGAGTTCACTCAGACTCACATCCATCGAGTCAGTGATGCCATCCAACCATTTCATCCTCTGTCGTCCCCTTCTCCTCCTGCCCCCAATCCCTCCCAGCATCAGAGTCTTTTCCAATGAGTAAACTCTTTGCATGAGGTGGCCAAAGTACTGGAATTTCAGCTTTAGCATCATTCCTCCCAAAGAAATCCCAGGGCTGATCTCCTTCAGAATGGACTGGTTGGATCTCCTTGCAGTCCAAGGGACTCTCAAGAGTCTTCTCCAACACCACAGTTCAAAAGCATCAATTCTTTGGCGCTCAGCCTTCACAGTCCAAATCTGACATCCGTACATGACCACAAAAAAAAACCATAGCCTTGACTAGATGGACCTTTGTTGGCAAAGTAATGTCTCTGTTTTTCAATATGCTATCTAGGTTGGTCATAACTTTCCTTCGAGAAATCTGTATGCAGGTAGGAAGCAACAGTTAGAACTGGACATGGAAGAACAGGCTGGTTCCAAATAGGAAAAGGAATACATCAAGGCTGTATATTGTCACTCTGCTTATTTAACTTCTATGCAGAGTACATCATGAGAAACACTGGACTGGAAGAAACACAAGCTGGAATCAAGATTGCCAGGAGAAATATCAATAACCTCAGATATGCAGATGACACCATCCTTATGGCAGAAAGTGAAGAGGAACTCAAAAGCCTCTTGATGAAAGTGAAAGTGGATAGTGAAAAAGTTGGCTTAAAGCTCAACATTCAGAAAATGAAGATCATGGCATCCGGTCCCATCACTTCATGGGAAATAGATGGGGAAACAGTGGAAACAGTGTCAGACTATATTTTTGGGGGGCTCCAGGATCACTGAAGATGGTGACTGCAGCCATGAAATTAAAAGACGCTTACTCCTTGGAAGGAAAGTCATCACACGTAAGTCTGGTAATTTCAGTAAGATGAGTGCAAGTGAACATTAGCAATCTATTATGCCACCAAGAAAGACTGAAGGTGAGAGGAGAAGGGGACGACAGGATGAGATGGTTAATGACATCACCGACTCAAAGGACATGAGTTTTAGTAAATTCCAGGGGTTGGTGATAGACAGGGAGGCCTGGCATGCTGCAGTCCATGAGGTCACAAAAAGTTGGACAAGACTGAGCAACTGAACTGAACTGATGCCACTGAGTCATCCATGAGGCTCACAGTTAATCATATGATATTCAAGGAATTATAATAATACTTTTAATAATAATAACATGAAAATCTCAGTCAATGACAACGTCCAAGTTTGAAGTCAAGCAAAGGTGTTCATTTGGTAGAATATTGCCAACAACCCCCACCCACCCACCCAAATCACTGTGCTGTTTTTCTACACTCTAGTGGAAAATAAGTGATCAGTGTGAAAACATATCACAGAGGGAAGGAATTCAGTTGGGGATAACAAAAGAGGAGGAAAAACCTCTCTAAGAAGGGGCTATTTAGGACTGACCAGAGATAAAAAGTGGGTGATAACTAGTTGAAAGGGAAGAGGAAAGATGTACACATTGGGAAGAAGCTCTGCTGGATCCTTTTTCTGTTTCTTCTCCTATTTTCTTCAGCATAGGTAAAAAAGACAAGGTAGAAACTTGTCAGTCTGACATGCTTGATTACAAAATTCCCTTGAAGCAAAAGGGAAGAATCCAAAATGTTTGATAGAGATAAGTGACTGTGATTAGTCTATAGTATTCAATGCCATTCCTTAACCCAGTCTGGGATTCACAGGTGGCTTAGTGGTAAAGAATCCACCTGCCAATACAGGAGACACAGGTTTGATCTGCGAGTTGGGAAGATCCCCTGGAGAAGGAAATGGCAACCCATTCCAGTATTCTTGCCTGGGAAATCCCATGGACACAGGTGCCTGGAAGGCTAAAGTCCATGGGGTCAGAAAAGAGTCTAACACAGTTTAGTAACTAAACAATGACAACCCAGTCTACCTTGATAAAGAACTGATTCTTTCCTTTCCTTTTTATGCTAATAAAAGTCAAGGTATATTGTTAAGGTTCTAAATCAGAGTGATCTGGTGTCTATGAACTTTTAAGTGAGGGAAATAGATTGTCATCTGAGAGTCAAATGGTATAATCAATAATTATAGTGTGATTATTGTAAATTCTATGTACCCTCACTCAACCAAAAGTGCACAATTTTTATTCCTCCATTCCTAACACAGTGCCTGTCACACTTGAGATACGTGCTGCAGACTGAATTGTGTCCCCTCAAAACTCATGTGTTCAAATTCAAGTCCCCACTGTGACATCACTGTAGTTGGAGATAGAGCTTCTAGGAGTTGATACAGGTGTTGGGAAAATTAAAATGGAGGGAGTCTTATTCAGGCTTCAGAAGCAGGAGAGCAGGTCTCTAACCTGGCTTCTGACCTCCTTGGACACTGCCCAGATTTCATGCCTGCCCAAAAGCACAGCTAGTCAGTCAGGACTTTAGATAAGAAAGAGAGTGAGATGTGAAATTTTTGAGCCCCTGGAGATCAGATCAATAGCTCAGGGTTTAGTGAAATCTTATGACTCACAGAAAACAAAATTTCAAAATGGTTAAAGTAAAACCAGGGCTGCATTTTGTGCACAAACTGATGATGGTATCAGTTTGCAATCTGGGATTATAAATGAGAACCTCCAAAACTACAGTTATAAAACTCACCATGAAGTGGACGCACTGCCCAAGACCCTTTCCCTATTGGGGCTCCAGATTTCTTTTAATGAGTGACTTTTCTGTACCAGCTGAGCCACAGGGGAAACCTGAGGGACTTTCCAGTGCTGTTTAGTTCTGGATGTCAGATGACCCAATTTGGTGATGTATATGCTGTTGCTTGTCTCTATTGTTTCTATTTCTTTTCTTTAAATGACTGAATATTGAAATCAAATAATCTTCTTTTAAAATTGAAATTGTTTGCTTGTGTGTAAAGAGTGGCTTAGTTTGTTATCAAATCCTTTGAACCTAAAACAAAATAAAACTTTCAGCAAAACAACAGGTTAAATGAAGTCATAACTGTAGTGTCATAATTTAATACCCTTGGTAGCCTTATAAGAAGATAAAGCTCTTCCTCTTTCTCTTTGCTTCTCTCTCTCCCTGTGTGTGTGTGTGTGTGTGTGTGTGTGTTTCCACTCTCATGAAAAAGCCATTTGAAGGCACGGTGAGGAGGCAACCACATGAAAGCCAGAAACAGTGCTCTCACCAAAACCCAACTGTTTTGGCACCTGATCTCAGACTCCCACACTCCAGAATGTGAGAAATAAGTTTCTGTTATTTAAGCTGCCCAATTTCTTGTATTTTGTTACAGCATCCCAAGCTGACTAATGCAATGTGTAGCACCCACTTGATGAATGACTGAGCAACATCCCTTAGACAAATTCCCCAAATGTTCTTCAATTCCTGAGCAAGGTATGTTTCCATATTCTGCCCTTAGATGAGGAGATCATATACAGTGTAAGGCAATAATATCCTGTGTGCCCTGATTCTGGTTCTGACCCCTGGGAGAAGTTTCTTTGTTTTCTCAGAGTTATGCTTCAGGAAGAATTGTCTCCTATAGTAGAATGTCATCCATGTAAATCATCTCTCCCTGGCCAGTAAGGGGAGCTGAAGGCATGGGTACGGAGTTGGTTTTACCTAGAGTCCAAGTTTACACTTCCTCCAGACTTTAAGCTAATCCTTAAAAGATATGATGTCTTCCATTATGTGCTAGAAATTGATATCAAGAGGAAACAAAAGCTACTCTAGTGTAAATTGTTTGAGACACAGGTAGACTGGCCACTCAGAGAAGACCTTTCAGGATGTATGTTGTTTTCACTTGTCACCCTTGAAACAAAGTCTTTCAAAACTATTTTTTAAGCAACATCCTCACAAATATTTGCATAAAAGATGTATGATGTCTCCATCTTCTCTGAAAAGTCCCTCATGCTTCATATTCAGTATATCCTAAGCCCCTTCTTTGTCACAGGCACCACTGATCTGATTCCAATCACCTTAACATTGGTTTTGACTATGGCATAACTTCATAGAAATTGCTTCTATTAGGGGAACTTTCTCGCATTATTCACTCATAATAGATTTTGGAATTCATTTAAATTGTCATTTGTATCTGTAGTTGGTTTATTTTTATTGCTTAGTAGATTTCATTGTATGAATATACTACAACTTTTTTATAATTATGTATCAGTGGATATTACAGTTTTTCTTCCATTTTGTCTACTATGAATAAATTTTTATAAATGTTTGTAACTAAGTCTTTGTATAGACTCTTAATGAAAGTGAAAAAGGAGAGTGAAAAAGTTGGCTTAAGGGAGGAGCCAAGATGGCGGAGGAGTAGGACGGGGAGAACACTTTCTCCCCCACAAATTCATCAAAAGAGCATTTAAACGTCAAGTAAATTCCACAAAACAACTTCTGAATGCCGGCAGAGGACATCAGGCACCCAGAAAAGCAATCCAACTCTTCGAAAGGAGCGCGACTGAACAAAGAGAAGAAATACAGCTCCACCCATCAGAACACCGACACAAGCTTCCCTAACCAAGAAACCTTGACAAGCCACCTGTACAAACCCACACACAGCGAGGAAAAGCCACAATAAAGAGAACTCCACAAACTGCCAGAATACAGAAAGGACACCCCAAACTCAGCAATTTAAACAAGATGAAGAGACAGAGGAATACCCAGCAGATAAAGGAACAGGATAAATGCCCACCAAACCACACAAAAGAGGAAGAGATAGGGAATCTACCTGATAAAGAATTCCGAATAATGATAGTGAAATTGATTCAAAATCTTGAAATTAAAATGGAATCACAGATAAATAGCTTGGAGACAAGGATTGAGAAGATGCAAGAAAGGTTTAACAAGGACCTAGAAGAAATAAAAAAGAGTCAAAATATAATGAATAATGCAATAAATGAAATTAAAAACACTCTGGAGGCAACAAATAGTAGAATAACAGAGGTAGAAGATAGAATTAGTGAATTAGAAGATAGAATGGTAGAAATAAATGAATCAGAGAGGAAAAAAGAAAAAAGAATTAAAAGAGATCAGGACAATCTCAGAGACCTCCAGGACAATATTAAAAGCTACAACATTCGAATCATAGGGGTTCCAGAAGAAGAAGACCAAAAGAAAGACCATGAGAAAATACTTGAGGAGATAATAATTGAAAACTTCCCTAAACTGGGGAAGGAAATAATCACCCAAGTCCAAGAAACCCAGAGAGTCCCAAACAGGATAAACCCAAGGCGAAACACCCCAAGACACATATTAATCAAATTAACAAAGATCAAACACAAAGAACAAATATTAAAAGCAGCAAGGGAAAAACAACAAATAACACACAAGGGAATTCCCATTAGGATAACAGCTGATCTTTCAATAGAAACTCTTCAAGCCAGGAGGGAATGGCAAGACATACTTAAAATGATGAAAGAAAATAACCTACAGCCCAGATTATTGTACCCAGCAAGGATTTCATTCAAGTATGAAGGAGAAATCAAAAGCTTCTCAGACAAGCAAAAGCTGAGAGAATTCAGCACCACCAAACCAGCACTCCAACCAATACTAAAGGATATTCTCTAGACAGGAAACACAAAAATGGTGTATAAATTCGAACTCCAAACAATAAAGTAAATGGCAACGGGATCATACTTATCAGTAATTACCTTAAACGTAAATGGGTTGAATGCCCCAACCAAAAGACAAAGACTGGCTGAATGGATACAAAAACAAGAACCCTACATATGTTGTCTACAGGAGACCCACCTCAAAACAGGGGACACATACAGACTGAAAGTGAAGGGCTGGAAAAAGATTTTCCATGAAAACAGGGACCAAAAGAAAGCAGGAGTAGCAATACTCATATCAGATAAAATAGACTTTAAAACAAAGGCTGTGAAAAGAGACAAAGAAGGTCACTACATAATGATCAAAGGATCAATCCAAGAAGAAGATATAACAATTATAAATATATATGCACCCAACACGGGAGCACCGCAGTATGTAAGACAAATGCTAACAAGTATGAAAGGAGAAATTAACAATAACACAATAATAGTGGGAGACTTTAATACCCCACTCACACCTATGGATAGATCAACTAAACAGAAAATTAACAAGGAAACACAAACGTTAAACGATACAATAGACCAGTTAGATCTAATTGATATCTATAGGACATTTCATCCCAAAACAATGAATTACACCTTTTTCTCAAGCGCACATGGAACCTTCTCCAGGATAGATCACATCCTGGGCCATAAATCTAGCCTTGGTAAATTCAAAAAAATAGAAATCATTCCAAGCATCTTTTCTGACCACAATGCAGTAAGATTAGATTTCAATTACAGGAGAAAAACTATTAAAAATTCCAACATATGGAGGATGAACAACACCCTGCTGAATAAACAACAAATCACAGAAGAAATCAAAAAAGAAATCAAAATTTGCATAGAAACGAATGAAAATGAAAACACAACAACCCAAAACCTGTGGGACACAGTAAAAGCAGTCCTAAGGGGAAAGTTCATAGCAATACAGGCACACCTCAAGAAACAAGAAAAAAGTCAAATAAATAACCTAACTCTACACCTAAAGCAACTAGAAAAGGAAGAAATGAAGAACCCCAGGGTTAGTAGAAGGAAAGAAATCTTAAAAATTAGAGCAGAAATAAATGCAAAAGAAACAAAAGAGACCATAGCAAAAATCAACAAAGCCAAAAGCTGGTTCTTTGAAAGGATAAATAAAATTGATAAACCATTAGCCAGACTCATCAAGAAACAAAGGGAGAAAAATCAAATCAATAAAATTAGAAACGAAAATGGAGAGATCACAACAGACAACACAGAAATACAAAGGATCATAAGAGACTATTATCAACAATTATATGCCAATAAAATGGACAACAAGGAAGAAATGGACAAATTCTTAGAAAAGTACAACTTTTCAAAACTCGACCAGGAAGAAATAGAAAACCTTAACAGACCCATCACAAGCACGGAAATTGAAACTGTAATCGAAAATCTTCCAGCAAACAAAAGCCCAGGTCCAGACGGCTTCACAGGTGAATTCTACCACAAATTTAGAGAAGAGCTAACACCTATCCTGCTCAAACTCTTCCAGAAAATTGCAGAGGAAGGTAAACTTCCAAACTCATTCTATGAGGCCACCATCACCCTAATACCAAAACCTGACAAAGATCCCACAAAAAAAGAAAACTACAGGCCAATATCACTGATGAACATAGATGCAAAAATCCTAAACAAAATTCTAGCAATCAGAATCCAACAACACATTAAAAAGATCATACACCATGACCAAGTGGGCTTTATCCCAGGGATGCAAGGATTCTTCAATATCCGCAAATCAATCAATGTAATACACCACATTAACAAATTGAAAAATAAAAACCATATGATTACCTCAATAGATGCAGAGAAAGCCTTTGACAAAATTCAACACCCATTTATGATAAAAACTCTCCAGAAAGCAGGAATAGAAGGAACATACCTCAACATAATAAAAGCTATATACGACAAACCCACAGCAAACATTATCCTCAATGGTGAAAAATTGAAAGCATTTCCTCTAAAGTCAGGAACAAGACAAGGGTGCCCACTTTCACCATTACTATTCAACATAGTTTTGGAAGTTTTGGCCACAGCAATCAGAGCAGAAAAAGAAATAAAAGGAATCCAAATTGGAAAAGAAGAAGTAAAACTCTCACTGTTTGCAGATGACATGATCCTCTACATAGAAAACCCTAAAGATTCCACCAGAAAATTACTAGAACTAATCAATGATTATAGTAAAGCTGCAGGATATAAAATCAACACACAGAAATCCCTTGCATTCCTATACACTAATAATGAGAAAACAGAAAGAGAAATTAAGGAAACAATTCCATTCACCATTGCAACAAAAAGAATAAAATACTTAGGAATATATCTACCTAAAGAAACTAAAGACCTGTATATAGAAAACTATAAAACACTGGTGAAAGAAATCAAAGAGGACACTAATAGATGGAGAAATATACCATGTTCATGGATTGGAAGAATCAATATAGTGAAAATGAGTATACTACCCAAAGCAATTTATAGATTCAATGCAATCCCTATCAAGCTACCAATGGTATTCTTCACAGAGCTAGAACAAATAATTTCACAATTTGTATGGAAATACAAAAAACCTCGAATAGCCAAAGCGATCTTGAGAAAGAAGAATGGAACTGGAGGAATCAACCTACCTGACTTCAGGCTCTACTACAAAGCCACAGTTATCAAGACAGTATGGTACTGGCACAAAGACAGAAATATAGATCAATGGAACAAAATAGAAAGCCCAGAGATAAATCCACACACATATGGACACCTTATCTTTGACAAAGGAGGCAAGAATATACAATGGATTAAAGACAATCTCTTTAACAAGTGGTGCTGGGAAATCTGGTCAACCACTTGTAAAAGAATGAAACTAGAACACTTTCTAACACTATACACAAAAATAAACTCAAAATTGATTAAAGATCTAAACGTAAGACCAGAAACTATAAAACTCCTAGAGGAGAACATAGGCAAAACACTCTCCGACATACATCACAGCAGGATCCTCTATGACCCACCTCCCAGAATATTGGAAATAAAAGCAAAAATAAACAAATGGGACCTAATTAAACTTAAAAGCTTCTGCACAACAAAGGAAACTATTAGCAAGGTGAAAAGACAGCCTTCAGAATGGGAGAAAATAATAGCAAATGAAGCAACGGACAAACAACTAATCTCAAAAATATACAAGCAACTCCTACAGCTCAACTCCAGAAAAATAAATGACCCAATCAAAAAATGGGCCAAAGATCTAAATAGACATTTCTCCAAAGAAGACATACAGATGGCTAACAAACACATGAAAAGATGCTCAACATCTCTCATTATCAGAGAAATGCAAATCAAAACCACTATGAGATACCATTTCACACCAGTCAGAATGGCTGCGATCCAAAAGTCTACAAATAATAAATGCTGGAGAGGGTGTGGAGAAAAGGGAACCCTCTTACACTGTTGGTGGGAATGCAAACTAGTACAGCCACTATGGAGAACAGTGTGGAGATTCCTTTAAAAACTGGAAATAGAACTGCCTTATGAGCCAGCAATCCCACTGCTGGGCATACACAGCGAGGAAACCAGAAGGGAAAGAGACACGTGTACCCCAATGTTCATCACAGCACTGTTTATAATAGCCAGGACATGGAAGCAACCTAGATGTCCATCAGCAGATGAATGGATAAGAAAGCAGTGGTACATATACACAATGGAGTATTACTCAGCCATTAAAAAGAATACATTTGAATTAGTTCTAATGAGGTGGATGAAACTGGAGCCTATTATACAGAGTGAAGTAAGCCAGAAGGACAAACACCAATACAGTATACTAACGCATATATATGGAATTTAGAAAGATGGTAACGATAACCCTGTATACGAGACAGCAAAAGAGACACTGATGTATAGAACAGGCTTATGGACTCTGTGGGAGAGGGAGAGGGTGGCAAGATTTGGGAGAATGGCATTGAAACATGTGAAATGTCATGTCTGAAACGAGATGCCAGTCCAGGTTCAATGCACGATGCTGGATGCTTGGGGCTGGTGCACTGGGACGACCCAGAGGGATGGTATGGGGAGGGAGGAGGGAGGAGGGTTCAGGATGGGGAACACATGAGAAATAAAGGAATAAAAAATTAAAAAAAAAAAAGTTGGCTTAAATCTCAACATTCAGAAAACGAAGATCATGGCATCTGGTCCTCTCACTTCATGGAAAATAGCTGGGGAAACAGTGGAAACAGTGTCAGACTTTATTTTGGGGAGCTCCAAAATCACTGCAGATAGTGTTTGCAGCCATGAAATTAAAAGTTGCTTATTCATTGGAAAGAAAGTTATGACCAACCTAGATAGCATATTAAAAAGCAGAGATATTACTTTGCCAACAAAGGTCCGACTAGTCAAGGCTATGGTTTTTCCAGTGGTCATGTATGGTTGTGAGAGTTGGACTGTGAAGAAAGCTGAGCGCCAAAGAATTGATGCTTTTGAACTGTGGTGTTGGAGAAGACTCTTGAGAGTCCCTTGGACTGCAAGGAGATCCAACCAGCCCATCCTAAAGGAGATCAGTCCTGGGTGTTCATTGGAAGGACTGATACTAAAGCTGAAACTTCAGTACTTTGGCCACCTCATGTGAAGAGTTGACTCATTGGAAAAGACCCTGATGCTGGGAGGGATTGAGGGCAGGAGGAGAAGGGGACGACAGAGGATGAGATGGCTAGATGGCATCACCAACTCGATGCACATGAGTTTGGGTGAACTCCAGGAGCTGGTGATGGACAGGGAGGCCTGGCATGCTGTGATTCATGGGGTTGCAAAGAGTCAGACATGACTGAGCGACTGAACTGAACTGAACTGATGCTTTCATTTACTTCAAATAAAAACCCAGGAGCAGAATTGCTGAGTCCTACTGTAAATATGTTGGCTTCCCAGGTGGCTCAGTGGTAAAGAATTCACCTGCCATTGGAGGAGATACAACAGACTTGAGTTCTTCTTGATCAAGTTCTTCTTGATCCCTGGGTCAAGAAGATTCCCTGGAGAAGAAAATGGCAACTCTCTCCACTATTCTTGCCTAGAAAATTCCATGAAATGTGGAGCTTAGAGGACTAAGGTCCATGGGGTTACAATGAGTGAAATACGACTGAACGACTAAACAGGCACACATACCCTGTAAATATTTATACTTTTACAACAGATAATCAAGATTTTTCAAAGTGTTGGGTCATTTTGTCATCCTATGTAAATATATAAGAATTATACTAGTTTTCTATACCTCTGTATTATTTATTAATATTTTTGTGGATAACATTCTCCCACAAACTTAGACAAAGTACACATATCAATTATCTTAAAGTTTTTGTGATTCAGGAATCTGGGCATGACTAAGTTGGGTTCTCTGAGCCCTGGTCTCTCACAGGGGTACAATCTACCTGTCAGTCATTGTAGGAGAGCAGATGAAGATTATTATAAACTACATCAGTTGGTGACTCAAGTTGCTTCTCCTATTGTGGATGTGATCTAGTTACAAATTGGATTAACCCAAACCCTGGCCATTAGTGTACAGACCCCGATATGTCAAATGACTTGTCAACAGAAGATCATATGAAGTACAGTTACCTTCACCTGGTAGAGAAAGTATTGCACAATTTCTTCAGCAATCCTGTATTATTTTAAGCATTACATTTCCTGTATTACATATTATACTTGTGAAAACTTATGCAGTAGGTTCTATTTACCACACTAAACCCAGAGAATATATTAAGAGATCAAAATTTTAAAGAAAATACAGGAAGAAACCATTGCCTATATATGAAAAATGAAAGAAATTGAACTCTTTAAATAACTTAAATTTCAAATTATCTTTCTGGTCACTGATAATATTAACCATGATTAGGATCCTTAGGGTTTTGAGGACTGTTACTCGTGAAAAAGTCTCTATCTTCAGACAAATATTTCCTTTAAACCAAGAATGTTTCTCTACTGAAGAGTGTTTTAAGGGCTTGCTTTATGTCTTTGTTTTTAAGACTGTAAATAAAAGGGTTCAGCATGGGTGTGACCACAGTGTACATCACTGAGGCTACCGCAGTTGCCCTGGAGTTTTGTGTGTTAGCAGAGCTAAGATACACCCCAAGGCTTATACCATAGAACAAGGAGACAGTTGAGAGGTGAGACACACATGTGGAAAATGCTTTATACTTGCCCCTTGTGGATGAAATTTTCAAAATAGAGGATACAATCTTAGAGTAAGAAAAAAGGATACCAATGAGTGGAACAATAACCAGAACTCCACTTGCAAAATATATCATCAGGTCATTGAGGAAAGTATCAGAACAAGCAAGCTGAACCACCTCATAAAGTTCACCAAAAAAATGGTGAATTTCCAATTTTGTGCAAAAAGAGAGTCACAAAATCATTAAGCCATGTAACAGAGAGTCAAGGACACTCACTAACCAGGATGTCAGAAGCAGGAGATCACAAAACTTAGGATTCATGATGATCAGGTACTGCAATGGGTGACAGATGGCTACAAACTGGTCATAAGCCATCACAGTCAAGAGGATGTTGTCTAATATCCCAAAAAGCATGAAAAAGTACATCTGTACGATGCAGCCTTCATAGGTGATAACTTGACTCTGAGTCTGCATGTTCCACAGCATCTTTGGGATGGTGGTAGAGGTGAAACAGATGTCTGAAAAAGATAGGTTGAAGAGAAAGAAATACATGGGTGTGTGGAGGTGGGAGTCAGTGATAATGGCCAGGATGATGAGAAGGTTCCCAATGAAGGTGACCAGGTACATGAACAGGAAGAGCCAAAAGAGGAGAGGCTGCAGTAATACCTCTTCTGAGAGTCCCAGGAGGATAAACTCTGAAATACAAGTTTGGTTTCCTGCTTCCATGTAGCCAATGAAACTGCAGAAATAGAAACAGGAACAGTGCAAATTTAGCTGAAAGAAGCCATCAAGAGATAGTACGGGTGGGTGGAGGGAGAGGGGTTTGGAATGGGGAACAGGTGTATACCTGTGGCAGATTCAGGTTGATGTATGGCAAAACCAATACAATATTGCAAAGTAATTAACCTCCAATTAAAATAAATAAATTTATATTTAAAAATTAAAATTAAAAAATGAAATAAAATACAGTGGGTGGGAAAAAAAAAGAAATTAACGGAGAAGGAAGCAAGATGTTCTTCAGTAGGTGAAAGTGAAATCATTCAGTCGTGTCAGATTCTTTGCAACCCTGTGGGCTGTAGCCTACGAGATTCCTCCATCCACGGGATTCTTCAGGCAATAGTACTGGAGTGGGTTGTTATTTCCTTCTCCAGGGGATCTTCCCAATCCAGGGATCGAACCGAGGTCTCCCGCCTTGCAGGCAGATGCTTTACCATCTGAGCCACCAGGGAAGCCGATTGGATAAGTAAACTTGGGCACATCCAAACAATGCACTACGGTGTCACTGAGTTCTCCTGCATCTGAAGCAGTTGATAGGGCCAGCAGAAGTCTTCTATAGGATAAATCTATTAGTTTGCTTTCCTCTGAGAATCCGGTTTTTAGTTCAAGTATCCTAATGGGGTAGCCATGTCTACTGGGATCTCAAGAATGAGCCAGACATGAAGAAGGGAACTGTACAAGTCTTCTTCTATGTGCATGAAAAGAGATAGAAAATACAGAGGAGAGAGAAATGAAATAGACAAAAAGGGAGGAAAAGAAGCAAAATACTGTATTTCACTGAAAGAAGAAACAATGGGGAATCACTTTCTTTGGGTGATAGCAGTATTATACATCTATCTTATAGCTCCCTGAATGCCCCCAATAATAATAATATGAATACCCAACTAGAAAAATATTTTCAATCTTTATGACCTAAAATTATTCATAGTCTCACACTACCATTTATCCTCACATTACTATTTATCTGTTTAAATAACATGTATAATACCATATATGAAACAAGTCACCAGTCCAGGTTCAATGCATAATACTGGATGCTTGAGGCTGGTGCACTGGGACGACCCAGAGGGATGGTACAGGGAGGGAGGAGGGAGGAGGGTTCAGAATGGGGACCACATGTATACCTGTGGAGGATTCATGTTATTCATGTTGATATATGGCAAAACCAATACAATATTGTAAAGTTAAAAAAGAAAAAAAAAGATTAATTAAAATTTTTAAATATATATAGTAAAATTGATAGAATTAAAGCAAAACATTTTAAAGCTTTTTTTTTTTTTTTCCAAAATCTAGTGACCTGGGAAATGTTTTGATAGGTTAAACGGTTATTTTAAAAATATTGCTGAAATGATAGTGAATTCTAGCGATAATTTCAGAAAGAAATTACTTCAATTCCCCACAATGTTTCCAGAAAGTAGAAACAGTTAAGATACTTTCTTTTTTTTTTTTTTAACAGGTTTTAAATTTTTATTTTATTTTTAAACTTTACAATATTGTATTAGTTTTGCCAAATATCGAAATGAATCCACCACAGGTATACCCGTGTTCCCCATCCTGAACCCTCCTCCCTCCTCCCTCCCCTACCCTCCCTCTGGGCAGTCCCGGTGGACCAGCCCCAAGCATCTAGTACCGTGCATCGAACCTGGACTGGCGACTCGTTTCATACATGATACTATATATGTTTCAATGCCATTCTCCCAAATCTCCCCACCCTCTCCCTCTCCCACAGAGTCCACAAGACTGATCTATACATCGGCGTCTTTTTTGCAGTCTCGTACACAGGGTTATTGTTACCATCTTTCTAAATTCCATATATATGCGTTAGTATACTGTATTGGTGTTTTTTCTTTCTGGCTTACTTCACTCTGTATAATAGGTTCCAGTTTCATCCATCTCATTAGAACTGATTCAAATGTATTCCTTTTAGTGGCTGAGTAATACTCCATTGTGTATATGTACCACTGCTTTCTTATCCATTCATCTGCTGATGGACATCTAGGTTGCTTCCATGTCCTGGCTATTATAAACAGTGCTGCGATGAACATTGGGGGTACACGTGTCTCTTTCCCTTCTGGTTTCCTCGCTGTGTATGCCCAGCAGTGGGATTGCTGGATCATAAGGCAGTTCTATTTCCAGTTTTTTAAGGAATCTCAACACTGTTCTCCATAGAGGCTGTACTAGTTTGCATTCCCACCAACAGTGTAAGAGGGTTCCCTTTTCTCCACACCCTCTCCAGCATTTATTGCTTGTAGACTTTTGGATCGCAGCCATTCTGACTGGTGTGAAATGGTACCTCATAGTGGTTTTGATTTGCATTTCTCTGATAATGAGAGATGTTGAGCATCTTTTCATGTGTTTGTTAGCCATCTGTATGTCTTCTTTGGAGAAATGTCTATTTAGATCTTTGGCCCATTTTCTGATTGGGTCATTTATTTTTCTGGAGTTGAGCTGTAGGAGTTGCTTGTATATTTTTGAGATTAGTTGTTTGTCCGTTGCTTCATTTGCTATTATTTTCTCCCATTCTGAAGGCTCTCTTTTCACCTTGCTAATAGTTTCCTTTGTTGTGCAGAAGCTTTTAAGTTTAATTAGGTCCCATTTGTTTATTTTTGCTTTTATTTCCAATATTCTGGGAGGTGGGTCATAGAGGATCCTGCTGTGATGTATGTCGGAGAGTGTTTTGCCTATGTTCTCCTCTAGGAGTTTTATAGCTTCTGGTCTTACGTTGAGATCTTTAATCCATTTTGAGTTTATTTTTGTGTATAGTGTTAGAAAGTGTTCTAGTTTCATTCTTTTACAAGTGGTTGACCAGTTTTCCCAACACCACTTGTTAAAGAGATTGACTTTAATCCATTGTATATTCTTGCCTCCTTTGTCAAAGATAAGGTGTCCATAGGTGTGTGGATTTATCTCTGGGCTTTCTATTTTGTTCCATTGATCAATATTTCTGTCTTTGTGCCAGTACCATACTGTCTTGATAACTGTGGCTTTGTAATAGAGCCTGAAGTCAGGTAGGTTGATTCCTCCAGTTCCATTCTTCTTTCTCAAGATCGCTTTGGCTATTCGAGGTTTTTTGTATTTCCATACAAATTGTGAAATTATTTGTTCTAGCTCTGTGAAGAATACCGTTGGTAGCTTGATAGGGATTGCATTGAATCTATAAATTGCTTTGGGTAGTATACTCATTTTCACTATATTGATTTTTCCAGTCCATGAACATGGTATATTTCTCCATCTATTAGTGTCCTCTTTGATTTCTTTCACCAGTGTTTTATAGTTTTCTGAATATAGGTCTTTAGTTTCTTTAGGTAGATATATTCCTAAGTATTTTATTCTTTTTGTTGCAATGGTGAATGGAATTGTTTCCTTAATTTCTCTTTCAGTTTTCTCATTATTAGTGTATAGGAATGCAAGGGATTTCTGTGTGTTGATTTTATATCCTGCAACTTTACTATAATCATTGATTAGTTCTAGTAATTTTCTGGTGGAGTCTTTAGGGTTTTCTATGTAAAGGATCATGTCATCTGCAAACAGTGAGAGTTTTACTTCTTCTTTTCCAATCTGGCAGAGGTGGCCAGGAGGATAAATGGGGGGGATGAAAAGGAGGGAGATCCAGCCAGTAATCAGTTCCCTAAGTGTTCTCCACCGTCTGGAACACACAGAAATTCACAGAGTTGGGTAGAGTAGAGAGGGGTTAGGGAGGAGACACAGGCGACCTAGTGGAGAAAAAGGAAAGTCCAAAGGGAGAGAGAGTAGTTAAGCCAGTAATCTCGCTCCCTAGTGAAAAATGGGTACTGAAGTTTGGGTCTTAAAGGTACAAAATTGGTAACAAATACATAAAAGCAAAAATTTAAAATCTGGAGTAGAGTTTGGAATTTCAAAAATACAATGTTAAAGAAAAGAAGAAGGAAAAGAAAGAGAGAAAAAATGAACAAACAAAAACAAACAAGGTCGCAAAAATTATAAAGAAAATATAGGTACAAAATTGATAACTAATACCAAAAAGCAAAAGTTAAAAATCTAGAGTAGAGTTTGGAATTTCAAAAATACAATGTTAAAAAAAAAGAAGAAGAAAAAGAAAGAGAGAGGAAAAAACAAACAAGAACAAACAAGGTCGCATAAATTATAAAAAAAAAAAAAAAAATACAGGTACAAAATTGATAACAAATACCAAAAAGCATAAATTAAAAATCTAGAATAGAGTTTGGAATTTCAGATATACAATGTTATTTAAAATAAGAAGAGAAAGAAACAGAGAAAAAGAAAAAATAAAAAAGGGTCACAGAAATTATATAAAAACAAAAACAAAAAAAACCTATAGGTACAAAATTGATAACAAATACTAAAAAGCTAAAATTAAAAATCTAGAGTAGAGTTTGGAATTTCAAAAATACAATGTTAAAGAAAAGAAAGAAAAAGAAAAAAAAAGGTCAAAAATTATTTTAAAAATATATATATATGAAGTTTGCTTTAAAAAAATAGGGTCTTTTCTTTTTTTGCAAAGTAATCGGTTATAAAAGTGGAAATTAAAGGAATAATAGAGGACTTAAATTTTTTTTTTTTTATAGGCTCACTTTTTCAGTCGCACTGAGGGGAGGTAGGGAGGGATACTGCAAACAAATAACACTGGTGTGTGCTCGCAGAGCCTCAGTCACACTGGGTCTGCCCCCAGTTCACGGCACGTGTAGCCTCTCTGCCCACGCTGCTCAGGCTCTAGGTTGCTCCGCCGTGAACCATCCGCGGCCCACCCTGGGCTGCCTGTACTTCCCAGGTCCAAGCCACTCAGGTTCAGGCACTCGGGTAGTCCTCAGAGGCGCAGACTCTCAGTTGGGCCTGCGTTTTGTGCCCTTCCCAGATCCGAGCAGCTCAGGTGATGAGGTGTTTTGCGCGCGCGATTGCTGCGACTTATTGCCTCCCCACTGCTAGGTTATCTAGTTGTGTACCGGCACACCTTCTCAGGCAGATGTTGACCGTCCAGACCCCCAAGAAGTTTTAGTTAGCAAAGAAGCCTGCTTACAGTTTTATAGATAATGTCTCTCTGGGGCTGCGATTGTCCCCTTCCGGCTCTGGCTGCCTATCACCGGAGGGGGTTGGTCTGCCGCCAGCTATCTCTATTCAGTCCTTTATTCCGTGCGCGGGCCTGGCGGTGTCATAGGTTAGGGCTGGCTTTTCGCGTGGTAGATATCCCACAGTCTGGTTTGCTAGCCCAAATTATTTCGCTCAGATAGTGCTCGGGGTATTCAGGCCAGATTCTTGAGATGCAGCCCGCGCCGCACCTCCCTGCCCAGCCCCCGCTTGCTAATGGCGTGTGCAGGCGTCTGCGCTGCTTCTCCACTGGGGGAGTTACCGTAGGGCTCGCAATGTGCGGGTTTTAATTATTTATTTTTCCTCCCTGTTATGTTGCCCTCTGTGCTTCCAAGGCTTGGTGCAGATTCGGCAATGAGAAGGTTTCCTGGTGTTTGGAAACTTCTCTCTTTTTAAGACTCCCTTCCCGGGACGGAACTCCGTCCCTCCCTCTTTTGTCCGTTTTTTTTGTCTTTTATATTTTTCCCTACCTCCTTTCGAAGACTTGGGTTGCTTTTTCTGGGTGCCTGATGTCCTCTGCCGGCTTTCAGAGGTTGTTTTGTGGAATTTACTCGGCGTTTAAATGTTCTTTTGATGAATTTGTGAGGGAGAAAGTGTTCTTCCCATCCTACTCCTCTGCCATCTTCGAAACAGTTAAGATACTTTCTAATTCATTCTGTAAAGCGAGCCTGAACTAACAGAAAGCTACGTAGACCTATTACAGGAAAAGAAAGCTGCAGATCAGTATAACTCACAAATATAGGTACAAAGGTCCTCAACAAAATATTAGCAAATCAAAACAAACAATAGAGGGAATTTTATACCAAGACCAAGGAGAATTTATTCCAGGTATGCAGGATGGGTTAAAAATGTGAAAATAAATGTAATCTATTCCCTCCTTCAGTTAACAATAGTGTTAACTTTAAATTTTGTTAATAATAAAATGGACAACTTGGAAGAAATGGACAAATTCTTAGAAAACTACAACTTTTCATGTTAATTTTTAAAATACTAAAAAGAAAATCAATTTAATCTACTATGTCAACAAGCTAATGAAGAGAAATCATATCAATTTATGTAGAAAGAGCAGTTGATAAAACCCAAAACAAGTTC
The DNA here is from genome assembly GCF_055505025.1 of Bos grunniens. Classification (NCBI taxonomy): domain Eukaryota; kingdom Metazoa; phylum Chordata; class Mammalia; order Artiodactyla; family Bovidae; genus Bos; species Bos grunniens. Next base: position 10,707,586 of record NC_141171.1, read on the forward strand.
ATAGTAATAATAACAAACCTGCAGTAGATTGAGTATAGGAACTTCCTCTGTTTTGTAGAGAATGTGTAACACAGAGCTGAAAATAAAATCCTACTTGATGGTGAGAAAATGGGACAAAGCCCTTTCACAAAAATTACCTCAAGATGTATGATATACTTAAAACACAAAACCATAAGTCATCTAGAAAAAAACACTGGGGGAAATCTAGAGTGTCTTAGATTTGGCAATGAGGTTTTAGACACAGCACGAAAAGAATAATTCATAAAAAAAAAATAAGTGTATTTCATTCATTTAAAAATCTGCTTTGTAAAAGTGGCTAAGAGTGACAATAGTCAAGCAGCAATCTTAGAAATAGTACTTGAAAAAATGTTTCTAATAAAGGACTTGAATCCAAATTATACATAGAACTCATAAATTCAACAATAAGAAAACAAATTACCCAATTTAAAATGGACACCACTGCAGTGACTTAGCATGAACGAAGGTAAAGACATCTCACCAAAGAAACACTGACAGCAAGAAAGCTTCTGGAAAAATTCACAGCATCTTTTATCATTACATAATTAGAATATACAACAACCAATACACACAAATTAGAATGGCTGAAAACAAACAAAAATACTCAACATACCAATTGACAAGTATGTGAAGCAATACAAACTCTCATTCATTGCCAATGGGATTAAAAAATAGCATAGCCACTTAGGAAGATGGCTTAGTAGATTCTTCTGAAGTTAAATATAATCTTACCATACAATCCAGCAGTGTAACTCCTAGGTATGTGCATGTCTACATAGTCATTTGTCATGTCCTACACTTTGTGACCCCATGGACTGTAGCCTGGTAGGTCCTCTGTCCATGGAATTTTTCAGGCAAGAATAATGGAGTGGGTTGCCATTTCTTCCTCCAAGGTATCTTCCCGACCCAGGGATTAAATCCGTATCTCCTGCATCAGCAGGCAAATCCTTTACCACTGTGAAACCTGGGATGTACAACTAAGGTATACACCCAACTAATCCAAAAACATGTCCACACAAAAATCTGCATTCAAATGATTATAGCAGCTTTATTCATGGTCTCTAAAATAGAACGCAACCAAGGTGCCCTTCAATTAAGTAAATGGATAAACACACTGTGGTACATCTGTACAAATGAATAAAAATAAATTCGTGTCCAACTCTTTGCCACCCCATGAATCGCAGCACGCCAGGCCTCCTTGTCCATCACCAACTACTGGAGTTCACCCAGACTCACGTCCATCGAGTCAGTGATGCCATCCAGCCATCTCATCCTCTATTGTCCCCTTCTCCTCCTGCCCCCAATCTCTCCCAGCATCAGAGTCTTTTCCAATGAGTCAACTCTTCGCATGAGGTGGCCAAAGTACTGGAATTTCAGCTTTAGCATGATTCCTTCCAAAGAAATTCCAGGGCTGATCTCCTTCAGAATGGACTGTTTGGATCTCCTTGCAGTCCAAGGGACTCTCAAGAGTCTTCTCCAACACCACAGTTCAAAGGAATCAATTCTTCGGTACTCAGCCTTCTTCACAGTCCAAATCTCACATCCATACATGGCCACAGGGAAAGCCATAGCCTTGACTGGACGAACCTTTGTTGGCAAAGTAATGTCTCTGCTTTTCAATATGCTATCTAGGTTGGTCATAACTTTCCTTCCAAGGAGTAAGCGTCTTTTAATTTCATGGCTGCAGTCACCATCTGCAGTGATTTTGGAGCCCAGAAAAATAAAGTCTGACACTGTTTCCACTGTTTCCCCATCTATTTCCCATAAAGTGATGGGACCGGATGCCATGATCTTAGTTTTCTGAATGTTGAGCTTTAAGCCAACTTTTTCACTCTCCACTTTCACTTTCATCAAGAGGTTTTTGAGTTCCTCTTCACTTTCTGCCATAAGGGTGGTGTCATCTGCATATCTGAGGTTATTGATATTTCTCTCAGCAATCTTGATTCCAGCTTGTGCTTCTTCCAGTCCAGCGTTTCTCATGATGTACTCTGCATATAAGGTAAATAAGCAGAGTGACAATATACGGCCAATATACAGCCTTGATGATCTCCTTTTCCTATTTGGAACCAGCCTGTTGTTTCATGTCCAGTTCTAACTGTTGCTTCCTGACCTGCATACAAATTTCTCAAGAGGCAGATCAGGTGGTTTGGTATTCCCATCTCTTTCAGAATTTTCCACAGTTTCTTGTGATCCACAGAGTCAAAGTCTTTGGCATAGTCAATAAAGCAGAAATAGATGTTTTTCTGGAACTCTCTTGCTTTTTCCATGATCCAGCGGATGTTGGCAATTTGATCTCTGGTTCCTCTGCCTTTTCTAAAACCAGCTTGAACACCAGGAAGTTCACGGTTCACATATTGCTGAAGCCTGGCTTGGAGAATTTTGAGTATTATTTTACTAGCATGTGAGATGAGTGCAATTGTGCAGTAGTTTGAGCATTCTTTGGCATTGCCTTTCTTTGGGATTGGAATGAAAACTGAAATTTTCCAGTCCTGTGGCCACTGCTGAGTTTTCCAAATTTGCTGGCATATTGAGTGCAACACTTTCACAGCATCATCTTTCAGGATTTGAAATAGCTCAACTGGAATTCCATCACCTCCACTAGCTTTGTTTGTAGTGATACATTCTAAGGCCCACTTGACTTCACTTCCAGGATGTCTGGCTCTAGGTCAGTGATCACACCATCGTGATTATCTGGGTCATGAAGATCTTTTTTGTACAGTTCATTTGTGTATTCTTGCCATCTCTTCTTAATATTATCTGCTTCTATTAAGTCCATACCATTTCTGTCCTTTATCGACCCCATCTTTGCATGAAATGTTCTCTTGGTATCTCTGATATTCTTGAAGAGATTCTAGTCTTTCTCATTCTGTTGTTTTCCTCTATTTCTTTGCATTGATTGCTAAAGAAGGCTTTCTTATCTCTTCTTGCTATTCTTTGGAACTCTGCATTCAGATGCTTGTATCTTTCCTTTTCTCCTTTGCTTTTCACTTCTCTTCTTTTCACAGCTATTGTAAGGCCTCCCTAGATAACCATTTTGCTTTTTTGCATTTCTTTTCCACGGGGATGGTCTTGATCCCTGTCCCCTGTACAGTGTCACGAACCTCATTCCATAGTTCATCAGGCACTCTATCTATCAGATCTAGGCCCTTAAATCTATTTCTCACGTTCACTGTATAATCATAAGGGATATGATTTAGGCCATAAGTGTATGGTTTAGTGGTTTTCCCTACTTTCTTCAATTGCAGCCTGAATTTGGCAATAAGGTGTTCATGATCTGAGCCACAGTCAGCTCCTGGTCTTGTTTTTGTTGACTGTATAGAGCCTCTCCATCTTGGCTGCAAAGAATATAATCAATCTGATTTTGGTGTTGACCATCTGGTGATGTCCATGTGTAGTGTCTTCTCTTGTGTTGTTGGAAGAGGGTGTTTGTTTTGATCAGTGCATTTTCTTGGCAAAACTCTATTAGTCTTTTCCCTGCTTCATTTCGTATTCCAAGGCCAAATTTGCCTGTTACTCCAGATGTTTCTTGACTTCCTACTTTTGCATTCCAGTCCCCTATAATGAAAAGGACGTCTTTTTTGAGGGTTAGTTCTAAAAGGTCTTGTAGGTCTTCATAGAACCGTTCAACTTCAGCTTCTTCAGCATTACTGGTTGGGGCATAGACTTGGATTACTGTGATATTGAATGGTTTGCCTTGGAAACGAACAGAGATCATTCTGTCGTTTTTGAGATTGCATCCAAGTACTGCATTTCGGACTCTTTTGTTGACCATGATGGCTACTCCATTTCTTCTGAGGGATTCCTGCCCGCAGAAGTAGACATAATGGTCATCTGAGTTAATTTCATGCATTCCAGTCCATTTTAGTTCGCTGATTCCTAGAATGTTGACATTCATTCTTGCCATCTCTTGTTTGACCACTTCCAATTTGCCTTGATTCATGGAAGCCATAAAATAGCATGGATAAATCTTATATGCTTGTTTCTAAATGAATGAAGTCAGATTGAAAAGTTAAGGTTGTATGACTCTGAGGAAGAAACAATGAAAAGTTAAAAGACAAGCAGTTTTTCCAGCAGTGAAACTATTCCATAAGATACTGTAACTGTGAACATGTGAGAGTATGTATTTATCAAAATGTATTAAACTTTACAAAGAGTAAATATCTAGATATGCAAATAAAGACATCAATTAGAAGGTTAAGGGAATTCGAGGATGGAATGCAGACTGTGGACAAAAAAATCTAATTGTACTCAAATAAATGGAACACCTTCACTGAAGGAAGAAGGGGAAACAGTGGTGAACTTAGTATTACTGGAAATGAGTAGAGACTATAAAATTAAAGGCAAAGAATTGTACATAATTACTGTACTCAGGTGCCCTTCCCTCATGGCTGAGGTCAGGGACAGAAGCTAGGAGGAACCCATGCCTGAGGGGCGGCAGCCGAGAGGAGCTACCCCATGTCCGAGGTCAGGGGAGGCGGCCGAGAGGAGCTACCACATGTCCGAGGTCAAGGGCAGCAGCCAAGAGTGTCAGGCTGCAACAGCACAGGAGCAACCAAGATGAGCAATCCCACGTCCAAGGTCAGGGGTGGCAGCCGGAAGGAGCTACCCACTGCCCGAGGCCAGGGGCAGCAGCCCAGACGAGCAACCCCACGTCCAAGGAGTGGTGGCTGCTCAGGTGCAGGAGGGCCTAGAGGAGCTATTCCATGTTCAAGGTCAGGAGGGGCAGTGGTGACGAGATACCCCTAGTCCAAAGTAAGAAAAACCCAAGTAAGATGGTAGGTGTTGCAAGAGGGCATCAGAGGGCAGACACACTGAAATCATAACCACAGAAAACTAGTCAATCTAATCACACTAGGACCACAGCCTTATCTAACTCAATGAAATTAGGCCATGCCCGTGGGGCAACCCAAGTCAGGCGGGCATTGTGGAGAGGTCTGACACAATGTGGTCCAATGGAGAAAGGAATGGCAAACCACTTCAGTATTCTTGCCTTGAGAACCCCATGAACAGTATGAAAAGGCAAAATGATTGGCTACTGAAAGAGGAACTCCCCAGGTCAGTAGGTGCCCAATATGCTACTGGAGATCAGTGGAGAAATAACTCCAGAAAAAATGAAAGGAGGGAGCCAAAGCAAAATCAATACCCAGTTGTGGAGGTGACTGGTGATAGAAGCAAGGTCCGATGCTGTAAAGAGCAATATTTGCATATGAACCTGGAATGTCAGGTCCATGAATCAAGGCAAATTGGAAGCGGTCAAATAGGAGATGGCAAGAGTGAACATCAACATTCTAAGAATCAGTGAACTAAAATGGACTGGAATGGGTGAATTTAACTCAGATGAAAATTAGAGATACCAAGGGAACATTTCACACAAATATAGGCTCGATAAAGGACAGAAATCGTATGGATCTAACAGAAGCAGTAGATATTTAGAAGAGGTGGCAGGAATACACAGAAAAACTGAACAAAAAAGATCTTCCTGACCCAGATAATCACAATGGTATGATCACTAACCTAGAGCCAGACATCCTGGAATGTGAAGTCAAGGGGGCCTTAGAAAGCATCACTATGAAAAAAGCTAGTGGAGGTGATGGAATTCCAGTTGAGCTATTTCAAATCCTGAAAGATGATGCTGTGGAAGTGCTGCACTCAATATGCCAGCAAATTTGGAAAACTCAGCAGTGGCCACAGGACTGGAAAAGGTCAGTTTTCATTCCAATCCCAAAGAAAGGCAATGCCAAAGAATGCTCAAACTACCACACAATTGCACTCATCTCATACATTAGTAAAGTAATGCTCAAAATTCTCCAAGCCAGGCCTCAGCAGTACGTGAACCATGAACTTACAGATGTTCAAGCTGGTTTGAGAAAAGGCAGAGGAACCAGAGATCAAATTGCCAACATCCGCTGGATCATGGAAAAAGCAGGAGAGTTCCAGAAAAACATCTATTTTTGCTTTATTGACGATGCCAAAGCCTTTGACTGTGTGGATCACAATAAACTGTGGAAAATTCTGAAAGAGATGGGAATGCCAGACAACCTGACGTGCCTCTTGAGAAACCTATATGCAGGTCAGGAAACAACAGTTAGAACTGGACATGGAAAAACAGACTGGTTCCAAATAAGAAAAGGAGTACGTTAAGGCTGTATATTGTCACCCTGCTTATTTACTTATATGCAGAGTACATCATGAGAAACGCTGGACTGGAAGAAGCACAAGCTGGAATCAAGATTGCCAGGAGAAATATCAATAACCTCAGATATGCAGAAGACACTACCCTTATGGCAGAAAGTGAAGAGGAACTAAAAAGCCTCTTGATGAAAGTGAAAGTGGAGAGTGAAAAAGTTGGCTTAAAGCTCAACATTCAGAAAACGAAGATCATGGCATCCGGTCGCATCACTTCATGGGATATAGATGGGGAAACAGTGTCAGACTTTATTTTTCTGGGCTCCAAAATCACTGCAGATGGTGACTGCAGCCATGAAATTAAAAGACGCTTACTCCTTGGAAGGAAAGTTATGACCAACCTAGATAGCATATTCAAAAGCAGAGACATTACTTTGCCAACAAAGGTCCGTCCAGTCAAGGCTATGGTTTTTCCAGTGGTCATGTATGTATGTGAGAGTTGGACTGTGAAGAAGGCTGAGCATTGAAGAACTGATGCTTTTGAACTGTGGTGTTGGAGAAGACTCTTGAGAGTCCCTTGCATTGCAAGGAGATCCAACCAGTCCATTCTGAAGGAGATCAGCCCTGGGATTTCTTTGGAAGGAATGATACTAAAGCTGAAACTCCAGTACTTTGGCCACTTCATCTGAAGAGTTGACTCATTGGAAAAGACTCTGATGCTGGGAGGGATTGGGGGCAGGAGGAGAAGGGGATGACAGAGGATGAAATGGTTGGATGGCATCACTGACTCAGTGGACGTGAATCTGAGTGAACTCTAGTAGTTGGTGGTGGACAGGGAGGCCTGGCGTGCTGCGATTCATGGGGTCGCAAAGAGTCGGACACGATTGAGCGATTGAACTGAACTGTACTCAAGTTGATACAGTTGCATTCCACCATAATATGAGTTAACAATTATGATGCTCGCTGCAGTCCATGGGGTCACGAAGAACGGACACGACTGAGCGACTTCACTTTCACGTTTTACTTTTTAATGCATTGGAGAAGGAAATGACAACCCACTCGTGTTCTTTCCTGGAGAATCCCAGGGATGGCGGAGCCTGGTGGGCTGCCATCTATGGGGTCGCACAGATTCGGACATGACTGAAGCGACTTAGCAGCAGCAGCAGCATAGGTGTATACTGGAATGGAACAATTAAGTAAGTGGATGACAGATGTGGAAACCCAGAATCTCACTACTGCAGTGGTTTTTGCACATAAGAAAGGGGAAAGGGCTCGAGTAACTATATGGTAATAAATCAAGTTAGAGACAAGTTATTTAGACACAGGTTTTATATAAACAGGTATGTGTATACATATATGTACATACATACATAGATTGGTGTAGGGCTTCCCTGGTGGTTCGGAGGTAAAGAATCTGCCTGCCAATGCAGGAGACCTGGGTTTAGTCCCTGGGTCAGGAAGGTACCCTGGAGGAGGGCATGGCAACCCACTCAAGTATTCTTGCCTGAAGAATCCCATGGACAAGAAACCAAGCAGGCTACAGTCTATGGAGACCCAGAGGTGGACACAACTGAATGACTAACCATACATGCATGCACACAGATTAGTATACACACATGTGTTGTTGTTGTTGCTTAATCACTAAGTCATGTCCAAATCTTTAGTGACTCCATGGACTATAGCCCACAAGGCTCCTCTGTCCATATGATTCTCCAGGAAAGAATACTGGAGTGGGTTGCCATTTCCTTTTCCAGGGGATCATCTCTGCATAGGGATCAAATTTGCATTACCTACATCACAGGCAGATTCTTTACCACTGAACCACCAGGGAAACCAAACACACATACATTTATTTCATCAACTGAGAGGGCTAATGACTCTTGTATAAACAGACAACTGGAATCCAGATCTTGTTTTGTTTGTATTATGCCCATGTTGTGTAAGATGTGGGATCTTAGTTCCCTAACAAGAGTCTTAGTTCCTCAACCAATGATCAAACCTGTGCCCTCTGCATAGGAAGCTCAGAGTCTCAACCACTAAACCACCAGGGAAGTCCCAGATATTGATTTCTAATACCATTCTCCAACAGAAGGAACCAGGGCTCCTTGGAGGAGTAACTATTTATAGTCCTGGAGCTGGAAAGATGAGATAAGCCAGAAGCATCTGATGGTTCCATAAAGTACTGCTACTGCTAAGTCACTTCAGTCCTTTCCAACTCTGTGAGACCTCATAGATGGCAGCCCACCAGGCCCCACCGTCCCTGGGATTCCCCAGGCAAGAACACTGGAGTGGGTTTCCATTACCTCCTCCAATGCATGAAAGTGAAAAGTGAAAGTGAAGTCGCTCAGTCGTGTCCGACTCTTAGCGACCCCATGGCCTGCAGCCTACCAGGCTCCTCTGTCCATGGGATTTTCCAGGCAAGAGTACTGGAGTGGGCTGCCATTGATAAAGTAAGGGAGTATTAAAAAAAGAAGAAAACTCTATCATAATGGAGTATATTATATCAAAGGAACATAGGTGCCATCTGAAAGAACCCCCAATACCCAAAGCTAGAAAATTTTGAGCAACAAGCTAAATAAAGTGGTATTGGATTATAATTAAGCATTTAAAATAAATATCCTGTTTGGGACTCTCTGGGTTTCTTGGACTTGGGCGATTATTTCCTTCCCCAGTTTAGGGAAGTTTTCAACTATTATCTCCTCAAGTATTTTCTCATGGTTTTTCTTTTTGTCTTCTTCTTCTGGAACCCCTATGATTCGAATGTTGTAGCTTTTAATATTGTCCTGGAGGTCTCTGAGATTGTCCTCATTTCTTTTAATTCGTTTTTCTTTTACTCTCTCTGATTCATTTATTTCTACCATTCTATCTTCTAATTCACTAATCCTATCTTCTGCCTCTGTTATTCTACTATTTGTTGCCTCCAGAGTGTTTTTTATTTCATTTATTGCATTATTCATTATATTTTGACTCTTTTTTATTTCTTCTAAGTCCTTGTTAAACCTTTCTAGCATCTTCTCAATCCTTGTCTCCAAGCTATTTATCTGTGATTCCATTTTGATTTCAAGATTTTGGATCAATTTCACTATCATTATTCGGAATTCTTTATCAGGTAGATTCCCTATCTCTTCCTCTTTTGTTTGGTTTGGTGGGCATTTATCCTGTTCCTTTATCTGCTGGCTATTCCTCTGTCTCTTCATCTTGTTTAAATTGCTGAGTTTGGGGTGTCCTTTCTGTATCCTGGCAGTTTGTGGAGTTCTCTTTATTGTGGCTTTTCCTCGCTGTGTGTGGGTTTGTACAGGTGGCTTGTCAAGGTTTCTTGGTTAGGGAAGCTTGTGTCGGTGTTCTGATGGGTGGAGCTGTATTTCTTCTCTTTGTTCAGTCGCGCTGTGGGGAGGGACGGAGGGATGCTGCAAACAAATAACACTGGCGTGCACAATGGAGTATTACTCAGCCATTAAAAAGAATACATTTGAATCAGTTCTAATGAGGTGGATAAAACTGGAGCCTATTATACAGAGTGAAGTAAGCCAGAAGGACAAACACCAATACAGTATACTAACGCATATATATGGAATTTAGAAAGATGGTAACGATAACCCTGTATACGAGACAGCAAAAGAGACACTGATGTATAGAACAGGCTTATGGACTCTGTGGGAGAGGGAGAGGGTGGCAAGATTTGGGAGAATGGCATTGAAACATGTGAAATGTCATGTCTGAAACGAGATGCCAGTCCAGGTTCAATGCACGATGCTGGATGCTTGGGGCTGGTGCACTGGGATGACCCAGAGGGATGGTATGGGGAGGGAGGAGGGAGGAGGGTCCAGGATGGGGAACACATGTATATTTTTTTTTAATTAAAAATAAATAAATAAATAAAAATAAAATAAAATAAATATCCTTAAGTTCACACTGATAAAGTAGATGATCAATAATATTATAGAGACAAATCCCTAATACAAAAGAAATCCAATAAATTATGTAGACACTGTACTCTCAAAGAGGTGGAATGTAACTTGTCATTCATGAAATCGAAGGTATATGCCATAACCCTCTTACAAAGAATACAGTTTGAGAGGAGGAAAAAGAGTAAATTTACAGCAAAGAAACCTGACAGTCAGCCAGGTAATCAGTGTCACAGTGAACAGTGATTACTTGTGCTGATAATATATCTACCCTTGATATGGTATGATGAATAAAGAATTTCACTTGTATAGTCTTCCTCTTCAAAATCATAAACCACTCCAAACATGAGAAAACATCAGACTACTTCCTGTCAATGAATGTTTTATAAAATACCTGATCAGTTCAGTTCAGTCGCTCAGTCGTATTCGACTCTTCGTGACCCCATGAATTGCAGCACGCCAGGCCTCCCTGTCTATCACCAACTCCTGGAGCTCCCCCAAACTCATGTCCAACGAGTCAGTGATGCCATCTAGCCATCTCATCCTCTGTCACCCACTTCTCCTCCTGCCCTCAATCCCTCCCAGGATCAGGGTCTTTCCAATGAGTCAACTCTTCAAATGAGGTGGCCAAAGTATTAGAGTTTCAGCTTTAGTGTCAGTCCTTCCAAAGAACACCCAGGACTGATCTCCTTTAGAATGGACTGGTTGGATCTCCTTGAAGTCCAAGGGACTCTCAAGAGTCTTCTCCAACACCACAGTTCAAAAGCATCAATTCTTCGGCACTCAGCTTTCTGTACAGTCCAACTCTCAACCCATGCATGACTACTGGAAAAACCATAGCCTTGACTAGACAGACTTCTGTTGGCAAAGTAATGTCTCTGCTTTTGAGTATGCTATCTAGGTTGGTCATAACTTTCCTTCCAAGGAGTAAGCGACTTTTAATTTCATGGCTGCAGTCACCATCTGTAGTGATTTTGGAGCCCAAAAAAATAAAGTCTGACACTGTTTCCAGTGTTTCCCCATCTATTTCCCATGAAGTGATGGGACCAGATGCCATGATCTTCGTTTTCTAAATGTTGAGCTTTAAGCCAACTTTTTCAGTCTCCTCTTTCACTTTCCTCAAGAGGCTTTTTAGTCCTCTTCACTTTCTGCCATAAGGGTGGTGTCATCCACATATCTGAGGTTATTGATATTTCTCCAAGCAATCTTGATTGTAGCTTGTGCTTCTCCCAGCCCAGCATTTCTCAGGATGTACTCTGCATATAAGTTAAATAAGCAGGGTGACAATATACAGCCTTGGCGTACTCTTTTTCTTATTTGGAACCAGTCTGTTGTTCCATGTCCAGTTCTAACTGTTGCTTTGCGAACTGCATTGTAAATAATCTATATATTTAAGTAAATATATATATATATATATACATCCAAATTAAAAACAATGTTTTTGGGAGTTATCTGAAGACTCTAAATTTTAGTAGTCTCAAAAAAAAAATAATAATCCGACCTCAATGCTTGATAAGCTTGGAAAGTCCTTGCAGTGTAGCCTGTTTGCTAATAATTGAAGTTCCTACAGTTTGTAGAAAAGGATGCTCTATCAAATGTAAAAAATCAGAATTGTTTACAGTTCATTGTACTTTCCAATTACTTAGATTCTTACTTTTTTAACTAAAATAATTCTCAATTTGTTTTAAATATTCAAGCTGCTGCTGCTGCTGCTGCTGAGTCACTTCAGTCATGTCCAACTCTGTGCGACCCCATAGATGGCAGCCCACCAGGATGCCCCGTCCCTGGGATTCTTCAGGCAAGAACACTGGAGTGGGTTGCCATTTCCTTCTCCAATGCATGAAAGTGAAAAGTGAAATTGAAGTCGCTCAGTCATGTCCAACCCTCAGCGACCCCATGGACTGCAGCCTTCCAGGCTCCTCCACCCATGGGATTTTCCAGGCAAGAGTACTGGAGTCGGGTGCCATTGCCTTCTCCGAAATATTCAAGCATCCATTCATTTAAAATTGTCAAAATACATTAGGATGTATCTCTATGAATAAAAAAGAATAAAATGCATATATCTGTGGCATAGCTTCTATAAAGACAAGAAAAGGTCTTCAATATACCTAGCTGAGTTTAAAATAAAGCAACTTGAAATACAATGTGCACAGTATTGTTGGGTTAATTTTTTATAAAGTGTAAAATATTCTATTTTTACAGGTGCAAAGTAAAAACCTTAACTTTGGGGCAGTGATTAGAGGCATGTCAACTTTTGCAATGTCCGAGATGTTTCAGCAAGAATATATTTTACTGATATGATTAACAGGTTATGTATTAAAAAGCAGAGACAACACTTTACTGACAAAAGTCCCAGTAGTCAAAGCTATGGTTTTTCCAGTAATCACATACAGATGTGAAAGTCCTCTATAAAGAAGGCTGAGTGCTGAAGAACCGATGCCTTCGAATTGTTGGTCTGGAGAAGACTGTTGAGAGTCCCTTGGACAGCCAGGAGATCAAACCAGTCAACCCTAAAGGAAATCAACCCTGAATATTCATTGAATGATCTGATGCTGAAACTGAAGCTCCAATATTTTTGCCACCTGATGTGAAGAACCGACTCATTGGAAAAGACCCTGATGCTGGGAATGATTGAAGGCAAAAGAAGAGGGCTGTAGAGGAGAGTTAGTTAGATAGCATCACTGACTCAATGGACATGAATCTGAGCAAATTCCAACAGACAGTGAAGGACAGGGAATCCTGGTGTCCATGGGATCACAAAGAGTCAGACACAAGTTAGCAATTGAACAACAGAGCAACAAATTTTGTCTTGAGCTTATAAGATAGAATACACATTCTAGCTGTAAAGGATAAAAATTCTGCTGTAGGTCCTGGGATTGGAACAGTGTTCAAGAAGCAGTTTGGAACAATTTCTCAGTTCTAGTAAGTTATTTAAAATTACAACATAAGCACTTAGTGCCTGTGTGAAGTGAAACTGTTAGTCACTCAGTCATGTCCAACTCTTCATGACCTCATGAACGTACCCTGCAAGGCTTCTGTATCCAAGGGATTCTCCAGACAATAATACTAGAGTAGGTAGGGGAACTTCCCAACCCAGGAATTGAACCTGGGTTTCCTGAATTGCAGGAAGATTCTTTACAATCTGAGCCACTAGGGAAGTCCTAGTGCTCGTGTACTTTACAATCAACAGAGTGTAAAGAACAAGAGATATCTTCTGAGTGTTTGCATAAATAATTCAAGTATTCTTGTGACTACTGATGTTTTGACATAAAGATCAAAGAGAAAAGATATATATATGCTAAAATATATAAGGAAGAGCAGTACACTGGGAACACAGACATCTCTGGTGTACCAGGTTTTATCTGTGTGGTTGTAGACAGCCACAATTCTCAACTAAGTGTGGGAGTTGTGATGCTCTGGGTAGGGGGAACCATAAGATAATGTTGCTGAAAGGAGTGTGGGGGGCAGCCCTGGCTGTTCATCACTCAAAAGCCAATAAACAGGCCAGATTGGTGGAAAGGAAAGTTTGCTTTATTTCAGATGCAGCAACTGGTTGGGGGAAGATGGCAAACCTCTGTTCAAAGACTGACTCCTCCCCACCCTATTACTAGCATGGAGTGAGAGCTTCTATAGACAGATGTGGGGGTGGGGGTACATGCAGAAAGAGCACAGTCACCTCCAAGAGTCATCTTCAATTTGGTCATCACTGGTCTTACCAGCATCATTTTGAATGTTTTATGTAGAGTTCATCTTCAGTTCCAGGGTCCATTTGTTCCCATTTCTTTGTGGTCAGTTCCTGGAATTGTGGTAGCTCATGTCCTGGATAGAGACTGGTCATCATGTAGTTAACTTTTCCATCCGAGGTTTTAGTATCTATAAGACAGCTCACAGGATATGGTTCAGAATATTATCTACAGCACTTGAGAAAGAACTAATTGTCTTGACAATGCTTAATGACTACATTATTATAATTTAGTCTCCTTTAACTGTTTTCCTTTGTTTGAGAATCTCTCACTTCTCTGATTAAACTTATTGTTTGACTGAAGTCTTCCACAAGCAAAACGAAGGCATAGAACATGGTGAGGGGGAGGACAGGGCAAGGACTAGACGGTCCTGCTATGTTTCAATAACAGTGTCCATAGGATCACCCTCTCCCTGCTCCCTAAGGAGACTACTCTCCTGAGCGATTCAGCTCTTCCTGCCTTCCCATACATTCAGAAAACTAAGATCATGGCATCCGGTCCCATCACTTCATGGCAAATAGATGGGGAAACAGTGAAAACAGTGGCTGACTTTTATGTTGAGGGGCTCCAAAATCACTGCAAAATCAATAAACTGTGGAAAATTCTGAAAGAGATGGGTATACCAGACCACCTGACCTGCCTCTTGAGAAATCTGTATGCAGGTCAGGAAGCAACAGTTAGAACTGGACATGGAACAACAGCCTGATTCCAAATAGGAAAAGGAGTTCGTCAAGGCTGTATATTGTCACCCTGCTTATTTAACTTATATGCAGAGTAAATCATGAGAAATGCTGGATTGAAGAAACACAAGCTGGAATCAAGATTGCCAGGAGAAATATCAATAACATCAGATATGCAGATGACACCACCCTGATGGCAGAAAGTGAAGAGGAACTCAAAAGCCTCTTGATGAAAGTGAAAGTGGAGAGTGAAAAAGTTGGCTTAAAGCTCAACATTCAGAAAACAAAGATCATGGCATCTGGTCCCATCACTTCCTGGGAAATAGATGGGGAAACAGTGTCAGACTTTATGTTTTTGGGCTCCAAAATCACTGCAGATGGTGACTGCAGCCATGAAATTAAAAGACACTTACTCCTTGATAGGAAAGTTATGACCAACCTAGATAACATATTGAAAAGCAGAGACATTACTTTGCCGACGAAGGTTCGTCTAGTCAAGGCTATGGTTTTTCTGTGGCCATGTGTGGATGTGAGAGTTGGACTGTGAAGAAGGCTAAGTGCTGAAGAATTGATGCTTTTAAACTATGGTGTTGGAGAAGACTCTTGAGAGTCCCTTAGACTGGAAGGAGATCCAACCAGTCCGTTCTAAAGGAGATCAGCCCTGGGATTTCTTTGGAAGGAATGATGCTAAAGCTGAAACTCCAGCACTTTGGACAAACTCCAGCACTCAGGCAAAGAGTTGACTCATTGGAAAAGACTCTGATGCTGGGAGGGATTGGGGGCAGGAGGAGAAGGGGATGACAAAGGATGAGATGGCTAGATGGTATCACTGACTCGATGGACGTGAGTCTGAGTGAACCCCGGGAGTTGGTGATGGACAGGGAGGCCTGACGTGCTGTGATTCATGGGGTCGCAAAGAGTTGGACACGATTGAGCGACTGAACTGAACTGAATTGAACTGAACTGAACTGAAAATCACTGCTGACGGTGATTGCAGCCATGAAATTAAAAGATGGTTACTCCTTGGAAGGAAAGTTATGACCAACCTGGACAGCATATTAAAA
The DNA here is from genome assembly GCF_055505025.1 of Bos grunniens. NCBI lineage: Eukaryota > Metazoa > Chordata > Mammalia > Artiodactyla > Bovidae > Bos > Bos grunniens. The sequence goes on from NC_141171.1 coordinate 10,723,122, forward strand.
AGCAGAGACATTACTTTGTCAACAAATGTCCATCTAGTCAAGGCTATGGTTTTTCCAGTAGTCATGTATGAATGTGAGAGTTGGACTGTAAAGAAAGCTGACACCAAAGAATTGATGCTTTTGAACCGTGGTGTTGGAGAAGACTCTTGAGAGTCCCTTGGACTGCAAGGAGAACTAACCATTCCATCCTTAAGGAAATCAGTCCTGGGTGTTCATTGGAAGGACTGACGTTGAAGCTGAGACTCCAATATTTTGGCCACCTGATGCGAAGAGCTGACTCATTTGAAAAGACCCTGATGTTGGGAAGGGTTGAAGGCAGGAGGAGGATGGGACGACAGAGGATGAGATAGTTATATGGCATCACCGACTCAATGGACATGAGTTTGGGTAAATTCTGGGAGCATATCTGAGGTTATTGATATTTCTCCCAGCAATCTTGATTCCAGTTTGTGTTTCTTCCAATCCAGCGTTTCTCATGATGTACTCTGCATATAGGGTAAATAAGCAGGGTGACAATATACAGGCCTGGAGTGCTACAGTTCATGGGGTCACAAAGAGTTGAACAAGACTGAGCGACTGAACGCATACTGATACTGAGTACTGAAGCCCTGTATTTCTACAGTTGATCATGGGCCTTTTTTTTTTTTTTTTTGCCTATCTTTGTAAAAGCTCAAGGATTTCACAGACAGATATGGGGTCTTTGTCCTCCTCCACGCTGATATCATGTCCATATCAAATCTGCATCTGCCTCAAATGTGTAACTCTCATTTAAAATTAAACATTTGCTAAAAAGGCAGAGTTAAATCAGAGTTCAATTATAATGTGCTTAGTTGCTTAGTCATGTCTGACACCATGGACTGTAGCTCACCTGGCTCCTCTGCCCATGGGATTTTTCAGGCAAGAATACTGGATTGGGTTGCCATGCCCTCCTCCAGGGGATCTTCCCAACCCAGGGACTGAACCCAGGTCTCCCACATTACAGGTGGATTCTCTATTATCTGAGCCACCAGGGACGTAATAGGAAAAGATATACAGATAGGAATAAAAATCAAAGGCATGTATACATAAAAAGAATATTTTTGTTATTGTTGTTCTTGTTTCACTTTATTTTTTTAATTTATTTATTTTAATTAGGGGCTAATTACTTTACAATATTGTATTGGTTTTGCCATACATCAACATGAATCCGCCACGGGTGTACACGTGTTCCCTATCCTGAACCCCCGTCCCACCTCCCTCCCCATACCATCCCTCTGGGTCATCCCAGTGCACCAGCCCAAGCATCCTGTATCCTGCATCAAACCTGGACTGGCAATTCACTTCTTATACGATAGTATACATGTTTCAATGCCATTCTCCCAAATCATCCACTACCTCCCTCTCCCACAGAGTCCAAAAGACTGTTCTATACATCTGTGTCTCTTTTGCTGTCTCGCATACAGTGTTATCATTACCATCTTTCTAAATTCCATATATATGCGTTAGCATACTGTAATGGTGTTTTTTCTTTCTGGCTTACTTCACTTTGTATAATCGGCTCCAGTTTCAACCACCTCATTAGAACTGATTCAAATGTATTTTTTTTAATGGCTGAGTAATACTCCATTGAGTCTATGTACCACAGCCTTCTTATCCATTCATGTGCTGATGGACATCTAGGTTTCTTCCATGTCCTGGCTATTATAAACAGTGCTGCGATGAACATTGGGGTACACGTGTCTCTTTCAATTCTGGTTTCCTCGGTGTGTATGCCCAGCAGTCGGATTGCTGGGTAAAAGCACTATTTTTATGTGAAAAATGCTAGTTACATACTCCTACGTATCAGATCAGATCAGTCGCTCAGTCGTGTCCCACTCTTTCTGACCCCATGAATCGCAGCATGCCAGGCCTCCCTGTCCATCACCAACTCCCAGAGTTCAATGAGACTCAGGTCCATCGAGTCAGTGATGCCATCCAGCCATCTCATCCTCTGTCGTCCCCTTCTCCTCCTGCCCCCAATACCTCCAAGCATCAGAGTCTTTTCCAATGAGTCAACTCTTTGCATGAGGTGGCCAAAGTACTGGAGTTTCAGCTTTAGCATCCTTCCTTCCAAAGAAATCTCAGGGCTGATCTCCTTCAGAATGGACTGGTTGGATCTCCTTGAGGTCCAAGGGACTCTCAAGAGTCTTCTACAACACCACAATTCAAAAGCATCAATTCTTCGGCGCTCAGCCTTCTTCACAGTCCAAGTCTCATATCCATACACGACCACAGGAAAAACCATAGCCTTAACTAGACAAACCTTCGTTGGCAAAGTAATGTCTCTGCTTTTCAATATGCTATCTAAGTAGGTTATAACTTTCCTTCCAAGGACTAAGCATCTTTTAACTTCATGGCGCAGTCACCATTTGCAGTGATTTTGGAGCCCAGAAAAATAAAGTCTGACACTGTTTCTGCTGTTTCGCCATCTATTTCCCATAAAGTGGTGGGACCAGATGCCATGATCTTGGTTTTCTGAATGTTGAGCTTTAAGCCAACTTTTTCACTCTCCACTTTCACTTTCATCAAGAGGCTTTTGAGTTCCTCTTCACTTTCTGCCATAAGGGTGGTGTCATCTGCATATCTGAGGTTATTGATATTTCTCCCGGCAATCTTGATTCCAGTTTGTGTTTCTTCCAGTCCAGCATTTCTCATGATGTACTCTGCATATAGGGTAAATAAGCAGGGTGACAATATACAGCCTTGATGAACTCCTTTTCCTATTTGGAACCAGTCTGTTGTCCCATGTCCAGTTCTAACTGTTGCTTCCTGACCTGCATACATATTTTTCAAGAGGCAGATCAGGTGGTCTGGTATTCCCATCTCTTTCAGAATTTTCCACAGTTTATTGTGATCCACAGAGTCAAAGGCTTTGGCATAGTCAATAAAGCAGAAATAGATGTTTTTCTGGAACTCTCTTGTTTTTTCTATGATCCAGCGGATGTTAGCAATTTGATCTCTGGTTCCTCTGCCCTTTCTAAAACCAGCTTGAACATCAGGGAGTTCACGGTTCACATATTGCTGAGGCCTGGCTTGGAGAATTTTGAGCATTACTTTCCAAGCGTGTGAGATGAGTGCAATTGTGCGGTAGTTAGAGCATTCTTTGGCAATGACTTTCTTTGGGATTGGAATGAAAACAACTTTTCCAGTCCTGTGGCCACTGCTGAGTTTTCCAAATTTGCTGGCATATTGAGTGCAGCACTTTCACAGCATCATCTTTCAGGATTTGAAATAGCTCAACTGTTATTCCATCACCTCCACTAGCTTTGATCTTGGTGTTGCTTTCTAAGGCCCACTTGAATTCACATTCCAGGATGTCTGGCTCTAGGTCAGTGATCACACCATCGTGATTATCTGGGTCATGAATATCTTTTTTGTACAGTTCTTCTGTGCATTCTTGCCATCTCTTCTTAATATCTTCTGCTTCTGTTAGGTCCATACCATTTTGTCCTTTATCGAGCTCATCTTTGCATGAAATGTTCCTTTGGTATCTCTGATTTTCTTGAAGAGATCCCTAGTCTTTCCCAGTCTGTTGTTTTCCTCTATTTCTTTTTTTTTTTTTAATTTTTTTAATTATATTTTATTTTTAAACTTTACAATATTGTATTGGTATTGCCATATATCAATATGAATCTGCCACAGCCATACACGTGTTCCCCATCCTAAAACCTCCTCCCTCCTCCCTCCCCATACCATCCCTCTGGGTCGTCCCAGTGCACCAGCCCCAAGCATCCAATATTGTGCATCGAACCTGGACTGGTGACTCGTTTCATATATCATATTATACATATTTCAATGCCATTCTCCCAAATCATCTCACCCTCTCCCTCTCCCACAGAGTCCAAAAGACTGTTCTATACATCAGTGTCTCTTTTGCTGTCTCATATACAGGGTTATTGTTACCATCTTTCTAAATTCCATATATATGCATTAGTATACGGTATTGGTGTTTTTCTTTCTGGCTTACTTCATCTGTATAATAGGCTCCAGTTTCATCCACCTCATTAGAACTGATTCAAATGTATTCTTTTTAATGGCTGAGTAATACTCCATTGTGTATGTGTACCATTGCTTTCTTATCCATGCATCTGCTAATGGACATCTAGGTTGCTTCCATGTCCTGGCTATTATAAACAGTGCTGCGATGAACATTGGGGTACACGTGTCTCTTTCAATTCTGGTTTCCTCGGTGTGTATGCCCAGCAGTGGGATTGCTGGCTCATAAGGCAGTTCTATTTCCAGTTTTTTAAGGAATCTCCACACTGTTCTCCATAGTGGCTGTACTAGTTTGCATTCCCACCAACAGTGTAAAGGGTTCCCTTTTCTCCACATCCTCTCCAGCATTTATTACTTGTAGACTTTTGGATTGCAGCCATTCTGACTGGCGGGAAATGGTACCTCATAGTGGTTTTGATTTGCATTTCTCTGATAATGAGTGATGTTGAGCATCTTTTCATGTGTTTGTTAGCCATCTGTATGTCTTCTTTGGAGAAATGTCTATTTAGTTCTTTGGCCCATTTTTTGATTGGGTCATTTATATTTCTGGACTTGAGCTGTAGAAGTTGCTTGTATATTTTTGAGATTAGTTGTTTGTCAGTTGCTTCATTTGCTATTATTTTCTCCCATTCTGAAGGCTGTCTTTTCACCTTGCTTATAGTTTCCTTTGTTGTGCAGAAGCTTTTAAGTTTAATTAGGTCCCATTTGTTTACTTTTGTTTTTATTTCCAATATTCTTGGAGGTGGGTCATAGAGGATCCTGCTGTGACGTATGTCGGAGAGTGTTTTGCCTGTGTTCTCCTCGAGGAGTTGTATAGTTTCTGGCCTTACATTCATATCTTTAATCCATTTGGAGTTTATTTTTGTGTATGGTGTTAGAAAGTGGTCTAGTTTCATTCTTTTACAAGTGGTTGATCAGTTTTCCCAGCACCATTTGTTAAAGAGATTGTCTTTAATACATTGTATATTCTTGCCTCCTTTGTCAAAGATAAGGTGTCCATATGTGCGTGGATTTATCTCTGGGCTTTCTATTTTGTTCCATTGATCTATATTTCTGTCTTTGTGCCAGTTCCATACTGTCTTGATGACTGTGGCTTTGTAGTAGAGCCTGAAGTCAGGCAGGTTGATTCCTCCAGTTCCATTCTTCTTTCTCAAGATACCTTTGGCTATTCAAGGTTTTTTGTATTTCCATACAAATTGTGAAATTATTTGTTCTAGCTCTGTGAAGAATACCATTGGTAGCTTGATAGGGATTGCATTGAATCTATAAATTGCTTTGGGTAGTATACTCATTTTCACTATATTGATTCTTCCAGTCCATGAACATGGTATATTTCTCCATCTATTAGTGTCCTCTTTGATTTCTTTCACCAGTGTTTTATGGTTTTCTATATATAGGTCTTATTTTCTTTAGGTAGATATATTCCTAAGTATTTTATTCTTTCCGTTGCAATGGTGAATGGAATTGTTTCCTTAATTTCTCTTTCTGTTTTCTCATTATTAGTGTATGGGAATGCAAGGGATTTCTGTGTGTTGATTTTATATCCTGCAACTTTACTATAATCATTGATTAGTTCTAGTAATATTCTGGTGGAGTCTTTACGGTTTTCTATGTAGAGGATCATGTCATCTGCAAACAGAGAGAGTTTTACTTCTTCTTTTCCAATCTGGATTCCTTTTATTTCTTTTTCTGCTCTGATTGTTCTGGCCAAAACTTCCAAATCTATGCTGAATAGTAATGGTGAAAGTGCGCACCCTTGTCTTGTTCCTGACTTTAGAGGAAATGCTTTCAATTTTTCACCATTGAGGATAATGTTTGCTGTGGGTTTGTCATATATAGCTTTTATTATGTTGAGGTATGTTCCTTCTATTCCTGCTTTCTGGAGAGTTTTTATCATAAATGGATGTTGAATTTTGTCAAAGGCTTTCTCTGCATCTATTGAGATAATCATATGGGTTTTTGTTTTTCAATTTGTTAATGTGGTGTATTACATTGATTGATTTGTGGATATTGAAGAATCCTTGCATCCCTGGGATAAAGCCCACTTGGTCTTGGAGTATTATCTTTTTAATGTGTTGTTGGATTCTGATTGCTAGAATTTTGTTAAGGATTTTTGCATCTATGTTCATCAGTGATATTGGCCTGTAGTTTTCTTTTTTTGTGGCATCTTTGTCAGGTTTTTGTATTAGGGTGATAGTGGCCTCATAGAATGAGTTTGGAAGTTTACCTTCCTCTGCAATTTTCTTGAAGAGTTTGAGCAGGATAGGTGTTAGCTCTTCTCTAAATTTGTGGTAGAATTCAGCTGTGAAGCCGTCTGGACCTGGGCTTTTGTTTGCTGGAAGATTTTTGATTACAGTTTCAATTTCCATGCTTGTGATGGGTCTGTTAAGATTTTCTATTTCTTCCTGGTCCAGTGTTGGAAAGTTGTACTTCTCTAAGAATTTGTCCATTTCTTCCACGTTGTCCATTTTATTGGCATATATTTGCTGATAGTAGTCTCTTATGATCCTTTGTATTTCTGTGTTGTCTGTTGTGGTCTCTCCATTTTCATTTCTAATTTTATTGATTTGATTTTTCTCCCTTTGTTTCTTGATGAGTCTGGCTAATGGTTTGTCAATTTTATTTATGCTTTCAAAGAACCAGCTTTTGGTTTTGTTGATTTTTGCTATGGTCTCTTTTGTTTCTTTTGCATTTATTTCTGCCCTAATTTTTAAGATTTCTTTCCTTCTACTAACCCTGGGGTTCTTCATTTCTTCCTTTTCTACTTGCTTTAGGTGTAGAGTTAGGTTATTTATTTGACTTTTTTCTTTGAGGTGTGCCTGTATTGCTATGAACTTTCCCCTTAGCACTGCTTTTACACTGTCCCACAGGTTTTGGGTTGTTGTGTTTTCATTTTCATTCATTTCTATGCAAATTTTGATTTCTTTTTTGATTTCTTCTGTGATTTGTTGGTTATTCAGCAGGGTGTTGTTCATCCTCCATATGTTGGAATTTTTAATAGTTTTTCTCCTGTGATTGAGATCTAATCTTACTGCATTGTGGTCAGAAAGGATGCTTGGAATGATTTCAATTTTTTTTAATTTACCAAGGCTAGATTTACGGCCCAGGATGTGATCTATCCTGGAGAAGGTTCCATGTGCGCTTGAGAAAAGGGTGAAATTCATTGTTTTGGGATGAAATGTCCTATAGCTATCAATTAGGTCTAACTGGTCTATTGTATCATTTAAAGCTTGTGTTTCCTTGTTAATTTTCTGTTTAGTTGATCTATCCATAGGTGTGAGTGGGGTATTAAAGTCTCTCACTATTATTGTGTTATTGTTAATTTCTCCTTTCATACTTGTTAGCATTTGCCTTACATATTGCAGTGCTCCTGTGTTGGGTGCATATATATTTATAATTGTTATATCTACTTCTTGGGTTGATCCTTTAATCCTTATGTAGTGACCATCTTTGTCTCTCTTCACAGCCTTTGTTTTAAAGTCTATTTTGTCTGATATGAGTATTGCTACTCTTGCTTTCTTTTGATCCCTATTTGCATGGAAAATCTTTTTCCAGCCCTTCACTTTCAGTCTGTATGTGTCCCCTGTTTTGAGGTGGGTCTCTTGTAGACAGCATATGTAGGGGTCTTGTTTTAGTATCCATTCAGCCAGTCTTTGTCTTTTGGTTGGGGCATTCAACCCATTTACGTTTAAGGTAATTATTGATAAGTATGATCCCGTTGCCATTTACTTTATTATTTTGGGTTCAATTTTATACACCGTTTTTTGTGTTTCCTGTCTATAGAATATCCTTTAGTATTTGTTGGAGAGCTGGTTTGGTGGTGCTGAATTCTCTCAGCTTTTGCTTGTCTGTAAAGCTTTTGATTTCTCCTTCATATTTGAATGAGATCCTTGCTGGGTACAATAATCTGGGCTGTAGGTTATTTTCTTTCATCACTTTAAGTATGTCTTGCCATTGCCTCCTGGCTTGAAGAGTTTCTACTGAAAGATCAGCTGTTATCCTTATGGGAATTCCCTTGTGTGTTATTTGTTGTTTTCCCCTTGCTGCTTTTGATATTTGTTCTTTGTGTTTGATATTTGTTAATTTGATTAATATGTGTCTTGGAGTGTTTCGCCTTGGGTTTATCCTGTTTGGGACTCTCTGGGTTTCTTGGACTTGAGTGATTATTTCCTTCCCCACTTTAGGGAAGTTTTCAACTATTATCTCCTCAAGTATTTTCTCATGGTCTTTCTTTTTGTCTTCTTTTGGGACCCCTATGATTCGAATGTTGTAGCATTTAATATTGTCCTGGATGTCTCTGAGATTGTCCTGATCTCTTTTAATTCTTTTTTCTTTTTTCCTCTCTGATTCATTTATTTCTACCATTCTATCTTCTAATTCACTAATCCTATCTTCTGCCTCTGTTATTCTACTATTTGTTGCCTCCAGAGTGTTTTTTATTTCATTTATTGCATTATTCATTATATATTGACTCTTTTTTATTTCTTCTAAGTCTTTGTTAAACCTTTCTTGCATCTTCTCAATCCTTGACTCCAGGCTATTAATCTGTGATTCCATTTTGATTTCAAGATTTTGGATCAATTTCACTATCATTATTCGGAATTCTTTATCAGGTAGATTCCCTATCTCTTCCTATTTTGTTTGATTTGATGGACATTTATCCTGTTCCTTTACCTTCTGGGTATTCCTCTGTCTCTTCTTCTGGTTAAATTGCTGAATTTGGGGTGTTCTTTCTGTATTCTAGCAGTTTGTGGAGTTCTCTTTATTGTGGCATTTCCTCACTGTGTGTTGGTTTGTACAGGTGGCTTGTCAAGGTTTCTTGGTTAGGGAAGCTTGTGTCAGTGTTCTGGTGGGTGGAGCTGTATTTCTTCTCTCTGGAGTGCAATGAAATGTCCAGTAATGAGTTATGACATGTCTATGGTTTTGGGGTGACTTTGGGCAGCCTGTATCTTGGCGCTCAGGGCTGTGTTCCTTTGTTGCTGGAGAATTTGCTTGGTATGTCTTGCCCTGGAACTTGTTGGCCCTTGTGTGGTGCTTGGTTTCAGTGTAGGTATAGAGGCATTTGATGAGCTTCTGTCAATTAATGTTCCCTGGAGTCAGGAGTTCCCTGGAGTTAGGGTTTGGACTTAAGCCTCCTGCTTCCAGTTATCGGTCTTATTTTTACAGTAGTTTCAAAACTTCTCCTTCTATACAGCACCATTGATAAAACATCTACTTTAAAGATGAAAAGTTTCTCCACCATGAGGGCCACCCAGAGAGGTTCACAGCATTACATGGAGAAGAGAAGAGGGAGGACGGAGTTAGAGCTGACCCGAATGAGATGAGGTGGAATCAATAGAGGAGAGAGCAGGCTAGCCAGTAATCACTTCCTATGTGCACTCCACAATTGGACCGCTCAGGATGTTCACAGAATTATAAAGAGAAGAGAAGGAGGAAGGAGACAGAGGTGACCAGGAGGATAAAAGGGGGAATGAAAAGGAGGGAGACAGATCCAGCCAGTAATCAGTTCCCTAAGTGTTCTCCACCATCTGGAACACATAGAAATTCGCAGAGTTGCATAGATTAGAGAGGGGTTAGGGAGGAGACACAGGCGACCTGGTGGAGAAAAAGGAGACTCCAAAGAGGGAGAGAGCAGTCAAGCCAGTAATCTCACTCCCTAGTGAAAAATGGGTACTGAAGATTGGGTTCTTAAAGGTACAAAATCGGTAACAAATACATAAAAGCAAAAGTTAAAAATCTAGAGTAGAGTCTGGAATTTGAAAAATACAATGTTAAAAAAAAAAAGAAGAAGAAAAAGAAAGAGAGAAAAACAAACAAAAACAAAAACAAACCAAATCACAAAATTATAAAGAAAATATAGGTACAAAATTGATAACAAATACCAAAAAGCAAAAGTTAAAAATCTAGAGTAGAGTCTGGAATTTCAAAAATACAATGTTAAAAAAAAAGAAGAAGAAGAAAAAGAAAGAGAGAAAAAACAAACAAAAACAAACTAAGTCGCAAAAATTATAAAGAAAATATAGGGACAAAATTGATAACAAATACCAAAAAGCATAAACTAAAAATCTAGAGTAGAGTTTGGAATTTCAGATATACAATGTTATATAAAAGAAGAAGAGAAAGAAAGAGAGAGAAAAAAAAAGTTACAAAAATTATTTAAATATATATATATATATAGGTATAAAATTGATAACAAATACCAAAAAACTAAAATTAAAAATCTAGAGTAGAGTTTGGAATTTCAAAAATACAATGTTAAAGAAAAGAAGAAAAAAAAAACAAGATCACAAAAATTATAAAATATATATATATGAAGTTTGCTTTTAAAAAAAATAGGGTCTTTTTTTTTTTTGCAAAGTAATAGTGTTTTAAAAGTGAAAATTAAAGGAATAGTAGAGGACTTTAAATTTTTTTTTAATTAAAAAAAAAAGAAAGAAAGAATGATCATAAAAATAGTAAAAATATATCTAGGACTTTCTCTGGTTTTGTTTTGGGTACTGTGGGGTCAGTTCATTTTCAGCTAGTTCCTTGGTCCGACTTACATTTCTCAAGATCTATAGGCCCCTTCCTATGTATTCCATTCTAACCACAGGGTTTTAATCTATTGCCTGTAGCTTCCAAGGCAGTTCCCTCTGTTATAGCTTTTTCTGTTTGCTGGTCTCTTCAGTGTCTGGTTTCCGCCCTGACACAAAGGGGACAGTGGTGGACACTTTTTTTTTTTTTTTTTTTTTTTTTAGGCTCACTTGTTCAGTCGCGCTGTGGGGAGGGAGGGACGCTGCAAACAAATAACACTGGTATGTGCTCACAGTGCCTCAGCCACACTGGGGCCTGTCTCTGCCCACAGCGCGTGTAGCCTCCCTGCCCACACTGCTCAGGCTCTAGGTTGCTCCGCCAGGAACCATCCGTGGCCAGCCCTGGGCTGCTTGCACCTCCCAGGTCTAAGCCGCTCAGGTTCAGGCACTCGGGTAGTCCTCAGAGGCGTGGACTCGGTTGGGCCAGCGTTTTGTGCCCTTCCCAGGTCCAAGCAGCTCAGTGATGAGGTGTTTGGCAAGCGTGATTGCTGCGACTTATCACCTCCCCGCCGCTTGGTTATCCAGGTGTACAACTGGCGCACCTTCTCAGGCGGATGTTGACCATCCAGACCCCCAAGAAGTTTTAGTTAGCAAAGAAGCCTGCTTACAGTTTTGTAGATAATGTCTCTCTGGGGCTGTGATTGCCCCCTTCCGGTTCTGGCTGCCTGTCACCAGAGGGGGATGGTCTGCAGCCGGCTATCTCTGTACAGTCCTTTGTTACATGCGCAGGCCTGGTGGTGTCTTAGGTTAGGGCTGGCTTTTCGCGTGGTAGATATCCCACAGTCTGGTTTGCTAGCCCAAATTATTTCGCTCAGATAGCGCTCAGGGTATTCAGGCCGGATCCTTATTCTAAGTGATGCAGCCCGCGCCGCTCCTCCCTGCCCAGCCCCTGCTTGCTAATGGTGGATGCAGGCATCTGCGCTGCTTCTCCACTGGGGGAGTTACCTTAGGGCTCGTAATCTGTGGGTTTTAATTGTTTATTTATTTTCCCTCCCTGTTATGTTGCCCTCTGTGCTTCCAAGGCTTGGCACAGATTCAGCAGTGAGAAGGTTTCCTGGTGTTTGGAAACTTCTCTCTTTTTAAGACTCCCTTCCCGGGACAGAGCTCTATCCCTCCCTCTTGTGTCTCTTTTTTTGTCTTATATATTTTTTCCTACCTCCTTTCGAAGACATGGGTTGCTTTTCTGAGGGCCTGATGTCCTCTGCCGGCATTCAGAAGTTGTTTTGTGGAATTTACTCGGCGTTTAAATGTTCTTTTGATGAATATGTGGGGGAGAAAGTGTTCTCCCCGTCCTACTCCTCCGCCATCTTAGCTCCTCCGCCTCTATTTCTTTGCATTGATCGCTGAAGAAGGCTTTCTTATCTCTTCTTGCTATTCTTTGGAACTCTGCGTTCAGAGGTTTATATCTTTCCTTTTCTCCTTTGCTTTTCGCTTCTCTTCTTTTCACAGCTATTTGTAAGGCCTCCCCTGACAGCCATTGTGCTTTTTTGCATTTCTTTTCCATGGGGATAGTCTTGATCCCTGTCTCCTGTACAATGTCATGAACCTCATTCCATAGTTCATCAGGCACTCTATCTATCAGATCTAGGCCCTTAAGTCTATTTCTCACTTCCACTGTATAGTCATAAGGGATTTGATTTAGGTCATACCTGAATGGTCTAGTGGTTTTCCCTACTTTCTTCCATTTAAGTCTGAATTTGGCAATAAGGAGTTCATGGTCTGAGCCACAGTCAGCTCCTGGTCTTATTTTTGCTGACTGTATAGAGCTTCTCCATCTTTGGCTGCAAACAATATAATCAACCTGATTTTGGTGTTGACCATCTGGTGATGTCCATGTATAGAGTCTTTGATACAAATTTTTAAAAATATAGATAGGCAAATCCATGTAGATTAATACTTAGAAAAAGTAATGGAAAAAGCAAGCGAATTCCAGAAAAACATCTATTTCTGCTATATTGACGATGCCAAAGCCTTTGACTGTGTGGATCACAATAAACTGTGGGAAATTCTGAAAGAGATGGGAATATCAGACCACCTGACCTGCCTCTTGAGAAACCTGTATGCAGGTCAGGAAGCAACAGTTAGAACTGGACATGGAACAACAGGCTGGTTCCAAATAGAAAAGGAGTACGTCAAGGCTGTATATTGTCACCCTACTTATTTAAATTATATGCAGAGTACATCATGAGAAACGCTGGGCTGGAAGAAGCAGAAGCTGGAATCAGGATTTCCAGAAGAAATATCAATAACCTCAGATACGCAGATGACATCACCCTTATGGCAGAAAGTGAAGAGGAACTCAAAAGCCTCTTGATGAAAGTGAAAGAGGAGAGTGAAAAAGTTGGCTTAAAGCTCAACATTCAGATAACTAAGATCACTTACTCCTTGGAAGGAAAGTTATGACCAACCTAGTTAGCATATTGAAAAGCAGAGACATTACTTTGCCAACAAAGGTCCGTCTAGTCAAGGCTATGGTTTTTCCAGTGGTCATGCATGGATGTGAGAGTTGGACTGTGAAGAAAGCTGAGTGCTGAAGAATTGATGCTTTTGGACTATGGTGATGGAGAAGACTCTTGAGAGTCCCTTGGACTAAAAGGAGATCCAACCAGTCCATTCTAAAGGAGATCAGCCCTACATGTTCATTGAAGGACTGATGCTAAAGCTGAAACTCCAATACTTTGGCCACCTCATGTGAAGTGTTGACTCACTGGAAAAGACTCTGATGCTGGGAGGGATTGGGGTCTGGAGGAGAAGGGAATGACAGAGGATGAGACGGCTGGATAGCATCACTGACACGATGTACATGAGTTTGAGTGAACCCGGGAGTTGGTGATGGACAGGGGGGTCTGGCGTGCTGCAATTGATGGGGTCGTGAAGAGTCGAACACTACTGAGCGACTGAACTGAACTGAACTGAATGTGTTATTATGAAGTGTAAATCATAAGTACCTTCATAAGTGAGAAAGAAAATGCAAGTCCATTTGTGACTGTGTTTTGGACAGATTAGCAGTGTAAGGGATATTTTGTATCTTGCTGTCATCAGCTGTGTGTAAGATAGTTTTTTGTATTTTGCTGTATTGATACATATTTAACTTCTTTGAAAGAGAATATCCATATTTGTGGTATGACAAAATTGTTTATTGCTATCAAAGAAAAAGAAGCACATTTATCAATAACTTTCCACTTCTCAGTTTAATGTGTTCGCATCTAAGAACATATGTGTTTCATATCCACCAGGAGCAGAACTATTTCTTGGGTTCTCAGCATCCCCGAGGATCAAGCCTTAGATTCCTGAGTCATGCTTCTGGATTCCTGGAGGCTCAAGGCTGCAATTTCAATTCCCCTTAGTCTCAGGTTTCCATTTACAGGAAGTTACAGTACGTGGTTCCCAGTATCCTCTACTCACAAACTCCTGGTTTCCGGATCCCTGAGAATACCAGCTTCTGGCAATCAGCAGAACAGATGTGAGATCTTAGAAAAGATCATTTTTATCTATCAGACAATAGGAAGTCTCTGCTCTCAACACTTCTAAACTAGGGAGCTCATGGAGAAGATTGGTTCATTGCAGCATTGTAAGAAGAAAACACAAACTACTCGAATGAACCATTAATAAACTATAGCAAAATGAAAAGTCATCTCAGTTTTAAGGAATACTGGCCCATGGACTCAAAGACTGTATTATTTCTACGTATATTGACATGGAACAATTTTCACGTACACTATAAAGAGAGTTCAAATTTTTGGGTGACTTTTCAGTAAAATACCTCATAATTCTAAAAGTATATATTATTAATACTTGAATAATTACAGGCAATCTTATATAACTTTCAAGATTAAGATTAGATTCTATGTTTACCGGAACAAATTACAATTTTGTGATACTAGATGATAACTATTTAAGAAAGCCTAGATCAAGGTAGTAATCAACCATATGTCTTTTGTGTTTTGGGTATATTTTTTTCAACCAATATTTATTCATGTTGTCGGTATCAAAAATGATTTTTTCAATTTTGATAAGGCAAGAATATAATTACTGAAAAACACCTTCTAAGGCATGACATATTCTGAGGCACAAACATATTCTGTTTGTGCTCTACCAACAAAACTTCTTGAAATTCCTCATGCATACAAAACATCTGATATATTTTCTTAAATTACAAAGCAATTGAGCTTTTATCATTGTTAGGAAGCAGGATTTATTGTGGTGAAACCTCATGGACCATATGATAAATGTTCATCTCAAAATATTTTGAACACTGACAATTGTGTTCACTCACAAATCTTTATTCCACCACAAAACGCACACACATGCAATGAAAGAAGAGAAGTACAAGTGCTTGAAAGAAATACACAAAATAGACACTATTTGTAGAAGGCATAGTTGTCTACAAAAGAAACTTCAGAGAGTTTATTGAAAAATATAGAGAGTTCTACGTCTATATCAGACTTCCCTGGTGGTTCAGACAGTAAAGCATCTGTCTACAATGCAGGAGACTCAGGTTCGATCCCTGGGTCAGGAAGAAGCCCTGGAGAGGGAAATGGCAATCCACTCCAGTACTATTGCCTGGAAAATCGCATGGACAGAGGAGCCTGTAGGCTACAGTCCATGGGGTTGCAAAGAGTCGGACATGACTGATGGACTTCACTTTCACTTTCACGTCTATACCAAGATAAACATGGAAAGCCCACTGGTTTTCCTATCAATGGAAAATCCAATTTTAATATAGGAAAATTATTTGAAATTTAAGAATAAAACTAGGAAGAATCCTCCGTTGTTGAAATGCTGTATTTCTCAAGGAGAAAACTATAAAGTGTAAGTAAAAGAAATCATATGCTTACATAGAGAGCTATACTGGTGGTGTTCGGAAATCTTAGTTTTATAAGGAATCAATTACGTTCAAATTAATCTACACAACCAGTTCAATCAAAATCAAAGTCCAAAGGACATTTTATGGAACTTATTAAACTTATTAAAGTTTCTAGAAGAAAAATGTGAAAGGGGAAATAGCACAGTTGTAAATAATGACATTGATTAATTGTTCATAACTGATATTTCTTACCCTCTGCCTTACCAGTGATCAAACTTGAAACAGGTGTTTCTCTTTCTTACAGGTCCCTGAACTAAGTTTATCCACAAACCTGTGTAAGCACCAAAATAAAGTGGAACATGCCTTAATTTATAACTTCTCCTGGAAAATGGCTGACCACAGTAAAACGCATTTCCTGTCACAAACCAGGGGTAATTTCCCCTTATTTGTCCACCAGCCCCATAAAATTAAGTTTATTTTTGCCTGCTTCCTCATTTACCCTATTAAAAAAAAACAAAAATCTTTTTTTCTGTATGATTTTGAGATGCTCACAGATTTCTGAGATCAGAGCATTCTCCCTATTGCAATAGACTTCTTGACGAAAGTCTATTCTTATCCAACCAGATTTACAATAATTTAAAAGAAAAGACACAAATTTGCCTCATAGCATCTATAAAAACAAAATTAAAGCATTTTAAGCATGATATTGGTCTGGAAATGGAAAAATGGATTCATGAAACAGAATCACAAATACATCATGTATAGAAATTTAATGTTTGGTAGATATAATATTTTAAATCTATGTTATGAAAGAGTACATGTGAAGTCAGGAAAGTCACAATAATTTCTCTAATAAATCACATCAAGACAGCAGGTTATTTATTCAGGAAAAAATTATTGATTGAACAAGTTCCAGGGGCACTAAAAACCTACCAAATAAACATTGGAAGATGAAGGACAATGTTCTAGGCAAGACTAAAGCAAAATCCATATAGTAAATAATTGAAAAACTAGACCAAAATAAAAGTCTGTAATGACATAACTGCCAATTTCATCTTATTACAATTGTAATGGGAATGATATTTACCCTGTTTGCTATCAACATGAGCATGGACATGCATCATCATCAACTGAGCCTGGTGTATCTAGATACTCCTGTGCATAGAGGTCAGAAAATGTGCAGTGAACAGAGTGTGAAAATCATCTTGGACCCACTGCACAGCATTCAAGTTTTGACTGGTTCATCCTCAGTATCTGTCTTTCCTGACAACATACTTACTGATTTCCATACCTGGAGATAGCTGTGAGCTAGAAAGGCCATTGGTAGTCATATCCCAATTTAGAAGGGTTGACTGGATTGTATCTGGTTGACTTGATTGTAATGCCTTTGTTCGAAAATTTCACAACTCGTATGGAAACAGAAAAGACCCCAAATAGCCAAAGCAGTCTTGAGAAATAAGAATGAAGCTGGAGGAATCAACCCTCCTGACTTCAGACTATACTCCAAAGTTAAAGTCATCAAGACAGTATGTTTCTGGCACAAAAACAGAAATATAGACCAATGGAATAAGATGGAGACCCAAGAGATAAACCCATGCACCTACGGGTACCTTATTTTTGGCACAGGAGGCAAGAATATACAATGGGGCAAAGAAAGCCTCTTCAATAAGTGGTGCTGGGAAAACGGGACAGCTGTGTGCAAAAGAATGAAATTAGAACACTTCCTAACACCAGACACAAAGATTAACTCAAAAAGGATTAAACACCTAAATGTAAGACCAGAAACTATAAAACTCATAGAGGAAAACATAGGCAGAACACTCAATGACATAAATCAGAGCAAGATCTTCTATGACCCACCTCCTAATGTAATGGAAATAAAAACAAAAATAAAAAACTGGGACCTAATTAAACTTAAAAGCTTTTGCACAGCAAAGGAAACTACAAACAAGATGAAAAGACAACCCTCAGAATGGGAGAAAATAATAGCAAATGAAACAACTGACAAAGAATTAATTTCCAAAATATACAAGCAGTTCATGCAACTTAATATCAGGAAAACAAACAACACAATCAAAAGGTGGAGGAAAGACCTAACAGATATTTCTCCAAAGAAGACATACAGATGGTTAACAAACTGATTAAAAGATGCTCAGCATTGCTTATGATTAGAGAAGAGCAAATCAAAACTACAATGAGATACCACCTCACACCAGTCGGAATGGCCATATCAAAAAGTCTACAAACAATAAATGCTGGAAAAAGTGTGGAGAAAAGGAAACCCTCTTGCATTTCTGGTGGGGGTGTAAATTGATGTAGCCATTATGGATGGTGGATGGTACGGAGATGCCTTTAAAAACTAGGAACAAAACTAGCATATGACTCAGCAATTTCATTACTACTCATATATCCTGAGGAAACCGAAACTGAAAAGAGACACATGTACCCCAATGTTCATTGAAGCACTATTTACAATAGCCAGAAAGTGAAAGCAACTTAGATG
Source organism: Bos grunniens (assembly GCF_055505025.1). Taxonomy (NCBI): domain Eukaryota; kingdom Metazoa; phylum Chordata; class Mammalia; order Artiodactyla; family Bovidae; genus Bos; species Bos grunniens. The sequence goes on from NC_141171.1 coordinate 10,741,018, forward strand.
TCCATAGACAGATGAATGGATAGAGAGGCTGTGGTACATATGTACAATGAAATACTACTCAACCATAAAAAAGAATGCATATGAGTCCGTTCTAATGAGGTGGAGGAACCTAGAGCCTATTATACAGAGTGAATTAAGTCAGAAAGAGAAATATAAATATCGTATACTGGTGCATATACATGGAATCTAGAAAGATGGTACTGATGAATTTATTTTCAGGGGAGCAATGGAGAAACAGACATAGAAAACAGACCTAAGGACACGGAGGAGAAAGAGGTTGAGACCCATGGAGACAGTAATATGGAAATTTATAATACCATATGTAAAATAGGCAACCAATGGAAATTTGCTGTATGACTCAAGGAGCTCAAACAGGGGCTCTGTGACAATCTAGAAGGATGGGGTGGGGAGGGAGATGGAAGGGAGGTTTCGGAGGGTGGGGACATGGGTGTACCTAAGGCTGATTCTTGTTGATGTATGACCAAAAAACACAAGATTCTGTAAAGCAAATGTCTTTCAATTAAAAACTAAATTGGCAAAAAACAAAATTAAGAGAAAACTAATACCTTTGTTCTTCAGGCTCCTACTATGGGTAGGAGACCAACTGAATTCAGAGGAAATAGAACTATGACTTACACACATATTTTCATTAAAATAATCTGCATTTGAAAGAAGTAACCTGGTGCTAATTTCTGTGTTAAAACCCCATGTAGTGTTATTGAGCTTGCTTTTCTTCATTCTTTTATCTCAATGAAAATGGATCGTCTTGCTCTAGTCTCCAAAGATGATTCAGCATTCCCTTTACTGCTGAGAATATTCTTAGGGATTTAAAATTGTTGATACTTTTGCTTCCAACACAGCTGCCTCTCAAATTAAAGTGAATAGCTTCTCTCTTTTGTTTACTCTTCTCCAGGAATAAAACAGGTAACAAATTTTCAGGGAAAAAAAATATGGTAACAAAAGACACCACAATCAGAGTTTGAAGACGTGATACCGTTAAAAAATTTGCATTATGTTTTTTCCAAAAAAAGACATATACACACAGCATGCACATGTATATATTCTTAACAATGTAAGTAAATACAATGAATAAAATGGAGAGTTTGCAAAAGATATGAGTATATAATTCACAGAGTACCATGAAAATACAAAAATACATGAAAATTTCAACTATACTGGTAATCAAAGAAATACAAATTTTTCTGAGATTAAAATAAATTGTTTATCCATTAAATTGAGGGAGTTGAAACCATGTGATAATGTATAATATCAAGATTCCTAAGTCTCCTAATGTTTAAATGCAAGCCTTACAGAATATTATAAATGTAAAGTTGAAAGTTTCTCTACAAATTATCTAGACTGGTTCTTTACAAATTATATACTGCCATTCTGTTGGGGGGGTGGGGGAACTGTGCTCCTTCAGAGACAGTGGCTCATGAGCTTGAAGTTTTGACCTTTTTGTATCCACAGATATGTCGGGCCAGTTTATTTCTCTCACTTTGGTTCTTGTCTCCTCATAACAAAGATTAGTAATGACAGACTAATTACAGTTCAAGCAGGCATGATTTCTTGACTCTTGTCTGGTCATAGCAAGGACTCAAGACAATAGCCTACTTACAGCTGAACTAGGCAGGATTTGTTAAGAAGACAGCAGACTGCATTTTCAGGATTCTCCTCAAGGTTCTCCTCTCATCAACAGACTAGTTATACCACAAGTAGGCTAGTTATAACTCAAGTAGGCAGGCTTAATTAAGGAGGCTGCAGACAGTGTACCCTCAAGGTTCTTGTTTCATTGAAACAGAAGTTAAAGTTCTAGTAGGCTAGTTATAGCTCAAACAGGCAGCAGGCAGCAGATAGTAAACTCTTTAAGATGTGAGAACAGACAGACTCCATAGGAGAGCCTTGATCCCTCTTGCCTTCCACTTTTATACTTCTGTCTCCTCCTCCTCCAGTGTGATGCGTTCAGCATTACTCAAAATAGTGCTTGTCAGATCAGATCAGATCAGTCGCTCAGTCGTGTCCAACTCTTTGCGACCCCATGAATCGCAGCACGCCAGGCCTCCCTGTCCATCACCAACTCCTGGGGTTCACTCAGACTCACGTCCATCGAGTTAGTGATGCCATCCAGCCATCTCATCCTCTGTCGTCCCCTTCTCCTCCTGCCCTCAGTCCCTCCCAGCATCAGAGTCTTTTCCAATGAGTCAACTCTTCGCATGAGGTGGCCAAAGTACTGGAGTTTCAGCTTTAGCATCATTCCTTCCAAAGAAATCCCAGGACTGATCTCCTTCAGAATGGATTGGTTGGGTCACCTTGCAGTCCAAGGGACTCTCAAGAGTCTTCTACAACACCACAGTTCAAAATCATCAATTCTTCGGTGCTCAGCCTTCTTCACAGACCAACTCTCACATCCATACATGACCACAGGAAAAACCATAGCCTTGACTAGACGAACCTTTGTTGGCAAAGTAATGTCTCTGCTTTTGAATATGCTATCTAGGTTGGTCATAACTTTCCTTCCAAGGAGTAAGCGTCTTTTAATTTCATGGCTGCAGTCACCATCTGCAGTGATTTTGGAGCCCAGAAAAGTAAAGTCTGACACTGTTTCCACTGTTTCCCCACCTATTTCCCATGAAGTGATGGACCAGATGCCATGATCTTCGTTTTCTGAATGTTGAGCTTTAAGCCAACTTTTTCACTCTCCACTTTCACTTTCATCAAGAGGCTTTTTAGTTCCTCTTCACTTTCTGCCATAAGGGTGGTGTCATCTGCATATCTGAGGTTACTGATATTTCTCCCTGCAATCTTAATTCCAGCTTGTGTTTCTTCCAGTCCAGCATTTCTCATGATGTAGTCCACATATAAGTTAAATAAACAGGGTCACAATATACAGTCTTGATGTACTCCTTTTTCTATTTGGAACCAGTCTGTTGTTCCATGGCCTGTTCTAACTGTTGCTTCCTGACCTGCATATAGGTTTCTCAGGAGGCAGATCAGGTGGTTTGGTATTCCCATCTCTCAGAATTTTCCACAGTTTCTTGTGGTCCACACAGTCAAAGGATTTGGCATAGTCAATAAAGCAGAAATAGATGTTTTTCTGGAACTCTCTTGCTTTTTCCATGATCCAGCAGATGTTGGCAATTTGATCTCTGGTTCCTCTGCCTTTTCTAAAACCACCTTGAACATCTGGAAGTTCACGGTTCACATATTGCTGAAGCCTGGCTTGGAGAATTTTGAGCATTACTTTACTAGCGTGTGAGATGAGTGCAATTGTACGGTAGTTTGAGCATTCTTTGGCATTGACTTTCTTTGGGATTGGAATGAACACGGACCTTTTCCAGTCCTGTGGCCACTGCTGAGTTTTCCAAATTTGCTGGCATATTGAGTGCAGCACTTTCACAGCATCATCTTTTAGGATTTGGAATAGCTCAACTGGAATTCTATCACCTCCACTAGCTTTGTTCATAGTGATGCTTTCTAAGGCCCACTTGACTTCACATTCCAGGATGTCTGGCTCTCTGTCAGTGATCACACCATCATGATTATCTGGGTCCTGAAGATCTTTTTTGTGCAGTTCTTCTGTGTATTCTTGCCATCTCTTCTTAATATCTCCTGCTTCTGTTAGGTCCAGACCATTTCCGTCCTTTATCGAGCCCATCTTTGCATGAAATGTTCCTTTGGTATCTCTGATTTTCTTGAAGAGATCTCTAGTCTTTCCCATTCTGCTGTTTTCCTCTATTTCTTTGCATTGATTGGTGAAGAAGGCTTTCTTATCTCTTCTTGCTGTTCTTTGGAACTCTGCATTCAGAGGTTTATATCTTTCCTTTTCTCCTTTGCTTTTTGCTTCTCTTCTTTTCACAGCTATTTGTAAGGCCTCCCAAACAGCCATTTTGCTTTTTTGCCTTTCTTTTCCATGGGGATGGTCTTGATCCCTGTCTCCTGTACAATGTCATGAACCTCATTCCATAGTTCATCAGGCACTCTATCTATCAGATTTAGGCCCTTAAATCTATTTCTCACTTCCACTGTATAATCATAAGGGATTTGATTTAGGTCATATACCTACCACCAATTAGGAAAGGGAATGCAAATGGGCATATACTCAAGGCCAACCAAAAAAATGGGATGTGTTCTGGGCGTGTTTTCCTACCACAGGTTCTCACCCCTATCCTCAGGCTCCTCTTTTACAGGCTTTTTTTCTTACTTGCTGTTTGCGTGACACTTCTAGCCGCCATCTTGGACTCTTTTTTTCTATCTAATATATAATGAATACAACTTCCTAAAATTTTTAAGTTCCTCTATCTTAGTCTTCTATTCATTTTCTTCTAAAGGAGATAAATGGTGAAGTAGTACGTATAAGTCACTGAAGCCAAATGACAACAAAAATTTTTATATTAAAAATGAAAAGCGAAAGAAGTATATTAGCATAAGTTTTAACTGAATATAGGAAGTTGATTCTATCCTATAACACCTGGGTAATGCAGTACCATTAAATAGAAGACGTGTAGAATTTATCACAATGTAATATATATTTATATGCATATATATTTATATATATAGAGAGAGAGAGTAAATATATATATTTACTTATTTAACTTATATGTAGAGTACATAATGAGAAATAGAGGGCTACTTGAAGCACAAGCCGAATCAAGATTGCCAGGAGAAATATCAATAACCTTAGATATGCAGATGACACCACCCTTATGACAGAAAGTGAAGAAGAACTAAAGAGCCTCTTGATGAAAGTGAAAAAGGAGAGTGGAAAAGTTGGCTTAAAGCTCAACATTCAGAAAATGAAGCTCATGACATCCAGTCCCATCACTTCATGGAAAATAGATGGGAAACAGTGTCAGACTTTATTTTTCTGGGCTCCAAAATCACTGCAGATGGTAACTGCAGCCATGAAATTAAAAGACGCTTACTCCTTGGAAGGAAAGTTATGACCAACCTAGACCAACATAAAAAGCAGAGCCATTACTTTGCCAACAAAGGTCCAGCTAGTCAAGGCTATGGTTTTTCCAGGAGTTATGTATGGATGTGAGAGTTGGACTTTAAAGAATGCTGAGCACCAAAGAATTGATGCTTTTGGACTGTGTTGCTGGAGAAGACTCTTGAGAGTCCCTTGGACTGCAAGGAGGTCCAGCCAGTCCATCCTAAAGGAGATCAGTCCTGGGTGTTCATTGGAGGGACTGATGTTGAAGCTGAAACTCCAATACTTTGGCCACCTGATGCGAAGAGCTGACTCATTTGAAAAGACCCTGATGCTGGGAAAGATTGAGGGCAGGAGGAGAAGGGATGAGAGGATGAGATGGTTGGATGGCTTCACCGACACAATGGACATGGGTTCGGGTGAACTCCAGCAGTTGGTGATGGACAGGGAGGCCTAGAGTGCTGCAGTTCATGGGGTCGCAAAGAGTTGGACACAACTTAGCGACTAAACTGAACTCAACAACCCAAAGTTACAACTATATAATATCTATTCTATGGAAAACAACAAATGTTCTCCTAGTGGTACTTTTGAGACCTTCACTGCAGCATTATTGTATGGGCACAAAAAAATAGAGAACAGAAAAATATAATTTCTTCATATTGAATAATCTAGATATATGCAACAGCAGCCAAAAAGAAAAGTGTGGATTTACATTCAATGACATTAAATAACTCCCAAAAACTATCACTGACTAAAGGAACTTCAAGGACAAAGTTTATAGCATAAAAAAATTTTATTTTAAAACACAGAAATAGCTAAAATATGTACAAACATTTCATACATCAGACAAAAAGAAGGCTTTAAAAGGTGGAGAGAAGGAAGATAAGACCAAAAAAAAGCTTTTAAATACAGAGGACAGAGGCCAGGAAGGGGGAGTGGGTGCACTGGGTAAAAGGGATCAAGAAGTCATGCAGATAATAACGTGCAGTGAAGTGACAATAGTTAATAATGCCGTATTGTAAATTTTCTAACAAAGTAAACCTCTCTTTTTTTTATTTTAATGTTCCATTGTAAATCACTCTTATCTATGGACAGTAATCACAGTGATGGACTCTCTCTCTCTCTCTCCCTACTCCCCAGCTTAAGCAATAGGGAAATTTATTATCTTACATATTGGGAAGTTCTGAGGCCAAACAAGCTTCAGCACTGGGTGATTTAGCTGGTCAACAGTGTCATCTAGGTCCATTTTTCTGCTCTGCCTTTCTGACTGGACTGGTGCCACCTTCAGGCTGCTGGATGGAGCCTTTCCAGCATTGCATCCAGACATAGAAATGTCTAGAAAGGGAGGGGCTCTAAGTTTTTTCTTAGGAAGGCAGAATCTTACTAGAAGCCCCATGGATTTTTGTCCTCATTGCAAGAATGAGTCACCAGTCCTTTCTGAAACCAATCTCTGACTGGGGATGAGGCACCATAATTGTTTATGGTCAAACAGAATGTACCTTAGAAATGGTGCAGGCGATGGTGGTGGTTGTGCGTAACTAGAGATCTTGGACCTTGAGGACTAAGAAAATAAATGTGAGGGACATCAAAGAACACCTGCTTGTGAGTTAACTTGCCTAATTTAGTTAAGCTCTGGTAAAGAATTGGCCTGCAATGCAGGAGACCTGGGTTAAATCCCTGGGTTGGGAAGATCCCCTGGAGAAGGCAACAGCTACCCACTCCAGTATTCTGGCCTGGAGGAATCCGTGGACTATATAGTTCATAGGGTCACAAAGAGTCGGACATGACTGAGCAACTTTCACTTTCACCATGCAAATAGTTTAAAAATAAGACTGGAGTTTCTAAGAAGCTAATAAGAGGAGAGATCAGGGAGAAGAAAGAATCCAGATCAGCGTTTTCCCAAGTCAGCGCCTCCAGGGTGCAAGTTAGACTTAAAACAAGAAGCCTTTTCAATACACACAGACCAAGATCATATGTCTTTCGTGGCTGGGCTTGCTGGTCTCTACAACACTAAAAATGCATGCATAAGATTGCTGCCAGATGTCCAGAAATATAACATGGGGGATAGACAAGTAAAACTGTCTGAGAACTGCCTATTCAGTCTGCAAATATTATCTCTTCTTTCTTTCTTCCTTGATATTTGACTTGCTTTCCCACTATCTCTATAAGGGAATAGAGAGTAGAAATTTTAAGAATATTAGCACATGTATAGCAAGTTTAACCAGTCCATTCTGAAGGAGATCAGCCCTGAGATTTCTTTGGAAGGAATGATGCTAAAGCTGAAACTCCAGTACTTTGGCCACCTCATGCGAAGAGTTGACTCATTGGAAAAGACTCTGATGCTGGGAGGGATTGGGGACAGGAGGAGAAGGGGACGACAGAGGATGAGATGGCTGGATGGCATCAGTGACTCAATGGACGTGAGTCTCAGTGAACTCCGGGAGTTGGTGATGGACAGGGAGGCCTGGCATGCTGTGATTCATGGGGTCGCAAAGAGTTGGACACAACTGAGCGACTGATCTGATCTGATCTGATAGCAAGTTTCAAAGGAGAAAAATGGTGAAACTTACTTCTAGACAAATTGGAGACTTAAAGATTCCTCATTTTACCACAAGTATTAGTCCAGGTTCTCCTGATAAACAGACATCACTAGAATGTGTATAGAGAGGAAGAGAGAAAGGGATTTATTTAAGGGATTGGCTCATGGGATTGTGGAGACTGGAAAGTTGAAAATCTGCAGGGCAGAGAGGCAGGGATGACCTGATGCTGCTTCTCAAGTCCAAATGCAATCTGGAAGAAGAATTGCCTCTTCCTCGGTGAGGTCAATCTTTTTACTCTGTTTTTCAACTGCTTGAAAAAAGGATCACCTATATAACGGAAGGTAATCTGCATTACTCAGTCTATTGATTTAAATGCTGTGGGTATGCATGTGTGCACAGTCCCTCAGTTGTGTTGGACTCTGGGACCCCGTGGACTGTAGCCCTCCAGGCTTCTCTGTCCATGGGATTTCCCATGCAAGAATATTCCAGCAAGTTTCCAATTCCTTCTTGAGGGGATCTTTCCAGCCCAGGGACTGAACCCACAACTCCTGCTTGGCAGGTGGATTCTTTACCACTAAGTGACATGGGAAGCTCTGATTTAAATGTTAATCTCATTTAAAAAACACACACACACACACCTTCACAGCAACATCTAGGCTAATGTGTGACCAAACTTCTGATACTATGGCTGAGACAAGCTGATAAAATAGCTGTTTTGTTTTGTCTTGTTTTTCACAAGAGTAGGAAACCATACTATTTGAAAATTCTAATGGAATAAGAAAAATCAAGATTACATAGTCTATAGGCTTTATGTGGGATGGAATGATTTGAAGGAAACCAGTCCAGTATTCCTGCCTGGAGAATTCCATGGACAGAGGAGCCTAGCAGGCTACAGCCCATGGGGAGGCAAAGAATCGGACACAACTGAGAGACTAATACTTTCAACAGTGAATTGGTGAAAAAACTGTATCAGGTCAGCTTAATTCTGATGTGTCTTTATTTTTTTCACTGTTTAGAATAATTCCTTTTACCTAGTAAGTCATATTTTCTTGCTTGGCTGTAAATTGCTTCCTGGTTTTTATGAGAATAGCCATATTTCTTATCTTCTGATAAGTGGAACATGACATTTCTTAATGCTGGATACATTTGGGGGAAATCCTGTAAAGACTCACAAATTATAAGAGGTTTTCATAGGGTTCACTGGGTCATATGGATATGATGAAAGATTCTACCAAATGGTACACATATTGCCTCTAAGAATAAATTCTATTTATTTGCACCCATAGTTGTTTTCTTTCTATTTATTTCTTAAACTTTTTATTTTGTATTGTAGTAAAGCCAATTAACATTGTTGTGATAGTTTCAGGTGAACAGTGAAGGGACTCAGCCATACATATACATGTATCCATTCTCCCCTAAACTCCCTCCCATCCAGGATGCCACATAACATTGAGCAGACTTCCATGTGCTCTGCAGTAGGTCCTTGTTGGTTATGCATTTTAAATATGACCATGCATACATGCCCATCCCCAACTCCCTAACAATCCCTTCCCTCCATCGTTCCCCCTGGAAACCATAAGTTCATCTCTACAAATATGAGATTTTGTGATTTATAAGTTAGCTCATTTGTACATTTCTGTTTAGATACCACATATAAGGGTTGTTTTCGTAACAGAAACCTTGATCAGTAACTCATTTTCTCAGACTGAACTGGGAGATCAAGGAAAAAGGCTGTGCCCTGATGCACAGGACCAGGAACTCACTTGGAAAGAACCAGGGAGGTCATTGGACTTCTCTCATGGCTCAGATGGTAAAGAATGTCCTTGCAATGCAGGAGACCCAGGTTTGATCCCTAGGTTGGAAAGATCCCCTGGAGATAGTGAACGGGTAACAGGCAGGAAGGCCAGGGATCTCCAAATGGAGGAAATAGGCTTCAAGTGTCAGACATTTTTTATCTCTCTCTTAAGCAGCAGGAAGAAACAAACCACAAGTGTCAGATTTTTTTCCTTCTCCATACAAAATTAAAAGGAGGTTTCTCTATGGAAATGTTTTTCTTAAGCTGTGTTAATGAAACTATGCATTTGCTTTGGAATTTGCCTTTCTTTAAAATGGTTCCACCTAAGGCTAACTTTTTTCTTTTCTCAAACTTTGGACTAATAATAGCTCAACAAACCAGTATTCATATCAATTGTTTTATGGCTGGGAGATGGCAAACCTCGTGCCATCCTACCTCAAAAATGCATATTGTAGGAGAGGGGCCTGGTGAAACTCCTTCAGCCTTGAGGTGGCTCTCTTATCTGATTAATAGCTTTCTAACAGACATAAAACAGCTTGCTAAAACTAGCAGGGGGGGGCACTCTCCGCCCCCCTTCTGATGTCTATGTCAGATGCTTTCTCTGCCCCTTTTTATAATTTAATAAAACTCTGCTATACAAAAGTTCTTGAGTGATAAAGCCTGGTCCCTGGTCCCAAAGTTAAATCTTCTGTGGAGATCATGAATCTGACACCGTTACCATAAGCTATCAGTAGGAATGGCTACCCCCTCCAATATTCTTGCCTGAAGAATTTCATGGACAGAGGAGCCTGGTGGGTTACAGTCCATGGGGTCGCAAAGAGTTGGACATGACTGAGTGACTAACATTTTCTTTCAGTTTCATAGAAGTCATTTGTGCTATACATGGAGAAGCCACTTAACCAGGGGACAGTGACTATACCTTAGTTATTCTACCTTAAAAGTTGCCTTAGTTCTTACTTCTCACCTGTCCTCAACTCCCTGTCTCCTGATTCCAGGAGTCCACGCCCTGCTGACATAATTGTGAGCTCGAGCTCAAACTCAAGGCTGTTTCACTTCTACTGTCCATGCTCATCTTGTGTCATGTATCTTAAACCTGAGGAAAGATCCTGGAAGAGAAATCTTCAGAGCAGATTGCTGCCATTGCCAGAGAACAAAGAACCTAGGTACACCAATCTAAAGAACTTTCTCCTCTACAGTCTAACACTTCCACTGGGAGAGGGTGGAATTTCTAAGATATGCTGCTGATATCAGCTGTCAGTCTATGTATGCTCTATCCTTTACCTGTAGCATCTGAAGTTCTATGAGGACTGTGTCCATTGCTGACTGACTCCTCAGGGAGTCCCAAGAGTTGGAGGTGAAAGGCTGAGTTCTTGATTCTGAGTACAGTACAGGAGGATATGGGGTGCCATTGAAGAAGAAGGATGCAGGGCCCAAAGCCACCTCCCCAGGAGGCAATGGTTATAGGGACAGGAGGTGAAATTGTGTGTGACTCTACTATTTTTGTCCTCTTTCTGTTTATCTGTCCCAGGATTCTTGATGCTGCTGTTTTTGCGATTGGAATCCACATCCTCAAACAAGAAACATAAGTCTGCTCAGCCAGGCCCATTAGGGACATAAACTGTGACGTATTTGCTGGGGTCTACGTCCTCTTACCAACAAAGGAAGAGGAAGGTAGGACTATCCTGAATGTAAGGCTCACACACAGTTTTATGAATGTAAGAGAAGTTATTCCTCCCCACCCCAACATGCTCCGAAGTTCTTGTCTCTTCCTATTCCAACAGAGGGCTTCCCAGGTGACTCAGTGATAGAGAATGTGCCTGCCAATGTAGGAGACACAGGTTTAATCCCTGGATAATGAAAAGCCCCCGGTAAAGGAAATGGCAACCCATGACAGTGTTCTTGCCAGGAGAATCCCATGGAGTCTGGCGGGCTAAAGTCCATGGGGTCACAAAGACTCAGACACGACTTAGTGACTAAACGACAACTTCTAATGGAAGTCACCCCATCCATTCCTTCCCTTCCTCTACTACTATATCACCAGCTTGAAGTGGGCTTTGTTCATTCCTTGACTTTCTGACTAAGTCTCCATCCCCACTGCTTCTTCCCTCACAGCCTGTGCTTGGTGGTGCCCTCCAAACCCTCCATGTGTCAACACTGATGCCTGCCGCTGCATTCCAGGATTCAGTTCTGCATCTAAGGACAGCTTCACCAGCCCCTTGAAGAGTTGCCATGGTACAGAGCCTTGGGGTGGTGGAAATGCTCAGACATATTTGGGGAGAGGCTGTGGTACATCTAGAGCATTCAGCTCTGAGGACAGCACAGAAGCACTTTGTTGAGAATAAAAAGGAGACACTTTAAGAAAGCATGAAGGAACTGAGCAGGCCCAGAGGGGCTGCAACTTTAATTGATACCAACAATGGAAAAAAGTCCTTTCCTCCACATCATCGCTAACACTTGTTCTTTCTTGTCTTTTTGATAATAGTTATTCTAACAAGTGTGAGGTGATATCTGATTCTGGTTTTTATTTCCCTTTCATTGATGATTGGTGATGTTGAACACATTTTCATGTACCTGTTGGCCAACTGGTAGTCTTCTTTGGAAAAATGTCTCTTCTGGTCATCTACCCATTTTTGACTCAATCACTTTGTTTATTTTGCCATTGATTTGTATGAGTTCTTTATATATTTTGGATATTAACCCCTTGTGTATATATGATTTGTAAATTATTCTCTGAAATTGTAGACTGCCTTTTTATTTTTTGATAGTTTTCTTTGCTGTACACAGCTTTGTAATTTGATGGAGTCCCGCCTCCCTATTTTTGCTTCTCTTGTGTTTGCTGCTGCTGCTGCTGCTAAGCCGCTTCAGTCGTGTCTGACTCTGTGTGACCCCATAGACGGGAGCCCCCCAGTCTCCCCCGTCCCTGGAATTCTCCAGGCAAGAACACTGGAGTGGGTTGCCATTTCCTTTTCCAATGCAAGAAAGTGAAAAGTGAAAGTGAAGTTGTTCAGTCGTGTCTGACTCTTAGCGACCCCATGGACTGCAGCCCACCAGGCTCCTCCGTCCATGGGATTTTCCAGGCAAGAGTACTGGAGTGGGGTGCCATTGCCTTCTCCTGTTGTGTTTGCATTTGCTGTCAAACAAAAAAAAAAAAAAGTTATTGCCAAGACCAGTGTCAAGGAGCTTACACATTTTGATTTTTTTTTTTAGAATTTTATGATTTCATGATAGTCTTGATTTGTAGTTATCAAATTCAGGCTCAAAGAGATTGACTGGTCCAAAGTTATATAACTAATAAGGTGGTAGAAACAGACCATGCTTAAAGCCAAGGAGTTTTTATTCTTCAACAAAATAGAATCAGAAAAGGAAATTATTAAACATAAATGTTAAGATGAAAACTTTTGCTATGGGCATTTTACCATAATTATTTTTTAAATGAGGGGGGGAAGTTATATGATTTTTCATTGTGAAGTACTCTTCATCTACCTAAAATAGTCTTTATTATTGGTAATAAAATAAATTATTCATAGTATATTTGAAACAATGAGTTACAAAAAAAAAAAAAAAACCCTACAATATTCTAGGATACTAGACTTCTGGGTGATTTTTTTTTCCATTTTTTTTACTTTTTCTCTGTTTTCCAAGTATCCATGTATTATTTAAAATTGGGGAGAAAGTAAATTTTATAAAAGAAAAAAAAAAGATGTTATGGTTACTGCACAGCCCTTACATGACCCTGGAGGTATCCTAAAGATTCCTTTGTGCACTTAGACAAAGTGTGTGTCTGTGTCTTACAGAGATATGCAGACTTTTGAACATGGAGAGGAAATCTGGCTGCTGCTGTAACTGGATTCCTGCTCCTTCCTTGGACTACGCTTGTCAGGTTGAGGAATCTCCCATCCTCATGTCTTCCCCTTCTGGCACTCATTCCCATATGCCCCCATTCACTCCTTTCTATCCCTCAGCCTTTAATACGGGTCTCCAGCTATTGCCATCATCTGAGAGAAGGAAGTTTCAGCGCTCAGATGGGGGCCGAACAGGAATTCCTCAGCATCCCTCCCACTTCCATTCATATCCTTATGTTAATACTACCCACAACCTGGACCTGGGGCCTTAGAAGGGAACATCAAGAGTCTGGATAAGAAATTCTGACCTGGGGAACACCAATTGTCTTCCCTGACTGATCATGACCCTGTGAGTCCTTCCAGGCTCCAAAAGTCTTTAGTCTCCTGACTGCAAGGAGCTCAAACATGTACAAAGGCCAAACATCCTATCCCTGCATTTTTACTAAGTTGTTGTTGTTCTTAGCATTGGTGTCTAACACTTGTTGTATGGTTTCCTGGCCTACTCCAAGGAGACCTGGGTCATGGGCACCTTTTTTCTTATGTTTAGGAACAGGAAGAGGTAAGATGCCAGAAAACACTCAAAACAACTCAGCTATGAGCATTCCTGTTGCTTCCTCATCTCCCATGCATAACAGGTTCTGATAAAATGGGATTTTTCCAGGAGTGGAGACAGCAAGACTCCCCCAGAGACTTCCTCAAGCATCTTGAGAAGTCTTAACATTGAGAACTGGGCAAGTGCCTGATGAGGATTTCAGGGTATTCTAGGGATTCTATAGCTAAAGGGGAGATGGAGGAGAGCAATGTGTAGAAGCCTGACCACCTAGATCTAACCTCAGGGCAAATGATTCATATTACTCTGGATAATCCCCAAGCCGTAACTTCCCTCCATTTCCTCAGCATCGTGGAAAGCCTTAAATGTCACTGTCACTCACACTTAGGACTGACTGGAGCTCATATTCAGGTCCCTGATGATGCAAACAGTACCAAGAGGATGGTCTGGAACAGAATCATGGCCTCTGTCTACCCCAAAAGGCCTACATTGGGGATGCAGACTTCCTTCTAACCCCCATATGGGTGTCTGAATTGAGGTACACTCAGATACGGCCAGAGAGGAGAGATGAATGGAATAGTAAGCCAGCTTTCTAGAGCAGCTGGTTCTAGCTCAGTCCAACTCCAGGAGAGCTATTGAGGAGCTGAGTCAGTTCAGTCCTTGTGTCAGGATCAGGATGGAGGCCAGAGCCATGTGAATTCACAATGGAATTCACACCTTTGTAAGGTGACCTTTCGTTCTGTGTGTTCCAGACATCAACAAGTGTGGAACATCATGGAAACTGTCCTGTGGAATTTATATAGACTGCCAGAACTTAAACAAGAGCTACCGTCAATGCAGAGGAAACAGATCTCTTTCTCAAGTAGTGTTTGAGAATGAGTGTACTAACACATGTTCTGGTAAAAAGGAATCCGTTCTTTCATTTCCTCTTTCATGAGATTTGGCCACTTACTCCAAGCCAGAGAGGTCTGTTCTCAGCATCTACTGGTATCCCCTCTCTCTCCAAACCCCAAGGGTCAGAACCTCTCACAGATTATCATTTCTGCAATTTTGGAGTGCCCCCTTGACACTTGGCATCTTATTTTCTTAAAACAAACAGAGGGGTGGTATTAAAGACATTTCAGGAGTTGACCTCCAGTGCAATGAGCCCTAGGGCACTATCTGTGTTCTTCATCAATTGCCAAGATGAGACCATCCTGCACTGGATCCTATACAGGTTTGGGTAAGTCAGGGGTCCTTTCAGACTCTGCTGGGATGATGGACCCAAGAACTCTGTCTAGAAATGTGGGAAGGGGGATATTCAAGGTGGCCCCATGTTCCCCAGCCAGCCCTGTCCCTGGACAGCAACCACATCTGGCCCCTGGCCCAGTTCCTTGGCCACTCAGCCTTTGTTTATTTCTCCTGGCAAGGATCCGCCATGCCCCTGACCAATAATTTCAATTCACAGGCCTATGGGAAACTCAAATGACCTGGGAGGATGTTATGTCAGAATGGGTGTTCATGTCAGAATGACATGAACCACACCACACATACTCAAAGTGGCTCCCATCTGAAGCAGAGGGAAAGAGAGAGTGTCACTGGGCTTCATTACCCTAGACCACTCTCTACTTAGGAATTCAACAAAGGCCCCATATTGACCCAGACCACTTGAGCCTTCTGCAGAAGGAGCCCACAAGTTTGCATCCTTAGTTGGATGCCCAGGGCTAAGAAAACAGAAGCACCAGCCACTCCTCATCCATCACCACCTGCTCCCTTGTTTGGCCACCCAGCCCTCACACAAAGCTGGCCTCACTCAGATGATGAGTCTTACCACTTCATTTCCATTCAAAAAAACCCCTGTAGTATAAGTTTTGGCTTGAATAACTGTTGAATAAAGTTCTTTGGGGCACATAATAGTGTTTAAAATTGCTTAGTGATGTGGTAGTTCTATTTTCAGCTTTTTGAGGAAACACAAAACTAGTTTCCCAAAGTGGTTATTTCTCCATTTTATATTTTCAACAGAAATGCACGAGGGTTTCAATTTCCTCATCCTCAGCAACACTTGTTACTTCCATTTTGCTTTCTTTTCCTTGTAGCCATTCTAGTGTGTGTCAGGTGATATCTCATGGTTTCATCTACATTTCCCTGTAACTAAAGATGTCAAAGCATCTTTTCATGTCATTGTTGAATCTGTCTATTTTTATTGGAGGAATATCTACTCAAGTATTTTTTTCTTTCTTTTCAAATTCAGTTATTTGGCATTTGGTTTTTTTGTTTTTTGTTTTTTCGGTTTTTTTTTTTTTTGGCATTTGGTTTTTAAGCTGTAGGAGATTTTTGTATATTCTAATAGTAGATCCTATCAGATATGTCTTAACAAATATGTTCTGTAGATTGCCTTTTCACTTTTTTGTGATCTTTTCACTTTAAAAAATAAATGTTTCCATTTTGATGAAGGTCATATAATCTATTGGGACTTTTGCTGTTCTGCATATTTTTTCATATCTAATAATCCATTTCCTAACCCAAGGTCATATAGAGTTACCCCTGTGTTTGTGTCCTACTTGTTCTAGTTTTAACTTTTAAATGTAGATCTTCAATCTACTTTGAGTTAATTTTTCAAACATTTATTGTGTGAAGTAGGTCATTGAATTCCTTCATTTGCTTATGAAAAGCCAAATGTCTCAGTATCACTGTTGAACAGATTTTTCTTTGGCCATTGAAGGATCTTGTTATTGCTTCTTGAAGATCAACTGACCATAGATGAATGAATTTATTACTGGATCCTCAATTCTGTTTTACTGGTCTGTATTCAAATGGTAACTTCACACTGTTTTGAATACTGTGGGTTGGCAGTAAGTTTTGAAATCAGAAATTATAACTCCTCCAAATTTATTTTTCATTTTTAAGATTGCTTTGTTTTTCCAGGCCACTTGTAATCATTTATAGATTATAGGATGAACTTTCCATTTCTAACAAAAAATTAATTAAATGATGTCAGAATTTTGATACAGATTACATTGAATCTATAGATTATTTCAGGGACTTTTGAGATATATGATGGTTCCAATCCATAAATATAGGACGTCTTATGACTTATTTAGAGTTTCTAATTTCTTTCAACAGTCTTTTGTAGTTTTCAATATACAAATCTTGAGTTTCCTTGAATAAAAATTTTCCTTGTATTTTGATGACTATGTGTGTATCTATGTTCATAATAGATACTGGCTTTCTATTGAGATTTCTGTGATATATTATCTTGTTTTGTTCTTTGGTAATGATGGTCTCATAGAATTATTTATGTAGTGCTCTTTCTCTTCTATTCTGTGGAAGAGTTTACAAAGAATTAGTGTTAATTCTTTTATGCATGGCTGGGAAAATTCACTGTAGAAGCCAGATGTCCTGGTCTTTTCATTTTGGAGAGGTTTGGATACTGATTCAATGTACTTACCTGTTACTGAATTGTTCTGATTTTCTAATTTATTAAGTCACTTTTTGGTATACCATGTCTCTAGGAATTTCTCCATTTTACCTAGGTTTCCTAACATGTTGTTGAATAATTGCTTATAATGTTCTCTTACAATCATTTGTAAATTCAAATGATATACACATATGCCATTATTATGTGTACTGAATGGTATTACTTATAATAAATAATACCATTATGTGTATATAAAATGCATTATGTAATATATAGCATGTTTACATATTTATAAAATTTTTATTTTTATGTATGCAAATAATGGAAGTATGTGTTCCACTATTGACACAATTACTAATTTAACTCCCTTCTATAACCTTCACAACTCTTAGAAATGTCACTGAAGGGACTGGATAAAGAAGATAAGAATGTCACCTTGATTCAGAATAACATAAAGATGATACTGATCTGGGATACAGTGCATGAATCTAATGACTCAGGTAATGGTTGTGGCAGGGTACAGGTTCCTAGGGATTCAAAGTAGGACACAATACTCAAAGAAGAAATAAACAGAAATGTATACTTTAAAGGGAACTATGGGTAATGGTGGGGCCACAGGGAAATGCTTCATTAAAAGAGGAGTCATGTTGGATACCCCAAGATAGCAACCTTGCCCTTGTCCTGCAGGTCCCATTGTGGTGGGCCTTATCTCTACATCTGGGATTGAAAAGTTGCTGAATAAGCCCCCCAATCGTGGATGCTGAGGAACAGGCAGTTCCACATGGGACACACAAGGAAATGCTGCAGGAAATCCCCCCTACCCTGCTGTCTGATGTCATATCTGCCTTTATCAGCAACAGTAACACACAGAACCTCAGTTCTCCAAATTTGTCTTCAAACATCTGAGTCCTGGGGGGATGAAGCTGTGGGTGTGGGAGAGACCTGAGTCCTGAGCACAGCCTTTGTGCTTCAGGGATGTCCGTCACGGGTGCATCATATCCCAAGGAAAGTCCATCATGAGCTAGATTTGGGTCAGCATTTCTGAGCAACAGAACCACCAGCTCAAACCTACTTCCTGTTTCTACAGTCAAGGACCTCTGAAACAAAGGGGAAGGTGCACTGTGTCTTCTGGGAGCAGGGCCAGAATGGAAGTGGCCATTGGGCAACCAGAGGCTGTAGGACAATGGACAGCAGAGACGACAGCACCACCTGCCAGTGCACACACTTCAGCAGCTTTGCTGTCCTCATGGCCCACTACGATTGCAGATGACACCCCTCAGGGGGGTTGCATTCAATATCTTGATGTGGAACAAATTCTCACACATGTAAAACTTGAAAAAAATACTGTCTCCCAGTTATCGCAGGTCAGTGATCTGGCATGGTATAGCTGGATTGTCTGCTCAGGTTCTTCCAAGGCTGAAATTATTCTGTCAGCCTGGACTGCATTCTGATCTGAGGTTTGGGGTCCTCCTCTAACCCTCGAATTTTTGGCACAATTCAGTTCCTTGTGGTGGTAGGACTGAGGTCTCCTTGACTTCCTATCTGTCAGCAGGTCTCCATGTTTAGCTCTTAGGGCTACCTGCATTTCTTCCCATGTGAACCTCTCTTGGGAACTTTAGTACAGTACAAAAATTAGTTTTATGCAATAAGCCAAGTATTCTCAAAAGTTAAAGTGCATCAGAATCATCTGGAGGGCTTGTTATTTATTTTTAAATATTTTATTCCTAAAAAAAAAAATTCAAACATAGAGACATGCTGCAAAAATAAATTTGGTGCTACCATACTCAATTGCTTTTTATCCAGAAGCACCTAATTTGCAGGTTTTAACATTCATTTTCTTCATCCTTTGTGCATCTATTTCTGCCTTTCTCTGTCTACCTACCCAGACTAGTAATAAAAGGCAATTGGCAGGTATTTTTCCCTTGTCCTCAAGGACTTTGGATGATTTCCAAAAAGAGGGGAGCTTCCCAGGTGGCTTAATAGTAAAGAATCCACCTACCAATGCAGAAGACGCAGGAGACTCAGGTTCAAAAACCTGGGTTGGGAAGATCCCCCAGGGGAGGATATGGCAACCCACTTCAGCATTCTTGGCTGGAAAATTCCATGGACAGAGGAGCCTGGCAGCTTATAGTCCATGAGGCTGTAAAGAGTCAGACACAGTTGAGAGACTGAGCATGCATCCAGGCCAAAAAGAGACAGACAATATGAATTTTAGGCTACGGCCATCATCTAAGTATAGTAGTTTTCCTCTTTTACCCAAGAATTTAGTTCTAAATCTGTAAGAATCAGTGGCCTATTTTACCAAAGAATTTAGTTCTAATTCTGCAAGGATTAGTGGCCAGCCATGAAGAAGTATTACAGGGATAAAGTGTGTTGAATTCAGAGTTAGGAGTTGATACTTGCACATCATGACTACAGGTGGTTTAGTTCAGTTCAGTCTCTCAATCGTGTCCAACTCTTTGAGACCCCATGGACTGCAGCATGCCAGGCCTCCCTGTCCATCACCAACACCCAGAGTTTACTCAAACTCATGTCAATTCAGTCAGTAATGCCAACACTTTTTTTTTTTTTTAATGCCATCCAACCAACTCATCCTCTGTCATCCCCTTCTCCTCCTGCCTTCAATCTTTCCCAACATCAGGGTCTTTTCAAATGAGTCAGCACTTCGCATCAAGTGGCCAAAGTACTGGAGTTTCAGCTTTATAATCAGTCTTTCCAATGGACATTCAGGACTGATTTCCTTTAGGATGGACTGGTTGGATCTCCTTGCAGTCCAAGGGACTCTCAAGAGTCTTCTCCAGCACCACAGTTAAAAAACATCTATTCTTCAGCTCTCAGCTATCTTTATAGTCCACCTCTCACATACATACATGACTCCTGGAAAAACCTTACTAGATGGACCTTTGTTGGCAAAGTAATGTCTCTGCTTTTCAATATGCTATCTAGGTTGGTCATAACTTTCCTTCCAAGGAGTAAGCGTCTTTTTATTTCATGGCTGCAATCACCATCTGCAGTGATTTTGGAGCCCAAAAAAAGAAAGTCTGACACTGTTTCCACTGTTTCCGCATCTATGTACCATGAAGTGATGTGACCAGATGCCGTGATCTTAGTTTTCTGAATGTTGAGCTTTAAGCCAACTTTTTCACTCTCCTTTTTCACTTTCATCAAGAGGTTCTTTAGTTCTTCTTCATTTTCTGCCATAAGGGTGATGTCATCTGCATACCTGAGGTTATTGATATTTCTCCCGGCAATCTTGATTCCAGCTTGTGCTTCATCCAGCCCAGCACTTCACATGATGTACTCTGCATATAAGTTAAAAAGCACAGTGACAATATATAGCCTTGACATACTCCTTTTCCTATTTGGAACCAGTCTACTGTTACATGTCCAGTTCTAACTGTTGCTTCCTGACCTGCATACAAGTTTCTCAAGAGGCAGGTCAAGTGGTCTGGTATTCCCATCTCTTTCAGAATTTTCCACAGTTTATTGTGATCCACAGTCAAAGGCTTTGGCATAGTCAATAAAGCAGAAATAGACCTTTTTTGGGAACTCTCTTGCTTTTTCAATTATCTAGTGGATGTTGGCAATTTGATCTCTGGTTCCTCTGCCTTTTCTAAGAATAGCTTGAACATCTGGTAGTTCATGGTTCACGTATTGTTAAAGCCTGGCTTGGAAATTTTTGAGCATTTCTTTGATAGTGTGTGAAATGAGTGCAATTGTGTGGTAGTTTGAGCATTCTTTGGCATTGCCTTTCTTTGGGATTGGGATGAAAACTTACCTTTTCCAGTCCTGTGCCACTGCTGAGTTTCCAAATTCGCTGGCATATTGAGTGCAGCACTTTCACAGCATCATCTTTCAGGATTTGAAATAGCTCAACTAGAATTCCATCACCCCCACCAGCTTTGTTCATAGTGATGCCTTCTAAGGCCCACTTGACTTCACATTCCAGGATATCTTCCACTAGGTGAGTGATCACACCATTGTGATCTGGGTCATGAAGATCTTTTTTGTATAGTTCTTCTGTGTATTCTTGCTACCTCTTCTTAATATCTTCTGCTTCTGTTAGGTCCATACCATTTCTGTCCTTTATCGAGCCCATCTTTGCATGAAATGTTCCCTTGGTATCTCTAATTTTCTTGAAGAGCTCGCTAGTCTTTCCCATTGTGTTGTTTTCCTCTATTTCTTTTCATTGATCACTGAGGAAGGCTTTCTTATCTCTCCCTGCTATTCTTTGGAACTCTGCATTTCACAAACCTTACCATCTAGTGGGAAGACAAATACAGTGGTATTTTATATTTGTTAATTATATTTGACAATAGTCAATTATATTTGTTAAATGGGAGATCCCTCTGCCCTTGTCCCTTCAATGATGTCCCTATCTTTTTCCTTTCCATGAATTGACCTAGACCATTCTTTGTTTAGATGATTCACTCTATGTAAATGAAAAGAAAGCAAAGGACATACCTAGCCTCTTAGAAGATGTGATATGTGGATATCAACCTGGTTTTACCAGGTGGCTTGTGAAATCAGAAATCTTCCCTTTGTTATTGTTTATGCACAGGGCCAGCACAAGATATCTACGGTAATATCAGTTGATTGAAACAGAATATTCATACAACATCGTATTACTGAAACTCACATTATGAAGTGTCACTACCAACTTCAATCCAAGATAAATGCCATTCTGAACCCAAAGAAACATTTAGAGAATCATTCACGGTAAAGATCAGAGTGGCTACAACCGAGTCAGAGACATCCAGCAGTAGAGAAGAAAAGGCCTTGATTGTGTTGCTCAGGGTGCATTGTGAGCCTCTTTTCTCCTCTTACGGATGCTGACATTTAAAGCCACAGTTCAGTTCTTCATCTTGGGATGCACGTGGTGGCTGGAAATCCTGCAGGTGGGACTGGTTGCCCACGTCATGGCCTACCTCTTCACCATCATCAACGGTCTGCAGGATGTCTTCATCTTCCTGATGCACTGCCTCCTCAGCCAGCAGGTACCACTATCTGACTCCACCCCAGGACTCATCCAATTCTCACTCCTCTCTGTGAGCTGATCCAGAGCATGATTTGCCTCTACAGGTGCAAAAGCAATACAAGATAAGGTTCAAAGTACACACTCTCCAGCAGGGCTATGTCAGAACCCTCTAAACACAGTGAGGTAAGATCATGCACTGTCCCCCAGAGCACTTCACTCACTGATCAATTGAGCAGCACATGCCTATTACACTGGACAATTGGGTATAAAGGGGGCGATACCCTATTATGACTCACAGTGGTTTATATCTAGGCTCACTCAGGACATTTCTCTGTCATGGAAAAAGGTCTTCCTCTACTTCTGCTTATTGTGTTTCTATGCTCATCTTAACCCTTGTACATAACTATCTTCTTATTCTCCACCTGGGTTGAGCACCCATTTTCTGTAACATGCTGCATGGACTTTTTCATGCACAAAATATGTAAAAAAAAAAAAAAACAGAGAATGTTCCTATGTTAGGCTCAACTTAAACAGTAACTCGATCTGAAGCAGAGATGTACAAGCAATCCAGAGACACTCATGTCAACCACGGTACCCCTCTATATGTGTGTGTTTCTGCCAAATCCCTTCAGTTGTGTCTGACTCTTTGCAACCCTATGGACCATAGCCCATCAGGCTTCTCTTTCCATGGGATTCTCCAGTCATGTATACTGGAGTGGGTTGTCATGTCCTCCTCCAGGGAATCTTCCTGACCCAGATATCAAATGCTTGTCTCTGGCATCTGCCTGCATTGGTAGGTGTGTTCTTTACCACTAACACCACCTCTATATAGAAAACAGTAAATACGTGGTTTAGTCATAAAAGTAAGGTGACATAAGCATTACGTTAGACTGGAGAATTTCCTTCAAATTATGTAGTCATTCCTGGGATTTGCAACACACACAAACAATGCATAACAGGTTGATAATCACAGGGTGCATAGGAGAGATCCTGGCAAGGTGAATCTTACCAAGCAATTTTATTTTTGTGTTTACAAAAACAGTTGTCATATTTTTGTTTTATATATTCTTCATATGACCACTTGAAGGTAAGGTAAGTATTATTATGTTTCCCTTTGATAGGGGAAAAAACTGAAACAATGGGGTCTATATAAATTGTGCAAGGACTTTAGCCCATCCTTCCTCCCAATATTGTTACTCTCTTGATGGTGTTCATTGATGCACAGAAGTTTTAATTTTTAAGAAGTCCAGTTTCTCTATGTTCACTTCACCTTTGGCTGTCTTATTTTAAAGGCAATGACCTACCACAAGACCACAAAAATTTACACTTATGTTTCTTCCAAGACTTTAGTAGTTTTAGTAACTGCATATAGGTATATCCATTTGGAATTAACTTTTTATTGGTATGAGTTTCATAACTTTTTGTGAAGTCCACCTTCAGCATATGGTTATACAGTTGTCCCATCATCACTTGTTGAAAAGATTACTCTTTCCCCAGGGACTTGTACTGACATCCTTGTTAAAATAAGTTACTATCAATAAGTTTTTATGCCTGCATCCTTGGCTGTTACACTCATCTATCTTGAGTCATGTTGTTTTGTAGTAAATTTTACTTTGGAGAATTGACTCTACCAATTTGTTCTTGTCAAGATTTTTCAACTATTTTGGATCCCATGAAGTCCCATGTAAATTCAAAGATATGCCTGTCAATTTCTGAAAAAAATAACTGAGATATTGATAAGGATTGTATTGAATCTACAGGTCAATTTAGTGGAATGCTGCCATATTAACTGTATTATCTTCTGATCCATGAACATGGGATGTTTATCTATTACTTTGAGTCTTCCCTGGCTTCTTTTGGTGATCTTTTATAGTTTCCAGTGTAAAAGTCTACTACTTTCTAACAAGGTATTATTTTTCACACATTCCTTCTCAGAATTGGATTAACCAGTAGACCACATAATTTGCTGTCTTGGATGATGAGGAAAATTCTGAACCGTCATCTTTGTGGGAAAAAAAAGATACTTTTTCATGTTTTTTACAAGTAACTCTTCATGGAACCATTGTGGAAGAAAGCATGAAGGGAATGTCTGCTCTTCAGATTGCTGGAGAATTTTAGTTTTCTGCTCCACATGGTATGCTCACTTCACTCCCAGCATAGTCAAGGAGTTACAACCCAATTTCCCAGTTTCCTTGGATTAAATCACCTGCTTCAATCTTTTTTCCTATAAAGTGCCTCTAATTGAAGATATACGACAAGGAAATTGAGCTTCAGAAGTCTATCTTAAAATGCAGTAAGAGAGGAAATAAGGTCAAACCCTACATGGAGGGTAAACAACTAACATGGTTTCCCAAGATTTTTCTGGATTATGTCCTTAAAAAAACTTGAGTCACACGCAACCTAGAGCAGTTGGTCTCCATACATGCATGCTTCAACTTCACTGTCCATTTCTAAAGATTACTAACATTTTCATTAGAAAAATATATTTTACTACTCATCATACACTGCACTAAATTGAGAGATTAGGATTCTAATTTCACAGAGCTTAAATGATAAATAAAATGCTTTATCAGAGTAAAATTGGAACCCTGTGATTCTTACATCTTATAAGCAGAGCTGGATAAAAAATATATATTGTTACAGCACAGTTTTGTTTTGTTTACTTATATAACATATTATTACATATATAATAAATTATTTCTTTCTCAGAATGTTACCTAAGCAAGATCTAAACCAAAAGATTTCACCTACAATGAATGCCCTACAAACAGCCACTGACCCCTTTGTATCTCTTTAAACCAAATGGAAAATGACTGGAAGTGATCATAATATACTAAATTTAAAATTCCCTTCAGTTGCTGTTGTTTGTCACTAAGTCATGTTCAACTCTGTGGACTGCAGCCCACCAGGTTCTTCTGTCCATGGGATTTCCCAGGCAAGAATACTGGAGTGGGTTGCCATTTTCTTCTCTGGGAGATCTTCTCATCCCGGGGATCAAACCCATATCTCCTGCATTGGCAGGCAGATTTTTTATCACTGAGTTACCTGGGAAGCCTCATCAATGGGTATATGTTGTTCAGTTGATATGTCATGTCTGACTATTTGTGACCCCATTGACTGCAGCACACCTCACCATATCCTGGAGTCAGAAGATGTCCCTCACCATCCTGTCCTTCACTATCTCCTGGAGTTTGCTTAAGTTCATATCCATTGAATCGGTGATGCCATCCAACCATCTCATCCTCTGTCTTCCTCTGCTCTGTCTGCCGTCAATCTTTCCCAGCATCAGGGTCTCTTCCAATGAGTCAGCTCTTCACATCAGGTGACCAAAGTGTTGGAGCTTCAGCTTCAGCATCAGTCCCTTCACCATCAGCATTCAGGGTTGATTTCCTTTAGGACTGACTAGTTTGATCTCCTTGCTTTCCAAAGGACTCTCAAGAGTCTTCTCCAGCACTATGGTTTGAAAGCATTAATTCTTTAGCACTCTGCCTTCTTTGTTGTCCAGTTCTCACATCAGTACATAACTACTGGAAAGACCATAGCCTTGACTATACACGCCTTTGATGGCAAAGTGAAGTCTTTGTTTTCAACACACTGTCTAGGTTTGTCATAGCTTTCCTGCCAAGTAGCAGTCATCTTCTAATTTCATGGCTGCAGTCACTATCCACAGTGATTTTAGAGCCTAAAAAGAGGAAATATGTCACTGCTTCCACCTTTTCCCCTTATATTTGCCATGAAGGGATAGGACCATATGCCATGATCTTAGTTTTTTAACATTAAATTTTAAGCCAGCTTTTTCACTCTCCTCCTTCACCTTCATCAAGAGACTCTTTAGTTCCTCTTTGCTTTCTGACATTAGAGTGGGTATCATCCACATATCTGAGGTTGTTGCTATTGAGTCATTTCCTAGGCAGATAAGAAGTCTAGGGGTCCCAAGGAGAGAGGGGTCTGGAATTCTCAAGGGGGAAGAAAGGACAAACTTTTTTTTTTCCTTCTCTACATTCCTTAGGATTATATAACAATAATGTATCCTGCCTGAGGACAGTCTCTGGATTAAACCTTCTGGCTAATTCTATTATCTTAGAATGTAAATTATGGAAGTAGGTCTGATGAGGTCTTTACAACCTCCAGACATTCTTTGGATTCATTGCAGAGTATGTATTCACCCTGCTTATTTAACTTCTATGCAGAGTACATCATGAGAAACGCTGGGCTGGAAGAAGCACAAGCTGGAATCAAGATTGCTGAGAGAAATATCAATAACCTCAGATATGCAGATGACACCACCCTTATGGCAGAAAGTGAAGAGGAACTCAAAAGCCTCTTGATGAAAGTGAAAGTGGAGAGTGAAAAAGTTGGCTTAAAGCTCAACATTCAGAAAACTAAGATCATGGCATCCGGTCCCATCACTTCATGGGAAATAGATGGAGAAACAGTGGAAACAGTGTCAGACTTTATTTTTCTGGGCTCCAAAATCACTGCAGATGCTGACTGCAGACATGAAATTAAAAGATGCTTACTCCTTGGAAGGAAAGTTATGACCAACCTAGATAGCATACTGAAAAGCAGAGACATTACTTTGCCAACAAAGGTTTGTCTAGTCAAGGCTATGGTTTTTCCTGTGGTCATGTATGGATGTGAGAGTTGGACTGTGAAGAAGGCTGAGCGCCGAAGAATTGATGCTTTTGAACTGTGGTGTTGGAGAAGACTCTTGAGAGTCCCTTGGACTGCAAGGAGATCCAACCAGTCCATTCTGAAGGAGATCAGCCCTGGGATTTCTTTGGAAGGACTAATGCTAAAGCTGAAACTCCAGTACTTTGGCCACCTCATGCAAAGAGTTGACTCATTGGAAAAGACTCTGATGCTGGAGGGATTGGGGGCAGGAGGAGAAGGGGACAACAGAGGATGAGATGGCTGGATGGCATCACTGACTAGATGGACGTGAGTCTGAGTGCACTACAGGAGTTGGTGATGGACAGGGAGGCCTGGCATGCTGCAATTCATGGGGTCACAAAGAGTCAGACATGACTGAGCGACTGAACTGAACTGATATAACTTCATTGCTAACACTAGCAAGGGTGTACTCTTTCGGCCCCCTTCTGATGCCTATGTCAGAAGCTTTCTCTATCTCCTTTATACTTTAATAAAACTTTATTACATAAAAGCTCTGAGCGATCAAGCCTCGTCTCTGGCCCTGGATTGAATTCTTCTCTTCCGGGGGCCAAGAATCCCCATGTCTTCGCGTGATTCAACTACAACCTTTCACTATTTCTCCCCGAGAACTTAATTCCAGCTTGTAACTCATCCAGCCTGGCATATAGCATGATGTGCTCTGTATGTAAGTTGAGTAAACAGAGTGACAATAAACAGCCTTATAAAGTGTCGCAATCCTTTCTCAACCCTGAACTAGTCAATTGTTCCATACAGGGTTCTAACAGTTGCTTCTGGACCCATATTCAGGTTTCTCAGGATACAGGTAAGATGGTCCCATATTCCCATCTCTTGAAGAGTTTTCCAGTTTGTTACAATCCACACAGTCAGGAGCATGGTCCATGAAATAGAGGTAGATGTTTTTCAGGAATTTCCTTGCTTTCTCTGTGATCCAGCAAATGTTGGTAATTTGATCTCTGGACACTCTGCCTTTTCTAAACCCAACTCAAACATATGGAAATTCTCAATTCATGTACTGCTGAAGCCTAGCTTGGAGAATAGATATTAGTAAAATACCAGCCAATAAATATAGAAAATATGACAGAACTAGATCATGATAACTTTTCGGTAGTAAACGCCCACTAAATGCACTGGGAGAAATTTTGTTGAAAGACAGGTCAATCCCACAAAATTTCCCAAGAGATTACTGATTAATTATGAGGAACAAAGTGTTTTTTTTTTTAAATAATGTTAGATCAGACAGCCACCAAATGAACTAATGATCAATCTCAACATTAAAAATATCAGTGTGACATTGAATATTTCCTGATAAGACATGAAGTAGAAGCATCTCGTTTGTGATAAATAAAGGATTGTGACAAATACATCTGTCCTAAAGCTAATCCAGCCTTTACCCCAAGGTTTGGCAAATTACAATTTTCAGGAAAAATCTGGAAATAAACTGCCTGTTTTTGTAAATAAACTCTGATTGGGTCCTAACCACACCATTCACTGGTTCATTGCCCATAGCTGCTTTCAGGTTACAATATCAAGTTGAGTGCTTGTGAAAGAGAATGCAAGACCACAAAGCCAAAAATATTTACCTTCTGGCTCATTCTAGAAAAAGCTTACAGGAACCTATTCTTTGAGACCAGGTTTTCAGTACACTTGAAATACAGGGGGAAAGCACACAAGTTAAATGACATCACGAGGAAACAATCAGGCAATTACAGAACATAGGAAACTCTTCTAATGTCAGTATCCTTGTAAAAAGTTCGTAAGGTTATTCTAGATCAAAGTGAGAAAAGTGACATGATAATCAAATTCAATGTCAATCTTAGTAGGACTCTGGTTTGGATATATGCTATAAAAATATTTTGGACACAGTTGGGATAATTTGAGTATGCCTCAGATATTTAAAGTTACTTATGAAACTATTGATTTTCTTGGGTGAAATAATAGTATTATAATTATGTAAAGCATATTCTATAAATTTTTCAATGTTTGATGAAGATGTATTAAAGAATAAAGTGTTGCAAAGTCTCCACTGAAAACCACTACGAGGTACCATTTCACACCAGTCAGAATGGCTGTGATCCAAAAGTCTACAAATAATAAATGCTGGAGAGGGTGTGGAGAAAAGGGAACCCTCTTACACTGTTGGTGGGAATGCAAACTAGTACACCCACTATGGAGAACAGTGTGGAGATTCCTTTTAAAACTGGAAATAGAACTGCCTTATGATCCAGCAATCCCACTGCTGGGCATACACACTGAGGAAACCAGAAGGGAAAGAGACACGTGTACCCCAATGTTCATCGCAGCACTGTTTATAATAGCCAGGACATGGAAGCAACCTAGATGTCCATCAGCAGATGAATGGATAAGAAAGCTGTGGTACATATACACAATGGAGTATTACTCAGCCATTAAAAAGAATACATTTGAACCAGTTCTAATGGGCTGGATGAAACTGGAGCCTATTATACAGAGTGAAGTAAGCCAGAAGGAAAAACATAAATACAGTATACTAACGCATATATATGGAATTTAGAAAGATGGTAACAATAACCCGGTGTACGAGACAGCAAAAGAGACACTGATGTATAGAACAGTCTTATGGACTCTGTGGGAGAGGGAGAGGGTGGGAAGATTTGGGAGAATGACATTGAAACATGTAAAATATCATGTAAGAAACGAGTTGCCAGTCCAGATTCGATACACGATACTGGATGCTTGGGGCTAGTGCACTGGGACGACCCAGAGGGATGGTATGGGGAGGGAGGAGGGAGGAGGGTTCAGGATGGGGAACACATGTATACCTGTGGCGGATTCATTTTGATATTTGGCAAAACTAATACAATTATGTAAAGTTTAAAAATAAAATAAAATTTAAAAAAAAGAAACAAAAGAAACAAATTTATAATCAGTTAATAATTCCTTAAAAACATGCATACTCATGAATTTTTAGGTAGACAAAAAAATGTCTTTTTTAATAAAAAACTAACTTAGTAAATAGATACCTTATAAATATATGAATTGGTATGGCTATGTGGTGATGATTTAAAGTTTAAAACTTAGAAATAAAATAAAATTATTAAAATATAGAAGAAAATAGAGAATACTTAGATTTCTGGCTAGAAAATGGAAACAGGTAACACCAAACTAGTAATGAGAAATATTCATAGAAACTACAAAGTCATGCCTTTCCTTGAACCCAGAGACAGCTGATATACAACAAAGAAGCCTAAACTCTAAGAAAAGATCATCCACAAATATACCATCAGGAACACTGGCTCACACATACAGTGCACACACACACAAATGATATGACTGTTACAGAAATGATGAAGAGGATTCACCAAAATTTTCTTTTTTTTAATTTTATTTTATTTTTTAACTTTACAATATTGTATTGGTTTTGCCATATATCAACATGCATCTGCCACAGGTATACACGTGTTCCCCATCCTGAATCCTCCAAAATTTTCTTAATTAAAGAAAGTGCTCTCAGCTCTTCTCTGTTGAGTATGATGCTAACTGTGGGTTTGTCTTATATGGCCCTTTTCACAAAACTAAAACAGAAAAAATTTAATTTGTATGAAATAGCAAAAGCAATCTTGAGAAAGAAAACAGAACTAGAGGGATGAGGGTCCCTGAAATAAGACTATACTAATAATCTACAGTTATTCAAAGCAGTATGCTACTAGCACAAAAACAGAAATATACACCAATGGAACAGGATATAAAGTCCAGAAACAAACACATACACCTGTGGTTATGTACTCTATGACAAAGGAGGCAAAAATACACAATGGAGAAGAGACAGTCTCTTCATTAAATGGTGCTGAGAAACTGGACAGCCACATTAAAAAATAAATAAAATTAGAACATTCTCAAATACCATGCAGAAAAATAAACTCAAATGGTTTAAACACCTAAATTTAAGGCCAAATATTATAAGATTCTTAGAGGAAAACATAGACAGAACACTCCTTGACATAAATTGTAACAATATCTTTTTTGATCCCTGGTGGTCCACTGGTTAATGCTGGAGAAGTGGGTTCAATCCCTGGTCGGGGAACTATGATTTCACATGCTGGAGGCAACTGAGACCACATGCAACTCCTGAGCCCACATTTCAGTGAAATATCCCACATGATGCAATAAAGATCCCACATCCCACCACAATTTATAAGATCTGACATAGCCAAATAAACAGACAAATAAACATTTTTCAAAAGAAAGACCATTTCAGAACTGGAGAAAATATTTTCCAAAGAAGCAAACAACAAGGCATTAATCTCCAAAATATTCAAACAGCTTGTGCAGCTCAATGCTTAAATAAAAGAAAAACAAAAATGGGCAGAAGATCTACATAGATATTTCTCCAAAGAA
This sequence comes from Bos grunniens, assembly GCF_055505025.1. Lineage (NCBI taxonomy): Eukaryota > Metazoa > Chordata > Mammalia > Artiodactyla > Bovidae > Bos > Bos grunniens. The sequence continues at coordinate 10,772,098 of NC_141171.1, forward strand.
GGTATGCGTAGGTGTGTGCTCAGTCACTTCAGTCATGTGGGACTCTTTGCACCCCCATGGACTGCAGCCCACCAGCTTCCTCTATCCATGGAATTCTCCAGGCAAGAATATTGCAATGGAATGCCCTCCTCCAGGGGATCTTCCCAAATCAGGGAGTGAACCTGCATCTCCTGCATTGCAGGACCATTATTTTCCCACTGAGCCACCTGGGAAGCCTACCCCAAATACCCCACATCAGATCAGATCAGATCAGTCACTCAATCGTGTCTGACTCTCTATGACCCCATGAATAACAGCACGCCAGGCCTCCCTGTCCATCACCAACTCCCAGAGTACACTGAGATCCACATCCATCGAGTCAGTGATGCCATCCAGCCATCTCATCCTCTGTCATCCCCTTCTCCTCTTGCCCCCAATCCCTCCCAGCATCAGAGTCTTTTCCAATGAGTCAACTCTTTGCATGAGGTGGCCAAAGTACTGGAGTTTCAGCTTTAGCATCATTCCTTCCAAAGAAATCCCAGGGCTGATCTCCTTCAGAATGGACTGGTTGGATCTCCTTGCAGTCCAAGAAACTCTCAAGAGTCTTCTCCAACACCACACTTCAAAAGCATCAATCCTTTGGTGCTCAGCCTTCTTCACAGTCCAACTCTCACATCCATACATGACCACAGGAAAAACCATAGCCTTGACTAGACGAACCTTTGTTGGCAAAGTAATGTCTCTGCTTTTCAGTATGCTATCTAGGTTGGACATAACTTTCCTTCCAAGGAGTAAGCGTCTTTTAATTTCATGGCTGCCGTCACCATCTGTAGAGATGGCCAAAAAGGATATGAATGATGCTCAACATCACTGATTATTAGAGACATGCAAATCAAAACTGTAAAGAAGTATCACTTCACACTGGTCAGGATGGCCATCACCAAAATTCTACAAACAACAAGTGCTGGAGAAGATGTGGGGGAAAGGGACCCCTCCTACATGTTGGTGGGAATGTAAACTGGTACAGCCACTGTGGACAACAGTATGGAGATTTGGGGGTGTCAGTGACACTACAGAGCAGCACAGAAGCACTTTATCAGGGGAATGGAGGCCAAGGGAAGAGTGAGGGAATAGGACACCGGTGTTGTCATGTCCAAGAGATGGAGCATGAAGAGCTTTACTTTTAGAACTAGAGGACACCAGTGATTACTGCCTTTCCACATAGGTGGGAAAGGGTCATATGAGGACACAATGAGAACAGGGCCAGGTACAAGCCCAGAGAGGGCTTGCTTTCATCAGAAACCAACCCTTCCAGCACTTGATCTTGGACATCCAGCCCCAGAATTGTGAGAAAATAAATTTCAGCTCTTTGAGACACTCATTCTATATTTTGTTGTGGCAGCTCTAGCAGAACTGATAATCATAGTCACATAGAAAACAGTAAAAGTTTAAAAACGCAAACAAACAAAATTATCATAATTCCATCACACAGACTTCCAGAAAATTTGAGGGATATATTTTTCTTATCTTTAAAAACATATCAGGAATATTTTCTTTCACCATCAAATATGAATCTCAACTCTGTTGAGCTTTGTTGAAGAATAAAATCCTTAGTTTTAGACCTGCCAAGGTTTAGGGATGCTTTGGTGGCATGAGGGAAATCTTTGTGGTGATGGAATATTGATGGATCTTGATTGCAGTGACAGTTGCAGGAATCTACATATATGATAAAATGACATGGAATTACACACACACATCATACCAATGTCAGTTTCTTCATTTAAATATTGGACTATCATTATATGAAAATGTAATCTTTGTGGGAAAAAGACTGAAGATTACACAGGACTGCTCGGTAGTGTTTTGCAACTTCCTCTTAATCTATATTTCAAAATAAAACTTAAAAATAAAAAAGTCTGAGTTCTCTGAGCTTGTTCTTGGCTTCTTTTTTTTTTTTTTTTCCCAGCATGGCCCCCATACACCAGTCTTCACTTCCACCCCAAGTGAAGAAACCAAAGAAAGTGAGGCCAACTCCTGCCTCCAGGCCAGATGAGGCATGTGCTTCTTCAACTTCACTGAAGGAAGAAAAAGAATAGCAAGAAGCAATTGAGCATATTGATGAAGTGCAAAATGAGATAGACTTAATGAACAAGCCAGTGAGGAGATTTTGAAAGTAGCATAGAAATATAACAAACTTCACCAACCATTTTTTCAAAAGTGGTCAGAATTGATGGCAAAAATCCCAAAATTTTGGGTAGCAATATTTGATCACCATCCACAAGTGTCTGCACAGCTTGGGGAGGAAGATGAAGAGGCACTACGTTATTTGACAAGAGTCAAAGTGACAGAATTTGAAAACATTAAATCAGGTTCAAGAATAGATTTTTACTTTGATGAAAACCCTTACTTTGAAAACAAAATTCTCTCCAACGAATTTCATCTGAATGAGAGTGGTGACCCATCTTCAAAGTCCACTGAAATCAAATGGAAATCTGAAAAGGATTTGATGAAACAATCAGGTCAAACACAGAATAAAGCCAGCAGGAAGAGACAGCATCAGGAACCAGAAAGCTTCTTCACCTGGTTTACTGATCATTCTGATGCAGGTACAGATGAGTTAGGAGAGGTCATCAAAGATGATATTTGCCAAATCCATTACAGTACTACTTGGTTCCTGACATGGATGATGAGGAAGGGGAAGGAGAAGAAGACAACAATGATGAAGAGGATGAAGGATTGGAAGATACTGATGAAGAAGGGAATGAGAATGAAGGTGAAGAAGATGAGGGGGAGGAAGGAGAGGAAGATGAAGGAGATAGATGACTAATGAAAGGAACGATGGTGGATTCCAACCTTTTTTTATTTTCTCCAGTCCCTGAAAGCAAGTAGCAGTCTTTTTTATTCTCTCCTCTTGTTCTCAGAGCCCTGCTTTTGAAGTCTCTTTTCCCTTTATACCATGGCTTAAAACTTATTTGGGGGGTGAAGGTGGGGGGTGGGGAATACCTTGAGAAGAATTCAGTGATGCTAGAAGAATACTAGATTCTTCAGTAAAGAATCTCTACCCATTTCTGTTCCAAATTCATTTTTATCCCTTCCTGTCTCAACAAAAATTTTATGGAATCAACACCACCATGCTCTGTAGGGAAAAAAGAAAAACCTCCTGCTCCCTTAGCTCTGCTGGAAACTGAAGGGTTCTAGGCCCCTGTGTAGTAGTGCATAGAATTCTAGCTTTTTTCCTCTCTTCTCTGTATACTGGGCTCAGAGAGTACACTGTGTCTCTATATGAATATGGACAGTTAGCATTTACCAACATGTATCTGTCTACTTTCTCTTGTTTAAAAAAAAGAAAAAATACTTTAAAAACAGGGTTTATAGAAGGTTAGAAAGGGTGGGTTTCAGATGTTTGGGTGGGTTAAGTGGGCATTTTGACAACATGGCTTCTCCTTTGGCATGTTTAATTGTGATGTTTAATGCAAATCCTTGCAGTTTAAGGTGACATTTTAAAATAAAATTCTCTCCTAATGATGACTTGAGCCCTGCCGCTTGCTGGGAGAATCAGCAGAACCTGTAGGATCTTATTTGCTATCAAAGTTCTCTATTGTAATTTTGCCCCTGTTTATTCTTAAACTTTTCTTTTTGTTTCACTGGAAAGGAAAGATAATGCTCAGTTTTAAACGTTAAACGTGTACAAGTTGCTTGGTTACAATAAAACTAAATGTGTACACAAAAATATTTTTTAATCTGTTAATATATAGCAAATAAATAATTCTATTCACTCTGAACCAAGGTCCTCATACATGCAAAAAGACCAGTAAAATGAGTCTTCATGTTTGATATAGGAGGTCTTCATATATCAAAACAATATAAAAACCACTTTTGAAGAGTCTTGCGCTACAAATACCAGTAATGCTATGCAAATGCTTAGAAATTTCAGAGAAGTAATCATCAGGCAAAACAGGAGGAAGAAACATCCAGACCAGTGATTTCCTGTTAAGTAATGAAAAGCAGGATACGTGTGCGCTAAGTCGCTTCAGTCATGTCCGACTCTATGTGACCCTATGGGCCATAGCCTGCCAGGCTCCTCTGTCCACAAGATTCTCCAGGCAATAATACTGGAGTGGATCACCATGCCCTCGTCCAGGGGATCTTCCCAACACAGCTATCAAACCCGTGTCTCTTCAGTCTCCTGCTTTGGCAGGTAGATTCTTTACCACTAGCGCCACCTGGATGAGCCCCATGAAAAGCAGAAGTCATACTGAAAGCCAAAAGTCCCTCCCCCACACACAGAGAAAGATAAGACATCTTCTGTGGCTGGGCTTTCTGCTCTCTGCACCATGAGAAACAAGTATCTAAGTTTGCTTCCAGGTAAGTAGAATTATAACGATGGAGTTAGACAACTAAAGCTGTCCGAGACTCTTTATCCAGTTTGAGAATTTCCTCTGTTCTTTACTTTTAAAAGTTTTTTTCTGGTTTTCCCACTATCTTTACAAAGGAAAGCAGGGAAGGAAATTTATGAAGGGTATTAACTCAATTATGTTAAGTTCTCAAAGGAGAAGGTTGGTGAAACTTTTAATTAGTTAGTTAATTTATATTTTTGGTTGTGCTGGGTCCTTGCTGTTGTATGTGGGCTTTCTCTGTTTGCTGTGCATGGAGGCTCCTCTTGGTTGCAGTGCAAGGGCTTCTCATTTTTTTGGCAATTCCCTCTTTTATTTTTTTAATATAAGTGTGTTTATATTAATTGGAGGCTAATTAGTTTACAATATTATAGTGGTATTGCCATACATTGACATGAATCCGCCATGGGTGTACATGTGTTCCACATCCTGAACACGCCTCCCACCTCCCTCCCCATCCCATCCCTCTGGGTCATCCCAGTACACCAGCCCCGAGCACCTTGTCTCATGCATTGAACCTGGACTGGCGATCCATTTCACATATGATAATATACATGTTTTGATGCCATTCTCGCAAATCATCCCACCCTCAACCTCTCCCACAGAGTCCAAAAGACTGCTCTATACATCTGTGTCTCTTCTTCTGTCTCGCATACCGGGTTATCGTTACCATCTTTCTAAATTCCATTTATATGCGTTAGTATACTGTATTGGTGTTTTTCTTTCTGGCTTACTTCACTCTGTATAATAGGCTCCAGTTTCATCCACCTCATTAGAACCGATTCAAATGTATTCTTTTTAATGGCTGAGTAATATTCCATTGTGTATATGTACCACAGTTTTCTTATCCATTCATCTGCTGATGAACATCTAGGTTGCTTCCTTATCCTGGCTATTATAAACAGTGCTGTGATGAACATTGTGGTACATGTGCCTCTTTCAATTCTGGTTTCCTTGGTGTGTGTGCCCAGCAGTGGGATTGCTGGGCCATATGGCAGTTCTATTTCTAGTTTTTTAAGGAATCTCCACTGTTCTCCATACTAGCTGTACTAGTCTGAATTCCCACCAACACTGTAAGAGGGTTCCCTTTTCTCCACTCCCTCTCCAGCATTTATTGCTCATAGACTTTTGGATAGCAGCCATTCTGACTGGCATGAAATGGTACCTCATTGTGGTTTTGATTTGCATTTCGCTGATAATGAGTGATGTTGAGCATCTTCTCATGTGTTTGTTAGTCATCTGTATGTCTTCTTTGGAGAGATGTCTGTTTAGCTCTTTGGCCCATTTTTTGATTGGGTCATTTTTTTCTGGAATTGAGCTGCAGGAGTTGCTTGTATATTTTTGAGATTAGTTGTTTGTCATGCAGAAGCTTTTAAATTTAATTAGGTCCCATTTGTTTATTTTTGCTTTTATTTCCAATATTCTGGTAGGTGGGTCATAGAGGATCCTGCTGTGATTTATGTCAGAGAGTGTTTTGCCTATGTTCTCCTCTAGGAGTTGTATATTTTCTGGTCTTACATTCATATCTTTAATCCATTTTGAGTTTATTTCTGTGTATGGTGTTAGAAAATGCTCTAGTTTCATTATTTTACAAATGGTTGACCAGTTTTCCCAGCACCACTTGTTAAAGAGATTGTCTTTTCTCCATTGTATATTCTTGCCTCCTTTGTCAAAGATAAGGTGTCCATAGGTGTGTGGACTTATCTCTGGGCTTTCTATTTTGTTCCATTGATCTATATTTCTGTCTTTGTGCCAGTACCATACTGTCTTGATGACTGTGGCTTTGAAGTCAGGCAAGTTGATTCCTCCAGTTCCATTCTTCTTTCTCAAGATCACTTTGGCTATTCGAGGTTTTTTGTATTTCCATACAAATTGTGAAATTATTTGTTCTAGTTCTCTGAAAAATACTGTTGGTAGCTTGATAGGGATTGCATAGAATCTACAGATTGCTTTGGGTAATATACTCATTTTCACTATATTGATTCTTCTGATCCATGAACATGGTCTATTTCTCCATCTACTTATGTCCTATTTAATTTCTTTCACCAGTGTTTTATAGTTTTATATATATAGATCTTTTATTTCTTTAGATAGATATATTCCTAAGTATTTAATTCTTTTCATTGCAATGGTAAATGGAATTGTTTCCTTAATTTCTCTTTCTGTTTTCTCATTGGTAGTGTATAGGAATGCAAGGGATTTCTGTGTGTTAGCTTTATATCCTGCAACCTTACTATATTCATTGATTAGCTCTAGTAATTTTCTGGTGGAGTCTTTAGGGTTCTATGTAGAGGATCATGTCATCTGAAAATAGTGAGAGTTTTACTTCTTCTTTTCCAATTTGGATTCCTTCTATTTCTTTTTCTGCTCTGATTGCTGTGGCCAAAACTTCCAAAACTATGTTGAATAGTAGTCGTGAGAGTGGGCACCCTTGTTGTTTTCCTGACTTTAGAGGAAATTATTTCAATTTTTCACCATTGAGGATAATGTTTGGTGTGGGTTTGTCATATATAGCTTTTATTATGTTGAGGTATGTTCTTTCTATTCCTGCTTTCTGGAGAGTTTTTATCATAAATGGATGTTAATGAATTTTGTCAAAGGCTTTCTTTGCATCTATTGAGATAATCATATGATTTTTATCTTACAATTAGTTAATGTGGTGTATTACATTCATTGATTTGCGGATATTAAACAATCTTTGTATCCCTGGGATAAAGCCCACTTGGTCATGATGTATGATCTTTTTCATATGTTGTTGGATTCTGATTGCTAGAATTTTGTTAAGGATTTTTGCATCTATGTTCATCAGTGATATTGGCCTGTAGTTTTCTTTTTTGTGGCATCTTTGTCAAGTTTTGGTATTAGGGTGATGGTGGCCTCATAGAATGAGTTTGGAAGGGTACATTCCCCTGCAATTTTCTGGAAGAGTTTGAGTAGGATAGGTGTTCAGTTCAATTCACTTCAGTCGTTCAGTCGTGTCCGACTCTGTGATCCCATGAATCGCAGCATGCCAGGCCTCCCTGTCCATCACCAACTCCCGGAGTTCACTCAAACTCATGTACATCAAGTCGGTAATGCCATCCAGCTATCTCATCCTCTGTCGTCCCCTTCTCTTCTTGCCCCCGATCCCTCCCAGCATCAGTCTTTTCCAATGAGATAGTTCTTTGTATGAGGTGGCCAAAGTATTAGAGTTTCAGCTTTAGCATCAGTCCTTCCAATGAACACCCAGGACTGAAGTCCTTTAGAATGAACTGGTTGGATCTCCTTGCAGTCCAAGGGACTCTCAAGAGTCTTCTCCAGCACCACAGTTCAAAAGCATTAATTCTTCGGCACTCAGCTTTCTTCACAGTCCAACTCTCACTTCCACACATGACCACTGGAAAAACCATAACCTTGACTACATGGACCTTTGTTGGCAAAGTAATGTCTCTGCACTTTAATATGCTATATAGGTTGGTCATGACTTTCCTTCCAAGGAGTAAGTGTTTTTTAATTTCATGGCTGCAATCACCATCTGGAGTGATTTTGGAGCCCCAAAATTAAAGTCTGACACTGTTTCCTCTGTTTCCCCATCTATTTGCCATGAAGTGATGGGACCAGATGCCATGATCTTAGTTTTCTGAATGTTGAGCTTTAAGCCAACTTTTTCACTCTCCTCTTTCACTTTCATCAGAGGCTTTTTAGTTCCTCTTCACTTTAGCCCTTCTCTAAATTTTTGGTAGAATTCAGCTGTGAAGCCGTCTTTTCCTGGGCTTTTGTTTGCTGGAAGATTTCTGATTACAGTTTCAATTTCCGTGCTTGTGGTGTGTCTGTTAAGATTTTTCTATTTCTTCCTGTTTCAGTTTTGGAAAGTTGTGCTTTTCTAAGAATTTGTCCATTTCTTCCAAGTTTTCCATTTTATTGGCATATAGTTGCTGATAGTATTCTTTTATGATCCTTTGTATTTCTGTGTTGTCTGTTATGATCTCTCCATTTTCATTTCTAATTTTGTTGATTTCATTCTTCTCCCTTTGTTTCTTGATGAGTCTGTCTAATGGTTTGTCAATTGTATTTAGCCTCTCAAAGAACCAGCTTCAGATCAGATCAGATCAGATCAGTCACTCAGTCGTGTTTGACTCTTTGCAACCCCATGAATCCCAGCACGCCAGGCCTCCCTGTCCATCACCAACTCCTGGAGTTCACTCAGACTCACGTCCATCGAGTCAGTGATGCCATCCAGCCATCTCATCCTCTGTCGTCCCCTTCTCCTCCTGCCCCCAATCCCTCCCAGCATCAGAGTCTTTTCCAATGAGTCAACTCTTCACATGAGGTGGCCTGCCAGGGTCCAGCCCTGGCTGATCCAGGGTATTTGAAGGAGAGATGGCGTAGGCGAGGATCAGGAAATAATTGCTTAATTAAACGTTAATTAAGGATATAAAAAGTAATAGAATAAGGATAGCTCAGTAGGAAAATTCAGTGGAGAAAAGAGGCTGAGTAGCTTGGTTTATGCGGGAGACCAATAAAACTTCAAGACAAGAAGTTTGCACCACTTACGTAGGCCACAGGCGTCCTTCCGTTCTCCCGAAGGAGAGGAGACACTGAGGCCTCCCCAGTCGGATCTTAGAAGCCCAGGCATAATTAGCAAGCATGGCGGGTTCCGGGCTCCAGATGGAGACTCAGCCAGAATTTGGGAGAGAGAGCGACATGGGGAGACCAGTATTTCGAGAAACTGATCCCAATTCTTTATTTTCCATGATCTACTTTTATACATTGAGATGTTATGCAAAAGTCACGGGGGGTCAGCAGTCCTGACTTTTATCAAAGTCAGGTGTTTCATACAAATGTATAGAGAGGTCTTAGGGGTGTTACATCATCTTCTGGCCAGGGGGCCTGCTGACAATTTACGACCCTCTCCTTGTGACAGCTGTCAGTCAACCAGGACACTTATTTCTCCAGGGGTGATTATTCTTAAAACAGACACCACCCAAATAAAGTTACATTCCTATAGGGTGAGGGTGTAGTGGGTTTTAGTTAAGGAAAGAATTTACTTAGCCTAAGGTCTAACGTGGTTAATATCAAAGGTTAATACTTATTTCTTCTATATATTCATTAATGTGTGTAAGGGCAGGGGATATGGAGACTTAGCAACAAACATTGGCTCAACAAATGAAAAACCCTTCACCAATACAATTTCTAATCAGCCCATTATACTTATACTAATAGTTTTCTAACTTTTCTAAGGAACCTGTTTTTAGAAGGTTTAAAGTATCTCGTGCCTCTCACGGTTGGGAGGCTGTGAGCAATCACATGTGGCCGGACAAGCCTGTCAGGCAGGCTAGAGAACTTTGAGAGGAGTTTGTAGGTTGAAACACTCTTGTCACACCCAGGAGTTTTTATTAACTGGAGCTCTAAGTTAACTCCTTCTCCAAAAGAGGTGGTGGGGGACAGCCCCCCGTAAAGTCAGAGGTGTAGGTAGGAGCACAAAGTAGTAAAGCAGTAAGGCTCTGGTTATGGGGGTAGATGCTCGAGGATTTCCAGGGGGACTCCTGAGGCTCGATCCCACCTTTGCGTATGTCGAGCCTCCTTCCTCATGACCTTTGCCACGGGCGGAGTACCTCACTCTGGCCCCCAACAGTGGCCAAAGTACTTCAGTTTCAGCTTTAGCATCATTCCTTCCAAAGAAATCCCAGGCCTGATCTCCTTCAGAATGGACTGGTTGGATCTCCTTGAAGTCCAAGGGACTCTCAAGAGTCTTCTCCAACACCACAGTTCAAAAGCATCAATTCTTCGGCGCTCAGCCTTCTTCATTGTCCAACTCTCACATCCATACATGACCACAGGAAAAACCATAGCCTTGACTAGACGAACCTTTGTTGGCAAAGTAATGTCTCTGATTTTGAATATGCCATCTAGGTTGGTCATAACTTTCCTTCCAAGGAGTAAGCATCTTTTAATTTCATGGCTGCAGTCACTATCTGTAGTGATTTTGAGCCCAGAAAAATAAAGTCTGACCAGCTTGGCTTTGTTGATTTTTGCTGTGGTCTCCTATGTTTCTTTTGCATTTATTTCTGCCTTAGTTTTTAAGATTTCTTTCTCCTACTAACCCTGGGGTTCTTCATTTCTTCCTTTTCTAGTTGCTTTAGGTGTAGAGTTAGGTTATTTGTTTGACTTTTTTCTTATATATTGAGATAAGCTTGTATTGCTATGAACCTTCCCCTTAGCACTGCTTTTACAGTGTCCCATAGGTTTTGGGTTGTTGTGTTTTCATTTTCATTCATTTTTATGTATGTTTTGATTTCTCTTTTATTTCTTCTGTGATTTGTTGGTTATTCAGCAGCATGTTGTTCAGCCTCCATATGTTGGAATTTTTAATAGCTTTTCCCCTGTAATTGACATTTAATCTTACTGCACTGTGTTCAGAAAAGATGCTTGGAATGATTGAATTTTTTTAATTTACCAAGACTAGATTTATGGCCCAGGATGTCATCAATCCTGGAGAAGGTTCCATGTGCACTTGAGAAAAAGGTGAAATTCGTTGTCTTGGGGTAAAATGTCCTATAGATATCAATTATGTCTAACTGTCTATTGTATCATTTAAAGTTTGTGTTTCCTTGTTAGTTTTCTGTTTAGTTGATCTATCCATAGGTGTGAGTGGTGTATTAAAGTCTCCCACTATTATTGTGTTATTGTTAATTTCCCCCTTTTTACTTGTTAGCATTTCCCTTACATAATGTGATGCTCCTATGTTGGGTGCATATATATTTATAATTGTTGTATATTCTTCTTGGATTGATCCTTTGATCATTATGTAGTATCCTTCTCTGTCTCTTTTCACAGCCTTTATTTCAAAGACTATTTTATCTGATATGAGTATTGCTGCTCCTGCTTTTTTTTTTTTTTTTGTCTCCAATTGCATGAAACATCTTTTTTCAGCCCTTCACTTTCAGTCTGTATGTTTCCCTTGTTTTGAGGTGGGTCTCTTGTAGACAGCATATATAGGGGTCTTGTTTTTGTGTCCATTCAGCCAGTCTTTGTCTTTTGGTTGGGGCATTCAACCCATTTACATTTAAGGTAATTATTGATAAATATGATACAGTTGCCATTTACTTCGTTGTTTTGGGTTCGAGTTTATCCACTTTTCTGTGTTTTCTGTCTAGAGAAGATCCTTTAACATTTGTTGGAGAGCTGGTTTGGTGGTGCTGAATTCTCTCAGCTTCTGCTTGTCTGTAAAGCTTTTGATTTCTCCTTCATATTTGAATGAGATCCTTGCTGGGTACAGTAATCTGGGTTGTAGGTTTTTCTCTTTCGTCACTTTAACTATGTCCTGCCATTCCCTTCTGGCCTGAAGAGTTTCTATTGAAAGATCAGCTGTTATCCTTATAGGAATCCCCTTGTGTGTTATTTGTTGTTTTTCCCTTGCTGCTTTTAATATTTGTTCTTTGTGTTTGATATTTGTTAATTTGATTAATATGTGTCTTGGGGTGTTTCGCCTTGAGTTTATCCTGTTTGGGACTCTCTGGGTTTTTTGGATTTAGGTAATTATTTCCTTCCCCATTTTAAGGAAGTTTTCAACTATTATCTCCTCAAGTATTTTCTCATGGTCTTTCTTTTCATCTTCTTTTTCTGGGACTCCTATGATTCGAATGTTGGGGCATTTAACATTGTCCCCGAGGTCTCTGAGATTGTCCTCATTTCTTTTAATTCTTTTTTCTTTTTTCCTCTCTGATTCATTTATTTCCACCATTCTATCTTCTACCTCACTTATCCTATCTTCCTCCTCTGTTATTCTACTTTTGGTTCACTCCAGAGTGTTTTTGGTCTCATTATTGCATTATTCATTATATAATGACTCTTTTTTATTTCTTCTAGGCCCTTGTTAAACATTTCTTGCACCTTTTCAATCCTTGTCTCCAGGTTATTTATCTGTAACTCCATTTTATTTTCAAGATTTTGAATCATTTTTACTATCATCATTCGGACTTCTTTATCAGGTAGATATCCTATCTCTTCCTCTTTTGTTTGGTTTGGTGGGCATTTATCCTGTTCCTTTACTTGCTGAGTATTTCTCTGCCTTTGCATCTTGTTTATATTGCTCTGTTTCGTGTAGCCTTTCCATATTCTGGCAGTTTGTGGTTCCTCTTTATTGTGGAGGTTTCTTGCTGCGGGTGGGGCTGGAAGGGTGGCTTGTCAAGGTTTCTAGGTTAGGAAATCTTATGTCAGTGTTCTGGTGGATGGAGCTGGATCTCTTCTCTCTGGAGTGCAATGAAGTGCCCAGTAATGAGTTTTGAGATATCTATGGGTTTGCTGTGACTTTGGGCAGCCTGTATATTGAAGCTCAGGGCTACGTCCCTGTGTTGCTGGAGAGTTTGCATGGTATGTCTTGCTCTGGAACTGGTTGGCTCTTGGGTGGTGCTTGGTTTCAGTTTAGGTATGGAGGCTTTTGATGAGCTTTTATCGATTAATGTTCCCTGGAGTCAGGAGTTCTCTGGTGTTCTCAGGTTTTGGACTTAAGCCTCCTGCCTCTGGTTTTCAGTCTTATTCTTACAGTAGCCTCAAGACTTCTCCATCTCTATAGCACCAATGATAAAACATCTTGGTTAATGATGAAAAGTTTCTCCACAGTGAGGGACACCCAGAGAGGTTCACAGTGTTACATGGAGAAGAGAAGAGGGAGGAGGGAGATAAAGGGGACCAGGAGAAGAAGATGGGGGATCAAAAGCAGAGAGAGCAATCTAGCTAGTAATCATTTCCCTACGTGCTCTCCACAGTCTGGACTGCTTAGAGATGTTCATGGAGCTACACAGAGAAGAGACGAGGGAGAAAAGAGACAGAGGTGGCCAGGAGGATAAAAGGGAGAATCAAAAGGAGAGAGACAGATCCAGCCAGTAATCAGTTCCCTAAGTGTTCTCCACAGCCTGGAACACACAAAGAGATTCACAGAGTTGGGTAGAGAAGAGAAGTGGGAGGGAGGAGATAGAGGCAACCTAGTGGAGAAAAAGGAGAGTCAAAAGGGGGAGAGATCAGTCAAGCTAGTAATCTTGCTCCCAAGTAAAACTGGGTACTGAAGATCGGGTTCTTAAAGGTACAAAATTGATAACAAATATCAAAAAGCAAAGATTAAACATCTAGGGTAGAGGCTAGACTCTCAAAAATACAATATTAAAAAAACAGAACAAAGTCACAAAAATAATAAAATATATATGTGAAGTTTGCTTAAAAATAGGGTCTTTTTTTTTTCAAGGTAATAGTAGGTTAAAAAAATGAAAATTAAATGAGGAATACTTAAATTTTTTTTAATTTTTTAATTTAAAAAATGATAATAATAAAAATGTATCTAGGAATTTCTCTGGAGCTGTTGCGGACAGTGTGGGGTCAATTCATTTTCAGACAGTTCCTTGATCCAGCTTATACTTCTCAAGATCTATAGGCCCCTTCCTATGTAGTCAGTGCTAACTACAGGGTTTTAATCTTTTGCACCTGTCACTTCCAAAGTGGTTCCCTCTGTTTATTTTAGCTTCTTCTGTTTGCTGGTCTCTACAGTGTGTAATTTCTGCCCTGACACAAGAGGGCGATGGTGGTCACTTTTTTAGGCTCATTTGTTCAGTCGTGCTGTGGAGAGGGAGGAACACTGCAAACAAATATCACTGGCGTGTGTGTGGAGTGCTCACAGTGTCTCGGCCACACTGGGTTTGCCCCTGCTCACAGCGTGTGTGCTTTCATGGTCTACACTTCTCAGGCTCTAGATTGCTCTGCTGGAACAGTCTGAGGTGGGCCCTGGGTTGCGTGCACTTCCCAGGCTTAAGCCACTCAGGTTCAGGTTCTCAGGTACTCCACAAAGGCACAGACTGGGTGGGGCCTGCATTCTGTGCCCGTCCCAGGTCCAAGCAGCTCAGATGATCAGGTGCTTGGCGAGCACAGTCACCCCCAGGTGGGGGGTGCGTCTTATCCCCTCCCCCATCTCAGCCGCTCAGTTTTCTGCACAATGGGCGCACCTTCTCAGGTGTGCCGTGTGTCTCTTCTGGGGAGCTGATCTCTGGCTATGACCCTCCCGGTGAATGTCAACCATCCAGAATCCCAAGAAGTCTTGGTTAGCAATGAAGCCTGCTTTCAGTTTGGTAGAGGATGCCTCTCTGGAGCCACGATTGCTCCCTTCCAGCTCTGGCTGCTCCCGCCTGCCTGTCTCCCGTGGGGGATGGGCCAGTCCACAGCTGGTTAGCTCTGCTCAGTCCTTTGTTCTGTGAGCAGGCCTGGCAGTGTCTTAGGTTAGAGCTTTTCACTGGATAGTTCTCTCTCTCTCTCTCTCTCTCTCTCTCTCTCTCTCTGGCTATCCCCCAGTCTGGGTTGATATCTCATGTTAGTTCCCCCAGATTGTCGTCGGGGCATTCAGGCCAGGTCCTTACCCTAAGCAATGCAGCCCTCGCCTCCCTGCCCAGCCCCCGCTTGCTAGCGGTGGATGCTAGCATCTGGGCTGCTTTTCCGCTGGAAGTTGCCGTTAGGCACGGAATCTGTCAGGTTTAAGTAGGTATTTATTTATTTTTCCTTGCACTTATGTTGCCCTATGAGATTCCAAGACTTGCCACAGACCCGCAGGTGAGAGTGTTTCCTCGTGTTTGGAAACTTCTCTCTTTTTTAAGACTCCCTTCCTGGGACAGATCTCCGTCCCTACCTCTTTTGTCTCTCATATCTTTTATATTTTGTCCCATCTCCTTTCAAAGACAATGGGCTGCCTTTCTGGTGCCTGATGACCTCTACCAGCATTCAGAAGTTGTTTTGTGGAATTTGCTCAGGCTTCAAATGTTCTTTCCATGAATTTGTGGGGGAGAAAGTGGTCTCCCTGTCCTATTCCTCCACCATCTTAGGACCACCCTCAACTCTCTCTTTTAAAAAACTTCGTATTACATATTGGCATATAGCTGATTAAGGGATAGGCTAGCTACTCCAATATTCTTGGGCTTCCATTGTGGTTCAGCTGGTAAAGAATCGCAAGCAATGTGGGAGACCTGTGTTTGATCCCTAGGTTGGGAAGATTCCCAGGAGAAGGGAAAGGCTACCCCCTCTGCTATTCTGGCCTGAACAATTCCATGGACTGTATAGTCCATGGGGTCCAAAGAGCTGGACACAACTGAGCGACTTTCACTTTTACTTTTCATAGCCGATTAACAATGTTATGATAGTTTCAGGTGGGCAGCAAAGGGACTCAGCCATACATCTACATGAACCCATTCTCCTCCAAACACTGGTGGCTTCTCATTGCAGAGCATGGGCTCTAGGTGTGTGGCTGTGGCTCACGGGGTTAAGTTGTTCTGCAGCATGTGGGACCATCCGGACCAGGAATTTAATTTGTGTCCCCTGCATTGGCAGGCAGATTCCTGCCCATTGGACTACCAGGAAAGTCCCAAGTTGGTGAAATACATTCCTAGTGAAACTTAACTAAGATTTCTCATTTTACCACCTATATTAGCCCAGGTTCTCAAGAGGAACAGAACCAATAGGATGAATCAATAGAGGTGAGAAAGGATTTTATTTAAGAAACTGATTCATGAAATTGTGGAGGTTGGAAAGCCCAAAAACCTCAAGAACCAGCAGCACACTGGAAACCCAGGATGACCTGATGTTGCATCTCACATTCGAGGGCCTCCAGAAGCTTTTTTTTTTTTTCTTCTTCAAGGAGATCAATTTTCTTTTTCCTCTTAGGCCTTTAACTGATTGGATGAGGTTCACCTAAATTATGGAGGGTAATGTGCTTTATTCAGAGTCTACTGATGTAAATGTTAACTCAGAAACAGACTCACTGACTTAGAAAATAAGCTTATGATTACAGGGGGGAAGTGGGGGATGAGAGATAGATTGGGAGTTTGGGATTCACATGTACCCACTGCTATATTTAAAATAGATAATCAACAAGCACCTATTGCATAGCACAGGGAACTCTACTCAATATTCTGTAATAGCCTAAATGCAAAAATAATTTGTAAAAGAATAGATATACGTATATGTGTAATGAATCACTTTGCTATACACTTGAAACTAACACAACATTGTTAATCAACTGTGATCCACTATAAGATAAAGATGGAAGAAATTATTTTTCCTGCCAAACAATGCTAGTTCATGTAACACCTTCACAGCAATATCCAGACTAGTGTGAGACCAAATATGTGGGTACAGCGGCCCAGCCACATTACTACATAAAATTAACCATAATATCAACTAAACCTTATTAGTCTTCAGTCATCTACAACTGAAATAAAGCTCATGCCATTATGCTATTACTACCATTGCACTCATTTGATCAAACCAGTCAATTCTAAAGAAAATCAACTCTGAATATTCTTTGAAAGGAGTGATGCTGAAGCTGAAGCTCCAATACTTAGGCTACCTGATGCAAAGAGCTGACACACTGGGGAAAAAAAAAAAAAAAAAACGCTGATGCTGGGGAAAATCGAGGGCATGAGGAGAAGGGGGCAATAGAAGAGGAGATGTTTGGATAGCATCATTGACTCAAGGGACATGAGTTTCAGCAAACTCTGGGAGGTAGTGGAGGACAGAGAAGCCTGATGTGCTGCAGTCTATGGGGCCACAAAGAGTTGGACACGGCTTAACAACTGAAGAACAACTCATTTTGCATTGGGGAAATTGTGCTTCAAAGGACAGGTGGCATTTCCAAAGACAAGTGGCCACCAAGTGAAAGTTTGTATGCAGACTTGGGTCTTCAAATCCATTCTCCACCAGGATCCTCTGTCACATAACAGTGTTGAAATGGCAGTACAGCCTGAAGAGGAATTCTTTTTTATCTTTGCCTCAGAAGAAATATCCTGTAAAGCACACAGCTCTGAAAAGATTTTTCTTAGGGTTCAACTTCTCACTTGGATGGGATCACAGACTGGGTACTGTTTGTAGGTATACTTAATCCCTTTACACCCACAGTGGTTTCATATCACAAAACCTACTGCTGCCAGTGATTCATTTCAGGCCTGGACTGAAATCAAGCAGAGGAGCTGTGACCTCAGTGCACTATAGAAAGGCCAGGAGCTCATCTGCAGGGAACCATAGCAGCTATGGCTGCTGAAACTAGAAAGGCCACTGTATAACTCCAATCTTGAACTGCAATATCCATGCTTTTCCTATGTGTCCTGAAACATGTAACTTCAACAGGAGAAACCATCCTGGAGAGAAATCCAGAGAGGTTTCAGCCATTGCCAGAGGATCAAGAATCTGAGTATGGGCAAAGGCACCAATCTGAGGACTTTCTTCCTCCTTCAAATATGCCCCCTCGTTTGGGAAAGGTTGGAGTTTCTAAGATGTGTCCTTGTTATCAGCTCTCTGTGTATACTCTGTACCTTTACATCTAGCACCTGAGGCTCCATGAGGGCTGTGCCTGTCAGTAACTGATTCCTTGTGGAGTCCCAGGAGATGCAGGGGAAAGGCAGAGTCCTCAGTTCTGTGCAAAGCACAGGAACCTTGGGGAGGCTGCTGGAAAGTGGTGGGCAGTGGAGACACCACCATCTCCCTAGGATGCAGTGGCCACATGGAAAGGGTTGAAATTGAAGCTCCATTTTCCTATCTTTGTCATCTCTGTCTTTCTGCCCCAGGACTCTTGGTGCTGCTGCTGTTTCCAATGGGACCTACAGCCCAGAACAGTAAAGGTGAGTCTGGGGAAAGGTGGAGAATGCATGCCAGGGTCTGGGTTCTCTCACCGACAAGGGAGAAAAGGAGACTTATTTTTCAAGTGAGGTTCAGAAATGGTTCTCTGGGAACAAGAGAAGTTGTTTCTTCTACCCAAATGCCCAGAATGTTCTGAGCTCTTCCCGTTTGGATAGCATTGTCTCTCCCCCTTCCTCCCTCCCTTCCTCCCATTCATGCTTCCTTCCATTCTGCCCATGGACCCCCAGATGATAGCTTTCTTTCATTCTCTGGAACTTCTGATGACGGTCTCCATCCCCACTTCTGCCCCCCACAGCCTGCGCTCTGCCATGCCCTCCAAACTCCTCATGTGTCAATGGTACTTCCTGCCGCTGTGCTCCAGGATTCATTTCTTTTTCTGGGGAGATCTTCACGGACCCCTTGGAAAGCTGTGATGGTACGAAGATTTGGGGTGGTTGCAGGACATGCAGAGAATGTGGGGTACAGCCCAGTACCCATAGGAGACATGGATATTCAATGGGTGCCTCAGGCTTTGTCCTCAGAACTGTCAAGCACAGAAAAAAAGAAAAACAAAAACATACAAAGGTGGAGAGATGAGACATGAATAACGTGAATAATCCTGGCTTTCTGGGGAGGAGCTAGGTCTTCAGGAGTCTGGAGTCTGAGCCTCAGTTTGTCCTTTCAGGACTGAGGAGGGAGATGCAAAACTTCTACCCACTCCCCACTTCAGCACTGCCCACTGTGTCCCAATCTGGGGTGCCAGTCAGAGGGCTAGGAAGATCAGAGCTGACTGCACAAGCTTCAGGGATGGCTTGTTCCAGCTGCATCCTAGACTCAGCAGTATTGACCAAGAGTCTAAATCGTTCCAGAGAGACATGGATTACATATCAGGCCCAGTGCTACAGAGTCAGGTAGGGGATGGGGATCTCTGTCTTGAGGGGACACACATCTTTGGGAGGTGACCCTTTGCCCTGTTGTGTTCCAGACATCAATGAGTGTGAACCGCCCTCACCAGTGTACTGTGGAAGTTCAGCAGACTGCCAGAACACGGAAGGGGGCTACTACTGCACATGCAGCCCAGGATATGAGCCTGTTTCTGGGGCAATGATCTTCCGGAATGAGAGTGAGAACACATGTCGAGGTAAGAATGAGGCTGCATTTCCTGCCTCTCATTTTTGACATTTCAGGGCTGAAATGCTGAGTCATTTCTGAAGCATCCAGGGGACAGGACCTTGGTTACAGGTGTAGCACCCAGGTCTGAGTTGGGACAGTTTACAGGTATCTGTCCCACCTGCACAGAGAGGCAGATGGTACAAGCCAAGGAACCAGGTCCCAGCTTTGCCACCTGAGAGCTGCATGTGTGACACTGGCCAGAACACTTATTCAGAAATCACTGTTAATATGGGAGATGTGATAATATTATTATGATTTTCTATTTTCTTTTTTAAGTACCCCTATCTTGCACAAATAAAAACAAAAGCAACTTTGCCAAGATCACTACGTGACCTTGGACAAGTTAATTCACCTATCTCTGTGCCCCAGCTTACCTAACTATAAAAAATGCGGGCAAGGGGAATTATGGTGTTTACCTCATAGAATTGCTGGAAAGGTATATGAGGTCACAAAGCACAAAACACTGATGGCTGTTGGGCTTTTAAATTATGGTCATCATGATCTAACATACCCTTTCCATCATGGGCATCCCTGAGGGCTCTGCCCCAGGGTGGGTGCTCAGGAGCAGCTGTCCTGCCCACTCCCTCACCAGGACCAGGAGGAGCATGGCCTCCACACATCACCAGGCTTTGCCCCACTTCCAGGGGGAGCAGGCAGGTAGGGAAAGGGGCAAGGGGCCAGCAGTGGGTCAAACAGGACTCCAGAGAGGGGTCCATGAAGAGGGATAGACCTGAATACTGAGGGTGAGGAGGGGAGGAGAGAGAAGGTGGGAGGTGAGAAGAATGCTGAGCTCAGGGTACAGAGGACTCTGAAGAGGGTTCTTTGACCTCCCTGCTACAGGGAGAAGAGCCAGCGACTGTGGGCCCAGTCCCTTCCCTCCTGCACTGCAGACAGAGAGCAGCAGAGCCTCCCTAGTGGGAGGGAAGAGGGGACCTGCATCTGTATGGAGTCCCTGCTAGCCTATAGCAGCCTCGGTGGGTGGCTGTTGTGCTTGAACTCATGACCTGGTCAGAAGACAGAGCCTTCAGTAAATTAGTAATGGTCCCTCATCTCCAGGCCTACTGTGTGTTTGGGAATGGAGATTGAGTTGACTTTCCACCCCCAATTTGCCTCATTGGCCAGATACTCTTGTGCAGTAAGCAACCTGCACAACTGCACATGGTGATCATTGATCCCACTCAGTGTGTCTGCACTAAGGGGGCTGCTCACCCATTGTTGTGAGACCCTCCAGAGACATAGATGTAGAAGACTGAAGTGGAAGGGGACCTCAACAGACCTCAAGGTGGATGACAGGGAGAGAGCCACCTGCTGGTTTGCATCAAAACCTTCTGCCTGAAGACCTAGAGCTGTGACAGGCTCAGCTGGATTGTCTTACACTCCCCACCTCAGCATTCCAGCCCTCGCTGCACCCAAGTACATCTCCATCCATGTTCAGGCCATGAGGTCTGCCATGAGAAGAAGACCTGGGCTGGGTCCCTGGGCTCCTTGTTCAACTTTTCCAGACAGCTGTCCTGTGTGCCTATCTAGTCTCCCAACCCTCTCTGAACCCCAAGACTCAGAACCTCTGCAGAGGGTCTCTTCTGGATGTTCAGAACATCCCACTGTCACATGGCCTCTTATCTTCTTAAAACAAAAGAGAAAGTGACATTCATGATACTCAGTGTGGTCACAGCACTGTGTGTTCCAGAACACTATCTGTCCTCTTTGCCATTGTTAGTGCTGTCTGGGAGAATACCTGCCCTGATTGGGGCTTATGAGACCCTGGGTCATGGTGGACTCTGGGGCCCCATCCAGAAATGTGAGAGGAGGAAGACTCAAGGAATGATCACGGACCCTGCCAGCAAACAGCCTGGAGAAGATGCCTCCTGGCACCCTGATGTAACATCTCAACTGCTCAGCTTCCATTTATTTCCCCATCCAAGGCTCCACCTGACCCTCTCCCATAATTTCAGTTCATGGGCCTGAGGTAGCTCTGATGACTGGGGCCTGGGAGGATGTTGTGTCAGGGGTGTGGCAGGGTGACATCAACCCCCAACTCACTGGAAGAATCAGGTAAATGAAGAGGTTTTCCATCTGGTCTCAAGGGACCATTTCCTCTGGTCTGACCCTCTACTAAGGAGATCAGCCCAGACTGCACAATGACCCAGACCATGTGAGGACAGAAGGTGGAGACTAAGCCCCACCCAGCAGTGTGCACATGTCCACATTTCTAGTGGGAGGCCAAGTGTCAAGATGGCAGAAACACCTGCCACCCTTCGCCCATGAGCACCTTCTCCCTGCTCCAGCCACCCAGCCCTTGCCCATCATGAGCCTTGCTCAGCTGTGGATTCTCATCACTTCCTACAAGTCTGGGGTATGCCTTCATGGGAATCAGATAAAGGCACCTTCACAGCCCTAAAGCTGACTAGCCAGACATCAAACCCACTGTCCAGCACAGCCTGGTGCCCACTGAGCTTCCCTGGTAGCTCAGAGGTTAAAGTGTCTGCCTGCAATGCAGGAAACCTGGGTTTGATCCCTGGGTCAGGAAGGTCCCCTGGAGAAGGAAATGGCAACCCACTCCAGTATTCTTGCCTGGAGAATCCCATGGACAGAGGAGCCTGGTGGGCTACAGTCCACGGGGTCGCAAAGAGTCAGACACGACTGAGCGACTTCACTTTCACTTTCATTTTCTGTGTAACTGCCCACAAGCCTTAGCCTTGAGCTGCATGACTCAGGGGTGGGTCTTCATCCATGTCCACAGAGCTGGAGTCTCAGCATGGATGGAAAAGCACTGTCCTGCCGGGGTCAGCAGGATCCAAGGAGAACTCAGTGGCAGCATTTGCCCTGGGGAAGTCAGGACAAAGTGCATCACTGGGAACCAAGATGGGCCCTGCTCAGGGAACACAGCTTTACTCGGTTACCAAGAAGACCCACCCAGGCCTTTGTCCAAATCTTTAGCCTTGGACACAGGCAGCTGTGATGCCCCCATCCAGCTGGGTTCTTCCCAGAGGGGCTCACGGAGTCAGAGAGAGCAAACTGGGTAACTTGGGCCACTTATGGCCACTTCTGGATGACAGAACTTCTGAGTCACCATGCTCATCCATAGCATAACTCAATATGAATGAGGAGAGGCCCCCACTCACCAAGAAAGAGAAAGCGGGCCCTTCTGGATGCTTCTATGCTGAGAAACATGGCTGACATCCAGACCAGAAGGCTGTCCACAGCAGCAGGTATCCATCACACTCTCCTTCCCCTTGCAAATGTGGACGAATGTCAGCACAGACCCCGAGTCTGTAAAGGCTGCAGTGTCTGCATCAACACCGAGGGCAACTACACCTGCCAGTGCCCACCCAGCTTGGAGTTCAGCCCAGAGGACCCGAGGCATTGCACAGGTAGACCCTCGGAAGACAGTGTGAGGCAGGCCTGGAGCTGGGGAAGGAGCTGGGGTGGTTCAGGGACCCCAAGAATGAGGGGGACGAGACTCAGGCTCCTGTGACACCAAGGGCCTGCTGGGGCCCTGTCCAAGGATCACATCCTCAAATGGTCCCACCACAGACCAGGGAGACAGCAGAGCCTTCTGGGCCTGGGGTTTCTTTGTAGAGTTCCCTGCCCCCCAAGAACATCCCCAGACCTCACCCCTTCCGCATCTGCTACATTAGAGCAGAGGGAGGTGTCACCTCTGGCTTTCAGAGGGGGAACCTCGGTTCAGGGCTAAAGAGAATGTGAGTAAGAGCATTGATGGAGGAGTCGAGTTTCCATGACTCAGTTTCTATCTTTGCCTCATTTTTCTTCTTAAAAATAGGGACAACGTCCCAGCTGGAGTCATCTTAAGGGAAGCTGCCATGACAATCTTTGGCAATGAAGAGGCAGCAACACTATGAGGAGAGCTGTGCCCTTAGCACAGTGATGAGCTTGGAGACCTGGGCTGCACAGGACTTGTCCTCTGGGTTCTGTTCTAATAAAGGCAGGGATGCAGCTCCAGATGGCAGTGGTGCCTCCCCCTCACCCACTGCATCACATGTGGTCATGATCAGTGCTACAACCTCCCTGGTTAGAAGCCCACAGAGCCTCCTGCACCAGACGTGAAGGGATTCAGCTTGGTCTGGGATTACACCTGCACCCACAAAGTTGTGCCCTGTCCACCTTGCAGGAAGGATCTGAGCTTATGGAACTTTTGCATTAGAAAATGCTATCACACATTTGTATCCCAACAGGCCAGGTAACTTGCAGAGAGAGGGTGTCCTCAGAGAGCAGCGCTAAGAAATCTGAGAAGGGGCTTGAAGAATGGGTGCAGTGAGTGAAGGGGAGTAGCTCTGATCTTCTGGCTTTGTCCTCAGATGTGAATGAATGCACCTCAGGGAAAAAGCCATGCCACAGCTCCACCCACTGCCTCAACTCCGTGGGCAGCTATGAGTGCCGCTGCCGCTCCGGCTGGAAGCCTATCCATGGGTCCCCCAATGGCCCAAACATCACAGTCTGTGAAGGTTTGGAGCTCAAATGCTACACTCTTGGAGACCCACACTCAAAACATCTAACCATATACTCATTGGTACCCACACAAACCAAACAGAAAGATCACTGGGGGTCCCCTGCTGTGTAAGGTGTTACGCATTTTGAGGCTAAATGTGAAAAGATCTTGGAGGGGTGAGGGGTCCTAGAAAAGGAGCTGGGGTACAAAGCAGAAGGCTCCCAGGGACCCCAGGCAACAGCTAATCACCAACTGGAAAGAGAATATTTCAGTATTTTCACAAGCTGTACTTGTCTCATCTGCTGTCTGTCAGAACTCTACACACTTCCTATATATATTTTCACAGCATCCACTACTCAAAGATGTGCTGTCCTTGATTCTAGGAGGTGGCATCACCTCCTGGGGAAATAATATGGGGGAAAAGAGGGGCACAAGGAGGACAGGGGCCTCACAGGACTGAGGCAGAGCCTGACCCCCTCCTTCTTGTCCCCAGATGTGGATGAGTGCAGCTCCCAGCAGCATCAGTGTCACAACACCACCGTCTGCGTCAACACTGTGGGTTCACACAGGTGCCACTGCCGCCAAGGCTGGGAGCCTAAACCTGGGTTCTGGGATAAGCAAAGGAACACCATCTGTAAAGGTACCTGTCCTACCCTGATCTAAGACCCACCCACAGCAAACACAGACACTGCCACACCTAATGAGTTGCTCACCTGTCCCCTGCAGAGATCTCCTTCCCCACCTGGACTGCTCCCTCTGGAATCAAGAGCCAGGTGAGTGGCCCCAAAGGGACAGGCAGCAGGAAATCTCTCCGCAAAGCCTGTTCATTTCCCCCAAGCTCCTACACTCACATGAGGCTCTCTGGCCACCTTGTCTTCTCCCCTAGGCGCTCTCTCACTTCTTGAACAGAATCCAGGATCTGGGCAGAAACTTCAGTTCGGCCTCTGTCCTGAACACTGTTCGGGTAAGGGCCGGACCCAAGGGAGGCAGACAGAAGCATCCCATAGAAGCCTTGGGAAACTTTGATCTGGAAAGGGACACCCCAACAACAATGGCACACTCTCCCACAGGGTGGGTGGGAACAGTGGACACGTGTAGTGACTACTGAACACCATGGCACATCTACTAATGCCCTTTCCTTGCTCTATTTCTGGACATTGGGTTTACATCATCCTTGACACTAATGAAAAAGTTTGACCTCTGAGTGGCTGGATTGAAGCGGCAAAAATCACCCAGGGAATCCCATCCAGTACCACCTGTATCACCCAGACAGTCTCTTTAGTCTGTTTTCTGTGACTGAGTCATAACTTCATACGGCCTCTCAGATGCATGGGCTACTGGCTTTGTGTCCCCATCCCCCCAGGACCTCGTACAGGAGATGGGTGATTTGCTGGAGACCCCCGGGGACCTGAAAACCCTGCCCTTCTCAGAGCAGCACTTTGTGGTCACTAACCTGCTCTTTGGCCTGGAAAATGTCCTGAGAGGGGTGAGCAAGGCACTGCCTAAAGGGTCATTTACCTTCAGTTCATCTGCAGGCATAGGTAAGTCAGTACCTGAGTCTGACCGCAGGTTCCTGCTTCGCTTGTTCCCTGCCTCCTTGCTCTTCCAATCCCACTAGAGCAAAGTGACCATGCCTATATCTCCCAGTTAATGTCATAAACAAATTAAAATAAAAGGTTAAGGGCAAAATCGTTGAGAGGGATTAATAGGTACAAACTTGTAGTTGTGAAATAAATAAAAGGATGTAAGGTACAGAATCTGGGGAAGGAAATGGCAACCTGCTCCAGTATTCTTGCATGGGGAATCCATGGACAGAAGACCCTGGAGGGCTACAGTCCAGGGGTTTGCAGAAGTCAGACACGACGTAGTGACTAAACCACCACCAATGATGTTCAGCATAGGGAATGTAGTCAATAATATATGGAAATGAGTGGTAACTAGAGTTAGTGTGCTGATCATGTTGTAATGTATGATAATATCAAATCATTGTATCATACACCTGAAACTATTATAATATTCTAGTTCAATTGCACTTCAGTGAAAAACAGAGAGAAAAAGAGGTTAAAAATAAATGAAAAACTAAACTTTCATTGTAAAATGAAGTATCAGCAAAGGAAATAATTATACTGAAGAATTTATGATAAAATATAAATGGCTTCAAAACAAGACCACCTGCTGTCTCAGATGGTAAAGAATCTGCCTGCAATGCAGGATACCTGGGTTCAATCCCTGGGTCAGTAATATCCCCTAAAGAAGGAAGTGGCAATCCACTCCCAGTGCTCCTGCCTGGAGAATTCCAAGGACAGAAGAGTCCGGTGGGCTACAGTCCATGGGGTCACGAAGAGTCAGACAAGAGTCACTAATACTTTCACTGTCTTTTCAAAAGAAAACAAGGTATTAAATTTGGAAGTGTATAAATCTAGTATTATTTGCTATTTAAGTCTGATTTGTTTTATTAAGTTGAAATGCACTTAATATAAATTCACCATTTTAACCAGAGTGTACAATTTGGAGACATGTAGTAGTGCATTCACAGAGGTGTATAACCTTCACCTCTATTTCTAAAACAGTTTCATAATCGTAAAGGTATTCTCTGTCCACTAAACAGTCACAAATTTCTCCTTTCCTTCAGCCCTGGCAATCAGTTATTGGTTTTCTGTCCCTATGGATTTCCATCCTGGATAGCTCCTATAAATAGAAATAAATATATTATTTTCCTATAAACATTTGGGTTATTTCTACATTTTGACTGTTGTGAACAGTACTACTGTGCATATTGATGTATAGGTATTGGCTTGAATATCTATTTTAATTCATTTAAGTCACAAAGCTAGGAGTGGTATTGCTGAGTTATGCAGTAGTTCTATTTTCAACTTTTTGAGAAACTACCTATTTTCACAAAGTGGCTTTTTTTCCATTTTCCATTGCCAACAGCAATGTACAAGGGTTCCAGTCTCCTTACTGTCAGTGACACCTGTTGCTTCCATTTTTTTTTCCTGTCATAGCCATACTAGTAGCTGTCAGGAGAGATTGCATCATGGTTTAATCTGCATTTCTCTAGTACCTAAGGATGTTTAATTTTTTTTTTATGTCATTGTTGAGCATTTTTGTACCTTTCTTGGAAATATGTCTATCTACTCAAGTCCTTTTGCCTATTTTTTTTTCTTTTGGCCATGGCATGCAGCATGCAGGATCTTAATTCCCTGACCAGGGACTGAACCCAGGTCACCACAGTGAAAGCCCAAGTTCTAACCACTAAATGGCCAGGAATTCTCCATCATAATAATTAAACAGATATACTATATAAGCACATATAGTATATCTGTGTCTCATTGAAAAAGACCCTGATGCTGGGACAGATTGAAAGCAAAAGGAGAAAGAGGCAGCAGAGCATGAGATGGTTAGATAGAAATCACTGACTCAATGGACATGAATTTGATCAAACTCCATGGGTTAGTGAAGCACTGGGAAGCCTGACATGAAACAGTCCGTGGGGTTGCAAAGAGTTGGACATGACTTAGCAACTGAACAGCATGGTGTTATAGTCATCAAAACAATCACAATTACTAATCTAACTCCCACAATTCATAGAACTGTCACTGGAGGTGCAGGCGCCAAGCTACAGGAATATCACCTTGATTCAGAAACAGACAAAGATGATGCTGACCTGGGATACAGTGCATGATTCTGGTGACTCAGGTAATGGCTGAGACAGCGGGTAAGTCTTCACTGTGTGTCAAGATGCCCAAGGATATGACAAATGGGATATTGAAGTTTAAAGGGAATTGTGGGTTATGGTGGGGCAAAAGGAAATGGTCCATCTGTAGAAGAAGAGGTCCTTTCGGGCACTGCAAGATGTCAACCTTAGCTTTGTCCTGCAGGTCTTGCTGTGGTGGGCCTCCTGTCCACTCCAGGGATAGACAAATTCCTGGCGGAGGCCCCTCTGGTCCTGGATGCTGAGGAACTGACAACTCTACATGAGACACACAGGGGTTTGCTGCAGGAAACCTCCCACATCCTGCTGTCGGATGTCATATCTGCCTTTATCACCAACAAGGACACTGAGAACCTCAGGTCCCCAGTCACCTTTGTCTTCCAACATGTGAGTCCAGATGGGATGGAGTGGTGGGTGTGGAACAGGCCTGAGTCCTGGGCCCAGCCTTGGGCTTCAGGGGGCTGTGCCATGGGTGCATAAACTGTTTAGGAAAGCCCTTCACAAGCTAGCTTTGGGTCAGCATTTCTGAGCAACAGAACCCCGAACTCACACCCACTTCCTCTTCCTGTTAACACAGTCAGTGACCCCTGGGCCAAGAGAGAAGGTGCACTGTGTGTATTGGGAGCATGGCCAGAATGGAAGTGGTCATTGGGACACCAGAGGCTGCTGGGTGACCAGCACCAGAGACAACAGCACCACCTGTCAGTGCAGCCACCTCAGCATCTTTGCTGTCCTCATGGCCCACTACGGTGTTCAGGTGAGAACTCTCACACAGGCAGCATCCAAGGGCTACTGCTGCTGCTGCTGCCTCTCTTTAGTCATGTCCGAATCTGTGCAACCCCATAGACAACAGCCCACCAGGTGTAACAAATTCCCCCACACACAGCAGCTTTAGAAACATACATTTATTATTATCTCACAGTTTCTTCAAGTTAGCAAATAGTCGTGGTTCAGATGAGCTCTCTGTTCAGGTTCCTACAAGTCTTATAAACCTTTCATCAGAAAATTGGGGTTGTCCCCTAACTCCCTGATTTCAGTTTCTGGTGTTAGTAGGACTGAGGTAGTATTTTCTTTATCTCTGGCAGCAGAGAACCAGGCTCAGTTCCCATGGTTGCCTGCATTGCTTATCATCTGTTGCTGTTGTTCAGTTGCTAAGTCATGTCCCACACCTTGCGACCCCATATACTATAGCAGAACAGGTTCCCCTGTCCTTCAGTATCTCCCAGATTTTACTCAGAGTCATATCCACTGAGGCATTGATGCCACCCAACCATCTCATCCTCTGCTGTACCGTTCTCCTTTTGCCATCATTCTTTCCCAGCATCAGGGTCTTCTCCAATGAGTGGACTCTGTGCACATCAGGGGCCAAAGTATTGGAGCTTCAGCTCAGTCCTTCCAATGAATATTCAGGGTTGATTTCCTTTAGGACTGACTGGTT
Source organism: Bos grunniens (assembly GCF_055505025.1). Classification (NCBI taxonomy): domain Eukaryota; kingdom Metazoa; phylum Chordata; class Mammalia; order Artiodactyla; family Bovidae; genus Bos; species Bos grunniens. The sequence continues at coordinate 10,800,867 of NC_141171.1, forward strand.
TGATCTGTTTGATGTCCAAGGGACTCTCAGCGAGTCTTCTACAGCATCACAATTCAAAAGCATCAATTCTTCAGCACTCAGCCTTCTTTCTGGTCCTAATTCTCCTCTGGGACCTCTCACAGTGCACCAGTGAATCTGTCTGGAGATCAGCAGCAGAAACTCCCTCATGTCAGAACTCTCTCAAACTCTGAATCGTTTTCTCCAAGAAGAGCCTACCTCTTCTGAAGGCTCTTCTGGTTACAACAGGTCTAACCAGGATAAACTCTCTAAGTCAGTTGATGGAGGGCTTGAATTTCACCTGCAACACTCTCTTCACAGCAGCACCTGGGTTGGCTCTTGACTGAACATAGAGCAGAGATGGAGATGAGGTGTGGTTGCCACATTAAAATTCTGTTTACCCCAGGGGTCTTCACAACAGGGTGCTCAGGGGCTTCAGAAAATATGAATTTTATGCTACCACCATTGTCAAAATATAGTAGACTTCCTCCGTCAAGGGTTCAGTTCTAATCTATAATCATTGGGGTGAGTGGCGTCCAAGGCAGGTGATTAATACCTGGACAGAGAGTCTCAGGTACAGATTCTGTCACACACCATCACATGGTGGGGATGGAGGGTGGTGCTCAGCATGAAGTTTCATGCCTCTGTGTACCTACTGTGGTAACTGGGAGGCTGAGTCATGCACAGAAGTCTATAGGAAAATAAACCCTTGTGAGTTCCAAGTTTGTTCTTGACTAAAGATTCTCCTGTCCCTCTGTCCTTCCAGGGACAGAATTCATCATTCAGATCCCATAAAATTCTAACATTCAGAAGCTGGAGAAAGCTATCCACAAATATACTAACTCTATCTAGGCCTTCTATTCTGATTTTTCTATGTCTAAAAATAAAAATGGTGGAAGGGTCATTACCCAGAGCAGGAATGCGTGACTGTGGTCCCCTCTCTGCTGGGTCCCAGGAGGAGGATCCCGCACTGACTGTGATCACCTACGTGGGGCTGAGCCTCTCTCTGCTCTGCCTCCTCCTGGCGGCCCTCACCTTCCTGCTGTGCAAAGCCATCCAGAACACCAGCACCTCGCTCCACCTGCAGCTCTCGCTCTGCCTCTTCCTGGCCCACCTGCTCTTCCTCACAGCCATCGACAGAACTGAGAGCAAGGTTCGTATACTTTTCCAAAATACTCCTCCCCCAGGGGATTCTGAGTTCATGGAGCCACACTGCTTTGGACACTTTTATAAAATGACTTGGGTTTCAGGTAAGGTTAAATTGGAAAATAACCAGTCTCACATTGACTGCCACGACTAGAAGACAAAGACTCTGTTGACAACTCCTTCATATACATCAAAGTTCTCCCTAGTGGCAAGTTATAGGAGTACCAGGGCCGTGCTCCACCCTGACAGTCCCTCCTGGTGGCACCTTCCTCCTCCTGCAGGTGCTGTGCGCCATCATCGCAGGTGCCTTACACTATCTCTACCTGGCCTCCTTCACCTGGATGCTACTGGTGGGCCTGCACCTCTTCCTCTCTGCACGCAACCTGACGGTGGTCAACTACTCCGGTATCAACAGGTTCATGAAGAAGGCCATGTTCCCTGTTGGCTACGGAGTCCCTGCTGTGATTGTGGCCATTTCTGCAGCATCCAGGCCTCATCTTTATGGGACTTCCACCAGGTAAATTAACTTCCAACTGTTCTTATCTCTCCAGCACAATCATGTGTTGTAGAACAAATGTAGTATTTGACTATGACAGATCACAATATATACAGACACTAAGTAATAATCCCTAGGTCATCTTTGGTAGAGGATGATAATATTGAAGGAGAATGCCTTCAACCTCTGCTCATAAAATAATAAAGAGGAAATCAAAGGAAGTGCTTAGGGCATCATTTAGAAAAATATAGCCTTCTGTTTTACCCTAATTCTATAGGATGTTTCAATTTTTCGTTTGTAATAGTAGATGCTGTAATTCACCCCACTTTACAGATAAGTAAACTAAAGCACAAATAGTTTAAGTAAATGCAGAAACGTGCACAGTTTAATTCAGTTTAGTAGGTAGCCAAGCTTAATTCAAATTCAGAGTCAAGATTCTTAGCTTACACTTTTATTTTCAGCTTTTAATACTAGACTTACTGTTTTTGCATTTTTGTTGACATATGCTACATATATTGTAGGGCTTTCCTTGTGGCTCAGCTGGTAAAGAATCTGCCTGAGATGTGGGAGACCTGGGTTCGATCCCTGGGTTGGGAAGAAACCCTGGAGAAGGGAAAGGCTACCACTCCAGTATTCTGGCCAGGAGAATTCCATGGATTGAATAGTCCAGGGGATCACAAAGAGTCAGACATGACTGAGCAACTTTCACTCGCTCACTGCAAAATTCACCCTTTAAAAGTGTACAAATCAGTGGGTTTTAGAATAGTCACAGGGCACTGCAGCTATCATCACAGTCTAATTTTACAACATTTTCAACTCCCCAAAGAAACCTCATACACAATAAAATTCATTTCTCATTCCTTCTACCCACTCCTCTGCCCCAACCCCTGACAAATGCTTATCTACTTTCTGTCTCTATTGGATATTTCACATAAATGCAATTATGCATGTGGTCTTTTGTGGATGTTTTTACTTAACCTGAAGTTTTCAAGGTTCATTCATATCGTAGTATGTATCATGACCTCACTTTTTGTTGTTGTTTTTGTTGCTATCATTTTGCAAATAATATTCCATTATATGGATATGTCACATTTTGTTTATCCATCCATCAGCTGATAGACATTTAGCTTATTTACCTTTTTGTAAAGCTATTATGAATGAGATCACTACAAACATAAATGTACAAGTTTCATTTTTCCTGGTTATATATCTACTCTACAAGTAGAATCCTGGGGCCAAATGGAAGATCTGGTTAGCCTTCTGACAAACCACCACTTGTTTTCCAAAGCTTCTGGACCATTTTACAAGCCAACTAGCAGTGTATGAGGCTTTCAGTTTCTCCACGTGATTATCAGTGGTAGTAGTAGTAGCAATGAGAATGGAGTCAAATTTCACTGTGGTTTCAATTTGTGATTTCTCCAATGACTATTGATGTTGAGCATCTTTTCACCTGCTTATTGACCATTTGCATATTTTCTTTGGAGAAACACATATTCAAATATTTTACCTTTTTTGAAACTTTTGACTTTATTAATATTGGCATTGAAAATACCAGGTAATGCCTCTTCAGAAAAAAAATGGCATTGGATTATCATAAAATCGTGACATGAATCCAACTCTCAAGGAAGAAATGTCTATAAGGTCAAGATGATACTACAAAGCACAACAAAGCAGGATGTTGTTGCAGTCAACAGGCAAAAAGTCAGTTACTTCTAGAATCCACTCCTTGGGCTCCTTAGAACTATGTACATATTTCTACACATATTTGAAGAAGATATCCACATATCCATCATCAACAGCAATATAGTCTTTGTTTCTACCTTATGGGATGCAGTCATCCATCTTAAGTGAAAATGATTTTCACTCTTCTCAGAATAAAAAGTCACATCCTCCCAAAGGGTATTATATTAATTACTGGCCTATATCAAGTATTTCATAATTTCTTTCATTTATTTTTAAACTGAAATATAGTTGATTTACAATGTCATGTTAATTTCTTCTGTACAACAGACTGATTCAGTTATATATGAACATATGAATATATACTCTTTTCAATATTTTTTCCATTTATGCATTTTTTTTGATTGGAGGATAATTGCTTTGCAATGTTGTGTTGGTTTATGCCTTACAATAGATGAATCAGCCATAATTACATACATATATACTGCGCCCCTTTGAGTCTCCCTCCCTTCCCCCCATCCCACCCCTCCAGGTCATCACAGAGCAACAGGCTGGGCTCCCTGTATTAGAGAACAACTTCTTATCAGCTATTTGTTGTACACATGCTGGTGTATATATGTCAATGTTATTCTCTCAGTTCATCCTACCTTGTTCTTCCCTCACTGTATCCGCAATTCTATTCTCCATGTCTGCATCTCCATTCCTTCCCTCAAATAGCTCCATCAGTACTATTTTTCTAGATACTATATAACCACATTACTATATGATATTGGTTTTCTCTTTTTGACTTACTTCACTCTTGGTAACAGTCTCTAGGTTCATCCACCACACTACACCTAATTCAAATTTGTTCTTTTTTACAGCTGAGTAAGATTCCATTATATATTTATACCACAACTTCTTTATCTATTCATCTGTCAGTGGATATCTAGGTTGCTTCCATGTCCTGGCTACTGTAAATAGCACTGCAGTGAACACTGGGGTACATGTGTCCTTTTAAATTATGGTTTTCTCAGGGTAATTGAACAGTAGTGAGATTGCTGGGTCATATGTTTGTTTTAATCCTAGATTTTTAAGGAATCTCCATACCATTCTCCATAGTGTTTGAATCAATTTACATTGCCACCCACAGTGCAAGAAGGTTCCATTTTCCCCACACCCTCTCCAGCATTTTTGTTTGTAGATTTTTTGACGATGGCTATGAATTTAAGTGAGAAATAGACTTAAGGACCTAGATCTGAAAAATAGAGTGCCTGATGAACTATGGAATGAGGTTCGTGACATTGTACAGGAGACAGGGATCAAGACCATCCTCATGGAAAAGAAATGCAAAAAAGCAAAATGGCTGTCCGAGGAGGCCTTACAAATAGCTGTGAAAAGAAGAAAAGTGAAAAGCAAAGGAGAAAAGGAAAGATATAAACACCTGAATGCAGAGTTCCAAAGAATGGCAAGAAGAGATAAGAAAGCCTTCTACAGTGATCAATGCAAAGAAATAGAGGAAAACAACAGAATGGGAATGACTAGAGATCTCTTCAAGAAAATCAGAGATACAAAAGGAACATTTCATGCAAAGATGGGCTCAATAAAGGACAGAAATGGTATGAACCTAACAGAAGCAGAAGATATTAAGAAGAGATGGCAAGAATACACAGAAGAACTGTACAAAAAAGATCTTCATGACCCAGATAATCACGATGGTGTGATCACTGACCTAGAGCCAGACATCCTGGAATGTGAAGTCAAGTGGGCCTTAGAAAGCATCACTATGAACAAAGCTAGTGGAGGTGATGGAATTCCAGTTGAGCTATTCCAAATTCTGAAAGATGATGCTGTGAAAGTGCTGCACTCAATATGCCAGCAAATTTGGAAAACTCAGCAGTGGCCACAGGACTGGAAAAGGTCAGTTTTCATTCCAATCCCAAAGAAAGGCAATGCCAAAGAATATTCACACTACTGCACAATTGCACTCATCTCACATGCTAGTAAAGTAATGCTCAAAATTCTCCAAGTCAAGCTTCAGCAATACATGAACCATGAACTTCCATGTGTTCAAGCTCATTTTAGAAAAGGCAGAGGAACCAGAGATCCAATTACCAACATCTGCTGGATCATGGAAAAAGCAAGAGAGTTCCAGAAAAACATCTATTTCTGCTTGATTGACTATGCCAAAGCCTTTGACTGTGTGGATCACAATAAACTGTGGAAAATTCTGAAAGAGATGGGAATACAAGACCACCTGACCTGCCTCTTGAGAAATCTGTATGCAGGTCAGGAAGCAACAGTTAGAACTGGACATGGAACAACAGACTGGTTCCAAGTAGGAAAAGGAGTACGTCAAGGCTGTATATTGCCACCCTGCTTATTTAACTTCTATGCAGAGCACATCATGAGAAACACTGGACTGGAAGAAACACAAGTTGGAATCAAGATTGCCGAGAGAAATATCAATAACCTCAGATATGCAGATGACACCACCCTTATGGCAGAAAGTGAAGAGGAACTAAAAAACCTCTTGATGAAAGTGAAAGTGGAGAGTGAAAAAGTTGACTTAAAGCTCAACATTCAGAAAACTAAGATCATGGCATCTGGTCCCATCACTTCATGGAAAATATATGGGGAAATGGTGGAAACTGGCTGTCTTTATTTGGGGGGGCTCCAAAGTCACTGCAGATGGTGATTGCAGCCATGAAATTAAAAGATGCTTACTCCTTGGAAAGAAAGTTATGACCAACCTAGATAGCATATTAAAAAGCAGAGACATTACTTTCCCAACAAAAGGCTGTCTAGTCAAGGCTGTTTTTCCAGTGGCCATGTATGGATGTGAGAGTTGGACTGTGAAGAAAGCTGAGCACCGAGGAATTGATGCTTTTGAACTGTGGTGTTGGAATAGACTCTTGAGAGTCCCTTGGACTGCAAGGAGATCCAACCAGTCCATTCTAAAGGAAATCTGTCCTAGGTGTTCTTTGGAAATCTGTCCTACATGTTCAGCTAAAGCTGAAACTCCAATACTTTGGCCACCTCATGCGAAGAGTTGACTCATTGGAAAAAAAACTGATGCTGGGAGGGATTGGGGGCAGGAGGAGAAGGGGACGACAGAGGATGAGATTTCTGGATGGCATCACTGACTCAATGGACATGAGTTTGAGTGAACTCCAGAAGTTGGTGATGGATTCCTGACATGCTGTGAATCATGGGGTCACAAAGAGTCGGACACGACTGAGTGACTGAACTGAACTGAAGTGAACTCAATTCTGACCAGTGTGAGTTGATACCTCACTGTAGTTTTGATTTGCGTTTCTCTAATAATGAGTGATGTTGAGCATCTTTTCATACATTTATGCTGATAAACATATGAAATCCAATATTCGATAGGATATTAAACAGAATTCTGTGTGCTACACAACAGGGCCTTGTTGTTTATCCATTCCACATGTAATCACAACCCCCGCCCCCTTGGCAACCACAAGTCTGGCCACTACGTCCATGAGTCTGTATCCATTTCATAGATAGGTTCATTTGTGTCGTATTTTAGATTTCATAGATAAGTGATGTCATATGGTATTTATCTTTCTCTGTCTGACTGACTTCTCTAGTGTGATAATTGCTAGTTGCAGCCATGTTGCTGCTAATGGCACAGTTTCATTGTATTTGTGGCAGGATAGTATTCCACTGTGTATATGTACCACATCCTCTTTATCTGTGCCTCTCAGAGACACTTCTCCTTCTTTTTTTCCTCTGTATATAGCATATTTTCTTGTTTATTTGTATGTTCCTTAGAAGTAAGTCTCAGTCATGTCCATCTCTTTGCAACCCCATGGACTATAAAATCCATGGAATTCTCCAGGCCAGAATATTGTGGTGGGTAGCGGTTCACTTCAGGGGATCTCTCCAACCCAGCTATCGAACCCAGGTCTCCCACATTGCAGGCAGATACTTTACCAGCTGAGCCACCAGGGATATTATAATTATTGTTTAAAACTAGATGTTTTAGATAATACTTTGTAACACTCCAGTTATCAGATCCCTCTGCCTTCCAAGGTTTCCTGTTTTTAGTTTGCTGCTCTTTGTGTAATAGTTTAATGACATTCCTAGACTAGTTCTGTGTATTGATAATTGCCTGCAATGTGTGGCCTTTGAGTTCTAGTTTAGGTTCTTGTTTTTATTTTTTAGTTCTAGGTGCCTAGGATCTCATATCTGGTTCAGTATAATCTAGTGGCCAACCAGTGTTTGGCCATAAGATTTCTTTTTTTTTTTTTTTTTTTTTAGTTTATTTATTTTAATTGGAGATTTCCTTAAATGCCTTGCCTGTATGTTTTGCACACTTCCACAAAGGCATCTGTGTGAGAAGCCACATCTTCAGACTTCAGGAAGATTATTTAACAGTATGGGCTTTCACTTCCTGACTGCACAAGCCTCAAGATCAGCCAGAGATGAGAGACTGTTTTCTTTCTCAGGTCTTCACTGAGCATGGGCATATCATTGTGCATCCATGGATTTCTGGGAATATTTCAGAGCTTTTCAAAGTTCCCCATGTCCCTGATTTTCTCCAGTACTTCCTTTTAAATTCACAATCTAGTTGACTCCACCTGAGATCATATCTTTGGGAAACTGGAGATGTGACAGTAATTTGTATTATTTTGGTAATGTCCTAAAGGTGGGCTTTTGTTATGTCCCTCACTAAGATGAGCTGTCACCCAAATCCAAAAACCACCAAATCTGGAGGCTAAAGAGTTCTCAGGGAGCCAAAATTGAAAAAAATAAATGTACCCCAATGTTCATTGCAGCACTATTTACAATAGCTAGAACATGGAAGCAATCTAGATGTCCATCGACAGATGAATGGACAAAGAAGCTGTGGTACATATACACAGTGGAATATTACTCAGTCATGATAAGGAATGTATTTGAGTCCGTGCTAGTGAGGTGGATGAACCTAGAAACCAATATACAGACTGAAGTAAGTCAGAGGAAACAAAAATCATATATTAACACATATACATGGAATCTAGAAAGGTGGTACCGCTGAACCTATTTTCAGGGCACCAACGGCTTCCCAGAATCTGCCTACCAATAAAGGGGACACGGGTTCAATCCTTGAGTCAGGAAGATCCCCCAGAGAAGGAAACTGCAACCCTTTCCAGTATTCTTGCCTTCTAAATTGCATGGACAGAGGAGCGTGGCGGGCTACAGTCCAGAGCATCACAAACAGTCAGACATGACTGAGTGACTAAACAGCAGTCGGGACACAGATACAGAGAACAGACTTATGGATGGTGTTGGGGGGAAGGAGGTGAGGATGGAATGTATGTAGAGTGCAACATGGAAATATATACATTACCATATGTAAAATAGATAGTCAGTGGGAACTGGCTGTGTGGCTCAGGGATCTCAAATCGGGGATCTGTAACAACCTAGAGGGGTGGGATATGGTGGGAGAGAGATTCAAGAGGGAAGGGTCTTAGGTATACCTATGGCTGTGTCAACTACAAATCGGCACTTAACAAGAGCATTGCTAATAGCTGAACAACAAAGGCATTTGCCATCTGCCTCTATGGAGATGGAACCCCATGCTGCTATAGTGTTGACCTTCAACAATCCCTGAGGGAGTTTAGGGTGGAGTGAGGCACTCTGTGCTCCAGGGAATCTGGTGGGACAGGTCTTTAGATAGTTGGATGATTTTAGAAACAGATTTTATGATGTCAATCCTTGCATCTCCTCATTTAGTGCTTCTCATCTAGAGAAGCACTAAATCCCTTCATGGTGACATCCTCATGACTAACAAAAGCCTTTTGTAAAATGAGTTTTTCATGGCATTGAACTCCCCCTTCACCACAACCTTATGTATTGACTTTCCCCCACTGCCTCTTTGGAGCAGTCTCTCAGAACTGTCTGAGATGCTGCCCCTCCCCAGGCTGCAGTCCTCATTTTGCCCTAAATAAAACTAACTCACAACTCTCAAGATAAACACCCTTTTTTTTTTTAGTCAACAGCTGATTCATGTTGATATATGACAAAAACTAACACAATATTGTAAAGCAATTATCCTTCAATTAAAAATAAATTTAGTTATTTTAAAAAAGAGTTCCCAGGGAGTTAAAGAGTCAGAAAAAGATATTGACTGTGCTCTGGGTATAATATGATGCTTTTAATGAAGCTCCAAAAACAGTCACACATCTTTACTGCCTGCAATGCTATTAGCTTTTGGCTGCTGCACCACTTAGCTGGGGAGAGATGGAACGGAAATAGTTCAAAGGGAAATATCGCAGACTTTTTTCCCCCATCTTATTGAGGTTCCACAGTTTCTCTTGGATCAACAACTTTCAGTTTGTTCTGTGGCCTTGGATAACTGCCAGTTTTGAAATGGTTGGTTTTAGTTGTTTTGCTTGTATTTTGGTTGTTTTAGGAGGAGTTCAAGTTTACCAAGGTCTTCAGTCTCCTGTTCAGGAAGTCATTCTCCCAGAACATGCACGCTTAAACATACCATGCTGCTAAAGTGATGTTTATCTGTGTCAACTGAGCTCTCTCCAGGAATCCCTGAACACTTCAGTTTTCTCAAACTTAATGCAGTGAAGTGTACTTCATTCTTCTCAGTGGCTGCTATATTTTCCTGAAATGTCCCACCATGCTCTCTGTTGTTCTAGAATGTCTCACTCTCTAGTTTACAGTAATGTAAGACTTAAAAGATGCTTACTCCTTGGAAGGAAAGTTATGTCCAACATAGACAGCATATTCAAAAGCAGAGACATTACTTTGCCAACAAAGGTCCATCTAGTCAAGGCTATGGTTTTTCCTGTGGTCATGTATGGATATGAGAGTTGGACTGTGAAGAAGGCTGAGCGCCAAAGAATTGATGCTTTGGAAATGTGGTGTTGGAGAAGACTCCTGAGAGTCCCTTGGACTGCAAGGAGATCCAATCAGTCCATTCTGAAGGAGATCTGCCCTGGGATTTCTTTGGAAGGAATGAAGCTAAAGCTGAAACTCCAGTATTTTGGCCACCTCATGCAAAGAGTTGACTCATTGGAAAAGACTCTGATGCTGGGAGGGATTGGGGGCAGAAGGAGAAGGGGACGACAGAGGCTGAGATGGCTGGATGGCATCACTGATTCGATGGACATGAGCCTGAGTGAACTCCGGGAGTTGGTGATGGACAGAAAGGCCTGGCATGCTGCGATTCATGGGGTCGCAAAGAGTCAGACACGACTGAGCGACTGAACTGAACTGAACTGAACTGAAGACCAACAGTGATTTCTATCTGTAAAACCTTGAACAATAGACTTCATTTCTCTATGCTTCAGTTTCTAATCAGTTACTCGATAAGAGAATTTCTGCTTTTCACTGTTGTTAAAATTAAAATGAATAACTCAACAAGAAAAGACAAATAACTCAATTTAACAATGGACACAGCCTTTGGGAGTTAGAAGAGGGGAAAGTCCTAAGACCTCATAAGACCCTCCCCTGCCAAGCCATGACTCTCCACCCACATTCACCACACAAACTATCCCAGGATGGGTTCACTCTCCAGGCTCATGTTGGGAACAACCTCTCACTACAGACTTGAAAGTGCTGGAACCTGAGACAAATTAACCCGTTAGTCTCTGTGGACATGCTCATTTTTTTCAATTTATTTATTTTAAATGAAACAAATATTAATATTTTAAAGATAAAAGGTGCAATTCAAAAAGACAGTAGACATCATAAACCATTAAACACCTTATCAACAAAGAACAAAGACACATAAAGCAAGAATCAAAAGAAATATGAAGAAAAAGAAAAAATATATATAGTGAGGCATATTAATATTTCTCAGAATATTTTATCAACTGCATAAAACAATAATAGAGGAGCATCTTGAATGATGTCTTAAAATTTTAGATAATTTCATAATTTGTATGGAAATACAAAAAACCTCGACTAGCCAAAGCTATCTTGAGAAAGAAGAATGGAACTGGAAGAATCAACCTGCCTGACTTCAGGCTCTACTACAAAGCCACAGTCATCAAGACAGTATGGTACTGGCACAAAGACAGAAATATAGATCAATGGAACAAAATAGAAAGCCCAGAGATAAATCCACGCACATATGGACACCTTATCTTTGACAAAGGAGGCACGAATAGACAATGAATTAAAGACAATTTCTTTAACAAGTGGTGCTGAGAAAACTGGTCAACCACTTGTAAAAGAATGAAACTATAACACTTTCTAACACCATACACAAAAATAAACTCAAATGGATTAAAGATCTAAACGTAAGACCAGAAACTATAAAACTCCTCGAGGAGAACATAGGCAAAACACTCTCCGACATGCATCACAGCAGGATCCTCTATGACCCACCTCCCAGAATATTGGAAATAAAAGCAAAAAGAAACAAATGGGACGTAATTAAACTTAAAAGCTTCTGCACAACAAAGGAAACTATAAGCAAGGTGAAAAGACAGCCTTCAGAATGGGAGAAAATAATAGCAAATGAAGCAACTGACAAACAACTAATCTCAAAAATATACAAGCAACTCCTACAGCTCAATTCCAAAACAATAAATGACCCAATCAAAAAATGGGCCAAAGAACTAAATAGACATTTCTCCAAAAAGACATACAGATGGCTAACAAACACAGGAAAAGATGCTCAACATCACTCATTATCAGAGAAATGCAAATCAAAGCCACTATGAGGTACCGTTTCACTCCAGTCAGAATGGCTGTGATCCAAAAGTCTACAAGTAATAAATGCTGGACATGGTGTGGAGAAAAGGGAACCCTCTTACACTGTTGGTGGGAACAAAAACTAGTACAGCCACTATGGAGAACAGTGTGGAGATTCTTTAAAAAACTGGAAATAGAACTGCCTTATGATCAGCAATCCCACTTCTGGGCATACACACTGAGGAAACCAGAATTGAAAGAGACACGTGTACCCCAATGTTCATCGCAGCACTGTTTATACTAGCCAGGACATGGAAGCAACCTAGATTTCCATCAGCAGATGCATGGATAAGAAAGCAGTGGTACATACACACAATGGAGTATTACTCAGCCTTTAAAAAGAAGACATTTGAATCAGTTCTAATGAGGTGGATGAAACTGGAGCCTATTATACAGAGTGAAGTAAGCCAGAAAGAAAAACACCAATACAGTATACTAACACATATATATGGAATTTAGAAAGATGGTAACAATAACCCTGTATACGAGACAGGAAAAGAGACACTGATGTATAGAACAGTGTTTTGGACTCTGTGGGAGAGGGAGAAGGTGGGATGATTTGGGAGAATGGCATTGGAATATATATAATATCATATATGAAACGACTCGCCAGTCCAGATTCAATGCACGATACTGGATGCTTGGGGCTGGTGCAATGGAACGACCCAGAGGGATGGTGTAGGAAGAGAGGAGGGAAGTGGGTTCAGGATGGGGAACACATGTATACCTGTGGTGGATTCATTTCGATATATGGCAAAACCAGTACATTTAAATAATTCAGTTCAGTTCAGTTCAGTTGCTCAGTCGTGTCTGACTCTTTGCGACCCCATGAACCACAGCACGCCAGGCCTCCCTGTCCATCACCAGCTCCAGAGTCCACCCAAACAGTTGTCCATCGAGACGATGATGTCATCCAACCATCTCATCCTCTGTGGTCCCCTTCTCCTCCTACCCTCAATGTTCCCCAGCATCAGGGTCTTTTCCAATGAGTCAGCTCTTCGCATCACGTGGCCAAAGTATTGGAGTTTCAGCTTCAACATCAGTCCTTCCGATGAACACCCAGGACTGATCTCCTTTAGAATGGACTGGTTGGATCTCCCTCCAGTCCAAGGGACTCTCAAGAGTCGTCTCCAACACCACAGTTCATAAGCATCAATTATTCAGCGCTCTAAAGTTTTCTTTATAGTCCAACTCTCATATCCATACATAACCACTGGAAAAACCATAGCCTTGTCTAGATGGACCTTTGTTGGCAAAGTAATGTCTCTGCTTTTTAATATGCTATCTAGGTTGGTCATAACTTTCCTTCCAAGGAGTAAGCATCTTTTAATTTCATTGCTGCAATCACCATCTGCAGTGATTTTGGAGCCCCAAAAAATAAAGTCTGACACTGTTTCCACTGTTTCCCCTGTTTCCCCATCTATCTACCATGAAGTGATGGGACCAGATGCCATGATCTTCGTTTTCTGAATGTTGAGCTTTAAGCCAACTTTTTCACTCTCCTCTTTCACTTTCATCAAGAGGCTCTTTAGTTCCTCTTCACGTTCTGCCATAAGGGTGGTGTCATCTGCATATCGGAGGTTATTGATATTTCTCCAGACAGTCTTGATTCCAGCTTGTGCTTCATGTAGCCCAGCGTTTCTCATGATGTACTCTGCATATAAGTTAAGTAAGCAGGATGACAATAAACAGCCTTGACGTACCCGTTTTCCTATTTGGAACCAGTCTGTTGTTCCACGGCCAGTTCTAACTGTTGCTTCCTAATCTATACAGGTTTCTCAAGAGGCAGGTCAGGTGGTCTTGTATTCCCATCTCTTTCAGAATTTTCCACAGTTTCCTATGATCCACACAGTCAAAGACATTGGTGTAGTCAATAAAGCAGAAATAGATGTTTTTCTGGAACTCTCTTGCTTTTTCCATGATCCAGCGGATCTTGGCAATTTGGTCTCTGGTTCCTCTGCCTTCTCTAAAACCAGCTTGAACATCTGGAAGTTCACAGTTCACGTATTTCTGAAGCCTGGCTTGGACAATTTTGAGCATTACTTTACTAGTATGTGAGATGAGTGCAATTGCGCGGTAGTGTGAGCATTCTTTGGCATTGCCTTTCTTTGGGATTGGAATGAAAACTGACCTTTTCCAGTCCCACTGCTGAGTTTTCCAATTTTGCTGGCATATTGAGTGTAGCACTTTCATAGCATCATCTTTCAGAATTTGAAATAGCTCAACTGGAATTCCATCACCTCCACTGGCTTTGTTCATAGTGATGCTTTCTAAGGCCCACTTGACTTCACAATCCAGGATATCTAGCTCTAGGTGAGTGATCACACCATCGTGACTATCTTGGTCATGAAGATCTTTTTTGTACAGTTCTTCTGTGTATTCTTGCCACCTCTTCTTAATATCTTTTGCTTCTGTTAGGTCCATACCATTTCTGTCCTTTATTGAGCCCATCTTTGCATGAAATGTTCCCTTGGTATCTCTAATTTTCTTGAAGATATATCTAGTCTTTCCCATTGTATTGTTTCCCTCTATTTCTTTGTATTGATCACTGAGGAAGGCTTTCTTATCTCTCCTTGCTATTCTTTGGAAATCTGCATTCAGATTCTTATACCTTTCCTTTTCTCCTTTGCTTTTCTTTTCCCGTCTTTTCACAGCTATTTGTAAGGCCTCTTCAGGCAGCCATTTTGCTTTTTTGCATTTCTTTTTCTTGAGTATGGTCTTGATTCCTGTCTCCTGTACAATATCACGAACCTACGTCCATGTTCATCAGGCACTCTATCAGATCTAGTTCCTTAAATCTATTTCTCACTTCCACTGTATAGTCATAAGGGATTTGATTTAGGTCATACCTGATTGGTCTAGTGGTTTTCTTCACTTTCTTCAATTTCAGTCTGAATTTGGCAATAAGGAGTTCATGATCCCAGCCATAGTCAGCTCCCAGTCTTGTTTTTGCTGACTGTATAGAGCTTCCCCATCTTTGGCTGCAATGAATATAATCAATCTGATTTCAGTGTCGACCTTCATATTTAATGCATTTATATTAATCATATGCTACACAAATATGTTTAAAAGTTTGAATCTTATATGCTTTTCTTAGATGTCCATAGGACATTTAGAAAAACTGGCAAAAGGATGAACATTACTAAATTACAAAAGTAGAATTCATTTGTGTATGTGTGATTCAGTTATACATGTACACATATAATATTTTTTAATTATTTTCTGTTATAGGTTATTATACAAAATATTGACTACAGTTCCCTGTGCTATACAGTAAACTTTTGTTTCTTGTTGCATATCCATTTTTTTAATTAGAAATCTAGCATTCTATTCATACTAAGTCAAGCAAGTGAAATCAAAATGTCATAAAATTTTTAGTTAGGCAAAAATTAATGTTTTTGAAAATATATATTACACATATTATTTATATATATGTATACTAAACCTTTTGAACTACACTTGATAAAGGCTTGAGAAAGAATGTCAAAAAAAATAAGAGATGAAGAAATTGGAAAACATAAACTAAATGAAATGGGAGCCATGAATATGAAATAGAAAAAGTGAAGCAAACGAGATAAAAGTAAAAGGTCCAGTTGTTTTTAAATGTGGCTGCTCATTAGAAACATATCTGGAGCTCTGGCAAAAAAAAGAAAAAGGAAATTCAATACTTGGGCATTTGTATTTTCCAAATATTCCAAGATGATTCTGATATACATATGGACTTTAAAAAGTGTATGTCCATATGTATATCAGAATCATCTTGGAATATTTGGAAAATACAAGGATGGGGAACACGTGTATACCCATGGTGGATTCATGTTGATGTATGGCAAAACCAAAACAATATTGTAAATTTAAAAAATAAAATAAATTAAAATTTTTAAGTGATTACAGATTTTTTAATAAATGCTATTTTGGGTGATATCAAATTCTATAATGTTTTTGTTGACCATTCATGATACAATAATACTAAGTAAGTAATAGTTCAGTTCAGTTCAGTTCAGTCGCTCAGTCATGACTGACTCTGCACAACTTCAGGCTTCCTGTCCATCATCAACCCCTGGAGCTTGCTCAAATTCATGTCCATTGAGTCAGTGATGCCATTCAACTGTCTCATCCTCTGTCTTCCCCTTCTCTTCCTGCCTTCAATCTTTCCCAGCATCAGGGTCTTGGAAAGACACCAATGAGTCAGTTTTTCGCATCAGGTGGCCAAAGTATTGGAGTTTCAGCTTCAGCATCAGTCCTTCCAATGAATATTCAGCACTGATTTCCTTTAGGATGGACTCGTTGGATCTCCTTGCTGTCCAAGGGACTCTCAAGAGTCTTCTCCAACACCACAGTACAAAAGCATCAGTTCTTTGGGGCTCAGCTTTCTTTATGGTCCAACACTCACATCTACACATGACTTCTGGAAAAAGCATAGCTTTGACTAGAGGGACCTTTGTCGGCAAAGTAATGTCTCTGTTTTTTAATATGCTCTTTAGGTTGGTCATAGCTTTTCTTCCAAGGAGCAAGTGTCTTTTAATTTCATGGGTGCAGTCACGTTTGGCAGTGATTTTTGAACCCTAGAAAATAAAGTCTGTCACTGTATCCACTGTTTTCCCACCTATTTGCAGTGAAGTGCTGGAACCAGATGCCATGATCTTAGTTTTTGAATGTTGTGTTTTAAGTCAGCTTTTCTCTCTCCTTTTTCACTTTCATCAAGAGGCTCTTTAGCTCCCCTTTGCTTTCTGCCCTAAGGGTGGTGTCACCTGCATATCTGAGGTTAATGATAATTTTCCCTGCAGTCTTGAATCCATCTTGTGTTTCATCCTGCCTGGCATTTCACTAGATGTACTCTGCATATAAGTTAAATAAGCAAGGTGACAATGTTCAGCCTTAAAATACTCCTTTCCCAACTTGGAACCAGTCAGTTGTACTATGTCCGGTTCTAACTGTTACTTCTTGACCTGCATACAGATTTTTCAGGAAGCAGGTAAGGTGATCTGATAATCCCCTCTCTTTAAGAATTTTCCACCGTTTGTGTTGATCCACACAGTCAAAGGCTTTAGTGTAGTTAATGAAACAGAAGTAGATGTTTCTCTGGAATTTTCTTGCTTTTTCTATGATCCAACAGGTGTTGGCAATTTAATAGTTACAGAAGGGAACACGATTAATCTAACAATATAAAATAATTACATAAAACTTGGGGGGTCAAGCAGAGTGATGTGGTAAGTGGAAGTATATACCTGGACATGTTTTCATCTGCTCAGCCAGTCTATGTCTTTTGGTTGGTGCACTTAATCCATTTACATTTAAGATAATTATCGATATATATGATCCTATTACCATTTTCGTAATTGTTTTGGGTGCATTTTCTGTATGTAGGGCTTTTCCTTTTCTGTTTCCTGCCTAGAGAAGTTGCTTTACCATTTGTTGTATAGCTGGTTTGGTGGTACTGAATCCTCTTAACTTTAGTTGTCTGGAAAGCATTTGACTTCATCAAATCTGAAGGAGAGTCTTGCTGGGTAGAGTATTCTTGGTTATAGATTCCTCTCTTTCATCATTCTGAATACATCATACCATTTGCTTCTGGCTTGTAGAGTTTCTGTTGAGAAATCAGCTGATAGCCTAATGGGAGTTCCCTTGTATGTCATTTGCTATTTTTCCCCTTTTGCTTTTAATATTTTATCTCTGTCTTTAATTTTTGCCAATCTGATTACCACATGTCTCAGCTCAGTGTGTTCCTCCTTGGGTTTATCCTGCCTGGGACTCAATGTGCTTCTTGACTTGGTTGACTATTTTCTTTCCCATGTTAGGGAAGTTTTCAGCTAATACTTTCTCAGGTTGCTTATCTCTCTCTTCTCCTTCTGGGACCCCTATAATGTGAATGATCATGTGTTTAATGTCCCAGAGGTCTCTTAGGCTGCCTGCATTTCTTTTCATTCTTTCTTCTATATTCTGTTCTATGGCAGTTATTTCTACCATTCTGTCCTCCAGGTCATTTATTCATGCTTCTGCCTTATATTCTGTTATGGATTCCTTCTAGGGTATTATTCATCTCTGATTCTTTGTTCTTTAGTTCTTGTAGGTCTTTGGTAAACATTTCTTCTATCTTCTCAATCTTTGCCTCCGTACTTTTCCCAAGAACCTGAATCATATTCATTATCATTATTCTGAACACTTTTTGTGGAAGGTTGCCTACATCTACATCATTTAGCTGTTTTTCTGGGGGTTTATAGTATCCCTTCCTCTGAGATGTAACTTTCTGCTTTTTCATGCTGATTAACTTTCTGTGGTGTGGCTTTGTTTTGGTTGCTGTGGGATTGTGGTTCTTCTTGCGTCTTCTCTTTGTGTAAGCTTCCTAATGGCAGGGACTGGTGGTTGGAAAACCTGGGTCATGCTTTGGTGGGCAGGGCCTTACTCAATAAAGCTTTAATCCAATTATCTGCTGATGGATGCGGTTGCACTTCCTCTCTGGTAGTTTTTTGGCCGAGGTGACCCAACCCTCAGGTCTATGGGCTCTATGGTCAGGTTAATTTGTCCAAGAGGGTTTACACCAAAGGAGACATTCCCAGACAGCTGCTGCCAGTCCCCTCTGTCCCTGTGATGAGCCCCTGCTGACCCACACCTCCACAGGATACCCTCCAACATTGCAGGTAGTTTTGGTTCAGTTTCCTGTGGAGTCACTGCTCTTTTCCTTTGAGTCTTGGTGCATGCAAAGTTTTGTTTGTGCCCTCCAAGAGTAGAGTCTCTGTTTCCCCCAGTTCTGTGGAAGCCTTGTAATCAAATCCCACTAGCCTTCCCAGTAAGGTTCCCTGAGAATTCCCAGTTCCTTTGTTGGGCCCCCAGGCTAGAAGCCTGACGTGCGGTTCCAAACCTTCACAATGGTGGGTGATCTTCTTTTGTATTATTGTTCTCCAGGTTGTGGGTTACCTACCCAGTGTGTATAGGATTTGATTTTATCGTGATTGTGCCCCTCCTACCATCTCCTGCCATTTCTTCTTTATCTTTGGGCATGGAGTATCTTTCTTTGGTAGATTCCAGCATCCTCCTGTCTGTGGCTGTTCAACAGCTAGTTGTGATTTTGGTGCTTTTGCAGGAGGAGATGAGCAGAATCCTTCTACTCCTCCATCTTGAACCAGAAACCCTGGACATGCTCCCTTTCACTTGTAGGTCTCTTCTTGGTTGTGACTCAGAAAGGCCAAGTCCTCTTTCTGTTTGACTCCAGGTCTGTCTCTTCAATTTTTCTGCCTGTTTGCTAGTTATGACCCTCTCCTCAATCTGGTTAAGTATTCATGTCAAGTATTGTTCTTCTGAAAACAGGATTTCTGTCTCTAATACCAAGTTCAACAGTGATTCCTTGCCTGCTTGCTTAGTCACTAAGATGTATCCAACTCTTTGCAACCCCATGGACTGTAGCCTTCCAGGCTCCTCTGTCCATGGATTTCCCAGGCAAGAATACTGGAATGGGTTGGCATACCCAGGGAATCTGCCTGACCCTGGGTCAAACCTGAGTCGCTTGCATCTCCTGCATTGGAAAGCAGATTCTTTACCACTCGCCACCATTCCCCAAAAAAGGACACTAATTTTGAATAAAGATTTCTCCAAAGATAAGTAAATGACAATAAGTGCATGAAAAGATGTTCAACATCATTAGTCATTAGGAAAATACAAATCAAAACCCACAAAAGGACACATCACTTCATACTCATTCACTTAAATGATTAAAGGAAATAAAGACTGACAATTAGAAAAATAAAAATTATGGAACAATTAGAACCCTCATATATTGCTTGTTGAGATGAAATTAGTGCCACCACTTGTAGAAAACAATTTCTCAAAAGTTTTGATATGTAGGTACCAAATGACCCAGCAATTCCATTCTTAGGTATATATCCTAAACACATGAAAATCCACACAAAAAATTACATCAGTGTTCATTGCAGCATTATTCAGAATACCCAAAGCCTGAGAATGACATAAATGTCCATCAGCTGATGAAGGCATACCAAAATGTAGCATAGCCACATAATAGAATATTATTCAGCTATGAAGAAAGACTAAAAATGAGTTTTCAGCCATAAAACCATGTTGCAACATGAATGAACCTTGAAAACATTAAGTGAAAGAATCTAGTCACAGAAGACCACATACTGTATGATTCCATTTATGTGAGTATCCTGAAGAGGCAGATCTAGTGACAGAAAGTTGATTAATGGTACCCGGGGGCTAGGATCAGGGTTGGGATGCATGGAAGTGGGAATGAGGATTTCCTCATGCTATTGTGAATGCAGTTTCTGTTTGACAAGTTGAAAGTGTTCTGAAGTTAGACTATGGTGATGGTTGCACAACTCTGTGACTATCCAAAGATCACTCAACTGTACAGTTTTAATGGGTAAGTTTCATTGGATGTGAAATCATATCTCAATAAAACCTTTTTTTTTTTTTAAAAGCAGTGGATGAGTTTTACAGCAGATAAAAAATTAAATTGAATAATGCAAGAAAGGCTCTTAAAACTATGTTAGGTTCAGAAGACTCTCAAAAACGAACACATTTACAGACTTCCCTGCTTCAACCCTGATTATCTCAGGAACATCTACTCATTGGTCTTCTTTCTACTGAAACATGATTTCTCTGGGAATCTTCCTTAACCATTCTATTTCCTTAGACCCAAAACTGAGCATTACATTCAAAGATACATTGTCATAACCTCCCTTTTTTATCATTAAATTGTGTATCTCCTGCCAATATGGAATTTACATGTATAGTCTCTTTACCACTTTATTATCAGAGACAATCACAGAATCTGTCAAAAAAGAGACACTCAATACTTCTTGAATAATGAGTGAATTATATAATTATTATAGATCCCTAAGGATAAATGCATTTTTTTAATTTTTTAAGGGAGTCACGTTTTAAATATGTTTTTTCTTTTTTTATTATTTTTTATATATTTTACTTTATTTTTTAATCTTAAAATATTGTATTGGTTTTGCAATATACCAACATGAATCCGCCACAGGTATACACGTGCTCCCCATCCTGAACCCTCCTGCTTCCTCCCTCCCCATACCATCCCTCTGGGTCGTCCCAGTGCACCAGCCCCAAACATCCAGTATCGTGCATCAAACCTGGATTGGCAACTCGTTTCATATATGGTATTATACATGTTTCAATGCCATTCTCCCAAATCATCCCACCTTCTCCCTCTCCCACAGAGTCCAAAAGACTGTTCTATACATCAGTGTCTCTTTTGCTGTCTTGTATACAGGGTTATTGTTACCATCTTTCTAAATTCCGTATATATGCGTTAGTATACTGTATTGGTGTTTTTCTTTCTGGCTTACTTCACTCTGTATAACAGGCTCCAGTTTCATCCACCTACTTACAACTGATTCAAATGTATTCTTTTTAATGGCTGAGTAATACTCCATTGTGTATATGTACCACTGCTTTCTTATCCATTCATCTGCTGATGGACATCTAGGTTGCTTCCATGTCCTGCCTATTATAAA
Source organism: Bos grunniens (assembly GCF_055505025.1). Lineage (NCBI taxonomy): Eukaryota > Metazoa > Chordata > Mammalia > Artiodactyla > Bovidae > Bos > Bos grunniens. The sequence goes on from NC_141171.1 coordinate 10,822,389, forward strand.
CAGTGCTGCGATGAACATTGGGGTACACGTGTCTCTTTCCCTTCTGGTTTCCTCAGTGTGTATGCCCAGTAGTGGGATTGCTGATCATAAGGCAGTTCTATTTCCAGTTTTTTAAGGAATCTCCACACTGTTCTCCATGGTGGCTGTACTAGTTTGCATTCCCACCAGCAGTGTAAGAGGGTTCCCTTTTCTCCACACCCTCTCCAGCATTTATTGCTTGTAGACTTCTGGATCGCAGCCATTCTGACTGGTGTGAAACGGTACCTCATAGTGGTTTTGATTTGCATTTCTCTGATAATGAGTGATGTTGAGCATCTTTTCCTGTGTTTGTTAGCCATCTGTATGTCTTTTTGGAGAAATGTCTATTTAGTTCTTTGGCCCATTTTTTGATTGGGTCATTTATTGTTTTGGAATTGAGCTGTAGGAGTTGCTTGTATATTTTTGAGATTAGTTGTTTGTCCGTTGCTTCATTTGCTATTATTTTCTCCCATTCTGAAGGCTGTCTTTTCACCTTACTTATAGTTTCCTTTGTTGTGCAGAAGCTTTTAAGTTGAATTAGATCCCATTTGTTTCTTTTTGCTTTTATTTCCAATATTCTGGGAGGTAGGTCATTGAGGATCCTGCTGTAATGTATGTCAGAGAGTGTTTTGCCTATGTTCTCCTCTAGGAGTTTTATAGTTTCTGGTCCTACGTTTAGATCTTTAATCTATTTTGAGTTTATTTTTGTGTATGGTGTTAGAAAGTGTTCTAGTTTCATTCTTTTACAAGTTAAAGATCATACACCATGACCAAGTGGGCTTTATCCCAGGGATGCAAGGATTCTTCAATATCCACAAATCAATCAATGTAATACACCACATTAACAAATTGAAAAATAAAAACCATATGATTATCTCAATAGATGCGGAGAAAGCTTTTGACAAAATTCAACATCCATTTATGATAAGAACTCTCCAGAAAGCAGGAATAGAAGGAACATACCTCAACATAATAAAAGCTATATATGACAAACCCACAGCAAACATTATCCTCAATGGTGAAAAATTGAAAGCATTTCCCCTAAAGTCAGGAACAAGACAAGGGTGCCCACTCTCACCATTACTATTCAACATAGTTTTGGAAGTTTTGGCCACAGCAATCAGAGCAGAAAAAGAAATAAAAGGAATCCAAATTGGCAAAGAAGAAGTAAATCTCTCACTATTTGCACATGACATGATCCTCTACATAGAAAACCTTAAAGACTCCACCATAAAATTACTAGAACTAATCAATGAATATAGTAAAATTGCAGGATATAAAATCAACACACAGAAATCCCTTGCATTCCTATACACTAATAATGACAAAATAGAAAGAGAAATTAAGGAAACAATTCCATTCACCATTGCAACGAAAAGAATAAAATACTTAGGAATATATCTACCTAAAGAAAATAAAGGCCTATATATATAAAACTATAAAACACTCGGAGAAGGCAATGGCACCCCACTGCAGCACTCTCACCTGGAAAATCCCATGGACGGAGGAGCCTGGTGGGCCGCAGTCCACGGGGTCGCTAAGAGTCAGACAAGACTCAGCGACTTCACTTTCACTTTTCACTTTCATGCATCGGAGAAGGAAATGGCAACCCACTCCAGTGTTCTTGCCTGGAGAATCCCAGGGCCAGGGGAGCCTCATGGGCTGCTGTCTATGGGGTCAAACAGAGTCGGACATAAATGAAGCGACTCAGCAGCAGCATAAAACATTGGTGAAAGAAATCAAAGAGGACACTAATAGATGGAAAAATATACCATGTTCATGGATTGGAAGAATCAATATAGTGAAAATGAGTATACTACCCAAAGCAATTTATAGATTCAATGCAATCCCTATCAAGCTACCAACGGTATTCTTCACAGAGCTAGAACAAATAATTTCATAATTTGTATGGAAATACAAAAAACCTCAAATAGCCAAAGCAATCTTGAGAAAGAAGAATGGAACTAGAAGAATCAACCTGCCTGACTTCAGGCTCTACTACAAAGCCACAGTCATCAAGGCAGTATGGTACTGGCACAAAGACAGAAATAGAGATCAGTGGAACAAAATAGAAAGCCCAGAGATAAATCCACGCACCTAGGGACACCTTATCTTTGACAAAGGAGGCAGGAATATACAATGGATTAAAGACAGTCTCTTTAACAAGTGGTGCTGGGAAAACTGATCAACCACTTGTTTAAAAAATGAAACTAAATATCTGTTTTTAATTGGAGGATAATTGCCTTGCAGTGTCCTATTTGTTTCTGCCATACAACAAAGTGAATCACCCGTACATATGCATATATTTCCCCTTCTTGATACTCCCTCCCACCCACCCACCCCCATCCTATGACTCTAGGTTGTCACAGGCATTGGGTTGAGTTCCCTGTGTTATGCAACAATTTCCCACTAACTATTTTACACATGGTAATGTATACGTTTCAATGCTGCTCTCAGTTCACCCCACGTTCTCCCCTCATTGTGTCTGCAAGTCTGTTCTCTATGTCTGTTTCTCTGTTTCTGATCTACAAATAAATTCACCAGTACCATTTTTCTAGATTCCATATATATGCACTCATATGCAATGCAAATTCATTTTTAAATTAATTTTCATTGGAATATAGTTGACTAACAATGTTGTGTTAGTTTTTACTGTACAGCAAAGTGAATCAATTATCCATATACATATATTCAGCCCCTTTTCAGATTCTTTTTGCATATAGGTCATTACAAAGTATTGAGTACAGTACCCTGAGCTCTACAGTAGGTCCTTGTTACTTATCTGTTTTAAATATGGTAGCGTGTATATGTCAATCCTAGTCACCCAATTTATTCCCCCCTTTCCCCTTTGGTAACTATAAGCTTGTTTTCTACATCTGCAACGTTATTTCTGTTTTGTAAATAGGCTCATTTATATACTTTTTTTAAGATACTGCATATAAGCAATATCATATGATATTTGTCTTTCTCTATCTGACTTACTTCACTCGGTATGACAATCTCTAGGTCCATTCATGTCACTGCAGATGGCATTATTTAGTTCCTTCTGACTGAGTAATATTCCACCGTAAATATGTACCACATCTTCTTGACCACAAATGCATTTTTTATTCTCTCCCTTCTCAGGCTGGCTCCACTCAGAAAAGGGATTTAAATGGGGTTTCCTTGGACCAGTCTGTGCCATCTTCTCTGTGAGTGATGATATCAAAGCATCTTTAATACTCAGCTAAGCATCATTTAAAGAGAACAAAAAGTGGGGGGCATGGGTTGGTGACAGAGGGGACAAGAACAGGAGTGTTCCTGGGTTATCATGGGTTTGGTTGCATTTTCTAAGACCATTCTTAAAACACACTAATATGGTTAAAAATAGAAACTACTTAAGTGCGGAAATTATGTTGGACAGGCTGGACAGGGACTGAAATTTTACTAAATAAATCTTTTCTGGTTTCCTGAAGGTCAATTTAGCTTTCTTTCTGATGACCCTTTGGATTTTGAAAAGAAAACTCTGTTCCCTCAATAATCAGGTGTCCACCCTCCAGAACACGAGGTAAGATGGAGAAGAGACTGACAGCCCTGCAGATGTGTGGTTGCAAAAGTGAAGGCATGAGCCTAAACAGGTATTTGTGTCCATTCTCAGGTTTTCTAAGGAAAGCCAGAGTAAAATGAATGGAGGTGTCCTAAGGCAGCAAGTTCAGACCCAGTGGTGTTCTCTATCCATCTCTAATTCCAGTTTGTGACCTTGTGACTCCCTCAGCAACATTCTCTGGACTTTGTCAGCAGTCCTATGACAAATGTGCAGAGAACAATTATGTTCCCATGAAGCACTTAGAGGAATATGTGACCACTTCCACAGTCTAGTACACTTTCACACCCCACATTTCAAGCTCGTTCTCACCTCTCTCCCACTCCTCTTCCTGGTAAAAATCCCAGTGAACATTAAATCTTCTAAGAGGTTTAGGAAGACTTTTGTTCCAGGAAATCTTGTGCATATCTGAGGCTCTTTCTTTTGCATTTCTACCATTATCTTTTCTAAATTATGCATCTTACTGTTTTGTTGTATTAGTCATTTGAGTAGATCATGAGCTTTATGAAAATAGATATCTCACCTTTGTGATGTTTAATGCCCAGGACCCAACACAGAGTGTGATGCATGGTACTTCCTCAGGAACATTGGTTGAATGAAATTAGGTATCTCCACAGAGGATCATAAAGATTTTGCAACTTATGAAGTGTCGCTTCCCTTTCCATCCAAATCAAAATGTCATTCTAGACCTCAGTGGCATTTCTATTGTGGAGCATCATTGACAACAAAGAAAAAAAACAATCACAACCCAGTCTGAGAAGTCATTACCAACAGGGAAAGGAAGGAGCATCCATGAGTGAAGATGAGAATGGCTCTGGTTGTATCAGAAACTTACTTTCTCCTCCTACTCAGGATACTGACATTTAAAGCCACAGCTCAGCTCTTCATCTTGGGATGCACGTGGTTTCTGGGAATTCTGCAGGTGGGACCGGCTGCCCGCGTCATGGCCTACCTCTTCACCGTCATCAACAGCCTGCAGGGCGTCTTCATCTTCCTGGTGTACTGCCTCCTCAGCCAGCAGGTACCACTGTCTTGACTCCCTGTCAGGACTCATCCCATCCTCACTCCTCTCAGGTGAGCTGACTCAGAGCATGCTTTGCAGGTCCGTGAGCAATACAGGAAGTGGTTGAAAAGAATCAGGAAAACCAAAGCCGAGTCTGAGAAGTACACGCTCTCCAGCAGGACCATGTCTGAAGGTTGCAAACACAGTGAGGTAAGATCATGAACTGCCCCCAGAGCACTTCACTAACCAATTCATTGATCAGCACATGCCTAGCACACTGGACAGGTGCGTATGAGCTGTTGCTATCTCTTTGCTGCACAGATAAGTACATAATCTACATAATAGGATGGCTTACCCTTTGTTTACTGTTTGACTCATGCTCAAGTGGCATTGGTGGTAAAAAATCTGCCTGTCAATGCAGAAGATGCCAGATACCTGGGTTTGAACCCTGAGTCAGGAAGATCCCCTAGGTAGAAAATGGCAATGAACTCCAGTATTCTTGCCCAGAAAATTCCATGGACAAAGGAGCCTGGCAGGTACAGTCCATTGGGTTGCACGCAATCGGACACTACTGAGCATGCACGCGTATGCGCGTGCGCACACACACAAACACACTAACCATTAGCAGTGGTCTCAGTTTGTTTACAAAATGTATTTCACTTGTATTCCTTTGGGGAACTGTGTCCATCTTGACTCATATCAGTATTCTTATTGAAAACTTACTATGTGCCATGCATGGTCAACTAAATAAGCAACTATCAATGATCTGAAATGGTGAGGTACATTCTATTCAGAGTCCCATTATCCTACCATTTTGCTGTACACCTGTCTCTATGTAACACTCAGCAGCACCCCTCAAAAATGCAGAAAATGGGGAGAGATTATGTACTTATCTGAGCACCAAAGAGAAAGCTGTTAGCTGGAATTTTAGACTTTCTTAACAAGACTGCCTGATATTGGGGCACTCTCTGTGCTATGCTGTGCTGTGTTGTGCTGTGCTGTGCTGTGCTGTGCTGTGCTGTGCTCCATCGCTTCAGTTGTGTCTGATTCCGTGCTTTCCTATGGACTACAGCACGCCAGGATCCTCTGTCTATGGGATTCTCCAGCAAGAATACTGGAGTGGGTTGTCATGCACTCCTCCAGGGAATCTTCCCAATCCAGGGATTAAATGCGGGTCTCCTGCACAGCAGACAGATTCTTTACCCCTGAGACACTGGGAAAGTCCCTTGGTTCCCTCTACCCACCACAGAACCGAAAAAGGTAAGCAGTAGTGACACAAGATAATTCATGGCAGTGGTGACCAAGAAACAACACTTACTGGTTTAGACTTACAAACTTATTTTCCTTATATTTTCTGACCTCTTCCCTCTTCTATTTAATGCCTTCAATCTTCCCTCTCACTGAAAGGAAACTACTATTTGCCTGGAAGCCCTTCTGCATTTCTCACATTACCTGTCCCCCCAACTTCCATAAGCACTGCTTCCACCATTGAATCTTCTACCACTTTGCCCTTTCTCAACAAATGTTCTCAGCACTTATTTCACAAAGAAAATCAACCTTGTGGTGATGATACTTTGTGAACTCTATGCCATAAAAAATATCAGTGTGCATCCTCTTGTATCATTGAGACAATGAACCTTCTCCTCTCTGAAGACAATTATTCCACCTCTGCTTTGAATACCATTATTAATGCTTATCAATTTTCCTTATATTCTTTTTCACACATATTCTCTCATTCTCTCTTCCCCTTACCCTTCTTCCCTCACTCTTTCCTCTCATTTTCAACAGTATTTTCCCCATAGCCATGGATACATGTTTGGTTCTCTTCTGTCTTACAAACATGTACTACTTGGCCATCTTCTAGCTACCAGCCAAGAGTTGACATTTCTGTCTTTATTTCCCTGCCTTAAACTCATGCCTTCAACCTACCGGGGTCCAGCCCTGGTTGGATCCAGGGATTCCCTCTGGAGGACAGCGTTGGCGAAAGAATAGCAAAAGGGGAGAGACAAAGCCTTGATCTAACTGGTTTACCCAGAAAGCCAATAAAACCTGTGACATCAGGTTTGCACTGACCACGGAGGCCACAGGCGCCCTCTCAAATCGTGGAAAGTGCCCCACCTTAGGCACCTTCTCGAGTGGGTCTTAGAAGCCCGGGCAAATAAGTGGTCTCAGAGGGCCCCCACGCTCCAAGTTAGTCATCCTGAAGGAAGAACAGAGAAGAAAACGAGAGAAAAGGAAACAAGAAAGAATGACACAGGGAGACCAAGCCTGATGAGCAAGGCCCACAACTTTATTTTCCAAAGTAGCTTTTATACCTTAAGTTGTGCATAGAGGATAATACAGGGTAGAGAGTCATGCAAGGTCAGCAGTCCTTGACCCTTATCAAAGCCAGGCTTTCTTTCTGCAAACTTATCATATGGCTTTAGATGATTTACATCATCTTCTGGCCAGGAGGCCTGTTAACATTTTATGACCCTTTCTTCTGAATAATGGTTAGTCAATCAGAAAACTTATTTTCTCTAAAGGTGATTATTCTGAAGTCAGGTGCCACCCTCCGAAAGCATTAAAGTTGCATTCCTATAGGGCAAAAGAGTGGTGGGCTATAACAATAAAAGAATTAACTCAAGGGTCCAAGGTTATTAACACCAAGGTTACTACTTATTTTCCCTATATACCAACTATATCAATTAATATACTCCCAAGGACACAATACAGGGGATGTGGAAACTTGGCAGCAAGTATTGGCTCAACAATAAAACCCTCCACCAGTGCTATTCTAATAATTTCTTAACTCTCCGAGAAGCTCTGCATTGTTAGAATATCTTAAGCTTCCCGTGCCTCTCTTGGTTGGGAGGCTGTGAACAATCACATTCGTAGCTGCAGGAATCTGAACAAACCTGTCAGGCAAGCTAAAAGGTCATCAGAGGGGTTTGAATTGGAACACACCTATTATACTTGGAGACTTATTAGCTAGAGCGCTAAGTTGATTTTCTTCAGAGAAAGGTGGTCGGGGATAGCCCCACCCCCCGCCCCGCCTCCCGCCCCGTTAATGTCAGAAAAGTTGATGAAAGTCATGAAATAGTAAAACAGACAGATTTTGGTTTTGGGGTAGATGCTTGGGCAGGTCCAGGCGGCCTCTCGAGTCCTGATTCGCCTTTGCATGTCAGGTCCTCTCCGCATGACCTTTGTCATGGGTGGGAACTCCCATGCTGGCTCCCATGCAAATTATAGTTTCTTTCCCCTATAGTTCACCAAAACAAATATCTCTTAGATTTACAATGATCTCCATCTCCAAGAAAGTCTTTCACAATTTCTGATCATTCTCTGCTGTTTTCTCATAAAACACTCCATCCTTATCCTCACTAGATTCTACCTATATATTCCTCTTTGTCTTTCTTCCATTCTCTCTTGCTAATCTCTGTCTCCTTTGTAGTTCCATACAAGTGATTGGTTCCAGAACAACTTTAATTCCTGTTTTATTCTTTTCTCCTAGACAACATTTATTCCTTAGATTCAGTCACAATAGCTGCAAACGGTGACCATTAGTTTCTTTATCTCTTACTTCTCCTCTTAAATCTAAAGGAGTATGGAGTATTTGACATTTTTGGTATCTCAAAGTCTTCATCAACTCAGCTTTCCAATTTAAGGCTTGCAGTCTTTACCCTAATCCAGTTCTTTCTCATGGTGTCCTTCTCAATCTTCATGATACCACATTCATCCTTTGGCACAAGTTTGGATCCTGAAAGTTACTCTCAACAGCTATCTTATTACCATCACAACATACCACCTTTGATCTTTTTGTTCTTATCTTTTCAATATGTCCACGATCTCTCCTGCTATCTCAACTTCCATCACCTCCTCCTTAGCCAGGCTGCCAGCTTGCCTAAACACCTGCTATGCTCACCTAACTGATTATTCCTTCCATCCTTGTCACCTCCCAATACATCCTTTACCCAGAAATCAGAAAGATCTTTTCAAAACACAAATAAAATCATTGCACTCTTTGGTAAAAACATTACATATAGGGTCAAAACCAAGAGCCATACATCAGTGAGAATTTGTTTGATTCATCTCCTGCTTTCCTCTCCAGCTTCATATACCATGTACTCACCATTATTCCAGCCACATCAAATTTCTTTCAGTTTTGAAAATTCAGTGTGCCTCTTTGGGACAAAGGCTTTGCACATATTCCTTCTCTTTAAAACACTTTTTTATTCCTTGACTCAAAACTGTGTACGCCTTCAGACATATCTCTATATATCAATTGCTCCATGAAGGCTGTACCTGCTCAGATTAGATCATATTCTTCCATGTTTCTCTCCAATAGCCCCTAGAGAGTTTTGTCAGTCAATTTGCTCTTGATTTTCTCTATTTGATTAATATCTGTCTCCTTCTAGATTTACCATCTGCAGGCACCATTTTGCTTTTCCTGTCTGTTATATCTTCAATATTTCACACAGTGCCAGACATGTAGAACTACTCAATGCATAATTGCTACATGATTGGTTAAATTAATGAGTGAATAATCTGCACCTGAAAGAAGGGGCAGAAACTGTATTATTCATCAATCTCTCTCTCCAGTGTTTAACATTTTCCAAATGATCAGAAATTACTTACTAAACAAAAATGAATGAATGAATAACTGATCATTAAGGGGGGTAAAATATCAGACAAAATTATTGATTATTTTATGGTGCCTCTTTCCTTTGGAAATATCAAGGTAATCTCTCTCCTACTATATTTTTTTTATTATTAACCATCCTGTCTACCAATTAAACCCAAGTATTTCCTTATGATCCCAGAGCATTGTGTAGATCCTAGTTCCCAGGCTGAAACAAATCTGGAATGAAATATTAGCTCAACCAAGTGTTTGCTGTGTGAGCTAGGTCAAATTGCTTTTCAAATTGTTTCAAAATTGTGAAACATTTAAACTCTCAGTTGCCTCATTTGTCTCCTCCCTCCAAATTAAGACCATTTTCTTAGATTAACTCAATCAGAACTAACCACATGCTTCCCTTTGCAGACTCTAAGTGGGTCAAGTCTTGGTGGGAGGGGCTGAACTTCCTCCTCACACTAAATTCTGATTCAGCCAAGGTTGCAGAGTGTAACCTAGCGGGAGTTAATGTGGCTTCCCTCATACAATTGATGCTGTCCACATGGGGAGGACCCCACAGATCTAAGAGATTCAATGACTTGCTCTACCACAGCCCTGTCCCACTCATGGATTACACTCATTCAGAGAGAATAGAACAAATAACTCATGAGTCTCTGCTTAAGGGAATGCTAACGGTGTGTGACTCTCCATGTTCTTGAGTCAACTCAGCCTCAGCAAGGACATTACCCTGTCCCTGGGAGACACAGAACAGAATCTGAGCTTCCCTCACTTTAGAATCCAAGAAAACTTACACTTTCATAGTGTAGTTTCCTACCGTTGCTGTAACAGGTTACCACACACTTGCTGCTAAAAACAAACAAATTCACCCTACAGATCTAGAGGTCAAAAGTTCAAAATGGATCTTATGGAACTAAAATCAAAATGTCTGTATCCCTTCTGGAGACTTTAGGGAAATACACATTTCTTCACCTTTTTTTAACTTCTTGGTGCTGCCTGCATTCCATGGTTAGTGGCCTCGTAATTCACTCAATCTTCAAAGTCTGTTTAGTGTAGCTTTTCAGATCAGTCAGCTCACCTCTATCCTCCTCATCCTTCTTTCCCTTCTTCTTCTCCTCCTCTTTCATCTCTCTCTCTCTCTCTCTTTCTCACCTCCAACATTATATCTTTTCCCACGTCTTACTCTCTTACTTCCCTCTCTCCTTTATGAAGACCCAGATCAGTACATTGGCTCATCAGGGTAATCCAGGGTAAATTTTCCACCTCAAGATCATAAAAATTCATTTTTCCATGTAAGCTCATATATTTGCAGCTTCCAGAGTTAAGATGTTGACATCTTTGTGGGACCATTATTCTGCTAGCACATCTATTGTACATTGGTTTGATTTGTAGTTCAGTTCAGTTGCTCAGTCATGTCCAGCTCTTTGCAGCCCCATGGACTGCAGCACGCCAGGCCTCCCTGTCCATCACCAACTCCTGGAGTTTACTCAAACTCATCTCCATTGAGTCAGTGATGCCATCCAACCATCTCATCCTCTGTCATCCCCTTCTCCTCCTGTCTTCAATCTTTCCCAGCATCAGGGTCTTTTCCAATGAGTCAGCTCCTCGCATTAGGTGGCCAAAGTACTGGAGTTTTGGCTTCAACATCAGTCCCTCAGATGAACACTTAGGACTGATCTCCTTTAGGATGGACTAGTTGGATCTCCTTGCTGTCCAAGGGACTCTCAAGAGTCTTCTCCAACACCACAGTTCAAAAGCATCAATTCTTTGGCGCTCAGCTTTCTTTATAGTCCAACTCTCACATGCATACATGACTACTGCAAAAACCATAGCTTTGACTACACGGAACTTTGTTGGCAAAGTAATGTCTCTGCTTTTTAATATGCTGTGTAGGTTGGTTGTAACTTTCCTTCCAAGGAGTAAGCATCTTTTAATCTCATGATTTATAGTAGAAATACTGAAATCTTATATATATATATATATATATATATATATATATATATATATGAATAAATATTTGCCACTGCCCCCTACTTCCTGCAGAGATGATATACATAGTGAAGAAACAAAATTTATTTTCTCTATAGAGAAACACAGTAATGGCATCAGATAGCCATTGAAGGATTCTAAACTTCAAGTAATCTGGTCAGCTATTTCTACTATCTATGGGCAAAGGACCAAACAAATCCATGGCTTAATGAAATTACATCTTCTACTTTCTCCTAAAATTTGGTGTCTCTTGTGCTTAAAAGTGGACAAGGCAATGGCAACCCACTCCAGTACTCTTGCCTGGAAAATCCCATGGACGGAGGGGCCTGGTGGGCTGCAGTCCATGGGGTCGGTAGGAGTCGGACATGACTGAGTGACTTCACTTTATTTTTTCACTTTCATGCATTGGAGAAGGAAATGGCAACCCACTCCAGTGTTCTTGCCTGGAGAATCCCAGGGATGGGGGAGCCTGGTGGGCTGCCATCTATGGGGTCGCACAGAGTCGGACACGACTGAAGTGACTTAGCAGTAGCAGCAGTGCTTAACAGTTAGGGATATCTTTCTTTCATCCTGGAATTTTCTTCTATGGCTTCCTGTCATCTTGTTCAAGAAAAACATAATTTATCTGTGTTCCATTGTGCATAATTTCCTGGAGCACAATATTTGAAACCTTCTTGAGTAAAGTTGCCCATCCCAAACACCAGAAATTACCCTGAGCTTTCTATAGACCTAGGAATAAATAACTCATACTGGGGATGGTAAGGATTGTCCAAAAGGACTTCAGTGATTTTTCCTTTACATCTCAGGCAATTAACAACAGACAACATTTCTAGATTTTTATCAACTTTCAAACTGCCATTTTATGACTCCATGAAGAAAACATTTCCTAAACTCTGATTGGAGGAATCAAGACATACATTTAGAAACAGATAGATTTTTTTTGAAGGACATTTAACTGTTATTATATTCTATAACTTCAGGGTTAGGAAACGTAGGGAGATGGGACTTCTGAGAAAGACCAGGCTCAACCAAATTTCATCCAGTCTGATAGGTATTTTGATCTTATCCTGACAAGTCCATCTGACAAGGAGATTTTTTTTAACTAAAGGCTTCTTAAATTTCTTTTCTTTTTTTTCAAAGAAAATATTTATCTTTCTATGGTCTCATGTATCGTTTCTAAAATATTACCTTTCCAAGTTACTTTAAAAGATCTTTGATTTTTCACAGAGCTAGGACAAATAATTTCACAATTTGTATGGAAACATAAAAAACTTTGAGTAGCCAAAATAATCTTGAGAAAGAAGAATGGAACTGGAGGCATCAACCTTCCTGACTTCAGACTATGCTACAAAGCTACAGTCATCAAGACAGTATGGGACTGGCACAAAGACAGAAATATAGATCAATGGAATAAAATAGAAAGCCCAGACATAAATCCATTCACCTATGGACACCTTATCTTTGACTAAGGAGGCAAAAATATATAATGGAGAAAAGACAATCTCTTTAACAAGTGGTGTTGGGAAAACTGGCTGGCCACCCATACAAGAATGAAACTAGAGCACTTTCTAACACCGTGCACAAAAATAAACTCAAAATGGATTAAAGATCTAAACATAAGACCAGAAACTATAAAACTCTTAGAAGAAAACATAGGTAGAACAGTCTCTGACATAAATCACAGCAGGATCCTCTATGACCCACCTCCCAGAGTAAAGGAAATAAAAACAAAATAAACAAAATGGGCCTAATTAAACTTAAAAGCTTTCGCACAATGAAGGAAACTGTAAACAAGGTGAAAAGGCAGCCTTCAGAATGGGAGAAAACAATAGCAAATGAAGCAACTGACAACAAAGAATTAAACTCCAAAATATACAAACAGCTCATGCAGCTCAATACCAGAAAAACAAATGACACAATCAAAAGCTGGGCCAAAGAACTAAACAGACATTTCTCCAAAGAAGACCTATAGATCGTTAACAAACACAGGAAGATACTCAACGTTGCTCATTATCAGAAAATGCTAATCAAAACCTCAATGAGATACCATCTCACACCTTTCAGCATGGCTGCCATCAAAAAGTCTACAAACACTAAATGCTGGAGAGGGTGTGAAGAAAAGGGAACCCTCTTATACTGTTGGTGGAAATGCAGACTAGTATGGCCACTGTTCTCTATGGAGAACAGCGTGGAGATTCCTTAAAAAGCTGGAAATAGAACTGCCATATGACCCAGCATCCCACTTCTGGGCATACACACCAAAGAAACCAGAATTGAAAAAAACACATGTACCCCAGTATTCATTGCTGCACCGTTTACAATAGCTAGGGCATAGAAATAACCTAGATGTCCATCGGCAGATGAATGGATAAGGAAGTTGTGGTACATATACTGAATGGAAAATTACTCAGCTATAAAAAAGAATGCATTTGTGTCAGTTCTAATGAGGGGGATGAAGCTTGAGCCTATTATATAGAGTGAAATAAGTCAGAAAGAGAAACACCAATACAGGATATTAATGCATATATATAGAATGTAGAAAGATGGTAATGATGACCCTATTTGCAAGACAGCTAAAGAGAGGCAGAGGTAAAGAACAGACTTTTGGACTATGTGGGAGAAGGTGAAAGTGGGATGATTTGAGAGACTAGCATTGAAACATGTATACATATGTAAAATAGATGACCAGTGCAAGTCTGATGCATGAAACAGGGCACTCAGAACCAGTGCTCTGGGACAACCCAGAGGGATGTGCAAGGGAGAGAGATGGGAGTGGGGTTCAGGATGGGTGGACCTATGTACACCCATGGCTGATTCATGTTAATGTATGGCAAAAGCCACCCCAATACTGTAAAGTGATTAGCCTCCAATTAAAATGAATTAATTAATTTTAAAAAGATCTTTGGAGGGATTCCCTGGCAGTCCAGTGGTTAAGACTTGGCACTTTCACTGCTCTGCGCCCAGCTTCAGTCCCTGCTCAGGAAATTAAGATCCCTCAAGCTGTGCAGAGTGGCAGAAAAAAAATCATTTGAACTGTATCTTCTTATTGCATGGAAAACCTGAAGTGTTATTCTTTGAGCCATTAAGTGAGAACAAAAGATACTTAGTTGTGTGTGTTTCAAGAAATTCATCATGTCATCAGTGTGAAAGAAGTCATGGTGGTGGACTTATTGGTTACTCAATTCCTGCAAATCCGGAATTTTACTGTGTCCCAAGGACTGATGTTGAAGCTGAAATTCCAATACTTTGGGCACCTGATGCGAAGAGCTGACTCATTTGAAAAGACCCTGATTCTAGGAAAGATTGAGAGCAGGGGAAGAAGGGGACGACCGAGGATAAGATAGTTGGATGGCATCACCGACTCAGTGGACATGGGTTTAGGTGGACTCCGGGAGTTGGTGATGGACAAGAAGGCCTGGCGTACTGCAGTTCATGAGGTCACAAGAGTCGGACACGACTGAGCAACTGAACTGAACTGAACAGTGCATTCAAAAAAACTGTAAACATCTAAGATAAATCATAATGGAAAATAATATAAAAAGAATGTATATATGTGCATAACTGAGTCACCTTGCTGTATCTAATTATTAGAGAAACCTTGCCCCACTAAGAGCAGCCTCATGTGGCCACTAACCATGAAACAAAATGAAAGTTTAAAAGGAATTGCAGGTTATGATGGGGCTACAAAGAAAGTCTATCTAAAAGAGGGGTCATGTTGGGCACTCCCAGATGTCAATCTTGTCCTTGTCCTGCAGGTCCTATAGTTGTAGGGCTTATCTCCACACCTGGGATGGGAAAGTTGCTGGATAAAGTCCCCCTGGTCCTGGATACTGAGGAACAGGCAATTGCACATGAGACACACAGGGGTTTGCTGTGGGAAGTCTCCCCCATCCTGATGTCAGATGGCATATCCACCTTTATCAGCAACAATAACACCCAGAACCTCAGCTCCCTGTCACCTTGGTCTTCCAACATGTGAGTCCTGTTGGGGTGGGGCTGTGGATGTGGAAGAGTCCTGAGTCCTGGGCAGAGCCTTGGGTTTCAGAGGGCTCCCCCACAAGTGCATCATATCCCCAGGAAAGCCCAGCATAAGCTAGCTCTGGGTCAGCATTTCTGAGCAATAGACCCACCAGCTCACACCTACTTCCTGTCCCTATAGTCAGTGATCCTTGGGCCAAAGAAGAAGGCATACTGCATCTTCTGGGAGTGTGGCCAGAATGTAAGTGGTCACCAGGCCACCAGAGGCTGCAAGATGGTGGGAACCACCTGCCAGTGTACCCACCTCAGCAGCTTTGCTGTCCTCATGGCCCACTATGATGTGCAGAGGAGAACCCTCAGAGTGGCTACATTCAATGTGTGCTGCTGGGTAACAAATTCCCACCCATGTAAAACAAGAAAAAAATTAAATCTTGCATGGTACAACTGGAATGGATGCTCAGATTTTTACAATGCTGAAATCATTCTGTCCACCTGGACTGCATTCTTATTGAGGCTTGGAGTCCTCATCCAACCCTCTGACTTCTGGCAAGGTTCAGTTCATTGTGGTTGTCAGACTGAGGTCTCATTGTCTTCCTATCTGTCAGCAAGGGAGCTGGTATAGCTCTCAGGGCCTACATGTGTTCCTTCTCAGGTGGCCTCTCCTGGACCCTCTCACAGGGTCTCTATCTGGAGGCCACCAGGAGAAGCTCCCTTACATGAAAACTCTCTAAACTTTGAATGTTTTCTCAAAAAAAAAGAAAGCTCAGTTTGTGTTTTTGCTTTTATTTTGTAGAGGAAGTTCTTTTTTTGCTTGTTTGTTTTTCTCAAACTGGAGGATAATTGCTTTACAATGTTGTTTTGGTTTCAGTGATAAAACAATGTGAATTAGCCATGGTGGTTTAGTCTCTAAGTCATCTCCAACTCTTGCAACCCAATAGGCTGTAGCCCCCAAGACTGCTTTTCCATGGACATTCCCAGGAAAGAATACTGGAGTGGGTAGCCATTCTCTTCTCCATGGGATCTTCCCAACCCAGGGATGAAACCTGTGTCTCATGTCTCCTGTGTTCTTTACTGCATTCTTTATCACCACCTTGGAAGCCCACCCAGATTCTCATTTGACTTCAAACCTGGAAGTGGTTACGTATACCACAGGGGACAGTGATATGGTTGTCAATAGAATTCTCAATACCATGAGGGTATTCTGGAATTGAGTGCACAGGAGCTGTAGAAAGAAAGATTTGATGATGGCAGAGGTCAGAGGGGACCAGAGGAACCAGTGAGTACAGGTGAGTCAGGAGAAATCTTTGCCTCTTCACCTGACCAAGTGAGCTGCTTACTTTCTCTGGTTCATCAAAACCAACACTCTCTGGCAACCTGAAACAATGGGGAATTTACTGAAATACAAGTGGCACTCACATGAAAGTAAGCATGAAATGACTGTAGCACAAAATGTCTAAGAATCACAGGAGCCCCCAGAAGTTTGAACAACAATCCAAGGCCATGTTTCCTACAGCCATGTGACTAGATGTCAAAATATCCATACTTAATACACAATTTTACACTTGTTGAAGAGTTAAAATATTTGGGCTTTGAAGGCCAAGACAATAAGAAAGGAACCATCTCCATCTCACTTCGAACCCCAGACACTGAATTCCTCTTGGCCCAAAAACCAAATTTGGCTTCTCCTGCACATGTCAATAGATGTTTTACACAGTAAATACAATCTGTGTATTTCTTATTTGATCCTTCTTTTTTCACACATCTGTTTATTCTCTTGAGTCTACAATGAGATTCTCCATTATTTTTTGACCATGTAGTGTTCTGTTGGATAAATTACATATCAAGGCTCTTATAGTGAGTGTTTTTGTTAGATCATTTGCTAATACAAACAATGTTGCAACTGTTTAAACTTACTTCATTGATCTCATTTTTGATTTTTCAGTTAGGTTGGATACTGCGTCAAATTCACAACTGCATGTTTGTAGATACTTCCATATTTCAACATCTTGAGGTCACTCCATCGACCCTGACAACAGTAGTATGTGTGTGTGTGCTCACTTTTGGTGAACTCTGTTGTGATTCCATGTACTGTAGCCTGCAAGCTCCTCTATCCATGGGATTTTCTGGGCAAGAATACTAGAGTGCATTGCCATGTCCACTTCCAGGATCTTGCCAACCTAGGGGTCAAACTCACATCTCTTGCATTTCTTGCATTGGCAGGCAGATTTTTTATCCTGAGCCACATGTTTCCCTACAGCCTCACCACAACGTTCTTATCCAACTTTGTACTTTTACCCATCTGAGAGGTAAATAGCATATCTAGGGAAAGATGTGTATCTTTGTATCCTTTTTATTTTCAGTGGAAGGGAACATCTTTCTTTATGAGTCAGTAATATTTCAATCTCTGGAAACAATTTGTTCATATCCTTGGTATATTTTTCTATTAGCTTGTAGTACTTTTCTTATGGGTTGGGGGACACTTTTTAGATATGCTGTTGGTGAAACTAAAGACTCTCAAGTCTTACAGTACATTAAAAATCATCTGGAGGGCTTGTTATTTATTTGACATTTTACTGATAAATGTCATACCTGACCTAGGACCCAGCGCACCAATTCATGACCTTATCTTTATTCATGCACTTCCCGCTACCCTCATCCACACTACTGTACCTGGTGAAATCAGGTTCATTATCCACTTATCACATCTTCTAAGAAGCCAGGGAGGTCCATTGTTTTCTTTTCATTAGCACATAGAGAATCATCTGGACAGAGAATGCTCTAGGTCATTTCATGGAGAGCAAAAAGATAGGGACATCAATGGAGGGACCAGGGCAGAGGGACCTCCCATTTCACAAATATAATTGACCATTTGTATTTGTCTTCCCACTAGATGGTAAGGTTTGTGAAATCAGAAATCTTGCCTGTGTTATTTTTAATGCACAGGGT
Source organism: Bos grunniens (assembly GCF_055505025.1). Classification (NCBI taxonomy): domain Eukaryota; kingdom Metazoa; phylum Chordata; class Mammalia; order Artiodactyla; family Bovidae; genus Bos; species Bos grunniens. The sequence goes on from NC_141171.1 coordinate 10,840,518, forward strand.
CAGCACAAAGCCATGTGCACAAAACATCCACAGTAATATCAGTTGATTGAAACTGGGGATATTTATTCAACATCATAAGGTTACTGAGATGTTGATAAGGATTGCATTGAATCTATAGGTCAATTTGCTGCAATGCTACCATTTTAACAGTATTGTCTTCTGATCCATGAATGTGGCATGTTGATCCATTTCTTTGGGTCTTCTTTGACTTCTTTTGACAATCTTCTTTAGTTTTTGGTGTAAAAGTTTTGCAGTTTCTAACAAAGTGTCATTTTTACATATTCCTTCTCAGGAGACTTAAAGTAACGGCTAAATCAGATGATCTTGTATCCTGTTCGACAAGGAAAATTCTGAACTGTCATCTTTGGGCAAAACTTTTAAAATATGTTTTCATGTTTGTTACAGGAACTCTTCACAGAACCATTGTGTAAGGACGTATGATGGGAATGGTTGGTATTTAGATTGCTAGGAGAATTTTGCTTTTCTACTCCATATGGTATGCTCACCTCACTCTCGGCATAGTCAAAGGGCTCTGATGTAATTCCACAGTTGCCTTAGGTTAAATCACCTGCTTCAACCTTTTTCTACAAAGTTCCCCAAGTTTGTAGGTATATGAAGATATTTCAAGGTATATGATAAGGAAAATGAGCTTCAGAAAACTGACTTAAAATACCATAAGACAGGAAAGTAAGGTTCAAATACATACATGGAGGGTAAACAATTGCTATGGTGTCCCAAATTTTTCCTGGATTATGTCCTAAAAACACTTGAGTTACAAGCAAGCAAGACAGGGTTTCAATACATACATGCTTCAACTTCTTCACCCTCAAACTTATGCATGAGAAAAATATATTTTACTACTCACCATATGTGTGGGTGTTTGTAAGTCGCTCCATAGTGTCTGACTCTTTGTGACCCCATAGTCCATAGCCCACCAGGCTCTTCTGTCCATGGAATTCTCCAGGCAAGAATACTGGAGTGGATAGCTATTCCTTTCTTCAGGGGATCTTCCTGACCCATGGATTGATATCAGGCCTCCTGCATTGCAGGCAGATTCTTTACCATCTGAGCCACCATGGAAGCTCAGTACACACCATGTACTGCACTAAATTAAGAGATCTAGTTTCTAATTTCATAGAGCTTACATGTTAAAGAAAAGGCTTTGTTAAGAATGAAATCAGAATCCTGTAAATAAATAAAATCTCTACATCCTTACAATTGTAAGATGTGCTGGGTTAGAAAGAGTATAGTGCTACTGCACATTTTTTAAGTTTTACTTACATGTATAACAAACTATTTCATTCTCAGAATGAGATCTTAGCAAGATCCAAGACCAGTGGGACATAGAAATGTCCCATGGACATCCACTGACCAGATTTGTATCAATTTAAACCAAATGGAAAATGACTTTAAATGATCACAACATGTTAAATTTAAAATATCCATGAGTACATAATGATACTTAACATATTTGAAAATAAGTGTAGAAGATATGACAGAAGTAGATAATGACAATTTTTCAGTATCCAGTAAATCACCACTAAAAGCACTGGGGGAAATCTTGTTGAAAAACTCGCCAATCTCACAATGCTAAAGAATTCTCTTAAGTGATTATTGATTTATTACAAGGACCAAAGTGTATTTTTGTAATGTTAGATCAGATAGGCATCAAATGAACTTAATGATCAATCTTAACATCAATAATATCAGTCTAATGTTATATATTTCCTGATAAGACATGAACTGAAAACATCCTGTTTGTGTTAAATAAAGGTTTGTGTCCATATCATAAGTGTGTGTGTGTGTGTGCTGTCGCTTCAGTCGTGTCCAGCCCTCCAGGCTCCTCTGTCCATGGCATTCTCCAGGCAAGAATACAAGAGTGGGTTGCCTCTAGTATTGATCTCTTCTAGGGCATCTTTCTGATTGAGGGATCGAACCCTCATCTGCCTGTGTCTTCCTGCATTGCAGGCAGATTCTTTACCCACTAAGCCATTGGAGATGCCAATCAATTTAACCTGTATCTAATCTAACCTTTAGACCAAGGCTTAGCAAATCCAGGAGGCTGCCTGTCTTGAGTGCTTGTGAAACAGTCTGCACTGCAGGCAGATTCTTTACCCGCTAAGCCATCAGCTGCTGCTGCTGCTGAGTCGCTTCAGTCGTGTCCGACTCTGTGCGACCCCAGAGACAGCAGCCCACCAGGCTTCCCCGTTCCTGGGATTCTCCAAGCAAGAACACTGGAGTGGGTTGCCATTTCCTTCTCCAATGCATGAAAGTGATAAATGAAAGTGAAGTCACTCAGTCGTTCCCGACTCTTAGCAACCCCATGGACTGCAGCCTACCAGGCTTCTCTGTCCATGGATTTTCCAGGCAAGAGTACTGGAGTGGGGTGCCATTGCCTTCTCCGAAGCCATCAGAGAAGCCCAATCAATTTAACCTATATCTAATCTAACCTTTAGACCAAGGCTTAGCAAATCCAGGAAGCTGCCTGTCTTTGCAAATAAACTCTTACTGGTTCAGAACCACACTATTCACTGGTTTATTGCCCATAGTTGCTTTCAGGCTACAGTGTGAAGTTGAGTGCTTGTGAAACAGTCTGCAAGATCACAAAGCCAAAACTTTTTACCATCTGGCCCTTTCTAGAAAAATCTTTCTTGTACCTGTTCTTTGAGACCAGACTTTCAGTACACATGAAACACAGGGGAAAGGCACACAAGTTAAATAACCATGATGAAGCAGTCAGGCAAATACAAAACATAGGAAATTTTTCTAATGTCAGTATCCTTGTAAAAGGTACATAAGGCTATTTAGATAAAAGTGATGAAAGTGACATGGCAATCAAATTCACTGTCAACTTTAGTAGTGAGAGGGTAACAGGCAAGAAGGCCAGGGGTCTCCAAACAGAGAAAATAGACTGCAAGTGTCAGACATTTTTTTATCTCTTTCTTAACTGACAGGAGGAAACAAACAAGTGCTAGATTCTTTCCCCTTCTCTATATAATTTTAAAAGAGATTTTTCTTAAAATTCTGTGTTGCCATGATGACACCTGGGTCCACCTGAACTTAACTTTTCTCAAACTTTGAGCTAACCAATGCGTTTTTCTTATGGAAATGTTTGTCTTAAGCTACGTTAATGAGCTATGTATTTACCCTAGACTCTGTCCTTTCTTCAAGTCCGTTTGCTTAAGACTCAGACCCAATGAGGGCTCAACAAACCTGTATGTTTCACTCATACATTGTTCTCCTAATCTATGTTAATGAAACTATTTATTTACTTGAAAACCTGCCTTTCTTCACAATTCATGTCAATCATTTTATGGCCTGGGATGACTCACCTGGTGCTAATGTTATCTCAAAATGCATGTTGTGGGTGACGGGCCTGGTGCCACTCTGAGTTTTGAGACACCTCCTTTCTCTAATTAACAGCTTGCTGATAGGTATATAGCATGCAGCCAAAGGCTAGCAGATTTCCCTGGTGGTTCAGACGGTAAAGCATCTGTCTACAATGCGGGAGACCCAGATTTGATCCCTGGATTGGGAAGATCCCCTGGAGAAGGAAATGGCAATCCACTCCAGCACTCTTGCCTGGAAAATCCCATGGATGGAGGAGCCTGATAGGCTACAGTCCATGGGGTCGCAAAGAGTCGGACACGACTGAGCAACTTCACTTTCACTTTCACTTTCAAAGGCTAGCAGGGGGCACTCTTTCTGCCCCCTTCTGGGGTCTATGTCAGAAGCTTTCTCTATCTCTTTTATACTTTAATAAAACTTTATTGCACAATAGCTCTGAGAGATCAAGCCTCGTCGCTGGCCCCAGAGTGAATTTCTCTCCTCCGGAGGCCAAGAATCCTGGCGTCTTTCACTGCTCAGCAACAGGCTTTCAGTAGGACTCTGATTTGGATATATGCTATAAAAATATTTTGGAAATGATTGGGGTACATTAAATATGTATGAGACATTTAAAGTTATTATGAAATTATTTTCTTGGATATAATATCATTATAATCATGTAGAGCATATCCTATAAATTCTTCAATATTTGATGAAGATATATTAAAGAAAAAAGTGTTACAGTATGTTCCCTGAAAATCATATATTAGCAGGAAAATATATGTATGTGTAAATACATTGTGAAAGACTTTTAATATGGCATTATGTGAATAACTGTGGTCTCAAGGTAGAGTATATATAATTTTGTGTGTCATTACACAAAATTCTCTCTGTTTAAACTTATAAATAAAATCTATCATAAAAATAAATGCTTAATTAATTATTAATTCCTAAATTCATATACTAATTCATATACTAATTCATATACTAATGAATTTCTAGGTTTACAAAGCTAACTTTGTAAATAGATATCTTATAAATATATGATTTTTATTGCTATATGGCAATGATACAAAATCTAAAAATTAAAAAAAACATTATTATAATACAGAAGGAATAGAGAGTATTTCTACTTCTGCTTAGGAAATAGAAAATGGCAACCAGTAACAGCAAACTCATAAGAAATATCCAGATAAACTACAAAGTCATTCATTTTCTTGGACTCAGAGAGAGCTGATATACAGCAAAGTAACCTAAACTCTAAGAAAAGACACTATCATCCACGGAGAGACCATCAGGATAGAATACTGATACACATATGCAAAGCCCAAAAAACAATGATCTAGCTGTCACAGATGATTAGGAGGAATTCATTTAAATTTTTAATCAGAGAAAATGCTTTCAGCTTCTCACTGTTCAGTATGATGTTAATTGTGGGTTTTTCTTATATGGCCTTTTCCACAAAACTAGAACAAAAAAATTTTAATGTGTACGGAATTGCAAAAGCAACCTTGAGAAAGAAAAACAGAACTAAAGGAATCAAGCTCTCTAATTTCAGACTACACTACAAACTATAATTATCAAAACTGCATGTTATTGACACACACACACACACACACACACAAACAGAAATACAGAACAGTGGAATAGGATAGAAATTCCAGAGATAAATTCATGCACCTATGGTCACCTAATCTATGACAAAAGAAGGAAAAATATACAATGGAGAAAAGACAGCATCTTCAGTAAGTGGTGCTATGAGAACTGGACAGCTACATTTAAAAGATTGACATCAGAACACTTTTAAACACCATACAAAAAAAAAAAAAAGAAAATCAAAATGGATTAAAGACCTAAATGTAAGACTAGATATGGTAAAACTCTTGGAGGAAAACAAAGGCACAACACCCTTTGACAGAAATCACAGCGGTATCTTTTAGGGTTCATCTCCTAGAGTAATAGAAATAAAAATAAAAACAAACATAAATGGATGTTGAATTTTGTCAAAGGCTTTCTCTGCATATATTGAGATAATCATATGGTTTTTATTTTTCAATTTGTTAATGTGGTGTATTACATTGATTGATTTGCGGATATTGAAGGAGGCAAGAATATACAATGGATTAAAGACAATCTCTTTAACAAGTGGTGCTGGGAAATCTGGTCAACCACTTGTAAAAGAATGAAACTAGACCACTTTCTAACACCATACACAAAAATAAACTCAAAATGGATTAAAGATCTAAACGTAAGACCAGAACTATAAAACTCCTAGAGGAGAACATAGGCAAAACACTCTCTGACATACATTACAGCAGGATCCTCTATGACCCACCTCCCAGAATATTGGAAATAAAATCAAAAATAAACAAATGGGACCTAATTAACCTTAAAAGCTTCTGCACATCAAAGGAAGCTATTAGCAAGGTGAAAAGGCAGCCTTCAGAATGGGAGAAAATAATAGCAAATGAAGCAACGGACAAACAACTAATCTCAAAAATATACAAGCAACTCCTACAGCTCAACTCCAGAAAAATAAATGACCCAATCAAAAAATGGGCCAAAGAACTAAAGAGACATTTCTCCAAAGAAGACATACAGATGGCTAACAAACACATGAAAAGATGCTCAACATCACTCATTATCAGAGAAATGCAAATCAAAACCACTATGAGGTATCATTTCACACCAGTCAGAATGGCTGCGATCCAGAAGTCTACAAATAATAAATGCTGGAGAGGGTGTGGAGAAAAGAGAACCCTCTTACACTGTTGGTGGGAATGCAAACTAGTACAGCCACTATGGAGAACAGTGTGGAGATTCCTTAAAAAACTGGAAATAGAACTTCCTTATGATCCAGCAATCCCACTGCTGGGCATACACACTGAGGAAACCAGAACTGAAAGAGACACGTGTACCCCAATGTTCATCGCAGCACTGTTTATAATAGCCAGGACATGGAAGCAACCTAGATGTCCATCAGCAGATGAATGGATAAGAAAGCTGTGGTACATATACACAATGGAGTATTACTCAGCCATTAAAAAGACTACATTTGAATCAGTTCTAATGAGGTGGATGAAACTGGAGCCTATTATACAGAGTGAAGTAAGCCAGAAAGAAAAACATAAATACAGTATACTAATGCATATATATGGAATTTAGAAAGATGGTAACAATAACCCAGTGTACGAGACAGCAAAAGAGACACTGATGTATAGAACAGTCTTATGGACTCTGTGGGAGAGGGAGAGGGTGGGAAGATTTGGGAGAATGGCATTGAAACATGTAAAATATCATGTAAGAAACGAGTTGCCAGTCCAGGTTCGATGCACGATACTGGATGCTTGGGGCTAGTGCACTGGGACGACCCAGAGGGATGGTATGGGGAGGGAGGAGGGAGGAGGGTTCAGGATGGGGAACACATGTATACCTGTGGCGGATTCATTTTGATATTTGGCAAAACTAATACAATTATGTAAAGTTTAAAAATAAAATTAAATTTAAAAAAAATAAAATAATATTTTGTAAAGTCACATCCTTAAAAAATAAAAATAAAAAAAATAAAAACAAACAAATGAGACCTAATTAAAATCAAAAGTTTTTGCACAGCAAAGGAAACTATAAATGAAATGAAAAGACAACATACAGAGTGGGAGAAGATATTTGCAAATGATGCAACAAACAAGGAATTAAACTGCAAAATAACAAACAGCTCATAGAACTCCATATAAAAAAAGAAAAAAACCCAACTGTGTGGACACAGTTGGAGAAGGACAGGGCGGGACAAATTGGGAGGGTAGCATTGAAACGTAAACTTTGCATGTGTGCATACTAAGTCGCTTCAGTTATGTTTGACTCTGTGTGACCATATGGACTGTAGACACCCCCCCTCCAGGCTCCTCTGTCCATGGGGATTCTCCAGGCAAGAATATTGGAGTGGGTTATGATGTCCTCCTCCAGGGGACCTTCCCAGCCCAGGAATCGAAACCACATCTCTTTTGTCTCCTGTGTTGGTGGGCAGGTTCTTTACCGCTGTGGTCACCTGGGAAGCCCCAAAACATATACTTTACCATATGTAAAATGGATAGCCAGTGGGAACTTGCTATATAATGCAGGGAGCTCAAATCCAGTGCTCTGTGACAACCTAGAGATGTTGCATGGGGTGCGAGGTGGGAGAAAGGTTCAAGATGGAGGAGCTGTGTGTATACCTATGACCAGTTCATGCTGATGTATGGCAGAAACTAACACAATATTGTAAAGCAATTATCTTCCAATTAAAAAATAAAATTAAAAAGAGCCTAGTTGAAGCAACTAGACACCATAAAATGGACTACCTCGAAGAAATTAACAAATTCTTAGAAAGGAATAACCTTCTAAGACTGAGCCAAGAAAAAATAGAAAACATGAATAGACTAATCACAAGTATTGAACTTTAAACTGTGATTAAAAATCTTCCAACAAACAAAAGTCCAGTACCAGATGGCTTCACAAGAAAATTCTAGCAAGCATTTGGAGAAGAGTTAAAACCTATCCTTCTCAAACTATTTCAAAATTTCAGAGGGAGGAACACTCATAAGCTCATCCTATGAGGCCACCATTATCCTGATAACAAATCCAGACCAAGATATCATCAGGCCAATATCCCTAAAGGCTCAAATATCCTCAACAAAATACTAGCAAACAAAAATCCAACAGCACATTTAAAGGATCATATACCATGATCAACTGTGATCTATCCCAGGGATACAAGGATTCTTCAGTAAACACAAATCAATCAATGTGATACACCATATTAACAAGTTGAAGAATAAAAACCATATGATCATCTTAATGGATGCAAAAAAAAGATTTTGACAAAATTCAACACCCATTTATGATAAAAATTCTCCAGAAAGTGGGCACAGAAGGAATCTATCTCAATATGATAAAGGCCATATAAGACAAACCCACAGCAAATATTATTCTCAATGGTCAAAACTGAAAGTATTTCCTCTGGGATCAGGAACAAGACAAGGATGTCCAATCTCACCACTATTATTCAACGTAGTTTTCAAAGTCCTAGACATGTCAATCAGAGAAGAAAAAGAAATAAAATGATTGAAATTGAAAAAGAAGCTAAACTGTCACTGATTACAGATGACATGATACTGTGTATAGAAAATCCTAAAGATGCTATGAGAAAACTGTTAAAACTAGATCTAAACAATGAATTTGGTAAAAGTGCAAGATATGAAATTAATAGGCAGAAATCTCTTGCTTTTCTATATACAAAAATCAAAATATTAGAAAGAGAAATTAAAGAAATAATTTCATGTTCCAACAACCCAATCAAAAAATGCATTGAAGATCTATATAGACATTACGTCAAAGAGGATATACAAATGGTCAAAAAGTACACAAAAAGATGTTCAGCATCACTAAATATTAGGGACATACAAATCAAAATTCTCATGAGGTATCACCGCACACTGGTCACAGTGGCCATCATCAAATAATCTACAAACAACAAATGCTGGAGAGGGTGTGGAGAAAAGGGAACCTTCCTACACTGTTGATGGGAAAGTAAACTGCTACAGCCACTATGGAGAACAATATGCAAACTGTGGGGTGTCTGTAGGATCAGGGAGCAGAAGCACTTCCATAAGGGGACAGAGGCCAAGGGAAGAGTGAAGGGAATAGGGCACTGGTGTTGTCATGTCCAACAGATGGAAAATAAGAGCTCAACCTTTAGAACTAGAGGACGCCAGTGATCACTGTCTTTCCACATAGAGAAGAAAGCGTGCAGTGAGATGAGGATGCAGTGAGATGAGGGCCAGGTACAAATCAAGAGAGCACTTTCATCAGAAACCAACCCTGCCAACACTTGATCTTGGACATCCAGCCCCGAAACTATAACAAAATAAATTTCTGCTGTTTGAGACACTCAGTCTATATTTTGTTGTGGCAGCTCTAGCAGAACTGATAATCATGGCCACATAGAAAACAGTAAAGGTGAAAAATGCAAACAAGGAAAATTATCATAATTCCATCACACAGCCTACTAGAAAATTTGAGGGATATGTTTTTCTCATCTTTAAAAACATATCAGGAATATTTTTTTTTCTTATCAAATATGCATCTCACACAATGTTGAGCTTTGTTGAAGAATAAAATCCTTAGTTTTAGACCTGCCAAGGTTTAGTGATGCTGGGGTGGCATGAGGGAAATCTTTGTGGTGATGGAATATTGATGGATCTTGATTGCAGTGACAGTTGCAGGAATCTACATATATGATAAAACAACATGGAATTGCACACATGCATCGTAGCAATGTCAGTTTCTTCATTTAAATATTGAACTATCATTGTATAAAAATGTAGTCTTTGTGGGGAAATGACTGAAGATTACACAGGACTGCTTGGTACTGTTTTGCAACTTCCTCTTAATTTATATTTCAAAATAAAACTAAATATTTCAAAATAAAAAAGTCTGAGTTCTCTGAGCTTCCAGTACCTCTCTCCTCCCCTGGGAGGATTCTTGGCTTTCTTTTTTTCCCAGCATGGCCCCCAAACACCAGTCTTCACTTCCATCCAAGGCGAAAAAAAAAAAAAACAAGAAAGTGAGGCTGACTCCTGCCTCCAGGCCAGATGAGGCATCTGCTACTTCAAACTTGCTGAAGGAAGAAAAAGAACAGCAAGAAGCAATTGAACATATTGATGAAGTGAAAATGAAAGAAACAGACTTAATGAACAAGCCAATGAGGAGATTTTGGATAGTAGAACAGAAATATAACAAACTCCACCAACCATCATCCCCACGGAAAAGAAATGCAAAAAAGCAAAATGGCTGTCTGGGGAGGCCTTACAAATAGCTGTGAAAAGAACAGAAGTGAAAACCAAAGGAGAAAAGGAAAGGTATACCCATTTGAATGCAGATTTCCAAAAATAGTAAGGAGAGATAAGAAAGCCTTCCTCATTGATCAATGCAAAGAAATAGAGAACAACAGAATGGGAAAGACTAGAGATCTCTTCAAGAAAATTAGAGATACCAAGGGAATATTTCATGCAAAGATGGGCTCGATAAAGGACAGAAATGGTATGGAACTAACAGAAGCAGAAGATATTAAGAAGAGATGGCAAGAATACACAGAAGAACTGTACAAAAAAGATCTCTTCATGACCAAGATAATCACGATGGTATGATCACTCACCTAGAACCAGACATCCTGGAATGTGAAGTCAAGCGGCCTTAGAAAGCATAACTACAAACAAAGCTAGTGGAGGTGATGGAATTCCAGTTGAGCTATTTCAAATCCTGAAAGATGATGCTGTGAAAGTGCTGCACTCAATATGCTAGCAAATTTGGAAAACTCAGCAGTGGCCACAGGACTGGAAATGGTCAGTTTTCATTCCAATCCCAAAGAAAGGCAATGCCAAAGAATGCTCACACTACCACACAATTGCACTCATCCTACACGCTAGTAAAGTAATGCTTAAAATTCTCCAAGCCAGGCTCCAATTCAGCAGTACATGAACCGTGAACTTCAAGATGTTCAAGCTGGTTTTAGAAAAGGCAGAGGAACCAGAGATCAAATTGCCAACATCCGCTGGATCATCAAAAAAGGAAGAGAGTTCCATAAAAACATCTATTTCTGCTTTATTGACTATGCCAAAGCCTTTGACTGTGCGGATCACAATCAACTGTGGAAAATTCTGAAAGAGATGGGAATACCAGACCACCTGATCTGCCTCTTGAGAAATTTGTATGCCGATCAGGAAGCAACAGTTAGAACTGGACATGGAACAACAGAGTGGTTCCAAGTAGGAAAAGGAGTATGTCAAGGCTGTATATTGTCATCCTGCTTATTTAACTTATATGCAGAGTACATCATGAGAAACACTGGGCTGGATGAAGCACAAGCTGGAATGAAGATTGCCAGGAGAAATATCAGTAACCTCAGATATACAGATGACACCACCCTTATGGCAGAACATGAAGAAGAACTAAAGAGCCTCTTGATGAAAGTGAAAGAGGAGAGTGAAAAAGTTGGCTTAAAGCTCAACATTCAGAAAATGAAGATCATGGCATCTGGTCCCATCACTTCATGGGACATAGATGGGAAAACAGTGGAAACAGTGTCAGACCTTATTTTGGGGGGCTCCAAAATCACTGCAGATGCTGACTGCAGCCATGAAATTAAATGATGCTTACTCCTTGGAAGGAAAGTTATGACCAACCTAGATAGCATATTCAAAAGCAGAGACATTACTTTGCCACCAAAGGTCCATCTAGTCAAGGCTACGGTTTTTCCTGTGGTCATGTATGGATGTGAGAGTTGGACTGTAAAGAAACCTGAGCGCCAAAGAATTGATGTTTTTGAACTGTGGTGTTGGAGAAGACTCTTGAGAATCCCTTGGACTGCAAGGAGATCCACCCAGTCCATTCCAAAGGAGATCAGTCCTGCATGTTCATTGGAAGGACTGATGCTAAAGCTGAAACTCCAATACTTTGGCCACCTCACGTGAAGAGTTGACTCATGGGAAAAGACTCTGATGATGGGAGGGATTGGGGCAGGAGGACAAGGGGACGACAGAGGATGAAATGGCTGGATGGCATCACGGACTTGATGGACATGAGTTTGAGTGAACTCCTGGTGTTGGTGATGGACAGGGAGGCCTGGCGTGCTGCGATTCATGGGGTCTCGAAGAGTCGGACACTACTGAGTGACTGAACTGAACTGAACTGATTGTGTTATTATGAAGTGTAAATCATAAGTAACTTCATAAGTGAGAAAGAAAATGCAAGTCCATTTGTGACTGTGTTTTGGACAATTAGCAGTGTAAGGGAATATTTTGTATCGTGCTGTCATCAGCTGTGTGTAAGATAGTTTTTTGTATTTTGCTGTATTGATACGTATTTAACTTCTTTGAAAGAGAATATCCATATTTGTGGTATGACAAATTTTTTTATTGCTATCAAAGAAAAGAAGCACATTTATCAATAACTTTGCACTTCTCGGTTTAATGTGTTCACATCTAAGAACATATGTATTTCATATTTACCAGGAGCAGAACTATTTCTTGGGTTCTCAGCATCCCCGAGGATCAAGCCTTAGATTCCTGAGACATGCTTCTGGATTTCTGGAGGCCCAAGGCTGCAATTTCAATTCCCCTTAGTCTCAGGTTTCCATTTACAGGAAGTTGCAGTATGTGGTTCCCAGTGTCCTCTACTCACAAACTTCTGGTTTCCAGATCCCTGAGAATACCAGCTTCTGACAATCAGCAGAACAGATGCGAAATCTTAGAAAAGATCATTTTTATCTATCAGACAATAAGAAGTCTCTGCTCTCAACACTTATAAACTAGGGAGCTCATGGAGAAGATTGGTTCATTGCAGCATTGTAAGAAGAAAACACAAACTACTCAAATGAACCATTAATAAACTATAGCAAAATGAAAAGTCATCTCAGCTTTAAGGAATACTGGCCCATGGACCCAAAGACTGAATTATTTCTACCTATGTTGACACAGAACAATTTTCACATACACTATAAAGAGAGGTCAACTTGTTGGGTGATTTTTCAATAAAATAACTTATAATTCTAAAAGTATATATTATTAATACTTGAATATTTACAGGAAATCTTATATAACTTTCAAGATTAAAATATAGATTATATGTTTACCGGAACAAATTATAATTTTGTGATAGTAGATGATAACTATTTAAGGAAGCCTAGATCAAGGTAGTAATCAACCATATGTCTTTTGTGTTTTGGGTATATTTTTTTCAACCAATATTTATTCATGTTGTCAGTATCAAAAATGAATTTTTCAATTTTGATAAGGCAAGAATATAATTGCTGAAAAGCACCATCTAAGGCATGACATATTCTAAGGCACAAACATATTCTGTTTGTGCTCTACCAATGAAACTTGAAATTACTTATGCATACAAAACATCTGATATATTTTCTTAAATTACAATTTCAAACTCAGTAGCAGTTGAGCTTTTATCATTGTTAGGAAGCAGGATTTATTGTGGTGAAACCTCATAGACCGTGTGATAAATGTTCATACCAAAATATTTTGAACACTGACAATTGAATTGTCTCACAAATCTTTATTCCACCACAAAATGCACACAAATGCGATGAAAAAAAGAGAAGTACAAGTGCTTGAAAGAAATACACAAAATAGACACTATTTGCAGAAGGCATAGCTGTCTACCAAAGAAACTTCAGAGAGTTTACTGAAAAATATAGAGAGTTCTACATCTATACCAGACTTCCCTGGTGCCTCAAATGGTAAAGCATCTGTCTACAATGCAGGAGACTCGGGTTCGATCCCTGGGTCGAGAAGAACCCCTGGAGAGGGAAATGGCAATCCACTCCAGTACTATTGCCTGGAAAATCCCATGGACAGAGGAACCTGGTAGGCTACAGTTCACGGGGTCGCAAAGAGTCGGACACGACTGAGCGACTTCACTTTCATTTTCACATCTATACCAAGATAAATATGGAAAGTCCACTGGTTTTCCTATCAAAGGAAAATCCAATTTTAATATAGGAAAAATTGTTTGAAATTTAAGAACAAAACTAGGAAAAATCCTCCATTGTTGAAACGCTATAATTTCTCAAGGAGAAAACTATAAAGTGTAAGTAAAAGAAATCATATGCTTACATAGACAGCTATACTGGTGGTGTTGGGAAATCTCAGTTTTATAAGGAATCAATTACCTTCAAATTAATCTACACAACCAGTCCAATCAAAATCAAAGTCCAAAGGACATTTTGTGGAGCTTATTAAACTTATTAAAGTTTATAGAAGAAAAATGTGAAAGGGGAAATAGCACAGTTGTAAATAATGACACTGATTAATTCTTCATAACTGATATTTCTTACCCTCTGCTTTGCCAGTGATCAAACTTGAAACAGGTGTTTCTCTTTCCTACAGGTCCCTGAACTAAGTTTATCTACAAGCCTGTGTAAGCATCAAAATAAAGTAGAACATGCCTTTATTTATAACTTCTCCTGGAAAATGGCTGACCACAGTAAGATACATTTCCTGTCACAAACCAGGGATAATTTCCCCTTATTTGTCCACCAGCCCCCTAAAATTAAGTTTATTTTTGCCTACTTCCTTTACCCTATAAAAGAAAAACTTTTTTTTCTGTATAATTTTGAGATGCTCACAGATTTCTGAGATCAGAGCATTCTCCCTATTGCAATAGACTTATTGATGAAAGTCTCGTCTTATCCAACCAGATTTACAATAATTTTAAAGAAAATACACAAATTTGCTTCATAGCATCTATAAAAATGAAACTAAAGCATTTTAAGCATGATATTGGTCTGGAAATGGAAAAATGGATTCATGAAACAGAATCACAAATACATCATGTATAGAAATTTAAAGTTTGATAGATATGGTATTTTAAACCTATGTTATCAAAGATTACATGTAAAGTCAGGAAAAGTCACAATAATTTCTTTAATAAATCACATCAAGACAGCAGGTTATTTATTCAGGAAAAATTATTGATTGAACAAGTTCCAGGGGTACTAAAAACCTACCAAATAAACATTGGAAGATGAAGGACAATGTTCTAGGCAAGACTAAAGCAAAATCTGTATAGTAAATAGTTGAAAAACTAGGCCAAAATAAAAGTTTGTAATGACATAACTGCCAATTTCATCTTATTACAATTGTAATGGGGATGATATTTACCCTGTTTGCTATCAACATGAACATGGACATGCATCATCATCAAGTGAGCCTGGTGTTCCCAGATACTCCTGTGCATAGAGGTCAGAAAATGTGCAGTGAACAGAGTGTGAAAGTCATCTTGGACCCACTGCACAGCATTCAAGTTTTGACTGGTTCATCCTCAGTATCTGTCTTTCCTGACAACATACTTACTGATCCCCATCCCTGGAGGCAGCTGTGAGCTAGAAAGGCCATTGGTAGTCATATCCCAGTTTGGAAGGGTTGACTTGATTGTATCTGGTTAATAGTGCCTTTGTTCGAAAATTTCACAATTCGTATGGAAACAGAAAAGACCCCAAATAGCCAAAGCAGTCTTGAGAAATAAGAATGAAGCTGGAGCAATCAACCCTCCTGATTTCAGACTATACTCCAAAGTTACAGTCATCAAGACTATATGGTACTGGCACAAAAACAGAAATATAGACCAATGGAATAAGATGGAGAGCCAAGAGATAAACCCATGCACCTACGGGTACCTTATTTTTGACACAGGAGGCAAGAATATACAATGGGGAAAAGAAAGCCTCTTCAATAAGTGGTGCTGGGAAAACTGGACAGCTGTGTGCAAAAGAATGAAATTAGAACACTTCCTAACACCAGACACAAAGATTAAATCAAAATGGATTAAACACGTAAATGTAAGACCAGAAACTATAAAACTCATAGAGGAAAACATAGGCAAAACACTCAATGACGTAAATCAGAGCAAGATCTTCTATGCTGCTAAGTCACTTCAGTCGTGTCCAACTCTGTGTGACCCCATAGACGGCAGCCCACCAGACTCCCCCGTCCCTGGGACTCTCCAGGCAAGAGCACTGGAGTGGGTTGCCATTTCATTCTCCAATGCATGAAAGTGAAAAGTAAAAGTGAAGTCGCTCAGTCATGTCCGACCCTCAGCAGTCCAGGCTCCTCTGCCCATGGGATTTTCTAGGCAAGAGTACTGGAGTGGGGGGGCCATTGCCTTCTCCGAGATCTTCTAGGACCCCCCTCCTAATGTAATGGGAAAAAAATAAAAATTAAAAATAAAAAACTTGGAGCTAATTAAACTTAAAAGCTTTTGCACAGCCAAGGAACCTACAAACAAGGTGAAAAGACAACGCTCAGAATGGGAGAAAAATAATAGCAAATGAAACAACTGACAAAGAATTAATTTCCAAAATATACAAGCAGCTCATGCAACTTAATATCAGAAAAACAAACAACCCAATCAAAAGGTGGGGGAAAGACCTAAACAGATATTTCTCCAAAGAAGACATACAGATGGTTAACAAACTCATGAAAAGATGCTCAGCATTGCTTATTATTAGAGAAGAGCAAATCAAAACTACAATGAGATACCACCTCACACCAGTCGGAATGGCCATATCAAAAAGTCTACAAACAATAAATGCTGGAAAAAGTGTGGAGAAAAGGAAACCCTCTTGCATTGCTGGTGGGGGTGTAAATTGATATAGCCATTATGGATGGTGGATGGTACAGAGATTCCTTTAAAAACTAGGAATAAAACTAGCATATGACTCAGCAATTTCACTACTAGGCATACATCCTGAGGAAACCAAAACTGAAAAAAGACACATGTACCCCAATCTTCATTGGAGGACTATTTACAATAGCCAGAACATGAAAGCAACCTAGATGTCCATAGATAGATGAATGGATAAAGGGGCTGTGGTACATATGTACAATGAAATACTACTCAACCATAAAAAAGAATGCATATGAATCCATTCTAATGAGGTGGACGAACCTAGAGCCCATTATACAGAGTGAATTAAGTCAGAAAGAGAAATATAAATATCATATACTGGTGCATATACATGGAATCTAGAAAGATAGTACTGATGAATTTATTATCAGGGGAGCAATGGAGAAACAGACATAGAAAACAGACCTAAGGACACGGAGGAGAAAGAGGTTGAGACCCATGGAGACAGTAACATGGAAATTTATAATACCATATGTAAAATAGGCAGCCAATGGAAATTGGCTGTATGACTCAAGGAGCTCAAACAAGGGCTCTGTGACAATCTAGAAAGATGGGATGGGGAGGGAGATGGAAGGGAGGCTTCGGAGGGTGGGGACATGGGTGTACCTATGGCTAATTCTTGTTGATGTATGACCAAAAAAACACAAGATTCTGTAAAGCAAATATCTTTCAATTAAAAACTAAATTGGCAAAAAACAAAAAACAAAATTAAGAGAAAACTAATACCGTTGTTCTTCAGGCTCCTACTATAGGTAGGAGACCAACTGAATTCAGAGGAAATATAACTGTGACTTACACACATATTTTCATTAAAATAATCTGCATTTGAAAGAAGTAACCTGGTGCTAATTTCTGTGTTAAAACCCCACGTAGTGTTATTGAGCTTGCTTTTCTTTATTCTTTTATCCCAATGAAAATGGATCGTCTTACTCTAGTCTCCAAAGATGATTCATCATTCCCTTTACTGCTAAGAATATTCTGAGGGATTTAAAATGGTTGATACTTTTGCTTCCAACACAGCTGCCTCTCAAATTAAAGTGAATAGCTTCTCTCTTTTGTTTACTCTTCTCCAGGAATAAAACAGGTAACAAATTTTCAGGGAAAAAATATGGTAACAAAAGACACCACAATCAGAGTTTGAAGACGTGATACCATTAAAAAATTTGCATTATGTTTTTTCCAAAAAAAGACATATACACACAGCATGCACATGTATATATTCTTAACAATGTAAGTAAATACAATGAATAAAAATAGAGAGTTTGCAAAAGATATGAGTATATAAATCACAGAGTGCCATGAAAATATAAAAATACATGAAAATTTCAACTACACTGGTAATCAAAGAAATACAAATTTTTCTGAGATTAAAATAAATTGTTTATCCATTAAATTGGGGAAGTGGAAACCATGTGATAATGTTTAATTTCAAGATTTCTAAGTCTCCTAATGTTTAAATGCAAGCCTTACAGAATCTTATAAATGTAAAGTTGAAAGTTTCTCTACAAATTATCTAGACTGGTTCTTTACAAATTATATACTGTCATTCTGTTGAGGGGAAGAAGAAAAAAAAAAAAAAACTGTGCTCCTTCAGAGACAGTGGCTCATTAGCTTGAAGTTTTGACCTTTTTGTATCCACAGATATGTCAGGCCAGTTTATTTCTCTCACTTTGGTTCTTGTCTCCTCATAACAAAGATTTGTAATGACAGGCTAATTACAGTTCAAGCAGGCATGATTTCTTTACTCTTGTCTGGTCATAGCATGGACTCGAGACAATAAACTAGTTACAGCTGAACTAGGCAGGATTTGTTAAGAAGACAACAGACAGTGCATTCTCAGGGTTCTCCTCAAGGTTCTTCTCTCATCAACAGACTAGTTACACCACAAGTAGGCTAGTTATAACCCAAGTAGGCAAGCTTAATTAAGGAGGCTGCAGACAGTGTACCCTCAAGGTTCTTGTCTCATTGACACAGTAGTTAAAGTTCTAGTAGGCTAGTTATAGCTCAAGCAGGCAGCAGGCAGCAGGCATCAGATAGTACACTCTTAAGATGTGAGAACAGACAGACTCCATAGGAGAGCCTTGATCCCTCTTGTCTTCCACTTTCATACTTCTGTCTCATCCTCCTCCAGTGTGATTGGTTCAGCCTTACCCAAAATAGTGCTTGTACCCACCACCAATCAGGGAAGGGAATGCAAATGGACATATACTCAAGGACAACCAAAGAATGAGATGTGCTCTGGGCATGTTTTCCTACCACAGGTTCTCACCCCTGTCCTCAGCCTCCTCTTTTACAGGCTTTTTCTCTTGTTTGCTGTTTGCTTGAGTCTTCTAGCCGCCAACTTGGACTCCTTTTACTATTCTACCTAATATATAATGAATACAATTTCCTAACATTTTTAAGTTCCCTATCTTAGTCATCTATTAATTTTCTTCTAAAGGAGATAAATGGTGAAGTAGTACATATAAGTCACTTATGCCAACTGACAACAAAAACTTTTATATTAAAAATGAAAGCAAAAGAAGTATGTTAGCAAAAGTTTTAACTGAATATAGGAAGTTGGTTCTATCCTATAGCACCTGGGTAATGCAGTACCATTAAATAGAAGACTTGTAGAATTTATCACAATGTAATATATATTTATATGTATATATATTTACTCTATAGAGAGAAAGAGTAAATATATATATTTACTTATTTAACTTATATGCAGAGTACATCATGAGAAACGCTGGGCTACATGAAGCACAAGCTGGATCAGGATTGCTGGGAGAAATATCAATAACCTCAGATATGCAGATGACACCACCCTTATGGCAGAAAGTGAAGAAAAACTAAAGAGCCTCTTGATGAAAGTGAAAGAGGAGAGTGAAAAAGTTGGCTTAAAGCTCAACATTCAGAAAACGAAGATCATGGCATCCAGTCCCATCACTTCATGGAAAATAGATGGGGAAACAGTGGAAACAGTGTCATACTTTATTTTGGGGGGCTCCAAAATCACTGTAGATGGTGACTGCAGCCATGAAATTAAAAGACACTTACTCCTTGGAAGGAAAGTTATGACCAACCTAGACAGCATATTAAAAAGCAGAGACATTACTTTGCCAACAAAATTCCATCTAGTCAAGGCTATGATTTTTCCAGGAGTCATGTATGGATGTGAGAGTTGGACTATAAAGAAAGCTGAGCACCAAAGAATTGATGCTTTTGGACTGTGGTGCTGGAGAAGACTCTTGAGAGTCCCTTCGACTCAAGGAGGTCCAGCCAGTCCATCCTACAGGAGATCAGTCCTGGGTGTTCACTGGAGGGACTGATGTTGAAGCTGAAACTCCCCAATAGTTTGGCCACCTGATGCGAAGAGCTGACTCATTGGAAAAGACCTGATGCTGAGAAAGATTGAGGGCAGGAGGAGAAGGGATGAAAGGATGAGATGGTTGGATGGCTTCACCGACACAATGGACATGGGTTCTGGTGGACTCCAGCAGTTGGTGATGGACAGGGAGGCCTGGTGTGCTGCGGTTCATGGGGTCACAAAGAGTTGGACATGACTGAGTGACTGAACTGAACTCAACAACCCAAAGTTACAACTATATAATGTCTATTCTATGGAAAATAACAAATGTTCTCCTTATGGTACTTTTGAGACCTTCACTGCCACATTATTGTATGGACACAAAAAATAGAGAACAGAAAAATATAATTTCTTCATATTGAATAATCTAGATATATGCAACAGCAGCCAAAAAGAAAAGTGTGGGTTTACATGCAATGACATTAAATAACTCCCCAAAAACTACCGCTGACTAAAGGACCTTCAAGGACAAAGTTTATAGCATAAAAAATTTTACTTTAAAACACAGAAATAGCTAAAATATGTACAAACATTTCATATATCAGACAAAAATAAGACTTAAAAAGGTGAAGAGAAGGAAGATAAGACCAAAAAAAAAAAAAAAAAGCTTGTAAATACAGAGCACAAAGGCCAGGAAGGGGAAGTGAGTGCATTGGGTGAAAGGGATCAAGAAGTCATGCAGATATAATGTGCAGTGAAGTGACAATAGTTAATAATACCGTATTGCAAATTTTCTAACAAAGTAAACCTCTCTTTTTTTTATTTTAATGTTCCATTGTAAATCACTCTTATCTATGGACAGTAATCACAGTGATGGGCTCTGTCTCTCTCTCTCTCTCCCTACTCCCCAGCTTAAGCAATAGGGAAATTTATTATCTTACATATTGGGAAGTTCTGAGGCCAAACAAGCTTCAGCACTGGGTGATTTAGCTGGTCAACAGTGTCATCTAGGTCCATTTTTCTGCTCTGCCTTTCTGACTGGACTGGCACCACCTTCAGGCTGCTGGATGGAGCCTTTCTAGCATTGCATCCAGACGTAGAAATGTCTAGAAAGGGAGGGGCTCTAAGTTTTTTCTTAGGAAATAGAATCTTACTAGAAGCCCCATGGATTTTTGTCCTCACTGCAAGAATGAGTCACCAGTCCATTCTGAAACCAATCTCTGACTGGAGATGAGGCACCATAATTGTTTATGGTCAAACAGAATGTACCTTAGAAATGGTGCAGGCGATGGTGGTGGTTGTGCATAACTAGAGATCTTGGACCTTGAGGACTAAGAAAATAAATGTGAGGGACATCAAAGAACACCTGCTTGTGAGTTAACTTGCCTAATTTAGTTAAGCTCTGTTTTGTTACTGGGTTACCAAAAAGTGAATTTTAAATGTTCCCATCACAAGCAAAAAGCTTTGTAACTATGTGTGGTGATGGATGTTAACTAGACTTATTTGGCAATACATATAAATAGAAAATAATCATGTTCCACATTTGAAACTAGTATCATGTTGTGTGTCCATTATACCACAATTTTTTAAATGTCCACTAATAAATAATAAATACATCATTCTGCTCACTGGCAACCCACTCCAGTACTCTTGCCTGGAAAATTCCACTGATTGAGGAGCCTGGTAGGCTACAGTCCATGGGACTGCAAAGAGTCAGACATGACTGAGCAACTTCACTGTGTTCACTGCTCACTCTGACCTAAGGGCCTCATAGGGATTAAAAGACCAGTAGTAATTATTCATGTTGGGGAGATTTTCTTATACTTGGTATCACACTTTCTTATATCAAAAAATTGAAAACCACCTTCAATGAGTATTTCAGTACAAATACATGCAATTGGGCTTCCCTTGTGCTCAGCTGGTAAAGAATCAGCCTGCAATGCAGGAGACCTGGGTTAAATCCCTGGGTTGGGAAGATGGAACAGCTACCCACTCCAGTATTCTGGCCTGGAAGATTCCATGGACTGATACAGTTCACAGGGTCACAAAGAGCAACTGAGCAACTTTCACTTTCACCATGCAAATAGTTTAAAAATAGGACTGGGGTTTCTAAGAAGCTAATCATAGGAGAGATCAGGGAGAAGAAAGAATCCAGATCAGCGTTTTCCCAAGTTAGCGCCTCGAGGGTGCAAGTTAGACTTAAAATAAGAAGCCTTTTCAATACACACAGACCAAGATCAGATGTCTTCCGTGGCTGGGCTTGCTGGTCTCTACATCACGAAAAATGCATGCATAAGGTTGCTGCCAGATGTCCAGAATTATAACATGGGGGATAGACAAGTAAAACTGTCTGAGAACTCCCTATTCAGTCTGCGAATATTATCTCTTCTTCCTTTCTTCCTTGATATTTGACTTGCTTTCCCACTATCTCTATAAGGGAATAGAGAGTAGAAATTTTAAGAATATTAGCACATGTATAGCAAGTTTCAAAGGAGAAAAATGGTGAAACTTACTTCTAGGCAAACTGGGGGCTTAAAGATTCCTCATTTTACCACAAGTATTAGTCCAGGTTCTCCTGAGAAACACACATCACTAGAATGTATATAGATAGGAAGAGAGAAAGGGATTTATTTAAGGGATTGGCTCATGGGATTGTGGAGACTGGAAAGTTGAAAATCTGCAGGGCAGAGAGGCAGGGATGACCTGATGTTGCTTCTCAAGTCCAAATGCAATCTGGAAGAAGAATTCCCTCTTCCTCGGTGAGGTCAATCTTTTACTCTGTTTTTCAACTGCTTGAAAAAAGGATCACCTATATAACAGAAGGTAATCTGCATTACTCAGTCTATTGATTTAAATGCTGTGGGTGTGCATGCATGCTCAGTCTCTCAGTTGTGTTGGACTCTGGGACCCCATGGACTGTAGCTCTCCAGGCTTCTCTGTCCATGGGATTTCCCATGCAAGAATATTTCAGCAAGTTGACAATTCCTTCTTGAGGGGATCTTTCCAGCCCAGGGACTGAACCCACAACTCCTGCTTGGCAGGTGGATTCTTTACCACTAAGTGACCTGGGAAGCTCTGATTTAAATGTTAATCTCATTTAAAAAAAAAAAAAAAAAAAAACCTTCACAGCAACAACTAGGCTAGTGTTTGACCAAATATCTGATACTATGGCTGAGACACGCTGATAAAATAACTGTTTTGTTTTGTCTTGTTTTTCACAAGAGTAGGAAACCATACTATTTGAAAATTCTAGTGGGATAAGAAAAAGCAAGATTACGTAGTCTATAGGCTTTATGTGGGATGGAATGATTTGATGGAAATCAGTCCAGTATTCTTGCCTGGAGAATTCCATGGACAGAGGAGCCTAGCAGGCTACAGCCCATGGGGAGGCAAAGAATCGGACACAACTGAGACACTAACACTTTCAACAGTGAATTGGTGAAAAAAACTGTATCAGGTCAGCTTAATTCTGATGTGTCTTTATTTTCTTCACTGTTTAGAATAATCCCTTTTACCTAGTAAGTCATATTGTCCTGCTTGGCTATAAATTATTTCCTGGTTTTTGTGAGAATAGCCATATTTCTTATCTTCTGATAAGTGGAACATGACATTTCTTAATGCTGAATACATTGGGGGGAAATCCTGTAAAGACTCACAAATTATAAGAGGTTTTCATAGGGTTCACTGGCTCATATAGATACTAGGAAAGACTCTACCAAGTGGTAAATGTATTGCCTCTAAGAATAAATTCTATTTATTTGCACCCATAGTTGTTTTCTTTTTATTTACTTTTTAAACTTTTTATTTTGTATTGTAGTAAAGCCAATTAACATTGTTGTGATAGTTTCAGGCGAACAGTGAAGGGACTCAGCCATACATATACATGTATCCATTCTCCCCTAAACTCCCTCCCACCCAGGATGCCACATAACATTGAGCAGACTTCCATGTGCTCTGCAGTAGGTCCTTGTTGGTTATGCATTTTAAATATGGCCATGCATACATGCCCATCCCCAACTCCCTAACAATCCCTTCCCTCCATCCTTCCCCCTGGAAACCATAAGTTCATCTCTATGTATATGAGATTTTCTTTTTTTTTTTTTATTTTTATTTTTTTATTTATTTTTAAAAGAAAATCCATCCTGAACCCTCCTCCCTCCTCCCTCCCCATACCATCCCTCTGGGTCGTCCCAGTGCACCAGTCCCAAGCATCCAGCATCGTGCATTGAACCTGGACTGGCATCTCGTTTCATACATGACATTTCACATGTTTCAATGCCATTCTGCCAAATCTTGCCACCCTCTGCCTCTCCCACAGAGTCCATAAGCCTGTTCTATACATCAGTGTCTCTTTTGCTGTCTCGTATACAGGGTTATTGTTACCATCTTTCTAAATTCCATATATATGCGTTAGTATACTGTATTGGTGTTTGTCCTTCTGGCTTACTTCACTCTGTATAATAGGCTCCAGTTTCATCCACCTCATTAGAACTGATTCAAATGTATTCTTTTTAATGGCTGAGTAATACTCCATTGTGTATATGTACCACAGCTTTCTTATCCATTCATCTGCTGATGGACATCTAGGTTGCTTCCATGAGATTTTCTGACTTGTAAGTTAGCTCATTTATATCATTTCTGTTTAGATACCACATATAAGGGTTGTTTTCATAACAGAAACCTTGATCAGTAACTCATGTTCTCAGACTGAACTGGGAGATCAAGGGAAAAGGCTGTGCCCTGATGCACAGGACCAGGAACTCACTTGGAAAGAACCAGGGAGGTTATTGGACTTCTCTCATGGCTCAGATGGTAAAGAATGTCCTTGCAATGCAGGAGACCCAGGTTTGATCCCTAGGTTGGAAAGATCCCCTGGAGATAGTGAGAGGGTAACAGGCAGGAAGGCCAGGGGTCTCCAAATAGAGGAAATAGGCTGCAAGTGTCAGACATTTTTTATCTCTCCCTAAAGCAGCAGGAAGAAACAAACTACAAGTGTCAGATTTTTTTCCTTCTCCATACAAAATTAAAAGGAGGTTTCTCTATGGAAATGTTTTTCTTAAGCTATGTTAATGACGCAGGTGGCTGTGACGACCGGCGCGCTAAGCGCGGCCAAGAGGAGCCACCCCACGTCCGAAGTCAGGGGCAGAAGCCGGGAGGACTCCATGCCCGAAGGGCGGCGGCCAAGAGGAGTTACCCCACATCTGAGGTCAGGGGCAGAGGCCGAGAGTACCAGACTGCGATGGCACAGGAACAGCTGAGAGGAGCTACCCCACCTCCGAGGTCAGGGTGGGTGGCCGAGAGGAGATACCCAGCGTCCGAGATGAGGGGTGGCGACGAGAGGAGTTACCCCGCATCCAAGGTCAGGGGCAGCGGCCGGGAGGAACTACCCCATACACCTAAGCCAAAGGCATGGGGTGGTGGCCAGGAGAAGCAACCCACGCCCGAGGCCAGGGGCAGTGGCCGGGAGGACCAACCCCACGTCCAAGGAGCCATGGCTGCCCGGGCGCAGGAGGGCCCAGAGGAGCTATCCCACGTTGAAAGTCAGGAAGGGTGGCGGTGAGGAGATACTCCTCGTCCAAGGTAAGAAGCAATGGCTGCGCTTTGCTGGACCAGCAGTGAAGAGATACCCCACGCGCAAGTAAGACGGTAGATGTTGCAAGAGGGCATTAGAGGGCAAACACATTGAAACCATACTCACAGAAAACTAGTCAATCTAATCACACTAGGACCACAGCCTTGTCTATCTCAATGAAACTAAGCCATGCCCGTAGGGCAACCCAAGATGGGCAGGTCATGGTGGAGAGATCTGACAGAATGTGGTCCACTGGAGAAGGGAATGGCAAACCACTTCAGTATTCTTGCCTTGAGAACCCCATGAACAGTATGAAAAGGCAAAATGATAGGATACTGAAAGAGAAACTCCCCAGGTCAGTAGGTGCCCAATATGCTACTGGAGATCAGTGGAGACATAACTCCAAAAAGAATGAAGAGATGGAGCCAAAGCAAAAAGAATACCCAGCCATGGATGTGACTGGAGATAGAAGCAAGGTCCGATGCTGTAAAGAGTAATATTGCATAGGAACCTGGAATATAAGGTCCATGAATCAAGGCAAATTGTAAGTGGTCAAACAAGAGATGGCAAGAGTGAATGTCGACATTCTAGGAATCAGTGAACTGAAATGGATGGGAATGGGTGAATTTAACTCAGATGACCATTATATCTACTACTGCGGGCAGGAATCCTTCAGAAGAAATGGAGTAGCCATCATGGTGAACTAAAGAGTCTGAAATGCAGTACTTGGATGCAATCTCAAAAACGACAGAATAATCTCTGTTCTTTTCTGAGGCAAACCATTCAATATCACAGTAACCCAAGTGTATGCCCCAACCAGTAATGCTGAAGAACCTGAAGTTGAATGGTTCTATGAAGACCTACAAGACCTTTTAGAACTAACACCCAAAAAAGATGTCCTTTTCATTATAGGGGACTGGAATGCAAAAGTAGGAAGTTAAGAAACACCTGGAGTAACAGGCAAATTTGGCCTTGGAATACGCAATGAAGCAGGGCAAAGACTAATAGAGTTTTGCCAAGAAAATGCACTAGTCATAACATACACCCTCTTCCAACAAGAGAAGACTCTATACATGGACATCACCAGATAGTCAACACCGAAATCAGATTGATCATATTCTTTGCAGCCAAAGATGGAGAAGTTCTATACAATCAGCAAAAACAAGACCAGGAGTTGACTGTGGCTCAGATTATGAACTCCTTATTGCCAAATTCAGATTTAAATTGAAGAAAGTAGGGAAAACCACTACACCATTCAGGTATGACCTAAATCAAATCCCTTATGATTATACAGTGGAAGTGAGAAATAGATTTAAGGGCCTAGATCTGATAGATAGAGTGCCTGATGAACTATGGAATGAGGTTCATGACGTTGTACAGCAGACAGGGATCAAGACCATCCCCATGGAAAAGAAATGCAAAAAAGCAAAATGAGTGTCTGGGGAAGCCTTACAAATAGCTGTGAAAAGAAGAGAAGCAAAAAGCAAAGGAGAAAAGGAAAGATATAAACATCTGAATGCAGAGTTCCAAAGAATAGCAAGAAGAGATAAGAAAGCCTTCTTCAATGATCAATGCAAAGAAAGAGGAAAACAAAAGGATGGGAAAGACGAGAGATCTCTTCAAGAAAATCAGAGATACCAAGGGGACATTTCATGCAAAGATGGGCTCTATCAAGGACAGAAATGGTATGGACCTAACAGAAGCAGAAGATATTAAGAAGAGATGGCAAGAATACACAGAAGAACAGTACAAAAAAGATCTTCACGACCCAGATCATCATGATGGTGTGATCACTGACCGAGAGCCAGACATCCTGGAATGTGAAGTCAAGTGGGCCTTAGAAAGCATCACTACGAACAAAGCTAGTGGAGGTGATAGAATTCCAATTGAGCTATTCCAAATCCTGAAAGATGATGCTGTGGAAGTGCTGCACTCAATATGCCAGCAAATTTGGAAAACTCAGCAGTGGCCACAGGACTGGAAAAGGTCAGTTTTCATTCCAATCCCAAAGAAAGGCAATGCCAAAGAGTGCTCAAACTACCACACAATTGCACACATCTCACACGCTAGTAAAGTAATGCTCAAAATTCTCTAAGCCAGGCTTCAGCAATATGTGAACCATGAACATTCTGATGTTCAAGCTGGAGGAACCAGAGATCAAATTGCCAACATCCGTTGGATCATCGAAAAAGCAAGAGAGTTCCAGAAAAACATCTATTTCTGCTTTATTGACTATGCCAAAACCTTTTACTGTGTGGATCACAATAAACTGTGGAAAATTCTGAAAGAGAGGGGAATACCAGACCACCTGATCTGCCTCTTGAGAAATTTGTATGCAGGTCAGGAAGCAACAGTTAGAACTGGACATGGAACAACAGACTGGATCCAAATAGGAAAAGGAGTACGTCAAGGCTGTATATTGTCACCCTGCTTATTTAACTTATATGCAGAGTACATCATGAGAAATGCTGGACTGGAAGAAACACAAGCTGGAATCAAGATTGCCAGGAGAAATATCAATAACCACAGATATGCAGATGACACCACCTTTATGGCAGAAAGTGAAGAGGAACTCAAAAGCCTCTTGATGAAAGTGAAAGTGGAGAGTGAAAAAGCTGACTTAAAGCTCAACATTCAGAAAACAAAGATCATGGCTTCTGGTCCCATCACTTCATGGGAAATAGATGGGGAAAGAGTGGAAAGACTTTATTTTGGGGGCTCCAAAATCACTGCAGATGGTAACTGCAGCCATGAAGTTAAAAGACGCTTACTCCTTGGAAGGAAAGTTATGACCAACCTAGATAGCATATTAAAAAGCAGAGACATTACTTTGCCAACAAAAGTCCGTCTAGTCAAGGCTGTTTTTCCAGTGGCCATGTATGGATGTGAGAGTTGGACTGTGAAGAAAGCTGAGCACAAAGAATTGATGCTTTTGAACTGTGGTGTTGGAATAGACTCTTGAGAGTCCCTTAGACTGCAAGGAGATCCAACCAGTCCATTCTGAAGGAGATCAGCCCTGGGATTTCTTTGGAAGGAACGATGCTAAAGCTGAAACTCCAATACTTTGGCCACCTCATGTGAAGAGTTGACTCATTGGAAAAGACTCTAATGCTGGGAGGGATTGGGGGCAGGAGGAGAAGGGGAAGACAGAGGATGAGATGGCTGGATGGCATCGCTGACTCGATGGACGTGAGTCTGAGTGAACTCCAGGAGTTGGTGTTGGACAGGGAGGCCTGGCATGCTGCGATTCATGGGGTCGCAAAGAGTCAGACACGACTGAGCGACTGATCTGATCTGATGTTCATGAAACTATGCAGTTGCTTTGGAATTTGCCTTTCTTTAAAATGGTTCCACCTAAAACTAACTTTTTTTCTTTTCTCAAACCTTGGACTAATAATAGCTCAGCAAACCAGTATTTATATCAATTGTTTTATGGCTAGGAGATGGCACACCTCGTGCCATCCTACATCAAAAATGCATATTGTAGGAGAGGGACCTGATGAAACTCCTTCAGCCTTGAGGTGTCTCTCTTATCTGATTAATAGCTTTCTAACATACATAAAACAGCTTGCTAAAACTAGCGGGGGGGGGCACTCTCCACCCCCCTTCTGATGTCTATGTCAGAAGCTTTCTCTGCCCCTTTTTATAATTTAATAAAACTCTGCTATACAGAAGTTCTTGAGTGATCAAGCCTGGTCCCTGGTCCCAAAGTTAAATCTTCTTTGGAGATCATGAATCTGACACCATTACCATAAGCTATCAGTAGGAATGGCTACCCCCTCCAATATTCTTGCCTGGAGAATTCCATGAACAGAGGAGCCTGGTGGGTTACAGTCCATGGGGTCACAAAGAGTCGGACATGATTGAGTGACTAACATTTTCCTTCAGTTTCATAGAAGTCATTTGTGCTATACATGGAGAAGCCACTTAACCAGGGGACAGTGACTATACCTTAGTTATTCTACCTTAGAAGTTGCCTTAGTTCTTACTTGTCACCTGTCCTCAACTCCCTGTCTCCTGATTCCAGGGCTCCAAGCCCTGCTGACATAATTGTGAGCTCGAGCTCAAACTCAAGGCTGTTTCACTTCTACTATCCATGCTCATCTTGTGTCATGTATCTTAAACCTGAGGAGAGATCCTGGAAGAGAAATCTTCAGAGCAGATTTCTGCCATTGCCAGAGAACAAAGAACCTAGGTACACCAATCTAAAGAACTTTCTCCTCTACAGTCTAACACTTCCACTGGGAGAAGGTGAAATTTCTAAGATATGCTGCTGATATCATCTGTCAGTCTATGTATGCTCTGTCCTCTACCTGTAGCATCTGAAGTTCTATGAGGACCGTGTCCATTGCTGACTGACTCCTCAGGGAGTCCCAAGAGTTGGAGGTGAAAGGCTGAGTTCTCATTTCTGAGTACAGTATAGGAGGATATGGGATGCCATTGAAGAAGAAGGATGCAGGGCCCAGAGCCACCTCCCCAGGAGGCAACGGTTATGGGGACAGGAGGTGAAATTGTGTGTGACTCTATTTTTGTCCTCTTTCTGTTTATCTGTCCCAGGATTCTTGATGCTGCTGTTTTTGCAATTGGAATCCACATCCTCAAACAAGAAACATAAGTCTGCTCAGCCAGGCCCATTAGGGACATAAACTGTGAAGTATTTGCTGGGGTCTACGTCCTCTTACCAACAAAGGAAGAGGAAGGTAGGATTATCCTGAATGTAAGGCTCAGACACAGTTTTATGAATGTAAGAGAAGTTATTCCTCCCCACCCCAACATGCTCCGAAGTTCTTGTCTCTTCCTATTCCAACAGAGGGCTTCCCAGGTGACTCAGTGATAGAGAATGTGCCTGCCAATGTAGGAGACACAGGTTTAATCCCTGGATAATGACAAGCACCTGGTAAAGGAAATGGCAACCCATGACAGTGTTCTTGCCAGGAGAATCCCATGGAGTCTGGCGGGCTAAAGTCCATGGGGTCACAAAGACTCAGACACGACTTAGTGACTAAACAACAACTTCTAATGGAAGTCACCCCATCCATTCCTTCCCTTCCTCTACTACTATATCACCAGCTTGAAGCAGGCTTTGTTCATTCCTTGACTTTCTGACTAAGTCTCCATCCCCACTGCTTCTTCCCTCACAGCCTGTGCTTGCTGGTGCCCTCCAAATCCTCCATGTGTCAACACTGATGCCTGCCACTGCATTCCAGGATTCAGTTCTGCATCTAAGGACAGCTTCACCGACCCCTTAAAGAGTTGCCATGGTACAGAGCCTTGGGGTGGTGGAAATGCTCAGACATATTTGGGGAGAGGCTGTGGTACATCTATAGCATTCAGCTCTGAGGACAGCATAGAAGCACTTTGTTGAGAATAAAAAGGAGACACTTTAAGAAAGCATGAAGGAACTGAGCAGTCCCAGAGGGGCTGCAACTTTAATTGATACCAACAATGGAAAAAAGTCCTTTCCTCCACATCATCGCTAACACTTGTTCTTTCTTGTCTTTTTGATAATAGTTATTCTAACAAGTGTGAGGTGATATCTGATTCTGGTTTTGATTTCCTTTTCGTTGATGATTGGTGATGTTGAACACCTTTTCATGTACCTATTGGCCATTTGGTAGTCTTCTTTGGAAAAATGTCTATTCAGGTCATCTACCCATTTTTTACTCAATCACTTTGTTTGTTTTACCATTGATTTGTATGAGTTCTTTATATATTTTGTATATTAACCCCTTGTGTATGTGTGATTTGTAAATTATTCTCTGAAATTGTAGATTGTCTTTTCATTTTTTGATAGTTTTCTTTGCTGTACAGAGCTTTGTAATTTGATGGAGTCTCGTCTCCCTCTTTTTGCTTCTGTTGTGTTTGCTGCTGCTCCTGCTGCTGCTGCTGCTGCTAAGTCACTTCAGTCGTGTCTGACTCTGTGCGACCCCATAGACGGGAGCCCACCAGGCTCCCCTGTCCCTGGGATTCTCCAGGCAAGAACACTGGAGTGGGTTGCCATTTCCTTCTGCAATGCATGAAAGTGAAAAGTGAAAGTGAAGTTGCTCAGTCGTGTCCGACTCTTCGCGACCCCATGGACTGCAGCCTACCAGGCTCCTCCGTCCATGGGATTTTCCAGGCAAGAGTACTGGATGCCATTGGGATGCCATTGCCTTCTCCTGTTGTGTTTGCATTTGCTGTCAAATAAAAAAAAAAAAGTTATTGCCAAGACCAGGGTCAAGGAGCTTTCATTTTTATTTTTCTAATGAATTTTATGATTTCATGGTACTCTTATTTTGTAATTATCAAATTCAGGCTCAAAGAGATTGAGTGACTGGTCCAAAGTTATATAACTAATAAGGTGGTAGAAACAGACCATGCTTAAAGCCAAGGAGTTTTTATTCTTCAACAAAATAGAATCAGAAAAGGAAATTATTAAACATAAATGTTAAGATGAAAACTTTTGCTATGGGCATTTTACCATAATTATTTTTAAAATGAGGGGGGGGAATTATATGAATTTTCATTGTGAAGTACTCTTCATCTACCTAAAATAGTCTTTATTATTGGTAATAAAATAAATTATTCATAGTATATTTGAAACAATGAGTTACAAAAAAAAAAAAAAACCTACAATATTCTAGGATATTAGACTTCTGGGTGAAATTTTTTTCGTTTTTTTTTTTTTTTTCCACTTTGTCTCTGTTTTCCAAGTTTCCATGTATTATTTAAAATTTGGGAGAAAGTATATTTTATAAAAGAAAAAAAAAAAGGTGTTATGGTTACTGCACAGCCCTTACATGACCCTGGAGGTATCCTAAAGATTCCCCTGTGTACTTAGACAAAGTGTGTGTCTGTGTCTTACAGAGATATGCAGGCTTTTGAACATGGAGAAGAAATCTGGCTGCTGCTGTAACTGGATTCCAGCTCCTTCCTTGGACTACGCTTGTCAGGTTGAGGGATCTCCCATCCTCATTTCTTCCCCTTCCAGCACTCATTCCCATATGCCCCCACTCACTGCTTCCTATCCCTCAGCCTTTAATATAGGTCTCCAGCTATTGCCATCATCTGAGAGGAGGAATTCTCAGTGCTCAGATGGGAGGCGAACAGGAATTCCTCAGCTGTGCATCCCTCCCTCTTCCATTCATATCCTTATGTTCATATTACCCAGAACCTGGACCTGGGGCCTTAGAAGGGAACATCAAGAGTCTGGATAAGAAATTCTGACCTGGGGAACACCAATTGTCTTCCCTGACTGCTCATGACCCTGTGAGTCCTTCCAGGCTCTAAAAGTCTAGTCTCCTGACTGCAAGGAGCTCAAATATGTACAAAGGCCAAACATCCTATTCCTGCATTTTTACTAAGTTGTTGTTCTTAGCATTGGTGTCTAACACTTGCTGTATGGTTTCCTGGCCTACTCCAAGGAGACCTGGGTCATGGGCACCTTTTTTCTTATGTTTAGGAACAGGAAG
This sequence comes from Bos grunniens, assembly GCF_055505025.1. NCBI lineage: Eukaryota > Metazoa > Chordata > Mammalia > Artiodactyla > Bovidae > Bos > Bos grunniens. Next base: position 10,873,396 of record NC_141171.1, read on the forward strand.
AGGTAAGATGCCAAAAAACACTCACAACAACTCAGCTATGAGCAGCTTCCTGCTGCTTCCTCATTTCCCATGCATAACAGGCTCTGATAAAATGGGATTTCTCCTGGAGTGGAGACAGCAAGACTCCCCCAGAGACTTCCTCAAGCATCTTGAGAGGTCTTAACATTGAGAGCTGGGGAAGTGCCTGATGAGGATTTCAGGGTATTCTATGGATTCTATAGCTAAAGGGGAGATGGAGGAGAGCAATGTGTAGGAGCCTGACCACCTAGATCTAACCTCGGTGCAAATGATTGATATTACTCTGGATAATCCCCCAGCCGTAACTTCCCTCCATTTCCTCAGCATCGTGGAAAGCCTTCAATGTCACAGTCACATTTAGGACTGACTGGAGCTCATATGCAGGTCCCTGATGATGCAAACAGTACCAAGAGGATGGTCTGGAACAGAATCATGGCCTCTGTCTACCCCGAAAGGCCTACACTGGGGATGCAGACTTCCTTCCAGCCCCCATAAAGGTGTCTGAATTGAGGTACACTTAGATACAGCCAGAGAGCAGAGATTAGCAGAAGAGTAAGCCAGCTTTCTGGAGCAGCTGGTTCTAACTCAGCCCAATTCCAGGAGAGCTACTGAGGAGCTGAGTCAGTTCAGTCCTTGTGTCAGGATCAGGATGGAGGCCAGAGCCATGTGAATTTGCAATGGAATTCACACCTTTGTGAGGTGACCTTTCGTTCTGGTGTGTTCCAGACATCAACAAGTGTGAACCGTCATGGAAACTGTCCTGTGGAATTTATATAGACTGCCAAAACTTAAACAAGAGCTACCATCAATGCAGAGGAAACAGATCTCTTTCTCAAGTAGTGTTTGAGAATGAGTGTACTAACACATGTTCTGGTAAAAAAGAATCCATTCTTTCATTTCCTCTTTCATGAGATTTGGCCACTTACTCCAAGCCAGAGAGGTCTGTTCTCAGCATCTACTGGTATCCCCTCTCTCTCCAAACCCCAAGGGTCAGAACCTCTCACAGAGTATCATTTCTGCAATTTTGGAATGCCCCCTTGACACTTGGCATCTTGTTTTCTTAAAACAAACAGAGGGATGGTATTAAAGACATTTCAGGAGTTGACCTCCAGTGCAATGAGTCCTAGGGCACTATCTGTGTTCGTCATCAATTGCCAAGATGAGACCATCCTGCACTGGATCCTATATGGGTTTGGGCAAGTCAGGGGTCCTTTCAGACTCTGCTGTGATGATGGACCCAAGAACTCTGTCTAGAAAGGATATTCGAAGTGGCCCCATGTTCCCCAGCCAGCCCTGTCCCTGGACAGCAACCACATCCAGCCCCTGGCCCAGTTCCTTGGCCACTCAGCCTTTGTTTACTTCTCCTGGCAAGGATGCGCCATGCACCTGACCAGTAATTTCAATTCACAGGCCCATGGGAAACTCAAATGACCTGGGAAGATGTTATGTCAGAATGGGTAGGTTGACATGAACCACACCACATATACTCAAAGTGGCTCCCATCTGGAGCAGATGGAAAGAGAGAGTGTCACTAGGCTTCATTACCCTAGCCCAACTTTCTACTTAGGAATTCAACAAAGGCCCCATATTGACCCAGACCACTTGAGCCTTCTGCACAAGGAGCCCACAAGTTTGCATCCTTAGTTGGATGCCCAGGGCTAAGAAGAAAGAAGCACCAGCCACTCCTCATCCATCACCACCTGCTCCCTTGTTTGGCCACGCAGCCCTCACACAAAGCTGGCCTCACTCAGATGATGAATCTTACTACTTCATTTCCGTTCCAAAAAATCCCTGTAGTATAAGTTTAGGCTTGAATAACTGTTGAATAAAGTTCTTTGGGGAACATAATAGTGTTTAAAATTGCTTAGTGATATGGTAGTTCTATTTTCAGCTTTTTGAGGAAACACAAAACTAGTTTTCCAAGCTGGTTATTTCTCCATTTTATATTTTCAACAGAAATGCATGAGGGTTTCAATTTCCTCATCCTTCAGCAACACTTGTTACTTCCATTTTGCTTTCTTTTCCTTGTAGCCATTCTAGTGTGTGTCAGGTGATATCTCATGGTTTCATCTACATTTCCCTGTAACTAAAGATGTCAAAACATCTTTTCATGTCATTGTTGAATTTGTCTATTTTTATTGGAGGAATATCTACTCAAGTATTTTTTCTTTCTTTCAAATTCAGTTATTTGGCATTTGGTTTATAAGCTGTAGGAGATCTTTGTATATTCTAATAGTAGATCCTATCAGATATGTCTTAACAAATATGTTCTGTAGATTGCCTTTCACTTTTTTGTGATCTTTTCACTTTAAAAAATAGATATTTCCATTTTGATGAAGGTCATATAATCTATTGGGACTTTTTATGTTCGGCATATTTTTTCATATCTAATAATCCATTTCCTAATCCAAGGTCATGAAGAGTTACCCCTGTTTTTGTCCTACTTGTTCTAGTTTTAACATTTTTTTTTCTTTTTTTTAACTTTACAATATTGTATTGGTTTTGCCATATATCAACATGAATCCATCACAGGTATACACGTGTTTCCCATCCTGAACCCTCCTCCCTCCTCCCTCCCCGTACCATCCCTCTGGGTCGTCCCAGTGCACCAGCCCCAGGCATCCAGTATCCTGCATCGAACCTGGACTGGCGACTCGTTTCATATATGATATTATACATGTTTCAATGTCATTCTCCCAAATCATCCCACCCTCTCCCTCTCCCACAGAGTCCGAAAGACTCTTCTATACATCAGTGTTTCTTTTGCTGTCTCGTATACAGGATTATTGTTACCATGTTTCTAAATTCCATATATATGCGTTAGTATACTGTATTGGTGTTTTTCTTTCTGGCTTACTTCACTCTGTATAATAGGCTCGAGTTTCATCCACCTAATTAGAACTGATTCAAATGTATTCTTTTCAATGGCTGAGTAATAATCCATTGTGTATATGTACCACTGCTTTCTTTTTTTTTTTTTCCTGAAAATATTTATTTATTGTTTTTTTATATTTGCATTTAAAGCTATAAATTTGTCTTTACACACTCCTTTACCTGCATACAGTTAATTTATATATACAGTATTATATTGTTATATTTAGCTCTTCATATATATGTGTATATATATGTGTATATTTCATAGATGCCTTTCATATTTATTTTATTTTTTTAATTTAATTTTATTTTTTAAATTTTATTTTATTTTTAAACTTTACAATATTGTATTAGTTTTGCCAAATATCGAAATGAATCTGCCACAGGTATACCTGTGTTCCCCATCCTGAACCCTCCTCCCTCCTCCCTCCCCATACCCTCCCTCTGGGTCGTCCCAGTGCACCAGCTCCAAGCATCCAGTATCGTGCATCAAACCTGGATTGCCGACCCATTTCATATATGATATTATACATGTTTCATGCCATTCTCCCAAATCTCCCCACTCTCTCCCTCTCCCACAGAATCCATAAGACTGTTCTATACATCAGTGTCTCTTTTGCTGTCTTGTATACAGGGTTATTGTTACCATCTTTCTAAATTCCATATATATGCATTAGTATACTGTACTGGTGTTTTTCTTTCTGGCTTACTTCACTCTGTGTAAGAGGTTCCAGTTTCATCCATCTCATTAAACTGATTCAAATGTATTCTTTTTAATGGCTGAGTAATACTCCATTGTGTATATGTACCACTGCTTTCTTATCTATTCATCTTCTGATGGACATCCAGCTTTCTTCCATGTCCTGGCTATTATAAATAGTGCTGCGATGAACATTGGGGTACACGTGTCTCTTTCAATTCTGGTTTCCTCAGTGTGTATGCCCAGCAGTGGGACTGCTGATCATAAGGCAGTTCTATTTCCAGTTTTTTAAGGAATCTCCACACTGTTCTCCATAGTGGCTGTACTAGTTTGCATTCCCACCAACAGTGTAAGAGGGTTCCCTTTTCTCCACACCCTCTCCAACATTTATTATGTGTAGACTTTTGGATCGCAGCCATTCTGACTGGTGTGAAATGGTACCTCATAGTGGTCTTGATTTGCATTTCTCTGATAATGAGTGATGTTGAGCATCTTTTCATGTGTTTGTTAGCCATCTGTATGTCTTCTTTGGAGAAATGTCTCTTTAGTTCTTTGGCCCATTTTTTGATTGGGTCATTTATTTTTCTGGAATTGAGCTGTAGGAGTTGCTTGTATATTTTTTAGATTAGTTGTTTGTCAGTTGCTTCATTTGCTATTATTTTCTCCCATTCTGAAGGCTGTCTTTTCACCTTGCTTATAGTTTCCTTTGTTGTGCAGAAGCTTTAAGTTTAATTAGGTCCCATTTGTTTATTTTTGCTTTTATTTCCAATATTCTAGGAGGTAGGTCATAGAGGATCCTGCTGTGATGTATGTCGGAGAGTGTTTTGCCTATGTTCTCCTCTAGGAGTTTTATAGTTTCTGGTCTTATGTTTAGATCTTTAATCCATTTTGAGTTTATTTTTGTGTATGGTGTTAGAAAGTTCTCTAGTTTCATTCTTTTACAAGTGGTTGACCAGTTTTCCCACACCACTTGTTAAAGAGAATATCTTTAATCCATAGTATATTTTTGCCTCCTTTGTCAAAGATAAGGTGTCCATATGTGCATGGATTTATCTCTGAGCTTTCTATTTTGTTCCATTGATCTATATTTCTGTCTTGTACCAGGACCATACTGTCTTGATGACTGTGGCTTTGTAGTAGAGCTTGAAGTCAGGCAGGTTGATTCCTCCAGTTCCATTTTTCTTTCTCAAGATTGCTTTGGCTATTCGAGGTTTTTGTATTTCCATACAAATTGTCCAAAGCGGGAAAGAGCAGTCAAGCCAGTAATCATGCTCCCAAGTGAAAAATGGGTACTGAAGATTGGGTTCTTAAAGGTACAAAATTGATAACAAATACCAAAAACCAAAAATTAAAAATCTAGAGTAGAGTTTGGAATTTCAAAAATGCAATGTTAAAAAAAAGAAGAAGAACATTGGGGTACATGTGTCTCTTTCCCTTCTGGTTTCCTCAGCGTGTGTGCCCAGCAGTGGGATTGCTGGATCATAAGGCAGTTCTATTTCCAGTTTTTTAAGGAATCTCCACACTGTTCTCCATAGTGGCTGTACTAGTTTGCATTCCCACCAACAGTGTAAGAGAGTTCCCTTTTCTCCACACCCTCTCCAGCATTTATTGCTTGTAGACTTTTGGATCGCAGCCATTCTGACTGGTGTGAAATGGTACCTCATAGTGGTTTTGATTTGCATTTCTCTGATAATGAGTGATGTTGAGCATCTTTTCATGTGTTTGTTAGCCATCTGTATGTCTTCTTTGGAGAAATGTCTCTTTAGTTCTTTGGCCCATTTTTTGATTGGGTCATTTATTTTTCTGGAATTGAGCTGTAGGAGTTGCTTGTATATTTTTGAGATTAGTTGTTTGTCCGTTGCTTCATTTGCTATTATTTTCTCCCATTCTGAAGGCTGCCTTTTCACCTTGCTAATAGTTTCCTTTGTTGTGCAGAAGCACCCCAATGTTCATTGCAGCACTGTTTATAGTAGCCAGGACATGGAAGCAACCTAGATGCCCATCAGCAGATGAATGGATAAGAAAGCTGTGGTACATATACACAATGGAGTATTACTCAGCCATTAAAAAGAATACATTTGAATCAGTTCTAATGAGATGGATGAAACTGGAACCTATTATACAGAGTGAAGTAAGCCAGAAAGAAAAACACCAATACAATATACTGATGCATACATATGGAATTTAGAAAGATGGTAACAATAACCCTGTGTACGAGACTGCAAAAGAGACACCAATGTATAGATCAGTTTTGGACTCTGTGGGAGAGGGAGAGGGTGGGGAGATTTGGGAGAATAGCATTGAAACATGTATAATATCATGTATGAAATGAGTCGCCAGTCCAGGTTCGATGCACGGTACTGGATGCTTGGGGCTGGTGCACTGGGACGACCCAGAAGGAGGGTAGGGGAGGGAGGAGGGAGGAGGGTTTAGGATGGGGAACGCGGGTATACCTGTGGCGGATTCATTTCGATATTTGGCAAAACTAATACAAATTTGTAAAGTTTAAAAATAAAATAAAATTTAAAAAAAAGAAGAAGAAAAATAAAGAGAAAAAAAAATAAAACAAAGTCACAAAAATTATAAAGAAAATATAGGTACGAAATTGATAACAAATACCAAAAAGCATAAATTAAAAATCTAGAGTAGAGTTTGGAATTTCAGAAATACAATGTTAAAGAAAAGAAGGGAAAGAAAGAGAAAAAAAAGTCACAAAAATTATTTTTAAAAAATATAGGTATAAAATTGATAACAAATACCAAAAAGCTAAAATTAAAAATCTAGAGTAGTTTGGAATTTCAAAACTACAATGTTAAAGAAAAGAATAAAAAAAAATGAAGGGAAAAAGAAAAAAAAGTCACAAAACTTATAAAAATATATATATATGAAGTTTGCTTTTAAAAAAAACGGTCTTTTTCTTTTGAAAAGTAATAGTAGGTTATAAAAGTGAAAATTAAAGGAGTAATAGAGGACTTAAAATTTTTTAAAAAATTTAAAAAAAGAAAGAAAGAATGATCGTAAAAATAGTAAAAATACATCTAAGACTTTCTCTGGTGTTGTTGTGGGTATTGTGGGGTCAGTTCATTTTCAGCTAGTTCCTTGGTCCAGCTTATATTTCTCAAGATCTATAGGCCCCTTTCTATGTAGTCGGTACTAACGACAGGGTTTTAATCTATTGCACCTGTCTCTTCCAAGGCGGTTCCCTCTGTTACAGCTTCTTCTGTTTGCTGGTCTCTTCAGTGTCTGATTTCCGCTCTGACACAAAGGGGGCGGTGGTGGACCCTTTTTTTTTTTTTTTTTAGGCTTACTTATTCAGTTGCGCTGTGGGGAGGGAGGGATGCTGCAAACAAATAACACTGGCGTGTGCTCGCAACGCCTCAGCCACACTGGGCGTGCCCCTGCTCACAGCGTGTGTACCCTCCCTGCCCACACTGCTCAGGCTCTAGGTTGCTCCGCCGGGAACCATCCGAGGCTGGCCCTGGGCTGCATGCACCCCCCCAGGTCTAAGCTGCTCAGTTTCAGGCACTCAGGTAGTCCTCAGAGGCGCAGACTCAGTTGGGCCTGCGTTTTGTGCCCTTCCCAGGTCCAAGCAGCTCAGGTGATGAGGTTTTTGGTTAGCGCAGTCCCTGTGACTTATCGCCTCCCTGCCGCTCGGTTTTCTGGGTGTACAACCGGCGCACCTTCTCAGGCGGATGTTGACTGTCCAGAACCCCAAGAAGTCTTAGTTAGCAAAGAAGCCTGTTTACAGTTTTGTAGATAATGTCTCTCTGGGGCTGCGAATGCCCCCTTCCAGCTCTGGCTGCCTGTCACTGGAGGGGGATGGTCTGCAGCCGGCTATCTCTGTTCAGTCCTTTGTTCTGTGCGCGGGCCTGGCGGTGTCTTAGGTTAGGGCTGGCTTTTCGCACGGTAGTTATCCCACAGTCTGGTTTGCTAGCCCAAGTTATTTCACTCAGATAGCGCTTGGGGCATTCAGGCCAGATCCTTACTCTTACTCTAAATGATGCATCCCGCGCCTCCCTGCCCAGCCCCCGCTTGCTAGTAGCGGGTGCAGGTGTCTGCGCTGCTTCTCTGCTGGGGGAGTTACCACTGGGCTTGTAATCTGTGGGGTTTAATTGTTTATTTTTCCTCTCTGTTATGTTGCCCTCTGTGCTTCCAAAGCTCGGCACAGACTCGGCAGTGAGAGTGTTTCCTGGTGTTTGGAAACCTCTCTTTTTAAGACTCCCTTCCCGGAATGGAGCTCCATCCCTCCCTCTTTTGTCTCTTTTTTTGTCTTTTATATTTTTTCCTACCTCCTTTCGAAGACAATGGGCTGCTTTTCTGGGTGCCTGATGTCCTCTGCCAGCATTCAGAAGTTGTTTTGTGGAATTTACTCGGCATTTAAATGTTCTTTTGGTGAATATGTGGGGGAGAAAGTGGTCTCCCCGTCCTATTCCTCTGCCATCTTAGCTCCTCCCTAGTTTTAACTTTTAAATGTAGATCTTCAACCTACTTTGAGTTAATTTTTTAAACATTTATTGTGTGAAGTAGGTCACTGAATTCCTTCATTTGCTTATGAAAAGCCAGATGTCTCAGTATCATTGTTGAACAGATTTTTCTTTGGCCATTGAAGGATCTTGTTACTGCTTCTTGAAGATCAACTGACCATAGATGAATGAAGTTATTACTGGATCCTCAATTCTGTTTTACTGGTCTGTATTCAAATGGCAGCTTCACACTGTTTTGAATACTGTGGGTTGGCAGTAAGTTTTGAAATCAGAAATTACAACTCATCCAAATTTGTTTTTCACTTTTAAGATTGCTTTGTTTTTCCAGGCCACTTGTAATCCTTTATAGATTATAGGATGAACTTTCCATTTCTAACAAAAAATTAATTAAATGATGTCAGAATTTTGATACAGATTGCATTGAATCTATAGATTATTTCAGGGACTTTCGAGATATATGATGGTTCCAATCCATAAATATAGGATGTCTTATGACTTATTTAGAGTTTCTAATTTCTTTCAACAGTCTTTTGTAGTTTTCAATATACAAATCTTGAGTTTCCTTGAATAAAAATTTTCCTTGTATTTTGTTGACTATGTGTGTATCTATGTTCATAATAGATATTGGCTTTCTACTGAGATTTCTGTGATATATTATCTTGTTTTGTTCTTTGGTAATGATGGTCTCATAGAATTATTTAGGTAGTGCTCTTTCTCTTCTATTCTGTGGAAGAGTTTACAAAGAATTAGTGTTAACTCTTTCATGCATGGCTGGGAAAATTCAATGTAGAAGCCATATGTCCTGGTCTTTTCATTTTGGACAGGTTTGGATACTGATTCAATGTACTTACCTGTCACTGGATTGTTCTAATTTTCTAATTTATTAAGTCACTTTTTGGTATACCATGTCTCTAGGAATTTCTCCATTTTACCTAGGTTTCCTGACATGCTGTTGAATAATTGCTTATAATGTTCTCTTACAATCATTCCTAAATTCAAATGATATACACATATGCCATTATTATGTGTACTGAATGGTATTACTTATAACAAATAATACCATTTTGTGTATATAATATGCAGTATGTAATATATAGCATGTTTACATATTTATAAAATTTTTATTTTTACGTATGCAAATAATGGAAGTATGTGTTCCACTATTGGCACAATTACTAAATCAACTCCCTTATATAACCCTCACAACTCTTAGAAATGTCACTGAAGGGACTAGATAAAGAACATAAGAATATCACCTTGATTCAGAATAACATAAAGATCATACTGATCTGGGATACAGTGCATGAATCTAATGACTCAGGTAATGGTTGTGGCAGGGTACAGGTCCCTAGGTATTCAAAGTAGGACACAATACTCAAAGAAGAAATAAACAGGGAGGAGCCAAGATGGCGGAGGAGTAGGATGGGGAGAACACTTTCTCCCCCACAAATTCATCAAAAGAGCATTTAAACGTCGAGTAAATTCCACAAAACAACTTCTGAATGCCAGCAGAGGACATCAGGCACCCAGAAAAGCAACCCAACTCTTCGAAAGGAGGTAGGAAAAAATATAAAAGACAAAAAAAGAGACAAAAGAGGGAGGGACGGAGTTCCGTCCCGGGAAGGGAGTCTTAAAAAGAGAGAAGTTTCCAAACACCAGGAAACCTTCTCACTGCCGAATGTGTGCCGAGCTTTGGAAGCACAGAGGGCAACATAACAGGGAGAAAAAATAAACAAGTAAAACTCGCAGATTGCGAGCCCTACGGTAACTCCCCCAGCGGAGAAGCAGCGCAGACGCCTGCACACGCCATTAGCAAGCGGGGGCTGGGCAGGGAGGCGTGGCGCCGGCTGCATCGCTCAGAGTAAGAATCTGGCCTGAATACCCTGAGCACTATCTGAGCGAAATAATTTGGGCTAGCAAACCAGACTGTGGGATATCTACCACGCGAAAAGCCAGCCCCAACCTAAGACACCGCCAGGCCCGCGCACGGAACAAAGGACTGAACAGAGAGAGCCGGCTGCAGACCTTCCCCCTCCGGTGACAGGCAGCCAGAGCCGGAAGGGGGCAATTGCAGCCCCAGAGAGACATTATCTATAAAACTGTAAGCAGGCTTCTTTGCTAACTAAAACTTCTTGGGGGTCGGGACGGTCAACATCTGCCTGAGAAGGTGCGCCGGTTTTACGCCCAGATAACCGAGTGGCGGGGAGGCGATAAGTCGCAGCACTGGCGTTCGCCAAACACCTCATCACCTGAGCTGCTCGGACCTGGGAAGAGCACAAAATGCAGGCCCAACTGAGTCTGCGCCTCTGAGGACTACCCGAGTGCCTGAACCTGAGCGGCTTGGACCTGGGAGGTGCATGCAGCCCAGGGCCAGCCTCGGATTGCTCTCGGCAGAACAACCTAGAGCCTGAGCAGTGTGGGCAGGGAGGCTACACGCGCCGTTAATGGGGGCAGACCCAGTGTGGCTGAGGCACTGCGAGCGCACGCCAGTGTTATTTGTTTGCAGCATCCCTCCCTGCCTCCCCACAGCGCAACTGAACAAGTGAGCCTAAAAAAAAAAAAAAAAAAGTTTCCCCCACCGTCCCCTTTGTGTCAGGGCAGAAGCCAGACACTGAAGAGACCAGCAAACAGAAGAAGTTATAACAGAGGGAAACGCCTTGGAAGCTACGCGCAATAGATTAAAACCCCCTGGTTACTACAGACTACATAGGAAGGGGCCTATAGATCTTGAGAAATATAAGTCGGACCAAGGAACTAGCCAAAAATGAACTGAACCCACAGTACCACAAAACCAGAGAAAGTCCTAGATATATTTTTACTATTTTTACGATCTTTCTTTCTTTCTTTCTTTTTTAATTAAAAAAAAAATTTTTAAGTCCTCTATTGTTCCTTTAATTTTCACTTTTATAACCTATTACTTTGCAAAAAAAAAAAAAAAAGACGCTATTTTTTTCTTCTTCAGCAAACTTCATATATATATACTTTATAATTTTTTGACCTTGTTTTTTTTTCTTCTTCTTCTTCTTTTCTTTAACATTGTATTTTTGAAATTCCAAACTCTACTCTAGTTTTTTAATTTTAGCTTTTTGGTATATGTTATCAATTTTGTACCTACAGTTTTTTTTTATAATTTCTGTGACTTTTTTTTTTTCTGTTTCATGCTCTTCTTCTTTTATATAACATTGTATATCTGAAATTCGAAACTCTACTCTAGATTTTTAATTTATGCTTTTTTGTATTTGATATCAAATTTGTACCTATATTTTCTTTATAATTTTTGTGACATTGTTTTTGTTTGTTTGTTTTCTCTCTTTATGTTTCTTCTTCCTTTTTTTAACATTGTATTTTTGAAATTCCAAACTCTACTCTAGATTTTTAATTTTTGCTTTTTGGTATTAGTTATCAATTTTGTACCTGTATTTGCTTTATAATTTTTGCAACCTTGTTTGTTTTTCTTTGTTCGTTTTTTCTCTCTTTCTTTTCCTTCTTCTTTTCTTTAACATCGTATTTTTGAAATTCCAAACTCTACTCTAGATTTGTAATTTTTGCTTTTATGTATTTGTTACCAATTTTGTACCTTTAAGAACCCAATCTTCAGGAACCATTTTTCACTAGGGAGCGAGATTACTGGCTTGACTGCTCTCTCTCCCTTTGGACTCTCCTTTTTCTCCACCAGGTCGCCTGTGTCTCCTCCCTAACCCCTCTCTACTCTACCCAACTCTGTGAGTTTATGTGTGTTCCAGATGGTGGAGAACACTTAGGGAACTGATTACTGGCTGGATCTGTCTCCTTCCTTTTCATTCTCCCCTTTTATCCCTCTGGCCACCTGTCTCCTTCCTCCTTCTTCTGTTCTCTGTATAACTCCGTGAACATCTCTGAGTGGTCCAGTTGTGGAGTGCACATAAGGAAGTGACTACTGGCTACCCCACTCTCTCCACTATTGATTCCACCTTATCTCATTCAGGTCAACTCTAACTCCCTCCTCCCTCTTCTCTTCTCCATGTAACGCTGTAAACCTCTCTGAGTGACCCTCATAGTAGAGAAACTTTTCATCTTTAACATAGATGTTTTATCAATGGTGCTGTATAGAAGGAGAAGTTTTGAAACTACTCTAAAAATAAGACCGATAACTGGAAGCAGGAGGCTTAAGTCCAAACCCTGACTCCAGGGAACTCCTGACTCCTAGGAACATTAATTGACAGGAGCTCATCAAACGCCTCCATACCAACACTGAAATCAAGCACCACACAAGGGCCAACAAATTCCAGGGCAAGACATACCAAGCAAATTCTCCAGCAACAAAGGAGCACAGCCCTGAGCTTCAAGATACAAGCTGCCCAAAGTCACCCCAAAACCATAGACATCTAATAACTCATTACTGGACATTTCATTGCACTCCAGAGAGAAGAAATACAGCTCCACCCACCAGAACACCGACACAAGCTTCCCTAACCAAGAAACCTTGACAAGCCACCTGTACAAACCCACACACAGCGAGGAAAAGCCACAATAAAGAGAACTCCACAAACTGCCAGAATATAGAAAGGACACCCCAAAATCAGCAATTTAAACAAGATGAAGAGACAGAGGAATACTCAGCAGATAAAGGAACAGGATAAATGCCCACCAAACCAAACAAAAGAGGAAGAGATAGGGAATCTACCTGATAAAGAATTCCAAATAATGATGGTGAAATTGATCCAAAATCTTGAAATTAAAATGGAATCACAGATAAACAGCCTGGAGACAAGGATTGAGAAGATGCAAGAAAGGTTTAACAAGGACCTAGAAGAAATAAAAAAGAGTCAATATATAATGAATAATGCAATAAATGAAATTAAAAACACTCTGGAGGCAACAAATAGTAGAATAACAGAGGCAGAAGATAGGATTAGTGAATTAGAAGATAGAATGGTAGAAATAAATGAATCAGAGAGGATAAAAGAAAAACGAATTAAAAGAAATGAGGACAATCTCAGAGACCTCCAGGACAATATTAAATGCTACAACATTCGAATCATAGGGGTTCCAGAAGAAGAAGACAAAAAGAAAGACCATGAGAAAATACTTGAGGAGATAATAGTGGAAAACTTCCCTAAAATGGGGAAGGAAATAATCATCCAAGTCCAAGAAACCCAGAGAGTCCCAAACAGGATAAACCCAAGGCGAAACACCCCAAGACACATATTAATCAAATTAACAAAGATCAAACACAAAGAACAAATATTAAAAGCAGCAAGGGAAAAACAACAAATTACACACAAGGGAATTCCCATAAGGATAACAGCTGATCTTTCAATAGAAACTCTTCAAGCCAGGAGCGAATGGCAAGACATACTTAAAATGATGAAAGAAAATAACCTACAGCCCAGATTATTGTACCCAGCAAGGATTTCATTCAAGTATGAAGGAGAAATCAAAAGCTTTTCAGACAAGCAAAAGCTGAGAGAATTCTGCACCACCAAACCAGCTCTCCAACAAATACTAAAAGATATTCTCTAGACAGGAAACACAAAAACGGTGTATAAGTTCAAACCCAAAACAATAAAGTAAATGGCAACGGGATCATACTTATCAGTAATTACCTTAAACGTAAATGGGTTGAATGCCCCAACCAAAAGACAAAGACTGGCTGAATGGATACAAAAACAAGACCCCTACATATGTTGTCTACAAGAGACCCACCTCAAAACAGGGGACACATACAGACTGAAAGTGAAGGGCTCGAAAAAGATTTTCCATGCAAATAGGGACCAAAAGAAAGCAGGAGTAGCAATACTCATATCAGATAAAATAGACTTTAAAACAAAGGCTGTGAAAAGAGACAAAGAAGGTCACTACATAATGATCAAAGGATCAATCCAAGAAGAAGATATAACAATTATAAATATATATGCACCCAACACGGGAGCACCACAGTACGTAAGACAAATGCTAACAAGTATGAAAGGAGAAATTAACAATAACACAATAATAGTGGGAGACTTTAATACCCCACTCACACCTATGGATAGATCAACTAAACAGAAAATTAACAAGGAAACACAAACGTTAAACGATACAATAGACCAGTTAGACCTAATTGATATCTATAGGACATTTCATCCCAAAACAATGAATTTCACCTTTTTCTCAAGCGCACATGGAACCTTCTCCAGGATAGATCACATCCTGGGCCATAAAGCTAGCCTTGGTAAATTCAAAAAAATAGAAATCATTCCAAGCATCTTTTCTGACCATAATGCAGTAAGATTAGATCTCAATTACAGGAGAAAAACGATAAAAAATTCCAACATATGGAGGCTGAACAACACGCTGCTGAACAACCAACAAATCACAGAAGAAATCAAAAAAGAAATCAAAACTGGCATAGAAACGAATGAAAATGAAAACACAACAACCCAAAACCTGTGGGACACGGTAAAAGCAGTCCTAAGGGGAAAGTTCATAGCAATACAGGCATACCTAAAGAAACAAGAAAAAAGTCAAATAAATAACCTAACCCTACACCTAAAGCAACTAGAAAAGGAAGAAATGAAGAACCCCAGGGTTAGTAGAAGGAAAGAAATCTTAAAAATTAGAGCAGAAATAAATGCAAAAGAAACAAAAGAGACCATAGCAAAAATCAACAAAACCAAAAGCTGGTTCTTTGAAAGGATAAATAAAATTGACAAACCATTAGCCAGACTCATCAAGAAACAAAGGGAGAAAAATCAAATCAATAAAAGTAGAAATGAAAATGGAGAGATCACAACAGACAACACAGAAATACAAAGTATCATAAGAGACTACTATCAACAATTATATGGCAATAAAATGGACAACGTGGAAGAAATGGACAAATTCTTAGGAAAGTACAACTTTCCAAAATTCGACCAGGAAGAAATAGAAAATCTTAACAGACCCATCACAAGCATGAAAATTGAAACTGTAATCAAAAATCTTCCAGCAAACAAAAGCCCAGGTCCAGACGGCTTCACAGCTGAATTCTACCAAAAATTTAGAGAAGAGCTAACACCTATCCTGCTCAAACTCTTCCAGAAAATTGCAGAGGAAGGTAAACTTCCAAACTCATTCTATGAGGCCACCATCACCCTAATACCAAAACCTGACAAAGATCCCACAAAAAAAGAAAACTACAGGCCAATATCACTGATGAACATAGATGCAAAAATCCTTAACAAAATTCTAGCAATCTGAATCCAACAACACATTAAAAAGATCATACACCATGACCAAGTGGGCTTTATCCCAGGGATGCAAGGATTCTTCAATATCCGCAAATCAATCAATGTAATACACCATATTAACAAATTGAAAAATAAAAACCATATGATAATCTCAATAGATGCAGAGAAAGCCTTTGACAAAATTCAACACCCATTTATGATAAAAACTCTCCAGAAAGCAGGAATAGAAGGAACATACCTCAACATAATAAAAGCTATATATGACAAACCCACAGCAAACATTATCCTCAAGGGTGAAAAATTGAAAGCATTTCCTCTAAAGTCAGGAACAAGACAAGGGTGCCCACTGTCACCATTACTATTCAACATAGTTTTGGAAGTTTTGGCCACAGCAATCAGAGCAGAAAAAGAAATAAAAGGAATCCAAATTGGAAAAGAAGAAGTAAAACTCTCACTGTTTGCAGACGACATGATCCTCTACATAGAAAACCCTAAAGACTCCACCAGAAAATTACTAGAACTAATCAATGATTATAGTAAAGTTGCAGGATATAAAATCAACACACAGAAATCCCTTGCATTCCTATACACTAATAATGAGAAAACTGAAAGAGAAATTAAGGAAACAATTCCATTCACCATTGCAACGGAAAGAATAAAATATTAGGAATATATCTACCTAAAGAAACTAAAGACCTATATATAGAAAACTATAAAACACTGGTGAAAGAAATGAAAGAGGACACTAATAGATGGAGAAATATACCATGTTCATGGATTGGAAGAATCAATATAGTGAAAATGAGTATACTACCCAAAGCAATTTATAGATTCAATGCAATCCCTATCAAGCTACCAAGAGTACTCTTCACAGAGCTAGAACAAATAATTTCACAATTTGTATGGAAATACAAAAAACCTCGAATAGCCAAAGCGATCTTGAGAAAGAAGAATGGAACTGGAGGAATCAACCTACCTGACTTCAGGCTCTATTACAAAGCCACAGTTATCAAGACAGTATGGTACTGGCACAAAGACAGAAATATAGATCAATGGAACAAAATAGAAAGCCCAGAGATAAATCCACGCACCTAGGGACACCTTATCTTTGACAAAGGAGGCAGGAATATACAATGGATTAAAGACAATCTCTTTAACAAGTGGTGCTGGGAAAACTGGTCAATCACTTGTAAAAGAATGAAACTAGAACACTTTTTAACACCATACACAAAAATAAACTCAAAATGGATTAAAGATCTAAACATAAGACCAGAAACTATAAAACTCCTAGAGGAGAACATAGGCAAAACACTCTCTGACATACATCACAGCAGGATCCTCTATGAGCCACCTCCCAGAATATCGGAAATAAAAGCAAAAATAAACAAATGGGACCTCATTAACCTTAAAAGCTTCTGCACATCAAAGGAAACTATAAGCAAGGTGAAAAGACAGCCTTCAGAATGCGAGAAAATAATAGCAAATGAAGCAACTGACAAACAACTAATCTCAAAAATATACAAGCAACTCCTACAGCTCAACTCCAGAAAAATAAATGACCCAATCAAAAAATGGGCCAAAGAACTAAATAGACATTTCTCCAAAGAAGACATACAGATGGCTAACAAACACATGAAAAGATGCTCAACATCACTCATTATCAGAGAAATGCAAATCAAAACCACTATGAGGTACCATTTCACACCAGTCAGAATGGCTGCGATCCAAAAGTCTACACATAATAAATGTTGGAGAGGGTGTGGAGAAAAGGGAACCCTCTTACACTGTTGGTGGGAATGCAAACTAGTACAGCCACTATGGAGAACAGTGTGGAGATTCCTTAAAAACTGGAAATAGAACTGCCTTATGATCCAGCAGTCCCACTGCTGGGCATACACACTGAGGAAACCAGAAAGGAAAGAGACACGTGTACCCCAATGTTCATCGCAGCACTGTTTATAATAGCCAGGACATGGAAGCAACCTAGATGTCCATCAGCAGATGAATGGATAAGAAAGCTGTGGTACATATACACAATGGAGTATTTCTCAGCCATTAAAAAGAATTCATTTGAATCAGTTCTAATGAGGTGGATGAAACTGGAGCCTATTATACAGAGTGAAGTAAGCCAGAAGGAAAAACACCAATACAGTATACTAACGCATATATATGGAATTTAGAAAGATGATAACAATAACCCTGTGTTCGAGACAGCAAAAGAGACACTGATGTATGGAACAGTCTTATGGACTCTGTGGGAGAGGGAGAAGGTGGGAAGATTTGGGAGAATGGCATTGAAACATGTGAAATATCATGTATGAAACGAGATGCCAGTCCAGGTTCAATGCATGATACTGGATGCTTGGGGCTAGTGCACTGGGACGACCCAGAGGGATGGTATGGGGAGGGAGGAGGGAGGAGGGTTCAGGATGGGGAACACATGTATACCTGTGATGGATTCCTTTTGATATTTGGCAAAACTAATACAATTATGTAAAGTTTAAAAATAAAATAAAATTTAAAAAAATTTAAAAAAAAGAAGAAATAAACAGAAATGTATACTTTAAAGGGAACTATGGGTAATGGTGGGGCCACAGGGAAATAGTTCATTAAAAGAGGAGTTATGTTGGATACCCCAAGATATCAACCATGCCCTTGTCCTGCAGGTCCCATTTTGGTGGGCCTTGTCTCTATATCTGGGATTGAAAAGTTGCTGAATAAGTCCCCCGATTGTGGATGCTGAGGAACGGGCAGTTCCACATGGGACACACAAGGAAATGCTGCAAGAAATCCCCCCTACCCTGCTGTCTGATGTCATATCTGCCTTTATCAGCAACAGTGATACACAGAACCTCAGTTCTCCAGTCAAATTTGTCTTCAAACATGTGAGTCCTGGGGGGATAAAGCTGTAGGTGTGGGAGAGACCTGAGTCCTGAGCACAGCCTTTGTGCTTCAGGGATGTCCGTCACGGGTGCAACATATCCCAAGGAAAGTCCATCATGAGCTGGATTTGGGTCAGCATTTTTGAGCAACAGAACCACCAGCTCAAACCTACTTCCTGTTTCTACAGTCAAGGACCCCTGAAACAAAAGGGAAGGTGCACTGTGTCTTCTGGGAGCAGGCCCAGAATGGAAGTGGCTATTGGGCAACCAGAGGCTGCAGGACGATGGACAACAGAGACGACAGCACCACCTGCCAGTGCACCCACTTCAGCAGCTTTGCTGTCATCATGGCCTACTACGATGTGCAGGTGACACCACTCAGGGGGGTTGCATTCAATATCTTGATGTGGAACAAATTCTCACACATGTAAAACCTGGAAAAAATACTGTCTCCCAGTTATCACAGGTCACTGATCAGGCATGGTATAGCAGGGATGTCTGCTCAGGTTCCTCCAAGGCTGAAATCATTCTGTCAGCCTGGACTGCATTCTGATCTGAGGTTTGGGGTCCTCCTCTGACCCTCTAATTTTTGGCACAATTCAGTTCCTTGTGGTGGTAAGACTGAGGTCTCCTTGACTTCTTATCTGTCAGCAGGTGTCCATATTTAGCTCTTAGGGCTACCTGCATTTCTTCCCACGTGGAAGTCTCTTGGGAACTTTGGTACAGTACAAAAATTAGTTTTATGCAATAAGCCAAGTATTCTCAAAAGTTAAAATGCGTCAGAATCATCTGGAGGGCTGGTTATTTATTTTAAAACATTTTATTCCTTAAAAAAAATCAAACATAGAGACATGCTGCAAAAATAAATTTGATGCTACCGTACTCAATTGCTTTTTATCCAGAAGCACCTAATTTGCAGGTTTTAATATTCATTTTCTTCATCCTTTGTGCATCTACTTCTGCCTTTCTGTCTCTACCTACCCAGACTAGTAATAAAAGGCAATTGGCAGGTATTTTTTTCCTTGTCCTCAGGGACTTTGGATGATTTCCAAAAAGAGGGGAGCTTCCCAGGTGGCTCAGTAGTAAATAATCCACCTACCAATGCAGAAGACACAGGAGACACAGGTTCAAATTCCTGGGTTGGGAAGATCCCCCAGAGGAGGATATGGCAACCCACTTCAGCATTCTTGGCTGGAAAATTCCATGGACAGAGGAGCCTGGCAGCCTACAGTCCATGAGGTTGTAAAGTGTCAGACACCGTTGAGAGACTGAGCATACATCCAGGCCAAAAAGAGACAGACAATATGAATTTTAAGCTACCACCATCATCTAGGTATAGTAGTTTTCCTTTTACCCAAGAATTTAGTTCTAAATCTGTAAGAATCAGTGGCCTCTTTTACCCAAGAATTTAGTTCTAATTCTGCAATGATTAGCGGCCAGCCATGAAGAAAGAATTATAGGGATAAAGTGTGTTGAATTCAGAGTTAGGAGTTTATACTTGCACATCATGACTGCAGGTGGTTTAGTTCAGTTCAGTCACTCAATCGTGTCCAACTCTTTGAGACCCCATGGACTGCAGCACGCCAGGTCTCCCTGTCCATCACCAACTCCTAGAGTTTACTCAAACTCATGTCCATTGAGTCAGTAATGCCAACACTTTTTTTTTTTTTCTTTTAATGCCATCCGGTCTCATCACTTCATGGAAAATAAAAAGGATGTTTCCCATCCTTCAAGGGAAACAGTGGAAAGAGTGTCAGACTTTATTTTTGGGGGGCTCCAAAATCACTGCAGATGGTGACTGCAGCCATGAAATTAAAAGACGCTTACTCCTTGAGAAGGAAAGTTATGACCAACCTAGACAGCATATTCAAAAGCAGAGACATTACTTTGCCAACAAAGGTCCGTCTAGTCAAGGCTATGGTTTTTCCTGTGGTCATGTATGGATGTGAGAGTTGGACTCTGAAGAAGGCTGAGCACTGAAGAATTAATGCTTTTGAACTGTGGTGTTGGAGAAGACTCTTGAGAGTCCCTTGAACTGCAAGGAGATCCGACCAGTCCATTCTGAAGGAGATCAGCCCTGGGATTTCTTTGGAAGGAACGATGCTAAAGCTGAAACTCCAGTACTTTGGCCACCTCATTCGAAGAGTTGACTCATTGGAGAAGACTCTGATGCTGGGAGGGATTGGGGGCAGGAGGAGAAGGGGACGACAGAGGATGAGATGGCTTGATGGCATCACTGACTCGATGGATGTGAGCCTCAGTCAACTCCGGGAGTTGGTGATGGACAGGGAAGCCTGGCGTGCTGCGATTCATGGGGTTGCAAAGAGTTGGACACGACTGAGCGACTGAACTGAACTGAACCAACTCAACCTCTGTCATCCCCTTGTCCACCTGCCTTCAATCTTTCCCTACATCACGGTCTTTTCAAATGAGTCAGCACTTCGCATCAAGTGGCCAAAATACTGGAGTTTCAGCATCAGGACTGATTTCCTTTAGGATGGACTTGTTGGATCTCCTTTCAGTCCAAGGGACTCTCAAGAGTCTTCTCCAACAACACAGTTCAAAAACATCAGTTCTTCAGTGCTCAGCCTTCTTAACAGTCCAACTCTCACATACATACACGACTCCTGGAAAAACCATAGCCTTACTAGATGGACCTTTGTTGGCAAAGTAATGTCTCTGCTTTTCAATATGCTATCTAGGTTGGTCATAACTTTCCCTTCAAGGAGTAAGCACCTTTTAATTTCATGGCTGCAATCACCGTCTGCAGTGATTTTGGAGCCCAAAAAAAGTAAAGTCTGACACCGTTTCCACTGTTTCCCCATCTGTTTCCCATGAAGTGATGGGACCAGATGCCATGATCTTCGTTTTCTGAATGTTTTAAGCTTTAAGCCAACTTTTTCACTCTCCTCTTTCACTTTCATCAAGAGGTTTTTTAGTTCCTCTTCACTTTCTGCCATAAGGGTGGTATCATCTGCATATCTGAGGTTATTGATATTTCTCCCAGCAATCCTGATTCCAGCTTGTGCTTCATCCAGCCCAGCACTTCACATGATGTTCTCTGAATATAAGTTAAATAAGCACAGTGACAATATATAGCCTTGACATACTCCTTTTCCTATTTGGAACCAGTCTGTTGTTCCATGTCCATTTCTAACTGTTACTTCCTGACCTGCATACAGGTTTCTCAAGAGGCAGGTCAGGTGGTCTGGTATTCCCATCTCTTTCAAAATTTTCCACAGTTTATTGTGATCCACAGTCAAAGGCTTTGGCATAGTCAATAAAGCAGAAATAGATGTTTTTCTGGAACTCTTTTGCTTTTTCAATGACATAGTGGATGTTGGCAATTTGAGCTCTGGTTCCTCTGCCTTTTCTAAGAATAGCTTGAACATATGGTAGTTCATCGTTCATGTATTGTTAAAGCCTGGCTTGGAGAATTGTGAGCATTACTTTGATAGTGTGTGAGATGAGTGCAATTGTGCAGTAGTTTGAGCATTCTTTGGCATTGCTTTCCTTTGGGATTGGAATGAAAACTGATCTTTTCCAGTCCTGTGCCACTGCTGAGATTTCCAAATTTGCTGGCATATTGAATGCAGCACTTTCACAGCATCATCTTTCAGGATTTGAAATAGCTTGACTGGAATTCCATCACCCCCACTAGTTTTGTTTGTAGTGATGCTTTCTAAGGCCCACTTGACTTCACATTCCAGGATGTCTGCCTCTAGGTGAGTGATCACACCGTTGTGCTTATCTGGGTCATGAAGATCTTTTTGTATAGTTCTTCTGTGTATTCTTGCCACCTCTTCTTAATATCTTCTGCTTCTGTTAGGTGCATACCATTTCTGTCCTTTATCGAGCCCATCTTTGCATGAAATGTTCCCTTGGTATCTCTAATTTTCTTGAAGAGCTCTCGAGTCTTTCCCATTGTGTTGTTTTCCTCTATTTCTTTTCATTGATCGCTGAGGAAGGCTTTCTTATCTCTCCCCACTATTCTTTGGAACTCTGCATTTCACAAACCTTACCATCTAGTGGGAAGACAAATACAGTTGTATTTTATATTTGTTAATTATATTTGACAATAGTCGATTATATTTGTTAAATGGGAGGTCCCTCTGCCCTTGTCCCTTCAGTGATGTCCCTATATTTTTCCTCTCCATGAATTGACCTAGACCTTTCTTTGTTCAGATGATTCACTTTATGTAAATGAAAAGAAAGCAAAGGACATACCTAGCCTCCTAGAAGATGTTATATGTGGATAACCAACCTGGTTTTACCAGGTGGTTTGTGAAATCAGAAATCTTGCCTTTATTATTGGCCAGCACAATACATCTATAGTAATATCAGTTGATTGAAACAGAATATTCATACAACATCATATTACTGAAACTCACATTATGAAGTGTCACTACCAACTTCAGTCCAAGATAAATGCCATTCTGAACCCAAAAAAAAAAAACATTTAGAGAATCATTCACAGTAAAGATCAGAGTGGCTACAACCGAGTCAGAGACATCCAGCAGTAGAGAAGAAAAGGCCTTGATTGTGTTGCTCAGGGTGCATTGTGAGCCTCTTTTCTCCTCCTACGGATGCTGACATTTAAAGCCACAGTTCAGTTCTTCATCTTGGGATGCACATGGTGGCTGGAAATCCTGCAGGTGGGACTGGTTGCCCACATCATGGCTTACCTCTTCAACATCATCAATGGTCTGCAGGGTTTCTTCATCTTCCTGATGCACTGCCTCCTCAGCCAGCAGGTACCACTATCTGACTCCACCCCAGGACTCATCCAATCCTCACTCCTCTCTGTGAGCTGATCCAGAGAATGATTTGCCTCTTCAGGTGCAAAAGCAACACAAGATAAGATTCAAAGGGATCAAGAAAACCAAAGCTGAATCTGAGGAGTACACAATCTCCAGCAGGGCTATCTCAGAATCCTCTAAACACAGTGAGGTAAGATCATGCACTGTCCCCCAGAGCACTTCACTCACTGATCAATTGAGCAGCACATGCCTATCACACTGGACAATTGGGTATAAAGCAGGCGATACCCTATTATGACTCACAGTGGTTTATATCTAGGCTCACTCAGGACATTTCTCTGTCATGGAAAAAGGTCTTCCTCTACTTCTGCTCATTGTGTCTCTATGCTCATCTTAACTCTTGTACATAAGTATCTTCTTATTCTCCACCTGGGTTGAGCACCCATCTTCAATAACATGCTGCATGGACTTTTTCATGCATAAAATATGTAAAAAACAGAATGGTCCTATGCTAGGCTCAACTTAAACAGTAACTCTGGATCTGAAGCAGAGATACACAAGCAATCCAGAGGCACTCATGTCACCATGGTACCCCTCTATATGTGTGTGTTTCTGCCAAATCCCTTCAGTTGTGTCTGACTCTTTGCAACCCTATGAACCATAGCCCATCAGGCTTCTCTTTCCGTGGGATTTTCCAGTCATGTATACTGGAGTGGGTTGCCATGTCCTCCTCCAGGGAATCTTCCTGACCCAGGTATCAAATGCTTGTCTCTGGCATCTGCCTGCATTAGTAGGTGGGTTCTTTACCACTAACACCACCTCTATATAGAAAACAGTAAATACGTGGTTTATATAGTCATAAAAGTAAGGTGACATAAGCATTACGTTAGACTGGAGAATTTCCTTCAGATTATGTAGTCATTTCTGGGATTTGCAACACACACAAACAATGCAAAACAGGATGGTAATCACAGGGTGCATAGGAGAGATCCTGGCAAGGTGAATCTTACCAAGTAATTTTATTTTTGTGTTTACACAAACAGTTGTCATATTTTTTGTTTTATATATTCTTCATATCAGCACTTGAAGGTAAGGTAAGTATTATTATGTTTCCCTTCGATAGGTGAAAAAACTGAGAACATACTGCTAAGTCGCTTCAGTCATGTCTGACTCTGTGTGACCCCATAGACGGCAGCCCAACAGGCTCCCCCATCCCTGGGATTCTCCAGGCAAGAACACTCGAGTGGGTTGCCATTTCCGTCTCTAATGCATGAAAGTGAAGTCGCTCAGTCGCTTAGCGACCCCATGGACTGCAGTCTACCAGGCTCCTCCGTCCATGGGATTTTCCAGGCAAGAGTACTGGAGTGGGGTGCTATCGCCTTCTCCGTGGGGTCTATATAAATTGTGCAAGGACTTTAGCCCATCCTTCCTCCCAATATTGTTACTCTCTTGATGGTATTCATTGATGCACAGAAGTTTTCATTTTTAACAAGTCCAGTTTCTCTACTTTTTGTCCACTTCTACTTTGGCTGTCTTATCTTAAAAACAATGACCTACCACAATGACCACAAAAATTTACACTTACATTTCTTCCAAGACTTTAGTAGTTTTAGTAACTGCATATAGGTATATCCATTTGTAATTAATTTTTTATTGGTATGAGTTTCATAACTTTTTGTGAGGTCCACCTTCAGCATATGGATATACAGTTGTCCCATCATCACTTATTGAAAAGATTACTCTTTCCCCAGGGACTTGTACTGATATCCTTGTTAAAAAAAAGTTACCATCAATAAGTTTTTATGCCTGCATTCTTGGCTCTTCCACTCATGTGTCTTGAGTCATGTTGTTTTGTAGTAAATTTTATTTTGGAGAATTGACTCTACCAATTTGTTCTTGTCAAGATTTTTCAACTATTTTGGATTCAATGAAGTCCCATGTAAATTCAAAGATATGCCTGTCAATTTCTGAGAAAAATTAACTGAGATATTGATAAGGACTGTATTGAATCTACAGGTCAATTTGGTGGAATGCTGCCATATTAACTGTATTATCTTCTGATCCATTAACATGGGATGTTTATCTATTGCTTTGAGTCTTCCCTGGCTTCCTTTGATGTTCTTTTATAGTTTTTAGTGTAAAAGTCTACTACTTTCTAACAAGGTATTATTTTTCACACATTCCTTCTCAGAATTGGATTAACCAGTAAACCACATAATTTGCTGTCTTGGATGATGAGGAAAATTCTGAACTGTCATTTTGTGGGAAAAAAAAAAATACACTTTTTCATGTTTTTACAAGTAGCTCTTCTCGGAACCATTGTGGAAGAAAGAATGAAGGGAATGTCTGCTATTCAGATTGCTGGAGAATTTTAGTTTTCTGCTCCACATGGTATGCTCACTTCACTCCTAGCATAGTCAAGGAGTCACGACACAATTCCCCAGTTTCCTTGGATTAAATCACCTGCTTCAATCTTTTTTCCTATAAAGTGCCTCTAATTGAAGATACATGACAAGGAAATTGAGCTTCAGAAGTCTATCTTAAAATGCAGGAAGAGAGGAAATAAGGTCAAACCCTTAATGGAGGGTAAACAACTAATATGGTTTCCAAAGATTTTTCTGGATTATGTCCTAAAAAAAACTTGAGTCACAGGCAACCTAGGGAAGTTGGTCTCCATATATGCATGCTTCAACTTCACTCTCCATTCCTAAAGATTACTAACATTTTCATTAGAAAAATATATTTTACTACTCATCAAGCGCTGCACTAAATTAAGAGAGATCAGGATTCTAATTTCACAGAGCTTAAATGATAAATAAAATGCTTTATTAGAGTAAAATTGGAACCCTGTGATTCTTACATCTTATAAGCTGAGCTGGATAAAAAATATATATTGTTACAGCACAGTTTTGTTTTGTTTACTTATATAACATATTATTACACATATAACAAATTATTTCTTTATCAGAATGTTACCTGAGCAAGATCTAAACCAAAAGATTTCGCCTACAATGAATGCCCTACAAACAGCCACTGACCCCTTTGTATCTCTTTAAACCAAATGGAAAATGACTGGAAATGATCATAATATACTAAATTTAAAATTCCCTTCAGTTGCTGTTGTTTGTCACTAAGTCATGTTCAACTCTGTGGACTGCAGTCCACCAGGTTCTTCTGTCCATGGGATTTCCCAGGCAAGAATACTGGAGTGGGTTGCCATTTTCTTCTCTGGGGGATCTTCTCATTCCAGGGATCAAACCCATATCTCCTGCACTGGCAGGCAGATTCTTTATCACTGAGTTACCTGGGAAGCCTCATCAATGGGTATATGTTGTTCAGTTGATATGTCATGTCTAACTATTTGCGACGCCATTGACTGCAGCACACCTCACTATCTCCTGCAGTCAGAAGATGTCCCTCACCATCCTGTTCTTCACCATCTCCTGGAGTTTGCCCAAGTTCATATCCATTGAATCGGTGATGCCATCCAACCATCTCGTCCTCTGTCTTCCTCTGCTCTGTCAGCCATCAATCTTTCCCAGCATCAGGGTCTTTTCCAGTGAGTCAGCTCTTCACATCAGGTGACCAAAGTGTTGGAGCTTTAGCTTCAGCATCAGTCCCTTCACCATCAGCATTCAGAGTTGATTTCCTTTAGGACTGACTGGTTTGATCTCTTTGCTTTCCAAGGGTCTCTCAAGAGTCTTCTCCAGCACTACGGTTTGAAAGCATTAATTCTTTGGCACTCTGCCTTCTTTGTTGTCCAGTTCTCACATAGGTACATGACTACTGGAAAGACCATAGCCTTGACTATACATGCCTTTGACGGCAGAGTGATGTCTTTGTTTTCAACACACTGTCTAGGTTTGTCATAGCTTTCCTGCCAAGTAGCAGTCATCTAATTTCATGGCTGCAGTCACTATCCACAGTGATTTTAGAGCCTAAACAGAGGAAATATGTCACTGCTTCCACCTTTTCCCCTTATATTTGCCATGAAGGGATAGGACCATATGCCATGATCTTAGTTTTTTGATATTAAATTTTAAGCCAGCTTTTTCACTCTCCTCCTTCACCCTCATCAAGAGCCTCTTTAGTTCCTCTTTGCTTTCTGTCATTAGAGTGGGTATCATCCACATATTTGAGGTTGTTGCTATTGAGAGAGTCATTTCCTAGGCAGGTGGATAAGAAGTCTAGGGGTCGCCAAGGAGAGAGGGGTATGGAATTCTCAAGGAGGAAGAAAGGACAAACTTTTTTTCCTGCTTTATATTCCTTAGGATTATATAACAATAATGTATCCTGCCTGATGACAGTCTCTGGATTAAACCTTCTGGCTAATTGTGTTATCTAAGAAAGTAAAGTAAATTCTGGGAGTAGGTCTGATGAGGTCTTTACAATCTCCAGACATTCTTTGGATTCATTGGAGAGTATATAACTTCGTTGCTAACACTAGCAAGGGTGTACTCTTTCTGCCCCCTTCTGATGCCTATGTCAGAAGCTTTCTCTATCTCCTTTATACTTTATTTTTTTTATCGTGATATTCACTTGTTTCTTTTTTTTGTTTTTGTTTTTATTTTTTAACTTTACAAAATTGTATTGGTTTTGCCATATATCAACATGAATCTGCCACAGTTATACACGTGTTCCCCATCCTGAACCCTCCTCCCTCCTCCCTCCTTGTACCATCCTTCTGGGTCGTCTTTATACTTTAATAAAACTTTATTACACAAAAGCTCTGAGCGATCAAGCCTCGTCTCTGGCCCCAGATTGAATTCTCCTCCGGGGGCCAAGAATCCCGGTGTCTTCACATGATTCAACAACCTATCACTATTTCTCCCTGAGAACTTAATTCCAGCTTGTAACTCATCCAGCCTGGTATATAGCATGATGCGCTCTGTGTATAAGTTAAGTAAACAGAGTGACAATAAACAGCCTTATAAAGTGTCGCAATCCTTTCTCAACCCTGAACCAGTCAATTGTTCCATACAGGGTTCTAACAGTTGCTTCTGGACCCATATTCAGGTTTCTCAGGAGACAGGTAAGATGGTCCGGTATTCCCATCTCTTGAAGAGTTTTCCAGTTTGTTACAATCCACACAGTCAGAAGCATAGTCCATGAAATAGAGGTAGATGTTGTTCAGGAATTTCCTTGCTTTCTCTATGATCCAGCAAATGTTGGTAATTTGATCTCTAGTCACTCTGCCTTTTCTAAACCCAACTCAAACATATGGAAAATCTCAGTTCATGTCATGCTGAAGCCTAGCTTGGAGGATAGATATTAGTAAAATACCAGCCAATAAATATAGAAAATATGACAGAACTAGATCATGATAACTTTTCAGTAGTAAATGCCCACTAAATGCACTGGGAGAAATTTTGTTGAAAGACAGGTCAATCCCACAAAATTTCCCAAGAGATTACTGATTAATTACAAGGAACAAAGTGTTTTTTTAAAAAAATGTTAGATCAGACAGCCACCAAATGAACTAATGATCAATCTCAACATTAAAAGTATCCGTGTGACATTGAGTATTTCCTGATGAGACATTAATTTAAAGCATCTCATTCTGGCTTACTTGGAAGAGGGTGGGGAGATTTGGGAAAATAGCATTGAAACATGTATAATATCATGTATGAAACGAGTCGCCAGTCCAGGTTCAATGCATGGTACTGGATGCTTGGGGCTGGTGCACTGGGACGACCCAGAGGGAGGGGAGGGGGGGGAGGAGGGTGGAGGGTTCAGGATGGGGAACGCGGGTATACCTGTGGCGGATTCATTTTGATATTTGGCAAAACTAATACAATATTGTAAAGTTTAAAAATAAAATAAAATTAAAAAAATAAAAAATAAAGCATCTCATTTGTGATAAATAAAGGATGTGACAAATACATCTGTCCTAAAGCTAATCCAGCCTTTACCCCCAAGGTTTGGCAAACTACAATTTTCAGGAAAAATCTGGAAATAAACTGCCTGTTTTTGTAAATAAACTCTGATTGGGTCCTAACCACACCATTCACTGGTTCATTGCCCATAGCTGCTTTCAGCTATGGGCAATATCAAGCTGAGTGCTTGTGAAAGAGAATGCAAGACCACAAAGCCAAAAATATCTACCTTCTGGCTCGTTCTAGAAAAAGCTTACAGGAACCTATTCTTTGAGACCAGGTTTTCAGTACACTTGAAATACAGGGGAAAAGCACACAAGTTAAATGACATCATGAGGAAACAATCAGGCAATTACAGAACATGGGAAACTCTTCTAATGTCAGTATCCTTGTAAAAAGTTCATAAGGTTATTCTAGATCAAAGTGAGAAAAGTGACATGACAATCAAATTCAATATCAATTTCAGTAGGACTCTGGTTTGGATATATGCTATAAAAATATTTTGGAGACAGTTGGGATAATTTGAGTATGCATCAGATATTTAAAGTTACTTATGAAACTATTGATTTTCTTGGGTGAAATAATAGTATTATAATTATGTAGAGCATAGTCTTTAAATTCTTCAATGCTTGATGAAGATGTATTAAAGAATAAAGTGTTGCAATGTCTACATGAAAATCAAGTATCAGCAGGAAAATATACATATGTGTACATGTATTGTGAAATATTTTATAATGTGGCACTATGTTAAAAACTGTGGTTTCAAGGTATAGCCTATACAAGATTTTAGTGCGTCATTGTACCAAATTCTTTCTGCTTAAAATTATAAATAAGATCTATCATAAAAATAAACAAATTTATAATCAGTTATTAATTACTTAAAAACATACATACTCATGAATTTTTAGGTAGACAAAAAAAATGTATTTTTAATAGAAAACTAACTTAATAAATAGATACCTTATAAATATATGAATTAGTATGGCTATGTGGTGATGATTTAAAGTTTAAAACTTAGAAATAAAATAAAATTATTAAAATGTATAAGAAAATAGAGAATACTTAGATTTCTAGCTAGAAAATAGACAGTGGAAACAGGTAACACCAAACTAGTAATGGGAAATATTCATAGAAACTACAAAGTCATGCCTTTCCTTGAACCCAGAGAGAGCTGATATACAACAAAGAAGCCTAAACTCTAAGAAAAGATCATCCACAAATATACCATCAGGAACACTGGCTCACACATACAGTGCACACACACACAAATGATATGACTGTTACAGAAATGATTAAGAGGATTCATCAAAATTTTCTCTTTTTTTTTTTTTTTTTTAGAAAATAAATTTACGGTATTTTATTTTATTTTTTTATTTTTTTTAAATTTTATTTTATTTTTAAACTTTACAATATTGTATTAGTTTTGCCAAATATCAAAATGAATCCGCCACAAGTATACCTGTGTTCCCCATCCTGAACCCTCCTCCCTCCTCCCTCCCCACACCCTCCCTCCAGGTCATCCCAGTGCACCAGCCCCAAGCATCCAGTTTCATGCATCACACCTGGACTGGTGACTCGTTTCATACATGATATTATACATGTTTCACTGCTATTCTCCCAAATCTCCCCACCCTCTCCCTCTCCCACAGAGTCCATAAGACTGATCCATACATCAGTGTCTCTTTTGCTGTCTCGTACACAGGGTTATTGTTACCATCTTTCTAAATTCCATATATATGCGTTAGTATACTGTATTGGTGTTTTTCTTTTTGGCTTACTTCACTCTGTATAATAGGTTCCAGTTTCATCCATCTCATTAGAACTGATTCAAATGTATTCTTTTTAATGGCTGAGTAATATTCCATTGTGTATATGTACCACAGCTTTCTTATCCATTCATCTGCTGATGAGCATCTAGGTTGCTTCCATGTCCTGGCTATTATAAACCGTGCTGTGATAATTAAAGAAAGTGCTCTCAGATTTTCACTGTTGAGTACGATGCTAACTGTGGGTTTGTCTTATATGGCCTTTTTCACAAAACTAAAACAGAAAAAATATAATTTGTATGAAATAGCAAAAGCAATCTTGAGAAAGAAAACAGAACTAGAGGGATGAGGGTCCCTGAAATCAGACTATACTAAAAATCTACAGTTATTCAAAGCAGTATGCTACTAGCACAAAAACAGAAATATACACCAATGGAACAGGATATAAAGTCCAGAAACAAACACATACACCTGTGGTTATGTACTCTATGACAAAGGAGGCAAAAATATACAATGGAGAAGAGACAGTCTCTTCATTAAATGGTGCTGAGACACTGGACAGCCACATGAAAAAATAAAGTAAAATTAGAACATTCTCAAATACCATGCAGAAAAATAAATTCAAATGGTTTAAACAACTAAATTTAAGGCCAAATAGTATAAAACTCTTAGAGGAAAACACAGGCAGAACACTCCTTGACATAAACTGTAAAAATATCTTTTTTGATCCCTGGTGGTCCACTGGTTAATGCTGGAGAAGTGGGTTCAATCCCTGGTCGGGGATCTATGATTTCACATGCTGGGGGCAACTGAGCCCACATGCAACTACTGAGCCCACATTGCAATGAAATATCCCACATGATGCAATAAAGATCCCACATCCCACCACAATTTATAAGATCTGACATAGCCAAATAAACAGACAAATAAACATTTTTCAAAAGAAAGACCATTTCAGAACTGGAGAAAATATTTTCCAAAGAAGCAAACAACAAAGCATTAATCTCCAAAATATTCAAACAGCTTGTGCAGCTCAATACTAAAATAAAAGAAAAACAAAAAATGGGCAGAAAATCTACATAGATGTAAGATGGAATGACAACCCTGTATGCGAGACAGCAAAAGAGACACAGATGTATAGAACAGTCTTTTGGACTCTGTGGGAGAGGGAGAGGGTGGGATGATTTGGCAGAATGGCATTAAAACATGTATAATATCACATAAGAAACAAATCGCCATTCCAGGTTCAATGCAGGATACAGGAATCTTGGGGCTGGTGCCCTGGGATGACCCAGAGGGATGGTATGGGGAGGGAGGTGGGAGTGGGGTTCAGGATGGGGAAAATGTGTACACCCGTGGTGGATGCATGTTGATGTATGGCAAAACCAATACAATATTGTAAATTTAAAAAATTAAATTTAATTTTAAAAAAAAGATATGCGTAGGTGTATGCACAGTCACTTCAGTCATGTGGGACTCTTGGCACCCCCATGGACTGCAGCCCACCAGCTTCCCGTATCCATGGAATTCTCCAGGCAAGAATACTGGAATGGAATGCCCTCCTCCAGGGGATCTTCCCAAATCAGGGAGCGAACCTGGGTCTCCTGCATTGCAGGAGCATTCTTTACCCACTGAGCCACCTGGGAAGCCTACCCCAAATAGAGATGGCCAAAAAGGACATGAATGATACTCAACATCACTAATTATTAGAGACATGCAAATCAAAACTGTAAAGAAGTATCACCTCACACTGGTCAGGATGGCCATCACCAAAAATTCTACAAACAACAAGTGCTGGAGAGGATGTGGGGAAAAGGGACCCCTCCTACATGTTGGTGGGAATGTAAACTGGTACAGCCACTGTGGACAACAGTATGGAGATTTGGGGGTGTCAGTGGCACTAAGGAGCAGCACAGAAGCACTTCATCAGGGGAATGGAGGCTAAGGGAAGAGTGAGGGAATAGGACACCGGTGTTGTCATGTCCAAGAGATGGAGCATGAAGAGCTTCACCTTTAGAACTAGAAGACACCAGTGATCACTGCCTTTCCACATAGATGGGAAAGGGTCATATGAGGACACAGTGAGAACAGGGCCAGGTACAAGCCCAGAGAGGGCTTTCATCAGAAACCAACCCTTCCAGCACTTGATCTTGGACATCCAACCCCAGAACGTGAGAAAATAAATTTCAGCTCTTTGAGACACTCATTCTATATTTTGTTGTGGCAGCTCTAGCAGAACTGATCATCATGGCCACATAGAAAACAGTAAAAGTTTAAAAATGCAAACAAAGATAATTATCATAATTCCATCACACAGACTTCCAGAAAATTTGAGGGATATATTTTTCATTTCTTTAAAAACATATCAGGAATATTTTCTTTCATCATCAAATATGAATCTCAGATTCTGTTGAGCTTTGTTGAAGAATAAAATCCTTAGTTTTAGACCTGCCAAGGTTTAGGGATGCTGGGGTGGTATGAGGGAAATCTTTGTGGTGATGGAATATTGATGGATCTTGATTGCAGTGACAGTTGCAGGAATCTACATACGTGATAAAATGGCATGGAATTGCACACACACATCGTAGCAATGTCAGTTTCTTCATTTAAATATTGGACTATCATTATATGAAAATGTAATCTTTGTGGGAAAAAGACTGAAGATTACACAAGAGCGCTTGATACTGTTTTGCAACTTCCTCTTAATCTATATTTCAAAATAAAACTTAAAAATAAAAATGTCTGAGTTCTCTGACCTTGCAGTACTGCTCTCCTCCCCTGGGAGGATTCTTGGCTTCTTTTTTTTTTTTTTTTTTCCCCAGCATGGCCACCAAACACCAGTCTTCACTTCCACCCCAAGTGAAGAAACCAAAGAAAGCGAGGCCAACTCCTGCCTCCAGGCCAGATGAGGCATGTGCTTCTTCAACTTTGCTGAAGGAAGAAAAAGAATAGCAAGAAGCAATTGAACATATTGATGAAGTGCAAAATGAGATAGACTTAATGAACAAGCCAGTGAGGAGATTTTGAAAGTAGAATAGAAATATAACAAAATTCACCAACCATTTTTTCCAAAGAGGTCAGAATAGATGGCAAAAATCCCAAAATTTGGGGTAGCAATATTTGATAACCATTCACAAATGTCTGCACAGCTTGGGGAGGAGGATGAAGAGGCACTACATTATTTGACAAGAGTCAAAGTGAAAGAATTTGAAAACATTAAATCAGGTTTCAGAATAGATTTTTACTTTGATGAAAACCCTTACTTTGAAAACAATATTCTCCCCAACGAATTTCATCTGAATGAGAGTGGTGACCCATCTTCAAAGTCCACTGAAATCAAATGGAAATCTGAAAAGGATTTGATGAAACAATCAGGTCAAACACAGAATAAAGCCAGCAGGAAGAGACAGCATCAGGAACCAGAAAGCTTCTTCACCTGGTTTACTGATCATTCTGATGCAGGTGCAGATGAGTTAGGAGAGGTCATCAAAGATGATATTTGCCAAATCCATTACAGTACTACTTGGTTCCTGACATGGATGATGAGGAAGGGGAAGGAGAAGACAACGATGATGAAGAGGATGAAGGATTCAAAGATACTGATGAAGAAGGGAATGAGACTGAAGGTGAAGAAGATGAGGGGGAGGAAGGAGAGGAAGATGAAGGAGATAGATGACTAATGAAAGGAACGATGATGGATTCCAACATTTTTTTTTTTTTCTCCAGTCCCTGGGAGCAAGTAGCAGTCTTTATTTTTTTTTTTTTCCCCTCTCTCCTCTTGTTCTTAGTCGCCCTGCTTTTGAAGTCTCTTTTCCCTTTATACCATGGTTCAGAACTTATTTGGGTGGTGGGGCAGGGGGGAGTGGGGAATACCCTGAGCAGAATTCAGTGATACTAGAATAATACTAGATTCTTCAGTAAAGAATCTCTACTCATTTCTGTTCCAAATTCATTTTTATCCCTTCCTGTCTCAACAAAAATTTTACGGAATCAACACCACCATGCTCTGTAGGGAAAAAAGAAACACCTTCTGCTCCCTTAGCTCTGCTGGAAACTGGAGGGTGCTAGGCCCCTGTGTAGTAGTGCATAGAATTCTAGCTTTTTTCCTCTTTTCTCTGTATATTGGGCTCAGAGAGTACACTGTGTCTCTATATGAATATGGACAGTTAGCACTTACCAACATGTATCTGTCTACTTTCTCTTGTTTAAAAAAAAGAAAAAATACTTCAAAAATAGGGTTTAATGGCACCCCACCCCAGTCCTCTTGCCTGGAAAATCCCATGGGCTATAGTTTAAGATGACATTTCAAAATAAAATTCTCTCCTAATGATGACTTGAGCCCTGCCGCTTGCTGGGAGAATCAGCAGAACCTGTAGGATCTTATTTGCAATCAAAATTCTCTATTGCAATTTTGCTCCTGTTTATTCTTAAACTTTTCTTTTTGTTTCACTGGAAAGGAAAGATAATGCTCAGTTTTAAACATTAAAAGTGTACAAGTTGCTTGGTTACAATAAAACTAAAAGCATACACAAAAATATTTTTTAATCTGTTAATATATAGCAAATAAATAATTCTATTCACTCTGAACCAAGGTCCTCATACATGCAAAAAGACCAGTAAAATGAGTCTTCATGTTTGATATAGGAGGTCTTTATATATCAAAACAATATAAAAACCACTTTTGAAGAGTCTTGCGGTACAAATACCAGTAATGTTATGCAAATGCTTAGAAATTTCAGAGAAGTAATCATCAGGCAAAACAGGAGGAACAAACGTCCAGACCAGTGATTTCCTGTTAAGTAATGAAAAGCAGCATGCATGTGAGCTAAGTCGCTTCAGTAATGTCCGACTCTTTGTGACCCTATGGGCCATAGCCTGCCAGGCTCCTCTGTCCACAGGATTCTCCAGGCAAGAATACTGAAGTGGATCACCATGCCTTCCTCCAGGGGATCTTCCCAACACAGCTATAAAACCCATGTATCTTCAGTCTCCTGCTTTGGCAGGTAGATTCTTTACCACTAGCGCCACCTGGATGAGCCCCATGAAAAGCAGAAGTCATACTGAAAGTCATACAAAGAAGTCCCTCCCCTACACACAGAGGAAAATAAGACATCTTCTGTGGCTGGGCTTTCTGCTCTCTGCACCATGAGAAACAAGTATCTAAGTTTGCTTCCAGGTAAGTAGAATTATAACGATGGAGTTAGACAACTAAAGCTGTCTGAGACTCTTTATCCAGTTTGAGAATTTCCTTGTTCTTTACTTTTAAAAGCTGTTGCTTTATTTCTGGTTTTCCCACTATCTTTACAAAGGAAATCAGGGAAGGAAATTTAAGAAGGGTATTAACTCAATTATGTTAAGTTCTCAAAGGAGAAGTTTGGTGAAACTTTTTTTTTTATTATTTTATTTTTAAACTTTACAATATTCTATTAGTTTTGCCAAATATTGAAATGAATCTGCCACAGGCATACCTGTGTTCCCCATCCTGAACCCTCCTCCCTCCTCCCTCCCCATAGCCTCCCTCTGGGTCGTCCCAGTGCACCAGCCCCAAGCATCCAGTATCATGCATCGAACCTGGACTGGTGACTCGTTTCATACATGATATTATATATGTTTCAATGCCATTCTCCCAAATATCCACACCCTCTCCCTCTCCCACAGAGTCCATAAGACTGATCTATACATCAGTGTCTCTTTTGCTGTCTTGTACACAGGGTTATTGCTACCATCTTTCTAAATTCCATATATATGCGTTAGTATACTGTATTGGTGTTTTTCTTTCTGGCTTATTAGTTAGTTAATTTATATTTTTGGTTGTGCTGGGTCCTTGATGTTGTATGTGGGCTTTCTCTGTTTGCCTTGCATGGGGGCTCCTCTTGGTTGCAGTGCAAGGGCTTCTCATTTTTTTGGCAACTCCCTCTTTTATTTTTTTAATATAAATTTATTTATGTTAATTGGAGACTAATTAATTTATAATATTATAGTGGTTTTGCCAAACATTGACATGAATCCGCCATGGGTGTACATGTGTTCTACATCCTGAACACGCCTCCCACCTCCCTCCCCATCCCATCCCTCTGGGTCATCCCAGTACACCAGCCCCAAGCACCTTGTCTCATGCATTGAACCTGGAGTGGCGATCCATTTCACATATGATAATATACATGTTTCAATGCCATTCTCCCAAATCATCCCACCCTCAACCTGTCCCACAGAGTCCAAAAGACTGCTCTATACATCTATGTTTCTTCTTCTGTCTCGCATACATTGGTTATCATTACCACCTTTCTAAATTC
Source organism: Bos grunniens (assembly GCF_055505025.1). Classification (NCBI taxonomy): domain Eukaryota; kingdom Metazoa; phylum Chordata; class Mammalia; order Artiodactyla; family Bovidae; genus Bos; species Bos grunniens. The sequence goes on from NC_141171.1 coordinate 10,910,239, forward strand.
CATTTATATGCATTAGTATACTGTATTGGTGTTTTTCTTTCTGCCTTACTTCACTCTGTATAATAGGCTCCAGTTTCATCCACCTCATTAGAACTGATTCAAATGTATTCTTTTTAATGGCTGAGTAATATTCCATTGTGTATATGTACCACGGTTTTCTTATCCATTCGTCTGCTGATGAACATCTAGGTTGCTTCCTTATCCTGGCTATTACAAACAGTGCTGTGATGAACATTGTGGTACATGTGTCTCTTTCAATTCTGGTATCCTCGGTGTGTGTGCCAAGCAGTGGGATTGCTGGGTCATATGGCAGTTCTATTTCTAGTTTTTTAAGGAATCTCCACTGTTCTCCATACTAGCTGTACTAGTCTGGATTCCCACCAACAGTGTAAGAGGGTTCCCTTTTTCCACTCCCTCTCCAGCATTTATTGCTCACAGGCTTTTGGATAGCAGCCATTCTGACTGGCACGAAATGGTACCTCATTGTGGTTTTGATTTGCATTTCTCTGATAATGAGTGATGTTGAGCATCTTCTCATGTGTTTGTTAGTCATCTGTCTGTCTTCTTTGGAGAGATGTCTGTTTAGCTCTTTGGCCCATTTTTGATTGGGTCATTTATTTTTCTGGAATTGAGCTGCAGGAGTTGCTTGTATATTTTTGAGATTAATTCTTTGTTGTGCAGAAGCTTTTAATTTTAATTAGGTCCAATTTGTTTATTTTTGCTTTTATTTTCAATATTCTGTTAGGTGGGTCATAGAGGATCCTGCTGTGATTTATGTCGGAGAGTGTTTTGCCTATGTTCTCCTCTAGGAGTTGTATATTTTCTGGTCTTACATTCATATCTTTAATCCATTTTGAGTTTATTTTTGTGTATGGTGTTAGAAAGTGTTCTAGTTTCATTCTTTTACAAGTGGTTGACCAGTTTTCCCAGCACCACTTGTTAAAGAGATTGTCTTTTCTCCTTGTATATTCTTGCCTCCTTTGTCAAAGATAAGGTGTCCATAGGTGTGTGGATTTATCTCTCAGCTTTTTATTTTGGTCTACTGATCTGTATTTCTGTCTTTGTGCCAGTACCATACTGTCTTGATGACTGTGGCTTTGAAGTCAGGCAAGTTGATTCCTCCAGTTCCATTCTTCCTTCTCAAGATTGCTTTGGCTATTCGAGGTTTTTTGCATTTCCATACAATTGTGAAATTATTTGTTCTAGTCCTCTGAAAAATACCATTGGTAGCTTGATAGGGATTGCATAGAATCTATAGATTTCTTTGGGTAATACACTCATTTTCACTATATTGATTCTTCTGATCCATGAACATGGTCTATTTCTCCATCTATTTATGTCCTATTTGATTTCTTTCACCAGTGTTTTATAGTTTTATATAGAGAGATCTTTTATTTCTTTAGATAGATATATTCCTAAGTATTTAATTCTTTTCGTTGCAATGGTGAGTGGAATTGTTTCCTTAATTTCTCTTTCTGTTTTCTCATTGTTAGTGTATAGGAATGCAAGGGATTTCTGTGTGTTAGTTTTATATCCTGCAACTTTACTATATTCATTGATTAGCTCTAGTAATTTTCTGGTGGAGTCATTAGGGTTCTCTATGTAGAGGATCATGTCATCTGAAAACAGTGAGAGTTTTACTTCTTCTTTTCCAATTTGGATTCCATCTATTTCTTTTTCTGCTCTGATTGCTGTGGCCAAAACTTCCCTAAACTATGTTGAATAGTAGTGGTGAGAGTGGGCACCCTTGTTGTTTTCCTGATTTTAGGGGAAATGTTTTCAATTTTTCACCATTGAGGATAATGTTTGCTGTGGGTTGGACATATATAGCTTTTATTATGTTGAGGTATGTTCTTTCTATTCCTGTTTTCTGGAGAGTTTTTATCAAAAATGGATGTTGAATTTTGTCAAAGGCTTTCTTTGCATCTATTGAGATAATCATATGATTTTTATCTTACAATTAGTTAATGTGGTGTATTACATTCATTGATTTGTGGATAATAAACAATCCTTGTATCCCTGGGATAAAGCCCACTTGGTCATGATGTATGATCTTTTTCATATGTTGTTGAATTCTGATTGCTAGAATTTTGTTAAGGATTTTTGCATCTATGTTCATCAGTGATATTGGCCTGTAGTTTTCTTTTTTGTGGCATCTTTGTCTGGTTTTGGTATTAGGGTGATGGTGGCCTCATAGAATGAGTTTGGAAGTGTAACTTCCCCTGAAACTTTCTGGAAGAGTTTGAGTAGGATAGGTGTTCAGTTCAATTCAGTTTAGTCGCACAGTCATGTCCGACTCTGCGATCCCATGAATCGCAGCAAGCCAGGCCTCCCTATCCATCACCAATTCCCGGAGTTCACTCAAACTCATGTCCATAGAGTCGGTAATGCCATCCAGCTATCTCATCCTCTGTCGTCCCCTTCTCTTCTTGCCCCCAATCCCTCCCAGCATCAGAGTCTTTTCCAATGAGTCAATTCTTTGCATGAGGTGGCCAAAGTATTGGAGTTTCAGCTTTAGCATCAGTCCTTCCAATGAACACCCAGGACTGATCTCTTTTAGAATGGACTGGTTGGATCTCCTTGCAGTCCAAGGGACTCTCAAGAGTCTTCAACACCACAGTTCAAAAGCATTAATTCTTCGGCACTCAGCTTTCTTCACAGTCCAACTCTCACATCCACACATGACCACTGGAAAAACCATAGCTTTGACTAGAGGGACCTTCGTTGGCAAAGTAATGTCTCTGCATTTTAATATGCTGTCTAGGTTGGTCATAACTTTCCTTCCAAGGAGTAAGCGTCTTTTAATTTCATGGCTGCAATCACCATCTGCAGTGATTTTGGAGACCAAAAAAATAAAGTCTGACACTGTTTCCTCTGTTTCCCCATCTATTTGCCATGAAGTGATGGAACCAGATGCCATGATCTTACTTTTCTGAACGTTGAGTTAAGCCAACTTTTTCACTCTCCTCTTTCACTTTCCTCAAGAGGCTTTTTAGTTCCTCTTCACTTTAGCCCTTCTCTAAATTTTTGGTAGAATTCAGCTGTGAAGCCGTCTGGTCCTGGGCTTTTGTTTGCTGGAAGATTTCTGATTACAGTTTCAATTTCCGTGCTTGTGGTGCATCTATTAAGATTTTTCTATTTCTTCATGTTTCAGTTGTGGAAAGTTTTGCTTTTCTAAGAATTTGTCCATTTCTTCCAAGTTTTCCATTTTATTGGCATATAGTTGCTGATAGTATTCTCTTATGATCCTTTGTATTTCTGTGTTGTCTGTTATGATCTCTCCATTTTCATTACTAATTTTGTTGATTTCATTCTTCTCCCTTTGTTTCTTGATGAGTCTGTCTAATGGTTTGTCAATTGCATTTATCCTCTCTAAGAACCAGCTTGGCTTTGTTGATTTTTGCTGTGGTCTCCTTTGTTTCTTTTGCATTTATTTCTGCCTTAGTTTTTAAGATTTCTTTCCTTCTGCTAATCCTGGGGTTCTTCATTTCTTCTTTTTCTAGTTGCTTTAGGTGTAGAGTTAGGTTATTTGTTTGACTTTTTTCTTGTTTATTGAGGTAAGCTAGTATTGCTATGAACCTTCCCCTTAGCACTGCTTTTACAGTGTCCCATAGGTTTTGGGTTGTTGTGTATTCATTTTCATTCATTTTTATCCATGTTTTGATTTCTCTTTTATTTCTTCTGTGATTTGTTGGTTATTCAGCAGCGTGTTGTTCAGCCTCCATATGTTGGAAGTTTTAACAGCTTTTCCCCTGTAATTGACATCTAATCTTACTGCATTGTGGTCAGAAAAGATGCTTGGAATGATTGAATTTTTTTAATTTACCAAGGCTAGATTTATGGCCCAGGATGTCATCTATCCTGGAGAAGGTTCCATGTGCACTTGAGAAAAAGGTGAAATTCATTGTCTTGGGGTGAAATGTCCTATAGAGATCAATTATGTCTAACTGGCTATTGTATCATTTAAAGTTTGTGTTTCCTTGTTAATTTTCTGTTTGGTTGATCTATCCATAGGGGTGTATTAATACATAGGTGTATTAAAGTCTCCCACTATTACTGTTGTATTGTTAATTTCCCCCTTTTTATTTGTTAGCATTTCCCTTACATAATGTGATGCTCCTATGTTGGGTGCATATATATTTATAATTGTTATATCTTCTTCTTGGATTGACCCTTTGGTCATTATGTAGTATCCTTCTCTGTCTCTTTTCACAGCCTTTATTTCAAAGACTATTTTATCTGATATGAGTATTGCTGCTCCTGCTTTTGTTTGGTCTCCAACTGCATGAAATATCTTTTTTCAGCCTTTCACTTTCAGTCTGTATGTTTCCCTTGTTTTGAGGTGGGTCTCTTGTAGACAGCATATATAGGGATCTTGTTTTTGTATCCATTCAGCCAGTCTTTGTCTTTTGGTTGGTGCATTCAACCCATTTACGTTTAAGGTAATTATTGATAAGTATGATCCCATTGCCATTTACTTTGTTGTTTTGGGTTCGAGTTTATCCACTTTTCTGTGTTTTCTGTCTAGAGAAGGTCCTTTAACATTTGTCGGAGAGCTGGTTTGGTGGTGCTGAATTCTCTCAGCTTCTGCTTATCTGTAAAGCTTTTTATTACCCCTTCATATTTGAATGAGATCCTTGCTGGGTACAGTAATCTGAGTTGTAGGTTTTTCTCTTTCATCACTTTAAGTATGTCCTGCCATTCCCTTCTGGCCTGAAGAGTTTCTATTGAAAGATCAGCTGTTATCCTTATGGGAATCCCCTTGTGTGTTGTTTTTCCCTTGCTGCTTTTAATATTTGTTCTTTGTGTTTGATCTTTGTTAATCTGATTAATATGTGTCTTGGGGTGTTTCGCCTTGAGTTTATCCTGTCTGGGACTCTGGGTTTTTTGGACTTAGGTGATTATTTCCTTCCCCATTTTAGGGAAGTTTTCAACTATTATCTCCCCAAGTATTTTCTCATGGTCTTTCTTTTTGTCTTCTTCTTCTGGGACTCCTATGATTCGAATGTTGGGGCATTTAACATTGTCCCCGAGGTCTCTGAGATTGTCCTCATTTCTTGTCATTCTTTTTTTCTTTTTTCCTCTCTGATTCATTTATTTCTACCATTCTATCTTCTACCTCACGTATCCTATCTTCTGCCTCTTTTATTCTACTTTTGGTCCCCTCCAGAGTGTTTTTATCTCTTATTGCATTATTCATTATATATTGACTCTTTTTTATTTCTTCTAAACATGCCTTTCATCTTTTCAATCCTTGTCTCCAGGTTATTTATCTGTAACTCCATTTTGTTTTAAAGATTTTGAATCATTTTTACTATCATCATTTGGAATTGTTTGTCAGGTAGATATCCTATCTCTTCCTCTTTTGTTTGGTTTGGTGGGCATTTATTCTGTTCCTTTACTTGCTGAGTATTTCTCCGCCTTTGCATCTTGTTTATATTGCTCTGTTTCGGGTGGCCTTTCCATATTCTGGCAGTTTGTGGTTCCTCTTTATTGTGGAGGTTTCTTGCTGCGGGTGGGGCTGGAAGGGTGGCTTGTCAAGGTTTCTAGGTTAGGAAATCTTGTGTCAGTGTTCTGGTGGATGGAGCTGGATCTCTTCTCTCTGGAGTGCAATGGGGTGCCCAGTAATGAGTTTTGAGATATCTATGGGTTTGGTGTGACTTTGGGCAGCCTGTATTTGAAGCTCAGGGCTACGTCCCTGTGTTGCTGGAGATTTTGCTTGGTATGTCTTGCTCTGGAACTGGTTGGCTCTTGGGTGGTGCTTGGTTTGAGTGTAGGTATGGAGGCTTTTGATGAGCTCTTATCGATTAATGTTCCCTGGAGTCAGGAGTTCTCTGGTGTTCTCAGGTTTTGGACTTAAGCCTCCTGCCTCTGGTTTTCAGTCTTATTCTTACAGTAGCCTCAAGACTTCTCCATCTATATAGCATCAGTGATAAAACAATTGGTTAATGATGAAAAGTTTCTCCACAGTGAGGGACACCCAGAGAGGTTCACAGTGTTACATGGAGAAGAGAAGGAGGAGGGAGATAAAGGTGACCAGGAGAAGAAGATGGGGGATCAAAAGAGGAGAGAGCAATCTAGCTAGTAATCATTTCCCTATGTGCTCTCCACAGTCTGGACTGCTTAGAGATGTTCATGGAGTTACACAGAGAAGAGACGAGGGAATAAGGAGACAGAGGTGGCCAAGAGGATAAAAGGGAGAATCAAAAGGAGAGAGACAGATCCAGCCAGTAATCAGTTCCCTAAGTGTTCTCCACAGCCCGGAACACACAAAGAGATTCACAGAGTTGGGTAGAGAAGAGAAGGGGGAGGGAGGAGATACAGGTGACCTGGTGGAGGAAAAGGAGATTCAAAAAGGGGAGAGATCAGTCAAACTAGTAATCTTGCTCCCAAGTAAAACTGGGTACTGAAGATTGGGTTCTTAAAGGTACAAAATTGATAACAAATACCGAAAAGCAAAGATTAAAAATCTAGGGTAGAGGCTAGACCCTCAAAAATACAATATTAAGAAAAAAAACAGAACAAAGTCACAAAAATAATAAAATATATATGTGAAGTTTGCTTAAAAATAAGGGTTTTTTTTTTTCAAGGTAATAGTAGGTTATAAAAATGAAAATTAAAGGAGTAATAGAGACTTAAAATTTTTTTAATTTTTTAATTTAAAAAATGATAATAGTAAAAATATATCTAGGAATTTCTCTGGAGCTGTTGTGGACAGTGTGGGGTCAATTCATTTTCAGATAGTTCCTTGATCCAGCTTATACTTCTCAAGATCTATAGGCCCCTTCCTATGTAGTCGGTGCTAACTACAAGGTTTTAGTCTTTTGCACCTGTCACTTCCAAAGTGGTTCCCTCTGTTTATTTTAGCTTCTTCTGTTTGCTGGTCTCTTCAGTGTCTAATTTCTGCCCTGACACAAGGGGGTGATGGTGGTCACCTTTTTAGGCTCACTTGTTCAGTCGTGCTGTGGGGAGGGAGGAACACTGCAAACAAATATCACTGGCGTGTGTGGGGAGTGCTTGCAGTGTCTCAGCCACACTGGGTTTGCCCCCACTCACAGCGTGTGTGCTTTCATGGTCTACACTTCTCAGGCTCTAGGTTGCTCTGCCGGAATTGTCTGAGGTGGGCCCTGGGCTGCGTACACTACCCAGGCCTAAGCCGCTCAGGTTCAGGTTCTCAGGTACTCCACAAAGGCACAGACTGGGTTGGGCCTGCATTCTGTGTCTTTCCCAGGTCCAAGCAGCTCAGATCACCCCCAGGTGGGGGGTGCATCTTATCCGCTCCCCCATCCCAGCCGCTCAGTTTTCTGGGTGCACAATGGGCACACCTTCTCAGGTGTGCCATGTGTCTCTTCTGGGGAGCTGATCTCTGGCTATGACCCTCCCGGTGAATGTCAACCATCCAGAATCCCAAGAAGTCTTGGTTAGCAATGAAGCCTGCTTTCAGTTTGGTAGAGGATGCCTCTCTGGAGACACGATTGCCCACTTCCAGCTCTAGCTGCTCCCACCTGCCTGTCTCCCACGGAGGATGGGTCAGTCCACAGCTGGCTAGCTCTGCTCAGTCCTTTGTTCTGTGAGCAGGCCTGGCAGTGTCTTAGGTTAGAGCTTTTCACAGGATAGTTCTCTCTTTCTCTTTCTCTTTCTCTCTCTCTCTCTCTCTATCTCTCTCTTTGGCTATCCCCCAGTCTGGGTTGATATCTCATGTTAGTTCCCTCAGATTGTCCTCGGGGCATTCAGGCCAGGTCCTTACCCTAAGCAATGCTGCCCTCACCTCCCTGCCCAGGCCCCGCTTGCTAGTAGTGGATGCTAGCATCTGGGCTGCTTTTCCGCTGGAAGTTGCTGTTAGGCATGGAATCTGTGGGGTTTAAGTAGGTATTTATTTATTTTTCCTTCCACTTATGTTGCCCTCTGAGATTCCAAGACTTGCCACAGACCCGCAGGTGAGAGTGTTTCCTGGTGTTTGGAAACTTCTCTCTTTTTTAAGACTCCCTTCCTGGGACAGATCTCCGTCCCTACCTCTTTTGTCTCTCATATCTTTTATATTTTGTCCCATCTGCTTTCAAAGACAATGGGCTGCCTTTCTGGTGCCTGATGTCCTCTACCAGCATTCAGAAGTTGTTTTGTGGAATTTGCTCAGTCTTCAAATGTTCTTTCCATGAATTTGTGGGGGAGAAAGTGGTCTCCCTGTCCTATTCCTCCACCATCTTAGGACCGCCCCCAACTCTCTCTTTTAAAAAACTTGGTATTACATATTGGCATATAGCTGATTAAGGGATAGGCTAGCTACTCCAATATTCTTGGGCTTCCATTGTGGTTCAGCTGGTAAAGAATTGCAAGCAATGTGGGAGACCTGGGTTTGATCCCTAGGTTGGGAAGATTCCTGGGAGAAGGGAAAGGCTACCCACTCTACTATTCTGGCCTGAACAATTCCATGGACTGTATAGTCCGTGGGGTCCAAAGAGCCAGACACAACTGAGCGACTTTCACTTTTACTTTTCATAGCCTATTAACAATGTTATGATAGTTTCAGGTGGGCAGCAAAGGGACTCAGCCATACATCTATATGAACCCATTCTCCTCCAAACTCTGGTGGCTTCTCATTGCAGAGCATGGGCTCTAGGTGTGTGGCTGTGACTCATGGGGTTAAGTTGTTCTACAGCATGTGGGACCATCCGGACCAGGAATTGAATTTGTGTCCCCTGCATTGGCAGGCTGATTCTTGCCCACTGGACTACCAGGAAAGTCCCAAGTTGGTGAAATACATTCCTAGTGAAACTTAACTAAGATTTCTCATTTTACCACCTATATTAGCCCAGGTTCTCAAGACGAACAGAACCAATAGGATGAATCTATATAGGTGAGAAAGGATTTTATTTAAGAAACTGATTCATGAAGTTGTGGAGGTTGAAAAGTCCAAAAATCTCAAGAACCAGCAGCACACTGGAAACCCAGGATGACCTGATGTTGCATCTCACGTTCGAGGGCCTCCAAAGAAGCTTTTTTTTTTTTTTTTTTCTTCAAGGAGGTCAATATTCTTTTTCCTCTTAGGCCTTCAACTGATTGGATGAGGTTCACGTAAATTATGGAGGGTAATGTGCTTTATTCAGAGTCTACTGATGTAAATGTTAACTCAGAAACAGACTCACTGACTTAGAAAATAAGCTTATGATTACAGGGGGGACGTGGGGGATGAGAGATAGATTGGGAGTTTGGGATTCACATGTACCCACTGCCATATTTAAAATAGATAATCAACAAGAACCTATTGCATAGCACAGGGAACTCTACTCAATATTCTGTAATAGCCTAAATGCAAAAATAATTTGTAAAATAATAGATATATGTATATGTGTAATGAATCACTTTGCTATACACCTGAAACTAACACAACATTGTTAATCAACTATGATCCACTATAAGATAAAGATGAAAGAAATTATTTTTCCTGCCAAACAATGCTAGTTCATGTAAAACCTTCACAGCAATATCTAGACTAGTATGAGACCAAATATGTGGGTACAGAGGCCCAGTCACATTGCTACATAAAATTAACCATAATATCAACTAAACCTTATTAGTCTTCAGTCATCTACAACTGAAATAAAGCTCATGCCATTATGCTATTTCTACCATTGCGCTCATTTGATCAAACCAGTCAGTGCTAAAGACAATCAACTCTGAATATTCTTTGAAAGAACTGATGCTGAAGCTGAAGCTCCAATACTTTGGCTACCTGATGCAAAGAGCTGACACACTGGAAAAAAAAAACCCTGATGCTTGGAAAAATCGAAGGCATGAGGAGAAGGGGGCAATAGAAGAGGAGATGTTTGGATAGCATCCTTGACTCAATGGACATGAGTTTGAGCAAACTCTGGGAGGTAGTGGAGGACAGAGAAACCTGATGTGCTGCAGTCTATGGGGCCACAAAGAGTTGGACACGGCTTAACAACTGAAGAACAACTCATTTTGCATTGGGGAAATTGTGCTTCAAAGGACAGGTGACATTTCCAAAGACACGTGGCCACCAAGTGAAAGTTTGTATGCAGACTTGGGCCTTAAAATCCAATCTCCACCAGGATCCTCTATCACATAACAGTGTTGAAATGGCAGTACAGCCTGAAGAGGAATTCTTTTTTATCTTTGCCTCAGAAGAAAGATCCTGTAAAGCACAGAGCTCTGAAAAGATTTTTCTTAGGGTTCAACTTTTCACTTGGATGGGATGACAGACTGGGCACTGTTTGTAGGGTAGACTTGATCCCTTTACACCCACAGTGGTTTCATATCACAAAGCCTACTGCTGTCAATGATTCATTTCAGGCCTGGACTGAAATCAAGGAGAGGAGCTGTGACCTCAGTGCACTATAGAAAGGCCAGGAGCTCATCTGCAGGGAACCATAGCAGCCATGGCTGCTGAACCTAGAGAGGCCACTTATCCACGGCAGACTGGATCTACCCGCAGATACCTTAGTTCTCATATCTACCTGTCCTCACCCTCTCCTGATTCCAGGGTTCCATGTCCTGCTGACATCATCATGAGGTAGGGCTTGGACTGTATAACTCCAATCTTGGACTGCAATATCCATGCTCTTCCTATGTGCCCTGAAATATGTAACTTCAACAGGAGAAACCATCCTGGAGAGAAATCCAGAGAGATTTCCGCCATTGCCAGAGGATCAAGAACCTGAGTATGGGCAAAGGCACCAATCTGAGGACTTTCTTCCTCCTTCAAATATGCCCCCTCATTTGGGAGAGGTTGGAGTTTCTAAGATGTGTCCTTGTCATCAGCTCTCTGTGTATACTCTGTCCCTTTACATCTAGCACCTGAGGTTCCATGAGGGCTGTGCCTGTCAGTAACTGATTCCTTGGGGAGTCCCAGGAGATGCAGGGGAAAGGCAGAGTCCTCAGTTCTGTGCAAAGCACAGGAACCTTGGGGAGGCTGCTGGAAAGTGGTGGGCAGTGGAGACACCACCATCTCCCCAGGAGGCAGGGGCCACATGGAAAGGGTTGAAATTGAAGCTCCATTTTCCTATCTTTATCATCTCTGTGTTTCTGCCCCAGGACTCTTGGTGCTGCTGCTGTTCCCAATGGGACCTACGGCCCAGAACAGTAAAGGTGAGTCTGGGGAAAGGTGGAGAATGAATCCCAGGGTCTGGGTTCTCTCACCGACAAGGGAGAGAAGGAAACTTATTTTTCAAGTGAGGTTCAGAAATGGTTCTCTGGGAACAAGAGAAGTTGTTTCTTCTACCCAAATGCCCAGAGTGTCCTAAGCTTTTCCCCTTTGGACAGCATTGTCTCTCCCCCTTCCTCCCTCCCTTCCTCCCATTCATGCTTCCTTCCCTTCTGCCCATGAAACCCCAGATGATAGCTTTCTTTCATTCTCTGGAACTTCTGATGACGGTCTCCATCCCCACTTCTGCCCCCCACAGCCTGCGCTCTGCGATGCCCTCCAAACTCCTCATGTGTCAATGGTACTGCCTGCCGCTGTGCTCCAGGATTCATTTCTTTTTCTGGGGAGATCTTCACGGACCCCTTGGAAAGCTGTGATGGTACAAAGACTTGGGGTGGTGGCAGGACATGCAGAGAATGTGGGGTACAGCCCAGTACCCATGGGAGACATGGATATTCGATGGGTGCCTCAGGCTTTGTCCTCAGAACTGTCAAGCAAAAAAAAAAGAAAAACAAAAAGATACAAATGTGGAGAGATGAGACATGAATAATCCTGGCTTCCTGGAAGAGCTAGGTCTTCAGAAGTCTGGAATCTGAGCCTCAATTTGTCCTTTCAGGACTGAGGAGGGAGATTCAGAACTTCTACCCACTCCCCACTTCAGCACTGCCCACTGTGTCCCAATCTGGGGTGCCAGTCAGAGGGCTAGGAAGATCAGAGCTGACTGCACAAGCTTCAGGGATGGCTTGTTCCAGCTGCATCCTAGACTCAGCTATATTGACCAAGAGTCTAAATCATTCCAAAAAGACATGGATTACATATCAGGCCCAGTGCTGCAGAGTCAGGTAGGGGATGGGGATATCTGTCTTGAGGGGACACACATCTTTGGGAGGTGAACCTTTGTCCTGTTGTGTTCCAGACATCAATGAGTGTGGACCGCCCTCACCAGTGTACTGTGGAATTTCAGCAGACTGCCAGAACACGGAAGGGGGCTACTACTGCACATGCAGCCCAGGATATGAGCCTGTTTCTGGGGCAATGATCTTCCAGAATGAGAGTGAGAACACATGTCGAGGTAAGAATGAGGCTGCATTTCCTGCCTCTCATTTTTGACGTTTCACGGCTGAAATGCTGAGTCATTTCTGAAGCATCCAGGGGACAGGACCTTGGTTACAGGTGTAGCACCCAGGTCTGAGTTGGGACAGTTTACAGATACCTGTCCCACCCACACAGAGAGGCAGATGGTACGAGCCAAGGACCCAGGTCCTGGCTTTGCCACCTGAGAGCTGCATGTGTGACACTGGCCAGGACACTTTTTCAGAAATCACTGTTAACACAGGAGATGTGATAATATTATTATGATTTTCTATTTTCTTTTTTAAGTACCACTATCTTGCACAAATAAAAACAAAAGCAACTTTGCCAAAATCACTACGTGACCTTGGACAAGTTAATTCACCTCTCTCTGTGCCCCAGCTTACCTGACTATAAAAAATGGGGGCAGGAGGAATTATGATGTTTACCTCATAGAATTGCTGGAAAGGTATATGAGGTCAAAAAGCACAAAACACTGATGGCTGTTGGGATTTTAAATTATAGTCATCATGATCTAACATACCCTCTCCATGATGGGCATCCTTGGGGGCTCTGCCCCAGGTGGGTGCTCAGAAGCAGCTGTCCTGCCTACTGTCTCACCAGGACCAGGAGGAGCATGGCCTCCACACATCACCAGGCTTTGCCCCACTTCCAGGGGGAGCAGGCAGGTAGGGAAAGGGGCAAGGGGCCAGCAGTGGGTCAGACAGGACTCCAGAGAGGGGTCCATGAAGAGGGATAGACCTGAATACTGAGGGTGAGGAGGGGAGGAGAGAGAAGGTGGGAGGTGAGAAGAATGCTGAGCTCAGGGTACAGAGGACTCTGAAGAGGGTTCTTTGACCACCCTGCTACAGGGAGAAGAGCCAGCGACTGTGGGCCCAGTCCCTTCCCTCCTGCCCTACAGACAGAGAGCAGCAGAGCCTCCCTAGTGGGAGGGAAGAGGGGACCTGCATCTGTGTGGAGTCCCTGCTAGCCTATAGCAGCCTCGGTGGGTGGCTGTTGTGCTTGAACTCATGACCTGGTCAGAAGACAGAGCCTTCAGTAAATTAGTAATGGTCCCTCATCTCCATGCCTACTGTGTGTTTGGGGAATGGAGACTGAGTTGACCTTCTGCCCCCAATTTGCCTCATTGGCCAGATACTCTTGTGCAGTAAGCAACCTGCACAACTGCACATGGTGATCATTGATCCCACTCAGTGTGTCTGCACTAAGGGGGCTGCTCACCCATTGTTGTGAGACCCTCCAGAGACATAGATGTAGAAGACTGATGTGGGAGGGGACCTCAACAGACCTCAAGGTGGATGACAGGGAGAGAACCACCTGCTGGTTTGCATCAAAACCTTCTGCCTGAAGACCTAGATCTGTGACAGGCTCAGCTGAATTGTCTTACTCTCCCCACCTCAGTATTTCAGCCCTCACTGCACCCAAGTACCTGTCCATCCATGTTCAGGACGTGAGGTCTGCTATGAGAAGAAGACCTGGGCTGGGTCCCTGGGCACCTTGTTCAACTTTTCCAGGCATCAGACGGCTGTCCTGTGTGCCTATCTAGTCTCCCAAACCTCTCTGAACCCCAAGACACAGAACCTCTGCAGAGGGTCTCTTCTGGATGTTCAGAACATCCCACTGTCACATGGCCTCTTATTTTCTAAAAACAAAAGAGAAAGCGACATTCAAGATACTTAGTGTGGTCACAGCACCGTGTGTTCCAGAACACTATCTGTCCTCATTGCCACTGTTAGTGCTCTCTAGGAGAAGACCTGTCCCCAGTGGGGCTTCTGAGACCCCAGATCATGGTGGACTCTGGGGCCCCATCCAGAAATGTGAGAGGAGGAAGACTCAAGTAATGCTCCACTGTCCCCAGCCATCACTGACCCTGCCAGCAAACTGTCTGGAGAAGATGCCTCCTGGCACCCTGATGCAACATCTTAACTGCTTAGCTTCCATTTATTTCCCCATCCAAGGCTCCACCTGACCCTCTCCCATAATTTCAGTTCATGGGCCTGAGGTAGCTCTGATGACTGGGGCCTGGGAGGATGTTGTGTCAGGGGTGTGGCAGGGTGACATCAACCCCCAACTCACTGGAAGAATCAAGTAAATGAAGAGGTTTCCATCTGGTCTCAATGATAAGTTGTCACCAGGGACCATTTCCTCTGGTCTGACCCTCTACTAAGGAGATCAACCCAGACTGCACAATGACCCAGATCATGTGAGGACAGAAGGTAGAGGCTGAGCCCCACCCAGCAGTGTGCACATGTCCACATATCTAGTGGGAGGCCAAGTGTCAAGATGGCAGAAACACCTGCCACCCTTCGCCCATGAGCACCTTCTCCCTGCTCCAGCCACCCAGGCCTCGCCCATCATGAGCCTTGCTCAGCTGTGGATTCTCATCACTTCCTGCCAGTCTGGGGTATGCCTTCATGGGAATCAGATAAAGGCACCTTCACAGCCCTAAAGCTGACTGGCCAGACATCAAACCCACTGTCCAGCACAGCCTGGTGCCCACTGAGCTTCCCTGGTAGCTCAGAGGTTAAAGTGTCTGCCTGCAATGCAGGAGACCTGGGTTCGATCCTTGGGTCAGGAAGATCCCCTGGAGAAGGAAATGGCAACCCACTCCAGTATTCTTGCCTGGAGAATCCCATGGACAGAGGAGCCTGGTGGGCTACAGTCCACGGGGTCGCAAAGAGTCAGACACGACTGAGCGAATTCAATTTCACTTTCATTTTCTGTGCAACTACCCACAAGCCTTAGCCTTGAGCTGCATGACTCAGGGGTGGGTCTTCATCCATGTCCACAAAGCTGGAGTCTCAGCATGGATGGAAAAGCGCTGTCCTGCCGGGGTCAGCAGGATCCAAGGAGAACTCAGTGGCAGCATTTGCCCTGGGGAAGTCAGGACAACGTGCATCACTGGGAACCAAGATGGGCCCTGCTCAAGGAACACAGCTTTACTCGGTTACCAAGAAGACCCACCCAGGCCTTTGTCCAAATCTTTAGCCTTGGACACAGGCAGCTGTGATGCCCCCATCCAGCTGGGTTCTTCCCAGAGAGGCTCACAGAGTCAGAGAGAGCAAACTGGGTAACTTGGGCCACTTATGGCCACTTCTGGACGACAGAACTTCTGGGTCACCATGCTCATCCATAGCATAACTCAATATGAATGAGGAGAGGCCCCCACTCACCAAGAAAGAGAAAGCGGGCCCTTCTGGATGCTTCTATGCTGAGAAACATGGCTGACATCCAGACCAGAAGGCTGTCCACAGCAGCAGGTATCCATCAACCTCTCCTTCCCCTTGCAGATGTGGACGAATGTCAGCACAGACCCCGAGTCTGTAAAGGCCGCAGCGTCTGCATCAACACTGAGGGCAACTACACCTGCCAGTGCCCACCCGGCTTGGAGTTCAGCCCAGAGGACCCGAGGCATTGCACAGGTAGACCCTCGGAAGACAGTGTGAGGCAGGCCTGGAGCTGGGGAAGGAGCTGAGGTGGTTCAGGGACCCCAAGAATGAGGGAGACGAGACTCAGGCTCCTGTGACACCAAGGGCCTGCTGGGGCCCTGCCCAAGGAACACCTCCTCAAATGGTCCCACCACAGACCAGGGAGACAGCAGAGCCTTCTGGGCCTGGGGTTTCTTTGTAGAGTTCCCTGCCCCCCAAGAACATCCCCAGACCTCACCCCTTCTGCATCTGCTACATTAGAGCAGAGGGAGGTGTCACCTCTGGCTTTCAGAGGGGGAACCTCAGTTCAGGGCTAAAGAGAATGTGAGTAAGAGCATTGATGGAGGAGTCGAGCTTCCATGACTCAGTTTCTATCTTTGCCTCATTTTTCTTCTTAAAAATAGGGACAACGTCCCAGCTGGAGTCATCTTAAGGGAAGCTGCCATGACAATCTTTGGCAATGAAGAGGCAGCAACACTATGAGGAGAGCTGTGCCCTTAGCACAGTGATGAGCTTGGAGACCTGGGCTGCACAGGACTTGTCCTCTGGGTTCTGTTCTAATAAAGGCAGGGATGCAGCTCCAGATGGCAGTGGTGCCTCCCCCTCACCCACCACATCACACGTGGTCATCATCAGTGCTACAACCTCCCTGGTTAGAAGCCCACAGAGCCTCCTGCACCAGACGTGAAGGGATTCAGCTTGGTCTGGGATTACACCTGCACCCACAAAGTTGTGCCCTGTCCACCTTGCAGGAAGGATCTGAGCTTATGGAACTTTTGCATTAGAAAATGCTATCACACATTTGTATCCCAACAGGCCAGGTAACTTGCAGAGAGAGGGTGTCCTCAGAGAGCAGCGCTAAGAAATCTGAGAAGGGGCTTGAAGAATGGGTGCAGTGAGTGAAGGGGAATAGCTCTGATCTTCTGGCTTTGTCCTCAGATGTGAATGAATGCACCTCAGGGAAAAAGCCATGCCACAGCTCCACCCACTGCCTCAACTCCGTGGGCAGCTATGAGTGCCGCTGCCGCCCCGGCTGGAAGCCTATCCATGGGTCCCCCAATGGCCCAAACAACACAGTCTGTGAAGGTTTGGAGCTCAAATGCTACACTCTTGGAGACCCACACTCAAAACATCTAACCATATACTCATTGGTACCCACACAAACCAAACAGAAAGATCACTGGGGGTCCCCTGCTGTGTAAGGTGTTACGGATTTTGAGGCTAAATGTGAAAAGATCTTGGAGGGGTGAGGGGTCCTAGAAAAGGAGCTGGGGTACAAAGCAGAAGGCTCCCAGGGACCCCAGGCAACAGCTAATCACCAACTGGAAAGAGAATATTTCAGTATTTTCACAAGCTGTACTTTTCTCATCTGCTGTCTGTCAGAACTCTACACACTTCCTATATATATTTTCACAGCATCCACTACTCAAAGATGTGCTGTCCTTGATTCTAGGAAGTGGCATCACCTGCTGGGGAAATAATATGGGGAAAAAGAGGGGCACAAGGAGGACAAGGGCCTCACAGGACTGAGGCAGAGCCTGACCCCCTCCTTCTTGTCCCCAGATGTGGATGAGTGCAGCTCCCAGCAGCATCAGTGTCACAACACCACCGTCTGCGTCAACACTGTGGGTTCATACACATGCTACTGTCGCCAAGGCTGGGAGCCTAAACCTGGGTTCTGGGATAAGCAAAGGAACACCATCTGTAAAGGTACCTGTCCTACCCTGATCTAAGACCCACCCACAGCAAACACAGACACTGCCACACCTAATGAGTTGCTCACCTGTCCCCTGCAGAGATCTCCTTCCCCACCTGGACTGCTCCCTCTGGAATCAAGAGCCAGGTGAGTGGCCCCAAAGGGACAGGCAGCAGGAAATCTCTCCACAAAGCCCATTCATTTCCCCCAAGCTCCTACACTCACATGAGGCTCTCTGACCACCTTGTCTTCTCCCCTAGGCGCTCTCTCACTTCTTGAACAGAATCCAGGATCTGGGCAGAAACTTCAGTTCGGCCTCTGTCCTGAACACTGTTCGGGTAAGGGCCGGACCCAAGGAATGCAGACAGAAGCATCCCATAGAAGCCTTGGGAAACTTTGATCTGGAAAGGGACACCCCAACAACAATGGTGCACTCTCCCACAGTGTGGGTGGGAACAGTGGACACGTATAGTGACTACTGAACACCATGGCACATCTACTAATGCCCTTTCCTTTCCCTATTTCTGGATATTGGGTTTACATCATCCTTGACACTAATGAAAAAGTTTGACCTCTGAGTGGCTGGATTGAAGCGGCAAAAATCACCCAGGGAATCCCATCCAGTACCACCTGTATCACCCAGACAGTCTCTTTAGTCTGTTTTCTGTGACTGAGTCATAACTTCATACAGCCTCTCAGATGCATGGGCTACTGGCTTTGTGTCCCCATCCCCCCAGGACCTCGTACAGGAGATGGGTGATTTGCTGGAGACCCCCGGGGACCTGAAAACCCTGCCCTTCTCAGAGCAGCACTTTGTGGTCACTAACCTGCTCTTTGGCCTGGAAAATGTCCTGAGAGGGGTGAGCAAGGCACTGCCTAAAGGGTCATTTACCTTCAGTTCATCTGCAGGCATAGGTAAGTCAGTACCTGAGTCTGACCGCAGGTTCCTGCTTCGCTTGTTCCCTGCCTCCTTGCTCTTCCAATCCCACTAGAGCAAAGTGACCATGCTTATATCTCCCTTTAATGTCATAAACAAATTAAAATAAAAGGTTAAGGGCAAAATCGTTGAGAGGGATTAATAGGTACAAACTTGTAGTTGTGAAATAAATAAAAGGATGTAAGGTACAGAATCTGGGGAAGGAAATGGCAACCTGCTCCAGTATTCTTGCATGGGGAATCCATGGACAGAAGACCCTGGAGGGCTACAGTCCAGGGGTTTGCAGAAGTCAGACACGACGTAGTGACTAAACCACCACCAATGATGTTCAGCATAGGGAATGTAGTCAATAATATATGGAAATGAGTGGTAACTAGAGTTAGTGTGCTGATCATGTTGTAATGTATGATAATATCAAATCATTGTATCATACACCTGAAACTATTATAATATTCTAGTTCAATTGCACTTCAGTGAAAAACAGAGAGAAAAAAAGGTTAAAAATAAATGAAAAACTAAACTTTCATTGTAAAATGAAGTATCAGCAAAGGAAATAATTATACTGAAGAATTTATGATAAAATATAAATGGCTTCAAAACAAGACCACCTGCTGTCTCAGATGGTAAAGAATCTGCCTGCAATGCAGGATACCTGGGTTCAATCCCTGAGTCAGTAATATCCCCTAAAGAAGGAAGAGGCAATCCACTCCCAGTGCTCCTGCCTGGAGAATTCCAAGGACAGAAGAGTCCGGTGGGCTACAGTCCATGGGATCGTGAAGAGTCAGACAAGAGTCACTAATACTTTCACTTTCTTTTCAAAAGAAAACAAGGTATTAAATTTGGAAGTGTATAAATCTAGTATTATTTGCTATTTAAGTCTGATTTGTTTTATTAAGTTGAAATGCACTTAATATAAATTCACCATTTTAACCAGAGTGTACAATTTGGAGACATGTAGTAGTGTATTCACAGAGGTGTATAACCTTCACCTCTATTTCTAAAACAGTTTCATAATCGCAAAGGTATTCTCTGTCCACTAAACAGTCACAAATTTCTCCTTTCCTTCAGCCCTGGCAATCAGTTATTGGTTTTCTGTCCCTATGGATTTCCATCCTGGATAGCTCCTATAAATAGAAATAAATATATTATATTTCCTATAAACATTTGGGTTATTTCTACATTTTGACTGTTGTGAACAGTACTACTGTGCATATTGATGTATAGGTATTGGCTTGAATATCTATTTTAATTCATTTAAGTCACAAAGCTAGGAGTGGTATTGCTGAGTTATGCAGTAGTTCTACTTTCAACTTTTTGAGAAACTATCTAACTATTTTCGCAAAGTGGCTTTTTTTTTCCATTTTCCATTGCTGACAACAATGTACAAGGGTTCCAGTCTCCTTACTGTCAGTGACACCTGTTGCTTCCATTTTTTTTTTTTTCTGTCATAGCCATTCTAGTAGCTGTCAGGAGAGATTGCATCATGGTTTAATCTGCATTTCTCTAGTACCTAAGGATGTTTAATTTTTTTTTTTTTTATGTCATTGTTGAGCATTTTTGTACCTTTCTTGGAAATATGTCTATCTACTCAAGTCCTTTTGCCTATTTTTTTTTCTTTTGGCCATGGCATGCAGCATGCAGGATCTTAATTCCCTGACCAGGGACTGAACCCAGGTCACCACAGTGAAAGCCCAAGTTCTAACCACTAAATGGCCAGGAATTCTCCATCATAATAATTAAACAGATATACTATAAAAGCACATATATTATATCTGTGTCTCATTGAAAAAGACCCTGATGCTGGGACAGATTGAAAGCAAAAGGAGAAAGAGGCAGCAGAGCATGAGATGGTTAGATAGAAATCACTGACTCAATGGACATGAATTTGATCAAACTCCATGGGTTAGTGAAGCACTGGGAAGCCTGACATGAAACAGTCCTTGGGGTTGCAAAGAGTTGGACATGACTTAGCAACTGAACAGCATGGTGTTATAGTCATCAAAACAATCACAATTACTAATCTAACTCCCACAATTCATAGAACTGTCACTGGAGGTGCAGGCGCCAAGCTACAGGAATATCACCTTGATTCAGAAACAGACAAAGATGATGCTGACCTGGGATACAGTGCATGATTCTGGTGACTCAGGTAATGGCTGAGACAGCGGGTAAGTCTTCACTGTGTGTCAAGATGCCCAAGGATATGACAAATGGGATATTGAAGTTTAAAGGGAATTGTGGGTTATGGTGGGGCAAAAGGAAATGGTCCATCTGTAGAAGAAGAGGTCCTTTCGGGCACTGCAAGATGTCAACCTTAGCCTTGTCCTGCAGGTCTTGCTGTGGTGGGCCTCCTGTCCACTCCAGGGGTGGACAGATTCCTGGCGGAGGCCCCTCTGGTCCTGGATGCTGAGGAACTGACAACTCTACATGAGACACACAGGGGTTTGCTGCAGGAAACCTCCCACATCCTGCTGTCGGATGTCATATCTGCCTTTATCACCAACAAGGACACTGAGAACCTCAGGTCCCCAGTCACCTTTGTCTTCCAACATGTGAGTCCAGATAGGATGGAGTGGTGGGTGTGGAACAGGCCTGAGTCCTGGGCCCAGCCTTGGGCTTCAGGGGGCTGTGCCATGGGTGCATAAACTGTTTAGGAAAGCCCTTCACAAGCTAGCTTTGGGTCAGCATTTCTGAGCAACAGAACCCCGAACTCACACCCACTTCCTCTTCCTGTTAACACAGTCAGTGACCCCTGGGCCAAGAGAGAAGGTGCACTGTGTGTATTGGGAGCATGGCCAGAACGGAAGTGGTCATTGGGACACCAGAGGCTGCTGGGTGACCAGCACCAGAGACAACAGCACCACCTGCCAGTGCAGCCACCTCAGCATCTTTGCTGTCCTCATGGCCCACTACGGTGTTCAGGTGAGAACTCTCACACAGGCAGCATCCAAGGGCTACTGCTGCTGCTGCTGCCTCACTTTAGTCGTGTCCGACTCTGTGCGACCCCATAGACGGCAGCCCACCAGGTGTAACAAATTCCCCCACACACAGCAGCTTTAGAAACATACATTTATTATTATCTCACAGTTTCTTCAAGTTAGCAAATAGTCGTGGTTCAGATGAGCTCTCTGTTCAGGTTCCTACAAGTCTTATAAACCTTTCATCAGAAAATTGGGGTTGTCCCCTAACTCCCTGATTTCAGTTTCTGGTGTTAGTAGGACTGAGGTAGTATTTTCTTTATCTCTGGCAGCAGAGAACCAGGCTCAGTTCCCATGGTTGCCTGCATTCCTTCTCATCTGTTGCTGTTGTTCAGTGCTAAGTCATGTCCCACACCTTGCGACCCCATATACTATAGCAGAACAGGTTCCACTGTCCTTCAGTATCTCCCAGATTTTACTCAGAGTCATATCCACTGAGGCATTGATGCCACCCAACCATCCTCTGCTGTCCCGTTCTCCTTTTGCCTTCATTCTTTCCCAGCATCAGGGTCTTCTCCAATGAATGGACTCTGTGCACATCAGGGGCCAAAGTATTGGAGCTTCAGCTCAGTCCTTCCAATGAATATTCAGGGTTGATTTCCTTTAGGACTGACTGGTTTGATCTGTTTGATGTCCAAGGGACTCTCAGCGAGTCTTCCACAGCATCACAATTCAAAAGCATCAGTTCTTCAGCACTCAGCCTTCTTTCTGGTCCTAATTCTCCTCTGGGACCTCTCACAGTGCACCAGTGAATCTGTCTGGAGATCAGCAGCAGAAACTCCCTCATGTCAGAACTCTCTCAAACTCTGAATCGTTTTCTCCAAGAAGAGCCTGCCTCTTCTGAAGGCTCTTCTGGTTACAACAGGTCTAACCAGGATAAACTCTCTAAGTCAGTTGATGGAGGGCTTGAATTTCACCTGCAACACTCTCTTCACAGCAGCAACTGGGTTGGCTCTTGACTGAATATATAGCAGAGATGGACATGAGGCTGTGGTTGCCACATTAAAATTCTGTTTACCCCAGGGGTCTTCACAACAGGGTGCTCAGGGGAGGCAGATAATATGAATTTTATGCTACCACCATTGTCAAAATATAGTAGACTTCCTCCATCAAGGGTTCAGTTCTAATCTATAGTCATTGGGGTGACTGGTGTCCAAGGCAGGTGATTAATACCTGGACAGAGAATCTCAGGTACAGATTCTGTCACACACCATCACATGGTGGGGATGGAGGGTGGTACTCAGCATGAAGTTTCATGCCTCTGTGTACCTACTGTGGTAACTGGGAGGCTGAGTCATGCACAGAAGTCTACAGGAAAATAAACCCTTGTGAGTTCCAGAGTTTGTTCTTGACTAAAGATTCTCCTGTCCCTCTGTCCTTCCAGGGACAGAATTCATCATTCAGATCCCATAAAATTCTAACATTCAGAAGCTGGAGAAAGCTATCCATAAATATACTAACTCTATCTAGGCCTTCTATTCTGATTTTTCTATGTCTAAAAATAAAAATGGTGGAAGGGTCATTACCCAGAGCAGGAAAGCGTGACTGTGGTCCCCTCTCTGCTGGGTCCCAGGAGGAGGATCCCGCACTGACTGTGATCACCTACGTGGGGCTGAGCCTCTCTCTGCTCTGCCTCCTCCTGGCGGCCCTCACCTTCCTGCTGTGCAAAGCCATCCAGAACACCAGCACCTCGCTCCACCTGCAGCTCTCACTCTGCCTCTTCCTGGCCCACCTGCTCTTCCTCACAGCCATCGACAGAACTGAGAGCAAGGTTCGTATACTTTTCCAAAATACTCCTCCCCAGGGGATTCTGAGTTCATGAAGCCACACTGCTTTGGACACTTTTATAAAATGACTTGGGTTTCAGGTAAGGTTAAATTGGAAAATAACCAGTCTCACATTGACTGCCACGACTAGAAGACAAAGACTCTGTTGACAACTCCTTCATACACATCAAAGTTCTCCCTAGTGGAAAGTTATAGAAGTACCGGGGCTGTGCTCCACCCTGACAGTCCCTCCTGGTGGCATCTTCCTCCTCCTGCAGGTGCTGTGTGCCATCATTGCAGGTGCCTTACACTATCTCTACCTGGCCTCCTTCACCTGGATGCTGCTGGTGGGCCTGCACCTCTTCCTCTCTGCACGCAACCTGACGGTGGTCAACTACTCCGGTATCAACAGGTTCATGAAGAAGGCCGTGTTCCCTGTTGGCTACGGAGTCCCTGCTGTGATTGTGGCCATTTCTGCAGCATCCAGGCCTCATCTTTATGGGACTTCCACCAGGTAAATTAACTTCCAACTGTTCTTATCTCTCCAGCACAATCATGTGTTGTAGAACAAATGTAGTATTTGACTATGACAGATCACAATATATACAGACACTAAGTAATAATCCCTAGGTCATCTTTGGTAGAGGATGATAATAATGAAGGAGAATGCCTTCAACCTCTGTTCGTGAAATAACAAAGAGGAAATCAAAGGAAGTGCTTAGGGCATCATTTAGAAAAATATAGCCTGCTGTTTTATCCTAATTCTATAGGATGTTTCAAATTTTCATTTGTAATAGTAGACGCTGTAATTCACCCCACTTTACAGATAAGTAAACTGAAGCACAAATAGTTTAAGTAAATGCAGAAACGTGCACAGTTTAATTCAGTTTAGTAGGTAGCCAAGCTTAATTCAAATTCAGAGTCAAGATTCTTAGCTTACACTTTTATTTTCAGCTTTTAATACTAGACTTACTGTTTTTGCATTTTTGTTGACATATGCTACATATATTGTAGGGCTTCCCTTCTGGCTCAGCTGGTAAAGAATCTGCCTGAGATGTGGGAGACCTGGGTTCGATCCCTGGGTTGGGAAGAAACCCTGGAGAAGGGAAAGGCTACCACTCCAGTATTCTGGCCAGGAGAATTCCATGGATTGAATAGTCCAGGGGATCACAAAGAGTCAGACATGACTGAGCAACTTTCACTCGCTCACTGCAAAATTCACCCTTTAAAAGTGTACAAATCAGTGGTTTTTAGAATAGCCACAGGGTACTGCAGCTATCATCACAGTCTAATTTTACAACATTTTCAACTCCCCAAAGAAACCTCATACACAATAAAATTCACTTCTCATTCCTTCTACCCACTCCTCTGCCCCAACCCCTGACAAATGCTTATCTACTTTCTGTCTCTATTGGATATTTCACATAAATGCAATTATGCATGTGGTCTTTTGTGGATGTTTTTACTTAGCCTGAAGTTTTCAAGGTTCATTCATATCGTAGTATGTATCATGACCTCACTTTTTGTCATTGTTTTTGTTGCTATCATTTTGCAAATAATATTCCATTATATGGATATGGCACATTTTGTTTATCCATCCATCAGCTGATAGACATTTAGCTTATTTACCTTTTTGTAAAGCTATTATGAATGAGATCACTACAAACATAAATGTACAAGTTTCATTTTTCCTGGTTATATATCTACTCTACAAGTAGAATCCTGGGGCCAAATGGAAGATCTGGTTAGCCTTCTGACAAACCACCACTTGTTTTCCAAAGCTTCTGGACCATTTTACAAGCCAACTAGCAATATATGAGGCTTTCAGTTTCTCCACGTGATTATCAGTGGTAGTAGTAGTAGCAATGAGAATGGAGTCAAATTTCACTGTGGTTTCAATTTGTGATTTCTCCAATGACTATTGATGTTGAGCATCTTTTCACCTGCTTATTGACCATTTGCATATTTTCTTTGGAGAAACACATATTCAAATATTTTACCTTTTTTGAAACTTTTGACTTTATTAATATTGGCATTGAAAATACCAAGTAATGCCTTTTCAGAAAAAAATGGCATTGGATAATCATAAAATCGTGACATGAATCCAACTCTCAAGGAAGAAATGTCTACAAGGTCAAGATGATACTACAAAGCACAACAAAGCAGGATGTTATTGCAGTCAACAGGCAAAAAGTTAGTAACTTCTAGAATCCACTCCTTGGGCTCCTTAGAACTATGTACATATTTCTACACATATTTGAAGAAGATATCCACATATCCATCATCAACAGCGATATAGTTTTTGTTTCTACCTTATGGGATGCAGTCATCCATCTTAAGTGAAAATGATTTTCACTCTTCTCAGAATAAAAAGTCACATCCTCCCAAAGGGTATTATATTAATTACTGGCCTATATCAAGTATTTCATAATTTCTTTCATTTATTTTTAAACTGAAATATAGTTGATTTACAATGTCATGTTAATTTCTTCTGTACAACAGACTGATTCAGTTATATATGAACGTATGAATATATACTCTTTTCAATATTTTTTCCATTTATGCATTTTTTTTAAATTGGAGGATAATTGCTTTGCAATGTTGTGTTGGTTTATGCCTTACAATAGTGTGAATCAGCCATAATTACATACATATATACTGCGCCCCTTTGAGTCTCCCTCCCTTCCCCACATCCCACCCCTCCAGGTCATCACAGAGCACCAGGCTGGGCTCCCTGTATTAGAGAACAACTTCTTATCAGCTATTTGTTGTACACATGGTGGTGTATATATGTCAATGTTATTCTCTCAGTTCATCCTACCTTGTTCTTCCCTCACTGTATCCACAATTCTATTCTCCATGTCTGCATCTCCATTCCTTCCCTCAAATAGCTCCATCAGTACTATTTTTCTAGATACTATGTAACCACATTACTATATGATATTGGTTTTCTCTTTTTGACTTACTTCACTCTTGGTAACAGTCTCTAGGTTCATCCACCACACTACACCTAATTCGAATTTGTCCTTTTTTACAGCTGAGTAAGATTCCATTATATATTTATACCACAACTTCTTTATCTATTCATCTGTCAGTGGGTATCTAGGTTGCTTCCATGTCCTGGCTACTGTAAATAGCACTGCAGTGAACACTGGGGTACATGTGTCCTTTTAAATTATGGTTTTCTCAAGGTAATTGCACAGTAGTGAGATTGCTGGGTCATATGTTTGTTTTAATCCTAGATTTTTAAGGAATCTCCATACCATTCTCCATAGTGTTTGAATCAATTTACATTCCCACCCACAGTGCAAGAAGGTTCCATTTTCCCCACACCCTCTCCAGCATTTTTGTTTGTAGATTTTTTTGACGATGGCTATGAATTTAAGTGAGAAATAGACTTAAGGACCTAGATCTGAAAGATAGAGTGCCTGATGAACTATGGAATGAGGTTCGTGACATCGTACAGGAGACAGGGATCAAGACCATCCCCATGGAAAAGAAATGCAAAAAAGCAAAATGGCTGTCGGAGGAGGCCTTACAAATAGCTGTGAAAAGAAGAGTGACGAAAAGCAAAGGAGAAAAGGAAAGATATAAACATCTGAATGCAGAGTTCCAAAGAATAGCAAGAAGAGATAAGAAAGCCTTCTACAGTGATCAATACAAAGAAATAGAGGAAAACAACAGAATGGGAATGACTAGAGATCTCTTCAAGAAAATCAGAGATACCAAAGGAACATTTCATGCAAAGACGGGCTCAATAAAGGACAGAAATGGTACGGACCTAGCAGAAGCAGAAGACATTAAGAAGAGGTGGCAAGAATACACAGAAGAACTGTACAAAAAAGATCTTCATGACCCAGATAATCACGATGGTGTGATCACTGACCTAGAGCCAGACATCCTGGAATGTGAAGTCAAGTGGGCCTTAGAAAGCATCACTATGAACAAAGCTAGTGGAGGTGATGGAATTCCAGTTGAGCTATTCCAAATCCTGAAAGATGATGCTGTGAAAGTGCTGCACTCAATATGCCAGCAAATTTGGGAAACTGAGCAGTGGCCACAGGACTGGAAAAGGTCAGTTTTCATTCCAATCCCAAAGAAAGGCAATGCCAAAGAATATTCACACTACTGCACAATTGCACTCATCTCACATGCTAGTAAAGTAATGCTCAAAATTCTCCAAGTCAATACATGAACTGTGAACTTCCAGATGTTCAAGCTCATTTTAGAAAAGGCAGAGGAACCAGAGATCCAATTGCCAACATCTGCTGGATCATGGAAAAAGCAAGAGAGTTCCAGAAAAACATCTATTTCTGCTTTATTGACTATGCCAAAGCCTTTGACTGTGTGGATCACAATAAACTGTGGAAAATTCTGAAAGAGATGGGAATACCAGACCACCTGACCTGCCTCTTGAGAAATCTGTATGCAGGTCAGGAAGCAACAGTTAGAACTGAACATGGAACAACAGACTGGTTCCAAGTAGGAAAAGGAGTACGTCAAGGCTGTATATTGTCACCCTGCTTATTTAACTTCTATGCAGAGTACATCATGAGAAACACTGGACTGGAAGAAACACAAGTTGGAATCAAGATTGCCGAGAGAAATATCAATAACCTCAGATATGCAGATGACACCACCCTTATGGCAGAAAGTGAAGAGGAACTAAAAAACCTCTTGATGAAAGTGAAAGTGGAGAGTGAAAAAGTTGACTTAAAGCTCAACATTCAGAAAACTAAGATCATGGCATCTGGTCCCATCACTTCATGGAAAATATATGGGGAAATGGTGGAAACTGGCTGACTTTATTTGGGGGGGCTCCAAAGTCACTGCAGATGGTGATTGCAGCCATGAAATTAAAAGATGCTTACTCCTTGGAAAGAAAGTTATGATCAACCTAGATAGCATATTAAAAAGCAGAGACATTACTTTCCCAACAAAAGGCTGTCTAGTCAAGGCTGTTTTTCCAGTGGCCATGTATGGATGTGAGAGTTGGACTGTGAAGAAAGCTGAGCACCAAAGAATTGATGCTTTTGAACTGTGGTGTTGGAATAGACTCTTGAGAGTCCCTTGGACTGCAAGGAGATCCAACCAGTCCATTCTAAAGGAAATCTGTCCTAGGTGTTCATTGGAAATCTGCCCTACGTGTTCAGCTAAAGCTGAAACTCCAATACTTTGGCCACCTCATGCGAAGAGTTGACTCATTGGAAAAGAAACTGAAGCTGGGAGGGATTGGGGGCAGGAGGAGAAGGGGACAACAGAGGATGAGATTTCTGGATGGCATCACTGACTCAATGGACATGAGTTTGAGTGAACTCCAGAAGTTGGTGATGGATTCCTGGCATGCTGTGAATCATGGGGTCACAAAGAGTCGGACACTACTGAGCGACTGAACTGAACTGAAGTGAACTGAATTCTGACCAGTGTGAGTTGATACCTCACTGTAGTTTTGATTTGTGTTTGTCTAATAATGAGTGATGTTGAGCATCTTTTCATATGTTTATGCTGATAAACATATGAAATCCAATATTCGATAGGTATTGAACAGAATTCTGTGTGCTACACAACAGGGCCTTGTTGTTTATCCATTCCACATGTAATCACAACCCCCGCCCCCTTGGCAACCACAAGTCTGGCCACTACGTCCACAAGTCTGTATCTGTTTCATAGATAGGTTCATTTGTGTCATATTTTAGATTTCATAGATAAGTGATGTCATATGGTATTTATCTTTCTCTGTCTGACTGACTTCTCTAGTGTGATCATTGCTAGTTGCAGCCATGTTGCTGCTAATGGCACAGTTTCATTGTATTTGTGGCAGGATAGTATTCCACTGTTTATATGTACCACATCCTCTTTATCTGTGCCTCTCAGAGACACTTCTCCTTCTTTTTTTCCTGTGTATATAGCATATTTTCTTGTTTATTTGTATGTTCCTTAGAAGTAAGTCTCAGTCATGTCCATCTCTTTGCAACCCCATGGACTATAAAATCCATGGAATTCTCCAGGCCAGAATATTGTGGTGGGTAGCGGTTCACTTCAGGGGATCTCTCCAACCCAGCTATCGAACCCAGGTCTCCCACATTGCAGGCAGATTCTTTACCAGCTGAGCCACCAGGGATATTATAATTATTGTTTAAAACTAGATGTTTTAGATAATACTTTGTAACACTCCAGTTATCAGATCCCTCTGCTTTCCAAGGTTTCCTGTTTTTAGTTTGCTGCTCTTTGTGTAATAGTTTAATGACATTCCTAGACTAGTTCTGTGTATTGATAATTGCCTGCAATGTGTGGCCTTTGAGTTCTAGTTTAGGTTCTTGTTTTTATTTTTTAGTTCTAGGTGCCTAGGATCTCATATCTGGTTCAGTATAATCTAGTGGCCAACCAGTGTTTGACCGTAAGATTTCTTTTTTTTTTTTTTTTCTTTTAATTGGAGATTTCCTTAAATGCCTTGCCTGTATGTTTTGCACACTTCCACAAAGGCATCTGTGTGAGAAGCCACATCTTCAGACTTCAGGAAGATTATTTAACAGTGTGGGCTTTCACTTCCTGACTGCACAAGCCTCAAGATCAGCCAGAGATGAGAGACTGTTGTCTTCTTTCTCAGGTCTTCACTGAGCATGGGCATATCCTTGTGCATCCATGGATTTCTGGGAATATTTCAGAGCTTTTCAAAGTTCCCCATGTCCCTGATTTTCTCCAGTACTTCCTTTTAAATTCACAATCTAGTTGACTCCACCTGAGATCATATCTTTGGGAAACTGGAGATGTGACGGTAATTTGTATTATTTTGGTAATGTCCTAAAGGTGGGCTTTTGTTATGTCCCTCACTAAGATGAGCTGTCACCCAAATCCAAAAACCACCAAATCTGGAGACTAAAGAGTTCTCAGGGAGCCAAAATTGTAAAAAATAAATGTACCCCAATGTTCATTGCAGCACTATTTACAATAGCTAGAACATGGAAGCAATCTAGATGTCCATCGACAGATGAATGGACAAAGAAGCTGTGGTACATATACACAGTGGAATATTACTCAGTCATGATAAGGAATGTATTTGAGTCGTTGCTAGTGAGGTGGATGAACCTAGAACCCAGTATACAGACTGAAGCAAGTCAGAGGAAACAAAAATCATATATTAACACATATACATGGAATCTAGAAAGGTGGTACCGCTGAACCTATTTTCAGGGCACCAATGGCTTCCCAGAATCTGCCTACCAATAAACGGGACACAGGTTCAATCCCTGAGTCAGGAAGATCCCCCAGAGAAGGAAACTACAACCCTTTCCAGTATTCTTGCCTTCTAAATTGCCTGGACAGAGGAGCGTGGTGAGCTACAGTCCAGAGCATCACAGTCAGGCATGACTGAGTGACTAAACAGCAGTCGGGACACAGATACAGAGAACAGATTTATGGATGGTGTTAGGGGAAAGGAGGTGAGGATGGAATGTATGTAGAGTGCAACATGGAAACATATACATTACCATATGTAAAATAGATACTCAGTGGGAACTGGCTGTGTGGCTCAGGGATCTCAAATCGGGGCTCTGTAACAACCTAGAAGGGTGGGATGTGGTGGGAGAGAGGTTCGAGAGGGAAGGGTCTTAGGTATACCTATGGCTGTGTCAACTACAAATCGGCACTTACCAAGAGCATTGCTAATAGCTGAACAACAAAGGCATTTGCCATCTGCCTCTATGAAGATGGAACCCCATGCCGCTATAGTGTTGACCTTCAACAATCCCTGAGGGAGTTTAGGGTGGAGTGAGGCACTATGTGCTCCAGGGAATCTGGTGGGACAGGTCTTTAGATAGTTGGATGATTTTAGGAACAGATTTTATTATCTCAATCCTTGCAGCTCCTCATTTAGTGCTTCTCCCTTCATGGTGACATCCTCATGACTAACAAAAGCCTTTTGTAAAATGAGTGCTTCATGGCATTGAACTCCCCCTTCACCAAAACCTTATATATAGACTTTCCCCCACTGCTCCTTTGGAGCAGTCTCTCAGAGCTGTCTGAGATGATGCCCCTCCCCGGACTGCAGTCCTCATTTTGCCCCAAATAAAACTAACTCACAACTCTCAAGATAAACACCCTTTTTTTTAGTCGACAGCTGATTCATGTTGATATATGACAAAAACTAACACAATATTGTAAAGCACTTATCCTTCAATTAAAAATAAATTTAGTTATTTAAAAAAAGAGTTCCCAGGGAGTTAAAGAGTCAGAAAAAGATATTGACTGTGCTCTGGGTATAATATGATGCTTTTAATGAGGCTCCAAAAACAGTCACACATCTTTACTGCCTGCAATGCTATTAGCGTTTGGCTGCTGCACCACTTAGCTGGGGAGAGATGGAATGGAAATAGTTTAAAGGGAAATGTCGCAGACTTTTTTCCCCCATCTTATTGAGGCTCCACAGTTTCTCTTGGATCAACAACTTTCAGTTTGTTCTGTGGCCTTGGATAACTGCCAGTTTTGAAATGGTTGGTTTTAGTTGTTTTGCTTGTATTTTGGTTGTTTTAGGAGGAGTTCAAGTTTACCAAGGTCTTCAGTCTCCTGTTCAGGAAGTCATTCTCCCAGAACATGCACGCTTAACCATACCATGCTGCTAAAGTGATGTTTATCTGTGTCAACTGAGCTCTCTCCAGGAATCCTTGAACACTTCAGTTTTCTCAAACTTAATGCAGTGAGGTGTACTTCATTCTTCTCAGTGGCTGCTATATTTTCCTGAAATTTCCCACCATGCTCTCTGTTGTTCTAGAATGTCTCACTCTCTAGTTTATAGTAATGTAAGACTTAAAAGACGCTTACTCCTTGGAAGGAAAGTTATGTCCAACATAGATAGCATATTCAAAAGCAGAGACATTACTTTGCCAACAAAGGTCCGGCTAGTCAAGGCTATGGTTTTTCCTGTGGTCATGTATGGATATGAGAGTTGGACTGTGAAGAAGGCTGAGCGCCAAAGAATTGATGCTTTGGAACTGTGGTGTTGGAGAAGACTCCTGAGAGTCCCTTGGACTGCAAGGAGATCCAACCAGTCCATTCTGAAGGAGATCAGCCCTGGGATTTCTTTGGAAGGAATGAAGCTAAAGCTGAAACTCCAGTATTTTGGCCACCTCATGCAAAGAGTTGACTCATTGGAAAATACTCTGATGCTGGGGGGGAATGGGGGCAGAAGGAGAAGGGGACGACAGAGGCTGAGATGGCTGGATGGCATCACTGATTCGATGGACATGAGTCTGAGTGAACTCCAGGAGTTGGTGATGGACAGGAAGGCCTGGCATGCTGCGATTCATGGGGTCGCAAAGAGTCAGACATGACTGAGTGACTGAACTGAACTGAACTGAAGACCAACAGTGATTTATATCTGTAAAACCTTGAGCAATAGACTTCAGTTCTCTAAGCTTCAGTTTCTAATCATTTACTCGATAAGAGAATTTCTGCTTTTCACTGTTGTTAAAATTAAATTGAATAACTCAACAAGAAAAGACAAATAACTCAATTTAACAATGGACACAGCCTTTGGGAGTTAGAAGAGGAGAAAGTCCTAAGACCTCATAAGACCCTCCCCTGCCAAGCCATGACTCTCCACCCACATTCACCACACAAACTATCCCAGGATGGGTTCACTCTCCAGGCTCATATTGGGAACAGCCCCTCACTCCAGACTTGAAAGTGCTGGAACCTGAGACAAATTAACCCATTAGTCTCTGTGGACATGCTCAGTTTTTTAATTAATTTATTTTAAATGAAACAAACATTAATATTTTAAAGATAAAAGGTACAATTCAAAAAGACAGTAGACATCATAAACCATTAAACACCTTATCAACAAAGAACAAAGACACATAAAGCAAGAATCTAAAGAAATATGAAGAAAAAGAAAAAAATATATAGTGAGGCATATTAATATTTCTCAGAATATTTTATCAACTGCATAAAAAAATAATAAAGGAGCATCTTGAATGATGTCTTAATAATTTAAATAATTTCATAATTTGTATGGAAATACAAAAAACCTCGACTAGCCAAAGCTATCTTGAGAAAGAAGAATGGAACTGGAAGAATCAACCTGCCTGACTTCAGGCTCTACTACAAAGCCACAGTCATCAAGACAGTACGGTACTGGCACAAAGACAGAAATATAGATCAGTGGAACAAAATAGAAAGCCCAGAGATAAATCCACGCACATATGGACACCTTATCTTAGACAAAGGAGGCAAGAATAGACAATGAATTAAAGACAATCTCTTTAACAAGTGGTGCTGAGAAAACTGGTCAACCACTTGTAAAAGAATGAAACTAGAGCACTTTCTAACACCATACACAAAAATAAACTCAAAATGGATTAAAGATCTAAACGTAAGACCAGAAACTATAAAACTCCTAGAGGAGAACATAGGCAAAACACTCTCCGACATACATCACAGCAGGATCCTCTATGACCCACCTCCCAGAATATTGGAAATAAAAGCAAAAAGAAACAAATGGGACCTATTAAACTTAAAGCTTCTGCACAACAAAGGAAACTATAAGCAAGGTGAAAAGACAGCCTTCAGAATGGGAGAAAATAATAGCAAATGAAGCAACTGACAAACAACTAATATCAAAAATATACAAGCAACTCCTACAGCTCAATTCCAAAACAATAAATGACCCAATCAAAAAATGGGCCAAAGAACTAAATAGACATTTCTCCAAAAAGACATACAGATGGCTAACAAACACAGGAAAAGATGCTCAACATCACTCATTATCAGAGAAATGCAAATCAAAGCCACTATGAGGTACCATTTCACTCCAGTCAGAATGGCTGTGATCCAAAAGTCTGCAAGTAATAAATGCTGGACAGGGTGTGGAGAAAAGGGAACCCTCTTACACTGTTGGTGGGAATGCAAACTAGTACAGCCACTATGGAGAACAGTGTGGAGATTCTTTAAAAAAAAAAAAAAAACTGGAAATAGAACTGCCTTACGATCAGCAATCCCACTTCTGGGCATACACACTGAGGAAACCAGAATTGAAAGAGACACGTGTACCCCAATGTTCATCGCAGCACTGTTTATACTAGCAAGGACATGGAAGCAACCTAGATGTCCATCAGCAGATGCATGGATAAGAAAGCTGTGGTACATATACACAATGGAGTATTACTCAGCCATTAAAAAGAAGACATTTGAATCAGTTCTAATGAAGTGGATGAAACTCGAGCCTATTATACAGAGTGAAGTAAGCCAGAAAGAAAAACACCAATACAGTATACTAACACATATATATGGTTTTTAGAAAGATGGTAACTATAACCCTGTATACGAGACAGCAAAAGAGACACTGATGTATAGAACAGTCTTTTGGACTCTGTGGGAGAGGGAGAAGGTGGGATGATTTGGGAGAATGGCATTGGAATATATATAACATCATATATGAAACGAGTCACCAGTCCAGGTTCGATGCAAGATACTGGATGATTGGGGCTGGTGCAGTGGAACGACCCAGAGGGATGGTATGGGAAGGGAGGAGGGAGGTGGGTTCAGGATGGGGAACACATGTATGCCTGTGGTGGATTCATTTCGATATATGGCAAAACCAATACATTTAAATAGTTCAGTTCAGTTCAGTTGCTCAGTCATGTCTGACTCTTTGCGACCCCATGAACCACAGCATGCCAGGCCTCCCTGTCCATCACCAGCTCCAGAGTCCACCCAAACAGTTGTCCATCGAGACGATGATGCCATCCAACCTTCTCATCCTCTATCGTCCCGTTCTCCTCCTACCCTCAATCTTCCCCAGCATCAGGGTCTTTTCCAATGAGTCAGCTCTTCGCATCACGTGGCCAAAGTATTGGAGTTTCAGCTTCAACATCAGTCCTTCCAATGAACACCCAGGACTGATCTCCTTTAGAATGGACTGGTTGGATCTCCCTCCAGTCCAAGGGACTCTCAAGAGTCGTCTCCAACACCACAGTTCATAAGCATCAATTATTCAGCGCTCTAAAGTTTTCTTTATAGTCCAACTCTCATATCCATACATGACCACTGGAAAAACCATAGCCTTGACTAGATGGACCTTTGTTGGCAAAGTATGTCTCTGCTTTTCAATATGCTATCTAGGTTGGTCATAACTTTCCTTCCAAGCAGTAAGCGTCTTTTAATTTCATTGCTGCAATCACCATCTGCAGTGATTTTTGAGCCCCAAAAAATAAAGTCTGACACTGTTTCCACTGTTTCCCCATCTATCTACCATGAAGTGATGGGACCAGATGCCATGATCTTCGTTTTCTGAATGTTGAGCTTTAAGCCAACATTTTCACTCTCCTCTTTCACTTTCATCAAGAGGCTCTTTAGTTCCTCTTCACTTTCTGCCATAAGGGTGGTGTTATCTGCATATCTGGGATTATTGATATTTCTCCCGACAATCTTGATTCCAGCTTGTGCTTCATGTAGCCCAGCGTTTCTCATGATGTACTCTGCATATAAGTTAAATAAGCAGGATGACAATATACAGCCTTGACATACCCGTTTTCCTATTTGGAACCAGTCTGTTGTTCCATGGCCAGTTCTAACTGTTGCTTCCTAATCTATACAGGTTTCTCAAGAGGCAGGTCAGGTGGTCTTGTATTCCCATCTCTTTCAGAATTTTCCACAGTTTCCTATGATCCACACAGTCAATACACTACATTGGTGTAGTCAATAAAGCAGAAATAGATGTTTTTCTGGAACTCTCTTGCTTTTTCCATGATCCAGCGGATCTTGGCAATTTGGTCTCTGGTTCCTCTGTCTTCTCTAAAAGAAGCTTGAACATCTGGAAGTTCACAGTTCACATATTGCTGAAGCCTGGCTTGGACAATTTTGAGCATTACTTTACTAGCATGTGAGGTGAGTGCAATTGCGCGGTAGTGTGAGCATTCTTTGGCATTGCCTTTCTTTGGGATTGGAATGAAAACTGACCTTTTCCAGTCCTGTGGCCACTGCTCAGTTTTCCAAATTTGCTGGCATATTGAGTGTAGCACTTTCATAGCATCATCTTTCAGAATTTGAAATAGCTCAACTGGAATTCCATCACCTCCACTGGCTTTGTTCATAGTGATGCTTTCTAAGGCCCACTTGACTTCACAATCCAGGATATCTAGCTCTAGGTGAGTGATCACACCATCGTGACTATCTTGGTCATGAAGATCTTTTTTGTACAGTTCCTCTGTGTATTCTTGCCACCTCTTCTTAATATCTTTTGCTTCTGTTAGGTCCGTACCATTTCTGTCCTTTATTGAGCCCATCTTTGCATGGAATGTTCCCTTGGTATCTCTAATTTTCTTGAAGAGATCTCTAGTCTTACCCATTCTGTTGTTTTCGTCTATTTCTTTGCATTGATCACTGAGGAAGGCTTTCTTATCTCTCCTTGCTATTCTTTGGAAATCTGCATTCAGATTCTTATACCTTTCCTTTTTTCCTTTGCTTTTCGTTTCCCGTCTTTTCACAGCTATTTGTAAGGCCTCTCCGGGCAGCCATTTTGCTTTTTTGCATTTCTTTTTCTTGGGTATGGTCTTGATTCCTGTCTCCTGTACAATATCACGAACTTACGTCCATGTTCATCAGGCACTCTATCAGATCTAGTCCCTTAAATCTATTTCTCACTTCCACTGTATAGTCATAAGGGATTTGATTTAGGTCATACCTGATTGGTCTAGTGGTTTTCTTCACTTTCTTCAATTTCAGTCTGAATTTGGCAATAAGGAGTTCATGATCCCAGCCATAGTCAGCTCCCAGTCTTGTTTTTGCTGACTGTATAGAGCTTCTCCATCTTTGGCTGCAATGAATATAATCAATCTGATTTCAGTGTCGACCTTCATATTTAATTCATTTATATTAATCATATGCTACACAAATATATTTAAAAGTTTGAATCTTATATGCTTTTCTTAGATGTCCATAGGACATTTAGAAAAACTGGCAAAAGGATGAACATTACTAAATTACAAAAGTAGAATTCATTTTTGTGTGTGTGATTCAGTTATACATGTACACATATAATATTTTTTAATTATTTTCTGTTATAGGTTATTATACAAAATATTGACTACAGTTTCCTGTGCTATACAGTAAACTTTTGTTTCTTGTTGCATATCCATTTTTTTAATTAGAAATCTAGCATTCTATTCATACTAAGTCAAGCAAGTGGAATCAAAATGTCATAAAATTTTTGGTTAGGCAAAAATTAATGTTTTTGAAAATATATATTACACATATTATTTATATATACGTATACTAAACCTTTTGAACTACACTTGATAAAGGCTTGAGAAAGAATGTCAAAAAAAATAAGAGATGAAGAAATTGGAAAACATAAACTAAACGAAATGGGAGCCATGAATATGAAATAGAAAAAGTGAAGCAAACGAGATAAAAGTAAAAGGTCCAGTTGTTTTTAAATGTGGCTGCTCATTAGAAACATATCTGGAGCTCTGGCAAAAAAGAAAAAGAAAAAAGAAATGCAATACTTGGGCATTTGTATTTTCCAAATATTCCAAGATGATTCTGATATACATATGGACTTTAAAAAGTGTGTGTCCATATGTATATCAGAATCATCTTGGAATATTTGGAAAATACAAGAATGGGGAACACGTGTATACCCGTGGTGGATTCATGTTGATGTATGGCAAAACCAATACAATATTGTAAATTTAAAAAATAAAATAAATTAAAATTTTTTAAAGTGATTACAGATTTTCTAATAAATGCTATTTTGGGTGATATCAAATTCTATAATGTTTTTGTTGACCATTCATGATACAATAATACTAAGTAAGTAATAGTTCAATTCAGTTCAGTTCAGTCGCTCAGTCATGACTGACTCTGCACAACTTCAGGCTTCCTGTCCATCATCAACCCCTGGAGCTTGCTCAAATTCATGTCCATTGAGTCAGTGATGCCATTCAACTGTCTCATCCTCTGTCTTCCCCTTCTCTTCCTGCCTTCAATCTTTCCACAGGGTCTCGGAAAGACACCAATGAGTCAGTTTTTCGCATCAGGTGGCCAAAGTATTGGAGTTTCAGTTTCAGCATCAGTCCTTCCAATGAATATTCAGCACTGATTTCCTTTAGGATGGACTCGTTGGATCTCCTTGCTGTCCAAGGGACTCTCAAGAGTCTTCTCCAACACCACAGTACAAAAGCATCACTTCTTTGGGGCTCAGCTTTCTTTATGGTCCAACACTCACATCTACACATGATTACTGGAAAAAGCATAGCTTTGACTAGAGGGACCTTTGTCGGCAAAGTAATGTCTCTGTTTTTTAATATGCTCTCTAGGTTGGTCATAGCTTTTCTTCCAAGGAGCAAGTGTCTTTTAATTTCATGGGTGCAGTCACGTTTGGCAGTGATTTTTGAACCCTAGAAAATAAAGTCTGTCACTGTATCCACTGTTTTCCCACCTATTTGCAGTGAAGTGCTGGAACCAGATGCCATGATCTTAGTTTTTGAATGTTGTGTTTTAAGTCAGCTTTTCTCTCTCCTTTTTCACTTTCATCAAGAGGCTCTTTAGCTCCCCTTTGCCTTCTACCCTAAGGGTGGTGTCACCTGCATATCTGAGGTTAATGATAATTTTCCCTGCAGTCTTGAATCCATCTTGTGTTTCATCCTGCCTGGCATTTCACTAGATGTACTCTGCATATAAGTTAAATAAGCAAGGTGACAATGTTCAGCCTTAAAATACTCCTTTCCCAACTTGGAACCAGTCAGTTGTACTATGTCTGGTTCTAACTGTTGTTTCTTGACCTGCATACAGATTTTTCAGGAAGCAGGTAAGGTGGTCTGATAATCCCCTCTCTTTAAGAATTTTCCACAGTTTGTGTTGATCCACACAGTCAAAGGCTTTAGTGTAGTTAATGAAACAGAAGTAGATGTTTCTCTGGAATTCTCCTGCTTTTTCTATGATCCAACAGGTGTTGGCAATTTAATAGTTACAGAAGGGAACACGATTAATCTAACAATATAAAATAATTACATAAAATTTTGGGGGTCAAGCAGAGTGATGTGGTAAGTGGAAGTATATACCTGGACATGTTATCATCTGCTCAGCCAGTCTATGTCTTTTGGTTGGTGCACTTAATCCATTTACATTTAAGATAATTATCGATATATATGATCCTATTACCATTTTCATAATTGTTTTGGGTGCATTTTCTGTATGTAGGGCTTTTCCTTTTCTGTTTCCTGCCTAGAGAAGTTGCTTTACCATTTGTTGTATAGCTGGTTTGGTGGTACTGAATCCTCTTAACTTTAGTTGTCTGGAAAGCATTTGACCTCATCAAATCTGAAGGAGAGTCTTGCTGGGTAGAGTATTCTTGGTTATAGATTCCTCTCTTTCATCACTCTGAATACATCATACCATTTGCTTCTGGCTTGTAGAGTTTCTGTTGAGAAATCAGCTGATAGCCTAATGGGAGTTCCCTTGTATGTCATTTGCTATTTTTCCCTTGTTGCTTTTAATATTTTATCTCTGTCTTTAATTTTTGCCAATCTGATTACCACATGTCTCAGCTCAGTGTGTTCCTCCTTGGGTTTATCCTGCCTGGGACTCAATGTGCTTCTTGACTTGGTTGACTATTTTCTTTCCCATGTTAGGGAAGTTTTCAGCTAATACTTTCTCAGGTTGCTTATCTCTCTCTTCTCCTTCTGGGACCCCTATAATGTGAATGTTCATGTGTTTAATGTCCCAGAGGTCTCTTAGGCTGCCTGCATTTCTTTTCATTCTTTCTTCTATATTCTGTTCTATGGCAGTTATTTCTACCATTCTGTCCTCCAGGTTATTTATTCGTGCTTCTGCCTCAGTTATTCTGTTATGGATTCCTTCTAGGGTATTATTCATCTCTGCTTCTTTGTTTACTTCTTGTAGGTCTTTGGTAAACATTTCTTGTATCTTCTCAATCTTTGCCTCCATACTTTTCCCAAGATCCTGAATCATATTCATTATCATTATTCTGAACACTTTTTGTGGAATGTTGCCTACATCCACATCATTTAGCTGTTTTTCTGGGGTTTTATAGTATCCCTTCATCTGAGATGTAACTTTCTGCTTTTTCATGCTGATTAACTTTCTGTGGTGTGGTTTTGTTTTGGTTGCTGTGGGATTGTGGTTCTTCTTGCGTCTTCTCTTTGTGTAAGCTTCCTAATGGCAGGGACTGGTGGTTGGAAAACCTGGGTCATGCTTTGGTGGGCAGGGCCTTACTCAATAAAGCTTTAATCCAATTATCTGCTGATGGATGGGGTTGCACTTCCTCTCTGGTAGTTTTTTGGCTGAGGTGACCCAACCCTCAGGTCTATGGGCTCTATGGTCAGGTTAATTTCTCCAAGAGGGTTTACACCAAAGGAGACATTCCCAGACAGCTGCTGCCAGTCCCCTCTGTCCCTGTGATGAGCCCCTGCTGACCCACACCTCCACAGGATACCCTCCAACATTGCAGGTAGTTTTGGTTCAGTTTCCTGTGGAATCACTGCTCTTTTCCTTTGAGTCTTGGTGCATGCAAGGTTTTGTTTGTGCCCTCCAAGAGTAGAGTCTCTGTTTCCCCCAGTTCTGTGGAAGTCTTGTAATCAAATCCCACTAGCCTTCCCAGTCAGATTCTCTGAGGATTCCCAGTTCCTTTGTTGGGCCCCCAGGCTAGAAGCCTGACGTGCAGTTCCAAACCTTCACAATGGTGGGTGATCTTCTTTTGTATTATTGTTCTCCAGTTTGTGGGTTACCCACCCAGTGGGTATAGGATTTGATTTTATCGTGATTGTGCCCCTCCTACCATCTCCTGCCATTTCTTCTTTATCTTTGGGCGTGGAGTACTTTTCTTTGGTAGATTCCAGCATCCTCCTGTCTGTGGCTGTTCAACAGCTAGTTGTGATTTTGGTGCTTTTGCAGGAGGAGATGAGCAGAATCCTTCTACTCCTCCATCTTGAACCAGAAACCCTGGACATGCTCCCTTTCACTTGTAGGTCTCTTCTTGGTTGTGACTCAGAAAGGCCAAGTCCTCATTCCGTTTGACTCCAGGTCTGTCTCTTCAATTTTTCTGCCTGTTTGCTAGTTGTGACCCTCTCCTCAATCTGGTTAAGTATTCATGTCAAGTATTGTTCTTCTGAAAACAGGATTTCTGTCTCTAATACCAAGTTCAACAGTGATTCCTTGCCTGCTTGCTTAGTCACTAAGATGTATCCAACTCTTTGCAACCCCATGGACTGTAGCCTTCCAGGCTCCTCTGTCCATGGATTTCCCCGGCAAGAATACTGGAATGGGTTGGCATACCCAGGGAATCTGCCTGACCCTGGGTCAAACCTGAGTCGCTTGCATCTCCTGCATTGGAAAGCAGATTCTTTACCACTCGCCACCATTCCCCAAAAAAGGACACTAATTTTGAATAAAGATTTCTCCAAAGATAAGTAAATGACAATAAGTGCATGAAAAGATGTTCAACATCATTAGTCATTAGGAAAATACAAATCAAAACCCACAAAAGAACACGTCACTTCATACTCATTCACTTAAATGATTAAAGGAAATAAAGACTGACAATTCAAAAAATGAAAAGTTATGGAACAATTAGAACCCTCATATATTGCTTGTTGAGATGAAATTAGTGCCACCACTTGTAGAAAACAATTTCTCAAAAGTTTTGATATGTAGGTACCAAATGACCCAGCAATTCCATTCTTAGGTATATATCCTAAACACATGAAAATCCACACAAAAAATTACATCAGTGTTCATTGCAGCATTATTCAGAATACCCAAAGCCTGAGAATGACATAAATGTCCATCAGCTGATGAAGGCATACCAAAATGTAGCATAGCCACATAATATAATATTATTCAGCTATGAAGAAAGACTAGAAATGAGTTTTCAGCCATAAAACCATGTTGCAACATGAATGAACCTTGAAAACATTAAGTGAAAGAATCTAGTCACAGAAGACCACATACTGTATGATTCCATTTATGTGAGTATCCTGAACAGGCAGATCCATAGTGACAGAAAGTTGATTAATGGTACCCGGGGGCTAGGATCAGGATTGGGATGCATGGAAGTGGGAATGAGGATTTCCTCATGCTATTGTGAATACAGTTTCTGTTTGACAAGTTGAAAGTGTTCTGAAGTTAGACTATGGTGATGGTTGCACAACTCTGTGACTATCCAAAGATCACTCAACTGTACAGTTTTAATGGGTAAATTTCATTGGATGTGAAATCATATCTCAATAAAACCATAATTTTTTTTTAAAAAAGCAGTGGATGAGTTTTACAGCAGATAAAAAAGTAAATTGAATAATGCAAGAAAGGCTCTTAAAAGCATGTTAGGTTCAGAAGCCTCTCAAAAACGAACACATTTACAGACTTCCCTGCTTCAATCCTGATTATCTCAGGAACATCTACTCATTGGTCTTGTTTCTACTGAAACATGATTTCTCTGGGAATCTTCCTTAACCATTCTATTTCCTTAGACCCAAAACCGAGCATTACATTCAAAGATACATTGTCATAACCTCCCTTTTTTATCATTAAATTGTGTATCTCCTGCCAATATGGAATTTACATGTATAGTCTCTTCACCACTTTATTATCAGAGACAATCACAGAATCTGTCAAAAAAAGAGACACTCAATACTTCTTGAATAGTGAGTGAATTATATAATTATTATAGATCCCTAAGGATAAATGCATTTTTTAATTTTTTAAGGGAGTCACGTTTTAAATGTTTTTTTTTTCTTTTTTAATTATTTTTTATATATTTTACTTTATTTTTTAATCTTAAAATATTGTATTGGTTTTGCCATATACCAACATGAATCCGCCACAGGTATACACGGGCTCCCCATCCTGAACCCTCCTGCCTCCTCCCTCACCATACCATCCTTCTGGGTCGTCCCAGTGCACCAGCCCCAAACATCCAGTATCGTGCATCAAACCTGGACTGGCAACTCGTTTCATATATGATATTATACATGTTTCAATGCCATTCTCCAAAATCATCCCACCTTCTCCCTCTCCCACAGAGTCCAAAAGACTGTTCTATACATCAGTGTCTCTTTTGCTGTCTTGTATACAGGGTTATAGTTACCATCTTTCTAAATTCCGTATATATGCGTTAGTATACTGTATTGGTGTTTTTCTTTCTGGCTTACTTCACTCTGTATAATAGGCTCCAGTTTCATCCAACTCATTAGAACTGATTCAAATGTATTCTTTTTAATGACTGAGTAATACTCCATTGTGTGTATGTATCACTGCTTTCTTATCCATTCATCTGCTGATGGACATCTAGGTTGCTTCCATGTCCTGGCTATTATAAACAGTGCTGCGATGAACATTGGGGTACATGTGTCTCTTTCAATTCTGGTTTCCTCACTGTGTATGCCCAGTAGTGAGATTGCTGGATCATAAGGCAGTTCTATTTCCAGTTTTTTAAGAAATCTCCACACTGTTCTCCATAGTGGCTGTACTAGTTTGCATTCCCACCAACAGTGTAAGAGGATTCCCTTTTCTCCACACCCTCTCCAGCATTTATTGCTTGTAGACTTTTGGATAGCAACCATTCTGACTGGCATGAAACGGTACCTCATAGTGGTTTTGATTTGCATTTCTCTGATAATGAATGATGTTGAGCATATTTTCCTGTGTTTGTTAGCCATCTGTATGTCTTCTTTGGAGAAATGTCTATTTAGTTCTTTGGCCCATTTTTGGATTGGGTCATTTATTGTTTTGGAATTGAGCTGTAGGAGTTGCTTGTATATTTTTGAGATTAGCTGTTTGTCAGTTGCTTCATTTGCTATTATTTTCTCCCATTCTGAAGGCTGTCTTTTCACCTTGCTTATAGTTTCCTTTGTTGTGCAGAAGCTTTTAAGTTTAATTAGGTCCCATTTGTTTCTTTTTGCTTTTATTTCCAATATTCTGGGAGGTAGGTCATTGAGGATCCTGCTGTGATGTATGTCGGAGAGTGTTTTGCCTATGTTCTCCTCTAGGAGTTTTATAGTTTCTGGTCTTACGTTTAGATCTTTAATCCATTTTGAGTTTATTTTTGTGTATGGTGTTAGAAAGTGTTCTAGTTTCATTCTCTTACAAGTTAAAGATTATACACCATGACCAAGTGGGCTTTATCCCAGGGATGCAAGGATTCTTCAATATCCTCAAATCAATCAATGTAATACACCACATTAACAAATTGAAAAATAAAAACCATATGATTATCTCAATACATGCAGAGAAAGCCTTTGACAAAATTCAACATCCATTTATGATAAAAACTCTCCATAAAGCAGGAATAGAAGGCACATACCGCAACATAATAAAAGCTATATATGACAAACCCACAGCAAACATTATCCTCAATGGTGAAAAATTGAAAGCATTTCCTCTAAAGTCAGGAACAAGACAAGGGTGCCCACTGTCACCATTATTATTCAACATAGTTTTGGAAGTTTTGGCCACAGCAATCAGAGCAGAAAAAGAAATAAAAGGAATCCAAAATGGAAAAGAAGAAGTAAATCTCTCACTATTTGCAGATGACATGATCCTCTACATAGAGAACCCTAAAGACTCCACCATAAAATTACTAGAACTAATCAATGAATATAGTAAAATTGCAGGATATAAAATCAACACACAGAAATCCCTTGCATTCCTATACACTAATAATGACAAAATAGAAAGAGAAATTAAGGAAACAATTCCATTCACCATTGCAACGAAAAGAATAAAATACTTAGGAATATATCTACCTAAAGAAACTAAAGACCTATATATATAAAACTATAAAACAGTCGGAGAAGGCAATGGCACCCCACTCCAGCACTCTCACCTGGAAAATCCCATGAACGGAGGA
The DNA here is from genome assembly GCF_055505025.1 of Bos grunniens. Classification (NCBI taxonomy): domain Eukaryota; kingdom Metazoa; phylum Chordata; class Mammalia; order Artiodactyla; family Bovidae; genus Bos; species Bos grunniens. The sequence continues at coordinate 10,955,162 of NC_141171.1, forward strand.
GCCTGGTGGGCCATGGGGTCTCTAAGAGTCGGACAAGACTCAACGACTTCACTTTCACTTTTCACTTTCATGCATCGGAGAAGGAAATGGCAACCCACTCCAGTGTTCTTGCCTGGAGAATCCAAGGGCTGGGGGAGCCTCATGGGCTGCTGTCTATGGGGTCACACAGAGTCGGACATGAATGAAGCGACTCAGCAGCAGCATAAAACACTGGTGAAAGAAATCAAAGAGGACACTAATAGATGGAAAAATATACCATGTTCATGGATTGGAAGAATCAATATAGTGAAAATGAGTATACTACCCAAAGCAATTTATAGATTCAATGCAATCCCTATCAAGCTACCAACGGTATTCTTCACAGAGCTAGAACAAATAATTTCATAATTTGTATGGAAATACAAAAAACCTCAAATAGCCAAAGCAATCTTGAGAAAGAAGAATGGAACTAGAAGAATCAACCTGCCTGACTTCAGGCTCTACTACAAAGCCACAGTCATCAAGGCAGTATGGTACTGGCACAAAGACAGAAATATAGATCAATGGAAAAAAATAGAAAGCCCAAAGATAAATCCACGCACCTAGGGACACCTTATCTTTGACAAAGGAGGCAGGAATATACAATGGATTAAAGACAATCTCTTTAACAAGTGGTGCTGGGAAAACTGGTCAACCACTTGTTAAAAAAATGAAACTAAATATCTGGTTTTAATTGGAGGATAATTGCCTTGCAGTGTCCTATTTGCTTCTGCCGTACAACAATGTGAATCACCCATAAATATGCATATATTTCCCCTTCTTGATACTCCCTCCCACCCACCCACCCCCATCCTACGACTCTAGGTTGTCACAGGCATTGGGTTGAGTTCCCTGTGTTATGCAACAATTTCCCACTAACTATTTTACACATGGTAATGTATACGTTTCAATGCTGCTCTCTCAATTCACCCCACATTCTCCCCTCATTGTGTCTGCAAGTCTGTTCTCTATGTCTGTGTCTCTGTTTCTGATCTACAAATAAATTCACCAGTACCATTTTTCTAGATTCCATATATATGCACTCATATGCAATGCAAATTCATTTTTAAATTAATTTTCATTGGAATATAGTTGGTTAACAATGTTGTGTTAGTTTTTACTGTACAGCAAAGTGAATCAATTATCCATACACATATATTCAGCCCCTTTTCAGATTCTTTTTGCATATAGGTCATTACAAAGTATTGAGTACAGTACCCTGAGCTCTATAGTAGGTCCTTATTACTTATCTGTTTTAAATATGGTAGCATGTATATGTCAGTCCTAGTCACCCAATTTATTCCCCCCTTTCCCCCTTGGTAACTATAAGCTTGTTTTCTACATCTGCGACTTTATTTCTGTTTTGTAAATAGGCTCATTTATATACTTTTTTTAAGATACTGCATATAAGCAATATCATATGATATTTGTCTTTCTCTATCTGACTTACTTCACTTAGTATGACAATCTCTAGGTCCATTCATGTCATTGCAGATGGCATTATTTAGTTCTTTCTGACTGAGTAATATTCCATTGTAAATATGTACCACATCTTCTTGATCACAAATGCATTTTTTATTCTCTCCCTTCTCAGCTGCTGGCTCCACTCAGAAAAGGGATTTAAATGGGGTTTCCTTGGACCAGTCTGTGCCATCTTCTCTGTGAGTGATGACATCAAAGCATCTTTAATACTCAGCTAAGCATCATTTAAAGAGAACAAAAAGTGGGGGGCATGGGTTGGTGACAGAGGGGACAAGAACAGGAGTGTTCCTGGGTTATCATGGGTTTGGTTGCATTTTCTAAGACCATTCTTAAAACACACTAATATGGTTAAAAATAGAAACTACTTAAGTGTGGAAATGATGTTGGACAGGCTAGACAAGGGACTGAAATTTTACTCAATAAATCTTTTCTGGTTTCCTGAAGGTCAATTTAGCCTTCTTTCTGATGACCCTTTGGATTTTGAAAAGAAAACTCTGTTCCCTCAATAGTGAGGTGTCCACCCTCCAGAACACGAGGTAAGATGGAGAAGAGACTGACAGCCCTGCAGATGTGTGGTTGCAAAAGTGAAGGCATGTGCCTGAACAGGTCCTTGTGTCCATTCTCAGGTTTTCTAAGGAAAGCCAGAGTAAAATGAATGGAGGTGTCCTAAGGCAGCAAGTTCAGACCCAGTGGTGTTCTCTATCCATCTCTAATTCCAGTTTGTGACCTTGTGACTCCCTCAGCAACATTCTCTGGACTTTGTCAGCAGTCCTATGACAAATGTGCAGAGAACAATTATGTTCCTATGAAGCACTTAGAGGAATATGTGACCACTTCCACAGTCTAGTACACTTTCACACCCCACATTTCAAGCTCGTTCTCACCTCTCTCCCACTCCTCTTCCTGGTAAAAATCCCAGTGAACATTAAATCTTCTAAGAGGTTTAGGCAGACCTTTGTTCCAGGAAATCTTGTGCATATCTGATGCTCTTTCTTTTGCATTTCTACCATTATCTTTTCTAAATTATGCATCTTACTGTTTTGTTGTATTAGTCATTTGAGTAGATCATGAGCTTTATGAAAATAGATATCTCACCTTTGTGATGTTTAATGCCCAGGACCCAACACAGAGTGTGATGCATGGTACTTCCTCAGGAACATTGGTTGAATGAAATTAGGTATCTCCACAGAGGATCATAAAGATTTTGCAACTTATGAAGTGTCGCTTCCCTTTCCATCCAAATCAAAATGTCATTCTAGACCTCAGTGGCATTTCTATTGTGGAGCATCATTGACAACAAAGAAAAAAAACAATCACAACCCAGTCTGAGAAGTCATTACCAACAGGGAAAGGAAGGAGCATCCATGAGTGAAGATGAGAATGGCTCTGGTTGTATCAGGAACTTACTTTCTCCTCCTACTCAGGATGCTGACATTTAAAGCCACAGCTCAGCTCTTCATCTTGGGATGCACATGGTTTCTGGGAATTCTGCAGGTGGGACCGGCTGCCCGCGTCATGGCCTACCTCTTCACCATCATCAACAGCCTGCAGGGCGTCCTCATCTTCCTGGTGTACTGCCTCCTCAGCCAGCAGGTACCACTGTCTTGACTCCCTGTCAGGACTCATCCCATCCTCACTCCTCTCGGGTGAGCTGACTCAGAGCATGCTTTGCAGGTCCGTGAGCAATACAGGAAGTGGTTGAAAAGAATCAGGAAAACCAAAGCCGAGTCTGAGAAGTACACGCTCTCCAGCAGGACCATGTCTGATGGTTGCAAACACAGTGAGGTAAGATCATGAACTGCCCCCAGAGCACTTCACTAACCAATTCATTGATCAGCACATGCCTAGCACACTGGACAGCTGCGTATGAGCTGTTGCTATCTTAGGATGGCTTACCCTTTGTTTACTGTTTGACTCATGCTCAAGTGGCATTGGTGGTAAAAAAAAATCTGCCTGTCAATGCAGAAGATGCCAGATACCTGAGTTTGAACCCTGAGTCAGGAAGATCCCCTAGGTAGAAAATGGCAATGAACTCCAGTATTCTTGCCCGGAAAATTCCACGCACAAAGGAGCCTAGCAGGTACAGTCCATTGGGTTGCACACAATCGGACACTACTGAGCATGCACGCGTGTGCGCGTGTGCACACACACAAACACACTAACCATTAGCAGTGGTCTCAGTTTGTTTACAAAATGTATTTCACTTGTATTCCTTCGGGGAACTGTGTCCATCTTGACTCATATCAGTATTCTTATTGAAAACTTACTATGTGCCATGCATGGTCAACTAAATAAGCAACTATCAATGATCTGAAATGGTGAGGTACATTCTATTCAGAGTCACATTATCCTACCATTTTGCTGTACACCTGTCTCTATGTAACACTCAGCAGCACCCCTCAAAAATGCAGAAAATGGGGGGAGATTATGTACTTATCTGTGCACCAAAGAGAAAGGTGTTAGCTGGAATTTTAGACTTTCTTAACAAGAAATATTGGGGCACTCTCTGTGCTATGCTGTGCTGTGTTGTGCTGTGCTGTGCTGTGCTGTGCTCCGTTGCTTCAGTCGTGTCTGATTCCGTGCTTTCCTATGGACTACAGCACGCCAGGATCCTCTTTCCATGGGATTCTCCAGCAAGAATACTGGAGTGGGTTGTCATGCACTCCTCCGGGGGATCTTCCCAATCCAGGGATCAAACGCAGGTCTCCTGCACTGCAGACAGATTCTTTACCCTTGAGACACTGGGAAAGCCCCTTGGTCCCCTCTACCCACCACAGAACCGAAAAAGATATGCAGTAGTGACACAAGATAATTCATGAGAGTGATGACCAAGAAACAACATTTACTGGTTTAGACTTACAAACTTATTTTCCTTATATTTTCTGACCTCTTCCCTCTTCTATTTAATGCCTTCAATCTTTCATCTCACTGAAAGGAAACTACTATTTGCCTGGAAGCCCTTCTGCATTTCTCACATTACCTGTCCCCCCAACTTCCATAAGCACTGATACCACCATTGAATCTTCTATCACTTTGCCCTTTCTCAACAAATGTTCTCAGCACTTATTTCCCAAAGAAAATCAACCTTGTCATGATGATACTTTGTGAACTCTATGCCATAAAAAATATCAGTGTGCATCCTCTTATATCATTGAGACAATGAACCTTCTCCTCTCTGAAGACAATTATTCCACCTATGCTTTGAATACCATTATTAATGCTTATCAATTTCCCTTATACTCTTTTTCACACATATTCTCTCATTCTCTCTTCCCCTTACCCTTCTTCCCTCACTCTTTCCTCTCATTTTCAACAGTATTTTCCCCATAGCCATGGATATATGTTTGGTTCTCTTCTGTCTTACAAACATATACTACTTGGCCATCTTCTAGCTACCAGCCAAGAGTTGACATTTCTGTCTTTATTTCCCTGCCTTAAACTCATGCCTTCAGCCTACCGGGGTCCAGCCTTGGTTGGATCCAGGGATTCCCTCGGGAGGACAGCGTTGGTGAAAGAATAGCAAAAGTGGAGAGAAAAAGGCTTGATCTAACTGGTTTACCCAGAAGGCCAATAAAACCTGTGACATCAGGTTTGCACTGACCACGGAGGCCACAGGCACCCTCTCATATCATGGAAAGTGCCCCACCTCTAGGCACCTTCTCGAGTGGGTCTTAGAAGCCCAGGCAAATAAGTGGTCTCAGAGGGCCCCCACGCTCCAAATTAGTCATCCTGAAGGAAGAACAGAGAAGAAAACGAGAGAAAAGGAAACGAGAAAGATGACACAGGAAGACCAAGCCTGATGAGCAAGGCCCACTGCTGGGGACCAGCCCCAGCTGATCCAGGGTATTCGAAGGAGAGACGGCCTAGGCGACTATTTATATGCTAATTAGAGATATAGAGAACAATAGAATGAGGATAGCTCAGTAGGAAAATTCAGTGGAGAAAAGAAGCTGAGTAGCTTGGTTTACGCGGGAGACCAATAAAACTTCAAGACAAGAAGTTTGCACCACTTACGTAGGCCGCAGGCGCCCTCTCGAATAGCGGAAGGTGTGGGTCTTAGAAGCCCAGGCATGATTAGTAAGCGTGGTGGGTTCCGCGCTCCAGATGGAGACTCAGCTGGAAAGAAAGAATGACATGGGGAGACCAAGCGTTGGTGAGCAAGGCCCGTAGCTTTATTTTTAACAGGGGCTTTTATACCCTAAGTTACACATAGAGGATAATAGGGGATGCAAAGTCAGCAGTCTTTGGTTCTTATCAAAAACCAAGGTTTCTTTCCTGCAAATGTATCGTATACAAATGGTTTAGGTGATTTACATCATCTTCTGGCCAGAAGGCCTACTAACATTTTATGACTCTTGACAAGGACTTATCAACAAAGACTTACTTTCTCTAAGAGTAATTATTTCAAGGTTTGGCACCATCTTCCAAAGATAAAATTGCATTCCTATAGGGCGGATGTGTAATGGGTTTACAACAAAGAAAGAATTTATTACCTTAAGGGTCTAAAGTTACTAACACCAAGGCCACTACTTATTTTTTCTACATACCCACTATTAATTGATACATATTCAAGGATACAACTCAGGGGATGTGAAAACTTGGCAACAAGCATTGACTCATCAATGAAATCCTTTACTAGTTTATTCTGACAGTTTTTAACTCTCTGAGAGGCTCTAAGCTATTTGAATATCTTAAGCTTCCCATGCCTCTCGAGGCTGGGAGACTGTAAACAATCGTATGCATAGCTGCAGGAGTCCGGGTAAACTTGTCAGGTGAGTTAGAGAGCCATCAGAGGGGTTTGGATTTAAACACTCCTAATTGCCCAGGAACTTTATTAATTGGAGCTGTAAGTTAACTCTTTGACAGAGAGAGCGAGATGGTGGTAGGGGACAGCCCCCAGTAAAGTCAGAGGTGAGAGCACAAAGCAATAAAGTAGGCAGACTCTGGTTTTTTGGGGGAAAATGCTCGAGAATATCCGGGGGGACTCCTGAGGCTCGATCCCGCCTTTGCGTATGCCGAGCCTCCTTCCTCATGACCTTTGTCACGAGTGGAATGCCTCACCGGCTCCCCGCAGCCCACGACTTTATTTTCCAAAGTAGCTTTTATACCTTACATTGTGCATAGAGGATAATAGGGGGTAGAGAGTCATGCAAGGTCAGCAGTCCTTGACCCTTATCGAAGCCAGGCTTTCTTTCTGCAAACTTATCATATGCAAAGGCTTTAGGTGATTTACATCATCTTCTGGCCAGGAGGCCTGTTAACATTTTATGACCCTTTCTTCTGAATAATGGTAGTCAATCAGAAAACTTATTTTCTCTAAAGGTGATTATTCTAAAGTCAGGCACCACCCTCCAAAAGCATTAGATAAAGTTGCATTCCTATAGGGCAAAAGTGTGGTGGGCTATAACAATAAAAGAATTAACTCAAGGGTCCAAGGTTATTAACTCCAAGGTTACTACTTATTTTCCCTATATACCAACTATATCAATTAATATACTCCCAAGGACACAATACAGGGGATGTGGAAACTTGGCAGCAAGTATTGGCTTAACAATAAAACCCTCCACCAGTGCTATTCTAATAATTTCTTAACTCTTCAAGAAGCTCTGCATTGTTAGACTATCTTAAGCTTCCTGTGCCTCTCATGGTTGGGAGGCTGTGAACAATCACATGTGTAGCTGCAGGAATCTGAACAAACCTGTCAGGCAAGCTAAAAAGTCATCAGAGGGGTTTGAATTGGAACACACCTACTATACCTTGGAGACTTATTAACTAGAGCTCTAAGTTGATTTTCTTCAGAGAAAGGTGGTCGGGGATAGCCCCCCATTAATGCCAGAAAAGTTGGTGAAAGTCGTGAAATAGTAAAACAGACAGATTTTGGTTTTGGGGTAGATGCTCAGGCAGGTCCAGGCGGCCTCTCGAGTCCTGATTCGCCTTTGCATGTCAGGTCCTCTCCACATGACCTTTGTCATGGGTGGGAACTCCCATGCTGGCTCCCATGCAAATTATAGTTTCTTTCCCCTATAGTTCACCAAAACAAATATCTCTTAGATTTACAATGATCTCCATCTCCAAGAAAGTCTTTCACAATTTCTGATCATTCTCTGCTGTTTTCTCATAAAACACTCCATCCTTATCCTCACTAGATTCTACCTATATATTCCTCTTTGTCTTTCTTCCATTCTCTCTTGCTAATCTCTGTCTCCTTTGTAGTTCCATACAAGTGATTGGTTCCAGAACAACTTTAATTCCTGTTTTATTCTTTTCTCCTAGACAACATTTATTCCTTAGATTCAGTCACAATAGCTGCAAACGGTGACCATTAGTTTCTTTATCTCTTACTTCTCCTCTTAAATCTAAAGGAGTATGGAGTATTTGACATTTTTGGTATCTCAAAGTCTTCATCAACTCAGCTTTCCAATTTAAGGCTTGCAGTCTTTACCCTAATCCAGTTCTTTCTCATGGTGTCCTTCTCAATCTTCATGATACCACATTCATCCTTTGGCACAAGTTTGGATCCTGAAAGTTACTCTCAACAGCTATCTTATTACCATCACAACATACCACCTTTGATCTTTTTGTTCTTATCTTTTCAATATGTCCACAATCTCTCCTGCTATCTCAACTTCCATCACCTCCTCCTTAGCCAGGCTGCCAGCTTGCCTAAACACCTGCTATGCTCACCTCACTGATTATTCTTTCCATCCTTGTCACCTCCCAATACATCCTTTACCCAGAAATCAGAAAGATCTTTTCAAAACACAAATAAAATCATTGCACTCTTTGGTAAAAACATTACATATAGGGTCAAAACCAAGAGCCATACATCAGTGAGAATTTGTTTGATTCATCTCCTGCTTTCCTCTCCAGCTTCATATACCATGTACTCACCATTATTCCAGCCACATCAAATTTCTTTCAGTTTTGAAAATTCAGTGTGCCTCTTTGGGACAAAGGCTTTGCACATATTCCTTCTCTTTAAAACACTTTTTTATTCCTTGACTCAAAACTGTGTACACCTTCAGACATATCTCTATATATCAATTGCTCCATGAAGGCTGTACCTGCTCAGATTAGATCATATTCTTCCATGTTTCTCTCCAATAGCCCCTAGAGAGTTTTGTCAGTCAATTTGCTCTTGATTTTCTCTATTTGATTAATATCTGTCTCCTTCTAGATTTACCATCTGCAGGCACCATTTTGCTTTTCCTGTCTGTTATATCTTCAATATTTCACACAGTGCCAGACATGTAGAACTACTCAATGCATAATTGCTACATGATTGGTTAAATTAATGAGTGAATAATCTGCACCTGAAAGAAGGGGCAGAAACTGTATTATTCATCAATCTCTCTCTCCAGTGTTTAACATTTTCCAAATGATCAGAAATTACTTACTAAACAAAAATGAATGAATGAATAACTGATCATTAAGGGGGGTAAAATATCAGACAAAATTATTGATTATTTTATGGTGCCTCTTTCCTTTGGAAATATCAAGGTAATCTCTCTCCTACTATATTTTTTTTATTATTAACCATCCTGTCTACCAATTAAACCCAAGTATTTCCTTATGATCCCAGAGCATTGTGTAGATCCTAGTTCCCAGGCTGAAACAAATCTGGAATGAAATATTAGCTCAACCAAGTGTTTGCTGTGTGAGCTAGGTCAAATTGCCTTTCAAATTGTTTCAAAATTGTGAAACATTAAACTCTCAGTTGCCTCATTTGTCTCCTCCCTCCAAATTAAGACCATTTTCTTAGATTAACTCAATCAGAACTAACCACATGCTTCCCTTTGCAGACTCTAAGTGGGTCAAGTCTTGGTGGGAGGGGCTGAACTTCCTCCTCACACTAAATTCTGATTCAGCCAAGGTTGCAGAGTGTAACCTAGCGGGAGTTAATGTGGCTTCCCTCATACAATTGATGCTGTCCACATGGGGAGGACCCCACAGATCTAAGAGATTCAGTGACTTGCTCTACCACAGCCCTGTCCCACTCATGGATTACACTCATTCAGAGAGAATAGAACAAATAACTCATGAGTCTCTGCTTAAGGGAATGCTAACGGTGTGTGACTCTCCATGTTCTTGAGTCAACTCAGCCTCAGCAAGGACATTACCCTGTCCCTGGGAGACACAGAACAGAATCTGAGCTTCCCTCACTTTAGAATCCAAGAAAACTTACACTTCCATAGTGTAGTTTCCTACCGTTGCTGTAACAGGTTACCACACACTTGCTGCTAAAAACAAACAAATTCACCCTACAGATCTAGAGGTCAAAAGTTCAAAATGGATCTTATGGAACTAAAATCAAAATGTCTGTATCCCTTCTGGAGACTTTAGGGAAATACACATTTCTTCACCTTTTTTTAACTTCTTGGTGCTGCCTGCATTCCATGGTTAGTGGCCTCGTAATTCACTCAATCTTCAAAGTCTGTTTAGTGTAGCTTTTCAGATCAGTCAGCTCACCTCTATCCTCCTCATCCTTCTTTCCCTTCTTCTTCTCCTCCTCTTTCATCTCTCTCTCTCTCTTTCTCACCTCCAACATTATATCTTTTCCCACGTCTTACTCTCTTACTTCCCTCTCTCCTTTATGAAGACCCAGATCAGTACATTGGCTCATCAGGGTAATCCAGGATAAATTTTCCACCTCAAGATCATAAAAATTCATTTTTCCATGTAAGCTCATATATTTGCAGCTTCCAGAGTTAAGATATTGACATCTTTGTGGGACCATTATTCTGCTAGCACATCTATTGTACATTGGTTTGATTTGTAGTTCAGTTCAGTTGCTCAGTCATGTCCAGCTCTTTGCAGCCCCATGGACTGCAGCACGCCAGGCCTCCCTGTCCATCACCAACTCCTGGAGTTTACTCAAACTCATCTCCATTGAGTCAGTGATGCCATCCAACCATCTCATCCTCTGTCATCCCCTTCTCCTCCTGTCTTCAATCTTTCCCAGCATCAGGGTCTTTTCCAATGAGTCAGCTCCTCGCATTAGGTGGCCAAAGTACTGGAGTTTTGGCTTCAACATCAGTCCCTCAGATGAACACTTAGGACTGATCTCCTTTAGGATGGACTAGTTGGATCTCCTTGCTGTCCAAGGGACTCTCAAGAGTCTTCTCCAACACCACAGTTCAAAAGCATCAATTCTTTGGCGCTCAGCTTTCTTTATAGTCCAACTCTCACATGCATACATGACTACTGCAAAAACCATAGCTTTGACTACACGGACCTTTGTTGGCAAAGTAATGTCTCTGCTTTTTAATATGCTGTGTAGGTTGGTTGTAACTTTCCTTCCAAGGAGTAAGCATCTTTTAATCTCATGATTTATAGTAGAAATACTGAAATCTTATATAGATATATATATATGAATAAATATTTGCCACTGCCCCCTACTTCCTGCAGAGATGATATACATAGTGAAGAAACGAAATTTATTTTCTCTATAGAGAAACACAGTAATGGCATCAGATAGCCATTGAAGGATTCTAAACTTCAAGTAATCTGGTCAGCTATTTCTACTATCTATGGGCAAAGGACCAAACAAATCCATGGCTTAATGAAATTACATCTTCTACTTTCTCCTAAAAGTTGGTGTCTCTTGTGCTTAAAAGTGGACAAGGCAATGGCAACCCACTCCAGTACTCTTGCCTGGAAAATCCCATGGACGGAGGGGCCTGGTGGGCTGCAGTCCATGGGGTCGGTAGGAGTCGGACATGACTGAGTGACTTCACTTTATTTTTTCACTTTCATGCATTGGAGAAGGAAATGGCAACCCACTCCAGTGTTCTTGCCTGGAGAATCCCAGGGATGGGGGAGCCTGGTGAGCTGCCATCTATGGGGTCGCACAGAGTCGGACACGACTGAAGTGACTTAGCAGTAGCAGCAGTGCTTAACAGTTAGGGATATCTTTCTTTCATCCTGGAATTTTCTTCTATGGCTTCCTGTCATCTTGTTCAAGAAAAACATAATTTATCTGTGTTTCATTGTGCATAATTTCCTGGAGCACAATATTTGAAACCTTCTTGAGTAAAGTTGCCCATCCCAAACACCAGAAATTACCCTGAGCTTTCTATAGACCTAGGAATAAATAACTCATACTGGGGATGGTAAGGATTGTCCAAAAGGACTTCAGTGATTTTTCCCTTACATCTCAGGCAATTAACAACAGACAACATTTCTAGATTTTTATCAACTTTCAAACTGCCATTTTATGACTCCATGAAGAAAACATTTCCTAAACTCTGATTGGAGGAATCAAGACATACATTTAGAAACAGATAGATTTTTTTTGAAGGACATTTAACTGTTATTATATTCTATAACTTCAGGGTTAGGAAACGTAGGGAGATGGGACTTCTGAGAAAGACCAGGCTCAACCAAATTTCATCCAGTCTGATAAGTATTTTGATCTTATCCTGACAAGTCCATCTGACAAGGAGATTTTTTTTAACTAAAGGCTTCTTAAATTTCTTTTCTTTTTTTTCAAAGAAAATATTTATCTTTCTATGGTCTCATGTATCGTTTCTAAAATATTACCTTTCCAAGTTACTTTAAAAGATCTTTGATTTTTCACAGAGCTAGGACAAATAATTTCACAATTTGTATGGAAACATAACAAACTTTGAGTAGCCAAAATAATCTTGAGAAAGAAGAATGGAACTGGAGGCATCAACCTTCCTGACTTCAGACTATGCTATAAAGCTACAGTCATCAAGACAGTATGGGACTGGCACAAAGACAGAAATATAGATCAATGGAATAAAATAGAAAGCCCAGACATAAATCCATTCACCTATGGACACCTTATCTTTGACTAAGGAGGCAAAAATATATAATGGAGAAAAGACAATCTCTTTAACAAGTGGTGTTGGGAAAACTGGCTGACCACCCATACAAGAATGAAACTAGAGCACTTTCTAACACCGTGCACAAAAATAAACTCAAAATGGATTAAAGATCTAAACATAAGACCAGAAACTATAAAACTCTTAGAAGAAAACATAGGTAGAACAGTCTCTGACATAAATCACAGCAGGATCCTCTATGACCCACCTCCCAGAGTAAAGGAAATAAAAACAAAATAAACAAAATGGGCCTAATTAAACTTAAAAGCTTTCGCACAATGAAGGAAACTATAAACAAGGTGAAAAGGCAGCCTTCAGAATGGGAGAAAACAATAGCAAATGAAGCAACTGACAACAAAGAATTAAACTCCAAAATATACAAACAGCTCATGCAGCTCAATACGAGAAAAACAAATGACACAATCAAAAAATGGGCCAAAGAACTAAACAGACATTTCTCCAAAGAAGACCTATAGATGGTTAACAAACACAGGAAAAGATACTCAACATTGCTCATTATCAGAAAATGCTAATCAAAACCTCAATGAGATACCATCTCACACCTTTCAGCATGGCTGCCATCAAAAAGTCTACAAACACTAAATGCTGGAGAGGGTGTGGAGAAAAGGGAACCCTCTTATACTGTTGGTGGAAATGCAGACTAGTATGGCCACTGTTCTCTATGGAGAACAGTGTGGAGATTCCTTAAAAAGCTGGAAATAGAACTGCCATATGACCCAGCATCCCACTGCTGGGCATACACACCAAAGAAACCAGAATTGAAAAAAACACATGTACCCCAGTATTCATTGCTGCACCGTTTACAATAGCTAGGGCATAGAAATAACCTAGATGTCCATCGGCAGATGAATGGATAAGGAAGTTGTGGTACATATACTGAATGGAAAATTACTCAGCTATAAAAAAGAATGCATTTGTGTCAGTTCTAATGAGGGGGATGAAGCTTGAGCCTATTATATAGAGTGAAATAAGTCAGAAAGAGAAACACCAATACAGGATATTAATGCATATATAGAGAATGTAGAAAGATGGTAATGATGACCCTATTTGCAAGACAGCTAAAGAGAGGCAGAGGTAAAGAACAGACTTTTGGACTATGTGGGAGAAGGTGAAAGTGGGATGATTTGAGAGACTAGCATTGAAACATGTATACTACATATGTAAAATAGATGACCAGTGCAAGTCTGATGCATGAAACAGGGCACTCAGAACCAGTGCTCTGGGACAACCCAGAGGGATGTGGAAGGGAGAGAGATGGGAGTGGGGTTCAAGATGGGGGGACCTATGTACACCCATGGCTGATTCATGTTAATGTATGGCAAAAGCCACTCCAATACTGTAAAGTGATTAGCCTCCAATTAAAATGAATTAATTAATTTTAAAAAGATCTTTGGAGGGATTCCCTGGCAGTCCAGTGGTTAAGACTTGGCACTTTCACTGCTCTGCGCCCAGCTTCAGTCCCTGCTCAGGAAATTAAGATCCTTCAAGCTGTGCATAGTGGCAGAAAAAAAATCATTTGAACTGTATCTTCTTATTGCATGGAAAACCTGAAGTGTTATTCTTTGAGCCATTAAGTGAGAACAAAAGATACTTAGTTGTGTGTGTTTCAAGAAATTCATCATGTCATCAGTGTGAAAGAAGTCATGGTGGTGGACTTATTGGTTACTCAATTCCTGCAAATCCAGAATTTTACTGTGTCCCAAGGACTGATGTTGAAGCTGAAACTCCAATACTTTGGGCACCTGATGCGAAGAGCTGACTCATTTGAAAAGACCCTGATTCTAGGAAAGATTGAGAGCAGGAGAAGAAGGGGACGACCGAGGATAAGATAGTTGGATGGCATCACCGACTCAGTGGACATGGGTTTAGGTAGACTCCGGGAGTTGGTGATGGACAAGAAGGCCTGGCGTACTGCAGTTCATGAGGTCACAAAGAGTCGGACACGACTGAGCAACTGAACTGAATTGAACAGTGCATTCAAAAAAACTGTAAACATCTAAGATAAATCATAATGAAAAATAATATAAAAAGAATGTATATATGTGCATAACTGAGTCACCTTGCTGTATCTAATTATTAGAGAAACCTTGCCCCACTAAGAGCAGCCTCATGTGGCCACTAACCATGAAACAAAATGAAAGTTTAAAAGGAATTGCAGGTTATGATGGGGCTACAAAGAAAGTCCATCTAAAAGAGGGGTCATGTTGGGCACTCCCAGATGTCAATCTTGTCCTTGTCCTGCAGGTCCTATAGTTGTAGGGCTTATCTCCACACCTGGGATGGGAAAGTTGCTGGATAAAGTCCCCCTGGTCCTGGATACTGAGGAACAGGCAATTGCACATGAGACACACAGGGGTTTGCTGTGGGAAGTCTCCCCCATCCTGATGTCAGATGGCATATCCACCTTTATCAGCAACAATAACACCCAGAACCTCAGCTCCCTGTCACCTTGGTCTTCCAACATGTGAGTCCTGTTGGGATGGGGCTGTGGATGTGGAAGAGTCCTGAGTCCTGGGCAAAGCCTTGGGTTTCAGAGGGCTCCCCCACAAGTGCATCATATCCCCAGGAAAGCCCAGCATAAGCTAGCTCTGGGTCAGCATTTCTGAGCAATAGACCCACCAGCTCACACCTACTTCCTGTCCCTATAGTCAGTGATCCTTGGGCCAAAGAAGAAGGCATACTGCATCTTCTGGGAGTGTGGCCAGAATGTAAGTGGTCACCAGGCCACCAGAGGCTGCAAGATGGTGGGAACCACCTGCCAGTGCACCCACCTCAGCAGCTTTGCTGTCCTCATGGCCCACTATGATGTGCAGAGGAGAACCCTCAGAGTGGCTACATTCAATGTGTGCTGCTGGGTAACAAATTCCCACCCATGTAAAACAAGAAAAAAATTAAATCTTGCATGGTACAACTGGAATGGATGCTCAGATTTTTACAATGCTGAAATCATTCTGTCCACCTGGACTGCATTCTTATTGAGGTTTGGAGTCCTCATCCAACCCTCTGACTTCTGGCAAGGTTCAGTTCCTTGTGGTTGTCAGACTGAGGTCTCATTGTCTTCCTATCTGTCAGCAAGGGAGCTGGTATAGCTCTCAGGGCCTATATGTGTTCCTTCTCAGGTGGCCTCTCCTGGACCCTCTCACAGGGTCTCTATCTGGAGGCCACCAGGAGAAGCTCCCTTACATGAAAACTCTCTAAACTTTGAATGTTTTCTCAAAAAAAAAGAAAGCTCAGTTTGTGTTTTTGCTTTTATTTTGTAGAGGAAGTTCTTTTTTTGCTTGTTTGTTTTTCTCAAACTGGAGGATAATTGCTTTACAATGTTGTTTTGGTTTCAGTGATAAAACAATGTGAATTAGCCATGGTGGTTTAGTCTCTAAGTCATCTCCAACTCTTGCAACCCAATAGGCTGTAGCCCCCAAGACTGCTTTTCCATGGACATTCCCAGGAAAGAATACTGGAGTGGGTAGCCATTCTCTTCTCCATGGGATCTTCCCAACCCTGGGATGAAACCTGTGTCTCATGTCTCCTGTGTTCTTTACTGCATTCTTTATCACCACCTTGGAAGCCCACCCAGATTCGCATTTGACTTCAAACCTGGAAGTGGTTACGTATACCACAGGGGACAGTGATATGGTTGTCAATAGAATTCTCAATACCATGAGGGTATTCTGGAATTGAGTGCACAGGAGCTGTAGAAAGAAAGATTTGATGATGGCAGAGGTCAGAGGGGACCAGAGGAACCAGTGAGTACAGGTGAGTCAGGAGAAATCTTTGCCTCTTCACCTGACCAAGTGAGCTGCTTACTTTCTCTGGTTCATCAAAACCAACACTCTCTGGCAACCTGAAACAATGGGGAATTTACTGAAATACAAGTGGCACTCACATGAAAGTAAGCATGAAATGACTGTAGCACAAAATGTCTAAGAATCACAGGAGCCCCCAGAAGTTTGAACAAGAATCCAAGGCCATGTTTCCTACAGCCATGTGACTAGATGTCAAAATATCCATACTTAATACACAATTTTACACTTGTTGAAGAGTTAAAATATTTGGGCTTTGAAGGCCAAGACAATAAGAAAGGAACCATCTCCATCTCACTTCGAACCCCAGACACTGAATTCCTCTTGGCCCAAAAACCAAATTTGGCTTCTCCTGCACATGTCAATAGATGTTTTACACAGTAAATACAATCTGTGTATTTCTTATTTGATCCTTCTTTTTTCACACATCTGTTTATTCTCTTGAGTCTACAATGAGATTCTCCATTATTTTTTGACCATGTAGTGTTCTGTTGGATAAATTACATATCAAGGCTCTTACAGTGAGTGTTTTTGTTAGATCATTTGCTAATACAAACAATGTTGCAACTGTTTAAACTTACTTCATTGATCTCATTTTTGATTTTTCAGTTAGGTTGGATACTGCGTCAAATTCACAACTGCATGATTGTAGATACTTCCATATTTCAACATCTTGAGGTCACTCCATCGACCCTGACAACAGTAGTATGTGTGTGTGTGCTCACTTTTGGTGAACTCTGTTGTGATTCCATGTACTGTAGCCTGCAAGCTCCTCTATCCATGGGATTTTCTGGGCAAGAATACTAGAGTGCATTGCCATGTCCACTTCCAGGATCTTGCCAACCTAGGGGTCAAACTCACATCTCTTGCATTTCTTGCACTGGCAGGCAAATTTTTTATCCTGAGCCACATGTTTCCCTACAGCCTCACCACAATGTTCTTATCCAATTTTGTACTTTTACCCATCTGAGAGGTAAATAGCATATCTAGGGAAAGATGTGTATCTTTGTATCCTTTTTATTTTCAGTGGAAGGGAACATCTTTCTTTATGAGTCAGTAATATTTCAATCTCTGGAAACAATTTGTTCATATCCTTGGTATATTTTTCTATTAGCTTGTAGTACTTTTCTTATGGGTTGGGGGACACTTTTTAGATATGCTGTTGGTGAAACTAAAGACTCTCAAGTCTTACAGTACATTAAAAATCATCTGGAGGGCTTGTTATTTATTTGACATTTTACTGATAAATGTCATACCTGACCTAGGACACAGCGCACCAATTCATGACCTTATCTTTATTCATGCACTTCCCGCTACCCTCATCCACACTACTGTACCTGGTGAAATCAGGTTCATTATCCACTTATCACATCTTCTAAGAAGCCAGGGAGGTCCATTGTTTTCTTTTCATTAGCACATAGAGAATCATCTGGACAGAGAATGCTCTAGGTCATTTCATGGAGAGCAAAAAGATAGGGACATCAATGGAGGGACCAGGGCAGAGGGACCTCCCATTTCACAAATATAATTGACCATTTGTATTTGTCTTCCCACTAGATGGTAAGGTTTGTGAAATCAGAAATCTTGCCTGTGTTATTTTTAATGCACAGGATCAGCACAAAGCCACGTGCACAAAACATCCACAGTAATATCAGTTGATTGAAACTGGGGATATTTATTCAACATCATAAGGTTACTGAGATGTTGATAAGGATTGCATTGAATCTATAGGTCAATTTGCTGCAATGCTACCATTTTAACAGTATTGTCTTCTGATCCATGAATGTGGCATGTTGATCCATTTCTTTGGGTCTTCTTTGACTTCTTTTGACAATCTTCTTTAGTTTTTGGTGTAAAAGTTTTGCAGTTTCTAACAAAGTGTCATTTTTACATATTCCTTCTCAGGAGACTTAAAGTAACGGCTAAATCAGATGATCTTGTATCCTGTTCGACAAGGAAAATTCTGAACTGTCATCTTTGGGCAAAACTTTTAAAATATGTTTTCATGTTTGTTACAGGAACTCTTCACAGAACCATTGTGTAAGGACGTATGATGGAAATGGTTGGTATTTAGATTGCTAGAATTTTGCTTTTCTACTCCATATGGTATGCTCACCTCACTCTCGGAATAGTCAAAGGGCTCTGATGTAATTCCACAGTTGCCTTAGGTTAAATCACCTGCTTCAACCTTTTTCTACAAAGTTCCCCAAGTTTGTAGGTATATGAAGATATTTCAAGGTATATGATAAGGAAAATGAGCTTCAGAAAACTGACTTAAAATTCCATAAGACAGGAAAGTAAGGTTCAAATACATACATGGAGGGTAAACAATTGCTATGGTGTCCCAAATTTTTCCTGGATTATGTCCTAAAAACACTTGAGTTACAAGCAAGCAAGACAGTTGGTTTCAATACATACATGCTTCAACTTCTTCACCCTCAAACTTATGCATGAGAAAAATATATTTTACTACTCACCATATGTGTGGGTGTTTGTAAGTCGCTCCATAGTGTCTGACTCTTTGTGACCCCATAGTCCATAGCCCACCAGGCTCTTCTGTCCGTGGAATTCTCCAGGCAAGAATACTGGAGTGGATAGCTATTCCTTTCTTCAGGGGATCTTCCTGACCCATGGATTGATATCAGGCCTCCTGCATTGCAGGCAGATTCTTTACCATCTGAGCCACCATGGAAGCTCAGTACACACCATGTACTGCACTAAATTAAGAGATCTAGTTTCTAATTTCATAGAGCTTACATGTTAAAGAAAAGGCTTTGTTAAGAATGAAATCAGAATCCTGTAAATAAATAAAATCTCTACATCCTTACAATTGTAAGATGTGCTGGGTTAGAAAGAGTATAGTGCTACTGCACATTTTTTAAGTTTTACTTACATGTATAACAAACTATTTCATTCTCAGAATGAGATCTTAGCAAGATCCAAGACCAGTGGGACATAGAAATGTCCCATGGACATCCACTAACCAGATTTGTATCAATTTAAACCAAATGGAAAATGACTTTAAATGATCACAACATGTTAAATTTAAAATATCCATGAGTACATAATGATACTTAACATATTTGAAAATAAGTGTAGAAGATATGACAGAAGTAGATAATGACAATTTTTCAGTATCCAGTAAATCACCACTAAAAGCACTGGGGGAAATCTTGTTGAAAAACTCGCCAATCTCACAATGCTAAAGAATTCTCTTAAGTGATTATTGATTTATTACAAGGACCAAAGTGTATTTTTGTAATGTTAGATCAGATAGGCATCAAATGAACTTAATGATCAATCTTAACATCAATAATATCAGTCTGATGTTATATATTTCCTGATAAGACATGAACTGAAAACATCCCGTTTGTGCTAAATAAAGGTTTGTGTCCATATCATAAGTGTGTGTGTGTGTGTGTGTGTGTGTGTGCTGTCGCTTCAGTCGTGTCCAGCCCTCCAGGCTCCTCTGTCCATGGCATTCTCCAGGCAAGAATACAAGAGTGGGTTGCCTCTAGTATTGATCTCTTCTAGGGCATCTTTCTGATTGAGGGATCGAACCCTCATCTGCCTGTGTCTTCCTGCATTGCAGGCAGATTCTTTACCCACTAAGCCATTGGAGATGCCAATCAATTTAACCTGTATCTAATCTAACCTTTAGACCAAGGCTTAGCAAATCCAGGAGGCTGCCTGTCTTGAGTGCTTGTGAAACAGTCTGCACTGCAGGCAGATTCTTTACCCGCTAAGCCATCAGCTGCTGCTGCTGCTGAGTCGCTTCAGTCGTGTCCGACTCTGTGCGACCCCAGAGACAGCAGCCCACCAGGCTTCCCCGTTCCTGGGATTCTCCAAGCAAGAACACTGGAGTGGGTTGCCATTTCCTTCTCCAATGCATGAAAGTGATAAATGAAAGTGAAGTCACTCAGTCGTTCCCGACTCTTAGCAACCCCATGGACTGCAGCCTACCAGGCTTCTCTGTCCATGGATTTTCCAGGCAAGAGTACTGGAGTGGGGTGCCATTGCCTTCTCCGAAGCCATCAGAGAAGCCCAATCAATTTAACCTATATCTAATCTAACCTTTAGACCGAGGCTTAGCAAATCCAGGAAGCTGCCTGTCTTTGCAAATAAACTCTTACTGGTTCAGAACCACACTATTCACTGGTTTATTGCCCATAGTTGCTTTCAGGCTACAGTGTGAAGTTGAGTGCTTGTGAAACAGTCTGCAAGATCACAAAGCCAAAACTTTTTACCATCTGGCCCTTCCTAGAAAAATCTTTCTGGTACCTGTTCTTTGAGACCAGACTTTCAGTACACATGAAACACAGGGGAAAGGCACACAAGTTAAATAACCATGATGAAGCAGTCAGGCAAATACAAAACATAGGAAATTTTTCTAATGTCAGTATCCTTGTAAAAGGTGCATAAGGCTATTTAGATAAAAGTGATGAAAGTGACATGGCAATCAAATTCACTGTCAACTTTAGTAGTGAGAGGGTAACAGGAAAGAAGGCCAGGGGTCTCCAAACAGAGAAAATAGACTGCAAGTGTCAGACATTTTTTTATCTCTTTCTTAAGTGACAGGAGGAAACAAACAAGTGCTAGATTCTTTCCCCTTCTCTATATAACTTTAAAAGAGATTTTTCTTAAAATTCTGTGTTGCCATGATGACACCTGGGTCCACCTGAACTTAACTTTTCTCAAACTTTGAGCTAACCAATGCGTTTTTCTTATGGAAATGTTTGTCTTAAGCTATGTTAATGAGCTATGTATTTACCCTAGACTCTGTCCTTTCTTCAAGTCCGTTTGCTTAAGACTCAGACCCAATGAGGGCTCAACAAACCTGTATGTTTCACTCATACATTGTTCTCCTAATCTATGTTAATGAAACTATTTATTTACTTGAAAACCTGCCTTTCTTCACAATTCATGTCAATCATTTTATGGCCTGGGATGACTCACCTGGTGCTAATGTTATCTCAAAATGCGTGTTGTGGGTGACGGGCCTGGTGCCACTCTGAGTTTTGAGACACCTCCTTTCTCTAATTAACAGCTTGCTGATAGGTATATAGCATGCAGCCAAAGGCTAGCAGATTTCCCTGGTGGTTCAGACGGTAAAGCATCTGTCTACAATGCGGGAGACCCAGATTTGATCCCTGGATTGGGAAGATCCCCTGGAGAAGGAAATGGCAATCCACTCCAGCACTCTTGCCTGGAAAATCCCATGGATGGAGGAGCCTGATAGGCTACAGTCCATGGGGTCGCAAAGAGTCGGACACGACTGAGCAACTTCACTTTCACTTTCACTTTCAAAGGCTAGCAGGGGGCACTCTTTCTGCCCCCTTCTGGGGTCTATGTCAGAAGCTTTCTCTATCTCTTTTATACTTTAATAAAACTTTATTGCACAATAGCTCTGAGAGATCAAGCCTCGTCGCTGGCCCCAGAGTGAATTTCTCTCCTCCGGAGGCCAAGAA
Source organism: Bos grunniens (assembly GCF_055505025.1). NCBI lineage: Eukaryota > Metazoa > Chordata > Mammalia > Artiodactyla > Bovidae > Bos > Bos grunniens. The sequence continues at coordinate 10,976,801 of NC_141171.1, forward strand.
TCCTGGCGTCTTTCACTGCTCAGCAACAGGCTTTCAGTAGGACTCTGATTTGGATATATGCTATAAAAATATTTTGGAAATGATTGGGGTACATTAAATATGTATGAGACATTTAAAGTTATTATGAAATTATTTTCTTGGATATAATATCATTATAATCATGTAGAGCATATCCTATAAATTCTTCAATATTTGATGAAGATATATTAAAGAAAAAAGTGTTACAGTATGTTCCCTGAAAATCATATATTAGCAGGAAAATATATGTATGTGTAAATACATTGTGAAAGACTTTTAATATGGCATTATGTGAATAACTGTGGTCTCAAGGTAGAGTATATGTAATTTTGTGTGTCATTACACAAAATTCTCTCTGTTTAAACTTATAAATAAAATCTATCATAAAAATAAATGCTTAATTAATTATTAATTCCTAAATTCATATACTAATTCATATACTAATTCATATACTAATGAATTTCTAGGTTTACAAAGCTAACTTTGTAAATAGATATCTTATAAATATATGATTTTTATTGCTATATGGCAATGATACAAAATCTAAAAATTAAAAAAAACATTATTATAATACAGAAGGAATAGAGAGTATTTCTACTTCTGCTTAGGAAATAGAAAATGGCAACCAGTAACAGCAAACTCATAAGAAATATCCAGATAAACTACAAAGTCATTCATTTTCTTGGACTCAGAGAGAGCTGATATACAGCAAAGTAACCTAAACTCTAAGAAAAGACACTATCATCCACGGAGAGACCATCAGGATAGAATACTGATACACATATGCAAAGCCCAAAAAACAATGATCTAGCTGTCACAGATGATTAGGAGGAATTCATTTAAATTTTTAATCAGAGAAAATGCTTTCAGCTTCTCACTGTTCAGTATGATGTTAATTGTGGGTTTTTCTTATATGGCCTTTTCCACAAAACTAGAACAAAAAAATTTTAATGTGTACGGAATTGCAAAAGCAACCTTGAGAAAGAAAAACAGAACTAAAGGAATCAAGCTCTCTAATTTCAGACTACACTACAAACTATAATTATCAAAACTGCATGTTATTGACACACACACACACACACACACACACAAACAGAAATACAGAACAGTGGAATAGGATAGAAATTCCAGAGATAAATTCATGCACCTATGGTCACCTAATCTATGACAAAAGAAGGAAAAATATACAATGGAGAAAAGACAGCATCTTCAGTAAGTGGTGCTATGAGAACTGGACAGCTACATTTAAAAGATTGACATCAGAACACTTTTAAACACCATACAAAAAAAAAAAAAAGAAAATCAAAATGGATTAAAGACCTAAATGTAAGACTAGACATGGTAAAACTCTTGGAGGAAAACAAAGGCACAACACCCTTTGACAGAAATCACAGCAGTATCTTTTAGGGTTCATCTCCTAGAGTAATAGAAATAAAAATAAAAACAAACATAAATGGATGTTGAATTTTGTCAAAGGCTTTCTCTGCATATATTGAGATAATCATATGGTTTTTATTTTTCAATTTGTTAATGTGGTGTATTACATTGATTGATTTGCGGATATTGAAGGAGGCAAGAATATACAATGGATTAAAGACAATCTCTTTAACAAGTGGTGCTGGGAAATCTGGTCAACCACTTGTAAAAGAATGAAACTAGACCACTTTCTAACACCATACACAAAAATAAACTCAAAATGGATTAAAGATCTAAACGTAAGACCAGAACTATAAAACTCCTAGAGGAGAACATAGGCAAAACACTCTCTGACATACATTACAGCAGGATCCTCTATGACCCACCTCCCAGAATATTGGAAATAAAATCAAAAATAAACAAATGGGACCTAATTAACCTTAAAAGCTTCTGCACATCAAAGGAAGCTATTAGCAAGGTGAAAAGGCAGCCTTCAGAATGGGAGAAAATAATAGCAAATGAAGCAACGGACAAACAACTAATCTCAAAAATATACAAGCAACTCCTACAGCTCAACTCCAGAAAAATAAATGACCCAATCAAAAAATGGGCCAAAGAACTAAAGAGACATTTCTCCAAAGAAGACATACAGATGGCTAACAAACACATGAAAAGATGCTCAACATCACTCATTATCAGAGAAATGCAAATCAAAACCACTATGAGGTATCATTTCACACCAGTCAGAATGGCTGTGATCCAGAAGTCTACAAATAATAAATGCTGGAGAGGGTGTGGAGAAAAGAGAACCCTCTTACACTGTTGGTGGGAATGCAAACTAGTACAGCCACTATGGAGAACAGTGTGGAGATTCCTTAAAAAACTGGAAATAGAACTTCCTTATGATCCAGCAATCCCACTGCTGGGCATACACACTGAGGAAACCAGAATTGAAAGAGACACGTGTACCCCAATGTTCATCGCAGCACTGTTTATAATAGCCAGGACATGGAAGCAACCTAGATGCCCATCAGCAGATGAATGGATAAGAAAGCTGTGGTACATATACACAATGGAGTATTACTCAGCCATTAAAAAGACTACATTTGAATCAGTTCTAATGAGGTGGATGAAACTGGAGCCTATTATACAGAGTGAAGTAAGCCAGAAAGAAAAACATAAATACAGTATACTAATGCATATATATGGAATTTAGAAAGATGGTAACAATAACCCAGTGTACGAGACAGCAAAAGAGACACTGATGTATAGAACAGTCTTATGGACTCTGTGGGAGAGGGAGAGGGTGGGAAGATTTGGGAGAATGGCATTGAAACATGTAAAATATCATGTAAGAAACGAGTTGCCAGTCCAGGTTCGATGCACGATACTGGATGCTTGGGGCTAGTGCACTGGGACGACCCAGAGGGATGGTATGGGGAGGGAGGAGGGAGGAGGGTTCAGGATGGGGAACACATGTATACCTGTGGCGGATTCATTTTGATATTTGGCAAAACTAATACAATTATGTAAAGTTTAAAAATAAAATAAAATTAAAAAAAAATAAAATAATATTTTGTAAAGTCACATCCTTAAAAAATAAAAATAAAAAAAATAAAAACAAACAAATGAGACCTAATTAAAATCAAAAGTTTTTGCACAGCAAAGGAAACTATAAATGAAATGAAAAGACAACATACAGAGTGGGAGAAGATATTTGCAAATGATGCAACAAACAAGGAATTAAACTGCAAAATAACAAACAGCTCATAGAACTCCATATAAAAAAAGAAAAAAACCCAACTGTGTGGACACAGTTGGAGAAGGACAGGGCGGGACAAATTGGGAGGGTAGCATTGAAACGTAAACTTTGCATGTGTGCATACTAAGTCGCTTCAGTTATGTTTGACTCTGTGTGACCATATGGACTGTAGACACCCCCCCTCCAGGCTCCTCTGTCCATGGGGATTCTCCAGGCAAGAATATTGGAGTGGGTTATGATGTCCTCCTCCAGGGGACCTTCCCAGCCCAGGAATCGAAACCACATCTCTTTTGTCTCCTGTGTTGGTGGGCAGGTTCTTTACCGCTGTGGTCACCTGGGAAGCCCCAAAACATATACTTTACCATATGTAAAATGGATAGCCAGTGGGAACTTGCTATATAATGCAGGGAGCTCAAATCCAGTGCTCTGTGACAACCTAGAGATGTTGCATGGGGTGCGAGGTGGGAGAAAGGTTCAAGATGGAGGAGCTGTGTGTATACCTATGACCAGTTCATGCTGATGTATGGCAGAAACTAACACAATATTGTAAAGCAATTATCTTCCAATTAAAAAATAAAATTAAAAAGAGCCTAGTTGAAGCAACTAGACACCATAAAATGGACTACCTAGAAGAAATTAACAAATTCTTAGAAAGGAATAACCTTCTAAGACTGAGCCAAGAAAAAATAGAAAACATGAATAGACTAATCACAAGTATTGAACTTTAAACTGTGATTAAAAATCTTCCAACAAACAAAAGTCCAGTACCAGATGGCTTCACAAGAAAATTCTAGCAAGCATTTGGAGAAGAGTTAAAACCTATCCTTCTCAAACTATTTCAAAATTTCAGAGGGAGGAACACTCATAAGCTCATCCTATGAGGCCACCATTATCCTGATAACAAATCCAGACCAAGATATCATCAGGCCAATATCCCTAAAGGCTCAAATATCCTCAACAAAATACTAGCAAACAAAAATCCAACAGCACATTTAAAGGATCATATACCATGATCAACTGTGATCTATCCCAGGGATACAAGGATTCTTCAGTAAACACAAATCAATCAATGTGATACACCATATTAACAAGTTGAAGAATAAAAACCATATGATCATCTTAATGGATGCAAAAAAAAGATTTTGACAAAATTCAACACCCATTTATGATAAAAATTCTCCAGAAAGTGGGCACAGAAGGAATCTATCTCAATATGATAAAGGCCATATAAGACAAACCCACAGCAAATATTATTCTCAATGGTCAAAACTGAAAGTATTTCCTCTGGGATCAGGAACAAGACAAGGATGTCCAATCTCACCACTATTATTCAACGTAGTTTTCAAAGTCCTAGACATGTCAATCAGAGAAGAAAAAGAAATAAAATGATTGAAATTGAAAAAGAAGCTAAACTGTCACTGATTACAGATGACATGATACTGTGTATAGAAAATCCTAAAGATGCTATGAGAAAACTGTTAAAACTAGATCTAAACAATGAATTTGGTAAAAGTGCAAGATATGAAATTAATAGGCAGAAATCTCTTGCTTTTCTATATACAAAAATCAAAATATTAGAAAGAGAAATTAAAGAAATAATTTCATGTTCCAACAACCCAATCAAAAAATGCATTGAAGATCTATATAGACATTACGTCAAAGAGGATATACAAATGGTCAAAAAGTACACAAAAAGATGTTCAGCATCACTAAATATTAGGGACATACAAATCAAAATTCTCATGAGGTATCACCGCACACTGGTCACAGTGGCCATCATCAAATAATCTACAAACAACAAATGCTGGAGAGGGTGTGGAGAAAAGGGAACCTTCCTACACTGTTGATGGGAAAGTAAACTGCTACAGCCACTATGGAGAACAATATGCAAACTGTGGGGTGTCTGTAGGATCAGGGAGCAGAAGCACTTCCATAAGGGGACAGAGGCCAAGGGAAGAGTGAAGGGAATAGGGCACTGGTGTTGTCATGTCCAAGAGATGGAAAATAAGAGCTCAACCTTTAGAACTAGAGGACGCCAGTGATCACTGTCTTTCCACATAGAGAAGAAAGCGTGCAGTGAGATGAGGATGCAGTGAGATGAGGGCCAGGTACAAATCAAGAGAGCACTTTCATCAGAAACCAACCCTGCCAACACTTGATCTTGGACATCCAGCCCCGAAACTATAACAAAATAAATTTCTGCTGTTTGAGACACTCAGTCTATATTTTGTTGTGGCAGCTCTAGCAGAACTGATAATCATGGCCACATAGAAAACAGTAAAGGTGAAAAATGCAAACAAGGAAAATTATCATAATTCCATCACACAGCCTACTAGAAAATTTGAGGGATATGTTTTTCTCATCTTTAAAAACATATCAGGAATATTTTTTTTTCTTATCAAATATGCATCTCACACAATGTTGAGCTTTGTTGAAGAATAAAATCCTTAGTTTTAGACCTGCCAAGGTTTAGTGATGCTGGGGTGGCATGAGGGAAATCTTTGTGGTGATGGAATATTGATGGATCTTGATTGCAGTGACAGTTGCAGGAATCTACATATATGATAAAACAACATGGAATTGCACACATGCATCGTAGCAATGTCAGTTTCTTCATTTAAATATTGAACTATCATTGTATAAAAATGTAGTCTTTGTGGGGAAATGACTGAAGATTACACAGGACTGCTTGGTACTGTTTTGCAACTTCCTCTTAATTTATATTTCAAAATAAAACTAAATATTTCAAAATAAAAATAAAAAAGTCTGAGTTCTCTGAGCTTCCAGTACCTCTCTCCTCCCCTGGGAGGATTCTTGGCTTTCTTTTTTTCCCAGCATGGCCCCCAAACACCAGTCTTCACTTCCATCCAAGGCGAAAAAAAAAAACAAGAAAGTGAGGCTGTCTCCTGCCTCCAGGCCAGATGAGGCATCTGCTTCTTCAAACTTGCTGAAGGAAGAAAAAGAACAGCAAGAAGCAATTGAACATATTGATGAAGTGAAAATGAAAGAAACAGACTTAATGAACAAGCCAATGAGGAGATTTTGGAAAGTAGAACAGAAATATAACAAACTCCACCAACCATCATCCCCACGGAAAAGAAATGCAAAAAAGCAAAATGGCTGTCTGGGGAGGCCTTACAAATAGCTGTGAAAAGAAGAGAAGTGAAAACCAAAGGAGAAAAGGAAAGGTATACCCATTTGAATGCAGATTTCCAAAAATAGTAAGGAGAGATAAGAAAGCCTTCCTCATCAATCAATGCAAAGAAATAGAGAACAACAGAATGGGAAAGACTAGAGATCTCTTCAAGAAAATTAGAGATACCAAGGGAACATTTCATGCAAATAGGGGCTCGATAAAGGACAGAAATGGTATGGAACTAACAGAAGCAGAAGATATTAAGAAGAGATGGCAAGAATACACAGAAGAACTGTACAAAAAAGATCTCTTCATGACCAAGATAATCACGATGGTATGATCACTCACCTAGAACCAGACATCCTGGAATGTGAAGTCAAGTGGGCTTAGAAACCATAACTATGAACAAAGCTAGTGGAGGTGATGGAATTCCAGTTGAGCTATTTCAAATCCTGAAAGATGATGCTGTGAAAGTGCTGCACTCAATATGCTAGCAAATTTGGAAAACTCAGCAGTGGCCACAAGACTGGAAAAGGTCAGTTTTCATTCCAATCCCAAAGAAAGGCAATGCCAAAGAATGCTCACACTACCACACAATTGCACTCATCCTACACACTAGTAAAGTAATGCTTAAAACTCTCCAAGCCAGACTCCAATTCAGCAGTACATGAACCATGAACTTCAAGATGTTCAAGCTGGTTTTAGAAAAGGCAGAGGAACCAGAGATCCAATTGCCAACATCTGCTGGATCATCAAAAAAGGAAGAGAGTTCCAGAAAAACATCTATTTCTGCTTTATTGACTATGCCAAAGCCTTTGACTGTGTGGATCACAATCACCTGTGGAAAATTCTGAAAGAGATGGGAATACCAGACCACCTGACCTGCTTCTTGAGAAATCTGTATGCAGGTCAGGAAGCAACAGTTAGAACTGGACATGGAACAACAGACTGGTTCCAAGTAGGAAAAGGAGTATGTCAAGGCTGTATATTGTCACCCTGCTTATTTAACTTATATGCAGAGTATATCATGAGAAACACTGGGCTGAATGAAGCACAAGGTGGAATCAAGATTGCCGGGAGAAATATCAATAACCTCAGATATGCAGATGACACCACCCTGATGGCAGAACATGAAGAAGAACTAAAGAGCCTCTTGATGAAAGTGAAAGAGGAGAGTGAAAAAGTTGGCTTAAAGCTCAACATTCAGAAAACGAAGATCATGGCATCTGGTCCCATCACTTCGTGGGAAATAGATGGGGAAACAGTGGAAACAGTATCAGACCTTATTTTGGGAGGCTCCAAAATCACTGCAGATGCTGACTGCAGCCATGAAATTAAATGACGCTTACTCCTTGGAAGGAAAGTTATGACCAACATAGATAGCATATTCAAAAGCAGAGACATTACTTTGCCAACAAAGGTCCGTCTAGTCAAGGCTACGGTTTTTCCTGTGGTCATGTATGGATGTGAGAGTTGGACTGTGAAGAAACCTGAGCGCCGAAGAATTGATGTTTTTGAGCTGTGGTGTTGGAGAAGACTCTTGAGAATCCCTTGGACTGCAAGGAGATCCACCCAGTCCATTCCAAAGGAGATCAGTCCTGCGTGTTCATTGGAAGGACTGATGCTAAAGCTGAAACTCCAATACTTTGGCCACCTCATGTGAAGAGTTGACTCATGGGAAAAGACTCTGATGATGGGGGGGATTGGGGCAGGAGGAGAAGGGGACGACAGAGGATGAAATGGCTGGATGGCATCACAGACTTGATGGACATGAGTTTGAGTGAACTTCTGGTGTTGGTGATGGACAGGGAGGCCTGGCGTGCTGCGATTCATGGGGTCTCGAAGAGTCGGACACTACTGAGTGACTGAACTGAACTGAACTGATTGTGTTATTATGAAGTGTAAATCATAAGTAACTTCATAAGTGAGAAAGAAAATGCAAGTCCATTTGTGACTGTGTTTTGGACAATTAGCAGTGTAAGGGAATATTTTGTATCGTGCTGTCATCAGCTGTGTGTAAGATAGTTTTTTGTATTTTGCTGTATTGATACGTATTTAACTTCTTTGAAAGAGAATATCCATATTTGTGGTATGACAAATTTTTTTATTGCTATCAAAGAAAAGAAGCACATTTATCAATAACTTTGCACTTCTCGGTTTAATGTGTTCACATCTAAGAACATATGTATTTCATATTTACCAGGAGCAGAACTATTTCTTGGGTTCTCAGCATCCCCGAGGATCAAGCCTTAGATTCCTGAGACATGCTTCTGGATTTCTGGAGGCGCAAGGCTGCAATTTCAATTCCCCTTAGTCTCAGGTTTCCATTTACAGGAAGTTGCAGTATGTGGTTCCCAGTGTCCTCTACTCACAAACTTCTGGTTTCCAGATCCCTGAGAATACCAGCTTCTGACAATCAGCAGAATAGATGTGAAATCTTAGAAAAGATCATTTTTATCTATCAGACAATAGGAAGTCTCTGCTCTCAACACTTCTAAACTTAGGAGCTCATGGAGAAGATTGGTTCATTGCAGCATTGTAAGAAGAAAACACAAACTCCTCAAATGAACCATTAATAAACTATAGCAAAATGAAAAGTCATCTCGGTTTTAAGGAATACTGGCCCATGGGCCCAAAGACTGAATTATTTCTACCTATGTTGACACAGAACAATTTTCATGTACACTATAAAGAGAGGTCAACTTGTTGGGTGATTTTTCAATAAAATACCTCATAATTCTAAAAGTATATATTATTAATACTTGAATATTTACAGGAAATCTTATATAACTTTCAAGATTAAAATATAGATTCTATGTTTACCGGAACAAATTATAATTTTGTGATAGTAGTTGAAACTATTTAAGGAAGCCTAGATCAAGGTAGTAATCAACCATATGTCTTTTGTGTTTTGGTTATATTTTTTTCAACCAATATTTATTCATGTTGTCAGTATCAAAAATGAATTTTTCAATTTTGATAAGGCAAGAATATAATTGCTGAAAAGCACCATCTAAGGCATGACATATTCTAAGGCACAAACATATTCTGTTTGTGCTCTACCAACAAAACTTGAAATTCCTTATGCATACAAAACATCTGATATATTTTCTTAAATTACAATTTCAAACTCAGTAGCAACTGAGTTTTTATCATTGTTAGGAAACAGGATTTATTGTGGTGAAACCTCATGGACCATGTGATAAATGTTCATCTCAAAATATTTTGAACACTGACAATTGAATTGTCTCACAAATCTTTATTCCACCGCAAAATGCACAGAAATGCGATGGAAAAAAGAGAAGTACAAGTGCTTGAAAGAAATACACAAAATAGACACTATTTGCAGAAGGCATAGCTGTCTACCAAAGAAACTTCAGAGAGTTTACTGAAAAATATAGAGTTCTACGTCTATACCAGACTTCCCTGGTGCCTCAGATGGTAAAGCATCTGTCTACAATGCAGGAGACTCGGGTTCGATCCCTGGGTCGGGAAGAACCCCTGGAGAAGGAAATGGCAATCCACTCCAGTACTATTGCTTGGAAGATCGCATGGACAGAGGAGCCTGGTAGGCTACAGTCCATGGGGTCGCAAAGAGTCGGACACGACTGAGCAACTTCACTTTCATTTTCACATCTATATCAAGATAAACATGGAAAGTCCACTGGTTTTCCTATCAAAGGAAAATCCAATCTTAATATAGGAAAAATTGTTTGAAATTTAAGAATAAAACTAGGAAAAATCCTCCATTGTTGAAATGCTGTAATTTCTCAAGGAGAAAACTATAAAGTGTAAGTAAAAGAAATCATATGCTTACATAGAGAGCTATACTGGTGGTGTTGGGAAATCTTAGTTTTATAAGGAATCAATTACCTTCAAATTAATCTACACAACCAGTCCAATCAAAATCAAAGTCCAAAGGACATTTTGTGGAGCTTATTAAACTTATTAAAGTTTATAGAAGAAAAATGTGAAAGGGGAAATAGCACAGTTGTAAAGAATGACATTGATTAATTGTTCATAACTGATATTTCTTACCCTCTGCTTTACCAGTGATCAAACTTGAAACAGGTGTTTCTCTTTCCTACAGGTCCCTGACCTAAGTTTATCTACAAGCCTGTGTAAGCATCAAAATAAAGTAGAACATGCCTTCATTTATAACTTCTCCTGGAAAATGGCTGACCACAGTGAGATACATTTCCTGTCACTAACCAGGGATAATTTCCACCAGCCCCCTAAAATTAAGTTTATTTTTGCCTGCTTCCTTCTTTACCCTATAAAAGAAAAACTTTTTTTTCTGTATAATTTTGAGATGCTCACAGATTTCTGAGATCAGAGCATTCTCCCTATTGCAATAGACTTCTTGATGAAAGTCTCTTCTTATCCAACCAGATTTACAATAATTTTAAAGAAATACACAAATTTACTTCATAGCATCTATAAAAATGAAACTAAAGCATTTTAAGCATGATATTGGTCTGGAAATGGAAAAATGGATTCATGAAACAGAATCACAAATACCTCATGTATAGAAATTTAAAGTTTGACAGATATGGTATTTTAAATCTATGTTATCAAAGATTACATGTGAAGTCAGGAAAGTCACAATAATTTCTTTAATAAATCACATCAAGACAGCAGGTTATTTATTCAGGAAAAATTATTGATTGAACAAATTCCAAGGATACTAAAAACCTACCAAATAAACATTGGAAGATGAAGGACAGTGTTCTAGGCAAGACTAAAGCAAAATTCGTATAGTAAATAATTGAAAAACTAGGCCAAAATAAAAGTCTGTAATGACATAACTGCCAATTTCATCTTATTACAATTGTAATGGGGATGATATTTACCCTGTTTGCTATCAACATGAGCATGGACATGCATCATCATCAAGTGAGCCTGGTGTATCCAGATATTCCTGTGCACAGAGGTCAGAAATGTGCAGTGAACAGAGTGTGAAAGTCATCTTGGACCCACTGCACAGCATTCAAGTTTTGACTGGTTCATCCTCAGTATCTGTCTTTCCTGACAACATACTTACTGATCCCCATCCCTGGAGGCAGCTGTGAGCTAGAAAGGCCATTGGTAGTCATATCCCAGTTTGGAAGGGTTGACTTGATTGTATCTGGTTAATAATGCCTTTGTTCGAAAATTTCACAATTCGTATGGAAACAGAAAAGACCCCAAATAGCCAAAGCAGTCTTGAGAAATAAGAATGAAGCTGGAGGAATCAACCCTCCTGACTTCAGACTATACTCCAAAGTTACAGTCATCAAGACTATATGGTACTGGTACAAAAACAGAAATATAGACCAATGGAATAAGATGGAGAGCCAAGAGATAAACCCATGCACCTACGGGTACCTTATTTTTGACACAGGAGGCAAGAATATACAATGGGGCAAACAAAGCCTCTTCAATAAGTGGTGCTGGGAAAACTGGACAGCTGTGTGCAAAAGAATGAAATTAGAACACTTCCTAACACCAGACACAAAGATTAACTCAAAAAGGATTAAACACCTAAATGTAAGACCAGAAACTATAAAACTCATAGAGGAAAACATAGGCAGAACACTTAATGACATAAATCAGAGCAAGATCTTCTATGCTGCTAAATCACTTCAGTCGTGTCCAACTCTGTGCGACCCCATAGACGGCAGCCCACCAGGCTCCCCCGTCCCTGGGACTCTCCAGGCAAGAACACTGGAGTGGGTTGCCATTCCCTTCTCCAATGCATGAAAGTGAAAAGTGAAAGTGAAGTTGCTCAGTCATGTCCGACCCTCAGCAACCCCATGGACTGCAGCCTTCCAGGCTCCTCTGTCCATGGGATTTTCTAGGCAAGAGTACTGGAGTGGGGGGGCCATTGCCTTCTCTGAGATCTTCTAGGACCCACCTCCTAATGTAATGGAAAAATAAATAAATAAATAAAAAACTTGGAGCTAATTAAACTTAAAAGCTTTTGCACAGCCAAGGAACCTACAAACAAGGTGGAAAGACAACCCTCAGAATGGGAGAAAAATAATAGCAAATGAAACAACTGACAAAGAATTAATTTCCAAAATATACAAGCAGCTCATGCAACTTAATATCAGAAAAACAAACAACCCAATCAAAAGGTGGGGGAAAGACCTAAACAGATATTTCTCCAAAGAAGACATACAGATGGTTAACAAACTCATGAAAAGATGCTCAGCATTGCTTATTATTAGAGAAGAGCAAATCAAAACTATAATAAGATACCACCTCACACCAGTCGGAATGGCCATATTTAAAAGTCTACAAACAATAAATGCTGGAAAAAGTGTGGAGAAAAGGAAACCCTCTTGCATTGCTGGTGGGGGTGTAAATTGATATAGCCATTATGGATGGTGGATGGTACAGAGATTCCTTTAAAAACTAGGAATAAAACTAGCATATGACTCAGCAATTTCACTACTAGGCATACATCCTGAGGAAACCAAAACTGAAAAAAGACACATGTACCCCAATGTTCATTGAAGAAATATTTACAATAGCCAAAACATGAAAGCAACCTAGATGTCCATAGACAGATGAATGGATAAAGAGGCTGTGGTACATATGTACAATGAAATACTACTCAACCATAAAAAAGAATGCATGAGTCCATTCTAATGAGGTGGACGAACCTAGAGCCTATTATACAGAGTGAATTAAGTCAGAAAGAGAAATATAAATATCGTATACTGGTGCATATACATGGAATCTAGAAAGATAGTACTGATGAATTTATTATCAGGAGAGCAATGGAGAAACAGACATAGAAAACAGACCTAAGGACACGGAGGAGAAAGAGGTTGAGACCCATGGAGACAGTAACATGGAAATTTATAATACCATATGTAAAATAGGCAACCAATGGAAATTTGCTGTATGACTCAAGGAGCTCAAACAGAGGCTCTGTGACAATCTAGAAAGATGGGATGGGGAGGGAGATGGAAGGGAGGTTTCGGAGGGTGGGGACATGGTGTACGTATGGCTAATTCTTGTTGATGTATGACCAAAAAAACACAAGATTCTGTAAAGCAAATATCTTTCAATTAAAAACTAAATTGGCAAAAAACAAAAAACAAAATTAAGAGAAAACTAATACCGTTGTTCTTCAGGCTCCTACTATAAGTAGGAGACCAACTGAATTCAGAGGAAATATAACTGTGACTTACACACATATTTTCATTAAAATAATCTGCATTTGAAAGAAGTAACCTGGTGCTAATTTCTGTGTTAAAACCCCATGTAGTGTTATTGAGCTTGCTTTTCTTTATTCTTTTATCCCAATGAAAATGGATCGTCTTACTCTAGTCTCCAAAGATGATTCAGCATTCCCTTTACTGCTAAGAATATTCTGAGGGATTTAAAATGGTTGATACTTTTGCTTCCAACACAGCTGCCTCTCAAATTAAAGTGAATAGCTTCTCTCTTTTGTTTACTCTTCTCCAGGAATAAAACAGGTAACAAATTTTCAGGGAAAAAATATGGTAACAAAAGACACCACAATCAGAGTTTGAAGACGTGATACCATTAAAAAATTTGCATTATATTTTTTCCAAAAAAAGACATATACACACAGCATGCACATGTATATTCTTAACAATGTAAGTAAATACAATGAATAAAAATAGAGAGTTTGCAAAAGATATGAGTATATAATTCACAGAGTGCCATGAAAATATAAAAATACATGAAAATTTCAACTACACTGGTAATCAAAGAAATACAAATTTTTCTGAGATTAAAATAAATTGTTTATCCATTAAATTGGGGAAGTGGAAACCATGTGATAATGTTTAATTTCAAGATTTCTAAGTCTCCTAATGTTTAAATGCAAGCCTTACAGAATCTTATAAATGTAAAGTTGAAAGTTTCTCTACAAATTATCTAGACTGGTCCTTTACAAATTATATACTGTCATTCTGTTGAGGGGAAGAAAAAAAAAACTGCACCTTCAGAGACAGTGGCTCATTAGCTTGAAGTTTTGACCTTTTTGTATCCACAGATATGTCAGGCCAGTTTATTTCTCTCACTTTGGTTCTTGTCTCCTCATAACAAAGATTTGTAATGACAGACTAATTACAGTTCAAGCAGGCATGATTTCTTTACTCTTGTCTGGTCATGGCATGGACTCGAGACAATAACCTAGTTACAGCTGAACTAGACAGGATTTGTTAAGAAGAGAGCAGACAGTGCATTCTCAGGGTTCTCCTCAAGGTTCTTCTCTCATCAACAGACTAGTTACACCACAAGTAGGCTAGTTATAACCCAAGTAGGCAAGCTTAATTAAGGAGGCTGCAGACAGTGTACCCTCAAGGTTCTTGTTTCATTGACACAGTAGTTAAAGTTCTAGTAGGCTGGTTATAGCTCAAGCAGACAGCGGCAGCAGGCATCAGATAGTACACTCTTAAGATGTGAGAACAGACAGACTCCATAGGAGAGCCTTGATCCCTCTTGTCTTCCACTTTTATATTTCTGTCTCATCCTCCTCCAGTGTGATTGGTTCAGCCTTACCCAAAATAGTGCTTGTACCCACCACCAATCAGGGAAGGGAATGCAAATGGACATATACTCAAGGACAACCAAAGAATGAGATGTGCTCTGGGCATGTTTTCCTACCACAGGTTCTCACCCCTGTCCTCAGCCTCCTCTTTTACAGGCTTTTTCTCTTGTTTGCTGTTTGCTTGAGTCTTCTAGCTGCCAACTTGGACTCCTTTTACTATTCTATCTAATATATAATGAATACAATTTCCTAACATTTTTAAGTTCCTCTATCTTAGTCATCTATTAATTTTCTTCTAAAGGAGATAAATGGTGAAGTAGTACATATAAGTCACTTAAGCCAACTGACAACAAAAACTTTTATATTAAAAATGAAAAGCAAAAGAAGTATGTTAGCAAAAGTTTTAACTGAATATAGGAAGTTGATTCTATCCTATAGCACCTGGGTAATGCAGTACCATTAAATAGAAGACTTGTAGAATTTATCACAATGTAATATATATTTATATGTATATATATTTACTCTATAGAGAGAGAGAGTAAATATATATATTTACTTATTTAATTTATATGCAGAGTACATCATGAGAAATGCTGGGCTACATGAAGCACAAGCTGGATCAGGATTGCTGGGAGAAATATCAATAACCTCAGATGTGCAGATGACACCACCCTAATGGCAGAAAGTGAAGAAAAACTAAAGAGCCTCTTGATGAAAGTGAAAGAGGAGAGTGAAAAAGTTGGCTTAAAGCTCAACATTCAGAAAACAAAGATCATGGCATCCGGTCCCATCACTTCATGGAAAATAGATGGGGAAACAGTGGAAACAGTGTCAGACTTTATTTTGGGGGGCTCCAAAATCACTGTAGATGGTGACTGCAGCCATGAAATTAAAAGACGCTTACTCCTGGGAAAGAAAGTTATGACCAACCTAGACAGCATATTCAAAAGCAGAGACATTACTTTGCCAACAAAGTTCCATCTAGTCAAGGCTATGATTTTTCCAGGAGTCATGTATGGATGTGAGAGTTGGACTATAAAGAAAGCTGAGCACCAAAGAATTGATGCTTTTGGACTGTGGTGCTGGAGAAGACTCTTGAGAGTCCCTTCGACTCAAGGAGGTCCAGCCAGTCCATCCTACAGGAGATCAGTCCTGGGTGTTCATTGGAGGGACTGATGTTGAAGCTGAAACTCCCCAATAGTTTGGCCACCTGATCCGAAGAGCTGACTCATTGGAAAAGACCCTGATACTGGGAAAGATTGAGGGCAGGAGGAGAAGGGATGAAAGGATGAGATGGTTGGATGCCGTCACCAACACATGGTGGACTCCATGTGTGGACTCCAGCAGTTGGTGATGGACAGGGAGGCCTGGTGTGCTGCGGTTCATGGGGTCACAAAGAGTTGGACATGACTGAGTGACTGAACTGAACTCAACAACCCAAAGTTACAACTATATAATGTCTATTCTATGGAAAATAACAAATGTTCTCCTTATGGTACTTTTGAGACCTTCACTGCCACATTATTGTATGGACACAAAAAATAGAGAACAGAAAAATATAATTTCTTCATATTGAATAATCTAGATATATGCAACAGCAGCCAAAAAGAAAAGTGTGGATTTACATGCAATGACATTAAATAACTCCCCAAAAACTATCACTGACTAAAGGAACTTCGAGGACAAAGTTTATAGCATAAAAATTTTTATTTTAAAACACAGAAATAGTTAAAATATGTACAAACATTTCATATATCAGACAGAAATAAGACTTTAAAATGTGGAGAGAAGGAAGATAAGACCAAAAAAAAAAAAAAGCTTGTAAATACAGAGGACAAAGGCCAGGAAGGGGAAGTGGGTGCACTGGGTGAAAGGGATCAAGAAGTCATGGAGATATAATGTGCAGTGAAGTGACAATAGTTAGTAATACCATATTGCAAATTTTCTAACAAAGTAAACCTCTCTTTTTTTTATTTTAATGTTCCATTGTAAATCACTCTTATCTATGGACAGTAATCACAGTGATGGGCTCTGTCTCTCTCTCTCTCTCTCCCTACTCCCCAGCTTAAGCAAAAGGGAAATTTATTATCTTACATATTGGGAAGTTCTGAGGCCAAATAAGCTTCAGCATTGGGTGATTTAGCTGGTCAACAATGTCATCTAGGTCCATTTTTCTGCTCTGCCTTTCTGACTGGACTGGCGCCACCTTCAGGCTGCTGGATGGAGCCTTTCCAGCATTGCATCCAGACATAGAAATGTCTAGAAAGGGAGGGGCTCTAAGTTTTTTCTTAGGAAACAGAATCTTACTAGAAGCCCCATGGATTTTTGTCCTCACTGCAAGAATGAGTCACCAGTCCATTCTGAAACCAATCTCTGACTGGAGATGAGGCACCATAATTGTTTATGGTCAAACAGAATGTACCTTAGAAATGGTGCAGGTGATGGTGGAGGTTGTGCGTAACTAGAGATCTTGGACCTTGAGGACTAAGAAAACAAATGTGAGGGACATCAAAGAACACCTGCTTGTGAGTTAACTTGCCTAATTTAGTTAAGCTCTGTTTTGTTACTGGATCACCAAAAAGTAAATCTTAAATGTTCCCATCACAAGCAAAAAGCTTTGTAACTATGTGTGGTGATGGATGTTAACTAGACTTATTTGGCAATACATATAAAATAATCATGTTCCACATTTGAAACTAGTATCATGTTGTGTGTCCATTATACCACAATTTTTTAAATGTCCACTAATAAATAACAAATACATCATTCTGCTCACTGGCAACCCACTCCAGTACTCTTGCCTGGAAAATTCCACTGATTGAGGAGCCTGGTAGGCTACAGTCCATGGGACTGCAAAGAGTCAGACATGACTGAGCAACTTCACTGTGTTCACTGCTCACTCTGACCTAAGGGCCTCATAGGGATTAAAAGACCAGTAATAATTATTCATGTTGGGGAGATGTTCTTATACTTGGTATCACACTTTCTTATATCAAAAAATTGAAAACCACATTCAATGAGTATTTCAGTACAAATACATGCAATTGGGCTTCCCTTGTGCTCAGCTGGTAAAGAATCGGCCTGCAATGCAGGAGGCCTGAGTTAAATCCCTGGGTTGGGAAGATGGAACAGCTACCCACTCCAGTATTCTGGCCTGGAAGATTCCATGGACTGTATAGTTCACAGGGTCACAAAGAGCAACTGAGCAACTTTCACTTTCACCATGAAAATAGCTTAAAAATAGGACTGGGGTTTCTAAGAAGCTAATCATAGGAGAGATCAGGGAGAAGAAAGAATCCAGATCAGCGTTTTCCCAAGTTAATGCCTCGAGGGTGCAAGTTAGACTTAAAACAAGAAGCCTTTTCAATACACACAGACCAAGATCAGATGTCTTCCTTGGCTGGGCTTGCTGGTCTCTACATCACGAAAAATGCACGCATAAGGTTGCTGCCAGATGTCCAGAATTATAACATGGGGGATAGACAAGTAAAACTGTCTGAGAACTCCCTATTCAGTCTGCGAATATTATCTCTTCTTCCTTTCTTCCTTGATATTTGACTTGCTTTCCCACTATCTCTATAAGGGAATAGAGAGTAGAAATTTTAAGAATATTAGCACATGTATAGCAAGTTTCAAAGGAGAAAAATGGTGAAACTTACTTCTAGGCAAATTGGGGGCTTAAAGATTCCTCATTTTACCACAAGTATTAGTCCAGGTTCTCCTGAGAAACACACATCACTAGAATGTATATAGAGAGGAAGAGAGAAAGGGATTTATTTAAGGGATTGGCTCATGGGATTGTGGAGACTGGAAAGTTGAAAATCTGCAGGGCAGAGAGGCAGGGATGACCTGATGCTGCTTCTCAAGTCCAAATGCAATTTGGAAGAAGAATTCCCTCTTCCTCAGTGAGGTCAATCTTTTACTCTGTTTTTCAACTGCTTGAAAAAACGATCACCTATATAATGGAAGGTAATCTGCATCACTCAAAGTCTATTGATTTAAATGCTGTGTGTATGCATGAGTGCTCAGTCTCTCAGCTGTGTTGGACTCTGGGACCCCGTGGACTGTAGCTCTCCAGGCTTCTCTGTCCATGGGATTTCCCATGCAAGAATATTTCAGCAAGTTGACAATTCCTTCTTGAGGGGATCTTTCCAGCCCAGGGACTGAACCCACAACTCCTGCTTGGCAGATGGATTCTTTACCACTAAGTGACCTGGGAAGCTCTGATTTAAATGTTAATCTCATTTAAAAAAAAAAAAAAAAAAACCTTCACAGCAACAACTAGGCTAGTGTTTGACCAAACATCTGATACTATGGCTGAGACAAGCTGATAAAATAACTGTTTTGTTTTGTCTTGTTTTTCACAAGAGTAGGAAACCATACTATTTGAAAATTCTAGTGGGATAAGAAAAAGCAAGATTACGTAGTCTATAGGCTTTATGTGGGATGGAATGATTTGATGGAAATCAGTCCAGTATTCTTGCCTGGAGAATTCCATGGACAGAGGAGCCTAGCAGGCTACAGCCCATGGGGAGGCAAAGAATCGGACACAACTGAGCGACTAACACTTTCAACAGTGAATTGGTGAAAAAACTGTATCAGGTCAGCTTAATTCTGATGTGTCTTTATTTTCTTCACTGTTTAGAATAATCCCTTTTACCTAGTAAGTCATATTGTCCTGCTTGGCTATAAATTATTTCCTGGTTTTTATGAGAATAGCCATATTTCTTATCTTCTGATAAGTGGAACATGACATTTCTTAATGCTGAATACATTGGGGGGAAATCCTGTAAAGACTCACAAATTATAAGAGGTTTTCATAGGGTTCACTGGCTCATATAGATACTAGGAAAGACTCTACCAAGTGGTAAATGTATTGCCTCTAAGAATAAATTCTATTTATTTGCACCCATAGTTGTTTTCTTTTTATTTATTTTTTGAACTTTTTATTTTGTATTGTAGTAAAGCCAATTAACATTGTTGTGATAGTTTCAGGCAAACAGTGAAGGGACTCAGCCATACATATACATGTATCCATTCTCCCCTAAACTCCCTCCCACCCAGGATGCCACATAACATTGAGCAGACTTCCATGTGCTCTGCAGTAGGTCCTTGTTGGTTATGCATTTTAAATATGGCTATGCATACATGCCCATCCCTACCTCCCTAACAATCCCTTCCCTCCATCCTTCCCCCTGGAAACCATAAGTTCATCTCTATGTATATGAGATTTTCTGACTTGTAAGTTAGCTCATTTATATCATTTCTGTTTAGATACCACATATAAGGGTTGTTTTCATAACAGAAACCTTGATCAGTAACTCATTTTCTCAGACTGAACTGGGAGATCAAGGGAAAAGGCTGTGCCCTGATGCACAGGACCAGGAACTCACTTGGAAAGAACCAGGGAGGTCATTGGACTTCTCTCATGGCTCAGATAGTAAAGAATATACTTGCAATGCAAGACCCAGGTTTGATCCCTAGGTTGTTGGAGACAGTGAGAGGGTAACAGACAGAAAGGCCAGGGGTCTCCAAATAGAGGAAATAGGCTGCAAGTGTCAGACATTTTTTATCTCTCCCTAAAGCAGCAGGAAGAAACAGACTACAAGTGTCAGATTTTTTTCTTTCTCCATACAAAATTAAAAGGAGGTTTCTCTATGGAAATGTTTTTCTTAAGCTATGTTAATGATGCAGGCGGCTGCGATGACCAGAGCGCTAGGCGCAGGCGGCTGCGACAACCGGCGCGCTAAGCACGGCCAAGAGGAGCCACCCCATGTCCGAGGTCAGAGGCAGCAGCCGAGAGTACCAGACTGCAACAGGGCAGGAACGGCCGAGAGGAGCTACCCCGCGTCCGAGGTCCCGGGTGGTGACGAGAGGAGTTACCCCGTGTCTGAGGTCAGGGGCAGCGGCCGGGAGGAGCTACCCCACACTCTTAAGCCTGAGGCCAGGGGCGGTGGCCGGGAGAAGCAACCCACACAAGAGGCCAGGGGCGGTGGCCGGGAGGACCAACCCTACGTCCAAGGAGCAGTGGCTGCACGGGTGCAGGAGGGCCTAGAGGAGCTATCCCACGTTGAAGGTCAGGAAGGGCGGCGGTGAGGAGATACCCCTCATTCAAGGTAAGAAGCAATGGCTGCGCTTCGCTGGAGCAGCCATGAAGAGATACACCACGCCCAAGGTAAGAGAAACCCAAGTAAGACGGTAGATGTTGCAAGAGGGCATCAGAGGGCAAACACACTGAAACCATACTCACAGAAAACTAGTCAATAATCACACTAGGACCACAGCCTTGTCTAACTCAATGAAATTAAGCCATGCCCGTGGGGCAACCTAAGATGGGCAGGTCATGGTGGAGAGATCTGAGACAATGTGGCCCACTGGAGAAGGGAATGGCAAACCACTTCAGTATTCTTGCCTTGAGAACCCCATGAACAGTATGAAAAGGCAAAATGATAGGATACTGAAAGAGAAACTCCCCAGGTCAGTAGGTGCCCAATATGCTACTGGCGATCAGTGGAGAAATAACTCCAGAAAGAATGAAGGGATGGAGCCAAAGCAAAAAAAAATACCCAGCTGTGGATGTGACTGGTGATAGAAGCAAGGTCCGATGCTGTAAAGAGCAATATTGCATAGGAACCTGGAATGTCAGGTCCATGAATCAAGGCAAATTGGAAGTGGTCAAACAAGAGATGGCAAGAATGAATGTCGACATTCTAGGAATCAGCGAACTGAAATGGATGGAATGGGTGAATTGAACTCAGATGACCATTATATCTACTACTGCGGGCAGGAATCCCTCAGAAGAAATGGAGTAGCCATCATGGTCAACAAAAGAATCTGAAATGCAGCACTTGGATGCAATCTCAAAAACAATAGAATGATCTCTGTTCGTTTTCAAGGCAAACCATTCAGAATCACAGTAATCCAAGTCTATGCCCCAACCAGTAATGCTGAAGAAGCTAAAGTTGAACGGTTCTATGAAGACCTACAAGACCTTTTAGAACTAACACCCAAAAAAGATGTCCTTTTCATTTTGGGAACTGGAATGCAAAAGTAGGAAGTCAAGAAACATCTGGAGTAACAGGCAAATTTGGCCTTGGAATATGCAATGAAGCAGGGCAAAGACTAATAGAGTTTTGCCAAGAAAATGAACTGGTCATAACAAACACCCTCTTCCAACAACACAAGAGAAGACTCTATACATGGACATCACCAGATGGGCAACACCGAAATCAGATTGATTATATTCTTTGTAGCCAAAGATGGAGAAGCTCTATACAGTCAGCAAAAACAAGACCAGGAGCTGACTGTGGCTCAGACCATGAACTCCTTATTGCCAAATTCAGACTTAAATTGAAGAAAGTAGGGAACACCACTACACCATTCAGGTATGACCTAAATCAAATCCCTTATGATTATACAGTGGAAGTGAGAAATAGATTTAAGGGCCTAGATCTGATAGATAGAGTGCCTAATGAAGTATGGAATGAGGTTCGTGACATTGTACAGGAGACAGGGATCAAGACCAACCCCATGGAAAAGAAATGCAAAAAAGCAAAATGGTTGTCTGCAGAGGCCTTACAAATACCTGTGAAAAGAAGAGAAGTGAAAAGCAAAGGAGAAAAGGAAAGATATAAACATCTGAATGCAGAGTTCCAAAGAATAGCAAGAAGAGATAAGAAAGCCTTCCTCAGTGGTCAGTGCAAAGAAATAGAGGAAAACACAGAATGGGAAAGACTAGAGATCTCTTCAAGAAAATCAGAAATACCAAAGGAACATTTTACGCAAAGATGGGCTCGATCAAGGACAGAAATGGTATACACCTAACAGAAGCAGAAGATATTAAGAAGAGATGGCAAGAATACACAGAAGAACTGTACAAAAAAGATCTTCATGACCCAGATAATCAAGATGGTGTGATCACTGACCTAGAGCCAGACATGCTGGAATGTGAAGTCAAGTGGGCCTTAAAAAGCATCACTACGAACAAAGCTAGTGGAGGTGATGAAATTCTAGTTGAGCTATTCCAAACCCTGTAAGATAATGCTGTGAAAGTGCTGCACTCAATACGCCAGCAAATTTGGGAAACTCAGCAGTGGCCACAGGACTGGAAAAGGTCAGTTTTCATTCCAATCCCAAAGAAAGGCAATACCAAAGAGTGCTCAAACTACCGCACAATTGCACTCATCTCACACACTAGTAAAGTAATGCTCAAAATTCTCCAAGCCAGGCTTCAGCAATATGTGAACCATGAACTTCCTGATGTTCAAACTGGTTTTAGAAAAGGCAGAGGAACTAGAGATCAAATTGCCAACATCCGCTGGATCATGGAAAAAGCAAGAAGTTCCATAAAAACATCTATTTCTGCTTTATTGACTATGCCAAAGCCTTTGACTGTGTGGATCACAATAAACTGTGGAAAATTCTGAAAGAGATGGGAATACCAGACCACCTGACCTGCCTCTTGAGAAATCTGTATGCAGGTCAGGAAGCAACAGTTAGAACTGGACATGGAACAACAGACTGGTTCCAAATAGGAAAAAGAGTACGTCAAGGCTGTATATTGTCACCCTGCTTATTTAACTTCTATGCAGGGTACATCATGAGAAACGCTGGACTGGAAGAAACACAAGCTGGAATCAAGTTTGCCAGGAGAAATATCAATAACCTTAGGCATGCAGATGACACCACCCTTATGGCAGAAAGTGAAGAGGAACTAAAAAGCCTCTTGATGAAAATGAAAGTGGAGAGTGAAAAAGTTGGCTTAAAGCTCAACATTCAGAAAACGAAAATCATGGCATCCGGTCCCATCACTTCATGGGAAATAGATCGGGAAACCGTGGAAACAGTGTCAGACTTTATTTGGGGGGGCTCCAAAATCACGCACATGTTGCCTGAAGCCATGAAATTAAAAGACGCTTACTCCTTGGAAGGAAAGTTATGACCAACCTAGATAGCATATTCAGAAGCAGAGACATTACTTTGCCAACAAAGGTCCGTCTAGTCAATGCTATGGTTTTTCCAGTAGTCATGTATGGATGTGAGAGTTGGACTGTGAAGAAGGCTGAGCGCTGAAGAATTGATGCTTTTGAACTGTGGTGTTGGAGAAGACTCTTGAGAGTCCCTTGGACTGCAAGGAGATCCAACCAGTCCATTCTGAAGGAGATCAGCCCTGGGATTTCTTTGGAAGGAATGATGCTGAAGCTGAAACTCCAGTACTTTGGCCACCTCATGCGAAGAGTTGACTCTTTGGAAAAGACTCTGATGCTGGGAGGGATTGGAGGCAGGAAGAGAAGGGGACGACAGAGGATGAGATGGCTGGATGGCATCACTGGCTCGATGGACGTGAGTCTGAGTGAACTCCTGGTGTTGGTGATGGACAGGGAGGCCTGGCATGCTGCGATTCATGGGGTCGCAAAGAGTCGGACACGACTGAGCGACTGATCTGATCTGATCTGATCTAATGTTAATGCAACTATGCAGTTGCTTTGAATTTGCCTTTCTTTAAAATGGTTCCACCTAAGACTAACTTTTTTTCTTTTCTCAAACCTTGGGCTAATAATAGCTCACCAAACCAGTATTCATATCAATTGTTTTATGGCTGGGAGATGGCACACCTCATGCCATCCTACATCAAAAATGCATATTGTAGGAGAGGGGCCTGGTGAAACTCCTTCAGCCTTGAGGTGTCTCTCTTATCTGATTAATAGCTTTCTAACATACATAAAACAGCTTGCTAAAACTAAGGGGGGGCACTCTCCACCCCCCTTCTGATGTCTCTGTCAGAAGCTTTCTCTGCTCCTTTTTATAATTTAATAAAACTCTGCTATACAAAAGTTCTTGAGTGATCAAGCCTGGTCCCTGGTCCCAAAGTTAAATCTTCTTTGGAGATCATGAATCTGACATGGTTACCATAAGCTATCAGTAGGAATGGCTACCCCCTCCAATATTCTTGCCTGGGGAATTCCATGGACAGAGGAGCCTGGTGGCTTACAGTCCATGGGGTCGCAAAGAGTCGGACACGACTACTCAGTCGACTAACATTTTCCTTCAGTTTCATAGAAGTCATTTGTGCTATACGTGGAGAAGCCACTTAACCAGGGGACAGTGACTATACCTTAGTTATTCTACCTTAGAAGTTGCCTTAGTTCTTACTTCTCACCTGTCCTCAACTCCCTGTCTCCTGATTCCAGGGCTCCAAGCCCTGCTGACATAATTGTGAGCTCAAGCTCAAACTCGAGGCTGTTTCACTTCTACTATCCATGCTCATCTTGTGTCACATGTCTCCTCTTAAACCTGAGGAGAGATCCTGGAAGAGAAATATTCAGAGCAGATTGCTGCCATTGCCAGAGAACAAAGAACCTAGGTACACCAATCTAAAGAACTTTCTCCTCTACAGTCTAACACTTCCACTGGGAGAGGGTGGAATTTCTAAGATATACTGCTGATATCAGCTGTCAGTCTATGTATGCTCTGTCCTTTATCTGTAGCATCTGAAGTTCTATGAGGACCGTGTCCATTGCTGACTGACTCCTCAGGGAGTCCCAAGAGTTGGAGGTGAAAGGCTGAGTTCTCAATTCTGAGTACAGTACAAGAGGATATGGGATGCCATTGAAGAAGAAGGATGCAGGGCCCGGAGCCACCTCCCCAGGAGGCAACGGTTATGGGGACAGGAGGTGAAATTGTGTGTGACTCTACTATTTTTGTCCTCTTTCTGTTTATCTGTCCCAGGATTCTTAATGCTGCTGTTTTTGCCATTGGAATCCACATCCTGAAACAAGAAACATAAGTCTGCTCAGCCAGGCCCATTAGGGACATAAACTGTGACGTATTTGCTGGGGTCTACATCCTCTTACCAACAAAGGAAGAGGAAAATAGGATTATCCTGAGTGTAAGGCTCACACACAGTTTTATGAATGTAAGAGAAGTTATTCCTCCCCACCCCAACATGCTCCGAAGTTCTTGTCTCTTCCTATTCCAACAGAGGGCTTCCCAGGTGACTCAGTGATAATGTGCCTGCCAATGTAGGAGACACAGGTTTAATCCCTGGATAATGAAAAGCACCTGGTAAAGGAAATGGCAACCCACTCCAGTGTTCTTACCAGGAGAATCCCAAGGAGTCTGGCGGGCTAAAGTCCATGGGGTCACAAAGACTCAGATACGACTTAGTGACTAAACGACAACTTCTAATGGAAGTCACCCTATCCATTCCTTCCCTTCCTCTACTACTATATCACCAGCTTGAAGTGGGCTTTGTTCATTCCTTGGCTTTCTGAACAAATCTCCATCCCCACTGCTTCTTCCCTCACAGTCTGTGCTTGGTGGTGCCCTCCAAATCCTCCATGTGTCAACACTGATGCCTGCCACTGCATTCCAGGATTCAGTTCTGCATCTGAGGACAGCTTCACCAGCCCCTTGAAGAGTCACCATGGTACAGAGCCTTGGGGTGGTGAAAATGCTCAGACATATTTGGGGAGAGGCTGTGGTACATCTATAGCCTTCAGCTCTGAGGACAGCACAGAAGCACTTTGTTGAGAATAAAAAGAAGACACTTTAAGAAAGCATGAAGGAACTGAGCAGTCCCAGAGGGGCTGCAAATTTAATTGATACCAACAATGGAAAAAAGTCCTTTCCTCCACATCATCGCTAACACTTGTTCTTTCTTGTCTTTTTGATAATAGTTATTCTAACAAGTGTGAGGTGATATCTGATTCTGGTTTTGATTTCCTTTTCGTTGATGATTGGTGATGTTCAACACCTTTTCATGTACCTATTGGCCATTTGTTAGTCTTCTTTGGAAAAATGTCTGTTCAGGTCATGTACCCATTTTTTACTCAATCACTTTGTTTGTTTCTTTTGCCATTGATTTGTATGAGTTCTTTATATATTTTGTATATTAACCCCTTGTGTATGTGTGATTTGTAAATTATTCTCTGAAATTGTAGATTGTCTTTTCATTTTTTGATAGTTTTCTTTGCTGTACAGAGCTTTGTAATTTGATGGAGTCTCGTCTCCCTCTTTTTGCTTCTGTTGTGTTTGCTGCTGCTCCTGCTGCTGCTGCTGCTGCTGCTGCTGCTGCTGCTGCTGCTGCTAAGTCACTTCAGTCGTGTCTGACTCTGTGCGACCGCACAGACGGGAGCCCACCAGGCTCCCCTGTCCCTGGGATTCTCCAGGCAAGAACACTGGAGTGGGTTGCCAGTTCCTTCTGCAATGCATGAAAGTGAAAAGTGAAAGTGAAGTTGCTCAGTCCTGTCCGACTCTTAGCGACCCCATGGACTGCAGCCTACCAGGCTCCTCCGTCCATGGGATTTTCCAGGCAAGAGTACTGGATGCCATTGGGATGCCATTGCCTTCTCCTGTTGTGTTTGCATTTGCTGTCAAGTCAAATAAAATAAAAAAAGTTATTGCCAAGACCAGGGTCAAGAGCTTTCATTTTTATTTTTTTAATGAATTTTATGATTTCATGGTACTCTTGATTTGTAATCATCAAATTCAGGCTCAAAGAGATTGAGTGACTGGTCCAAAGTTATATAACTAATAAGGTGGTAGAAACAGACCATGCTTAAAGCCAAGGAGTTTTTATTCTTCAACAAAATAGAATCAGAAAAGGAAATTATTAAACATAAATGTTAAGATGAAAACTTTTGCTATGGGCATTTTACCATAATCATTTTTAAAATAAGGGGGGAAAATTATATGATTTTTCATTGTGAAGTACTCTTCATCTACTTATAATAGCCTTTATTATTGGTAATAAAATGAATTATTCATAGTATATTTGAAACAATGAGTTACCAAAAAAAAAAAAAAAAAAAACCCTACAATATTCTAGGGTATTAGACTTCTGGGTGATATTTTTTTCTATTTTTTTTACTTTTTCTCTGTTTTCCAAGTATCCATGTATTATTTAAAATTTGGGAGAAAGTAAATTTTATAAAAGAAAAAAAAAGATGTTATGGTTACTGCACAGCCCTTACATGACCCTGGAGGTATCCTAAAGATTCCTTTGTGTACTTAGACAAAGTGTGTGTCTGTGTCTTGCAGAAATATGCAGGCTTTTGAACATGGAGAAGAAATCTGGCTGCTGCTGTAACTGGATTCCAGCTCCTTCCTTGGACTACGCTTGTCAGGTTGAGGAATCTCCCATCCTCATGTCTTCCCCTTCCAGCACTCATTCCCATATGCCCCCACTCACTGCTTCCTATCCCTCAGCCTTTAATATGGGTCTCCAGCTATTGCCATCATCTGAGAGGAGGAATTCTCAGTGCTCAGATGGGAGGCGAACAGGAATTCCTCAGCTGTGCATCCCTCCCCCTTCCATTCATATCCTTATGTTAATACTACCCACAACCTGGACCTGGGGCCTTAGAAGGAACATCAAGAGTCTGGATAAGAAATTCTGACCTGGGGAACACCAATTGTCTTCCCTGACTGATCATGACCCTGTGAGTCCTTCCAGGCTCTAAAAGTCTTTAGTCTCCTGACTGCAAGGAGCTCAAACATGTACAAAGGCCAAACATCCTATTCCTGCATTTTTACTAAGTTGTTGTTGTTCTTAGCATTGGTGTCTAACACTTGCTGTATGGTTTCCTGGCCTACTCCAAGGAGACCTGCATCATGGGCACCTTTTTTTTTATCTTTAGGAACAGGAAGAGGTAAGATGCCAGAAAACACTCACAACAACTCAGCTATGAGCAGCTTCCTGCTGCTTCCTCATTTCCCATGCATAACAGGCTCTGATAAAATGGGATTTCTCCAGGAGTGGAGACAGCAAGACTCCCCCAGAGACTTCCTCAAGCATCTTGAGAAGTTTTAACATTGAGAGCTGGGGAAGTGCCTGATGAGGATTTCAGGGTATTCTAGGGATTCTATAGCTAAAGGGGAGATGGAGGAGAGCAATGTGTAGGAGCCTGGCCACCTAGACCTAACCTCAGTGCAAATGATTGATATTACTCTGGATAATCCCCCAGCCGTAACTTCCCTCCATTTCCTCAGCATCGTGGAAAGCCTTCAATGTCACTGTCATTCACACTTAGGACTGACTACAGCTCATATGCAGGTCCCTGATGATTCAAACAGTACCAAGAGGATGGTCTGGAACAGAATCATGGCCTCTGTCTACCCCAAAAGGCCTACACTGGGGATGCAGACTTCCTTCCAGCCCCCATATGGGTGTCTGGATTGAGGTACAGTTAGATATAGCCAGAGAGCAAAAATTAGCAGAATAGTAAGCCAGCTTTCTGGAGCAGCTGGTTCTAACTCAGCCCAACTCCAGGAGAGCTACTGAGGAGCTGAGTCAGTTCAGTCCTTGGGTCAGGATCAGGATGGAGGCTAGAGCCATGTGAATTCACAATGGAATTCATACCTTTGTGAGGTGACCTTTCGTTGTGTTCCAGACATCAACAAGTGTGAACCATCATGGAAACTGTCCTGTGGAATTTATATAGACTGCCAGAACTTAAACAAGAGCTACCATCAATGCAGAGGAAACAGATCTCTTTCTCAAGAAGTGTTTGAGAATGAGTATACTAACACATGTTCTGGTAAAAAGGAATCCATTCTTTCATTTCCTCTTTCATGAGATTTGGCCACTTACTCCAAGCCAGAGAGGTCTGTTCTCAGCATCTACTGGTATCCCCTCTTTCTCCAAACCCCAAGGGTCAGAACCTCTCACAGAGTATCATTTCTGCAATTTTGGAATGCCCCCTTGACACTTGGCATCTTATTTTCTTAAAACAAACAGAGGGGTGGTATTAAAGACATTTCAGGAGTTGACCTCCAGTGCAATGAGTCCTAGGGTACTATCTGTGTTCTTCATCAATTGCCAAGATGAGACCATCCTTCACTGGATCCTATATAGGTTTGGGCAAGTCAGGGGTCCTTTCAGACTCTGCTGCGATGATGGACCCAAGAACTCTGTCTAGAAATGTCAGAAGGGGGATATTCAAGTTGGCCTCATGTTCTCCAGCCAGCCCTGTCCCTGGACAGCAACCACATCCAGCCCCTGGCCCAGTTCCTTGGCCACTCAGCCTTTGTTTATTTCTCCTGGCAAGGATCCACCATATCCCTGACCAATAATTTCAATTCACAGGTCTATGGGAAACTCAAATGACCTGGGAGGATGTTATGTCAGAATGGGTAGGTTGACATGAACCACACCACACATACTCAAAATGGCTCCCATCTGGAGCAGATGGAAAAAGAGAGGGTCACTGGACTTCATTACCCTAGCCCAACTCTCTACTTAGGAATTCAACAAAGATCCCATATTGACCCAGACCACTTGAGACTTGTGCAGAAGGAGCCCACAAGTTTGCATCCTTAGTTGGATGCCCAGGGCTAAGAAGACAGAAGCACCAGCCACTCCTCATCCATCACCACCTGCTCCATTGTTTGGCCACCCAGCCTTCACACAAAGCTGGCCTCACTCAGTAGATGAGTCTTACCACTTCATTTCCATTTAAAAAAAAATCCCTGTAGTATAAGTTTTGAATAATGGTTGAATAACTGTTGAATAAAGTTATTTGGGGCACATAATAGAGTTTAAAATTGCTTAGTAATGTGGTAGTTCTATTTTCAGCTTTTTGAGGAAACACAAAACTAGTTTTCCAAAGTGGTTATTTCTCCATTTTATATTTTCAACAGAAATGCACAAGGGTTTCAATTTCCTCATCCTCAGCAACACTTGTTATTTCCATTTTGCTTTCTTTTCCTTGTAGCCATTCAAGTGTGTGTCAGGTGCTATCTCATGCTTTCATCTACATTTCCCTGCAAAGTTAAAGTTAAGTCGCTCAGTCGTGTCCGACTCTTTGCAATCCCCTGGACTGTAGCCCACCAGGCTCCTCCATCCATGGGATTCTCCAGGCAGGAATACTGGAGTGGGTCGCCATTTCCTTCTCCAGGGGATCTTCCTGACACAAGGATCGAACCCAGGTCTCCTGCATTAGATGTATACGCTTTAACCTCTTTTCATGCCATTGTTGAATTTGTCTAATTTATTTTTTTATTTTTTATTTATTTATTTATTTTACTTTACAATATTGTATTGCTTTTGCCATACATCAACATGCATCCACCACAGGTGTACACATGTTACCCATCCTGAACCCCCCTCCCACCTCCCTTCCCCATACCATCCCTCTGGGTCATCCCAGTGCACCAGCCACAAGCTTCCTGTATGCTGCATCGAATCTGGACTGGCGATTCATTTCTTATATGATATTGTACATGTTTTAGTGCCATTCTTCCAAATCGTCTCCCCCTACCCTGTCCTCTCCCACAGAGTCCAAAAGGCTGTTCTATATATCTGTGTCTCTTTTGCTGTCTCGTATACAGGGTTGTCGTTACCATCTTTCTAAATTCCATATATATGCATTAGTATACTGCATTGGTGTTTTTCTTTCTGGCTTACTTCACTCTGTATAATAGGCTCCAGTTTCATCCACCTCATTAGAACTGATTCAAATGTATTCTTTTTAATGGCTGAGTAGTACTTCATTGTGTATATGTACCACAGCTTTCTTATCTATTCATCTGCTGATGGACATCTAGGTTGCTTCCATGTCCTGGCTATCACAAACAGTGCTGCAATGATCATTGGGGTACACGTGTCTCTTTCCCTTCTGGTTTCCTTGGTGTGTATGCCCAGCAGTGGGATTGCTGGGTCATATGGCAGTTCTATTTCCAGTTTCTTAAGGAATCTCCACACTGTTCTCCATTGTGGCTGTACTAGTTTGCATTCCCACCAACAGACTAAGAGGGTTCCCTTTTCTCCATATCCTCTCCAGCATTTTTGCTTGTAGACTTTTGGATAGCAGCCATTCTGACTGAGGTGAAATGGTACCTCACTGTGGTTTTGATTTGTATTTCTCTCATAATGAGTGATGTTGAGCATCTTTTCATGTGTTTGTTAGCCACATGTATGTCTTCTTTGGAGAAATGTCTATTTAGTTCTTTGGCCCATTTTTTGATTGGGTCGTTTATTTTTCTGGAATTGAGCTGTAGGGGTTGCTTGTATATTTTTGAGATTAGTTGTTTGTCAGTTGCTTCATTTGTTATTATTTTCCCCCATTCTGAAGGCTGTCTTTCACCCTGCTTAGAGTTTCTTTTGTCGTGCAGAAGCTTTTAATTTTTATTAGATCCCATTTGTTTATTTTTGCTTTTATTTCCAAAATTCTGGCAGGTGGGTCATAGAGGATCCTGCTGTGATGTATGTCGGAGAGTGTTTTGCCTATGTTCTCCTCTAAGAGTTTTATAGTTTTCTGGCCTTATGTTTAGATCTTTAATCCATTTTTAGTTTATTTTTGTGTATGGTGTAAGAAAGTGTTCTAGTTTCATTCTTTGACAAATGGTTGACCAGTTTTCCCAGCACCACTTGTTAAAGAGATTGTCTTTTCTCCATTGTATATTCTTTTCTGCTTTGTCAAAGATAAGTTGTCCATAGGTGTGTGGGTTTATCTCTGGGCTTTCTATTTTGTTTCATTGATCTATATTTCTGTTTTTGTGCCAGAACCATACTGTCTTGATGACTGTGGTTTTGTGGTAGAGCCTGATTTTACAAAAGGCAGAGGAACCAGAGATCAAATTGCCAACGTTTGCTGGATCATGGAAAAGGCAAGAGAGTTCAAGAAAAACATCTATTTCTGCTTTATTGACTATGCCAAAGCCTTCGACTGTGTGGATCACAATAAACTGTGGAAATTTCTGAAAGAGATGGGAATACCAGACCACCTGATCTGCCTCTTGAGAAATTTGTATGCAGGTCAGGAAGCAACAGTTAGAACTGGACATGGAACAACAGACTGGTTCCAAGTAGGAAAAGGAGTACATCAAGGCTGTATATTGTCACCATGTTTATTTAACTTATACACAGAGTACATCATGAGAAACGCTGGACTGGAAGAAACACAAGCTGGAATCAAGATTGCCGGGAGAGATATCAATAACCGCAGATATGCAGATGACACCACCCTGATGGCAGAAAGTGAAGAGGAACTAAAAAGCCTCTTGATGAAAGTGAAAGTGGAGAGTGAAAAAGTTGACTTAAAGCTCAACATTCAGAAAACGAAGATCATGGCATCCGGTCCCATAACTTCATGGGAATTAGATCGGGAAACAGTGGAAACAGCATCAGACTTTCTTTTTCGGGGCTCCAAAATCACTGCAGATGGAGACTGCAGCCATGAAATTAAAAGACGCTTACTCCTTGAAAGGAAAGTTATGATCAACCTAGATAGCATATTCAAAAGCAGAGACATTACATTGCCAACAAAGGTTCGTCTAGTCAAGGCTATGGTTTTTCCAGTGGTCATGTATGGATGTGAGAGTTGGACTGTGAAGAAGGCTGAATGCCGAAGAATTGATGCTTTTGAACTGTGGTATTAGAGAAGACTCTTGAGAGTCCCTTGGACTACAAGGAGATCCCACCAGGCCATTCTGAAGGAGATCAGCCCTGGGATTTCTTTGGAAGGAATGATGCTAAAGCTGAAACTCCAGTACTTTTGCCATCTCACGTGAAGAGTTGACTCACTGGAAAAGACTCTGATGCTGGGAGGGATTGGGGGCAAGAGGAGAAGGGGACGACAGAGGATGAGACGGCTGGATGGCATCACTGACTCAATGGACGTGAGTCTGAGTGACCTCTGGGAGTTGGTGATGGAAAGGGAGGCCTGGCGTGCTGCGATTCATGGGGTTGCAAAGAGTCAGACATGACTGAGCGACTGATCTGATCTGATCTGATCCGAAGTCAGGCAGGTTGATTCCTCCACTTCCATTTTTCTTTCTCAAGATTGCTTTGGCTATTCGAGGTTTTTTGTATTTCCATACAAATTGTGAAATGATTTGTTCTAGCTCTGTGAAAAATACCGTTGGTAGCTTGATAGGGATTGCATTGAATCTATAGATTGCTTTGGGTAGTATATTCATTTTCACTGTATTGATTCTTCCGATCCAGGAACATGGTATATTTCTCCATCTATTAGTGTCCTCTTTGATTTCTTTCACCAGTGTTTTATAGTTTTCTATATATAGGTCTTTAGTTTCTTTAGGTAGATATATTCCTAAGTATTTTATTCTTTTCGTTGCAATGATGAATGGAATAGTTTCCTTAATTCCTCTTTCAGTTTTCTCATTATTAGCGTATAGGAATGCAAAGGATTTCTGTGTGTTGATTTTATATCCTGAAACTTTACTATATTCATTGATTCAGATCAGATCAGTTGCTCAGTCATTTCCGACTCTTTGCGACGCCGTGAATCGCAGCACGCCAGGCCTCCCTGTCCATCACCAACTCCCGGAGTTCACTCAGACTCACGTCCATCGAGTCAGTGATGCCATCAAGTCATCTCATCCTCTGTCGTCCTCTTCTCCTCTTGCCCCCAATCCCTCCCAGCATCAGAGTCTGTTCCAATGAGTCAACTCTTCCATTGACGTGGCCAAAGTTCTGGAGTTTCAGCTTTAGCATCATTCCTTCCAAAGAAATCCCAGGGCTGATCTCCTTCAGAATGGCCTGGTGGGATCTCCTTGCAGTCCAAGGGACTCTCAAGAGTCTTCTCCAACACCACAGTTCAAAAGCATCAATTCTTCAGCGCTCAGCCTTCTTCACAGTCTAACTCTCACATCCATACATGACCACTGGAAAAACCATAGCCTTGACTAGACGAACCTTTGTTGGCAAAGTAATGTCTCTGCTTTTGAATAAGCTATCTAGGTTGGTCATAACTTTCCTTCCAAGGAGTAAGCGTCTTTTAATTTCATGGCTACAGTCACCATCTGCAGTGATTTTGGAGCCCCAAAAAATAAAGTCTGACACTGTTTCCACTGTTTATCGATCTATTTCCCATGAAGAATGGGACCGGATCCATGATCTTCATTTTCTGAATGTTGAGCTTTAAGCCAACTTTTTCACTCTCCACTTTCATTTTCATCAAGAGGCCTTTTAGTTCCTCTTCACTTTCTGCCATCAGGGTGGTGTCATCTGCATATCTGAGGTTATTGATATTTCTCCCGGCAATCTTGATTCCAGCTTGTGTTTCTTCCAGTCCAGCGTTTCTCATGATGTACTCTGCATAGAATTTAAATAAGCAGGGTGAAATATACAGCCTTGACCTACTCCTTTTCCTTTTGGAACCAGTCTGTTGTTCCATGTCCAGTTCTAACTGTTGCTTCCTGACCTGCATACAAATTTCTCAAGAGGCAGATCAGGTGGTCTGGTATTCCCATCTCTTTCAGAAATTTCCACAGTTTATTGTGATCCACACAGTCGAAGGCTTTGGCATAGTCAATAAAGCAGAAATAGATGTTTTTCTGGAACTCTCTTGCTTTTTCCATGATCCAACGTATGTTGGCAATTTGATCTCTGGTTCCTCTGCCTTTTCTAAAACCAGCTTGAACATCAGGAAGTTCAGGGTTCACGTATTGCTGAAGCCAGGCTTGGAGATTTTTGAGCATTACTTTACTAGTGTGTGAGATGAGTGCAATTGTGTGGTAGTGTGAGCATTCTTTGGCATTGCCTTTCTTTGGGATTGGAATGAAAACTGACCTTTTCCAGTCCTGTGGCCACTGCTGAGTTTTCCAAATTTGCTGTCATATTGAGTGCAGCACTTTCACAATATCATCTTACAGGATTTGGAGTAGCTCAATTGGAATTCTGTCACCTCCACTAGCTTTGTTCGTAGTGATGCTTTTTAAGGCCCACTTGACTTCACATTCCAGGATGTCTGACTCTAGGTCAGTGATCACACCATCGTGATTATCTGGATCGTGAAAATCTTTTTTGTACAGTTCTGTGTATTCTTGCCATCTCTTCTTAATATCTTCTGCTTCTGTTAGGTCCATACCATTTCTGTCTTTGATCGAGCCCATTTTTGCATAAAATATTCCTTTGGTATCTCTGAATTTCTTGAAGAGATCTCTAGTGTTTCTCATCCTGTTGTTTTCCTTTATTTCTTTGCATTGATCGCTGAAGAAGGCTTTCTTATCTCTTCTTGCTATTCTTTGGAAGTATGCATTCAGATGTTTATATCTTTCCTTTTCTCCTTTGCTTTTCACTTCTCTTTTTTTCAAAGCTATTTGTAAGGCCTCCCCAGACAGCCATTTTGGGTTTTTTTGCATTTCTTTTCCATGGGGATGGTCTTGATCACTGTCCTGTACAATGTCACGAACCTCATTCCATACTTCATCAGGCACCCTATCTATTAGATCTAGGCCCTTAAATCTATTTCTCACTTCCACTGTATAATCATAAGGGATTTGATTTAGGTCATACCTGAATGGTGTAGTGGTTTTCCCTACTTTCTTCAATTTAAGTCTGAATTTGGCAATAAGGAGTTCATGGTCTGAGCCACAGTCAGCTCCTGGTCTTGGTTTTGCTGACTGTATAGAGCTTCTCCATCTTTGGCTGCAAAGAATATAATCAATCTGATTTCGGTGTTGACCATCCGGTGATGTCCATGTATAGAGTCTTCTCTTGTGTTGTTGGAAGAGGGTGTTTGTTATGACCAGTGCATTTTCTTGGCAAAACTCTATTAGTCTTTGCCCTGCTTCATTGCATATTCCAAGGCCAAATTTGCCTGTTACTCCAGATGTTTCTTGACTTCCTACTTTTGCATTCCAGTCCCCTATAATGAAAAGGACATCTTTTTTGGGTGTTAGTTCTAAAAGGTCTTGTAGGTCTTCATAGCACCGTTCAACTTCAGCTTCTTCAGCGTTACTGGTTGGGGCATAGACTTGGATTACTGTGATATTGAATGGTTTGCCTCGGAAAATAACAGAGATCATTCTGTTGTTTTTGAGATTGCATCCAAGTACTGCATTTCAGACTCTTTTGTTGACCATGATGGCTACTCCATTTCTTCTGAGGGATTCCTGCCCACAGTAGTAGATATAATGGTTATCTGAGTTAAATTCACCCATTCCAATCCATTTCAGTTCACTGATTCCTGGAATGTCGACATTCATTCTTGCCATCTCTTGTTTGACCACTTCCAGTTTGCCTTGATTCATTGATTAGCTCTAGTAATTTTCTGGTGGAGTCTTTAGGGTTTTCTATGTAGAGGATCATGTCATCTGCAAATAGTGAGAGTTTTACTTCTTCTTTTCCAATTTGGTTTCCTTTTATTTCTTTTTCTGCTCTGATTGCTGTGGCCAAAACTTCCAAAACTATGGTGAATAGTAATGGTGACAGTGGGCACCCTTGTCTTGTTCCTGACTTTAGGGGAAATGCTTTCAATTTTTCACCATTGAGGATAATGTTTGGTGTGGGTTTGTCATATGTAGCTTTTATTATGTTGAGGTATGTTCCTTCTATTCCTGCTTTATGGAGAGTTTTTATCATAAATGGATGTTGAATTTTGTCAAAGGCTTTCTCTGCATCTATTGAGATAATCATATGGCTTTTATTTTTCAATTTGTTAATGTGGTATATTACATTGGTTGATTTGCAGATATTGAAGAATCCTTGCATCCCTGGGATAAAGCCCACTTGGTCATGGTGTATGATCTTTTTAATGTGTTGTTGGATTTTGCTTGCTAGAATTTTATTAAGGATTTTTGCATCTATGTTCATCAGTGATATTGGCCTGTAGGTTGTTTGTTTGTGTTTTTGGTTTTTTTGTGTGTGTGTGGTTTTTGGTTTGTGTGTGTGTGTGTGTGTGTGTTTTTCTTTTGTGGCATCTTTGTCAGGTTTTGGTATTAGGGTGATGGTGGCCTCATAGAGTGAGTTTGGAAGTTAACCTTCCTCTGCAATTTTCTGGAAGAGTTTTAGTAGGATAGTTGTCAGCTCTTCTCTTCATTTTTGGTAGAATTCAGCTGTGAAGCTGTCTGGACCTGGGCTTTTATTTGCTGGAAGATTTCTGATTACAGTTTCAATTTCCATGCTTGTGATGGGTCTGTTAGTATTTTCTCTTTCTTCCTGGTTAAGTTTTGAAAAGTTGTACTTTTCTTAGAATTTGTGCATTTCTTCCACGTTGTCCATTTTATTGGCATATAATTGCTGATAGTAGTCTCTTATGACCTTTTGTATTTCTGTGTTGTCTGTTGTGATCTCTCCATTTTCATTTCTAATTTTATTGATTTGATTTTTCTCCCTTTGTTTCTTGATGAGTCTGGCTAATGGTTTGTCAATTTTATTTGTCCTTTCAAAGAACCAGCTTTTGGCTTTGTTGATTTTTGCTATGGTCTCCTTTTTTTCTATTGCATTTATTTCTGCTTTAATTTTTAAGATTTCTTTCCTTCTACTAACCCTGGGGTTCTTCATTTCTTCCTTTTCTACTTGCTTTAGGTGTATAGTTATGTTATTTATTTGATTTTTTTCTTGTTTCTTGAGGTATGCCTGTATTGCTATGAACTTTCCCCTTAGCACTCTTTTACAGTGCCCCATAGGTTTTGGGTTGTTGTGTTTTCATTTTCATTCATTTCTATGCGTATTTTGATTTCTTTTTTGATCTCTTCTGTGATTTTTTGGTTATTCAGCAGTGTGTTGTTCAGCCTCCATATGTTGGAATTTTTAATCGTTTTTCTCCTGTAATTGAGATCTAATCTTACTGCATTGTGGTCAGAAAAGATGTTTGGAATGATTTCAATTTTTTTTTAATTTACCAAGGCTAGATTTATGGCCCAGGACGTAATCTATCCTGGAGAAGGTTCCATGTGCACTTAAGAAAAAGGTGAAATTCATTGGTTTTGGGTGAAATGTCCTATAGATATCAATTAGGTCTAACTGGTCTATTGTATCATTTAAAGGTTCTG
Source organism: Bos grunniens (assembly GCF_055505025.1). NCBI lineage: Eukaryota > Metazoa > Chordata > Mammalia > Artiodactyla > Bovidae > Bos > Bos grunniens. The sequence goes on from NC_141171.1 coordinate 11,015,390, forward strand.
TTTCTTTGTTAATTTTCTGTTTAGCTGATCTATGCATAGGTGTGAGTGGGGTATTAAAGTCTCCCACCTTTATTGTGTTATTGTTAATTTACCCTTTCATACTTGTTAGCATTTGTCTTACATGTTGCGGTGCTCCTATGTTGGGTGCATATATATTTATAATTGTTATATCTTCTTCTTGGATTGATCCTTTGATCATTATGTAGTGTCCTTCTTTGTCTCTTTTTACAGCTTTTGTTTTATCTCTGGGCTTTCTATTTTGTTCCATTGATCAATATTTCTGTCTTTGTGCCAGTACCATACTGTCTTGATAACTGTGGCTTTGTAATAGAGTCTGAAGTCAGGTAGGTTGATTTCTCCAGTTCCATTCTTCTTTCTCAAGATCGCTTTGGCTATTCGAGGGTTTTTGTATTTCCATACAAATTGTGAAATTATTTGTTCTAGCTCTGTGAAGAATACCGTTGGTAGCTTGATAGGGATTGCATTGAATCTATAAATTGCTTTGGGTTGTATACTCATTTTCATTATATTGATTCTTCCAATCCATGAACATGGTATATTTCTCCATCTATTAGTGTCCTCTTTGATTTCTTTCACCAGTGTTTTATAGTTTTCTATATATAGGGCTTTAGTTTCTTTAGGCAGATATATTCCTAAGTATTTTATTCTTTCCGTTGCAATGGTGAATGGAATTGTTTCCTTAATTTCTCTTTCAGTTTTCTCATTATTAGTGTATAGGAATGCAAGGGATTTCTGTGTGTTGATTTTATATCCTGCAACTTTACTATAATCATTGATTAGTTCTAGTAATTTTCTGGTGGAGTCTTTAGGGTTTTCTATGTAAAGGATCATGTCATCTGCAAACAGTGAGAGTTTTACTTCTTCTTTTCCATACAGCCTTTGTTTTAAAGTCTATTTTATCCTGATATGAGTATTGCTACTCCTGCTTTCTTTTGATCTCTATTTGCATGGAATATCTTTTTCCAGCCCTTCACTTTCAGTCTGTATGTGTCCCCTGTTTTGAGGTGGGTCTCTTGTAGACAACATACATAGGGGTATTGTTTTTGTATCCATTCAGCCAGTCTTTGTCTTTTGGTTGGGGCATTCAACCCATTTATGTTTAAGGTAATTATTGTTAAGTATGATCCCGTTGCCATTTACTTTATTGTTTTGGGTTTGAGTTTATACACCGTTTTTGTGTCTCCTGTCTAGAGAATATCCTTTAGCATTTGTTGGAGAGCTGGTTTGGTGGTGCTGAATTCTCTCAGCTTCTGCTTGTCTGTAAAGCTTTTGATTTCTCCTTCATATTTGAATGAGATCCTTGCTGGGTACAGTAATCTAGGCTGTAGGTTATTTTCTTTCATCACTTTAAGTATGTCTTGCCATTCCCTCCTGGCTTGGAGAGTTTCTCTTGAAAGATCAGCTGTTATCCTTATGGGAATCCCCTTGTGTGTTATTTGTTGTTTTTCCCTTGCTGCTTTTAATATTTGTTCTTTATGTTTGATCTTTGTTAATTTGATTAATATGTGTCTTGGGGTGTTTTGCCTTGGGTTTATCCTGTTTGGGACTCTCTGGGTTTCTTGGACTTGGGTGATTATTTCCTTCCCCATTTTAGGAATGTTTTCAACTATTATCTCCTCAAGTATTTTCTCATGGTCTTTCTTTCTGTCTTCTTCTTCTGGGACTCCAATGATTCGAATGTTGCAGTGTTTAACATTGTCCTGGAGGTCTCTGAGATTGTCCTCATTTCTTTCAATTCTTTTTTCTTTTTTCCTCTCTGATTCATTTATTTCTACCATTCTATCTTCTATTTCACTAATCCTATCTTTTGCCTCCATTATTCTACTATTTGTTGCCTCCAGAGTGTTTTTTATCTCATTTATTGCATTATTCATTATACATTGACTCTTTTATTTCTTCTAGGTCCTTGTTAAACCTTTCTTGCATTTTCTCAATCCTTGCCTCCAGGATATTTATCTGTGATTCCATTTTTATTTCAGGATTTTGGATCATTTTCACTATCATTATTTGGAATTCTTTATCAGGTAGATTCCCTATCTCTTCCTCTTTGGTTTGGTTTGGTGGGCATTTAACCGGTTCCTTTACCTGCTAGGTATTCCTCTGTCTCTTCATCTTGTTTATATTGCTGAGTTTGGGGTGGCCTTTCTGTATTCTGGCAGTTTGTGGAGTTCTCTTTATTATGGAGTTTCCTCACTGTGGGTGGGGTTGTATCGGTGGCTTGTCAAGGTTTCTTGGTTAGGGAAGCTTGTGTCGGTGTTCTGGTGGGTGGAGCTGGATTTCTTCTCTCTGGAGTGCAATGAAGTGTATAGTAATGAGTTATGAGATGTCAGTGGATTTGGAGTAACTTTGGGCAGCCTGTATCTTGAAGCTCAGGGCTGTGTTCCTGTGTTGCTGGAGAATCTGTGTGGTATGTCTTGCTCTGAAACCCGTTGGCCCTTGGGTGGTGCTTGGTTTCAGTGTAGGTATGGAGGCGTTTGATGAGCTCCTATCACTTAATGTTCCCTGGAGTCAGGTGTTCTATGATGTTCTCAGGATTTGGACTTAAGCCTCCTGCTTCTGGTTTTCAGTCTTATTTTTACAGTAGTCTCAAGACTTCTCCTTCTATACAGCACAGTTGATAAAACATCTAGGTTAAAATGAAAAGTTTCTCCACAGTGAGGGACACCCAGAGAGGTTCACAGAGTTACATGGAGAAGAGAAGAGGGAGGAGGGAGTTAGAGGTGACCCGAATGAGATGAGGTGGAATCAAAAAAGGAGAGTGCAAGTTAGCCTGTAATCACTTCCTTATGTGTGCTCCATGGTCTGGACTGCTCAGAGATGTTCATGGAGTTACACAGAGAAGAGAAGAGGGAAGAAGGAGACAGAGGTGACCAGAAGGATAAAGGGGGGTAATGAAAAGGAGAGAGACAGATCCAGCCAGTAATCAGTTCCCTAAGTGTCCTCCACCATCCGGAATACACAGAGATTCAGAGAGTTGGGTAGAGAAGAGAAGGGGGAGGGAGGAGACAGAGTCGACCTAGTGGAGAGAAAGGAGAGTCCAAAGGGGGAGAGAGAAGTCAAGCCAGTAATCTCGCTCCCAAGTAAAAATAGGTACTGAAGATTGGGTTCTTAAAGGTACAAAATTGATAACAAATACAAAAAGCAAAGGTTAAAATTCTAGAGTAGAGGTTGGATTTTCAAAAATAAAATATTAAAGAAAAGAAGAAAAAAAAAGTCACAAAAGTTATTATATATATTATATATATAATATATATACATAATATATATAAAGTTTGCTTTACCCATGCCAGATGCATGTTGATGTATAGCAAAACCAATACAAAATTGTAAAGTAAAAAATAATAATAATAAAAGAAAAAAATAATACAAAAATAAAAAGTAGTATTTTTTGAAAAGTAATAGTAGGTTATAAAAATGTAAATTAAAGGAGTAATAGAGGACTTAAAATTTTTTTTAAGTTAAAAAAAGAAAAAAGAAGAAGAAGAAAGGAAAAAGAAAAGAATGATCATAAAAATAGTAAAAATATATCTAGGACTTTCTCTGGTGTTGTTGTGGGCAGTGTGGGGTCAGTTCATTTTCGGATAATTTCTTGGTCCTTCTTATATTTTTCAAGATCTATAGGCCCCTTCCTATGTAGTCGGTACTAACTACAGGGTTTTAATCTATTGCACCTGTCACTTCCAAGGCTGTTCCCTCGGTTTTAGCTTCTGTTTGCTGGTCTCTTCAGTGTCTGATTTCCGCCCTGACACAAGGGGGCGGTGGTGGACACTTTTTTAGGCTCACTTGTTCAGTTACGCTGTGGGGAGGGAGGGACACTGCAAACAAATAACACTGGCGTGTGCTCGTAGTATCTCAGCCACACTGGGCCTGCCCCCACTCACGGCACGTGTACCCTCCCTGCCTACAGTGCTCAGGTTCTAGGTTGCTCCGGCACGTGTACCCTCCCTGCCTACAATGCTCAGGTTCTAGGTTGCTCCGCCGGGAACCATTCAAGCCCAGCCCTGGGCTGCATGCACCTCCTAGATCTAAGCCGCTCAGATTTAGGCACACGGGTAGTCCTCAGAGGCGCAGACTCTGCTGGGCCTGCGTTTTGTGCCCTTCCTAGCTCCGAGCAGCTCAGGTAATGAGGTGTTTGGCGAGCATGGTCACTGTGGCTTATCACCTCTCCCGTGCCTGCCGCTCGGTTTTCTGGGTGTACAACCGGCCCACCTTCTCAGGTGGATGACTGTCCAGAACCCCAAGAAGTCTTAGTAAACAAAGAAGCCTGCTTGCTGTTTGGTAGATAATGTCTCTCTGGGGCTGCAATTGCCCACTTCCGGCTCTGGCTGCCTGTCACTGGAGGGGGATGGTCTGTAGCCGGCTAGTTCTGTTCTGCCCTTTGTTCTGTGTGCGGGCCTGGTGGTGTCTTAGGGCTTTTCGAGTGGTAGCTATCCCACAATCTGGTTTGCTAGCCCAAATTAGTTCACTCTGATTACCCTAGGGCACATTCGGGCCCAATCCTTACTCTAAGCAATGCAGCCCGTGCCTTCCTGCCCAACACCCCCTTGCTAGTGGCGGGTGCAGGCGCTGTTTCTCTGCTGGGGGAGTTACCGTTGGGCTCATAATCTGTGGGGTTTAATTATTTACTTATTTTTCCTCCCTATTATGTTGCCGTCTGTGCTTCCAAGGCTCGGCACAGACTCGGCAGTGAAAGTGTTTCCTGGTGTTTGGAAACTTCTCTCTTTTTAAGACTCCCTTCCTGGGACAGAGCTCCATCCCTACCTCTTTTGTCTCTTTTTTTGTCTTTTATATTTTTCCTACCTCCTTTTGAAGACAATGGGCTGCTTTTCTGGGTGCCTGATGTCCTCTGCCAGCATTCAGAAGTTGTTTTGTGGATTTTACTCAGCGTATAAATGTCTTTTGATGAATTTGTCGGGGAGAAAGTGGTCTTCCTGTCCTATTCATCCGCCATGTTAGGACTGCCCAAATTTGTCTATTTTTATTGGAGGAATATCTCAGTTCAGTTCAGTCGCTCAGTCCTGTCCGACTCTTTGCGACCCCATGAATCACAGCACGCCAGGCCTCCCTGTCCATCACCAACTCCCGAGCTCACTGAGACTCACGTCCATCGAGTCAGTGATGCCATCCAGCCATCTCATCCTCTGTTGTCCCCTTCTCCTCCTGCCCCAATCCCTCCCAGCATCAGAGTCTTTTCAAATGAGTGAACTCTTCGCATGAGGTGGCCAAAGTACTGGAGTTTCAGCTTTAGCATCATTCCTTCCAAAGAAATCCCAGGGCTGATCTCCTTCAGAATGGCCTGGTGGGATCTCCTTGCAGTCCAAGGGACTCTCAAGAGTCTTCCCAACACCACAGTTCAAAAGCATCAATTCTTCGGTACTCAGCCTTCTTCACAGTCCAACTCTCACATCCATACATGACCACAGGATAAACCATAGCCATGACTAGATGGACTTTTGTTGGCAAAGCAATGTCTCTGCTTTTGAATATGCTATCTAGGTTGGTCATAACTTTCCTTCCAAGGAGTAAGCATCTTTTAATTTCATGGCTGCAGTCACCATCTGTAGTGATTTTGGAGCCCCAAAAAATAAAGTCTGACACCACTGTTTCCTCATCTATTTCCCATGAAGTGATGGGACCAGATGCCATGTTCTTCATTTTCTGAATGTTGATCTTTAAGCCAACTTTTTCACTCTCCACTTTCATTTTCATCAAGAGGCTTTTGAGTTCCTCTTCACTTTCTGCCATCAGGGTGGTGTCATCTGCATATCTGAGGTTATTGATATTTATTTATATTTCTCCCGGCAATCTTGATTCCAGCTTGTGTTTCTTCCAGCCCAGCGTTTCTCATGATGTACTCTGCATATAAGTTAAATAAGCAGGGTGACAATATAGAGCCTTGATGTACTCCTTTTCCTATTTGGAACTAGTCTGTTGTTCCATGGCCAGTTCTAACTGTTGCTTCCTAACCTGCATACAAATTTCTCAAGAGGCAAGTCAGGTGGTCTGGTATTCCCATCTCTTTCAGAATTTTCCACAGTTTATTGTGATCCACAGTCAAAGGCTTCGGCATAGTCACTAAAGCAGAAATAAATGTTTTTCTGGAACTCTCTTGCTTTTCCAGTGATCTAGTGGATGTTGGCAATATGATCTCTGGTTCCTCTGCCTTTTCTAAAACCAACTTGAACATCTGGTAGTTCATGGTTCACGTATTGTTAAAGCCTGGCTTGTAGAATTTTGAGCATTACTTTGCTAGTGTGTGAGATGAGTGCAATTGTGCGGTAGTGTGAGCTTTCTTCGGCATTGCCTTTCTTTGGGATTGGAATGAAAACTGACCTTTTCCAGTCCTGTGGCCACTGCTGAGTTTTCCAAATTTGCTGGCATATTGAGTGCAGCACTCTCACAGCATCATCTTTAAGGATTTGAAAGAGCTCCACTGGAATTCCATCACCTCCACTAGCTTTGTTCGTAGTGATGCTTTCTAAGGCCCACTTGACTTCACATTCCAGGATGTCCGGTTCTAGGTCAGTGATCACACCATCATGATTATCTGGGTCATGGAGATCTTTTTTGTACAGTTCTTCTGTGTATTCTTGCCATCTCTTCTTAATATCTTCTGCTTCTGTTAGGTCCATACCATTTCTGTCCTTTATCGAGCCCTTCATTGCATGAAATATTCCCTTGGTATCTCTAATTTTCTTGAAGAAATCTCTAGTCCTTCCCATTCTGTTGTTTTCCTCTATTTCTTTACATTGATAGCTGAAGAAGGCTTTCTTATCTCTTCTTGCTATTCTTTGCATCTCTGCATTCAGATGTTTATATCTTTCCTTTTCTTCTTTGCTTTTCACTTCTCTTCTTTTCACAGCTATTTGTAAGGCCTCCCCAGACAGCCATTTTGAGTTTTTTTGCATTTCTTTTCCATGGGGATGGTCTTGATCCCTGTCTCCTGTACAATGTCACGAACCTCATTCCATACTTCATCAGGCACCCTGTTTATTAGATCTAGGCCCTTAAATCTATTTCTCACTTCCACTGTATAATCATAAGGGATTTGATTTAGGTCATACCTGAATGGTGTAGTGGTTTTCCCTACTTTCTTCAATTTAAGTCTGAATTTGGCAATAAGGAGTTCATGGTCTGAGCCACAGTCAGCTCCTGGTCTTGGTTTTGCTGACTGTATAGAGCTTCTCCATCTTTGGCTACAAAGAATATAATCAATCTGATTTCGGTGTTGACCATCTGGTGATGTCCATGTATAGAGTCTTCTCTTGTGTTGTTGGAAGAGGGTGTTTGTTATGACCAGTTCATTTTCTTGGCAAAACTCTATTAGTCTTTGCCCTGCTTCATTGCATAATCCAAGGCCAAATTTGCCTGTTACTCCAGATGTTTCTTGACTTCCTACTTTTGCATTCCAGTCCCCTATAATGAAAAGGACATCTTTTTTGGGTGTTAGTTCTAAAAGGTCTTGTAGGTCTTCATAGAACCGTTCAACTTTAGCTCCTTCAGCATTACTGGTTGGGGCATAGACTTGGATTACTGTGATAGTGAATGGTTTGCCTAGGAAACGAACAAAGATCATTCTGTCGTTTTTGAGATTGCATCCAAGTACTGCATTTCGGACTCTTTTGTTGACCATGATGGCTACTCCATTTCTTCTGAGGGATTCGTGCCTGCAGTAGTAGATATAATGGTCATCTGAGTTCAATTCACCCATTCCAGTCCATTTTATTTTGCTGATTCCTAGAATGTCGACATTCACTCTTGCCATCCCTTGTTTGACCACTTCCAATTTGCCTTGATTCATGGACCTGACATTCCAGATTCCTATGCAATATTGCTCTTTACAGCACTGGACCTTGCTTCTATCACCAGTCACATCCATAGCTGGGTATTGTTTTTGCTTTGGCTCCATCCCTTCATTCTTTCTGGAGTTATTTCTACACTGATCTCCAGTAGCATATGGGCACCTACTGACCCAGGGAGTTCCTCTTTCAGTATCCTATCATTTTGCCTTTTCATACTATTCATGGTGTTCTCAAGGCAAGAATACTGAAGTGGTTTCCAGTAATTTTTCTTTGGGCAAAGGCCATTGTTCTACCCACACTGGGTCTTGAGATTTCCATGTAATGGGGTTGGCAGCAAAAACAATGGCCTCTATTATAAATTTGGATACCCCAATCCAGTATGTTGCTGTCTAGGAGTTGGGCAAATTGGCTCAGTTATTCCTGTCTGTTGTTTACCTAATCCTTTTGATGGATCATAGCCCATATGGAGCATTTGGGAGGCCACTTTGTCATCAGGGATAAAAAGCAGCACTCCCATTTGAGATAGCACATCCCTCCCCCATAGGGTAAAGGGGAGTGAAGGAACTACATAGAGGTGCAAAGTTCCACAGGTATCCTCAAACCAACAATCTAACATTTTTGCACTCTTAACTACTGTGGGGGCTCTCCCTATTCCCACCAACTCGTTTTCAGTAGTATGTGTTGGCCAGGAGCTGGGCCAGTCCTTCCCAGCAATACAGGAAACATCTGCTCCTGTATCTAATAGTCCCACAATAGACCTGCCACTAACCAAAATAGTTTTCATAGGGCGTTTCTGAGTAATTTCTGTCACCCAAAAGACCATATCACTGGACCCAGATCCTTTCTCTTGCCTCTCACTTTGAGTAGCAGTGTGCCCTATGGCAGTTTGATAAGGCAAAAGTGAAAGTTGAGCTATTCTTTGTCCTTGATGAATTTGCATAGTTTTAATTTGGGGTGAAATCATTATCTGAATCTCTCCTGTATAATCTGAATCAATCACTCCAGGGATAACTGTAAGTCCTTGCATGGCTAAAGAGCTTCTGCCTAATGTAATTCCTACCAAGCCTGTCGGTAATGGGCCTTTAACCCCTGTAGGGATTTTTACAGTAGGACTATCTGGTGTTAATATTGTTGAGGTGGTGGAACTGAGGTCCAGTCCTGCGCTGCCTGGTGTTGCTCTGATGAGTTCTGTGATGGGACGAAGGGTATGCATGGGTTCAATGTTGTTGTCCCAGTCTTTGTCAGGGCCTGAGGCTGGCCCCTCAACCTGTTTCCCGACTGCTGGTCAGGAATTAGCAATGTTCCGTTTTTATGGAATTTTGATCTGCAGTCCGTTGCCCAGTGATACCCACTTTGACAACGAGGGCAAGGAGCCTTAGGGAGATTAGGAGTCATAGCCATGGAGGTAGGGTTTGACAGAAAAGAACTAGCTGTTCTTTGGGAGCAGGCGCGCATAAAATGCCCCTCCCAGCCACAAGAAAAGCAGGCTTTGGACAAGCCAGCATTCCGACCTTGATTACTAGAATAATTCTTTGGGTTATTCTTGCCTGTAAGAAAGGATTGAACTGTCTGTTGATAAGAATCTCCTTTTATGGCCGCAGCTATGGCAATGCCCTGCATCATTGCTGGTCCTACATCTGCACATTGCCTGATGAAATCTCCTACTTCCCCAGATTTTTTTAGAGGACGTAGGATGGCCTGGCAGGTAGAGTTAGCATTTTCAAACGCTAGTTGTTTTATCAATATATCAGCTGCCTCATCATTAGAAATTACTCTGTGAACTCCCTCCATAAACCGTGATATAAAGTCCTCATATGGCTCTTCTGGTTTTTGTTTAATGTTTGAAAAGGAAGAGGTTTATTCTTTTCCTTGAGGCAATGATCACCAGGACCCAAGGGCGCAGGCTGTTACCTGTTCTAGAGTCCTTTTGTCTAAACCCATCTGATCTCCAAGCGTTCCAAATTCACCAGTTCCTATTAACATTTCTTTTACAATATATCTCGGGCCATATTTGCAGTTAGCATCAGCCTGCTTTGGGGCAAGATCTTCATATTCAGTTCTCCAAAACATATATTGCCCTCCAGATAGACAAGCCTTAGCAACTGCTTTCCAATCATGAGGTGTCATCCATCTGACCACCAAGGCCACTACCAGTGTTATAGTATACAGGGCTGTAGCCCTATATAAGGCACAAGCCTGTTTAAGTTCCTTAAGTAGTTTCATTGGAAGGGGTTCCCAGGAGGGGACCTCTTCCCTATCCGTTTAATCAAACATTATGGGGAAACAAGCCTCATGGTGGGGATCAAATTCATCCTCGGGGCCAGATAGAACCCTCCTCCAGGAGACTCCTAACGGAGGCCCCTTATCCCCACAAGGAAGGGAGGTATCAGTGTCGGGAGTGTCCCACATTTCTCCTTTCCTGTTCTGGAGATCCTTAAACTGTCTGATGTTTAAACCTATGGATGGCCTGATTGGGGATGTTTCTCTTAAGCTCTTAGGAACATCCTCAGCTAAAAGAGGCCAATCCTCATCAGAATGGTATCGATCTGCTGTTTCCTCTAAATCTTCCTCATCTTGAGGGGAAAGCTGGTCTTTCTTTTCATCCCTATTTTCAGTATGACTATCGGTGTCCATGGCAGCTAACATGGTGTTTAATTGTTGATAGCTAAGTATAGCCTCTTCATCTTTACTTTTTTCTTTAACATGTACCTTTTCAGATTCATGAGCTGGATCTAAAGCATCTCTAATCATATTCCACAGAGAAAAGGTGTCAGTAGGGACTTTCTCTGGGCCGTGCTGAGTGTAATAAGTTTTTAGCTGTTTCCCTATTTTTTCCCAGGTATCTAGTTTAACACTGCCCTCTTCTGGAAACCAAGGACATTGCTCTTGTACAAATGTAAAAAACAGATTGAACATTAGCTTTCTTAACTTTTATTCCTCTTTTGTTTAACAGTTGCAAGATTACTCCTATAAAGAGTTGTCGTACTTTTGACTCATTGTTACCCATGTCAGAAAATTTCTATCTTTTCTACTTCTCCTTCAAAAAGATTCCTACTTGCCACTCCTTCTCACCCAACCTATCTTATGCAGGGCGGTCTGCGGCAGCCTGAGTGGGGTCCTAGCCGTCCGAAAAATTGCACAGTTGGGGGAGGCTTACCTTTGGGAGCCTGGTTCAGGCACCACTTACCAGGGTCCAGCCCCGTAGGATCCAGGGATTCCCTCAGGAGGATGGTGTCGGCAATAAGGAAAGTAAAAGGGGAGAGAAAGAGGCTTGATCTTCCTTGGTTTACACAGAATGGCAATAAAGCTCCTGATACGGAACTTGCTCTGTTCACGGAGGCCACAGGCGCCCTCTCAGAGGGCTGAGGACGCAGGACGCCTCTCCCCGGTGAAGACGCAGGGTGCCTTCCCAGTTGGGTCTTAGAAGCCCAGGCGAAAAAGTGAACTCAGAGAGCTCCTGTGTTCCAAGTAGTCATCCTGAAAGAAGAACAGAGAGAGAAAAAGAGAGAAAAGGAAAAAAGGAATGACACGGGGAGACCAAGCCTGATGAGCAAGGACCGTAACTTTATTTTTTAAAGGAGCTTTTATACCCTCAGTTGTACATAGAGGATAATAGGGGGGTGTGAAGTCATGCAAGGTCAGCAGTCCTTGACCCTTATTGAGACCAGGCTTTCTTTCTGCAAACTTATCATATACAAAGGCTTTAGGTGATTTACATCATCTTCTGACCAGGGAGCCTGTTAACATTTTTCTTCTGATAAAGTTTAGTTAACCAGAAAACTTATTTTCTCCAAAGGTGATCTTTCTAAAGTTTGGCACCACTCCCCAAAAGCACTAGATAAAGTTGCATTTCTATAGGGCAAAGATGTGGTGGGGTGTAACAAGGAAGGAATTTATTACCTCGAGGGTCTAAAGTTGTTAACATCAAGGCTACTACTTATTTTTCCTATATACCAACTATATTAATTAATATACTCACAAGGACACAATGGGTAAGGGATATGGAAACTTGACAGCAAGCATTAGCTCAACAATGAAATCCTCTACCAGTTCTATTCTAATAATTTTTAACTCCCTGAGAAGCTCTGCATTGTTAGAATATCTTAAGCTTCCCGTGCCTCTCGTGGTTGGGAGGCTGTAAACAATCACATACATAGCTGTAAGAGTCCAGATAAACCTGTCAGGCAAGTTAGAAAGCTATCTGAGGGCTTTGAATTGGAACACACCTATTATGCCCAGGAGACTTATTAACTAGAACTTTAAGTTGATGTCCTTCAGAGAAAGGTGGTCGGGGATAGCCCCCAGTTAATGTCAGAGGAGTTGGTGAAAGTCATAAAATAGTAAGACAGACTCTGGTTTTGGGGTAGGTGCTTGAGCAGGTCCAGGGGGTCCCTCGAGTCCTGATTCACCTTTGCCTTCAGGTCCTCTCCACATGACCTTTGTCATGGGTGGGACCTCCCATGCTGGCTCCCGGCACAGCAGAGACGACAGCACCACCTGCCAGTGAACCCACTTCAGCAGCTTTGCTGTCCTCATGGCCTACCACGATGTGCAGGTGACACCCCTCAGAGGGGCTGCATTCAGTATCTTGATGTGGAACAAATTCTCACACATGTAAAACCTGAAAAAAAAATACTGTCTCCCAGTTATGTCAGGTCAGTGATCTGGCATGGTATAGCAGGGATATCTGCTCAGGTTCTTCCAAGGCTGAAATCATTCTGTCAGCCTGGGCTGCATTCTGATCTGAGGTTTCAGGTCCTCCTCTGACCCTCTAATTTTTGGCACAATTCAGTTCCTTGTGGAGGTAGGACTGAGGTCTCCTTGACTTCCTATCTGTTAGCAGGTGTCCATGTTTAGCTCTTAGGGCTACCTGCATTTCTTCCCATGTGGACGTCTCTTGGGAACTTTAGTACAGTACAAAAATTAGTTTTATGCAATAAGCCAAGTATTCTCAAAAGTTAACGTGTGTCAGAATCATCTGGAGGGCTGGTTATTTATTTTTAACATTTTATTCCTAAAAAAAAATCAAACATAGAGACGTGCTGCAAAAATAAATTTGGTGCTACCATACTCAATTGCTTTTTATCCAGAAGCACCTAATTTGCAGGCTTTAACATTCATTTTCTTCATCCTTTGTGCATCTACTTCTGCCTTTCTCTCTCTACCTACCCAGACTAGTAATAAAAAGCAATTGGCAGGTATTTTTTTCCTTGTCCTCAGGGACTTTGGATGATTTCCAAAAAGAGGGGAGCTTCCCAGGTGGCTCAGTAGTTAAGAATCCACCTACCAATGCAGAAAACGCAGGAGACTCAGGTTCAAAAACCTGGGTTGGGAAGACCCCCAGAGGAGGATATGGCAATGCACTTCAGTATTCTTGGCTGGAAAATTCCATGGACAGAGGAGCCTGGCAGCCTACAGTCCATGAGGTTCTAAAGACTCAGACACAGTAGAAAGACTGAGCATACATCCAGGCCAAAAGAGACAGACAATATGAATTTTAAGCTACTGCCATCATCTAAGTATAGTAGTTTTCCTCTTTTACCCAAGAATTTAGTTCTAAATCTGTAAGAATCAGTGGCCTCTTTTACCCAAGAATTTAGTTCTAATTCTGCAAGGATTAGCAGCCAGACATGAAGAAGTATTACAGGGATAAAGTGTGTTGAATTCAGAGTTAGGAGTTGATACTTGCACATCATGACTACAGGTGGTTCATTTCAGTTCAGTCAATCAATCGTGTCCGACTCTGAGACCCCATGGACTGTAGCACGCCAGGCCTCCGTGTCCATCACCGACTCCCAGAGTTTACTCAAATTCATGTCCATTGATCACTAATGCCAACACTTTTTTTTTTAATGCCATCCAACCAACTAATCCTCTGTCATCCCCTTCTCCTACTGCCTTCAATCTTTCCCAACATCAGGATCTTTTCAAATGAGTCAGCACTTCGCATCAAGTGGCCAAAGTACTGCAGTTTCAGCTTCAGCATCAGTCCTTCCAATGAACATTAAGGATTGATTTCCTTTAGGATGGACTGGTTGGATCTCCTTGCAGTCCAAGGGACTCTCAAGAGCCTTCTCCAACATCGCAGTTCAAAAACATCAATTCTTCAGCAATCAGCTCTCTTTATAGTCCAACTCTCACATATATACATGACCACTAGAAAAACCATAGCCTTACTAGACGGACCTTTGTTGGCAAATTAATGTCTCCATTTTTAATATGCTATCTAAGTTGGTCATAACTTTCCTTCCAAGGAGTAAGCGTCTTTTAATTTCATGGCTGCAGTCACAATCTGCAATGATTTTTGAGCCCAAAAAAATAAAGTATGACACTGTTTCCACTGTTTCCCCGTCTATTTCCCATGAAGTGATGGGACCGGATGCCATGATCTTCGTTTTCTGAATGTTGAGCTTTAAGCCAACTTTTTCACTCTCCTCTTTCACTTTCATCAAGAGGCTCTTTAGTTCTTCTTCATGTTCTGCCATAAGAGTGGTGTCATCTGTGTATCTGAGGTACTTGATATTTCTCCCGGCAATCTTGATTCCAGCTTGTGCTTCATCCAGCCAGCACTTCGCATGATGTACTCTGCATATAAGTTAAATAAGTAGGGTGACAATATACAGCCTTGACATACTCTTTTCCTATTTGGAACTAGTCTGTTGTTCCATGGCCAGTTCTAACTGTTGCTTCCTGACCTGCATACAGGTTTCTCAAGAGGCAGGTCAGGCAGTCTGGTATTCCCATCTCTTTCAGAATTTTCCACAGTTTATTGTGATCCACAGTCAAAGGCTTCGGCATAGTCACTAAAGCAGAAATAAATGTTTTTTCTGGAACTCTCTTGCTTTTCCAGTGATCTAGTGGATGTTGGCAATATGATCTCTGGTTCCTCTGCCTTTTCTAAAACCAACTTGAACATCTGGTAGTTCATGGTTCACGTATTGTTAAAGCCTGGCTTGTAGAATTTTGAGCATTACTTTGTTAGTGTGTGAGATGAGTGCAATTGTGTGGTAGTTTGAGCACTCTTTGGCATTGCCTTTCTTTGGGATTGGAATGAAAACTGACCTTTTCCAGTCCTGTGGCCACTGCTGAGTTTCCGAAATTTGCTGGCTTATTGAGTGCAGCACTTTCACAGCATCATCTTTCAGGATTTGAAATAGTTCAACTGGAATTCCATCACCCCCACTAGTTTTGTTTGTAGTGATGCTTGCTTTCTAAGCCCACTTGACTTCACATTCCAGGATATCTGCCTCTAGGTGAGTGATCACACCATTGTGATTATCTGCGTCACAAAGATCTTTTTTGTATAGTTCTTTGTGTATTCTTGCCACTTCTTAATATTTTCTGCTTCTGTTAGGTCCATACCATTTCCGTCCTTTATCGAGCCCATCTTTGCATTAAATGTTCCCTTGGTATCTCTAATTTTCTTGAAGAGATCTCTAGTCTTTCCCATTGTGTTGTTTTCCTCTATTTCTTTTCATTGATCGCTGAGGAAGGCTTTCTTATCTCTCCCTGCTATTCTTTGGAACTCTGCATTTCACAAACCTTACCATCTAGTGGGAAGACAAATACAATGGTATTTTATATTTGTTAATTATATTTGACAATAGTGAAATATATTCATTAAATGGGAGGTCCCTCTGCCCTTGTCCCTTCAATGATGTCCCTATCTTTTTCCTCTCCATGAATTGACCTAAAACATTCTTTGTTCAGATGATTCACTCTATGTAAATAAAAATAAAGCAAAGGACATACCTAGCCTCTTAGAAGATATGATATGTGGATAATCAGCCTGGTTTTACCAGGTGGTTTGTGAAATCAGAAATCTTTCCTTTGTTACTGTTAATGCACAGAGCCAGCACAAAACATCTACAGTAATATCAGTTGATTGAAACAGAATATTCATACAACATCATATTACTGAAACTCACATTACGAAGTGTCACTACCAACTTCAGTCCAAGATAAATGCCATACTGAACCCAAAAAAACATTTAGAGAATCATTCACAGTAAAGTTCAGAGTGGCTACAACCGAGTCAGAGACATCCAGCAGTAGAGAAGAAAAGGCCTTGATTGTGTTGCTCAGGGTGCATTGTGAGCCTCTTTTCTCCTCCTATGGATGCTGACATTTAAAGCCACAGTTCAGTTCTTCATCTTGGGATGCACGTGGTGGCTGGAAATCCTGTATGTGGGACTGGTTGCCCACGTCATGGCCTACCTCTTCACCATCATCAACGGTCTGCAGGGTTTCTTCATCTTCCTGATGCACTGCCTCCTCAGCCAGCAGGTACCACTATCTGACTCCACCCCAGGACTCGTCCAATCCTCACTCCTCTCTGTGAGCTGATCCAGAGCATGATTTGCTGCTACAGGTACAAAAGCAATACAAGATAAGGTTCAAAGGGATCAAGAAAACCAAAGCTGAATCTGAGGAGTACACACTCTCCAGCAGGGCTATCTCAGAACCCTCTAAACACAATGAGGTAAGATTATGCACTGTCCCTCAGAGCACTTCATTCACTGATCAGTTGAGCAGCACATGTCTATCACACTGGACAATTGGGTATAAAGTAGGTGATACTCTATTATGACTCACAGTGGTTTATATCTAGGCTCACTCAGGACATTTCTCTGTCATGGAAAAAGGTCTTCCTCTACTTCTGCTCATTGTGTTTCTATGCTCATTTTAACTCTTGTACATAACTATCTTCTTATTCTCCAGCTGGGTTGAGCACCCTTTTCTGTAACATGCTGCATGGACTTTTTCATGCACAAAATATGTAAAAAAAAAAAAAAAAAAAAACAGAGAATGGTCCTATGTTAGGCTCAACTTAAACAGAAACTCTGGATCTGAAGCAGAGATGCACAAGCAATCCAGAGGCACTCATGTCACCACGGTACCCCTCTATATGTGTGTGTTTCTGCCAAATCCCTTCAGTTGTGTCTGACTCTTTGCAACCCTATGGACCATAGCCCATCAGGCTTCTCTTTCCATGGGATTCTCCAGTCATGTATACTGGAGTGGGTTGCCATGTCCTCCTCTAGGGAATCTTCCTGACCCAGATATCAAATGCTTGTCTCTGGCATCTGCCTGCATTGGTAGGTGAGTTCTTTACCACTAACATGACCTCTATATAGAAAACAGTAAATACGTGGTTTATATAGTCATAAAAGTAAGGTGACATAAGCATTAGGTTAGACTGGAGAATTTCCTTCAGATTATGTAGTCATTCCTGGGATTTGCAACACACACAAACAATGCAAAACAGGATGATAATCACAGGGTGCATAGGAGAGATCCTGGCAAGGTGAATCTTACCAAGCAATTTTATTTTTGTGTTTACACAAACAGTTGTCATATTTTTTGTTTATATATTCTTCATATCACCACTTGAAGGTAAGGTAAGTATTATTATGTTTCCCTTCGATAGGTGAAAAAACTGAGACCATGGGGTCTATATAAACTGTGCAAGGACTTTAGCCCATCCTTCCTCCCAATATTGTTACTCTCTTGATGGTGTTCATTGATGCACAGAAGTTTTAATTTTTAACAAGTCCAGTTTCTCTACTTTTTGTTCACTTCTCCTTTGGCTGTCTTATCTTAAAAACAGTGACCTACCACAAGACCACAAAAATTTACACTTACATTTCTTCCAAGACTTTAGTAGTTTTAGTAACTGCATATAGGTATATCCATTTGGAATTAACTTTTTATTGGTATGAGTTTCATAAATTTTTGTGAGGTCCACCTTCAGCATATGGATATACAGTTGTCCCATCTTCACTTATTGAAAAGATTACTCTTTCCCCAGGGACTTGTACTGACATCCTTGTTAAAATAAGTTACCATCAATAAGTTTTTATGCCTGCATTCTTGGCTCTTCCACTCATCTATCTTGAGTCATGTTGTTTTGTAGTAAATTTTACTTTGGAAAATTGACTCTACCAATTTGTTCTTGTCAAGATTTTTCAACTATTTTGGATCCCATGAAGTCCCATGTAAATTCAAAGATATGCCTGTCAATTTCTGAGAAAAAATAACTGAGATATTGATAAGGACCGTATTGAATCTACAGGTCAATTTGGTGGAATGCTGCCATATTAACTGCATTATCTTCTGATCCATGAACATGGGATGTTTATCTATTGCTTTGGGTCTTCCCTGGCTTCTTTTGATGATCTTTTATAATTTTCAGTATAAAAGTCTACTACTTTCTAACAAGGTATTATTTTTCACACATTCCTTCTCAGAATTGGATTAACCAGTAAACCACAAATTTGCTGTCTTGGATGATGAGGAAAATTCTGAACTGTCATCTTTGTGGGGAAAAAAAAGATACTTTTTCATGTTTTTTACAAGTAACTCTTCATGGAACCATTATGGAAGAAAGCATGAAGGGAATGTCTGATATTCAGATTGCGGGAGAATTTTAGTTTTTTGCTCCACATAGTATGCTCACTTCACTCCCAGCATAGTCAAGGAGTCATGACCCAATTCCCCAGTTTCCTTGGATTTAATCACCGGCTTCAATCTTTTTTCCTATAAAGTTCCTCTAAATGAAGATATATGACAAGGAAATTGAGCTTCAGAAGTCTATCTTAAAATGCAGGAAGAGAGGAAATAAGGTCAAACCCTACATGGAGGGTAAACAACTAATATGGTTCCCAAGATTTTTCTGGATTATGTCCTAAAAAAAACTTGAGTCACAGGCAACCTAAGGCAGTTGGTCTCCATACATGCATGCTTCAACTTCACTCTCCATTTCTAAAGATTACTAACATTTTCATTAGAAAAATATATTTTACTATTCATCATGCACTGCACTAAATTAAGAGAGATTAGGATTCTAATTTCACAGAGCTTAAATGATAAATAAAATGCTTTATCAGAGTAAAATTGGAACCCTATGATTAGTACATCTTATAAGCTGAGCTGGATAACAAATATATATTGTTACTGCACAGTTTTGTTTTATTTACTTATATAACATATTATTACATATATAACAAATTATTTCTTTCTCAGAATGTTACCTAAGCAAGATCTAAACCAAAAGATTTCACTTACAATAAATGCCCTACAAACAGCTCCTTTTGTATCTCTTTAAACCAAATGGAAAATGACTGAAAATGATCATAATATACTAAATTTAAAATGCCCTTCAGTTGCTGCTGTTTGTCACTAAGTCATGTTCAACTCTGTGGACTGCAGCCCACCAGGTTCTTCTGTCCATGGTATTTCCCAGGCAAGAATACTGGAGGGGAGGAGCCAAGGTGGCAGAGGAGTAGGATGGGGAGAACACTTTCTCTCCCACAAATTCATCAAAAGAGCATTTAAACGTGGAGTAAATTCTACAAAACAACTTCTGAATGCCGGCAGAGGACATCAGGCACCCAGAAAAGCAACCCAAGTCTTCGAAAGGAGGTACGAAAAAATACAAAAGACAAAAAAAGAGACAAAAGAGGGAGGGACAGAGTTCCATCCCGGGAAGGGAGTCTTAAAAAGAGAGAAGTTTCCAAACACCAGGAAACCTTCTCACTGCCGAATCTGTGCCGAGCTTTGGAAGCACAGAGGGCAATATAACAGGGAGAAAAAATAAATAAACAATTAAAACTCACAGATTGTGAGCCCTACGGTAACTCCCCCAGCGGAGAAGCAGCACAGACGCCTGCACACGCCATTAGCAAGCGGGGGCTGGGCAGGGAGGCACGGCACGGGCTGCATCGCTTAGGGTAAGAACCTGGCCTGAATACCCTGAGCGCTATCTGAGCGAAATAATTTGGGCTAGCAAGCCAGACTGTGGGATATCTACCACGCGAAAAGCCAGCCCTAATCTAAGACACTGCCAGGCCCGCGCACGGAACAAAGGACTGAACAGAGATAGCCAGCGGCAGACCTTCCTCCTCCGGTGACAGGCAGCCAGAGCCAGAAGGGGGCAATCGCAGCCCCAGAGAGACATTATCTATAAAACTGTAAGCAGGCTTCTTTGCTAACTAAAACTTCTTGGGGGTCTGGACGGTCAACATCTGCCTGAGAAGGTGGGCCGGTTGTACACCCAGATAACCGAGTGGCGGGGAGGCAATAAGTCGCAGCAATGGCGCTCGCCAAACACCTCATCACCTGAGCTGCTCAGACCTGGGAAGAGCACAAAACGCAGGCACAACCGAGTCTGCGCCTCTGAGGACTACCCGAGTGCCTGAACCTGAGCAGCTTGGACCTGGGAGGTGCATGCAGCCCAAGGCCGGCCTCGGATGGTTCCCGGCAGAACAACCTACAGCCCAAGCAGTGTGGGCAGGGAGGCTACACACGCTATGAGCAGGGGCAGACCCAGTGTGGCTGAGGCACTGCGAGCACACGCCAGTGTTATTTGTTTGCAGCATCCCTCCCTCCCTCCCCACAGCGCGACTGAACAAGTGAGCCTAAAAAAAAAAAAAAAAAGTGTCCTCCACCGTCCCCTTTGTGTCAGAGTGGAAACCAGACACTGAAGAGACCAGCAAACAGAAGAAGCTATAACAGAGGGAACCACCTTGGAAGCTACAGGCAATAGATTAAAACCCTGTGGTTATTACCGACTACATAGGAAGGGGCCTATAGACCTTGAGAAATATAAGTCGGACCAAGGAACTAGCCAAAAATGAACTGAACCCACAATACTCACAACAAAACCAGAGAAAATCCTAGATATATTTTTACTATTTTTACGATCATTATTTCTTTCTTTTTATTTTTAATTTTTTAAAAAAAATTTAAGTCCTCTATTGTTCCTTTAATTTTCACTTTTATAACCTATTACTTTGCAAAAAAAAAAAGACCCTATTTTTTTTCTTCAGCAAACTTCATATATATATATTTTTTTTAATTTTTTGACCTTGGTTTTTTTTTTTTCTTCTTCTTTTCTTTAGCATTGTATTTTTGAAATTCCAGACTCTACTCTAGATTTTTAACTTTAGCTTTTTGGTATATGTTATCAATATTGTACCTATAGTTTTTTTTTATAGTTTCTGTGACTTTTTTTTTTCTGAGTTTCTTTCTCTTCTTCTTTTATATAACATTGTATATCTGAAATTCCAAACTCTACTCTAGATTTTTAATTTATGCTTTTTGCTATTTGATATCAATTTTGTACCTGTATTTTCTTTATAATTTTTGTGACATTGTTTGTTTTTGTTTGTTTGTTGTTTTCTCTCTTTATTTTTCTTCTTCTTTTTTCTAACATTGTATTTTTGAAATTCCAAACTCTACTCTAGATTTTTAACTTTTGCTTTTTGGTATTAGTTATCAATTTTGTACTTATATTTTCTTTATAATTTTTGCTACATTGTTTTTGTTTGTTCGTTTTTTCTCTCTTTCTTTTCCTTCTTCTTTTCTTTAACATCGTATTTTTGAAATTCCAAACTCTACTCTAGATTTGTAATTTTTGCTTTTATGTATTTGTTACCAATTTTGTACCTTTAAGAACCCAGTCTTCAGTACCCATTTTTCACTAGGGAGCGAGATTACTGGCTTGACTGCTCTCTCTCCCTTTGGACTCTCCTTTTTCTCCACCAGGTCGCCTGTGTCTCCTCCCTAACCCCTCTCTACTCTACCCAACTCTGTGTATTTCTGTGTGTTCCAGACGGTGGAGAACACTTAGGGAACTGATTACTGGCTGGATCTGTCTCCCTCCTTTTCATTCCCCCCTTTTATCCTTCTGGCCACCTCTGTCTCTTTCCTCCTTCTTCTCTTCTCTGTATAACTCCGTGAACATCTCTGAGCGGTCCAGTTGGGGAGTGCACATAAGGAAGTGATTACTGGCTAGCCCACTCTCTCCACTATTGATTCCACCTCATCTCATTCAGGTCACCTCTAACTCCCTCCTCCCTCTTCTCTTCTCCATGTAATGCTGTGAACCTCTCTGGGTGACCCTCATGGTAGAGAAACTTTTCATCTTTAATGTAGATGTTTTATCAGTGGTGCTGTACAGAAGGAGAAGTTTTGAAACTACTGTAAAAATAAGACCAATAACTGGAAGCAGGAGGCTTAAGTCCTTCAAGAAACTCCTGACTCCAAGGAACATTAATTGACAGGAGCTCATCAAACGTCTCCATACCGACACTGAAACCAAGCATCACACAAGGGCCAACAAGTTCCAGAGCAAGACATACCAAGAAAATTCTCCAGCAACAAAGAAACACAGCCCTGAGCTTCAAGATACAGGCTGCCCAAAGTCACCCCAAAACCATAAACATCTCATAAATCATTAATGGACACTTCATTGCACTCCAGAGAGAAGAAATACAGCTCCACCCACCAGAACACCGACACAAGCTTCCCTAACCAAGAAACCTTGACAAGCCACCTGTACAAACCCACACACAGCGAGGAAATGCCACAATAAAGAGAACTCCACAAACTGCCAGAATACAGAAAGGACACCCCAAACTCAGCAATTTAAACAAGATGAAGAGACAGAGGAATACCCAGCAGATAAAGGAAGAGGATAAATGCCCACCAAACCAAACCAAAGAGGAAGAGACAGGGAATCTACCTGATAAAGAATTCCGAATAATGATAGTGAAATTGATCCAAAATCTTGAAATTAAAATGGAATCACAGATAAATAGCCTGGAGACAAGGATTGAGAAGATGCAAGAAAGGTTTAACAAGGACCTAGAAGAAATAAAAAAGAGGCAATATATAATGAATAATGCAATAAATGAAATTAAAAACACACTGGAGGCAACAAATAGTAGAATAACAGAGGCAGAAGATAGGATTAGTAATTATAAGATAGAATGGTAGAAATAAATGAATCAGAGAGGATAAAAGAAAAACGAATGAAAAGAAATGAGGACAATCTCAGAGACCTCCAGGACAATATTAAACGCTACAACATTCGAATCATAGGGGTTCCAGAAGAAGAAGACAAAAAGAAAGACCATGAGAAAATACTTGAGGAGATAATAGTTGAAAACTTCCCTAAAATGGGGAAGGAAATAATCACCCAAGTCCAAGAAACCCAGAGAGTCCCAAACAGGATAAACCCAAGGCGAAACACCCCAAGACACATATTAATCAAATTAACAAAGATCAAACACAAAGAACAAATATTAAAAGCAGCAAGGGAAAAACAACAAATAACACACAAGGGAATTCCCATTAGGATAACAGCTGATCTTTCAATAGAAACTCTTCAAGCCAGGAGGGAATGGCAAGACATTCTTAAAATAATGAAAGAAAATAACCTACAGCCCAGATTATTGTACCCAGCAAGGATCTCATTCAAGTATGAAGGAGAAATTAAAAGCTTTTCAGACAAGCAAAAGCTGAGAGAATTCAGCACCACCAAACCAGCTCTCCAACAAATGCTAAAGGATATTCCCCAGACAGGAAACACAAAAAGGGTGTATAAACTCGAACCCAAAACAATAAAGTAAATGGCAATGGGATCATACTTATCAGTAATTACCTTAAACGTAAATGGGTTGAATGCCCCAACCAAAAGACAAAGACTGGCTGAATGGATACAAAAACAAGACCCCTACATATGTTGTCTACAAGAGACCCACCTCAAAACAGGGGACACATACAGACTGAAAGTGAAGGGCTGGAAAAAGATTTTCCATGCAAATAGGGACCAAAAGAAAGCAAGAGTAGCAATACTCATATCAGAAAAAATAGACTTTAAAACAAAGGCTGTGAAAAGAGACAAAGAAGGTCACTACATAATGATCAAAGGATCAATCCAAGAAGAAGATATAACAATTGTAAATATATATGCACCCAACACGGGAGCACCGCAGTATGTAAGACAAATACTAACAAGTATGAAAGGAGAAATTAACAATAACACAATAAAGGTGGGAGACTTTAATAGCCCACTCACACCTATGGATAGGACAACTAAACAGAAAATTAACAAGGAAACACAAACTTTAAACGATACAATAGACCAGTTAGACCTAATTGCTATCTCTAGGACATTTCATCCCAAAACAATGAATTTCACCTTTTTCTCAAGCGCACATGGAACCTTCTCCAGGATAGATCACATCCTGGGCCATAAAGCTAGCCTTGGTAAATTCAAAAAATTAGAAATCATTCCAAGCATCTTTTCTGACCACAATGCAGTAAGATTAGATCTCAATTACAGGAGAAAAACTATTAAAAATTCCAACATATGGAGGTTGAACAACACGCTGCTGAATAACCAACAAATCACAGAAGAAATCAAAAAAGAAATCAAAATTTGCATAGAAACGAAAGAAAAGGAAAACACAACAACCCAAAACCTGTGGGACACTGCAAAAGCAGTCCTAAGGGGAAAGTTCATAGCAATACAGGCATACCTCAAGAAACAAGAAAAAAGTCAAATAAATAACCTAACTCTACACCTAAAGCAACTAGAAAAGGAAGAAATGAAGAACCCCAGGGTTAGTAGAAGGAAAGAAATCTTAAAAATTAGAGCAGAAATAAATGCAAAAGAAACAAAAGAGACCATAGCAAAAATCAACAAAACCAAAAGCTGGTTCTTTGAAAGGATAAATAAAATTGACAAACCATTAGCCAGACTCATCAAGAAACAAAGGGAGAAAAATCAAATCAATAAAATTAGAAATGAAAATGGAGAGATCACAACAGACAACACAGAAATACAAAGGATCATAAGAGACTACTATCAACAATTATATGCCAATAAAATGGACAACGTGGAAGAAATGGACAAATTCTTAGAAAAATACAACTTTCCAAACCTCGACCAGGAAGAAATAGAAAATCTTAACAGACCCATCACAAGCACGGAAATTGAAACTGTAATCACAAATCTTCCAGCAAACAAAAGCCCAGGTCCAGATGGCTTCACAGCTGAATTCTACCAAAAATTTAGAGAAGAGCTAACACCTATCCTGCTCAAACTCTTCCAGAAAATTGCAGAGGAAGGTAAACTTCCAAACTCATTCTATGAGGCCACCATCACCCAAATACCAAAAGCTGACAAAGATCCCACAAAAAAAGAAAACTACAGGCCAATATCACTGATGAACATAGATGCAAAAATCCTTAACAAAATTCTAGCAACCAGAATCCAACAACACATTAAAAAGATCATACACCATGACCAAGTGGGCTTTATCCCAGGGATGCAAGGATTCTTCAATATCCACAAATCAATCAATGTAATACACCACATTAACAAATTGAAAAATAAAAACCATATGATTATCTCAATACATGCAGAGAAAGCCTTTGACAAAATTCAACATCCATTTATGATAAAAACTCTCCAGAAAGCAGGAATAGAAGGAACATACCTCAACATAATAAAAGCTATATATGACAAACCCACAGCAAACATTATCCTCAAGGGTGAAAAATTGAAAGCATTTCCTCTAAAGTCAGGAACAAGACAAGGGTGCCCACTTTCACCATTACTATTCAACATAGTTTTGGAAGTTTTGGCCACAGCAATCAGAGCAGAAAAAGAAATAAAAGGAATCCAAATAGGAAAAGAAGAAGTAAAACTCTCACTGTTTGCAGATGACATGATCCTCTACATAGAAAACCCTAAAGACTCCACCAGAAAATTACTAGAAATAATCAATGACTATAGTAAAGTTGCAGGATATAAAATCAACACACAGAAATCCCTTGCATACCTATACACTAATAATGAGAAAACTGAAAGAGAAATTAAGGAAACAATTCCATTCACCATTGCAACAGAAAGAATAAAATACTTAGGAATATATCTACCTAAAGAAATTAAAGACCTATATATAGAAAACTATAAAACACTGGTGAAAGAAATCAAAGAGGACACTAATAGATGGAGAAATATACCATGTTCATGGATTGGAAGAATCAATATAGTGAAAATGAGTATACTACCCAAAGCAATCTATAGATTCAATGCAATCCCTATCAAGCTACCAACAGTATTCTTCACAGAGCTAGAACAAATAATTTCACAATTTGTATGGAAATACAAAAAACCTCAAATAGCCAAAGCGATCTTGAGAAAAAAGAATGGAACTGGAGGAATCAACCTACCTGACTTCAGGCTCTACTACAAAGCCACAGTTATCAAGACAGTATGGTACTGGCACAAAGACAGAAATATAGATCAATGGAACAAAATAGAAAGCCCAGAGATAAATCCACGCACATATGGACACCTTATCTTTGACAAAGGAGGCAAGAATATACAATGGATTAAAGACAATCTCTTTAACAAGTGGTGCTGGGAAATCTGGTCAACCACTTGTAAAAGAATGAAACTAGAACACTTTCTAACACCATACACAAAAATAAACTCAAAATGGATTAAAGATCTAAACGTAAGACCAGAAACTATAAAACTCCTAGAGGAGTACATAGGCAAAACACTCTCCGACATACATCACAGCAGGATCCTCTATGACCCACCTCCCAGAATAATGGAAATAAAGGCAAAAATAAACAAATGGGACCTAATTAACCTTAAAAGCTTCTGCACATCAAAGGAAACTATCAGCAAGGTGAAAAGACAGCCTTCAGAATGGGAGAAAATAATAGCAAATGAAGCAACTGACAAACAACTAATCTCAAAAATATACAAGCAACTCCTCCAGCTCAACTCCAGAAAAATAAATGACCAAATCAAAAAATGGGCCAAAGAACTAAAGAGACATTTCTCCAAAGAAGACATACAGATGGCTAACAAACACATGAAAAGATGCTCAACATCACTCATTGTCAGAGAAATGCAAATCAAGACCACTATGAGGTACCATTTCACACCAGTCAGAATGGCTGCGATCCAAAAGTCTACAAATAATAAATGTTGGAGAGGGTGTGGAGGAAAGGGAACCCTCTTACACTGTTGGTGGGAATGCAAACTAGTACAGCCACTGTGGAGAACAGTGTGGAGATTCCTTAAAAAACTGGAAATAGAACTGCCTTATGATCCAGCAATCCCACTGCTGGGCATACACACTGAGGAAACCAGAAGGGAAAGAGACACGTGTACCCCAATGTTCATCGCAGCACTGTTTATAATAGCCAGGACATGGAAGCAACCTAGATGCCCATCAGCAGATGAATGGATAAGAAAGCTGTGGTACATATACACAATGGAGTATTACTCAGCCATTAAAAAGAATACATTTGAATCAGTTCTAATGAGGTGGATGAAACTGGAGCCTATTATACAGAGTGAAGTAAGCCAGAAGGAAAAACACCAATACAGTATACTAATGCATATATATAGAATTTAGAAAGATGATAACAATAACCCTGTGTACGAGACAGCAAAAGTGATGCTGATGTATGGAACAGTCTTATGGACTCTGTGGGAGAGGGAGAGGGTGGGAAGATTTGGGAGAATGGCATTGAAACATGTAAAATATCATGTATGAAACGAGATGCCAGTCCAGGTTCAATGCACGATACTGGATGCTTGGGGCTGGTGCACTGGGACGACCTGGAGGGATGGTATGGGGAGGGAAGAGGGAGGAGGGTTCAGGAGGGGGAGCACATGTATACCTGTGATGGATTCATTTTGATGTTTGGCAAAACTAATACAATTATGTAAAGTTTTAAAATAAAATTTAAAAAAATAAAGTTACTTATGAAAGTATTGATTTTCTTGGGTGAAATAATAGTATTATAATTATGTAGAGCATATTCTATAAATTCTTCAATGTTTGATGAAGATGTATTAAAGAATAAAGTGTTTCAAAGTCTCCACTGAAAATCAAGTATCAGCAGGAAAATATACATATGTGTATATGTATTGTGAAATATTTTATAATGTGGCACTATGTTAAAAACTGTGGTCTCAAGGTATAGCCTATACAAGATTTTAGTGTGTCATTGTACCAAATTCTCTCTGATTAAAATTATAAATAAGATCCATCATAAAAATAAACAAATTTATAATCAGTTATTAATTCCTTAAAAACATGCATACTCATGAATTTTTAGGTAGACAAAAAATGTCTTTTTTAATAGAAAACTAACTTAGTAAATAGATACCTTATAAATATATGAATTGGTATGGCTACGTGGTGATGATTTAAAGTTTAAAACTTAGAAATAAAATAAAATTATTAAAATATAGAAGAAAATAGAGAATACTTAGATTTCCGCTAGAAAATAGAAAATGGAAAGAGGTAACACCAAACTAGTAATGAGAAATATTCATAGAAACTACAAAGTCATGCCTTTCCTTGAACCCAGAGACAGCTGATATACAACAAAGAAGCCTAAACTCTAAGAAAAGATCATCCACAAATATACCATCAGGAACACTGGCTGACACATACAGTGCACACACACACAAATGATATGACTGTTACATAAATGATTAAGAGGATTCATCAAAATTTTCTTTTTTTAATTTTATTTTATTTTTTAACTTTACAATATTGTATTGGTTTTGCCATATATCAACATGCATCTGCCACAGGTATACACGTGTTCCCCATCCTGAATCCTCCAAAATTTTCTTAAAGAAAGTGCTCTCAGCTTTTCACTGTTGAGTATGATGCTAACTGTGGGTTTGTCTTAAATGGCATTTTTCACAAAACTAAAACAGAAAAAATGTAATTTGTATGAAATAGCAAAAGCAATCTTGAGAAAGAAAACAGAACTAGAGGGATGAGGGTCCCTGAAATAAGACTATACTAATAATCTACAGTTATTCAAAGCAGTATGCTACTGGCACAAAAACAGAAATATACACCAATGGAACAGGATATAAAGTCCAGAAACAAACACATACACCTGTGGTTATGTACTCTATGACAAAGAAGACAAAAATATACAATGGAGAAGAGACAGTCTCTTCATTAAATGGTGCTGAGACACTGGACAGCCACATTAAAAAATAAATAAAATTAGAACATTCTCAAATACCATGCAGAAAAATAAACTCAAATGGTTTAAACACCTAAATTTAAGGCCAAATAGTATAAAGCCCTTAGAGGAAAACACAGGTAGAACACTCCTTGACATAAACTGTAACAATATCTTTTTTGGTCCCTGGTGGTCCACTGGTTAATGCTGGAGAAGTGGGTTCAATCCCTGGTTGGGGATCTATGATTTCACATGCTGGGGGCAACTGAGCCCACATGCAACTACTGAGCCCACATTGCAATGAAATATCCCACATGATGCAATAAAGATCCCACATCCCACCACAATTTATAAGATCTGACATAGCCAAATAAACAGACAAATAAACATTTTTCAAAAGAAAGACCATTTCAGAACAGGAGAAAATATTTTCCAAGTGCAGCTCAATACTAAAATAAAAGAAAAC
The DNA here is from genome assembly GCF_055505025.1 of Bos grunniens. Taxonomy (NCBI): domain Eukaryota; kingdom Metazoa; phylum Chordata; class Mammalia; order Artiodactyla; family Bovidae; genus Bos; species Bos grunniens. The sequence goes on from NC_141171.1 coordinate 11,044,496, forward strand.
AAAAATGGGCAGAAGATCTACATAGATATTTCTCCAAAGAAGATATGTGTAGGTGTGTGCTCAGTCACTTCAGTTATGTAGGACTCTTTGCACCCCCATGGACTGCAGCCCACCAAGCTTCCTCTATCCATGGAATTCTCCAGGCAAGAATACTGCAATGGAATGCCCTCCTCCAGGGGATCTTCCCAAATCAGGGAGTGAACCTGGGTCGCCTGCATTGCAGGAGCATTCTTTTCCCACTGAGCCACCTGGGAAGCCTACCCCAAATACCCCACATCAGATCAGATCAGATCAGATGAGTCGCTCAGTCGTGTCCGACTCTTTGCGACCCCATGAATCGCAGCACGCCAGACCTCCCTGTCTATCACCAACTCCCGGAGTTCACTGAGACCCACATCCATCGAGTCAGTGATGCCATCCAGCCATCTCATCATCTGTCATCCCCTTCTCCTCCTACCCCCAATCCCTCCCAGCATCAGACTCTTTTCCAATGAGTCAACTCTTCGCATGAGGTGGCCAAAGTACTGGAGTTTCATGTTTAGCATCATTCCTTCCAAAGAAATCCCAGGGCTGATCTCTTTCAGAATGGCCTGGTGGGATCTCCTTGCAGTCCAAGGGACTCTCAAGAGTCTTCTCCAACACCACAGTTCAAAAGCATCAATTCTTCGGTGCTCAGCCTTCTTTACAGTCCAACTCTCAAATCCATATATGACCACAGGAAAAACCACAGCCTTGACTAGACGGACCTTTGTTGGCAAAGTAATGTCTCTGCCTTTGAATATGCTATCTAGGTTGGTCATAACTTTCCTTCCAAGGAGTAAGCGTCTTTTAATTTCATGGTTGCAGTCACCATCTGTAGAGATGGGCAAAAAGGATATGAATGATGCTCAACATCACTAATTATTAGAGACATGCAAATCAAAACTGTAAAGAAGTATCACCTCACACTGGTCAGGATGGCCATCACCAAAATTCTACAAACAACAAGTGCTGGGAGGATGTGGGGAAAAGGGACCCCTCCTACATGTTGGTGGGAATGTAAACTGGTACAGCCACTATGGACAACAGTATGGAGATTTTGCGGTGTCAGTGACACTAAGGAGCAGCACAGAAGCACTTCATCAGGGGAATGGAGGCCAAGGGAAGAGTGAGGGAATAGGACACCGGTGTTGTCATGTCCAAGAGATGTAGCACGAAGAGCTCAAGCTTTAGAACTAGAGGACACCAGTGATCACTGCCTTTCCACATAGATGGGAAAGGGTCATATGAGGACACAGTGAGAACAGGGCCAGGTACAAGCCCAGAGAGGGCTTTCATCAGAAACCAAGCCTACCAGCACTTGATCTTGGGCATCCAGCCCCAGAATTGTGAGAAAATAAATTTCAGCTCTTTGAGACACTCATTCTATATTTTGCTGTGGCAGCTCTAGCAGAACTGATAATCATAGCCACATAGAAAACAGTAAAAGTTTAAAAATGCAAACAAAGAAAATTATCATAATTCCATTACACAGACTTCCAGAAAATTTGAGGGATATATTTTTCTTATCTTTAAAAACATACCAGGAATATTTTCTTTCATCATCAAATATGAATCTCAGACTCTGTTGAGCTTTGTTGAAGAATAAAATCCTGAGTTTTAGACCTGCCAAGGTTTAGGGATGCTGGGGTGGCATGAGGGAAATCTTTGTGGTGATGGAATATTGATGGATCTTGATTGTGTGACAATTGCAGGAATCTACATATGTGATAAAACGACATGGAGTTACACACACACATCGTACCAATGTCAGTTTCTTCATTTAAATATTGGACTATCATTATATAAAAATATCATCTTTGTGGGAAAATGACTGAAGATTACACAAGACTGCTTGGTACTCTTTTGCAACTTCCTCTTAATCTATATTTCAAAATAAAAATTAAAAAGTCTGAGTTCTCTGAGCTTGCAGTACCGCTCTCCTCCCCTGGGAGGATTCTTGGCTTCTTTTTTTTTTTTTTTCCCAGCATGGCCATCAAACACCAGTCTTCACTTCCACCCCAAGCGAAGAAACCAAAGAAAGCGAGGCCGACTCCTGCCTCCAGGCCAGACCAGGCATGTGCTTCTTCAACTTTGCTGAAGGAAGAAAAAGAATAGCAAGAAGCAATTGAACATATTGATGAAGTGCAAAATGAGATAGACTTAATGAACAAGCCAGTGAGGAGATTTTAAAAGTAGAATAGAAATATAACAAAATTCACCAACCATTTTTTCAAAAGAGGTCAGAATTGATGGCAAAAATCCCAAAATTTGGGGTAACAATATTTGATAACCACCCACAAGTGTCTGCACAGCTTGGGGAGGAGGATGAAGACACACTACATTATTTGACAAGGGTCAAAGTGACAGAATTTGAAAACATTCAATCAGGCTTCAGAATAGATTTTTACTTTAATGAAAACCCTTACTTTGAAAACAAAATTCTCTCCAACCAATTTCATCTGAATGAGAGTGGTGACCCATCTTCAAAGTCCACTGAAATCAAATGGAAATCTGAAAAGGATTTGATGAAATAATCAGATCAAACACAGAATAAAGCCAGCAGGAAGAGACAGCATCAGGAACCAGAAAGCTTCTTCACCTGGTTTACTGATCATTCTGATGCAGGTGCAGATGAGTTAGGAGAGGTCATCAAAGATGATATTTGCCAAATCCATTACAGTACTACTTGGTTCCTGACATGGATGATGAGGAAGGGGAAGGAGACGAAGACAACAATGATAAAGAGGATGAAGGATTGGAAGATACTGATGAAAAAGGGAATGAGAATGAAGGTGAAGAAGATGAGGGGGAGGAAGGAGAGGAAGATGAAGGAGATAGATGACTAATGAAAGGAACGATGATGGATTCCAACCTTTTTTTAATTTTCTCCAGTCCCTGAGAGCAAGTAGCAGTCTTTTTTGTTCTCTCCTCTTGTTCTCCGTAGCCCTGCTTTTGAAGTCTCTTTTCTCTTTATACCATGGTTCAAACTTATTTGGGGGGTGGGGGGGGAATACCTTGAGCAGAATTCAGTGATGCTAGAAGAATACTAGATTCTTCAGTAAAGAATCTCTACCCATTTCTGTTCCAAATTCATTTTTATCCTTTCCTGTCTCAACAAAAATTTTATGGAATCAATACCACCATGCTCTGCGAGAAAAAAAAGAAAAACCTTCTGCTCTCTTAGCTCTGCTGGAAACTGGACGTTGCTAGGCCCCTGTGTAGTAGTGCATAGAATTCTAGCTTTTTTCCTCTCTTCTCTGTATATTGGGCTCAGAGAGTACACTGTGTCTCTATATGAATGTGGACAGTTAACATTTACCAACATGTATCTGTCCACTTTCTCTTGTTTAAAAAAAAAGAAAAAATACTTTTAAAATGGGGTTTATAGAAGGTTAGCAAAGGGTGGGTTTCAGATGTTTGAGTGGTTTAAGTGGGCATTTTGACAACATGGCTTCTCCTTTGGCATGTTTAATTGTGATGTTTAATGGAAATCCTTGCAGTTTAAGATGACATTTTAAAATAAAATTCTCTCCTAATGATGACTTGAGCCCTGCCGCTTGCTGGGAGAATCAGCAGAACCTGTAAGATCTTATTTGCTATCAAAGTTCTCTATTGTAATTTTGCTCCTGTTTATTCTTAAACTTTTCTTTTTGTTTCACTGGAAAGGAAAGATAATGCTCAGTTTTAAACGTTAAAAGTGTACAAGTTGCTTGGTTACAATAAAACTAAATGTGTACACAAAAATATTTTTTAATCTGTTAATATATAGCAAATAAATAATTCTATTCACTCTGAACCAAGGTCCTCATACATGCAAAAAGACCAGTAAAATGAGTCTTCATGTTTGATATAGGAGGTCTTCATATATCAAAACAATATAAAGACCACTTTTGAAGAGTCTTGCACTATAAATACCAGTAATGTTATGCAAATGCTTAGAAATTTCAGAGACGTAATCATCAGGCAAAACAGGAGGAAGAAACATCCAGACCAGTGATTTCCTGTTAAGTAATGAAAAGCAGCATGCATGTGCGCTAAGTCGCTTCAGTCATCTCTGACTCTTTGTGACCCTATGGGCCGTAGCCTGCCAGGCTCCTCTGTCCACAAGATTCTCCAGGCAAGAATACTGGAGTGGATCACCATGCCCTCGTCCAGGGGATCTTCCCAACACAGCTATCAAACCCATGTCTCTTCAGTCTCCTGTATTGGCAGATAGGTTCTTTACCACTAGCGCCACGTGGATGAGCCCCATGAAAAGCAGAAGTCATACTGAAAGCCAGAAGTCCCTCCCCGACACACAGAGAAAGATAAGACATCTTCTGTGGCTGGGCTTTCTGCACTCTGCACCATGAGAAAAAAGTATCTAAGTTTGCTTCCAGGTAAGTAGAATTATAACGATGGATTTAGACAACTAAAGCTGTCCGAGACTCATTGTCCAGTTTGAGAATTTCCTCTATTCTTTACTTTTAAAAGCTTTTGCTTTATTTCTGGTTTTCCCACTATCTTTACAAAGGAAAGCAGGGAAGGAAATTTAAGAGGGTATTAACTCAATTATGTTAAGTTCTCAAAGGAGAAGTTTGGTGAAACTTTTAATTAGTTAGTTAATTTATATTTTTGGTTGTGCTGGGTCCTGCTGTTGTATGTGGGCTTTCTCTGTTTGCCGTGCATGGGGGCTCCTCTTGGTTGCAGTGCAAGGGCTTCTCATTTTTTTGGCAACTCCCTCTTTTATTTTTTTAATATAAATTTATTTATATTAATTGGAGGCTAATTAATTTACAATATTATAGTGGTTTTGCCATACATTGACATGAATCCACCATGGGTGTACATGTGTTCCACATCCTGAACACGCCTCCCACCTCCCTCCCCATCCCATCCCTCTGGGTCATCCCAGTACACCAGCCCCGAGCACCTTGTCTCATGCATTGAACCTGGACTGGCGATCCATTTCACATATGATAATATACATGTTTCAATGCCATTCTCGCAAATGATCCCACCCTCAACCTCTCCCACAGAGTCCAAAAGACTGCTCTATACATCTATGTCTCTTCTTCTGTCTCGCATACCGGGTTATCGTTACCACCTTTCTAAATTCCATTTATATGCATTAGTATACTGTATTGGTGTTTTTCTTTCTGCCTTACTTCACTCTGTATAATAGGCTCCAGTTTCATCCACCTCATTAGAACTGATTCAAATGTATTCTTTTTAATGGCTGAGTAATATTGCATTGTGTATATGTACCACAGTTTTCTTATCCATTCATCTGCTGATGAACATCTAGGTTGCCTCCTTATCCTGGCTATTATGAACAGTGCTGTGATGAACATTGTGGTACATGTGCCTCTTTCAATTCTGGTTTCCTCAGTGTGTGTGCCCAGCAGTGGGATTGCTGGGTCATATGGCAGTTCTATTTCTAGTTTTTTAAGGAATCTCCACACTGTTCTCCATACTAGCCGTACTAGTCTGGATTCCCACCAACAGTGTAAGAGGGTTCCCTTTTCTCCACTCCCTCTCCAGCATTATTGCTCGTAGACTTTTGGATAGCAGCCATTCTGACTGGCATGAAATGGTACCTCATTGTGGTTTTGATTTGCATTTCTCTGATAATGAGTGATGTTGAGCATCTTCTCATGTGTTTGTTAGTCATCTGTATTTCTTCTTTGGAGAGATGTCTGTTTAGTTCTTTGGCCCATTTTTTGATTGGATCATTTATTTTTCTGGAATTGAGCTACAGGAGTTGCTTGTATATTTTTGAGATTAATTCTTTGTCCTGCAGAAGCTTTTAAGTTTAATTAGGTCCCATTTGTTTATTTTTGCTTTTATTTCCAATATTCTGGGAGGTGGGTCATAGAGGATCCTGCTGTGATGTATGTCGGAGAGTGTTTTGCCTATGTTCTCCTCTAGGAGTTGTATATTTTCTGATCTTACATTCATATCTTTAATCCATTTTGAGTTTATTTTTGTGTATGGTGTTAGAAAGTCTTCTAGTTTCATTCTTTTACAAGTGGTTGACCAGTTTTCCCAGCACCACCTGTTAAAGAGATTGTCTTTAATCCATTGTATATTCTTGCCTCCTTTGTCAAAGATAAGGTGTCCATAGGTGTGTGGATTTATCTCTGGGCTTTCTATTTTGTTCCATTGATCTATATTTCTGTCTTTGTGCCAGTACCATAGTGTCTTGATGACTGTGGCTTTGAAGTCAGGCAAGTTGATTCCTCCAGTTCCATTCTTCTTTCTCAAGATTGCTTTGGCTATTCGAGGTTTCTTGTATTTACATACAAATTGTGAAATTATTTGTTCTAGTTCTCTGAAAAATACCATTTGTAGCTTGATAAGGATTGCATAGAATCTACAGATTGCTTTGGGTAATATACTCATTTTCACTATGTTGATTCTTCTGATCCATGAACATGGTCTATTTCTCGATCTATTTATGTCCTATTTGATTTCTTTCACCAGTGTTTTATAGTTTTCTATATATAGATCTTTTATTTCTATAGATAGATATATTCCTAAGTATTTAATTCTTTTTGTTGCAATGGTGAATGGAATTGTTTCCTTAATTTCTCTTTCTGTTGTCTCATTGTTAGTGTATAGGAATGCAAGGGATTTTTGTGTGTTAGTTTTATATCCTGCAACTTTACTATATTCATTGATTAGCTCTAGTAATTTTCTGGTGGAGTCTTCAGGGTTCTCTATGTAAAGGATCATGTCATCTGAAAACAGTGAGTTTTACTTCTTCTTTTCCAATTTGGATTCCTTCCATTTCTCTTTCTGCTCTGATTGCTGTGGCCAAAACTTCCAAAACTATGTTGAATAGTAGTGGTGAGAGTGGGCACCCTTGTTGTTTTCCTAACTTTAGGGGAAATGCTTACAGTTTTTCACCATTGAGGATAATGTTTGCTGTGGGTTTGTCACATATAGCTTTTATTATGTTGAGGTATGTTCTTTCTATTCCTGTTTTCTGGGGAGTTTTTATCATAAATGGATGTTGAATTTTGTCAAAGGCTTTCTTTGCATCTATTGAGATAATCATATGATTTTTATCTTACAATTAGTTAATGTGGTGTATTACATTCATTGATTTGCGGATATTAAACAATCCTTGTATCCCTGGGATAAAGCCCACTGGTCATGATGTATGATCTTTTTCATATGTTGTTGAATTCTGATTGCTAGAATTTTGTTAAGGATTTTTGAATCTATGATCATCAGTGATATTGGCCTGTAGTTTTCTTTTTTGTGGCATCTTTGTCAAGTTTTGGTATTAGGGTGATGGTGGCCTAATAGAATGAGTTTGGAAGTGTACATTCCCCTGCAATTTTCTGGAAGAGTTTGAGTAGGATAGGTGTTCAGTTCAATTCAGTTCAGTTGCTCAGTCATGTCCGACTCTGCGATCCCATGAATCGCAACAAGCCAGGCCTCCCTGTCCATCACCAACTCCCGGAGTTCACTCAAACTCATGTCCATTGAGTCGGTAATGCCATCCAGCTATCTCATCCTCTGTCGTCCCCTTCTCTTCTTGCCCCCAATCCCTCCCAGCATCAGAGTCTTTTCCAATGAGTCAATTCTTTGCATGAGGTGGCCAAAGTATTGGAGTTTCAGCTTTAGCATCAGTCCTTCCAATGAACACCCAGGACTGATCTCCTTTAGAATGGACTGGTTGGATCTCCTTGCAGTCCCAGGGACTCTCAAGAGTCTTCTCCAGCACCACAGTTCAAAAGAATTAATTCTTTGGCCCTCAGCTTTCTTCACAATCCAACTCTCACATCCACACATGACCACTGGAAAAACCATAGCCTTGACTAGATGGACCTTTGTTGGCAAAGTAATGTCTCTGCATTTTAATATGCTATCTAGTTTGGTCATGACTTTCCTTCCAAGGAGTAAGCGTCTTTTAATTTCATGGCTGCAATCACCATCTGGAGTGATTTTGGAGCCCAAAAATTAAAGTCTGACACTGTTTCTTCTGTTTCCCCATCTATTTGCCATGAAGTGATGGGACCAGATGCCATGATCTTAGTTTTCTGAATGTTGAGCTTTAAGCCGACTTTTTCACTCTCCTCTTTCACTTTCATCAAGAGGCTTTTTAGTTCCTCTTCACTTTAACCCTTCCCTAAATTTTTGGTAAAATTCAGCTGTGAAGCCGTCTGGTCCTGGGCTTTTGTTTGCTGGAAGATTTCTGATTACAGTTTCAATTTCCGTGCTTGTGGTGCATCTGTTAAGATTTTTCTATTTCTTCCTGTTTCAGTTTTGGAAAGTTGTGCTTTTCTAAGAATTTGTCTATTTCTTCCAAGTTTTCCATTTTATTGGTATATAGTTGCTGATAGTATTCTCTTATGATCCTTTGTATTTTTTGTGTTGTCTGTTATGATCTCTCCATTTTCATTTCTAATTTAGTTGATTTCACTCTTCTCCCTTTGTTTCTTGATGAGTCTGTCTAATGGTTTGTCAACTGTATTTATCCTCTCAAAAAACCAGCTTCAGATCAGATCAGTCGCTCAGTCGTGTCCAACTCTTTGCGACCCCATGAATCGCAGCACGCCAGGCCTCCCTGTCCATCACCAACTCCCGGAGTTCACTCAGACTCACGTCCATCGAGTCAGTGATGCCATCCAGCCATCTCATCCTCTGTTGTCCCCTTCTCCTCCTGCCCCAATCCCTCCCAGCATCAGAGTCTTTTCCAATGAGTCAACTCTTCGCATGAGGTGGCCAAAGTACTGGAGTTTCAGCTTTAGCATCATTCCTTCCAAAGAAATCCCAGGGCTGATCTCCTTCAGAATGGACTGGTTGGATCTCCTTGCAGTCCAAGGGACTCTCAAGACTCTTCTCCAACAGCACAGTTTAAAAGCATCAATTTCTGCGCTCAGCCTTCTTCACAGTCCAACTGTCACATCCATACATGACCACAGGAAAAACCATAGCCTTGACTAGATGAACCTTTGTTGGCAAAGTAATGTCTCTGATTTTGAATATGCTGTCTAAGTTGGTCATAATTTTCCTTCCAAGGAGTAAGCGTCTTTTAATTTCTGGCTGCAGTCACCATCTGTAGTGATTTTGGAGCCCAGAAAAATAAAATCTGACCAGCTTGGCTTTGTTGGTTTTTGCTGTGGTCTCCTTTGTTTCTTTTGCATTTATTTCTACCTTAGTTTTTAAGATTTCTTTCCTTCTACTAACCCTGGGGTTCTTCATTTCTTCCTTTTCTAATTACTTTAGGTGTAGAGCTAGGTTATTTGTTTGACTTTTTTCTTGTTTATTGAGGTAAGCTTGTATTGCTATGAACCTTCCCCTTAGCACTGCTTTTACAGTGTCCCATAGGTTTTGAGTTGTTGTGTTTTCGTTTTCATTCATTTTTATCCATGTTTTGATTTCTCTTTTATTTCTTCTGTGATTTGTTGGTTATTCAGCAGCGTGTTGTTCAGCCTCCATATGTTGGAATTTTTAATAACTTTTCCCCTGTAATTGACATTTAATCTTACTGCATTGTGGTCAGAAAAGATGCTTGGAATGATTGAATTTTTTAAATTTACCAAGGCTAGATTTATGGCCCAGGATGTCATCAATCCTGGAGAAGGTTCCATGTGCACTTAAGAAAAAGGTGAAATTCACTGTCTTGGGGTAAAATGTCCTATAGATATCAATTATGTCTAACTGGCTATTGTATCATTTAAAGTTTGTGTTTCCTTGTTAATTTTCTGTTCAGTTGATCTATCCATAGGTGTGAGTGGTGTATTAAAGTCTCCCACTATTATTGTGTTACTGTTAATTTCCCCCTTTTTACTTGTTAGCATTTCCCTTACATATGTGATGCTCCTATGTTGGGTGCATATATATTTATAATTGTTATATATTCTTCTTGGATTGACCCTTTGATCATTATGTAGTATCCTTCTCTGTCTCTTTTCACAGCCTTTATTTCAAAGAGTATTTTATCTGACATGAGTGTTGCTGTTCCTGCTTTTTTTTTTTTTTTTTTTTTTTGGTCTCCAATTGCATGAAATATCTTTTTTCAGCCTTTCACTTTCAGTCTGTATGTTTCCCTTGTTTTGAGGTGGGTCTCTTGTAGACAGCATATATAGGGGTCTTGTTTTTGTATCCATTCAGCCAGTCTTTGTCTTTTGGTTGGGGCATTCAACCACTTTATGTTTAAGGTAATTATTGATAAGTATGATCCAGTTGCCATTTACTTTATTGTTTTGGGTTCGAGTTTATCCACTTTTCTGTGTTTTCTGTCTAGAGAAGATCCTTTAACATTTGTTGGAGAGCTGGTTTGGTGGTGCTGAATTCTCTCAGCTTCTGCTTGTCTGTAAAGCTTTTGATTTCTCCTTCATATTTGAATGAGATCCTTGCTGGGTACAGTAATTTGGGTTGTAGGTTTTTCTCTTTCATCACTTTAAGTATGTCCTGCCATTCCCTTCTGGCCTGAAGAGTTTCTATTGAAAGATCAGCTGTTATCCTTATGGGAATCCCCTTGTGTGTTATTTGTTGTTTTTCCCTTGCTGCTTTTAATATTTGTTCTTTATGTTTGATCTTTGTTAATTTGATTAACATGTGTTTTGGGATGTTTCGTCTTGGGTTTATCCTGTTTGGGACTCTGGGTTTTTTGGACTTAGGTGATTATTTCCTTCCCCATTTTAGGGAGGTTTTCAACTATTATCTCCTCAAGCATTTTCTCATGGTCTTTCTTTTCATCTTCTTCTTCTGGGACTCCTATGATTCGAATGTTGGGGCATTTAACATTGTCCTCGAGGTCTCTGAGATTGTCCTCATTTCTTTTAATTCTTTTTTCTTTTTTCCTCTCTGATTCATTTATTTCTCCCATTCTGTCTTCTACCTCATTTATCCTATCTTCTGCCTCTGTTATTCTACTTTTGGTTCCCACCAGAGTGTTTTTGGTCTCATTATTGCATTATTCATTATATATTGACTCTTTTTTATTTCTTCTAAGCCCTTGTTAAACATTTCTTGCACCTTTTCAATCCTTGTCTCCAGGCTATTTATCTGTAACTACATTTTGTTTTCAAGATTTTGAATCATTTTTACTATCATCATTCGGAATTCTTTGTCAGGTAGATATCCTATCTCTTCCTCTTTTGTTTGGTTTGGTGGGCATTTATCCTGTTCCTTTACTTGCTGAGTATTTCTCTGCCTTTGCATCTTGTTTATATTGCTCTGTTTTGGGTGGCCTTTCCATATTCTGGCAGTTTGTGGTTCCTCTTTATTGTGGAAGTTTCTTGCTGCGGGTGGGGCTGGAAGGGTGGCTTGTCAAGGTTTCTAGGTTAGGAAATCTTGTGTCGGTGTTCTGGTGGATGGAGCTGGATCTCTTCTCTCTGGAGTGCAATGAAGTGCCCAGTAATGAGTTTTGAGATATCTATGGGTTTGGTGTGACTTTGGGCAGCCTGTATATTGAAGTTCAGGGCTATGTCCCTGTGTTGCTGGAGAGTTTGCTTGGTATGTCTTGCTCTGGAACTGGTTGGCTCTTGGGTGATGCTTGGTTTCAGTGTAGGTATGGAGGCTTTTGATGAGCTGTTATCGATTAATGTTCCCTGGAGTCAGGAGTTCTCTGGTGTTCTCAGGTTTTGGACTTAAGCCTCCTGCCTCTGGTTTTCAGTCTTATTCTTACAGTAGCCTCAAGACTTCTCCATCTCTATAGCACCAATGATAAAACATCTTGGTTAATGATGAAAAGTTTCTCCACAGTGAGGGCCACCCAGAGAGGTTCACAGTGTTACATGGAGAAGAGAAGAGGGAGGAGGGAGATAAAGGTGACCAGGAGAAGAAGATGGGGGATCAAAAGAGGAGACAGCAATCTAGCTAGTAATCATTTCCCTATGTGCTCTCCACAGTCTGGGCTGCTTAGAGATGTTCATGGAGTTACACAGAGAAGAGACGAGGGAGAAAGGAGACAGAGGTGGCCAGGAGGATAAAAGGGAGAATCAAAAGGAGAGAGATCCAGCCAGTAATCAGTTCCCTAAGTGTTCTCCACAGCCTGGAACACACAAAGAGATTCACAGAGTTGGGTAGAGAAGAGAAGTGGGAGGGAGGAGATAGAGGCAACCTAGTGGAGAAAACGGAGAGTCAAAAGGGGGAGAGATCAGTCAAGCTAGTAATCTTGCTCCCAAGTAAAACTGGGTACTGAAGATTGGGTTCTTAAAGTTACAAAATTGATAACAAATACCGAAAAGCAAAGATTAAACATCTAGGGTAGAGGCTAGACTCTCAAAAATACAATATTAAAAAAAAACAGAACAAAGTCACAAATATAATAAAATATATATGTGAAGTTTGCTTAAAAATAGGGTCTTTTTTTTTTTCAAGGTAATAGTAGGTTATAAAAATGAAAATTAAAGGAGCAATAGAGACTTAAAATTTTTTAACATTTTTAATCTAAAAAATGATAATAGTAAAAATATATCTAGGAATTTCTCTGGAGCTGTTGCAGACAGTGTGGGGTCAATTCGTTTTCAGATAGTTCCTTGATCCAGCTTATACTTCTCAAGATCTATAGGCACCTTCCTATGTAGTCGGTGCTAACTACAGGGTTTTAACCTTTTGCACCTGTCACTTCCAAAGTGGTTCCCTCTGTTTATTTTAGCTTTTTCTGTTTGCTGGCCTCTTCAGTGTCTAATTTCTGCCCTGACACAAGGGGGCGATGGTGGTCACTTTTTTAGGCTCACTTGTTCAGTTGTGCTGTGGGGAGGGAGGAACACTGCAAACAAATATCACTGGCATGTGTGGGGAGTGCTCGCAGTGTCTCGGCCACACTGGGTTTGCCCCTGCTCACAGCGTGTGTGCTTTCATGGTCTACACTTCTCAGGCTCTAGATTTCTCTGCCGGGACTGTCTGAGGCGGGCCCTGGGTTGTGTGCACTTCCCAGGCTTAAGCCGCTCAGGTTCAGGTTCTCAGGTACTCCACAAAGGCACAGACTGGGTTGGGCCTGCATTCTGTGCCCTTCCCATGTCCAAGCAGCTCAGATGATCAGGTGCTTGGCAAGCACAGTCACACCTAGGTGGGGGGTGCGTCTTATCCCCTCCCCCATCCCAGCCACTCAGTTTTCTGGGTGCACAATGGGTGCACCTTCTCAGGTGTGCCGTGTGTCTCTTCTGGGGAGCTGATCTCTGGCTATGACCCTCCTGGTGAATGTCAACCATCCAGAATCCCAAGAAGTCTTGGCTAGCAATGAAGCCTGCTTTCAGTTTGGTAGAGATGCCTCTTTGGAGCCAGGATTGCCCCCTTCCAGCTCTGGCTGCTCCCGCCTGCCTGTCTCCTGCGGGGGATGGGCCAGTCCACAGCTGGCTAGCTCTGCTCAGTCCTTTGTTCTGTGAGCAGGCCTGGCAGTGTCTTAGGTTAGAGCTTTTCATGGGATAGTTCTCTCTCTCTCTCTCTCTCTCTCTCTCTCTCTGGCTATCCCCCAGTCTGGGTTGATATCTCATGTTAGTTCCCTCAGATTGTCCTTGGGGCATTCAGGCCAAGTCCTTACCCTAAGCAATGCAGTCCTCGCCTCCCTGCCCAGCCCCCGCTTGCTAGCGGTGGATGCTAGCATCTGGGCTGCTTTTCCGCTGGAAGTTGCTATTAGGCACGGAATCTGTGGGGTTTAATTAGGTATTTATTTAGTTTTCCTTCCACTTATGTTGCCCTCTGAGATTCCAAGACTTGCCACAGACCCGCAGGTGAGAGTGTTTCCTGGTGTTTGGAAATTTCTCTCTTTTTTAAGACTCCCTTCCTGGGACAGATCTCCGTCCCTACCTCTCTTGTCTCTCATATCTTTTATATTTCATCCCATCTCCTTTCAAAGACAATGGGCTGCCTTTCTGGTGCCTGATGTCCTCTACAAGCATTCAGAAGTTGTTTTGTGGAACTTGCTCAGTCTTCAAATGTTCTTTCCATGAATTTGTGGGGGGGAAAGTGGTCTCCCTGTCCTATTCCTCCACCATCTTAGGACCGCCCCCAACTCTCTCTTTTAAAAAAAACTTTGTGTTACATATTGGCATATAGGTGATTAAGGGATAGGCTAGCTACTCCAATATTCTTGGGCTTCCATTGTGGTTCAGCTGGTAAAGAATCGCAAGCAATGTGGGAGACCTGGGTTTGATCCCTAGGTTGGGAAGATTCCCGGGAGAAGGGAAAGGCTACCCACTCTACTATTCTGGCCTGAACAATTCCATGGACTGTATAGTCCATGGGGTCCAAAGAGCTGGACACAACTGAGCGACTTTCACTTTTACTTTTCATAGCCGATTAACAATGTTATGATAGTTTCAGATGGGCAGCAAAGGGACTCAGCCATACATCTATATGAACCCATTCTCCTCCAAACTCTGGTGGCTTCTCATTGCAGAGCATGGGCTCTATGTGTGTGGCTGTGGCTCATGGGGTTAAGTTGTTCTGCAGCATGTGGGACCATCCGGACCAGGAATTGAATTTGTGTCCCCTGCATTGGCAGGCAGATTCTTGCCCACTGGACTACCAGGAAAGTCCCAAGTTGGTGAAATACATTCCTAGTGAAACTTAACTAAGATTTCTCATTTTACCACCTATATTAGCCCAGGTTCTCAAGAGGAACAGAACCAATAGGATGAATCAATAGAGGTGAGAAAGGATTTTATTTAAGAAACTGATTCATGAAGTTGTGGAGGTTGGAAAGTCCAAAAATCTCAAGAACCAGCAGCACACTGGAAACCCAGGATGATCTGATGTTGCATCTCACATTCGAGGGTCACCAGAAGCTTTTTTTTCTTCTTCAAGGAGGTCCATTTTCTTTTTCCTCTTAGGCCTTCAACTGATTGGATGAGGTTCACCTAAATTATGGAGGGTAATGTGGTTTATTCAGAGTCTACTGATGTAAATCTTAAATCAGAAACAGACTCACTGACTTAGAAAATAAGCTTATGATTACAGGGGGGAAGTGAGGGATGAGAGATAGATTGGGAGTTTGGGATTCACATGTACCCACTTCTATATTTAAAATAGATAATCAACAAGCACCTATTGCATAGCACAGGGAACTCTATTCAATATCCTGTAATAACCTAAATGCAAAAACAATTTGGAAAAGAATAGATATATGTATATGTATAAAGAAGAGAAGCGAAAAGCAAAGGAGAAAAGGAAAGATATAAACATCTGAATGCAGAGTTCCAAAGAATAGCAGTAAGAGATAAGAAAGCCTTCTTCAGCGATCAATGCAAAGAAATAGAGGAAAACAACACAATGGGAAAGACTAGAGATCTCTTCAAGAAAATCAGAGATACCAAAGGAACATTTCATGTAAAGATGAGCTCGATAAACAACAGGAAATGGTATGTACCTAACAGAAGCAGAAGATATTAAGAAGAGATGGCAAGAATACACAGAAGAACTGTACAAAAAGACCTTCATGACCCAGATAATCATGATGGTGTGATCACTGACCTAGAGCCAGACATTCTGGAATGTGAAGTCAAGTGGGCCTTAGAAAGCATCACTACGAACAAAGCTAGTGGAGGTGATGGAATTCCAGTTGAGCTATTCCAAATCCTGAAAGATGATGCTATGAAAGTCCTGCACTCACTATGCCAGCAAATTTGGGAAACTCAGTAGTGGCCACAGGACTGGAAAAGGTCAGTTTGCATTCCAATCCCAAAGGCAATGCCAAAGAATGCTCAAACTACCGCACAATTGCACTCATCTCACATGCTAGTAAAGTAATGCTCAAAATTCTCCAAGCCAGGCTTCAGCAATATATGCACCGTGAACTTCCTGATGTTCAAGCTGGTTTTAGAAAAGGCTGAGGAACCAGAGATCAAATTGCCAACATCTGCTGGATCATGGAAAAAGCAAGAAAGTTCCAGAAAAACATCCATTTCTGCTTTATTGACTATGCCAAAGCCTTTGACTGTGTGGATCACAATAAACTGTGGAAAATTCTGAAAGAGATGGGAATACCAGACCACCTGATCGGGCCTGTTGAGCAATTTGTATGCAGGTCAGGAAGCAACAGTTAGAACTGGACATGGAACAACAGACTGGTTCCAATAGGAAAAGGAGTTCGTCAAGGCTGTATATTGTCCCCTGTTTATTTAACTTATATGCAGAGTACATCATGAGAAATGCTGGACTGGAAGAAACACAAGCTGGAATCAAGATTGCCGGGAGAAATATCAATAACCTCAGATATGCAGATGACACTACCCTTATGACAGAAAGTGAAGAGGAACTAAAAAGCCTCTTGAGAAAATGAAAGTGGAGAGTGAAAAAGTTTGCTTAAAGCTCACATTCAGAAAACGAAGATCATCGCATCCGGTCCCATCACTTCATGGGAAATAGATGGGGAAACAGTGAAAACAGTGTCAGATTTCATTTTTCTGGGCTCCAAAATCACTGCAGATGGTGATTGCAGCCATGAAATTAAAAGACGCTTACTCCTTGGAAGGAAAGTTATGACCAACCTAGATAGCATATTCAAAAGCAGAGACATTACTTTGCCAACAAAGGTTCGTCTAGTCAAGGCTATGGTTTTTCCTGTGGTCATGTATGGATGTGAGAGTTGGACTGTGAAGAAGGCTGAGCGCTGAAGAATTGATGCTTTTGAACTGTGGTGTTGGAGAAGACTCTTGAGAGTCCCTTGGACTGCAAGGAGATCCAACCAGTCCATTCTGAAGGAGATCAGCCCTGGGATTTCTTTGGAAGGAATGATGCTAAAGCTGAAACTCCAGTACTTTGGCCACCTCATGCAAAGAGTTGACTCATTGGAAAAGACTCTGATGCTGGGAGGGATTGAGGGCAGGAGAAGGGGACGACAGAGGATGAGATGGCTGGATGGCATCACTGACTCGATAGACGTAAGTCTGAGTGAACTCCAGGAGTTGATGATGGACAGGAAGGCCTGGCGTGCTGCGATTCATGAGGTCGCAGAGAGTCGGACACGACTGAGCGACTGATCTGATCTGATCTAATCCGATAATTGAATCTCTTTGCTATACACCTGAAACTAACACAAAATTGTTAATCAACTATGATCCACTATAAGATAAAGATGAAAGAAATTATTTTTCCTGCCAAACAATGCTAGTTCATGTAAAACCTTCACAGCAATATCTGGAATAGTGTGAGACCAAATATGTGGGTACAGTGGCCCAGCCACATTGCTACATAAAATTAACCATAATATCAACTAAACCTTATTAGTCTTCAGTCATCTACAACTGAAATAAAGCTCATGCTATTATGCTATTACTACCATTGCACTCATTTGATCAAACCAGTCAGTTCTAAAGAATATCAACTCTGAATATTCTTTGAAAGGACTGATGCTGAAGCTGAAGCTCCAATACTTAGGCTACCTGATGCAAAGAGCTGACACACTGGGAAAAAAAGTGCTGATGCTGGGAAAAGTCGAGGGCATGAGGAGAAGGCGGCAATAGAAGAAGAGATGTTTGGATAGCATCATTGACTCAAGGGACATGAGCTTGAGCAAAATCTGGGAGGTAGTGGAGGACAGAGGAGCCTGATGTGCTGCAGTCTATGGGGCCACAAAGAGTTGGACACGACTTAACAACTGAAGAACAACTCATTTTGCATTGGGGAAATTGTGCTTCAAAGGACAGGTGACATTTCCAAAGACAAGTGGCCACCAAGCGAAAGTTTGTATGCAGACTTGGGTCTTCAAATCCATTCTCCACCAGGATCCTCTGTCACATAACAGTGTTGAAGTGGCAGTACAGCCTGGAGGAGGAATTCTTTTTTATCTTTCCTAAGAAGAAAGATCCTGTAGGGCACACAGCTCTGAAAAGATTTTCTTAGGGTTCAATTTCTCACTTGGATGGGATGACAGACTGGGTACTGTTTGTAGGGAGACTTGATCCCTTTACACCCACAGTGGTTTCATATCACAAAGCCTACTGCTGTCAGTGATTCATTTCAGGCCTGGACTGAGATCAAGGAGAGGAGCTGTGACCTCAGTGCACTACAGAAAGGCTAGGAGCTCATCTGCAGGGAACCATAGCAGCCACAGCTGCTGAACCTAGAGAGGCCACTTATCCAGGGCAGACTGGATCTACCCGCAGATACCTTAGTTCTCATATCTACCTGTCCTCACCCTCTCCTGATCCCAGGGTTCCATGTCCTGCTGACATCATCATGAGGTAGGGCTTGGACTGTGTAACTCCAAACTTGGACCGCAATATCCATGCTCTTCCTATGTGTCCTGAAACATGTAATTTCAACAGAAGAAACCATCCTGGAGAGAAATCCAGAGAGATTTCGGCCACTGCCAGAGGACCAAGAACCTGAGTATGGGCAAAGGCACCAATCTGAGGACTTTCTTCCTCCTTCAAATATGCCCCCTCATCTGGGAGAGGTTGGGGTTTCTAAGATGTGTCCTTGTCATCAGCTCTCTGTGTATACTCTGTCCCTTTACATCTAGCACCTGAGGTTCCATGAGGGCTGTGCCTGTCAGTAACTGATTCCTTGGGGAGTCCCAGGAGATGCAGGGGAAAGGCAGAGTCCTCAGTTCTGTGCAAAGCACAGGAACCTTGGGGAGGCTGCTGGAAAGTGGTCGGCAGCGGAGACACCACCATCTCCCCAGGAGGCAGGGGCCACATGGAAAGGCTTGAAATTGAAGCTCCATTTTCCTATGTTTGTCATCTCTGTCTTTCTGCCCCAGGACTCTTGGTGCTGCTGCTGTTTCCAATGGGACCTACAGCCCAGAACAGTAAAGGTGAGTCTAGGAAAAACGGAGAATGCATGCCAGGGTCTGGGTTCTCTCACCGACAAGGGAGAGAAGGAGACTTATTTTTCAAGTGAGGTTCAGAAATGGTTTTCTGGGAACAAGAGAAGTTGTTTCTTCTACCCAAATGCCCAGAGTGTTCTGAGCTCTTCCCCTTGGATAGCATTGTCTCTTCCCCTTCCTCCCTCCCTTCCTCCCATTCATGCTTCCTTCCATTCTGCCCATGGACCCCCAGATGATAGCTTTCTTTCATTCTCTGGAACTTCTGATGATGGTCTCCATCCCCACTTCTTCCCCCCACAGCCTGCGCTCTGCAATGCCCTCCAAACTCCTCATGTGTCAATGGTACCGCCTGCAGCTGCACTCCAGGATTCATTTCTGTTTCTGGGGAGATCTTCACGGACCCCTTGGAGAGCTGTTATGGTATGAAGACTTGGGGTGGTGGCAGGACATGCGGAGAATGTGGGGTACAGCCCAGTACCCATGGGAGACATGGATATTTGGTGGGTGCCTCAGGCTTTGTCCTCAGAACTGTCAAGCACAGAAAAAAGAAAAACAAAATGATACAAAGGTGGAGAGATGAGACATGAATAATCCTGGCTTCCTGGAGAGGAGCTGGGTCTTCAGGAGTCTGGAATCTGAGCCTCAGTTTGTCCTTTCAGGACTGAGGAGGGAGATGCAGAAC
Source organism: Bos grunniens (assembly GCF_055505025.1). Classification (NCBI taxonomy): domain Eukaryota; kingdom Metazoa; phylum Chordata; class Mammalia; order Artiodactyla; family Bovidae; genus Bos; species Bos grunniens. The sequence goes on from NC_141171.1 coordinate 11,063,914, forward strand.
ATCTACCCACTCCCCACTTCAGCACTGCCCACTGTGTCCCTATCTGGGCTGCCAGTCAGAGGGCTAGGAAGATCAGAGCTGACTGCACAAGCTTCAGGGATGGCTTGTTCCAGCTGCATCCTAGACTCAGCAGTATTGACCAAGAGTCTAAATTGTTCCAAAAAGACATGGATTACATATCAGGCCTAGTGCTGCCGAGTCAGGTAGGGGATCGGGATCTCTGTCTTGAGGGGACACACATCTTTGGGAGGTGACCCTTTGCCCTGTTGTGTTCCAGACATCAATGAGTGTGGACCGCCCTCACCAGTGTACTGTGGAATTTCAGCAGACTGCCAGAACCTGGAAGGAGGCTACTACTGCACATGCAGCCCAGGATATGAGCCTGTTTCTGGGGCAACAATCTTCAGGAATCAGAGTGAGAACACATGTCGAGGTAAGAATGAGGCTGCATTTCCTGCCTCTCATTTTTGACGTTTCAGGGCCGAAATGCTGAGTCATTTCTGAAGCATCCAGGGGACAGGACCTTGGTTACAGGTGTAGCACCCAGGTCTGAGTTGGGACAGTTTATGGGTACCTGTCCCACCCGCACAGAGAGGCAGATGGTACGAGCCAGGGACCCAGGTCCCGGCTTTGCCACCTGAGAGCTGCATGTGTGACACTGGCCAGGACTCTTTTTCAGAAATCACTGTTAACATGGGAGATGTGATAATATTATTGTGATTTTCTGTTTTCTTTTTTAAGTACCCCTATCTTGCACAAATAAAAACAAAAGCAACTTTGCCAAGATCACTACGTGACCTTGGACAAGTTAATTCACCTATCTCTGTGCCCCAGCTTACCTAACTATAAAAAATGGGGGCAGGAGGAATTATGATGTTTACCTCATAGAATTGCTGGAAAGGTATATGAGGTCAAAAAGCACAAAACACTGATGGCTGTTTGGATTTTAAATTATAGTCATCATGATCTAACATACCCTCTCCATGATGGACATCCTTGGGGGCTCTGCCCCAGGGTGGGTGCTCAGGAGCAGCTGTCCTGCCCACTCCCTCACCAGGACCAGGAGGAGCATGGCCTCCACACATCACCAGGCTTTGCCCCACTTCCAGGGGGAGCAGGCAGGTAGGGAAAGGGGCAAGAGGCCAGCAGTGGGTCAGACAGGACTCCAGAGAGGGGTCCATGAAGAGGGATAGACCTGAATACTGAGGGTGAGGAGGGGAGGAGAGAGAAGGTGGGAGGTGAGAAGAATGCTGAGCTCAGGGTACAGAGGACTCTGAAGAGGGTTCTTTGACCACCCTGCTACAGGGAGAAGAGCCAGCAACTGTGGGCCCAGTCCCTTCCCTCCTGCACTGCAGACAGAGGGCAGAAGAGCCTCCCCAGTGGGAGGGAAGAGGGGACCTGCATCTGTGTGGAGTCCCTGCTAGCCTATAGCAGCCTCGGTGGGTGGCTGTTGTGCTTGAACTCATGACCTGGTCAGAAGACAGAGCCTTCAGTAAATTAGTAATGGTCCCTCATCTCCAGGCCTACTGTGTGTTTGGGGAATGGAGACTGAGTTGACTTTCCACCCCCAATTTGCCTCATTGGCCAGATACTCTTGTGCAGTAAGCAACCTGCACAACTGCACATGGTGATCATTGATCCCACTCAGTGTGTCTGCACTAAGGGGGCTGCTCACTCATTGTTGTGAGACCCTCCAGAGACATAGATGTAGAAGACTGATGTGGGAGGGGACCTCAACAGACCTCAAGGTGGATGACAGGGAGAGAGCCACCTGCTGGTTTGCATCAAAACCTTCTGCCTGAAGACCTAGATCTGTGACAGGCTCAGCTGGATTGTCTTACACTCCCCACCTCAGCATTCCAGCCCTCACTGCACCCAAGTACATCTCCATCCATGTTCAGGCCATGAGGTCTGCCATGAGAAGAAGACCTGGGCTGGGTCCCTGGGCTCCTTGTTCAACTTTTCCAGGCATCAGATGGCTGCCCTGTGTGCCTATCTAGTCTCCCAACCCTCTCTGACCCCCAAGACTCAGAACCTCTGCAGAGGGTCTCTTCTGGATGTTCAGAACATCCCACTGTCACATGGCCTCTTATCTTCTTAAAACAAAAGAGGGAGTGACATTCAAGATACTCAGTGTGGTCACAGCACCGTGTGTTCCATAACACTATCTGTCCTCATTGCCACTGTTAGTGCTGTCTGGGAGAAGACCTGCCCCCACTGGGGCTTCTGAGACCCTGGGTCATGGTGGACTCTGGGGCCCCATCCAGAAATGTGAGAGGAGGAAGACTCAAGGAATGCTCCCCATTCCTTGAGTCCCCACCCATCACTGACCCTGCCGGCAAACTGCCTGGAGAAGATGTCTCCTGGCACCCTGATGCAACATCTCAACTGCTCAGCTTCCATTTATTTCCCCACACAAGGTTCCACCTGACCCTCTCCCGTAATTTCAGTTCATGGGCCTGAGGTAGCTCTGATGACTGCAGCCTGGGAGGATGTTGTGTCAGGGGTGTGGCAGGGTGACATCAACCCCCAACTCACTGGAAGAATCAGGTAAATGAAGAGGTTTCCATCTGGTCTCAGTGATAAGCTGTCACCAGGGACCATTTCCTCTGATCTGACCCTCTACTAAGGAGGTCAACCCAGACTGCACAATGACCCAGACCATGTGAGGAGAGAAGGTGGAGGCTGAGCCCCACCCAGCAGTGTGCACATGTCCACATCTCTAGTGGGAGGCCAAGTGTCAAGATGGCAGAAACACCTGCCACCCTTCGCCCATGAGCACCTTCTCCCTGCTCCAGCCACCCAGGCCTCGCCCATCATGAGCCTTGCTCAGCTGTGGATTCTCATCACTTCCTGCCAGTTTGGGGTATGCCTTCATGGGAATCAGATAAAGGCACCTTCACAGCCCTAAAGCTGACTAGCCAGACAACAAACCCAATGTCCAGCACAGCCTGGTGCCCACTGAGCTTCCCTGGTAGCTCAGAGGTTAAAGCGTCTGCCTGCAATGCAGGAGACCTGGGTTCGATCCCTGGGTCGGGAAAATCCCCTGGAGAAGGAAATGGCAACCCACTCCAGTATTCTTGCCTGGAGAATCCCATGGACAGAGGAGCCTGGTGGGCTACAGTCCACAGGGTCGAAAAGAGTCGGACACGACTGAACGACTTCACTTTCACTTTCATTTTCTGTGCAACTGCCCACAAGCCTCATCCTTGAGCTGCATGACTCAGGGGTGGATCTTCATCCATGTCCACAGAGCTGGAGTCTCAGAGTTAGCATGAAAGGAAAAGCGCTGTCCTGCCAGGGTCAGCAGGATCCAAGGAGAACTCAGTGGCAGCATTGCCCTGGGGAAGTCAGGACAAAGTGCATCACTGGGAACCAAGATGGGCCCTGCTCAAGGAACAAAGCTGTACTCAGTCACGAAGAAGACCCACCCAGGCCTTTGTCCAAATCTTTAGCCTTGGACACGGGCACCTGTGATGCCCCTATCCCAGCTGGGTTATTCCCCGGGAGGCTCACGAAGTCAGAGATAGCAGATTGGGTAACTGGGCCACTTACGGTCACTTCTAGACAACAGAACTTCCGGGTCACCATGCTCATCCATAGCATAATTCAATCTGAATGAGGAGAGGCCCCCACTCACCAAGGAAGAGAGAGCAGGCCCTTCTAGATGCTTCTATGCTGAGAAACGTGGCTGACATCCAGACCAGAAGGCTGTCCACAGCAGCAGGTATCCATCACACTCTCCTTCCCCTGCAGACGTGGACGAATGTCAGCACAGACCCCGAGTCTGTAAAGGCCTCAGCGTCTGCATCAACACCGAGGGCAGCTACACCTGCCAGTGCCCACCCGGCTTGGAGTTCACCCCAGAGGACCAGAGGCATTGCACATGTAGACCCTCGGAAGACAGTGTGAGGCAGGCCTGGAGCTGGGGAAGGAGCTGAGGTGGTTCAGGGACCCCAAGAATGAGGGAGATGAGACTCAGGCTCCTGTGACACCAAGGGCCTGCTGGGGCCCTGCCCAAGGATCACCTCCTCAAATGGTCCCACCACAGACCAGGGAGACAGCAGAGCCTTCTGGGCCTGGGGTTTCTTTGCAGAGTTCCCTGCCCCCCAAGAACATCCCCAGACCTCACCCCTTCCGCATCTGCTACATTCGAGCAGAGGGAGGTGTCACCTCTGGCTTTTAGAGGGGGAACCTTGGTCCAGGACTAAAGAGAACGTGAGTAAGAGCCTTGATGGGGAAGTCGAGCTTCCATGACTCAGTTTCTATCTTCGCCTCATTTTTCTTCTTAAAAATAGGAACAATGTCCCAGCTGGAGTCATCTTAAGGGAAGCTGCCATGACAAACTTTGGCAATGAAGAGGCAGCAGCACTATGAGGAGAGCTGTGTCCTCAGCACAGTGAGGAGCTAGGAGACCTGGGCTGCACAGGACTGGTCCTCTGGGTTCTGTTCTAATAAAGGCAGGGATGCAGCTCCAGATGGCAGTGGTGCCTCCCCCTCACCCACCACATCACACGTGGTCATGATCAGTGCTACAACCTCCCTGGTTAGAAGCCCACAGAGCCTCCTGCACCAGACGTGAAAGGATTCAGCTTGGTCTGAGATTACACCTGCACCCACAAAGTTGTCCCCATCCACCCTGCAGGGAGGATCTGAGCTTATGGAACTTTTGCATTAGAAAATGCTATCACACATTTGTAACCCAGCAGGCCAAGTAACTTGCAGACAGAGGGTGTCCTCAGAGCGCAGTGCTAAGAAATCTGAGAAGGGGCTTGAAGAATGGGTGCAGTGAGTGAAGGGGGGTAGCTCTGATCTTCTGGCTTTTTCCTCAGATGTGAATGAATGCACCTCTGGGAGAAACCCATGCCACAGCTCCGCCCACTGCCTCAACTCCGTGGGCAGCTTTGAGTGCTGCTGTCACACTGGCTGGAAGCCGATCCAATGGCCCAAACAGCACAGTCTGGTTTAGATTGTTTAAAGGTTTAGAGCTCAGGGGCTACACTCTTGGAGACCCTCACTCAAAACATCTAATTATATACTCACTGGTACCCACACAAATCAAACAGAAAGATCACTGGGGGTCCCCTGCTGTGTAAGGTGTTACACATTTTGAGGCTAAATGTGAAAAGATCTTGGAGGGGTGGGGGGTCCTAGAGAAGGAGCTGGGATACCAAGCAGAAGGCTCCCAGGGACCCCAGGCAACAGCGAATTACCAACTGGAAAGAGGATATTTCAGTATTTTCACAAGCTGTACTTGTCTCATCTGCTGTCTGTCAGAACTCTACACACTTCCTATATATATTTTCACAGCATCCACTACTCAAGGATGTGCTGTCCTTGATTCTAGGAGGTGGGGTCACCTACTGGGAAATTAATATGGGGAAAAAGAGGGGCACAAGGAGGACAGGGGCCTCACAGGACTGAGGCAGAGTCTGACCCCCTCCTTCTTGTCCCCAGATGTGGATGAGTGCAGCTCCCGGCAGCATCAGTGTCACAACTCCACCGTCTGTGTCAACACTGTGGGTTCATACAGGTGCCACTGCCGCCAAGGTTGGGAGCCTAAACCTGGATTATGGTATAAGCAAATGAACACCATCTGTAAAGGTACCTGTCCTACCCTGATCTAAGACCCACCCACAGCAAACACAGACACTGCCACACCTAATGAGTTGCTCACCTGTCCCCTGCAGAGATCTCCTTCCCCACCTGGACTGCTCCCTCTGGAATCAAGAGCCAGGTGAGTGGCCCCAAAGGGACAGGCAGCAGGAAATCTCTTCGCAAAGCCCGTTCATTTCCCCCAAGCTCCCACACTCACATGAGGCTCTGACCACCTTGTCTTCTCCCCTAGGCGCTCTCTCACTTCTTGAACAGAATCCAGGATCTGGGCAGAAACTTCAGTTCGGCCTCTGTCCTAAACACTGTTCGGGTAAGGGCCGGACCCAAGGGAGGCAGGCAGAAGCATCCCATAGAAGCCTTGGGAAAATTTGATCTGGAAAGGGACACCCCAACAACAATGGTGCACTCTCCCACAGGGTGGGTGGGAACAGTGGACACGTGTAGTGACTACTGAACACCATGGCACATCTACTAATGCCCTTTCCTTTCCCTATTTCTGGATATTGGGTTTACATCATCCTTGACACTAATGAAAAAGTTTGACCTCTGAGTGGCTGGATTGAAGGGGCAAAAATCACCCAGGGAATCCCATCCAGTACCATCTGTATCACCCAGACAGTCTCTTTAGTCTGTTCTCTGTGACTGGGTCATAACTTCATACGGCCTCTCAGATGCATGGGCTATTGGCTTTGTGTCCCAATCCCCCCAGGACCTCGTACAGGAGACGGGTGATTTGCTGGAGACCCCCGGGGACCTGAAAACCCTGCCCTTCTCAGAGCAGCACTTTGTGGTCCCTAACCTGCTCTTTGGCCTGGAAAATGTCCTGAGAGGGGTGAGCAAGGCACTGCCTAAAGGGTCGTTTACCTTCAATTCATCTGCAGGCATAGGTAAGTCAGTACCTGACTCTGACCGCAGGTTCCTGCTTCGCTTGTTCCCTGCCTCCTTGCTCTTCCAATCCCACTAGAGCAAAGTGACCATGCCTATATCTCCCTTTAATGTCATAAACAAATTAAAATAAAAGGTTAAGGGCAAAATCGTTGAGAGGGATTAATAGGTACAAACTTGTAGTTGTGAAATAAATAAAAGGATGTAAGGTACAGAATCTGGGGAAGGAAATGGCAACCTGCTCCAGTATTCTTGCGTGGGGAATCCATGGACAGAAGACCCTGGAGGGCTACAGTCCAGGGGTTTGCAGAAGTCAGACACGACGTAGTGACTAAACCACCACCAACGATGTTCAGCATAGGAAATGTAGTCAATAATATATGGAAATGAATGGTAACTAGAGTTAGTGTGGTGATCATGTTGTAATGTATGATAATATCAAATCATTGTATCGTACACCTGAAACTATTATAATATTCTAGTTCAATTGCACTTCAGTGAAAAACAGAGAGAAAAAGAGGTTAAAAATAAATGAAAAACTAAACTTTCATTGTAAAATGAAGTATCAGCAAAGGAAATAATTATACTGAAGAATTTATGATAAAATATAAATGGCTTCAAAACAAGACCACCTGCTGTCTCAGATGGTAAAGAATCTGCCTGCAATGCAGGATACCTGGGTTCAATCCCTGGGTCAGTAATATCCCCTAAAGAAGGAAGAGGTAATCCACTCCCAGTACTCCTGCCTGGAGAATTCCAAGGACAGAAGAGTCTGGTGGGCTACAGTCTATGGGATTGCGAAGAGTCAGACAAGAGTCACTAATACTTTCACTGTCTTTTCAAAAGAAAACAAGGTATTAAATTTGGAAGTGTATAAATTTAGTATTATTTGCTATTTAAGTCTGATTTGTTTTATTAAGTTGAAATGCACTTAATATAAATTCACCATTTTAACCAGAGTGTACAATTTGGAGACATGTAGTAGTGTATTCACAGAGGTGTATAACCTTCACCTCTATTTCTAAAACAGTTTCATAATCGTAAAGGTATTCTCTGTCCACTAAACAGTCACAAATTTCTCCTTTCCTTCAGCCCTGGCAATCAGTTATTGGTTTTCTGTCCCTATGGATTTCCATCCTGGATAGTTCCTATAAATAGAAATATATATATTATATTTCCTATAAACATTTGGGTTGTTTCTACCTTTTGACTGTTGTGAACAGTGTTACTGTGCATATTGATGTATAGGTATTGGCTTGAACATCTATTTTAATTCATTTGAGTCACAAATGAATTAAAAGCTAGGAGTGGTATTGCTGAGTTATGCAGTAGTTCTACTTTCAACTTTTTGAGAAACTACCTATTTTTGCAAAGCGGCTATTTTTCCATTTTCCATTGTCAACAGCAATGTACAAGAGTTCCAGTCTCCTTATTGTCAGTGACACCTGTTGCTTCCATTTTTTTTTCTGTCATTATAGCCATTCTAGTAGCTGTCAGGAGAGATTGCATCATGGTTTAATCTGCATTTCTCTAGTACCTAAGGATGTTTAATTTTTTTTTATGTCATTGTTGAGCATTTTTGTACCTTTCTTGGAAATATGTCTATCTACTCAAGTCCTTTTGCCTATTTTTTTTTTCTTTTGGCCATGGCATGCAGCATGCAGGACCTTAATTCCCTGACCAGGGACTGAACCCAGGTCACCACAGTTAAAGCCCAAGTTCTAACCACTAAATGGCCAGGAATTCTCCATCATAATAATTAAACAGATATACTATATAAACACATATAGTATATCTGTGTCTCATTGAAAAAGACCCTGATGCTGGGACAGATTGAAAGCAAAAGGAGAAAGAGGCAGCACAGCATGAGATGGTTAGATAGAAATCACTGACTCAATGGACATGAATTTGATCAAACTCCATGGGTTAGTGAAGCACTGGGAGCCTGACATGAAACAGTCCACGAGGTTGCAAAGAGTTGGACACGACTTAGCAACTGAACAGCATGGTGTTATAGTCATCAAAACAATCACAATTACTAATCTAACTCCCACAATTCATAGAACTGTCACTGGAGGTGCAGGCGCCAAGCTACAGGAATATCACCTTGATTCAGAAACAGACAAAGATGATGCTGACCTGGGATGCAGTGCGTGATTCTGGTGACTCAGGTAATGGCTGAGACAGTGGGTAAGTCTTCACTGTGTGTCAAGATGCCCAAGGATATGACAAATGGGATATTGAAGTTTAAAGGGAATTATGGGGTATGGTGGGGCAAAAGGAAATAGTCCATCTGTAGAAGAAGAGGTCCTTTCAGACACTGCAAGATGTCAACCTTAGCCTTGTCCTGCAGGTCTTGCTGTGGTGGGCCTCCTGTCCACTCCAGGGATGGACAGATTCCTGGTGGAGGCCCCTCTGGTCCTGGATGCTGAGGAACTGACAACTCTACATGAGACACACAGGGGTTTGCTGCAGGAAACCTCCCACATCCTGCTGTCGGATGTCATATCTGCCTTTATCACCAACAAGGACACTGAGAACCTCAGGTCCCCAGTCACCTTTGTCTTCCAACATGTGAGTCCAGATGGGATGGAGTGGTGGGTGTGGAACAGGCCTGAGTCCTGGGCCCAGCCTTGGGCTTCAGGGGGCTGTGCCATGGGTGCATAAACTGTTTAGGAAAGCCCTTCACAAGCTAGCTTTGGGTCAGCATTTCTGAGCAACAGAACCCCGAACTCACACCCACTTCCTCTTCCTGTTAACACAGTCAGTGACCCCTGGGCCAAGAGAGAAGGTGCACTGTGTGTATTGGGAGCATGGCCAGAATGGAAGTGGTCATTGGGACACCAGAGGCTGCTGGGTGACCAGCACCAGAGACAACAGCACCACCTGCCAGTGCAGCCACCTCAGCATCTTTGCTGTCCTCATGGCCCACTACAGTGTTCAGGTGAGAACTCTCACACAGGCAGCATCCAAGGGCTACTGCTGTGTAACAAATTCCCCCACACACAGCAGCTTTAGAAACATAGATTTATTACTATCTCATAGTTTCTTCAAGTTAGCAAATAGCCGTGGTTCAGATGAGCTTTCTGTTCAGGTTCCTACAAGTCTTATAAACCTTTCATCAGAAAATTGGGGTCGTCCCTTAACTCCCTGATTTATGGCAGATTTCAGTTCCTGGTGTTAGTAGGATTGAGGTAGTGTTTTCTTTATCTCTGGCAGCAGAGAACCAGGCTCAGTTCCCATGGCTGCCTGCATTCCTTCTCATCTGTTGCTGTTGTTCAGTTGCTAAGTCATGTCCCACACCTTGCGACCCCATATACTATAGCAGGACAGGTTCCCCTGTCCTTCAGTATCTCCCAGATTTTACTCAGATTCATATCCACTAAGGCATTGATGCCACCCAACCATCCCATCCTCTGCTGTCCCGTTCTCCTTTTGCCTTCATTCTTTCCCAGCATCAGGGTCTTCTCCAATGAGTGGACTCTGTGTGCATCAGGGGCCAAAGTATTGGAGCTTCAGCTCAGTCCTTCCAATGAATATTCAGGGTTGATTTCCTTTAGGACTGACTGGTTTGATCTCTTTGCTGTCCAAGGGACTCTCAGCAGTCTTCTACAGCACCACTATTCAAAAGCATCAATTCTTCAGTGCTCACCCTTCTTTCTGGTCCTAATTCTCCTCTGGGACCTCTCACAGTGCACCAGTGAATCTGTCTGGAGATCAGCAGCAGAAACTCCCTCATGTCAGAACTCTCTCAAACTCTGAATCGTTTTATCCAAGAAGAGCCTACCTCTTCTGAAGGCTCTTCTGGTTACAACAGGTCCAACCAGGATAAACTCTCTAAGTCAGTTGATGGAGGGCTTGAATTTCACCTGCAACACTCTCTTCACAGCAGCACCTGGGTTGGCTCTTGACTGAACATAGAGCAGAAGATGGAGATGAGGCTGTGGTTGCCAAATTAAAATTCTGTTTACCCCAGGGGTCTTCACAACAGGGTGCTCAGGGGCTGCAGAAAATATGAATTTTATGCTACCACCATTGTCAAAATATAGTAGACGTCCTCCATAAAGGGTTCAGTTCTAATCTATAATCATTAGTTCCCTTCTAAGAATGGATATTTCAGGGATGGGTGAGTGGCGTCCAAGGCAGGTGGTTAATACCTGGACAGAGAGTCTCAGGTACAGACTCTATCACACACCATCACATGGTGGGGATGGAGGGTGGTGTTCAGCATGAAGTTTCATGCCTCTGTGTACCTACTGTGGTAACTGGGAGGCTGAGTCATGCACAAAAGTCTATAGGAAAATAAACCCTTGTGAGTTCCAGAGTTTGTTCTTGACTAAAGATTCTCCTGTCCCTCTGTCCTTCCAGGGACAGAATTAATCATTCAGATCCCATAAAATTCTAACATTCAGAAGCTGGAGAAAGCTATCCACAAATATACCAAGTCTATCTAGGTCTTCTATTCTGATTTTTCTATTTCTAAAAAGAAAAATGGTGGAAGGGTCATTACCCAGAGCAGGAAAGCATGACTGTGGTCCCCTCTCTGCTGGGTCCCAGGAGGAGGATTCCACACTGACTGTGATCACCTACGTGGGGCTGAGCCTCTCTCTGCTCTGCCTCCTCCTGGCGGCCCTCACCTTCCTGCTGTGCAAAGCCATCCAGAACACCAGCACCTCGCTCCACCTGCAGCTCTCACTCTGCCTCTTCCTGGCCCACCTGCTCTTCCTCACAGCCATCGACAGAACTGAGAGCAAGGTTCGTATACTTTTCCAAAATACTCCTCCCCCAGGGGATTCTGAGTTTATGGAGCCACACTGCTTTGGACACTTTAATAAAATGACTTGGGTTTCAGGTAAGGTTAAATTGGTAAATAACCAGTCTCACATTGACTGCCATGACTAGAAGACAAACACTCTGTTGACAACTTCTTCATATACATCAAAGTTCTCCCTAGTGGAAAGTTATAGAAGTACCGGGGCCGTGCTCCACCCTGACAGTCCCTCCTCGTGACACCTTCCTCCTCCCGCAGGTGCTGTGCGCCATCATTGCAGGTGCCTTACACTATCTCTACCTGGCCTCCTTCACCTGGATGCTGCTGGTGGGCCTGCACCTCTTCCTCTCTGCACGCAACCTGACGGTGGTCAACTACTCCGGTATCAACAGGTTCATGAAGAAGGCCATGTTCCCTGTTGGCTATGGAGTCCCTGCTGTGATTGTGGCCATTTCTGCAGCATCCAGGCCTCATCTTTATGGGACTTCCACCAGGTAAATTAACTTCCAACTGTTCTTATCTCTCCAGCACAATCATGTGTTGTAGAACAAATGTAGTATTTGACTATGACAGATCCCAAATCATAGACACTAAGTAATAATCCCTAGGTCATCTTTGGTAGAGGATGATAATAATTAAGGAGAATGCCTTCAACCTCTGTTCGTGAAACAACAAAGAGGAAATCAAAAGAAGTGCTTAGGCAACCATTTAGAAAAATATAGCCTGCTTTTTTATCCTAATTCTATAGGATGTTTCAATTTTTCATTTGTAATAGTAGACGCTGTAATTCACCCCACTTTACAGATAAGTAAACTGAAGCACAAATAGTTTAAGTAAATGCAGAAACGTGCACAGTTTAATTCAGTTTAGTAGGTAGCCAAGCTTAATTCAAATTCAGAGTCAAGATTCTTAGCTTACACTTTTATTTTCAGCTTTTAATACTAAACTTACTGTTTTTGCATTTTTGTTGACATATGCTACATATATTGTAGGGCTTCCCCTATGGCTCAGCTGGTAAAGAATCTGCCTGAGATGTGGGAGACCTGGGTTTGATCCCTGGGTTGGGAAGAAACCCTGGAGAAGGGAAAGGCTACCACTCCAGTATTCTGGCCAGGAGAATTCCATGGATTGAATAGTCCAGGGGGTCACAAAGAGTCAGACGTGACTGAGCAACTTTCACTTGCTCACTGCAAAATTCACCCTTTAAAAGTGTACAAATCAGTGGTTTTTAGAATAGCCACAGGGTACTGCAGCTATCATCACAGTCTAATTTTACAACATTTTCAACTCCCCAAAGAAACCTCATACACAATAAAATTCACTTCTCATTCCTTCTACCCACTCCTCTGCCCCAACCCCTGACAAATGCTTATCTACTTTCTGTCTCTATTGGATATTTCACATAAATGCAATTATGCATGTGGTCTTTTGTGGATGTTTTTACTTAGCCTGAAGTTTTCAAGGTTCATTCATATCGTAGTATGTATCATGACCTCACTTTTTGTTGTTGTTTTTGTTGCTATCATTTTGCAAATAATATTCCATTATATGGATATGTCACATTTTATTTATCCAACCATCAGCTGATAGACATTTAGCTTATTTACCTTTTTGTAAAGCTATTATGAATGAGATCACTACAAACATAAATGTACAAGTTTCATTTCTCCTGGTTATATATCTACTCTACAAGTAGAACCTTGGGGTCAAAGGGAAGATCTGGTTAGCCTTCTGACAAACCACCACTTGTTTTCCAAAGCTTCTGGACCATTTTACAAGCCAACTAGCAATATATGAGGCTTTCAGTTTCTCCATGTCATTATCAATAGTTATATTCTATGTTTAAAAATTTAGCTATCCTAATGAGAATGGAGTCAAATTTCATTGTGTTTTCAATTTGTGATTTCTCCAATGACTATTGATGTTGAGCATCTTTTCACCTGCTTATTGACCATTTGCATATTTTCTTTGGAGAAACACATATTCAAATATTTTACCTTTTTTTGAAACTTTTGATTTTATTAATATTGCCATTGAAAATACCAGGTAATGCCTTTTCAGAAAAAAATGGCGTTGGATTATCATAAAATCGTGACATGAATCCAACTCTCAAGAAAGAAATGTCTACAGGGTCAAGATGATACTACAAAGCAGAACAAAGCAGGATGTTATTGCAGTCAACAGGCAAAAAGTTAGTAACTTCTAGAATCCACTCCTTGGGCTCCTTAGAACTATGTACATATTTCTACACATATTTGAAGATATCCACATATCCATCATCAACAGCAATATAGTTTTTGTTTCTACCTTATGGGATGCAGTCATCCATCTTAAGTGAAAATGATTTTCACTCTTCTCAGAATAAAAAGTCACATCCTCCCAAAGGGTATTATATTAATTACCAGCCTATATTAAGTATTTCATTATTTCTTTGGTTTATTTTTAAACTGAAATATAGTTGATTTACAATGTCATGTTAATTTCTTCTGTACAACAGACTGATTCAGTTATATATGAACATATGCATATATATTCTTTTCAATACTATTTTCAATTATGCATTTTTTAAAATTGGAGGATAATTGCTTTACAATGTTGTGTTGGTTTATGCCATACAACAGTGTGAATCAGCCATAATTACATATATATATACTGTGCCCCTTTGAGTCTCCCTCCCTTCCCACCATCCCACCCCTCCAGGTCATCACAGAGCACCAGGCTGGGCTCCCTGTATTAGACAACAACTTCTTATCAGCTATTTGTTGTGCACATGGTGGTGTATATATGTCAATGTTATTTTCTCAGTTCATCCTACCTTGTTCTTCCCTCACTGTATCCACAATTCTATTCTCCACATCTGCATCTCCATTCCTTCCCTGAAAATAGCTTCATCAGTATTATTTTTCTAGATGCTATATAACCACATTACTATATGATATTGGTTTTCCCTTTTTGACTTACTTCACTCTTGGTAACAGTCTCTAGGTTCATCCACCGCACTACACCTAATTCAAATTTGTTCTTTTTTACAGCTGAGTAAGATTCCATTATATATTTATACCACAACTTCTTTATCTATTCATCTGTCAGTGGATATCTAGGTTGCTTCCATGTCCTGGCTATTGTAAATAGCACTGCAGTGAACACTGCAATGGCACCCCACTCCAGTACTCTTGCCTGGAAAATCCCGTGGATGGAAGAGCCTGGAAGGCTGCAGTCCACGGGGTCGCTAAGAGTCAGACATGACTGAGCAACTTGACTTTCACTTTCACTTTCATGCATTGGAGAAGGAAATGGCAAGCCACTCCAGTGTTCTTGCGTGGAGAATCCCAGGGATGGGGGAGCCTGGTGGGCTGCCGTCTATGGAGTCGCACAGAGTCGGACACAACTGAAGCTACTTAGCAGCAGCAGAATACTGGGGTACATGTGTCTTTTTAAATTATGGTTTTCTCAGGGTAATTGCACAGTAGTGAGATTGCTGGGTCATATGTTTGTTTTAATTCTAGATTTTTAAGGAATCTCCATACCATTCTCCATAGTGTCTGTATCAATTTACATTCCCATCAACAGTGCACCCACAACCTCTCCAGCATTTTTGTTTGTACATTTTTTGATGATGGCTGTGAATTTAACACAGATGACCATTATATCTACTACTGTGGACAGGAATCCCTTAGAAGAAATGGAGTAGCCATCATGGTCAACAAAAGAGTCTGAAATGCAGCACTTGGATGCAATCTCAAAAACGACAGAATGATCTCTGTTCGTTTCCAAGGCAAACCATTCAATATCACAGTAATCCAAGCCTATGTCCCAACCAGTAATGCTGAAGAAGCTGAAGTTGAACAGTTCTGTGAAGACCTATAAGACCTTTCAGAACTAACACCCAAAAAAGATGTCCTTTTCATTATAGGGGACTGGAATGCAAAAGTAGGAACTCAAGAAACACCTGGGATAACAGGCAAATTTGGCCTTTGATTACGGAATGAAGCAGGGCAAAGACTAATAGAGTTTTGCCAGGAGAACGCACAGGTCATAGCAAACACCCTCTTCCAACAACAAGAGAAGACTCTATGTATGGACATCACCAGATGGTCAACACCAAAATCAGATTGATTATATTCTTTGCAGCCAAAGATGGAGAAACTCTATACAGTCAGCAAAAACAAGATTGAGAGCTGACTGCGGCTCAGATCATGAACTTCTTATTGCCAAATTCAGACTTAAGTTGACGAAAGTGGGGAAAACCACTAGGCCATTCAGGAATGACCTAAATCAAATCCCTTATGATTATACAGTGGAAGTGAAAAATAGTTTTAAGGGACCAGATCTGATAGATAGAGTGCCTGATGAACTGTGGACGGAGGTTCATGACATTGTACAGGAGACAGGAATCAAGACCATCCCCAAGAAAAAGAAATGCAAAAAAGCAAAATGGCTGTCTGGGGAGGCCTTACAAATAGCTATGAAAAGAAGAGAAGCGAAAAGCAAAGGAGAAAAGGAAAGGTATAAGCATCTAAATGCAGAGTTCCAAAGAACAGCAAGGAGAGATAAGAAAGCCTTCCTCAGAGATCAATGCAAACAAAGAGAGGAAAACAATAGAATGGGAAAGACTAGCTGCTACTGCTAAGTCACTTCAGTCGTGTCCAACTCTGTGTGACCCCAGAGACGGCAGCCCATCAGGCTCCAGCGTCCCTGGGATTCTCCAGGCAAGAACACTGAAGCGGGTTGCCATTTCCTTCTCCAATGCATGAAAGTGAAAAGTGAAAGTGAAGTCACTCAGTCGTGTCTGACTCTTAGCGACCCCATGGACTGGAGCCTATGAGGCTCCTCCATCCATGGGATTTTCCAGGCAAGAGTACTGGAGTGGGGTGCCATTACCTTCTCTGGGGAAAGACTAGAGATTTCTTCAAAAAAATTAGAGATACCAAGGGAACATTCCATGCAAATATGGGCTCAATAAAGGACAGAAATGGTATGGACCTAACACAAGCAGAAGATATTAGGAAGAGGTGTCAAGAATACACAGAACTGTACAAGATTTTCACGACCAAGATAATCACGATGGTGTGATCACTGACCTGGAGCCAGACATCCTGGAATGTGAAGTCAAGTGGGCCCTAGAAAGCATCACTATGAACAAAGCTAGTGAAGGTGATGGAATTCCAGTTGAGCTATTTCAAATCCTGAAAGATGATGCTGTGAAAGTGCTACACTCAATATGCCAACAAATTTGGGAAACTCAGCAGTGGCCACAGGACTGGAAATGGTCAGTTTTCATTCCAATCCCAAAGAAAGCAAATACCAAAGAATGCTCAAACTACCGCACAATTGCACTCATCTCACACACTAGTAAAGTAATGCTCAAAATTCTCCGAGCCAGGCTTCAGCAATACATGAACCGTGAACTCCCAGATGTTCAAGCTGGTTTTAGAAAAGGCAGAGGAACCAGAGACCAAATTGCCAACATCTGCTGGATCATCGAAAAAGCAATAGAAAAACATCTATTTCTGCTTTATTGACTACACCAATGTCTTTGACTGTGTGGATCACAGGAAACTGTGGAAAATTCTGAAAGAGATGGGAATACCAGACCACCTGACCTGCCTCTTGAGAAACCTATATGCAGGTCAGGAAGCAACAGTTAGAACTGGACATGGAACAACAGACTAGTTCCAAATAGGAAAAGGAGTACGTCAAGGCTGTATATTGTCACCCTGCTTATTTAACTTCTATGCAGAGTACATCATGAGAAACGCTGGACTGGAAGAAACACAAGTTGGAATCAAGATTGCCGAGAGAAATATCAATAACCTCAGATATGCAGATGACACCACCCTTATGGCAGAAAGTGAAGAGGAACTAAAAAACCTCTTGATGAAAGTGAAAGTGGAGAGTGAAAAAGTTGACTTAAAGCTCAACATTCAGAAAACTAAGATCATGGCATCTGGTCCCATCACTTCATGGAAAATATATGGGGAAATGGTGGAAACTGGCTGACTTTATTTTGAGGGGCTCCAAAGTCACCGCAGATGGTGATTGTAGCCATGAAATTAAAAGATGCTTACTCCTTGGAAAGGAAGTTATGACAAACCTAGATAGCATATTAAAAAGCAGAGACATTACTTTCCCAACAAAAGTCTGTCTAGTCAAGGCTGTTTTTCCAGTGGCCATGTATGGATGTGAGAGTTGGACTGTGAAGAAAGCTGAGCACCAAAGAATTGATACTTTTGAACTGTGGTGTTGGAATAGACTCTTGAGAGCCCCTTGTACTGCAAGGAGATCCAACCAGTCCATTCTAAAGGAAATCTGTCCTAGGGTTCATTGGAAATCTGTCCTAGGTGTTCAGCTAAAGCTGAAACCCCAATACTTTGGCCACCTCATGCGAAGAGTTGACTCATTGGAAAAGAAACTGATGCTGGGAGGGATTCGGGGCAGGAGGAGAAGGGGACGACAGAGGATGAGATTTCTGGATGGCATCACTGACTCGATGGACATGAGTTTGAGTGAACTCCAGAAGTTGGTGATGGATTCCTGGTATGCTGTGAATCATGGGGTCACAAAGAGTCAGACACAACTGAGCGACTGAACTGAACTGAAGTGAACTGAATTCTGACCAGTGTGAGTTGATACCTCACTGTAGTTTTGATTTGCGTTTCTCTAATAATGAGTGATGTTGAGCATCTTTTCATATGTTTATGCTGATAAACATATGAAATCCAATATTCGATAGGATATAGAACAGAATTCTCTGTACTATGCAACAGGGCCTTGTTGTTTATCCATTCCACATGTAATCACAACCCCCTCCCCCTTGGCAACCACAAGTCTGGCCACTACGTCCATGAGTCTGTATCCATTTCATAGATAGATTCATTTGTGTCATATTTTAGATTTCATAGATAAGTGATGTCATATGGTATTTATCTTTCTCTGTCTGACTGACTTCTCTAGTGTGATAATTGCTAGTTGCAGCCATGTTGCTGCTAATGGCACAGTTTCATTATATTTGTGGCAGGATAGTATTTCATTATATGTACCACATCCTCTTTATCTGTGCCTCTGAGAGACACTTCTCCTTTTTTTTTTCCTCTGTATGTAGCATATTTTCCTGTTTCTTTGTATGTTGCTTAGAAGTAAGTCTCAGTCATGTCCATCTCTTCACAACCCCATGGACTATAGAATACATGGAATTCTCCAGGCCAGAATACTGGGGTGGGTAGCAGTTCACTTCTCCAGGGGATCTCCCCAACCCAGGTATTGAACCCAGGTCTCCCAAATTGCAGGCAGATTCTTTACCAGCTGAGCCACCAGAGATATTATAATTATTGTTTAAAACTAGATGTTTTAGATAATACATTGTAACACTCCAGTTATCAGATCTCTCTGCCTTCGAAGATTTCTTGTTTTTAGTTTGCTGCTCTTTGTTTACTAGTTTAATGACATTCCTAGACTAGTTCTGTGTATTGATAATTGCCTGCAATGTGTGGCCTTTGAGTTCTAGTTTAGGTTCTTGTTTTTATTTTTTAGTTCTAGGTGCCTAGGATCTCATATTTGGTTCAGTATAATCTAGTGGCCAACCAGTGTTTGGCCATAAGATTTCCTTTTTTTTTTTTTTTTTATTAATTGGAGATTTCCTTAAATGCTTTGCCTGTATGTTTTGCACACTTCCACAAAGGCATCTGTGTGAGAAGCCACATCTTCAGACTTCAGGAAGATTATTTAACAGTGTGGGCTTTCACTTCCTGACTGCACAAGCCTCAAGATCAGCCAGAGATGAGAGACTGTTGTCTTCTTTCTCAGGTCTTCACTGAGCATGGGCATATCCTTGTGCATCCATGGATTTCTGGGAATATTTCAGAAGTTTTCAAAGTTCCCCATGTCCCTGATTTTCTCTAGTACTTCCTTTTAAATTCACAATCTAGTTGACTCCACCTGAGATCATATCTTTGGGAAACTGGAGATGTGACAGTAATTTGTATTATTTTGGTAATGTCCTAAAGGTGGGCTTTTATTATGTCCCTCACTAAGATGAGCTGTCACCCAAATCAAAAAACCACCAAAGTTGGAGACTAAAGAGTTCTCAAGGAGCCAAAATTGAAAAAAATAAATGTACCCCAATGTTCACTGCAGCACTATTTACAATAGCTAGAACATGGAAGCAATCTAGATGTCCATCGACAGATGAATGGACAAAGAAGCTGTGGTACATATACACAGTGGAATATTACTCAGTCATGATAAGGAATGTATTTGAGTCCGTGCTAGTGAGGTGGATGAACCTAGAACCCAGTATACAGAGTGAAGTAAGTCAGAGGAAACAAAAATCATATATTAACACATATACATGGAATCTAGAAAGGTGGTACCGCTGAACCTATTTTCAGGGCACCAATGGCTTCCCAGAATCTGCCTACCAATAAACGGGACACAGGTTCAATCCCTGAGTCAGGGAGATCCCCCAGAGAAGGAAACTGCAACCCTTTCCAGTATTCTTGCCTTCTAAATTGCATGGACAGAGGAGCCTGGTGGGCTACAGTCCAGAGCATCACAAACAGTCAGACATGACTGAGTGACTAAACAGCAGTCGGGACACAGATACAGAGAACAGACTTATGGATGGTGTTGTGGGGAAGGAGGTGAGGATGGAATGTATATAGAGTGCAATATGGAAACATATACATTACCATATGTAAAATAGATACTCAGTGGGAATTGGCTGTGTGGCTCAGGGATCTCAAATCGGGGGTCTGTAACAACCTAGAAGGGTGGGATGTGGTGGGAGAGAGGTTCAAGAGGGAAGGGTCTTAGGTATACCTATGGCTGTGTCAACTACAAATCGGCACTTACCAAGAGCATTGCTAATGGCTGAACAACAAAGGCATTTGCCATCTGCTTCTATGGAGATGGAACCCCATGCTGCTATAGTGTTGACCTTCAACAATCCCTGAGGGAGTTTAGGGTGGAGTGAGGCACTCTGTGCTCCAGGGAATCTGGTGGGACAGGTCTTCAGATAGTTGGATGTTTTTAGGAACAGATTTTATGATCTCAATCCTTGCATCTCCTTATTTAGTGCTTCTCCCTTCATGGTGACATCCTCATGACTAACAAAAGCCGTTTGTAAAATAAGTGCTTCATGGCGTTGAACTCCCCCTTCACCAAAACCTTATATATTGACTTTCCCCCACTGCCTCTTTGGAGCAGTCTCTCAGAGCTGTCTGAGATGCTGCCCCCACCCTCCTGGGCTGCAGTCCTCATTTTGCCCCAAATAAAACTAAACTCACAACTCTCAAGTTAAACATCTTTTTTTTTCAGTCGACAGCTGATTCATGTTGATATATGACAAAAACTAACACAATATTGTAAAGCAATTATCCTTCAATTAAAAATAAATTTAGTTAGTTTAAAAAAGAGTTCCCAGGGAGCTAAAGGGTCAGAAAAAGATATTGACTGTGCTCTGGGTATAATATGATGCTTTTAATGAAGCTCCAAAAACAGTCACACATCTTTACTGCCTGCAATGCTATTAGCGTTTGGCTGCTGCACCACTTAGCTGGGGAGAGATGGAATGGAAATAGTTCAAAGGGAAACATTACAGACTTTCCCCCCCCATCTTATTGGGGTTCCACAGTTTTTCTTGGATCAATGATTTTCAGTTTGTTCTGTGGCCTTGGATAACTGCCAGAGTTTTGAAATGGTTGGTTTTAGTTATTTTGCTTGTATTTTTGTTGTTTTTGGAGGAGTTCAAGTTTACCAAGGTCTTCAGTCTCCTGTTCAGGAAGTCATTCTCCCAGAACGTGCACCCTTAACCATACCATGCTGCTAAAGTTGATGCTTATCTGTGTCAACTGAGCTCTCTCCAGGAATCCTTGAACACTTCAGTTTTTTCAAGCTTAATGCAATGAAATGTACTTCACTTTTCTCAGTGGCTGCTATATTTTCCTGAAATGTCCTACCATGCTCTCTGTTATTCTAGAGTGTCTCACTCTCTAGTTTACCATACTGTAAGACCAAGAGTGATTTCTATCTGCAAAACCTTGGGCAATAGACTTCAGTTCTCTATACTTCAGTTTCTAATCAGTTACTCGATAAGAGAACTTCTGTTTTTCACTGTTGTTAAAATTAAATTGAATAACTCAACAAGAAAAGACAAATAACTCAATTTAACAATGGACACAGCATTCGGGAGTTGGGAGAGGAGAAAGTCCTAAGACTTCATAATACCCTCCACTGCCAAGTCATGACTCTCTACCCACATTCACCACACAATCTTTCCCAGGATGGGATCACTCTCCAGGCTCATAGTGGGAACAGCCTCTCACTCCAGACTTGGCAGTGCTGGAATCTAAGACAAATTAATCCATTAGTCTCTGTGGACATGCTCATTTTTAAATTTTACTTATTTTAAATGAAAGAAACATTAATATTTTAATGATAAAAGGTACAATTCACAAAGACAGTAGACATCATAAACCATTAAACACCTTTTCAACAAAGACAAAGACACATAAAGCAAGAATCAAAAGAAATATAAAGAAAAAGAAAAAATAAATAAATTCTCCACTGAAAGTGTTAGAAATTAGTTTGAAATTAGCCTCCAGCAATCAATCAATCTAGGAAAGGAGTGAAAATTTGAAAATGTGACTATTTAATATTCAGAGAGAATTGCTCTGTAAATCTGGAAAATACAAAATACTCTGTGAAAAGTTTGCCTTTTGTTGAGTTTCATGTAATCTGTCATGCAGTAGCTTAAAAAGCATCAGTTTGTTTTGTTCAATGGTATTATCTCATTGCACAGACTCATTGACTAAACTTTTTATTCATCAATAAAATTTTCCCTATCATTAAAAAAAAGAAAAAATATATAATTATAGTGAAACATATTAATATTTCTCTGAGAATATTTTATCAATTGTGTAAAAAATAATAGAGGAGCATCTTGAATGATGTCTTAATAACTTAAATAGTTCAGTTCAGTTCAGTCACTTAGTCGTGTCCGACTCTCTGCGACCCCATGAACTGCAGCACGCCCAGCCTCCCTGTCCATCACCAACTCCCAGAGTTCACCCAAACCCATATTCATCAAGTCAATGATGTCATCCAACCATCTCATCCTCTGTTGTCCCCTTCTCCTCCTGCCCTCAATCTCTCCAAGCATCAGGGTCTTTTCCAATGAGTCAGCTCTTTGCATCAGGTGGCCAAAGTATGGAGTTTCAGCTTCAACATCAGTCCTTCCAATGAACACCCAGGACTGATCTCCTTCAGGATGGACTGGTTGGATCTCTTTGCAGTTCAAGGGACTCTCAAGAGTCTTCTCCAACACCACAGTTAAAAAGCATCAATTATTCAACACTCTAAAGCTTTTTTATAGTCCAACTCTCACATCCATACATGACCACTGGAAAAACCATAGCTTTTTAATATACTATCTAGATTGGTCATAACTTTCCTTCCAAGGAGTAAGTACTTTTTAATTTCATTGCTGCAATCACTGTCTGCAGTGATTTGGGAGCCCAGAAATATAAAGTCAGCCACTGTTTCCACATCTATCTACCATGAAGTGATGGGACCAGATGCCATGATCTTAGTTTTCTGAATGTTGAGCTTTAAGCCAACTTTTTCACTCTCCTCTTTCACTTTCATCAAGAGGCTCTTTAGTTCTTCTTCACTTTCTGCCATAAGGGTGGTGTCATCTGCATACCTGAGGTTATTGATATTTCTCCTGCAATCTTGATTCCAGCTTGTGCTTCCTCCAGCCCAGCGTTTCTCATGATGTACTCTGCATAGAAGTTAAATAAGCAGGGTGACAATATACAGCCTTGACGTACTCCTTTTCCTTTTTGGAACCAGTCTGTTGTTCCATGGTCAGTTCTAACTGTTGCTTCCTGACCTGCATACAGATTTCTCAAGAAGCAGGTCAGGTGGTCTGGTATTCCCATCTCTTTCAGAATTTTCCACAGTTTCCTGTGATCCACACAGTCAAAGATATTGGTGTAGTCAATAAAGCAGAAATAGATGTTTTTCTGGAACTCCCTTGCTTTTTTGATGATCCATCAGATGTTGGCAATTTGATCTCTGGTTCCCCTGCCTTTTCTAAAACCAGATTGAACATCTGGAAGTTCATGGTTCACATATTGCTGAAGCCTGGCTTGGAGAATTTTGAGCATTACTTTACTAGCGTGTGAGATGAGTGCAATTGTGTGGTAGTTTGAGCGTATTGCCTTTCTTTGGGACTGGAGTAAAAACTGACCATTTCCAGTCCTGTGGCCACTGCTGAGTTTCCCAAATTTGCTGGCATATTGAGTGCAGCACTTTCACAGCATCATCTTTCAGGATTTGAAATAGCTCAACTGGAATTCCATCACCTCCACTAGCTTTGTTCGTAGTGATGCTTCCTAAGGCCCACTTTACTTCACATTCCAGGATGTCTAGCTCTAGGTGAGTGATCACACCATCACGATTATCTTG
Source organism: Bos grunniens (assembly GCF_055505025.1). NCBI lineage: Eukaryota > Metazoa > Chordata > Mammalia > Artiodactyla > Bovidae > Bos > Bos grunniens. Next base: position 11,087,654 of record NC_141171.1, read on the forward strand.
GTCATAAAGATCTTTTTTGTACAGTTCTTCTGTGTATTCTTGGCACCTCTTCTTACTATCTTCTGCTTGTGTTAGGTCCATACCATTTCTGTCCTTTATTGAGCCCATCTTTGCATGAAATGTTCCCTTGGTATCTCTAATTTTCTTGAAGAGATCTCTAGTCTTTCCCTATTGTTTCTCTATTGTTTTCCTCTATTTCTTTGCATTGATCACTGAGGAAAGCTTTCTTATCTCTTCTTACTATTCTTTGGAAATCTGCATTCAGATGGGTATACCTTTCCTTTTCTCCTTTGCTTTTCGCTTCCCGTCTTTTCACAGCTATTTGTAAGGCCTCCTCAGACAGCCATTTTGCTTTTATGCATTTCTTTTTCTTGGGGATGGTCTTGATTCCTGTCTCCTGTACAATGTTATGAACCTCCATCCATAGTTCATCAGGCACTCTATCATTCAGATCTACTCCCTTAAATCTATTTCTCATTTCCACTGTATAGTCATAAGGGATTTGATTTAGGTCATACCTGAATGGTCTAGTGGTTTTCTTCACTTTCTTCCATTTCAGTCTGAATTTGGCAATAAGGAGTTCATGATCCCAGCCATAGTCAGCTCCCAGTCTTGCTTTTGCTGACTGTGTAGAGCTTCTCCATCTTTGGCTGCAAAGAATATAATCAATCAGATTTTGGTGTCGACCTTCATATTTAATTCATTTATATTAAGCATATGCTACACACATATATTTAAAAGTTTGAATCTTATACATTGTTCTTAGATGTCCATAGGACATTTAGAAAAACTGGCAAAAGGATAAACATTACTAAATTTCAAGAGTAGAATTCTTTTTTGTGTGTGTGATTCAGTTATACATGTACACATATAATATTTTTTAAATTATTTTCCATTATAGGTCATTATACAAGATATTGACTACAGTTCCCTGTGCTATACAGTAAACCTTTGTTTCTTGTTGCATATCCTTTTTTTTAAATTAGAAATCTAGCATTCTCTTCATACTAAGTCAAGCAAGTGGAATCAAAATGTCATAAACTTTTTAGTTAGGCAAAAATTAATGTTTTTGAAAATACATATTACACATATTATTTATATGTGTATTGTTTATATGTGTATTATTTATATGTGTATGGGTTAGCTAAGAGTCAGACATGACTGAGTGACCTCACTTTCACTTTTCACTTTCATGGATTGGAAATGGCACCCCCTTCCAGTGTTCTTGCCTATAGAATCCCAGGGACGGGAGAGCCTGGTGGGCTGCCGTCTATAGGGTCACACAGAGTCAGACAGGACTGAAGTGAATTAGCAGCAGTAGCAGCATACCAAACCTTTTGAACTACACTTGAGAAAGGCCTGAGAAAGAATGTCAAAAAAAAGAAGAGATGAAGAAATTGGAAAACATAAACTAAATGAAATGGGAGCCATGAATATGAAATAGAAAAAGTGAAACAAAAGATAAAAGTAAAAGTTCCAGTTGTTTTTAAATGTGGCTGCTCATTAGAAACATATCTGGAGCTCTGGCCAAAAAAAAAGAAAGAAAGAAATGCAACACCTGGGAATTAGTATTTTCAAATATTCCAAGGTAATTCTGATATCAGTTCAGTTCATTTCAGTAGCTCAGTTGTGTTCGACTCTCTGCGATCCCATGGACTGCAGCCCACCAGGCTGCACGCCGGGCCTCCCTGTCCATCACCAACTCCCGGAGTTCACACAGACTCGCGTCCATTGAGTCAGTCATGCCATCCAGCCATCTCATCCTCTGTCGTTCCCTTCTCCTCCTGCCCCCAATCCCTCCTAGCATCAGAGTCTTTTCCAATGAGTCAACTCTTCACATGAGGTGGCCAAAGTACTGGAGTTTCAGCTTTAGCATCATTCCTTCCAAAGATATCCCAGGGCTGATCTCCTTCAGAATGGACTGGTTGGATCTCCTTGTAGTCCAAAGGACTCTCAAGAGTCTTCTCCAACACCACAGTTCAAAAGCATCAATTCTTTGGAGTTCAGCCTTCTTCACAATCCAACTTTCACATCCATACATGACTACAGGAAAAATCATAGCCTTGACTAGACAGACATTTGTTGGCAAAGTAATGTCTCTGCTTTTGAATATGCTATCTAGATTGATCATAACTTTTCTTCTAAGGAGTAAGTGTCTTTTAATTTCATGGCTGCAGTCACCATCTGCAGTGATTTTGGAGCCCAAAAAAATAAAGTCTGACACTGTTTCCACTGTTACCCGATCTATTTCCCATGAACTGATGGGACCCGATGCCATGATCTTAGTTTTCTGAATGTTGAATTTAAGCCAACTTTTTCACTCTCCTCTTTCACTTTCATCAAGAGGCTTTTTAGTTCTTCTTCACTTTCTGCCATAAGGGTGGTGTCATCTGCATGCCTAAGGTTATTGATATTTCTCCCAGCAATCTTGATTCCAGCTTGTGCTTCTTCCAGCCCAGCTTTTCTCATGATGTACTCTGCATAGAAGTTAAATAAGCACAGTGACAATATACAGCCTTGACATACTCCTTTTCCTATTTGGAACCAGTCTGTTGTTCCATGTCCAGTTCTAACTGTTGCTTCCTGATCTGCATACAGGTTTCTCAAAAGGCAGGTCGGGTGGTCTGGTATTCCCATCTCTTTCAGAATTTTCCACAGTTTATTGTGATCCACACAGTCAAAGGCTTTGGCTTAGTCAATAAAGCAGAAATAGATGTTTTTCTGGAACTCTCTTGCTTTTTCCATGATCCATCAGATGTTGGCAATTTGATCTCTGGTTCCTCTGCCTTTTCTAAAACCAGCTTGAACATCTGGAAGTTCATGGTTCATGTATTGCTGAAGCCTGGCTTGGAGAATTTTGACCATTACTTTACTAGCATGTGAGATGAGTGCAATTGTGCGGTAGTTTGAGCATTCTTTGGCATTGCCTTTCTTTGGGATTGGAATGAAAACTGACCTTTTCCAGTCCTGTGGCCACTGCTGAGTTTTCTAAATTTGCTTGCATGTTGAGTGCAGCACTTTCACAGCATCATCTTTCAGAATTTGAAATAGCTCAACTGGAATTCTATCACCTCCACTAGCTTTGTTCGTAGTGATGCTTTCTAAGGCCCACTTGACTTCTCATTCCAGGATGTCTGGCTCTAGGTCAGTGATCACACCATCATGATTATCTGGGTCTGAAGATCTTTTTTGTGCAGTTCTTCTGTGTATTCTTGGCACCTCTTCTTACTATCTTCTGCTTGTGTTAGGTCCATACCATTTCTGTCCTTTATCGAGCCCATCTTTGCATGAAATGTCCCCTTGGTATCTCTAATTTTCTTGAAGAGATCTCTAGTCTTTCCCATTCTGTTGTTTTCCTCTGTTTCTTTGCATTGATCACGGGGGAAACCTTTCTTATCTCTTCTTGCTATTCTTTGGAACTCTGCATTCAGATGCTTATGTCTTTCCTTTTCTCCTTTGCTTTTCACTTCTCTTCTTTTCACAGCTATTTGTAAGGCCTCCCCAGACAGCCATTTTGCTTTTTTGCATTTCTTTTCCATGGGGATGGTCTTGATCCCTGTGTCCTGTACAATGTCATGAACCTCAGTCCATAGTTCATCAAGCACTCTGTCTGATATACATATGGACTTTAAAAACTTATTACAGATTTTCTAATTAATACTAGTTTTGGTGATATAGAATTCTATAATTTTCTGTTGACCAATCATGATACAATAATACTAAGTGAGTAATCGTGTAGTTCAGTTCAGTCGCTCAGTCATGACTGACTCTGCACAACTTCAGGCTTCCTGTCCATCATCAACCCCTGGAGCTTGCTCAAATTCATGTCCATTGAGTCAGTGATGCCATTCAACTGTCTCATCCTCTGTCTTCCCCTTCTCTTCCTGCCTTCAATCTTTCCCAGCATCAGGGTCTTTTCCAATGAGTCAATTCTTAGCATCAGGTGGCCAAAGTATTGGAGTTTCAGCTTCAGCATCAGTCCTTCCAATGAATATTCAGCACTGATTTCCTTTAGGATGGACTCGTTGGATCTCCTTGCTGTCCAAGGGACTCTCAAGAGTCTTCTCCAACACCACAGTACAAAAGCATCAGTTCTTTGGCGCTCAGGTTTCTTTATGGTCCAACACTCACATCTACACATGACTACTGGAAAAAGCATAGCTTTGACTAGAGGGACCTTTGTTGACAAAGTAATGTCTCTGTTTTTTAATATGCTGTCTAGGTTGGTCATAGCTTTTCTTCTAAGGAGCAAGTGTCTTTTAATTTCATGGGTGCAGTCACATTCAGCAGTGGTTTTGAACCCTAGAAAATAAAGTCTGTCACTGTATCCATTGTTTTCCCACCTATTTGCAGTGAAGTGCTGGATCCAGATGCCATGATCTTAGTTTTTGAATGTTGAGTTTTAAGTCAGCTTTTCTCTCTCCTCTTTTCACTTTCATCAAGAGGCTCTTTAGCTCCCCCTTTGCCTTCTGCCTAAGGGTGGTGTCACCTGCATATCTGAGGTTATTGATTTCCCTGCAGTCTTGAATCCATCTTGTGCTTCATCCTGTCTGGCATTTCACTAGACGTACTCTGCATATAAGTTAAATAAGCAAGGTGACAATGTTCAGCCTTAAAATACTCCTTTTCCAACTTGGAACCAGTCAGTTGTACCATGTCTGGTTCTAACTGTTACTTCTTGACCTGCATACAGATTTTTCAGGAAGCAGGTAAGGTGGTCTGATAATCCCCTCTCTTTAAGAATTTTCCACAGTTTGTGTTGATCTACACAGTCAAAGGCTTTAGTGTAGTTAATGAAACAAAAGTAGATGTTTCTCTGGAATTCTCTTGTTTTTTCTATGATCCAACAGGTGTTGGCAATTTAATAGTTACAGAATCACAGAATGGATGCTCATAAGTTTTCACAATTGATAGCCAGACAAAAAATAAAAGGTGATTACAATTGCAAACCATAATGGGAACATGATTAATCTAACAATATAAAGTAATTACATACAATTGGAGGGGGGGGGGTCAAGCAGAGTGATGTGGTAAATGGAAGTACATACCTGGACATGTTTTCATCTGCTCAGCCAGTCTATGTCTTTTGGTTGGTGCACTTAATCCATTTACCCTTAAGATAATTACCGATATATATGATCCTATTATTTTCATAATTGTTTGGGGTGCATTTTCTCTATGTAGGGCTTTTCCTTTTCTGTTTCCAGCCTACAGAAGTTCCTTTACCATTTGTTATATAGCTGGTTTGGTGGTGCTGAATTCTCTTAACTTTGGTTGTCTGGAAAGCATTTGACTTCATCAAATCTGAAGGAGAGTCTTGCTGGATAGAGTATTCTTGGTTATAGATTCTTCTCTTTCATCACTCTAAATACTTCATACCATTTGCTTCTGGCTTGTAGAGTTTCTGTTGAGAAATCAACTGATAGCCTGATGGAAGTTCCCTTGTATGTCATTTGCTATTTTTCCCTTGTTGCTTTTAATATTTTATCTCTGTCTTTAATTTTTGCCAATTTGATTACCATGTGTCTCAGTGTGTTCCTCCTTGGATTTACCCTGCCTGGACTCAATGTGCTTCTTGGACTTGGTTGACTATTTTCTTTCCCATGTTAGGGAAGTTTTTAGCTATTATCTCTTCAAATATGTTCTCAGGTCATTTATCTCTCTCTTCTCCTTCTGGGACCCCTATAATGTGACTGTTTGCGCATTTAATATCCCAGAGTTCTCTTAGGCTGCCTGCATTTTTTTCATTCTTTCTTCATTCTTTCATTCTTTCTGCCTATATTCTGTTCTATGGCAGTGATTTCTACCATTCTGTCCTCCAGGTCATTTATCTGCCTCAGTTATTCTGTTATGGATTCCTTCTAGGGTATTATTCATCTCTGCTTCTTTGTTCTTTAGTTCTTGTAGGCCTTTGGTAAACATTTCTTGTATCTTCTCAATCTTTGCCTCCATACTTTTCCCAATATCCTGAATCATATTCATTATCATTATTCTGAACACTTTTTGTGGACTGTTGCCTACATCCACATCATTTAGCTGTTTTTCTGGGGTTTTATCGTGTCCCTTCATCTGAGATGTAACTTTCTGCTTTGTCATGCTGATTAACTCTGTGGTGTGGTTTTGTTTTGGTTGCTGTGGGATTGTGGTTCTTTCTTGCTTCTTCTCTTTGTGTAAGCTTCCTAATGGCAGGGACTGGTGGCTGGAAAACCTGGGTCATGCTTTGGTGGGCAGGGCCTTACTCAATAAAGCTTTAATCCAATTATCTGCTGATGGATGGGGTTGCACTTCCTCTCTGGTAGTTTTTTGGCTGAGGTGACCCAACCCTCAGGTCTATGGGCTCTGTGGTCAGGTTAATTTCTCCAAGAGGGTTTACACCAAAGGAGACATTCCCAGACAGCTGCTGCCAGTCCCCTCTGTCCCTGTGATGAGCCCCTGCTGACCCACACCTCCACAGGATACCCTCCAACATTGCAGGTAGTTTTGGTTCAGTTTCCTGTGGAGTCACTGCTCTTTTCCTTTGAGTCTTGGTGCATGCAAGGTTTTGTTTGTGCCCTCCAAGAGTAGAGTCTCTGTTTCCCCCAGTTCTGTGGAAGTCTTGTAATCAAACCCCACTAGCCTTCCCAGTCAGATTCCCTGAGGATTCCCAGTTCTTTTGTTGGGCTCCCAGGCTAGAAGTCTGACGTGTGGTTCCAAACCTTCACAATGGTGGGTGATCTTCTTTTGTATTATTGTTCTCCAGGTTGTGGGTTACCCACTCGGTGGGTATAGGATTTGATTTTATCGTGATTGTGCCCCTCCTACCATCTCCTGCCATTTCTTCTTTATCTTTGGGCGTGGAGTATCTTTCTTTGGTAGATTCCAGCGTCCTCCTGTCTGTGGTTGTTCAACAGCTAGTTGTGATTTTGGTGGTTTTGCAGGAGGAGATGAGCAGAATCCTTCTACTCCTCCATCTTGAACCAGAAGCCCTGGACATGCTCCCTTTCACTTGTAGGTCTCTTCTTGGTTGTGACTCAGAAAGGCCAAGTCCTCATTCCGTTTGACTCCAGGTCTATCTCTTCAATTTTTCTGCCTGTTTGCTAGTTATGACCCTCTCCTCAATCTGGTTAAGTATTCATGTCAAGTATTGTTCTTCTGAAAACAGAATTTCTGTCTCTAATACCAAGTTCAACAGTGATTCCTTGCCTGCTTGCTTAGTCACTAAGATGTATCCAACTCTTTGCAACCCCATGGACTGTAGCTTTCCAGGCTCCTCTGCCCATGGATTTCCCAGGCAAGAATATTGGAATGGGTTGGCATACCCAGGGAATCTGCCTGACCCTGGGTCAAACCTGAGTCGCTTGCATCTCCTGCATTGGAAATCAGATTCTTTACCACTCGCCACCATTCCCCAAAAAAGGACACTAATTTTGAATAAAGATTTCTCCAAAGATAAGTAAATGACAATAAGTGCATGAAAAGATGTTCAACATCATTAGTCATTAGGAAAATACAAATTAAAACCCACAAAAGAACACGTCACTTCATACTCATTCACTTAAATGATTAAAGGAAATAAAGACTGACAATTAGAAAAATGAAAAGTTATGGAACAATTAGAACCCTCATATACTGCTTGCTGAAATGAAATTAGTGCAACCACTTGTAGAAAACAATTTCTCAAAAGTTTTGATATGTAGGTACCAAATGACCCAGCAATTCCACTCTTAGGCATATATCCTAAACACATGAAAATCCACACAAAAAATCACATCAGTGTTCATTGCAGCATTATTCAGAATACCCAAAGCCTGAGAATGACATATGTCCATCAGCTGATGAAGGCATACCAAAATGTAGCATAGCCACATAATATAATATTATTCAGCTATGAAGAAAGACTAAAAATGAGTTTTCAGCCATAAAACCATGTTGCAACATGAATGAACCTTGAAAACATTAAGTGAAAGAATCTAGTCACAGAAGACCACGTACTGTATGATTCCATTTATGTGAGTATCCTAAACAGGCAGGTCCACAGTGACAGAAAGTTGATTAATGGTACCCGGGGGCTAGGATCAGGGTTGGATGCATGGAAGTGGGAATGAGGATTTCCTCATGCTATTGTGAATGCAGTTTCTGTTTGAGGAGTTGAAAGTGTTCTGAAGTTAGACTGTGGTGATGGTTGCACAACTCTGTGACTATCCAGAGATCACTCAACTGTACAGTTTTAATGGATAAATTTCATTGGATGTGAAATCATATCTCAATAAAACCATAATTTTAAAAAAAGCAGTGGATGAGTTTTACAGTAGACAAAAAATTAAATTGAATAATGCAAGAAAGGCTCTTAAAACTATGTTAGGTTCAGAGGATTCTCAAAAACGAACACATTTACAGACTTCCCTGCTTCAACCCTGATTATCTCAGAAACATCTATTCATCGGTCTTGTTTCTACTGAAACATGATTTCTTTGGGAATCTTCCTTAACCCATTCTATTTCCTTAGACCCAAAACTGAGCATTACATTCAAACATACATTGTCATAACCTCCCTTTTTTATCATTAAATTGTGTATCTCCTGCCAATACGGGATTTACATGTATAGTCTCTTCACCACTTTATTGTCAGAGAAAATCACAGAATCTATCAAAAAAGAGATGCTCAATACGTCTTGAATAAGGAGTGAATTATATAATTATTATAGATCCCTAAGGATAAATGCATTTTTTTAATTTTTTAAGGGAGTCACTTTTTAAATATCTGGGTTTTTTTATTTTTTATATATTATATTTTATTTTTTAACTTTACAATATTGTATTGGTTTTGCCATATATCAATATGAATCCACCACAGGTATACACGTGTTCCCCATCCTGTACCCTCCTCCCTCCTCCCTCCCCATACCATCCCACTGGGTCGTCCCAGTGCACCAGCCCCAAACATCCAGTATCGTGCATCAAACCTGGACTGGCGACTCATTTCGTATATGATATTACACATGTTTCAATGCCATTCTCCCAAATCATCCCATCTTCTACCTCTCCCACAGAGTCCAAAAGACTGTTCTATACATCTGCGTCTCTTTTGCTGTCTTGTATACATGGTTACTGTTACCATCTTTCTAAATTCCATATATATGCCTTAGTATACTGTATTGGTGTTTTTCTTTCTGGCTTACTTCACTCTGTATAATAGGCTCCAGTTTCATCCACCTCGTTAGAACTGATTCAAATGTATTCTTTTTAATGGCTGAGTAATACTCCATTGTGTATATGTACCACTGCTTTCTTATCCATTCATCTGCTGATGGACATCTAGGTTGCTTCCTTGTCCTGGCTATTATAAACAGTGCTGTGATGAACATTGGGGTACATGTGTCTCTTTCAATTCTGGTTTCCTTAGTGTGTATGCCCAGCAGTTGGATTGCTGGATCACAAGGCAGTTCTATTTCCAGTTTTTTAAGGAATCTCCACACTGTTCTCCATAGTGGCTGTACTAGTTTACATTCCCACCAACAGTGTAAGAGGATTCCCTTTTCTCCACACCCTCTCCAGCATTTATTGCTTGTAGACTTTTGGATCGCAGCCATTCTGACTGGTGTGAAATGGTACCTCACAGTGGTTTTGATTTGCATTTCTCTGATAATGAGTGATGTTGAGCATCTTTTCATGTGTTTGTTAGCCATCTGTATGTCTTCTTTGGAGAAATGTCTATTTAGTTCTTTGGCCCATTTTTTGATTGGGTCATTTATTTTTCTGGAATTGAGCTGTAGGAGTTGCTTGTATATTTTTGAGATTAGTTGTTTGTCAGTTGATTCATTTGCTATTATTTTCTCCCATTCTGAAGGCTGTCTTTTCACCTTGCTTATAGTTTCCTTTGTTGTGCAGAAGCTTTAAAGTTTAATTAGGTCCCATTTGTTTATTTTTGCTTTTATTTCCAATATTCTGGGAGGTGGGTCATAGAAGATCCTGCTGTGATGTATATTGGAGAGTGTTTTGCCTATGTTCTCCTCTAGGAGTTCTATAGTTTCTGGTCTTACGTTTAGATCTTTAATCCATTTTGAGTTTATTTTTGTGTATGGTGTTAGAAAGTGTTCTAGTTTCATTCTTTTACAAGTTAAAGATCATACACCATGACCAAGTGGGCTTTATCCCAGGGATGCAAGGATTCTTCAATATCCGCAAATCAATCAATGTAATACACCACATTAACAAATTGAAAAATAAAAACCATATGATTATCTCAATAGATGCAGAGAAAGCCTTTGACAAAATTCAACATCCATTTATGATAAAAACTCTCCATAAAGCAGGAATAGAAGGAACATACCTCAACATAATAAAAGCTATATATGACAAACCCACAGCAAACATTATCCTCAAGGGTGAAATATAGAAAGCATTTCCTCTAAAGTCAGGAACAAGACAAGGGTGCCCACTTTCACCATTACTATTCAACATAGTTTTGGAAGTTTTGGCCACAGCAATCAGAGCAGAAAAAGAAATAAAAGGAATCCAAAATGGAAAAGAAGAAGTAAAACTCTCACTGTTTGTAGATGATATGATCCTCTACATAGAAAACCCTAAAGACTCCACCAGAAAATTACTAGAACTAATCAATGAATATAGTAAAATTGCAGGATATAAAATCAACACACAGAAATCCCTTGCATTCCTATACACTAATAATGAGAAAACAGAAAGAGAAATTAAGGAAACAATTCCATTCACCATTGCAACGAAAAGAATAAAATACTTAGGAATATATCTACCTAAAGAAACTAAAGACCTATATATATAAAACTATAAAACACTAGGAGAAGGCAATGGCACCCCACTCCAGCACTCTCACCTGGAAAATCCCATGGACGGAGGAGCCTGGTGGGCCACAGTCCATGGGGTCGCTAAGAGTCAGACAAGACTCAGCGACTTCACTTTCACTTTTCACTTTCATGCATTGGAGAAGGAAATGGCAACCCACTCCAGTGTTCTTGCCTGGAGAATCCCAGGGATGGGGGAGCCATGCGGGCTGCCGTCAGTGGGGTTGCACAGAGTCGGACATGACTGAAGTGACTTAGCAGCAGGAGCAGCAGCATAAAACACTGGTGAAAGAAATCAAAGAGGACACTAATAGATGGAGAAATATACCATGTTCATGGATTGGAAGAATCAATGTAGTGAAAATGAGTATACTACCCAAAGCAATTTATAGATTCAATGCAATCCCTATCAAGATACCAACGGTATTTTTCAGAGAGCCAGAACAAACAATTTCACTATTTGTATGGAAATACAAAAAACCTCGAATAGCCAAAGCAATCTTGAGAAAGAAGAATGGAACGGGAGGAATCAACCTGCCTGACTTCAGGCTCTACTACAAAGCCACAGTCATCAAGACAGTATGGTATTGGCACAAAGACAGAAATATTGATCAATGGAACAAAATAGAAAGCCCAGAGATAAATCCACGCACCTAGGGACACCTTATCTTTGACAAAGGAGGCAGGAATATACAATGGATTAAAGACAATCTCTTTAACAAGTGGTGCTGGGAAAACTGGTCAACCACTTGTTAAAAAAATGAAACTAAATATCTGTTTTTAATTGGAGGATAATTGCCTTGCAGTGTCCTATTTGTTTCGGCCATACAACAATGTGAATCACCCGTAAATATGCATACATTTCCCCTTCTTGATACTCCCTCCCACCCACCCCCATCCCATGCCTCTAGGTTGTCACAGGGCATTGGGTTGAGTTCCCTGTGTTATGCAACAATTTCCCACTAACTATTTTACACATGGTAATGTACACATTTCAATGCTGCTCTCTCAATTCACCCCACATTCTCCCCTCATTGTGTCCACAAGTCTGTTCTCTATGTCTGTGCCTCTCTTCCTGATCTACAAATAAATTCACCAGTACCATTTTTCTAGATTCCATATATATGCACTAATATGCAATGCAAATTCACTTTTTTTTTAAAACTTTACATAATTGTATTAGTTTTGCCAAATATCAAAATGAATCTGCCACAGGTATACATGTGTTCCTTCATTGGAATATAGTTGATTTACAATGTTGTGTTAGTTTTTGCTGTACAGCAAAGTGAATCAATTATCCATATACATATATTCAGCCCCTTTTCAGATTCTTTTTGCATATAGGTCATTACAAAGTATTGAGTACAGTACCATGAGCTCTATAGTAGGTACTTATTAGTTATCTGTTTTAAATATAATAGCGTGTATATGTCAATCCCAGTCACCCAATTTGTTCCCTCCTTTCCCCCTTTGTAACTATAAGCTTGTTTTCTACATCTGTGACTTTATTTCCGTTTTGTAAATAGGCTCATTTATATACTTTTTTTAAGATACTGCATATAAGCAATATCATATGATATTTGTCTTTCTCTATCTGACTTACTTCACTTAGTATGACAATCTCTAGGTCCATTCATGTCACTGCAGATGGCATTATTTAGTTCCTTCTGACTGAGTAATATTCCACCGTAAATATGTACCACATCTTCTTGACCACAAATGCATTTTTTATTCTCTCCCTTCTCAGCTGCTGGCTCCACTCAGAAAAGGGATTTAAATGGGGTTTCCTTGGACCAGTCTGTGCCATCTTCTCTGTGAGTGATGACATCAAAGCATCTTTAATACTCAGCTAAGCATCATTTAAAGAGAACTAAAAGTGGGGGGCATGGGTTGGTGACAGAGGTGACAAGAACAGGAGTGTTCCTGGGTTATCATGGGTTTGGTTGCATTTTCTAAGACCATTCTTAAAACTTAACACACTAATATGGTTAAAAATAGAAACTACTTAAGTGTGGAAATGATGTTGGACAGGCTAGACAAGGGACTGAAATTTTACTCAATAAATCTTTTCTGGTTTCCTGAAGGTCAATTTAGCCTTCTTTCTGATGACCCTTTGGATTTTGAAAAGAAAACTCTGTTCCCTCAATAGTGAGGTGTCCACCCTCCAGAACACGAGGTAAGATGGAGAAGAGACTGACAGCCCTGCAGATGTGTGGTTGCAAAAGTGAAGGCATGTGCCTGAACAGGTCCTTGTGTCCATTCTCAGGTTTTCTAAGGAAAGCCAGAGTAAAATGAATGGAGGTATCCTAAGGCAGCAAATTCAGACCCAGTGGTGTTCTCTATCCATCTCTAATTCCAGTTTGTGACCTTGTGACTCCCTCAGCAACATTCTCTGGACTTTGTCAGCAGTCCTATGACAAATGTGCAGAGAACAATTATGTTCCCATGAAGCACTTAGAGGAATATGTGACCACTTCCACATATTCTAGTACACTTTCACACCCCACATTTCAAGCTCGTTCTCACCTCTCTCCCACTCCTCTTCCTGGTAAAAATCCCAGTGAACATTAAATCTTCTAAGAGGTTTAGGCAGACCTTTGTTCCAGGAAATCTTGTGCATATCTGAGGCTCTTTCTTTTGCATTTCTACCATTATCTTTTCTGAATTATGCATCTTACTGTTTTGTTGTATTAGTCATTTGAGTAGATCATGAGCTTTATGAAAATAGATATCTCACCTTTGTGATGTTTAATGCCCAGGACCCAACACAGAGTGTGATGCATGGTACTTCCTCAGGAACATTGGTTGAATGAAATTAGGTATCTCCACAGAGGATCATAAAGATTTTGCAACTTATGAAGTGTCGCTTCCCTTTCCATCCAAATCAAAATGTCATTCTAGACCTCAGTGGCATTTCTATTGTGGAGCATCATTGACAGCAAAGAATAAAATGAATCACAACCCAGTCTGAGAAGTCATTACCAACAGGGAAAGGAAGGAGCATCCATGAGTGAAGATGAGAATGGCTCTGGTTGTATCAGGAACTTACTTTCTCCTCCTACTCAGGATGCTGACATTTAAAGCCACAGCTCAGCTCTTCATCTTGGGATGCACGTGGTTTCTGGGAATCCTGCAGGTGGGACTGGCTGCCCGCGTCATGGCCTACCTCTTCACCATCATCAACAGCCTGCAGGGCATCTTCATCTTCCTGGTGTACTGCCTCCTCAGCCAGCAGGTATCACTGTCTTGACTCCCTGTCAGGACCCATCCCACCCTCACTCCTCTCAGGTGAGCTGACTCAGAGCATGCTTTGCAGGTCCGTGAGCAATACAGGAAGTGGTTGAAAAGAATCAGGAAAAGCAAAGCTGAGTCTGAGAAGTACACACTCTCCAGCAGGACCATGTCTGAAGGTTGCAAACACAGTGAGGTAAGATCATGAACTGCCCCCAGAGCACTTCACTAACCAATTCATTGATCAGCACATGCCTAGCACACTGGACAGCTGCATATGAGCTGTTGTTGTCTTAGGATGGCTTACCCTTTGTTTACTGTTTCACTCATTCTCAAGTGGCATTGGTGGTAAAGAATCTGCCTGTCAATGCAGGAGATGCCAGATACCTGGGTTTGAACTCTGAGTCAGGAAGATCCCCTAGGTAGAAAATGGCAATGAACTCCAGAATTCTTGCCTGGAAAATTCCATGCACAAAGGAGCCTGGCAGGTACAGTCCATTGGGTTGCACACAATTGGACACTACTGAGCATGCACGCGTGTGTGCACGCGCACACACACACACACACACACACTAACCATTAGCAGTGGTCTCAGTTTGTTTACAAAATGTATTTCACTTGTATTCCTTCGAGGAACTGTGTCCATCTTGACTCATATCAGTATTCCTAATGAAAACTTACTATGTGCCATGCATGGTCAACTAAATAAGCAACTATCAATGATCTGAAATGGTGAGGTACATTCTATTCAGAGTCACATTATCCTACCATTTTGCTGTACACCTGTCTCTATGTAACACTCAGCAACACCCCTCAAAAATGCAGAAAATGGGGGGAGATTATGTACTTATCTGTGCACCAAAGAGAAAGCTGTTAGCTGGAATTTTAGACTTTCTTAACAAGACTGCCTGATATTGGGGCCCTCTCTGTGCTATGCTGTGCTGTGCTGTGCTGTGCTGTGCTGTGCTCCGTTGCTTCAGTCGTGTCTGATTCCGTGCTTTTCTATGGACTACAGCACGCCAGGATCCTCTGTCCATGGGATTCTCCAGCAAGAATACTGGAGTGGGTTGTCATGCACTCCTCCGGGGAATCTTCCCAATCCAGGGATTAAATGCGGGTCTCCTGCACTGCAGACAGATTCTTTACCCCTGAGACACTGGGAAAGCCCCTTGGTTCCCTCTACCCACCACAGAACCGAAAAAGATAAGCAGTAGTGACACAAGATAATTCATGGCAGTGATGACCAAGAAACAACACTTACTGGTTTAGACTTACAAACTTATTTTCCTTATATTTTCTGACCTCTTCCCTCTTCTATTTAATGCCTTCAATCTTCCATCTCACTGAAAGGAAACTACAATTTGCCTGGAAGCCCTTCTGCATTTCTCACATTACCTGTCCCCCCAACTTCCATAAGCACTGCTTCCACCATTGAATCTTCTACCACTTTGCCCTTTCTCAACAAATGTTCTCAGCACTTATTTCACAAAGAAAATCAACCTTGTGGTGATGATACTTTGTGAACTCTATGCCATAAAAAATATCAGTGTGCATCCTCTTGTATCATTGAGACAATGAACCTTCTCCTCTCTGAAGACAATTATTCCACCTATGCTTTGAATACCATTATTAGTGCTTATCAATTTTCCTTATATTCTTTTTCACACATATTCTCTCATTCTCTCTTCCCCTTACCCTTCTTCCCTCACTTTTTCCTCTCATTTTCAACAGTATTTTCCCCATAGCCATGGATACATGTTTGGTTCTCTTCTGTCTTACAAACATGTACTACTTGGCCATCTTCTAGCTACCAGCCAAGAGTTGACATTTCTGTCTTTATTTCCCTGCCTTAAACTCATGCCTTCAGCCTACCGGGGTCCAGCCCTGGTTGGATCCAGGGATTCCCTCTGGAGGACAGCGTTGGCGAAAGAATAGCAAAAGGGGAAAGACAAAGGCTTGATCTAACTGATTTACCCAGAAAGCCAATAAAACCTGTGACATCAGGTTTGCACTGACCACGGAGGCCACAGGCGCCCTCTCAAATCGTGGAAAGTGCCCCACCTTAGGCACCTTCTCGAGTGGGTCTTAGAAGCCCGGGCAAATAAGTGGTCTCAGAGGGCCCCCACGCTCCAAGTTAGTCATCCTGAAGGAAGAACAGAGAAGAAAACGAGAGAAAAGGAAACAAGAAAGAATGACACAGGGAGACCAAGCCTGATGAGCAAGGCCCACAACTTTATTTTCCAAAGTAGCTTTTATACCTTAAGTTGTGCACAGAGGATAATAGGGGGTAGAGAGTCATGCAAGGTCAGCAGTCCTTGACCCTTATCGAAGCCAGGCTTTCTTTCTGCAAACTTATCATATGGCTTTAGATGATTTACATCATCTTCTGGCCAGGAGGCCTGTTAACATTTTATGACCCTTTCTTCTGAATAATGGTTAGTCAATCAGAAAACTTATTTTCTCTAAAGGTGATTATTCTGAAGTCAGGCGCCACCCTCCGAAAGCATTAAAGTTGCATTCCTATAGGGCAAAAGAGTGGTGGGCTATAACAATAAAAGAATTAACTCAAGGGTCCAAGGTCATTAACACCAAGGTTACTACTTATTTTCCCTATATACCAACTATATCAATTAATATACTCCCAAGGACACAATACAGGGGATGTGGAAACTTGGCAGCAAGTATTGGCTCAACAATAAAACCCTCCACCAGTGCTATTCTAATCATTTCTTAACTCTCCGAGAAGCTCTGCATTGTTAGAATATCTTAAGCTTCCCGTGCCAATCACATTCATAGCTGCAGGAATCTGAACAAACCTGTCAGGCAAGCTAAAAGGTCATCACAGGGGTTTGAATTGGAACACACCTATTATACCTTGGAGACTTATTAACTAGAACTCTAAGTTGATTTTCTTCAGAGAAAGGTGGTCGGGGATAGCCCCCACCCCCACCCCACCCCACCCCCCCGTTAATGTCAGAAAAGTTGGTGAAAGTCATGAAATAGTAAAACAGACAGATTTTGGTTTGGGGGTAGATGCTTGGGCAGGTCCAGGCGGCCTCTCGAGTCCTGATTCGCCTTTGCATGTCAGGTCCTCTCCGCATGACCTTTGTCATGGGTGGGAACTCCCATGCTGGCTCCCATGCAAATTATAGTTTCTTTCCCCTATAGTTCACCAAAACAAATATCTCTTAGATTTACAATGATCTCCATCTCCTAGAAAGTCTTTCACAATTTCTGATCATTCTCTGCTGTTTTCTCATAAAACACTCCATCCTTATCCTCACTAGATTCTACTTATACATTCCTCTTTGTCTTTCTTCCATTCTCTCTTGCTAATCTCTGTCTCCTTTGTAGTTCCATACAAGTGATTGGTTCCAGAACAACTTTAATTCCTGTTTTATTCTTTTCTCCTAGACAATATTTATCCCTAGATTCAGTCACAATAGCTGCAAATGGTGACCATTAGTTTCTTTATCTCTTACTTCTCCTCTTAAATCTAAAGGAGTATGGAGTATTTGACATTTTTGGTATCTCAAAGTCTTCATCAACTCAGCTTTCCAATTTAAGGCTTGCAGTCTTTACCCTAATCCAGTTCTTTCTCATGGTGTCCTTCTCAATCTTCATGATACCACATTCATCCTTTGGCACAAGTTTGGATCCTGAAAGTTACTCTCAACAGCTATCTTATTACCATCACAACATACCACCTTTGATCTTTTTGTTCTTATCTTTTCAATATGTCCACAATCTCTCCTGCTATCTCAACTTCCATCACCTCCTCCTTAGCCAGGCTGCCAGCTTGCCTAAACACCTGCTATGCTCACCTCACTGATTATTCTTTCCATCCTTGTCACCTCCCAATACATCCTTTACCCAGAAATCAGAAAGATCTTTTCAAAACACAAATAAAATCATTGCACTCTTTGGTAAAAACATTACATATAGGGTCAAAACCAAGAGCCATACATCAGTGAGAATTTGTTTGATTCATCTCCTGCTTTCCTCTCCAGCTTCATATACCATGTACTCACCATTATTCCAGCCACATCAAATTTCTTTCAGTTTTGAAAATTCAGTGTGCCTCTTTGGGACAAAGGCTTTGCACATATTCCTTCTCTTTAAAACACTCTTTTTTATTCCTTGACTCAAAACTATGTACTCCTTCAGACATATCTCTATATGTTGATTCCTCCATGAAGGCTGTACCTGCTCAGGTTAGATCAGATTCTTCCATGTTTCTCTCCAATAGCCCCTAGAGAGTTTTGTCAGAGTCACTTTGCTCTTGATTTTCTCTATTTGATTAATATCTGTTTCCTTCTAGATTTACCATCTGCAGGCACCATTTTGCTTTTCCTGTCCGTATATCTTCAATATTTCACACAGTGCCAGACATGTAGAACTACTCAATGCATAATTGCTACATGATTGGTTAAATTAATGAGTGAATAATCTGCACCTGAAAGAAGGGGTAGAAACTGTATTATTCATCAATCTCTCTCTCCAGTGTTTAACATTTTCCAAATGATCAGAAATTACTAAACAAAAATGAATGAATGAATAACTGATCATTAAGGGGGTAAAATATCAGACAAAATTATTGATTATTTTATGGTGCCTCTTTCCTTTGGAAATATCAAGGTAATTCTCTCTCCTACTATATTTTTTTATTATTAACCATCCTGTCTACCAATTAAACCCAAGTATTTCCTTATGATCCCAGAGCATTGTGTAGATCCTAGTTCCCAGGCCGAAAGAAATCTGGAATGAAATATTAGCTCAACCAAGTGTTTACTGTGTGAACTAGGTCAAATTGCTTTTGAAATTGTTTCAAAATTGTGAAACATTTTAAACTCTCAATTGTCTCATTTGTCTCCTCTCTCCAAATTAAGACCATTTTCTTAGATTAACTCAATCAGGACTAACCACATGCTTCCCTTTGCAGACTCTAAGTGGGTCAAGTCTTGGTGGGAGGGGCTGAACATCCTCCTCACACTAAATTCTGATTCAGCCAAGGTTGCAGAGTGTAACCTAGTGGGAGTTAATGTGGCTTCCCTCATACAATTGATGCTGTCCACATGGGGAGGACCCCACAGATCTAAGAGATTCAATGACTTGCTCTACCACAGCCCTGTCCCATTCATGGATTACACTCATTCAGAGAGAATAGAACAAATAACTCATGAGCCTCTGCTTAAGGGAATGCTAACGGTGTGTGACTCTCCATGTTCTTGAGTCAACTCAGCCTCAGCAAGGGCATAACCCTGTCCCTGGGACACACAGAACAGAATCTGAGCTTCCCTCACTTTAGAATCCAAGAAAACTTACGCTTCCATAGTGTAGTTTTCTACCGTTGCTGTAACAGGTTACCACACACTTGCTGCTAAAAACAAACAAATTTATCCTACAGATCTAGAAGTCAAAAGTTCAAAATGGATCTTATGGAACTAAAATCAAAATGTCTGTATCCCTTCTGGAGACTTTAGGGAAATACACATTTCTTCACCTTTTTTTAACTTCTTGGTGATCCCTGCATTCCATGGTTAGTGGCCTCGTAATTCACTCAGTCTTCAAAGTCTGTTTAGTGTAGCTTTTCAGATCAGTCAGCTCACCTCTATCCTCCTCCTCCTTCTTCCCCTTCTTCTTTTCCTCCTCTTTCATCTCTCTCTCTCTTCCTCACCTCCATCATTATATCTTTTCCCGCGTCTTACTCTCTTACTTCCCTCTCTCCTTTATGAAGACCCAGATCATTACATTGGCTCATCAGGGTAATCCAGGATAAATTTTCCACCTCAAGATCATAAAAATTCATTTTTCCATGTAAGCTCATATATTTGCAGCTTCCAGAGTTAAGATGTTGACATCTTTGTGGGATCATTATTCTGCTAGCACATCTATTGTATGTGGGTTAGGTTTATAGTTCAGTTCAGTTGTTCAGGCATGTCCAGCTCTTTGCAGCCCCATGGACTGCAGCACACCAGGCCTCCCTGTCCATCACCAATTCCTGGAGTTTACTCAAACTCATCTCCATTGACTCAGTGATGCCATCCAACCATCTCATCCTGTGTCATCCCCTTCTCCTCCTGCCTTCAATCTTTCCCAGCATCAGGGTATTTTCCAATGAGTCAGCTCCTCGCATCAGGTGGCCAAAGTACTGGAGTTTTGGCTTCAACATCAGTCCCTCAGATGAACACTTAGGACTGATCTCCTTTAGGATGGACTAGTTGGATCTCCTTGCTGTCCAAGGGACTCTCAAGAGTCTTCTCCAACACCACAGTTCAAAAGCATCAATTCTTTGGTGCTCAGCTTTCTTTATAGTCCAACTCTCACATGCATACATGACTACTGCAAAAACCAAGCTTTGACTAGACGGACCTTTGTTGGCAAAGTAATATCTCTGCTTTTTAATATGCTGTCTAGGTTAGTTGTAACTTTCCTTCCAAGGAGTAAGCATCTTTTAATCTCATGATTTATAGTAGAAATACTGAATCTTCTTCATATTATATATATATATATATGAATAAATATTTGCCACTGTCCCCTACTTCCTGCAGAGATGATATACATGGTAAAGAAACGAAATATACTTTCTCTATAGAGAAACACAGTAATGGCATCAGATAGCCATTGAAGGATTCTAAACTTCAAGTAATCTGGTCAGCTATTTCTACTATCTATGGGCAAAGGACCAAACAAATCCATGGCTTAATGAAATTACATCTTCTACTTTCTCCTAAAATTTGGTGTCTCTTGTGCTTTAAAGTGGAGAAGGCAATGGCAACCCACTCCAGTACTCTTGCCTGGAAAATCCCATGGACGGAGGGGCCTGGTGGGCTGCAGTCCGTGGGGTCGCTAACAGTCGGACACGACTGAGCAACTTCACTTTATTTTTTCACTTTCATGCATTGGAGAAGGAAATGGCAACCCACTCTAGTGTTCTTGCCTGAAGAATCCCAGGGATGGGGGAGCCTGGTGGGCTGCTGTCTATGGGGTCGCACAGAGTTGGACACGACTGAAGAGACTTAGCAGTAGCAGCAGTGCTTAAAAGTTAGGGATATCTTTCTTTCATTCTGGAATTTTCTTCTATGGCTTCCTGTCGTCTTGTTCAAGAAAAACAAAATTAATCTGTGTTCCATTGTGCATAATTTCCTGGAGCACAATATTTGAAACCTTCTTGAGTGAAGTTGTCCATCCCAAACACCAGAATTTTCCCTGAGCTTTCTATAGACCTAGGAATAAATAACTCATACTGGGGATAGTAAGGATTGTCCAAAAGGACTTCAGTGACTTTTCCTTTACATCTCAGGCAATTAACAACAGATAACTTTTCTAGACTTTTATCAATTTTCAAACTGCCATTTTATGACTCCATGAAGAAAACATTTCCTAAACTCTGATTAGAGGAATCAAGACATACAATTAGAAACAGATAGATTTTTTTTGAAGGACATTTAACTGTTATTATATTCTATAACTTCAGAGTTAGGAAACGTAGGGAGATGGGACTTCTGAGAAAGACCAGGCTCAACCAAATTTCATCCAGTCTGATAGGTATTTTGATCTTA
Source organism: Bos grunniens (assembly GCF_055505025.1). NCBI lineage: Eukaryota > Metazoa > Chordata > Mammalia > Artiodactyla > Bovidae > Bos > Bos grunniens. Next base: position 11,109,246 of record NC_141171.1, read on the forward strand.
TCCTGACAAGTCCATCTGACAAGGAGATTTTTTTTTAACTAAAAAATTCTTAAATTTCTTTTCTTTCTTTCAAAGAAAATATTTATCTTTCTATGGTCTCATGTATCATTTCTAAAATATTACCTTTCCAAGTTACTTTAAAAGATCTTTGATTTTTCACAGAGCTAGGACAAATAATTTCACAATTTGTATGGAAACATAACAAACTTTGAGTAGCCAAAATAATCTTGAGAAAGAAGAATGGAACTGGAGGAATCAACCTTCCTGACTTCAGACTATGCTATAAAGCTACAGTCATCAACACAGTATGGTACTGGCACAAAGACAGAAATAAAGATCAATGGAATAAAATAGAAAGCCCAGAGATAAATTCATTCACCTATGGACACCTTATCTTTGACTAAGGAGGCAAAAATATATAATGGAGAAAAGACAATCTCTTTAACAAGTGGTGTTGGGAAAACTGGCTGACCACCCATACAAGAATGAAACTAGAGCACTTTCTAACACCGTGCACAAAAATAAACTCAAAATGGATTAAAGATCTAAACATAAGACCAGAAACTATAAAACTCTTAGAAGAAAACATAGGTAGAACAGTCTCTGACATAAATCACAGCAGGATCCTCTATGACCCACCTCCCAGAGTAAAGGAAATAAAAACAAAATAAACAAATTGGGCCTAATTAAACTTAAAAGCTTTCACACAATGAAGGAAACTATAAACAAGGTGAAAAGGCAGCCTTCAGAATGGGAGAAAATAATAGCAAATGAAGCAACTGACAACAAAGAATTAAACTCCAAAATATACAAACAGCTCATGCAGCTCAATACCAGAAAAACAAATGACACAATCAAAAACTGGGCCAAAGAACTAAACAGACATTTCTCCAAAGAAGACCTATAGATGGTTAACAAACACAGAAAAAGATACTCAGTATTGCTCATTATCAGAAAATGCTAATCAAAACCTCAATGAGATACCATCTCACACCTTTCAGCATGGCTGCCATCAGAAAGTCTACAAACAATAAGTGCTGGAGAGGGTGTGAAGAAAAGGGAACCCTCTTATACTGTTGGTGGTAATGCAAACTAGTATGGCCACTGTTCTCTATGGAGAACAGTGTGGAGATTCCTTAAAAAGCTGGAAATAGAACTGCCATATGACCCAGCAATCCCACTGCTGGGCATAAACACCAAAGAAACCAGAATTGAAAGAAACACGTGTACCCCAGTGTTCATTGCTGCACTGTTTACAATAGCTAGGGCATGGAAATAACCTAGATATCCATCGGCAGATGAATGGATAAGGAAGTTGTGGTACATATACTGAATGGAAAATTACTCAGCTATAAAAAAGAATGCATTTGTGTCAGTTCTAATGAGGGGGATGAAGTTGGAGCCTATTATATAGAGTGAAATAAGTCAGAAAGAGAAACACCAATATAGGATATTAATGCATATATATAGAATGTAGCAGAGAAGGCAATGGCACCTCACTCCAGCACTCTTGCCTGGAAAATCCCATGGACAGAGGAGCCCAATAGGCTGTAGTCCATGGGGTCGCTAAGAGTCGGACACGACCGAGCGACTTAACTTTCACTTTTCACTTTCACGCATTGGAGAAGGAAATGGCAACCCACTCCAGTGTTCTTGCCTGGAAAATCCCAGGGATGGAGGAGCCTGGTAGGCTACCGTCTATGGGGTCACATAGAGTCAGACACGACTGAAGTGACTTAGCATAGCATGGCAGCATAGCATAGAATGTAGAAAGATGGTAATGATGACCCTATTTGCAAGACAGCTAAAGAGAGGCAGAGGTAAAGAACAGACTTTTGGACTATGTGGGAGAAGGTGAAAGTGGGATGATTTGAGAGACTAGCATTGAAACATGTATATTACATATGTAAAATAGATGACCAGTGCAAGTCTGATGCATGAAACAGGGCACTCAGAACCAGTGCTCTGGGACAACCCAGAGGGATGCGGAAGGGAGAGATGGGAGTGGGGTTCAGGATGGGGGGACCTATGTACACCCATGGCTGATTCATGTTAATGTATGACAAAAGCCACCCCAATACTGTAAAGTAATTAGCCTCCAATTAAAATGAATTAATTAATTTTAAAAAGATCTTTGGAGGGATTCCCTGGCAGTCCAGTGGTTAAGACTTGGCACTTTCACTGCTCTGCGCCCAGCTTCAGTCCCTGCTCAGGAAATTAAGATCCCTCAAGCTGTGCAGAGTGGCAGAAAAAAAATCATTTGAATTGTATCTTCTTATTGCATGGTAAACCTGAAGTGTTATTCGTTGAGCCATTAAGTGAGAACAAAAGATACTTTGTGTGTGTTTCAAGAAATTCATCATGTCATCAGTGTGAAAGAAGTCATGGTGGTGGACTTATTGGTTACTCAATTCCTGCAAATCTGGAATTTTACTGTGTCCCAAGGACTGATGTTGAAGCTGAAACTCCAATACTTTGGGCACCTGATGCGAAGAGCTGACTCATTTGAAAAGACCCTGATTCTAGGAAAGATTGAGAGCAGGAGAAGAAGGGGACGACCGAGGATAAGATAGTTGGATGGTATCACCGACTCAGTGGACATGGGTTTAGGTGGACTCCGGGAGTTGGTGATGGACAAGGAGGCCTGGCGTACTTCAGTTCATGAGGTCACAAAGAGTCGGACATGACTGAGCAACTGAACTGAACTGAACAGTGCATTCAAAAAAACTGTAAACACCTAAGACAAATCATAATGGAAAATAATATAAAAAGAATGTATATATGTGCATAACTGAGTCACCTTGCTGTATCTAATTATTAGAGAAACCTTGCCCCACTAAGAGCAGCCTCTTGTGGCCACTAACCATGAAACAAAATTAAAGTTTAAAAGGAATTGCAGGTTATGATGGGGCTACAAAGAAAGTCCATCTAAAAGAGGGGTCATGTTGGGCACTCCCAGAGTCAATCTTGTCCCTGTCCTGCAGGTCCTATAGTGGTAGGGCTTATCTCCACACCTGGGATGGGAAAGTTGCTGGATAAAGTCCCCCTGGTCCTGGATACTGAGGAACAGGCAATTGCACATGAGACACACAGGGGTTTGCTGTGGGAAGTCTCCCCCATCCTGATGTCAGATGGCATATCCACCTTTATCAGCAACAATAACACCCAGAACCTCAGCTCCCCTGTCACCTTGGTCTTCCAATATGTGAGTCCTGCTGGGATGGGGCTGTGGATGTGGAAGAGTCCTGAGTCCTGGGCAGAGCCTTGGGTTTCAGAGGGCTCCCCCACAAGTGCATCATATCCCCAGGAAAGCCCAGCATAAGCTAGCTTTGGGTCAGCATTTCTGAGCAATAGACCCACCAGCTCACACCTACTTCCTGTCCCTATAGTCAGTGATCCTTGGGCCAAAGAAGAAGGCATACTGCATCTTCTGGGAGTGTGGCCAGAATGTAAGTGGTCACCAGGCCACCAGAGGCTGCAAGATGGTGGGAACCACCTGCCAGTGCACCCACCTCAGCAGCTTTGCTGTCCTCATGGCCCACTATGATGTGCAGAGGAGAACCCTCAGAGTGGCTACAGTCAATGTGTGCTGCTGGGTAACAAATTCCCACCCATGTAAAACCAGAAAAAAATTAAACCTTGCATAGTACAACTGGGATGGATGCTCAGATTTTTACAATGCTGAAATCATTCTGTCCACCTGGACTGCATTCTTATTGAGGCTTGGAGTCCTCATCCAACCCTCTGACTTCTGGCAAGGTTCAGTTCCTTGTGGTTGTCGGACTGAGGTCTCATTGTCTTCCTATCTGTCAGCAAGGGAGCTGGTATAGCTCTCAGGGCCTATATGTGTTCCTTCTCAGGTGGCCTCTCCTGGACCCTCTCACAGTGTCTGTATCTGGAGGCCACCAGGAGAAGCTCCCTTACATGAAAACTCTCTAAACTTTGAATGTTTTCTCCAAAAACAAAGAAAGCTCAGTTTGTGTTTTTGCTTTTTTTTGTAGAGGAAGTTCTTTTTTTGTTTGTTTGTTTGTTTGTTTTTCTCAAACTGGAGGATAATCGCTTTACAATGTTGTTTTGGTTTCAGTGATAAAATAATGTGAATTAGCCATGGTGGTTTAGTCTCTAAGTCATTTCCAACTCTTGCAACCCAATAGGCTGTAGCCCCCAAGACTGCTTTTCCATGGACTTTCCCAGGAAAGAATACTGGAGTGGGTAGCCATTCTCTTCTCCATGGGATCTTCGCAACCCTGGGATGAAACCTGTGTCTCATGTCTCCTGTGTTCTTTACTGCATTCTTTATCACCACCTTGGAAGCCCACCCAGATTCGCATTTGACTTCAAACCTGGAAGTGGTTATGTATACCACAGGGGACAGTGATATGGTTGTCAACAGAATTCTCAATACCATGAGAGTCTTCTGGAATTGAGTGCACAGGGGCTGTAGAAAGAAAGATTTGATGATGGCAGAGGTCAGAGGGGACCAGAGGAACCAGTGAGTACAGGTGAGTCAGGAGCAATCTTTGCCTCTTCACCTGACCAAGTGAGCTGCTTACTTTCTCTGGTTCATCAAAACCAACACTCTCTGGCAACCTGAAACAATGGGGAATTTACTGAAATAAAAGTGGCACTCACATGAAAGTAAGCATGAAATGACTAGCACAAAATGCTTAAAAATCACAGGAGCCCCCAGAAGTTTGAACAAGAATCCAAGGCCATGTTTCCTACAGCCATGTGACTAGATGTCAAAATATCCATACTTAATACACAATTTTACATTTATTGAAGAGTTAAAATGTTGGGGCTTTGAATGCCAAGACAATAAGAAAGGAACCATCTCCATCTCACTTCGAACTCCAGACACTGAATTCCTCTTGGTCCAAAAACCAAAGTTGGCTTCTCCTGCACGTGTCAATAGATGTTTTACACAGTAAATACAATCTATGTATTTCTTATTTGATCCTTCTTTTTTCACACATCTGATAGATTATACTCTTGAGTCTACAAAGAGATTCTCCATTATTTTTGACCATGTGGCATTCTGTTGGATAAACTACATATCAAGGCTCTTATAGTGAGTGTTTTTGTTAGATCATTTGCTAATACAAATAATGTTGCAACTGTTTAAACTTACTTCATTGATCTCATTTTTGATTATGCAGTTAGGTTGGATACTGCGTCAAATTCACAACTGCATGTTTGTAGATACTTCCATATTTCAACATCTTGAGGTCACTCCATCGACCCTGACAACAGTAGTATGTGTGTGTGTGTGCTCAGTTTTGGTGAACTCTGTTGTGATTCCATGTACTGTAGCCTGCAAGCTCCTCTATCCATGGGATTTTCTGGGCAAGAACACTAGAGTGCATTGCCATGTCCACTTCCAGGATCTTGCCAACCTAGGGGTCAAACTCACATCTCTTGCATTTCTTGCATTGGCAGGCAGATTTTTTTATCCTGAGCCACATGTTTCCCTACAGCCTCACCACAAGGTTATTATCCAATTTTGTACTTTTACCTATCTGAGAGGAAAATAGCATATCTAGGGAAAGATGTGTATCTTTGTATCCTTTTTATTATTAGTGAAAGGGAACATCTTTCTTTATGAGTCAGTAATATTTCAATCTCTGGAAACAATTTGTTCATATCCTTGGTATATTTTTCTATTAGCTTGTAGTACTTTTCTTATGGGTTGGGGGACACTTTTTAGATATGCTGTTGGTGAAACTAAAGACTCTCAAGTCTTACAGTACATGAAAAATCATCTGGAGGGCTTGTTATTTATTTGACATTTTACTGATAAATGTCATACCTAACCTAGGACCCAGCATACCAATTCATGCCCATATCTTTATTCATGAACTTCCCACTACCCTCATCCACACTACTGTACCTGGTGAAATCAGGTTCACTGATTTCCACTTATCACATCTTTTAAGAAGCCAGGGAGGTCCGTTGTTTTCTTTTCATTAACACAGAGAGAATCATCTGGACAGAGAATGCTCTAGGTCATTTCATGGAGAGCAAAAAGATAGGGACATCATTGGAGGGACCAGGCCAGAGGGACCTCCCGTTTCACAAATATAATTGACCATTTGTATTTGTCTTCCCACTAGATGGTAAGGTTTGTGAAATCAGAAATCTTGCCTGTGTTATTTTTAATGCACAGGGTCAGCACAAAGCCATGTGCACAAAACATCCACAGTAATATCAGTTGATTGAAACTGGGGATATTTATTCAACATCATAAGGTTACTGAGATGTTGATAAGGATTGCATTGAATCTATAGGTCAATTTGCTGCAATGCTACCATTTTAACAGTATTGTCTTCTGATCCATGAATGTGGCATGTTGATCCATTTCTTTGGGTCTTCTTTGACTTCTTTTGACAACCTTCTTTAGTTTTTGGTGTAAAAGTTTTGCAGTTTCTAACAAAGTGTCATTTTTACATATTCCTTCTCAGGAGACTTAAAGTAACGGCTAAATCAGATGATCTTGTATCCTGTTCGGAAAGGAAAATTCTGAACCGTCATCTTTGGGCAAAACTTTTAAAATATGTTTTCATGTTTGTTACAGGAACTCTTCACAGAACCATTGTGTAAGGAAGTATGATGGGAATTGTTGATATTTAGATTGCTAGGAGAATTTTGCTTTTCTACTCCATATGGTATGCTCACCTCACTCTTGGCATAGTCAAAGGGCTCTGATGTAATTCCCCAGTTGCCTTAGATTAAATCACCTGCTTCAACCTTTTTCTACAAAGTTCCTCAAGTTTTTAGGTATATGAAGATATTTGAAGGTATATGACAAGGAAAATGAGCTTCAGAAAACTGACTTAAAATACCATAAGACAGGAAAGTAAGATTCAAATACATACATGGAGGGTAAACAATTGCTATGGTGTCCCAAATTTTTCCTGGATTATGTCCTAAAAACACTTGAGTTACAAGCAAGCAGGACAGTTGGTTTCAATACATACATGCTTCAACTTCTTCATCCTCAAACTTATGCATGAGAAAAATATATTTTACTACTCACCATATGTGTGGATGTTTGTAAGTCGCTCCATAGTGTCTGACTCTTTGTGACCCCATAGTCCATAGCCCACCAGGCTCTTCTGTCTATGGAATTCTCCAGGCAAGAATACTGGAGTGGATAGCTATTTCTTCAGGGGATCTTCCTGACCCATGGATTGACGTCAGGCCTCCTGCATTACAGGCAGATTCTTTACCATCTGAGCCACCATAGAAGCTCAGTACACACCATGTACTGCACTAAATTAAGAGATCTAGTTTCTAATTTAACAGAGCTTACATGTTAAAGAAAAGGCTTTGTTAAGAATGAAATCAGAATCCTGTAAATAAATAAAATCTCTACATCCTTACAATTGTAAGATGTGCTGGGTTAGAAAGAGTATATTGCTACTGCACATTTTTTAAGTTTTACTTACATGTATAACAAACTATTTCATTCTCAGAATGAGATCTTGGCAAGATCCAAGACCAGTGGGACATAGAAATGTCCCATGGACATCCACTGACCAGATTTGTATCAATTTAAACCAAATGGAAAATGACTTTAAATGATCATAACGTGTTAAATTTAAAATATCCATGAGTACATAATGATACTTAACATATTTGAAAATAAGTGTAGAAGATATGACAGAAGTAGATAATGACAGTTTTTCAGTATCCAGTAAATCACCACTAAAAGCACTGGGGGAAATCTTGTTGAAAAACTCGCCAATCTCACAATGCTAAAGAATTCTCTTAAGTGATTATTGATTTATTACAAGGACCAAAGTGTATTTTTGTAATGTTAGATCAGATAGGCACCAAATGAACTTAATGATCAATCTTAACATCAATAATATCAGTCTGATGTTATATATTTCCTGATAAGACATGAACTGAAAACATCCCGTTTGTGCTAAATAAAGGTTTGTGTCCATATCATAAGTGTGTGTGTGTGTGTGTGTGTGTGTGTGCTGTCGCTTCAGTCATGTCCAGCCCTCCAGGCTCCTCTCCAGGCAAGAATACAGAGTGGGTTGCCTCTAGTATTGATCTCTTCCAGGGCATCTTTCTGATTGAGGGATCGAACCCTCATCTGCCTGTGTCTTCCTGCATTGCAGGCAGATTCTTTACCCACTAAGCCATTGGGGAAGCCCAGTCAATTTAACCTATATCTAATTGTCACGCGAGTGTATGTTCCTCGGTTCTTTGTCTCGTCACAACAAAGATTTGGAGCAATGGACATTAAAGCCCTCGGCGCAAAACAGCCTTGGGTCTTGGACAAACCGTGTTACAGCTCTTAGGCGAATCAGTGTTACAGCTCCATTTTATTTAGAAGACAGCAGGAGAATCCAAGACTCGAAGAGAAGGGAGTGGAGGAGTGCGTGAGGAGGGAGAAAGAGAGAGAGAGAAAGAGAGAGAGAGCACACGCGCATGCACGCGGGAGAGAGAGTCCTTGAGAAAGCTCTTTGGCTCCTCCTTTTATATGTTTTTTACCTCCAACTGGGCCTGCCCTATGCAAATTGGGCTTAGCCAGGAGTGCTGTTTGTTCTGCCTGAAGTTTTCACTCTCGTCCTCAGACCTTCCTTTGACCATCCTTGTCTTTTAGCCACCGCCATTTTGGACTCCTTTTCCCTATTCTACCTACTTAACATAATCTAACCTTTAGACCGAGGCTTAGCAAATCCAGGAAGCTGCCTGTCTTGAGTGCTTGTGAAACAGTCTGCATTGCGGGCTGATTCTTTACCCACTAAGCCATCGGAGAAGCCCAATCAATTTAACCTATATCTAATCTAACCTTTAGACCGAGGCTTAGCAAATCCAGGAAGCTGCCTGTCTTGCAAATAAACTCTTATTGATTCAGAACCACACTGTTCACTGGTTTATTGTGCATAGTTGCTTTCAGGCTACAGTGTGAAGTTGAGTGCTTGTGAAACAGTCTGCAAGACCACAAAGCCAAAATTGTTTACTATCTGGCCCTTTCTAGAAAAACCTTTCTGGTACCTGTTCTTTGAGACCAGACTTTCAGTACACATGAAACACAGGGGAAAGACACACAAGTTAAATAACCAGTCTGTTGTTCCATGTCCAGTTCTAACTGTTGCTTCCTGACTGCATACAGATTTCTCAGGAGTTTTGCTAAGAAAATGCACTGGTCATAGCAAACACCCTCTTCCAACAACACAAGACAAGACTCTATACATGGACATCGCCAGATGGTCAACACCGAAATCAGATTGATTATATTCTTTGCAGCCAAAGATGGAGAATCTCTATACAGTCAACAAAAACAAGACCAGGAGCTGACTGTGGCTCAGATCATGAACTCCTTTTTACCAAATTCAGACTTAAATTGAAGAAAGTAGGGAAAACCACTAGACCATTCAGGTATGACCTAAATCAAGTCCCTTATGATTATACAGTGGAAGTGAGAAATAGATTTAAGTGCCTAAATCTGATAGATAGACTGCCTGATGAACTTTGGAATGAGGTTCGTGACATTGTACAGGAGACAGGGATCAAGACCATCCCCATGGAAAAGAAATGCAAAAAAGCAAAATGGCTGTCTGGGGAGGCCTTACAAATACCTGTGAAAAGAAAAGAAGTGAAAAGCAAAGGAGAAAAGGAAAGATATAAGCATCTGAATGCAGAATTCCAAAGAATAGCAAGGAGAGATAAGAAAGCCTTCCTCAGCAATCAATGCAAGGAAATAGAGGAAAACAACAGAATGGGAAAGACTAGAGATCTCTTCAAGAAAAATTAGAGATACCAAGGGAACATTTCATGCAAAGATGGGCTCGATAAAGGACAGAAATGGTATGGAACTAATACAAGCAGAAGATATTAAGAAGAGATGGCAAGAATACACAGGAGAACTGTACAAAAAAGATCTTCATGACCCAGATGATCACGATGGTGTGATCACTGACCTAGAGCCAGACATCCTGGAATGTGAAGTCAAGTGGGCCTTAGAAAGCATCACTACGAACAAAGCTAGTGGAGGTGATGGAATTCCAGTTGAGCTATTCCAAATCCTGAAAGATGATGCTGTGAAAGTGCTGCACTCAATATGCCAGCAAATTTGGAAAACTCAGCAGTGGCCACAGGACTGGAAAAGGTCAGTTTTCATTCCAATCCCAAAGAAAGGCAATAAAAAAAGAATGCTCAAACTACCACACAATTGCTTCAGCAATACATGAACCATGAACTTCCTGATGTTCAAGCTGCTTTTAGAAAAGGCAGAGGAACCAGAGATCAAATTGCCAACATCTGCTGGATCATCGAAAAAGCAAGAGAGTTCCAGAAAAACATATATTTCTGCTTTATTGACTATTAAAGCCTTTGACTGTGTGGATCACAATAAACTGTGGAAAATTCTGAAAGAGATAGGAATACCAGACCACCTGACCTGCCTCTTGAGAAATCTGTATGCAGGTCAGAAATGCAAAGGATCATAAGAGACTACTGTCAGCAACTATATGCCAATAAAATGGACAACGTGGAAGAAATGGACAAATTCTTAGAAAAGTACAACTTTCCAAAACTCGACCAGGAAGAAACAGAAAATCTTAACAGACCCATCACAAGCACGGAAATTGAAACTGTAATCAGAAATATTCCAGCAAACAAAAGCCCAGGTCCAGACGGCTTCACAGCTGAATTCTACCAAAAATTTAGAGAAGAGCTAACACCTATCCTACTTAAACTCTTCCAGAAAATTGCAGAGGAAGGTAAACTTCCAAACTCATTCTATGAGGCTACCATCACCCTAATACCAAAACCTGACAAAGATGCCACAAAAAAAGAAAACTACAGGCCAATATCACTGATGAACATAGATGCAAAAATCCTTAAAAAAATTCTAGCAATCAGAATCCAACAACACATTAAAAAGATCATACACCATGACCAAGTGGGCTTTATCCCAAGGATGCAAGGATTCTTCAATATCCACAAATCAATCAATGTAATACACCACATTAACAAATTGAAAAATAAAAACCATATGATTATCTCAATAGATGCAGAGAAAGCCTTTGACAAAATTCAACATCCATTTATGATAAAAACTCTCCATAAAGCAGGAATAGAAGGAATATACCTCAACATAATAAAAGCTCTATATGACAAACCCACAGCAAACATTATCCTCAAGGGTGAAAAATTGAAAGCATTTCCTCTAAAGTCAGGAACAAGACAAGGGTGCCCACTTTCACCATTACTATTCGGCATAGTTTTGGAAGTTTTGGCCACAGCAATCAGAGCAGAAAAAGAAATAACAGGAATCCAAGTTGGAAAAGAAGTAAAACTCTCACTGTTTGCAGATGACATGATCCTCTACATAGAGAACCCTAAAGACTCCACCAGAAAATTACTAGAACTAATCAATGAATATAGTAAAGTTGCAGGATATAAAATCAACACACAGAAATCCCTTGCATTCCTATACACTAATAATGAGAAAATAGAAAGAGAAATTAAGGAAACAATTCCATTCACCATTGCATCGAAAAGAATAAAATACTTAGGAATGTATCTACCTAAAGAAACTAAAGACCTATACATGAAAAACTATAAAACACTGGTGAAAGAAATCAAAGAGGACACTAATAGATGGAGAAATATACCATGTTTATGGATCGGAAGAATTAATATAGTGAAAATGAGTATACTACCCAAAGCAATTTATAGATTCAATGCAATCCCTATCAAGCTACCAATGGTATTTTCCACAGAACTAGAACAAATAATTTCACAGTTTGTATGGAAATACAAAAAACCTCGAATAGCCAAAGCAATCTTGAGAAAGAAGAATGGAACTGGGGGAATCAACCTGCCTGACTTCAGGCTCTACTACAAAGCCCCAGTCATTAAGACAGGATGCTACTGGCACAAAGACAGAAATATAGATCAATGGAACAAAATAGAAAGCCCAGAGATAAATCCACGCACATATGGACACCTTATCTTTGACAAAGGAGGCAAGAATATACAATGGATTAAAGACAATCTCTTTCACAAGTGGTGCTGGGAAAACTGGTCAACCACTTGTAAAAGAATGAAACTAGAACACTTTCTAACACCATACACAAAAATAAACTCAAAATGGATTAAAGATCTAAAAGTAAGACCAGAAACTATAAAATTCCTAGAGGAGAACATAGGCAAAACACTCTCCGATATACATCACAGCAGGATCCTCTATGACCCACCTCCCAGAATATTGGAAATAAAAGCAAAAATAAACAAATGGGACCTAATTAACCTTAAAAGCTTCTGCACAACAAAGGAAACTATAAGCAAGGTGAAAAGACAGCCTTCAGAATGGGAGAAAATAACAGCAAATGAAGCAACTGACAAACAACTAATCTCAAAAATATACAAGCAACTCCTACAGCTCAATTCCAGAAAAATAAATGACCCAATCAAAAAAATGGGCCAAAGAACTAAATAGACATTTCTCCAAAGAAGACATACAGATGGCTAACAAACACATGAAAAGATGCTCAACATCACTCATTATCAGAGAAATGCAAATCAAAACCACTATGAGGTACCATTTCACGCCAGTCAGAATGGCTGCGATCCAAAAGTCTACAAGCAATAAATGCTGGACAGGGTGTGGAGAAAAGGGAATCCTCTTACACCGTTGGTGGGAACAAAAACTAGTACAGCCACTAAGGAGAACAGTGTGGAGATTCCTTAAAAAACTGGAAATAGAACTGCCTTATGATCCAGCAATCCCACTGCTGGGCATGCACACTGAGGAAACCAGAATTGAAAGAGACACGTGTACCCCAATGTTCATTGCAGCACTGTTTATAATAGCCAGGATAAGGAAGCAACCTAGATGTCCATCAGCAGATGAATGGATAAGAAAGCAGTGGTACATATACACAATGGAGTATTACTCAGCCATTAAAAAGAATACATTTGAACCAGTTTTAATGAGGTGCATGAAACTGGAGCCTATTATACAGAGTGAAGTAAGCCAGAAAGAAAAACACCAATACAGTATACTAACGCATATATATGGAATTTAGAAATATGGTAACAATAACCCTGTATACGAGACAGCAAAAGAGACACTGATGTATAGAACAGTCTTTTGGACTCTGTGGGAGAGGGAGAGGGTGGGATGGTTTGGGAGAATGGCATTGAAACATGTATAATATCATATATGAAACAAGTCACCAGTCCAGGTTCGATGCAGGATACTGGATGCTTGGGGCTGGTGCACTGGAACGACCCAGAGGGATGGTATGGGGAGGGAAGAGGGACGAGGGTTCAGGATGGGGAACACATGTATACCTGTGGCGGATTCATTTTGATATATGGCAAAACCAATACAATATTGTAAAGTTAAAAAATAAGATAAAATTTTTTAAAAAAGCATCAACTCTTCGGCGCTCAGCTTTCTTCAAAGTCCAATTTTCACATCCATACATCACCACTGGGAAAACCATAGCCTTGACTAGATGGACCTTTGTTGGCAAAGTAACGTCTCTGTAGATAACTACAGATAAATGCCTGTAGAAAGCAAAGCACTGAGTACCCAAGTATTTTCTGTCTTACAGCTTTTTAGTGAAAGAAGTGCATTGGGTTAGTGGGTTGCTTCTAAAGGCACAGAAGAACTTGGAGAAGGAAATATTGAACTCAGGATTTGAAATGCTTCAGTTCCCAGTTCAAGTTTCAGGCAAGGAAAATCAACAGTCTGTTACCAGAAGTATTTCATAAATTTGTTCTACTATCAAGTGCTTGTAAGGTGCAGAGGTATTGATTCTCTTCTGTACTGTGCTAATTCAATAGACAGATAAGGCAGAGAGTGATGTCAGCAACATGGTGGAGTGCAAAGCTGCCTTTGTCTTTCCCCATCAATCTACAACCAGTAAAACAAACACAGTTCAGCAAATGTGCTCCAGCATACCAAGATGCTGGATTATTACATGCATCTGTACATTTAGAGGTGGATAGACTGAAATATATAGAGGAGGTGAAACTGAGGGAATGATGGAGGCACTGCCTGCAACCCAAGCACCTGTCTGTGATAGCTGAACCTGCAGCCCCAGAGAACCTGGTAGGATTTAGGGGACAAGGAACACAAGACTCTGGCCTCTCAGCCACAAGGACACTTGTGGCCATTGATAACTGAGTAACAGTGGCAGTGGGCCCTTGGATCCTGTTCTTCCAACCAGTGAGGTGCCCATGACTGTGGACCCCCATCCCCACCTTGCAACAGTGGAGCTCATGAACCTTAAAACACTAGGCACAGCAAGGGCACCTGCATGACCCCAGTTCCCCTGGGGTAGTAGTACCTGCAAATCATGCCATCCTGGATATGAAGGATGAACTCAACATCAGAGTGAACCAGGCAGCAATAAATGGTAGCAGCAAGGTACCAGCAACCTCAGAGACACAACAAATGATAATGAAGGCACAGAGCCACACCTTGCAGGCAGCATATAGTTGGGTCTTATTTTTAATACATCTAACTCCTTGACAGAAGCAGTGCAGGATGGAAAGTGCAGTTTCTCAAATAACCACAGGCAGCTCAGGTAAAAGAAATAAACAAACAAAATGCTATATTGCCACCTACTGGAAACAAAAGAGAGGTCTTCAAAGTCTGATGCATTGAATCATTAGAAACAAACAGAAAGGTGTTTCATACTTCAAATGTGCAGAAGCACAACTCATCACCACCCTTATGGCAGAAAGTGAAGAGGAACTAAAAAGACTCTTGATGAAAGTGAAAGTGGAGAGTTAAAAAGTTGGCTTAAAGCTCAACATTCAGAATATGAAGATCATGGCATCCGGTCCCCATCACTTCATGGGAAATAGATGGGGAAACAGTGGAAACAGTGTTAGACTTTATTTTTCTGGGCTCCAAAATCATTGCAGACGGTGATTGCAGCCATGAAATTAAAAGACACTTACTCCTTGGAAGGAAAGTTATGACCAACCTAGATAGCATATTGAAAAGCAAAGACATTACTTTGTCAACAAAGGTCCGTTTAGTCAAGGCTATGGTTTTTCCAGTGGTCATGTATGGATGTGAGAGTTGGACTATAAAGAAAGCTGAGCATTGAAGAATTGATGCTTTTGAACTGTGGTGTTGGAGAAGACTCTTGAGAGTCCCTAGGACTGCAAGGAGATCCAACCAGTCCATCATAAAGGAGATCAGTCCTGGGTGTTCATTGGAAGGACTGATATTGAAGCTGAAACTCCAATACTTTGGCCACCTGATGCAAAGAGCTGACTCATTTGAAAAGACCCTGATGCTGGGAAAATTTGAGGGCAGGAGGAAAAGGGGATGACAGAGGGTGAGATGGCTGGATGGCATCACCGACTCAATGGACGTGGATTTGGGTGGACTCCGGGAGTTGGTGATGGACAGGGAGGCCTGGCATGCTGCGGTTCATGGGGTCACAAAGAGTTGGACACAACCAAGAGACTGAACTGAACTGAACTGACAACTCATCAAGCACTATGAAGAACCAGAATAATGTTATCACAGAAAGAAAATTATAATCCTCTAGAAACCAAGCTTAAAGTCACAGAGTATAGAGACTGAACTGACAGAGGATTCAAACAGCTGCCATGAAGAAACTCAACCAGCTATGAGAAAATTCAGAAAGGTAGTTTAATGAGCTCAGAAATAAAATTAATGAACAAAAGGAATACTTCAAAAAAAAAAAAGATTGAACCTCTAAAAAAGAACCAAACATAAATTTTGGAGCTTAGGAACTCAATAAACAAGGTAAAGAATGCACTAGACAGCATTGGAGATTGAGCAAGGTGATAAACACAGAATCAGGAAACTGCAACTCTTTATCAGTATAGGTTTATAACAATTTAATACAGCATAAAGGCTAAAGGGGGAAATAAAGCAGGAAAATAACTATAGTTACCTCAACTTGGTAACAAATTCACAATATAAAATCAGATAATTTGAGACAACCAGAACACAAAATAAAAAAGATGGAATCCATGTAGGTAGGTGTAGATAAGATGTTATCAACAGAAAAAAAGGACTATTTAATCTGAGACACTGTATACAAACCTCATGGCAACCACAAAACATAAATCTAAGTCAGAGAAGCAAAACATTAAAAAAAGAGGAAACTGAGAAAAACATCTAAGAAAACCACCAAACCAAAATTGGCAGACAAAAATACTTGGAAAAAGGAACAATGAATATATAGAACAACCAGAAAACAAAAGATAAAATGGCACTACTAATTCTTTTATCTACCAATAATCATCCTAAATGTAAACAGATTGAATTCATCCAAAAAACAGAGAGTAGCTAGACTGATTAGAAACAAGAGGCGGTGGGGCGGTGGGGAGGTGGGGGGTGGGGCATGGTCCTAAGATGGCGGAGGAATAGGACGGGGAGACGACTTTCTCCCCCACAAATTCTTCAAAAGAACATTTTAAATCTGAGCAAATTCCACAAAACAACTTCTGAATCCTGGCAGAGGACATCAGGCACCCAGAAAGGCAGCCCATTGTCTTCAAAAATATAAAAGATAAAAAGAGAGGCAAAAGAGGTAGGGATGGAGATCTGTCCTGGGAAGGGGGTCTTAAAAAAGAGAAAAGTTTCCAAACACCAGCAAACACTCTCACCAGAGGGTCTGTGGTGAGTCTTGGAATCTCAGAGGACAACATAACCGGGAGGAAAGATAAATAAATAAATAAAACCTACAGATTACGTGCCTAACAGCAACTCCCAGCAGAGAAGCAGTGCAGACACTCGCTTTTGCCACCAGCAAGCAGGGGCTGGACAGGGAGGGAAAGGCTGCATTGCTTAGGGTAAGGACCAGGCCTGAATGCCCGAGGACAATCTGAGTGAACTAACATGAGATATCAACCCAGACTGGGGGATAGCACAGAAAGAGGAAAAAAAAGAGAGAGAGGAAACTATCCTGCGAAAAGCCCTAACCTAAGACACCACCCGGCCCGCTCACAGAACAAAGGACTGAGCAGAGTTAGCCAGCTGCGGACCGGCCCATCCCCCACCGGAGACAGGCATGCGAGGGCAGCGAAAGCCAGAAGGGGGCAATCACGGCCCCAGAGAGGCATCATCTACCAAACTGCAAGGACACTTCCTTGCTAATCAAGATTTCTTGGGATTCTGAACGGTTGACATCCGCCGGGAGGGTCGCAGCCAGAGATCAGCTCCCCAGAAGGGACACACGGCACACCTGAGAAGGCATGCCCATTGTACACCCAGAAAACCAAGTGCCTGGGATGGGGGAGGCAATAAGACGTACCCCCCAACTGCAGGTGACTACACTCGCCAAGCACCTGGTCACCTGAGCTGCTTGGACCTGGGAAGGGCACAAAACGCAGGCCCAACCAAGTCTGCGCCTTTGTAGAATACCCAAGAACCTGAACCTGAGCGGCTTAGACCTGGGAAGTGCATGCAACCCAGGGCCCGCCTCAGACAGTTCCCAGCAGAGTAACCTAGAGCCTGAGAAGTGTAGACTGTGAAAGCACACACACCGAGCGGGGGCAAACCCAGTGCGGCTGAAACACTGTGAGCACTCCCCACACACGCCACTGATATTTGTTTGCAGTGTTCTTTGCTCCCCATAGCACGACTGAACAAGTGAGCCTAAAAAAAGTGACCACCATCGCCCCCTTGTGTCAGGGCAGAAATTAGACACCAAAAAGACCAGCAAACAGAAGAAGCTAAAATAAACACAGGGAACCGCTTTGGAAATGACAGGTGCAATAGATTAAAACCCTGTAGTTAGCACCGACTACATAGGAAGGGACCTATAGATCTTGAGAGGTATAAGCCAGATCAAGGAACTATCTGAAAATGAACTGACCCCACACTGTCCACAAAAACACCAGAGAAAGTCTTAGATATATATTTACTATTATCATTCTTTAAATTTTAAAAAAAAAATTTTATTTTTATTTTTAAGTCCTCTATTACTCCTTTAATTTTCATTTGTATAACCTACTATTACCTTGCAAAAAAAAAAAAAAAGACCCCATTTTAAAGCAAACTTCATATATATTTTTTATAATTTTTGTGACTTTGTTTTGTTTTTTGAATATTGTATTTTTGAGAATCTAACCTCTACTCTAGATTTTTAATCTTTGCTTTTTGGTATTTATCAATTTTGTACCTTTAAGAACCCAGTCTTCAGTACCCATTTTTACTTGGGAGTGAGATTACTGGCTTGACTGCTCTCTCCCCCTTTTGATTCTCCTTTTTCTCCACCAGGTCGCTTCCATCTCCCCTCTCCCCCTTTTCTTCTCTACCCAACTCTGAATCTCTTTGTCTGTTCCAGACTGTGGATAGCACTTAGGGAAGTCATTACTGGCTGGATCTGTCTCTCTCCTTTTGATTCCCCTCTTCTCCTCCTGGTCACCTCTATCTTCCCTCCTCCCTCTTCTCTTCTCCATGTAACTCTGTGAACCTCTCCGGGTGTCCCTCACTGTGGAGAAACTTTTCATTATTAACCTAGATGTTTGATCATCGGTGCTGTATAGATGGAGAAGTCTTGAGGCTACTGTAAGAATAAGACTGAAAACCAGAGGCAGGCAGCTTAAGTCCAAAACCTGAGAACACCAGAGAACTCCTGACTCCAGGGAACATTAATCGGTAAGAGCTCATCAAAAGCCTCCATACCTACACTGAAACCAAGAACCACCCAAAAGCCAACCAGCTCCAGAGCAAGACATACCACACAAACTCTCCAGCAACACAGGGACATAGTCCTGAGTTTGAACATACAGGCTGCCCAAAGTCACACTAAACCCACTGACATCTCAAAACTCACTACTGGACACTTCATTGCACTCCAAGGAGAAGAAATCCAGCTCCACCCACCAGAACACCGACGCAAGCTTCCCTAACCAGCAAACCTAGACAAGCCACTCGTCCAACCCCACCCACAGCAAGGAACCTCCACAATAAAGAGAACTCCACAAACTGCCAGAATATGGAAAGGTCACCCCAAACACAGCAATATAAGCAAGACAAAAAGGCAGAGAAATATTCAGCAGGTAAAGAAACACAATAATTAACCATCAAACCAAACAAAAGAGGAAGAGATAGGGTATCTACCTGATAAAGAATTCAGAATAATGATAGTAAAAATTATCCAAAAGCTTGAAAACAAAATGGAGTTACAGATAAATAGCCTGGAAACAAGGATTGAGAAGATGCAGCAAATGTTTTAAAAGGATCTAGATGAAATTTTAGAAGAGTCAATATATAATGAATAATGCAATAAATGAGATTAGGAACACTCTGGGGGGAATCAACAGTAGAATAATAGAGGCAGCAGATAGGATAAGTGAGGCAGAAGATAGAATGGTAAAAATAAATGAAGCAGAGAGGAAAAAAGAAAAAAGAATTAAAAGAAATGAGGACAACCTTAGAGACCGCTGCTGCTGCTGCTGCTGCTGTTGCTAAGTCACTTCAGTCATGTCCGACTCTGTGCGACCCCATAGATGGCAGCCCACCAGGCTCCCCCGTCCCTGGGATTTTCCAGGCAAGAACGCTGGAGTGGGTTGCCATTTCCTTCGCCAATGCATGAAAGTGAAAAGTGAAAGTCAAGTCGCTCAGTCATGTCTGACTCTTAGCGACCCCACGGACTGCAGCCTACCAGGCTCCTCCGTCCATGGGATTTTCCAGGCAAGAGTACTGGAGTGGGGTGCCATTGGGATGATGTTAAATGCCCCAACATTCGAATCATAGGAGTCCCAGAAGATGAAGACAGAAAGAAAGACTATGAGAAAATACTGGAGGAGATAATAATTGAAAATTTCCCTAAAATGGGGAAGGAAATAGTCACCCAAGTCCAAGAAACCCAGAGAATCCCAAACAGGATAAACCCAAGGCGAAACACCCCAAGACACATATTAATCAAATTAACAAAGATCAAACACAAAGAACAAATATTAAAAGCAGCAAGGGAAAAACAACAAATAACAGGCAATGAGATTCCCATAAGGATAACAGCTGATCTTTCAATAGAAACCCTTCACACCAGAAGGGAATGGCAGGACATACTTAAAGTGATAATAAAGAAAAAACTACAACCCAGATTACTGTACCCAGCAAGGATCTCATTCAAATATGGAGGAGAAATTAAAAGCTTAACAGAAAAGTAAAAGCTGAGAGAATTCTGCACCACCAAACCAGCTCTCCAATGAATGCTAAAGGATCTTCTCTAGACAGGAAACACAGAAAGGGTGTATAAACTCGAACCCAAAACAACAAAGTAAATGGCAATGGGATCATATTTATCAATAATTATTTTAAATGTAAATGGGTTGAATGCCCCAACCAAAAGACAAAGACTGGCTGGATGGATACAAAAACAAGACCCCTACATATGTTGTCTACAAAAGACCCACCTTGAAACAAGGGACACATACTGAAGAAAGTGAAGGACTGGGGAAAGGTATTCCACACAAATAGAGACCAAACGAAAGCAGGAGTAGCAATACTCATATCAGATAAAATAGACTTTAAAATAAAGGCTGTGAAAAGAGACAAAGAAGGACACTACATAATGATCAAAGGATCAATCCAAGAAGAAGATATAACAATTATAAATATATATGCACTCAACATAGGAGCACCGCGATATGTAAGGCAAATGCTAACAAGTATGAAAGCGGAAATTAACAATAACACAATAATAGTGGGAGACTTTAATACCCCACTCACACCTATAGATAGATCAACTAAACAGAAAACTGACAAGGAAACACAAACTTTAAATGATACAGTAGACCTGTTAGACCTAATTGATGTCTATAGGACATTTCACCCCAAAACAATGAATTTCACCTTTTTCTCAAGTGCACATGGAACCTTCTCCAGGACAGATGACATCCTGGGCCATAAACTTACACTTGGTAAATTCAAAAAAATTGAAATCACTCCAAGAATCTTTTCTGATCACAATGCAGTAAGATTAGATGTCAATTACAGGAGAAAAACTATTAAAAATTCCAAAATATGGAGGCTTAACAACACGCTGCTGAATAACCAACAAATCACAGAAGAAATCAAAATATGCATAGAAATGAATGAAAATGAAAACACAACAACCCAAAACCTATCAGATCAGATCAGATCAGTCGTTCAGTCGTGTCCGACTTTTTGCGACCCCATGAATCGCAGCACACCAGGCCTCCCTGTCCAACACCAACTCCCGGAGTTCACTGAGACTCACGTCCATCGAGTCAGTGATGCCATCCAGCCATCTCCTCCTTTGTCGTCCCCTTCTCCTGCCTCTAATCCCTCCCAGCATCAGGGTCTTTTCCAATGAGTCAACTCTTCGCATGAGGTGGCCAAAGTACTGGAGTTTCAGCTTTAGCATCATTCCTTCCAAAGATATCCCAGGGCTGATCTCCTTCAGAATGGACTGGTTGGATCTCCTTGCAGTCCAAGGGACTCTCAAGAGTCTTCTCCAACACCACAGTTCAAAAGCATCAATTCTTTGGTGCTCAGCTTTCTTCACAGTCCAACTCTCACATCCATACATGACCACAGGAAAAACCATAGCCTTGACTAGATGAACCTTTGTTGGCAAAGTAATGTCTCTGCTTTTGAATATGCTATCTAGGTTGGTTATAACTTTCCTCCCAAGGAGTAAGCGTCTTTTAATTTCATGGCTGCAGTCACCATCTGCAGTGATTTTGGAGCCCAAAAAAATAAAGTCTGACACTGTTTCCACTGTTTCCCCATCTATTTCCCATGAAGTGGTGGGACCGGATGCCATGATCTTCGTTTTCTTAGTGTTGAGCTTTAAGCCAACTTTTTCACTCTCCACTTTCACTTTCATCAAGAGTCTTTTTAGTTCCTCTTCACTTTCTGCCATAAGGGTGGTGTCATTTGCATATCTGAGGTTATTGATACTTCTCCCAGCGATCTTGATTCCAGTTTGTGTTTCTTCAAGCCCAGCATTTCTCATGATGTACTCTGCATATAAGTTAAATAAACAGGGTGACAATATACAGCCTTGACGAACTCCTTTTCCTATTTGGAACCAGTCTGTTGTTCCATGTCCAGTTCTAACTGTTGCTTCCTGACCTGCAAAACCTATGGGACACTGTAAAAGCAGTGCTAAGGGGAAGGTTCATAGCAATACAGGCTTACCTCAAGAAACAAGAAAAAAGTCAAATAAATAACCTAACTCTACACCTAAAGCAACTAGAAAAGGAATAAATGAAGAACCCCAGAGTTAGTAGAAGGAAAGAAATCTTAAAAATTAGGGCAGAAATAAATGTAAAAGAAACAAAAGAGACCATAGCAAAAATCAGCAAAGCCAAAGCTGGTTCTTTGAGAAGATAAATAAAATTGAGAAACCATTAGCCAGGCTCATCAAGAAACAAAGGGAGAAGAACCAAATCAACAAAATTAGAAATGAAAATGGAAAAATCACAACAGACAACATAGAAATACAAAGGATCATAAGAGACTACTGTCAGCAACTATATGCCAATAAAATGGACAACTTGGAAGAAATGGACAAATTCTTAGAATAGTACAACTTTCCAAACTGAACCAGGAAGAAATAGAAAATCTTAACAGACCCATCACAAGCAGGGAAATTGAAACTGTAATCAGAAATCTTCCAGCAAACAAAAACCCAGGACCAGATGGCTTCACAGCTGAATTCTACCAAAAATTTAGAGAAAAGCTAACACCTATCCTACTCAAACTCTTCCAAAAAATTGTAGAGGAAGGTAAACTTCCAAACTCACTCTATGAGGCCACCATGACCCTAATACCAAAACCTGACAAAGATGCCACAAAAAAAAACAAAACTACAGGCCAATATCACTGATGAACATAGATACAAAAATCCTTAACCAAATTCTAGCAAACAGAATCCAACAACATATTTAAAAGATCATACATCATAACCAAGTGGACTTTATCGCAGGGATGCAAGGATTCTTCAATATCTGCAAATCAATTGATGCTATATACCACATTAACAAATTGAAAGATAAAAACCATATGATTATCTCAATAGATGCAGAGAAAGCCTTTGACAAAATTCAACATCCATTTATGATAAAAAAAAAAAACCCTCCAGAAAGCAGGAATATAAGGAACATACCTCAACATAATAAAAGCTATATATGACAAACCCACAACAAACATTATCCTCAAGGGTGAAAAATGGAAAGCATTTCCCCTGAAGTCAGGAACACGACAAGGGTGCCCACTCTCACCACTACTATTCAACATAGTTTTGGAAGTTTTGGCCACAGCAATCAGAGCAGAAAAAGAAATAAAAGGAATCCAGATTGGAAAAGAAGAAGTAAAACTCTCACTGTTCACAGATGACATGATCCTCTACATAGAAAACCCTAAAGACTCCACCATAAAATTACTAGAGCTAATCAATGAATATAGTAAAGTTGCAGGATATGAAATTAACACAGAGAAATCCCTTGCATTCCTATACACTACCAATGAGAAAACAGAAAGAGAAATTAAGGAAACAATTCCATTCACCATTGCAACGAAAAGAATAAAATACTTAGGAATATATTTACCTAAAGAAACGAAAGACCTATGTATAGAAAACTATAAAACACTGGTGAAAGAAATCAAAGAGGACACAAATAGATGGAGAAATATAGCATGTTCATGGATCGGAAGAATCAATATAGTGAAAATGAGTATACTACCCAAAGCAATCTAGATTCAATGCAAACCCTATCAAGCTACCAATGGTATTTTCCACAGAACTAGAACAAATAATTTCACAATTTGTATGGAAATACAAAAAAACCTCGAATAGCCAAAGCAATCTTGAGAAAGAAGAATGGAACTGGAGGAATCAACCTGCCTGACTTCAGGCTCTAATACAAAGCTACAGTCATCAAGAAAGTATGGTACTGGCACAAACACAGAAATATAGATCAATGGAACAAAATAGAAAGCCCAGAGATAAATCCACACACCTATGGACAACTTATCTTCAACAAAGGAGGCAAAAGTACACAATGGAGAAAAGACAATCTCTTTAACAAGTGGTGCTGGGAAAACTGGTCAACCACTTGTAAAAGAATGAAACTAGAACACTTTCTAACACCATACACAAAAATAAACTCAAAATGGATTAAAGATCTAAATGTAAGACCAGAAAATATAAAACTCCTAGAGGAAAACATAGGCAAAACACTCCGACATACATCACAGCAGGATCCTCTATGACCCACCTCCCAGAATATTGGAAATAAAAGCAAAAATAAACAAATGGGACCTAATTAAACTTAAAAGCTTTTGCACAACAAAGGAAATTATAAGCAAGGTGAAAAGATAGCCTTCAGAATGGGAGAAAATAATTAATTATTCTTTCTGAGAAAGAATTAATCTCAAAAATATACAAGCAACTCCTGCAGCTCAATTCCAGAAAAATAAACGACCCAGTGAAAAAATGGGCCAAAGAACTAAACAGACATTTCTCCAAAGAAGACATACAGATGGCTAACAAACACATGAAAAGACGCTCAACATCACTCATTATCAGAGAAATGCAAATCAAAACCACAATGAGGTACCATTTCACGCCAGTCAGAATGGCTGCGATCCGAAAGTCTACAAGCAATGAATGCTGGAGAGGGTGTGGAGGAAAGGGAACCCTCTTACACTGTTGGTGGGAATGTAAACTAGTACAGCCACTATGGAGAACAATGTGGAGATTCCTTTAAAAACTAGAAATAGAAATGCCATATGACCCAGCAATCCCACTGCTGGGCATACACACTAAGGAAACCAGAATTGAAAGAGACACATGTACCCCAATGTTCATCACAGCACTGTTTACAATAGCCAGGACATGGAAGCAACCTAGATGTCCATCAGCAGACAAATGGATAAGAAAGCTGTGGTACATGTACACAATGGAATGTTACTCAGCCATTAAAAAGAAAACATTTGAATCAGTTCTAATGAGGTGGATGAAACTAGAGCCTATTATACAGAGTGAAGTAAGCCAGAAAGAAAAACACCAATACAGTATACTAATGCATATATATGGAATTTAGAAAGATGGTAACAATAACGCTACATGCAAGACAGAAAAAGAGACACAGATGTATAGAACAGTCTTTTGGACTCTGTGGGAAAGGGCGAAGGTGGGATGATTTTGGAGAATGGCATTGAAACATGTATATTATCATATATGAAACGGATCGCCAGTCCAGGTTTGATGCATGATACAGGGTGCTTGGGGCTGGTGCACTGGGATGACCCAGAGGGATGGGATGGGATGGGATGGGAGGTGGGAGGGGGGTCAGGATGGGGAACACATGTACACCCATGGTGGATCCATGTCAATGTATGGCAAAACCACTACAATATTGTAAAGTAATTAGCCTCCAATTAAAATAAATTAATTTATAATAAAAAAATAAAAACAAGACCCAACTATATGCTGCCTGTGGGAGACTCACTTCAGTTCCAAAGGACAATATAGGCTCAAAGTCAAGGGACAGGAGATGATACTTCAAGCAAATGATAGCCAAAAAAATGTGTGTGTAGCTATACTTATATCACACAAAATATACTTCAAGCCAAAAAGTAACAGGAGGTAAATACAGACAGTATATAATGATAAAAAGGACAATTCATCAAGAAGAAATGATTGTTATTAATATTAATATTTATAGACCTAATAAAGGAGCACCAAAGTATATTAAGCAATTATTCAGTTCAGTTCAGTTCAGTCGCTCAGTCATGTCCGAGTCTTTGCAACACCATGACCTGCAGCACACCAGGCCTCCTTGTCCATCACCAACCCCCGAAATCCACCCAAACCCATGTCCATTGAGTCGGTGATGCCATCCAACCATCTCATCCTCTGTCGTCCCCTTCTCCTCCTGCCCTCAATCTCCACCAGCATCAGGGTCTTTTCAAATGAGTCAGCTCTTTGCATCAGGTGGCCAAAGTATTGGAGTTTCAGCTTCAACATCAGTCCTTCCAATGAACACCCAGGACTGATCTCCTTTAGGATGGACTGGTTGGATCTCCTTGAAGTCCAAGCAATTATTAAGAGTCCTCAAGAGAGAAAATGCCCTTTTTGCCACCCTTTTTTTACTTCTTCAATTTTTGAAATTATGATAACACATTTACAGGAGATTTGGAAAATACAAAACAAACATACATATAGTTCCACTATATATTACAATTGTTTCTTAAGTAGATAAATTAGATTTTTACCACTATGAGCCAATTCAACATAATTAATATTTATACAATTTTCACACAACAGCAGGGTACAAATTCTATTCAAGTTCCCATAGACTATAAGCCAGTAGACAATAGAACATTTCCAGGGACATAAAACAAGGTGTAAAATTTTCATGGTCCAAAGGTATTAAAATCATACAGAGTCTGTTCTTTTATCATAGGAATAATGTTAGAAATCAATATCAAAATATATTTGAAAATAATGCACATATTTTCAAGTGCTATGTGACATTTACCAAGAGAGATATTTTATTTGAATTTGAATTTGATTTTAATGATTGATACCCTCAATAAAATTAAAAGACTGAAAAAAAACCGAGGATGATTGCAGAGAAGAAAGTATATAAATGAGAAAATTAATATCACAGCTACTTTAAAAACCACATGTATTTGGAAATTAAATGTCCACTTTTAAATGATAGGTATATCTAAGAAGCCATAACAAGGAAAATTAGAAAATATTTATAACAGAATAAAAATGAAAAGAATATAGACTTCAATTGAAGAAAGTGGGGAAAACCACTAGACCATTCCGGTATGACCTAAATCAAATCCCTTATGATTATACAATGGAAGTGAGAAATAGATTTAAGGGACTAGATCTGATAGAGAGTGCCTGATGAACTATGGAAGGAGGTTCATGACATTGTACTGGAGACAGGGATCAAGACCATCCCCATGGAAAAGAAATGCAAAAAAGCAAAATGGCTGTCTGAGGAGGCCTTACAAACAGCTGTGAAAGAATGGAAGTAAAAAGCAAAGGAGAAAAAGAAAGATATAAGCATCTGAATGCAGACTTCCAAAGAATAGCAAGGAGAGATAAGAAAACCTTCCTCAGTGATCAATGCAAAGAAATGAAGGAAAACAACAGAATAGGGAAGACTAGAGATCTCTTCAAGAAAATTAGAGCTAGCAAGGGAACATTTCATGCAAAGATGGACTCGATAAGGACAGAAATGGTATGGACCTAAGAGAAGCAGAAGATATTAAGAAGAGGTGGCAAGAATACACAGAAGAACTGAACAAAAAAGATCTTTATGACCAAGATAATCACGATGGTGTGATCACTCACCTAGAGCCAGACATCCTGGAATGTGAAGTCAAGAGGGCTTTAGGAAGCATCACTACAAACAAAGCTAGTGGAGGTGATGGATTTCCAGTTGAGCTATTTCAAATCCTGAAAGATGATGCTGTGAAAGTGCTGCACTCAATATGCCAGCAAATTTGGAAAACTCAGCAGTGGCCACAGGACTGGAAAAGGTCAGTTTTCATTCCAATCCCAAAGAAAGGCAATGCCAAAGAATGCTCACACTACTGCACAATTGCACTCATCTCACATGCTAGTAAAGTAATGCTCAAAATTCTCGGAGCCAGGCTTCAGCAATACATGAACCATGTACTTCCAGATGTTCAAGCTGCTTTTAGGAAAGGCAGAGGAACCAGAGATCAAATTGCCAACATCCGCTGGATCATGGAAAAAGCAAGAGAGTTCCAGAAAAACATCTATTTCTGCTTTATTGACTATGCCAAAGCCTTTGACTGTGTGGATCACAATAACCTGTGGAAAATTCTGAAAGAGATAGGAATACCAGACCACCTGACCTGCCTCTTGAGAAACCTATATGCAGGTCAGGAAGCAACAGTTAGAACTGGACATGGAACGACAGACTGGTTCCAAATAGGAAAAGGAGTACGTCGAGGTTGTACATTGTCACCCTGCTTATTTAACTTATATGCAGAGTACATCGTGAGAAACACTGGGCTGGAAGAAGCACAAGCTGGAATCAAGATTGCCAGGAGAAATATCAATAACCTCAGATATGCAGATGATACCACCCTTATGGAAGAAAGTGAAGAGAAACTAAAAAGCCTCTTGATTAAAGTGAAAGTGGAGAGTTAAAAAGTTGGCTTAAATTCAACATTCAGAAAACGAAGATCATGGCATCTGGTCCCATCACTTCATGGCAAATAGATGGGGAAACAGTGGAAACAGTGTCAGACTTTATTTTGGGGGGCTCCAAAATCATTGCAGATGGTAATTGCAGCCATGAAATTAAAAGACGCTTACTCCTTGGAAGGAAAGTTATGACCAACCTAGATAGCATATTGAAAAGCAGAGACATTACTTTGCCAACAAAGGTCCATCTAGTCAGGGCTATGGTTTTACCTGTGGTCATGCATGGATGTGAGAGTGGGACTATAAAGAAAGCTGAGCGCTGAAGAATTGATGCTTTTGAACTGTGGTGTTGGAGAAGACTCTTGAGAGTCCCTTGGACTGCAAGCAGAGCCAACCAGTCCGTCCTTAAGGAGATCAGTCCTAGGTGTTCATTGGAAGGAATGATGCTGAAGCTGAAACTCCAATACTTTGGCCACCTTGTGGGCATAGTTGACTCATTGGAAAAGACTCTGATACTGGGAGGGATTGGGGGCAGGAGGAGAAGGGGACGACAGAGGAAGAGATGGCTGGATGGCATCACCAATTGATGGACATGAGTTTGGGTAAACTCTGGGAGTTGGTGATGGTCAGGGAGGCCAGGCATGCTGCAATTCATGGGGTCACAAAGAGTCGGACACAACTGAGCGACTGAACTAAACTGAACTGAACTGAAGTTACTCAGTGCAACACAATGCAATATGAAAATCTTGAATAAGGTATGAAAACAAATAATGGATGCAACACTAGCAGAAAATAGTGAAATTTGATCAAAATCTGTACTTTAGTCAATAATACTGTTTCACATGTTAATATCCTGGGTTTTTTTTTTTACAGCCTAGCTTCTCTTTATATTCTCAGAAGTGGATCAGAAATTGCAAGCCTCATCAAATTTATTTTTAAAAAATCACTAAAATAATAAGCTTTCTAGATTTTTAGCAGTAATACTAGATGCCAGAACAAATGGAACTATACACAGTTTTGGATGAATATAAGTTAGAAAACTAGCATTCTATTCATATTTAGTCAAAGTGTGAAGCCAAAATGTCATATTTTTTAACTAAGCAAAAATTTGTAAGTTTTCTAAAATATGGATATTATATATATAATATAAATGTTTTTTATATACACACACACACACACACATATTTGTTGTTCATTCACTAAGTCACATTCTGCTCTTTGCAACCCCATGGACTGCAGCATGCCTGGCTTCCCTTCCTTCACTATCTCCCAGAGTCTGCTCAAACTCATGTCCATTGAGTCGGTGGTGTTATCTAACCATCTTATTCTCTGTCGCCCCCTTCTTCTCCTGCCTTCAGTCTTTCCCAGCATCACAGCCTTTTCCAGTGAGTCAGCTCTTTACATCAGGTGGCCAAAATATTGGAGCTTCAGCTTCAGTCCTTCCAATGACTATTCAGGGTTGATCTCCTTTAGGATTGACTGGCTTGCTCTCCTTGCAGTCCAAGGGACTCTCAAGAGTCTTCTCCAGCACCACAATTCAAAAGTATCAATTCTTTGGCACTCAGCCTTCTTTATGGTCCAACTCTCACATCTGGACATGACTATTGGAAAAACGATAGCTTTAACTATACAGACCTTTGTTGGCAAAGTAATGTCTCTGCTTTTTAATACACTGTCTAGTTTTGTCATAGCTTTTCCTCCAACGAGCAACGTCTTTAATTTCATGGTTGCAGTCACCATTCACAGTGACTTTGGAGCCCAAGAAAATAAAATCTGTCACTGTTTCCACCTTTTTTTCCAACCCAGCTAAGCCAGCTTACCAGATCCCTGACACAGAGAAAGTCATATAATGAATTTGTGTTGTCTTAAGCTGGTAAGTTTGGGGGGTAATTTGTGATAAAGCCATTAAAAACTAATACACCCCATAAGAGAATTCTCCTTGATGAGGCTTGACATTATCTTCTCAGCCTTATCTTCCCCTCCACACTAGACAGTGCTCCTCTGACACCTGAATGTTGGAAGGCCAGGTTTTATCTTACACTGTTCCTGTCTCAAGGAGCCTCCAACTCCATCTAAGAAATGATCCTTTCTATGTATTGTACAAATAGGTAATATAGCTAATATTCTGTAATAACTGTAAATGGACTGTAACCTTTAAAATTGTATTAAATGTTTTACATTTTTATGAATTAAAAATTATATAGACTTATGGATTGAATAGATTTATAATGCTGTGTTAGTTTCAGGTGTAAGGCAAAGTGAATCAGTTATTCAGTTATGTGTATAAATATAGATATATATTCATTCTTTTTCAGATTATTCTCCCATATAGGTTACTACAGAATATTGAGTAGAATTCCTGTGCTAAACACTATGTCCTTATTAGCTATCTATTTTATGTATAGTAGTGTATATGTCAATCCAAATCTCCTAATTTATTACTTCTCCCCATGTTTCCCCTTGGGTACATTTGTTAAGTTTGGTTTTTATCTTTTATAATTTGGGGGGGGTTATAGTTGATTGTGTTTCCCTGGTGGCTCAGAGGTTAAAAAAAAGAACCCCACTTGTCAGTGTAGGAGATGTGGGTTTGATCCCTGTGTCAGGAAGATCCCCTTGAGAAGGAAATAGCAACTCACTCCAGTATTCTTTCCTAGAGAATCCCATGGACAGAGGAGCCTGGTGGGCTGCTGTCCATAGGGTCGCACAGAGTCAGACATGACTGAAGCAACTTAGCATGCATGCATGCATTGGAGAAGGAAATGGCAACCCACTCCAGTATTCTTGCCTGGAAAATCCCAAGGACAGAGGAGCCTGGTGGGCTGCTGTCTATGGGGTCGCATAGAGTTGGACATGACTGAAGCAACTTAGCAGCAGCAGCAGCAGCCAGTATTCTTGCCTGGGAAATCCCATGAATAGACAGAGCCAGGTGGGCTACAGTGCAAGGGGTCATGAAGTAGTCAGACATGACTAAGTGAATAAACAACAACAATAGTTGACTTACAATGTTATGTTCGTTTCGGTATACAGCAAAGTGAATCTGATTTTTTTAATTTTTTTAACTGATGAACATAGTGGTGCCCAGGACCTCAGCTGCAGTGAGGTATCTGTCTGCACTTCCATGACAAGCCTCTATTTTTGGAGTTCATAACTCAATGATAGAAATATGCTTTGCATTGAACAACAACAACAAAAAAATCCTTTCTAACCAAAGCCTACATGTCAGTCGGTTCAGTTCAGTTCAGTCGCTCAGTTGTATCCAACTCTTTGTAACCCCATGAACCGCAGCACACCAGGCCTCCCTGTCCATCACCAACTACCAGAGTCTACCCAAACCCATGTCCATTGAGTCGGTGATGCCATCCAACCATCTCATCCTCTGTCATCACTTTCTCCCCTTGCCCTCAATCTTCCCCAGCATCAGGGTCTTTTCAAATGAGTCAGCTCTTTGCATCAGGTGGCCAAAATATTGGAGTTTCAGCTTCAACATCAGTCCTTCCAATGAACACCCAGGACTGATCTCCTTTAGGATGGACTGGTTGGATCTCCTTGCAGTCCCAGGGACTCTCAAGAGTCTTCTCCAACACCACAGTTCAAAAGCATCAATTCTTCAGCGCTCAGCTTTCTTTATAGTCCAACTCTCACATCCGTACATGACCACTGGAAAAACCATAGCCTTGACTAGATGGACTTTTGTTGACAAAGTAATGTCTCTGCTTTTCAATATGCTGTCTAGGTTGGTCATAACTTTCCTTCCAAGGAGTAAACGTCTTTTAATTTCATGGCTGCAGTCACCATCTGCAGTGATCTTGGAGCCCAAAAAAAAAATAAAGTCAGCCACTGTTTCCCCTGTTTCCCCATCTATTTGCCATGAAGTGGCAAATATATTAACGCATATATATGGAATTTAGAAAGATAGTAATGATGACCCTATATGCAAGACAGCAAAAGAGACACAGATGTAAAGAACAGACTTTCGGACTCTGTGGGAGCAGGCAAGGGTGGGATGATTTGAGAGAATAGCACTGAGACATGAATATTACCATATGTGAAACAGATCACCAGTCCAGGTTCGATGCGTGAGACAGGGTGCTCAGGGCTGGTGCACTGGGATGACCCTGAGGGATGGGATGGGGAGGGAGATGGAAGGGGGATTCAGGGTGGGGAACACATGTACACCCATGGCAGATTCATATCAATGTATGACAAAAACCACTACAATATTGTAAAGTAATTAGCCTCTAATTAAAATAAATAAATATTTTTTAAAAAAAAAATAAAAATCAAAATTGGAAAAAAAAAAAAAAAGAAACTAAACTTAAACTAGGTCTGTGATCTCAGTTGGAAGACCATGGGTTTTAGCTGGGTTTGAATCCCAGCCACGTGGGTGAGAGTCCCAAACAGCGTTTTGGCTGGGTTTGAGTCCCAACACACAGTTTCAAGTCCCAATCTGAGGTAAATTGTTTCACTCTCACCATTGATTACTTTTTCCTGTTCTTAAACATTCCCAAGTAGTTTGAAATGGACCATACATGTGATTATAATCCTACGGATTCTTTACCAGCTGAGCTAGCAGGGAGGCCCAAGCTTCCTGGGAGAAATGGTAAATAGCCACTCCTTAGGGTGCATGAATTGGAGAAGGAAATGGCAACCCACTCCAGTGTTCTTGCCTGGAGAATCCCAGGGACGGGGGAGCCTGGTGGGCTGCCGTCTATGGAGTCGCACAGAGTCGGACACGACTGACGTGACTTAGCAGCAGCAGCACGGTGCACGAGCTCTCAAGCTCAGCTGTGGAGAAATTTCTGCTTTTGATTTTAAGTGATAAAAATACTTCTTATTAAAATAAATCACATGAGAATTTACATGTATGTGTCTGTAGATGAACTGACAGGAAATATCTAGCATACATGCTTTCTTCCTCATGGTTTATTATGAGACCCACAGTTCTGCTTTTTTTATTTCTGGTATTACCAGCAAAAGTACAGCCTGCCTACTTGGTGGTGGTTCAAGTTTCCTACTAATAAGGGAGCAAAGGATGCAACTGCCCCCAGCTCACCCGCAAAAGAAAGTTTTGTGAATATCTCACTAAAGGATTCCCTCAACTCTGAAACTGACATCAATCTACTGGTCATTCAATGAGGAGACGGGTCTGATATCACAAAACTAGTGACTGGCAGGGCCAAGCATCAGATTCTGTTTAATGGCAAAGCTTGTGCTCTTTTTACTAAATTGCTCTCTTGTCTAACTAACGTAACTGGAGTGGATGCAAAGAAAAACAAAAAAATGAAAATGAAAACGACTGGGATAGAGAACCTAGCTTGGTGCCTGGCAATGCACAGGAATGGTCATCACATGTGAGCTTTACGGCATTATTTGTAAATGAGGCCTGAGGGGTGGATAGGCAGTAGGCACTGCAGGCTGAGGGATAACAGGATGGAGCATCTCAGGGGTGGATTGTTTTCCAGATAAGTAACTGGGATCATGGAACTACGATTCTTCAGGGCTAGGCTAGGAAATGTGAACCTCTTTCTGAGAGCAGTAGAGATCTATAAAAGAATCTTAGGGGACAGATGTTTGAAAGCCCAGAATCTATGGGAAGCAGTGGGACAGTCAGTTGGAGTCAGCACAAGCACCAGAATGCTCTAGGATGAAGTACAAGAGTCTAGTTGGCATTCACCCTAAATTAGGAAACTCCCTAGGCAAGTCTATTCCTACATAGAAATCAAACAGGCACCCAAATGCCAAAAAAGGGGGGGCTTCTTTGTTAAGCTACCAACATTGGGGTGGTCATGACAGCATCATTTGCATCTCTCCAGTTACTAGGTACAGTTGTCAAGCAGCAAGCTGATGTAGGAGAAACACAGTCTCTACTTGCCCTCTTCCAAGGAGTCACAGCATTGCACATACATCCTCCATTTAGGAGCATTAGTCTATGTGAATTCATGTAGACTTAATGAGTATGTTTAAAGTTTATTTTCTGTCAGGCACAGTGCTAGACTTAAAGGAAGTGATACTAAACAGGCTCCACGTGATCTCTAATCTCAGGGACCTTACAGAAAGGAGGAAGATAAAGTCCAGTAAACAATTCCCAAAAGCAGTGTGATTTAGGAAGTAAAGAACCTCGTTTCTGGCTTCCATCGTGGATAGAGAAAACTGGTACACTTTGCTGCTACCACAGCAACAAGAAAAGCCTGAATAATTGGCAGAAACATAAATTTCTTGGAGGGAAGGGATTGTTAGGGAGTTTAGGACAGACATGTACACATTGCTATATTTTAAATAGATAGGACTTCCCTGGTGGTCCATGGGTTAAGAATCTGCCTGCCAACATAGGGAACATGGGTTCAATCCCTGGTCCAGGAAGAGTCCACACGTCACGGGGCAACTAAGACCATGAGCCACAACTACTGAGCCTGCGCTCTAAAGCCAGTGCTCTGCAACGAGAAGCCACCACAATGCGACGCCCGTGCCCCTGCTCATCGCAATTAGAGAAAGCCCACATGCAGCAACAAAGGACTGCCTCAGCCAAAACTAAATAAAAATTTTGTTAGAATAAATAAAAAATGAGGTGGATAACCAAGGACCTACTGTATAGCACAGGGAACTCTGCTCAATGTTATGTGGCAGCCTGGATGGGAGGAGAGTTAGAGGGAGAATGGATACACGTATACATATGGCTGAGTCCCTTCCCTGTTCACCTGAAACTATCACAATATTGTTCATTTTCTATACCCCAATATAAAATTAAAAGTGTAAATAAAACATAAAAAGAAACACACACACACACAAAAAAAACCCCACATAACTTTCTTGAACCCAGAAAGTGTAACCAACTAACCTGAAATCTAGGGGATGAGATATGGACAGAGATATGGATATGAGCACTGGCTCACCCATAGCACAGGATGAAGACAAGAGAGTAAGATGCGTGCTAGAATTTGTAATCAAGTGCTAAATGCCAGACATGTGTCTGATAGAGACTCTGGAAGCTTCACACACAAGGCAAGTTCTAACCCACTCAAGATTCTTCTTGCACCACCAGGCACTCATAAGGAAGATTATGGAGAGGGCCAGAGATGGGGAGAAAGTGTCCCTCCTCAGCCAGATCCACAGAATCACTAGGACATGTTCTATCTTCTAAGTTACTACAGACAACATTACCACCAGTGGTTTCCCTACCACATAACCACAAAGCCTTTTCCTAACCTCTAGCGGCAGTTTTCTCACCATATTTATAGCCATTAAGTTTCCTCACCCTTCTCATCTGCTTACTTGCTGCAAAGTTCTAAAGTCAATGCCACACTTTAAGCTTTTGTTTCAGCCACATCCTATTTCTGATACAAACATCTGCGTCAGTTATGTATTGCTGCCTAACCAGCTTATATGCTCACAATTCTTTGAGTCAGCATTTGAGATGAACTCAGCTGGGCAGTTCTGATACCCAGGGTCATTCATGAGACTTAAGTCACCTGATGGCTTGTCTGGAGTCAGATGGTCTAAGAAGGCCTCACTCACCTGTCTGAGGATTGTTGCTGACCATCAGCAAATCCTCTCTCTCTATGTGGAGTCTACTCCTAGAGGAGGCTGGCCCAGGCTTCATCATGCTGCCAAGAATCTAATCTTGAGCTAAAAGATGGCAAAGGCTAATGTGTTTTTCTTCTTTTTTTAATCATTTACATTTGGCTGCACTGGGTCTTCGTTGCTTACTCTCATTGCAGTAAGCAGGGGCTCCTCTCTAGTGCAGTGCACAGGCTTCTCATTGCAGTGGGTTCTCTTTGTTGCAGAGCACAGGCTCTATAGGATGGGCAGTTTTCAGTTAACTGCAGCTCCCAGGCTCTAGAGCACAGACTCAATAGTTGTAGCTCACACAGTTGCCCCATGGCCTGTGGGATCTTTCTGGACCAGGGATCAAACCAGTGTCCCCTACACTGGCAGGTGGATTCTCAACCATTGGACCACCAGGGAAGTCCCCCAATGTGTTTTTCTAGTTTCTATTTCTATCACGTTTGATAATGTTTCACTGACCAAAGAAAGTCATGTGATCAAGTTCATCTTCAAAGGGTAGAGAAATAAACTCCACCTCTTGATATGAGGAGCATCAAAGTCACACTGAAGAGAGGTGTGCATAAGAGAATGGATGAAATTACCATGTAGCAATCTACAACATCGCTATTCACACACACAAAATAAAGCAAGACAAAACATAAGAAATTACTCACCCACTAATACAGCTATAAGCAAATTGACAGTAGCATGTGCTGTCCAGGATATGAAGCAAATGAAACTTTACTGATGTGGTGGTTTGTTGTTTACTTGCTGAGTCATATCCAACACTTTCTCAACCCCACGGACTATACCCTGCCAGACTCCTCTGTCTATGGGATCTCCCAGGCAAGAATACTGGAGTGAGTTGCCATTCCCTTCACCAGGGGATCTTCCCAGCCCAGGAACTGAACTGCCATCTCCTCCTGGTGGCTCAGAGGTTAAAGCGTCTGCCTCCAATGCGGGAGACCCGGGTTTGATCTCTGGGTGGGGAAGATCCCCTGGAGAAGGAAATGGCAACCCACTCCAGTGTTCTTGCCTGGAGAATCCCATGGACGGAGAAGCCTGGTAGGCTACAGTCCACGGGGTTGCAAAGAGTCAGACATGACTGAGCGACTTCACTTTTCTTTCTTTTTCTTTCTTTCTTTCTCTTTCCCATTGAAGGTGGTTTGCTCCTTTACCATTTAACCACTGAGTCACCAGGGATTCCCAATTGTTGATGGAAGTACGAACTGTTTCAACCACTCTGGAAAACTGTTTAGCAATATCTACTGAAGCTAAAAATATGCCTATGCAATGACCCAGAAATTCCACGTCTAGGTTTTATACCCAAGAGAAATAAGAAGATATGTTCACAATAAGATGTACACAAGAATACTCATAGCAGCTTTATTCATAACAGCATTGGGAAAGAACCCAGATGTCCATGAACAGAGTGAAATTTTTTAACTGTAGTGTATTCAGACAATGGAATATTACACAGCAATTTTAAAAGAGCTCTACTGATAATGTGACAAAGAAAGTTCATAGGCACTATATTAAGTGAAAACATCAGACACAAGAAGGCGTACTGTGTGGTTCTATTTTTCTGAACAAGAAAAACAAATCTATGGTGCTAGAAGTCAGAATACTGGTTAACTCTGGAGATGGGGCTTATCGACCTGGGCTGGGCCCAAGAGGACTTTCTGGAAAGATAGAATATTTTCTTTTTGATGTGGGTGGTATGAAAGTGTCACTCAATCGTGTCCAACTTTGTGACCCTATGAACTGTAGGCTACCAGGCTCTCTGTCCATGGACTTCTCCAGGCAAGAATACTGCAGTGGGTAGCCACTCCCTTCTCTAGAGTGGTATAGATATAGATATAAAATTCACTGAGGTGAACACTGAGACTTATGGACTTTTACATAAGTTATGTCTCAATTAAAGAACTTTAAGGGAATTCCCTGGCAGTCCAGTGGTTAGGACTCTGCACTTTCACTGCCAAGGGTGTGGGTTCAATCCTTTGTCAGGGAACTGAGATCCCACAAAGCCTTTCAGTGTTGGGGGGGGGGGAAAAAAAAAACTTTGAAACACAAAAACAGAACTTTGAGTACAGGGGAAAATGGAGAACAGCTCCCTGCAGTGAAGTTCTGTAGAGACAGCCAAACTGTCACTTACCACCTGCAGGACCTCAGTTAACTCAACTTATCAGGCCTCAGTTTCCTCATCTGTGAATTGGGTATAATAACAGTACCTTCCTCAAAGTGTCATTGTAAGGACTAAATAACTTAAAAGATACAAAGTTTAGGGTAGTAGCTATAATACTATCTAGCAATAATAAGCACAAATAATCATTTGCTATTATGATGACGAATGGCTAAATATTCATTGCTAGGGAGAAAGATGGCCACTATAAGAATAAAAGGAACAATTAACTGAAAGCTTACAAGATGTCAAAAATCTTTTAATTCCATTGCTTCAAAATATATGAAATTTAAAATGAACAGAATTAAAAGACTCATTCAGCAATTCATATGTATGGTGGGAGAGTTTAACCTTCTCAGTAAATGACAGACTGGAAACTGCTAAGGACTAAATGTTGGTGCTCCCAGGAGTTGACATGCTGAAGCCTAACTCCCAAGGGGATGGTGTTAGGAGGTGAGGCCCTTGGGAGGTGATTAGGTCATAGGGATGGAGCCCTCATGAATGGGATCAGTGCCCTTACAAAAGAGACCCCAGGGAGCTCTCTTGCTCTCCTTCTGCCATGTGAGACATGGCAAGAAGATGGCCATTTATGAACCAGGAAGTGGGGCCTCCCCAGACATCAAATCTGCCAGCCGTGATCTTGGACTTCCTATCTCTAGGAACTGTGAGAAATAAATTTCTGTTGTTTGTAAGCCACCCAGTATTTTTGTTATAGCAGCCTGAGCTAAGACAGAAACCAGTATTTTAAAATGTGTAAAAGACTTTTATACACAAAGAGCATGCTCCATCTAGTGGACATCTGTAGGATACAATACATTGATTTCCACTGTTCAAGAAGCATTTCTAAAAATGAATCATATATTAAGTGCATCAGTTAGAGACTGCATTCAGCCACAATAAACCCATCCCTGCCCTCCCCCAGATTCCCCTCCCCCCAAAAAAAGACAATGTCATGTACCAGTAAGAAGTGCATCTTTTTCGTGTAAACAAGATGTCCAGAAACAAACAACCCAGGGCTGGTACACACTCACAAGGGTACCAACCGGGGAACCAGGGTGGTTGTAGCTCTGGCCACAATCTATTATTTTTTAATCTATTATTTTTATATGTTTAATTTGGCAGCACCATACAGTTGTGGGATCTTAGTTCCCTGACCAGGGTCAAACCCTCAGCCCTGTATTGGAAGCTCAAAGTCCTAACCACTGGACCACTAGGGAAGTCCCCCACACTCTAGACTGTGGCTTTCGCCCTTGTGGTCACAGGATGCCTCCTCTAGCACCAGATATGGTGCCCGCTTGTACAAAAGGCAAGAAGGAGAGAAAGTGAAAGCGTTAGTCGCTCAGTCGTGTCTGAAGACTCTTTGTGACCCCATGGACTGTAGTCCGCCAGACTCCTCTGTTCATGGAATTCTCCAGGCAAGAATACTGGAGTAGGTAGCCACCCTTCTCCAGGGGATCTTCCTGACCCAGGGATTGAAGCTGGGTCTCCCGCATTGTGGGCAGATTTTTCACCGTCCGAGCCACCAGGAAAGGAGGAGAGGGATCTGGCTAAATGAAACCATTCCTTTGTGACATCTTCCCCAGGACTCACACTCAATGATGTCTCCTGCTGGCCAGGACTGGAGAAGTGGCCTCCCCTGCCAGCAAGAAGGACAGGGAGGTGGAAGTATTTTAGTCATGCACATTCCCTGATGGTGTAGTGGTTTGAATGTGGCCCCGACCACCACCATCACCAAAAGACATGCCCACCCAGAAACTCTGGTGGTGAACTCAGTTGGAAAAGAGTCTTTGTAGATGTCATTAAATTACAAGATCTTGAGATGAGGCCATCCTGGGTATCTGGGTAGACCCTAAATCCGATGATGTGTCCTTATAAGAGACACTTAGGAGACACAGGAGAGGACACTGACACACAGAGGAGAAGGCCGTATGAAGATGGAGGCAGCGACGGGGACGACGCTGCTACAAGGCAAGGCACACCTGCGGCCACCAAAAGTGGGAAGAGGCAAAGAAGCCTCCTCTCCTAGAGACTTTAGAGGGGACGTGGCCCTGCAGACACCTTGATTCAACTTGTGCCCTCCACAAGTGTGAGAGAATAAAATTCTCTTGCTTTAAGCCACAAAATATATATATATACATTGCATAGTCTCAAACTGAACAAATAAAACCTAGGTGCTTTTGCAAGTAAGAAGGGGCAGTTTTGGCAGGCAACTACCAAGACATGCCATTTTCCAGGCAAGAGTACTGGAGTGGGTTGCTTTTTCCTTCTCCAGGGGATCTTCCCAACCCAGGGATCAAACCCAGGTCTCCCGCATTGCAGGCAGACACTTTACCGCCTGAGCCATCAGGGAAGCCCTAGCCCTAAAAGCAAATCTCCACAAATACTTAACATTCAACAACATAAAGATCACACACTCTGCTTGTGGTGTGTTATGTGTGTGTGTACACGTGCTCAGTGGTGTCTGAGTCTTTGTGACCCCAGGGACTGCAGCCTACCAGGATCCATGGGATTTCCCAGGCAAGAATACTGAAGTGGGTTGCCATTTCCTTCTCCAGGGG
The DNA here is from genome assembly GCF_055505025.1 of Bos grunniens. Classification (NCBI taxonomy): domain Eukaryota; kingdom Metazoa; phylum Chordata; class Mammalia; order Artiodactyla; family Bovidae; genus Bos; species Bos grunniens. The sequence goes on from NC_141171.1 coordinate 11,149,688, forward strand.
ATCTTCCCAACCCAGGGATACACCCCTCCTCTCCTACATTGGCAGGCGATTCTTCACCACTGAGCCACCATATAGGATGTCACTAAAGGAGTACTATGGGAGATGATTACGGCCCCAGATGTTTAGTCTGTAGAAACAGGAAGTTCATCAGCAAGGGGCCCTTCCATGGGAAGAGACACAGATAAAGGAAGGTTGTCGGTCCTGACGTTTTCTCCCCTGGCGTGAATCCTCTTGTGCACGCTGAGTGAAGAGCTGTGTCGGAAGGCTTTGTCACACTGAGTGCATTCGTAGGGTCTCCCCGTGGTGTGGGTTCTCACATGGACGATAAGGTGCGAGGACTGGCCGAAGGCTCGCCCGCACTGCGGACAGACGTAGGGCTTCTTGCCGGTGTGGGTCCTCGCGTGTTTCCTGAGGGATGAGGGCTCCCCGAAGGCTCGTCCGCACTCTGGGCACGGGTAGGGCTTCTCTCCGGTGTGGATCCGCATGTGACTCTTGAGGGTGGAGAGCCGACTCAGGACCTGCCCGCAGGTGGCGCACTCGTACAGCTTCTCACCAGTGTGGATCCTCTTGTGCACGTTCAGGTTGGTGCTCGTGCGGAAGGGCTTCCCGCAGTGGTTGCACTGGTAGGGCTTCTCTCTGGTGTGGGTGCGCACGTGCGTCTTCAGCGACGAGTGCTCCCGGAAGGTCTTCCCACAGTGGCCGCATTCGAAGGGCTTCTCTCCGGTGTGGGTCCTCATGTGGCTCCTCAGGGAGGATGGCTGGGTGAAAGCCTTCCCACAGTCCTTGCATGAGTAGGGCTTCTCGCCCATGTGGTTCCTCTGGTGCAGGATCAGGTTGAAGTTCCTCGTGAAGGTCTTCCCGCACTGGCTGCACTCGAAGGGCTTCTCGCCGCCGTGGGTCTTCAGGTGGCGCCGCAAGTTGGAGAAGTACTTGAAGGCCTGCCGGCACTCCTGACACTCGAAGCACTTCTCCGCGGTGTGCGTCTTCTCGTGACGGATGAGCTCGGAGCTGTACCTGAAGGATCTTGCACATTTGTCGCACGTGTAGGTTTTATCCCCGCTGGGGACTTTCTCGGGCACGATGAGGCGGGTGGTCCGGAGGAAGGATTTTCGGCTCTCTCGGCCTTCAAAGGGGTTTCCTTCAGTAGGAAATCCCGGGTACTGAAAAAGCGGTTTGATGCTGTCAAAGGGCTTCCCAAGCTCATCGTATTTATAGAGGTTTTCTCCGACCTGAGGTGGCTCCTGTCAATTGAGGAAAATGGGAAGACCAGAGGCTTTACTGCAGTCACAGGTATTCTCCCACAAGCAAACCGTGTGTAGGAGAGAGGCGGTCCTATAGCTCAAACTTTTACCGACCTAGTGTATCTCTGCCATTGCTACCCTGAGTTCCTTCAAGAGGATACTTTGCCACAAAGAGCCATCATTTTCATTACCTTCATGGGACTTCTGAGAAGAAGATTTTTTTTTTAATTGTTAAAGGCTAAATTAAGTCTTGAATGTTCTACATCTATGTCAGATTTACAAAAATGGTAAACTTTGCACTGTTTACAACAGCCAAGACATGGAAGCAACCTAAATGTACATCGACAGAGGGATGGATAAATTAGATAAAGTAATGGACTACTACTCAGCCATTAAAAAGAATGAAATAATGCCATTTGCAGCAACACGGATGGACCTAGAGATGGTCACATCTGAGTCAGAGAAGGAGAACTATCGTATGACGTCCATTGTAAATGGAATCTAAAAAGAAATGATATAAATGACCTCACTTGCAAAACAGAAACAGACTCACAGACTTAACAGTACAAACTTTGGATGGTTGCTGGCCCAGGGCGGGTGGGGGGTGGGGGGGGTGGGCGGAGGGGGAGGAAGCAGGGGGTGGGGACAGGAAGGGACAGTTAGGGAGTAGGGAATTTGGGTTGCGATGGACATGATGGACATGTACACACTGCTATATCTAAAATGGATAACAAAAGGACCTACTGTATAGCACAGGAAACTCTGCTCAATGTTATGTGGCAGCCTGGATGGGAGGGGAGTGTGGGGGAGAATGGAGACATGCATATGTATGGCTGAGTCCCTTCACTGTTCACCTGAAACTCAACATTCTCCTGAAACACAATACTGTTAACCGGCTATACCCCAACACAACATACTAAGGTTTTAAAAACGGCTAGCTTTGGGGACTCTGTTAAGATACATCTTGATCTACATTTAGAGTTTTTTCCCCCAATTCATGACATTCATAGACTCTCTCCCAACAAACTGCTTTCTCCTAGGTGAGTACCACTGGCCTTGAGTCTCTCTCTGAGCTTCCTGAGTTTCTAGCCTCCAGCACTCCCAGGCTTTTCCTACTGTAGAGGACCAAGAGTAATCCCTTTATGCCTTACCCTTTTCATGCCAATGGATGGAACTGCCGCCAAAATATCTTGATTAGGAATTGAGTCTTGGTGTTGAAAGTGAGGACCTGGAATGAATTAAGGGGGAGGAAATATCAAGTGCACAGGGAAGGAAACTCTGGGATAAAAAGGACCAGTAAGCTAGATACATGCACATTTTTTTAAAATATTAATCCTAAATATGTGAAGAAACTGAATAAGAGGAACATATCAGGACTTCCCTGGTCCAGTGGTTAAGACACCACACTTCCAATGCAAGGGGTCCAGGTTTGATATCTGGTTGGGGAACTAAGATCTCACATGCCACATGATGTAGCCAAAAAATAAAAAATTTTTTTTAAAAAAAAAGGAAAATATTAAGGAGCAAAAACAATTTTTAAGGTGTTTGGCTATGTGAAGAGTTAAGAAGTAATCACAGGAACAAGGAGTGGAAATCGTAGATAATTTTCTAAGAAAAGATTCCATGAAGACTGAGCCTGATGTTGAGAGAAAGTCTTAGTTAAAAACAGAGTGGGGAGGAACTGGATGAAATATATACATGAAAGTGCTAAATGTAAATAGGAGGTAGGATAATTTACTATGTTCTATGAAACCAGAGTAAAGTATTAGAGGTAAAAAGGCAAGGGAAAGAGGAAAGAAAGTGAAATTTACTGAGGAAGCTCAACCCAATAGCCTTCCCCATCAAGGATTCTGAAAATGTTTCTAAATCTAACACACTCATCTTAGCGACCAGAGCAGCTGCTCCCCTCGCCTGCCTGGTGCTCACCTAAGTGGGCTCCTGGGAAGATCCCTCTCTCGGTGACGCACAGCTCTTCTCTTTGCTCCAAATGGGAAGACATCCTGGTTTTACAGAGTTGATCACCTGCTCATGGGAAAAGATACAGGGTATGAGCAGACTGTGCCTGCCACGCAACTGGGGCTGATACTCTAAAGTCTTCAGGGTCAATGCAGATGGGAACAGCAAAAAGGGCATGCCTACATTCTGATGTAGGCTTCCTTCACAAAGGAACTAAAGTGCAAGCTCCCTCAATGGGTCCCGAAGAACAGTAGGGCTCTCTAATCCCCACAACCCAGGGCCTGGCTCAAGGAGGCACTTAAGGAGCCCAGGGAGAGCAGACAGGCCTTCATTTCCATAAGGAAGCCACAAGACCATAATGAGCACCATGAGGTGCTATGTCTTCACCGGTCTGTCTCTTCACCTCTGGATTCCCCAGACCAGCACAGTTCTGGGAACCCCCAGTGGCTGCAAGAATGTGTGCATGAAGCAGCAAGGCTGGCCTTACCCACAGAGGCCAGGTTCCTGTAGTTCTCCAGCATGACGTCTCTGTAGAGGCTTTTCTGGGCAGAGTCTAGAAACAGCCATTCTTCCGGTGTGAACAGCACAGCCACATCCGCGAAGGTGACTGGCTCCTAAAATGTACATCCAGGGCTTCAGCCAGAGGCCAGGGGTTCAGCCAGAGGCCAGCGCCCCCAGGACTCGAGAGGACAGTGAGGGGCTTGCAGGCCTGGGGAAGGGAGACTCCCACACACAGGATGTTCAGATATGGTTCTAAGGTCCCTCAGCTCAGGCCTCAGAACTGGAACTTTTCTCCATCTATTCTTCCCTCCAAAAATGAGAGCATCCCGAAGTGTGGCAGCCAAGGACCTCAACTTCATGACATGACTTAGCTACTAACAACTAGCCAGGACTTCCCTGGTGGCATAGTGGGTAAAAATCTGCCTGCCAATGCAGGGGACACAGGTTCAATTCCTGGTCCGAGAAGATCCCACATGCCACAGACTAAGCCCACGTGCCACAACTACTGAAGCCCGTGCACCCAGAGCCCATGCGCCACAAGAAGAGAAGCCAGTGCAATGAGAAGCCCGTGCACTGCAACGAAGAGTGGCCCTTGCTCGCTGCGACTAGAGAAAGCCTGAGCGCAGCTACAAAGACCCAGTGCAGGCAAAAATAAATAAATGATTTAAAATAAAACAACAACTAGCCTGGAAATCCTTGCCCCTAACCCCAGGGTCCAGCAAGTGAAGTCACTGCTCACCCACCACTAGAGGCCCAGTGCCTGGAAGCCTAGACACCAGCCCTGTGGGGTTGAGAAGCTCCCAGACACGGGGAGGGGACAAGGAGGCAAAGCAGCAAGAGGAGCAAGGACTTCTTGCTTACCTGTGGATAGGTGGTCAGTCCCCCAGGAGTCATGGCTTCTTCTTCTATGCTCCCCTTCTGGAGCCAGGCAGGGCCTTGAGCGGACAGAGCTGCAGGAGCATAGGAGAGCCATGAGGGTCTCAGCAGCAGGGCTGAGGCTGCCCACCTTGACTGTGAGTGACCACAGGTGCACACACTCCCTTGGACAAACACACACACGTACTGTACACTGAGACAAGCATGCACATACGCTTGCAAACACCCACAGCTACTTGGGCACGTGGGCACACTCACCCACACCAGTACACACACATGCATACACTACGTGCAGAGACACATACACAGAGACGCACCACACATACACAAGCACACATACAAACACACAGAAATATACAGAAACACACAGCTCTTTCATCTCAGACACCAATATGCCATCCAGACTAAAGAAGACCCGAAAACTTAGGGGCCACATGAGCCACGCCCGCATCATGGGAAACACCCAGGAAGCTGAGCTAACACTGGTGGCCTGCTTCACCACAGGATCAACTTGGATGAATATCATTCAGGAGACTTTGGGAAAGTCGGTACAAGGCATTACCACTTAAAGAGGAACTAGAGCCTCTGTCCAACTGTCAAACTTGATAAACTGTTAACCTTGGTCGGTGAGACGATCCAGATAAGTACTGTTGAGAACAAGACTGAAGCTGTCCCTATCACTGATGTGGTGTGATCAGAAAGATCTGGGGGAAAAAAAACTCCCAAAGCAGCCTGTCATCATGAAGGCCAAATTCTACAGCAGAAGAGCTGAGAAGAAGACTATGGGTGTGGGAGGGGCTTGCAGAGAAGGAAATGGCAACTCACTTTAGTATTCTTGCCCGGGAAATCCCAGGGACAGAGGAGCCTGGCGGGCTACAGTCCGTAAGGTCAAAAGGGGTTGGACATGACTTAGCAACTGAACACCACCACACCAGCTTGAAGCCACATGGTGGGAAATTCATTAAATGTCATCAAATGCTTCCGCATGGAACTCTGTTCAATGTTATGTGGCAGCCCAGATGGGAGGGGAGTTTGGGGGAGAATAGATACATGTATACGTATGGCTGAGTCCTATATGTATATGACTCAGCTTCACTGTTCACCTGAAACTATCACAACATCATTAACTGTCTATACCCCAATAAAAACTAAAACATTTTTATTTTTAATGTTAACGAGTACTTTAAAAAAAAGAAAAGAAACACACACACATTTCCTCCATTCCAAATTTCTGAAGCCACGGTCTCGATTCACCAACAGACTCTGAAGTTTCTAAAGCGCTCCTTTCTCCCCCTTGACTCAGCCCTGGGTCAGCCGTTCCTCCCTGACTGCAGGGCCCCTTCCTCTGTCCTGACTCTGCAGGGTTGGTACCGCCCAGGACTTACCACAAGCGGAGCACAGAGAAACCACCACTTCCCTGGGAGCCTGCCTGAGAAGGAAGTGTCCTTCCCTTCCTGTCTTCAGATCGATAACATTCCTCCCCCACACCAGGCTCCTCACTCTGGCCTGCCACAGAGGAGAAGTGATGCCCGCCATCCCATCTCCCTATACCCCCACTTCCTCTCTCAGTGGGACTTTTCCCTCAGTCATTAAATCTGAACCATGTCCAATCCTGATCCCATGTTATCAGTTTCCCAGGGCAGCTATTAAAAAAATAATAATAATACCACAACTGGGTGGCTTAGAACAACAGAATTGTATTCTCTCAGGGTTCTGGCAGCCGGAAGTCCAGGATCGAGCCGTCAGCGGGGCCAAACTCCCTCTGAAACTCCGGCTGAGTCATTCCTTGCCTTTTCTTGGCTTAAGGTTGTTGTCGTTATCCTTAAGTCGTATCTGACTCTTTGCAACCCCATGGACTGCAGCATACCAAGTTCCCCTGTCCTTCACTACCTCCCGGAGTTTGCTCAGACTCATGTCCATTGAGTTGGTGATGCCATCCAACCATCTCATCTTCTGTCATCCCCTTCTCCTCCTGCTCTCAATCGTTCCCGGCATCAGGGTCTTTTCCAGTGAGTCAGCTCTTTGCATCAGGTGGCCAAAGTATTGGAGCAACAGCTTCAGCATCAGTCCTTCCAGTGAATATTCAGGACTGATTTCCTTTAGGGTTGACTGGTTTGATCTCCGTGCAGTTGAAGGGACTCTCAAGAGTCTCCTCCAGCACCACAATTCAAAAGCATCAATTCTTTGGCACTCAACTTTCTTTATGGTCCAACTCTCACATCCATACATGACCACTGGAAAAACTTTGGCTTCTGGTAGTGAAGGTCAATCCTGGGCTTATAACTGTGTCCCTCAAATCACTGCCTCTGTTGTCATGTGACCTTCTCCCCCACGTGTCTCTGTTTTCACAAGGCATCTTCCCCTTCTTAAAATGGCACAATTCATATGGGATTAGGGTCAAGACCTCATCTTAACCTGATGTCATCTGCAAAGACCCTATTTCCAAACAAGGTCACGTTCACAGGTAACAAGGGTTAGAACTTCAATATAGTCTGGTGGGAGGGGGGCCCACAATACAGCTCTAATACTCCACCTTTCCCTCTGGCTACTGTTTTATCTCTTTGTTCCCCATCATGGGCAATCTTTGTACTCATTCCCTCACCTCGTATTCAGTTCCAAAACACTACCATTCAACAACCAGCACCTCACTAGGGTCCCCTGTGACCTCCATCTACAGGGAGGATCTAGTAGAAATGTTCAGTCATCCAATCCCTCTATCTTAAAACCCACCACCCTGGGCTTCGGAGGGCTTCCCTGGTGGCTCAATTGGTAAAGAATATGCCTGCAATGGGGGAGACCTGAGTCAGGAAGATCTCCCTGGAGAAGAAAATGGCAACCCACTCTAGTATTCTTGCCTGAAAAATCCCATGTACAGAGCCTGGCAGGCTATAGTCCCTGGGGTCACAAAGAGTCGGACCTGAATGAGTAACTAAACACTTCCACTTTGCCAGGCTTCGGCACCTAACTCCCAGCCTCCTCCTCCACTCCTGTTCAAGTTCCTGCCCCATCACTTGCTGGTGTCCCATAGGGATGCCAGCATGCTTCTCCTGCATTGGCAGGTGGGTTCTTTAATGCTGAGCCACCAGGGAAGCCCCCAGTTCCCCTCCCATAAGTGCCCCAAATTGGTAAATGAATGTATACATAACCCACCAAACTATCTCAACTTGACCTCCTGAATACATTTTACATAGTTCCATGCTTCCCTACTGTGCAGACAAAAGTTAACATAGCCCTCCTGACTGCTCTCCTTAGCAAGGCCAGCTGGCAAGGCTGGCCCTTAGCTGGCCACACAGCATGTGGGATCTTAGTTCCCCAACCAGGGATTGAACCCATGCCCCCTACATTGGAAGCATGGGGTCTTAACCACTGGACCACCAGGGAAGTCCCAGAACTTGGATTTCGAGACAGTTCCCCTGACCCTAACTGATAAGAGGGGCTCACTCTGCTTAAACCGTCTGTACAAATAATGCAGTCCATGTTGGATGCCTGCTTTCTTTCCAGAAGCCTGGAGTTTAGATATGTGCTGGGCAGATGGTGCCTACATGACCAGCCCCCAGGGAAAACCCTGGGCTCTGAGTCTATAATGAACCTCGGTGTAAATTTCACTGTGCACGTGTTGTCACAACTTGCTGCTGAAGGAATTAAGCGTGTCCTGTGTGACTCCACTGGGAGAGGATTCTGAAAGCTTGTGCCTGGGTTCCTCCAGGCATCACCCCAAAACCTTTTTCCCTTTGCTGGTTTTGCTTTGCATTCCTTCACTGGACTAAATCAGAGCCATGAGTACAACTGTAAGCTGAGTTTGGGGCGTGGCCTTAGGGACCCCTGACACGCCTACCCCATACTCACTCCCCAGACTGCAAGGCCCCAGGGGGAAGGTGTCAGGGGTTTGTCTGCAATTGCTTCCCAGTGTCCTTCTCACCACAGGATGACAGTCTAGAGCCCTTCCAGGGTAATTTAAGAGCAAAGAGTACTCCAAGTACTCCACAAGTACTTTATAGCACAGATGGCCAAAAAGCACGTAAAAAGATGCTCAGCATCGCTGGTCATTAGAGACGTGCAGATCAAAACTACAGTGAAGTTATCACCTTGTACCTGTCAGAATGGCCATCATCAAAAAATCTACAAACAATAAATGCTGGACAGGGTGTGGAGAAAAGGGGACCCTCCTTCACTGTTGGTGGGAACGCAAATTGATACAGTCACTACGGAGAACAGTATGGAGGTGCCTTAAGAAACTAAAAATAGAACTACCATATGGCTCAGCAATCCCTCTCCTGGACATATACATGGAGAAAATCATAATTCAAAAAGATACATGCACTCCAACGTTCACTGCAGCACTTATTTACAATAGCCAGCATACCGAACCAACCTAAATGTCCATTGAGAGAGAAACGGATAAAGAAGACATATATACGATGGAATACTGTTTGTGCTACATTTTCAGACGTGTCCAACTTTTGCAACTCCACAGCCTGTGGCATGCCAGGCTCCTCTGTCCATGGGATACTCTAGGCTAGAATACTAGAGTGGGTTGTCATGCCCTCCTCCAGGGGATCTTCCCAATCCAGGGATCAAACCCACATCTCTTTTGTCTCCTGCATTGGCAGGCAGGTTCTTTACCACAAGTGCCACCTGGGGAGCCCATAAAAAATAAGATGACTTTATATATTCTCTCCCTAAGACAACGACTGCAGTCAGAAGAAAGGAAGGTGGATCCAAGTTCCCAGACACAACAGAACACAACACAGGAGGGCCCTCGGGCTGTAATTCCACCAGGCTCTTACTCACCAGCACCCCCAGCCCTCCACAGTCTGGGGAGGCCCAGCGCAGGCTCCGGCGTGGCCACCCTCTGCATCTGCACAGCCACCTTCAACCCCTGGACAAAGTGACAGGAACAGATTGTAGAGTCACAGCGTGGGTGGGATCCGCTCACACCTGTTCACCCAGACTGAACTGGTGTGACTGGCCCTGCTTTGGGAAACATGCTAAGAGGAGGGACAAGGCTCGTTCACCACGTCCAGGTTTACAACTCCTCAACACAAAGCTAATCAGTGTCATGGAATTTCAAGTCCAAGACAGGACAGACAGAGGGGGCCCAGGTAGGGAAGGCCTCATCTAAGCAGCCTCTGGGCAGGGTGGGGGGTTGATTCTGGGGCACAGAGAACCAGTGGATGGCCAGTAGACTGAGGGGTGAGGCAGGAGGCATGGGTGGAGCCCTGCAAATGAGGGGGTGTTAGTAAACTATTCCCAAGGGGAAAATCCCTGCTGTGGGAGAAGGGACGGGAACCCTCCTATACCAACGGCCACTCCCTCAGGAAAGGTGTTTGAACCAAGCTGTATATATTTTTTTTTAATTTCTATTTATGTTTGGCTGTGCTGGGTCTTCGTTGCTGTGCCTGGGCTTTCTCTAGTTCTGGTGTGCAGCACTCTCTAGTTGTGGTGACGGGATTCTCACTATAGTGGCTTCTCTTTTTGCAGAAAACAGGCTCAATAGTTGTGGCTCTTAGGCTCTAGAGCTCGGGCTCAATAGTTGTGGTACACGGTCTTAGTTGCCCCGTGGCACATGGAATCTTTCTGGACCAGGGATCGAACCCATGTGCCCTGCATTGGCAAGTGGATTCTTAAACCACTGGGCCACCAGGAAAGCCCCTGACTTGCTTTCTATAGGATGTCTCTGGCCTCCATGTTCAGCAGAAGGCTGGGTCCAGGAGAACTAACAGTGGCTCTGGGTAAGGTGGTGGCACCAGGGCCAGGAGGAGCAGTCAGAGGCAAGTTTATATTTTGGAGGAAAAGCTGGCAGGACTTGGTGAAGGTTGGGAAGCAAATGTGGCTGGTTCCTCAGGGCAGGTGATGGGTGGGAGACAGGGGAGAATAGGCCCCTTCTCCTCAGGGCAGGGCTCCAAGCACACCTTAAAGTATCCTTCTCTGTAACTCTCTCCACCTCAGAACCAAAACATAAGGCCCTGAGCCCAGAGCATGATTACCAGCCTGAACACTCTCCACACAGCCCTTGGGTCACAGGACCTGCTCATTCCTGCAGGTTTCCTGGCCATGGAAAGGATGGAAGGATTGAAGAAGGAAATCTGGACCCAGAGAGGCAAGACCTGGATCCTGGGTGCCACCCCCTCCCCTAGGACTGCCCTGGGCATGACATCACGCTGGGGATATTTACACTCAGTGCAGAAACACCAAGGCCTGTTCAGTAGTTCTCACCAGGAGCTAAGCCTGGGTCTCCAGCATGTTCCCAATTTCCTATCTAGTTGGCCTTCCATTCCTCCCTCCCTCCTGCCTCCCCACTTACAGACATATCCTGAACCTTGGGCCTTCTTGGCAGGGGCTGGGGCCCTCCTGGCAGACCACTTCCCAGGTCTACCGCATATTCAGAAGACTGCTGGAGAGCTGACCAGTCCTCTGGAGCTGGAGGCATCACCTCCTCTTCCATCTCAGACTTGATCTCTATCTTCAGGTCCAGCTCTGGCCCCTGGGAAAAGGAGTAGAGGGTGCTAAGCAGGAAGAGGTGGTATGGAGGCTGTCCTCACCCTAAGAGACCCAAAGTTTGGGGGTAGTACCATCAGAATTTGGGGTCCATGGGACTTCCTTGGCGGTCCAGTGGCTAAGACTCTGCACTCCCAATGCAGTAGGCCTGGGTTCTATCCCTGGTCAGGGAACTAGATCCCACTTGTCACAACTAAAGTGTTAATTGCTCAGTCATGTCTGACTCTTTGAGACCCCACAGACTGTAGTACGCCAGGTTCCTCTACCCGTGATTCTCTAGGCAAGAACGCTGAAATGGGTTGCCATTCTCTGCTCCAGGGGGATCTTCCTGACCCAGGAATTGAACCTAGGTCGGTCCCACATTGCAGGCAGATTCTTTACTGTCTGAGCGACAGGGAAGCCCATGTCACAACTAAGACCCAGCCAAATTAATTAATTAAGAAAAGAATTTGGGCAATGCGGGTCTGGCAGTTTCAGACCTGGAAACTCCCCTACTTCACTGTGGGCACCAACTACCAAGGGTCTCTGAGGACCGACTGAACCAGGGACTTGGACGCACACACCTGACCCTTTTCTGGTTCTGGGGGGCCCGTGGCTGGAGGGTAGACCACCAACCCTCAGAGGCACTGCGAGATATTTTACTAGAAAGGTTTTTGCTTTGTTCCAGGCAGCACTGCACAGCTTGTGAGATCTTCTTAATCCGACCAGGGATTAAACTTGAGACCCTGGCAGTGAAACTGCAGAGTCCTAACCACTAGCCTGCCAGGGGAGTCCCTAAAAAGGTTTTTATAGAAAAGTTGGGAGCATTTAGTTCTTAATATGAACACACTGTTCTGTGTTTTCCTAGGTTCTGTATCTGCCTACCTGGTATCTGTCAATCACAGGGCCACAGTTAGTTATCCACATCTCCCGTGACCCACAGCCCACACTCTGAACCGCCTCCTTTATGGAGTTCTCACACACCAAGCCAATACTCCCCCCACCCTAAATCACCCAAAATGGGTGCTCCCTCTAGATACTTCATGTCCTGGAGGAAACACCTTGGCTCAAGTGTCTGCCTGGCCCTGGTGTGTGCATCCAACTCAGCTACTCCTCACCTTCTCCTATGAAAGGGAATGAAGAATCGTCCCACATGAATCTTACCATCTGCAAATTATAGGATGAGTTTTCTTCTGAAATATCCTGCAGAGAAGTAGGCTCTTTGGGTGTAAACTGAGATTCCCAGTCTAAAATGAATGGGGAAAAAAAAAATTACCTTATTTCAGAAAGAAGTCATAGTATGAAACTGACACACACCTTTTTTTTTTTAATACTGACCCTAAACTTGGGACAATACTGAAAGGTAGAAGGTATCAATGAGCAAGGTATCAATGTGCTGTGTGCTCAGTCATGTCCAACTCTTTGTGACCCCATGGACCCCGCCAGGTTGCTCTGTCCATGGGATTCCTCAGGCAAGAATACTGGAGTGGGTTGCCATTTCCTCCTCCAGGGGATCTTCCCGATCCTTGAGAGTCTCTTGTGTCTCCTGCATTGGCAGGCGGATTCTTTACCACTGCAGTGAGCAAAGGGAGATTCTAAAGATTAGGGCTGTGTGTAGAGTTGGGCAGTGATGGGATGAGGTGGAAACCAGAGGCCTTTCCTGGTAAAAGAATTCATGCAGACTTCTTTTAATATTTATTTATTTTTGGCTGTGCTGGGTCTTCACTGCGGCATGTGGGATCTTTCGCTGCAGTGCGTGTGCCTCTCTGGTTGTGGTCCACAGGCACATGGGCTCTGTAGTTGCAGCTCAAGGGCTCTCCAGTTATGGCACTGGGGCTTAGTTGCCCTAGCTATGTGGGATCTCAGGTCCCTGACCATGTATGGAGCCCGAGTCTCATGCACTGGAAGGTGGATTCTTAACCACTGGAAGTCCCCTCCATGGAGATTTAGACTGATATTGCCAAAAAGTGTGTTATCAGAGAAACAAGAAGCAATCAAACAAGAAATATACATAGAAATGTTCAATATAAAGATTAACTTGGTTATACCCCAATACAAAATAAAAAGTTTGAAGAAGAGGAAAAAAAAAAGACAAACTTGTGACTTCCCTGGTGGTCCAGTGGTTAAGCCTCCACACACCCAATGCAAGGGACCCGGGTTCAATCCCTGGTGAAGGAACTAAGATCCCATACACCACTGCAAGTAAAGACCCTTTGTGCTGCAACTAAGACCTGCCACAACCAAATAAATAAATAAATATTTTCAAATTAAAAAAAAAAAAAAAACTAAACAAAAAGTGTGTATACGACATGGAGAAATCAGAATCCTCACCCACCACTGGGGGAAAGGTAAATTAGTGTCCTTAATCTCAAAAGAGGGCAACAGAGGATCAGACAGTTGGATGGCATCACCAAAACCACAGACATGGACTTGGGCAAACTCTGGGAGATGGTGAAGGACAGAGAAGCCTGGCATGCTACAGTCCATGGGGTCACAAAGAGTCAGACATAACTTGGCGACTAAACAAGAACAACAAATCTCAAAAGCAGTTTGACTGAAATTGAAGCTGTGATCAAAAATCTCCCAAAAAACAAAAGCCCATGACCAGATGGCTTCACAGAATTCTATCAAACATTTAGAGAAGAGATAATGGCTGTCCTTCTAAAACTCTTTCAAAAAACTACAGAGGAAAGAACATTTCCAAACTCATTCTACGAGGCCACCATCACCCTGATACCAAAACTAGACAAAGACAACATAAAAAAAAGAAAACTACAGGCCAATGTCACTGATGAACATAGATGCAAAAATCCTCAACAAAATTTTAGCAAACGGAATTCAGCAACACATCAAAAAGACAAACTTGTGACTTCCCTGGTCAAGTTGGGTTTATTCCAAGAATGCAAGGATTCTTCAATATATGCAAACCAATCAATGTGATACACCATATTAACAAATTGAAAGATAAAACCATATGATCATCTCAATAGATGCAGAAAAAGCCTTTGACAAAATTCAGCACCCATTTATGATTAAAACTCTTCAAAAAATGGGCACAGAAGGAACCTACTTCAACATAGTAAAGGTCATATATGATAAGCCTACAGCAAACATTATTCTCCATGGTGAAAAACTGAAAGCATTTACTCTAAGATCAGGAACAAAACAAGGGTGTCCACTTTCACCACTATTATTCAACATAGTTCTGGAAGTCCCAGCTACAGCAATCAGAAAAGAAAAAGAAATAAGAGGAATCCAGATCAGAAAAGAAGAAGTAAAGCTCTCACTGTTTGCAGATGACATGATACTGTACGCAGAAAACCCTAAAGATAGTATCAGAAAATTACTAGAGCTAATCAGTGAATTTAGCAAAGTTGGAGGATACAAAATCAATGTACAGAAATCACTTGCATTTCTATATACTAACAATGAAAAATCAGAGAAATTAAGGAATCAATCCCATTTACCATTGCAACAAGAAGAATTAAAAATCTAGGAATAAACTTACCTAAGGAAACAAAAGAACTGTACACAGAAAATTATAAGACACTGATGAAAGAAATCAAAGACAACATAAACAGATGGAGAGATATTCTATGTTCCTGGGTAGGAAGAATCAATATTGTGAAAATGACTCTATTACCACATGCAATCTACAGATTCAATGTGATCCCTATCAAACTACCAATGGCCTTTTTCACAGAACTAGAACAAAAAATTTCACAATTCATATGGAAACACAAAAGACACCAAACAGCCAAAGCAGTCTTGAGAAAGAAGAATGGAGCTGGAGAAATCAACCTTCCTGACTTCAGATTATACTATAAAGCTACAGTCATCAAGACAGTGTGCTACTGGCACAAAAACAGAAATATAGACCAATGGAATGAGATAGAAAGCCCAAAAATAAACCCATGCGCCTACTGGTACCTTATTTTTGACAAAGGAGGCAAGAATATACAATGGGGCAAAGATAGCCTCTTCAATAAACAGTGCTGGGAAAACTGGACAGCTACATGTAAAAGAATGAAATTAGAACACTTCCTAACACCACACACAAAGATAAACTCAAAATGGATGAAAGACCTAAGTAAGACCAGAAAGTATAAAACCCTTAGAGGAAAACATAGGCAGAACACTCTCTGACATAAAGTAAGATCCTCCATGACCCACCTCCGAGAGTAACGGAAATAAAAACAAGAATAAACAAGTAGGACTTGATTAAACTTAAAAGCTTTTGCACAGCAAAAGAACTTATAAGCAAGGTGAAAAGACAACCCTCAGAATGGGGAAAATAATAGCAAATGAAAGAACTGACAAAGGATTAATTTCCAAAATATATAAGCAGCTCATACAACTCAATACCAGAAAAACAAACAATCCAATCAAAAAGTGGGAAAAATACCTAAACAGACATTTCTCCAAAGAAGACATACAGATGGCTAACAAACACATGAAAAGATGCTCAACATCACTCATTATTAGAGAAATGCAAACCAAACCACAATGAGATATCACCTCACACCAGTCAGAATGGCCATCAAAAAGTCTACAAACAATAAATGCTGGAGAAGGTGTGGAAAAAAGGGAACACTCTGTACTGCTGGTGGGAATGTAAATTGATACAGCCTCTATGAAAGATGGTAAGGAGATTCCTTAAAAAACTAGGAATAAAACCACCATATGATCCAGCAATCCCACTCTTAGGCATATACCCTGAGGAAACCAAAATCGAAAAAGACACATGTATCCCACTGTTCATTGCAGCACTATTTACAATAGCTAGAACATGAAGCAACCTAGATGTCCATCGACAGATGAATGGATAAAGAACTTGTGGTACATATACACAATGGAAAATTACTCAGCCATAAAAAGGAACTCATTTGAGTCAGTTCTGATGAGGTGGATGGACCTAGAATCTATTATACAGAGTGAAGTAGGTCAGAAAGAGAAAGATAAATATCATATTCTAATGCACATATATGCAATCTAGAAAATGGTACTGAATAATTTATTTACAGGGCAGCAATGGAGAAACAGACATAGAGAACAATCTTATGGACATGGGGAGAGGGAAGGAGCGGGTGAGATGCATGGAAAGAGTGACATGGAAACTTACATTACCATATGTAAAATAGATAGCCAACAGGAATTTGCTGTATGGCTCAGGAAACTCAAACAGGGGCTCTGTATCAACCTAGAGGGGTGGGTTGGGGAGGGAGATGGGAGGGAGGTTCAAAAGGGAGGGGATACATGTATACCTATGGCTGATTCATGCTGAGGTTTGACAGAAAACAACAAAATTCTGTAAAGCAATTATCCTTCAATAAAAAAATAAATTAAAAAGAAAAAATAAATTTTTTAAAGCAATTTGGCAGTTCTTCAGAAAGTTTAACAAAATGACCCAGCAATTCCACACCTAAGTGGAATTCTCACACTCAAGGCAAATGAAAACACATCCACAAAACTTCTTGCACACAAATATTCAGAGTAGCACTACTCACAGTCACCAAAAGTAAAAACCAACACCCACCACCTGATGAATGGATCAACAGAATGTGGTCCTTCCACAAGGAGGACGGCCATTCGGCCTTAAAATGCAATGAAGCCTCTCATGCTATGACATGAAGGAGCCTCAAAAAACACGATGCTGAGTGAAAGAAGACAGATACGGATGTATGAGTCCATCTGTATGAAATGTCCAGGACAGGCAAATCCACAGAGACAGAAGGTGGATTAGCGGTTGCTGGGGGCTGCGGGAGGAGGGATGGGAAGTGACCGCTAATCAGTACAGGGTTTCTTTTTGAGGTGATGGAAGTGTTCCAGAGCTGGATAGTGGTGATGGTTGCACAACTTTGTGAACATACTAAAAACCGGTGAACTGTACACTTTAAAAGGGTGAAGTTTACAGTGTGTGAATATCTCAATTAAAAAAAAAAAAAAAGACAAGTTGATTTGCAGGGCAGGAATAGAGACACAGATATAGAGAACAGACTTGTGTACACAGCAGGGGAAGGAGAGGGTGGGATGAATTGAGAGAGGAGCACTGAAACATATACACTACCGTATGTAAAACAGATAGCTACTGGGAAGTTCTGTGTAACACAGGGAGCTCAACCAGTGCTCTGCGACAACCTAGAGTGGTGGGATGGGGTCGGGGGGTGGGAGGGAGCTTCAAGAGAGAGCAGGTGTGTGTATACTTGTGGCTGATTCATTTGTGGAAGAGCAGAAGCCAACACAACACTAAAGCGATTATCCTCCAATTTTAAAAACAGTATACACTTTAAAAAAAAAAAAAAAAACCTTAAAAAAAAGAAACTGAAACAGATCTTTTTTAAATTTTTTTAATTTATTTTTAATTGGAGGATAACGGCTTTACAATGTTGTGCTGGTTTCTGCCATACATCAACGTGAATCTGAAACCAACAATTAGAGGAGAGTTAGAAAGTGAAAAAGAGAAGTTAAAGGAACTCACGCAAACAGTCTTATTTCCCCTCAGAATACAGAATCTTACAAATACTCTCAAATGGACACTTCCCAGCAGCACCCACCCCTCAACGTCAGTCTGGGTGGGTCACGACACCCTCTGCCCCCGGGTACTTACCCACACCCGTGGCACAGAGAACATCGTGCTCTGCTGCTTTCAGCTCTTCTCTTGGCTCCACCTGGGAGACGAGACTGGCTTTGCATGGTGGAGTCCCTGCTGCTGGAGAAGGACATATGGGCCGAGGGAGGAAGGGCTTGCAGAGGAAAATAAATGCTTCCCCAGCCTGCCCACTCTCCACCTGGGCCTTAGCTCCTGAAGCCAAGCAAGTAGGCGGGGACCTAAGCAATCACATTCAATTTTTTTTTTAATGAATTCAATGAGGTTCCTTTACAAGGGCCCAAACCACAAACACTCTCCTCTCTGTCCTTCTGAACTGAGGTTCTCTAAGTTCCAAGGCCAAACTCAAGGAGACCTATGCAGGTCCTGACCATGGAGAAAGTATTAGTCACTCAGTCGTGTCCAACTCTTTGCAACCTCTATGAACTGTAGCCCGCTAGGCTCCTCTGTAGTTTCTATGTCCATGGAATTCTCCAGGCAAGAATACTGAGTGGGTAGCCATTCCCTCCTCCAGAGGATCTTCCTGACCCAGTGACTGACCCTGAGTCTCCCACAATGCAGGCAGATTCTTTACCATCTGAGCCACCAGGGAA
The DNA here is from genome assembly GCF_055505025.1 of Bos grunniens. Taxonomy (NCBI): domain Eukaryota; kingdom Metazoa; phylum Chordata; class Mammalia; order Artiodactyla; family Bovidae; genus Bos; species Bos grunniens. Next base: position 11,167,939 of record NC_141171.1, read on the forward strand.
GCCCTGACTATAGAGAGAATGAAGTCCACTCAATGCATGCAGCTGTTATCCTATGAAAGCCCATGAATGACAAACCTTCTGAAACCCACACTGCATCACTGTGGCCATGTGGCAAGCACTTAAAGGGCATTTGCAGGGCTTCCCCACCTACCAATGCAGGAGACGTGGTGGGTTCAATCTCCGGTCCAGGAAGATCACTCATGCTGTGGGGCCACTAAGCCCATGCACCACAACCACCGAGCCAGTGCTCTAGAGCCAGGGAGCCACAACTACTGAAGCCTGCGCATCCCAGAGCTTGTACTCCATAACAAGAGAAGTCGCTGCAGTGAGAAACCCGCGCACCGCAACCAGAGAGTAGGTCCCCCTCGCCCCAAGTAAAGAAAGACCCAGCACAGCCATAAATAAATAAATAAGTAATTTTAAAAAAAAGAAAAAAAGAGCATCTGCATACAGGAAGAACCAGAGTAGCAAAAGCCTTACCCCTGGGCGCCGGGGTCCTGCAGTTGTCCTGCAGCACGTGTCTGCACAGGTTCCTCCCAGCATCGTCCAGCAACGTCCACTCCTGGATGAGCTCCATCGCCACATCCTCTAAGGTGACTGATTCCTAAGGCAGTGCATGTATTGCGGCTCAGCAAGGACCACCCCCACCATTCTACAGAATGAGGGTTTATCCCTTGGGGAAGGCAGACCCAGTGCGAGAATATTCAGTGTTCTCTGCAAAGCTGGGCTCAGCAAACCTGGCCTGCCTCCTGTTTGTCTAAATAAAGTTTTATTGGCACATGGCCACACCCATCTGTTCATCTCTGTGGTTGTCACTGTGCTACTAGGGCAGAACTGAAGAGTTGCTGGGACAGAGCTCATATGGCGTACCCAACCAAAAATAATTACTTTCTTTTAACATTTGAACAAATCTGAAAGTATAAGCATTGGCTCTCTGCTGCTCCAGTATCCAGTGATGACAGAGACTGTTCTCAGCTTTACTGAGTTTTTCCTGAACTCCTTATTCAAGGCATCAGAAGTTTGAGCTTGCTCTTTTCATTTTCATGAAGTCCCTAGGATGAGTCATTGTTTTATGCCTGTTAAAACTGGACTTCCACTGCATCTGAGAAACGTGATGGCCTTTTAATCTCGGAATTCTCTAGAACAGCACTGACTGGTAAAGCTCTCTGTCATGAATGGAATGTTCTATGCCTGCACTTTCCAAAAAAAGGCAGCCACCAGCACGTGTGGCTCCTGAGCACTTGAGAAATGTGGTTTGGTAACTGAGAACCTGAGGTTTAAATTTTGTTGGATTTTAATTAACCTTAATTTTTAGAGCCACGTGTGTTTTCGGTAGGTCTCACAAGAGATGGCAGGGATGGCCGTGGAGGAGTTCTGTGGCTGCCGGCTCAATCTGAGCCCCCTCACTGCCATTAGACTCCGGAATTAGGTACCAAACCCCAGGGTTGCTTTGGGAACCCTCCATCCAAGCCAGTTCCCTCCAGAACTGTAGGTCATGCACTGAAAGAGGCTAAAAAGTCCCAGGGACGGGGCTAAAGATGCTCCACACTTCCCTCCTGTTTCCGAGAGAGCAGACAGGGTCCCGAGTACAAGATTATCCCACCCCCACAACCATCCAGACTCAGTCTTCCCCCTCACCATGATACCAGCGCCAGGGTTTAAAGTTTCAGTGTGTGTCCTTCCTGCAATAAGAAAGACGGAGGTAAGAGGAGAAACGAGAGTGGAAGCAGAACACCAAGCCGGGGTTTGGCCTGGGTAATTAATTCCATTTCTGTGGACCATGAGCAGGGCGCCAGTCCAAACAGCCAAATTACTCGGAAATTTACTTCAATATGCAACATATTGGGCTCCTCATCGTCTTTCACACCACAGGCCCTCACCATTTCCACTGACTCCTCTCACGTAATAAAAGGACCACATCTCCTCTTTGTTGTTGTTGTTGTGCGGTCACTAAGTTATGTCCGACTCTGTGACACCATGGACTGTGGCCCACCAGGCTCCTCTTGTCCATGGGATTTCCCAGGCAAGAATACTGGAATGGGTTACCATTTCCTTCAAACTTGAGTCTCCTGCATTAACAGGCAGATTCTTTACCACTGAGCCACCTAGGAAGCTCCCTTAAAACACAAGGGACTTCCCTGGCAGTCTGGTAATTAAGACTTCGCCCTTCAATGCAGGGGGTTTGAGTTCTATCTCTGGTCAGGCAGCTAAGATCCCACATGCCTCATGGCCAAGAAACCAAAACAAAACAGAAACATCATTGTAACAGATTAAATGATTATAAAAAGTCCACATCAACAACAACAACAAAATTTTTTAAACAAAAAAACCTCTAACACTTTCTACTTTTCCTCCATTACTTTTATCAAGTTGGGATTTTTATATGTATTTGTTTAGGTGAGTTTGCCTCTCTCTCTCCAACCACGACATAAACCCTCCAAGTACAGAACTGTGTCCCTCACCTTATCTTTGACAAAGGAGGCAAGAATATACAGTGGAGAAAAGACAATCTCTTTAACAAGTGGTGCTGGGAAAACTGGTCAACCACTTGTAAAAGAATGAAACTAGAACACTTTCTAACACCATACACAAAAATAAACTCAAAATGGATTAAAGATCTAAAAGTAAGACCAGAAACTATAAAACTTCTAGAGAAGAACAGGCAAAACACTCTCCGACATACATCACAGCAGGATCCTCTATGACCCACCTCCCAGAATACTGGAAATAAAAGCAAAAATAAACAAATGGGACCTAATTAAACTTAAAAGCTTCTGCACAACAAAGGAAACTATAAGCAAGGTGAAAAGACAGCCTTCAGAATGGGAGAAAATAATAGCAAATGAAGCAACTGACAAACAACTAATCTCAGAAATATACAGGCAACTCCTACAGCTCAATTCCAGAAAAATAAATGACCCAATCAAAAAAATGGGCCAAAAAACTAAATAGACATTTCTCCAAAGAAGACATACAGATGGCTAACAAACACATGAAAAGATGCTCAACATCACTCATTATCAGAGAAATGCAAATCAAAACCACTATGAGGTACCATTTCACGCCAGTCAGAATGGCTGCGATCCATAAGTCTACAAGCAATAAATGCTGGAGAGGGTGTGGAGAAAAGGGAACCCTCTTATACTGTTGGTGGGAATGCAAACTAGTACAGCCACTATGGAGAACAATGTGGAGATCCCTTAAAAAACTGGAAATAGAACTGCCTTATGATCCAGCAATCCCACTGCTGGGCATACATACTGAGGAAACCAGAATTGAAAGAGACACGTGTACCCCAATGTTCATCGCAGCACTGTTTATAATAGCCAGGACATGGAAGCAACCTAGATGTCCATCAGCAGATGAATGGATAAGAAAGCTGTGGTACATATACACAATGGAGTATTACTCAGCCATTAAAAAGAATACATTTGAATCAGTTCTAATGAGGTGCATGAAACTGGAGCCTATTATACAGAGTGAAGTAAGCCAGAAAGAAAAACACCAATACAGTATACTAAGGCATATATATGGAATTTAGAAAGATGGTAACAATAACCCTGTATACGAGACAGCAAAAGAGACACTGATGTATAGAACAGTCTTTCGGACTCTGTGGGAGAGGGAGAGAGTGGGATGATTTGGGAGAATGGCATTGAAATACGTATAATATCATATATGGAACGAGTCGCCAGACCAGGTTCGATGCACAATACTGGATGCTTGGGGCTGGTGCACTGGGACGACCCAGAGGGATGGTATGGGGAGGGAGGAGGGAAGAGGGTTCAGGATGGGGAACATATGTATACCTGTGGCAGATTCATTTTGATATTTGGCAAAACCAATACAATATTGTAAAGTTTAAAAATAAAATTAAATTTAAAAAAAAAAAGAACTGTGTCCCTAAAATTAAAAGACACTTGCTCCTTGAAAGAAAAGCTGTTACAAACCTAGACAGTGACCTAAAAAGCACAGACATCACTTTGCTGACAAAGGCCCGTGCAGTCAAAGCTACGGTTTTTCCAGTAGTCATGTACAGATGTGAGAGCGGGACCATAAGGAAGGCTGCGCACTGAAGAATTGATGCTTTCGAGCTGTGGTGTTGTAGAAGACTATTGAGAGTCCCTTGGACAGCAAAGAGATCAAACCAGTCAATTCTAAAAAAATTCAACTCTGAATAATCATTGGAAGGACTGATACTGAAGCTGATTCTCTAATACTTTGGCCACCTGATGTGAAGAGCTGCCTCACTGGAAAAGACCCTGATCCTGGGAAAGATTGAGGGCAGGAGGAGAAGGGGGTGACAGAGAATGAGATGACTGGATGGCATCACTGACTCAATCAATGGACATGAGTTTGAACAAACTCCAGGATACGGTGAACGACAGGGAAGCCTGGGGTGCTGCAGTGCATAGGGTCACAAAGAGTCGGTCATGACTTAGCGACTGATCAACAACCACTTTCTTCAGGACTCCAAATCCTGCCACCAGCAAGGCACTTGATGTGTACTTTATGTGTTAGAGGTTGGCAAACTTTTTGTATAGACAGCTAGATAGTAAATAGCTTAGGATTTGTGGGCCACAGGACTTCCCTGGTGGTCCAGTGGCTAAGACTCTGCACTCAGGGGGCCCAGGTCTGATCCTGGTCAGGGAACTATATCCTACATGCCACAACTAAGAGTTCACCTGGTGGGCTTCCCTGGGGGCTCATGGTAAAGAATACACCTGCCAATGCAGGAGACACAGATTCGATCCGTGATCAGGGAAGGTCCCACTTGGCTCACAGCAACTAAGCCTGTGCACCACAACTACTGAGCCTATGCTCTAGAGCCTGGGAACTGCAACTACTAAGCCCACGTGCTACAACTCTGAAGCTCACATGCCTAGAGCCTGTGCTCTGCAACAAGAGAAGCCACCACAATGAGAAGCCCATGCACCGCAACTAGAGAGTAGCCCCTACTTGCCACAACTAGAGGAAAGTCTGTGCAGCAACAAAGACCCAGCACAGTTAAAAATAATAAATAAATAATGAAATCAGGAAATTGAGGGGAAAAAGTCTGTGAGCCACATGTATGGCAACTATTTAATTGTGATTGTAGCACAGAAACAGCCATAGGGAGCATATAAACACATGTGTTCCAATGAGTGAATGAGTGAGTCACTCAGTCGTGTCCAACTCTTTGTGACCCCGTGGACTGTAGCTTGCCAGGCTCCTCTGTCCACAGAATTCTCCAGGCAAGAATATTGTGTTTTATCCTGTTCAAATAAAACTTTATTAATAGAAACTAGCACTGGAGCAGTTTTGGCTCACAGGTCACAGTTTGCCAATCCCTACTCTGTATCATGGGCTTCCCTGGTGGTTCAGATGGTAAAGAATCTGCCTGCAATGCGGGAGACCCAGGTTCAAAACCTGAGTTGGCAAGATCCCCTGGAGAAGGGAATGGCAACTCACTCCAGTATTCTTGCCTGAAGAATTCCATGGACAGAGGAGCCTGGCGGGCTCCAGTCCATGGGTCACAAAGAGTCAGACACGACTGAGCAACTAACTTATACACTTACTCTACATCATGTGGTAGAGAGAATACACCAAACACCAAATACTCTAATTCTACCTCCTACACATCTTAAACATCCAAGCTTTTCCAATTTCACCATCATCACCAAACCCCAACTTTTTCAGCTCCAAAATCATCTGAGTTCTGAACTTACCCAAACTTCTATATGTGTGGACTCTGCATTCATTTTTATTCATCCTAAACTCCATGCTGAATCCAGAAGCTAGTGTTTTGTTTAAATCATCAACAAAATCATATTACTCTGTATTTAAAACTCTGATTCAATGGCTTCCAAATGGCCTTAGAACAAGGTCCAAAGCTTACCATGATCTTCCATGCCCTCCCTCCTCTCCACCCAACTCTTTCACTCCACACTTGGTTTTCTGTTTTAACTATCCCCATCTTTTCTCAGCTCCTGGAACACACCAGGCTTTGTACTGCCTAAGAGATTATGCTTCTATGGTTCTTTCAAATCTCCTCCCTACTCCGATTCCATAGCCTGACTCTTTGTCTAGCTATATACAACGCATCTTTCAGGTTCAAACGTTTGTCCCTTTTAAGATACTTTTCCTGACTTTCTTACGTTCTCCTCCTCTGTGTTTTCTATTGGTTTGGCCAAAAAGTTCAAATGGAATTTTGTGTGACATCTTACAGGTGTGTCAACTACAACTGGCACTTGTCAAGGGCATCAGCCATCTGCCTCTCCTGGGACTGTATCCTCTGATGCTGCTGGGGCTGCCACTGACCTTTGACGGGCCCTGAAGAGAGTTCAGGGTGGAGAATACGAATGAGGAAATATGCCTCAGGGAAACTGGTGGAACAGGTCTTCAGATAGATATTTTTAGGAACTGGTTATGAACCCAATCTTTTCATCTCCTCATATCTAGAAAAGCACTAACTCCCTTCATGGTGACATCAGCTTCTCATGACTAGCAGACAACTTTCTGTAAAGTAAGTACCTGGTTGCATTGAACTTCCCCTTCACCAAAATCTTATATATTGACCTTCCTCCCCTACCTCTTGGGAACAGTTTCTCAGAACTATCTGAGGTGCTGTCTCCTGGGCTGCGGTCCTCATTTTGCCCCAAATAAAACAACGCACAACTCTCAAGTTGTGCAATTTTTCACATTGTGCAATATTTTTAAGTTGCCACACATATCACCCTTATTGTTAATTTAAAATCTGTCTTCCCAGCTAGACTAAAACCTCCACAGGGGCAAGCGCTAAATCTATTTTAGTCACATTTTTTCCCCTGTTCAGGTCCAGTTCATTAAACATCGGCCCCCCTCCAATGAAAATGTGCCCAAAAAATCAACTCAAGAATAAATCAGCACAGCTAGATTAAAAAGGCACATGCCTACATAAATACACACACACAGACACACACACACACACACACACACACATAACACCACCACCACCACAAAAGTCAAAAATAAAAATAATTTTAAATGTCTGATATAAAATCACAACACCAGATTTCAGGTATCTTTAAGAAACATTGATTCTTTCTAAAAAGACACAGTGGGACATGAATTCTCTGAAAAGAAATACCTCACTCATTAAATCAAAATCTGACATTTAACTTTCCTCCAGTATTAGTTTCTTCCTCATTTCTTATTAGAAGTGAGTCTTAAATGCAAATCAAAACCACAATGAGGTACCATCTCACGCAGGTCAGAACGGCTGCCATCTACAAACAAAAGTCTACAAACAAATGCTGGAGAGGGTGTGAAGAAAAGGGAACCCTCTTACACTGTTGGTGGGAATGCAAACTAGTACAGCCAGTATGGAGAACAGCATGGATTCTCTAAAAAACTGAAAACAGAACTGCCATACAACCCAGCAATCCCACTGCTGGGCATACACACCAAGGAAACCAGAATGAAACAGACACATGTACCCCAATGTTCATCCCAGCACTGTTTACAATAGCCAGGACATGGAAGCAACCTAGATGTCCATCGGCAGATAAATGGATAAGAAAGCTGTGGTACATATGCACAATGGATTAGCCATTAAAAAGAGCACATTTGAGTCAGTTCTAATGAAGTGGATGAAACTACAGCCTATTATACAGAGTGAAGTAAATCAGAAAGAAAAACACCAATACAGTATATTAACACATATATATGGAATTTAGAAAGATAATAGCGATGATCCCATGTGCAAGACAGCAAAAGAGACACGGATATAAAAAACAGACTTTAGGACTCTGTGGGAGAAGACGAGGGTGGGATGATTTGAGAGAATGGCATTGAAACATGTATATTACCATATGTGAAACAGATGACCAGTTCAAGTTCAATGCATGAAACAGGGCGCTTAAAACTGGTGCACTGGGACAACCCAGAGGGATGGGATGGAGAGGGAGGTGGGGGGGTGGGGGGTGGGACAGGTGAAACATGTACACCTGTGGCTGATTCATGTCAATGTATGGCAAAAACCACCACAATATTGTAATTAGCCTCCAGTTAAAATAAATTAATAAAAAAAAAAAAAGAAGTGAGTCTTAACCCTATTATTTTAAAAAGACATTCAATTTACTGCCAACTCAACTTCAGTTCCCAGTACTAACAAACTTATGCTCTTTTTCCTGGAGTCGCAAGTTTTGAAGCCTTCTGGTGATTTACAGGCTGGAGCCAACTTGAAAAGAACTAAATAACCTTATTTTTCATTGATGTTAGTAAGACTTGTGACATAAGTGAAAAATAGCTTTTATTAAGACTGGCTTCCCTTGCAGTAAGTAAAATTGATACAAAGTAAAAGTCACAAATTTAAAGCGCTTTTTAAGGAAAGAAAGGAAAGAAGGAAGAAGGAGAAAGAAAACCAAAGGGAAAGGAAAACTAACAGGTCCTAAGCTAAGGAACTGCAAATTGTCAGCCGCAAAAAAAAAAAAAAAAAAAAAAATCATCTAATTCATCCCTCGATAGAAAGTACATTCCATTTTTCAAATCCACATGCCAAGTCACTCAAACGAATCTGCACACGTAGACTCAGCCCCAAATTTCCTTGAGCAGAGCTGGATAATCTGAAACGCAATATGCAACAAAACGTGATTTATTAATAAAAAAATTATCCTGCATAAAAGAGATACAGTAGGCCTACAAATCCGGAAGGACAAGTGAATGCTGGAGCCAGCTGGTGCACCACTCCTTCGCTGCGGGACCTGGACTATACTTCGTGATTTCCCGCGCAATAAGTGGATGACAGTCCTGTCTCCCCAAACAAGGAGTACCTGAGCGCGACAGACTGGAGAGGGGGAGCTCAGCTGCACAGCCAAGCTGTGCGGTAGCCGCCCCAGACCCAGGCGGACAGCGGGGAGGAAGTCCCTTGGCCAGCTAATCCATTCTAGGCCCTCAGACCCCTCCCCGCTCCCGCCGAGCATTCCCGAGGGGATGGGCCGCACCTGCAGACTGGCCGGAGACACTCCCACCGCAAGGCGCCGCGCGGTCCAGCACAGCCACCTCCGTCCGCGGCCGCGGCGCACTTCCGCTTCCGGTGTCAGGGACCCCAGCAGCGGAAGTGGCCGAGACACTGGCTTTCAGGGCCGAAGGAGCTGCGGACTGTGGCGGGAAGGCTAACTCCTCTTTATATGACTTTGGAGGAGAAATTCTAGGTTCTTTCCCCCGGTTGGGGGTAAGGTCAAGGTCTGGGGTGGGGTCTGACCGGACCTAGAGGGTGGAGTTAGGGGCGGGGCGTATGCCACATGGTCCGGGCTAGTTGTTATTGTTTATTCAGTTGCTAAGTCGTATCCGACTCTGTGACCCCGTGGACTGCAGCGCGCCAGGTTTCTTGTCCTTCGCTATTTTCCAGAGTTTGCACAAATCCACTTCCATTGAGTCGGTGATGGTATCTAACCATTTCATCCTCTGCCGGCCTGCCTTCTTCTTTTGCCCTCAGTCTTTTCCAGCATCGGGGTCTTTTTCCAATGAGTCGGCTCTTCGCATCCGGTGGCCCAAGTATTGACGCTTCAACAACAGTCCTTCCAATGTCTGTTCTCGGATGAACTTAAGCCTGTGGAGTGGGGATTGGGGCGGGACCTAGACTTGGTGGGTGGGGCGGCGCTTCGCTGGCACTTTGGGATGCTCAGTGTTTGACTTTCCTCTCCTCTTTCCTTCCGCCCCCCACCCCTCGCCTGCCCCGCCCTGCCTTTCTCCTTTGTTTTTGGTTGGGTTTAGGGGTTCGACGGGGGGCGGTTGTTGTTTTCTTTTTGGCTTTTTTAGAAGAGAATAGAGTTTTTTAGACCAGGAGAGGATGTAAGAAGGGAGAGCCGACCTTTTTCGCTGGATAGTAGCCAATTGTTTGGGGTTGGGTTTTTTTATGTTTTGATGCCTTATACACAGGAATGATATATTTTACAAACTAGTCAGTTGCAACATTAGCCTGTAAAATCAAAAACATTTCTTAATATGTCTCAAAGGAAAAGGGAACTTTATAATGACACGCTTTCACATTAACCAGTATGACAAATCATAAGAAACTTAACACCATGTTCAAAATAAAATATACAGAACAAGCATTTTGAAGTCAATTATTGTGTGTAACTCACAGTTAATATAGGAGAAGGCAGTGGCACCCCACTCCAGTACTCTTGCCTGGAAAATCCCATGGACGGAAGAGCTTGGTAGGCTGCAGTCCATGGGGTCGCTAAGAGTCGGACACGACTGAGCGATTTCACTTTCACTTTTCACTTTAATGCATTGGAGAAGGAAATGGCAACCCGCTCCAGTGTTCTTGCCTGGAGAATCCCAGGGAAGGTGGAGCCTGATGGGCTGCCCTCTATGGGGTCGCACAGAGTCAGACAGGACTGAAGTGACTTAGCAGCAGTAGCAGCACAATTAATATTATGTGTACACTTCTCATTATTTCCTCCAAGGTTATCAACCAATGAAGCAAATATTCCTTTGATACAGAAGCACAAACACATATTTGTTTTTTAGTTGAGCAAGTTTTATTGAGTCTCATCACTAGAATTTGGTATCTAAATATATATATTTGCCTTTTTTTCCCCTCCACATTACAAAAGAAAAACAGACTAACTGAAAAAAACTTGTGAAAAAAAAAACCAAACTATGTATTATAATCACTTAATACCTGTTTTGAATTGTATCATTTCTTCCAAAGCAATTTTGGCTTACTAGCAAAAATCGTTTATTGTTTTTCTTAACTTCAATTCTTTTAGTTTTTTTTAACCTTTTTATTGATCTGTAACATACATATAGAAAATTGCTTTGCAGTGTACATACAGAAACATACAGGAATATACAGAAATCGACATAGCTCAAAGAATTTTCACAAAGTGAACACACTCAGAAAGTTCCCTCATGTCTGTTTCATTTACTGTCTGCTTCCTCAAAGGAAAATCACTATCCTGATTTCTACTACTATAGGTTGGCTTTGTCTATTTTAATATTTTATATAAATAAACTCACACTGTATGAATTCTTTTTTCTTTGATTTCTTTGGCTCAACATGTTTGTAATCTTTGTTCATGTTATTGCACATTGAATAAATAATTCCATACAGTGCAATGTGGTGAAGTCATTAAAGTTTAAGTAGTATATAGTTTACAATAGCTACTCAAAATATGTCAGTGTTATGAGTTAACTACACAACAACATCTTTATTTTAATCCCCTGGTGTTTATCTATTCCCAAATTTAATCTGCACCATCTGATTTTATTGCCTAGAATTGTTTGCATGAAAAAAATATTTTTTAACAAAATCAAATTTTGTTAGTGCCATAAACATTTCTTTCCGCTAAAGAGTAAATGATTTGGCAAGATTAACCTCACTTGAAATGTGATAAAATTGAGAGTGAATAAAATCAACCACCTTGACATAAAATCACTGAGCACAGAGAAGGTATTTCTTAACCATTTGTTGGATGGATAAGAAGAAGATGGGTGAATGGATGGGCAGGTGGGTAAATGATGCATGGACAGATAGGTGGGTGGGTTATGGATGAGTGGATGATGCATGGATGGATGGATGGATGGATGATGAGGGATCATCATGGAGGGATAAATTAATGTGATGACCAGATTCCTAAATCCCATTTTAATGCACTTGTTACAAAAATTAGCTTATTAATGAGTATCCTTAGACCTGGATTTTCAAGGGCAATAAGAATATATTGGCAGATTTTAAATGATGTGAAAGTCGCTCAGTCATATCTGACTCTTTACAGCCCCAAGGACTGTAGCCCACCAGGCTCCTCTGTCCTTGGGATTCTCCAGGCCAAAATACTGGAGTTGGTAGCCATTTCCTTCGCCAAGGGATCTTCCCAATCCAAGGATTGAACCCAGGTCTCCCGCATTGCAGGAGCATTCTTTGCCATCTGAGCTACCAGGGAAACCCAAAGGAACCAGTTAATATATCTGTAGGATTTTCTTCAGTTCCTTATACCCCAAGATTTAGATCTTTCATACCTCAATCCTGCTTCATAAACCCAGCTGCTTTGAATTTCTTATTCCTTAGTTTCCCCAGAAGATGGCAGTAGGGTGTAAAGACTAAGTGGGCTTCTCTAGTGGCTCAGACTAAAGAATCTTAAGTATTAATGTCCAAATAGGATTCAACCATCATTCTTATCAATAAAATAATATTAATAACAAGGGAGGGTTTTCCCAGGTGGCTCAGTGGTAAATAATCTGTCTGCCAATGCAAGAGACATGGGTTCAACCCCTGGGTTGGGAAGATCCCTTAGAGGAGAAAATGGCAACCCACTCCAGTATTCTTGCCTGGAAAATCCCACAGACAGAGGAGCCTGGCAGACTCCATGGTGGTGGCAAAGAGTCTGATATGACTTAGCGACTGAACACATACACAGATAACAAGGGATCTTATTTGCACCCTGCCGTAATCCAAGTACAGTATTTCTTTTTTCCAGGCATAAATGTATATTAAAATTTTTACAGTAAATAAACTGACTTCCTTTTTTGGAAGGCAGTCAAATTCTATTTTTGGAGTTCCCTGATAGCTCATTTGGTAAAGAATCCACCTGCAATGCAGGAGACTCCAGTTCGATTCCTGGGTCAGGAAGATCCCCTGGAGAAGCGATAGGCTACCCACTCCAGTGTTCTTGGCTTCCCTTGTGGCTCAGCTGGTAAAGAATCCGCCTGCAATGTGGGAGACCTGGGTTCGATCCCAGGGTTGGGAAGATTTCCTGGAGAAGGGAAAGGCTACCCTCTCCAGTATTCTGGCCTGGAGAATTCCATGGATTGTATAGTCCATGGAAAGTTATGACCAACCTAGATAGCATTTTCAAAAGCAGAGACATTACTTTGCCAACAAAGGTCCGTCTAGTCAAGGCTATGGTTTTTCCTGTGGTCATGTATGAATGTGAGAGTTGGACTGTGAAGAAAGCTGAGAGCTGAAGAATTGATGCTTTTGAACTGTGGTGTTCCAACCAGTCCATTCTAAAGGAGATCAGTCCTGGGATTTCTTTGGAAGGAATGATGCTAAAGCTGAAACTCCAGTACTTTGGCCACCTCATGCGAAGAGTTGACTCATTGGGAAAGACTCTGATGCTGGGAGGGATTGGGGGCAGGAGGAGAAGGGGACAACAGAGGATGAGATGGCTGGATGGCATCACCGACTCAATGGACATGAGTTTGGGTGAACTCCGGGAGTTGGTGATGGACAGGGAGGCCTGGTGTGCTGCGATTCATGGGGTCGCAAAGAGTCAGACACTACTGAGCGACTGAACTGAACTGAACTGATAGTCCATGGGGTCACAAAGAGTGGGACACAACTGAGTGACTTTCACTAAATTCTATTTTATTTGATCTGTTTTTCTTTTTCTTTCTTTTTTTTTTTTTTTTTTGGCCTTGCTACATGGCATGTGGGATCTCAGTTCCCCAACCAAGGATCAAACTTGCACCCCCTGCATTGGAAGCATGGAGTCTCCACTGGTCCACCAGGGAAGTCCCCTGTTGGACTTCTAAGTGAAGTCACATACTTCTAAGTGAAGGTTCCCCCATACTTCCAAAATAAGATAATGTTGAAGATACCTTATAATGAATTTCACATTTGACCTTATTTTTTTTTGTAACAACAGTTGTGAAAATTGAGTTACAGTCTTAAAAAAAAAAAAAATTCCTCCCTTAACATGCACCTTTTCTGAAGCTTGTCAAGACAGTTAGACACATTACGACAGCAATATTCAGAAAGATAACCTTTTTTTTTCTTGAGTTTGAAATTTTAATGTCAAAATAAAGTCTTAAAATAACCCTTTCACAAAAAATAAGGTAGGTTTATGCTGTAAAAACATTAGTTCTTTGTCAAAGATTATGTTCATCTGTTTTCATGTATGTTCTGCTGTCACCACCTGTCAGCATCATCTTTAATTTTTATGTATTTATTTATTTATTTGACCACCCTGGTCTTAATTGCAGCACATAGGGTTTTGGGTTTTTTGGGGTTTTTTTCCCCCACATGTGAACTCTTAGTTGCAGCATGTGGGATTGAGTTCCCCTACCAGGGATCAAAGCCAGGCCCCCAGCACCGGGAGTCTTAGCCACTGAACCACAGGCAAGTCCCTAGCATCTTCTTTAAAGATCTTTTTTTCTTTTGTATGGAGAGCTACATGGAGGCTCCTTGGCTATCCAGGTATGCTTTGCAGCCTAAATGTATAACACTGACAGTGAAGAGGTCAACTGTGGTTTCATGCACATGCTGAGTTGGTCCCAGTGTTGTCTGCACATCTCAACAGATCTTGAAGGAAAAATACTGGTACTCCTCATCACAGTCCTTTTTAATTTTGCCACAAATCCCATAGCACCTGCCACATTGGCTGCAGCACTTTGTCCGGGAAGGAAAGCTAATATTCAGATGGACACCAAACAGTGAAGAGCCAAACCCATTTAGCGGGGAGGATTTATCATCATAACATGGGAAAGGCTTAGATCCATCCCCTCATTTATACTTGGAAAGCTGGTGCTCACCTCCCAGGAAGTTCAAGATGGCGTTCAGGCGTTTGTCTGTCTTGTGGATTCCCTTCTAGTTAGTCTGCAAGGTAGCCCTCCAGTCAGTAGCCTGGGCCTGCTCCTGGCACCTGAAAGCTGTGGTCAGGAGAGGGATGAGGAGGGTGGGAGGCAAAGGCCATCGGTGGAGCATGGAATCCCACGGGTCCCCAGAGCCTGCAAGGTGGGTGCCCCTCCCCGGAGCCCCCAGGCCGCCCTCAGTAGCAGCCCCAAACCGCGTTCGATGACCTTGTGCATGCGTGCCAAGTCACTTCAGTCGTTTCTGACTGTTTGCAACCCTATGGATCATAGCCTGCCAGTTTCCTTTGTCCAGGAGATTCTCCAGGCATGAATGCTAGAGTGGGTTGCCATGCCCTTCTCCAGGAGATCTTCAGAACCAGGGATCGAACCCAGGTCTCTTATGTCTCCTGCAGTGGCATGCAGGATCTTTGATCCACATCCATGTGTCCTTCCTGGCTGGAGGCTGGTCCTCACCGCCTCCACTGGGCTTCCACCAGGGAGGCGATCTCACTGTACAGTATTTCTAAATCTTGTTTCAGAATAAAACCAGAAAGAGCTGGAAACTTTGAATTCTGTTTTCCTGCTTTGATGACATAACCAAATAAGGGAGAGATTGTATTAGGTCAGGTTCCTGTAGTGGGGGGCTGAGTGGTTGGGATTTGTTGGGAATGCTACCAGGAGACGGAGAGAAGGAAAACAGGATGAAGGAATGGAGCAAAGATGTAGGTTCAGCCAGAGTCAAAATCACCCTGTGGCTTCCCTGGTGGCTCGGTGATAAAGAATCCACCTGTCAACACAGGAGACACAAATTTGATCCCTCTTCTTGGAAGATACCACATGCTGTGGAGCAACTAAGCCAGAGCACCCACAACTACTGAGCCTGTGCTCTGCACAAGAGAAGTCACTGCAGTGAGAAGCCTGCACACCACAATTAGAGAAAGCCCGTGCGCAGCAATGGAGACTGAGCACAGCTAAAAATAAATAAATGAATACACAGACCAATTTTTTCCAAAAAATTTTTTTAATTTAAATGTAATGAAAGGGGAAATGACATTCATATTCTGTGTAGCAACTTTTGAGGCAGTGGGCAAACATAACCAGACAAAGGTTTGATCAGAGTAGTGGACCCCCTTGATGCTCTGCCCAGATCCCATCCATCACTTTCCCTGTCAGGTTATGTCCCCACCCCACCCCAGGGGCAGTCCACGGTCAATGACTGACACAGGGGGATAAAAAGTCCCCACCTCAAGACAGATCATCTCCATGGTATTCAGTACATACTCCAGAGCTCCCCCACACAATTAGCTGCGGTGACCTCTAGCCTCCCTAAAAAAAAAAATGTACATCCCAACCCCTCCTCCCCCGAACAAACCATATATATCCCAAAATACCCTCAACAAATTATTTGCATGCTAACCATTACTCCCCTCAACACAGCATATGCATTCTAATCCTTACTCAAAAACAACAAAAAAAGATCATTTGTATGCCAACACTTAACCGTCCAACAAATTATGTCGTCCTAACTACCCCAACAAGTACCTACTACCCCAACAAGTCATGTGATCACAACCCTAGCACCTCTGACAAACTATGTACATCCGAGCTCTTAACCTCCCTCCCCCAACAAAGCATGGGCCTCTTAATTCCTGTATCAAGATCTGCTGAAAGGCAACTGGCCTAAGATGACCACCTTATGAAAGGATTTCTACCAATTAGCAGAGGCTACTTTGGGAGCTATTACGAAGGCTTCCTGAGAGGAAATATCTTTCCTGGGTCTGAGAGTTGGAAGGGGAGTTGGAAGAGAGAGAAACGGAATTTCAGATAGTGGGAATATCATGTACAAAAAGACTCCATGAGAATGGGGGACTTTGTCTGCTCAGTTTTATCCCTTGGACCTGAGAATGGAGAGTGTCCTCTAGGGTGAGGCTGGAGGTTGAGCCTAGACTGTACGATATGTAGATGCCCAGAGATCCACATTGTTGGGAGTTACTGGCCCCTACCACCAGGAGACCTCTCAGGAGCTAGACTTCTCTGAAGCAGCTGATAACTACTTTCTGCAAATCTTTATGTTCATGCATTCATTTAAATAAATATTTATTGAACACCTACTGTGTGCTAGACCCCATGGGAGGTGCAAAGATTATAGCAATGCATAAGCTAAACAAAAACCCTTGCACTGTGGAATTGGCATTCCAGTAGTGGAGAGAGACAATAAACAAAATAAATCAAGTAAGAAACTTCCCTGGTGGTCCAGTGGCTAAGATTCTTCATTCCCAGTGAAGGGAGCCCAGGTTTGATTCCTGGTCAGGGGACTATATCCCACTTGCAGCAATTAAGAGTTTGCATGCTGCAACTGAATATCCCACATGCCACAACTTAAGACCTGGCACAGCCAAATAAATAAATATTTACTTATTCATTCATAAATAAATAAAGTAAATAAGCAGATTGCTCTGTATATTAGGCTTTCCTGATAGCTCAGTCGGTAAAGAATCCACTTGCAATGCAGGAGACCCCAGTTCAATTCCTGGGTCAGGAAGATCTGCTGGAGAAGGGATAGGCTACTCACTCCAGTATTGTTGGGCTTCCCTTGTGGCTCAGCTGTAAAGCGGGAGACTTGGGTTCCTTTTCATATATGCAAAAATGATATATTATAAAACCTTATTTCTGAATAAATCTATAATAGCTTGTTCAATAAGAATAAAATGAAAACTATAAAGAATGAGAAAGGCATCATGTCATAGTTTAAATATTATGTTTGGTGGTGTGTAAAATAATGGTGGCTTCCCTGGTGGTTCAGGTGGTAAAGAATACACCTGCAATGCTAGAAACCTGGGTTCAATCCCTGGGTCAGGAAGATCCCCTGGAGAAGGGAATGGCAACCCACTCCAGTATTCTTGCCTGGAGAATTCTATGAACAGAGGAGCCTGGTGGGCTACAGTCCATGGGGTCACAAAGAGTCTGACATGACTTAGTGACCGAATGACAAAATAATGGTGCCCCTTAAAGTTGATAATGCTTTGGGTTTGCTTACATATAGAATGCATAGAGAGGGGAAATGTTAACTCCACCTTAGCGTAGGGAAGAGGGCAGAGTAGAGCTCTGGGGGATCTACTTTGGGAGTCAAGGAAGGATGTATTAAAAAAAATGCACACATGGAAGTTGTGTCCAAGGGCAGAGCAGTGGAGGAAAAAGGGAAATTCCAGATGGGGGTGACCACACGGAGGCTGGACCACGAACTTGTGTGCAGAGGGTGCCTAAGCAAAGTTGCTCAGGAAAGGTGGGCAGCCTGAGGGAGAAGACTGGGAAATGAGGCTGGAGAGGTGAACTGGGGCCAGACTGAGTGGGACTTATATGCCTATGATGCACATTTAGCCTGCAAAGTATCTGTGGGGCTGTGAGACAGGGTTGTGATGGGCTCAGATTCATGTTTCTGAAAGCTCTCTCAGCTGCAGGACAAAGAATGGGATGAAAGAACAACCATTCTGAAGACTGTTAAAGTTATTCCAGATCAGAGATGTCTGAGGGACAGAAAAATGGAGTAATTTTCCCGAAGTCACATAGCTAGTAACTGGCCAAGCCAAGATTTGAAACTAGACAGTCTGACTCTAGAACTACCACTCTGCAACAACATTGGTCTGACCATTAGGTGGCGCTGTCTGTCCTTCTTGATCAACTCTTGCCTCCGACTCTCTCTCCACCTCCAGAGGGCCACTAGGAGAAAGATCAAGAAGGCCCACCTCATGGCTGCTGGGCCAGTGAGACATTGAGAACCCAACAGTCTTACTGTGCAAGATTCACGGCCTTGTCGACCCCAAGTGAAAAAGTGAAAGTGTTAGTCACTCAGTCATGTCCAACTCTTTATCACTCCAGGGACTGCCACCAGCCAGGCTCCTCCATCCATGGGATTCTTCAGGCAAGAATACTGGAGTAAGTAGCCCTTCCCTTCTCCAGGGGATCTTCCTGACCCAGGGATCGAACCCAGGTCTCCTGCATTGCAGGCAGATTCTTTATTATCCGAGCCACCAGGGAAGTCAACCCCAAGAGCTGGCTAATTCCACCAAGCTCCAACCACCCAAGGAAGTCCCTCTTCATCTTCTCTCATTCACACACTAGTCTCCAACTCTCTCTAGAGTTAATGTTGACTGTACTTGGTGTCTCCACTTCTTCACCTTCCATTTTTTCCTCAATCTACTCCATTCTGGCCTCCATCATCACCTCCATCACCATGATGTCTGCCACCAACCTCCACTGTTATCAGTACCATCACCATCACAACCACCACCTTTACTGAAATGAAGCAGGACCCCATGGTCCTTACCCTCCCCCCAACATGTCCTCTCCCTGCCTTTTGTCTGTGATAAACTTTAGTCAAAGAATATGTTTAATTAGAGAAGTGAGAAATGTGGAAACAAAGGAAAACAGTCAAAGGAGGCTAAATAATAATAATGTAGTCATTAAGTACAGTCAATGACCTTTTGTTCTTTCTCAAGGGCTGTAGATAATATTCTGAGCAATATCCTGTGAGTGATATCAGTGTCTTATAGATACTGAAACACGAGGTGGAGAAGTTAACTACATGATGACCAGACTGTACCCAGGACTTCAGCTGCCACAATTCTGAGAACTGACTGCAAAGTACCCTGGAACTGAAGATAACTATATCTAAAACAACCAAGATGATGCTGGTCAGACCAATTGATGACCAATTTAAAGATAACTGTTAGAGATTACTATGCTGTTTCTGCATGAAGCCCCCGCCACCACCCCCCACCACCCCTGGACACTATAATGCTCTCACTCCCTGCTTCTCAGCATGGGTGGGACAGGCCTTTGGAGAGATGTCGGCCATCCTCCCCCCAGCCCAAGTGGCCAGCATCTGAAATAAAGCAAACTTCCCTTTCCACCAACCTGGCCTGTTTATTGGCTTTTGAGCAGCGAGCAGCCGGACCCACACACTCCTTTCAGTAACATTATCACCACCAGCACCAACAATACAACTGTCCCCGCTGCCACCATCACCTCCGCCACCACCTGTACTATCTTTCTCCACCAGTATCCTCGTCACCACTATCATCCTCACCATCGGAGCTGCTCTTCCCAAGAATAGAACAGCCTCCTTACTGTTCTGTGCTGTGAATGCTTTCAGTCAATTCAATTTGGTCTCTTTCTTTGGTCCTCCATGAAACTGTACTCTACTCATCTCTCCCCATCTATCTGGCCATTCTTGCCCTGTTTTCTCTATTAACAGCTCCTCCACTCCCTGATTTTTGGGGAGAGGGGGCTGTGGCTGAGCTGGATCTTCATCACTGCTTGCAGACTTTCTCTAGTTGCAGAGACCAGTGGCTATTCTTCATTTCAGCACCCAGGGTTCTCACTGCGGTGGCTTTTCTTGTTATGGAGCACAGCCTCCAGAGCACAAGGGCTTCAGTACTTAAAACACATTGCCTTAGTTGCTCTACAGCATGTGGGATCCTCCCCGGCCAGAGATTGAACCTGGGTCCCCCGCTTTGGCAGGCAGATTCTTAACCACTGAACCACCTGGGAAGTCCCTTCACTCCTTGATTTTTAAAATGCTCAGGACTCTATTCTCAGTCTACAGTCACTCTCTCAATGATTTAATCTATTATCATGGCTATAATTGGGCTTCCCTGGTGGCTCAGTCAATAAAGAATCTGCCTGCAATGTGGGAGACCTGGGTTCAATCCCTGGGTTGGGAAGATCCCCTGGAGGAGAGCCTGGCAAACCACTTCAATATTCTTGCCTGGAGAATCCATGGACAGAGGAGCCTGGAGGGCTACAGTCCATAAGGTGGCAAAGAGTCCAACACAACTGAGCGACTAACACTTTCACTTTCATGGTTATAATTACTATCTATTGGCCAGGAGTGGAAGGGGAAAACTCTCCATTTTGTGATCTAGACTACATATACAATGTATATTGAAATCACAACACCTCAAAATCAACTTATCCAAAGCTCAATTCTACCTCTCCCCCCAAACCTGCTTTTCCTCAAATGTATCCTTTCTCTATAGTTCTATATAGAAATTATTGTGCTAATTTTGTTCACTGCTATATCCCTAGAAAGTAGCACAGATCCTGACATTCAATAATATTCATCTTAGGCATTTCCTTGGTGGTCCAGTGGCTAAGACTCCACTCTCTCCCTGCAGGGAGCCAGGGAGCCAGGGTTCAATGCCTAATCAGGGAACTAGATTCTCCAGGCCCCAACTAAAGATCCAAGACCCAGCGCAGACAAACAAATAAAAAATAATAAAAATATTCATCTTAATAAACATTTGCTGAGAGAGGGAATGATTCCCAAATCCTACATTGGTCTAGACAGCCCCAAAAGACCAAATAATTCATCACCTTCTACTATACTTTGAGACTCCAGCCAGATCTGATGAGTGCTGTCATCTGAGGGAGAAGGGGAATCCTCAGATTTGTAAAGAAAAAAAAAAAAAAAGACTCTTCCACCAGATTTCCCTCTGGCACAATTTCACGTCTGTCTAAGAAACTTCCTTCTTTAATTTTTTTTTATGGATCTCTGTGATCAACTAATTTTAGTTTTTCTTTATAAGGATACATCTTTGTTTAACCTTCATTCCTCAATGATATTTTCACCAGATATAAAATTCTGAGTTGACAGTCTCTTCTTTCATCATTTAAAAATACTGTTCTACTCTGTTGTGTGTTATGTCGCAGCCTGGATGGAAGGGGAGGCTGAGAGGAAATGGATACATGTACATGTATTGCTGAGTCCATTTGCTGTCCACATGAAAGTATCACAACACTGTTAATCAGCTATACTCCAATATAAAGTTTTTTTAAATAATTAAAAAATTTAAAAATGACTCTTCCAAATCAGTATTATGAAAATGACTATACTACCCAATCTACAGATTCAATCAGTTTCTATAAAATTACCGAAGACATTTTTCACAAAACTAGAACAAAAAATTTTACAATTTGTATTGAAACCCAAAAGATGCCAAATAGCTAAAGTAATCTTGAGAAAGAAGAATGTAGCTGGAAGAATCAACCTTCCTGACTTAAGACTATACTGCAAAGCTACAGTAATCAAGACAGTACAGTACTGGCACAAAAATAGAAATATAGATCAGTGGAACAAGACAGAAAGCACAAAGATAAACCCACACACCTTTGGGCACCTTATCTTTGACAAAGGAGAAAAGAATATACAATGGAGAAAAGACAGCCTCTTCAGTAAGTGGTGCTGGGAAATCTGGACAGCTACATGTAAAAAAATGAAATTAGAACACTTCTTAACATCATGTTTATAGATAAGTTCAAATGGATTAAAGACCTAAATATAGGACCAGAAACTATAAAAATTCTTAGAGGAAAACATAGGTAGAACATTTTGGACATAAATCACAGTAAGATCCTCTTTGACCTACTTCCTGGGTCATTTGTTTTAATGGAAGTAAAAACAAAAATAGACAAATGAGACCTAATTAAGCTTAAAAGCTTTCACGGTGCAAAAGGAAACTAAAACAAGATGAAAAGACAACCCTCAGAATGGAAGAAAACAACTGCAAACTAAGTAACTGACAAAGGATTCATCTCCAAAATACACAAGCAGTTCATGCAGCTCAGTATCAGAAAAACAAAGACCCAATCAAAAAATGGGCAGAACACCTAAACAGACATTTCTCCAAAGAAAACATACAGATGGCTAGTAAATATAAGAAGAGATGCTAAACATCAGTGATTGTTAGAGAAATGCAAATTAAAACTACAATGAAGTAACGTGACACAGCAGTCAGAACAGCCACCATCTGCAAACGGAACGGACAATGACTAGTGGTGTGTCTAGGCCTCCTGGGGCCAGGTTGACCACAGCAAGGAAAGCACCACAAGGCCCACCAGAAATCTACAGGGATACAGCGTTCCCATCCCTGCAGTCCACTGCCAGGCATGTAGAAAGCAGAAAATACCGAGACTTCGTAAGGGCTGACTACCTCAGATTTGCTGCACTCGTGGGTTTCATGTGGATCACAACTTCTGGATAAAAAGACTGCAGATACTAAGTGTCAATGTGAAACTAGAAATCAGCTCTATTGAATTCCTATCAGAAATCTTGCAGAAAGTATGCCATTTGGGTTCTGATCTGCTATAAAAGATGAAGATTTAAGTGACCGTAATTAACCTGTCCTGTGCCCCATCCATAAGAAATTCTCTGTAGTAGGTTGTGGCTGGATTAGGCTTCCTGGAACATTCCACTCTCAAAAGAACTGATGTGCTTAGATAATCTGTGGAGGGTTCCGACTTATAATTTAAACTTTGAGTTGTATCCTGAGGTAACCACAAATTGAATTCAACCAAACTGGGGTCATCAAGTGGCGAAAGGCATAGGAGGGAATAATCTTATTTCTTTTAGTAATATTTTATTTGGGTAGTGCTTCTTCTGTGTTCCACATTAAAGTGTTTTGTTTTTGTGTGTTTTTTTTGTTTGTTTGTTTGTTTTGGCTGTCACTTGGAATAGTTCTTTGACAGAGCATATCGCTTAGCTAAATAACCTGAAGTATGCATTGGAATTATGAAATGTCTCATGAATTTGCAGATCCCTAGAGAGGAAGTGGCAGCCCACTCCAGTGTTCTCACCTGGAGAACCCCAGGGACGGCAGAGCCTGGTGGGCTGCTGTCTATGGGGTTGCACAGAGTCGGACACGACTGAAGCGACATAGCAGCAGCAGCAGCAGCAGAGAGGAACCAAATGGCTTTAACATAAAGGGCAGTAAATGAAGGGGGCTCTCGTTCAGGTGCTGCTAAAGCTCCCCTAATCAGGTCTAAACTGCATAGTAAACTGGTGCAAAGAGTTTGTATAGCTTCTGCTCAGGCCAAAGGAACACACTGACCTGTGTTCAAATTCAAAACAGTGAGAGCAGAACCTCAACTTAAAACACACTTAAGTTTCACAGATCTTGAATGATCTTTGACAAGAATTCCGGATGCATTTATACCCAAACATTTACGGTATTAGGTATTCTGTAGATGCAGTGGTTGTCCCAGACTAGCTTTGTTATCAACTTTCTGGGGTGTCTTTACATAGTTCATTTGGAGAATCAGGGGTGAAAGGCAGGTGATGTAGCACTTCTGTCTTTAATAATTACAGCTTCAACTATCCAGTAATTTTTAGTCCTGAAAAGGGACACCAGGACACCGCCCAGGATTACTGAAAAGTCTTTCTATCTGGTAATTTCCTGGTTTCGTACCTTCAGTTCAGTAGAAACATTTCAAACTGGCATGTGACCACTTGATGCAGAGTCTGGGTTTCTCTAAAGAAACCCTTTGCTAAATGTAGGAGTTGCCAACTGGCTACTAGCAAGCATGAAGCAGATGGGTGAGTAAAACTATCCTGATATGGGAGTATCTCCCTCTAGGAGTTGAGTCTTGATAAAAGTGTCAATGCAGGAATCCTACTCCTGGGAGGCTTACGGAATCACCTGATGGGACCTGCAAACTGTATCTGAGCAACAATGTTGGGGTTATTTGAGGTGGCGGGCAGATGTCTACGTTCTGATGTGCTTGGGTGAGTAGAGCGTGTCAAGCCAAGGAGAAGTCAGATGATTGAGAAACAAAGGATTCTTGGTTAATCTAAAGACTTAATTTGGAAACCAGAACTCTTTTAACAAATAATCTCTTGGATCTTGAGCCACATATTTCCCCTGAAAAGTGCATTTCTTTTCCAGCAAAATTTTGTCAGGGATTATTTCATTAAAGAACTGAGATGAATATGTTATTTAATGGCATAAAAATCTGAAGACCTGCAGGAGACTTAAAAATTCCAACCCTTGTTATAACTTTTTTAAAGAGTGTAGAATTATCAAAATGCATACGAATCAAGTTTCAAGGTGCTGTATGATGGGTGGATGAGGCTGTCCATTGTACTATTTCTTTGAATTCTTAGGCATGGTTTGGCAGTGCAAATTCTGTCATTAACAAATTCAATAAAAAGTAAATAAATGGAAACATCTGCAAACAATTAGTGCTGGAGAGGGTGTAGAAAAAAAAGAAAACCCTCTTGCACTATTGGTGGGATTGCATATTGATACAACCACTATCAAGAACATGGTGATGTTCTTGGAGATTCCTTAAAAATCTAGGAATAAAAATACCATATGACCCAGCAATCCCACTATTGGGTATATACCCTGAGTTAACCATAATTCAAAAAGACACATGTACCCCAATGCTCATCGCAGCACTACTTACAATGCAACCTAGTTGTCCATCAACAGATGAATGGACAAAGAATTTGTGATACATATATACAATGAAATATTACTCGACCATAAAAGGAACAAATCTGAGTCAGTTAAACTGAAGTAGATGAACCTAGAGCCTATTATACAGAATGAAGTAAGTCAGAAATAGAACAACAAATATGGTATATTAATGTGCATACATATATATATATGAAATCTAGAAAAATGGTACTGATGAACCTATTTGCAGGGCAGGAGTAAAGATACAGAGAGAGAACAGAGTTGTGGATACAACGGGGGAAGAAGAGGTGGGACAAACTGAGAGAGTAGCGTGCAAACATACACACTACCATATGTAAAACAGATAGCCAGTGGGGAGTTACTATGTAACACAGGGACCTCAACCTGGTGCTTTGTGATGACCTAGAGGTGTGGGACCACTCCAGTACTCTTGCCTGGAAAATCCCATGGACGGAGGAGACTGGTAGGCTGCAGTCCATGGGGTGACTAAGAGTAGGACACAACTGAGCAGCTTCACTTTCACTTTTCACCTTCATGCATTGGAGAAGGAAATGGCAACCCACTCCAGTGTTCTTGCCTGGAGAATCCCAGGGACGGGGGAGCCTGGTGGGCTGCTGTCTATGAGGTCGCACAGAGTAGGACACAACTGAAGCAACTTAGCAGCAGCAGCAACAGAAGGGTGGGATCGGGGGATGGGAGGGAAGTTTAACAGGGAGGAGATATATGTATACTTATGGCTGATTTCACATTGCTATACAGCAGAAACCAAGACAACACTGTAAAGCAATTCCTCCAACTTAAAAAAAAAAAAAAAAGAAATACACTTTAGCTGCATTAAGCTAGGAAAAAATGACTCAGAAACTTCAGATAACAATAGAGACACTCTAAATTCTGGTTTATCCAGCTCAAAACCACAGGGTTATTTAAAGTTTATTTTGACACCAAAGTCACTTCCTGCTCCTCAGATGATGCTCTGTAACTAAAGGGCATTCCTTTCCTAGGGTCAGTTGATTCTGTAATCCCAAAGATGATTAACAATAGCTAGGAAAAACTACTACACAGAGAGCATATGAAAATGTATATAAAGGTGAAGAAAAGGAATATAAAATAAACAGATGAAAAGCAGAACCATGAGTCTGATGGTGAAAGACAGAAGAAGTTCACTTTTCTGATAGTGGTTTCCTAAGTCAGCTGACATGAAATATGTGTCAAGACTCATGAAATTTCCTTGAAATAGGAAAAGTATCGAGAGCCCAGTAGGGAACTTCGAGAGCCGTGGTGAGGGTTACCTGCACGCAGGAATGCGAGGGTCATCGCTTCTTCCAGGTATATGTAACCTTGACAATGACCGTACCTTAACCTGCCCCATATCAGGGGCTCTTTAGTAGAATAATTAGTTGTCTTTTCCTTCTCCTTTATCTTCTGTTCTCTTTGAACACTCTTCTTTCCCCCTTAGATTATGGTTTTCTTCTTCACCACCCTATTCAAACTGTACTCTCAAATATCCCTAAAATTTTCCTTATGGTCCAGTCCAGTGAATTGCTCATCTTCCTCTTCATGGGTCTTACTTTCTAACTGATATCCTCTCCTCCTTCATAAGTTAAATAAACAGGTGACAATATACAGCCTTGACATGCTGCTTTCCTAATTTGGAACCAGTCCCTTGTTCCATGTCCAGTTCTAACTGTTGCTTCCTGACCTGCATAGAGGTTTCTCAGGAGGCAGGTAAGGTGGTCTAGTATTTCCATCTCTTTAAGAATTTTCCACAGTTTTTTGTGATCCACACAGTCAAAGGCTTTAGTATAGTCAATGAAGCAGAAGTAGATGCTTTTCTGGAATTCTCTTGCTTTCTCTATGATCCAGTGAATTCTGGCAATTTGATCCTTGGTTCCTCTGCTTTTTCTAAATCCAGCTTGTACATCTGGAAGTTCTCTGTTCCCATACTATTGAAATCTAGTTTGAAGGATTCAACGTGACCTTACTAGCATGTGAAATGAGTGCAATTGTGCAGTAGTTTGAACATTCTTTGGCATTGCCTTTCTTTGGGATTGAAAGAAAACTGACCTCTTCCAGTCCTGTGGCCACTGCTGAGTTTTCCAAATTTGCTGGCATATTGAGTGCAGCATTTTCACAGCATCATCTGTCAGGATTTGAAATAGCTCAACTGGAATTCCATCACCTCCACTAGCTTTGTTCGTAGTGATGCATTCTAAGGTCCACTTGACTTCACACTCTAGGATGTCTGGCTCTAGGTGAGTGATCACACCATTGTGGTTATCCTGGTCATTTAAAATCTTTTTGTGTGTAGTTCTTTTGTGTATTCTTGCCACCTCTTCTTAATATCTTCTGCTTCTGTTAGGTCCATACCATTTTTGTCCTTTATTGTGCCCATCTTTGTATGAAATGTTCCCTTGGTATCTCTAATTTTCTTGAAGAGATCTCTAGTCTTTCCCATTCTATTGTTTTCCTCTATTTCTTTGCACTGACCACTGAGGAAGGCTTTCTTATCTCTCCCTGCTATTCTTTGGAACTCTGCATTCAAATGGGTATATCTTTCCTTTTCTCCTTTGCCTTTTGCTTCTCTTCTTTTCTCAGCTATTTGTAATGCCTCTCCAGACAGCCATTTTGTCTTTTTGCATCTTTTTCTTGGAGATGGTTTTGATCACCACCCCCTGTACAATGTCACGAACCTCCATCCATAGTTCTTCAGGCACTCTATCAGATCTAATCCCGTGAATCTATTTGTCACTTGCACTGTATAATTGTAAGGGATTTGATTTAGGTCATATCTGAAAGGCCTAGTAGTTTTCCTTACTTTCTTCAATTTAAGTCTGAATTTGGCAACAAGAAGTTCATGATCTGAGCCACAGTCAGCTCCTGGTCTTGTTTTTGCTGACTGTATAGAGCTTCTCCACCTTTGGCTGCAAAGAAAATAATCAATTTGATTTCGGTATTGACCATCTGGTGATGTTCATGTATAGAGTTGTCTCTTGTATTGCTGGAAAATGGTGTTTCCTATGACCAGTGCGTTCTCTTGGCAAAACTCTGTTAGCCTTTGCCCTGCTTCATTTTGTACTCCAAGGTCAAACTTGCCTGTTACTCCAGGTATCTCTTGACTTCCTACTTTTGGAGAACTCTGGAGGATGGTGAAGGACAAGAAAGCCTGGCATGCTGCAGTCCATGGGGTCACAAAGAGTCGGACACAACTGAGCAACTGAACAACAATAGCCTCCTTGATAGGGCATTCCAGGTGGTTCATTGGAAAGAATCCTCCTGCCAATGCAGGATACCCAAGTTCAGTCCCTGGGTCAGGAAGATTCCCTGGAGCAGGAAATGACAACCCACTCCAGTATTCTTGTCTGGGAATTCCCATGGACAGAGGAGCCTGGCAGGCTATAGTCCATGAGGTTGCAAAAGAGTTGGACGTGACTTAGCAACTAAACAACAACAACCACCACCTCCGTGATAATTTCTGTGACCCAGCACTGCCCTGACATTTCCTCTGCCTCTCCTGGTATTCTTTTTCCCTCCTCCTTTTCCCTTTTCCTGAATATTAACAATAATAACCAACATTTTCAAGTACTCACTATGTACCCATTAACCCCCCTAATGGGCTTATTAGGTGAATACTAATATTATTTCCATCGTGTGGATAAGAAAACTGGAGCACAGAGAGGTTATGGTAATTGTCCAATGTCACACAGCTTGTAAATGACAGAACTAGGTTTTGAACCCAAGCCACCTCACTCCAGATTTTTGTTATTATGCCTTTGGTTGTTTTTTTTCTCTCTCTCGTTTTCTACTCCTTCTCTCTAGAGGTATCTCAATACTCCTTGACTTCACCTCTGCAGATGGTTCTCCAACTTCAAATAAAAATATCAATAGCTGCAATATCAGCCCAAACTAACATATATTTGAGCACCTACTTTAGGCTGGTATCAGGCTACCATTGTTCTATATTCATTATCAGACAGGACCTCCATATTATACATACAAAGTGGCACCACGGGGAGGTTGCTCAAAATCTCAGTTATTTAGTTGCGGAGGCAGGTAACAGACCATAGAGTCTATCAAAATAGTATAATATTAATATAAGCCACTTGAAGGGAAATGTCAGGCCTCCTTACCCTTGCAGCCCCTTCTGCACCATCTTCCATGTAAGAGGTATCTGGTATATATCTGTGGAGTCAAATTTAAGTGAAAGAGTGTGCAGTTTTTTATATATCAATTATGCCTGCATGCATGCTTCCTAAGTTGTTTCAGTCACGTCCGACTCTTGGCGGCCCCATGGACTGTAGCCAGCGAACCTCCTCTGTTCATGGCATTCTCCAGACAAGAATACTAGAGTGGGTTGCCATTTCCTCCTCCAGGCGCTCATCCCAATCCACATATCAAACTCGAGTCTCCTAAGGCTCTTGTATTTCAGAAGGATCCTTTACCACTAGCACCACCTGGGAAGCCCATCAATTATGCCTAGAAAAGTTTAAAAGTTATTTTAATGAGAGAAGTTCAAACAAGGTGTTTCCTGCTTTGCAGCAACTGCAGGCAGAGTTCTGGAAACTCCTGAGATGGATCATTTGTGAATGTCAGTTATCCATGAACTCTCTGCCCTCATCCTTAGATGAAACAGGCAGGGTAATAGAATGAGCAGCAAGTGAAGAATTAAAATAGAATTCTGCATTTACAGTTACCAGGGGGAAGGATGGGGGGAATTGGGTAGTTGGGGAGTTTGGAATGGACATGTACACACTGTTATAACAGGGTCCTACTGTACAACACAGGAAACTCTGCTCAGTGTTATGTGGCAGCCTGGATGGGAGCGGAGTTTGGGGGAGAATGGACACATGTATATGTTTGGCTGAGTCCCTTTGCTGTCCACCTGAAACTGTCACAATGTTGTTAATCAACTCTGCTCCTATATAAAATAAAAAGGTCAGAAAGAGAAATCTATTGCAAATAAAATGGCAATGGAGGCAGCTAGCCTTAATGGAGTGATTTCAGCCAAACATTGAGCTTTACACATTCCCTCATTTATGTCCTCACCCCAAGCCCAGGAGACAGGCAACACTGTCACCCTGTTCCATATATGGAATCTTAGAGAAGTTAAACAACTTGCTCAAATTTGCACAACTGGTGTCAGAAGTACTTGACCCCTAGGGGACCTGTTTCTTCATGAACAGAAAGAGTCAGCTGAAGATTTCTTAAGTCTCCTAGAATTCTGGGATTCTGACATGCTAACAGCTCTTTGAGAACTCTAAGTCTCGTGGGCATATTATTGAGCATAGGATTGCGGGCGGGGCTGAAAGGAGACCCTTGAAGACTAGTCTTGAGGAAACTTGATGGTGCCCAGACTGCCTGCGTTTGAGGAACCAGGAAATACTGTCCAGCCACGTGTTTGACTAGCTGCCTCTGCAAGCTATAGTCACCACCGGGGCAGATGTGACGTTAGTGTTGTTGTTGTTGTTGTGAATGGGAGCTACTCTCTAGTTACAGCGCACAGGCTTCTCACTGCTGGTGGCTTCTCTTGTGGCAGAGCACAGGCTCTAGGCACGCGAGCTTCAGTAGCTGCGGCTCACGGGCTCCAGAGCATGAGTTCCTAGTTGTGGTGCGTGGGCTTCGTTGCTCTGCGGCATGTGGGATCTTCCCAGACCAGGGATCGAACCTGTGTCCCCAGCATTGGCAGGCAGATTCTTAACCACTGAACCACCAAGGAAGTCCTAAAACGTTCATTATGTTCTTTGGTGGAAATGTTTTTCTTTTCTTCTTTCTTTTTTTTAAGAATGATTAACATGAGATCTATCTTTTAGCATATTTTAAATATGTTATTCTGTGTACCACACTGAATTTTAAAATGTACAAAACTGGGAATGTTATGTTTTACAGCATATCTCTAGAACGTGTTCATCTTGTATAGCAAAAGCAGTGTACCTATAGAAAAACAATTCCCTGATAACCACCTTTATATCATCTGCTTCTGTGAATTTGACTACTTCAGATACTTCATATAAGTGAAATCACACAGTATGTATTATGCTTAATTTCACTTAGCATGATATCCTCTAGGTTCATCTATGTTGTGGCAAATGGCAGGACTGCCTTATTTTTAAGGTTGAATAACATTCCAGTGTGTGCATATCATGTCTGTGTATATATATGCGTGTTTGTGTGTGTGTTTACCATCTTTTATCCATTAATCTGCAGGACCCACTTTCTTAGGGGATAATTAAAGTTGCCAATAAAGTTACTAGTCACTGGACCTGAATTTTTTTATTATTATTATTTAAAAAAATTTTAAGTGAACCATTTTTAAAGTCTTTATTGAATTTGTTGCAATATTGCTGCTGCTTTATTTTTTTGTTTTCTTGGTCATGAGGCGTATGGGATCCTAGCTCCACAACCAAGGATCAAACCTACACCTCCTGCATCGGAAAGTGAAGTCTTAACTTTTAGACCACCAGGGAAGTCCTGGGACTTGAATTTTAGCAAGTGCACACTAGAAGAGCCACACTGGTTGTTCATATTGAAATGTCTCCACATCATTTATAAATAATCATGTCCCCAGACCAACTCCCAGGACACTCTTATCAGCCCAGAACATACCCTGCTGCTGCTGCTAAGTCTCTTCAGTCATGTTCGACTCTGTGCGACCCCATAGACGGCAGCCCACCAGGCTCCCCCGTCCCTGGGATTCTCCAGGCAAGAACACTGGAGTGGGTTGCCATTTCCTTCTCCAGGGCATGAAAGTGAAAGTGAAGTCGCTCAGTCGTGCCCGACTCCCAGCGACCCCATGGACTGCAGCCTACCAGGCTCCTCCATCCATGGGATTTTCCAGGCAAGAGTACTGGAGTGGGGTGCCATTGTCCTCTCCGAACATGCCCTGGGAACCCATCAAATGCCTCATAGTTCAGCAGCTGAAAGATTGACACCTGCTGTCTCAGAGAGAGTCTCCAATATCCATTCTACTTGGTTGGTTTCTGAACCGTTGTTATTTTTGTTTAGTCACTAAGTCTTTGCAATCCCATGGACTGCAGCACATCAGGCTTCCCTGTCCATCACTGTCTCCCAGAGTTTGCTCAAACTCATGTCCATTGTGTCGGTAATACCATCCAGCCATCTCATCCTCTGTCATCCCCTTCTCCTCCTGCCCTCAATCTTTTTCAACATGAGGGTCTTTTCCAATGAGTCACCTCTTCCCACCAGATAGCCAGACTATGGGAGCTTCAGCTTCAGCATCAGTCCTTCCAATTCAGGGTTGATTTCTTTTAGGATTGACTGGTTTGATCTCCTTGAAATTCAAGGGACTCTCAAGAGTTTTCTCCAACACCACAATTCAAACGCATCAATTCTTCGGTGCTCAGCCTTCTTTATGATCCAATTCTCACATCCATACATGACTATGGGGAAAATCATAGCTTTGACTATACGGACCTTTGTCAGCAAAGTGATGTCTCTGCTTTTTAATATTCTGTCTAGGTTTGCCACAGCTTTTCTCCCAAGGAGCAAGCATTTTTTAATTTCATGGCTACAGTCACTGTCCACAGTGATTTTGGAGACTAAGAAAATAAAATCTGTCACTGTTTCTACTTTTCCCCCTTCTATTTGCCATGAAGTGATGGGACTGGATCCCATGATCTTAGTTTTTTGAATGTTGAGTTTTAAGCCAGTTTTTTCACTCTCCTCTTTTACCTTTATCAAAGGGGTTTTTAGTTCTTCTTTAATTTCTGCCATTAGAGTGGTATCATCTGCATATCTGAGGTTGATATTTCTCCTGGCAATCTTTATTCCAACTTGTGATTCATCCAGCCTGGCATTTTGCATGATGTACTCTGCATGTAAGTTAAATAAGCAGGTGACAATATAAAGCCTTGATGTATTCCCAGTTAAAAAAAAACAGTAAGTTTTTTTTTTTTCCATGTCCATTTCTAACTGCTGCTTCTTGACCTGCACACAGGTTTCTTAGGAGACAGGTAAGGTGGTCTGGTATTCCCATCCCTTTAAGAATTTTCCACAGTTCTTTGTGATCCACACAGTCCAGGGTTTTTGCATAGTCAATGAACCAGAAGTAGATGCTTTTCTAGAATTCCCTTGCTTTTTATATGATCTAACAAATGTTGACAATTTGATCTCTGGTATCTCTACCTTTTCTATATCCAGCTTGTACATCTTGAAGTTCTTGGTTCACATACTACTGAAGCCCAGCTTGAAGGATTTTGAGTATTGCTTTGCTAGCATATGAAATGAGAGCAATTGAATGGTAGTTTGAACATTCTTTGGCATTGCCTTTGTTTGGTATTGAAATGAAAACTTACCTTTTCCAGTCATACCAGTTGTTAAATATATTGTACTTGCAAATGGAAAATTATTCTAGACATTAGTATATGATAAGAGAATGAAAAGGAGGTAACGGGAGAACTAATGACGAGAATGGTGTAAGATTTATTAAGAAAGGAAGAAAAAACCCGCCTAGCCATCCAGTTCCTTCAGGTCTTTGCAGAAGCAGGAACATGACTGATGACACCACCAGATGCTGGGAAGGTTTGGGGAAGAAAAAACTGCACTTTAGCAGCCACAGTAGAAGCAGACTTCACATAGAAGCAGCCTTTGTTTTCCAAACAGGCAGAAACAACACTTCCCTTTCAAGATACAGTTCTGGAATCTTGCCAATCCTCCATCAAAAGGAAGACTCTGGTTCTGGTCCACAGGAATCTGGGTGGGCATATGGCTTGCTTGTAACCAAGAGAATATGGTGGAATGGAGCTGCATGACTTTCTGGACTGAATCTTGAGAGGATATGAGCTCTCATGCTTAGAGCGCTGAAGCACCATGGGAGCTGCCCGACCAACGCTGCCACAATGGGAGGAAGCCCAACTATCCCAGGCCCTGAGATTACAAGAAGGGACAGCAATCCTCTGCCAGTTCCCAGCTGCTTCAACCCATTCACAGTCTAGCAGCAACTGCCTAAAAAACCTCAAGCTACAAACACTCAGCTGAGTCTTTCCCAGATTGCCAAATCACAGAAATCATGAGAGATAATAGAATAAATGTTGCCTTTTATATACATTCTTTGCTTAATATTCTTTGCCATTATGGTTTATCATAGGATATTTTTTTTAATTGGAGGACAGTTGCTTTACTGTCCTATTGTGTTAGTTTCTGCCATACAATAATGTGACTCAACTATGCAAGCATGCTAAGTTGCTTCAGTTATGTCCGACTCTTTGCAACCCTTGGACTATAGCCCTCCAGGTTCCTATGTCCATGAGATTCTCCAGGCAAGAATAATAGAGGGAATTTCAATGCCCTCCTCCAGGGGATCTTCCTGACCCAAAGATGGAATGCATGGCCCATGCATTGCAGGCAGATTCTTTACCACTAAGCCATTGGAGAAGACCTGAATCAGCTATATGTATACATATATCCCTTCCCTCTTGAGCCTCCCTCTCAGTCCTTGCATTTGACCCTCCTAGGTCATCACGGAGCACCAGCTGAGCTCTCTGTGTACACAGCATCTTCCCACACGCTATCTATTTTACACATGGTAGTGTATATATATCAATGCTACTTTCTCAGTTTATCCTCCCTTTTCTTTCCCCTGCTGTGTCCACAAGTCCATTCTGTCAGTCAGCACCTCTATTCCTGCCCTGCAAACAGGTTCATCAGTACCATTTTTTAAGATTCCATATATATGTGTTAATATACAATATTTTTCTCTTTTTGTCTTACTTCACTCTGTATAACAGACTCTAGGTTCATCCACATCACTACAAAAGACCCAATTTCATTCCTTTTTATGGATGAGTAATATTCCATTGTATATATGTACCACAACTTCTTTATCCATTCATTTGTTGATGGACTTCTAGGTTACTTCCATGCCCTGGCTTTTGTAAACACTACTGCAATGAACATTGATGTACATGTGACTTTTTGAATTATGGTTTTGCTCAGGGTGGGGTTTCTGGGTCATACAGTAAATTTATTCCTAGTTTTCTAAGGAATCTCCCTACTGTTCTCCATACTGACTATATCCATTTACATTACCACCAACAGTGCAAAAGTGTTCCCTTTCTCCACATCCTCTCCATCATTTAATGTTCATAGTTTTTTGATGATGAGAATGTTGTTTTTTAAAGAAATAATTATCATTATTCAGCAATCGATAACTGATACCCAGCCCTTGGGGAATATCCTGGAATCTTTCCTCAACCATTTCACGTGTCTCCCTTCTGTTTCACTGCTCCAGGACTCTGCTTTCTGCTAAGCCTTTCAGGAGTCGTGGCTCAGAAAACCAAAGGTGAGTGCTCGAAGTCTTACTTTTCCATAGCCAGAGAC
This sequence comes from Bos grunniens, assembly GCF_055505025.1. Classification (NCBI taxonomy): domain Eukaryota; kingdom Metazoa; phylum Chordata; class Mammalia; order Artiodactyla; family Bovidae; genus Bos; species Bos grunniens. Next base: position 11,203,071 of record NC_141171.1, read on the forward strand.
CACTGAGTGTGCATACCAATGATGCACCCGAGGCCACTCACATCTTCCATCAGGATAGAGAAAGGGGGCTGCTTCTGGGAACAGAACTGGGAGGCTCACTCCTGTAACTCTTTTTAATTCAACATTTCATCAAACTTAGGTATCTTTTTTTGGCTGAACTGGGTCTTCATTGCTGCCCAAGAGCTTTCTCAAGTCGTGGTGAGCAGGAGCTGCTGTCTAGTTGTGATGCGTGGGCTTCTCATTGTAGTGGCTTCTCTTGTTGCAGAGCACGAGCTTCAGCAGATGTGGCTCCTGAGCTCTAGGGTAGTTGTAGTACGTGGGCTTCGTTGCTCTGTAGCATGTGGAAGCTTCCCAGACCAGGGATCAAACCCGGGTCCCCTGCGTTGACAAGTGGATTCTTAACCACTAAACCACCAGGGAAGTCCTCAGTTACCTTTTTTATTTTACTACTATGTGCCCAAGGTAGAAGTAGAACAGTGAATCAAACACACAAGTCTCATGAAGTGAACATTCTGGTGGGGAGAGACAGAGCATGATAATAATCATTTCATCCCATTCATAAGCAAGTCAACAAAAAATGAGCAAGGTCGTTTCGGGTTAACTTTAATCCCTAGGCCGACTCCCTAGATTCTGAGTCACCAAGTCTAGGGTGGGGCCTGAGATTCTGCATTTCTAGCCAAAAGACAGAGGATGCATTCTGAGCAAAGACTCTGCATGTTGTCCTCTGTCATATTCCCAGCCTCCACTCCCCATGAACCCTGGCAAGCTCCCAGATTTCTCCACTAGACCTACAGCTTCCTCAGCTCCATTATTCCCATTCATTTTCTTTTTTTAAGATCTTTTTCTTTTTTAAAAATAATTATTGTATTCATTTTTGGCTGTGCTGGGTCTTTGTTGCTGCACACGCTTTTCTCTAGTTACGGCCAGTGGGGATTACTGTCAAGTTGTAGGTACGCGGGCTTCTCGTTGCAGTGGCTTCTCTTGTTGCAGAGCACGGGCTCTAAGTCCTTCAGTAGTTGTGGCTCACAGGCTCTAGGGCCCAGGCTCAGTAGTTGTGTCACAGGACTTAGTCGCTCCTCAGCATATGGGATCTTCCCAGACCAGGGATTGAACCGGTATCTCCTGCATTGACAGGTGGATTCTTTACCACTGAGCCACTAGGAAAGCCCCCTCCACTCATTTTCAATGGGCCACAAATAAGATCCTTAGCCATCTCCATCTAAATGAAGTTATACATAGCGTTACAAACATAACTTATCAGAATATACCTTCTGTGGTACCCTACAAATTCAAATTTTTGTAATCACAGCTGACACCGGTCATGTGCCAGGCACTGCCCAAAACATTTTATATGGATTAATCCCCACAATAACCCATTTTACAGATGAGGAAATTGAGGCACAGAGAGGTTAGGACACTTGTGCAAAGACACACAGGTAGGAAGAGGTGGAGCCAGAATCAAATCCATTGTCCAAGCTCTTAACCAGCTCATCTCCCTTTTCTATATTCTGCAATGATCTTGAGAATAGCATAGTTATATTGCACTGAAACGTTTGTGTCAAAAATTAACTGGTTTAATGCCAACCCCAGTCCTTTATCATGCACAAGAATCGCATGTGCATAGTTTGCGTTTGGTGTCTTTCATTCTTTAATGTACTAGCATTTCACAAAAGGAAAAGGGTGCAGCTTCCTCGCCCTTGAGAGGCCCTGGCTCAAAGACAAAACCAAATAATAACAGGAGGGGTTTTGACTCAAAACATAGTTCAGTTGCTCAGTCATGTCTAACTCTTTTGCGACCCCATGGACTGTAGCACTCCAGGCCTCCCTGTCCATCACCAACTTCCAGAGCTTGCTCAAACTCATGTCCATCAAGTTGGTGATGCCATCCAACCATCTCATCCTCTGTTGTCTCCTTCTCCTCCTGCCTTCAATCTTTCCCAGCATCAGGTTTGACTCAAATGACATCTGACCTAACTCTCTTTTCCTTGCAGGGACCTGTACCCATTGCCCCCAGAATGCTTTCTGTGTCAATGCTACTCACTGTACCTGCAACCATGGATACAGTTCTGAATCCAAGGAGAAATACTTCAGCTACCGCTTTGAGACATGTGAAGGTAAAGGAGTAATTTTCTTTTCTTTGTTGTTTTTTGTTTGTTTGTTTTTTGCCTGTGCTGGGCCTTAATTGCAACAGGCAGAACTTTTTAGTTGCAGAATGCAAACTCTTAGTTCCCTGACCAGGGGTCAAACCCAGACCTCCTGCACTGGGAGCTCAGAGTCTTAGTCACTGGACTACCAGGGAACCCCAAGGGTAATTTTCAAATCATCCAGAGGTGGATGTGGAAGCATAAAGGCTGTGAGAAAGTAACTATAATACGCAATGCTGAAAACTCTGCCAACTCAACCTTCACCAAGAAAAATGCTTTCATGGTGTCAAAAGTGGGCTTTTCCAGAACTTGCATGTGTCTGACTCTTTGTGACCTCAAGGACTATAGCCTGCCAGGCTCCTCTGTCCACGGGATTTTCCAGCAAGAATACTGGAGTGAGTTGCCATTTCTTCCTCCAGGGAATATTCTTGACCCAGGGATCAAACCTGCATCTCCTGTAGCTCCTGCATTGCAGGCGGATTCTTTACTGCTGAGCCACCAGAGAAGCCCCCTTCCACAGTTTAACTAGGTCTCACTTTTTTCCTCCATATTGTGTGGATAATAATGCTGACCTCATGAGGGTGGAAGGGGAATTGAATAAGGTACTTAATGTGACCATACTTCATGAATTACAAAGCACAGTGCAATTTTTTGTGCAATTTTTAAAATATTTTCTTGGCTGCCCAGCACAGCATGTGGGATATTAGTTCCCCAACCAGAGATCAAACCTGCACCCAGCTTTTTTACCACTGAGCCATCAGGAAAGCCCTTGTTTTCTATTTTATTGATTTCAGCTCTAATATCTCCCTAATTTCTTTTTTCCAAGCTCTTAAAATAAATGCCTAGGCACTTTATTTTTCATCTTTCTTCAAAATAAAGACATTTAAGACCATAACTTTTCCTGTGGTACAGGTTCAGATATATTCTACAGGAAGAAATATTATTTTTATTAATCTGTGAACAGTTTGTAATTTCCTTTTGATGTTTTGTCACTCCAAGAATTATCTGGGAGGTGCTTCCTAATTTCCAAACAGTTAAGACTTTTCGTACATGTTTTAATTATGTATTCTTAATTTTAAAATTTTTATTTTTATTGACTTACAATGTTGTATCACAAAAAGATACAATGTTGTGTTACTTTCTGTTGTACAGCAAAGTGAATCAGTCTCGCATATACATATAGCCACTCTTTTTTATATTCTTTTCCCATATAGGTCATTACAGAGTACTGAGTAGAGGTCCCTGTGCTACACAGCAGGTTTTTATTAGTTATCTACTTTATATCTAGTAATTAGATAACTAATAAAAACCTGCTGTGTATTAAAAGACGCTTACTCCTTGGAAGAAAAATTATGACCAACCTAGATAGCATATTAAAAAGCAGAGACATTACTTTGCCAACAAAGGTCCGTCTGGTCAAGGCTATGGTTTTTCCAGTGGTTATGTATGGATGTGAGAGTTGGACTGTGAAGAAAGCTGAGCACCAAAGAATTGATGCTTTTGAACTGTGGTGTTGAAGAAGACTCTTGAGAGTCCCTTGGACTGCAAGGAGATCCAACCAGTCCATTCTGAAGGAGATCAGTCCTGGGATTTCTTGGGAAGGAATGATGCTAAAGCTGAAACTCCAATATTTTGGCCACCTCAGGCGAAGAGTTGACTCACTGGAAAAGACTCTAATGCTGGGAGGGATTGCGGGCAGGAGGAGAAGGGGATGACAGAGGATGAGATGGCTGGATGGCATCACTGACGTGAGTCTGAGTGAACTCCAGGAGTTGGTGATGTACAGGGAGGCCTGGCATGCTGCAATTCATGGGGTCGCAAAGAGTCGGACACGACTGAGTGACTGAACTGAACTGAACTGAATGCGTACATATCAATCCCAGTCTCCCAATTTACCCCTCCCCTCCCTATCCTCTGGTAACCATAAGCTTGTTTTCTACATTCATGACTCTACTTCTGTTTTGTAGATAAGAATACATTTTTTTTAGATTTTAAATACCATTTTTTAGATTCCACATATAAACAATATCATATGGTACTTGTCTTTCTGTGTCTGATTTACTTCAACTCAGTATGACAATCTCTAGGTCCATCCATGTTTCTGCAAGTGGCATTATTTTGTTCTTTTTTATGACTAATATTCCATTATATGTATGTACCACATTTTTTATCCATTCCTCTGTGTTTCCATGTCCTCCCAAGAGGCCCCATGTCCAAATACAGCCACAGTTGGAGTTAGGGCTTCAGCATATGAACTGGCCAGGGCAGGCTGCTGGGTGGTGCAAACACAGTCAGTATCCCATTTAATGTCCTTGGCATTTTCCATTCCTTTGTACACGAAGTCTGAGGCTTTCTCTGGCTCCTGGAGACCACTCAGTCCACACTCAGGACAAATAGAAGTAATGGGGAGTTTATACCACCTGTAAACATTCCTCCACCAATAAGTGATAAAATTAAGTGGATAAATACCCCGGTTCCCTCACCTCTCTTTCATTCTGAAGGAGAGCAGCCCTGGGATTTCTTTGGAAGGAATGATGATAAAGTTGAAACTCCAGTACTTTGGCCACCTCATGTGAAGAGTTGACTTATTGGAAAAGACTCTGATGCTGGGAGGGATTGGGGGCAGGAGGAGAAGGGGACGACAGAGGATGAGATGGCTGAATGGCATCACTGACTCGATGGACGTGAGTCTGAGTGAACTCTGGGAGTTGGTGATGGAGAAGGAGGCCTGGTGTGCTGCGATTCATGGGGTCACAAAGAGTCGGACACAACTGAGCCACTGAACTGAACTGAACTAAACTCCCTCACCTCTCGGTGTCACTTGAAGTGCCTGCTCTACATTGCCTCCCAGAGGTTCCCAGAGGAATTGAGCCTCAGTTGTCCACAGTAGAAATTTGCTAGATAATACCCCCTTTATTTTCTGCCTTCCCCTCTCTGTTTCATTTCACCATTTCCCTTCCAGTGATTTCTAGGATCATTTCCTAAATAAAATACTTGCACTAGAATCCTTGTCTCAAAGTCCACTTCCTGGAGAACCCAACCAAAGTCAGCAAAGAAAGGAAAGAACAAAGACAAGCATTACCTTAACCAAGTTGCTTTGAAAAGCCAGGATAGACTGGTGGAAAGGATACAGCTTCTGACACATATTAGATGCTCAATAAATCTTTATCAAACAAATTACCAGCTTTCTCCTATGTGTTCCAGATGTTGATGAATGTAAACCACCCATTAGTGTATATTGTGGAGTGAATGCTGAGTGTCAGAACATCATTGGAAGTTTCTACTGTCACTGTATTGATGGATATAAACTCCTCTCTGGGAAAGCACAATTCAACAATTCCAATGAGAACACTTGTCAGAGTAAGAAAAATTTTTGTTTTCTTATCTCCCCTCCTAATTTTTAAGTGAGTCTAACACGAGCATGTGTGTGCTCAGTCATTTCTAATTTTTTGTGACCCCATGGATTATAGCCCACCAGGCTCCTCTGTCCATCGAATTTTCCAGACAAGAATACTAGAGACAGTTGCCACTTCCTCCTCCAGGGGATCTTCCCAACCCAGAGATCGAACCCGAGTCTTTTGCATTTCCTGCATTGGCAGCCGGATTTTTTTTTTTACCAGTGTACCACCTGGGAAGTCCGAAAATATATATTTGTGGTGGGGCCAGTGAATATCTATTCTCTGGAAGGAAATGGATGATGTAAAGAGGAGGTAAAAAGAAAAGTAGGAAATTTAGATAAATGATGGGGTTAAGAATGCAAGTGAACTTTGGAGGTGATGTCACAGGTCACAGGATGATGGTTGAGAAAGGATTCTTTGAATTGCAAAATAGAGAAACCCACTCAGGTTAACCTAAGGGAAAATATGAGTTTATGATAAGATTCAGGGGCTTTCCTAATGGCTCAGTGGTAAAGAATCCATCTGCCAGTGCAGGAGACACGGGTTCAGTCCTTGGGTCGGGAAGATCGTCTGGAGGAGGAAATGGCAACCCACTCCAGTATTCTTGCCTGGAGAATTCCATGGACAGAGGAGCCTGACAGACTACAGTCCATGGGTGTCACAAAAAATTGGATGTGACAGACCACTGAGCACGCACACACACATGTGATGAGATGCATGGATATGTCTTGGGTAAGAATACAGCTGGGTACTGGAATGAACTGAAGTTGGGGACCCAACACTGTCATGGCACCCCCGTCTCTCATACTCTGAATCCGCTTCTTCTCTTCCCCTTGCAAACTGGTTTCTCTGCTTCCTAGTCCACAGGATAGGAAATATGGCCACCAACAGATCCAAACCTTACCATTGCTACTGATCCAACCATCAAAAAAATGGTAACTGATTCTCTCTCTTAAATATAATTGCATATTCTTTGGAAATGTAAAAATTGACACAGTTTGAATCATATGCCCACCCTTGGATCTGTGATCTTGGATAAGCATGGTAACTGTCATAGAAATCATATAGGTAGAGAAAGTCTATACATAAGAAATACAGGACTTGGCAGAGTATCCATGAGGTACTGGCTACAGTTGAAGTCGTAAGAGAGAGAGTCTCTAAATCTGAATGCTAGGAAACTGATTCATGGAGAAACAATAATGCTGATTGACGTGTATATATATATACACTGGTACATGGGTGCTTAGGCGTGTCTGACTCTTTGCAACCCCATAGACTATGGCCCACCATGCTCCTCTGTACCTGGAATTTTCTAGCCAATAATACTGGAGTGAGTTGCCATTTCCTACTCCAGGGGATCTTTCTGACCCAGGGATTGAACCCGCCTCTCTTGTGCCTCCTGCATTGCAGGCAAATTCTTTACCACTGATCCACCAAGCAATAATACTGATGCTGCTGCTAAGTCACTTCAGTCATGTCCGACTCTGTGCGACCCCATAGACGGCAGCCTACCAGGCTCCCCCGTCCCTGGGATTCTCCAGACAAGAACAGTGGAGTGGGTTGCCATTTTCTTCTCTGAGGCATGAAAGTGAAAGGTGAAAGTGAAGTTGCTCAGTCGTGTCCAACTCTTAGCGACCCCATGGACTGCAGCCTACCAGGCTCCTCCGTCCGTGGGATTCTCCAAGCACGAGTACTGTAGTCGGGTGCCATTGCCTTCTCCAAATAATACTGATAGACAATATTTATTTCAACTGTACGATGTGCCAGAACGGAAGAGCCTGACGGGCTACAGTCCATGGGGTCACAAAGGGTCAGACACAACTGAGCACAAACACACATGTACCAGGTACTGCACTAAGTACTTTACATTCTTTATTCCATTTACAATAATTGCATGAGGTAAGCACTGTTATTACAGATAAAGAAACCGAAGCACCCAAGATTTAAGTAACTTGTGCTCCTGCCCATCCAGCATTAAAGCCATGAGGTTGCAGACTCCACAGTAGAAGGAGCTTAGTGGAAGACTAACCAGGGTCATTGTATCCCACTCACCCCACAAGATCCCCTAAGGAGCTCGGGGTCATGAGAAGCACAAGCCTTCAGCTTTGATATCAGGAAATCTCATATCAGAATTATCAGGTCATCTTTATACCAATAGGATTCATACCAGGTCAGTTCTGAGATTCCTTCCAATGGGAGGGTCCGGGACCCCACGATCCTTCCACAAAACTGAGTCTCAGAACAAAAAGGAACAATTATGCCAAAGGGAAGCAAGCTACAACTGCCGAAGCCCACTCGCCCTAGAGCCTGTGCTCCGCAACAAGAGAAGCACCACGAGAAGACTGCGCTCTGCCGTGACTAGAGAAAGCCCCCGTGCAACAACAAAGACCCGGCGCAGACAAACACTAATAAATAAATTAATTAATTCTTTAAAAAGGGGAGCAGGACTATTCAGGAACCTAAGACCCAAACTCCCTTTAAAAAGATTAAAACATGATTCCAAGATCAAACTGGAAAGGAACGGTGGTACAAAGGCCCCCACAGGTACAGAGATGACTTTTCCAGAGACCAGCACTGAATTACAGAGGCTTGGCTATTCCACATCAGGGTTCTTAGGTAGCGAAGGGGCCACAGGCCGTCTTCATCAAGGGTGCCTGTGAATGACTGAACTTGCTTACACCTCCTTCTGATTCTTGTGCGTGCAGTCTCTGCACATGTGAAGTGGTACAAGCTTTGCTTCCCCCTTGCCTCAGCATTAAAAATCCACCTGCAATGAAAGAAATGCAGATTTGATCCCTGGGTCGGGAAGATCCCCTGGAGAAGGAAATGGCAACGAACTCCATATTCTTGCCTGGAGAATTCCATGGACTGAGGAACCTGGCGGACTATAGTCCATGGAACCACAAAGAGTCGGACACAACTTAGCAACTAAAAAACAGCCACCACAATGAGCCTTGCACTTAGACAAGTATGGATTTAAATCTGGGCTCTACTGCTTACCCCCTCATGACTACAGACATTTCCTTAACAACCTGTGCCTATTTCCTCATCTGCTTAAATAACAGAATCTGACTCATGGTATTATTTCAAGGATTAAATGAAATGATGCATATGAGGAGGCATTCAGCAAGTGGTAGCTGTGATTTTTGTGCATGGTGCATTTTTCTGCCAGATGCAGCCACATCTTCAAGAGACAATAGAGCAGAATGGTTAAGAATACTTTCCAGGTGGACTTCCGTGGTAGTCCAGTGGTTAAGAATCTTCCTGCCAATGCAGGGGACATGGGTTCAATCCCTGGTTGGAGAACTAAGATCCCACGTGCAACAACCACAAGTTCTCATGCTGCAACTAAAAAGATCCCACATGCTGCAAGGGATTTCGAAGATTCTGCATGCCACAACTAAGATCTAGTGCAGCCAAATACATAAATAAATACTTATTTTAAAAAACAGCTGATGGTTATAAACTGACATTCCTGTCTAAGTTATAATTCCCAGCCAGACTGAATTTTAAAACCTAAAGTATCTAGTCTTCTGTTTGCTCAGCCATTTCAGTTATAATGCCCAGCCAGAGCCAGATCTGAATGAAAGAGCTTGGAGCTTACAATTTTCTGCTTCTTCTATGCCATGGTATCTCTATCCCAGCAATATTGACACTTGGGGTCCCAAAATTATTTGTGGTCAGAAGCTGTCCTCTGCATTAAAGGCGTTGAGCAGCATCCACCCACTAGATCCCAGTAGCATCCCCACTCAAGGCCATGAGTGACCTCCAGAAATGTCTCCAGCCATTGCCAATGTCCCCAGGAGGCAAAACCACCCTAAGTCGATAAACACTGCTCTCCATGACAACAAGGAATTTGGACTCTGATGCCCCTAAAGAGCAAATGAACTCATCAGAGAACATGAAGTGTATGATTTCAGACCTTCTAGATGCAAAGTTACCCACCTTACCTGCCGACTTCTCCACACTTTCATTCTTGGTTCCAACAATAACTTCTCTTTATGTCTTTTTCAGAAATCACCCCCTCAAAGACAACCAACAGCACAAAAGAGGTGAGTGGAAGCTGAGTCCTGGAACCTAGACAGGTAACAAATATTTATAAATCTCAAAGCTAGCAAATGGAGGTGAATACTATATATGTGTGCTATATGTCATATATCATATGCTTGATAATATAAAATACTTGATATGATTATGACAAATATTGTGAAGTGAAGTGAAGTGAAGTGAAGTCGCTCAGTCGTGTCCTACTCTTTGCGACCCCATGGACTGTAGCCTACCAGGCTCCATCCATGAGATTTTCCAGGCAAGAATACTGGAGTGGGTTGCCATTTCCTTCTCCAGAGGATCTTCACGACCCAGGGATCAAACCCGGGTCTCCCGCATTGCAGGCAGACAATTTACCGTCTGAGCCACCAGGTATTAAACTATTATATTTTGATATATAATATGTATTGTATAACTGTGATATATATATATATCATTATGTTTATCACTATATATCTCACTATAGAGATAAATGATAGATCAATACAGTGTGTATGTATATATGGGGGTGTGTGTATGATTGTGGGTGTGTGTGTGAGTGTGTGTGTGTGTGTGTGTGTACTACCCCCTGAAGACAGGATCTATCCCAGACCAAGAAAGAGACTAAGTAAGACTGTATTAGGATTCGCTGAGCTGCTGCAACAAAGAGACCCAAATATCCAATGGCTTTAAAAATATGGATGTTTATTACTGTCTGAGTTATTAGTCCAGAGGTGAGCAATCCAGGCTGGTGAAGGAATTCTGCTCCATAAGGTCATTCGGGTACCCACGTTCTTTCCATACTGCTGCTCCAGCATCCCCTGGCGTCTTGTCCTCAACTGCATAGTCAAAGCTGGGTTGCTGCATGCTGTATTCATACTGGTGGGTAGAAGGGAGGGGGAATCCAGGGCAAGCTATCTGTTGTACAAGGTGAAGGGGGAGAGTGGAGAGAGGGCCTCTCTCCTCATCTACTCACTATACAAAGTGCTAATAAGGTCAGGAGAACTTCTTTGGAAACATGTCTCACGGTGACAATCCAGAAGTTGCATATATCACAGTAAAATCTAGCTGCAAAGGAAGCTGGGACAATACTATCTATGATTGGGTGGCACAGCCCAGATAAAATTTGAGAAATTTATTCAATTATTAAAAATAGGAGGATAGAACTTCCCTGGTGGTCCAGTGGTTAAGAGTCTACCTGCCAATGTAGGAAACATGGCTTCTATCCCTGGTCTGGGGAGATTCCACATGCTGTGGGACAACTAAGCTTGCATGCCTTAGAGCCCGTTCTCAGCAGCAAGAGAAGTGACCCCCAATGAGAAGCCCGCACACTGAAACTAGAGTGTAGCCCCCCACTTGCTACAACTAGAGAAAACTCAGGTCAGCAATGAAGACCTAGTGCAGCAAAAAAAAAAAAAAAAAAAAAGCACAGGAAGGGAAAATGGATATTGTAGGATAATTAAGAGAGACCAAGAAAATGATTATAGGTAGTAATCATTAGTGTCCGTAAATTGACTCTGAACTTTAGCAAAGAGAATGATACATGTCTCTCAGGATCTATTGTCTAACAGAATGAGCTCATCCCTCCCTCTCGCCACTCCCCAACTTCACCCTTCTCTACTCCCAAGGGACTCTTCATGCCTTGCCCTCCCAAGCTCCACGTCTCAGATACACACCATTCTCTCTACCTAAAACTCCTCTTTCCAGTTCCTCACCTGGCTGCCTCCTTCCACTCTTCTTTACTCAAGACCCAGTTCAGGTGTCACCTCCTTCTGGATGGCCTCCATCACTCCCTCCATCTGAGTTAATATTCCCCCAATATGTTCTTATTTATTTATTTATTTGGCTGCACTGGCAAGAAATGGCAACCCACTCCAGTATTCTTGCCTGGAAAATTCCATGGACAGAGGAGGCTAATGGGCCAGTTCATGGGGTCACAAAGGGTCAGACACAACTGAGCAGCTGAGCACACACACACCGGGTCTTAGTTGCGGCCGCTGGGATCTTTAGTGGTGGTGTGTGAAGTCTTAGTTGAGAGAACTCTTGGTTGCAGCGTGTGCGATCTAGTTCCCTAATCAAGGATCAAACCCAGACCCCCTGCACTGGGTGAGCAGAGTCTTAGCCACTGGACCACCAGGGAAGTCCCCACCAGACTATGCTCTTATGGTAGGAATTTCAAATCCTAATACCGCAGTGGCAAGTGACTTGGGCAAGATGATGACCTCACAGCATTAGGGTTCTCCAGAGAAACAGAACCAATAGGAGATAAGCTATAAAGAGAGCTGTTATAAAGAATTGGCTGACAGGTCCCAAAATCTGCAGTCACCAGGCTGGAGACCCAGAACAGTTGACGATATAGTTCCAATTTGAATCCAGAGATCTGAGACCAACCCAGGAAGAGCTGATGTTTCAGTGTGAGTTTGAAGGAAAACAAGAATGTCCCAAAATTGGGTCGTTTGTAGAGATGCAGATGGACTTAAAGAGTCATACAGAGTGAAGTAAGTCAGAAAGAGCAAAACAAATATTCATGTATTATATGTGGAATCTTAAAAAAAAAATGATACCGATGAATCTATTTGCAGGGCAGGAATAGAGACATAAATGTAGAGAACAGATGTTCAGACATAGTGGGGTAAGGGGTGGGTGGGATGAATTGGGAGATTAGGTTTGACATAAATATACTACCATGTGTAAAATAGATAGCTAGTGGGAAGTTGCTGTACAGCACAGGGAGCTCAGCTTGGTGCTCTGTGATACCCTACAGGTAGGTTGGGTGGGCAGAGGGAGGTTCAAAAGGGAAAGGATATACGTTAGAAATAGCTGATTCACTTCATTGCACAGCAGCAACTAACAACATTGTAAAGCAATCACACTCCAATAAAATTTAAAAACAATGTCCAATTAAAATAAATAATTTTTTTAAAATAAAGCTAAAAAGCAGTCTCCCAGCTCAAGGCTGGCACAGGCAGTCAGGCAGGAGGAAATTCCCCCTTACTCAGACTTCTTGTTCTAATCAGACCCCCAAACTGACTGGATAAGCCCCAACCTCATCAGGAAGGGCAAGCCGCTTTACTTCTTCCATCCATTCAGATGTTAATTTTATGTCAGACCCAGAATGACGCTTGGCCAAACATCTAGGTAACCCATGACTCAGTCTAGCTGACACATAAAATTAACCATCACACTTTTTAAGAACAATTTACTCATCTTTAAGATGAGGGTGGTGATGGCACCCTTGGATAATGAGCAGGTTAAATGAGATAATACATGTATAGTATTCAGCACAGTGCTGATTCCAGAGTACACATTCCATCCATGTTATCTATTGTTTTTTTTTTTCTTTTTTTTTCTTTCTTTCTTTATTTATTTTTTAATTTTATTTTATTTTTAAACTTTACATAATTGTATTAGTTTTGCCAAATATCAAAATGAATCCGCCACAGGTATACATGTGTTCCCCATCCTGAACCCTCCTCCCTCCTCCCTCTATGTTATCTATTGTTATCTCCTCCAGACTGATGACATTTAAGTGGTGTGCTGTCACTCGCTAGACAGGGAGCTTCTTGAGGAGGGGAATCAGACCAAGCAAGCCTTGGGAGTTCAACATCTGTTCATTGCAGTAATGAACAAATAATCGTGTTATCAAAAGGAATATTTATTTCGTTATAAAAGTCACTGTCAGGGTTCTCAAAAAATTAAACATAAAATTATCAGGTGACTCTACAATTATCTGAGCTTCCCTGGTGGCTCAGACGGTAAAGCGTCTATCTGCAATACAGGAGACCCGGGTTCCATCCCTGGGTTATGAAGATCCCCTGGAGAAGGAAACGGCAGCCCACTCCAGTAGTCTTACCTGAAAAATCCCATGGACGGAGGAACCTGGTGGGCTACAGTCCATGGGGTCGCATAGAGTCGGACACGACTGAGCGACTTCACTTTCTTTCACTTTCTACAATTCTACTTCTAGGAATAAACCCAAGTGAATTGAAAGCAGGGACCCAAACATATACCTGGACAAAAGTAGAATTCAAAAAGATACATGCATCCCTATATTCATAGCAGAACTCTTCACAATAGCCAAGACATGGTAACAACCTAAATGTCCATTGACAGATAAATAGATAAAGAAGATGTGGTACATGTATATGATGGACTATTACTAAGTCACTTTAGTTGTGTCTGACTCTGTGTGACTCAGTGGATTGTAGCCTGCCAGGCTCCTCTGTCCATGGGATTCTCCAGGCAAGAATACTGGAATTGGTTGCCATGCCTTCCTCCAGGGGATCTTCCCAACCCAGGGACTGAACCCTCATTTTTTATGTCTCCTGCATTAGTAAGCAGGTTCTTTACCACTAGCACCACCTGGGAAGCCCAATGAGATATTATTCAGGCATAAAAAATGTTGAAATAATGTCATTTGCAGCAACATGGATGAAGCTCGAGATTATCATACTAAGTGAAGTAAGTCAGAAAGTGAAAGACACGTGCCATATGATGTTATGTATGTGAAATCTAAAATATGACACAAGTGAACTTAGTTACAAAACAGAAACAGGCTCACAGACGTAGAGAACAGACTTGTAATTGCCAAGGGGTCAGGGGTCAGGGAGGATTAGACTGGGAGTTTGGGATTAGCAGATGTGAACTATTATATGTAGACTAGATAAACAACAAGGTCCTACTTATAGCACAGGAAGTTACATTCAATATCCTGTGATGATGAAAAAAATATGAAAATGTGTATATAAAACTGAATCACTTTGCTGTACAGCAGAAATCAATACAACACTGTAAATCAACTCTACTTCAGTAAAATAAATTTTTTAAAAAAGAGAGAGAGAACAGGGACCCAAATATATACTTGTACAACTATGCTCTTGGCAGTCCTATTCACAATAGCCAAAAGACAGAAACAGCCCAAATGTCCACTAATTGATGACAGGATGAATAAAATGTGGCATACCTATACAGTGGAATATTATTCAGCCATAAGAAATGAAGTTCTGATTCCCAATACAATATGGATGAACCTCAAAAACATTATGCTCAGTGAAAGACGTCAGACACAAAAAATTACACTGTATATGATTCCACTTACATAAAATGTCCAAAATAGGCAAATCCAGGGAAACAGAAAGCAGATTTGTGCTTTCCAGAGGCTGGGGGAGTGGAGAATGGGAAGTAACTGTTTAATGGGTTTTATTTGGAAATGATGGAAATGTTATACAACATTATGGACATTCTAAATTATTACTGACTTGTATACTTTAAAAGGATGAGGAACTTCCCTGTGGTTAGGACTCCATGCTTCCAACTGCAGGGGGTGTGGGTTTGATCCCTGGTTGGAGAACTAAGATCCCACATCCTATGTGGCCAAAAAAAAAAAAACTACTTTAAAAAAAGGATGTATTTTATTTTACTTGAATTTCACTTCAAAAAAACAAAATGCATTGCCAAAGAAAGACAGGTACAAAGTCATCACGTTAGATCAGACACTAAAACAGCAATTCTGACGACCCAATACTCTGGCACCTACTCTGTACAAATGAGTTTAAACCAAGAAGACTTCTGCTGCCATTTAGAAGAGAGAGAGGCGTTTTACATCAGGTGTGGCTGAGGAGGGGGCTGCCCTTTCACTAGAAAACTCAGCTCAGAATTTCCACTAACACTGGTTAGACTGAAAGAGTAGACCATTAAAAAGGCTTATTTGAACCTGATTCTGAAAGTCCCTCCAATCCTTCTTTGCATATTACTCTGCTTATAACTCTTTAGCATGATATTTTCCTATTAAAAACATCCATTTAACCCATGAACACTTACTGAGCCCCTGCTATTCACCAAAGGGGCTTCCCAGGTGGCACAGTGGTAAAGAATCCGCCTGCAATGCAGGAGAGACAGGAGATGCTGGTTCAATCCCTGGGTCAGGAAAATCCCCTGGAGGAGGGCATGGCAACCCACTGTAATATTCTTGCCTGGAGAATCCCACGGACAGAGGAGCCTGGTGGACTGTAGTCCATAGAGTCGCAAAGAGTCAGAAACGACTGAAGCCACATAGCACTATTCATCAAGGACTGTTCTAGGTGCTAGGAAATAGCCGTGAAGACAAAACTCCTATCCCAATGGGACTTACTGTCTAGTACTTTGTGTGCTGTGCTTAGTCATTCAGTCGTGTCTGACTCTTTGCAACCCCATGGACTGTAGCCTGCCAGGCTCCTCAGTCCATGGGGATTCTCCAGGCAAGAATACTGGAGTGGGTTGCCATGCCCTCCTCCAGGGGATCTTCCCAACCCAGGGATCAAACCCAGGTCTCCCACATTACAGGCAGATTGTTTACCGTCTGAACCACTAGGGAAGCCTATGAATACAGGAAAGGGTAGTCAATCTTCTCAAGGGGATCTTCCCCACCCAGGAATCAAATTGGGGTCTCCTGCATTGCAGGCAGATTCTTTACCACCTGAGCTACCAGGAAAGCCCCCTAGTACTTTGCTGCTGCTGCTGCTAAGTCGCTTCAGTCATGTCCGACTCTGTGCGACCCCATAGATGGCAGCCCACCAGGCTCCCCCATCCCTGGGATTCTCAAGGCAAGAACACTGGAGTGGGTTGCCATTTCCTTCTCTAATGCATGAAAGGGAAAATTGAAAGTGAAGTCGCTCGGTCATGTCCGACTCCTGAGGACTATACTTTGAGTAAAAGCATGTAGAGATCAAAATAATAATTTTTCAAATCACATATACTACAATTTTTATTGAAGCATAGTTTTTTTTAATTAGAGTGTAATTGCTTTACAATGTTGTGTTAGTTTCTGCTGTACAACAGCGTGAATCAGCTATGAGTATACGTATACCCCCTCCCTCTTACTGCTTCTTCCCTCATACCGCCCCCATTCAACCCCTCTAGGTCATCACGGGGCACCAAGCTGAGCTCCCTGTGCTACACAGCAGCTTCCCACTAGCCATCTATTTTACACGGGGTAGTGTATATATGTCAGTGATACTCTCGCAATTTGACGTACAGTTATTTTACTGTTTCAGGTGTACGGCAAAGTGATTCAGTTATGTATAAGCTTTTTCAGATTTTTCCATTATAATTTATTACAAGATATGGGAATATACATTCCTGTGCTATACCGTAGGTCTCTGTTGTTTACCTATTTTATATATAGTAATGTGCATCTGTTAATCCCATATTTCTAATTAATCCCTCCTTGCCCTTTCTCTCTATGGTAACCAAGAATTTGTTTTCTATAACAACAGTTTTAAAACTTCACCTTGACCCTTCAGTCTTCTTCAGCCACTGGCCCATCTTTTTTGCTATTTTTCATAGAACCACTATATTGTATGGCTGAAACTAACATAGTATTGTAAATCAACTATACTTTAGTAAATCGGTAAGATGGATAGATAGATAAAATGAGTTTAATATAGCTTTTAAAAAAACATACATTTCTTGATACAAAAAGGCCAGTTAGAGTTCCTTCTGAGCTATGATACTACTAAATGATTTCTCAACTTTGGCCCTATTGACATTTGAGTCTGTGTCATTCTCTGCTGTGGGGGCTGTCACATGCATTATACGATGTTGAGTAACATATCTGGCCTAATTATCAGTAGAAATAGCAATCCACAGTGGTGACAATCCAAATGTCTTCCCATCTGGGGAACGAAAATTGCCCCCAGCTGAGAACCACTGGTCTATTTCTAGAAATCTTACTACTTTCCTGTTGGTAAAAGATGCTCACAGTAACTAACACTTATATGATGTTTGAGCTTCCCTGGTGGCTCAGTGGTAAAGAATCTGCCTGCAATGCAAGAGACCCAGGTTCAATCCCTGGGTCAGGAAGATCCCCTGAAGAAGGAAATGGCAACCCACTCCAGTATTCTTGCTTGGAGAATCCCATGGACAGAGGATCCTTGTGGGCTACAGTTCATGGGTCGCAAAGAGTCAGACACAACTGAGCGACTAACGTTTCTGTGGTGTTTACCAGGCTAACACTGTTCTAAAAATAAAATGTCTCTTCATTCATTTAATCTTCCCCCAAACTTTGTGGGGTCTTAGTACCATCCTCATCCTAAATGGAGAACCTGAAGCACAGAGTGACTGAGTGACTTTCCCAAGGTTGCTCAGCCAGTGAGAGGTCGAGTCAGTATTTGAACCAGTCGTCTGACCCCACCGCCTTCTTTCTTGGGTTTTCTTCTGACCCTTGGGATGTGGGACCTATTGATTGGATTTTTTCTTAATTCTTTCTCTCTTCAAAGATGCAACGGGTTGTTGAGGATATCGAATCTCATCTCACCGGTAAGACTATATTGGGAGTGGAGAGAAACTTCACATCCACGGTCACAGCCTTTCTCCAGAAAGTGGAATCAGATGTTCTCAAAACTGCCTTGAAAGCCCCAGACCAGAAAATCCAGAAAGTCCAATACAGCACCGTGGGTAAGAAGACAGTAAAACCTGAGACACACAGTGGGGTGGTTACTAACTGGGGTCCACGTGAAGCAATGAGAGAAGTAAATAAGGACTGTGTTTGTCCCATTTATAGGGCTTCCCAGGTGGCACTAGTGGTAAAGAACCCGCCTGCCAATGCAGGAGACATAAGAGACGTGGGTTCAATCCCTGAGTCGAGAAGACCCCCTGGAGGCGGGCATGGCAACCCACTCCAATATTCTTGCCTGGAGAATCCCCATGGATAGAGGAGCCTGGGGGGCTACAGTCCTTAGGATCACCAAGAGTCGGACATGACCGAAATGACTGAACGCACATGAACACATCCATTTATATAAAATTCTAGAAAATGCAAACTAATTTCTAGTGACACAGGGTAGAGTCAGTGAAGGGATGGAAAAGGGATGTAAGAAAATCTGGATAAATTGTTGGTGGTGACAGAAATGTTGTCTACCTTGACTGTGATGGTGGTTTTACAGAGGTACACACGCGATGAAACCCATCCAGTTGTACACTTTAATATGTGAGATTTGCTGTACCTCAATTACACCTGCATAGAGCTATTTTTAAAAATTGCCAATGGGGGAATTCCCTAGTGGTCCAGTGGTTACGACTTGGCATTTTCACTGCTGAGGTCTGATCGTGTCCAGGAACTAATAATATTCCACAAGCCTCCTGGTGTGACCAAAAATTTTTTTTAATAAAAATGACGTTTTGTTGTTGTTCAGTCACTCAGTCATGTCCCACTCTTTGCAACCCCATGGACAGCAGCATGCCAGGCTTCCCTGTCCTTCACCATCTCCCAGAGCTTGCTCAAACTCATGTCCATTGAGTCAGTAATGAAATCCATTGAACCATCTCATCCTCTGTCATCCCCTTCTCCTCCTGCCTTCAAATCTTTCCCAGTCTCTGGGTCTTTTCTTATGAGTCAGCTTTTTTAATCAGGTGACCAAAACATTTGAGCTTCAGCTTCAGCATCAGTCCTTCCAATGAATATTCAGGATTGATTTCCTTTAGGACTTATTGGTTTGATCTTCTTGCAGTCTAAGGGACTCTCGAGAGTCTTCTCCAACACCACAGTTCAAAAGCATCAGTTCTTCGGCAATCAACTTTCTTTAAGGTCCACACTCACATCTATACATGACTACTGGAAAAGCCATAGCTTTGACTAGGTGGACCTTTGTTGGCAAAATAATGTCTCTGCTTTTTAATATGCTGTCTAGATTTGTCATAGCTTTTCTTCCAAGGAGCAAGCGTCTTCTAATTTCATGGGTGAAGTCACCATCTGCAGTGATTTTGGAGCCCAAGAAAATTAGTCTGTCACTGTTTCTATTGTTTCCCCATCTATTTACCATGAGGGGATGGAACTGGCATGCTGCAATCCATGGGGTCGCAAAGAGTCAGACACAATTGAGCAACTGAACTGAACTGAACTGATGGGACTGGATGCCATGATCTTAGTTTTTTGAATGCTGAGTTTTAAGCCAGTGTTTTCACTCTCCTCTTTCACTTTCATCAAGAGGCTCTTTAGTTCCTCTTCACTTTCTGACATAAGGGTGGTGTCATCTGCATATCTGAGGTTATTGATATTTCTCCTGGCAATCATGATTCCAGTTTGTGCTTCACCCAGCCCAGCATTTCTCATGAGGTACTCTGCATAAAAGTTATATAAGCAGGGTGACAATATACAGCCTTGTCATACTCCTTTCCCAATTTGGAACCAGTCAGTTGTTCCATGTCCAGTTCTAACTGTTGCTTCTTGACCTGCATACAGGTTTCTCAGGGGGCAGGTCAGGTGGTCTGGTATTCCCAACTCTTGGAGAGTTTTCCACAGTTTGTTGTGATAATATTTAGAATTAAATAAATACCTGCATGCTAAGTCACTTCAGTCATGTCTGACTCTTTGTCACCCTATGGACTGTAGCCCTCCAGGCTTCTCTGTCCATGGGATTCTCCCGGCAAGAATACTGGAGTGGGTTGCCATGCCCTCCTCCAGGGGAATTTCCCAACCCAGGGATCAAATCCACATCTCTCATGGCAGGTGGGTTCTTTACCACCAGTGCCACCTGGAAAGCCCAAATAAATACATGAATAAACAAAAATTGTCAATGGTTTCTAATCCTGAGTCTAGGACTCTGGCTTAAAGGTAGTTTTATTTTTTTCTTTTTTTTTAAATGATTCAGTGCTCACGGAACCTAACAGCACATGTCACGGTGATGTGACTTAAACCACCCCAGAAGGAACATCTTACTACATATTTTTTAAATAGAAATACTTTTTTTTAAGGAACTGAAAGCAAACTTTTATTTAAAGACCTCTTCGGGTCATGGTCATTTGGACTCATGGCCTCAATTTGCTGCTCAACTCTCTGGTGATTCAGATAGTAAAGAATCTGCCCGAGACTCAGGTTCAATTCCTAGGTCCAGAAGACCCCATGGAGAAGGGAATGGCAACCCATTTCAGCATTCTTGCGTGGAGAATTCCATGGACAGAGGACCCTGGGGAACTATAGGCTGTGGGGTCACAAATAGTTGGACATGACTGAGTGACTTTCACTTTTGCTAGCAGAGCTCTGGCAACAGTGAAACAAACGTGCTGAATTCTTTCTAAAACAGAAATAATTTTATTAAGGAATCCCCTAGCTGTCCAGTGGTTGATGCTCAGCACTTTCACTGCCTTGGGTCTGGGTTCAGTTCCTGGTTGGGGAACTAAGATCTCACAAGCCACGTGGCATAGCCATCCCCCCCAAAAAATTTTATTATACCTGTCATATATAGTCATTATATATCCGTGTGCTGCAGATATGTCAGTTAGCTTGACTGCAGTAATCATTTAACTATGTATATGTGTGTCAGACACAACTGAGCAACTGAGCACACACACACATGCACACATGTGTCAAGTCTTCATATTGGACACCTTAAATATATTTACTTTTTGTTTTTGAAAATAAAAAATAAAATGCCATAGCAAAGCCAAGTATTAAATTTTTAATTAGGAAAAAACACATACACAAAACTAAACTGAGTCCAGCAAAATCTGCCCACAATTCAGTGCTCCAATCCCATACCCATGTAGGTACATGTCTGATGAAGAAACACATATTTGTTATGTATGTTACATTTATATATGCATGCCAAATTGCTTTCTCACTCATTACGTGACTAACATCTTTCATGTACGTCATATATATCATCAGCTATGTTATTGTCTTCAAAGGTTTATATAGTTGCCTTGTACATATAATTTATTTACACGATAATTTATTTCCCTATTCTGAGAAATGTGGGTAGTTACAAAACAACCCTGTGACAAAGACCATTAAAGTTTTATCTGTATCTATTCGTTAAATGTTTTCTTAGGATAAATTCATAGAAGAGGAATTGTTAGATCAAAAGGAAGAAAGCATTCTATGAACTTTTGATACATATCACTATTTTGGCCTCCAGAAATGCTGTTTACTGTGCTTTTTATTAGTATTCAGCTCAGAGATGCTAATGTATTTGTGTGTGCCTAACTAATCATTTCATTTTACCAACTTTCATGATAAAATACTTCATAAAAATAATCATTTTTTATAGTCTTTAATAAGATAAAATCCAGTGCCTAAACTTCTCAGGAAACCAGAATCTGGACACTTTTATTTAAAATTAAACCACATTACAAGTAATTCTTATATTTTCTGATTTGGCCAATTCCTAATTGATTTTTTGGTTTGGTTTGGTTTGGTTTTTGGCCAAGCCAGGAGTCATGTGGGATGTTAGTTCCCTGACCAGGGGTCAAACCTGCAGCCCCTGCATTGGAAGGGCACAGTCTTAACCACTGGACTACCAGGGAAGTCCCCCTCATTGTTTAATCAATGATATAAAGTGCCCTTTCTTCAGTGAGCTTTCATCACCTCACCTGTAAAACGAGATCGTAATGCTGCACTCAACGCACTTAGAACCAAGGCTGGTAATTGTCATAACTTTCTGCTCTTTATAACTGCTTTCTTTAATTTTTTTAACACACTCAAAAGGAGACATAATAAGACTACTGCACCCCTCACCTACCTTCAATAATTTCCAACTCATGACCAGTCTCATATCTTCTGATTTTTAAGATAAATATTTTCATGAACTTATTGTTTGTTATTCTGTGACTTCATTTTTACTGGAAGCACGGTTCCCCATTATAGAGATAAACCATAAGTCATTTAACCAATTTCTTCTTAAACTTTAGGTCACTTCACCTTTATCATCTTTACTGCCATGGACTTTCTCGTAGCCAATTCTGCCCTCTTAGTCATTATTGTTTTCCAAGAATAAATTCCTAGAAACAGAATCGTTGCTTCAAAGACAATGTGCTAAAGAATGTTAGTTAAGAATACGGTTTCAGGGGATGTTCTTGGCAGTCCAGTGGTTAAGACTTCACCTTCCAATGCAGGGGCTGTGGGTTCAATCCCTGGTCAGGAAACTAAGATATCACATGCCTCTCAGCCAAAAAACAAAAACATAAAAAACAGAATCAATATTGTAATAAATTCAATAAAGAATTTTAAAATGGTCCACAGTAAAAAAGAAGTCTTTAAAAAAGAACACAGAGTTCAGTAAGTTCCTACTCTTTGCCACCCCCATGGAGCCTGCCAGGCTCCTCTGTCATGAGATTTTCTCAGCAAGTATACAGGAGTTAGAGTCCTACTTAAATTCTGAATTTCAGTTTGCTTTTCTGACAGGTCCTTCATTGTGTTACATGAGGCTGCTATAAGATGGCAATGTATCAATGTAAGGCTCTTAGCCCAGTGCCTGGCACATTCTAGACCCTCAGTAAAGTTAAGCTGTTCATGTAACTACGCACATTTTTAAAACTTATAATAATGGCAAGTTTGCCCTTTGTTTTTCTTACCAGCTGTTGAAACTCAAGTTGTTACAGACAACTGCTCCAAGGGAGTCATCTTAAGCTTGAATGCCCAAGTGAACTCCATGAAAATCCATTGCAGTGATGTCATCCAGAGAAACATAAAAGGTACGTGGGGTGGCTGCTTTCAGAATCCCTAAGACATGCAGAGCAGCATCACTGTGTGAGTAGTGAGGAAAATGTCCCCCAGTAGGCTTCTCTCTAATGGGTCTGTTACCCTAATGTTACTGAACCCAGGTCCAGCTACTCGCTGCTCAAAAGTCATTAAAGAGGCTAGGTTAGTGGAAAGGAAAGTTTGCTTTATTTTGGATGCTAGTGACCAGGGAGGAGGGTCACTAGCATCCAAACCTGTCCAAAGGCCAACAGCCCCCACCGCAACAACCCGGGGGCTAGAGCTTTTATAGACAGAGAGAGAGGGCTACATGCAGAAACAGCACAGTAGCTCAGACAGTCATCTTGAAATTGGTCACTGGTGGTCAGTTCTAAGCACAGGTAGTCTTGGTTCCAGGGTTGGTTTGTTCCCATTTCCTTGAGGCCAGTTCTTGGAACTACGACAGTTTACGTCATGGCTACAGTCTGGTAATCATGTAGTTAATTTTTCCACCTGGTGGGGGTCTCTATCTATAAGACAGCTCAAAGGATATGGCTCAGAATATTACCTACAGCCCTTGAGAAGGAACTAAAGGTCCTTGACTTTGCTTACTGACTAAACTATTATCATTTGATCTCCTTTAACTATATTCCTTTGTTTCTTTATGTTCTCACTTCTCTGATTGAACTAACTTTTGGCTAAAGTTTTCCCACAGACAAAAGGTGGGCTGAGGACTTGGGAAACAAGAACTATAGGGTTCTGCTCCATTTCACTAAGACTGTGCCATTTGAGTCTTTCCTTAAAAAAAAAAAAATTTTTTTTAATTACAAAAAAGACATATTCCTACCTAAAATGGAGGGTTTTTGTTCTTCAGCATGAAAGAGAGACTTCTTTGTAATTTAGGGGTTGTTCTATCTGGTTCTCAGTTTGGGTTCCCTTAGAAGTAGTGCATGGATAAGTGTAAGGGGAACAAGAGTGATGATTTTATATGGGAGATGATCCCAGAAAGAATCAGTAAGCGTATTAATCGGGATTCTCCAGAGAAACAGAACCAATAGGCTGTGCATATGTAGAGAAAGAGAAACAGAGATAGAGAGAGATGGGCAGGGACAGAGAGAGATTTAAGAAGAATTTTGCTCATGCGATTGTGGAGGGCAGCAAATCTAAAATCTAGCCAGCAAGCTGAAAGACCCAGGGAAGAGCTGTTGCTGCCTGAGTCCAAAGGCAGTCTCTTCCTCAGGGGGAGCTCAGTCTTTTTCTTAACACCTTCCACTCATTAGATGAGGCCCACCAACATTAGGAACTGTAATCTGCTTTATTCAAAATCTACTGATTTAAATTTAATCTCATCTAAAAATATCCTCACAGCAATATCCAGACTGGTCTTTGACCAAATATCTGGGTCCTAAAGCCTATCCAAGTTGACACATAAAATTAATCATCCCAACAGGGAAAACAGGAAGTGAGACAAGGAAGAGAGGGCAGCCCATACAGGGATTATTATGTTAGTGAGCAGGTTACTGCTGGTGGTGACTGGGGTTCAATCCCACTAAGTTACCCCATTCAAAGAGAAGTAGCCAGAGGACTTCCCTGGCGGTCCAGTGGTTAAGATTCTGCACTTCCAATGCAGGGGGCAGGGGTTCAGTCCCTGGTCAGGGAACTAAGATCCCACATGCCACTTGACATGGTCCAAAAAAAACTTTTTTTATAATAAAGGGGGCTTCCCTTGTGGCCCAGTGGCTACGACTCTGCAGTACTAATACAGGAGACCTGGGTTCGATACCTAGTCAGGGAACTAGATCTCACATGCTGCAGTGAAGATCCTGAATTCCAAAACTAAAATAATAATAACAGGGAGAGGGAGCTGAGCTGAGCTCTTTATCCACCTGCTCTGATCCATCACTGGTTAAGAGCCCTTCTGGGAGTTGCAGGCAGAAGTGAACGTCTAAGCTTTTACAGCCTGCCCTGTGTACAGATCAAACATGTTCACTCCAGGGAAAGCTCCCAGACAGAGAGTCGCAGCTGCTTGCAGTAGAATCCATCAGCATGTTAAAAAAAAAAAAAAAAAAAACAGAAGTGCCAAAGGAATAAAGCTATGCTGCCTACAGCATCTGCTACAGCCTGTGTAGAAAGAGAAATTGTTACTATTAACTATCCCAGCATTGCCAGACTGTCTGATTTTTCAAGAGAAACCAAACTTTGGGTTGCCTGCATGAACACCTCCAATATTTTTTTTCATTTGGCAGGAAGACTTCTGTTATAACTGCCATATGTTACAATTGCTGTAGCACAATAAATGAGGGCCTTAAAATCCAATTACATGAATGTGGGGTCTGTACAGACAGCTGGTCTGTGCTATCACCCAAAGTTCCAAAGAAAAGATGATAAAATGCAGGCAACTAAGCACATGCTGAACTGAGAAAGTCTCATGTGGCAATTAGTTTCTCACTTCCTCTCCTCCCCCAAGATGAGAACTTGAATCTGCCTTCACTGGAGGATGGGCCAGGAGGAGGATGGAAGCCAAATTCCAACCCTGTGATTTCATGCTTGCGTGCTCACCAGGTTCCCCCATTACTCACAGTGTGGAGAGGGAGCCTGCAAGCTTCCAAACATATCTGCAGTCCAGTTTGTTCCTTGGTCACATTCTGGGGTACTAGAGATTAGGAAGTCAACAATTTTTTTTTATTTTTTTATCAGGATGTAATTGCTTTACAATGTTGTGTTAGTCTCTGCTGTACAACATCATGAACCAGCTGTATACATATGCCTCCTCCCTCTGAAGCCTCCCACCCACCACCCCGCATCCCACCCGTCTTGGTCATCACAGAGCACAGAGCTGAGCTCCCTGTGCTATACAGCAGCTTCCCACTAGTTACACATATGGTGATGTATATGCTTCAGTGCTATTCTCTCAATTTGTCCCATCCTCTCCTTCACTCTGTGTTCACACATCTCTTCTCTATTTCTGTGCCTCTATTCCTGCCCTGCAAAACGGTTCATCTGTACCATTTTTCTAGACTTCATATATATGCTTTAATATGCAATATCTGTTTTTCTTTTTCTGACTTGCCTCACTCTGTATGACAGGCTCTAGTTTCATCTACAAAGAGGTATGACCTCATGCGGGCCAGAATGGCCATAACCAAAAAATCTGCAAACAACAGATGCTGGAGAGGGTGTGGAGAAAAGGGAACTCTCTTACACTGTTTGTGGTAATGTACATTGGTACAGACACTCTGGAGAACAGTATGGAGGTTCCTTAAAAAAACTAAACGTAGAACTGCCATCTGACCCAGCAATTCCATGACTGGACATACACACTGAGAAAACCATAACTGAACATATGAATTTGAGGAGAACAGAACTCAGTCCATAACAACTGTCTAGGCTGAATTGTCTACAGGAACTGCACACCTCATAATGTAAATGCATGTGTCTCGGGAAGCACTTGGCATAGACATGCCCGTGCATTCGTGCATGCTCAGTGGTGTCTGACTCTGTGACCCTATAGCCCACGAGCCTCCTCTGTCCATGGAATTTCCTAGGCAAGAATACTGGAGTGGGTTGCCATTTCCTCCTCCAGGGGATCTTCCAGGCCCAGGGTTAAAATCTGCTTCTCCTGCGTTGGCAGGCAGATTCTTTACCACTGAGCCACCAGGGAAGCACCATAGACATGCCCAGCAGCAGACTATTTATCTTTCCTAATGACCCTTGCGGTTTCATCTTGAAGCATTGCACTGGCTGTCCCTCTGCCAGTAATGTTAACCAACACTCCACAGGGTGGACTTTTATTCTTTCAACACAGCTCAACTTTTTCCTCCTCCATGAAGCCTCCCAGGACTGCCTATTTCCATCACAGCACTACAGTCAGGCTTTCCCTCTCCTGTGCTCCTCCAGCACTTTGAACTTACCTTATCCTGGCATCTAATGTGTTAACATCTGTTCATCGACATGTCCCCTCCCCCACCCCGCCTCCCCTCCAGGGAGGTAAATTAGTACTTTACCAGCAGAGAATTGGAGAACAGAAATGGTCATCAAATTAAATCCACATCTAGGTTGAGGACTGAACATTCCTAAAGAAAGAAAAGAACACATTGATGGATTCATGACGAACTCATAAAGGGACATTTTTGTGTCCCTCAGGTTCTGTCTTGGACTGGATCATTCTTCATTGTAGGGAGTCATCCTGTGCCCAGTAGGATGTTGAACAACATCCCTGGCCTTAGACTAGACGTCTATAGCAGTTCCCCAGTTGTGACAACCAAAACTTCCTCCGGACACCACCCAGTGTCAGCTGAGGTGAGAGAGCAGGATAGCCTGCAGTTGAGAACCTCTGGTCTAAAGCAACCTTATAATTTATCTCCAAAAGGTGGATAATTTTAATACCAGAAGGGATCCTATTAAGTTACACCATGACACCAGGTGTGAACTGGGACTGTCACAGGTAACCCAAGACATAGAATCACATGATTCCTCTCCCTATAAACTATCTCAGAGAGCAAACCCTAGCCACAGAGGTCAACCTTGGAAACCTCAATAACCATTCTTTTCTTTTCTACTTGTGATTTGCTCTTACACCAGAATATTTCAGCTCAAAAACAAGCAATTTCCAAGCATCAGATCAGGTAGGCTGATCACCTGCTGATGCCTTCCAACCACCCACCTTTGTTTCTTTCTGATGAACAGAAACTGCCACCAACTCAGAGAAGCAGAAGTGAATCTCCTACTTCTCATCCCTCGAGAGAAGCCAGAAAAACCTGGTTAGAGACACCTGCTAGGGGATTTATTCCAGTAGGATGAACCACACAGCTTGTTTCTTATTGTTGTTCAGTCGCTAAATTGTGCTCTTTGTGACCCCCATGGACTGTAGCCCTCCAGACTCCTCTGTCCATGGGAATACTCCAAGCAAGAATACTGGAGTGAGTTGCCATGCCCTCCTCCAGGGAATCTTCCCAACCCAGGGATCGAACCCAGGTCTCCTGCATTGCAGGTGGATTCTTTACCAGCTAAGCTACCAGGGAAGCCCATGTTATATGCTAGGCTGTCATAAAATACCAGACTGGTGGCTTAAACAATAGAAATTTATTTTCCCACAGTTATATAGGCTAGAGATACAAGATGAAGATGTTGGCCAGATTGGTCTCTCCAGAGGCCTCTCTCCTTGGCTTGAACATGGCCATCTTCACACTATGTCCTCATACGGCCTTTCCTCTGTGTGCATGGGTCCCTAGTCTCTTTTCATGCGTCCAAATTTCCTCTTATATGGACACCAGGGAGGCTGGATAAGGCCCACCCTAACATTCTCATTTTAACTTCATCACCTCTTTGAAAGCCCTATCTTCGAATACAGTCACACTGGGAAGTACCATTAAGACTTCAACATACGAATTTTGGGGAGGAACACAATTCAGCCCATAACATTATTGATATAGAAAATGTCTGCTACATATAAATCTTCAAGGTGGGAACCTGCATTCCATCAGCATCAGGCAGGAGTGAAACTGCAGCTCGTTCTCCAGCTCCTATTGCTGAAGATCCTTCAGCTCCATCATCTCACTTCCTCTCCCTCCTCCAGTCAGTAACTCTTCTTGCCTGTTCACTCGATGCCAGCCCCTGCATGTCAGCTATTGTCTTGTGCTACTCTACTTTTCGAGGTACTATACTGTAAGATTTAAAATGTTTCTTTTACTTTCTGTTTGTTTTTTATGTATTATTCACGTGAAAAGTATTAGAACCTTATTACAGTATGATGCAGCTGATCGTGTTAGTTGGGTAGCTAGGCTAATCTTGTTGGACTTAGGAACAAATCGGACTTGCAAACATGCTCTCCGAACAGAACTTGTTTATATGTAGGGGACTTACTGTAAGTTATGTGCATGCCTTAATATGTAATAAAATTATAAATATATAATATAAACATATCATGTGCATATATATTTTTAGCCTATCAAACTGTTAAATTATGCCATTCCCTTGCTTAAAACCCTCCAACAGTTTTCCCACTGGCTTAAAATAAAAGCAAAATTCTCCCCCAGGCCCTACAAGGTCAACCCCCACCATGCCCTCACTTCCTCCCACTGCCCCCTCACTCACTCTGCTTCAGCCATACTGGCCTCCTTGCTGATGGGCACAATCATGTCTCTGGGGGGGTTTTCTCTGCTATTTTCTCTTCCTAGAGCACTCTCCTCTCAGATATCCTCCTTCCTTTCACCCTGCTGCCAGAAAACTGTCTAAAATAGCATCCTCCACCTCTTGCTGTCCCCTAGCATGAGTGCTAAGTCGCTTCAATCGTGTCTGACTCTTTGCAACCCCATAGACTGTAGCCCACCAGGCTCCTCTGTTCATGGGATTTTCCAGGCAAGAATAATGGAGCAGATTGCCATGTCCTCCTCCAGGGGATCTTCCTGACCCAGGGATCAAACCCACATCTCCTGCACTGGCAGGCAGCTTCTTTACCACTAGGGCCACCTGGGAAGCCCCACTGTCCCCTACTTTACTTAATTTTCTCCATAGAATTGAGCACTAATCCTATATCAGAGCAAGGTGTCTTTGATATATACCTTTGTTGAGTGGGCTCCCAACACTTGGAAATGAATTGTCCAAGGAGACCTGTGCTTGGACAGCAAGAGACTTTATTGGAAAGTGGTCCCCAGGCAGAGAGCAGCAGGAAAAGTGCTTTGCCACATGGCTCACTGTCTCAGGTTTTATGGTAATGCGATTAGTTTCTAGGTTGTCTCTGGTCAGTCATCACCCTTGGCCCATAGTCTGAGTCAGGGTCCTTCCTGGTGGCCCGAGCATCTCTCAGCCAAGACGGATTCCAGTGCAAAGGATTCTGGGAGGATGGTTGTCTCCTCCCTCTTTTGGCCCCTCCCAAATTCTCCCGGTTAGTTTTCAGGTGGTAGTACCAAGTTCCTCATTGGGACCTCCTGTTGTGAGACAACTCACCCAAGTGGTTATCATCATGCCTGGCCAAGGTGGGCGGCTTCAGTCGATGATTATCTAACACCTTTATTTGCTTATTTATGTTTGTTTCCTGCACCAGAAAGTAAGATCAATAAGAAGAGAAATTCAGGCTATTTTGTCCCCCACTGTATCCCCAGAATAATGTCTGGACACAGTAGGCACTAGAAAAAGAAAAAGACGGATAGGTAGATAAATAGATAGATAGAGGGCTTCCCTGATGGCTCAGCAGGTAAAGAATCTGCCTGCAATGCAGGGGACACAGGTTCAATCCCAGGGTGGGGAAGAGCCCCTGGAGGAGGAAATGGCAACCCACGCTAGTATTCTTGCCTGGGAAATCCCATGGACAGAGCAGCCTAGAGGGTTACAGTCCATAGGGTCGCCAAGAGTTGGACACAACAGAGCGAGTAAGCACATAGGTAATGATTTCCGTATATGTTATCTATATCTGGTTTATACTATATAATATATACCAGTTCAGTTCGGTCGCTCAGTCATGTCCAACTCTTTGAAACCCCACGGACTGCAGAGCATGCCAGGCTTCCCCATCCATCACTAACTCCCAGAGCTTGCTCAAATTCATGTCCATTGAGTCAATGATGCCATCCAACCATCTCATTCTCTGCCGTCCCCTTCTCCTCTTATAACTTTATTATATATATATAATATATATGGAAAAGAAATAATTAGATTTCTATCTAAAGATATTGAAATACTTGTACCAACTACAAATGGATTTCCTTGGGTCCAGCCTCAACATTTTGTTTCATGCAAAAGAAACACAAAACCAGTTCTAAAGGTCTTGCAAAACAAGTTAGTCATTACTAAAGTCTTCAAGAGACAGCAGAGGAAGTGGAATGATATCACACAAGACTTACCCAATTTCCTTTTATAGCTGTCCTTTAGTCTCCAAGAGGGATTGGTTCCTGGACCCTCCAGACATGAAAATCCACGAACGCTCAAGTCCCTATATAAAATGGTTTATCAATAGTATTTGACATAGATGTGCATATAACCTTATCCACATGCTCCCTTATATTTTAAATCATCTCTAGATTATTTATAATACCTAATACAATGCAAAAGCTAAGAAAATAGTTGCGGATGCAAAGCAAATTCAAGTTTTGCTTTCTGAGACTTTCTCGAATTTTTTATGTTTATTTATTTATTTGGCTGCACTGGGTCTTAGTTGCGGCACGTGGGATCTAGTTCCCTGACCAGGGATTGAACCTGGGCCCCCTGCCTTGAGAACGCAGTCTTAGCAACTGAAGCACCCTGGGATTCCCTGGGAAGTCCCTGGGATTTTTAAAAATATTTTCAATCCAAGGTTCATAGAATCTGTGGATACAGAACCTGCAGATATAGACGGTTAACTTTACTTTCCTTTTCCTCTTTATGGCTGACCCAGTCTCTTTCCTCTCCTTCCAAATTCCACCTGCCTCTTCTCTGCCCCTCCCTCCCAATTGTTATACTGTTCATGGAGTTCCCCGGGCAGGAATACTGGAGTGGATTGCCATTTCCTCCTCCAGATAGTGGAGATAGTGGAGGACAGAGGAGCCTGGAGTGCTGTAGTCCATGGGGTCGCAGAGAGTCAAACAGCACTTAGCGGCTGAAAAACAACAATAACACAATTTTTTTTAATTTAAGTATAATTGCTTTACAGTATTGCATTGGTTTCTACCAAATATCAACAGGAATCAGCCATAGACAGCCCAGCCTTTATATCTTTTTCTCCTAAGGGTAGATTTATATCCCTTCTTATGTAAACCAGTTTAGCCTCTCTTAGTTTTTCCAGTTTCTCTTGTCTCTCCAGTCTTACCCTATTCAATACAACAAAGGATTCAGGTCCAGAAATACTTTGTATGCCTCAGAATATGAGAGGAGACACTGAAATCTTTTATTTTGACCCTCATATATGCGAGTAAGTGTGCCTATGTGCGTGTATATACGTTTGTGTTTTTGTGTGTGTATGTGTATACATCTACATACCATTTTCAAAGAGATACATAATGAAAAGGTAAATACCATTTTCAAATATAAATGAAGGTACATCAAAGATCATATAAACTCCTAGGACATCCCTGGTGGTCCAGCGGTTAAGACTTCGCCTTCCAATGCAGGGGGTGCAGATTCCATCCCTGGTCTGTGAGCTGAGATCCCACATGCCTTGGGATGGCCAAAAGACCAAAACATAAAAAACAGAAACAATGTTGTAACAAATTCAATAAAGACTTTTTCAAAGTCATGAAAAAAATTCCATCAGCTCATTAATTGATGAGGGAATCTATGAAATGTTAAGACATGCTCAGAGGCAATTCAAAGAGCAGATACACAGGTACACAAACATATTGCTATATAAATCAGTCACAAATTCTGAAATGATATGCTAGCTCATGCAAAAGCTGGTTAATATTCTATAGGACGATACTACAATGCAATGTTCAGAATTATATTTTCTATAACAGAAAACTACATGTCTACCAGACAAAATGCATCTTTGTCTAGGGAAAGAGCCATTTCCACTACTATCAAGTTTCTTCATGTTATCTTCTATGCCTACAGAGTTGTGAAATTGCTTGGCAATAGAAAATCCATAAAAGGTGAATCGCAACGCCCCATAGAATCAGATAATCCTTGATACTCAGCTCTCCATAAAAGGAAACTCGGTCACATTGTTACTGAGTCCAGGCTCACTCTGCTTACCACACAACCAGCCAATAAATTTGAGAGATGAGGTGTTGAGACAAGGAAAATCACTTTATTTGAAAGCTGGTTTATTGAGAAAATGGCACACTGATGTCTCAAAATAACTATCAGGGTCTAGATTCCAGGTTCCTTTATAGAATAGAGATGTCGGATGGGGGTAAGGAAGCAAAGAAGAAAGCCCATTGCGTGTGTGTCTGCTCAGTGCAGGCTCCTCTATCCATGGGATTTCCCAGGCAAGAACACCAGAGTGGGTTGCCATTTCCTCCTTCAGGGGATCTTCGCAACCCAGGCATCAAAGCAATGTCTCCTGCAATGCAGGCAGAGTCTTTTACCACTGAGCCATCAGGGAAGCCCTACAAAGTCCATTACTCTGACAAATATCTCCTGGAGGATGTCTGTAGCCATCCACAGGTGGACAAGGTCTTGAACAAAGGACACTTTAGTTTAATATTCAGGCAGTAGGGCAGGGTTCCCTGTGGCAGGCCATTATGTACAAGCAGTGAACAAAAGCAACAGGAAACAAAGGTTAAAGTAACAGATCCAACCTGGAGTCAGAATGGGCTCTTCCTTGCAACATTTTGTCCATTAACAAATCTTGGACATGAGGTGTATTTGGATGCAATATATATATACCTAGAAAAAAAATCCATAACTTAAACAGAAGTTATCTCTAGGTGTGTATTTTTATTAAAATTTCACTTTCTTTTTTGTCCTTTCTCATCAAAATTGCATCATTTATGTTTCCAAGAAATAAATTGTGGCATTGTTGCAGAAACCAGTACTCGAGAAACCAAGCACCACACTCGGAGAGTTGGAGAGCTCAGGTTTATTACGCTGGCGGGCCCAGAGGAGTTAACACTCCAAGCTCTGAGCCCCGAACAAAGGGATTACAGAGTTTTTATAGACAGACTATAGTGGGAAACACTAGCTGTTAATAGGCTGGTTTAAACCAAGGGGTTTTGTGTACTCAGGAACATTGGTCACGATGGGGAGGGGGATGCCTGACCTGGACAGGCATGATTAAGCAGGTTTGCAGGGGCTGGGCAACTGCAAAGAGCAGGACAAGGGTGAGTGAGACAAACTCCAGCTCCTAGTATTGCCAGTCCCCACTTTCTGAGACTATGTGACCTACGTGACCTAGACTTTGCAAGGGGCAAGCTGAGTTACAGAGGCAGAAGGAGCAGGAGGTTACGTCAAAATTTAACTTTTCCTCTTCAGCATAACATATAATGTGATGCTCGACATCACATTAATTGAATTCAACAAACTAAATATATATGTATTAATATGACTAAGGGCTTCCCTGGTGGCTCAGTGGTAAAGAACCTGCCTATAATGCAGGAGACACAGGTTCAATCCCTAGGTCAGGAAGATCCCCTGGAGAAGGAAATGGCAACCCACTCCAGTATTCTTGCCTGGAAAATCCCATGGACAAAGGAGCCTGATGGGCTACGGTCCATGGGGTCACAAAGAGTCAGACACAGATGAGCGATTGAGCCTGCACCACGAGTGTGTATATGTCAATCCCAATCTCTATTATTCTGTTTCCTCAGGTACTAGTGCAGTTGCCTTCGTTTCATACTCTTCTCTTGGAAACATCATAAATGCAAGTTTTTTTGAAGAGATGAATGAGAAAGATCAAGTTTACCTGAACTCACAGGTAGTAAGTGCTGCTATTGAACCCAAAAAGAACACACCTCTCTCCCAGCCTGTGATTCTAAATTTTCAGCACATGGAGGTGAGTCAAAGCTGCAATTTGTACTTGCTTGGGTTTCATGGATGTTAGGCCAAACAATTTGCATATACTCCCTGTCGATGGTTCTGGACCTGCACTGTCCAGTGTCATAACCAGGAGCCAACTAGAGTTATTGAGCATTTGAAGTATGTGAATCTGAATTGAGATTTTTGAAGGGTTAGCATTTCCAGATTTAGAATTAGTATTTCCAGACTTTGAAGACGTTGTAAGAAAAACAATGTGTTAAGCATCTCAATAATTTTATAGTGATTACATATATTGATTTATATTGACACATTCAGTTCAGTTCAGTCGCTCAGTTGTGTCCGACTCTTTACGACCCCATTAACCGCAGCACTCGGGCCTCCCTGTCCATCACTAACTCCTGGAGTCCACCCAAACCCATGTCCATTGAGTCAGTGATGCCATCCAACCATCTCATCCTCTGTTGTCCCCTTCTCCTCCTGCCCTCAATCTTTCCCAGCATCAGGGTCTTTTCAAATGAGTCAGCTCTTTGCATCAGGTGGCAGAAGTATTGGAGTATCAGCTTCAACATCAGTCCTTCCAATGAACACCCAGGACTGATCACCTTTAGGATGGACTGGTTGGATCTCCTTTCAGTCCAAGGGACTCTCAAGAGTCTTCTCCAACACCACAGTTCAAAAGCATCAATTTTTCGGCGCTCAGCCTTCTTCACAGTCCAACTCTCACATCCATACATGACCACTGGAAAAACCACTGACTAGACGGACCTTTGTTGGCAAAGTAATGTTTCTGCTTTTTAATATGCTGTCTAGGTTGGTCATAACTTTGCTTCCAAGGAGTAAGCATCTTTTAATTTCATGGCTGCAGTCACCATCTGCAGTGATTTTAGAGCCCAAAAAAATAAAGTCTGACACTGTTTCCACTGTTTCCCCATCTATTTGCCATGAATTGATGGGACCAGATGCCATGATCTTAGTTTTCTGAATGTTGAGCTTTAAGCCAACTTTTTCACTCTCCTCTTTCACTTTCATCAAGAGGCTCTTTAGTTCTGACACATTCAGTTCAGTTCAGTTCAGTCGCTCAGTCGTGTCCGACTCTTTGCGACCCTATGAATCGCAGCACACCAGGCCTCCCTGTCCATCACCAACTCCCGGAGTTCACTCAGACTCACGTCCATCGAGTCAGTGATGCCATCCAGCCATCTCGTCCTCTGTTGTCCCCTTCTCCTCCTGCCCCCAATCCCTCCCAGCATCAGAGTCTTTTCCAGTGAGTCAACTCTTCACATGAGGTGGCCAAAGTACTGGAGTATCAGCTTTAACATCAGTCCCTCCAATGAACACCCAGTACTGATCACCTTTAGGATGGACTGATTGGATCTCCTTTCAGTCCAAGGGACTCTCAAGAGTCTTCTCCAACACCACAGTTCAAAAGCATCAATTCTTTGGCGCTCAGCCTTCTTCACAGTCCAACTCTCACATCCATACATGACCACAGGAAAAACCATAGCCTTGACTAGATGAACCTTTGTTGGCAAAGTAATGTCTCTGCTTTTCAATATGCTATCTAGGTTGGTCATAACTTTCCTTCCAAGGAGTAAGCGTCTTTTAATTTCATGGCTGCAGTCACCATCTGCAGTGATTTTAGAGCCCAAAAAAATAAAGTCTGACACTGTTTCCACTGTTTCCCCATCTATTTCCCATGAAGTGATGGGACCGGATGCCATGATCTTAGTTTTCTGAATGTTGAGCTTTAAGCCAACTTGTTCACTCTCCACTTTCACTTTCATCTAGAGGCTTTTTAGTTCCTCTTCACTTTCTGCCATAAGGGTGCTATCATCTGCATATCTGAGGTTACTGATATTTCTCCCAGCAATCTTGATTCCAGCTTGTGTTTCTTCCAGTCCAGCGTTTCTCATGATGTACTCTGCATATAAGTTAAATACGCAGGGTGACAATATACAGCTTTGACGTACTCCTTTTCCTATTTGGAACCAGTCTGTTGTTCCATGTCCAGTTCTAACTGTTGCTTCCTAAATGATATTATTTTGAATATGCATACATGCATGCTAAGTCACTTCAGTCATGTCTGACTGTTTGTGACACTATGGACTGTATCCCTCCAGGCTCCTCTGTCAATGGGATTCTCCAGGCAAGTATACTGGAGTGGGTTGCCATGCTCTCCTTCAGGGGATCTTCCCGACCCAGGGATCGAACCTATGTCTCTTTTGTCTCCTGCATTGGCAGGCAGGTTCTTTACTACTAGTGAAACCTGGAAAGCCCTATTTTGAATATAGGGGGCTAAATAAAATAGGTTCCTAAAATTGATTTGATCTGTTTCTTTTCCTTTTTTAATGTGGTAGAAATTTTCAAGTTATTAATACATAAGTGATTTACATGATATTTCTCTTGTGCAGTGTCATTTTAGTACATGGAATTATTTTAGTTGCAGGTACCTCCTACATCTGTGAAATCTGAATTGAGACATAGTGTTTATTCTTGCATAGACACATGGAATTAATTACTAAGACTACATAATTCAATTAGAAGGAAAATTTTTATATAATCCATTGCCTTCTTGCATTCCCTGCCCAAACTCTTAAAGGCAGGAGGGTTAATAGCCAGACATAGCCACCTCCATTTAGAAAGTAAGAGTTGCAAGAAATCCTGCCATTGTTTCACAACATAGATGAACCTTGAGGGCATTATGGCTAAGTGAAGTAAGTCAGACACAGAAAGAAATATCAAATGATCTCATCTATACGTGGAATCTGAGAAAACCAAGCTCACAGAAACAAAGGACAGATTGGTGGTTGCCAGGGATGGCAGGTGGGAGAAACAGGTAAAAATGATCAAAGGTTACAGCTTCCAGTTATAGATGAATGAGTTCTGGGGATGTGATGGAGAGAAGGATGACTCCAATTTAACAATACTGTATTGTATATTTGAAAGTTGCTGACAGAGTAGCTTTTAAAAGTTCTCACCACAAAATGCAAATTGTAATTATGTGAAGTGATGGACATTAACTACCTTATTGCAATAATTATTTTGCAGTAGATACATATATCAGTCATTACATTGTATACCTAAACTTATACAATGCTATATACCAAATCACAATAAAACTAGAAAAAATAATATTTTTTACATTTTAAGAAAACAAGAATGAAGTGAGGGAAGATGAAGAAACATAGGTTTTCTCCATCTGATGCATGAAATCTAGGTATGAAATTTTTGATGTAGGGCATGGGACAGCAGGCATGGAGTGAGATATCTAGGGATGGTCTGGCGGATTATCAAAGGAGATATGGCCCCCAAACAGGAGAACATCTACCTCATCTCCTTGGCCCAATTAAATGATGCTCTGGACATCCTTGAGACCAAAAAAAGAGAGAGAGAAACTTAAGGCTGACTTTCTTCTCTCTCCTGGTGATGTCTCTTCCCTACACTAGCCCTGTCATCGCAAGAGCAATTACTGTGTTGTAAGAGGTCAAGGCAGAATTGATATAGAAATCAAGGAAATTTGACTTAGAGAGTACTTGGAAGAAAACTTTCAGTTCAGTTCAGTTCAGCCGCTCAGTCATGTCCGACTCTTTGCAACCCTATGAATCGCAGTACGCCAGGCCTCCCTGTCCATCACCAACTCCCGGAGTTCACTCAGACTCACGTCCATTGAGTCAGTGATGCCATCCAGCCATCTCATCCTCTGTCGTCCCCTTCTCCTCCTGCCCCCAATCCCTCCCAGCATCAGAGTCTTTTCCAGTGAGTCAACTCTTCACATGAGGTGGCCAAAGTACTGGAGTTTCAGCTTTAGCATCATTCCTTCCAAAGAAATCCCAGGGCTGATCTCCTTAAGAATGGATTGGTTGGGTCTCTTTGCAGTCCAAGGGACTCTCAAGAGTCTTCTCCAACACCACAGTTCAAAAGCATCAATTCTTTGGCGCTCAGCCTTCTTCACAGTCCAACTCTCACATCCATACATGACCACAGGAAAAACCATAGCCTTGACTAGATGAACCTTTGTTGGCAAAGTAATGTCTCTGCTTTTCAATATGCTATCTAGGTTGGTCATAACTTTCCTTCCAAGGAGTAAGCGTCTTTTAATTTCATGGCTGCAGTCACCATCTGCAGTGATTTTAGAGCCCAAAAAAATAAAGTCTGACACTGTTTCCACTGTTTCCCCATCTATTTCCCATGAAGTGATGGGACCGGATGCCATGATCTTAGTTTTCTGAATGTTGAGCTTTAAGCCAACTTGTTCACTCTCCACTTTCACTTTCATCTAGAGGCTTTTTAGTTCCTCTTCACTTTCTGCCATAAGGGTGGTGTCATCTGCATATCTGAGGTTATTGATATTTCTCCTGGCAATCTTGATTCCAGCTTGTGTTTCTTCCAGCCCAGCATTTCTCATGATGTACTCTGCATATAAGTTAAATAAGCAGGGTGACAATATACAGCCTTGACGAACTCCTTTTCCTATTTGTGTGGGTCTTATACTCTTTTTTCTATTTGACCCCCATGGTGGAGGACAAAGTCCTGAAACCAGTAACATCTTGCAAAATTCTGACTCCCAGAGAGAGAGATGAGCTTGTTTTCTGTTATGTGGAATCCCTGGGATTCTGGGGGCAGGTATATGGTGGTCATCTTCTTCACTTAAAATAGAAATCAGCTGATCCTCTTTAACCCATGGTGTCACCAGCCAAGGCTGACATGTAGAGTTGTCCCTCCCAAGGAACGACATGAGGAGCCTGTTCTATTTTCAGGTGAAGCCCGGGGTCAAGAAGACCTTCTGCGTCTACTGGAAAGACACAAAGGAGGGCGGCCGCTGGTCCAAGGATGGCTGTGCTCTGAAACAAGCGAACAAGACTCACACGATATGCAGCTCCACTCACCTGTCCAGTTTTGCTGTTCTCATGGCCTTGCATGGCCAGGTAGGATGTAACTATTGAATTCCTCTAGCTAACCCCTTTTGAGGCCCTGCTAGGTGGCCCTATGGTAAAGAACCTGCCTGCCAGTGCAGGAGATGTAACAGACGTGGGTTTGATCCCTGGGTTGGGAAGATCCCCTAGAGAAGGAAATGGCAACCCACTCCAATTCTTGCCTGGAAAACCCTATGGACAGAGGAGCCTGGCGGGCTACAGTCCACAGGATCACAAAGAGTCAGACACAGCTGAGCAACTCACACTACTACACTACTGGGTGGCCATCACTGCTATAAAGAAAAGTTTAACAGATCAAGTCTGGAGTGATAGGAGAAGCATACTGCTTTAGATAGAGTGATCGGAGGAGAATGAGCTATTCAAGCTGAAATCTGAATATTAAGTCAGCAGTGTTACAACGTGGATGAATCTCAAAAATACCACGCTGAGTGAAAGATGTTAGACACAAAGGACCATATACTGTAGGGTTCCACTTACATGAAATGTCTAGGATAGGCAAATCTGGCCTTCCCTGGTGGTCAGTGGTTAAGGATCTGCCTTATACAAGGGACACCCTTGGGTATAAGACATTCTTATACAGGGTTTGATCCCTGGTCTGGGAGGATCCCACATGCTGAGGAGCAACTGAGCTTGTGCTCTGGAGCCTACTAGCCGCAACTACTGAGCCCACGTGCCACGAGTACTAAAGCCGACTCGCCCTAGAGCCTGTGCTCTGCAATAAGGGAAGCCGCCACAGTAAGAAGCCCTCACACAGCAACAAGAGAGTCGCCCCCACCCGCCACAACTAGAGAAAGCCCACAAGCAGCGATGAAGACCTAGCACAGCCAAATATAAAATAAACTTTAAAAATAAATATTTGGAATAGGCAAATCCATAAGACAGAGCACACAAACCCAGTGGGTTCTAGAAAGAATAGAGTGAATGAGAGGGAAGTGGGAAAAGTCAGGTTTGGAAAGAAGGGAGCAGAGGAAAAGTGTCAGACCACAAATGCCATAGTCAGGAGTTTAGATTTCATTCAAATTGCAGTGGAGAGACAATAGAGGACGTGCATCAGGGATGCTACAGATTTATGTTATTAGAAAGTATCTCTGGCTCCTGAGTCAAGAATGGTCAGCAGTGCAGCAGAAGTAGCCCGGCAGAGAGATGATGGTGCTCAGGATTTGGATGGCAGCTGCAGAGTTGGTGGGAAAAGGTCACCTATATATATATATCCTAAAGGTGGGTTCAGAGGACTTATTGATGACATCGGCTGGGTGACAGCACACAGGAAGTCTGCACCCCTCCCCTCATTGCAGAGATACAGGTGGTCTGCCTATTTTGGGATGCCAAATTCCAAGGGGTGGGAGAATATAATCCCAGGGCAGGAAAGCATGACTGTGGTCCCCTCTCTGCTGGGTCCCAGGAGGAGGATCCCGCACTGACTGTGATCACCTACGTGGGGCTGAGCCTCTCTCTGCTCTGCCTCCTCCTGGCGGCCCTCACCTTCCTGCTGTGCAAAGCCATCCAGAACACCAGCACCTCGCTCCACCTGCAGCTCTCGCTCTGCCTCTTCCTGGCCCACCTGCTCTTCCTCACAGCCATCGACAGAACTGAGAACAAGGTACTTATACTGTCCCAGAATGTGCCTGCCTCAGGGGATCCTGAATTCATGGGGCCATGCTGCCTCGGACCCCTCAATAAAATAGCCTAGGGTCCTAGATGGAGGATGCATGGCGAGGTGAGCAGTGCTGGCATTATCAACCATCTTTACTTTCAACGACCATGATCTAATAGCAGTGCTTCTGAACTCAATGCCAGTATTAAGGAGAGGTCCTGGGGCCATGCTCCACCCTAACAGACCCTCCTGGTGACACCTTCCTCCTCCCCCAGGTGCTGTGCGCCATCATCGCAGGTGCCTTACACTATCTCTACCTGGCCTCCTTCACCTGGATGCTGCTGGAGGGTCTGCACCTCTTCCTCACTGCACGCAACCTGACGGTGGTCAACTACTCCAGTATCAACAGACTCATGAAGTGGCTTATGTTCCCAGTGGGCTATGGAGTCCCAGCTGTGATTGTGGCCATTTCTGCAGCCTCCAGGCCTCATCTTTATGGAACACCTGATCGGTAAGATTGACTCTCACCCTGTGCCATGGACAGATTTGAGGGCAGTGTTATTGGCAATGATTCGGATAAACACAACAAATGCACTCTACTTTCCCTTTGAGTGTAAGGGCTTTAACTTCTTTCCCAGTGAGGCAGGGAAAGATGATGTGGAAAATTTTGCAGTTAGGTCCCAGCTTTATCCTTCCCATAATTTGTGACCTCAAGTCCTCAAGTCTCATGCTCAGTTGCTAAGTCATGTCCAACTCTGTGATCCCATGAACTGTAGCCTGCCAGGCTCCTCTGTCCATGGCATTTCCCAAGCAGCAATACTGGAGTGGGTTGGCATTTTCTCCTTCAGGGGATCTTCCCAACCCGGGGATCAAACCCATGGCTTCTGCCGTGTATCCTGCATTGCAGGCGGATTCTTTACCCCTGGGCCACCTGGAAAGCCCCCTCGAGTCTCAGTGCCCTCGTTACTGAAACGGGGATAATAGTCATCTCCATGGTTCACCACCCTCGAAATACTGGTATTAAAATTCAACAGGTCTGTGCTTGTAAACTGTTTCATGTAGCAGTAACACATGGAAGCAAACAATCAAAGCCTGCATTGTCATCAGCTGACATTTTCAAGAAACATTGGGAAAGTTCTCTGTTATAAAAAGATGTCATTTCGTGTCCATTTCATGTGCTTTCTTTGATCTCCCTTCGTGTTCCTTTTCCCATTGTTCCCAGATGCTGGCTTCACCTGGACCAGAAATTCATCTGGGCTTTCCTTGGACCTGTCTGTGCCATTATCTGTGTGAGTGAATATGTGACTCCAGTGTTCCTGACCTAAGCAGAAGCACCAGACATGCTGGGTGCAGAATAGAACAGGGACACGCATTTTCTCAATTATATGGTTTGATTTTTCCACCTGCTACCAATTCAAATCCATGTGCTGGGAGGTAGGGGTCGTGTGCAATCTACAGCAGACATGGTACATTTTGTTTAATGGCTTTTCAATTTTTTTTCAGTATAGTTGTTTTACAATGTTTTGTTAACTTCTACTGCACAGCAAAAGGAATCAGCAATACATATATGTATATATGTCCCTTCCATTTTGGGTTTCCCTCCCATTTAGAAGACCACATTGTGCTCTACAGTATGTTACCACAAATTGAATAGACACAGTACATTTTAACTTGTATTCTCCATGGTCTGTGTCACTCTTGCAGGTGAATTTTGTATTTTTTGTCATGGTTTTTTGGATTTTGAAAAGAAAACTTTCCTCTCTCAACAGTGAAGTGTCAACCATCCGGAACGTAAAGTAAGTTAAGGTATTTTCTAAATAAAATGGTATTTTCTAACCCCCTTTTCTTCTACTCACTTCTTACTGGTCCCTCCTACATATCCACAGAGACATAGATGCACAGTCAGCCTCTAGGAACTAGCAAGATCACTGCCGCCTTCCACTGCCACAATGAGAAGCTATATTCAATTACCGGGACTCAAAAAAAGAAAGTGAGATAGATATTATACATGTTATAAAATTTAAAAAAAGTTAATTAAAAAAAAAAGTGAGATAGAAGTTTATATTACTCTCATGCCACAGAACAGAGCTCCACAGAGTGATCCAGGACTCAAGCTCTTTCTATTTTTGTTGCTCCGCCAGCCCGTAGGATGTTATATCCCATCCATGGGAAGGAAGTGACATGCAATTTGCCCAAGTTCCATATTTACTCATACCCCATTGGTTAGACTTTGGTCATGTGGTGACACCTAGCTGCAAAGGAGGCTGGGAAATGTAGTTTCTAACTGGGCATGCATGTGTCCTTGATGAATCTCAGAAAGGAAAGAGATCTAACACTAAAAACAAGAGGAGGGACTTCCCTGCTGCAAAACACAAGAGGCAATAGTTCAGGAAAGATTTAGGTTAAAATATATTTTGTATAATACTGTTTCCAAAAATTGGGGACTATGAGTATTTTTTTTATTTTGCAGCATCCATCTTTTTTTTAATTTATTTTTAAGTGGAGACAATTGCTCTTCAGTGTTGTGTTGCTTTCTTCCATACAACAATGTGAATCGGCCATGAATATACATATATCCCTCCCTCTTGAACCTCCCTCAACCCCCCCCATCCCACCCCTCTAGGTCATCACATTGAGCTGATCTCCCTGTGCTATACAACAGCTTCCCATTAACTATCTTACCCATGGTAATGTATATGTTTCAATGCTACTCTCTCATTTGTCCCACCCTCTCCTTCCCCTGCTGTGTCCACAGATCTATTCTCTATGTCTCTATCTCTATTCCTGCCTAGCAAATAGGTTCATCAGCACCATTTTTCTAGATTCTATATATATGCCTTAATATATGATATTTATTTATTTATTTGTTTTTCCCTTTCTGACTTACTTCACTCTGTATAACAGGCTCTAGGTTCATCCACTTCAGTTCAGCTGACTCTCATTTGTTCCTTTTTCTTGCTGAGTAATATTTCATTGTACCTTTGTTATGTATGTACCACAAATTGTTTATCTATCCATCTGTCAACAGGTTGCTTCCATGTCCTGGCTATTGTAAATAGTGTGCACCATCCATCTTAATTTGAACTTGTAGTTTGCTGAGGTTTTCATTGTAATCACAAAAACAGCACATTTGTTACTTGTTTATTATTTGTCAAAAGTTTTCAAAATATATAAAGTTAAAAGTGACAGCCCCTTGCTCCCAGTTTTCCTACTACTTTACCTACCAGGAAATCCAGAGGTAAGAAACTGTATGATATGATGTATCTGATATTTTCCCAGGCCTTTTTCTGTGCATTTTCTATAGAACAGAGCATACATACAATAGCATCACACTACACAAATTGTTCCTCAACTAGCTTTTCTCAGTTACATACTATATTTTAAAATTAGAGATATATAGATATATAAATAAGGTGACCTTGCATCTCAGTTTTCCTGGAATGGTCCCAGTTTATGTTTGCTGATGCATTATGTTTTAATAACATCCCTTTTTTATTGAAGCATAGTTAATTTAAAATGTTCTGTTAGTTTCATGTGTACCACAAAATGATTTGGTTACACACACACACATATATATTATATATTCTTTTTCAGATTCTTTTCTATTATAGCTTGTTACAAGATAATGAATATAGTTCCCCTGAATTGCACCCCTTTTGATCTCAAAAGCCTTCCTGCTTGAATAACAAACTATAAGACCTCCCCATCTATAAGTGATATAGACAGAA
Source organism: Bos grunniens (assembly GCF_055505025.1). Classification (NCBI taxonomy): domain Eukaryota; kingdom Metazoa; phylum Chordata; class Mammalia; order Artiodactyla; family Bovidae; genus Bos; species Bos grunniens. Next base: position 11,247,712 of record NC_141171.1, read on the forward strand.
TGAGACAAAGAACTTTATAGTTTTAGAATGTTCTGCATGTGTATGGTACTAATTTGGGTGGCGCTAGTGGTAAAGAACCCACCTGCCAATGCAGGAGACACAGGTGATGCGGATTCGATCCCTGTGTCAGGAAGATCCCCTGGAATAGGAAATGGTAACCCACTCCAATATTCTTGCCTAGAGAATCCCATGGACAGAGGAGCCTGATGGGCTACAGTCCATGGGGTTACAAAGAGTCGGACATGACTGAAGCAACTTTGCATGCACAATTTTGTTCTACGTGCTGTCCTAAATATGTCCCATATGTTAAGTCTCAATATTTTCAGCAACCCTATGAAATAGGACTATTACAAATATTAGAGAACTGAGTTACAGGAAAGTAGGAAAATTCCCCCGCAGTGCAGGGATTAGGATTCATCGCTTTCACTGCGATGGCCCAGCTTTGACCCCTGATCAGGGAACTAAGATCTCCCAAGCTGCATGATATGGCCCAAAAAAAGGTGGGAGGGGTGGAAAGAAAGCCAGAAAGTAACTTTCCCAAGGTCACAAAGTTAGTTAGTGCTGGCTTGGATTTAAAACACAGGCATTTTAGCTCCAGAGTTGCTCACCATTAACAACTATGCTGTAGGAATGGTCACAATCATTATCAGGTTTCTTTACATTATCAATTATTCCTACCCAGGATGCTGACACTCAAAGCCACAGCTCAGCTCTTCATCTTGGGATGCACGTGGTTTCTGGGACTCCTGCAGGTGGGACCGGCTGCCCGCGTCATGGCTTACCTCTTCACCATCATCAACAGCCTGCAGGGCGTCTTCATCTTCCTGGTGTACTGCCTCCTCAGCCAGCAGGTAAACAGTGGCCTCTTTCTTTGTATATATATAAATTAGTTCTGTCTGTTCATTTTTCTAAGTCTATTTATTTTTGGCTGCATTGGGTCTTCACTGCTTTGTGTGTATGGGTGTGTGCGGGCTTTCTCTAGTTGCAGAGAGCTGGGCACACTCTACACTGGAGGAGTTCCTCATCACGGTGGCGTCTCTCATTGTGGAGCACAGGCTCTAGGGTGCTCGGGCTTCAGTAGTTGCAGTACATCGGCTCAGTCGCTCCATGGCACGTGGAATCTTCCCAGACCAGGAATTGAACTGATGTCCCCTGTATGGGCAGGTGGATTCCCATCCACTGTACCACCAGGGAAGTCCAGCAGATGCTGCTGATGGCCCCCTCATAGCCCTTTGGCATTCTATTCTACATGCCCATGATTGTTTATTATAAATACCTGTGCCAGTGCCAGTGGGCTTCTTACTGCCCACAAGACATGCCTGGTTCATGTGCAGGGAAAACTGGTATTTTCAGAGAATAGTGACCCTTGAAAGCAGCCTCACCAATGACTGATGGGTGCTAGTAGACGGATGCCCCAGCTCCCTTGTCTCTGAGGTGAATAACCCTGAAGTATGTCCTATGCTCTCTCCAGAACCCCACCCGCCCCGTGACACTGAACCCCAGCTGTCCACAGTGGAAACACAGAATGAAGGGTTATACATCTTTTATTAGCTGTCTTTCTTTCCCTGTCTCACTTTTGCACAGATCTACTGGTGTTTCTTGGGTGTACCTGTGTGCTCAGTTGTTCAGTTGTGTCTGACTCTTTGCAACCCCATGGACAGTAGCCCATCAGGTTCCTCTGTCCATGGGATTATCCCAGCAAGAATACTGGAGTGGGTTGCTATCTATTCCTCCAGCAGATCTCCCAACCCAGGTATCAAACCTGCATTGACAGGTGGATTCTTTACCACTTAGCCACCTGGGAAGCTCCTCTGGGTGTTCGTGTTCATGTTCAGTTGTTCAGCTGTGTCTGACTCTTTGGAACCCTATGGACTGTAGCCTACCAGGCTCTTCTGTCCATAGGATTTTCCAGGCAAGAATACTAGAGCATGTTGCCATTTCCTACTCCAGGGGATCTTCCCAATCCAGGAATCAAACCCGTGACTCTAGTGTCTCCTGCATCGGCAGGTAGATTCTTTACCACTAGTGCCATCTGAGAAGCCCTGAGAGCTAGATTGAGGAATTTTCTTCCTCAATTTTCTTCTATCTTATTCCTTTGCATATGCACATTTTGTTAATTTTCTATGACAAATGTGTATCCTGTAATATGAAAAAAATTATTGTGGTAAATTATACATAACAAAATTTGTCATTTTAACCTTGTTAATTGTACAGATCAGTAGCATTAGGTACATTGACATTGTCATGCAACCATCACCACCATCCATTCTAGAACTTTTTGATCATCCCAAACTGAAACCTCGTATCCCTTAAACAATAATGCTGTATTCTCCCCTGCCAAGCTCCTGGTGACCACTACTCTACTTTCTGTCCCAGTTAATTTGACTATTACAGGTTCTCAACATGTGGAATCATACAGTAGTTGTCCTTTGGTGTCTGGCTTATATATTTCCTGATGGCTCAAATGATAAAGAATCTGCCCTCAGTGCAGAAGACCTGGGTTCAACCCGTGAGTTGGGAAGATCCCCTGGAGAAGGAAATGGCTACCTACTCCAGTATTCTTGCCTGGAAAATCCCGTGGACAGAGGAGACTGGCGAGCTACAGTCCATGCGGTCTCAAAGAGTCAGACACAACTGAGTGACTAACAGTTTTTTTAACACATATATTTCACTCAGTGTAATGTCTCCAAGGTTTATCCATGTTGTAGGCTGTTTCAGAATTTTATTCCTTTTTAAGGCTAAATTACATTCCATTGTATGCATATATCACATTTTGTAGGAAAAGGTTTTTCATAATGTTCCCATCCTCTTCCTAACTCACTGACTTTTCTCTTCTCCAACATTAACAAAAATAATCCTGGTATTTTCTTCGATGTTCCAGGTCCAAAAGTGGTTTGGTGAGATCATCAAATCTAAATCTGAGTCTGAGGCTTACACACTTTCCAGCAGGTTTGGTGCTGACTCAAAACCCAGTGAGGTAAGACTTGGGGTTTATTCTAATGTGCCACGCCTTGACACACCAAACTTCCTTTCCCTTGTCTTAGAACAAGCTCCCTTTCATGCCGAGTGTGGGGAGGAGTCCTTTTCCTGATGACTTGGTTTGCATTCCTCATTCCCATCATATTGTTTCTCACTGTTTCTTTCTTGCTCACTAATAGTGCCTAACCTGGCTGTTGTATTAATATATATTCTCATCATTCCAAGTAGGGGATAGTTAGGGAATTTGAGACTGACATGTACACACTGCTGTATTTAAAATGGATAACTAACAAGGATCTACTTATTATACAGGGAACTCTGATCGATGTTATGTAATAACCTAAATGGGAAAATGATTTGAAAAAGAATAGATACATTCATATATGTAACTGAATCACTTTGCTGTGCCCCCGAAACTAACACAGCATTGCCAATCAACTATGGTAGTGGTGGTGGTTTAGGGGCTAAGTCATGTCTGACCCTTTGTGGCCCCTTGAACTCTAGACTGCCAGGCTCCCCTGTCCATGGGATTTCCTAGGCAAGAATACTGGAGTGGATTGCCCTTTCCTTCTCCAGTTGATCTTCCCAACCCAAGGATTGAACCTGTGTCTCCTGCTTGGCAGGTGAATTCTTTACCACTGAGCTGCCTGGGAAGCCCCAATATAAAAATAAAAGCTTTTTAAAAAATAAATAAAATAGATAACTAATAAGAACCTGCTGTATAGCACAAGGAACTCTACCCAATACTCTGTAATGATTTATGGGAATAGAATCTAAAACAGTGGATACAGGGACTTCCCTGGCGGTCCAGTGGTTAAGACTCCATGTTTCCAATGCAGGGGCCATAGATTCGATCCCTGGTCAAAGAACTAAGATCCTGCATGCCGCATGGCGTGGCCAAAATTTTTTTTTTAAGTGGATATGCTGAACAGGAGAAATAAACACAACATTGTAAATGAACTATAGTCCAATAAAAATTAATTTTTTTTAAAGTATGGGTAAAACATATCACCAGCACCACTACCATCTAAAGTAGACTCCTTTAGGGGGAGACTTACAATCACAGACATAGCAGAGTGGTCATCATCCCTCGAAATATGGCTGTTTCAAAAAGAGGTGGACTTGAGCCCCATGGAGGTAGTGGATACTACAGAAAGGGATCCAGAAGAGGAGGCCCACCCCAAATGTTCTACATAATTATAGAGGAGGAGTGCATGTAATAATGGGACCTTCCTGGGAGAGGAAATGGTCCTGTTAGAAAGAGAACCTCTCTGGAACTTGGTTGTTGGTTTTGTTTGTTCTTTCATTGAGCTAACTCAGGATTGATGGCATCAAGGAATGCGCTCCAAGTACTACCTGAGACTTCTCTCCACAGTTGTACCCTAACTGATCTTTTAAAGAAATGAGAGGACATACTTGTAAGAAGGTATGTCACTAGACAGGCTCCAAAGATTCTAATCCATAAAAATTCTCCCAATCTCATTTGGCTTTATGTCTTCCATGTACATGCCTACCACATCTGCTAACCAAAAAGCCTTAGAATGTGTTACTTTTAAGCGAACCAAAATTGAGAAATTTCTGAAACACTGTTTCTACATTTCTTGAGAAAATATGGAATTTTCTTCAGCAGTGGAAATATTGAGGTCACTGAAGAAACAGTGACCTCCAAATTCTTTCCTGGGGGAAGGGAAGGGGAATTCATTCTAAACCTTTCCAAAAGGACCAAGAAGAAAATGGAACCAGGAAAAAGTGTTAGGGCAGGCATGTCAAATGATCAGAACATTTCTTTTTGGAAAAATTTTTTATAAATATTAAGCTTACAGAGAATAGAGCCAATCAAGTCATAAGAAAAAATATTAAGTTTAATATTCTCAATAAGAGTAAAATTGTTATAGCTGCTAACCACTGGCTGTGACCTTTGAAATGTTTCCCAGATAACCCAAAAGAATTCCCAAAGCTGCCAGCACTCCAACTACTAGTTTCCCACAATGAATAAGGATACGTTGTTATTATTACTATTATTGCTTAACACTATGGAAATTGAATGAGTGTATCTTTAAAAAAGAAAGGATACATGATACATTTACATATTGTATATTTATGATATATTTTATATGTAGCTACATTTAAGAAATATAATTGCTTTAATTAGAAGAATTTCTGAAGTTTTTCCTTTTTTATGCAGAGAGTATGAGTAAAAAGCTAACAAAACCCTTTGTCCTTTATAGACAAACTTGATCTTGGGTTAACTTTCTAGCTCTGCTCCTCACAAACTTGATAGCATTGGAAGGTCGGTTGTATAACCAGGGAATACTGCTTATGGGAAAGTCTTGCTCGAGCAAAGAAATTCTGCAAATGAACAATAAATACCAGGAGGGAAGGCATAGCTTTGGACTTCCTGTAATAACAATCAGGAATCCTATCTCCGTGGGCAGCTGTAGGGAGATACTTGTTCCTCTGTGGAGCCTGAAACTTCTAAACCAAGCTACAACTTGTAGGCGGCAAAGAGAATATTTATTGAGTTCTAGAATATGTCCAACAGTAAAGGAGAAAAGGAAAGATATAAACATCTGAATGCAGAGTTCCAAAGAACAGCAAGAAGAGATAAGAAAGCCTTCTTCAGCGATCAATGCAAAGAAATAGAGGAAAACAACAGAATGGGAAAGACTAGAGATCTCTTCAAGAAAATCAGATATACCAAAGGAACATTTCATGCAAAGATGGGCTCGATAAAGGACAGAAATGGTATGGACCTGACAGAAGCAGAAGATATTAAGAAGAGATGGCAAGAATACACAGAAGAACTGTACAAAAAAGATCTTCACGACCCAGATAATTACGATGGTGTGATCACTGACCTAAAGCCAGACATCCTGGAATGTGAAGTCAAGTGGGCCTTAGAAAGCATCACTACGAACAAAGCTAGTGGAGATGACAGAAGTCCAGTTGAGCTATTCCAAATCCTGAAAGATGATGCTGTGAATATGCCAGCAAATTTGGAAAACTCAGCAGTGGCCACAGGACTGGAAAAGGTCAGTTTTCATTCCAATCCCAAAGAAAGGCAATGCCAAAGAATGCTCAAACTACCGTACAATTGCACTCATCTCACACGCTAGTAAAGTAATGCTTAAAATTCTCCAAGCCAGGCTTCAGCAATATGTGAACTGTGAACTACCTGATGTTCAAGTTGGTTTTAGAAAAGGCAGAGGAACCAGAGATCAAATTGCCAACATCCGCTGAATCATCGAAAAAGCAAGAGAGTTCCAGAAAAACATCTATTTCTGCTTTATTGACTAAGCCAAAGCCTTTGACTATGTGGATCACAATAAACTGTGGAAAATTCTGAAAGAGATGGGAATACCAGACCACCTGATCTGCCTCTTGAGAAATTTGTATGCAGGTCAGGAAGCAACAGTTAGAATTGGCCATGGAGCAACAGACTGGTTCCAAATAGGAAAAGGAGTTCGTCAAGGATGTATATTGTCACCCTGTTTATTTAACTTATATGCAGAGTACATCATGAGAAACGCTGGACTGGAAGAAACACAAGCTGGAATCAAGATTGCCAGGAGAAATATCAATAACCTCAGATATGCAGATGACACCACTCTTATGGCAGAAAGTGAAGAGGAACTAAAAAGCCTCTTGATGAAAGTGAAAGTGGAGAGTGAACAAGTTGGCTTAAAGCTCAACATTCAGAAAATGAAGATCATGGCATCCGGTCCCATCACTTCATGGGAAATAGATGGGGAAACAGTGTCAGACTTTATTTTGGGGGGCTCCAAAATCACTGCAGTTAGTGACTGCAGCCATGAAATTAAAAGACGCTTACTCCTTGGAAGGAAAGTTATGACCAACCTAGATAGCATATTGAAAAGCAGAGACATTACTTTGCCAACAAAGGTTCATCTAGTCAAGGCTATGGTTTTTCCTGTGGTCATGTATGGATGTGAGAGTTGGACTGTGAAGAAGGCTGAGCACCGAAGAATTGATGCTTTTGAACTGTGGTGTTGGAGAAGACTCTTGAGAGTCCCTTGGACTGCAAGGAGATCCAACCAGTCCATTCTGAAGGAGATCAGCCCTGGGATTTCTTTGGAAGGAATGATGCTAAAGCTGAAACTCCAGTACTTTGGCCACCTCATGCGAAGAGCTGACTCATGGGAAAAGACTCTGATGCTGGGAGGGATTGGGGGCAAGAAGAGAAGAGGACGACAGAGGATGAGATGGCTGGATGGCATCATTGACTCGATGGACCTGAGTCTGAGTGAACTCCGGGAGTTGGTGATGGACAGGGAGGCCTGGTGTCCTGTGATTCATGGGGTCGCAAAGAGTCGGACACGACTGAGCGACTGATCTGATCTGATGGTAAGCCAGGAACATACAAAATTCAACAATACCAACACAGTAGCTGCCTTCAAGGAACTTAGAGTCTAGCCCTTCTTTATGGACAAAAAAACCAACATCCCAGGGGTTGAAATTCTAGAGTGGGATACTATAGCCACACTTTTTTCCAAAAAAAGAATTCTTCATCCTGTAGAAGGGGAATCTAGGGGACAATGGATACATGTATATGTGTGGCTGAATCTCTTCACTGTTCTCTGGAAACTATCACAACATTTTTAATCAGCTATACCCCAATACAAAATGAAAAGTTAAAATTAAAAAAAAAATAGTAAGTGACTCTGGGTAAAAGATTTTAAAAAAGAATTCTTCACCCTGGATTTTTGAGAAGTCCTCCCACTATAATCTAAAGACGTGCAAAATGCTAGGATTTCAAGCCATCCTTGCCTGCTGAATGGAGCTTTCTGGCTTTAACCCACTCCAACTGTTCCTGTCTGTTTTGTTGTTCATTTCTTTGTTTTTTATCCTGACACCTAGCTTTAATCTAAACATCTTTGGGGTGGGATGTTTTCTAGGCCAAGTGAAGAGAAAATACTATAAGTAGAACATTCAGCTCTACACGTCATGCATGTGGATCTGGTTGGTATCATGAAGAATGAAGGTGCAGACAAGGAGAATCATTATACATGTCATTCCTGGAGAGGAAAAGTTTGACCTTTACTTCCTGAAGTGTTTGTTCTGCATAATGGAATCTCAATAAATGTGCATTCAATTGGATTTCTCTTCACTACTATGTTTTCAATCAATGCTTATTCCTGGATACCCAAATCATGACCATTGCAAATACTCCATGGACTTTTTGTGAATGAGGGAGCCCTTGTCAAGGCCTTTTTCTCAAGTTCTTTCTCTTACCCTAAACGTGCTTTTTAAACTCAAACCATCAGCTTCTTCTGAACCATCACCTGTACCTCCTTTCTTATCCAGGCTAAATCTCACGATCACCCAAGTCGAATGATTCTCCCTCATACTTTCAACACCTTTGCTTCCTCATTCTGATTCCTTACTTAGTTTTGCTATTCAGTCCCCAAGTGGTGTCTGACTTTTTGCAACCCCATGACTGCAGCACTCCAGGCTCCTCTGTCCTCCACTGTCTCCTGGAGTTTGCTCAAATTCATGTCCATTGAGTTGGTGATGCTATTGAACCATCTCATTCTCTGTCACCACCTTCTCCATTTGTCTTCAATCTTTCCCAGCACCAGGGTCTTTTCCAATGAGTCAGCTCTTCACATCAAGTGGCCAAAGTATTGGAGCTTCATCATCAGTCCTTACAATGAATATTGTAATTCAATATTGGGTTGATTTCTTTTAGGATTGACTGGTTCGATCTCCATGTAGTCGAAGAGACTCTCATGAGTCTTCTCTAGCACCACAGTTCGAAAGCACCAATTTTTCAGCACTCAGCTTTCTTTATAGTCCAACTCTCATATCCATACATGACTACTGGAAAAACCATAGCTTTGACTATATGTACCTTTGTCAGTAAAGTGATGTCTCTGCTTTTTAACACACTGTCTAAAGAATGTTCAAACTACCAGACAATTGCACTCACTTCCCATGATGGTAAAGTTATGGTCAAAATCCTTCTAGCTAGGTCTCAGCAGTAGATGAACCAAGAACTTTCAGATATACAAGCTGGGTTTAGAAAAGGCAGAGTAACCAAATTACCAATATTTGCTGAATCATAGAGAAAGCAAGGGAATTCCAGAAAAACATCTACCTCTGTGCAAAAGCCTTTGACTGTGTGGCTCATAATAAACTGTGGAAAACTGTTAAAGAGATGGGAATACCAGACCATCTTACCTGTCTCCTGAGAAACCTGTATGCTAGTCAAGAAGCAACAGTTAGAATCTTATATGGGACAACTGACTGGTTCAAAATTGAGAAAGGAGTATGACAAGGCTGTATGCTGTCATTTTGTTTATTTAAACTTATACAAGGAACACATCATGCAAAATGCTAGGCTGGATGAGCTACAAGCTGGAATCAAGATTGCCAGGATAAATATCAACAACCTTAGATATGCAGATGATACCACACTAATGGTGGAAAGCAAAGAGGAACTAAAGAGCCTCTTGATGAGGATGAAAAAGGAGAGTGAGAAAGCTGACTTAAAACTCAATATTAAAAACTTAAATCATGGCATCCTGTCCCATAACTTCATGGCAAATAGAAGGGGGAAAGGTGGAAGTGACAGATTTCCTCTTCTGGGGCTCTAAAATCACTGCAGATAGTGACTGCAGCCTTGAAATTAGAAGACAATTGCTTCTTGGAAGGAAAGCTATGACAAACCTAGACTGTGCTAAAAAGCAAAGACTTCACTTTACCGACAAAGGTCCACATAGTCAAGTCTATGGTCTTTCCAGTAGTCATGTACGGATGTGAGAGTTGGACCATAAAGGAGGCAGAGTACTGAAGAATTGATGTTTTCAAACTGTGGTGCTGGAGAAAACTATTGAGAGCTCCTTGGACAGCAAGATCAAACCTGTCCATCTAAAAGGAAATCAACCCTGAATACTTTTTCAAAGGACTGTCGTTGAAGCTGAAACCCTAATACTTTGGCTACCCGATGCAAACAGTCAACTCATTATAAAAGACCCTGAAGCTGGGAAAGATTGAAGGCAGAAGGAGAAGAGAGCAACAGAGGGTGAGATGGTTGGATGGCATCACCTATTCAATGGACATGAACTTGGGCAAACTCTGGGAGATAGTGAGGGACAGGGAGGCCTGGTGTGCTGCAGTCCGTGGGGTCACAAAGAGTTGGATACGCCTTGGCAACTAAACAACAACTAGTTTTGTCATAGCTTTCCTTCCAAGGAGCAAACATCTTTTAATTTCGTGGGTGCAGTCACCATCTGCAGTGATTTTGGAGCACAAGAAAATAAAATCTGTCACTACTGCCACTTTTTTCCCTTCTATTTGCCATGAAGTAATGGGACCAGATGCTATGATCTTAGTTTTTTAGTGTTGAGTTTCAAGTCAGCTTTTTCACTCTCCTCTTTCACCCTCATCAAGAGACGATTTTCTCTTCACTTTCTGCCATAAGGATGGTGTCATCTGCACCCAGGACTGATCCAATCATAGGAGGCACTGTGGATTATCTATTCAGCAGTCATTGCCATCATTACATGTTCCTTTTTAATAGAACCTTGATTATTTTAATATTTAGGACAGCAACATACCTGGTCCCAAGGGTCAGTAGAGATTGATTTCAGCCCAGTGATTCTGAACTGGAGATGATTTATCCCCACCATTAGCGACATATGGCAATGTCTGGAGACATTTTTGATTGCAGTAACTTGGGCAAGGGGGGATGATACCGGCATCTAAGCAATAGATGTCAGGGATGCTGCTAAACAGCTGCTAGACAGCAGTCACATACACAGCAGAGTTATCCATCCCTAAATATCAGTAGTGATGAGGTTGAGAAACCCTAGTATAAACTAGCCATAGTGATGTCCTTCCCATTTGCTAGAAATTGGTTTAGGACCATTTGGACCAGTTCTAGCCACTGAAATGTAAGAGACACCTACTGGAACATACTTTTTCTCCTTGATAAAAAACAGACACTTTCCTGGAGTCCCAAGCAAGGTGTGGGAAGGAAGAAGGGATCCAAGTCAGAGCCCCGGGGCTCCGTGGGGCCCGACCCGCTGTCTGGAGTCCCCCTTTCCAGACCATGTCCGGGCCCACCTGGCTCCCCCCGAAGCAGCCGGAGCCAGCTCGAGCCCCTCTGGGAGAGCGCTCCCTCGAGGGGCCGAGGGGCCTCCCCCGCCCACCGAGCAGCGCTCCAGCCCCACCCCGGTCAGTTTTTGCCCCCTCCCATCTGAGCAGTGTTACCAGACCCCCGGGGGACCGGAGGACCGAGGGCTGGCCTGGGTGGGGTGCCACGGAGCACCCCAGCACTCGCAGGGCCTCCTCCCAGATAGGGGAGGCTTGCGCCCGGGAAGTCTGGATGCTGAGATAGACTCCCTGACCAGCATGCTGGCTGAGTTGGACGGGGGTCGAGGTCACGCCCGCGGCAGCCTGAACGGCAGGCTTACGAGCCCCCTGAGCCCCCTGCCTACCGCTCAGGGTCAGGCCCCTTGAGGCCGAATGGAGGGGCGCTTCCTCCCCCGCCGCTCCCAGGGTCCCCCTATGGGGGCCCCACTCCGGCCTCCTATGCTACGGCCAGCACCCCCGCCGGCCCTGCCGTCCCTGTGCAAGTCAAAGTGGCACAACCCCTGAGAGGCTGCGGCCCTCCCAGGCGGGGGGCCTCTCAGGCCTCCGGGCCCTCCCCAGGCCCCCATTTTCCTCTCCCAGGCCGAGGTGAAGTCTGGGGGGCTGGCTACAGGAGCCACCGCGAGCCAGGGCGGGGGGTTAAGGAGGAGGCCCCGGGGGTCTCCTGCCCTGCAGGCGAAAGAGGAGGCGGGTATGGGTCCCAGGTCCCTCTGAGCCAGCCTCCCGAGAAGGAGCTTGAGAGGCTGACCAAGAAGCTGGTGCACGACATGAACCACCCGCCCAGCTGGGAGTACTTCGGCCGCTGTGGTGGCTGCGGAGAAGACGTGGTCAGGGACGGGGCCGGGGCCGTGGCCCTGGATCGCGTCTTCCACGTGGGCTGCTTTGTGTGTTCTGCGTGCGGGGCCCAGCTCCGGGGCCAGCATTTCTACGCCGTGGAGAGGAGGGCGTATTGTGAGAGCTGCTATGTGGCCACCCTGGAGAAGTGCTCCACTTGCTCCCAGCCCATCCTGGACCAGATTCTGCGGGCTATGGGGAAGGCCTACCACCCGGGCTGCTTCACCTGTGTGGTGTGACACCGCGGCTTGGACGGCATTCCTTTCACTGTGGATGCCACGAGCCAGATCCACTGCATCGAGGACTTCCACAGGAAGTTTGCCCCAAGATGCTCAGTATGTGGTGGGGCCATCATGCCTCAGCCGGGTCAGGAGGAGACCCTGCGAATGGTAGCTCTGGATCTCAGTTTTCACATTGGCTGTTACAAGTGTGAGGAGGGTGGGCTGCTGCTGTCCTCTGAGGGTGAGTGTCAGGGCTGCTACCCACTGGATGGGCACATCTTGTGCAAGACCTGCACTGCCTGGCAGATCCAGGAGCTCTCGGCCACCGTCACCACCGACTGCTGAGTCTCCCCAGGAGCACCGCTGTGCCCTCCCTTCCCATCCACCACCTTCCCCAACAACTACCTTTATAACTTTGTCACCAAATGTTGTCTCCTCGTCCTCCAGTCATGAAATAACAACCCTGCCAGAGTTTACAAAAAAAAGACAAATTCAAGGAGAGCTTGCCAATTACTACCTAGTTTTAGCTGCTATCATATAATAATATGATGCTTACAAAGGAGATAGCATGGAAATACTAAGGATGGAAGAGTGGAAAGTCAGAATTAAGTTGGGCCTTATGATGTTGTTAGGTTATGACTGTAACCAACCCTTGAACTTTTCAATATGTAAGACAAATGAACTCCTTTTGTTAAGTCACTTTGGGTCAGGCAATCTGTTACTTGTAGCCTAAAGCATTTTTCCTTATGAACCAACCATTTTTCTTCTCCACACTCCATCAAAGCAGTGAGATCCCAGAATCATTCATCTAGGAGCCATTACAAATGTGTGCTTTCTGGGCTAAACGAGACCTCTCAGGCTACCTGGAACTCACTCTTCCTATCCCTAGTCAACTTCCCCATGTGTGGAGTTCCAGTTTTTCAGTTCTTTCTTCAATCTGCATCCCCTTTCTCTATATAAGGTTAGAGACCTCATTTCCTACTTCTCAGAGAAAATAAACAACAGCTGATGGAAATTCCCTCAGCCTTCTGACATCTCTTACAGATATACCTACATCCATACTCATCTTTGATTCCTTCCCCCATTGATGCTCATCATCTCCTCTCTTCTTCCACAATGGCAGAGGGGTCCCTCTTCTTGTTTAAAACTAACCTCCCCCTCTGTGCTTTGGATCTTGTTCCCCTGATGCCTCTTTGGGAACCTCTCTCCACCGATTATCTCCCCTCTCTCCTGAGTCTTTCACCTTTCTCACATCCTCACCTTCCTCGGGTGAGGAAAGATGCTCTTTGCTCATGCTAAAGACGGATGAGCAAACTTTTTCTAGATTTTTCAGGCTAAATCCAGTGATCGATAGATGATATACTTGTGCTCTGTTGCTTCAGTCTTGTCTGACTCTTTGCAACCCTATGGACTGTAGCCCGCCAGGCTCCTCTGTCCATGGGATTTTCTAGACAAGAATACTGGAGAGGGTTGCCATGCCCTCCTCCAGGAGATCTTCTCGACCCAGGGAAGAGACCTGTGTCTCTTGCATCTCCTGCATTGCAGGCGGGTTCTTTACCACTGAGCCACTGGGGGAGCCCAGATGATAGCATAGACAGTCACAGACCCATTTGTGTGATGTGTGTGTAAAGGGTTATATGTGTACATCTCTTTAGAAACGCAAAGACTTTCTCTAGCTCAACGACCATATAAAAACAGGTTGCGGGAAGGATTTGACAGCCCCATCCCAAGCTATGGGCTTCCCTGGTGGCTCAGACGGTAAAGAATCTGCCTGAAATGCAGGAGACCTGGGTTCAATCCCTGAGTCGGAAAGATCCCTGAAGAAGGGCTGCTGCTGCTAAGTCACTTCAGTCGTGCCTGACTCTTAGTGACCCCATGGACCCCAGCCTACCAGGCTTCTCCATCCATGGGATTTTCCAGGCAAGAGTACTGGAGTGGGGTGCCATCGCCTTCTCTGCTGGAGAAGGGAATGGCAACCAATTTCAGTACTCTTGCCTGGAGAATCCCATGGACAGAGGCTACAGTCCATGGGGTCACAAAGAATCAGACATGACTGAGTGATTAATGTTTTCACTTTCACACTTTCCCAGGCTATAGCTTGCTGGACCCCATGATAAAGAGAGAAAGATGGCAAATTATAGGAAAATGGCCACCTGCACCTGTCTCAGTTCCCCTTCACTCTCTACCTTAATATATCTGCCTCTTTGAACCCAAAATCTGCTGGGACCCATAGCGGATGGGTGGGCATGAGAGAGATATCTCGGGGGGAAGCCCCAAAGGGAAATCTGGGGTTGAAATGTCTTCCCCATGCACCAGGTGGAAAGTTTCAAGGTAAACTGAAGAGAACTCTGGGTGAAAATTAGACATAGTTCATCCTATGAAGAGTTTGACTCCTCAGGGTCCATGAACCTCCTGGATAAGGTCAGCATCATTCGTGTGTGTGTGTGTGTGTGTGTGTGTGTGTGTGTATCTCTGATCCATCTGGATCCCAAGAACTTCAAGAGGAGCTCTGCTCCTGAATCTAGAAGCAAGCAAGGAGATTGGGGAGCATGGAGGCGCCTCTGCACACCTGCCTAGTATACATATGGACCCCCTTGGGTGAAGAATCCATCTTCTTTCATCACTTGGGAAACTGTCACCACTCAGAGTTCTCAATTCCCAAGTCTGAGTCCCTAAGAAAAATGACAGCCCTTGAAAAGACTCAACAGGTGGAAAGAGTATGGTCAACATAATTGTCACCCAGCAAAGTTGAGCTGCTGGAGTAGACAGACAACAACTTTAAAAAATAATAATAGGGCTTCCCTAGTAGTTCAGTGGAGAAGGCAACGGCACCCCACTCCAGTACTCTTGCCTGGAAAATCCCATGGATGGAGGAGCCTGGAAGGCTGCAGTCCATGGGGTCGCTGAGGGTCAGACACGACTGAGCGACTTCACTTTGACTTTTCACTTTCATGCATTGGAGAAGGAAATGGCAACCCACTCCAGTGTTCTTGCCTGGAGAATCCCAGGAATGGGGGAGCCTGGTGGGCTGCCGTCTATGGGTCACACAGAGTCGGACACGACCGAAGTGACTTAGCAGCAGCAGTAGTTCAGTGGTAAAGAATCCACCTGCCAATTAGGGAGACACAGGTTTGATACCTGACCCGGGAGGCCCATGTGCCGCAGAGCAACTAAGCCGGAGCGCCACAACTCCTAAGCCTGTGCCCTAGAGCCTAGGCCCATACTCCACAGAGGAGAAGCCCCCACTCCCCACAACTAGAGAAAAGTCTGAGCAGCAACAAAGACCCAGCACAGGCAAAAATAAAATATATAAGTGAATCAAATTATTTTTTTTTAAAAGAATGATAAAAAAGAAGGATGCAAAGAGATTCAAGTTCAGCACCAAATGTTCTATGGAAATAAATAGAATAAATAAAAAGAGTCATTTTAGAGGCTGGCAGTGCTCCTGCAGCCCTGTCGTTTCCATTGGTGGTACCTGAGGTTGAAGTAGAAAAGCTAATAATCTAAGGTCAGCCCTTGCTTCTCTGTGCCGAAGTTTTATAAAGCAAGTTACTTTCAGGATGTTCTAGTGATAAAGCTTGAGGAGTGGTGGCATTTGTTGAAAGAGTTTGTGAGACCTTCTCCCTGCCCGGAGCCCCAGGACCAATGCATCTTTCCAGCACCTTACACCACTGGTAATTAAAGATTCTGGTTGTGGAATCTACATTGCTGCTCGAGCAAAATAAAAAAAATAAAAAAAAAGAGTCATTTTACTGGATGAATCAAAGAAGATGATCACTGTTAAGAGACAAATTAATGAGTTAAAAGACCATGTGGAAGAAGCATTTCAAAAAAAAAAAAACAGAGCACAATTCCAAAAGATGAAAACCATGAAGGGAAAAAATCAGCCTTGAAGACCCAGGAGATCTGCTATGGGAATAAGTGGGGGTAGGGGCTGGAAGAGTATGGAGCACCCATGTTCAGGTCTCTTCTACCCCAGAAGTTCTCTCTGCTACAATAACATTCTAGTTCTCTTCATAGCCAAAATTGTAGAAAAACTGTTTACACACTGCTGTCCCCACTTCCTCCTACCCCCTCACTGCTCAGCCCACTGTAGTCGGATTTCTGTCCCCAATACATCCAAGAATGGCTCAGTGTCCCGAATGCTCCTTCAGTACCAAGTCCACTGACTGCTTCTCAATTTTTCTAACTTGACCTTTTGGTCACATCTCACTCTGTTCACCCTCATTTCTACTTTCTTTTTTGACAACCAAATATTTTAGGGGTTTTTTCCAGCTTTATTGAGATTTAATTAACAAATAAAATTTGTATATATTTAAGATGTACAATATGATGTTTTATCTATATATGCATTATCCCCTTTCTTTTTTTTTTGTTTTTTGTTTTTGCTTTTGTTTGTGGCTGTGCCGGATCGTTGTTGCTGCCCACAGGCTTTCTCTAGTTGCAACGAATGTGGGCTACTCTCTCGTTGCGGTGCATGAGCTTCTCATTTCAGTGGCTTCCCTTGGTACAGGTCACAGGCTCTAGGTGCACAGGCTTCAGTAATTAATTGTGCCTCTTGAGCTGTAGAGCTTGGGCTCAGTAGTTGTGACACACCGATTTAGTTGCCCCACAGCTTGTGGGATCCTACTTCCCAGACCAGGGATCAAACCCATGTCCCCTGCATTGGCAGGCAGATTCCTGACCACTGGACCACCAGGGAAGTCCCCCCTTTCCTTCTGGAAGCACTCTCTTCTCTTGGCTTCCTGAACACGACGGTGGTCAACCTATCCCAGCTTGCCCAGGACTTCGCCACCTCTGGCACAGAAAGTCCTGCATCCCACGAAGCACTCAGTTCCAGGAAAACCAGAAACATGTTGCAAACTCATCTTTCTCCTTTCCCATGGTGTCTTAGTTTGGGCTCTCCCAAGAGAAAACTCTGAGACGAGGATTCGAGTGCAAGTAATTTATTTTGGAGGTGATCCTGGGAAATACCAGCAGGGGTGCAAAGAAGTGGATCAGGGGAAAAAAGACAGCAGGTACAAGGTGGGGGCTTAATCCCAGCAGGGACCGCTGGGCAATAACTGGGACAAGGATCTCCGAGTCATCTCACCTGAGAGGTGAGGGAGCTGGGACATGTGTACACCAAGTTCAAGGTTTTGGTTGAGGGTTGTTCCAGGAAGCATTTTCCCCCAACACTTCTCACCTGCCATCTGCCAAATAAGGAGGACTCCAGTGGCAGCTGCTGGCCATCGGAAGTCACTGAAAATGTGAGGACCAAGGATGTAAGTTGGATGTGACCACATCTGCTACACACAGGATTGTATCCTTGGGGTTTCCCTGGTGTCTCAGTGGTAGAGAATCCCCCCACTGATGCAGGAGATGTAGGCTCCATCCCTGGTCCCCGAAGGTCCCACAAGCCCTGGAGCAGCTCAGCCTGTGCTCTAGATCCAGGGAGCTGAAACTGCTGAGCCCATGTGCCACAACTACTGAAGCCTGAGCCCCCTAAAGTCCATGCTCCACAACAAGAAAAACCACCACGAGAAAAGCACACGCCAGTTAGAGAGTAACCCCTGCTCTCTGCAACTAGAGAAGAGCCCTCACAGCAACAAAGATCCAGCCCAGCCACATAAATAAATATCTAAATTAAAAAAATTTTTTTTTAAATTCTACCCTTGACCCAAGAGAGGTTCTTAGAATCTGGCAGAAGTTCACAAACCACCTAAATGTAAATGTGTTGTTTGCATGAGCATTTTTTCTTCCCCATCTCTAGTAACAATAACTCCTTCTTTTCCATGATTTGAGCGGAAAACCTTGGAGTCATTCTTCACCCTGCTCTTTCTCTCACACCGAGCATACAGTTCATCAGCAATCCCACTAGCAGATGTAGAGTTCTTCCTGCCTTTGCCATTAGCTCCCGGGTCCCCATCACCCCTCACCCGCATTATTATAACAGCCCCAGGAGGGCCACAGAGGACCATCAACAGAGCCAGAGCCCAGTTCCTTTTCTCCTACCCCAATCCAGGATGTCTGTTCTACCACATCACATTGTTCCTTTCCTAGAACTGCAGTCTGAGGCAAGAGCTACAAGGTTAGAGTTTTCAGGGATAATTCAGGTTTGTAGATAGCCCTTTGAAAGGCAGAAAGTGATATAGAAAAAAATCAACCATGCAAGGCACATTGCTTTGCCAACAAAGGTCCATCTAGTCAAAGGTATAGTTTTTCCAGTAGTCATGTATGGATATGAGAGTTGGACCGTAAAGAAAGCTAAGCACTGAAAAATTGATGCTTTCGAACTGTGGTGCTAGAGAAGACTCATGAGAGTCTCTTTGACTACACGGAGATCAAACCAGTCAATCCTAAAAGAAATCAACCCTGGATATTCATTGGAAGGACTGACGCTGAAGCTGAAGCTCCAATACTTTGGCCACCTGATTCGAAGATATGACTCACTGGAAAAGACCCTGATGCTGGGAAAGATTGAAGGCGGGAGGAGAAGGAGACAACAGAGGATGAGACGGTTAGATGGCATCACAGACTCAATGAACATGAATTTGATCAAACTCTGGGAGATAGTTGAAGGACAGAAAGCCTGGCATGCTGCAGTATATGGGGTTGTAAAGAGTCGGACATGACTGAGTGACTGAACAACAACAAGAAATGCAGAATCCAAATCCCAGCTCTGCTCCTTATCCACTAAATGACGATTGACAAGCCATGAGCCCCCTCTGAGCCTCAGTTTTCCCAGCTATAAAATAGGGCTGGTGATTATTCCAAACTCAAAGAACCATCATGAAGATTAAATGAAAGCTACTCCATCTATCTAGTGCACAATATATGCTTGATAAATCATGGCTTTTTTATGGCTGGTTTGCTTTTTTATGGCTGGTTTGCATTTTTGTGTGGCAGAAACCAACACAATACTATGAAGCAATTTGCCTCCAATTAAAACCTATGGCTTATTCATGTTGATGTTTGGCAGAAAACAACAAAATTCTGTAAAGCAATTATCCTTCAATTTTAAAATAAATAATTTTATTTTAATTGTGGCTTTTTTTTAACCACCAAGAATGCCCAACCTTTGGTCCCCTGGACCCAAAGTGTTAAAGAAGACCTCCTTCATGTTGTCCTCACTACCTGAAATTGGACAATGGTGAGAGATGCAGAAGGGAGATAGTTCCACTGTGAACCACTCCCCAACAGTGTGACTCAGAAAAGTGACCACAGCCCCCTTGTTTCCCCATTTCTCAACACACGTTTTGGAAGAAACTGGACCTTCCTCTTCTGAGATGGGCGAACTTTCCCTGACCCCAGGTAAACAGTTGCTTGGGCCAATGGTCCCCTGGGTGGAGAGCTTAGAACAGGATGCCCACCCACTCTGAAGTCTCTGGGCTGTTGTTGTTCAGTCGCTAAGGTGTGTCCGACTCTTTACAACCCCATGGACTACAGCACGCCAGCCTTCCCTGTCCTCCACTGTCTCCTGGAGTTCAAGTTCATGTCCACTGAGTTGGTGATGCTATCTAACCATCTCATCCTCTCCCACCCTCTTTTCCTTTTGTCTTCAGTCTTTCCCTACATCGGGGTCTTTTCCAATAAGTCACTTTTCGTATCAGGTGGCCAACGTATTGGAGCTTCAGCTTCAGCAACAGTCCTTCCAAAGAATATTCAGGGTTGATTTCCTTTAGGATTGACTGGTTTGATCTCCTTGCAGTCCAAGGGACTCTCAAGAGTCTTCTCCAGCATCAGAGTTCGAAAGTATCAATTCTTTGGCGCTCAGCCTTTTTAATGGTCCAACTCTAAGGGCCGTGTAGAGCATTAATTTTGATACTGATGAGCTAGGGGCAGGTGTGGAAATGGGAGGAGACAAGTACAGAGGGAATAGGAAGCGAAGTGAATGCCAGTCCCCTACCCGCTACTTCCCCTGCTCAGAATCTGCTTGCCTTAATCACTTGCTCTGAGTCATAACAGGAATGATTGTGCTAACTCAGGGCACTTGTTGATCAATACATTGATTGGTTTATACCCACCCCGATACAGGGACTATCTGAAGAGATTGATGTATTGAGCTGTGCTCAGCTAGGGGTAGTACCAGCTCTCTGGGGGAGGGGGGCTGATTGCCACAGTGACTAGGAGGGGCACCTCTGGAATTTAATGGGTGTCACAGGCTGAATTGGGTCACCCCGAATTCACTTGTTAAAGTCCCAACCCCCGACATCTCAGAATGTTAAGACATTGGAGATAGTGTTCAAAGAGATAATTAAATTAAAAGAAGTCATCAGGGTGTGTTCTAATCCAGTATGACTGGGGTCCTTAAAGGAAGAAGAGATTATGACACAGAATTTATAAAGGGAAGAACTCCTGAAGACATAAAAGACAGCCACAGACCAGCCATGGAGAGAGGGCTCACCAGAAATCAACCATGCCAACACCTTGATCTCAGACTTCCAGCCTCCACAACTGTGGAACTTCCCTGGTGGTCCAGTGGTTAAGAATCCACCTTCCAATGCAGGAGACTCGGGTTCAGTCCCTGGTCAGGGAACTAAGATCCCACGTGCCTCTGGGCTACTAAGTCTGACTGCAGCTACAGAGCCTGCACACTCTAGAGCTGGTACATTGCAACAAGAGAGATGCCCACGTTCAGCAACGAAGACCCAGTGCAGCCAAAGATTTTTAAAAATAAAAATACATTTCTGTTGTTTAAGTCAGTTTATGACACTTTATTATGACAGTCCCAGCAAACTGACACAGTAGGCAAGGACCTCACAATGAACTGATAGTTTGAAAAGATCTAACACTGCAAGAGGGCTTCCCTGGTGACTCAGTGGGAAAGAGTCCACCTGCCAATGCAGAAGATTCGGGTTCAATCCCTGGATAGGGAAGATTCCCTGGAGAAGGAAATGGCAACCCACTCCAGTATTCTTGCCTGGGAAATTCCACGGACAGAGGAGCCTGGCGGCCTACAATCCATAGGGTCACAAAGAGTCAGAGATGACTTAGCAACTAAACAAAAACTTTGCAAGAGCTATTGGAGACAGTAGCATGGAAACATATATATTCCCATATGTAAAATATGTCAGCGGAAATTTGCTGTATGATGCTGGTGCTCTGTGACGACAGAGGGGTGGGATGAGGTAGGAGGTGGAAGGGAGGGCCATGAAGGAGGGGAAATATATATGCCTATGGCTGATTCATGTTGATATATGGCAGAAACCAATACAATATTATAAAGCAATTATCCTTCAATTAAAAATAAATAATTTTTTTAAAGAGATAATAGTCCAAGAAGATCCATCCATAGTAAAATGAATTACTTCATCAAAGAGCTTCACAAACCACCTAAAGGCACAAGAGGGTAGGAAGATGTCTCCATTATTGTCCTGAGGATCTCACAAAGTCATGGCCTGGCCTGGGTGAGGAATTTTGACTTTCAGCTGGTCTGCCTTTCTAGAAGTTCCACAGCTCAAGTCTTGGCAGAGGTCTGATTCCACCAACTAGGTTGGGCAAACCTCACTCAGGACATGGAAACAGCTGCATGTCAGGAATTATTGCCCTTATGCTTCCTAGAGGGAAATGGTAAACCAGTCCAGTACTCTTGCCTGGAGAATCCCATGGACAGGGGATTCTGCAGAGTCAAACACGACTGAGCATTGAGCACGGCACAGCTTCCCAGAAGTTGGTTCACATCAGGTAGACAGCAAAGGGTCCGAGTCCCATCACATTATGATCATGGTCCAAAGGAGCCATAGTGCTTTCAGTCCCAGCTCAAATAATGTCAGACCTGGAGCTCCTGAAGTCCATACGGTTTCCTAAGAGCCATGATCAGGGACCCAGTGAGTTCCCTCCAGACCCCAGAACTGAGAGACCATTACTAAGACCTGGCGTCGCTCCTGCTCATCTACTCTGGACTGAGTTGTGTCCCACCAACCCCGCCCCCCCCAAAAAAAAACTTCCATGTTAAATCCCAAACCCCAATGTGATGCTATTAGGAGGTAGGGCCTTAGGGGTGATTAGGTCTTGGGGTGGGTGGAGCCTTCATGAAAGGGATTAGTGTCTTTAAAAAAGGGACCTCAATATGATTATGACAGCCCTTGTATGCAGAATCTAATAAGAAATGATGCAAATGAACTTACAGAACAGGAAGAGACTCACAGACTTAGAGAATGACCTTAAGGCTGCCCGGGAGAAGGATGCAGGGGAGGGAGAGTTAGGGAGTTTGGGATGGATGTGTACACTCTGCTCTATTTAAAATGGATAACCAACAAGGACCTACTGTAGAGCACAGGGAACTCTGCTCAATGTTATGTGGCAGCCTGGATGGGAGGGGAGTTTGGGGGAGAATGGATACAAGTGTATGTATGGCTGAGTCCCTTCGCTGTTCACCTGAAACTATCACAGCATTGTTAATCGGCTATACCCCAATACAAAGTAAAAAGTCTTTAAAAAATAAAAATGGACCCCAGAGAGTTCTCACCCCTCCCAGCATGTGAGGACACAGTGAGAAGATGACATCCATGAGCCAGGAAGCAGGTCATCACTAAACACTGTATCTCCCTGAGCCTTGATCCTGGGCTTGTCAGCTTCCAAAACTTTGAGAAAAAAAATATCTGTTATGTATAAGCCCTCCAGTGTACAATATTTTGTAACAGCAGCCTGAACAGACTAACACAATGTGACTGAACACGCCCCCAAGTCCTCACCCCAGAAATGATCTGACTTGCACCCCAGAGACCTTGCTGCATCCAGGCTGCTGGTTCCACCTTTGGTGCTGTCAGTTCCCACTGTTCGCATCAGAAGGGCAGGAGGTTCTCACCTCCAAGAGCCGAGGGGCATGGGGTACGGATGGACCTCCACCCAGCCTCAACTCTGGGGTTCAACAGGAACATTTCCGCTCACAAATCCAATACGTAGTTTTGTCACAGGAGAGGTCATTCCAGGTGCCACCTTTGTTCATGCTGGCACAGTTCTCATTATTATAGAGGTTGTTGGGTTCCTGTGGGTCCCAAAAGCTGGATAAAGGAGAAAGTGGATATAGGGTGAGGTGAATAAATGGAGCACAGCGGATTTTTCAAGGCAGTGAAACTACAGTTCTATATAATACTGTGATGGTAGATACATGACATCATGAGTTTGTCAAAACCCATAGAATTTTGGGAAGGTCCGATGGCTCAGCAGGTAAAGAATCCACCTGCAGTGCAGGAGCTGCAGGAGACATGGGTTCGATCCCTGAGTCAGGAAAATTCCTTGGAGGGGTATGGGCAACCCACTCCAGTATTCTTGCCTGAAAAATGCCATGGACAGAGGAGACTGGTGGGCTACAGTCCAGAGGGTTCCAAAGAGTCGGACACTACTAAGCAAGCATAGCATTTTACAGCACTAAGTGTGAACCTTAATCTGACCTATGGACTTAGGTTCATAATAATGTGTCTATATTGGTTCACCAATTGTAACAAAACTATGCTAATGCAAGATGTTAATAATGGGGGGAAAATGTGTGCAGGAGAAAAGGGATGTGGGAAACAGCGCTCTGCACCTTCTGCTCAATTTTTCTAAAAAATAACGCACTACTCAGCCATAAAAAGAATGAAATTTTGCCATTGGCAACCACACAGGTGGACTTGGAGGATATTATGCTAAGTGAAGTAAGTCAGAGAAAGACAAAGACTATACGATATCACTTAATGTGGAATCTGAAAAATACAACAAAATAGTGACTACAGCAACAAAGAGGCAGACTCACAGCTGTAAAGCACAAACTAGCGGTTACCAGTGGGGAGAGGAAAGGAGAGAGGGGCGATATAGGATTAGGCGAGAAAGTGGTAGAAAGTATTAAGTATAAAATAAGGTACAAGGTCCTTGTTGGTAGCACAGGGACCTCTCCTCAATATTCTGTCATAATCTAAATGAGAAAAGAATTTAAAAAAGAATAGGTATACTTATATGTATAACTGAACCACTTTGTGATACACCTGGAAAGCAAATGTAAAGCAACTATACTCCAATATAAAATAAAAGTTATTGGGGACTTCCCTGGCAGTCCAGTGGTTAAGACTTCACCTTCCAATTCAGGGAGTGTGGGTTCGATCCCTGGTCAGGAAGCTAAGACACCACATGCCTCAGTGGCCAAAACACAAATCAGAAGCAATATTGTAACAAGTTCAATAAAGACTTCAAAAATGATCCACACCAAAAAAAAAAAAAATCTTTAAAATTAAATAAAAATTACTTTTTAAAAGTAAACAATTTTTAAAATAATAAAATTTTAAAATAGCTTTAAGGATATATTGTACAACATAGGGAATATATCCAATATTTTATAACTTTAAATGGAGTATAACTTTAATAATTGCAAATCACTATGTTGTACGCCTGTGACATATAATACTGTTTATCAACTATACTTCAACTTAAAAATAACGATAAAAGGAAAAATAAAGTCTATTAATTTAAAAAAATATATCAGAAAAAAGAACAAGAAAAGCCTTAATGGCTCAGGGCTCTTTCTTCCACCCGAATCATTCCTTCAGCCTTTCAGAATTACATGAAAATGCTGTGTTGTCCCCGTCACCCCAGCAGCTTATCTGTGCTAACTCAGCCCCATCTCCCTGTTCACCAGGAATTCTCCAGGTTCCTGAATCAGTTTCCTGCATCTGGTCAGTTTCTGTTCTCTTCCAAAAAACATTTTTGTTAAACCACGTCCCTCTCAACCTTCCAAGTAATGTAGTGTTTTAGGTCATGTTCCCTTTTTTTTTTTTAATTGGAGTATGATTGCTTTACAGTGCTGTGTTGTTTCTGCTGTACAGTGAAGTCAATCAGTTATATGTACACATATATCCCCTCCCTCTTGGACCTTCCTCCCACCCTATCCCCCGTCCCACTCGTTCAGGTCATCAGAGGGCACACAGCAGAGCTTCCTGTGCTTTATAGCAAGTTCCCACTAGCTATCTGTTTTACACGTGCCAGTGTATACATGTCATTTGTTTGGTTTGTTTTGTTCTGCTTTTATCTCACAATTTGTTCCACCCTCCCCTTCCCCTCAACCACCACTGTGTCCACAGAGCCAAATTTGGCAATTCAGGTGCATGGGATTTATTAAAGGGTGTTCTCAGGAGAGGGGGATGGAAAGAAGAAGGATGAGGCAGGGGATAGAAGTGAGCAAGGGTATGGGTTTAGCCTGGTCTAGACTCCGCCTGAACCCACAGGGAGCTCTGGAATTTAAATAGCACAACAGAGTTTTTCCAACTTGAAACAAGGGGTCCAGGCAGCTCTTAGCCTGTCATTGTCTGTGGCATGACTTCAGTGGGAGTGGAGTAACCTTCTAGCTGAACAGGCTTCCATTCAGCTGAGGTCACCTCTCTGGAGAAAGTGTAACTGTGAGCCTTTAGCAGCCAATGCCCCCTGCTGGGGGGTGCCTGTACCAGCCCTCAAAAGGGATCTGAGCTGAGGACCTGCAGTGACACACCATCCCATGCCATCTCTATTTACAGAATTCTACCCCGCTCCAGGAATCTTCAATAAAAAAATAAAACCCGCAGACAAAACACTAATATCTCTAATATATAAAGAGTTCCCCGAAATCAATAAGAAAAAGACCAAAACTCCAATATAAAAAACACACAAAAATCTTTCCATGTGCTGCAAGGAAAGATCCCATGTGCCACAACTAAGACTCAACAAAGACCAATAAATAAATATTTATTTAAAATACACAAAAGATATGAATAGATAATTCACAGAAAAGTTAATACATATGGCTATCAAACATATGAAAAGACACTCAACCTCAAGCATAACAGAAATGCAAATTAATACTACATTGGCCTCTCAGTAGCCTGTAATGACCAATATGGGAAAAGAATCTTAAAAAGAGTTAATATACATAAATGTATAACTGATTCACTTGCTGTACAGCAGAAACTAACACAACATTGTAAATCAACTATACTCCAATAAAAATTAATTTTAAAAAATACTGCATTAGTATTCCATTTTTCACCTATGATTAAAACAACAAAATTCCAAAAGTTTGATGAGCGTGTGGGGAAAAAAAAAAAATGTAAGTCAAGCTGGTGAGAGAATAAATTGGTATAATCATATGGGGGACAATTTGTTAATATTTACTTAAAATACAAATACAGACATGGCTGTATTTATATTTTAAATAAATACAAATTTAATACATACAGTATAAATAAATACAAATTTTCCCTGGTGGCTCAGTGGTAAAGAATCTGCTTGCCAGTGAAGGAGACATGGGTTCGGTCCCTGGTCTAGAAAGATCCCATATGTTGGGGAGCAGCTAAGCCCGTGCACCACGCCTACTGAGCCTGTGTTCTAGAGCCCAGGAGCCACAACTACTGAAGCCCTCACCCCCAGAGCCTGTGCTCCGAAACGAAAGAAGCCAGCACAATAAGAAGCAGGCGGACTGCAACTAGAGAATAGCCCCCACTTGCCACAACTAGAGAAATCCCGCAGGCAGCAACAAAGACCCAGCACAGCCAAAAATTAATTTGTTAATCAATTAAATTATTTTAATAAATAAAATTAAGTACAAATACATATTCTCCTTAAGAAGATAAAGCATGATGGCTGACAGCATGGACTCTGAAGCCCGGGTGCGTGGCACTACCACCTGCCAGGTGTCTGACCTTGGGACGATCACGTAACCTGTCTGTGCCTCTGTTTCCATGTCTTTAAATGGAGAGGATAACAGTACTTTCCTTATAGAATTACTAAGAAAATTAAATAAATCAGTTAATATAAAGAATGCTTCCACAAATGAGATCCTGCTCATTCTTTTGGCAAATCAAAAATCTTCCTCTTGGGACTTCTCCAGTGGTCAAGACTCTGAGCTTCCACTGCAGGGAGCATGGGTTTGGTCCTTGGCCAGGGAACTAAGACTCCAAATGCCATGTGGCATAGCCAAAAATAAATAAATGAAAGATCTTTAAAATAAAATTAAAAAGCATGCATCTTTAAAAAAAATAATCTTCCTCTTCCTCTTGTCCTATAGCCATGGCATCTTTTCTCTCTTTTTTTCCCCTCAACCATTGGTCTGGGGACTCGATATGTTTGAGCAGTTGTGCCAAAAGGCTGAGATGTTTTAAGGAGGAAAAAAATGTTCAGGCACCAGAAACCCTATCAGAAAAAAAGCACCCTTGTGCTTCCCTTGTCCAGCTGTGCCTGAGATTTGTGTGTGTGTGTGTGTGTGTGTGTGTGTGATTGCTTTTGTTTACTGTTTTAATTTTTAAATTTATTTTTAATTGGAGGATAATTGCTTTACAATATTGTGTTGGTCTCTGCCATATATCAGCATGAATAAGCCACAAGCATACATATGTCCCCTCCCTCTTGAACCTCCCTCCCACCTCCCGCCCCATCCCACTCCTCTAGGTTGTCACAGGGCACCAGGTCTGAGTTCCCTGAGTCACAGAGCAAATTCCCACTGGCTAGCTATCTTACATACGGTAATGTATATGTTTCTACGCTGCTCTCTCAGTTCATCCCACCCTCTCCATCCCCCACTGCCTCCTCAAGTCTGTTCCCTATGTCTGCATCTCCATTGCCGCCCTGCAGATAGGTTCATCAGTTCCATCTCTCTAGATTCCATATATATGCATTGATACATGAAATTTGGTTTTCTCTTTCTGACTTACTTCACTAGGTATAACAGACTCTAGGTTCATCCACCTCATTAGGACTGGCTCAGATGTGTCCTTTCTTATGGCTGAGTAATATTCCACTGTGTATATGTACCACAATTTTTATTGAGTGTAGTTACTTTACAATGTGTTAATTTCTACTGTACAGCAAAATAAATCAGCTATACATATACATATATCCCCACTTTTTTGGATTTCTTTCCCATGAGGTCACCACAGAGCACTGAGTTCCCTGTACTATGAAGTAGGTTCTCATTAGTTATCGATGTTATACATAATATCAATCCCAATCTCCCAGTTCATCCCACGACCCCTTTCCCCCTTGGTATCTGTACATTTGTTCTCTACATTTGTGTCTCTATTTCTGCCCTGTAAAATAAGATCATCTATATTAAGTTTTTCAGATTCCACATAAATGCGTTAACATATGAATTTGTTTTTCTCTTTCTGATTTACTTCACTCTGTATGACAGTCTCTAGGTCCATCCACATCTCTACAAATGACCCAATTTCGTTCCTTTTTATTCAACCTGGGATTCTAAAGAATCTGCTGGTTTAGACTTCACAAAGACCTACAAGGAAGAGAGACCCAATAAGCCCTGGATACTTGCCTCAGTGTGACAGGTGACCCATCCAGCCACCTCCAGTCCCCTTCGACATTTCTGTCATTCAGCCCCAGCCAGTACACCCGTGGAGATCCGTGAGCCTTGGCCACAAAGTCCTGCAAGTACAAATATCATTCAGCCATCAGTTCTTCTACGTATACCCTGCTTGTCTCACATATATTCAGGGCTTGTGAATGCCACCCCAGTACCCATCCCAAATCCCCATGGCATACAGAACAAGATCAAAACCTTCCTCCCACTTGAGCACCTGCAGTGGGAATAATCATGCTGCTTTCTTGAAAAACCTATGAGCCACTCTGTGCCTCAGTTTCCGCCTCGGTAAAATGGGATAATAGTAGCTACCTCCTTATAGAGTTATTGAGAGGATTGAATGATTAATATGCATAAAGAATTCAAAACAGTGTCTGACATGCTGCAAGTCCTGTGACATCTTATTTCATAGGAGTATAGTAGATTTTCAACGTTGTGTTAGTTTCTCCTGTACAACAGTGAATCAGCTATATGTATACATATATCCCTTCCCTCTTGAGCCTCCCTCCCACCACCTCCATCCCACCCTTCACAGAGCAGTGAGCTGAGCCCCCTGGGCTCCCTGTGCTGTACAGCAGCTTCCCACTAGCTAGCTGTTTTACACACGGGGGTGTATATATGTCAATGCTACGTTCTCAGTTCATTGCACCCTCTCCTCCCCACCCTGTGACCGCAAGTCCGTTCTCTATGTCTGCATCTCTATTCTTGCCCTGCAAATAGGTTTGTCACTACTATTTTTCTGTATTCCATACAGTACTGCAACATCTTAACATTTAACATATATTTAAGGAACAATTCTAATAATAATAACTGATATCTTGGATTTCCTGGTACTTTCACACTCCCAACCCCTGCAGTCCTAAGCGACATCCAGGCAGAAAAGGAATTCATTGCTTCAGAAAAAGAACGTGGAGGAGGGGAGAAATAGGAGATTCCCAGCTTTTGTATTTCATAAGCCCAGGCCTTTGGGAAGAAAGAAAGGACTTGGATCAAAGACGAGAAGAAAACATCATGATTTAAAGCAACTCCTGGAGTTCCCTGATGGTACAGTGGGTAAGAACCCGCCTGCCAACATAAGGGACATAGTTCGATCCCCGGTCCAGGAAGACCCCCACCTGCCGCAGAGCAGCTAAAGTCCATGTGCCACAACTACTGAGCCTGCATACTGCAACTACAGAAACCCGCGCACACAGAGCCCGTGCTCCACAACAAGAGAAGCTCCCGCGATGAGAAGCCCCCGCGCACACAGAGCCAGTGCTCCACAACTAGACGCTCCCGCGATGAGAAGCCCAAACGTCACAACGAAGAGTGGCCCCTGCTCGCTGAAACCAGAGAAACCCCACATGCTGCCATTTGCAGGAACATGAATGGACCTAGAGAGTGTCATACTGAGTGAAGTCAGACAGAAAAGGAGCAAGATCGTATGACATCTCTTATACATGGAATCCGTAAAGAAATGATACAAATGAACTTACAAAACTAGAGACTCACAGACTTAGAAAAGGAACTTATGGCTGCCAAAGGGAAGTGACAGTTCAGGAGTTTCGGAAGGTGATGTATACCCTGCTATATTTAAAGTGGATAATCAACAAGGACCTACTGTATAGCACAGGGAACTCTACTCGATGTCATGTGCCAGCCTGGATGGAAGAGGGGCTTGGGGGAGAATGGACACATGTATACGTATGGCTGAGTCCTCTCACTGTTCCCTGCACCTGAAATTATCATGCCATTGCTAATCGGTTATACCCCAATACAAAATAAAAAATTAAAAGTTTGAAATAAATCCATAAATTTTTTGAAAAGAACCAACATAGCCAAAAATAGATAAATAAAAGTTGAAAAATAAAGCAACTCCTCTCCAGGCAAACTGATCTATGGTAAGGAAACCAGATGTGTCGTTTCCTGGGATAGGCGGGGGTGACTGGAAGATGGCATGAGAGAACTCCCTGGGCTGTGGAAACATTCTAAATCTTGGCTGGGTTGACAGTTACACAGATGCCTACATATGCCAAAACTCAGTGAATGGACACTTAAGATCTGTGCATTTTACTCCATGCAAATCATATCTCACTCACTCAATCTTATTCAAGACCAAGATTTCCTAAAAGGTAAAGACAAAAGATGGCAATGGGAAAGAAGCTATGGAGATGTAGACGTGGTGGGTGCCAGGAAGAGGGCTCTGCATTTCATTCTCTGGTAGAGCCCGAGGTGATGGCCAAAACCCCAGATGGATATGAAAACTCTAAAAAGTAGAGGGACTCTGGACCTTGTTTCTTGGGTAAAACCCCAGAGAAGTATCAGGAAATCAGAAAGAGCAAAGTGCTGCTCAGCCCATCAAGTCATCATAGTGCCCTGAAGCTGAAACTCCAATACTTTGGCCACCTGATGTGAAGAGCCAGCTCTTTGAAAAAGACCCTGATGCTAGGAAGGATTGAGGGCAAGGGGAGAAGCAGGCAGCAGGAGATGAGATGGTTGGATGGCATCACTGACTCAATGCACATGAGTTTGAGTAAACTCCGGGAGGTAGTGGAGGACAGAGGAGCCTGGCGTGCTGCAGTCCATGAGGTCACAAAGAGTCGGACGTGACTTAGTGACAAGATAACAATGACAACTAGCACATAGGAGGTGTTCAAGAAATGTTGATTGAAATAACAAGTTAATAAGTGACCTACACAGGCTCCCCAGGTGGCTCAGCAGTAAAGAATCCACCTGCAAATGCAGGAAACACAGATTCAATCCCTAAGTCAAGAAGATACCCTGGAAAAGGAAATGGCAACTCTCTCCAGTATTCTTGCCTGGAAAATCCCATAGACAAAGGAACCTGGTGGGCTACAATCCATGGGGTCACAAAAGAGTCGGACATGACTTAATGACTAAAAAATGAGCTACACACTTTGTACAGGTCATCTCATTTGATCTTCATGGTAACCCACTGAAGCAAGGATTGTTAACCCCATTTTACAGATGGGAAAATTGAGGCACAGAGCAGTTAAGTAATTTGTCCAGGATCATTCACCCAGTGGATGTCCCAGTGGATACCAGCTTGGAACAAAGATGTTGAGGACCAGATATGCACTCCCCTCCACCTTGACCCCATATAAGCCATCCCTACTCAGAAGAAAAACAGATAATCCCAACTGATTGAGATGAAATCTCCACCACCTTGGTATAATAGGAGCTCAAAGAGGAAGGAAATGAGTTATTTAAAGCAAAGTTATATTTCTTAACTACCTGAGTTTAGTTGTTGTTTAGTTGGAATATGACTTACACCTGCCCCATTCACATCATCTAATCTAATCTCCAAAAAAAAAACCCTGTATTTATTCAATACAAATGATGCTATGAAACAGAAGGATTTTTTTAAAACAGAGAAGATACAGAGGGAAAAAATAAGATGGTAGCCTAAATCCAACCAAATCAATAATTACATTAAATGTAAATGATCTTTTGCTGGGTCATAGAGAGTTGGACTGTGAAGAAGGCTGAGTGCCGAAGAATTGATGCTTTTGAACTGTGGTGTTGGAGAAGACTCTTGAGAGTCCCTTGGACTGCAAGGAGATCCAACCAGTCCATTCTGAAGGAGATCAGCCCTGGGATTTCTTTGGAAGGAATGATGCTAAAGCTGAAGCTCCAGTACTTTGGCCACCTCATGCGAAGAGTTGACTCATTGGAAAAGACTCTGATACTGGGAGGGATTGGGGGTAGGAGGAGAAGGGGATGACAGAGGATGAGATGGCTGGATGGCATCAGTGACTCCATGGACGTGAGTCTGAGTGAACTCCAGGAGTTGGTGATGGACAGGTAGGCCTGGCATGCTGCGATTCATGGGGTCGCAAAGAGTCGGACACGACTGAGCGACTGAACTGAACTGACTGATGGCAGTTTTTCCTTTTTTTCTCTTTTTTTAATATTTAATATTTTTATTTATTTATTTGGCTGTGCCAGATCACAGTTGTGGCATGTGGGAATCTCCAGTTGCAGCATGTAGGATTCAGTTCCCAAACCAGGGCTTGAACCCAGGCCCGTTGCATTGATAGCATGGAGGTACCACCAGGAAAGTGAAAGTCGCTCAGTCATGTCTGACTCTTTGCGACCCCATGGACTATACAGTCCGTGGAATTCTCCAGGCCAGAATACTGGAGTGGTAGCCTTTCCCTTCTCCAGGGGATCTTCCCAACCCAGAGATCAAACCCAGGTCTCCCTCTTTGCAGTCAGATTCTTTACCAGCTGAGCCACCTGGGAAGCCCAAGAATACTGGAGTGGGTAGAAGTTCTCATATGGTAGTTTTAGTCCTAGTTTTTTAAGGAATTGCCACGTGTGTGAATGCTCAGGCATGTCCAACTCTTTGCAACCCCATGGACTATAGACTGCCAGGCTCCTCTGCCCATGGGATTTCCCAGGCAAGAATATTGGAACAGATTGCCGTTTCCTACTCCAGGGGATCTTCCCGACCCATGGATCAAACCTGCGTCTCCTATGCCTCCTGCATTGGCAGGCGGATTTTTTTTTTTTTAATTTAAATTTAATTTAAATTTTAATTTAAATTTAATTTAAATTTTAATTTAAATTAAATTAAATGAAATGAATTTAAATTTAATTTAAATTTTAATTTAAAATTCCCACTGAGCCACCTGGGAATTGCCATACTATTCTCCATAGTGGTTGTATCAGTTTACACTCGCATCAATATTGTAGATAAATGGATAAAGACAATGTGGTACATATGTACAATAGAATATTACTCAGCCATAAAAAGAATGAATTTGAGTCAGTTGCAGTGAGGTGGATGAACAAAGAGTGAAGTAAGTCAGAAAGAGAAAAACAAATATCATATATTAATGCATATATATGGACTCTAGAAAAATGGTACTGATGAATGTATTTGCAAGGAAGGAATGGAGACATAAATGTAGAGAATGGACTGTGGACACAGCTGGGGAGCAGAGGGTAGGACAAACAGAGAAGGTAGCATTGACATATATACACTATCGCACGTAAGACAGTGAGAAGTTGCTGTGTAACACAGGGAGCCCAACCTAGAGCTCTGTGACAACCGAGAGGGGTAGGATGGGAAGGGAGATCGAGGCCCAGGAGGGAGGGATATATTCACATAGTTATGACTGATCTGGGCTGCCCTGATAGCTCAGTCGGTAAAGAATACGCCTGCAATGCCGGAGACCTGGGTTCAGTCCCTAACAGAACCAACACAACATTGTAAGGCAATTATCTTCTAATTAACAAATTTTTTAATATCTGTAAATGATCTTATAATACCAATTAAAAGCCAGAGATTCAAAGATTGAATTAAAAAAAAAAAGACCCCACTATATGCTGTCAACAAGAAATCTTAAAATAATGACATAGGTTGAAATAAAAGGATAGGGGAAAATAAACCTGGCAAACACTAATAATCAAATAGTGCTGTGAGTTTTATGGTAAAGAACAAAACTAGCTTCCTGGGCTCCAACCCCAGCTCTGACATTTACTAGTTGTAACAAGCAAGCTGCTTGAGTGAAACAAGCCTCAGCTTTGTTCTCTGTGAAGTGCTGATAGGTAATGATATGCACAGCTTTGGTAGTATTAAGTCATTAAAGTTATCTACACTTATTTCAATTCTCCTCGTACATACACACAGATGAAACTGTCTCTTTCTATAACTTTAAAACATAACAGTGCCCATCTGACTTTCTTTGTGAGTGCATGTAGGTAGAAATTTTGCCTCATACACTTCCACCATTGAGCTATAGGGACTGGCTGTCATTTTAACGTAACATAGCCTCTCCTGACCCTCACCTAATTTATAGGTCTGTTGTTAGAATTATGTTAATGCGTGTAAAATATCTGGAATACAGCCTAGAGAATAGAAAGTGCTACCAAAGAGATAGCCATTATTATATCTCCATGTAAGAGAGGAAACTGAGGCTCAGATTGGATAAGTCAATACAATCGGGATTTGAACTCAAGCAGTAACCTCAATACTAAAAGTTCTAGTGATTCAAAAGCAATTCCAGTTTCTTTACATTCAGGCCAGGGAAGGATGTGTAAATCCTAGGAGAGAGGCAGGCTGGCCCTGCTGGTTCTCAAGGGTGTGGAGGGGACAGCTCACCTGTTCATCAGAGTTACTGATGATGACCAAGTGAGAGTAATTCTCCTGGCAGAACTTCCGGGCTTCATCCCATGACTTGGTGCTTGGAGAGAAGTAGTAACACTTACCCTGAAAAGGGAGCCAGCCTTCAGGACAGGTGACCCTGGTACAGTCTGGGGACAGGATAGGATTCTGTCAGAGTGGCCCCAGAACCAGAGTAATGTACATGGTACGCCATGTACAGGTGTTCAGGCTGGGCACTGCTCAACTCTAGCGGGGGTTGGGAAGGAACCATTCACATAGATTGCACTGAGAATCACTCCCAAGGATTTGTGCTCTGTACCGGCTCCACCATGCTCCCCCCCCCCAACTCAGGGAAGTTCCCCAAGTCCCACTTACCTAATAAGCCCCGAAGTTCTAGCAGGGACTGGTTGGTGTCAGCTCTTATGCGCTCAATGTCCTTCTTCAGGCCAGCTAACCCCATCATGCCAGTCACTGTTAGCAGGAACGGGCTGAACGGTTAGAGACCCAAACCCCCATCTACCCACCTACCAATCACTGACTGCAGACACACCAGACAGAGGCAAGAGTTGTGCTCCCCACCACACCCATGTTCTAGTGGGTGAAACTCAAAAACAACATGGTCAGTGCCCAAGAGGAGTCCTAGAGTTACTCAGAGGAGAGATTAATTCCTGAGGCTTGAGGGAGAGTAGAGATGGTGGACTTCCTGGAGCAGATGGGTTTTAAAGGGAAATGGTGGTTCTGTATTAGTGAGGAGGCTCAATAGTCAGGGGTCACCTTGCCACCTTGGAAGCAAAGATCCAGAGGCAAGCATGTTGAGACAGGCTCGTACAGTAAAAGTCAAGGAGAATCTCACAGGAGCTTGAGCTCCAAGTGCAACGAGGTCTGGCATCTGGGTCCTTTAATGCCAAGCCAAAAGTTTTGCATTGGACTCTGGGCAGTGAGAAGCTGATGGTTTCTGAGTGTAAGAGTGGCTTGGTCTGAAGTGTGGGGTGAGGGAGTGTGGAATGGAGCAATTTTCAGACATCACCAATCATAGTGAAGGCCTCTTCTACAACTACTGTGTTCCCACTACTCTCAACAAATTGGCCCTCCACCAATACTCCCCAGGGCCATCAACAGATAATGCTTCAATTAGACAAAATAGAAATATTAGATAGATAACTCAATAGGTAGGTAGATAGATGATCTATAGATGATTGATTGATAGGTAATAGATAGATGCTGCTGCTGCTGCTAAGTCGCTTCAGTCGTGTCCGACTCTGTGCGATCCAATAGACGGCAGCCCACCAGGCTTCCCCGTCCCTGGGATTCTCCAGGCAGGAACACTGGAGTGGGGTGCCATTTCCTTCTCCAATAATCTATCTGTCAATCACCTATCTATTATCTATTTATCAATTGTCTATCATCTACTTATCTAGTTTTCTATCATCAATTATCTATTTCTTCATCATCAATAGATAGATGATTGATGAAGAAATAGATAATTGACAATAGAAAACTAGATAAGTAGATGATAGACAATTGATAAATAGATAATAGATAGATGATTGACAGATAGATAATAGTAGACAGACAGACAGATAACATATATGTTATCCTTGACACTCTTTCCTCGCACCCACCACCATTCCCACTCACCCATCCCCAGGGTCAGTCAATTTTACCTCCTAAACCTTTCTACTCTACCTACTTCTCTTCAACCCCACAACCACAACCCTCAGCTAAGCAACCATTCTCTCTCAACTACCCACCCTCCTCCCTGTACTTAAATGTTGCCTCCTACTACAGGACCTCTGCATATGCCTGAGATTCTCAACTCCTTACCTAGTTAATTCCGTATTTCCTGAGTCTAACGGATTCACTGCATTCCCTGCCCTCATTGGCCATAAGGTTCCTGATGAAGCAGACAGTTCATCACATAACTGACTTATGATAAATGTCATGAAACAGAAATTCAAGAGGAAGGAGAGACCGTAACAGGGTCTGAGCCTCAACTGGAGGTGTGGAAAGGCTGCCCTCGCTATGGTAGGTTAAAGACGGCTGCAAATTCTTTGCCCTTCCCCCAAGGAGTGACAGGATTACCTACCCTCCTTCTGAATCTAGGCTGGTCCTGTGACTAATTCTGACCAACAGAGTGCAGTGGACCTGTGGCTGTGTAATTTCTGAAGCTGAGCCCTAACACCACCATGCTATAAGGAAGCTCAAGTTACACATGTGGGTAGAGGCACACCCAGGCACCAGCCACATGAGTTAAGCTTTCTGGGACCTTCCAGCCCAGCCCAGCTACCCAGTGACCCCAGCTCACCCCACAAAGAGTGGATGTACCATGCTGAGCTGTTCTGAATTCCTTCCTTGTAGATTTGCTGGGACTATAAGTGACAACGCTGGGAGGAAATAAAATCCAAGTTTCTTTGCAACCACCCCCCAGAAAAATGACCACATTTCCAGCACTTGACAACCACAGTGACTCCTGGCCACCATATTGGAAAACAATGGAGGTCTAGATACACGCATGTACACGCACACACACACACTCCACAGGGACAGGGACTCTGTCTGTTGTGTTCACCCCCCTATGTACCCATCCCCCACCCTGGGACCTAGCACAGTGCCTGGCAAACATGGGGTTGGGGTTGGTGATGAAGCTGGATTTGACAGTCATGTTGGTGCTCAACGTGGCTTGAAGGGATGATTGACACCACTCACCATTCGCTCGCCATGCCATCTGCTGAAAGGTCAACATCCTCAGCTCTTCCACCACCTCCTGGTCTATGAGAAGGAGTCCAGCTTGAGCCCAAGTTGGACTACATATCCTCCCATTTGTTGTTGTTGTTCTTGTTTAGTCACTAAATCATGTCCGACTCTTTTGCGACCCCATGGACTGTGGCCCCCAGGTCCTCCCATACCCCTTTCCCGGTTTCTCTGCAAGCCCCTTTCTCGCCTTACTCACACTTGATCAGGGTCACAACCAGACCGGTGCAGCCCATGAGCAGTGACACCACCACCAGCAGACACAGGCACACCATCAGTCTCTCCTGGTAACACCTAAGACCTCCGAACTTCTGACTGATCCAGGGCACTGGAGTTGCTGTGGGGTGGAGACAGGGACAGGGACACTGACGCTGATACTTCAGTGAGGAAAGGACCCTTGAACTTTTCTCCAAGAGTGGGGATGGGGTGGAAGGGGGCAAAAGATTAGGGTCGTGGCTATATCATCAGGTGGGGTCAGCAAGAGAATGTCAAACACAGCAAACCCTGAAGAAGCCCGGAACGTTTGTGGAATACAGTCTATGGGCCCAGCATTCTGTCACACCCTTACTATCTTCTTGAATCCTCACCCTTATGACAGAGCTTTAATTGCTCCCAGTAAACTGAAGGCTTAGAGAGGTTGTGCATAACCTGGACCCAGTTCTCTTTTTCATCCTTTTTTTAAATTGGGGTATAACTGCTTTACAATGTTGTGTTAGTTTTCTGCTGTACAGTGAAGTGAATCGGCTATACACACAGATCAGTATATGTACAGTATATACATCTCCCTTCTCTTGAGCACCCCCACCCCCCATCCCCACCCCTCTAGGTCATCACAGAGCACCGGGCCGAGAATCCAGTGCTATACAGCAGCTTCCCACTAGCTGTCTATTTACACAGGGTAGTGTATACACGGCAGCGCTATCGCTCAATTCATCCCACCCTCTCCTTCCTCCACTGTGTCCACGTGTCCATCTTCTACGCCTGCGTCTTTATTCCTGCCCTGCATATATCTGTACCATTTTTCTAGATTCCATGTATATGTGTTAATATGCAGTATTTGTCCTTCTCTTTCTGATTTACTTCACTCTGTATGACAGACCCTAGCTCCACCCACATCACTACAGATGACCCAGTTTCATTCCTTTTTATGGCTAAGTAATATTCCAGGATATATATGTACCACACCTGCATTATCCATTCATCTGTTGATGGACATTTAGGTTGTTTCCATGTCCTGGCTATTGTAAATAGTACCCAGCTCTTCTCTTTAACATTTAGGATGTATCGTCTTTTATGCTCCAGCAGCCCCCCACCCAAGTTGCTCTGCAGGGGCCCAAACTATGGACACTTGCATCCCCTAACTTACATGCAAACAGGAGGTAGGGCTCGAGGAGTAACTGGTAGCCATCCTGGGTCCCTATGGGTCTGGTCTAGACTTAAAAAGGCGGAGCTTCAGAGAGGAAATGTTTCTCTCCCAGGGTCTAACTCCAGAGCTCACACACACTGGCCACCGTGGGAGGGGAGACAGAGGCACACCCAAAGGACTTACTGGCTACGGGCGGCTGGGATGCAGGATGCATCAGATCAGTGCCTAGGAGAAAGGCAAGAGATGTTTATTCAGAAGTTACTGAAAGACTTTGTCTTCCAAGATTAACAACCTCCCCCAAGCCCTCTGATTTGCTCTTTGGTTAGAATTGGGGAATGGAGGGGACTTCCCTGGTGGCACAGTGGTTGAGAATCCGGCTGCCAACGCAGGGGACATCGGTTCTATCCCTGGTCTGGGAAGATCCCCACAGTGGTTGAGAATCCGGCTGCCAACGCAGGGGACATCGGTTCTATCCCTGGTCTGGGAAGATCCCACATGCCTCGGAACAACTAAGCCCGTGCACCACAACTACTGAGCCCATCTCTAGAGCCCAGGAGCCACAACTATTGAGTCCGAGTGTGCCAGCTCCTGAAGCCCACGCACCCTGGAGCCCATGCTCCAGGGCAACAAGGGAAGCCCACCCATCTCAACTAGAGAGTAGCGCCCGCTCGCCACAACTAGAGAAAAGCCTGGGCAGCAAAGAAGACCCAGCTGAAAGACTTTGTCTTCCAAGATCAACAGCCTCCCCTCCAAGCCCTCTGATCTGTTCTCTGGTCAGAATTGGGGGCTGGAGTAAGGACTTCCAAGTGCCCCTCTAGGACATCGTAATGGGTATTCCTATGGCTTACCCAGATGAGGAGTCAAGCTGGTGACAGGGGTGACGTTCAGGCCTGGAAGGGATCAGAAAGACAGCAGTCAGGCATATCAGGACCTCAGCCAAGGGAACAGGATGCTCCCGGCCCTGGATCCTCACCCGTGTTCTTCGGGAGCTTACAGGGAAGTGGGGGTCTCTCCGATTTCTTTCCTGAGGAGGGAGGAACGGTTGCTCAGGCTCAGAGCAGGACCAAGCCAGCACTGGGTCTCTGATACCCCCAGCCCCAGCTCACCTGCCCTGGGAGGTCTTGGTGGAGCCATCCAACCTGGAGAAGAGAAGCTCAGAGTCAGGGCTGGTCCAAGGATGGGAATGGGGTGGAAGTCAGTGATGCAAACAGGAGTGAGATTGCAGTGGAGGGTTAGGGATGGGGTTGTGCATGAGAATGGCTCTGGACTTAGGGATGGGGACAGGGTTAAGATGCAGTGACCAGGGACTTCCTTTGTGGTCCTCCCAATGCAGGGGGCCCGGGTTCGATTCCTGGTCAGGAAACTAGATCCCATAAAAGAAAGAAAAAGGTGAAAGTGTTAGTTGATCAGTCATGTCTGACTCTTGAGACCCCATGGACTGTAGCCCACCAGGCTCTTCTATCCATGGAATTCTCCAGGCAAGAATACTGGAGTGGGTAGCCATCCCCTTCCCCAGGGGATCTTCCTGACCAAGGGATTGAACTCGAGTCTCCTACATTGAAGGCGAATTCTTTACTGTCTGAGGCACCAGGGGAACCCACAAAGATTTGGCTTGATGAAACTAAAGAAAGATCCCCTGTGCCACAATTAACACCTGGTGGAGCCAAAAAAAAAGAAAAAGATACAATGACCAGCCATTCTGAATTACTAGGATGTTCCTAATTTTAAAGCTGGAAGTCCCAGATTCCAGGAAATCTTTCATCCCTGGATAAACTGGGACAGTTGATTACTCTAAGTTAAAGACACAGGTGAGGTTGAATATGGGAATAGAGTAAGGTTAAGGTTGGGGGTCTTCCTTGGTGGTCCAACAGCTAAGACTCCATGCTGCCAATGCAGGGGGCCAAGGTTCAATCCTTGGTCCGGGAACTAGATCCTGCATGCCACAGCTAACTGTCACATGCCGGAACTAAAGATCCCATGTGCTGCAACTAAGACCTACTGCAGCCAAATAGATAAATAATTTTTTTTTTAAGGTTAGGGGACTTCCCTGGAGGTCCAGTGATTGAGAATCTGCCTCCCAATGCAGGGGATACAGGTTAGATCCCTGGTCAGGGAACTGAGATCCCACATGGGGCAGCTAAGCCCACAGACTCTAGAGCCTGAGCACCACAAGGAAGAGACCCGCATGCCTCAACTAAGACCCAACTTGGCCAAATAAATTAATTAAAAAAAAAAAAAGGTTAGGATTGAGATGAGGGTTTGGATTGAAATGAGGATGGGGCTGAAAGAAGGCTCATGGGAGTAGGGTGATGATGATTCAGGATGTGGTTGGGGGGAAGAATGCAGTTGTAGCTGCATTTGGGTAGGGGAGAAGCTGAAGCTGGTTTGTAGTTGTGTGGGGCCTGGTGACAGCTTTGGATCTGGACATAGAGATGGGACGGAGCCAGGCCTGATTTTGGAGATGATGGGGTCTAAATCTGGGGAAGAGGTGACCCTGAAGACAAGGATGGGGGACTTCCCTGGCAGTCCATTGACTGTGATTCTGCACTTCCACTGCAGGGGGTGAGGGTTCAATCCCTGGTCAGGGAACTAAGACCCCCCTATGCCACATGGCACAGCCAAAACAAATAAATGCATTTTTTAATTAAAAAAAAGACAGGTATGGGTTGGGGGGCATGGAGTTGGGCTTGGAGATCATCTTGGGACCAGGCTGGAGTTGAAGACGGACAGTAAAGAGCCAAGCCCAGGGCACCTCCCAACTCCTACTGAGCCCATGGTGCTCTGGGACCTCCCAGGCTGACTGCCCTCTGGACTCATAAGTGGGGGACGTGGATCCACCTGGAATGCCAGCCGACCCCCACCCCATCCAAGAACATTCAGGGGCCCTGGTGGGAGTTGCTTCAGGGAAACCTCAAAGCCTCCACTTCTTTTTTTTTTTTTTTTTTTTTGACTGCACCACGTAGCCTTCAGGGCTTCCCTGGTGGCTCATCGGTAAAGAATTCATCTGCCAATGCAGGAGATGCAGGTTCAATCCCTGAGTTGAGAAGATACCTTAGAGAAGGAAATGGCAACCCTCCTCAGTATTCTTGCCTGGGAAAATACATGGACAGAGGAGCCTGGCAGGCTACAGTCTGTGGGGTCACACAGAGTCAGACACGACTAAGCGACTGAGCACACGTACGCGTAGCTTTCAGGATCTTAGTTTCCCAACCAGGAATTGAACCCAGGCCAAAGCACCAAGTCCTTACCACCACACTGCCAGGGCCTAAAGCCTCCACTTTTATATACACTTATCAGACTCTTGTTGAATCCCCAGCCGGGCGTGGATCACTCAAGTCTAATTTGGGTCCTGGGTGTGAATGCAAAGAGATTGGAAAAATACTGGTCCCTGCACAGCTTCTAAAACCCTGGCACTCATGTCTCAGGGCTTTGCATCCACCAGTTCTTTTGGGAGCTTCTTTCCTTAACAAACTCCTATTCACTCCTCAAGTCTCACTCCAGTGACCCTCGTCTGACCCCCAATCCTCCCACTAATGCAGGCAGAGCCCTCAGTTACCCTCAGGATTCCCCCAATTTCCTACTCCCTCCCCTCTCTGACTTGCTCACCGAAGACTGTACACAGAACTGAGTGTGTGTGTGTTAGTTGCTCAGTCGTGTCTGACTCTCAGCGACCCCATGGACTGTAGCCCACCAGGCTCCTCTGTCCATGGAATTCTCCAGGCAAGAATACTGGAGAGGGTTGCCATTCCCTTCTTCAGGGGATCTTCCTCGCCCAGGCATAGAACCCAGGTCTCCCGCACTGCAGGCAGATTCTTTACCATCTGAGCCACCAGGGAGACCCCTGTGCACAGAACTGCTTCCCCTGTCAGACTGAGAGACCCTCAAGATGGAGGCATGGACGCTCCCACCATTGCGGTGCCCAGCGTGAACAGGCTGACTGTGTGTGTCTGCTATGCCCAGCTAACTTCCCCTGGAGAGTCTGCTCCCCGCGCTTCATCCCTCAGGCTGCAAATCTCTTCAGCCGGCCTCAGAGAGGTCCTCTTACCTGGCTTGGGAGGAAGGTCCTTGTAGGGTGGCGTCATGTTCTCATAGTCATCGTCATCATCTTCTTCCCTGGACCCTTCTAGAGGAAAGGCACGTGAGAGCCCAGCCCACCCTCTCCTCTGTCCCTCACACCCTGGTCTCCAGCCCCAAGCCTGTGTCCTGACCACCCCCGGCCCCCACTCCACGCCTGGCCAGGGCCCTACCCGGCAGGTCCCGGCACCCGGCGTTAGTATACAGGGCGCACATGGCTGCAGCTAGCGCCAGGAGCCTGACGGAGCAGGCAAAGCCTGACAGCTTCTGCTCCTTGTGTCCCCAGATCAGGTGTCTGGGGCTTTTCTCAGTTCCTTTTTTCTTTTTCTTTAATAGTCAAGAACATGCAAATCCATCTGGAGGGAAACACCCCAGACCACACACACACACACACACACACACACACACACACACTTGTATTTCCCCCCAGTTTGAATTCATGCATAGAAGTAACAACGACAACAGCCCCTGCATTTGAGTTCCCACAGAGCACCAAGCCCTGGGTGAAAAAGATGGAGACGCTCCTTTCTACATGGAACCATCAGTTGAGACAGGAAAGACGATACACCTGTAAAGAAATACAGAAATAAGCGATACAGTTTGTTTTTTCATTTTATTTCCAGTAGTAATAAAGTATTATTTTAACATAAGATAAAATAGGGTTAAGGGATGGGATGGGGGCTAAAGTAGAGAGGTGATCAGGGAAGGCCTCCCGGAAGCAGTGACATTTGCAACAAGATGTTAAAGTGATCGGTGCTAAGTACTCCCACATTCCACAGTGAAGTTCTAGGCTCCCTATTGCTACAAAAGACATAACCCCAAAACTTCATGACTGGGCTTCCCTGGTGACTCAATGGAATCCACCTGCCAATGCAGGAGACACAGGTTCGATCCCTGGTCTGAGAAGATCCTACATGATGTGGAGCAACTAAGCCCATGTACCACAGCTACTGAGCCCGCATGCCCTAGAGCCCATGCTCCGCAACAAGAGAAACCCTTAAACAGCAACTAGGGTACCCCCCATTTGCCACAACTAGAGAAAGCCCAGCTCAGCAATGAAGACCCAACACAGCCAAAAATAAATAATTTTTTTTGAAAAGCAAAAAAAAAGAAAAAGAAAAAGATGTCCCCACTGAAGCCTCAGACAGACAGTGGTCCTGCTGAGCCCTTGGTCTCAGCCACATGAACCAATTTTGAACTTCTGACCTCCAGAACTATAAAAGAATTCATTTTCATTGTTTTAAACCACTACATTTGTGATGATTTGTTTCAGTAGGCATAGCATATTACATACCCCAGAGGGCAAGACCCCAATTCCTCTTTTGAGGGGCTTTCCACTAAAAGTTAAAGGAAATGCAACTCAGATTGGCTTAAACAATAAGGAAACCCCGTCAGTCACATCCTTGTACATGTTAGGATATTGGGCTGGGTGGTCATAACAGAGATTCAGAACAAAAAGGTGACTTAAATGAGGTGGAATTTACTTCTCACCTCACGGTCTCAGAATAAGCAATTCACAGTCTCCGCCAGCGGAAACTCTTCACCGGCACATGCCCAGG
The DNA here is from genome assembly GCF_055505025.1 of Bos grunniens. Taxonomy (NCBI): domain Eukaryota; kingdom Metazoa; phylum Chordata; class Mammalia; order Artiodactyla; family Bovidae; genus Bos; species Bos grunniens. The sequence continues at coordinate 11,292,017 of NC_141171.1, forward strand.
GGGATGGCCCCAGCCCTACTTGAGGTGGGAAGGCGGCAGCCGACCGGACCCCCTCTCCAAAGAAAGCTCACCCCAGGGGCTGGACTTTCCCGTTTCCATGATGTCACACACAGAACCTCTCCCATCTACCTGAGGTGTAGGTGGGCTGTTCCCATTCTACGGATGGGGAAATGGAGGTTCACCTGAGAAGGAAGACCCTGTCTGCCCAGCAAATACCCACTGAGCAATGAGTATCAGATTCCAGATGGATATGGGGGGTCAGGGTGGAGGGGTAAGGAAGGGATGGGCTGGAGGCACCAGCCAAGAGGACAGCGAGGATCTCTGGCCATCAAGAGCATCCTTTAAGGAGTGTGAGCCTGGGGAAGGTAAATAAGGTGAAGGCCGGATGGTCTCACTATGCGAGGGTGATGTCCACACAGCCAAGGTCCTACCTTGAGACTTGACACACAGCAGATATGCAGGAACTGGTAGTGAAATCCAGTCCTATCAACTGGGTATAATATAAAGCCATGGGCTCAGGCTGACCCAGCTCTGTCCCTCTTGCTGTGTGACTTCAGGGGAGTAGAACAACATCTCTGAGCAAAGGTCTCCTGATATGTCCAATGGAAATTGGGAACATTTATCCATTCAGCTTTTATCCATTCATTTATCCGTTCAACAGATGTGTATTGACCACCGACTACATGTTAGGCTCTGTTCTAGGAACTAGGGAGACATTGGTGAACAACAATAACAACAAAAATCCCTACGCTTGGGAGTAGTTGTTGTTGTTCTGACTCTTTGTGACCCCATGGACTGTGGGACGCCAGGCTTCCCTGTCCTTCTCTATCTCCCAGAGTTTGCTCAAACTCATGTCCATTGAGTTGGTAAATGTAGGGTAAGGGAGTTAGAGAAGACAAGGTTCGGAAAAAGAACGAGACCGGCACTTTACAGGAACAGATCACCTTTAATGAGGCGAGAAGGGGCAGCAGTCAGATTAGTGAGCTGTTGCACTAACCCAAGAAAAGAGTAAGTATATATAGGCATATACGTGGAAAGCTACTGTCTTAAGGGAGCCTGTTCTTCTCCAAGGTTGTTCGGAGTAGTTATCTCTTAAAGGGCTGGGGCAAGGAATTCTGGACACCGGCCAGAGGCTGGACTGGCTGGGAGCTGGGTGTAATCAACCTTAAAGTCCTTTTTTTTTTTCTTCCTTCGGGTGAGAGAGGTCTTTGTTTTGCTTAGAATGGTGGGGAGGACCTGGAGGGGAGTTTCAGCTCCAGGCTATTTCGAGCCATGTAACTTCCCTTCAGTGATGCCATCCAACCATCTCATCCTCTGCCACCCCCTTCTCTTCCTGCCTTCAACCTTTCCCAGCATGTCAGTGAGTCAGCTCACTGACTTAAGCTGGGAGTCATAAATCAGTGAGTCATCTCTTCGAATCATGTGGCCAAAGTATTGGAGTTTCAGCTTCAGCATCAGTCCTTCCAATGAATATTCAGGGTTGATTTCTTAGGGGACTGATTGGTTTGATCTCCTTGCAGTCCAAGGGACTCTCAAGAGTCTTGGGAGTAGAGATAATGAATAAAATAAATTAATAAGATATCTTGTATCAAGAACAAACTAGTGGTCACCAGCAGGGAGAAGGAAGAGAAGAGGGTCAAGATAGGGATAGGCGATTAAGAAATAGAAACTACTATGAATAAAATAAATAAGCAACAAGTATATATTGTACAGCAACAGGAAATACAGCCAGTATTTTGCCTTTTTTTTTTTTTTTTGGCTGCACTGAATCTTTGTTGTTGCTTGAACTTTTCTCTAATGACAGCGAGCAGGGGCTACTCTTCCTTGTGGTTCGCAGGCTTCTCATTGCGGTGACTTCTCTTGTGACGCACAGGCTCTAGACGCACGGACTTCAGTAGCTGCGGAGCCTGGGCTCAGGAGCGGCAGCTCAAGGGCTCTAGAGCTCAGGCTCAGTAGTGTGGCACACGGGCTTAGTGGCCCCGAGGCATGTGAGATCTTACCAGACCAGGGATCGAACCTATGTCCCCGGCATTGGTAGGCGAATTCTTGGCCACTGGACCACCAGGGAAGTTCGTTATAAGTTTAAATGGAGTATAATCTATAAAAATGTTGAGTCACTATGTTGCACACTTGAAGTTAGTATAATATTGTGAACCATCTATACTTCAATAAAAAATATATCTTAGAAATGTTGTTAGATAGGCATAAGCAGAAAAAAGAAGAAAAATAAAGCACGCAAGAGGAATCGAGTGTGCATAGTGGTGGCGTGCATGGCAATAGTAAGGAAGATCACAGAATATAGATCACACAAAACATGGTCTTGGACCACAACCAAACTACACTAGAAATCACAGAACAAGAACTGGAAAATCCACAAGTAGGTGGAAATTAAATCTCACCCACAGAGTCAAACAGAAAGTCAAAACTTGAAAATATCTTTAATTAAATAAAAGTGAAAACATACCATACAAAAATATGTGGGGTGTAACGAAAGCAGTGCTAAGGGAAAGGTAGGGAATTATACACGTTTAAGGTGTTCCTTCTTAATCAGGGGCGTTCCCTGGCAGTCCAGTGGTTAGGACTCCAACTGCCATGGCACAGGTGCATGGCACAGAAAAAAGGAGAAGAAGAAAGAAGTAGAAGGTGGTGACTGGGTATATCTGAAAGTTGGTAAAAGAGTAGATGTTTTTTCTTTTCTTTTTTTCCTCAAGTAACACTCATAGGAACATCTTTTTTTTTCACCTGCATTTCTAGACATTTCTCTACATGCGTTACAGAATTATCTACATATCCATTCACTAAAGTAAAACTGTTCACAACTGGATGAGCAAGGAACACTCAAAAAAACATGGTTTTTGATTCTTTGTTTTTGGACACACCATATGGCATGTGGGATCTTAGTTCCCTCATCAGGGATCGAACTTGTGCCTCCCGCATTGGAAGTTTGCAGTCTTAACCACTGGTCCACCAGGAAAGTCCCCCCCAAATACATTTTTATACATGAGTTTTTAAATATACTTCTACAAGCAATGGGCTTCCCTGGTGGCTCAGAAGATAAAGAATCCATCTGCAATGCAGGAGACCTGGGTTTGATTCCTGTGACAGGAAGATCCACTGCAGAAGGGAATGGCTACCCACTCCAGTATTCTTGCCTGGAAAATTCCATGGACAGAGGAGCCTGGTGGGCTACAGTCCATGGGGTCTCAAAGAGTCAAGCATGATGAGTGACTTTTTTTTTTCACTGTATTTCTCCATGCAATAAAAAATGGTCAGCACATCATTTACTGATGTAACGCCCTTCTAATCTTGCTGAACAATTAGCACTCTAAGAACCACATTTTTTACGTGTCTATATGTGTATTACAGTATAGCACATCCATGCCTTGAAATAATATCACTTTCATTGAGTAAGCAGTTCTTATTACAAGAAATGTACAAGTATTGAGAACAAGAAAGTTCTCATTACAAGAAAATAAGAAGTGTAGCTATGTGCTGTTATGGATGGATGTTAATTAGACTTTATGCAGTGATCATTTCACAGTATATACGTATATCACATCATTATGTTTATACAAAAAACTAATATACTATCATATGTCAATTACATGTGCATGCTCAATGGCTCATTTGTGTTGGACTCTTTAAGACCCTACGGACTATAGCCCACCAGGCTCCTCTGTCCATGGGATTATCCCAGGCAAGAATACTGGAGTGGGTTGCCATTTCCTTCTATAGGTGAGCTTCCCAAGCCAGGGATCGAATCCCTGTCTCCTGTGTCTCCAGCAATGGCAGGCAGATTCTTCACCACTTCACCACCTGGGAAGCCCATGTCAATTATATCTCAGTTTATAAAGAAGAAGAAGGGAGGAGAGGGAGGAGAAAGAGGAGGAGGAAGTGGTGAGAAGGAGGGGAAGAGAAGCTGATCAGGAAACACCTGACAATTGAAATCCACAGAAGGAGGTGGGGGGAAGGCCCTGTAAATATGTGGAGAAAAAGCATTCAAGTCTGTGCAAAGGCCCTGAGGACAGCAAGCTTCTGGTGTCCTGCAGAAACTGGAAGTCTGAGATCCAATGTCTCCCTCTCAGTGAGACTTTATAAAACTCAAGTTGCAAGACTGCCCTTTTCCATACACTCCACTCATTATGTTTTTCCTCAACAGGTATCACCATCTTGTCACACATTAGGTGTCCAATAAGATGACTGTTGAATGAATGAGTGACCGTCCAGCCTACCAAACCCTGACTAAAGTCAGGCCCCTCCGGGCTCACTGATTCCTCCACTACCAGCCAGCCTCCTTCCACGTAGGCAACAGAATTCCAGGGCAGCTCATGCTACAACTGTTGTTGATGTTCAGTCCCTAAGTCGGGTCTGACTCTTTACAACCCCATGCACTGTAGCACGCCAGGCTCCTCTGTCCCTCCACTGTCTTCCGGAGTTTGCTCAAATCCATGCTCATTGAGTCAGTGATGCCATCCAACCATCTCATCCTCCATCGCCCTCTTCTCCTCCTTCCCTCAATCTTTCCCAGCATCAGGGTCTTTTCCACTGAGTTGGCTCTTCTAATCAGGTGGCCTAAGTATTGGAGTTTCAGCTTCAGCATGAGTCCTTCCAATGAATATTCAGGGTTAATTTCCTTTAGGACTGGCTGGTTGGATTTCCTTGCTGTCCAAGTTACCCTCAAGAGTCTTCTCCAGCACCACAGTTCGAAAGCATCAATTTTTCAGCATTCAGCCTTCTTTATTGTCCAATTCTCACATCCATACATGACTACTGGAAAAACAATAGCTTTGACTACACGGATTTTTGTCAACAAAGTGATGTCCCTGCATTAAATACGCTGTCTAGGTTTGTCATAGCTTTTCTTCCAAGGAGCAAGTGTCTTTTAATTTTGTGGTTGCAGTCACCATCCACAGTGATTTTGGAGCCCAAGAAAGTAAAATCTGTCACTGTTTCCACTTTTCCCCCGTCTATTTGCCATGAAGTGATGGGGAGCGATGGGACCGGATGCTCTGCCCTTATTTGGCTACAATTACAGGCGCCCATCTGGTCGGTCTTGGGCGTCTCCTCGGTGACTGGCAGGAAGCGCTTTTCACGCACCCATCAAACTGAGGCGAGGTCTTCCCCAGGGACTGTCTGGGACACGCTGACTTATTTCTCCTCCTCCTCCGGAACTGAATTACCCAGAGCTTCCGAACTCCCATCCAGCGGACCGAGGCGAGGCTCAGACTCCACCCAGAATTTTCTCCCCATCCTTGGCCCCACCTGGGGCCTCTGAGGCCGACCTGCCCACAGTTCTAATGCAGCCCTGCCTGGTGCCGAGTGGGCGGGGTGGCTAGCGCCGCCGGGGAGGAGGCAGGAGGGGCGGGGAAGCTGTGCGCTCTGATGCAGGGAACACGGGCGAGGAACACCGGAAACTCTCCTCGTCAGATGGCTGGTAGAGAAAAAATAACAGGAAGGCACGGGTGACTGAGGCTCGGCCCCTCCCTCACCCCTTAATACCGCAGTCACTCTAATATGATCCCCCCCAGGTCTCCAACTCTGCGTATAGACAGACCGGGCTGAAACATTTGAGTCCTGGGCCTGCAGGACAGAATGGTCCAGAGTCACCGCCCCCCCACCTCCCCCACCGCCTCACTAGGACCTCCTCATTCTCTAGTGAGACGACTGGTCGTGTGAAGTCTCTCAGTCGTGTCCGACTCTTTGCGACTCCGTGGACTGTAGCCTACCAGGCTCCTCCGTCCATGGGATTCTCCAGGCAAGAGTACTGGAATGGGTTGCCATTTCCTTCTCCAGGGGATCGTCCCGATTCAGGGATCAAACCCGGGTCTCCCGCATTGCAGGCAGACGCTTTAACCTCTGAGCCACCAGGGAAGCCTAGTGGCTTAGTTAGAGAGTGAGCGCCAAATTAAAATAATAAGAATGACAGAACTTCCCTGGAGGTCCAGTGGTTAAGACTCCGCACTGCCAACGCGGGGAGGCGGGGGGTGCGCTTAGAACAACCAAAAAAAAAAAAAAATGTTTTAAATAGAAAAAGTTAATAAACACTTTGATAGATAATAGTAGTGAGCGTGTTTGGGGCACACCCTAGATGCCTGACAGGAAACTTTCCACACGGCCATCAAACTGACTCCTCCATACGACCCTGTTCATGTATTCCTGTGTTGGTTTTGACAACTACTTACTAAGCACCTACTGTGTGTCTGTTCCATTCCTGTGTTCCAGGAATATAGCAGTGAACAAATCAGATGAAATTCCCTGCTCCTCAGAGCCGATATTCAAGAGAAGAGAACAACAGGAAACGAGATAAATAAGTCAAATGGATCTCAGGTTAGAGGGTGCTAAGTGCTAACAAGGAAAATAATCATGAAGTGGGGAGGAGCTGTTTAGTAGGGACCCATTTTTCAGGAGAGTAAACTGCATCTTTGAAAGGGAAGTCACTTCCCAAGATCACACAGGGAGAGTGAGCTGGGCATGTGATTTGCCCCTCTGGGTCTCCTTCCTGCTCTGGCCGCTGAATGAGCAGAGAAAGGGAGTCAGAGGAGACACATGGAACCGGACGGCCTGGTACAGCTGTGGAGGCTGTGCACTGCACAACTCCAGGAGTGCCATTCACGAAGACCGGAGTGGGAATGCTGCCCCCTGGCGTCAGGAAGTGCACGGAATCACAAATCTATGCCATGTTCTGAAGACAGGGCACAGGTGGCCCTGGAAAGGAAGTCTCAGTCACCCACTGGACTGTCCTCTATAGTTTGTGTTCTGTACTAGGTTTGTCGGCCTGACACACAGCAAGCCAAGCCTGAAACACCAAGATCTGTAGCAGAGAAAGGGTTTGCTCACAAGGCAGCTAAGCAAGGAGAAGGGGGAGCAAATCTCAAACCCACCTCCCTGAAGGTGAGGGGCTCAGGATATTTATAAGAAACAGCTGAGGCTTGGGGAGCGAGGGAAAAGGGATCTGAGATTTTTTTCATATTTATTTATTTATTTGGTTGCACTTGGTCTTAGTTGAGACCATGTGAATCCTTACTTGTGGCATGTGGGATCTAGTTGCTTGACCAGAGATGGAACCCAGGCCCCCTGCATTGGGAGCACAGACTCTTAGCCACTGGACCACCAGGGAAGTCCCTGGAGCCAAAGAATTAAATTAAATTAATCCGAGACAATCTCATCTCAAGATCCTTAATTACATTTGCAAAGGAATGTTTTCCAAATAAGATCACATTCACAGGTTTCCAAGATTAGGGTATGGACATACCTTTTGGGGCACCATGATTCAACCTGCTGAAGGTCGTATTTAAAGCCCCACATAGGACTGAGTGTGCATGGAGATAGACGCCATCCAGCCCCACTCTGATCTTCTTGTTCACCTCTGTGTCCTCAAGGTCTGATGCAGCTGTTCATAAAAGAAAGATGTAGTAGTAATAAGTAACACTTATCTAATGCTTTGCCAAGAACTGGGCTTCCCTCATGGCTCAATGGTAAAGAATCTGCCTGCCAATGCAGGAGACACAGGTTTGATCCCTGGGAGGGGAAGATCCCCTGGAGAAGGAAAGGCAACCCACTCCAGTATTCTTGCCTGGGAAATCCCATGGACAGAGGAGTCTGGCAGGCTACAGTCCGTGGGATTGAAAAAGAGTCGGACACAACTGAGCGACTAAACAACATGCCAAGAACTGCTGTAAGTACTTCACATAATTAACATTCAATGTTGCAACATAAAAATTGATATTTCATCTTACAAAAAAGCTAAATAAACTCAACCAGGCCACACAACTAGCATTCTAATCCAGGACACCTGTTCTCTCAAATAGAGGAAAGCCCCTTGGCCAAGTGGAGGGATCTGGCTTGCGTTAGAGAACCACACATATTACAAACACAAAGTAAACTTACTGAAGGATGCATGATGCTGCTGTCACCTGAGATCTTGCAAAGGAACCTGCGTAGAACAACCATAAGTCTAAACATGACATCTATGGGAATTCCCTGATGGTCCAGTAGTTAAGACTCTGTGCTTCCACTGCATGGGACACAGGTTTGATCCCTGGTCAGGGAACTAAGACCCTGCATGCCTCGGTGTGGCCAAAAAACAAAACAAACAAATAAAAAACACATGACGTGTCTTGGTATCAATGTCACTCAGGCCCCAGGAGGGCCCTCCTGGGTGTGAGTGTGGTTCTGCATCTGCCAATGCTGGAAACAGGCTGCTTAGGAATGTGAGGAGGATTTAGGCACTAGACAAGTTTAGGTGTTAAGTTTCTCTGATGGCTCAGTTGGTAGAGAATCTGCCTGCAATGCAAGAGCCGTGGGTTCGATCCCCAGGTCAGGAAGATCCCCTGGCGAAGGAAATGGCAACCCACTCTAGTATTCTTGCCTGGAGAATCCCAGGACCAGAGGCACCTGGTGGGCTACAGTCCATGGGGTCGCAAGAGTCAGATATGATTTAGCAACTAAACCAACAAACCAAGTTTAGGTAAGAGAAAAGACAAATGATTGTGTGTCTCCATGTTCTAAGGCTGCCATAACAGGGTACCACAAAGCAGGTGACTTAAAACAAGAAAAAATTACAGTCTCACAGTTCTGGAGGCTGAAAGTCCAAAACAAGGTGTGAGCAGGGCCGTGCTCACTCCCAAGGCTCTGGGGGAAGAGCCTTCCTGGCGTGGGATCCTTGGTGTCCTAGGCTTGTAGATGCATCACTCCAGCCTCTGCCTCCAGCGTCACATGATGTTCTGGGTGTATGTCTGCTTCCACATTTCACTTTCAGGGCTTCCCTGGTGGCTCAGTAGTAAAGAATCCCCCTGTCAAGCAGGAGACGTGGGTTCGATCCCTGGTCCAGGAAGATCCCACATGCTGAGGAACAACTAAGCCCATATGCCACAACTACTGAACCTGTGCTCTAGAGGCTTAGGGCTGCAACTATTGAAGCCCGTGCCCCCTACAGCCTGTGCTCTGAAACAAGAGAAGCCACTGCAATGAGAAGTCGGTGCACCACAACTGCTGCAACTAGAGAAAAAGCCCACAGCAAGGAAGACCCTGCACAGCCAGAAATAAATACACAAAATTACAATTTAAAATATTTCCCTCTTATAAGAAGGGCAACAGTCATTAGATTGGGACCCACCCGAGTCTGCCATGACCACATCTTAACTTGATTACATCTGCAAAACCCTGTTTTCAAGTAAGATCACATTCGCAGCTTCTTGGTGGTTAAGACTTCAACGTGTATTTGACAGGAGGTGGGGGATCAGAGGGTGGAAGATAGTTCAACCCACAGCACCTTGTCAAATGAAATCTAATCTTGCACAGCCAAGTATCATTTCCCAACACTGACAAGCATCCAGTGAAAATTTTTTCTTTTGTGTTCCAATCCTGTGCTGAGATTCCAGAGATAGTAACAAATTAACACATCATTTGCATTTGTTACTGCTGCACATGGAGGCAGGATTTGGCCGAGAAGTATTAAGCAATATATATGTGTGTGTGTATATTGGAGAAGGAAATGGCAACCCACTCCAGTGTTCTTGCCTGGAGAATCCCAGGGACGGGGAAGCCTGGTGGGCTGCCGTCTCTGGGGTCGCACAGAGTCGGACACGACTGAAGCGACTTAGCAGCAGCAGCATATATATATATATATATATACAAAAAATATATGTGTGTATATTTAAAATACTTTTAATCTGTTAGGTTAACACTTCTATATGTGCTAACGTAACAGATGTGAAATGTAATACCAATTCTTTACAGTGGCAAGTAGAGGAATCCTAGAATCACAACTTGCTTCATTTTTACAAAGTATTCAGTAGGATTTATTTAAAAGCTCAGTTTAATAGGAACTTCCCTGATGATCCAGTGGCTAAGATTCTGTGTTCCCAATGCAGGGGCCCTGGGTTTGTTTCCTGGTCAGGGAACTAGATCCCACATGCTGCAATTAGGACCTGGCACAGCCAAATAAATAAAAGTATTAAAAAAAAAACTCAGTTTATAAATAGTGTATTGATAAATAACTTTTATTTGCTTATTTAAATTAAAATATTTAAGTAATTTTATTTAAACCTTTTATATTCACTAATATCAGCAACTGTGCAAGCGCTTATGAAAACTTTGAATGTTTTAGAATAAAACTTTTTAAAATTATGATATAAAATATATTTTTCCTTCGTACTCTAGCTTCAGTAGACCAGTGGAGCCCAGGGAGGGTGAGAGGAGACCCCAGGCTCCTGTCGTCCACCCTTCCCGAGCCAAGATATATTTTCCGAGGCAGGGAGGCTCCCTCTGGCGGTAGCCAGAGTAGGGGGTACGCGCCTTGCTGTCCTCTCCTGGCCGCTAGGCGGCGTCAGAGTTACATGAACCCCTCTGGAGTCATTCATCTCTATTATCCCTGCGGCGGCGCAAGCAACCCGGAAGCCGTAGCTGGCCTAGGGGGAATGCTTCCGGGTAGGAATTAGGTGACCCCGGCTGCCGCTGGAACCTGCGGTGACAGCAGCCATGGGGGCTCACCTGGCCCGGAGATACCTGGGCGATGCATCGGTGGAGCCCGATCCCCTGCGGATGCCCACTTTCCCGCCCGACTACGGCTTCCCCGAGCGCAAGGAACGCGGTGAGGCCCAGTGCGCAGAAGCGGCCGGCGGGAGTGGGGCACGGGTGTGGGAACCCCTGAAACTCGGAGTCTCCACTGCTGGGCTCGAGCATCGTGCGCTGTGTCTGGGTTCAGCCCTGACTTCGGCCCGGAGAAATTCAGAGGACGTTCGTGACCTTGCCGGAGTGTGGAGGCATTGCAAGCAGAGGGGGCTTTTTGTTTGAACAAAAAGCCTAGGGGGCAAGAGAGCAGAGATGCGGGGCTAATGAGGCGATCGAACCTGGGCTTAGTCCTGGAGTGAGTGGGGAGCCATGGGAGAATTTAACACGGAAGAGATGTGCTCACTGTACCTCTGGGTAGATGTCACTGCTCTTTTTAGGTATGCCCGGGAAAACAGAAGGGGGGTGGCGGGCGAGCGGCGGGGGTACTCAGGTCGCACAAGCTGTCCTGCACTTTGCTTTTTTTTAATGAGTTAATATCACAGACATATCGGGCGCCAATCCTGGACCAAGCCAGTTTGGGCACAGAAGACACAGCAGGCACCGACTGAAGAGAACTCACTGTTCTGTAGGGGAGACCGTGGAACCTGGGGGGTCTTCATGATGGTGCCTGGGAGTATCATGGCGGGCTTCCAGGGTGGGGAGCTATAACTGGAAGCTAGACGTGAGGGAGTTGCAAAAGAGCTGACCACACCGAGACTAAGGAGAGAGGCTCTCCCCTTAGTGCTTCGTGCTTCTAAGCTGAGGAGCCATGAGACCTGATTTGTTTTGTCAAAAGGTCACGTTGTTGGCTGCCTGGTGGGCGATGATGACTTGGAGACAGGGAGACCCCTAAGGGAACGTGCGTGGTGCAGAGAAGTTGGGATTTAGGACAACGTTGAAGGGTACACTCCTCTCGATTCCTGGTAGTCCCTTCAGCCCCACCAGAACCTGTAGTCCATCAGTACGCCCACCTCCATGTCAGTCTTTCCCACTGCTCCATACACCCTTCTTTCCTTTGATGTTTTGCAGACACCCAGAGCCACCCCCACTCTGCTCTCTCTGGCTTAACAAGAGCCCTGGTTAAGGCCAGCTCTCCTCCTTGGCTCCTGTCCCTCTGCAGCTGAACATCACGGGAGAAAAACACTCAGCCTCCCTGACGTCTCCTGATTGCTCCCCTACTTGTTCCCTAATGCTACTGGTTTTCTTGTCACATTCCCTGGCCTCTGTTCTCTCTTGCTCCCCCCTCGACCACAGTGTCAGGCCGTCTCTCTCAGACTCCAGCATCTCCTTTCAGCTTGTCACTTGGCATCCTCTTAAGAAAACAGATGCAGGGACTTCTCTGACATGCCAGCAGTTAAGACTCTGCACTTCTAATGCAGGGAACAAAGGTTCAATCCCTGGTTGGGGATCTAAAAATTTTAAGAAAACAGATGCAGCCAAAACTCTCTTGGGCTCCCTTCATCCCTGCTTCCTGCTGGACTCCACCTTCTCTCCCGTTACTCAGTCTGCCCCAGCTTCAGCTAAACCTCTGCTCCAGTTGAACTCTGATGCCCTTCATCCCGTCCTCTCACCCACCCAAGCACTGTCCCAACCAGTCTCTCCTCATTGGACATTGGTTTTCCCATCAGCATGCAAATACACTGTTATTTCTGCTGTTTTTAAAATATTCTCCTGCCCCGCCTCCCCATCCAGCTGTCTCCCCCCACTTCAATGACCGGGCTCTGGTCAGGCTTCCTCCCCACCACCACTCTACTGTATTGCCAAAACCCATTGTCAGATTCTTAGTTTTAACTCCATTACAGCGGCAGCAGACACAGCCCTTCCTGGGGGCTCTCTTCACATGGTTCCAAGACCCAACAACTCCGTCCCAACTCCCTGCCTTGTAAATGCCCAATATAAATCCACACTGCCTTCTGTCTCCACTCACTCTCACCCCTCCCTGGGGGTCTCTGCTCATCCCCTGGTTTCAAAGGGCTTTTGTGAGGGCTGGAGTTTTTGCTTTGTTTTTAATTGGAGGATAATTGCTGTACAGTGTTGGTTTCTGCTGTACAACGTGAATCGGCCATAAGCGTACATATGTCCAGGCTACCCAGGTGGCACTGGTGGTAAAGAACCTGCCTGCCGACGCAGGAGACATGAGAAATGGGTTATTCCCAATCCCTGGGAAGATCCCCTGGAAAAGGACATGGCAGCCGAATCTGGTGTTCTTGCGTGGAGAATCCCACGGACAGAGGAGTCCTTGGGGTCACAGTCAGGCACAGCTGAGCATGCATGCCCACGTGCAGTACTGAGCATTGCCAAGCATCTTACAGCATTTCTACCTGTTTGTTCAGTGTCTCCCTCCCAGAGCAGGATCCATTCTTGCATAGCATGTTCCCCTGTGGGTCCCCAGCACCTAGCACCCAGTGGGTGCCCCAGAAATTCTGGCTGCTGACCGATTATGCTGAAGCATCTGGTATGAGTGCCAGCACACTGACGTGGAAACCATCCAGGGCTGCAGATGGACACGAGGCCTGGGGCTCAGACAAGTTGAGGGTGGAGGGCCCAAGATGGGGTCTAGGTTACAGATTGGAGACCAAAGCCATGAATTAGAATGAGCAGAGAGATCTTAGCAGGAACCACCAGAAGCCATCGCTTCAGGTTTGGGCATAAAATGTATGGACAGCCATAGAGATGGGAGGAAACCTGGGGAGAATATGGTGGAGATGAGGGCCACGGGAAAAGAATGTTCGAGAAAGAAGCAAGAGGCTGAGGAAGCACGGTGCCCTGGGGTCCCGAGTGGCTCTGGAAAGAACCAGCGTGTGGGCATTGCTGGGGTAGAGTGTGGACGCTGGTGGGTTACAGACTCTGGGCCAGAGTGAGACAGAAACTCGGCTGGGAAGCAGAGGGGAGAGGAGCCAGTGGAAGTGGATTGCAGGTAAGCAGTGGACACTACAGCTTGTAGTGATGCTACTTGTGAGGAGACCTTCTGAGACAAGAAAGATGCTGGTGTAAGCTGGGAGAGTGGTTCCCTTGATGCAGGAAGGCTGGTCCTGAGCGCCCCCTGCCAGAGGGCGCAGCTCAGGATCACCCGCACAGCGGGCACAGGCAGGGGTGTGCGCCTACTGTTTCTTAGGGCCCAAACCAGCCCCAGTTGAATGAAGGTTTATTTCATCCAGGTCAGGTTTTCCGGGTGGGTGGGGCAGCAGGACCTGAGGGTTATTAGTTCAGCTCTCCAAGAGGCGGGCACTTCAGCACTTTACATGTAGTTGCTCAGCTCACTTCGGAGCCAAGTCTATGCAGTAGGGGAAGAAGCTGAGGCTCTGAGAAGTTACAGCTCCAACAAGGGCAGAGCTGGGATTCCAGTCCCACAGGCAGCCTGCCCGCCACCCTCCCCACACACACCGGGTTGTGCCCAGCAGAGGGGAGTGCAGGCTTTGCTGGTAGGACTGTCTGCAGAGTGACCCTGGGGGTGGAGCAGCAAGAATCTCGTGTGGGTGTTGAGGGCAGGAGAGGGACTCTGCCCTTGTTGCTTTTGTGCACATCAGAAGGATCCTCCCACCCTGGCTGAGCCTCCCTGGTTCCCCCTCCACCCGCAGAGATGGTGGCCACTCAGCAGGAGATGAACGACGCCCAGCTGGTGCTCCAGCAACGCGACTACTGCGCCCACTACCTCATCCGGTTTCTCAAGTGCAAGCGCGACAGCTTCCCCAACTTCCTGGCCTGCAAGCACGAGCGGCACGACTGGGACTACTGCGAGCACCTCGAGTGAGCCCCAGCCAGCCCCACACCCCCACCCGGCGGGGCCCTGGGCCCACGACTCCGGAGGCAGAGGACCATGAGCTCACACTGAGTTTCTAGCCATGCCCCCCTTAGTAGAAAGAGGAGGCGGAGGGGGCTGTTGGGTGGGCGGGCCTGGAGGAGTGGCCCAGCCCGGTTCCAGGTGGGAGCCCAGTCCTTGCTCTTGGCTCAGTGGTGTCAAGGTGGGGGGTGAACCCCAGACCTAAACCGCAGGCACATGGGTCTTCCCTACTTGGGGAGAGTACCCGCCCCCCTCCCCCCCCCCCCCCCCCCCCCCCGGCCAGGCCCATCAGCTCCCGGACCACAGGACGGTTGTGTCCTGACATCCCTCCTTGTGCTGTGCCTGCAGCTATGTGAAGCGCATGAAGGAGTTTGAGCGCGAGCGGCGGCTGCTCCAGCGGAAGAAGAGACGCGAGCAGAGGGAGGCGGACATGGCCAAAGGCCTGGGGCCCGGCGAGGTGGCCCCCGAGGTGGCCCTGTAGCGAACCTGCCCACCACTCTGTGGACCAGTCAAGAAATAAAAGCCTCCAGGCCCCTCGGCCCAAGTTCCGCCTGCCTGTGGTGTGCTGGTCCCTGAACCAACCCCCCAAAGAAACACGGCCGAGTCCGAGTCCAGCCGGGCAGGCAGCTTTTATTCCAGACCCTGGAGAGCAGTGGTCCCCACTCTTCCTCCAGGAGTGGGGGGTGGGACGGGAGCCGGACCTGGCTGGGCCCAGGTGTGGGGAGCCGCTGTTCAGAGCAGGAAGGGGATAATGGGCATGCGCAGGGGCGGGTAGTCCCGGAACTCCTTCAGGTAGCTGCGGTGCTTGCCTTTAGCCCAGATGGTCATCTGGGTGAAGCCCACCAGGGAGAAGAGGGCCACTGTGGGGCGGAACCGGGAAGTCAGGAAGAGCGGGCTGCACACGGAAGGGACCAGGGGGACCCCAGAGAAGGACGGGGCCAGGGGCTCACCTGGGAGACACTGGGTCATGATGGCAAAGCCAATCCAGGACCCCACCTGTGGGCAGAACGGCCAGGTGAGGGCGGGCAAGGGTGTTCTGTTGAGGCCTCGCCCACCCTCGGGGCCACTGGGGATGGCAACCGACCTCCAGTGCTGGAGCAGCCAGCAGTGAAGTGGGGGCTGCACGGTGAAGCTGCCCAGCCTGACAGCCGCCCACCCTAGGCCCCAAAAGGCCACAGTCTCCCTCGCCAAATGTTAAAGTTCAAACTGCAAAAGCAGCTACAGAGCCAGGCAGCGTGCCCCCCACCAAAGCTAGCCCTCCCCAGGGGACCCCAAGCCCAGCACAGACCCTCACCTCATAGGTGTAGTTGGGGCAGGACACCAGCAGGAAGAGCCAGGTGAAGGGGTTCCTGGTGGGGTACGGGATCTTCCTGGTCTTAGACCCTGGGAAGACAAGGCAGGAGCAATGAGCCCCCGAGGGCCTGCTCCGGGGGCCACACCCCTGCCCGCGCCGGCCACTCACCAGCCGGCCGAAGGTCCCGCAGAGCCATGTGGATGGAGAAGTTGCCAAGCTGGCAGATCTGAGAGAGAGACCGGGTCAGCTCAGAGCACCCCCCACCCTGCCCCCCTGCCCCGCGACTCCCCCCAACCCCGCTGTCCATCCTGGCCTACTTACCACAAAGATGGCGAGCGCCAGTTTAACCTGCTGAGCTCCGTACGCTGAAGAGGAAGCCGAGAGGAGAGGCCCGTGAGGGGAGAGCCTGGGGGGGGGGGGGGGTGTGGGGGGGGGGCGGTGTTCACAGCGGGAGCAGGGTCCCCGGCCACTTACTGGGGGGTGTGTAGAGAGGGTGGTTGATGTAATAGGCCATCCACGCAGCGAAGCCCCAGTAGTAGGTGCAGTTCTGAAAAAGTGGGGCGGGATGGAGGCCCCGTGGAGGGCAGGACCCAGGCGAGGGGCACCAGGGAGGGCGGGGCGGAAGGGCCTGGGCCGATGTGCAGCTGGGGGCTCACCTTGAAGATGTTTCGCAAGGGCATGGTGCCGTGGGAGAAGCGGTGCACGAAGAGCGTCTCCAGCAGGCGCTTGATGTAGTGGAATGAGTGGCAGATGCAGGCGAGGCTGGGGGCGGGGAGCCAGCTCAGCGCAGGCGGGTCCGGCGGGCCCCCCACCCCACACCTCCTCCCAGCCGGCCCCACTCACTGCACCACCGTGTGCCGACTGGACGTGAAGTCGTATTTGCGGCCGTAGATGAAGGGCACCCGGAAGTAGAAGAGCAGGTAGATAAAGAGGGGCCCGGCGTACTCTGTCAGGAAGACCTGGAGAGGGGAGGGCGAGTCACCCGCGGGGCACCGGGAGGCAAGACTGCAGGGGAGGAGGGCTCGGCACTCACCGTCACCCAGCTGATCTGGGCCCCCAGGTCCCGGAAGTAGAGTGTGGCCGTGGTGCCCACGGGCAGCTTCTGCAGGACATCCTCATCCTTCAGGGACTTGCCCTCTGAGGAGAGTTGGGCCAGAGCTCAGGGGCTGCTGGGCCTTCACCCACAGCCACCCTGGAGCCCGGGGGCAGCCCAGCAGACAGCTGTACTCACTGGGGTCCAGGCGGAGGGACTGGCGGGCGGGGTACCACTGTGGGTCTGTAGGGAGAGTGGGGTGTCATGGCACACAGCCTGGTGGGCTCCTCTGGGCCCTGGTGTGGCTCCGGGACACGGACCGGAAGCGCAGGAATAGCGGGATGTTGTCCTTCCGGAAGCCCTGCAAGGGCGTTCCTGCGGGTGGCCACAGGGGGGCGGCGGCCCCAGGCCAGCCCCGAGAGGCTTGGGCCACACCAGGGGCATCTCTGCAGGGCCTTGAGGGAGAGGCAGGCAGGATGGGGTCCCACCTGGAGGCCCCTGCCCAGAGGGGTCACAGGGGGCCGTGTGTCTGGGCCCTGGACTTACGGGTCTTGGTGAAAAGGTTCTTGATCTCGGCAATGGTGGCTTGGGGCTCCACCTGGGGGAAGCACAGGCCGGAGACAAGTCAGCTGTGGCAGGGAGTTTGGAGGGCCAGGGGCCCAGGATCTCTCTTGGTGAGGTGGGATGGACTGGGGTCCTAGGCAACTGCTATGGGAGGGGGAGGGTTGGAGACCAGGCCCCCCAACCCATCCAGCGGACACCACAGCCATGGGCCGGAAGGCCATTTTAACCAGGCAGCCAGGATGCCTCTGGACCAGCCGGGGGATGGTGTGAGCATGGAAGCCAAGCCTGCTTTGCCCCTCCTCTCCACCCCACCCACAGCTCCTCCCAGAGTGAAGGCCCTCAGTCTGTTCCAGCCCTCCCTGGGATGGGACCACCCCCCTCCCCTGGCCTGGCCTCAGAAAGGGGCAGGTCTCAGGACCCCACCTCCTTCCCAGGCCCCAGAGCCCTGCAGGGTCCACTGAAGCTGCACGGCCTCCTCATGCACCATGAGCTCCAGACCACACCCAGGGAACAGGGCGCTCCTGCCCCCAAGGGCCAGGCGGCAGGGGCAGGCCCAGGCACAGGGACACACCCGTCCTGCACACCCTGAAGGGCAGGGGGTGGGTGTCAGGACACAGATGGAGGGGCATATCCATCTCCCTGGGGGCCAAGAGCTCAGGAAAGGAGGGGTCCCAGGCCCAGCACCCTCGGGCCCACGAAGCTGGCGCCATGGCTGGTCCTACCTTGTCCAGGAAGCACAGCTTCTCCCGGGTCTTGGCGTCCAGAATCTCCACCTCAAAGAAGAGAACGGCCTTTTTAGGTTTCTTGGTCGCTTTGGGGGGCGCAGGCCGGGGGAGGCCGTTGAGGCCAAAGCCGGGGCTGAGGCCCTGGCTGCTGTCCCTGGCCGCCAGGCTCACGCTCAGGTCCATGCTGCCCCGCTCTGCCCGCAGCAGCCAGAGTCCCCAGCTGCCGGCCGTCAGCCCCCACCACAGACCTCCCCACGCGAGGCGCTCTGGGCCGGGCTAGCGCGATCAAATTCTGCCGCGGTGCTGGAAGGAAGCCCGTGCCTGCCCTGGCACTGCCAGCTTCTGTGCAGATGTAACCTGAGTGGCCCAGCAGCCACGGCCCAGCTAAATATAAAACTGCCCCACACGGAGTCCCCCAGGAGCCACGCCGCAGACCTCCTGGGGAGGAGGGACCTGGGAGCAGCCCCCCCCCCAGGCCTGGGGGGCTCCAACTGTAAGACTTCCCAGTGGACATGGACCCCCAACAGCACGGTGGGGAGATGCCCAGGATGGGCACCAAGGCGGGTCCCAGCCCAGTGCAGAGCAAGGGCCAGTCCACCAGGAGGAGGGGGAGAGGTCAGCGGGCAGCCCAGGGCCCAGCACAGCCCTCAGCGCTCCCTGGGCTTGGAGAAATCCCAGCTATTCTGAGAATCTGTGAGATAGATCATCCATTTCCCCTTCTGAGCTGCAAGGGACACTATGGATTAGTTTCCTCGTGCGTTCGTGTTCCCAGGGAAGGTGACAGATTCCAGGGTTCCCGGTGCAGAGAGCCTCGCTCTAAGTGTGGCAAGGGTCTGGAAATGCAGAAGCTTCCAGCAAGCACCCCCAGCCAATACTGAGACCTTGACCCCCACCTCCCTGGCCCCCCTCTCCACCTACTTCTCATTAGGTCCACCCAGGCCTCATTCAAAGCCACCACCAGGGCAGTCCTTCCACCACGCCAGCCCAACACGGCATCTTTGTCCAGGCTCTGAGCCCCCAGAGCCCAGAGCAGACATCCCAGGCACCCCCCAGTCTCTGAGCCCCAGGCAGGGGTGCATGGGGGCAATGCTGGGAGGGGCAGGGCTCCGAGGGGGTCTGACCCAGCCATCCTAAGCAGGCAGGCAGGAGAAGGCATGCCAGCCAGCAGTGAAGGGTGCAAACTTGGGGGAGCTGGAGTGAGGCCTAGTGGCCCCAGCCCGTCATGAAAGGTCTGAGGGCCCCAGGGCAGGGCTTGGTGCGGATCTTCATCAGGCACCGGATGCGGCAGGCAGGACTGGGTCTGACCCCGTCAGCCCTTCCCACCTGGTAGGCCCTCGTCGGAGGCAGCATGGAGAAAAGGAGTAGGACGTGGAACCCAGGGCAGGGCCCTGGACGAGGCTCTCTGAGGGCACACTCACCCACCCAGAGACCCCCACCCAGGGAAAGGGTTTCTCTCTGACACCCCCCACTGCCAGTAGGAGAGGCAGGGGGCACAGCAGGCGGCACACAGGGCTGATCCCAGGCTTCTCTCTCGGTCCCAGCCTGGGGGCTGGTAGGAAGGTGTGTGCCTTGAGGGGCTGGCGTGGTGCCTGACAGACCAGACATACCCCAGAACCTCAGGACGTGAGGAGACCCCGAGGGCCTGCAAAGAGGGAAAGGGGATGGGCCTGGGTTCAGGTCCCAGCTCCCCGTGCCAGCCAGGGGTGGCTGTAGGCCTGTGAGCCATCCATGCTCCACCTGTCCCTCGTCACGGAGCCAGGGCAGGAGAGTCCAGATCAGAGCCCAAGAAGTGCTGGCCAACATTCTTGTTACCATGCTAGAGCAGGAGCCTGCCATCACCTGGGGCACATTACTGAATGCCTTGGAGTCACACAGATGACACAATCAGACAGAAGGGCCAGGAGGAGGGGGCTGGTTGTGCCCCCCAAGCATCTAGCCCCACCCAGGGGACTCCCGGCAAAGGGGAGGGGCACAGGCGAAATGTGCCAGAAAGGGCACTGACAGCAGGTCCCCGGGCGGGCAGAGGGCCCGCAGCCCCGGGGCTGCAGGCATATTAATAGTTGCCGGGTCCCCGGCGGGCAACACCCACATGTCTTCGGGACCCGTGTGGTCTGCAGGACGGCTGCACCACGTCTCCTGGGAGAGCAGGCCTCCAAGTTCCTGCTGAACCACTCAACAGCTTAAAATACAACCAGCCCCTCTCCCGGCCGGCCAGCTGCTGGGGGAGGGCTGAAATCCTACCCTCTCCCCAAACCCGGGCACCAGACCAGGACCCAGGAGGAGACAGTGGGCTGTAGAAGCCCCAACTGGCTGCTGGGAAAGGAAGCAGGGCAGCAGGAGGGGGCAGCGGGGACAGGGGCCACCCCTCCCAGCGGCCGCCGCTGCAGCTGCCGCCACCACTGCCACCGCAGCGACCACACCCGGGCTGCAAGGAGCAGCGGCGCCCTCGCGGAGGTAAGCCCGCCCGGGACGGGGGGTGGCGGGGGGGCAGCAAGCAAGGCCCCCGGCCTGCTGGGGAGGGGGTGGCCCCAGCTCAGGGCCACTGTGGCTGGTTGTGTCCTCCTTTCTCATGTCCTGTCCCCAAACCTCCACCCCAGAGAGGTCTGCAAGGCTCTGGGAGGGTGGGCGGGGGCTGGAGGGGTGGGTACCTATTTTGCAACTGTCTGTGCCTCTGCAATTACTTCAAGATAGGTAAATTTTTAAAGTTTAAAAGCCAGGTAGGAGAATACACACACACACACATGCACACACACGTATGCCAGGTAGAATACAGACACATACACACACGCATGCGCACACACACACGCACACACACGTGTGCCAGGTAGAATACACACACACACACGCCAGGTGAAAAAAGCCAGATACAAAGGGGTCGCCTGTCCTGGGAAATGTCCAGAACAGGTAAACGGAAGCAGACACACAACAGAACGGTGGGAGGGGGAGGGGAACGTCAGCTGATGGGGACCTGTCTCTTTCTCGGGTGACGAGAAAGCTGTGGAATGAGACAGAGGCTGCCCAACACTGTGAATGTACTGAATGCTGCCAAACCACTTACTTTTTAATGGTTTACTGCATATTATGCGAAATTCACCTCAATAAAGTAGGGTTTTTTTGGGGGGTGGGTGTATAAACCAGTTCTAATTACCCAGAAAAAGAAAAGGTAAGAGACAAGGAGCAGCAAAGGCTCCCCACGACCCCGCCTCACCCAGACTGAGGGCCTAAATGTGGTGAACCCCACCATGCACTTCCAATCTTCAGCCCCTGAGTTACCCCCCACTGCACCCCTCCCCACCCTCTGCTCTGTGCCAAGCACGCACTCACCCCCATGCTTGTCACATACACACCCCAGTGCCCGGGCCTGAAGCCAGCCTGGGTGGGGGCCCAGGACTGGGGTGAGGTGACCCGGGCGGCTGCCGAGCAGAGATCCTGAGCACGGAAGAGAAGGCTGCAGGCTCAGGACGTTCCCCGCCAAGGGAGAAGGCAGGCTAGGGACAGGGAGGAGTGAGTGGCAGAAGTTCCTGAAGGGGTGGCGTCTCCTTCTGTCCCCATGGAGGGAAGGGACTGGGGGGACGTGGAGCAGGGCAAGAGCTTGGAGGATGAATGAAACAAAGCCCATCAGGCTGACCTGAAGTCTGGGCACTGGTGAGGCGGAGGGTGTGGCCCCAAAGCCTCGGGCACCATGGCCAGGCAGAGGACAAGGGCAGGGCAGGAGTCTGGCCTGGGGCACAGGGGACAGCTCAGCGATGGCGTCACCCAGCCCAGGAGGATTTCTCACTCGGAGGCCCCAGGCTCTGGGCTCCAGCCAACAGCAACTCATGGGAGCACAAGGTCAGGGCTGGTGGGAGGGCAGGGTCGGACAAGGGGCAGGGTGCTGCCCACCCTGCAGGAGGGGTGGGGGGGGCAGGCTGCAGACTTGCCCCACCCCAGGGGAGTACCCAGAGACACTGCCAGGCAGTGGGGCCCGCCATTTTCCCCGCCTTCGTGGAAATGGGCAGATGCCGCTGATCAAGGCTCCATTGTAGAAAGGGGCACCCACTCCTTGAGCACCTGTTTCAAGCTAGCTCGAGGACCATAGCCTCAGGGAGGCAAGGCTCCCGGGGTGATCCCCACGTGGCAGATGAGGGAACCGGGCTTGAGAGCAGGACAGACTCGGGGCCTTTGCACATGCAGCTCTCAGTACCAGCGCTGCTCTCCCCCAGACCCCACAGGGCTCTCCGTCGCCACCTCAGCAAGGTCCCTCCTGACCATCACCTTAAAATAGCAACGCAGACATTTACCGTCTGCCTCCCACTGGATGGTCAGCTCCAGGGGGCGGAGACTGTCCTGTCCTCGGCCCTTCCCTGGCACCTAGAACACAGCCCGGGAAGAGCCGTGCTCCAGAAACACCTGCGGGAGGCCCCCTGCCCAAGGCCACGGAGCTGGGGCATAAAGCCCCTTCCCCACCAGCCTCTGAGCCAAGGCCTTTCCCTCACCCCTCCGTCACCATACTGGGGGGCGGGGGGGCCTGCCCACCACGCCAGACCCCAGAGCAGGAGCTGCTGCGGGGAGCTTTCCCCAGCCTCGTTCCAAGGAGGCCTCTGTGAGGCCTGCAGGCCACGGCCCAGCTCCGGCAACCCTGCGGGGCCCAGCATTCTGGCCGCCAGACCCTCCTCCCAGGCCCTGGGGCACCACTGACTGAAGCAAAGGGTCAGCAATGAGCCTGCTTTGGCTCCAAGGGAACCCTCTATTTTTCTTCACCAGCACCCCCAACACAGAAGGGGTTCCCCGCTGACAGGCTCCACACACCCTGCCTGCAGGCAGCACCACAGGCCCAGCAGCCCCTGACAAGGAGGCGCTGAGGTCAAAAAGACTCACCTATTTTCGGGCTGTGTGGCGCTGGGCAAGTTACCCAACCTCTCTGAGCCTCCATTTTCTCAGCTACCAAGTGGGCCGCCCTCACCTGCTATCTCACAGGATTACTTTAAGACTTACAGATAATCAGCACCACCATTCTAGTCTGTATGTGCTTGTGGGGGGGGCGGTGAGGGGGGGGGGGGGGGACGGACAACAGTGGCAAAGTTTATAACAAGAGATAAGGGGAAAACAGAGAACCGGGGATCAGGAGTGGGGAGGACAGCCATTTTAGACAGAGCGGTCAGGGAAGGCCTCCCTGAGAAAGCACACAAACATGTCCGGTCTAGAATAACTCTCACAGAAAAGTAAATGTTATCAGACCGATACTACCAAAATACAAGTGGCAGACACACGAGGTGCCAGGTCTCTTTCCTGCAAAACCTGACGATGACCCTGAAGGGGCCCGACCACACCAAGGTCAGAGGGGTGGTGCGAGGAGCTGGTGACATTGAGCCCGAACCCTAACAATAGCAAGACACGTGCTGATGGCGGAGGCGGGGCGGCACCAAGCGTCCCTGCTCTAGCTCAGCACCAGCGCTCGAGTCAGCAGCCGCGGACGCTGCCGCGCTCTCCACTGCCCCCTTGCGGCCACGGCCCGAAGGGTGCGCACAGCGGCCGGCGCTCCAGGTGAATGACCAGCGTACCTCCGTCCACGGCAGGATGAGATCAGGAGAATGTGCACTAACTGTTCCACTCACCAGCCAGGCGGCCTTGGGGAGCCACTATCTCACGCTCATTCCTTCATTTGCGTATTCTTTCCCGCCTCCCCACTTCCCGCGGGCACTGCCATGACCTGCATGCGTTCTGGCGAGGGCAGGGGACAGGGAGACAGATGGTCAATAGTGGCATGTTTTAAACCAAGAGTTGTGGAGAAAAACAGAAAGGAGGCGGGGTGAGGGAGTCAGGAGCGGGGAGGATGGCCACTTCAGAGTTGTCAGGAGGCCGGCCAGTGGAAGTGGGAACACACCATGCACATGGCCACGTAGACAAGCGTTCCAGGCAGCGGGAGCAGCAAGTGCAAAGGCCCTGAGACTGCACCAGCATGTTTAACTCATTGCTGACCGAGGGGGTTTTGCAGAAACTAACGCCTGTGGCTGGTGACCTGTTATGTAAGTGATACTCATCTGTGTCTGATCAATAACAGGCAACAAAAGCCGTATTAATATGTCCCTGACCAATATAATGCAAGCAGCAGACCCGGTGTGGCGGAAGCAGTGTGTGGAGGGGGAGAGCAGGAAGGCACAAATGGGGAGTGAGGGGGCTGATCACAGCGGGGGAGGGAAGGCGCAGGCACTGTGTGCCACAGGAGGGACTCTGGCTATTACTGATGCAGGTGGGAGCCACGGAGGGTTCTTGAGCAGGGGAGGGGTGTGACCTGATTCAGTTGTTCAGAGGCACCCCCTGCAAAGTGAAAGACCAGGGCAGAGGCACCAGTGGGGGCAGGAGCAGGGAGGTGACCATGGAGGGAGTAAGAAGTGGACAGACTGCGAAGACGGAAGTGACCAGATGTGCTGAGGGTCTGGATGTGGAGGTGAGAAGGGAGGGACTCTGAGGTTCTGACCTGGGCCTCAGAAGGGAGAAGCACCAAGCAGGAGGGTGGCAGGAAGGGGAGGCACCACCTAAGCCCGGGCTGGACGAGTCTGCAACTGCTGCTTTACCCCGTGGGAGCTGCCACACAGGGCCCAGGCGCCAGTTCCCAGGAGGGCTCCCGAGCCAGAAGCCAGACCCCACTCCAGCTTCCATTTCCCCATTTTCACTCACACAGCCGGGCCCAGTGTCCCTCTGGCCCCTCCTGGATGTAAACAAGACCCAGGGGCCCCAGGGCAGTCTACATCCCAGGCCCAGGCCTGAGAGTCAGCGTGGACTCCAGGTCACCTTTATCACCACCCAGTTCTGTGTGTCCTACAAGGGAACCCTCCCAACAGGAGAGGGTAAGAACTGCAGCTGTTACCCAGACACCTCTCCTCACCCCCCTTTATAGTCCCCAAGGCGGCCGAGGGAGCAGGCGCCATTAACTCCATCT
The DNA here is from genome assembly GCF_055505025.1 of Bos grunniens. Lineage (NCBI taxonomy): Eukaryota > Metazoa > Chordata > Mammalia > Artiodactyla > Bovidae > Bos > Bos grunniens. The sequence continues at coordinate 11,316,884 of NC_141171.1, forward strand.
CACAGATGGGGAAGCCGAGTTCCGAGGGGTGCTCCCAGCTCATGCAGCAGTAAACTGACCCCAGACTGCCCACCACACAGACTTCTAGAGCTGTGCCCCCAGCAGGCACATGCCCTGGGGAGACCCCCAGGCAGCAATGGCACAGGCCCCCTGTCTAGAGCAGGCTCTCGGGGACCCCACAGGGGCTGCCTGCCAGAGAAGGGCCCTTCGACCAGGCTGCCTTGTGCTGGGCAGCCTGGCACATCGCAGCCGGTGCCAGTGCCTGCACCAGGCAGGACTGTCGGGGTTGGCGGTGGAGGGCTCCTGAGGCTGGGGTGCAAGAGGCCTGTGGTGGGCGCAAGCCCTGCTCAGTGCAACCTCAACTCCGGATAAAGGGGCAGAGGGCCCCATGGGTCCCTCAGCCACTGACCTGGGCTCTCCCGGCCCCTACAGGCCCCACACAGGGCACAAGGGCAGCCACACTCACAGGATGGATGGAGGCCTGGCCCTGAGCAGTGCGGGCCCAACCAGCTCACCCCATTCACTAATGCAGAGTCTTCAGCACGTTCACCTAGACTCGGCAGCTCAGCGCTTTCGGCTCCCTCTCCCTTCCACTTTCCAGAAATGTCGAAGTCACACTACTCCTGCCAGGGCAGCTGAGAAAACCTTGGGCTCAGCTGCCAGGAAGCCAGCACAGGCCGCACCTGCTGGGCCAGAAATACCTCCTTCCCCGGTGGCTTCAGCTCTTGACCCCATTTCTCCAAGGTGCCTGGGGGCACTGCACAGCCTCCCTGAAGTGCTGCAGTGGGGAGGCGGGGAATGTCACCCAGGGTAGGAAAGGCAGAGACTGACCACCCACTCCTAGGGCCTCAAGCGGCCAGATGTCCCACCCCTGCTGGCCAGACGATTAATGGCAGGGTCTGAATGCCAATGTCCCTGGGCTCTGGGATCCAAGGCCAGAAGCTGGTGGAGCCCCCCCACAGGCCAGTAGTAGCCAGCCTTGCAGGGCATTCTCTGGGCACCCAGGTGCCCTGGCTGGTTGCTATGACCACGGAAGGCCCAAGATGAAGGAGCTGGAGCAACACAGCAAGACTCTGGGTCTGGGGCCCAAGAGGGCCACCACACTCTTTGACCAGCAGCCCACTGGTTCCCATGGCTCAGACCCCTCCCTGGGCAGTTACAGGCCTCCGGGGCCTCCAGAGGGCGCTGTCCTGGACACAGCTGCACCGTGAAGGCCCATTTCATTGGCAGTGCCGCCTCTAGTATGGTTTATCAAATGCATGCTTACCTTGTGCTGAGATCTTTACCTGCACAGTCACCTGGGCCTGTACACTAAAGACTGCAACCCCAGCTAAGCAGCCCAGAAAACCAGGGCTGGGAAAAGAGGTTGCTCTTGCCTGAGGCACAGAACTAGGTCAGAGCCAGCCAACTTGGGCCGAAAGAATCCCACTGCCCACCCTCACACACACACACAAAAACCACTTGCATTCTGGAGAACAGGACTAAACGCTAAATAAAGAAAGGGGGAACAAAGCCTGGACCTGATTATCTGGAAAGCACCTTGCTCCTTGCTGATGTTAAGTTCCAGAGGTTTGGATTCTGCATAACAAGTCACCTCCCCAGGGAGTGTCCTTGGGAGGCTTATCTGTTCAACTCCGGGCCCCCGTTGAACCAGGCCATGCCAAGGGCAAAGGGCCTGTCACCCCAACACCACCCAGAGGGGCGCAGGCAGGGTCAGCAGCTGTTTTGCTGTTTTCTGCCACAGGCTAAAGCCACCAATGAGCTTGGAAAACCAGTGCCATGGGGGCAGAGAGCTGCAGAGACCACAGCCAGACCAGCCTCTGTTCCTGCCTGCGCCCTGACACGGGAATGCTCGCAAGAGGGCCTGACAGAGCGCATCCCCGTGGGAGGTGTGGCAAAGGGCCCCGCCCAATGACCCTGAATCCTGCCCACCTACAAAGCCCACCTCAAGAGCCCTGACCTGGACAATGCAGATGAGAAAATAGGGACCTCTGATGGAGTCAGGCACCCACAGCTTCGAAGTTCCCAGCGACAGATGGAGGTGGCCAACTCACCCTGGGCTGCCGTCCTCAAATAGGCTCTTGCCCTTTGGACAATGCTCCAAATCCTTATCATGACAGACAGACTGCCTGACTGACTGACATGCCCTCGTTGAAACTCTCAGCCAACCCCCCTGCCCCAGTCGCTCCCTACCCAGTCCCTGCCCCCTCCCTCAGCCGTCAAGCAGGGTGCCAGCACCCAGCCTCCACCAGCTCGAGCTGGCCTTGTCACCCCACTTTACAAACAAGGCAGCGGAGGCTCAGGAGTCACAGGCTCCAGGGGCAGGGCCCCACCTGTTTTTGCTCCGTAGAACTGAATGCTCGTCCTCCAGAACCGTCCCTGACCCCAGACTCTGGGAGGACGGCCCAGACCTGCAACCCTGCACACCCTGGCCAGGTCAAGGTTGGTGATCACATCTGGTCTCTCTGCATCTCTGGCAGGAAAGCGCTGTCGGGCCAGGGAGCTGGAAGAAGGGACGCTGGAGCCCTGTGGACACAGGCTGACAACACGCTGACAACAGGCTGACCAGCAGGGGGCGCTCGTCCAGGCTGACTCCCGACCCGCGCACAGCACGCCCAGCTCCACGTGCAGCAGGAAGGTCAGTTTTGCGCGCGACAGCCCAGTCTGAGACCCATGTGGCCGGCCTTAATGCCCACAGCAGCAACAACAGCTAACACCTCCTGTATACTCCCAACGTGCAGGCGGGGAGGCAGGTCCTGACACACATTATCTCCTTTACTATTACTCCCCTCTTCCAGGTGAGGACACTGAGACTCATTCCACTGTAAAAGCAGTGACTGAATAGTGACTAAATACCTACTACACGCCAGGCACTGTTAGGGACTCTGGGGAGTTCAGCCCTGGAAGGACAGCCCGGAATCCTTGCCCGTGTGGAACTGCCACTTTAGCAGGGAACACAGACCATAAAATAGTTATAGGGACTTCCTTGACCTCCAGAGGTTTAGACTCCATGCATACACTGTAGGAGACATGGGCTTGATCCCTGGTAAGGCAATGGCATCCCACTCCAGTACTCTTGCCTGGAAAATCCCATGGACGGACGCAGCCCACGGGGTCACTGGGAGTCAGACACGACAGAGCAACTTCACTTTCACTTTTCACTCTCATGCATTGGAGAAGGAAAGGGCAACCCACTCCAGTGTTCTTGCCTGGAGAATCCCAGGGATGGGGGAGCCTGGTGGGCTGCTGTCTATGGGGTCGCACAGAGTCGGACACGACTGACGCGACTTAGCAGCAGCAGCAGCAAGGGAACTAAGATCCTACATGCTCTGTAGCATGTCAATAAATAAATAAAACGGGACAGGGAGTGGCAGGTGAAGGGAGCCGGCAGTTTCACATAAAGTGGTCAAGAAAGATCTCCCCCGAAAGGATGTTGAGCCAAGCCCTGAAGGTGATTAAGGAAAGGGCAGTTGAGAGATCGGAGGAGAGCATCCACGCAGAGGAATGCCCTGTGCAAGGGTCCTGAGGTGCCGCCTGCTCGGTGTGCTTAAGCAACAGAGCCAAGGCTTCTGTGGCTGGGGATCAGGGTAGTCGGGGGAGGAGAGGAGGTGAGGACAGGGAGCTGATGGGTCATGCAGGGTCTCCCAAGCCCGGTGAGGACTATGGCTTCTACTCTGACTGAAGTGGGAGCCATGGGGGTTCTGGGCACCAGAGGGATGTGACATGACGAGTTCTTAAAGGACCCCTCTGGACTATATATGGGAGAATAAGGATGGAACCCGGAAGACCAATAAGAAGTTATCAAGATTAAAAAAAAAAAAAAAGAAGTTATCAAGATAAAGGATGGCTTAAACCAAGAGGCCAGCAAACTATGGCCCACAGGTTAATTCTGGCCCACCACCTGTTTTTGTACAAGCTAAGATGATTTCTACACTTTTAAGTGGTTAAGAAAAAAATCAGAAGCCTATTGCATGGCACATGGGAATTATATGAAATTCAAATTTCAGTATCCACAAAGTTCACTGGAACGCAGCCATGCTCCCGGGTTGACAGATCGTCCAGGGCTGCTTCTGTGACAGCCGCAGGGTTGAGAAGCCGTCAAGAGGCTGTATGGCCAGAAAAGCCTTGGGCTTTACCATCTGGCCCTTCCCAGGTAGAGTCTGCCAATCCCTGGCCTGGGCCTCATGATGGCAGCAGGGTTGATGAGAAGCAGTTATATTCCACAGGTATTCCCAAGGCAGAGGTACATGATTTGCCAATTCCTGGACATGAGGCGTGAGGGAAAGAGGTGAGTCAAACAGCCTGGGGCCTGGTGATGAGAAGACTGGAACTGCCATTAACTGGCAGGCGTGGGTGTGGGGAAGTGGGAGTCACGCAGATCATGCAGGCTGAGGTTGGGGTGGGGGGTGGGGGGGAATCCAGGCTCAGTTTTGGACATGTTAAGTCTGAAATGCTCACTGAACACCCCAAAGAGATTCAGCTCACTGAGAAACACCACTCCTCCTTCCTGTAATCACATGGAAGCATCTGTGAGCAATCTGGGTGCTCTATGAACACGGGTCATGTATGTGGCTTCCCAGGTAGCTCAGTGGTAAGGAACCCGCCTGCCAATGCAGGAGTCCCAGGAGACGTGGGTGAATCACTGGGTTGGGAAGATCCCCTGAAGGAGGAAATGGCAACCCATTCCAGTATTCTTGCCTGGGAAAATTTCATGGACAGAGGAGCCTGGCAGGCTACAGTTCATGGGGTCGAAAAAGAGACTATGACTGAGTAAATGAGCACGCACACATATCCCTAAAATAATTTTGCTGATTGAATGTATCCCCCAACACATATTTAAGTTGACAATACTTTTTCACCTGAGCTTGAACAGTTGCAAAAGATGTCATTTCTGGCCTACTGCAGATATTGCAAATTCTATATAAAATTTATGGGGCTCTGTTAAATCTCACCAGGGTCTAAATACCTAAGTAGCTTCCTATCTACCATCATTCCACTTAAAAAAAAAAGGCTATAAACAAGCTCCTTAATATTTGCTCCTTTTTTGCCTTGAAGTTGAATTCTATTCGCTACCCTCCTGCATTGAATTTTATTCAAATACAGGATCGTGATTGAAGGTTTGTGGGGTGTTTTTTTTTTGGCTGTGCTGGGTCTTCATTGTGACTCACTAGTTATCTCCAGTTGCAGAGCACAGCAGCTACGCTTCGTGGTGCTCGGGCTTCTCACTGCAGCGGCTTCTCCTGTTTCGGAGCACGGGCTCTAAAGTACGTGGGCTTCAGGAGTTGCAGCACATGCGCTTCCTTGCCCCCAAGGCATGTGGGATATTCCCAGACCAGCGATGGAATCTGTGTCCCCTGCATGGCAGGCTGATTCTTAACCACTGGACCACCAGGGAAGTCCCTGATTGAAGGTTATTACTGAGCATCATATCTACTGCTCAAATTGAAATTTCTTAAAAACATTTTCATGACCTAAGGTTCTAAGTGTAAAGAGAAAATCCTTCAGGATGAGTTATCATTACATTATCAGCTAAACATAAACTATGAATCAACAACCATCACTAAACATTAACCATAAACAGCAGGTTATCAGCACTGCATCTCTAGATGGCATGGATGTACCATTTTCCCAATCAGGTCATGTAGCCAAGGTGACTATTTCTTATTGCTAGAATGAGATAGAGCTTTTATTCTGACATTTCTTTATTCAAGTAAACACTAAGAAGCCATATTCACATAAATAAGCAGATGAGTATAGACAGGGTCTTGTTAAAGCAAAAAAGTCCCCAATTCTGTGAACTCCTTCTGAGTTACTGGCCCAAAGTCTCACGGTGACCTAGTCTCAGAAATATCTGTAAGGTCTTCCAGCTACCGTTAGGCACCACTCCACTGTTTTTCTGAAAGCAGTGACTCGTGACCTGGTCCCAGGGCCTGGCGTTGCTCACTTTCTCAGCCCCGCGCAGGTCCCCAAGAACACACAGTACGGCAGCCACTGCCCAGTCAGGGTGTGAAAGAAAGAGTCCGTATCCCAGTCCAGTCTCAGCCCCAGGGGCTGCCCAGCTCCCAGGCAACACGTGGCCCAGAGGAGCTCCGAGCAAGCCCATCAAACCTTCCCATACATAAGCCAGAGGGCTCTGCCCCACAGCGATCCCGCTCCCTGTGCTCCTTGCAGACGCCTGGCCCAGGCCAGGGAGCCCACAGAGCCCTGGACCCTGTGTCCAGTGCCCAAGCAGAGCAGGAAGGGGTTCCTACACAGAGACCTGCGAAGGGCTCAGCCACATATGGAGGGCATCTCAAACCCCCAAGAACCCCTTCTGCTGGCTGAGAAGTTCCCGTTCTTCATCTGCTCAGGCAACACTGACTGAGACCCTCACTGCGCCAGGCCTGTGCAGGGTGCTAAGCTCGATGATGAACAGAAAGACCTGTGTGCAGCATGCCAGGCACTGGCCCAGATGCTCGGATACCATGGCCAAGTGCCCCCCCACCCCCCGCCCCAGCCCACTGGGTCTGCTCAGGCTCAAGGGGAATATGGGCAAAGAATCTATTACATAACACGAGGTCAGGATGAACCAGCTGCTGGGAAGAAAAGAGCTGGGCAGGGAGCCCAGAGGACCACAGGAGGCGGTCAGGAAAGGCTTCTCTAAGGATGTGAGACTTGAGCCAAAGTGATGGCCAGCATGAGGCTCCCGGAGGAAACTGCAAAGGCCCTGGGGCAGCACACAGGTCGGCAAGGCTCGGGAACATCCAAAGACTGGATGCAGCCCAGTGTGCTCAAAGGCACGCAGCTGCGGAGCAGCCTTGGAGTGGAGGCCGAGACGAGTCCTCCAGGTGTGAGTCCCGGGAGCGGCAGTGGCTCAAGTGCCACAACCCGGTTTGGTTTGAGAAGGAACCCTCTTGCTGCTCGGGACAAGCGTGGAAGCAGTGACCATCTTGCAGACAACCCAGGCCAGAGACCCTGGCGGCTTTGATGAGAGCATGAAGGTGGCAAGCACTGAGAAAAACGCCCTAATTCCTGGATCCTTAAGTGTCACTGACTCAAAACAAGCTGCTTTTTTTTTTTTTTTGAGGGGGGACACATATGCCAACATTAGATAAATGGGTGGACAGATACAAATCATAAGATGCATCCCAACTTCAGGAACATGAAAATGCTGAGGGGAAAGATGTACATCGTGGGACAAAGAGAGGAGAGTAACTACCAAGTGAAAGAAGACTCTGACGGAGGAGGGCAGGGTTTCTGGAATACTGAACAGGCCTAGCCACGTCCATAAAGGGAAAGGTAGTTTAACAGAAAATACTCAGCTACAGCTATTGCAGGAGGGGCGCTGGAAGCTGCCCTTGGTTGCCTGCCCCCGTCCAGTGCTGCCTCTGAGCAGCGTCACAGGTCAAGACCCTCAGAGCCTCCCCCAACCCCACAGGGCTCGGCCAGCTCGGCTCCAGCAGAGAGAGTGAAATGAAGCAAGAGGAAATGAGCCCCAGAGTCTTCAGACACCGCTCCCCACGCTTTCTCCCCAGATGGTGCAGGTTCGCAGGCCCAGCTGGAGAGACGGGAAATGCTGCCATCCACCGAGGCCCCCGGGGAGCCGGATGCAGTGCTCAGAATGCGTAGTCTCGGGGCCCACTTCTCAGATGGCGCCTGGAGGAGCCTGGCAGGAAACATTACTGGGGCCTGCCCGTCATGGTTAGTGCTTCCTGTAGAATTTCCATGTCATCCCTACATGAACATTCAGAGTTCAAGCAACTTGGAGTCAAAAACAGGGGGGCAGAAATGGCCAAGTTCCAAAGTACCAAAAGATAAGCAGGCGCCCACGCTAACGCACCGGAGCTACAAGTGCCCTCAGTTAAATCCACCAGTTCCAGGGAACTGCCAGGCACCCCGAAAGCTGGAGGGTCCTCCTGATCGCTGGATGTGGGACAGTTTGGGGGGAGGCATGGACGATGCAGCTAACTGCCTGAGCCCGCCCAGCCTGTTCCCGTGGGTCTCTAATAGGCAGGGACACAATCACTTGATCCACAGCGGGTGTGACAGAGGACAGCCTCACACTAACAGCTCTCTGAAGGTGCTAAGTGCCACTCGGAGAACCAAAACAGGAGCGGTGAGAAGGTGACAAGTGTGGCCTGGGTGGCTCAGAGGGAGCCTTTCGGAGGAAGTGACATTCAAGTTGAGACCTGAATGATGGGATGCGAGGATGGGACGAGCAGAGCTACCTCTCTGGAATCTGGCCCAGCACTGGGATTTCCCGGCTCAACCCCAGCCTGTCCCTCTGTGGATGCCACCTCCAGCCAGGAGACTGCAGGAGATCTGATTCTCCAGAGTGGACTCAACAACACACTGTTCCAGGCTATACGTATCTTCCCGAGAATTCTGCTGTTACCCTCACCACCCCCCACCAGAGACACGCTCTGCCAACCGCACCTCCTGAGAAGCATCAATTCGGCAACTCCCCCAACCCACCCCTCTTCTTCTAGATTAGCTTCCTGAGGTGTCCTGGGAGACAGCTTCTCCTAACAAGAAGACCAGAAGCTACAGCTCTCGGACCCGCTCCAGTTCAGCCTGCCTCCGGTTACTCTATGAAGCCCCAGATGCTAGTGTTAAACTGTGTGTGTGCTCAGTCTGACTCTTCAACCCCATGGACTGCAGCCTGCCAGGCTCCTCAGTCCATGAGATTTTCCAGGCAAGAACACCAGAGGGGGTTGCCATTTCCTCCTCCAGGAGATCTTCCCAATTCAGGGATCAAATCTGCGTCTCCCGTGTGATTGGCAAGCAGATTGTTTACCACTGCCCTCCCCACCAGCTTGAAAGGCCCACTCACACCCAAAGGCCAGGTAACGTTCCCTCAGGCCCCTCACACAATGGGCATGGTCCCCAGCCATTGCTCCCTGGTCCTTTTAAAGAGGAAAACAAGAATTCAGAAGGCCCTGAGACCAAGAACTCTGCAGTCTCCCGGGGTACCTGAATGGCCCATGAGCTCTGCTTACATAAGAGACTGGTTCGAGCAGGGACAGGGCAGGGAGAGGGCTATGCCAGCCTGCCAGTCACCACAGGCTACTGAGAGGCCCTTTATCCCCCAGAGGACTGAGAGGCTCGTGGCCCATCTCTAACCACTGGACTGGGGGTGGGAGCAGGGAGTGCTGAATACCACCCACAACACAGTTGTCAGTAATAAGGAACAACTACTCTCACACGTTTATATAACACACACCACAGTGGGAGCACTCTCCAAGGACTCAATAAACTGCTCTCTGAAAGTTAAGCTTTTGGGCAACATCAACAGGAAAAAGGACCTCCATCACCAGTGAGTCCACAGATATCGTTGCAAAGCCTGGCCTGATCAGCCCCATCACTCATCATACAACCACTTAGCCTGGCCTCCAGACCTCTGCCCAAGCTGAGCTCCTCCCTTCCCGGAAGACTTCTTTCAGGCTTCGGCTTAGACGAAGAGACCCTGAAGGTAGAGTCCACTTTCCTGGCATACAATACGTACAGAGAAGAAAAAAAAAAAATGTCAGAAGGAATGAACTAGTAAATAGACAATGGAGGACTTCTCTTGTGGTCCAGTGGTTAAGAATCCACTTTCCAATGCCGGGGACCTGGGTTCAGAAAATAAGCCCCACATGGCTCGGGGCAACCAAGCCCACTCACTGCATCTACAGAGCCCGGGTGACACAACAAAGACCCAGGACAGCCAAGGGGGAAAGAAAAGGGAGATGGGCTGGAGAACAGGTGATTGGAGCCTGCACGGCAAAGTGTCCAGACCAGCAGGAGCTGCTAGCAACCTGTGCCAAGACGAGGAGCAGGCCCACAGGCCGGCTTGGCAGGTCCTGGGCTCGTCATGCCCAGGTTCCAGGAGGAGGGGGACAACAGGAAACAGTGGCCAGGGTGGACCCAGGGCTTAAAACCACCTGTAAAGCCAACTTCCCTTGGTAGGAACCATTAAGAATGGGTCACACGGGGCCACCTCAGCCCAACACACACGACACTGGACTCATCCAGTGCAGCAAGAACCCACTCGCCCTTCTACACCCGGTGGGCCTGACCCCAGGCAGAAGATACATTCACCCACCCGTTCACAAACCTCCCTCAATCGTCCAGGTGCCAGGGAAGCTGCAGGAACAAGACACCAACAGCCCCTCCCCTCACGGAGCTCACTCTGTCCAGGTAGGAAGGCCATCAAGTTCCCAAATGAAACCACAACCACAGCCCAGGGAGGGCCAGAGGAGAGGAACAGGCTGCAGCGGTCCCTCTCCAGCAGGACAGTCAAGGAAGGCCTCTATGATGACAATGAAGGTAAGCTCTCAATGAGAAGAAAGCAGGCACAGGAAAAACAGAGGGAAGAGCATTTCTGGCCGGGAGAAGGGCTTATGTGCAAGGCAGGAATGTGGCGGTATATGTTCGAGATGAAACCAGCCCAGCAATGAGTGAGGTCAGCAGAGGGCAGAGGACAAGAAGCTCTGAGGGTGGTGTTCTGAGGTGCAGAGTGCTACGATCCTCCCTGCCCCAGAGACCCTCTGGCTGCTGCTGGGCGAGGGCCAAGAACAGACACAGTGGTGCGCCTGTAAGGAAGGAGGTTGTGACAGGCATCAGAGGGGACCAGGCCCACTCTGGGCACCTGTTTCCTGGAATGGTTCTTTCTCTCGATGTTAGAAAGTGGGTTCTGACTGTGCTGTGACTTCACTGACAGTCCTCCCACAGAGAAGGACAGAACAGCTCATTCCAAAACGTGGCTTCAAGGTGTGTGACATCAGAACCATCATGGGCTTCTGGGCTTCTTCCTCCATCTCTGGGCATACTGTTTGGCACAACTCCATCTCCAGGAGCCCGCTGGGTCTTGTTCATTAACACATCTGGAGATGTTCTAGAAAGAACGCATGCAGAAAGTATTCCAGGAAGCCTCACTGATACAGCTCTGTCCTTGACCACCTAATGATCTGGACCTTGACCCCGGACCAGTGTGCTGACACTTCAGATGGCCCAGGGGCTCCATGAGACAGGTGTCTTTTTAGTGGGGGAAAAAAAATATTTATTTATTTAGCCATTCTGGGTCTTAGCTGCAGTACACGGGATTGATGATCTTTGTTGCGGCATGCAGGATCTTTGGTTATAGCAGGTAGGATCTAGTTCCAGACCAGGGATGGAACCCGGGCCCCCTGCATTGGAAGCATAGAGTCTTACCCACTGGACCACCAGGGATGTCCCAAGACAGGTGTCTTTACCCTGGCTTCACGGATGAGACAACTGAAATGTTCCAAGACAGTCAAGTAACTGTCCTGAGGGTAGAGCTGGTGGCCTGCCTTTAAAGGGCACGGCCACTGAGCCACACTTCATTCCTTCCGCAACGCGTGGTCGCTTGGGCCCACCCACAGCAAAGCCCACTTTGGGTCTAGTAGAATCCAGGCCCTGCCATTCACCAGCTGTGAATTCACACTGCTTCCCTACTCTGGGTCCCAGTTTCCCCATCTCTCAAATAAGGGTAAGAGTACCAGCTTCACAGGTTCATTTTGAGGAGTCGATAGATAAAAAGCACTTAGAGTAAGCACTGTATCAGTAGTGACTTTCCTCACAATGCTCTGGCTGTGGCCAGGTATTAAAACATTCTCAGCTGCCACTGTCAATATCAGCAGGAGGGTGTTAAGATCTAGCTTGAACTTGACCAACCAGCCCAAGGTCTCCGGGCCTTTCTCATCTGGCCAAGCCTGTCAATCAAAGTACAGGGCTCCCCACCAAACTCAATTGCATTAACAATGTTACCACACGCACAGCTGTCAACTCTCCACCTTTCTCACTGCTCAGGAACCAGTTACTCAAGAGGCTCTGCCAGGCTCAGGGTTCCCCATCCCCACTCGAGCCCCTCACCATTCTCTCCAACAGCTGTCCCACCCTGCGCCCAGCTGCCCACCCACCACCACCTGCCACCCGTACTGCCACCCTTACCACTTTGGTTCTTCCCACCCACCTCCTCACCTCAGCCCCGCCTCCTTCCCCAGGCCCCGCCTCCTTCCCCCAGGCCGCGCGTCCTCTCCCTCTCTCAGGCCTTAGGACCACGGTGTAGTTCAGCTGCTGCTAAGTTGCTTCAGTCATGTCTGACTCTGTGCGACCCCATAGACAGCAGCCCACCAGGCTTCCCCGTCCCTGGGATTCTCCAGGCAAGAACACTGGAGCAGGTTGCCATTTCCTTCTCCAATGCACGAAAGTGAAAAGTGAAAGTGAAGTCGCTCAGTCGTGTCCGACTCTTAGCGGCCCCATGGACTGCAGCCTACTAGGCTCCTCCATCCATGGGATTTTCCAGACAAGAGTACTGCGAGTGGGGTGCCATTGCCTTCTCCGGTGTAGTTCAGTAGAACTAGTTAAATGTTAGCTGCTGCGCTGCACCCATCTAATGCTCACCAGAGCAGTAATTCCTTGAAGGGATAACCTGTGAGGTAGGGCCCATGGTGCCCCGCGGTGTGCAGGTCATGAGTAACTTGGGACTGGAGAAGAGGGAGGGTCTGCCTGTAGCATCTGCCTCAGTCCATGGTGTAAATACAACCCCTACCCACGCCCTCTGCTGATTTCAAGCTTAGCAACCTGATGTCCCTGAAGGCAAGGTTGGGAAGAATGGAGCCAAAGTCAGCCACTGAGGGCACACCACCACCAGGATCCCCATTTTATAGATGAGAAAATTGGCTCGAGAGGCTACAGAACCTACAGGCTCCATACTTCGTGCCGGGCAGTTATGGATCTGAACCTAGCCCTGACCCAAAGCTTGGTAGGCTTTTCTGTCTTCCCAGGGAGGATACCACCCCACCCAAAGCGGCCCCGACTGTGTGGCTCTGGGAAAGCACCCCTTATCTGAGAGTTCTAGAACTCACTGAGGCCTGGGGGCAATGAGATTCCAAGAAGCAAGGGGGTGAGTAGCTGAAGTGTAGAGCCACAATTCTAATGGTCAGAGAAAGGGGCTCACCAGGAGAATCGCCAGTGTAAGCCTCCACCTGCTCAGAGCCTGCAGGGCATAGAAAAGCCTAAAAACCACCCCAACCCCACAGGCTCCTGGTCTGACACACGCTAACACAAGAAAGGTCCCAAAAGCTCACCATGATCTGAAGCTACCCCATCTGAATCTAATTCACCTCCGGAACTCCAAGGGGCAGCCCATCCAACGTGAGGGCAGAGGGGCTCTGTCTGTCAGAGGACCCCACAGGGGCCCTCCCATCCGCCCTCCAGGGATGCTGGGTACTCAGAACAGCACAGCACAGCCACCAACCCAACTAGCATCAGCAGGGAATCGTCACAGGGACAGAAACTGGAGTCAGGCAAACAAGAGACCAAGGCCCAGCACCACTGCTTGCTGGTTCCGTGACCTTGAGCAACTTAACTGACTTCTCTGGACCTCAGTTTCCTTCCCTGTTAAGTAGAAGTAACACTAATGCCCACCTGATCAGGTGCTCACAGGCCTCAGCAACCACCGGTGGCTCTTACTACCAGCACTGCCAGCATCCCCAACATTACCATGGCTCTGGCTCTTCTACAGACAAACCTAGGTCTGGATCCTGTCTCCACCACGATGTGACCTTGGACAAGCTCCTTCACCTTTCCAAGCCTCAGGTTCTTTATCCACAAAACGGAGGAAGGAGGAGTATCCAACTCTCAGGGTTTTTGCAAGGACACAAGAAATGTGACCTGCCCCTGGTATCCAGCAACAAAAAGGAGCCCAGGGGCTTCCCTGGTGGCTCCGTGGTAAAGAATCCACCTGCCAACGCAGGGAACACAAGTTTGATCCCTGATCTGCGAAGATTTCACATGCGCTGGAGCACCCATTGAGCCCGCATGCTGCAACTACTTAAGCACAGGCAGAGCCTCTGGTCTGCCACAAGAGAAGCCACTGCAATGAGAAGCCTGTGTGCCACAACTTGAGAAAGTCTGTGAGCAGCAATGAAGACCCAGCACAGCCAAATAAAAAGGAAAAAAAAAAGTGACCCAGAAAGAGGCGGATCATAACCAGGCTCCCACCCCGTCTGTAATTAAACAATCAATCCCAAAAGCGTTTTCGGAAGGCCTGCTGGATGCAGCACACAGCAGGGTGTGAGTGAAGAGATCAAGCAGGCCCCATCTCAGAACACAATGCTGCTGCTGCTGCTGCTAAGTCGCTTCAGTTGTGTCCCATAGACGGCAGCCCACCAGGCTCCTCCGTCCGTGGGATTCTCCAGGCAAGAGTACTGGAGTGGGTCGCCACTGCCTTCTCCGTCAAAACACAATACCTTCCTACAAACAGGCACCAAATTTAATGTGCAGAAGTCAGAAACCTGCATGTTAACACAGCGCTTGATGGCTACAAAAACCCAAATTATCCCTCACCTTCTACTTCAAAGGGACCCAAGGATTCAGAAGGAAAAAAGTACATGAGACAGCAGACACTTAAGATCCCACCTCCCAGGTTAAACAGATTTATATTTCACTCTATTTATTACAACAAATTCCTTAAAAAAAGAAAAAGACATATCTGAAGCCCTCACTATGCCTTTTCCTCCCGTTCCATCCCTCCCCAAGCAATGGTTCCTCTTACTGTGTAATTCCCATACATTTCTAACCTCATATTACAATTTATCCTTTAATTAGGTGTCTATCCACAAAAAAAACACATATAAATCTCATTTGGTATGTTTTTTTAAATTTAAAAAACCTTTTGCTATTTGCTTTTTTCTACTCAACATGATGTCTGGAGATTTATTAAAAGTGAAGTGAAGTCGCTCAGTAGTGTCCGACTCTTTTCGACCCCATGGACTGTGGCCCACCAGGCTCCTGAGTCCGTGGGATTCTCCAGGCAGGAGTACTGGAGTGGGTTGCCATTTCCTTCTCCAGGAGATCTTCCCAACCCAGGGATAGAACCCAGGTCTCCCACATTGCAGGCAGACACTTTACCACCTGAGCCATCAGGGAAGCTTAAAGGACCAAGTAAATCAAACTAAATTGCTTTTCATGTGAAGAAATCATGCACAACAGTTAAAATAAATGAACCAGTGCTGTGTGCAGCACTCCTCTTTTATAAACACCCCTTATGATATAGTTCCAGCAATTTCATAATGTTATTATTGGCCTTTTCTGTCACAATTATTTTGCTCCGAAGAGCTCAGAGAGATTAAGTAATCTGCCCTAGGCTAGTTATTTAGTGAGTGGCAAAAATCGCCCCTCCAGCCGGAATCCTAGCTGCCTCAAACATCAGATATCAACCCTCATTCACTTCACTGTGTCACTGAGCGAGTCCCGAACCTTTCTGAGCATCAACTCTCTCTCTTGTAAATTACACTCCATAGTCTCCAAGGTCTCTATCCCAGTCAAAAAGGTCTTTCTGGTGGGTGTTAATCACCCAGTGGTTTAGGGGTTGCTTTGTTGGGGGGGGGGGGCGTTGGGCAGGTGGAGGGATGTGGAAGAACACACTTAGTCCCAAATAGAAATACAGTCTTTCTCAAGGTGTTAAATGTGAAGGAAAGAATCTCTGCTATTTTTATTGATCTGCAACCAACACCTGTAATAGAGTTGATCAGCCTGCTGTGCAAACTGGGCTGAGAGATATTTTACCCTTGTACAGCAACCCTGGAGCTACCACCTCAGTGCTTATGTGTCAAATGTCAGCAGAGAATGATAACACAGAACATGGAAATATAACAACTTTATTTTTTTCCTCCAAGGTCACTTTGAACAGTGGGTTTGAAGCTTCTACTTCCAGGAGGGACAGGGTTTGAGTGTCCTCCTGATCAAGCCATGACCCTAAGGCTGTGACAAGCTTGCAGAACAAAAGTGTCCACCCCAAGGATCCTTAGGGGCCTACCTTATCTGCCTGCCAACTACTAAAACTAACTCCATTTTGTCAAAGGCCACATGTATCTCCCATCCTCCGTCTTTCAAACTGAATGTGGTTTTTTCTCCAGGGTTACAGAGAGGCTTTGAAAGGTAAAACTGTATTAGAAGAACTGTATTAGAAGAATTTCACTCTACAATCATAAAGTTGAAAGAGGCATAAGAGATTACTAAATTCTACCTCCTCATTTTTGTGCCACGTCAAAAAATCATTAACAACTTCTGGGTTAAAGGTTTCAAAAGATTCTGGGTAAATTACCACAGAAAGTAATAACAGTAATAGTAGCAGTAGTAAAGGGAGTGGGCAGAAGCAGTGGTATTTCACTAGCAAACAAAAATCAGACTGTCTCCTTACACTTATATGAACCACCTAACATGATTAAATTCAAAGAGACAGAAAGTAGGATGACAGTTGCCAGGGGCTGGGCAGAGGAGAGAAGGGGGTTAGTGTTTAATGGGTAGGATTTCTGTTACGCAAGATGAAAACAACAGAGTTCTGGAGGTGGATGTGGATGGTGGTTATGGTGGCACAACAGTGTGAATGTACTTAATGCCATTGAACTGCACCCTTTAAAATGATTAAGACGGTAAATTTTATGTGTATTTTAACACACTTTTTTAAACCCGGGAAGGGGAAAAAAAAGTTTCTCACCTGGCTAATTTTCATTTGGGGACCAGTATGGCAAAGTGGTTAGCAACTGACACTCTGGAGTCCTGAGTTTTTCTCTGTCCTGCATTTACTAACTAGCTGGGGACCTTTGAGCAAGTCATTTGACATCTCTGAGACTGTTTCTTCATATACAGAAACAATAATAAGTCTCCTATCTCACAAGGCTGTGAGGCTAAGAAAACAAGGTAACAGACACTCACTGGCAGAAACGTAACACTCTCTAAATTATTATTATGAACTTTAATAATAAATTAATCATTTAATGCTACTTATAAGCCAGCAATAATGAAATTATTAATATTATATTATCAGCTAGGTTGATAAGTTCATCAGAACACTTCGTTTTAAGGGTAAAAGAGGCCCCAGTTAGGAGTCAGAAGCCCTGAACCTCAAAAGTGGCTGTGGGTGTGAGATTCCTCCTCGGTGACACGCAGGACTTGACGGAGATGATCTCTTAGATTAACAGAAAGCAAAGATCAGCTTTGCTGTTCAGCAGGAGCCAGCATTGCAGCTACACCTCCTTCACCGCCTAAGCCGCTCAGGGAGCCGTCCCGGGCGAGGGAAGGGGTCCAAAGGTCATGCCAGAGAGGACAGACTGCAAAGCCCCTTTCTAAGCCCGAGGCGGAGGCACGGTGCAAGGTTTGTGCAAGACACCCTCAAGAGTGAGAGCAAGGGTTCCACACCCTCGTTCCTCCCCTACCTACAATTCATCCTGCATGGGGAGCTGCGAGGAACCTGCAAGCTTCCCAGGTCCTGCAGAGACCCCAAGAAAAGGCACCCCCAAAACAGCCAGGGTTGCAGAATTATAAATACCTCCCCCGCACATGCGCACTGAAATTTACGAGTGGTCCTGGGCACAACGCGTGCCTACTGCGCCTGCGCCGTCCGGCTCCTTTTCTGGGCACAGGACGTAAAACAGGGAGCCGATTGTCTCACGAAATCGAAAAATAAGGTCTGCGGCAGTCGCTCAATCCCCGTTTTCTCTTTTCTTACCTCATAGTGCTTCATGGCTCCCCCGCACGGCAGCTGCTTCTCCTGCTACCTGCGCACGCTACACCACAGAGTACCTCACGCGGTGACGACCGCCGCGCGAGACTAACCGCGGACCCGCATCCGCCCCGCCCCTCCCTGCCGCTCGCGCCCCTCCAGCCAATCAGTGCGCAAGGCGCCCACCTTCGTCCCCGCCCCGCAGAGCCGGTCTGCGCAGGAACTAGCCGCTCTCGCCACGGGGCTAGCCAATCAGCTTCCGGGACCCACCGTTGGGGGCGGAGCACGGGCAAGAGGGAGGAGGATAGAGGAAAAAGAAGGGTCTTGGCTATCCACCAATCAAAGAGGGCCTCCGGTCGCACGAGCCCGTTGCCCCGCCCCTTAGTGGCGTCTCTGTGGAAACCAAGGGAAGCGACGGTTATTGCAAGACTGGGGGAGGGAGCTAGCAGTTGAGTGACAGGGAAGGCAACATCAACAGGGCCCGCAGCTCGACTGGGTGAATTCGGAGGTGGGCGGCCCCCGGGGAGTACCGGGGAGCAACCGGAGATAGCAAGGGGTTGGGGGCATGGGCTGGGGCACCTGGATGGAGAGGCTGCTCCGACGAGGGAACCCCTGTCACGAATGGGAGGAAAGTAAAGGGGAAAGAGGTGGGGAAAGCTCTCAGGCACACACCCCGCGACTTACATGTAACCTGAGCTCTCATTATTCTGGGGGTGTCTTCACTGCCCTTTCTAATGCACGCCCCCGCCCCACCTTGCTAGACCCCATAGGCAGGGAGCCCACTTTTGTCTCTACCTGTACTGCCCGGTATGGTCACCTCTGGCCACATGTGGCTACTGAGTCCTTGAAACGTGGCTGATCAAAATTGAGATGTGCTGTAAAGGTGAAACACACAGAGACTTAGTATAAAAAGGAAGATGTAAAAAAAAAAAACCTCATTAATCAACTTTTATGTTGATTAGTGCTATTATTACTGATGATATTATCAACAATAATATTATTAGTTATGTAACTAATGGTATGCTGAAATATTATTTTGCATATATTAGGTAAAAATACATTATTAAAATTAAATTCCTGTTTCTTTTTACTTCTTTGATATGCCTATTGGAACATTTAAAATCAGACACAGCTTGGATGTGGCTGGCCTGGCAGTTGTGTGTCTCACACTGGACAGTGCTGGTTTGGGGTCATGTCGTGCTTTTGTTCCATTGATTGTTATAAGCAGGCTGGGGAGGTTGGTTGCCACTACACACATACAGACTCAAGCAGACACTTAAAACAGGACTTGGCACCCCTCCTTATCTTATCTCCTTTCTCCTGGTTCCAGACCCCACCCCTGAGCCTTCTTCAACTGTTGAGCGCTCCAGAACTCAGAGGCCTGGCATCAGAGACATGGTGAGAAGTCCTCAAAGACAGATTGTTGGTTCACAGGAGAGCAGGGCGGGGAGAAGGTGAGTCAGTGCTCAGCACTTACTCATCCAGGTTAGGCTCTAGAAATTTCTGAAGCTACAACTTTTGGGGACCCCTGTCTCAGAATAAAGGAAGCTAGGTCATTACCTTTTTCTGGACTTCCTTGGTGGTCCAGTAATTAAGACACTCTGCTTCCACTGCAGCAGGCCCAGGGTTCAATCCCTGGTTACTGAAATAAGACCCCAAGAAATTAATTACCTTTTTCCTCGGGCCTATCTGGGCAAAACAGAAGGATTTTTTTTGTCTTGGCTGCGTGGGTCTTCGTTGCTTTGTGCGGGCTCTCTCCAGTTGCAGTGAGTCGGGGCTACTCTTTGTTGTAGTGCTCAGGCTTCTCACTGTGATGGCTTCTCTTGTTGTGGGGCATGGGCTCTAGGTGCATGGGCTTCAGTAGTTGTGGCACACAGGCTCAGTAGTTGTGATGCACGGACTTAGTTGCCCTGAAGCATGTAGGATCTTCCCTGATCAGGGATCAAATCCGTGTCCCCTGCATTGGCAGTTGGATTCTTATCCACTGCGGGAAGTGTTTTATACATGTACTTTCCAAAGCACAGATCTTTTCCTGTTGGCAATTGTGGAGCTCATAGTATCAGGAGAGCCTTTGTGTACCAACAGGCCTTGTTTCCTGGCTTCATGGAGAAGGGTAGGAGATTACTCACTCAGAAGCCACAAGTTTAGCGACTTCCCTGGTGGTCCAGTGGCTAAGACTCCATGCTTCCAATGCAGGGGACCTGGGTTCCAATCCCTGGTCAGGAAACTAGATCTTACATACTGCAACTGAGGCCCAGTGAAGCCAAATAAATAAATGTTAAAAAAAAAAAAAAAAAAAGAACAAGCCACAAGTTAAAATCCTACCAGGTTGAGTTACTTGAAGCATCTACTTCTGAGATGTTGAGGGGGGAGGGTTGAACCCCTAAAATCTAGCCACGTTTTGCTAGCAATTTCCAGGTTCTCTAGTGTGGTCTGAGTAGGTATGTCTTCCCTACGGCTGGGTTCCAGCTAGGTAAGGCATATGGTGTCCAAAAGGACGTCATTTTTGGAGATTCCACACACATTCCTACAGGCTTGGGACATTCTGGAATTTCCCTTTGGAGGCTGCTTTCCTGAGCCCTGAACTCACTCAACAGGCACCAAATAATTTTGTGAACTGTGTGCCAGCTGGGGCATATGAGTAGTTTCCACCCGCCTCCTCACCTACAAGAAACTGATGGAAAGGCATGATCCAGCCTGCAGAGGGGAAGTCCTCTTTGGTTTTGATGGGTATTACAGGTGGAGGGGTGGATTTCCCAGGTGGCTCAGTGGTAAAGAATCTGCCTGTCAGTGCAGGAGACGTAGGAGACTCAGGTTCAATCCTTGGGTTGGGAAAATCCCCAGAGGAGGAAATTGCAACCCACTCCAGTATTCTTACCTGGGAAATCCCATGGACAGAGGAGCCTGGTGGGCTACAGTCCATGGCGTCATAAAGAGTCAGACATGACTGAGTTACTGAACACACACAAGTGTGAGGACCCCTTGTTGGCCTCATCTGGCTTCCAGTAATCAGGCTGCCAGCACGAACAGAATTCATCCTCGGAACAAAGCCTGACCACTTTGTTGACACCATACCATGGCTCTGTCTGTACCTGTTGATAGGGACAGCTAGTTTCCCCAGCACACTGGCTGATTCCTAATGGTGACAAGTAAATACGTTTGGTATTTGCTGAGCCAAATGTAACAGGCCCCTTAAAGCAGTTTCCAAAGGGGGAATTCCAGAAAGGTCTTATGCTGTGGCACTGTTGAAGAGTGAGCAGGGCCTCCTTAGGTCTCAGATTCAGGCGAACCCATGATCGTTTGGAGCTGGAAGATCTGGTGTGTTTGGTTGTGTCAGTCTCACAAATTCTTTTTCTTTTTTTTAATTCCAGAGTAACTGCTTTACAATGTTGTGCAGGTTTCTACTGTACAACAATGTGAATCAGCTAAAAGTATACATGTATCTCCTCCCTCTTGAACCTTCCCCATAACCCCCATCCCAGCCCTCTAAGTCATCACAGAGCACCAAGACAAGCTCTTTTTTCTATTTCCCAGGTGCAAGTAAGATAGGATCTTGATTCTTCCAGAAACCTGGCTTGGCTTGTTTTGGGGTTTGTGATCAAACTGGTTCAGAGCTGTGTGAGGGAAGGTAGAGCCTACAGTAGACAAGCCAGGGCTGATTTGCAACTTTCCCCTGTGTCAGGAGCCCCGGAGAGAAGTTTCCCAACCTTTCTGCCTTTTGAATTTTTAAATTCATGGGATGGATTTTCTTTCTTTTTATTAAGATATAGTTTACATCCAGTAAAAATCACCTTTTCTGCTATACAATTCTGAATAAATACAGACATGTAACCACCATCGCAGTCAAGATATGGAACATTTCTATCATCCCCCCAAATTCCCCTGTCTCCCTTTGTCAAAGATCCCAGCCCCTGGCAACCACTGATCCAGTTTCTGCATCAATACTTTTACCTTTCCCAGAAGTACCTTAAAATGGAATCACACAGTGCACAGACTTTTGAAACTGGCTTCTTAATATAATGCATTTGAGGTTCCTCTGCATTGCTTCCTATGTCAATAGCTCAATCCTTTTTTATGACTGAATAGTATTCAGTTTGTTTACATTTCACCCATGGAGGGACATTCAGGTTTTAATGGCTGTTGGTAATGACAAATAAAGCCTTGATAAGTATTTGCTCACTGGTTTTTATGTGAACATAGGTTTTTATTTCACATGGGCATTCTACCAGGGCAGATTGTTAGCTTATATGACTGTAATGCTTTTGAAGTTCTTTTTGATGAAGAGAAGAAGAGTTGAAAAGAGTGGTGATGCTTTAAAAAAAAAAAAATTAAGGCTTTATCATCATCTGAATCACATCTTACACAAGATTACCATAAACACTCAATATGCTAAACAGTTTACACCTCAGCATTTTTTTCACTAAGTGGCCTCAGGCAAGTCACATAACCTCTCAGAGCCTTGGTTTCCCTACCTGTAAAACGAGGTAATGACAGGCCAACCTCATAGGATTATTTTTTTAAATGAAGTTCTTTTTGGCTATGCTGGGTCTTCATTGCTGCACTTGGGCTGTCTCTAGTTGCAGAGCTTTGGCTTCTCATTGTGGTGGCTTTTCTTGTTGCAAAGCATGGGCTTTAGGCACAAAGGCTTCAGTAGTTATGGCTCTCAGGCTTAGTTGCCCCATGCACGTGAGATCTTCCCGGACCAAGGATGGAACCCATATTCCCTGCACTGGCAAGCAGATTCTTAACCACTGGACTACCAGTGAAGCCCGTCACAGAATTATTGTCAGGATTAAATGAGTTCATACACATTGAATGTCTGGAACCGATTTGACACAGAGTAGGACCTTATCAGTGTTAGCTATTATTATAAGGTTTATTGCCTGGGCCCTCTCAAATTCACATAGCAACCCTGGGAGGTAAGATCTACTCTTATCCCAATTTTATGGAAGACATACTTAGCAATTACAGAGAACAAGTTGTGCAAGAGCACATGGGCAGTAAATAAGCAAACAGCAGGTCCAGGTTTTCAACTAAGGCTGACTGACTCCAGACTGACCTGCTTAGTTCTTATATTCTTATATTCTTAGTTCTTAGTTCTACCAATGAAACGGAAGCAATAGGATATATGTGTTTGTGAGTGTGTCTGTGTATTAAGAGACTTGTTTCAGGCATTGGCTCTCACAGTTGTGAGGGCTGGCAAGACAAGTGTGAAATCTGTAGGGCAGACCAGCAGGTCTTGGCCAGGAACTAATGCTTCATTCTCAGGCAGACCTCCATATTTGCTTTTAAGGTCTTTCAGTGTTTGCTTTTAAAGCCTTTCAAGTGACTGAATGAGGTCTACCCACAAAATCAAGGGTCATCTCCTGTACTTAAACCCAACTGATTATAGATGTTAACCTAACCACATCTGCAAAACACCTTCACAGCAGCAGTTAGATTAGTGTTTAATTGAATAACTGGGTACTATTGCCTAGCCAAGTCTGTGCATACAACTACCCATCACATCGTCTCCTCTTCTCTGAGTTGATAGCTCAAACCTCTGCCAAGTTTCTGTGAAAGTCACTTTTCCAGTAACATTCCAACGTGCCTGGTGAGGGAATTCCCTGGAAGTCCAGTGGCTAGGACTCTGCACTTCCATTGCTCAGGCGCAATCCCTGGTCAGGGAACTAAGATTCCACAAGCCACTCAGCCTGGCTGGAAAAAATAAAACAACAGTGCCCAGTGAGTATGTGTCCAGGTCAAAGAGCATAATAAGAGAAGTTGAGTTTGGGCTCTTTTTTTTTCTTTTTTTTTGGTGGGGGTTGGGGGTTAAACAATTAAAACTTCTGAGTATGATCCAGGCTTACTCAAGGAAGAGAGATTTCCCAGCCCTAAGGTTGCCCCCAAATACAAGGACACCCCTTGCATGATGTTTTTGGTCCACCAGAGCTATGTGAAGACCTTTAGAGGCCTCCACATCTGTTAACTTTTTTTTTTAGGGTGGGTTTATTAGTGGCATGTGGGATCTTAGTTCCCCGACTAGGGATCAAACCCACGCCCCCTGAAGTGGAAGCAGGGAGCCTTAACCACTGGACCACCAGAAAAGTCCCCACATCTGTAACTCCTTTTTTTTTTTTTTTTTTTAATTTTTGGCCACACAGCATGTGGGATCTTAGTTCCCTGACCAAGTACTGAACCCATACCCCCTGCATTAGAAGCAGAATCCTAACCACTGGACTGCCAAGGAAGTCCCCACATCTGTAACCCTTAAATTTATAAGTGTGAAGAAATCCACAAGCTCTGGGTTTTTTCCCCCATTATGACTCCCCCACTATCTCTTTATGTAACTTTATATAAAAAAAAAAAATCAAACTCCCTCCCCTCCATGATTAGTTCAGGACCCCTTCAGTGCTGTGCCCCTGGGTATCCAGCCTAGACTCATCCTCCCAGGTTGGCTGGTGTGTGTGGCTTAGTCCAGAGTCCTTTGATGGTGGTGGTTTAGTCACTAAGTTCTGTCTGACTCTTTTTGACCCCATGGACTGTAGCCCACCAGGATCCTCTGTCCATAGGATTTTCCAGGCAAGAGTACTGGAGTGGGTTGCCATTCCCTTCTCCAGGAGATCTTCCTGACCCAAGGATCGAACCCGGTTCTCCTACACTGCAGGCAGATTCTTTCCAACTGAGCTACCACGGAATCCCTTCCTGACACGGTTACACTGGGGTCAGGGAGTGGCCAGGGATGGCCGGAAGGCCATGGTGTCTTTCTCAAGAGTTCCAGTTTGCACAAGGACAGTGGTTACCAGAAATGTTTTGCTGTGTCCTGCCAGGAAGGGGGATCCTCAGCAGCCCACCATTCAACTGGATGGTTAGTCACCCCTTTGACAGAACTTCCTCTAAGCTAGGTCTGTCCCAGGCACTTTACAAATGTTGACTCAATGCCAACTTCAAAGCCCTATGAGACTGGTACAACTACTACCCCCATTGTACAGATGAGGACGCTAAAGGCCCTAGAAGGCTCAGTAACCAGCCCAAGATCACACAGCCACAAAGTGCTAGAACCAAGAATGAAACGTGACTATTTGGCTCCAGCACCAGTGTCACACCGCCCAGACTTCCCAAGCAGTTCTTCCAAGAACCTTTCCCCAATGTAGGCCGCCACCACCTACTCCCCTCTTCCCTTCTCAGATGGTACCTCTTTCTGAGCCTCCTTTCCATGTCAGCCCTGTCCTTGACCACAGACACACCAGACTATAGGAGCCAAAAGGGATCATGTTGCCCAGAGATGAAGATACTGAGGCCCTGAGAGGTGTATTGCATGCCCATGTCTCCCCCACATCATGAACATAGTGGGGCGGGGGTAAAGAACCAGGTGCATTAAAAACAGCCAGGACTTTTTAGTCTGTGGAGGGAGAGGGGCAATTGAGTCTGGCCTGGCCTGAAAGGTCGGGCAGGTGGAAATCAACGAGAACTTGCCTGCCAGAAAAACATGAAGAAATCCCAGGAAATTAGTAAGGGAAAAAGAAAAGAGGATAGCCTGACTACCTCTCAGAGGAAGCAGCGGGACTCTGAGATCATGCAAGAAAAGCAGAAGGCAGCCAATGATAAGAAGTCTATGCAAACAAGAGAGAAATAATGACTATGTGGAAAATCTGGGTGCTACTGCAAACTAGTTGTATCATAAGCTCTATGATCAAGATTTTGTAGAGTGAACAGTCAGTACTTGCTATGCTAAGTCACTTCAGTCGTGTCCGACTCTGTGCGACCCCATAGACGGCAGCCCACCAGGCTCCCCCATCCCTGGGACTCTCCAGGCAAGATCACTGGAGTGGGTTGCCATTTCCTTCTTCAATGCATGAAAGTGAAAAGTGAAAGTGAAGTCGCTCAGTCGTGACTGACTCTTAGCGACCCCATGGATTTCAGCCTAACAGGCTCCTCCGTCCATGGGATTTTCCAAGCAAGAGTACTGGAGTGGGGTGCCATTGCCTTCTCCAATGTTATACCTTATAAAACTATTTTAAACTTTTCCTTTCAACCTGACTTAGTCTGATGTTTCAGAACCATTCTTCAAAGAATAAAACACTAACCATACATTTGAAAAAAAATAAAAACAGCCAGGAATATTTATGAAGCTTTGGTTCCAGACACTTCCTGGCACTGGAGACTCAGCAGTGACAGGACCCAGTCCCTGACCTTATGGTGATTCCAGGCTAGGAGTGGGGGAGACATTTAACATGAAAACCAAGGAACAATTTCAGATTTCAGTGGCAGGTGTTCTTGAGAAAACGGTAAAGTGAGAGGCTTGAAGGGCTGGACTGAGAAGACCTCTGCAGGGAGGTGAGCTTTGGCTCCCGGTGCTCACCTCACTTTGCAGGGTCCTTTATGACTGAGGACGCAGATAATACTGGAGCTCCCACCTGCATTCTGCTCGCAAAGAGTTGGATATGACTGAGCATACACACACAGCTGGTAGAACAGGGCGGGTGACTATTTTTATTTCCAGAAGGAAGCGGGTATCTGGGGCTGGGGAAAATTAGGCAACTCCTGGAGACACCTGGCAATAACTCATTCCTGGCCCTGTGAGATAGGGGCGGGCATATTTGCATCTGCTAGTGAAGGGGCTAATAGATGGGGAAACAATGGAAACAGTGAGAGACTTTATTTTCTTGGGCTCTAAAAATCACTACAAATGGTGACTGCAGCCATGAAATTAAAAGATGCTTGCTCCTTGGAAGAAGAGCTATTACCTACCTAGACAGCACATTAAAAAGCAGACACATTACTTTGCACACAAACGTGCATCTAGTCAAAACTATGGTTTTTCCAGTAGTCATGTATGGATGTGAGAGTTGGACCATAAAGAAGTTGAGCACGGAAGAACTGATGCTTTTGAACTGTCGTGTTGGAGAAAACTCGAGAGTCCCTTGGACTGCAAGAAGATCAAACCAGTCAATCCTAAAGAAAATTGGTCCTGAATATTCATTGGAAGGACTGATGCTGAAGCTGAGGCTCCAATACTTTGGCCACCTGATGCCAAGAACTGACCACTGGAAAAGACCCTGATGCTGGGAACGATTGAAGGCAGGAGGAGAAGGGGACAACGGAGAATGAGATGGTTGGATGGCATCAACCACTCGATGGGACATGAGTCAGAGCAAGCTTCGGGAGTTGGTGATGGACAGGGAATCCTGGCGCGCTGCAGTGAGGTCGCACAGAATGGGACACGAATGAGCGGCTGAACTGAACAGTGAAGGGGCGGTGTCTTCCCCAGACCCGCCCCTTCCTGGAGTAGCGCGTCGTAACCTATTGACCCAAACAGGAGGCGGGCCGCAAGGCCGGCCTGGTTGCAGGAAGCAATAAAACATGGTCGCTATTGGTGCCCGCTGAGGGTGGGCGGGGCCTCCGTCGCCCGGGGTGCGCGCCGCTGAGAAGCGTTGCCCGGGAGGGGGCGGGGCCGCGCGCAGGCGGCCGTTGGCGGCACGACCCCGCCCCGGATGTCGCGCGTCGCAGCCTGGACGACGGGGATTGGCCAAAGCCGCGTGGGGGGCGGGGCGGAAGGTTCTGGAGGGGGCTGGCGGGCTCTGGAAGCTTCCGCCGGACGGGTATATAGAGTCCGGGACGGGGCGGTGGCGGAGCCGGGGGACGGCGACAGCTGGGTGGCGGGCCGCAGGCGGGGGCAATGGGAAAGGACTATTACCAGACGCTGGGCCTGGCCCGCGGTGCGTCGGACGAGGAGATCAAGAGGGCCTACCGCCGTCAGGCGCTGCGTTACCACCCGGACAAGAACAAGGAGCCCGGCGCTGAGGAGAAGTTCAAGGAGATCGCCGAGGCCTACGACGTGCTCAGCGACCCGCGCAAGCGCGAGATCTTCGACCGCTACGGGGAGGAAGGTGCGTGCGCGCGCGCAGCCGGGGGCGCGCCCTCGCCGTTTGACAGGCGGAGAAACCGAGGCAGGGCGGCCTCGCTGCAGCATCTCCGGGGGGCGCTTCGGTCGCAGGGGTTGAAGCAGCCCCCGGCCTCTGGCCACAAGGGCCTCCGCCCTCGGATTGGCGGCCGCCCGATGGGAGGAGGGGCCCTGGCCGCGCTGCTTGTTCAGAAGCTTCTAGTATGTCTGGGGCTGCCCCTCCCTGGGCGCTCGCCTCCACCCACGTCCGAGATCGGTCCGGGGGTGCGGGTGCGGAAGGAGAGGATTCGGAGGCCTAGCTTGAAGCTGGCGTTGCGGGCCTGGGCTCACCTGGGCGAGGTGGGAGGCTCTGCCACCCCGGGGTTCAGGGCAGGGCCTCTGGCTGAACCCTGGGCACAGGCTGCGAGTAGTGAGCCTGCAAATGAGGTGCCAATTAGCGCCGAGCGACCTTCCGCGCCTCTCCGAGGGTGGAGTGAGGTAATCCTTGTAAAGTGCTTACCTAGTCGGCTGTCCAGGTGCAAGGAACAGTGGGGCCAGCCCTCTTCAGGGTAAAAGAAAGAAGCTTTCTTGTCCTGTCTCCCATTGATGACTCAGGCAGGTTGCTGGGCTTAGTCCTCAGGAAGAAGCGGCTTTTTATATGAGAATGGGGGCAGTTAGTGCCAGGGTGCGAGAATTTGAAAGGCTGCATTTTGCAGTTTAACGTTCCTTTTACTCTCCCACACGTCTCTAGCAGTAGGGGATTTAAGAGTAAGCATTTAGTGAAAACTGATCGGGGGTTAAGCATTTTTTTCATTGGATCTCTTAGTGAGTTTTTCGTACTCATTGTAACAGTGCAAGGGGAATGAGTTACTCAGATGTGAGGACCTGAGTGGCCCCAAGAGGTGCCCGTCTCAGAGCTTGAACCCTTCACCGCTGTCTTGCCACAGTGGACTACCTGCCATAAGTGGCTGGGGGTTCTGTTTGTGCTGCTGCAAGTGGGAGGTAAAAGCTTGGAGTTCTTCCTTGTTCTTCCCTGACAGGCTAAAAAAAGTTTCTCCCCCAATGGCTCCTGAGCTTTTTTCCTTGAAGGAAAGTTCCTGGAGAGTTAAGTTCCCAGCCCGCCATCTGATTTCTTCTGCTTTTGCTCTTCAGGCCTGAAGGGCAGTGGCCCCAGCGGTGGGAGCAGCGGCGGTACTAACGGTACCTCCTTCAGCTACACATTCCATGGAGACCCTCATGCCATGTTTGCTGAGTTCTTCGGTGGCCGAAATCCCTTTGACAACTTTTTTGGGCAGCGCAACGGGGAGGAAGGCATGGACATCGATGACCCGTTCTCTGGCTTCCCCATGGGCATGGGTGGCTTCACCAACATGAACTTTGGCCGCTCCCGCCCTGCCCAAGAGCCCACCCGAAAGAAACAAGATCCCCCCGTCACCCATGACCTTAGGGTCTCACTTGAAGAGATCTACAGCGGCTGTACCAAGAAGATGAAAATCTCTCATAAGCGGCTGAACCCTGACGGAAAGAGCATTCGCAATGAAGACAAAATCTTGACCATCGAAGTGAAGCGGGGGTGGAAAGAAGGGACCAAAATCACCTTCCCCAAGGAAGGAGACCAGACTTCCAACAACATTCCAGCCGATATTGTCTTTGTTTTAAAGGACAAGCCACACAATATCTTTAAGAGAGATGGCTCTGATGTCATTTATCCAGCCAGGATCAGCCTTCGGGAGGTAAGGCACTAGGCAGGGCAGCGTCTGGGGAGGGAGAAGCTGTTTTGTGATGGCCGTTCAGTGTTTGCTTGACAGATGTTTCTGGGCACTTGGTGCGGCCAGGCTTGGACAGTGCAATGGCGACAAGACCGTCCAGGGCTCTGTTTTTACGGAGCTTCTGTGCTGGTGACCTGGGTAGATCTTAAGGCAGGGTCTTAGCTGCAGAGGCCTGATGGCGCTTACCCTCCAGTCAGCAGCCTCTGGGCAAGATGTGAGCTTCCTAAGCTACTCTTTCTAATGCTGTCCCTTTGCTTTCCAAGGCTCTGTGTGGCTGTACAGTGAATGTCCCCACTCTGGACGGCAGGACCATACCCGTTGTGTTCAAAGATGTCATCAGGCCTGGCATGCGGCGAAAAGTTCCTGGAGAAGGCCTTCCTCTCCCCAAAACACCCGAGAAACGCGGGGACCTCATTATTGAGTTTGAAGTGATCTTCCCTGAAAGGATTCCCCAGACGTCAAGAACCGTTCTTGAGCAGGTTCTTCCAATATAGTCAACCCGTGTTCCCCAAGGACTGACCAGGGACCTTTCCAGAGCTCAAGGATTTCCGGACCGTTCCACCAACTGTGGACCCGCGAGAGGGCGGGAGGGCCCAGGGAGGGCTTTCATACTGCTGAATGTTTTCCAGAGAATATATTACAATCTTTCAAAGTCGTGCACTAGACTAAAGTTGTTTTTCGAGCGGTAGGGCGGCAGGTGGTGGGGACAGCAAGCAAAGGCAATGCAGTCTGCCCCACTGGGTCCTTGCAGCCCTCCTGGGTGGGCAGCACCCGCCTCCTCCCTCTCCAGGCCCTGCCCAGAGGGAGAGGCAGACCGCAGACCCACAGTTGGACTTGATCCCCGTGTTGTAGTCCCTCCACTTGTAGATGTCCTGTGGTGTGGACCTGCCTTCATGGTTACCAGACCCTGTACACTCCTCAGTTTCTATTGTGTGATCAGTTTGTGTTTTATTTTGTATTTGTCTCCCCCATCTTGCCCTTCTCCTAAGAAACCCTGTCTTCTCTTTTGCCATCTCAAATTGAGAATCTCAACTCTGGTTGCTGAACTGCCTGGCCAGCTCCCACAAGCAATACCTCCCTTGTTCCAGCAGGACCAAGGGAGCCGGCCTTCAGTGAGTGAGTAACTTGTGCAACTGCCTCTCCCTCAAGGGTCGGGGACCTTGGCTGGAGTCCTGACCCCGGGCTCCCAGACAGAGATCTTCGCCTTCCTTTGCTGTGAGGCAATCTTTTGGCACACCTGGGATTTCCCCATGACCCAGGTCATTTTTTTTTTGTTCAATGGACTCTGGACTCTCAAAAGGATCTGATCCTTTTGAATTTTGCACAGCCCTAGCTATAATCCCTTTTGATAAAAGGGTCTTTGCTTCTGATTACAGGAGCACTGTGGAACGTCTGTAAATATGTTTTTATAATTCTGTGTAAAGTTGGTGTGCAGTCAGACGAAACCGGTCCACAGCAGCTGCTGCTCTCTGTATAGGGCCATGATGGAACTGAGAAAGAACCTGGGGGCGGGGGGGTGGCGGGGGATGTTGGAACAAGTGTTTGTTCCTTGCAAGTCAGTCTGGTGCTCAGACTTTTAGACTCATTGTAAGTTGCCACTGCCAACACAAGACCAAAGTGTGTGACTTGTCAATGTGCAGCGTGACAGCATTAAAGACTGATGCTAAACCTCAGGGGAGCAGTCCTGCGACTCTGTTTGAGGGTTCTGCTGACGGGATGGGGTGGGGTCCGGGCAGCCCTCCAGAGGCTGCCAGGGTGGGTGGGAGGGAGGGGCAGGCAGGAGGTAGGAGTCCTCTGCAATGGAAAGAGAAGTTGCCCTCCTGAGCTAAATGTGGGGTGAACAAGAGAAACCCGCCGGACTGGATCTGGGCATCAGAAGAGCCCAGTGGATTCAGAGCTTGTTTTTTGGTGAAGGTTGGGGCCAAAGTTAAACAGATCCCTTCCCAGTCTTGTAAGATCTGGTTGCTAGGGCCAAGGAAATGTGTGTGCCCTACTCTCTTAATCTCCACCCACCCCCCAACCCCTGCTTTCTTGCTAGAACAAGCTGGTGTCAGGCAGGCCCTGGCCAAACCAGATTAGAATTCCAGCCCAGGGCCACCCCACCCTGGTTAGGACCTATTTCCTGCCCTCCCTTTATTTACAGGCCACTGAAACTGCTTTTACTTTGTAACTTTTTTTTAAGGAACTGGTTTTATTATAAGGTAAGTAATTACACAGGCCAAAAACCGCATTGCTATTTTGCTACAAGATAATCTGGGTGTAGAAACTTAAATAACTATATTTAACATAACCTTGGAGGGCTTTCCCTTCCCACTGAAACAGTTTAACCACTGGAAGCAATCTAAGTCCAGTGCTGTCCCAGAGAACCTTCTTCAGGGATGGAAATGTTCTTTTTAAAACAAATTCTTTAAGATTCAACAGAACACAAGTTGCTTAGTAGCTACAGGCACATTTCAAGTGCTCAGCACCCACCCCTGGTGGCTAGCAGTGACTATTGGACAGCACAGATCTTAGACGGCTTTTCACCCAAACCTAAGCCATGGGTCTCTTAGAGGAGTAGCTGCTTCAAGCCCAGAGAGGCCATCCTCGTTCGGAGGTGACCCCTGGAGTATTAGAGCCAAAAGGGACCCTATCACCACTTCCAGGATGAGGAATGATATTTACTGCAGAATTGGCCCTGGCCTCAACTGGGGTCACAGACCTCCTTGAGCTGCGATCCGCCTGCCCCAGCCTCCCTCATTAACATAGCTGGTCTGTATGGGGTTCTTATCCAAGGGCTGTGGGCACAGATGAGCACAAAGCTTCAGTGTGTCACACGCAATCCTGGTAAGTTGGAGAAATAACCTTCCTGTGGTGGTGGATGGGACAGTGTCACTCTTGAGGAAAATGACAAGGACCCTAGTAAACAGAGGCCTGTCCCTCGGATGCACAGCCTTTGCCGACACAACTTTGCTGCACATGGGTGTCACGTGTTTGGTTTGTCTGCAAGCTGGCTTCTCCCCTCGCTCCCTTAGCTCCCCTCTTAATGAATTTATTTTCCCACGATGCCTATCTGAGCACATTTCGTAGTTTGCTCCTTCCACAACAGTGTGAGGGGAGCTGCCTCTGTTTAGCACCCACCTCATGGGGTCGCAAAGAGTTGGACACGACTGAGCAACTAAGCACAGTATCTTTATCCATCACACCAGGAGCGCTGCATTTTTCCCTGATTCAAACAATAGAAAACAAAAATTCACATTCAGCCTGTGGTGAGTAGTTTCCTCAGGACCACTGTAGACAAGCCATGGCATTAGAAATTTTTTTTTCCTCTTTTAAAAATGTTTTTTTGTGCAGCCTCCTAGAGACAATCTGCTTATATAAGCATAAACATAATTTCTAAATTTTCAGTTTCGATTTTTGGCTATATTATCACAGTACTGAATTTGTAAGGGCATATAGAGTTAAAAATTCTCCTTCCCATGCTGCTTTTGGGTCCACCGCCAGGAAAATTTTCCCAGTTTTCTCCTGTGCCTTTCCTTCTGCGATGTTGCATGAAGACATTTTTCTTTTTTTACACAAGTGGTACATACTGTATGCTCTGCCCGCCCCCTTTTTCTCTTCTCACATATGGAAATAGCTTCTCCTCTTCTGTTTTTCCATATGTTGATTCTACCAGACACGTGCAGGTGGATGTGAAAATCTAGTTTCATGTTTGGTGGCTTCTATCTCTCCTCTATCATTGCTCCTGCTTCCAGGTTTGAATCTCAACCACTTTGTAGCTGTGTGATCTTGAGCAAGTGACTTGACTAATCTGTACCTCAGTTTTTTCAACTGTAGAATAAGCACAAAAATTGTACTTCTACGGTCGTGAGGATTTTCAGGTATAGATACATAGAGGCACACAGCAGAGCCTGACACAGAACAAGTGCTGTGTGTCAGTTACTGTACCCTAATGTGAAAACATCCCTCAGCCCACTCCAAAGAAACCTCTGAGTTGTGTCCACGGTCTTTCGGGTCTGTGTTCCTGGCTAAGCTCCAGGAACCAAACCCCCAGGCAAGCCCCTGAGACCCACAACTCCACCCTGGCCTTCACCCCACTTGAGAAGGCTCACTCCGGGAATTCTCTGCTGGTCCAGTGGTTTGGGCTCTGTGCTCTCACTGCCAAGGACCTGGGTTCAATACCTGGTCGGAACTAAAATCCCACAAGCCATGCAATGCAGCCAAAAAGAAAAAGCAGGCTCACTCCCATGCTGTTTGGTCACAACCTGCTCACTTGACACCAGCAGTGGAGTCCCAGCTCTGTCACTCAGCTGCTGTGTGTGTTCTCGGGCAAGTGACTTCGCTTCTGTGAGTCTCAGTGGCCACCTTTGAAAACAGGGGGACTGAAGTTACAGACTTCATAGAGGTATTGTGAAAACTGGGCAAGGTAGGGCACTGAGGAGGCAAAAGAACATGGCATTAAGAACTTGGTTTCCCAAGACTTCCTGGTAGTCCAGTGGCTAAGACTCTGAACTCCCAACTGAGGGGGCCTGGGTTCCATCCCTGGTCAGGGAACTAGATCCCATATGTGACAAGACCAGGTGCAGACAAATATTTAAACAAAGAACTTGGCTTCTGAACAGTGACCGTGCTGAGTTCAAGTTCTGCTCACTGCATTCCCCTGGACAAATGAGAAACCTCTCAGCCACTGTTTCCTCTTATGTGAAACAAGACTAAGCATAGCCACTCCCACCTTCTCACAACCCCAGGGCCACAACTCAGAAAGCTAACCCCTGCCTGAGAATTTGACACAGGCCCAGCACAGGACAATTGTGAATTAACATGAGGAAAGAAATACTAAGGAACTTGGGGAAAAATTTGCCCCAGGTCTCCTTAAATATTGGTTATTCTCATTAGCTGTTAATTATTGAAAAACACAGTATAATGCCTGATAAGCATTGTCCATTCAATAAACATTTATTGAATGCCTCCAGTGTGTCCAGTCCTGTTCTTTTTTTATTATTTTTTTCTTTTTTGGCCATACCCTGAGGCATGTGGGACTTTATTACCCCGACTGGGGATTGAACCTGCACCCCCTGAAATGGGAGGTGGATTCCCAACCACTGGACCACTTAGGGAAGTCCCCTGTTCAGTACTGCTCCTGATGCTGAGGAGACAGTATTAGACAAAACTGGCAAAAATTCCTGCCTTTGCAGAGCTGACAGTCATGTGGGGTGAGAAAGAATAAAACCAAAAATAAATGGTGGTGCTAGTGGTAAAGAGGGCTTCCCTGGTGGCTCAGACAGTAAAGAATGCGCCTGCAGTGTGGGAGACCGGGGTTCGATCACTGGGTCAGGAAGATCCCCTCTAGGAGGAAACGGCAACATACTCCAGTATTCTTGCCTGGGTAATCCCATGGACAGAGGAGCCTAGTGGGCTATCCATGGGGTCTCGAAGAGTTGGACATGACTGAGCAGCAGCAGCAGCGGCAGAGAGTGATGGAGAAATATGGAACAAGTAGGTAGAGAGTGTTGTGCTGTGTGCTTAGTTGCTCAGTTGTGTCCGACTCTTTGTGACCCCATGGACTGCAGCCCACTAGGCTCCTCTGTCCATGGGTATTGGGTGCAGTTTTAAGTGACACGGTCAGTGAATGCCTCACCCTCAAGGCAACATTTGAACAAAGAGTTGAAGGAAATAAGAGGAGAGCCACGTGAATACTGAGGGAAGGACTTTTCAGGCAGAGGAAACAGCCTGTGCAAAGGCGCTGAAGCAGGAGCCTGAGTTTAAGGAACAGCCAGGGGACTTCTAATGCAGGGGGTCTGGGTTCCACCCCTGGTGAGGGAATTAGATCCCACATACCACGATAACAGCAACAAAAGATCCCACATGCTGCAACTAAGATCCTGCACAGCCAAATAATTTTTTTTTAAGGAACAGCTGGGAGTCCAATGAGGCTGGACCAGAGTAAATGAGGGGTGCTGCTGCTGCTGCTAAGTCACTTCAGTCGTGTCCGACTCTGTGTGACCCCATAGACGGCAGCCCACCAGGCTCCCCTGTCCCTGGGATTCTCCAGGCAAGAACACTGGAGTGGGTTGCCATTTCCTTCTCCAATGCATGAAAGTAAAAAGTGAAAAGTGAAAGGGAAGTCGCTCAGTCAAGTCTGACTCTTTGCAACCCCATGGACTGAAGCCCACCAGACTCCTCTGTCCATGGGATTTTCCAGGCAAGAGTACTGGAGTGGGGTGCCATTGCCTTCAAGTGGGAGGCAAAAGCAGACAGTACAGGGCCCATGGGCCACTGGAGACTTTTGACTTTTCCTGAGTGAGGCAGGAGCTTGCAAAGATTTGGGGTTTTGTTCTGTCTTAATATTCTTTCCGGAGGTGGGGGTGGGAAGGGGAGAGAGTCATTTGATTATATAACAACTAAAAGTACCTGAGCTATATATATGATCAGTCTCTTGAAATTTCAATGCACCAACCTATTTCCAACTAGCATAACACAAGCAATAAGCATCTATTTTCTATTAAAATCTACTCCTTAAAGTACATGTTCCCCCCACACAACCTGAGAATTCTTTCACAGTCTGCTGATTCCATGCTTGGTGGCGGAGAGGAGTGTGGTGGTGTCTGATTTCTTCTGAGTTCTGAAACTCTCTTGATTACTCAGATGATTTCCTCTTTGTCATGAAGAGAGGAGAGAGCCTCAGGAACACTTCAGAAGATTCTCCTCCTGAGCAACCCCAGTTTCCTTGAGGTTACTGGGTCTGACTCTTTGTGACCCCAAAGAGGTCACTCTTTGTGACTGCCAGGCTCCTCTAGGGGTTTTCTAGGAAAGAATACTGAAGTGGGTTGCCATTTCCTTCTCCAGAACATCATCCCTACGCAGGGATCGAACCCATGTCTCCTGCATTTACAGGTGGATTCTTTACCACTGAGCCACCTGGAGAGTCCAAGGTCACCTACCATGCCCTAATAATTGTCGCATCACTGGCATCCAGGGTAGCACTTGACCCAGAGCTGCCCCTCTGAATGTTTGTTGAAAGAGTAATTGAGTGACAAAGTGATTCAGACAAGAGGACCTGCAACATTTGCCCTGTCACCGCTCATGTCAGGGAGTGTGCCAAGGAAGAACAACCCAGCCTTGAGGTCTGCTGGTGGTTCCCCCAAGAAAGGGGTCCCCCACACCCCACTGCCTCCAACTCCCACCTGGGAGAAATGGATATTCTGTCTGGCTCCAGGAAAGGCCCTCTTTCCTAGGATTCTGTTCCTACAACACAATTCATGCATCAGTCATTGGGCACAGTTCCTGAGGGCCAGCTCACTAGCCCCAGGAGATCCAGCTAGAGGCAAACAAAGCAGTTGGGGAGGAACTCGTGGAGCTCATAGTCTTCCAGGAAACAGAGACTTCTGTTTTAGTTTCCTGCGGCTGCTGTGACAAAGTACAACGAACTGGGAGGCCTAAATCAACAGGATTTATTCTCTTGCAGTTCAGGCAACCACAGGGCCAAAACTAAGGTCTCAGTAGGGTTGGCTTCTGTAGGCTCAGTAGGTAGGCTCCTTCAGAGCCTAAAGTGAGTTCCACACACCTCTCCCAGTTTCTGGGGGCTGCCAACAATCCTTGGCCTTCCTTAGCTTGTAGCTACCTCACTCCAATCTCTGCCTCTATCTTCACAAGAAGCCATCTCCCCTTCCTGTCTCTGTGTTTTCTTTTTTTTTTTAATTTTATTTATTTATTTATGGCTGCTCTGAGTCTTCATTGCTGCTCATGGGCTTTCTCTAGTTGCAGCAAGAGGGGGCTACTCTCTAGTTGCAGCAAGCATGGGCTTTCCATTGCAGTGGCTTCTCTTGTTGTGGAGCTCAAACTTTGGGACATGCAGGCTTAGTTGCTCCTCGGTATGTGGAATCTTCCCAAACGAGGGATCGAACCCGTGTCCCCTGCATTGGCAGGCAGACTCCTAACCACTGGACCACCAGGAAAGTCCTCTGTATCTTCTTTTCTGTCTCTTTAAAAGGACACATTGCATTCAGGGCCCATTTAAATCCAGGATGATCTCATCTTGAGATCCTCAATTTATTTAATTACTTCTGCAAGACCCTGATGCCAAATAAGGTTATAGTCGCAGATTCAGGCACACGGGCATGTCTTCTAAGGGTCCACTATGCAACCTGTAGTGGGCAAAGTATGGTACTTCCCATCACCAGAGAGCTTGGAGAGAGGACGCATACGTGGCAGGTCCTGGGCATACCATCCAAGGTACAGGAACTTGTCAGGGCTCAGAGACAGGCCATTGGAGCAGCAGCCCCATGGATAAAGCTCCAAGGAAGACCAGGGGCATGCATAAAGCAGTTCTGAGCTGAAGAACATGAGGCCCTGGAGGCCTGGTGTGGGTGGAGCAGAGACAGCAGAAGAGAGTAACGTGGGGTGTGCCCAGGAATGAGACAGGCCCAGAGTCAGGGCCCTGCTGAGACAGGCCCACATGCCTGAGGCAGAAGAGAAGCCAGTTGAAAGAGTTTGAGTCAGGAGGGACATGACATGATCTGCTTTTACCCAGAAATTTGAGTTGAGGTCTGGGTGGTTTGTCTCAATGCGGGCCCAACTTTCCTTGGGAAAATAATGCTGGACATCAGTGTGGCTGGGCCTGACTCCAGATGAAATATTTCACTGAAGTATTTCAAGGGCACATGGCCTCTTGGTGTGGGGGTCATCAGCAGCGAAAGAATGGGAGCAGACTTGGGTGCTCACAGGTGCCCCCTGGCTGCCAGTGGGGGGAATAGATTGGGGCGGGGGGCAGGGGGCAGGGCGGCGGTGATCCAGGGTGGAGCTGGGAGATCAGGGAGAAATTGGTTGGGGCTGGACCAGGTGGGGGTCAAGGAAGAGATGGGTAGTGACTGAATATGTATTTTGAAAGGAGACCTGCTCGTTGTCCCTCCAGAAAGTAGCCCTACTGTTTTAGGAGTTGTCGTTTATTTCTAAAATATTTATTTATTTATAAACCCATTGGAAGTTTGCCTTTGGGGATGGGAGGGGAGTAGAAGTATTCGTTTCAGGTATTTATTTTTAAAATTTCAAAGCTAGGGCTTCCCAGTGGTCTAGTGGTTAAGAATCTGCCTTGCAACGCAAGGGATGACACAGTTTGATCCCTGATCCAGAAAGATCCCAAATGCTGACGGGAAACTAAGCTCGTGGACCATAACTACTAAGCCTGCACTCTAGAGCCCTCGAGCCACAATTACTGAAGCCCACGTGCCCTACAGCCGATGCTCCGCAACAAGAGAGGCCACTGCAATGAGAAGCCTGTGCTGTGCTTATTCACTCAGTCGTGTCTGACTCTTTGCAACCCCATGGACTGAAGCCTGAGTATCACAAATAGAGTAGCCCCCACTTGCCACAACTAGAGAAAGCCCGTGCACAGCAACAAGACCCAGTGCAGCCAAAAATAAATATATATATATATATATTTTTTTTTTTTATTTCAAAGCTTAGAAAACTTACAGGAATAGTAAAGTGATACCCATATTCCACTCTCCTGGATTCAGCAGCAATTGTTATTATTTTGTTACATTTGTTTTCTCTATCTCCCTATATGTTCATAGGGATGTATACAATATTATAATATGGTATATAAAATGTTTTATACGTGTATAATTTTTTCTGAACCACGTGACAGTTGCGGGCATCGTGACTTTAACACTTAGTAATTCAGTGTTTGGACTTCCCAGGTGGTGCTAGCAGTACAAAATCTGCCTGCCGATGAAGGAGATGTAAGAGTCCCAGTTTCAATCCCTGGGTTGGGAAGATCCCCTGGAGGAGGGCATGGAAATTCACTCTACTATTCTTGCCTGGAGAATCCCATGGACAGAGCAGCCTGGCGGGCCACAGTTCATGGGGTTGCAAAGAGTTGGACACGACTGAAGCGACTTAGCACACAAGCAAATCAGTGTGTATGTCCTAAGAGTAAGAATATTCTCTTGTGTAACCCAGAGAAGGCAATGGGACCCCACTGCAGTACTCTTGCCTGGAAAATCCCATGGATGGAGGAGCCTGGTGGGCTGCAGTCCATGTGGTCACTAAGAGTCGGACACGACTGAGCAACTTCACTTTCACTTTTCACTTTCATGCATTGGAGAAGGAAATGGCAACCCACTCCAGTGTTCTTGCCTGGAGAATCCCAAGGATGGCGGAGCCTGGTGGGCTGCCGTCTATGGGGTCGCACAGAGTCGGACACGACTGAAGCGACTTAGCAGCAGCAGCAGCTTGTGCAACCACAACACAACACTCACACTTAGGAAATATAACGTGGATATGGTATTATTGTCTGATATTCAGGCAACATTCAAATATCCTGGATTATCCCAAGAATATCCATCATAACTCTTTTACCATTCTTTGAAATTCTTATCAAGGATCCAATCAAGAATCAAAGACTGATTTTTGTTGTCTTCTATCTTTTATCTCCTTCAATCTAGAACCATTTACCAGTCATTTATTCATTTAATTAATGGATTGATTTTGCCTTTCATGACATGAATCTGTTTGAAGAGTCCAGACCATTTTGTTTTTGTTTTTTAAAGAATGTCCCTCCATCAGGTTGTGTCTGTTGTTGTTGTTTTTTTCCCTAGTAATTAATTTGAGCAAACTCCGGGAGAAGGTGAAGGACAGGGAAGCCTGGCATGCTGCAATCCAGGGAGTTGCAAAGAGTCGGACACAACTGAGTGACTGAACAACAATCAGATTCAGATTAAACACTTTGGGCAGGACCAAGTTCTTCGAAGGTGATGTGTCTTTCTGAGTAATACATCACAGCAGTAATAGTGAGACAGCCTATTCTATCAGAGGTCATATCTTTTTATCACTTGGTTACAGTGGTGACTGCCAGCTTTCTCCACTGCACCTTTTCCAACGTAACTTTTTCACCACTGAAATTAACAA
Organism: Bos grunniens; assembly: GCF_055505025.1. Lineage (NCBI taxonomy): Eukaryota > Metazoa > Chordata > Mammalia > Artiodactyla > Bovidae > Bos > Bos grunniens. The sequence continues at coordinate 11,356,890 of NC_141171.1, forward strand.
GTGATATGCGGGCTGGTTCTTTGACAGTGAATATCTACTGCCCCATTTAACAAAGAACTGTCTGAATCAATCATTCCTCTGGTAGATGAAAAATGGTGTTTTTCTAACCTGATCTTTCCTTCTGCATCTATTAGTTGGCATTCCAGAACTCCACCCCCAACTCCCCACACACAAGGGTAGAGGTAGCATTCAAATCTGAGCTCCTGACAAGGGTCTGGGGGACGAATTGAGAGAGAAACACGGAAACATATACAGTATCATGTGTAAAACAGATGGCCAGTGGGAAGCAGCTATATAGTACAGGGAGCTCAGCTCAGTGCTCTGTGATGACCTCGATGGGTGGGATGGGGGTGGGTGGGAGGGAGGCTCAGAGGGGGATAATATATGTATACTTACAGCTGATTGTTGGACAGCAGAAACCAACACAACATTGTAAAGCAATTATCTTCCAATTTAAAAATAAATATTAAAAAAAAAAAATCTGAGCTCCTCGCCAGCTGGGCCTCCCAACCTCTTGAGCTATAAAATCAAGAAGGAAGGAGATACCCAGTATTGCTCTGTGCCCTTGGGCAACCTGCTCACCCCTCCCTGGGCACTTCCTCATCAGTCAACAGGTGGCTTCAGGTGGATTCTGCTCAGGACTCTGTTATCCCCATGTCTCACATACCGTCTCTCCAGATGTGTAGAAGGAAGCAGCTCAGATGTCAGGCACAAGCAGCACAATGGAGACAGTCCCACAGAGGGCACTGGCCTAGCCAGAGGCAATTGATAGCTCAGTGGGGGTGGCAGAGGTCAGCAGAACAGGAAGAGAAGGACAATAGCTGTGCCCGCTGCCACAGCAGTTTCAGTATTTGCCAGCTGGGTGGGGCTGGCCAGGCAGCCCTCAGCAACAGCCCAGGGCCCACTCTCCCCTTCATTTTACCACTCTGCAGGCCCTAGCCCAGCTGGAATGTGCAGCAGCTCACCCAGGGAACTGCAAAGACTCATTCCATGAGGCTTGAACAGTTGAAGTCTCCAAGAACTACAACTCCCAGAACACACAGTGAATCCTTGATCTGGCCCCAGCTGTCCGAGTGGCTGTTGTTCCTAGAACAAGGAAATGTCATCTGTCCTGGGAACTGACAGTCCTGGCCTATTGTTGTTCAGTCACTAAATAGTAGCTGACTCCTTGCAACCCCATGAACTGCAGCACGCCAGGCTTCCCTGTCCTTCACTCTCTCCCAATAGTGAGATAATCAAAATCATGATTTGCTCAAAATCATGTCCACTAAGTCGGTGATGCCATCTAACCATCTCATGTTCTGTTGCTCCCTTCTCCTCCTGCCCTCAGTCTTCCCCAGCATCAGGGTCTTTTCCAGTGAATCGGCTGTTTGCATCAGGTGGCCAAAGGTGGAGCTTCAGTATCAGTCCTTGCAATGAGTATTCAGGGTTGATTTCCTTTAGAATTGACTGGTTCAATCTCCTTGCTGTCCAATGGACTCTCAAGAGTCTTCTCCAGGACCACAGTTCGAAAGCATCACTTATTCGGTGCTCAGCCTTCTTTATGGCCCAACTTTCACATCTCTACATGACAACTGGAAAAACCACAGCTTTGACTATACAGACCTTTGTTGGCAAAGTGATGTCCTTGCTTTTTTTAAATATGCTGTCTAGGTTTGTCCTGGCCTGGGAAGGGTGCATTTGTGTCTTTGTTTCTTGTACCTGCTTCTGCCTAAGAAATTCCAGTTACAAGCCAAACCTGGAGATGGTGAGATTACCTAGTTCTTTCATCCACATATGTATACTGAAATCCCGCTCTGTGCCATTCTCAGGACTGGAGGGTGGGGGACGGAGGGCCAACAGAGATGAAGGAGACAGACTCGTGAATGTCAGCTCCCTGAGGGCTGAGACTTGGGTTGGCTGGCTATCCTTTGCAATCTAGCACAAAATATGTGCTCAATAAATATTCGCTGGTCAACCAGCAAGCGAACAGACCGTTTTGCCCTTGTCTTTCGTACCACTGCAACCTAAAGATGCTTTGGTAGCTGCTTTGCAAGCTCCTTCGCTATTGCCCTCTTCTAAAGTGTGCTGTATCTCTCTGTCCGCCCTCCAAGCCTTTGCATGCCCTGTTTCCTTTACCAAGAGCACATTCATTCAGCTTACTCGTAGACGTATCTGTTGAGATAGGACAGAGCCTGGCACGGAGCAGGAGCGCCTTAAATATTTGATGAGTAAATGAATGAATGAATGAATGCCCTTGTCCATTGTCCATCCAGGACGCCGGACACGCGGGACCCTCCCTATTCATCTCAGTCCCCCGCCCTCCCGCCCAGAATGAATACATCTTTTTATCCGCCCTGAGGATGGCCGAGCTGGGGCATGGGCAGGCCGAGTGGAGGATTGGATTAGGGACAGCCCTTGGCTTCCTCCGGGTATCCGAAAGGGTTCCATTTTCTGGACTTTGGAAGTTTGTATCCTCCCCCCCCCCCCCGCCCACCCCCAAACTCAGTATCGGTCACCTGACTTCCACGACTGGTCCCCCGCCTCTTAGCACCCACAGCACCCCACACGGACACTTAGCCAAGAACACGTGGTCCGGGGCCCCCAGCTTCCCATTGGCCGCTGGTCTCCTTCCTCCCAGAGATTGGCTCGGGCTCGGCCTCAGCTCCCCCTTCCGCAGCCTCGCGGTGGTACAGCCCGCCGCGGCTTAGGAGGGGCGGGAAGGTCCAACGCTTCGCGGCGCGGGGGAGGTGTCGTGAAGAATCGAGTGAAGCGCAGGGATCCCTCTGGAATGTTTCCTTCGGGTTCCACCCGAAGGGGGGCGGCGTGGAGTGGATTGGCCGCGAGCGCCGGGCGGCCGCTTCTGATTGGCCAGATGTGGGCGCCAGCCCCGCCCGCTGGCGGTGGCTGCGGGAGAGGCCCGGGCCAGAGTTTGCGGAGAGAAGAGCTGGGCGAGCTGGGCGGCGGCTAAGGAAGCTCAGGTGAGTATACCCTGCAAGGCGGCGGGGAGGAGAGTCCATCGCGGCCGCTCGCGGGGACCCCGGAGCAGACCCGCGAGATCGCGGACCCGCGGGGATTCGGCCTATCCTGCGGGGTGGGGCCGGCCCCATGGACGCAGCTGGAGGTCTAGGCTGAGTGGGGTGGAGGGGCGGGACGCGGGGAAACGTCCGAGTCCCATTCCGGGAGGGCCGCCTGCCTTCCCTCTAGGGTCAGGGGTGAACGCCTCCCGGCGCCGGGATGGCGTCTCCAGCCGCACCCCAGCCCCCTGCACCTCTGGAGAGTACCCGTCCCGGTGGGGACAGGCGCAGAGTCGGTATTTCGGGCAAGTCCCCGAAGCTGGCCTTGTCCCAGAAGCTGGCCTTGTCCCAGTCGTCCAGGGCCTGGGGAGGGGGTGAGGTGCGCCTTGGGAGGATCGAGGTCCCGATTGTAATAATGAAAAAAATCACCCGGGCTAGCATTCATTGAACACTTCCGTGTCAGGTATTTACCATGCGGATCATTGAATCACCCCTCATGGAAGTTGCTGTTACTTCTTTCAGAGGTGAAGCAGCAGACCCAGAGAGGTGGAGTGTCTTGCCTAAGGTCACACAGCGAGTAAGTGGCAGATCTGGGACTCAAACCCATGCCTCAGAGTCCAGAACTGGAATCTCCGCCACTAGACTAGGTATCCAGTGGCTTCAGGGCTCAGGTGTTTCTGACCAGCTCCTCCCACTCCATTCCCTCCAACCAGACAGCCATCTGGGGCACACCTGCTGGTCTTTGCTTTCACCAGCTGCTCAGACAGGAAGCTGCCCCCATGTCCCTTTTCCCCAAAGCTGGAAAAGCAAGACCAGAATACTGGGTCCTGAGAAGAGAGTGACATCTGTGGGAGAGATAGGTGGGTGGTGGGGACCACTGGGGTCCTGTGGCTGCTGGGCCCCTGGGGAGGCCTGGGCCCCGGACAGTAGGCGTTCTCCTTGGAAACACCCATGAGCCGGTTTTTCAAGACTGATTCAGAGGCCTCCCGCCCTCCTCTTCCAAGCAATACACTGCCGAAAAGGGGAGCATGGGCGTGGTGTCCCCTTCCCTATCTTGCGTGAGCTCTCAGGAACCCCCTTCTCCATTTCCTGCTCCTCCCATTGCAACTCTGTGTGGCTGTAGGCTTGTTAAGTTCCAGGCCCTTCCCAGTGAAGAGAGGGTAGGGATGTGGGATTCCAGCCAACCTGCTCAGTGCCACTAGCTGACTTGAAGCTCATTTCCTCCATACCTATGTTCAAGTTTAAGAGGAGACTGGAAGTGTGGTAGGGAGGTGGCAGTTTGAAACTGTACAGTAGGCATGTTCTGAGGATGGGGGGCTCGGAGAGTAGTCAGAATGAGGGCATAAGACACATTATTCATTCGTTCTGTACATATTTATTAAGTATCTACTATGTGCCAGGTGGGCTTCCCTGGTGGTTCAGTGGTAAAGAATCCTCCCGCCAGTGCAGGAGACACAGGTTTGATCCCTGGGTCGAGAAGATCCCCTGGAGAAGGAAATGGCAACCCACTCCAGTATTCTTGCCTGGAAATCCCATGGACAGAGGAGCCTGGTGGCCGTCGCAAGAGTTGGACACAACTTAGCAACTAAACCACCACCACCACCACCACCACCACCACAGGCCAGGTACTGTTCCTGGCATAGAGGGTACAGTAGTGACCACAAGAGAAATCCCTGCTCTTGGGCAGCTGCCATTCTATTGGGGGGTGAACAGGCAACAAACAAGTTGTTCAGTTCAGTTCAGTTCAGTCGCTCAGTCGTGTCCGACTCTTTCTGACCCCATGAATCGCAGCCCACCAGGCCTCCCTGTCCATCACAAACTCCTGGAGTTCACTCAGACTCAAGTCCATCGAGTCAGTGATGCCATCCAGCCATCTCATCCTCTGTCGTCCTCTTCTCCTCCTGCCCCCAATCCCTCCCAGCATCAGAGTCTTTTCCAATGAGTATGAGGTGGCCAAAGTACTGGAGTTTCAGCTTCAGCATCATTCCCTCCAAAGAAATCCCAGGGCTGATCTCCTTCAGAATGGACTGGTTGGATCTCCTTGCAGTCCAAGGGACTCTCAAGAGTCTTCTCCAGCACTGCAGTTCAAAAGCATCAATTCTTTGGCGCTCAGCCTTCTTCACAGTCCAACTCTCACATCCATACATGACCACAGGAAAAACCATAGCCTTGACTAGACGGACCTTTGTCAGCAAAGTAATGTCTCTGCTTTTGAATATGCTATCTAGGTTGGTCATAACTTTCCTTCCAAGGAGTAAGCGTCTTTTAATTTCATGGCTGCAGTCACCAACTGCAGTGATTTTGGAGCCCCAAAAAATAAAGTCTGACACTGTTTCCCCATCTATTTCCCATGAAGTGATGGGACCAGATGTCATGATCTTCGTTTTCTGAGTATTGAGCTTTAAGCCAACCTTTTCACTCTGCACTTTCACTTTCATCAAGAGGCTTTTTAGTTCCTCTTCACTTTCTGTCATAAGGGTGGTGTCATCTGCATATCTGAGGTTATTGATATTTCTCCCGGCAATCTTGATTCCAGCTTATGTTTCTTCCAGTCCAGCATTTCTCATGATGTACTCTGCATAGAAGTTAAATAAGCAGGGTGACAATATACAGCCTTGACGTACTCCTTTTCCTATTTGGAGCCAGTCTGTTGCTCCATGTCCAGTTCTAACTGTTGCTTCCTGACCTGCATACAAATTTCTCAAGAGGCAGGTCAGGTGTTCTGGTATTCCCATCTCTTTCAGAATTTTCCACAGTTTATTGTGATCTACACAGTCAAAGGCTTTGGCATAGTCAATAAAGCAGAAATATATGTTTTTTTGGAACTCTCTTGCTTTTTCCAGGATCCAGCAGATGTTGGCAATTTGATCTCTGGTTCCTCTGCGTTTTCTAAAACCAGCTTGAACATCAGGAAGTTCACGGTTCACATATTGCTGAAGCCTGGCTTGAAGAATTTTGAGCATTACTTTACTAGCATGTGAGATGAGTGCAATTGTGCGGTAGTTTGAGCATTCTTTGGCATTGTTAATAACAAGTAAATAAAGAAAACACTTACAGAGATTGATAAATGCTATGAATAAAATATGAGGGAGTGGCATGGTAGAATCTGTAAGAAGGGGGATCTCAGAAGAGGTAACTTTGGAGCCAAGATCTAAATGACAAAAAGAAGCCAGCTTTCTAAGGATCAGGTAGGGGGCACAGCCAAGGCAAAGGCTCTGAGGCTGGGCCAAGCTTGGCATGGTATGGCTGGGGCAGGAGAGAACCCAGAATGTGATTCTGTGGGGATCTGTGGGTCACATTAAGGAGTTTAGAGCTTTTCTTCTATCATGTGGGAAACCGATGTAAGACTTGAGGCTGGGGAGCAGCACAATCTGGTTTATGTTTTAAAATAGAGACATGAATTTAAATAACAGCCTAAGACTGGAAGACAAGAATTCTGCCAGAACAGCATGTAATTAAGTCCATGGTCCTGAGTTGTCTGGACCACAGGGGTGGTTGTAACAGGCAGGGACAAGCGGAGGAGGCTGCTTGGAGGAGGTGGCCAGGAGTAAGCCTTGACAGGCAGAGAGGACTGGGATGTTCCTGGGCGGGGCAAGGGAAGAGGCAGTAATAACAGTGAGAGTAATAATTTTCTTAAATCAAATTTCAGGCAAAGTGCTAATTGAGTTACTTGCATAAACTCTTTGGATTCCCATAAGCACTCTGAGAGACAGTAATTCTGCCCATTTTTCAGATGAGGAAACTGAAGCCCCATCAAGTGAAGTGACTTGCCCACAGCCACTCAGCTGGTAAGTGACGGGTGGGATTTGAACCCAGGCCACTCTGCCTCTTCTGGCCTGGAAAACAAATTCATAAACCACCCACTTACCACCATTATTTCCCTGTCCTGGGTAAGACATGAAGCCAGCCTGAACCAGGGCATCAAGTGTAGGCAGAGTAAGGAAGTTGGGAGTTGGTGAGCAGGATGTAGGGGCCCTAGAAAAAGAGGGGGTTTGAATCTTGGCAGCTGACTAAAGATGATACAGACAGAAATAGTAGTAATTGTCACCAGCATTTGTGGAGCTCTTACTGAGTCCCAGGAACTGTTCCAAACACATGTATGATTTCTTTGGAACTCAGAAAGGTTAAGACATTTGCTCAAGGTTGCACAACTAATAAGTGGCGAATCCAGGTTTAATATTTATGTTCTTTGCATTCTGCTAAGATGTACAGGGAGTGGTAGGAGGGGAGCCAGGGGAGGTGATGATGTGGGGGGTTTTGTTGTTTTTGGTAGCATCATTAAGGGAGTCAAGTGAAATAACTTGACAGAGCAGTACCAGTTTATTCATTCAGAATGTATTTTATTTCTAGTATCTAGAATATATAAAGAGTTCCCACAAATCAATAAGGAAAAAGACTAGGCATTGCAGTTAAAAACAGACTATGCAGTTTTAGAGAATTCCCTGGTGGTTCAGTGATTAGGACTCTGCTCATTCACTGTTGAGGGCCAGGATTCAATCTCTGGTCAGGGAACTAAGATCCCATGAGCCACATGGCATAGCAAGAAAAAAAATTGTGGTTTTTAAAAATGGGCAAAGACTTAAGTAGTTTACAAAAGGGCAAATCCAAATGGTTTCAAATGTTTTAAAGGTTGTTTAGTATCACTGATTAGAAGGGGAGTAAAAAACAAAATCTCACTGTCTTCATGGTTAGATGAAGCACCTACTTTGTGTCCAGAATTATGCTGGGAAGCAAGGAATAAGGGACCCCAGAGGTAGGACTTATGCTGTTGCTGGGGAGACAAGATCCTACTGAGGGCAGATGCTACGGCCTGTGCTTTCTTGTCTCCCCAGAACTGGGCATAGAGACCGGTGGGCTGGTGACTATTAGATTCATTAATCCATCCACTGATGAATTCCCCAAGTATTTAGTAAGCAGCTGCCCTGTGCCAGGCCCTGTGTTCTCTGAGCTAATAGAGGAATGAGTAAGACAGGCAAAGTTCCCTGCCCTTTTTGGAAAACAGACAATGAACAAGCTAAATGAATGAAGTATGGCTTCCACCTGAAAGAGGTAAGAGAGTGAGTTGGGTGGCTACCAGAGGGCACAGCCAGTGCAAAGGCCCTGAGGTTGAACTTCATCCAGTGTGTTGAAAGACCAGGGAGGAGGCCCTTGTGTCTGCAGGGAATGAGCAAGGGGGGACAGAGGCAGGGAGTGAGGGCATATGGCTGATGTGGGCTGGTCATTTGGGGCCCATAGGCCAAGGGGAGGACATTGACTTTTATTCCAAGTGAGGTAGAAGCCCTGGGAGGGGTTGGAACGAGGACAAATGTGACCTGACTTATGTTTTACAGGATCACTCTGGCTGCTGTCTTGAGAGACCATTGAGGGCAAGGGCAGAAGCTGGGAGACTCAGAGAAGGCAGCTGCAGTGGTCTAGGTGAGTTGTTTTTGCTTTTAAGATTTATTTATTTATGGTTGCTCTGGGTCTTCGTTGCTGCACTGGGGCCTTCTCTAGTTGTAGTGTACAGGCTTCTCATCGCAATGTTTTCTGTTGTGGAGCATGGGCTCTAGGACATTTGGGCTTCGGTAGTTGTGACGCATGGGCTGAGTTGCTCCATGGCATGTGGGATCTTCTGAGCCCAGGGATCAAACCCATGTATCCTGCATTGGCAGGGGACTTCTTTACCACTGAGCCACCTGAGAAGCTCTAGGTGAGTGTTGATAGGACTGGACCAGGTGATGTTAGAGGAGGTGTTGGAGAACAGATGGATGAATGAAAATGGGTACAGCTCAGGGGCTCTACTGAATCCAGGAAAGCCCTAGGGAAGAGGTGATCTGAAAGGAGGGAGCAAGAAGTCCCCCTTACATAGAAAAATATAATTTGGCATAATCTGATCCTTACCACAACCTGGCCAGGTGGATGGAATGTCCCCATTTACAGGTGAGGCATCTGAGGCCCAGGGAGACTGAATCATCTAGGGGACAGCATCACTGTGATGAACTTGGGCTTGGGAGTCAGACCTGAGGGTTGGGGCCAGTTTCTGTGACTTTGGACTTAAACATGAACTCTCTGCTTGTCTATAAAGGCCTATACAGTTGACCTCCATTGCTTCTTTTTTTTTTTTTTTTTTCTTTTTTAATATTTATTCATTTGGCTGCACCAGGTCTTAGTTGGGCATGCAAACTCTTAGTTGCAGCCTGTGGGATCTATTTGCCTGACTGGGGATCGAACCTGGGCCCCTGCGTTGGGAGCGTGAAGTCTTAGCCACTGGACCACCAGGGAAGCCCCTCTTCATCACCTCTTTTGCCTGCCCTCTTCGTGTTCTTCCATGGCTCACTCCACTCTAGCCGCACTGGTCGCTCGCTTAATTGTGAATCTGCTCAGAATCTCCCATGACTGCCATTTCACTCAGATAAAAAGCCCAAGTTCAGCCTCTGGCCAACAGGGTCCTGCACAGTCTGCCTGTTACCTCTCTCAGTTCAGTTCAGTTCAGTCGCTCAGTTGTATCTGACTCTTTGCCACCCCATGGACTGCAGCATGGCAGGCTTCCCTGTCCATCACCAGCTCCCAGAGCTTACTGAAACGCATGTCCATCGAGTCGGTGATGCCATCTAACCATCTCATCCTCTGTCGTCCCCCTCTTCCCCTGCCTTCAGTCTTTCCCAGCATCAGGGTCTTTTCCAGTGAGTCATTTCTTTGCATCAGGTGGCCAAAGTATTGGAGTTTCAGCTTAAGCATCAGTCCTTCCAGTGAATATTCAGGACTGATTCCCTTTAGGATTGACAGGTTTGATCTCCTTGCAGTCCAACGGACTCTCAAGAGTCTTCACCAACACCACAGTTCAAAAGCATCAGTTTTTTGGTGCTCAGCTTTCTTTATGATCCAACTCTCACATCCGTACATGACTACTGGAAAAACCATAGCTTTGACTAGACGGACCTTTGTCAGCAAAGTAATGTCTTTTCTTTTTACATCTCTGCCCTCACCTTTTCCCACTGTCCCTCTTACTTGGGGATCCAACCACACAGGCCTCCTTGCTGATCCTCAAACATGTCAAGCAAATCCCCACCTCAGGGCCTTTGCGCTAGCTGTTCTCACTGCCTGATGTTCTTGCCTCATATCCTCCTATGGATATTTCCTGCTGTCTTTCAAGTCTCAGCTTCGCCTGCCCAGAGAGGCAGGTCCTCTGTGACCTTGTCTGTAAAACTTGTTTTATTGTCTTTATAGCACTCTTAGAAATTATATTGAATATTTACACATTTGCTTGCTCACTGTACAGCTTCTCTGAACTGTATGCTTCTGGACAGCATGGACGGAGCCCCAGCTAGCTCACCTCTGCAGCAACTAGGAGTGAATTCGAAAAATGCAACCCCGGGTCTGGTGCTTTGGCACAGTGAACAACCTGTGTAACTGCTCTTGATGACCCTAGTCAGGGACCTTACTGCTTGTCTTTTTTTTTTTAAAGAATTGAAGTTATTTTAATATTTGCAGCATACATTTTGCTCAGTGGTTCAGTAATGTGCTTGAGTCATTCACAGAGATTTTCTCTTACCTTCACAGGTATACTGTTTAGCAAACTTTTATGAAATTATTAATTACAGCTTTGAATTATTAAATAAAGCATTTTTTTTTTTGACTGCACCACATGCTTGTGGGATCTTAGTTACCCAACCAGGGATTGAACCCATGCTGGGTCTTAACCACTGGACTGCCAGGGAATTCCCTAACTAAAGCTTTTAAAAACACACACACACACACACACACACATGCATGTATCCACTTAAACACATACACCCATGGTGTATACACACACACACACACACACATACATATGTGTGTGTATTTGTAAACTCTTAGAATTTACCCATATAAGATTGTTTTCTTCATCCATTAACCCTTCATCACAGGCTCCTTATTTACTCTGGGTCAGGAAATGTGGGACCTTGCTTATCTTATTGAAAGCAATATCTACAGTGGTGCATGGAATATAGTTAGTGCCCAAAACATATTTGTTTGAAGGGAGGGAGGGAGGAAGAGAGATAGAAAAATAGAGTGGAGGGAGAGGAAAGAAAAAACGTGTATCAGTCAGGATAAGTTTTGCTGCAGTAACAAGCATCCCCCAGAATCTTAGCAGTCATACTCTACAATGGTTTATTTTTTGTTCCTGCTACATGTCCAGTGCAGCTTAGCAGGGGGGTTTCATTCATTGTAGTCACTCAGAGCCTGGCCTGGTGGGGCTGCCACCACATCAAATGTGGCTGGTCACCCTACCGGGAAAATTAGATCTGTGGAGGTTCTTGCTCCAGTAATTAAATGCTTCAGCCCAGAAATGTCACGTGTCACTTCCTCTCACAACTCATTGTCCAGAACTGGTGGTATGCTTACCCAGTCATAAAGAGGCCAGGAATGCCATCTGCTTACATGCTTGGAAAGGGAAGAGTCAGAAATTTTTTTGTGCACAGCACTAATGATTGCAACCAATAGAAAAATAGAGAAACGGAGGCCGTGAGCCTCCATTTTCTCATCTATTAAATGGGCATAATCACATATTATGGTATATCATGTAATCACATCAGGACAATAATATGGTCCCCATGATTGATGTAGGGATAAAGTAAGATCACAGAGCAGTTAGCAGTTATGGTAGATATTAGCTGATATTATTTCTGTGCAGTTGTGTAAGTGCTAGGACCAGGTTTTTTGTGTTTTTTTTTTTAAGTGAAACAAAGTGTTTATTAGGAGGGAAAAGAGTGTGAATAGGCACACATGAGGGACTTAGAGTGTCATGCCCTCGTGGTAGTTTGAATCACTTATATGAGGCATTTTTCCCAGGTTCCCTTTGGCCAGTCATCTGGCTGGGTGATTGCCTGGCTCTGAGCTGGCACCCGATTTTGAACTGAGGCCAGCCTGTTCTCTGAATAATTTCATTGGGCCTGTAGGGGCAAGGCGGCGTGAGGCTTCAACGCAGGCCCTGAACACCTTTTCCTGTCCTGCAGATTTCCTGGGCACGCCCCCTCCTCTCACTGCTCATGCCACTAGGACTGGGGCGGCGGAAAAAGGCGCCACCTCTGGTGGAAAATGAGGAGGCTGAGCCAGGCCGTGGTGGGCTGGGCGTGGGGGAGCCGGGGCCCCTGGGCGGAGGTGGGGCGGGGGGCCCCCAAATGGGCTTGCCCCCCCCTCCCCCCGCCCTGCGGCCCCGCCTCGTTTTCCACACCCAGCTGGCCCATGGCAGTCCCACTGGCCGCATCGAGGGATTCACCAACGTCAAGGAGTTGTATGGCAAGATTGCTGAAGCCTTCCGGCTGCCAGCTGCTGAGGTACCTACTGGGGAGCTGGGCACTGGGGTTCCCTGATGGTGAGCTAGAGAGAGGCCGGAATGTGCATCCTGTTTGTGAGCTGTGGCTTAGGTGCTGAAGCTGCAAATACTGAGGCTTTACCCCAGTGAATTATGGGGAACTGGAGGCAGGGCTGGATGCTGAGTTTCATCAGGCATTGGGAGGCCTGTGCCCCAGTGGATTATGGGGGCTGGTGGCCACAGCTGGATACTGAGTTCCAGTCAGGCATGCATTAGGAGACCTGCAGCCCAATGTATTGTGGGTAACTGGAGACCAGAACTGGGTGCTGAGTTCCCGTCAGCACTGGGAGGCCTCAGCCCCAGTGGATTGTGGGAATGGACAGCCAGGGGTGGATGCTACATTCCCACCTTACATTGAGGGGTTTGTAGCCCAGCGGATTGTGGGAGCTGGAGGTCAGATGTAAGATTCACCCTGCTGTGATTCTTTGGGAGGTCCGACCCTGAGGATTTCAGGGGCCAAAGGAATGGAGGAAGCAAGGAAGGTGACAGTGAGATCTTGCAGGAAGTAGATCCAGGGGTCTCAGTAGGCAGGATGGGTATCTGTGCCCCTTCATTCATTCCAAAAGCATTTTCTGATCACCCACTGCATGCCAGGCTCTATGCCCTGGAACCAGTAGGGAGTTTTTTCTAGGACAGAAACCCAGCCCTAGCAGAGCTGACATCCTAGTGGGGACCTTGACTGAGCTCGGGGTGGTCAGGCACTGGGGGGATACCTCCAAGCCCTTCTCAGCACCCCTTCCTTCCCCCTCAGGTAGCAGTTGGCAAAGGGCATGGGAGAAAGGTGAGGGTTTAACGTTTCCCACTCCTGCAGGTGATGTTCTGCACCCTCAACACCCACAAAGTGGACATGGACAAGCTCCTGGGGGGGCAGATCGGGCTGGAGGACTTCATCTTTGCCCACGTCAAGGGGCAGCGCAAGGAAGTGGAGGTGTTCAAGTCGGAGGAGGCCTTGGGGCTCACCATCACAGACAATGGGGCTGGCTATGCCTTCATCAAGGTACCTGGGGGTGGGGCACCCAGAGTCTGGAGGGTAAGGCCTAGCCTATGATGGTAGGACCCAAGGGTGGCGCCACAGGGGCTGACAGCTCCTTTCCCCACAGCGCATTAAGGAGGGCAGCGTGATCGACCACATCCAGCTCATCAGTGTGGGTGACATGATCGAGGCCATCAACGGACAGAGCCTGCTGGGCTGCCGGCACTACGAGGTGGCCCGGCTGCTCAAGGAGCTACCCCGAGGCCGCACCTTCACACTGAAGCTCACAGAGCCTCGAAAAGCCTTTGGTGAGGGGCTGCTGCCTACCCCCTTGCCAGCCGCCACCCCCCACCCCATGCCTGCTCCCGCACGCAGTACCAAAGGCCACCAGCAGGTGGTGCCCAAAGCCCAGCTGGTGGTAACCGTGAGAAAGGGGGTGGGGCAGCCCCACCCTTTCTGTGGGGAGACAGGGAGAGGGTGTTGGCTTTCTGCCCAGCTCAGGAGGAGGATGGAGGCAAGGAGGAAGTTGCCCCCACACCTAGCTTCCAGGAACCATTAGCGTAGCCAAGCGCCCCCAACCTGGCCAACCCCTTAGCCCCAAGAAGCCAGGCTTGGCTGCCCTATGCCTGCCCCTCTACTTTTCTGTCCAGCTTCATTAACTCTCAGGAATGGGCTCAAGGTCCCTGGCGTGGGGGTGGGGGACTCTAAAACACTTCCCCAGGCAGATGGGGTTGGTCTGCTGCCCAGCAGCTAAACCCCCTTGGCCTTGGGGAAAGTAGCTAGAGACACAGGACCCATTCCCTTCCCGTCCCTCCGGCCTCGGGGACAGGAGTGGTCCCCTCCAGCCTCCCAGCCCTTTTCCATTCCTAGCTCCTGGCTGTGCCTCCTACACCCCGGCCAAGCCAGAGTCAGGATACCTGCCTCCTGGGGTCACCTCAGTCCCCAGCGCCCCCAAAGCCTACAGAAGCTTGGAGAAGGTGGAGGGCGGTCTGAGGCCGGGATGTCTGGGTTTCTGCCCAGAACATGCTGGAACTGGGCTCCTCCAGTCCTCACCCCTTCCCCCTATCTCCCACAGACATGATCAGTGTGCGTTCAGGGGGTGGCCGCCCTGGCTCCGGTCCCCAGCTGGGCACCGGCCGAGGGACCCTCCGGCTCCGATCCCGGGGTCCAGCCACAGTAGAGGATCTGGTGAGTGTTCGAGCTGAGCCTGAGTCCCTCCCCACTCCCCCCCGCAACCACCACTTTCCTGTGAAATAGGTGGCAGCATCACTCTTAGCTGAGGGCCTCTGGGCACTGGATGTCCGTCCACCTCTGCCACCTCCCAGCTCTGGGACCTTCCTTGAGCAAGTGGACCTCAGTTTCCTAATCTGTGAAATGGGGCTAATTATACTGCCACTTTTGGGTTTGTCATGAGGAAGAACCATGGGTTTCTATACCAAAAGTGGTGTTAAAAAAAAAAAACTGCGCCCAGCGCTCAGTATAATTACAGGTATATTCACATTATCATAATGTCATCGTCCCTCTTCCCACCCCCAGCCTTCAGCCTTTGAGGAGAAGGCCATTGAGAAGGTGGATGACCTGTTGGAGAGTTACATGGGTATCAGGGACACAGAGTTGGGTAAGTGAGGAGGGGGTCATCAGGGTCTGGGGATGGGTGGGAGTGTGGAAGAAAGGGGCTTGTAGGTCCTGTGGGGCCGAGTCTGCCCTGAGCCCCTCTGTCATCTGTGCCTCCATTCTGCTCCCCCGTCCTTCCCCCTCCAGCGGCCACTATGGTGGAGCTTGGAAAGGACAAAAGGAACCCGGACGAGCTGGCTGAGGCCCTGGATGAACGGCTGGGTGACTTCGCCTTCCCGGATGAGTTTGTCTTTGACGTCTGGGGGGCCATCGGGGACGCCAAGGTTGGCCGCTACTAGGCCTTCCGCTGGACCTCAAGATGACTTGGGCCAGTGGGCCAGGCCCGGTGGGAGCCTCTGGGGCGGAGACACCATAGCCCGGACCCCAGCGTCTGGCTTGGGCCCAGCTCAGTAGCCTGGAGATGATGCGGAGCGGAGGTGGGGCCGGGCCTCTGCCTCTCCTCCAATCGGTACCACCCCCTCGTCAGTTCCCAGCCTGGCTGGGGCGCCCAGCCCTCTGCCCCCGCCCTTCTCCCCACCTACCTCAGCCAGGGTCAGGCACAGCGGCGGAGAGGGACCAGCCAGATTGGGTGGCCACCCCCACCTCCCCGCCCCCAATACTTTCCGCCTCAGCTGCCAAACTGGTCCCTCCTATCTCCCTGGGGCCTCGGGTTCTGTTTGGGGGTCATGACCTCCCTAGTTTCCTGATGCAGGGAATGCAGGAGGGGGTGTGTCCCCCCTCAGCAAATGCAATAATACCCTCCTCTTCCACTCCCCACCCCCCACCCCCATCTCCCCAGAGGAGCCCCCTCACTGTGGAGTCTGTTACCTCCGCATTTGAAACACTAGTCTGCTGTGAAACCCCCCCAAACTCCCTCCCTCCCCAGCCCACCTCATGTCTCCCTCAGCTCAGCCCCAGACTGAAGGGGCAGGAGGGAGGGATGATGGTGGTGGGCTTTTGTACCTGAATTTGCTGTCTGGAACATAAAGAATCTATCTGCTGTTGGATCTGTGTGGTGGCTTCGGGGTGGGAGAGGAGGGTGGGTCGGGGCTGGGAAAGAATGTAGCAGCTGAAATCCATCTTCTTCGGGCTCCAAATTGAATTAAGAGCTGGCCCCAGCCACCCACCCCCTCCCACCCGTTCCGCCTGATGAGGCTCTTGGCTGCAAGCCACCAGGCTTCCAGGCAAGGCCGGAGCTTCTTCTCCTACTCAGGGTGCAAATCTTGCTCCCTTTTGGACAAAGCTTCCCGCCACCCTCTGGCCTGATGTAAACAGTGGGCAAGAGGCAGTGGGCCCTTGTCTGTTCCGACCCAGTGGCCCGGAGAGCCCCCAGGCCAGAAAGTGAAAGTGTTACTCGCTCAGTCCTGTCCGACTCATTGTGACCCCGTGGACTGTATAGCCCGCCAGACTCCTCTGTCCATGGAATTCCCCGGGCAGGAATACTGGAGTGGGTTGCCGACCCAGGGATCGAACCCCAGTCTTCTGCATTGCAGGCAGATTCTTTGCTGTCTGGGCCAGAAGGTATGGAGAAAGAAAGATGAGGTGGGCTTCAGATGGGGTCTCAGCCTGCCCCAGTCAGTGCTGATGGGAGGAGCCCACCCCAAGGCTCGGCGTTGGAGGGTAGCAGTCACGATGCACCCTCACTCACCCCACGCCCCCTGCTCCGCCTAGGCTGACTGGATGTGTGGGGTCTGCCAGCGTCCAGGGCACACCATACTTCTGTGCTGGATGTAATAAACCTGGAGTGCTTGTTTTGACAACCTACTTCATCCTTGAGGATTGAGGGGGGACCAGGGCAGGGGTGGGTGGGACCCTCACCAGACCTGGAGGGAAGAGCAAGGATTGAAGCAAAGGGAACCCAGCCAGAGGTCCCCACAGGAATGTCTGGAGGCGAGCTGAGAGGCAAGGTGTGAGCCTGCCTGCTCCCCACTTCCAACATGCAGGCAATGGGTCCTGGGAGGGGGGCACGGGGACGGAGGTTACTCCAGGATTCCCCGGGCACCTGTGCGCACTTTGCATGTCTGTGTTAATTGCTCAGGTTGTGAAGGGGTGAGGCTCTGAGTCTGGGTGTTGAGAGGGGTAGGACTGTCTCTCGGTGGTGGTGGTTTGTACTGCGTTGAGGGAATAGGGTGTGACAGCTGTCTTTACGTTCCAGGGTGTTTGTAACTGGCAGGGCTTGTGTGTGGAGTGTGGCTGTGTGACTGCATCTTGGGGTATCCAGTGCCGTAAGCAGGCTTCTCTGGGTGTTGCTGTTACTAGGGGTGTGACCGGCTAGATCTCGGAGTATCTAGGCGGTTACCATCCTTATGTCTCAGGCATATACAGTGTGTAACCTGTGGGGCCTGTCTTGGACTGTTAGGGGGCATCTCTGGATGATTTGGGGTGTGGCTGGGGGGCTCTGTCAGTGTTAGCGGTTGTGAGCACTGCTCAAGGTGCTGGGTCAGACTTGGACTTCCCAGGTGGCTCAGTAAAGAAACCACCTCCAATATAGGAGTCGGGGGTTCGATCCCTGGGTCCAGAAGATGCCATGGAGAAAGAAATGGCAACCCACTCTAGTATTCTTGCCTGGGAAATCCCATGGACAGAGGAGCCTGGAGGGCTACAGTCCATAGGGTTGCAAAAGAGTCAGACACAACTTAGTGACTCAGGAACAAGGGGTGTAATGGTCCCTTTCTCAGGGGCCTGTATTTCAGGCTGTTGGGAGTCTGTAACTATGGGTGTATCTGGTGTTGGGGGTGACACTGTCTCAGGGTGACAGAGGCTGACGCCAAGGGTCTGAGGAATGTGGCTGCTGCTGGGCTGGAAACAGGCCATGATGGTGGCGGGATCTTGGAATGTTAAGGGATACAATTGTGTATGTTTGAGTGTGAGACCATTGTGTGTGCGCGCGCGCATGCATGCACACACATGCCCCTGCAGGATGTGATTCTAATTCTTGGGGCAGGAGGTGAGGATGCAGCTGTGTGCCCACAGGTGTGGCTGTGTGTGACTTGGGACCACGTCCTAGAGCAGGATCTAGGAGACCGCCTACCAGTCACCACACCTCCTGGTCCCCCTGCCCCGCTTCGGCCTCCTCCTCCCTCTCCCTTCCTGGGGGATGACTGGCTGCACGCCTGGGCTTTAAGCCCCTGTGTAAATAATGGGCGGATCTCCTAGGCTGGCTGGACCTGATCCAAACTGGTCCACCCAAGGCTCTGCCCACCACCACCCACCCAGCATCCAGGAAGGCTCTGGCAGGGCAAGGGGCTGCCACTGGCCCCACTCAGGGCTCGCTCTCCCACCTCACAGCCCTGCTGGGGGTAGCGGCAGCCCCCCTAAGCCGCTCCCGCCTGCCCTGGGCGACACTCACATTTTCCAGTGTTTAGATTTTATCCGCTTTATTAATGAGGCAGGCAAGAGGCCCACGCCTGGGGGGCGGGGAAGGGGGCTGCTCCCGTCCCACCAGGGGAAGAGGGTCACGGGGCAGGGAGGACAGGCCAACTTCCTGGAGGCCCCCACTTCCTCAGGAGGGGAGCTAAGGTCTGGGAGTGGTCCCTGACCATTGCCAGGAGTGCGGGGGGGTGGTGGTCCCTGCCAACCCAGGTCCCCTGAAGGCATACACCGAGTGGAACGGCCCCTGGAGGCTGGAGTGGGCAGCGGGAGGAGGCAGGGAGCGGAGGAGCCGCCCCAGGAGGGAGGGAGGGGGGAGGGAGCGGCCTGCCGGAGAGCTCGGGCGCAGCAGGCTGGGGTGCAGCTGGGCAGCAGAGCAGCGGGGCAGCAGGGGCCAAACGGCAGGCGATGGGGACCCTGCGTCGGAGGCAGCACTGGGTAAGAAGGCTTGGGCCTGAGGACCGTTAGTGGGGGAGGCAGGCATGGAAGGATGGGGTACCCCCAGCCTGTGCTTCCTGTGTTCTTTGACTCTCAGCCCATCTGTCTGTCCCAGTTGATCTTATCCTCTGTCCGGCCTCTCTTTCCAGAAGACCTAGCAGTTCTGCCCTCTCAGCCCTCACCAGGGGGTATCAAGGAAGGGATGGTGATGGGTCAGCCTTGAGGCCTCTGGGGCAGGGGGTGGGGAGCCAGCAGGAGGAAACTGGGCAGCCAAGGGGTGGCAGCAGTGGTCAGAGGTAGGGCCTGGGTGGGAGACAGCAGGGGAGCTCAGAGGTGGGAGTGTGGGGCGCAGGGCTGGGGCTCTGAGGACAGGCCAGAGGTGCCGAAGGGGCAGGTCTGTGGGCACAGAGATGGGGCCTTGAGGACAGAGATGGAGCGATGGGGACAAAGATGGGGGCTGAAGGGACAGGGAATTGGCCCGGGGGGAAGTGTGGGGGGAAGCGATGTGCCCATGGTGGGAGAGGTGGGCTGTGAGCATGTAGGGTGGGGCCAGAGTAAAGGGTGATGGTCAGAGATGGGGCAGTGAGGTCAGGTGGGGCCCTGGGTTCAGAAATGGGTTAATGGTTACCAGAGAGGGCTGGGGTCCCAGGAATTTGTGGTGGTGTCAGAATGGAAGGTGGGTGTCAGGTGTGTGGGTAAGGCTCAGAAGTGGGGTTGGAGACAGGTGGATTGAAGCCAGGTGAGCCCTGATGATCAGAGAAGGGGTGCAGTGGGGGCCGACTGGGGCCGGGAGCGAGAGATCGGCCGATTCGGGGCAGCGGAGGAGAACTGGATCAGGCGTGGGGCAGCCAGAGTCATTTAGAGTTGCCATGGGTACAGGGTCCCTAAGAGAACTCTTATAAAGTCAAATGGGTCGGGATGATCTG
Source organism: Bos grunniens (assembly GCF_055505025.1). Lineage (NCBI taxonomy): Eukaryota > Metazoa > Chordata > Mammalia > Artiodactyla > Bovidae > Bos > Bos grunniens. The sequence continues at coordinate 11,376,540 of NC_141171.1, forward strand.
GGAGGGGAAAACCAGCTGGTCCAGGCCAACGGCAGGACTTCACCTTCTTCTCCTCTCCTCTTCCCAGCCCCACCCCCAGCACCTGACATGAGCCCTTGCGGGCCCCTCAACCTGAGCCTGGCGGGCGAGGCGACCACGTGCACGGCACCCGGGGCCCCCAACACGTCCGCCGGACCACCGTTGGGCCTGGCGGGCGCATCGCCCGCGCTGCCCATCTTCTCCATGACGCTGGGCGCCGTGTCCAACGTGCTGGCGCTGGGGCTTCTGGCGCAGGCCGCGGGCCGTCTGCGGCGCCGCCGCTCAGCAGCCACCTTCCTGCTGTTCGTCGCCAGCCTGCTGGCCACCGACCTGGCGGGCCACGTGATCCCGGGTGCGCTGGTGCTGCGCCTGTACGCGGCGGGGCGCGCGCCTGCCGGCGGCGCCTGCCACTTCCTGGGCGGCTGCATGGTCTTCTTCGGCCTGTGCCCGCTGCTGCTGGGCTGCGGCATGGCCGTGGAGCGCTGCGTGGGCGTCACGCGGCCGCTGTTGCACGCAGCCCGCGTTTCGGTGGCCCGTGCGCGGCTGGCTCTGGCAGCGCTGGCCGCCGTGGCCTTGGCCGTGGCGCTGCTGCCGCTGGCGCGCGTAGGCCGCTATGAGCTGCAGTACCCCGGCACGTGGTGCTTCATCGGACTGGGCCCGGCGGGAGGCTGGCGCCAGGCGCTGCTCGCCGGCCTCTTCGCCGGCCTTGGCTTGGCTTCTTTGCTTGCCGCGCTCCTGTGCAACACGCTCAGCGGCCTGGCCCTGCTGCGCGCCCGTTGGCGGCGCCGCCGCTCTCGACGACACTTCCCAGCCGGAGGAGGCCCCGACAGCCGCCGTCACTGGGGAGGGCGTGGACCCCGCTCGGCCTCCGCTTCGTCCGCCTCGTCCGTCGCTTCGGCCTCCGCCGCCCCGGGCGGCTCTCCGAGCCGTGGCTCCTCACGCAAAGCCCGCGCCCACGACGTGGAAATGGTCGGCCAGCTCGTAGGCATCATGGTGGTGTCGTGCATCTGCTGGAGTCCCTTGCTGGTGAGGGGCGCACAGGTCCACTCCAACCCTGCTCCTTCCCACGCCTTCCGTGACCCCTCCCACCCTTTTCCATTCTGTGTCCTTTCTCCCTGACCCAGCCAGGGCTCTGCCCTTTTGCCCCCACCTGCCGGAGTCCACCCTTTGCTCTCTCCCTCTGACGTCCCACTCTTTCCAGGCCCCTTGTCTTTCTCCTTCCTGGGGTCTGTATAGGTCACCAGATCCAGGCAAGCCTCCCCTTCCAACCCCACCCTCCTAAGTGCCTTCATTCCCTAGCTCCCTTCTAGCATCACCACCTCTTTCCTTTTTTTCCCCTATTTTATTTTTGGCCGTGCTGGCTGTTAGCTGCTTCTCGGGCTTTTTCTCTCGTGGTGCGCGGGCTTCTCTTTTGCCCAGTGTCTTATTGCCTGGTGCGGGCTCTAGGATGCATGGGCTTCAGTAGAAGAGGCATGTGGGCTCAACAGTTGCAGCTTCCAGGCTCCAGAGCACAGGCTCAGGGGTTGTGGTGCTCTGGCTTAGCCTCCCAGCTGGCATGTGGGAAATCTTTCCAGACCAGGGATTGAACCCGTGTCTCCTGCATTGGCAAGCAGATTCTTTACCACTGAGGCACCAGGGAAGCCTTTTCTTCCATCCTCTGTCCTTTGGGGTATCTGGGACTTCTTTCTCGCCTGAGCGCACACCCAATGAAGGCCTTTGCTTCTGCCATGCTCTGTAAGGCCCTGCTTGCCACCACCCCCGCTCTCCACAGCTCCTTCCCAATTAGACTCCCACTTACTTTTACATTGCGTCCCTCCTCACAGCCCCCTTACTTCCCAGGCACACTCCCACCCATCCCAACCCTACCCTTCCCCAGACCCCTTTTCTTACACCGCCCCACCGCTCACACCACCTTTTCCCGCAGGTGGTGGTGGTGCTGGCTGTAGCAGGCTGGGGCTCCAGCTCCCTGCAGCGGCCGCTGTTTTTGGCCGTGCGCCTCGCCTCGTGGAACCAGATTCTGGACCCCTGGGTGTACATCTTGCTGCGCCAAGCAGTGCTTCGCCAACTGCTTCGCCTGCTGCCTTCAAGGGCAGGCGCCAAGGGCAGCCATGGAGGGCTAGGCCTAAACAAGAGCACTTGGGAGGCCAGCTCGCTGCGCAGTTCTCGGCACAGTGGCCTCAGTTCTTTTTAGGCACACCCGGCGTCTAAGCCAGACCATCCGGGACCGGCCTCAGGTCCGCAGGGCAAAGACTTCGGGGAATGAAATCTTTTTGCCGACAAGCCCAGGGCGGTGGGTCCTGTCTGGGCTGCGGCACCCTGGTGGCCGCGCGGAGGCGGCAGAGGCGCTGTGTACGTCTCCGGGGTGTGCAGTTCTTGAACTTGCCACGCGGGGGCATAGAGATGCAGAGCGGGAGTCGCGGGAGCATGCGCGAAACGCCATGGTCGCAGTCCTGGGGGGAGCTCCGCTGGGAGCAGAGCAAGAGGGTCTGGGGACGCTAGTCGCCCCTGTCGCCATCAGGAATGACTCCCACAACCATTCGCTCATCGTAGCCCTGAGGTCCCCCAACACACCCCAAGTCCCTAGCCACAAGCCACGCCCCATCACGGGACTCTCTACACAACTCTGAAGCTTCTCCCATCGCAGCCCACCTAGGCTCTCCACCAGTTACAGGCCTGAATCTCCACCATCCCTTGACCCCTCTTCATATGACCCCCCACCAGTGCATCTCCCCATCACTCCCTACACCGCCAGCCACCCATTGCTTCCCTTCCCAACTCTTCCCACCTCCAAGCACTCCTCCCCGCCCCCATCATCACTGTGCACAAAAAAACAACAGGATGCATGGATGGGGCAAACCCCAAAGGCCTTTTTAAAAACTACTAACAGCTCGGTGCGGGCAGGGGTGGGGGAGGGGGCTAGCAGCTCCCAGCCACAAAGTCGAAGTCCCGAAAGGCCGCCTGTTCGGTGGCTGTGAGGGGCCGTGCGTCGCGGGGTGGGCTCAGCGTGGGGGCCTCCCCTGTGAATTCCTCGTCAAAGTTGCTGACATCAGTGCGGCCGGCCAGCGTGGGTACGAAAGGCGGCGGCAGGCGCCGGGCCAGCAGGGCATCCCAGCCCAGGGTCTGCGGGGCGAGGAGGGGGAAAGGTCACCAGGGGAGGCTCGGGGCAGACCACAGGAGGGTCTGCTCCTTGCGACCTAAGTCTGGGTCTTTGAGAATCAACATAGAGTCACACGACAGAGGTGGGGGCGGGGGTCATGCTGGGAGCTCAGGAAGGGTTACAGCATGAGTGAATGGGGAGGGCCGGCAGCTGGGCTCCTACACAGCAGTGCTCCCAACAGGCCAGCCTGCAGTTAACTTGGGTGGGTGTAGGAAGGTCAGTGGAGGTAAATGGGAGGAAGCAAAGGCAGGTGGGTGTTGAGGGGAGGTAACAAGGCTGGAAGTGAAGCCACTAGGTCTTGGGCATGGGGGAATGGGTCCTGGGGGTGGGAGACTTCACCCTGAAGAAAGGCTGTTTTTTCACATCCTCAGCATCCCTCTCGCTGGATCCCAACCTCCGCTCTGGATTCCTCCGCAGGAGCTGGGTGGAGGGAGTTCCATGTCAGTGTTTCCCTTCCCAGCCCCAGGGTCACTTCCCCTGGCTCACCCCAAGTTGGGCGGGGGTCCTTACCCTGCGCATGATGCCAATGGCTTCAGCTGACAGGAAGCGGGGGTAGCGAACCTCATCGTTGACGATGCTGTCAAATACCTCCTCCTCATCATCCCCTGGGAATGGGGACTGGGACAAGGAGAGCTTGGATGAATTAGGCCCCTCTGACCATACCACACCTGGTTCCATTCACCCAGGGGTCCAGCTGTACTTTGACATGGCTCACTTGAGAGGGGAAGGACCCCAATTTACAGATGCAGAAACTGAGGCCAAGGAGGCAGAGCTACTTGTCCTCAATCAGCTAGCCCATAGTGGAGGGTGAATCTGACACCCTCCTCCTACTGGCCCCCCTGCTGGATCAGCAGCAAAGAACCCGCCTGCCAATGCAGGAGATGCAAGTTTTTGATCTCTAGGTCAGAAGATTCCCTGGAGAAGGAAATGGCAACCCACTCCGGTGTTCTTGCCTGGAAAATCCCATGGGCAGAGGAGCTTGGCAGGGTACAGTCCACAGTGTCACAGAGTTGGGCATGACTTAGTGATTAAACAACCCTCCCACCTCACCAGCACACACGCAGGTTACCAGGGACAGGCAGGGTGGAGCGCATGGGATCTCACCTCACCAACCAGCATTTCATAGAGCAACACGCCCAGTCCCCACCAGTCCACCGCACGAGTGTACGACGTGTCCGTCAGCACCTCAGGTGCCAGGAACTCTGGGGTCCCACAGAAAGTGCTGGTCCGGTCTCCATAGCCCATCCCTGGGGGGGTGGCAAGGCCACGTGAGGTTATGGGGGAGGTCACAGCTCTAGCCCAGCCCAGCATGGGGTGGTCTAGACAGCCAGCCCTAGGAACCCAGTAAGGTAAGCCAGGTGGGGCTGGGGGGCTCCATTACCTCCCCACTCTGTCTGAACCCCAGAAGTCAGCCCCGCAGATCCGAACCCCGCCCCTCACCCTCCTTGCAGAGGCCAAAGTCTGCAATCTTGACATAGCCCTCGGTGTCCAGAAGCAAATTGTCCAACTTCAGGTCCCTGTGAGAGGGGGTGGAAGAATGTAAAGAGGGATGAGTGGGGAAGTGGGTTCTGCCTGAAGCCTGAGGGCCCCCCAGTGGACAAAGCGGGTATGTGCATGTATGCACGAGCCCACAGGCGTGAACCTGCACACGCACACACACCTGTAGACAATCTTGTGTTCGTGGAGAAACTGCAGCCCCAGCACCACACAGGCCGAATAAAAGCTGCAGAGAGAGGCTGGTATGAGGGACCCAGGTCTCTAGGCAAGGTAGGAGGGTCACAGAAGGCTCCCACATCGTCAAAAGCCCCCCGCAGTCCCCCGTAACTCCAGGAGGTGTGGGGAGGCAGGGTGCCAGGCTCACACAGCACGGGGCTCCGAGAACACATCACTGTGGATGTGCAGCATCAGGTCCCCGCCAGCTGAGTACTCCATCACGAAGCATACATGCTCTGGTGTCTGGAAACAGCCAAACAGGTTCACCAGAAAGGGGTGTCCCGCATTGGTCACAGCTGCCAAGATCCGCTTCTCACACATCAGGCTGGGCAGGGCAGGGGGGAGGGGGATGGGGGTCAGAGAACACAGCAGCTCACTACCCCTGACTCCCGTCATTCCCTAGTCTTCAATCATCAGATGTTTGCTCAAGGGCCTTGAATGGCTGTGCACACTTGGGCAAGTTGCTTAATGCGTCTGAACCTGCTCAAGAGGCACCCAGAATCCATCCATTGTCCTAGTAACAGTCCCCTAACTTCCTTTTGGGAAACCACCAGGGGAACTGTTACTTCCCTTCAGAGCACCCCATCTCCCAGGCCAGGAATTGGTTCATGAATGGGCAAGCCAAGCCAATGGGTTCAAACTCAAGATTTCTGCTGGAATGAACAAGGGAGAAGAGCCAAAGCTGGCAGATGAGCCCTAAAGTGCTAAAGCAGGAGGTATCTCTGACCCTATGAGGGGAGTACAAGCAAAGCCCACACAGATAAAAGCAGACGTGAGAGACGTCAACTGAGCACCTGGATACAGCCATGCCTGAAGGTAGTCCACCCCTGGACTTTTCTGATCCAGAGCAATAAATTCCTCTATTTGCTTAAGCCTGTCTAAGTCGGATTCCTGGTTAATAAAGGGATGTCAAGAAGACTGGGACTATTTCAGTGCCTCTACTGGGCATTTACAGGGCGCAAGGCACTCTGCAGAATGATCTAGAGGCATCCTCCCATTCAATCCACCCAGCAACCCTGCAAGAAAGGATTACTCCCCTTTTATAGATGGGGAGGCTGAGGTTCAGAGGGTAAAGTGAACACTCTAAGGTTTCTATGCACATCTGTAGCAGAGGCAGGATTTGAGCTCAGGGTCCTGACCCCAAAGCAGAGTCAGTACATGGCACCATTAATAGCACAGGCTTCAGAACCCAAGTCCCTAAGTTCAAATCCCAGACCTACTGCTTACTGGCTATGTGACCTTGGGCAACTGGCTCAATTTCTCTGTGCCATCAGAACTGGGACCATAACAGTGTTGACCTCTTAGAGCTGTTGTGAGGAAGGAGTTACTGAATGTAAAGGACATGATGGGTGCTTGCTAAGAGTCATTAAATACTGGTGGCTCAGTCGGTAAAAGAATATGCCTGCAATGCAAGAGACTACCTGCAATGCAGGAGACCCGGGTTCGATCCCTGGGTCGGGAAGATCCCCTGGAGAAGGAAGTGGCAACCCACTCCAGTATTCTTGCCTGGGAAATCCCATGGACAGAGGAGCCTGGTGGGCTACACGGGGTTGCAAAAGAGTCAGATACAACTTAGCAACTCAATGACAACTAGCTTAGTAAGTAGGAATGATTGTTATGAATCATTCTCACAGAACTCCCAGGAAGGGAGTGCTCTGTCTCCCACTTCCCAGAAGAGAAGACTGACGTTCTCAGAGGGCATGAGCAGGGTCCCCACCTCTCCACCTCGTCTCGGGCCACAATGTCCCCTTTCTTCAAAGCCTTGATGGCGAACAGCTCCCCACTGGGCCGGAATTCAGAGAGCAGCACCTGAAACCACAGTGGTCACAGGGGTGGCCTTAGTGGCCAGTCTAAGGACCTGGGGTGTGGACCCCCAGCCCCCCAACTCCTTACCCCACCCCATACCTCACCTTCCCAAAGTGACCCCGGCCCAGCACTGCCAGGAACTTGAAATCCTCGAGGGTCAGGGGTGACTTCCTCAGAGGGCTGCAGAAAGACAGGACTGGTGGGGAAGGGACAGTGGGCAGGGGTGGTGGGTGGTGGCCAAGGGAGGGGTGTCACCTGCACAGCGTGGGGCCTGGTGTCTCCTGGGTCTCCGAAGGCAGCTCGGGAGTGGTAGTAGTTGCCTGGATCGGAGAACTCTGTGACAGAGAGAGGAGGTCAGAGTACAATAACCCATAACCACAATGGATATGACCCATCTCCAGTCTGACCTCTCATCTCCGTAAAGTCAAAGCTATGTGTTTTCCAAGAGTCATGTACAGATGTGAGAGCTGGACCATAAGGAAGGCTGAGCGCTGAATAACTGATGCCTTTGAATTGTGGTGCTAGAAAAGACTCTTGAGAGTCCCTTGGACAGCAAGGAGATCAAACCAGTCAATCCTAAAGGAAACCAACCCTGAACAGTCATTGGGAGGACTGTTGCTGAAGCTCTAATACTTCTAACCTATTGCCTTTATTGGTAACAGCCTTATGGAACAACCTAATTCTTTACACCATATGAATATATAATGAAGAATCAAAATTAAAAATTTAAGTTGGAGAAAATTTACCTACTAGTCCATCATTCCCACTATAGAGATAGTTTTAAAAGCTCAACCAGTGCAAACAGGTAAACAATAGGAAATACAGTTTCTCCTGCCCCAGCTGCTCTCCCCAGAGCCAGCTGCTGTTAATGATATCGTGAGTACCTTTCTAGATGTATTTTATACTCATTCAAGCATTTTTGTGTGCATGTGTGTGCACGGCCATCACAGATGTCCAGGAGTGGAACATCTAGGTCAAGATAACACCCATTTTTATCTCAACCAGCTTGCCCTCCCAAGAAGATGTAGTGATTCACATGCCTCCCACTGACTGCCTGCCTGTTCTCCCGCATCCTCTCCAGCATTCAGTGTTATTCAACTTCTGGATTTTTTTCTTTTTTTTTTTTGCCAAATTCATCTATTTAATGATATCATTTAATGCCATGAAGCATATAATATTATTGCTGCCATTTTTTAGAAAATAAGGTATAAAATGCATTCAGTGGGGTGGGTAATGGGACCAGCTCTTACACATGTGTCTACCCAGATGCCTGTAAGCTATACCAGGGGTTGGTAAACTCCGTATTTTGTACAGTCTGTAAGCTAAGAATCATTTTTATGTTTTTAAAGGGTTGAGGAGAAAAATCAAAAGAAGAAAAATAGTTTATGATTCCTGAAAGGGATGTGACACTCAGTAAGGCTTTCCCAGTGCATAGCCACACCCCTTGGTGTCTATATCACATTTTGCTGCTTTCTATGAGAGTGGTATTGACGAGACATCACTGTGACCCGTCTGACCCACAAAGCTGAAGATACTGACGATATAGTCCTTTCCAGAAAAAGTGTACTTGCCCTCTGACCTAGATCAAGCTTCAGAACATTTTCATCATGCTGGCAGGCTCTCCTGAGTCCACCCTCCTGTCAATAAACTGCCTGGAGGAAACCACTAACTTGACTCCTGTCATCGACATGAGTTTTAAACTTGATCATTTTACAGGGTGGTGTGCTAACCGCCAAGAGGTGAAGCGGCTTGGCGTGGGTCACACAGATAGGCAACAGAGCAGGAGTGGGGCCCAAGTGGCCTGGTTCCCGAGCTCATGCGTTTGTCTGGGATAGAAAATGAGACCCCAGCTCTGGCAGAGATGAGCTGTGTGACCAAGGAAGTTCCTGGTGAGAGCTTGGAACTTGAGCTGGGCCAAGGTGGGGTGCTCACCAGACTGGATGGGCTGGAAGGAGGACCCAGAGGGCTCTTCTGGGGTGAGCTGTCTGTCTCAGTCCCAAGGTTCAGCTTCTCCACAGATATGTCACTGCGGCACAAAGAAGGAGGGCGCATCTAAGACCTGGCACCCGGGAAAGCAGCCAGGGGCAGCGGGCCTCCCAGGGCCCTGCCCCCCGCTTACCCTGTGGACCGAGCCTCAGGTCCTGGTGAAGCCCCCGGGCTGAAGGTACCAGTGGCTGTGGCGTTGGGGATGAGCCTGCGGAGCAGCCGTACCCAGGTGGCGACGTCAATGTTCATCTGCCTAGCGCGCTGAAATGCCTTCCCTGGGGAGGGGCGAGGGAGGGGGTGGACATTAGCCTCCATGACACGCGCGGCACCCCTGGTCTCTGCCCTGCCCCGGTTCACCTCCTCACCTTGCTGCTTGGAGAAGATCTTCTTCTGTCGTCGGAGCCGGGGGATCCTCTCAATGACAGGGTTGCGGAAGGTGACCTGAGGGGAGGGGCTGGCGTGAGGACCCTGGCCCTCCTCTAGCATCTTGCTGGGGGAAGCCTCAGGGTCATAGTGTGCACACCCGTACATTTCCAGGGTTCCAGTCACTGTGGCATCGCATCCAACCACAGAGTACCATGCAGCGTACTAAGGGGTCACAAAGCCAATCCATCCTTTGACAGGACCACCTCTTGAAAGCCACCCTGGAAAAGCAAGAAGCAGGCAGGCAAGCAGGCCCTCTTCTAGGGGTGGGGAGCAGCTCTGATCCAACAAGACCTACGGACGACTCCAACAAATGGGAACTACCCTTCCTCTGGTGTCCTGCCTCCCCACCTGTGCTCACAGACCAGCATCACCAGCATCACCTGGGAACCTGCTGGAAAGGGAGATTCTCAGCACCTCCACCCACCCCGGACCCACTAAATAAGAAACCCTGGGGGTGGAGCCCAGCAGTGTGTGTTCCAGCAAGCCTTCCAGGTGATGATGCTGGTATCCACTCATGTGGGGAAATCACTGGTTTCGTGGAATTCTCCCAACTGCATCACATCTTCTGGAAGGTGCTGAAGTCATAGAACTGTGTGACTTTATGGGTGTCCCCGATCTGGTCACCTCTAGCCACGTGTGGCTACTGAAATAAAGTAAAATGTAAGCTGACTGAAAACATCAGTCCCCCAGTCACACTAGCCAGACTTCAAGTGGCTAGCGGCTACTATATAGGAGGACGCAGACACGGAACAATTCCATCTACGATAGAACTCAACTATTGTAGGTTCATCGACAACAGAACTGCAGAAGGTTCTACAGGATGGTGCTTTGGGGAGAACAAAATAGAATGTTATAAGTAAACCCTGGGGACTTCTCTGGTGGTAAAGAGTCCGCCTGCCAATGCAGGAGACACAGCTGATCCAGGCAGATCCCACATGCCGCCGAGCAGCTAAGTCCGTGAGCCACAACTTCTGAGCCTGTGCTCCAGAGCCCATGCTCCATCACTAGAGAAGCCACAGCAATGAGAAGCCCGCCCACCACAACTAGAGAAGAGCCCCAGCAGCAACAAAGACTCAGCCAAGACAAAAATAAAAATAAGTAACATTTTTTAAAAAAGAAACAATCTTTCTTAAAAGAAAATAGTAAGTAAATCTTGAAGACAAGCAGGACTGCCTCAGCACTCTCACCCCTGGCCACCCACCACTACTGTCCACTTGGGTTTTGGACAGTCTTCCTAACAGAAGAATAATTTCATGGCCCTGCCATGTGAAGTCAGCTCTTCTCTGCTCCTTTCCTTCTGTGGTCCTGGATTACGAGATCATGTAAGAATTTTTACCCAGATAGTAAGATAGCCCTTGACTATTTCAAGAATTTTTCTAGATATTTTTAGGAATTAGTAAATTAGTTAGAAATTAGTGAAAAGTGACTAATGTTGTGAAATTCTGAAAGCATTTTCTAGTGAAAACTTAAGAGTAATATAGATTTTTGGTCTGTATAGGCTTCCCTGGTAGCTCAGCTGCTAAAGAATCCACCTGTAATGCAGGAGACCTTGGGTGGGGAAGAGTCACTGGAGAAGGGATCGGCTACCCACTCCAGTATTCTGGCCTGGAGAATTCCATGGACTGCATAGTCCATGGGGTTGCAGAGAGACACAAGTGAACAACTTTCACAGCCAAGGAAAAGCTTCTTTCAGGTTAATCTTTAAACTCACTTGAACCCAATGACTCTCTTGATATTTATCCCATTCCTGAAAACAGAGTTAATTATACAGCTGTTTGTTTTTTTTTTTAATACTGTGCACTGGGAATTTTTTATACTAGGGTTTCCCAGGTTGAGCTAGTGGTAAAGAACCCGTCTGCCAATGCCAGAGACATAAGAGATGCAGGTTTGATCCCTGGGTCAGGAAGATTCTCTGGAGGAGGGCATGGCAATACACTCCAATATTCTTGCCTGGAGAATCCAATGGACAGAGGAGTCTGGTGGGCTAGAGTCCATAGCATTGCAAAGAGTAGGATATGATTGAAGTGACTTAGCATGCATACACTGGGAATTCTGTTTCTTTTTCACATTTCTGATCTTTGTCACATGGTCTGATCTTTTTGCAAAGAAAACTGGTATTTAAAAATCTAAGCAAGTGGTGGGGACTTTCCTGGTGGTCCAGTGGATAAGACTCCACACTCTCAATGCAGGGGGCCCAGGTTTGAGCCCTGGTCAGGAAACAAAGATCCCACATACAGCAATCAAGTCTACAAATTACAACTGAACCCAAGCACTCTAGAGCCCAGGCGTCACAACTAGAGAAGCCCGAGAGCTGCAATGAAGACCCAGCACAGCCAAAATAAATAATAAATTAAAAAAAAAAAAATCTAAGCAAGTAGCAAAATGAAAAAAAAGAATTTTCCCCTAGGGTTAAGGACATGGGGAGATATATCTATACATACATACATACATATATGTATACACACACACACATGTGAAATGAAAGTGTTAGTCACTCAGTTGTGTCTAACTCTTTGTGACCCCATGGACTGTAACCCACAAGGCTCCTCTGCCCATAGAACTCTCCAGGCAAGAATACTGGAATGGGTTGCCATTTTTTCCCCCAGGGGATCTTTCCAACCCAGGGATTGAACCCAGGTCTCCTGCATTGCAGGCGGATTCTTTACCATCAGAGCTACCAGGGAAGCAATTTATATACGTGTGTGTGTGTCTGTGTACTGGATTGGCCAAAAAGTTTTTATGAGTTTCTATAAGATCTTATGACAAAACCCAAACGAACTTCCTGTTCAGCCCAATACATAAAACAGGGTACATTAGTATTTTAGGGGCAAATTTAAAGAATTTCTGAGAATAATTCTGGCTAAACGAGGGGGCCAGTGACTTTCTCTGTGTCTCAGTTTCCTCCTCTGTCAAACGTAACTAGTAACGGTCCCTCTTGCATGGGTTCTTGTGAGGATTTATAAGTCAGTGCCAGCAGAGCACTTTGGACAGGGCTTGGCCATGCGACAAGGGGTCAGCTAGGAATGTCATTTAGACTATGGGCTCTCAATCAGGGGCCGCTGGCCATGTCTGGAGGCATTTTTAGTTGTCATAACTGGTGCGGGGTTGCTACTGGCATCCCGTGGGTGGGGGCCAGGGATGTGACTCAGCACCCTACAGTACATAGGACAGTCCTGCAACCAAGACTTGCCCAGCCCAAATGTCCATAGTGCCGAGGGTCGTGGGTGGGCTCCCCTGATGAGGACCCTCACCCGACAGCACTGGGGAAGGAATCTCTCTGCTCAACTGTGGCTCTCATAGCAATCCCCATAATATGTTGCTTGGTTTTGCTTTTCTTTTCTGGCTTGACAACATTTTGCTATTTCTTCTTCTTTTTTAATATCTTGTTTTAGAATGAAACCAATCCCAGCTTTAGTCATACATCATGGGACTAATTAAATGTACTTTCCTATCAAGGTTCAGAGACTAAGGGGAAAACACATCTTCCCCTTCTAGAAAACCAGGAGAAAGAGACACAAAAAGCATTTTTCTGGGCTTTCCTGGTGGCTTGGCGGTGAAGAATCCGCCTGCCAAGGCAGGAGACAGGTGTTTGATCCCTGGTCCGGGAAGATCCCACGTGCTGCAGAGCAACCAAGCCCATGTGCCACAACTGCTAAGCCTGAGCTCTGGAGCCCAGGAGCTATAACTATTGAGCCCATATCCCGCAATTACTGAAGCCCATGCACCCTAGAACCCGTGTTCCACAAGAAAAGCCAACGCAATTAGAAATCCACACGTGCCGCAACGCAAGACTAGCCTGAGCAGCAACGAAGACCGGGCACATCCAAAAAAAAAAAAGCATTTTCTCAGGGTGGGGGTCAGGCTGTATGTACCTCAGCCACCAGGCAGCCCTGAGGTTCCATGTCCAGCTGCACCTCATGCCTCTCGTTGTCCAAGAAATCCTCCAACTTCAGGAATTTGAGGGCACACAGGCCCCGCTGGTCCCGCCAGAACACAGCCAACTCCAATTCCCGTGCCTCAGGGAAGAAGAGGGCTGTCACTTGGGGTGCCTGAGGCCCCAGGCCCCTCCTCCTCCCAGCCCTCTCACTCGCCCACCTAACTCACCCTCTCCAGTTCCAGGGTAAAGCTCTGGTCCCAGGCGTTGGGGCCACACGGCTTCCAGGATGTCTGTCCCACCACTGTGTTATCCAGCTTGAGCACAGTGCTCACCTCATCTGGAACAGGGGTGGAGGGAGGGTGTCAGGAGATTCTGGGGAGGAGGGTAATCTCTCATATCTTATTAATAAAGAAATCCTCTCTTCCCCTATAATATTCTGCTATGCTATCTGACCAAGCTCTACAGTCCTGCCTTTCACATTAAGCCCTTCAATCCATCTCCAGTTGATTTTGGTGTGTGGTGTGAGGCAGGGATCCAAATTCACTTTTATTCTATATATATATAAATTCCAGCAATATATTCCTAAGTATTCAATCTAAAAAAATGCCAGCAAGTATACATTGGGAGATGCATAAATATAATGCTTACGTAACAGCTCGAAACTAGAAACATCTGCCTATGAATTAACATATACATGGTAATATAGGGTTATTAGCTAAACCATGAAATCTCTTATAGTCAACTATTTTTTATCTAAAAAAAAAAAAAGACAGCAATTTGATATGGCTCAGTCTAAGACAATTAAACCAGGCTAAAAATGAATGAAGTATAATTTCATGCAACGGTATGAATAAATCTCCCACACAATGTTGAAGAAAAGAAGCCGTTACCATGGAATACATTCTGTATGATTCCACATATGTGCAGTTCAAACACAGGCAAATTAAACTGCATTGCTTTGAGATGGTACATGGGCGCTAAAACTACAAAGAAAAGCGAGGAAATGATAGCGGTAAGAGTGAGGAGAGTAGCTACCTCTAGGACAGAGGAAGGGGCTGGAATTGAGGAGGGGGCATGAGAGGGCTTCCAGAGAATTCTATTTCTTGACCTGGGTGGTGGTAACATAGGCGGTTACTCTATTGTCATATTCTTCTTGTATCCATACTTTTATACATGTGCATTCGTTTCTTTTCACATTGTGGCAAAATTCACATAAAATTTACCATCATTATAATTTTCAAGTATACAGCTCAGTGGTACCAAGTACGTTGATACTGTTGTGTAATCATCACCACCGTCATCTCCAGAACTCTTCATCTTTCCCAACTGAAACTCTGTCCCCCCAGGTAAACAATAACTCTCCATTTCCATCCGCGCCCCCAACCACTAGCAACCACTATTCTTTCCATCTCTATGAATGTAACCAACGTAGATACTTCGTATAAGTAGAATCCTATACTACTTGTTGGCTTCCCAGGTGGCTCAGTGGTAAAGGATTTGCCTGCCAATGCAGGAGGCGCAGGCACATGGGTTGAACACAGGGATTCAATCCCTGGGTGGGGAAGATCCCTCGGAGAAGGAAATAGCAACTCGCTCCAGTTTTCTTGCCTGGGAAATCCCACGGACCGAGGAGTCTGGAGGGTTACAGTTCACGGGGTCACAAGAGAGTCGGACACAACTTAGTGACTAAACAACAAAAAGACAAGAAGTATCCCTCATGTTCAGCTGCTAAGTCATATCTGACTCTTGTGACCCCATGGACTGTAGCCCACCAGGCTTCTCTGTCCATGGGATTTCCCAGCCAAGGATACTGGAGTGGGTTGTCATTTTCTTCTCAGGGGAATCTTCCCGACTCCGGGATCAAACTCGTGTCTCCTGCACTGGCAGGCGGATTCTTTACCACTGAGCCACCAGGGAAGCCCACCTGTCATTTTACAACTGGTTTATTTCACTTATGTACTCAAGTTCATCCATGTTGTAGCATGTTTCAGAATGTCCTTTTTTAAGGCTGAAAAATCCAGAGAATTCTATTCCTTGACCTTGGTGGTGGTAACATAGGCAGTTACTTTAGTGTTATTCTTCTACTCATATTTTTAAATGTGTGTATTCGCTTCTTTTCACATTGTGGTAAAACTCGTAACATAAAATTTACCCTTGTTATAGATGTATTTGTACAGAATAGAATCCATTTCTATAGAATAGACTTCTCTGGAATCCACTGTGTGGATGGACCACAATTTTTTTATCCGTTCATCCATCAACAGACACTGGGCTGCTTCTGCCTTTTGATCACTGTGAATAACGCTGCTATGAACATGGGTGTATACCAAAATTTCTTTGAGATCCGGCTTCCAACTCTTTTGAGTATTCATCCAGAAGCAGGACACTGGATCTATGGTAGTTCTATGTTTCATTATTTGAGGACCTGCCATGCTGCTTTCCATGGTGGCCACACAATTTTACATTCCCACCAACAGTGTAGAAGCCTTCCAGCTTCTCCACATCCTCCCTAACACCTGTCAGTTTATCTTGTTCTATTTTACAGTATCCATCCTAATGAGTGTGATGAACGACTTTTTCAGAATGTTACCAATGTGGGAAATCAGGGACCACCCCCAGCCTACCCCACCTCATTCCTCCTGGACATTAGTGCCACTCACTGGTGTTCTCGGCTTCCGCTTTGAGGCTGCTCCTGCCACTGAGACTTCCAGTTCGGCTGTAAAGACCTCGGGCTGGGCGGCTCAGGAAGGGGGTGCGGCTGTCAGGGGTCCCAGGTCCCCCCACCGAAGGTGAAGGGTTCCAAGGGATGGTCTCTGGAAGGTCTCTGCAGCCCACCACACGCACCTCCAGGGTCCCTGAGAGAGGGTCAGGCTCATGGGGTGGGTTACATCTGGGGCAGGACAAGGGCTGCAGGTGAAGTGGGCATGTGCAGAAGTGGCCAGCGTGCAAATGGGAGTTGGTGAGGGACAATCGGGGTGAGGCAGGGGGTCTGCTGCAGAGATGGCTGTGCCCAGAAGAGAGAAAACAGGGGACAAGGTGGAAGGGTGGGGCAGTCTGGGGAAGGGCTCTAGATGCTGAGGTTCAGTGACAGAAGAGCAGTTCAGAGTGCAGGCCAGAGGTCCAGGCGGGGGTGAGCCAGGTAGGACTGGGGGGGTCCAGGGTAGGATTTGGTAGGCTAGTCTGAGGTCTGACACTGGGGCTGCGGTCTATGGTAGGACTGGTCTGGGGAGGTAGTGGCTGACGGATCTAAGAAGGGAGGGGCTGGCTAGTCTGGGGGTGGAGGGTCAGAGGTTCAGGACTGAGGATTCTGAGAGTGAGGGACTATGAGACTGAAATCGGGGACTCTGGCTGGAGAGAGAAGACAGGGCCCTTCAGGGAGGGGTGGGGAAAGTGAGGATGAGACTGTTATTGCTGCTGTTGTTTAGTCTCTCAGTTGTGTCTGACTCTTTTGCGACCTCATGGACTACAGACTACCAGGCTCCTCTGTCCATGGAATTTCCCAGGCAAGAATACTAGAGTGGGTTGCCATTTCCATCTCCAGGGAATCTTCCCCACCCAGGGATCAAGGATGGGGAGACGAGGGCAAGAGTCTCTGGGAGGGCAAGGTGGGGTGGGAAGTCTAGGGTCCATGGGTCTGTCTGGCGTGGGGAAATGGGGCGCAGGGCTACAGGGTTGGGGTGAATGGAGAAGGGAGAGGACAGTGGGATGGGAGTCCAGGACTGGGGAGAATGAAGATCCCAGTTGCAGGTTTGGGGCTTGGGGGCTCAGAGGGGCAGGAGTCTAGAGCCAGGAGGGTGGGGTCCTGATTTGGGGCGGAAGCAGGGGAGGACAGGAGAGGTGTCGGGACCCACCTGTGAGTGGTGCAGGCTTGCTCAGGGTGCTGTAGTGCGTGGCGGGGAACGGCCCGGCCAGGCGGGCGCTAAAGGCTGCGGACGAAGCCGCGGCGAGCTCTTCGCGCAGCAGCCGCCCCTTCGGGTGGTCAGCGGGGAGCTCCCCAAGCCGCCGCTCCAGCGCCTCCCGAAGCAGCCCCAGCTTCTGGTTGGACTCGGTCAGCTTTTCCTGGGCCTGAGGTGGGAGAAGCCTGGCCGGGCTGGGGGCGGGATCCGGCACGCCCCTCCCCCAGGCTGGCTAAGTCCCACCTGGAGCTCCTCCTCAGAAGCCCGAGCCCTCAAATCATCTGGGTCCGACTTGACACATGAGTCCCCATCCCATGCTGAAGCCCCACCTCTCCGGGTCGATGCCCCGCCCCTCACCTCGCTGACGGCTTTGCGGTCCGGAGCCTTGGCGGCGCTGAGCAGGCGCAGCACATTCTTGGCGCCCTCGGCCACCGCGTGCTCCACTCGGAAGTGGTGACGCAGCTCCTCGATGCGCAGCTCCACTGCCCCCAAGTCCGGACTCCCTGTGGGCGTGAGACACGAGGCAGTGAGGCCAGCTTGAGCCCCGGCTCCAACCATCCTGGTTCTAGAGACATGCACCCATCTGTAGGAAACAGGCACTGGCCAGGGACAGATAGCCGTCAACAAGCATCACTCCCTCCCAAGGTAGGGGGTCATGGGGACAGTCACACTGTCACCCACGGGCAGACAGCCACACATGGACCCGGATACTGTCACTCTTTTATCCAGACACCATCACCCACAGAGCCAGTCCCAGGGATGTAGTTAAGCTGCCACCCAGGGGCAGACTTATATACAGACACACAATTAACACATACTTAGAGAACTTCCCTGGTGGCCCAGCAGTTAAGAATCTGCCTTCCACTGCAGTGGATGAAGGTTCAATCCCTGGTGAGGGAACTAAGATCCCACATGCTCTGGAGCAACTAAGCCCATGTCCCTGCAACTACCAAGCCTGCGCACCACAACTGGAGAGTCTGTGCACCGCAAGGAAAGATCCCGCATGATGCAATGAAGATCCTGGGTGCCACAACTAAGACTCGATGCAGCCAAATAAATAAAAATAAAACACACACTTCAGAACAGATACGTTGCTGATGGGAACACAAGTTGCTTTCCAATGGAGGCAGTTTGGCGATTTCTGTCAGAATTATAAATGTATCTACCTTTTGATTTAGCAATCCCAGTTCAGGTACTTTATCCCATAGAAACAACTTTGCACTTGATATATGTTGTTTTTGTTTGGCCATACCATGCAGCATGTGGGATCTTAGCTCCCTGACTAGGAATTGAATTGCACCCTCTCTCCCCTGCAGTGGAAGTACAGCATCCTAACCACTGGACTGCCAGGAAATTTCCCTTGATACATGTATTACACGTGGTTATTCATAGCCTTTTTTTTTAAGAGCAAAAGATTGGAAGATACCTCATTTCCTCTAGTAGGGGTCTGAGTAAATGAATGGTGACCACCCACACCGTGAAATATAACGTAGTTGGAGGAACAGGAATGGTGTCAGATAGATGTCATCAGACTGTCAGAGGGTGACAATGGCATTGTCACTTTGTCACTAGTGTAGGCCTAAGCACACACATACCCACACACTCTTACAAAGATGCCATCACACTGCCACACATGGGTAAGACCGATATTACAGACACAGATATATACCTTGTCTGTGCTGTGCTACGTGCTACCATTTCAGTCGTGTCTGACTCTTTGCAACCCCATGGACTGTAGCCCACCAGGTTCCTCTGTCCATGGGATTCTCCAGGCAAGAATACTAGAGTGGGGTGCCATTCCCTTCTCCAGGGGATCTTCCCAACCTAGGAATCGAACCTGTAGTTCTTATGTCTCCCGCACTGGCAGGTGGGTTCTTTACCACTAGCGCCACCTGGGAAGCCCTATGCTGCTGCTGCTGCTGCTAAGTCGCTTCAGTTGTGTCCAACTCTGTGAGACCCCATAGACAGCAGCCAGACTCCCCCGTCCCTGGGATTCTCCAGGCAAGAACACTTGAGTGGGTTGCCATTTCCTTCTCCAATGCATGAAAGTGAAAAGTGAAGTCACTCAGTCGTGTCCGACTCTTAGTGACCCCATGGACTGCAGCCTACCAGGCTCCTCCATCCATGGGATTTTTCAGCCAAGAGTACTGGAGTGGGGTGCCCCTGCCTTCTCCGGGAAGCCCTATACACCTTGTCAACTCCCAGCAAAAGGACAGTGTCACAGGGACAGAGGGAAAGTCACAAAACATAAACACCCTAATGGGACAGAATCAGTCAGTTCAGTCACTCAGTCGTGTCCGACTCTTTGCGACCTCATGAACCGCAGCGTGCCAGGCCTCCCTGTCCATCACCAACTCCTGGAGTTCACCCAAACTCATGTCCACTGAGTCGGGACAGAGTCACACAATGGCAAAACTCCCAGGGCTCTAACTCCAGCCCAGGGAGGATCACGGCAATACAGGCACACTGCCACACAGATAAGGCACAGGGACAGGCAAAGAAATGCCAGCACGGGACTTGTCTGGCAGTCCAGTGGTTAGGACTTCGCCTTCCGGTGCAGGCAGTACAGATTTGATCCCTGGTTGGGGGGTGAAGTTCCCACATGCCTCACAGCCGGGGAATCAAGGCATGGAATGGAGGCAGTGTGGTAGCAAATTCAGTGAGGACTTGTGGACACAGTGGGGGAAGGAGAGGGTGGGACGGATAGAGAGAGTAGCACTGACGTATATACACCAGCACATGTAGCACAGCCAGCCAGTGGGAATTTGCTGTATGGCGCAGGCAGCTCAAACCAGTGCTCTATGACAACCTAGAGGGGTGGGATGGGGTAGGAGGGAAGGTTCAAGAGGGAGAAGACATATGTATATACTTATGGCTGATTCATGCTGATGTATGGCAGAAACCAACACAATATTGTAAAGCAATTATCCTCCAATTAAAAATATTTTTTTTTTGAAGAACAAAAAAAATGGTCCACATTGAAAAAAAATCTTTAAAAGAAATGCTGTCATGATGTCATACAGTCAGGGCAGCATGAGCAATAATCATAGACACACAGACCCAATGTCACAGGGAAACAGGCTGGCTTCACACTCAGAATGAAGTCCCAGGGATGCAGCCACAGCCCAACAGAGGACACAGCCACAGTCGCCCAATGGAACAGGGAGTAGGCGCAAGGACACACTGTCACCTAGGTGCAGGAAACCTGTCACCCACAGGCATAAGGTCACAGTCGTGCTTATCCACGGCTGTAGATTTCAAGGACAGTCTTGCTGTCCCACATGATGACCTAGACTCACACTCAAGCATTCCTACAGTCACACTCGCCCACAGCTGTGCGGCACCCACCAAGACTTTTGTCACATGTGCCCAGGTGGTTGTCAAGACTTTTACACTTACAGGGGCAAGATTAGGCTGTCACCAAAAGTTACAATGCGAGGACACAGTAAGGAGGCAGCCATCTATGAATCTGGAAGAGGGCTCTCACCAGACGCTGTATCCGCCAGCGCCTTGATCTTGGACTTTCAGCCCCCAGCACAGTGAGAGATAAATGTCTGTTGTTTACATGCCCCCTCATCCCCAGTCCGTGGTATTGTGGTGGAGCAGCCCGAACACACTAACACCCACCAACAGCTGACACACTCTCATGGTGATACAGGAACTCTCATAGTTATGGGGCACGTGTACAAACTCTGGTCCCCAGGGCAAATACCACCTTAACACTGACGAACGTCACTAGTGCAGTCACCCCTGCAGGTGAAACCTGGAGAGCTGATGCGTACAGTACAGTCCGTCTCAAATTCAGGATGACAATTGGGTTGAGACGGCCTCAGGCATTCAGACACTGAGATACATAGGAAACACACACACACGCTGTGGACACCCACAGTTTCATATTACAGGGACCAACACAGCAAGGCAACTGCCGAGCCCAGGGGTCCACACATTTTCTCCATCAAGAGCCAAAGGGTAGGACCTCCCTGGTGGTCTAGTGGTTAAGAGGCTGCCTGCCAATACAGGGGACGTGGATTCAACCCTGGTCCAGGGAGAATCCATATGCCGCAGGGCAAACTACACGCCTGCTGCACAACTACTGAGCCTGCGATCCAGAGCCCGTGAGCTGCAGCTACCGAAGCCCAAGAGCCCATGCTCGACAATAAAAGGAGCCACTGCAATGAGAGGCCTTCACACAACAACGAAGACCCAGCACAGCCAAAACTGAATTAACTATTTTTTTAAAGAGCCAAAGGGTAAATATTTTTGTCTTTGTGGACCACAAGCTCTGTTGCCACTACTTGGCCCCACTGTCACAGTGCACAAGCAGTCGTAGGCGACAGTAAACCAACAGGCATGGCTGGGTCTTCAGTATTTCCAAAACAAACAAAAAGAGGCAGTAGCAGATTTGGTCCAAGAGCTGTAGTTTGCCAATAACATCACGTGCAAATCTCGAGTGGGACAGAATGGGAAACTGGGGCCCAGAGAGGGTCAGGAACGCATTCTAGCATGGTGAGTCACAGCACCCACCTCCCTGCCTTAGAAAGGGACCCCTTGTGGGGCTGGGAGCTGAACTCTGCAAGGTGGAATGCAGGGCAGGCTGTCTCAGGGTGATGGACTCACCTTGAGCCTCGTCTGGGGCCGCCTGGCTCTCCAGCTGGCAGGCCTGCAGTGCCCGGCGCAGTTGCATGCGGATGATATCTATCTTGGTCTTACTGTCTTGCAGCATCTGCTGGGCTGTCAGCAGCAGCTTCCGGTCCTGATGGCAGAGACAGGCCGTGAGGGGAAAACTGGGCAGGTGGGGGCCTGACCACCCGTCCTGGTGTCTACCCCAGGCAGGCTCTGGGTGACAGAGCATTCATGTGTGGGTGTGAAAGACTGTGTTCCTGGGTGTTGAAGGGAGATGGAGCCTTGGCATGTGAATCCTGACAGCTGCCACCTAACAGCTGTGTGACTTTGGACAAGCTGCTCAACCGCTCTGGGTCTGTCTGCTCATCTGCGGGAAGGGGAGTGTACTAACAGCACCAACCACCACTGGGCTGAGGATTAAAGGAGGTAATCTGTGTGTAGGGCTCACAACTGTACCTGGCACCAGCAGGCACTCTATTTGTGTCAGCTGTTAGAATGGCGTATGTGTGTGTGTTCCCCATGGTGGGCATAGCCTTGCCTGTAGCCACATGGGTGAGTCCAGGGGTGACTGGGTGTGAGACAGTTGTAGACAGTTGCAGGGAGCAGGATCCTGATGGTGGTGTGTGCAATTCAAGCTACAGGGTTGACTGGACATAGCCAAGGACCCTATGTGGGTACAAGTGCCAGGAACTGGTAGTGGATTTTTCCATTGACTTGGTGCTATGTTCAAAACCAGGCACTGACAGACTTCCCTAGTGGTCCAGTGGTTAAGAATCCACCTGCCAATGCAAGGGACACAGGTTCGATCCCTGGTCCAGGAAGATTCCACATGCAGCAGGGCAACTAAGCCCATGTGCCACAACTACTGAGCATGCGCACCCTAGAGCCTGTGCTCCATGACAAGAGAAGCCCATGCCCTGCAACTAGAGAGTGGCCCCCTACGCTCCACAACTACAGAAAGCCTGAGCACAGCAATGAAGTCCCAGAGCAGCCAAAAATAAAAATAAATAAAATAAATTTTTAAAAAGCCAGGCACTGCCAATCTGTGATGAAAGAAGACTGGGTATTGACTGAAGGGGGCAGGAGGGCACTTCTGGGTGACAGGAAAGGTTCAGTAAGGGCGGTGGGTACCTAGATAAAGATTCACTGGCTGTACACTTAGGTTTTCTGCACTTGACGTCCATCTGTTACACCTCAATAAAAGGTTAAGAAAAATGCTGCACAGTCTGTGTCCTCCTGTGCAATATTCACGTTTGTGTGTGCACTCACAGGCATGGATGCTCTCTGGGTCTCTAGCTGTAGGTCTAACTCTGCCCGTGGGTGTAACTGTCTCTGGGTGTTGCTGCCAACCTGTTACTGTGTACTTGATGTTGGTACAACGGGGGGTACGTCTGTGTGACAACTCTGATCTCTGGGTGTGAAAAACTGATGATGTGTGTGTCTGTGCGTCTAGGTGTCCTGTTGGCCTGAGCTGTGTGTCCTGGGTGTTCTATGATGGTATGTGTCTCTGTGTGTCTAGAGGTGACTGTTGTGGTTTTTGTCCACGTGCTTCTGAGAGTTGTTACTGCTGTGAATCTAGATGTTATGACGGTATATGTGTGTGTCACAGTGGTGATATGCCACTGTGTGTCTCTAGATGCTGTTATGACCATGGGTGTGTCTCTACATATTATGATGATACTATATACATCTGGGCTTCTCTGGTGGCTCAGTGGTAAAGAACCTGCCTATCAATGCAAGAGACATGAGTTCAATCCCTGGGTTGGGAAGATCCCCTGGAGGAGGAAATGACAACCCACTCCAGTATTCTTGCCTAAAAAACCCTATGGACAGAGGAGCCTGGTGGGCTACAGTCCACAGGGGTGCAAAGAGTCGGACACGACTGAGCCACTAAACAGTCACGTGTGCATCTAGGCGTTGATCTGTGTGTACATGGCAGAGATGCCACCAGCAGTGAGAGGCTGCATGTTGCCCCGTCTCTGGGGGTAACTGAGTATGGGGGGGAGTCTCTGCCGTGTGTCGACCTGACATCACCCACAGTCATCCAGTTTCCTCTCTGCCCCCACCCAAGCTGCCCACACTCCAATCCTGCTGCAGAGTCACTCAACAGCCCTCTGTCCCCAACCCAGAGCACCCCAGCCTCCTGGGAGGCAGATGGAGGTACCACCCTGGCCCCACTGCAGGCTCCAGCCTGTGATGCGCCCACAGGTGTACATGCACACGGGGGGTGTGCACGCACGCTGCTCCCACCTTGGTGCTGCCGTTGCTGTATGTCTGGATCATGTTCTCTGCCCCCTGCTTCACCTTCAGCTCGATGGCCAGCTGCTTCTCCAGACCGGCCACGCGGCTCAGGTTGGTGGCTGAGCAGGCAGAGTCGCCTGTGCCAGGGGACTGGGGGGCATCTGGAGGGGTAGATGGGACAGAGTCACCACAGCCCTCCTCTCCAACTGCCCAGGTGCTTTTGCGCCAGCTGAGAGGATCCACCCCTGGGCCTGGGAGGAGGAAGAGCTGGGGGCCAGGGGCCACAGGGCCCACTCCCCACCAGCCCTCATAGGGAAACCCTTTCAGGGCTGGGGTGGGACCAGTGTGAATGAACACAGGTGTATATGAGTCCTTGGTGTGACCGTATATACCTTTGTAGAGAAGGTATATACACCCCAACGATGTACACGGTTGTGTAGGCGTCAGCGGGTGTGGCTGTGGTTAAGTCTGTGACCTTCAGGGTGTTGGCATAACTGAGTGTGTGTCTCCCCAGGTGCTAGTTTAACTGCGAGATGTGAGGTGTTAGAATGACTTTGTGAGATTCTGGGTGATGGGGATGACTCTGTGCACATGTTTGCGACTGTCAGCACAACTGTGCAATCAGATCTCCTGGCACTGGTGTGACAGCGTCCGAGTGTTGGAACAGCTGGACATGTGTGTCTCTGGAGGTTGGCACAGCTCTGTGTGAATCTCCAGAGAGTGGTATGACCATCAGAGGGACTCTAGGTACAGCTGTGACGGGACGAGGTTTTTGAGCATTGGCTGAACTCTTTTTCATCATCTGCAAGTGTTGATCTGATAGTGTTGCTGCTGCTGCTGCTGCTGCTAAGTCGCTTCAGTCGTGTCCGACTCTGTGCGACCCCACAGATGGCAGCCCACCAGGCTTCCCCGTCCCTGGGATTCTCCAGGCAAGAACACTGGAGTGGGTTGCCATTTCCTTCTCCAATGCATGAAAGTAGAAAGTGAAAAGTGAAAAGTGAAGTCGTGTCCAACTCTTCGCAACCCCATGGACTGCAGCCCACCAGGCTCCTCCGTCCATGGGATTTTCCAGGCAAGAGTACTGAAGTGGGGTGCCATTGCCTTCTCCGTCTGTTAGCCTCCAGCTATTGACACAACAAAGAGGTGTGTGGGTGTTGGGCTAAGTGGTGCTGAGTCTCAGGTCTTGTCCAGTTGTGTGTGTAAGTCTCAGGCTGTTTATGGGTTGGTAAACACCTGTGACAGCAGCTCTGTGTGTCTGAATATCTGGGGGTTGGTGTGAGCATGTGCGAGTCCTTAGGTTTTGTGTATGTGTTGGTGTGATGGAGTGTGCATTTAACTGGGTCCTGGTTGGCAGTATGGAAGTCTCTGGGTATTCACAGAATAATGCTGCTATTTAGTCACTCAGTCATGTCTGACTCTTTAGCAACCCATGGAGTGTAGACGGCCAAGGCTCCTCTGTCCATGAGATTTCCCAGGCCAAGAATACTGGAGTGGGTTGCCATTCCCTTCTCCAGGGGATCTTCTCGACTCAGGGATCGAACCCACATCTCCTGCACTGCAGGCAGATTCTTTACCGCTGAGCCACAGGGTAGGCCCTTGGAGTTGTCTGGGTGCTGGCGCAACTGTGTGTGAGGGTCTCTGGCTACTGATGTGATGTGTGTTACATCTTTGTTTTTAGTTGTAAGATGAAAAAGTTCTGCATATTCCTTGCACAAAAATGTGAAAATACTCAATACCACTGAGCTGTATGCTCAAAAATGATAAATTTTCTGTAACATGTTTTTTTCCAAAACATTTTATTTTATATTAGAATATAGGTGATTAAGGGACTTCCCTGATGGCTCAGTGGTAAAGAATATGCCTCTTAAGCAGGAGATGCAGGTTCAATCCCTGGGTTGGGAAGATACACTGGAGAAAGAAATGGCAACCTATTCCACTATTCTTGCTGAAAAATCCCATGGACAGCGGGGCCTAGCAGGCTGCAGTCCATGGGGTCACAAACATGGGGTCTAAACAGAAGCAATAACAATAGCCAGCTAACAATGCTGTTATACTTTCAGGTGCTGTTATGTGTTTTTTAATCACAATTAAACATTTTTTTTAATCAGCTGGAGCCTTTAGGTGTTGTCCAGGTGTGGGTGTGACTGTGAGTCTGGATATTTGTGTGATACCATGTAAGCCCTTTGGTGTTGTCCAGGTGTGGGTGTGACTGTGAGTCTGGATATTTGTGTGATACCATGTAAGCCCTTTGGTGTTGTCCGGGTGTGGGTGTGAGTATGTGTACCCTTCTCTGGGTGTTGGTTTTGGCCTTTGGTCTGCCTGTATTTGGGCCTCCCAGGTGGCACCACTGTAAAGAATCCGCCTGCCAATGCAGCAGACGCAAGAGATGCAGGTTCAATCCCTGGGTGGTGAAGATCCCCTGGAGAAGGAAATGGCAATCCACTCCAGTATTCTTGCCTGGGGAATTCCACTGGACAGAGGAGCCTGGCGGGCTACAGTCCATGGGGTCACACAGAGTTGGACACGACTGAGCACTTGCAGCAGTAATAGCAGCCGCCTGCATTTTCAGGTTGGAAGCTGCCGTGACCGAGTGTGTCTCCCTGAGGGTCAGTGGCAATGGGCTGGCTGGCCTCACTCTGGGACACAGTGGGTGAGCCCTGGGCAGTGGAGGCCCCCAATCCCGCATCCCCCACCCCCTACCCCAGGGAAGCCTGGCTTACCATGCACGCCCACCGCAGGGTCGGGCAGCACCACGTGGGCATGCAGCTCCTGCAGCTGCTGGTGCAGCAGGTCAAGCCTGCGTGAGGAGCCGCGCAGCACCAGCTCCACAGGGCCCAGGTTACGGCCCAGGTCGGTGGTGGCTCGCCGCAGGTTCTCTGCACCCTCTTTCAGCTTCAGCTCCTTGCGGATCTCCCGCCGCAGACGCTCCCGCTCCAGCTCCAGCTGCTGCTGTACCCCAGGGGCTGCCAGGTCAGCACCCGCCAGGCCCAGCTGCTCCAGCAGGGACCAGCTGCGCGGCTCACTCTGCGGGGGACGAAGCAGGGTCAGTGGGGCCAGGGCAGCTCTGGGGGTGCAGACCACGTTCAGCCGGCCTGGCCCGGCCTCCTCCTGGGGGGCACTCCTGACACAGGGCCTGGTCCATGGCCTCCGACAGTCCCCTAAAACTGGGAGGTGAGACAAGGCCCTGTGCCTGCTTCCTGACACCTCCAAACTGTGAGGTCTCAAGGGCAGGGCCTTCTCCTTGCCGTCCCCTCAGACAAGAAGACCATAGGTACAGTTCAGTCTCGCCCCCTGTCCTCATGCAGTGGGATCCTGCAGGGCAGATTGCACTGCCCCATCACTGGGTCCCCACCGCTCGGGGTCCCCAAGGTCAGGCCCTATCTCTCCTTCCACTGTCCTCCCAAATTAGGGGGGCCCAAGAACAGGCTCTGTCTCCCTTTGTTGCCCGCAAATGACCAGGTCCTGAGGGGAGACCCCCTCTCCCCTTTGCTGCCCCCCTAAACTAGGAGGTCCCAAAGGCACGCCCCATCTCTGCTCCCTTATGCCCCACATTAGGAGGGCCTGAGGGCAGCTTTCCTTCTGCTGCTCCCCAAATGAGGAAGTATCAAGGGCAGGCCTGTGATGCCCCCCAAACCACAAGGTTGGGGTTCCAAGAGCAGGTTCCTTCTCCTCATGGCTGTACCCTTGAACCAGGAGGACCCAGGGACAGGCCTTGTCTATTTCCTGTTGCACCCTCAAACTAGGAGGACCCAGGGACAGGCCTCATCTATTCCCTGCTGTACCCCAAAAGTAGGAGGGTGTGGAGACAAGCTTTGTCTATTCCCTGCTGTACCTCCAAACTAAGAAGACCCAGAGACAGGCCTCATCTATTCCCTACTGTAACCCCAAACTAGGAGGATCCAGGGACAGGCCTCGTCTATTCCCTGCTGTAACCCCAAACTAGGAGGGCCTGGAGACAGGTTTTGTCTATTCCCTGCTATACCCCCAAACTTGGAGATCCTGGAGCCAAGCGCTATCTCCCCTCCTTTTGTTGTCTACAACTGGGACCCTAAAGAAAAGAGCACTGTTCCCTTCCTCCTCTATTTCCCCAATCTGGAAGCCCAAAGGGCCCAAAACAGTTTCATCTTTCAAACAGAAAACTCCAAAGCCAGCACCCCACCTCCTCCCCTCAGTCCAAAACCGAGAGGTCCCAAGGGCAGGGCCCCTCTGTCCTGTGCCACTTGGGGTCCTCTTCTGCTGCCCCTCCCCCACAAGGACCCCAGCCCCCACCTCCAGCTCCCGGTCCAAAGGGGGATCAGCCTCCGCCATCCTGGGTCCCGGCTGAGGGCCCCGCCCTCTTCCTGAACCTCAGCCCTGCCAGGGCCTCTCGCCTGCTACTTCCTCTTTCCTGCTGGCTCCCAGCAACCCCTGCGAAGGCCAGCTCTGGGGCTCTGGGGCATCAAGAGGACCTTCCTCTCAGCCCCGACTCGAGGGCTGAGCCTGCTTCTCTGGGGTCATCCCAGGGGTGGCCCCTCTGCTCCCTGTCCTGAGGATGCCCAAGGTGTACACAGCAGGCACACACACACAGGCCCACTAGTGTGGACATGAAGAGCAGCCTTCCCCACATATACAGCTTCCCTACAACACACTCTTATACACCTACAGGCACGTGCAGGTATCACAGGCTGGCCAGTGTGTGCCCACCCCCCACCCCCTGTATATACTTATAAACACCAACACCCACAAGTGCTTACATGGGCGGCCCAGCCCCCTTCCTGTCCCAACTTCCGGCTTCTTCTCAGCTCGGTTACCTGCTGCTGCTGACCACAGCTTGGAGGCCTGGGGGCCCGGCCGGCCCTGCGGTACCTCCCTGAGGCCTACATCATGAGGAGACAGCTCTGCAGGGCTGGGGTGCGAGTGTCTCCACTCAAGCTCAAATATGATTATTAAGAACCATGGTGGTTACTTCAAGCTGCATGCCAGGTCAACTAATGCCATTCCAGGAGGTGCTGTTATCAATCCGTTTCCCAGATGAGGAAACCGAGACCTGGGGCGGTGACCCAACTTGCCCAAAGTCCCACAGCCAACAGGAGACAGAACTGAGATTTCCTACAAGAGTGCCCAGAATCGGAGCTAGTTGTCAGCCAGGCAGGAAGAGCCCCACGTATATTATTTGCCGCCACGGTGAGACCCGATTTTAGAGATGAGGAAAGTCAGGGTTTGCTCTCGATCAACTTCAAGGGCAGCTGCCCCCAGGGAAGATTTACTTCAGGCCTAAAGTATCACTCCCATGATCCTACTGACCCCTCAATTTTATCCTGAGCAGCTGCCATATTTCCCCTCCCACTTTACAGGTGAGGAGACTGAGGCTCAGAGGGATGGCAGCAGCAGTTCTCGATGGCAGAGGGGACTGCCAACACTCCCACCTAACTTCTAGGGGCAGTTGGCAATATCCAGAGCCATTCTGGGTTGGTTGTCATAACTGGGGCTGCTACTAGGCTCTATGGGGTTGAGTTCATGGAAACTGCTTGACATTCCACTGTAAACATGAGAGTCTCCACCTCCAAGAACGATTCAGCCCCAAATGTCAATAGTGCTGAGCTTTAGAAACCCTGGATTAAAGGACACAGACTCACACCCTGAACTGCTGACCATGACCACTGGTAAGGATTTCACAGCAGCCCCACCTGCAAGGGGCTGACCTGGTCTACATCCTTCCTCACCGTGAAAACCCTCTGAGCTACATTTTTTTTTTTTCAATTTTGACGGCAAAAACCAAGGCTCAAAGAAGGAATGGCGCTGGGCCTAGGACACACCGTGAGGAAGTGACAGCTCTGGAATTTACACCCAGGGTCACCTCCTACCACCTGCTATCAACCAGGTCCCACCAGCCACCCAGCCCCACCCTGTCCCCAGCAGGCAGAGCATTGGTGCAGCCAGGAGCAGGGCCAGCTCGAATGAGGGGAGTCCGGGTGGGGGGGAGGAGCAGGATCCCTCAGCCCCACCTCCTCCAGCAGCTGAGGGCTGAGAATATGCAGAGGGAGAGAGGGAGGCTGGGCCTCCCTGGTTCTCCTTCCTTGGGTGACTCACTCTTATCCAGGGCAGAGGTCACCTGAGGGCCAACAAGATGAACCCATGAATCAGGAGCCTGGCCTGGCCTTGGGGAATCCCCAACACCCTCCAAGAAGCAGAAAACGCCTCCCCCGCCCCAGGTCCAGAGGGTCCACTTCCCAGAAATTCCCTCTTCCTAGAGTGACCAGGGATCTAGACCCCATGTCCGGAGATTTCAATGCGTTGGGCGTTTCTGGAATCCGGACAGGACATCCGTTTGCCGGACACAGAACAGACAGGCACACACACTGGGACAGACAGAGGGACAGGGGTAGCAGATCCAAGCAGCCACGAGAGAGGAATGACCAGGACAGGGTGGGGGTGGGGGTGGGGTAGGGAGAAGAGAGCAGGCAGAAGACGGGAAAGGGGACCAGGGCGCAGGTCCAGCCTCGTTCCAGGAATCACAGTCTCCGTCCGGGCCATGTCTGCTACATGCCAAACGCATGCATGTGCCAGGGGAGTCCTACACTGTCCTCCCAGGGCTGATGGGGTAGAGGCAGGGACCCAGGCCCTCCCCAGCCCCCAAGGTCTGACCTTATGTGATCGGCAACACCAGATACGCCCAGCTCCTCGGCAAGGCTGGCAGGCCATCAGCAGGACTGGGGCGGGGGACAGGGGGTCACGGGGGAGACACAAAGGGGATGTGGGGGCAGGTGCAGAAGGAGATGAGAACCCAGTTACACAGCAACCACAGGACGACGGAGAGCTGATGAGGCACTGTGGGGGCACCGGAGGTACAGGACATGTCTCAGATTTGGGTCACTGACCCAAAGAGGTTTCAGCAGTCACTCCGGCCCTGCTCACCACAGGCAGGGAAGGTGAGTTCCAGGCTGTGATGTCCGCAAGATGGCACAGGGAGAACCTCGGTGGGTGGCACTTCGGTGTCAGTCACCTGTGCCTCTGTGTGTGTTGATGTGTGGGTTGTTGGGTGACCCGGTCCAGGCAGGATTCCAGGTAAAAGAGAATCCCCAGTTCATTGACATGGACACTCCCCATCTGGAATCCTGGGATAAGGTTCCACCTGGCAGCCGAGTGGCTGGCTGTGTGGGTCCCTGGTCCCCAGACCTAAAGAGGTGACTCTGGCACTTCCGCCAACAGGTGCCAATCTGCAGCGTCGCGACCATCGTAAAGCTCAGTCCGGAGGTGGGGGTGCCGCCGGAGCTTTGTTGTGCGTGGGGGAGGGTGGGGGAAACGGGGCGAGTGGCCTGCGCCCTTCCTGGGGCATCGCGCCAGGCACCTGCTCAGGTGGAGCGGCACCTGCCAGAGAACCGAACGCTGAGGAGAGGGAGCGAGCGGCAGGGTCGACTGGCACCGGGATGCCCAGCTAGCCACAGACACCCGAAGTCGAGCCTTCGCTGAGCCCTCTCTAATTCTCAGAGAAGGGCGGAGCTGGGAATGCTGTAGGACCCTCCTCGCTCCCATACCCTCCCCCGCGCGTACCTCCACCTGCCGAGGAGACTGCGCTGGCTCCACAGTGCCGGCCCAGGGAGGGGGCGCCTAGCGCTCGGGGGAGGTGGGAACCCGCCCTGGCCGCCCCGATCCCGGGAGCTCCGGCGGTGCGCGGGAGGGGGTCCCCAGCGCCTGCTGGCCGCTGGGCGGCTGCAAACGCAGGTGCGCCTACCTGCACAGCGTCGCTGGCCATGTCCACACGCAGCCCGCCAGGGGTCCCCGCGCGGAGGGAGGGGCGCTGAGAGGAGCGCGCGTGCGCCCCGCACGGGGCGGGGCGGGGGGCGGGCGCGGCGCGACGCCCCCCACAAGGCGCAGGGCCGGCTCCGGCCTGCTCGGCTCGGGCCGCGCCTGGCCTGGCCGCCGAGTCCGCGCGCCGCGCCCTCCGGCCCCAGCGGCCGCCGGGCCCGGTCACGTGACCACCGAGGTCGGCGCCCGGGGAGGGGGCGGGGCCGAGGGGCGGGGCTCCCGACGGCCCCCGGGGCTGCGGGGTCCTGGCCGCCGTGCGCCCCCCTCCGGAGCGGAAGCTGCCGGGTCTGTTTCGCTCGCCTTTCCTTCTTTCGGATTTCTCCCTTTTCCCACGGGTCACCCGATTGAGCGCGCGGGAATCCAAAGGAAAAGAGGGAGCCACGTTAAAGCGGAGAGCTGTGGAGGCCTTTGGACCTCCCGGGACCTCCTCTCAAAAAAACAAAAACAACTCATTTTCTCCCTGTGTTTGCAAGTTCAGGCTTTCTTGGAACAGTCTGTCATTCAAGGGCACCGGAGCTTCCCCCACAGGCTTGAGACAAGCTCTGAGCAGACTTGTGTTCAAATTCCAGCACCCTATGCCTTGGGGGAGTCCCCCAAACCTAACAGCCCCTTATCTGTAAAAAAAAAAAAAAGAAAGAAAAAGAAGAAGAAGGATTGACCTACCCACCCTTGGAGGTGTTGACAAATGAAATGAGACAATGCATGCCAAGTGCTGTGAACGCAGTAAGCGCTGGACAAAGGTTAGCTGCTGTGATTTTTAGTGTTTTTGCCGTTATGTAAAGAGATTTGACCCCTAAATCCGTCACGGACTCGCTGTGGGCCCTGTAGCGTCTAATCCTCAGTTTTCGCCTCTGTAACATGGGGACACGCTTCTTCGGGGCTGCTGCGTGCAGGTGGCGCTCCACGGTGCAGACTCGTGCTGGGTCGGAGGCAGAAGGTGGAGACATCTGAGGAGCTTCTCCAGGGTCTCCGGAGTCCCTGGAGCATGCAGCCTGGCTCGTGGCAGACCGGGCACTACTTTTCAAACCCGGTGACTGAACCAAGCTGCGGTCCCTTGGGCGCGGGGCAGAGAGCGCTCCTCCGCCTTGGCGCCCTTCTGGGACCCTCCAGAGCGCGGGAGGCTACCTTGGTTACCCGCAGCTTTGCATGGCATACACGGTCCCAGAGATCGGGGCGGGGTGTTTTCTCTTTCCCTTTGGGCGACTCTTTGGGGCTGGGTAGTGGTGGTGGTGGTGGTGAACAGAGAAAGAGGAAGAGGAAGAAGAGAAATTATACCAATCTACAATCTGCCCACTTCTCCCTCCCCTCCACTGTCTCCACCAAGTCCATCTTCATCATCGTTCACCTGGACCAGTGCAATCGCCTCCTGTCAGGTCCCTGGGTTCCTCCCTTGACCCCATAGTCTCTTTTCCCCACAACAACCCAGGGATGCCTAGGAATGTCTAAGTCAGGTAATGTCCCACCTCTGCCTAGATCCCTCTTTGACTCCCAGCTTCCCCAGAGGAAAAGCCAAAGTCCTACCAGAAACCCACAAGGCCCTTCACCTTCCTTCTCTCCTCTTCTCCCACCTCTTCACCTTGCTCACTCTTTGCAGCCACACCTGTTTCCTGGCAGTTCCTCAAATATTTATCCATTGAATTAAAGAAACCTTTGAGCCAGCTCTTTTGCTTTTAATTTAAATATGAGGAAACTCAGGCCCCTCACCCTCAATGAGCTTCCCAGGTGGTGCTAGTGGGAAAGAACCCGACTGTCAATGCAGGAGACTCAAGAGACACAGGCTCCATGCCTGGGTCGGAAAGATCCCCTGGAGGAGGGCATGGCCACCCATTCCGGTATCCTTGCCTGGAGGATCCCAGGGACAGAGGAGTTGGGAGAGGGGACTACAGTCCACAAGGTCATGAAGAATCAGACATGACTGAATCGACTTAGCACCAATTATAAAGTCAAGATTTATGGTCCTTGCTGCGTCTTCCTCTAATTCTCCAGCCCACCCATTTTACAGATGGGGATGATGGGGCCAAGCAAGGCTGAGAGCCAGTCTACCACCTTATCCAGGGAAGGGCCCTCTGCTGCCTGACAGGTTTCCAGGCTGCTTCCCTGGATAGAGCTGGGGAACCCTGCCAAAGTCTCACTCCAACCTCCTGGCATTCATTTACTCAGTGAATATTTATCGGCACCCACTGGGGACTTCGGTAGCACTGGAAACAAAATTTCACTCTGGGCTTGAAACACCAAGGACTTATTGTATAAACTCAGCCAAATATGATAACTGCACCAACACCTCCCTGTGCCTCCTCTGGCCTCTTTCCAGTCCTCTCCAGGGCCTTAGAAGCCCGAAATCACCCCCAACATAACCCACCACTGCCTGCTGGAAAACCTGTTTCTGGCACTCTGGAGCTCTTAGGAAACACACCACTCCTCGTCTGGCCTGCAAGGTAGTCCAGTCCAGCCTCTGCCCACCCGTCCAGCCACAGCCCCCTCCACTTCCCTCACCCCCATCTAACAAAACTGGCCTTCTCTCCGTTCCTCAGATATTCTCACCTTACTTCCAACCACAGGGCCTTTGCACTGGCTGTCCCCCAGTCTGTAATGCCCTTCCCTCACATCTCCCCAAGGCTGGCCTCTTCTGATCATTTAGGTCTCTGTTCGTATGTCATCTCCTCTGAGAAATCTTCCCAGAGCACCTCCATATCCTGTCATCTCTGGCCCATGGCTCTGCTTTTTTTTTTTTTTTAAGATTTTTTTTTTTTTTTAATGTGGACCATTTTTAAAGTCTTTGTTGAATTTGTTACAATACTGCTTCCGTTTTATGTTTTGTTTTTTGGCCACCAGGCATATGGGATGTTAGCTGCCGGATCATACCCACAACCTGCTGCGTTGGAAGATGAAGTCTTAACTGCTGAACCGCCAGGGAAGCCTGTTTTCTTTCTTTTAAATATCACTTGTCTCTGAAATTTCCCAGTAACTGGCCTAAGCTCACTCAGTCTTTGTGGAAGGAGTAAATGCACTGAGTGTGAGCTGTCAGGAGAAAGGTAACCCAGCCAGTGAATGCCTTGGGAGGACAGCTGCCCAAGAGGAGGCAGAAGGGCTGGCACTAAGGGACAAATTAGGAAATTGCCAAATAGATAGAGAAGAAAAGGGTGTGTGGTGGAAGGAACAGCAGAAGCAAAAAGGCCCAGAGGTGGGTGAGGTAGAACCTGGTATATCCTTCTTCCTCTGCCCTCGTCTCCCACCCACATCCCGTCACTCATTCCACTCTGACTGCATAGCCTCCTCACCCATGCTGATTCTTACCTCAGGGCCTTTGCACTAGCCGTTCTCACTGCCTGCAATGCTTTTCCTTCTCATCTTGGCATTCTCTCTTTCTCACTTCATGCCCATTTTTGTCTAAATGTCACCTTCTTAAGGAAGTCTTCCCTGACTGCATCTCCACCCAGAACAAGGCCCACCCCATCACTACCAAACTCCAACCCTCACATACTTTTTTTATCCTTGAAAAATTTTAATAAATTTGACGACTATATTCTTTCTTGTCAGACTTTACCAGAAAGATGTCAGTTCCCAGAGAGCAGGAGGGGCTTCCCTAGTGGCTCAGTGATAAAGAATCCACCTGCCAAGCAGGAGACATGGGTTCGATCCCTGGGTCGGGAAGATCCTCTGGAAGAGGAAATGGCAACCCACTCCAGTATTCTTGACTTGAGAATCCCATGAACAGGGGAGCCTGGCAGCTGCAGTCCACGGAGTCACAAAGAGTTAGACACGACCTACAGACTAAACAACGACAAAATAGGATAGGGATTTTTGTCCTGTTCACTGCTGGGTCTCTGGCTCCTTGTTGTTGTTCAGTCCCTAAGTGGTGACTGACTCTTTGTGACCCCATGCACTGCAGCACTTCAGGCTTCCTTGTCCTTCATCATCTCCTGGAGTTTGTTTAAACTCATGTCCATTGAGTTACTGATGCCATCCAATCATTTCATTCTCTGTTGTCCTCTTCTCCTCCTGCCTTCCATCTTTCCCAGCATCAGGATCTTTTCCAGTGAGACGGCTCTTCCCATCAGGTGGCCAAAGTATTGGAGCTTCAGCTTCAGCATCAGTCCTTCCAATGAATATCAGGGTTGATTTCCTTTAGGATTGACTGGTTTGATCTCCTTGCTGTCCAAGGGACTTTCAAGAGTCTTCTCCAGCACCACGATTCAAAAGCATCAATTCTTTGGCGCTCAGCCTTCTTTATGGTCCAACTTTCACATCTGTACATGACTACTCTTGCTCCTAGAACAGGGATTAGCACACAGAAGGTACTCAAAAAACAGCTGCTGGATGAAAAGACGAACAAACCAGGTATCATGAAAACATGGCTGGAGTTGGTTCTTTTTTTTTTTTTGCTGATGAACCTGGAGTAGAGAAAACACTCCAGATGTTGCCCATAGTGGGAGTGGAATTCAGACCTGACCCTGAGGACTGTGGGAACCACTGGTAGATTCTTAGCAGGGGAAGAACTGAATAAGGATTATTTCTCAAAAGATAAGGCTCTTTGCAAAGCAGGTCTTCACCAGCGGGGGAGTGTATGGGGCCTGAGAAAAGAAATGGGAGTAGATTCATTTGCCACCAGAAGAACTACATGTATCAACAAGGCTAAACTCAAAAACATGTGGAAGGAGGGGATAAAGAAGCAAGGTTAAAAAATGATAGTTTGCTGTTATTTATATAAATTACAAAAAAATCCAGAAAGGGATATTATGTATCAAGTTTGTGGAGCAGTTCAGAGTAGTGGGCAGTATGCCTGGCATCCTGGCTGAGGTTTGCCAGGCTGCATGCGTGCTAAGCTGCTTCAGTTGCATCCGAGTTTTTGTGACCCTGTGGACTGTAGCCCGCCAGGCTCCTCTGTCCATGGGATTCTCCAGGCCAGAATACTGGAGTGGGTTGCTATTCACTTCTCCAGGGGATCTTCCCTACCCAAGGACGAACTCACATCTCTCATGTCTCCTGCACTGGCAGGCGTATTCTTTAGCACTGGTGCCACCTGGGAAGCCATCTGGGTCCAAATTCTGGCACCACTGCACAGGGACGGTGAGACCCTGGGCAAGTTTCTTTCTTTTTTTTAAAAAATTATTTTTATTTATGGAATGAATTTATTTGGCTGTACCAGGTCTTAGTTGTGGCATATGGGATCTTAGTTCCCTGACCAGGGATCGAGCCCAGGCACCCGGCATTGGGAGCATGGAGTCCTAGCCACTCAGCCACCAGGGAAGTCCCTGGGAAAGTTTCTTCACTGCTCCGTGCCTCAGTTTCTTCATCTGTAAAAAGGGATGATCATAGTGCCATCTCCCTCATAGGGTTGCTGGGAAGTTTAAATGAATTAATTCTCATAAAGCTTAGCATGTGTGTGCATGCTCAGCTGCTGAGTCGTGTCCAACTCTTGGCATCTCCATGGACTGTAGTCCACCAGGCTTCTCTGTTCATGGGGTTTTTCAGGCAAGAATACTGGAGTGGGTTGTCATTTCCTACTCCAAAAGCAAGGAATAGGGCTGCAGTCATTGTTCACTTATTTTTACTGAGGCTGTTTCTGTAGTGGGGGAGGGGAATGGAGTTGGGGGTGTAAATAGAAATGACTTTCACTTTAACAATAATGTTATGTCTTTTACTTTAAATTATTGATTATTTTGATTGAGGTGCAACTTACATATGGTAAAGTACACAGATCTTTTGGCGTGTAGCAACATGAATGTGTATATATGCACCTACCCCTGTGGCCCCCACTCCCCTGTTGCATAAGTTTTACTTGTGCTCTTTCCCTGGCAAGCTCCTCATGTAGATTCTATGTAAATTAACTTTACCTGTTCTTGAGCTTCATACTTCATGGAATCATTTTATGATTTTTTTAAATGGCTAGACTTCTTTTCTCTTTAAGTTTTTTTTTTTTTAAATACGGACTATTTTTAAAGTCTTTATTGAATTTGTTACAATATTGTTTCTGTTTTATGTTTTGGCTTTTTGGCCACAAGCATGTGGGATCTTAGCTCCCAAAGCAGGGATTGAACCCACACTCCCTGCATTGGAAGGTGAAGTCTTAACCACTGGATCACCAGGGGAGTCCCCAAATGTCTGGATTCTTTCCCTTAATATGTATTTTGTTTTCTATTAATGTAAAATTCACCCTTTTAAAGTGTACAATCCAACATACACTAGATTGTACACTGTACAGTGTATGTTTGCAAAGAACATGATGTTTTTAATATTTATCCGTCATGTTGTGGATAGCAATCATTCATTCCTTTTTATTTCTAGGGGTATTCCATGGTGTGAATGGACCACAGTTTCTTTCTTCATTCATTTGTTGATGGACATTTGGTTGTTTCCAGTCTGGATCTGTTATGTATAAAGATAACTTTTTGACCACACCGTGGAGCGTGTGGGAACTTAGTTCCTGGACCAGGGATCAAGCCCACACCCCTGCATTGGAAGCATGGAGTCTTACCCACTGAACCACTAGGGAAAGTGAAAAAGTAAAAGTGAAGTCGTTCAGTCATGTCCAACTCTTTGGGACCCCATGGACTATAACCTACCAGGCTCCTCAGTCCGTGGGATTTTCCAGGCCAGAATATTGGAGTGGGGTGCCATTTCCTTCTCCAGGGGATCTTCCTGACTCAGGGATCAAACCCGGGTCTCTGGCATTGTAGGCAGACGCTTTACCATCTGAGCTACCAGGGATTGCGCTGAACCACCGGGGAAGTCCCGTTCATATCTTTTTGTGGACAAAAAAAAGTTTCCTTGGACTTCTCTGGTGGTGCAATGGATAAGAATTCACTTGCCAATGCAGGGGACACGGGTTCAACCTCTGGTCTGGGAAGATTCCACATGTCAAGCAGCAACTGTGTCTGTGCGCCTTAACTACTGAGCCCATGCTCTAGAGCCCACGAGCCACAGTTACTGAAACCTGCACTCTCTAAGACCCGCAAGACACAACTAATGATCTACTAATCAGTCGCTCCTGGGCTGCAGCTACTGAAGCCTGAACACCTAGAGCCTGTGCTCGGAAACAAGAGAAACCACCGCAATGAGAAGCCTGCACACAGCAACTAGAGAGTAGCCCCCACTTGCCGCAACTAGAGAAAGTCTGCGTGCAGCAATGAAGATCCTGTGCAGCCAAAAATTGAAAAAAATAATAAGTGTGTATATGTCAAAAAAATTTTTTTAATGTTTCATTGATTGGTATGAGGACAGCTTAGTCATGACATAGGTGCCTGTTCAATGCAATGGGTCTGATTGGAAATGATTTTTTCTGTCTTCGGGGGGTGGGGGTGGACATTAGCAATGTCTGGAGGCATTTCTGGTTTGGAGACATTGAGGCATGGGTGTTACTGGCATCGAGAGGCCAAGAATGCTCCTAAACATCCTACAAGGCACGGGATGGCTCCCACTGCAAAGAAGGATCTGGCTCAGATGTCAAGAGTGTTGGGCTTGAGGTTCCCTAGTTAACCTTATTACAAACTGCCAAATCATTTTCCAAAGTGGTCTTCTCATTTCTGGTTCCT
Organism: Bos grunniens; assembly: GCF_055505025.1. Lineage (NCBI taxonomy): Eukaryota > Metazoa > Chordata > Mammalia > Artiodactyla > Bovidae > Bos > Bos grunniens. Next base: position 11,415,600 of record NC_141171.1, read on the forward strand.
CCACAGCCCCTCCTCCAACCTCGGTACTGTAAGTCTTTTCCTTTTTAGCTATTTGGGTGGGTGTTTAAAAATCTTTCCTATCTTAAAATAATTCTGAACTGAATCAGGCCAATATGACAAATGTGAACATTTTTTCATCTTGGGTGGTGGATATACTTTAGCTGGCTCTAATCTTTTCTGGATTTAAAGTTTGTGGGATTTTTGTTTGTTTCTTGTGGCTTTCTTGTTGCTTGTTTTGAATAGTAGAAGCTCCCCCTGGCTGCATAGATGGTGAATGCCGTTTTTTTCTTTTCTTCCCCCTTGTTTTCCAAGACTTCTTTACTGGACTCAACTGGCTCCAGTCTCCTCCTTCTCCGGCATCATCTCAGATAATCTAATTCCTCCAAGGTCACCTTTCACCTGCTTTCCTGGAGCTCCTCTTCTTTCCCCAGGAACTGGTTTTCTCCAGCTTTCCAACTTACCTGGCTTTGGCCTCTATCTCAACCTATAGACGTTCTGTTGTTCCATTGCTAAGGTGTGCCCAACTCTTTGTGAGATAGAGGTTTTGGCTAATAAAGAGAGCTGGCTTTGTCTTGAATTCCTGCCAGCAGTGTGACTTTGGGACCGAGATTAACTCTCTCTGGAGCTCAGGTCAACCACCTGACAATAGATATGAACCATGGATGTGCTAATACACACAGCTCATCTATTCCAGGTGAGAGTTAATCTGTTGCTGTATTCAGATTTCTCAGAACAAGGCTGAGCACCAGGACAATGGGGTGAAAAGTAGGGGAGGCACTTGCCTCCAACACAGCATTTAAGGGGGTGCCCCCAAATTAAATATAAACATGTTTTATGTGTTTTTTATGTGCAATTTTTGGAGAAGGCAATGGCACCCCACTCCAGTACTCTTGCCTGGAAAATCCCATGGACGGAGGAGCCTGGTAGGCTGCAGTCCATGGGGTCGCTAGAGTCGGACACGACTGAGCGACTTCCCTTTCACTTTTCACTTTCATGCATTGGAGAAGGAAATGGCAACCCACTCCAGTGTTTTTGCCTGGAGAATCCCAGGGACAAGGGAGCCTGGTGGGCTGCTGTCTCTGGGGTCGCACAGAGTGGGACACGACTGAAGCGACTTAGCAGCAGCAGCAGCATGTGCAATTTTTAAAAAATCAAAAGTAATGAAAAAACAAAAATCCAAATAAAGACAGGATCAGGGCTTCCCTGCTGGCTCAGTGGTAAAGTATCCACCTTTCATTGCAGGAGACACAGGTTCAATCCCTAATCTGCAAAGATCCCGCATACCTCAGAGCAACTAAGCCTGAGTGCCATGACTGTTGAGCCTGTGCTCTGGAGCCCCAGAGCCACAACTACTGAGCCTACATGCTGCAACTACGGAAGCCCGCAAGCCCCAGCGCCTGTGCTCTGCAGCAAGAGAATCCAACGAAATGAGAAGCCGTCTCATCACTACTAGAGAGCAGTCCCCGCTTGCCACGACTACGTTGCCCACACAGCAAAGTAGACCCAGCACAGTCAATAATAAACAAGTAAATAAAATCATTATTATTTTTTTAAAAAGACAGGATCAGTAGTTCTGAACGTTTCCTTTTGCAGGTGCCAATATGGCTTGACGTGGCACTGTTATGGCAACCCACTCCAGTGTTCTTGCCTGGAGAATCCCAAGGATATGGGAGCCTGGTGGACTGCCATCTATGGGGTCGCACAGAGTCGGACACGACTGAAGTGACTTAGCAGCAGCAGCAGCAGCACTGTTACTGACCCTGTCTTTACTTAAAATTTTGATATTTTGCTCATCAGATATTTTAGAGAGATTTTAAACATTAATTTCTTTAAAATACTGCATTCAAATATTATTTATCTTGATGACTCAGTTTTTTAAGATTAAAAAAATTATTTTTTTATTTTTGGCTCTGCTGGGTCTTCGTTGCTATGAGTGGGCTCTCTCTAGTTGCGGAGAGCAGGGGCTACTCACCATTGTGCGTGTTTCTCATTGCAGTGGCTTCTCTTGTGGAGCACAGGCTCCAGGTGTACGGGGTTCAGTAGTTGCAGCACTTGGCCTCAGTAGCTGTGGCTCTCGGGCTTAGTTGCTGCACTGAATGTGGGATCTTCCCGGAACAGGGATGGAACCCACGTCCCGTACATTGCAAGGCAGATTCTTAACCACTGAACCACCAGGGAAGTCTCATGAGTCTTTTGCTTTGTTTGGTTTGGTGTTTGGTGCCCCCCTTTAAGTTTGCATGCGTCACCCTCATTCTGTCCCCGCTTCCCCACTTCCGGGTATAGAGGAAGTGCTCTGTAAGTGTTCTGATGTAATTATTACACACAATATCTACCTTATGTCATGTAAAGCCTCCCTCTGGATTGACTGGTTTCTCTTCATTGGGCTTTTTGACTGAAGTTATACCTGTGATGACTTTAGCTCTGAATTTGTCTCAGACATGGACCCTGCGGTAGCCTTATACTAAATGAAAACTGAAATGCCTGAACCTCTTTGGAAAACTGTGGAGAAAGATTTAATTGTGTCAAGGGCTTAGGGAGACTGGAAAGCTGGAGCAGGCTTATGGAGTTTGCCCTACTTACTTTCCTTCCTCCTTCCCACCCCCCAAATCTCCCATAGCTGAGAAAAGACTGACAGTACCAGGTATGGCAAGAATTAAGAATCACTGGAACTTTCACAGGGTGCTAGTGACAATGTAAAGTGGAACAACCACTTAGAAAACTGCCAGGATCTACTAAAGCTGAACACTCACATGACCTTCCACTCACCATTTCACTCCCAGGTATTTGCCCTAGAGAAGTAAATTCGTTTTCACAAAAATACTTGTATATGATTTATTAATAATGGCCAAATATTGGAGAAAAAATGTCTATCTATAGGTGAATGGAGAAACTACATTGGCTATATTGTGGAATAGCCACACAGTGGAATACTACTCAGGAGTAAAAAAGCAATATGCTGTACATATTGCTATGTACAGCGATGTGGAAAATCTCAAAACATTTTGTTGAGCAGAAGCCAGACACAAAAGACAATCTACTGCATGATTCTGTTTATATTAAATTCAAGAACAGACAAGATTATAGTGATAGAAATAAACATAGTGGTTGCCTGGTTGGGGCAGGAGGGAGGAAAGGGGTGTGGCTGACTTGAGAGGGACACAACAGAACTTTCTGTGGTGATGGAAATGTTCTATAACTGCACCAGGCAATTGTCACTCGGGTATCCATCATCAGAACTCATGGGAACGCTCAACTCGGTAAAGCACTAGCGGGATAAAAAGGCTAGGAAATTTTCATACAAAGAAAAACTAAAAGTAACAACAACAACAAAAGTTTTATAACGAAAACATCGTGGTTTTGGTTTTTTCGGCCTGAACCTACATGGCCACTCGCAGTGTCTGACTCGACTTTCAGCAAACAGGAATTGTGGCTTAGGACCATTTCTCTCACTCCCATGCCCTGAGGGGCCCCTTCTCTACTGAAGGTGCAAAATGTCCCTCCACGCTGGCATCATTCCAAGCTCCCTAGCCTTTTCAGAACCTCTACGTTGCAGGACCACTTCAAAAACTTTCTTCGGCGTAGAGGCCATATTTCATAAGGGCGAGACACTCACCCTAGACCCACATCACGGCTTCGATTGCCCGTACTAAATATGGTGGCACACGAGCCGGTTACAACCTCGACCACGTGACGGTACGCTCGCAGACGCCCGCTTCGGTCAGCCCACTCCGGCGCCTACTTTTAGATTGACCAATGAATCGGAGGTATGAGGCACGCCCCTTTCCCCTCTCCACCAATAGCCTCCAGACACCTTCCGCAAAATCCAATAATCGCTTCCGCCTCTCTTGAATGAAAAGCGAGCGGTCCAGTGAGCTGAGCCGCAGTCGGACGCAGGAGACAGGAAGCGCAACAGCGCGTGTCGGGGCTCGAGAACGGTAACCGGAGTCGGGTGGCTCTCTTCGCAGCACGGGGAAGCGAACGAGGAATCAGGTGAGCAGCTGGCCCAGGCGCGGGGCCGCGGTGCGGAGACGTCGGATCTGCGGGCGAGCGGGAGATAAGAGACGCCAGGGGTTGAGGGAAGGAGTCCGGGCGCGAGACAAGGGGAGGCGGGGCGGTTGGGGTGTCCCGAGCGCGCGTTGGCGGCCGTTGGGCGTTAGGGCGCATGCGCGAGGGGTAGACCGGCCGTTGGAACGCGGGTACGAGTCCGCTTCCGGGAGGGGCTGTCATGGCCGCCTGCAGGCTGAACCCCACCTTGGGGCAGAGTCTGCCTGTTCTTGGAAGCCCGAGGCGATTTGGGGAAGGGTCAGGAGGCGACCCGGGGGTCTGGGGCCGCGGAGCGCGAAGCCGGAGCTTGTAGACGTGACGATCTTCAAGATCGAAAGACTCTTTCTCCGTTCTTGCTTTGCGTTTCAGGGGGTGGATTCGTAGTTCCAGAGATTTAGGGCAAAAAAATGATGTTCCAGTAAGGAACAAAGTCTTAAATGAAAATTCTCTTTGGGGGCACTTCAGGGTGAAAAGGGTACGCGAAAGGGTCTGAGTTGTTACTTAGTCGTCTGTAAGCTTTCAAGTTGATCAGCTCCTGGGGCCTCTGCCACCTTCTCTGGGTGGAGCAAACAGCGCCAAATCCTTTCCTGATCTAATTTGTTTTGATTTTTAGGTTCTCCCTAGCCAGTCCTTAGAAATTTTTGTGTGTCAAGCCTAGTCTGTCATTAAATTTGTCTCCCCATTAAAACAAAAAGAGTTTCTTCGAACTCTTCTCCTAATTTTTGGAATGCACATCTCTTTCCGGATTTGAAGCCCAGAGTAGACAACGCTGCCTATTTTTATGTCCAAGGCTCACCCAAGGGTTGGTCCTCCTCTGTAGGGTGATCCATCCTCTTTTCTGTCTTTAACAACGCTCCCACCGTGGTTAACCCCCTTTCATTTGGTGTCTGGTTTTCCCTGCTGCTGGTCCCTTAACTTAGTCCATCTTCTCTGGAGTAACTTGGTCTTGAGCAAATCCTGATTGAGTCACAACTAAAAACCTAATCAGCGATTTCTTATTGTTCAGCGAATTAAGTATGAATGCTCTGGGCCTAACCATCTTGGTTTTCTGCCTCTTGCTTCAAGCAGCCAGTTCTTTCCAACCCCTGAAAGGGTTTGGACTAGTGGTTTCTGGACTGCCCTTTGCTGGCACCTTTTTTCCTCTTTGATGCTTGAAGTGAGCCTTCTTGTTTTCACCAGTAGGAATCCTCAGTACTTGGATTGCCTCTTTCAAGAATCCGATAAGGATACTTGCTTAGCCGCTAAACTCTGCCTTGAGGCCCCGATTCTGATTCTGTTCATTCAGCCATTTGCTCTTGAGTGCTTACCTGTTATGTACTAGGTCCTGTTCTGGGTGCTGGGCTGGCATGACTGGAGGGGGTGTTTTTTCAGTTGGACCCAACTTTAGAATATGCCTTTTTGGAACAACAGAACAGCTTCCCTGATGTTCAGTGGGTAAAGAATCTGCCTGCAGTGCAGGAGACACAGAGATGGGGGTTTGATCCATGGGTCAGGAACATACCCTGGAGGAGAAAATGGCAATTCACTCCAGTATTTTTGCCTGAAAAATCCCATGGACAGAGGAGCCTGGTGGGCTACAGTCCATGGTGTCAATAAGAGTTGGAAACGACAAGGTGACTAAACAATGGGAAATGCCTTTTTGAAACAACAGAGGTCTGAAAAAAGTGGGGAAAACAAGTTGAAAGGTGCTGAGGCATGTTTGAGGCTCAGCAGCAAGGCCTGTGTGTGAGGGTGACGGGGGTGACACACTGCATGTAGAGGGAGTCAGGTTGTGCCGGGCTTGATAGGCTGTGGTGAGGACTCTGGTTTACTCTGAACACAGTGGGATCCTGTGGACCGGTGTTGAGCAGAGGAGTGGCTTTCTCTGACTTAGCTTTTTTAGGCTCCCTTCAGCAGCTGAGCGGCATTGAAGGGGGAGTGGGAGATGGAAAGCAAGGAGCCCAACAAGGTGGCTTTTGACATAATCCAGGCAAGAGGTGACAGTGCCCAAGTGCCTATCAGTTGACAATGGCTAAAACAAACTGTAGTATTCCAGTAAAAAGGAATATTCATCAGCCACAAAAAGGAATGGTGTACTGATACACGGCCACAATGTAGAAGAACCTTGAAAAATAACGTGAGTAAAAGACGTCAGACTGTCACATGTTGTATGATTCCATTATATGAAATGTTCCAAATAGGCAAATTCATAAAAAGAAAGTAGATTAGTGATTGCCAAAGGGAGTTGGGGGACACAGAATGGTAGCCTAAGGATTCAGTCTTATTGACATGAGGAAATGTGTGCTAAAGATGATTGTGGCAGCAGTTGAAAGTATTTGTGACTGCACAAGAAACCAATAAAATGTACCTTTTAAACAGTGCCTTGTATGACATGTGAATGTCTCCATAAAGCTGCTCTAATCTAAAAAGAAAGGTGATGACAGCCTGGGAACCAGTGACGTAGCAGGGGTGAGAAGTGGCCTGATTGACCTGCTTGACTTTATTGGCTGGTGGGACAGGAAAAGAGAAAAGACAGAACAGTTCAGAGAATGGAGTTGCCTTTTCTCAGATGCGGGTTGAGGGGAGAGGTTGTCCATAGAGAGGCTGCACAGAGGTGGTTAAGGCCCTGGGGCTGCATACTCACAGAGGATGAGTGGCAAAAGGGCCACAAACTGGGCCTGGGACCATCAAAATCCATCTCAGGAAGAGGGACTGTTTTTAGCACTTCCACCCCCTACACTGGGCTTCCCTGATGGCTGAATGGTAAAGAACCCGCCTCCCAATGCGGGAGACGTGGGTTCAGTCCCTGTGTCGGGAAGATCCCCTAGTGGAGGGCTTGGCAACCCACTCTAGTATTCTTGCCTGGGAAATCCCATGGACAGAGGAACCTGGCCAGCTACAGTTCATGTGGTTACAAAGCGAAACAACTTAGCAACTAAATGACAGCAACAACCACCCCCTTGACTGGAGGCTGGGGTGCAACAGGGAGGACAAAAGACAGTATTCTCATGTTTGGGTCCCTTGTAGCCTGCACCCACTAGGTGCTCTGTGTGTTGGAATTAAATGAAGCCAGGAAGTGATCGCACTTTGTATTAATTCTTTTTACCATCTTGGCTGTATTCTTACTGGCTCCAGGCCCAATGGGAGGTCTTTTCATGAGAGCACTTAATTATTCCCTTGTGCAAACCACAAATAGCAGGAGCAGCTGGGGCTGGGTAGACACTGGCGAGCTCACAAGCTCCCATCTCTCCAGCATCCTGGCAGTTGCATCTCCAGGCTCAGGGTGGGGTCCTTGGGGAGTGAAGGGGGAGGGGAGTCCTTGAGACTAGGTGGTCTGAGGCTATTCAGTACAGCTGAGACTTTGAAGCTGAGAAGGAGGCATTTATTTGTTCAGAGACCAGAAGTAATGCAGCAGAGTCATGCCTGTGGGGCTGGGGTAGAGGCTCAGTGAGTATCAGCAGCCAAATGAGGCTGGGGGTGGCATGGAATGGGGTGAGCAGGGGCCAGAGAGGGAGGTTGCAATTGGAAAGGAATTGGGGTTTCACTTGGTGCACCTGTGGTTGTGGCCTGAAGGGTCCCAGTAGAGGTGAGGCAGCTTGGTGGAGGGTGGTGGAGATGTGGAAACAACAGGTGGAAGCTGGGAAGTGCTACACAGGTAGAGTAGTGGGACCTGCTGTTGGAGTCAGTGGTGGAGGTGAGTTAAAGAGAAATCAGAGAATGATGTCCAGTCTTGGCTTCAGTGGCTGGGCGGCCAGACCTGACCCCAGGACCTCACCCACCTTGGACTTGTGTCAGCAGCTCACAGCTTCTGTGCAGCCGGCTCCCTCTTCCCCCTCACTCTGGGAATTTTCCCGCCTGCGTCAGTCACCATTATTGCTTCTCTGAGCCCTGTTCCCCCTCCTCTGTTCTCAGCAGCATGGCGGAACAGGATGTGGAAAACGAGCTTCTGGATTATGAGGAAGATGAAGAGCCCCAGGCACCTCCAGAGAGCGCTCCACCTCCCCCCAAGAAAGACGTTAAGGGTTCCTATGTTTCCATCCACAGCTCTGGCTTCCGGGACTTTCTGTTGAAGCCGGAGCTCCTGAGGGCCATAGTGGACTGTGGCTTTGAGCATCCATCAGAGGGTACGCATCCCTGGGTCCTCCCTTCCTCGGCTCTCCTCACTGCTTCAGCGTGGTCCCCTCAGGTGAGGGGCCTGCACAGAGGGAACGTCCGTCCAGTTTCTGATAGCTCATGTGCTCTCTTCCCTCAGTCCAGCACGAGTGTATTCCACAAGCCATCCTGGGCATGGACATCTTGTGCCAGGCCAAGTCAGGGATGGGCAAGACAGCAGTTTTTGTGTTGGCCACTCTGCAGCAGATCGAGCCCGTCAACGGACAGGTGGGTGGACACCCTCCCTGCTAGGCCCCAGCTTCCTGATGCAGCAGGAATCATGGGTCGTCTTGTTAAAAATCCTTGTTCCTGCATCCTCTTTGTGGACTTTTAAAATTAACTACGGTAATTAGTTCTACTGGAGTAGGAGATGGCAACCCACTCTAGTATTCTTGCTTGGAAAATCTCATGAACAGAGGAACCTCACAGGCTACAGTCCATGGCGTCACAAAGAGTCAGACGCAAGTGAGCAACTTAGCACACACACACTTAGTTGTTACCAGTATCACCCCCAAAATGGTAAGCCAAGAGGAAAAACTGAAAAGTGCCCATTCTGACCACCCAGCAAGATGGCTGTTATTTCCAATGTGCTTTTCTGGATCGTTCACATACAGGAAGGTGGTCTTTTTTTTTTTTTTTTTTTAGGAAGGTGGTCTTACACCGAACACGGTTTTGTTACTGCTTTTATTGCCGACAGAACACAATTGTCTTCTCATGCCTTGAATGTTGTAGTTCACTACTTGGAGGGGATAATTGCGGTCCTTGCAGGTGTTCTGTTCTTGACATGCTGGGGCACACCTCCCTGGGTGGTGTGTGGGTGCATGAGCCCTTGTTACTGACCTTAGGATGGGTGGTCTCGGAGGGAAGGTTTCATGGGAGGCCATGGTGTGGTCTCAGTCCTTGGCATTGTGGGCCAGGAAGGTGTGGTAGCCTTCCCCTGGTGGTCATAGGCCAGCCAGAGGGCAGGCTCGGGAAGCTGTTAGCATGGAGGGTGTCACCAGCTAGGGGTCTCCCTGGCCTAGGGGGACACACCTGAGTAGCTATAAGGAGACGTAGGGAGGGCTTTCCTGGTGGCTCCAGTGCAGGAGATGCAGGTTGAGTCCCTGGGTTAGGAAGATCCCTTAGAGGAGGAAATGGCAACCATGGACAGAGGAGCCTGATGGGCTACAGTCCATTGGGTCAAAGAGTCAGACATGACTGAGGGACTAAACAAAAACAACAGTAAGCCTTATTACCTGCTAGGGAAAAAATAAGAATATACAGGGAGTGAGCAGCAGCTGATAGACTGGGAGAAGCTGGGGCCACGTGGACTGGACCTTCCAGGGGACCAGCACCAGGGTGGGCTCTGGCCAGGGGAGGACTTCGGACATTGCCTTAAGGGTCTGTGCCCCACCTGCCCCACAGGTGACAGTCCTAGTGATGTGCCACACTCGAGAGCTGGCCTTCCAGATCAGCAAGGAGTATGAGCGCTTCTCCAAATACATGCCCAGCGTCAAGGTGAGTCCCCAGACCGAGTGGGGCGTCACGTGACGCTCTGTAGCCTTGCTGGCCGTGGTGCTGGCCCAGCCGGCATTAACCAGGCTTGGCTGCAGTGGCTGCCTTTGAGGTCTGTGGTGGTTTACGCTCCTTAAAAGCCTGATGAATTATGAATGGCCCCCAGAGGCCTGTGCCAGGCTCAGTCCTGGGGCTGCTTTTCAGTGGAGCTGGGGCCAGGCTCTGAGGCCTCTCCTGTCCCCAGGCACCAGGTCTGGCGTGTCGGTGGGGGCTTTGCAGGGTCATGAACTGAGTGGCCGCAGTCACTGGAGTTGGGTGTGAGCTTTTGGCCACCAGATGGTTGACGGCAGCTTTCTGCCCACATAGGTGTCTGTGTTCTTTGGGGGCCTGTCCATCAAGAAAGATGAGGAGGTGTTGAAGAGAAACTGTCCCCACGTGGTGGTGGGGACACCGGGCCGGATCCTGGCACTTGTGCGCAATAGGAGCCTCAACCTGAGGAATGTGAAGCACTTCGTGTTGGATGAGTGCGACAAGATGCTGGAGCAGCTGGGTGAGTGTCTGCGCCGGGTCTGCAGGCTGTGGAGGCCCCTCGCAGCATCCCCCAGACTTCAGAGCCAGGCCCTGACAGGGCAGGCCAGAGGTTTCCCCAGAGTGGGGTCGTGTGGGTGGCCAGCAGTCAGGTCTCCTGGAAACAGATTTGCGGGCAAATCCTGGCATTTGGCAGAGTGAACTGCGGCTTCAGAGCTAGATCTTGGAGTGGGACCACATGGCCCAAGATAAGCCGTGTCTGGGCACATGTCCATGTTAGCCAAGGACTGTGGCCTTGCCACCTGCTGGTTTAGCTCTAGGCCCCCGCCTGCGCTCAGGGAGCCCTGACAGGGCTGGTGGGAACTGGGGCTTGTGCCTGGGAAGCGGCTGCAGCTCTCACTCCAGCGGCTATCTCTGCCTCAGGCTCCCCACCCTGAAGCGTGGCTGGAGGTGCGCTGGCACGGCTGCTCCGCTCTGGCAGCGTGTAAGTGGATTGCCGCTCCTCCCGCGCCTGTGCTTATTACCCTAAGTCCGGGCCCTCAGGCACCTGGGGCTCCCCCCCTCCGGCCAGTCTGCACTCACACCACCCTTGTCATGGGGCCAGCGGCTCCCTGGCACAGGTTGGGAGGGACTGGATCCAGTCTTGGGTGGGCGTCATGGTCTGGCAGGCGCTCACGCCCCATTTCTTGCCAGATATGCGGCGGGACGTGCAGGAAATCTTCCGCCTGACCCCCCACGAGAAGCAGTGCATGATGTTCAGCGCCACCTTGAGCAAGGAGATCCGACCTGTGTGCAGGAAGTTCATGCAAGATGTGAGTAATGGCGGAGAGCTCAGTGCGGTAGCTTCAGCCTCCGAGGGTGCAGGCTCTTGCCGCTCGCCAACATCCACGCTGCCCTCATGGCACAAGCATGCTGGAAGGCCGGCGGAGCCTCTTCCTCTCTTGTCAAACTGGGAGCTGAGAGCTTGGTCTACACCTGAACCGGGCCGGACCTTAGATCCAGCTATTGGGAGACAAGTATTGGGGGTACAGAGGCCTCTTTGAAGTATTGCAGCCACGGAGTCACTTTTGGAAGGTTCTGGGCAGGCAGAAGGCCCAGAAGTAAGCCCCGCCTGGCTCTTCCTGCTCTCCTCCCTGCACAGCCCATGGAGGTGTTTGTGGACGACGAGACCAAGCTCACGCTGCACGGGCTACAGCAGTACTATGTGAAACTCAAGGACAGTGAGAAGAACCGCAAGCTCTTCGACCTCCTGGATGTGTTGGAGTTTAACCAGGTGATGCTTCTGCACTCCCGTGGCCTGTGCTGGGGTTCCCCGCCTCGGGGAGGGACTCTGGCCCTGACCCAGGTCTGCCCCTCCCTCCCTCGCAGGTTGTGATCTTTGTGAAGTCAGTGCAGCGCTGCATGGCCTTGGCCCAGCTCCTGGTAGAACAGAACTTCCCAGCTATTGCCATCCACAGGGGCATGGCCCAGGAAGAGCGGTGAGTGTGGGCCACCCTCAGCCCCTGGCAGGCCCCGTGGAGGGGATGCCACCCAGGGTCCCCGTATCTGATGGCCACCCCTTGTTCTTCTCGCACCTAGCCTATCGCGCTATCAGCAGTTCAAGGACTTCCAGCGGCGGATCCTTGTCGCCACCAATCTGTTCGGCCGAGGCATGGACATTGAGCGCGTCAACATCGTCTTCAATTATGACATGCCTGAGGACTCGGACACTTACCTCCACCGTGTGAGTGGCCCACAGGGGTGTCCCTTCCCCTCCTTCCCCTTTCTCAGGGTTGGTGTTGGATGGGGACCTCTGTCTGTTCTCAGCCTGACCCTTGCTCCTGTCTCCCTGCAGGTGGCCCGTGCGGGTCGCTTCGGTACCAAAGGCCTGGCCGTTACTTTCGTGTCTGACGAGAACGATGCCAAAATCCTCAATGATGTCCAAGACCGGTTTGAAGTGAATGTGGCAGAGCTTCCAGAAGAAATTGACATCTCCACATACAGTAAGTGGCTCAGACAGGGCTGGGGTGCCGGGGGAGGTGGGGGACAGTGGTGGGGCCTTCTGTCCCCACGCCCCCTCCTCACTGGCTTCCCCCGTCCCCCGTGTGTGTCTTACAGTTGAGCAGAGCCGGTAACCGCATGCCCTGACGACCAGAGCCACTCTACTTCCCACGTGCTGCTTCAAGTCCTCTTTCTAGGCGACACTGGGCCTTTCATTTTACTGTTTAAAAGCTGTAGATTTGTGCAAGAATAAGTTTGTATTATGGAAGTCTGGCTCCCACAGTGTCTATTTCTGTCAGCTCACTGCATTTCATGGACACCAGGGGCCCATGGCCTGGTCAGTGAGCCTCTGGCCAGCAAGACATGCCACCTTCTGTGTCAACATGAGATTTAATTCTTGAAGTGTCAACACTGAAAGGTTTATACAGATTTTTAAAAAACAGGCAATGTCCACAGCCTTCACATCGTTTGAACCCTCTGCCCTGGGGCAGATGGGCCTTAGTACCACGAGCTTTCTTCGGCAAGGAGCTGAGAAGGGCCCTGCCCCTCTCCCACCCAGCCTCAGTCTTAGCTTAACCTAAAAGCAAAGTCTCAGCACCTTGGCCTCTTGTTCTGTAGCAAAGACAGATGACGGGAAAGGGCCAGGCTGGGCACGAGTCCTCATTCTGTCCCGGCCTGGTGTACTTGAGGGGGCTGCCCCTACCCTGGGTGCTGACTTGGGTGGAGCTGAGAGGCAGCAGGAAGTAGGTCCGACCCTCCACCCTTGCTGGGTGTTCAGGGGTTCGGTACCAGACGGTGGCTGTCACCCTCCTCTCCGTGGTGCGTGTGGGGCCCGAGGCAGGAGGGAGCATAGCATAGAGGGAGGAGAGGAGGTCATCTGTGTGTGCAAAAGCTGCTGAGGCCACAGGAGATGCTGGTTGGCCAGATCTGCGCCTTCACATGCCAGACTCTGAGGGCCTGAGGGCCTGGAGAGAAAGGAGCACAGCGTGAGAACGGAGCCCAGAGACCCGGGGGCCTTCTGTCCTGCACCCCTGACCCCAGGCTCAGCCCTTACCTGAGTCTGATTGTGGCTAGAGCCAGACCCAGAGGTGGTTGTGGCAAACTCGGAGTACTTGTTCCCAGCAACCATGCAGGCCCACTTGCGGTACTCCTCTCTCACCTGTGGGGCACAGGGGCCAGGTCAGGGGAGGACAGGCCCCAGGACAGGAGGAGGGGCCCAGCTCCGCCCGCAGCCTGGCCTGCAGCCCACCTTCTTGTTAAGGAGGCAGTACAGCACGAAGAGGAAGAAGCCCTGCAGGCAGTTGAGGATGCTGAAGATGTAGGACAGCACCCAGCTCTCCGGGTCGAAGAGGAGCAGGCCGAAGACCCAGGTGCAGCCCAACACGAAGAGCTGGGCGATGGCCGTGATAGTCAACACCCTGCAGAGAGGCGGCCAGTTGCAGCTGGGGGCCCCACCTCACACACCCACCTCTTCTGTCAGCCCTCCTGTCTGTCTGCTCACCTGGCTTTCTTTAATTTCTTTATGTCAGGGTTGATTTCAGAAAACTTCTGAGTGAGTTTCCAGACAGTAATCACAAAGATGATAGCATTGCCCTGGGCAGGGAGCACAGAATTCAGATTAGGGGGCATCCTTGGAACTTGCAGGGAGAAAGCTGGTACAGGGGCTCAATGTGGAGCCGAGTGCTTCAGATTTTCAAGGGTGTGGGGTGGGGCGAGGTGAGACAGTTACCAAAACGATGAAGGTCACAGGTCCCACAAAACTCCAGAGGAAGCCACCCTCGAAATTCAACCAGCAGCTGGGCAAGAAGGGAGGGTCTGGTCAGCACCCAGTAAGCCCAGAGGGGAGCAAGGGCTCCATGCAACCCCCAAGCCCTGGCCCTCCCACCACCTCGCGCTCACAATTTCTCGCGGCCATAGCCCTTGCTGTAGGCGCCTGCTGAGATGCCCACGATGATCAGAGGCACGCCGTAACCGATCAGGCAGAGCCAGAGCTTTCTCAGGCCTTGGCCCTGGAACACGCGCACCACGAGGAAGTAGAGCTCCACGCCCTCGAGGCTCATCCAGCAGAAGGCGGCCAGGAAGCAGTAGTGCAGCAGCACGGCCACCAGGCGGCAGCGCGTCCCCACCTGCGGGGGCAAGGGCGGAGGGACGGGGCGGTGACGTCAGCGGTGGGCGGGTCCGGGACTGGACTCAGAAGCAGTGAATCGGCGGGGCCGTATGCTTCCGCTGAGGGGAGGCCGACCACCCTACCCAGCTGGGAGTAGGCGCAGCTATTCCACTCGAGGCCCTCGCAGGTCTAGCGCCCAGGTGAGAGTGGGGCGCTCCACGGGGCGGGGCCTCACCTCGCCGCCTTCATTCTCGATGCCCGCCAGGAAGATGGCAGAGCCCACGAAGAGGCAGATGCAGAGGTGCAGGTGCACCGTGGTGCGCGAGCCCTGGATGGGCCGCACCAGCAGGAAGGTGAGGATGCACAGCAGCAGGCAGGCCAGCGACAGCGCCAGTCCCACCTTGGTGATCAAGGCCAGCTTCGGGTCCTAGATGCAGGATGGGGCGGGTGGGACTCCATCAGTACCCTGAGGCCTTCCTGCCCTCCTTGTGGGCCCCACCACCCACACCCACCTGGGACCTGGCCTACAGGACTCTGATCAGGTGGCTCATCTCCCTCCACCTCCTCTACCATCAACATCTGAATAAACTTACTATGTCTCTCTCACCCTAAACACCACCACCCCTGCACCCATGGGTGCAGCAGGTATCCCCAATTCTTCTGGATGAGTGCCCCACCACACACCCAGACAGTTCTTAGAAGGTCCCCCGTGTATCCTCAATGGCTGCAACCTTCTTTCCCTACACTGATGAGCCCACCTCTCTGACCCTCATCTTCATCTCATCTCTTGCCTCTCCAACACCTCGCTGCAACTATGAGCTCATCAAAACCCACATTTGTGTCCTTCCTGGGCCTTGGGCCTGGACCACCAGCCTCCCCTACTCTGCCTGACCCATTCCAGGTATTCACATGGCCTAGTGTATCTATGGATCCCTCAGGAGCTGTTAGCGATATTTAACAACTTGATGGAGCTTCCCCAGTGGCTCAGTGGTAAAGATTCCACCTGCCAATCCACTAGGAGATGCTGATTTTATCTCTGGGTCAGGAAGATCCCCTGGAAGAGGAAATGGTAGTATTCTTGCCAGGAGAATCTCATGGATAGAGGAGCCTGGCGGTCTACAGTCTGTGGGGTCCTGAAAGAGTTGGACACGACTTAATGACTGAACAACTTGTTGGGGGTGGGCCATCAGAGGGGCACTGGCTGAAGTAAGGCCCGCAGTGCCAGGCCACTCTGTTCAGTTGCTGAGTCATGTGGAGGTCTAGGGCTCCCAAGCAAGGGGCTGCATCTGGTCTGTGCAACCATGTGGAACCTCTTGGACCATTCCACTGAAACCAGCTGTCTGTTCTGCCTGAGCCAGCCATGCTACACTGGGTTTCTGAGGATGGCCCCGTCTGCTCACCTCCACGTCGTAGTGGGCCATGAGGATAGCAAAGCTGCTTAGGTGGCTGCACTGGCAAGTGATGCTTCCGTTGCCCCTGCCCATCTTCCAGCAGCCTGTGGTGGCCCAGGACCCGTTCCCATTGCTGTCTTTCTTCCAGAAGGCACAGATCAGCTCCTGCCGAGGCTTGAGCTCTGGCTGTTCCTAGGGAGAGGCGGTCATAGAAGTTAGCCTGGAACCCTCTCGTGGGTACTGGGCTTGGGTGGACCCCAAAGAGGGCTGCTTCTCCTTTGACACTTGTCTACTGAGCACCGATTGTGTGTGCCAGGCCAGGGGACCCGGGAGTGAACTGGGGAGACAGAAATCCCTGTCCTTCTGGGCTGACATTCTAGTGGGGGAGACAGATAGAAAATAATACACCTAATAAGTAAACTAGATAGTGTGTTAGCAGGTGCTGAATGCGAAAGAAAAGAGCAAAGGGGAAAGGTGGGGTGTGATTAGATTGTAATTTAAACAAGCAGGTCCAGGAAGGCCTAGACAAGTAGGTGACATGTGAACAAGTTGACAGGTAAAGGACTGAATCGTGGCGGAAAGGTGCCCCAGGCAGAGGGCACGTGTCAAGGCCCTGAGGCACGTGTGAGGAAGCAGCACAGTGGATGGCGTGGGGGAACGAAGGCTGCTAAGAGACCACAGGGACCTTGGCTATGGGGTGAGCAGTGTGGCTGATTGCCCTCCCCACCCCAGGACTCACATGGAGGGCGAAGGCAAAGGAGACATTGGAGTCGAGTTTCTCAGTGTTCGTGTTGCTCAGAAAGACAGAGCTGACCGCTGAGAGAAGCGTGACCTTGGCACCTCGGACAGGACTCTTGTAGGTCTCTTTCAGCTTCTCGGAGTCCAGTTTCAAAGAGGCATTGGCCAGCAATTTTTTCATGTTCTGACTGGAGAGGATGCCCACCACGGTGGGGCCTGGGGGACAGACATGCTGGCTACCTTCTGCTCTGCTTGCTTCCGTGCCCCATCCTTCCTCTGAAGATGTCTAATTCAAGCTCGCTAGTCTGCCATGATGCCCAGAGTCCCGCCCCAAGGCTCGGTTTCCTGTGGCTGCACATTCTGAAGCTGTGTTGCTGTTGTTCAGTCCCTCAGTCCTGTCCGACTCTTTGCAACCCCATGGACTGCAGCACGCCAGGCTTCCCCGTCTTTCACCATCCCCCGGAGCTCGCTCAGACTCACACCCATTGAGTCAGTGATGCCATTCAACCATCTCATCCTCTGTCACCCCCTTTCCTCTTTCCCTCAATCTTTGCTGTATCCTAGCCATATCCTAGCTTCTCCCTCCCTTTCCCTGGAGTGCCCGCTCTGGGTGCCTGCCATTACCCGACTCCTCAGCTGCAGCTGCCACGGCCCAGTCCAGCAGCATCCGTGCGTGGCTCTGGCCCACGGTGACGTTCCCTTTCCCCTGCTCCTGAACCACCAGGGACAGCTCTGAGAAGAGAGGGGGCAGTGATCGGGGGCTCCGGGTGTGGGAGGGGGTCCTGGGGGGCTGGGCTGGGGAGGACGTGGTCTCACCTGTGTTGTCAAGCGAACGGTAGGTGAAGGAGCCTTTAGGCATGGCTTTGGCCAGTGTCCTCAGGATCTGTTCAAGGCCTGAGAGCAGGTGAGTGACTGTGACGTGCTTGGAAGACTGATCCAGTGACTCCAGGTCTCCTGAGTTTTTCAACAGGTCATCCACTGACCCGACAAGGTCCTGTGGGTAACGAGTGACAGCTCCTGGGTTACTGCACCACAAGGGCGGCCCGAAGGACCCTGCTATCTCACATCCCCTCACCCCACCCCCACAACTGGGGTACACACTGGAGAACCACCTGGGTTGCCTAGGGGACAGAACCAGGGGAATCATCAAGACAGGGCAGTAGCCAGAAGATGAGTAAGGGGGTTGAGCATGTGCCTGTGTGCACGTATTATAACAGCAACAGTGCTTAACATTTATCACGCACTGGCATTATGTCAGGCCCTGTTCTGACATAGAAAGTCTGCGGCTTTTCTGGTGGCTCAGTGGTAAAGAACCCACCTGCCAATGCAGGAGACGCAGGTTCAATCCCTGGGTCAGGAAGATCCCCCAGAGAAGGCAATGGCTACCCACGTCAATATTCTTGCCTGGAGAATCCCACAGAGGAGCCTGGCAGGCTACAGTCCATGGGGTCGCAAAGAGTCGGACATGACTGAGCGACTGAGCACGCATGGAGGCACTTTCTAAGTCTGCACTGCCCGAAACAGCTGCCCTGAGCCCCAGATGTCACTTGAAATATGGCTCCACGTTGAAATGATAATAGTTTTAATCTATGGGGTTAAATGCAATTTTCACCTTAATTTCACTTGTTTACTTCTTTTTTTAAAAAATTAATTTTTTAATTGAAGGGTAATTGCTTTATAGAATTTTGTTGTTTTCTAGCAAACCTCACACTGAATCAGCTGTAGGTATACATATATCCCCTCACTTTTGAACCTCCCTCCTATCTCCCTACACATCCCACCCCTCTAGGTTGATACGGAGCCCCTGTTTGAGTTTCTCTCTGTCTGCTTCTCCATTGCTGCCCTACCGTTTTTCTAGATTCCATGCAGGTATGTGATATGTATCTTTCTCTTTCTGACTTACTTTATTCTGTATAATAGGCTTTAGTTTCATCCACCTCATTAGAACTGACTCAAATGCGCCCCTTCTTAGGGCTGAGTCATATTCCATTGTGTATATGTACCACAACTTATCCATTCATCTGCCGACGGACATCTAGGTTGCTTCCGTGTTCTAGCTATTGTAAATAGTGCTGCAGTGAACAATGGGATACATGTGTCTTTTTCAGTTTTGGTTTCCTCAAGGTATATGTCTAGGGGTGGAATTGCTGGGTCATATGGTGGTTTTATTCCTAGTTTTTTAAGGAATCTCCATACCATCTTCCATAGTGGCTGTATCAATTTACATTCCCACCAACAGTGCAAGAGGGTTCCCTTTTCTCCACACTCTCTCCAGCATTTATACTTCTACTCTTTAAATTTATTCTTAACCTTTATATTTTAAAAATGCAGCTATTGGAAAAATCCAAATGACATAAAGGGCTCACATATTTCTCTTTTAAAAAGTTTATTATTATAATCTTTTTAGAGGCTCAATATTTCTACCAGGCCAAGCACATATGACATATAGTATTTATATTGTATGCCAGGCACTTTTCTTTGAGACTCACTCCTATCAGTTCATTTAAACCTTTCCAAACTGAACTGAGGTTCAGAGAGGGGGAGTCACTTGCCTGAGGTCACACAGCAAGAACTGGCAGTGGGTGGGATGAGGGGTATTTGAACTCTGTGGCCTTGCTCCAAAGGTGAATTCTCAACTGCTCCATTTCATTGACATTATATTCCTCTCAAATGTGTGTGTTTGTGTGTGTGTGTGTGTGTGTGTGTGTGGGCTTCCCTGGTGGATCAGTGGTAAAGAATCCACCTGCCAATGCAGAAGACACAGCTTGGGTCAGGAAGATCCCCTGGAGAAGGAAATGGCAACCAACTCCAGTCTTCTTGCCTAGAGAATTCCATGGACAGAGGAGCCTAGAGGGACTGAGCAACTAAATAATAGCAATCCGTGACTTTTGTATACAGATGTATGCGTTTGACCAGAGGCCTCTGCTTGGGCATCTCCATTCACACTGAAACATCCTCCAGCCATCCCACACTGTCCTGCCCTTACCTGCATGGATTTCTTGGCCATGGCTGGTTTGAAGTCTCTGCTCATTTTCTGGACTCTTTCAAAGAAGGCAGAGAGACTCTGGAGAGAGGGGAAAGGTGGGGAAGTCAGAGAGTTTCATCCTGGGTGGGGGAGCTTCGGGGAAAATGAGTGATCAGGGTGAGCTGGTTGGAGGGATTTTTTGTCGCTGGTCCCCACTGGGGCCACTCACCCGGCTCTTGATTCCAGGGGGAGCGGTCCAGGCGGGGAAGGAGATCTCTGCAGGGGACAGGACAGCAGTTCATTAGCTGTGGCAGTGTCTGTGTTTGCTGTGGGCGGGGCCTGGGGTCAGGGCAGGACAGGTACCTTTACAGATGGTGTCCTTTTGCTTATCCTTGAGTCCATGTTTAGGCTCCCAGCCTTCGCGGCAGTGGCATGTGTGTGAACCCACAGTGTTGAAGCAGACGGTGGAGTTGTGACACTGATGCTGCCCAGAGCTGCACTCATCCACATCTGGGGACAAGAAGGAG
This sequence comes from Bos grunniens, assembly GCF_055505025.1. Taxonomy (NCBI): domain Eukaryota; kingdom Metazoa; phylum Chordata; class Mammalia; order Artiodactyla; family Bovidae; genus Bos; species Bos grunniens. The sequence goes on from NC_141171.1 coordinate 11,435,505, forward strand.
GAGGTCAGGCTCTGCCCCAGCCCTGTGAGGCCCCTGTCCTCCTTGTGCCCCACTTTTTTCCCATATTAGTCCCCCAGGAGGTGACACCACCCGGTGTCCGCACATCGAGTGGTGGACACTAAGGTTATTTATGGGAAGTGTGCGGAGTTCTGACACACAGCAGATGAGCCCCACAGATAGGCAAGTTGTGAAAATACTGAAGTATCTTTTCTCGTGATTAGAAAAGACCCTGATGCTGGCAAGAGGAGAAGCGGACGACAGAGGATGACATCACCTACTCAATGGACATGAGTTTGAGCAAACTCCGGGTGATAGTGAAGGACAGAGAAGCCTGGCGTGCTGCAGTCCATGAGTTGGCAAAGAGTCCGACAGGACTTAGCAACTGAACAACAATTAGTTGCTGCCCAGAGTCCCTGGGAGCCTTCCCCTTCGTACCCCAGCTCCTTCTCCAGGACCCCCCAGATCTCACATTTAATTAACACATTAATCACATTTAATTAACAAGAATTAGTGCCTGGCATAGCAGGACACCTCCAGCATTCATTCTGTTTGGTTTGTGCGGGTGCCACTGAATATGTGATTGGATGTTTTGAGTGTGGGTCTCCAAGAGTGTGGGCTTCCTAGGTGGCTCAGTGGTAAAGGCTCTGTCTGCCAGTTCAGGAGCCCCAGGAGATGTGGGTTTAATCCCTGGGTCGGGAAGATCCCCTAGAAGAGCAAATGGTAACCCACTCCAGTATTCTTGCTGGGATAATGCCATGGACTATAGTCCATGGGGTCGCAAAGAGTCGGACAAGACGAATTGAGCATGCACGCACACTCCAAGAGTGTAGCATCTGAGCTCCGAACCTTCACAGACAGTGTTGTTTGGGCCATTGGGGGATCCAGCAATAGGCTTCCAGCCGGGGCGGCAGCGGCATTCATAGCTGCCCACGGAGTTGAGGCAGTGGGTGGAGCTGTGGCATGGCTTTTTCCCTGAGGTGCATTCATTCACATCTGAGGACAAAGCCAGAAGGTCAGCGCCACCGCCACTTCCGCTTCTCACTGCCCAGTACCAAGGACCCCACTGTGACTGCACGTGTCAGCACCTGGTGACCTGCAACTTGACTCTTAAAACACCTGTAAGATGGGCGTGGTAGGGGCCATGGTCCTCAGTTTATAGGCAGAAAAACTAGGAGTGAAACTGAGTCACAGGGGCTGGACTTCCAGACCAAGGATTCTTGCCTCTGGGGCCCTGGACCAAGGTTCCCCTTCTAGGAACCGGAAGTGAGAGCTTCCTCTGCTCGAATGTGGCAGATGTGGAAGGGGTGAGGTCTGGGAGATGTTCACAGAGCCAAGTTTGGGGCCCGAAGTCTCTGCTGTCTCCCTGGTCTGTGGTGGGACCATTCGGGGAGGCGATCCGCAGGCAGGGCCCTGGCAGACTCTTGTCATCACAGGAACCCGAGTCTCTTCTCTCTGCTGCTTGGGCTCTGGGAACTGCCTCGGCTCCTTCCCCAGCTCCAGGCCTGCCTCACTCTTTCTTCCTGGGGTCTCTACCTGTGCAATGCCTCGGGTCCTCTGGGCTGAACTCCAAGCCAGGTGGGCACTGGCAGGTGTAGTTACCCTCAGTGTTGATGCAGACGCTGCGGCCTTTACAGACTCGGGGTCTGTGCTGACATTCGTCCACGTCTGCAAGGGGAAGGAGAGCATGATGGATACCTGCTGCTGTGGACAGCCTTCGAGCATGGAGTTTGGCCACGTTTTCTGGTATAGAAGGATCCAGAAGGGCCCACTCTCTCTCCCCTGGTGAGTGGGGGCCTTTCCTCATTCACACAGAGGCATCCTATGGTGAGCATGGTGGCCCACATGTTCTGTTGTCCAGATGTGGCCCAAGTCCTACCCGTCTGCCAGCTCTGGCTCCCTCAGCCTCCCTGGGAAGCTCCCAGCTTGGATGGGAACATCACAGCCGCCTGTGTCCCAGTCTGAGGATTTGGACGAAGGACTGGGTGGGTCTTCCTGGAAGCCGAGCGCAGCTGTGTTCCCTCAGCAGGGCCCATCTTGGCTTCTAGTGATGGACTTTGTCCTGACTCCCCCAGGGCGAGTGCTGCCATCAGAGTTCTCCTTAGATCCTGCTGACTCCGGCAGGACAGCACTCTCCTGTCCATGCTAACTCTGAGGCTCCAGCTCCATGAAGATGGACCAAGATCCACCCCTGAGTCAGGCTGCTCAATGACAATGTTTTGGGGCAGTGGCATGGAAAATGAGGATGACAGAAAAAGGTCAGGGCCACCCGGGCAGTGGGCACCAGGCCGTGTTCGACAGTGGGGCTGATGTCTGGCCAGGCAGCCTTGGGGCTAAGAAGGTACCTTTTTCTGATTCCCATGAAGGCTTCCCCCAGACTGGCAGGAAGTGGTAAGAATCCATATCTGAGCAAAGTTCACAATGAGCAAAGGCTGGATGGCTGGAGCAGGGAGCAGGTGCCCTTGGGTGAAGGGTGGCAGGTGTTTCTGCCATCTTGGCACTTGGCCTCCCACTAGAGACGTAGGCCTGTGCATCCTGCTGGGTGGGTCTCAGCCTCCACCTTCTCTCCCGACATGGTCTGGGTCACTGTGGGGCCTGGATTGGTCTCCTCAGTAAAGGGTCAGGCCAGGGGCAGTGGTCTTTGACGACGTCTCATCATCTGGTCCAGATGGAAGCCTCTTTGTTCGACTGACTCTTGCAGTGGGTTGGGGGTTGATGTCACCCTGGGACACCCCTGACACAACATCCTCCCGGGCCTCGGTCATCAGAACTGCCTCAGGTCTGTGAACCGCAATTAATGGGGAGGGTCAGGGTGGAGCCTTGGGTGGGGCGGGGAAATAGATGGAGGCTGAGAAGCTGAGATGTGGGGTCAGGGTGACAGAAGGCGTCTTCTCCAGGCAGGTTGCTGGGCCAGGGGCGTGGCCAGCCAGGGACAGTGGACTGTTCCTTGAATCTCCTCCTTCAGCATTTCTAGACAGGTCCCCAGAGTCCACCACAACCCAGGGTGGACTCACCCTGGGTCAGAGGCCCCAGTGGGGGCAGGTCTCCTTCCAGCAGTCATTAACAATGGCGAAGAGGACAGATACGGTTCCGGGACACATGGTGCTGTGACCGCACTGAGTACCTTGAATGTCACCCCCATGGCAGTGGGGTGGATGTTCTGAACATTGAGAAGAGCCCCTCTGCAGAGGTTCTGAGCCTTGGGGTTCAGAGAGGGCTGGGAGACCAGGTAGATGCACAGGATGGCCCTCTGATGCCAGAGAAAGTGGGATGAGGAAGCCAGGGAGCAGCCCCAGTCGTCTGCCCATAGCAGATCCCACGGCCTGGACACGGATGACACATGCTCAGGTGCAGCAAAGGCTGGAATGCTGAGACGGGGTTGCACAGACAGTCCAGCTGAGCCCGCCAGAGAGCTAGGTCTTCAGGCGGCAGGCTTTAGTCCCAGTCAGTAGGCTGCTCTCTGCCTGGCACCCTCCTTGAGGCCCTTGGAGGTCCCTCTCCCAACTCGCTCTTGTTCATGCCTGTCTCTAGAGGAACTCACAACAGTGGGTGGGCAGCACACCCAGTCCAGATACTGAGTGGGATCCACGACCACCACGTACTGTTGTGCAGGCTGGTCACTGCACAAGGGTATCCAGCCAAGGAGGCAGGTGAAAACCAGCTCACACTCCATTCCCCAAACACACGGTTCAATGGGATGACAGGGAACTTTTCCCTATTCGTGTGAAGGCTCTGGCCAGGCCACATGTTTCAAGCACAACATCCACCCACAGAGGACCCTGTGAACCAGCAGAGACCCCACAGATGCAGGACCCCTCTTCCCTGTGAGGCTGTGCCTCCCTCTATCTGCAGGGCAGGAGGGAAGGGGCTGGGACCAAGGTTGCGGGCTCTTCTCTGTGCAGCAGAGTGGGTCAAAGGACCCTCCTCAGAGTCCTCTGGATCCTGGGCTCAGCCCCTTCTCACCTCCCACCTTCCCTTTCCTCCCCTCCCCATCCTCTGTATTCAGGTCTAACCATCTTCATGGAGCCCTCTCTGGAGTCCTGTCTGCCCACTGCTGGTCTCCTCTGCCCCTTCCCCTGCCTATCTTCTCCCACTGGAAAGGGGGCAAAGCCTAGTGATGTATGGAGGCCAGGCTCCTCCTGGGTCCCTGGTGAGGGAGTGGACAGGACAGCTGCTCCTGAGCACCCACCCTGGGGCACAGCCCCCAGGGATGCCCATCCTGGAGAGGGTGAGTTAGATCATGATGACCATAATTTAAAATGCCAACGGCCCTCACTGTTTTGTGCCTTGTTATTCTTATTATTATTATTTATACCCCAGCAACTCTATGAGGTAAACACCACTGTCACCCCCTTTTTACAGATGGGTAAACTGAGGGACAGGGCAGTGAAGTAACTTGTCCAAGATCACACAGTTAGTAAAAGGCAAAGCTACTTTTGTTGTTATCTGTAAAAGACACTCTTTTTGTTTGTTTGTTTAAAGCATAAACTCACAATTACATTATCACATCTCACATGTTAATGACTCCTCTTTTTTTTTTTTTTTTGGCTGAGCTGTGCAGCATATGGGATCTTAGTTCCCTGGCCAAGGATTGAACCCATGTCCTGTGTATTGCAAGGTGGATTCTTAACCACTGAACCACCAGGGAAGTCCCAAACAGTGATTTCTGAATCAGTATCCTGGCTAGTGTCACACACAGAGCGATCAGGGGGCAAAGCCAGGACTTGGGCCCCTGGTTCATCATGCCACCCCGCCTCTCCGTGCAAGTGGCACAGGCATAGGTACACCTTTCCTAACGCAGACCTGGGTGCCACACCTGTAACCAGGATGCTGCAGGAAGGACTCAGCATTTGAGGCCCCAAACCTCGAGAATGAGAGGCGGGAAGCGCAGCCTCATTCTTACCTCGACATGTGTTCTCACTCTCATTCTGGAAGATCATTGCCCCAGAAACAGGCTCATAGCCTGGGCTGCACGTGCAGTAGTAGCCCCCTTCCGTGTTCTGGCAGTCTGCTGAAGGTCCACAGTACACTGGTGAGGGTGGGCCACACTCGTTGATGTCTGGAACACAACAGGGCAAGGGGTCACCTCCCAAAGGCACGAGTTTGGTCAGTGCAGAGATTCCCAACCCCTACCTGACTCCCCAGCTTTGGGCCTGAAGTTTAATCAGTATACTTTTAGAAAGAATTAGACTCTCTTAGGCCATACTGCTGAGACTGGGCTGTGGCTGGAGCAAGCCATTCCTAAAGCTTGTGCAATCAGCTCTGTTCTTCTTGGCCCTCTGGCTGTCACCCCGGATTGAGACACAGTGGGAAGTGCTGAACTGGGGTGTGGGTAGAAGCCCTGTGTCCCCCTCCTCAGTTCTGAAAGGACAAACTGAGGCACAGACTCCAGACTCCTGGAGACCCAGCTGTGCTCTCTCTAGGAAGCCATGTGTATTCATGTCTCGTCTGTCCATCTTCATATCTTTTCCTTTCTCTTTTTTTCTGTCCTTGATGATGGACCTGAGGACAAAGGCTGAGGCCCCCAAGCAACACCCATGTCCCCCAGAAACACTGGACTGTACCCCATAATCTCTGCATGTCACGCCATCACCCCCAAGCTGCCGTACCGTCACAACTCTCCAAGGGGTCGGTGAAGATCTCCCCAGAAAAAGAAATGAATCCTGGAGCGCAGCGGCAGGCAGTGCCATTGACACATGAGGAGTTTGAAGGGCACCGCAGAGCGCAGGCTGTGGGGATGGAGACCTTGGTCAGAAGGTGAGGGCTGAGCCAGGGGCTGGGGACGGGGACAGGATCAACTCCAGGAGACGGGGTTTTGGGGAGGCGTGACCCTGGCCTTCCCCCTGTAACGGGTTTGTCTCCTGCTTGGGCTGAGCGGTGCGGGCGGAAGTCTAGGGCCCCTTCCCCAGGCTCCAGCTGTGGACCACGTTGCTCCCAGCAGACTCACCCTTGCTGTTCTGGGATCCAACTTCCGACAGAGTCAGCAAGAAGCACAACACTGGAACAGAGAGGGCGGGGCGTCAGAGGGGCCACCGGCAGGGAAGGGCAGATGCAGTCCCCAGAGTAACGCAAACGAGGAAGAGAGGGCTCTCAGCCCCTCCCAGGCTTGGGCTCTGTGTCTCTGTCTGTTGCTCAAGGAGAAAGTGGGTACGTGGCATCTGCCTGCAAATGAACACCCATGGCCAGGGGATCTGCCACCTGTCACCTGGAGGTGGGTTTCAGAAACTGAGGGATGGCAGGCTTCCCTCGTAGCTCAGTGATAAAGAATCCACCTGCCAATGCTGGAGACATGGGTTCAATCCCTGGTCTGGGAAGAACCCATATGCCACGCAGCAACTGAGCCCGTGCGCCACAACTACGGAAGCCCGAGAACTCTAGAGCCTGTGCTCCACAAGAGAAGCCGCCACCATGAGAAGCCCACAAACCACAGCTAGAGAGCAGTTCCCGTGAGCCACCACTAGGGAAAGCCTGTGCCCAGCAACACAGACGAAGCACAGCCAAAGAGAAAGAAACTGAGGGATGAGGAAGAGTTCCAAGCACCAGGGGGTCCCAGCTCCCGGGGACCGGTGTGGGCAGCAGCTCAGTAATCAGACTGGAGCCAGGCAGCCCCAGGTCTCAGACTGTGGTCAGGCGACCTCATCTCTCAGAGCCTCAGCTTCCCTTTCTGTGGAGTGGGGATGATGACAGGACCCATTTCCTAGAATACTGTGAGAATTAAGCCTGCAGATATCGCCTGGTGCACCAAAGTGTACTGTCATCAACGTTTCTTTTCTTAAAGTCATATTGGAGTACAGTTGATTTATAGTGTTGGGTTAATTGCAGGTGAACAGCAAAGTGATTCAGTTATACGTGTACATATATTCATTCTTTTTCAGATTCTTTTCCCATAGAGGTTATCACAGAATGTTGAGTACAGTTCCCTGGATAACGTTTCTTTATGTAAGGAGAGGGCTGGATCAGGCAGTTTTCTCAGATTCCACCCCCAACACTGAATCTAAGATCCTCCAGCTCCCATACCCTTCCTCAGGGACACAGGTTCACCCACCCCACACCCGTGTCGGTCAGTCCTGATGGCTTTCTTGGGACCCAGTGGCGACATTTAACCCTGGGCTGCCCCTGCCCCCACCCGAGTGCACAGGAAGATGCTGTGGGTTCACACTGGGGGTGTTGCTGGAAGGGGGTCCTCTCTGGCTGTACTTACCACCCAGGGGCACCCCATTCTCAGGGCCTCTTCAAGTCATCAGGGCCTTTAGAGATGGGGATCTCCTTACGATTCACCAAAGAGAGACAGACAAGAAGACATGGAGAAAAAATAGAGATGAGAGAGAGGGAGAAAGAGAGAGATGGAGACAGAAGAGGAGAGACAAATGGAGAGAAACACAAAGGCAGAAGTTCAGGCAGTGATAGAGATGGTCAATCCTAAAGGAAGTCAACCTTGCCTACTCGTTGGAAGGACTGAAGCTGAAGCTCCAGGAACTTTGGCCACTTGAGGGGAAGAGCCGACTCATCAGAAAAGACCCTGATGCTGGGACAGACTGAGTACAGGAGAAGAGGGTGACAGAGGATGAGATGGTAAGATAGCATCACTAACTCAATGAACACAGATTTGAGCAAACTCCGGGAGACTCTAGAGGACAGAGGAGCCTGGCGTGCTATAGTCCATGGGGTCGCAAAGCGTGGGACACGACTTAGTGACTGTGCAACAACAGAGATGGACAGAGAAATAGGGAACTCCGCAAGAGAGAAACAGACGTGGCCGAGATTGGACAAAGAAACACAGAGATGTGGAGACTGAGAGGGAGATAGGGAAACAATTAGGAGGCGGGGATGGAAACAAAGGGGGAGGGAGGGGGAGGACAGTTCAGCCACAGGGGGAAGCATGGAGGGCTTGGGGGAGGCACCCAGTCCCTGCCCACCTGAGAATGCTGTAGGAGGCAACACAGACCCCAACAATCCAGGGAGACCCAGAAGAGGGCAGTGGGCGGACGGATAGGGCAGGAGGAAGGGCAGGAATGAGTCACTTCCTGGGCCAAGGGAAAGCATGACTCACACACAGCTCGTTGCCCCTGGAGCGAGCTTCCAGGGGAATTCTGGGGTCTGTCATTGTGAGCCCGGCTTGAAGGGCTGTGAGGGGTCAGCAGACTGGAGGGTCCCCTGGCCACTCAGTCCCTAGGTCCAAACTTGATACCCTTAGGTTGGCGGTGGGCATGGAGTCCCTCCCAGAAGCCCTCTGAGCAAGGGTAAACTGAGGTTGGGATGCCCTTCCCCTTCCTCGTTTGAGGATTTCTCTCGTCCTCCTCTCGGGTCACAGGGCTTGGCTAGCTCCCCCCTCTGCTGGGACTCACTTCCTCTTTGCAGGACAGACCCAAAATTATTGCCGCACCGCCCCTCCCCTTCCCCACCGCAGCAGGATTATGCAGCCTGGGCTGATTTGCCCCCATTTCCCAACTTCCTGCTCACAACTGCCCTGTTTGTGTCCATTCTGCAGATGGACAGATTGAGGCCTGGAGCCCAGAAAAGGCTCAGGAAGAATCTGGTGAACAGAGGAGCTTGGGAAAGGTGGGACTGGGGCTTTCCTGGTGGTTCAGTGATAAAGAATACACCTGCCAGTGCAGGAGACATGGTTTTGATCCTGAACTGGGAAGATCCCACATGACGAGGAGCAACTAAGTGCGCCACAACTTCTGAGCTTGTGCCCTAGAGCCCGGGAGGTACAATTACTGAGCCCGCGTGCCTCGAAGAGCAGCCACTGCAATGAGAAGCCCGTGCACCGCGACGAGAGAGTAGCCCCGGCTGACAGCAGCTAGACAAAAGTCCTCGCAGCAGTGAGGACCCAGCAGAGCCAAAAATAAATAAAAAACAAAAAGTGACAACACTTAAACAGAAAAGGTGGAATGGGGTCAAGTTTCCCAGACCCTGCATGGGGGTGGGACAGTTCTTCTGAGCCCTGTGCCCTCCGCCAGGGCGGGGTTGGGCTCTGCTCCCCCACCACAGAGGCTCCCAGGCCACAATTTCTCCATCTGGGTCCTTGGAGGTCGCCCAAACAGGAGCTGGGAGAGGCGCTGCTGGTCATCTGCGCCCAGTCCCATCTGGTTTGCATTCCCCCTGGCGAGCCCTGAGCGGTTACATTCCTGGGGTGGGGGCAGGACAGGCAGCCTCTCTTTGCTCCTCCTCAGACCCTCCAGTCTCCCCCCAGACCAGCCAGTGAAATAATAACGTGCGTGTGCTCAGTCGTTTCAGTAGTGTCTGAACCCTTATAGACTGCAGCCCACCGGGCTCCTCTGTCCATGGGATTCTCCAGGCAAGAGTACTGGAGTGGGTTACCATGCCCTCCTGCAGGGAATCTTCCAGACCCAGGGATCCAACCCACATCTCCTGCATCGCAGGTGGAATCTTTACCGCTGAGCCAATAAAAATATTGTTTACTTAATTCTTTCTGTAAACTAGGAATAGTTTGCTTTGGAACTCACTTAACACAGCCCAGTAAGGTGAAGATCGGTCTTACCCCATTTTACAGATGTGCAAAGTGAGGCTCAGAGGCAGTGAGATTCAGCTCCAGTGACACACCGCTTTCCCCTCCATCAGGTGTGCCCCACACAGACTCCTCTTTCTAGCTTCCCCGCCCGGGAGCCACTGAGCTTATGCCTGCCAACCTGGGCCAGCACGGGGAATCCCGTCCCAGGGCGACCTGGGAAGCCCGGGTTGGTACCCCAAGGGCCATTTCTTCATTCTCTTTGTTGCTTGGTTGCTTAGGCAACCAGCTGCCCAGATAACCGTTAGAGCCACCCTGGGTGGGGCGGGAAGGGAGGCCCTGGGGAAGTCACAGCAAAAGTTCAAACCTGCCACCAGCACCGGTAAAACCTTTTCCACCCATCTGCAGCTGAATCTCAGCTGGATCCGGGGGAGCGAGAACGAGGGTCTCTGGGGCTGATTTTGCCACTGAGACAGTGTGGGACATGTTGGGGGTACCCCCACCTGGCAGTGAAGAGGTCCCGCCCCCCAGTCCTCCAGCCCCCTAGGATCTCCCTACAACCTGTGTTAAGAGCCGCCACCTGTGTGTGTGTGTGTGAGAGACAGAGATAGAGAGGGTCTCAGCGCTCCTTTTTGCCCCTCCTCCTTCCCCAAACCTGTCTCCCACTTTGGGAGCAGTTCAGAGAGCTCAGAGATTTCCCTGGGAGACAGGGACAGGCTCTAGAAAATGCTGGGGGATCCTGCCACCGTGTAGGGGTGCCTGGCCCCTGGCCCTAGGCCCCCTCAGCACCCGCCCCCACGCCCGGCCATGTGACTCCCTTCCAGGCTGGCCCCATAGCTGCCAGCTGCACCTCGCATTTCTCCAGGGAAAAGAGGGCGCGGGGGCACCACATGGTGCTGCCGGGGGCTCCCTGGCCGCTTGCCCCGACCCCTCAGGGCCCCAGAGCGCTCACCGTGAAAGAGAAGAAAGGGGCCGCCGTGGGGGCCTCCCATGGTCCGAGCTGCCGCAGGGGAAGCAGAAGATGGGGCAGGGCTGTTTCTGCCGCCGAGCTGGGCAGCTGTGCAAGCTTTCCCAAGGCCCGCCTGGCCTTTATAAAGGGGGGCGGGGGAGCAGCCGCGGGCCCAGGGCCCTCCCCGGAACTGGCGGGGCAGCTGGAAACCAACAGGAAAGTGGAGCGAAAACACAGACCCAGGGGCGCCGCACCCGCGGGCGCGCACACACACACTTTAAGGTACAACCTGCCCTTTGAGTGTCTGCACTTTCTGGCCCCTGTGTAAAACGGCTGGCGGATCCCAGGGGCTAGGCGGGGGGGAGGAGTCTTGCCAGGACCTGCTTGCCTTGTTTGGCCGGAGGCGTGTAGGCTGGGGAGGGGCCGCGTTCAGAAATAACTCGGGGCTCCCACGTTGCGGGGACCACCCTGTGTTGGCTGCCTTGTCTTGCTGAATCTCCAACGCCAGTTTCCCGCGCTAACAGAAACTTCCTCTTTTGTTTTCCAGATGAGGAAACTGAGGCCCAGAGAGGCCAGAGTCCACATGAGAGCTGTGCGGGGGGTGGGGCACAAAGGAGCCCTTCGTGGAAGCCAGGCTGGCTGGCGCCAAGAAAGCGGAACTGCGGGGCCCCAGGGCCGTGGAGGTCCGAGGTCCAGGAGCTGGCCTTTTCTGGGCCAGCGTTTCACCTGGTGGGAAACATATTTCAGGGATTCATGGACACTGCGTTAATCAATAGAGAAATCATATCATAGGAGAGTTGTTTCCTTTTCTAATTAATCATGTGACTGACTTGTCTCTGAAACCATCTCATCATTTAAAACAAACAAAAAAACCACACTATTATTTGTAAAGCACTTAATCTGAGCCAGGCCAGATTCACCTAGAGAAAGTGAAAGAAAGTGTTAGTCGCTCAGTTGTGTAGCTATAGCCCGCCAGGCTCCTCTGTCCATGGAATTCTCCAGGCAAGAATGCTGGAGTGCCCATTCCCTTCTCCAGGGGATCTTCCCGACCCAGGGATTGAACCCAGGTCTCCTGCATTGCACGAAGGTTCTTTACTGTCTGAGCCATCATGGAAGCCCTCTAGAAGATTCAACTAGAGTTATCTATTTTAATTCACTGACTCCTCAAAATACCTTTGAGGCAGATGTTGCTATGATCCCCATTTTGCAGAAGAGGAAAGTTGAGGCACAATTTACAAGTAGCTAAACAGAGATCCACAGGCAGGCAGCAGGGTCCCCAAGTGTCTGCAAGGAGCCCAAGCTCCAGCAGAAAGTCTCAGTTGGGTGCTAATGTGTCTTTAACACCCTGGTAGCCCTGAAGTTTTTCCAGCTAGAATCCATAGCTTTATATTCCTTGTGTTATTATATATTTGTTAAGCTTACAGACTATCTGAGGTAATGAGAAGGGTTTTTTAATTAGGACATCAAAATAAAAGATTCTTTTAAAGGAATGGATTCAAGAATGCAATAGCATAGACAATTAAATAAAACATTAAGTACATAATAGTCTAAAAGGGTAGGATTGTAGTCATGGAAAAAAAAGGTCACCCTCGGCCAAAGACAGACAAACATTATCCCAGGGGTGGTGGAGCACCCCAAGTTGTAAACTTAACCCATTCCTGCCCTTGCTGTCCTTTTGATCTGGACAGGGTATGGGAAGGGGGCCCCATCAGGGAAACTGGGGCCTTTCTGGACCTCAGTTTCCTCAGGGGGAGGGGAGTGGATATGAGAGGAGACTGGGAGGGGAGAGGGCCAGACCAGGCCCAAAGTGGATTTTTGGCTTTTTTCCCTTAAAACTGGAAACGCCAGGGCTGGACATCCTCCCCTCCCCAACAGGTCTGACAGCTGGTGCTTACAAAAGCTGGGGGTGGGTGGGGGTGGGGGTTCCAGCCTAGGGAGCCACTGCCCTCCCCCCAACCCAGGGCTGTCTTGGGCCCTTGGAGCAGGTGTAACCAGCTCAGGACTCAATTTTCCTTTCTGGAGAATGGGACTATAATGCCTGTCTACTGGCTTCACAGAGCAGATTGAGTGATATGAGAGAGAAGGCTTGGGGAAGGCATGAAGGGGGACATTACACTCCCCACCCCGACCCTGGCTCCTCCCCCGCCACCCCCTCCATAATCTGGTATAATCAGCAAGTCCTACAGCTCTGCCTTGAGATAGACCCAGACTCTTTCTACTTCTCCTTCTTATTGGACCCCACCCTGGTCCAGCCATGTTATCTCCTGGGTCTGTGTTCCAGCTTCTGCCCCACCAACCCCCACTCCTTTCCCCTCCGAGAGGCCCAAGGATGCCTGAGTCAGGTCTCATCTCTCCTCTGCTCAAGAGCACTCCATGGCTCCCTCTTTCCTCGGAGTAAATGTGCACGTCCTCTTTCAGCCCATAAGACCCTGCCTGCTCTGCTGGGCCACCTCCCTGCCCTCACCTCCTCCCACTCTCACTTGGCTACAGTTTTTCTTTTGGAAAACACTGGGAGTGACTGCAGGGCCTTTACACAGGCAGTTGTCTCTGCCTGGAGCACTCTTACCCAGAGAACCAGATAACCTCTGTCTCCTCTCCCTCCTTGCCCAAACATTCCCTGATCTAACCTCCACCCAGGCCTCCATGTCATAAATATAATTCTCTGGATACTCCCTGCTTTCTGAGTCTGTCACAGTTCACCATCCCCCCATCATAAAATCTACCTTCTTAATTTGTCTACTGTCAGACCCCCACCCCCACCCCCCACTAGACTGTCAGCCTGGAGGGCAGAGCTTTGGTTCATTTGCCTTTCTTCAGAAGCAGAGCTTCTACGGTAAAGAATCCACCTGCCAATGCAGGAGATACAGGTTTGATCCCTGGGTGGGGAAGATCCCCTCGAGAAAGAAATGGCAACCCACTCCAATATTCTTGCCTGGGAAATCCTATGGATAGAGGAGCCTGGTGGGTTACAGTCCATGGGGTCAACTTAACAACTAAATAAGATACAGAGCAGAGCCTGCACCCAGCAGGGCTCCACTGAAAGAAGTCCCCTGCAGCCTTCCTGATCGGGCCCCTGCTGAGGTGTCCCGGTGTTTCTCCCCCACCCTCTGCCCTGAAGTCCCAGCCCCAGTGCCCCTGGACAATCTCATGACCTCTGGTCCACAACTGTGTGGGGCAAGGAGGGAACATGGGTCCCTGTTGATCAGCTGGAAAACCAGCATGTGGGTGAGGTGGGGTGGGGTGTGATCGGGCCACTGGCCTGCGATTCCTCAGCTAGGAAGTAACTGATCCAGGACTAGTCAACCAATCAGAATGATAGCTGAATATATTATATTTTTAGTATTGTAGCTGCCATGAAACACGTCATTGGGCTTCCCAGGTGGGGCTCAGTGGTACAGAACCTGCCTGCCAATGCAGGAGATGCGGGTTCTATCCCTGGGTCAGGAAGATCCCCTGGGGTTGGAAATGACAACCTACTCTAGTATTCTTGCCTGGGAAATCCCACAGACAGAGGAGGAAAATGATGGGCACAGTCACAGGGCACCCCAATCTTCTATCGGAGGTCCGGGGCAAACCCAGTCTCTTCCGCTTTTCGACTGTGTGGTCTCGGGTGGGTGATGTGGCCATTCTGGGCCTCAGTTTCCCCATCTATGAAATGGTCAGAATCTCGCAGCAGGGCTGATGGGAATCATAACGGAGTGAGTGAATTGTAGGGATGTAGCTGACAGTAGGGACTTCCCAGGTGGCTCAGTGGTAAAGAACCTGTCTATCAATGCAGGAGATAAGGGTTCCAATCCTGGGTTGGGAAGATCCCCTGGGGGAGGGTATGGAAACCCACTCCAGTATTCTTGCCCGGAGAATCCCATGGACAAAAGAGCCTGGCCAGCTACAGTCCATGGGGTTGCAAAGAGTCGGACACGACTTAGTGGCTAAACAGAGGCAGCAGCAGCAGCTGAGGTTATACAGTTAGTGAGTACATCAGGAGCTGTTAGGATGATTCCCTTCTCTTTGGTACTGTCTGGGGTGGGGAGGCAGGGGGGACCCCAATATCCTGCCCCCTGGCTTTTGGCGTCACCAGCCCATGCCCAGCCACACTTGCAAGCCTGGGCTCAAGCAGGGGGTCAGATGGGGTCTTTGGGCGGAGAGGGGCATAACAGGAAGCCCCCTGTTAGGGAGACAATGGCAGAGGAAGGGGCGGGCCAGCCCCCACACAGATGAGCCCAGCTGCCGGCTCCAGGAGGGCGGCACAGCTATTGTGAGGCCAGACAGCTGTCCCTGCACCAGGAAACCCCAGGGAGCAAGGGAAGGGGGTGGGAGGCTGAAGGCTGAGGGCCAACCCTGACCCTCGACCCCAGGGGAAAGAAAGGCCCAACGATGGGTCCATTGTCTCCTCCTGCAGGCTGGACACCTGGGTTCCCTTGAGGCCAGCCCTCCAGAATCCACCTGACCAGGGATTCCTGGCACAGACCCTAGCCAGCCCCAGCTGGCATCTTCCTAACCCCTGGCCCCCACCCGGCCTAGCCCATGGTGTTGGGAGCTAGCAGCTGAGCTGGGCTGTATTTATAGTTCCCTGGCACTGCTGAGCAAACCCCTAAATATAGAAGCTGAGCTATTTGGGGCCACGGCCCTGGGGCAGAGTTGGGCAGGGGGGCCACGGCACGTGTGCCTTTTTAGCCTGGACCCCCAGGACTGCCCAGACCTCTCAGTCTCCTAGGACTGGGGTATGGGGGCGGGGTCTCAGGGGTCTCTGTTGTGTCCCATTTGAGTAGGGGTCAGAGAGAGATGTGGTGGAGGAGCTCCAAGCCAAAGAGGGGTGAAGCGAGGGGCTGTGATGCCTCAGAGAGGCCCATCAGGGGCTCAGGAGCGGGTATGGGCTTCCCAGAGCCCTGTTCCACCTCCTCTCTCACCCCAAACCAAAAAGTGGGTTGAGCTGTTGCTTCAGTGTTCTCAGCTTCTAGGAAATGAATGTCTACAGGAAACTGCAGGGGCACATTCAAACCCCAAACAAACCCCAGAGCTTAGCAACCTCTTCCCCTTCCCCATTAGCACTGAGCTCACTGGTGGCCCCAGGGTGGCAGGGGCTGGTGACGTGGGCTGGGGGAGGTGGGGCTATAAATAGCTGATTTATAAGCAGCTGCAGGGACATCAGGGCAGGGGTTGGCCATGGATCCAGGAGCGCTCTTCAGGGTAGCTAGACCCCAAAGTGTCTCCTATGTCACCCCCCTACCCCCAGCAGCCAGCAATCCCCAAGATTTGGGGAAGAAGAAAGAACAGAGGGGTGAGCTGCTTGAACAACGCCAGTGGTTCGTTAAAGGCAGCCCATTATCACAATGGCTTTTAAGAGATTCCACAGCAGGAGGCACCATTTCGATCCCCAGTCAGGGAACTGAAATCCCATATGCCTCGCAGAGTGACCAAAAATAAATAAATAAATAAATAAAAGAAATAAAATACTGTAATGGAACATTAATGCTTACTCGGCAGCAACTGGAAAAACAGTGGAATATTACACAGCTGTGACAAAGAGCCCCAGAAGGGTTGCTGCCAGTGGCTGGGTCTTGGCAACACATTCTTTCCTTCTTAAAAATTGAGTGCAGTGTGCCATGCTGTGTGTGCTGCGCTTAGTTGCTCAGTCGTGTCTGACTCTTTGCTGTCCCATGGACTGTATCCCGCCACGCTCCTCTGTCCATGGGGATTCTCCAGGCAAGAATACTGGAGTGGGTTGCCATGCCCCTCTCCAGGGATCTGAGTGTAGTGTAGATCTTAACTTGCAGCTGGACAGATTTCATAGTAGAATCTTTAATCTCTGCCCCCACCCCAGCTTTATTGAGGTATGACTGACAAAACTGTAATATATTTAAAGCCTATGACTGGATGATTTGATCCTAGCCGAATCTTCAGCTCGGAAGAAAAGCTGTCACCAATGTCGAATGCATATTAAAAAGCAGAGACATTACTTTGCCAACAAAGGTCCGTCTAGTTAGGGCTATGGTTTTTCCAGTGGTCATGTATGGATGTGAGAGTTGGACTATAAAGAAAGCTGAGCGCCAAAAAATTGATGCTTTTGAACCATGGTGTTGGAGAAGACTCTTGAGAGTCCCTTGGATTGCAAGGAAATCTAACCAGTCAATCCTAAAGGAAATCAGTCCTGAATATTCCCTGGAAGGACTGATGCTGAAGCTGAAACTCCAATACTTTGGCCACCTCATGCGAAGAGTTGACTCATTAAAAAGACCCTGATGCTGGGGAAGATTGAAGGTAGGAGGAGAAGGGGACGACAGTGGATGAGATGGTTGGATGGCATCACAGACTCGATGGACATGGGTTTGGGTGAACTCTGGGAGCTGGTGATCGACAGGGAGGCCTGGTGTGCTGCAGTCCATGGGGTCGCAAAGAGTCGACACGACTGAGCGACTGAACTGAGCTGAACTGAATCTTGAGCAAAAAAGAAGTCCCCAAAGCCTATACAGAAACCACTCGCATCATAGAGCTCAGACAGAAAATGAAACAAGTTTTCAGATGTGTAAGAAAACAAAAAAAATAAAGGAGGAGTGAGAGAGTAAGAAACAGAATTCGGAATGGTGGAGGGAGGGAACAGGGCCATCTCCTACTTCTTATTGGGGGTTTGTGGGTATACCTAGCAAAAAAATTTTTTTAATTAATGAATAAAGTAAAGTAAAACCGGTCATGGATAGACCCGTGGTCATGAGAATGACATTTCATCACTTCTGTGAACTCGTCCCCATCAACAGTTTTATGAAATTGAAAAATATTTAAAGGATTTCACGAGAAGCAGTTAGAAGAAGCAAAGAAAAGAGAGACGACCAGAGGTGGCCAGAGGTGGGGAGACCCAACTGGGAAAGGGGCACAGCTGGAGGTGGGGGGTGGTGGTCGGGGAAGGGGAACTGGTAGCCACCAAGCGGAAGCTCTGCAGTCTAGAGCTGGGAACACCGCTTAACTCCTGCTGGTGTTTCTGCCTCTTGCTCTCAGCTCTCAGCTTCTTCCCCATTCTGCGAGGGCTCTGGGAGCCCCAAGCTGGGGGCTGACAATGCCCAGTGAGGGTGGACACCAGCCTTCCAGGGGCTCTGCAAGGGGGTCCCAGAATGTGGGGCAGGGGAGGGGAAGGAAAGGGGTTTAGGCTGAGGGCCCTCGTCCATCTCTCCCCCAGCCTCAGTTTCCCTATCTGGGCGCCCGCATGACAGGTTTCCAGGGTCCTGGGTAGTCAGGCCATGGTGCTGCTGATGATCATGACCAGTGCTAGAAAGAAGTGCTGTATTCTGGGCCAGGGGCTTTGGGAGAAACAAACCCATCTCCAGGACTCTATCAGACTTAGTCGCTAAGTCATCTCTGACTCTTTGGGACCCCATGGACTGTAGCCCGCCAGGCTCCTCTGTCCATGGGATTTCCCAGGCAAGAGTACTAGAGTGGGTTGCCATTCCCATCTCCAGGGGATCTTCCAACCCAGGGATCGAGCCCACGTTTCCAGGATTGGCAGAGTTCTTTACCACTGAACCACCAGGGAAGCCCATTCTATCACCTATGGGTCTGCTTTCCACAGTTGTGGAAAATAGTCTGGCAGTTCCTCAAAAAGTTAAGTATAGAGTTGTGTTATGAACAAACAATTCTTCTTTTAGGTCGATACACACAAAAAAATGGAAAGCAGAAACTCCAACACACACTTGGACACCCACATTCATAACCATGTGATTAGAAACTGCCAAGAGGTGGAAACTACCCAGGTGTCCATGGACAGATGAATGGATAAACGAAGTGTCCATCAGCGTGCTGGAATATCATTCAGCCACAAAGGAGAATGTATTTCTGAGATGTCTACAACACGACTGGAGGTGGTGATCGAACAGCATTGTTGAATGTACTACATGACACTGGGTTATTCGTTTGCAAATTGTTGTTGTCCTTCAGTCTCTAAGTCATGTCAGACTCTGCGACCCCATGGACTGCAGCAAGCCAGG
This sequence comes from Bos grunniens, assembly GCF_055505025.1. Taxonomy (NCBI): domain Eukaryota; kingdom Metazoa; phylum Chordata; class Mammalia; order Artiodactyla; family Bovidae; genus Bos; species Bos grunniens. Next base: position 11,453,896 of record NC_141171.1, read on the forward strand.
CTTCCCAGTCCTTCACTGTCTTCACTATCTTCACTTGCTCAAACTCACGTCCATTGAATCTGTGATGCCGTCCAACCATCTCATCCTCTCTTGCCCCCTTCTTCACTTGTCCTCAATTTCCCCCAGCATCAGGGTCTCTTCCATTGAGTCGGTTCTTCGCATCATGTGGCCAAAGTGTTGGAGCTTCAGCTTCAGCATCGTTTGCAAATAATTAAGTTTATATCATGTGAATCTCACTCCAATTTTAAAAAATTCTGAGTGGGTCACAGCAGTGTCCCCCAACCCAACTGTGGTCATCTCTCCTTTCACTTTCCTTTGGGGCTCATAGGTCTCCCCTTATTTCATCTTTCCACCGCCCTGAGATGAGTTAGGCATTGTCTTCTTCCTTTTATGTATTTGACAGTCATACATTCACTCAACAAACATAGCATGCCAGGAATTCCCCAGTGGTCCAGTGGTTAAGACTCCATGCTTTCAGTGCCGAGGGCCTGGGTTCAATCCCTGGTCAGGGAACTAAGATTCCATAAGCCGAGTGGTGAGACATAATTAATTAATTAATTAAAAAGAAAACACAGCATGCCAGTCACTGTTCTAACACTGGGGAGCCAGGTGGTGGTGGTGGTGGAGATGTGAACAAGCTGGACTGTCTGTCTTATGAGGCTGATATTTCATGGCAGGTGAACCCTGTGAATATGATAAATAAGAACATTGCAGAGAATGTTAAGAATGGGAATATTAAGCAAGTTAATGAAAGAGGTCCCATCGCTTCATGGCAAATAGATGGGGTGGGGGGAATGGAAATAGCGACAGATTTTGTTTTCTTGAGCTCCAAAATCACTGTGGATGGTGACTGCAGCCATGAAATTAAAAGATGCTTGATCCTGGGAGGAAAGGCTATGACCAACCTAGACAGCATATTAAAAAGCAGAGACATTACTTTTCTGACAAAGGTCCATATAGTCAAAGCTATAGTTTTTCCAGTAGTCATGTACGGATGTGAGAGTTGGACCATAAAGAAAGCTGAGCACCAAAGAGTTGATGCTTTCAAATTGTAGGTACTGGAGAAGACTCTTAAGAATCCCTTGGACAGCAAGGAGATCAAACCAGTCAATCCTAAAGGAAATCAACCCTGAATATTCATTGGAAGGACTGATGCTGAAGCTGAAACTCCAATACTTTGGCCAACTGATGTAAAGAGCCGACTCATTGGAAAAGATCCTGATGCTGGGAAAGATTGAAGGTGGGAGGAGAAGAGGGTGACAGAGGATGAGATGGTTGGATGGCATCACTGACTCAGTGAGTATGAGTTTGAGCAACTTGGGGAGATGGTGAAGGACAGGGAAGCCTGGTGTGCTGCAGTCCATGGGGTCACAAAGAGTCTGACATGACTTAGCAAGTGAACAACAATGAAAGAGAGGGAGATGGGTGGTGGGGAGGTTGCTGAACTGAACAGGGCAGTCAGGGAAGGCCCTTGAGAGAAGTTATTTGAGAAGAGACTTGAAGGAGGTGAGGAGGGCGGAACTATGGGGAGATCTGGGGAAGAACCTTCCAGGCAGAGGGAACAGCCTGTGCAAAGGCCCTGAGGCTGGTGTGGAAGAGCAAGGAGGCCTGTGTGGCTGAAGCCGAGTGAACAGTGGGGAGAGAAGCAGGAGAGAAGGCCAGAGAAAAAGCGTGGGATGAGATTGTGTGCAGCCGCTAGAAACTCAGAGGTGACATTTAAAATACGTTTTAACACCTAACAAGTGTGGAGGCCAGCTAGTGAGAACAGAGTTAGCCCCATGTGGGTGCTCTCCTGTTCCCCTTATCTCTGAGGGCCTGGGGGCACCGGAATCCTCCATGGGTTGTATCCATCATGCACTGTCCACGTCCCTCCAGCACACGTGCTGCTGTCAAGACCATGTCCCTGTATCTCACAGAGCGCGTGCGCCATGGCTGTGCTCAGTAATGGCTGCCAGGATGAAGGTGTACGTCTGAATTTATTGTGGCTGTATCTTGACACTTTTCCCCCTTTCTTTCTTAAAAATTGAAGTGTGTTTGATTTACAATATTGTGTTAGTTTCAGGGATACAGCAAAGTGAGTCAGTTATACATACATACGTATGTATGTATTCTTTTTCAGATTTTTTTCCATTGTAGGTTCTTATAAAATGGTGAGTATTGTTCTCTGTGCTATACAGTAGGTGCTTGTTGTTTACCAGTTTTAGATATAGTAACATTGGACATGACTGAAGTGACTTAGCAGCAGCAGCAGCAGTGTGTATATCGGAGAAGGCAATGGTACCCCACTCCAGTGCTCTTGCCTGGGAAATCCCATGGACAGAGGAGCCTGGTAGGCTACAGTCTGTGGGGTCACAAAGAGTCAGACACGACTGAGCAACTTCACTTTCACTTTTCACTTTCATGCATTGGAGAAGGAAATGGCAACCCACTCCAGTGTTCTTGCCTGGAGAATCCCAGGGACAGGGGAGCCTGGTGGGCTGCCATCTATGGGGTCGCACAGAGTCGGACACGACTGACTCGACTTAGCAGCAGTAGCAGCAGCAGCAGTGTGTATATGTTAATCCCAAACTCCTAATTTATCCCTCTGCCTCCCCCTTTCTCCTCAGGTAACTATAATTTTGTTTTTCTATGTCTGTGGATCTGTTTTTGTTTTGTAAAAAAGCTCATTTGTATAATTTTTTATTAAGTGATATCACGTGATATTTGTTTTTCTCTGTCTGGCTTATTTCTCTTAATGTGATCATCTCTAGGTCCATCCCTGTTGTTGCAAATAGCACTATTTCTTTTTTTATGGCCAAGTAATAGTCCACTGTCTGTATTTAAACACCACATCTTCTTTACTCATTCATCTGTCAATGGATATTTGAGTTGTTCCATGTCTTGGCTATTGTAAATAATGCTGCAGTAAACACTGGGGTGCATGTATCCTTTTGAATTATGGTTTTCTCCAGGTATATGCCCAGGAATGGGATAGCTGTATCATATGGTAACTCTATTTTTAGCTTTTCGAGGCACCTCCGTTCTATTCTCTATAGTGATTGCTCCACTCTACATTCCCACCAACAGTGTAGGAAGGCTCCGTTTCCCCCACACCCTCTCCAGAATGTATTGTTTGTATGCTTTGGATGGCGATGACCATTCCGACTGTTATGAGGTGGTACCTCACTGCTGTCTTGATTTGCATTTCTCTAATTAGTGATGCTGAGCATCCTTTCATGTCTGTGGGCTGTCTCTATGTCTTCTTTGGAGAAATGTCTATTTGGATCTTCTACCCATTTTTTGATTGAGTTGTTTGGTTCTTTGATTTTGAGATGCATGAGCTGTTTTTGACATCTTTCAACACCTCAGTAACCTCTTTCCATTTTCCTTTATTGTCTTTTTTTTTTTTTAAAGAAAGGAAACAGTCTTTGATTCATGGCTGGACTGTAGGATGAGGTCAAGGCTCTCAGGCCCCTGGGAGTGAGGCCTAGCCCTGAGAGCCAGCAGCCTTTTAAATTTTGCTCCTGAGTGCCTCACTCTCCTCACCCTATTCCCAGCTCTGAGTCTTAAGAAGGCAGTGGCATTAGCTGATTTAATATGGCCTCTCCACTGTCCCTACCAATGTTGTTCTTTTTTCTGCTGTCCTCCACTATGAAAATGGCCTTATTTTCCTTTAGTGGCAGTGGCATCAAGGTTCTTTTTCTTTAAAATTATTTTTTATTGGAGTATAGTTGACTTACAATGTTGTGTTAGTTTCTTCTATACAGCAAAAGTTTCCTTTCAAGATAAATTCACTCAAGAATTAGAAAAAGGTGGTGGTCCAATGGCTAAGACTCTGAGCTCCCAATGCAGGGGGCCTGGGTTCCATCCCTGTTCAGGAAACTGGGTCCCACACGCCACAACTAAGACCCGACGCTGCCAAATAAACAAACAAAAAAAATTAATTTGAAAAATATCTTTTAAAAAGGATTAAAAAAAGGAAAATTTGCTTGAAGGAAGACTCTGTGGGCAATGGAGAGAGGAATGAATGGTGTTTGGGAGCTGTCAATCAACTCCATACTGCAGGAGGCAAGGGTAGGGCAGCAGACCTGGATCCCGTGCGAAGGAGTGATGTTGCCTCAGCCAGAAGTGTCTTGTAGGTGATGCTACTCTGAGACAGGGTGAGAGAGGGGCAGAGGGCCCCCTGTGGGCAGACAACATACTTTTCTGAGTGGTCGGAGAAATGACTTTTCTGAGATAATTTCCTGTTGGCATCCCCGTGTCTGGGGCCAAGGGTGTCCCTGGGATTTCCAGGGTGCCAAATGACAAAGTTCAGCAGGACTTCCTTTGTGGCTATGCCACCACAATGTCTGCCTCTTGCCCCTAATTTCTGTCTGGCTCAAGGAGCCTGCCCTGGGCACCCCACAGGCTGCCTGATGCCCATGAGACCGGGAAGCTCTGGCATTGACAAGGAGACTGGCACCCATGCCCTGAGCTTTCTTTGAAACTGACTCATTAAAATCCCTGGTGGGAGACTTCCCTGGTGGCACAGTGGATAAGAATCCACCTGCCAATGCGGGGCACACCAGTTCCATCCCTGGTCGGGGAGGATCATGCCTCAGAGCAATTAAGTCCGTATGCTACAAGTACTGAGCCCATGTGCTGCAGCTGCGTAAGCCTCCACGCCTAGAGCCTGTGCTTCAAAACAAGAGATGCCACCACCATGAGAAACCGGCTCACTGAAGTTAGAGAGCAGCCTCCGCTCTCCACTAGAGAAAGCCCAAGCGCAGCAATGAAGACCCAGTGCAACCAAAAAAAAAAAAAATCTCTGGTAGGGTAAATGACCATTAAAAGATGCTCAGGATCACTAATCATCAAGGAAATGTGAATCAAAACCACAGTGAGATACCACCTCCCACCCATTAGGATGACTACTATCAAAACAGAAAATAACAAGTGTTGGCAAGGATGTGGGGAAATTGGAACCCTCACGTACCATTAGTGGGAACGTAAAATTGCACAGATGCTGTGGAAAACAGTATGGCAGTTCCTTTAAAAATTAAACAGAATTAGCATACCACTTCTGGGTGTATAACTTCCCCAAACTGAAAGCAAGGTCTCAAAAAGATATCTGTACATCCATTTTCATAACAGCGTTATTCATAACAGTCCCAAAGGGGAAGCAACCCAGTTTCTATAAGTGGACGAATGCTTAAACAAAACATGCTTCATCCACGCAATGGAATATGATCCAGCTTTTAAGAGGAAGGAAATTATAATACACGGGTGAAGACATAACACTAAGTGAAATAAGCTAGTCACAAAAGGACAAAAATCCCATGATTCTACTCACATGAAGTGGTCAGATTTGTAGAAGAATGTCACTGCTTGCTGAGGGCTGAGGGCAGGAGGAGGGGAGTTGTTTAGTGGGTACAGAGTGTCACTTTTGCAAGATGTAAAAGTTCTAGTGGCTGATTGTACCCCAGTGAGGGTTACTTAACATTCACTGAATGAATACTTAACACTGCTGAGCTGTACACAAAATGGTTACGATGGTAAATTTTATGTTATTTGTTTTTAACACTTAAAATTTTTTAAAAAAGGAAATATATTTAAACACATAGTACAATTTGGATGAAACTTGAGGACATTATGCCAAGTGAAATAAGCCTAGCACAAAAAGACAAATACTGTATGATTCCACGGGTTCGCTCTCTGGTCCGAGAGGATTCCATACTCCCTGAAGCAGCTAGAAGCACAAAGCAATATGGAAGAGTCAAAATCTTGCAGAAAGAAGAAAGGTGGGTGCCAGGGGCTCGGGGAGTGAAGAATAGGGAGTTATTAATGGGGACCAAATCAGTTTGGGATGAGGCAAAGGTTTCTGGAGATGGATAGTGGTCATGGTTGTACAACACTGTGAATGTACGTCATGCCACTGAACTGGTCACCAAAGATGGTTAAAATGGTAAATTTTGTTATGTGTATTTTGTCACATTAGTTAAAAACTCAGGGTGGGAGGTTAAGATGGGACTAAGACTGGACCCGCCAGCCCATGAGGCTGTTGGACAGATGATGGACCCCCTATGAAGTCGATACCAATTATATCCTGAAGCCTCATGTGTTTCTGTTCCCATGTGGACCTTCCAACCTAGATTCAAACACCCAGCTCCTCCTCAATCTCGCCTGGGGCTGCTACAGTGGCCACTGGGGTCTGTCACTACCATTCCAGCTTCTCTACTTCCAGGTAGAAGGGAAGAAGGAGCTGCCCCGCCCACTCATGTAGTCATATGACTTGGTTTGCCCAATGAACAGTGACCAGTTATGACACGTGTCATTTCATGGTGGAAGCTTTAAGAGCTGGGGCTGGCCCTGCTGTGTTTCCTTTGCTTCTGCAATGGGAAGCCTGCAATGTGCCAGATGGTGGCCAAGTGCAAAGCAAGATCTGTGATGTCTTAAATCCCTGAGATGTGGGGCTCACATGTTACTGCAGCAGAACTGAGGTTGCCCTGACTGACACAGCGACTGGCATTTGAGTCATCTCCTCTGTGTGCTGATGGCCTTGGACCATGAACCCCAGGGCTGGATACTAGGGTGAGAAGTGAGGCTTTCACCACAGATAGCAAAATGTAAGGGGATGACAAAGAACTCTATTGTCAAGATGAATATTTTTTAAAACTTTATTTTTATTATTATCATTTTTTCTTTTGGCTGCGCCATGCAGCATGCATTAACCAGGGATCAAACCCAGGCCCTCTCCATGGAGTCTTAACCGCTGGACCACCAGGGAAGTCCCAAGGTGAATATTACTTCAATGCAATGTTCTGAATAATTGAAACGAATGCAAAACATTTATGATGAATAAAAAGGTAAAATTTTAAATGAAGATGGGATCTGTCCAAGTGATACGCCAAGACATATTGAAGCTTATCGTTGTTGGTTAGTTGTTAAGTCATGTCTAAATCTTTTGCAATCCCATGGACTATAGCGCACCAGGCTCCTCTGTCTGTGGGATTTCCCAGGCAAGAATACTGAAGTGGGTTGCCATTTCCTTCTCCAGGGGATCTTCCCAACCCAGGGATCAAACCAGAATCCCCTGCATTGGCAGGTGGATTCTTTATCACTGAGCCACCAGGCAAGCCACCAGAGAAGAGGAAGAGGGGAAAATCAACCTGTGCACCTCACTCACCTTACTCTAGTCCCAGCCCTGATAAACACCCAGGATGCTCTGCCTGGGAGCTTTCTCCACAGGTTTCTCCATGGACCACGGGTCTGGACTGATAGGACGTTAACATGCCTGGGAATAATCCTTCATCACTTTGGGTGGATCGGTACACCAGCTCCCTCACCCCTCATATGGGATAACTAAAGTGTGTGTTCTACACACTCTGTCAGAGATGCCCCACAGGGACTGAGTCCCAGGTGTACAGAGCAAAAATGTGCTCATTCAGACTTTCAGCATTTCCTGTCCGCCCCTCCGTATCTCACTTCCCTTTTTCTCCACTCATGCTCTCCAGGATCCCCTTCTAACGAAGCACCTGCACTCAACTCTTTGTCTCAGGCTCTGCAACTGGGAGAGGCCAGTGATAATGTTTTCCAACATGGCAAGCACCAGAATTCCTGGTTCCCCTCCTAACTTCTGGCAGAATCAGTTGCTTGTTTTTCCGTTGCTCAGTCGTGTCTGACTCTTTGCGAACCCATGGACTGCAGCATGCCAGGCTTCCCTGTTCATCACCAACTCGCGGAGCTCGCTCAAACTCATGTCCATGGAGTCAGTGATGCCATCCAACCATCTCATCCTCTGTCACCCTCTTCTCCTCCTGCCCTCAATCTTTCCCAGCTCCACGGTCTTTTCCAATGAATCTGACACCGAGGCTGGGGTGAGTTTCCCTGGTTGGCAATACTCCATGCATGTTGTCCCACATCCTTACTGGCAGAACCGAGAGCTGTCAGCATGACCCAGAGGGGACAACTGGAAACTTGTGTCTAGTCTCTCGAGACACTGACCCATGCACCGCTGTTTCTTGCTGATGTTAATCTCGATCTTTTTTTCCTGCAATAAACTGCAACTGCGAGTGTAACAACTTTTCTGAGCTCTGTGAGTCCTCCTGAATCACTTACTCCAAGAGAGGTCTGTTTTGTGTTTTTGTTTAATATTTATTTATTCGGCTGCATTGGGTTTTAGTTACCACACACAGTATCTTCATTGTGTCATGCGGAATCTTTTGTTGAAGCGTGTGAATTCTCTAGTCAAGGCCCGGGGGCTTAGTTGCTCCATGGCATGTGGGATCTTAGTTCCCTGACCAGGGATCAAACTCACATCCCTTGCATTGCAAGGCGGATTCTTTTTGAAAAGAAATTTATTTATTTTTTGGCTGTGCTAGGTCTTCGTTGCTGTGCGGGCTTTCTCTAGTTGTGGCACACAGACTTCTCACTGCAGTGGCTTCTTTTGCTGCGGAACAGGGGCTCTAGGGGGCTTCCCTGGTGGCTCAGAGGTTAAAGCGTCTGCCTGCAATGAAGGAGACCTGGGTTCGATCCCTGGGTCGGGAAGATCCCCCGGAGAAGGAAATGGCAACCCACTCCAATATTCTTGCCTGGAGAATCCCATGGACGGAGGAGCCTGGTGGGCTACAGTCCATGGGGTCCCAAAGAGTGGGACACGACTGAACGACTTCACTTCCACTTCCACTTCCACTTCCAGGGGCTCTAAGACGCCTGGGCTCAGTAGTTGAGGCTCCTGGGCTCTAGAGTGTTAGCTCCATCGTGGTGGCACACGGGCTTAGTTGTTCAGCAGCATATGAGATCCTCCTGGACCAGGAATCAATTAACAGTGTCTCCTGAACTGGCAGGCAGATTCTTTACCACTGAGCCACCAGGGAAGCCCAAGAGGTGGATTCTTAACCACTTGACCACCAGGGAAGTTCCCCCGAGGGTGGTCTTGGGGGAATCTCCAACCCAAGCCTCCATTCCCCAACCAGCTGTCCTCTTTGAGATCTTCATCACCCTTGTCACTGAAGGATATTCTTGCTCACTTGCTATTTCCTGTCTCTCTCGCCTGGACTGAGAGCTCCTGGAAGGTCAAGACCTCATTTGTGGTCAAGAGATCGTCCCAGCTCAGCCACTTTCTGGCACTGTGACCCTGGGCAAGCAACATCTCCTCCCTGCGTGTAAAAGGGAACAGGAACCCATCTTGCTCCTTCTTAGAGTTGTCGGGAGATGGATGGGCTGATCTAATAATGGCCAGAAAGGCCTCTTTACAAGTATTAGCTTCTAAGCGTCGGCCAGTCTGTCTCCCCCATTATAAGAGCTCAGTTTGGCGGCTTAGTGGTCAGCAAAGGGGCAATGAATTAAAGCGACCTCTCCAAAGCCTTTGACATGGAGAGGGAGGAGGGGAACAGAGATCCCCAAGTGGTGGGGAGGAGAAGAGAACACAGAGGTCAGAAGATGGGGGAGGGTGTGATCCCTGCCTTGTGGCTCTGGCCACATAATGGCCCTGCCACAGCTATTTGGGGCTGCTTGGGGAGCCAGGCCCACTGTGGCCACCAGGGAGGCAGCATAAGGAAGTGGCAGAGCTGCGTAGAGACAGAGAGGGTGGGGGAACCAAATCCCATAGTCATGGCTCTTAGGAGGAAATACGTGGGAGGCATGGGGGGAAGATCTGGGCAATTGGAGCCAGGGCTGTGGGCCAGTCCCCAAAGAAAGCATGTGCCGGGCGGCAGTCGGTCTGGCCCAGCCTGGGAAGATGCCTCCTTTACTGCTGGACGCCCGGGAGATGCCTCTGGGCTGCTGGACACAGCCCTGACCATCCCCCACTCCCCGGGAGGAATGTGCCCCCTCCCCCGCCACTGCCTCTACACTCTTCCACATAAGGCTTTCGGGGGGCGGCGGGCGGGGCGGGGTGCTCACACCATATGAGTTCAGGACAAAGGAATCAGAAGCACACGGACTGGATTCCCCAGGGAGGAGAAATTCTGGAAAGAAGACTGAAATGAAGAGAGTAGAGCCTGAAGGGGTGCTAGGATGGGGACCCGGGAGGAAGCAGGGGAAGGTGCCTGGCTCTGCCCGCAGTGATACACACACCCCCAGGGCTCTCAAATCAGCCTCACCTGGGGATGAGGTCCGCCCTGGACCCTTGTGCAACCTGCCCCATCCCCTACCTCTCTGAGCCTCAGTTTTCTTCTTAGTGGCCCAGAGGCTCAGGTCAAAATTTTGGAAGTCATCCATATCTCTCTGGGCTGTTTTCATCTTCTTCTCTTTTTTCTTCTTCTTGCTCCACGCGCCGCACCCCCCCCCCCCGCCACCCCGCCACCTTCTTCCTCCTTTCCCCTTCTCCCCCTTCTCTCTCTCTCTCCTGCATCAGCAAACCCAGTGGTCCAGGGGTTGCTGACCACCAACTCCCAATTATGCATAATTCAATCACCTTTCACTTCCTTCCCAGCCTCAATCATCTCCCACTTGGACCAGTGCTATCACCTCTGCCTGGATTTTCCAACTCAGACTCTCACCTCTCTACAGGCTGCTCCCCCAACAGTGGCCAGAGGACACCCTCCCCTGCTCAAGAACCCTGCTTGGCTCCCACTTCACTCAGAGCAAAAGCCAAAGTCTTCCCCAGGACCACCAGGCTCTGCACACTCTGCCCTGTCCCCTCCCTGCCCTCACCTCCTCCACTCTCCCCCTGGCTATTCCTTCTGCCCCCCACTGGTTTCTTCACTGATCCTGGCATGCTCCCACCACAGGGCCTCTGCACCTGCCATTCCCACTGCCTAGTACCTTTCTACCCTAGATTTCTGCACGACTTTCTCTTCACCTCCTTCAGGTCTTTCCTCAAACATCACCTCCTCAGACAGCCTTCCCTGACCCCCACTTAAAATCGCATAATTTTTCGTAACACATCAGCATCTGACAACTCTGTAGATTTTCATTTCTGATCTTGCTTCCTGTCTCCTCGTGAGAACATCAGTTTCACACAGGCAGGGTTGTTTTTTTTTTTTTGGTTTGTTTTCTTCCCCACTGTGCTCCCAGTGTGAAGAGTAGCTACTTGTTGATCTGACTGAATGATGACAATCCCATCTGAAGATGGTTGGGGCAAGTTTTTTTCCTAACTTTCTTGAAGTCTAATTTATATTTTGTTTAATTCACCTGGTATCTGCAGTCAGGTGGTTTTTAGTAAGTTCAGGGTGTTATGCAACCACCACCACAATCTGGTGTTTGGGAACACTTTCGACAGTTCAAAAGTTCTCTCCTTCCCTTTTGGGTTTGTTTTGTTTTGTTTTCTTAAATTTTATCTATTTGGCCACACGCCTGGTCTTAGTTGCAGCATGTGAAATCTTAGTTCCCAGACCAGGGATTGAACCTGGGCCCCGTGCATTGGGAGTGCAAAATCTTAGCCACTGGACCACCAGGAAAGGCCCCTCTCTCATTCCCCTTTATAGTCTTGTCTCCACTGCCCCTGGTTTAGGCAACCACTGGTCTGTGTTCAGTCTTTTAAGCTTTGCCTCTTCTAGAAATTTCTCAAAAATGGAATCATACAAAATGTAGTATTTTGTATCTGGCTTCTGTCACTTGGGGTAATATTGTTGGGGATCCATCCATGTCAGTGTGCTTATCAATTCTTTGTTCTTTTTCATTGCCGAGTAGTATTCCATTGTATGGATCTACCACATTCTTTTTATTCATTATCAGACTGTATATCTGATAAAAGTCTTGTATCCATAATATATAAAAAGCTCTCAAAACTCAATAATGTCTCAATATCCACTCATATTTAAAACTCTAAGCAAGGTAAAAAATAGACGGGAACTTCTAACCCTGATATGAGGTGCCTACCAAAAGCTCATAGACATTTCGGTCATTGCCATCGTTGGGCTATTACAGATAAGGCTGCTCTGGAGACTCGTATGCAAGTTTTGTGCAGAGTCTGCTTTCATTTCTGGATCATATGGGACACAAATGTTTAACTTTTTAAGACACTGCCAGATGATTTCCCAAAGCGATGGTACTATTTTACTTCAACACCAGAAGCAATAGAGGGTTCCAGTACCTCCATATCCTAATACTAGGCATTATCAGTCTTTTTTATTTTACCTTTCCCAAATGGTGTGTGTGGTGGTATCTCATCATGGTGGTTTTAATTTGCACTTCTCTAACCACTAATGATCTTGAGTATCTTCTATTTTTATTTGCCATCCAAATATCCTCTTTGCTGAATTGTCTGTTTAAAACCATTAAAAATTGTTTTTAAAAACATTTATGTATTTGGCTGCACCAGGTCTTGGTCGCAGCACACAGGATCTTCTACCTTTATTGTGGCGTGCAACATATTTTAGCTGCAGCACTCGAGATCTTTAGTTGAGGCATGTGAACTCTTAGTTGCAGGATGTGGGATCTAGTTCCCTGACCAAGGATCGGACCGGGGGCTCTCTGCATTGGGAGCACGGAGTCAGCCATTGGAGCACCTGTTGCTGTTCAGTTGCCCAGTCGTGTCTGACTCTTCATGAGCCCATGACTGCAGCATGCCAGGCTTCCCTGTCCCTCACCATCTCCTAGAGTTTGCCCAAGTTCATGTTCATTGCATCAGTGATGTCACCCAGCCATCTTATCCTCTGTCGCCCTCTTCTCCTTTTTACTCTTAGTCACCATCCAGTAGTTTCCCAGAGCTGCAACTTCTGTTTTTCTTTTTCTTTTCTGACTGTGCTGCAGCGCATGTAGGATCCCAGTTCCCTGACCAGGAATTGAACCCACATCTTCTGCATTGGAAGCTTGGAGTCCCAACCACTGAACCACCAGAGAAGTTCCTTAATTGAGTTTTTAAATCTTTTATTGAGCTTTTTTTGTGTATGGAGAGGTTTTGTTGTGGTTTTGGTTTTTTGGCCATGCTCCACAGTTCGTGGAATCTTAGTTCTCCAACCAGGGATTGAACCCAAGCTGCAGCTGTGAAAGTGCTGAGTTCTAATCACTGGATCACGGGGAAGTTCCCTGTTTTTGTTTTTTATTGAAGTATAGTTTCTGTACAATATTATTTGTTAGAGGTATACTATGTAGTGATTTATAATTTTAAGGTTATACTACATTATAGTTATTATAAAATCTTGCCTCTATTCCCCGTGTTGTACAGTATCTTATTATTTAGTTTTTTAAAAAGTTATTTTTCAATACCTTGTTGCTGATATATAGAAATAGAATTTATTTTAAAGTATTGACCTTTATTCCAATAAAAATTAGTTATTAAAAAAATTGACCTTGTATCCAGGGATTTTGTTAAAGTCACTCAGTTCTATTAGTTTAGCAGTAGATTTTTTTTTTTTAGGCATTTTTATTTTACTTTTTTTGGGCTGTGCTGAGTCTCTGTTGCAGCATTCAGGCTTCTCTAATCACGGTGCCAGGGTGACATGTGGGATCTAGTTCCCTGACCAGGGAGTGAACCTGGACCCCCTGCACTGGGAGTGCAGAGTCTTAGCAACTGGACCAGGGAAGCCCCTAGCAGTAGATTTTATTGTATATGCAATGTACATAATAGTGTCATTCACTAACAGTGAAGGTTTTAGTTACTGCATTTCAATCTTTATGGACTTCGCTGGTGGCTCAGATGATAAAGAATCTGCCTGCTAATGCAGGAGACCCAAGTTCGATCCCTGGGTCAAGAAGATCCCCTGGAGGACAGAATGGCTACCCACTCCGGTATTCTTATCTGGAGAATCCCATGGACAGAGGAGCCTGGCAGGCTACAGTCCCTGGCTTTGCAAAGAATCACACACAACTGACACTTTCACTTTTCAATCTTTAAATCTTCTATATTCTTTTTTTATTACCTTGGCTAGGTCCCCTATTGCAATGTTGAAGACGAGTGGTGATAGGGGCCATTTTTTCTTGTTCTAATCTCAGAGGGAAATCTTTCACTATTTCACAACCAAGTTTGATATTTGCTGTGAGGTTTTGGTAGGTAACTTATATCAGAGTTTAGAAAATCTCGTCTATTTTTACCTTGTTTAGAGCCTTAAACATGAGTGGACATTGAGACTTATTATTGAGTTTTGAGAGCTTTTTACATATTATGGATACAACCAAGTTTGATATTTGCTGTGAGGTTTTGGTAGGTAACTTATATCAGAGTTTAGAAAATCTCGTCTATTTTTACCTTGTTTAGAGCCTTAAACATGAGTGGACATTGAGACTTATTATTGAGTTTTGAGAGCTTTTTACATATTATGGATACAAGTCTTTTATCACATATGTGATTTGCACATACTTCCTCCTGGTCTGTGACTTGTCTTTTCATTTTCCAAACATTTCACTTAAATGAGGTCCAAGTTATTCAGATTTTCTTTTACAAAACATGCTTTTGGAGAAATAGTGCTAAAATTTTTTTGCCTAAGCCAAGGTCACAAAGATTGCCCCGTTTATTTTCTCCCAGAACTTTTATAGTTTAAGGGGAATTTTTGTTTTTGTTTTCTTTTGGATTTTTTAAAATTTTTGTTTGTTTGTTCTGGTTGCACTGTGCGGCTTGTGGGATCTTAGTTCCCCAATCAGGCCCGACAGTGAAAGCACTGAACATCCTAACCTACTAGATCTCCAAGGAATTCCCTAGAGTTTTAGGTTTTATATTTAGGTCTATGGTTTACTTCTCAGGTGGCTCAGTGGTAAAGAACCTGCCTGACAATGCAGGAGATGCAGGAGACCTGGGTTTGATCCCTGGGTGGGAAGATGCCCTAGAGAGGAAATGGCAACCCATTCCAGTATTCTTGCCTGAAAAATCCCCTGCATAGAGGAGCCTGGCGGGCTACGGTCCATGGGGTCGCAAAGAGTTGGACATGACGGAGCGCACATGCATGCTCTGGTCTATTTAGAATGACTTTTTGTGTAGAACAGGAAATAGAGTGTAAGAGCTTCCCCCCATCCACTCTTCTTCTCCTTCCTCTTCCTTTTGCATGTGTATATCCTATTCTTTGGACAATTCAAATGGGGGTTATTTTGGTTTCTGGTTGAGTGGGTACTTGGCTCCTGCTTGCTTGTCTGTAATTCTCCCACCAGGGTCAGGGCAGGACTGCAGGAGAGAAAACCATAGACAGGATGCCCAAACAGGATGTTGCCCAACCTCTCAGGGCTGAAATCCAGCCCAAGGGTCCTTATCAGCCCTTCCATCAACAGCTCTACTCGAGCCACACCACAGGGCTTGCCACCTTCCTACAGCCCCTGGCTTGAGATCCAAACAGAGCCCGGTGCCAGCAAAGCCTGAAATAACCTCCGGACCCCTGTGCCTTCTCCGAGGGGGCAGACCCTGTGTCCGTAGGACTTCCTGGGTTATGTTGGCTTCTCAGTGATCAGCTTCCTTCCCTCTTGCCCTGCTCCAGTCAAGCTAGGTCACGTGCCCTTGTTCTCCGAGCCACTCCTGTTCCCACCAACCTGCAGAAGGCAGAAAGCAAACACTTTCCCAGAAGCCTTGCCCAAGTGCCCTGGATCAGGGTGGGGCTGGGGGCTTCCGGGAATGAGAAGCCCGAGGTATTATATTGTCCTCCCAGCCCTTCACCCAACCCGTACCTCCCCCTGTGGGTCATGGGAGAAGGTCACAAACCCAACTGAAACCAGTCACCTCTGATTGGGACCTGAACCCACATGGCCGGGGCTCAAACCTGGCCAAAATCCACAGTCTTTCAGTTGAGATCACACAGCTGGTTTTGGGACCTAATGGAACTCAGGTTCTTGATGTCTCATTGTAGAAAGAATTCAGTGAGAGACAAAGTGATAGGTAAGAAGTTGATTTATTTAGAATGAAACATGCTCCACAGAATGTGGAATGTCACAGAGGGCAAGTGCAGCCTCGAAATGTGGTAATTTCACAGGCTAATGAGTGGGAAGACTGTGCACTCAGCTGTTCAGTCATGTCTGACTTTTTTAAACCCCATGAACTTTAGCTCGCCAGGCTCCTCTGTCCATGAGATTTCCCAGGCAAGAATACTGGAGTGGGTTGCCATTTCCTCCCCCAGGGAATCTTCCTGACTCAGGGATTGAACCCGAGTCTCTCGGCAGGCAGATTCTTTACTATTGGCACCTGGCGGGAGGATTATTCATCTATTTTGAGGAAGGGGTGGCGACTTCCAAGAATTGGGCCACCCCCAACTCTTGGGTCTTTGAAGGTCAGCCTTGGAAGTGCCATGGCACCTGTGGGTGTGTCACTTAGCTTGCTGATGTGTTACAATGAGCATATACTGAAGTTTAAGGTCAAGTGGAAGTCCACTTGTCTGCCATCTTGGACCCATTTGGTTCCAATCGGTTTATGTTGAGGTCTTGGGTTACATCGTTCTTTTCAGCGTTCTGCCTTGCCTTCTTCCCTCCTGTTTCAGAACCTCAGGGAAACACGGGGAGAGGATGGTAGTGGGCAGATTAGCGGGGATCACAGTGGGTAGAGACCCAGCCTCTCTGTGTGTGTCTATGACAGCTGCTTTGTGGGTCTGACCATCTATTCTTTCCGTGAGTCTGGTCAGGTCCCATCTCTCCTCTGTTCAGAACCCTCTGTGGACCCCATCTCACTCAGGCCCAAATCCAAAGTCCTCGTGGCCCACAAGGCCCTGAACAATTGGCCCCAATGCCTCCTACCCTCCTCCTCACACATTTCCTCCAGCCACACAGGCCTCCTCACCGTTCCTCAAACACACCCAGACACAGTCCAGCCTCGGGGCCTTTGCACAGGCCGTTCCCTCTGCCTTCCCCAAATATTTTTACTCCTTTTGCTTCAAGTCTTTGTTCACATAC
Organism: Bos grunniens; assembly: GCF_055505025.1. Classification (NCBI taxonomy): domain Eukaryota; kingdom Metazoa; phylum Chordata; class Mammalia; order Artiodactyla; family Bovidae; genus Bos; species Bos grunniens. The sequence continues at coordinate 11,470,597 of NC_141171.1, forward strand.
CATCTCCTGTTTAAAAAGATCTCAGCTCCTTAGGACTTCTCTGGTGGTCCAGGGGCTAAGACTCCCCGTTCCCAATGCAAGGGGCTGGGGTTTGATCCCTGGTCAGGGAGCTAGGTCCCAAGTGCCCCAACTAAGGATTCACATGCCTCAAATAAAATCTGGTGTATACTAACTATAGATTAGTGTATAGTTTAATAAAGAAAAATAAGGTGTGGTATAGAGAAAATTAAAGCAGGGGGAAAGGATAGAGACATTTGCGGAAAGGGAACTGAGTTCTTTTTATTTTTTAATATTTATTTATTTATTTGCCTGCACCAGATTTTAGTTGAGGCATGTGAATCCTTAGTTGGGGCACTTGGGACCTAGCTCCCTGACCAGGGATCAAACCCCAGCCCCTTGCATTGGGAACGGGGAGTCTTAGCCCCTGGAGCACTACCAGTCGGGTGAGGAACAGTGAGGAGGCCTGTGTGGCTGGAGGAAATGCGTGAGGAGGAGGGTGGGAGGCATTGGGGCCAATTGTTCAGGGCCTTGTGGGCCACGAGGACTTTGGATTTTGGCCTGAGTGCGATGGGGTCCACAGAGGGTTCTGAGCAGAGGAGAGGCAGGACCTGACCAGACTCGGGAATTTATTATTTTGGCTGTGTTGGGTCTTTGTTGTGGTGCACGGGCTCTCTAGCTGTGGCATGTGGGATCTTAGTTGCCCGACCAGAGATCAAACCCACGTCCTCTGCCTTGGAAGTGGATTCTTAACCACTGGACCACCAGGGAAGTCCCTCTGTACCACACCCTCTACTGTCATTATAATTCACGTCTTTACCTGGAGTAGTAACTCCATGAGCGCGAGGGGTGTTTCTGGTATATTTCCAGCACCTAAAGCACAACCAGGCATACAGTAGGTGCTCAATAAATTCATTGAGTACGTTGTCTCTTTCTTAGTCACGCTTTGTCCACTTAGGCCTGGTGGGGCCAGGCCCACCCCCATCACCAGGAGCGAGCACAAGATCAGACCTGGTTCGTGGACACGCTCCACTTTTTTCTGGCTACTGTGATTGATTCCTAAATGACACGGATCCCAGTCTGTCCAAGGACAGGCAGCCCCAGGACTTTTGCCAGAGCTATTGTCAAAGTAGCTGTCTTCCCTAGAGTTTCAGGGCTGATAAGATATAAACCAGGGATTGTGAGGCCATTTAAACCCCATGGAAAATGGCTGTCTGAGTGTGAAGCTCACTAGAGGACAGCTCATTTGAGAGAAGGGCTTCCCTGGTGGCTCAGACAGTTAAGAATCTGCCTGCAATGTGGGAGACCGGTGTTCAGTCCCTGGTTTGGGAAGATCCTCTGGAGAAGGCAACGGCAACCCACTCCAGTATTCTTGCCTGGAAAATTCCATGGACAGGGTCCATGGGGTCGCCAAGAGTTGGACATGACTGAGCAACTAACACACACACACACACATTTGAGAGGGGAACATTACTTTGTTTAAGCCCCTGGATCCAGTTGTGCCTGAAGCCAACATACCTTAGACTTTTCAGCTGTATGAACCATTAAATTATTAATATTTTTTGTCCTTAAGTCAATCTGGGTTTGAATTTTCACTTGCCACTGAAATAGTTCTGACCAGTTCCTTCTCCCTGCTCCCTCTTTCCATTCCTTTCCTCTCCACTTCCTTTTTTCTCTTTTTTCTCCCTTCCCTTCTTCATCTTTCTCTCTCTCCCTCCATCTCTTTCTTTCTCCCTCCTTCCCTTTTTCCCTTCTTCCCTCCTATCCCTAATTTAATCCTTACCCCATTCTGGTCTAAACCATCATTCTTGCCACCCCTCCCGCAACGCAGCTGACACAACTGAGTCAAACTGCACTTTTTACCTTCCCTCCTAACACCCCTCCTCCCATCACCGCCTCCCCAGCCTCACCCCTCCCTAATTCAGTGCCTGTGTGTTAGTCACTCAGCCGTGTCCAGTTCTTTGCAACCCCATAGACTGTCTGTACTCCACCAGGCTCCTCGGTTCATGGAATTCTCCAGGCAAGAATACTGGAGTGGGTAGCTATTCCCTTATCCAGGGGATCTTCCTGATCCAGGGATCGAACCTGGGTCTCTCTCATTACAGGCAGATTCTTTACCATCTGAACCACCAGGGAAGTCCCTATGGGACTCTGCCAAATGTGGGTCTGAAATCCAGCTCTCCCACTAGAGGGCTTTGTGCCCTGGGTAACTTCCACCTCCTTAAGCACCAGTTTCCCCACCTGTAAAACAGGTGAAAACAGCCTGATCATCGTTCTCAGGTCTGCCTCCTTCCTAACTTCTTCTAACTGCTCACCCGAACTTCACTTCGCCTGCCCTCAACTCACTACCCTTGAGCATTGCTCAGAATCTTCATCTCCTGGGACCCTGCAGAAGGATGTCCCAAATCACCCTGAGCCCTGGGGGTCACCACAGTCATGGTCCAAGACTCTGATGGGACTGCTGACGTCATCCCTACTTTACAGATGAGGAAACGGAGCCCCGGGTCACCCAGCCTGCGTATAAACAAGGCAGTTTCTCAGAGGAGTAAAGCATGCTAGCCTGGAGAACTCCAGGGAAAGGAGCGGTGCCTGGGGAGACAGGGGTCAGGGAGGGTTTCCTGGAAGAGATACATTTTGGGGTCAGAACTTCCCAGACACAGCATCATGGTGGGGGGCGGGGGAAAGGAAGCCAGGTAGAGGGACCTGCCAGGGCCTGAAGTGGGAAGCAGTGGGTGTGTCTAGGGGCCTGGGAGGGCATCAGGAGAAAAGCAGGGAGGGGGGCAGTTCTTCATCTCCCGAGCCCAGCAGAAGGCTCTGGGAGGAACAGAGCGGCCCCAGGTGCTGAGTGAGCCCCCACTGATGGAGCCCCCTCTGGGCCCACTGGGTCACTTTTTTGCCCAGAAAGTGGATTCTCTGCCAGCAGACTGGTGGTTTCAGACCCTCCCTGTCCCACCGCTCTGATCTGCCCAGCCTGCCCCGCATCTCCATGCAAAGAAATTGAGAAGATTCGAAGTAGAGGGGGGGCTTCTGGGAGGGGAAATATTTGGATTCTCCGAAGGCATGAGAATTGCCTGATTCCCAACCGATTAGGGGTAATTAACCCTTCGCAAGGCAGTAATTAAGTCTGTGCCTCTGAAACCGTAATTAGGAGCTCCAAGAGGCTCCGCTCCCCTCCCCAAGAGGCAGACAATCCCCAGTGCTGAGGCCAGCTGGGACTGGGGGCAGGGCTCTCTTTCCCTGGCAGGGTTGAGGGGTACTCACAGCCTCCCAGCCTCCCTCAGCACCACCCCATCCCATCCCATCCCAAAGCAGGGATGCAGGGACCAGCGCCCATGGAACCCAGGCATTTTCCTTTTGGGGTTGTCAGGCTACACAAGGAGACTTTGCTTTTGTGGGGCATGAAGTCAGGGAGATGAGGCTGGGCAAGGGGCCTGGGGTGTGGGGCTGGCAATAACCCTTAAGGGTTTTTCTCTCTGGCCAAGGGGAGCGAAGCAGAGATCCCAAATCAAAGTGGGTGAGGACCCCTTGGACACGGGCTGGCCACAGGGAGGATGGGGGCGGTCTTAGGGGGCTCAGTGAGGACAGGAGATGCCTGCTCACCACGGCCAAGAGGCATTGGCCTCAGGAGTCAGGCTGACTGTGTGCTCTCCGGGTCTCCCAGGGAGGTGGCCAGGAGACGAGGAGCAGAGATGCAGAGTTCCTGGTGTGGGGCAACTGGTGCACAGTGACCCCTGGGACACGCAGGTCCACAGAGACCCCCTGCTTTGCCCCTGCCCCATCTATCTAGCCCCCGGCATCCACCAAGGAGACTTCTTTTTTAAAATAATTATGAATTTAAGCTGTCTTGGGTCTTAGATGTGGCATGCAGGAACTTTGATCATTGCAGCTTGCAGGATCTTGGTTCCCTGATAGTGATTGAACTCAGGACCCCTGCATTGGAAGCACGGAGTCTTAGCCACTGGACCACCAAGGAAGTCCCCCTCAGCAAGCTTTCCGAGGCCAACTCTAGGTCCCCGCGTAGAGTCCCATTCCTCTCCACTACACATGCCCTTTGGTGGTATAACTGGAGTCATTATCCTCAGAGGCAAACGCCTGGGAGAGAGAGGCAGGTCACGTGGTCTGGGGTTTTTTCTCTGGTGTGTGTGGGGAGGTGGAGGGGCACTTGCTCACAGGTGTTCATGGTGGGTTGGGAGGATGGTATCTACGTGGAGCTGAGTGGTGATAGAGGGCTTTCAGCTCAGTCTGAGGTTTATTCTTTTCTTCTCCAGCTCTTAGGAGACGACACCTCAAGGAGGGGCACGGAAGCAGGGAGACCTATGGGATAGGGAGTGTAGGGTGGGATTTGTCTCCAAAAGAGTATCTGACATCCCACCAGACCTCTCCCTCCACTGCTCAGCTCTGGCCACCCTGATCCTTTCTTGTCCAGTACCTCAAGCTCCTTTCTCTCTGCCCCAGGACCTTTGCACCAGCTATGTCCTCCACAGATGCCTTGCCCCGGTCTTGGGGTGGCTGGGGCTTTATCCCTCTCAGTGCGTGCTTAGTTGCTTTGGTCCTGTCTGACTCTTTGGGACCCTATGAGCTGTAGCCTGCCAGGCTCCTCTGTCCATGAGAATACTCAACTGGGTTGTCATGCCCTCCTCCAGGGGATCTTCAAGACCCAGGGATTGAAACCAGGTCTCTTATGTCTCCCGCGTTGGCAGGTGGATTCTTTACCACTAGCGCCAGCCACCTGAGAAGCCCATATCCCTCTGAGGCCTCAGTGCAAACGTTGCCGCCTCCGAGAGCCCCCGCTACTCCGCTTGTTCAGAGCAAGCTTCCTGTCCTCTTACATCCTTCTGTTCACTTTCACCTTCAGAACACTCATCCCAACCAGGAATGGGCTCCTGGGTGGCTCTCCCCTTCCTCACCTGTGTTCCCCCAGACCGAATGTTTCAGAATAGCAGGGAGTTTTACCTATTATGTTCCTTCTGTGTCCTCTGAACCCAGAACAGAGTCCGGTACAGCTAAGTGCTGATAACTGCTGGTGATGGGAAGTAAATGGGCGACAAGATTACAATGTGGAAACAGCGGCTGGGAAAAGCGGAACGTGGAGGAGAATTTTGTAGACGGACGGCAGGGGCTGCATCCAAAACTGTTGAGCGGCCTCCCACCCCACAAGTCCTGGGTGGGGAGAGATGGGAGGGGCGACCCACTTTCCGGGTAGTCGGACGCACCTCCCTCCGGTGGCCCACAGGTGGCGCTCGCTCCGCGCACTTTTAGCGGCGGGAAGCACAGGTGGGAAAACCTGAGCTTTTGGTGGCTGAAGAGGCACCTGCTGATTTAATCCCCGCCCCTATCTTCCTGGAGTCAGCCCCTGGCCGCAATTTGGACGCCACCAGGGGTCTCAACTTCTGGGGGTGTCGGAGGCACGGGGACGGTGGGGCTGAGAGGAGCTGAGGGCTCCGCCCCACGTTTGCTCTTGCTCACGCATAACGAGTTAAGCAGCCTCATGCCTGAGGAAGGGTACCTTGAGGGTAGGGGAAGTGCTTGCTCTGCGCATGTCCTGTCTTAACCCTTTATAAACTGGATCTGGGTTCCGTGCTTGGCCTTAGTGGGTCCTCAGAGCCTACTTGTTGAATACTGAATGGAGGGATCCCCACTTTACAGAAGGAAAAACTGAGGCTCCAGGAGGCCCAGGTTCACAGAGTTGGAAAATGGTGAGGCTGAGGTTAGAGCCCTGCTGCTGCTGCTAAGTTGCTTTAGTCGTGTCCGACTCTGTGCGACCCCATGGACGGCAACCCACCAGGCTCCCCTGTCCCTGGGATTCTCCAGGCAAGAACACTGGAGTCGGTTGCTGTTTCCTTCTCCAATGCATGAAAGTGAAAAGTGAAAGTGAAGTCGCTCAGTCATGTGTCCAAACTCCAGCATCAGATGGTCAAAAAAAAAAAAAAAATTAAAGAATGGATTTGTTAGTTACCCACAGGGATACAGGAATCCCTTTAGAAAGTCGAAATCTTCCCTGAACCTCATCTCAGGCCCCAGATGGTGATGGGGAAGGTTCCCTCCCACCTTGTTTTCTGTCCTCACAGGTGCCTACACATACCACCGGGGGCCCCTATATTTCTAGCTGGGGCCCCGGGCATAAACTCCTCTCTCAGGACCTCAGTATCCTCACCTGTAAAATGGACTTAACTGTCAGGGTTTTGTGTTGTTTTTGTGTGTGTGTCGGCGGGGGGGTTATTTTACTTTCTTTTTTTTTTTTTTGCTGAGCTGTGTCTTCATCGCAGTGCATCAGCTTGGTTGCCCTGTGGCATGTGAGATCTTAGTTCCCTGACCAGGGATTGAACCTGAGTCCCCTGCACTGGAAGATGGATTCTTAAACACTGAACATCAGGGAAGTCCCAGCTTAAATGGTCACTGACCTATCTCCCCAGATGGCTGTGAGTGTCCAGTGGATTATTCCCATGAAAAGCTCTCAGAGCAGTGCTTGGCACGTGGGCTGCGTCCAGACTGTGCAGGTCCCCTTTGGCGATGCACAGGGGACCTGTGCGTCCTGTTGCCTAACTCATCATTCTTGAATGTTCCTGCTATTTGCCTACTATGAGGGCCTGGTGCCTAGTGCATCTCTGTGGTCTGAGGCTGCCTGTGAACCCCAGTGCTGTCTGCACTGGATATGTGTGCATTCAGCTGCTTCTACATGGAGGTCAGTTCTACGTGGATGCTAAGGTATGCAAGGCAGTTGGGTTCCAATGGACTAGAATTTCTCAATCTCAGCACTCTTGACACAGGGGCTGGATCCTGCTTCGCTGTGGGGGAGGGGCTGTCCCGTGCACTGTAGGGTAAGCGGCTTCATGTGCCTTGACCCACTAGATGCCAGTAGCACCTCCTCAGTTGTGACAACCGAAAATGTCTGCAGGCTCTGCTAAACATCCCCTGAGGGGCGCAACCACCCCCATTGAGACCTACAGCTGTATACCCTTCTGGTAGGTACCCACCCAGTCAGTGTACAGATGTGCATTTCTGCTTCTCTGTGAGTGCCTTGGGCTGGCTTCCCTCAAAAGCAGACTGTGACACAAGAGGGGGAAGGCACAGGGCTTGTTTGGGAGATAAAATGGATGCTTGTCTTTCTGCCAAATTTCTATGTTGAAATCCTAACACTGAATGTGATGGTATTAGGAGGTGTGGCCTTTGGGAGAGATTAAGTCATGAGGGTGGAGCCATCATATAAAAGGGACTCAGAATGGACATGAGCACACTGCTATATTTAAAATGGATAACCAACAAAGACCTATCGTATAGCACATGGAACTCTGCTCAGTGTTATGGGGCAGCCTGGATGGGAGGGGAGTTTGGGGGAGAATGGAGACATGTATATGCATGACTGAGTCCCTTTGCTGTCCACCTGAAACTATCAAAATATTGTTCATCGGCTAGACACCAATACAAAATAAAAAGTTTTTTAAAAGGCACCCAGAGAGGACCCTTTTCCTCTTTCTGCCACGGGAGGACAGAGCATGAAGTTGGCCTTGTTTGAACCTCAAAGGGAGCTCTCACCAGAACTCCACCATAATCTCGGTCATCCAGTTTCAAAAACTGTGAGAAGGAAATTTCTGCTGTTACAAGCCACCCAGTCTAGGTATTTTTGTTAGAGCAGCCAGAACAGATGAAGACAGGAGATGAGGGGAAAAACTTGAGGGGGTGGATAGAGCGCGGAGGGGTGGGGAGACAGGCCTTGCAGATGCTCCAGGGGCGCCTGGAGGCCCATGGACCATGTAGCTGCGAGGAGAGGGAGCAGAGGAGCAGCTCCCTTCCCGCTTGGACTAAGGCCTGGTTGCTGGGGGCGCGCATCGGCGCACGTCTGGCTCCTGGCCACAAGCACTGCACTGGTCAGGGGCCTGGAAGTGGGCCAGGCTTGGCAGCATCTGCGTGGGGGTGGGGGGTGGGGTTTCTTTACCTTCCCGTGTGGCCGTTCCTGGGGGAGGGTGTGGGCTGCGGGCTGACTGGAGCCGGGCTGTGCCAGCCCACCCCGAGTTCGGCAGCCGGCTGTGTGTATATTTGGTGTGCCAGTGTGTGTTTATCTGCCGTGCATGTGTTTGCGTCTGTATTTATCTGGCGGCGAGTGTGCGACGTCTTTGTTTTCCCTTCTGCTCCATCTCCGCGAACGTGGGGGAGACTTCTGTTTTTAATCAGGGGCCAGGGAACCATATCGTCGCCACGTTTGTGATGGCGATATTAATTTAAGGCCGATTGGAAGCGATCTTTCTGAGTCTTCGGTGAAGTGGGACCCTACCCTGGGAGCCTTCTAAAGGGAGGGGCAGCAGAGGGGAATCTTCCCTGCTCTTTGTGTGCAGAAGAGGGGAAACTGAGGCACGTGGCTGCAGAAATCCTCTCCCTAGGCATCCAAGGAAAGGAAGTTTGCAAGCAAACCATTTTACAGGCATAAAATCTCTTTTTTTAAATTAATTTATTTATTTTTGGCTGCATTGTCTTCCTTGCTGTGGCACAGGCTTTCTCTGGTTGCAGCAAGTGGAGGCTACTCTTCCTTGCCCTTGGTTAGCTTCTTGTTACTGTGGCTTCTTTTAGTCTAAAGCACAGGCTGTAGGCGGTTGGGCTTCAATAGTTGTGGCTCGCAGGAGCTTCGTTGCTCTGGAGCATGTAGAATATTCCTGGACTAGGGATCGAACCTGTGTCCTCTGCATTGGCAGGCAGATTCTCATTCACTTTACCACCAGAGAAGTCCAACATGCATACTCCTTGCATGTAGAAGAAAAAAAGACTATTGGCCCCATTTACAGATGATAAATGGAGAAGGAAATGGCAACCCACTCCAGTGTTCTTGTTGGGAGAATCCCATGGACAGAGAAGCCTGGTGGGCTATAGTCCATGGGGTCACAAACAATCGAACATGACTGAAGTGACTTAGCACGCATGCACAGATGAGAAAACTGAAGCTCAAGGGATGGGACCCAGAGCTCACATGAAGCCAGAGGCTCTTGGCCTCTTGCCAAGGCTGGTTGTGTTCTTTCAAATGAAGGGACTTCCTCGGTGGTCCAATGGTTAAGACTCTGCCTTCCAATGCAGGGGTGTGCGGGTTTGATTCCTGGTGGGGGAACTAAGATCCCATGTACCACGGGATGCAGACAAAAAATAAAAGAGAAAACAAAACAAATGGCAAATCCCTTCTGAAGCTGTCCAGGGCTGCTTGCTCTTCACCTGCGCCTCTGTTTCCCTGCTGGTCACCATGAACCCTTCCCTGCCTGCCTGCCCTTGGCAGGCTGAATAATCCCCATTTCTAGAAAAGGTGCCAGCTTTCTCATACTTCTCTTCCTTGGATGCTCCAGGCCCAGAGGCCTGGATGGCTCTGTGAACACAGATATTACTTAGCATTAATTAATTACCCCTTGTGGGGTGAGGGTGGTGCCTGTGGATGCCCAAGCTCTGAGACACCTAGAGGTTGACTTGGGTCCCTGGTATGGGTGCTCTAAGTCTGGGGTGGGAAAGGGCTGCCCGTCCCAAGATGCTCCAAGTTGTTGTTGAGTCACTAAGTCATGTTTGACTCTTTTGCAACCCCATGGACTGTAGCCCACCAGGCTCCTCTGTCCATGGGGATTCTTCCAGGCAAGAATTCTGGAGTGGGTTGTCATTTCCTCCTCCAGGGAATCTTCCCGACCCAAGGATTGAACCTGCATCTCCTGCATTGGCAGGTGGATTCTCTACCACTGTGCCACTAGGGAAGCCCATACCAAAAACAAAACCAAAGCAAACTAAACTAAACTAAAACAGCCTAGTGATGCCACATTCTAGTGGAAACAGAGCTTTTGTGTCAGGGAGAGCTGCCGAAGCTTTCTTCACCCATCCCCTGGGTGCTGAGGACTGAAGTGATTCTCTCAGGGATCTGGTTTCCCTGGATCCTAAGGAGGCTGGGAGATCCAGGTTGTGGTTGATCTGGAAGGTGACCCCAGGAAGCAAGGTTAGGGGAGAGGCCGAATAAGGGAGGGAAGGCATTGGATGAAAGTGTCTTCACAACCGAATCTCCACTGCGGGCAACTTCGGCTCAGTCCTGCCAGGAAATGCTGAGACACCAATTAGAACACACCTCTCAGAGTTTCCCCACCGGGGGCCGTGGGAGCTGGGGTATTTGCCCCCCACTCTTCCCCCATCACTGGGCAGGGACTGGTCCAGCAGTGTGCTTGCTCTCCATCACCTTCTGCCCAGCCTGGCAATAGTGCAGCAGCCGGGGGTGGGTTGTCGGAAGCTGTGGGGTCAGTGTGCCCAGAAGTGGAGTCCGTTGGGGATACAAATGGGCGCTGATGTTCCAAGGGAACAGAGAGAAACAATAAACAGAACAAGTAAATGTCAGGGCATGCTTGGAGGGGTATGAGCTGGAGAGAAGAGGGGCAATGAGGACTTCCCTGATGGTCCAGTGTTTAAGAACTTGCCTGCCAACGCAGGGGACACAGGTTTGATCACTGGTCCGGGAAGATTCCACATGCCATGGAGCCACTAAACCCATGCGCCACAACTACCGAGCCTGCACCCTAGGGCCCATGCTCTGCAACAAGACAAGCCACTGCAATGAGAAGCCTGCACTGCAATTAGAGAGTAGCCCCGACTCGACACAACCAGAGAAAGCCCAGGCGCAGCAATGAAGACCCAGCACAGCCAAAGATAAATAAATACAATTTAAAAGGGGGGAGGGTGCAATGAGGTAGAGCAAACCGAAGTCAAGGATGCTGTGGGTGTAAGTTACTGACTCCGAGCTCGGCCTCCCATCAGTTCAGTGCAGTCGCTCAGTCATGTCTGACTCTTGCAACCCCATGGACTGCAGCATGCCAGGCCTCCTTGTCCATCACCAACTCCTGGCATCCCATTGGTGACTAATAAATGTTCTGTGATTCTGTCTAGTCCGTGGAGATGGAGAGAGAGGGGAAAGGGTGAGGGAGAGAAGCTGGTGTGGAATAGGCACCTGGGCAGGGTGGGAAGGGAGGGAGGGAGAGGCTGGTAATGATGTGAAAAGTAATCGGCCCTTCTCTCTGGGAGGCGGTGAAACTCTAATTAGAATGAAAATGTGGTTTAATGAGGATGAAAACGGTAATTGTGCTGGGCAGCACTGTAGTCCCCACGGTGCCACTTTCCCAGGGGGCCCTTTCTGGGCCTCTGAAGACACAGATGTGGATGAGGGGGACTCGGGGCTGCGGAGGGGTGTAGTTGGGATCCCATCCCCACTCCCAGAGGGTCCTCCCAGGTGACACAGGTAAAGATACCATGCAGAGCCCTACCTGCCCCCGGGGCTGGTTCCAGGTGCCCTGGGCCCTGCTTTTCCATCTAGCCCCTTATCCTCAGTGGTGGGCTTCCCTGGTGGCTAGACAGTAAAGGATCTCCCTGCAGCGCCAGAGACCAGGGTCTCGATCCCTGGGTCGGGAATATCCCCTGGAGAAGGAAATGGCAACGCGCTCCAGTATTCTTGCCTGGAAAATTCCACGGACAGAGGAGCCTGGAGGGCTCCAGTCCATGGAGTCACAAACAGTCGGACACGACTGAGCGACTAACACTTTAACACTATCCTCAGTGGTAACACAGTGGAACTGAGAAACAGTGATGTTGTTTATTGAAGACCTACTACGTGCCATGCACCGTTCCAATCCCTTTACAGATGCCGACTCATAGAATCCTTAAAATTCTCTCCATTTTACAGATGGCAATACTGAGGCACAGAAAGGGACTTCCCTGGTGGTCCAGTGTTTAAGAACCTGTCTTGCAAGGAAGGGGAGGCGGGTTTGATCCCTGGTCAGGTAACTAGGATCCCACACTCCGCAGGGTATGCCACAATGACAGACCCGCATGATGCAGCTAAGACCTGATGCAGCTAAGACCTGGTGCAGCCAAATAAATATTAAAACAAAACAAAAGAGGCACATATAAGAATATACTGAAGAGTGGTCGGTTCAAGCAGCCAAGGCCATTCTTTCTTCCTTAACCAGATGTTTGCTGGGGGCGCCAAGGGATTGACTGCCATCAGGGTCAAGGGACCTGTCCTGCCTGCCTCCTTCCTTGTACAGTTTTTCCGTAACTATGTTTGAGGGACAGCCATTTCTATTTTGGGGCTTCCCAGGCGGTGCTAGTGGTAAAGAAGCTGACTCCCAGTACAGGAGACTTCAGAGATGTGGATTCAAACCCTGGGTGGGGAAGATCCCCTGGAGGAGGGCATGGGCACCCACTCCAGTATTCTTGCCTGGAGAATCCCATGGACAGAGGAGCCTGGTGGGCTATATTCCATGGGGTCGCAGACCTAGCACCCATTTCTGTTTATCTGCTGCTTCGACTCTGCTAGAGGAGATGGACGTGGCTGAAGAGGGAGACTTTGTGTTCAATGGGCGTGGCTTGGTGGAGAGGTGGGTGTGGCTGGATTTACCAATCTCTGGGAGCCCAGAGGGTAAAACTGCTGCTGCTGCTGCTGCTGCTGCCGCGTCGCTTCAGTCGTGTCCGACTCTGTGCGACCCCACTCTGGCAGCCCACCAGGCTCCCCCATCCCTGGGATTCTCCAGGCAAGAACACTGGAGTGGGTTGCCATTTCCTTCTCCAATACATGAAAGTGAAAAGTGAAAGTGAAGTCGCTCAGTCGTGTCCGACTCTTAGCGACCCCATGGACTGCAGCCCACCAGGCTCCTCCATCCATGGGATTTTCCAGTCAAGAGTGCTGGAGTGGGGTGCTGTTGCCTTCTCCATTTGCCTGCAATGCAGGAGGCACGGATTTGATCCCTGGGTCGGGAAGATCCCTTGGAGAAGGAAATGGCAACCCACTCCAGTATATTTGCCTGGAGAATTCCATCGACAGTGGAGACTGGTGGACTACAGTCCATGGGGTCACAAAGAGTCAGACGTGATTCAGGGACTAACACTTTGATGTTCCCACTTTCCAAACTCGGAAGAAGCAGAAGCTGAAAATTGCACTGTAGAATCTGGACAAAAAGCTGGGGGTCCTGACTCCGAGGCCTGAACTTTCTTGCCACGAAAAAAGCCAAGAGGTTTTTCAAATGTTGGTCTGAATAAAGACTGAGGTTTGTAAGATCTCACTGGTCCCCACTTTTGCTTCTGAAGACATCACCAGTAGAGTACTGCCTCTTATGAGGTCTTGTTGGAAAGAAACCTTGGAGCTTCGCTGGTGGCTCAGTGGTGAAGAATCCCCCTGCCAGTGCAGGAGACACGGGTTCGATCCTTGATCCAAGAGGCTCATACATGCCACGTAGCAGCTAGGCCCCTCATGCGCCACAGCTGTTGAGCCTGTGCTCTGGAGTCTGGGAGCCCTGAAGCCTGTGCTCTGCAACAGGAGAGGCCACCGCAATGAGAAGCCCCTGCATGGCAACTAGAGAGTAGGTTCCGCTCACTGCAACTAGAGAGTAGCCCTTATTTACCACAAGTAAAGACCGAGTAGCAACGAAGACCCAGCACAGCCAAAAATAAAGTAAAAACAGAAACATTTATTGAGGCCAGAAGTGCAATACAAACAGACTTGTGTGGCTTTTCAAAATCATCCCAGGTCAAGGGAAATTAGGTTTTTGACCACATGTATGGCAGACAAAGCATTAACAGCCTTAATATATAAAGAATCCTTATGGTTCAATAAGAAAAAGACAAATGTCCCAGATATGATATTGGCATAGGGCTCACAAAGGAATGAAAAAAATTCAATAAACCTCTGTAAAGATGTGTCACCTGATCATTTATCAGTTAAAGGATCTCTTTTACTTGTCAAGCTTACCAGCATGTGTGAAATTTTGAGAAGACACACTGGTGCACTCTCACGGGAGTGTAAAGTGATACACTGGAGGCCAGTGCAGATATTTGTGGTAAACATTTAAGTCTGTAAAACTCTCTGACCCAGGAAGTCCATGTCTAGGGATATGCCAAGATCCATAAAGAGGAATGCAGAGTGGTTAAGTGCCCCAGAGTCAGATGGCCATTGTTCCATTCCTGGTTCCTCAACCTACAAGCTATGTGACCTCAGGCAAATGACTTGATGTCACAGAGCATATCATGAAGATTCCATGAGGTAATGTGTGCAAAATTCTCCTACTAAGCACATGATAGTGCTTGCTATTATTATCATTATTGCAAAACCTTTAAGCAAATCTATTAAACTGTGGAAGAGTCTGTGCCTAGAAAGTTGCCCACATATTGGGTTGGCCAAAAAATTTGAGATTTTCTATAATGTATGGGAATGGGAAAGACTAGAGATCTCTTCAAGAAAATTAGAGATACCAAGGGGACATTTCATGCAAAGATAGGCTTGATAAAGGACAGAAATGGTATGGACTTAACAGAAGCAGAAGATATTAAGAAGAGGTGGCAAGAATACACAGAAGAACTGTACAAAAAAGAGCTTCACGACCCAGATAATCACAATGGTATGATCACTCACCTAGAGCCAGACATCCTGGAATGTGAGGTCAAGTAGGCCTTAGAAAGCATCACTATGAATAAAGCTAGTGGAGGTGATGGAATTCCAGTTGAGCTATTTCAAATCCTGAAAGATGATGCTGTGAAAGTGCTGCACTCAATATGCCAGCAAATTTGGAAAACTCAGCAGTGGCCACAAGACTGGAAAAGGTCAGTTTTCATTCCAATCCCAAAGAAAGGCAATGCCAAAGAATGCTCAAACTACCACACAATTGCACTCATCTCACACGCTAGTAAAGTAATGCTCAAAATTCTCCAAGCCAGGCTTCAGCAATACGTGAACCGTGAACTTCCAGATATTCAAGCTGGTTTTGGAAAAGGCAGAAGAACCAGAGATCAAATTGCCAACATCTGCTGGATCATCGAAAAAGGGAGAGAGTTCCAGAAAAACATCTATTTCTGCTTGATTGACTATGCCAAAGCCTTTGACTGTGTGGATCACAATAAACTGTGGAAAATTCTGAAAGAGATGGGAATACCAGACCACCTGACCTGTCTCTTGAGAAACCTATATGCAGGTCAGGAAGGAACAGTTAGAACTGGACATGGAACAACAGACTTATTCCAAATAGGAAAAGGAGTACATCAAGGCTGTATATTGTCACCCTGCTTATTTAACTTATATGCAGAATACATCATGAGAAATGCTGGGCTGGAAGAAGCACAAGCTGGAATCAAGATTGCTGGGAGAAATATCAATAACCTCAGATATGCAGATGACACCACCCTTATGGCAGAAAGTGAAGAGGAACTAAAAAGCCTCTTGATAAAAGTGAATGAGGAGAGTGAAAAAGTTGGCTTAAAGCTCAACATTCACAAAACTAAGATCATGGCATCTGGTCCCATCACTTCATGGGAAATAGATGGGAAAACAGTGGAAACAGTGTCAGACTTTATTTTTTTGGGCTCCAAAATCACTGCAGATGGTGATTGCAGCCATGAAATTAAAAGAGGCTTACTCCTTAGAAGGAAAGTTATGACCAACCTACATAGTATCTTGAAAAGCAGAGATATTACTTTGCCAACAAAGGTCCGTCTAGTCAAGGCTATGGTTTTTCCAGAGGTCATGTATGGATGTGAGAGTTGGACTGTGAAGAAAGCTGAGCACCAAAGAATTGATGCTTTTGAACTGTGGTGTTGGAGAAGACTCTTGAGAGTCCCTTGGACTGCAAGGAGATCAAAACAGTCAATCCTAAAGGAGATCAGTCTTGGGTGTTCATTGGAAGGACTGATGCTGAAGCTGAAACTCCAATACTTTGGCCACCTCATGTGAAGAGTTGACTCATTGATGCTGGGAGGGATTGGGGGCAGGAGGAGAAGGGGACGACAGAGGATGAGATGGCTGGATGGCATCACCGACTCTATGGACATGAGTCTGAGTGAACTCCGGGAGTTGGTGATGGACAGGGAGGCCTGGCATGCTGTAATTCATGGGGTCGTAAAGAGTCGGACACGACTGAGTGACTGAACTGAACTGATGATGTTATGGGAAAACCCAAATGAAGTTTTTGGTCAACCCAGTACATGGTAGAAAATGAAAATGATCAAACCTATATTTATTGGCACCACATGACCACTGCAATATATTCACTGAACAAGAAAACAGGTATCACATGTTGTGTGTGCTGTGCTAAGTCACTTCAGTCATGTCCAGCTCTGTGTGACCCTATGGACTGTTGGCAGCAGACTCTTCTGTCCGTGGGCTTCTCCAGGCAAGAATACCGGAATGGGTTGCTATTTCCTTCTCCAGGGAATCTCCCCGACCCAGGGATTAAACCTCTCTTACATCTCCTGCATTGACAGAAGGGTTCTTTATACTAGGGCCCCCTAGGAAGGTGGCTTTTTTGATCAGGGGTCAAGGAATTAATTTGTCACTTTGCAATGTCATCTACCCAGGTTCAGAACTGACAGGAAAAGTTTATGAAGTACTGTTTGTCCTTTCTCTATGCAGTGGGTTCTTTTTAAAAACTATTTATTTCGCTGCCCCAGCTCGTAGTTGGGTCACGCGGGATCTTTAGTTTCAGGATACAAACTCTAGTTCTATGAGAGAACAAACTCCTGTTGTTTAAGTCGCCCCAGTTTGTGGTCATTTGTCACAGCAGCCATAGGAAACAAATAACATCAATTTTTCTATATTTTAGCTTAAATGTTGTCAAATGTAAAGACAACTTGAAAGACTTGTCCAGTGAATACATACCCACCACCTAGAGTCTACAAGGGACATCTGGCTCCATTTGTCATGGTCTGTCTTTCTATCCATCTATCCACCCACCTTTTTTTCTTTTCCATTTCAGTTTGTTACAGAACATTGAATATAGTTCCCTGCGCTATGCAGTAGGTATACATATTGTTGCTTATCTGTTTTATACACAGTAGTTTGTATCTGTTAATTTCAAACTCCTAATTCATCTACCCCCCACCCCCTTTCCACTTTGGTAACCACAAATTTGTTTTCTATGTCTGGGAGTCTGTTTCTGTTTTTATAAATAATTTCACTTGCGTCATGATTTAGATTCCATATATAAGTGATACCATACGCTATTTGTCTTTCTGACGTCAACCACCTCTGTGAATTTTTTTTTCTAATTAATAATTTATTTTTTTAGAGGGATTTTAGGTTCACAGCAACATTGTGGGGAAGGTACAGAGGTTTCTCATATACTTCCTGCCCCCGTCCCCAGCATGCATAGCTGCTCTACTTTCAGCATCCCCACCAGCATGGTGCAATTGTTACAACTGATGAACCACCTCTCGGTGCTATACATTCTGTGGGTTTGGACAAATGTATAATAATGTGAATCCACCATTACAGTCTCATGCAGAATCGTTTCCTTGCCCTAAAAATTCCCCGTGCTCCACCTACTCGTTCCTCCTTGCCCCTCATCTTTTTACTGTCTCCATAGTTTTGCTTCTCCCAGAAAGTCATAGAGTTGGAATTATAATGTTTGTAGTCATCACATATTGCCTTATGTTACTTAGTAATATGCATTTACGTTTTCTCGATGTCTCTTCATGGCTTGCTAGCTCATTTCTTTCTAGCACTGAATAATATTCCATGTTGTGGATGCACCATAATTTATTTGCCCATCCATCTACTGAAGGCTATCTACCTCACTTTGTAATGCATTTCAAGGTAAGACCCTGCTTCCTCCCCATTCATTTTAGCACAGCACCCAAATCGATCTTGTAACAAATCAAGTACCTGTCCTGTTCAAAATCTTCCTGGGGTCCTCGTCTCACTTGAGTGAAACCTGCACGACTCCCTGTGCTCCCAGGGTCCCCTTATCCCTTTCGCCTGGTCCCCACCATCCTCTCATGCTACATCAGCCCACATGGTCACCATTAGCCACATATGCTTCCTCAGCCCTTGAAAATGACTGATACAACCTAAGTGCGCATCAACAGGTGAACGGATAAAGAAGATGTGGTATACACATACATTGTTGTTCGGGTGCCAAGTCGTGTCTTACTCTTTGTGACCCCATGGACTGTAGCCTGCCAGGCTCCTCTGTTCGTGGGATTTCCCAGGCAGCAATACTGAAGTGGGTTGCCATTTCCTCCTCCAGGGGATCTTCCTGACCCAGGGATCAAACCCGCGTCTCCTTCATTGGCAGGAGGATTGTTTCACTGAGCCTTATACACCACGGAACACTACTCAGCCATAAAAAGAATGAAATCTTGCTATTTGGACATGGGTGGACTTGAAGGGTATTAGGCTAAGTGAAATGTGTCAGAGAAAGACAAATACTGTATGATATCACTTATACGTGCGATCAAAAAATACAACAAACTAGTGAATATACCTAAAAAAAAAATTCACAGATATAGAGAACAAACTACAAGTTATCAGTGGGAAAAGGGAAGGGGAGGGGCAATACAGGGGTAAAGGATTAAGAGGTACAAACTATTACGCAGGAAATAATTCACAAGGATATATTGTACAACAAATGGAATATAGCCAACATTTTATAATAACTATAAAGGAGTGTAACCTTTACAAATTGAGAATCACCATACTGTGCTTTACTGTGCTTAATCGCTCAGTCATGTCCAACTCTTTGTGACCATGAGATTCTCCAGGTAAGAATCCTGGAGTGGCTAGCCTTCTCCAGGGGATCTTCCCGACCCAGGAATTAAACCAGGATCTCCTGCATTGCAGGTGGATTCTTTACCAGCTGAGCCACCAGGGAAGCCCTTCACTATACTGTACACTTTTAAATTATATAATAGTGTACATCAATTGTATTTAAAAAAAAAAAAGTCCCTGGGAATTCCCTGGAGGTCCCTGGTTAGGATTCGGCACTTTCACCGCCAGGGCTCGGGTTCACTTTTCGGACGGGGAACCAAGAATGCCAGTGAGGAACAGCAAAAGCAAACGAACAAACAAAACCATTCCAAATTGAGGTATGCTATAACTGAAAACGTACAGGATTTCAAAGTACTTAGTACTGGGGAAAGGATGTAAAATACCTCATGATTTTAATATTGATTATATGTTGGAATAATATTTTGACTGTATTGGGTCAAATAAGATATATGATGACAATTCATTTCATCTATTTCTTGTTGACTTTTTAAAGAATGTGGCTACTGGAAAATTTTAAATTACCTATGTGTCCTCCTCATTTGTGGCTTCATCATTTGCTATTCCGGCAAGCTCCGGGAGTTGATGATGGACGGGGAAGCCTGGCATGCTGCAGTCCGTCGGGTCGCAAAGAGTTGGACACGACTGAGCGACTGAACTGATTCCCGTTGTGGGCTCCAGGAGAGGAGGTGATGCTGGTTTTGATCTTTAGAGTTCTTAGACACTCAGTCAGTACTTGTTGAATGAATGAATGCATGCATGCCCGAAGGAAAGAACAGGAGCCTGAATGACATAAAAGAGGTGGGTCTACGTCAAGATTGATTGGCGGCTCCCATAAGGAAGACCTTACCTTTCACCTTTCACGGGGCCACCCGGGCTCTCTGTGCCTCTAGTGAGTGGAGCGGGGATTAGGCGTAGGGGCGCAGGCAGGCTCATTGCAGTGCAGCCAGCAAGGGTGGCTGCCTGGGTGACCCTCTCCAGTAATTGGACGAGATCAAGTCACCGTGGCTGGGACTTCTGGGGCTAGAGAAGGAGGGGCGTGTGAGGAGGGGGACCTGAGTCAGACGTGGGGCTGGGCGGAGCAGGCTCCACCCCAGCCCAGGTCCCTTCCCCGGAGCTGGGCTGGCGGGAAGGGGTTGGGCTGCCAGGCAGGCGGGAAGGAGCCGGGGTGTCTGCTATCGACCGCCTGGGCCTCTGCAGAGAAGCTTTTAGACCCGCCAGCGCATCCCACCCGGGAAGGGGGGGTTAGGTGGGGGAAGGGAGGCCTGGGCTTCCCCATCTCCTCAAGGGCCCCAGATCCTGCCCACCAGCAAGGCTTGCAGGCCTTGCCTTGGAACTGAGTAGGAAATCCCATTTGCTTCTCACCCCATTGCTATCACACCAGGGTTGCAATTATTCCCCACCCACCCCTCCCTCCCCTCCTACCCCCTGCCCTTTATCGAGAGATTATGTACATCCTGTAAGGTCGGATGACCGCTGCATCTCTCGTGCCTCTGGCCCCTGGGCCCCCACTGCATGGAAGTACGGAACATTCTCATCCAGATGGTCCCACAATTTTCACATCCCCCTCATCCCCAATCCTAATCACTATTCTCCTTTCTGTCAACATGAGTTAACCTAGCCTTTTGGAGAATTTCATACAAATGGAACCACACGGGGAGGCCTCTTTTGTCTGGTTGCTTCTCCTCAGTATCTAACATCCTGAGATCTTTATCCACTTCCCTTACAAATTATAAGTAGTTTGTTCCTTTTTATTGCAGCAGAGTATTCCATGGTGGGCTTCCCAGGTGGCTTGGTGGTAAAGAATCCACTTGCAATGCAGGAGACATGGGTTCCATTCTTGGGTTGGGAAGATCCCCTGGAGGGGGATGCACTCCAGTATTCTTCCCTGGGAAATCCCATGGACAGAGGAATCTGGCGGGCTATAGTCCATGGGGTCCCAAAAGAATCATTCACAACTTAACAACTAAACAACAATGACATTCCATGCTATGAATGGACCTCAATTTGGTTTTGTTTTTCTTACATTTTACTTTATATTTATTTATTTGGCTGCACCAGCTCTTAGTTGCAACATGCAGTATCTTTTTAGTTGTGGCATGCAAACTCTCAGTTGTGGCATGTGGGATCTAGTTCCTCAATCAGGGAACCCACACCCCTGTACTGGGATCTCAGAGTCTTGGTCCCTGGACCACCAGGAAAGTCCCCAGACCTCAATTTGTTTATCCATTCTCTTGTCCTAGACATTTGGGTTGTTTCCAGTTTTTTGGCAATAACAAAAAAAGCTGCTGTGAACATTTGCCAACAGATCTTTGCACCAACGTATGTTTTCACTTCTGTTGGGTAAATACCTAAGAATTGAATTTCTGGGCTGGATGGTAACTGTGTAACTTTATAAACAAACAAGAACAAACCTGGCATCTGCTCTGACACGCTGACTGAGGATGAGCGTTCCAGTTCCTCCCCGTCTTATCAACACTCGGTATCATCAGCCTCTAATATTGGCCAACGTGTTGATGGCTTGTAGCTTGGACCATTGCAGTCACCTCTGTCTCAAACCTCTGCTTCTCCCCCCACCCTCCCACAGTTTGTTGACCCCTCAGAAACCTGATACATGGTCTGTTGTTAATATTTCCCTTTTTATTATAGAAAAATTTCACACATGTGCTAAAGTAGAGAGAAGAGTATGAAGAGCCCATATGGTCCTGTCCCTGACTTTTATGATAATCCACATTTTGCCCATCTTGTTTCATCTCTCACCCCCCACCCCAATGTGTTTTTAAGGGAGTCTTTTAAAATCTCTTTTTTAAAACTGAAGTGCAGCTGATTTACAATGTTGTGTTAATTACCGCTGTATAGCTAAGTGATTCAGTTTATACATATATGTATACATTCTTTTTCATTTTCTTTTCCAGTTTGGTTTACCACTGGATATTGAATATAGTTCCCTGTGCTACACAGTAAGACCTTGTTGTTTATCCAGTTTCTGTATACCAATTTGCATCTGCTAATTAAGGGAGTACTTTAAAGCAAACCCCAGGTACCATATTACTTCCACAAGTATCATAGGAATTGCCTCAAACTATGAATTAGATGACCCATGCCTTGCCTTGGAATTGGCTGGTGGTTTCTCAATGCTTTCAGAAAAAAATTTCCGATTTCTTCTCATGGCCCTCAGGATGGCTGCTGGCCTCTCTGCCTTCATGCTGGGTCCTTTCCCCTTACTTAGTCCCTGCTCCAGGCACATTGTCCTTTTTCTCCCAACCACAGTCCAAGCTTGTTCCTGCCTCAGGACTTCTGCACATGCTGTTCCTTCTGCCTTGTATATTATTCCCAGATATCCACATGAATCCTATAGTAGGCAGTGTCAATGAGATGGTCTTCCATGGTCCCTGCCCTTCCATAATTTTTTTCATCTTTAGTGTCGACTGAACTGCTCACTTCTAATCAGTAGAAGATGGCCAAAGTGACGGAGTGTTACATCCATGATTAGGTTTTAAGGCTGTGACTTCTGTCCTGCTGACTCCCCCTCTTGCTAGCACTCTTCTCTCTCTCTGATGAAACCAATAACCAGGATGTGTGCCATCCTATGGAGAGATCTGCTGGATGGAGAGTAGCCTTCAACCAATCACTGGTGGGGAATTGAACTCTGCCAACAGTCTTGTGTGTGCTTTTCCCCATTTGAACCTTGAGATGACCATATAACATCAGTGGCTGCCTTGACTGCAGCCTCATGAGCCAGAGGACCATCTAAGTGGTACCCAGATTCCCGACTCCCAAATCACAGTCATCCATGTTGTTGTTGTTGTTGTTTTTTATTATTTTTAAATGGTTGAATGCAGTATTTTTTTTTTTTTTGGTTGCACTGAGTCTTTGTCGCTACATACAGGCTTTCTCTCGCTGCAGTGGTCGGAGGCTACTAAGTAGCAGTGCACAGACTTCTCATTGTGGTGGCTTCTCTTGTTGCAGGGCACGGGCTCTAGGGCCCATGGGCTCAGTAATTGTGGCACTCAGCTTAGTTGTCTGGCAGGATGTGGAATCTTCCTGACCCAGGGATTGAAACCACATCCCCTGCATTGGCAGGCAGATTCGTAACCCCTGGACCACGAGAGAAGTCCTATGTTGTCCAGAGCCGTTAGATTTTGGAGTGATTTGTTCAGATCAGTTCAGTTCAGTTCAGTCACTCAGTCATGTCTGACACTTTGCCACCCCATGAACCGCAGCACGCCAGGCCTCCCTGTCCATCACCAACTCCCAGAGTCCACCCAAACCCATGTCCATTGTGTGGGTGATGCCATCCAGCCAGCTCATCCTCTATCCTCCCCTCTTCCTCCTGCCTTCAATCTTTCCCACCATCAGTGTCTTTTCAAATGAGTCAGCTCTCCACTTCAGGTGGCCAAAGTATTGGAGATTCAGCTTCAACATCAGTCCCTCCAATGAACACCCAGGACTGATCTCCTTTAGGATGGGCTGGTTGGATTTCCTTGCAGTGCAAGGGACTCTCAAGAGTCTTCTCCAACACCACAGTTCAAAAGCATCAATTCTTCGGCACTCAGCTTTCTTTATAGTCCAACTCTCACGTCCATACATGACCACAGGAAAAACCATAGCCTTGACTAGACAGACCTTTGTTGGCAAAGTAGTGTCTCTGCTTTTGAATATGCTATCTAGGTTGGTCATAACTTTTCTTCCAAGGAGTAAGCGTCTTTTAATTTCATGGCTGCAGTCACCATCTGCAGTGATTTTGGAGCCCAGAAAAATAAAGTCAGCCACTGTTTCCACTGTTTCCCCAACTATTTCCCATGAAGTGATGGGACCAGATGCCATGATCTTAGTTTTCTGAATGTTGAGCTTTAAGCCAACTCTTTCACTCTCCGCTTTCACTTTCATCAAGAGGCTCTTTAGTTCTTCACTTTCTGCCATAAGGGTGGTGTCATCTGCATATCTGAGGTTATTAGAATCTTGATTCTAGCTTGTGCTTCATCCAGCACAACATTTCTCATGATGTACTCTGCATATAAGTTAAATAAGCAGGGTGACAATATACAGCCTTGATGTACTCCTTTTCCTATTTGGAATAAGTCTGTTGTTCCATGTCCAGTTCTAACTGTTCCTTCCTGACCTGCATATAGGTTTCTCAAGAGGCAGGTCAGGTGGTCTGGTATTCCCATCTCTTTCAGAATTTTCCACAGTTTATTGTGATCCACACAGTCAAAGGCTTTGGCATAGTCAATCAAGCAGAAATAGATGTTTTTCTGGAACTCTCTCCCTTTCTCGATGATCCAGCGGATGTTGGCAATTTGATCTCTGGTTCTTCTGCCTTTTCGAAAACCAGCTTGAATATCTGGAAGTTCACGGTTCACGTATTGCTGAAGCCTGGCTTGGAGAATTTTGAGCATTACTTTACTAGCGTGTGAGATGAGTGCAATTGTGTGGTAGTTTGAGCATTCTTTGGCATTGCCTTTCTTTGGGATTGGAATGAAAACTGACCTTTTCCAGTCCTGTGGCCACTGCTGAGTTTTCCAAATTTGCTGGCATATTGAGTGCAGCACTTTCACAGCATCATCTTTCAGGATTTGAAATAGCTCCACTGGAATTCCATCACCTCCACTATTTGTTATGTAGCACTATATAACTTAAATGGCTCTCTCACCTCCTTCAACTCTTTGCTCAAAAGTCAACTTCTCCAAGAGATCTTCCCTGGCCACCTGATTAAAATCGTAACCCATTCCTGGCACTCCTCATTCCTCTTTTCTGCTTTACTTTCCTTCCAGAACGTATCACCTTCTGTATTTTTAAAAATATTTATTTACGTATTTGGCTGTACTGAGTCTTAGTTGTGGCACGCAGGATCTTTGATCTTTGTTGCAGCATGCGAGATCTTTAGTTTCCACATATGAATTCTTAGTTGCAGCATGTGGGATCCAGTTCCCTGACCAGGAAATGAACCTGGGCTCCCTGAATTGGAAGCATGGAGTCTTAGCCACTGGACTGCCAGGGAAGTCCTATCACCTTCTATTTTATTTAACTAATTCATTGCCTCCCTCTCTGTTGGAACATGGACTCTGGGAGGACAAGGGCCTCTATTTGTTTTGTTCATTGCTGCATCTCCAGTCCTAGAATACTGCTGGGCACATAGTAGGTCTTGCTGGATCTAAAGACATACTTACTACTGACCCAGCAAACCCACTTCTGGGTGTATACCCAGAAGAATAGAAAGCAGCCCAAAGAGATATTTGTGTACACATGTTCCTAGCAGCATTATTCATAGTAAAAGTGTTAACCCATCAGTCATATCTGACTCTTTGTGACCCCATGGACTGTAGCCCACCAGGCTTCTCTGTCTATGGAATTTATCAGGCAAGAATACTGGAGTGGGCAGCCATTCCTTTCTCCAGGGGATGAGGGGATCTTCCTGACCCAGGGATCTAACCTGGGTCTCCTACGTTGCAGGCAGATTCTTTACCATCTGAGCCACTAGGGAAACCATAGTAGCTAAACCATGAAAGCAACCCAAGTGTCCATCAAGTGATGAATGGATAAATATACCAAATGTGATGTATTCATACAATGAGATTTTATTTGGCCTTAAAAAGGAAGCTTTGCAGTATGCTACAACATGGATGAAACTTGAGGACATTATGCTCAGGGATAATCCAGCCACACAAATATTGTATGATTCCACTTAGGTGAGGATCTTTGATTAGTCAACATCAGAAAGACAGACGGTAGAGTGCTGGTTGCCAAGGTCTGGGAAAGAGGGAGTGGGGATTTATTATTTAATGGGTGTACAATTTCAGATTTACAAGATAAAAAGACTTATGGGGATGGATGGTGGTGATGGTTGTACCAGAGTGTGAATGTACTTCATACCACTGAACTGTATGCTTAAAAACAGTTAAGATTAAAAATGGGAAGTGTAGGACTTCCCTGGTGGTTCAGTGATTAAGACTCCATGCTTCTAATGTAGGGGGTGTGGGAGGATTCCATGGTTGGGGAACTAAGATCCCACATGCTTTGCAACACGGCCAAAAAACCTGGTACATGCTATGTTACATGTATCTTAACACGCATGCACACAGGCTTCCCAGGTGGTGCCGGGTAAACAACCTGCCTGCCAATGCAGGAGATGCAGGAGACCCAGGTGCAATCCCTGGGTCAGGAAGGTCTGCTGGAGAAGGAAATGACAACCCACTCCAGTATTCTTGCCTGGAAAATTTCATGGACAGAGGAGCCTGGCGGGCTAGCGTCCATGGGGTTGCGAAGTGTTGGACACAACTGAGCGTGCACACACACACACAGATACACTTATACATTCTGTCCCCCTGGGGGTGGGGCTTGGTTTCCAGCTTCAAGTTTTATAGTCAGGTGTCACAGGTTGGGGTCCTGGGTCTCCCCTCCTCCCTCTGTTGAGCTGAGCAGTGTGTGTGTCTTTCCTGCCTCCCATCAGCTCTGCATGCCTTTTATGTCTTCCCAGGTTCTCTGGAATGTTTTAGGGATGGGAAATCCCCTTCCTGCCCAAATATAGAACCAGAAAGCATCCATCTATGTCTACTGAATGTGAACTTGGAAAGCTGGAGACCTTGGCTTGGGCCCCATGTTTTGTCCGCTCTGCAGCTGCCTCTGACCAGCCTTGATGAGCAGAGGGGTCTGAGAACCCGTGTGTGTGTGCATGTGTGGGGTCATCAGCTCTGGGGACACTGTCCTGCATGGATCACACTTTGGAGGGGGCTTTGACAGCCTCCCCTCATGCCCCATCTGTGGATGCATCAGCCACTGCAGGGCCCAGCGAGCCCCACTCAGTCTTCCTGCTCTTTATCAACAGCCCAGATTCACAGAGTGGCTGCAAGCCCAGCACCGAAATCTCTGGGAGCTCAGAGTCTGGCTCCATGCTGGATGCGCCTCCATTTATCTTCTTATGGACTGGATTATGTCCCTCCCAAATTAATATGTTGGAGCCCTATCCCCCCACTGTGACTGGATGAGGAGACAGAGCCTTTAAGGAGGTAATTGAAGTTAAATAAGGGTTTCCCCAGTGGCTCAGTGGTAAAGAATCTGCCTGTCCGTGCTGGAAGCGTGGGTTTCATCCCTTCAGGAAGAAGCCCTGGTAAAGGAAATGGTTATCCACTCCACCTGGGAAATCCCATGGACAGAGGAGCCTGGCGGGCTACAGTTCATGGGATTGTGAAGAGTTGGACACGACTTGGCACCTAAAAACAACAACAGCAGCATAATTTTAAAGGAGGGAGTTTCCTGGTGGTCTAAGGATTTGGTGCTTTCACTGCCAAGGCCCTGGGTTCAATCCCTGATCAGGAAACAGATCCCACAAGTTGTGCAGTGTGGCAAAAAAAAAAAAAAAAAAAAAGGTTAAATAAGGTCATAGTTGTTGTTTAGTCACTCAGTCATGTTCAACTCTTTGGGACACCATGGACTATATAGCCCACCAGGCACCTCCTCCTCCTCTGTCCATGGAATTTTCCAGGCAAGATTACTGGAGGTCACAAGGGTGAAGCCTGATGATCTGATATGACTGGTGTCCTTATAAGAAGAAGAGGCTGCAGAGACCTTTCTCTCTCAACGCACACACAGAGGAAAGTCCACACAAGGACACAGTGAGAATGCAGCTGTCTGCAAGCCAGGAAGAGAGGCCTCATCAGAAACCAGCCCTGGGACTTCGCTGGTGGTCCAGTGGCTAAGATTCTGCATGCCCAATGCAGGGGGCCTGGGTTCAACCTCTGGTCAGGGAACAAGATCCCCATGCCGCAACTAAAGACTGTGCATATTGCAAATGAAGATCCATAAGCCACAACCAAGACCTTTGTTGTGGTTCAGTAACTCAGTTTCCAACTCTGTGACCCCATGGACTGTAGCCCACCAGGCTCCCCTGCCCTTCACTATCTCCCAGAACTTGCTCAAACTCATGTCCACTGAGTTGGTGATGCCATCCTACCATCTCATCCCCTTCTCCTCCTGCCTTCAATCTTTCCCAGCATCAGGGTCTTTTCCAGTGAGTCAGTTCTTCGCATCAGGTGGCCAAAGTATTGGAGCTTCAGCTTCAGCATCAGTTCTTCCAATGAATATTCAGAGTTGATTTCCTTTAGGATTGACTGGTTTGATCTCTTCGCAGTCCAAGGGACTCTTAAAAGTCTTCTCTAGCACCACAGTTTGAAAGCCTGACACAGCCAGATAAATAAGTTTAAAAATATTGAAAAAAAGAAAGAAAGAAAAAGAAACCAACCATGCTGGCACCTTGATCTTGGACTTTCAGCCTCCAGAACTGAGAAAATAAATGTCTGTCACTTAAGCAATCTGCTCTATGTTACAGCAGCCTGAGCCTAAGACAGGGTAACAACAGCTCCCAGCTCCTGGCAGCCCTGGGTACATGACCACCTCCTGTTGATTTCCCTGGATGTGGCCCACACCTTCACTGAGACCTCCTCCATGGCCCATTTTGGGTGCATCACCTGTCTCCTGCTGCTGGTCTCAACCTTAGACGCCCACTGGGTTCACCTGTGGAGTTTAACAATGCTCATGGGACTCCCCAGGTGGTCCATTGGTTAAGTGTCTGACCTCCAATGCAGAGGCCACAAGTTTGATCCCTGCTTGTGGAACTAAGACCCCACATGCTGAGGGGCAACGAAGCCAGCACAACTGGCAGCTACAAAACCCACATGCCGAGACCAGAGAGAAGCCTGAGTGAGTCCACAAAATATCCCTCCTGCCACAACTGAGACCTGATGCAGCCAAAAATAAAAAAAATAATTAAAGCAACATCAACAAAAAACCCAAACAAACAGAATGAACAATGTTGACCCGTGACCTCACCCTCGGAGACTGTAAGGCAATTGGGTGCGGCTGGCTTTGGGAAGCTTTCAGACTCTTGCTGCTGCTAAGTCGCTTCAGTCGTGTCCAACTCTGTACGACCCCATGGACTACAGCCTACCAGCTCCATCTATGGGATTTTCCAGGCAAGAGTTCAGACTCTTAGGTGAATCTAATATGCAGACAGGGTGAAGAAATCGCTGACCTAGAACAGAGTTTCTCAACCAGAGGGGATTCTGCCCATGCCTGACACCAGGAGGCATTTGGCAATATCTGGAAACATTTTTGGTTGTCACACTTAGGGTGTACCTGCGTGTGTGTGTGCATGCTAAGTTGCTTCAGTCATGTCCGACTCTGTGTGACCCTATGGACTGTAGCCTGCCAGTCTACTCTGTCCACGGGATTCTCCAGGCAGGAATACTGAAGTGGGTTGTCATGCCCTGCTTCCCGACCCAGGCATCAAACCTGCGTCTTTTACATTTCCTGCATTGGGAAGAGGGTTCTTTACTATGCTGCAGCTTCCCTGGTGGCTCAGACAGTAAAGCGTCTGCTTGCAATGCGGGAGACCTGGGTTTAATCTCTGGGTCAGGAAGATCCCTTGGAGAAGGAAAGGGCAACACACTCCAGAACTCTTGCCTGGAAAATCACATGAACGGGGGAGCCTGGTGGGCTGCAGTCCATGGGGTTTGCAAAGCGTTGGACACAACTGAGCAACTTCACTTTCTTTCTTTACTATGAGTGCCCCCTGGGAAGCCCCACTTAGGGGGTGGGTGCTACCAACTTCTAGCGGGTAGAGGTTGGGAATGCTGCTAAACATCGGTATTGCCAAAGTCCAGAAACCCTGCTTTAGAAGTCCATGAGCCAAGTATTCTTCCTCTTTTTTAAAAAAGATTTGTTTATTTATTTATTGACTGTGGTGGGTCTTCGTTGGCTTCTTTGGTGGCTCAGACGGTAAAGAATCTGCCTGCAAAGCAGGAGATCTAGATTCAATTCCTGGATCGGGATGATCCCCTGGAGAAGAGAATGGCAACCCACTCCAGTATTCTTGCCTGGAAAATCCTATGGACAGAGGAGCCTGGCGGGCTACAGTCCATGGGGTTGCAAAGAGTCGGACACAACTGAGGGACTAAGCACGCATGCGTGCACAGGCCTTTGCTGCTGCACGCAGGCTTCCTCTAGTTGCAGCACGTGGGGGCTATTCTTCAATGTGGTGTGCAGGCTTCTCACTGCAGTGACTTCTCTGGTTGCAGCCCACAGGCTCTAGCTGTGCAGGCTTCAGTGGATTCAGCTCGAGGGTTCTAGAGTGCTGGTTTAGTGGTTGTGGTGGATGGGCTTAGTTGCTCTGTGGGATCTTAGTTGCTCATGTGGGATCTTCCTGGACCAGGGATTGAAGCGATGTTCCCTGGTGCATTGCAGGGAGGATTCTTAACCACTGGACTACCAGGGAAACCACTCAAGTATTCCCTTCATGAAGGTTCATGAGACCACGTCGGGGGTAAGTTCTATTATATACCCATTTTGCAGAAGGGAAATCAGGCTCAGAAAGAGGAAGTGACTTGGCCATGCTCAGAGAGCAGAGCTGGTGCTCACACTGGCCTCTAGCAGACAAAGCAGGAAAACATGCCCACAAGGTACTGCAGAGGAGATTAAGCTGGGCAGTAATAAAGCCCAATGGTTGCGTGAACAGATTCAGCAGCCAGTCTATTACTCTCTGGTTCTGTGCCTCCAGCTCAGTGCTTTACCTCCCAGTGTCTCAGAGATCCCACTCATCAAATACGGATGTGGCAGTAATGACATCTGCATGGTTAGCCACCGCAGGGGGCTCAGAAGGTACTGGACTGCTTAGAGGGCAGGGCTGTCAGGAGGATGGGATGGGGTTTGCTCAGAGTGAAGTTGTTGTTCAGTCATTAAGTCATGTCTAATTCTTTGTGACCCCACAGACTGCAGCACGCCAGGCTCCTCAGTTCTCCACTATCTCCCGGAATCGCTCAAATTCATGTCCGCTGAGTTGGTGAAGTGAAGTGAAGTTAAGTGAAGTCACTCAGTCGTGTCTGACTCTTTGCGACCCTATTGACTGTAGCCCGCCAGGCTCCTCCATCCATGGGATTTTCCCAGCAAGAATACTAGAATAGGTTGCCATTCCCTTCTTGGTGATGCTATCTAACTATCACATCTTCTGTCGCCTCCTTCTCCTTTTGCCTTCAATCTTTCCCAGCATCAGGGGCTGCTCCAATGAGTCAGTTCTTTGCATCAGGTGGCCAAAGTATTGGCGTTTCAGTTTCAGCATCAGTCGTTCCAATGAATATTCAGGGTTGATTTCCCTTAGCATTGACTGGTTTGACCTCCTTGCAGTCCAAGGGACTCTCAAGAGTCTTCTCTAGCACCACAATTCGAAAGCACTCAACTTTCATTATGGTGCAACTCTCACATCTGTACATGATCACAGGAAAAACACAGCTTTGACTCTGGGGAAGTTATGGTAGGGAGGACTCAGTTACTATTTGGAGAAAAATCATGCCAGGCCAGGGAACAGTGAGTGCAATGGCCCTGGGATGGAAGGAAGGCAGGGTACCTGCTTCACCTTCCTCCTTTTCCTTGAGCCAAAATTGCAAAAGGGCTAATTCCAGGGCAGGAGATGACACCCAGTGATGTAGCCCGGTTGGATCAAACTGGCTCACAAGAGACATTTGCGTCCGTCTTTTCCCAGCTCGTGGCTCAGGGATATCATATTCACAGCTTGAAATCTGCCAAGTTTGGCCATGGGCAAACACTATAAAGCATGTGCCTTCCCCCCAGCTGGTTTACAAGCACACTGTAGCTTATGCCCACCTAGCGACCCCCTCATACTTCCTGTCTGAGTCCACTGGGGCTGTTATAACAAAATGCCATAGACTGGGTGGCTTATAAACAATAAAAACTGATTTCCTACAATTCTGGAGGCTGAAAGTCCAAGATCAAGACCCGGGCAGATTCATGTCTGGTGAGAGCTCTCTTCTGTTTCATAAATGGCATTTTCTTACTGTGTCCTTACATGGTGGAAGGGGTAACTCTCTGGATCTCTTTGATAAGGGCACTAATCCCATTCATGGGAACTCTGC
Organism: Bos grunniens; assembly: GCF_055505025.1. Classification (NCBI taxonomy): domain Eukaryota; kingdom Metazoa; phylum Chordata; class Mammalia; order Artiodactyla; family Bovidae; genus Bos; species Bos grunniens. The sequence goes on from NC_141171.1 coordinate 11,502,034, forward strand.
CCTCATGGCCCCATACCTTCCCAAAGATCTTACCTCCAAATATGATCAACTTGGGGATTAAGATTTCAATATGTGAAATATTGTTGTTGGTTTTTTTTTTCAGTTTTTGACCACATCCTGTTGGGACCTTAATTCCCCAACCAGGGATTGAACTCACACCCCCTGCATTGAAAGGTGAAGTCTTAACCGCTGGACTGCCAGGGAAATCTCTCAACATGTGAATTTGGGGGGGTAATAAACAGTCAGGTCCATCTAGTCAAAGCTATGGTTTTTCCAGTAGTCATGTATGGATGTGAGAGTTGGACTCAGAAAGCTGAGTGCCAAAGAATTGATGCTTTTGAACTGTGGTGTGAGAAGACTCTTGAGAGGCCCCTGGACTGCAAGGCGATCAAACTACTCATCCTAAAAGAAATCAGTCCTGAATATTCATTGGAAGGACTGATGCTGAAGCTGAAGCTCCAATACGTTGGCCACCTGATGCAAAGAACCAACTCATTGGAAAAGATCCTGATGCTGGGAAAAATTGAAGGCAGGAGGAGAAGGAGACGACAGAGGATGAGATGGCTGGATGGTATCACCAACTCGATGGACATGAGTTTGAGCAAGCTCCGGGAGTTGGTGATGGACAGGGAAGCCTGGCATGGTGCAGTCCATGGGTTCACAAAGAGTTGGACATGACTGAGTGACTAAACTGAAGTGAATAGCACCTCCTTCTTCTCCTCAGAGACAGCACTTTCACAGCTTGAAATTGACAGAGGCGGGAAAATCTACATCCTGGAAATTGGCAAACATTATAAATCCCAACTGGTTTACTAGTACACCATTGCTTACATCCTGAGGACAACTGCCCTAGCTAATACCTTCCCACCCACCTTTCAAGACAGGCAAAACCCCTTACTCTCATGTGGGGCAAGGTAGGAGGCCAGCCTGGTGAAGGGAGCAGATGACACATAAGTATCATGTCAGAGAGTGACAGAAGAAAGGACATGAATTCAACTATGATGGGTAGAGAGAAAGTGAGGGACAGGAGCTGCTGTGTTGTTGTTTTTTTTCCTGCCCATGTAGCATGCAGGATCGTATCCCCTGACCAGGGATAGAACCTGTGCCTTCTGTGTTAGGAGCCTAGAGTCTTAACCACTGGACCACCAGGGAGGTCCCAGGGGCTGCTGTTTTAGATTGGGCACCCTTCTCTGCCCTCTTTAGGCTTCTCTGGTAGCTCAGCTGGTAAAGAATCCACCTGCAATGCAGGAGACCCTGGTTTGATTCCTGGATTGGGAAGATCTCCTGGAGAAGGGATAGGCTACCCATTCCAGTATTCTTGGGCTTCCCTGGTGGCTCAGATGGTAAAAATCTGCCCGCAGTGCGGGATACCTGGGTTGGATCCCTGGGTTGGGAAGATCCCCTGGAGGAGGGCATGGCAACCCACTCCAGTATTTATTGCCTGGAGAATCCTCATGGACAGAGGAGCCTGGTGGGCTACAGTCTATGGGGTAGCAAACAGTCAGACAGGATTGAGTGACTAAGCACTATCTTCGCCCTTTATGTAGCTCCCCCACCTCTCAGTCTCGCATCTTCCAGCACCCACCCCTCCTCCATCAGCCACTTGGGTACCACACATGACTTTGCATGCCCTGAATCTTTCCTTTTAGCCCTTCCACCCTCTCCCCATCCTGGGTCCTTCTTAAAGCCCTTACCCAGATGCCCTGAGTCTGTCCTGCTCCCTGGAATATTCATCACACAGAAATTTGTCAGGTCCAAGCCCATTTCTGCCCAAAGAACTCATCTTCACTCGAAATTGGCTTTGCTGCCTGTTCTGGGAAGGCTCTTTGCTCCTATTTGAATGGACGAACATGGCAGTGATGAGAGGGTCACTCTGCCCTTTTGCAAGCTACGTGGTCATTGCCTTACTCCATCACCAACATCATAGCCACTAAAGGGGCTCCTTAAACTGGTGGTAGCCCCCTTTTTCCAACAGCCACTGGGCAGACTCAAGGATGATTTGTGAATGAGAGTAGTTTAGGGAGAGCATCAAGTACACACTCTATGATCCTGGCTTCCTTGCCTTTCCCAGCCTGTTACCAATCTGCTCATCCCAGCCTCTCCGGGAGGAGGCTTTGCAGAAGGATTCCCAGACACACAAGGATAAGGCAATACCACCTCTCCACTGTTCCTCCTCATGACAGTGTGGGCCTCTCAAGACGGCCTAGGGGATCAGAGAATTGTATGTTTAGGGTTTTTTTTTTCTTATACCCTTTGACTTGCAGAATCTTAGTTCCCTGACCACAGATTGAACCCCAGCCCTTGGCAGTGAGAGCATGGAGTCTTAACCACTGGACCACCAGGGAATTCCTGAATTAGGGAATTCTGGGTCTTTCTCAGATCCACTGTTATCAATCTGGGCACCCAAATGGTGGCAATTCCTGCTGAGCTTTGACCCGACTGCTCCCATCTTCCCAGCAGCTGGGAATCCTCCAAAATCTTAGAAGCCCAGCTGAGCCCCCTTCTCTGGCTGTGCCCACCCTGAACCCCCAAAATCTCGCAGCTGAAGCCAGATCTTCTGTTTATAGATCAGTGAGGGGGGAGGGGGTGCTGGCAAGTTTTAAAAGCTCATTAAGGCCTGAATTCTTTTTATAGATGAGGTTTCCTGCGCCTTTCCTTTCCTCCTCCCCCCACTCTGCCCCTCCCGGCCTTCCAAACGCTGTATTTATTTGAGTTAGAAAAATAATGAGGTCCCTGAGGTCGTACACAACACATCAGCTCTCTAATCAAAGTATTGCTGTGGAATTAAAAACATATAGAAATTTCTATGTGTTGGCTCGCGGGCCGCCAGCCGTGGACGCAGGGCACAGTCACCCAGTGCCAGCCTAGCCCCAGGAGACTGGCTTCAGGGGACAGACATAATTAGCTGTTTTCCAGCAAAGTCTCTGGGAGTGGAGAATGGGGTGGAAATGCCCAGGGGGCCAAGGGATGGAGTGTAACCCACTCGGAAGGCATCAGGGCCCAAAGGAAGAAAGATCAAGGTGCTGGATCCCACCAGGCTGGAAGTGGTTTGAGTTGGGGCCTCAGGGGACAGGAGTCCCAAGGGTGGGGCGGAGGCCAGATTGGGTGCAAAAGGAAAGGAGATTGTCAGAGAGGGAGATCACCCAGGGGTGCATCTAGCCTGAGAGGCCAAGGGACCCCACTGTTTAAACTCCAGGGTATCAGATTGAATCTGGTTTCTCTCCTGCCCAAATTCCCGTCCAAAAGGAACCTCAGAATGCGACCTTATTTGGGGGCTTCCTTGTTGGCTCAATGGTAAAGAATCCACCTGCCAATGCCAGAGACTCAGGTTCGATCCCTGATCCAGGAAGATCCCACATGCCGCAGAACAGCGAAGCCGGTACGTCACAGCTACTGAACCTGTGCTGTAGAGCCCAGGAGCCGAAGCTACAGAAGCCCAAGCGCCTAGAGCCTGTGCTCTGCAACAAGAAGCTCCCGCCATGAGAAGCCTGCACACAACTCGAGAGTAGTCCCTGCTCACCACAATTAGAGAAAACCCCACACAGCAACGAAGACCCAGTACAGCCCAAAATAAATAAATAAAATTTTAAAATAAAAAAAAAGAAACAAATGTGGTTTTATTTGGAAATAGGGTCTTTTTTTTTTGGCTGCCTTTGGTCTTCGTTCAGCCAGGAGGCTCAGTAGTTGCTGTGCTCAGGCTTAGTTGCTCCACCACGGAGGGGAACTTAGTTCCCTGACGAGGGATTGAACCCACGTTCCCTGCAGTGAAAGGCAGATTCTTTTTTTGTTTTGTTATTTAAAATGTTTTTATTCATTTATTTGGCTGTGCCAGGTCTTAGTTCTGGCATGCAGGATCTTTAGTTGTAGCATGGGAACTCTTAACTGTGCAGCATGTGGGATCTAGTTCCCTGACCAGGGATTGAACCTGTGCCCTCTGCATTGGGAGAGTGGAGTCTTAGCCACTGGACCACCAGGGAAGTCCCTGGAAGGCAGATTCTTAACCACTGGACTGCCAGGGAAGTCCCAGAAACAGGGTTTTTGCAGATAAAATCAGCCAAGGATCTAGAGATGATCCATTCTTGAGCAATGGGCCCTAATTCCAATGGCAGGTGTATTTAGAGAAATGAGAGGAGTATTTGGACGTAGAGAGACACAGAGAGGAGGCCGTGTGAGGGCCCAGACAGAGACTTGAAGGATGGGGCCACGAACCGAAGGCATCTGCAGCCACTGGAAGCTGAAAGAGGCCAGGAAGGACCCTCCCCTAGAACCTTCAGAGGGAGCATGGCCCTGCCCACACCTTGAACTTGGACTTCCGCCTTTCAGAACTGTGAGAGGATACATTTCCGTTGTTGTAAACCACATAGTTTGCGGTCATTTGTTACAGCAGCCACAGGCCATAAAAACCCAGCTAGAACCCTAAAACCCTCCACAGACCCAGATCACTTGGAATTAAACGCTGACCCCCAGCAGTGGGTCCCCTACTCATCCTGAAGCAGGTGGCTTCTGCCTTCTGCCTCCTCTGCTCCAGACAGGTGGGTTTCCCTGCTGGCCACTTGGACCCCCTCCTCTTGGCCTTTGCCTGTGCCGCTTCCTCTGCTCCTCCCTGGCCCTCCTCACTCAAATCTCAGCCTACAGATCTGGCCTTCCCTCCACCACGGTCCATTCCAGCTTTATTTTCCTCTAATATGCCTTATCGCGACCTCACACACACACGTGTTTGTTTAGTGTCTACCTCTCCGGGACGTCGGCCCCAGTCAGGCAGGGATTTTTATCTTGTTCACCCGGGTGCCCCCAGAGCACAGCGCAGGGTCAGACAGAGGAGACGCTCAATCAAATATGCAAAGTGAATCCGGGAAGGAACAATGACAAAGGAACTCAGTCGTCCTCATCGTGGCCCGACCCCCTCCAGCCCATGGGGCTGGTCCTTCTTCCAGCCATAGCCTGAGGCCCGTGAGGTACCGGGATTGGCCAGTTCTGGTTACAGAAAGGTGGCTCTCTCTCTCTCTCTAAATCTGCCCAGTCCTTAAGCAGAGGGGTCTGGTGGGGAGCTGAGGGCATCAGGACTCAGCTCACTATTCGCCTCCCACCCTGGCCTCCCCCCAGCCTGCCTGGGCCAGAGCATCACAGCCGGTGACATTTACAGAGTCTTAGGGTGGCTTTGGTGGAGGGGAGGGGGGCTCAGGCAGGGGAAACCACGAGTGTTTGTAGAGCCTGTGTGTGTGTGTGTGTGTGTGTATACACACAAGCCTGTGAGGATGTGTGAGTGTGTGCAACTGTTGTGACTGCGGGTGGTTGCATGAACATGAGGTGTGAGAATTTGAGGGTGTGTGAGCTTTTGCATATTTGGCTGAGCACTTCCTGTGTATCTGACCCAGTTCTGGGGACTAGACTGAACAAGATAAATCCCTGTCTGGGGTTTTGCTGGTGGCGCAGTGGATAGGAATCCACCTGCCAATGCGGGGGACAACAGGTTCGATTCCTGATCTGGGAAGATCCCGCATGCTACGTGGCAACTAAGCCGATGCACCGCAACTATGAAGCCTGCATGCCTAGAGCCTGTGCCCCGCAACAAGAGAAATAACTGCAGCGAGAAGCCTGCACACCGCAGCAAAGAGTAGCCCCAGCTCGCCACAACTAGAGGAAGACTATTTGCAGCAACAAAGAACCAGTGCAGCCAAAAATAAATAAGTGAACATTCTGCTTGCATTGGGTTGATGTCCTGGAGACAGACATGAACCATACAATTGTGCGTGCGTGCATACGTGTGTGTGTGTGTGTGAAGTTGACATAAGAGGACTGTGTGAGTGGGATTGTGTAAGAGTATGTGTGTGTGAATGTGTGTGAGTAAATAAGAATCTGTGTGAGAATTCGAGGTGTGAGAGTGTGTATGGGAATGTGTGTGAGTATGTGTGAAGATGTGTGTGGATGTGTGACAGTGTATGAGAATTTGAGAGGGTGATTATGTGTGTGAGAATTTACGTGAGCATGTGTCTGTGTGAATGTGAGTAAATAACTGTGAGAGTGACCATGAGCTTGTGAGGGTGTGAGGAGATGAACCTGTGTGAGTGTGTGAGGGTTTGTGTGTGTGAATGTGTGTGGCTGTGAGTGAATCTGTGTGAGTGTGTGTGTGTGGATGTGTGTGAGTGTATCACTGGTCATGTGTGACTTATGAGAATTTGAGGTGTGGGAGGGTGTGTCATTGAGGGTGCAATGTGTAAGTGTGTGGGGCTGTGTGGGAACTTGAAGGAGGGGGTGTGAAGGTGTGAGCATGTGACTGGGTGGTGGTGGAGTGTATGTGTTTGAGGGGCAAGGTGATCTGCTTGCCCTGGACACACATGGACACTGGGCCTGGGCCTCCCTGGACAGACCCACAGGGCTCACTCCATTTCCACCCCTCTCTCATCACATCCATCCCTTTCTCCTTGGGGCTTAGTTCCTCCGTCCCCTCAGCCTCTATTCCCGTCTTATAATTTCAGCACCCACACTTCACACTTAGAGCTTGTCTCCCCTGTCTGCCACCTCCATGCACCTCAGGAGCGTCAGGAGGCCAGACCCCTGTACCCAAGGAAGTCTGGGGACCAGGGAGGTGGAAGGAGACCCTGGCCCAGGCCAGCGTCTGTGTGGGGCTGTTTCTCCACACAGATTCTTCCTGGCCCTTTGCTAACAGACTTGAGAGCCCTGTAGAGGAAAGAGGGAGAGAGGCCTGAAAACCAACCCTCCCCACGTGGTTCTTGGCTGCATATTAGCAGCATCAGGGGGGCTTTCGAAATGTCGCTGGTGTAGTGTTGGCCCTCCATCCGGCTGTGCCCCAGTGGGAAGGCTGCACCCTGAGTCTGGGAGTAGAGTCTCACTCTGGGAACTGCTGACAGTTGGGACCAGATCATTCTTTGCTGGGATCCCTTGCCCTGGAACGTGTTTAGCAGCATCTTGGCCTCCACCCACAAGCTGTGGGGTAGCAACACCCTCCTCCTTGAGTTGTGACAACCAAATAGGGCTCCAGACATGGCCAAGTTGTCCCCAGAGGGGCAGAATTGACCCCTGTGAGCCCCTCTGGGTTGGGGGGACAGGAGGGTCTTGGATGGTGCCCAAACACAGTACCCCCAGAAAACTCTGGTCCTTGCTTGGTGTGGGGATGGGGGGAGGGGGGAAAAGTTGAGGGGGCCAGGATTCTTCTTGCCACATCCTCCCTCAAAGCCCCTGGGTCAGGAGAGTAAGTGGGTGAACAGAGAATAAGCAGGACCCGGCTTGGCAGGGGCTGTGGGCCCAGCACTGCGAGAAACGGGGGGTGGGGGCTCCCCCTCAGATGCCCTTAGCGCCGGCTGGCACTGAAGGAAATGATTTCCACCTGCCTTCTCAGCAGCGCTGCCCCAAGGCTGCAGATTAAGAATCAATTAAGAGCGGGAAGGAGGATTTGCCAGGCGGAGGTGGGTGGTGAAAGCTGGGGGCTCTGGGCCGCAAGATGGATGGGGGTGACTGGCAGCGGTGGGAGTGGGGGGGCTCAGTGGGCCCCAGGTGGTGAGGAGAGGGTCCCTGAGACTGCGGTCTTGAGTGGTGGTGAAAATAGTGCTTGTTTTGTAAGTTGCTGTGAAGATTTAAATGTGTACAGATCTTAGATCGGTGCCTGGCATGCTAAAAGATGAGAGATAAGTATTTGATAAACGAAAATGAGATAAATGATGGGGCTAAGCTGCTCACTCCCTCTGCTGGCTATAAATGGCTGACAGCCATTTCCGGAGACATTGCTGGTGTCCCCACCCAAACTAGATTCCCTTTTCTGGGTCAGCACACCCCTCTCCTTCCTGCTTTGGTGCTGGCTGCGAATGGCTGTCACCCGGCCCTTTTATGGGGACTATCTTGTGCTTGTGAAAGCCCCCTTCTCTAGAGATGCGGTGCAACCCACACCACCACCACTGGCTGTCTGACTGAGGGGTGCTAAGGGCCAGTGCCCTTGCCTCAAGTTGAACCAACTCTATGGGGCAGTTCACACCAGGCTGTCCCTCCACCCCATGGAGCTGGACCACATCCTTCCTGCCTCTCTCACCCTCTCTCTCTCTCTCCTGAGAGTCCTTCCCCCACAGAATTACAGGTGTCTGAGTCCCCATTCAGGATCCGCTTCTAGGCAGGTGCTTTGGGCTGGACCGTATGTATGTGTCCCTCCATCAAATTCACACATCATTGTCTATTACTACTGGCATGAATTACCGCCAAACATAGCAGCTTAAAACAAACAGTTATTATCTCACAGTCTCTGAGGACCAGGGATGTGAGAGTGACTTAGCTCCGGGTTTCTCATGAGGTTGCTGTCAGGATGTGGTGGGGACTAGTCATCTGAAGGCTGGAGTGAAGTTGGAGGGTCCTTTTCCAAGATGGCACACCCACATGGCTGTTGGTAGGAGGCCTCCGTTCCTCACCATGTGGGCATCTCCAAAGGGCTGCTTGAGTGTCATCACAGCATGGCTGGTGGCTTTCCCTAGCGATCCAAGAGAGAGGCTGAAACTGTCACGTGTCACTCTATTCATTAGAAGATGGTCACTCAGTCCAGCCAATACTCAAGACGGGATTGGAGGGCTTGGATGAGGTTTCATTGGTTTATTTGTTTGATTAATTAGTTAATTTTTGACTGCTCCGAGTCTTCATGGCTGTGCTCAGGCTCTCTTTAGTTGCTGTGGCTGTTCTTCATTGAGGTGAGCGGGCTTCTCACAGCAGTGGCTTCTCTTGTTTCTGAGCACAGGCTCTAAGCTCACAGGCTTCAGTATTTGTGGCACACAGGCTTAGTTGCCTATTGGCATATGGGATCTTCCTGGACCAGGGATTGAACCCATGTCCCCTGCAATGGCATGCAGATTCTTAACCACTAGACCATCAAGGAAGTCCTGTTGTTGTTTTGTCATTTTGGCTTCTCCCTGTGACTTGAAGAATCTTAGTTCTCCTCCCAGAAGTTGAACCCAGGCCCATGGCAGTGAAAATGCCAAGTCCTAACCACTGGCCCAACAGGGAATTCCCAGGGGCTCCAGTTTTTGAAAGGAAGAGTATCAGAGAATTTGTGGGTATATTTTATTTACTTATTTGTTTTAATTGTTTTTTAATTAATATATAATTGACATATAACATTATAATAGCTTCGGGTATACATACAACTTTTTTCCAGGAGCCATGTATGGATGTGAGAGTTGGACCATAAGGAAAGCTCAGCACTGAAGAATTGATGCTTTTGAACTGTGGTGTTGGAGAAGACTCTTGAGAGTCCCTTGGACTGCAAGGAGATCCAACCAGTCAATCCTAAAGGAAACCAGTCCTGAATATTTATTGGAAGAACTGATGTTGAAGCTGAAACTCCAATACTTTGGTCACCTGATTCAAAGAACCAACTCATTGGAAAAGACCCTGATGCTGGGAAAGACTGAAGACAGGAGGAGAAGGGGATGACAGAGGTTGAGATGGCTGGGTGGCATCACCGACTCAATGGCATGAGTTTGAGCAAGCCCCGGGAGTTGGTGATGGACAGGGAAGCCTGGTGTGCTGCAGTCCATAGGGTCGAAAAGGGTCGGACACGACCGAGTGACTGAACTGACTGATATGTACAACTTAATGATTTGATATATGTATATTCTACAAAATGATCACAACAGTAACTTAGTTAACATCCATTACCACACAAGTTACAATTTTGTGTTTATGTGTGAGGGGAAACTTCTAGAATCTACTCTCAGCAACTTGCAAATATACGGTATGTGATTGCTGACTATGGTCACCACGCGGCACACTCTATCCTTGGGCCTTATTTATATTATAACTAGAAGTTTATACCTCTGACTACCTTCACTCATGGGTGAAATGGAAGTAGGGGGACATATTTTAGACACAGACGTAGAGAACAGACTTCTGGACAAGGGGGTAGGGTAGGAAGGAAAGAGTGGGATGAATGAAGAGAGTAGCATGGAAGCATATACACTAACATATGCAAAATAGATCGCCAGTAGGAATTTGCTGTGTGACTCAGGGAACTCAAACTGGGGCTCTGTGACAACCTAGAGGGGTGGGAGGTAGGAGGTGAGAGGGAGACTCAAGAGGGAGGGGACATAATGTATGTCTATGGTTGATTCATGTTGATGTATGGCAGAAACCAACACAATATTGTAATTATCCCTCAATTAAAACAAATAAATTAAAAAAAATACAAAAACTCCAAAAAACCCACCAGGACTTTCCTGGCGATCCAGTGTTTAAGAATGTCTTTCAATGCCGGGGATGGGGGTTCAATCCCTGGTTAGGGAACTAAGATTCCTCATGCCTCGGAGCAATTAAGCCCGTGCTCCACAGTACTAAGAAGGTACACCCCAGCTAGAGAGCCTGTGCGCCACAATGAAAGATCCTGAGCGCTGCAACTGAGGCCTGATGCAGACAAAGAGACAAATGAATATTTTTTAAAAAAGCAAAACCCCACACCCAGGAATTTGTTGGTAGTTCAGTGATTAGGACCCTGTGCTCTCACCGCCGATGGCCTAGGTTTGATCTAGGTCGGGGAACTAAAATCGCATGAGCCACATGGTACTCCTTAAAAAAAAAATACAAAAAGCCCACCACATCCTATTGTATTTTAATTCTCTTTCCATATAGACACCTAAAATTTTGCCTATATATAAAATTTTATATATACGCATACATACATAAAGATAGCTAGATGATAGCTAGCTGGCTAGCTAACACTCATTTCCTTATTTGTGGCTATCTCATCTGCAGCTGCAATGTAAGGTCCCCAAGAACAGAAACTGTCCTCTTTGTTCTCCAGCACAGAACACCTGCTTAATAACCAGGTTTTAATCCAGATTTCTCAGAGCAGAGTCTAAGGTAGTGGTTCAGAGGCAAGTAGTTTATCTAGGCGGTGACCCCAGGAAACATCCGTCGGGGAGAAAGGAAGGAAGGAGCTGGTGATGGGTGTGTCCTCAAGCCAGTTACCGCTGTGACAGAGCCCTCCGGGAGGTAGTGAAGGACACTGCCCGGAGCGGAGCGCGGTGGTCCATTTGACCGCCTATCCCATCCTATGGAGAGGCGCTCCTGGGGTAGGGAGATCCCCGCCTGGCGCTTTCAGCCTGCCGTGCTCAGGGCAGAGAAGTCTTCAAAAGCTTTGGAGAGAGCCCTCCGGCCAAAAGCTGCTGCCGACAGCGGCAGCTGGACCACAGCAGGAGCCTGTCGAAATGGTGAGGCCAGAGGGATGTGAATTGGGCATCAATAGCTTCTGCTACAAACTATTAGTTGAATAACTGAATAAAAATTTCTCAATTGTTCCCCATAGCCTAAAGGACAAAATCCACACTTCTGAGCTGGCACATAAAGCCACTGTGACCCAGCTTTATGTCCCAATGCTACATCAGGTATGGCAAACTCAAACATCTGCAGAAGCCACTAGGCAGGAAAGACAAAGGATAAAGCCAGTTGAGGGTGAGAAGCACATGTGCTAGTTGCTCAGTGGTGTCTGATTCTTTGTGACCCTAGGGACTGTAGCCCTCCAGGCTCCTCTGTCCGAGGAATTCTCCAGGCCAGAATACTGGAGTGGGTTGTCATTTCCTGAGAAACATGTAGTTCTCCTGGATTTTAAAAAATCTCCCCTTTTAAATTTGTATGTTTATTTAGGCTGTGCTGGGTCTTTGTTACGTTCTCTAATTGCTGTGTGCAGGCTTCGCGTTGCAGTGGCTTCTCTGGTTGCAGAGCACAGGCTCTAGGCGTGCAGGCTTCATTAGTCATGGCTCACGTACTCAGTTGCCCCATGGCATGTGGAATCTTCCCAGACAAGGGATCGAACCTGTGTCCCCTGCATTGGCAGGCGGACTCTTAGCCACTGAACCACCAGGGAAGCCCTCCGTTTTTACATGGAGACATGAGTATGGCTAGTCTTGCTCTAGGGAAGGCAGCCAGTGCTGTGAATAAGATGGTAACATGGTAATGGGGCCTTCACCACCGTGTTGGGAGGTAAAGGACTGGTGGGGACTGTGGGAAACTGGAAAACGCATTTTCATCATGCCTTGTGGGAATGAAGGCCCAGAGTTATCAGATTTTCTGATTTTTGTAGAAAAACCAGGAATCTAGATTTTTATACAAAATCATTAAATGTTTAGATCTTGGCAATCAATGTGTTTCTTAAAACAAAGAACATCCATGGGCTGGTTTTGACCAGTTCACATCCTCTACACTAAACCTATTTTACAGTTCGGAAACCTGCCATACCCTTTAAAAACTCCAAGTCTTTATATGTGCTGTTCCCTCTGCCTGTTCTGCCTTCCTACTCTCACGGTAAACCCCTATTCATCCTGCAAAACTCTACTCAGAAATTACCCAGGGCGTCCCCGGTGGCTCAGTGATGAAGAGTCTGCCTGCCAATCCAGGGCTCACCGGTTTGATCCCTGGTCCAGGAGGATCCCACATGCCTCAGAGCAGCTAAGCCCCTGTGCCACAGCTCTTGAGCCTGTGCTCTGGAGCCCAGGGGAGTCCTCGGACTACTGAGTCCTCGTGCCATGCCTGCTGAAGCCTGTGCGCCCTAGAGCCCATGTTCTGCAGCAAGGGGGCAGCCACAGGGGGAAGCCTGCACACCGCAACCAGAGAGAGATCACCACTCGCCACAGCCGGAGAAAGCCTGGGCAGCGACGAACACCCAGCACAACCAAAAATAAAACAAACAAACAAATAAATAAATCATTTATTTTTTAAAATAGAAATTACCCAAAGCAAGAACTCTTCTGGGACTTGTATTGAGTATTTTATTTTGCTGAGGAGATTTATTTGTCTCTTTCCCCCAACAATGTATGAGCTCTGTGGTGACCATCTCTGTGATACGAGTGGAAGAGGCATCTTAAAGTGTAAATTGAACCAAAGGCCTTTATGACTCCCTGTGGCTTTTAGAATAAAGTCCAAACCAGCATGCCTGTTGGCCTCTGTTGGCCTTTCCCATCTCCGCTCTGGCCACTCTCCCTTGCTCACGGGTCTCGGGCCCTTTTCACATTAGCCCACCTCCAGGCCTTCTACTCAATGTCTCTCCCTTGAAGGCTACACCCTCCATTCTGTGTTTTTAAAATGATTTTATTTATTTATTTATTTTTGGCTGTGCTGGATCTTCGTTGCTACGTGGGCTTTTTCTCTACTTTCAGCGAGTGAGGGCTACTCTCGCAGCACATGGGCTCAGGAATTGCAGCCCCCAGGTTCTAGAGCACAGGCTCAGTAGTTGTGGCTCACGGGCTTACTTGTTGCTCCACAGCACGTGGGATCTTCCTGGACCAGGGATCAAATCCATGTCTCCTGCATTGGCAGGCAGATTCTTTACCACTGAGCCAGCAAGGAAGCCCTTAACCCTCCATTCTTCACCAGCTAACTTCTACCTCCCCTTCACTCAGCTCCAATGCAAAGTATTGAAGACATTCCCAACTTCCCTCCCAATCTAAATTAGCCCCTGGGGCTATTCTCCTAGCTCCCTGTCCTTCTGCTCTGAGGCATTTATCACAACTGAGTAGCGACAAATTTGTGTAATTTAGGTATTTATTCCATCAATGTCTAGTTATCAGTCATGTTCTATTTCTTAACCAGGGTTGCAGGTATGTAAGTGCTTGTCTATCAAGTTATACATTTTAAAATATGTTGAACACATATATCGCCCTTAACTCTCTGTTAATCTAATCAGTTTCAAATATGAAGTCCTTTAGTTTAGGTGAATTCATTTCACTTTTCAATTATTAGTGAGATGAATCAATTAATTTCACTTTTCAAGTATTAATTCATTTCACTGGATCTTTGAAATAGTCTTATGAAGTAGAGTCTATTATCCTGTTTCATAGATAAGGATATAGAGGTACAGAGACAGTATCTTCTTCCCAACCTCAGAGGCTCAGTGTCCTCTCCTGCATCCTTCACATCTGATTGGCTAACTCATGATGAGAGGGTCCTATCCTAGACACAGAGCAGTCACTTTCTCTGTATCTTGTTGACCAGAACTCAGCCATATGACCTGCTTAGCCACAAAGGAAGTTGGGAAATATAGTCTCCCTATGTGTACAGGAAGAGGAGACAGGTTTGGTGAGACCATGATTTTGTGGTTGCCATATTTCATGAGAACCTATTAAGCGCCAGGCATCTTATCCATGATATCCTGCTCGGTGATGGTCAATACATGAATAAATAAAGGGACAAATAAGCAAATCCATAATAATAAGTCATTTAAAAATAAAAACATAAGTAAATTTTGAAATAAATTATAATAAAGTAATTACATAATTTGCATGTGTGGAGTGGAGAATCGGGGGTTATGGACTGGGGATGATCTCGTCCCTCTACATGGGGCCAGTGGTCCCATATGGCAGATCCCAGTCCCGGATGGAAGAGATTCACCCAGCAAGGTGAATACTGTTCATAGTTGCCCCCAGCATTCATTCTCCTCTTTCCTGTTAGTATTAGAGTGTTCTGAGTTTTAACTGGGCACATGGCTTCCTTCCTAGAGACTGGATTTCCAAGTCTCCCTTATAGCTAGATTTGGTCATGTGATTAAGTTCTAGCTTATGGGGTGTGAGCATAAGTGATTTGTGCTGCTTCCAGGTATGTCCTTCAAAGGAAGCTTTGCCCTCCACTTCCTTTTTCCTGGTTCCTCTGGGATGTGAGTGGCAAAGCTGTCCTACGACGCCTAACACCTACATGAGTAAGAAATAAACTCTCAAACACTGTATTCTCAGGGACCATTTCTACATTTACAAAACAGAAATTGAGTCACAGATGTAGCAAGCAAACTTATGGTTACCAGGGGGAAAGCAGCGAGTAATGGGAAGGATAAATTGGGAGATTGGGATTGGCATATACATACTACTATAGCTAACATAGATAACTAAGAAGGACCTGCTGTACAGCACAGGGAACTCTTCTCAATACTCTGTAATGACCTATAGGAGAAAGATCTAAAAAAGAGTAGATACATGTATAACTGATTCACTTTGCTGTACAATAGAAAATAACACAATAGTGTAAATCAACTATAGTCCAACAATTTTTTTTCTTAAAGAAACTTTTATCTTGTTGTAGTCACTGAATTTTGGGGCCTCTTTGTTACAGCATCTCGGCTTGTGCCAGACTAATGTGACATCAGTCCTCCCCTCCAGGCTAGTCCCTTGGGCCCTGACCAAGCTCCTAGAGTCCTAGCTCCTAGAGTCCTAGCCCCACAGTATCTAACTCCCTCTCTCTGACTCTGATGTCCTGAACAATAATGCACAAATCTTCCTAGACCATGTTCTGTGTAAATATCATTATGTAAGAGACAAGAGTCAGACAGAGAGGTTATGTCTAGACTTCATTTGTTCAAGGTCATAATGCTCTGGGCTGATTGCAACTTTCAGTTTCAATTACCAACCTACACTGAATCTAGGCTCATAGAAGTCTGATGCTTTTGCTTCTCTGGCATCTCATTCTTTTTCTACAAGTTTCCTTTGATGAACCACCTCTAAAATCACTTTTGGTCAACGTGGAACACCATGGCAGCGTTGGATTCCCCTCACTTCTATTAGCAAATGTGTGGTCCAAGACGGGTCAGTCATAACATTCTCTCCCTCTTGATTGGTTCAAGGATGGGCCTGTGACCCAAGAAGGGTGGATGAGAGTCAGCCCTCACACTTTTTACTGCAACTGTTGGGAAGGAGATGTTTTCTGTCTGCTAAGGTTTGCAAGTTACAGTCTCTAGTCAGGACAAGGGGGACTATCCTGCCACCACTTGTTGAGAGCTTGTCTGAGAGAGAGTCTAACATGGGAAATCTGAGTTAAGAGATGGACAGAACTGGACTCCTGGTGACATCATCTAAGCACCTGGATCCAGCCATGCCTGAAGTCATACTACTGTTGTGCTTTTCAGCTGTATGACCCAACAATGCCTTCTCCTTTTAAAATTAATTATGACAATTAAGGGTTCTGTCATGTGCAAACTGCACTTTTGGCTACTGAAAAGATTTCTCCTCGAACCTCGCCTAACCAGAAGGGTGATAGCCCATTGTTTACCCCAATAGAGTCATCATGCCCCTCCCACTCCAGACCTCACCCTCTATCGGAAAGGAAGAAGAAAACCCACTGCTCAAGCCAACATAAACAATAATAGTCACTATCTAGTTGAACAACAAATTCAGAGTCAGGGCAGTTCCTGGGTTGGTTGTTCAGTCACCTGACGACATTATCAACTCAGGTTCTTTCTACCTTCTCTTCATCTCAACTTTGTCCTAAGGTTGGCTCTCCTGATGGTGCCAAGACAGCTTCCCAAACTCCAGGCAACACGTGCAGAAATAACAGATTCCAGTGGAAGAAGAGATATGTCTTACATATGGCTTTTTTCAAGGGACCCTTTCCGGGTTCTCTCTAGCCTGAAATTTGCCACATTCTGTCTGAGTTTGGAGTCCTCCAGAAGTACACTTGGAGGTACGAATTTGAGTGCAAGCAGTTTATCTGGGAAGTGACCCCAGGAAACACTAACCTCCAGATGGGAAGTGAGATGAAAGAGGGAGGCCAATGAATGCAAAGTGTAAATGTGGATATACTGCTGAGGGCAACGATGGCTCAGTCCCTCTGGGGTATGCTGCAGAGAACAGGTAGGACACACAGCTCAGGAGTGTTCCACCCAAGTGGAGAGGGAGCTGGGGAATGTGTCCTTCTGTTCCCATCCATTATAAACAAAAGGGCCATTTCCGACCTATCCCACCTGTGAGGCAGAAGAATGCTCCCAGGTGGAGAGTTACAGGTAATTAAAAAATCCCGTCATGGAGACTTTCCCTGGTGGTCTAGCGGTTAAGACTCTGCCTTGTAATGCAGGGAACACGGGTCTGATCTCTGGTCAGGAAACTATCATTCCACATTCCTCACAGCAAGTTAACCCAAGCACCAAACTAGAGTCTGTGCACCGCAGCCAAAAGATACACATGATGTGAGGAAGATTCTTCGCACTGCAACGAAGATCCGATGAGGCCAAATAAATAAATAAATAAATAAAAATTTTAAAAGAATGCTGTCAGCATAAACTTGCCCAGCGGTGAACAAACTCTGTAAAGGTCCAGACAGTAAAGATTTTCAGCTCTTCTAGGGTTGGACAGCCTCTGTTGCAACTATTCAACTCTGCTATGTAGTTGTAACAGATAGGGCAAAAGCAACCATAGACAATTTAAAAATGAACATATGTTCATGTTTGAAACATGTTTTGCACACATGAGTGCCAATAAAATTTTATTTGCAAAGAGGATACTTTGCCCAGCCTTGTGCTAGAACAGTGCGGAGTGGAGTCTACAGCTCCTGCTGCTGTGCCTGACCAATCGTCAGCCAAGGCGAGAGAATGCAGGATGGATCTGTACCAATCAGGACCAGCCCTTAAATCAGTCGTGTCCGACTCTTTGCGACCCCATGGATTGTATAGTCCATGGAATTCTCCAGGCCAGAATACTGGAGTGGGTAGCCTTTCCCTTCTCCAGGGGATCTTCCCAACCCAGGGATCGAACCCAGGTTTCCCACATTGCGGGCTGATTCTTTACCAGCTGAGCCACTAGGGAAGCCCAAGCATACTGGAGTAGGTAGCCTATCCCTTCTCCCCGACCAGGAATCTTCCCTACCCAGGAATTGAACCGGGGTCTCCTGCATTGCAGGCGGATTCTTTACCAACTGAGCTATGAGGGAAGCCCCCTCTAAATCACCTGACTACTCAAAACGGAAATGGATCGACCTCCCACACCTCCCTAGGTTGTGCTGGGTGTGCAAGGCCGGGGAAAGAAACCAACTGCCCATGGTAATGATCATGTCCACAGAGCCGGCACTTGGCTCTGGGATTTGGTTTGGCTTTTTTTCTCTATGGACTGTCAGCGGCTGGAGCAGGAGCCTGAAATCCTCTCACTCTGACTTAGATACAACCTGTTTGTCCCCGCTGTGGTCAGACTGGCCAAAGACCATGCAGGTTTCCAGGAATTGGAAACAAGAGGAATTGGAGTGTGGTCTCCCATCTCATTAGTTCAGGTCTGGGACTTCCAGGTGGAACATTCCAGAAAAGTCTTCTTTCTTCTTCTTCTTCTTTTAAAGCACATCTTCCAATGCTCTGCAGCCATTAAGCAGAATGAGGCGGGTTTGGATGTGCTAATTTGGGGAGGGTGTCCAAGGTATGTAATTAACTGGAGAAAAAGCAAGTGAGGAACAGTGCATCTGCAACGATCCCCATTTGTGAAAGGAAAAGAATATTTTCATACAGATGCTGGCGTGTGAATACAAGACGTCTGAGTGGATACAACGGGCGGGACTTAGCAGGGCTATATCAAGGTGAAGGGAGCGGCATAGAGGCAGACTCAGCACGCCCCCTTAATTCAATCGGAATCGAGTACCTTTTCGTTTTATCATGAGCGTGTATTGCCTTTCTGAGAAAAATTCTGTTCATTCTCTCACTTATGCTTTGTTGCTACAAGGGTAGGAAAGAGGTTATAGTGGGAATCCCGTAGGTCTTAGGCTAAGTTCCCCTAAGGCAAACCCTGAGGCAGCCACTGAGGTGCAAGAAGTTTAATCTGCAAGGTGATTCCAAGAAACAACGCCGTTAGGAGAGAGGGGAAGGGAAGGCAGCCAGTACAGGGTATGTTGTTGAGCGGATGCAGTTCCACCGAGGACCTCTGGGAGGCAGCGGAGAGCACATACTGCGAAGACATCCCACCTGTAGGCGAAGAAACTGAGGTATTTATCCTCCAAAATTCTCTCTTGTTAGTAACACATCTGTGAATGACAGCTCCAAGCACTTCCTGCCTGCAAGACCCATAAAAACTCTCAGGCAGAGAAATGCACAGTAATAGAAAATAAAGTTAGTAGCTGAGGAGATGTGAGGTTAATTTTATGTGTCAACTTGGCTGGGCCATGATGCCCAGATATTTCATCAAACATTATTTGGGATGTTTCTATGAGGGTGTTTATTAGAATGAGTTGTTGTTCAGTTGCTCAGTCGCGTCTGAGTCTTTGTGACCCTATGGACTGCAGCACACCAGGCTTCCCTGTCCTTCATCATCTCCCGGAGCTTGCTCAAACTCATGTCCACTGAGTCGGTGATGCCATCCAACCATTTTGTCCTCTGTCATCCCCTTCTCCTTCTGTCTTCAATCTTTCCCAGCATCAGGATCTTTTCTGATGAGTTGGCTCTTTGCATCAGGTGGCCAAAGTATTGGAGCTTCAGCATCAGTCCTTCCAATGAATCAGTTCAGTTCAGTTGCTCAGTCGTGTCTGACTCTTTGCGACCCCGTGGACTGCAGCATGCCAGGCCTCCCTGTCCATCACCAACTCCCGGAGTTTACCCAAACTCATGTCCATTGAGTCAGCGATGCCATCCAACTGTCTCATCCTCTGTTATCCCCTTCTCCTCCTGCCTTCAATCTTTCCCAGAATCAAGGTCTTTTCAAATGAGTTAGCTCTTCGCATCAGGTTGCCAAAGTATTGGAGTTTCAGCTTCAACATCAGTCCTTCCAATGAACACCCAGGGCTGATCTCCTTTAAGATGGACTGGTTGGGTCTCCTTGCAGTCCAAGGGACTCTCAAGAGTCTTCTCCAACACCACAGTTCAAAAGCATCAATTCTTCAACGCTCAGCTTTCTTTATAGTCCAACTCTCACATCCATACATGACTACTGGAAAAACCATAGCCTGGACTAGATGGACCTTTGTTGGCAAAGTAATGTCTCTGCTTTTTAATATGCTGTCTAGGTTGGTCATAACTTTCCTTCCAAGGAGTAAACATCTTTTAACATGGCTGCAGTCACCATCTGCAGTGATTTTGGAGCCCCAAACACTGAAGTCTGACACTGTTTCCACTGTTTCCCCATCTATTTCCCATGAAGTGATGGGACCGGATGCCATGATCTTCGTTTTCTGAATGTTGAGTTTTAAGCCAACTTTTTCTCTCTCCTCTTTCACTTTCATCAAGAGGCTTTTTAATTCCTCTTCACTTTCTGCCATAAGGGTGGTGTCATCTGCATATCTGAGGTTGTTGATATTTCTCCCGGCAATCTTGATTCCAGCTTGTGCTTCATTCAGCCCAGCATTTCTCATGACGTACTCTGCATAAAAGTTAAATAAGCAGGGTGACAATATACAGCCTTGACATACTCCTTTTCCTATTTGGAACCAGTCTGTTGTTCCATGTCCAGTTCTAACTGTTGCTTCCTGACCTGCATACAGATTTCTCAAGAGACAGGTCAGGTGGTCTGGTATTCCCATTTCTTTCAGAATTTTCCACAGTTTATTGTGATCCACACAGTCAAAGACTTTGGCGTAGTCAATAAAACAGAAATAGATGTTTTTCTGGAACTTTCTTGCTTTTTCAATGATCCAGCAGATGTTGACAATTTGATCTCTGGTTCCAATGAATATTCAGGGTTGATTTCCTTTAGGATTGACTGGTTTGATCTCCTTTCACTCCAAGGGACTCTTTAGAGTCCTCTCCAACACTGCAGTTCGAGAGCATCAACTCTTTGGTGCTCAGCCTTCTTTATGGTCCAGCTCTTACATCCATATATGACTACTGGAAAAACCATACCTTTGATTATATGGACTTTTGTGGGCGAAGTAATGCCTCTGCTTTTTAATACACTGATTAACATTTAAATCAGTGGACTTTGTGGAAAACAAATTACCCACCATAATGTGGGTGGGCCTTGTCCAATCAGTTGAAGATCTTAACAGACCAAAGACTGATGTTCCCTGAACAAGAAGGAATTCTGCCAGCATGCTGCCTTTGGACTTGAGCTGCAGCTCTCCCTGCATCTCCAGCCTACTGGCCTACCTTAGGGAGTTTGGACTTGACAGCCTCCACAATTGCGTGAGCCAGTTTCTTCAAATCAACCTCTCTCTACACACACACACACACACACACACACACACACACATCCTGTTGATTCTGTTTCTCTGCGGAACCATACTGTAGCGGAACTTTATAAATTGTCTCTCTGGTCTACATCTACCCATTACCCCTACTTTATGGATGACAAAATTGAGGCCCATAGAAGGGAATGATTGCTCAAGGCTTCCAGAGACACTGTCTGTCCCTAGGAAGAGTTTGACAACATTCTAGCTTTCATTATATCTATTTTACACTTTTAATATATTCATGACCACTCATGGTGGTTCTTTCTTTTTAAAAAAAATATTTATTTATTTTTGACTGTGCTAGGTCTTCACTGCTACACATATGCTTTCTCTAGCTGTGGAGAGTGGGAGCTACTCTCTAGTTGCAGTGCGTGGGCTTATCATTGCAGTGGCTTTTCTTGTTGCAGAGCACAGGCTCTAGGGCATGCAGACTCAGTAGTGGTGGCACACAGGCTTAGTCGTCCTGTGACATGTGGGATCTTCTTGAACCAGGGATCAAACAGCTGTCCCCTGTATTGCAAGGCAGATTCTCAACCCTTGGACCACCAGGGAAGTCGCCATGGTGGTTTTCTATTCATGGCCCTGAAAGTTCCTTTCATGAGTGAATTAGTTTCAACTTAAAACACAGTAAAGTCGATTTTGTAAATAAAATTTTAAAAATGTGAAGAGGCATTCCTTCTTGCCCAGGAAACATCATCTCTGTTTGCTTAAGGCCTTCAACTGATTGGATAAGGCCCACTCACATTATGAAGGGTAAACCTCTTTCCTCAAAGTCCACCAATTTAAATAAATGTTAACCTGGTTCAAGATGCACCCTCCCAGAAGCATCCCCAATAATGTTTGACAAAATATCTGAGCACCATGGCCCAACCACACTGACACATAAAAAGCAGCGTGTCTCCACCATGGCATGTGGGTGACTTTGCACTTATTCCCACAGACCACGCCAGCAAAGGCTTGAATCTCAGTGAATCAGCCTTCTGTTTCGTTCTTACTTCTTTTATTCTGGAGTGTGGGACGGGCTATCAGGGGACTTCTCCTCCTTTCACCATTCATGTAAACAATAAGAACAGAATTTTAAAATGACTTCTTGTGTTTTTACCAGGTGAATCCATCAGGTTTTGCCCGTTGGGTGCTTGACAAGATGGTGTGCAGAAAGTGGAGGTGAGTGGCTGAACTTTAGGGGACGCTGGGGTGCCCACCTGGGCTACTTTAACCTCACACCTACTCCTGCTCTTTATCCCAATCTATTTCTGTCCAGTGTGGGTGGACATAGCCTTTAAATGCTTTGCATTCAGGCTTCCAAAATTTCCCACCCCTTCCTCTCTCCGCATGTTCTCTTTTCCTTTGTTACCTCCAGGCTGTACAGAAAAGGTCACATGGAAGGTTGTTGTTGTTGTTTTTATCACATTTCAAAGCATATGGGATCTTGGTTCCCTGACCAGGGATCAAACCCACACCCCCTGCATTAGAAGTACAGGATCCTATCCACTGGACTGCCAGGGAAGTCCCCACATGGAAGGTTCTGAGGTGTAAGAAGGAGGTGGTACCACAGTCCACAGGAAGGTGAGGTTTGCAAGTGGACAGAGTCACCTGCCACGTGAGTGAGAAATAAGCCTGGAGTGTAAGTGGCTGGGATTTGGAGATTACTTGTTACAGCCACTGGGGTGTACTTATTCTGACTAATGCCATATTTGAACTTGCTTAATCCTCAAAACAGCCCTCCAAGGTAAATGCCACGGTAATCCCTGGCCAACAGACAAGAAATTGAGGCCCAGAGAAGGTCAGCTATATACTTGAGGTCATACAGGAGGTGCGAAAGCTAGAATTCTAACCTGGACTCACTGACCCATCACAGTAACCAGACGGTACAACTCAGAACAAAGAAATTTCTCTTCCCTGGTCCCTGCAGTCTCTCCCCTTACAGTGGATGTCCTGTTTCTGTAGGGGTGCAGCCCTAGCCTCCAGCCTTGTCCTTCCTGTTGTATCAATGTGCAAAGGTGCTTTGACCTGCTCTTCTAAAAGGAACCCACCTTGATCTGATGTGGGTGGGGGCCTCGTGCAGTGCTGGTGAACGATAAACTCTCAATAAATATCTGAGATTATTAATATCATTGACAGTGGCAGGGCATTGACCGGGTAACTCAGTGCTTAAGCCGGAGGAACTGGATTCAAATCCCATCTCCATCATTTGCTAGCTGTGTGACCTTGAGTAAGTTGCTCAGCTTCTCTGTGCTTGTTTTGGAAATGGAGATGATGATGTTTTCTGTTTCACAGGTTGTTGCAAGGATTAAGATATAAAATGCCCCAACAGTGCCTGCCACTGATATTTTAGGTTTTACTATCATTCTAACATTTCCCCTATTCAGTCTCATCTCCCAGGTCCCCAGGCATGGCAACAGCTGGTTCGGTGACCAGGGCCTCCCCAGACTGCCCACTCCCAGACTCCCCTGCCTCCCTCCTTCCTTGGCTCCTGGGCACCCCTGTCCCCAGCCTAGGTTCCAACACCATCTCTTCCCCTCTCATTTGCCCCTCAGCCTCGGGGTGACCAGAACCCCTGCCTCGTGGGACAGCTTTCCAGCACTTTCCCCCTTTTAAGAGATTGACTGCAATTTCTATAATAACATCACATTAGCAAGAAATTAATGTCCTCATTAAGACAGCAATTAGGCACATTAGCACAGCAATAAAAGAGAAGCTTATGAAATAATTGCTGGTTCCAAAATGCCTTTAATTTAGTATTTTATATTGTGCTGTGTTATTAATTTTTTCCCTCGGCAGAAGATAATAAGAGAAACATTTGAATTGTGGGGAGGTTTAGACATTTTTTTTAAATGTTTAAAGGAAAGCAATGTTGATACCTGGGCTTCCCAGGTGGCACAGTGCTAAAGAATCCATCTGCCAATGCTGGAGACATAGGAGACTAGGTTTCAGTCCCGGGGTTGGGAAGATCCCCTGGAGTAGGAAATAGCAACTCACTCCAGTATTCTTGCCTGGAAAATGTCATGGACAGAGAAGCCTGGTGGGCTACAGTCCATAGGGTCACAAAGAGTTGGACACGACCAAGCGACTGAGCATGAACACACACAATGTTGATACCTATAGACAGACGATATTTTTTCTCCCAAAATCCCCCTTCAGTTCCCGAGGCTGTGTCCTGGGACTTTGGGCCAAGCCTGGAGTTCAGAGGAGGCTAGAGTTGGGTAGCCTTGGATCCCAGAAGCAGGAGTGGCACCACGTTTCTTTGCCTTAAACAATGAATATCTATTTGATTTTTTTTTTCCCAATGGGCTCCATCTTCTGAATTCAAATTCTTTCAGCCAATGTTTCCTTGGTATCTGGTGGCTCCATCTCTGGCAATGTGAGGTTTCCAGCCTAATGAAGAAGACAGATGCATCAATGGGGAAATGCACCGATAGACTGGAAATAGCAGTTTTGCAACTGAAAATGAAATCATGGGTCTGGGACATGATCATCCATGGATGGTGACATCATTGGGGAAAGGCAGATGAAGAACATATTCCTGGTGGGCTCTTTTGCCCCCATGGGAAGCCCGGGGTTGACCTTAGCATCCCTAAGTATGATATGACTGGAGGTGAACTGCCTTCCAGTAGGATCAACAGATGGTACCCAGGACTACTGGGTGTCCTTGACCCAAATCTAGAATCTTCTTTAGCTGTCTTGGATTGGTTAGGATAACTTTGAGACAAGGATTTGAGGGCAAGTATTTTGTTTAGGAATTGACCAGAAAGTGCATGGTGAAGTGAGACAGGAAGGGGAAGGAAATAATTTCAGGTAGTGTTAAGTTCTGGACTTCTCAGGTGGTGCTAGTGGTAAAGAACCCGCCTGCCAATGCAGGAGACATAAGAGACATGGGTTCGATCCCTGGGTTGGGAAGATCCCCTGCAGGAGGGCATGGCAACTTACTCCAGTATTCCTTCCTGGAGAATCCTATGGACAGAGGAACCTGGAGGGCTATAGTTCATGGGGTCACAAAGAGTCGGATGCAACTGAAGCGATAGCACATACACACACGCAGTGTTAAGTGGTGTCAAAACAAAAATTAAAAGAGAGGGTGGAATTTCCCTGGTGGTTCAGTGGCTAAGATGCTCCCAATGCAGGGGTTCTGGGTTCGATCCCTGGTCAGGGAACTTAACTCTGTACGTCACAACTAAAAGATCCTGCCTGCTACAAATTAAGATCCTGATCCTGCATGCTGCAACAAAGATGGAAGATGTCATGTGCTGCAACTAAGACCCAGGGCAGCCAAATGATTTTCTTTTTTTTTTTTAAAGGAAAGAACTGGGGGAGGATCAGAATACAGCATACTTTTCTGAGTGAGGAAGGTTCTCTCAGTGGAGTGGACAGAGGAGGGACCCATGTGAAACTCTGAAGAAAGAGGGTTCCAGGCAGGGAAGCAGCAGGTGCAAAGGCCCTTGGGGTGGAAACAAGTTTGGCAAGTGTGAGAAGGTTGATGTGTCTGAATGGAAGTGAGAGAGGGAGGGGATGCAATCAGAGAGATGTCAAGTAATGAAAGAAGCGGGAAGAATTCCTAGCGGATATGCAGATAATGGCAACCAAAACAAGAGTTCCCCAGGATGTGAGTCCAGCGCTTTCCTGAGGAGGGACAAGTTGTGCCCAATGAACCTGTCAGTTCCTTATTGGCCACTGTGCTGTGTAACAAACAACCCCCAAATTCGGTGGCTTAGACAATCAACAGTAATTATAGTTCCACAGCCCACGGGTGAGCTGGACCATTTCTCTGGTCTTGGCTGGGCTCCTTCGTGAGTCTTGGGTCAGCTGTGAGCCAGGGAGGCACATTCTGTTTACCCCTGTTGGGCTCTCCACATGTTTGGGGTTTGGCTGGTCTAGAATGGCTCAGCGGGTGTAACAGGTTTCTCCCCCCTGTCCCTCCTCCACCAGCAAGCTAACTCCAGCTTTGCTCATGCGGCAGAGGCAACATTTTTGTTTGGTTGGTTGGTTTCTAAGCAGCTAGTAGAAACACGCAGCATCACTTGAGACCCAGATTCAGGACCGCCCTCATACTTCTGTGGCATTTGATTGGTCAAAGCGGGTCACAAGACCAGCTCAGATTCCAGGGTGGAGATAGACTCCTCCCGATGGGAGGAGCTACCCAATGAGGAGGCAGAGAGCAACGATGTTGAGAGTTTAGAACTGGGTGCATTTAGCTGTCAATCCACGCCAGCTCTGTTTTGTCTCTGGGGGCTTTTAATATTCACTCCCTGTCCTTCCTTCTTCAGCCTAAGTCAGTCTACAGTCCTTGACGCCAACCTTGTCCCTTTTAGAAGTTACTCCTGCACGTGTTTGCTCGCTAAGATCCTGAAGGATCCGTAGCTTGTGTCGTTCAAAACCCCAATGCTGTCAAGTCTTCTCTTCCTCCTCAGTTTTGGGGTGTGACCAGAAACGGATTTTTAAAAAAATTTGTTTATTTATTTGGCTGTGCCGCATCTTAGTTGCAGTATGTGGGATCTAGTTCCCTGACCAGGGATTGAACCCTGGCCCCCTGCATTGGGAGCATGGAATCTTAGCCACTGGACTGTCAGGGAAGCCCGGAATTTTTTATTGACATAGTTGGCTGTCTTAATAGTAAACTCTAGAGTCGGTGTCACCTAGGACAGGGCAGAGGTTAGTTCATAGGGTGCTCCTGAGCAAAAGAGAAATGGGCACTCGTAGCATGGCTTGAGCTCACACACGCAACCTGCACAACCATACCAACCCACCTGATTAGGGGATTGAGGAGGTAAAGAGAAAAGAAAAAGAAGGGAAAAGAAATTCCACTGGGAAACCGGGGCACTATTTAACTTTAGCCCTCTGGCCAAATAAAGGACCTTCCTCAAACTCATGAGGGACCACGAGGGACTCCGGGGGAACCACAACCCAGCAACCCAACCAGATAGGCTGCCTGGCCTCCATGGAACAAGGCTGGCTCAAGCCCTTCGGGGAGGGGCGGGGGACCAAGGGGAGGAAGGAGTAGGGTAGAAAGGTCCCAGCTAAGAGGAACCTCCTCTGTTTCCCATTCCCCACGCCCCCACCCCATCCTGTATCCCAAGGAAATAAAGTGCAGCTGGGTTCTTGGTTGCCATGGAGACTGACACAAAGAATTTGGGGGGGAAAACACCCCGGGGGCATGAAGAAGCAATTTGCTCTCGGCTCTGGGAGGCAGGGGATTGGTGGGGAATAAGGATCAGCATTTCTTGAGGAGGAAAACAGCGGTGAGAGAAAGCCGGACCAGGGTACGTGGTGTCCAGAAGCAGCCTGGAACGTTCCGTGGCCTCCGCCACCAGCCACCCAAGGGACAGAGGGCCCGGGGCTGCTTCGGCTCTGGCGTGGAGGTTTTTGAATTTAAGCTCTCACTTCCGAGGCTCACCAGGGCAGCCGCAAGCTCCCCACCCTAAGCCTTCTATAATACACGCCTCTACCCGGGAGCGGGAGCGGGGCAAGGGCGGGACCTCCATACAGATTTCTTTCTTTTTTAATTTGCAATTCCGCCTTGGGATAGGGTACTGACTAGGGGACTGCACAAGCCTGATATCCATCAAATTCCCCCAAATCCGGCAAGGGGCCCCAACATCTCTCCCCAGCCCCTCCTCTCCCGCTTCAGGTTACGATGGAAAGGTCCAGACATCCTCGGATGTAGGGAGGAGGGAGAATTTTTAAACCCCCAGAGGGAACCTGCAGCCTACTTCTCCCTTCTTCTAGTTTCCCTAAACCTCCAAGAAAACAGTGTGGTGGCAGCTGTGGGGTTTTTTTTTTTTTTTTTTTAATCTGTTAATAAAACGCAAGTGAATCAAATCAGCTTCGAGGGAAAGGCAGAGGGGGGCAGCGAGGCAGGGGCCTTGGTGTTTGCAGAAGTTGGAAATTTAATAAGAAGGAAAAATAAAAAATAGCCACTGTGCTGGAGAGACAAGAGAGGGTTGGAAGGAGTAGGCGGGTGTGGGACTCCAGGCTAGGTGGAGATGCAGGCAGAGGGGAGAGGGAATGAGAGGCTGGGGACAATGAGGGGCCCCAGAGTCTGGAGGGGCAAGGAAGGTATAGCTGAAGGCAACAGGAAAGGAGAGTTTGGGGCACCACCCAGCGTGGCCCAGTTCCCTGACAGATTTTCCCCAGGGCTAGCTGGGCACAGAGATTGGGGATTGGTCATCTGAAAGCCTAGGCGAGGGGGTACTGCTCCTGATTTCTTGGTCTTCACAGTGCCCCTTACCTCCCCCACCGTTCAGATGAGGCACCACACAGACAGGGTTGCCATGAACAGCTGTGTAGTTTGTGCACTGCACAAGAGTGCCTGATAGGAACTTCCCTGGTGATCCAATGGCTAAGACTCCATGCTCCCAATGCAGGGGCCCAGGGTTCAATCCCTGGTCAGAAAACTAGATTCCACATGCTGCAATTAAAGATCCTGGATGCTGCAAAGAAGACCAACTATCCCATTTACCACAACTAAGATCTAGCACAGCCAAATAGATAAAACATTTTTTTTTTAAAGAGTGTCTGACAGAAGCCTGAGCAAGGGCTGATACCATCTATTCCCCTTATGTCCCCAGAGAAAGGGGTGCCTTTTAAGATCCACACAATAAAGGTGGAAATAACCCAAACATCCATTAACAGATGAACTGATAAGTTCATGTGGTCCATCCAGACAGTAGAATATTATTCAGCCATAAAAAAGGAATGATGTACCGACACATGCTACAATGTGGGTAAAACTTGAAAACATCACGCTGAGGGAAAAGAGCCAGGCATAGAAGATTGAATGTTATTTGATTCCATTTGTATGCAATGTCCAGAATAAGTAAATCCATGGAGACAGAAAGCAGACTGCTGGTTGCCTGGGACTGGGAATGGGGGAGGGGAAGATTGGGGAGTGACTGCTTTCATGGATACAAGTTTCCTTTAGCGGTGATGAAAAATTCTGGAAGTAGGTAGAGGTAATGGTTTCACAACATTGTGAAGGTACTAAATGTCACTGAGTTGTGTAGTTGTATAGTCCAATGGTTAAGACTCTGCACTCCCAATGCAGGGGGCCCAGGTTCGATCCCTGGTCAGAGAACTAAGATTCCACATGCTGTAACTAAGACCCAGTGCAGCCAAATGAATATTTTTTTTTAAATTCTGTTTTTAAAACAGTTGTAAGGATGATAAAGCTTAAGAAAATAATAAAATGGTTGATTTTACGTTAGGTGAATTTCACCACCTGCCCCCAGCCAAAAAAAAAAAGAAATATCCATGCAAAGATGGAGGACATATGGCTGATCACACCCACCCCTCACCCCTAGAAAACCCAGGATTGCTGACAGGCCCAAGCAGCCTTGGGGGCCCTCTGGGAATAGCTAAGTGGAATTCATTCATTCATTCACTCCACAGATATTTACTGAATTATTTCATGCCAGGTGCTATGCTGGGTGGTGAATGAATAAACCTGTGCCCTGGGGCTGATCCTCCAGTGGGGCAGACAGACAGACCCAACAAACACAGCCTATAGTACCTGCAGTGGTGGTGTGTACTATAAAGAAAAATATTGCTGTAGAGAGAAATATTCCATAACATCTCGTGGAAAAATGCAAATGACCTTTTAGGCCAACCCAATAAAAGCTGCAGGGGTATAAGCAGGCAGGGGTACTGCCTGCAGCTTTAACTGGCTGAACTCACTGAGGAGGTGGCATTTGAGCACCCAAAGTGGGCTAAGAAGAGTCAGTCACATGACTATGTGAGGGAAGAGCATTCCAGGCAGAGGGAACAGCCCGTGCAAAGCACTGAACATTGTTACCTGAAATAAGCGCCTCGAAATGTGAGTTGGGCTTCCTTGGTGGCTCAGTGAAATCCATCTGCCAATGCAGGAGACCCTGGGTCAGGAAGATCCCCTGGAGAAGAAAATGGCAACCCACTCCAGTATTCTTACCTGGAAAATCCCATGGACAGAAGAGCCTGGCAGGCTACCATCCATGGGGTCTCAAAAGAGTCAGACCCGACTTAGCAACTAAACAACAAACAACAAATGTGGGTTATTTAATCATAATTGAGGTTCCATTAGGACTTTAAAATTTTTTATCCAATTTTTAAAGTTAATTAAGTCATTTATTTATTTTTGGCTGCTCTGGGTCTTCATTGCTGTGCACAGGCTTTCTCTAGTCGCGGCGAGCAGGGGGATGCTCTCCAGTTGCAGTGCGCAGCTTCTCATTGCAGTAGCTTCTCTTGTTATGGAGCACAGGCTCCAGGTGCATGGACTTCAGTTCTTGTGGTGCACAGACTTAGTTGCCCCGAGGCACGTGGAATCTTCCCAGACCAGGGGTCGAACCCATGCCTCCTGCACTGGCAGGCAGATTCCCAACCATGGGACCACCAGGGAAGTTCAAAAAATGTTCAATTCTGACTTGGATGAGGCACCAGCAGGGAGATGGCACAGGCATGACCGCCATCAAATCTCCTGGAAAGCCAAAAGCCTTGCATTTCTACCCCCAGCGGATGACCCACGTCTATGCCAGGACCAGAAGAAAAGTCACAGCAGCAAATCATAGGTAAGACGTACTGTCTTATCTGCCTCTGTATTTACTCACTTAACCTTCACAGGGAACTTCAGTGACGTCAAAAATGTTATCTCCGTTTTTGAAGTGCGGAAATGGACTTGAAACTGAGAGATGAATTGTCTCACCCAAGCTGACAAGAGCTCTGGATTCGAACCCAGGACTCCTGTCTGCAGATCCAGATGGGTGAGGTCTGTGCGTTTCTTCTAAGGCCGGACCTTGATGGGGTCCCCAGGCCTCCAGTCTTGCTTTGGAGCTGCCTCTGGGTCCTGGGGCTCACAGATGGGCCAAGCTCGGCAGAGGGTCCCCAGCGCGAGGGAGTTAGCGTGGGCGGGTGATTGATGGTTTAATATCTCACGCTGCGACCCGGGCCCCTCAGAGAGGCAGCGATGGGATAATTCAGTTACGGAAAAGAGAAAGAAAATTCCAGAGAGAGAGAGAAGCGTGCACACCAGGAGCGAGCTGGGAACTGGTTTGGCTGGGCTCACAAGAGAGGGAGGAGGCAGGTCCCCGATCCTTTTGGGGGATGGAGTCTCCCAGGCCGCTCCCCCCCACGCGCCCCCCCCCCCCAACCCCGTCCCTCTGCCACCTTCATCTGACTTCCGGTCTTGAAGAGAGCGGATGTGATGAGTGAGAGGCCTTGAGACAGGATCAAAGGCCCAGAGGAGAAGGCAGAATATGGCCTCCACTTGAAAAGGCTAAATCAAGGCTGGGGGGACAAGGAGGGGAGTCGGGTGCTGGTGGAGCTGGGAACAGGAGGGAGCTGGGGGTTCCAGACTCTCAGGTCAGAAGCCTCCAGTCAGCGTTGACTTGATTCCTTGCTGCAGGGGATCTTCCTGACCCAGGATCGAACCCAGGTGTCCTGTATTACAGGCAGATTCTTTACCATCTGAGCCACCAGGAAAGCCCCTCTCTCTCTGTCCACTCACATCCAAATCTTGGACTTCACGTCTCCCCACCTCCATGGCCCCGACCTGGTCCAGCCCAGCTTCCCTAACCTTGACAGCGCAGCCTCTCTGCCCTGGTCCCAGGCTCCTGCCCTCGCTCTGACGTCTACTTCTCCCGCAGCCCCCAGGGGGCGCCAGTGAACACCTGAGCCGGGTCGCATCCATCTCCTGCTCGGAACCTATCTGGTTCCCACCTGGTTTGAGTTTCCTGTTGCAGCCATTCTAATCCCCATAAATGTAGCAGCTTAAACAACACACACATGTATCATCTCACGCTTTGGAGGTTAGAAGTTTGGTTCAGGTCTCAGTGGGTTAAGATCCAGGTGTGGGTGACTGTGGGTGATCTAGGGAAGGATCCTGTTAACTGCCCTTTCAGGTATTGGCAGAATTCAGTTCCTTAGGGTTGTAGGACAGAGGTCTCTGCTTGCTTGCTGGTTGTCAGCTGAAGTGGTAGCCTGTTACTCACTGGCTGACGGCCCTTCCATCCATCTTCAAAAATAGCAAAGGGGAGTCTTTTTCATACGGCATCTCTCTGATCCCCCCTTCTGCCTCATTTTTCTTAAAAATTAATTTTTACTGGAGTGTAGTTGCTTTACACAGAGAAGGCAATGGCACCCCACTCCAGTACTCTTGCCTGGAAAATCCTATGGACGGAGGAGCCTGGTAGGCTGCAGTCCATGGGGTCGTGAAGAGTCGGACACGACTGAGCGACTTCACTTTCACTTTTCACTTTCATGCATTGCAGAAGGAAATGGCAACCCACTCCAGTGTTCTTGCCTGGAGAATCCCAGGGGTGGGGGAGCCTGGTGGGCTGCCGTCTATGGGGTCACACAGAGTCGGACACGACTGAAGCGATTTAGCAGCAGCAGCAGCAGCAGCAGTTGCTTTACAATGTTGTGTTAGTTTCTGCTGTACAGCAAAGGGAATCGGCTATGTGTATACATACATCCCCCCTGTTTGTATTGCCTTCCCACTGAGGTCACCACACAGCATTGAGTTCCCTGTGCTATATGTAGGTTCTCGTTAGTCATCTATTTCATACATAGTAGTATATGTATGTCAGAGAAGGCAATGGCAACCCATCCAGTACTCTTGCCTGGCAAATCCCATGGACGGAGGAGCCTGGTAGGCTGCAGTCCATGGGGCCGCTAGGAGTCGGACACAACTGAGCGACTTCACTTTCACTTTTCACTTTCATGCATTGGAGAAGGAAATGCCAATCCACTCCAGTGTTCTTGCCTGGAGAACCCCTGGGACGGGGGAAGCCTGGTGGGCTGCCGTCTCTGGGGTTGCACAGAGTCGGACACGACTGAAGCGACTTAGCAGCAACAGCAGCGGTATATGTATATAAGTCCCAGTCTCCCAGTTGACCCACTCTCCCCTTCCCCACCCCCTTGGTAACCATAAGTTTGTTCTCTACATCTGTGTCTCTGTTTCTGCCATGCAAGTAAGTTCATCTCTACCATTTTTCTAGACCCCACATACAAGCGATATTATTCGATATTGTTTTTCTTTTTCTGACTTACTTCACGCTGTAAGTCAGTGTGATTGTTTAACAACATACATTACAATCACAAATCACATTACAATGTGATTGTAATGACAACAATCTCTAGGTCTGTTGTGTCTCTGCAAATGGCACTATTTCATTCCTTTGTATGGCTGAGTAATATTCCATTGTATATACGTACCTCATCTTCTTTATCCATTCCTCTGTTGATGGACATCTAGGTTGCTTCCATGTCCCGGCTATTGTAAATAGTGCTGCAATGAACATCAGGGTGCATGCCGCCTTGTGAATTATGGTTTCTCTGGATATATGCCTAGAAGTGTTATTTCTGGGTTGTATGGGAGCCCTATTTTAGTTTTTCAAGGAAGCTCCATACTGCTCTCCAGGCTTCCCAGGTGGTACTAGTGGTAAAGAACATGCTTGCCACTGCAAGAGACATGAGATGCGAGTTTGATCCCTGGGTCAGAAAGATCCTCTGGAGGAGGGCATGGCAACCCACTCCAGTATTCTTGCTTGGAGAATCCCCATGGACAGAGGAGCCTGGTGGGCTACAGTTCATGGGGTCGCAAAGAGTCAGACACAGCTGAAGTGACTTAGCATAATACTAAGAGGAGTTTTACCAATTTACATTCCCACCAACAATGGGAGAGGGTTCTCTTTTCTCCACACCCTCTCTGGCATTTCCTGTTTGTAGAATTTTTGATGGTGGCCATCTGACCAGCGTGAGGTGATACCTCATTGTAGTTTTGATGTGCATTTATCTAATAATTAGTGATGCTGTGCATCTTTTCATGTGTTTGTTGGCCATCTGTCTGCTTCCTTCTGCCATACTTAAGGACTTGTGTGGTTAAATTGGGCCTGCCCTATAATGAGGATAACTTTGTCTGAAGATCCTTAATTGCAAAGTTCCTTTTACCAGACAAAGTAACACATTCACAGGGCCCAGTGATTAGGACATCTTTTGAGGGCCATTATTTTGTCTACCAAGCTCCTCTCTCAGAGTGAAACCCCAGATCCTCACCAAGGCCATGAGATCCTGCACACTCTGCCCCCATTGCCTCCCTGCCCTCATTTCCCTTCACCTCCTCCCCTCTCTCCCTCCCTCCCATCACAGGGGCCCACTCCACTGTTCTCCAACTCATCAGGCACATTCCTGCCTCAGGGCCTTTGCACAGGCTGTTCCCTCTGCCCGGATCAGCCTCTTGCAGATATCTGCCTGCCTTCTCCCTCACCTCCTCCAAGTGTCCCCTCACCTGTCCCCTCCCCAGGGCAGTCTTCCCTGTTACACACAACTCCCCTTCCACTGATTTACAACCATTACCAACCCCTATCACAGCTTTGTTTTTTCTGTATCACACTCACCACCTTGAGATACGGCCAAAGATGTTTACTTGTTGTTTGCCTTGTCTCTTGTCTGTCTCTCCCACCTATCAGAGGATATCAGCTCACCAGGGGAAGTACTGATCCATGGCCAGGGGTTGGGGAACACCGCTTTAACATATGAATGGTGGAGAAAGCACATTCAGTCCATAACACAGGATTACAGAGCTACTGAGTGCTGGAGCTGAGATTCAAGCCCAAGCTCCTACCCACTGATTCTTATAGAGGATGGAGAAGCAGAAAGCTTGCAGAGGGAAGACAGAACAGATCAGAGAGCCAAGAGAATGCCCTGATCTCTGCCCAAGGAGCCAGGGGTTGGGGAAACCTGAGCCCACTTGGGGCCAAGACCACCCTAAGGTTTTGCAGTGTGCGTTGTTGCTTTAAACCCTAAATTGGACCTGGTCATTCTTTTGTGCAAAACCCTCCATTGGCTTCTCATCACTCTTAGAAAAAGTTATGGGCTTCTCCCCATGACCAATAAGCCCCTGTCCCCTCCCTGCTCTCATCTCTTGCCACTATCCTCCCTGATTTCACTCCAGCCCCCTTGATGTTTCTCAAACACATCTAGTGAGTGCGAGCCTCAGGGCCTTTGCACATGCTTTTGCTGGCATTTGCAGGGCTTGCTCTCTCTTCATTCAGGTTTCAGCTTCAGGCATAGACTGTTTCCTAAAATTCCTTTTTCCTTATTTTTTTTGGTAAGCAATTATTTTTCATTGTGATAAAATACCCATAGAAAAAGTTTAGTACATGAAGTATATTCACAATGGTGTATACAACCGTCACTATTGTCTAGTTCCAGAACTTTGTCATCACTCTCAGTGGAAACTCCATCCATGCTCATTATTCAGTCACTCCCCATCCCCCCTCCATTTTCCTTTTTTTGTGTTTTGTTTTTTATTTTTTCCCTTTTTTGTGTTTTGTTTTTTATTTGGCTGCACTACATCTTGATTGTGAGATCTTTAGTTGCAGCATGTGGGATCTAGTTCCCTGACCAGGAATCAAACCCAACCCCCCAGCACTGGAAGCCTGGTTTCTTAGCCACTGGACCACCAGGGAAGTCCCTGTGCTGGGTCTTTGTTGCTGCACTCAGGCTTTCTCTGGTTGCCCTGAGCGGGGACTACTCTGCGTTGCAGTGCACGGATGCCTCTCTGAGCTGGCTTCTCTTGTTGCAGAGCATGGGCTCTAGGCACTTGGGCTTCAGTAGTTGTGGTGCTCGGGCGTGTGGAATATTCCCAGGCCAGGGAGTGAGCCTGTGTCCTCTGCATTGGCAGGTGGGTTCTTAGCCACTGGACCATCAGGGAAGACCCTGTCTTTGCATTAATAGAACAATCCCATTTTTTAAGCTAGCTGCACAGCCATCCAAGAAAAAGACTACATTTCCCAGCCTCCTTGAAGCTACGGCAATGTGACTTCATTCTGACCAATGGCACGTGAGCAACTGGCAATGAGTGCAGCCTCTGGGCAATGCCCTTGAAGGGGAGGAGTGGAGCCTCCTCCTGACCTTTCCCTGTCCTGTTGGCTGGATGTGATGAGGGATCATGTTGTCCCACTTTAGAGGTAGTAGAACAGAAAACAGAAAGAGCCTGTGTGGCTACCACAATGTTACCAACTATTCCAGCCCTGGACCATTTATACCTAGCTTAATAAGTGAATGCTTAACAGACCTATTTCTTATTTGAGCCACTGTAACATTGGGTTTCTGTTCTAGTAGCCAAGATATGTTTTTGTTTGTTTTTAAAAATATATTTATTTGACTGCACTCAGTCTTAGCTTTGGCACGTGGAATCGTCAATCTTTGTTGCAGCATGCGGATCTCTTAACTGTGGCATGTGGAA
Organism: Bos grunniens; assembly: GCF_055505025.1. Classification (NCBI taxonomy): domain Eukaryota; kingdom Metazoa; phylum Chordata; class Mammalia; order Artiodactyla; family Bovidae; genus Bos; species Bos grunniens. Next base: position 11,538,119 of record NC_141171.1, read on the forward strand.
TCTAGTTTCCTGACCAGGGATCAAACCCAGGCCCACTGCATTGGGAGTAGGGGATGGTCTTAGCCACTGGACCATCAAGGAAGTACCCAAAATGATATTGTAACTAATACAGAATTTGGTAGTAGAATCTAAACTATGTGGAATTTCCTTGGCAAGTGGGCAACTGGTGATGACTGAGATATGACAGGCGAGGAAATGCATGGCCTCTGTTATGCAGGGACAAAACATTTAGGAAGCCTACTGCTATAGACAGAATGTATGAGCCCCTCCAGTTGAGAGATTGAAACCAAATCACCAATGTGATGGTATTAGGAGGTGGGGGCTTTTGGGAGGTGATTAACTCATGAGGGTGGAGCCCTTGTGAATGGGATTAGTGCCCTTACGAAGAAAACCCTGGAGAGCTCCTGGCCTCTTCCACCAAGTGAGGACATGGGAAGAAAACAGCATCTATGAAGCAGGCCCTCACCAGACACCAAATCTGCCGGGACCTTGATCTTGGACTTTCAACTGGGATAAATAAATGTCTGTTGTTTATAAGCCACCTGGTCTGTAGGATTCTGTTATAGCTGCCCAAACAGACTAAGACACCTTCCATCTGTCCTATCCTTGAAGACAGCCTGTAGCTCTAGGGAGAGTGGTTGTCTTTCCAACACAAACCATGCACCAGTTATGACTATTATGTGAGTCAGAAATAAACTTGTATGTCCTTGAAGCCATGATAATGTTGTCCTCAGGCTTCCCTGGCTGCTCAGCAGTCAAGAATTCACCTGCCAATGCAGGAGACATTGGTTTGATCTCTGGATTGAGAAGATCCCCTGGAGAAGGAAATGGCAACCCACTCTAGCATTCTTGCCTGGGAAATCCCACGGACAGAGGAGACTGCCAGACTTTACAGTCCATGGGGTTGCAAAGAGTCAGATAGGACTTATCGACTAAAGAACAACAACATTGCCCTTGCTCTCCATGTCCATTCAGCTTCTGAGTTCAGATGGCAAGAGTCTGGATGGCCAGTTCAGACAGTGATGGAGACTGCATTTTCCAAATAGCAGACTTCTGGGCAGTGAAGGGTACCTGCGTTTGGGGGCCTTGTTGTTATAGCAGCCTAACATTTGCCTTAACTAATACTCACTCACAAAATGGACTGCTTCCTTTATTGAGTATTACAAGGATTCAACGAGGGAATACACGCACAGCACTGTGTGCCAGGCACACAGTAGGTGCTCAGTAAATGGTCATTGGTTTTCCCCCACCATCATCACCTCTGGTTTAGGGAAAGAGATGTTCCTTCTCAAACTTCTGGGGAAGATGCTTTGGTATCTCTTGTTTTGAGACAAAAAGACTGGTCCCCAGACTGGCTTCCTCTCCAGCCACAGCTCCCATCTGGCAGCCCCCCTCCCCACAGCTCATTCACTCTCCTCTCTCTTCTTCTAATAATGCTGTTCCCTCCCGGTACTCCTTCTTGCCTGATTATTTCCTTTCACCCTGCCCTTATTCCTTCCTTGAATTCCCCTCCACCAAAGCTGTAAGCTCACGGCCAGCAGCCAGCTGCACAGATGAGGGCCAGTTTCTCACAAAACTTTTTATGAACCTCCCTTGACTACTAAGTGGTTAAAAATATCCACTCCGCCCAGGCAATTTTGCTAAGCTGGTGTCAGGGGGAGAAAGGGAGACGCGGGAGAGCTCACAAATGAAGCAAATTGCTGAAAATCGGATTTTTACTGTCTTATCTAGGAGCCACATGAGAGGAGAGAAGATTGCAATTTCTGCCGGAACTTTCTCACATCCCCGTGTCTGAGGCGAGAAAGTGGCAGAGAGGAGGGGAGAGGCGAGTGAGAGAAGAAAGAACAGAAGGAGAGAGAGAGGCTAGGGATTTCCCTGGCAGCCCAGTGGTTAATGTTCCACACTCCCACTGTAGGGGGTGTGGGCTTGATCCCTAGTCAGAGAACTAAGATCCCACATGTTGTGTGGAGCAGTGAGGAGAAAAAAAAAATTAGAGGCTAGAGAGAGAGAGCGGGAAGGTCTGGATGCCGCAACCCCAGCCTGGGGTACCTAATCGGGCTGCATCTCTCTCAATGGCTCAGCAGGTAGAGAATCCGCCTGCAATGCAGGAGACACAGGAGACACAGGAGGTTGAATCCCTGGGTCAGGAAGATCCCCTGGAGAAGGAAATGGCAACCCATTTCCTTCTTACCCAGAAAATTCTTAAGTATTTTCAGTAAAAAAAAAAAAACTCAGTATTTTTTTTCAGTAAAAAGATTCAGTATTCTTGCCTGGAAAATTCCATGGATAGAGGAGCCTGGCAGGCTACAGTCTGTGGGGTCACAGGAGTCAGACACAAGTGGGCACACACACAGATCTCTCTCAAAGCCCCTTTGGTCACAGCATCCAATTTTTTTTAAACTTTATTAGTATTATTATTATTTTGGCTGCCTGGCATGTGGGGTCTTAGTTCCTCGACCAGGGATCAAACCTGTCCCCCTGCACTGGAAGTACAAAGTATTAAGCACTGGATCACCAGGGAAGTCCAGCATCCAGTTTTAACTGCTCAAGTTGGTGTAATAGGGAGGAACCACTCACCCACTTTACTGATGAGAATACTGAGGCTCAGAGAAGGAAGCCTTTGCTCAATCATAGAGCTGACTCACTCAATGACTAAATGAGAATCTAGAACAGGGGTGGGGAAGTTTTTTCTGTAAAGGATCAGAGTAAACATTTTCAGCTTTGGAGGCTACATAATCTCTATAGCAAAGACTCAACTCTGCCCTTTTATGGTGCCATAGACAACAAGTAAAGGAATGGGCATCTCTGTGTATCAATAAAGCTTTATTTACAAAGTCAAGTGGGGAGCTTCCCTGGCAGTCCAGTGGTTAGGGCACCATGCTTCCACTGTGAGGAACACAGGTTCAATCCCTTGTCAGGGAGCTAAAATCCTATGTGCCACTGGACGTGGCCAAAAAAATAAATAAAACAAAACCAAGTGGCCCACTGGATTTGGCCTGGGGCCTTAACTTGCAAACCTCTGGTCAAGTGCTGTACTGTCCAAGATGGTAGCCACTAGCCACCTGTGGCTACTTATACTTAAATTCATCTGAAGTAAACAAAATTAAACATTCAATCCCTCAATCATGCTAACCATGATTCAAGTGCTCAATGGCTGGACTTCCCTCGTGGCTCAGTGGTAAAGAATCTGCCTGCCAAGTCAGGGGACACAGGTTCAATCCCTAGTCTGGGAAGATTCCGCATGCCTCGGGGCAAACAAGCCAGTGCGGCACAATTACTGAGAGGGGCTCTAGAGGCTGTGCAACAAGAGAAGCCTCCACTCGCTGCAACTGCAGAAAGTCTCATGTAGCAATGAAGACCCAGCATGGTCAAAGAAATAAATAAACTTGGTAAGAACGGAACTCAAAGGCTGCGTGTGGCCATGCATGGGGGGTACTCTTAGATAGCCCAAAAGGGACCATTTCTATCATCACAGAAAGTTCTATTGCACAGTGCTGCTCCAGAGTTTCTGTCTCTAGATCAGGGGCTTCTCTGGTAGCTCAGTGGTAAAGAATCTGCCTGCCAATGCAGGAGATGCAGGAGGTGGGGCTTCAATCCCTGGGTCAGGAAGATCCCCTAGAGGAGGCAACGGCAACCCACTCCAGTATGCCTGCCTGGGAAATCCCGTGGACAGAGGAGACTGGCGGGCTACAGTCCAGGGGGTCACAGAAGAGTCAGAGACGACTGAGCACACACACAATGGGCTTTTTACTTTGCTTCCTCACCTCCCCACACATCTCTATTCTATAAAATAGACATGACTGAGCATGCACGCATGTGTTTTCTATTAATAGTAGTTGAAGAAATGATATTTGGGTCTGTGGAAAGGCCTTTATACTTTGATTTATTCAAACAACAAACATTTTGCCCACTGCTCTCTGAGTGCCAGACCCTGCTGTTGGTGCTGAGGGCACAGAGAAGATGGAGACAGGCCCATTCTGGATTCATTCATTGCTTTTTTGTCCCTCTGAATCACCTTCCACCCACATATCTGTGTGGCATCCTCTGACGCTTCATTCAGGTTTTCTCTCTTGCCACCTTCTCCAGGAAGGCTTTCCTGACCACAGAAGCTCAAAAGAGAGCCTCTTTCTCATGCTCTTTACTCTGCTTGATTTCTCTTCACAGCTCTCCCTGAAGCTGTGTTATATATCCACTTATCTGCTTATTTGTTTTCACCTTCTCCACCAGAACTGAAAATCCGTTAAAGCAGGAGTTTAGTTCTGCTTTCTCTTTGACAAGAATGGTGGCTGTGAGCCCAGGTTTTGGAACTGACTGCCTGAGTTTGCGTACTTCCCTCCCTTCTTGCAGGCTGTATGATGTTCAGCCAGATGCCTGGGCTCTGTCCATCTCCGTTTCCTCACCTATAAAATGGAGATAATAATAGTATGTTGAATGGTGACCCCCAAAAGACACACCCATATGCTAATGCCTGGACTCTATGAAGTGATCATATTTTGAAAAAGGATCTTTGCAGAGAATTCCCTGGTGGTCCTGTAGTTAGGACTCGGTGCTTCCACTGCAGTGGGCATGGGATCTATCCCTGCGAGGAACTAAGATCCAACATGCCTCATGGCACAGCCAAAAATAAGAAAAGAAAAGGGAACTCTGCAGATGTATTAAGTTAAGGATTCGAGATGAGGTCATTATCTTGGATTATCTAGGCAGTCTCTGAATCCAATGACAAATATTCTTATAAAAGAAGAGAAAGGGAGACAGGTAAGGACATGATCCAACCCAGAAGTGACACACGTTGGTTCTGCTCAAAATTCATTGGCCAGAACTCATCATGTGGACCCAGTTAATTACAAGGGGGCCAGGAAATGTGATTCTGCCTGGAATGGGGAGAACCGGAAATATTTGGAGAACAGCAGTCATGACTTAAACACACAGCATGGAAGGGTGGTCTGTAGAGACAGGGAGAACCCCAAACCCAACATTTAGTGACTGGGTGGATAAGGACCCTGTAAAGGAGGTTATAAAGGTAGGGATGAGGTGGGCTCTGAGACTTTTCTGTGCGTTGTTCTGATGGCTGCTACAGGCAGAGGAAAGGTGACCCAAAAAAGGGCCAGGAACTGAGTGATGAGAGCACGTGAATGGCCAGGCTGGAGATCTTCCCTACAGTGGCCCAATAGTCCATCCTCCCCAGGATCCCACTGCATTGGATAGGCTCAGGCTAGGGAGACAGAATCCCCTCTAGGTATTACAACAGGAAGGGATTTAATGCTGGAAATCAGCCTGCAAAACAACTAGAAGGGTTAGAGGAAGACCTGCCAGCATCCAAGAAGGCAGAGCCCACAGGAACCATGGAGAATCGTTGTTCAGTTGCTAAGTCATGTCCGACTCTTTGCAACTACATGGACCGCAGCACGCCAGGCTCCTCTGTCCTCCGCTATCTCCCAGAGTTTGCTCAAATTCATGTCCATTGAGTTGGTGATGCTAAACATCTCATCTCTAAACATCTCATCCTCTGTTGCCCCCTTCTCCTCCTGTCTTCAATCTTTCCCAGCGTCAGGGTCTTTTCCAATGATTTGTCTCTTCACATCAGGTGGCCAAAATATTGGAACTTCAGCCTCAGTGACAGCCATTCCAATGAATATTCAGGGTTGGTTTCCTTGAGGGTTGACAGGTTTGATCTCCTAGCAGTCCAAGCGACTCTCAAGAGTCTTCTCCAGCACCACAATTCAAAAGCGTCCATTCTTCAGCACTCAGCCTTCTTTATGGTCCAACTCTCACATCTGTGCATGACTTCTGGAAAAACCATAGTTTTGACTATACACATCTTTGTCGACAAAGTGATCTCTCTGCTTTTTCATATGCTGTCTAGGTTTGTCATAGCTTTTCTTCCAAAGAGCAAGCGTCTTTTAATTTCATGGCTGCAGTCACTGTCTGCAGTGTTTTTGGAGCCCAAGAAAATAAATTCTGTCACTGTTTCCACTTTTTCCCCTTCTATTTGCCATGAAGTGATGGGACCGGCTGCCATGATCTTAGTTTTTTGAATGTCGAGTTTCAAGCCAGCTTTTTCAACTCCCAGCCTCAACATCAAAGTGGGTGTTTGCAGGATGATGCCCAGAAGAAACCTCACAACTGTCATTTGCAAGCCCTGAGTTACTGCTCAGAGCATCCCCAACCAGAGAAGGGATGGCTCCTGTTTCTCTCCTGTCTCACCAATCTTGCGTGAATGCCTCTTAATTGTAGACTGCATTCTCTAACCCTGCTGACAGTGGAGTTTTAGATGTGTAGTTCCCAGAGGTGCAGAGTTGCTAGCAGACACCCCAGCATACCCTAAAAAGGTGAAACATGGAGATGGTGATGAGGATTCAGAGCAAGAAGTTGGAAGTGATCCTGAGCCATGGTGGGGATCGGACCCCACTCCAAATGTCCAAGACAGCCTCCTTATTCCATGAGGTTTTTCCTCCCCAGGTGTCTCTTAAATTGGGGTCTTCCCTACAAAAGCAACAAACATTGGGCAACAAAGTAGAGCCCTGGTGATGAAGGAGATGTTTAAAAGTAAAGAATGGAGCCATATTCATTGGTCAAAAGAAATGACCTATCAGAGGACATGGAGGAAACTTAAACGTATTACCGAGTGAAAGAAGCCAGTCTAAAGAGGCTGCAGACTCTGATTCCAACTATATGATATTCTGGAAAAAGCAAAACTAAAGAGGCAGTCCAGAGAAACTTGTTGCTGGGAGTTCTGGTGGAGCTGGGAGGAATGAGTAGGTGGAGCACAGGAGGGCTTTCAGGGCAGTGAAACTATTCTGTATGAAACTTTCATGGTGGATCTGTGACATCTTGCAAGAGTGAAGCCTAATGTGAACTGTGGACTTTAGTTAGTAATCAATATTGGTTCATCAATTGCAACAAATGTACCACAGCAATGCAAGATGTTAATAATAGGAGAAATTGGCAGGAGAGATATGCAAACTGTCTGCACTATTCATCCAGTTGTCTTATAAATGTAAAACTGCTCTAAAAAATAAAATCTCCTAATTACAAAAAAAAAAAAGTAGAGTGACTTCTTGGGGCTGAATCGTGCTCCACTGTGCAGGTGTTCTCTGATGATCAGAAGGAGCCGATTGCTTGAGCTGCCATGAGTGTACTAAGCAGTGAGCTTCCAACCCACTAGCAGTCATGAACTACTCACCTTGAGCAGAGCTGAGGACTAGCCTGGCCTGCTTCTCTTATCCAACTCAGAGGTCTGTCTCCAGGCTCCCTTGGCAAGAACTATCTTGGTCTCTCCTATATTAGTAAGCAAACTGGACCTTAGTTTCACTGTCTGTAAGTGGAGCTATAATATGTAGTAGTCAGGACAGCCTAGGTTATACTACATAACAAACAAGCCCAGATTGCTGAGCTATAAGGGGCTGTGTTTATAGGTTCCAGACACACTGTTTGTCAGTAGTCAAGAAAATGTGATTTTCAAAAAAGGATCCGTTATATACAGCAGGCCCAGGTTTGCAGCAGATAAGAGGGGCAGGGCAGATATTTCCGAGTTTCCACGGTAGAAACAGAAAACCCAGAGATGCAGACACTTTCATAAACGTGGCTGCCTGCCCCCTGCCTGGAGCCAAACAAGGAGACTGAACAGTTTCAAACTCAACCTCTCCCAGCATCCACTCTCCCAGTCCCAGAGCAAGCCCCATTCTGTTTTTCTCCCTGCCCCACATTCCTTCAGAGCTGGACGTTAATAAACTCATCACTGATGAGCAGGGAACACATCTGCTGAGGTTTTAATTACAGCAGAAAATTGGCCCAATTGGTATTTAATGTAGAGTAAGTACTGAGTTAACTGGTCAGGGCAGGAGTTGCTGAGGTTTGCATGGAGGTGTCCTGAGCCCTGCCCGGCTAGGTATCCCTGGGAATCTCTGAGGGCAGGTGGGGGCATGGTTCTGGTTCTCTGGGGGCTTCAGGAGGACCTCGCAGGCCCTGGAAGAGGAAGGGAAGCAGGCTGGGTGAAGAGGTGAAAGGACATTTCTAAAACCTCAGCTCAGAGCTCTGCTCTCTGGCCTTGGGAATTTTCTCCCCTGTAATACTTGATCACCAGCTCGTACAGGCAGCAATAGAGGAAGGGTTGGGGATCCCACAAGAAGGTGTAGGAGGTGGGGAAGGCAGTGGAGGTCTGCTAGGACTGGAAGGATTGGGCCCCCAGATGGTCAAGTTTATGCCAAATGAATTAAACTTTCTGAGTGAGGACTGGGGAGGAGAAAGCTCCCTGTCCTTTTACCCAGCTTCCTGTGTCTCCCCCAGAGGATGTGATAGAGCCAAACCTTCCAGGAGAGCTAGTGCTCATGAGAGAAAGAAATGAAAATCCCCAAACAATCAGAGGAAACAGGATAGGAGGAAACAACCCCACCCAGAATCCACTGTGGTTTATGAACTTTCCATACATTCCTGGTCCCCAGGATGACTGCATCTCACCCAGAGAGACAGTTTAGAAATCAGAGCAGAGTCCCTGGAGTCAGGTTGCCAAGACACTGTCTCTGACAGTGTCTCTTACCAGCTGTGTGACTGAGGGCAAGTGACTTAAACTTTGCCTCAGTTTTCTTACCTGTAAAATGGGGGTATAATTTCAAACCATTAGGCAAGACTAGGCCCAGCTGCAGAAACAAAAAAACCCAGTGTCTCAGTGGCTGAAAATCACAAAGTTTATTTCTCACTCATGTTTTATGTCTATTTTGGGTCATTGAGGGGAGGCTTTGCACATCATAGTCATTAGTGGAGCATTCACATTCTGGAACATTTCTGGCTGTCACACCAGAAGGACATAAGAGCTTTGGAAGTTCCTGCACAGGCAATTCGGAGAAGGCAATGGCACCCCACTCCAGTACTCTTGCCTGGAAAATCCCATGGATGGAGGAGCCTGGTAGGCTGCAGTCCATGGGGTCCCTAAGCTCTAGCATGGGAATAATATGTGTCAGTTTCACTCACAGCTCCTTGGTTAGAACTAGTCACATGACCTCACCCACAGGATGGGCAGGAAGCACCATTCTTGGCCAGCAGCACTGGCGGTTGTGAGTCCATAATGAGTGTGAAGTGCTGAGGATCAGGCCTGGCCTGTAGTGAGCACCCCGTGCGTGTTCCCAATTTTGTGTTTCAGCAGGAAAAGTGATTCCATTCAGATGCCTGTTGTCCTTCTGACACTGGTTGAGCAGGATCAAGATGGACTAGTGGCCGGAAGCCTGGAAGGTACGCTCCAGGTATGCACCAGGTGTATCCCAGGGATGTCCAATCACTGAGGTCCAGGCCAGGGCATACTTGTGCCTGATCCTGAACCTGGACAAGACCATAGAGTTCCATCATGTATTCTGGGCTGGGAAAGGTGAGCTGGAGCCTGCCCTGGGCCAACAGGCATCCCCCAATCCTACAGAGACGCACCCCACCCCACATCATCCATGCTCCCTGGGCAAGGGCAAGTGCTCCTGTCGGCAGCCCTGAACCTTTGGGAGAGTTAGGAGTCTGCCATACCCCGCATTGTCCTTCATGTATCTGCTGACTGACATCCTTTTCTCTTGATTCACTTGGAACCGAGTCCTTTCACTCACTCAGTTCTCAACCCAAATAGAGGAAGTGACAGATCACAGGTAAGGAAACAGGCTGTCAGAGGCAAAGTCACCCACTCAGTGTCTGCCAGCAGAAAGGGATGGAGGCAGAATTCAAATCCAGGCTGCTCTGTCTACGGAGCTTGAAAAAATGTCTCCAGGAAAAAAAAAAAAAAAATGTCCCCAGGGACTTCCCTAGTGGTCCAGTGGTTAAGAATCCACCTGCCAATGTAGGGGACACGAATATGATCCCTGCTCCGGGAAAATCCCATGTGCCGAGGAGCAAGTAAGCCCTCGAGCTCCAATTATTGGAGCCCAGGTGCCCTAGAGCCCAAGCTCTGTAACGAGAAGCCACAGCCATGAGAAAGCCGAGAGCTACAGCTAGAGAGCAGCCCCACTCACCATAACTAGAGAAAGTCTGTGTAACGAAGACCCAGCGCAGCCAGAAAATAAAATTAATTAATTAATATTCTAAAAATGTCACCAGCCTGCCTCTCTGAGGCTGCCCCTGCGTCCCCCACTAGCCCCCAAAGTGTCCCACCAGCCTTCCACAACCTTCCCCCTCAACCCAGCCCCTGAGAGCAGCAATCACGCAGAGGTACTGGTTTTACCATCATCCAACCAGAGCTCCCTTCCAAAGTGGGAACTGAGGCCTCTTAGGCATCCAGGTAGCCCCCCCCCAAAAGGTCACCATCACCCAAGGGCTCGAAAAGCACTGGCCACTCTAGTGAAAGTCCAGGCGCCCTCCACAGATGCAGCCTAATTACACCAACAGGGCCCAGCCAGGCAGCTCCTGGGCCGGGAGGCTTCCTCCAGCAGCTTCGGCTTCAAGGAGGCACCAGAGAAGTGCAGCTTGCCAGTTATCCAGCCCCTGTGGGAACGGTGGGAGGCCTCGGCCAGCCTGACCAGGAGGGGCCCTTTACCTGGGCTTTGTAGCCACATCGGTGGATTCCCAGATGGGGAGAGGAACAGGCAGTGTCCTGGCATGCTAGCAGGTACAGGGAAAGAAGTGCCTGCCTGCCCTTCCCAGGGGGATTCATATATATATATATATATATATATATATATATATATATATACACACACACACACACATACACACACACACACACACGTGTGTGTGTGTGTGTGTGTGTGAGAGAGAGAGAGAGAGACACCACACTGCCCCTCCTCTGTTACAGGGGGCCGAGAAGCTCCCCCCACCTCAAAGCTTCCCAGGCTTCCCAGGTTTGATTCCTGCAAGCTAAACCCTGCCTGGGGCCTCCCTGCCCAGAAAGGGCAGGAAAGGAGAGTTAAGGAGGATTTAGAGACCCGCCCACCTGCTGAGAGATTAGATGAGATCAATATACAGAGAGCTGGGCCAAGATCCCCTGGAGGGGCTCGTTAAGACCCGTGACCCTGAGAGGTAATTAACAGGCTTGCAGGGGTTGGGCGGGAGTACCACCCCACCCCCACCCAAGTACTCAAGCAGCCCCCAAAACGAGGGCTGGAGTCCCGGCTCCCTCCTTACTCCTCCACACCAGCCCTCGGTTTGGAATCTGGGTCTTCCATCCAGGTATGCTCCTGGGGTAGTCTGGAGGGAATCATCCGAATAGTCACTATCGTTTATTGGGTGCTTGCTGTGTGCCGCTACCTGTCACACAGTTCTGACCACAATCTGGGAGCAGTCACTAACACATCTACTTTTCAGACGGGGCACAGAAAAGTGGAGGAGCTTGTCCAAGGTCACATCACCAGTAAATGATGAAGACTTCCGTGGTCAGAGGATGAGATGGTTGGATGGCATCACCGACTCGGTGGACATGAGTTTGAGTAAGCTCCAGGAGTTGGTGATGGACAGGGAAGCCTGGCGTGCTGCAGTCCGTGGGGTCGCAAAGAGTTGGACAGGGCTGAGCGACTGAACTGAACTCCCTGGTGGTCCAGTGATTAAGAATCCATCTGTCAATGCAGGGGACACGGGTTCTATCCTTGGCCCGGGAAGACCCCATACCCCGCAGGGCAACTAAGCCGGCGCACCACAACTTCTGAGCCTGCGCTCTAGAGCCCTTGAACCGGAACTACTGCGCCTGCACGCTGCAGCTACTGAAGTCCATGCGCCTAGAGCCTGTGCTCCACAACAAAGGAAACTGCCGCAACGAGAAGCCAGGGCACCACAACAGAGAGCGGCCCCCACTCGAGGCAACTAGAGAAAGCCCACAAAGCAACAAACACCTGTGAAACCAAAAATGAAAATAATTAATTTAAAAAAAAAGTGATGAATCTGGGATTCAAATCCAGGCCCTTGGGAACCAAAGCTTGGGCCCCCACCCTTGTGAACTACAGTTTCTTTTACTTTCTCCGCATCCCCTGACCTGCTCAGACTGCTAGACAAGGTAACACCAATAACACCACCATATCGTCCCCAGTCATTTTTATGGCACCTTTAACCACTTAGAAGTCAACTGAGCATCCAGATGAAAGGAAAAAGTAGCTAGGCAATGAACCACGTACTACCAGCCAAAGCACATAGCCCAGAAGGTCTATAAGCTCCAGGAAGATGGGGATCCCATTAATCTTACCTTGAGAAGCATAAAGACCAGCATGGGGTGAGTGGTCAGTATCTTTTAGTGGAGATGAATCGGACTCATGGTTGTGGCCCTGACATATAGCCTATGTACTCATAGAATGGCAACCCACTCCAGTGTTCTTGCCTGGAGAATCCCAGGGACGGCAGAGCCTGGTGGGCTGCTGTCTCTGGGGTCGCACAGAGTCGGACACGACTGAAGCGACTTAGCAGCAGCAGCAGCAGTGATAGTGAAGTCACTCAGTCGTGTCTGACTCTTTGCGACCCCATGGACAGTAGCCAACCAGGCTCCTCCGTCCATGGGATTTTCCAGGCAACAGTACTGGAGTGGGTTGCCATTTGCTTCTCCAGGGGATCTTCCCAGCCCAGGGATCGAACCCGGGTCTCCTGCATTGTAGGCAGACGCTTTACCATCTGAGCTACCAGGGAAGTCACATTTACTCATAGTTTAGACATAATAATAACTACCATAATAGTTGGTTATGTTAAATGAGCGAAGGGAACTAATCAAGGTGGACAAACCAACAGTGATGAAGGCAAGAGACGGGAGGAAATCTTGCCTGAGTCTGGATTCCTTCTTTTGTAAAATGGGTTATCATAAGGGTTACTGAAAGGTGTATCTTTCAAGTGTCTAGCATGGTGCTTGTCACTTAAATATTAACTTGAATTTTTGAGGAGGCCAGTGTGAAAACTACGAAAACAGACACAAAATCTCAAAAAGCATGGCAGCCTAGGAACAACCTTATGAGGTTTGAGGAGAGCTATTGAACAAGATCAGAACTTGTTTCCGCCACAAAAAGCAGGACTAAGATCCTGTTATTTACAGAAAGCCTAATGGGGATTTGAAAAACTACCTATAACATTGATATAAGTAACAAGAGCTGACATCTATCAGCTCCAGGGCATTTGTACCTCCCTGCAATTGAATGAAATGGGTACTGTAATAATGCCATTTATAGAGAAGGAAATGGAAGCTCAGAAAAGTGAAGAAACTTCCCCAAAGTCGCCCAGCATACAGTGGTCAGGCTGGGACAAGTCCCAGCTCTGTCTAACCCCAAATCCTGCCCTGAGAAAGATTAAAAGGATAAACACCTGAAGATCAACAGTGATTTCCTCAAGGCCAGAAGTTTGGGCAGAATTTATTGTCTTCTGGTATACACGGAGTATGTTTCCTGACTGTAATAAGAAAAAAGCCAAATATTAAAAAAATTCTCCCTAAATATAGGTAAGAGGAAAGTTCAAGAGGAAGAAGACTTTTTGGTTAGGGTCCCCACTGGAAGGACAGGAAAGCCTGGCGTCCTGCAGTCCATGGGGTCGAAAAGAGTCGGACATGACTTAGCGGCTGAACAACCGCATGGAAAGCAGACTCTGAAATTTAGGGATGAGACTTAAGGTCTGTTATAAAGATTCAGGAAAGGCCCTTCCTGGATGTCCAGTGGTTAGGGCTCCAAGCTTCCACTGCAGGGGGCACGGGTTCAATTCCTGGTTGGGAAACTAAGATCCTGTAGGCCTCATGGTGTAGCTGAAAAAAAAAAAAAAAGTTTAAGGAAGCTGTCGGAAAAGTTCCTTCATGCAACCTGGGGCCCGGTGAGGTTGGGGAACCATTACCACCCCTGGGAGCAGTGGTTTCTGGTCAGGGGAGTGACCAGTTTGCAGGACAGGCTTAGAGCTATCCCCCCGCCTCTCCCATCCACCATCACCTACTGGGTACCTCCTGAATCCACTGGAAGCCAGAGGACCAGGGAGACTCCAATCCACTCCAACATCCCAGGCTGGATGGAGGGGAATGAAAGTGGGTCTTTTTTTTTCAATTTGGTTGTGCCGGGTCTTAGTTGCAGCATATGGCATCTTTAGTTGAGGCATGCAGGATCTTTTAGCTGTGTCATATGAATTAGTAAAGCCATGTGGGATATAGTTCCCTGACCAGGGATCGAACCCAGGCCCTCTGCATTGTGAGCCTGAAGTCTTATCCACTGGACCACCTGGGGAGTCCTGAAAGTGGGTCTTGAAGGCCACATGGGAACTAATTTATCCTACCTCATATCCCCTGGTTGTTTAAGAGTCAACTCTGGTGGCTCAGATGGTAAAGTGTCTGCCTACAATGCGGGAGATCCGGGTTCAATCCCTGGGTCGGGAAGATCTCCTGGAGAAGCAAATGGCAACCCACTCCAGTATTCTTGCCTGGAGAATCCCATGGACGGAGGAGCCTGGTAGGCTGCAGTCCATGGGGTCGCAAAGAGTCGGACCGACTGAGTGACTTCACTTTCACATATCCCCTCTGGAATGTAAATGAGCAAGGGACAGGATCAGGAAGCCATCCAGACACAAGTCCTGAAGCAGCTGTGACTCTTAACATACAGGAAGTGAGAAGGAGGCAGAGGGCAGGCAGCCCTTCTCTGTACCCTCAGTGGGGGGCCATGGGTCCATTTTAGAGCTGTCAGCTTGGGTGGTTCAAGGGTCCAGGATTACTAAGAGTCTGGGGAATGCTCTCATTTCCAAGAGTGCTCAAACCTCAGTTCCCTAATCCATGAAATGGGTATAACCATGGCTATGCCACAAAGTCACTGTGAGAGTTCGCTACATCATTACACATAAAAGGACCGGGACCATAAAAACGGTAATAGACGTATTGAGTGACAGTTGTGTGCTACAAGTTGTTTAATCGCTTTTCCCGTGTTAATCCACTTAAGTCTCACAATAACACTATAAAGTAGGATTTAGAGATTCAGTTTTGTGAAAGTGGAAACAGGAAGGTTAAAGAATGAGCTGAGGCCCCACAGTGAGGCTGCTGGACCCTTGACCTTCCTTTACCAAATGCAGTGCTTTTTCTACCCACAACCCCATAACTCCCATGGAAAAGAACAGATGAACAAATGGAGGAATGTCAGAGCTGGAGAAAGACTATATTTTCTTGGAGCTGGTGGCGGGTGGCGGTGGGTGGCTAGTATAATAACCCAGGGACCACGTGTACCCATCCCTCTCCTTAAAAAAAAAAAAAAAAGTATTTATTTTTTTGGCTGCACTGGGTCTTAGTTGCAGCTTGCGGGACATTTGGTTGAGTCATGTGGGACCTAGTTCCCTGACCAGGAATCAAACCAGGGCCCTTGCATTGGGAGCTTGGAATCTTAGCCATTGGACCAACAGGAAGTCCCCTTCCTCTCCCTTCTTAACCATTGAGTTCCACTCAGACCTTTCTTGCCAAATCAGGGAGGGGTTTGGGGCAAAACTGGTAGGGGGAAGCATCTTTTTCAAGATCAGAGGAAGGGGGCTTCTCCTCTCCTGATTCTCATTTCACTTTTATGGGGGAAAAGCACCCCCGCCATGCGATGAGATGAAGCAATGGTTCCTGGGGGCCTCGTGGCCCCATTGCCATAGCAACCAGATTCACTAGCAGTTTCTGGTACAGAAACATTGCTTGGACCCACAGCTTGGGCTGGAGAAGTTGAAGGGTAGAAAAGAAACTTTAAGAGCTTTCTTTTGCTCTGAGACTGGACCACTTACTCTTCAGGGCCAGTGGAGACTAGAAGTCCAAGTCCCAGGACACGGGGGAGAGGCACTCCCACCCTCGGCCCCCACTCCTGAATCTGGGGCAGCTGCTTAAATTTTCCAACTTTTGTCTGCACCAAAGACTGTTGTGAAACATCTGAGGAGGGAAGTGTCAGGCAGGATTCACTCAGCATATAGGTCACTTATAGCTCTAGGGGACTTTTTCTTTTGTTTTGCTCTTTTCCTTTTCTTCCCTTTGAATGAGGTATAATTTGCATAAGGTAAAGTGATCAGATGTTGTTTCAGCTTGATGAATTTTTGTGTGTCTATACCACCCAGCTCAGGAGAGGTCAGGTCCATTCTTCCAGAAAGTTCCCTTACGCCCTTTCCTGAAACTCAGTATTCCCCAATCTGACTCTATCATCACGGGTTAGTTTTACTTGTGCTTGAACTTCATGTAAGTGGAACTGTGTGTCCTCTTCTGTATCTTGTGTCTTTCATGTTATGTTCAACCTCTGGTGTTATTAGCCTGTTCTTTTTTATTGTTGTATTTTGTTGTAAGGATTACTGTTTCCTTGCTCTACTGTTGATGGATATTTGAATTGTTCGCAATAATTGGTTACTGTGACTAAAGCTGCTATGAACATTCTTATATGTGTCTTTTGGGAAACACAAGTTCACATGTCTGTTGGGTAAGTACCCAGGAGTAGAACTGGTGGGTAGTAAGGCAGGTGTTACGTGTAGTCTTAGGAGATAGTGCTAGTTTTCCAAAGTGGTTATAGCGTTTCACGTTCCCACCAAGAGTGCATCAAGATTCCAGCTTCTCCACATTCTGTCAACAACACTTAGCATTAGCAGTTTTTCATTCTAGCCATTCTGGTGAGTCTGATATTTCATTGTGGTTTTATTTACATTTCTGTGATGACCAATGACACTAAGCATTTTCCCAAAAGCTTATTGGCCATTTTGATAACTGTCATTTCAACTCTGCTATCAGTTTGGTTTTCTTGATTTGTAGATACTCTTTATATATTCCGAATATGAGTCCTTTGTCAGATATCAGTTCAGTTCAGTTCAGTCGCTCAGTGTCCAACTCTTTGTGACCCCACGGACTGCAGCACACCAGGGTTCCCTGTCCAACACCAACTCCCAGAGCTTGCTCAAACTCAAGTCCATCAAGTCGGTGATGCCATGCAACTATCTCATCCTCTGTCGTCCCTTCCTCCTCCTGCAAATTTCTTCCTTCTGGAAGAACATGTCCTACTCCGAATTTTCTCCCCAGATTTTGGGCTGGGAGTGACCACAAGAACAAGATTATCCTTTCCTAGTTCCATCATCATGAAGAAAGCAGGTGCCCTGCTTTATTGAATATCTGTGATATGTCAAGGACTTTACATCAGTGAAGTGAAAAGTGAAAGTGTTGGTTGCTCAGTTGTGTCCAACTCTTTGGGACCCCATGGACTGTAACCCTCCAGGCTTCCCTGTTTATGGAATTCTCCAGGCAAGAATACTAGAGTGGGTTGCCATTTCCTTCCTCAGGGGATCTTCCTTACCCAGGAATAGAACCTGGGTCCCCTACACTGCAGGCAGATTCTTTACCATCTGAGCCACCAGGGAAGCTCAAAATCAACAGGTCCTGCTGGGATACGAACCCAGGATCTCCTATTTACATCAGTCATACCCTTAAATAGTCACAACATTCTTATTTATTTAACTTACTTATTCAACACATATCTGAAAATCAAACAGGTGCCAGAAATTGTTGGACACAATGAGAACAGGAGTCAGGGTCTAAAAAGAGACTGTGTTCCAGTGGCAAGTGGTGAGGCATACTGTACACATGAAAATACAAAACCAAGGCAGGATCAGAGGGCGGAGGGTGCTGGAAAAGTGGTGGATGGAGAGCAACTGGGGTGGTGGGGAAGATCCCATGGAGGTGAGATGGAGCTGGGGCTTGAAGATGAAAGTCAAACCAGCTATGTAAAATCTAGGGGGAACAGCGCCTCCAGAGGTGGGGGAACAGCTAGCACAAAGGCTCAGTGGGGCCGAAGTGGAGTAAGAAATGGGAGAGCGATCCAGAAGAGGCTGAGTGAAGGATTTAGATTGAATCTAAGAGCCGTGGGGATGGACTACAGCGTCCTGAATACTCAGTCCTGACAGCAGAGAGGGTTGAAGCAGGGAGTTCAAGGCAGAGGCAACTGTGATAAGCCAAGTAATCCTGACAGGGACAGGACAAGGGTGTGGGACACAGAAATGGGAAGAAGTAAGTGAATTCAGGCTCTATTTGAAGCCGGTTATTATGGACAGAGGAGCCTGGCAGGCTACCGGCCATAGGGTCGCAAAAAGTCAGATACAACTGAAGCGACTTAGCATGCATGCACATTATCATCCACAATTTGGAGGGAACAGAATCTCAGAGAGGTCAAGTGACTTGCCCAAGGTCACACAGCTCAGAAATGGGGAACAGGGAAGAAAATTCAAGCCTGACTTGTCAATTATATGAAAGATGTCAGGTTCTGGGCGGAGTGACCTCAGGAGACCCAGAGGTGGGGATCCAGGGTGCTGGTGGGGTACGGGAGGGGGCCTCAGACCCAGAAAATCTACCTGTCCTTAAGTTGGACCCTGCTTGTCCCTGGACTGCAGGGCTGGTAAGCAGCAAGCTACAAATTGAACGGAGACCCAGTGACCAGACGTATGAGAGGTGACCCAAACTAGTCTGGACCCCGTACAGCCAGTGTAGACCATTTAGAGATGACAGGGGCCATGGGTCGTCAGAGACCCTGGAAGTCCCGCCCGATCCTTGTGGGGAGGAGGAGGTTGGGCGCTGCGGCTGCCAGCCCCATTAGCACCAACGTCATTATCCTAGATTTATGTGTATAATTTTTCTCCCCCCACTCCAACCCCCAATAGCTCCAGCATCTCCCCTGGCTGCAAACTAGACTCCCCCGGAAACAGCCGGGGAGCTGCCGGCTTCGCGGTCATTAGCACGCAGGGAAGGGGGTGTGGGAGGAGGGAGCAGTCAGCACGAGGAGGTGGGTACGGGGAGAAGACGAGAGACGAGGAGGGAGGCAGCAAACGGAAAGGAAGGGAGTGAGGTAGCAAGATGGAAGAGAAGAGGGGAAGGAAACTGGGCCGGGAGGGGAGGAGGCGGCACAGCGGGTTCTGGGAGCGGGCGTGTCCCAGACGGCGTGGCAGCAGAAAGCGGGTCCCAGGGGCAACCCAGGATCTCCAGAGCCTTTTCCGGCCAATGCCGACGAGGGGCTCCTTCAGTTCAGGAGTTACTAGAAAACCAGAAGCCCGAAACCCCTTCTTCTAGGAATCAACGCCCAAGGCTGGCTGCCGGGTCCCCGGCGCCCCCCACGGCCGAGCGAGCCCGCCTGCGGGGGCTGCCCCTTAAGAGCCCAAGCCTCCGGGTGGTGGTCGGGGAGGGGGGCCAAGGGCCCTCCATTCCGAGGGAAATCAATGCCGCGTTAATGTAAGATTTCCAGGCCGGGGGCAGGAGGCGCTTCATAAAAGATGTATTGTTTCGACCGCACGCGCTCCTCTCCGGCATCCTGCAAGATGGCGGCGGCCCCGGCGGAGGGGAGGGCGCGGAGCCGAGCCCGCCGGCCCAGGGAGAGGGGGTGGCAGGAGCGGGGAGTGCGGCCCTCTCTCCAGCTGGGGAAAGTGGGCAGAGATGAAGGAAGGGAGGAGAGAGAGAGGGAGGGAGGGAAGGGGCTGGGAGAACGAAGGGGAGGCGGGAGCAGGGCCGGCGGGCTGGGGACGGGTGGCGGGGAGGGCGGTACTGAGGGGGCCGAGGATGGCTGGGAACCGGAAGGAGGGAAAAGAGAGGCCGCGCGAGGAGGTGGCGCCGAGAGTGACAGGAGAGCACGCCGGAGCTGGGGGTGGGAGACAGGCTGGGGAGGTGAGGAGCGGGGAGGGCGGGGGCCGGGAAGGGAGGTGAGCTGGAGTGGGCGGGGCGAGGGAAGGAGGCAGTGAAAGAAAATGGGAGCAGGAGGCAGAGCGGCGCCTGGACCGGAGGGAAGGGCCACCCCACCCCACCCCAAGCTGTCGCGGGGCTCCTCCCCGCCCTCCAGCCCAGGCACCCCGCCGGCTCATTGCTGGTTCCTATGCACTGTCCCCACCCCAAGACTCCAGCCTAGGAGCCCCCCCTTCAAGGAGGTGGCTGCACCCCATTGGCCTGTCTCCTAACCCTCTTGTCCTGGCACCAGGGGTGGCAAACGAAGAGGGAACAACCTCCTCCATCCGTCTCTCTCTGGGCATCCTGCCCTGCCCAGGGACTGGCATGGGGCAATACCCGCAGTGTCCCCCAACTCAAGGCCTCCAGGGTTGACCCCAAAGAGCCCCCTTAGCGGGAAGGAGGTTTGGGTACATCTACATCCATCCTACCTTCTGGAGAGGCATGCGGAGGTTCCAGAGAGGGGAAACTGCGGCAGAAGAGAGCCAAAGTCACAGTATGGAACGCCTCACCCCTCCCAAGTGTCCCACCCTTAATGCCCCCCAGTACCCCCACCACCCGGCTCCTGGCCTACTCCCCATCCTCCGTGGCAACCACGGTGAGTTTCAAGCCCCCCTCCCCCTCTTCCAACCTTCCTGCTTCACCATAGGGGAGCTCCCAAACGCCTGAAAATATCTTTAAATTAGGAAAAAGAGCTAAGCCGCCAGGGTCCTTTGGTCTGCTAAAGGAGGAGCAAAGGCCATGGGCGCCCCCTCCCACCCCCCCTTACTCTGGTTTTGCATTTGAAGCCCAGACAGAGGATCCAGCTGGAACAATGACGGGGGCCTGCCCAGCCAGCCCCAGCTGCTTCCTTTTCAGTGGCCCTGTGCCCCCTGCCAGGTGTGCCAAAATTAGAATGGCTCCCTTCTCGGGCCCTTTTCATCCCCCTCTCCCCCTCTGTCCCCCTCCCCTCCCCCCGGGGGCTCCTGGGGTTTCCGAAGCACTAATGAAGCTCACATCCCTGCCTTTTCTTTAAGCAGATCCTGCCTGGGGGAACTGGAGTCTGGGTCCACGATGGAAATCTGCCCTTGAAGAACTGCCCCCAGGGATGGATTCCAGTGCTATGCTCCACGTAGCACCTTCCCTACCCCACTTCCTACTCCTCAAGCCCCTCTAGGTCCTGGTGACATCCACTCCTCCAGCCAGCCCTCCCAGCCTGCTGGCACTTGCTCCCTACTGTTTCCCATGGGATTGGGCAGTGGGATCTGGCTGCCTAGGTTCAGATCCAGGCCTCACCTCTTTCTGCCTGTATTCCCCCCCACCCCCGCCCCTGGCAGCTTGGTTAACCATTCAGAGCCTCAGTGTCCCCATCTGTCAAACGAGGGTAGCTTTGAAAACCTATGTCATGAGACTTTGATGATGCTGAAAGGTCATATGTGCAAACTGGGTAGAAGAACCCTAGGCCTGTTGCTAGAGCCACACCGGCTCCTCATGTGTGCCAAGCTGCTTCAGTGGTGTCCGATCCTTTGTGAACCCGTGGACTGTAGCCCACCAGGCTTCTCTGTCCATGGGGATTCTGCAGGCAAGAATACAGGAGTGGGTTGCCATGTCCTCCTCCAGAGGATCTTCCTGACCCAGGGATCAAATTCAAGTCTCTGACATCTCCTACATTGGCAGGCAGGTCCTTTACCACTAGCGTCACTTGGGAAGCCCTTATACTGGCCCCTCACTAAATCCCAAACACACCCGGCACGCTCCTACCTCTAGGCTTCCCACTGGATGTTCCTTCCAGATGTCCCCACGGCTCCCTCTTCCCTTTACTCACATCTGTGCTAGTGTGCCGCCTCCTCAGAAGGACCCTCCCAAGCCATCGCCAGGCTGTTTGCCATCACTCGTTTATCACCACCTGGCATTATATTACTTACCCGAGCTTAGGCTCCGCAACCCAAGGGCCCTGGCTTCACAGTTATTGGCTGTGTGACCTTGGGCATGTTACTTAACTTCTCTGAACTTCAATCCCCTCATTTTTAAAATGGGGATAGTAATAAACTGGTCTCATACAACTGTTGGGTGAATAAGTGACTTAGCAGATGGAAAACCTTCAGAACAGTGCGTGGCCCACACTAGGTGGTATTCCCAAAACTAATTTTGTTTCTCTTATTTTTGAGTACCCTCTCTCCTTCCCTCCCAGCCCCACCCCCAACTAGAATGTATGCCCTCCTGAGGGCTAATACTTCAGGGGGCAGTCTTTGTTTTATTCACTGCTCTATTCTCAGTACTCAAATGACCTGGTATCTAATAGATGCTCAATACTTGTTTGTTAAATGAATAAAAGAGGTTCTACTGGACCTGTCCGAGTCTCAGTTTTCTCATCTGTAAAATGGGATGATAATAGCATGTACTTCACAGATGTTGAGGATTCCATGAAATAAGGGCTATTAACTATTTTTTGCAGTAATTCAGTGAGTCTACAAACATAATACCTAGTATTAATACTTAGTACACAATGTAATTGTGTATTATATATGTAATTGTATATTATATAATATTGTATATAATATATAATTCTAGATCTAGAAGCAGGGAGAATTATGAGAGATACCTTTTACTGCCTCCAACACTCTTGGTTTCTTCCTTTGCTAACAGAGTATTTGCTCTGATTAGTTGGCAGATTCCCTGTCCTCTGCTTCCCGCCCAGCCTCCCTTGCTTCTCATTGGCCATAAGTGTGGCTGAGTGACACATTTCTAGCCAATGAAACCCAAGCCAAAGTTGGCTGAGGGGTTCAGGGGAGGATGAGCCTATTATATGAGCCTCCATTGCCTTATCGGAGAAGGTAATGGCAACCCACTCCAGTACTCTTGCCTGGAGAATCCCATGGATGGAGGAGCGGGTAGGCTGCTGTCCATGGGGTCGCTAAGAGTCGGATATGACTGAGTGACTTCATTTTCACTTTTCACTTTGATGCATTGGAGAAGGAAATGGCAACCCAGTCCAGTGTTCTTGCCTGGAGAATCCCAAGGGTGGGGGAGCCTGGTGGGCTGCCGTCTATGGGGTCGCTAAGAGTCGGACAGGACTGAAGCGACTTAGCAGCAGCAGCAGCCATTGCCTTATATATAAAATGGGGATTAACAACAGCAACGAGCTGGGGTGAAGATTACACAACTGATCTAGAGGGATCTAGGTGACCATGGGAATCTAAGTGGTGTTAGCCGTTGGTTTCCAGCAGCACCAAACTCCAGATTGTCTGGTGACAAAAAGGCAACTTTTTGTTTAAGCCACTGCTGTTCAGGTATTTTTATATTTGCAGCCCAATGTATTCCCATATAATGACACTGAATTTTTCTGGATCTCCAAAAATACTCAGGATAGGGTTTTGTTGTTTAGTCACTAAGTCATATCTAACTCTTTGCAACCCCATGGACTGTAGCCTGCCAGGCTCCTCTGTCCATGGGGTTTTCCAGGCAAGAATACTGGAGTGGGTTGCCATTTCCTCCTCCAGGGGATCTTCCCAACCTAGGGATTGAACTCAGTCTCCTGCATTGGCAGGCAGATTCTTTACCACTGAGCCACCAGGGATAGGGTAGCTGTTTATTAACATTTTTATGTTAACAAAATATAGATTGAGACTCAGGCACTGCAACATTAAAAAAAGAAAAAAAATGGAGAAGTGTGTGCATTTAACTGGGCCCCTGTGCAGCCCAGGAAGAGGTGATAAGAAACAATCTATAAGGGAAGGAGAGAGTTACAAGGTAAATTGTGTCCCCCCCTCCAAAAAAAATACATGTTAAAGTCCTAACTCCCAGTACCTCTGAATGTAACCTGATTTGGAAAGAAGGTTGTTGCAGATGTGTGTAGTTAAAATGATGTCATGCTGGAGTAGGGTGGGACCTTAATCCAATATGACTGAATTATATTATACATTTCTTCTAAGGAAAGAGACAGACACACAACGGGAGAATGCTACATGGTGACGGAGACAGACGGGAGTGATGTGTCTGCAAGCCAAGGAATGCCAAGGATGGCTGACAACCACGAGAAGCTGGGAGAGGCATGGAGAGAGCATCCCCTAGAGACCTCCGGGAGAGCGGGGCCCTGCTGACACCTTGATTTCAGAGTTCTGATGTCCAGAACTGTGAGATGATATATTCCTTTTTAAAATTTTTTTTTGCTATTTATTTATTTATGGCTGTACTGGGTCTTCGTGGCTGCACATGCGTTTTCTCTAGTTGTGGCGAGTGGGAGCTACTCTGTTGCAGTACACAAGCTTCTCATTGTGGTGGCTTCAGCTCCGTGAAAGTGTTAGTGGCTCAGTCATGTCCGACTCTTTGTGACCCCATGAACTGTAGCCCTTCAGCCTCCTATGTCCATGGAATTCTCCAGGCAAGAATACTGGAGTGGGTAGCAATGCCCTTCTCCAGGGGGTCTTCCTGACCCAGGAATCAAACCAGGGTCTCCTGCATTTCGGGCAGATTCTTTACTGTCTGAGCCACCAGTGAAGCCTTTCAGCTCAATGACTTGGAGCAAATCTTTTGCCCACTCCTGGCTTTTGTATGCTTAGCACTCTCTGCAGTCCCAAGGCATAAACGTGGACAACAGGGGTCCTCTGTCCCATGGACATGGCATCACTTCACATACTGCGAAGCCCTTCCAGCCTTCCAGAATCTCCCCAGGCAGAATTAATGCATTCCAAGTGCCTCAGTGCAGGGTTAGGTGGCTGCTGTCATTACTGAGAATTTAAGGCTATTGATGTCCTTGTTTCTCCAGCAAGTCAAGAACCTCCCTGAGAGCAAGAAATGGCCTTTCATTGATGCAGCCCAGTGTGACAGAACTATCTTCTGGTAAAACAAAGGGGTGTAACTCCTTTTAGGTGCACAGGCACTCAGTAATGTCCATCTGGTCAAAAGCAAGAGAATTTACATGTGTGACACAAGCTGAATCTCAGTGAAGACCCCAGTGCTGCTGTTAAAACGACCTGGGTTCAAATCCCAGTCCAACCTAGGACTGGCTGAATCAGTTGTAAGTGAGTGATTTTGTTGCTCTGTACCTCAGTTTCTCTGACTGTAAAATGGGGAATAGTGGCAGTCCTACCTGGTTGGATCATTTCAAGGATTATGTTTTTTTTTTTAAGTTGAAGTATAATTGCTTTAGGGCTTCCCTGGTGGCTCAGTGGCAAAGAATCCACCAGCAATGCAAGAGATGTGGGTTCAATTCCTGGGTTGGGAAGATCCCCCTGGAGGAGAGCATGACAACCCACTCTAGTATTCTTGCCTAGAAAATTCCAAGGACAAGAGGAACCTGGTGGGCTATAGTTCATAGGGTTGCAAAAAGTCAACATAACTCAGTGACTGAGCACAGCACACACACACATAACTGTTTTACAATTCTGTGTTAGTTTCAGGTATGTAGCAAAGTGAGTCAGTTATACATACGCATATATCCACTCTGTTTTAGATTCTTTTCCCATACAGGTTATTACAGAGTATCAAGTAGTTCCCTGTGTATACAGTAGGTCCTTATTATTTATCTGTTTGATATACAGTACTGTGTATATGAAGGATTAAACCTTTAATCCATTTGAGTTCATTTCACCAGTGATATAAGAAAGGGATCTGGTTTCATTCTTTCACATGTGAATATCCAGTTTTCCCAGAACCAGACTTCCCTGGTGGCTCAGACGGTAAAACATCTGCCTGCAATGCAGGAGACCCGGGTTTGATTCCTGGGTTGGGAAGATCCCCTGCAGAAGGAAATGGCAATCCACTCCAGCACTCTTGCCTGGAAAATCTCATGGACGGAGGAGCCTGATAGGCTGCAGTCCATGGGGTCGAAAAGAGTCGGACACGACTGAGCGACTTCACTTTCACTTTCACCTTTTCTCTATTGAATCTTCTTGGGTCCTTTGTCAAATATTAGTTGACCAAATATGTATGGGTTTACTTCCAGGCCTCTTGATTCCATCCTACTGGTCTACGTGTCTTTTTTTTAGTGCCAATACTATACTGTTTTGATTACTATTGCTTTGTAATACAGTGTGAAAACAAGATGTTTGATGCCTCCGGCTTTGTTCTCACTCCCTTGAGTGAGATCATACCATACTCAGAAGTTAGATGCACAGTAAGTGCGTAATGAGTGTTGGTTCCACACATGAGTGGGCAGCACTGGCAGAGTGTGTGCATGGAGAAAGATGTGAGGCCAGCAAGCTGCCCCCAGGGGCCGTACGGTCAGCACCAGTGGACTAAGAACTCTTCCCTTATATCATTTTCTTCCTTATGCAGGTACAGGAAGAGAAAGGGGCTGACCGGGGGTGATTCGAGATCCAATCTAGCCTGACTTGACACTTTACTCCATCATTACTGAGCACCTACTGTATGCCAGGGTATGATTTATGATACAAAAGCCTCTTAGCAGGAGAGAATCAGCTGGATGGAGACTGATGGGGAGGAGGGACTCCTGCTTTGATTAAAGTAAGAGACAAGGCTAGCTTGACGTGAGCTAGTGGCAGTGCAAGTGGGGAAACGTATATGGATTCAAGACAGATTTTGGAGTTTGAACTGACAGGGCTTGCGAATGGACTGGATATAAGATGTGAGAGAAGGGGAAGTCTAGAGTGATCAAGTGGATGGTTTACCAGTTACTGTTTTGTTTTTTAAATATTTATTTGTTTTTGACTCTGCTGGGTCTTTGTTGTTGCACGGGGTTTTTCTCTAGTTACAGTGTGTGAGCTTCTCCTTGCGGTGGCTTCTCGTTGTGGAGTATGGGCTCTAGGGCACATGGACTTCAGTAGTTGTGGCTCCAAGGCTCTAGAGCACAGCCTCAATAGTTGTGGCGCACAGGCTTAATTGCTCTGCAGCATGTGGGATCTTCCCAGATCAGGGATCAAACCCATGTCTCCTGCATTGGCAGGTGGGTTCTTTACTACTGAGTCACCCAGGGAGCCCTGTTTTTTTTTTTTTTTTTTTTAATGATGCTTTTTCTATCTTAGAAAAAATATTTATTTGGCTGTCCCAGATCTTAGTTGCAACATACAGGATCTTTGTTGCTGCACCCCACTCCAGTACTCTTGCCTGGAAAATCCCATTGACGGAGGAGCCTGGTAGGCTGCAGTCCATGGGGCGGCTAAGAGTTGGACATGACTGAGTGACTTCACTTTCACTTTTGACTTTCATGCATTGGAGAAGGAAATGGCAACCCACTCCAGTGTTCTTGCCTGGAGAATCCCAGGGACGGGGCAGCCTGCTGGGCTGCCGTCTATGGGGTCACACAGAATTGGACACGACTGAGGTGACTTAGCAGCAGCAGCAGCATGCTCTTTAGTTGCAGCATGTGGGATCTAGTTCCTCAACTAAGGGTTGCTTTGGGAACTCCAGGTCTTAACCACTGGACCACCAGGGAAGGCCCACCAGTCACTGTTTATGTGCCTTCCCCCACGTCCCTGTGGCACTCAGCATTACCACATAACAAATTATCCCCAAACCTAGTGGCCTAAAACAGCATGCACTTATTATTTGACAGTTTATGCGGCTCAGGAATCCAGGTGTGGCTTAGTTGGGTTGCTCTGAGTCTCTCGCACAGATGCAACTAAGATGGTGGCTGTGGCCATGGTCTCGTCTGAAGGACTGACTGGGGAGGATCCACGTCCAAGTTCACTCTTTGTTGGCAGGATTCAGTCCCTCACTGGCTATTGGTCAGAGGCCTCCTTCAGCTCCTCTCCATGGAGCAGCTCACAACATGATAGCTGGCTTTCCTCAGAATGAGCAAGAGAGAGTGAGAAGGAACCCCAAACGGAAGTCCCTGAGTTTTTGTAACCTAGACGTGGAAGGGATATCCCATCACCTTTGCCACATTCTTTTTTATTTTAAGATTTTTTTAAAAATGTGTACCATTTTTCAAGTCTTTATTGAATTGGTTACAATATTCCTCCTGTTTTATGTTTTGATTTTGGCTGCAAGGGATGTGGGATCTTAGGTCCCCCATCAGGGATCGAACCTGCACTCCGTACATTGGAAGGCAAAGTCTTAACCACTGGACCACCAGGGAATTCCCGCCCTTGTCACATTCTGTTGGTTAAAAACAAGTCATAGAGCCTCATCCACACTCAAGGAGAAGGAGTCACACAAGAGTGTGGGTTGATGGGAGGCATTTAGAAATTGCACTGTGCACGTCGGTCCAACGGCTCCATATCACCAGCACCTGCAACTCTGCTTGGCAGCTCCCTCTGGCTGCAGAGGCAGCTCAGACCTGCCTGGGAGTAACCAAACCTTTCCGGAGAATCCATTGCCCTGTGAGCATCCTTCAACCAAAGAACACACCCCAGCTCCCTCAACCCTCAATGAGATGACTCTGAAGTGCAGGTGCCACAGGTCTCCGGAGACAGAGGAGAATTAAGCCCTAGGTGTTCCAGTATAACCTGCTCATGAATATGCTCTTTTTAAAATTTTATTTATTTTTAGGCGTGGGATGGGGAGGGAGATGGGAGGGAGCTTCAAAAGGGAGGGGGATATATGTATACCTATGGCTGATTGATGTTCAGGTTTGACAGAAATAGCAAAATTCTATAAGGCAATTATCCTTCAATAAAATAATTAATTAATTAAAATTTTTTATTTGTTTTTGACTGCACGGGGTCTTCATTGCTGCTCGAGGGCTTTTTCTAGTTGCAGCCAACAAGGGTACTCTCTAGTTGCAGTGCGTGGGCTTCTCATTGTGGTGGCTTCTCTTGTGGAGCACAGGCTCTAAGACACACAGCCTTCAGTAGTTGCTGCACGTGGGCTCATTGGTTGCGGCACACCGTCTTAGCTGCCCCTCAGCATATGGGGTCTTCCCAGACCAGGAAGGAACCTGGTGTCTGCTGCATTACAAGGCAGATTCTTAACCACTGGGCCACCTGGGAAGCCCCACACTCTTTAAAAACAAACAAACAAACAAACATTTATTTAGTTAAAATGATTGTGTGGGGTCTTAGTTGCAGCATGCAAGCTTAGTTGCCCTTTGGTAGGCGGGATCTTAATTCCCCAACCAGGGATCAAACCCACATGCCCTGCATTGGAAGGCTGATTCTTAACCACTGGGCTACCAGGGAAGTCCCCATCAATACACTCTTTGCTGGGTGCCCTCCCTCCCCTATCTTCCCCCCACCTCCCCTGCCAGTGCTTCCTGCAGTCGCCTTCCAGGTAAATCACCTGTACTCAAATCAAGGTGTCTCAGAGCTCGTTGTGGAGAACACAGCTATGTTTGCTTCCTAGGGCTGCTGTAATAAATAACCACAAACTTGGTGGCTTAAGACAACAGGATTGTATTGTCTTATAGTTCTGGAGGCTAGAAATCCGAGTTCAAGGTGTGAGGAGGATTGTTATCCCTCTGAAGGCTCTAGGGGAGAATCCTTCCTTGCCTATTTCCTGGCTTTTGGTGGCTGCCAGCCATCCTTGGCTTTCTTGGGCTTGCAGCTGTATCACCCCAGTCTCTACCTCCATCTTTTTTTCTGTGTGTCTTTGCCTCTTAGAATGATGCCTCATCATTGGATTTAGAGCCCACCCTAGGTGGCTCAGACAGTAGAAAATCTGCCCCCAAGGCAGGAGACCTGGGTTCGATCCCTGGATTGGGAAGATCCCCTGGAGTAGGGCATGGTTACCCACTCCAGTATTCTAGCCTAGAGAATTCCATGGACAGAGGAGCCTGGTGGGCTACAGTCTATGGGGTTGAAAAGAGTCAGGCACAATAGTATCTAACACTTTCACTAGGTCCAGTACATACCACCTCAAGATCTTTGGCTAACGACATATGCAAAGACCTTATTTCCAAGTAAGGTAACATTCTGAGGTTCCAGCTGAACGTGAATTGGGAGGCATTGTTGTTCAGTCACTAAGTCACATCCCACTCTTGGCGACCCCATGGACTGCAGCACATCAGCCTTCCCTGTCCTTCACCATCTCCTGGAGTTTGCTCAAACTCCTGTCCATTGATTCAGTGATACCATCCAACCATGGCACCCTCTGTCACCCCCTTCTCGCTCTGCCCTCAGTCTTTCCCAGCATCAGGGCCTTTTCCAATGAGTCGACTCTTCACGTCAGGTGGCCAAAGTATTGGAGCTTCAGCATCAGTCCTTCCAGTGAATATCCAGGGTTGATTTCCTTTAGGATTGACTGGTTTGATCTCCTTGCTGTCCAAGGGACCCTCAAGAGTTTTCTCCAGCACCATAATTCAAAAGCATCAATTCTTCAGCACATTATTGGGGGGTGTTATTCCACCCATTACATAATGGAGAACAGTGATGCTGCCATTAACTGAGATGGGGAAGATAGGAGAGGTGCAGGTTTGGGGTGAGTGGAGGGATCAAGAGTTCTATTTCGGGACTTCGCTGGTGGTCAGTGGTTAAGAATCCACTTTCGAATGCAGAGGACATGGGTTCGATTACTGGTCTGGGAAGATTCCACATGCCGTGGAGCAACTAAGCCCATGCCCCACAACTGCTGAGCCCTTGCTGTAGAGCCAGGGAGCCACAACTACCGAAGCCCATGCACCACAACTAGAGATTAGCCCATGTGCAGCAACAAAGGCCCAGAGTGGCCCAAAACACACAAATAAATAATAATTTTTCTAAAATGAGCTCAGTTTCAGACATTATACCTGGGCATACCCATCAGGTTTCCAAGTGCAGACACCCAGGGAGGCAGCTGAAGGTCAGTGGAGAGGCTCAGGCTGGAGGTGTCATTGGAAGATACCATTGTTAGATATAAGTGGCATTTAACTCCTCAAGGCTGGTCAAGATCCCCAGGGAGCTGACCAGAAGTAGACACAGGAATAAAGAGGGCAAGCCCCATGGCTCTCTCTCCAACATTAAGGACAAGGGATGAGGAGGAATCAGCAGAAGACAATGAGCAGAGGCAGCCAGGGAGGTGGAAGCAGGACTCGGGAAGCATAGCATCTTGGAGGCTGAGAAAACACCCTTGAATTCAGCAGGATGAAGCCCTTTCCTCAGTTGGGCAGGGGCAAAAAGTCAACTGGAGCAGGAAGGAGAGGGGATTAGAGGGGGAGGATCCAGAGCTGGGGAGGAGAGACGGCTCTTGGAATGATTTGCTGGGGACATTGAATGTATTTGGGCTTCCCAGGCGGCATTAGTGGTAAAGCATCCACCTGCCAATACAGGAGACATAAGAGATGCAGGTTTGATCCCTGGGTTTGGAAGATCCCGTGGAGGAGGGCATGGCAACCCACTCCTATATTCTTGCCTGCAGAATCCCATGGACAGAGAAGTGTTTGCTTCTGGTGGCTGCTGTAACAAATAGTCATGATCTGGGAGGCTTAAATACCACAGAAAACAAAAACAAAGCAAAACCAGGGCTTCCTGGTGGCCCAGTGGTTAAGAATCTGCCTTGCAATGCAGGGGATGGATGGGAGTTCAATCCCCAGTTGGGGTACTAAGATCCCACATGCTGCGGGGCAACTAAGCCTGTGTGCTGCAACTGCTGAAGCCCAAACGCTTTAACTGCTGAGCCCACATGCCACAGCGAGAGAATATGTGCCCTGCAACGAAAGATCCTGCATGACACAGTGAGGGTCCTGTGATGAGTCCTGTGACTCATCAGGTGCTGAGACCTGATGCAGCTAAATAAATAAAACAGAGCAAAACCAAACCAGAAAACCTATAGAAATGTGTTTTCTCACAGTTCTAGAGGTTAGAAGTTCATAAGCAGTATCATCAGGCCAAAGTCAAGGTAGCCCTTGGAGAGAGTCCACTCTTGGCCTCACCCAGCGTCTGGCGTTCCCAGGTGTGCCTTGCTGTGTGACTGCATCACTCCAACTTCTGCCGCCATCTTCATGTGGCCTTTTCCACTGTCCTTTCCTCTTCTCTTCTAAGGATGCTGGTCAGGAATTCCCTGGTGTTCTGGTGGTTAAGGCTCCATGTTTCTGATGCAGGGGACATGGGTTCAGGGAAGTTCTGCATGCTGTGAGGTGCGGTCAAAAAAGGAAACAAACAAACAAAATGTAAGGACTCTGGTCAATAGAGTTAGAGCTCATTCTAATCCAGTTTGATCTCAAGATTTTTTTTTTTTTGCCATACAGTCGGTCCTTGTTGTTTATCTATTTTAGATATAGCAGTGTGTACATCTCAATCCCAAATTCCCAATCTATTCCCTCTCTCCCTGCCTTCTTCTCCTCTGATAACCTCCCAAATTCCCAATCTATTCCCTCTCTCCCTGCCCTCTTCTCCTCTGATAACCATAGTTTGTTCTGTAAGCCTGTGAGTCTCTTTTGTAAATAAATTCATTTGTGTAATTTTTTTGACTCTGCATATAAGTGATATCATATGATATTTGTCTTTCTCTTCACTTAGATAGGCTTCCCTGGTGGGTCAGATAGCAGAGAATCCACCTGCAATGCAGGAGACCCTGGTCCGATCCCTGGGTTGGGAAGATCCCCTGGAGAAGTCAAGATTCTTAATTTAGTGATATCCGCAATGACTCTCTTTCCAAATAAGGTCACATCTACAGGTTCTGGCAGTAGGAATGTGGACATATCTTTAGGAGAGGGGCCACCATTCAACCCACTACAGGGAGGAAAGGAACAGGGTTGGGGATGGGGAAGATGAGGCAGTGACCTTGACAATCCACATGGCCTCCCAGAGCTGCTCTTTCCAAATAGGCAAAACAAGGACTGGTTTTGAGACTAAAGGTTGAATATGCACAAGACTGTCATGGCTTTATCTCATGGAGAAACCCTCTCTACCCAGAAACAGGGAGAAAGTCCCCAAGTCTCTGTCCACTGATACACACCACTCCTCGTAACCCACTTAGCCCTTGCCTGCACTGGACCCATGACTTTTCTCCTGGATCTGAGCCTGCACCATATTCTTTCAAGCTTTAAGATGTTTGCCCAGGAAGTCTCCCCCGACCTGGATGGCATTCCCTCTTGCAACTCTGTCTATCCTCCAAGTTTCAGCTTAAGGGTCTCTTGCTTCATGGATGGGGTTGTAGTGATGCCCAAAGTCCCTATAGTGGATGCTGTCCACTCCAGCACACCACAGACTCTCTCCTGAAGAGTTTCCATGATTGTAATTCCATAGTTTTCCACAATTATTATGTTTTATTTATTTTTGGCTGTGCTGGGTCTTCATTGCTGTGCTCCGGCTTTTCCTAGTTATGCCAAGCCAGGGCTACCCTCCAGTTGCGCAGGCTTCTCACTGCGGTGGCTTCTCTTGTTGCAGAGCATGAGGTCTAGGGTGTGCCAACTTCAGTGGTTGTGGCTCCCGGGCTCTAGTATGTGTGTGGGCGTTAGTCGCTCAGTCATGTCCAACTCTTTGCAACACCATAGACTGTAGCCCACCAGGCTCCTCTGTCCATGGGATTCTCCAGGCAAGAATACTGGAGTGGCTTGCCATTCCCTTCTCCAGGGAATCTCCCCACCCAGGGATCGAACCTGGGTCTCCTGCATTGCAGGCGGATTCTTTACTGTCTGAGCCACCACACCAGGGAAGCACAGGCTCAACAGCTGCTGCGTTTGGGCTTAGTTGCTTTGCATGTGGGATCTTCCTGGACCAGGGATCAAACCCAATTCCCTGCATTGGCAGGCGGATTCTTATCCACTGTGCCACCAGAGAAGTCCAATTATTTTAAATTATTATAATTTTTCACAATAATTTACAATTATTTTTAAATGTCAATCTCCCCCCTTCCAGAATGCTGACCTAGGGAGGCCAGGCCTGGGAGACCACTGTGACCCTTGCATCTAGCTCAGGTATAGCGCACATACAGCAGGTGATCAGTAAATGTGCCCAGGTTTCTGAAGGAATTCCTTTGTCCAGGTGAGGGGGATGTGCTGGGAATCGCCCAACTAGACAGGTGACTTGGTGTCTCAGTGATATTCTGGAATCTTCTCTGAGATAAGGGGACGCTAGGCACAAGTGTGTGCGTGTCTGTGCACGCACACACACACACACACACACAGACAAAATGAGCCCCCAGCTCCCAATTTCTCCACGGAATATTTTTTCCCCAGGGCGGAAAATGAACCATTATTAAAACAACAGGGCAACCGGCTGGGAAAACCCATTTTCAGCGATTTATATCACATCACGTGGCTGCCGAGAGGAAATGGGAGAAGCACGGGGTTTTAAGCACTGGGTGAAGAATCACGTTCCATCAGAGGAGGAACAGATGGGTGTTTTTTCTCCCCTCTCTCCGCCTGTTCGGGCTCCAAGTCAGGAATCCACGTCAGCCCTGGGTTTGTTCTCAGGTGTGATGGGGGCAACTCTGGGAGGAGGCGGCCAGGCTGCTGGGCCCCAGGGGACCCACCCAGGATGCCCTGTCTCCCTACCCACTGCCTGCCCTGCCACCTGGGCTGGTGGGCTGCCTCCCCTGACCACCTTCTGCTGTTTTACATTTTCTTATCACCACCTGAAATTTTCCTTTCCCTTTATTTCTTCCCTCATCCACTGCCCCTTTCTTCGAAGGCAGTAGCACATCCTGTCCCTTCATCCCCGGCGTGGAACACACAGCAGTTGATCAAATATCCACAGACATGGGCTAACTCATTACCCCCGCGCATCATGTTCTGAGGTTATTATTTACGCATCTGCCCTCCTTGCCAAGCTGTAAGCGCACTCAAAGGAGGGGGCTCTTTCATTTCTTTCGCTCATCTATGGAGCCACGGTCCTTCCACCCGCAAAGAAAGCCTGATCCACAAACAGCCTCGGGGTGGAGGGACACAAGGCTGACTGAGTCATTCGGCTGTTTAAAAGCCATCCGTGGCTTCTCTTCTTCAAAGCTGACACCTGTTAGTGTGACTCCAATGGCCCCTCCCAATCTAGACCCCCAAAACACCTATTCAGTTTCATCCTAACGTCCCGCACCTGCGCACCTGCCCTGGGCCCCAGGCCCTTTCTAGGCAAACCAGCGGGCTGATCCGCGGTCCCCATCTCACCCATGATGCTTTGCGCGGCTGCCTCTCTGAACCTCCCAGTTTCCACAGTTGGGTATGCTGCGCGGTCCGCTTCCACCTTCTGAACCAGGGGCTTGACACCCAGAGCCCAATCCAGCCCACACCTGCGATTTGTTTTGCCCATGCAGGGTTTGTAAAATGGTAATAAGGTACCAGCTCTTAAATACCTGGTGATTGTTGCATAAAAATCTGTATTCCTGGCTTTCCATCAAAAGACACAGCCTCTATGAATCTCAGAGGCAGTGCTCAGTAAGACTGGACCCCATCCCCAGGAGACAGCGCAGGTCTGCCAGTTCTCACATGGTGAGTAGTTCAAGGGAACTGGACCCAGGCAGAGTCACTGTTAGGGAATCTTCCGCTTTCCTCTCTCAGAACAATTCTCCTGGCGTCTCCACCTAGCTTAGTGTCTCGGGAGTCTGGGCTGTGTGGACCACACTGCCGGGCTCCTGGGTCCTCCGGCTCAGGTTGGATTCAGCCAGTGAGGGGAGAGGAAGTGAGGGAGATATTTGTTCCCCAGTTCAGCCCCTGTGGCTTCTGAGGGCCGCTCGCATCCCTGTTGGAGGTCACAGGTCTCCCCCATCCACACACAGCCTGTAGTGTCTCCAGTTCATAGCAACTGCCCACTCAGACCTAGGGGTCTGAGCTCCCACCTGTAGTGTCTCCAGTTCATAGCAACTGCCCACTCAGACCTAGGGGTCTGAGCTCCCACCTGTACTGTCTCCAGTTCATAGCAACTGCCCACTCCCCTTGCCCCTCAGACCTAGGGGTGCTAATAGCTCCCACTTGTCCTAGTCCAAGGCGTGGCGTTATTCCTTGTGGTTCCTGTGGTACATCTGTCCATGCTGTGTAATATTGTCCCATCATTTAGCTCTGCTCAGATTACCCAGTTTGAAATGTACCATCAGTTTCCAGCCCTACAGCCTCTATGCCTCAATTAAGCTCTCTGGTAAATGGGGATAACACCTGACTGTAGAGTTATGAGAAAATAAATGAGTTAATACTGTGCAAGGAAAGAACTTAGCAAGTGCTAATCAACGTTAGCAGTTATCATTATTCTGTGTCACAGTCACCACTCCTTATTGCCCCTTGACACTGAAGTGAAGGTCACCTGTGCCATTACTCATGCAGACGCCTTCTTGACTGCTCAGAGTGTCTGTATTACCTGCTGTCCGCGATAAGTAGTGGCGTGTGTTGTCAGCAGCTGTGTGATGTCATCCCTGCTATAGAGTTCCTAGGCAGTCCTCCACCCCACGGGATGTCCATCCTTCCACACTGACCCCAGGAATTCGCTGGCAGTCCAGTGGTTAGGATTTAGTCCAGTGGCTACTGCCGTAGCCCAGATTCACTCCATGGTCAGGGCAGTAAGATCCCGAAAGCCTCATGGCATGGCCCTGTACCTGTACCCATCTATCCATCTATCTATCTACGCATATGTGCTCAGTCAGTCATGTCCATCTCTTTGTGACTCCGTGGACTAGAGCCCACCAGGCTCCTCTTATCCATGGA
The DNA here is from genome assembly GCF_055505025.1 of Bos grunniens. NCBI lineage: Eukaryota > Metazoa > Chordata > Mammalia > Artiodactyla > Bovidae > Bos > Bos grunniens. Next base: position 11,574,124 of record NC_141171.1, read on the forward strand.
ATTTTCTAGGTAAGAATACTGGACTGAGTTGCCATTTCCTTCTCCAGGAGATCTTCCTGACCCAGGGATAGAACCAGCATCTCCTGCATTGGCAGGCAGATCCTTTACCACTGTGCCATCTGGGAAGCCCTATTGTTCAGTCACTCAGTCGTGTCCGACTCTTTGCGACCCTATGGACTGCAGCACGCTAGGCTTCCCTGTCCTTTACCGTCTCCTGGAGTTTGCTCAAACTTATGTCCATTGAGTTGGGGAAACCCTTATATATATACAGAAGTGATCCATTCATGTGTTTGCTTTCTCCACTGTACCATGATCCTTTCCAGGGGCTTTGTAAATATTCAGAGAATTGACTATCAGGGCCTCTATTATTATAGTTCCCTAGGGCTGCTATCTGGAGAAGGAAATGGCAACCCACTCCAGTATTCTTGCCTGGAGAATCCCAGGGACCGGGGAGCCTGGTGGGCTGCCATCTATGGGGTCGCACAGAGTCGGACATGACTGAAGCGACTTAGCAGCAAGGCTGCTATAACAAAGGACCATAAACTGGGTGACTTAAAACAAGGGATTTATTCCCTCACAGTTCTGAAGTCCAAAGTTGACATCAAGGTGTCAGCTGGGTGGTGCTCCCTCTAAATGTTCTAAGGGGGGATCCTTCCTGGCCTCTTTCAGCTTCTGGTGGCTCTGGGCTTGTGGCCACATCACTCCAATCTCTGCCTCTGTTTTCACATGGCCACCTTCTCCTCTGTCTTCACCCCTTCTCTTCTAAGGACACTTGTCATTGGATTTAGGACTCACCCTAATCCAGGATGATCTCATCCATCGAAAGAGTCTTAATTACATCTGCAAGGGCACTGTTTCCAAATAAGGTCACAGCTCCAGGTTCCATGTGTTCATATTTTGTGGGAGTCACCATTGGCCCCTACCAGCCAGGACCCCCAGCTTCCTGGAGCCCTCAGCTTGCTTTCTCTCTTCACTCGTTCAAAAATTTTTTTAATATTTATTTTTATTTATTTATTTGGCTGCTTTGGGTCTTAGTTGAGGCATACGAACTCTTTTTAGTTGTGGCCTGTGGGATCTAGTTCCCTGAGCAGGGTGTGAACCCTGGCCCCCTGCACTGGGAGCATGGAGTCTTAGGCACTGGACCACCAGGGAAGTCCAGTGGAGACTCAAGATCCTGGAACCCCATCCCCTGGCCCCTGGTCTCTGGCTGCTCACAGTGGGTGGTTCTCCCCTTCCCATCCCCCCACACAGCAGGGGGTGGGTGGGAGGGAATCAATAGGTCCAGTGTCCCCCATGGGTTTGTGTTTCCAGTGTAGGCCAAGCTCTCAGGAAGCCTGCTCCTCTGTGAGCCCCCATTGCCCCCTTTCAGCTCTCAGAGAACATCCCCACGACCCCCCTGCAAGCACTGCGGGGGTGTTGATCACCCCTCGGTGGCGTCAGGCTGGGCTGAATGGTTGTCATTTCTCTTCTACCCGTCAGAACTCTGTATTCCCTTCAACAGCTCGCAGGCTAGCCTCTGACCTGCCTGCGATTTCTTTCCAGGGCTGACAGGTTGGGTTAAGAGAGCGCGCTCCCCTGAGCCAAGACATACTTTTTGCTTCAGCCCTCCCTTTTCCAAGAAGGCCCACAGTTCCCGCTTTGCTTCACACTTTCTCTGGACAGAGGCTGTCTATCACCTCACTTTCCCACCATCCCCTCCCTCCATCGCAAAGTGGCCAAGCTGGCCCAGGCCCCGGTCCTGTTCAGCTTGTTTGAGTTGACTCTATAAAAAAAAAAAATTCTGGGACTTCTTTGGCGGTCCAGTGGTTAAGACTTCACCTTCCAATGTAGGGGGTGTGGGTTCGATCCCTGGTTGGGGAGTTAAGATCCCACATGCCTTGGGGCCAAAAAACCAAAACATAAAACAGAAACAAAGTTGTAACCAATTCAATAAAGACTTTAAAAATGGTCCACATCAAAAACCTTTTTTAAAAAATAATTTGTTTTTAAGGTAAAATTCACACAAGATAAACCATTTTCAAGTGAACAATTAAGTGTATTATTGTATAGTGTTATACGACTAATTCCAGAACATTCCCATCACCCCAAAGGAAACCCCTGACCCATTAGCAGCCACTCTTCCTTACCCACTCCCTTCACCCCCTGCCCCCAGCAACCGCTCATCTCCTTCTGTCTCTCTGGATTTGCTTCTTCTGGACTTTTTGTATAAATGGAGTCACGTAACCTGTGGCCTTTTGTGTCTGGCTTCTCTCACTCAGCATCATGTTTTGAGGGTCATCCATGTCGTAGGGTTCACTCTTTTATCGTGAAGCACATGCTTCCTAAAATACAGCACTGTGTATTTTAAAAATATGCTCCACCTTGATCATCACCATAGTTCAAGATAGAGAATGTTCCAGTCCCTTGGGAGCTCTCCAAGGCCAATTTCTAATCATTGTCTTACCTCAAAAGATCACTTTCCCAGGCTTCCCTGGTGGTCCAGTGGTTAAGAATCTGCCTTGCAATGCAAAGGACACTGGTTCGATCTCTGGGCTGGGAAGATCCCACATGCCGAGGAGCCACTAAGCCCGTGCGCCACAACTACTGAGCCCACTCGCCGTGGCTGCTGAAGCCTGCATGCCTAGAGCTCACGCTCCACCACAGGAGAAGCCTCTGCAGTGAGAAGCCCGCACATGGCAACAAAGAGTAGCTGCTGCTCCCACCACAACTAGAGAAAGCTCACGAGCAGCAGCGAAGACCCACCACAGCCAACAGATAAAATAAATAAATCTTTAAAAAATATGTCACTTTCCCAGTGATCCTCACCTGAAGCTGACTGTGCCCCCTCAACAAGGGAGGGCACAACTAGGCAAATGCTATTGGCATATGGTGGGGGAGAGGACGGGGATACTTTTTCCACACCCTCCAATGCACAGGATAGGTCCCATGCAGCAAAGAATCAGCCAGCCCCAAATGTCCGTGGTCCATGGTTAGGAAGCCCTGGGCTCCCTAGCTCCACAGATTACTTCTATCTGTCCTTGAGTGATAGGAATGTCGTCATGCATTGCATCCCACTTGTGTCCTGTGGGCAACACGCACAGGGCTGTGTATGTGTTCATGCATTGTTCTTTTTCATCACTGTATTGTATTCCATTGAATTTACTCCAAAGTGAAAGTGAAGTGAAGTTGCTCAGTCATGTCCGACTCTTTGCAACCCCATAGACTGTAGCCTACCAGGCTCCTCTGTCCATGGGGTTTTCCAGGCAATAGTACTAAAGTGGATTGCCATTTCCTTCTCCAGTGGATCTTCCCGACCCAGGGATGGAACCCTGGTCTCCCACATTGTAGACAGACGCTTTACCGTCTGAGCCATCAATATATATTCTAAACAAATATACTCCAATTAATTTCCCATTTGCCAGTCGACGGTCACATGGCCGGTGGCCAGTATCTGGCGATGGTGAATGAAGCTGCTGTGAACATCCATGTATGTATGTATGTCTTTTGGTGGCAGAAACTCCCATTCCCATTGGGAATAAACCAGGGAATTGAAATGCTGGGTTACAGCAATTGATAGCAATTAGTAGATCAGTCTGAGAGAATTAAAGCTCAGGGAATTTTACACAAAACACCTGACTTCTAGCTTCTCTTGAAGAATCCGTACCAGCAATTCCAAGAGCCTGGCTTCCCACGTGGTAGCTCTCAGCTGAAGCTGAGGAATAGCAAGCGGCTGCTGGCTTAAAAGGGGGTGCATCTCCAGCTCCCCACAGCTGTCACTGTCCCTCCTTACTGCCTCACCCCTGCCCCATTTCTGTTTCTTGTTCCCGTGTCAGCATCTGGCATTGAGGGCCCTGGCCCTGGCCCGTGCAAGGTCAGGCATCACTTTTTCCCCCTTTTTATGGCTCTACTGCAGCCTAGTCTCTGCTGGCATTTTTCTTGTCAATGTCCTCAGAATCTCCTCTCTGTCCAGACCATCAGGGTCTTCTATGTTCAGCTGATGGATTCTTGCTGTCTGCTTACAAGTCACTTCCCCAGGGCAACCTTCTCTGAGCCCCCTGGCTGGGGAGGGCCTCTGGTCTCCCACAGACCCTGTCTTCCATCCCACACATCCGTGGACATCTTGCTGGTTTCCAACCAACTGGGACTGCCTCTGTCTCATTCATCTGCTTACCACCCAGCTCAATGCACCGTGAATCCCAGCCATGGGGGTACAGGGTATGAAGGAGAGCCCCGGTGCCAGATTGCAGAAGCAAACTGGGCTCCTGCGTGGAGCCTGGCCTGCACACCTCACTCCTCAGAAGCTTTCCCCCCATATCTGACGCATGGGGTCAAGATCTAGAAACTATTCTCCCCCCCGCCCCCACTGTCCGTACCAGCCACGACTGGCAAAGTGCCAGGTGCCTTCTCTGGGGTCCCTCATTTCCCACAGACCAGGCCCAGCCCTCAACCATCCCAGCAGTCCCCACGCACTGTCCAAGTGTCCCCCAGTCACGTCCACCTCACTTCCAGGGCCATCCCTGACTCCTCACCTGCTCACCCGTCTTCCTTCCCTCAACTTTGCTCTATACCCTCAGTTTCCCCCCCTCCCCAACTCCTCTCTCCTCCAGACACCTCAACTCCCCCTCCTCTCCCCTGCTTTCTCGCAAGCACTCAGTCAACCATCTCTGGCTCCTCACCTGCCTCCTCCAACCTCACCTCTTTCAGCATCCTCTACGTGGGACTCGCTCAGCTCGCTCCCTTCACCCCCATTTCGTCCCCCCAACTCCTCCCCCAGCCCTGCTCTCTTTACTCCAGTCCCCTGCCCTCTCGACCAACCAGAGCACCTGCTGGGGAAGAGGCGGGGCCTCCTCCTCACCTGGCGGCCGCAGAGCAGCGGGGCAGCGGCCCCTAGCGGTCGGGGTGGGAAGTGCAACCCAACTGGCCTCCCCTCCCAGTTGGTGCCTTACTGGGAATGGACCACCATTGCTGCCTGCCAGCTGTTGCTCAGACTGGACCTGGGTGGCTTCCTGGACTCTTGTTTCTTGGGAGTGAGGAAGGTGCAGCGTCCGCACTGTGATCCAGAGGTGACATTTGAGAAGTTCTGCTGGGGAAGGGGGATTCAAAGACCAACGTGTCCTATTGGCTCTGTCCCTAGGCTGTGCCTCAAATCTGGCCCTTTCTCCCCAGCACCCTGTTCCAGGCCTCCATCACCTCTCAGCTGGATTGACTGTGGAATCCATCTCCCCAGTCTCCTGGCTCCTTCTCAAATCTTACCAGGGCCAGAAGGTTCCTGTGAACATATAAGTCAGGGGAAAACCCTCCTCTGCCTAGAACCTTCCATTGCTCCCAGGTGACTCCGATTAAAAACCAATTCTCCCCGAAGCACATCAGGCCAGGATGGTCTAGCCCATTACCTCCCTACCCTCACCTTCCTCTCCTTTTGCCTTCACCCCCTCCTTCCAGCCACACAGGCCCGCTCATTGATCCTTTGAACACCCAGCATGTTTCCACCTCAGGACCTTTACGCTGGCTGTTCTCTCTGCCTGGAACCCCCTCCCCCCGACCGCCGATCTCCCCAGGACTCCTTTTAAGTCTTTATCCAAATACCACCTTCTTAGTGAGCTCTTCCCTGACCTCCTCTATCTAAAACTGCAGCCATCACCATGTTCTGCTGCTGCTGCTGCTGCTGCTGCTAAGTCGCTTCAGTCGTGTCCCACTCTGTGCGACCCCATAGACGGCAGCCCACCAGGCTCCCCCGTCCCTGGGATTCTCCAGGCAAGAACACTGGAGTGGGTTGCCATTTCCTTCTCCAATGCAGGAAAGTGAAAAGTGAAAGTGAAGTTGCTCAGTCCTGTCCAACTCTTAGCGACCCCATGGACTGCAGCCCACCAGGCTCCTCCGTCCATGGGATTGTCCAGGCAAGAGTATTGGAGTGGGGTGCCATTGCCTTCTCTGGTCACCATGTTCTGTCTTCCTTAATTTTCTTCCATAGCACTGATCATCCTCTAACATCCTGTACCTTTTAATTGTCTGATTTCTCATCTGTCTTTCTGATTGGAATGTCAGCCCCAAGAACAGAGAAGCTTGTCTGCCTTATTCTCTGCTGTGTTCCCAGCAGCTAGCACAATGCCAGGTGCACAGTAGGTGCTCAACACATGCTTGTTAACTGAATGCATTGCCTTGCCCCTGCCAATGACAGCAGTTGGAATTAATCTCCACCCACACAATATCCTCCCAGCTCAATTCTGAGACCCCTTTACCTGCCTTTTCACTTGAGCCGAGGCATAAAGGACAGGATGGGGCTCCAACAGTGCCCAAGGTGGGGGTATAGGAAGCCTCCAGGAGAGGCAGGGGCACACAGAACTCCACCCCACCCACTCTTCAAGGCTTGGACAGTTCACCATCCACTCCCCTTAGCACCCTGCTTACTTTCCAGGGCTATTTCCATCATGCTTTCTGTGCCTGCCTTACCCACTGAACAGGGATGCCCCAGAGAGGAACTCCAGTCTTACTGGCAAGACACTAGGGCGTTCTCAACATCTGGCCCCCAGCCACTAAATGCTGTAAGGGGTCCTCCGTGTTTGAGGAATGCATGGAAGGAATGAATACACTGAATGAGAAGCCCCTCAGGGTCAAAAATGCTGGCCGAGTGGGCTCTAGGTGTATCCGTGCTGGGGGTGCCTGGTGGGCAGTGGAGGGCTGAGCATTTTTCCTGAGACCAGGAACGTGTTTCATTACCAACCCCAACCCCTGCGCCGCCCTCGCATGGGTTCTCGCACCTCCGACACACGGACCTAAGGAATACGAAGAAACAGGACACCCACGACTGAGGGCGCCAGCCCTGAGGTAGAGGACTCAGAAGATCGGGGACAGAGGAAGGTGGAGGAACACAGCACCCAGGTCGGTCAGCACTGGAGCTCAACACACGTGGACACAGGAGGAGGGCAGAGGGCACAGGTGAGTAGAGCTATCCACGTCTGAGGTCAGGGTGCGCCAAATGCTAGATGCACAGAATGTAGGGTCTCCAAGACGCCGGGGGATCCGTACGTGGGGTGTCCTAGGCGCGGGCCACCTGGGTGTGAGGGTTTTCTGGCATAGGGTAAAGAGAAAAGTGGATGTCCAGGCGCTGGATGGACAGGACGTTGGGTATCCAAGACGCGGGTCACGCTGAGCGTGAGAATCCGAGGCATAGGTAGGATGCGCAAAGAGAGAAGCGCCTTGGGAGTAGGGCGTCCTGGGCGCGGGTACGGACACGCGCGGTGCTGGGCGCCGGGAGCTGGGGCGAGACTGCGCGCGCGCGGCCGCGTTAGTTTCAGGAGCCCGGCTGCTGGCGCGGCCTCCACTGCGGCTGCGCAGCCGGGGGTCTTCGGGGAGAAGCGCTGGGGCTCTTTTGCGCCCCCAGCCTCTACTCATCCTTCTCCTCTTGAGCCCCTCGCCCGCGAGGCCTAAAAACCGCGATAGAATGGAGGCTAGTGAAACCGATCCCGGCCACAACACGGGGCGCTCTGCTGACCACGGGCTTTGGGGAAAAAAGAGGAGGATTTGGGGGAAGGGAGTCCTAGCCAGGATTTTTCCAAACTGAGCCGGGGGTTCCTTAAAGCATGGCACTCCTTTCCCTCGTATAAATTAAAGACACCGCTTCTCGCAGCAACTGAAGAACGCAAGTTAGTACCGTCCCCCAGGCACATTCATTGGTTCCGAGGGTCCCTCCGTAGAGCAGGTGGGTGGGCTACTCAGGGCTGGATGGCAGGTTGGTGGGAGGACTAGGAGCAAGGGGGCTCTGGAGATGCTCAGCCTTCCTTGAGCTGCACGTTCTTCCCCCTTTCAATCCTTCCAGGTTTATAGAAAGCTGGCTGTGTGGATGTGGGGGGAGGGTTCCTGGTTGCCCCCTGCGGTACCGCCAAAGCCTTTCATGGATCCTACCAGGTGCTGCGGAGATATTTCAAAGTGGGAAACTGACGTGTGGAGAAGCCGAACCTCCCCCATTCTCCCATCCTGGTACTGCACCAACCATAGATGGATAGAACCCCCTCCGCAGCCACAAACCTCCACTTCATACATATTTGGTCCCTTAGATCCAGCCGATGGGCCTGACCATCCGTATTTAAGGCCCAAGGTCTACAGCCACGGAACCCTGGGTGTGAAGGAGGAATGAAGTTAGCCCGCCTACTGTCTCCACCCCTGAAGTCTAGGGCTGGATTTGGCCCCAGTTCCAGGCTATGAGAATCCCTGCCCAGTCCTGAAATGATGGTTGCCCACAGAAGCAGGTGGAGGGTGGTGGGTGCCATAGAGGTAAACCCCGGTTACCCGGTCAGCCTGGAAGTCTGGCGTCTCTGTGCGTGCTCAGTCACTCAGTCCTGTTTGACTCTTTGCAACCCCATGGACTGTAGACTGTGTCCGTGGAATTTTCCAGGCAAGAATACTGGAGTGGGTTGTCATTCCCTTCTCCAGGGTATCTTCCCGAGCCAGGGGTCCAACTCACATCTCTAGCATCTCCTGCACTGGCAGGTGGATTCTTTACCTCTGTACCACCTGGGGAGTCTCTGCTTTTCCCTAAATTCAAGCTTCTGGGAAGGGATTTTTAGAGGACGGGTTTATTCACTTGCAGATGTTCCTTTTAGGGTTTCTTAGATTTTTATAGCTCCCCTCTAAGCCTGCCCCAAGTTTTGTCTATTTGTCACCCCAACCCTTTCCATTGCTACTTCCACGCTGTTTCTCAATTCCTCACCCATTCTGCAGAGCCAAGTTGGAATGGCAATGCATTCTCTTCCCTGGAGACAGAGACCAGGGTTTGCCATCTTCCTCGTCCTCAGCACATCCCCTTCCTCTATAATCCAGGTTCGGACTTGTCAGCCCCACTCTCCCCACTATTGCCTGCTCTGTGTCTACCTGAGATTCAGCCCCGACTTTGTATGCTCTGGCCCGTGTGCTAATTAGACCTCCACTGGATGATTCCCTTCCCTAAGGATCCAAACCAGGGATTTGCTCCTTCCCATCCATCAGTCTTCCCCTTGCACCCATCCTTCATAAAACGCCAGGCTTCCAGGTCCGCTCTCCCGAGATCCTCACCGGATCTTACCTCTCAGGACCTTCTAGTACCCGCTGCCCTCTAGTTTTTCCTCAGCCCCCACCCTGCACTGAGCTTTCTATTCTGCCAAAGTGCCTATTTTTGGCCTGGGGCCCGGTTTTATAGCCCCCACTGTGGGTCTTGGCAGTCACAGCTCTGGCTCTGGGAATCCACGCCAAGTCGGACTGCCTTCCCCAACCAGGGAGATGGGGTGCGGGGCTCCCTTCTGCAGCTGCAGCATGAAGCCAGCCCCAGGCCTCACTCGGCCAGATGCCTAGGAACCCGCTGGTTCCTTGTCCTACTTCAAGTCCACCAGCTGCAGTATAGTTGCTGGGCTGCGGAAATCCATACCGAGTTTTTGCACTTGCCGAAAACCTAAAATGCAATTTTTTCTCTCGGCCCCCCCACCCCCACCCAAAGCAAGACCTTTGAGGCGTTTATAGATACTAACCTCCCCCAAATACCCACCCTCTCCGCTCCTGCGACCCGGTCAGTTCCCAGTCCTTGACCAGTTGCCACAGATCTTTAGCTAGGGTCTTGTCCCATCCCGCATACTCCAGTCCTGGCTTTGCGGTCTTCCCTTGCCTTATATTGTAGGTCTGGTCTCCCAGGGTAGCGGCCTCCTCATTGCATTCCCTTCGCATCGCCCCTGGATCCTGAAACCGCTTTTACCTGCCTGCTTCGGTGCAGCCAGCGCTCCAGATCCTTTCGTGCCCGAGTCCAGCCCTCCTTTTGCCCCTCCTTCTTGCACGTCGCTGCCAGGAAGACGAGGGCAGCCCACGCCGCCTCAGCCACTAAATAGCCCCCTCCCGGAGACCCCTGCGAGCCCAGGTCTGGGAGCTCTAGGCCAGGTCTTGCTTATTCCCACTGCATTAGGCATGACGCATTACTCCGTCTCCCGAGGAAGAATCCGGCCCGAAATTTGCGTGCCCGGGGTGCATTTGGCCCTGTCGCAGCTGCCTTCGTTCCTCCCATCTCTGTCTAATCCAACCCGGGTTTTGCAGACCCCTTCCAGATCGCTCCCATTTCTCCCCTCACCCGGCAAAGCGCCTTTACTCCACTACCTGCAAAATCCGCTCCGGGTCTTCCTCGAGCCTGTCTCCCCTCCCCCACTTCCCGTTCCAAAGCCGGGATCCAGCACAACTCCTTCCCTCTCCCGGTTTTTCCATAGGGACAAGAGCGGGGCGAAGGGGAGGAAAGTCCATTCCGGGTTTTCGGACCGGCCTCCGGTGCGCTTGGGCAGGTTGCGGCGGCCGGTCCCGGGCGGCGGCTCCGGGCCGGGTTTTGCGCGTGCCCGCCGCCCCCCTCCCGGAGCGGGTGCGCCGGGGAGAGGGGCGAGCAGGCGGCTTGTCATTGCTGGTGCCCGGCGCCCGCTCGGTCCGCGCGTCCTGCGGTGCCCACGGGCCCGGCCCGGTGCCCCCCCCATCCGGCCACCCCGGGGGCGCGACGCCGCCGCGCCCGCCTACAACCGCGACCCCCCCCAACAAGCTCCGCGCCGCCCACCCCCTACCCGAGCCCCCCGTGGCCACTGCGGGGAGCCCGACCCGTCGGCGCGGGAGTTGTCGGCTCTGCGGCGCCCCCGCCCCGCCGTCTGCTGAGGAGGCCCCGGCGAATGGGGCCGCGTGGGCCCCGGAGCGGCGCCGCCGGGCGGCGGGGGGCTGCAGGGGCTCCCTAGCTGCTCGGTTAACCCCTCGGCTGCCGCCGTCGGAGGGGGCTGGGAAGTCGCCTGGGCGCACACGTGCCGCCTCCGTCGGGGCCGCGGAGCTGCGGGGAAGATGCGGGCAGCTGTTGGCGCCGCCTCGGGGGGCTCCGCCTCGCCCCAGCCCCCGGAGCTCTGACACCGCCCCCGCCCCGCCGCCTCCGCCGCCTCCCTCCCCGGGAGGGGCGCGGACGCTCGCCCCCAGCCCCGAGTCTCTGCCGCCGCGAGGGGGCCGCCTTTGGAGCTGTGTAATCCGCTTCTTCTTCTTCTTTTTTTTTTTTTTAATTTTTGGTTGGTGACAGCGGTTCTGGGCCCCGCCACCCCTCGCCCGATTTCCCCCCTGTCCCGGTTCCGGGAGATGTGCCGGGCAGGGGTCCTGGGTTCGCGGAGCCGCAGGAGAGACGCGCAAGGCCGACCCCGGAGCGGCGCTGGACAGGTGAGTGTCTGAGGACCCCGGGCGAGGGAGACGCCGTACCTGGGCCAGGTGTGGGGGCCGAGGTAGGGAGGATGGGAGCCCGGGCCTGTCCGGGCCAGGAAGGGGGAGGGGATGCTGGAACCGCGGGTCACAGCACCTGAGCGCGAGGGGGATGGAGGGCGGCCTGCACCTCACCCCACCGGTGAGGGGGCCGGGAGGGGCAGCCCCCGTAGACTGTCGGGGGTGCGGATGCGCGGCCGCGGGGTGCCCGTGGGGGGAGGGGACCTCGAGTGTGCCCGCGCGTGGCTGCGTGTGCCCGCGCGCGCGCCAGCCTTTGTGGGGAAGCGGCGCGGCAGTGCCTGCGTGTCCCCGGTGTGTGTGCGCGCGGGTGCTTGGCGCCCTGTTTGTGTAGGTGTCTGGGTGTGAGCGGAGAGGGTGCGTGTGCGCGCCGCGCGCCGGCCCCAGCCCCCGGAGGAGCCGTGTCGGGGGCTGGCACCCCACGAAGCCGGGCTGGGGGTTGTTTTTCTCTGGGAGGCAGAGGCGCGGGGGATGGGGAGGGGTCTGTCTGGGTGTCTGGTCGGCTGTAGCCGTCGACAGCATCTTCCCTCCGCGGTACCGCGTTAAGCCTGGGAAGCTGTTGGGTTTCATCCATCCGGATTCGGGCTTTGAGGTCCAGCCCTCCCACTCTCCCAGGTGTTCGCCGAGTAGAGCTTGGGGTTTCAATTGTCATCTTTCCATCTGCCTGGGACGGGAGTCCGTGCCAGAAGAGCCTGGGCAGCGCTGTGTGTGTGCTCCCGCCGTGGCCAAAGTGGCCCCACAGGCACACCGCCCCCCGCCTGCACACAGCCCTCATACACATCCCTGGCCCTAACCTTCCAGGCTCGGTCAGCACCCAGCCCCATCGCTGCCCGGCCCCTCACTGGACCTTCCTCGCGCTCCGCTCCTCCCTCCCCTGCCTCTCCACCCCCCCCCCCCCCCCCCGCCGCCGCCCCCCGCGCGCACACAGTCATGGCAGCTGAGTGGGTGTCCCTCCATCGCAGCCTTGAGACAGGGCCCCCTTTCCTCCTGGTTCCTGCAGGACCCGGGGCCTGGGTTCCTCTGCCCACATCCAAACATGTGGTGAGCTGGGGGAGCAGGGGGAGGGGTTCAAGATGGCTGCCAAGATGGCTGGTTGCCTTTCCGCCTCTCTCTCTTTCTCTGCTTCTCTCTCCCTCTCTCGGCTTGCCCTGTTCTCTTCGCTGCTACAGGAGTCACCGATGAGAGGGGTTTGGACAGTCTGAGGGACAGATATGGGGGACACATGAGAGTAGATGTCTGCTCAGGGCTGGTGGATCTCAATTCTGCTTGCGGAGAGGCGGGTGATCCCTGCTCCCCTCTCCAAGCACCCAAGGGCCGGGCGGGAACCTGTAACCTGACCCCAGACCCCAACTCCTTCACCCCCGGGCCTAACAGCCTGGGAGCTGCCCGCCCTCCACCTGGTCTCCTAGGCCTGGCACCCTGAATGGGTCATCAGGGTGTCCCACTGAGGGTCCCTGTCTCTCATTCTCTCCATCTGCCTGATGGCCAGGGACTGAGCACTCCCCGCTGATGGGTCAGGCCCCAGCTGTGGGGGCAGGTGACGTCTCCTTCCTCCCCATTCCCCCACCCCCAAATTCTAATGCCGATTTTATTACTTAAAAGTAGGATGAAAACAGGGAGAATAAGAGAAGGAATACAACCTTCATTATCATATCGAGAAAATTATCCGTGATTTTCCTAACTAGTAATTTGCCTGCCATGCTGTTCAGAACTGACTTGCCCATTAATTACAGAGATGAAAAATCATCTGGAAAGCGGAAAAGGGAACTAATTCGATCCCTGGCTGGCAGCAAGGGCCCCCATGCACCAAGCCACATATGTGTGTGCTCACATGTGAGTGCCTGGCCTTCCCACTGGCATTGCCACCTTCTTCCTCCTCTCCCTCAGGGAACTCCCTTGGGGCCTCAACTCACCCCACGTTTGTCACTCCTGCTCTGCATGGGGTGCCCACCCCAACCCCCTCTCCTGGGGAGCTGGCTGATCCATGCTGATTGCTGCCCTTGGGCGTGGAGAGGATGCCCAGGGTTGAGGGAGGGCAGGGAGCTGGGGACCAGCCGCACCTGGGTGCCGTGAGGCCTGCAGGGAGGAGGTGGAAGGCAGGAGACTCGCAGCCTGGTTTCTATTCCCAGCCTGCCCTGGGGAGCCCCTTCTCCTGGGAGGCGGGCCATAGGGGAGGAGCTCCGGGGGCCCTGGCCCTTCTGGAGTCTGTCTGCATCAAGCAGTCTGGTCCTGGCTTGGGCACCACTGCCATGTGGGGGGCTGACAGGAGAGAGCATGGTGCTTCAGCCCCAGCCTGGGCATCAGGGGGTGGGGGTGCCAACCCCAGGAGGCTGTGCTGCCTGGCCCCAGAGGGGGTGCCCCGATGGAGAACAGGAGGAGCAGTTCCCCCTGCCTGCTGTCCCCGTCCCAGCCCCTGCTGGCCACAGGGAGCTGAAGTTGTCAGTCACTGCCCCCTCCTACCTCTCCAGCCAGACCCAGACGTGTGACCAAGGACACACAGAAGGCTCTGGTTTCTGTGTGGGCTCCTCTCGAGGATTCAATTTCCAGACGCCAGACAGTTCCCCTCTTCCAGACCCTCCAGGGAGGTGAGGAGGGGGGTGATGCTCCTGAGATGGGGGTTCCCTGGGTACCTGACTGCACCAGTGCCCCTCCCAGCCCTGGGCTCAGCCACCCTGATGAAAGAGGAAGCGGGGTCCCAGGTGGCAGGGGGGCTGCAGAACAGAGGCCTGGGAGTGGGTCCCACCGCCCTGAGAATCCAGGCTGCTGTGACCTGTGGGTACGTGTGCTGTGATTAGGATGGTAACCTGGACGAGCCTGTGTGTGGCCACGTGTCCGACAGGCTGGTCCTGTGTTCATAAGGTTCTCCTGGGTGCTAGTGTCTGTGAGTTTTGCAGAGGGGATGTGTGTGTGTTTCCACGTGTCAGGAGCTGTCTGCGTCTTGTGTGCACCTGCTGTGTGTGCACGTGTGGCTCCTGGGAGCAAGGCTGAGCAGACCTCTTCATGAAACCTGTGAATATTTGCCAAGTGTCTTTTCCACTCAGCGCTGTGCTGGGGACGCCAGGGGGACAGTACCCCAGTCCTGTCCTCAGGGAGCTCACAGTCTAGTGACGCGAGCAATTTCAGTCAAGGGGCTCCTATCATAGGAGTTGGGAAGAAGGCATATATCTCCCCTCCAGAGCGGCCAGAGCCCCAGCTGGGGTGGGGCAGCCCCTTCATCTTGGCACCCCAAGCATAGGGTGTCCCAGAGTCCAGACCTTCATGATCTTCCCTGTCACCCCTTCCACCTCGCCCCCTCTCTCCTCACTGCTCCTAAGCACGCAGTTCAACCACAGGCCCTTTGCACTGGCGGCTCCTTCACCCGGGCCCCTCCCCCTGACACGTGCAAAGCTTTTGCTCCCTCACCCAGGGGTGAGGGTTGTCCCCTCCTCAGTAACCTTTATCTACCCCATGTAGCCTGTTTAAAATTTCAGCCTCCCACCTGCCTTCTGACTTTCCCTAGCAAGGATGACTTTGCGCACATTCTGTAATTTACTGATTTATGGTGCCTGTTTGTTTATTGTATGTCTTCCCCGATCAGGACCCGAGCTCTTGGGGAATTTGTTCCCTGGTTTGCTTTTGGACGCCAGGTGCCTAGACTCAGGCCGGGCCCACAGTAGGCGCTTGAGAACTCTTAGCTGAGTGAATGGAGGCGGGGGGAGCCTCTCAAAGGACGGAGACCCCAAGGGACTCCCTCTCCCTGGCTTTGCACACTGAGGGGTCCCTGTGGACCCTGGTCCTCTTAGGGGAGCCAGGGCTACCCACCAGGGGCCAGACCAGGCCAGCTCGGCACCTGTCCCATGCACACTCTTGTGAGGCAGCTCCCTGAGAGGGCCTCATGGGTGCTCCAGAGTGTGAGGGTGTCCCTGTGGGCAGGCATGGGGTAGTGTGCATATAGGGTTTAGAGCCCAGAGGGTCACGTGGGGGCCCCCGCCTTTGCTGGGGATGGGAATGTCATGGTCAAGGCCTGAGCAGCTTTGATCCAGGGGGACACTGACTCAGACTCTCATAGGATGATGGGACCCCACTCTACCCTTGTTTCAGATCCTAGGAAATCAGCCAAGCAAAAGCTCCCCCGCCCCCCACCTCAGCTTAGCTCAGTGCTCAGTCACGTCTGACTCTTTGCGACCATGGACTGTAGCCCGCCAGGCTCCTCTGTCCATGGGATTTTCCAGGCAGGGATACTGGAGAGGGTTGTCAGGCCCTCCTCCAGGGGATCTTCCCGACCGAGGAATCGAACGCACGTCTCTTGCGTCTCCTGCACAGGCAGCCAGGTTCTTTACTACTGCACCACCCCCTCCCACACCATCCTCCCCCAAATCCAAAATTTGGGGAAGATAAAAATTGCAATAATTAGATGCTCAGGCTAAAAATACCCTTGTTCCCCCTCTCCCCAAAACTAAAAATAGCCAGGGCTCTTCCCTCCGAGGCTAAAAATACCAGGCAGACCAGGAAGCCAGGTGGGTGCTCCTATCTGGTGTCAGGGAGGTGAGACAGACAGGCAAGGGGCCCAGGGCAGGGTCTCCCAGCCATGGCGTTCCTGACATTGGGGCTGTGTTGTTCATTCTTTGGGAGGAGGCCTGAACTTTTCAGCATCCTTTGCCTCCATGCTCTAGATACCAGGAGCAATCCCCCCACCCCTGAGTTATGACACCTAAAAAGGCCTCCAGATTTTGCCAAACAGCCTGGGGCAGGTGGGGCAAAATCATGGGCCCTCCCAGGTGAGTACCACTGCTCTAGATCGAGGGTCTGCAGATTCCCTCTGTGAAGACCCAGACAACAAGTGTTGGAGACATTGGCGGGCTTAGCAGCTCTGTTGCATAAACTTCCTCCGCCTCTTCTTCTTAATCCTTTGAAAGCGGCCAAGCTTATTGGCTGGGGGCAGTGCCCAGTCCATAGGTAGTCAACTCCCACCCTGGCAGACCCACCCACCCTTTTTTGCCTCTGGTGATGGAGGTCAGGGTGCCCTTGAATGCACCCTCATCAGCAGAGGGGCGAGTCTGGTGGTGTTTGTCCCTTTCACCTCCCTGCCCACGCCCCCTGCTGTTCCCCGGTGCCCACTCTCTCACTGGTTGTCAAACACACAGCCCCCGCCTCCGCCGAACAGCCCCAGGGCCTTTGCACAAGCTGTGCTTGCTCCCTGGAATGCTCTTCTCCTCCCTGGGCACCTCTGTGGCTTCTTCCTCACCTTCCCAGAGCTTTATGACATGTCTGGCCTTTCTCCATCACTGTATTTAACATTGCCCAACACACACACACACACACACATACCAACCACTAGTACATCACAGGACTGACTTTTTTTAGTGTTCTTTATGTCTGGCTCATTCACAGCTGTCTCTCCACACCTCGGTCAGTGCCTCACACACAGTTGGTGCCCTGAAAGAGACGTGTGGGTACTTCCCTTGTGGTCCAGGGGTTAAGATTCAGGCTTCCACTGCCTTGTTCCCAGATTCGATCCCTGGTCGGGGAAACTACGGTCTCACAGGCTATGCAGGTGTGGCAAATAAATAAGATAAAGAGTCATGTAGAATCGCTGAATATTATTTCTAAGCCCCACAACCACCATTGTGAGACTTTCGTCCCATTTCCCCAGGGAAGAGACAGAAGGCAGAGGAGGGACAGTGGTGGGGGCAGGGGGAGTTGCATCGTCACACAGCCTAAAGTGGGCACAGCTGGGATTTAAACCTAGGACCCTGAGACCTGGGGCCTCTTCCCTGTTGCCCCACTGAGCGCCATCTCCCCCACCCTCTGGTCTCTGCCCCTTCACTGCCAGCTTGGTGGTAGCAGAGGGCCCCAGAGCTTTCTTCCATGTCTTCTGCCACAGGCCCTGGCTCCCGTGACCATTTTCAGCACTGCTCTGCAGTACCTGGGGGGTTCCCAGGTGGCTCAGCAGTGAAGAATCCGCCTGCAATGCAGGGGACCAGGGTTTGATCCCCAGGCTGGGAAGATGCCCTGCAGGCGGGCATGACAACCCAGTCCAGGATTCTGGCCTGAAGAATTCCAGGAACAGAGGAGCCTGTTGCAGTCCATGGGGTTGCAAAGACTTAGGCACAGCTGAGTGACTAGATAGCAGCTACGGGACCTGGAATGTATGTGAGGCGTGTGATTGGTCAGGGAGCACCTTGGGGTGGAAATGGGTCTCGGGCTGCCTGTGGTTCCAACCTGCTGTGGAGAGGAGCATCGAAGAGGTGGCCGGATGGCCTGTAAGGGAGAGCTTCCTGGCGGAGAGGGCTTCCCAGCCAAGGCCTGGAAGGGAAGGAGGGATAAAGTGGAGGGGAGTCAGGGAGAGTTAGTGAAAGGAAGGGACCCACCCTGAGGTCAGAAAGAAGTGGGCAGCTCAGACGGGAAAGGAAAGACATTCCCTGGCCAGGCAGGGAGACAGGATGCGGGTCCTGGGGCCCGAAGGACTGCTTTGGATTTGTGTTTCTACTTGTGCACAGGGCTGAGGAGGCCTGGGAAGGGGTCAAGGCCATGAAACAGGGTTAGAATGTTTAGTATGCGCTCCTTCTGGCTGCTTCATAGGCGGGAACTGTGGAGGGCAGGCGGGAAGGGAGCCCAGGCCAGGGGGGAGGTGGGGGCGAGGCCAGTGTGGGTCGGAGGCCACCACAGCTGTCAACATGAAGGCTTGGGCGGGGGCCTTGAGACCTTAGAGAGGGACCCGTGCGGGGCTTTCGAGACAGAGTTGACATGATTCAGTGGGTGACCAATTGAAAGGCAGAAGGAAAGGAGGGGGACGGGGAAACTGCAGGCTTCTGGTTCAGACAGCAGGGTGGACCTAGAGAAACGAAGAGGGTGGGGCCAGGGAGCACCTTCCGCTCTCATCATCACCCCCCACACGTAGAGTCTCATCTCCCCTCACCCGAGTCAGGGCACATCTTGTCCCCACTCAGTCTCAGGGTGGGCCTTCCCTGGTGGTCCAGTGGCTAGAACTCTACACTCCCAATGCTGGAGGCCTGGGTTGAATCCCTCATCAGGGAACTAGACCCCATGTGCCACAACTCAACGTTCATATCCTCAACTAAAGATCCCACGTGCCGCAACTAAGACCTGGCCTAGCCAAATAAATAAATATTTAAAAAAAGAAGCTCCACTGCTCCCGGCTCACTCCCGCAGGCCCTGCTCGCTCTGCCCTCTACACCTGCCCTCACCCCTTCCCACTCTCCCCTTTCTCTCTGAACCAGAGCCACGCTCTAGCACATTCCTACCTACCTCAGGACTTTTATGTGTGTTCTTCCCATGGCCTGGATACTATTTCTCCAGTACCTCGGTGGCTCATCTCCTTGTGACCTTTGCTAAATTGTTACCTACTTAGCCAGGCGTTCCCTGACCACCCCATCTATGTTTGCATTGACACATATTCCCCACCCCACCCCCATTCTTTCTCTGCCTCGAGTCTATTTTCCTCCAAAGTACTTGTGACCAGGTGGGAACTAGGTAACTACCCCCTGAATGGACGACCTCTTCCAAGGGTCTGTTTCATCTTTGTTCATTAAATGAATTAACGAGAACGCTCTCCTCACCAGAACTGGGCATGCAATAGAGAACCAGGCCAACCCACGATGGAATGTTCCCTGATGGGATAGATAGACTTTCAACCGCAGAGCCCAAGTCCAGTGAGGGGAGCAAAATGTGGAGGCCCAGTGTACTGCTAGTGTGGGTTCCAATGCAGTCCTGGGGGACAGAGCCTTTTGGAGGAAGAGGGCACAGAGGGCAGGAGTCCTCTGGGTATGTGGGTGAGAGATGTGGGGGGTGAGGAAAGAATAGGCCGGAGCAGAGAAGGTGATGAAAAAAGCAGGAAATCCAGGCCTGAAATACCAAGTCGCAGCCTCTGAGGCAATAGGGAGCCATGGAGGGTTGTAGGCAGGCAGTGATGTGGAGTTTTCATTTTGCCAAGAGCACTCTGGGTGCAGGATAGAGATCAGAAGGGGTGGGAGTGGCAGATAGATGTGGAGGAGACCAGGGAGGAGGCATCCGTGGAGAAGGGGAGGCTTTGAATGGTCCCACCCCTGCCACTCGGCTGCCAGAGTGACCTTTTAAAATTTATAGGCAGACAAACCCCACCCTGTGGTGCCGACATCTAGTGGGAGAGAGATAATAAGCAAATAAGTAAAACGCATGGAGAAGGCAATGGCACCCCACTCCAGTACTCTTGCCTGGAAAATCTCATGGACGGAGGAGCCTGGTGCGCTGCAGTCCATGGGGTCGTTAAGAGTTGGACACGACTGAGCAACTTCACTTTCACTTTTCACTTTGATGTATTGGAGAAGGAAATGGCAACCCACTCCAGTGTTCTTGCCTGGAGAATCTCAGGGACGGGGGAGCCTGGTGGGCTGCATAGCCCAGTCGCATAGAGTCGGACACGACTGAAGCGACTTAGCAGCAGCAGCAGCAGCATGGCAGGCATGATAGGGATGAGTGCCGGGGAAAGCAGGATGCAAGAATGTTGGGGCTAGCAGGACCTCCCAGAGCTGGCAGCGTCTGTGTAAAGACTTGAAGAAGGCAAGGGAGGAGCTTTGCAGGTCTGGGGAGGAGGGAACAGCCTGTGCCAAGGCCCTGAGAGGATACTTGCCTGGTGTTAGTGAGTGAGGAGGAAAAGGTGGAAGGAGGTGAGGGTAAGGACGGGATGGGGCTGAGTGCACAGGGCCTTGTGGGCCGAAGAAGGGCTTTGACCTTTGCTCCTAGTGTGGTGGGAGCCATGGAGGGTTCTGAGCCGGAAAGGGACAGTGTGGGGACTCAGGTGCTCACCGGCGCCCTCTGGCAGCTGTAGGGGGAATAGGCTGGGCTGCGAGGGTGGAGAGCAGGAGAAAAGGGAGGAGGCGGCAGGGCTGGACCAGGGAGGGGACCAAGGCCTGAGGAGACAGTGAGCAGATGCCGAAGGAGGAGACGCAGGAGCCACTGCGGGGATGGGAGGAGGAGAGGTTCTTGAGCACCTCGGAGGACTCGGGCTGCTTTCTGCTGAGATGTTGGAAGATGAAGGGGTGGAGCTAAGGGTTCAGTGGGGACCCTGGCCTGACCCCACCCCCAGAGCCCACAGCCCCCTTCCTGAAGGAGGTTATGTGCTGGACACTCTCTGGCACTTGCTCCACCTCTGTGATGGCAGTCTGTCAGTCCTAGAGTTGGAATGGGGAGATGGGCTCAGAGAGGCCAGGAGTCTGGCCTGAGAGCAAATAGCACACAGCAGGTTCGGACCCAGGAGCCAAGTCCCTGGCCTTAGCCCAGGCCTGCCGCTTACCCACTCGGCCATGCCTGAGGGTTCCCTGGAGGAGGCGGGCCCATGGAGCTGGGCTCTCTGGCTGCTGGGTTTGGGGAGAACTCAGGCTGCTGAGGAGGGAGCAAGAGGAAGGAGACTTGTTCTCAGGGGCCCGGAATCCTGCTGGTGGTGTCCCCCACCTCCAGGCATTCAGACTCCCACCCACTCGAGCACAGAGGGTTGCCATGGCAACCACACTCTAGGGCAAGCTCGCGGCTCCCCCTCTCCGCCAGCAGCCGGTTTTCCTCCTGTCGCCCTCCTCTGCCCCATCCCAGGGCACCTGAGGACAGAGCTTGGGCCGCATCACCTGCCCCCAGGACATGCTTTTGCCCCTTGACTTGAGACTGAGGTGGGGCTCAGGCAAAAACAGAGGCAGGTGTGGGGTCAGTGGGCAGCCTGCATGATCTGGGGGTCTAACACACCTGGGGCCCAGTCTCCCTTCTCAACGTGAGGGTGGCGAGCCCTGTTTCCCATGGGTTAAATTGGGAAACAAGTTTCCCAAACACTCCAGTTCCCTGAGGCTCAAAGTGGGGACAGACACAGGTGTGCGCTCACCTGACCCCTGTGGGCATGCCCACTTTGGAGGCCACTCAGGCTTACAGAAGCAGTCTGGGCCCAGAAGAGCGGCCTCTTGAGGGCCCCCAGGTCTCCCCAGCTTGCCGTGATCAGCCTGGGGTTCCAAGCCCCCTTGCCACTTGGGTGCCCTTGGGATCTCACTTTCCTCTCCTATAAAATGTGGGTATGCACCCCCCATCCTTACTAAGTCCTTATGAGGATTACATGAGATACAGGCGTACAGTGCTCGGAATGGGGCACAGCGCTGTCAGCTGCTGCCCCTGGCCATCGTGGGTGGTTCTGGCAAATGGGAGGTCCCAGCTGACCCCCCACACCCCTGGAGCAGAAAGGTTTTCCTGAAGTTGTGAGGCTCAAGGCCCATCTCCCATCTCTGCCTATATACCACCACCCCTCCTGCCCTGTCTGCCCTGACCCCCTGTGTGAGTTCACTGGGGCTGCTGTTAAAGCCAGGCTGGGTGGCTTTAACAGAAATGTATTGTCTCCCAGTTATAGACACCAGAAGCCCAAGATGGAAGCATTGGGTTGGTTCCTTCCAGGGGCACAGAGAAGGAACCTCTGCCCCAGCTTCTGGAGGTTGGCCAGCAATCCGTAGCTTGAAGGCGCGTCACACCAATCTCTGCCTCGTCTTCATGGGGTGTTCTCCTTGGGGGTGTGTGGGTCTGGGTCCGTGTCCTTTTTATAAGGACAGCAGTCTGATTGGATCAGGGTCCACCGTACTGGGGCTTCCTAGGTGGCTCAGTGGTAAAGAATCCATCTGCCACAGCAGGAAAAGCAAGAGATGAGAGTTTGAGCCCTGGTCTGGAAAGATCCCCTGGAGAAGGAAATGACAACCCACTCCAGTATTCTTGCCTGGGAAGTTCCATGGACAGAGGAACCTGGCGTGCTGCAGCCCATGGGGTCGCAAAGAGTCAGACATGACTGAGTGCGCACAGACACACAAACACACACACACCCCACCCTGATGACCTCATTCATTTTAACTTAATTACATCTTTATCTCCAAATAAGGTCCCATTCTGAAGTGCCGGGGGATAGGGCGCCATCGTATCTTTTCTGGGGGGAATATAGTTCCATCCACCCCAAGGCCTCAGGGCTGGTCAGGCCTGGATCTCCCAGGTGGTTCCCACCTCACCACGTCTGACCTCACCTCCACTTCAGTGAGCACCAGGTGCCAGGAGAAACTCCCCAGGGCCTAGTGGGTGTGCAGTCAGGCCAGGAAGAGAGGGGACAGAGCTGCTGTGCCCAGCTCCCCCCACTCCAACCCCGAGGTGGGGACAGCCCTGGGGATGCCTGGGGCTTCGTGAGGGAGCTGCTCCAGGGATGGGGCTTCCGGGAGCAGCAGCAGCCCATTGGGAACACTTTCTGTGCCCCTGAGGCAATGGTGCCCAGCCTGTGTGGGTCAGGCTTGGCCCCTAGGTCACAGGGCAGATTCCCCCCCCAGCCATCCCCACCACCATTCGTGTGTTCATTTGGTAAATATTTGTTTGTGAACCTATTATACATCTGGGCTTCCCTGATAGTTCAGTGGTAAAGACTCCGCCTACCAGTGCGGGAGATTCAGGTTCGATCCCTGGTCCAGGAAGATCCCCTGGAGAAGGAAATGGCAACCTGCTCCAGAATTCTTGCCTGGAGAATCCCATGGACAGAGGAGCCTGGCAGGCTGCAGTCCATGGGGTCGCAAAGAATCGTGCACAGCTGAGCAACTGAACGACAGCTAGTACTGCACATCTAAGTGCCAGGGGACAGCCTCGGGAACTTCCCTTCTTGGGGGCGGGAGGAGTACGAAGGAAATCCACCAGTGGACAAGTCAAGTCACGTGGCAGTGGCGTGACCGGTGGGTGCGGGGATGACAGCGCAGCAGGGGACACCTTGAACTCACTGCACACCAGGCAGGGCCCTGTATGTTCCCTGGGTGTGAATTCATCATGCTGTGCAGCTACCCTAAGCAGCAGCCCCATTTTACTGAGAGAAAAACAGCCGTGGGAGGTTACGGGACGATGGGAATGGGCCAGGCGGGCACTGGCTGCCAGCGGCTATGGTGCAGGGTGGTGGAGGCCCACCGCATCTCTGAGGGGGGGACATGAGCTGAGATCTAAGGGGCACCGGCCAGGACTGCGTGGCCGGAGGAGAGGGGAAGGGGCAGGAGCCGGACGTGTGTGGTCTCACAGGATGTGAAGTGGGAGCTCTGGCAAGGATTTAAGCAGAGGCGCAGTGTGTTCAGATTCTTTTTTTTTTTTTTTTTTTGGCTCTGCCACATATCTTGTGAGAGCCTGGTTCCCCAACCAGGGGTTGAACCCGGGCCACGGCAGTGACAGCACCAAGCCCTAACCACTGGACCGCCAGGGAGGTCCCAAGATTGTCTTTAGAAAGTCTCCTCTGTGGAAGAGACTTATAGACGTGGGGGCGGGAGGGGTGGAAGGAGAGGGTGGGATGAATGAAGACAGGAGCATAGAAACATATACACTGCTGTATGTAAACTAGACAGCCAGTGGGGATTCGCTACATGACTCAGGGCTCAGGTCGGCGCTCCAAGACAACCTAGAGGGGTGGGATGGCGCGAGAGGTGGGAGGGAGGCTGAAGTGGGAGGGATGTATGTATACCTATGGCTGATCCGTGTTGATGTCTGGCAGAAACCAACACAGTATTATAAAGCAATTACCTTTCAATTAAAAATAAATAAATTGAAAGAAAAGGTCCTCTCTGTGGAAACAGCCTAAGTATCCGTCAGTGATGAATGGATAGGAAATTCCCTGGTCATCCAGTGGTTAGGACTTCACATTTTCACTGCCTAGGTGTTATTAGCTGCTCAGTCTTGTCCAACTGTTTGCCATCCTATGTGCTGTAACCCACCAGGGTCCTCTGTTCATGGGATTTCCCAGGCAAGAATACTGCAGTGGGTTGCCAGTCCCTTCTCCATTCACTGCCTAGGGAGCGGGTTCAGCCCCTGGTCAGAGAACTAAGATGCTGCGAGGCACACGGCATGGCCAAAAACAAACAAAAATAAATTAACACATACAGACTACTCTGTTAAAATACATAACTAATAAGGACCTACTATATAGCACAGGAAACTCTATCAGTACTCTGTAGCGGTGTATATATGAAAATAATCTTTTTAGAAAGTGGATATATGTATATGTATAATGGATTCACTTTGCTGTATACCCAAAACTAACATAACCTTGTAAATCATCTATATTCCAATTAAATGTTTTTATCCAAATGGATGAAGAAATGTGGTTCATTCGTACAATGAATATTACTCAGCCAGGAAGAGGAACCCAACTGACACACTCTTCCACACGGGTGAACCTCAGAAACATCTTGCTGAGTGAAACAAACCAGACGCAAAAGGCCACTGATTATCTGATTCCACGTGTGTGCGATGCTCAAAACAGGCAGATCCATTGACACAGAAAGCAGATGAGTGGTTGCCAGGACCTGAGGGGAGCGGGGAGACAAGAGTTCTTGATCAGCAGGTACCAAGTTTCTGGTGGCTCAGATGGGAAAGAATCTGCCTGCAGTGCAGGAGACCCAGGTTCAATCCCTGGGTCAGGAAGATCCCCTGGAGAAGGGAATGGCAACTCACTCTAGTGTTGTTGCCTGGAGAATCCCATGGACGGAGGAGCCTGGTGGACTATAGTCTGTGAGGTCACAAAGAGAGTCGGATACAACTGAGCAACTAACACACACACAAGTTTCTCTTCGGGGCGATAGAAAAGTTTTGGAAATAGAGGTGCTGGTGGCACAGCATTGAGAATGTAATTAATGCCACTGAATTGTATACTTAAAAATGATTAAAATCACAAGTTTTACATCATATATGTATATATATATACACACACACATATATATATAGGGCTTCCCTGGTAAAGAACCCGCTTGCCAAGGCAGGAGATGCAAGTTTGATCCCTGGGTGGGGAAGATCCCCTGGAGAAGGGAATGGCAACTCACTCCAGTATTCTTGCCTGGAGAATCCCATGGATGGAGGAGCCTGGTGGGCTACTATCCATGGAGTCGCAAAGAGTTGGACACAACTTAGCAACTAAACAACAGTGTGTGTGTGTGTGTGATACCACAACCTTTTAAAAAGCCCCTCTGGCCGCCAGGGGAAGCCTGGGATGTAGGAGTGGAGGTGCTGGAGGGCAGCGGGGAAGGGATCAGAGCTCTTTGGTGAAGATGGGAATGCCCAGGTCTGGAGGACAGATGCTGAGAATGGACAGAGAGACGCTGGGCTGTTCTGGAGGTGCAGACCCCGGACTTAATCCTGAACTGGCTGTGGGGGTGAGGGAAGAGGGAAATCCCAGATTTTGACTCCTTGAATTCTGACCCAAGGCCCTGGGAGGATGGTGCCAGGGGGGACCATGCCCTGAAACCGGGAGTTTGGTCAGGTCTGGTCAGGGTCAAGGTGCTTTGGAGATCCAGACAGAAGTGTAGATGTGAGGACAGAAACGGGGCTGGGACTCAGAGGCGGCAGTTGTCACGGGTACAGATGGTGTCTAAAGCCATGAGGCTGGTGGAATCCCTGAGTGGGGTGTGGACAGGAAGAGGGCTGGGGTCCTGGGGTTCCGGGGAGCGGGGCCAGCCCGGAGGAGAAGAGCTAGCTCCTTCATGGATGCTTCCTGGGTCCTGACCCTCCTTACTCTGGGACAGCATCCTGTGCTGGCTTACTGTGCATGTAGGCTGCGGTCCTTATGAGAACCCTGCAGAAACAAGGTGTCAAGGGAACTGGGGGTGGGGGGACCCACTCAGGGCCTTGGGGCATGAAATGACCGAGTTGGACCCCAGACCCATGTTGGCCGGCCACACCCAGAGCCTGGCATCTGGCAGCCTCTTCAGCATTAACCAGGCGCTAACCGGTTTAACTCCCTAAGGGAGCCAGAGGGAGAATGCTAACCAGCTACACTCCCTCGGGGAGAGCCAGGGAGGGGAGCATCCAGCAGCCTAGCGCCAGTTCCCCGCTCCACCCCGAGTCTGGAAAGTAGAAGATGCGGGTGGGAATGAGGTGATGCCCCCCACCCCACCCCGCCCCAGACCATGTAAAATTGTAGAATGCTTCAGAATGAAAGGAAACCATCCAAGGCCACATCTGGACAGGGTTGTGGGATGAGAGAGATGGTTGTGGGCTGAGGAAGTAGAGGGGAGAGTTTGCTGAAGGCTGGGAGCTGGGGAAGGTCCTGGGGGTCGGGGTGGGGGAGCTGCGCCGGGAAATTACTTTCTATTTCTCATGAGAGGAGACAGCCCTGGAGGGACGTCCTGCCCCATGAGTGAGCAGCCCAAATCTTTATTCCCTGAGAAGCTGTGCTGAGTCCCTGCCCTCAACTGGCTCATGATCTAGTGGGGAAGGCTGACAATAGACCTGCTTATACAAGAAGGTGATTTCAGGGCCTTCCCTGGTGGTCCAGTGGTTAAGACTCTGGGCTCCCAATGCAGGGGGCCCAGGTTCTATCCCTGGTGAGGGAACTAGATTCCACATGCTGAAACTAAGAGTTAGTGCAGCCAGATAAACAATTTCTTTAAAAAGGCAAAATGTTTAAAAGAAAAAAGAAGGTGATTTCAGGTGCTGTGAATTAAACATGGGGCTGGGGACTCCCCTGGCAGTTCAGTGGTCGGTCCCTGGTCAGGGAACTAAGATCCCACAAGCTGCACAGTGTGACCAAAATAAGTTAAAATAAAAACAGGGCTAAAGGATGGCGAGCGAGGATACAGGAGTGCTGGGGGTGGTCAGGGCAGGTTGCTCTGCTGGGGTGACCTTGAGGTTGAGCCCTGAGTGCTGAGAAGCTGCAGCAGGCGATGGGGGTACTGGGAGGCTGTTCAGCAGAGGGGCAGCCCAGGCAAGGGCTCAGGCCGGAAGGAAGCTGGAGCTCCTAGGACTGCGAGGAGGGTTGCATTGGAGAACGTGGTGACACCAGCCCAACCAGCAGCCTCTGGGTCCTGGTGAGGAACGGAGACCCCAGGGGAGAGCAGAGGGGGAGGTTAACGCTCAAATTTACATCACTGAATGCTGGCCTTAGCACTGAGTGGAGGCAGCGAGGCTGGGAAGAGGAGGAGACCAGGACAAGCCTCTGGGGGCAGCAGGGTGGCGGCTTGGGCCTGGTGGTGGCCCTGGGGAGTGGGCAGATTGACAGGGTACTTTGGAGGGAGGCAGAGCCCATGGGACTTGCTGGAGGAGCTTATAAAGGAGAGGGGAGCAGAGAAGTTGGTAATTGAGGAGGATTTCTAGGTTCGGGTTCTGAGACTGATTCAGCGTGGAGAAGGAAATGGCAATCTACTCCAGTATTCTTGCCTGGGAAATCCCATGGACAGAGGAGCCTGGCAGGCTGAAGTTCATGGGGTCGCAAAGGAGTTGGACGTGACTGAGCAACTGAACAACAGCTGTTCAAC
This sequence comes from Bos grunniens, assembly GCF_055505025.1. Classification (NCBI taxonomy): domain Eukaryota; kingdom Metazoa; phylum Chordata; class Mammalia; order Artiodactyla; family Bovidae; genus Bos; species Bos grunniens. Next base: position 11,601,591 of record NC_141171.1, read on the forward strand.
AAACATTCAGGCCTGTTGTGGAAGCAGGACCAAAACAATGCAATGATCCCTGCCTGTGGAGGGGCACATCCGTTAAAAAAGAGAAATAGTCACATTTGAACCAAGGTTTGAAGGAGGCCAGGGAGCAGAGGAAGAGGCCATGTGAATAACTGGCAGGCAGAAGATTCACCCAGAGGAAGTGACAAGTGCCGAGGCCCTGGGGCAGGGTCTGGGCTGCTTGAAGAAGAGCAGGAGGCAAGAGTGGGGTCAGGGAGCTTACCGGGCTGGTTGATAGGCTTTCAACTGTGGGGGGAAAAACAACCAGTCGTCAGGGCTCTTTTGTGAGATTCCAAACTGTAAATAAGAGGCTTGGAAAGTATGAGCTTGTCCCTGGTGTTGAGACCATAGGACAGACGTGGGGGATGCGAGTAGAGGACAGACCAAGGGTTTGCACACTAGAAGTGAAGTGAGAGTCACTCAGTTGTGTCCCACTCTTTGCGACCCCATGGACTCTGCAGTCCATGGAATTCTCCAGGCCAGAATACTGGAGTGGGTAGTCTTTCCCTTCTCCAGCGGATCTTCCCAACCCAGGGATCAAACCTAGGTCTCCCACATTGTAGGCGGATTCTTTACCGACTGAGCTATCAGGGAATGAGAGCCAGATAAAACATGGGGTGCTGGAACTTGCCTGGTGGTCTAGTGATTAATAATCAGCCTTGCAATTCAGGGGGTGCAGATTCGATCCCTGGCCAGGGAACTAAGATCCCGCATGCCACAAAGCAACTACACCCATGCCACACAACTACTGAGCTGGTGAACCACGACTAAGAACTCAGCCAAACAAGTAAAAGAGAAACTGTTTTTTAAAAAAGAAACATGGGTGCTGACCCTCCTCAGAGAAGGTACATTTCTAGCAAGTTGCTGTCCAGGCTGGTGCCCCTGGGCCAGGGTCATACTTGAAGAACCGGGGTGTAGATGGAGCAAAAGACCAAGGGTGGAGATCTGGGTGTCCCATCTTAGGAGTATCGCAGGGGAGACAGAAGCAGTGAGAAGAGGAGAGGCTAGGAGGGAGAAAAAGTGGTCAGAACCCGGCTCTGTGCCCTCGAAGCCGCTGTGCCCGGGAAGGACAGACTGGGGAAGAGGGGGCTAGCCTGGGAGGGCATACAGCTCCCACCCCTCCTCCAGCCTCCCCAGCCCCCCCAGGGGCTGCACCCACCCCTCACCCCGCCTGCCCATCTCCAGCTCACCCTGAGGGTCCCCCCGAGAGGAAAGAGGGGACTTAGTTGTCCCTGGTCCCTGATCTGTGGCGCCAGCCAGCTGGATTCTAATTAGCTTCCAGAGCCAGAGAGACAGGAAGCCAAGGGGCTGGGGGTGGGGCCCTGGACTCCTGCCCAAGCCCGAGAGGCTGCAGGCCGGGGCCAAGACGCCTGGGTCCCCCACCCTGGACGCCGTGCTGGATGAGGAAGCTGGGGTAGGGGAGACGAACTGGCAGGGTCTCAATTTCAAGAGGCTTCCAGAGGGTTCTCCTCTGGGATGGAGGGTCTGGGGCCTGCCTGGGTGCAGGTGGGCCCTTCTTAACTGATACTGCCTGAAGAATTACCCCAGCCACCTGGGGAAGGGGGCACTGGCAGACCCCAGGAGGTGCTTCTGGGAGATTCAAGGTGCCCAAATGGGTGGGTCCACCTGTTGGGGTGGGGGGGTTGCAGTGTGAGCCAGAGGCCTTGGAGGGGTCAGCCTCTGGCCCAGGGGTGCCGCTTCTGTCAGATACGGCCGGCTTGGTCCACCCCTCTCGGGGCAGCGGGCTAGAGGCCCTCGGGCACCTGCAGAAAGAGAGGGGATCTGCCCTCCTCCTCAGCCCGCCCTGCCCCCCACCTCACTCTCCCTGTCCTCCACAGGCTGGTGGACCAGGCCGTGGTGCCCACCTGGTGATGCAGGGCGAGGCCCCCTGCACAGCCCACTGAGCGGAGAACGCACCCCTGGCCGCCGCCATGGCCCGCCTGGCCGCCGCGCTCTGGAGTCTCTGCGTCACAGCCATCCTCGTCACCTCAGCCACCCAAGGTAGGTGTTGAGGGGGCCGAGGCAGGGTAGAGGGGATGAAACCCCGAAATACCCCTGACCAGGGCTCCCCTGGTGGCTCAGCGGTAAAGAACCTGCCTGCCAGTGCAGGAGACCTGGGTTCAATCCCTGGATTGGGAAGATTCCCCTGGAGGAGGGCATGGGAACCCACTTTTTGCCTGGAGAATCCCATAGACAGAGGAGCCTGGTAGGCTACGGTCCGGAGGGTCGCAAAAGAGTCGGACATGACTTAGTGACTCAACCACCACAACCTCCTGATCCCTTGTTAAGAGAATCAGGCCCCCACCCAGCCTAAGTCTGGCAGACCCAGAGCAGAGAAAGACTTGGTGATCAGATACCCTGATTCAAGGGGTCCCCAAATCAGCCCCTCACCCCCAACCCAGAGCTCCAGGGCTCGTCCCGCCAGGGGTCCTAGGGCCTGGGATTTGGGCTGTGGCCTCCAGGACCAGGACAGGCCTTCCTGGTGAGGCTCTTCTGTCTCCTGTGTGTGTGTGTCTCTCTGTGATTACATCTCCGAGGCTCTCGCTGGGAAGAAGGCTTAATTAAAGCATGCCCGCTGACGTTTATTTAAAAACAACTAATTATCCGGCTCGGCCCTATGCCGGCCCTGGATCCCGCACACGCCACAATTAGTGCCCGGAGCCTACCCGCCCACCCTCGCCCGATTACTCAATTACTGTCCCTACGGTGGGCCCAGGCGGGGGCAAGGGCAGCGCGGGATGAGAAGCAGAGAGAGGAGGCCTGCCGGCCTCACCCTCGCCCTGGGGGTGCCCCCTGCCCCACTCTTCCCAGCCCTGTCTGGAGGCCGCTGGTGGTGAGCCCTGCTCACCAGCGCTCCCTCTCACAGAGAGCCTCAAAGGTGGAGGGAGCATCATTCAGCCATGCCACCAGGCCTTGGCACTGCTCCGGCCAGCTGGCACCCTCCAATCCCACAGCACCCGTGTTCTTTGCCCATCCAGGTCCTGCCCTACAGCCCCAGTGGGGCCGGGTGGGGCTGCTTCCACCCCCAGACCCATCTGAGCCAGCCCTCCACCCCCAGCCTCCTTCCCAGACCCAGGAAGGACTAAAATTAGACGTGGGAGCAGATGGCGCTGGAGGAACACATGTAAAACTTTTCCCCAAGTGGGACTCAACTCACCCCAAAAAACCCTGAGGGCCTGGCTGCCAACCCTGTTGGGCCCCCAGCTGGCATCAGAGGGACTAGATCACAACACAGGGGGTCCGTCTGTCTCTGCTGCCAGCGCACACTGGGACTTTCTCTCCATCCACCAGTGACAGTCTCCATGTTGGTGGCTTGGGACCCTGCTGTGTATCCCTGCTTCCCTCGGACCCCCGGCATAGGCCTGGCTGGGACCAGTGTGCAAGAAGGTGGCTGCCCCGGCAGGCGTGGATGGTGCTGAGCCTGCTCTGTCCCACAGAGACGAGCTGCCTTAATCATCCTCCTGACAGTAGTAATCAGGGGCCTGTCTGCTCACTGCGGACCAGTTCTGCACCCCTCAGCAGAGGCCCGTGAGGTAGGCGTTGTTGGCTCCCTAGAGTAGGAAGTAAGGGCACTGGGGTGGTCAGTGACTACGTGAAGCCACCAGCCAGGGAATGGCTGCACTGGGATTTAAACCCTAACCACCGGGCTCCTGAGTCCCAGCTTGCAGTCCCCGAAAGGCACAGGAAGGGAGCTGACATGTGACAATGTAGCCCTCCAAGAGCCAGGCACTCCCAGGGCAAGTTCTTCCATTGTCATGGCAACCCTAGGAAGTTTCCCAAGTGAAGCCAGGGCCCCCTCCCTGGGATGCCCTCGCTGTCCACAGCACCTCCTTCCAGAACATCTTCTAGCACAGAAGCCTCCCAGTACATCCCTGGGCTGTGGTTTGCCCATTTTACAGATCCAGAAACAGGCCTGGTGAGGCGCCAGCAGCAGCTATCCAGACGAGAGTGTGCATGGGAATTACGGGTGGGTGTACCCATTCGGGGGCTCCTGGTTTCACCCCCGAGATTCGGGATCAGCAGGCCTGGGTCTAGGGGCACTCAGAATCTGCACTCTGAACACAGTGTGGATATGCCCAGGGCCACACTGGGAGGAACCCTGGCCCAAAGGACCCACCTGGCCTGTCAGCTGGGAAGTAGCAAAGTCAGGCTCTGTGGTTTCTTCCAGAACGTGAGGACATTCCCTAATACACCCTCCCTGCTCTGTGGGTGGGGGTGGTGCGAAGTTAGAGAAGTGCCCCAGGCCACTCTCAGCTTTGATGATTTGCCTGAAGGATTCATGAAATTCACAAGCACCATTATTGTTGTTTACTCGCTCAGTCGTGTCTGGCTCTTAGGGGACCCCATGGACTGTAGCCCACCAGACTTTGCCACTGAGCCACAAGGGAAGACCGTCCCTTGCGGTTATAGTTGATTACTGGTGGCTCAGATGGTAAAGATTCCTCCTGCCAATGCAGGAGACCCAGGTTTGATTCTGTGGTTGGGAAGATCCCCTGCAGAAGGAAATGGCAGCCCACTCCAGGATTCTTGGCTGGGAAATCCCACAAACAGGAGTTTGGCAGGCTACAGTCCATGGGGTCACAAAAGATTTAGACATGACGTAGTGACTAAACAACAACATCGTTGACTACAGTGAACTGATACAGATGAAAATCAGCCAGGAGAGGAGGGGCATGGGGCAACTTCGGGAAGGTTCTGTGCAGGTGGTTCCCTCCCAGTGCAGTCTCAGACAGCGGGAACTCTCTAGGCAATGATGAGCCACACCACGCATGTTATACTGCTAACCAGGGAAGCTCTTCTGAGCTTTGGTGTCCAGAGTCTTTACTGAGGCTCAGTCACATAGACATGGCTGGCCTCAATCTCCAGCCCCTCAAGAGGTCAGCTGATACATCACCCAAAACGCCTACCTGAAACCGCATTGTTAGTGAACTATATTTAATAGTTTGCTAGGACCGTCGTGACCAAGTGCCACAGACTGAGGGGCTGAAGCCACAGAAAGGTATTCCCTCCCAGTTCTAGAGGCCAGACGTCTAAGATCAAGGTGTCGGCAAGATTGGTTCCTTCTGAAGGCCACCAGGGAAGAGTCTATTCCAGGCCCTTCTCCTTGGCTCATAGGTGGTCATCATCTTCCTCCCTGCATCTCCACGTCATCTTCCTTCTTTGTGTGCCTCTGGGTCCAAATTTCCTCTTTTTATAAGAACACCATTCATATTGGATTTGTTGTTGTTGTTCAGTCGTTCAGTCACATCTGACTATTTGCAACCCTATGGATTGAAGCACACCGGGCTTCCCTATCCTTCACCATCTCCCGGAGTTTGCTCAAACTCATGTCCATCGAGTTGGTGATGCCATCCAACCATGGCATCCTCTGTCAACCCCTTCTCCTCCTGCCTTCAATCTTTCCCAGTGTCAGGGTCTTTTCCAGTGAGTCAGTTCTTCGCATCAGGTGGCCAAAGTATTGGAGCTGCAGCTTCAACCTCAGTCCTTCCAATGAGCATTCAGGGTTGATTTCCTTTAGGATTGACTGGTTTGATCTCCTTGCTGTCCCAGGAACTCACAAGAGTCTTCTCCAACACCAGTTTGAAAGCTTCAATTCCTCGGCACTCATATTGGATTAGGGCCCACCTTAGTGGCCTCATTTTAACTTGAGTACCTCGGTAAAGATGCTATCTCTAAATCTGCTCGTATTCTAAGGCAGGGGTCCCTTTCCTGGGCTGCAGACCAGTAGTGATCCATGGTCTATTCGGAATCAGGCTGCAGAGCAGGAGGTGAGTGGTGGGCCAGCAAATGAAGCTTTATCTGTATTTACAGCTGCTCTGCATCATTTGTATTACCGCCTGAGCTCCACCTCCTATCAGATCAGCGGTGGCATTAATATTCTCATAGGAGCGTGAACGCTACTGTGAACTGTGCATTCAAGGGGTCTAGATTGCGCGCTGCTTATGAGAAACATCCGAAAACAATCGTCCCCATACCCCGTCCATGGAAAAAATTGTCTTCCATGAAACCAGTCCCTGGTACCAAAAAGGTTGGGGACCGCTGTTCTAAGATACTGGGGCTTAGGGCTTGATTTCAGCATCTGAATTGGTGGAGGGGGGAAGACCTGATTTAACCCATTAACAGTTCACACAGGCTATCCTGGCATGGCTCCAGGCCCCCAAGTAAAGACACTCTTCTCACAAAGGACACTAGAAGGGCTCATAGGACACGTCCCAGGAGCCAGACTCTTCTTGGGCTGGGCTAATGGCCTTACTACACAAGTGGGCACACCGAGAAGCCCATTTCACAGATGAGTAAACTGAGGTTCATACAGCCTGCAGGCCGATACAGTCAAGCTGGAGGTGGAGCCTCTTCAGTGGGGTTCTGTCCCACCCCTCCTGGGCCTGGTGGTGACCGACTCCCTCCCTCTTCTCCCTGCAGGCCTGAGCCGGGCTGGGCTCCCATTTGGGCTGATGCGCCGGGAGCTGGCATGTGAAGGCTACCCCATCGAGCTGCGGTGCCCGGGCAGCGACGTCATCATGGTGGAGAATGCCAACTATGGGCGCACAGATGACAAGATCTGCGACGCCGACCCTTTCCAGATGGAGAACGTGCAGTGCTACCTGCCAGATGCCTTCAAGATCATGTCCCAGAGGTGAGGGGCTCCAGGAGGAAGGGGTGACAGCAGTCCCGAGGGGCCCCAAATAAGGTGCCTGTCCTCTGCGCGCCCCATGGCCAGCACACCCTGTTCCCCTTCACCCTTCCTTGTGGGCATTCGACACATATTTCCTGAGCAGCTACTAGGGGCTAGGTGCCACGCAAACAGCCAGTAAGACCCAGCCCACCCCCTGCCAGCCTGTCACCTCCCCAAGCCATACCCTTCGCCAAAAGCCCGTTGCCTCCAGACGCTCATCCTAAGATTAGCGGGGGCTTGCAGGGTAAGGGCCAGGGCAGGACAGGGGGCTGTGTCAGAGGAGCTGAGGGACAGCCCAGAGGGCTTCCCTGAGGAGGTGACATTAAACATGGACGGCAGAAGGTTATGTGTTTGTGTCAGAGAGAGGTGTGTGAGAATGTGAGGGAGTGAGTGAGTGTGAAGACTGTTCCTTTCTGTAAGTGTGTGTTTGAGTAGGGGGTGGGAGGTGTACAAAGCTACACACTCAAGCCAGACCACCTACAGCTCGTCAGCCCTTCCTTCAGATTTTACCCAGATTTAGGACTTCCCTGGTGGTCCAGTGGTTAAGAGTCCGCCTCCCAATGCAGGGGACATGGGTTCAATCCCTGGTCCGGGAAGATCCTACATGCCACAGGGCAACTGATGCTGTGTGCCACAACTGCTGAGCCCATGTGCCACAACTGCTGAACCCATGTGCCACAACTACTGAAGCCCGTGCACCTAGAGCCTGTGCTCTGGAACAAGAGAAGCCACCGCAATGAGAAGCCCGAGCCCCACAGCTAGAGAGTAGCACCCGTCGCCGCAACTAGAGAAAGCTAGCACACAGCAGTGAAGACCCAGTGCAGCCAGATTAAAAAAAAAAATTTTTTTTAACCCAGATTGATTGCTGCTGTTTCCACGCCAAACCCCCCACGGCTGCTTACAGCATGCTCTGCCCCCTCTCCTTGCCTTCTCTTGCCTGCCTGCTATAGTCTGTTCCCGCCATAGCAGCCAGAGAGCGCTTGTGAGCACTTGAGTCAGGTTCTGCCCTCCTATCAGATCCCTCCTTGGTGCCCACCTCACTCAGAGCAAAAGGCCTAAGTCCTCCTCAGGTCCACAAGGCCCTGGACACTCTGCAGCGTCCTCTCTAGTCCTCACCTTCTCCAGGCTCCTCCTCACTGGATTTCAGTTACCTGGCCACTCCTTAGACTCATCACCCACCTTCTGCTAGGGGCTCCCTCAGGACCTTTGTGCTGGCTGTTCCCCCTGTCTGGAATCCTCTTCCCCGAAACCCGCGTGATTCCTCCCTCCCCTTACTCAGGTTCTTTCATTTGAATTATGGTTTTTTGCTGCACCCCGCTACTAGCACGTGGGATCTTATTTCCTTGACCAGGAATTGAACCCACGCCCCCCGCACTGCATTAAAAGCACAGAGTCTTAACCACTGGACTGCCAGAGAAGTCCCCCATTCAGGGATTTTTTTTTTTTTGCCTGACTAGCCTCTTAATGAGGTCTACCTGACCACACTCTAAAATCACAGTGCCCCCGCCCCACTTCCCAGCCCCTTCTCTGTCTCTCTCTCTCCTAGTCTTGACTTCTGCCCACAGTTCATTGGCTGTATTGCCTCTTTATCATGTCTCTTTTACGTCTTCCCTCCCTGGGCTGTCAGCCCCACAGAGTGCTGTCTGTCTCCACCATGTCCGCAGCCAGCTACCCCACAGGCGCTCACTGAATTTTTGCCAAATGCCTGAGAGAGAGCAGGGTTCACTCCAGGACCCTGAGCAGAAAACTGGAAAAGGGGAGGCCTGGGGCCAGCTCCACAGCTCCTCGGGGATTCTAGAATCCCTCACTGGATGGGGCTTCCAGAAGCCTTCTGAGAGCTTGGGGCAGGGAATGGGCATGGTCAAGTGGCTCAGGTAGGTGGGGCGGGCTGGAACCACATCACCCTCTCACTTCCACCATTTCTTTCTCAAACATCTACTCTCAGGACTTCCCTGGTGGTCCAGTGGTTAAGGCTCTGAGCTTCCACTGCAGTGGGCATGGGTTTGATCCCTAGTCAGGGGCTTCCCAGGTGGTGCTAGTGGTAAAGAACCCACCAGCCAATGCAGGAGACATAAGAGACATGGGTTCGATCCCTGGGTTGGGAAGATCCCCTGGAGGAGGGCACGGCAACCCACTCCAGTATTCTTTGGGGACTTCCCTGGTAGCTCAGACGTTAAAGAATCTGCCTGCAATGCAGGAGACCTGGGTTCAGTCTCTGGGTCGGGAAGATCCCTGGAGAGGGGAATGGCAACCCACTCCAGTATTATTGCCTGGAGAATCCCCATGGACAGAGGAGCCTGGTGGGTTATAGTCTATAGGGTCACATAGAGTAAGACACAACCGAAGCAACTTAGCACAGAGAAATAAGGTCCAGCGGTGTGGCAAAACACACAGAAAACAAAAAACTATTTCTCTGAAGCAATCTTCTCCCTCTTCCCTAATTTCCATCTCCCAACACCCCTGCATGGACCATCCCAGTCCAGCCTCCCTTTTCTCCTACCCACTGCCTCTCCAGATCCTCCCTGCCCACTTTACTCGGACCAGCCTCAGGGTCTATGGTGGTTTTCGCCATCTCCCCAAGTTGCTTGCACAGAAACTCGCCTAGTTTCCGACGCCCATGGGGTCTCAATTCTGGGGCAGAGGGGTGGGGGACACAGTAGTTCGGTCACTGGGGCCAAGCGAACGTGATGAGGCCACTGCCCCCGCTGTCGTCACATGTGGAGACTCTACGTTAGTTCAGGGTCCAGCTCTGTGACTCTGACAGAGACACCCTAGGGTAAGTACAGTGGCCTAAACAGGATCGGCTTCCTAGGTGAGGCTAGTGGTAATGAACCTGCCTGCCAATGCAGATGTAAGAGACACGGGGTCTGTCCCTGGGTTGGGAAAATCCCCTGGAGGAGGGCATGGCTACCCACTCCCGTATTCTTGCCTGGAGAGTCCCATGGACAGGGGAGCCTGGTGGGTTACAGTCCATAGGATTGTAAACAGTCGAACACAACTAAAGGGACTTAGCTCACAAACAGGATCAGAACTGAAAAGACCCTCAGCACCTGCTTCTATCTGAGTACTGAAACCCCGCCCCCTACTTCCACCCCGGGGCCACTCCCTTAAAGGCTACATCATACCCACTCTCACCTTCTGGGTTAGAACTCAAGTCACAGGCACTTCCCAGCAGGGGAGGCTGGACATGTGGTTTTTCCAGGAAGGCCAGCATTTCTGTGTTTTTCTTTTTGTTTTCATAGAGGCGAAATCCACATAACAAAAGATGCACCATTTTAAAGTGAACAGTTCAGTGGCATTAATTACATTCACGATATTGTGCAATCTCTGCCTCTGTCAAGTTCCAGAACATTTTCATCACCTCAAAAGGAAACTCCATCACCCTGAGCAGTCACTCCCCACCCCCCTCCCCTCCCCTGAGTCCCTGGCAACCACTAATCTACTTTCTGTCTCTGGATTTGCCTGTTTTGGACATTTCATATAAATAGAACTGTGAAACACGTGGCCTCAGGCTGGCTTCTCTCACTGAGCTTGATGTTTTCAGGGCTCATCCATGGTGTAGTATTAGCGCTTCCTTCCTTTTTATGGCCGAATAATGCTCCACTGTGTGGGTAAGCTGTGCTCCATTTATCCACGCATTCGCCCGTGGGTTGTCTCTACCTTTTGGTGATTGTGTGAATGATGCTGCTGTGAACATTCATATACAAGCAGTTGTACACAAATACACCTTCAGTGTTGCCGGAGATGAACGGACCTGCTTTCAGTTCTTTGGGTCATAGGTAACAAAGTCTCTGTTTAACCATCTGAGCTCAGTGTTATATATATTTTTAAATTTATATATTTTTAATTGAAGGATAATTGCTTTACAATATTGTGTTGGTTCTGCCATACATCGACATGCATCAGCCATACGTATACATATGTCCTCTCCCTCTTGAACCTCCCTCCCACCTCCCATCAGTGTTATATTTTTGAAAAGGGGAGGTGAGGAGTGTGGGTATGAGCAGATGCTCATGAGTTAAGCACTCATTGGTTAAGAGCAGGATTGAAGTGAAGACGCAGGAGCCCCCTCTGCCTCATACCTGTCAGGAAGCCCCCCCACAACCAAACCACTTCTTTCACACCTACAGTCAAGGTGCTGTCCTGCGCAGCCAAGACTCAGCTCTCCAGGAAACAGAGACCTTGACCGTGGGTATAGACAGCAGAGAAGAAACATCTTTTTGTTGTTGCTAAGTAGACTTCCCATCGCGTGGTAGCCAGACTCCTGAGAAGTTGACAGGGACTTGGGGGAGTTCCGCATGGGGAACCGAGGATGGTTTCAGCATGAAGGGACGACTCTGCCCCTCTCTGGCTGCAGAGCCTTGCGGCAGCTCTGTCCAAAAGGTGGGACGTGTCAAGACGTGGTATGAGGTGGCAAGCACTGAGCATTTCATCAGTGTTCACAAGGATACCACCTTGTATGTATGGCTTCACATCTTATTGAACAAAGGACAGGTTTTATGGTCAATTTATGGGAAAAAAAGAGACATAATGGCACAGGTGACACTCAGGAGGAAAGTGATGAAGGGTGACTGGAAAAACATTTTATGGAGTGACCCCTCTGGCATAGCCTTGAGCTTCCTGCTGTGCCAGGCCTGAGAATAGAAGACTCCTATCTGGAAGGAGAGAGCAGACAGGAGGCAGAAAACAACATCCACATACGGCCCCTGGCGTGGTCACCGTGGTTCCTTCCCCAAGTGGAGATGTCCCTTCCTCTCCTGAGCCTGGGCCTCCCCCGCCCAGTTCCAGGCTCGTCTTTTCCCAACCCCCCATCTCTCCTCCACAGGTGTAACAACCGCACCCAGTGTGTGGTGGTCGCTGGCTCCGACGCCTTTCCGGACCCCTGCCCTGGGACCTACAAGTACCTGGAGGTGCAGTACGACTGTGTCCCCTACAGTGAGTCATCTTGTTCCTCACGCGACATGGGCCCTTCCCCCTCCCAGAAGCAAGTGAGGAGGAGACACCTTGAACACACACACACACACACACACACACACACACACACAAGGCCCAGCTGGGCCAGGAACACAGGGATGGCTGGACCCGCTCCCCCCCTCACAGATTCTCTTTGCTCTGACTCCCTTGTCCACACCGCTGTCTGCCCCACCCCCACCCCCACCCTTGACTCTGTCCCCATCCACTGGGTACCTTCTCCAGCTCCTGTTACTCTGGCCTGCTCACCCTGCTTCTTCACCTGCCCTTGGCTTATTTATACACTTCAAGGCCGCACCCAAATACTCCACTTGGCACACTTATTATCTCTCCTCTCCCCGGACCTTGACCTCACTGCCGTCTAATTCCTCCTCCCCTGCTCTTCCCACATCCCTTCCCTTCCTGACCACCTCTTACACACATGCTCTTCCCTCTAACCCCACTTCCTCTCAGCTCCCTCTCCTTTCTCTTATCCTTCTCACTCCTCACAGGCCCCCACTCTTGCCCCTTCCCAATCCTGGAAGCTACCCATAGAAAAGCAGGTCATCCTCTGAGGCCTGGCAGCAGATCTCATGTGAAGGGCTAGGGGCAGCTTCCACAGATTCTTAACTCTTGGTTGGTTTGCCTGTTAGCATGCCAGTACTTCCTTTCTGCACAGGAAGTGCTGCCATGTTGGACTGAGGGTGGTACCCAGGCATCCTGAGGAAGGTGATCTGGGGAGCCAGGGGCCTTCCATTCTTGCACCCAACTAAAGGAAGCAAACCATCAACAGGGTCTCTCCTCCTCAGCACCCCACCCTTAACATGGCCCTTCTTTCCAGCCCTCATGCTCCCCCAACCCTTCCTCATCATCCATTCCCTCCTCTCCACCCCCAGCTTCATGTAGCCAACCTGGAGGTAGGGCCCTCTGGGCAGAGTGGGGAGGAGGCAGGGCCACCAGGGTGTCTTGAGTGTGGGGGGCAGGGGCGGGGGAGCAGGAGGCCCTGTGACTCTCTCTCCTCTCCCCTCCCACCCCAGCCTTCCCCCCAACCTTTGATTTCTCCTCGCAGGTGACCGCAGATGTGCTGGGGAGATAAGAGCCTCATGTGCTTCCATAGCTTTCTTCTTTTACTCCTTACCCTTTCCTTTCAGCGACCGAGGCCTCCAGTCACCGCCTGAGGGGGACGCCCATCTGATCCTTGAAGCCTCCCCACAGCACTGGGGACACTGCCCACCCCCTGTGGGCTGGGGCAGCAGGGGAAGGGGGACAGGAGTTGGGGAGCACAGCACAGTGGAAAAATCTAGACTGGGTTCGAGGTTCAGCCCCGGCCCTTGGGTTTTCTGGCTCGGAAACTGGAGCAAATGACTTAAATTTCTCTGGGCCGCTGCAGAAGAAGGCAAGAGTCTGGGAGGTCATGTGTGCAAGGCGCCCAGCCCAGGGCCCGCCACAGAGCCCAGTCGTGGTGGCAAAGTGCTGGATGTAAACTCCCCCCACAGGGCAGAGACCTCATCTTCAACCCCCTCCCCAGCGCCCAGACCCAAGCCTGGTTCGGGATGTGCTCAGTAATGGTTTGGGTGCCCTTTCAATCCAGCTGAGCCTACACCTCCCTCTGTGATGCTGGGAGGGGATCAAACACCTCTGAGATGCTGCCGGGACTCCGGAGAACGTGGGTAAAGAGCTCTCTGTGCACCCCCAGCGGGAGATGTGAAGGAAACTGCACCCGTTCTGTTTACTTCACTTCATTGAAGTCGTGTTGCTTCACTTCATTGAACCTGTTTCCTCATTTATAGACAGGATTCTCGAAACGCTGCCAGAGGGGTGCTTACCTCGCTTCCTGGCACCTAATAAGCGCTGAGCACTTAGTAGTCATTGCTTTTCTTTTGACCACTCACCATGACTTTTACCAATTATTATTGCTATTGGTAATCAAAAATAAAACTAACACCAGCTGACAAGCCCAGTTTCTCCTGAGACCAGGCAGATAAAAAGCAGGGGGGGGAAAAATCTCTTGGTCCAAGTGGCGTGCAAAAGCAAGTGGGAAAAAAAAACAAAACAAAACAAATGAGTGGATACTATGCAGGTACAGAAGTAGGGAAGAGGTGTAGAGACTTCCTAGAGCTGAACCTCCGAGTGTGGGTGGGAGGGCATGACCCACAGAGACCAGGAGGGCTCAGGGAATGGGCAGCCCCCAGTCTGATGGGAGAGAGCTACCTTGAGCCCTGGGAGAGGCAGTGGCACACGCGCTTGGGTGCGCATGCACACACACACATTCTCACACTCACACTCACTGACACGGAGGATGTATCTGGGGGTCTGGGCTAACTCCTTGTCCCAGAAGAAGAGGGCTGGCATTCCAAGGGTGATGGAAGCCAGGCCACCAAACAGGGAGGCCTGGCACTCACTTAGCCCCAGACTCTGAGCACCTCCTGTGTACCAGGCTCTGGGAGAGGCGCTGGGAAGGGAGTCAGACACTGCCCCTCCCGGCAGACAGGTGGCAGGAGAGCGAGGCCCAGGTCAGAGGTTCCTAAGGGGCCAGGGGGCCCAGAGCCTGGAGGGGGCACAGCCTGGGCAGCCCCTCTTGCCATGGGCTTCAGAGGCTGGGGTGACCCCAGTGCTGGTCGGGGGTGGGTGCGGGGCTACCATGGGAATGGAGCAGTGGGTGTGTGGGGCACCCCCCACCTCCCCTGGCACACGGACCTGACAGGCCCGACTAACGCTGGATTTGCCTTGCAGCTGAGCACAGTTTAACCCGTGCCCCCTTCCTCCCCAGGTGCTGCCCGCCTGCCCATCCCAGCTGTGGGCTGGGGAGCTCCCAGCTCCTGGGCCCCCAGGGGGGAGCTGGGCAGAGAGACTGAGCCTCGGGCTTGCCCCCGGGGGAGCGGGGGAGCGTGTCTGTGGCCCCTCCTGCTGTCCTGCCCGTCTGTGATGTCGCCCCCAGCCCAGCCTCTTCCCTCTCTGCCTCGTCTCCCCGATGGGGCTCTTGGAGGCCCTGGGCTCCGCCTGTCTGCCTCTCCATCGTTCTGTGTCCGACCTGCCACCCTCTCTCTGTGTTGGCTTCCAGGTGGGGGTGGGGTTCCGAGGGTTTGGGGAAACGCAGCTGGACTCTTTTTAAGGCCAGCACAGAAGGGGAGGGCATCCTGCGTGTCTTCTCTGTGGTGCTCCCAGGCTGAGGGTGGCACTGAATCCCCTCCTGGGCCCCCGGTTCTAGCACAAGGGCAGCAGGCAGGGCTGGAGGGGACCAAGGGGTTCCTCCACCCCCCACCATCCCTTCCTGGTGGCCCCTGGAGCGGAGCTGCCTCCCGGCTGGGGCTCCCCCTCCCCAGCCTTGCTGCACTGGGGGTGCCCTCTCCGGGCTGAGGGCTCTGTCCGTCTGCCTACCTGTATGCCCCCTCTCCCTGCCCCCAACCCGTGTCTCTCTCGGTCTCTGTCCTCCCGTGTGTCTCCCTCCTCCCTGTGACTGTCTTCCCGACATCCTCCCTAGGAGGAAAGGACATGGGGGCGGGGGCTGCTCTACCTTCGGGGTTGGGGAACCAGGAGTGAGGAAAAGAAAGGAAAAGGGGGCGTGTTGCCAGAAAAGAAACGAAAGCAATTTAATCTTTTTTTTTTCTCTTTTTTTCTTGCACATTTTTTTTTTCAATTTGTTTTCTCTCTCTCTTCCGATGCTTAAAGTAGAAGTGGAGCAGAAAGGTAAACGCACTGTTACCAATGCTAACCCCTAACTCAGACTTTGTTTTACCTGTACCACACTTATGTGACCTGCCCTCCCCTCCGGCCCCTTCTTCTACCCCCCCACCCCCCAACTTGGTCCAGTCGCTCCCCACCCCACCCCGGTGTCCCCCCACTGGTGGGGCCAGCCCTGGTGCGACCAGGCAACTCCACCCTCCAGACACCCAAGGGAGCTTCTCTGAGCTCGGGCAGGACCTTCTGCTCTCTCTACCTCTGTCTCTCTCTCCTCTCACTCTGTCTGTCTCTCCCTGTCCCTCCTTTCTAGTCCCTGGCCCCTGCAGGGGTGGGGGGGGAACCTGACCTTCTCTCATTCTTCTTTTGCCTCCTTCAGGAGAAGTCTATAAGCATCCAGGGTGGGTGGGGAGAGAGGGACCCTCTTCCCTGGCTCCCGACTGGGGGCGGAGGGCACCGGGGAGCCGGCTGTCTTCTCTTTTCTTCCTGCCCCAACTTTTGTGTCTGGTTCAGGGGAGGCGGGAGGGAGGGCACACCTTTGTTTTCCTTTTGGGGAGCAGATTACCTCCTCTTTCTCCTCCTCCTCTCTCTCTATTTCTCTCTCTCTCTCTCTCTCTCTCTCTCTCTCTCTCTCTGGCTCCTGGTGGTTTAAGTTCCTTCTGGTTTGGCGTTTCCAAGGCCCAGAGCTGTTTCGGAGCACGGAGCACCAGTTTTCCCCACCCCCACCCCATCCTCCACCAGCGGGGGGTGGTGGGGGGCAGCCCCTGGGGAGAGGGGTGTGAGTTGCCCCCAGCCCGGGGAGGGCGCCTGCCAGATCACTGGGGGGCCCAAGGGGGTGGGGGTGGGCCTCACGGTTGGGGGAGCGAGGGGCGGGGGAGCGTTTGTTTTTTTTTTTTTTTTGGTTCTGAAATACTTGCGAAGCTGCAGTCAGGGTTTCTTCTGGGCTGTTGTGGTTAGAGGACCAGAGAGAGGGGGGCGGGGGAGGCACAGGCTGGGTCTGGGGGCTTCCGTGAGCACCGTAATTTCCACGGCGGTAGGGAGGGCGGCTGGGCTGGACTTGGCTGTCATGGAGGGCCACCGCCTCCCCTGGAAGTCGTGGGAAATGGACAGCGCTGAGGCGGGGATGGGAGAGATGACCTTTTGGGATCACGTTGGCCTTGAAATTACGGTGGTCAGTGGAGCGTCCCCTTTGAGGGAGGCAGGGCGGGGTCCCTCCGAGCTGCTCCCCTCCCCCTTGTCCCTCCCCCCATCTCATAGAGGCCTGGGCCACCAGCCCACCGCCCTGCCCCTCACTGCACCCCACCACTCTCTCCCTCTCTCTTTCCTGGAGTCTCTCCGCCCAGCACCAGACACTCTTCTTGCAGGCCCGGTGGTGGTCGGACACGCAGCCTGGGATCTTTTCTCTTCAAGGGACGGGTGGGAGGAGGCTGGAGGGCAGAGAAGGCTTTGGGAGCTTGGCGCTGGGGCAGGGTCCTTGCTGGCAAAGGCCCCGAGCAGGCCCTTCCTCATCTTCTCCCCCTTCCCCCAGGGTAACCTCTAACCACGTTTTCCTTCTCCATGCCCTGCCCACCAGGCCGGGCTCTGAGACCTCCCACTGCCCACCCCCCGCCCCCACACACACATACAAACACATCTGTCAGGCGTCACAAAGCTGGCTGGGGGGCCTGGCTTGGGGAGAGGGAAGACCCAGGCACAGGAGAAAAGGGCAGAGGCCAGTGGGCTGGACAGAAGGTGCAGGCTAACCCCTCAGGGCACTGGGAACACAGCGCTGGAGCCCCAGGCTTCCCTCCCCCTCCTAAAGCAGGGCATGCACCTGGCTGCTTTGTGACCCAAGACCCCTGGATCAGAAAGTCCCTGACACTGTGGCGGGCGGGCTGGAATCCCCAGCCACCCACCTAACCCTGCTGAAGAATGGGGCTGGAATTGGAATGAGGAATGGTTCCTGGCCAAGGCCCTCTAGCCACTGGGGCCACGCTCCTCCCCAAGCCAGCACCAAGTCCCAGCCCTCTCTTGTCCCCTCGGGCCGGCTGCTTTGGTGACAGGCCAAGCAGGAGCAGAGAATTCACTACAAACTCTCACCCCGGCCGGTCCTCAGGTTCTGCTAGTCGGGCGGCGCCGAGAGGGAGGCCCCCAGCCATCCTGGTTGGAGGGACCTCGCCACTGTGGGAGAAGGAGGGGAGCCTGGCCACACTGTTTGTGCAAGCCCAGACTCCCACCGGGCCAGTAGGGGGAGTCCAGGAGTCGGTGGCGCTGGGTCGTGACTGGGCAAGGGTGGGCAGGCCGTTGGTGGCCAACGAGATGCAGTTGAGGTTTTCCTCCTTTTCAGGGAATGGGGGGGTGGGGCGGGGCCCCCCACCTTTCTGACATCAGCGCTGCCTTGGTCCCTCCTCCCGAGCCGGGGATGGTTGCAGGTAAATCGGGTCGGGGAAGGGGAGGTGGGGGGCCTGTCGGGGGCGGGCTGGGTCTTTATCCTAGCACCTGGTTCCCTCCCTGGCCCCCTCTGAGCTGGACCTGGGACTGCCCCCCCAAGGGACCCTCAGTCGGGCCTGGGCCTTGGAGTGAATTCTCTGCTCACCCCCCTCTCTCCTCGCCAGCACTAACTCTTTCTTCCCAGGTGCTCTCCGGCGTGCCTCCCTTGGAGCCAGGACCTCGCCGAGCGCCCCCACACCACCACTTGTCTCTCTTCCCTCCACACAGCTCTCCTCCCCCCTACCCAACTCTCCCGGGAGTCCCCTCCCTCTCTGCCCTCGCCCCACCACCCCTGTGCACCAGTATCAGTGTCTGCTGCTCGATAAACCCCATGAGAGACCCTGCCGGCTGGGGGCAGGGCTGGGCACCCCTCAGGAGGGGCTGGACTTTTCCGAAAACTCTTCCCCAGCCCCTGATTTCCTGGGTGCTGGGTGGGGGGTTGTCACAGGCTGCGTCAGGAACCTTGGGTGCCTCTCTCACCCTGGAATAGGAGTGCGCTCCTGACACCCACCCACAGTGGGTACAGAAACATCACTCTACCTTGCAGTTTTTGCAGGAGGAAGAAAATGGAGTTTTTTAAGAAAACGTATATATATATATATATATATATATCTGTGTCCTGGTGTGGTTGGTGAAAGATGGGACCCTTGACCCTAGTTCTTCCATAGGGGCGCAAATGATGGCAAAGGGACAGGGCCCTGAGTCCCTGGCACCTCAAAGCCACCAGTGGCTCCAATGAGGAAATCTCTCCATCCCCCACTAAAGGCACATGAGACTGACTCTCGGATGGCTCTTGCCAAACCCCTTATCCCCAGCCTGTGGGGTCTCTAGCAGCCAGGGAAGGAAAGAGGGGCACCTCCTCCCTACCCCCCCACCACTAACCCTGCTCTTAATGGCCTCCAGGGTTGACATCTCCAGGGAGAGGGGCAGCTGGGCGGGGCAGGGGTCCCAGCCCAGAAACCCCCTTCCCATCACCAGCCCTACCAAGCAACCGTGACTGCAGCAGCAGGAGGGGACAGCCTGGCTCCCCCCGCTGGCCACGTGACCAACTCGCCTCTCTCTCTCCCTCTCCCTTGCCACCCCCGTCCCCCCCACCCCGCCCCCCGCTCCTCCTCCTCTCCCTGTGTCCTCCCTGCCCCTCCCCGCCCGACCCAGTCTTCGTGTGCCCAGGGACCCTGCAGAAGGTGCTGGAGCCCACCTCAACCCACGAGTCGGAGCACCAGTCTGGTGCATGGTGCAAGGACCCGCTGCAGGCAGGTGACCGCATCTACGTCATGCCGTGGATCCCCTACCGCACGGACACGCTGACCGAGTACGCCTCGTGGGAGGACTACGTGGCAGCGCGCCACACCACCACCTATCGCCTGCCCAACCGCGTAGACGGCACGGGCTTCGTGGTCTACGACGGCGCCGTCTTCTACAACAAGGAGCGCACGCGCAACATTGTCAAGTACGACTTGCGCACGCGCATCAAGAGCGGGGAGACGGTCATCAACACAGCCAATTACCACGACACGTCGCCCTACCGCTGGGGGGGCAAGACCGACATCGACCTGGCAGTGGACGAGAACGGGCTGTGGGTCATCTACGCTACTGAGGGCAACAACGGGCGGCTGGTGGTGAGCCAACTCAACCCCTACACGCTGCGCTTCGAGGGCACGTGGGAGACCGGCTACGACAAGCGCTCCGCGTCCAACGCCTTCATGGTGTGCGGCGTCCTGTACGTGCTGCGCTCCGTGTACGTGGACGACGACAGCGAGGCAGCCGGCAACCGCGTGGACTACGCCTTCAACACCAACGCCAACCGTGAGGAGCCTGTGAGCCTGGCCTTTCCCAACCCCTACCAGTTCGTCTCCTCTGTCGACTATAACCCTCGCGACAACCAGCTCTATGTCTGGAACAACTACTTTGTGGTGCGCTATAGCCTGGAGTTTGGGCCGCCCGACCCTAGTGCGGGTGAGGACAGCTCGAGTTCACTCCCCAACAGCCCCTGCCCCTGGGTCTCAAGCGGAGGGGGGTGCACTCTGAGCTCCTAGAGGACCTGGAGGTGCGTTCAAGGGAACCCTGGAGGTCACAGAGGTAGCAACGGGACAGGCTGTTTTCAGCACTTTCCAATTAACTCCTCTGATCCTTGCAGTCTGAGAGCCAGGGCTTACTGTTGCCTCATTTACAGATGAGGAAACCCAAGCACTGGGTGGGCTTCCCTGCTGGCTCAGATGGTAAAGAATCCGCCTGCAATGTGGGAGACCTGGGTTCGATCCCTGGGTCAGGAAGGTCCCCTGGAGAAGGGAATGGCTACCCACTCCAATATCCTGGCCTGGAGAATTCCACGAACAGAGGAGCCTGGCAGGCTACAGTCCATGGGGGTCTCAGAGAGTTGGACACAACTGAGCGATTTTCATATACACAAGCACTGGGTGGATGTGAGACTAGCTAGCTTGCTTATTTGAGAAGCTAGACCAAGGACTCTGGGCTTTTAGCCAAGCTGCACTCTCCTAAGGCCGTTTTGAGCCCTGGAGCCCCTTCAACCCCAGTCTTGGGTGGGAGTACCAGTAAAACAGCAAAGCTGAACTGCTGATACT
Organism: Bos grunniens; assembly: GCF_055505025.1. Classification (NCBI taxonomy): domain Eukaryota; kingdom Metazoa; phylum Chordata; class Mammalia; order Artiodactyla; family Bovidae; genus Bos; species Bos grunniens. The sequence continues at coordinate 11,621,979 of NC_141171.1, forward strand.
GACTAGGATTGGGAACCCCTCGGCAGTCTCATTCTAACCCCTCAGCCACCCTAAACCAGCTCTGTGCAGCCCCACAGCTCAAGAAGAGTCCCCTCGAATAAAAGAGGGGGAACTGAGGTCCCCAGAGGGAAGGGACGTGGCCAGGCCAGAGAGCCCAGAGTAAGAGGAGCATGAGGGTGGGAGCCTGCAACACTGCCTTCCTGGCTTGTCCTCTGCAGTTGCTCTCAGACCTCAGAGGACAAATGAGTGGATTTCTGCCACCTTCTGACGCTGTATAGTCCCAGGGGTGCGTGGGGCCTCTGGGCAGAGAGGGGCTAGGGGAGATCTCTCAGACCTAGTGGGAGACCAACCCTGGGGGTAACCGCATCTTGTGTCCCCTCTCCCTTCCAGGCCCAGCCACTTCCCCACCCCTCAGCACAACCACCACAGCCCGGCCCACACCCCTGACGAGCACAGCCTCGCCAGCAGCCACCACCCCGCTCCGCCGAGCACCCCTCACCACGCACCCCGTGGGTGCCATCAACCAGCTGGGACCTGACCTACCTCCAGCCACTGCCCCGGCCCCCAGCACCCGGCGGCCCCCTGCCCCCAATCTGCACGTGTCCCCAGAACTCTTTTGTGAACCTCGAGAGGTGCGGCGGGTCCAATGGCCGGCCACCCAGCAGGGCATGCTGGTGGAGAGGCCCTGCCCCAAGGGGACTCGAGGTGAGTGCCGAGCCTAGGTGACCTTTGCTGTAGCTGGCTTGGGGAATGACCACTGCTGGCTTGGCCAGGAAAGGGACAGGGGACATGCCCCTAACTCAGCTTGGATGCACTTACCTGTCCACCTTCCCTGCCAAAGTGGGCTGTATGCAAGGGTCATGCTTCATGTCTGCAGCTGTGTCCCCAGGGCACAGTCACAGCTCAGTTAGTGCCCCTTGCTCCACCCCTGTCCCCTCCTGCAATTCTAAGCACCTGCCATGCAAAGCCCTGGATGGACCCTGCAGGGAGCCCCTGGGAGGTAACCTGAGTCCTGGCCTCGGACCGAAATGGACACAGGCCCAGGAGCAGCTGGGGGTCAGGACACAGAAGCTGACGCACCAGAGAAGGCAGGGCCGGGACCACAGGCTCCAGGGATCCGAGGGAAGGGTCAGAGAGGCTTTGCGAGAGGCGTGGTGGGGCTTCCAAGGTAGGCTTGACCGGAAGGCTCTGACTGTGGTAGGCCAAGCTGGAAGAGGAGCCGAGAGGGAGGGTTTAGGGGAAGTGGGCGGCTCATGTCATTTCAGAGTGACACCTCTCTTTGACTGTCTGGCCTATTTCATGTCCGGTCTTCCGTGCCCCCTCACCTCTTCCCTCACCTGCTCGTCCCCCTCTCTCTGCCATCTCCTTTTTCCTGCTCTGGCCCATTCCCCTCTCCCTCCCCGTGGCTCCCTTCTCTGTTCCTGTGTGTCTGTCCCTACAGGAATTGCCTCCTTCCAGTGTCTACCAGCCCTGGGGCTCTGGAATCCCCGGGGCCCTGACCTCAGCAACTGCACCTCCCCCTGGGTCAACCAGGTGGCCCAGAAGGTACCAGCAGCCACCCCACCCCCAGATAGGCACACATGCTTACCTTGCTGGCCCTGGGTGCCCAGGCACAGGGCACAGCGGGGGGCGGTGGAACTCCTGGGGAGACAGGCCGGGGTCCACCCCTAGTCTCCAGAGGGGACAGACAGATGGGGAGGGCCAGGGCAGGCAGGGAGAAGGGACCGCAGAGAGGGATGAGAGGGGCTGAGCAGGCTGGGTGTGTGGAGAGAGAAGCAGGATGGTCCCTGACGAGACCGGGGGCTCCCCCTCCTGCCTCCTGCAGATCAAGAGTGGGGAGAACGCGGCCAACATTGCCAGCGAGCTAGCCCGCCACACCCGGGGCTCCATCTATGCGGGTGATGTGTCCTCCTCTGTGAAGCTGATGGAGCAATTGCTGGACATTCTGGATGCCCAGCTGCAGGCGCTGCGGCCCATTGAGCGCGAGTCGGCCGGCAAGAACTACAACAAGGTGGGCCCGGCGGCGGGGGCCGTGGGGCAGGGGCACCGCCCTAGGAACTTGGGAGACACCCAGCCTGGCACTGCAAAGCCAGGCGGCCATCCACGGCCAGGAGAGGAGAAGGCGAGACAGAGCCCAGGCCGGCCGGGACTCCCTCCTGGATGGTCCTGGGGGCGCGGGGGCTCCCTTAGCAATGGCTCTTGCTCGTGGGCTAGCCCCAGGTCAGTGGCAGAGACAGAAGAGGAATCTCTCTGGTGTCCAGACGTGAGTGTCAGGGTTCAAGGAGAGAGGGGCTGGGAGACCAGCCTTCACCCCACCTCCTTCTTTCCCCAGATGCACAAGCGGGAGAGAACTTGCAAGGACTACATCAAGGTGAGGCCCAGGAGCTCCTGTCTCCTGAGTGAGTGGGGCTGGCCCCAGGAGGCACCGGGGGATAGAGGTTCCAAGAAGGGGGTGCGGAGCCCAGTTGGAGGGACTGAGGGACAGAGCGGGAGTCGCAGCGTTGCCCCGCCACACTTGCAGGCTGTGGTGGAGACAGTGGACAACCTGCTGCGGCCGGAGGCCCTCGAGTCCTGGAAGGACATGAACGCCACCGAGCAGGCGCACACGGCCACCATGCTGCTAGATGTCCTGGAAGAGGGCGCCTTCCTACTGGCAGACAATGTCAGGGAGCCGGCCCGCTTCCTGGCCGCCAAGCAGAACGTGGGTGAGTGCTGCTGTCAGGTGGGGGGGCAAGTCGGGGTGCAGAACTTGAACAGGGTGGGGGGGTCCCTGTTCCTCCTGGACAACCCAGGGCTACCCTGGCCCTCAACCTTGCCTGGGCCTCTGGACTGTGGACAGACCCCAACCTTGTGTGCCTTGCCACCCCGTCCCCACAGTCCTCGAGGTCACAGTCCTGAACACTGAGGGCCAAGTGCAGGAGCTGGTGTTCCCCCAGGAGTACCCGAGCGAGAACTCAATCCAGCTGTCTGCCAACACCATCAAGCAGAACAGCCGCAACGGTCAGTGTCTGAACCCTGAGCCGGTACCCCAGCTCTTCTCATGGGGAAGTTCTTAACTCTGATCAGGCTGAAGACTCTGATGAGAGGTTGGAGCCCATAGCAACACACAGAGGTGTCCTTCATGCAAGCTAGTGTAACTTTTCAAGGGATTCAGGGGGACCCCAGAAAGCCCCACAGAACCTCAGACAGTTTGGAGGGCTCACTCCTGTGCGACAGCAGCATGATCCTCAGAGTTTAGGGCAGGTTGTGCCATTTGAGATTTAAGGCCCGGAGAGGTTAGGGAATTGCTCAAGGTCACACAGAAAGTGAGAGGTGGGTGAGGTGTGTCCTGGATCACTACCCTGCCATTGGGAACTGCCTGCAACTGAGCAGTGGTCCCACGGAAGGGCTCCTAGAGCCCCCTTGCCTGGGCGGCAGCCTGACTTCAAAGATCCCAGCGGCCAGTGTAACTGGAGGGCGGCACCAGCCAGGGGCTGACACACGCCTGCTGGGCCTGTCCTACCTAGGAGTGGTCAAGGTTGTCTTCATTCTCTACAACAACCTGGGCCTCTTCCTGTCCACCGAGAACGCCACGGTGAAGCTGGCGGGTGAAGCAGGCTCGGGGGGCCCAGGGGGCGCCTCCCTGGTGGTGAACTCGCAGGTCATCGCAGCGTCCATCAACAAGGAGTCCAGCCGAGTCTTCCTGATGGACCCTGTCATCTTCACTGTGGCCCACCTGGAGGTGAGCTGAGATGTCCACTCCTTCCGTGAGTGTCCCAGCACCCTCCGCTTTCCCAGGCTGCAGATCCATACCCCGCACTGTGTGTTCACCCACCCCGAGAGCAAGTTACAACCCCTCCCTGGAGAAGCAGCCTCCCAGCCCCCACCTTAGCATCTCGGGCCATCTGTCCCCAGAGATCTCAGGCTGTGACCTGGAGCTGGAAGCCCCAGGCATGTCTCCTGCTTGTCCCCATGGTGGGGTGTTGGGGCTGGGGCTGGACTCCCAGCTCTGACCCCCTGGCCTCCACCCCACAACAGGCTAAGAACCACTTCAACGCTAACTGCTCCTTCTGGAACTACTCAGAGCGCTCCATGCTGGGCTACTGGTCAACCCAGGGCTGCCGCCTGGTGGAGTCCAATAAGACCCATACCACATGTGCCTGCAGCCACCTCACCAACTTTGCTGTGCTCATGGCGCACCGCGAGATCGTAAGCTGACCAGCGCCCCGCCCCTCCTGGCGGGCCTGCTTCCTGGCTCAGCCTTGCATGGCCTCTTGGGTGGTGCCAGGGAAGGCCACCTTCATGGGCATGGGGGGCCCTGAGTCTTGCCCAGGGCAGGAGGCCACATGTCTGGCTCTCCCTAGTCCGAGTTCCACCTTTTCCCAAGGCCCGCTGGAGAAGCAAGTTGGTGTCAACCTTTGTCATGTCTCCACAAGCCTGCCAGAGCATGGGAAGTGAGCGTGCCACCTGTAGAGGGGTGGGGGCCTGGCTAGTAGACTGGGGTGGGGCAGAAGGCCAGGTAGGTGGCAGAAGGCCCAGTGGGCTGCAGCTCGTGGCCCCTGGCCTGGCCCATGTGTGTGTGCAAGGCTCAGCATGCCCCCTGCTCCTTCCCCAGTACCAGGGCCGCATCAATGAGCTGCTGCTGTCGGTCATCACTTGGGTGGGCATCGTCATCTCCCTGGTCTGCCTGGCCATCTGTATCTCCACCTTCTGCTTCCTGCGGGGGCTACAGACCGACCGGAACACCATCCACAAGAACCTCTGCATCAACCTCTTCCTGGCGGAGCTGCTCTTCCTTGTCGGGATAGACAAGACTCAGTATGAGGTGGGCGGGACTCTGGGGCAGGAGCGGAAGGGGCGGGGAGGAGATTGTGATGCCCACTGGCAGGTTGGCGGCCAGGGCAGCCCCTTACCTGCGTTGCTTCCCCACCCCTGTCCCCAGATCGCCTGCCCCATCTTCGCGGGCTTGCTGCACTATTTCTTCCTGGCCGCCTTCTCCTGGCTGTGCCTAGAGGGTGTGCATCTCTACCTGCTGCTGGTGGAGGTGTTTGAGAGCGAGTACTCCCGCACCAAGTACTACTACCTGGGCGGGTACTGCTTCCCTGCCCTGGTGGTGGGCATTGCGGCCGCCATCGACTACCGCAGCTATGGCACCGAGAAGGCGTGAGTGCCCCCTCCACCTAGTCTCTCCTCCTTGTGGTTCCCTGCTCAGCAGCTTCCCTTGAGCCAGGACCCTCAGGGCACTGGCCTCCCTTCTCCTGAGCTCTGGGGCCTGAGCCATTAGAGTCCCTGGGCCCTGGGGGTCAGAGGGAGGGAAGGGCGCACCCCCTCTCCCCTGCCCCCCTCACTTCTCTTCCCCCGCACCGCCACACCTCTCTTCCCGGCCCTGCTTCCTTTACAGGTGTTGGCTCCGAGTGGACAATTACTTCATCTGGAGCTTCATTGGGCCCGTCTCCTTTGTTATTGTGGTGAGTTGGAAGGCAGTATCCCTAGCATTGAGTCTGTCCTTCATCCAGACCAGCTCTGACCCCCAGACCCCCATTTTCCCCAAGCCCTTGAAAACTGAGCAGCCAACTGAGGCAAAAAAGAGCAGCTTGTGTCTGTAAAGCTCCAGCACTGAGGTCAGTCTGTCTAGGAGCTGTGGTGTGAGCTCCTGCTCTATGTCAGGCCCCCGAGCCCTGTCCCCCCAGCCCCGAGAGCCACATCAACAGGCACCTAGGGGCAGGAAATGGCAACCCACTACAGTATTCTTTCTTGGGAAATCCCATGGATAGAGGAGCCCGGGGGGTATAGTCCATGGGGCTGCAAAAAAGTTGGACGCGGCCGAGCACACATACCAGCAGAGGGGACCCTGAGGCGGGGGTGGCAGCTGGGATTTGGTCAGAAGCCGCTGCCTGGAGGCAGAGGGGCCGCGGGCCAGCCCTCCCCTCACCCGCCCGCAGGTGAACCTGGTGTTCCTCATGGTGACTCTGCACAAGATGGTCCGGAGCTCATCTGTGCTCAAGCCTGACTCCAGTCGCCTCGACAACATTAAGTGAGCACCCCTCCCTGCACCTCTGCCCTGGCACCTCTGAGCTGGGCCCAGCCTCTCCCAGGCTTTCCCGAAAGGTGGTGTTCTCACCTCTTGCGTTGCTTTTTAAGGACGAAGGTGGTGTTTTACTATGTTCTTTGTGTGTCTGTTTAACGAGTATTAGACAACACGATGTTAGCACATCCAATGAAGGTTTCAGGCACATCACCGCTTAGGGTGAGAGAGTTCACAAAGCAAGCGCAGCGAGTCCCCTGGAGGTCTGGTGGTCAGGATTCGGTGCTTTCACTGCCAAGGGTGTGGGTTCAGTCCCTGGCTGAGGAACTAAAGATCCCGCAAGCTGTGCAAGGTGGCCGAAAAAAATACGCGAGTCCATTTTAGGGTAACTTAAAGACACGTAGGCAGCAAAAGATAGATTAAAGGTTTGGAAGTGTAGCCAAGAGGATGAAGGATACAGGAGAATGACTGGCTATTCAGAGAACCCTGACCCCCCGACCTCCACATGCCCCCCAGGCCTAGCTGGCTGATGAGTGTCGCTGGGCAGGCCCGCTCACCCCAGGGCACTGCCCAGACTTGCTGAAATAGGGACGTGCAGCAGGGCCCTGGGGGTGGTGTCCCCGACGGCGGGGACTCTGACGTCCTGTCTCCTCCCCACCACCCCCCCAGATCCTGGGCCCTGGGAGCCATTGCGCTGCTCTTCCTGCTGGGCCTCACGTGGGCTTTCGGCCTCCTCTTTATCAACAAGGAGTCCGTGGTCATGGCCTATCTCTTCACCACCTTCAACGCCTTCCAGGGGGTCTTCATCTTTGTCTTTCACTGCGCCTTACAGAAGAAGGTGAGTTCTGGGGAAGAGGGCCAGGGGCCTGTCTTCTGCAGCGGGACCTGTGTCTGCCTGGAGGGAAGCACAGGCTCAGGCAGATTCTAGCCCGTGGTGAGGAGGGTTCTGGAACAGAGCAAGACACAGGAGCCCAGAGGAATGAGAAAGCAAGACAGATGTGGGGAGTCGGGAGAGCTCAGGGCAGGGACATGGCTTGGGGTGTAGATCAAGCGTGTGGAGGAATACAGCTCCGGGTGCCACCCAGACAGAACATTTCCTACTTTAATAGTCGCGGGGTAAACCATGAGTTTTGTGGTGACAGGAAGTTTCCTTTTTAAATAAAGGGTGTTAAAGTCTGAATCTTAAAAATAAAGAGGTAACAGAAGCAGAGGAATGTAGAGAAGAGTGTACAGGCTGTAGACTCAAGACGGAAGCCAGGGAAACGGAGCCAAGGAGTGTTAGACTTCGTCTTGAAGGCAGTGGGGAGCCCCAGTCAGGCCGTTGTTGGTCTCAGAGGACAGTGAGGTGGGTGATGGCTGCACAGGAAGTGAAGAAGGCAGGGGTCACTGGTCTTGGCTGCAAGGTCAGCTGTGTTCCTGTTCTGATGACAGGTCCACACTGGACGCACAGTGACAGTGACATCCTTACAGGGCTCCCCCACCGGCCCGCGGGGTCCGCCCTGGGCCCCCCTTTTCTCCCCGTTCCTCCAGCCACGCTCTGTCTTCTGTCTGCAGACACTCAGGCATGGGCCTTCCTCGGGGCTTGTCCCCTACCCCTCCCCAGATCTCTGCGGGGCCCACTGCCTTGTTGCTTTCAAGTCTTTGCCAAACGTCTCCTTAGTGAGTCCCCCCGCTCCCCCGTCTATTGGAAATCACCACCCACTCCCACCACCAGCCCTGCCTAACCCCCGGCCATGGTTCTCTGGGCAGACAGCCCACATAACGCACTGCTGCTGTAGATGTGTTCAGTCTCTGTCTGCTGGAAGATACCAGCTCTGAGAAGGAGGGCTCTCTTTCTGATTTGCATCTGTCCTTGGGGCCTAAACCACACTTGGCACATAGAAGATGCTCCCTGAAGGTCTGCTGAGCAAATGAACAGATGAGAACTTAATGGTGAAGGTGGAGAAAGGAAGATGGGCCTGAGTGAGAAGAGAGCCTGCTGGGCTGACCGCTGGAGGCAGGAGGGGATGGCGGGGTTTCTGGTGCCCACCAGCAGCTTGGTCTCGGGTCTGCCAACTGCCTGCCCTCCTCGCCCACCCGCAGGTGCATAAGGAGTACAGCAAGTGCCTGCGGCACTCCTACTGCTGCATCCGCTCCCCACCCGGGGGTGCGCACGGCTCACTCAAGACCTCAGCCATGCGGAGCAACGCCCGCTACTACACAGGGACCCAGGTACAGGCAGGATCCGCGCCCCGGGCTGAGGGCCGGACCCAGCGCCCCAGGCGCAGGGCACTTCTCCGCCCAGTCCCTGGTGGTACCCATCGGGCATGGGGAGAATGGGCGGCCCGAGAGCCCTCATGTCTGGGTTACGTCCCCAGAGCCGAATCCGGAGGATGTGGAACGACACCGTGAGGAAGCAGACGGAATCCTCCTTCATGGCGGGCGACATCAACAGCACCCCTACCCTGAACCGAGGTGAGGGGGCACTCCTGAGCCCCGCCTGCGCTCCCTTTGAGGTTCTCCCAGCTGCCTCGTGACGTCCTCCCTCCTGGGCAGGTACCATGGGGAACCACCTGCTGACCAACCCTGTGCTGCAGCCCCGTGGGGGCACCAGCCCCTACAACACCCTCATTGCCGAGTCAGTGGGCTTCAACCCCTCCTCGCCCCCAGTCTTCAACTCCCCAGGTGAGGGCACGCTGGTGCCAGAGAGGGTGCCAGGTCTGGGGGTGGGGAGGGTCTCTACGGGGGGCACCCTCGTGCCTCCTGAACTGGTCGGAGCCTAGACCCGGCATTCTGAGCCTGCTCTCACCTTCTCTCTCTTCCCTCCTGGCCGGCACCTGCAGGGAGCTACCGGGAGCCCAGTAAGTATGACTGTTTCCTGTTGATGTTTCCAAGGGTGGGGACAAGAGGGGAATGCGACAGCGGCCCCCTCAGGTGACCACACCTTAGAGAGAACTGGGGTGCCCCCCACACACAGACAGGAGTCTCTGGCTTGGCAGCCGGCTGGATGATGTTGCATTAGGTGGGGAGTCATGGTGATGGAGATCACGGGAAAGGGACCTGGCCACCCAGGCTCCTCATACTGCTGAGACTCCAAGCCCCCAGATGGGAGGGGACCCTGGGGAAATCGGTCCCCACCCCCACTAACCGTCTGCTGAGCTGGTTCCCCACTGCCAGTGAGGAAGAGAGGGAATAGAAGACCCCAGACCCCAGGGACAGGGTGAACCCAGGGAAAGCCAGGTGAAGGCAGACATCCACCTCCCATGTGGCCCACATCCCTTCCACTGCCCAGCTCTCCTCCTGAGCTGCTCCCTTCTGCCTGCAGAGCACCCCCTGGGAGGCCGGGAAGCCTGCGGCATGGACACGCTACCCCTCAATGGCAACTTCAACAACAGCTACTCCTTGCGAAGCGGGGATTTCCCTCCTGGGGATGGGGCCCCTGAGCCCCCTCGAGGCCGGAACCTGGCCGACGCCGCTGCCTTCGAGAAGATGATCATCTCGGAGCTGGTGCACAACAACCTGCGCGGGGGCAGCAGCGGAGCCAAGGGTCCTCCACCGCCGGAGCCCCCTGTGCCGCCAGTGCCAGGGGGCAGCGGGGAGGAAGAGGCTGGCGGGCCCGGGGCTGACCGGGCAGAGATCGAACTTCTCTACAAGGCCCTGGAGGAGCCACTGCTGCTGCCCCGGGCCCAGTCGGTGCTGTACCAGAGCGATCTGGACGAGTCGGAGAGCTGCACGGCGGAGGATGGAGCCACCAGCCGGCCCCTCTCCTCACCTCCAGGCCGGGACTCCCTCTACGCCAGCGGGGCCAACCTGCGGGACTCGCCCTCCTACCCGGACAGCAGCCCCGAGGGGCCCAGTGAGGCCCTGCCCCCACCCCCACCTGCACCCCCTGGCCCCCCCGAAATCTACTACACCTCGCGCCCGCCGGCCCTGGTGGCCCGGAACCCCCTGCAGGGCTACTACCAGGTCCGGCGGCCCAGCCACGAGGGCTACCTGGCGGCCCCGGGCCTTGAAGGGCCAGGGCCCGACGGGGACGGGCAGATGCAACTGGTTACCAGTCTCTGAGGGACCTCACGGACCGGGGGCTGGTGGCCCGGGCCAGGGAGGGGCCCCTGGGCGGGGCTCGTGGGAGAGGGAGACGGATGGAGACCGTGGCCGATGGGCCACTCTCTCCAGGCGCCCCTTGGCCGTGGGCCCTCCAGGCCCCTTGGGGGCTGCGCTGTGGGGGCCCGAGGTGCAGGGTTCACAGACAGGGTTTCCCACCAGCCATGTGCACCAGCTCAATTCGGGGGAAGTGCAGTGAGGAGCCAAGAGGCCCCCAGGGGAGTGAGGAAGGAGACATTGGAAGGGTGCAGCCCACCCTTGACTTCCCCCGCCCCCCTACCCTTCCTGCTCCCTGGAGGGAAATGAGGGTTCTGCTTGCCCTGGGTCAAAGGCCCTGCTGGATGAAGCCTGTCAGCTGCTCCTCTCTTTGCAGCCGGAAATGCTCCCGGCTGCACCCAGATGGAGCAGTGGGCGCAGGACAGATGGACAGGTTCCTCTGCACTCCAGTTCCCTGCTCCTCCTTGGAGACTGGGGCCACTGGCCTGGGAGAGCGCCCTCGGGGGGAGAAAGCCCCAGGGTGAGAGGAACGGGCGGTTGTGGCTGGTGGTTTACAGGTGGAACTTTCTCTGAAGCTCCTTCTCTCTGCTCTTCGTCCCTGCTTTCCCCGGCAAGCCTGCCCCCTCAGCCCTCCCTGAGTGCACCCAATGACCCCCTCCCTTGGGGCGACTCCTGATGAAGCACAACTCCCCGCAGGGCCCCCAGCCCACAGGGGTGGCCGTATTTGAGCAGTTCCCAGTCCTGTGGGCTCGGCTATCTGGGGAGCAGATTTTGGGTCTGGAGCTCCCTGGGGAGTGGGTCCTGGGCTTGGATCTTTCCCTAGGGGGCCCTCTTACCCCCTCCTCTCTCTTTCTCCTCCTCCTCTTCCCCCATTGCTGTAAATATTTCAATGAAATGGAAAAGAAAAAAAAAGACAAAAAAAAAGAAAGAAAATCTCATCACTTGAAGCCACCGGGAGCCTGCGGCCCGGCCAGCCCGGGATTTTTCCGGAGCAGAGCTGCGCCGCTGGGCCCTGGCAGCCAGGACTTCTCCATGTATGTGTGCATCCCCCAGCCGGGGTGGGCGGGCCACCAGAGCAGCTTTTTACAATCCAGAGACAACAAAATCTAGAAGCAACATCGAAACAAAGAACCGTTTCCTTCCCCCAGCACCTGGTTCTGTCGCCCCCCCCCCGACCCTCCTGGTTCGCCTCTCCCTGGCATCAGTCAGCCCTCCTGGGGCGTGTACCTCACTGTCTGCCCCAGGGCTCGGCCTGTCTCCCCTGCCCCTCCCCGTGGCCTGGGGAGGCACCCTCACGCCCAAAGATGCTTCTGCCGAGATGGCTGCGCTGTCCCTTTGAGTTCCTGCTTCTTGTATATTGCTTCTGGGACTCAGGGCCTGGGAAGAAGGGGCTGATTTCCTGCCTAGAGACATTGTTGGGAAGGAAAATGAGGGCAGCGGTGTTTGCTGGGGGCAGGTAGGACTGGGAAGGAAGGAATGGGAGTGGTGAGATGGTCTTACACCGGGTGGGGAGGCCGAAGCTGAGAGGTCGCCTTGCCTCCCCTCCACCCTCCCGCAGGAGAGTCAAAGCCAGGTACTAGGGCCTGGTTGGGGTGTCTCCTGAGGACCTCTCCCTGCCCCCTCTCCAGTCTGTCTCCCTGGCCTTCCCAGCAACCCTCCCCCCTCACCTCTTCGGGGGTAGTGTAGTCCCATTGCCATAGCCCAGCCCTGTCATTGCCATTTCCCCAGGGGTAGCCCTCCACCTTTGCTCTGACCCCTCATCTCTTTTGTCCCTCTTTTCTCACAAGTGCCATGAGTTTTCAAACATCTTCGGGTCTCAGCCTGCTGCTGCCATGAACTTCTTCGGGTTCAGGGGGAGGGACTCTAGGGAGGAACTGGGGAAAGGGGCAGAGGGGTGGCTGGAGGGACCCTTTTTGCTGCTAGAAAGCCTCTCCCTTCTCCTGAGGAGCTGGGGCTGGCTGGTCCCCATCAGTTAGGGGAGAAGGAGCCAGACCAAAGAAGCTGGTTTGTCCCATGCCGGGGGACAGGAGTGGGGAGAAGGTAAGGCTGGGTTCCATCTGTTTTCTGGAAGGGAGGGTTAACCCCTTTCACCAGATCATGGGCAGGTCTGAGCGGGGAGGGGAAGGAAGGATGGGAATGGTCTCTCCCAGGTGGCTCCGTGAGGAAGGTATGGGGCAGCTCAACTGCTTTCCTCAACTTCATTAGGCCAGAACTCCTCTCTGGGGACTAGAGAGCTGCTGGGAGACAAGGGTAGGTGGAACGGTGGGCCTGGCCCAGGCATCAGCCAGGCCATAGAGTCAGGCCGCCTCTGGCACCAGCAGAGAGGTCTGGAAGAGCTGGGGGCAGTGGGGGGAGAGGTCCGGAGGACTGGAGGCAAGCAAGGCGCCCCGCTTCCTCTTCCCTGCCCAGTCCTTTTCTCTCTCCAGTCTCTGACAATCAAGGGGAGAGACAGGGTGCAGTGGGTCCCGGGGCTCCCACTCCAGCCAGAATCCCCAAGGTGGGCTCCCAGGCCTCAGAGCTGTGTGGCAGGGCCCCCTGGTCGGTAGGTCTGGACATGCCGCAGTCCAGCACGAGGCTACCCTGAGCGCCCAGGTGTCCCCCCACCCCCGCCAGACCTGGTGCCTTGACGCCCCCACCCCAGCTGGGACAGTGTAGAGAAGGAAGGGTCTTGGTTTCCTCTCCTACTCCCTTCCTTGGGCTCCTGAATTCATTTGCTTTGAAATCTTGTTGTTTTTCTCTGGGTTTGGTGTTTTTGGTTTTTGTGTTTTTTTTGGGGGGGGTGTTTGGTTTTCCTTGCCTTCCTTTCTCAGTGTCTCCACCTCTTCCCCTGTGTCTCAGTCTCTGTGTTCCTCTTCTCTCACCCTCAGTTTCTCTCTGTCCATTCGGGCCTCCTCCCCTCTTCTCCCATGACCCCAGTCCCTCCTTGGTCTCCTTTTCGATATGCCAAACCAATTTTGGGTCGAGTGCATTTAACGAGAACAAAACAAAAGGCTCATAACAACAAGAACGTTTCAGAAAAAAACAAAAAGTTAAAAAAAATTGTTGAGTCAAAAATCAATAAAGAAATTAAGATTTCTTGGAATGACAAGAGTGGCATGACTCATTGAGGTCGGGGGGGGGGGTGCGGTTGGGGGTGTGTGGTGAGTGAGCGGCTCTTTGCAGAGCATTCCTGTGAGGCTGTGACACAGGAGCCTGCATTGCCGTTCAGAACCCATGGCAGAGGTCTGGTGAGTCAGCCAGTGTTCACAACACTTGGTGGGCTCAAGGGCCTAGCTGGACAATTCAGGTGCAATTTCTCTCAAGCCTCATGAATGCTTTGGGTGGAGGGTGCTTGCGCTCCATTTGACAAGTGGGGAAACAGGCCTGTAGCACCTGGATGCACATCCCAGTCTCTGGGCTAGGCCACTGTGCCACATGGTGTCTCAGCCAAGCCCTTCTTGGCCCAGACAGCTGTCCACAGGCTATGTTGAGAGCCAAGCCCAGGGACCATACACTGCACCTTGTATGATTCCAACTGCCATTCCTGGACTCCCACATGTTATTGGAGTGGTGCATTTTTGATCGTGACAGCACAGTGGAATGGCATCATGTGTATTTCACTTTCTCAAATATAGCAGCCAGTGTTCAGAGAGAGAGAGGAATCACCAAACAGTGCAAGAACCTCTCTCCATGCCCGTCTGCCCTCAACACAGGCATGTGGGGTACCACCCTCCGCCATTCCTCTCCCCAGCTACTCCTTCCCAGTCTCCATGCTGGTTCCCTCTCATCTCCTGACCTCTTAATGTTGACAGGCCCAAGGGTTCAGCCTTGGACCTTTACCTACACTCACTCCCTGGAAGAGCTCATCCCATTTCATGGTTTTAAATAAAGTTGACCCTTGAGCAACACACCACCACACAGGTCCACTCAGATGAGGATTTTTTTTTCAATAAGTATATTGGAATCATTTTTGGAGATTTGCAACAATTGGTAAAAACTCAGGTATAGACTAGAAATACTAAAAAAAATTAAGAAAGGTATGTCATGAATGCATAAAATATATATAGATACTATTTTATCATTTACTACTATAAAATGTGGGTTTTCCAGGTGGCTCAGTAGTAAAGAAACCATCTGCCAATGCAGGAGACCCTGGGTCGATCCCTGGGTTGGGAAGATCCCCTGGAAGAGGAAATGGTAACCCACTCGAGTGTTCTTGCCTGGGAAATTGCCTGGACAGAGGAGCCTGGCGGGCTACAGTCGTGGGGTCACAAAAGAGTCGGACATGATTTAGTGACTAAACAACAATCATAAAATATATACATATCGATTATAAAAAGTTGAAGTCAAAACTTATCAAAGCTTTTGGACTTACAGACCATACATGGCGCCACTGACCACACAAGGCTCCCATAAAGCAATCATTGGTGCTTCTTCATTACCAATGTGTGAAACATTATACCTGTAAATAAAAATGAATTTCTTTTTCAGTTATCTAATTTCATTTTTGATGTCCACTGTTAGGAATATGTGTAACATCTACAGTGTTTTTTGTATCATATAAGAAAACATTGATGTAGATACTGAGAGACAATTCATCTTGTAGACAGAGAAGGTAAACTTAAATGTATTTTCTCTTCCTTATGATTTTCTTAATAGTTTCTTTTCTATAGCTTATTTTACTGTAAGAATACAGGATATAATACATATAACATACAAATATGTTTTAATTTACTTTATGTTATTGGTAAGGCTTCCAGTCAACAGTAGGCTATTAGTAGTTAAGTTCTGGGGGAGACAAAAGTTATACATGGAGGGACTTCCCCAGCAGTCCAGTGGTTAAGACTCTGTGTTTCCACTGCAGGGGACACGGGTTCAACCCCTGGTTGGGGAACATGCTGTGTAGTGCAGTCAGAAAAAAAAAGTTACACATGGATTTTTGATTGCCAAGGGTCAGCATCCCAAACTCCTGCATTGCTCAAGGTCAGCTGTACCATCTATTCTACTGATGACTTCCAAATGTAGAGCTCCAGCCTGAACTTCTATCTCGAGCTCTAGATTCATTTACATCTGATGAACCACTCCACATCTTCCCCTGGGTGTCTGGTAAGATCTCAAATGTAATGTGTCCTGAACCCAGCTACACACACCTGCTCCAGTTCCTCCTAATGTAATGTGTCCTGAACCCAGCTATACACACAGATACACACACACACACCTGCTCCAGTTCCTCCTACCGGCTTCACCTTGATTAACAGCAAGTCCATCCTGAGATTCAAGATAAGACCCTTGGAGCCTCCCTTGAACTCACTCGCTGTTTCATACCCCACATCTAATCTGAAGCAGAGGCAATGGTGGCTCTAACTTTAAAACACCCAATTAACTAGTTCTTACTACCTTGGTTCAAGCCCCCACTGTCTCTCACCAGGACCATGGTAACAGTCCATGAACTAGCGCCCTTGTTCCTCTTCAGGCTTTTCTCAACACAGAAACCAAAGTGATCTCAATAAGCATACTTTCGTCCCTCCTCGGCTTAAAGCCCAGAAGGCCTCCTCCTGGCCCAGACAAAAGGGCCAGGACAACAAAATGGCCCACAAGGCTCTCCAGCATCAGATCTCATCCCCATGGCTCTCCTCCTTCCCTCCACTCCAGTCACACTGGGGTCCTCACCATCCACAAACATGCAGGCACTCTCCTGTCTGCCTCAGGACCTTTGCACCGGCTGTTCCTAGGGTTCACCTATTCTCCTTGCAGGGCATATGAAAATCAGAGCTTCCCAACAGGCCTTACCAGGCTACTCCATTTAAACGGCAATTGCTGCTCCAGAATTTCCCAACCCCTGTCTTGCTTTGTCTCCCATCTCACAAACTATCTTTTTTGCTTGTTTATTGTCTGCCTCCCAAACTAGAATATAATGCACAAGTCACGTCCAACTCTTTGTGACCCCAAGGACTATACAGTCCATGGAATTCTCCAGGCCAGAATACTGGACTTGGTAGCCTTTCCCTTCTCCAGGGATCTTCCCAACCCAGGGAAGATTGCAGGCGGATTCTTTACCAACTGAGCCACAAGATAAGCCCAAGAATATAATGCATAAGGGTCTTTTTCTTTTCACTGCTGTTTCCTACTGTTTAGCACAGTGTCTGACACACTGTAGGTGATCAATGAATATTTGTTAAAAGACATAAAGCTGAACTGAGCATCAGACCCAGAGGACGCCTGAGATGAGTTAAAACCCTTCCCTCAGCAGCTCTCAGCTCCCACACACTGTTTTGTATGATGCTGATGTTAGCTCAGCAAGGTCCTGAAACCTAAGTTCAACAGTTTAGCTAATGCCCAACGATATCCTATGCTGATGAGGAACTAGTTCTACTGGACTTACTGAGAGATGCTCTGTGAGCAAATTTGGGAGATCTAAGCATAGTTAAACTTAATTGTACATGATTCTGACCTCATGCTCTTTGAAATTTAATCCTGGCGTAAGATGAAATTCTACAACAAGGCCAGTTCTTCCACCTTTTGCCCAGCACTGTACACACGACTCCTTCCTCCGCACATACAGTGAAACCTGCTGTGCCTGACAACCTGTGACCCTCAGGGCTTGTTACTGGGGCACCTGTCCACACTGGGGGCAACCATATGCACGTGCCAAGGAACAGTAACACTTAAGTTGAGACTCCTTTCAAAGCTCTTTGCTACATTTCATCTTAATTACCATAAGATATATATTATTATCCCCATATCAGATGAGGAAACTGAAGTTAAGAATAATTAAATGACTTACTCAAGTAAGATTACTAAGCAGTTCAAAGTGCCCACACCCTGTAGATACCTTACGTATACTGTCCAATTTAATCCTTCCAACCACCCAATGAGACAGGTTTTACTTAGTTCCATTTTACACGTGCAGAAGCTGAAACACACCGACGTTCACCTGGCTAAAAAGAGAAAGTTGGACCAGGCCTCCATCTTGGTCTTCTGACCCCAGGGGCTGCATCTAGGGTTGTCTGCACTCAGCTGTGGTTTCCCAGCACCATCCCCCTTCCTGCCAAGCCCACTCAGATCAGATCAGATCAGATCAGATCAGTCGCTCAGTCGTGTCCGACTCTTTGCGACCCCATGAATCGCAGCACGCCAGGCCTCCCTGTCCATCACCAACTCCCGGAGTTCACTCAGACTCACGTCCATCGAGTCAGTGATGCCATCCAGCCATCTCATCCTCTGTCGTCCCCTTCTCCTCTTGCCCCCAACTGCTCCCAGCATCAGAGTCTTTTCCAATGAGTCAACTCTTCGCATGAGGTGGCCAAAGTACTGGAGTTTCAGCTTTAGCATCATTCCTTCCAAAGAAATCCCAGGGCTGATCTCCTTTAGAACGGACTGGTTGGATCTCCTTGCAGTCCAAGGGACTCTCAAGAGTCTTCTCCAACACCACAGTTCAAAAGCTTCAATTCTTCGGCGCTCTGCCTTCTTCACAGTCCAACTCTCACATCCATACATGACCACAGGAAAAACCATAGCCTTGACTAGACGAACCTTTGTTGGCAAAGTAACGTCGCTGCTTTTGAATATGCTATCTAGGTTGGTCATAACTTTCCCTCCAAGGAGTAAGCGTCTTTTAATTTCATGGCTGCAGTCACCATCTGCAGTGATTTTGGAGCCCCCCAAAATAAAGTCTGACACTGTTTCCACTGTTTCCCCATCTATTTCCCATGAAGTGATGGGACCAGATGCCATGATCTTCGTTTTCTGAATGTTGAGCTTTAAGCCAACTTTTTCACTCTCCTCTTTCACTTTCATCAAGAGGCTTTTGAGTTCCTCTTCACTTTCTGCCATAAGGGTGGTGTCATCTGCATATCTGAGGTTATTGATATTTCTCCCGGCAATCTTGATTCCAGCTTGTGTTTCTTCCAGTCCAGCGTTTCTCATGATGTACTCTGCATAGAAGTTAAATAAACAGGGTAACAATATACAGCCTTGACGTACTCCTTTTCCTATCTGGAACCAGTCTGTTATCCCATGTCCAGTTCTAACTGTTGCTTCCTGACCTGCATACAAATTTCTCAAGAGGCAGATCAGGTGGTCTGGTATTCCCATCTCTTTCAGAATTTTCCACAGTTTATTGTGATCCACACAGTCAAAGGCTTTGGCATAGTCAATAAAGCAGAAATAGATGTTTTTCTGGAACTCTCTCGCTTTTTCCATGATCCAGCGGATGTTGGCAATTAGATCTCTGGTTCCTCTGCCTTTTCTAAAACCAGCTTGGACATCAGGAAGTTCACGGTTCACATATTGCTGAAGCCTGGCTTGGAGAATTTTAAGCATTACTTTACTAGCGTGTGAGATGAGTGCAATTGTGAGGTAGTTTGAGCATTCTTTGGCATTGCCTTTCTTTGGGATTGGAATGAAAACTGACCTTTTCCAGTCCTGTGGCCACTGCTGAGTTTTCCAAATTTGCTGGCATATTGAGTGCAGCACTTTCACAGCATCATCTTTCAGGATCTGGAATAGCTCAACTGGAATTCTATCACCTCCACTAGCTTTGTTCGTAGTGATGCTTTCTAAGGCCCACTTGACTTCACATTCCAGGATGTCTGGCTCTAGGTCAGTGATCACACCATCGTGATTATCTGGGTTGTGAAGATCTTTTTTGTACAGTTCTTCTGTGTATTCTTGCCATCTCTTCTTAATATCTTCTGCTTCTATTAGGTCCATACCATTTCTGTCCTTTATCGAGCCCATCTTTGCATGAAATGTTCCTCTGGTATCTCTGATTTTCTTGAAGAGATCTCTAGTCTTTCCCATTCTGTTGTTTTCCTCTATTTCTTTGCATTGATCGCTGAAGAAGGCTTTCTTATCTCTTCTTGCTATTCTTTGGAACTCTGCATTCAGATGTTTATCTTTCCTTTTCTCCTTTGCTTTTCGCTTCTCTTCTTTTCACAGCTATTTGTAAGGCCTCCCCAGACAGCCATTTTGCTTTTTTGCCTTTCTTTTCCATGGGGATGGTCTTGATCCCTGTCTCCTGTACAATGTCACGAACCTCATTCCATAGCTCATTAGGCACTCTTGTCTATCAGATCACACTAAGGGGGGCTGACTATATGGGCTCCCCACATCAGAGATGCCCACAAACTGTGCCACACCCTGATGGTCCCCACATAGCTAGTATGTTAGAGGACTATCCAGAGTGGACTCATGTGAGTTAAGCTAGAGGGAAAGCCCTGATGTAGAGCAATG
Source organism: Bos grunniens (assembly GCF_055505025.1). Lineage (NCBI taxonomy): Eukaryota > Metazoa > Chordata > Mammalia > Artiodactyla > Bovidae > Bos > Bos grunniens. Next base: position 11,641,276 of record NC_141171.1, read on the forward strand.
GTGGATTCTCTCAGATACCCAAAGGGCTGAAAACACTGGAGCCTCTGCTGTTGAGAAAACCTCCTCTCTCCCATGAACTCTTGGGAAGGTCTAGAGGTGCTAGGTTGAGGCTACCCCTTTATCCCCACAATATCCCTTTTTTTTTTAAATTTATTTGGCAATTGAAGGCTAAACACTTTACAGAATTTTGTTGTTTTCTGTCAAACCTCAACATGAATCAGCTATGTGTGTTAGTCGCTCAGCCGTGTCTGACTCTTTGCAACCCCATAGACTGTAGCCTGCAGGCTTCTCTGTCCATGAGATTCTCTAGGCAAGAATACTGGAGTGGATTGCCGTTCCCTTCTCCAGAGGATCTCCCAGACCCAGGGATCGAACCCTGGTCTCCTGCATTGCAGCCATTCTTTACTATTTGAGCTATAGGGAATCAGCCATAGGTATACATATGTCCCCTCCCTCTTGAACCTCCCTCCCATCTTCCCCCTCTAGGTTGATACAGAGCCCCTGTTTGAGTTCCCTGAGATACAGTATTCTTTCTTATTTTTGGCTGTACTGGACATGGGTTACTGCACATGGGCCTTCTCTAGTTGTGGTGAGTGGGGGCTGCGCTCAAGCTGCGGTACACAGGATTTCTTGTGGCTTCTCCTATTGCGGAGCATGGGCTCTAGAGCACATGGGCTTCAGTAGTTGCAATGCCTGGGCTTAGCTGCCCTGTGGCATGTGGGATCTTCCCGGACCGGATACTAAACCTGTGTCCTGTTCATTGGCAGGTGGGTTCTTAACAGCAGGGTCACCAGAGAAGTCCCTCCTCAGGCTTAATCTGCTCCTCTCACCTTTTCAAACATCTCAGTCATGGCAACAAGCTGCGATGACAAGACCCGCTCCCACCTGCATCCCTTCCTACGTCACTGGGCCTCTCCTTGATGAAAACCCTTGTAACCACGACTCTTCTATCTGTCCTGGCCACTGTTTTCCACCACCCTTTGCCTCTGTCCAAGTGATCCCATCTTCTCACAACTGAAGCCCTCATTTTAAGCCAACCAGTCCTCTCCTGGGAATTGATCCTAAGGAAACACCCATGTGCATGAAGACTGCAACAAGAAGGTTCACTGTAACAAGGCTTCTAAGAGTGAAACACTAATCTAAAATTTCAGCACAGAGAACTGTTACGTGAATAATGCACACCCATATGCAGCCACTCAAAATGACAATGTAGAAGAACACTAAATAATGTGAAAATATATTCATAATAATCCTAAGGGTAAAAACCTATATATAAAAACAAGGTAAAGTATGACTTTACTTTTGTTGTGATGGCATGTATATACAAAAAGTGTGTATATACAAACATGAAACTGTATATGTGTGTATAAATATAAAATATATGCAGAATATAAAGCTAAACATCAGAATATTAACAGGGGTAACTTTAACTTTCTTGAAACTCTATTTTAAAAATTGTTTGCATTACACATATATTACTTCTGCAACAGGAAGAAGTATTTGTGTGTCCTACTTTCTATGGAGGAACAAAAGGCCAAGGATAACCAACACCAATGGAAGAAGAGAGAACAAGGTGGGGAATTAGCCTTGCCAAGACCGGTTATAGTGTGTTAATATTTCACACAATGGGGTGTTGGCAGGGGAAGAGATGAAAAATCTGAGGGAAGAGACCTGTGGCTGGATGGGAACTTGCTCTAGGCAGAGATTACAAATCACTAGGAAAAGGATGGAAGAAGGCAACGGCACCCCACTCCAGTACTCTTGCCTGGAAAATCCCATGGATGGAGGAGCCTGGTGGGCTGCAGTCCATGGGGTCGTGACGTGTGGGACACGACTGAGCGACTTCACTTTCGCTTTTCACTTTCATGCATTGGAGAAGGCAATGGCAACCCACTCCAGTACTCTTGCCTGGAGAATCCCAGGGATGGGGGAGCCTGGTGGGCTGCCGTCTATGGGGTCGCACAGAGTGGGACACGACTGAAGCGACTTAGCAGCAGCAGCAGCAGCAGCAGGAAAAGGATGGGTTAATCCAGAGGATCTGATATTTTCTGGTCTTGAGCTCCCTTCACTCTTTTAAAAACTTATTTTAAAAATAATGGTAGGGAAGGGGCTGTCTGGGAGGAGCACAGAGGATTTTTAGGGCAGTAAAGATACTCTGTATGATACTATAATGATGAATATATGTCACACATTTGTTGAAGTCTATAGAATGTACACCAAGGGTGAACCTTTCTGTAAGTTGCGGATTTTAGGTGATAATGATGTGTCAGTATAGGTTCATCACAAATTCAGCACTTCGGTGGTGGATGTTAACAGTGGGGGATACTATGCAAGCGGGAGGCAGAAGGGGATGTGAGAAATCTGTCATGAACCTAAAACTGCTCTAAAAAATTAATTTTAAAAAAATTAATGAGGACCCTAATGAGCTGTTCTTTATGGGACTAGAGATTATATCTATTTATATTTACTAAATTGGAAATTAAAACTGAGAAAAATTTAAAATATTTAAATTAGGTAATAAATCTTTTAAATGTTAAAATAACCTATTAAAAATAACTGTGTATTTTTAAAAAAACAGGTAGTGAGAAGAATGGCATTGTTTTACATTTTTGTAAAGCTCCTACCCTCTAGTGTAATCGAAGAGCTGGATTCTGACATAGGTTTCTACAATCAATCCATTGCAGTATGCTGTTTTGGTTGAAGTATATGAAGAAAAGCCAGACTAACAAAGACATATAGTTGGAAAAGGGAGGAGTGTTATAGACTTTTCAACTAGTTTGGGATATTTTACTTGGTTACTATACCAAAACTCAACAAGTGGTAGTGTATTAAGTTTGTTACAATGTAGAGTATGAAACTCTATCAATAAACTTTTCATAGTTATACTGGAACTCATTGGTCTATTTTACAAATTTTTATCTTTTATGACTGATTTTGTAACATCATGCATTGGTCTTTAGAAAACATTAATATGCTGAGTTATTATATTTCACTATATAGTATTTTAAAAAATATATGGTAATTGTATCACCACTGATCTCATCAGGAAAGCCTTCAAATATTGAAAAGTTGGGGACTTCCCTGGTGCTCCAAATAGAGAGCTTGGGTTCAATCTCTGGTCAGGGAACTAGATCCCACATGCGGCAACTGAAGATCCTACATGCCACAATGAAGACTGAATATCCCATGTGCCCCAACTAACTAAGAGCCGGAGCAGCCATATATATATATATGTTATCAGGCTCATGGTGATGAATAAAAGCTTCCCAAATGTCTGTTTTGCTTAAAAGCTCAAATATTATCACTGACAACACACTGTCAATCTTCCTCCTAGTGACAACTCACTTCATTCATTTCTGAGAAAATACATGGCCAATATCCTAATCTGAATAATTAATAATTAGCGATTATTCAGTAAAAATGGTGTTCATGAAAAAAGTAGGCTGTTCCACCTCCACTCAAACTGGACAAGTGCATTACCTCCTTACCGTCATTCTCCAGCATGCAACACAAGTGCTCTATGCAAAGGTCCCATTTCACCACCCAGAATATTAGGAAGACCTGCTGCAGGGCTAAGCTTTAACACAATTACTACTTTCACTGCTCCTTCAAGGACATTCTTCAGTGAAACTGTTTCAACACTGAGTGTGTGTGAGGTGGTGAGGAATACACGACGACCACTACATAATACAGTGACACTGCACTGATTGCTGGAAGTGACCAGCAGTTTTACTAACTGTTGCTTTTGTACCAACAGTACACAGACAACAGAGCACAAATGAAAAAGGCAAATAATGCTTTAGAAAATTATGAAAACAGTTTATCTCATGGATTCCCTAAAAGGTTCTTAGGGATCCCCAAGGGACTATATTTTGAGAACCACTGGACTGCTCAATAAATGGAGCTGAAGCTGGAACAACTGGTTATCCATCTGAAAAAAATTAAACCTACCTCACATCATAAACAAAAATAAATTCCAGTTTGATTTTTTTAACCTAATATGAAAAATAGAACTTCCAGAAGAAATACAGTAAGATATCTTATTGACTTCAGTGTAAGATTTCTTAAGCAAGACACAAAAAACACAAACCCTAAGTAGATTTATAATTCCGATGACATTAAAATAATGATGATGGTGACAGTAATAATAATAAATTCTGAACATCAGTAGACATCACAGTGCAACTTCTCTGGCAGTCCAGGGGTTAAGAATCTGCCTTGCAATGCAGGGGATTTGGGTTTGATCCCCAGTTGGGGAACTAACTGGAGAAGGAAATGGCAACCCACTACAGTACTCTTGCCTGGAAAATTCCATGGACTGAGGAGCCTGGTAGGCTACAGTCCATGGGGTCACAAAGAGTCGGACACAACTGAGAGACTTCACTCACTACTGGGGAACTAATATTCCACATGCCTCAGAGCAACTAAGCCTACACGCCACAACTAGAGAGAACTAAGACCCAGTGCAGCCAAATAAACATTTTTTTAAAAAACGAAAAAGACACCATACAAACAAAAAGGCACACCTCACTTATAAGAAGTCCTGCACTCAGTAAAATGAGGACAATCCAGCAGGAAAATGGACAAAGATATGAACAGGCAATTCACAAAAGCAAATGGTCAAACAAACATGAAAAAAGTTCAATTTCCCTTGTTAATCAGGGTAATGCAAACTGAAACCAGTAATTCACACCCATCATAAGGACAAGTACGTAAAAGTCTGACAACAGCAAGTGTAATAAGGACACAGCAACAGCAACTTTGTTGGCAGGAGTGAGAACTGGATCCATCATTTTGAAGAACACACTAGCAATATCTAGTCAAGGTAAATATTCCCAAACCTCAGCAAATCATCACCTAAGTATGCATCCCAGGGAAACTCCTGCACATGTACACCAAGAGCCATGCACAACAATGAACACTACAGTGCTGTTTCTAAGAGTAGAAGACTGGAAACTGGGCTTCCCTGGTGGCTCTATGGTAAAGAATCCACCTGCCAATGTAGGAGACATGGGTTAGATCCCTGGTCCGGGAAGATCCCACATGACGAGGACCAACTAAGTCCGTGTGCCACAAATATTAAGCCTGTGCTTTAGAGCCCAAGAGCCAAAACTACTGAAGTCTGTGAACCCTAGAGCCTGTGTTCTGCAACAAGAGAAGCCACCGTGGTAAGAAGCCCACGCATGGCAACTACAGGGTAGCCCCTGCTTGTCACAGCTAGAAAAAAGCCAGCACAGTAATGTGACCCAGCACAGCCAAACATAAGTAAATTTTTTTAATTTAGGGAAAAAATAGAAAAGTGGAAACAAATAACAAGCAAGAGGTGGATGGATAAGTAAATTCTGTCCAACAAAACTTTCTGTGATCACGCAAGCATTCTTGCTTGGAGTTGTCTAATGTGGCAGCCACAAGCCATGGTGTCTATTAAACATATGAAGTGTGGCTAAGTAACCAGGGAGTTAAATTTTTCATTTAATTTGGATTAACTGGAAAAAAAAAAATAGCCACACGTGGCTAATGGCTACTGCATCATACAGCACAGCTATACAGCAGGGAAAATAAATGACTACAGCTATACATGTGTCACAAATACATTTTAAAAACATTACACTTGACCAAAAAAATGCAAGTTTCAGAAGGTAGGGCTGGCACCAGAGGCAAGCTAGGTGTCTAGACAAAATTGTAGGAGGCACTTGCCTTCAGAGTCATACAAGTATAGGTTGGCACTTGTGTGACTTGGAGGGTATGTCTCTCCTTAATGCCAGCCCTGATGGGGTATGTCTGGTATGACACTGCATTGGGGGTCCAAGATAACCCCTGCTGCTGCTGCTGCTAAGTTGCTTCAGTCGTGTCCGACTCTGTGCGATCCCAGAGACGGCAGCCCACCAGGCTCCCCCGTCCCTGGGATTCTCTAGGCAAGAACACTAGCTTCTATGATTCATGAGGAGGATTCATAGAATTTAGCATCTAGCTTACTCAAGGTATGATTTTGTTTGGGTTTTTGCTTTTGGCTGCACCATGAAGCATGTGGGATCTTTGTTCCCTCACCAGGAACTGAAACCATGCCCTCTGCCATGGAACCATGGAGTCGTAGCGACTGGACTGCCAGAATTTCCCAGGGTATGATTTCTTACTGTGAAAGGACACAAAGCAAAATCAGCCAAGAGAAAAGGTGCATGGGGCAAGGTCTGGAGAAAACCAGGCACAAGCTTCCACAAGTTCTTTCCTGGTGAAGTCACATGGGACTTCCTGAGTTCCTACAGCAGAATTGTGACAACACGTGTGAAATGTCTACCAGGAAAGCTCAGTACCCAGGGTACCTGGGGCAGGAGGGGGCTGATCAAGTTTCAAACTTCCAGACTCCAGAAGGAAAGCAGGTGTTGGACCCAAATCACATTGTTTGTACAGTTTAGGCCCCACCAGCCACTTGTATCATTTAGGGAATGGTGGGAACTCTCCTGAAATCCAAGTTCCTATACACCAGCCAGGGCCAACCTTGCAAATAGGGCTTTCTAAGGACAGTGGTCTCAGGCCTGATACAGTTAACTCTTTTGTGCACAGCTATCACTTCTGCAGGGCTTCCCAGGTGGTGCTAGTGGTAAAGAACCCTGCCTGCCAATGCAGGAGACGCAGGAAGATCCCTTGGAGGCAGGCACGGCAACCCACTCTAATATTCTTGCCTGGGAATCCCGTGGACAGAGGAGCCTGGCGGGCTACAGTCCATAGGGTCGCAAAGAGTCGGATACGATTGAGCTGACTGAAGTGAATGGAGTTCCCACCATTCCCTAAATGATACAAGTAGGCTTGTGGTGCCTAAACTGTACGAACAATGTGGTTTGGGTTCAACACCTGCTTTCCTTCTGGAGTCTGGAAGTTTGAAACTTGATCAGCCCCCTCCTGCCCCAACTACCCTGGGTACTGAGCTTTCCTGGTAGATATTTCACACGTGTTGTCACAACTCTGCTGTAGGAACTCAGGGAGTCCTTTGTGACTTCACCAGGAAAGGACTTGTGGAAGCTTGTGCCTGGTTTTCTCCAGACTTTGCAGCAGTATCATTTCCATAAGGTTGTGACATACAATACTATATATAGTTTGAAGACACCTATTAAAGATGTACAAGCATGTACAGAAAGATAAACACTAAATCCAAGATTGTAGTTACATCTGTAAAAAGGGGAGGAATAGGTCTGAGGCAGGGACATATAAGGCCTTTCAATTGCATCACTAATGTTTTACTTCTTAAGCTGGATAAGGAGTAAAAATGTACTTTGTTATAGCATTTCTTCTTCTGAGTGAGTACACCTGAAATACTACGTAAGTTAAATGATGACTATGAACTGCTAATGTTTCTTATTTATGAAGTAGTTTTCACATTCCAGGTACCATGTAAGCCCTTTATATGGATTTATTATTTTTTAAAAACAATCTACTGAAAACTTTCTACATGTGAGGTCCTGTGCTAAGCTCTGGAAATACACTGAGAGGTCTGTATGAGACAGGTGGAATCACTGTCCTCAACCAGCTTTCAGTCTACTGAGGGACAAGAGTTCCCTGGTGGTCTAGCAGTTAGCATTTGGGGCTTTCACTGCTGTGGCCCAGGTTCAATCCCCAGTCAGGGAACTGAGATCCCGCAAGCCATGCAGTGGAGCCAAAAAAAAAAAAAAAACATATCTACAGATTCTGATAAGTGCTCCTAATAAGCAGGCTTTTGTGATTAATGAAGGTCTACTTTAACTAGGGTGGTCCAAGAAGACTTCTTCTAGAGAAACATCTGAGGTGAACCATAAATGAGAATGAGACAGCCCAGCAATTATCTAAAGGAAGCACATTCCAGGCAGAGGGAACAGCAAGTGCAAAGCCATGCAGCAGGAATAAAGTTTGGTGTGTTGAAAGACAGGAAATAAAGCCAGCAGGGCTTGGGAGTGGTGACAAGAGGGAGACTGGCAGATGAGGTCAGTTGAGGCCACTGTGCAGGGCCTCCTAAGCCACAGTGAAGATCTTAAGTTTCATCCTAAGTATGATAAGCCTTTGAAGGTTTTAACCAGAGTAATGACATGAACTGGTTTACAATTGAAGATTATTCAGCCAGCTGTAGGGAGAAGGCATTATAGACAGAGACATAATACTTCTGACTGATGAACTTTTCAGGGGCTATGAAAAGGCTGGGGCTGAGAATAAAGGAAAAAAAGTTCCACAATGCAGAAAGAAAACTACAAAGTTGTAATGAATAAAATGTTTAATATCTAGAAAACAAAACATAACAACTTCATCAAAGTTCATATGCATAAGCAATTGAATTACATTTGGAAATAATTTGAAAATTTGACCTTCTCAAATCACAGAAATTCCTAAGGATGCCCAATGACTGCCAAGAACCCAGAGCCAATCATAATGGGAATTTTCTTGCAGCCAAATCGTTTCAGTGAGGGGAAAAATCCTTTCAATCCTACTTTATTTGAGATGGAGATACAAAAAAAAAAAGAGAGAGAGAAAATATTCTGAGCATCACGAGGCCAAAGAGGAGGATGTTTAAGAAAGGCTGCTGCTGCTGCGTCGCTTCAGTCGTGTCCGACTCTGTGCGACCCCATAAACCGCAGCCCACCAGGCTCCCCCGTCCCTGGGATTCTCCAGGCAAGAACACTGGAGTGGGTTGCCATTTCCTTCTCCAATGCATGAAACTGAAAAGCGAAAGTGAAGACGCTCAGTTGTGTCCAACTCTTAGCGACCCCATGGACTGCAGCCTACCAGGCTCCCCTCATCCATGAGATTTTCCAGGCAAGAGTACTGGAGTGGGGTGCCATTGCCTTCTCCGATAAGAAAGGCCAGTGGCTTGAAATATACCGTTCAAGCTTATGTTCTACGAATTTGAATGTTGTTCGGGGGGCTCTTGGATTTTCCGAAGAAGACATCTGAGAAAAGACTTGAATAACAAGGAGGCACCAGAAAAGAGGTTGGGGCTGTCACGTCGGATTTTATGGAAAAAAAAAAAAAAGGTCAGTTTGGCTGAAGTTGGTATTGGCTATCCAATATCGGAAGCCACAGGGGATGACAAGCACCTGAATGTGGCTAGTGCCACTGTGAAACAGAACATTCCACGTCGCTTAACTTTCATCAATTAATATTTCCACTTATCACCGACATGAGATTGAGTTCATGGGAAATTTTAACGTATGTTGGGAAACATTTGGGCATGTGAATCTCCATTTCAACTGTAAATATTTGTGAAACCTCAACTATTTCCGGTGAAAACCTAGCGTCCGGATCACAGATGTGGTGTAACGTGTAAAACACACAGGTTTTCAAACCTTTAGTACTAGGTAACAAAAGATACCTCAGGTTCGTGTTTTTTTTAATACAGATCACATGTTGAAATGATATTGTGGCTATAGTACATTACATTTAATATATATATATTTAAAGTGGTTTCTATAGAAAAGTGTAACATTAGGTTTGTTGCCGCTGGACTGACGGGAGTGCGGAGGCCCCTCGAGTCTTCCAGACAGGGGGCGACGGTGGTCCCGCCTACGCCTGGGAGTGGAAAGAAATTTCTAGATGTATTATGTAGTCATAAATCAGGCCAGTAAATTTTCATGACCCCGTTCAACGAGCCGGGAAATGAGGCCTCGGGTGGTGCGTGGCAGAGGCCGGATTCGAAATCCCATTCAGCGCCGTCCACCTGAAACCTCCCCAGAGGCTCTCAAGTAAGAACCTGATTCGAACCAGGCCCGACTACTGGGTCCCGGGCCCCAGAGCGCCGCGTTACCCCGGCACCGTCTCCGCTCAAGGGTGAGTTAAACGTTCACAACGTTCACAACGGACTCCCAGGCTGCTGGGCCTGCGGGGCCAGGAGCCCCTTAGAGAAACTTCCGGCAACGCTCACCTGCTGACAGACGCCGATGCCGCAAACGCTGCTCCCTTCTCTTCACACTCGGATCAACCGCGTCAGCTGCCGACTTCCGCTCTACTTCCACGAATCCCCGGCCGAGTCTTCTCTTCTCCCGCCCCCGAGCCAATTCAGCCAATCATCTCTCAGAAAACCTGCCTTATCTACGCCCCATTTCTGCCTGCCAATCACTGCAAGTCCAGCACCTCCCTTCCTTCCCGCTTAAGCGAGCGCTGTGCGCCACCACTCGGCGGTTGACTGCGCGGCCCCCAGCTGGAAGTCTCTCCCGGAAAGGCGGGGCTAATCGCGGACCTCGCTGATGCGGGGACCCTCGGGATTGGCCAAGAAGAGCCCGGCGCTCTGACCCCGCCCACCCCTCCCTGGACAACCGAGTCGGAGGCTCTGGGGATTGGTTCCCTGCGGACACCAAAGAAGCCTAGAGACGGTCCCGCCTCCCTCGCTCATCCCCTAAGATGGAGCTCCAGGGATTGGTCCCCGGTGTCTCGGCGCGCGCCGACCGGCGCTCCAGGATTGGCTGAGGAAGCGCTTGCGCAGTCGTGGAGCGTCGACGGTGATTGGCCGTAGGGTGAGAGCCGGCTATTTGAAGGAGGCGCGCGGACTAGATACGCACTTCAGATCGCGGTCAGAGGAGGCGGGAGCGGATTTGGGCAGAGCTTCTCCGCTGACCCGACAGGACCCAGCCGCGGGCTCGGCCCCAGCTCTGGCCTCAGCCGCGACCCGACGAGGCGATGGCTAAAGTGTCAGTATTGAACGTGGCGGTGCTGGAGAATCCGAGCCCTTTCCACAGCCCTTTCCGGTTCGAGATCAGCTTTGAGTGCAATGAGGCCCTTGCAGACGGTGAGATTGGGCCCTTGTGGAGACCCCACTCCCCTGAGCTAACCTCGACCTCCCTTTGCAGACAACCCCGAGGCCAACCCTGCCAAAAACACTCCCTCTCCCCCTCCCCCAACCTCGATCTCCCTTGAACCAAAGCCCGCCCGCCAGCCCCAACCCCGCCCCTTGGAGACTACCCCCATCCCACCCCACCCCCATGGTTATTCCTCTTTTTCCCTAAATGGAGACCACTTCATCCCCATCTTTCTCCTGGGCCGTTCCTCCTGAGCACCTGTTTTCTGTGTAGAGACCTCAGCCTCAGTTCTTTAACTTGCAGAGACCCTCAGCCTCCCCATCTTCCTTAAGAAACCCCCCATCTTCTATTTCTGTATGGGCAGACTACCATTCCAGCCACCCAGCCTCCCCCACCAATCCCCTCTCCGCTACCAATCCCCTCTCCCCTGTGGTGAGACACTTCTACCTCACTCTTTTCCTGTGAGAGCTTAAGACATCTAAGATCTCTTAGAGCTAGAGATCTAAGCTCTAGCCCCCTCCCATGTCCCATATAAAAACCGCAGCCTCCTCCCCCATTGTCCCTGTGAAGATCTTCCCCCTCTGGCAAGACCTCACACATCTTTATCTCCCCATTTGTCTCCCCATAATATCCCCTACCTGCTGATACTTAACCCCACCCCACCCCCCTTCTGCTTGTTTTCTATCTCAAAGCACATACCCTAGAACCTGGCTTCCCTCCTTAGTCTGGCCCCAACCCTCTACTTCCTCAAGAGAGGCATGACCTGGCTTCCTGCTCCAGTGTTTGAGGATGATCTGGTCTCCCCAGCTCCTCTTCCTTCCTCCTCCCTGACTGTGGGCTTCAATGAACACACTCAGATCTGAGGAGTGGCATGGCCAGGCACACGTTAGTTGGTTCCTACCGTTGGCCTGCTGGATTCCTGCTGACCCACTGCAGCAAAGCTCGCAACACTTTTGATGGCCTGACCTTGACTTGTGCGGTGTGGGTTGGGTGTGCCAGGACGAGCCATGGTTATGTTTGGCTTCAGTCTGGGAGGTCACAGCCTTTTGTGCATCTTTTCCAATGTGTTTTCACAGATGTGCTTATTCATCCCTGTGACAAAAGGCGGACATGGCTCTCATCTCACAGATGAGAAGGCAGGAGACAGAGAGTAAAAGACCTTTCAAGTTAAAGGTCTATAAAAACCAGAAAAGCTAAGGTCGTTCAGCGAGTCTTAGCACCACTTTCAGGAGCAAGTACTTCCATTAGACCTCTTCTCCACTTGGTGGTTAAAAGAGAAGAGGCAGCCTCTAAGGAGGTAGAGATCTGGAAGGCCAGGGTGTGCTAAACTAGCACTTTTCAGTGGTCGGTGGGTCGTTTGCCTGCAAATGGGCTTCTCCAGCTAGCATGGGGTTGAAGAGTTTTGATGTCTGTGTGCTTGGGTGGGGCCATTGGATCACTCCCTGCTTTCTCTCCTTTTTAAATCAAGGAGTCATTCTACTTATGACTAACTATAGAATATGCCCAGTTAAATCCTTTCTGGAACAAGGCAGGGTGTAAATAAATAAATAAAGTGTAGAATGACCTTGTGGAATAAGACTTAATTTTAAAGCCAGGAGATGTAAGGAGCTAATAGTTCAAGGGATTCATAGTTCCCAGATGGCAGGAGATCGGGTTTCAATCAGCCTGTTTGAGCTCCTGGCATTTAAAAATGGTTGCATGGTCATTATCTAGTACTTTCATTCCTGCAAAGCTACTGCCCTGTTACTTCACTAATCTGTTCATAGAATCAGGAGAACCTAAAGTCAACCTGCTGGTCATTGTTTTTTATTTGTGTTCTATTTTATTTAAGATTTATTTATTTTTGGCTGAGCTGGATCTTCGGTGCTTTGCTCAGGCTTTCTCTAGTTGGGGTGAGCAGTGACTACTCTTCGTTGTGGTGCATTGGACTTCTTGCTGCGGTGGCTTCTCTGGTTGAGGGGCACAGGCGCTAGGTGAGCAGGCTTCAGTAGTTGTAGCACTCGGGAGTAGTTGCTCCACAGCATGTAAGATCTTCCCGGACCTGGGATCAAACCCATGTCCCCTGCTTTGGCAGGTGGATTCTTAACCACTGGACCACCAGGGAAATCCCTAAAGACAGTTCTTTCTTTCCCCAAGGTCATTATTTTTTTAATGGAAACAAAATGATTTTTCCAAGGTCACACAGCTGGTGTGTAGAATTATTAACACTAGGTCTTGTCTCTGAGTTCTGAGTCAGGGTTCTTTATCTTTGCTATAAACTGGAAAAGAGTGCACCCACTATTTTAGAAGTGGGACATAAACAGGACAGAAGAGGGCAACAGGGTCCTATTATTAATTATACCTGGACAATAAAGCTTTTGCTCAGAAGAATTCTAGTTGGAAAGCCAACTCTGGACTGGAAGTCTAGACTCTCTGGTTGTACCTCTAGGGCTGTGCTTCACTCTGACCTGTCAACTTGCTTTCTGCCTCTTCCCACAGAGCAGAGAGGATTTGTCTCCTGCCTCCCAAACAAACGGACTAGGCCTGGCTTTAGAAGTCTCTTAGATTCTGGAGAAAGTCTCAGTCAGCCTTATTACCTGGCAACTGAAGATCTGAACACCCAGCCCCCAGTCTAAGCCATTTCTCAAGGGCTCTGAACCTCTTTTACTCTCTCTCTCTTCTCCTCAGCAGCATGTGGAAATAGATGCATCCAAGGCCTGGGTCTATATTCAATACATTGGGTGTGTTTTCCCCCAGTTTAGTGGAGAGATTCATGAGATACTGCCTGAACAAGCCTTAGAGCCAGATTTTCTGACCCACACCTAACACGCTGTGGTCAGGCCAAGGTTCAGCTGTATTATGAACAAAGGGAAAGTGATAAACAGAAAAAGGCCTACTAGATAAGTTGTTGGGGTTGGGGTTGTTTTGGGTTTTTTTGATTGGGGGTTTGTGTGTGTGTGTGTGTTTGTGTTTGGCTACAATGGGTCTTCATTGCTGTACTTGGGCTTTCTCAGGAGCTGCTCTTCATCGTGGTGCTTGGGTGTCTCATTGCAGGAGGCTTCTCTTGTTGTGGAGCCTGGGCCCTGGGATGAGCAGACTTCAGTAGCTGTGGCACATGGGCTCGGTAGTTGCGACGCATGGAGTTAGTTACTCTGAGACCTGTTGGGATCATCCTGGACCGGGGATGGAACCTGTGTCTCCTGCATTGCAGGTGGATTCTTATCTACTGTGCCACCAGGGTAGTCCTGTTGTGATTTTTGGGGGGCAGGAAACAGATTCTCCAGCAAGTTCAACTACCGTAATTTTTTATGTTTTTCATCATATCGTTGGTCTGGATTTTGATTTCATACATAGTGGAGGAGCATTTTGTGCAGTGGTTAGATGATGAAGTCACGGCATAAAGACAAAACAATGGAATCCATTTACCCTTGGAATTACTTAGGCTAGGCATACGTTACACGTGTGCGACCTTAGCTCATATTCAGTAGGAATGAATTTGTGCTGTTTGTGACTGATGTCCCCACATCTCATTCAAAAAAGTGAAGTCACTTCAGGATGCCTCTGCTTAAGAGTCAATTCCAATTTGTAGGTCCTTGTTTCAATCATCTTCTGTCTTCCATAGATGATTTTATAAACTCTTTAACTCTTATTATTTTTTAATATTTATTTATTTATTTGACTGCCCTGGGTCTTAGTCACAGCATGCGGAATCTCTTCAGTTGTGACATGCAAACTCTTATTAGCAGCATGTGGGATCTAGTTCCCCAAGCAGGGATTGAACCTGGGCCTAGCTGCATTGGGAGCTCGGAGTCTTAGCCACTGGACCACCAGGGAAGTCCCTCAGCTCCTTAATTCCTGAGTGAGTATTGTCGTCCTTGGTTAATTCTCTGGTTTCTTTCTGACCTGACTACTGGGAACCACTTCAACCCATTCACCTGACCACCTGCGTTTCTCTCTTCCAGTCTGCACCCACACAGGCTTGTTTAGGTTTTGCCGACAGGTGTTTTTGGGTTTTGGCCATTCCATGCCAAATTTGGGATCTCAGTTCCCTGACAAACAGGCCACAGCAGTGGAAGACGGGAATCCTAACCACCAGGCAACCAGGGAACTCCATTGCCAACAACGTTGAAAGCTGAGTGGTGTGGTATACATCAGGTCCTATTCTATTAAAATCTCCCTTTTGTATCCACCTTCAGCACATTAGTTAGGTTTCCCAGGTGGCTCAGTGGTAAAGAATCTGCCTGCCAATGCAGGAGACTCGGGTTTGATCCTTGGTTGGGAAGATCTCCCGGAAGAGGAAATGACAACCCACTCCAGTATTCTTGCCTGGAGAATTCCATGGACAGAGGAGCCTGGAGGGCTACAGTCCATGGGGTCACAAGAGTCGGACACAGCTTAGCCACTGAGCACATATGCAACACGTATGTGACTCCACTGATGATGGGGAAGGCAGCCAGAAGGAAAGATACCAAATGATAGAACTGTGTCAGAAAGGTGAGAACAAGGCTAGCTTGTTTTCTGTTCATCCAAAAACATGTTATTTCCGGTTGTGTCACTACTTGTAGCAAAAATAAATCCGTAAGCTTAACTCCTTCCTGCAAATAAGAGAATGGGGTTTGACTGAAGCCCAGTTCAGTCCAATGGCCACCCACGTCCTGTAGGCCTGCTAGGGTCCCTGAGTAGAAGGCCGGGTGTCAGCTGTGAAGGGACAGGAAACCAGTGTATCAAGGAAGGGCGTGGAGCTCAGGTTTCAGACCTCCATAGTCATGGCCCAGCATTGCCGTGCTTCCGAAGTTGGGTGCTCTGGGACTTCCCTGGTGGTCCAGTGGCTAAGATGCCAAGCTTCCAGTGCGGGGGGCTCAGGGTTCAATCCTTGGTTGGGGAACTAAGATCCCATGTGCTGTGTGGCAAAGCCAAAAATAAAGTAAAAGTTAAAAAAAGAAACTGCCACAGGTTTTAATTAGATTTAGGACATGCTAAGATTAATAAGGAAGAGGGGTCTAAGGATTATGAGAGGCCATTCCCCCCGGTCCTCACAAACACTTCAGGGAATATTGAAATAACAGTCAGGAGGACACTTCTCAGGCCCTTCTAGACATGTGCTCAATCGCTCAGTCATGTCCGACTCTTTGCAGCCCCACAGACTGTAGCCCTCCAGGCTTCTCTGCCCATGGAATTTTCAGGCAAGAATCCTGTAGTGGGGTGTCATTTCCTTCTCCAGGGGATATTCCTGACCCAGGTCTCTTGGGTCTCCTGCACTGGCAGACAGATTCTTTACCAGTAGCACCACTTATAGACGTGGGGGTGACCTTATCCATTCTCAGCCCTACCCTCATTCACTGCCCTCTGCCTCAGAGTAAATGGTCAATTCAAATGACAGGTGTTTCTAATTCACCTCTGTGCATTTTAAAAGCAGAAACAGTATTGTTTCAGTCAGGAACTGTCTCAGGAAGACATATGTTCCTTTGGCAACATATACTCCAATTCATTTCCTAGGATGAGCCCTCTTAGAGGCATGTGATGTCCATACTGCCTGAAGGGCCAGGTGATTTTAGAAGGACTTCCCTGGTGGTCCAGTGGCTAAGACTCCGAGCTCCCAATGCAGGGGGCCCAGGTTCGATCCCTGGTCAGGGAACTAGATCCCACATGCCACAACAAAGAGTTCACAGGCCACAACTAAGACCCGGTACAGCCAAATAATATTTTCTTAAAAAGGCACCAAAGTTGGGTGCTCTTGTGGGACACTAGACCAAGGAGCAGGGCAATGTATAAGACAGTGTGCTTCCTGTGAAAATCACAGCTTGGGAAACTTCTCCCCCGGCTGCTGCAGCCCGTAGGTTGTGTAATTTCAAAGAACCTAAAATAAGTTTCAGGTCTCTGGCCAGATTTCCCTGTACTAGCGTGACCTTGCCCCTGATATACTTGGCCCTCCTGCCAGAGCCCTCAGTCACTGGGAATTTCCTGTGTTTGATAGGCGGGGTCTCACGGAGCACTTTTCCTTTTATCTGGCCAGAAGAGAGCCAGGAATGGGGGTCTCCCAACTGGAGGGGATGCCAGAGAGTTGGGGTTCAGGATGGCCTTAGGGTGCCACGTTTGTGGACTGAGTCGCTGTCACCCGAAGGTCCGAGAGCAGGTGTGACTTGGTGTTGGATCTGGAGGACCCGGGGACTGGCCAGCTCCCCCAGCGACCTCATCTCCCCCTCCTGCCGGCTGGCTCTCCGACCAGATTGCAACCCGCCGCCCTGCCCCAGTTGTCGAGGGATCTACTCAGTTCAGTGGCACCAGTCCCTGTGTGTGAAAGAGGATGCTGCCTCCTGTCCCAGCTCCCTGCTCTTCCCTCCTCAGCATGTCTCTGAGCCTCCGTCACGTGGCCATTAATTCAGCCTCTGCCATACGGTTCACCCTCAGGCTCTGAGGGGCCTGAGTTGCCCTGGAGGTGCATAGTCAAGGTCACCTGGCCAAGTTAGGCCCACAGGAGAACTTTCCCCACTGGAAATAGAGCTTCGTGCCTGCCCTGGTGACCAGCAACACAGTGCCTGGCCCTGGGTGCCCAGTGGATGTCGGGTGTTCTTTATTAAAATTAAAAAAAAATTTTTAATAGATTTTATTATTCACAGCAACCCTCCCAGGTTTTCCCCATTTTACAGATGCAGAAATTGAGGCATGGCGAGGTTAAAGAATTTCTCAAGGTCACAGGACAGAAGCGGGGATTCAGACCTTGGCAGGTTACCTGCAGTAGATGTCAGATGTCCTTGAGAATTAAAATCTACCAATGTATTAAGGACCGATGCAAAACTACCACGAGAAGGCCCTTTCCCAGCTTTCTTGCTGTTAAATTATTTCTGTTCCTAACACCCGTATCCTTGCAGACCTGGAGTGGAAGATCATTTACGTTGGCTCAGCTGAGAGCGAGGAGTTTGATCAAATCCTAGACTCAGTACTGGTTGGCCCTGTCCCAGCAGGAAGACACATGTTCGTCTTCCAGGTAAGAAAGACTCGGCCTTGGTCCTTGACACCTAGAAACATCCTCTCTGACCCAAAAGCACACAGATGGTTCATTGGTCCGAGTTCAGGTTCAGGTCCTGGCTCCACTCTCAAGCACTGTCTGACCTCTCAAAGGTAGTTCAGACATCTCCCATCTCTATTACATCATAGCTGTTACCATGAGCCACCAATTTACAGCTGATTCTTGTTATGGGAGTTCTGTAAAGTTGCTGTGGACACTGAATTAATGAATCCCAAACCATTGCCCCTAGAGCAGCTGTCGCCAACCTTTTTGGCACCAGGCACTGATTTCCGGGAAGACGATTTTTCCACGGACCCAGAGGGCTGGGAGGATGGTTTCAGGATGATTCAAGCACGTTACATTTATTGCGCCCTTTATTTCTATTATCAGCTCCACCTCAGATACCATCAGGCATCAGATCCGGGAGGGTGGGAATCCCTGCCCTAGAGGAAATACAGTGTTAAGTTTCTGCAAGTCAACATTTTTGTCAACCGGTCAATGCATAATCTTGTTTTATGTGTTTTTCTGTTTGAAGACACCTTATTTTCGATTTATTCACAGTGCCCACAGGACTATAACTCATGCCTGAGCAGAGCTTACCTAACATATGTGTTTTCTCTACAAGGTACATCCCTTCTTGCTTTTAGGAACACGGCAGCCCTCACTCAGCACCACGTTTAGGGCTCTTTTAAACAGCAAAATTACCAACAAAAACGCAGAAACTGTGGTCTAGAGATGGCAAAAAAAAGACACGTTTAGTCTGAGATTGCCTCGTTCTGCCTCAAGTAGGAACATGCACACTGAGCTACTCAGATCCCACCTGTGCTCTGTCTGTCTATGTCCTTCAATGACTGTGAAAGCCCCCAGATGTTGATTTGGGGGTTGCAAATAAATTTGAGCAAATAGTCGAATTTTCAAATATATGCAGTGTGTGAATAATGAGGATCCAGTGTAGCTTGTAAGTGGCTCCACTCCAGCATCACGGGCTTCCCTGGTGGCTCAGGGGTAAAGAACCCACCTGCAGTGCAGGAGACGCAGGTTTGATCCCTGGGAAAGATCTCTGGTGGGAAAGATCCCCTGGAGCAGGAAACAGCAGCCCACTCAGTAATCCTGCCTGGGAAATCCCATGGACAGAGCAGCCTGGCAGGCTACAGTCCGTGGGGTCACAAAAGAGTCAGATACAACTTAGAAACTAAACAACAATCCAGCATCACAGGGGTTGTCAGAAATGGAGATTTCCTGTGATTCTTAGACAATGCTGCTGCTAAGTCACTTCAGTCGTGTCCAACTCTGTGCGACCCCATAGACGGCAGCCCAACAGGCTCCCCTGTCCCTGGGATTCTCCAGGCAAGAACACTGGAGTGGGTTGCCATTTCCTTCTCCAATGCATGAAAGTGAAAAGTGAAAGTGAAGTCGCTCAGTCGTGTCCGACTCTTCGAGACCCCATGGACGGCAGCCTACCAGGCTCCTCCGCCCATGGGATTTTCCAGGCAAGAGTACTGGAGTGGGGTGCCATTGCTTTCTCCATTCTTAGACACAGTAAAGTTTAAAAGCCAGGGCTCAAATCCATTCATTTACCTAATCCTGGCCATTCCTGCCCCAATCTCAGCAACTTCATCCCATCACCAAACTCCTTGCCTACCTCTACCCCATCCACTGGCCAGTTCCATCTACTCTACCCCACAATAGGGGCATGCAACCCATACAGTCACACAGGGCCCCACACTTGCTATAATGTTCTGCCATCACTGGCTGAAACGTAACTAATTTTTGAACCCGAGGCCCCACGGTTTGATGTTGTGTTAGTCTCCTTTTGCACCAGTTGTATAGCGGTCCTGTCCTTAGCAACACCCCCCGAAATCTGTCCACTTCTGTCCTTCTCTAAGGCCTGTTCTAAGCCACTGCCCTCTCTCCAGGATGACTTCTGTAGCCCCCTGCCTGGTCTCCCGACTCCCACTTAGCTCTTTTCCTATTGCAGCTGCACTGACCTCCGGAGTTGAATTTTCAGATGGAATGAGCAATGCCACACCTATCTCCTGCTAAACATCCTCAACCTTTCCCAAGCCTTTAACTCACTGATACCTCCTTGCTCACCTCTTCAGCCTCATTTGATCCCGCTCTCCACCTTGCTTCTCAGGTGGCTCAGTGGTAAAGAATCCCTCTACCAATGCAGGAGACTCGAGTTTGATCCTTGGGTTGGGAAGATCCCCTGGAGAAGGAAACAGCATTCCACTCCAGCATTCTTGCCTGGGAAATCCCATGGACAGAGGAGCCAGAGGGGCGCAGAAGAGTCCGACACAACTAAGTACCTAAACAACAACCACCCTCTTGCTTATTACGTTCCTCCTCGGTGCCATGTACGTCTCCTTGGTGGCATCTGCCCCATTCGGCACTTTGCGGGCATGGGTATGATGGATTCTGTCTTCCTCCCTCAACTGAAAACTCCTCAGAGCAGGGACCACCCTTTTGAATCTGTAAATATACATTGCTTGAGAATCATATTACTGGGTAAGATGAGACTGTCAGTATTCAAGCCCAGCATGTGTTTCCCCAGGCGGATGCCCCCAACCCATCCCTCATCCCGGAGACCGATGCCGTGGGAGTGACCGTGGTCCTCATCACCTGCACCTACCATGGACAGGAGTTCATCCGAGTCGGCTACTATGTCAACAATGAGTACCTCAGCCCCGAGCTGCGCGAGAACCCGCCCCTGAAACCAGACTTCTCTCAGGTGGGGCTCTTCTCCACACTTCTGCTTCAGACAGGCTGGCTCCTTTGCCCCTGGGGGTAGCTGAGTCCCCGGAATTAGGAGCCAAAGTCATTTATTAAGGTTTTCAAGTGGTGCTCAGCTCTCACAGCACCGGGCTGGAACAAGAGAGAGAAAGGTCTTTGTTTCTCAGAACTTTGCCTCACAGAATCAAGATTAGATAGGCCCCAGGACTTCCCTGATGGTCCAACCAGTGGTTAAGACTCTGTACTTCCAATGCAGGGGCCATGGGTTTGATCCCTAGTTCGGGAGCTAAGATCCTGCAAGCCACGCAGTATGGCCAAAATAAAAACAATAATATATTCTTTCTCAAGCCATTATCAAATGTAGTAGAAAAGCTTTTGTGTGTATATACACACACAAAAGCTTTTTTTGTATATAATATATGCTGCTACTGCTGCTAAGTCACTTCAGTCGTGTCCAACTCTGTTCGACCCCATAGACGGCAGCCCAACAGGCTCCCCTGTCCCTGGGATTCTCCAGGCAAGAACACTGGAGTGGGTTGCCATTTCCTTCCCCAATGCGTGAAAGTCAGGTCACTCGGTCGTGTCTGACTCTTCGCGATCCTACAGACTGCAGCCTACCAGCTCCTCCGCCCATGGGATTTTCCAGGCAAGAGTACTGGAGTGGGGTGCCATTGCCTTCTCTGTATAATATATGTAATGTGTATATTTTAGAAAACTTATGAATTTTTGCCTAACTAAAAAATTTATGACATTTTGATTCCACTTGTTTGACTTAGTATGAATAGGATACTAGATTTCCAATTTAGTGGAAAAATAGATATGCTACAAACAACAAAGGTTTACTGAATATATAGCACAGGGAACTATAATCAATATCTTACAATAACCTATAATGGAAAATAATCTGAAAACTAATATGTGTGTAACAATCACCTTGCTGTGCACCTGAAACATTGTAAGTCAACTATACTTCAATAAAATATATATATTAATAAAAAAATAATAATGATAAAATTAGGCCCCAGCCCTAAGTCATGGCACACAGGCCTTCCCTGGAATTGCACACATGTTGATGGTAATGGAATAAGCAAAGTTGGCTCTTCCTGGGCTTCGGGAGGGGGTTTGAGAGTGCACTGTTCTGTGGGAGGAACACGAGGGCATGCTAACGAGGGTTGGTGTTGCTTTTTCTGCCCCAGCTCCAGCGGAACATCTTGGCCTCAAACCCCCGGGTGACCCGCTTCCACATCAACTGGGACAACAACATGGACAGGCTGGAGGCCATAGAGAACCAGGACTCCTCCCTGGGCTGCGGTCTCCCCCTCAGCTGCACCCCCATCAAGGGCTTGGGTCTCCCCAGCTGCATCCCGGGCCTCCTCCCTGAGAACTCCATGGACTGCATTTAACTGTGGGACTCCAGGCCCTACTTGGGCCCAGCTGGGACCACGGCCAGTCTCTCCTGACACATCTGGAAGGGGCGGCCAGGTCTCCCGGAGAATGTCGGGAAGGCCACGTGGAGGACTTTGGGGCCATCAGCTATATCCAGGCCAGTCAAACTCAGCCCCCAGGAAGGAAGGGGCTTCTGGTCTTTCCTAGCCCTGGCCCAGAGGGTCATCTCCCCTCTACTGCCCAGGCCTGAAAGAACCTGGTACTTCAGTTCTTAATTCTTTCTGTCTTGTGTCCTTTCTCTCTTCTACATATACTATATACTCCACCTGCGGGCCATTGTGCCACTGTCGTCCAAGGAGTGCCACTGACCCACAACTTTTCCCACAGACCTCCCTGGCCTGCCTTGAGGCTTTCTTGGTCAGTGCCTGGCAAGGCTCCAACCCTGTTGGGCCAAAGGTTCTGCCATTCATTTCCCTTCGCAACCATCTGAGCAGAGCCACCCAGCTGCCTGGAGTCCCAGGCCAGGAGTCTTGGTAGAAGATAGACTCGGACACAGTTTCTGTCCTTTTGCAAGGATGATTTTTTTAAGACTTTTCAATTCAACAGCCCTCTGGAAAACTCTGTTCCCAAAAAGGTGACCAGCAGGATGCTGAGGTAAGATGGTTGACTCTCCTTTGGGTCACAGCCACCTTCCTCTTGCCTTCCAACTGAATCTGGCTTTCCCTGGAGGCTGCCCCTTGGAGACAATGGCATGTTGGAGGGGTCTGCTGTTCTCAGTCTGTCTCAATACTGGTGTCAGGACCCCTCTGCTTCTGGCTACCTTGATCTGCACTCTGCCAAGACCTCATGTTCTCAGGCCACAGTCCAGACCAGGGAAGCAGTAGAGACCCTGAAAACCTTCCTTCCCCTGCCATACTCCTCACCTTGACCCCTGTTCCCTTGCTGCTACGTGGATGCTGTTGTGATTGCAGTTTGTGTATTAAAGGGTTTTTATATTAAATATTTGGTTGGTCTGAAAATAAAAAGCACTTCATCTAGACTCTTTCTGCTTTTGTCTCCACTAGGCTGAGGCAGTTTTGTCTCTTTCTTCTCATGATGGGGGCAGTGGGTGGGGGGGGTGCCTCTTGCCTCAACAGTAGGTTGACTGACCCTTTCTCCCTTACTCACTTCTTTTTATTGTCTTGTCATAGTTGTATTCCAGACTGAGGTCCAGGAAGATTCTTTTGTCAAAACTTAAGCAACCCAGCTGTTCTGTAGATAGAGCATACTAAGTTGCTTCAGTCGTGTCTGACTCTGTGCAACCCCATAGACAGCAGCCAACCAGGCTCCCCCATCCCTGGGATTCTCCAGGCAAGAACACTGGAGTGGGTTGCCATTTTCTTCTCCAATGCATGAAAGTGAAAAGTGAAAGTGAAGTTGCTCAGTCGTGTCCGACTCTTCACGACCCCATGGACTGCAGCCTACCAGGCTCCTCTGCCCATGGGATTTTCCAGGCAAGAGTACTGGAGTGGGGTGCCATTGCCTTCTCCGAGATAGAGCATAACCAGTGATTTTTCAGACTTGTCATGACCTTGACCCACCAGAAGAAATTATCGTTGCTCTCTGAGGACCCACATATCAATACTTGTATTAAATTTTACTTAAACTTTGTAACTCCATATCCCCAGGTGAAGTGGTGAGCCATTTCCCCATAATTCACAGGAAAACCCAGACTTCTCTCCCTGAAACTATGGTGAACTTAGGAACATGGGTCTAGATGGCTGCTGGGTGGAGTGTACTGGTCATACCAGTCCAGGCTCAGAGCAGCCAGTTGGCTTGTAGACCTGAGACCAGTCAGCCTCCCCACACTGAGGGGGTGGCTAGCTCATCCAGTCCCCTGCCCCTGGCATCACCTCCTGTTGGGGCTTTCCTCTACCTCAGTGGTTTCAACTGGGCAGCAGTTTTGCCCCCAACCAGGGCAATTTAACAATGTCTAGAGATGGTTTTGGTGGCAGGTGGCACTAGTGGTAAAAGAACCCGCCTGCCGATGCAGGAGACTTAAGAGATGAGGGTTCAATCTCTCCCTTTGGAAGATCCCCTGGAGAAGGAGATGGCAACCCACTCCAATATTCTTGCCTGGAGGATCCCATGGACAGAGGAGCCTGAAAGGCTCCAGTCGATGGGGTTGCACAGAGTTGGACACGACTGAAGCGACTCAGGATGGCAGAGATGGTTTTAGCTTTCACAGGTAGCAGAGGAAAATGAGGCTCTACTGGCATGGGGGGTCGGATACTGCTGAACACTACAATGTACAAGGCAGCGCCCCACCCCCAGCCCAGCATAGACTGAGCCAGACCCGAATGTCACAAACGTGGCGGTGGGAAACTGACCGTCCTCACGCTGTCTGTATTTAAAGGGGACCCTGAAGGAAGAGGGGCTTTCCAGGTGGTAAAGGATCTGCCTACCTCTGGAGGACACACAAAAGACGCAGGTTCAATCCCTGGGTTGGGAAGATTCCCCTGGCAGAGGAAATGGCAACCCACTCCAGTATTCTTACCTGGATAATCCCATGAACAGAGGAGCCTGGTGGGCTACATTCCATGGGGTCACAAAGTTGGACACGACTAATCATGCACACACGCACGCTGAAGGAAGGGGCATCTTGCTACTCTGTTCCAGGAGATGAGGTTCCTTTTGCATTGCCCAGAGGGAATCCTCAACCTGGCTGTGCCCCAGATTGCTCATCTGTAAAATGGGAGTGATGATAATAGTACCCACTTGAAAAGAGTGTGGTGCAAAGTAATGTATTTAACAAGTGCCAGCTCTTACTGGTATGAGGCCAGGGTAGGCACCCAGCAAAGAGGTGTCTACTGAGTGCCCCACTCCCAGAGCCCAGCATCCTCCTGAAGCTCCTCTAGCAGGGTCCCATCCTGGACCCGACCCTGGTGCTGCTATCCTGCGCCAGGCCTTATGAATGACGACGGCCGGCGGCCCGGCGACCTATGACCCGCGGCGCCTGCCGCGCCCCTCCCCCGCTTGGCAGGTGGACAGCGGCTGCGCCGGGGTTGGGGTTGGGGGGGGGCCGAGGCGCCAACCTTGGCTGGCCCGCAGCCGCTGCCGCACTGAACGGGGGCGGGGGACTGCGGCGCGCACGGGGCCGGGCGAACGCCTGCCTGGACCGCCTCCTGGGCCTCAGAGCGCTGCGCGGCCGCCAGCCAGCGTCCGCCGGCGCGCCGGGGCAGCAGACTGCGCCTCCGCCCCGCCCTCTCACCCAGGGATTGACACTGAACGTTCTGCCGGGGCTTGCGGGACAGCGCGCCTCCACGAATTGGCAGCCTCGCTGGGCGGACCCCGGGCCCTGTCGGAAGCCTCCACCAATCAGACGTGTTGGCCCGCCCGGTTAGGGTCTCGCAAGCGCTCGAGTGGCCAAGCGTCCTAGGAGCGCGTCATGAGGCCGAGAGCCTATGGCAGCGCGGGAGGGTCGCGAAGGGC
The DNA here is from genome assembly GCF_055505025.1 of Bos grunniens. NCBI lineage: Eukaryota > Metazoa > Chordata > Mammalia > Artiodactyla > Bovidae > Bos > Bos grunniens. Next base: position 11,666,602 of record NC_141171.1, read on the forward strand.
CAATGAATGGCAGCGTAGCGCCGTCAGTCAGGGCGGCCTAGGCCAATGAGCTGCGAGCTGCGGGGGCGTCACGGACAGCAGCAGCGGACTTGGGCTGAGGTTCCCGGGCGGGAGGGCGCGGAGAGACGCGGGAAGCAGGGGCTGGGCGGGGGTCGCGGCGCCTCAACCAGCGCAGCCAACCCGAGGGGCCGCCGCTGCCGCCGCCCAGCGTGCTCTGGGGCCGCGGGCCGCCTCCAGCACCCGCCGCGCCGCAGCTCCGGGACCGGCCCCGGCCGCCGCCGCCGCCGCGATGGGCAACGCCGCCGCCGCCAAGAAGGGCAGCGAGCAAGAAAGCGGTGAGTGCCCGGGCCGTGACCCCGATCCCGGCCTCGCGCTGCCAGCCTCCTCCCTGTCCATCACTGCTTGGCCCCTCCCCCCACGCCCCCCCATTTCTCTCTGCTTACCCCCAGGCGCCCCTTCCCCGTGCCTGTCCAAGGTTGGGGCCCAGGGCCCGCAGAAAACCTCGTAGGAACCCCGTTGCCAAAGACCTCCCCTTCACTGCAAAGACTGTGCTCCCCCCTCAGCTGTCACTGCCACCCCATGGCACGTATGACCGCTGGGCCCCCACATGGGGCCCTATCACCACCCAACTCCCTACTTTCCTGGTCCCTCTCCGCAGATTCTAATCCCCCACTTCCTCACTCACCTCTTCCACAGATGAGACCCACTGCCGAACCCCGACCCAGGCTTCTGCCGGCCTGGGAGTGCTCTGGGGTCTGCCTCCACCCGACAGGGACCTTGGCCACTTGGTGACCACACCCCTCCCCCCTCCAGCCCCCGCCATCTTTCTCCTGCCCTTCCCCTCTTCACCTTATCACAGCCCCCCTTCAAACCCACCCTTGAGCATTTCCCAGAGCCACCTCCAGCATTGTTTTTCCCTTCTGTGTCACTTGGCATGGGGGACAGGATCTTTCTGGGTCCCTCTGCCCCTCTCTCATCCTGTCAGTCACTGCTTCTCTGCTTGTGCTTCCTTCTCCAAGCAAGCGTCTGTCCCCGGCTGGGGTCTCACACTGTTTGTGAACCTAGAGAACTGCTTCTGTGCTTGCAAAGCCAGGTTTGAGCCAATCGTGCTGGAATTCCATGCGTCCTCTTCCTTGGCTTTGGGGGTGAGGGGTTTCAGCAGAGAGCCCCTTCCCATCTCCTGCTGTGCAGTGAGCTCTAGGCTCTTTGGCGGGCCCCTCAATAAATGGTTGTGTCACAACTGAGGCTTGATCATTCACCCAGTCCCTCAGGCTTCTTTACCTGCTTGGGATGAAAAGTGGGGGATTAAGAGTGAGTTTACCAGGGCTCATTCAGCTAGAGCTGGGATGGTGAGAAAGAGGACTCAAGGGATGACAGTTGGGAAGAGTAGTGGGTGACATCTAATGACTTGCTTTGCCAAGAGACAGATTGTGATCATCCCCAGGGTTCACCCAGAGGGGGCCCTGTTTCCACCCTCAGCCCCCAAATCATATTGGCCTTTTCCAGCCAGCCAGGGAAAGAGATTCTGTATCTGGAAATGCCTTCAGAAATGGTCTTGAGTTCCTTCCTCAAGTCATCTGGCTCTCAAATTGTCATCACTCCAGCCCTAAAGTTGGGCCTCAACTAGGATCCCCTTCCAGTTACCCAGAAATAGAGTTGAAAAGGAATGGCCACATCCAAATATGCCTTTCCCAGTTATTTGTCTCAGATCCCAGTGTCTGAGTTCCCTGAATGCTCCCTCCCAGAAAGACCCAAGCATGGAAGCCAGGGAACTTTATTTCCACCCAGATTCAAATAGCAGAACTTATAGCTGCTGAGCAGCCATGGAGAAGCCTGACATGTCACCGATGGGCGGGGGACAGGGAGGCAAGTGCCTGTAGCTGAGCGCTTGATGACAGAGGAGCAGGTGGGTAGTGACCAAAAATGGTCTGGGCATGAGCTTGGAGGGGACTAGACAGAGGGGGAGGGGCCGGGCCCCCAGCAGGTGAGGCCGGCCCGGAGGTGGAAGGTAGAGGCAGGCAGTTGTATATTTCAGTGACTCAGTTGAAAGTTGGGGAGATGACATAGTCCTGGAAAACTTTCAAGGCGTATCAAACACATGCAGTGGAGAGAGGTGGGGTGGCAAAGCCACACAGGGAAAAGGATTCCCAAGAAAAAGATCAGAAGCTCCGGAAGGAACCGGTAATTCAGAGTACAGGCTGGACACCCAGGAAGGGACTATCAGGATAAAATAGAGCCACTATTTACTGGGCAGCTAGGATGTGCCAGGCTAAATGGTCTCCATAGATCTATCTGCTCGAGTGATTTTTCATAACAGGCTGTTACCTGAATTTTACAAATGAGCTCTCTGAGTTTGACATAGATGATGCCACAGAAGCAGGATTCACATCCATTTCCATCTACCAGCCAAATTCCTGGACCCCAGAATTTCCCAACTCAAACATTTCCAAGCTGCCCCCTGATTTTTCACTATATTCACTTCTATTTTGTTAACTGAAATAAAAATTTTGACTCACTTTTGTTCAGATGTAAGTTTCGATCCGTCCTGAGAAATATAAATGAAATCATGGGATTGCTATACCAGTTATATTCTCTCTGGTACACCTTAAAATACAATGTAACTAGAAAGGCAAAATATCCTTAACATCAGTTCATCCCCAGCCAGTGGGACCTGGTCACACTTTGGGAAACACCCTAAGCTGTACTTCCTTCCAGCGATTTGCAGGGGCTCTTGGAGAAGAAGAGGATGAGGAAAGAAGCCCCTCTTTGCTTCAAAGCTCTGATTCTGAGAGGTTGGAGTTAGACAAAATTTGCCCTCTCCCACAACTAGGATGGGGTGGGAGTGGGGATAAGTAGCCAGGCCAGCCTTCAGGGGGCACCTGACTTTTATCTGCCAGACATCAGCTCAACTAGAGTAAGGAACGTGCCAAACCTTAGTAGGCACCATTTGGCATCCTGCAGCCCCCTGTGCTGCTGTCTCCATGCTGGGGCAGGACAGCCTTGGCCTCCTCTCAAGAAAGCAGGGATTCAGAACCAGCCCGGGAATGGGGTGGGGGAAAGTGTTAGTCACTCATGTCAGACTCTTTGCCACCCCATGGACTGTAGCCCGCCAGGTTCCTCTGTCCATGGGATTCTCCAGGCAAGAATACCGGAGTGGGTAGCCATTCCCTTCTCCAGGGGATCTTCCCGACCCAGGGATCAAACCCGGGTCTCCTGCATTGCAGGCAGATTCTTCATCGTCTGTGCCACCAAGGAAGGGGGAAATCTGTACCCAAAGATGCCAAAGCCACTGGTGGTAGCCTGGGTAAGATGCTAAGAGGGCAGAGGAAAAACAAGATCAAGCTCAGGGCTCTGAACAAGCTAGAGGAATTGAGAGAGGGCAGTAGTCCCAAGAGGCCCTGGGGACGGGTGCCAACTGGGGCTCCAGCCTTGGCTGCCCTGCCCAAAAAGGTACCCCTAAGAGCTAGTCCATGGAAGAAGGTACAGGACTGGTAAAAGGAAGCCCTCCAGACCTCCCCCAACCCCTACCCCAGCTCCCAGAGACCAGAAGATTCACGTGCTGAGAATGAGAATTGCCCCCAAGAGGTCCATAGATGGGAAGACTTGTGGCCCTCGTAACATACTACAGAAGCCTGAGAGGGCCAAACACCGTTTGTGTGTTGGCAGTTGTACAGGTGCCCAAGAGGGTCCTGCCAAGACACGTTTCCTTTACGTCCACCTGGGCTTAAAGAAGCTTGAGGGTCCTCTCTGCCCCTCCCCTGCACCCGCTGGCTCCCAGGTTGGGTTTCTCTTCCTGCCACCACCCCACTACTCCCTGGCTCCCCCTATAGGCAGGGTTCTGGTGATGAGCAGCTAAGCTGGTGCAGCAGGTCTCATGAGCCTTCCCAGCCACCGTAGTCCCGGTGCTTTGAGAGGAAGACTGAGTGATGGCTTCCAACCCTAACGATGGTGAGGCTGAGCCCTGTTGCTATAGCAACTTCCCAGGCACTCTCTGACCCTCAAATCAAGGAGGGATTACAGTAGAGTTTAGGGAGCAAGTGGAGAGGAAAAAGCTGTGGACCCCTGACTGGCCCTGGAAACCCTTCCAAACAACCCTGAGTGGAGATCGGTGGTTTAGTTCAGACAAGGGGGTGGGGGGTGGGGTGAATGATCCACCCAGAGTGGGGATCTGACCCAGACCAGGCCGTGGGTTAGACCAGCTCAGTGATGGGGTTCAGCTCAGAGTAGGGGTTGGTCCAGCTCAGTGATGGAGTCCAGGTGGTACTAGGCAGTGGTCCAGTCCAGTGTTGAGGTCCAACTCAGACAAGGGGGTGGCCTAGCCTACGGCTTGGCTTTCCTGCCGCAGACTTTCCAGGACGAGCAGGTTTCAAGGAACAGAGGGTCCTGAGATTTTTTTTTGGAGGGGGGAGGAGATCTGAGGCTGGGATCCTGCCTCCTGCTGGGGCCCTGGCTTTTTGAGGGCTGTTTTCCCTGTGAGCCCAAATGGAATCCAGACCAGGATGGAAGCTGGTACCCCTCCTGTGGGAAACAGGAGCAGGCCAGGCCTACAGTCTCCAAAGACAGCAGCTAGCTGGGTTTCCCTTCTCTGGCACTTCCTGTTGTCAGCAGGGGCCGAGGTTGCCGGGCACTCCCGGGAATAAGTAGCTGCCACTGACCCTGCACTTCTTTTGGGGATCTGGAAAGAAGGAGGAAGATAGTCAAAGCTGCCTCCCCCTCCCCCACCCCTGGGTTTAGCGTTTCGTTTCCGGTTTGGACTTTCTGGGCTGAGAGCAGAGCCAAGCACAGGGCAAGGTTTGACAGAGGCCAAGGACATCCCGGGATGCCATGCCCCTCTCCGCCCCTGCACAGGAGCAGGGCTGAGTTAGTGTTACCCATTTCTCTCTCAAAGTAGCCAAATTTGAGGGCTCTAGCTTCAAAGAGCACTTGCGGGAGGAGATAGGGTGTTTGTAACTGCCCCCCCCCCACCTCCGCCTTTCTCTCCAGCTGCTCTTTCAGCTAATTAATGGAGTTCTGGGGCCTCCTTGACCCCCAGGGAGGCCCCGGCTGCTGCCTGGGCCTGAGCCTTAACTCCTTCCGCTCCCCAGTGGGCACTGCCCTGGGCACATTGGATGCCATCCTCTGGGCAGTCTAGCACCCACTGAGAAAGGCAGGGCCTGGCAGCAGGGAGCAGTGAAGTCCTTGGAACAGGAAGTTAGCTTTAGCACCCCGCCCCCAGGGCAGGCAGGCTAGCCAGGAGGGACACCCTCAGGAGACTCTTCCCACCACCTGCTGCCAAGGAGGGCCTTTACCAACCTTGGCCAGCTGGGAGCAGGTACCTTTAAACGCTTCCCTAGCAACCAGCTCCTCCTCCCCTGTCCACCCCCACCCCCAGGCCCTCCCAAGGAACTCAGCTCAGAGACTCTGCTGTATTCCTGGTTTCCCTGTTCCTGGGAGAGTCAGGGCGGCCTGGGATGGATCCGGGGTCAGGCAGAGGCTGGGATGGGGACTCAGAGACCACCTTCCAGCTGTGGCTGCAGCTGCTTCTCTGGGGCCATCTGATTGTCCGCCTCCTGGGCTACCTGCGCCATACCCTCTGGGCACCTAAGCCGCAACCAGCACCTTGAGCCTCCCTGGCCACGGGCAGACGGGCCCCCGATCACCCCATCCCACTCCACTCCCCGCCCTTGTACCCTCTGCTGGAAGAGGCAGGAAGCAGAGGTGAGTATGGGGACTCCTGGCTGGGTTTTCCCCCCATCATTATTCCTCTTTATCTGCCCTCTCTTCCTGCCACTGCCACACCCTGTCCCTCACCCCCAAATCTGGCAAGCTGATGAGAGCGCACATAGCCTGGTCCCTCCCGCACTTTGGAAAGGTTGGAGCAAGGCTGTGTCAGGATCAAGGTGTCCTTGTGGAGCCTCTTAGTGGGGTACCAACAGACAGAGACGCTGACCCACCACGTTGGGAAAAAACAGGATGTGGCATTTCTCAGGGACAACTGAGAGGAAAAGAAGAAGCAGGACCTGCTTTTCTCCTGGAGTCCTCTCAAATGCACTCCTCTCTGCCTTCTTGGGTGGATGACGGTAGAGTCCCAAGAGGGTACTTCACCCCCCTGCCCCCCTGCCCACCTTCATCCAGCATTCAGCGTGTACGTTTGGAGGTTTCCAAGGAAGGTGTCGTATGTCAAGAAAGATTCCGCTAGTGAAACCCTTGCAAGCCGTGCAGCCCCCAGGCTCGGAGAGTTCTCAGACAAGTTGATGGCTCAGCCAGGCATACCAAGCGAGGACCCTCGGCCATTCCTGACTGCTCCCTCTCTGCCCAGTCATTCTTCATAGGGCTTTCCTAGCCAACTATCTGTCCTCCATCTGCCACTCTTGTGGCCCCCCACAGAAGGCTCTTCTCTTGGAACACTGAGGGAGAGTCTTAGGATTGATGGGGGGAGGGGTGTGGCTACCCACAAGGCTGTGGGCATTCCTGGCACTGCCTACGGGTGAGATAGGCAAATAACAGGCAAAGCCAAAGTACAAGTGTGCAGGACCCTCTCAGGGTGGCAACCGTCCCAGGGACATCAGGGTTGAGGATAGCTCTGTCCGTGGGCCACCCTGGTGCCCTGGGACCCGTCAGAAACAAAGCACTTAATCTCGTGGGTGTGAGGGACTGTCTGGAAAGTGGTCAGAGGCCAGTCTTCTCATCTGTCCAATAAGAGTAATAGCAGCTCTGAGCCATCAGTGTAGGAGTTAAGCGTGGAAAGCATTGAGTGTGTCACAGAGCTGACACACAGAGAGGGTCCCGAACAGCAGCACGGCTGGCCCCAGGTGGGCCGTTGCAAGGACAGGTCCATACTGCTAGAGTCCATCAGGCCATGCATTCAAGATCTGAGCATTCAGTGCTCTACCTGTATTTTATACCTCTATTTTAAAATACACTGGAACCTCCCTGAAGACTCCACGCTTCCACTGCAGGTAGGGGGCGCGGGTCCCATCCTTCATCAGGGAAGTTCTGCCTGCCATGCCATGAGGCCCCAAAAACTTAAAAAATACTTCACAGCAAGATTAATAGCTGACATTTACATAGCACTTACACCCTGTGCCAGCCACCATCCAAACCCCCTTTGCCAAGATTAACTCCTTTAGTCCCTACAACTACCCTACTGGGTCATTACGATTATTATCCCCAGTTTACGGATAAGGAAAACTGAGGCCCAGAGGTCAGTCACACAGCTCCTTAGGGACCAGGTCAGGAGCTGAACTTGATCTTATCCCAGAGTCCTGGCCCCTACCTACTTTGCCGGGGTGCTGCTCCACACTGGTGGGAATGCCTGTTTTCAGGCTTCAGTTCAGGGGGGTGGTGAATGAGAAGAACAGATAAAAGGAATGTGGGGGGCAAGTGCACCAGAGGAGAGAGTGGACACAAAGTAGCAAGCCCAGGGTCCACAGGGAATTTTCAATGCTAGCTGGATGGTAGCGTTCACCTGGGGCTGCTGAGGGGCCTGTAGGGGGCAGGCATCAGGCGAGGCTTTCTCTGAAGCGGCTCAGGAGCCAGGGGCCCTCCATTGGCAAAGGCGGGAATGGAGCCAGCTGGGGGCCAAGGCAACAGCTGAACCCCCCAAGGGCGCCTGCTACCCGAGCCCCAGAGGCCTCCACCCGGGCCGGCCTCCCCAGAGAAGGGACCAGAGGAGCCGCCAAATCCAGAGGCTATAAATACCTCAGCTGGCGTCGTCCCTGGCCCTGGAATGTCGGTCAAAACTGGGGCGAGTGGGGGTGGGCTGGCCCGGGCACTGTTCTCTGTCCCCCCACCAAGAGTAACCCCCCAAGTCGCCCTGTCCCCCATTGTAGACAGAGTTGAGACTGGACCCCAGCTGTCTGTAGTAAAGAGGCCCCATACCCCAGCCCAGATCAGGCCCCGCCACCCACCCAGGATTACCCTCAGACTCAGCCAGGACACCCAAAGGCACAGGGAGAAGGTCAGGCTCTAGGTTAAGGCGACTGCACCCCACTTTAGCACAAATCAGCATCTCCCCAGGAATAGCCTGGGCCCATGCCAGCAACATGGGGTCTTCACCTCACTGTCTTCCTCTCTTTGTTTCAGTGAAAGAGTTCTTAGCCAAAGCCAAAGAAGATTTTCTTAAAAAATGGGAAAATCCTGCTCAGGTAAGCCCCCTGGGTACAGAGTCCCGGGAGGTGTGACTGACGGCCCCCTCACCCCCAACCACATCCAGGTGACATGGCTAGGATTTTGGGGCCCTGTAGAGGCACCTCACCTGCCCTCATTAACCCCATCGATGCTCATGGGGGCACCGGATCACACATTGCCAGGCTCCTCCACCCCACCACCCCCTTCCAACGGGCGGCCCCTGCCCCCCCAGGCAGCTGCCAGCAGCTCCTGGGCCCCTGGCCAGGGCTGGATCCGGACCCTGCCACCAGCCTTAAGGAATGCGCCCTCTGCCATCTTGTTTTTCCGCCCCCGTCCTTACCGGCTTTGCTCCACCCGGTGCCCATGGCCCCCTCTGCTGGTGGCAGAGGGGACGCTCCAAACTTGGGCCGCGCAAGCTGCAGGGCTTGGGGTGGTCCCTGACCCTCCAGAGCCCTCTGCCTGCAGAACACAGCCCACTTGGATCAGTTTGAACGAATCAAGACCCTGGGTACGGGCTCCTTCGGGCGGGTGATGCTGGTGAAGCACATGGAGACCGGGAACCACTACGCCATGAAGATCCTCGACAAACAGAAGGTGAGTCTGGCCCTGCGACACGGCCCGGGTCCCGGCTACCAGGGCTCTGCCTGGGCAGTGGTCATCGCCTGGAGCACCTCCATAACGTGCCAGACCTGGGGGCAGGAAGGGTACCATGCTGCCTTCAGAAAGCTTCCCCTCCCGGGGAGCCACCAGTGTCAATCCCAGCATGGATGCGGCATCAGACACCTAGCCTGTCTCGAGAAAGCCAAGCATTTTCCAGCATGAGGGGAGTGATGTCTACACAGACCTCCTTTCTGTAAATATTTTTGCCAGACAAAATGCTCTACTGCAGCACTGTCCAGGAAATATATCACAAATGGTTGTACATTTTCTAGACTCCTCGTTTTATTTTTATTTATTTGCCCAAGTGGCTTGTGGGATTTTAGTTCCCTGACCAGGGATCGAACCCAGACCCTCAGCCATAAGAGCATGGAGTCTTAACCACTGGACCACTAGGGAATTCCCTAGAACCCTCATTTTAAGAGCTTTAAAAAAATACAAGTGGAATTCATTTTAACAATGTGTTGTAATTAAGTCAGTATATCTCCAATATTATCATTTCAACATATGTATCCAGTGTATAAATATCATTAATGAGACACTTTACATTCTTTTTTTCCATACTAAGTCTTAGAAATCCAGAGTGTACTTTACACTTAGAACACATCTTCGTTTGGAGGTTCATTTTCACTAGAAAGAAAAGAAAAAGACAAGTTGAAAAAGCAGGTTCACACAGCCCAAGTTGTTCCAAGCAGGCTTGAAAGTTGCCCAGTAACTGCACTGAGTATCAGTTTTTAAATTTTCATTTTACATACTTTGACTTTTATTGTTTAAAACATCTTTTTTGGGCTCTGCTGAGTCTCTGTGGCTGCTCAGGCTTTTCTCTGGTTGTCGCAAGCGGGGGCTACTCCAGTTGTGGTGCACAGGCTTCTCATTGCGGGGGCTTCTCTCGTTGTGGAGCACAGGCTCAGTAGTTGTGGCACGTGAGCTTAGTTGCTCTGAGGCAGGTGAGATCTTCCCGGATCAGGGATCAAACCTACATCTCCGACATTGGCAGGCATATTCTTTACCACTGAGCCACCAGGGAAGCCCCAAGATACTTTGCATTTTAAACTCCATCTGTCAGTCAACCAGCCAGGTTTCAAGTACTCAGCAGTCATACGTGGCTAGTGTGGACTGTCCTGGACAGTGCAGGTATAGACCCAGAGGATGTTGTGAACAAAGCAGAGGAAGCCCCATTGCAGTGGGGCTCAGAGCTGACCGAGGGGCCAGATTGTGTGCGTGTGACAAGCTGGTCTGAGGTTGACTAGCTGCATGTGACCTTGGGCACCACACTTCCCTTCTCTGCATCTGGACTTCCAGACATGCATGTTCCCAGTGCATCCTCCTCAGGATTCCTGTCAGTGTGTGAGGCGGCTGCTGGGGATGGCTGAGGGCGGAGGAGGAATTAGCCCTGGGTTCAGGTGGATTGTGGGGAGGGGTGCGCTCTAGTTGCAAGGAAGGTATTTCTAAACCCCCCACCCCTTGGGTGCCCCTTCTGCTTGTATGTTCTGTTTCAGCTCAGCTGCCCCTTCCTCCAAGAAGCCTTCTCTGACTCCTCAGACTTCACCGGGTGCCTTATCTGGGCATCCACAGGCCCCCAGCTTCCCCCACCACGGCTCTGACCCCTGTGGCCTGGTGACTCATGTGTTCTTGCCCTGAATTGCATGACTGCATGCCATGTGGGGACAGGCACCTGGCCCAGGGCTTGACAGTCCCCAGGCACTAAAACAGCGTGTGTGTGTGTGTGTGTGTGTGTGTGTGTGTTTTAGGTCAAAGCTTATTTATTTATTTATGACTGCACTGGGTCTTTGTTGTGCAGTGCACACAGGCTTTCTCCAGTTGCGGCGAGTGGGAGTTCTCTCTAGTTGCTATGTGGTGTACGGGTTTCTCATTGCCATGGCTTCTCTTGTTGCGGAGCATGGGCTCTAGGGCATGTGAGCTTCAGTAGTTGGGACTCACAGGCTCACTTGTTGTGATGCATGGGTTTAGCTGCCCCATGGCATGTGGCATTGTCCCAGACCAGGGATCAAACCCGTGTCCCCTGCATTGGCAGGCGGATTCTTCACCACTTGAGCACCAGGGAAGTCCCCACTCATACAATTCTAGATGAAGGACCTGGCCCGGCCCTGGCACCTCTCCTTTTTTTTTGGGTGGTCAGGAGGGAAAGGACTCGCTCACACCCCGTCTTCTCCACTCTCCCCTCCCACTCCTGCAGGTGGTGAAGCTGAAACAGATTGAGCACACCCTGAATGAGAAGCGCATCCTGCAGGCGGTCAACTTTCCGTTCCTTGTCAAACTCGAGTTCTCCTTCAAGGTGGGGTTCCAGTGGCGGCAGACCGGGGCCGCTGCCAGGCAGTGCAGCCTCTGGGTTCCCAGAGCCGGAGCCAGGCTGATCACCACCAGTGGCTGTCCTCTGATGGGGCGGGGGCGTGAAAATCAGCCTGGGGCTCTGATAGCCCCAAGTTCAACTGGGCCTGCCAGCCTCTAGCTTGATAACCTGGGGCTAGTCCCTCAGTCTGGATAACGTCCCTCAAAATCATCACTCCGTTTATAGCAAGAACCTGACACATGGCCACAAGCCATGCCACTCAGCCTGGGTTCCAGTGCCAGCCCTGTTCTTCCTGGCCGTGTGACCCTGGCCAGGGACTTTACTCCCCTGAGCCTTGGTTTCTTCATCTGTATAATGGGTATCGTGGCAGTCCCCACCTGGGGCTGCCATAACAATTCAAAGCACAGCATGAGCGCCCTGTGTGAGCTGTTTTGGGCATCATCCTAAGCCTTGACTGCGAGAGCTGGGAAAGGCCACTCAGGGTCTGTGACCCCTGCAGTCACAAGGGCCCTGCACTTAGTTGAAGCCTCTGCTGCCACCTTCTTGAAATTTGTAATCATGTTTTTTAACAAGGGGCCTCACACTTTTATTTGGGGGGCCCCACAAATTCTGTAGCCCATCCTGGTCCCAGTTGACAGATGATAAAACCGTGGCCCCAAGAGCCTTGCTCAGGACAGTCACAGACATGAGCCACCATGGAGTTCTGACTGCAGCCCCGACGCCGGCCAGTTCCCTCATGTACCCCTAACCAGCCCTCACTTTGGGCCCCCGTGAGCAGGATGACGGCTGCCCCTAGTTTCTCTCAGGCAGAAGGAAATGAGACAGGTAACTGGTGAGCACAGCGCCTGGCACGTGGGACGCGCTCCGCTTGGGAGCCAGGATGGTGGTTGTCACTTTCTGAACACCTGCCGGGCCAGGGCACTAGGCCTGCAGATGGGGCCCGGAGCTTGGGGAGCAGAGCCCTGATCACTTGCTGCTTCCCGCAGGACAACTCAAATTTATACATGGTCATGGAGTACGTGCCCGGTGGGGAGATGTTCTCACACCTGCGACGGATCGGGAGGTTCAGGTGAGCCCGACGCCCCACCCCACCACCTTGGGGCTGTCCATGGGCATCATCCTTGGAAGTGGTCTCTCGGGGTTCCGGTGGGTTCTCGTTCCCCCTGAGCTGAGGAATCTGAATCTACAGTATCTCAACTACCATGAAACAAAACAAACACAGTGACTTAGGTGTCACCCCGTGAGTGGGTGATGTTATGTCCTTTAAATTTATGCTCTCGTTTTATTTTACTTATTTATTTAGCAATACATTTTATGTACAATAAAATGCACAGGTTTTCAAAACCCGGTTCCATGAGTTTTGACAGCTGCACATATGTGTGTAGCCATCATCCTGGAAAATTCCCTCGAATTCCTTTCTAGGCAAATCACCGGCCCAACAAAGGCAAACGTCGTTTCTGGCTTTCAAACACCATAAGTGCGTTTGGTCTGGGTCTGGACTTGATATAAATGGACTCACACCGTTCATATTCTTTTGTCCCTTTCTTCTCTTGCTTCACATAATCATTTTGAGACCCAGCCACATTGTTGGGTATATTCCTCATTTGTCCTGGTGGTGGTGTTGGGTCCGATCCCATTGTATGAATCTGTTGCAACCTGTGATTCCATTCCTCTGCTGATGGACACATGGGCTGTCTCCAGTCTGGGGCTGTAGATGAAGAAGGTTGCTCTGTGGGTGCTTTTTTTTTTTTAATCACAAAATAAGGCTTTTCATTATTTAGCTTCTTAGAGTACTCACACAAGAGAAACTGACAAATCCACCTCCTTGTTGTTTAGTCGCTTCGGTCGTGTCTGACTCTTTGCAACCCCATGGACTGTAGCCCTGCCAGGCTCCTCTGTCCATAGGATTTCCCAGGCAAGAATATTGGAGTGTGTTGTCATTCCCCTTCTCCATCTGCTGATGCATCATGATCACCTAGGCTGGAGGCAGCTCCACAGGCCCACCTGCTGGACTGCTCTAGGGTGGGCAGGTGCCGCGGGTATGGCCACTCCCACTCACCCATCCCCTCCTCTGTTATCTCCATCAGTGAGCCCCACGCACGCTTCTACGCCGCCCAGATTGTCCTGACCTTTGAGTACCTGCACTCGCTTGATCTCATCTACCGGGACCTGAAGCCAGAGAACCTCCTCATCGACCAGCAGGGCTACATTCAGGTGCCCACTGGGCCGGGCGAGGGGGCAGCCCCAGACGGCCCCGGCCTGAACCCTCCCGCCCTCCCAGCCAACCGCCCGTCCTGTGCCCGCAGGTGACAGACTTTGGTTTCGCCAAGCGTGTGAAAGGCCGCACCTGGACCTTGTGTGGGACCCCCGAGTACTTGGCCCCCGAGATCATCCTGAGTAAAGTAGGCACCTCCCAAGCCCTCCCACCACCCGGAGGCCTGTTCCGCCCGCACCCCTCCTAACCCTCCTCCTCACACCTGCACCTCACCCTTCTCCCTCCAGGGCTACAACAAAGCTGTGGACTGGTGGGCCCTGGGGGTCCTCATCTACGAAATGGCCGCAGGCTACCCGCCCTTCTTTGCCGACCAGCCCATCCAGATCTACGAGAAGATTGTCTCTGGGAAGGTGAGGCCCGGATGTAGGGGGCTCAGCCCTAAGACCATCCTGCCCACTGTGGAGCCCTGCTCATCACTGTCAGAACAATCTCGGGAATTCCTTGATGGCCCAGCGGTTAGGACTCCGCACTTGCTTCCACTGCAGGGGGCTTGGGTTTGATCCCTGGGTTGGGGAACTAAGTCCCGCATACCTCAAGGGGCAACCAAAGAAAAACCAAAAAAACAATCTAGAAGTTGATGAAGTCAGGCCAGGTGGTGATACCAGACACACCCACCACACTGAGGCCACCACTTCACACAGCCTCACTCATCTCTGGACCTTCAGTGCCGAAACTCCACGGGTTTCCAAAACCCCAGGCTTCACTCAAACGCCTGCCCTGCCTGACATGAGGCTCATCTCACCTCTGTGTGACCCTCTTAGCCTGAGTTTCCATAAGTTTGACATCAGAAAAGCAAGGGTGTTTAGTTCCCAAGCACTACCCTAGAGCCCTACAGGGAGTCACCCAGGACATATAGCCCCACCTCGTTTCCCAAATGCAGACTTTCTAGGTTGGAGGATGTGGGTAAGGGGTGGCTGAACTGTTAGAGCCCTAGAGTGCATTAAGTACCTACTGCCCCGTGCACCCCCTGGGTCGTACAGCACTGTGAGGGAGAAGGAAGCTGAGGCCCAGAGATTGGACATGTCTGGTTCAGGATTACACAGCACCGTTGTCCCGAAAGAGGCTGGGAACCCCAAGTCTGCCTTCGGTTCACCCACCTCCCCTGGAGGACCAGCCATCCCTCCACCTGGCTCAGAAAGTGGTGGAAGTGGCTCCCAGCTCAGCCTCGGTGGGCAGACCTGGTTCTAAGTCCCAGCTCTGCCATCCATCAACTTTGAAACCTCAAGCCAATATCTGTGCTTCTCTGAGTCTCATCCATCTCAGAACTGGGGAATCAAGCCACTTGGCTCTCAGGGAGGTTTAAGAGAGTCACCAACTACAAAGTGGAGTCGTTAAAAAAGGGAAAGATGAGGTGTCTGCCACAAGGCAGAATAGAGGTTGCCAAGAAAATGGCCCAGAGTGGGGAGAAAAAAAGTCATAGAAGTTTCTGAGGGGGAGAAGAGAAGATGAGCTTGACTCCCTTCTTTGTAGCATTTTACAGTTCCCACGCACCCGCAGTGGGATTATCTCCCTCATGCAGCCTTGGGATATCTGCCCCGTGCCAGAGAGGCAGGCACAGGCCCAGAGAGGTTAAGGTGGTGGCCAAGGTCACACAGCATGTAAGAAGCAGAGCGGTGCTGAAGTCAGTTCTTGCAGCTGTAAATCCACTGACTACTTATATACAAGGCTGTAGCCTCAAAGCATTTGGGGGAAGTTTCTGGAAGAGTTACACTGAGCCTTAAAGAATGGAAGAGCCTTAGCTATGCAGAGAGAGAGAAATAGAAAAACAATTATTTCTCTCTGAAACATGAATATTTCTGAAGTACCCCAACCCCAGCAGAGCTGCCTTAAGAAGCTGTGGCTAAGGATGCATATTTTGGAGTCCATCAGACCCCACATATGGAACCAACCTGTCCTGCTCCTCAGTGTGACCTTAGGGAAGCTGTTTAACCCTGCCAAGCCTCAGTTTCCTCTTCTGTAAAATGGGAACCTCGGGAATTCCCTAGCAGTCCAGTAGGTAGTCTCTGCTTTCACTGCCAAGGATCCAGGTTCAGTCCCTGGTCAGGGAACTAAGATCCCACAAGCCTCACAGTGAGGCCAGAAAAATAAAAAATCAAATGGGAACATCATAACTCTTACCTTGCTGCAGCAGTTCTCAAAGTGGTCCCCTTTCCAGCAGCATCAGCATAGCCCAGGCACTGGCTAGAAATATAAGCTCTCAGGCCCTACCCAGATCTCCTGAATCAGAAACTCCAGTGGGCCCAACAAGCTGTTTTAAATGGGATTCCAATACACAATCCAGTTTGGGGTCTTCCACCCAATAAGACTGTTGGGTGAGGAAGGCAGTGTGCTGGGCTCCCCAAACTCCAGAGGATTTTCTCAGTCTTTCTGTGTTATCCACTCGCCAGGTGCGGTTTCCGTCCCACTTCAGCTCTGACTTGAAGGATCTGCTGCGCAACCTCCTACAAGTGGACCTCACCAAGCGCTTTGGGAACCTCAAGAATGGCGTCAATGATATCAAGAACCACAAGTGGTTTGCCACAACTGACTGGATTGCCATCTACCAGAGGAAGGTAGGGCACCCCCTTCCTTCCTCAGGTGCTCTGGGGGGTTGGGGAGAAGGGAGGAGTATTACCAATGGAGAGATGAACAGGGAAGGGGAATCTAAAAATAGCCTTCAGGCTCTGGGTGAATCTAGATGTGGCAACTTAGAGCAGTTGGGGTCTAGAAACAGAGTTGCAGAGTCATTTGGCCACTCTGTGACCTTGGGCAGGAGACTACTCTCTCTGGAAAGTATTAATAATTTGCCCATCAATGTGTTGGCTATCAAATTTTTTTTTTTTAATTTATTCATCTGCACTGGGCCTTTAGTTGCAGCATGTGAACTGTTAGTTGCAGCATGTGGGCTCTAGTTCCTTGACTAGGGATCAAACCTGGACCCCTTGCCTTGGGAGCACAGAGTTGTAGCCACGGGACCACTAGGGAAGTCTCTATAAGATTTTTAAGATGAGTCCACACTAATGCTAAGCTCAGGCCTGGGTCAAAGTAAGTTATGTTATGAATGTTAACCCATTCACATTTATTGTTGTAATGATGATTATGTTGACTGCTGAGGTCTGAGTGGTTCTTGACCCCTCTCCAGGTGGAAGCTCCCTTCATACCAAAGTTTAAAGGCCCTGGGGACACAAGTAACTTTGACGACTATGAGGAGGAAGAGATCCGAGTCTCTATCAATGAGAAGTGTGGCAAGGAGTTTTCTGAGTTCTAGGGGTGTGCCTGTGCCCCCATGGGTTTTCTTTCTTTCCTTTTTTTTTTTTTGGTGGGGGGGTGGGAGGGTTGGATTGAACAGCCAGAGGGCCCCAGAGTTCCTTGCATCTAATTTAACCCGCCCAGCCCCACCCTCCACGGTAGGGGGAGCAGGAAGTCCAGGTATTTGGGTCAAAACACCAGCTGCTCCCCCTCACCCCCTTTGCCCTCCTGCCTCCCCACCCACTGCTTTTGCCTTCCTTCCACAGCCCCCCACCCCAGCCCACTTCTGCCTGTTTTAAATGAGTTTCTCAGTTCTTCCCTTCTTCAGGTCAGACCAGGTCTCCCTGGTTTCAGGGACAGGGTGTGGCAAGAGGGGCCCAAACTTAACTACAGCCACCCCTCCCCCTCCCCCCAAAAAAACCCGACAGGCACCACTCTGTAATGGCGAATGAATGAAAAGCCAGCCTTGCCTTCAGAATAATCCTGCCAGGGAAGGAGAGATTTTAGTGACATGTTCAGTGGGCCACTTGGTATAATTTTTTTTAAAAATACAATTTACAATCTTATTTAAGTTCCACCAATGCCGCCCTCCGTCCTTCCTCTCCCACCCTTTCCCATGCCCCTCCTCTTCAAATCTTTTTTTTTTTTTTAAACAAAAACTGGGAAGCAGACTGACTGTAAAGGAAGGAGCTGGGGTTCGAACCTCTCCCCCAAGCTGCTAATCTCTCCTGCCTCCTCCCCCCATCCCTTCCCCAGGATCCCCTGCCAAGCCTGGAAGGGTCTCAGCCCCTTTAGGAAGCCCCTACTCTGTTCTGCTCCCAACAGACCTGTCTTCACTCTTGGGCTTCGGGACCCAGACAAAGCAGCTGCCCCTCTCCCTGCCAAAGAGGAGTCGTCCCCTGAAAAGACAAGAGGGGAAGCCCCGAGCCGAGGGTCGTCCCTCCCAGTAACACTCTCCCCAAACTCCTTGATTTTATTCTCAGCTAGATTTTAATGTCCAGCTTCCTGTCAATTGGGAAGGCAATCACCGCAGAAGGAGGTAGAGCGCCCCCTCCCCCGGGTTCAAGGCCAGGGTTCCTGCGAGGGACTGCTTATTTTATTCACCCAGCAGCCTCCGCCCTCCACCCCCCATCTTGGGCGCTCCTCCTCTGCTTAGCTGTCAGCTGTCAATCACCGGTTCTCCCCCCCCACCACCACTGCCACCACCCATTTGTGGTTTTTTCTCTCTGAATAGAAAAGTCGGGAGTCACCCCATTCATCCCCACATTTGTTCCACTCATCATTTCTCCCCATCCTAGGAGGAGCTCTCAGGCCTGGGGTGGGACCCCGGGTGGGCGCGGGGGTGATTCAACCTGTGTGCTGCGAAGGACGCAACTTCCTCTTGAACAGTGTGCTGTTGTAAACATATTTGAAAACTATTATCAATAAAGTTTTGTTTAAAAAAAAGTGTCGCTAGTGTTCCTGACTTCGGTCACCCACCCACGCACCCCCAGGGGGTTGGAAAGAGAATTTCGGACCCCAGCGTCCAAGCTGATCAGCACCTGGCCTGGAGTCCTTGTAAAGCTGGGTTTAGCTGGAATTCCGCCACTCCCCTCCGCCCTGCTGGAGAAGGGGGCGCCAAACTGCCCTCTGACCCAAGATTAGGGGTCCCCACATTCTGAGGCGCACCCCCTCTGCGTCCAACGAGAGGCCGAAAGGGCGGGAGCTCTAGGGAGACGCTGGGGCCGGCGCGCCGGGAAGCCGAGCGGCGGCGGGGGCGGCCCTGGCAGGGGGGGTATGGGGTGGTGGAGACCGTGCGCGCCCCCCTCCCCGCGCAGGGCCAAGAACGCCCAAGGGGCGCGGAGGCGGCGGTGGTCCGAAGGTCCCTGCGGCGCCGGGCTAGTGCAGTGGCCCGGCCCGCGGGCGGCGAGTTCCCGGTAAGTGCGGTCCCGAGAGCGGAGCGCGCCGGGGAGGCGTGGAGAGGGGGGCTGGGCGCCGGGGACGTCTGGGTCCCGCGCCCAATGGCTGGAGGGCGGCCGAGCACCGCCCGCCCGCCCCGCCCGCCCCCTCTCCCCTCCCCCCGGCGCTCCCCTCCCCCTCCCCCGCCCGCCGCTTTCCCCCGCCCCCGCCCCGGCGCCAACTCCGCGGCGCCTCCTTAAAAAGCGCGCGGGAGTTGTAAGGGGGGGCCGGGGCGAGCCGGAGTGAGCGAGAGCGCAGGGTAAAGGGGGCGGGCGGGGGGCCCGGGCTCCACCTTAAAAGCGGGCGCGTGGGGGTGGGAGGGAGGAAGGCGGGCGGCGGGGAGGAGGGAGGGAGGGAAGGAAGGGGGGCCGGAGTGTCCCGGGCGCAGGGCGCGCGTGCGGCGGCGGCGGCGGCGGCGGGGAGGGGCCGGCCGCGCCGCGCTCCCCTCCTCCCTCCTCGCATCCCCGGCCCCGCGCGCGCCCAGCAGAAGCGGGTCTGTGTGTGCGTGCGTGCGAGTGAGTGAGTGTGTGCATATTTTTTCTCTCTTTTCTTTCTCTCTCACTGTTTTTTCTCTCTCTCTCTCGCTCCCTCTCTCTCTCTCGTTCTTTTTTTTTTTTTTTGCAAAGAAACAGCAGCGCCGCCGCCGCTCCGCCGAGGCGCTGCGCCCCCCGGGGGGGGAGGCGGAGGAGGCGGGCAGCGGCGGAGGGAGGGGTGCCGGGGAGGGGGGCGCCGCGCTGGGAGGGAGGCAGCGCGCACGGTGCAGCCGGGCCGGGCGGGAGGCATGGCGGGGCCCCCGGCCCTACCCCCGCCGGAGACGGCGGCGGCCGCCACCACGGCGGCCGCTGCCTCGTCGTCCGCCGCTTCCCCGCACTACCAAGAGTGGATCCTGGACACCATCGACTCGCTGCGCTCGCGCAAGGCGCGGCCGGACCTGGAGCGCATCTGCCGGATGGTGCGGCGGCGGCACGGCCCGGAGCCGGAGCGCACGCGCGCCGAGCTAGAGAAACTGATCCAGCAACGCGCCGTGCTCCGGGTCAGCTACAAGGGGAGCATCTCGTACCGCAACGCGGCGCGCGTCCAGCCGCCCCGGCGCGGAGCCACCCCGCCGGCCCCGCCGCGCGCCCCCCGCGGGGGCCCCGCTGCCGCCGCCGCGCCGCCGCCCACGCCCGCCCCGCCGCCACCGCCCGCGCCCGTCGCCGCCGCCGCCGCCCCGGCCCGGGCGCCCCGCGCGGCCGCCGCTGCTGCCGCCACAGCGCCCCCCTCGCCCGGCCCCGCGCAACCGGGCCCCCGCGCGCAGCGGGCCGCGCCCCTGGCCGCGCCGCCGCCCGCGCCTGCCGCTCCTCCGGCAGTGGCGCCCCCGGCCGGCCCGCGCCGCGCCCCCCCGCCCGCCGTCGCCGCCCGGGAGCCGCCGCTGCCGCCGGCGCCACAGCCACAGCAGCAGCCGCCGCCGCCGCCGCCGCAGCCACAGCAGCCGCCGGAGGGGGGCGCGGCGCGGGCCGGCGGCCCGGCTCGGCCCGTGAGCCTGCGGGAAGTCGTGCGCTACCTCGGGGGTAGCGGCGGCGCCGGCGGCCGCCTGACCCGCGGCCGCGTGCAGGGTTTGCTAGAAGAGGAGGCGGCGGCTCGGGGCCGCCTGGAGCGCACTCGTCTCGGAGCGCTCGCGCTGCCCCGCGGGGACAGGCCCGGGCGGGTGCCCCCGGCCGCCAGCGCCCGCGCGTCGCGGAGCAAGGTGAGCGCGCCACGGAGGGGGGCGCCGTGCGATGGGCAGGTGCTGGCGAAGTTGGTGGCGGGGCGAGAGTCCCAGGAGGAAGCGGGCCGCGGGCGGCCGGGGCTTTGCGCTTCTTCCCTGCGGGCTCGGCGGGTGGTGACCTTGGCAAGTGACTTGATCTTCGCCAGCCTCAGTTTCCTCCGCTGTAAAACGCGACTTAATAACAGTAGCGACCTCTTGGGGTTGTTGAGCGAGTTTAGTGAGATTTGGCTACTGAGAGCTTTATTAACACAGAGCCTGGCACGGAGTGGATGTGTAAAAGTTAGTCCGTGTTGGTATTAAAGGTGGTGGTGAGGCAGTCCGCTTGGTCCTGGATCCCCGGGTCGGGCCCAGGGCTAGAACAGCTACTGCCCTTACGGGCCTCCTTCTCTTGCACCAGAGGGGTGGAGAAGAGCGAGTGCTTGAGAAGGAAGAGGAGGATGAAGATGACGAAGATGAAGATGATGAAGATGAAGTGTCTGAGGGCTCCGAGGTGCCCGAGGGAGACCGTCCTGCAGGTCCCCAACACCACCAGCTTAATGGCGAGCGCGGCCCTCAGAGTGCCAAGGAGAGGGTCAAGGAGTGGACGCCCTGTGGACCCCACCAGGGCCAGGATGAAGGACGCGGGCCAGCGCCAGGCAGTGGCACCCGTCAAGTGTTCTCCATGGCCGCCATGAATAAGGAAGGGGGATCAGGTAAGGACCCCTCTGGGGGTGGGGAGTGGCTGGTGGGAACGAACCGAGCCCCAAGACAAAACCACAGGCATCTGTTTTTTATTTCCCAGCCTCTGCTGCCACTGGGCCAGACTCCCCATCCCCCGTGCCTTTGCCCCCAGGAAAACCAGCCCTGCCTGGGGCTGATGGGACCCCCTTTGGCTGTCCGTAAGTTACAATGTTTGAGACGCGGGGTGGGGGGTGGGGGTGCTGCCCAGGTATGTGTGACAGAGCCAGGGGAGCGTCAATACTCAACTGGTTTCCTCTGTTCCAACGCAGTTCCGGGCGCAAGGAGAAGCCGGCTGATCCTGTGGAGTGGACGGTGACAGATGTGGTAGAGTACTTCACCGAGGCTGGCTTCCCAGAGCAGGCCACAGCTTTCCAAGAACAGGTGGGTTTCGCCTCCTCAACTTAGCCCCAGGGTTTCAGGGTCTTAGTGGGGGTGTATTCTGACCCTGCTCTCTCTCTACCTTTCTCCTCTGTCCCACCCAGGAAATCGATGGCAAGTCTTTGCTGCTCATGCAACGCACAGACGTGCTGACAGGCCTGTCCATCCGCCTCGGCCCAGCCCTGAAAATCTACGAGCACCACATCAAGGTGCTGCAGCAAGGCCACTTTGAGGAGGACGATCCCGACGGCTTTCTAGGCTGAGCGCCCAGCCTCACACCCCTGCCCCGACCCACTCCAGTCTCCATCTCACCCAAGACCCCCAAGAGTCTGGGAGCTGGACCAGGAACGCCCTCAGGCCTCCTAACAGATTCTAATGAGGGGGCATTCCTACTCACCTTTCCCCCAATATACACGCCTCTGGCCCCCGGGCACATCCTGTACTCCCTGACAAAGGAGTATGGGGTGGAACAGGGCTTATTCCTTTCACCCCAGGAGGCCAACCCCTCCCTGCCCCGGCCAACCCAGTCTAGGACATTTTGGGGGAAGAAAATGGGGGCTTCCCATCTTCCCTAGATCCTCTTCAGTTCAGCCAGATATTTCCTATATCAGTGTTTTATTCTGCCTGTTCATTTTGGTGGGTGGCCTTTCCTCTCTCCCCCACCACCCAGGCCCCTCCACAGTCTGGCCCTGGCCTCCAGCCCCTGGTAGCAGCTGGGAAAGGGGTCCCTGGATCTTCCCTATCCGTCCTCCCCTTTTCTTTCTGTTCATTGTCGCTCCAGCTGGCCGTATTGCTTTTTAATATTGCACCGAAGGTTTTTTAAATAAAATTTTAAAAAAAGAGAGAAGAAGAAAATGGCATGGAGTCCATTTCATGAAAGTAGTCTGGGGAGGAGAAGAGCCACCCCGGCCCCCTAGGAGTCTTCGGTTTAGGACAAAGGTGTATGAGGAGGGAGACTAGGTAGTGAGTGGTGCTGCCTCAGAGCTGGCTGTAATTTTGACAGTAACTGTTCCAGGAGAACAGGATTATTTGTTTCTTCTGCCATCTTTCCTTTCCCAGAATAGTCCCTGGGCACACAGTAGGTGCTCAAATATTTGTTAAGTGACTAGCAGTTAACTCTAGGTTTTATGAGCATTCTCTTGGTTCTCACCCGAGCCCCATGAGACAAAGCTTATTAAAAAAAAAAAAACCACTTTATAGACCTGGCAACTGGCTCATCACTGCAAAGATGCTGGCTCAGTGTCACACAGGGTGGGGTCGGACACCTGTCATTCTTTACCCAGCGTCTTTAAGTATAATTAATGTATTTGGCTTCAGACCTCTGTATCTGATAACCTTTGCATGTTAACAAAGAATCCAGCCTACAACTTGCGGGGCAGAAGCCTGTTCTGGGCCCATGGTAGGGTCTCCAGTCCTCAAGGTCTTTTTCATAAAAGGGACAGGAGGGACTGGGCCATCAGATGAGATCATGAGATGGGAAAATCTTTTCCAAGTGAAGATTTTTATTGTTAGTAATAGTGACAACTACTACATCACAAGAGCCTAGTAAATTTTAATGCAGTTTCTCAATTCCATGAGGTTTTGTTGTTAATACAGATTCCAGGGCCTGGGGGTCAGAGTCAGCGAGCGGGGCGGGGCCTTCCTTGATTTCTATACTTGCAACCCCGGGGGTTTGACGCGTGGTGAAGATCCTCCTCCCTAGGAAACCACCTCCGAGAGTGAAATGCGCTGGCCCCAGGCCGCGCCCCCAGGATACCGCCGCGCCAGCAGCAGCCCAGGTCACCTCCCCCGGAGGCGCACCCCACGGTCAGGTTCCGGGAGCGCGCGTGTGCGCGGGGCGCCGCTGCCGCGCAGCGCGGGCAAGAGCGGCGCGCCCCTCCGGCGTGTTGAAATTCAAATGAGGCGAACTCCTTCCACGCGGCGCCGGCAGGGAGGTCGAGGCTGGGCTGAACTGGAGGAGGAACGCGCTCCCAGGCCAGGCAGGTCTGAGGTACCCTGGGCGGGGTCGAACCCGCGGCCAATGTGAGCAGCGGAGGCTTAAAGAGCTCCGGGGGTCCCCGCCTCTTGCCGCACGATGGCAACAGAACAGTGGTTCGTGGGGCCGCTCCCCGCGGGCTCTGGGGAAACGCCGCCCCGGGACGACTTGGAATCTGGGGCACAGCCCTGCGAAGACCCCTCGTGGTCGCCTCCCCCTGGCGGACCTGGGAACCCACCCGAGGCGGAGCCCGAGAACGGTGTTCAGGGACAGCTGCCCGAGGTCTCCACCTCTACGCCTTCACCGGAGCGTCTGGCCCCAGGCCCCCGGCCCACCCCTCCTCGCCTGCCGTTGGACGCCATGTTCAGCCCCATCACCGAACAGCTCTGCTACCTGCTTAAGAAGGCAGATGATTTCCAGAGCTACTTGCTCTACAGGTGATGCTCGACGGAATCCTAGATTCTACTATGGATGAGAAAGAGGAGGGTTTAACAAAATGGGCGAAATACACTAGGTTTGCATTGGGAGCTAAACGAAGTAAATGACACTAGCTGATTAGCAACCGAAGTTCAGAGTTATGAGAACTGTGTAGAAATTTGGGGTTAGGGAGGGCGGACTATTATGTGGGCTCTTGAGGTTGCCAAACTGCTAGAACTTTTCTCCCATTTTTTAACTGTTGGCTTAAGTTTCGAACCTTGGGCAGGCTAAACAAAACCTATCTGGGCCAGATTTGGCCTGCTGGCTACCAGTGTGAGACCTCAGAGGATAATATGATTCCCAGACCAAGGGAAGGGGGACTGTGATGCTCACAGATCAATGTCCATTGGAATCCCCTGGGAGGATGTTTAAATCCTAGATTTCTGAGCTTCACCCAGGGAACAGGAGTAGGTCAAAGTCAGACGTGGGACTCAGGTGTCTGCATTTTAACAAGTGTTTCACATGTCTTTGATGATGGTGGTCCTGAAAGGTCCTCTGAGAAAGGCCTGACACTGCAGGAGTTTGTTCGTAGTGGGAATCCAGGCCAGGGATACAGGTGGGAGGGGTGAGTAGAATAGGAGAAATTGGTGGGGGAGCCAAGGACTCAGGCAAAGGCCCGCTTCTCCCTTCAGCAGGGACCGAGTGCAGAAGGAACAGTTGGCAAAGGCCATGCCCACCTTCTTGCAGATGTGTGAGCCCTACTTCCTGTACCTGGAGGCAGCTGCTCGGAGCGTGCCCCCCGTCTATGGAGCCCTGCAGGAGCTGATCCGAAAGGGGGTGTGTGTGGAGCAGGTTTCCCAGACCCTGATGCCCCTTTCACATCCCTCAGGCCTGGGGGATGGGGAGGATGCTCCTGGAAGGCCAACTAATCTCATTATGCCCCCTCTTCCATACAGCTGCTGGAGATCTCCCAACAACTCACTCTTCGCCTGGAACAGCTGGTCCTAATGTATGCCTCATTTGGGTTCGTGAACTTGGAGGAGACTGACCCCCTAAGGTAAAAGCATAAGAGATTTGGCTTGGGGTCAGGGGTGGAGGAGCCCAGAGCATAGCCTCATTCCCTACTCTTGAATCTCCTGCCAGCATCTCTTGTTTCTTCTGCGGGAGGTTCACCATCAGTCCTTCCCACGAGGTGTCCATCTTCAGATACTGTGCCCCTGCCGCCTACACCGCCAGCCGCTTCCCCCGATACCTCTATAAGAAGATGCGCTGGAACCTGGAAACCACCCCAGAGCCCAGCAGCCGGGAGCAAGATTCCCACGTGGATTAGTGAGTCCCCTTATCAGAATCCAAGTCCTCCCCCTCGCTATGGGAGAATGCCAGTTTGGGCCACTGAACCACCACCAAAGTGGAAAGCCAAGCAGGAATTCAAGAATCTTTGCAAGGTCATCCTCACCTTAAATATACATACATATATAGATGCCCCCATCAAAATAGAAGTACTTATCTTAAAAAAGTAGGCTGACAGGGAGAAAAGGCCTCAGTATTGTCACATGCCTACCTGAGAACCTGAAGGCACCTTTTAATGAGTTTCCACTTTACCTCTAAAATTAAAGCCCTCAAACAGAAGAACAAGAAACTACTCACTGCTCACTTTTCATTGCTGCCCCTTCCCCTCCCAGCTACTTCCTATGCTATAGAGATACATGGGAAGACACAGGCAAGAGTCCTGCCAATTCCTGCCCCCAGATTCAGAAGCTGTGGTCCATCGGCCGATGGATGCCCCTAGGACCAGCCGAGGATGACCTTTATTCATGGTAGGAGCGAGGGCAATGGTAAGGTGGGTGGGATCTGGAGGGAGGGACAGAAACCAACCAGAGACCATCTGCCTTCCTCAACACTGTTACCATTGATAATAATTAATTTTATTGTGCCCTGAAAAGCGTTTATGCAGACTCATGTAACAACCCACTGAGGTCTATACTACTAGCCCCATTTTACAAAGGAAACAGCTGTTCAGAGAGGTTAAGTTACCTGCCGAAGGACACACAGCTCGTTGAGCAGTCAGCCAGGTCAGGGATAAAATTGCTCAGCCTCCCAGAGCCTTACCCTCTAGGTTTCTCATCAACAAGGAAACCACTTTCCCACCCCCAGCTGAAACAAAGCCTCTTTCAGCCACAGCCTTTCGCTCAAGGGGAGGGGCTCCCGAGTGGCAGGGGACGCTCACGTCCTGGCCTGTCTGTCCCTGGCCCCCAGGATTTTGTGCCCGCAGCCGCCCGGGGACTACCAGCAGCTGCTGACCATCGGCTTCGAGGAGCCGTCGCACATGCTGGCCACCGACCTGCTGGTGCAGATCCTCACGGGCCAGGCGGGCGTGTCTCGGCCCCCAAGCGCCGCCGGGCCCGCGGCGTGGGCCGCGCAGGAGTCTTGAACCTGGAGAGAGGGTGGGAGCTGGAGCTTGACAGTTCCAAACTCCAGAAGAGGGGGTAGGGGAGGGGCTCACTCGTTCTTCTAGTGCGGCTCGGCCTGCCTTCCAAGGGGCCAGGCCGAGCTGGCCCGTCCGCACTGGATCCGGCCCGGCCGCGGAGCCCTGCTTATGAACACACCAGTTTTGTGTTAAATAAAAGAAAGAAAGAGGTCACAGGCTCAGCGTCCACTCGGTGCGCCGCTCCCCTCCCTCCCGGGGAGAGGAGGCCCCGCCCACTCGCTGTGGCCTTCTGGGTAATGTAGTCTTATGGAAACAAAACTGTGGTCCGCCGACTGGCCAACAGGAGCTCAGAGCATGCGTAGGGGGCTGGTACGAAGCAAAAAGGGAAGTAGCGGCTCCTGTCAACAACCGGAACCCAGATAACCGCAAGTTTTGGGTAGCGAGGAAATTCAACGCCCACTGTGAGAAGGAACGCAGGGCTACGCCCACTCGCATGTTTTGACCCGGAAATTATTTCCCTGTACCAAAAAAGACTATATTTCCCGACGTGCCCCAGGAAAGGGCCAGCGATCAGTTTCCTAAGCGCCGAGGTTATATCTTTCTCTTCCAGCTTTTGGGTCACGGCTTGGGCAGGTCGCTGTACCCTCCTGAGGTGTCCGGGGCGCGGGCTGGTGGGAGAGCTGTGAGGCACTCCAACTTGGGAACTCTAAGCTTCACCTTAGCCTTGGACTGAAAAGGAAAACGGGTTGAGAGGTGAACCCGCCTACCTAGAGCTTCAGAGACCAAGTGGTGGAACCTGGACCTGATAGCAACTGGTCACTGGCCAGGGGAGGAGTGTATTTCTTTCGGCTGTCACTCAGCTGCGAGTTACCCACCCCTCTCCCCTTAAGCTAACGGACACCTTTTGATTCCCTCTAGCATTTTCAGAGTTGGAGAACAGACTTGGAGCCCTGCTTACCTAATAGTCCCTGACACATAGTATTATCATGTGTTATGATTATCCCAGTTTACAAATTATAAAAATAGAAACGTGAAGTGAATCATGATTAACCAAAACCCTTGTCTTTTTGGAGTGGGAGTAGAGGCTTCTGGTGACAATTTCTGACTGCACCAAGGATTTTTTAGTCCACAACCCAGGAGTTTGAATGAGCTCAAACGGGTTCTGAAGTTCCCTAATACTGAGTCAAGGCCCTTCTGAGTTCACCACCACCACTGTTTAGACTCCGTTCAGTTCAGTCACTCAGTCATGTCCAACTCTTTGCGACCCCATGAATTGCAGCACGCCAGGCCTCCCTGTTGGAGAAGGCAATGGCACCCCACTCCAGTACTGTTGCCTGGAAAATCCTATGGACGGAGGAGCCTGGTAGGCTGCAGTCCATGGGGTCGCTAAGAGTCAGACACGACTGAGCGACCTCACTTTCACCTTCCACTTTCATGCATTGGAGAAGGAAATGGCAACCACTCCAGTGTTCTTGCCTGGAGAGTACCATGGACAGGGGAGCCTGGTGGGCTGCAGTCCGTGGGGTCACACAGAGTCGGACACGACTGAAGCGACGCAGCAGCAGCAGCAGGCCTCCCTGTCCATCACCAACTCATGTAGCCTACCCAAACTCATGTCCATTGAGTCGGTGATGCCATCCAACCATCTCATCCTCTGTCATCCCCTTCTCCTGCCCTCAATCTTTCCCAGGATCAGGGTCTTTTCAAATGAGTCAGCTCTTCGCATCAGGTGGCCAAAGTATTGGAGTTTCAGCTTCAACATCAGTCCTTCCAATGAACACCCAGGAGTGATCTCCTTTAGGATGGACTGGTTGGATCTCCTTGCAGTCCAAGGGACTCTCAAGAGTCTTCTCCAACACCACAGTTCAAAAGCATCAATTCTTCGGCGCTCAGCTTTCTTTATAGTCCAACTCTCACATCCATACGTGACTACTGGAAAACTGTTTAGACTAGTCCAGTCCAATAGAAATTTGAGCCACAGATGCAAGTCACCTATGTAATTGCAAATTTTTAAGAGCTATATTAAAAGAATAAAGAGGTCAGACTTTTAGTGATATTTTTATTTAACCCCAGATATCCAAAATATTTTTGCAATATCAATGTAAGAAATTGAGGTATCCCCCTTTTTTTGCACTAGGTTTTTGAAATCTGTATATTTTGCACTTACAACACATCTCAATTTGGACTAGCCACATGCAGCTTTAATTTGTCTTCCCTTAAGACAAATCCACAGGCCACTTAAAACTAGATTTCTGGTGGGTGGTGGCAGTCCTGGGAGAAGGAAACAGGTTTGATTTCCTGGGTCCTATTGGTGAGGAGGGAAGCCCTGGTGGCTCAGTGATAAAGAACCTGCCTGCCAGTGCAGGAAATGGGGGGGTGGGGTTTCCATCCCTGAGTGGGTTAGATCTTCTGGAAAAGGAAATGGCAACCCACTCCAGTAGTCTTGCCTGAGAAAATCCCATGGACAGATGAGCCTGGTGGGATGTATAGTCCATAGGGTTGTAAAAAAGTCGGGCACAACTTAGTGACTAAGCAACCAGTAGTTGCTCAGGAACTGTCTACACCCATGATTCTCTAACTTTAGAATCACTGGAGGGTTTGATCACTAAGTCTGGGATGGAACTTTTTTCTTAAAGATCCCAAGTGATGCTGATGTTGCTTGTCCAGACACCACACTTTGAGCCTGTTTCAACCTATATCGAGCCTACATTGACCTGGTGGCTCTCAAACCTGGCTCCATGTTAGAAACACCTGAGGAGCTTTATTGATGCCAAAGCCTCTATCAGAATCTGATTTACTTGACATAAGCATGCCTCAGGTAACTTTAATATGCAAAAAAGTTCATGAACCCAGGTCTGTACTTAAGTTCTGTCAACTCGACATACTTAGCTCTTAGCTCCTCTGCAGGGGATTAAGAACAGGTTCTTGGTGTTTCCATTTTCCACCTTGGCAGTGCTGGCTCTGAACTGTGGTGTGGAAGGCTTGAGAGTTCCTCGAACTGCAAGGAGATCAAACCAGTCAATCCTAAAGGAAATCAATCCTGAATATTCATTGGAAGGACTGATGCTCCAATCCTTAGCCCCCTGATGCAAAGAGCTGGCTCATTAGAAAAGATTCCGATGCTGGGAAAGATTGAAGGCAGGAGAAGGGGACAAGAGAGGACGAGATGATTGGATGGCATCACCAACTCAATGGACATGAGTTTGAGCAAGCTCAAGGAGATGGTGAAGGACAGGGAAGCCTGGTGTGCTGCAGTCCATAGGGTTGCAAAGAGTCAGAGATGATTGAGCAACTGAACAATAAATGCTGGCTCCTTCTTGCCTTTCTCTCCATTCCTCCCAGAGTCATGGTCAAGCATGTGGTCAGTGTGCTGATGATGGGGTCGGGGTGGGTCTTTGGGCTGAGCTACTGTTGGGGTGCAATGCTGTGTGAGCTAGACCCAGGCATAAATCCAGGAGTTTAAACAATGATTCTAAAACAGTCTTTTCTGGATTTCAGCGCACCTCTAAGAATTTGATACATTAAAACTGCAGAATATACTGCACTGATGCAGCTTTACAGCTTATCTTGAACCCAATTGGGGGGGCCTTGGACCCCTTGTCTTAGGACCAAGGGAAGTTAAGGAGGGCTTGCCAACTGAGCCACACATCCTATTGCAACAGGTATTGTTTGCTGTCTGCTCCTGCTGCTGCTGCTAAGTCGCTTCAGTCATGTCCGACTCTGTGCAACCCCATAGACGGCAGCCCACCAGGCTCCCCCACCCCTGGGATTCTCCAGGCAAGAACACTGGAGTGGGTTGCCATTGCCTTCTCCAATGCATGAAAGTGAAAAGTGAATGTGAGGTCACTCAGTCATGTCCGACTCCTAGAGACCCCATGGACTGCAGCCTACCAGGCTCCTCCGTCCATGGGATTTTCCAGGCAAGAGTACTGGAGTGGGGTGCCATTGCCTTCTCTGTGTCTGCTCCTACCTCCCACCAATTAAAGTTTTCTAAATAGTCACAATTATTTAAAGTTCAGTAGATTTCTCTTTTAAAGATGCTTTCCAGTTACTTTGGGGCTTTTTGGGTTTTTTTGTTTTGTTTTGTTTTGTTTTAGATTTTTTGGCTGCACCACAGGGGTTGTGGGATCTTAGTTCCCAAACCTGGGATTGAATGAGGGCCTTCCTTCTGCAGCGAAATCATGAAGTCCTAACCACTGGACTGCCAGGGAATTCCCTCCAGTTGCTTTTGGAAACCAGAGAATTGACACCACTCACACTTTGAGCTCACTCACTCAAAGCACTGGTGATACAGAGGAACCCCTACCTCCTTCCTGTTGAAACAAGGTCTTTGTTTTACAGCACACCTTCTCTCTTTTAATATCTGTCTGGGGTCTGTAAGGGCTTCCCTGGTGGCTAAGACAGTAAAGAATCTGCGTGCAATTTTGGAGACCTGGGTTCCGTCCCTGGGTTGGGAGGCAACTGACTCAGTATTCTTGCCTGGAGAATTCCATGGACTGAGGAGCCTGGCGAGCTACAGTTCATGGGATCTCAAAGAGTCAGAAACGACTGAGCAGCTAACACACACACGCTGGGGTCTGTAAGCGTGTGAGGTTTACAATTGCTAGGCAGATTATAAATGGCCTTACATGCCCTGCTAAGGAGCTTGAACTACCAACACCACTTTTTTTTTTTTTGATAGCTATTGTTTATATTCCCAGGACGGGAACAACCTCTTATCACTTCTGTCTAGCCAGCACCATGCGCGGGGCACGTCGTTTGGCACCAATAAAAGTTGACGAAATCTAGAGAGGGAGGGCATGAGTTCGTTTGTCCCAAAGCCGCAGTTCGCACCCGCATCGCTAGGGGGCACTAGGACCCCGGCAGGGCCAGGGGAGACCAGAGGCCACGGAACCCGGCGACAAGGGGACATTCTGCATTCCGGCTGGCGTCTCCCGTGTGTCTCAGGCCTTCCTCGTCTCGCCGCGCTCCTGCCCCACCCCAGGAGAAGAGAACCCAGAAGAAAACAGCCTGCACTGTCCAGAAAGAAAGGGCTTTATTGGGGAGTAGGCCCAGCCGAGGATCCCTGTCCTCTAACAGACAAGGCCAGAAGGAGAGGCTAAGTGGCGTTTGCAGTTAGGCGCAGAAGGGCTGGGCAGTTTTACTAGCAGGGTGGTGGCGGAGGTGTTTCCCAATGGGGACTAACAGTTTTATAGAAGATTCTGGTCAGTTTCACAAAGTCATGTTCAAGGATGCTGATCGATTGCGTCTTCCCCGGCACAGACCTGTGGCCCTTCTCCAGGCCTTCCGCGGATCCGGAGGGCACTCCTGGGCGCCCGGGCCTGAGGGTCTGCCGGGCATGTTACTTTCCTCTGGGGACCCCAAAGGGCCGGAACCTCAAGGCTCCTCCTGCCAGGGGGAAGGGCCAGACCAAAGGCAAATCTTAGCGGCGCACGCACCGCAAATGGGGACACCCAGGCGCCGGATGGGGCAGTATGGGCCCCACGACCACCGCCTCCTTCTCACCCGCGGGCCACGCCCGGGACTTTGGGTCCTAGCCCGATGACTTCCCCGGGAGCCCTTTCGCTAGCCCAGTTTTCTCCCATGCAGAGGGCTGGGGTAAGGGCAGGAGGGGAAAGGGGTTCCCACCTGTTCCAGACCATTCTCCGAAGCCTTTCTGCGAGGAGGCCAGATCACCGCCAGCTTTCCGTCGCCCCTGCTCACTGCGGAAGAAGGGGCGCTCAGCTGGGATTGCCCCCCCTCCACGCCTTAGCAGCAGGAGGCAGCCAGGACGAAGGAGAGCGGCCGCGCCCCTTAAACACACACAGGCGTTCACTCCCCTCCTCCCCACGGAGGCCTCCGTCCCGAGGGAGGAGGGAGGAACCCCAGGGATGGGGAAGGCGAACAAACTCAGAGTGAGGAGGGAGGAATCAGAAAATTCAGAGGGGGAGATCCAGGTGTGCCAGAACGCAGGGAGGGTCCCTGGGAACCCGACAAAGACATCTAAGATCCTCCTCCCTTCCCCCACCACAAGCCTAGGTGGGGTGTGTCTGGGACTCCGACGAGGGTGGGGGTGGAGCATAGGGGAAGGTCAGTCCAGAAAGGGTGGGCAGAGAGAGGAGAGTCGAGAGGGGTGTCCGGGGAGTTTGGGATCCAGGAAGGGGGACCCTGAGGATTAGAGGACCATTGGAGTTGGGGAGTCGGTGAAAGTGGCTGGAGCCCTGGGAATCCCCAGCGCTGGGACGCCGGTGGCTTACCCGTTAGGCTGGGCGCGGGCTCCTTGAACTCGGCGGTGCCGTAGAGGCTCAGCCGCTGGCGCTGCAGCTCCCGCTCGCGCTCATTCACCTCGCGCACCTCCTGCTCCAGCAGCGACTGTGCGATGGGCGGCGGGGCGCGAGGCAGCACCGGACACCGGCCCTGTACGACTGAATGCGGCCGGCCTCCGGGCTCGGGCAGCCGCTGCGTGTCTGCGCTGTCCTCCGCCGCGGGTGAGGAGGAGCACCCGCCAGCAGCCTCGAAGAAGCGCTTGAGCTCGCCCAGCGGCTGCGGCGGCGGCCGGGTTCTCTGCTTTGGGACCTCGGGGCGCGCCAGCGCCGCCTGCCGATAGGCCTCCCGCTCGATGTCTCGCTGCATCTGAGCGCCCGCCCGAGCGCGCTCCAAAGCGCGCGGGAGCGCGGGGCTAGGGCCCGGCAGGCTGAGCACCGGCCGCACGCGCAGTTCGACGAGTTCACTGCCCGCGCGACCTGGGCTCAGGCCCCGGCTCCGGCGCAAGCTTTCCTCGCGTTCGCAGCTGCGGCGAATTTCGCGCTCGATGGGCGTCTCCATGAGTGGCTCCTCTAAGGGATGTTATGGGGTCTCCGAACGCAACTGGAGGGCTTCCGAGTTCGACTCAAAGAAGGTTTCCGGACCTTGAGAGAGACACTGCTCCAGGAGCCCCGTGCCTGGCGCTTCAGACGGTTCAGGGTCGTCGCTTCCTTGCCCAGGACTCTCAAAGCCCCCAGCTGCGGTCCGGCCCAGGACGTTCTGCAACCTGCCTCGCTGATGGTCCGAGGACTTCCCTCTCTTGCTCGGGGGTCTCCGCTCCCTGGTCTGGGGAGGGCACGGGGACGTCGGTATTCAGCTCTGCGGCGGGCTTGGGAATTTCGCTATCTAAGCCGGGGGGTTCAGGCCCACGCGCTTCGGACGACCCCAGGGCTCCGTTCTGCCGCCCAGGGGCCTAGGTGTCCAGGGTTGGGAGCAGCTCGGGAGCCTTAGCTCCCAGCGCTGGAGTTTTGATGCCCAGAGCTGGGACACCCTGCCCTGCGCAGCACCTGTGGTTGCAATTGCCGTCCGCGGGTTCCAAGGCGTCGCCCGCACGGGCCACTTCTCTGACCCGCCCCTGGCCTCCAAGAACTGCCCTCGGGGGCAGGGCCGGGCCCCGCCCCCTGCACCTGCCGGCCGGACACGGGGCCCCGCCCTAGCCCCGCCCCCTAGAGGGGGGCGCCTCAGCTGGGCACTGGGTTTGGTCCACTGACGCGCCTGTCAGCTCGGGGCATTGGATGTTTTAGAAGAGAGCTTCCCTAGACCTAGCCTGCTACCTGGGGGCGCCAGTCTAGATGCAGTGTTCACTCAGTGGGCGCCACCTTGGCACCTTTTCGGGCTCACGTCCCCGGCATTACCAGGGGGCTTGGTTCCCACCCAGCTGCACGCCTGGCTGAACCTCTGAACCACTGTCTTCTGGTGGGGTGTCCTCCGGAACCATCTTTCCGGGGCCTGGCCTGGCCCGCCAATCCTGTGTCAGCCGGCTGGCAGCCACACCAACGGGCTCCGGCTGTCCTTTGAAGTTCCACCCCTGCAGCGCACAGTTCGGGCTGGAGGGGGCGCCAGGAACCGCCTCTCCGCCCGCCCCAGTCTGTCTCCCAATGCCTCGGCTCACACTTCCGAGCCGAGCGCCAGGCCCATAGGGCACTTCCCCTCACCCCACCCGGAAAAGTTCGCGAGCCGGCCGCTGCCAAGCGCACTCCCAGACCGAGGGACGAGGCAGGCAGGCACACACAGCGCGTCCAGGACCCAGAAGTGCGGCTGAGGTTGGAAAGGCGGTCACCTTGGGACCAGGCGACTGGGAGACCCAGAGAAGTATCCAGGCTTGTGGGGGAAGTAGCTCCCTCCAGCTGGGGCAAGATTGTGGTGTTCTTGGCCAGGATTGATGCCAGGAACAGGCGACCTACTCCCAGGGACATCATTTTCCACTCTCTTCCACTGGCTTTCGCCAAAACCTGCCTCCACCCCTCCCCCTCCATTTTGGGATGACCAGTGAAAAAGATAGTTACCTGAAGAAAGGAGGGGGCGGCTACACAGTCTCAGGAGTGCCAATAATCCCCCAACTCTCTGCCTACTCTGGTGACTCCCTTTTCCATCCACCCTCTCACTCCACTCTCTCCTGGATCCCAATCTCAAGCAGCTACCCTCCTCCCTCTGACTCTATTGGCCCAATTAGAATTGGGCCCACCTGGGTTCCATCCCACTGAGAACCTGAGCTAAGTGTCAGCCTTCTCCAAGACTCAGTTCCTTTATCTGTAAAATGGGGATGGCAGTACTTACCCCTTTGGGAGGTGATGATGATGAAAACTCTACTTCTGGAATGAGTTGTCTCTACAGTGGACTCTCCACTCATCACCTCCTGTTCCTCTTCTTCCCTGATGGCTCAGTGGTAAAGAATCCGCCTGCAATGCAGGAGACACGGGTTCAACCCTTGGGTCAGGCAGATCTCCTGGAGGAGCAAATAGCAACCCACTCCAGTATTCTTGCCTGAAAAATACCCATGGACATAGGAGCCTGGCGGGATAGCATCCAAAGAGTCACAGAGTCAAAAACGACTTCACATGAGTATGTGCATCTCTCTCCTAGCCATGCATACTGTGCTCTTGGTTCCACCACACCACTGACCCTTCTCTGTCCAAGGACCTCCTTGACCTCCATTTACCAGACCTGGTCACTGGCTTTTCCCTGAGTTCCTTACCACTAGCTCCTTAGTCTTGGAGAATGGTACCCACTTATGGTTTATCCTCTAACCTCTCAGGTGCCTCTTTTCAGACTTCTGGTTCACCTGCATCAGTGGGGTTCTTTCCCCTCTGGCTTCCATTGGGTTTGGCTGATGGGAGAGAGGAGAATGAGAGATCAGGATGTTTATCCCATATGTTCTTCCTCCAAGCTTTGTTGGCTGTGTCCCTCCACTGCCGGCAGCAGCTCCAAACAGCTCTCTCTCCAGGGCTATGGGGTGGTAAGAGCTCCCAGCTGATGCCAACCCAGCAAGTGCACTATGCCTTGTTTATTTCCTTCTATTGAGTTCTGATCAATTACTCAGTTTAAGTATACAATCTCTTTCCTGCCAACACTCAGACCTTGACAAACTCCAATTTCACACTTTAAACACCATCTCTATGCAGATGTCTCCCAAATTTATATCTCTAGCTCTAATTTCTCCTCTGAGTTTTAACTCATATCCAACTGTCCCCAGTCTAATATATAGGTCAAACTGAACACTTTCAAAACTGAATTCTTGGTCTCCCCACCAACTCTACTTCTCTTTACTACATACAGCAACTCACGCATTCTGTTTTTTATGTCCCAAAATGTAGAACTCAGCCTCAATTTCTTTTTTTTCCCTACCCACCCCCAGTTCATTCATATATTGGATTGCTGTTTGCTCTGCCTCCAACACATATTCTGAAGTCATCCCCTTCTCTCCACCCTGTTCCCAGCCATTCATTGCCCTCCGATATCTCTCCACCAAACTTAGGAGAAAAATCCAAATTTCCTACCCTGGCTCAAAACCCCTTCCCACTTCTCAGATCTCATCTCCTGACACCCTCTCCCTTGATCCCTCCTCCGTTTGAACCTTTATGCTTTCCTCAAACTCTGCGATTGCATTCCCACCCCAGGGCCTTTGTACTGGCCTTTCTGTCTGCTTGGAATGACTCAGCATATGGGTGGGTTCTGCTATTCAGATGTCACTTGATTCAGATGTCACTGCTTCAGAGAAGTGGTCTCTGATCACCCAGCCTACCTCAAACACAGCTCTTCTCTGTAACTCTATCCCTGCCTTTTTTATTTTTTGTAATTCACCCAGTACTACAGTTGGGCTTCCCTTGTGGCTCAGACGGTAGAGAATCTGCCTACAATGCAGGAGAACCAGGTTTGATCCATGAGTTGGGAAGATCCTCGGGAAAAGGGAATGGCTACCTACTCCAGTATTCTTGCCTGGAGGATGCCATGGACAAAGGAGCCTGGTGTGCTACAGTCCATGGGATCACAAAGAGTTGGACACGACTGAGCGACTAACACTTTCACAATACTCTAGTTATCATCAATTACCTTTGTTTCTTTATTTGTATATTATCTATCTCTGCCTGCCCCCGACCTCAGCTGGAGAGTGAGTGGTATTAACAGCATTTTCTGTCTGTCGTGTTTACCCAGCTCTCTCACGCCTAGAACAGTGCCTAACACATAACACTTACCAAAGAATGTTCCCAAAATTGGGAACAAAGAAACAGACTTGGAAGTTGCCATTGAGTTTAGGAGACAGACACAATTATAAACAGAACAATCTTGCCTCAAGGTGGAACCCAGGACAAGAGTATAAAGAGAAGCCTATATAAGTGTTGATCTAAATAGCTAACCGGAGAAGGCAATGGCACCCCACTCCAGTACTCTTGCCTGGAAAATCCCATGGACGGAGGAGCCTGGTAGGCTGCAGTCCATGGGGTCGCTGAGGGTCAGACACGACTGAGCGACTTCACTTTCACTTTTCACTTTCATGCATTGGAGAAGGCAATGGCAACCCACTCCAG
Source organism: Bos grunniens (assembly GCF_055505025.1). Lineage (NCBI taxonomy): Eukaryota > Metazoa > Chordata > Mammalia > Artiodactyla > Bovidae > Bos > Bos grunniens. Next base: position 11,703,593 of record NC_141171.1, read on the forward strand.
TGTTCTTACCTGGAGAATCCCAAGGACCGGGGAGCCTGGTGGGCTCCTGTCTATGGGGTCGCACAGAGTCGGACACGACTGAAGCGACTTAGTAGTAGTAGTAGTAAATAGCTAACAGTTATAAAATCAAGCTACAAGCAATGAAGTAAAATACAAACTCTCCTCCAAAAGGTGCTGCTGCTGCTGCTAAGTCGCTTCAGTCGTGTCCGACTCTGTGGGACCCCATAGACGGCAGCCCACTAGGCTCCTCTGTCCCTGGGATTCTCCAGGCAAGAATAGTGGAGTGGGTTGCCATTTCCTTCTGGGAACAACCCAAATGTCCATCAACAAATGAATAGATAAGCAAAATGTGATCCATTCATACAATGGAATATTATTCAGCCATGAAAAAGGAATGAAGCACTGATTCAGGCTAACATATGGATGAACCTTGAAAACGTTATGGAGAAGGGAATGGCAACCCACCCAGTATTCTTGCCTGGGAAACCCCATGTACAGAGGAGCCTAGTGGGCTACAGTACATAGGGTCACGAAGAGTCAGACCCTACTCAGCAACTCACACTTTCTCTTTTGAAAAAATTATGCTCAGTGAAAGAAGCCAGACAGAACAGGCCACATATTGTATTATTTATTGTATTATTTCACTGATTTAAAAAAATGTCCAGAATAGGTAAATCTATAGAGACAGATGCAGATCAGAGGTTGCCAGGGTCTTAGGGAAGGCGTGTCTGTTTAATGGGTACAGAATTTCCTCTTGGGGTAATGAAAAGGTTCTGGACCTAGACAGTGGCCAGTTGTACAACATTGTGAATGTACTAAATGCTACCAATGGTAAATTTTGTTTTGTGTATTTTACTACAACTAAAAGATAATTTTTAAAAATGTGTTCTCTAATGTCTATTATGGCAAATAAGCTTTTATTTAAAAAAAAAATTTGGCTGACTTGGGTCTTAGTTGTGGCACAAGAGATCTTCGTGCCTCACGTGGGATCTTTCGTTGTGGCGTGTGGGCTTAGTTGCCCCACAGCATGTGAAATCTTAGTTTCCAGGCCAGGAATCAAACTCATGTCCCCGTCATGGCAATGCAGGGGGTTCTTAACCACTGAACCACCATGGAAGTCCCCCAGATATGCTTTTAGGAGGATCTATTGGGTTCGCCAAAAAGTTCACTTGGGTTTTGCCATACCGTCTTCGGGTTGTTGTTATGAAAAAATAAAGCCGCAAAGGAACATTTTGACAGCCCAATAGAAGACCAGGTTCAACTGAAAATATTTGAATCCCTAGGAGCTTTGTACTTGGCATAGGAAAACCCCAGGCCTCAGTCTGGCCCCGTTTGTTTCCCACCCCAAGTCTGTCCTACACAACAAGGGGCCCTGTACATGTACCTAGGGACCCTGTCCCATGTACCCAAGCTCTTTCCTCGCTCCTCGGCCACTTTTTGGCCATCCTGAGTAGGATCTAGAGCAGGGAGGAAGGATTTAGTTGGGCACATTCCCTTTGTTCCATGGGGAACAGACCCTCTGAAGCAAGGAAGGGGCCTAGGGGACGTCCCTGGCGGTCCAGTGGTTAAGGCTGCAGGGGCCATGGGTGCGATCCCAGGTCGGGTGGGGTGAACTAAGACCCTGCATGCTGTACAGCTTGACCACAAGAGTGCTGGGGGCTGCAGCAGACCAGCCTGGAGAGTAGGAGATGATTTCCCCACGAGGATGGTTGGATAAAACACATGATCAGCTGAGAAAAAGGGCGCTGCTCCTTTAAGAAAGGGATGGTGGGAGGATTGAATAGGGATCTTCAAGACTTGGGTAAGAAGTTCTCTAGACATTTCTCATCACCACACTCCCCCAGTAATTATCACATCTAAGGGGCGTCCAGTGTCCTGGAGGCTATTTGATCGAAATCTCTCATTTTCGGAAAGGGGAAACTGAGGTCCAGAAAGGGAAGCTGCCCTGAGTTGTCCAGAGCTCAAGCCTTCTGGTTCTCATGAGGCACAGGCTCTGGTCTCCAGAATCTTCTGGTGGAATCAGCCCTTCCTCCTCACCCCAGAGATCAGGGTCCAAGAAGGGAGGGCAGTAGTATGTAAAAGCAGCAGTATTCGAAGGCAGGTTACCCTTGGTGGGCAGCCGGACTTGAAATGTCTAGGGTGCCAAGTAAAGGTGCTCTTGTCTGAGGGGGTTAGGGAGTCCCAGCCCTAGTCCACAGGCTTGACCAGGCATGTGAAAGTGCATTTGCCGGGAGGCAGCCGAGTGCAGCAAGGAGGCCAGTGGCTGGTAAATAATTGATCAGGACAGCTGATAGTACCTCCCCAGAACTGCCCGCCAGCCCCCAGCCCCCCTCAGCCCGGCCCAGGCTTCTCCCGCCTCCTGGCCCAAACCAGCTGGACCAGCTCTCCCAGTGCCCGCCTGCTGCCCCCCACCCCCAACTCCCGACAGCCAAGTCACAGCCTCCGGGGCACCTTTCGGCAAGCACCCGGGGTGGTAGGTCTGGAATTTGGAAATCAGAACGTGGGCTTCTGGGCAGAGATGGCCCTGCCGAGCCATGTGTGGTCTCTGGCCACACCCATGTAAGTGTCGGGGGTCAGGGGGGCCAGTGGGCAGGGCCTGGGAGGGGCTCATGGAAGACGCTGGCCTTCCTATGGGGGGACGGCGGGGTGGGGGTTGTCGCTGGTTAGAGCTCCAGCTAGCCTCTCCTAAGGGGGCCAGGAAGAGTGAAGGGCGGCTGGCAGCCAACCCTGCAGCCTCTTCAACGCCCCCCTCCCTAGAAAGTCAGGTGGGAGATGTGAATTCTCACCGCCTTGTTTTTTTGGGATTTTCCACTGGCAGGCTTCAAGCCCAAAGTCCAGCCAGAGGCGGGGTGGGGCTATGACTTGAATGGGGGATGGGGAATGTCAGGGTCTCTCACTCTCATATTTTGCCTCTAAATTCATCCTTTGGTGTCTGTGGTGGGAAGAAATGCTTGAGATCCAAAAGGAAAAAAGGTTAACAGTTCCCAAACTGGAAAAGAGGATTTCAACAGGGAAATGATTACCTGCTTAATGAAATGACCACCAACTGTCCCTGGCAGGGCAAAAAGCTGAAGATTTAGAAACAAGCAACATTGAACAAAGTATGCAGATTGTTTAATATTTGAGATGTGAAGGCCTTTGAAAGTCAGAGGATGGAGGGGGTTCCAGAGGTTTGTAGAGACTTCTGGAAAAGGGGCTCCCTCCAGGGACCCCAGTTGGGTCCCTCACTCTTTTGGGTTCCCCGTTGCATTATTCACCAACTACAAACCTGGTTGCCTAGCAATGGGAATCTGATCTCCCCCCACCCCCCCAGCAAGGAAGAGGCAGGGTGATTACATCTTGGGCCTGGGAGAACTGAGGGGGTACTTTAGCCTCCCCCAGGGCAAACCTATTAGCAGGGGGTCTGAGCTTCCTTTGGGACACCCTGTAAAGCATGAACTTCAGCATCCTGCCCTAATTGGAACTAAGACCCACCTCCCCAGGCTGATCTCTGGTCCCCTGGCTGTCAAGATGAAGATGCCTGAACTTCCATTTCTCCACAGTGTTCCCAGTATTTGGGCTCTAAGAGCCTTGAGTTCCAATCCTGACTCAATCACCTTAGACAAGTCTTCTGCCACTTCTCAGAGCCTCAGTTTCTTTTTCTGTAAAATGGGGACAGTAGTACTACTTACCTTTTAGGATGGTCGAGAGGGTTAAATGTTACTAAAGTTTTTTGAAAGTGAAAGGTGCTCAGTCATGTCTGACTCTTTGCGACCCTATGGACTATAGCCTGCCAGGCTCCTCTCTCCATGGAATTTTCCAGGCAAGAATCCTGGAGTGGGTAACTGTTGCCTTCTCCAGCGGATCTTCCCAACCCAGGTATCGAACCCAGATCTCCCGCACTGCAGGTGGATTCTTTACCATCTGAGCCATCAGGGAAGCCCCAAATGAGTTACTAGGAGTAAAGCATTTAACACTGCCCAGCACATGGTGTGCACTGGCTAATGGTTGGCTGATTTTCTTCTCAGTTGGAATGTCAACTCAGCAAAAAGTTGACTACAGTGTCTCAAGATTAGGGCAGGGAGGAGGAGGCGAAGATGGCTGCGGGAGCCTAGCGGAAGCCCGGAAGAGCACTTAGAGAGCTATATATAGTAAGTGCTAAATGCGAGCTCACTATTATGCCTTCATGGTGAAGCCAGAGAAGATCCGAGAGGCCCCACCAGAGTCTGGGCAATGAGGTTTAAGCTCATCTGATAGGATAGTGCTCAAATTAATAAATGTTTGAGGGCTTGCTCTGTGCCCACCCTGGGCTACGTATCAGGGCCAACAGGCAGATAGATATATCCTTTTAGATATTGGAAGCACCTCCATGTAGCTGGCACTCAGTGCATCTCTGTGATGGTAAGTTGTTGTGACGATGACTGTCCCCGACGTGCACTGCAGTACCAACCAGTCTCCAGCTTCCAGGGAGAGCCCAAATAGACTAGGGGTGCCCTGGAGGCTGAGCATTGGGAATCCTAGGGTGCTTTGAGGAGGACAACGATGGGAGAATTGCAGGTTAAACCTTAAACAGCAAGTCCCCCTCCCCCCATTTCGGAGTCCAGCACTAGGCAGTGTGACCTGGTGATCCTTGCCCCCTGGGAGGGTGGTTTGCAAGTGGAAGAGGCAGCTCTGGAGTTACCATGGCAATGGCATGTGTCCACAGCGAGATGGACACTTCTCTCCCAGACTCTCACCCCCTCTCTCAACCCGTACATAAGGGATGCTGGGTAACAGCCAAGGTCCAGAGAGGGTGTGGGTTTGGGAAAAAATACAGAGCATGTTCTGGCCTGGTGGGATCTGAGCTTCTGGGAATGGTTATTATAATTAATTTAAAACATTATTAGTCATGGGAATTATTTAAATTATCATTATTTTTCTTTTTGACTTGTGAGATCTTAGTTTCCCGATCAGGGATAGAATCTCTGCCCTCAGCAGTAAAAGCCCAGTCCTAACCACTGGACCATCAGGGAATTCCCTAAAATTATTATTAATATAAACCATGCTACTGTTTGGGGGGCACGATGTCCTAAGGTTTTTCCTGCATGGATAGATATTTCCCTGCAAGGGAATCTCTCTCTGCAAGGTGAGGAAGGGTCAAGCTATTCTGGTCCATTTTACAGATGGGGAAACTGAGGCTCAGAGGGGTGATGTCAAGCCTCAGAAAGGATTTAGCTCAGCCTGTCACAGCCTGGGCTCTCTCCCCCTCACAGGACCCCTGTCCTCTGCCCCGACTCCTCCCAGGTGCAAAGGAGAAATAGAGGAAAGTACTGGGTTTGGTTGATTTCCAAGCAGTTCAGGGATCTTGGCTCAAAGATGGGTGTTCAAGAGATGGGTCTGCTGAGGGTTGGGCCCCCGGGAGGCTCCTTTCGCAGCCCAAGCCGGCCGCCCCTCAACCCCGCTCCCCCTCAACCCCCGCCGTCTTCCTGCAGGCCCATGGCGGAGAGCTCCCTCTATCGGCAGCGACTAGAGGTCATCGCGGTAAGTGACGCCCTACCAGTGCGCTGCGCCCTGAGCCCTGGGCACCCCTCGCCATACCCAGGCCTCTTCCTCACCTCTTTCCTATCACAGGGAGCAGGCCTAGCGCTCTGAACGTGGGGGGAGCACCCTCAGCTCCAGCCGTGCCTGGAGCGCCCCACCAAAATCCTCAGGCCCCTCTGCTCCTCAGTTCTTCTGTATGATCATCAACATCCCCAGAATGGAGCTCTGCGGACTCCGCACTCTCAAATCGGCAGCATCTGTTCCATTCTTGAACCCTGTCTCCCAAACACACCATGTCTGAAACCCCCTCTCTCAGACCCCCATATCTGGACCTCATCTCTCTGAACCTCCATCTCTGAATCCCCATCTCACTAATCCTCATCTCTCTGGACCATCTCTACATCCTAGTCTCGCTGGATCCTCACGACTGCACCTCCATTTCCGACTCCCCACCTCACTAGCCCCCTCCATTGGATCCTCATATCTGGACCCCATCTCTCTGAATCGCATCCCTCTTAATCACTTATCTCAGACCCCTCCCCCTCTGGATTCCCATTCCCGGGGCCCTCCCCATCCACAGACCCCGCCCCCCTTCCGCCGGGGCGAGACCTCCGCAGCATCTGGGGCGCGGCCGGCCCCGCCCCTACCCGCTGCTGACTCAGCGCCTCCGCCCCTCAACCTTTTTCCCGCCTGGGGCCCCGACGTGTGTTCCGCTACACGGTGCGACTTGCAGCCCCGGGAGTCCCGGGAGCCCCCGGGAGCCCCGGCTAACCCGGCGGAGGAGGGAGGGTGGAAGGGGAGGCGGCGGCCCCGCCCGGCCCCACCCGGCCAGCGGGCAGCTCAGGGTCCTCTGTGCGCAGGAGAAGCGGCGGCTACAAGAGGAGATACGCGCGGCGCGCCGCGAGCTGGAGGAAGAGAAACTCCGCGTGGAGCGGCTCAAGGTTGGGGGCGGGCGGGGGCGCCTGCTTAGCCCGGGCAATGAAGTGGGGGTGTCTATGAGAGTCAGTTCTGGGAACCAAAGGAGCCTCTCTTTAGACATGGGGTTGGGGGAGTTGGTTCCAGCTTCGGGGATGGGCGTCTTCCCCAGCTTGGGAAGAGTGGTTGGTGGTGATGGGGGACGTTTGTTCCACCTTTGGGAAGATCTTGGGAACGTGTTTGTTCCGCTTTGGGGTAGAGAGGGGCTAAGAGGGACGTTTATTTCCCCTTTGGGGGTGTCTATCCCATTCTGGAAAAGTTGGGGAGATTGATGGGTGTTTCTTCCAGCGTGGGAAAGCTGTCGGCTGGGAACGGGGTGGCTTCCCACCTGGCATTATTAGGGCACGTATCCCAGCCTGAGGCAGAAATGTCTGTCCATCCACATGCCCCTTCTCATGGCCAGAGGAAGTCTCTCCGGGAACGCTGGCTAATGGACGGGGCAGCTGAGGAGCCAGAGCGGCCCCAGGATCCCACCTCACAGGACCCCCAGTCGCCTGAAGACCAAGCTCAGGCCCGCATCCGGAACCTGGAAGACAGCTTGTTCACGTGAGTAGGGCCCCCTGCCTGGTGGCTTTGCCTCTCTGACTAGGCCAGGCTCCTCTGCCTACTTCGCTGAGACTTCCGGTTGGGGGTAGCCCATTGAGCCTGGGGTCCAGGCTCCCAGCAGCCCCTTCTCTTCCCCAGACTCCAATCCCAGCTGCAGCTGCTGCAGAGTGCGTCCACAGGTGCCCAGCACAAGCCCTCAGGCAGGCCCACCTGGCGACGACAGGTGAGGAACTAGGGGATGTGACCAGCAGAGCTCAAAGCAGTACCTCTCCAAGCACAGTTGTTGTGTTTTTTTGTGACCCTGCATGTGGCTGTCTTAATTCCCTGACCAGGGATCAAACCCGTGCTTCCTGCAGTGGAAATGCAGGTACTTAACCACTGGACCACCAGAGAAGTACCCAAGCACAGTTTAGATCCTGGGTCCTCTTGTGGTCTTGGGCAAATTGCTTTCCATGCCTAAGCCTCAGTTTCCCCATCTCTAAAATGGGGATATATAACAATAGCACACCGCTGGAAGAGGCGTGAGAGAAGGTCAGTGAGATCATAGCTTGGTACCGGAAGCAGGCACAATGGAATGTTTTGATATGTTGTCGTGTTGTGTTAATCGCTCAGTCGTGTTCAACTCTTTGCGACCCCATGGACTGTAGCCTGCCAAGCTCCTCTGTTCATGGAATTCTCCAGGCAAGAATACTAGAGTTGCTATTTCCTTCTCCAGGGATCTTCCTGATCCAGGGATTGAACTGGGGTCTCCTGCATTGCAGGCAGATTTTTTATCATCTGAGCACTAGGGAAGCCCTATTTTGATATTTGATTGCCAATATGACCTAAATGAGGAAAGTAGTCAGAAAATGTTGTGGGGCAGGGTTGGGGCTGGGGGGCTGGGGCTGGGAGTTCCCTGGCGGTTAGGACTTGGTGCTTTCACTATAGTGGTCTGGGTTCAATCCCTGGTTGGGATTACTAAAATGATCCCACAAGCCGCACAGTTTGGCCAAAAAAAAAAAACAAAGATAAGAAAATGTGGGGATGTGTTCTCAGAATTCAGCCCCAAAAATGGGAAAAGGATCCCCATGAGATGGTCTAATAATTTGAGGCATCTCCATGATTTGAGGGGTTTGGGATTTTGTTTTGGTAATGCCTCTATTAAGATATAATCCACATGCCGTACAACATATGGGTCTTTGAAAACTAAGATGACTTTACTTAAAATCTGGCTCTCTGGGTTGTCCTTGAAGTCCATACCATAGATCCAGGAACATTATCCAGTATCCATAGATCCAGTAACTGATGCACCTGGCCACAGTAAGCTGTGGGTTTTCCACAGCCCCCATCTCTCCTTGATGCCTTACTTTGGCTCCCAGGTGCCTGTCTCAGGACAGAAGGGGAGAGGAGACCTTTGGACAGAGGAGGGTAGGATTGAGACCTATGAGGAGATCTGTGGGGTTTGGTTAAGGTGGTTGCATGGCCAGGTCCCCAGCTCCCCTCCCTGAGCTCATCTTTCCCTCCATCCCTTCCTCACTCCACTCCAGCCACCCTTGACCCTTTTGTATCCCTTGAACTTGCCTAATTCATTATAGCCTCAGGGCTTTGCACTTGCCTTTCCCCTCTTCCTGGAATGCCCTTTCCCACCTCTTGACTCAAGGCTGGCTCTTCTCACCTTTCAGGCCTTTTGGGTTCAGTGTCACCACCTCCAAGAGGCCCTCCTGCATCAATTTTTTTTTTTTAATACTTATTTGGCTGCATCAGATCTTAGTTGCAGCATGTGGGATCTAGTTCCCTGACCAAGGGTCGAACCGGTGCCCTGCGTTAGGAGCATGGAGTCTTAGCCACTGGACCACCAGGGAAGTCCCCCTCCTGCATTTTATACCTACAGGAGGCACCCCATCACCTCCCAGGCATTTCTTAGCCTTTTCCCCCTGCTATTACAGCCCTTCTCACTTCCTGAATTACAGATTTGTATTTTATGTTTATTACCTGCTTCCTTCCACTGGAATTTAAGTTCTAATAGCAAAAGTCTTAAGTATCCCTTAAGTGGGATTTCCTAGGTGACTCAGTTGTAAAGAATCCGCCTGCTGATGCAGGAGATGTGAGTTTGATCCCTGGGTTGGGAAGATCCCCTGGAGTAGGAAATGGCAACCCGATCTCATATTCTTGCCTGGAAAATTCCACGGGCAGAGGAGCCTGGCAGGCTACAGTTCACGGGGTCGCAAAGAGTCAGACATGACTGAGCACGCATGCATGTCCCTTAAGTAACCTCAGTAGCTAGCAGAGTAGATCCCCAATAGAGGGAGTGGCTGCATGGACACAGGATTGACTGGGTACATACGATGTGCAAGGCAGTGCAGCAGAGGGAGATAAGACAGGTGAGGAAGACTCATGGTTTGGTCCGAAAGTAATGGGGAGCCATCAGGGGAGTTTGAGCAGAGTAGGGGTGCTGGCATGCTGGAGGCTGGAAGTGAGATGTGGGCTGCCCTGACCTTGTTTCTGCCATCCCTGCAGGGTCACCGTCCTCTCTCCCAGCCCAACGTGGAGTCAGGTCCTGCAGGTGGGTGTTTTGAGGTCTGGGGATTGCAAGAGGAAGGGCCTGAATCTTACTCTGTTGCCCCATCTCTCCTCTTCCCTGACTCCCCCAGGCCAGACCGATCTAAACAAGAGAGCCTCCTTACCAGCCGGACCGGTGGGCGCATACCCGGAGTCCCCCTCCGAGCCCAGAACTGAGGCTGCCGGGGTTCCAGCAGCCCCGAGGCGGGTCCCTGGGGCAGCAGGGACCTCCTCAGAAGCCAATGGCCCCTGCCCTGGATCCAGCCCCCCTCTGGAGCAGGAGCCGAGTCAGGGGGTGCTAACACCTGAGGGGGCAGTGAATGAGGCCAAAGGAGGAGGCATGGTGAAGGTGGTGTGGGAGGGGCTGAGGCCCACAGAGGACTGTGCCATCGGGGCCACAGGCCTGGAGCTGGAGGCTAAGGTGGAGGAGATGGTGCTGGAGGCCATCGGGGACAGACAGGAAGCCAGCCGTCCAGAGCTCCCCTCATGGGTCAAGGAGGACAGGGCCATCACGGAGGTGGTCTGGGAGGGGATGGGGGGCACAGAGGGCAGTGACTTGGAGGCCATGGCGGAGGCAGGCAGGGGCCCAGAGGCCGTGCAGACCAGCTCCCTGGGGCTCCGGGAGGGATCAGGGGGAACAGCTCCTGGACAAGGTGCCCCCAGGAGCAGCCCTGATGGTGATGGGCAGGGGGTCTTTGGAGAGGAGGGGTCCTTCATCTGGGTGGAAAGAGTGACCCTCAGTGAGGAATGGGAGGAGCTGGAGGTGGAGGGGTTGGAAGGGCCAAAGGCACTGGGAAGGGAGGAAGAGGATGAGAGTCCATTGGGGGCGGAGGGCAGAGGCGAGGAGGAAACGTGGGAGGCGGAGAGGAGGCGGGTGGAGGGACCTGAAGGTGCAGAGAAGAGAGGCAGTGAGGGGAAGGCAGGCACGGAGCCAGAAGGAGCAGAGACGTCACTGGCGCTTGAGAGGAAAGGAAGCCCAGACTCCATGGAGCCAGAGAGAAGAGGTGAGGAACGCGTGGAAACAGAGATGGCAGGAGGTAACGAACCATTGTCAGCCGAAAGAAAAGAAGTTGAGGGACCTCTAGGGGCAGAGAGGGGAAGAGATGAAAAGCCATTGGGAGCAGAGCAGAAAGGAGGTGAGGAAAAGCTAGAGGCAATCCAAGAACCATTGGCAGCAGAGAGAGAAGGGGAGGAGTCACTGGCGGCAGAGAGAATAGGAAGTGAGAAGCCATTGGAGGAAAAGGAAAAAGGAGATGAGAAATCACAGAGGGTAGAGAGAATGGGAGATGAGGAGCCCTTGGAGGCAGAGAAAACAGGAGACGAGAAACCACAGAAGGTAGAGGGAACAGGAGGTGAAGAGCTACTGGAGGCAGAGAAGACAAGAGATGAGAAACCACAGAAGGTAGAGAGAACCGGAGGTGAGGAGCCATCAGAGGTAGAGAAAAATGAAGACGAGGACTCACTGAAGGTAGAGAGAATGGGAGGTGAAGAGCCATTGCAGACAGAGAAGACTCGCAGGGTCGAGGAAGAGCAGAGAGAGTCAGAAGAAGAAAAGGAATGTCAGGCAGAGGACGTGAGTGAGGCAGGGGCTCCCCCAGAAGCCAAGGAGGCGCCAAGGCCAGAAGATGAAGGACAGCAGCCCCAGGAGAAGCAGGAAGGCTCCCCAGAAGCAGAAGCAGTGAAGCCCCAAACTCCTGCTGAGGGCCAGGACCCCACTGGAGATGCCACCCCACTCCTGGCAGAGATGTCAGCTCAGGATCAGCCCGCTGAGTGCCAGCCACTGCTGCAGATGGAGGGGCCCAGGGCCAACCCCAGTGCCCGCCCCATGCCCACCTATGCGCCTGCCCGGCAGCCGGAGCCATCTGCCCCTCCAGAAGGTGAAGAGGCAAGCGGCCCTAAGCAGAAGACGTGCCAGTGTTGTGCGGTTATGTGAGCCCGTGCCCTCCACCCAACTCCCAGCTCCTCTCACAGCTACCTCGGCCTCTTGGCATCCAGCAGGCAGTCCCAGGCGCAGACGGGGCACCAAGGGACTGACCATGGCACCTGGGAGCCAGTTGGTCTACACGTCCACCTCCACCTGGGCTTCTGGACCCCTCACCCGCTGCCTGTGACCCTGGCCCTCTTCTGTGACAAAGCCTTTTATACTTGAAAATAAAAGTTAAGCATTCGGACAGTGTGAATGTGTGTGTTGCCGGCCCACAACCACCTCACTGTCTGCTGGTGGGAAGTGGAGGGCTTGACTCTGCTAGAAGCAGATTGAGTCAGTGAGAGTTAAATAGATGTGGCTGCTGTAACAAAAAGATCTCAAGCTAGAGTAGCTATCAAAAGAAAAAATTTTATTTCTTTGGACACTTCTATGGCATCACTTGGAAACTCTTGTGTTCTTTCTGTGTAGTCAAAGCTGCATCACAGGGCATACCAATGCTCCAGCTCATGGGAAAGGGAAGGGAATGTGGAAGAGCCCCCACCCAGGCCCAGCGTTGGCACATGTCACCTCTGCTTACGTTTCACCAGTGAGAACTCAGTCCATGGTTACACCTAGCTGCAAGGGAGGCTGGGAGTGCATCCGACTACAGTTCTATTATAGCAGCAGGACAGATATGGGGAGTAGCTGCCACTCTGGATATCACGTATTTTTCCTTTGCTCCCTCATCCATCCACATTTTCCCTGCAGGGCCAGGCCCTTCTCTGTAGGGGTCCTTTAGTCTCAGCTCTTCCTTGGCTGGGTGTCCTCAGGCAAGTGACTCAGCTCTGAGCCTCTATGTCTTCATCTGTCAAAGGAGTTCCCCTCTCCCCTCCTGAGGTCAGTTCAGGCCGTAGCCTGGAGCCTGCAGTGGGGCTTAGAAGGCCCAGCTCCTCAGGCGTGGGCAGGAAGTGTTTCTCATACCCAGAGTCCAGTGGTGCCAAGGGCTGGGGGGGCTCCTTAACTGGAACCTGCTCTATTTCCTCCACTTCCAGGATGGGTGAGTCACCAGGGGGCTGGGCCTGGGGCACCTCCTGGGGAGAGAAGAGACCGAGATTGTTCCCCTTGTACCTGTGAGTGTGCGTGCTAAGTTGCTTCAGTCGTGTCCGACTCTGCAACCCTATGGACCGCCAGGCTCCTCTGTCCATGGGATTCTCCAGGCAAGAATACTAGAGTGGGTTGCCATGCCCTCCTCCAGGGATCTTCCCAACCCAGGGATCAAACCCACGTCTCCTGCCTTGGCAGATGGATTCTTTACCACTAAATCCTGGGAAGCCCCTTCCCCTCATACTCCCCACCCTAATTCTCAACTATCCCCCACTGTCCAGCTTTCCCCAACCCCCTAGAGGGCCCCAAGAAGCCAGGCTTTTCACTCACCTTCATGTGTGGCAGGCTGAAGTTGCTATTGGCAGGGTCAGGAATCTTCTCCCAGACCCAGTGGGGCAGTACCTTGTGCTGCAGGTGGACACACCTGGCAAGCAGGTTAAGAGTCAGGGCAGGGAAGCCAGGTGGCGAGATACCCATGCCCAGATGGCAAGGTCCAGGATGTCACAGAGCTCTGAAGCATCATCCCCTTATCCCCAAAGCCCCTGCCCCCCTGCCAAGCCAAGCTCAGCGATGCCCAGCTGCCCTCCCCACCTGGGCAGAGACCTGTGTGTCTGACAGCCTCACCTTCCGCAGGTGGCCAGGCTCACACCACAGCCGGTCAGGAGCAAACCCCACAGCAGAAAGACAACCGACAGAACTTTCCAATTCAGGGTGTTATCTGGAGGGCAAGGGGGAGGGGCAGAAGAGCATTTGGACACCAAGAAGGCCGGGAGGGCTCAGGGAAGGCTCATGGGTGGGGCAGGGCACAGGTAAGGAAGCGGATAAATGGGCAGGGCTCATGAATGGGCGAGGGCTTCTCAAGTGGCCCAGTAGTAAAGAATCTGCCTGCCAATGCAGGAGATGCAGAAGACTTGGTTTCAATCCCTGGATTGAGAAGATCCCCTGGAGAAGGAAATGACAACCCACTCCAGTATTCTTGTTGGAGAATCCCACGGACAGAGGAGCCTGGTGGGCTACAGTCCATGGGGTCACGAAGAGTCAGACATGACTCAGCGACTGAGCATGCACACATGAATCGGTAGGGGGAGTCTCAGAGTGGGAGTGGGACTTGTGAGAAGGTCAAGGTCAGGGATGGGTGAAAGGGTCAAAGACACACATTGCCTGTTAATCCACAGCAGTATTTAGCAGCATCAAAATGCATCATCGACATCCCCAAGTCAAAAGGTTGTCTACCCAGTGAAGTTCAGTAAGGATTATGTAACCCCTTCCAGTGGAATAGGGCCCCTTCACATAGCAGTCCCACCCCAGACCTCTACCTGGTAGGTGAAACTGGAGGCTTGGACCAGGTGGGCCCTGTCCTGCGATGGTGGAGGCAGTCATCCACAGCTTGCAGGGACCCCAGTGAAGGTCAGGCAGGGTGATGGTTCGGGTGCTGCCAGTCACTGAAGGACATACCCAGAGAGGTGAGGGAGGCAGTCAAGTCCTGCCTCAGGACCTTTGCACATGCCATGCTGTCTGCAACACTCTCTCCCAGATATCCACATGGTTCCCTCCTCCCCTCCTTCAGCTCTTTGCTCACAGGTCACCTATTCAGTGAGAACTGTCCTGACTGCCCCCCCAACCCCAACCAATTAAAACAGCACTGGCTTCTCCATTCATCTTCCTTGCTTTATTCCTCTACCCAGCACTTACCATCATCTGACACACTGCATAGATATATTTACTTTATCTATGCCTGCATGTCCCCCATGAGAAGTTAGGGCCACGAGGGCCATATTCCTAGAGTCGTGTCCAACTTTAGTCAGTGCCTGGCACATAGAAAGCACTAAAAAATGATATACAGTTGACCTTTGAACAAGGCAGGGGTTGGGGGTGTTGACTCTTAACTCTGTTAAAAATCCAAGTACAGTATAATTTATAGTCTGCCCTCCTTATCTGTGCTACTGCTGCTGCTGAGTCAAGTCTGAATCTTTGCGACCCCATGGACTATAGCCCACCTGGTTCCTCTGTCCATGGAATTCTCCAGGCAAGAATACTGGAGTGGGTAGCCATTTCCTCCTCCAGGGGATCTTCCCGACCCACAGATTGAACTCGAACCTCCTGCATCCCTTGCACTGACAGGCAGGTTCTTTACCACTGAGTCACCAGGGATGCCCTCCTTATCTGTGGTTCCTCAATAGGGGCTTCCCTGGTGGCTCAGATGGTAAAGAATCTGCTTGCAATGCAGGAGACCTGGATTTGGTCTCTGGGTGGGGAAGATCCCCTAGAGAAGGGAATAGCTACCCACTCCAGTATACTTCCCTGGAGAATTCCATGGACAGAGAAGCCTGGTGGGCTACAGTCCAGGGTCGCAAAGAGTCAGACACAACTGAGCAACTAACACACACTCTGTAATTCCTAGTTCCACATCAGCAGATTCAACCAACCATAGATAGTACTGTTAAAATTTACTATGGAAAAAAGTCATGTATAACTAGACCTGCACAGTTCAAAACTATGTTGTTCAAGGGTCAAGTGTGTATTGGAACAAATGAATGCATGAATATCATATCCCTCAGGATGCACAGGATCCAGTGAAGGGAAATCTGCTTCAGACCAGGGGAAGACATCTGCACCTCCCAGAACTGTTTTTGTTTACTTCTTTGACCGTGCCTTACAGTTGTGGGATTTTCGTTCCCCTACCAGGGATTGAACCCAGACCTTCAGCTGTTAAGAGTCCTAACCACCTGTCCAACAACTATTATCAGTTATTGATAAAGGGCTGCAACTGAAGGGCCTTGATTCCCCAGCACTTCTAGCTGTTGAGGCAGGCAAAATGTTTCAGACCAGAAAAAGCTGTCAGGCCAGGAATGCAGGTGCCAGAGACTGGGAAATAAATTCTGGGCTCTGAGTGGGGCCCTGATGCCACCCATCACAGAAAATAAGGCTCCTGAAATCCTTTCTCAAAATCTGTGGTGCCATATAGCCTTCCCCAACTGTGAATTTTCCAGAATTGGGGCTCCTCTTCTTTTGTCTATATGTACTTATGGTCTTGGGACTCCATCCTTAATCTCTCACTCAATGCCCTTCTCAGGCTGTCTCAAGCTCTTTACACCAAGACAGACTGCAGTGTTAAATCTCACCCTGGAATTTATTGCTAGATCTGAAACTTGAGTACCTGACCATCTCATGGACAATCCCACTTGGATGAGCATGTCACATGCAACAAATCCAAATGGGTCCCCCAAATTCTTCTCTAAAGTCCCTTCCACTGGACCACCAGGGAATTCCCTGGCGGTGTGTGTTTTTAACTGAATATGCCACATAAAGCTATCTAAGCTAAAACATCGAGTAGAAAAGAGAGCTGCAAAACATCAGTCATAAGCTTTAGGGGCCTATAACATGGTTCTCTTTTAATAATAATAATAGGTACATGTACTCATAAAAGGAGAAAGGGGAGCAGAGGATGAGACGGTTAGATGGCATCACCCACTCAACAGACATGAATCTGCGCAAACTCCGGGAAATATGAAGGACAGGGGAGCCTGGCATGCTGCAGTCCATGGGGTCGCAAAGAATCAGACATAATTTAGCAACTGCTGCTGCTGCTAAGTTGCTTCAGTCGTGTCCGACTCTTAGCGACCCCATAGACGGCAGCCCACCAGGCTTCCCCGTCCCTGGGATTCTCCAGGCAAGAACACTGGAGTGGGTTGCCATTTCCTTCTCCAATGCATGAAAGTGAAAAGTGAAAGGGAAGTTGCTCAGTCGTGTCCGACTCCCAGAGACTCCATGGACTGCAGCCCACCAGGCTCCTCCGTCCATGGGATTTTCCAGGCAAGAGTACTGGAGTGGGGTGCCAGTGCCTTCTCCATTTAGTAACTGAACAACACATAAATATATATGATTTTTAACCCAGTGATATCTATGTACTCATGCAAAGTGCAGTTATGGCAAAGTAACTATGTTTAAAAAAAAATAGGCTTTATCAGTTAGAGACAAAGGCAGAAATACCAAATTATTTAAGGGTGAAATGACACCAAAGACACACTAGGTAAAAAGCATGGGGGATACACTGAACAAGAATGATTAAATGCAGTTAACTATTGAAACCGGATGGTGGATACACAAGGGTTTGCTACAGTTTTTCCTACTTTCACTTGAAATTGTCTATAGTAAAAATGTTTAAAATTTTCAAACACCACAACTCAAAAACAACACAAAAAACACAACTCCCATCTTTGTGTTAATGTACACAGGGCAAAATATGGAAGCTGCATGATCAGTATCACTGAAGTGATGAGAACGCTGATATATTACCAGTCCATTCTGAAGGAGACCAGCCCTGGGATTTCTTTGGAAGGAATGATGCTAAAGCTGAAACTCCAGTACTTTGGCCACCTCATGCAAAGAGTTGACTCATTGGAAAAGAGTCTGATGCTGGGAGGGATTGGGGGCAGGAGGAGAAGGGGACGACAGAGGATGAGATGGCTGGATGGCATCACTGACTCAATGGACATGAGTCTGAGTGAACTCTGGGAGTTGGTGATGGACAGGGAGGCCTGGTGTGCTGCAGTTCACGGGGTCGCAAAGAGTCGGACGCGACTGAGCGACTGAACTGAACTGAACTTTAATGTGTCGGTTTTTAAAATACTTTCATTTTTTTATTTTTGGCTGTGCTGGGTCTTTGTTGCTGAGCGGGTTTTCTCTAGTTGTGGCGAGCATGGGGCTACTCTCTAGTTATGGGGCACAGACTTCTCATTGTGGTGGCTTCTCTTGTTGCGGAGGTAATCGGGCTTCAGTAGTTGCAGTACGTGGGCTCAGTAGCTGAGGTTCTCTGGTTCTAGAGGACAGGCTCATAGTTGTGGCACGCAGACTGCGATGCCCCGAGGCATGTGGGATCTTCCCGGATCAGGGACCAAACCCTTGCCTCCTGCACTGGCAGGTGGATTCTTCACCACTGAGCCACTAGGGAAGCCCCAGTGTGTCAGTTTTTAAAACAAGAACAGATAACTTTTGTAATCAGAAGAAAAGAATATTTTGAATTTTTATTACTTTTTAAACTTTTTATGGTATGTATTGGAGAAGGCAATGGCACCCCACTCCAGTACTGTTGCCTGGAAAATCCCATGGACGGAGGAGCCTGGTAGGCTGCAGTCCATGGGGTTGCAAAGAGTCAGACACGACTGAGGGACTTCACTTTCACTTTTCACTTTCATGCACTGGAGAAGGAAATGGCAAGCCACTCCAGTGTTCTTGCCTGGAGAATCCCAGGGAGGGGGAGCCTGGTGGGCTGCCCTCTATGGGGTCACACAGAGTCAGACACGACTGAAGTGACTTAGCAGCAGCAGCGTGGTATGTATGTGAGATGATGGATGTTAACAAAATTTATATGGGGAATTGTTTCACAATATTTGTAAGTCAAACCATTACAATGTACACCTTAAACATACACAGTGTGCTTGTCAATTATATCTCAACGTGACTGTGGGGGAAAGGGTAATAAAGACAATTTAGGGACTTCCCTGGTGGTCCAGTGGTTAAGAATCTGTCTGCCAAAGCAGGGGACACAGGTTTGATCCCTGGTCCAGGAAGATGCCACGTGCTGCAGAGCGACTAAGTCCATGCACCACCACAAAGGAAGCCTGAGCACCGTACAGCCCGTGCTCCACAACAAAAGGAGCCACTGTGATGAGAAGCCCGTCAACTGCCGCAACTAGAGAAAGCTAGCAGCAGCGACGGAGACCCAGCGTAGCCAAAAATAAGAAAGGTACTTTTAAAAGGAATTTGTGCTCAGAGTAAAAATTTAGTCTATATCCAAAGGTATAAAAAAAGAAGTAAAAATCATATGTAATTCTAAAATCCCTATTGATGCTGTGGAGGAATTTCTTTTCATAGTTGTGTCTCTGCTTTGCTCAGTGCTGGGTTTATTGTATAAAAGTGGAACCATCCCGCAAAGTTTTATAATCCTTTTATCTTTTTTCACTTAATAAAATATGACAGGCATCTTTCAATGTCAATAAATATAGATCGGACTCTTCATTTTAAATGGCCACATGACAGTCTATTACACTGATAGCCACCAGGGTTATTACCCACTAGGGAACCCAGGATATCAGGTTTTCTCGTAGGGGCTGAGAGGGAGCCAAAAGGTTCCTTGGGGGCAAGAGGAGGGGTGGACTGATGGGGCTGGGGCAGAGGCAGTGGAGCTCACCGTTCTTGCAGACAGAAGGCCTGGTTCCACTCTGTGTACACAGGGTGTAGTGGGTGAGATGGCCCCGGAGTTGCTGCCTTGGGACCTCTCCCCATGCTACAGCAGGGGTCCCTGAGGGGGCATCCTGGATTCGCCAAACCACTGGCCCCGATAACGGTACTGGCGAGAGAAAGTCAGCGGGTCAAGTTCTGCCACGGTTTCAGAACCCTCCATCCTCCAAGCCCACCACTTACCTAGCTCCTCTCTGAACTTCCAGACGGAGGGGGCCGGGGCCAAGCCCCACGGAGAGATCGCGGTCACCGTGATTCGGTAGGGGACCCCTTCCTTGAAATCCACTGAGTAGGGCAGGAACAAAGACCAGTTAGAGCTGGCTCCCCTCCCCAACGCGTTTCTTATTTTGTAAGGAATCTTCATTTGTGTCTCCAGAGGGACACTCTGCTACAAGGGTTTTGAGGGAAAGTAATTTATCTGGGAGGTAACCATAGAAAACACCAACAGGGCAGTGGGGAAATGAAGCGGGGAAGGAAAGAAACCCAGGCAACTGTGCGTTAGAGAACAAGTTCCCAATATGACCAACCAAGGCTTAGTCCCACCGGTGCCCTCTGGGTGGCAGAAGAGCTGACAATCCTGAACTCCATCCCACCCAAGGAGGGAGGGAGTTGGGGTATTTATCCATCGACCATTATCAGTCATTGGTGAAGGGCTGCATCTGAGGGGCCTTGATTCCCAGGCACTTCGGCTGTCTAGGCAGGCAAGATGCTTCAGGCCAGAGAAAGCCCTCAGGCCAGGAATGCAGGTGCCAGAGACTGGGAGATAAACTCCGGGCTCTGAGTGGGGCCCTGACATCATCCATCATAGTAAATAAAGCTCCTGAAATCCCTTCTCAAAACCTGTGGTGCCATATAGCCTTCCTCAACCAGGAACTTCCTAAAACTGGGGCTCCTCTTCTTCTGTCCATATATACTTATGGTGTTGGGACTTTATCCTAAATCTCTCACTTGACACCTTCTCAGGCTATCCCAAATTCTTTATACCAAGGACAGACTCCCCAGTGTTAAATCTCAGCCTAGAACATATTGCTAGATTTGAGACTTGAGTATCTGACAGTCCCATGGACAATCCCACTTGGAGGAGCATGTCAGGTACAACAAATCCAAATAGGTCCCCCAAATTCTGCTGTAAGACTCCCCAACAAGAACCTGCTTGCTTCTCTCCCTTTGTTCCCTCCCAGAAGGAGCAAACACAGTCCTTTCTGAGAGAGAAAGTGTTACTCCCTCAGTCGTGTCCGACTCTTTGCAACCCCATGGACTGTAACCCACCAGGCTTCTCTGTCCATGGACTTCTCCAGGGTAGAATACTGGAGTGGGTCGGCATTCCCTTCTCCAGGGAATCTTCCAGACCCAGAGACTAAAGCCAGGTCTCCTGCACTGCAGGCAGATTCTTCACTGTCTAAGCCACCAGGGAAGCCCACAGTCCTGGGTTTCTCAATTTCAGCCCTCACCCTCCCAGTCTGTTCCTCCCACTGCAGACAGGGGGCACCTGTGAGCAACTGAGTCAGGACACACCCTTCCTCTGCTTAGAACCCCGAGTGGCTCCCGCCTCACGGGCAGAAAAAATCAAAGTCTTCTCCATGAGCCACGAGGCTTTGCACATTCTGCCCCGTCCTCTCCCTGCCCTTACCTCCTCCCACTTTCCCCTTTGCTCATTCTATTCCAGCCACACCGGCCTCCCCGCTGTCACTCTAACACATAAGGCACATTTCTGCCTCAGAGCCTTTGCACTGGTTGTCTCCTCTTGTTTTTCCCTTAGACCATGGATCCTTCAGGTCTTAGTTTAAATGCCACTTTCCCAGAGAGACTTTTTCTTTTTTTTCCCTAAAATAAATATCTTCCCTCCTCCCCCTTTACTTTGCCCCAATTACATTACAGGGGTTTCCCTGGTGGCTCAGCGATAAAGAACCCTCCTACAATGCAGGAGACGCAAGTTTGATCCCTGCGTCAGGAAGATCCCCTAGAGAAGGAAATGGCACCCACGCCAGTATTCTGGCCTGGAAAATCCTGTCGACAGAGGAGCCTGGCAGAGTCGGACACAACTTAGCAACTAAACAATAAATTGCATCACAGAGGTATTTGGTTTTTGTTCCACTGGTTGCTGGCCCTACAAGATGAGGATGGAGATGTTGGTGGGGATGAGGGTAGGGATGCTGTTGAGAGGAGAGTAGTGATAGTTCAGGGTTTGGCTTTAGGAACTTGACTGCTGCTGCTGCTGCTGCTGCTAAGTCGCTTCAGTTGTGTCCGACTCTGTGCGACCCCATAGACGGCAGCCCACAAGGCTCCCCCGGCCATGGGATTCTCCAGGCAAGAACACTGGAGTGGGTTGCCATTTCCTTCTCCAAGGAACCTGACTAAGTGGTTCAAATCTTGGTTCCACCACATACTTGCTGTATGGCCTCAGGGGAGTTGCTTAACCTCTCTGAGCCTTTTTCTTTATCTTCATGATAATAGCAGAAACCTGCTTTATAAGGAAGATTGAATGGTTTCACGCTGATGGAAAGGCCAGTACACATTAGCTGCCATCACCGTGTTTGTTGTTTAGTTGCTAAGTCGTGTCCAACTCTTGTGACCCCACGGACTGTAGCTCTCCAGGCTCCTCTGTCCAGGGGATTTCCCAGGCAAGAATATTGGAGTGGGTAGCCATTGCACTGCATTGCACTGCCTCTCCTGCACTGCAGGCGGATTCTTTACTGCTGAGCCACCGGGGAAGCCCATCATTGTGTACCAGTCTCTAGAACAGGGCTTGGCACACAGTGGGTAGTCAACGAATATTTCTTGCATGAATTAATAATACTTGACCACTCCTCTGCAAATCCAGCCTCTCCTCTGTTCTCCAACAGCTGAAATGGGAACCCTGGTGCTCTTCGGCCTCACCTGGCAACACTGCACTGAGGTTCCCAGGAGGAAGCCGGACCCAGTTGAGGTCCTCCACGGGGTCGCCGTCTCGAATCCAGTCCACCACATGCTCCTGCAGCTCCCCAGGCTCCTGTTGCCAAGTCACCAGCAGCTCTGTGTTTCCAGAGATGCTCCTGACCACCACGCCATGGGGGGCAAAGTCTGGACCTAGAGGATGGGGAGGAGAAATCTCAGCTGTAAACTTGGGAAGTCTCCACTTGCGCCTCCAAGGAATCTCACAAAGGAAGTTCACAGCCTCTTACCCAAGCAGGTCAAAGAGAGGTTGGTAGGAATTTCCCAGCTTGTGGCATTCACAGCAGACACCCCCACCCACTCTGCTTGGGTGGGGATGGAGAAGTTGCAGTAGGGGGTCTCCTCCTGGATCACCTCCTGATCCTTAACCTGGATCCAGACTCTGTAGGTCACCTGCATGCAGAGCCCTGAAGCCTAAAGGATGAGGGGAAGGAGGGGTGAATCTCTCTCCTTATCAGGCACATACTGTGCATCTCAGTGAGGTCACTGGATAAACGCATCAGTGAAACATTTTTGTTGGTTTCACTGTTGTTTAGTCCCGAAGTCGTGTCCAATTCTTTTGTGACCCCATGGAGTGTAGCCCGCCAGGTTCTTCTGTCCATGGGATTTTTCCAGGCAAGAATACTGGAGTGGGTTGCCATTTGCTTCTCCAGGCCAATCCTCCTGACCCAGGGATCGAACCTGCATCTCCTGCACTGGCAGGTGGATTCTTTACTGCTAAGTCACCAGGGAAGCCCTGGTTTCACGGTACAGGTGAGGAAACCAAGCCTCAGAGGGGCTCAACAGCAGAAGTGAGATTAGAATACAGCTAGTGAGCCAGAACTAGGGTGTAAAGCAAGAAAGCATACCCAAAATCCAATCAAGATAAATTATATTTTAATGCAATATTTTTAAAATTTATTTTTACTGAAGTATAGTTGATTTATGAAGCTGTGTTAATTGCTGCTGTAAGCAAAGTGACCCCCCATACATACATATATATACATATATATATATATATATATATATATACACACATTCTTTTTCATACTCTTTTTCATAATGGTTTATCACGGGATATTGAATATAGTTCTCTGTTCTACAGTAGGACCTTGTTGTAATATAGTATTTTAATCAATCAAAACTAATGCAAAAAAAACAAAAACAAAAAAACCATGACAAACAAATTATCAAGATTTTAAGGGACTTCCCTGGTGGTGGAGTGAATAAGAATCCGCCTGCCAATAGGGGGAACATGGATTCGATTCCTAGTCTGGGATAATTCCACATGCTGCGAAGCAACTAAACCCATGGGCCAAAACTACTGAAGCCTGCTCACCCTAGAGCCAGCAAGCTGCCAGCTGCTGAGCTCACGAGCTGCAGCTACTCAAGCTGTCTATAGCCTGTGCACCACCAGAAGAGAAGCCACTGCAGTGAGATGCTCATGCACCGCAACTAGAGGGCAGCCCTTGCTCTCTGCATCTAGACAAAGCCCACATGCAGCAACGAAGACCCAGTGCAGCCAAAAATAAATTTTTAAAAAACAAGAGGAAATAAAGTGATTTCTAAAAAAATATTTTAAGTAAAGACAAAATCTGGCCACGCACTTATATAACCCTGCTTCACTCAGCTTACCCCATTCTGTCCTGTGTGGTTCTTAGGGACTGCAAAACTCCCACTGTTGTACAGAGGAGTGGTTATGTGTAGCAAAGAGGATGGTACCTTCCAGAGTTCTTTGGGGAAACTTGTGAGAATATCTGGTTGCCTCAATGATTGGTATTTGATGCTCAAGAGCCAGGGACACTACCCTCTCCTAGAAACAAAAAGTTGTCCCACCTCCGTTGTGACTTTAGACTGTCATCCCAACTGGAAACTTCTGTAGATAAAAAAAATCTAGCAATTTTAGCTGATCCTAAGACCAAACACCATTTGCTGTATAAATACAAAACCTTAGGGGACCTGGTTTTAATATTCACTGAATGTTAAAATATTCTGAACATATAGGGACTTTCCAGGCAGTTGTGATCATCGATTTCCAGCACGATCTGTGTTCTGATCAGAGAATTTCTCAACATGTCTTGCATTGTCTCATCCCTTTGAAGTCCTGGGAAACTGGCTCAATAGCCTGGCATGTGGACGACTCTGGTAAATGTCCTATTTGGTATGGAAAGAATGCATGTTCAGATGTTTCCTATGTGAGTCCACTTGGGTGTCTGCTACTCACATGTTCAGATCTTCTAGATCTTGACTTGTTTTCCATCTGCTTGTTATGGAATTACTTAGAGGAGCATGTTAAAAATCTCCCACAATGGTTATGAATTCATAGAGTTCTCCTTGTAGTTCTGCCAACTTTTACTTTATGTATTTTAAAGCTATGTTATGAGGTACATGGAGCTTCCCTGGTGGCTCAGACGGTAAAGAATCTGCCTGCAATGCAGGAGACCCGGATTCTATCCTTGGGTGAGAAGATTCCCCAGAGGAGGGCATGGCAACCCGTTTCAGTATTCTTGCCTGGAGAATACCATGAACAGAGAAGCCTGGTGGGCTACAGTCCATGGGCCCACCAAGAGTCGGATACCACTAAGAGACTAACACAACCCTGTCAGGGAGGTACAGATTTAGTACTCATGTCACACTGGTGAACTGAATACCTTGCCGTTATGCAGTAGCCTTATGTCCCATTTATTTTCTGTTGAATGTTACAATATACTGTACACTGTATGTTACAACACAATACACTGTATTTATACGTTTTAAAATATATATATATATATGGGTTATAAGAACTATATTTCTTTTTTATAATTTTACTTATGTATTATCTATTTGGGGCTGTAATGGAGCTTCATTGCTTCACGGGCTTTTCTCTAGTTGCAGAGAGTGGGGGCTACCAGTTGTGGTACTTGGGCTTCTCACTGCGGTGGCTTCTCTTGTGGAGCACAGGCTCTAGACACACGGGCTTCAGTACTTGAGGCACATGGGCTCAGTTGTGGCTCCCGAGCTCTAGAGTACAGGCTAAACGGTTGTGGCCCACAGGCTTAATTGCTCAGTTGCATGTGGGATCTTCCCGGATGGGAGACTGAATCCCTTTCTCCTGCACTGGCAGGCAGATTCTTTACCACTGAGCCACCAGGGAAGCCCTGAGCTATGTACTTCATTTCAGTATAGTAAAGGGGCATTACAAGGTATGTGTCATCAAACAGAGGCACTGAGGGACTTTGCTGGTGGTCCAGTGATTGACTCCATGTTTCCAATGCAAGGAAGCACAGGGTTGATCCTTGGTCAGGGAACTAAGACCCCACAGGCCCTGGAGCATGGCCAAAAAAAGTGAAAAAAAAAATATTTAAATAAATAAAATAAAGGTAGCGAAACTGTGAATTATGCTTTGAAAGCCAATAAACATCAGCTCTGCCGTGTACCAGTTGTGTGGTTTGGGGCAACCTCTCTGCGTCTCATTTTCTCATCTGTAAAGTTTGTCAATATAAATAAGTGTGTAGGCGAGGACCGGGCACACAGTGAGAACTCTAGAAATATTACGCATGGTTAAAGTCAGTGATGTTATTAGATCGTGTGGCCCAAGAAAGTGAGAGCCCTGTTATTTGGTTTCTCGCCATGTTTACTGTGAGTCAGGGCCTTGCAATGCATGGAACCGACTAGGTGCTTAACAGACTTGGGTCAGTGAGAACTGTTTCATTCTTGTCTGTCATCTCACAAGCCCTGTTTTTGTTTTTGTTTTGTTTTGTTTTTTAAATATTTATTTATTTATTTGGCTGCACCAGGTCTTAGTTGAGGCACACGGAATCTTCAATTTTCATTGCAGTAAGTGGGGTCTTTTAGCATACAGAATCTAGTTCCCTGACCAAGGATCGAACCCAGGTGCCTTGCATTGGGAGCTCAGAGTCTTAGCCACTGGACCACCAGGAAATCCCTACAATGCCCCCTCCCCCGACCTTTTAAATTTATTTATTTATTTATTTTATTCTTGGCTGTTCTGGATCTTTGTTCCTGGACTCTGGCTTTTTCTAGTTGCTGCGAGTGGGGACTACTCTAGTTGTGGTGCTCGGGTTCCTCACTGTGGTGGCTTCTCTTATTGCAGAGAATGGGATCAAGGGCATGAGGGCTTCAGTAGCTGTGACACCTGGGCTTAGCTGCCCCAGGGTATGTGGGACCTTCCCAGCCCAGGGACTGAACTCGTGTCCCCTGCATTGACAGATAGATTCTTAGCCACTGGATCATGAGAGAAGTCCCAAAACAATGCCCTTTTGATACTAACATCAAAGCCCTTAGCATACCCGGCTATACTTTGTGGAGCTGAGCCTTGTATTGCTTCTAAATCTTTGCACCCAACGTCTCCCCCACTGCCTGGAACACTCGTACCCATCTTCAAGTCTCAGCTCAGATCCCTACTTTCAGTCAACACTGGTGGAGTCTTGCTCTGAGCCCAGCGCCATGCCAGGATCTCCCTGATGATCCCCCTCCTTGAAACCCTGAAGCAGCCTCAAGAGGGCAGC
Organism: Bos grunniens; assembly: GCF_055505025.1. Lineage (NCBI taxonomy): Eukaryota > Metazoa > Chordata > Mammalia > Artiodactyla > Bovidae > Bos > Bos grunniens. The sequence continues at coordinate 11,729,822 of NC_141171.1, forward strand.
AGAGTAGCCTCTGTTTTGTTTACGTCATTGGTTTTTGGTTTGGGGGTGTTTTTGATTTTGCAGCAGTGGGCAGCTTGTAGGCTCTTAGTTCCCTGACCAGGGATTGAACCCATGACCTTGGGAGTGAAAGCTCGGAGTCCTAACCGCTGGACCACCAAGTAAGTCCCTGCATCACTGTTATCCAGGGTTTCCTGACATGGGCAGAGAAATGGGTTTTCACAACTCACCTTCCACAGAAGCAGGGGTTCCTGTCCACCTGGTGCCCCACAGATGTTCCCCATGATCCACACATCTTTTGGAGCTGGTGAGGATGGAAAAAGAAGAGACAAATGGGAATGGCATGATGGCCTGACTTCCAGGAGAGGAAAAGATGGGAAGCCCAGAGATCCTCACCAGAGGGTGGTGTCTGGAAGGGCAGAATGGGGCTCCACTCGCCCCACAGATCCTCCTCTTTGTCCACTTGGCAGCGGCCGAACATCTCGTAGCCAGTGGCCAGTTCCAGGTCCTGGATCTCAATGGGCATCAGAGGTATAGACTTCACTTCCGGTTCCAGCTGGGGGAGTGACATGTGAGTGATGAAGCTGAAGGCTGAATTGAAAGTTGACCTTTTATATGTCGATGTGTGTGCTCAGTCACTTTAGTCCAGTCCAACTCTTTGGGATCCCCTGGACTGTAGCCCACCAGGTTCCTCTGTCCATGTGATTTTTCTGGCAAGAATACTGGAGTGGATTGCCATGCCCTTCTCCAGGGAATCTTCCTGACCTAGGGATAGAACCCATGTCTCTTGCATCTCCTGCATTACATGCACATTCTTTACCACTGAGCCAGCTGGGAAGCCCTTAGCTGCCAACAGGATGACCAGTACTGTCTTGCTTTGCCTGGGAGACAGAGTGGGTTCTCAAGACACAGGGCTTTCAGTTTTAAAATTGGGACAATCCCTGGCAAAAAGAGACAATTTGATTATCCTCTGTGCCAGGTATAGCAGTAGGTGGGAAATTCTATTATTGTTCTCATTTTACAGATGAGGAAAACTAAGGTCATGTGAGGGAAAGTGACATACCCAAGGTCACAGAGCTGGTGAGTACTACAGCTGAGATTCATTCCCAGGCAGTAGGATTTCAACGTCTGTATCTTAGCACTGTTCTGAACTGCATGAATATTCCCAGTGAAAACAAGTCTACCCTACCTTGTGGTGCTTGGCACCCCAAGCTGTGACTGAGATCGTTGGTTATCTCCAATACCCATTCTCGGCTGCTTCTTTTGGAAACCCTGAGTATCTGTCAGGACCATGTGTATCAAGAACAAAGACCACATTTCCCAGTCTCCCTTGCAATCAGGTGAGACCATGTGACTACATTTTGACCAATGAGATATGAGATGAAAGATACATGTAACTTTGGGGCTGTGCTCTTAAAGTGTTTGGGCAGGCTCCCCAACTCCTGGGGTCCCATTGCTCTGGAGCTTTCGTCCTTTTTTTTCGCTGTGTGTGAGCTTGGGAAAGTTGCTTAACCTCTCTGAGATTCAGTTTCCCCAACTACGAAACAGAGATCATAAAATAACCTATATTAGGGAAGTCAGGAGTACAGTCCTCATTGAGATCATCCATGCAGATTGCTTAGCTTGGTACCTGATGCATGCCTGGTGCTTGGAAATATGAGCTTCTTTTATTATTAACACTTTTAAGTGTTTATTGAAAACCAGGCTCTGTTCCTCATCTGTAAAATGGGTAGGCACAAAACACATCTACCTCAAAGAGTTCTTGTAAGGATTTGATAAAGAGCCTCCAACAGTGTGTGGCACACAGCAGGCGCTAAGTAGTATCTGCTATAAACCTTTTTTTTTTTCTTTAGTGTTCATTTATTTATTTGGCTGCACTGTGTCTTAGTTGCAACATCTAATTCCCTGCCCAGAGATTGAACACTGCATCAGGAGCATGGAATCTTAGCCATTGGACCGCCAGGGAAGTCCCCTGCTGTTAACCTCTTCCTTTAAGGTTCATGTAAGTTATTTGAGGAGACAGCAAGGAGATCAAACCAGTCAATCCTCAAGGAAATCAACCCTGAATACCCACTGGAAGGACTGATGCTGAAGCTGAAGCTCCAGTACTTGGGCCACCTGATGTGAAGAGCCAACTCATTGGAAAAGACCCTGATGCTGGGAAAAATTGAAGGCAGGAGGAGAAGGGAATGACAGAGGATGAGATTGTTGGTTGGCATCATCAAGTCAATGGATATGAGTTTGAGCAAACTCTGGGAGATAGTGAAGGACAGGGAAACCTGGGGCGCTGCAGTCCATGGAGTCGAAAAGCGTTGGATACAACTCAGTGATTGAACAACAACAATTCATTAAATGAAAGTGTTTGAGGAAGTTTACTGAATTTCTCAAGAATTCCAAGTAAAGGGAATTAATTCCCCAGCTGTCCAATGGTTAGGACTCCATGCCTTCACTGCTGACGGCCGGGGTTCAATCCCTGTTCAGGGAACTAAGATCCTGCAACGTGCATGGCATGGCCAAACAAGAAAAAAAAAATTCCAAGTGGGACTGTATGGAATTTATAGATTATCTTGGTGGGGGTACATTTTTTAGCTGAACAAAACGCACGTACAGACCTTTCGTGAGGGATGTGGACAGACTCCAGGGGCAGGTGAGGAACAAGTTCTGGGCTAGGTTGCTGATTTGGGAATGATGTCTCAGGCCCCACCAGAGTAGGGTGGGGGGAAAGGTTCCCTGACACTCACCATCACCCAGGGCATCCGGCACCTTCGATAGTAAAACCGGCAGACCAAGACCTTATGGGGTGGCCACGTAGGAGGGGCCCACTGGACAACGGCCTCCAGGGGGTGGTCATCTGAGAAGTCCACGTCAGGGTATAGGTGGGGGGCATCTGGCTTCACTGAAGAAGGAGAAATGCATTGAGCAGGGGCCTCCAGGACCACCCACCCCACACACAGCACATCCCCAACACTCCCGCCCATTACTTCGGGTTTCGAGGTTCACAAAGACTGGGGACCAGAGAAGCTGGCCGGCCTTGGCCGCCCAGACAAGGAGTTCGTCAGACGTGGTAAGCTGTTCCCGTGGGATGGTCACCCAGTTCTGTCCGGTGGGCACCGCCACGGTCCAGGTTTTGTTGGAATGGCTGTGAGGAGAGATGGGGAAATAAGAGGCAATAGACAACAGGCCGGGCCCCGAGTCGTAATGATAACATCTGCTCTGCCTGGGTTCAAGTCCTAGTTCTGCTTAAGAGCTGTGTGACCTTGAGCAAGCAACTTCACTTCTCTGCGCCTCAGTTTCTTGACCTACAAAATGAGGGTGATAAAAGCACCTGCGAAAAGGGCTGAATAGTGAGGGGAATCAATGCGATGAGATATGAAATGCATTTAGAACAGCCAGCAGCACTTCCCTGATGGTCCATGCACGTGTGCTCAGTCACTCAGTCCTGTCTGACTCTGCGACCCCGTGGACTGTAGCCTGCCAGGCTGCTCTGTCCATGGGATTTTCTGAGCAAGAAGACAGGAGTGGCTTGCCATTTCTTCCTCCAGAGGAACTTCCCGACCCAGGGATCAAACCTGAGTCTCCTGCGTCTTCTGCATTGGCAGGTGAATTCTTTACCACTGAGCCACCTGGGAAGCCCTTCTTCTGGTCCAGTGATTAAAAATCCACCTTGCAATGCAAGGGATGCAGGTTCCATCCCTGGATGGGGAACTAAGATCCCAAGTGCTGTGGAGCAACTCAGCTTGAGTGCAGCAACTCTTGAGCTCTCGTGCCACAACTAGAGAGTCCGTGCAACCAAATTAAAACATTAAAGAAAATAATAGCAAGCATCAGGAGCATATACATGATATAAAAGCATTGGTTATTTTATTTATTGAGCACCTATTATATATATCCACATTTACTTCTATATTTTCTTGGGCTCCAAAATCACTGCAGTGACTGCAGCTATGAAATTAAAAGATGCTTGCTTTTCGGAAGGAAAGAATGATAGCTATGATAAACCTAGACAGTGTTTAAAAAGCAGACATCACTTTGCCAACAAAGGTTCCTACAGTCAAAGCTACAGTTTTTCCAGTATTAACATGTGCAGCTGTGAGTGTTGGACCATAAAGATGACGGAGTGCCAAAGAACTGATCCTTTCAAATTGTGGTGGTGAAGAAGACTCTTCAGAGTCCTCTGGACAGCAAGGAGATCAAACCAGTCAATCCTAAAGGAAATCAACCCTAAATACCCATTGGAAGGACTGGTGCTGAAGCTGAAGCCACAATATTCTGGCCACCTGATGCAAAGAGCCAACTCATTGGAAAAGACCCTGGTGCTGGGAAAAACTGAGGGCAAGAGAAGAAGAAGGCAGCAGAGGATGAGATGGTTAGATAGCATCACCTACTCAATAGACATGAATCTGAGCAAGCTCCAGGAGGTAGTGGAAGACAGAGGAGCCTGGCGTCCATGGGGTCAACAAGATTCGAACACATCTTAGTGACTGAACAACAATAAAAACAACTATTCGGTCAGCTAATACATATTGTGGGCCAGGCCCTGCTGTAGAAGCTGAGAATAGGACTGTGACCAAAGCAGGCAAGGATCCCCTCTCCAGAGCTGGTATTTCAGTGGAGGAGGCAGATGAAACACATAAATATATAATTGATGGTGGTAAAAGCAATATAAAGAACAATCAAGGGAGTTCCTGGCTGTCCAGCGGTTAGGACTCCATATTTCCACTGCAGGGGGCACGGGGTTCAATCCCTGATAGGGGAACTAAGATCCCACAAGCCTCCCAGTGAGGCCCAAAATCCAGAAATAATTATTTTAAAAAAAGATCAAGCAGGATGAGGAAGATGAGGCATGCTGAGATGAAGAGTGACAGTGGTATTTTAGTAAACGTGGTCAGGAAAGCTCTCTGGTGAGACGTGTGAATAACGGCCTGAAGGAGGCGGGTGCACAGTTTGTGAAGGATCTTCTTAAATGAAGAGCACTTTAAGAAGGAACAGCAGCCAAGGCAAGGGTCCCGAGGCCAAACTGTGCCTGGTGCTTTTTCTTTTTTTTCTTTTATCATTTTATTTCTTTATTTTTGGCTGTGCTGGGTCTTTGTTGCTGCACACGGGCTCTTCTCCAATTGCAGCAAGTGGGGGCTGCTCTCGAGTTGCGGTGTGCGGGTTTCTCATTCTCGTGGCTCCTCTTGTGGAGCATGAGCTCTAGGGGCGCCGGCTTCAGTAGCTGTGGTATGTGGGCTCAGTAGTTGCTCCAGAGCACAGGCTCAGTGGGGCTTCCCAGGTGGCGCTAATGGTAAAGAACCTGCCTGCTAATGCAGGAGACATAAGAGATGCAGGTTTGATCCCTGGGTTGAGCAGATCCTCTGGAGAAGGGCATGGCAACCCACTCCAGTATTCTTGCCTGGAGAATCCCAAGGACAGAGGAGCCTGGCGGGCTACCGTCCATGGGGTCGCAAAGAGTCGGACACGACTGAAGCAACTTAGCACACGCGAGCACAGGCTCAACAGTTGTGGCACACAGGCCTAGCAGCTTTGTGGCATGTGGGATCTTCCCAGACCAGGGATCGAATCCGAGTCTCCTGCACTGGCAGGTGGATTCTTTAGCACTGAGCCACCAGGGAAGAGATGGTTAGATAAACATCACCCACTCCTGACTCAATGGACATAAGTTTGAGCAAACTCTGGGAGATAGCGAAGGACAGGGAAGCCTGGCGTGCTGCAGTCCATGGGGTCACAAAGAGCTGGACACGACTTAGCGACTGAACAACGACCCCAGGGAAGCCCCTGTGCCTGGTGTTTTCTGAGAAACAGTGAGGAGGAGGCTTGTACCCTGGAATAGAGTGAGTAAGGTGGAGGTGGGAGGAGGCGAGGACAGGGAGGCCATAGCAGATTGTTCACATGACAGCAGGAAGGATTCTGGCTTTTACCCTGAGTGAGCAGGGAGCCCTGCAGTGCTATGCACAGGGGAGGGAAGTGCTCTGATGCAGAAGTTCACAGGCGCCCACTGGATGCCATGGTAGAGAAGAGACTGTGGGGCTGAGGATGGAAACCTGAGTCCTGGGAGGAGGTGACTGTGGGGTCCAGGCCAGCGATAATGGGGACAGGATCATGGAGGGGGTGCTCAGGAAGTAAGGAGTGCCAGATTCTAGGTAATGTTGGCAAGGCCTGCTGATGGATCAAATGTGGGTTAGAGAGAGAGGAGTCGAGGATGTCCCGAAGGACTGGATTTCAAAGGTTCAAATCAAGGCCTTCATTAAAACAAAGACAAAAACACATATGCTGGCAAAGATGTGGAGAAACTGGGGCCCTCTTACATTGCTGGTAGGAACATAAAACGGTGCAGCTGTTGCAGAAAACAGTTGGTTCCTCAAAAAGTTAAACAGAATTGCCATATGACCCAGCAGTTTCACTCCTAGGCATATACCCCCAAAGAACTGAAAAGAAGGACTCAATTTTCAGTAGCACTAGTCACAACCACCCACGGCAATTGCTCAACGGTGGAAACAGATAAGTAGATGAACGCAGTATATCCATTACAGTAGAATACTGTTCAGCTACAAAAAATGGAATGAAGTTCCGATTCATGCTACAACATAATGAACCTGGAAAACATGCTAAGTGAATGTATATAGATATCGAAGACCACATAAGGTATGATTCCACTTATGAGAAAGGCCCAGGACAGGCAAATCCAAGGGATGGAAAGTAGATCAGTAGTTGTCAGGAGACAGGGATTGACTGCTATTAGGGATGAAACTTCCTTTTGGGGGTAATGGGCATGTTCTGGAATGAAATAGAGACACTGGTTGGACAACAGTGTGAAGTATTAACAGCTACTGAACTGTTCACTTGCAAATGGTTAATTTCACCTTATGTGAATTTCACCTCATTAAAAAAAAAAGCTTTCCCAAGGGCAGGTCCTGGTGCTTGACGGCCAAGGCCATCTCCTGGGCCGCCTGGAGGCCATCGTGGCCAAGCAGGTGCTTCTGGGCCGGAAGGGTGTGGTCGTGCGCTGTGAGGGCATCAACATTTCTGGCAATTTCTACAGAAATAAGTTGAAGTACCTGGCCTTTTTCCGCAAGCGGATGAACACCAACCCCTCCCGTGACCGCTACCACCTCCGAGCCCCCAGCGGCATCTTCTGGCGGACAGGGTGAGACATGTTGCCCCACAAGACCAAGTGAGGTCAGGCTGCTCTGGAGCACCTCGAGGTGTTTGATGGGATCCCACCAACCTATAACAAGAGAAAGCGAATGGTGGTGCCCGCTGCCCTCAAGGTTGTGCGTCTGAAGCCTACTCGCAAGTTTGCCTACCTAGGGCGCCTGGCTCATGAGATTGGCTGGACGGACCAGGCAGTAACGGCCACCCTGGACGAGAAGAGAAAGGAGAAAGCCCAGATCCACTACTGGAAAAAGCAGCTGCTTATGAGGCTACCAAAGCACGCAGAAAAGAACATCGAGAAGAAAACTGACAAATTCACAGAGGTCCTCAAGACTCATGGATTCCTAGTCTGAGCCCAATAAAATTGACTGTTTATTCTTCAAAAACAAAACAAACAAACAAAAAAGAGACTTTCTTTTATTCCCTCGTGCAAGCATGCATGCTAAGTTGATTTGCAGCCCTCTGTACTGCAGCCTGCCAGGCTCTTCTGTTCCTGGGACCCTCCAGGCAAGAATACAGGAATGAAAGAATACTGGAGTGGGTTGCTATGCCCTCCTCCATGGGATCACCCCAACCCAGGGATGGAACCCATGTCTCTTACATCTCCTGCATTGGCACGTAGGTTCTTTACCATCAGTGCCACCTGGGAAGCCCTCTTACTTTCTCGTTCTCTACAAATTAAAACCCTTCTGGACATGGATGGTGGTGATGGCTGCACAACAGTGTGACTGTACTTAATGCCACTGAACTGGACACTTTAAAAAGATTGAGGGGACTTCCCTGGTGGTCCAGTGGCTAAGAATCTGCCTGTCAGAGCAGGGGATGCGGGATGGATTCCTGGTCAAGGAACTGGGATACCACATGCCCTAGAGGCAACTAAGCCCATGCACCGTAACTAGTGAAATCCTTCAAGCCGCAACTAGAGAGTTGGAGCTGCGAAGAAAATCCAGCACAGCCAAAAGAAAAAGATTGAGGAAAAAAGGGGTAAATTTTATGTGTACTTTACCACCATTAAAAAAAAAAAAAACCAACCTTCCATGCCAGTTCCCATCTTCAAATGCTCCTTTTCCTCTCCTCTCACAGCCAAATTTGAAATGAAGTTGAGTTTCCAAGTGTGATTCATCATGAAGCAATATCAGTCACCCCCTCAGACTGTGGGCTCCATGAGGCTTTCTGTGTCTCTTTCACTGTTGCATCCCCAGCACCAGATCAAATGATCTTTTCCTGTTCTCAGAGAGGTTAAGCTACTTGCCTAAGGTCACACAGCAATAAAAAACAACTTCTAATCATTAAGCATTTTCTCTTTCCCAAGTGCATAAACTCACTGAATTCTCAGAACCAATGCTGGGAACCAGGTTCCATTATTATCAGCATTTGATAGAGGAAGAAACAGAGGTTCAGAGAGGGAAAGTGACTGGTTCATGGTAACACAGCAAGGAAATGAGGGAATGTGGAACTGAAGGGCCAGAGAGTGGGGTCGGGCTGGGAGATGAGGGTGGGCAGGGCGAATGGGTCCTCTGAGAAGGCTAGAACCTGAGTGGCTTCAGTGTCCCCAAATTACCCCACTGTACTCACTATTTCTGGCTCTGGACATACAGCATGGAGGGGGCTCCCAGGTCCCCATGAGGCTCCCAGGAGCAGTTCAGGTCCCCCAAGGGTCCAACTCCATAGCACTGCAGTGGCCCCGGGCTGCCTGGAGAGGGAGGCAGGAGGGTTCCAAGGAAGGCGGTCAGTTCCCCCAGCCTCGGGCACACCCCAGAACTTCTGACAACTGTGGAGGGCGATCCAGGGTCCCTTACTGAAGCGAGCAGCAGGAAGGGGGCGCTGGCCACCGCTCCCCAGGCTTTGGGCATAACTCCTCCCCTCCCACCAGCCACATCCTGTTAACTACCCCCCCACTCCCCGACAAAAGCCCTTACCCTACCGCCGCCCCCCCAACCCCGGCCTCAAGTTCCCACCTCGCTACCGCCCATTCCCCAAACCCTCGCATCGCCCGGCCCCTGCCACTGGGCCGGGGAGAGCAAAGTGGCTTCTGGACCTCTGCCATTCATTCCGCAAACTTGAGGGTCACCCTGGAGGGTGATGGGCGCGTTCGCGAGCATGAGACACGAGCTCGCTCCAGAACTCACCCTGGGGCCGAGTCCGGCTGAACAGCAACAATAGAAGCAGCAGCAGCAGCAGCATCGGCTTCGGCCGCAGTGGGAAGGGGGCGGCCGGGGTCCCCCGCATGGCACTCCCGCGGCCCCCCAGTCCGGCCCGGCCTTGCCTGGCCCAGCGCGGCCGCGCCGCCCGCCTCGCTCTCGGGGACCAACGCCTGAGCGGCGACGGGAAGCAGAGCCACCCCTCCCGGCCGCCTCCGCACCTTGCGCTGCGGGTCCCCGCCCCTTATCTGCACCGGAAAGTTCCCGGCAGAACTCGCAGGGGCTGGGGGGGCGGGGGGGGGGGGAGACTGGGGAGGGGGTGGGGGCTGCGCTGAGGGCGTGGCCGAAGCTCCCTTGACACCTGCCCCTTCCCTTCCCAGACATCACACACTGCCAAGTCTTTTGCAACTTTTTATTTTGAGGGGCTGGAAAAGGTTCTGATCCGTTCCCACCACACACACACTGAGCTTCCCACCCCAGGATACGAAGAAAACCCAGGAGTCCTTCCACCAACCCTGGGGTCTACAGCTTTAGAACCTCCCCCCACCGCGGGCGGGGTTGGAGGGAGAGGGGCTGATAGGCAGAGGGGCTGGCAGGCAGGAAGGCTGGAATGGGATGGGGGCATAATTTGGGCTGGCGAATGGCCACAGGTGGGACAGGAGAGAGTCACAGTTGGGACAGGGGAGAGTCGCAGCTTGGGCAAGGTCTGAGTGTGGCCAGTTTGGGTAAATAGAGACAGAAGGAGACAGAACAGGCCAGGAAAGGCATCGTATGGGCTGCTGAGACGTCAGGGTCCCCATCTGGCCAGGTTGCGGCATAGCTTGCTCAGGGGTGGGATGGACTGCTCAAAGATCAGGGTTGGGTGGGGGCAGTCTGAGCCCACAGTGCCGGACCTCTGTGACTTGCTGATGAATGAACGCGTGAGGGGCCAGAAACAAGTGCCCAGCCGGACACCGGTCAGGTGGATGGCAGGGCTGGGGTATTGACCCCGGTGCCCCCCCCACCCCCCGCCGCCCAGTTTCGCTTCTAGCAGAGTCTGCCGATTTCGCTCTTGCTGCAGCCCCGCTTGCAGCAGCTGCTCGACAGGCCAGCCAGGACGTCGCGTCTGCCCCTCAGAGACCCTGGGGTTCCCTGCCAGTCCTGTCGGCCCCCATAGAAGGCCTGAGGGGACTTGGTCAGGGCCAGCCACTCGCTGGAGGCCACTGCCTCATCCAGCTCACTCTCCGAGTCAGTGTCCACCTCTGGGAAGGTATCTTCTGCAAAAGATGAGAAGAGTTAGTGCTCAGGACTGTGTCACACCCAGAGTCCCAGCTCCGGGCTGGCCCAGCTACTTCTCTGTTCTTGAGTGTGAATAAGCCTCGTGAGTATAGACTTTGATTCTGCTCAGACGTGGGTTCCTTCTTTGATGAGCAACTTAACCCCACTGAGCTTGACTTTCCTCTTCTGTCATAGGTTTTGCCCTGCGTGCCAAGTCATTTCAGTCGTGTCCGACTCTTTTCAAACTTATGGACCATAGCCCACCAGGCTCCTCAGTCCATGGAATTCCTCAGGCAAGAATACTGGAGTGGGTTACCATGCCCTCCTCCAGAGGACATTCACGACCCAAGGATGGAACCCAGGGATCAAACCTGCATCTTGTCAGGCAGGTTTGGATACCACTAGCGCCACCTGGGAAGCCCAGCTTTCCCCCTCCTGCTTAGTTATTGAGGACCTGATGGTGAAAAACACTGTCTGGGAGCTGAACTGACTGAGCCCTAGTCCAGTTATCATCCTTGAGCTTCAGCTTCCTTGCCTGCAAAGTGGGGATAATAATAACTCCTGGGACTTCCCTGGCGGTCCAGTGGTAAGGCGTTGCCTTCCAATGCGGGGAATCCAGGTTTGATCCCTGGTTGGAAAGCTAAGATCCCACATGCTTCTTGAAACAGAAGCAGTATTGTAACAAATTCAATAAAGACTTTAAAAATGGTCCACATCAAAAAATTTTTAAAAGCTTCTACCTTGTAGAGTTTTATACAGAGTAGATGACTTAACTAATATGCATTAAGAAAAAAAAAACAACTTTAAATAGCATCTGATATAGGGTAAGCACTCAGTTTTGTCCTAATCAGTTTAGACTCAATTTTGCCACTTAACAAACGTGCAAGATACAGGAACTGTGCCTCCTATTTGCAGATAAAGCTGATCAGGGAAGAAAAGCAACTTGGTAGGAGACTCACCTATTAGGTGGTAAATCTAGCCTTGTCCTCACCACACTCCTCTTATTCCCTTCCCTGAGGCTTGGAAAACACTTTAGTTTTGGCTTCTGAATGGCACTGACCAGGGTTGGGCAAACAGCAGCCTTGCGTAACACAGGGCTCACACATAGCAAGTGTCCCAGACTTCTAGCTGGTTCAAATGGTTTGCCGCTCACCCCCCCGCCACCCCCATCTCAGCTCTGCAGCTCTGCCAACCGGCTCCCTCAGCCTTGGCACAGCTTCAAGGGCCTGGCCCATCTCCCCAGCTGCATGTGGTGAAGGGAGGACCTTCCTGCCCCAGCCCCTCATCTCACTTCTGTCTCTGGTTTCTGGGACCCACCTCATGCCCATCAATCCCGCGGCCACACACACTACCTCCTCAGCCTTACCCACAGCGTCGTGGGCACGTCTCCACCGGGAGCCCCCACAGGTGAAGATGACCGCTCGGATGAATTCACGGCCGCAGAGTTTCACTCCATAGGCTGTTGCCCGGGCCTCGGTCCTTGGCAAGAGCTCCCCAGTCAGCACCCCCAGGGCCAGCAGCAGCAGGACCAGGTGTCTGACCATGCTGGACGGGGCTGCCTGAGAGGCGAGAATGGGCACAGCAAGGCAGCTTCCTGGTGATTGGTGCCTCTACTGCCTCCTGGCCCCTCATTTATACATCCTAGCTTCCCCCTCCTGTCCTGTAGGAGCTGAGTGACCTCCTTTATCTCCATCAGCAGAGGGGAGGTGGGCATGCCCACCCCCCAACCCTGACCTTTCCCGTTTCCTGGACCAAGTGATAACCTTTCGAAGGAATAGGGTGACGTGGCCCAGCTGTCATCACCAGCTGTCATCTTCAACAGAGAGAGGTGAGAAGGCCTCCGCTCAGCAGAGACCAGTCAGGGAGTCAATTCTTAGGTAGGTTGATAAGAAGTCCGGGGTCCCTAAGGAGGAGAAAGGGGTCTAGGAGTTCTTAAGGGTGAGATAGGGGTCTGGAGTTCTCAAGGAGGAGAAAAAGACAAACTTTTTTTCTTTAAGCCCTGAGCTGCTGTTGTTGCTGCTGCTAAGTCGCTTCAGTTGTGTCCGACTCTGTGCGACCCCATAGAAGGCAGCCAACCAGGCTCCTCTGGCCCTGGTATTCTCCAGGTAAGAATACTGGAGTGGGTTGCCATTTCCTTCTCCAATGCATGCATGCATGCTAAGTCGCTTCAGTCATGTTTGACTCTGTGCAACTCCATAGACAGTAGCCCACCAGGCTCCTCTGTCCACGGGATTCTCCAGGCAAGAATACTGGAGTGGGTTGCCATTTCCTGAGCTGATGATTACACAGCAAAACAACTCATCTTGCTCAAGGATATGTTTTTCCTTAAATTCTGTACCAACGACTATATAACAACAATGTATCCTGCTTGAGGACATGTTTCTCCTTCCTGAGAACCTTCTGACTAATCCTATCACTTTATAAAATGTATATTGTGGGAGTGGGTCTGATAAGATCTTTACAACCTTGAGACGTTCTTTTGATTTATTGTTAATAACCAACTAAAAAGTATATAGCTCCTTGCTAAGACTAGCAAGTGGGGCACTCTCTGTCCCCCTCCTAATGTCTATGTCAAAAGCTTTCTCTTTTTCACTTTAATAAAACTCTGCTATGCAACAGCTGTTAGTGATCAAGCTGGTACCTGGTCCTGAAGCTAAATCTTCTTCGGAGATCATGAATCCGACACCGTTCACCGTAAGCTATCAGCAGGAACCCAGACCCCCACCAGACTGGGAGGGAGGGCACGACCAGCCCCTCATTACCACCCTACTGCTAGGGTCCTGGGCCTCTTCTGTAATAACAATAGTGAGCGCTTACACTGTGTGGGCTATGGGGCCAGGCACTGCTCTAAATATTTCAGATATTGTTTAATCAGTTTAATCCTCTCCATAACCTATGATAATGGTTCTCAAAATCTGAGCCAGCCTCAGAATCTGGAGGGCTTGTTAAAATACAGATCGCTGGGCACCACTTGCAGAGCATCTGAGAATCTGTGTGTGAACGCATGCTCAGTTGTGTCTGACTCTTGTGCGACCCCATGGACTGTAGCCGGCCAGGTTTCTCTGTCCATGGGATTCTCCAGGCAAGAATACTGGAGTGTGTAAGGAAAGGGAGTTAGAGAAGGTGAGGTTCGAGAAAAAAAAAAACAAGACCGCACTTTACAGGAACAGATCACCTTTAATGAGGCGAGAAGGGGCAGCAGTCAGATTAGTGGGCTCCTGGAATAAGTGGGCTCCAAAATCACTGCAGATGGTGATTGCAGCCATGAAATTAAAAGACGATTACTCCTTGGAAGGAAAGTTATGACCAACCTAGATAGCATATTAAAAAGCAGGAACATTACTTTGCCAACAAAGGTCCGTCTAGTCTAGGCTATGGTTTTTCCAGTGGTCATGTATGGATGTGAGAGTTGGACTGTGAAGAAAGCTGAGCACCGAAGAACTGATGCTTTTGAACTGTGGTGTTGGAGAAGACTCTTGAGAGTCCCTTGAACTGCAAGGAGATCCAACCAGTCCATTCTGAAGGAGATCAGTCCTGGGTGTTCTTTGGAAGAACTGATGCTAAAGCTGAAACTCCAGTACTTTGGCCACCTCATGCGAAGAGTTGACTCATTGGAAAAGACTGATGCTGGGAGGGATTGGGGGCAGGAGGAGAAGGGGATGACAGAGGATGACATGGCTGGATGGCATCACCACCTCGATGCACATGAGTTTGAGTGAACTCCAGGAGTTGGTGATGGACAGGGAGGCCTGGCATGCTGCGGTTCATGGGGTCGCAAAGAGTTGGACACGACTGAGCAACTGAACTGAACTGCACTAAGTGGAGAAGAGAATAGATATATATACAGAAAACATATATATAGAAAACATATATATGCGGAGATGCATCATTTTGAGGGGGTCTGTTTTTCCTCATGATTATTTTTGATTAGTTAGCTTTAAACAACTGGGGAAAGGAATTCCTGAGACAGGCCGGAGACTGGGATCAGCTGGGAGCTGAACGTAATCAATATTAACGTCTATTCCTTTCTTTGGGGGAGAAAGTTCTTTATTCTGTATAGAATGGTGGGGGGGACCTGGAGGGAAGTTTTAACTCCAGGCTATTTTGAGTCATGTAGCTTTCCTTCAGAGTGGGTTGCCACCTCCTCCTCCAGGGGATCTTCCCAAACCAAGGAATTGAACTCACGTGTCCTGCCTGTCCTGCACTGGCAGATGGGTTATTTACCACTGAGCCACTTGGGAAGCCCCATTGAAAATCTGTATTGGCAACACATTTCTAGGCCATGCAGATGCTGCTGGTCCAGAAAGCACACTATTTTAAAAAGTTTATTTATATGGCTGCCCTGGGTCTTAGCTGCAGCATGAGGGATCTTTTTACTAATAGTTGTGGCCTCTGAACTCTTAGTTGTGAATATGGGGTCTAGTTCCCTGACCAGGGATTGAACCTGGGACCCCTGCCTTGTGAGTGTGGAGTTTTATCCCCTGGATCACCAGGGAAGTCTCCAGAAACCACACCTCAGAGAACCACTGGCCTATGAGATCAGGACTAAGATTATGTTACAGATGAGGAAACAACAGTGACATAAGGTGTCCAAGGTTAGCTAGTAGGTGAAAGTGGAGATTGAAGTTTAAACAGAGCCTTTGGCTCCAGAGCCCATGCTCTCCAAAATGAAAAGAGGGAGAGGGAGAGGGTGGGAAGATTTGGGAGAATAGCATTGAAACATGTAAAATATCATGTATGAAACGAGTCACCAGTCCAGGTTCAATGCACGATACTGGATGCTTGGGGCTAGTGCACTGGGACGACCCAGAGGAAGGGTATGGGGAGGGAGGAGGGAGGAGGGTTCAGGATGGGGAACACATGTATACCTGTGGTGGATTCATTTTGATATTTGGCAAAACTAATTAAAAAAAAAAAAGTCTTTCTTGAAAAAAAAAAAAGTCTTTCTTGGAGTGTAGTTGATTTACAATGGTTTGTTAGTTTCAGATGTACAGCAAAGTGACTCGGTTATACACACGTATATATCCACTGCTTTTTTGGGATTCTTTCCTCATATAGGTCACTACAGAGCATTGAGTAGAGTTCCCTGTGCTCTACTAATACAGCAGGTTCTTATTAGTTATCTCTTTTATTTAGGGTAGTGTGTTTATGTCAATCCCAACCTCCTAGTTTATCTCTCCCTCCAAGGAAAATTTTTAAAGAATTTTTAAAAAATAGTGGGGACAGAGTTTCAGTTTCACAGGATGAAGAGTTCTGAAGATGGATGGTGGTGATGCTTACACAGCTATGTGAATGAACTGTTCATTGAACTGGACACTTAAAATGGTTACTATGATACATTTCATGTTATGTGTAGGTTGCTGCTAAGTCACTTCAGTCGTGTCTGACTCTGTGCGACCCCATAGACAGCAGCCCACCAGGCTCCGCTGTCCCTGGGATTCTCCAGGCAAGAACAATGGAGTGGATTGCCATTTCCTTCTCCAATGCATGGAAGTGAAAAGTGAAAGTGAAGTCACTTAGTTGTGTCTGACTCTTCGTGACCCCATTTAAAAAATAATTTTTATATGTTTAACTAATATCATATATGGGCTTCCCTCGGGGCTCAGATGGTAAAGAATCTGCCTGCAACACAGGAGACCCAGATTTGAACCATGGGTCAGGAAGATACCCTGCAGAAGGGAAAGACTACCCACGCCATTCAGAGACGAACTGTCATGTGTGGGGCAATGTTTAGCAGTGGGCTCTCCAGATACAAAGGAACTTATTTACAAAATGGAAATAGACACACAGAAATAGAAGACAAACTTATGGTCATCCAAGGAGTAGGGGAGAGAGAAATTAGAAGGTTGGGATTAATATATACAGCCCGAATGCATGCATGCTAAGTCACTTCAGTCATGTCCGACTCTTTGCGACCCCATGGACTGTGGCCCACCAGGCTCCTCGGTCCATGGGATTCTCTAGGCAGGAATACTGGAGAGGGTTGCCATGCCCTCTTCCAGGGGAACATATATACACTGCTGCTGCTGCTGCTGCTAAGTCGCTTCAGTCGTGTCCAACTCTGTGTGACCCTGTGGACTGCAGCCTACCAGGCTTCTCCATCCATGGGATTCTCCAGGCAAGAACACTGGAGTGGGTTGCCATTTCCTTCTCCAATGCACTGTACGTAAAATAGATAACCAACAAGGACCTACTATATATAGGGAATTATGCTCAATATTTTGTAATAACCAAAAAAAAAATTTTTGTAATAACCTACAAGGGAAAAGAATCTGAAAAAGAATGTATATATATATGGGCTTCCCTGGTGGCTTAGATGGTAAAGAATCCGCTTCCAATGCTGGCGATCTGGGTTTGATCCCTGGGTCAGGCAGATTCCCTGGAAGAGGGCACGGCAACCCATGACTGAGCGACTAAGAACAGCACACATATGTGTACGCATATGTGTATATATATGTCTGTACCCCTGAAATGAACACAACACTGTACATCAATTATAGTTCAATTTTTAAAATATGAAAAAACAAGGCAAAAAAAAAGGAAAAAACAACTCAAGGGACTCTCCAGAAACAAAAAGGTCCTGATTTGTAGCAGTTACAGGTTTCTGGCCAATTTCAAGCTACCAGTATGATATCAGAGTGATATAGCCAATTTCCTGAGAAGTTATTAATCAGTTCTCATGGCAGTATAAACCGGCTCTAGGACACCACCAAAATATGAAAAAAGAAATCTCAATTTGTGCAATTAAAAAAATAATAATGATTCAAAGACTTTCCTGGTGGTCCAGTGGCTAGGACTCCAGGCTCCGGATGCAGAGGGCCTGGGTTCGATCCCCGGTCAGGGAAAGAGATCCCAGCTGTTGCAACTAAGAGGTCGTATGCTGAAGCTGAAAGATTCCGTATGCTGTGACTAAGACCTTGCACAACCAAATAAATGAATATATTATTTTAAGTAATAATTTTTTAACACTCATGTCGTCATTACCCAGATCAGGAGAACAGTGCCAGCACCACTGATGTCCCCCCCCACCCCCCATCACAAGTCCTTCTTCCATGCCCAGGTAACCATCATCCTGGCTTCAGCTGTCATCATTTCTCTGCTTTCCATTTGTTTTGTTTTCCCCTGGCTGCTGGCTTCTGGAATTTTCAATCCCCAACCAGGGACTGAACCCAGACCCTTGGCAGTGAGAGTACTAACCACTGGCCTGCCAGGGAATTCCCTGCTTTTCATTAGTTTATTATTTTATTTTTGGCCATGCTGAGTCACCGTTGCTGCTCTTGGGCTTTCTCTAGTTGCAGCAAGTGGGGGCCACTCTCTAGTTGCAGTGCACGGCTTCTCATTGTGGTAGCTTTTCTTGTTGCGGAACAGGGGCTCAGTGGTTGTAGCCCATGGGCTTAGTTGCCCTCAGCATGTAGAATCCTCCAGGACGAGGGATCTAACCTGTGTCCCCTACATTGGCAGGAGGATTTTTAACCTCTGGACCACAGGGAAGTCCTGGTTTTCATTAGTTTTTATACCAATAGAGCATCTCTGAAAAAGATAACTGAATCTCTGAATCAAAACTGAATCTGTTTCTTTTTTTTTCCCTTTTTTTCCCCCTCCATTCAAGCAAGTTGCACTTTCTATCAAAGTATGACATGCATACAGAAAAGTGTCCAGACCATCAGTGGATATCGGAAGGATTTTCACAAACAGAGCATACTTCTGCATCCATTACTCAGGTCCAGAAACAGAACATTCCCAGTCTTCACCCAGAGTGGGGGAGTTAAGCTCCACTGTCTCGAGGAGGAGTATGGTAGAATTTGTGGACATATGTTAATGGTTAGATAGCATCACTGACTCAATGGACATGAATTCGAGCAAACTTTGGGAGAGGATGGACAGCAGAGCCTGGCGTGCTACAGTCCATGGGGTCACAAGGAGTCGGACATGACTTAGTGACTGAACATCTACAATGTCAAAACCATACTAGCCAATAAATACTTTGAGTGAGACGCTCTGAGGTGATGCAAAGATCCTGTTTCCCATTCCATCCACTGAGTTTAGCCTTCGTTGGTGGATTGTGTGTGCAGAAATTATTACTGTGCTATTTGTTTACTAGTAAGTTTCCATTTACCTCTCTCCTTCTGCATTTGTTATTATTTATTCTTTGGAATTCTTCTGTAAGGAAGAGCTGATTCATCTCCATTTATTTACTTGCGCCATCATTTATTTATACCAATAAGGACTCTCGAAGAGTCTTTTTATTCTTTGGGTGAAAATCAAGTACTATTATTGTTTATTTCTCCACCCAAATTGTTCCAGCTTTGGCCGGGAGCTCTTTCAGTTGGCCCCTGCTCTGAGCATTTTCTCTCCGGCCCTGGTCTTTTGACATGACTCCATATTTCTTTTTGAGTACTTCCTTACTTTCTGGCATCACACGATGTTCCAGGCTCATCTTACATTTTCCCTGCCCCAGTCCCAGAATCAGCCATTTTCCCGAAGATTTGGGAATTCCTTTCCTGAGTTTCCTTTACTGGAGAGTGGTGGCAAGACTGAGAAGTCAAGATCGGGATACTGAGTCTGCTTGTGGCTACTGGGGCTAGAGGTTGACATTGCTGCTTCTGGGCCCTCTCAGCTGATAGCATTACTTAAAAAAAAAAAAGGAAATATTGGACTTCCTAGGTGGTCTAGTGGTTAAGAATTCACCTGCCAGTCAAGGGCCACAGATTTAATCCTTGGTCCTGGAAGATTGCGCATGCCATGGGACAACTAAATCCGTGTGCCACAAGTACTGAGCCTGTGCTCTAGAGCCCGGGAGCTGTAACTACTGAAGCCCACATGCCCTAGAGCCCGCAATGAGAGAAGCCCACACACAGAAACTAGAAAGTAGCCCCCACTCCTCACAAAGGGACAAAGCCCACACAGCAGTGAGGACCCAGCATAGCCAAAAATAAATAGGCATTGAGGTACAATTCCTATGAAATAAAATGGACCACCTTTCACAACAAATATTTATTTGGCTGCACTGAGTCTTAGTTGGAGCATTTGAGATCTTTGATCTTTGTCACGGCATCTGGGGTCTTTAGTTGCCACACGTGGTGTCCAGTTCCCTGACCAGGGATTGAACCCAGGCCCCCTGAAGTGGGAGTATGGAGTCTTAGCCACTGGACCACTAAGGAAGGCCCCACATTGACCATTTTAGTGTCACATGTACACACATGTTCAGAGTCTCACTAGTCACAACAGCCAAAGAGTGAAAACAACCGAGATTCCCATCACGAGATGAATGGATAAACAAAATGTGGTCCATCCCAAACAATGGAATATCACAGAGTCATAACAAGGAATGAAGCAATGACACACACTACGATGTGGCTGAACCTTGAGAACATAATGCTGCGTGAAAGAAGGCAGATATCAGAGGTCACATCGCGTATGCTTCCATGGATAGAAAATGTCCAGAAGAGGCACACCCACAGAGGCAGAAGGCAGACTGTGGTTGCCGAAGGTTGGGAGGAGGCAGGAATCGAGAGTAACTGTTACCAGGTATATCCTAGGATGATGAAACCATTTTGGAACTAGACAGAGGTGATGGTTTCACAACATTAGGATTCTACTAAACACCACTGAATTGTTCCCTTTAACACTGTTAATTTTATATTATGGCAGTTTCACCTCAATTTATTTATTTTTAATTTCACCTCTACTTAAAAAAAATCATCCATAGGGGCTCTGGTGATGAGCAGAGCTAAGTTCGAATCCCATCTCTGCCTAGGTCCTGCTGTGTGACCTTTGACAAGTCATTTAACCTCTTTGGGCCTCAGTTTCCTCATCGGCAAAACGAGGAGGATTCAGTGAGTGCGTCAGATTCTTGAAAAAGTCTGTGGCACACAGTAAGTGCTGCTTAATTAAATGTTATTTCTACTTGACACATCCCCTTTGGATTCTAACTTTATTCCTTTGTCCTTTCTTCATGACAAACTCCTGGCCTCAGTTGCCCCCAAAGCCAAGGGCAACACTCCAGAAGGCAGGAGTCAGAGCTGATGGTACTGCTTCCAAAGGCCTGATGAATAATCCTCACCCCTCCTCTGCCTCTTCTTTTCCTGGCTACTCTCCACGGCCACACCCTTCTGCCCTTTTCTCCATATCCTTGATCTTGGCCCAGGGGTTGCTGATGAACAAACACACCAGAAAATATTTGCTCTCTGACTGTTTGCCTTTAATGGACTGTCCCAAGACCAGAAGTCTCTTTCTGTGCCTCACACAGAATCAGAGTTTTGAGCCCAACAGTTCAGTTCAGTTCAGTTGCTCAGTCGTGTCTGACTCTTTGCGACCCCATGAACCACAGCACGCCAGGCCTCCCTGTCCATCACCAACTCCCAGAGTTCACTCAGACTCACGTCCATCGAGTCAGTGATGCCATCCAGCCATCTCATCCTCTGTCGGCCCCTTCTCCTCCTGCCCCCAATCCCTCCCAGCATCAGAGTCTTTTCCAATGAGTCAACTCTTCACATGAGGTGGCCAAAGTACTGGAGTTTCAGCTTTAGCATCATTCCTTCCAAAGAAATCTCAGGACTGATCTCCTTCAGAATGGACTGGTTGGATCTCTTTGCAGACCAAGGGACTCTCAAGAGTCTTCTCCAACACCACAGTTCAAAAGCATCAATTCTTCAGCGCTCAGCTTTCTTCATAGTCCAACTCTCACATCCATACATGACCACTGGAAAAACCACAGCCTTGACTAGATGGACCTTTGTTGGCAAAGTAATGTCTCTGCTTTTGAATATGCTATCTAGGTTGGTCATAACTTTTCTTCCAAGGAGTAAGCGTCTTTTAATTTCATGGCTGCAGTCACCATCTGTAGTGATTTTGGAGCCCCCAAAAATAAAGTCTGACACTGTTTCCACTGTTTCCCCATCTATTTCCCATGAAGTGATGGGACCAGATGCCATGATCTTCGTTTTCTGAATGTTGAGCTTTAAGCCAACTTGTTCACTCTCCACTTTCACTTTCATCAAGAGGCTTTTTAGTTCCTCTTCACTTTCTGCCATAAGGGTGGTGTCATCTGCATATCTGAGGTTATTGATATTTCTCCCGGCAATCTTGATTCCAGCTTGTGCTTCTTCCAGCCCAGTGTTTCTCATGATGTACTCTGCATATAAGTTAAATAAGCAGGGTGACAATATACAGCCTTGACGTACTCCTTTTCCTGGGTTCAAATCCCATATCCCATGAGCAAGGTACGGCGCCTCTCTGAGTTCATTGGGAAGATGGAGATAATAAGCGTATGTTACTTTATGGGGCTGTTTGAGGACTTGGGTGAAGTGATGTAAAATGCTTACCACTGGGCATAGCAACCAGTAAGGGAAGCAGGTTGAATGCTGAACTGCAGAAAGATATATCCACGTCCTAACCCCCAGGACTTGGAACGTGATCTTATCTGGGGAAAAAGGGGTCTTTTAAAAAGTATTATTTATTTGGCTGTACCAGGTTGCAGTACATGCGTGCATGCTAAGTCAGTCGTAGCATGCCAGGCTTCTCTGTCCATAGAATTCTCCAGGCAGGAATACTGGAATGGGCTGCCATGCCCTCCTCCAGGGGATCTTCCTGACCCAGGGGATCGAACCCTCGCCTCTTTGTTGTTGTTGTTCAATCAGTCAGTTGTGTCTAACTCTGTGACACCACAAACTGCAGCACACCAGGCTTCCCAGTCCTTCACTGTC
The DNA here is from genome assembly GCF_055505025.1 of Bos grunniens. NCBI lineage: Eukaryota > Metazoa > Chordata > Mammalia > Artiodactyla > Bovidae > Bos > Bos grunniens. The sequence goes on from NC_141171.1 coordinate 11,752,074, forward strand.
TCCCAGAATTTGCTCAAACTCCTGCCCATTGAGTCGGTGATGCCATCCAACCAACTCATCCTTTGCTGCCCCTTCTCTTCTTGCCTTTGATCTTTCTGAGCATCAGGGTCTTTACCCATGAGTCAGCTCCTTCCATCAGGTGGCCAAAGTATTGGAGCTTCAGTTTTAGCACCAGTCCTCCAATGAATATTCAGGACTGATTTCCTTTAGGATTGACTGGTTTGATCTCCTCTTCAACACCACAGTTTGAAAGCATCAATTCTTCGGCGCTCAGCCTTCTTTATGGTCCAACTCTCACATCCATACATGACTACTGGAAAAACCATAGCTTTGACTACACCGACCTTTGTTGGCAAAGTGATGTCTCTGCTTTTTAACACGCTGTCTAGGTTTCTCACAGTTTTATGTCTCCTGAATTGGCAGGTGGGTTCTTTACCACTATCGCCACCTGGGAAGCTCAGTTGCGTTACACAAGACCTTCAGTCGTCTTGCAGCTCAGGATCTTCAGTTGCAGCATTTGTACTATTAGCTGTGGCTTGTGGAATCTGGTTCCCTGATCAGGGATGGAATCGGTGCTCCCTGCACTGGGAGCTCAGAGTCTTAGCCACTGGGGGATGTCCCAGGAAAAAAAGGGTCTTTACAGATGTAAAGGACTTTGAAATGACATCATCCTGAATTATCTGCGTGGGCCCTAAATCTGATGCCAAGTGTTAAAGACACAGACAGAAGAGATTAGGCCAAGTGGAGCTAGAGGCAGAGATTGGAGTGATGTAGTCAAAAGAGGCCCAAGTCATGCCAGGAGCCACAGAAGCTGGAAGAGACAAGGAAAGGTCCTCCCTAGGCCCTTTGGGCTTCCTTGGTGGCTTATCGGTAAAGAACTCACCTACCAGTGCAGGAAACCCAGGGTCGACCTGTGAGTCGGGAAGATCCCCTGGAGAAGGACATGGCAACCCACTCCAGTATTCTTGCCTTCGAAATCCCGGAAAGAGTCAGACACAACTCAATGACTAAAACGGCAAACGAAAGAGGCTTTGGAGGGAGCCACGGCTCTGCTGACACCTTGCTGATGTTGGACTTCTGGCCTCCAGAGCTGTGAGGGAATAAATCTGCATCATTGGAGGCATCCGATTATGATGAACAGTTACAGCAGCCATAGGAAACTATAGAAGAATTTCAAAAGGTAATCTGCTAGCAATCTCACTGTGGGCTTCCCTGGTGGCTCAACAGTAAAGAATCTGCCTGCAATGTGGGAGACCCAGGAGATGTGGGTTTGATCCCTGGGTTGGGAAGATCCCCTGGAGTAGGAAAGGGCAACCCGCTCCAGGATTCTTGCCTGGAAAATCCCAAGGACAGAGGAGGCTGGTGGGCTATGGTGCATGGGGTCGCAAAAGAGTTGGACACGACTGAGAGATTGAGCATGCACACACCAATATCATTATTGTTATCACCATCATCATTATCATGGTCAGCATAAAAATGCACTCAAATCTTTCCAATCCTGGGGCCTTCCCTAGTGGTCTGGTGGCTAAGACTCCACACTTCCAATGCAGGGGTCAAGGGTTCAATCCCTGGTCAGAATACTAAGATCTCACATGCCATGAGGATGTGAAGTAAAAAACAAATTAATAAAGTAAAACAGGGAGTGCTCTGGCGGTCCAGTGGATAAGATTTAGCCTTCCAAAGCAGTGGATACCTGAACAGGGAGATAGTGAAGGACACGAAAGCCTGGTGTGCTGCTGGCCAGGGGTCGCAGAGTCGCACACAACTGAGTCACTGAACAACAACAGGGAGCTAAGACCCCACATGCCTCGTAGCCAAAAAAATTAAAAAAAAAAAGAAAACTATTATAACAAATTCAAAACTTTTTAAAAATAAAACAAAATCTTACCAATCCTAAATAGAACCATTCTCCAGATTTGTAAACTAATTTTATTTTTGAACAGTAAACACATTCTCATGCTTCAACAAGCAAAGAGTGTAAGGTTATGTTGCAGGATAAGCCTTAGTTACCCTCCCTTCCCCCACAGGTAACTCACTGCTCTTGATTTCCTGAGTATCTTTCCAGAATTTCTGGGCACATATAAAAAGAAATCCAAATTTGAGTCCTTATCCCCCCACCCACTCACACACACCTGCTTTTATTTATTTATTTGGTTGCTCCAGGTCTTAGTAGAGGCACTCAGAATCTTTGATCTTTGTTGCAAAGTGGGGTCTTTAGTTGCAGCAGGCATGTAGAATCTAGTTCCTCAACCAGGAATGGAACCCAGGCCCTTTGCATTGGAAACGCAGAGTCTTAGCCACAGGACCACCAGGGAAGGCCCTCCCACACATCTGCTTTTATGTTAAAGGTAGCATTAAAAAGTTTCTTTTTATTGTGGTTATATACATACACACATATATATATAGGAGATCCAACCAGTCCATTCTGAAGGAGATCGGCCCTGGGATTTCTTTGGAAGGAATGATGCTGAAGCTGAAACTCCAGTACTTTGGCTCCCTCACGCGAAGAGTTGACTGATTGGAAAAGACTCTGATGCTGGGAGGGATTGGGGGCAGGAGGAGAAGGGGCCGACAGAGGATGAGATGGCTGGATGGTATCATTGACTCGATGGACGTGAGTCTGAGTGAACTCTGGGAGTTGGTGATGGACAGGGAGGCCTGGCGTGCTGCGATTCATGGGGTCGCAAAGAGTCGGACATGACTGAGCGACTGATCTGATCTATCTGATACATATAAAACATAAAAATTTACCATTTTAGCCATTTTTAAGTATACAGTTCAGCGACATTAAGCACGTTTACATTGTCGTGTAACTATCACCATCATCCAACTCCAGAACTTTTTCACTTTCCCCAGCAGACACTCTGTACCCAATTAAACAGCGATTCCCTGCCCCCCATCTCCCGGTTTCTGGTCACCACCATTCTACTTTTTGTCTCTGTGAATTTACTTATTCTACGTACTTTACAAATTAAAACCAAACAGTATTTGCCCTTTTGTGTGTAGCTTCCTGCATTTAGCATAATAGTTCAAGGTTCATCCATGTGGTAGAATGTGTCAGAATTTCAGCTGAAGGTAGCAGGTTTTACATATTCTTCGACAGGTTCTTCCTCCCCCACCTCCCCCCACACTTAACAACAAATGCTGGCCATCTCTCCTTTCCAAAGCTGTCCTGATGCACTCGTCATTTTCTGTAACCACAAAGTATTCTGCCACTTAGATGGCCCATAGTTAATTTCACGGCTGGAGACAAACATATTTTCATCCGTTTGTTCTGAGGTTAACACTGAAAGGGAAGACTCTTATACAAACATCATTTCACACACACGCGAGTGTAGCTGTAGATAAATTCCGCCAAGCGAGATTTCTGGCTCGAAGATTATGTGCATTTGTAATTTTCACAGATATTACCAAATTTCCCCCTTTGAGGGTTAGGTTAACTCATACTCCCTCCAGCCACAGGTAAGAGTCCTGTTTCCCTTCAGCTTTACCCAGAAAGTATCATCAAACCTTGGATGTTTGCCAATAGGACCAGCGAAGAATGTTATCTCAGAACAGAGAAAATTTGCATTTCCCTTACCACAAGCCAGGCAGAACATATTTTCATAGTTCCATGTAGTTAAGAGCTATTTATAGTTTTCTTTTGCCATTCTGGTCACCTTCCTCGCCCGTTATTCTTTGTTGATCTTTTCCTTCCTGATTTCTAGGAGGGTTTAGTTTTTTTTTTTTAATTGTTGTTGTGCTGTTCATTTAAAAATGTATTTTTGGCTGCTCCACATGGCTTGCAGGATCTGAGTCCCTTCTCAGGGACTGAACCGGAGCCGTGACAGTGAAGGTTCAGAATCCCAACTGTTGAGGCAGTCCGAGCGCGGGTTGGAAAAGAATTTCCAGACACAGAGCATTTCAGAAGGGAGTGAGCTTTTATTAAGAACAAAGAGCAGAGAAAACGTGGGCACTGCGAGCACAGGGGGCCAACCTCCTGACAGACCAGGGAGAGTTGACAGCTTTCATGAGTTAATAGACTCAAGGCAAAGAAAATTCCTGCTGGAAGGGTGGCGTTAGATGACTGGTCAGGGTGCTATAGGGTGTTAACTGCAGTGGGCATCTTTGCCTAACTGGTATCAGCTTGTTAGTGATATCGGGGGGCTTTTGGCAATGGTTACAAAGTGGCTCAATCAGCTTCAAAAGTGACCTCTGTTCTGGGCTCCGTTTCTACGGCCTTGGTGCAAGGCCTTGTACCTGTGGCCTTGGGGGCAGGACTCAACACTAACCACTGGACCATCTGGGAACTCCCCTAGGAGCTCTTTATACACTAAGGAAGCTTACCATATGGTTATGAAATGTGTAGTAAATATTTTTTCCCAGTTTGTCCTTCCTCCAAACTTTTAAATTACTGACCACTAACATTTATTGAGGATTTGCTGTAAGTCTGGTTTTGTCTTACATACTTTAAAGACACTATCTCCCTTTTTTTCTTTCCTTTTTAAAAAATATTTATTCATTTGGCTGCATCAGGTCTTATTCATGGCACGTGGGAGCTAGTTCCCTGACCAGAGTTTGAACCCAGGCCCCCTGCATTGGGAGTGTAAAGTCCTAGCCTCGGGACAACCACGTGAGTCCCCACATCATCTCTTTTCAATCTTACTACCACTGTTTTTCATCTCTAAATACTACAACACAAAGTTCTGAAAATTTTCACACCTAGCAAAATATTCGATCATTTGTCAGTATCATCTAACACCAGAGCAAATATCAAGATTTCCCCAAGTCTCTGAAATGTCTTTTTAGAGATACTTTAGAGCAATGATGGCCAATTGAACTTTCTCTGATAAGAATGTGTTTTGCAACACAGTAGCCTCTAGTTATTAATACATTTGGCTGTTGAGTGCTTTAAATGTGTCCAGTGAGGGCTTCCCTGGTGGTCCAGTGGTTAAGAATCTGCCTTGCAAGGCAGCGAACGCTGATTCAACCCTGGGTCTGGGAAGATCCCACATGCTGCGGGCAACTAAGCCCCTGAGCCTACATGTCACAACTGCTGAAGCCCACATGCCATACAGCACGCTCCGCAACCGGAGAAGCCACTGCAACAAGAAGCCCTCACACAACTACAGAGTAGCCCCTGCTCTCTGCAACGAGTGAACGCCCATGCACAGCAACAAAGACCCAGCACAGCCAAAAAAAAAAAAATGTGTCCGGTGAGACTGAGGAACAGAATTCTTCATTGTATTTTATTTTAGTTTCTTTAAGTTTTAATAGCTACTTGGAAAATTACAGGCCAATATCCCAGATGAAGTTAAATGTGAAATGTAAACAAAATATTACAAATCAGGGACTTTGTGGTTAAGACTCTGCCTTTCCACTGCAGGCGGCTTGGGTTTGATCCCTGCCTGGGGAACTAAGATCCTACATGCACTGTGGCACAGTCAAAAAAAAATTAGCAAATCAAACTCAACAAGGAGTTAAAAGGATCACACACCGTGATCAAGTGGGATTTAGTCTAAGGATGCAAGCAAGTTCAACATCTGTGAATTAATCAATTTGATATACCACATTAATAAAATGATGGACAAAAATCATATCAAAACAATCTTCCAATCATGATGAAAAATCAAGAACCTTGAAACCCTGCCCTTGATGGTCTACAGAAAATGCTGACTTTGTTTTTGTAATCCCCACCCCACCCCAAAACCTTGCTAACTTTGATTAAAACACTGAAACCCGGAATAAAAGATCAACAGACGCAGAAAAAAACATCTGACAAATTTCAACATCCTTTCATGATGAAAAAAAAAAAACTCTCAACAAACTGCTACTTAAAGGAAATGCACTTGAGGTAACAAAGGCCATATGTGACCAACCCACAGATAATATATTCAACACTGAAAACTTTTCCTCTAAGATTAGGAGCAAGACAAGGGGGCCCACTCTTACTGTTTTTATTCAATATAGCACTGAAAGCCCTAGCCAGAGCAATTAAGCAGGAAAAAAGAAATAATAGGCATTCCCTCCCTGTAAAAATAGCCACATAGGACTAGCAACTACCATGTGAGATGATGCAGGTTTAGAATCTGACTTCCTCACCCAAATATATCTCAGCTGTATGCACTGTCTCCATTCCTCCCCTCCCATTTAGCCCCCAGCATTTTGCAGTGTGACAGCTGTGCCCCCGCCCCTACAAATGTCACTGAACCCAGGTCTCAGCCGTCTCTGCCTCTTCCTAAACTCTGTCATACCTTCATCATGCAAAGCTCTCACTAGTTTTATTTCTGCCTCCTCCATCCCAGAGGGCTTCCCCTGTGGCTCAGCTGGTAAAGACTCTGTCTGCAATGAGGGAGATCTGGGTTCGATGGCTGGGTTGGGAAGATCCCCTGGAGAAGGGAAAGGCTACCCACTCCAGTATTCTGGCCTGGAGAATCCCATGGACTGTACAGTCCATGGTTGCAAAGAATCTGACACGACTGAGCAACTTTCACTTCCACCCCAGATCCCCAGTTCCTTGTCCTTTCCAAACCATTGCCAGCATCTCTAAGGCATTTGCTACATGTTCCTGAACTGGTAAATATTCTTAAATTAATAGGATGTATCAGTTTGTATGTTTCTACAGTTTATTTTGCATGTTTATACAAGTGTGTTGTAATTTGCACAGTGAAGCTGTGTCCTAGATCTCCATCTGTATCTTTTTCAGTGATACACTGTGGTTTTTTTTTTTTTTTTCACTGTGGTATTTTTTTGTTTATTTTGTTTTGTCTCTCTTTTGTTTAAAGCACATAGAAAGCATTTTTTATTAACTTCTTTCCTTCAGCTTCCTCCCCACAAGAAGATGTATTTCTGCTGGGAGTGGGAGTGCGGAGGGGTGGGGATAGGTTGACACTGGCTCATGCAGATTTAGGGCATCGTCTCTTAGATCTAACTTCTTATTTTCAAATCTCAGTCCATTTCACAGGTCTTCCTTCCTTTTAGTGCCTCCAGGAGTAGAGTCACAAGATTGTCTTCGTGTATCAAAATCCTGCTTCCAATATGTTTCCCCAAACCTGATTAAGTGCATGTTCCTGACATTGGGCTTCCCTGGTGACTCAGACAGTCAAGAATCTGCCTGCAATGCGGGAGACCTGGGTTTGATCCCAGGTTGGGAAGATCCCCTGGAGAAGGAAACGGCAACCTACTCCAGTATTCTTGCCTGGAGAATTCCATGGATTGAGGAGCCTGACAGGCTAATAGTCTATGGGATCGAAAAGAGTCGGACACGACTGAGCAACTTTCACTGTTCACTGTTCCTGACATTAGACTCCATTGTATTCATGCACACGTCTGCACAGTGTTTACATATCAAATATATATATATATATATATGCTGCTGCTAAGTCGCTTCAGTCGTGTCCGACTCTGTGCGACCCCATAGACGGCAGCCCACCAGGCTCCGACGTCCCTGGGATTTTCCAGGCAAGAGTACTGGAGTGGGGTGCCATCGCCTTCTCCTATATATATATATATATGTATATATATATACATATATATATATACACATACCTATTGTGTACATAGTTTGAAAAATTAGAAGAACCAGCTTGCTAATCATTCACTACACCTCATGTTTAACAAGCAGAAATGCACATGCTTTTTGAGATGAATTTCCAGTGTAACAGAAGGACATCTTGTTTGTATTTCAATGTACCAAGCGGCAGATTCTTATTTCATTATTGTTGGCACTTTAGTGGCTGGCTCTTAATTTTTTTTTCCTCTATCTCTTTTTTAGCAAAATTCAATGGAGACGTCTCACTCTTGCCACGTGGGTCAGGTGTTGCTTTATTTTAAAATGCTGTAGTGTCTGAGTTTCACCCCATCAGCACCACAATTTTAGAGAGCTACTTCATTGCTTTCAGTGTTGGCTTAGTATTCTGTATCTTGCAGTTCTTATTTCATCTTTCTGGTCCCCTAGGGACAGACACCTTCATTGCTTCCAACTTCCTATTTCAATGTGCATTCTTTTCTGGTGCAAAACTCAGTGAATATAAAAACTTGGAACAGTTTCTTTACCACTGAGCTTTCCTGGTGGCTCAGTGGTAAAGAACCCGCCTGCCAATTCAGGAGACATGGGTTCAATCCCTGGTCCAGGAAGATCCCACATTGGGAAAGCAACTAAGCCTGTACACCACAACTACTGAGCCTGTGCTCTAGAGCCCGGGAGTCACAACTGCTAAGCCCCTGTGCAGCACCTTCTGAAACCCACGTGCCCTAGAGCCTGTGCTCTGCAATGAGAAGCCTGTGCACTGCAACAAGAGAGTAGCCCCCGCTCACCGCAACTAGAGAAAAACCCTGCAGAGCCAAAAATAAAATAAAATAAAACTTGGAACAGAATTAGCCAAGTTGTAGTTCTCTCAGTTTAACAGGGATACAACAGCTAGTTTAAACGAAGAGACTGTTTGTCTCTGCTGGCAGACAGTCTAGCCATCCTGGGTCCTTTGGTCAGTTGCTCCACCATCCTCTAGGGCTGTCTCTTCAAGGACACTTGCCTGTGTCTGGAGACACCTTTGGGGCTTCCCAGGTGGCGCTAGTGGTAAAGACCCTGTCTGCCAGTGCAGGAGATGTAAGAGACATGGGTGCAATCCCTGGATCGGGAGGATCCCCTGGAGGAGGAAATGGCAACCCACTCCAGTATTCTTGCCTGGAGAATCCCACGGACAGAGGCGCCTAGTGGGCTATGATCCAAAGGGTCGAAAAGAGTTGGACACAACTGAAGTGACTTAGCACGCATGAACGCATGCACGCACACCCGGAGACGTCTATCTTTGGTTGTCACACCTGGAGAAGGGTCGTGTACTACTGGCAGTAGTGAGTGGTGGCCAGGAATGCTGCTCAGTTCTCCACAGTGCACAGAATGTACTCCGGGGGACAAAGAACAATTTGGCTTCAAATATAAATGACGTCACCTGCCCTAGAATAGTCCCCACTCCGTTTTGTCATGACTGACACGTGGAAGAGACTGAGACGGTTGTCCTGCAGCACACTCCACTCAGCTGTTTCCTAATGTCGTTTAGCTTGTTCCTCTATGCTTCCTATTTCCTGCAAACTGGATGTTGGGTGGAGAGACTTGATCAGAGTCAAGTTTAATGTTTTGACAAGGGGTGTCCTGGGAGAAGCTATAAACTTCCTTTGGTATCGAATCAGGAGGCCCAGGAGGCCGGAGGGTCCCTCTCCTGTGAGCTTCACTGCAGCTAATGCTGTTGATAGTCTGGCCTCCGTGATGAAGTCTGCACCCACACACCTAGTGAACCTTCTGAAACCCTGTGCATATCTCTCGCTCCATCATCTTCTCACCTGAGGCTTTTTAAAATTAATTTTTTCTTTTGCCTGTGCCTGGGTCTTCACTGCTTGTGTGTATGTGTGTTGCGATGGAGGGCGGGGTGGTGCTTTCTCCACTTTCTACTCTTCCTTGCAGTGAGCGGGCTTCTCATTGGAGTGACTTCTCTTGTGCGGAGCACAGGCTCTAAGGTTCATGGGCTCCAGTAGCTGCAGCATGTGGGCTCAGTAGTTGCGGCTCATAGGTCCCTAGAGCATGAGCTCAGTAGTTTTGATGTACAGTCTCAGCTGCTCCAAAGGCATGTGGATCTTCCTGGACCAGGGATCAAACCCTTGTTCCCTACACCAGGTAGGCAGATTGTAATCCACTGTGCCACCAGGAAAGTCCTCACCTGATATTTGGTAATACCCATTGATGATTACCCTCTAAATTAATTACTGCATTGGCTTTTGAAAAATGGTGATTTTTTTTTTTCTCCAATTCTCTCCTTCCTTCCACATTTTTTAGCTGGCATTCTTGGGCTCTTTGGTGATCAAGGAAAGCTACTACTGGGAAGGCCAGATCATGCTAATTCCTTACTTTTCATAAGTAACGTTTCCAGAAAGGAGTTAGTTAAGAGCTACTTCCAAAGGGTTAATGTGTGTCTGTTTTAACTTCCAAAGTGAAGTGCTCAGACTTTTTTCTTTTTTTGGCCCAGCAGCAGGATCTTAGTTTCCTGACCGGGGATTGAACTCAGCCTGGCGGTGAAAGTGTTGAGTCCTAACCACTGGACTGCCAGGGAATTCCCAAAGTGCACAGATCTTAAATAGAGAGCTCAGGGAATTTTGACATCTATATACCTGTGCAACTGCCACCAGATAAAAATATAGAGCATTTCTAATCCCACACTTCCTTTCTTGCCAGTTTTTTTTTTTAATTGAAGGATATTTGCCAATTTTTTTTTCTCGTTGTTGTTGTGCTGGGTCTTCGTTGCTGTGAGCAGCCTTTCTCTCGTTGCAGCAAGTAGGGGCTACTCTATTGCAATGTGCATGCTTCTTGTGGTGGCTCCACTACTTGTGGAGCACAGGCTCTAGGTGCATGGGCTTCAGTAGTTGTAGCACGTGGGCTCAGTAGTTGTGATGTACAGGCTTAGTCGCTCCCTCGCATGTGAGATCTTCCTGGATCAAGGACTGAACCCATGTCTCCTGCACCAGGAGGTGGATTCTTTACCACTGAGCCACAGGGAAGCCCCCCCCACCCCAACCCCTGCCCACTCCCATTCAGTTATATAGAGTAGTTTTGATTTAAGAAATGATTTCCAGGTTTGGTTGGACCCAACTTGGGGTTCAAGGACTTCAGGAAGATGGGGAAACAGGTGGGAAGTAAAAATAGGGCTTCTTGCACCCCACCACTCAACATGGCTGGCTCTGACACCCAAAACTGTCTCACAGAATTAGCTGAACGGGTTGAGTGACTTGCATTGCCAACCAGGACTTATTCTGGGCACTCCTTCCTGGAAGTCTCATTAATTCTTGGGGCTCAGTGAGCATTTCCAAGCAGACTGCTGCTTCTTGTCTTCCATCTAGGGTCACACCCAGGGGCAGCAAAGCACGCTGCCAAGTCCCAGAAAAGGAGACAGCCTATCTGGGTGCTGCTGCCTTCCGTTACATGACCCCAGAGGATTCTCCTTTCCCTCCTGAGCCTTTGTTTGCTCACCTGGCAAGTGGGGGGAATATTCCACTTTGCTGGGTTCTTGGGAGGATTTCCACAGAATCTAACTACCTTTACGTTTCTGAACTCACCTCCTGGCGCTTTCCTCTCTGCTCATCCCACTCCAGCCAGATGTGTGATCCTGTCCTGCAGTTCCCTTCATCTCTGTTTTTTGGGGGCTTGCTTGCTTCTTCTTACCACTTAGGCTCGGTTCAAATGTAACCCATGTAACTCCTCAGGTTACATGGGTTCCAGCATCACTTTTATCACACATAGTCTAATGTTGCTCAGCTTTTCATTTTTTCTTAAGAGTCTCTGTTGCTGTTTTTTAAAGTATAGTTGATTGACAATGTTGTATTAGTTTCAGGTGTACAACAGAGTGATTCAGATATATCTATATATATTTTAGATGTCTCTCTCTCTATATATATATAATTTATGTGTGTGTATGCACGCCCAGTTGCTCAGTCATGTGTGACTCTTTGCCACCCCATGGACTGTAGCCTGCCAGGCTTCTCTGTCCGTGGGATTTTTCCAGGCAAGAATATCAGAGTGGGTTGCCAGTTCCTCGTTCAGTAGATTTTCCTGACCGAGGGATTGAACTTGTGTCTCCTGCATTAGCAGGCAGATTCACTACTACTCAGCCACCTACATATTCTTTCTCAGATTATTTCCCCTTATAGGTTACTACAAAATGTTGAATATAGTTCCTGTGTTAGATAATCAGTCCTTGCTGATTATCTATTTTATGGTTAGTAGCACCTCACAGCTCTTATGAACCTTTTTTTTTAAGATTTTTTTTAATGCGGACCATTTTAAAAGTCTTTATTGAATTGGTTACAATATCGTTTCTATCTTGTGTTTTGGGTTTTTTGCCAGAGGCATGTGGGATCTTGACCAGGGATGGAGTCTGCACCCCCTGCATTGGAAGGCAAAGACCTATCCATTGGAACTCCAGGGAAGTCCCATCCTAGACTCTTAAGTGTTAATGTCACTGCTTACTGTGTCATTTAGTAGGGAAGGGGGACTGCACTCCACACCCTGCAGGAAGTTATTTTAGTGCCCTTTGCAGAGATAGGCCCCAGGCAGTGGGAGTTCAGAGTCCTAACCACTGGACCACCAGGTAATTCTCTTATTAAGTCCCTTATTTGTGGTAGACCACAGACTCTAGGGATTTGTCTTCTTTTTTTCACTTTTACTACCAGGGCCTTGCAGAACAAAGTGTAATGTTGGCAGAACTAGGAAACAGCAGCTCAGAGAGGTGAAGCCACTTTCTCAGTGTCACACAGCAGAATCTGAATTAGAACGTCAAGTTCTGAGTCTCTGCTTTCTTTTTCCTTTCTCCTTGGTCTCTGGTGGGAGTTGGAGCACAAAATTTAAAGTGTTAAAAAACTGTCATCAGGATATTTTTGAAGGTCAAAACTCATGCCAGAAAAAAAGAGTAAAAGATAAGATTCTACCCTATACTTGCATGATTTCACTTCTCCCTAATCCCAGTCCTGACGGATTCTGTGTTTAAAATTTTGCTATTTTGTTCACTATGGATTTATTCCCCCCCCCCATTAAATTTGATATTTTAAACATACTGCAATATTGCATTAGAATAGTATCCATCTTGATGGTCGAATTTTTGTACCAAAGACGCTCAATCTAATACAGATCCCGCTTCTGTCTCTTCTCCTCCCCTAGAAAAACTGAGGCACGTAGGAGGGCGGGAGTGGGGCAGGAACGGGGGAGGGATGGGAGAGCCGTGTGGAGCCTGGTTGAGCAATCCGAGCTGCCCCGGGAAGGGCTGGACGCTGACCTTTGCTTATCGCTCACGGTGGAAGCAGCTAATTAAGTCCCCCGCCTGTGGGAGACCTTTCGCAGGGCGGCCCGCACCTCCTGCGGGGCCGAGATAGCCGCGGTCGCCCCGGCAGCCGTGACCTTTCCCGGCCCGAGGCGGCGGGGAGGCGGGAGAGAGCCGGACGAGCCTAAGCGGAAGTGGTGGCGGGTGTCGCTCTGGGGCTGGGCCCCGGGATCGAACCCTGGTCTCGCATCCCCACCTGCATCCCACCGCCGTAGGGCAACCGCGTTGGGGGAGGAAAACAGCGCCTGGTGACGTCATCGAACCCGGAGCCCGGCCTCCGCCACCAACGTCACAGACAAACAGCGCTGCGTCACCGTATTCCTTCCCTGACGTCAGCGCGCGAGACCAAGAACTGGCCCACAGGGAAAGGGAGAAGTCTGAAGGAAGAGATCTTTCCTTTCTCGCTCTTTGCATTTGGTAAGGCGTTTAAAGTACGCAGGAACGGACTACCACTCCCAGGGGGGCTTTGCGTGGCGCGCATGCGTATAGGCGCCAGCTAGAGAGCGCGGCAAACCTTTGGGTTAGATTGACATCCCTTTAGTCTAACCAGAAGACAGGCTTTAAGGCAGCAAACCAATCCCGACCTCACAGACCCCACCCCTTTATTCTTAGCCCGACGCTTCCTTGGGGGAGTGACGGGCTCCACTGCCTTTGAGGGCTCAGTTTCCTTTGATGGACATTAACACCGGTGAATCAGAGCGCCGGGAAGTCGAGAGGGTGTTGAAAAGCGTGCCTTGGGGCCAATAGGTTAGCGGCAGGGCCTGGCGCCGTCCAATCACTTTTCCCGGTGTCGCCAATCACCCTGGACCCCGCCCCCTGAGCGTGACGTAAGTAGGGTGGGTAGCAACAGTTGCCCCGGTGAGGGAAACGGAGGCGCCATAGCCACGGTAGTCGTGGCGACCAAGCAACCCGGCAACGCGAGTCAACAACAACAACCGCCCGGCCGACCCCCACCCCCACCCCCCCGGCCCGGCCCGGGGACCCCGGCACGTTCTGTCCCCCTCCCAACATCGCCTCCGAGACCTCTGGAAAGCCCTTCCGCAGAAAGAAGTGGGAAGAAGCCGAGGTAACCCGGGCGGCCCCAGGGTGGCAGGCCGGGCCGGGGAGGGCGGCGGGGCCCGGGCGGCGGGTGTCGCTGTGGTCAGAGTCTTGGGGGAAGGGGCGGGCGGTCAAAATGGCGGCGGCGACCGTCGGGGCCGTGGGGGAGGGGGCTGGGTCCCGGCTGGGGCGACACCACCCGCCCCCGGGCCCAGCGGCCCGGCCCCCGCGAGGGGCGGGAGTTCGCAAGCAGGCGGCGAGTGGAGGTCGGCCGGCCCGGGCGGGGGGCTTTTATATGTCGGGAGGTACAAGGGGGCGGGACTTGGAGGGTTGGGCCAATGGGAGTGAGGGAGGGGCGAGGCGGGATCTAGGTGGATGGGCGGGGCCAGGCCGTAAGGTGTGGTTGGGGGCCGGCCGGTGCCCCAGGAACGGGGTGGGGCAGCTGCCGCCTAGGCCTTCCTGCTCCCTGAAGCACTGGAGGCCACCTGTGCCTCGTCATTTTAGAACCTGCCAGTACTCAGTGCCTGCCACATCTAGGCCTCAGTTTTCCATCCTGTAAAGTGGGTTCAGTCATTGCCATCTCTCCTCATTTTTTGCATTTCAGGCCTCCTAATTCCTTTCAGACATTTCTCTAGGGCTCATCCTTGAATTTTTACTCCTATCTACTGTTTCTGAAAGTGTTTTATAGATTAACTGTTGGTCTTGATGTCAACGTTGCTGTTCCCTCCTAAATCTCCCTTCTCTTTGAGAGGAGGTGAGGGTGGAGAGTTTTTTGAAGCTGCAGGCTAGGGGTAATGACTTTAGTCTGGATGATTTGGTTTGCAGAGAGCGAAGGCCTTGGCTGAGAGACATGATCTTGGGTGGCTGAGTTAGAGGAACCGAAACTTGATTGCTTCTCTGTGGGCAGCTCTAAGATCTCCTTCCTGTTGTCCCTGGGCAGGAGGCTTATTCCTGGAGATGGGGCCATTCCTAGCTTTTCAGCCTATCCTGGGTTTCCTCTCTGGGCATGGGGAGTAAATGGCTCCTGAGGAAGTTTCTGAAGCGGCTTCTCTTGGTCAGACACATGTTTTTGTGTCAATCAAGTTGGTGTCAGCTGGATCACATGTCACTGAAGAGGTACCAGCCTCCAGAGCCACGTGGGGAGGGAGCGGGGACACTGAGGTCAGAGACAAGGGGAAGTGCTCTACTTTGTTAGAGGAGAATCTGAGTGACTGCTTTGCTGGGCAACAAGATCTGCCAGCTTGGGGAAGATTTTTTTAAATAGCCAGCCAAGCCAAGTCCACTGTGCTTATTCTCCGTTTTGCTTTGGAGCTTGGCATCGGCAGGGCTGAGGGCAGACTGCAGCCGTTTTCTTTTAAAATCAATCAATAAACTTCAAGGAGAACAAATGTTCCAGGTTCTCCTAAAGCTTTCCCCCAGAAGTTTGAGATAAGGCTGGGAGAAGGGATGTCACTTCTCCAGGGACTTTTCCCAGGTCAGGGGTGGTAGAACCTCTTGAAATTTAAGAAAAGGAGAGATTTAATTTTTCAGTAAAAATCTAGAAATAACCAGGTTGTCAGATCATCAGCACCTGTTAGGCGAATTCTGATGCAGAAAGCAGTGTTACTGATGATCTAGTCTCATTGACTGCTTCTTCCACTCTCTGTGACCCCCCTTCCCCACCCCACCCCCCATATCTTAGGCGTTTGAAAGGCCCAAGCCCAGAGCAGTTATTAGACTCCAGAAGGGAATACTGGCTTTGGTTGCTTGCCTTTGAAACAATCAACTGCTCTCTAGCTGTGTGGTCCTGGGCAAGTAAATTAACTTCTCTGGGCCTTAGTTTCCTCTCATCTAAACTAGGGGCAGTGATCATCGGTCACGATTTTAATCTCATATTACGGTACTGTGGATCCCATAAAAGAATACATGTTGAGCATCAGATACATAGTAATTGCTCAGACTATGTTGACTGCTACTGTTATTATGACGATTATCACTTCCTGCTCAGCCCTTGGAATTATACCACTCACATTTATTTTTATCATCTCAAATCGGGTGACAGCCTAGTGGGTTTAAAGCTTGACTCACTTGCTGGTCCGTGTGGGCCGATGACAGGGATCCTGGGAAGCCGGGTCCTAGGACTCCAGTTTTTAGTGGGAAGGTGTCACTCTCCTAAGGCCCTTCTCCAGCCTTAGGAGAGGACCCAGAGAGAAAGTTTGTCCCTGGGCCCAGACTCAGACGCAGCCTTCTGGGAAGCAGCTGGATAAGCTGGGGCACTGGGTGTCATGGGAAAAGTGGGGATCTGAGAAAGGTGTCCCTGGGGCTAAGCGGCTCACCCTCCCCTCCTGCCACACGCTCCAGCATCTTGGGGCTGAAAACAAGGGTTGGGCTAGACAGGACTCTTCCCCACTCCTCCACCTGCCAGGGATACCACCTCCAGAGAGCAACTGCTTGGTGCACAGTCTTCCTGGCCTAAGGGGTCTGTTCTGGATTTGGAGGCATCACCTGCCCCTGTAGCACAGCTACAGGAGGCACTAACTTTTCTGCAAGCCTCTCTCACCAGTTGGTAGATTTCAACCGTCTTTGACATTCACTAGCAGTGTGTTGTTCCCTTCATTGTGGACACTTATTTGGCAGTGAAAGTGGAGCGGAGTCCCAGCTGTGTGCTTGAAAGTGTTCTCGTAGCTGGGAATAGAGTGATGGGTGCCCTTACCTTGTGGAGGGAAGAAGAAAATAACCAAACAGGATACAGGGCCAGGGGAAAAAATGAAACAGGAGTATGTGCTCCAGAGGGCTTGTAAAGGGGGAGCTTGAGACCTGACAAGGTGACCTATGAGCTGAGATGTGAGTGATAAGGAGCCAACAGGCGGAGGTGAGGAGAGCATGCCAGTAGACGGAAGAGCTGGGGCAAATCCTGAGGCAGGGGGAGGCCTGGAGCGTTTGGGAAGGAGAGAGATTGTGGCTAGAACATTCAGAGTGAGAAAGGGGCCTGGAAGGGGCCAGATCCCATGAGGCCCTGTAGGTCATGGGAGGGGCTCTGGTTTTTATTTATTCTCTGTTATGGAAAACATTGGAACCTTTTCAACAGAGGAGCGACACAATAGGGTTTGCGTTTCAAAGACTCTTATAAAGGCAAGAGTGAAGCCAGGAGCCAGTGATGAGTGGGTCCAGGCAAGAGATGATGGTAACCATCAATACTAGCATGGTATTGATAAAGATGGAGGGAAAAGCCCAGCCTTAGGATCTGTTCTGGAGGAATTATTCAGTCAGTTCAGTTCAGTTCAGTCGCTCAGTCTTGTCCAACACTTTGTGACCCCATGAATCGCAGCACTCCAGGCCTCCCTGTCCATCACCAACTCCCGGAGTTCACTCAGACTCACGTCCTTCGAGTCTGTGATGCCATCCAGCCATGTCATCCTCTGTCATCCCCTTCTCCTCCTGCCCCCAATCCCTCCCAGCATCAGAGTCTTTTCCAATGAGTCAACTCTTCGCATGAGGTGGCCAAAGTATTGGAGTTTCAGCTTTAGCATCAGTCCTTCCAATGAACACCCAGGAGTGATCTCCTTTAGGATGGACTGGTTGGATCTCCTTGCAGTCCAAGGGACTCTCAAGAGTCTTCTCCAACACCACAGTTCAAAAGCATCAATTCTTCGGCACTCAGCTTTCGTCACAGTCCAACTCTCACATCCATACATGACCACTGGGAAAACCATAGCCTTGACTAAATGGACCTTTGTTGGCAAAGTAATGTCTCTGCTTTTCAATATGCTATCTAGGTTGGTCATAACTTTTCTTCCAAGGAGTAAGCGTCTTTTAATTTCATGGCTGCAGTCACCATCTGCAGTGATTTCAGAGCCCCCCAAAATTGATAAGTCTTAAAAACTAACTGGTGGGACTTCTCTGGTGGTCGAGTGGCCAAGACTCTGTGCTCCCAATGCAGGGGGCCCAGATTTGATCCCTGGTCAGGGAACTAGGTCCCACATGCTGCCAATCCTGTGTGCTGCAACTAAGACCCGCACAGCCAAATAAATAAATGAATGTCTGGTGGTTAGGACTCTGTGCTTTCACTGCTGGGGCCCAGGTTCAACCCCTGGCTGGGGAACTAAGATCCTGCAAGCCATGTGGTGTGGCAAACAAACAAATAAAAATACCCCCCCACACCAAAACAAAAACAAAAAAACAACCCAAACTGGATATAGAGGATGAGGGAAACTCACACTGTTATATTTAATTTCCCCATTCCCCCAAAAGTTCGTTTTTGAAGCCAGTCTACAGGTGAGGAAAGTGAGGTTTTCTTTTCATTTCCTTGGGAGGGCCTTGTCCCAGATGTAAACCATTACAGCTAAACCTTCACCTGTTTTTTACGGTCTGTGATCTGAGAATGTTTTTACATTTTTAAGGACATTTTGTGACATGAATAATATATCGTGATATGTGAAAATTATGTAAAATTCAAATCTCAGTGTCTAGAAATAAACTTTTATTGGCACACAGCCACGCAACTGCTTCTTTACATATTGTCACGGCTGTTTTCACAGTCCAGTGGCAGAGCTGAGTCACTGGAATAGACTTGTCTGTCCTTGGAGTCAAAAATCTTGACTTCTGGCTGGCCCTTCACAGAAATATGCCAGCCCCGTCCTAAAGAATGGATTCAAACATTCTCCAAAAAACAGGTGTTGGCTTTGAAGATAGGTGCAGCCACTGGTGCATTTTTTGGCAGTTTCATTGCTAAGGAACAGATTTGCTGAGTCATGCTCAAATAGATGTGGAACACACCTCATCCTGTATAGATATTTGTGACTTATTCCTCTCCAGGGAACACCCTACCGAACTCTGCTCAACCTAGCCTTCCACAATTGGAAAAAATAAAAAGGGAGGTTCCCCGGTGAAATAATTATGGGAAATTTAGCATTCTGTATCATTCTTCCTGGAGACTAACAATGACAATGCTGAGAAGGTCTCCAGTAGAGAAGCTGGCTTAGCTGTTTTACCCATCTCCCCTTCCCCATTTTGAGCTCAGTTGTGTCCATGCCACCTCCCCCTGTCCTCGAGTGGAGACAAGGAGGCCTACAGGGTTTGCACCTTGAAGGGGAGAAAGCACCGGCAAGTGTGGAGGTTTTAAAGCCCTTTTATGGTGGGAGGGGCCACAAGGGGCCACTCTCCTAAGGCTGGGAAAGTCCAGGCCAGGGCTTCTCAGTGCCCTGTACAACCTGCCCCAGAATTATCCTGGCGACTAGCTCAAACAGCAGACTCCAGGGTCATCCCAGACTCTGTCAGTGGGCCTAGGAGTCTGCATTTAACTGACTCCCCAGGTGAGGCTGATGAACACCAGAGTCAGAATCTCTGCTTGGTGCCTGTTTCTAAGAGGTTGAGGATTGCATCTCTCTCCTTTCCCCTCCAACCCCATGGATGCTTGTTGAGTGAATAATGATAATAGCAACTTCTACTTCTCAGTGCTTATTTGGTGCTCTGCTGATCACATTGGATCTTTGCAACAGCCCTATGAATCAGGTGTTATCATCCCCACACGAAAGATGGGGAAACTGAGGCCCAGAGGAAAATCAGTTACATGTTTTAAGAGACATGAATTAAGAGACAGGCCAGGGTTCAAGTGGAAGTGAGTCTGATACTGGTAGACAGGCGCTGATCAGCAGCAGTGACTTGAGCATCCGATCTGGACCGGGGTTTGGACCCAGTACTGCGAGGAGGTCTGAGGAGGTGGGCCCCTCTAATACTGGCAGGAAAGAGTTTGGGGAGGGCAGGGGCTGGTGGGAGATGTTTTCCCTGTGTGCTTGGCAGGCAGTAGCCTCTCCCTCTCCAGGTGAGCAAGTTCTCCCTGCTACCTGAGTCCCTGGCAGGCCACCTTTCCATCCTGCACAGTGGGCAAGCCCAGAACCACTCCCTCAGACCTGGACCAGGGCCCTTGTCACTGTCCCTCTCTCTGTAATGACCAGGCTTGGCAGGGAGGGTGGCCTCAGGGCTCTGCCAGCTCTGTTCACACCAGCCATCGGAGCCTGGCATACCCAAGCCTACCAAGCCCACCCGAGTGCAGACAGCAGCCCTTGTTTCCTTTGTACTTAGCAGCCCAAAGCAGGGAGGCAGGGCCTGGAGGCTTGTAGTCTTGCCTAGAGCCTTGTTCAAGGGCCCCGGGCAATGAGGGGAACCAGAGCCATTTCTTAAGTGCTCAGGCTGCACCAGGAGCTTGGCCAAACACTGCCCACACCATCAGACGGAGCTCTGCAGCAGCCTTGCACTGTAGGCCTGCTACCCTCCCATTGCACAGATGGGGCAGTTGAGGCCCAGGGAGTGGACACCCTCCTCGCAAGTCACACAGCAGGGAGGTAGTCAATTTCAAGTCGTGCACAGGTCCATCCAGGGTTTGTGAC
Source organism: Bos grunniens (assembly GCF_055505025.1). NCBI lineage: Eukaryota > Metazoa > Chordata > Mammalia > Artiodactyla > Bovidae > Bos > Bos grunniens. The sequence goes on from NC_141171.1 coordinate 11,772,313, forward strand.
TCACCTGCCTTGCCCCCTGCTGACCTGGATTCGTCTTGGGTTTGGCATCCAAGGGCAGAGTCCAGATCCCCAGAGAGCGAGATACAGGGAGGTGCGAAGAACACAGGCACCACGGTGCTGGCTGGCCTGCGGTCTCCCTTGGGCTTCTCTGGTGGGCTCCCCGCCCCTGAGTTCTGCTGCTCCAACCAGGCCTTGGGTAGGTGGCATTACCTCTGTGGGTGGGCCTTAGGTGTCTCCATCTGAAAAACAGGAAAGATGCCATCTACCGACTGTGAGCCCTGGGCCTGGCTCCCTGAGTAGGGCTGTGGGCTAACAGCACATATCTGGGGGTCAGAGAGACCTGGCTTCAAATCCTTTTTCTTGCTGGTTGCCGTCGCAGGCCTGTGTGCAGGTCACTCCTGAGCCTTGTTTTGTTCATGTGTGAAATGGGCACAGTGGCTCCTCCCTTGCCAGCCTGCTGTGAGGAGGTAATCACAGTGATTACCTGGGGTTTCTGATCACCAAGTAGCAGTTATTTTTCTCTTTCCCTTGAAAATCTCTTTTAGTCCCCCTGCAGCTGGCTGGCCATGGCACACAGGTGCTCGAGGATTATTGCAGAAGAGCCTCTGGCTCAGCCCTGCAGTGTCACGCTGCTGAAGGCCACAGGTCACCGCGACCCCGCAGGCAAAGCTCTTACACTGAGATACGTCTAGGGCCATCAGGGACCACGTAACTGTGAGGGGTGGAGCTTCTCTTAACCACTCCTGCATTTGTTCCACTGTCCCTAGAAGCTCCTTAGAGAAGGAGTCAGGAAACCGGTGGCCCACTCCCTGCTGAGGCGGGGCTCAGCGAGGGGCGGGGCTTATACTGACGATTTGCCTCACTCACAGTACTTGCCTCACACCGAGCGCCTGAGAGAGGCACCACAGACAGTTAGCAGCCAGAAAAGCTGCCTCTGCGTGGTCAGGTGGGCCCCATTCTGAAGTCAGCAGGGCCTACCAGGCCTGCTCTGTGGCCAGGGCCTGCTCCCAGCCCAGTCGCCCCAGGCCCTAGAAGGCCACTGTTCAGGGAGGAGCTCACATCTGGCGTCGCCACCTACAAATGCTCTCATTTCTATGGCCGCAAGCAGCTCAGGGGGCTTTTTGGACTCAAAACACCTTCCCCGTGTCTGGCATTCCGCACCCCCCCACCACCACCCCCGCCTCGGGGAATGACACTCAGCCAAGAATCCAAGCCCAGATGGCAGGCAAGGAGGGGACTGGAAGAGGCTGGCTGGGGGACAGCTTTCCCCATGACCTTCCTTCCCAGCAGTTAGCCCAGTAGTCCAGTGCTCAGAGTGCCCAGGGTTCAGACTCAGTCCCACCTCTTCCCTGCTGTGTGGCCTGGGGCAAGCTCCTTAACCTCTCTGAGTCTCAAGCATGGATGCAATTGTTGCAGAGTTTTAAATAAAGTAATGTAGAGACTCGGAGAAGGCAATGGCACCCCACTCCAGTACTCTTGCCTGGAAAATCCCATGGACGGAAGAGCCTGGTAGGCTGCAGTCCATGGGGTCGCTAGGAGTCGGACACGACTGAGCAACTTCACTTTCACTTTTCACTTTCATGCATTGGAGAAGAAAATGGCAACCCACTCCAGTGTTCTTGCCTGGAGAATCCCAGGGACGGAGGAGCCTGGTGGACTGCCGTCTATGGGGTCGCACAGAGTCAAACATGACTGAAGCGACTTAGCAGCAGCAGCAGCAGAGACTAGATTCTGTGTGCTTCCACTGCCTGGAGTAGGGGTTTGATCCCTGGCCGGGGAACTAAGATCTCACATGTCATCCAGCATGGCCAAAAAATTAAAAAATTAAAGTTAATTGTAAAGAAAGTATGCAGGACAGTGCCTGCAGGCACTCTCAGGAGAACTGTATAATTTGTTTCTGGGCAAAAGTCGGAGGTCTCCCAGCCCAGGGGTCCCCCAGGCGCTGGAGCCTGCGAAGGAAGAAGGCAGGAATCCTGGGTCAGGGTGAGTGGAAGAGGCGCAGACCAGCCCTGGTCCATCCTCAGTTGCTGTGCAGCAGCGGGTTGGTTAGATCTTGCCACCAGCCTCGGAATGTAATTAAGTTGCTGATGAACCCAAACGTGTCTCTGGGGAGCCAGGAGCTGTCCCTGGTTTCCTCTGCCTGTAGATTAATTCTTGTTTTTCCTTCTTTTTCTCCCTCCTCTTCTCTCTCCCCCCTCCCTCCTTCTTCCCAAGCAAGCAAAAAAAAAAAAAAAAAAGCCTTATTTATTATCATTTTCCCCACTGTTGGCATGGCAACACAGGCGTACGTTACTGAGTTACAGGCGGCCCCGCAACCATCCCAGCCACCACAGGCTCCGCCGCAAGCCCAGCCGCCACCGCCACCCTCCGCGGCACCCCAGCCCCCCCAGCCCCCCGCCACCGCCGCCACCCCCCAGCCCCAGTATGTCACCGAGCTGCAGAATCCGCAGCCCCAGGCACAGCCACCGGGCAGCCAGAAGCCGTATGTGACAGAGCTCCCGGCTGCCCCCACGCCCTCGCAGCCGGCCGGCGCACCCACCCCGTCCCCGGCGTCCCAGCAGTACATCGTGGTCACTGTCTCCGGTAAGTGGACGCGTGCTCGGAGCCAGGGCACCCTGTGAACAACTCCAGCAAGAGTTTGGGGGAGCCTAGCCTTATGGATGTGGGGGCATCCCAGAGCCCTCCCGTCATCACTTATTGTGCCTATCACCCGGAGGGCAGCTTTTTAACTGTCTCAGGTCCACAGGTGGGATTTGCGGTACATCTCTGGGGAAGGCTTCCCTGGTGGCTTAAGACAGTAAACGATCTACCTGCAGTGTCGGAGACCTGGGTTTGATCCCTGGGTCGGAAGACCTGGAGGAGGGCATGGCCACCCACTCCAGTCCTCTTGCCGTGAGAATCCCAGGGACGGGGGAGCCTGGCGGGCTACAGTCCATGGGGTCGCAAAAGAGTCGGACACGACTGAGCGACTAACACTTTGACTTTTTTCACTTTCTGGGGAAGAAGTAGTCAGACCAAGCAGGGAGGACTCTGTGCCCCCCAGAATCCTCCCCGCCAGGGCAGCTCTTTGAGCTGGTTCTGTCTCTGTCCTCAAGTAAGATGTCACTCAATGAAAGGTTTGGGCAGTAGAGTTAATTTGCAAACGCCTGCCAGAACTGGAGGGGAAGCATTCGGCCATCATCCATAAAGGGACTGTAACAACTTCAAGTGACTTCCCTGGTGGTCCAGTGGTTAAGAATCCACCTTCCAATGCAGGGAACCCAGGTTCGAGCCCTGGTTGGGGAACTGAGATCCCGCAGGTGGCAGGGCAGCTAAGCCTGAGCGCTCTGGAGCCTGCCCAGCTGGTACAACCAAGACCCAACCCAGTCAAAATTTTTAAAAACAAAAAGTAACAGTTTTGAGCTCAGGGGCTGCCTGTGAGGTGCTCCCAGCTGCAGTTCAGGGAGGTCCACTGGGAGGTCTGGAGGGGTTGCTCCCCCTCCCTTCTGTTTCATTTTTGACAAGACTTGGGCCAAGCAGGGCTCTTGGTTGGATGAGTTCGTGAGTGTGTGATGTGGCCAGGGGATCCTGTTTGTCACTGCAGCCGCCCCCCTGAGGCTGTGGAGCAAATGACCAGGAGGCTTGGGTCGTGGCACCCATGGTTCCTGCCTCAGAGCATCTTCCCTATGCCCGCTTCCTCTAGAATGGGGACGGGCTGAGCAGAGGGAAGTGGAAGCAGAGAGTCAGGATAGGTGGTCATTCCCCGGAGGGAGATGGTGGAGCTCAGATGAACTTCCCTGGCGGTCCAGTGGTTAGGACTCTGCGCTTCTACTACAGGGAACATAGCTTCCATCCTTAGCTGAGGAACTAAGATCCTAACATCCCACACGCTGCATGGTGCGGCCAAAAAAAAACAGGTGGCGCTCAGGACAGGACTGGGCATCTTTAATGGTTTCTGGTGTTCCCTGTGTAGAGGGGAGGCTGGCCCCAGTCTTTCCGCAATGGAAAAGGAAGTGGTGGGGATCCTAAGGGCATCTTGGGAGGCTGTGGAAAGTGCAGGTCAATTAACTTGACCCTAGGACAATGAAGAGTCAAAACTGGTGGCAAGTGACACGGCCCCGTGGGACCACAACGGAAGCAGTTGGGCCCCGGTAGTGTCAAGGAGGCTCCCGCAGTGTCAGGGTCCCCAGGGAGGGCAGGGGCACGCAGGGGCTCGGGGCAATGACTCTTTGCGACACAGACTGGTGTGGAGGAGGGTCTCAGCTGGCATGGGAGAGTCAGCTGAGTACAGAGCGAGGCCAGGCGCAGGATGTGGCCGGGGTCACCAGGCCACATCTCCAGGGCGTTCTTAGCCCAGTATCCTCACCAGCATCCTCCCTGCTCTCTGAAAAACCCAGGCCCCCGGCTGCCCCCTCACCTCCAGCACCTCCCTCTCATTCTGTGTCCTTAACCCCGCACCCTGCTCCTGACCTCACTGTGGACAAGGCATTGTCATGTGACAAGAAGGGCCCCATCTCCCACCCACCCAGCCTCCCAGCACCCAGGGTCCATCTGCACCCACCAGCTCTGCTTTCCTGTTGCTGGAAGGGTGAAGTGGCCCCATGGCAGTTCCAGGCTGCCCCCTCCAGGACTTCTGCCGTCCCAGCCTCATTACTTAGTCCCTCTCTGGTAGATCTTTTCTACCTGCTTGTAAAAATACAGCAGCTCCCATTTTAACCAGGGCCCCCAGGCCCTGCACCCGCTACCGCAGTCGTCCCGTTTTCTTCCCTTAGTTGTTGTTTAGTTACTAATTCATGTCTGATTCTTTACGACCCCATGGACTATAGCCCACCAGGCTCCTCTGTCCATGGCATTCTCCAGGGAAGAAAACGGAAATGGGTTGCCATTTCCTTTTCCAAGGGATCTTCCCAACCCAGGGATGGAACTCATGTCTTCTGCATCTCCTGCATTGGCAGGCGGATTCTTTACCACTGAGCCACCTGGGAAGCCCTCCCTTTAAGTCAGAATTCCTCAAAGGATTCATCCTCCCTTCCTTAGTCTCTGCCCCTTCACTCAGAGCTCTGTCTCCTCAATCCCAGAGTCCCAGGCAGGATCACCCATGGCCCCCATCTTGTCAACCCACTGGTCACCCTCTATTCTCCTCTCCCCTGGCCTCTGGGCAGCACATGACAGTTTCTCCCCTCCCCCCACCCCCCCAGAAATGCCCTCCCGCTCTGGTCTCTGCCCACCTCCCTGCCTCCCCATCTCGGTTCCCCCTTGCTCCTTCCTCCTCATGTCCCTTACCTTGTGCACCATGACCTCATCAGCTGAGGCCTCCTCTCTGCTCCAGGGCCTTGTCCTGTCCCTTAGCCTCTGATGCCACCTCTGTACGACAATGCCCACCCCACGTTGTTGGCCCTGAGTCCTCGCCACCTGTGACCCATCCACGTGGTTCCACAGACCTCTCAAACCAGCATGGCCTGATGGCAATCTGGAATTTCTTTGCTTCTTCAAATCTGGCCTCCTTTGAGACTTCCTTGTCCTAGTAAATATCACCCTCTCTCTCCCCCCACCCCAGGCCAGGGTCAGCCTTGACTCCTGTCTTACCCATCCTTTTTTTTTTTCCTGGCTGCATGGCGTGGCATGCAGAATGCTAGTTCCCCAACCAGGGATCGAAACCATGCCGCCCCTGCCTTGGGAGTGCAGAGTCGTAACCACTGGACCACCAGGGAGGTCCCCTGTCTTACCCATCCTTGAGCAAGCAAGCTGTCTGGGCTCCATGTCCTAAATCCAACCAGAACCCACCACCTCTCCCACCTCCCTGTCCCCTACCCTGGTCCAGCCTCTGTTCAGACCCTTCACAGTCCTCCCCAACAGCAACCAGAGGGAGCCTCTTGATAACTGTTGATTCGATTCCATTATGTCCCAGCTCAACCCGGATTATTCCAAAGCAGGTGGCCCTGGGGGCACTCTCTGAGAAAGCCTGGCCTGGCCTTTCTTGCCTCTAGGAGATCTGGATCCCTGTGATAGGGACCAGCTCCACACTCCCTGCGCCGCTACTGACAAAAGTCCAACCTCCTGACTCTGGCCATCCAGGCCTGCTGGCCACCCAGCCCCATCTGGTATCAACCTTGCCCCCTACATTCCTGCTTCAGCCCCACTGGCTTTCCTGTGGCTCCGCAAAACTTCCAGGCTCAATTCGTCTCTGGGCCTTGGCACTCTCGTTGCCCTTTGCCTGGAGCTCTCCCATCCCAGACCCTCTGGTGGCTTATCCCTCATGAATGCTGACCTGACCCAGCTCAGCGCTCCCATCCCATCTCGGGGCCTCTGGGCAGCAGAGAGCAGGCAGGAGGGCTTGCCTGTCGCTGCTAGAGGACTTTTCATAGCCTCCACTTATTGGCCCTGGACCTCCTGAGTGCTGGCTTTTGTTGCTTGCTGTGTCTGGGGTCCCCAGAACAAGGGTCTGGAATGGACGCACGACTGTAGACCCCAGCATCCCCCAAGTCCCAGCCCGTCTCCTCTCTTCCCTTGTCTTCTCCAGCTCCTCCCACCACCCCCCTCCTCCACCCTCAGGGAGGCCCTGGTACCTACTGGTCAAAGCCTTCGGTACCCCCCTCTCCTGGCCCCCATCATGCTGTGGGGCACTCAGTGTGGGTGGGTTGCGGTGTTGATGTGACCGGTTGTGGATGTGAATCTCAGCCTCCTTTCTTTGGTCAGTGGCCTCATTATCTTTCACAGTGGTCCTGGGGAACTGCCTGTCCCTTCTGCTCCTGGTTCTGCCAGCAGCAGGCCTGTCCCCGGAATGGTTACCAGACACTGCTTCCTTGATTTGTTCTATGAGGACTCCTGTGGCTTCGTTGACCCCTCCCCCACCCCTGGCAGTGATTTCTGAGGGTTCCTTTGTAACCCTTAGTGTCCCTTTTATCTAAGGGTGGCCTCTGGGCCACGTGAGCCGGTCCTGGAGGTGGAGGTGGGGGTGTAACTAACACCAGCAAAGGCTGCAGCAAGGTGCCTGGGGCTCCTCCGGAGCCAGAAGCAATGTGAGCTGAGCAGGGACCCAGGGAGTTGCAGGCAGGAGGCAGGGCGGGGCCCAGGAGCCAGACATGGAGCCCAGACTGGAAGCCAGCCAGGAGCGCTGCCGTAGAAGCAGCTCCTCTCGCCCAGTCCTCAGGAGCTCTGCCCTAAGGTGACTTTGGAGGTGATGGGAAGGAAGCTCAAATTTCCAGCTTAGGAACACTCCTCTAGATCCATAATACCCCGTCCTCAGAGGCCACCAGGCTATCACCCAAAACCCAAGTGGAAGGAAGACCTTGTGAGTCCTGCCGGCCATCCCTAGAAAGATGAGACCAAGCCGGTGGAAGGGGATAGGGCTGGACTGAAGAAGGGATCATGTCCAGCCTCTCTTCCCTGCTTCTGTCTCACTTGGAGCCCCTGGAAGTCCAAGACTTGTGTCAAGATGAGGGACCCGGAAGGTGTTTATCAGTGTCCCCAAGCATAGATGGGGAAACTGAGGTCAGGACAGACAAGGGACCCAGGGCCCTAGGGGCATCAGGAATCCACAGGCTCCCCTCCCAATGAGCTGTTGACTGAAATCATTGGCAGGACGGGAGCGAAGGATCAGGAGGAAGAGGAACAGACGGCCCCATGTGTGGTCTGTGGTGACCTGGGTCCCGTCTTGGAGTCCAGCCTCTCAGGCTTCCCTCTGTCCTCTCCCAAGTAGCTCAAAGTGGCCTGTGAGGCCAGAGTAGGTCTCAGTGAGAAAGTAAGTGCAGGGGCCAGGGAGGAAGAGAAGCTCATCAGATCGAGGGACAGGAAATCAGCTGCCGCTTCCTGGCTAGAGATTTGAGACGGCGGGGCCCTTTCTGGCCTGTGTGCATGTGCAAAGTGGAGCTTGCAGACAGATGCTGATGCTCACGGACTCAGGGTCCCTCACGCAGACACGTGCACACGCAGAGCCAGGGCGAGACACTGTGGCAGGAGTCCCACCTTGGCCACAGGAAGCCCCTCGTCTAAAGAGTAGACTATAGAATCTCACCTGCTCATCCTCGTGATGCAGCCTGGCCAGGATGGGGGTTCCAGCCTTAAGGGCCACCCCTGAAGCAGGAGATGGGCAAGACTGTCTCCTGGATCTTCCTTATCCCAGGTGATGCTGGATCCCAGCAAGTCCCCAGGCCTCCAGCTGCTCCGGGTCCCCACTCAAGGACCAACCTTGCCCTTTTCATCAGAGTACCAGGGTGTTGGAGGGGATGGGAGAAGCCCCCAACTCGCTGCCCACCCTGAGCCAGGCTGAACCTGCCACGGGCCTCCTGGGTCAGGCACTGTCCCTTGGGCCATGGACACCCAGGTGTGCCGGGGCCCTCACGGGACTGGGTGCTTTCTCGGGTTTCTCCCCGCGGGCCGGCTCAGTGAGGGCCTCCTCTTTGATGATGACAGGGAAGCCTGAGTGGTTGCGAGGGGTGATTCTAGCAAAACAGAGGAATCAGTGTCTCCTCGAACGAGCTGCAGAGTTGTCCCAGGGCCTCCCCCACGTCTGGCCCACACCTAGCATACACAGTCGTGTGCTGTGCTTCAGACTTGGCCCCTGAGGTCTTTGCTTCTACCTGCATGCGGCCACCTTTCTGTTCTAGCCAGTCCCTTCTCCATGTCTCCCTGCAACAGCCAAGGCCTAGCTCCCCACTTTAGAGGCTGAGACCCAAAAGGACGCTGCGAGCCTTTTGTGTCCCCCACAGGCCCTCGGCTCAGACACATGCCTCCTTACCCACATGCCTGAGTCTGCATCTCCCTGCCTTTGGGGCCTCAGCCTAGGCCTGGCCTGTGACTCTGGTCCCAGCCCCACCCCACCTCTGAAACTGCTGGGAGTAACCAGGAGATAAAGGGGGTGGGGTGGCTGGTGTCCCAGCTGGGATGAGGGTCTCCCAACCAGTGCCTCTGGGGACACTCGCCCCATGCTCCTCCCTCTCAGCTGTCCTGCTAATCACTTAGCAAGATGTGCATGAAACCCGACCTGCACCTTCCTGAAAGCATCTCTGGGTACCAGCCTCCCTCTTGACCCCAGAGCATAGCCCCAGCCCCTCAAAGGCCCCGCTCGGGCTGGGAGGGAAGTATGTTTATCCCAAGAGGACTGCCAGGAGCGCTGGGGGGATTAGCTCCCCAAGGTTGCAGGTATAAAGCCGCCCGCGCACCCTGCTGTTCTGGAGAGGTGGGCAAGGATCAAGGAGTGCCGGGCAGGCTCCTGGGGACTGACGGGCAGGGACTGGGGCGGAAGGGGGGCACCATGTTCTATGACTGCCTCTTCTTGGCTGCCTATCAGCGTGAGTACCCACCTGCCCAGCTCCTGCCCCCCCACCCCCACCGAGGACAGGGAAGCTCTGACAGTGGCAAGGGAGGAGGGGGTGTTTGACAGCAGGCTGGTGAAACTTTCTGGGGTCACTCCTCTGACCAGCTTCCGATCCTGGGAAGCCAGGGGTCACCTCAAGGCAGGTGGTCCTGATGCTTTCCAGGGCTGTGGGACCCCTGGGAGGTGGGGTTGATGGGGTCGGTCATGGTCCACAGTCCTGCCTGCTGGGCAAAGGAGTTCATCTCCCCAAGCCTCCACTGCATCTTGGCTTGTCAGTCAACCCTTCTGGACACTGACTTCAGGACAATGAGGTCGAGGGGGCGGGGGTGGCTGCTAATGGGTGTTAAGGATTATAGGTCCTTGTGGCCCCTAGCCCACTCCAATGGGCAGTCTTGCGGCTGGACAGGGGCCAGACAGGATTCCTGGAGAGGCCTAGCCTCATCTGGAGCTGGCTTCAGGCAGCAGCATCTATCTAGACGGCCTCAGGCTCAGGGTGGGGGTGGAGGCAGCAGGCAGAGCTGACCTGGTGACCTTTCCCCACAGAGGGTGCCATGCGGGCCAGCGAGACTGTGTCAGAGGCCAGCCCGGGCTCCACGGCTAGCCAGACCGGAGTCCCCACTCAGGTGGTTCAGCAGGTGCAGGGCACCCAGCAGGTAGGACACGCCCCGCCCCCAGGGTGGACAGAGAGCACGCCGCGCGGGCAGTGGGGCTATGGCTATAGTGACCTTGCTTCCCCCCACCCCCAGTCCTGCTGCTGGAGCCATCTGCTCACCTGTTCTTATCAAGATGCTCACTGCTAAAAAAAAAATCCCTACCCCTCCACCCCGCCTTTCCCCCACCCCGGCCAGGCCTCCCTGGGGAAACCAGTCCGGTTCAGGCCCTTCTTCCTTTCCCCACAGCGGCTACTGGTCCAGACAAGTGTGCAGGCCAAGCCGGGCCACGTGTCACCCCTCCAGCTCACCAACATCCCGGTGTCCCAGCAGGTAAGCGCCCCGCCTCTGGCCCCCACACCCCACTCTCAGAGCCCTCCCAGGGTGTACAACCAACCCCTGGAGCCTGCTCGGATCTGCCCGCACCAGCCTCGAGGATGTGGGGCCTACCCTGGGGTGGGCAGTGAGGCCGTGTCAGGCAGGGCCCATCGGGCAAGAAGGAGCTGCAGGAGTCATCTTAACAGAGAGACCTGAGGATTGACAGGAACACGGCTGGTGTTCCTGTCCAACCCTGATGTTCCAGAGCAGAGAACCCAAAGCCTGTTAGGAACCAAGAGCCCAGCACCGGGAGCAAGTGCACAGTGATCTGTGGGCTGCAAGGCTGCACAGCGGCCGCTGGGGTCTGGCATGAACTGGGACAAAGTCCTGCCCAGTTTTCAGGGTGGGAGCACATTTTGAGGCCCATGGAGCCAGGTGCCCTGGGAAAAAACTTCAGCTCTGCTGAGTATGGGCTCCAGGACCTTGGGCAATTGCTTCTGCTGTCCTAAGCCTCGCTGTCACCCTCTGAAATTCAGGAGCCACCACGCATCGGGACTGTGTGGGCAATTCCGGGAGCCCGCAGGCAGGAAGCGCTAAGATAGCACCTGGCTCAGCACATTGCTGTTGAGTCACTCAGTCGTGTCCCCCTCTTTTGCGACCCCATGGACTGTAGCCCACTAAGCTCCTCTGTCCATGGGATTTCCCAGGCAAGAATAGTGTAGTGAGTTGCCATTTCCTTCTTCAGGGGATCTTCCCGACCCAGGGATTGAACGAACCCACATCTCCTGCACTGGCAGGTGGGTTCTTTACCACTGAGCCACCAGGGAAGCCCCTGGCACAGCACAGGTGCACATTAAAAACACACAGGCCAGGGGATTTCCTTGGTGGTCCAGTGGTTAAGACTCTGCACTTCTAATGCAGGGAACTCGATCCCTGGTCCGGGAACTGAGATCCCACATGCCTTGAGGAGGGCAAAAAAGAAAAACCTACACGCACACAGGTCATTGTCAGTGAACTATGGTCCTTCTCCCTTCTCGCTCCAGGCTCTTCCCACGCAGCGTCTGGTAGTGCAGAGCACAGCCCCGGGCGGCAAGGGCGGCCAGGTCTCCCTGACGGTGCATGGCACCCAGCAAGTGCACTCACCCCCCGAGGTAGGTGGTGGCCCCTTCAGCCATCCTCCCCGCCCCTCTCCCCAAAGGAGTGAGGACTCCCTCCTTTGAAGTCCCTGTTGAGCCTGGGTGTGGGAGGCTCGGCCGCTGGATTCTGCTCTGCTGGCTCTGCTCTGCTGGCTCTGAGCTGAGTTTGGCTCCAGGAGGAGGCACCTTCTCTCCTGGGCCAGGATGAATCTCAAAGTTCCAGCTCTGGGCCCTGCATCCCAGGAAGCAAAAGTGGCCGTCTTCCAACCATAGTGTGAATACTGAGGACCCCTAATTCCCATGAGGATGTGGAGGCAGGCGAGCCGTGGATGGCTGGGAGGATGGGTGTCAGCAGTCAGACTTTGAGGTCCCAGGCTGAGACATTCAGTTCTGGGGGTCTCTGGACAGGCCCTCAGAGCCTTCTGAGCCTAGAGTTTTCGAGGCATGAAACAAGTAATGATACCCACCCCTCATCTACTTCCCATGACACAGAGCTGATGGGGGCTCTGCAGCCAGCCCACCCAAGGTCAGCACTTGGTACCACCACTCACAGCTGTGTGGCCCTGCACACGTCCCTTCCCATCTGCGCCTTCACAACTCATCTGGAAAGTGGGGACCCCCAGACCTAGCCTTTCTCACCTCAGGGCTGCAGTCCAGCTGCTGATGGAGGCAGCTGGGGGCCGCTGAGTGGAGGCCAAAGTCCTCATCCTCCTCACTGGGGAAGACGGGCCTCCCCAGCATCTCTGGGCTGAACTCTGAGCCTTGCCCTGGGATCCCTGGGGCTGCGGGAGGGACCAGGCGTCTGGACGCCCGGGACAGTTATCAGCTTAGGTGGCTGGGAGACGTCCCCCCCAGCCGTTGTCCTCCCCGAATAACTCTTGGGACAGGGTTTGTCAGGGCCCGGCTGCCTCACACTCTGCGCCTCCTTCCCTTGCAGCGGTCACCCGTGCAGGCCAACAGCTCCTCCGGCAAGACGGCCGGGGCCCCCACGGGCACGGTGCCACAGCAGCTGCAAGTCCATGGCGTCCAGCAGAGTGTCCCCGTCACCCAAGAGGTGCCAGGCCAAGGCGGGCGGTGGCAGGGGCAAGGGGTGCCAGCCCAGTGGCCTCTGCATCCTCCTAAAGCTGTTTGTCGGGGTGGTGGTGGGGAAGCCGGTGGGGGTCCAACCCCAGCCGGCCACCGGGGCCTGCGGCAAGCAGCTCTGCTTCTCTCCAGACTCTACGTTCTCATCTAAATACTGAGGGCCAGGGAGCTAGGTGGTTGGGGCTGCTGTGGAAAGCACCTCAGACTGAATAGGCACTGGGAACAGCTTCGAGAAGCAACCTTGGCATCTCCAGGCCCATTTGCCTGGAGCCAAGTCCTGGCTCGCCCCCAAGGGGCTCAGGGAGAGGCCTCAGCCTGTTAAGTCCATGCCCCATCTTCCAGAGGAGGCCTCACTTTGAGCTGCCAGGCACCGTGGCCAGAGCAGGTTATAAGGCAAGGGTTGTCTGTCATTTGGTCATTACCAGTCAGGTTGGGGGGTGGTTTCCACCCCCTCAGAAAACCAGATGAAAGCCATAGATGCTCTCCCTGGAGGAAAGCAGAAACTCCACCCTGAAGGACTCAACAGATATTCTCCAGCCAGACACCACAGCCCCTCGGAATCTAGCCCTGAGTTCATCACTCAGCTGCTCCCCGCCTCCCAGCCTCTGTCCCTCACTCTGCTCTGAGGGTAATGCCGGCGTCCCCGCCATAGCATGGAAGTGAGGACTTGCTGGATGCCGAGGTGCGGGATGACCATGTAGGCAGTTGGGGTGGGGAGCAGGGACCCCTCCTCGGTCAGCTCCAAGTTCAGCTCTCAGTCCTACTTCCTGTCAGCCTCACCTGGTAGAGCCCGGGTTCACCATGGCACCCAGAGTCAACCTGCTAAGGAACCTGGAAGCCACATGATGTGGGGCCAGTAGTGAAAAGCTGGAGAAAGGCTGCCAGTGCTGGGGACAGGGGTGGCGCTTGAGGACAGGCGGGCAGCCATCCTGGCCATGGCTATCGCAGTCTGACTTGCCTTTCCCTCCCCGCAGAGGTCGGTGGTTCAGGCCACTCCACAGGTGCCCAAAGCTGGCCCCGTGCAGCAGCTCACCGTGCAAGGACTCCAGCCGGTCCATGTGGCTCAAGAGGTGTGTGTCTCACCCACATGCCTCTGGGCAAACTGGGGCTCAGTCCCGGAGGTGGGGGGGGGGGGAGCGGGGGCGGGGAAGGTGCAGGCCCCTCAGGCCGCAGGGAGGGAATGCAGCCCCCCTGGGGGGGTCTGGGTGGAGGGTGGTAGCTGGAACTTTGAGAAACCCAGCCCCACCCTGGACTCCCAATTCCAACCATGGGCCTCAAGCCTTCCTCTTTGCCAGCACCGGGCAGTTCAGGGTCCAGGCTTTGCTCAGAGAGAGCTCTGGATTGCCCCTTCCCTGACACCGGGTGGGGTCTTCTGGTCGGGTTGCTGCCTAGTGTCAGCAGCCCGGTGGGCGGTGGAGGCCTGGACAGCCGCCCGCTGCCGGCCCCGGTGACCCCTCAGTATCTCTGTTTGTCCTCCAGAGCTCAGGCAGTCAGTTTCCCGCTAGGAAGGCAGAGCAGCAAGAGCCCTGGCCCACGCCGCCACCGGAGCCGCCGCCGCCCCGGCCGCCCACGCCTGGGCCCGGGCCGGGTGCGCTGGCCCCGGAACCGCCAGCTTGCCGCGGGGAGGCCGCGCAGCTAGGCAGCCCCGAGCCGCTGCCGCCCCATTACGAGCCGGGCGCCGAGCAGTGGGTGGAGCTGGTGGGCTTCCTGCCCCCGCACCTGCTCCTGCCGCAGCAGAAAGTGGTCCTCGAGCCACTACCCGGGCTGCCGGCCCGAGCCAGCCCCGACCAGAGGGTCAGGATCCAGAGAGTCCCCCAGGTGCTAGTGTTCGGCACGGCCGCCACGGCCCTCAAAGTAGGTGGCGGACGCACGGGCGGGGGTGCGAGGGGCGGGCGGGGGCGGGATCCGCCGGCCCCGGCCCGCGCCCGGCCCCGCAGGCCCTTTAGACCCCACCTCCACCCAGACAGCCTGGGAACCCATCTCTGATTACCGCACCGCCCCCCCCCCCCCCCCCCCCCCCCCCCCCGCCCTACCAAAGCGGGCTCCTGGTCCCAGGCTCTGCCCCTACAGACTGGGATGGGGGATGGGTGGGGAACTCAGGCCCCGCCCCCGCCCCGCTTTGTCAGTAGTTCCAGATTCTGGCCCACCAGTGGGGCCCCAGCCCTGGTCCCGGCTCCGCCCGTCGCATCCTGTGCACCTAGGCCCCGCCCCCATAGGCAGGGGTCCCTCCCTGATGCAGGCGCCTCTCCTACAGCCATGGCTAGTTCCCGGCTCCGGCCGGCTTAACCGTCAGGCTTGTACCAGAACTTGGCTCTGCCGCTGGGGTTCAGCTTTCATGCCCGCAGTAGGACCCTGTCTGGGGTCCCCTCCACCCACCTCATCTCAACCCTACCCTTGCTGTCCCCAGTTCAAGCAGAGAGGCCTGGCTTTTCCTGACGCCGCTGTGCCTCATTCCCAGCCCTGGCCCTGTCCAGGGTGTTCAGAGAGCCCCTAAGTGCAGCCTCCCAGCCGGGGATCTGGGAGTCCCCGTGAGCTTGGCCAGCTGCCAGACTTTGAGAAGCAGGGAGGTGGGGAGCCAACCCACCCCTGACCCTCTGTGTCCCCTTCCTCCCATGCCAGGTGCAGCAGCTCCAGCAGGTGCCGGTCTCACACGTGTACCCCAGCCAAGTGCAGTACGTGGAGGGTGGCGATGCCAGCTACACGGCGAGTGCCATGTGAGTGGGGCGGGGGTGGGGGAAGGGACAGGAGGAGGAGCATGGGTCTGCTCAGGATCCCTTCCCAGAACTTGAAGCCCCAGTCTCCAGCAGACCAGCTAGCCTTCAAGGTGAAAACAGGTGATAACAGTGAAGCAGAGGGGACCCTGGCATGTTGGGAAAGGCGTTCCAGCATTGCGTCAGGCTTTGGAGTCAGGGAGGGGGCTCTGGTTCTTTGCAAAAAAACAAAAAAACATGGACTTCCCTGGCAGTCCAGTGGTTGAGACTGCGCTTCCGATGCCAGGGGCGCAGGTTCGATCCCTGATCAGGGAACTAAGATCTGACACGTCACAAGACATGGCCCGAAAAGAAATTGCAAAAAAGGAAAAGAAGTTTAATTTTACAAGATAAAATTTTTAATGAGTAAGGAACGTTAAACAGTGAAGAAGAAATCTTTACTCCTGATCCCCAAGCCTGCCCCAGAGGAGATGCTGCGCCCCATTTCTTTGTTTCCTCCCTGAGATACTCTGAGAATAGAAATTACCTGCTTTGTGTGTTGAGAAATAGAGGCAGTGTGTTCTGTCCCCTGTTTCTTCCCCTGCCACATAGCTTGGAGCTCACCATGTGGGTCTCAGTTATTCTCTTTAATCACCGTGTGTAACTCCACTGCTCAGTCACAGCATGAATGTCATATGGCCAGTCACCCCCAGCTAGCACGTAGACGACTTCCACTCTCTGCTGCTGTACATGGCTCTGCCTTAGTACCTGCCATATCAGGCATATGTCAGCCCCAGGCCTGCCCTAACCTCAGCTCTGGCTCCTTGCTGGGGATCCTCCACACACCACCACCTTCTGTCTCCCCTTCTTCACAGTAATAATTCCAGGACTTAGAGTTATTCTAGTTGTCCGTTCAGCTTCCCAGGGGGCACTAGTGCTAAAGAACCTGCCTGCCAAGGCAGGAGACGCGGGTTTGATCCCCGGGTTGGGAAGATCTGCTGGAGAAGGGCATGACAATCCACTCCAGTATTCTTGCCTGGAGAATCCCATGGACACATGAATTATTTCAGTTTTGAGAAGTTTCATTGACTTTCTTTGCATTTGCCTGATGTCTTTCTCACGTCCCAACCACCTGTCCCTGTGGGCATGACACTGGGGGTGGATTAGCTCATGGAATGACTTGATCCCTGGGTCCTGATCCTGTGGGTGTGGGGCCCCGGCCCCTGAGTCATGGTCTACAGCATCCAGCGACCTCATGGTTCTGTTGATTAATTTCCCGCACTGCCTGGCTCTCATCTGTGCAGGTGACCAGTGCTGGCGGGGGCCACCGAGGACATTCCAGAGAGGAGCCTAGCTCCCGAGGGCCCCCAAGGGCTCTTCTGCCTCTCCCTGGTCTGTCTTTGGCTTCTGTTTCAATTCTTCCCTCCGTGACTATAGCGTGTGAGTGATCACACAGTAACTCCGCTGTTACCATCAGATTCTTCTGCTGTATGACTTTCTTGAGGGCACCATATCTTCTATCTCTCCCTCACAGTGGGTCATTTCCACCTTTCCAGCCCTTTGCTGGTCTGGATTCCTGCTCTGACTAAAGCCACACCCCCTGGGCTTCTATCCATGGCCCGGTTTAGCCTGTGTCCAGTTGTTGTCGTTCAGTCGCTAAGTCGTGTCTGACTCTTTGTGAACCCATGAACTGCAGCACATCAGGCTTCCCTGTCCTTCACTGTCTTACGGAGTTTGCTCAAACTCATGTCCACTGAGTCAGTGATGCTATCTAACCATCTTAATCTCTGTTATCCCCTTATCCTCCTGCCCTCAATCTTTCCCAGCATCAGGGTTTTTTTTTCCAGTGAGTTGGCTCTTTGTATCAGGTGGTCGAGGTAGATACACACATTCATTCTGGTAGTCATTTGGCAAACAGTTGCCATAGCAACATTTTCTGAGAGCACAGTGTTGCAGGTAGGGTGCTGGGCTGGTTTTGGTTCCTGCCAAAGGGGGTGGCAGGGGCACTTAGCAGTACTGGCTCAGGTCACACACTTCTGGAGTCACTCGTGCCATGATGTGGACTATGTAGGTGTGTGAACCAGGACACAGTGAACAAGAGCTGCATCCTGGGGTCTGATGGATGATGCTGTATACCAGGAGTGACCACACTCCCACCACCACCCCAGTTGCTCTCCTTGCTGCTCTGGGAGGCCCGTAGGACTCCGCTCCCCGGCATCCTTCAGCACCTTCTGGGCCAAGGACACTCCTGACGGGCCTCCCTCCTTTCTGGATTTTAACATTTTAGCTTATGTTTTTTATAATTACTTTTATTTTATTTCTTTATTTTTGGTTGCGCTGGGTCTTCAGTGCTGCGTGGGCTTACTCTAGCTGTGCCACGCGGGGGCTACTCTAGTTGCGATGCACAGGCTTCTCATTGCAGTGGCTTCTCTCGTTGTGGAGCACGGACTTTAGAGCTCCCAGCCTTCAGTAGTTGGAGCTCCTGAGCTCCAGGGCACAGGCTCAGTAGTTGTGGTACATGGGCTTAGTTGCTCCACAGCGTGTGGGATCTTCCCAGACCAGGCATCAAACCCATGTCTCCTGTATTGGCAGGCAGATTCTTGACACACTGAGCCACCAGGGAAGCCCAGCTTATGTTTTCAAACGCCTAATACATTGTGCGTGTGAGCCAAGTTGCTTCAGTTGTATCTGTCTTATTGCGACCTCGCAGACTATAGCTCACCAGGCTCCTCTGTCTATGGGATTCTCCAGGCAAAAATGCTGGAGTGGGTTGCCATTTCCTTCTCCAGGGGATTGAGAGGGCTCAAAAATCAAACCTGTACCCAACCATGTTTAGTGAAGTGGCTGCCCCTGTCCACACACCCTTCACCCCAACGAATAGCAGATACAGATAATGAAATGCCATGCGATCTCTCCCTTCTTCCCGAAGTATCATCCATACCCCTCCCTGCCTCTTTTGTTCACCTAATGGAACATACTGGACCTTGTTCTTTGGTGGGACCTCAAGACCTTCCTCCTCCTCTCTCACCCCCACATAGGAAATCATCAGCTTTTAACTTGACATCCCAGTAGAGATAGACCCCACCCCCCACCCCCAACCATCCATGTTATCCTTGCTACGATTTGCAGCCTTGAGTTCATGTGACCGAATAGTTGGAGACCTCTCCAGGGCGGGATGGGTCGCTGGGTCAAAGCGAAACATATGTGCGCCTTAATAGTCGTCGCTGACCAGCCCCTCATGGTGGCAGCCGATGGATTTAGAAGTAGAGCTCTCACTTTTCCCCACCCACTTCCTGCACCTCGTGTCCCTTGACATGTGCCACCTTCCAAAGTGCCCTCAATTTACCTTTGCACTTGGCTTCTCCTCTGGCTCCCTTGCTAGGACGTTAACCTCCCCCAGACCCCAGGGTGGGGCCTTTTCTCTTGTGTCCACTGTTGGGTCCAGCGTACCTAGAACACTGCCCAAGCAGGCCTTCAGTAGTTGTTGGTCTTTTTTTTTGGCTGCACCACCAGGCTTGAGCAATTTGAGTTCCCCGACCAGGCCCCCCAGCAGTGGGAGCGAGGAGTCCCAACCCCTAGACTGCCAGGGAATTCTCTCAATAGTTTGTTTTCTGAGTGACTGAAGTATTTAGCCCGTTGCAATTTACTCAGCTCTTCCAGTCTCAGTTCCTCACGGCTGAAGCGGGGACTCCCAAGTCACAGGACTGTTTTGAGGATTCAGTGAAGAATTGCCCATCAGGCACTGTGGGGTGTGCAGTGCATGGGGCTGTTGCTGCCCTGCTACCCCCCACCTCCACTGCAGGGCCCCCCTCATTATGCCCCTGGGCCACCCAGCTCTTATCCCCTGTCTCCTGCCCTCTACTTCTTTTGTAGCCGCTCCAGCACCTACTCCTACTCTGAGACGCCACTGTACCCGCAGACGGCAGGCACCAGCTACTACGAGGCCGCGGGCACGGCTGCCCAGGTCAGCACCCCGGCCACTTCCCAGGCGGTGGCCAGCAGCGGCTCCGTGCCCATGTACGTGTCTGGAAGCCAGGTTGTCGCCAGCTCCACCAGCAGTGGGAGTGGAGCCAGCAGCAGCAGCGGCAGTGGCAGCGGCAGCAGCAGCAGCGGCGGGGGTGGTGGGGGTGGGGGTGGTGGCGGCGGCGGCGGCAGCGGCGGTGGAGCAGGCACCTACGTGATCCAAGGCGGCTACATGCTGGGCGGTGCCAGTCAGTCCTACTCGCACACCACCCGTGCCTCACCAGCCACCGTAAGTGCCCACCCAGCCCCAAAGGAGACAGAGGTTGGTGGGGGGGCTCTGGGCAGGGGCAGCAGGCGATGGGTGCCAGCCACCGTCCCCAGGAGTCTGGGTAGCCTGGTGCCAGGGCACTCAGGTGAAGAGGTCCTGGGGTTGACTCCTCACTCTGTGGCCTCAGGGAACCTCCTCAGCCTCTCTGGGCCTCAGCTAATACGCCTGAAGCTCTTGGAGCTATTACCCAAGGAAGTGTCATCGAATCTGATAGTCTGGCGATGGCAGATAGATAGCATGGGGCGAGAAATGCAGGCACCACCATGCCAGGAGCTACCCGAAGCAAGGATCTGTGTCTGTCCAGAAAGGCAGTGAGATAACCTTCCTGTGCCCAGAGCAGCTCTGTGGAACAGCCCTAGGGCCTAATCCTGATGGGGCTTGTCATCAGCTCTGTGACTGTGGTGGGGTGTCCCGGCATGGTCCTTGTCCTCCAGGAGCTTGAGGTCTGAGCGATGGCTTCCCGTCATGTTTAACTCCCGCCCTCTCCCACGGCCACCCATTGTGGACATCATTACCAAGACCGAAGCTTTCTCAGAAGACAGGACATCCCTCATGCACCCAGGAAGCCTGGCTTCTAGTCTGAATTTTTTAATGCTGGTCATGACCCCCATAACTGACTTCATGACTCCCGAGTGGGTTCTGAAAATGTGTTCCCCTAGACCCATGCTGTCTGATAGAACATCCTCCAGTGATGGATATGTTCTTTGCTTGCTGCCTAGTGTACAGGCCTCGGGACACATGAGGCTATTGAGTGCTGGAAATGTGAGTTTCATAGTCCTAGAAACAGAATTGTTGTTATTTTTTTATTTTAGAATTTTAAAAAATGATTTACTTTTGGCTGTACTGGGTCTTCGTTACTGTGCTTGGACTTGTGCCTGGTCTGTGTCGTTGCGGGACACAGACTTCTGACTCGCTGGCTTCTCTTGTTGCGGAGCATGAGCTCTGGAGCGTGCGGGCTTCAGTAGTTGTGGTGCACGGGCTTGGTTGCCTCATGGCACATGGGATCTTCCCAGAACAGGGATCGGACCCGTGTCCCCTGCATTGGCAGGTGGATCCTTAACCATTGGACTCCAGGGAAGTCGCTGAGTTATTTTTCAGAAAAAATGATCTTGAAAGAATTATGGTCACAGAAGCTGCAGAGATCCCTGTGGACCCCCCACCTAAGTTACCCCACTCGTTACAATTTATGTATCTGTAGTACAGTATCTAACTCGGAAACTGACAATTGGTCTTATATGGGGGTATCTACTTCTGTGTCTTTTTATAACATGGGTAGATTTGGGAAACCACCATCAAACTCAGAATGCAGAACTGTCCTGTCCCCGCAAAGATCTCCCTGGTGCTACCCTTTTAAAGTCTCCCTTACCCTCCTCCCTTCCAGCATTCCTGACCCCTGGCCATCATGAATCTGTTCCCCATTTCTCTAACACTGTCATTTCGAGAATGTTCTGTGGATGGACTCATACTTGACGTGACCTTTTGACACTGGCATTTTCCATTCCGCCTACATTCATTTAACAGCTCTCCGCAGCTAGTGGTGATGGCCTGGGACAGCGCAGTTCTAGAGAGTTCTGCTGGATTTAGTTCCCATGGGCAAGGGTGACATGACACCCTCGCCAGCATGGTTGTCAAGATCACAATTGGAAATAAATAGAGCACTTAGCGACGAGCACTTGAGAAATGGAAGCCATTCTTAGCATTCTTCTGATTCTTCCATGCCCCTCGGGCCCCAGGTCCAGTGGCTCCTGGAAAACTATGAGACGGCCGAGGGCGTGAGCCTGCCGCGGAGCACCCTGTACTGCCACTACCTGCTGCACTGCCAGGAACAGAAGCTGGAGCCCGTCAACGCCGCATCCTTCGGCAAGCTCATCCGCTCTGTCTTCATGGGCCTGCGTACCCGCAGGCTGGGCACCAGGTGGGGCCACCTGCCCCTGACAGCCCCCAGTGGCTGTAAGGCCCGCCCTCACCCTAAGTTTCAAGGTCCTCTGCTCCCCTTGTCCCTTCACTCCTCTCCAGCCCCAATGGCCTCGTCTCAGTTCCTCTGACGCTCACATGCTCCTGCCCCAGGGCCTTTGCACTCTGTGCCTTTCTCCGTCTGCTGACTCAAATATCCCCTGGCCCTCCTAACTAAAACTTCAGCTTTCCCCTACCTCCTTGGCATCCATCTCACCTAGTTTTTCTCCTGAGCACCCATCCAGGATGCCTTTCATGTTACTTCTCATTTCTGATCTGTCTTCTGATGCTGAAATGCACACCCCTTGAGAGTGTGGGGGCTGCACACAGTCATTGCTTAATCACGGCCTGTGAGTCAGTGAATTCACAGAGGAAGGAGCAAGGAGCCCTCCCGTGAGCCCACCCTTCTCTGCCTCTCCTTTGTGATCCCCCACACCTTTCTGGGCTAAGCCCTGCTCTTCTCTTGGTTCCAGCTCCCAGTTCAGGCCTGAGTGTCACCTCATTCAGGCAGGCATGCATGTAGAATCTTGGGCAGAGTCCCTCGTTTCTCTGTGCCTCCGTTTCCTCAGCTATCAGGCTAGGATGCTAGGAGTACCCTTCATAGGGTAGAGATGAGAAACACGTGCCTTCGCATGTGCTCAGTGCTCAGAACAGTGCCTGGCAAATTGTTATGACTAGTAGTCAGCAAAGACTTGCTAAGTGCCTGCCCCCGACTTTGGTCCTATCTTCACAGAGCTCAGTCTGCGGGTGGGGGCCTCTCCTGGCCCCCATAGGCCCCATGGCTTCCCCAGCCCAGCACCCCCAGCTCTGTGGAACATGGGTCTTACCCCCGGGGCTCTGTTTGGCCCCCTAGCAGAGAGGAGGTGGGTGCGATGTAAAGTTCCGAGTGGATAATCAGGGGCTACCCCCAGCCCAGCCCTCACCCTCTGCCTCCCTCCCAGGGGCAACTCCAAGTACCACTACTATGGCCTGCGCATCAAGGCCAGCTCGCCCCTGCTGCGGCTGATGGAGGACCAGCAGCACATGGCCATGCGGGGCCAACCCTTCTCCCAAAAACAGAGGTAGGAAGGCGGGGCTGGCTGGGTGCTGGCAGGCAGGGAAGGACGTGGCGGCCTAACTCCCCATCCCATTGCCCACCCATCCCTTCTCCAGGCTGAAACCCATCCAGAAGATGGAGGGCATGACCAATGGCGTGGCCGTGGGGCCACAGCAGGCCACTGGGCTCTCGGACATCAGCGCCCAGGTCCAGCAGTACCAGCAGTTTCTGGGTGAGGGCTCCCTGGACTCTGGGGTGGGGCCCAGGGCAGGCTGTGCAGCCCCCAGAGAGCCAGGAGATGGTTCACTTGCCCTCCCTGAACCTCATCACCCCAACTGGTCATGGGGGAGCTTGGTAGCCAAGTGGTGCCAACTTAACAGGATCCCAGGATGAGGCTGAAAGGGGTGGGTAGGTGGGACTGGAAGGGGCTCACGGTTTCTTCTCTGCCCTCCAGATGCCTCAAGAAGCCTCCCTGACTTCTCAGAGCTGGATCTCCAGGGCAAAGTGCTGCCCGAGGGCATCGGACCTGGGGACATCAAGGCCTTCCAGGTCCTATACCGGGAACACTGTGAGGTAGGGCACCTGGGCAGTGGGCAGGGGTGAGGGGCACCATGCTGCCCCCCGACCGCCTCGAGCATCTGGCCTCCCCAACAGGCCATCGTCGATGTCATGGTGAACCTGCAGTTCACACTGGTGGAAACGCTCTGGAAAACCTTCTGGAGGTACAACCTGAGCCAGCCCAGCGAGGCGCCGCCGCTGGCTGTGTGAGTGCCCCGGGGGGAGGAAGGGAGGAAGTTGTGCACCTGCGAGTCTGACCTCAAGGCTGGGGTGGCCAGACCATGCAGGGGCGGGGGGCTCCTCTCTGATCCCCACAGTTTGTGGGGCCCCTGTGGCCTTCTGAACCCGCCTCCAGAGTGTGCCTGGGGACCAATCTGATGCTCTGTGTGTGGGATGGCGGGCCCCACCGAGCCATTTCCTCCCTGCAGTGGCTAGGTGCCTGGGTCCCCATGTACAAGATGTTGAGATCCCTCTCTGACCCTGGGGGCAGTGAGGGCTGTATCAGCCTGACCCCGGGGGTCTTCAGGAGGCAGAGGGTACCTGCCCGAGCCCAGGGTGGGGTGAGGGTGCTGTGCCCTTCTGACCCTGGGTGCAGGACTGTGGAACAGCCTCGTAACGCCTCGGGCCGGGTGGGTGCCCACAGGCACGATGAGGCTGAGAAGCGGCTGCCTAAGGCCAGCCTGGTGCTCCTCTCCAAGTTCGAGCCCGTGCTGCAGTGGACCAAGCACTGTGACAACGTGCTGTACCAGGGCCTGGTGGAAATCCTCATCCCCGACGTGCTGCGGCCCATCCCCAGTGAGTGCCCGCCCCGCCCCGCCCCCACTCCCCGTGCCCCACTCCCCCGCCGAGTCCCCACCAGCCCCCTGCTGCCCCCAGGTGCCTTGACCCAAGCGATCCGGAACTTTGCCAAGAGCCTGGAGAGCTGGCTCACCCACGCCATGGTGAACATCCCCGAGGAGATGCTGCGGGTGAAGGTGAGGGTGTGAGGTGGGGGCGGAGGGGCCAGCTCGGGCCCACAGCTTTGGGTCCTCCCTCCTGGTTGGGGGCGCTGGGGGCCTCGGCCTCCTCTGCCTGTCCAAGGCAATAAGATGCGTCCCCGTGTTTGTCCCCTCAGAGTGAGCTGTGGGTGTTGTCTTCACAAGCCAGCTTCCTCAGGTGCCCACTTCTGACACAACCCACTTGTGGTATTTCTGTATGCAACACATCATCTTAAAATAAAAACCAAACGCAAACTTGAGGTAGTTCTCTTCAGAGAGCTTCAGCAGAAAGTGCTTTAGATGTTCAGAAAGAGATAAAATGTTAAAAAAAAAAAGATACCTATAAGGAAACAGAATAATGGCCCTCTCCATCAGTGCCACACATCCACTAACTACCAAGATATTTGGAAATAGATGGAATGGGCTTGCTCTTGAGCAAAAGGAAAAAAGAAAGAAAAAAAAGTTGTTAAAGTCCTGAAAATGCTCACAAGACTGGATGTCAGAAGAATGACCCCCGGGGTCTGCTGGACCAGAGAGCTGGGCTTGGTCTGTGGAGAAACTAGAAACTGGATCCAGGGGGAGTCCTTCGGAACTGGCAAGACTTATGTATTCATTCATTTATTATACACACATTTATTGAGCACCTGCTGTGTGCTCGGCCTGGTTCTAAGTTCTGGGAGCACAGCAGTGACCAAGATGGACAAAACTCCAGCCCTCCCGGAGTTGACATTCAAGGGAATAATCAAACAGAATGAAGCAGAAGGTTATGGAAGCGGTGCCCTTTCTGGGCTGTGCCCTCCCAGATCTTCTTATATGCTTTGATTAAAAATAATAGTGTTCAGATACATTAATTTTTTTTTTTTGGACACATGATTTGTGTGGCTGATGACCCAAAGTTTACAAATCCTGACCCTTTAATCTCCCAACAAAAGCAACAAGGTTTTTTCTCCCTTTTCGGAGAAAGAAAAAGGCTCAGAGAGGTCACAGTGGGTGAGGGAAGGGACCTGAGTGGGCGGGGGCAAGGGTGAATTCCAAGAAAGCCACAAGCCCGGGGCCCCACAGGTGGCAGCGGCCGGCGCCTTCGCGCAGACCCTGCGTCGCTACACATCGCTCAACCACTTGGCACAGGCGGCACGTGCTGTGCTGCAGAACACTGCGCAGATCAACCAGATGTTGAGCGATCTCAACCGCGTGGACTTCGCCAACGTGCAGGTGAGCGCCGGTAGGGCAGGTGACGAACTTGGGGTAGCCCGGCGGGGCGGGCCCCCGGGGCGGCAGCTGAGTCGCGGGCGCCCGCCTTCCTGCTCTGTCCCAGGAGCAGGCCTCGTGGGTGTGCCGCTGCGAGGACCGCGTGGTGCAGCGGCTGGAGCAGGACTTCAAAGTGACGCTGCAGCAGCAGAACTCACTGGAGCAGTGGGCGGCCTGGCTGGATGGCGTCGTGAGCCAGGTGCTCAAGCCCTACCAGGGCAGCACCGGCTTCCCCAAAGCCGCCAAGCTCTTCCTCCTCAAGTGGTCGTTCTACAGGTGCGCCCCAGCTGGGCGGGAGGCGCTCGCTTTGCAGCAGGGCAAAAGGGGGCAAGAAAAGGCCCCGCCTCTTCGAGGAGGGTGGGGCTAGACGAGGACCATCTCCTTCAGAGTGCGGCCAGAGAAAGTCCCGCCTCCCTGAGGGACTGGATACCTTTTAAGAAGGCCAGGAGAAGGGAATGGCACCCCACTCCAGTACTCTTGCTTGGAGAATCCCATGGACGGAGGAGCCTGGTAGGCTGCAGTCCATGGGGTCGCTAAGAGTCGGACACGACTGAGCGACTTCACTTTCACCTTTCACTTTCATGCATTGGAGAAGGAAATGGCAACCCACTCCAGTGTTCTTGCCTGGAGAATCCCAGGGACGGGGGAGCCTGGTGGGTTGCCGTCTATGGGGTCGCACAGGGTCGAACACGACTGAAGTGACTTAGCAGTAGCAGGACTCTGCTGGTGGTGGATGGGTCTAGGGCCCTGCCCCTCTCTGATGGACACCCCGGGGAAACTTGTACGGGGCTGGGTGGTGGTAGCTGCGTTTGCTCAAGCCTGGTTCTCATGGCAGGGAAGTGGGGCGAGAGGTGGGTCTGGGCCTGAGGGTCTCCTGTCTGTCGCCGGCTCCAGCTCCATGGTGATCCGGGACCTGACCCTGCGCAGCGCCGCCAGCTTCGGCTCCTTCCATCTCATCAGGCTGCTCTACGATGAGTACATGTACTACCTGATCGAACATCGTGTGGCCCAGGCTAAGGGCGAGACCCCCATCGCCGTCATGGGCGAGGTGCGCGCAGCGGGACGCTGAGGGCACGGGGCGGGGCGCCCCTGGGCAGGACCCTCACCCCTTTTCTCTCCCCACCTTCCAGTTCGCCAATCTGGCCACCTCTCTGAACCCCCTGGACCCGGACAAAGGTAGGTAAAGCCAGGACCTGAGTTTGGAGGTCGGTACAGGGGGGCTGGGATGGAGGAGGCGCCAGTTGGGGCACCGCGTAGGGGCCTGGTGGCGCGGCCGCCCCGCGCTGAGCCAGGCCCCGGTCCGTGTGCTCCAGACGAGGAGGAGGAGGAAGAAGAGGACAGCGAGGATGAGCTGCCGCAGGACATCTCGCTCGCGGCCGGCGGCGAGTCGCCTGCGCTGGGCCCCGAGGCTCTGGAGCCACCGGCCAAGCTGGCGCGGACAGACGCGCGCGGCCTCTTCGTGCAGGCACTGCCCTCCAGCTAAGCCCGCGGCCTTCCCCACCCCACCCGCCCTCCCCCGCTGCCCCTCCTCGCCAGGGTCCCTCACAGCTTCTGTGGCTTCGCTGTCACCGCTCCAGCTTTGGCCAGGGCCAGGAGGGGCCTCCAAGACAGGGAAGGCTAGGGGGTACCTCCCCCCCATGGGGCCCGCACAATCACAGGGCCGGGCGGAGCCGCAGCTGCAAACTCTGACACAAAAGACGTGCCTTAAGGAACCCGCCGCAGTGCCCAGGTGCCCCCTGGGGCAGCCAGCTTGGCCCCTTGGCCCCAAAGGCTGCATCATCTCCCTCCCTCCCCCAGCCCCACCCCCACCACCCCAGGGGGCAGGCAGGCAGGCCCCCTACCTTGCAGAACTGTTAACTTATTCAGCTCGCTGGCT
Organism: Bos grunniens; assembly: GCF_055505025.1. Taxonomy (NCBI): domain Eukaryota; kingdom Metazoa; phylum Chordata; class Mammalia; order Artiodactyla; family Bovidae; genus Bos; species Bos grunniens. The sequence goes on from NC_141171.1 coordinate 11,799,424, forward strand.
TTGCACAGCCTGTCCTGGGCCCAGCCCTGAGCCCCGGGTGGGCGCAGGTGGGCATCACCTGGGGACCCACCACTGTCGGCAGCAGCAGCCCCGGGACCCCTCCCTCAGTAACCCCACTGCTTCCCCCTCCTTGGTATAAGTGCAATTAAAGCCGTGGGTGTCGCATCTTCTCCAGTGCTGGACCCTCCCGTGCCCCACAGCCCCAGAGGGGGGCACTGCCCAGCCTGGACAGAGGGGGAGGGCAGAAGGGGCACCATCTCTGGCTTCCAAAGAGCAGCAGGCTGGGCCGGGCGATGAGCCCGGAGGGGCCTGCTGCAGGCAGCGGGCCCGGAAGTGCCCACGCCTGCCCCAGCCGGGGCTGGGTGCTCCGCTTGCTCGTACCCAAGCCCCCAAGCACCCTTGCCGCTGGTTTGTAATGGAATCTCCACGCTCCTACTCGACCCCCACCTCCGCTCCTGGAGACCGTGCTTCTCCTCCGTGTGTGGGACCTCTGCCCCCTCCCAACCCCCACATGACTATTGTGCGATTTGTGAGCGGAGTCGGTAACTTGTTGGGTTTTTTTCCAACCATCATGGCCTTATCTGTTCCGGTTTTCTCAGTGTTTTCAACCTGTGAGATAGATGTTTATGGCAAAAAGTGAAAAAAGAAAAAAAAAGAACCTGACCTATTGTATAAAAATCACTATTTTGTGTGCTCCGCGTGCTACAGCTTTTGGGAGTGGTTTGCCCACTCCCTCTCCCACTCCTCTGGGCCTCCCTTCTCCTGGCGGTGAAAGTGTCCACGCGTGTGGTAGTCTAGTGTGCCGAGCTGTTTTCTATCTTTTTGTAGTCTTTCTTAAAACACAATAAATTCCACTGTCATATTTGGCTACTGCTGACTTGCCGGGCTTTGGTGGGAGCCTGGGGGCTGGAGGGGGGCCAGCTGGGCCCCAAGCTCATGAGTAGCAAGCAGTGAAGGGAACTGGTGAGGTTCAGAAATAAAACATTTATTATGTGAAGAGGAACAACAGGGCCGGAAGGGGGCGGTGTGACGGCCACTAGGTTCACCTCAGGTAGGGGCAACAGAGGGTGGTCGGGGCAGGGGTCTGGGATCCATCTGGCCTCCCTGGGCTGTGTGGGGGGCCTTGTCCACACCTGTAGCTGAGGAAAGGGGCGAACTCTCGAGGAACGAGGGCCCGCGCCCAGCTTAGGGTGAAGGCGGGTGCTCAAGGCAGGTGGGGCAGGGGGCTCTCTTCCCTCTGCCCCTCCCCACTTAAATAGGCATAAATAAGAAGCGTCCAGACTCTCAGGCCACCAGGGGCTGCCCGGCCCAGCCCCCTTCCCGGAGCCTAACACTAGTGCCGGTCATCGGTTGGTCGGTTGGTTGGTCGGCCGGCCGGCCGGCGGCTACCAGGAAGGCAGCCAGCTCCTAGGCCGCGGAGGTAGTTGGAGTCAGTGTCCAGGGCGGCCGGGCTCTCACAGCACAATCCACGTGTATCGCTCGCTGTCTGCCAGAACTTTCAGTGAGCACCCTGCAGTGGAATGTGGGGACAAGGCCTTGGAACCTCTAGCCGGCCCAGTCTGCAGGAGAGGCTTCTCTCTTTCCCTGACCTGATGGCGGCCCAGAAGGCTCTAGCAAGGCAGGTGCAAGTTATCTCTGCCTCGGGCCTGCAGCCATTCAATTAATGTCTGCTGAATGAATGAATGGTTGGCGGGCCGTCAGGTGCCACATCTGAGCTGGCCCCCTGGCCCTGGCCTGGGCTGTCCTCACCTTCACCCCACATGCCACTGCTCAGCCAACGAGCTCCTTCATTCAGCAACATTTAGCAATTAGCGCCCGCTCCAGGCTCCGCCCAGCCCCAGGATCAGGACCCCAGTCCCGAACTGTCGTCAGGTCAGTGCCCCACCTTTGTGCAGAGCCTCGTTGGTCATCCTGTTGACGTATCGGCCGCTGCTCTCAGGCACCAACCACTTCATAACCATGTCCACACAGCTCTTGCGATATGAGCTCCAGACGCTGCCGCTGAGGAAGAGGGTATGAGCAACTCCCAGCCCTGGGCCCAACCCAGCCCTGCCCCGCCTCGATCCTGCCTCACCTGGTCTGCCCTTTGACCTCAGTGAGGTCGCCCACGCTGACTGTCACAAAGATGCCCGTGTTGAGGTCCCATGCCACCTTGAGACTGGTGTGGTAGGTCTTTGGTCTATGGGAGGGAAAGCTGGTGAGCACAAGAGAAAGCGGGGGACTACAGGGTCCCTGAGCTGGAACCCAGGCTACCCTAAGGCGCTTTTATCTTTGGAGCAATAATGGAATAGCCTATGCGAGCTTTGGGGAGCCAAGGGGAGTTTTATCATACGCTACCTCCCCGCACTGAGCTATCATGAGCGCAAGCCCTGCGGGCAAGGGTGAAGGTGGGTCCTTGCCCACTCACCGGAGCTGGCCTTCCTCGGTGGGGGATGGGAACGCCAGGAGCAGCAAGCCAATGTTGATGAGGACCTGGTTGGTCTCTGGGCAGACCTGGGGGGCGGAGGGTGGACAGTGACAGCTACTGAGAGTGCCACCAAGACCAGGGAGGCCCTGGACCGCCCTGCCTGACACCTGGACCCACCTCCAGGATGACAATGTCATAGTCGCTAAAGGAACAGAACTGGTGACCCCAAGTGGCATCGTGGCGGATCACCTCGTTGATGACATACTCGAAGTCCAGTGTAAGCTGCTCAACTGTCAGGTACTGACCCTGTGGACAAGGGCAGGGGGAGAACTGTGCCCACCGCCATCCCAGGAGGTGCCCCAGGAGCTGCCCCTTGGCCTCCCCACCACCCACACCCACCTGGACAACGGCCTGCTCCCGCATGGGCCGCAGGTTGCGACCGCGGAGATCGGTCACCACGAAGGGCAGGGAGATCTTGTCATCCTCGAACTCTAAGGGGGCAGGACAAGGTGGTAGGGATGGCGGTGGGAGGCCTGGAGGCTCTCAAGGCCAGCCTCCCATGCTTGGGGCCCTGCCCAACAGAGGGGCTCCCCACTCACCATCCTCTGGCTCCGTCCCCTCACCGGACCCCAGCACGTAATAGAGCTTGGTGTAGTTGACGTATCCAGGCTCTGGGGCGGGCGCCTCTGCTGCAGGGGGGCTGTCCCGGGGCACCGCCTCCCCACCTGGGCCAAGAGGCTCAGAGGGCAGGCGGCAGCGGCTGCCTGAGGGCCCTGGGCAGGGAGGTGGCCGGACTTCCTCCGAGGTCCCACCCTTGGCCTCTTTGGCCCGGCGGAAGATGTCAGCCACAAACTCCTTGGCTTTGGCAATGGCAGGCGAGGGATCGGGGGGCCCAGAGGGCCAGGCTGGGGCCGCTTCAGGGCAGAGGCTGGGGAGAACAGGGGGCAGCTCTGGGCTCTGGGGTCCAGGGGGGCTGGGAGGGGCTGGGGGGTAGGTGGTGTGGTCGTACAGGATCTGGCAGAAGCTGCTATCTCCTGGAACACACAAATAAAAAGTGAAGGAGATAGAAGAGGTCAATAGGTGAGTTTAAGTCAACGCTTTCCTGACCTCCCTCATTACCCTGGGTGGTGGGAGGGGCGGTGGCGTGGATCTTAGAAATCCAAGAGGAGGCCCTCCTGGAAGACTTACATATGCTGAGATCAGTCCAAACCAACCAAAACAGAAAAAGGCCTCACACACACACATGTTCATTCAAACCTTCCTCTTAAGCATCTGCTGTATGCCCCATACTGAGGACATAGGAGTGAACAAGACAAAATTCCCTGCCCTTGGGAGCTGACATGTATGGATAACAGCAGTCATGTATGGATGTGAGAGTTGGACCATAAAGAAAGCTAAACGCCGAAAAATTGAAGATTTTGATCTGTGGTGCTAGAGAAGACTCTTAAGAGTCCCTTGGACTGCAAGGAGATCAAACCAGTCAATCCTAAAGGAAATCAGTCCTGAATATTCATTGGAAGGACTGATGCTGAAGCTGAAACTCCAATACTGTGGCCACCTGATTCGAAAATCTGACTCATTAGAAAAGACCCTGATGCTGGGAAAGATTGAAGGCAGAAAAAGAAGAGAATGACAGAGAATGAGATGGTTGGACGGCATCACCGACTCGACAGACATGAGTTTGAGCAAACTCTGGGAGGTGGTGATGGACAGGGAAGCCTGGCGTGCTGCAGTCCATGGAGTCACAAAGAGTAAGACATGATTGAACAACTGAACTGAACTGAATCGGGGAGCTGAGTTATGATGACAGAAGATAAAAGCTACATAAGGGCTCCCGTGGTGGCTTAGTGGTAAAGAATCCGCCTGCCAATGCAGGAGACATGGGTTCGATCTCTGATCTGACATGATCCCACATGCCCAGGAGTGACTAAGGCTGCGCGCCACGACTGAATCTGCGCTCTTGAGCCACAACTGCTGAAGCCCGCACAACTGGAGGCTCTGCTCTACAACAAGAGAAGCCACCCAATGAGAAGCCCACGCACCACAACTGGAGAGCAGTCCCCGCTCTCTGCAACTAGAAAGAAGCCTGCATAGCAGTGAGACCCAGCACAGTCAAATAAATAAGCCACAGAGGCCTGACGGTTTACCACACTGTCTTCTGTCCTTTTCAACTTGAGACAGACCAGCACAGGCAGAGCCTGGCTGGATCCCAGGCCTCTCTGTGGCTCCACCTAACCCTAACCCTAACCTGACTGGGGGCCAGATCTCCCTGTGGAGAATCTCAGTGTGAAGAACCCAACGCATCCGCCAAGCAGCACCACCACCAGGCACTGGGCCCCCCCTGTAAGCAGCCCTTGTAGAGGGGAGCTGTCCTCTCAGTTCAGAGACTCGGGGCCAAGGCTCAGAGAAACTTGTCCAAGCTCACACTGAGAGATAATACAAGTATGCCAACACACTCATGTCTGCCAGGGCAGTGGCACTTCTTCCGGAGAGGAGGCAGACAAGTGGAAAATGTTTGCGTTAAACCCCACCTCTGTGTAAATACCCTCCTAGGGTGAGAGGGGAGAAGGCAATGGCACCCCACTCCAGTACTCTTGCCTGGAAAATCCCATAGACAGAAGAGCCTGGTGGGCTGCAGTCCATGGGGTAGCTAGGAGTCAGACACGACTGAGCGACTTCATTTTCACTTTCATGCATTGGAGAAGGAAATAGCAACCCACTCCAGTGTTCTTGCCTGGAGAATCCCAGGGACGGGGGAGCCTGGTGGGCTGCCGTCTATGGGGTCGCACAGAGTCGGACACGACTGACGCAACTTAGCAGCAGCAGCAGCAGCAACAGGGTGAGAGGAGTGTCGACACCGCCGACAGTGCCCCCCGCCTGGGCCGAGCACACGGCCGCATCCTGTCCTGTGCAGCCCTTGCTAGCAGGGTGGGGGCAGCCGCCCCATCCAGGCATAGCTTGTTGGGGGATTACGGTTTGGCGAGAAGCAGAGCCTTGCCCACACTGGTACAGGTGGCCAGGGCAGGGGTGGGAGGCCCCTGGAAGAGCTCGAGGACAAGGCACACTGCCCCTTGCTGGTCTGTGGGCTCAGTTATATATACATATATAACACATCCATGACTTCCCCAGTGACTCAGAGGCAAAGAATCCACCTGCCAATGCAGGAGACCCAGGTTCAATCCCTGGGTTGGGAAGATCCCCTCGAGGAGGAAATGGCAACCCACTCCAGTATTCTTGCCTGGAGAATCCCCATGGAGAGAGGAGCCTGGCAGGCTACAGTCCATGGGGTCATAGTTGTACGTGACTGAAGCAACTAGGCACACACACAAGCGTATATATAGGATCTTCTTCTCATGTCCATTCCCTTCCCTCCCCAAGGGGCAATCGTTTTAAACGCAGGTAGTTGATATCTTTTTTTGGCCATGCTACTCAGTCTGCAGGATCTTAGGTCCTCCCCAACCAGGGACTGAACCTGGGCCCTCGCACTGAAAATGTGGACTCCTAACCACTGGACCCCTGGGGAAGTCCCAGTGGTCATCTTTATTGGACTGCATTCTGGCGTAACTGGAACACATTCTAAACTCATATATAAACGGCATCAGTAACAGGTTACAGATCTCCTTGTGTTTCTTTTGCACATGAACATGTCTTTAACGCACACTCTCCACAGACAGGTATGCTGGGGCACTCCCTGCTGATCCGGGGGAGGTAACCACCCAGTCCTACCTTCCCAAATGCCAGGCGGGCCCCAGCTTCTGCCACTAAAGCCTCGGACACACTTGGGCGCAGGGCTGCTGCTGGGCCACAAGCATCCTCTGTTGCCATAAGGCCCTGGGAGAGCAGGAGCCCCCTGCCCCCAGCCCCATGTCAGCAACAGCCAAAACCATGAGACAGCCCTCTATCCACTAACCACTCCCTTAAGTTTTTAATCAATCTTTCTCTTTTTGAATAGAAGGACGCACTGCATGGTGGACATGAGACTATTTGAACTTGACATCACTAAAATTAAATTTAACAACTCAGTTCCTTGGTCACATGAGCCACTGTCAAGTGGCTACTGGTGGCAGCTGTAGCAGATACCCCAAACATGGACCCTCTTAGCCCCATGGAAAGTTCCAGTAGGCAATGCTGGGGCGGGGGTGGGGAGGCAGGGTGGCTGGGTTTGGAACCCACATTGCCACTTCCTGAACAAGCGACTTCACCTCTCCAGGGTCTCAGTCACCTCATCTGTGATGCGGGGTAGGGATGGCACCGACGTCAAGGGGCTGCTCGGCCAAGTCATCGGGTCACAGGGCCCCACGGCTGGGAGCGCGCACGCAGGGCCCGTCGGCAGACCCAGGAGCCTACCTGCCGAGTGCACCGAGACGGCGCAGGCCACTAGAGAGTAGCTGGTGTTGAGCAGCACCACCTGGTCCTTCTTGAGCTGGAAGGCGGGCTGGAAAGTGGGGAAGGGGTAGACCACCTGGTACTTGGTGTGCAGCATGAAGCCATGCCGCAGGCACTGCGCACTCGGGTCACCTGCAGCGACACAGGCCACGCGGGCTCAGCTGTGGCCGTGGGGCAGGGAAGCAGGCCGCCCGGCGCCCCAGGCCCCCAGCCCCTCACCTGGGTGGGCGCGGCTGGCATCCCGGCAGGCGGCGCAGCGGCCCGGCGGCGGCACGGCCACGGTGCTGATGTAGATGTCCCGGTGGTTCTCGTCGCTCATCACCATCATGTTCATGAGCATGCCGTTGGCTGAGCGGGTGCTGGGGGCCGGCGGAGCCTCAGAGCCTGGCCTGGGCGCCCGCCCCCACCCACTCCCCACCACCCTATCCCAAGTCTCACTTGAAGCCGAAGACAATGACCTTGGAGGCGTCACTGGGCCACTCGCACACGGTCAGGTATAGGTCACTGTAGATCTCCTCGTCCTGGAAGAGCCGCACCTGGCGGACCTGAGCAGCAGGTTCTCATGGGGGTGGGGTCCAAGCGGGCCAGGGCCAACCTGAGGCTGCACCTGCCGACAGTCTCAGGCCAGGGAGCCCCAAGCAGCCTTCACCACACACCCCGCTCGGCCATCCTGAGAACACGCTGAGGAGGCTCATAAGAATTTCCCCACAGGTCGGGGAGACAGGGAGGCCAGGCCTAGGATAGGACGCAGCCAGACCCATCAGTTCCAAACCCAACCCACCCTAAGACCGGTTCACCTCTCTGAACTCACGTGGAAACTGGGGTAACGGCACTCACCTCCCAGGGTGGGACATTTGAAGAGTCAAGGTCAGGGCTAAACCAGGCATGGCAGCCTGCTTGGTTCTAATAGACCTAATGGGTCCCTCCTGCCTTGAGCTGTCAGACCATAGGAAATCCTGCCATTTACCCACTTTCGGCTCTGAAGATGGCAATTTCCTACAGTTCGACCTAACACTTGGAGTCCTGACAACGGCCCTGAGAATACACTATCTTCAATTTGTGGCCATGGAACTTGAGGCTCAGAGTGGGGTCATGTGGTCAGAAAGGGAGGTGGCCTGGCCCTACCAGCTTGAGCTTGCTGTGCACATTGAACTCCCACCAGTACAGGTGGTAGATGTAGAAAGAGAAGTCGTCGTCCCCACTGCTGCTCGTGTAGGAGAGAACGTAACGGCCGCACTTGGAAAAGCCCAGGAAGATGTGTCTGTGGGGATGGCAGGGAGGGGCCAATGGCCACGTCAGGGCTGGCCGGCCATCCCACCCCGCCAACCCCTGCGTGGCCCCTGCCTCACCCTGCGTAGAGGAAGTCTTCATCCACAATGTTCTTGAGAGAGACGCAGACCCTGGGTGGCAGCTTCCGGAAGAGGCGAGGAGAGAGCTGCCCACTGATCTGGGGAAGGGGCAGCCAGGGCTCTTGAGACACTACGTGGAAGAAGCGGCCTGCAGCCCCCCCATTCCCCTCACACAAGGCAGAACAACACCTTTGGGGTTCAGCCCAGCCACACAGGCCTACTTCCTACCAACCATAACAGTCCAGGGTGGTCCAAGCTCTGGAAGGTGTGAATGGCTTGCGCCTGTCTCTCCACCAGGGCCCCATGCCACCCTCCCAACTCCACAGCCTAAGGGTTCCTCTTGCCTGAGGTTTCCCTGGTGGCTCAGATGATAACCTGCCTGCAAATGCAGGAGACGTAAGAGACATGGTTCGATCCCTGGGTCGGGAAGATCCCCTGGAGAAGGGAACGGCAACCCATTCCAGTATTCTTGCCTGGAGAATTCCATGGACAGAGGAGGCTGGCAGGCTATAGTCCATGGAGTCACAAAGAGTTGGACACGACTCAGTGACTGACATTTTCACACGTTCCTCTTCCAAGGCTATGAGGACTATCACTAGCATTGCTTCCCCCAGTCACCCCTGGCCCACACTGGGCCACCTGTCTGTCTTCCTGAAGGCTACTTGAAGGCACAGTAAGCTGTTGACATCGAGGATCACTAAGGAGGCTGAGATGGGGGCTTGACCAACTCCACTCACCTGTTCCCAACCCACCAGCCTATACACAGGGCGCTTAGGTCCCTGGGGGGCTGTCTGTTGAGGCAGACAGAAGGGTAAACCTGACTAGTGACTGTCCAACTCCTGCCCAACTCCCCCTTCTCAATTAACAGCTGCCCTCCAACTGACTCCCGCATCCCAAAACTTCAAGGAAGGTTTTGGGTGGGGAGCAGGCCCAAGTTGAGCATTGAGGAATCAGAGCACCTCGGATCCTGCTACCCAGTCTAATGGGGGAGATGCAGCCCAGCCCTCGAGGAGATCCCAGAGTGGAATAACCCTGTCAGCGAGGCCCAGGCTGACTGGGAGACACAGTCCCCCGCCATGGAGCTTCCAAGCTAAGGGCGGAGCCACAGCCCAACCCAGGGAGCAAATCAGGCTGAGGGTGGGGACTGTCTCTGCTCCAGGAGTTCTAGTCAAAAGGAGAAGACACAGCCCTGCCCTCACAGAGTTCCCAGACTGATGGAGAAGACCGCACGACTCCTGATCCACGGAGACACAGACCTGCCCCACTTGCTGCTGACCTGACAGCAGATTTACACGCTTGCCCTCCCAGAGCTGGCAACCCGATGGGGAAAAAGATTCCAGCACGCTGAGAGTTTAGTTTCATGGGGAGACAGAGCCTTGCTCAGGTAGCTGAAGATCAGGCCCTCTCCAGGGAGCTCCCTCCCATTCAATGTGGGAGGCAGTTACAGGAACTCCCAGCTCTCCTGTGGTCAGAGCTGGACAGAGAGAGGAACTCCAGGCGGAGGAATCCCAAAGCCGGTAGCAGAGTCTGTGCCAAGGGGGCGGTAAGGCTCCATAACGGAAGGGCCAGGGGAGCAGGGTTTTGAAAAACGAGTCTGACCCTGCGTCGCCCCCTTTCTCTTCACTCCTCCAGCGGCCTCTAAGGCCCCCTTCATCCAAGCCCGTCCTCGGGACCCCGCCCCCAGCCCCTCCATCCAAGCCCCCTCTCAGGGACCCCGCCCCCAACTCCCTCCATCCAAACTCCCGCCGCAGCACCCCCAATCTAAGCTCTCTCCCTGGGGCCCCGCCCAACCCCCCTCCTCCAAGCCCCCTCCCCCGGGGCTCCGCCCCCAACCCCTCACCCCGCGAACGCCCTCCCTCCCCGCCGCCTCCCTCGTCCCTCCTCCCTTCCCTCCGACGCGCTCCTCCGAGACTCCAGGCCTCACCTTGACCCGCTCCAGCTGCTTGAGGACGTGCTCCCGCCGCCGCCCCGCTGCCCGCTTTCCTCCGGCGCCCCCGGGGCCGCCGCCGCCGCTCCCGGCCCCGCTGTTCCGCTCCGATTTCGAGCTGGGCGCCATTTTCACCCCCTCCCTCCACTTCCGGAGCAACCGGCCTCTTCGCCCCACCCCCGCCGCCTCTTCATTGGCCGTTGCTCGACACTGCGGCCCGCCGGTTGGGCGAAAGCCCGCACTCTGGGCTTTTTCCCGCTACGCCTGTCCATCACTGCCACCTCGACCCTTGATTGGTAGAGACTGTACAGTCCCGGCTGCCCGTCGCCGTATTCCCGCCTTCCCGCAAGGACGCACCCGTCAGAGGCCCCATTTGCGCCCATGACTTTGACCCAATAGGCAGAGGAGCCTATCCGTCTCCAGGGCGTCACGCCCCCTTGTGGCTGGTGGGTTTCCATGGAGATGCAGGCGGTCCTGGCCTGTGGGCGGGGCGATGAGCGCCTGTGGTCCAGAAGGGTCTTAATCCCCAGCACAAGGATATCCGCGCCCAGTCTGGGTACAGCGAAGGCCTGGCAAACATACTGGGGCTACCGGCCGGGCTGAGGAAAGGGATTTACAAAATAAAAAGATGAAATTGATTAAAACATCTTTCAGGACTTCCCTGGCAGTCCAGAGGTTTCAGGACTTCCTCATGGCTTCAACTGCAGGAGGTATGGGTTCCATCCCTAGTCCAGGGACTAAGATCGCACGGTGCAGAGGGGCGTGAGAAAAAAAAAAAATTCAGATGGACTGGCGGGCGGCCTGACCAGATCATGATGATGGTAATAACAACAACATTAATCACTTATATAGTACTTTATACTTACAAGAAACAGTTCTGCACTTAGAATCCTATGTAGTAGATCACTGTTATGCCCATTTTATAGATAATAGTAATAACAGTTGTTTAATGTCAGATATGAGTATCATCTTCCTGTGCTTTAGCTTATTTAACTTTCAAAGCCGTTTTCCAGATGGATCCTTTAATTATCTTCATTTTTAAACGTGGTGAAACTGAGGCTTACAGTGTACTGCTCCTGAACACCTGGCACATGTATATATATACACCTCAGATGCATGAGTGTTGTGACCATAATTAGAGAAGAATAGAATGGATCTGGCTTTCATATTCTTCCAACCTCTGTCTTCATTTATTCAATAAATACTTACTGAGCACCTACTATGTTCAGTGAATAAGACAGGGCTTATTTATTTATGTGGCTGTTTCAGGTCTTAGTTCCATCATGGGAGATCTTTTGTTGATTGCAGCACACAGACTCTCTAGTTGTGGTGCGTAGACTCTGGAGTGCACGGGCTCAGTAGTTGCCACTGGTGGGCTTAGATGCCTCATGGCATGTGGGATCTTAGTTCCCCCACCAGAGATCAAACCAGTGTCCCCTGCATTGCAAGGCAGATTCTTAACCTCTGGACCACCAAGGAAGTCCCTAGTGACTCATTTTTAGAAAAAAGAATGGAAAGGGAAAATGTAGTCTGGCAGTGAAGAAACTTGGCAGATAACACCTCAATCAAGTGATCAAGTTTATCATTATAGTGATAAGTAGTGTGCATGTCATGGGCACTTGATGTGACGTGAGGACACTTGCACTTGTCTGGTATTCTCTCCAAAACCCATAACCTCCATCTAATGAGAAAACATCAGGTGATTGTCCCAAACGAAGGGACAGGACTTTCTACAAAAGTCCTAACCGGTATACTTCAAAAGTGTCAAGGTCATGAGAAAGCATGACCAAGAAACTGGCACAGTTTAAAGGAATCTAAGAAGATGACATGATAACCAAATGAAATGTTAGATGTGGTCCTGAACCACAAAAGGACATCAGAGTAAAACCTGGGGAAACTGACATTGTGTCTGTAGTTTAGTAAATAGTGTTATATCAACATTAGTTAATCTCTTAGTTGTGACAAATATGCCCGGTTAGGCAATATATTAACATTCGGGGCAGTTGGGCAGAGGGTAGACAAGAATTCTTTGTACCAACCACCTTTGCAAATTATAGTCTGGTCAAGCTGCTATAGCAAAAATGCTACAGACTGAGTGGGTTTGCAACAAACATTTATTTCTCACAGTCCTTTATTGTGGACAGCATCTCCTTGCTGTACCTTCATATGGCAGAGAGAGAGACACAGAGATAGAAACAGAGATAGGGAAGGAGGGAGGAAGAGAGAGAGGCACAGAGCGCAAAAGTTCCCTTATAAGGGCACTATGTGCCGTGCAGTACTAAGTTGCTTCACTTGTGTGCGACTCTTTGCTACCCTACGGACTCTAGTCCGCCAGGCCCCTCTGTCCGTGGCATTCTCCAGGGAAGAATACTGGAGGTGGTTGCCATGCCCTCCTCCAGAGAATTTTCCTGAACCAGGGATCAAACTCATATCTCTTACATCTCCTGTATTGTCAAGCAGGTTCTTTACATATAAGGGCACTAATCCCATTCATAAAGGTTCCACCTGCCTGACCTAATTATTTCCCAAAGACCCCCCTCTCCTAATACCATCAAACTTGGGTTTAGGGCTTCAACCTTTGAATTTCAGGGGGACCCAAGCACAGCCTGTAGGACAAGTCGTCTGTAAATCAAAAAGTATTCCAAAATAAAAAGTTTTTAAAGAATTGGGGGGCAAGTCATTATGGTTGCTGTGTAGAGGATAGTTTAGGGGATTAAGTGCAAGAATGGCCTCAGAGAGGCTAGAGAGGGAGGTGATGGTGCCTGGAATTCAGATAATAGCAGTAGAAAGAGAAAAGTGATCATATGCAAAGGTGATGGGTGATGCTCATGGCTTGGGTATTGGGATGGAGGCAAGAAAGGAAGACAGTGACCTCCTTCAGCAGGATGAAGGAAACCAGACAAGAGTCCCCCTCATCCCCTTTCTAGAGCCCCACCTACCCCAGTGGAAGAGATCTGTATCAGTTATCCATTGCTGTATAATAAACAACACCAAACCCAGTGGTGTAAAATTACAATAATTGTTTAATCATTTTTTATATATTTATGCATTTATTTGACTGGGTCAGGTCTTAGTTGTGGCTTTCAGCCTTTTCATCACTACATCATGCAGGGTCTTTCTTTGGAGCATACGGACTCTCTAGTTGTGGCATGTGACCTCCAGAGCACGTGGGCTTCAGTAGTTGTGGCACGCAGCCTTAGTTGCTCCACAGCATGTGGGATCTTAGTTCCCTAGCCAGGCATTGAACTCGCGTCCCTTGCATTGCAAGGTGGGCTCATATATACATCTCTCTGTTCATGTGCTGGCTTTCTCTAGTTGTGGCAAGTGGGAGCTACTCTCTAGTTGCAGTGCACGGGCTTCTCATCACGGTGGCTTCTCTTGTTGTTGAGCACAGGTTCTAAGGTGAGAGGACTTCAGTAGTTGCGGCGTGAGAGCTTAGTAGTTGCAGTTCTTGGGATCTAGAGCACTGACTCAATAATTGTGGTACACAAGCTTGGTGGCTCCAAGGCCCATGGGATCCTCCCAGGCCAGGGATGGAACCCGTGTCTCCTGGGTTACCTGGCAGAGTCTTAGCTACTAGACCACCAGGGAAGTCCTAGTCATTTAGTATTACTATCTCTTAGAATCCTAAGAGTTGTCTGGATTCAGCTGGGCAGTTCTCACTTGAATTCTTTCATGCATTCCATTCAGATGATGTGCTAAGGTTGGAGTCAACTTAGCACATACATGTGGACTTAGGACACACATATGCTTTGTATAAGAATAAAAACATTGTCAGTATCATTGACGATCCCCTTATCTTTATTTCCTGTCAAGGTAACAACATCCTAGGATTTTGTCCTCGGAGAAGGCAATGGCACCCCACTTCAGTACTCTTGCCTGGAAAATCCATGGACGGAGGAGCCTGGTGGGCTGCAGTCCATGGGGTCGCTAAGAGTCCGACATGACTGAGTGACTTCACTTTCACTTTTCTCTTTCATGCATTGGAGAAGGAAATGGCAACCCACTCCAGTATTCTTGCCTGGATAATCCCAGGGATGACGGAGCCTGGTGGGCTTCCGTCTATGGGGTCGCACAGAGTCGGACATGACTGAAGCGACTTAGCAGCAGCAGCAGCAGCAGCAGCAGGATTTTGTCCTACCATTCTCATTATGTTTATATTCCTAAAGAACATAGTGTTTATTTTGCCTGCTTTGTACTTTTATACAAATGAATTCATAATGGTGGGACTCCCTTATGATTTGCTTTTTTCACTCAACGATATGCTTCTATGATTCATCCATATTGTGTGTAGTTGGGGGTGTGTTTGTTTTCACTGTGCTAAGTTGCTTCAGTCATGTCTGACTCTTTGTGACCCCATAGACTATAGCCCACCGGGCTTCTCTGTCTATGGGAGTCTCCAGGCAAGAATACTGGAGTGGGGTGCCATTTCCTTCTCCAGAGGATCTTCCCAACCCAGGGATCAAACCTTTGTCGCTTATGTCTCCTGCGTTGGCAGGCGGGTTCTTCACCATTAGCACCAGCCGCTTGGGAAGCCCTTATTTTCACTACCATATCGTGAATGCACCATAATTCTCTACTGTCCTGTCCGTAGAAAGTGCAGCTGTTTCCAGTTTGAGGAAACATCATCAATGATCAATGCTTGATCATCAGAGCATGATGAGTGCTTCTCTGAGCCCTCTTGTACATATCTCCCAGAGGACCTGTGCAGGAGTTTCTCTGAGGTCATACGTTGGAGTGGAATTGCTGGTATGTGTCAAATTGTTTTTCCAAAGTGGTTGTATTCATCTACACCCGTAACAACAATGTGTGAGCATTCCAGTTGCTCCACGTCCTTAGCAACACTTGACATTGTCAGACTGCTTTACATGTGTCCTTTACCAGGTAATAACACAGCAGTCTGGTGTCATTCATCCCTGCTGGGAGCACCCCAGTCAAGAAAGGTATCCATATTCTAGTTAAAAAAAAAAAAAAAGATGCAACCTTCCCTGGGAAGCCTCCTGCCCAAAGTTTGGTGCCCTCTCTGGGTCTCCTTCTCCCAACACGGCAGTGTTACAGCTTCCAAGGACTTGTGGTTGACACACGTTTAAGATATGTAGATTCTACTGTATATGTAGACCCACAGAAAGATGTGGTAGGTTCTGAGTAGGGGTCCATCTGTTGGGGCAAGAGACAGCATGGGATTGAAAGGATACAAGATGACCTTAAGAAGCCACTGTTGGGAATTCCCTGGTGGTCCAGTGGTTAAGAACCACCTTCTAATACAGGGGACTCGGGTTCAACTCCTGATCAGGGAACTAAGAGTCCACATGCCACTGAGCAGCTAAGCCCACATGCTACGACTGCTGAGTGTGCTCACTCTAGAGCCCGTGCTGCACAGCCAGAGAAGCCCCCTCACACTGCAACTAGAGAAAGCCTGTGTGCCACAGTGAAGACCCAGTGCAGCCTCCCACCTTGAAAGAAGTCACTATAATTTACTCTGACCAAAGCTGTATATAAACTAATATAGTTTATTTTTAATAAATATGAACAATTTGTGTGCATATGCTATACAATTCAGTTCAGTCACTCAGTTGTGTCCAACTCTTCACGACACCATGGACCACAGCACGCCAGGTCTCCCTGTCCATCACCAACTCCCAGAGTTTACTCAGACTCATTTCCCTTGAGTTGATGGTGCCATCCAACCATCTCCTCCTCTGTCATCCCCTTCTCCTCCTGCCCTCAATCTTGCCCAGCATCAGGGTCTTTTCAGATGAGTCAGCTCTTTGCATCAGGTGGCCAAAGTACTGGAGTTTCAGCTTCAACATCAGTCCTTCCAATGAACACTCAGGATTGATCTCCTTTAGGATGGACTGGTTGGATCTCCTTGCAGTCCAAGAAACTCTCAAGAGTCTTCTCCAACACCACAGTTCAAAAGCATCGGTTCTTCAGTGCTCAGCTTTCTTTATGGTCCAACTCTCACATCCATACATGACCACGGGAAAAACCATAGCCTTGATGAGACAGACCTTTGTTGGCAAAGTAATGTCTCTGCTTTTTAATATTCTGTCTAGGTTGGTCATAACTTTCCTTCCAAGGAGTAAGCGTCTTTTAATTTCATGGCTGCAATCAGCATCTGCAGTGGTTTGGGAGCCCAAAAAAATAAAGTCTCTCACTGTTTCCACTGTTTCCCCATCTATTTGCCATGAAGTGATGGGACTGGATTCCATGATCTTAGTTTTTTGAATGTTGAGCTTTAAGCCAACTTTTTCACTCTCCTCTTTCACTTTCATCAAGAGGCTCTTTAGTTCTTCTTCACTTTCCGCCATAAGGGTGGTGTCATCTGCATATCTGAGGTTACTGATGTTTCTCCCAGCAATCTTGATTCCAGCTTGTGCTTCTTCCAGCCCAGCATTTTTCATGATGTACTCTTCATTTAAGTTAAATAAGCAGGGTGATGATATACAGTCTTGACGTACTCCTTTTCCTATTTGGAATCAGTCTGTTGTTCCATGTCCAGTTCTAACTGTTGCTTCCTGACCTTCATACAAATTTCTCAGGAGGCAGGTCAGGTGGTCTGGTATTCCCATCTCTTTCAGAATTTTCCACAGTTTATTATGATCCACACAGTCAAAGGCTTTGGCATAGTCCATAAAGCAGAAATAGATGTTTTTCTGGAACTCTCTTGCTTTTTCAATGATCCAGAAGATGTTGGCAATTTGATCTTTGGTTCCTCTGCCTTTTCTAAAACCAGCTTGAACATCTGGAAGTTCACGGTTCACGTATTGCTGAAGCCTGGCTTGGAGAATTTTGAGCATTACTTTACTAGTGTGTGAGATGAGGGCAATTGTGCGGTAGTTTGATCATTCTTTGGCATTGCCTTTCTTAGGGATTGGAATGAAAACTGACATTTTCCAGTCCTGTGGCCACTGCTGAGTTTTCCAAATTTGCTGGCATATTGAGTGCAGCACTTCCACAGCATCATCTTTTAGGATTTGAAATAGCTTAACTGGAATTCCATCATCTCCACTAGCTTTGTTTGTAGTGATAATTCCTAAGGCCTGCTTCTGTTAGGTCCATACATTTCCATCCTTTATTGTGCCCATCTTTGCATGAAATGTTCCCTTGGTATTTCTGATTTTCTTGAAGAGATCTCTAGTCTTTCCCATTCTATTGTTTTCCTCTATTTCTTTGCACTGATCACTGAGGAAGGCTTTCTTATCTCTCCTTGCTATTCTTTGGAATTCTGCATTCAAATGTGTATATCTTTCCTTTTCTCCTTTGTCTTTAGCTTCTCTTCTTTCTCAGCTATTTGTAAGACATCCTCAGACAACCATTTTGCCTTTTTGCATTTCTTTTTCTTGGGGATGATCTTGATCCCTGTCTCCTGTACAATGTCACGACCCTCCATCTAGTTCTTCAGGCACTCTCTCAGATCTAATCCCTTGAATCTACTTGTCACTTCCACTGTATAATTGTAAGGGATTTGATTTAGGTCACAGCTGAATGATCTAGTGGTTTTCCCTACTTTCTTCAATTTAAGTCTGAATTTGGCAATAAGGAGTTCATGATCTGAGCCACAGTCAGCTCCTGGTCTTGTTTTTGCTGACTGTATAGAGCTTCTCCATCTTTGGCTGCAAAGATAATCAATCTGATTTCTGTATTGACCATCTGGTGATTTCCATGTGTAGAGTCTTGTGTTGTTGGAAGAGGGTGTTTGCGATGACCAGTGTGTTCTCTTGGCAAAACTCTGTTAGCCTTTGCCCTGCCTCATTTTGTACTCCAAGGCCAAATTTGTTTGTTACTCCAGGTATCTCTTGACCTCCTACGTTTGCATTCCAGTCCCCTATCATGAGAAGGACATCTTTTTTGGGTGTTAGTTCTAGAAGGTCTTGTAGGTCTTTACAGAACCGTTCACGTTAAGCTTTTCCAGTCTTCTCCAGCATTACTGGTTGGGGGCATAGACTTGGATTACTGTGATATTAAATGGTCACATAGACATTCTGTTTCATAGATAGGTTTATTTGCGTCATATTTTAGTTTATTTGCATCATATTTTAGACTCCACATTTAGGTGATATCCTATGGTATTTGTCTTTTTCTTTCTGACTTATTTCACTTAGTATAATAATCTCCAGTTTCAGAAATGAGTTCTGATTCATATGTTTTCCATATTTTCATTTTTATTATTTGCCACACATACCTCAATCAAATTTTTAAGATGTATTGACTTTATTTGGAGAAGAAAATACTCCAGTATTCTTGCTTGGAGAATCCTATGGTCAGAGGAGCCTGGCGGACTACAGTCCATGGATTCGCAAAGAGTCAGATACAACTGAAGAGACTTAGCATGACTTTATTATTTACTTTTGGCTGCGCTGGGTCTTCATTGCTGCATGGGCTTTTTTCTAGTTGTGGCAAGCAGAGCTACTCTCTAGGTGCCGTGCATGGGCTTCTCATTGCTGTGGCTTCTCTTCTTGTTGGCACA
Organism: Bos grunniens; assembly: GCF_055505025.1. Taxonomy (NCBI): domain Eukaryota; kingdom Metazoa; phylum Chordata; class Mammalia; order Artiodactyla; family Bovidae; genus Bos; species Bos grunniens. The sequence continues at coordinate 11,817,963 of NC_141171.1, forward strand.
GGCTCTAGGCTCATGGGCTTCAATAGTTGCAGCTCCCGGGCTCTAGAGCACCGGCTCAGTAGTTGTGCAGGGCTTAGTTGCTCAGCAGCATGTGGGATCTTCCTGGACCAGGGATTGAACCCATGTCTCCTGCATTGGAAGGCAGATTCTTTATCACTGAGCCACCAGGGAAGCCTTCAGTCAAATTTTTTATTCAACAGATACACGAGTATGTAACGTGGCAAGGCCCACGTCTCCTCTCAGCCCCAGCCACCCAGTTCTCCCCTCCGAGACAACCAACTCATGAAAATTTTAGTTTATGAAAATGATTGTGATTGTTAGCCTCACTCTGCAACTTTTTTGTCTTCAAAACTTTGTTAACTCTCCTCACTCTAATCCATGTAGTGGTTTGAATGGTGATCCACAAACAGATGTGCTGACATCCTAACCCCAGAACATGTGAGCATGACTTTATTGTGGGAAAAAAAAAAAGAGAGAGAGATGTAATTAAATTAAGGATCTTGAGATTATCCTGGATTAGCTCTAAATCCAGTGACCAGTGTCCTTAAAAGCGACAGAAGAGGAGAAGCATAGACAGACACACACAAATAGAGAGGAAAAGGCCACGTGGAAACCAAGGCAGGGACTTGGGAGACAGAGCTAGAAACACCGGCAATGGCAAAGATTGCCAGAAACCACTAGAAACTGGGAGAGAGACAAACAAGTAATTTCGAAAACGAACCAAGCCTGCCAACACCTTGACTTCAGACTTCTAGCCTCCACAAGTCCAAATAAATAATTTGGACTTCTGAAATGAATCCATTGCTGCTGTTTAAAGCCATCCAGTTTGTGATCCTTGGTTACAACAGCCCTAGGGAGAAATGAATAAAGTATGTGTAGATAAAGTCCGCGGTGGATCCAAGATCTGTTTGCCTATTATTTCAACAGGACACATTTTTTTTTTTTTTGGTCTATTTATCTACTCCCCTCTTCTATTTATTCATTTATGGCTGTGCTGGGTCTTTGATGCTGTCTCTGGTTGTGGCAAGCAGGGGCACTACTCTCTAGATGTGGTGTTCGGGCTTCACATGGTGCCATGGTAAAGAATCTGCCTACTGATACAGGAGACACTGGAGACACAGGTTTGATTCCTGGGTCAGAAAGACCCCCTGGAGAAGGAAATGGCAACCCACTCCAGTAGTTTTGCCTGGGAAATCTCATGGACAAAAGAGCCTGAGAGGCTACAGTCCATGGGGTCGCAAAGAGCCGGACACAGCTGAGTGACTGAGCACACACATTCTCTTGTTGTGGAGCGCAGGCTCTAGAACTGGGTCTCAGCGTTTGTGGCTCACCGACTTAGTTGCCTTTAGGCATGTGAAGTCCTCTGGAACTTATGTACCCTGCATTGGCAGGCAGACTCTCAACTACTGGACCACAAGAAAGTCCTACTATTTCCCTCTTAGCCAGATTTTTCTCACTCATCACCTGGTATGTGAGAGGCCCTGTTCTCGGTCTGGGGACACAGCAGTGACTATGGCCAAGTGCCCACCTCCGTAGAGCTGATACTCAGGTGGGGGAGATGGACAGTGGGCAAATATATAAATCAGGATGTGAGAAATGCCAGGAAGAAAAATGAGGCAAGGAAGAAGAAACAGTGGAAGAAAAAAAAGCAAACCTGCTCTCATCAGGGGATTTGGTGAGGGGGTTCTCTGAGGAAGTGATGTGAAATTGCTAGTTTTGTGGGATGAAGGGCGACAGAGTTTTTCCTCTGTTTAATGACTCTGCAGACAACAGTCTTTGTGCGGACATGTTGGGGGCTGTGAAAGAAGAAGAGATGGCTGGTCCTTATGTATCACGGAGAGGATAATACTGCAAATATTCCACTTGCTCCTCTCCCTCCACCTGATTACCCACCCACCCCCACCTCCTCACCCCATTTCTCCCTTCCTTGCATTCAGGCAGGACCAGGTGATGAATCCTCACCAGTGAGACAGGAGCGGGAGGGTAGATGGTCCTGAGTGAAGGCACTGAAAAAGTGATAGGGAGTCTCTCTCTTCAACTGTTCCAGCCGTGCACAGACTGCTGTTCAGGTCTGTGCAGCCTCTGTTGGACTGGATCCCAGCATGACTATGGCTCTGACACCCTGCTGCTGATCTGTTGAGACTGGGGTTTAGTCATTGATCTTTGCAGTCATTTGTTATGTAGAATGGTCTTGCCTGCCCCCACCCGCCCCCCCCCCTCTCTATATATATATGACCCTTGAATACTGTGGGGGTTGGAGGCCATACCTCTACAGAGTCAAAAATCCGTGTGTAAGTTTACAGTTGACCCTTCAAATTTGAGGTTCTGGATCTGCAGATTTAGCCCATCATGGTGTGACACGGTTGAAGAAATTCAGTAAAAAAAAATCCACATATAAGTGGAGCCATGTTCAAGGAAATACATGTGTGTGTATGTCTGTATAAATATATATATATATATATATACACACACACACACACACAATATTTTACATGCTGCTGCTGCTGCTAAGTCACATCAGTCGTGTCTGACTCTGTGTGACCCCATAGAGGGCAGCCCACCAGGCTCCCCCTCCCTGGGATTCTCCAGGCAAGAACACTGGAGTGGGTTGCCATTTCCTCCTCCAATGCATGGAAGTGAAAAGTGAAAGTGAAGTCGCTCAGTCATGTCCGACTCAGCGACCCCATGGACTGCAGCCTACCAGGCTCCTCCATCCATGGGATTTTCCAGGCAAGAGTACTGGAGTGGGGTGCCATTGCCTTCTCCATATTTTACATGCTATGCTATGCTATGCTAAGTCACTTCAGTCGTGTCCAACTCTGTGCGACCCCAAAGACGGCAGCCCAACAGGCTCCCCCGTCCCTGGGATTCTCCAGGCAAGAACACTGGAGTGGGTTGCCATTTCCTTCTCCAATGCATGAAAGTGAAAGTGAAGTCGCTCAGTTATGTCCGACTCCTAGCGACCCCATGGACTGCAGCCTACCAGGCTCCTCCGTCCATGGGATTTTCCAGGCAAGAGTACTGGAGTGGGGTGCCATTGCCTTCTCCATATTTTACATAAACACACATAATATATATAATGTGTGTGTGTATATATGTAAAGAAACCTGTATGCAGGTCAAGAAGCAACAGTTAGAGTCGGTTCCAAATTGGGAAAGGAGTACATCAAGGCTGTATACCGTCACCCAGTTTAACTTATATGCAGAGTACATCATGCAAAATGCTGAACTGGAGGAAGTACAAGCTGGAATCAAGATTGCCTGGAGAAATATCCATAACCTCAGATATTCAGAGGACACCACCCTTATGGCAGAAAGTGAAGAAGAACTAAAGAGCCTCTTGATGAAAGGGAAACAAGAGAGTGAAAAAAACTGGCTTAAAACTCAATATTAAAAAAAACAAAGATCATGTCATCCAGTCCCATTACTTCATGGCAAATAGATGGGGAAACAATGGAAACAATAACAGACTATTTTCTTGGGCTCCCAAATCACTACTGATGGTGACTGCAGCCATGAAATTAAAAGACGCTTGCTCTTTGGAAGAAAAGTTATGATAAACCTAGACAGTGTATTAAAAAGCAAAGACATTACTTTGCCAACAAAGGTCTGTAAAAGCTATGTTTTTTCCAGTAGTCACGTGTGGATGTGAGAGCTGGACCATAAAGAAGGCTGAGTGCCAAAGAACTGATGCTTTCAAACTGTGGTGTTGGAGAAGACTGAAAGTCTCTTGGACTGCAAGGAGATCAAACCAGTCAATACTAAAGGAAATCAGTCCTGAATATTCATTGGAAGGGTTTCCCTGATGGCTCAGTTGATAAAGAACCCACCTGCAGTGCAGGAGATCCCGGTTCAATTCCTGAGTTGGGAAGATCCGCTGGAGAAGGGATAGGCTGCCCACTCCAGTATTCTGGCCTGGAGAATTCCATGGACTGTATAGTCCATGGGGTTGCAAAGAGTTGGACACGATTCATTGGAAGGATTGATGCTGAAGCTGAATCTCCAATACTTTGGCCACCTGATGTGAACAGTGGACTCACTGGAAAAGACCCTGATGCTGGGAAAGATTGAAGGCAGGGGGAGAAGAGGGTGACAGAGGATGAGATGGTTGGATGGCATCACCAACTCAATGGACATCAGTTTGAGCAAGCTCTGGGAGATGGTGAAGGACAGGGAAGCCTGGCGTGCTGCAGTCCATGGGGTCACAAAGAGTTGGACATGCCTGAGGGACTAAGCACAGCACGAAGACACATATAATGTATGTATTGAGCATTGTGCTCAGTTGCTTAGTCATGTCTAACCCTTTGCGACCCCCTGGACTGCAGCCCACCAAGCTCCTCGGTTCATGGGGATTGTCCAGACAAGAGTACTGGAGTGGGTTGCCATGCCCTTCTCCAGGGGATCTTCCCAACCCAGGGATTGAACCCAGGTCTCCCGCACTGCAGATGGATTCTTTACGAACTGAGCCACCAGGGAAGCCCAACAATACTGGAGTGGGTAGCCTATCCCTTCTCCAGGGGATCTTCCCAACCCAGGAATTGAACTGGGGTCTCCTGCATTGCAGGTAGATTCTTCACCAGCTGAGCTACCAGGGAAGCCCATATATATGTATATATGTATATATATATTATATATAATGTGTATATATAATATTTTGTGTATATAAAATATTGTATGTGTTCATATGTATATATATAGTACTTGTGTATATATAATACAGTTACTATATATATATTTTCATATATACCTATATGCATATCATTTTCTGTATGTAAAATCTATATAAATAAGAGGAGATTTAGCATGAGGAGTTGACTTATGTGATTATGGAGGATGAGAAGCCCCCAGGCTGTGGTCCGGAAGCTGAGGACCCAGGAAAGCTGGTGGCGTTATTCCAGCTTGAGTCCTGAGGACTAGGCAAGCTGATGGCGCACCTCCCAGTCCTGGGGCAAGAGAAGACCAATGTCCTAGCTCAAGCAGGCAGGATGAGAGAAAAGGTGTGATTGTCTCCTTCCTCCATCTTTTGTTCTGCTCAGGGACGCTGTAGATTGAATGATGCCCAGGCACAGTGAGGAGGGTCATCAGGTTTACTGAGTCCACTGATTCCAACACTAATCTCCTCTGGAAACACCCTCACAGATGTGCACAGGAAGAATATTTAATCTGGGTGTCCTGTGACCCAATAAAATGTTATCATGTGATTTTATATTTGACACATACAATGAACCATCACCAACCAGTACACAGCAGGCACATCTTCAGGTTTTTTTTTTTTTTTATTAATTACATTATTTATCTTTGTGCTGGGTCTTCATTGCTGCACTCAGGCTTTCTCTAGTTACATTTCATGGGCTTCTCACTGTGGGGGCTCCTCTTGTTGGAGAGCATGGGCTTTAGGGCGCACAGGCTTCAGTAGTTGTGGCACGTGGGTGCAGTAATTGTGGCTCTCGGGCTCTAGAGCACAGGCTTAATTACCCCACAGCAAGTGGGATCTTCCTGGACCAGGGATCGAACCCATGTCCCCTGCATTGGCAGGCAGATTCTTTTATCACTGGACCATCAGGGAAGTCCAACATCTTCCGTTTTACCAGCTACTTTCAGGTTCCTTTCTGACCCTCCTTCTCTATGGCCGTCGAGGGCTTCTCTTTCACCCACACCTCAAACCTAAGCATCCTTCAAGGTCCTCCCTTTGACTCCCTTCTCTTCTCCTTCTATGTGTTCTTGGCGAACAGCATCCATGCTATGTCTCCAATTCTCACCTCTGTTGATATCTCCTGTGTCCACTAGGATTCGGTTCAGTTAGTAAAAGTGTGGGTGGGGGGACTTCCCTGGCAGTCCAGTGGTTAAGATGCTGTACTTCCAATGCAGGGGTGCAAGTTCAAGCCCCGGTTGGGAATTAAGGTTCCACATGCCGTGCAGCCAAATAAATAAATATTTTTTTTAAAAAAAAGGATGGGTATGTGGGTAGGGGACACAATTCTAAGTCACCTGTGAAACAAACAAACAAACATATATATATACACACACATATATATATGGAATTTCAAGAACACAAAGCTAAATGATGATAAAAACATTACATATAAAAACTTGTGAGCTCAACTCCAGAAAAATGAATGACCCAATCAAAAAAATGGGCCAAAGAACTAAATAGACATTTCTCCAAAGAAGACATACAGATGGCTAACAAACACATGAAAAGATGCTCAACATCACTCATTATCAGAGAAATGCAAATCAAAACCACTATGAGGTACCATTTCACACCAGTCAGAATGGCTGCGATCCAAAAGTCTACAAGTAATAAATGCTGGAGAGGGTGTGGAGAAAAGGGAACCCTCTTACACTGTTGGTGGGAATGCAAACTAGTACAGCCACTATGGAGAACAGTGTGGAGATTCCTTAAAAAACTGGAAATAGAACTGCCTTATGATCCAGCAATCCCACTGCTGGGCATACACACTGAGGAAACCAGAAGGGAAAGAGACACGTATACCCCAATGTTCATCGCAGCACTGTTTATAATAGCCAGGACATGGAAGCAACCTAGATGTCCATCAGCAGATGAATGGATAAGAAAGCTGTGGTACATATACACAATGGAGTATTACTCAGCCATTAAAAAGAATACATTTGAATCAGTTCTAATTAGGTGGATGAAACTGGAGCCTATTATACAGAGTGAAGTAAGCCAGAAGGAAAAACATCAATACAGTATACTAATGCATATATATGGAATTTAGAAAGATGGTAACAACAACCCAGTGTACGAGACAGCAAAAGAGACACTGATGTATAGAACAGTCTTATGGACTCTGTGGGAGAGGGAGAGGGTGGGAAGATTTGGGAGAATGACATTGAAACACGTAAAATATCATGTAAGAAATGAGATGCCAGTCCAGGTTCGATGCACGATACTGGATGCTTGGGGCTAGTGCACTGGGACGACCCAGAGGGATGGTATGGGGAGGGAGGAGGGAGGAGGGTCTAGGATGGGGAACACATGTATACCTGTGGCGGATTCATTTTGATATTTGGCAAAACTAATACAATTATATAAAGTTTAAAAAGAAAATAAATAAAAATAAAAAATAAAATAATATATTGTAGGAAAAAAAAAAAACTTGTGAAATGCAACCAACGTAGAACCTCAGAGGAAATGTTAGACCCTGGTGGTCCAGTGGTTAGGACTCTGCACTTCCACCGCAGGTAGCACAGACTCCATCCCTGGTCGGAGACCTAAGATGCTGCAAATCGCAGGTTGCATCCCTTCCTCCCTGCCAAAAGGGGTGGGGGGTTGGGAGGGAGAAAAAATAAAAATTAGAAATATAAAGAAAATTTAAAATCCAAAATAAAAATGGCTAACCAAGAGCGATATCTATTTTTCTCTCCTGGTCAAGATAACTGGTGTTGCTTATGTGGAAAGGCCTGAAATTCCATGGGCTGTTTTGACCTCCTTGACCCTCACAGGGCCCCCTCTAAGACTTCAGTGTAAATTTCTCCACTTTTGTCAGATATGCACCCCCACCCCAACCACCTGACTCGTTTCTCTATCAGCCAGAGCAGCCGTCCCCCATCTGGTCCTTGACCTAAGGTGTTTTACCTCTCCGGAAGTCAGAAATTATTCAGACAAGCCAATCACACCCTCGAAAGAGAACCAGAGGTTAGCCCACTCTTCTGTCACTACCGAGGTTGCCTCCTTGCAGCCCCTGCTTCTTGACTCTGCTCCTGAGAGCACCCCCACCTGGTGGCTCAGTGTCTTCCTCCACTTCCGGCCCCTGAGTGCGTGTGACCAATTAACTGAGGATGACCTCATCTATCCTGTTGGGTATCATGTGTTGGGCTCTCATGTCTTTGCACTATTTAGGGCATGTGATCCCTCTTTCTGCAACAGGGCCAATAGGAGGGGATTAAAACATTGGTCAATTCATGGACAGCACAGTCTTCCATGGTATGTGAGATTCAGTTTCCTTCTACAATATCTTGTTGCTCCACCATTCGAGGCTTCTAGTCCCAAGGCAGTGTCATGGCCCGAGATAGCTGATGGCATTCCAGCCATCACGTCTATGTTCCATCAGAAAATAAGGCACCCTCCTTTCCTCAAAGTTATACATATCACTTCTGCTTACATAGTCATATGGCCATATCTAGGGCTTCGCAGGTGGCAGTGGTTAATAATCCACCTGCCAATGCAGGAGATGCAAGAGACACGGGTTCGATCCCTGGTTGGGAAGATCCTGTGGAGGAGGAAATGGCAACCCACTCCAGTATTCTTACCTGGAAAATCCCATGGGCAGAGGAGCCTGGCTGACTGCAGTCCATGGGGTCGCAAAGTCAGACACGACTGAGTACAGTACGACAGCAAGGCCTTGTCTACCTGCAAGGGAGCCTGGGAAATGTAGTATTTTATTCCAGGCAGCCATAAGGCCTGGTTAAGTACCAGTTAGTTTTATGGATTGGGTCCAGATCCTGAGGGGCTTATCAATCAGATGAAGGCTGATTGAGGAGTTTGGCCTTAGCCTGTGAGTTAAGACTGGATGCCATTAGAGGATGAGGAGGGGCAGGCCCAAGGTATGCCTTGGGATCGTTAACTGGTACTGAGTTAAGACCCCTCCTTTTTCTCTTCTCATTGGGAACTACATTTTCCCTCAGTTTCTTTCTCCCTCCCACATCAACCCTGCCCCTTCTTCCCCCCAACCCAAAATGACACCAGATCAAGACTTTCCTGGTGGTCCAGTGCCTAAGATTCTATGCTCCCAGGGCAGGGGGCCAGGGTTCAATCCCTGGCTGGGGAACTCAATCCCACATGCCACGACTAAAGGATCCTGTATGCTGCAGCTAGAGATCTTGAGTACTGCCCCTGAGACCTGGCACAGCCAAATAATAAATAAATAATTTTTTAATTAAAAAAAATGTTGAAAAACAAAATGAGATCAGATTGCTGCCCTAGCTCCCATGGTGTTCCTGTAGCTATCTTTTGTCCCCCTGATTCCACAGTCCTTCTTACTCTGAGATCACAGCCCCAGGAAAACCAAGAGACACCAACACCCCCTCCTCATGCAAACATCCCCACACATACAGACACAATCCTACATGCATTTTGATTCTGCCAGGCTCCACATTGGTAGACCATACTCCTTTACCACCCCTGTAGAACTTCCTCTTGGGCAGGGCAGAGCTGGGATGGGCTGAACCGGGCTGGGCATGGCACAGTGCAGAGAAGGGGGTTTGTTGCAGGAAGATAAGGCCTGTAGGTCATTTACAAGAGTGGTGGTTATGTTCCCCACCAATCATCACATTCCATCTGTCTAGCCACAGGGACTGATTCCAGATGGACATGTGACCAATGCTAGGCCAATGACGTGTAACCTTGGGGCTTTCAGCTGGACTAAAGCTGGGGATATCTTGGCACCACACAGAGAAGCCTGCTGGTAGAGCTGAGAGGTAGAGAGAGTTTCCATACTGAAGATGTCATTTGAGCCCCTGTGTTGTGGGAAGGGGGAGGCCCCCCTACAGGGCCCCAGGAGTGGGCTCTTGTCTAACACTCGGAAAAGAATTGTCCGAGGAGACACGTCCTGACAAAGCAAGAGATTTTATTGGAAAGGACACCCGGGTGGAGAGCAGTAGGGTAAGGGAACCCAGGAGAACGGCTCTTAGATCCTGGACGAATTGATAAGATCCATCTGTTTTTTTAACAGGCAAGATTGGAGTATTGCAGGGAGACTCACAGGTAATTGGAATTCCAGTATCTCGGTATTTGTTAATTAATGGTCTAAGACCCTCAAAGAGCTTCTGGTTTTAAGGGATATTGTCTTTTCCAGGAGTAGGAGCATTTGGCCTCAGAAGAATCTTTACCGGTGGAACATTTATGGCGAGACCAGGGCTGGAGACATCCCACACCTGGGAATTGACATCATCTAAGAAAGGGACAGACTCCTCCTTTTCTACATCTGACTGTAAACATTCAGACACTAGGCAAAGGAAATTATCTACTTCTAGCTTTCCCCAAGTCACTCTGGTCTGGAGGGGGCAAAGAAGGTCTCTCCCCAGTAGGGGAGCAGGGCAACCAGGGATGTATAAGAAGGGCTGGGTTCCTTGCCAATTGCCCACCTTACAATGGAGGGGCTTAGTAAAATTTCAGCTTTGGGGTTTTCCATCTACCCCATCACCGTTTTAGTCTGGGAGTCTAAAGGTCCTAATTGGGAAGGAAGAACAGAGAAGGCAGCCTCCGTGTCTAAAAGAAAGTTCACATACTTACCTTCTGTTTGTACAGTCACCCAGCGGTCGAGAGGAGTGATCTGGACCTCACCATTTGCGGGGGTTTCTCGAGCCGTTGGGCACCATCAGTCCCGGTCGCCCAGGACTAACACAGAGGGAGCAAGTGTAGGGGTCTCCATACGCCTTCACTTAGGGCGATGTGGGCACTCCCTTTTCCAGTGCCCACCCTCTTTGCACTAGGTACATTGGGTGCGTCTCAGCCGCAGTGGATTGTTAAGATCCTTTTTTCTTTGCTCTTCCCGGAACTTTCGCACAGTGGCAGGATGAATCAAGGCCAGGATTTTAGCCTGTTGTTGTTGGGCCAAGGCCTGGGTCTGCCTCTCTATTCTCCTATCTTTTCGGGCTTCCTTTTGCTCCCTTTTTGCTTCCTCCTCCCAGTCCCTGTTCAAAAACACCCTATTTGCCTCCTCCACCAAATCGGAAACTGGGGTCTCTGGTCCTTTTCCTAGTTTTTGTAATTTTCTCCTTATGTCTGGGGCTGCCTGGGTTATGAAGGAATGGGCCAACAGGACTCTTCCTTCCATACTTTTTAGATCTGTCTTGGTAAAGTTTTTAAAGGCTTCTGTGAGTCTGCCCAAAAAAAGAGCTGGATTTTCATTTTCTTCCTGTGTAACCTCTTTTATCTTATTATAATTAACAACCTTTGGACACCCTGGGTCATTCCCTGTAGTAGGCAAGTAATGAGGTGTCTTAAGGATTCCTTTCCTGCCCTTGTATTAGGATCCCAGTCTGGCTCTGTAGAGGGGATTGCCTCTTTGGCAGAGGCCAAACTGACATCTACCCGCTGTCTTTCATCAGCCACTTTTCTAGCCTGATCTAGGATTCGAGCTTTTTCCTCATCATTACAACACCAGGTGAGGATGACCATTATATCCCTCCAGATGAGGGAGAAGTTAAGACTAAGACGCTCAAATTAATCCTTAAATTTTGGGGGGTTCTCAGAATATGAGCCCAATTGTTCCTTGCACTGAGTAATGTCTTGCATAGAGAACGGAACATGAACGTGCATGGTTCCCCCCTCCCCATCCGATATCTCTCTTAGAGGGCAGATTTTGTCTGAGGATGACCTTTCCTTCTGTGGAGGACAAAGCTTACTTCCTGATTGTAACCCCATGGGGGAGGGGGGCATATGGAGGAGGAGCCGAGGCGATTGTGAGTGACTTCCCTTCAGATCTCATAACTTCCGGGCCCAGCCTCGTGACTTCTGGGTCTAACCTCCTTACTTCCGGGTCCAGGCTCGAGACTTACGGGCGTGTCTGACCCTCCTTTCCCGTGACCTCTCTGCTGAAGCAGAGGAGGTTAAGAGATGGTCAAGGAGATTTGTTTCAGATTTTGCTAAAAGGATTTTGGAAGAGCATTTATCAAAGTCCTCAAGCTTATATTTTCCCTTTTTTTCGGAATCCTGGTAGAGGGCCATAAAGGCCTGGACGTAGGGAACCTCCTTGTATTTACCCTCGCGTTTGCGGTATAGACTGAATCGTGTTGTATCCAAGTGATCCCGACTGGGGCCATTTTCCCCCTCCTCCCAGGGAGTAATTAGGCCAGTATTTAGTACAGTATTTGATAAGTTTTTTCTTTTTTAGCCCTTCCAGTTGGTATCCCTCCCAGTGGGCCAAAAGATAACCCAGCGGGGTGTCTAAAGGGAAGCTAGGCTTATTTCCCATTTTAGCGATGGTATAGTTTATATCTCGTTCCCAGGGGACCAGTATTGGGGTGAATGCCCCTATATCTAACCCTAGAGAGATTGTAAGATCTCTCCTGGTCTCAAATTGGCTGATTGTATATGCGCCAAAGGAAATGTTCAGTAGTAAGCACAATCAAGGGGCTGTAGGACTGGGCCCAAAGAATTAACCCCTAAGGATGTGTCTAGGGTGTTAATTTTCACCCAAAACCAGGTGCGACTATACTGAACCCCATCAATCAATTCCACGTAGACACACTCAGCCAAATGCTCAATTAAATGGCTGAATTTAGAGAAACAGCACCTGATGGAGGGCTTCTAATGCCAGATTGTCTCCCCAAGAACAGAAAGCACAATTGATGGGGAGCAGAGAGCATAGCCTCTCAGAAAGTCTCTTGCAAAGACCCAGAACTTCAGGTCCAAGCATTGACAGACAGAGTAAATGGAAATAACTTGGGTCTTCAAAGAGAGGAAAAGAGGCCAGGTTGAGAGAGAAGGAGTGGGAAGAGATAAAATGTCTAAGAGTCAGGGAGAGAAAGAAGAAAAAAAAGGGGTGGACTTACAGACGTCTCCTGCCACCTGCAGATACCCAGGCATTATGGGACTTTTCCCTGGGCCTCCAGAGAAGGGAGGACTGGAACTTGGCCCTACCAGAACCAAAATTCGAGTTCTCTGCCAAGAGGAGGTGATCAGTCTCCAATCCTCAGCTCAGGCTGAGGCCCTTTGACCAGATTCTTGCATCCAGGACCGGGGGACAGGAAAAATAGGATGGGATAGGATAGGTTGAAAGGAGAGGTGAGATAAAAGGGGTCAACAAAATCTGTTGTTCCTTACCTGGTCAGGGCACCCTGGCCAGTTGTCCACGTCAGGAGGAGACCAGGGACAAACGAGTCCCAATTGTGGCTGCTGGGTCAGATCCATCGGCAGGCGAGCTGGTCCTGGGGTACCCCGAGTGGTCTGGATGTCAGCCCCAGTAAAAATGGGGATGTTCCTTCGTGGTTGCCAGTTGTTGTAGAAAGGGGGAGGCCCCCACCCCCTTACAGGGTCCCAAGAGTGGGCTCTTGTCTAACACTTGGAAAAGAATTGTCCGAGGAGACACGTGCTGACAAAGCAAGAGATTTTATTGGAAAGGGCACCCGGGTGGAGAGCCACTAGGGTAAGGGAACCCAGGAGAACAGCTCTGCCACGTGGCTCGCAGTCTCGGGTTTTATGGTGATGGGATTAGTTTCTGGGTGGTCTTTGGCCAATCATTCTAATTCAGGGTCTTTCCTGGTAGCCCACAAATCGCTCAGCCAACATGGATGCTAGTGAGAGGGATTCTGGAAAGTGGACAGACATGCGGTGTCTCCTTTTGACCTTTCCCGAACTCTTCTGGTTGGTGGTGGCTTATTAGTTCCCTATCCCTTATCAGGATCTCCTGTCATAAAACAACTCAAGCAAATGGTTACTATGGTGCCTGGCCAGGGTGGGTGGTTTCAATCAGTGTGCTACCCCTAACACCTGGACCCAGCTATGCCTGAAGGACACCCCTTCAACATTTCTGTTCATGAGCTAATAAATACCCTGGTTTGTATTCGTCAGTTTGGCTTGATTCTCTTACTCCTTTGCATCTTTAAGTTTCTTGCCAGAAGCTCACCTATTAATAGTTTGGGCCTCATTGTCACGTCCTTGTGGCTAGGATCAGTTCAGTAGTTGTTTACCTCCCTGGGGCTTTATTTACTCTATTACTCTCTAATTACTCTGTTACAGAGACTAAGAAGCTGCTACACAATGTCCAAGCTAGTGCTTGTCAGTCCCACATGGAGAACTTGGAGGCCTGTTGTTCTCTTCTGGTCGAAGCTAAGTCCTGTCTTCTAGCCCTGAGCGTCCCATTTCCGGAGGTCACACAGTTCTAGGAAACATGGTTAAATGACTGCCTCTTTGGGTCCAAGTTTCTTCTTCTGTAAAAGAGGGATTAATACATACAGACACCCTCTCTCTATCCATCATTCTTCCACATCGTGGTCCTTTCTTCCCACTGACCTGATGCACTTCACTTCCATCACCCCATGGCTTGACGACCCCTCCCCCCAAACCCTCCGTAGTTGGTTCTGTCTGGGGCTTACCATGCCCTCCTCGGGCCACACCAGCAAACATCTCATATCTCTTTATTTTAAAAAATATTTATTTATTTATTTATATTTGGCTGCTCTGGATCTTGTTGCCCCATAAGGGAGTTTCACTGTGTCATGTGGGATCTCTCCTCATGGCCCTAGAGTGCTTGTGCTCAGTAGTTCTGGCTCATTGGCTTTGCTGCCCCGTGGCATGTGGGATCTTAGTACCCTGACCAGGGATCGAACCTGTGTCCCCTGCATTGCAAGGCGGATTCTTAACCACCAGATCAGATATTAGGGAAGTCCCTAATATCTCTTTAAGGGTGGAACATGCTCTACCCAGACCGCCAGGGAATTCAGGTCCCTTGGGGGTAGCCCTCAACCAGTGACCAATGGAGGGAGTTGGAGGATCAATACCTCAGCTCTCTCACCCCTGGTGTGGGGTGACTCTGATCTCCCAGGGCTCCCTTGCAGGACTGAGCTCCAGCTGCCTGCAGTGAAGATTTGCTTGATTATGAGAATGACCAACCATCCCAGTGTGCCCAGGACTGAGTGTTCCTGGGATGCAGGATTTTGAGACCTAAAGTTGACAAGTTCCAGGGCAAGGTGCTTACTCCAGTGATATCTCATCAATTACTGACTGCTCCCTTCCTTCCTTCTGCCACATCCCTGCTCCCCTACAGCTGCTATCTCTGAGGCAATGGCACTAAATCTTCATCTCCGTCTGTTTTGGAGAGACCCCAACCTCCATCATGCCCTTTAAGCGGCCCATCAGCCACTCCCACCCAAGCTGAGCACTTTTGGGGCAGTTGCTTAGTTTTTTTCTTCCCACTATCTGGTTTTCGTCTTGTGACAGCCTCTTTTCTTAAAAATAAATAAATAAATAAATAAATTTATGTGGCTGCTCCAGGTCTTAGTTGTGGCGTGTGAACTCTCGGTTGCGGCACATGGGACCCAGTTTCCCGATCAGGAAGCAAATGTGGGCTCTGCGCATTGGGAGCTCAGAGTCTCAGACGCTGGACCGCTAGGGAAGTCCCTGTCTGGTGACAGTCTTTTGAAAAAGGATCTTCTGTCATCTTCATGTTATGTGGGGGAAAGCAGAGGTTTGGGCAGGGAAATGACTTGTCTGAAGTCCTGCCGTTAAGTGGCACGTCTCAGGGGATGGGACCTGGGGCAGAGATGGGCTTCCTCACCCCTCGGCACACACTGCCACTCTGCTGTTGAGGGCCTGGTATGTGCTAGGTGCTATCTTACCTTTGTCTTTTTTTTTTTTTTTTTTAATTCATGCATTTGGATTTCCCTGGTGGCTCAGTGGCAAAGAACCCGCCTGCCAATGCAGGAGATGCAGGTTCGATCCCTGGGTTGGGAAGATCCCCAGTATGCTTGCCTGGAGAATCCCATGGACAGAGGAGCCTGGCGGGCTCCAGTTCGTAGAGTCACAAAGAGTCGGACATGCCCGAGCGACCAAGCACGCGAACACATTCAAGCATTTGTTTGGCTGAGCTGGGTCTCAGTTGCGGCACATGGGATCTAGTTCCCTGACCGGTAATCCAGCCCACTCCCTGCGTTGACAGCACAGAGTCTTAGCCACTGGACCACCAGGGAAGTCACCTCTCTCACGTCCTTCTTATGCATTATCTCATTTAATCCTTACCCCACTCAGGAGGGCAAGACAATCACTCCCCCACTTTGCAGAGTGGGAAACCAAGGCCAGGAGAGGTGGCAGAGCCCAGGTTCAAGCCCAGGCAGGCTGCCCCTGAGCACACATCCTTAACCACATGGCTGGTGCCTCAATACTTGTAATTTCCTCTTGGCTGAGGCGGCTGTGGCCATTTGGGTACAGGGGGAGTCTAGCTGCCAGTGAGTCCAGCTGGCAGAGGGGAGGAGGGGCCCAGATGGCAGGCCTGACTGGGAGCGCCCCAGGCTGGTGTCTGGACCGGCAGGCTGAGTCTGGGCCTGCCCTGGCACTTGCTCCCAGCCCCAGCTCCTTGGGGACCCTCCTGTGCCCTGAAGTGTCCTCCACTCTTCTGCCCCCACCCCTACTCCTGCGGTCGGCCCAAATACCAGACAGGGCGAATCTCAGCTTTCCCCCAAGCATTCCTCGCTCCTGTGGCCCGGCCCAGGCTGGCCGAGGTTACGCAAGCGGAGCTGGGGTGGTTGGGGGAGGCGGGTGGGACCAAGGGGATGGGCTGGCCGGTCCTCACCACCCCATCCGGCGCCTGCCCGCCCTCCGCAGGGCGGGGAAAGGGTGGGCCAGCTCCCCTGAGCCCCTGGGGGAACGGGCTGGTGGGGGGAGGAGGGAGGTTTGTGTGAGATGGGGGGCGGTGGCGGCCACAGCACAACCTCCAGAGGTGACCGCCTGGTTTCCATTAAGGAACTCTGGTCAGCAGTTCGGGCGAGACGGCAGAGCACGGCTGGCTATGGTAAGGTGGGGCAGGGGTGGGTCTGAGGGTGGGGCCTGCCCGCCTGCTGCACACCCCCAACCAGGCGGGGATGCTTCCGTTGCCATGGTGACCCGGTGCCCAGTCTGGGGACACCCTGACCTGTCCCTCAACTCCCAGCGACTGAGCCTATTGCTGCTGCTCCTGCTGCTGCCTGGCCCCCAACCCGCCCTTGGCATGGAGGATGACGCCTCCTTCCCCCACCTGGGGGAGAGCTCCCAGCCCCCACCCCGGGCCTGCCCCCCACGCTGCTCCTGCCCCCGGCCCGACACGGTGGACTGCGACGGCCTGGACCTCCGGGTGTTCCCGGACAACATCACCAGGGCTGCTCAGCACCTCTCCCTGCAGGTGGGGCCGGCGTCTGGGTGCAGGGAGGCTCCCAGGGTGGACGGGGGAGCCTGCAGAGTGCCGGGGTTGGGGGTGCAGGGTCCCTGTGCAGGGGTGAGGAGCTGAGCGTGTGGGTCGTGTTGGTCTTGATGAGCACACAGGGGTCTGTGCAGGAGTCAGGTGAGAGGAGGTGGGGGGCACAGATGCTGAAAGTGGGAGGGGCTAAGGGGTGTTGGAGGGGTCAATGTCTGCTGATTACGGGGTTGCTTGAGGTCAAGTGTAACGAGGCATCCGGGGTCAATTGTGGGGGTGGATGGAGCGTTGGGGGTCAGTGTCTTTTTGTTACAGGTTTGTTACAAAGTAATGCCTTTGGGATCAAGTACAGGGTGAAGGTTCAGTGGTAAAGAACCCTCCTGCCAAGCAGGAGACGGGAGTTCAATCCCTGGGTCAGGAAGATCCCCTGGAGGAGGGCATGGCAACCCACTTCAGTATTCTTGCCTGGAGAAGCCCATGGACAGAGAAACGTGGTGGGCTACAGCCCATGGGGTCAGAAAAAAGTCGGATATGACTGAGCGACTCAACAACAAACAACAGGGTGAAAGGGTGTCGGGGCTTCCTGCTTAGGCTGACAGGAAGCTGAGAAGCAGGGCTTGGGGCCATCTGTTGAGGGCCCAGGGCCGCGGGGGTCAGGGTGTGAATGTCGGCCCCCACCCCGGCCTGCCCTGCAGAACAACCAGCTCCAGGAGCTCCCCTACAACGAGCTGTCACGTCTCAGCGGGCTGCGGACCCTCAACCTCCACAACAACCTCATCTCCTCTGAGGGTGAGTTGGGGGGACAACAGGAGGAGGCCCGTCCACAGCCCGGTCCCCGCTGCCCTCTCCCTCCCCAGCTGGGTCTGTGGGCAGCTCTGTGGCAGTTCCCAGAACTGCCCTTTGCTGAGCAGGATGGAAACTCAGGGGATGGGGGGCGGGGGCTGTGGCTTTTGAGGACACAGCGGGGGCGGGGCCTGGAGGAGCCTCTGCCAGCCTCCAGGCTGGATGGGAACACAGGCTGCCCCCTGCCCTCGCCACCCGCCAGGAGGGTCCCCTCACTGCCCACCTCATGCACAGGCCTGCCCGACGAGGCCTTCGAGTCGCTCACACAGCTGCAGCACATCTATGTGGCCCACAACAAGGTGAGCACCCCACCGTGCCCCCACCCCCGCCCCAGGCCGGGCTCAGCAAGGGTGCAGCCAGCTGGGGTCACACAGCGCTGAGTGGAGGTGGGCGGCAGGCGGGAGGGGCAGGATGGGCGTGCCACCGGGACCATTGCAGCTGTGCTCCCGCAGCTTTCTGTGGCCCCCCAGTTTCTGCCCCGCTCCCTCCGGGTGGCTGATCTGGCTGCCAACGAAGTGACTGAGATCTTCCCGCTCACGTTTGGAGAGAAGCCAGCGCTCAGGTATAGCCCCTGGCCCAGCCCAGGCCCCGCTGGGTCTTGTGTAGGCCTGGGGTCACTCTGCACCCTGGGTTCTGACCGGGGTCATGAGCCAACCCTGGGAAGCTCTGGGTGGCGGGGGAGACAGGGCCCCGGATGCTCTGTCTGGAGAATTTCAGACTGGAGGAGGGTGCACACACTCACACATACACTCCACACACATATACACTCACATACATACACCCACACATTCGCACAGGCATTCACACACACACTCATTCACACACGTTCACTCAACCCACCCACCCACTCACACACACCATACACTCAACACACTCACACATTCACATACTCACACTCAAACTCACACACACACTCAACACACACTCACAGCCACACCCACCCACCCATACAAATCACACCCACACCACTCCCACACACACTCTGACATGCACACACACACACACACTCTGAAGCCTGCCCTGAGCTCGGGCATGGGGTGGCAGGGAGGCTGGGGCCGGGCTGGTGGCAGGAGCCTGGCTCCCCTCAGGTCCGTGTACCTCCACAACAACCAGCTGAGCAACGCCGGCCTGCCCCCTGACGCCTTCCGCGGCTCTGAGGCAGTGGCCACCCTCAGTCTCTCCAGCAACCAACTCAGCTACGTGCCCCCCAGCCTGCCGCCTTCGCTGGAGCGGCTCCACCTACAGGTGCCCCTCTCCGCCCGACCACCCCCACGTCCCCACTCCCCTCAGGGCCCTGCACCTCGGTCCTGGGGGACCCCTTGTCATCCCAGCAGTCAAAAGTGTCTTTGGGTCCTTTCCTCCGGCATGGGTAGCTCACAGGCTCTCTCTGAGCAGCCTTGCTCAAAAGAACACCTTGTCCTTTACTCAGGAGCCCCCTGTGGCTCCCTATTGCCCTCTGCCCTGGACCCGCAGTCTCATTTTCTCCTCCCTTCCCAGAACAACCTCATCTCCAAGGTGCCCCGAGGAGCCCTGAGCCGCCAGACCCACCTCCGTGAGCTTTACCTTCAGCACAACCAGCTGACAGACAGTGGCCTGGATGCTACCACGTTCAGGTGGGGCCTGGAACAGGGCTTTGGTGGGGTGTAGGCTCATGCTGGCAGTAGGGTCTGAGGACTTAGAATCTGGGAGCCCCAGCCTTCCATTTCACCACCCCCCTTTATGGCCAATTCAAAGCCTCATTTGGTGTGTGCCTATCGTGTACCAGGCGTGGCCAAGCACCTGGCCTCCAACCAGCTGGTGCCTTGGTCTTATTACCCAACATCACAGATGCCACATGAAGATCTCAGACCCAGAACTCTGACCTAGTCACCCCAGACTTACTTCCTGCCCAGATCTCTCAGCTCGTCACCCCTAAATTGAAATCTCCACCTTACATTTCTCAGGTGTGTGCTTGCATGCTCGGTCATGTCTGATTCTTTGCAACCCTGTGGACTATAGCTCACCAGGCTCCTCTGTCCATGGGATCTCCCAGACAAGAATACTAGAGTAGGTTGCCATTTCCTTCTCCAGGGGATCTTCCTGATCCAGAGATTGAACCTCCATCTCCTCCTCCCCTGGCAGGCAGGTTCTTGATCACTGAGCTCCCTGGAAAGCCCAGACATTTCTCAGGACAGCTCCTCAACTGTCCCACCCCAACCTGCCCTGCAGTATCCATCAGGGGCCTCCACTCTGGATGCCCAGCCCGACGCCACCTCTCTCTCTCCTGTCAGCAAGCTGCACCGCCTGGAGTACCTGGACCTGTCCCACAACCAGCTGGCTGCGGTGCCCGCTGGCCTGCCTCGTACCCTGGCCGTGCTGCATTTGGGCCGCAATCGCATCCGCTGGGTGGAGGCAGCCCGGCTGGGCGGCCTGCGGGGCCTGCGCTACCTGCTACTGCAGCACAACCAACTGGGGGCCACGGGGCTGCCAGCCGGAGCGCTGCGGCCACTGCGGGGCCTACACACGCTGCACCTCTACGGCAACAGGCTGGACCGAGTGCCCCAGGCGCTGCCCCGCCGCCTGCGGGCCCTGGTGCTGCCCCACAACCGTGTGGCCGCGCTGGGCGCCCGTGACCTGGCCTCCACGCCCCGACTGGCCGAGCTCAACCTGGCCTACAACTGCCTGGCCAGCGCCCGCGTGCACCTCCGGGCCTTCCGCCGGCTGCGGGCCCTGCGCAGCCTCGACCTGGCTGGCAACCAGCTGACCCAGCTGCCCTCCGGCCTGCCCGCTGGCCTGCATACCCTTCGGCTACAGCGCAACCAGCTGCGGACCCTCGAGCCGGAGCCGCTGGCTGGCCTGCACCAGCTTCAGGAGCTCAGTCTGGCACATAACCGACTGCGTGTGGGTGGCATTGGGCCTGGCACCTGGCATGAGCTGCAAGCCCTGCAGGTCAGGGGCAGGCTAGTTGGCCATACTATCCACAGGGCAGCTCCTTCACCCCTCTGTCTGCTTGCCCAGCTCCTCCCCTGGAAAGCCTTGAAATGCTAGAGAGCCCCCACTGTATGTAGGCTAGCCCTGGGATGCCACGCCCTCCTCCAGGAGATCTCTGACCCAGGGATGGAACCCGGGTCTCCTGCACTGCAGGCAGATTCTTACCATCAGAGCCACCAGGGAAGAATGGGGTTGGCCCCAAAGTTCATTAGGCTTTTCCGTAAGATGTTACGGCAAAACCTGAAAGAACTTTTGGGTCAACCCAATACTGTCTTTGTGAGTGATCAGCTGCATCAGTGGCTCCCATGGCAGGGACCCTATCTGGGCCCCCATCACCTAGAATGAGGCCTGCCCCAGAAGGGACTCAGTTTACCTCTGTGGAGGGCAGGACTTGGCAGCCATGAAGTAGGTGGGGGCAGGGGGCAGAAGAACCAGGTTGGGTATACAGGAGGGCCTGGGAGGGGAGCAGGTTGGGGCTTGGCTGAACAGGTGGCCCAGGGCCTGGGGCCACCACGGCGCCATCTCTGCTTGCCTGCCCAGGTGCTGGACCTTAGCCACAATGAGCTGTCCTTCGTGCCCCCTGACCTACCCGAGGCCCTGGAGGAGCTGCACCTGCAGGGCAACCGCATCGGCCACGTGGGCCCTGAAGCCTTTCTCAGCACACCACGCCTGCGTGCCCTCTTCCTCAGGTACCCTGCGGGTGGCCGGGTTAGGCAACTCCAGGTAGACAGGGCAGGGCTGTGGGCTGTTAGAGGGCCTAGGTGGGCCTGTCCCCTGGAACATGCCCTCACACCCATCTTCTGGTCCAGGGCCAACAGGCTTCACATGACCAGCATTGCACCTGAGGCCTTCCTGGGCCTCCTGCACCTACGCGTAGTGGACACGACGGGGAACCCCGAGCCAGTCTTGGTCCGCCTGCCGCCCACAGCCCCACGTCAGCCACGGGCGGCAGGCCCCTGAGCCCAGAGGAGCCCGGTAGAGCTATGGACTAAGGAGACAGTGCCCACCTGGGGTCTTGACCTGGCTCTCCTGGGCCTGGAGAGCTGGGCCTGCCCATCCTGTGCTGGCGGGGATACTGGGACGGGCCACCACCCAGACACCCAGGGAGCCCAGGAGACTGGAGCAGCCAAGCGCACACTGGGCGTACAGGCAACCCGGGCCCTGCTGGATGCTCCCCAACTGCCTGTGCAGATAGAGACAACAATAAAGCCTAGACCCGGCCTTCCCTGGTGGTCCAGTGGTCAAGATTCCATACTTCCACTGCAGGAGGTGTGGGTTCAATGCTTGGTTGGGGAACTAAGATCCTGCATGCCTTGCAGCGTGACCAAAAAACAAACAGAAAAACACCCCTAGCCCTTTCAAGTGCTCACTGCAGACCAGGTGCCCTTCCGCTTGTGGCAGGGGCTCTCATTGTATCGTATCCAGCAGCGGAAGCTGAAGCTCTGGGACGCTAAGTGCGTCCGGCAGTCTAGTCCAGGTCCTGGGGCCCCCGAGCGGCAGGGCTGCCTTGCAAGGCCCTGAGACACACATGGGTCACCAAGCACCACCACGTATGACCTGACCTTGTGTGTAAACCCTGATACGCCCAAGGCCACCAGCTGGAGAGACGCACGCAGATGCCCTCAGGTGCACTGCAGACCCCAAGGACACACGCACGGGCCTTCACACACATCCCTGCAAAGAGTGTGTGCACAGACCATGTCCTTCACGGGCACGCTCCCTGCCAGCCTGCTCCTCTCGCAGGCACCTCTTCATCAGCCCCCTGGGGTGGGGCAGCCCAGCCCAGGCACGGGGGGCAGGAACAAGAAACAAGGGCAGGACAGAGTGAGCCAGGTGCGGCCCTGGCTGTTTATTCCATGTCTGCCCTGGGGGCCCAGCTGGGCCAGAGCAACCCTCTGGGGAGCCTGGCTGACCCTGGCTCGCCTCAGCGGCTTCTTTGGGGTGTGGGTGGGCATCAGGGTTAAGGCTGGGGAGGGACAGGAAGTAAAGTGCTTGCAAGGGCCCTGGGGGCTTGGTCCCAGCCACCCTCCCGCTTTGGAGGCCGGCAAGGGGCTGTGCACCCCTAGGCTGTGCAAACGGACTTTCTGGGGCCCACCCAGCTGCGCCTGGGTGAGGGGCACACACAGGCTGGCAGGCCCTGCCGACGCCCCCTGCCAGGGGAGGCTCCAGCCGGGCCAGGTGGGCCCAGTGGGGGATGTGTCCGTCCAGAGTTGACTGTCCACTGATTGTCTGCTTGTCTGGTCTGAGGTTGTGGTAGTATTGGGGCCGCAGGCCCGCTCCCAGCTCTCCGGGGGCCGCCTGTCCCTTTGCCCCTCACCGGCGGAGCCGCTGCAGCTGCGGGGAGAAACGGCCTGGGTCAGGATGGGGGACACGACCACACTTGCCCACCTGGCTCTCAATGCCTAAGCTGCTCACCTCACTCTCGACCAGGTTCCGTCTATACAGTGCCTCCTTGGCGGCCTCCTAGGGGGTGAAGAAGGAGTCAGCAGGCAGCCCCTGGTGGCCCTGGCCATGCCCCCACGCCCGCCCGGCTCACCCTGCTGCCATCATTGCCCAGACGCCGGGCGGCCTCCGTGTAGAACTGTAGCTGGCGCTCCAGCTGGGCCATGTACTCTGAGGGATGGAGGTGGCGAGGGGCATCAGGATGGGGCCTGCAGCCCCCACCCCTCCCCCGACACCCATCCCTGAGCTCCTACCCCGCCGCATGCCCGGGCCTCCCTGTTCCAGCTGCGCCCGCTGCCACTGGCTGCGCTGCATGATGTCCTGGTACTGCTGCGCCACCTCGGGGGGCACTGGCCGCCGCGCCTGCCTGAGGCCCAGGATCTGAGGTGGGGGGAGAGGATGCAGAGGGAGCTGTGAGGGACCTGCGGACCCCCCAGTCCCGCCCCACTGAGCCTCGCAGGGCAGTACCCACCTTCCGCTCCAGACGCTCTTGGTCGAAGGCCAGCACACTGAGACTATGCAGGGGCCGTGCTGATCTATGGGGTTGGGGAGGGGTGAGGGGCTGCAGGGAACTCCCATTCCCAACCCTGTTAATTCAACAAACATACTGGGCCCCGGGGAACAGTGGGAATCAAGCCAGGCCCACCCCTGTATTGCTGAATCCACAACCTGACAGGGACAAGGGGTGTACACCCAGGCAACTGTGATGCCAGGTGTCAGGGAGGGCTTCCTGGAGGAGGTGACGGCCAAGCTGGGAATCAAAGGAGTCAGAGTTGGGCAGAGGAGCAAGGAGCAAGTGTGACGATAGGGGTGCTCAGGGTATTATAACACAGAGTAGCCAAGAGGCTCGTAAAAACTAAATGTAGCCATGAACCAACAGGAAGAAGTAGGGAAAAAAAGGCTGGATTATTGACAGTGGTCTGATCACAAAAGGTCTTAAAGATCAAGCTGAGGAGTTTAAACCAGATGCTCTAGGAGAAGAGGAGCCAGGAAAGGTTTTGAAGCAGGTGAGAAACATGCTTTAATTTGTGCTTGATGATAAGTCGTCCAGGAGAGGCTGAGATAAGAGGGGCATTCTCTCCAGCACGGCTGGGCCCAGTCACCTACCTGTTCCCTGGCTCCCTCGTAGGAGCAGGTATGGGAGAAGCCTTCCCTTTGGGCCCAACAACCTGCTTCAGAGAACAGAACTAGTCTTGTGAGTCTCGGCCACCTTGACACAAGCCCCACCTTCCCCCCGGGGCTGCTGGCAGGCAGGGGTCTCACTGTGGGCACGGATGCTGGCACGGGGTCGATGACCAGCCACCTCTCAGTCGTGGTCTCCAACTGCTGGGCCGTCAGTGGCTCGCGAATCCGAACCATCACCTCCAGCCGCCCGCCTGTGGGCCTGCGACCATCCAGGACCTGGGGGGAGTGAGGGGAGGCTGTTAAGAAGCAGGCAGTGGGGATTCCCTGGTGGCTCAGTGGTAAAGAATCCACCTGCCAATGCAGGAGACGTGGGTTCAATCCCTGGTGTGGGAAGATCCCACATGCTGCTGAGCAACTGAGCCCATGTGCCACAACTATAGAGCCTGTGCTCTAGAGCCCGGGAGCTGCAAGTACTGAGCCCCCGTGCCGAAACCACTGAAGCCTGTGGACCCTAGAGCCCGTGCTCACAACAAAAGAAGCTCCCGCAACGGGAAACCTGCGTACCACAACTAGAGAGTGGCCCCCGTTTGCCACAACTCGAGGAAAGCCTCTGCAGCAACAAAGACCCAGCACAGCCAAAATAAATAAAATTACCAAAATAAAGAAATAAATAAAAGAAGCAGCAGGCTGTGGCTGGAGGCTCAGGGCTGGGCTCCGGGACAACCAGGGAAATTTCCAAAATATGAGCCCCTGGGTATGGCTGAGACACCAGCTGCTCTTAATGGAGCAGGGTGCAGAGGGTACTTAGGGCTGGGTAGTAGGGAAGCCTGGTATTTCCAGGGAGGGGCTGTGCCAGCAGAGAGGACCTTTGGGAGGCTCAGGGCAGGGAGTATCTGGTTGATGTTCGTGAGTGGCATGGCTATACCCAAGTGTTCAGACCAATGTCCACCTCTCACCTCAAGGACCTCTCGGACCTCACATGCCGTCTCCAGGGCATCCAGTTTCAGCTGGGCTGTGCCCAGGACCCGGTCGGTCTTAAAGAGCCCCCTGTGTGTGTGAGAGGGGACAGGGTGGTTGGCCCTGGGCAGCTCCCCCTCCTCTGGAGGCCCAGACAGCACCTGTGGCCCCAGCTCACCCCTTGTGGACCACTTCGAACTTGATGCCTTTGGTCTGGATGGCCCTTCGGAAGCCACGGTGGCTGCGGTTGATGCAAAGCTTGAACTGCTCCTTGAACTCTGCCAGGGGAAGGAGGGAGAGAGGAGGCGCAGGGTCAGCTTATGGTCTCATGGGCTTTCTGCGGGGAGGGGAGGCGGGGGACTGCTTCCTGCCAGGGCTCACCAGGGGAGTCTGTGTTTTTGATCACGCTGGTCTTGTCTTTCTGAGCTTCTTCCTGTGACCAGACAGGAGGTGAAAAAGCTCAGGGCTGGGGCCTGCCCTTGAACCCCTGCCGGAACCACACCCTCCAGGCCTGAGGGGGCTGGAGCCCATCCCCCCTCAGCTCCCCATGTACCACGTTGGGATAGGGGAAGTCGAACCGAACAAAGACATCCAGGTCACCAGGAGACAGCCCTGTGGGAAGACAAGGGTCAGAGTTGGGCAGACGGGTGGACCCCACAGCCCTGCCCCTTGCCTGGTGCCCCCTCACCTGGCGGTGTGGGCAAGCTGATGCCCTTCACGATGAATAGGAGCATGTCGTTGCTGCTGAGGTCAGGGAAGATCCTTCCGGGAGGGAGGGCGGGAGACAGGCACCTCAGTGCCACCGCCCTGCCCGCCTTCTCGGCCCTCCCCCCAGTCTCTTGAGGGTGTCTCAGGTCCTAGGCTTGAGTTTTAGAACCAGACAGACTACAATTCTCTATTGAGGTCTGCCACTGGCTACTTGTTTAGTCCTTTCATAAATATGCACATATTTATTTGGAACCAGCTCTGCACCAGTCAGTGGCCTCACCTCTGTGGGACCTCTTCCCTTGAATAAGATTTCTGGAACCTTCTAGAATTTTCTGGAATCTTCTAGAATTCACCAAGTGCCCTAGCTGCTGTGGGACCTTCTCTTTCTCTGACAAGGTTTTTTGAGCATCTACTATATGCCAGCCAGTGTCCTCACTGCTGAAAATACAGAGGTAAATGAGGCAGACCATGCCTGTGTTCAGGGAGCCCTGGCTAGCTGAGTGAACAGATGACCCCTGAATATATAAACAAACAAAACAAAAACAACTCTGCAGAGGATTAAAACATGGGAGTGTGCTTGGGAGGTGCTGCTCTAGACAGAGCCATCAAGGAGGGCTTCTCAGGAGAAGTAACATCATAGGTGACTCAATGTCAAGAAGAGGCTGCTACAGGGACTTCCCCTAACAGTCCAGTGGTTAAGACTTCAAGTTTCCACTGCAGGGGGCATGGGCTTGATCCCTGGTCACGGAATTAGGATCCTACAGGCCATGCAGTGCAGCCAAAAAAAACTTTTAAAAAAGAAAAAGAAGAGGCTGCTACATGGTAATCTGCTTAAGAGGGTCTAAGCAGAGGAGACAGCCGATGCAAAGGTCCTGAGTGGGAACACGGCTGATGTGTCTGATTGACCAAAAATAAGTCTGTGTGGCTGGGGGTGAGAGAAGTGGGGTCAGTGAGAGGAGATGAGGGGGTGACAGGGAGCCAGGCTCTGGAGATGTCGGGGAGCCAGGGTGAGGGGTGCAGGTTATCCTAAGTGGTGATGTTAGGTTACCCCAGTGGCCACCCCTAACCTCGTGTACAAGTGGGAAAAATGATCCCAACTCCCTGGAGTGTGAGATGATGCAACAGGAACAGGACCCACCTCACCACTCCATGAGCTTGCCCAGGCCTTTGCATTCACTAGACTGTCCCCATTTCCAAACGTGTCACTGTCAACACTCCATTGCCATCCTTTACTTACATGGCACGTCTACCTCAGGACACTTGCACATGCTCTGCTCCCACCAGACCACCCAAACTCTCCTCCAGAAGCAAGTCCTCTGCTGGCTTCTGGGGAGTGTGAACCCCTCTCTCCAAAAGGGCCAGTGGCAGGGTATAGGGGGCCTTACTTGATGACGCTGAAGGTTCTCTGTTCAAAGCGAGCAGTGGGTGTGGGGAGACCCCGGGCAAAGGCCTGCTTCAGAATCTCCATGCTCCGCTTACAGTCCTCCGCCAGCTTCTCAAATCTGCCAGCGAGAGGGCCCTGCTCAGGTCCCTTGTCCCAGGGGCAGGCTGCGGGGTGCAGAAGTTAGTGGGGCATGGGGGCTGGGCTTCTTACTTGCTGGTTTCAGCGATGTTGCCTAGCTGAGTAAACTGGTTAGAGTGGTTCAGGCACATCTGGGGGAGCAGAAGAGAGTGAAGGGAGGGTTGGAGGGGCACCGTGTGCCTGGTGATGACCTGGGCAGGGAAGCCCCCTTCACCTCGTGCTGCTGCCTTATGAGTTTGGTGAGTTCGCCGTAGCGTCGGGCAGACTCCTGAGACAGACCCGGGCCAGGACGCTGGACCAGGGCAAAATCATCCTTGTTGACGGGGGCAGGCGGCACCTGGGGAGGACAAGGCTTGTGAGGGAGGGGCCTGCTGGACAACCATGAGCAGACCCTCCCAGGGCTCTGTGGAAACATCACACCTCCTTCAAGAGGCCTTCCCTGACTACAGCTTCATCCGCAGGCCCTGTTCTTCTTTCCCAAGGAGAAAAGTAATCCTCAAAGAGAAGTGGATGGTCTGTCCCACATGGCACAATTTGTTACCCTGATCTCCAACTCCTCTTCTCTAGTAATGGAATTCTGGCTGGACAAACAGCAGCCCAGCAAGAGACTACATGTCCCAGCCTCCCCTGCAGCTAAGTGTGGCCACATGACTCAATTCTGGCCAATAGGAGGCAAGTAGAAGTGATGGTAACTCCACATCACTGCCCCATGGCCCGGATGAAGATAAGGCATCACTTATCTGGTCAAAGGTCAATCCACTTTGACCACAAGGACAAGAATGACCTCCTAAGGTGTCACAGAGTAGCAAGATGGAAAGAATCTGGGCCCTGAAGGGCTTTTTTAGAGGTCTCTTTTAGAGACCAGAATGCCCTAAGTGTTACATACAGGAAACATAAATGTCTGTCTTATTTCAGCCACTGTCTGGGGCCGGGAAGAGGAGTTTGTTACAGCAGTTTAACCTGGACCCTGATGAATACATTCTAAGTCATGTGACTGCTAAGTGGCAGAAGTCCGAAGGGTGAGTGCCTGGGAAGGTCCAGAAGGCCTAGAGGGTTCACCTTGGTGATGTCCACAGGTAGCCCGTTGCGTGAGGCCTCCAGCATGGGCTCCAGCCCCTTGGCCTGGCGCAGGTGCATCTTGGCGCCCTCCACGTCGTTCTTCTGCTTGGCTCGCAGTGCAGCCTGCAGGAGCTGCTTCTTGCGGCCCTCCAGGAAGGCCAGCTGCTGCTGGGCTGTGGGTACAGGGGTGTCTGCGGGTGCTGCCCCACCCACAGCCAGGCAATTGGCTGCCCAGGTGGGGAGGGCTGTACCTACCTCTGGTGGATGTGCCTTTGGGGGCTGCTTTGGCTATGGGGGCGGATCCTGATGGGGGTGCCTTTGAAGGTGGGGCTTTGGGCTGGGCTGTGGGGGCTGCAGGGCTGCTAAGCTGCAGAGGGATGGAGAGCAAGTCAGAGCTTTCCCAGCACCTGTGATGAGTCTGCTGCCCACAGGGTCGAGGCCTGACAGCGACAACACTGACCATCTCAGTTTCTATTTCCTCAGCACTGAACACAACATGTGATCTTGTTCACACTAACCCTTGGCAACAGCCCCTGGAGGTAGGGACTAGTACTGTGCTCACTGTACAGAGGAGCCCGAAGTTCAGAGGGCAAGATGACTTGCCCATGGCCTCATGGCCAGGAAGTAGCAGGCCCGGATGTGCAGCCGGTTTTTCCTGGCTCACGGCCAGGACTACTGGGGCTTTGCTTTGCTGCCCTGCCACTCCCCTGCCTCACCCCAAGGCCCTGGCCCTTCACACCTTTTTAGGCTCCTCGTCCTCTTCGTCCTCAGGGCCTTCATCCTGGTTGGCCAGCTTCATGGCGGTCTCCAGGACCCCCACCAGGCTCTGCTGGGTGGGCTCGGTGGCCTCCAGGCCCTGGATCGGGGGGAAGCCTAGGTGGCCAGTTGGGACCCGGTCAGGAGGGTGAGGCCCACACTATAATGGTTGAGACACAGGGTCTTCCCCTGCTAAGGAGCTTCAGGCCTTTGAATCTATGTGGGTTGGCCAAAAAGTCTGTTCTGATTTTTAAACCCTGAACAAACTTTTTGGCCAACACAATACTTTGCGTTTTCTTGGTTCTTTCTTTTTTTTGTAGAAGGGCAGGGTGGGCTGCACCGCAAGGCATGTGGGATCTTACTTCCCCAACCAGGGATCGAACCCACGCCCCCTGTAGTGGAAGCACGGAGCCTTAACCACTGGACTGCCAGGGAAGTCCCTGAATCTATTTTGAATGCAAGGAAGGAGCTGCCGCTGGTTTGGTGGAGATGTCAGACCATTCTAACCTCCCTCTTTGCTCTTGGCTCCTCTTGCCTGACCCTGGCTGGGTCTTGGCCAGACTCCATCAAGCAAGCACCATGTGAGGTGGCGTGCTGGGCATAAGAGGTGGCCCTGGGCCTGGAGGGACTCCCGGGGGACCAACGTGCAGAACTGTAATTGCTCTCGTGGTGGACAGACAGGCAACTCTGAGATCCCAGAAGACACCTCCAACCCATTGGCAGGGGTGATGGGAGGCTGGGAAGATCTCTGTAAAACTGAGAGCTGATGACTAGGAAGGAGTGAGTCAAAGAAGAAATGACCAGGGGCTTCCCTGGTGACTCAGTGGTAAAGAATCCGTCTGCCAAAGCAAAAGACATGGGTTTGATCCCTGATCCAGGAAGATGCCACATGCTGCGAAGAAACTCAGCCCCAGAGCCACAGCGTCTGAGCCTGGGTTCTAGAGTTCAAGCCGCACTACTGAAGCCCACGTGCCTTAGAGTCTGTGCTCTGCAACAGGAGAAGCGACCGCAATGAGGCCTGTGTACCACAACTAGAGGGTAGCCCCTGCTTGCTGCAACTAGAGAAAAGCCTATGCAGCAATAAAGACCCAGCACACTCAAAAATAAACATATAATGTTTTAAAATAAATAAATGACCAGACAGTGGTGGGATCGTGAACAGAATCTTCAGATAAAAACCTCCTAATTTTTAGTGTTTGCCAATTTCTGTGGTGTAAACATTCCCGTGGTAAATGATTTTAGGGTACCCATTGTCTAACAAGCTTACAGAATTTCTGAAGGTGCAGCCATCAGCTCCCTGGGACTGGAGAGCTGGAGGGAACAGCACCTGTGAAGGCTCAGAGGTGGAGCCTCTGAGTGGAGCCCACTGGTGGAGTGGGGCTGGGGGCAGGGCCTACCTGGAGGCACAGGCAGCTCCGCCACGTCCACCACTCGGCCAGCCTTGTGGGCTCGAATGGCATCTTGGTATTGCTGCAGGGAACACAGGTGTCAGGGCTTCCTGGGCAAGGTCTCTAGGGGTGGCCGACCCGCCTACTTGGGTCTCCACGCACCTTGACGATGCGCTCATGCATGCGAGCCTTCCGCTGGTCCCCCTTGGTCTTGGCTTGAGCCGCAGCCACGTGGTACCGCTCCATCCGCTGCTCTAGTGCCTCCAGGAGAGTCTTTGGGGGTGGAGGAGCCTCTGGGCCAGACCAGACGGTAGAGTTAAGGGTCTTGGTGAGGGGAGATTGTCTTGCTCTGGCCGGCCCACCCCACAGGGTCCCAGGAGCCTACCTGGTGTGGAGGGCACCACAGCAGGAGTTGGAGGCTGCACAGGTGGTGATGGTGGGCTCTGGGGCAGCTGGTCTATGGGTAGAGAGGTCCAGTCCAGTGTGGGGCTTACTTGCGGCTGCCCTTCCCCCGACCAGGCTAGTCTGGCCTGAGGCTGGGGTCCCTGGGGTCCCCCTGACCAAAGGGGTGGCAGCATCAGCAAGAACATCCTGGAGACCTCCAGCAGTCCTGGAGGATGGGCAGGGTGGGGTCCTCACCAGGTGGAGGGGGCAGGCGCGACAGGTCCACAGGCTCCCCCCGACTCAGGGCCTCCAAGACAGCATCAAAGCTCTGGGAGAAGGAAGATCAGGGGAGGAGGCTGCAGCTGGAGGCTAGGACCCCATGGGGAGCCTCCACGACCTGCCACATGGCAGATGACTCCCCACTCTGTCCCTTCCTTTGCAGCAAGCATCTTTTTAAAATTTTTATTTTTGGCTGTTCTGTGACCAGGGATTGAACCTGCTCCCCTTGCAGTGGAAGTGCAGACTGACCTGGTGGTCAGTCTCTGGACCACCATGGAAGTCCCTTTGCAGTATTTTGCTCAAGCCTCCTCCAAACATTTATGCCCATTTCACAGAGAGGGTAAACTGAGGCTTCAGGAGGTGCAGGAAACTATAGTCACGGAGTGACCAGGATTCAAATCTGGGTCTGTCTTAACTCCAGAGCCCCTGTTCTTTGCTATCACACAATGTTAGAAGCATCCTGTCCTCTACCTCCAACCCTGACCCCTCTGGACGCACCTTGGCCACACGAAAGTGCTTGGCAGCAGCGGCGGTATCTCCCTGCTGCTTGGCGTGGAGGGCAGCCAGCTTGTACTCACGCTGGCGGCTCTGCAACTGAGCCAGGGGGCCAGGGCTGCAAGGACCTGCGAGAGGGAATGGTGCACAAACTATTTCTACTTAATTCTCACAACAAAGGCCCACCTTAGAGATTTGAGAACTGAGGCTCAAAGAGGGGATGCTGTTTCCCCAAACCACACAGCCTGAAGGCATAGTGAGGACTCAACCCTATGACTGTCAGTCTCTACAGCCAATGCTATTTTGCCCCCAAGAGAATTCTGGAAAACTTTCTGTACTCTAACACATTTTTAAGTCGACATCTAAAACTTCATTTCGAGTTGAGACAGTGGCAATGGCTGTTGTCCCTAGTGTCTTCAAACACTGACATTTGATAAAGAAAATCATCACACTACTCTTTTAAATCAAATGTATCCTAACTACCATGGTGATCTGAAACTCACCAATATTTCCCTTTTATTTTTTCAGATTGTGGTAAAATACACACAAGATAAAATTTACCATCTTAACCCTTTTTAAGAATACAGTTCAACGGCATTAAGAACATTCACATTGTTGTACAACCATCACCACCATCCAACTCCAGCACTCTTTCCATCTTTCCCAACTGAAACTCTGTCCTCATTAAACACTAACTCCCCATCCCCCTCCCCCAGCCCCTGGCACCCACTGGTCTACTTTTTGTCTCTGGGAATCTGCCTCCCCTAGGGACCCCCTATAAGTGAAATCATACAGTATTTCTCCTTTTGTGACTGGCTTATTTCACGCAGCATAATGTCTTCAAGGTTGATCCGTGCTGTAGCATGTGTCAGAATTTCCTTCCCTTTTCAGGGTGAATAATATTCCATTATATGGATGGACCACATTTGTTTATCCATTTACAGGCATAAATTAGACAGTGTAGGTCTGGTTCCAGATCACCTCAATAAAGCAAACATTGTAATGAAGTGAGTCACTCAGTTTTTTGGTGTCCCGGTACATACAAAAGTTACTATACTATACTGTAGTCTGTGAAGCATGCAATACCATTATGACTAAAACAATGTACATACTTTAACATAAGAAAATGTCATTGTTCCACAGGGTAACTAAGCCCACGCACTGCAACTACGGAGCCTGAACACCCTACAGCCCGTGCTCTGCAACAAGAGTCGCCACTGCGACGAGAAACCTGCTCACCGCAATGAGAAGCCTGCTCCCCACAACTAGGGAAAGCCCGCGTGTAGCAGTGAAGGCAGCCAAAGATAAACAACTCATTAGATTTAAAAAAGCGTATTGTTAAAAAACGCTAACTACCACCTGAGCCTTCAGCAAACTGTAGCAGTAAAATCGAAAATCACGGATCACAAATCCCCATAACAAGTATAGCAATAATGAAAACCCTTGGAATCCTTCGAGAATTGCCAAAATGTGACAGACAGACACAAAGTGAGCAAATGCTGTTGGAAAAATGGTGCCAACAGACTTGCTCAGAGTACAGTTATCACAAACTGATTTGTAAAAAAAAAAAAAAAAAAAAATCACAGTAATCTGTGAATTGCAATAAAGCAAAGCTGAAGAAATCCAGGTGTGCTTTATCTGTCAACAGAAACTGGACACGTGGAAGCTTCTGGGATCGACCAGGGATTGAACACGTGTCCTCTGCATTGGCCAACGGATTTCCAACCACAGGACCATGAAGTCCTAGTTTTTAAATATACGCCAGGGCATCGCTTCTCGGCCTTTTGGCTAAGATCAAGTGTAAATATATGCCAGGGTTCACAGCGAGCAATTGGGAACTTCAGATCTTCCCTTGTTTACATACACGTTTCCGGCAGAATTGTATCGTAACATGATGCATTTGGGTACTCGAGAGTCTTTAACACCTTACTGTACATTTAAATGTACCTTTCTGCAGTGTATCAGCAAAGTTGGGAAACAGGATTAAATGGCTTTTAAAACACTATGTTAGATACAGATTCAAATAATATACCTAATATGTTCTTAGGAGAAGTGTTCTTAAATTGAAATCAATAAGTACAATTGTTGGTATTAAAAATAAAATACAATAGATACACCACCCACCACCCAGATATACATCCTAGAAACACCTGGAAAACAGTACAAAGTACCTGTTGTACTTTTTCAGACTGATAACTGGACTCACTGCTTTGTTTTGGTGGACTTGCCTGAGAAGGTGTCCAACTTGAAGCAAAACAACTTGACATTTTTTTTTTAATTGAGGTATAATTAATTTACAATGTGTTAATTTCAGGTGTATAGAAACCTGATTCATTTATGTATATATATAAATAAGTGTTCTTTCTCAATATATAACTAAGTGTTCTTTCTCAGGTTCTTTTCCATTATACATATGTAAAATATATAAATCCACTGTATAGCATAAGTTCCCTGGGCTACACAGTAGATCCCTGGTTTTTTTGGAACTATATATATAATGTATATATCTACTCTATAGCATAAGTTCCCTGGGCTATACAGTAGATACTTGGTTTTTTTGGAACTATTTAAAATATAATAAGGTGTATCTGTTAATCCCAAACTCCTAATTTATCTCCCCCTGCCCAATATCGGAGAAGGCAATGGCACCCCACTCCAGTACTCTTGCCTGGAAAATCCCATGGATGGAGGAGCCTGGTGGGCTGCAGTCCATGGGGTCGCTAAGAGTCGGACACGACTGAGCGACTTCACTTTCACTTTTCACTTTTATGCATTGGAGAAGGAAATGGCAACCCACTCCAGTGTTCTTGCCTGGAGAATCCCAGGGACGGGGAAGCCTGGTGAGCTGCCGTCTATGGGGTGGCACAGAGTCGGACACGACTGAAGCGACTTAGCAGCAGCAGCAGCAGCCCAATATCTTGACATTTCTTAATGTGGACCATTTTTAAAGTCTTTATTGAACTTGTTACAATATTGCTTCTGTTTTACGTTCTACTTTTTTGGTCCCGAGGTATGTGGGATCTTAGATCCCCGAGCTGAGATTGAACCTGCACCCCCTGCATTGAAGGCAAAGTCTTAACCACTGGACCACCAGGGAAGTCCTGCAACACCCTGACATTTCATTGGCTTTATCTCCTGCCACTGAAAGTCCCTCTTAGTGTTAAAATTTTTTTTATTTTGGGGCAGAATTACTGTTGGAATTATTTTTTGCACAAAACTGAGCAAAGCTTAACTATATTGAGCTTTTTTGATAAATAATTTTGATATAGTAAGAGTAAAACTGTACTGGCGAGGCAGCTCTTGTTGACAAGGTGGGGGCCGGGTCCACCCACTAGCACGTAGCTCCTGTTTCCTTGTTCATTCTTTTCCTACTTTCCTTTTTTGTCTTTAATGTGCAAAGAAACCTGCTTCACATCATCAAATAGATGAGAAGAGACAGAGTCTTACAGATGTCACATGATTCTCAGGGTCCCTGCACAGCTATATACAAAAAACCCCATTATGAAAAACTGTTGGTGATTTCAGCTGAGAATCTCAGGTTACGACTTCCAATAGTCATCCTTGAGCTTTATTAAAAACAAAAGCTTAGAAACCAGCTTGGCTGAAGCACTCAGAGACTAGGGGTTCACTTTCTGAACCTCAGGGCAGCATTTGGAGTATCTCCTTTGGTTTGCCCCATTTTCTTTTCTTAAGGCGGGGGAAGGGGAGGTTAGGGGAAAGAAAACTTCTTGGGAGGTGTGTTCTCCAGCAAGTGAGTTTTAGGAACGATGGACAAGCTGATGGCTTGGGAACTACTCACTTAACACTCTATGGGTGGGGGCCTTCCCTGGTCGTCCGGTGGTCAAGAATCTGCCTGCCAGTGCAGGAGACATGGGGTCGATCCCTGGTCTCGGGAAGATCCCACATGCCATGGAGCAACTACGCATGTGAGCCACAAATATGGAGCCTGTGTTTTAGAGTCCTCGAGGCGCAACTACTGAGCCTGTGCACTCAGAGCCCATCCTCTGCAACAAAAGAAGCCACCACAATAAGAAGTCTGTTCACCACAATGAAGAGTAGCCCTCGACGCAACTAGAGAAAGCCCGCAAGCAGCAATGAAGACCCAACACAGCCATAAATGAATAAAAATAAACAAATCTTAAAAAAAGAAAAAACTCTATGGGGAATTCCCTGGTGGTCCAGTGGTTAGGACTTTGCACTTTCACTGCCGGGACCTGGGTTCAGTCTCTGGTCAGGAAACTAAGATTCTGCAAGCCACCTGGCACACCCAAACCAAAACAAAACCAAAAAACCATAATGCTGTTCAGTTCTAAAAAGGAATGGCGTTCTGACACATGCTGCAGCATTTTGCTAAGTGAAGGAAGCCAGACACAGGAGGACAAACACTGGATGATTCTATTCCTGTAAAATATCTATAAGAGGCAAATCCAGAGACAGAAAATAGAACAGAGGTTCCTAGGGACTGGGCAATGGAGAATGGGGAGTTAATGCTGAATAGGGGAGATGAAAAAGTTTTGGAAACTGATAGAGGTGGTGTTGTACAATATTGTGAGAGTGACAAATATCACTCAATTGCATGTTGAAAAATAGTTAAATGGCGAATGTTTTGTTAAATATATTTTACAGCTACTACAGACAGAAAACCTCTCCTGTGAGCCTGTGTTTCCCTTGGAAAGTAGGATCTGGGGAGGGAAAGGTGTTAACAAATATCTAAAAATCAGGGCAGGCCCTGTACCCCCCCACCAAAGGGGCAGCCACTAAATGAATACCCCCTCATCAGCCCACATCAGCCAGCCCTGCCTGTGGCCTACCTGGCGGCAGCTGGGGCTTAGCTGAGGCCAGGGACGAGGATGGAGCAGCGGAAGGAGGACTCTCCACGATGACCTGGGGATCTGGGGCCAGTGAGTTCAGAGGGGCTGGCTGGGTGGGGGCAGGTGTGTGGCTGGGTGTGGCCACTGGACCCTTCCCCACAGCCACAGGCGGCGGGATGTCCCCTTCGTCGATGGCTTTGCCCTTCCGGACCGAGGCCAGCAGGTTTTCAAGTGTCTGGGAGAAGGTGTGAACGTAGGTTTGGGAGGAGCCTGGAGCTGGGTGCAGGGGGCAGTGGTGAGGACCTGGTCACCCTCTTGTCTGCCCACTCACCTTAAGCCCCCGGTCGTAGCGCCGCATCTTGGCACTGTCTCCGGCTTGCCTAGCGCTTTCGATCGCGGTCTGGTAGAGGGCCAGCCTCTCCTGCAAGGTGGCCTCCAGCCCTGGGCTGGGGGTTGTGGCCTTTGGCTGCGGGAGGGGCCAGGTGCACAGTCTGGGTGGTGACCCCTCTCTTCCTGGGTTGAGTACCTACTGTATACCAGGTGTGTTGCCCCCTCTAACCCCAAAGGGGCAGAAATCATCACCCATCTCCCAGGGTGGAGAACTAGGGATCAGAGGCACCCCACCACCTGTGCGAGGTTCTGTGGTTGAGAGGGGAGGAGGGAGCCCTTGAACCCTGGGCTGCACAGACCAGTGTTGTCAGGGGTATACCTGGGCCACAGGAGGGTGGGACTCTGAAGCCTTCTGCTCCTCCCCAAGGACCTCATTCAGTTCCGCCTGCAGGGACACACGGCCGGGGGCCAGTCGTGAGGGCCTGCTGGGTGGACACCAATGGGAGGGAAGTCTCCTGCTCCGCCCCGGGTGCTCACCAGCAGGTCATCATCAGCCTCCACGTCCTCCTCGTCTGTTCCCTCCTCTTCATCCTCATCCGGGTCTCTCATGCATAAGCTGGCCATCTTCTCAATGGCTTCCATGGGTAGGGGACCTGGAGGCAACGGGAGGCCCCAGTTGAACCAGGATCCTTCAAGAGTCCCCAGCCTCTTGTCCCATTCACCCATGGCCGTGAAAATTAGGGTAGCAGGCAGTGGTCAGTATGTCTCCCTCTCCTGGGTCTTCCATGGCACCCCAGTGTCCTTGGGCCAGCAGGCACGATCCTACTCCCTGTCGATCTCCCTGGCCTCATCTCTTCCTCGACAAGCCTGAGTTGGAACCCCAGATCTGCAACTTTCTCACTGTGGGACCTTGAGCAAGTCGCTTCACCTCCCTGGGCCTTAGTCTTCCCATCTGTTAGATGGGGACAATAACAGTTTCTCCCTCACCATAGACTGCAGGGACTAAAGGTAAATGCAGCTCTTAGAACAGCACACTGTCAGCATTTTGTTGTTCATGTAACTCTTGTTATTCACGGCACCCATGTTCTATAAAGTTGGAATTAGTGAATAATGAACCAACTGGCCCTGAAGGAAATACAGCATTAGGTTCCCATGAGCCTCTGGGCACAACACTATTGTCAACAGGCAATATATATCCTTGTTTTATGTGTGTTTCTACTTAAAGACACCTTCTTTAATATATATTGTTGATTCGTTAACACGGAACTCGAGGCCAACAGCACTATAACTGATGCCTGAACGAAGCTTATCTACAAGGTACATCCTAGTCTTCTCATGCTAAGGAATAGGAGACAGCACTCTGGCACTACGCTTGGGGACCGTGTGGATCCACAAAATCAACAAAAAGCACAAACATGAGAAAAGCGTGACATTCAACAGACCAAGAAAAGGACACTATTTGTGCGCTGAGACAAGAAGGCAGAGTGTCGCCTCGGCAGGGAACAGGCACACTGGGTGACTCAAACTTTTGGCAGCTCCATGCATGTCTGTGAATGACTGCAAAAGCGCGACAAGCAACTGATTTGGAGGTTACAAATAAATTTAAACCAATAGATGAATTTACAAATTTGGACTCTGTAGCTAACAAGGATCAACTGCATTAGCTATAAAGTGTAAAGGTTCCATGTGCCCGAGCTCCAGCCCCACTTGAGTCCCCTGCCCCCTGCCACCTCTTCCAGGGCCTGTGCACAAACTGTGATTCACCCCCTCCCCCACTCTTCACCTGGCCCTCCCCATTGCAGGTGCCTCCTCCTGGAATCCCAGTCCAGCTCACAGGTCTCCCCTGATCCCAGCCCTGATCACAGAACCATGGGTTGGAAGACATGCCACATCCATTATTGGTGATTATTGCCATTTTACAGACAGGGAAACTGAGCCCCATATAGTTGCTGAAACTCAGCAAGTCACACAGCCAGGTAGTTGCAGAAGTGGGACTTGAATCCTCATTTGGGGCCAGAGCCGATCGCTTAACTCTTCCCCAGAATTAGGCTGCCAGGTGGACAGGGACCTTCTCTGTCTCCATATTCTCATCACCTCAGTGCCCAGCTTCAAACAGGAGCTCAGAAAATGTTCAGGGGTGTACTGAGAGTCTCACCTTTGCCTTTAAGCTTCTCCAAGGCTTGGGGCTGGCCTCCCACCAAGGCCAAGAACTCAGCCTCCAGTTCCTCATCGTTAACTCCATCTTCGGGGATCATCAGGCCATCTGGGGAGAGGTCAACTAGCAGGCCCAGCTGTGGGAACAATGGGGGTTCAGTCATACCATGGGATGCACCCTGGCTAGCTGGAGGCAGCTATGATGGACCTGGAATCCCCTGGGGAGGAACCCAGGGCTCCTGGGGAAAGCCAGTCAGCTGGAACAGGCCCCAGACACAACAGGTGTCCCAAGATGGGCCAAGTCACTCCTCTGGCACAGATCAACATGGGGCAAAGGGCAGGTAGAGAGAGACCCAACTGCCTGCTCTGAGCCCACACCCGTGATGTGTTGCTAGCCAAGTTCAGTGGTGAAATAAGGCCCTACACCCTGCCCCAAAGCAAAGTCACTCTGCACAACTGGGTTTTTCCATTCCAGCATCTTCAGCAGAGGGAGCTGTGCAGGAAGACTGGAGGTGTCAAGAGTAAAAGGAAGCACAGACAGCGCTGAAGTTGGAAGTAAGGTCTTGGCTGTGTGAAATACCTGTCTTCTTATCCTATCCTTATTAATGACCAACCATGATGTGATAATATTAGGCTGAAGTACACAAATTACCCCCCTTTCTTTGGGTCAAAAATGGCCAAGTATCAGCAATCATACGCGCTCCATCTAATGGTAATGATGATGACACCATTTATTGAGCGCTATGTTCTAGCACCCTCTGTAAACTATCACAGATAGTTATGAATTAAGAGTGTTGTGAATTTTCACAACTATCCTGTGACATACACTCTTAAGGTCTCCATTGTACAGATGAGAAGACTGAGGCTTAGAGGTGTGAAGCCAAGTATCCAATATGCAGAAGCCCGGAGGGAACTTCAGGTCAGCCAGACTAATACCTGGGCACTAAGTTTTGGCCTGAGCTCCTTCCATCAAAGAAAAATCAAACTCTCCCAGTGCCTAGGAAAAAGGTAATGAGGGAGGGAGACGGGGCCCAACCACAATTCTGTGGGCTCACGGCAGGCAGTCTGGATTTGCCCTTAGCTCTGGCCAAGCAGTTGATCCCTATGACCTTGGACAGGTGTCCTCGCCTCTCTGGGCCTCAGTGTCCTCATCTGTACAATGGGGATAAAAAAGTATGACCTGGCCAAGCTGACGCCAGGGTTCCACGAGTGCTCAGTCCAGGAAAGCCATAACTGTCTTTCTTACCCCAGGTTCGAGGCCTTCTCCTCCCGGACTGGAGCTGCTACTGCAACAGGTGGCCCTGAGCCCTGGGCGGGGCGCCAGGAGCTGGGGAGCCCGGGCCAACAGGCCTTACTGTGGGGGTCGAACCTAACCTAGGGGGCGGGGACGTGGGCTCACCTGGGAGTGGAGAGCCGGTTCCCCCGGGGGGTGGGGCCCTCCCTCGAATGTGTGACAAGGGTGGGATGGGATACCTCGGCGGGGCCATGGGATACAGACTCACCTGGCGGGCGGTGGCGGCGCCTCGACCCGGGGGTCCCGGGGGTCCCTTCTTCTTGTGCATCTTCCAGGCTGGCTACTCGGACCACTGGACCCCTGGCCTGGCCTTGCCCTGCCTCCTCCCCCGGGGCCTATGGCAGCGCACGCGCCCTTCCTGAGTCCCACGCCCCTTGTCGGCGCCCGGAGACCGCCGACCCCACGCCCTCGGCCCCCAGGTGGCTGCCCCACTTCCGCCTTGGCCCTCGGGCGCCGCGGTACCGGAGCTCAGCCCCTGGACTTGCCGGGCCCACAACACAGAAACTACAATTCCCGGCAGGCAGTGCGCGAGTGCGCAGGCGCGTTGCCGGCGATGGGCGGTGCCGGCAGGTTGCGCGGGAAAGAGGCGGAGCGTGCGCAAGTGGAGAAGTGAGGTTCCGCCATAGCGCGTGCGCGGCAGGGCCTCGTAGTGCGCGGGAAAGAGGCGGAGCGATTGCAGGTGTGAGGGGTGGTGGCGGCCTCTGGGTTCACGGTGTGGCCGGTTCACCTGCGAGCTCTGGTCTTTCCTGGTTTAGGCAGTTCTCACTTTCGGCGCCCAGGGTAGGGTTAGGATGGGCCTGGTCACCAGAAGCCAGGTCCGCAGCACTCGGGCCTCAGACCTCGAGGTGCCCGGCCTCCGTGAGGGACAACTTTGCCTTTAATTGTTTAAAAAAAAACAA
This sequence comes from Bos grunniens, assembly GCF_055505025.1. Lineage (NCBI taxonomy): Eukaryota > Metazoa > Chordata > Mammalia > Artiodactyla > Bovidae > Bos > Bos grunniens. The sequence continues at coordinate 11,859,231 of NC_141171.1, forward strand.
AACAAAACAAAACAAAACCTTACAGAAATAACCGAATTATCCCCCAGCAGGTCCAGGTAGACCTTCCCAGTTCCTGGTAACGACAGAGGGACCTCAACATCTTCTCTGGCCCAGGTCAGTTTGGGCTTGTCTGGCTCCTAGGCTGGAAGGAATGGACCTGTGGTGGTGACTCCGGCCTCCCCCAAGGCCCCAGGCATCCTCCAAAGGGCCTTCCCATCCCTTGAAAGGTCCCCAGGTCCCCCTCTAAAGCCCTCAGATTACCTTGCAGGCCCCATGTGTCACCTCGAAAATCCTGGGGTGTCCCTGGAAGGGTCCCAAGTACCCCAGCCTGGAGGAAGGGAGCTTCACATAGGCTGCCCCATCTTAGAGACTAGAGGGGCCATACCCCGGCCCAGGTGCTCTCAGATCCTGGGCAGAAAATAGGCAGTTCCCTCTCTGCAGCGTGGAGAAGTTTAAATTCTCACCCCGAGATAGCCTAAGGTAGCTATGATTCCCATCCTCTGCCCTACTGGGGCTCTGTTGACCCCTGGGGCAGCCAGATAGGTCTAGGTGGAGGAGAGGTGGCCTCAGCCAAGGCCACTGGGTCCTGTAACCCAGAGATAGGAACTGCTTGTAATGATGAGATTTGCTCCTTGTTTTCAGATTTCTCTAGGGAGAGAGAAAATGAGTAAGAGGAAGAAGCTTCGGACCTCAGGTATTTGGATGATCAAATTGACACATTTTTATTGCTGCTTCTGCTGTTAGGAGGAATGTGGGCTTATTGCAGAAATGCTAAGGTGACCACACCAAGCTCCTTAAAATAACAACAATGATTTAATACACATGATGACTTAGTGCAAGTGTAAGTTATGGAGAAGTGCTTATAGTAAAAAGTGAAAGCTTTATGGAGCTTCCTCCAGCTTGTAGTGGGATCCCACAGCCTAGGGGAGGCCTGCAGGCTTCAGGGAGGGGTACAGCTTCTATACAGGTCCACTCTCAGAGATGACCTGTGAATAGAGCTTGATGTGCTGGTATGTGGCTTGAGCAAAAAACCTAGATTCATCTCCCTGTGTGATGGCAGATAACTTACTCTTTGTCTCACTTTCCTCCTGTAAGTAGGGGATAATAAAGAGCACATACCATTTTCTTTTTAAAATATTTTAAAATTTATCTTTAATTGGAGGATAATTGCTTTACAATATTGTGTTAGTTTCTGCCACATATCAACATGAGTCAGCCATAAGTATTAGTATGTCCCCTCCCTCTAGAACCTCCCTCCCACCTCCCTACCTTGTCCTTTAGAACAGTGATTCTCATCCTGTTGCGGGGAGCAGTTTGATTCCAGAGGACATTTGGCAATATCTAGAGACTTTTTTTTTAAAGTATTGATTCATTTATTTGGCTATGCCAAGTCCTAATTGTGGCATGTGGAATCTTTCAGTTGTGGCCGGTGGGATCTAGTTCTCTGACCAGAGATTGAACCCCCTGCATTGGGAGCAGGAGTCTTAACCACTGGACCACCAAGGAAGTCCCTAGAGACACTGTGGGGTTTTACAACTGGTGTGTTTGTTTGGGTGGGTGAGAGGTACTGGCATTTCATGGGTCGAGAGCAGAGATGCTGCTCAAAATCATAGCATGCAGAGGACAGCCCCCCCAGCCCAGAATGACCTGGCCCCAAATGCCAGTAGTACCCCAAATGTCAATAGTACCAAAGCTGAGAACTTTGCCCTAGAGCTCACATGTGGATTAGTATTTGTAAAGCACTGAAAGTAGATGCATGGCGGGACACAAATATATGCTGCTGTTACGATTGTCCTTTCAGATTATTATTTTTTTCATTTTGAAACAATTTTGAGCTTACAGAAAGGTTGTAAAAATATTTCAGAGTTCAGTCTACCCTTTGCTCACCTTCCGCTAATGTTAAAGCCGCCCATAACCATAGGATGATGGTCAACCGCGTTGTTGTTTAGTCACTCAGTTGTGTCCAACTCTTTTGCGACCCCATGGACTGTAGCCCCCCCAGGCTCTTCTGTCCATGGGATTTCTCAGGCAAGAATGCTGGAGTGGGTTGCCATTTCCTTTTCCAGGGTATCTTCCTGACCCAGGGATCAAACCCGTGTCTTGTGCATTGGCACTCGGATTCTTTACCACTGAGCCACTAAGGAAGCCTGGATCAACCACATCGTGTAGCATAAAAAACAGTAAATAAATCTCAGTACCCTACTTCCAGATTTTTCTTTATATACACAAATACAGTGTTTTTACTGGGTGAATATAATCATCAACATACTGATCTGCAACCTCTGATTTTCAGCTTCATGGGTTTTGAAGATCATCTTTACCTCTCAGTACACATAGAGAATTGCCTCGTTCAGAAGGAAAACATCCAGTATTATGTGGTATAGCTCCATTCCGCTGTCATTGGCTAAGGAATTTAAATTTCTTAAAAATTTAAGAATGATCCCTTCACCTAGTGGCTAATGAACTTCAAGAGTAGGATGTAGGGCAGGAAAGAAATCAACAGATCAAAGATGTTTGGTGTAAGGGCTTCCCTGGTGGCTCAGTGGTAAAGAATCCACCTGTCAGTGCAAGAGACAGGGGTTCGAGCCCTGGTCTGGGAAGATCCCACATGCCATGGAGCAAGTAAGCCCCTGCACCAGAACTACTGAGCCTGCACTCTAGAGCCTCGAAGCCCAAACTACTGAAGCCTGTGTGCCCTAGAGCTTGTGCTTCGCAAAAAGGGAAGCCACTGCAGTGAGAAGCTTTCATACCACAGCTAGAAAAAAGCTTGAGCTGGGACAAAGACCCAGCACAGCCAAAAATAAATAAATAGAATTATTAAAAAAAAAAAAAAAGATGTTTGTGCAGAGATGAGTAACAAGCTGCTTGGAGGCACAGGAATTTCTGTGACACTGGAGGAGGAAGCTGGGGCCAGCCAGGCCCACCCACAGCAGGTCATTTGGGGCCTCTCTTGGCAGTGGACTCCTCAGCTCAGTGGACCCTGGGCTGGCCCAGGAAAGTTCTTTCTGTGTGTCCTGGATGGGTGGGGAAAAAGAAAAACGATTCTGGCAGGTGGTGAAAAAACCCTTTCCCTCCTGATGTCTTTGGCCTTTAGTGTTGAACACAAGGTTCTGCTTTCGTTTTTCTTAAATTAATCCTGTGGGGATGGATCACAGGAAGAAAATGGGAGCCTCTTCACTCCTGTTGGTATTTTTGCTTTTTATTTGGTACTAATAAATGTCCATTGGATGAGCAAAGCAAGCTAGTGTTTGGACTTCTTAAGAAACTAAACAAATGAAGCGGCTATATTTTTGCATTTCCTGGCAGACCACAAAATGGAAATGTGTTTGTATAAGAAGCATTCATTGGAGCTTTGCTCTGGGTGCAGTGCCAGGGTGGGTCCATAAGGTGGGCAGGAGTGGGAAGCACGGTGAAGATGAGATCAAGATGAGATTTAGATCCTGCAGTTGATACCTTCAAAGTCTAGTCAAGGGTAAAGGAAAAATGCTTCTGACCAAGGGAGCTAATCAAATACACAGCAGTGGGGTAGAGTTCTAAATTGGCCTGTGTGAACTGTAACGGACAGAATTAGGAGAAATTACAGGAAAGTCACTGTGGTCTAGTGGAACCCAAAAAGCCAAATGGACGCTGAGGAGGCCCCTAGCATTCAGTGTTGGAGGAAAGGAGCTCATTCAATGGATTTGTTGTTTTACTTGTGTCTGACTCTGCAACCTCATGGACTATAGCCCTCCAGGCGCTTCTGTCCATGAGATTTCCCAGGCAAGAAGTACTTGAGTGGGTTGCCATTTCCTTCTCTAGGGGATCTTCCTGACCCAGAGATCAAACCAGGGTCTCCTGCATTGGCAGGCGGATTCTTTACCACTGAGCTACCTGGGAAACTCTCAGTGGGTTTACTTCAAGATATATAAGGAGGATAAGGGGACAACAGAGGACGAGATGGTTGGATGGCGTGACTGACTCAATGGACATGGGTTTGAGCAAGCTCCAGGAGATGGTGAAGGACAAGGAAACCTGGCGTGCTCCAGGCCATGGGGGTCACAAAGAGTCGGACACAACTGAACAACAATATAAGGAGCTGAGTTTGGAAAGGTCTTTGTGACAACCTCCAGAAAAATCAGACCTGAGTTTGGTTTATCTTTTTGTTCTCACTGCCTGGTCAGAGGAGATGCAGTATATAGTAAGTGTTCAGTAAGTGTTTGGGTACACTTAAGTGTGAAGGCTCTGGAGCTGGACTGCGTGAATCCCATTTCAGAGTCTTTGATCTCTCCAGGCCTCAGCTTGCTCATCCGTAACATGGGCATAACATGAAGACTCTACCTCGAAGTTTTATCATAACATACCTGACTCCTCAGGACAGTGTCTGGCATGGAACTGAACTAGAGTCAACCCTTATTATTTGTTCATTGAATAAATGGTTCATTTGGGGCCAGATTTTGGAGCATTCTGCCAAGTCAGCCACTACTGGCAATTTCTATATAAGGGAATTCCCTTCATTAAACAAATAGAAGTTAATAAGCACCTTTAGGCTCTGAATTGCTTTCAGTGATGGGAAAGGTATTTTTAGGAATGTAGCAGGGACCAAGAGGCAACCGAGCTGAGAAGTCAGCTCCTTACCGCTCGATGACTCTGGGTCCCAGTTTTCCCAGGTTGGATATTCTGCAAGTGTCATGGAAAACCAGAGTGGTACATAAAATTCAATGTCATCCGCATTTTCTGGGAGGTGATCTGGATTTTCTCATGCGTTTACTCAGTCATCTTCCAAGTATTTATTGAGCGGTTCTCGACCCAGGAATGAAACCAGGGTCTCCTGTATTGCAGGCGGATTCTTTACCAACTGATCTGTCAGGGAAGCCCCATTTATTGAGCACCAACAGTTTATTAGGTGCTCATCTAGCCACTAATAAATGAGGCCCCTCTTTGCATGGACATGTTGTAGTGGAGGAGACAGTAAATGACCTAGTACATCGGACGCTTGCAGAAAAGATGTAAAGTGAATATGACAGAGCATGGGTTCTAGAGGAGTTGCTCTATAGAAAGGGCAAGAATGGCTCCTCCAGGGATGTCTCTGGTGGTCCAGTAGTTAAGACTCTTGTGTTTCCACAGGGGGCACAGGTTTGAGCCCTGGTTGGGGAACTAAGATCCCACATGCCCTCTCACCAAAAAAAAAAAAAAATGGCCCCTCTGTAGGGACAATTTGAGCTGAGATCCAAGGGAACCAGCACACACCTCTCACCACTTCCCCAGAGAAACAGTCAGCTGGACAGGTTGTCTTGTGATTCTGAGCCAGGCCAGGTCACCTCAGGATTCAGCATCTGTCATGACTAGACCACAAGTTAAAAGCCTTTGAATCCCATGGCCCCATAAGTTCGTGGGTCCCACCTGGATGACAGTCCATCCCATCTCTCACTCTCCAAGCAAGCATCAGAGCAGGAATTTCCTGCCCTTTGCACAAGCCTGCTCATGTTGCATCAGCGACCCAGATGTGTTTGGTTGTTGGTCATGGCAGTGTGTGCTCCCACTGTCCCCCACCCCTTCAATTCTTTTTTTTTTTTTCTTTTCATTTGTTTATTTTTGGCTGTGCTGGGGCTTCACTGCTGAGTGAGGGCTTTGGTCTAGTTGCAGCGAGCAGTGTCTGCTCTTCATCGCGGGGCACAGGCTTGTCATTGTGGTGGCTTCTCTTGTTGGGTTCCACTAGACAACACTGACTTTCCTGTAATTTATCCTAATTGTGTCAGTAGTGGCCACGTGACACGTAGGATCTTCCCAAAGCAGGGATTGAACCTGTGTCCCCCCTCATTAGCAGGCAGATTCTTAACCACTGGACCACCATGAAGGGAAGCCTCCTTAATCTTCTTTTGTCTCCAAACCAGGAAGGGAAGGACTCCATCTTCCGAAACTTCCAAAGAACCCAAGGATAGAAGACTCTGATGGGGCCACCAGCCAGAGTTCCCTGTTAGACTCTTGGCGTCACCCTGAAGAATCAGAAGGTGGATCAGGACTCACTCCTTCTGCAGAGCAGAGTAGGGAGGAACCAGGACAGGCAGCCTCCAGGTAGGTGGCTCAGAACATCCAGCAAGCCTCTCCGCTGATGGTGGGCACAGCACAGTGACCTAGTGGACAGGATGCAAAGGACAGGGAACCAGCCAAGATGACCCAGCCAGTGCTATGCCTCCCCGACAGGGGTCAGGGCCCTTGGATTGAGGTTCTTGAAGTTTTGCTTTAGAGACTCCTCTCTAGTGAGAAAAGTATATATATATATTTTTTTTAATTAAATTTTATTTATTTCTTGTTTACTTATTTATTTTTGGCTGAATTGAGTCTTTGTTGCTGCGTATGGGCTTTCTCCAGTTGCAGACAGCGGAAGCTACACTTCGTTGCAGTACATAGGCTTTTCATTGCAGCGCCTTTTGTTGTGGAGCACAGGCTCTAGGCATGTGGGCATAAGTAGCTGTAGCACACAGGCTCAGTAGTCGTGGTGCACAAGCTTAGTTGCCCCATGGCAGGTGAAATCTTCCTGGACCAAAGGTTGAACCTGTGTCCCCTGCATTGGCAGGCAAATTCTTATCCAGTGTGCCACCAGGGAAGTCCTCCCATATTCCTTCTTAATGGGACTGAAGGAGTTGTGGGTCTGTGAAATAATAACCTATAGGAGAGGATTAAGCATCTTTATGTTCCAGGAAGTGTGCTAATAATAAATACTTTACACACATCCATTTATTTAATCCTCATGGCACTGTGACACAGGTTTTTAACTCCATTTGACTGATGAAGACTCTGAGGGTTCAAGCAATCAAATGACTTACCCAGGGCCACTAAGCTCACACAGGGTGGGCTGTGGTTCTGGCTTCGTCTGGTTCCTGTGCCTTCACTACTATGGCTTCCCAGTTCCCATATATTTTCAAGAAATATGTAATTAAACACGGTGGGAAGAAAGGAAATCTCTGGCGAGCCATTTAGTCTCCATGGGGGTAAGCCATATGTAACTGCAGCAAAGTAGAAAGGGTTATTAGGAGTTGGGAGAAGGAAAGTTCCTGCTTTCCGAAGTCTTCAGAGAAAGCACTGTGGATTGGTATAGCACATTTTCTGCATGAAAAAGTAAGGCATGCGGTCAGGCTGACAGGACCATTTTCTGGGGTGCATGTCTGATTTCAGGACTTGGCAGTCTTAGGGCTAAAGCTGCATGTGTGATAGGAAGAGAGGGGCCACATGTCACAGCTAAGCCACTCTCCCAGACACACACGATGGTGTCACCATGTCCCTCACCCTAGAGAGGCCATCAGGTCTGATGGGGTCATGGCTGCTGCCCACCCTGCTGTCTGAGTCCAAAAGAATAATCAGAACCCGCAGAAGTGGGTTCCAATCCCTTTGTTTCTGTTTTTTTAATGTTTTATTAAGAAATACCGCCTGTGCGGAAATGTAGCAGAAAAAAAGCAACATGAATCAATCAGCCTAGCACATTTATGTTGAGAAATGAAACCTTGCCAGTACCCCAGAAGCCGCCCAAACAACCCATCCCAATTAAAAAATTTTGAGCAGACGGTTGCTCTCAGTATCTAGACTTATTCTGTCTCCATAACCTCCCTTGGCACGATCCAAGCCCATTAGCGTAGCTTCGTGCTTTATCCTGCTCTACTTCTAAAGTTGAAATCATGAAGTTTCAGTTCCAGATTCTGATTTTTTTTTTTTTTACAATATATATATCTACATTTGTTTGGATATAACCGTAAGTCTCACCAGTTTTTAAAAAAGACTTTATTTTTTTAGAGCAGTTTTAGGTTTACAATAAAATTGAGAGGAAGATACAGTGATTTCTGATATACCCTCTGCCCTCCCACATCCCTCGTGACCGCCATCACTCACCAGAATGGTACATTTTTTTTACCAAGGATGAAGCCACAGTAATGTGGCTTATAGCATGTGGACAGGGAAGCCTGGCGTGTTGCAGTCCACGGGGTCGCAAAGAGTCAGACACGACTGAATGACTGAACTGAACCTACACTGACACATGTTAATCACCCACAGTCCATTGTTTACTTCAGATTTTTTTTTTTATTGTTTAATTTTGGTTGTGCTGGGTCTTTGTTGCTGCACTGGCTTTTTGCTAGTTGTGGCAAGTAGAGGCTCCTCTGTAGTTGCGGTGCATGGGCTTCTCATTGCAGTGGCTTCTCTTGTTGCAGAGCGTGTTCTCTAAGGCATGAGGGCTTCTGTAGTTGCAGCTCCCCGGCTCTAGAGCACAGGCTCAGAAGCTGCGGCACTCACACTAAGTTGCCACGCAGCATGTGGGATCTTCCTGGACCAGGGACTGATCCCGGGTCTCCTGCATTGGCAAGTGGATTCTTATCCATTGGACCAGCAGAGAAGCCCCAAAGTTTACGTTCTGTGTGTTGTACACTCTGTGGGTTTGACTAGAGGAATAATAACATGTATCAGTACAACATCATGCATAGTTCTTTCACAGCCATAAAAATCCTAGTCTACTCATCTTCCCTTCACCACACCCTGGGTAACCACTGGTCTTTTTCATTGTCTTCATAGTTTGCCCTTTCCAGAATATCGTATAATTGGGATCATACGATACATAGCCTTTTCAGATCAGCTTCTTTCACATGGTAACATGCATTTAAGGTATCTCCACGTGTCTTCATGGCTTGAGAGCTCGTTTATTTTTTTTAATTTTATTTTAAAAAGCAGATAGCATAATTTTGTTTGTTTATTTTTAAAAAGTTTGGACTTATCTGGTGATCCAGTGGTTAAGACTCCACCCTTCCAGTGCAGGGAATACCAGTTCGATCCTTAGTTTAGGAAGTTCTGCATTCCTTGGGGTGTGGTCAAAAATTAATTCAAATTTTTTTTATTGGAGTCTAATTGATTTACAGTGTTGTGTTAGTTTCAGGTGTACAGCAAAGTGAATCAGTTGTACACACGTGTACTCTTTTTTAGGTTCTTTTCCCATATAGGCCATTACAGAGCACTGAGTAGAGGAGAGCTTGTTTCTTCTTAGCACTGCATGCTGTCCCACTTCATGTACCAGAGTTTATTTATTTTGAAAATTATTTTATTTATTTATCTATCTTTGGCCATGCTGGATTGGGTCTTTGTTACTGTGTGTAGGCTTTCTCTGGTTGTGGAGAGCAGGGCCTCCTCTCTGGTTGTGGTGTGGGCTTCTCATTGCTGTGGCTTCTCATGTTGCTGATCACAGGCTCTAGGACCCATGGGCTTCAGTACTTGCAACGCATGGGCTCAGTAATCAGGCTTTAAATCAGGGGCTCAGTAGCTATGGCACATGGGCTTCTTGTCCCCTTCGGTATGTGGGATCTTCCCAGACCAGAACTTGAACCAGTGTCCCCTGTACTGGCAGGCAGATTCTTTACCACTGGACCATCAGGAAAGGCCTACCACAGTTTAGTTATCCAGTCACCCGCTGAGGGCCTCTCAATTGCTTCCACATTTTGGCAATTATGAATACACCCGTGTTTTTAGACACTGCGTTTTTTTTTTGTTTTTTGTTTTTTGTATCTGCAACTTTTTAGCATTTGTAGAATTGGGGGCTGGGATGTCAGTCCAAATGAGAATCCCTGTTCTTATTCCAGGAGCCAGTTACTGGAATTAGAAGAGTAAAGTGCTGCCAGAGAAGGCAGCTTGGCTTCTAGGCATGGGACTCTGGACGGCTTCTTGGCAGTCATGCGTCCCTTCTCCACCCTGCCCTTTCTCAGCAGGTGCTCCAGGGCCGCCCTCTTTGGAGACTCTGAGCACTCCTCTGCCTTTGGATTCCATTGTTTGTCTCGCTACACAAGTTAACGGCGGGGTAGGAGGACTTGAGAACCTCCCCTGTTTTGTCTTTCTCCTTCCAGCTCTCCTGATAATGAAGCAGACGCTCCCTCGGGGCTCCTTGGGCAGCCAGAAAGGGAGCCAGTTCCCCTTCCTCCTTCCCAGGTGAGCCTGCTCTGTAGCCTCACATAGGCACAGAAGATGCTGGGGAGCTGGTCTGTGTCCAGCAGCAGCAGCTGCTGGTGGGAGTGTGCACTGGGGCTGGAAGGCACAGACTGCAAGACAGAAACCGGTCTGGGGATTTTCGCGCTTGATTTCCAAGACCTCATTCCTCCTTTATCTTTACTGCTGTTTTGTTCTTGTTGTTATCTGCTTCACAGAACTCAGTGGGGAAGTTTGTCCCCCAGTTTGCAAAACCCAGGAAGACAGTGACGAGACAAGCAGAGAGGAGGGAAGAGGGCCTCAGGATGGGGGTGTTCAGCTCGGTAAGGTCCTACCATCTGCCAGGCTGAGCTCTGTAGGTGTACCACCTCTTGGCCCCACCTCAGCAGCCAAGTTCAACCTTGGTTTCCTTTGACAATGACTAGGCTTCCCAGGTGGCTCAGTGGTAAAGAACCTGCCTGCCAGTGCAGGAGATGCAGGAGACACATGTTTGATTCCTGGGTCAGGAAGATCTCCTGGAGAAGGAAATGGCAACCCACTCCAGTATTCTTGCCTGGGAAATCCTACAGATGGAGGAGCCTGGCGGGCTACAGTCCATGGGGTCGCAAAGAATCAGACACGATTGAGCATGCACACAGCCCTGCACCTCTCCACAGCCCCACCACCACCATATTTAGCACTAAAGGCATCTGTGGACAGCAGGGGCTGTGTCAGCAGCCTGCAGGCCTGTGAGAGGCGCTCGGGGCAGCGTGCCTGCACTGAAACTGTGGAGGCCAGAGCTCTGTGCCCCAAATTGGGTGAAAGTAGCGAAACTCAGAAAGGCAGCCCGGGCATAGCACAGGGAGCTCACCTCAGGGTTCTGTGATGACCTAGAGGGCTGGGGTGGGGGACGAGGTAGGAGGGAAGGGATTTTATATATGTATATAGATAAAATTACAGCTGATTCACATTGTTGTATGGCAGAAACCAACACAATATTATAAAGTAATTATCCTCCAATTAAAAATGAATTAAGAAAGGCAGCCTGAATTTCTGTCCCTAAACCCCTTTGCCTCTCAGAAGCTTTTGCATGAGCCGAGGGGGCTTTTACAGCATGCTGTCTTGTCCTTACCCCTGTGAGCTCCAGGGGTCACGTTCGCTGTCTCTGGAACACACTCCCCTAAAAAGTGATTGGTAGGCGTTCCCAGCAGCTGTGTTTGTAATTTCCCCAGACCAGAAACACTCCACGTATCTTTCAGCGGGTGAACGGTTGAACAAATCGTGGTTCATTGACACCACAGAACACAATTTCCAAAAAAAGGAGCAAACTAGTGTGATACACATAACCACTTGGATGGATCTCCAGGGCATTAAGTAGACTCAGAGGAAGGTGTAAAAACCATATGGCCACAAGTGTCTGTTGATGGATGAATGAATTAAACAAAACATGGGTAACATCCATAAACAGAACAGATATTTGTGTATCCATGTTCACTGCAGTATTATTCACCTTGAACTCAGGTCTCCTGCGTTGGCAGGCAGATTCTCTACCGCTGAGCCACCAGGGAAACCCACCCAGGATCCACACAGATCCCTGTTTGGGGGCACTGTCAGCCTCGTGGCATCTGAGGCTTCATACAGGGGCAGTGATGGCTAGAAAAGTCTTCAGAGCAGTTGATTATTAAAGGCCCAAGGCTGAGTCTTTCTCTCTCTACAGGGAACACTGCCAGAACCCAGTGCACAGCAGACCAGGAGCCAGCCTCAGAAAGAGTCCCCAGGACTTGCCCTCCAGGAGGCCAGGGACCCAGGACACCAGACCCAGGCAGATGGCACCTGCACCGAGCCCAGTGGCCTAAGCCCCATGACCCCTGGGCCCAGTGATGCAGATCCTCAGCCCTCCTTCTCCACCAACGCCTCCCCAGAGTCGGGGACGGTGCCCTCGGCCTCAGAGAGAGCTGGCCAGGACTACCTGTCAGAGCCTGGGACCAGTGTGCCCAAGAGTGGAAGCACGGAGGAGGGTTGGGCTCCAGGCGATCAGGGCCAGAAAGGGCCCCTGCCAGGCAGTGACTCTGGAGAGATGGGGCCAGAGCGAGGAGCCCCCCAGCAGGGAGGTGCCCAAGGACTAGCAGGTGCTGACCAACTTGAGGGGCTCCGGGAAGAAGGAGGTAGCCTCCTGGGCCCAGAGCCCCCATCTGCAGCCCTGGGCCCTCCTCTCCCCCTGCAAACCCTTGGCAGGGAAGCAGAATGGAGCTGGAGCGGCCCTCGGTGCCCACCACTTGGGGCCATTGTTATCGCAGATGTGAACACAGACCCCGCTGAGCCAGAACACAGGGCTCTGAGGGTGGCTGGGCCAGATGGGGAGGTCAGCACCAGGGTGCCCGCCTCTCCCAATGGGAAGGCTCCCGACGCAGGCTGCAGCGGGGCACTGCTCAGCTGCACGCCTCTCACTGGGGTGACCAGTGGAGGCAGAGGGGAGGCACAGTGGGAAGACAAGCCCCCTGGTGACATCCTGGGGTGCTTTGCAGCCTCCCTGCCTCTGCCTCATGAGACCCAAGAACCCACACTAGGAGCTGGGGATCCCAGCCCTTCAGCCTTAGAAACGGGCCCAGATGTTGGTCAGACCCAGGTGCCAGGCCCGGATCAGGAAGGGTTGGGAGGTGTGTGCTCGCAGCCTGGGCTGTCACAACCTGCAGCTGAAAAGGCAGCTGAGCTAGGGAGCCCGAGCCGCAAACAAGACCTCCAGGGGCTCGGTTTGTCCCTCAGAGCCTCTGCTATACTGATGTACCAAGAAGCAGTGGGCGGCCCTCCCCAGGATGCTGGGGCAGGCCAGAGCAGCCCAGACACCCCCACAGGCCCTGTAGGCCAGCCCTGGCGCCCCGCTGACTCTTCCAAGCAGGCCATCTGGGAGGGGTCACCAGCCTTGGAACTCGACTTCCTGCCAGACAGTGAAATACAGGATGCCCTGGAAGCCCCTGGCTTTGAAGCCCCACCGGAGCAGGTAAGAACTTCCCTGATTTACAGCCACATGCCCCAGGGCAGGCGCCAGACGGCCACGAGCCCTCCCAAAGCGTCCAATAGTTGGGGGAAAAGGGGCACGTGGTGACCTGTTTATACAGCAGATGAGTCCTGGGGTCTGAGTCACAGCTTCAGTGGGTGTGGAGCCAGTGATGTCCTGGGAAGGTTAACCTGCCTTTCTCTGAGGGGCCTGTCCGTCTGGGAGCTGAGGAGCCCCAGGGCGTGATACACACACGTTTTGTCGGCCCAGGCAGCGCCCCCGGTGTACCTGCGTCCTGCACGCCTCAGTGCCCGGCTCTGCATGGAGATTCCTTGGGTGTCTAGAGGGCACCAGACCACAAGGGGCTACCTGAAGAAGCGAGGGACCTCAGAACTGGGCCCATGGGAGGGGACCTCACCCCCCTGCTGGGAAGAACCTCTGTCCATCTTTAGGGTCGCCTGATACCATTTTTTTTCAAACATACACATGGACTTTCGTTTGTCTGCTGGAGTTTTTGTTTGTTTTTCACTTACTGTGCTTTGCAGTTTGTTTTTTGTTTTTTATTTTACAAATTGAAGATTTGGGGCAACTCTGCTGTCAGATGATGGTTAGCATCTTTTTATTTATTTATATATTTTGCTGTGCTGGGTCTTCGCTGCTGTTGCGCGGCCTTTCTCTCGTTCTCAGTGAGTGGGGGCTACTCTTTCGCTGTTGCAGTGTGAGGGCTTCTCGCTGCGGTAACTTCTCTTGTTGCGGAGCATGGGCTCTAGGGCTTGAGGGCTTCAGTAGTTGTGGAGCAGGGCCTCAGCTGCCCCGGGGCGTGTGGGGTCTTCCTGGACCAGGGATTGAACCCATGTCCCCTGCATTGGCAGGCAGATTCTTATCTACCAGGGAGGTCCTGTCTGCTGGCATTTGCAAGGGCTTCCCTTCGGGGATCTGCCCACCTGAGCCTCAGTGTTTTGTGGCCTCACACTCAGAGGTGGGCGGTTCTCTTTCCACACACGGGGTGCGGCTGAAAGGCTGAGGAAGGTGGGGCACCTGCCCGCCATGAGGCAGCCGGGAGGGAATCGCGCCCAGGTGGCCTGATTCTACGGCTGTGCCTCAACCGTTCTGACCTGGAACCAACACAGAGCCCATGTCACTTCACAAACGTGGCCTCCATCTCTGGCCATCCTTGTTTTAAAACTTTATTTTTGGGGTGTTTGAAAAAAAATTTTTTTCAACTTTTATTAATTTATTCTTTATTTTGGTTGCTCTGGGTCTTTGTTGTGGCATGCGAGCTCTCTAGTTGGGGTGCTCAGGCTTAGTTGCAGCATGTGGGATCTTAGTTCCCCGACCAGGGATCGAACCTGGGCCCCCTGCATTGGAAGCGTGGAGTCTTATCCGCCAGACCACCAGGCAAGTCCCCTGTTTGAAAATGTTTTTGAGGTTTGAGAGCCTGCTCTGTGGCAGGAGTGAACAGATCTGGATGGTCTCTGCCCCCATGAGGTTTTCAGTAGCGCCATTCCATCTGCCTCTCCCAGAGTGAGCATTTTGTACCCTGTCATTTCTGCCCTTAAAAAGTCTCTTCCTAAGATGCAGCCCCCAAACAAGCAAAGGACGTCATCTGGTGCCCAGCTGGAGGAAGCCAGCTGTTCCAGCCGTGGAGGGAAACCATGTCTGGGTCGAGGAAATGTGGGTCTCAGGTGCTGCCTTCCCAAGGGATGGCCAGGGGTCATTTGTGACATGGGCCTCCCTGCCCTGGCTCCAATTCTTTGTACTGTGCATCACACGTTGCTGTGATCACCAGACAATCAAGATTACAGAAGGCGAGTCACAGTGTGGCTAGATTGTAGCCTTTAAACACAGACGCCCGGGAGAGGTAGGCACTCAGGTTCTGGACAGAGCTGAAACGTTGTAATTAAAGCCCCAGCCCTTGAAAAATGCACACCCCTCTCTTGGAAAGAAGAGCTTGGTCATTCCCAGTCTCTGCCCTCTTGGGCCGTGGCTGAGGGAGAGGGCTGGGGAAGCAGCTGGAACCTTGGGCGCGTCTAGCAGGCCAAGGAGAGCCCTGCTGAATGTGCCGCCAGCGAGCACACTCAAATCACCACCGAGCCGGGAGCGCCAGGAACCCAGCAGCGCCCAGGGTGGACGGGCCCGCTGCAGGAGGCACTGCCCTGGCAGGGCCGCAGATGCCCAGGCACGCTCTGTTTTGATGCCGGGCCTTCCTGAACAAGTTGGGGCAACCCGAGCACAGGTTCCCGTGGGGAGGTTCCAGAAGGCAGGAACCCTCCCTGGCAGGAAGGCCCTGTGGGAACAGAGTGCCGGTGGGTGGCGTCTCGGCCTGCGACCTCAGCGTGCTCAGCTGTGAGCTCCACTGCTGAGGGGGGGCCCTGGGGACTCGCAGCAGTGACAGGCTGGCTGCACACCCAGCTGCCCTCTTATCGTGGCTCCCTGGGGACATGATGCTCACCCCAGGGCCAGTGGAGCCCCCTCTACTCGTAAGGAGGGCCTCATTTAAAACCCTGACTCCCACGTCCCTCTCATGGCCCCCGTGGGTGGCCTCCGAAGGGGGACGGTGCACTACTGTCCCTTCAGGACAAGCACTACCTTTGTCATGACAAACTCCTACACAGCCCTTGTAGGAGCCGTGGTCCCTGTTGGGAAGGAGAACATTTCTTATGACCAAACTTAAGTGAATCCATGGCATCGAGTTTTTTTTTTTAATTTGGCTGTGCTGGGTCTTAGTTGCGCCACGCAGAATCTAGTTCCCTGATCAGGGATCGGATCCGGGACCCCCTGCATTGGGAGCGAAGAGTCTTAACCTCTGGACCACGAGGGAAGTCCCTGAATTGTATTTTAAGTCACAGAGTTGCCTCCGTGAGAGTCGGCTGTGTGCATGGGAGAAACCACTGCCTAGAACAGTCGTGCCAACCTTGGCACTGCTGGCGTTGGGGGCCTGGCCGCCATCCTGTACATGGAAGGGGGTTGAACAGCATCCCTGGCCTCCAGCCCCCACCCTCTGAACACGAGGAGCACCTTCTTGCAAAGGCGTGACAACCCAAAATGTTTGCGGACAGTATGATGTGTCTTGGGGCTGGAGTCATCCCTGAGTGAAAGCTGCTGGGCTGCAGACAGTTCTTCATGTCCATTCCTTTGTATCCCGGGACCCTTGGCAGGTTGTGCTCAAACCCTTCACGGCATCCCCCACCCAGGACTTGTGTCTCCTCAGAAGAACAGACAGCCCTGGGCCAGCGGCTCCAAAGAGGCAAAGAGCCGTCACCTGCGCCGCTGAGCCACTGAGCCTGACATTTTCCATGAAAATTAAACCACCGTTGACCTTTAGAAATTTAAGCTTCTCAGGGTTATCTGGCTCTCTCTCCCCCGTTAATTATGAATGTTCCCTTCAAAATATATTTGCAAAATCTTTTCCTTGACATGAAACTCGGGGCTTATCTGGCCGACTCTGCCCCTCCATGCCAGCCGCCCGCCTCACCACAGTCAGCACCCCTGGGGTCCTCTCTGACCCCTCCTAGATACCACAGGACAGGCCTGAGACCACACCAGGCCTCAGGGGTCAGGGACAGAGAATATGGGATGGAACCACCCGCCGGTGGCTCAGTTCAGCTTGTCCGAAGACTGGGGCCCAGGAGAGGACCCCAGGGTCAGGCCTAGTATCGAGGAGGGAGGGCGAGAGCAGCCGGACTGGTGGCCTGCAGGTCTGGCTGTCACGGCATCTGTCCCCCACACCACTTTTCCTCCTCTGCAGGAGGAAAGCACGCCTCAGCCTTCCGAGTGTGGTGGAGGAGAAGCCAGACCTGCGTGGCTCCTATCCTTCTCCCAGCCGGGTCACTCACATGTGTGCGCACTCTCCTTTTCCAGTTGTTTCCTGCAGGAGGCGAGCTGGACCCCTGCCAGCCTGGCACCGGCCCGTGTGCAGACAGAGGCCCCCGTGCTGAGGCCCAGCCGAGGTAGGTAGAGTGGGAGGCACCGTGGGACCTTGCCTTGGCCGGAGTCCTCCTCTTGTCTCTCAAAGGGGGAGCGTGGCTGCTTTCCTGGGGCTCCAGCCCCCACCTCTCCCCCACCCTTGCCTTTTGAGCTCCCACTTTGTGAATGAGGGTGATGGAGGTGACCCTGGCTCTCCCTCGAGGGGCCTCACTTTTCTCTGTCTAATAAGGTTGCTAAGCCCTGAATTTCTTATGTGGCTGCGCGGGGTTGTAGTTGCAACATGCTGGATCTAGTTCCCTGAGCAGGGATCAAATCCAGGCCCCCTGCACTGGGAGCACAGAGTCTTAACCATTGGGCCACTAGGGAAGTCCCCAAATTTTTTCATTTTCGCTTTTCGGCCATGCCACTTGGCATGGGATCCTAGTCCCCACCAGGGTTCGAAGCCAGGTCCCCTGCGTTGCAATGCAGTCTTAATCACTGGACTGCCAGGAAGGTTCCCACTCCCACTTGCAAACTTCCCATGCCCCCTGCTCCCTGGGAGTGGAGAACTCCCAGTCAGCACCCTGTACCCAAGCTGGCATCTCTCCCTAGGTCCCTTGGGATGGTGCCCCCAGCTCTGTGGTGGTTTGAATGCATGTTGTGCATTTTATTGGAGAGACAGCCCAGAGCTTTCCTTGAATCTCCATGGAGGGAGTAGGGACCCAGTCAGAGCTCGGAGCCACTGGCCTGCGTGACCTCGGGGCCACCCCTGCTCTGGCACCCTCGGGCCTTCCAGAGTCCCCAGTCTGTCCCGTCTTCTTTCCTGCTTGGTTCTGTTCCCCAAGGCAGCCACCTTCTCTCCCTCCTATAGGCACCGGGTGTGCTCCTCCAGCCCATGGAGGTGTGTGTTGGGAGGGTCCTCTCCCCCCACCCCAGAGCTTCCCTCTCCCAGTCTATCACCTCTGTTCATGTCCTTTCTCCCAGCCTTGCTGACCACCAGCACAGGGCGACAGTCCTCTCCTGTTACCTTGTACTTAAACTGCAGAGCGGTGGCCGATTGATTATTTATGGCCAAGTTTCTGTTTCTGTCTGGCAGGTGTGGAGGAGAGATGAGGGATGCAACCCTTGGCGGAATTTGTCTCCTTTCTCTTCCTCCTGCTCCTCCTCCTCAGGGAAGAGGGGGGCCTCCCACCCCCTGCCCTTGCACACATCTGTGTATAGTACCTGTGGTACCACATGTTGCTTCCCCTGACAGACACACACACCCGCTCCCTGCCTGGGGACCAGAGGCAGTTTAATCAACGTGGCCCCACTGTTGTTTTTTTTAACATTTATTTTTGTTGTGCTGGGTCCTTGTTGCTGCTCACAGATTTTCTCCAGTTGCAGAGAGCACGGGCTCCTCTTTGTTGCAGTGCACAGGCTTCTCACTGTGGCGGCTTCTCTGACTGCAGAGCATAGGCTCTAAAGCATGGGCTTAGTGGCTCCGCAGCATGTCGAATCTTCCCAGACCAGGGATCACACCCATGTCCCCTGCACTGGCAGGCGGACTCTTAGCCTCTGAACCACCAGAGAAGGCCCCTACTATTGCTTAAGCAAAAAGGAGGGAGATTCGTGTGTGAATCTCTGACGGCCTCAATGCAACCCCACGTGGATGGCTGGAAGCCCCCAGGTGGGTCCTGGGGTCTGCTTCTATGGCCCTTGGCCAAGAGAGAAAAGGCAAGAAACTGAGGCCCAGGCTGACCAGTCATCTCAGGGTGACTAAAGCAGGGGGAGCAGAACCACAGTTCCTCTAGTGACAGCCCAGGAATCTGCTAAGCTGTATGACCCTCTGCTCCCTCCCCACAGGCTATACCTATTAGATACGGTGGTGCCCCGCCTGTCTACCCCTTCTATAGGCACTGATGCCCTCCAATGCCAGGTCTTCCAGGACCTGCTCTGGGCACTGGGGAGAAACACAGCTTCTCCCTAGTTGGGTGGGAGCTTGGGGGGTGGTGGTGAGCAACAGACAAATTATTAGCTGGTCAGATGGCAGAGTGGTGGGGAGAAAAAGATAGCAGGGAAGGGGTTAAGATTTTAACCTGTGGTGGATGGGGAGGGAGAGGGAGGGTCCCCCTCCCAGCTTCTCCCTCCCCCACCCCCACAGAGGAGACATTCTGGAAAGAACATTTCAGAGCCCTAAGAAGTGCTACGGGAATGGCCAGGAATTCAGTGTGGCTGCAACAGGGGGAAGAGGGACAAGAGGGAGTGGGTGGGTCTGGAGGCACGGCGGATGGTGTAGGGCTGCGGGGAGAGATTTGGGCTGGGTTTCCATTTCCACAGCCCCCCCCACCAAGTCACTTGAGGGGACAGGATATAAGGGCAGGAGGTGGGGGCCGAGGAGGGTGTGGCAACTGCCCCACAGGAGCCACCTGGTGGGGGAAGGGGCTAGATTCTGGGTGTATTTTCAGCGGTAGAGCCATAGGGCTGGCCATCAGGACCCTGCCTGGTGGGAGGGGGCGTCATGGCTGTCAAAGGTGTTCATCTCTGGAGAGATGGCTCAAGGCTCAGCAGAGCGCCCCCAGTGGAGGCTGGTGGGGCTCTCCAGTGAGCTGTCCTCCTGCCTCCCTTCCCGCCAGGACACGAGTGGGGATCAAGACTTGCGAGGCCGCCAGCATAGAGGACGCGACGGACACCGTGAGGGGCCTGGTCATGGAGCTCTCCAACCTGAAGTAAGGGCTGGGCTGGCACCGTGGACCCACAGTCCCTGGGACAGGCAGAGGGAATGGAGCCAGGGGTGGGTGATGGAGGCCCCAGTGTACCAGTGATCTGGGGGAGCCAGGGTGGGCCCAGCCCCCCGGTGAGGGGCCTCTGGGAAGCTTCTCCTTCACAGAGTTGTCAGGCTCTAAGGAGGGGCTAGAAGGGTCACAGCCTGCCTGCAGCAGGCTGATGCGGACTGTGCACACGCCTGTGCTTATGCGGGTGTGACCCGAGTACCCATGAGCGAGTGAGCCGATGTGAGCAGCCCAGTGTGCCCGAGTGTGAGGTGGGGCACAGCCCAGGTCTGTTTCCACCCAGCCGGCTGATTATGAGCACCCACCGGGACCTGGAGACCTTCAAGCGCCTCAACTACTACCGGAAAGCAAAGCCGGCCGGGAAGGCCCCCACACCCTACACCGCAAAGGGGGCCGGAACCCTCCCCCGAGGGGAGCAGTCCTGGAGGGATCTGTAGCTGGTTCCAAACTGCCTGGGGTTGTAGTGTGTGTTCCTGCAAGCTCACTGGCTCCCAGAAATGTCCTGCCCAACAGTGGGGAACAATCCCTCTGCAGACCCTGTGTGCTCGCTCCCCCCACCCTGCTATCTTGACCTTCTGACGTGCCGGTCCTGGGGGCCCCAGAAACCGTCCCTCAGCTGACGGGGAAGTCAGCTTCCCACGGGAAACACGAGAGGCCCTGCCTCTGTCATCGGCCTCCCCTGGGAGCTGCGTGGGGCGGGAACCTGCTCCTCCCTGTGGCAGGCCTTCTGGGGCCCCAGGAAGCCAGCTGCTTCTGAGCCAGGGGCCCGGGGCCACCCAGATGTTTATCTGAGTTTGCAAATTTCAGCTCCTTAGCTGAGGTTACTGAAGGTTCAGAATTTGTTTCTTTCCTGGAGGAGAAAAGGGCTCGCTTTGTTGGTCATACCCTTGTTTTTCACCGGATTTCCATTTCTTCTGGGAAGCCCATTAATAAATGATGCCTTAGCCAGACCTCAGACCGTGTGACCGACCTGTTTGCGGTTGGAGGTGTTTTCAGTTCCTTGATGGCCTGCCCACAAACCTCCCTAATACCACCTCGTTCTCCTCCTGTTTCTCATGCTCTTTGTGAAGACAAGTTGATGTACTGCCGGGGGCCCCCAGTCCCAGATGGAGTCTAGGGGTCCCCATGCGTTAGCAAGTGTCAGACTCTCCTGGAGCAGGTGGGTATGTGCAGAGATGTGCATGTGTACAAATTCCAGCACACAAGTATCTGTGGACCAATCAGCCCACTGAGACATCTTGACTGTCCAAGCTGGAGTTCAGTGCTGAGTTGGCCTTGCCTCTCCTCTGTGGGACAAGCTGCCGAGAAGCCCTGGTCTAGGAGGCAACCCTGGGTGGGAATCATAACTGATGCAGACACAGCTAATGCCTGGAGGGTGCCGAGGGCAAGCGTGCGCACACCCTGCCCCACCAAGCCTCACCACAGCCCCAGTGAGGTCACACTGTCACTAGCAGTCCCAAGTGCTGCTGTCAAACCCGTTTTGCAGAAGACATTGCTTCTGTTAAATAGGTCACCACTAGGTGGACCAGACCCAAGACTAATTTGTTGCTCTGCCTGTTGCCCCTGCACCCTAACTCCTAGGGCCAAGGCAGGGAGGGCCCTCCTGCCACCACCTTCTTATACCTGGGACATCCCATTCAGGTGGCTCAGAGTCCCCCAGCCTTTTTACCCTGCAGAATGTACAGCCCCTTCCTTGAACCCACCAGAATGTGCCCAGTCACCCTGTTCCCTGGGTCTCAAGCCCCAGTGGCTCTGGCTTATATAATTAGCATTTGTACGTAGCTGAGAGTGGCTGGGGTACTGTGTCCCCTGACTCCATGTGAAACCCTTGGCACTGCTGAGGAGGCCTCCCTCATGTCTTCTTTCTCCTCCTTCCCTTTTCTCTCCAAGCCTGGGCAGTAGGCTGTCTTCAAGGGCCGTTTCTGATCCCTGGCTCACCGCAGCCCTCCTCAGGTGGCCTCAGGTCCCAGATCAAATGGCAAAGCCAAGGGCAAATTCTGGGAAGTCCAAATTCTGCCCTGACTCAACCCCAGGAGACCTTGTAGGCTGGGGGTGGAGACCAGGCTCAGGCCAGCCCTCAGACTGGAGAAGGAATGTGGACTGGCACTTCTTCCCTGCTGCCCCCTCAAGGCTGGTGGAACAAGATCTGGGGGTGGAGACATGGGGTGGGGATCCCCCCAAGCCAAGCCCCCCAGGAGAACCAGATCACACTACCAGGGTGGGGATGGACCTCTGTCCCCTCCCACTCCTGAAGAAGTACAGCCTCCACAGTGCCCCTTGCCCAAGCTGTTGTCTGGCACAACTGACCAGGACATATTCCCATTCCTTATGGCCCCCAACCCTCACCCTGCCCCAACCCAGAAGTCCTTCCCTTGTTCTGAAGGGCCTGGCATGTGACTCTGGCCCCCAGTTTCTGGGGCATCAATGGTAACCTAAACATTCACTGAGGGCTTCTGAGGTGAGGACAACGATGGGGGAACCTCTAATTGTTTCTCCATTGCCCCCTCAAATCAGGCCCCCGCCTCCAGTGTGCTGGATCTACCCATCTGACGTGTCAATATGCAAGAGGTGGCCAGAAAAGTCTGCAAACACAAAAGTCACAGAAACAAGATTCATGGCACTAACTCCACTGCAAATGTCTGCTCAGAAGTGCCGGGCTGGGGCGACCCCCCAGCTGCCATTTCTCGGCCCAAAGCACCTCACCCCAGCGCCCCAGGGCGAAAAGAAATCCAAATAGCAGTTGAGGAAACCGGAGATCAGAGTAACATGTGGAGGCTGAGGGACGCGACAGCCCCAGCGGCGCAGTTCACGATACCTTGTCCCAAGACCGGGCTTCGTATGACGCTGATCCATTCATAAACATTTATTGAGCGCTGACTGGTTGCCCAGCGTTGGGGAAGAAGGGCAGGGGTGCCTGAGGACCACCCCCTTCAGTGACGGGGGCGGGCGCGCTTTGGGCGGTGGTCCCAGACCCGGCTCCTTTGCCAAGCCCCCAGGCTGGAGGCACCGTCTAGGGGGCGGATCCTCGGAGGGTGGGTCTTCCCTGAAACCCAGCCTCCACTGAGCCTGGGTCCCCATCCCCAGGTGAAGGCGTCATCCTGCCCACGCCAGTCTCCTTAGGCAGAAGTTGAGGGGCAGCAGGAAGAGGGAGGAGTTCCAGAAGACTTCCTGGCACCTTTGGAACCTAGATTTTAAAAGCAGAGTTGGGGGGAGGGGAAAAGCATTTAGTAATAAGGATGATTCGATGATCCGGAAGTTCCGACTCAACCTGCAGAGCTGCCGGGGCTCTGGCTCCACCTGCAGGCTCCTTCCGGACTAGCACCCCTGTGCTATTCGCAGCCCCGGGCAGTCCCAGGTGGGACCCAGAGCCAGACACAAAGCAACGGAAACTCCCAACTCTGTCCTGCCGTACTGCCCCCTCGCGGCCGCAGGGCTCCGGGAACCCCGGATTTGTTACACTCAGAAAGTTTCCTGGGAGGACAGCCTCAGGCAGCCTTTCCGTGCCAATATCGTAGTGAGGGCTCCCCGACCCCACCCCACCCCTGAGTCAAGTTTTCCTGTTCCCTCGGGCTTAAGGGGAAAAAAGAAGATTCTGAGACCATCGTCTCTGTGTCGCTTCCGCTTCCTCCCTCTCCCAGTTGGACCTTGTCAGACCTTACAGGAATACTATCCTCTCCCGCAGGCAGTCTCACAACCCTTCTAACGTGTTCCCCGCACAGCCGCCGGGATGGGAAGGGGTCCTCCCTTCTGGTGACTTCCCGAGGGGCCCCCAGTCTAAGAGAGGCAGTAATGGGGTACCGCCCCGTCAAACCGGTCCCTCTGTTGGCTGACTTCCCCAAAGTTGCTAAAACGGATTTCTCTTATAAACCTGCAGAAGCGGAGGTGTTTCGAGTCTGTAATAGTAACTGCTGATACGTAAGCCTAGCTTACTCAAAGCCTGCCGGCTACGGAGGTCAAGGGGATCTAGTTAGAAGTACAGATGCTCTGGCCTCACTCAGGCCTGCAAAACTGGACTCCGAATTTGATGAGCAAGATGGAGGGAACCCTCTGTGGCTGTGCAGACCTTAGGGAGCCTCCAGCCACCCTCCCCGGGGGGTGACCCACACACAGCAAACTCATGGTTCTTTCCCTCCAAACTGATGCCAACTCGAACACCTCTGCCTGGAGGACCAACTTCTTCCAACCCCCTCAAATCCACCCCCACAGCCCAACCCATTAGCCACGGTCTAACACACGCACAGTCTAACACACCCTTAATACACAGACCTACTCGTGTCCCCTTCTCAGCTCCCTAGTACTCAAGTCCAAACTCTTCAAGGCGATCAGCAAGCAGCCCTTCCCCGAAATTTCTGACACCTTCCCCTCCATCCTTCATGCACGCATACTCCCATCCCAGACGCACGGAATTTAACCAAGTTCCCTAGTGAGCCCCAGTGCCCAGACCCCCTTCAGCATTTCACCAAACTGAATGAGGTTTCCAGGAGTCACTTCCTCCAGGAAGCCCTCCTGGACCGCTTTGTCTAGCTTGAGTGCTCCCTTTAGACTCCCCCGTTTCTGTTATAACTGTCACTGTCCCATCTACCACTGAAGGCCAAGCCCAGCCCAGTGCTTGGCACAGGACAAGCCTCACAAACCACCTGGCGAATGAGTGGACAAGTGAGGCTGTTTCCCTCTGGTCACGTGGCACCTGCATTCCGCACAAGATTGCAGCCCCTGCTGTACCTGTTGCCAGACCTCATCACTAGTCCCCACGGCCTCCCTGCTAGCTCACCCTGCGCCTGAAAACAATGTTCCCTCTATGGGCCCAGAGAAGGAGAGTGTCTTGCCCAAGGTCACACAGGGAACCCCAGCCCCAGCTTACCCACTAGGGCAACAGTTCTAGAACACGGTTCTAAGCCTTCTATTGTGTATGGATTCTCTCCCCCACCCAACCCTCTGAAGTGGGTCAGCCCAGGGGTTAACCCACTTCTCAGAGGCTCTAAGTCAGCCCAGGGCAGACCCCCCTCTGCAGCGAGTCCCCCCAGCCACCTGCACAGGCACCTCCTCCTCGGCGCGGTCCGTGTCCAGGGTCCTGCGTCCTCGCCTTGTCCGAGCGGACCAGCTTCTTGCCGGCCGAGTTCCGGGTGGTGTAGCTGTAGACGGAGGTGTAGCCCTGGCCGGTGAGCGGGCAGAAGCGGCGGGTGTGGGCGCGCTCGCGGGTGGCCCCGCACTGGGGGCACACGTAGTCGCGGAGGATGGGGCACAGCACCCGGCCCGCTTCATCCTTGAGCACGTGGGACTGGTAGATGGCCCGGGACTCGCCGTTGTGTTTGCAGAAAGAACACAGGCGCTCGGGAGCTGGTGAGGATTCAGGGCTGGGTCGCTGACCCCCCGGTTCGGGCACTGCTTCTGGCTGGCGATCCAGCCTGGTCTCCGGCTCCTCTTCTTCACGCTGAGCCCCAACCAGGCGTGCCAAACCCAAGTAGTCTGTCCACAGGTTGAAGGTCCCCATGGCTGGGCCCCGTGTGCCAGGTGGAGGGGCAGAAGACAGGAGAAACCCAGCCGCCCCCAAGCTGGTCTCTCTACTTCTGCCTACTCTCCCTTCCCTTCCCCTCTCTGGAGCCGAGGAGTCTGGGCTGTCAGTTCCCTCCTTATACTCCAAGGGGGTGTGAAGAGGGAGGAGCAGGCTGTAGGAGGTTCCCTATTGCCACAGGGGGCTTGCTGCAGCTCCCCCCAGAAATGCACCTGCCACGGGGCTGCATGGCCTCTGGGTAGGCTAAGGGTGAGGGGGCGTGACAAGACACAGGCTGCAGGGGGTACCAGCAATAAGCAGCCACACACCCCACCCAGAGGGCACTGAGAGGGCTGCCCTTGTCTACTCCTCCAGGAGAACCAGAGTGATGCAGGTGGGGGCATTGGAAGCCCCACCCCAAAGACTAGCAGTGCTGTAGTCAGTAACTTAGTAACTTCTTTCTTCCTTCTCCAGGACTGGGGGAGGGGGGAGGGGGAGCCACTGACCTTCCAGCTGACTTTGGAAGGAGGATGGGCCTGTCTTATGGTGGGGGGGGGGGGACAAGGACCAAGGCCCCTACCTCTGGTCACCCTCAGGGAGCTTTCACACCCCTTGTCAGTGGAACCTCCTTTTAGCTGATGAACAAACGGGTTTGAAGTCACCTGCCCTGGGGTTATTCACGAAGGCAAACAAAGCCTGCCTCCCCCACCAGTTACAGGAGCCTTAGGTGTTGTGGAGTCAGTCTCTCCAGGTCCTGGGGTGGAAAAGGGTTTGAGACTGAGGATTATGGGGAAGAGAGCACAGGCACAGGTGGGGCTAACGGGGCAGAGGGGAGACCCCTAGATTGGCCAGGACCTTGATTGCCCTCTCAAATGAGACCTGCGCTCCATCTCAGGAGGATGCGGTGTGCCCCCGAGTCACCCAGGTGGGACACAGACTGGCAGGTGATCAACGGGCATCAGGTGCTAGGTGGGCAACTGAAGGTAAAGGAGGGGTCTGCAGGTACCAGGTAAGAAGGGTGAGAAAGCAGGGCCCGAGACTGGAACTCAGAGAAGAGGTGACGTGCCGCCTACACACCTCATTCATTCATTCATTCAAGAAAGCTTCACTGAGCCGTCTGGAAGCAGGGCCCCCTAATCCCTTTCAGAAAGGTTTTTCAGCTGCCCAGTCCTAAACTTGTAATTCCTGTCCACAGCCCTCCAGGATTGATGCCCCCAAATCTAGCCTGTGTCTTTAAGTACCCCAGACACCAGCCCTCCTCGAGGGGTGAAAGGCCAGGGTCAGGGTCAGGTTCTGGCTGAGCAGTTTTGGGGGGCGGGAGCGGGGGAGTCCAGGATTGTGTCTGGCCCAGCCACAGTGACATTCATCCCTCGGTGGGTCTGGTCTCTGTCACAACCCACCGACAACAATGAATGTTGATTGTGACCTTCGCTGTGGCCTAAGGGAGGGGATGTGTTCGGGATCCCCTGCCCCTGCCCCAGATCTGAAAGTTGGGGGTCGTGATGGGTGGGTGGGTGGACGGCAGTTCCAGGCCTCGGGGTCCACTCAACGGTCGATGGTTTGCCTGAGCTGCCCAAACTCACCGACAGGTTGAATGTTCCCCCAAACCCTTGGCAACTCCTTGGGGGGCAGGGAGTGGAGGCTGGCGGGGGGGGGGGGTCAAGGAACCGGGTAGGGTGAGGGAGGGGAAGGGAATGAGAGACTTAGAGAATCTATTAAGTCAGGGAACAGATAGCAGGAAGGAGCCAACTCTGCTCCAGGACAGGGAAAAAGGAGATAAATCTAAGTAATAATATCAGCAGATACTTCTGTCACCTTTGCTATGCAAATATAGCAGCAGCGGGCGCTGGGCTTCTAACCCATTTAGTCAAAGCATTCTCAAAAGGGCCCTCAAAGGTGCATATTTCTTCCAATTATCAGTTTGGGAGACAGGCCAGAACAGAGGGCACCCTTAGCTAGAGGCAGAGGAGGGATTCCGAGAGGCCCCAAGAGATCTGGAGGCCAAGTGGTTCTGGCCCCGGGGGCATGGATGCAACGGAGAGATAAACAAGTCATTTTAATACAATGTAATACCTAAGTGAGCTTCACCGTGTTCCGGACACAATGGTTTATGAATCACAACAACCCAAGGTGGTTGGGGGGAGGGTTGTCTGAGTCTGCACTTTGCAAATTCGAGCCCCGAGGTGGGTCCACCTGCTGGTTGGACAAGGGCGAAGCTAGAGGATCGCAGAGGGTCCCGGGCTTCCAAACTCGGGCCCTTGTCGATCAGACGGGGGCCCAAGCGCATAACTACACGAGGCTTACCCCGTTAATGCTCTTCCCCATTTCTTCACCCTCAAACCCGGTCCCCAGTCCCTCCCTCCAGGGGCGGCTGTAGAGTTAGCCGTCCTCCCCCTCGGGTGCCCCCACGCACAGTCTCAGAGAAGGCTGCTCCCCACCTCCCTGGGTCTGGGAGGTCTGGGACCCCCTCCCCCCAAGAGAATGGCCTAGACTTCAAATTTCCAGTCCCCTTCCATTTCACTGACGGCAATATCGAGCCCCAAAGGATAAACCGCTTGCCGTAACACTTAAGGCAAATCAGATCCCCTAGGTGTGCTGAGCTTGAGTGAACCCAAAAATGACCTTCCGCGGAGGAGGCCAGAGGAAGCACGGCGCTCGGAGCCCCACCCTCGAAATCCCCACCTAGAGCCAGCCTCCAGAGACCTGCCCCTCGCAAGCCACCGACTCCAGTCCGACCCCTCAAGGCCCGCCCCCTCGAAGCCCACCCACAAATTGCACATCCCTAGGACCCTCCCTCTAGAGCCCGCCCAGATAGACTCCCATGTAGCCCGCCCCCAAACTCAATCTCCATAAAACACGCCTTCTAACCCGGTCCTCCAAGAGCCCACCCAGCTCCTCTAAGGCCCGCCCCGGGGCCTCGCTCTCTGAGCTCACCTCCGCTGGCCTCCCATCTACAGCTGTCTCCGGGAGCCCCCGCTAGGGCCTCTCAAATCCTCCTGCCCAGACCCCCAGAGACCTCGTCCCTACGCGTCCCCAAGGTCGTTCCCAGGGATCTCAACTCCGTGAAGGTCCGCCGGGGACCCCCTCGGAGCCCGACTCCCGTAAGACCCGCCCCTCCCCGCCCCGGATTGCGTTCCCCAGAGCCCGCCCTCTCGCCCACCCGGGACCAGTCCGGTTCCCACCCCTGTCTGGAGCTCCGCGCGGAGACTCCTCTCCCAAGGACCATCCACCCGCCCTGCAGAGCCCTCCCCCATTCAGGCACAGTGTATCCAGGCCTTTCTTAGGGCGCGTGTTGGGAGAGGCGATCACCTGCAGGGAGGACAGCGGTCCTAACAAGCAGAATGCTGGGAGAGGAGGGTAGGTTAGGAGGGCAGGGGTATTAACAACAATGACAGTGATTCTAATAATGATGCTTTACATAATCACCCTGTTATTAGGATACACTGAGGAAGGTGAGGTTTTATCAATGAGGAAGGTGAGGTTCTGAGAGTTTGGACCAGAACTCTCTCAGCGGTTCTTAACAACCAAGAGGTTAGAATGCCAGGTCATGGAGAGGCACCGTGGCCACAGTGCGCTGGGGGTGGGAGAGGGGTCTTCCGGGGACCACTGCTCCTTTCCCTGAGGGCTTTGACTTTGACCTACCTCAGGTAGGTCCTAGTAAGGGGTCTCCCCAACTCAGGAAGGCAGGGCTGGGGCCAAAGGATGGGCCTTGGGATCAAAGAGAGGTGCCCCAGGCCCGCAGCCCCCAGCACCCCCCTATGGGGGAAGGGCTGTCCGGACATAACCTGGGGTCTGACTCTCTCCCTTTGTCTGTCGTGGTGGGTATAGGCTTCCCACCCTGCTGTGTGTTTGGGTCCTCCTGTCTGGGTCTGACTGTGCCCCTCAAAGGCTGGTATCAGTCTGGGTCCCCAGCCTTGCTGTGTGCGCCCCTCCCTGGCTGTCTGGGGTCATCCGTGTCTGGCCCTTGCCACCTGATCTCCCCTATATCCGTCCGCCTGTTCCCTCCATGTCTGGAGCTGCCCTTTGATGAAAGGCGGCCTTGGATCTGTCTCCCTTCTCTCTGTCTGCACCTGGGGCCCTTCAGCAGGTGGCTGAGTGTTTCTCCCGCCAAGTGTCCTGAGGCCTCCGGGGATGAAGGGGCCTCCAGTCTGACTTTGAAGCCCAGCAGGGTGGGAGGCAGGGAGCTGTCTCCTCCCACCCCCAATCTGGGGCCCTGCCTCTTTCTCCTCCCTATCCCTGGGACCCCACACTACAGCTGGGAGGGCCTGTCTGGGCTGGGAATGACTGGGTGGGGGGCAGCCTTTCCGCAGCCAGGCTGACCCAGAGCCTATCCCCACCCCCACCCTCATCCTAAGCTCAGGAAGGCAGAGCAGCTGGCATGGGGTCTGGGGGTCAGGGGTCAGAGGTGAGAGGTTCCAGTGGAGCCAGATGGGCAGGCAATGGGTGGAGGCAGCTCTGCTGTCAAGTTGAAGAACAAGGTGCTGGTGTGGAGGTGGGAGCGGGGAGGAGCACAAGGTTCGAGATGCAGGGCTTCCGGGGTATCTAGTGGCTTGTGTGCCCCTCCTGTGTCCCAATGTGCATATGTCCCTGTGTCTGTGCCCTTGTGTGTGTGTGCACAGGACCTGGCGGCGGGGAACACGCGGAGGAGGAGGTACTCAGGGCCTGGCAGACAAAGAGCCCATTATGGAATGTGCAGTGGCAGTGTACACAGGAGTCCCCATGTGGGGTCTCGTTGATGGCCCAGGCTGTCTAGACTGGCAGGCAGCAGGCCCCTCATTTCCATGATACCTACATGGCCTCTCAGGTTGCCACCCCGCCCTCCCCAGGCTTCCTCTCCACTTGCTGGCTGCTCAGGCTTTTGACTCCACGTCCTCAGACAAGGGGCTTGTCTGTCCTGCTCAGGACCCTGAGGGCAGCCAGTTCAGCCAGGAACCTGAGTTTCCTTCTCAAGCCCACCAGATGTGGGGCCAGGGCTGGGGGAGGCGAGAAGCCTCCCTGGAGTTGGGGTTGGGGGCCGTGGAGGGGCCTGGGAGAGGCTGATGAGAAATTCAGACACTTCTACCAAGGCTTGTAGCGCAGAGTGACCATAGGTCTGGGTCAGGATGGGCCCCATCTGCAAAAATGTAGGCAGCAACTGCCTATGGGCCTGTTACTTGGAGGCTGTGATGGGCTTGAGGGTCCAAAAGCTACTTTGGTGGGCTATTTTAGGGGGTCTGTGGGTGTCCGTTAGTTAAGGTAGGCATGTGCCATAATGGGTGGCTGGCTGTCTCTACACCAGTTGTCTGTGTTGGCACTCCCATGGGCTTCTGTTTGTGTGTGGATGTCAGTGTGACTGTGGGTATGTGTCAGGCTAATTGTGGGTAATTGCAGGTCCATGTGTGAGCCGGTGTACATGGGTGTCTGGTGTCTGTCAATGTCACTGTGGGTGACTGTGGTCTGTCATCTGATGATGGTGCCCCCCTGACCCCTCCTCACTAAAAATTCAGCTCCAGGAGGATAGGGATCTTCATCTCTTATAACCTCAGGAGAGAACAGTCCCTGGTACCTAACAGATGCTCAGTAAACAAGGGCTGGATTTGTGGGCATTCAGGTGACTGTGGATTTCTACATGTCTCTATGTCCTTTTCCTGTATGTCATTTTCACTGCAAATGTGTTACTGTGTCTGTAGATCAGTGTTTTGTTTTGTTTTTTTGCTGCACTGGATCTTAGTTGTGACATGTGGGATTTTCAGTCTTTGTTGCAGCATGCGGGATCTTTCATTTTAGCGTGTGGGATCTATTTCCCTGACCAGGGATTGAACCCAGGTCCCCCTGCATTGGGAGCATGGATTCTTAGCCGCGGGAGCACCAGGGAAGTCCCAGGGGTGTCTAAGGGTATAATCAAGTGTCAGGGCGGGTGACTATGGGTGTTGGTACTATTGGACTGTTCATATCTGTCTGTGGGTGACAGTGATGTAATGGTTGTCTGGGAGGGTCAGTTTAACTGTATGTGTGTAGATTAAGATTACTATAACCTGATGTCAAAATCTCAATCATCTGTGCAGGCCTTTACCGTCTGTGTGTGTGTGTGTCAGTTTGCCTGGGTGACTGGGTGTGTCCTTGCCTGGGCAGGCACACAGAGATCTATGTGTGCATGTCCAAGTTCTTGAGAATAATGGTGTCCATGTGTCCCTGTGTTGGGACATTTACCTAGCTTCGGTTGTCAGATTACTCTGATGACTGTGGGCACCTGTGGGTGCCCATGGGACAGTGAGCATAGAAGTGTCTGTGTGTGCAACAGAAAACTATGTGTGTGTGTCAGTGTTATGTGCAAGGATATGTCTACCCCGGTTGGTGGCAGCTTCGTTTCTCTGTGGCAATGTTTTCCCAGGTGTCAGCCCTGGGTGTTCTTGTCATTGTGGGTGATGTGTGCCCACGTGGCAGTGTTATGATGGGTGACTGTGTGTGTACATCAGCGTTCTGGCAGGTGATGTGAGTAACAATGGGGATGATTTATGTGGGAGTATAGAGTGTAGATTTGGGGTCTTCATCTAATTGTGACTCTGTAAGTGTATCTGTGAGCAGTCCAGGGAGGTGGAGAATCGGTGGGAAAGGAGATGGGGGAACTGAAATGTAGTGGGATGCAGGGTGTATCTCAGATCCCATCAGCCAATGAGGGGTCTTCTCCGTCCCCTCCCCCCGCCCCCAATGCATGTCCTCCAGGGCGAGGTCCCTGTGAAAGGCGCCTTGTCGCTTTAAAAGGGTTCCCCAGTAGTGGGATTCCCGGCCAATTTTTCCTTTTTACGGCCTCTTTTTGAGGGCGTGTTCCTGTTAGCAAACCTTGGCCCGGGTAAATACTCTGCATCCGGCGGTAATGACAAGCGGGGGCAGCGGCGGGGGGCTGGCTGCGGAGGGCCCCGGGGCTCCGGCAGGCGGCGCCGCTGTCGCCCCTGGCCCGCCGCCGCAGCCAGGCCCGAGCGGGAAGCCCCCGCCGGGATCCGTCTCCGCAGGGCCCGCACAGGCCTGCACGCCCGTGAACTTGGCCGGGAGCGCCTACTCGAACGCGCGCGCCGGCTCAGAGCCTCTCCCGGTCCGGGATATCCGAGGCCCCCATCCGCCCTGCTCCCCCAAGAACAAAGCTGGCCGCCGCCCGGCTCCAGGGCCTCCTACGGTCAGGTGTCAGGAGGCCCGGCACCCATGCCCCTCCGACCCTCAGCCTGCGTCCCCTCCCCACAGGGGCATCTCGGCCCGCCCTCCCCCCGGCGGCCCCCAGCTGGCCTGGGACTTCTGGGTCTGTCCCCTCTGGAGTGGGGGTCTGGTCCTCCGAGGGCCCCTCTCGGGGAAAGCGAGACACAGAGAAGCCGCCAGGGCCTCCCCGCCCCCCTTCCCCAGCCGCCGCAACAATGGAGGGCCGGGCTGCAGAGGCCGGGGCGCCCGCCCCCCGGCCGCGAGCAGGTGCGCGAGGGGGCTGCGGCGGGTCCCGCTGCCGCCCCGCCCCGCCGCGCCCCCTCCCCGCGGGCGGCCCCCGCCCCGCTCGCGCCCCGGGCCCGCCCGGCGCCCGCGCTCACCTCGTTTTGGGGCCGCCGCCTTGTTTCCCCCTCTTCTGTCCAAAACCCGCCCGGAAAAGCCCCCCGAGCCGCGAGGCGCCGGCACGGGAAATTGCATTTTGGCGGCTCCGGGGCTGGGCGGGGGCTCCCCAGGCCGCGGGCAGGGGGAGGGGACCGCGAGGCTCCGGCGCCGGCTCGAACCCGCGGCCGCCGCCTCCCACCCGCCCGCCCGCCTGTCTGTCTCGGTGACGTGCCCGCGCTCCCCGCCGCCACCGCCCCCTCCCACCTCCCGGCTCCTGCCGGGCGGTGGGTCCAGCCGCGGCCGTGTGTGCCCCGAGGCCTCCCGCCAGGCGCACCAGGATGCAAGCGGGGATGCCCACGGGACTCCAGGACGCAGCTCCCGGCCTCCGCGCAGGGGACACGGGGACACGGGGGCGCGAGCGGGCACACGCTGGAGCCCAGATGCACGCAGACCTCAAAGGCGCACGGGGAGCAGACGCGCACAAAGGCACGCGGACCACAAACACAGGGAAGGGTGTGCGAGGGACTTCCAGACACAAACCCAGCCGAGGGAATGGTAGGACACGGGGCACCCGCCACACAACCTTGTTCATAAAACCCACTACACACGTAGGGGCACCTGGGGCCACACAGACACATGCAAGATACAGACACGCACCACATCCAGCGACAAGAAGAATGTCTTCAGAACTGAAACAGAGTACACAGAGCATCCCAGGGGCATACACAGAAAATCCTGGCACAGAAACAGACAGACTCGCAGGAATGGCCCCAAAACACGTACACACACGCCCAGGGTCTCACACAAGGTACACAGACATACCGGTGTAAACATAGAACCAGCACACCTCCCCACTCATCAAGTGCACAGCCATGGGAACACCCTGACACACAACAGTTCAGCACACGTGGATGGATACACAGACACAACACGCGGTTATATACACAGAACAGAAATACACCCATAAGACATGTCAGGTACACAATCTCAGGGGTACACACAGACACACAAAGTCCCCCCTTCCCCCGGCAGGTCCTAGGGTTACAGGGTCCACGTGTGCGTGCTAAGTCGCTTCAGTCGTGTGTGACTGAAGCGTGACCCTATGGACCATAGCCTGCCAGTCTCCACCGTCCTTGGGATTCTCCAGGCAAGAATACTGGAGTGGGTTGCCATGCTCTCCTCCAGAGGATCTTCCCAACCATGGGATCACACCTGCAGCTCTTTTATCTCTGCGTTGGCAGGCGAGTTCTTTACCACTAGTGCCACCCGGGAAGCCCAAAGGGTCCATAAAGACACACAAGATACAGGGATGCTTGGGGCCATGTGTACCTGGGACCATCCAGTGTAAATACACAGACAGGCCAGGTACAGAGATCACATACAGGAGATGGACTCAGAAGTTGTGCATGGGGTGGGGCTCCCCTGATCCCCCCGAGATGCTTACACGGAGCCCCCGTGGTCACACACACACACACCAGGTACGTGGCACACACAGCAGCAACAGTACACCGCTGGAGGATTCCTCCAGGAATTTGCACAGGTCCCCCCTTATACTTCCCATCAATACACACAATGCTGGCCTGCCGTGGCCACCTCGACTGGCAGAAAGAAGTCACCTCAGGGCAGTCTGTGGTGCCCGCTGAACTTCATGGCCCAGGACTGAGCTGACCAATTTCTCATTTTGTGTATTTCTTCCCTGCTCCAGTCTAAGCCGGGGTAAAGGAAACCTTCGAGCCCCTCACCTCCCCAAAACCCAGGCCTTAACCCTTTTGGGATCAGGGCCCTGATCCACCAGGCAACAGCCCCCCCCTTCATCCCCCTCAATGTCCTGCCTCAGTTTCTCCTTGATAAGTCTCCTTTTCCCACACCTTCCTTCTTTCCTCAGGTCTCAGCCCAGAAAGCCAAGCTCCAGCAGGCCCAGGAGGGTGGATATTCCCTTGGGAGTCCCCCAGAGGCCTTTGGGGTTCAGCCCTACTCTGTACCTGACTTCCCTGCAAATAGGGGCTAATTCCTTGGAGGAGAAGGAAGAGGATGTGAGTAAACAGTAATTGGGCCTCAGCAGTTGGAGACAGCTTTGTGGATGTCCCTTATGCACCCTCCCCATTCTAACTGAAAAAGATTGCATTGAAATGATGTCTTCATTCAATCCCAGCTATCGCAGACTCTTCCCAGCAAGCCAATGAAGCGCATATTGTGATTTTTACATACAGGCAACTGAGGACCAGAAAGGGACTGCTGTTTGCCCAGTGAGGCACAGCCGTAGGCTGCAGAGCTGGGATTCTGTGCAAGGTCTTTCCCCATCTCCCAGGATCCTTTTGAAGAAGCACTCAGGCCCGCTAAACTTCCCACAGCCAGCAGCAGGGGGCAGCAGACTCCAGAGCCCTCGGGCTGCCGGAGTGCGCTGGCTCTCAATTCCCTCTTCCTCCTAGCCGCTGAGGACTCTGCATAGACAACCTCCCCCCCGCCGCACCCCCTCCCCCGGCCCCGCCGCACGTGGTCCCTCTTAAGGTCTAGCTCTGCTCCTTCTTGCTGCAACACAAGCTGGGTGGGCAGCCTCAGCATTCCTGAGCTGGGTCAGATCAGGAGAGAGGACTCCTGGATCCTGGCCCAGTGGTTAGTCCCACCCCCTACCCCAAAGTCCTCTGAATATCCCTCGGAGCCCATTGCAGGATGGGAGGGGCAGAGAGGGAAGCCCCAGTGCCCAAGCTGCCTGGTTCCTTCTGGCGTGGGAACTGCCTGCCCCACCCCAGACCCTAGTTCTGGGGCCCCTGCCAGTGCTGACTCATAGGGGACCCACGGCTGTGACTCAGCCAGCGGTCCTTCCTGAACCTCTCCCTGAGAGATTTTCCACCCCATATCACCTCCTGTCCCCTGGGGGGGTCGCCTTAGGGACCCAGATGTAGCCCTGGTGGGTGTGTCAACCAGAAGGGTCTTCTCAACTCCCATCAGTCCCCGAGCCCCAGTCCCCAAGGACCCCCCTGCAAGGTTGTGGCCATGACTGGGTGTGCCGGGCTGTGGGGGTCTTGGGCGGTGTCCGTATGTGCCCAAATGTGTGCCTAGGCAAGGCTCAGGCTGTGAACACACCTTCCTCCACATCCCACTGGAGTCCGGGCAGCGACTCTCCAAGTCCATGTGAGGCCTGGGCTGGGAGCTAGTTCACTCAACCACAAACCAGCTTCTCCAGCCATGTTCCCTGTCTCCGGAAATGGCAGCTCCATTCTTCCAGCTGCTTCAGCCAAAACCCTTCTTAACAAATGCAATCCATTAACAAGTTCAGTTACTGTCTCTTCTAAAGGCATCCTCCACTCTCCAGAGTTCCCACCCAGGGCCACCCCACCGTAATCTCTCCCCTGGACCTACGCAGTTGCCACCTCCTTCTCCCTGTGCTCCAACCTCACACAGTCTGTTCTACCATGGCCCAACAGCACCAGTGAATGCCTTAGTCCCTTCCCTGCTCAAAACTTTCCATGGTTCCCATTTCATTCATACCAAAAGCCCAAGTCCTCCCCACAGCCCTGCACACTATATCTATCTTGTCCCCTCCCTGCCTCACCTCCTTTCCTCCTTCCCTCATTCCCTCTGCGCCAGCCACATGGGCCTCCTCACTGTTCCACAAACACACAGGGTATTGTCCGGCCTCAGGACCTTTGCACTGGCCATTCCCTCTGCTCAGGACTCTCTTCCCCCAGGTACCCACAAGGCTGCCTCCCTCACTTCCTTCAAGTCTCTACTTAAATATCATGTCCTCAGTGAGACCTTCCCAGATGCCCCTCGTTAAAATCCCACCCCCTTGCTTTAGCTTGTTCTTTTTTTCATAACTCTATTTTTTTTTTATTTTTTGGTTGCGCTGTGTCTTCTTTGCTATGCGCAGGCTTTCACTAGATGCGGCAAGCAGGGGCTACTCTTTGTGGTGGGTGGTGTGCAGGCCTCTCATTGCAGTGGCTTCTCTTGTTGCAGAGCACAGGCTCCGGTAGTTGCAGCACGTGGTCCCAAGGGCTACTGGAGCTCAGGCTCATTAGTTGTGGCACATGGGCTTAGTTGCCCCATAGCATGTGGCATCTTCCCAGGATCAAAGCCATGTCTCTTGCATTGCAAGGCGGATTCTTAGCCACTGTACTACCAGGGAAGTCCACCCTATCACCTTTGAACATTATATGTTGGAGCACCGAGAGCAGAGTCTCAGACTGTTGTCTGGACGTATTGATGATCACTACATTTCTGACGTGTTGAAGAACAAAATGACGTGGCGCCTGCCTGCCTGCCACTGGCAGGTGAGGCAGTCACGTAGCTAGCCAAGAGTTTCCAGAGCTGAAAGCCAGAAGCATAAGGGAGTACTGGGGAGGCGTGGGGCCAGTCTGGAGGATGAGGTGCAATCAGGGAAGGCTTCTGGAGTGGGTGAGGTCATGCAGGGCCTTGGTGGTCAATGAGGGGTTTGGATATAAGTATAGGGTGGGAAGATTTGGAAAGTTTTATTTGTTTTAATTTAGTTTTTTATGGCTGTGCTGGGTCTTCATTGCTGTGCATGGGCTTTCTGCAGCTGTGGTGAGTGGGGGCTACTCCCCAGTTGCAGTGCTCGAGCTTCTCATCTCAGTGGCTTCTCTTGTTGCAGAGCCCAGGCTCTAGGACACGTGGTCTTCAGTGGTTTCGGCACATGGGCTTAGTTGCCCTGCAGCATGTGGAACACTTACTCCCCGATCAGGGACTGAACTCGTGTCCCCTGCATTTGCAGGCAGATTCTTTATCTTTGAATCACCAGGGAAGCCTGGGTTTCTATTTGTAGTTAAATATATTGAGTTATTATTTACACAGAGTAAAATTCTGCCTTTACATGGTTCTTTGAGTTTTGACATATGCATACAAGTTGTGTAACCATTGTCTGAAATCACGATGTAGCAGATTTAGTGGGAGGTGATCAGCAGGTCCACCAGGGCAAGCACACAGCAACCAGGACATGAGTGGAAGCAGAGGGCCAACGAGGAGACCCATGTGGCTGGCTGTCCACCAGCTTGAATTAGGACGGAGGCCCCGGGGAACAGGTGGAAACAGGCAGCTTCAGGAGGCAGACGGGTCTCAGGGGTGGACCAAGTGTGGGGGCCAAGGAACCACGGAGGAAGGATGAGCAGACAGAGTCGGAGACACCTGAGGGCCCCCTCGAGGAGATGATTGGAGAGGAAGGTCATCAACACGTAGTGACCAAAGCTCTGCCTGGGGAGGAGAGCGTTTGAGAGGCATTTCAAAAGACTGAGGAGGAGCAGGAGGAGGAGAAAGGCCACCAGGAGAATGTAGTGTCCTGCGGCCAAGGAGGAAGTAGGCAAAGGCAACAGATTCTTTTGTGGGTTTTTTTGCCACACCGTGCGTCATGTGGGATATTAGTGCTCTGACCAGGGATCCAACCCTTGCCCCCTGCGGTGGAAGCATGGAGTCCTGACCCCTGAACTGCAAGGGAGCTCCCCAAAGTTGACAGATTCTGTACAGAGGTCGAGGACAGAGGTGACTGGGAGCATTGGCCTGACTCACCACTTAGTGTGATCAGGCACCCCCTTGAGAAGTAAGGAAGAGAAAGAAACAGGCAACAAGCCCACTACTCTCCAAGAAAAGTGCTGTATACTTTTAAAGCCACGAATGGGCTTCCCTGGTGGTTCAGCAATAAAGAATCCACCTGCCAATGCAGGAGATTTGGGTTTGATCCCTGGGTCAGACCTTGGGAAGATCCTTGGGAAGATCCCCTGGAGGAGGAAATGGCAACCCACTCCAGTACTCTTGAGCCTGGGAAATCCCAATGACAGAAGAGCCTGGTGGGCTACTGTCTATGGGGTTGCAAAGGAGTCAGACACGACTGAGCCACTAAACAATAACAACAGAGCCACAAATGTGACCTGCCACGTGTGTAATAAAACAATTTTTAGTAGCCCCATTACCGGTTTGCTTGTTTTTGTTTGGGGGGGGGGTCTTATGGCCACAGTGAGTGGCATGTGGCATCTTAGTTCCCCATCCTGGTATCGAACCAGTATCCCCTGCAGTGGAAGCTCAGAATCTTAGCTGCTAGACCACCAGAAAAGTCCCCTAGTAGCCTCATTACAAAAAGTAAAAGAAACAGGTGAAATGAATGTTGATAATATATGCAATTTAACCTGACATATGCAAAATAGCATGGTTTCAACATGTAATCAAGATTTTTTTAAAAAATTCTTGAGATATTTCACATTCTTGAAAACAAGCTTTATATTTACAACATATCTCAGTCTGGAATAGCCAGGTTTCAGCTGCCCAGTAGCCAAGTGACAAGTGGCAACCTCACTGGTAAAGCACAAATCTAGACAGGACTCAATTTTGCCCTCTGATGACTCACCTCACTCACATTTCCCTAATCCCCACCCTATCAAACCCTGTCTATTATTTGATTTCCCACACAAAAGTGTGTACATGAATGTTCATAGCAACATTATTCTTGTTTGCTAAAAAGTGAAAAACACCCAAATGTCCATTAACTGATGAATGGATTTTAAAAAATGTGGCGTATCTATACCACATATGATTTAGCAATCAATAGGAATGAAGTTGCGATACATGCCACAACTTGAGCACATCTTGAAAAGTGAATGAAGCTAGTCATTAAGTCACATTGTATGAGTCCATTCGTATATAGAGACAGAAAGGAGTGTAGGGGTACAGTGGGTGGGGGAGATGGGGGCATCTGGGGAGTGATCGCGTATGGGTACTGAGTTTCTTTGGGGGGTTAATGAAAATGTGAAAGTTACACAATTCTATGAATATACTAAAAACATTGAATTATTTACTTTAAATAGGTTCGTTGGGGACTGCTCTGGCAGATCAGTGGTTTGAGACTCCATGCTTCCACTGCAGGGGGTGTGGGTTCAATCTCTGATTGGGGAACAAAGATCCTGCAAACCAAACATTGTGGCCAAAAAAATAATAAAAATTGTACATAAAAAAGGTTAATTTATGATACATGAATTTTATATCAATAAAGTTGTTATAAAAAATTTTTAATCTTGATGTTTTAGTAAGTAGGTGGCATTACTGGTAAAGAACCTGCTTGCCAGTGCAGGAGACATAAGAGATGTGTGTTCAGTCCCTGGGTTGGGAAGATCCTCTGGAGGAGGGCACAGCAACCCACTCCAGTATTCTTGCCTGGAGAATCTCCATGGACAGAGGAGCCTGCCAGACTACAGTCCAAGGGGTGGCAAAGAGTCGGACACGACTGAGCAACTGAGCACCCACACACTGAGTAAAGTTTTGGTGTCCCCATAAATTTTGCCCTTAGTGGATCTCTGCTCTCAGCCTAGTCCAGGCCCTGCTGTCCTTCCCACACCAAGCTTAAGAAGGACAACTGGGACTTCCCTGGCCATTCAGTGGTTAAGACTTTGCACTTCCTCTGCAGGAGGGGCAGGTTCAATCCCTGGTCTGGGAATTAAGACCCTGGATGCTACACTATGTGGCCAAACCCCACCCTCCCACCCCCCCCCCCAAAAAAAAAACACAGAGGGACTGCAAGGAGAGGATGCCTAGGTGGAGGGCTAGCAAAGTCAGGGAGATATGCTGAGACGTTTCGCCAGTACCCTTGTTTCCTACCAAAGTCATGGGCTTCCTGAGTTGCAGGCTCTCCCGGGGTGGGAAGAATGATGCCTTCAAAGCCTGATTCCAAGGGCCCTGGCCTACACGCCCAACCAGACAGCCTGACTCAACTTTACCCACTGTATGCGTGTGACCCTCCACTGTCCCCCTAGTGACTCAGGCAACCTAAAAGCCCCCTCTCTGGGAACGCTCTGCTGCCCACGGTG
Source organism: Bos grunniens (assembly GCF_055505025.1). Taxonomy (NCBI): domain Eukaryota; kingdom Metazoa; phylum Chordata; class Mammalia; order Artiodactyla; family Bovidae; genus Bos; species Bos grunniens. Next base: position 11,899,653 of record NC_141171.1, read on the forward strand.
ACTCTTCACAGACATTGCAGAAGCAAGCTGGCGCCTCCCCGGCCTAGGCGGGGGTCCTGGGGGCAGCCCACTAGGGCCTTGGCCCCACAGCACAGTCTCCCCCAGAGGGCCCAGAGTCTGGGGGAGGGGGGTGGGGAACTTTCTCAAAGGGCCTTTGTGGGAGCGGCTGGGACGCTGGGGTGGGGGGGCTGCCGGGGGACCACGCCCTGCGTGAGTCACTCCTCATTGCTGGGCAGTGACTCACGCTCAGGCCTCCCTCCTGCCCCCTTGCAGCAGGTGCTGCCAGCGCCAACTTCAGGATTGGGGCCCCAGCAGCCAGGTTCATGGCACCCTACCCTGGGCCTGTGATTCACACTCATTTATTTCCAGGGGCGCCTACCCTCCCCTCTCTACATGGTTCGGACCACGAAGAAAACTTCCCACAGTCCCTCTGGTCCTTGGTGGGGCGGAGGGCAGACCCCTGGTACTAAGATACGCCAGCTATTGTCTCACTACTGATTCGTGGAATCTCCAAACCACCGGAGAGGTGAGACGTCCTTGCTACTTTAACAGATGGGGAAACTGAGTCTCGGTGAGATTATGAAGTTTGCTCAAAGATACAAGATCAAACCGAGTCAGAGCACAAAGTGATGCCCGACAGTGTAAATATGTAATGACCCCAGCTGCTTTGTAGCCCAGTAATGGGTTACTGCAGCCTGTAATGTGGCGTCCATTTTACTGATGACCAAACTGAGGCAAGGAGCGCCTAAGTCACACCCGAGAGTGAGAGGCTGGGCAGAAATTCGAACCGATGTCGGCAGCCGGGGCTTGTTCTGCCACTTCCCAGCCGGCCTTGGGCACCCACTTGGAGGCTGGGGCGCCCCCGCCGCCCGGCCCCTCCAGCCGCCGGGGCCAGCCTGGGCCGGGCCGCCCGCCAGGCTGCCGGGCGCCGCGCCCGCCAGCATCACGCCGCTGTGAGTCACCCCGCGCGCCGGCCCCGCCCCCCGCGCCAACAAACAGCGCGTTACCCGGCAACTGCCGCCGGTTCCGCCCCGGGTCTGCGCTCGAGGACACGGGTTCGAGCCTCTAGCCGGGTGGGAGCTGTGAGGCTCCGGGACCCGGTGGCTTTATTCAGACTAGGGATTCAGATCAGGTCTACAGTCCTGGTTGACACAGAGATGAGGGCGAAGGAGTTGGTGGTTCACTGGCAGCGGGATTGGGGATGGGGGAGAATAGAGGGTCCTCAAACAGACCTGTCTCTGGTTCTCAGGAGGCCGATACCAGAGCCAGGGGATGGCACTAGGGACTCTCTGTGGGGTGAGACGAACCCTGAGAAGTTAGGTTAGAGCTACTGTCAAGAGGTCGAAGCCATTTTCCTATAGGGATTTGGGGAGCCGATCTGGGGGTGGGGGTCAGGAGGGCTGTGATCATGGCTTCTGACTTTTCACCATCCGCCCCCCCCCCCCCCCCCACCGAGTAGCTAACAGTGAGCACGTTCTATGTTCCAAGCTGTGTTCTACACGCGTGCTCAGTCGTTCAGTGGTGTCTGACTTTTTGTGATTCCATGGACTATAGCCCTCCAGGCTCCTCTGTCCATGGAATTTTCCAAGCAAGGATACTGGAGTAGATTGCCATTTCTTCCTCCAGGGTATCTTCCTGACCCAGGGATGGAACTGGTGTCTCTTGCATCTCCTGCATTGGCAGGTAGGTTCTTTACCACTATGGACATTACCTAATGTTCACAATAGCCCTCTGACAGTCCACTGGTATTCCCATTTGACACACGGGGAAACTGAGTCACAGAGAGGCACAATCCTTCGCCAGAGGAGGCAGGACACCAAACTTGAAACCAGGCAGGGTGACTTGGGCTCCTACGCTCCTCTCAGGGGGTTGCATGCCTCCTCTTGAGGGCGGTCGTATCTGTGGGAGTTTCCAGCAAGGCTATGAATCCACACTAGAGCTTAGATGGGCCAGGTAGGCTCCTTGGGGCTGTTGATGCAAGGCTGTGCCAGGTGCCCTCCCAGGCTTCCAGGCTACTTGAGGGCAGGAGAGAGTCCCCCAAGAGCCAGCATCACTTAACTCTAGGCACCCAGGACCCATACTAGCCGCCATCCAGCTGCCCACAGGACCCCTAAGGGGGCTGCTTGAGGGGTTTCCTAGGGCCTGGATCCCATGGGGTGGGGAAGAGAGTAGGTAACAACACTGAGGCCAGGTGGACAGGTACATCCCCCACCCCCAACCCCGGTTACCTTTATTTTCTTGACTATATCATTCAAATGGTTGAGTGGGGAGACAGAAGTGTTTAGAGTCAGAGTATAAAGTCAGAGGGTCATGGCAGGAGGTGAGGAAGGGTTCCTGGAGGAGGTGGTGGCCTAGGATCTAAACAAGTTGGCAGTTGACAGGTGGGTGTGAAAGGCAGGTTGGAAAGAAGGTGGGAACCTGACAAGCAAGGTCTTGTAGGTGACAAGGGGGACCACAGAGGAACTTTTGCAGTGGACGGTAGGGAAATGTGATTGGATTTAATTGGCTCTCTCTGGAGAATGGATGGAGTAAGTAAGGCTGGAAGCAAGGAGACAAGGGAGACCAGAGTTGGAGTGGTTTCATGCCAGAGATGATGATGGCTCAGAAATACAGTTGCCAGATTTAGCAAATAAAAATACAGGAGATCCAGTTAGATTTGATTTTCAGTTATAGAGCAAGTAAAAAAAAATTTTTTTAATAGAAAGATGGCCCAACTAACTATTGCATAGGACATACTGATATGAAATGATTTAAATAAAATCAGATTTAATTGGGTGTCCTGTATTTTATCTGGCAAGAGTACTTGAGGGTCTTAGGGGACTCTGGGCATGGGGAAATAATATAACAAAGATGGAGCAAATACCCTTTGAAGTAGGTACTACTATCATCCCTGCTTTACAGACAGGTAAACCGAGGCCCAGAGGTTTTTGGTTTTTTGTTTTTTTTCCCCTCTCCCTGTATGGTTGGGTAGCATCACTGACATGAGTTTGAGTAAACTCCTGGAGTTGGTGATGGACAGGGAAGCCTGGTGTGCTGCAGTTCATGGGGTTGCAAAGAGTCGGACACGACTGAGCAACTGGACTGAACTGAACTGAACATATCTATACAGTTAATAAGTGGGTGACCCCCAGTTGGAACCTAAGATGTTGCTTACAGTTCTGCGGCGGAATAGAGGTGACCTGTAATGGGGTAGGGGATGGGACTCAGGCCAGAGTTTCTTCTGTTTCTTGGTGGCCCAGGTGAGGGCCTTCTTAAGGCAATAGACTCCTCAGCCCTCTTGCATCCTGGGATCTGTGCCACCTCCTTTGCGCCCCTCCTCCCAGGACACCGAGGCAGTGGGAGGGACGGGAGTCGGCCTCAGGGGGGCTCCTCTCCCCCGCTGCGGCTGGGCCTCGGCCTCCTCCAAGCCAGGAGGATCCGCCGTCTGTGCCCGCCGGCAGGAGGAGGGGGAGGGTTATTTTTACCTCCCTCCAGGCAGCCAGGGCGACAGGAAGTGAGCGCTCAGCCCGCCAGATGTGGGGAGCCAGGCAGCTGGGAGCAGCCACAGCTGGACTGGCCGCCGGCTGGGGGTTGGTGGGGCGGGAGGTAGGGTGTGCAGAGGGCGGAGCGCAGGCCTCAGGTCCCTCCTTTGTTCCCCCGCCGCCCCAGCCTCCCTTCTGAGGTCCCCCCTCCTCATCTCGGCGGTGACCCCGCTGTCCCTCGTCTGTGCACCAGTGCCCCGGGTGCTCGTGGGCTCTCGGGACCCGGTCGGGGAGGGGACCCTCCTCCTCGCCCTGGGGAACCCCCCCTGGTCCCAGCAGAATGAGGAGTGGGAGGGGGAGACAGCCCCTCTCCGGCCCCGCCTGCCACCGCCATTGTTTACCCGTCTGCTGCCTCCTAGGAAACTTAACCCGCCCGCGGTAATTTTATTTGGGAACTTCGGGCAGTTGCCATAGCAACCCCCAGTGACGTCAGAGGGGCTGGGGCCCGAAATCCCCGGGAAAAAGGGGGGGGTGGGATGGGGGGAGACCCCCAGGAGGGCCCCTCCTTAACCCTGCGCCTGCCGGGCCCCAGTCAGAGGGGAGAAGGCAGCCTTCTGTGACACTTCTGGGGCACCCCCATTCTGGCCCGGTGCCAAGACAGGGTGGCCCGCCAGACCCTGATGTCATCTGGTGCTGGGTAGGTGGTGAATCAGTTCCCGGGTGGGGGCTGGGCTAGGCCTGGGGGTCTATTCCTATCTGACTCACCCCTCCCCTGCCCCAGGAGCTGGCAGGTATCCTGATGGACCCTGCCCTGGGGATTTCAGGCCCCCGGCTGGGGGACCCCATAGGTCCCTGGGGCCTCTCTGGCCCTCTGAACTGGTGGATAGACCAGAGCTTTCCTGCTGCTCCCAATGCCAATTTGGGGCAGTTGAATGAAAGGGTTAGTGGCAGGGAACTGGGTCCACTGCATAATGTCCTCCGGATGTGGGGAGTGACTAGTGCCCTAGTGAGGGGGCAGGTGGTGGGATCCCAGCTCAGTCCATAACACAGCCTGTCACCAGGGTGACAGGAGGCAGGGGCCCTGACTGGCAAGGAGGAGCGCAGCGCCAGCCGGAGGCTGGGCTGGGAGGAGCCACTCTAACCACAGTGACGTGGGACTTCCTCGGCAGGGCTTGTTTGATGTCTCTGTGTGCCTCGTTGCCATGGGGCCCGGCAGGCGGCCCTGCATATGAGCCAGGGTGACCTACAGGGTCACTGAGTCTGTCAGGGTCCCTTGACCCATCCTCCCCATCCCAGGTCTGAATGGCTACGTAAAGTGGTGTACCTATGTCCTTAATGCTTGTCCAGCTTTCACCCTGCCTCAAGCCCTGGGCTGGGACAAAGTGCAGCTCATCTCAGAGTCTCTTAACAACCCTAAAAATTACATTTTCAGGTCCATTCCACGAATGAAGAAACTGGAGCTCAGAGAGGTGTGATCACTTAGCAAAAGTTATTCAGCTAGGAATTGGGGAGCAAGAATTGGAAACTCAGTTCTGCCACTCTGCTCCCCTCCCCACTCTACCACACTGGTTCCTTGCTGTTTCTCAAATACACCAGGAACTTCCTGCCTCAGGGCCTTTGTACTGGCTGTTCCCTCTCTACCGAAACTCTGTTCCTCTAGCTGTCTGCGTGGCTTCTCCCCACCTCTTATAATCTTTGTTCAAATGTCACCTCCTCCTTCTCAGGGTAGCCTTTCTTGATCTGGCCCCCAACCCCTCACTCCTCATCTCCCTGCATACTAAGTCGTTTCAATTGTGTCAGACTCTGCGACCTATGGACTGTAGCCTACCAGCCTCCTCTGTTCATGGGGTTCTCCAGGCAAGAATACTGGAATGGGTTGCCATTTTCTCCTCCAGGGGATCTTTGCAACCCACGGATCGAACCTGTGTCTCTTGTATCTCCTGCATTGGCAGGCAGGTTCTTTACTATTAGTGCACCTGGGAAGCCCCTTCCCCTCATCTTCTTAGCCTCCTTCTAGTCTCCCCTAATACATACCACCCAACACATTCTATATCTTTATACCTGTCTGTTTACTGCCTGTATTTCCCCCATTGATGTGGACTCCATGAGGGCAGGGTTTTTTTTCTGGCTTGTTCTCTGCTATGTCCCCAGTGCCCAGAACAGCACCTGGCACCCAGCAGGCACTCAATGAATGTTTGAAGAATGAACAAATGGGTGTGTGTGTGCCCTGTGCCACTTGACCGCTTGGCCTGGTCTCACCCTGGCCCTGTCCTCTCACCCGTCCCCGTCATTACAAAGAATCAGTTGGCCGGTTTGGAGAGCTCTGATCCCTCTTGGCTGCTGTCCCTGGGTAAATTGGCCAGCTTAGGACCAGGGTGGAGGGGGTTGGTGGGGGCAAATGTTCAGAATCCAGATGGAGGGCTGAGGACACTGGGAAGACCCTCCCAAGTTTGGGCTGAGGGATGCTGAGCTGCTGTGGCCCAAACTACATGCAAGGTAATGGCAGAAGGCACAGTTGGCATAGTTATCCCTGGAGGCCAGCCTGGAGCAGGCATTTCCCCCACATGTATGCCTGATTGGATTAATAAGAATAGGAGGATGGTTCTCGACGGAGACCTTGTCCCAGGGCATGAAGGGAGTGTTCTGGAGAGGTGGTGTGGAGGAGGTGCCCTATTGTAATTTGGTCACTTTATACTTCTAGAATGGGTTGTGTGTGTGTGTGTGTGCAAGCACGCACATGCACGAATGTGTCCACAGTAAGACCCTGGACCCTGGGAACTCCATTCCCCTGTTTGTAGCTGCTCAGGAGGTCCTGTGGTGAGTGCCCCACCCCCTCAGGGCCCCGCCCTGAGTTGGGGAATTCTGTGCCACCCCAAATCTTCCCCTGGGGCCCCACAGGCAGCTCTGCCCCTCCTGCCCCAACCTGCCAGATCCTGCAGCCTGGGCCAGCCTGCCCCTTGGGCCCCACAGAGAAGACAGACCCGGGAGCCCCCAGGGCTGGGCCCCATGGGATAGTAGCTAGGTGTGGCTTCTGCCCCTCTCTCCCCAATCCCACTGAGATCCAAAGTGGGGAACCTGTTGAGCTGAACGGGGGAAATGAGGGAGCCTGGAAGAATTCTGGGGGAGCGAGGTGACCCACAAGGCATCCAACCAGCCCTTCCAGTCTTCTGCCTGGGCCCTCCTGCTGGGTACCCTCCTTTAGTACTAAAGGGTACCCTCCTTTAGTATCCCAGCTTTAGTCTTACTGCCCAGGAGGTGGGTTATGAAGAATCTGAGCACCGCCCCCCCCCACCAAGCCCCAATTATATGACTTTGGAAATATTGGAGGTGGATGGGAGGAAACCTGTCTCCCAAAGCAGTGCCCACACAGGTCTGGGAAGGGTCCTCAAGCCATAGAACCTTGCTGCGGCATCATGGTGGTGGTGATGGTGGTCTGCGGGCCACTGACTCCCATCCCATCTTGGAGAGGGCAAAGTGGCATCCGGGCCTGCCCAAGGAGGCTGGCTTGGCGGCACAGGGCACCCCGCCCCTCCTTCGCTGAGTTTTGTTCCCGGCCCCCCACCTGGGCACGGGGCCAGGCCCCAAGGCAGGGCCCCGTACTGGTGAACAATGCCTCCGTGTTCCTCCTCCCGGTTGAGGGGAGGTCCGCGGAGGATGAGGTGGGACAGACAGGCTCGCAGGGAAGGCGGGAGGGATGCAGGGAGGGGCTCTCTCTCAGGGATACTCCAGGAGCTGGGAGTTTCCCAGAGGCCCTGGGTAGATGGGGGGTGGGGATGCCGGGAAGCCTGGCGGGGAGGGGCGGGGGGAGGGGACCTAGACCAGGGACCACCTGGACTGGGGTCAGCAGGTCTTCAATGGCAGCAGGAGAGGGTTGGGTGGGATAAAAGGAGGGACTTCCTGAGGCTAAAGAACGCACTGTGTAAATGCATAGAGTGGGGATTCGTAATTGGCCGAACCCCAGAATTCCCCGGGCCCATGCCCCCCAGGGCAGGGAGGGGTCTACAGTGGCAGTGTGGCACTGTGCCCCCACCATCTACCCTCTCCTTGTCCATGGCCTCCTGGGTTTCTCTCCGGGCGCAGGGGAGCAGAACTTAGGCCAAGAGGGGTTTCGGGTGCGATATGGATTAGGAACCACCGCCCCCCCCCACCGCCCCCCCCCCCCCCCCCCGCCAACATCTCAGCAGGAAGGGCGTTCGTTAAAGAACTGGGGCTGGATCCCCGAGCCCAGGACCCAGAGGGGGAAGTTGAGCTAAGTCTCAGGCTCAGGAAGAGTTGGGACAAGGGAGGGAAAAGTTAGGGCTGAGTTGGGGACGGGACCGAGCTGGGGGACCTGAGAGAGAAAGTGGGGGCGGACCGGCTCCGGGGGCACATGACGGCGGCGCCCGCCCCGCCCCGCGCCCGCCCCCGCCCCCTGCCCGGCCCGGGAGGGGAGGAGACGAGGAGGTTTTAAAAGCGATTCGGCCCCGCGGCGGGCCGGCCAGTGAGTGGGATGGAGCGCGGCCGGCGACCGCCCCCGGCCCCTCTCGGGCCCGCCGCCCGCCTGCCCGGCCGGGTGTCGGCCGGCCGGGCCGGGGCGGCGGCCGGAGCCCCGAGTGCCGGCTCCCCTCCCCCGCGGGTGAGTCGGGGAAGCAACCGGGAGGGAGACTGCGGCGCCGTGGTGGCGGCGACAACTTTTCCGCGCTGGACTCGTGGGCGGAGTGGGGGGTGCGCCTGGCGGGTCCCCCACCCCTGGGCGAGGGGGAGGGCGCCGCCCCGCCGCCGGTGGTTGAGGGGACGGCGGGGCCGGTCTGATGGTGGCGGCCGCGGAGTCCCGCGGCGCCCCCTGCGGAGCTGGGAAAGGGCGGCCCACCTCTACCCCGTCCCCAAAGGCCCTCCGCGGCCTCCCCAGCCACTCCCCCGACCCAGGAGATTCGTGAGAGCGTGCTGGGGAGGGCGGGTCCCAACGCGAATCGGGGCAGGTCAAGGTGGGTCGGAGTTGGGCGCAGGGTGGGAGAGTATGCGCCCCCCTCGGGTGGAGGGAATGGACATGGTGTCTTGGCCCCGGGAGTGGGAAGGTAGGTGCCTGTCTGGACTGTGTAAGTGAGGATCTCCCAGAGTTCAGTGGATGCGGGTGGAGGACAGTGCTTCAAGTTCTTGACATGTCAGCCAGTGTGGGGGTGGGGAGGCCCTCCAGAGGAGAGAAGTGGGGACCCAGCAGTCCAACCTGGGTTTAAAAGAGGACTAGGGGGACCCCTCTCCTCCCTTCTCACTCCTTCTGGCCCAACTAAGAAGACTCATTCATAGAAAGGGGGCCCACATCTGGGAGATTCCTGGAGGGCTGACTCCTCTGCCCTGTGTAGCTTGGGGTTCCCGTGCCCTTGGGGTGCAAAAAGAGGGTGAAAGGGCTCAGACTGAACCTGGACCCCCTTCATCCTAGCGCCAGACTGACCTCTGCCCCCAGTGCTGGGCTCCACGGCTACCAAAGCCCCTCAGCCCTACACTGCCTGTCGGGTGCAAGCCAGCCAGGCCCAGACCCAGTGGCTTCCTGAATGTCTTGGAGGTGCGGTTGGCTGTGTCACCTATCCTTTCTGCCCCAGCCCCAACCAACTGCCTGCTCCTGATGGGTGGTCTTTGAGGGGGAAGCTGGGACCCTTGGCATAAGGGTGTCCTCTGGCAGCCCTGCTGATGCCAGCCCGAGCCGGAGGGCAGTCCCCAACAGGTGCCCGAGCTTAGAGGCGAGGTGATGGAGGGCACACCCTGTCCGCTCACCCACGCACCGTGCCTGGGCCAGCCCATGCGCATGTGTTCACATGCCGCCGTCCTGGGAAGGCACGGGCCCTAGGGCTCTGTGCCAGCTCTCTTCTAGCGCCCCAGGGGCACCCACTGCCCTCTGTCCTTGCAGGATGTCCTCTGGGAGCTCCCTCAAGACCCCAGTGGGCAAGTCTTGTCTCTGTGGATCTGGAGGGGGCCCCTAACGTAGCTGCTGACCTGGCTCTGGGTTGGCACGCGGAGCACATGCGTGACAGGGCGTGTCCAGGGGGGTCGGGCCTGTCTGTGCCGGCCCGGCCTCTGACTCTCCGCAGACCCTTGCTCAGTGGAAAGAAACAACAGGGACGGATGCTCCAAGGGTCCTCCGCGGGACCCCCCCACCAACCCCTACCTGTTGCAAGTGAAGGCCAGATGTATGCGGGCCGCAGCTGCAGGGAAGACCCCTGGCCCCCTGGAAGTCTGAGGAACACTGGCCCAAAGAGTACAGTGGGAGGATCTGCTCACCAAGGGCCTAGGTGATTCTTTGATATACCGTAAGATTTTTCAGCGTTTGCCCTTTACCTTGGGAAGCTGGGTGGGGGAGTCAGTTCGAAGCGAAGGACGCTGCCAGGAACCCTGGGCGGTCCGGAGAAAATTCCTTCCGGCCCCTCTCTGGGCTGGCTGGCCAGCCCTTTCCCGCTCTGCGTGCACTTGAAGCCAGGATCAGGCCTTGGCTTTTCCTTAGACTTCTCGCATGACCTTGGGCCTGGCTCTGAATCCTCTGGGTCTCAGCTTCTCCATCTGTATATGGGAAGCATTGAGAAAGCGAGCGGAGAGATATGTCCGCTTCCCCTCCCTGTCCAAGGCCCTCGCCTTCAGATCCCTTTAGGGGGCGGCCCTCTGACCACCTTCCCTCCTGCCATCGGGTGTCCTGGGTGATCATGGAGGTGTGTCTGGGGAAGACTGGTCCCCTGGGAAGGACGTACTCGGAAGCCAATGGGTGTGGGCGTGTGAGAATCCTTGGGCAGAGAAGGACGCCGCCATACTGGGCACGGCTGAGTCATGCTCTAGCGGCGCCTTGCCCCAGGGTGCTGGAGCTGGCGCCACCCTGGGTGTGGTCACCAAGCTGTGGCCCTGGGCAGAGCAGGCCTGGGTGGTCTGGGTTGGGGTCCTGGGTTGGGCCAGGGAACCGACTTGGGCGATGCTAAGCCCCTCAGCCTCCTCCTGTCCTTGGTCTGGTGTCAGCGTCCAGGACCGTGGTCACCCACACCTTGGGAATGGTTTGGGGAGCCCAGGAACCTAGAGCTTTGGGCCTGGGAATTGTCAGGGTGCCGTAGGAGGGGGACAGGGCCTGGAAGCCAGCGACTATCCTCGAGGCCAGCGGCCCCCAAAATGCAGGCCAGATGGCTGGGACAGGGACCTGTTTGGGGATAAGGCAGAAGTGAATGTGGTCTAGCATGTACCCCTCAGTGAAGGGCTCACCGTGTGGACGTTAGGGGTCCCCTGGGAATTCTGTGATCGGTCTGAGGGTCATCAGAGTTGAAGGCAGGGGCTGGAGCGTGGTGTGGCTGGGCACCATGGGGGCTGAGATGTGACTTGCACGGTTCCCCTATTTATAACAAGTGATTCACTCCTCACTTACTCACCCCTTCCTGAGCCTGCCCCACTCCCTCAGCCCTGGATGGGCAGTGGGGGCCCACCCACTTGCCAGTGGCCTGCCTGCCTTCAGCTGGGTGCCGACCTCCGAGGGCTGCCCCGTCAGCTGGGCTGGTGGTGATGGTGGCCTTGTTGGGATGGGGGTGACGGGTGAGGGGGTGGGTGGCCCTGGTGGTCAGGCGGCACTTGGCTGGAAGGCCCAGGTTAGCGGCTGGCTCAGGGCCTGGCCCAGGGAGCCTCTGCGGAGAGTCTGGGCCCATTAGGCAAAGCGTTAGTGACAGGCTGGGAGGGCGGGGCCAGCGGCCCTTGGTATTTTCCGATCCCAGCTGCTCTGAGAGGGTGGAAAGTATTTGGGGACCAGGCTTGGGGGCGGCGGCGGCGGTGGTGGTGGCGCCCCCGGCGGAAGCTGCCCCTGATTCATTCTTGGAGCATGGGGTTTGGGGGGGGGTGGGTAGGCTTGCGGAGCATGTCTCTCAAGTCCACGCCCTGTCTGCAGAGCAGACTTAGACACCCATCTATCCATCCATCCATGGTGTGACCTGGGGCCTGCCCTACTCCCCTGGCCCAAGGGCCCTCCGCCCGCCCCCCCCCCCACGCCCCCCGCAGATGCCTCCAGCTGCCAGGAGCTTGTCCTCCCTGGACAATGTCTCCCCTGAGCCTGAGGGGCACGCCTACGGTAATGGGGGTCATCCTGCTCCTGGGCACCTGCCTGGTAGTGCCCCCTCCACTGGAGACCCAGACCTTTTGTGCCTGCAGGGATTGGGGAGTGGCCTTGGCCCCGGCCTGGGGCTCTGTGCAGGGGAAACCCCACAGGAAACGGGCCTGGCCAAATGGCCGCCCTTCCCGTTTCGTCCCTGGGACACGAATGTGCTGTCTCACTTCCGGAGGCGGCCCAGGGAGGCTGGCCGCCCTGCGGGGCCTCGTCTGCTCCCGGTTGGTGCCCCTAGACCTTGAGGAGTCAGGGCTGGGCTGGGGCCCCGCCGTAAAGTGGGTGGCCAGCGTATGTAATGTGTGTATGGCGGGGTCGGCGCAGAACAGGACACCTCCCTCCACCTGTCTCCCGGGGGTGGCCACCCCCTATCATATCTGGGTGCCGAGGTCCTACCCACGTGCAGTTCCTGAATGCCATCCTCCTTCCTGTTTCTGCCTGGGGAATGATGACAGCGTAGCCCCTTCCCAATTATACACAGCACTCAACGAGTTCCTCACCACAGCATTGCCCCTGCTTTGCCAATGGGGAAACGGAGGCCCAGAGAGGTTGAGTTCCCTGCCCAGTGTCGCCCAGCTGGTGCGCTGCAAAGCCAGGGTTCAAATGCAACTGGACTGGCTCCAGAGTTCAGGGCTCCTAGCCACAGGGCTCTCATCCTCCGGGAGGTCTCTGTTTACTGAACACAGGGCTGGCTTCACCGGCTGGTGACCTGTGCGGTTCACAGGGTGTTTCCCCACTGAGAAGGACCCCGAGATTTCATTTTTTTTTTCCCCACCTGAGTATTCATTTTGCACTGAGTCCCATAAATTCTGTAGGGAGTCCTGGTGCTGGGTAGTTGCTACATACTGTTGGTGAAACCTCACTGTATTACGTGGTAGAGGCTCTTGGTGCCACTGTACAGATGGAGAGACTGAGGCTTGGATGGTATCTTGGAAACCATGGAGCTGGGATTTGCACCTGGAGCCTGGGTCTGGTGCTCTGGGTGGGTGCGTGCCTGGGGGAAGAGCGGGGCGCCCACTGTCGGCATCCGCTCTGGTGGGGCGCAGGCTGAGGCCTGGCCGCTGAGGAGACAGGGCCATGGGGGGAGGCCCTAGTGGTTTCCTCCTGCCCTTCAGGCTTCTAGGAAGTGGCGCCAGCTGGGGTGAGATCACTTCCTCAGCCGCCTGCCCGCCACCCCCTCAGCTTCCTCTCCCCATGGCCCCATTTAGCCTGCCCAGGGCTCCGTGTTGCGGGCGGGGGTGGGGGGGTGGGGGCTCGGCCAAGGAAAGGAGGGGAGGCTCACTCTGGGAGTTCCTACAGCCTCCTTGGCCGAAAGTGACCCTCTGGGTATCTCTACCTCTCTGGGTCTGGGAAGCATGGCTGGGGGTGTCCAGCCTGGTGGTATCTTTAGCTGCTGCCGCACCCAGGGACGAGGGAGCCCGGTGGGCTGCCGTCTATGGGGTCGCACAGAGTCGGACACGACTGAAGCGACTTAGCAGCAGCAGCACTTGCAGAAGGGCTTCCCAGGTGGCGCTAGTGGTAAAGAACCCGCCTGCCAATGCAGGAGACAAGAGAACGAGGGTTCGATCCCTGGGTGGCGAAGATCCCCTGGAGGAGGGCATGGCAACCCACTCCAGTATTCTTGCCTGGAGAATCCCAAGGACAGGGGAGCCTGACGGACTACAGTCCATGGGGTCACAAGAGTCAGGCACCACTGAAGCGACAGCATAGACGCACATGGGGAAAACGGCTTCTCTGCTAGACCTCAAAGGATGGCGGCAAGGGGGGACATGGAGGGCAGGTGTCCTCAAATCTCACGACCTCCTTTCGTCTCTCCTAGGTGCCAGCTGCTGGCCCTGCCCGGCGCCCTGCCCCTTGACCCTGGTGCCATGGCCGGCTGGGGTTCCTGGGGATGGGATTTGCTGCCTGTCACAAATCACATTGCCAGGGATTTCCAACCGACCCTGAGCCCTGTCTCCGGGGCCGCCATTGTCACTGCCACTGCTGAGGACGCTGACCCTGGGGATGGGGATGGGGTGGCAGCGAGGCCCCCACTGCTCACATCTGGCCTGGGGAGCAGGGCTTAGCTGCTTGTGAGCAGGTCCACATCAAATCGTGTTCACAGTGGCTAAGTTCCGCCCCCCCAAGGGCCCTGCCGCTGCCTCTGGCCCTGCCACCTCTCCCCTTCTGCTGCCTGGCCAACCTCGGGGCCTCCCTGGGCTCTGCCTCCCGTGCCTACTGAGCTGAAACACAGTTGATTTGTGCACACTGGCTCAGTTCAGCAGGAACAGGAGTCAAGCCCCCTTGGAGTCTGCTGTGGCCCCTGCCCTCCTTGGGTGGGCCAGTCGCTGCCCGGGGGGAAGAAATGAGGACCCTGCTGGCCTGGGACCTGGGTCCAGAGGAGGAACCTGGGGATGGGTGGAGCCTGGAATGGGGTGGGTGAACCCAGCTGTTTGCTGCAGGCCCCCTCCTCCAATTTCTGCACTTGGGGACTGCCCCTGCGCCCCCCAGTCCCAACTCAAGACTGGGCTGTGCTCCCAGGGAGGATGAGCAGACAGGCAGGTGGCTGGCTGGCTGGCCCTTCCATGAAGAAAGGAAGCCAGATGTGTCCTTGCCTGGCCGACCCTCGGCCCCTCCTCGTCCAAGCTTGGTGGGGGCTTGGCTGGCCTGCATCTTCCCAGCAGCCAGTTACCAAAGAGGAAGCTGCCTTGGGCCCCCCAGACCGTTAAATGCCAACTCCGGGCTTCCGGAACCAGGCTGGCCTGACCTGAACCTGCCTGGCCCCTTCTCCCTGGGCCCTGTGGCTTCCTAACTTGGGGGGAGGGGCCATGGCACCCTCATGGCACATGGGGTGGGGAATGAGGTCCCTGTTGGCCCAGAGGACGCAAGCAGGCCTGCTCAGTTCTTGGGTGGGTCCAGGGCATGGAAGAGTTAAGACTGTATCCATCATCAGATGGAATAGGGCTCTTCTAGGCGTGAAACTAGGTATGTAGAGTGAAGCCCCCCAAGCTGTCAAGAGTTGGCTCAGTGCCCCTCCTCCATCGAAGCAGCAGCAGACATCAGCTTGGGGAAGTCTCTGCTGTGTCTTGAGCCTGCTGTCCAGTTAAATAAAAGCTTCCCCCTGCCTTATGCCTGGTCTGCTGGTTGTGATGTATTCTATTCTAGTCTGCAACCCTGGAGTCCTGGCTTTTTGTCTGGGGAGGGTTGATGGGTCTGAATTTATTTTCCTGGCCTCCTGGGCTCCTGACCTCACAGGATCCCGAGCCCTACCCTGCCCACTCTGGAGACGATGAAAATTTAGTCATTTGGGTGCCCTTTAGTCATAAAGGGTGCCCTTATCATGGAAAGGTGAACTTGAAGAGTGCCCTGGGGTTCAGGGGTGGGTTAGAGGGACAGACATTCAGGGTTGGTGTGGTAACAAGAACTGGAACCTAGACGGGAGGATGATAAGGAATGCCCCATGTCCAGGGGTGAGGTGGAAGGGAATGGGACCCAATCTAAGCTGGTGGTTGAGGGTGACCTGGAAGAAAACACTGGACATTTGAAGATAACTGGTACCGGAAGGTGTTGATCTAATGACATTTACGGGTGACTTAGACATAAGGGACAACTTGGATTGGGGTTAAGATTTGAGATGTCTGGTATCTGAGAACCATGGTGGGGAAATTATGTGTGTGGGCTCAAGGGGGACATTTGGCTGTGACTGGGACCTGAGTGGCACCCTAGGTGTGTGGGGACATCTGCAGATGATTTGGAGAGCCGAGGGGCACAGTAAGGGGTGCCCCAAAGTCTGAGAACATTTGAAGGCAGCCGGGAACCCCAAGGGCCAAAGCTGAGACAGGGCCCTCAGGACTGCCGCCTCTACCCTGCCAGGCCTCCAGGCGGCGCTAAGGAGCTTGTGGGTCCGCTGGGGTCTCCCCTCACATACCTGCAGGAATGTGTGAGGCGGGGCAGAAGGTGGGGTCATCTCCAACTGGTTCCCTCCAGCGCAGGGCGGTGCCAAGAGCCAATCGCCTTGCCCAGCGCCAGGGAAGGCCCGCCCACGCCTGCGCGCAGGCCCTTGGTGTCCTCCGGCTGCTGGCCCCGCCCAGCCTCGCTCTGAACCCCGCCTCTCCGGGAAGCCTGTCCTCGCCTGCCCCGGCCCTGACGCTGACCCAGTCAGTCTCTACAGGCAGGAAACCAGTAAAGGCAACTAAAGGCCTTCTCGCCATCACCCAGGTCCCTCATCCGCGGGGTAGGAGCCCAGACACGCCCTAGGCGCGCCCGGCATTGACCATGCCCACGTCATCTCGGCAAGAACCTCGCCCACCAAGGCCTAGTCTAAACCGCGTTCCACTTTTTGGGGGCTGTGTCTTCCCCACCCAGCTGCACCCAGCACCTGACAGGCACCCTCCCACCCCTGCCACGTGCTTCAGTTCAGTCGCTCAGTCGTGTCTGCAAATCACCCCAATAGCGAGGCTTCCCAGGTGGTAAAAAATCCAGCTGCCAATGCAGGAGACTTGGGTTCGATCCTAGTTGAGGAAAGTCCTCTAGAGTAAGAATTGGCAACCCAATCCAGTATTCTTGCCAGGAAATCCCATGGACAGAGGAGCCCTAACGGCTAGTCCATGGGGTCGCAGAGTCAGACAGGACTGAGCAACCGAGAACGCACACAGGGAACTTCAATAGTGAGTGTCTGGAGCCAGGGCACCCTCTAGTGGCCACTCCCATCACTGCATGGACCAAGCAGCTTGGGGTGAGCAGTGTCCCCAGCCCAGCAAGGAACTGAATCTAGAGCTATCACTTTCTAAAATTCCATGCCCTTTCCTTAAACTTTGGAGCCTCAGCTTTCTCCTCAGACAGGTGTCGTAACAGATGACAGGTGTAAAGCACAGATATAAACACTAGGCTTGCTCACAGTGAGCTCTCCATCCTGTCCACTATCATCCATACTCTTCCCACTGGATGTAACCAACAGTGGCTCCCATTGCACCCGTCGCTTGAAACTATTCCCAGAGAAGAGGCTGGAGATTTTCTACGGGGGGGAAAGGGGGCCCTGGCAGGGGCCACACTGGGGGAGGAGAACACACTTTAGTCTCAAACTAAAATTTAAAAGAACAAGCTGTGTTCAATCTTAAAAAAAAAAAAAAAAAAAAGTAAATACAATATGTGGCTCAATAAATAGAAAAAAAAGTTACAAAATTCGGTGATCTTTGTCCTTAATTACAAGAGGAGAAAAGACAGAGGTGGATGATTGGGAGCGGGACTCTTTCTTCTTCTCCCTAGGCCAAGGTGGGGAGAGGGAGGCCAGAGAGACAACAGCTGGGAATGCAAATAGAAAGGCTAGATGGAAATATGGGAAGAGGGAATAAGATGAAGGACAGAGCCGGGAGGCAGAGGAGGAGAAAAGGAGAGACACACAGCCAGCCAAAAAATGCGAAGATGTTAGCTCCTTTCCTTTCTAGATTGGGGGGTTTGGGGGGGTCTCTGGCTTGCCTGTGCTTGTCTCCCCCCACACCAGGTTCGGAGGACAGTGTGAGTCTGGCTCGGTTCCTGAGTTGTATGTCCAGTGACTAGTAGGTAGGGGGAGGGGCAATAATGACCCCCCCAGCCTGCCCTGGGACCCTGGCACCCAACGGAATCCTGGCAGGATGAGAGGGTGAGGTATGTGGCCGAGGCCTGAAGCCTCTTCAAATCCTTCAGTGGGGGTGAACCATTGATTCCCGTTTGGCAGCCTGGAGGGTGTAGGGGCTGCCCGTGGGGCCCCTGAGGCAGGGGTGGGGGTGAGGGGGTATTACAAAAGGAGTTTAGATGCCCTAACACAAGCCCTCCACCCACCCACAGTTGGGCACAGGGAGGGTCTGTCTGCTACTTTGACTTCGAAAACCAGTGTCTGGAGAGTCCTGCTTCCCAGCACTCCCCGCTGCCCCCTCAGCACCAGACAGAGAGCTTGACTATTGCTTCTGGGATGCTCACAATGGGGTCATACCAGCTGCACGAGCACACACCCCCTTCCAGGCCTCTGGGTGCTGGTATGGCTTCTGATCCTCGCGTCTCGCACACTCGCTTGCACGCTCCTAGGCACGCACGTGGCAGGATGCCACCTCCTGCCTCCCACCTCCTTTTGGGCTTGGGGGGTGGGGGATGGCAGGCAAGACCACCCAGCTTCAGCCGGGCTCCTTCCCTGACTTAATACTGAAACGCCACACGGGCCTTCAGCGTCGAGGCCCCTGATGGAGAGCGGGTGCCACAGGGGCAGGGGCGAAGGGAGGATGCCCCCACCGTCTGCCTCTTGCCCCTCAGCCGAAACGCTCCCGCACCAGGAGCATGAGCTTCTTCTTGCCCTTGTAGGTCTGTTTGAGGTTCTCCAGAAACTGGGCGAACTGCAGGTGCCCATCGGGCGCCAGCAGGAAAGTCTCGCGAGCTTTGCCCAAGAACTCGATGAAGTCGCTGTAGTGACGCGGGCTGATGTGCGTCAGGCGCGAGTGGCTGGTGGTGATGTAGGCTGCCACAGCCGCGTCTAGCAGCTGGCAAAGCGGTGCCCGGTCGGCGCCCAGAGGCTTGGCAGCCCGGCGAGCCCCAAGGGGCCCCAGGCCGGGTGCCGAGAGGGTCCAGCGGCGCAGGATGTCGGAGAGCATGGGGGCGCAGTGGATGCTGCGGATGATAAGGGGGACGATGGCCGAGAGCTCGTGCCGGCCCAGGGAGTGGCTGAGCGAGCAGGCCCAGAGAACGTCATTGACTGCCGGGTGGCTGTCCTGGTTGAAGGCGATGCTGAGCTGCGCCAGGGCCAGCGTCGCCAGCTTGTAGGCCCGCAGCGGCAGGCCGCGGTGCTCCATGTAGCGCGCCACGGTGAAGAGGTGGGCGTGGCCCAGGCCGCCAGCGGCCGCATCCAGCACGATCTGGTAGGCCGCCTCGAAGGCCGCCTGGTTCTTCTCGCACAGGGTGAGGGCAGGCAGGGCGCAGTTCTGCGGGTCTTTCATGGCGCACTGCAAGGCCAGGGTGCGGGCGCAGGCCCAGAGCTCCTCCCGCCGGGCTGCATCCAGCTGCAGCCGCAACAGCGTGGCATGGGTGGTGCCTGTTACTGCCACGATGGTGGCCGCCTCCACCGGGGTGAATAAGGAGTACCAGTTCTGCATGATGTTCATCAGGGCTTGCGGGCCTGCGGGAAACGAGAGGGTGACACTGGCTGGGCACGGGGCAGGGATTCACCTGTGCATGGGTGTACCTATGTGTATAAGTTTACCCTGACCTAGAGTTCCCACCAGGCAAGAATAAAGCTGTATCCCCTCTACCTCCACTCCAGGCTGATAGAAACTTCACTTTACTTTTCTAAGGGAGCAGAGGGCAGCTGGGCTGGGTACGAACTGGGAAGGTGGGTGCTAAGCACTGGAAGGATTGTCCGTTCTCCAAGCCTCTTTAGCTTGGCCAGCCTCCAGGCTCAGCTGGACACACCCTGCCCTCCCCCATGCCCATCATTCCCTCCTGGCCCAGCCCAGACCATGGGCTGGGGTCCGGGAAGTGGCTCTGCTTCTCCCTCCTGCCTGCCTGGTTCTGCATGGAGGTGAGCCGTGAGTCCCCTTGGGGGCTCTCACCGATTTCTGTGGCACAGCTGACCAGCCAGCGCACCATCTCCCTCCGACGCCAGGTCATGGTGTTCAGGGTCATCCGCATCACCTGCAGCCGGGACACAGGGAGAGAAGGGGGTCACCCAAGGGAGGCCTACGGAAGGGGGCGGAAGACTCTGAGGGATCCCAGGAAACTCAGAAGCTAAGGACTGAATCAAAGCCGTACAGTGTGGGCAAGGGGTTTCACCTGTCTGGACCTCAGCTTCCTCATCTGTAAAATGGAGATAAAAATAGTATCTACCTCACCCAGTTGTGAGAATCAAGCGAGAGTGTGTAGTAAGTAAGGCTTTTTGTACAGTGCCTACCGCTTTAATGTGCCCAGCCATTACTGTTGGTGTTATTCTAAGGTCCCGTGGATTCTATCTGGGACAACTAACCAACCTGTCACTTTTCTCTGGAAAGTTCTGTGCTTCCTGTCAGATTTCCTCCTGAGGCCCCACACAAGCACCTGCCATTACAGGTCCCACCCCCAATAAGTACCATCCTTGCTGGCCTTTCTCCTGAGGCTCCAACCCCAGATCCTACCTAGAAGCTCCTAAATAGTGGGGTCACCACCCTACAGCACCACCCTTGGGGACTTCCCTGATGGTCCCCAAGACTCCATGCTCCCAGTGCACGGGGCCCAGGTTCGATTTCTGGTCAGGGAACTAGATCCCACATGCTGCAATTAAAAAAAAAAAAATCCTGCATGCTGCAACTAAAGGTCCTGCATGGAGCAACAAAGATCGAAGATCCTGTGTGCTATGACTAGGACCTAACACAGCCAAAAAACCCCGCAAAGCACCGCCTTTATCCCAACCCCCGTATTCCCCCACAATAGCTCCGCCCTCTTCATGGCGTTGTTCAGAGGCCAATTCTGCCACTTGTGTGCCCTTTGCTGGCCAGTTCTACACTGGGAAGATGTCACCTGAATCTGTACCTTATTCTCTAATTTTACTTTTGCCACTGAGACCCTGCCCCCATGCCTCTGCCCTGCCCTTACAGCACTGTCCCTCGTGCGGGTCCCTGAGGAGGACCTGGACACTCACCTGCAGGTCTTCTACCTCCACGACTTTCAACCACAGACCCCACCCCCAGAGGTGGCTCTTCACTCACAGGACCCTCCCTAAGCCCCGCCCCTCAGTAGAGACGCCTCCTTCTCACCGCAGTCTCCTGCAGGCCCTTTCCCCAAGAAAGCTCCTAGTAGGCAGGCTCTGGATAAGGCAATGGCACCCCACTCCAGTACTCTTGCCTGGAAAATCCCATGGACGGAGGAGCCTGGTAGGCCGCAGTCCATGGGGTCGCTAAGAGTCGGACACGACTGAGCGACTTCACTTTCACTTTTCACTTTCATGCATTGGAGGAGGAAATGGCAACCCACTCCAGTGTTCTTGCCTGGAGAATCCCAGGGACGGCGGACCCTGGTGGGCTGCCGTCTATGGGGTCGCACAGAGTCGGACACGACTGAAGTGACTTAGCAGCAGCAGCAGCAGCAGCAGGCAGGCTCTTCAGTTTCAGCCCCGCCCACTCATGGTCCTTATGGCACATCAACCCCAGGCCAACACACGTAGGTTCTGCTCCCTCTTGTGGCCACCTGCATGCTCCATGATCCCCTTCCGTGTCCTCAGCCACACCTCCAGAAGTAGTTTCTCACCTTCAGGTTCTGCAACTGAGTCACTCATTCATAGGTCCCACCCTCACTGGTGACTTCAGGCCCTCTCTCTCAGGACTCCTCTGCCTGACCCTGTTCCTCTGTAGCCCCGCCCAGAGATGCCATTCACATCCAGGCCCCGCCCCTAAAGGATGCGAGGTTTACCCTTAGGTCCCTCCTCCAGAAAGACCTTGAACTCAGGCCCCGCCCCCAAATGGGCCCTTGCCCCACCCTCATGCCCACCCGGCCTGCCCTCATGCTCGCTCCCGTGGCTCGCACCTGAAGGCCCAGCTCCAGCGCAATGCCCAGCAGCGTGGTGTCCGGTGGGGCGCTGGCCGGGGTGGCAGTCTTGCAGGCATCCTGAGCCAGCTTGAAAAGCAAGGCTGGAGAGTGGATGTTCTGCTGGATGGAGCCCAGTACTGCGTGCAGCCACTTGGGGTCTCCTAGAGTTGGGGGAGGGACAGAGGATATCACGGGCATACCCTGCACCAGCTGGATGCTGCCGGACCTGCTCACACAGTTTCTTCCACACATGTGCAAATGTGTGAATGTGGATGGTGATCACCTGGCGATGGTTCCATGAAGACCTAGACCACTCTTGGCACTCCCCTTTATCTCTCCTCTGCCCCTTCCCTTTCTGTGGGAGGAAGCCACTGGACCCCTGTCAAGGGCACCAATTCTGGACCCAGCAGATGCCAGATGCCAGGGTTCAAATCACACAAGCTGTGTGATCTTGAGCAAGTCACTTCACCTCTCCGTGCCTTGGCTGCCCCATTTGTACAATGGATAATACTAATGCCACGGTACATGTCACACAGGGCTGCGGTGAGCCCATACTTGTAAAGGCCTTAATATGGCAAGACCTATATATGTGAGTGGCTTCCAGGTGGCTCAGTGGTAAAGAATCCACACGCCCATGCTGGAGCTGCAGGGGACATGGGTTCAATCCATGGGTCAGGAAAATCCCTTGGAGGAGGAAATGGCAACCCACTCCAGTATTGTTGCTGGGATAATCCCATGGACAGAGGAGCCTGGCGAGCTAGTCCATGAGGTCACAAAGAGCCTGACATGATTGATCCACTGAGCATGCAAACACATGCACATATGTGAACTTTTATTACTGTTATTATTGTTCACCTAGATCCTACAATTCTGTTACTCAGCTCCAGCCACACCAGCTTCCTCTCTGCTTCTTAAATATAACCAGGCACTCTGTGCTGGCTGTTCCTTCTGCCTGGAATACTCTTCCCATATGCTGGGAACTGAACTGTGCCTCCCAAAATTCATACACTGAAGCCCTAACTCTCTAGAGTGACTGTCTTTAGAGGCAGACCTTTGGGAGGTAATTTGGTTTAGATGAAGTCATGAGGCTAGTGCCCCAGGATGAGATCAGAGTCCTTATATGGACAGGGGGAAACCAGAGATCTCTGTTTCTCTGTCATGTGAGGAGACGGTGAGAAGGCAGTCGTCTGTAAGCCAGGAAGAGAGCCCGCACCAGGAGCTGACTGTCCTGGCTCCCGGATCTTGAACTTCCAGCCTCCAGAACTGTAAGAAAATAACTTTCTGTTGTTTAAACCACCGCATCGATGGTAGTTTGTTACGGCAGCTGAGCTAAGACACCAGATACTGGCATTACTCCACCTGTGCCTTCGTGTTGTGGCTTAAATGTCAACTTGCTGTATGCCCCTTCATAGCACTTATTACCTCTCACTGCATAACTATCTTCTTTCCCTTATTTATTGTCCGTCTGCCCTCCCTAGGAATAACACCACAGAGCATGGGATTTGGGACAGTTTTGTTTGCTACTGGGGCTCAGCATCTGGGACTGTGCCTGGTATATACAGAAAGTGCTCAAGAAGGGACTTCCCTGGTGGTCCAGTGATTAAGAATCCACACTTCCTCTGCAGGGGGTGTGGGTTTGACCCCTGGTCGGGGAACTAAGATCCCGCAGGTCAAAAGAAAAAAAGAATGTGCTCAAGGAAAACTGCATAGGTGCACGCTAAGTTGCTTTCAACTCTTTGTAACCCCATGGACTGTAGCTCCCCAGGCTGCTCTGTCCGTGGGATTCTCCAGGCAAGAATACTAGAGTGGGTTGCCATGCTCTCCTCCAGGGGATCTTCCCGACCCAAGGGTAGAACCCACATCTCTTATGTCTCTTGCATTGGCAGACAGGTTCTTTATCACTAGCACCATCTGGGAAGCCCCAAGGAAAACTGTGGGATAAGTAAAAGTAAATGGGGGGAATGGAATGAGGGTAAGGAGGGAGAGGAGTAATGTAAAGGGCAGGGGGATGGGGCGGGGGGCAGCCACGGTCCTCACCCTTGGCAGCAGTCAGCATGGCAGAGGCCAGCTCACACTGGCGGGTCTCCAGGTGGCCGAGGATGAACCAGCGGGGGAAGCGGTTGCTCATGATGGAGTCCAGCGGGTTGCTGGGAGGTTCTCCAGCTGCAAACGCTGTCTCTAGGACGGGCAGCCTGGGGTGAGAAGAGAAGCAAGCCTGCTGTGAGACAAGCCTAGACTCTCCATCCTCTCTAGGAGATGCCTCCTACCTCAGCCAGAACCTACCTTCCAGAGTCAGCAAAGCCCTGGGCACCCAGGAAGATGGAAGATGTGTGTTGAAGATGTTTACTGCATGTATAAAATACATGCGGCTTCCTAGGTGGGGCTAGTGATAAAGAACCTGCCTGCCAATGCAGGAGACATGAGACCCGGGTTCAATCCCTGGGTCGGGAAGATCCCTTGGAGGAAGGCATGGCAACCCACTCCAGTATTCTTGCCTGGAGAATCCCATGGACAGAGGAGCCTGGCGGGCTATAGTCCATAGGGCTGCATAGAGATGGACATGACTGACGCAACTCAGCATGCACGCATGCATAAAATACATACAGTATAGCACAGGGAACTCTACTCAGTACTCTGCAATGACCTATATGGGGAAAGAATCTCAAAAAGAGTGGGTATATGTATATGTGGGCCTTCCCAGGTGGCACCAGTGGTAAAGAACCTGCTTGTTAATGTGGGAGACAGAAGAGATGTGGGTTCAATCACTGGGTCGGGAAGATCCCCTGGAGGGGGGCATGGCCACCCACTCCAGTACTCTTGCCTGGGAAATCCCATGCACAGAGGAGCCTGGTGGGCTGCAGTCCATGGGGTCACAGAGTCAGACATGACTGAAGCGACTTAACACACAGGCACAGAGGGATGCTGCTGTTGCTGCTGAGTCCCTTCAGTTATCTTCACCTCTTTGCAACCCCAATGACTGTAGCCCACCAGGCTCCTCTGGTCTGTAGAATTCTCCAGGCAGGAATACTGGAGTGGCTTGCCATGCTCTCCTCCAGGGGATCTTCCCGACCCAGGGATCGAAACATGTCTCTTATGTCTCCTGCATTGGCAGGCGGGTCTTCACCACTAGTGGCACCAGGGAAGCCCCACACATAGGTATATGTATAATTAATTCACTTTGGTGTACACCTGAAAGTAACACAACATTGTAAATCAACTATACTGCAGTAAAAATTAAAAAGACAAAGATGTTCACTGCAGTTTAAACTGATCAGGGCCTTGTGGGAATCCCAGGCACAGAGGCCTTTCTGTCTGGCATTTCTTGAAGTAAGGACTCCAGTCTCCAGAACTTCCCTGCATTCCAATGGATGGACTCCAACAGTTGCTAATCAAGGGAGGAACAGCCAAGATACCACCTGAAGCAAGATTAAAGGGGCTGGAGAAACTCACCAAGATTAGAAGACCCGACCACCTGAGATGAAGGATCTGTGACCCCTGCTCATATCCTGATCTAGTCAGAGACCATATTTTTGACCCACTGTTAAAACTCTCATCAGGGTTTCCCTGGTGGCGCAGTGGGTAAGAATCCACCTGCCAACGAAGGGAACACGGGTTCGATTTCTGGTCAAGGAAGATTCCACATGGTGTAGAGCAACTAAGCTCGCATGCTTAGTTGCTCGTCACTACTGCGCCTGTGCTCTGGGGTCTGTGAGCTGCAACTACTCAGCTTTCGTGCCACCACTACTGAAGCCAGCTTGCCTAGAGCCTGTGCTCTACAACAAGACAAGCTGCTGCAACGAGAGGCCCACATATGGCAACTAGAGAAAAGCCTGTGCAGCAGTGAAGACCCAGCACAGCCAAAAATCAATCAATCAATAAAATGATTTAAAAAGTGTTTTCAGTGAGCTCTTTGATGACATGCCCTACACATGGGCAAGTGCAACTTCCCCTCCCAACCCCTTCTACCCGTCTCTTGCATGTCACCATCTGCCATACAACATAGTTTACCTATAAATGTGCATCCTGTCACTCCCTCACTACAATGTCAGCTCCATGAGGGCAGGAATTTTTGACTGTTTGGGTCACCATTGCATCTCCAGCACCAGAACAATGCCTGCCATACAACAGGTAAACAACACGTGTTTCCTGAATGACTCAATGAGGGGCCCCCGTAAGATATTTTGATACTCAGCTCACTGTTTCCATACATTTTGTGTTAAGAAAGTTCTACAAAGCTGTTAAATGTAATCAGAGCATGCAAAAGGAGTCAAGACTATTCTGGTTCCAAATATCTAAAATGACTTTGCTGGACTTCCCTGGTGGTCTAGTGGTTAATACTCCACCTGCCAATGCAGGAGACACGGGTTCAATCCCTGGCCTGTGAAGATCCCACATGCCCCACCAAGTAGCTAAGCCCACAGCTACCGAAGCCTGAGCACTAGAGAGCCCCTGCTCCGTGAAAAAGAAGTCACCACAGTGCGAAGTCTGAGCAGAGCCACGAAGAGTAGGCCCCACTCTCTGCAACTAGAGAAAGCCTGCGGGCAGCAATGAACACCTAACACCGCCAAAAATAAATAAATAAAAATTTAAAGAATAAATAAATGACTTTGCTACGTGACTTGGGACACAGCTTCAGCGTGTCTTTGTGTAAAATGGGTGTAAATATACTTATTTCGCTGGGGTGTTTAGAAGATTATATGGGATAATGTGAGTCAGATTTAGATCAGAAGTTGGCACCTTTTCTTCTGCACTGGTTGGACAGCCAGTATTTTCAGCTTTGTAGGCCATTTGGTCTGTGTCACAACCATCATTGTTGTGTAAAAGCAGACACAGACAATACACAAGCGAGTGAGTGGTGCTCTGGGCCAATAAAACTTAATTTCTAGAAACTGAGATTTGAGTTTCACGTGTTTTTCATGTGTCACAGAATTTTTTTTTTTTTCTTCCCAACCATCTAAAAATATACAAACCATTCTTATCTCAGGGGCTGCACAAAAGCAGGCAGCTGGCCAAAGTTGGCCTGTGGGTTGTAATTTGCTAGCACTGGTTTAGGAAAAAAGTCTGACACATAAAAGAGTGTTCTCTAAATCATGGCTCTTAACAGATTATTCTTTTCAAATATTCTGGAAAATGCACCTCAAACTTTTTTTTTTTTTTTTGCCAGGCCATGTGGCATGTGGGATCCTAGTTCCCCAAGCAGGGATTGAACCCGATCTCCCTGTATTGGAAGCAGAGTCTTAACCACTGGACAGCCAGGGAAGCTCTCAAATTGTTAATAGGTATCTCTGGAGGATACGGAGAAGGCAATGGCACCCCACTCCAGTACTCTTGCCTGGAAAATCCCATGGACGGAGGAGCCTGGTAGGCTGCAGTCCATGGGTTTGCTAAGAGTCGGACACAACTGAGCGACTTCACTTTTACTTTTCACTTTCCTGCATTGGAGAAGGCAATGGCAACCCACTCCAGTGTTCTTGCCTGGAGAATCCCAGGGACGGGGGAGCCTGGTGGGCTGCTGTCTATGGGGTCGCACAGAGTGGGACACGACTGAAGTGACTTAGCAGCAGCAGCAGCTGGACGATAGGATCAGAGGGTGGGAGGTGGATTTCACTTAATTGGTTGGGCATGGTTTACTATGGACGGGGCCTTTTACTATTCTGATTCTGTGATCTGCTGGTGCCCATGGGAAATGGTAACCTGGTCATTCACTGCAACATCTAAATGTCTATCAGTTTCACACTGGGTTTTTCATGGTACCACCCTACAGTGGTTCACCTGTTATGTGACAGGATAGAGCCTTTAAGATGCAAAAGTTCAGTGAAAACAAGGTGCAAAGAATAGGTACAGGAGACTTCTTTGGTGGTCCAGTGGCTAAGACTTTGTGCTCCCAATGCAGGGGGCCTGGGTTCCATCCCTAGTCAGGGAACTAGATCCCACATGCCACAGCTAAAAGATCCTGCGTGTCGCAATTAAGGATTCCTCGTGCCTCAACTAAAGAAACTGAGTATGGCAACTAAGACTGCGTGCAGCTAAATAAACAAATATTTAAAAAGATTTACCATCATAAGAAACCATTAGGTTATTAAAAAAAAAAAAAGAATAGGTACCAGAGGTATGGGGCTTCCCTGGTGGCTCAGTGGTAAAGAATCTGCCTGCCAGTGCATGAGACTGAGGTTTGATCCCTGGGTCAGGAGGATCCCCTGGAGAAGGAAATGGCAACCCACTCCAGTATTCTTGCCTGGGAAATCCCATGGACAGAGGAGCCTGGTAGGCTACAGTTCATGGGGTCACAAAAAGAGTCAGACATGACTTAGCGACTAAACAACAACAGGATGTATCATGGGCGTAAAGGAGAACCAAGTTTTAATTTTCAGATTACGAGTTTGCAGAAATCCGGACTCTTGTAGTGTAGGTATGAAAGTGGTAACACTGCTTGCCTCCAGAGCTTTAGGTAGGTTGGGGTAAACCTAGAAAAGGACTCTGAATTCTGTGTCATGTGGAGATTTCTCAAATTCAAAATAATATGACATATTTATGTTTAGTCAGCAAGAGCACTGAGCGGCCTGGAATGCCAGCATGAAGGAGACTGCAGGAACTAAGTTGCGAGAGCAGGCGGAAGGATGGGGCTCCCAGTAGCCTCCCATCCCCTAATCCTTCCCGCCCCGGGGGGAGTCCCCCGCTGCATTTTCTCACCTCATGGCTCGCAGTGCGAGGCGGTAGGCCAGGTCTGGGTCGTGAGGCAGCAGTGCGGTAAACAGGTAGCGGGCACAGGTGTGCATGGGTACGCTCTCCCGGAACAGCACTTCTCCGAAGCCACTGAAAGGACCCCCTGCGGGGGCAACCCAAGCTCAACCCCCAGGTATGGGTGTGTATCGCCTCTCCCCAGGGGTCCCCACATTCCAGTGGGGTATGGGCCGCCCCAAGATAGAGTGGTTGGGGCTAGAGAGGTCCCAGGGGTAGGAAGCAGGGCTGAAACTAAGACACGTACTGGAAAATCCAAAGGAAAGAGACCCTTGGGACCTCTGGGTAGGGGTAGGACTCAAACGCAGGCTGTTGCCAGAGTGAAGGCAGGGCTGCACTTGTTCTGGGGGCGCGGCCAAACCAGCTTCCCTAAGTGGTAGGGACGGGGCCTCACAAGGATAGGGTTGAGAGGGGGGAGGCCTCATCAATAGCAGCCGTTATTGGCTGGCAGGCTTTCTGGGGGCGGGGCCAAAATTTGGACCTCCCCTTTAGGGAACTGCCAAGGTATGTAATGATGGGATGGTTATCACTGACTCAGTGGACATGAGTTTGAGCAAACTCAGGGAGATAGTGAAGAACCAGGAATCCTGGCGTGCTGCAGTTATGAGGTCACAAAGAGTAGGACACGACTTTGCGACTGACCAATAAGGTATGTAAGACAATAAGTACCGGAAGGTAGAGGCTGGGTCTCCCAACCCAGCAGCAACCAGACCACTGCAGTGGACTCGACCCTACGTTTCAGGAACAACCCGGCTTAGAAGTGTGGCCTTACCTTCCAGCAGCTGTCCTGCCTGCTTGCGCAGCACCTGCACCAACCGCTCGTCCAGCTCCACTTCCTCCAGCAGGGCCAGCAGCTGCTCCTCATTGCGTACCACCTTGTCCTGGGCATACAGCCCCTCGGGCAGGGCCCGCTGCTGTCCCAGGCCCAGCAGGGCCACCTCTAGCGCCATTGCCAAATAGGACTCCCCAGGGCTCCCCGGCACGGGGACGTGCTGGTAGGCCACCTTCCGCTTCTCAGGGCCCGAGTCTGTGGGAGAAGGGCACCAAGGCTACCGGGGAGGAACCCATTTTCCTGGGACTCCAGTGGTCCCTGACCTTAAACATGGATACTGTAGGGGTGGGGGAGATTTATGGAGAGCCAGCTGTTTCTGCACACACCAGGAGGTAGCGCCCACCTTCCAACAGCAGGTAGGCCTATAGTGGCCTCACTTTCAGAAGCTAAGCCTCTTGGCACCTGGTACTGGCCAAAGGGCAGGCCAAGTGTAGGGGCGTGGCCAAGTAATAGGAATACTAGGCAAAGGAGTATGGCCAAGGGGTGGTGATTCTCCCACCTCCTCCAGGGGTCCCCAGTGTGGATACCTGGGTAAATGGCGAGGGTCTCCTCCTCTAGACGACAGGCCTCCAAGAGTGCCCTGCAGAGGCAGCCAATGGGGTCCAGGGGATGGCCCACCCATCCTTCCATGTTAGTGATGCAGGTGGAACCTTTCTGCAGTAGCTCTGAAGGTAGAAAAAAAGGCTCAAGGCCCACCCCTCTACCAACCCTCCAGGAGGGCTTCCTCTTCCCAAACCCCGAGCCCAGCCTCCAGATGCCCATCCAGCACCTTCATCTCTGCCCCCTTGAGCTCTGCAGTAGCTCTCACCTCCCTGGCCTCCTATCCCACACCCAGGCTCAGGCGTGGCTAAACTGGGTGCTTTTAAAACATCCAACCAGTCTCATTCCTCTCCATAGAACCCTTAATCCTTCTCACTTTTCTCAGGCTCAACCAGCTTTCAGCACTCTCAAGGACGGATCTGAACGCTTCCCCATGACTGTCACGCACCCACCCCATCTGGAAGCACATCCTCTCATCTTCTCACACAAGCTGAGCTCTCCCTTGCCTCTGGGCTCCAGCCCACGCTGTTTCTTCTACCTGGAATATAGTTGCTCCCTCTCTTTTTCCTGGGAACCTCATG
This sequence comes from Bos grunniens, assembly GCF_055505025.1. Lineage (NCBI taxonomy): Eukaryota > Metazoa > Chordata > Mammalia > Artiodactyla > Bovidae > Bos > Bos grunniens. Next base: position 11,929,392 of record NC_141171.1, read on the forward strand.
TACATCCTTAGGATCTAAGCTTAGCTCTCACCTCCTCTGGTCCTGGGGAAGGGTAGGAGCTTTCCCTATGCTTCCAGGCTAGTTTAGAGTTCTGCTCAGATACCAAAGCCCCCATCTTCCCTCATTAAACCCTGTGTTCCATTTCCTGGTAACTAACCTATCAACCCAACCTCATCACCCAGAGTATGCAACTGGTGGCTCCCTCCTGCTCCCCATATCTAGTCTATAAACATGTTCTTTTTTGGGTCATACAACATGGAATACAATTTTGAATTTGTTGCCCATATTGGGGGAAAAAAAAACAAAACAGGAAATTACACATCAAAGAATCCAGATTTCTGACCTCTCTTGGAAAAATCTGATCTGGCATGCTGGGTCCATGTTCTTGAAAGGCAAATGGATGGATGCATAGAAACTACATTTCCCAGACCCCTTTGTGTGAGGTGTGAAAGCTGGGAGAAAATGAGCCCATTACTCTTCTGCAGCAGCTGTGAGTAGGTGTGTGTGTGGCTGTCTGGGGCACAGATGTAAGATTTGCCAGCAGGTTCTGGGTTGTCCTCTTGGGAACTGCCCCCACCCCACAGTGAGGGCTACAGCCAGCTGAACTCTCTGTGCTTCTGGAGTTCAAGTTTGTGAACCCAGGCAGTGGCTTCCCTGCCTTTCAATATGGCATCCCTTTCACTGGTTCTGTGAGCCCTCAATCCCCTGTATTAAAGTCCTTTCTGCTCAATACACCTTGAGTGGTCTGTTTTCCTGTTGTACCCACAGACCCTCCAGGTTGCCACAGCCCCCAGCAGTTGGCATTTGTGTCTTCAGCCCCAGGACACGATGATAAGATTGGTGCCCACCTTTTTTCTGCTGCTTGTAAATCTGTAGCTGATGTCGCTGCTGCAGCCGGAGGGTGTTGACTATGGCACTTGCCAGCCGCAGGGCCTGGCGGGGGTATCCATGGGCCCTCAGGGTGTCCACACGAGCACAGGTAGTGGGGAAGGGCTCGCCCAGCCAGAGCGGGCGGCCCTGGGGGTCGAAGGTTGGTTTGTCACTGCCCCCGTTGCCTGTGAGGTTGGGGCTGTAGGAGTCACTGGCCAGGATCCTCTGCAGATGGTCATCACTCCAATGCAGTGACCCAGCCTGCAGGGCGCGGCCAAACACGGTGTGGCGGGAACCTGCAGCCATCGCCATCACCTCCTCCTCTGGGCCTGTGGGAGAGGTGCCCAAATGTGGCTCCATGAGGGGGGCCCTAGCAGTTAGGCAATGGACAGTTCTATCCCACCAAATGCCAGCTTGGGCCTAGACTCTGGATACAGTGACGAGTGTGCCATCATTGCCCCCAATTTTTTCAGAAGACTTAAAGTTGTGTGTGTGTCAGGGGAGCTATCATAGTCCTTCATGAAAGTGAAAGTGTCCGACATGAAAAAGTCGTGTCTGATTCTTTGCGACCCCATGGACTATAGCCCGCCAGGCTCCTCTGTCCATGGAATTCTCCAGGCAGGAATACTGGAGTGGGTAGCCATTCCCTTCTCCAGGGGATCTTTCTGACTCAGGGATTGAACCTAGGTCTCTGCTTTGCGGTGGATTCTTTACTGTCTGAGCCACCACAAATGAACAACTGGGTCTGTCCATCTTTCTCCCTCCATACTCAATTTCTTTCTCTCTCCTCCTCTATTTCTCTCCCTCCCTCTCTGCCTGTCTTTACTTGTCTTTCTCTTCTTAATACCTGTTTCCTTTTCTTTCTGTTTCCCCTTCCCCCCACCCGATTTCTGCCTCCATGGCCAGGAGGAGACTGAGTCAGCCCAGAACTACAGGTATCTTAAATATTTCACATCACTGTCCCTCAGGCTGCCTGCTGCCCCTGCCCTGGACACTCACTGTCTCCTGGCTAGGAGGCAGGTAAGGGCTCGTCCCCTCCGCCCTGCCTCCATTTTCCCCCAGAGCACCATGATGGGGAGACGAGGCCACAGGCAATAGGGATGGGTTGTTGCGGGGAATGGCAGGGACCCCTCTCCTACCTGGGATGAGGGCTGCAGTAGGCTGCAGGCTGGGCCCATCAAAAGAGTAATTGCCCTCCTCCAGTGGGCACACGTCCAGCTTGTCCCACTTGCTAAGCAGCTGGAGCCAGCTCGTCCGCTCCTCTGGTCTGCAGTGGGGACTCAAGATGACGCACACCCACAGGGCCCCTGGGGAGGGAGGGTAGCCAATGTGGGCATGGAGGAGGCTCAGCACTCATGCCAGCAGGGGCAGCACACACTTATGGAGTGCCTGCTGTGTGCTGGGCACTGCTTAACTCTCACCTTGGGCCTCTGAGGCTGCAATTCATCCTCTCTTCACTTTATGGCTCAGAGAGGTAAAGTCACTTGCTCAAAGTCACACAGCTGGGAAGACAGAAGTCAGGACTCAAACCCTGGCTGCCAGACTCCTCTTGCCATTTTTTTTTTCTCTATACCACTTATCACTATCAATCACAGGGGTCAGCGAACTACCACCTGTGGAGAAAATAAAACCTGCCTTTTTTTTGTTGTTGTTTGGGAGCTGCACTGCATGTGGGATCTTAGTTCCCCAACCAGAGATCAAACCTGCACCCCTGCCTTGGAAGCACTGGACCACCAGGAAAGTCCCCCACCACCTGTTTTTGAATGGCCTTTGAGCTAAGAGTCATTTTTACATTTTTAAATGGTGGAGGGGGTGAGGAATAAATAAAAATATTTTGTGATTTGTGAAAATGATATGAAATTCAAATAAATAAATAGTGCCCATAAATACAGTTTATTGGAATGCTACCATGCCTACTTTGTTATGTGTTTGTGGTTGCTTTTTTGCTACAACAGATAAAATTGAATAGTTGGGACAAAACCCAAATAGCCTGAAAAGCCAAAACTATTAACTGTCTGGCCCTATGGAAAATGTGTGTTGACCCTTGGCCTAATGGGCTTGTGGGATTTTCTCCTCTCTGTCTGCCCTACTAGGTGTCAGGTCTCTGAGAAGAAATGAAAGTCCCTCAGTCGTTCAGAGTTCGACTCTTTGTGACCTCATGGACTATACAGTCCACGGAATTCTCCAGGCCAGAATACTGGAGTGGGTAGCCTATTCTTTCTCTAGCGGATCTTGCAGACCCAAGAATCAAACCGGGGTCTCCTGCATTGCAGGCGGATTCTTTACCAACTGAGCTATCAGGGAAGCCCTGAGGGCAGGTATTTAATCTCTTTTGTTGCCTGTGGTAGCCCCAGCGCTCAGTACAGCCCTTGTATATTGGCGGTGCTACTGAATGAGGACGGATTCAGGGTGGTCGAGCCCAGGAGCTTGCCGTGCTTCCGCTTTTGGGGTCTGGGACTCACCCAGCTCGTCCCACAGCTGGCGGCACTTGTCCGTCATGCCAGCGCCCTGCTGCCGCCACAGGGCCAGGCGCGGGTCCTGCAGGAACTGCTCAGTCATGAGGATCAGCATGCGCGCCCCATTGGAGTCACGCATCCGCAGCATCTCTCGCACCTGTGCCAAGACCTGGTGGTCAGAAGGGGCGGGGCTCTGACTCCGGAGCCTAGCCCCGCCCCCCGTGCTTGCCCACGCAGCACCTTGCAGAACATGGAGCGCAGCTGCTGGCTGGCGCCGTAGTAGCCGCCATTGGACAGCAGCTGTTTCACCTGCTCCTGGATCTGCTCCTCGTCCAGGTGCCAGCAGTTGGCATCCTCGATGCCTGCGCCTGCTGTGGGGTCTGGGGCACCTGTGGGGAGGGACGGAAAACAGGTGTGCGCTGGGGAAAGGAATATGTCAACCAGTCCTCCAAATCACCCAATCCATCCCCAAATTCCATCCATCCCACCTGAAAACCCACTCACCCACCCATCCATCCTCATCCTACCCAAAGCATCACCTACGCATCCATTCAAACCACTCACCGGTCTATCCACACCCCCATGTCATGCCATGCATCTTTCCATCCACACATCATAACCCTTAGCACACCTACCTACCGCATTAGTTCATCATCCACCCTACCCATAACTCCTATCTGTTCACTGATCTACACACCCATCCCATCAGTCCATCCATCCATCCATCCATCCATCCATCCACCTACCCAACCCTATTTGTCTTTCCAACTCATCTGTACCAAACACTCAAAACACTACTGACCTATTCATCCACTGACCCACACAACCATGCTATCCATGCATCCAGTTACCCAAACTCTCCATCTATTTTCCCCCCACCAACCATCCATTCATTTGTATCTCTCCAAACACCCACCAATCCATTAGTCCATCCATCCATCCCATATCCTTGATCCATGCACTATGTCAGTCTATATATAACAACATTCATGCACCCATCAACTCACCCTCAATCCATGTACCCCTTGGTCCTTCCAATCTTCCACCAACCCCATCTGTCCACTACCTCAAATTCCGCAAGCAAAGCACATGCCATCCAACTCCACTGCCGAGTACCACCAACTCCCCATTCACCTACTGTCCCAGTAAATCACCCATCCACTCATTCCATTCATTTTCCCACACCATCAGTTCACCCCAACACTCCATCATGAACAATTTCTGGCCACCCATCACTACTCTCAAACATCCATTCATGCCTCCACCTGCTACTCATCCATCTATTCACTCTCCATCTTACTCCATCCTCCCACCATTATAGTTAAGCAACACTTGTAGCTCCAAACCACCCCAGAATTCATAACACCTCCGGGTGTATCTCCTAACCATATCCCACCTCTCATACCCACTAAGGTCCACACATACTCCTCCTGACCTCCACCCATCCATGATCCCAGGCCTGCTCCTGCGATCTTGGGACACCCCTACCCTGGGGCTGGATCTTCCCATTGGCTGATTTCTGACCATTCGTCTACCCAGGGCCAGATCAAATCCAGGTTCTGCTACTTCCTAGGTGTGTGACCTTGGCCTCAGGTGGTGGTGCTCCACCCTCATTCCTAGATCAAGGCTATCTTTGGATGCTGTGACACATGCCTGCCACACAGCAAGCAAGGTGGCTTTGAGCTGGGGCCTCACCTCTCCCATTAGACCTTGGGGCACCCTTACCATGCACCAGGTTGATCTCAGAGCCCAGGAGGAGGATCTCGTCTGCCAAGCGCTGGGCGGTGGGCAGCACCTCGGTGTGGTGGGCGCTGATGAGGTACTGCACAAACTTCTGCAGCTGGTCCCGGTTCATCTGGGAGAGTGTCTCAGAGATGGGCAGTCTCAACTCCACCTGGTGGGCGTGCCTAATGCGGTGCAGCGACAGGGCCACCACGTGGGCACAGTAGAAGAGATCGCGGTTGTCACAGCCGCAGGTCACAGATGTGATCTTGCAGCGGTCAAAGCTGATGGAGACGTGGTAAAGCCGCTCGGGCTCTCCGGGGCCCCCTGGCTCCCGGACGTTTCCACTCAGGTGGAACCCTAAGACCAAAACCAAGCTGTCACTGCTGCATCACCCCAGAGATGGGTTGTGCTTGACAACGACGCACAGCAAGACCAGGTGCAAATTCCAGCTGAGTAACTTAGCACAAGTAACCTAACCTTGCTGGGTCTCAGTGTCTGCATCTGTGAAATGGGAATATTAATGAATAAATGTGGAGGTAGCATCCTCCTCATGCGTTTGTAAAGAGGATGAAATGGGTTAATGTAGAACACTGTTTGCAGACAGTAAGTGCTAAATAAATGCTTGTTCTTATTCTAATTCTGAATAATATTACCATAAGCCCTTGAATCATTATGGATACTGCCCAGGCTCCAGGCACCCTGGAATTTCCTGGGAAGATACCAAAGAATCTTGGGGGCGAAGGGTTGAATCTTGGGGGCCAGCTAGGGGCCAGGTCACCCCATCAACCCCCTGCCCCTCCCTGGCCCCTGGGGAGCCCAGATGCCAGGCTCATCCGACTGGTTGGGCAGCTCAGGCTCCAGCCGGCCCTGTCTGTGTCATGCAGGGACACAGCAGCTTCCTCATACCAGTTGGAGGTGGCTGAGCCTGTGGCTGGCTGGGTCATGTCCAGGCAAGGGGGCCCCCAGGCTGACATGGTTCAGAGACGGTCATCTTGGCTGAGTCCCTGCCTCCAGCTGGGAGATGACGTGACCTGCCACCATGTGAAGTGTGGTATTCCAAGGCTCATCTGCCTTCTGGCTCAGTCTCCACTGGTTCCCATCTGAGCCCTGCTTCCTGAGGTCGAGACTCATCCTTCATCTCCAGCTACACTTCCACCCGCTCCCTTCACCTGGACCCTGCTGTCTGCGCTTTAAGAGCACTCCTTACTGATGATCCTCAGCTTTCACCCTTCGTTCAGTTGCTCAGTCGTGTCTGACTCTTTGCAATCCCATGGACAGCAGCACGCCAGGCTTCCGTATCCTTCACCATCTCCCTGAGCTGGTGAACTTTCACCCCAGACCCCACCAAATCCTCGTTGCCTTAGGTCCAAGACCATCCCTAAACCTATGAACCCCACCTCCACCTGAATCTCTCTGCCTGAGGTCTAAGTCTGTCTCTCACCACTGGCTCTAAAACTGCGCCACTTCCCTGGTCCAGTGGTTACGAATCCTCCTTCCAGTCAGTGTATGGGACATGGGTTCGATCTCTGGTGTCGGGGAACTAAGATCCCACCTGCCTCGTGTGGGCAGCTAAGCTCGTGTGCCACAACCAGAGAGAAGTCCACACGCCCCAACAAAAGATAAATATTAAAAAAATAAACAAAAAAACTTTGCCTCCAACTCTTACCAAGGACCCTGCTGCCTGAAGTCTAGGATCATTCTTACCTCTGGCTCTAAACCCTGGGCCCAGAGGACTCCTGGGCCCCAGTGCCTGAGGTCTGGAACCTCCCCTCACTTCCGGTTTATAATCGCTCCTCAAAACCACTGCCTCCTCCCTGTCTCACACTTCTACCTTCACCCCCAACTAAGCTGACTCAAGTCGAGGCAGATCCCTGATCCTGAGCTCAGAATATTTTGTACAACCCTCTGTGGGCATCAAAGCCTGCCTTTTGGAATCTTTCAGCTCCCTGCTCCTCCACACATGCTCTGGACCCTTGGCCTCACTGGCAGGGCTGGAGGGACAGGCACTCACCTACTTGTAGCACACGATCTACGGCCCCACTCTGCAGCAGGTGCAGCCCACGGGTGAAGGGCACCCGGGTGTCGTGCTCGCCCTCTGGGGGCTGGTACCCCAGTGATGAGTACATACATATCTCCCGCTCGCTGCGTGGAAATGACCAGAACACAATGCGCTTCTGGACTGGCTCCGGCACACGGGAGAACCGCTCCTCAACCTGTGGAAAGAGCTGCTGTGTTAGAGACCCGGGTGCTGGAACCCTGACTTTGCTGCTTACAAGTACCATGACCCTGGGGACTTCCTCCGCAGCCCAGTGGCTGGGAATCTGCCTTCCAGTGCACGGGATGTGGGTTCAAGCCCTGGTCCAGGAACTAGGACCCCACACGCTGTGGGGCAACTAAACCCACCCACCACAACAAAAGATGCCACAGTGAAGATCCTACCTGCCACAGCTAAGACCTACCAAAATAACCAAATAAAACAAGTAGCACGACCTTGGACAAGTCACTTTGCCTCTTTGAGCTTCAGTTTTTCTCAAGTGTAAGAAGGAGATGTTAAGAGCACCCGCCTTTTGGGTGTCATGAGTATTACATATGCATTAATATGTATAGCACTTATAATAACACCTGGCCCATTGTTAGTATTCTAGAACTTTCTGTCACTTCCCTCTTGAATGTCAGGTCCCAGGATCCTAATGGAAGGTAGTCTCACCCCTCAGGCTTGTGGGGTTGGGGTGGGGCAGGAGGAAAGAAGACAAAAGTGATCAGAAGACGAGTGATCAGGCCTACACAGTCTTAGCCCACATTGTGCTAAATGTTTTATGTATATTAAATACCCTTAATTCTACCAGCAACAATCCAATATTTTGGCAGCCTGGGGATTCTAAGCTCAGAAATAAGGTGAATTCATTTGTTCAGGATCCCACAGCTGAGGAGCTCCAGGTTCCAAGACAGGCTCTCTGTTCCAGCTTCTAAGGGTCCCCAGGAAGGGACGAACGTCCTGCCCACCCCTGGGGGCTCTGGGCAATGAACTGAGCTGGTTGAGCCTACATTCCAGTCCAGGCTTGCTACTCACTGGCTGGGTGTCCTTGGGCAAGTTTCTCAACCTCTCTGTGCCCTTGTTTCTTCAAAATAAGGAGACCAATTTCCAAAGAGCTGCTTCTGCGTGGTAAGACCTTTACTAGGGCCAGACCTGCCTGAGGCAGGTACATGGGAGCCTTGGAGAAGGTTTTAAGATTGTCCTGGGGGTCTCACACACAGTAAAGGAGCAGGAACCCTTCAGAGTCCCCAGTCCTGGATTTCAAAGGGAAGTGGGAGGACCAGTGATTCGCCCGGGGCCTCGGGGACAGTTGGCAGATGACTAAGGAGGGATTTTCCAGGCCATGAATCAGAGCCCGCCCCATCCACACTTGGCCCAGACCCATTGGTCGAGGCAGACTCCCTAATTCTTTTGAGGCCAGGGAGCAAAGAAAGCCACCCAAAGCCAAAGAGAGGACAGAGCCTGTTGGGGCTGAGGAAGGCTTGGTCAGGTCCTAGCCACAACTCCACTGAGGCTGGGAAAGTTGACTCTAATAGCTTCCGCCCTGGGGCCATCCTGGCAGGGCCCCCAGAAACCATAGGGGCAGGGTTCCAGATGCACCTGTCCAGGTAGCAAGACCCTGGCCCCGCACTTGCTGCCAAACTCTGGAAAGACTGGGATGGTTGAGGGTGTGGGGTGGGGAAAAGGGGAGGGTAGGCATGAGGTAATGGGGAGGGAGGACTCTGACAATGGAGTAATCTCTGCAGCCAGTCAGGAGGGGCAGCCCCAGGTGGGAGGTGGTCCCAGAATGACAGGGGGTTGTGTATTAGGGCCTGACTGAAGGATTCCCAAGAGAAGATGTCCCCATGGGATAAGTGGGTTGTGGAGGCTGGAGGCAGGGATCGGAGACAGAAAGGGGTGTCTTGGGCCTGGGATCTATATATATGGGAGAGTCCTCTAAAGGGGTGTAGGTCAGAAATGTTGGGTCTCTAGGTCCTGAGATCTGCTCTGTTCCCAAGTTGGGGCGGTCGTAAGAGTTGGAGAGAGGACTGAGGATTGAATGGGGTGCCCTAACTGGGGATGAGGATAAGGTGGGACAAGAGAGGTATGCGGTGTCCTAAGAGGACCACGGGTCAGGAGGAGAAAATGGGTCCCGAGTTGGATCTGGGGCACTCAGGTATTCCTGGGTCTTGTGGGCTGAAGAGCAGAGTTGTCCCAGGAAGGGATGGGGGTGGAAGGAGTGAAATGGGAGGATGAGGGGATGTCTTGGGTAGAATTAAGGATTTTGGAGATCTATGGAGGTGTCTTCGATGGGGACAGGTCCGGAGGCTGGGGTCTGGGCAGGGAGAGGAAAAGATACGTCTAGGAAGAGGCTAGGAGTGGGTTCCTCCCCACCCCGCCTCTCGCTCACCTGCTCAAAGGCCCAGTTCTCGGCTACTCGCTTGGCGCTGAGGTCCAGCAGAGCTTCGGGCCGGCCCCGGCCGCGCACGGCCCCGGCCCCGGCGTTGCGCTCCTCCGGTCCTGCCGGGCAGCCCCGGCTCCGCTTGGCCGCGGGGGGGTCCATCCGGCCCGGCCGGAGCCGGGGCCGGGGCGGGGCCTGTTGAGGGGGTTCTGCCCGAAGCCCGCTCCCCCTCGCCGGCTCCCACGACTCCTGCCCACCTTCCTGACCTTGGACTGTGCTCGGTGGCCCCGGGACTCGCGCCGCACCCACCCCCGGGCCACCACGGTGATGCGGCCCCTTTAAGACGCTTCACAACAATGAAGCTGCCTCGGCCGCCGCTTTATCCTACACCGTTGTCCCGCCCCCGCCGCCCATCCCTATTGGCCCCCCCTTCGGCCTCCGAGGCCCTCCTCCGCCGTTGGCTGCACCACCAGATCCGTATCCAAGTCGACGCTGTTCATTCGTTACGTGCACTGCCCGTCTTTTCGGGACTACTCAATCAGGACGCTCAGCGAGCTGGGCTGTCAATCACGAAGAGCCGAAGACCAATCACAGTGGGAGGAGACCCCGCAGCGCCGGCCTTAAGCGGAGTTTCGGGGCGGGTCTTGGGTTCATTCACAACATTCCTCCCCCGCCCCCCTCGGGCTGGACAGCGCTCCCAGGGCTGCTGGGGCTGTGCCCACACACAGCTTTGTTTACTGAGGGTCGCTTCCGGGCGCCGCGAGGGGACAATCAACACTGCTCGGCCCGGGAGCGAGACAGAGCGGCGGGATCCCCGGGCAACCTCTCAGCCCATCCTCCCTCTGGGCTGTGTGGCGTGAGAAACAGCCTCTCTGGGCTCCAGGTCAAGTTTTGATGCTTTGCGGAATGGAGGGATCACAGGTCGCTTGGTAGAGCTTATGGGGGCTGCGGGCACCCTCTCTAGAAATAGAGCCAAATTCAAATCCATCCTTGAGCCCCAAGATAAGTACCCCCAATCCATTCTATGCCTCATATATTGTTGTTGTCTTTTAGTTACTAAGTCGTGTCCGACTCTTTGTGACCCCATGGACTGTAGCCCGCCAGGCTCCTCTGTCCATGGGATTTCTCAGACAGGAATACTGGAGTGGGTTGTCATTTCCTTCTCCATATATTACGTTGAGTCATATGAAATTATTGATTTTCAATCATTTTTGATACACTAAATGACAGTCTCATAAAGTTCAATGTAATAGATGTTAAATCTGACCACTTCTGATTATTTTTTCTGATTCAACTTATCTGGGCCACATCTCTGACCTTGAAGCTGTCGGTGGTGCTCATTGCAGTTCCCCAGCCCAACCCACACCCCCGGCTTCCGCCCACCGTGGCCCCTGCCAGCTCCATGTCCTCAGAGAACCCTGCATTTCCCCTTTGCCACACTTCTCTCCGTCAGCATTACGTTTCTTTATCATTTCAGCAGTTGTTTACCTTCTGTCTCTCCCTGCTCCATGGCGAGCTCCAAGAGGCAGTAGTTTGTCCAGCTGATGCACTGCTTTAAGGCCAGCACCTGAACACCTCAGGACATACAGCAGTGGCTCAATCTATATATAACTTGTTGACTAAACCAACTCATGCCTGTTCCCATTCCACTGAAATGATGTACAGAGCAGGAAAAACTCAAGCTGGCTCTTAATTGGTCTAATTGCTGCCCCCTGCCCCTCCTCATATGGAAACTCTGGCTTTTTCCTTCCAGGAATTTCCAGTTTCACAGCTGCACGTTCTGGCCAGTCCCCAACCCACCATTCAGCAAACTCTCTCTGACCTGCACTGTCCAATATGGTCACCACTGGCCACAAGTGGGCTTTTGAGTCCTTGAAATGGGGTCAGCCTGAATTAGGCTGTGCTGTGGACTTACCTGGTGGCTCAGACAGTAAAGAATCTGCCTACAATGCAGGAGACATAGTTTTGATTGTTGGGTCAAGAAGATCCCCTGGAGAAGAGAATGGCTACTCACTCCAGTATTCTTGCCTGGAGAATCCCATGGGCAGAGGAGCCTGGTGGGCTACAGTCCATGGGGCTACAAAGAGTTGAACATGACCGAGTGACTAAGCATGTCAATGTAAGCACACTGGATTTCAGAGACTTAGTAAGAAAAAAGGCAAAATAACTTAAGAACTTTTTTATATCGATTACATGTTGAAATGATGCTATCTTAGATAAGTTTGTGTTAAGTAAAATACATTATTAAAATTAACTCCACCGGTTTCATTGTGTATTCATTTTATTCTATGGGGTCTCAGGGCATGTCAAGTTATGTATGCAACTTGCATGGTCGTTTCTATGGGACAGGACTCCATTGTAATTTCTGTGGGTCTTGAGAAACCACAGCTGACCACAATGACAACAAAAGAAACAACAATAATAATACTGTACTGATTGTTTATGGTGTACTGTAGCTGTTCAGACACATGATCAAGTTTAAGCTTTCTGACAGTGCTGCAAAATGGGGATGTTATCTCCATTGCTCAGATGGGGAAACTGAGGCTTAGAGGGGTGGTCTTTGCCTGCCTGGGAAGCCCTAGACTTAGTAAAGCGTGTCTTTCTTGCAAGGATTTGAGGCAGAGACAGACGTATGGGGAAGGGGTAATGGGTGAGGAGAGAAGCAGGCAGAACTTCACCAAAACAAGTCTTTCAGCTGCTCCCCTGGCAAACAGGACCCACGGTCCGGCTGTTCCAAGCGGCTCCCTTCAGCATCTAGTATGTGGCTGGTCCTTCTGACGATGCTTCAGTGGGTGCCCCAAGATGCTGAACCAGAGAAGGCACTCCAAGCCCGTGGAACAGGATGTGTAGAGGAACAGAGAACGGGGCATCAAAAGGTGAGGAGGTTTATTTTATTCTCTTATTAATAAGAGATACTAATAGTGCCACCATCCCCATCTCCTGGATGAGAAAACTGAGGCACAGACAGGTCAGGTGACTTAATCAAGATCCACAGCAGGAAAGGGTAGGGCCAGCATTCAAGCCCTACCTTGACAAGTGGGCTGGTCTTATCACATTGGATGGGGATCAAATGCACCGTTTGAGACACACTAGCATTCCATTCTGATCCCTGATGAGGGGAATGAGGTCCAGAAAGGGTAAGAAAGTTGTCCAAGGCCACATAGCAACCCCAGAATGTGAGAAATCAGAAAGACACCTAGGAAATGTGTCACACCTCCGGGATGCCGTCTCCAAGCCTATTTCAAACCCAGCAACACTTTTAGAAAAGAAGATTGGGGGGTTGGGTTCCAGCCACGGGCAAGTCCTCTCAGGGTAGACAGTGAGTTTGGGCTTCAGGGAATGGAAGCACGTTTATCCTGCCCGCCCTGCTGTGAGCTCACTGTCTAGGCATCCACAACTCCAGACCCCAAACCCACATGTCCTTGAGACCCATGAGAAACGGGGCAACCCTGCAGTCTCACATGAGGGGGGCTGCGCCCCACAACTCTGGCCACCCCATTCTAACTTTCCAAGGGTCCCTCCCTCTGCCAGCACACCCCCACATGGCCCCCACCTACCCACCCACCCAGGCACTCCGAGGCTCCTGAAGACTCAGGCAGGAAACCAGCCAGGGCAGTTTCGCTTCCTGGTCTGGACACAGCCCCTCTGGCCTGCCCAGCTGGCAAGATCTGCTTCTTACATTTCTTTTCTTCCCTTTTGGAACACAAACTCATGGGCAGAGAGTCAGGGCCCTGCCAGGAAAAATGGGCATTCCAGGCAGAGGGGGAAGGTGGAGGCAAGAGAGGAAAAGGCTCCTGCAGGAATAATTGTCTGAAAAAGCTACATTTAATGACTGCGGGGAGGGGTAGGGGGTGGGCAGAGTGGCGAGGGTGGGGGAAGAAGGGAAAGAAGACAGGCCGAGTGGCTGGAACTGGGCTTCCCACCCCACCCAGGACACAAAGGCAGCTGTCACAGCTTTAAGGTTCAGCGAATTCTCCACACTCAGGACGAGGTGTTAGGGTCTCCATTTAACAGATGCGGAAACTGAGGCTCAGAGAGGGACTGAAAAGAACAGGAGGTATGGGGATCTGCCCAAGTTTGGGGCTCTCGGCTGCGACACTAAAAGGGGATTTGCGGGCAGGACCCACGTGCTAGGAAGGAGAGGAGTCACTCGGGGCAGTGACAGGGTGGAGGGTAGGGGAAGACAAAACAGATGGGTTGACAGTCCAGATTCCATATCTGTCACACCTGAATGCTCTTCCTCACCCCTGGGGTCCCCCTCAAAGGGGCTGGCATCAGAGGGACAAAGGGAGCCAGTTTACAAGAGTCCTCGGCCTGCCCTGCGTCATGGGCTTGGCCCAGGGTCGGAGGCGCCCCCTTGTGGCTGAGGGACGCGCCAGATGGCACCCAGAGCCCAGAGAGTCCCAGCCCTCGCCCTTTTGAGATTCCACATAGAAAGTTTAAAAGATAATTTTCAAAAGCGGGTGTAATCATGGCTCTCACTGACAAATAAAGGACACGTATTAAGATTTTTTTTTTTCTATTGAACTCCTATGGGAACCAGGCAGATGTTCCACGAGGTTCAAAAGAGTCCAGAAAAACAGGCACTCTTAAGGACAGATCAGACTATTCAGACTATTCGAGTAAATAAATGTGCGAATGGAGGCCAATTGGTTTTTCCACAGGGGAGGAGGCTTGTCAATGGGACCTCGGCTGGATGAGCCGGAAGGAGCAGGTAACAGTGGTTTTGAATTGCTATCAGTTGCTGACAATTCACGGAGCTGTGAAGTTCGAAGAGGCTGTTATGAATCAGCTAACCCGGAAGGCAAGCACGTGTTGTATGGAGACAGTGCTTTGAATGGTCAGAAAGATTCACTGAGACGCAAAATGTTCCTTCCTTCCTTCATTCAACAAACACTTGTTCGTGGAGCAACTGCTGTCCATTGTTCCACGTGCTCAAGACATAACAAAGATGCAGAAGAGAAAACGGAGGAGAGTGGCACAGGGACCACCTCCTGGGGCGGGGGACAGAGGAGGCTCTCTGCGGGGACACCTGGGAGCGGAGGAGCAATAGGGGCTGAAAAAGGCCAAGAGGCAGCTCAGGGAGGAGGGTGGGGTCTGGAGGGGGTGGCCTGGGACTTCCTGTTTCCTGTTCTCCCCACTAAAATGTCAGCTCTCAGTTCTCCCTTAGCGCAGAGGTTGGTATGCAGTAGGCGCACAATGAATGCCCATCATGGACTTCGCTGGCAGTCCACTGGTTAAGAATCCACTTGCCAATGCAGGAGACACAGATTTGATCCCAGATCAGGGAAGATCCCACAAGCTCAGAGCAACGGAGCCAGTGTGCCGCAACTACTGAGCCCGTTTGCCCTAGAGCCTGTGAAGTCACCACAATGAGAAGCCCGCACACTGTAATAAACAGTAGGCCCCTGCTTGCTGCAACTAGAGAAAGCCTGAGCACAGTAACAAAGACTCAACACAGCCATAAATGAATAATTTGAGGAAAAATCCCCATTGAGGAAAAATCCAATGGGATTTCAAAGCAATCCCATTTCAAGGGCACAAGTCACTTGCTACCTGCTTAGGGTAGAAAACTGCTGTGAGGTGGGCAGATGGCAGGAGGTCCAGGCCCCTAGGTGGGGATCAAAGAAGGGTGTGCCCTGGGGGTGTCACAGAGCCCAGCAGCGGTCCTGCCCTCTAGTTAAGGGTCTGTGAGCCATTCACCAGCTCCATCCTCCCCAACAGAAATCCTGAGCCCTGGACTCCAGGTAACTCCCAACTGTGAAGTCTCTATCAAATTAGGGCTCTGCTGCCACAACTCGTTTTTTTGAGATGTAAATTAGGATTTTTTGGGGGGAGGGGGTGTGAAATTTCCCTTCCTGCCTTTTTTTTCCAGTGGTTAAAACCCACAAGGAACATTTATCATTTAGAAGGGTATAATTCAGTGGCATTTAGCACCTCCACAATGTTTGCAACCTCTATCAAGCTGCAAAATCTTATCACTGCCTTCCAAAGCTGAAGCCATACCCATTAGCTGACACTCCCCATTTCCTGGCACCCCATAGTGCATTCCAGTCTCTGTGGATTTGCCTCTTCTGGACATTTCACATATACGGAATCACGTATTACGTGGCCTTTTGTGTCTGTCTGCTTTCAGAATGTTTTTGAGGTTCACCCATGGTGTAGCCTGTATCGTTCTGTCTTATGGTGACTGATAGCTTAGTCACTTAGTCCTGTCCGGCTCTGCAACCCCATGGACTGTAGCCCAGCAGGCTCCTCTGTCCACGGGGACTCTCCAGGCAAGAATACTGGACAGAGTTGCCATTTCCTCCTCCAGGGGATCTTCCTGACCCCAGGGATCAAACCCCAGTCTCCTGCATTATAGGCGGATTCTTTACCAATGAGCCACCAGAGGCCATTGTTTTATATGGCCAAATAATAAATACTCCATTGTGTGGATAATCTACATTTTGTTTATCCAGTTATCTGCTGGGCATTTGGTTGCTGCCACCTTTGGGTGACTGTGACCAGTGCTGCTGTGAATGTAGTGTGTGAGATGCTGTCTGAATTCAGTCCCTTAAGGCCTGGGAGAAGGGCCGGGTCACGTGGTGGCAACTCCGGGCTAAACTTAGTGAGGAGCCACCGGACTGTTTTCCACAGTGGTTGTTCCCTGCTTTTTGTTACTTGGCTGAGCCATGTGACATCGTCCAGACCAGGGACTGCCCGTGCCCCCTGCACTGGGAGTGTGGAGTTTTAACCACTGGATTGCCAGGGAAGTCCCTGTTCCCTCTTTTTAGAAAAATGTTGGGTGTTCAAAAAATGTTGACCACTACTATGTGGGACAAAGGAAACTCATGTGGGGTGGGTGAGACTGGCTGGGAAAGGCTGGGCCACCAGGGAATTAGTCACTCGCCTGGGACGATCAGCCACCACATGCCCACCTCCCTCCAAAGACAGCAGCTTAGCATCCCCCAGACTATAGCCTGCCCTGGTCCCTGCTCCCCAGGTCCTTGATCAAACCTGCACCCCAGTGTCTCGTGCATTGCAGGCGGATTCTTTACCCACTGAGCCACTGGGCAAGCCACTAGGATATGACAACACCACTCTTTAAGTAGGATTTTCTACCAGTTTCATCAGAATTGGCCACATTAATCTCAAAACCATAAGTGGTTGGTCTTCAAGACGGCAGATTTAGAGGAGGGGAGCCCAGGATGCAACAGGTCAGAAACGTGGGTCTGTGAAGGGAGGCAGTGGTTTGGCAGCTGAGAGAGTGCACTGCGATTCTGCCAGTGGCGGGTTCAAGTCCTTGCTCGGGACCATGAATGACGTGACCTGACCTGGGCATCGTGAGGATTGAGATGAGACGTGTGGGAAGCACCTGAACCGCGTCTGGGCCACAGGCACGGCTACATACTCACTGTTATGACTTTTTATAACGATAAAGATGGCACAGAGAAGTTCAAAAACGCTTCTGGTTTAATCATCACTTTGACTCTACAAGGTGGTATCAGTGTCTGCCCCGAGAATGGGAAAGTGGCTCCCTAGGCTGTCTGGCCTGTCCCTGGCAGACAGGAAGACACAGGGATATTTGTGGAGGGCAAGCAGGTGAGTCACCCAAGGTAGGAAGAAAGAAAAGACTCTCCCCCAGCCCCCAGGCTGGAGGTGCGGAAGCTTGTCCACCCTTCCCTGGACATGTGGCTCGTGTGTAAACTGGGGCTGGCCGGGCGGTCCAGGCACCTGGCCCGAGGCCCCAGCACAGCCTCCTCACAGGAGCATGTGACCATGGGAGGAATGACAAAGTCAGGTGTCTTGCTCCAAGTTATCCAGACAGGATGTGGGAGGGGGTAGTGGGGACACAGGAAGTCGGTGAAAAGATCCCCCTGGCCTTGGCCTGTGCGGAGACCTCGGCACCTGCAAAGCCAGTCCGTCAGTGTGCTTCTGACCTGCTACTCACTGGCTCATGGGCCAGGGCCCAGTCAAGTTCGAGGTGCAATTCAAGTCTTTGGAGAGCACAGTTCCTCTTTCCCATGGGGTTACCTGCACAGGTCTGAGCACAGAGGAGGGGGCTGCAGTGGTGATCACTGCTGGGGCGCATCCTTAGGCAGGCATCTTGGTGGAGGAGGAGGCCTCCTTCTTCTTGGTGCTGGCCTTCAAAAGCGCCAGCTTTTTGGGCAGGCTGGTGCTGGCTTTCATCACCACATCATGCTCAATCTTCTTCCGGATCCCAACCTCCAGGTTCTGGGGGGAGCAAGTATGGAGCAATCAGACTGGGACCTGAGGTGGGAGGGAGGGCCTGGCCTGCTGCCTTTTGTTCTGTGAGCTCACCAGGGGCTAGATCAGCAACCCTCTCGCTGAAAAAGCACCTTAGAGTCTGGTGGCTGGCGCTCCCACCCTCTGAGAACACTGTACACACACAGAACATCCCTTCTCATCTCTGGACCTCAGCTTCTAAACTTCTGCTCATTCCCATTTTATGGATGGAGAAACAGAGGCACCTGCAGGGAGGAGGCACTTGGCCAGGGCTCCCAAACTATCTGAGCGATGGGAAACTGCAACCCAGCCCGCCCAGACTCTCTGGCTTAAAACTCCAGCCCCTTCTTGTCCCATCATCTCTGCTTGGCAAATGGTGAACTGGGGCTCTGAGAGATACGAGGTGGAACAAATAAAGGCACAGCAATCAGAGCCCAAGTGTTTGGGTCCAAAACTGACAGTTTAATGCTATGACCTAAACTGCTTCCTTGCTCTATGAGTTCCAATGACCATGGTACCATGGGTGTCACCACGCACCTGGGCGCAGGGGACACAACAGCAAAGACACAGAAAACCTTCTGCCTTCACGGAGCTGACATTCAGAGAGAGAGAGAGAGACCGCGCACGCACGTGTGTGTGTGTGTGTGTGTGTGTGTGTGTGTGTGTGTGTGTGTAACCTTCAATGACACTCTGGTAAACTGTTGAATGATGGCGGATAACAAGTGCTGTTGTGGAGAAAAGAAAAGGATAATGAGCGAGAGGTGTGGTGGTGAGGTTACCATCAGGGATGGCTGCTCAGAAGCAACGCTGGCTGCCAGCCTTGACCTGGAGGAAGGAAGCAGTGTGGACTTCTGGGAAAGAATCCAGGTGGAGGAAACAAGTAGTGCCAACGTTCCCAGGTGGGTCAAGGGGCAGTTAAGGGGCCAGTTAGGCTAGAGGGAGTGAGCCAGGAGGAAAGAGAGGGAGCGGGTGAGGGCAGGGCAAAGACAGGGCTAAAAAGTGCCAGGCCCCATGGGGAGAACTTAGGCTCTTCCTGAGCAAGGTGGAGTCATGCAGGGTTCTGAGCAGAGCTGCCCTGGTTCAGGAGCTCTCAGATGCTCAACGGCGCCCCGTGGCTATTACTGGAGGGGCAGGGGAAGGAGATCTGGGAAGATGTGACTGCTCTAGTTCAGGTGTTTTTAGATGATGGGATGGGGCCAGGTGGGAGGGGGATCAAGGAGGTGAAAAGTGAGTGCATTCTAGATTAATCCTGAAGGCAGGGACTTCCCTGGTGGTCCAGTGGCTAAGACTCTGCTCTCCCAATGCCGGGGGCTCAGGTTTGATCCCTGGTCAGGGAATTTAGATCCCACATGCCACAACTAACAGTCCATCTGCCACAACTGAGACCCAGCACAGCCAAATAAATATTAAAAAAAAAAAAAATCCTGAAGGCAAAAAGGATGAGATCCAACCTGGATGAGAGAGAAAGGGGGAATCCTGAATATCTGGAAGGAGAGACTGGTAGGATCATGGTAGGCTGATGGAGCAGAGTGGGAGAGCCTGGTTTTGGATATACTGAGCTTGAGCTGCCCAAGAGACACTTCCCTCCTCCAGCTGCCAGGTGGAGGTAAGCACGGTACCCAAGGCTAAGAAAACTGAGGCTCTCACATCCTGGAGTTAAGACTGTGCTTCCACTGCAGAGGGCAAGGGTTCAATCCCTTGTTTGGGGCACCTAGATCCTGCAAGCTGCAGCATGCAAGCTGCATGCTGTAGCCAAAACAAAAAGACAAAAAACTGAGGCTCTGAACAATATGCTCAAGATTGTAGGGCGAAGGACTGAACAATCGATGCTTTTGAACTGTGGTGTTGGAAAAGACTCTTGAGAGTCCCTTGGACTGCAAAGAGATCAAACCTGTCAATCCTAAAGGAAATCAACCCTGAATATTCATTGGAAGGACTGACACTGAAGTTGAAGCTCCAATACTTTGGCCTCCTGATTCGAGGAACTGACTCACTGGAAAAGACCTGGATGCTGGGAAAGACTGAAGGAAGGAGAAGGAGCGACAGGTGAAGAGATGGTTGGATGGCATCACCGACTCAATAGACATGAGTTTGAGCAACTCTGGGAGATAGTGAAGGACAGGAAAGCCTGGCGTGCTGCAGTCCACAGGGTCACAGAGAGTCTGACATGACTTAGCGACTGAACAACAACAACAAAGGGCGAGTTACTGTGCAGAGTGCAATTCAAATTCAGATCTGACTCCACCAGATCTCTCTGAAACTTCTCTGCAATCTTAATAAGTCTTTCCACAACTTCTTTATAAATTTAACCCTGTTCCCCTACAAGCACTCCTATGGCCCTGAATCCTGACATTTCTAGGACAGAAGTGCTATCATTAGGACCATTTCAGTTAAGACCTAGCTGTCAACAGGACTGCGTTTTGCATCCAGCACATCCTTCTTGCAAGGCTGGGGTTTTTAACTCCTTTCCCAGGCTGCCTGTTTTTTTGACGTCTATTAACGAGGACAACAGAATGGGAAAGACTAGAGATCTCTTCAAGAAAATTAGAGATACCAAGGGAACATTTCATGCAAAGATGGGCTCAATAAAGGACAGAAATGGTATGGACCTAACAGAAGCAGAAGATATTAAAAAGAGGTGGCAAGAATACACAGAAGAACTGTACAAAAAAGAGCTTCATGACCCAGATAATCACGATGGTGTGATCACCCACCTAGAGCCAGACATCCTGGAATGTGAAGTCAAGTGGGGCTTAGAAAGCATCACTACGAACAAAGCTAGTGGAGGTGATGGAATTCCAGTTGAGCTATTTCAAATCCTGAAAGATATGCTGTGAAAGTGCTGCACTCAATATGCCAGCAAATTTGGAAAACTCAGCAGTGGCCACAGGACTGGAAAAGGTCAGTTTTCATTGCAATTCTAAAGAAAGGCAATGCCAAAGAATGCTCAAACTACCACACAATTGCACTCATCTCACATGCTAGTAAAGTAATGCTCAAAATTCTCCAAGCCAGGCTTCAGCAGTACGTGAACTGTGAACTTCCAGATGTTCAAGCTGGTTTTAGAAAAGGCAGAGGAACCAGAGATCAAATTGCCAACATCCGCTGGATCATCGAAAAAGCAAGAGTTCCAGAAAAACATCTACTTCTGCTTTATTGACTATGCCAAAGCCTTTGACTGTGTGGATCACAATAAACTGTGGAAAATTCTTCAAGAGATGGGAACACCAGATCACCTGACCTGCCTCTTGAGAAATCTATATGCAGGTCAGGAAGCAACAGTTAGAACTGGACATGGAACAACAGATTGGTTCCAAATAGGGAAAGGAGTACACCAAGGCTGTATATTGTCACCCTGCTTATTTAACTTATATGCGAATACATCATGAGAAACGCTGGGCTGGAAGAAGCACAAGCTGGAATCAAGACTGCTGGGAGAAATACCAATAACCTGATATGCAGATGACACCAACCTATGGCAGAAAGTGAAGAGGAACTAAAAAGCCTCTTGATGAAAGTGAAAGGGGAGAGTGAAAAAGTTGGCTTAAAGCTCAACATTCAGAAAACAAAGATCATGGCATCCGGTCCCATCACTTCATGGGAAATAGATGGGGAAACAGTGGAAACAGTGTCAGACTTTATTTTTGGGGGCTCCAAAATCACTACAGATGGTGACTGCAGCCATGAAATTAAAAGACGCTTACTCCTTGGAAGTTATGACAACCTAGATAGCATATTGAAAAGCAGAGATATTACTTTGCCAACAAAGGTCCGTCTAGTCAAGGCTATGGTTTTTCCAGCGGTCATGTATGGATGTGAAAGTTGGACTGTGAAGAAAGCTGAGTGCCATAGAACTGATGCTTTTGAACTGTGGTGTTGGAGAAGACTCTTGAGAGTGCCTTGAACTGCAAGGAGATCCAACCAGTCCATCCTAAAGGAGATCAGTCCTGAGTGTTCATTGGAAGGACTGATGTTGAAGCTGAAACTGCAATACTCTGGGCACCTCATGCGAAGAGCTGACTCACTGGAAAAGACCCTGATGCTGGGAGGGATTGGGGGCAGGAGAAGGGGACGACAGAGGGTGAGATGGTTGGATGGCATCACCGACTCGATGGACATGAGTTTGAGTGAACTCCGGGAGTTAGTGATAGACAGGGAGGCCTGGCGTGCTGCGATTCATGGGGTCGCAGAGTCGGACACGACTGAGCGACTGAATTGAACTGAACTGACTGATTAACGAGGACAATTTCGCGAAAGCAGCTAACAATGTGAACACTTTCCTGCGCGCCAATCCCTGCTTTAGGAGACCCGTGGGTTGCTAGATAATGTTTCCGTACCCACCGCACAAAGGAGGAAGCTGAGGCTCACAGCACTGGGACTTCTCCATCCCCGACCTGCTGCACGCCCGCACTCACCTTCTTGAGCTGCTGCTGCTGCACGATGCGTGCCTTCTTGGGTGCGATAACGCGACCTGGGGAGAAACGTGCTCTCGTGAGGCTGGAGATCATTGGGCCCACCTCACCCTCGAGCCCCCGGCCCGCTTCTCACCGCCCTTCCTCGGGCCCCGGTTCCGAGCCGAGGCCGCCGCCGCCGCCGCCTTGCTCTTCGCTGGCTTCTGCGCCTGGAACTTGCGCTGCCCCTGCGCCATTGTCAGCCACGCATCGGAAGAGGGGAAAGTCGCAGAAGGAAGGCGCAGGGCACGATGGGATACAGCGGGGCTGAAGGGCGCAATGACTCACGGGATACAACGTGGCAAAGTTAAAGGGACGAGCTACTCACAATGGTAGTTGGTCATAGCCAGCGTTTGGCAAAAATTTCGAAGTAAGGGTTATAATGATAGCCTAACATTTATTGGTCACTTGTTTTGTAAAACTTACATTGTCTTATGCTTTTTGTTAGTAAAATTCAGTTTACCTCAAAAAAAAAAAAAAAAATAATAATAATGGTGCCCCACACTTCAGTGGCTTCCCTGATGGCTCAGAGGATAAAGAATCCACCTACAATGTGGGAGACCCGGGTTCGATCCCTGAGTTGGGAAGATCCCCTGGAGAAGGGAATGGCAACCCACTCCAGTATTCTTGTCTGGAGAATCCCATGGACAGAGGAGCCTGGTGGGCTAGTCCATGGGATGGCAAAGAGTCAGACACGACTGAGTGACTAAGCACACCAAACTTCAGTAACCAAGATAAAAATATTTTCAACATTCAAAAATAATATTTTAATATTAAAAAAATCAAATTGCCCACTACAGCCTGTGGACTGGCTGTCTGATTAAATGTTACTGGTATGAGCGCTGGTTATCAAAACTTAGGGAAAGTCAGGATAGGCAAGGTCAGGGTTTCATTCTATTGAATATCTTGATATTTTGTTCATCGTGGAGGTCTTTTTTTTTTTTGCATTAATTTTTCTGTTCTTTTTTTGGGGGAGGGGGCACACTATGAGGCACATGGGATTTTAGTTCCCTGACCAGGGACAGAACCTGTGTCCTCTGTATTGGAAGGGCAGAATCCTAACCACTGAGCCACGAGTGGGAAGTCCCTTTTTTTTTTTTTTTTGTTTGTGCCACTGGGATGCCGGATCTTAGTTCCCCAGCTATGCCTGCTGCAGCAGAAGTGCAGAGTTCTAACCACTGGACCACCAGGAAATTCCCTGCATTAATTTTGATTTTTCAAAAAAAAAAACATGCAGGAAGCTGTTATTTATCTTGATTGAAAGTGAAAGTCACTCAGTTGTGTCTGACTCTTTGTGACCCCATGAACTATACAGTCCATGGAATTCTCTAGGCCAGAATACAGGAATGGGTAGCCTTTCCCTTCTCCTGGGTATCTTCCCAACCCAGGGATTGAACCCAGGTCTCCTGCATTTCCGGCAGATTCTTTACCAGCTGAGCCACAAGGGAAGCCCAAGAAAACTGGAGTGGGTAGCCTATCCCTTCTCCACGGGATCTCCTGGCCCAAGAATCGAACTGGGGTCTCCTGCATTGCAGGTGGATTCTTTACCAACTGAGCTATCAGGGAAGCCCATTTATCTTGATTACTGAGCTTCTTATGACATCCTTTAAAATTCTGCACCTGAGGTGTCACCTTCATTTCAGCCCTGAGAGCAATTTAAGAGGGAGGTACCAGTATTATCTGCATTTTATAAATGAGGAAAAGAAAGTATGGGAGAGATGAAGTGATGTGGCCAAGATCACACTGCAGAAAAAGAGGTGGAGCTGGGGTATGAACTCAGGCAGCTGGGCTCCAGACGCCGGCCTCTCAAGCCACACACAGGCTCTTCCCGTATTCTGCCTGATGTCCCTGCTCTGGGAAGTGCTGTGGTTATGGGAAGAAGGTCAGCGGTTGTGCAGAACATTCAATAAGTTTATTATAAAAATAATGGGGATATGGAGGGCATATGGAAGCTATGGAGAGCTAGGCTGGTTACTTCTGGGGTCCATCTAGGGTGTTCCACTCAGGAGATGGTGGCACTAAGGGCTGCCTGGAGCTCCTCGGGGGCAAAGACACCCAGCTCTGTGATGATGCCGCCAGTGATGAGGTCGTGGGGGGTGACATCAAAGGCAGGATTCCAAACCCCAATTCCTGCAGGGAGGAGAAGCAAGAAGGCAGGTATTTGGTCAGTGGATGTACTTAAGCTATTGTCACATGTCTCCCTCATGGTGGTTCTTGGGGTTGCGGAATCCTTGAGAATCTGGGGATCCTGACCCCCAAAATACACAAATGCATGGGTTTTGACACCCAGTAACAAGTTTAGACACCCTGACATTCCCGGATTGTTGCTAAGAAGGCTTCAAAGACTTATACACGTCTACCCAACTTGTGCCTGCTCCAAGAATCTCTTCAGACATGTCCAACTCTGTGTGACCCCACAGACGGCAGCCCACCAGGCTCCTCTGTCCCTGGGATTCTCCAGGCAAGAACACTGGAGTGGGTTGCCATTTCCTTCTCCAATGCATGAAAGTAAAAAGTGAAAGTGAAGTTGCTCAGTCGTGCCCGACTCTTAGCGACCCCATGGACTGCAGCCTACCAGGCTCCTCCATCCATGGGATTTTCCAGGCAAGAGTACTGGAGTGGGGTGCCATTGCCTTCTCCAAAAAAATCTCTTTAGGAACCTCCAAGAGTTTACCCTGGGGCCTTTGCATGGACTGTGCCCTCTGCCTGGATGCTTTCCCTCAGATATGCATATGATTTAATGTTTCATTTCCTTTCAGGTCTTTGCTCAAATGTCACCTTCTCAGTGAGAACTTTGCTAATCATCCTGTAACCCACTCCCTGAAGAGACACTTCCTGTATCCTTCTGTGCCTCGTTCATTTATCCCCTTCTGAAAACACATTGGAATTTTACTCTTTGTCTTGTCTGTCGTTTGTTCCCCCCACTGGACTGTCAGCCCCACGAGAGTAGGGACTTGTCTTTTTTTTTCCTCCGTTGTGCCAAGAGGCATGAGGGATCTCAGTTCCCAGACCGGGGATCAAACCCAAGCCCTCTGCTACGGAAGCATCGTGTCTTAGCCACTGGACTGCCAGGGAAATCCCACTTTTAACTTTTTTCACTCCTGTATCCCTGGCCCCTAGCATGGCAGCTGGCATTGATCAGGTACTTAAAAATTTATCTGGTGAATGAATAACAACCTTTTACACAAGAGGCTGCAAACTGGTTTCTCTGGCTCAGTTATTTTTTTAAGACCACTGAATTAGCAGTCAGCTTTCAAAAAATCCCCTGGAGAAGGGACTGGCTACCCACTCCAGTATTCTTGCCTGGAAAATCATGGCCAGAGGAGCCTGGTGGGCTACATAGTTCATGACGTCGAAGAGTTGGATATGACTGAGCAACTAACACTTTCAGTTTTCAAAATGTGGGAGATTTTATCCCTATAACAAATGTTAAGGCTTCTCTTGGAAAAATCATACCGATTACCCTGGGGCCTACATTCCTGTGACAGCAGAGACTGGGGTCGCTGGATTGCACCTAGTCTGTGTTACCCAGCTTTCCTGGAGGGAAAAGCAGGCTGGGTTGTCAGTTCCGCTTTCCATGGTCTTGTGGATTTTGACCAGTGCTAAATAATTAAGCCCCTAGGAAGGCAGGGACATCAAAAAGCACTGAGAAAAATTTTTTCAGAATTAATGTATCTATTTTTATTTACTTTTCATAGTCTTTTCCATTATGGTTGAATATAGTTGTTGTTAACCCATTGTATATATAATAGTTTGCTAATGTGTCCTATTTTTAGAAAGCTATAAGGAATCGCAGCAGAAAACAATAGAATATTAGGACTTCCCTCCGCTTAGCTGTACAGTATTGTTTTACACTCATTCCATATTTGGAGTAAGGGACGCTGGCCTCATTGTATTTTCAGTGCTTAGGAGTTTTAACTGGTCTTTCTTTAATTCTTTTTCCGTTTAGGTTTTTACATAATATTGAGCAGCGTTCCCTGTGCTATATGGTAGGTCCTTGTTGGTTATCCATTTTAAATATAGCAGTGTACATAAATCTTTGAACTGAAACGTGAGTTAAATCGAATAACTTGACACCCATCCATCATGTGTTCTATGATGTCTGACTCTTTGCGGCCCCATGGACTGTAGTCCACCCGGCTCCTCTGTCCGTGGAATTTTCTAGGCAAGAAGACAGAAGTGGGTTGCCATCTCCTCCAGGGGATCTTCCCGACCTAGGGAATGGAACTCACGTCTCCTGCATTGCAGGTGGGTTCTTTACCTCCAAGCCATTGGGAATGGATATAGATATAAAAATAAATAAATATACCACTGTGTACATGTCAATCCCAAACTCCCAAACTATCCCTAACTGGTCCTTTTTTTAATAAAAGTAACCTGTTTCTATTTAATGAGCACTAACTAGGGGCCAGGCACTGTTCTCGATGTCACCTGGGTTAACTTGTTGAACATCCTGGGTGTATGAGGTAGGTCATAGCAATACCTCATAGGGCCCTTATGGATGAATTTTAGGCACCTGGCTACAGTCAGGAAGTGTGGGGAGGCTGAGAAATATCTGTCTCTTCAAAAGCACTTGACCAGGTGGTATTCTTCTTATCCAAGTGAGAAAACAGAGGTGGATAAGAAGACAATTCGCTCAAAGTCTCCTGACTTATTACTCTACCTTCTGACCATGGAAGGGGGCTTCCCAGGTGGCACAGTGGTAAAGATCCCCTGGAGAAGGGAATGGCTACCCACTCCAGTCTTCTTGCCTGGAGAATCCCACAGAGGAGCCTGGCAGGCTACAGTCCACGGGGTTGCAAAGAGTCAGATACTACTGAGCACACACGCACACCAGTGCATCTGACCTCCAAGACATGTCTGCTCTAATAACATGGCTTGAAGGAACTGCCTGTCTTAGAAGGCTGATGATAACCCAGATGCCACCTGCCGCGTGACAGTCAGGGTGCCTACACAGAGGTTCCCAGGCACTGTGGTGCACCCCTCTCTGAGTGGAAGGCTTACCTGGTGCCGCTATCCTGACCCCATTGACGTCGGTCAGCTCCTGGTCGGGACGCTCCTCAATGACGATCTCCCGGCCTGTCTCCAGGCGGAGGTCACACGAGGAGCTAGGGGCAGCCACATAGAAGGGGATGCCATGGTGCTTGGCTGCAATGGCTAGCTGGTAGGTGCCCACCTTGTTGGCTGTGTCGCCATTGGCAACCACGCGGTCTGCTCCCACGACAACAGCTGGGGAATGAGACGCTGGGAGTCAGGATCCACCCGGCCCTGGATGCTGGAGCCCTGCCCACTGGTGCCCCTGCCTGCTGACCTGACACGCCTTGGTGGGCCATGGCGGCTGCTGCCATGCTGTCGGCGATGAGGGTGGCGGGGATCTGCTCGTAGACCAGCTCAAAGGCTGTCAGCCGGGCTCCCTGGTTGTAGGGCCGGGTCTCTGTGCAGAAGGCGTGCTTGAGACGGCCCAGGTTATGCAGTGAGCGGATCACACCTGTGGGGCCCAGCCCACCAGAAGAGGCGAGGATAAGACAGCAAGGGATAGATGGGCACGGTGACCCTTTGGCTAGCAGCATGGAACTCCAAACCATGCAGTCTGCCCCCAGGCCCTTGCAGTGGCTGTTCCCTTCTGCCTGGTACACATGTGCTTAGAGAAAGCCTTCTCTGTGAGGCCTTCCAGGATTACTCCATCTTACATAGCAACCCCCACACTGCCATCCCCTGCTCTTCTTTAGTATGTACCACCTGGAAATGAATCATAGGTATCTGTTGACTTGCCTTTGTCTATTCCTTCTATTTTCTCCACTGCTGGGTCCCTAACTGCTAGAATGGTGCTTGGCAAATAGTAGGTGCTTAATAAATGTTTGTCGAATGAATGAAGGAATGCACACATGTGTGAATGATGGCACACACAGTAGGTGCTCAATAAATGTTGAGTGATTGAAGGAATGGATGCATGGATGAATAATGAGGAACACAGTAGATAAGCATTTATTAAGTATAAGTATTATTTTTTAAAATATTTATTTGGTTGCGTCAGGTCTTAGTTGAGGCATGTGGAATCTTTAGTTGTAGCATCTGAACTCTTAGTTGTGGCATGTGGGATCTAGCTCCCTGAACAAGGATGGAACCTGGGCCCCCTGCATCGGAAGCATCGAGTCTTAGCCACTGAACCACCAGGGAAATCCCTAAGCACGAGTAAATGAATGAATTCATTGCCTCAGTATCCAGGTACAAAGGTGGGACTGAGGCAGGCAGAGAAACATGCAGGAGAATTAAGAATCAGGTGGACTCTGTTGCCTTGAGTGCCAGGACCCAGCCCCCAATTCCTGGTCACAGCTACTCTAATTTTTCTTTAGGGGGCTATGCCCTTCCTTTCAGTCCTCTTAGAGCCCAGATTCCACCCACTTTCTAGGCACATGGCTCAGATGAGGCCTATTAAGTGATTGATCCTAGATGGGTAGGTAGGTGACTCCATCATGGCCTCCAAGATACATGACTTTTTTGACACTCGAAATAGAGATCCTTGGCTCTTTTCCTCAAGATCTGAATCCTGGCCAACCAGTCGAGTGAGAGGATGATGCCACTCTGGAGGAGGGCAGACCTTAGGGATGGGCATAGAAAGATCCTGATGCTACTGAGTCCCCAGATCCAGCCATACCTGAAGCCAACCCCTTGAGTGTGTTTCTGTGCAACAACTAATAAAGTCACCTTTCTGGGGGATGCATTAAGTGGTTTGGGTTTCTTTCTCTTTCATCCAAAAAGGGACCTCCCCCATTCCTGTGGATGCCCACTCACCTAGGGCTGTGCCATAGCCAGCGGTGGCCAGCGCACCAGTGTTGCAGTGGGTCAGCACGGTCACCTTGCCACCCTGGGGTGCTGCCCGCTTTAGGAGATGGTGGGCTCCCAGGTCCCCAATGCTCCGATTGTCCCGGAGGTCTTTGTCCAGCATGTCCTCGGCCCAGCAGATCACTCTAAGGCCAACAAAGGGCTCTGAGCACCAGCCGCCAGGCTTCAGGGCCCACCCCAGCCCCTCCTCACGGCCCAACACTGCCCTACTAGCATTCTCTTGCTGAAAGCCTCTCTCAGCGTGGGTCTGGTCCCTTCTACAACCACCTATCTGTAACTCCACTCGCTCTCGCAAAACATTGTACCAGGCATCTCCTGTGTGTCAGGCACTGGGAGACATAGCAGTGAATAAGACAATATCTCCTCTTCTAGGGAGTTGACACTGGGGTTGGGTAGGCAAATGATTAGCAGACAATAAAGGGAGGGAAAAGGCAGCAGTCAGGAGACAGAGGGTAGGGGATGAATTGTATTATATGGGGGATGGGGAAGGCAGAAACCTGAGACCTGAGGGGGAGGAGATTAGCTAGGCTTATCTGGCTTGCAAACACTGAGTGTGCAAAGGCCCTGAGGCAGGAGCAAGTCTGGTGGGGTTAATGGAGAATATCTGTGTAGCAGATGTGGAGGGAAAGAGTTGGAAGAGAGCAGGGCGAGGACCAGGGCTGGAAACAAAATTTCTCAAAAGCAAAAACCAGGTAAACCAGGTGGCACTTAAAAGGACCTCTAAGGGCAGATAGGGCTGGGGACGTTCAGGGAAGACAGTCAGGGGATTAAGTTCAAGGACCTGGGGGCCAGGCGGCTCGGTGTTGAGTCCCAGGCCTGCCTGTGTCGCCCCGGATTAAGCGCACCCTGCCTCAGTTTCCCCATCTGTAAAACTGGCAGCTGTGCACCACCACCACCACCACCACCACCACCAGTGAACGAATGAACAGCCTCGGGTTTGAACAGTGCCGGGCACGTGGCTCCTCTACCTCTCTCGGACCGCCTCCTCCGTTGCGCCCTCCCGCTCCGCCTCCTGGGCCGCGAGGTCTGCCAGGTCCCGTGCGGCGCGGGCCATGTTGACGGCGGTGGGCCGGGCGGTAACAAGGAAGCTCAGCGCGTCCTGGACGAAAGCCACGAGTGCCGCAAGGCCAGGTCCCCCGGCGCCCGCCTGCAGCTCCACGGCGAGGCTAAGACAGCCCACGAGGGCAATGGCTGGGGCGCCACGCACCTGGAGGGGGAGTTGGCGTCAGGGACAGCAGTCAGGGCAACCACTCCCACCCTAACCTGAGCTCCACCACGCGGCTCCACCTTCATAGCACGGATGGCTTCCCAGGCCTGGCGCACCGAGCCCACCGCTTCATAGCGGCTCTGCTGGGGCAGCAGCAGCTGGTCGAGGATCTGTAGTGAGCCCCGCGAGTAGCGGATCGCCTCCAAAGTCATGCTGTCAACAGTCGCGCTCACCGCTTTTCTCCGGGCTCCGGGGGCCCGCTCGCACCCGGGGCGGAGCCGGAATACGCGGAGGGGGCGGGGCCTCCCCGGAAGGAGGCGCGGCCTCCCCGGAAGGAGGCGCATGCGCACAGTAACCCCGCAGGTTCCCGGAAGTCGCCGTCCTTAAGTCGGATCCTGCCCCACCTTCCCAGCCGAGCCCAGTTAGCAGCCCCCTCCACTGTTAGTGCCCCCTGCCACTATTTTGGGAGCAACGACCTCAAGCCATATAGCACGACCCCCAAGTTCCTGGTGGGCACCCTCAGGAGCGCGTACTGCCTGTGGTCTTATGTAGAGCAAGGCCCCAGTTGGGGGTCCCAAGATTGAACGATCCTTACTGCTGCCCTGAGACAGTCCCATCCCCGCGGGGAGGAAAGTCCAGTGGGCTGGGGGCTACCACCTCTCTGGACCGGCACGTTACAAGTTCCGAGAGATTAAGTCGGAACCTCAGCTCTGAGAGGTGTCTGATTTGTGCACGCTGTTATCTCCAACGGCTTGGATGGTGCCTGGTGCACTGCAAGGGCTCCGTCAATGTTTGAGCAATGATCCTTCTCCAGAGTTTAGGGGAAGGCGGTGGGCCATGAGCCTCCTTGTGGGTGCTCTGCTGTTTGGAGACTGTTTTCTACTCATTTTACTAGTTTCCTTCAAAAGTAGTATACCCTTCCAAGGTGTCCCCATGGGCAGGGGATTAATGAACAGCCCTCACCTGTGCGCTCCATCCTTTGCTGCTTTGGGCCAGGATGCTGAGCACCCTATGTGCCTGCCCTGTTGTCCAGTCCCCTTTCCATCCCTCACAAACTCAGCCTGTTGTTCCACCACCTCCAGGAAGTCAGCCCTGATTTCAGGCCAGCCTGGGCTACTACATTTAAACCCTTATCAAGCTGGGTGGGAACCAAGGCTGTGAGCAGGGAATCTGCACTGGGTGATGAGATGCTGGGCAACCTTCATTGGGTGGGTGGGGGTAGAGCTCCTGGGCCCATTTAGTAATCTGAGGCAGGGACAAAGAAGCAGGGCTTTAATGTTGGGAGGTCTTGGGTCGCACAAGGCACAGACACCCTCTCCAGGAACAAATAAATAACAACTCCATCACCGCGAGAAAGTGAGGTGTGCACAAAGGTGGGGACTGAGCTCTCCAAGAGCTGGTGGGCCAGCGGGGCTGCAGCCTGGGAGGGGCCTCCTGGGTGAGTCTTGGCCTCTGGAGTGAATCTGGACCATGGAATCACTCACTCTCGGAACCGGAGTAGTCAGCCACGAGGGAGGAGCCGAGGCTGCAGGGCTGTGGTGTGTCCTGGGGGTTGGGTGCCTCAGGGGAGGTGTCTGGCGGGGGCTGGGGCCTGTCCTGACAGCTCTCTTCCTGCCCCAGTGGGCTGCTGTTCTTGGGGGTCTCGGCTGTCTCCAGAGAGCAGTCTTGGGGGGACACGGGCCTGTTCTGGTTGGTCCCCTCTGGCAACTGTGGCTCCCCAGACTTGAAGGTTTCGGCCACGTGCTGGGGGCTCTCTGGGACCTCCCGGGACCGCCGTCGCACGATGCCCAGGTGCCCCATGGTGACAGGGGAGCTGGTGGGAGTGGCTCTGCGGTTCTGGGCCAGTTTCTTCAGGACACTGTTGGTTTTGCTGCTGCTGCTGCTGCTGGCGCTGGCTCCCGGAGTGGAGGGGAACCAGGAGCGGCTGATGATCTCTGTCCGCTTGAGCTTCTGCTTGTCCTCGTATGCTGGGGGGGAGAAGGAGGTCCAGAGCCGCCCTCTGCCTGAGCGCCTACCCCCCGTCTCCCCCCACCCGACTCCCCACGCTCACTGGCCCTCACGCACAGTCTAGGGTGTGGAACTTCAGCAGGGCGGCCAGTCTGCGGTCATCCTCTGTCTCCGGCACCAGTGGGATGGCCAGGCTGGCCTTGGCCTGCAGTGCCTGGTCCCTCTCCTCCTCCTCCTGCATGGCTTTTTTCTTTTCCTGTGTCGGGGTGGAAGTGGGTGGAGAGGGACAGCGCTCAGCCACTCAGTTGTGTCCGAGTCTTTGCGACCCTATTAACTGTAGCCCACCAGGCAGGCAAGGATACTGGAGTGAGTTGACATTTCCTCCTCCAGGGAAGCTTCCCAGCCCAGGGATCGAACTCTGGTTTCCTGTGTATCCTGCACTGGCAGGCAGATTCTTTACCACTGAGCTCTCTAGAGCAGCCATGGGGAGGGATGGTGGGTGCTAGAGTCATGCCTCTTCCATGCCCTCTGAGCTGGGAGCTGGCATGGGCATCCCCTCTAGCTCTCCTCCCATTTCCTCCTCTTTAAGTTTATGTGAGGAAAGGGCCTCATGCAGTGCTTGGGACACAGAACTTGTTCAACAAACAGGAGACATGACTGTTATTACTGTGCGTGCCACTGGGTCTTTCACTCATTTTTCTTTTTTGGCTGCGACTCAAAGTAGGCAGGATTTCAGCTCTCTGACCAGGGGTCAAACCCTCGCCTCCTGCAGTGGAAGTATGGAGTCCTAACAACTAGACTGCCAAGGAAGTTCCCAGTCATTCATTCTTTCCACAAATATTTGCAGAATATCTTTCTGGTGTCAGGCCTTGTTCTAGACACTAGGGACACAGCCATGAGCAGAAAAAAACCCTTGCCCTGGTGAAGCTGATGTACTAGTGGGTGAGTGAGACAAAATGATGAGGAGAAAAAGAATGCTGGGAAGGGGGTGAGGGTTGGCAGGGGGTTCAACTTTACATATGGCACGCGGTGGAGCGGAGGGGCAGGGGCAGTCTCCCTGAGAAGATCATGTTCAAGAAAAGATGTCTAAGTGAGGGAGTCATGTGGATATTAGGTGGAAAAGTGTTCCAAAGGGGAGGGAACAGCCTGTGCAAAGGCCCTGAGGCAGAACTGCACTTGCCAGTGAGGTGGCCAGTGTGGCTGGAGCAGAATGAGCAAGGGGAAGGTGGAGATGGGGGTAGA
The DNA here is from genome assembly GCF_055505025.1 of Bos grunniens. NCBI lineage: Eukaryota > Metazoa > Chordata > Mammalia > Artiodactyla > Bovidae > Bos > Bos grunniens. The sequence continues at coordinate 11,962,777 of NC_141171.1, forward strand.
AGGGTAAAGGGCAGATTGTTTGGGCCTGGTGGGCCATGGGGAGGACTTTGGTTTCTGCATAAAGGAAGTGGGAACCATGGAGGGCTCTGAGCATAGTAGGGATGTGATCCGGCTCAGGTGCTCACGGGTGCCCTCTGATGGCTGTGAGGGGAACAGGCTCTGGGACACGAAGCTAGGAGCCACTGGGGACCAGCGTGGAGAGATTGTGCTAGTCCAGGCAGGAGACGATGGAGGCTGCGGATGTTGTCAGAGCCTGCCAGAATTTGCTGATGGATGCAGAGGTGGGGAAATAATGGTGGTTATAACAAGAGGAGCAAGGCTGAGTGCCTGGAAGAACAAAGATGCTTCTATTACTGAGAAAGGGAGGATGCAGGCAGGCCAAGTTAGGGACTGATGGGGTTTCCCTGGCATTTTATGTTTGGGGGCCCTCAGACGCCACTCAGGGATGCCCAGAAGGCAGGGGACACACAACTCAGGCTATAGGCCTGGCCAGAGGGACACACTTTTAGTAACAAATAATTAGTAAGAAAACCCTTGGGCTTCTGTGATGCTCCAGTGGTTAAGAGCCTGCCAATGCAGGGGACGTGGGTTTGATCCCTGGTCTGGGAAGAGATCCCACAAGCCACAGAGCAACTAAGCCAGTGTGCCACCACTACTGAGCCTGTGTGCTGCAACTACTGAAGCCCGAGTGCCTGGAGCCTGTGCTCTGCAACAGGAGAAGCCACAGCAATGAGAAGCTTGCACACTGCAACCAGAGAAAAGCCAGCACAGCAATGAAGACCCAGCACAGACAAAAAGAAAGAAAGATTATTAAAAAAAAAAAAGCTGCTGGGCCAGCTGCCTCCCCCAGGCACTGCGATGTAGGGAGGTGGTCCCCGCGTGGCGGATGGGGAAACTGAGGGTAAAAGGACCGCCTATAGTCAGGAAGTGATGGGGCGCAGGCTGGACCTGGGTCTCGGCCCACTTTGCGTTCTCCCTGCCCCACTGTTAGGACCCTCTTGGTGGCTCAGACGGTAAAGAATCTGCTTGCAGTGCAGGAGACCCAGGTTCAATCCCTGGGTCAGGCAGATCCCCTGGAGAAGGCAATTGGCTACCGACTCTAGTATTCTTGCCTGGAGAATTCCATGGACAGAGGAGCCTGGTGGGCTACAGTCCATGGGGTCACAAAGAGTAAGACATGACTGAGTGACTAACTTTCATTTTCTTTGCTCCACTGTTGCTGATGCCTCACCGCCTGTGGACCCGACCCTGGGCTGGGAGCCCCACTCACCCGGAACCTTTTCCGAAGCATGCTGTTGAGGGCGAAGTCGTCCTTCCAGGCGCTCTGGGCCTCCTGGATGTGGCTCAGGGTGGGGAGGGCCTTCTTGAGCGTGCTCCGGTCAGCCTCGCCATGCTCCAGGCGGAACATGGCGTCCATCTCCAGCTTCTGCTTCTTCTCATGCTCTGCAAGGGTGAGAATGGGGTTGGACTTTCGGGGCCCCGGCTCAGGATCAGGGTTGGGGTCCAAACCCACCCACAGCGCTCACCTGTGGTCAGCACCTGTTCGTTGTCCTCCATGTCCCAGCGCTCCTCCTTGCGCTGGGCGCCGCTCACAATCACGTAGTCACAGTTGGCGGGGTCCGTCTGCATCTCGATGTAGTTGACACAGAGGTGGCATTTCATCCTGAACCTGGGCGGGTGGAGGGTGGCAGGCGGGAATCTGGACACTGTGGCCACCCTGGGACACCTTGCGACCCCTGCCTGCTTCCCTCCATCTGTGTGCGTTACGTCATCAACTAGCATTTGCAGAGAACCTGCTGCATGCTGCTCTCCGTGTCTGAGGCACAGCCATGGGTGACACGCAGGGGCCCATCACCCTGGTACTGACCATGTGTCTGGAGTTTATCTATTCATCCCTGCATTCATTCGTTTGTTCATCTGTTCACTCATTCATTCAACAAACCCTCCAAAGCCAGGCTGCTCTGGGGCAGGCTTGGTGCCAGCTGCTGGGGACACAGCAGTGAAGGAAGCCAACTTGCTCTCAGCGGGGCTGATGTTCTAGTGGCAGCTGAGTGGGCAGGGAATGCTCAAACAACCACAGCGCTGGGAGGAGAGCACTGCTTTAGAAAAGGCCTCTCTGAAAGGTGACTTTGGAGCAGAAATCCAAGGAGGAAAAGGGGGCCTTGCAGATGTCTGGGGAAGACGTTCCAGGCAGAGGGCACCAGAGAGAGTTTTTATGAGGGGCAGCGAGGAGGCTGTGTGGTTGGAGGAGAGTGAGTGACGGGGAGGGTGGGAGGAAGTGAAGGCAGGGAGGGGTCTCTGTGGGCCATGGGGAGACCTGAGATTTTTAGTCCGAGGAAGGAGGGAGCCATGGAGGGGTCTAGGCAGGATGCACCTGGACTGACACACCATGCTGGTTTCCAGGAGAGACCAGCAGGGGGTGACCCTCAGGCAGACGGTACAAGCCTCCCTCCCACTCCGAGTTCTGTGTAGCCCCTCACCCCTCTGCCCACCAGATTGCCTCTACCTGTAGATCGGGGTTGTGTAGTAATTGCCAACCTTCTTCTTCTCTGCATTGTAACGAACACCTGGGAGGAGAGGGAAAGAACGAGGCTAGGGCGCACCCTCAGCGTCGTTTCCTGGGGTGGTAGGGGGCAGACAGGAGTGGTGGCCTTCCACGGGCCTGCAGGGGAGACACCTCCAGAGATTCAAGCGGAAAAGAGCCGTCGGGGCTTCGGGATGGGTGCTCAAGCCACAGAGGGTGGTGGGTTGCGGCCAGAGGGCCTGGGTTCAAATCCTGGCTCTGCCCTACCAGCTGCAAGACCTTAGTCCAGCTGCCCGGATTGGACAGAGATGACTTTGACGGCCACCACACAGGGCTGCTGTGCAAGCTGCAGAAGCTAGTTAACACACATGGAGCACTTAACACAGGGCTGGGTGCCAGTGATCATCCCAAAAGGGCTGGTTTTGGGGACTTCCCTGGCCGTCCAGTGGTTGGGACTCCTCGATTCCACTGCAGGGGGTGTGGATTCAAATCCCTGGTGGGGGAACTAAGACCCCTCAAGCCACACAGTGTGGCCAAAAATAAATAAATGAATAAAGTGCTTAGTGGACAACATGTGGCGCACGTGAGGGCTTGTAGGCTTGACCTGCCGCCGCCCCTGCCCTTACTGTTGCCTTTAGGATTCGAACCCGACTGTGCCCACAGGCGCAGATGGATGCAGAGACAGGGGTCTGAGGCCTGCGGTGGGTGACTCGGCCTTCCTGGCTTGCGTTTCCTTCTCTGCAGTGCAGACATCCCCAGCCCATTCCATAGCACCCAGCCCAGGGGAGAGCCTGCTCTATAAACAGGAGCTGGTGGCTTTCAGAGGGAGGGACGAGAGCAAGAAGGAGGGGCCAGGTCACCCCACTGCTGAGGCTGACTGACCCCTCTAACGCATCCCCCTGATCAGACCCAGCCAGGGACACCTGCTCCAAAGGCCAAGAGGCTCTCAGGGCACCAAGAGCAGGGCTCAGCTTGACCCTCGAGGCCATGAACCAGAGCAGCCCCCAGCCTCCCAGGGCCACACTATCCACCACCCCAAGTTCTGTTTTTGTAGTTTAAGCATTTTTCACTTAGTGAGCAAGATCAGAGCCCAGAATATATCATCTAATTAGTGAAAAAGAAACCCCCCCCAAACCTGGATATTCTCTAGAAAAATAATAAAAGCCCACGCTTCTTTCTTTCTTTCTCTGCACTAAGCACTTTGTATGCCATGCAGGCGGGCACTCATATCATGTGAATTCAGAGATGGGTAAACCGAGGTACATGGAAGCTCTGTTGCCTGCTAAGGGTTACCCAGCTTAGGGAGTGGCAGGGACGGGATCTGAACCCAGAGCCTCCTAACTGCTCTGCCATCAAGTGGCCACAGCCCACCAATTATTGGGGGCAGTGAAGAGGGGGGGTCTATCTTCTCCTTGACTCTTGACTGGGGCATCAGTGAGATGCTCTCTCACAGCGCTTAGCAAGTTACGGGGCTCGCTGGCGGTGGGGCTGAATAGTTGGGGGCGGGGTGGGGAGCAGGCAGCTCACCCATGCCGATGTGGTTCTTGCAGCCGTCACACCAGATGTTATAGGGCATCTCAAACCTACACAAACAGAGAACAGCTCATTTGTCCTTGTCCGCATGGGTTCTCCCTGGGTCTCCATGCCTGAGACTCTGGCTGCAGTTACGCTGCAAAGGGCGTGGTGACAATCAGGGCCTTACCTGATGATGAGGATGCCCTGGGACAGCTTCCGAGCCCGCTCCCGAAGGGGGTGGCTGTTGTGGTATCTGTTGAGCGAGCCATGCTGTGTGGTAAGGAAGAGGGAGCGGATTAGCACTGCTGAGTAGGGGGAGCTCAGGCCCTCTCCCACAGGCTGAGAGAGGCCTCATTCTTATGCTCTGCTGGGAGCGTTAACAGCAAACAGGAGGCACAGAGGCTTTGGTGAAGCAGGCAGAGCTAAATAAGCTGTGCAACCCTGGGCAGTGACCTCATCTTTTTACCTTTCTGAGCCTGGTTTTTCGAATCAACTGGCAACAAGGATCATAACACACCTCGGGTGTCGTGGGGAGGACTGGGATAGGCGACAAGATCGGCAAACGGCTGCCAGGCACTTTATGTGCCTCGTCTCATTTTAATCCCTCCATGTTTCTAGGAGCCCAGGTCATTTTCCTTCCCCTTTGGACCTACGTACAGGGAGACTGTGGCATAGAAAAGCCGAGTCAGCAGGGACCAGCAGCCAGGATGCTCTGATTCATTCAAAGGCCCATACTGAGCACCCAGCATGGGGACATAGCCTGAACGAGACAGATGCGTGTCCCTGGCCTTGAGCAGCAGACATTCCAGGTGGAGAGATGGACAACATGCAGAGAAATAAACTATGTGTCAGGGAGTTGTGAGAGCTATGAGAGAAATAAAGCACTCAGTCATAGACAGAACACGAGGCGGTGGTCAGGGAGGCCCTCTGTGAGGAGAGACCTAAAGGAAGGAAAGCAGCCTTGTGGGTCAAAATGAGGCAGAGGTTCCCGGCAGAGGGAACAACGAGGAGGCCTGAGGAGCTGGAGCCGGAAGGGCGAAGGGATCTCATCCTGGCTCCTCTGGAAACATGCCACACCCAATGCTGGGTCCGCTGAGGACCATACTGACCACCCAGGAGGGAAGGCTGCCCTGAGACCCAGGTGATGAGCCTAAGGCAGGGAGACTTCTCAGGCTGCCTGGGCTTCTGCAGCCGTGGTTCTGACTCCAGGAGGCCACGATGTCTGACTCCAGGAGGGGACGATGTGTGTGGGCCCCTGCCCAGGGGTTGCTTTCTATCATGGACACGGAGAAGGAAGGTTGCCCCTTACCTTCTCAGGGTTGAAATCCGGAGGGTAGTACTTGTTTACGCCTTTCCTTTCACCCTGGAAAGCAGAAGAGAGACACGACTTAGGGTGGGTCCTGCAGGAGACCTACCTGTGTAGCCTCAAGGGCGAGACCTGGACCAGGGAGACAGGGACTTCCTGGAAGATGTGTGGCTGAGAACTGGAGACTTAGCGAGAAAAAACCCCACTGTCAGGACTTCCCTGGCAGTCCAGTGTTTAGGACTTGGCGCTTTCACTGCCGCGGCCCAGGTTCAATCCCTGGTCAGGGAACTAAGATCCCGTAAGCTCCACGGCTCCGCCAAAAGAACAAAACAAAACATGCTCCACCGCCATTGCTGTGGAAAATTCCACGAGGGTCACTCTCTCCTAGAACAATGGCTTTCACGGTTATTTTGGGACTGTGACTTAAAATAAGACATATTTAACACCACAAACACACGTAATACAGTCGAAGCACGGGTTTCAGGAAAGAATGTTCATCCAGCTGTGACAGTCTCTCTTTTAACTGCTAGCAGCCACCCGCTGAATTGACTGAATGATCTACCAAAGCAGTGGGTCTCAAACCTGGCTGCACGTTATAACCATACCTTTATATATTTTTTAATATTTATTTGGCTGTGCCAGGTCTTATTTGCAGCAGGGGGGATCTAGTTCCCTGACCAGGGATCGAACCTGGGCCTCCTGCATTGGAAGCGGAATATCTTAGCCATGGGACCACCAGGGAAGTCCCGAGGAGTTTCTAAACCACGGATACCTGACATAGCACCTGCTCTGGCGCCCGGAGACGGGGCTTTTCCTTTCTCTTTGTTTTTTGGTGTGGTGGTGGTTGTTGTTTAGTCGCTAAGTCATGTCCGACTCTTTGTGGCCCCACGGGCTGTAGCCCACCAGGCTCCTCTGTTCATGGGATTCTCCAGGGGAAAATACTAGAGTGGGTTGTCATTTTCTTCTCCAGGGGATCTTCCCGACCCAGGGATTGAACTTGCCTCTCCTGCATTGGCAGGAGAATTTTTTACCACTGAGTCATCAGGGAAGCCCATTTGAAAAAAAAAAAATTTATTTATTTATTTGCTGTACTGGGTCTTAAGAGGCAGCACTTAGGATCTTGTTCCCTGACCAGGGAAGTCACAGGACACAGGGCTTTTCAAAAGCAACCTGGAAAACATGTTTCTACACATCCTTGTGCATACATGTTTGTTTGCAATAACCAAATGGTGGAAGCAACCCAGGTGTCCATTAATGGATGAATGGATAAACAAACTGTAGTCCAACCATGTGATGGGATATTACTGAGCCATAAAAAGGAAGGAAGCTCTAATACCTGCTACAATGTTTTAACAGATAAACCTTGAAAACATCCTGCTAAGTGAAAGAAACTGGATACAAAAGAACACATAGTACACAATTCCATTGACATGGAAGGTCCTGAAGAGACAAATCCACAGAGACAGGAAGCCGAATTAGGGTTGCCAGGGACTGGGAGTGTGGGTGGATGGGATGAGAGTGACTGCCATTGGGTATAATGTTTCCTTCTGCGGGTGATGGAAATGTTTTGGAACTAGAGAGAGGTGGTTGTTGCAAAATATTGTGAATATACTAAATGCTGCTGAATCACAGCTTTAAAATGTTCATGTTATGTTATGTGAATTTCACCTCATTTTTAAAAAAAAGGAAAAAAAAAAGCAAAAGCTCCTGGGGTGATTTTAGCACGCACAAAAGTCTGGGCTTCCCAGGTGGGCTCTGGTGGTAAAGAACCTGCCTGCCAATGCAGGAGACATAAGAGATGTGGTGGGTTCGATCCCTGCGGTGGGAAGATGCCCTGGAGGAGGGCATGACAACCTACTCCAGTATTCTTGCCTGGAGAATCCCCATGGACAGACCTGGCAGGCTACAGTCCAGAGGGTCACGCAGAGTCAGACATGATTGAAGTGACTTAGCATGCACGCATGCACAAAGTTTGAAAACCACTCCACTGAGAAGACCATGATGCAGAGTTTAAAAATACCTTAGAGCTTTGGGTCAGGGGTAGGGATGGGGAAGGAGACTTTTAGCAGGGAGAAGAGGCTACTTAGGGGGCCCCTTCCCCATATCAAAGACCACAAGAGAAACCCAGTGAGCACAGCCCGTCTACTTACCATCTTGGTAGCTGCCTACAGGTCCTCGCCCTCCACGTGGCCAATCTGAAAAGACAATGAGACACTGCTTTGTGGACGCACTGCCCAGTGCTGCCCTTCTGGACAGCTCAGCAGTCCAGATTCCCTGTGAAGATGCGGGGGCTGTGTGTGGTAGTCCTCCCCCTAGGTGTAGGAGGCATCCGAGGAGTGGTTTGGCTGTTTGGAAAGGGAGTGTCCTGTCCACTCTCCATCCAACATCTGTTTCCCAGCTGACACTTTTCACCCCACCATGGCCCCCATCATCGCTCACCTGGAGGAGTACCGTCATCTCGCTAAGCTCCTGGCTCTGGCCTTGACTCTCACAGTCTGTTCTCCTCATAAGGGCCAGAAGGATCTCTTCAAATATAAATCTAAACTACAGCTCTCCTGCTTAAAAGCCTCCAGGGGGCTTAAAACCCTTCCCTGGTGGCTCAGGGGTAAAGAATTCACCTGCCAATACAGGAGACTTGGGTTCGATCCCTGGTCTGGGAAGATCCCATGGGCCACAGAGCAATTAGGCCCCTGTGCCACAACTATTGAGCCTGCTCTCTGGAGCCCAGGAGCAGCAACTATTGAGCCCACGGGCCGCAACTACTGAAGCCTGAGTGCCCTAGAACTTGTACTCTGCAACAAGAGAAGCCACCGCAATAAGAAGCTGGCGTACTGCAACTAAAGTAGCCCCCACTCACCGTAACCAGAGAAAACCTCATGCAGCAACAAAGACCCAGCACAATAAAAAACAAACAAACAAACCCAACCCTCCAGGGATTCCCATGGCTTTGAGAATCAACTCGAGTCCCTTTCCATGGCCTGCGGGGCCCCTGCTTGCCTCCCCAAGCCCTCTCTCTCTGTTCCAGTCACACTGGCTTCCTGCCTTAGGAGGCTCAGTGGGTGCAGGCCCACTGCCTCAAGTGCTCTTCTACCAGCAGTCCGTCCTTTGTCATGGATCTCAGCTCAGACATCACCTCAGTGAGAGGCCTCACCTGACGACATGATCTCAAATCACTTCCTCCCTGGACTTTCTATCGTGTCACCCTGTGTCTGTTTGCTCGTTTACAGTCTGTCTCCTCTGCCAAGTCACACTGTGCTACGTCTCTGGCACCTAGGACAGGTCCTGATAAATGCTGACTGTGTGAACCTCTGATAATTGATTGAGGTTCCATAAGAACCTTGGAAAAGACCCTGATGCTGGGAGGGAGTGGGGGCAGGAGGAGAAGGGGACGACAGAGGATGGATGGCATCACCGACTCGATGGACGTGAGTCTGAGTGAACTCCGGGAGATGGTGATGGACAGGGAGGCCTGGCGTGCTGCAATTCGTGGGGTCGCAAAGAGTCGGACATGACTGAGTGACTAAACTGAACTGAAGAACCAGTGTCAATGACACAGGTGTTAAATGCCGGGCTCCTTTAACGTGGGATGGGGAGACTTCCCTCTCCCTGCTTGTTCAGAGGCGAGACTTTCCAGTCAAACAGAAGGAAGTTCAACTTGATGCTAAAGAGAAATGCTATGGGAATGCGTTAGCAGAAGCAAACTATTATAGATTGGATGGACAACAAGGTCCCACTGTATAGCACAGGGAACTCTATTCAGTATTCTATGATAAACCGCAACGGGAAAGAATATTTAAAGAAGAATGTGTATATATATATAACGTATAACTGAATCACATTGTTGTACAGGAGAAATTAACACATTATAATCAACTGTATTTAAGTTAAAAAAAACTAAAAGAAATTTAAAAAAAGAGAGAGAGAATAGACATTATGAGGGACTAAAGTGTAGTCCAGAATGGGGACTGGCAAATTTCCTCCATTGAGGGCAATCATTTCTGTCCCAAAGACTCATCAACTGAGCCACCTCAGCCAGAAAGTAGCCGATAGCATGTTAACGTATGGGTGTAGCTGCATCCTAGCAAAACTTTATTTATGGACGCTGAAATTTCAATTTCGCAGGACTGTCACCTGTCACAAAATATTATTCTTCTTTTGTTTTTTCCCCCAACCATTTAAGAAGCTAAAACCACTTTGTGCCGGTGGGCTATACGAAATCAGGTGGTGGTCTGATTTTGGCCTGTGAGTGGAGTTTGCTGGCTCCCGGTGCTGGAGTCAGAAAGTCTCGAATATTCCGCCAACTTAGCTGTGTGCTGATAGTTACTGTGTGTCACACGCTCCACTGATGTTAGTACTATTTCCAGCTGACAAACGAGCACGTGGGAGCTTAAATAACTTGCCCGAGCTCAGAGGCCGCCGAGAAGGCAGAGCCAGGGTGAAAAGCCCCAGATAGAGAGTCTTCCACCATCCCATCCTGAGCCCCTCTACACCTCAGATCCTCCATCTGTAATGCATACCCCTGGACCAGAGTCTCCTAAAGTCACCTCCAAACTAAAAATACTAACAAAACAGCAAGTGCCCACCCAAGCTTTCAGTTCAGTTCAGTCACTCAGTCGTGTCCGACTCTTTGCAACCCCCTGGACTGCCGCATGCCTGGCTTCCCTGTCCATCACCAACTCCCAGAGCTGACTCAAACTCATGCCCATCAAGTTGGTGATCCCATCCAACCATCTCATGCACTGTCGTGCCCTTCAACTCCTGCCTTCAATCTTTCCCAGCATCAGGGTCTTTTCCAGTGAGTCAGTTCTTCACATCAGGTGGCCAAAGTACTGGTTTCAGCTTCAGCATCAGTCCTTCCAATGAATATTCAGGACTGATTTCCTTTAGGATGGACTGGTTGGATCTCCTTGCAGTCTAAGGGACTCTCAAGACCCAAGTTTTAGGGACACACAGTTCCCTGGGCTGGAACTCCAGCTCCATTCCTCACTAGCTGGGGAACCTTGGCCAATGTCTGAGCCTCCCTGAGCGTACAGTTCCTCATCTGTAAAGAGTGGATGACAGCAAGAAGACTTTCTGTGGTTGCTGTAAATGAAATAACATGCTGGGTAATGCCTGCACAGAGTAAGCACTCCATTTACAAGAATTGGGGTCTTTCAGTGGTTTTATCACCCCAGTGAGTGGCACAGGTTGGACCATAGGGGGGATGTATAGAAATCTCTGATTTTTGGTGTCAAGAATAATGATAAATCCCATTGGCTCAGGGCTAATGCTGGGGCTTGGATCCCGACTCTGCTGCTTTCTAGCAGTATAAGCAAATTCCTTCTTTCTCTGGGCCTCAGTTTTCTTACTTGTAAAATGGGGTTTATAAAAGTATCAACCTGATAAGGCTGCTATCAAGACTCGTTGAGTTAAGGATCTACAACAGCGCCTGATGTCAAGTTAAACGATGATCGTTTTGATTATTTCTCACGACAAACCTTTTACAAGCGTCATTTTACAAAATCTTCACGACGACGCAGCGAGGTAGGGGCTTACTGTCCCTAAGGAAAACCTGAAGAGGTATCGGATATGGGCCGGGGTCCGGGGTTTGGGGTCGGGGGTTAAAGCTGGGTCGCGAGCGGCTTTGAGCACCAGGCCCACGTCCGCAGAGCTCCGCGGACCCGGCACTTTGTCCCCCTTCGGGCGGCTCACAGGCCTGGTGAGGAAGTGGACAGACCCCTTGCCAAACCCGGCCTGCCCGCCCCTCTGCCCTCCCGCACTTACCTGCCCTCCTGACGTCACGGCGAGCCCTTCCCGGAAGTCCCTTCCGGGCGCGCAAGGGGGCGTGGCGCACTCTCCGCAAGACTGAGACGCCTGCGCGAGGCGGGGCGAGGCGGCAGCGCCGCGCTGATGGGCTGGATGTCGAACACGCCTCTGTCTCTCCGCCGCAGGAGTAGACCAATCGGGCCTGCCCTTCCCAACTGCACGCACGACACGATGCCCCACCCTCGCCCTGCCCATTTGCCTGACCCATTCCAAATCCCGCCTTTCTGATCGCGCGCTCCCCAGAGCCAGATCCAGCTCGCCTAATCGGTGGGGCGGAGGTGGGCCTCTTCATAAAGTGAAGTCGCTCAGTCGTGTCCGACTCTTTGCGATCCCATGGACTGTAGCCTACCAGGGTCCTCCGTCCATGGGATTTTCCAGGCAAGAGTACTGGAGTGGGTTGCCATATCCCGGGCCGAATCGAACTAGCCCATTTTATATATATATATATATATATATATATAAAATACATATATAAATATATATATATTTTTAAGTTTTACCAGTTTATTGCTACCAACCCATCTACCTCCACCCTCATGCACGAGTGCTCAGTCATGTAACCCCATGGACTGCAACCCGCTAGGCTCCTCTGTCCATGGACTTTTCCAGACAAGAATACTGGAGTGGGTTGCCATTTCCTTCTCCACAGCCCCTTATTTTTTAATGCCTAGCGAGATAAGAATTGTTTTTCCATTTTTTTAAGTAGTTGATGGCGGGGGCCGGGGGGGTGGAGAGAAATCAAAAGGATAACACCTTATGACCTCATGAAGTTCAAATTTTAGTGTCCATATATAAAACTTTATTGGAGTACAGCTATGCCTATTCATTTACCTGTTGTCTGTAGCTGCTTTCGCATGACAACGGCAGAGTTGAATGGTTGCCACAGAACTCCTGTGGCCCATGGAACCTGAAAATGTACTATCTGGCCCTTGTCTCAGAGCCTTCGGACCAGCTTAATTTTACCTTCTGTATGGGACAATGACTTTTGAATGTACTTTTGTGCCTTGTAGAGCCTAACAGAATCTGTTCATTTGTTCATTCAATAGCTGTTTATTAGGTGCTGTTTGTCAGGCCATGGGAATTTGAAAGCAAAGGACACACCTATTTCTCACTGATGCAAACATGCCAACTGACAATTTATCAAGGACAGTGTGAAAAATGACGCTACTACTACAATTGCTACTATGACTGTGTTATTTGGTGCCAGGCTCTGTTCTAAAGCTCTCATAAGTCAAATCTCCTGTAATGGTGGCTCAGACAGTAAAGAATCCACCTGCGATTCAGAAGACCCAGGTTTGATCCTTGGGTCTGGAAGATCCCCTGGAGAAGGGAATGGCTACCCACTCCAGTATTCTTGCCTGGAGAATGGCATAGACAGAGGAGCCTGGCAGGCTACAGTCCAAAGAGTTGGACATGACTGAGCAACTAAGCACACTACTACTATGATTGCTATTATTACACTGTTATTTGGTGCCAGGCCCTGTTCTAAAGCCCTCATAAGTCAGATCTCCTATAATCATAGTGCTGTAAAGGGAGTGCTCACTACTCACCAGACATCATTCACCAGTGCTCACTTGTCACATATATCACCTGGGAATGCTGATTCCAGGAGATGGATACTCTGCCATTTTCATTTTATGAATGAGGAGACAGGCCCAGAGAGGTCAAGTAACTACCCCAAGGTTGCACAGCTAGTGAGGAGTGGAAGATGTGACCTCCATCTGTTGAGCTAAACTTTGTTCCCTTAACCTCAGTTATACTGCCTTGGTTTGTATGCATTAAACATAAGGGCTGTGGGAACCAGTAGGAACCTTTAACAAGGGTAAGGTGTTTGGGAGTGGGCATGAGTGAGGATCAGCGAGACCCCTGTGAGGGGTAACACCTGAGCCAGATAAAGAGGAGCAAGGCAAGGACTTCCCTGGCAGTCCCGTGGTTAAGACTCTGCACTTCTATTGCTGGAGGTCCAGGTTTGATCCTTGGTCAAGGAACTAAGATCATGCATATTGCATGGTGCGGCCAAACCATGCCACCCCAAACCAACAACAAAACAAAATCGAGTTGTGAGGGTAGGCAGGGCAGAGGGAGGCTCCCAGATCCTGAGGAACAAGATGGAGCCTCTCTCAACCTCAGTAATCTTGCTTATTATTACCTCTGGATTTTGTTTAAATCCTTGTCTTGCACCTGAAAGAAGACTAAAAAGTCACAAAATACCCCCTTGTGAGTACTCTTGGGAAAGAGGAGTGTGGGAACCATTGGCTTTCAAGGGACATGTAGATCCTCACTCATTACTTCCACACAGGGCAGGTGATAGAAGCAAACATCAGCCTGAGATATCAAGAGACTGTCTCTAAAGATGCCAAGGGCAGGCCAGTTCCTGTGGGGCTAGGGAACCCATTCAGGGAGATGAAGACAGTTAGCCAGGCTGGGCAGGGTGACAGGAAGGGACCTGAATTCTAGCTCTGGAGGGGGACCCTGACCAAGTCACCTCATCTCTGTTTTCTCATCTGTAAAGTGGGACAGCTCAGCCTGCCCATGGGAACAAACGCAATAGATGTCTACAAATGTAATTGTAAAACATTTTGAATAGGAAGAAAGAAATCAGTGGGCTGAGGAGGGCATTCCTCATGGTGTGGCTTTGGGGGACTGGAGCAGAATGAGAAGGAGACCTCTAAGCACCAGGAAGTTCTTTACATCAAACTTTCCTGCTATTGGCACCGACTATGTGGCTCTATTCCTGCCTTCGAGGGTCGCAGAGGACTGACCTGTCTTCCACATGCCAGTCCTCCAGCCCCTTCCCACTTCTAAGAGTCTGTGGTTGGAGCCTGCCTGTCTTCACCCCCAGTCACAGCTCAGCTCAGCCCAGCCCAGCCCAGCTCAGAAAGCAGGCCCAATAGATTAGACATTTTATGTATTTCTTTTAAAAAATTTCTTTCTTTTTGGCCGCATTGGGTCTTTGTTGCTACGCGTGGGCTATCTCTAGTTGCAGTGAGCAGGGGCCGCTCTTTGTTGCAGTGCACGGGTGTCTCATTGCAGTGGCTTATCCTGTTGGGGACCACAGGCTGTAGGTGCCTGGGCTCAGCAGTTGTGGCACAGGGGCTTAGTTGCTTAGTTGGGGTGCCTGCGCGGCCCCCACCTCTCCCTGTGTGAGAACATCCAACCTCCAGAGGGCGCTGCAGCATTTCTAACATTTATGGCCCATCCTTAGCCACAGCTGATTGGATCAGGGGTATGGATTTAACTCAAGCGGGGCCAATGGGATTTGCTCCCGGGAATTTAGACTTGGGATCCAGCGAGGCTCAGAAATCTGCTGGTGGCTAGATCTGAGGACATAGAACTTTAGGACTTAGTGGGAAGCCATCTTTAGCCATGAGGAGAGAGGAGCAGAGATAAGCAATCATGTGGTGAGAAAGAGAGAGAGAGAAAGGGGCGGGGGGCGGGGAGGACTTCCGTAGTAGTCCAGTGGTTCGGAATCCACTGCCATTGCAGGGGACACGGGTTCAATCCCTGGTCCAGGAAGATTCCATGTGCCTCGGGACAACTAAGTCCGTGCCCACGCGCCCCAACTACTGAAGCCCGTGTGCCCCAGAACCCATGCTTTACAACAAGAGAAGCCACTGCAGTGATACACTGGGCACCACCACTAGAGAAAGCCTGTGCACATCAATGAAGACCTGCCACAGCCAAAAATAAAAAATATAAAATTTGAAAAACAGCAGGAGATAGAAAGAGACAGAGAAACTTTCCTTATCTTTGGAGACCTTTCAGTTCTTAAGTGCCTTGATATATCCCTGTATTTTATCCCTGTAACAAACTCTCCTCTTTGTCTAAGCTAATTTGAACAAGTTTCTCTTTCTTGCAAGCAAAAGTACTGTAACTGTGTAAGTGCCTAAGACATGAAATTTACACACGGAATTTACAAACTTCAGATTCACTTCATTTTCTGTGAGGACCAACCCCAAGACTGGGGAGCCTTAAACAATTCACTTTATAGGTAGAACTGCAAAATATGAAATAACTACAGAACAGTAAAAATAAAGTGCAAACCAGAAAAACCAAGTTAATCATCTTTTCCAGGTGAGCACTGAAGCTGGCCAATGGTGCAAGCTCTCTGATTATGGAAAACAAGGTAACGGGATTTGAAAAGAATGGATGAGGGATCTCTCAATGTGAAGTTGTCCTTCCCGGTTACTTAACCCATTTTCCAGCAGTATCAGAGCTCATGATTTGGTGGTTGAGGTCTGAGCCCAGAGAGAAAATGAAAGGTCGAATCAAGAACTCCAGAAAATGGAGCTGGACATGTTTTCAAATCAACTTTAGACAAAACAGAAACCTCAATGCCTATACATTCCCCTTTGTAAGATCCTGGTGTGATCAGGACAACATTCAAGTGTCTCATCGGATTCTAGAAAATCCTCTTCCTGGTGGAAGGCAGAAAGGACAGGACCAGCTCCGGCATGAGTCACTCCTCCAGTGGCCAGGCTCTGAGCACACGGGGCACCCAGGGAGCCTTCATGCTCTCACCATGAACTCCAGAGGAGGGGGCAAGAGAGGACCTCTAGAGCTAGAAAGTTCAGTGCCATACCTCCACTGGTTAGCTGCTGCACCTGCTTTATTCTGCAGCTAAAGTCTTTTTTTTTTTTTTTTTTAAGAAAGAACAACTGTTCTTATTCAGAGATGACATACTTTTTAAAATTATTTATTTATTTGGCTGTGTCGGGTCTTAATTGTGGCACCGGGATCTCTGTTGCACCCTTTGGGATCTTTCTTTGAGGTGCACAGGCTCAGTGGCTGCAGCGCATGGGCTCTCTAGTTGCAGCACATGGCTCTGGACCATGTGGGCTCAATGTGGTGTGTAGGCTGAGCTGCTCCGCAGCATGTGGGATCCTAGTTCCCTGACCATGGTTCAAACCCAAGTCCCCTGCACTGGCAGGTAAGTTCTTAACCACTGAGCTTTCAGGTAAGTCCCTGAGGCTAAAGTCTTTGGGGAAAACAAAAATCTTGAAAAAGAACATCTGATGGATAAACAGCAAGGTCCTACTGTCTAGCACAGGGAACTGTATTCAACATTGTGGGATAAACCATAATGGAAATGAATCTAAAACAGGATGTATATATGTGTGTAATTGAATCACTTTGCTGACAGCAGCAAATTAACACAGCATTGCAAATCAACTATGTGTGCATGCTCAGTTGTGTCCAATTCTTTGCGACCCCATGAACTGTAGCCTGCCATGCTCCTCTGTCCATGAGATTTCTCGGGCAAGAATACTAGAATGGGTTGTCATTTCCTTCCCCAGGGGATCTTCCTGATCCAGGGATCGAACCTGTGTCTCCGGCATCTCCTGTATTGGCAGTTGGATTCTTTTACCACTGAGCCATAGAAATGTTTTGTGTGTGACAAGAGGAGTGTAGCGATGCAAGGGGCTTTTCAGGGTAAAGAGAGCTCTTTAACTGAACTGTGTCTCTAAAAAGGAAGAAGGTAGGACTGGATTAAATGAGACAGGGAGCCTCCCTTCCCAGTGGTGGAAGGGCACCTTGAAGCCACGAGGGCGCATCATGCATTGTGGCTCTTTAATCTGCAAGAGAGTATAAGAAGGAGGTCTGGACCTTGACGAGCTCAATGCCATCTGTGAACTACCTCCACAAGAAGAATAACATGCTTGATTGAGGTGCTGCTTTTATTGCACCAAGTTCAAAGGACTTTTAAAGGAGGCCTGGGCCTTTTATGGGTTTAGGAAAACTGGATTCTTGGGTTCTATTCTTGGCTCTGCTGCTTGCTATTTTAGTCAGCCTGGTGTGCCATAGGAAGGGTTTGACAATCTCTTGGAACCGATTGTTCTTGAAATTTAGGAAGAGAGCAAAGAACCAGAGAAATAGAGACACTCCCAGCATTTCTGGCTTTCTAAAAGCCTTTGAAGGAATAACTCGGTGCATTTTGGTGTATGGCTGCAAGGAAGAGGCCAGGAATGATTAATGGTACCAACAAGAAGGCATTTCCTGTTCTCTCTCTTTTTTTAAATATTCTTAAACAATTTTTTTTTTTTAAATTTGGCTGTGCTGGGTCTTAGTTGTGGCATGCAGGATCTTTAGCTGCGGCATGCAGACTCTTAGCTACAACATGTGGGATGTTAGTTCCTTGACCAGGGATACAACCCGTGTCCCCTGCATTGGAAGGTGGATTCTTAACCACTGGACCACCAGGGAGGTGGCATTCACCATCTGATTCATCTGCCTAAAGATGACATTTTCAAACAGCAAACCAGAAGCGTATGGAACCAGCTTTGGGGATAACACCAGGGGCATAGGGATCATCCTTGGGGAACACAGAAGTGCCTGCCTCTTCCTCCCAGCATGCATCCTAGGTAATAAATTCTTTCTCCTCCTGTGACAAGGAATGCACCTGAACGCTGCCCTCCAAAAGGGTGCTGACTACACAGAACTGACCCAGATGAGGGAGGAGATGCTTTGTCAGTGAGAGAACTGATGAGGGTAACAGAAAAAAGGAAGGAGGGAAAAGATGGAAATGTTGTCTACTACGCCAAAACTTCCTGGGGGGTTGCAACACAACCTTAAACCTCAGGCAAAATATTTAGATTGACTTTATTTATGACTTACCAAACTATATCTTGTCCAGTCATTCATTTGACTCATTTATTGAGTACTTCTAGGTGTCTGGGGCTTCCCACGAGGCTCAGTGGTAAAGACTCCACCTACCAATGCAAGAGACACAGGAGATGCGGGTTCAATCCCTGGGTCAGGAAGATCCCCTGGAGGGGGAAATGGCAACCCACTCCAGTATTCTTGCCTGGGAAATCCCATGGACAGAGGAGCCTGGTGGGCTGCAGTCCATCAGGTTGCAAAGAGTTGGACACCACTAAGCATGCACGCACAACTAGGTGTCTAGAATTTTTCCAAGCATGGGAGATGCAGCGATAAATAAAACAGATAATCTTTGCCCTCCTGAGCTTACATTCTGGTGGGTTCAGTTTGGATCATCCTGGGCAGACTGTTCTCTGTGAGCAGAACACCTCATTCCTTACTTCGAGTTCCTGCTCTTTGAAGACAGGACGTAGAATCTTCTGACCCATTACCCCAATCTGGCAACAGCAGAGTATGTGGAAAGGCAGGGGGGTGCTGAAGAGAATTAATTACATGGATGATCTATGGCTTTCTGTGGGTTTCCCAGGTGGCTTAGGGGCAAAGAACCTGCCTACCAAAGCAGGAAACATGGGTTCAATTCCTGGATTGGGAAGATCCCCTGGAGAAGGAAATGACAACCCATTCCAGTATTCTTGCCTGGAAAATCCCATGGACAGAGGAGCCTGGCAGGCTACAGCTCATGGGGTCGCAAAGAGTCTGAGCAACTGACTGAGTGACTAAACAACAACACGGCTTTTTGTGTGAAGACCAAACAGGTCAGCATAGTTTATGTGGATGCTTGAGACATTCCTGTAATTTAAGCAGCACATCATGGGGGCATTTTAAAAGACCATTTTTAGTTTTATTTTTCCTCATGCAAATATCAGGGTGTGTTTGTGCTTAAACACCGTAATTTCCTACAAACAAGCCCCTGCTACTGCTGTGTTAAACGCCACCATAATTTACTTGTTAGAATCAGGAAAAATAATGAGTTTGTCTGAGTGGTAACAGGAGCCTGGAAGAACTGACTCTGTAAGATATATTTAAAGGGACAGGCCAGGAGGCTGAAAAATGTTAAATGAAAGACATTTGGGGGTGAAGAGGGCGCTGGGATGGGGGCTGGGTGGCTTAAATAACTTCAAGGTGGGGAGTGTTATCTTGTTAGAATCTGAGCGTTTCCAAGTCCTTAGAAATCATCTCACTATCCTCATTTGACAGATGGGAATATCAGTCCAGAGAGCCTAAGTAACAAGGCCACAGAGTTTGTAATGGCAGAGCTTGGCACAGAACCCAGCTCTCCTGATTCTTAGCCAGTGCTTACTCCACAGTTGACCTATCCATTACAATCATCCATTGTGTTCCATATAATCCAACTGTGATAACCAGTTTCCAGAAAGTTAGGCTATTTTAAGGATCTCGAGAGAGAGAATTAATATGATACATAGTTTGGGGCAGGAAATCAACCCTGAATATTCATTAGAAGGACTGTTGCTGAAACTGAAGCTCCAATACTTTGGCCACTTGATGATGTGAAGAGTTGACTCACTGGAATGAATGATGCTGGGAAAGACTGAAGGCCAAAGGCGAGGGGGACAGCCGAGGATGAGATGGTTAGATAGCATCACCGACTCAATGGACAAGAATTTGAGCAAACTACGGGAGGTAGTGGAGGACAGAGCCGGCATGCTACAGTCCACCCTGTTGCAAAGAGTCAGACACGACTTGGCAACTGAACAGCAACACCACCACCACCACTTTGGGGCATAGAGCATGATCCAAGAATTTAAACATTTATTTAGTGACAATGAGTAGATTTATCTGTCTTTTAAAAAGTATTTATTTATTTATTTTTGACTGCACTGGATCTTCATTGTCTTGTGTGGGCTTTCTCGTTATGGTGAGTGGGGGCTATTCTTCGTAGTGGTGCATGGGCTTCTAATTGCTGTGGCTTCTTTTGTTGTGGAGCACAGGCTCTAGGCCCACTGGGTTCAGCAGTTGCAGTGTACTGGGCTTAGCTGCCCTGCAGCATGCGGAATCTTCCTGGACTAGGGATGGAACCTGTGTCCCCTGCATTGGCAGGTGGATTCTTTTCCACTGTGCCATCAGGGAAGTCCAGAGACAGAATGTCTTAAGTTTTGGCTCTGGTCAGTGGTTCTCAATGGGGGAGAGTTGTCCCCCAGACGACATTTGGTTGTGACATTTGGAGGTAGTCATATTCATGGCAACTAGAGGGTAGGGGCTGGGTATGCTGCTAGATGAAACATCTTACAGCGAACAGGACAGCCCACCTCCCAAAGTATAACCCAGTCCCAAATGTCAGAATTGCTGATGTTGAGAAACCCAGAGGCACAGGAACCAAAATGCGAACTCAGATTAGAATTTGGACCCTGGTGGAGATGCCAAGTGGGCTAAGAATTTGCCAACAAAGGTACTGTTTCAAAAGGTAAGCATTTATGGGCTCCTAAATTCAACACTTTTCCCATCCTGTTTACAGTCCGGATGGTGTTTGGGGCACTCTGGGTTGTTATTTCTTGCCTTCACTCCATCTCCCCACCCCCAACATTGAAACACAACCCTCTCATTCCTCCCTGGTGGCTCACTACTTTTCTGGGCTGTTTCTTTCTCTGTAAAATGTGAATAATATGCCCACCTCGTCTGGCCATGGAAATCAGAAGAGCTGGGTTCTGCAATGCGGGAGACCTGGGTTCCATCCCTGGGTTGGGAAGATCCCCTGGAGAAGGGACCCACTACCCACTCCAGTATTCTCGCCTGGAGAATTCTGTGGACTGTATAGTCCATTGGGTTGCAAAGACTTGGACGTGACTGAGCGACGTCACTTTCACTGTCACTCCTGCCAAGGCACAAGGTTCATTGCGTCCCCCGATCCTCCAGTGGGGTTTACCCCAGGGTGGACACCTTCCACTCTTCCTCCTGCCAGGCACTAGCTGAGCCTCATGAGTGGGTCTCACTTTACTTTTCTGGGTTCAGTTTCTTTCTCTGTAAAATGAGAATAATATGCCCACCTCCTCGGGCCGCTGAAGAGCTGCCTTAACCCCATCACTCCCCCAACGGAGCCCGCCCTGTCTGCAGTTTTATGAATATTCTTTGGCCTCCAGGGTAGGAGCTGTGAACCCTCACACTACAGATGGGGAGACTGAGGCTAGACACACGGACCCGAAGCGCAGTCTCACATAGCGTTGAAGGAAGGTGCCGACTTGGAAGGCGGGGATCTTCTCCAGAGTCCTCCAGAGGGCTCTCAGCACTAAAGGGGCATCCAGACGAGCTGCTTATTCTTCCTGGGTCCCTGCGATCCTGCTTCCCCGGGCGGCAAGGATCCAGCGAGGAGCAGAGGTCAAGCATAGGGCTCAAAAGGTGCAACCTCCGCGGCGCGACTTTGGTTCTGGGGCGTCTGCGCGAGCGTCAACCAGCGCCGGGGCCTGCGGGACGCCTGCGGAGTGCTCCAGGCTCTACCTTGACGCCCGCTCGGTTGTCATGGCAACCGGGCCCGGGAGGGTGGGGGGCTGCAAGAATTTGCGGTGGCTTCTTTTGTTCGTCCACAGCTTTTTACCTCACTTGGTGACTCTTTTCCCAGTTGCTCTTTCTTTTCCCTTCGTTCGTTCACTTTTCAATTGGACAGAAGCTGATTTTTCTGTCCCCAGGACCAATTGTTAATTAAAAATTATGGATAGCGTAGGATCTTGGCTAGGATTAGGTGCTGGGTGGCGCTGGTAGTAAAGAACCCGCAATGCAAGAGATGCGGGTTCGATCCCCGGGTCGGGAAGAGGAGGACAAGGCAACCACTACAGTATTATTGCCTGGAGAATCCCATGGACAGAAGAGCCTGGTGGGCTACAGTCCAAAGTGTAGCAAAGAAGGGGACAAGACTGAGCAACTAAGCAAGCACGCACGGGGACCACTTTAAAGATCTACCTCCTGGTGTCCATAGGTTCACATTCACGTGCCACGTTCTCTTTCCTCTTTTGCTTTTGAATACTCTATAATTCATTAACGCCATCTATAATTTATCTGACGTCTCTGGCCAAATCCGGCTAAGACCAAATCACGAATCTGAATTTTGTAGAGATGACTCGCTGGTGACTAACTCCATTAGGAAAGCGTTCTCTGTCAAAGAATTCGCAGGAGGATTTCTTTAAATAGAAAACTTCCCCAGTGCACTGAAAACGATTCACTTTATAGAAAATTCATTTAGATACAAGATCCCACCTCGTTTTTCTGCATATAGATATGCAGAAAATATGAACTGCTGTGTATGTTCATGCTGTGACTGGCTGAGAGGCTGGAAAGGGGGCTGAAATCCTGCCTAGACTGTGTTCCCGAAGTTGAAGGATCCTGGACCCTATTCTAATTCTATTAGAGTAGATGTCTTTTTCTATTTGCCTGAAGTTTCCATATGTGCCAGTTACCTTCCTGCAGTTGGCTCAGTGGTAAAGAATCCATGTGCCAATGCAGGAGATGAGGGTTTGATCCCTGGGTCAGAAAGATCCCCTGAAGAAGGAAATGGCAACACACTCCATTATTCTTGTCTGGGAAATCCTGTGGACAGAGGAGCCTGGTGGGCTATAGTCCATGGGGTAGCAGAGTTGGATGCCATTTAGTGACTAAACGACAACAATCTTCATGCACATATAATTTTACTGTAATTAGTTGCATGGCTTTGAGCCTTATGGAATGTTTATAACAAGCTTTTATAGTAAGTCATTCTGTTTCATTCTTGCTATATACTCTGTGTGGACTCAAGTCTTTGATTAAAATTAAGCACGGGCAAATAAGGTCACATAGGGTTGGATATTAATTCTTTTCTGTGCTCCCTTAGGTCATCCAGGAACCCAGATTCCTTCTGTCTTGTTTCTTCTCCATCTCCTAGGGTCTGTCCTCAGATACACAGTAGGAGCTGGCTTGCCTCTATAGCCTAGTTCCCAGCAGAAGGAGGAGGAGGTCTAGGTGAGTAGTTTTGTTTTTAAGGAGATGATTCCCAAATTGCTTTGAGGATTGCTTAAATCCCACTGGGATTCAACATAGTCACATGGCCACACCTGGCAGCAAGTTCTTCTGGGAAATGTAGTTTCTAGGTGGGGGTCATGTGACCCCCCCCTCCAATTCAGGAGATTTTATTACTTAAAGGAAAAACATCTACTTCTGCTTTATTGACTATGCCAAAGCCTTTGACTGCGTGGATCACAGCAAACTGGAAAATTCTTAAAGAGATGGGAATATCATCTTGACCTGCCTCCTGAGAAATTTGTATGCAGGTCAAGAAGCAGCAGTTATAACTGGACATGGAACAACAGACTGGTTCCAAATAGGGAAAGGAGTACGTCAAAATTGTATATTGTCACCCTGCTTATTTAACTTCTATGCAGAGTACATCATGCAAAATGCTGGGCTGGATGAAGCACAAGATGGAATCAAGATTGCTGAGAGAAATATCAATAACCTCAGATATGCAGATGACACCACCCTTATGGCGGAAAGCAAAGAAAAACTAAAGAGCCTCTTGATGAAAGTGAAAGAGGAGAGTGAAAAAGTTGGCTTAAAGCTCAACATTCAGAAAACTAAGATCATGGCATCTGGTCCCATCACTTCATGGCAAAGAGATGGGGAAACAATGGAAACAGTGTCAGACTTTATTTTTGGGGGCTCCAAAATCACTGCAGATGGTGACTGCAGCCATGAAATTAAAAGACACTTGCTCCTTGGAAGAAAAGTTATCACCAACCTATACAGCATGTTAAAAAGCAGAGACATTACTTTGCTGACAAAGTTCCATCTAGTCAAAGCTATGGTTTTTCCAGTAGTAATGTATGGATGCGAGAGTTGGACTATAAAGAAAGCTGAGCGCCAAAGAACTGATGCTTTTGAAATGTGCTGGAGAGGACTCTTGAGAGTCTCTTGGGCTGCAAGGAGATCCAACCAGTCC
The DNA here is from genome assembly GCF_055505025.1 of Bos grunniens. NCBI lineage: Eukaryota > Metazoa > Chordata > Mammalia > Artiodactyla > Bovidae > Bos > Bos grunniens. Next base: position 11,986,504 of record NC_141171.1, read on the forward strand.
ATCCTAAAGGAAATCAGTCCCGAATATTCATTGGAAAGACTGATGTTGAAGTTGAAACTCCAATACTTTGGCTGTCTGATGCGAAGAACTGACTCATTTGAAAAGACCTTGATGCTGGGAAAGGTTGAAAGCGTGGGGAGAAGGGGATGACACAGGATGAGATGGTTGGATGGCATCACCGACTCAATGGCCATGAGTTTGAATAAACTCCAGGAGTTGGTGATGGACAGGGAAGCCTGGTGTGCTGCTGTCCATGGGGTTGCAAAGAGTCAGACATGACTGAGCGACTGAACTGAACTGGAAGTAATAGAGAGTGGAGTAGATTCTGTTTTTTTTTTTTTTTTTAAATAAGTTGTAAACCTCTTGAGGGTAAGGACTAGCTCATCAAGTGTTTTGAATAAACAAGCAGACATATGGTGTTTTATTTTTGGTTGATGAGAAAGGGTACTGTTATATTTGATCAACAGCATTGTGTAGGGGAGAAACAGGGGTTCCAATCTTCCCTGTGCCATTTGCTGACTGTATGATCTTGACCAAATTATATCATCATCTAACCTCAGTTATTCTAAGTATATAAAGTATCCTTTATAATATCCTCTGTAATAAACCAGTAATAGTAACTAAAGGCTTTTCTGGTGGCTCAGTGGTAAAGAATCCACCTGCTAATGCAGGAGACCTGGGTTTGATCCCTGAGTCAGGAAGATCCCCTGAAGGAGAAAATGGCAACCCACTCCAGTATTCTTGCCTGGGAAATCCCATGGACAGAGGAGCCTGGTGGGCTGCAGTCCATAGGGAAGCAAAAGAGTCAAACAGGACTTAGTGACTAAACAACAACTAGTAACTAAACTATTTTACTTGAGTTGGAGACCCAGGTTCAATCCCTGGGGTGGGAAGATCCCCTGGAGAAGGCAATGGCACCCCACTCCAGTACTCTTGCCTGGAAAATCCCATGGACGGAGGAGCCTGGTGGGCCACAGTCCATGGAGTCGCAAAGGGTCGGACATGGCTGAGTGACTTCACTTTCACTTTTCTTTCTTATGTGAACTGATCTAGCAAATTACTGAACCCAGGGAGGTGATCATGGTAGCCCTTTATAGATAGTTGGTCATAAGTACAGGACGCCCAGGATTTGTAATTGGCATATGAAGTGGTGGAGAGTCTTGTAGAATTGAGCCCTTAACCTTTGAGGTCTGGCATGAACTTTGGGTAGTTAGCATCATTATTGAATTGAATTTTTGGACACCCAATTGAGGTCCCAATTGGAAAATAGGTTATTGATGTGGAAAAAATGCAGGCATTTGGTGTCAAAAGTGTGAGTAAAAACATCTCAGTAGTGACCTTATTTGGAAATACGGTCTTTGCATTAAGAAGAGATCATTAAGGGGGGGTCTATTCTAATGACTGGTGTTCTTATGAGAAGAGGATACTACAGAGAGAAATTGATGGAAGAAGACTCTGTGAAGACAGGGGCAGAGACTGAAGTGATGCTATTGAAATAGAACAAGACCCTATGATTCTTGTCCCTTTGCCCTCTGTCCCTTGTCCCTTGCCCTCTGCCAACCTTTTGTCTGTGGAAAAATCTTAAGAATAAGCTTAATCAGAGAAGTGAGAAAATGCAGAAACAAAGAAAAACAGTCAGAGAAGACCAAATATTAGTCATTTAGTCATTAAGCATAGTCAAGGACCTTTAGCTCCTTCTCAAGGGCTATAGATAATATTCTGAGCCATATCCTGTGAGCTGTTTTACAGGTTTTGAAACCCCCATGAGGTGGAAGAAGTTACCTGTATGATGACCTGACTATAACCATGACATGTGTGTGTATGCTTGGTCATGGCCAACTCTTTGGGACCCCATGGACTGTAGCCCACCAGGCTCCTCTGTCCTTGGGATTCTGCAGGCAACAATACTGGAGTGGGTTGCCATTTCCTTTTCCAGGGTAGCCATGACATAAGTTGCCACAATTCTGAGAACTGGCCTCAAGGAAATGAGAACAAACAGACCATGGAATGGTTTTCTGTACCTAAAACAATTAAGATATCCCTGGTCAGATGCCAAAGACCAATTTCGAGCTGACTGCGTTGTATGCAGAGTTGAATGCAGAGTTTCTGCATTGTAGCCCCTTCCTTTCATCTATGAAAGCTCTTGCTTCCTGATTTTCAGGGTGGGGGAGTCAGCCTTTGGGCTCCACCCTCTGCCCCAGTTGCTGGCATCCAAAATAAGGCAAACTTGCCTTTCCACCGACTTGGCCTCTTTAATGGCTTTTGAGCAGTGAGCAACCGGACCCCACTTTTGGCTACACTATCACAGGTCCTGGTGGCTCAGACAGTAAAGAACCTGCCTGCAATATGGGAGACTTGGGTTTGATCACTGGATCAGGAAGATCCCTTGGAGAAGAAAATGGCAACCCACTTCAGTATTCTTGCCTGGAAAATCCCATGGACAGAGGAGCCTGGCAGGCCACAGTCCATGGGGTTGCAGAGTCAGACATGAATAATACTTCACTTGACTTCACCACAGCCCGAGGAAGTATGGCCCTGCCAACACCTTGATTTTGGACTCTTGGCCACCAGAGAGTAAACGATGTTTTAAGCCACCCAATTTGTGGCACTTTGTTAAAGCAGACCTGGAAAATTAATGGGGCTTCCCAGGTAGCTCAGTGGTAAAGAATCTGTCTGCTAATGAAGGAGACACAGGCGACATGGGGTTTGATCCCTGGGAAGATCCTGTGGAGGAAATGGCAACCCACTCCAGTATTCTTGCCTGGAAAATCCCATCGGCAGAGGAGCCTGGTGGGCTATATAGTCCATGGGGTTGCAAAGACTCCGACATGACTGAGCACCTGAGCACACAAGCAGGTAACTAATGCAATAACAGAGAAAGGAAGTGGAAATTACCTGTGTCCCTAGTGATCAAATAGAGAGCATCTGCATGTACAGCTGGACCACTTATCTGAGGACACTTACCTGAGTAAGGTCCATACTTCTACATTCTTTTAACTGGTACATTTTTGAGTACCTGTTATAGCAATTTAAATTTTTTTTTTTTTTTACCCTATTAATGATCTTTACAGGGCTTCCCTTGTGGCTCAGACAGTAAAGAATCCACCTGCAATGCAGGAGACCTGGGTTCAATCCCTGGGTTGGGCAGATCCACTGGAGAAGGGAATGGCTATCCATTCCAGTATTCTTACCTGGAGAATCCCATGGACAGAGAAGACTGGTGGGCTACAGTCCATGGGGTCATAAAGAGTCATGATTGAGCGACTGACACAATTTCTCTTGAGTCTCCCTCCCACCTCCCACCCTATCCCACCCGTATTAATGATCTTTACATCATGGAACACTGAGGTTTCTTTCTTCCAGAAGCTGCTCTTTGATTTTCCTCCCTCTTGCCTTTCTTTCTTCTCATTTCATCTCTTTTGAAAAACTAACTTTCTCCCATCTTGGAATATCTCTTGTTTGCTACTCTAGTTTTGTGACTGACTGCTTTTGCGTGTTGCCTTTGAAGGAGAATTATAAAAGTTGTAAGAGATGTATGTGACAAATTTGGCACTCTGTAACACCAATCAGATTACCAGTTTTTGGGGGGTAGGTTTTGGAGAAAACAGCATGAATCAACCCAATTATTTGTAAGTAAAATTAGAGTAGTTTCAAGCTGTCACATTTCTCTGCCTTACACACATTATTTGAATAAGTTGGCAGAAGAACAGCATTTGGGTTTGTGTTGGGGAATCATGGGGACACAAACCTGGGTTTAAATTAGTGAAGTTTTAAACAGAAAGTCTTTAATTCTTTTTAAAAATTAATTTACTTATTTGGCTGCCCCAGGTCTTAGTTTCAGCATGCAGGATCTTTAGTTGCAGCATGCGGAATCTAGTTTCCTGACCAGCAGGGATTGAACCCAGGCCCCCTGCATTGAGGGCATGGAGTCTTAGCCACCGGACCATCAGGAATGTCCCAGAAAATCCTTTAATTCTTAGAGGCAGTATAGTGTGGTCATCAAGAGGACAGACTCTGATGTTGGCCTGTCTGTTACATCTTATCTCTACCATTTCCTGGCTGTTAAACCTTGAGATTACACCTTAACTTCAATGTGCCTAATTTTCCTCATCTGTTAGTGGGATTATCTTAGTTCAGGACCCCTTGAGACAAGGACTTGGGCTCAAGTTGTTTATCTGGGAGATGTCAAAGAAAAATTGCACCAGACAGTGTTAAACAGGCAAGGAAGACTTTATTCAAGACTATGGCAATAGAGGAGAGAGATTGACCTCAACTCCTAATACAGCGAGGAAAGCTGGTAGTTTATAGCCAATGGGTGTGGTGAGGGAATCAGTTACTAAGTTACGAACTGGGTTATGTGTCAACTGGATTCAGTAGGACAAGGACAAGAGAGTTCAGAGGAGCCTGAGTAAAGTTTGGTCAAAGAGAGGGGTCCTTGTCAGAGGTGACCCCAGGGATGAGGAGTGAAAGAGCTGGGAGAACACAATGGAGAAGGGGGAAAAGCCAAGATGAGGTGAGTTGTTGTGGTCACTGCTGTGGGCCATAGAATAAAGATTTCTCCCAACAATGTCTGTCTGAAAGCTAGAGGTAGGAACATTTATCTGCTGGATCATGTTTTCCATCAGTTGAAGGTCAAAACCTGAAATCTTTCTTTTTAAGCTTTTTAGTTGTATTTTGAAATGATTTTAGATGTATAGGAAAGTTACAAAAATAGTACAGAGAGTTCTTACACACTTAACCCAGCTTCCCTGAATGTAAGGGCACTAATTCTATTCATGAAAGCTCCACCCTCATGACCTAATCACTTCCCAAAGGCCCCACCTCCCAATATCATCATGTTGTGGGTTAACTTTTTTCCTTAAATTGGAGCTTAGTTGCTTTACTGTGGTGTGTCAGTTTCTGCTGCAGTGCAACGTAAATCAGCTTTAGGTATACACGTTTCCCCTCTTTGTCATCACAGAGCACTGAGCGGAGTTCCCTGTGCTGTACAGTAGGTTCGCATTAGTTATCTATTTTATACGTAATAGTGTATATATGTCAATCCCAATCTCCCAATCCATCCCACTCTCTTCCCCCTTTCTACCCTTGGTGTCCATACACTTGTTCTCTATGGGGCTTAGATTTTTTGTTTGTTTTTTTTGTTTGTTTTAAAAATATCTGATTTATTGTTTTTTTTAACACCGACAAAATATTTCATCGTATATATTCTTTCCAAAAAGAAATTTTTAAACTTTTTATTTTATATTGGGGTATAGCTGATTAACAGGGGCTTAGAGTCTTAACACATGAAATTTAGAAGGACACAAACTTTCAGTTTACAGCAGCCCTTTTAAGTATATCCTGCTAGGGAACGTGTGATATGATGTGTCGATGTTAATCATGACCAACTGCACCCCAGTGATCTTTAACTCCACACTCTTCTCCAACCTGCAGGGTTGGAGAAGGCTGCAGAAAGTGAAATGATGTGTGGTATAGTCTTGAGATGGGACACAGTCAGCAGAAGGTGACTTGAAGCTTGCAGCCTCCGGAGGCTAAAAGCATAAAGGCTGAAGGAAAGGAATGTGCAGCACTCACGGATTTATTGCAGAAAGGGTGATAAAACAGCGCATCAGCTCACAAGCATATACTCAAAAGTAAAGAGATTAATATTGTACTTTGTACATAGCAAGATCTCCAAGGGTGTTAGCTACTGCTCCAAGATGCTAACACTGGGGCAGTATCTGTCTGAGACCATCAAACTGTGGACCCCACCAGTTTGCTCAGGGGCAACATCTTCCTTTCTTTTTATTTTTAAAATTTATTTGGCTGTCCTGGATCTTTGTTGTGGCATGTGGGATCTCATTCCCTGTCTAGGGATTGAACCTGAGCCCCTTGCATAGGGAGCACAGAGTCTTACCCACTGGGCCACCAGGGAAGTCCCAGCATCTTTATTTCTTGGCATTTCCTAAGACCGAGAAGAAGTTAAATAGTTTTAATAGCACTGAGACCAAACATTTTGTGTCCCTCAAGAAATATTTCTGAAATAATAGAACCAATGAAAGTAAAATGACTAAAGCTGAAGAACTTAGGTAACTTCAACTTCTGCTCCAGCCTTGTAGTAAGTCTATTCTCTACTCAGCAGCCAGAGGGAGCCTTTGTTTTTCCTTTTTAGCCAAGTCTCACATTTGTATATCTTTTTTTTTTTTTTTTTGCTTTTAAAGATTGAAATTCACAAAACATAAAGTCAACCATGTAAAAATGAACAATTCAGTGGCATTTAGTACATTCACAGGGTTGTGTAATTGCAAGCAGATAGGGTAGGGAGTCCCTGGAGAAAAAGGACCAGACATCCTTCTTTCTTTCAAATTTATTTATTTGATCTTTTTGGATCTTAGTTGCGGCATGAGGGCTCGAGAGCCCACTGGCTCCATAGTTGCCCTGTGGCATGAGGGATCTTAGTTCCCCTACCAGGGATTGCAAGGAGGATTCTTAACCACTGGATCACTAGGGGAGTCCCCGGGAATGGCTTTCTTGACATAAGTGAAGCCTTTTCTAGCCTAAGCCATTTGGGGATCTAAGCTTGGTTGCAATGCTTACTTTGACCAGGTCTCAGTTATGAGTGAGAGAATGCAGGAATACAGGCAAAGCAGTCAAGAAACAATAGGTTAGCAACAAAACAGAGTCCTAGTTCCACCTGTAGGGATATATTATACATAACAGTCTGATACATGTCTTTGAGTTCAGTCGGAACTAAGCGCCCCCCTCCAGGTAGAGGATGGCGTGATGACATTGACCCTCGTGACTTCAATCACAAGGCTTGAACTTTGTTGACCTTTGCTCCAATTCCATGTTGAGTTCTTCTCTGCTCAAGTCACTTCATGAATATGCATGTACCCTTAGCTTAAAACTTCCTCAGTTTTGTTCTTTGGGAAAGATCCCAGTGTTCTCTTTACTTGCTGCAGAAAATACATCCAAGGTTCCTTCTTCCAGTCTTTGACTTGATTGTGTCCTTTGACTCAACACCCACCAAGAGGCACCCAGTTTTGGGGTTGCACAACCATCACCTCTATCTAATTCCAGAACGTTTTCATCACCCAAAAGGAAACTCTGTACGCAAAATTGAATGCAATGGCCAGAACTTCCACAGTGTGGGGGCTACTTGGAAGGTTTTTTTATGCCTCGTGGGTGGGCTGCATCCTTTGTCATACCCTTGTATTACTCAGCTTTGCTTTTCTTCCTCTTCTCATTTAGGTGTGAGCTGAGTAGACAATTAACTAAATCACTCATTGATTTGTTTGAGGACAATCATTTATTTTGCGTCAGGTGCTGGACCAGATGGTGAAACTACAGGGATGGAAAAACTTGCCCTTGCCTCAAGGTACTTGTACTTGATAGAGGAGATGAAGCAATTCAAACGCGGTAAATATCAGAGGCTGGCAGACTATGGCCCCAAGGCCAAATCTGGCCCACCACCTGCGTTTGTAAATAAAGTTTTATTGGAACACAGACACCCATTTGTTTACTGATTTTCTGTGGTTACTTTCATGCTACAAGGGCAGAGCTGAGTCATTTAGAAAGAGACCATCTGACCTGAAAAGCTAAAAATATTTACTTTCTGGTCCTTTGGGTTTGCCAATCCTTGGTGTATATAATTAAGGCAGATTTAAAATGTGGATAGAGAGCCTTGGAAACTGAGGAAGGGCAGTTAGTTGGGGGTGAGAAGGGTTGCAGGGGTTAAAAAAAAGGCTTGCTGGTGGGACTTCTCTGGTGGTCCAGTGGCAAAGACTCCATGCTTGCGATAGAGGGGACGCAGGTTCAATTCCCGGTCTGGGAATGAGATCCCACATGCCACAAGGAACAATGCTGCCACTAAAGATCTCGAAAGCTGCAATGAAGATAGAGGATTCCCATGTGCCTCAGTTAAGACCTGGTGCAGCCAAATAAATAACTTAAGAAAAGAATTCTGTTAAAAATAAGAGGCTTGCTGGTGATAAGACTTAGGTCCATAAATGAATAAATCTTAAGCATACAGCTTGATGAATTTTTACATTTATATGCACCTAAGTAACCACTTGGAGAAGGTAATGGCAACCCACTCCAGTACTCTTGCCTAGGAAATCCCATGGACAGAGGAGCCTTGTAGGCTACAGTCCATGGGGTCACAAAGAGTCGGACACGACTGAGCGACTGACTTCAGTTTCACTTTTCACTTTCATGCACTGGAGAAGGAAATGGCAACCCACTCCAGTATTCTTGCCTGGAGAATCCCATGGACGGGGGAGCCTGGTGGGCTGCCATCTATGGGGTCGCACAGAGTCGGACACGACTGATGTGACTTAGCAGCAGCAACTAACCACTTGGAGAAGGACATGACAACCCACTCCAGTATTCTTGCCTGGAGAATTCTATGGACAGGGGAGCCTGGTGGGCTACAGTCCATGGGCGTCGCAAAAAGTCAGACACAACTGAGCTACTAAACAACAACAAAGTAACCACTACCAGGACCCAGAGATAGGACATTTCCAGCCTCTAAGAGGCTCACGTCTTTGGTGTAAAGGGCACTGTGTTCTGAGTCGCTTCATGCAGCTTTTCATTTGCTCTCTCCTGCTGTGTCTTTCCAGCTCGCCCGCCTCACCGCTGCCTGGTATTCCAACAGCAGACGCTTGGATGTTCCCCGTGTGCGAAACACAGAGCCCCTGTGCAGTTCATCTTTGAACTGCATTGCTACTGTGGTGCAGCACACCCACAGGAAGGCGCAGCAAATCTGTCACTACACCCAGATACTAGACGTAGTCTTAGAAAGAGTTTTTGAAATTCCTTGGTTGTCCAGCGGTTGAGAATCCTCCTGCCAACAGTAGAGATTTAGACATAGAGAGAAGACTTATGGACACAGGCCAGCTTGGAGGTGGCGGGGGAAGGAGAGGGTGGGTGGGATGAATGGAGAGAGTAACACGGAAGCATATACACTACCATGTGTGAAATAGATAGCCAGTGGGAATTTGCTATATGACTCAAGGAACTCAACCGGAGCTTTGTAATAACCTAGAGGGGTGGGAAGGAGTGGGAGGGAGGTTAAAAAGGGAGTGGACACATGTATATGTATGGCTGACTAGGCCAAATGGCGAAGCAATGTTCCTATAAATAAGTTTGGAGAAAAAGAAAAATGGAATCCGACTGCCAACGCATGGGACACAGGTTCAGTCCCTGATTTGGGAAGATCCGACATGCTGTGGAGCAACTAAGCCTGTGCGCCATGACTACGGAGCCTGCGCTCTAGAGCCAGCCAGTGATAACTACTGAGCCCACCTGCCTAGAGCCCGTGCTCTGCAACAGCAGAAGCCACTGCGATGAGAAGCCTGTGCACATCAACAAAGAATAGCCCCTGTGCAACAACAAAGGCCTAACGAAGCCAAAAAGAAAACAAATTAATACATTTTAAAAACAGGTCTTTTACTTCCCCTTTACTTCTTTTTTAAACAAATTATTTATTTGGCTGCTCTGCACCTCTGTTGCTGTGTTCGGGCTTTTCTCTAGTTGCAAGGAGCAGGGGCTACTCCCTAGGCGTGGTTCGAGGCCTTCTCATTGAGCTAGATTCTCTTGTGGTGTGTCCAAGCTCTAGGCCGCGTGGGCTTCAGTAGCTGTGGTATATGGGTTTAACTGTCCCACAGCATGTGGTGTCTTCCCAGACCAGGGATTGAACCCATGTCCCCTGTGTTGGCAGACGGACTCTTAACCATTAGACCACGAGGGAAGTCCAACCGCCTCTTTTATTGGGCTCTAGCACTCAGGGCCACTATCCATCTGTCGTAGTCAACCCAGGTGTAGGTATTGGACAGCTAGGGGCAGCACTTATGCCCAGAGACTGCTGAAATTACTCCAGCTAAGGCAATGGCATCCCACTCCAGTACTCTTGCCTGGAAAATCCCATGGACGGAGGAGCCTGGTAGGCTGCAGTCCATGGGGTCACTGAGGGTCAGACACGACTGAGCGACTTCACTTTCACTTTTTACTTTCATGCATTGGAGAAGGAAATGGCAACCCACTCCAGTGTTCTTGCCTGGAGAATCCCAGGGACGGGGGAGCCTGGTGGGCTGCCGTCTATGAGGTCGCACAGAGTTGAACACGACTGAAGTGACTTAGCAGCAGTCAATCTGAAGTCTGTTTACTCTGCTTCACTTGCTTCCTCCAAAGGAAGCATGGCTTGGCGTGAACCCCTTCCTCCTGGGAACTTTGGGAGATAAGCTATTCTGTCAATGGAAATCACTTTTAGATCTGTCGGCCTTACTATATGCCAAGCTTTCTGCAACACACTATATTTTAAAACTCAAGGGGCAAAAACTCTGTCTCTAGTGAGTTTGACAGTAAAGTTCCATGGTGCAGGGTATGGGTGGGGGAGGAGTGAATAAATGAGACCAGGGCATTTCCCTGGTGGTCCAGTGGCTCAGATGATAAAGAATCTGCCTGGAATGCAGGAGACCTGGGTTTGATCTCTGAGTTGGGAAGATCCCCTGGAGGAGGAAATGGCTACCCCCTCCAGTATTCTTGCCTGGAAAGTCCCATGGACAGAGGAGTCTGGTGGGCTGCAGTCCATGGGGGCACAGAGTCAGACATGACTGAGCAACTAACACCTTCTCACTAAGACTCCCCACTCCCAATGCAGGGGGCCTGGGTTCGATCCCTGGTCAGGGAACTAGATCCTACAGGCTGCAACTAAGATTTTGCATGCTGTAACTAAAGATCCTGCGTGCTGCAACAAAGATTGAAGATGGGAGACTGCGCATGCCACAGCTAAGACCCGGAGTAGTCATACAAGGAAAGAGAGAGAGAAAGAACAAAGGAATGAGACCAGTAGTTCAATCCACCACACTTGTTACTACTTCCCTTGCTCTCATTGGACTACAAGCCTTCAGGGGCAGGAACTGGCAGAATCCTCTGTTTTCCAAAGCTTAGCATAGCACCTAGAACATAAATGCAAATCAAACAAATCAATTAATAATAGGAAGCCTGACTATTCTGGTACCCTGTTAGTCTTGGACAAGGTAATATTGCTCCTTAGACAGCTGAGAAAGTGTCCTGTTTTCACAGCTGGGCTTTTTGAGCCAGATTTGAAAAGAGAGAAGAAGGGTATGTTTTCATGCATCATTTCCACCCTCTCTCATTTTCTCAAAATCTCCGCTTGACATTCAGTCACTCTGGGCTGTCGAGGTCCCCATGTGACATTTGCCTGAGATGCTGTGAAAGGGCGTTTTGAACATCTTTATTTCAGGATTTTGACAGCATTGCTTTCCCACCCATCAACTCCCTCCACTCAATCTGTTCCCACCAGGGCAGAGACATTTCTTCTTGTGCAGTCTGTTGACCGGGCGTTGCAGATACCTATTTTGTCTTGCAGATATTTTGTGTGTGTGTGTTTTTCTCACCAGCTTCAAAATAGTCTAACAACCCACACTCCAAGATTCGCATCTATCCTACTGTTCCCTGGCCATGAAATGGATTATGCAAATCTTGAAGGCATTCTGACTTTCAGAGGAGGAAAATGGCTCTCTAAATGGGACCACACAATATTGTTGAATAAATGCTTGTAGATATAGATGGAAAAATGTAGATTATCCATGGCAAATGTGTAGCAATAACCAAATATTTTCTGAAAATCTCCAATGTCCTTCCTCTGTTTACTTTATAAAGCTCTAATTAAGGGAGCATTTTGAAACATAAATCCCTTACTTGAATTAGTTAAAATTCTGGCAATAGGGCTTCCCCGGTGGTCCAGTGGTTGAAAATCCACCTGCCAATGAAGAGGACATGAGTTCAATCCCAGGTTTGGGAAGATTCCACATGCTACTAGGCAACTAAGCCTATGTGCCACCATACAGAACCCACACTCTAAAACCTGTGAGCCACAACTACCGAGTCCATGCGCCCTAGAGCCTGTGATCCACAACAAGAGAAGCCATCACAGTGAGAAGCCTGCACAGCACCACTAGAGAGTAGCCCCCACTCGCTGCAACTAGAAAAGCCCACACGCAGCAACAAGGACCCAGCGCAGCCAAAAATAAACAAGTAAATAAAAATTTAAAACTCTGGCAATAGATTAGGTGACTTGTTTTCCTAACATTTTATTTTGAAAACGTTCAGACCTTTTGTTTGAAATGTTCACAAATTTTCAAATACAGAAAAATTATAAGAACGGTACAATGGACATCCACAAACCCTTCACCCATACCCCCTAGTTATTGCCATTTCTCTACTGCTTTCGTCTGTACCTCTGTGTCTTTCTATGTATGTGTATGTATATACATGTACACACACTTGTTTTTTTCTATGAGTTTGTTTGTTGTAAATTAATTAATTTATTTTAATTGGAGGCTAATTACTTTACAAAATTGTGGTCGTTTTTGCCATACATTGACATGAATCAGCCACGGGTGTACATGTGTTATATATGCGTTAAGATACTGTATTGGTGTTTTTCTTTCTGACTGACTTCACTCTGTATAATAGGCCCCAGTTTCATCCACCTCATTAGAACTGACTCAGATGTGTTCTTTTTTGTAGCTAAAAAAGCCTCTTGATGAAAGTAAAAGAGGAGAGTGAAAAAGTTGGCTTAAAGCTCAACGTTCAGAAAACGAAGATCATGGCATCTGGTCCCATCACTTCATGGGAAATGGATGGGGAAACAGTGGAAACAGTGTCAGATTTTATTTTTGGGGGGCTCCAAAATCACTGCAGATGGTGATTGCAGCCATGAAATTAAAAGGCGCTTACTCCTTGGAAGAAAAATTATGACCAACCTAGATAGCATATTAAAAAGCAGAGATATTACTTTGCCAACAAAGGTCTGTCTAGTCAAGGCTATGGTTTTTCCAGTGGTCATGTATGGATGTGAGAGTTGGACTGTAAAGAAAGCTGAGCACCGAAGAATTGATGATTTTGAACTGTGGTGTTGGAGAAGACTCTTGAGAGTCCCTTGGGCTGCAACGAGATCCAACCAGTTCTTCCTAAAGGAGATCAGTCCTGGGTGTTCTTTGGAAGGACTGATGCTGAGGCTGAAACTCCAATACTTTGGCCACCTCATGCGAAGAGTTGACTCATTGGAAAAGATTCTGATGCTGGGAGGGATTGGGGTCAGGAGGAGAAGGGGATGACAGGATGAGATGGCTGGATGGCATCACCGACTCGATGGACATGAGTCTGAATGAACTCCGGGAGTTGGTGATAGACAGGGAGGCTTGGTGTGCTGCAATTCATGGGGTCTCAAAGAGTTGGACAGGACTGAGCGACTGAACTGAACTGTACTGAATATTCCATTGTGTATATGTACCACGACTTTCTTATCCATTAATCTGCCAGTGTACATCTAGGTTGCTTCCATGTCCTAGCTATTGTAAACAGTGCTGCAATGAACATTGGGGTACATGTGTCTCTTTCAATTCTGATTTCCTCAGGACACACTTATTTTTTACAGTTTCATTGACATATAACACTGTATAAGTTTCAGGTGTACAAAAAATTATATATATATATATATATATATATTTAAGGACTTCCCTGATGGCTCAGTGGTAAAGAATCTGCCTGCCAATGCAAGAGATACAAGTTCAATCCCTGGAGAAGGGAACCCACTCCAGTATCCTTGCATGGAGAATCCCATGGACAGAGGAGCCTGGCGGGCTATATAGTCCATGGGGTTGCAAAGAGTTGGACACGACAGAGTGACTAAGCAAAGCACATAATATAGTTATATAGGTGTATATATATATATATATATAAATCATATATGTGGGGCTTCCTAGGTGGTGCTAGTGGTAAAGAACAGGCAATGTGGTTCTATCCTGGGTTGGGAAGATCCCCTGGAGGACGGCATGGCAACCCACTCCAGTATTCTTGCTTGGAGAATCCCATGGACAGGGGAGTCTGGCAGGCCACAGTCTACAGGGTCTCAAAAGAATCACACACAACTGAAGTGACTTAGCACACATGCAATCATATATGTGTGTGTATATATATATATATACACACACATATATATAAATTCTTTTCAGGTTCTTTTCCTTTATGCTGCTGCTGCAGCTGCTAAGTCACTTCAGTCGTGTCCGACCCTGTGCGACCCCATAGACGGCAGCCCACCAGGCTCCCCCATCCCTGGGATTCTCCAGGCAAGAACAATGGAGTGGGTTGCCATTTCCTCCTCCAATGCATGAAAGAGAAAAGTGAAAGTGAAGTCGCTCAGTCGTGTCCGACTCTTAGCGACCCCACGGACTGCAGCCCACCAGGCTCCTCCGTCCATGGGATTCTCCAGGCAAGAGTACTGGAGTGGGTTGCCATTGCCTTCTCCGTTTCCTTTATAGGTTACTACAAAATATCTAGTACAATTCCCTCTGTAGATAGTAGACCCCTGTTGGTTGATATATGTTGTGAAATGATTACCAGAGTAAGTTTAGCTAACATCCATCATCTCATATATTTTGAAATCTTTTTCTTTTGAAGAGAACTTTTAAGATTCACTCCCTTAGCTCTTACTTTCAAATATACAATACAGTGCTTTAGTCACTATGCGGTACATAACATCCCCAGAACTTATTACAAATGGAACTGTATAACTTTCGATCACCTCCATCCTTTCACCCATCCCTCTTCCTGCCTCTAGCAGCCATCAATCCGTTCTCTGTGTCTATGGTCTCTCTCTCTCTCTTTTTTTTTAGATTCCACATATAAATGAAATCATACAGTCTTCGTCTTTCTCTGTCTGACTTACTCCACTTAGCACAATGCCCTCTGGCCTGTCCATGTTCTGTGTACTAGTCCCACTAATAGTACTAGTGTACCATGGGCCCCAACGATGTCCTTTAGGGCAGGGGTCCCTAAGCCCCTGCTAGAGACCAGGTCGCATAGCAGGAGGTGAGCGGCCGGCAAGCAGGCGCACAAGCAGAACTTCATCTGTATTTATAGCCTCGGGCTCCACTTCCTGTCAGGTCGTTAGTGGCATTAGATTTTCATGGGAGCGTGAACCCTACTCTGAACTGAACATTCGAGGGATCTAGGTTTCATGCTCCTTGTGAGAATCATCCTGAAACCATCCCCTCACCCTTGTCCATGGAAAAACTGTCTTCCACGAAACCCATCCCTATTGCCAAAAATGTTGGGGATGCTGCTTTAGGTCAAAAGGGTCCCGTTCAGGGTCATCAATTGTTGCATTTAGTCGCTGGATCCCTACAGTCTCTTTTAAGCTGGGACAGCCTCCTACTCATTCCTTTTCTTCCATGACCTTGATTCTTTTGAACAGTGCAGGCTGAGTACTTTGTAGAATGCCCCTCAGTTTGGGTTTGTCTGGTGTTTCCTCCTTATTAATGCCGTGAGGCATAGCCTTAGAAGTGAAAAATTGCACAAATTGTTAACACCCTGGTCTGAGCCTCCATCATCTCCCACCTGGACTAGTACTGTTGTTTTTAACTAAAAGAGTCATTTTTGTGGGAATGTTGGGTTGTATATCTGTGTTGAAAATGTTATCGTTGCTCAGTTGTGTTGGACTCTGCGACCCCGTGGACTGTAGCCCACCAGGTTCCTCTGTCCATGGAGTTCTCCAGGCAAGAACATTAGAGTGGGTAGCCATTCCCTTCTCCAGGGGATCTTCCTGACCCAGGGATCAAACCTGGTCTCCTGCACTTCAGGCACTGTGATGTCTGCAGATGGAGAGAATTCTAGGGGACCAAGGATGGGATCGGAACTCAAACAGGATACTATAGGGAGGAAATGAAAACCTATTAAAAAGTCAACACTGAGATATTCCAAAGTTAGATATGCTAAAAATTCCATAAGCCAGATATTGTATAGCAAGTCATTCATTTATCCATCCATCCATTCCTTCAACAATGTGTGTTGTGTATGTACTATGGGTGAAGTACTTTCTAGATGTCTGAGCTACAGGAGTGACTAAACAAAGCTATCTTCATGGGACTTCAATTCAAGTAGGGGGTGGTGGTAGATAATAAATATGAGACATAAAGTATGTTGCATGCGTGCTAAGTCACTTTAGTTGTGTCTGACTCTGTGTGACGCTATGGACTGCAGCCTGCCAGGCTTCTCAATCCGTGGGATTCTCCAGGCAAGAATATTGGAGTCGGTTGCTGGCTGTCCTCCAGGGGGACTTCCTGACCTAGGGATCGAAACTGCATCCCTTATATCTCCTGCATTGGCAGGCGGGTTCTTTACCACTAGCGCCACCTGGGAAGCCCATAAAGTGTGTTGCTGCTGCTGCTATGTTGCTTCAGTCGTGTCCGACTCTGTGAGACCCCATAGACGGCAGCCCACCAGGCTCCCCGGTCCCTGGGATTCTCCAGGCAAGAACACTGGAGTGGGTTGCCGTTTCCTTCTCCAGTGCGTGAAAGTGAAGTCGATCAGCTGTGTCTGACTCTTAGCGACCCCACGGACTGCAGCCCACCAGGCTCCTCCGTCCATGGGATTCTCCAGGCAAGAGTACTGGAGTGGGTTGCCATTGCCTTCTCCAATAAAGTATGTTCAGTTCAGTTCAGTTCAGTTCAGTCACTCAGTTGCGTCCGACTCTTTGCGACCCCATGAATTGCAGCACGCCAGGCTTCCCTGTCTATCACCAACTCCCAGAGTTGACCCAAACTCATGTCCATCAAGTCGGTGATGCCATCCGGCCATCTCATCCTCTGTCATCCCCTTCTCCTCCTGCCCCCAATCCCTCCCAGCATCAGAGTCTTTTCCAATGAGTCAACTCATCGCATGAGGTGGCCAAAGTATTGGAGTTTCAGCCTCAGCATCAGTCCTTCCAATGAATACCCAGGACTGATCTCCTTTAGGATGGACTGGTTGGATCTCCTTGCAGTGCAAGGGACTCTCAAGAGTCTTCTCCAACACCACAATTCAAAAGCATCAATTCTTTGGTGCTCAGCTTTCTTCACAGTCCAACTCTCACATCCATACATGACCACTGGAAAAGAAAAACCTTGACTAGACGGACCTTTGTTGGCAAAGTAATGTCTCTGCTTTTGAATATGCTATCTAGGTTGGTCATAACTTTCCTTCCAAAGAGTAAGCATCTTAATTTCATGGCTGCAGTCAACATCTTCAGTGATTTTGGGGCCCCCTCCCCAAAAATCAACCACTGTTTCCACTGTTTCCCCATCTATTTCTCATGAAGTGATGGGACCAGATGCCATGATCTTAGTTTTCTGAATGTTGAGCTTTAAGCCAACTTTTTCACTCTCCTCTTTTACTTTCATCAAGAGGCTTTAGAGTTCCTCTTCACTTTCTGCCATAAGGGTGGTGTCACTTGCATATCTGAGGTTATTGATATTTCTCCCGGCAATCTTGATTCCAGCTTGTGCTTCCTCCAGCCCAGCATTTCTCATGATGTACTCTGCATAGAAGTTAAATAAGCAGGGTGACAATATACAAACTTGATGTATTCCTTTTCCTATTTGGAACCAGTCTGCTGTTCCACGTCCAGTTCTAACTGTTGCTTCCTGACCTGCATATAGGTTTCTCAAGAGGCAGGTCAGGTGGTCCAGTATTCCCATCTCTTTCAGAATTTTCCACAGTTAAAGTATGTTAAAAGGTAGTAAATACTATGGGAAAAAATATAGAATAAGGTACGTGGATTGGGGGTGCTAGGAAGTGAGTTGCAGTTTCTAGCAGTCAGAAGCCAGCTTCATCAAGAATGTGAGAACTGAGTAAACTTGATGCAGGCGAAGGAGGAAGCTGGGAGGAGGGGCTTTCTCGGTCACGGGAACAGCAAGTGCAAAGGCCCCAAGGTGGGATTTTGCCTAGTGCGGTCTGAGCAAAAGCAAGGAAGCCACTGTGATTGGAGAGAATGACTGCGGGGGAGAGTGGAGGAGGTGAGGCAGGCAGGTGTTGGGGACAGATTGTGCGAGGCCTTGGGGGGAGTGGGAAGGACTTTGTCTTTTACCCCAGTGAAAGGGGAGCTGTGCAAAGTTCTGAGCAGGGGAGGCATGACCCCACTCAGGTGCTCACTGGTGCCCTCTGGCTGTTGCAAAGGGAACAGACCATCATGTGCGAGGGCTGGAGCTGGGAGACCTGGGCAGAAACAGTAGCACTGGTCCAGGTAGAAAATGATGGAGGCGAGGAGGAGCCAAGATGGCGGAGGAGTAGGACGGGGAGAACACTTTCTCCCCCACAAATTCATCAAAAGAGCATTTAAACGTCGAGTAAATTCCACAAAACAACTTCTGAATGCCGGCAGAGGACATCAGGCACTCAGAAAAGCAACCCAACTCTTCGAAAGGAGAGAGAAGAAATACAGCTCCACCCATCAGAACACCGACACAAGCTTCCCTAACCAGGAAACCTTGACAAGCCACCTGTACAAACCCACACACAGCGAGGAAAAGCCACAATAAAGAGAACTCCACGAACTGCCAGAATACAGAAAGGACACCCCAAACTCAGCAATTTAAACAAGATGAAGAGACAGAGGAATACCCAGCAGATAAAGGAACAGGATAAATGCCCACCAAACCAAACAAAAGAGGAAGAGATAGGGAATCTACCTGATAAAGAATTCCGAATAATGATAGTGAAATTGATCCAAAATCTTGAAATTAAAATGGAATCACAGATAAATAGCTTGGAGACAAGGATTGAGAAGATGCAAGAAAGGTTTAACAAGGACCTAGAAGAAATAAAAGAGTCAATATATAATGAATAATGCAATAAATGAAATTAAAAACACTCTGGAGGCAACAAATAGTAGAATAACAGAGGCAGAAGATAGGATTAGTGAATTAGAAGATAGAATGGTAGAAATAAATGAATCAGAGAGAATAAAAGAAAAACAAATTAAAAGAAATGAGGACAATCTCAGAGACCTCCAGGACAATATTAAATGCTACAACATTCGAATCATAGGGGTTCCAGAAGAAGAAGACAAAAAGAAAGACCATGAGAAAATACTTGAGGAGATAATAGTTGAAAACTTCCCTAAACTGGGTAAGGAAATAATCACCCAAGTCCAAGAAACCCAGAGAGTCCCAAACAAGATAAACCCAGGGCGAAACACCCCAAAACACATATTAATCAAATTAACAAAGATCAAACACAAAGAACAAATATTAAAAGCAGCAAGGGAAAAACAACAAATAACACACAAGGGAATTCCCATAAGGATAACAGCTGATCTTTCAATAGAAACTCTTCAAGCCAGGAGGGAATGGCAAGACATACTTAAAATGATGAAAGAAAATAACCTACAGCCCAGATTATTGTACCCAGCAAGGATTTCATTCAAGTATGAAGGAGAAATCAAAAGCTTCTCAGACAAGCAAAAGCTGAGAGAATTCTGCACCACCAAACCAGCTCTCCAACAAATACTAAAGGATATTCTCTAGACAGGAAACACAAAAATGGTGTATAAATTCGAACCCAAAACAATAAAGTAAATGGCAATGGGATCATACTTATCAGTAATTACCTTAAACGTAAATGGGTTGAATGCCCCAACCAAAAGACAAAGACTGGCTGAATGGATACAAAAACAAGACCGCTACATATGTTGTCTACAGGAGACCCACCTCAAAACAGGGGACACATACAGACTGAAAGTGAAGGGCTGGAAAAAGATTTTCCATGCAAATAGGGACCAAAAGAAAGCAGGAGTAGCAATACTCATATCAGATAAAATAGACTTTAAAACAAAGGCTGTGAAAAGAGACAAAGAAGGTCACTACATAATGATCAAAGGATCAATCCAAGTAGAAGATATAACAATTATAAATATATATGCACCCAACACAGGAGCACCGCAGTATGTAAGACAAATGCTAACAAGTATGAAAGGAGAAATTAACAATAACACAATAATAGTGGGAGACTTTAATACCCCACTCACACCTATGGATAGATCAACTAAACAGAAAATTAACAAGGAAACACAAAGTTTAAATGATGCCATAGACCAGTTAGACCTAATTGATATCTATAGGACATTTCATCCCAAAACAATGAATTTCACCTTTTTCTCAAGCACACACGCAACCTTCTCCAGGATAGATCACATCCTGGGCCATAAAGCTAGCCTTGGTAAATTCAAAAAAATAGAAATCATTCCAAGCATCTTTTCTGACCACAATGCAGTAAGATTAGATCTCAATTACAGGAGAAAAACGATTAAAAATTCCAACATATGGAGGCTGAACAACACGCTGCTGAATAACCAACAAATCACAGAAGAAATCAAAAAAGAAATCAAAATTTGCATAGAAACGAATGAAAATGAAAACACAACAACCCAAAACCTGTGGGACACGGTAAAAGCAGTCCTAAGGGGAAAGTTCATAGCAATACAGGCACACCTCAAGAAACAAGAAAAAAGTCAAATAAATAACCTAACTCTACACCTAAAGCAACTAGAAAAGGAAGAAATGAAGAACCCCAGGGTTAGTAGAAGGAAAGAAATCTTAAAAATTAGAGCAGAAATAAATGCAAAAGAAACAAAAGAGACCATAGCAAAAATCAACAAAGCCAAAAGCTGGTTGTTTGAAAGGATAAATAAAATTGACAAACCATTAGCCAGACTCATCAAGAAACAAAGGGAGAAAAATCAAATCAATAAAATTAGAAATGAAAATGGAGAGATCACAACAGACAACACAGAAATACAAAGGATCATAAGAGACTACTATCAACAATTATATGCCAATAAAATGGACAACGAGGAAGAAATGGACAAATTCTTAGAAAAGTACAACTTTCCAAAACTCGACCAGGAAGAAATAGAAAACCTTAACAGACCCATCACAAGCACGGAAATTGAAACTGTAATCAAAAATCTTCCAGCAAACAAAAGCCCAGGTCCAGACGGCTTCACAGCTGAATTCTACCAAAAATTTAGAGAAGAGCTAACACCGATCCTGCTCAAACTCTTCCAGAAAATTGCAGAGGAAGGTAAACTTCCAAACTCATTCTATGAGGCCACCATCACCCTAATACCAAAACCTGACAAAGATCCCACAAAAAAAGAAAACTACAGGCCAATATCACTGATGAACATAGATGCAAAAATCCTTAACAAAATTCTAGCAACCAGAATCCAGCAACACATTAAAAAGATCATACACCATGACCAAGTGGGCTTTATCCCAGGCATGCAAGGATTCTTCAATATCCGCAAATCAATCAATGTAATACACCACATTAACAAATTGAAAAATAAAAACCATATGATTATCTCAATAGATGCAGAGAAAGCCTTTAACAAAATTCAACACCCATTTATGATAAGAACTCTCCAGAAAGCAGGAATAGAAGGAACATACCTCAACATAATAAAAGCTATATATGACAAACCCACAGCAAACATTATCCTCAATGGTGAAAAATTGAAAGCATTTCCTCTAAAGTCAGGAACAAGACAAGGGTGCCCACTTTCACCATTACTATTCAACATAGTTTTGGAAGTTTTGGCCACAGCAATCAGAGCAGAAAAAGAAATAAAAGGAATCCAAATTGGAAAAGAAGAAGTAAAACTCTCACTATTTGCAGATGACATGATCCTCTACATAGAAAACCCTAAAGACTCCACCAGAAAATTACTAGAACTAATCAATGACTATAGTAAAGTTGCAGGATATAAAATCAACACACAGAAATCCCTTGCATTCCTATACACTAATAATGAGAAAACAGAAAGAGAAATTAAGGAAACAATTCCATTCACCATTGCAACGGAAAGAATAAAATACTTAGGAATATATCTACCTAAAGAAACTAAAGACCTATATATAGAAAACTATAAAACACTGGTGAAAGAAATGAAAGAGGACACTAATAGATGGAGAAATATACCATGTTCATGGATTGGAAGAATCAATATAGTGAAAATGAGTATACTACCCAAAGCAATTTATAGATTCAATGCAATCCCTATCAAGCTACCAATAGTATTCTTCACAGAGCTAGAACAAATAATTTCACAATCTGTATGGAAATACAAAAAACCTCGAATAGCCAAAGCGATCTTGAGAAAGAAGAATGGAACTGGAGGAATCAACCTACCTGACTTCAGGCTCTACTACAAAGCCACAGTTATCAAGACAGTATGGTACTGGCACAAAGACAGAAATATAGATCAATGGAACAAAATAGAAAGCCCAGAGATAAATCCATGCACATATGGACACCTTATCTTTGACAAAGGAGGCAAGAATATACAATGGATTAAAGACAATCTCTTTAACAAGTGGTGCTGGGAAATCTGGTCAACCATTTGTAAAAGAATGAAACTAGAACACTTTCTAACACCATACACAAAAATAAACTCAAAATGGATTAAAGATCTCAACGTAAGACCAGAACTATAAAACTCCTAGAGGAGAACATAGGCAAAACACTCTCTGACATACATCACAGCAGGATCCTCTATGACCCACCTCCCAGAATATTGGAAATAAAAGCAAAAATAAACAAATGGGACCTAATTAACCTTAAAAGCTTCTGCACATCAAAGGAAACTATTAGCAAGGTGAAAAGACAGCCTTCAGAATGGGAGAAAATAATAGTAAATGAAGCAACTGACAAACAACTAATCTCAAAAATATACAAGCAACTCCTACAGCTCAACTCCAGAAAAATAAATGACCCAATCAAAAAATGGGCCAAAGATCTAAATAGACATTTCTCCAAAGAAGACATACAGATGGCTAACAAACACATGAAAAGATGCTCAACATCACTCATTATCAGAGAAATGCAAATCAAAACCACTATGAGGTACCATTTCACACCAGTCAGAATGGCTGCGATCCAAAAGTCTACAAATAATAAATGCTGGAGAGGGTGTGGAGAAAAAGGAACCCTCTTACAATGTTGGTGGGAATGCAAACTAGTACAGCCACTATGGAGAACAGTGTGGAGATTCCTTAAAAAACTGGAAATAGAACTGCCTTATGATCCAGCAATCCCACTGCTGGGCATACACACTGAGGAAACCAGAAGGGAAAGAGACACGTATACCCCAATGTTCATCACAGCACTGTTTATAATAGCCAGGACATGGAAGCAACCTAGATGTCCATCAGCAGATGAATGGATAAGAAAGCTGTGGTACATATACACAATGGAGTATTACTCAGCCATTAAAAAGAATACATTTGAATCAATTCTAATGAGGTGTATGAAACTGGAGCCTATTATACAGAGTGAAGTAAGCCAGAAGGAAAAAATACCAATACAGTATACTAACACATATATATGGAATTTAGAAAGATGGTAACAATAACCCTGTGTAAGAGACAGCAAAAGAGACACTGATGTATAGATCAGTCTTATGGACTCTGTGGGAGAGGGAGAGGGTGGGAAGATTTGGGAAAATGGCATTGAAACATGTAAAATATCATGTATGAAACGAGATGCCAGTCCAGGTTCGATGCACGATACTGGATGCTTGGGGCTGGTGCACTGGGATGACCCAGAGGGATGGTATGGGGAGGGAGGAGGGAGGAGGGTTCAGGATGGGGAACACATGTATACCTGTGGCGGATTCATTTTGATATTTGGCGAAACTAATACAATTATGTAAAGTTTAAAAATAAAATAAAATTAATTAAAAAAAAAAAAGAAAATGATGGAGGCTCAGACTAGGGTGTTAACGATTTGTGTTATTTTATTTTTTTTTAATTTTTAAGGCTGTGCCCATGGCATGTGGGATCCTAGTTCCCCAACCAGGGCTCAAACCCACACCCCCAGCACTGGAAGTGTGAAATCCTAACCACTGGACCACCAGGTAAGTCCCAATTTGTGTTATTTTAGATCATTATTTTTCACCTTTTGCATTTTTGTATGATACCTGCCTTATTACGTGTTACAAATTTATTGGAATGGTCTGGGCAAAATAAAGTATGTACTGCAAAGGAGCTCAGGTGGTTAAAAAAGTCCAGTGTTGCTAAATTTAATATATGTACAACTCGAGGACTGTGCCCAAGCTGTTATTATAATTATTTTTCTTCTGCAAAAGTTTTCTTCCGCCTGATCCTGCCTCAGGCATTCAGGCATTTACATGAAATGTCTGCGTGCCAACCTGTCATATTCTAATTTGATGAACGTGACCTTTGAAGCTGAGGACACAACATAACAGCAGAAAGGAGAGGAAAAACTGGAAGTAAATTTGGGTGCAATCAGTTACATGCGTGGAAAACTGTTACGGCACTGAGGCAGACCAAACATAAGCAAACAAGCCATTTGTTAATTTCAGTGAGTTTCTTGGCAGAAAGAGGCTTGAGGGTGTTGCCGAAGTCTCTGCCAAGTTTAAATTTAGGACAGCAGGTTCCTCAGGAGTAGAGAAGTTTTAGAATTCTTGCTCCAATTTTGACTATAACCTTTTTTAAAATTTTTTTTGGTGATCTTCAGGGGGTTGCTGCATGGAGGGGAATTATTTCCAAATGTCCTCTTTTCCTCTCTTCTCCCCTTCCCTGGGTTACTCAGACAGACATTAAAAGAATTTTTATTTATTTTATTTTTGGCTGTGCTGGGTCTTCACTGCTGCAAGCGGGCTTTCTCTAGTTGTGTTGAGCAGGTGTTGCTCTTGGTTGTGGTGCTCAAGCTTCTCATCGTGGTGGTTTCTCTCGTGGAACATGGGCTCGAGGCGTGTAGGCTTCAACAGTTGCAGCACACGGGCTCAATAGTTGTGGCTCCCTGGCTCTGGAGCTCAGACTCAGTAGTTGTGGTACCTCGGCTTAGCTGCTTCAATGCATGCGGGATCTTCCCGGATCAGGGATTGAACTAGAGTTCCCTAAATTGTCAGGAGGAACTCTTAACCACTAGACCACCAGGGAAGCCCTAAAATCAAGGACATTTTTAAATGAAAGAATGGATTGCAGAGACTTTCCTAGCTGTCCTTCCAAATGGGGAAACTGAGGGCCATATTGGCGAAGTGACGTGCACTCCTTCTAGGAGAGGCTCTTGGCTATAGTCCCTTTAAAGAGACTTGGTGGCATTCATTATGTAATAAATGATTTCTCCTCTCTCATGAAAACAAAGGTCATCAGCGAACTGCTGCATACTGATCTTAATTCTTCACTATGTTTTGTGAAATAATAATTTAGAAAACGAATTATGCAAATTGTAGTTGGGGAAAAATGACATGTAATGTCTGCCAAACTTTCCTGAGAATTCTCCCTTTGTCCAGAAAGCAGGCTTGTTGGTCAGTGTAAGGCTCTGTTCAATGGTGATAACAAAGAAACCGGAAACTTTAATGGCTGCACCCCACTCAAATTTGTTTCTTGTTCCCGTGAAGCTGGCTAGCAGGGCTCTTGTCCAAGCAGTGACTCAGAGACCCAACCTTCCTCCATTGAGCAGGAGCACCATCTCTCACATGGCTTCCAAAGCTACCCTGGGAGGAGAAGAGAAGGATAGAGGGAGTGTTCAGTTCAGTTCAGTTCAGTCGCTCAGTCGTGTCCGACTCTTTGTGACCCCATGAATCGCAGCATGCCAGGCCTCTCTGTCCATCACCAACTCCCGGAGTTCACTCAGACTCACATCCATCGAGTTGGTGATGCCATCCAGACATCTCATCCTCTGTCGTCCCCTTCTCTTCCTGCCCCCAATCCCTCCCAGCATCGGAGTCTTTTCCAGTGAGTCAACTCTTCACATGAGGTGGCCGTACCAGCTCTTAACTGCCTCCGCCGGGTAGTGATAATCCATTGGCTAGAATGAATCGCACGGGTCTGCTCTAACTGTGAGGGAGTCTGGGAAATGTAGGACAACATCTGGGTGAACACCCTACACTGCTGATTATTTCCATTAGAGAAAAGAGACAGACTTGCCTTTCAGTATCTTGAATATGGCAACAGAATTGTTTGGATACTACCAGAGTAATAAAAGGAGCCAAAACACTTTTCCCTTTTGAAGCAGACAGGTAGACATGCCGCTGATCTTTTAATTTCAGTTTTAAAACTGCAGTAGAGGGACCTGGTGGTGGTCCAGTGGCTAAGACTCTGCGCTCCCATTACAGGAGGCTGGGTTTGATTTCTCATCAGGGAACGAGATTCCACACGCTGCCACTAAGAGTTCACATGCTGCAATTGAAGATCCTGGGTGCAGCAACTAAGACCTGGCACTGCCAAATAAATAAATATCGAAAAGATACACAATGGAAAACATTAATAATTGCAGTATGTGAAAGTGAAGTTGCTCAGTCGTGTCCGACTCTTTGCGACCCCATGGACTGTAGTCTACCAGGCTCCTCTGTCCATGGAATTTTCTAGGCAAGAGTACTGGAGTGGGTTGCCATTCCTTCTCCAGGGGATCGACCCGGGGATCGACCCAGGGATCGAACCCGGGTCTCTCGCACTGCAGGCAGATATGCTTTACTGTCTGTATGCTGCTAAGTCACTTCAGTCGTGTCCGACTCTGTGCGACCCCATAGATGGCAGCCCACCAGGCTCCCCCATCCCTGGGATCCTCCAGGCAAGAACACTGGAGTGGGTCGCCATTTCCTTCTCCAAAGCATGAAAGTGAAAAGTGAAAGTGAAGTCTCTCAGTCATGTCTGACTCGTAGCGACCCCATGGACTGCAGCCTACCAGGCTCCTCCATCCATGGGATTTTCCACGCAAGAGTACTGGAGTGGGATGCCACTGCCTTCTCCGTTACTGTCTGTATAGTTGATGTATAATATTATATGTTTCAGGTGTACAGTATAGTGATTCACAACTTTTATAAGTTATAGTTTATACTTATTATTAAGTATTGGCTATGTTCTCTGTGTTGCATTTTATATCCTTGTAGCTTATGTATTTCATACATAATAGTGTGTCCCTCTTTATTCCCTACTCCTGTCTTCCCTATCACCACTTTCCTCTTCCCACTGGTAACAGCTAGTTTGCTTTCTATAGCTGTGAGACTGTTTCTTTTTTGTGGTAGCCCCTGGATGTGAAGAAAGCTGAGCACCGAAGAATTGATGCTTTTGAACTGTGCTGTTGGAGAAGACTCTTGAGAGTCCCTTGGACTGCAAGGAGATCCAACCAGTCCATTCTGAAGGAGATCAGCCCTGGGTGTTCTTTGGAAGGAATGATGCTAAAGCTGAAACTCCAGTATTTTGGCCACCTCATGCGAAGAGTTGACTCATTGGAAAAGACTCTGATGCTGGGAGGGGTTGGGGGCAGGAGGAGAAGGGGATGACAGAGGATGAGATGGCTGGATGGCATCACCGACTTGATGGATGTGAGTTTGAGTGAACTCCGGGAGTTGGTGATGGACAGGGAGGCCTGGCGTGCTGCGATTCATGGGATCGCAAAGAGTCGGGCACAACTGAGCGACTGACCTGAACTGAACTAGTTAGCTTTATTTTTTAGATTCCACCTATAAGCTGAAATTGCAGATCTAAGAGTCAAATGTAGGTGGTCAGAGGCTGTGGAGGAATGGAATCTCTCGTTCATCTCTGGAGGGAACATAAAATGATAAGACAACTCTGGAGAAGGTTTGGCAGTTCCTTTTAAAACTAAAAGTAGACTTAGCATATAGCCCAGCAATTATGCTTGTGGACATGTACCTAAGAGAAACGAAAACTTAACTTTCATGCAGAAACTTGCACATGAATGTTCACAGCATCTTTATTTGTAATAATCAAAGACCAAAAACTACCCAGAGGTCTTTTGGTGGGTGAATGGATAAACAAATTACGGGACACTCATACTATGAAATACTACTCGACAATAAAAAATATGAACTATTGGTGCATGCGGCAACTCGGATGAACTCCAAGGAAATTATGTGAATGAAAAAAGTCAGCTTCAGAGGATATATTTTGTGTGATTCCATTAATATAACATTAATGAAATAGCGTAATTACAGATATGGAGAACAGATTAGTGGCTGTAAAAGGGCAGAAAGAGAGTCTTGTGGTGATGGTACAGTAGACTTTCTTAGCTGTGGCTGGTGGTTACACAAAGCTATGCATGGTAGTTTTACATACAGCTACACACGTACAAAGACAGACACACACACACACATATTCATGAATGCACAGGTCACTGATGAAATCTGAATAAGCTGTCTGACTTGTACCATCATCAATTTCTTATTTTGATATTGCGTTATAGGTATGCAAGATATTAGCCTTATGGGAGGAGAGTGAAGAGTGTGTGGAAACTCCTTGTACATTTCTTTACAACTTCCTGGCCATCTAGAATTATTTCAACATCAAAAGATTAAACACAACTGGGTTTTAGAGCTTGTCCTCTTCTGCAAGGATTTAATCACAAGATCCTCATCTTTACCACCACCAGGGAAACAAGCAAACACACAAACGAAGCACATGGAAGAATGCCGCAAACCAAGCACAGCCATCTGCTAGGAAGTCTGCCCAAAAGCAGTTGTAATATTAGTGTGATGGGATTAAGGATATTAGTCTTTCCCCATTTCTTTTCTTTCATTCCGTCTTCTTTCTTCCTTTCCCCCTTCCTTCTTCCTTCCCTCCCCCACCTTCCCTTTCCCTTCCTTCCTTCCTTCCTGTCTTTTTTTTTTTTTTCTAGTTTGAGTTCCTCTCAAAGCAGATCCTGAGACAACGATTTGAGGTCAAATAGTTTTTGGGAGGTGACCCCCAGAAACATCAGTGGAGGGGAGAGGACGGTAAGGAAGACAGTGAAGGGTGTGTTTCATGTATTTTCCTGCTGCAGCAACTGGAGTTTAATTCTGCTGGGGACCTCTGGGAGATAGCTGAAGGCATGAGCCTTTCAGGAGTGTCCCACTGAAGGGCGAGAGAGCAGGGGTATTTACCCACCAACTCCTGTCAGGTTCTGGTTGAGGGCTGCTCCCCAGGGTATTAATTCTGCGGTTTGTGCATGGCAAAACAAGATTCAGCAACAAACAAAAGCCTCCATATTCTGGCAGTTGGAAGATAGGCTACTATGCACTGAAGGGTAAAGGCAAGAGGGCATGGGCCAGAAATCCTGTGTAAGAAATAGAAATCAGAAGGGAAATGGAGCCTGCTTATTGTGGCAGAGATTGCTTGCTTGTTACATCCTCAGTAAAAATCCTCTATTCTTTGTTCTAACAGAGCTCCCCATTTTCATAGAGAATGACAATGTGCTCACCTAAAAACACATTTCCTCACCTTTAATGCAGGTAGCAGTGACCTCATGAAATACAAATGAAGGTTATTGAGGGGAGAGCTTCTAGTAAACTCTTAAATGATGATGACTCATTTGGCACATATTCCCCAGCCCTTTGCCTCTTAACATTGCATGGAGTATGGATATGATGGCTGGAGATGTAGCACCCATTTTGTGGCCATGAGGTTGGAAGCCAAGGATGAAAAAGCAAAAAGTTAAAAGACCCTTAGGTCCCTGATAACTGAGCAACTGCCCTAAAACTGTGAATTCCTACCTTTGTACACCTACATGAGAGAAAAAAAATATCTTTTTCTTGTTTAACCCACTATTATTTCAATTTTCTGGTCTGTGCAGCAGAATTGAATTCTAACTGATAGATGGACTTATTCACATACTGAAAGGGAAAAAGTTTACTACTGAAAAGTTTACTACTGACTTCCTTCTTCTCCTCCTCTTTTACTAAAATGTGCTACAAAGGGCCTGGATGTCCAGTTGCCTCTTCTAGGAAACACTGGTAATCAGAACCTGACTTGTTGGGTACTGGCTGGGATCCTGTGAAATAATGGACCTGAAGCACACAGAACAGTGACTCAGAAAGGATCTAGAAATGGACAGTCCCTACTTACTATTCCAAAGTAGGAAAAGTCAATCAGAAGTGACACTTCCTGACAGCAGAATACTTTTTAGGGTACTATGCTCTGTGTTTGATTAATCCGTGGCTCAATGTGACTATCTTAGAGGAAGTAATGTACCATATTGCTTTTCAAAAATCCTTGGTGCTTGGCTATTTATTCTCGTTGTGTGAAACCTCCAGACAGTCTGTTTATTTAATTGCTGTGGTCAGAGCTGTAAGAAATTGCATTGAACGTCTGTAGGCAAGGTTTTTATAACATGGGATTTTTGGCTGACAGAGTAAGATCTTATCCCAGTTTTGACCAGTGGGAGGTCCTTCAAGCTAGTTTGTGTATTTTTTGACAAAACTTTGTCTTTAAATGCCCCTTCCTTGCTTTCTGACCCAAGTAGATAGTCTAAGCTCACCTTGTTTATATCCAAGGCACAGATTGTCTGTTTTGTTCCTTTCTGTATCCCCATTACCCAGAAAAGAACCTGGCGCTGAATGAATGAATTCTTGCATTTTACTCATTCTTCTGCTGTTTCCTCAATAACTCTCAATTTATAACCTCTGCTAAGTCAGGCATTATTACTTGCACATTATAAAGATGTTCAAAATCATTTCTGAGGTGAGACATACCCATCGATATGTTTTCACTGCAGCTAAGTCTAGCCTGGTTACAGCCTAGATCCCAAGGTTAAAAATAGCTCAATGCAGACTCAACAGCTTCCAGCATCTTGATTATTTTTAGGACAGAGGAGAGGGTGAAGGAAAAATGTGACCAAGAGTCACCTCCAGGGAGGAGCATTCCTTTCTGGTGGCTCAAAACTAGGGGTGTGACCCCTGCCTGGAGATGTTCAGTCCTGTGAATGTTTCAAGTCTGAGAAGTAGAGGGTCACGAGATACGATTTTCCCCAATACTGGATGGTGAATGCTAGGCAGATTTCTCACTCTGCTGGGGATGCAAAGAAATGCAGCGCTTCAGGGTCAAATCAGAGAAACCTTTAAGACTCTGCATAGGCTCTAGGCTTTCACTATCAACTGCTGAAGAGTAAATATTCCATAATTCATGAAACATACGAATCAGTTCATTCATTCAATTCTGTAGCAGGTGCTGTGCTAGGTACTGGTGTTACAGCAGCAACTACTGAAATCGATCAAAGTTCCTGCCTTCATGGGACTAGACCTCGTCTGGGAGTCAGTCAATAAAGTAAAAAAGGAAACTATATAGTTTTTACAGTATTTTTTTGGCCACACCATATGGCATATGGGATCTTAGTTCCCCGACCAGGGATTGAAACTATATCTCTTGCATTTGAAGGGTGGAGTCTTAATGAGGAAAGCACCAGGCAAATCCATAAACTACTCCAGTTTTGTTAATTGATATGGAGAAAAACAATGCAGTACAGGGGAACAGTCACAGCTGAAATTTTTTTTAATTTTATTTATTGGTTGCACTGGGTCTTAACTGTGGCATGTGGGATCTTCCATCTTTGTTGCAGCGTGCGATATCTTTAGTTACAGCATGAGAACTCTTAGTTATGACATGTGGGCTCTATTTCCCTGACCAGGAATTGAACTCAGGGCCCCTGCATTGGGAGCACAGACTCTTAGCCACTGGACCACCAGGGAAGTCCCTCAGTCAGGGTTTTTGTCTGCACGCATGCAAAAGAAACAGATTCTGTTCGTATTGTTAACACATTTAAAAGATGAGTTTTGTGGAAATAGTATCAGAGGCTCAGAGAATGGACTGAAAGTTGTAGAAATATTCTTGGAGAAAGGGGAGAAACTGAGGGACCTCTGGGGGGTCTAGTGGGCACCATGAGGGTTGTGAATTGCTAATGCTAATGTTGCACAACTGTTACCTTTGGTAGATACTCCCAGCTGCTGCTGTTTGCATCTTTTTGCTCAACAGGCTTCTCTAAAGTTGCCAAAGCCTGCACAGTAGGTTAGAAGTGCCTGGGAATGGACATCGAACAGCTATATCCCCACCCCTGCCACGACCAGCAGCAATCAGCCAACAACTGATGGGAACTCGTGGATCAATACCCCAGCTCCCCTGCCCTCAGGTGGGATGACTCTGAGGGACATGTCCTATGCAGTCTCCTAGAGTTCCCTAGCCATTTGGGGCCATAGAGGAAAACCTGGTTATCTGTAGCACCAGTATGGGGCACCCTCCCTTGTCTTTATCACATCCCTAAACCCCTACTGGTGTTTCCTGGGGTCACCTCCCAAACAAATGACTCATGCAGGAGACTTGGGGTCAGTATGTGCTTCTGGGGGAGCCTGAACAAAGACAATTACTTTCCATGGCAGAAGGAATTTAGAACCGAGGTGGAGAGTGAAGGGCTGAGAAATGCTAATATTGGTATCTTGAAGTTTCCTTAGAATCTCCCAGTCACCTGGAGACTGTGGCCCCAGAGACAGTGTGCAGCAGCTTTGCCCAGCTCTGCGAGCACAGCTCTATCCAGATTTCTTCTTTCTAACCAGCTAATGGCCTTCCCAAGTAGCGCTTCCCAGTGGTAAAGAACCCGCCTGCCAATGCAGGAGACATAAGAGATGTGAGTTTAATATCTGGGTCAGGAAGATCCCCCGGAGGAGGGCATGGCAACTCACTCCACTATTTGCCTGGAGAATCCCATGGACAGAGGAGGCTGGTGGGCTACAGTCTGTAGGGTGTCGAAGAGTCAGACATGACTGAAGTAACTTAGCACGCACACACCCAGCTAATACTTTCATGTTGTGGGGAGAGGAGAAATCCTGGTGGGGCTCAGGACATTCCTTCTCCTGATCACTCTTGTGTTATTACAGGACATCTGTGAACTTTCATGCTGAAGAGAAAGTTCACAGGGAAGTTCACCCTCAGCATATCTGTCTTAGATGAGCCTTCCTTCTTAGGGGCCGGCAAGAGGATTCAGAGCCAAGGTCACAGAGCTGGTGGGCAGCTCTGGCCATGTACTACCCCTGCCCTGTCCTCAGACACTTCCAGATCACCCTGGACCATTCACTCAGAAGTCAAAACAATGAGACTTAGGTTGGCCAAGCATGGCTCCGCTCCCATGCCTGTCCCGGATGGGGAGGCTAGTGTTAGAACAGTCCTTATGTTAAGACTATTCTCAGTGGGGAACTTCCCCCTGAAAGGGAGAGCAAGATGATCATAGGAAGATGGCAGGTTAAATGAGAGGTAGCCAGAAGTATAGCCAACGTCAGCTCCCCAAGGGAAGGAGGTGCTGTCGCCTTCCTAATTTTTTTCTTTTTTTTAAAAAATTATTTATTTATTTAATTTTGGGCTGCACTGGGTCTTCCTTGCTGTGCGTGGGCTTTCTCTATTGGCGGCGAGGAGGGGCTACTCTTAGTTGCAGAGCTTGGGCTTCTCGTTGTGCTGGCTTCTGCTGTGGAGCTCGGGCTCTAGAGCGCGTGGGCACTGACATTTGTGGTGCACAGGCTTTGTTGCTCTGAGGCATGTGGATTCTTCTCAGACTAGGGATCGAACCTGCATCCCCTTCATTGGTAGGTGGATTCTTAACCACTGAGCCACCAGGAAAGTCCCAACCCTCATAATTTCTTGGTTGCATTTGCAAGACATTTCCAGAGATAAAAAGATTCTACCATAGCAGATGCTGATGGTGCGCCTACTGCCTTGAAGGTCACTTGGAATCAGTTCCCTTTTATACCAACCACTGCCTTCAACTCTGACTGTTTTGGTTCCCTAAGGCAGCCATAACAATTGACTGTGTATGCTCCTTTGCTCAGTCATGTCTGACTCTTTTGTGACCCCATGGACTGTACCCCACCAGGCTTCTCTGTCCTTGGTATTCTCTAGGCAAGAATATTGGAGGGGGTTGCCATTTGCTTCTCCAGGGGATCTTTCTGACCTAGGGGTCAAAGCTGGGTCTCCTGCACTTCAGGCAGATTCTTTACAGTCTGAGCCACCAGGGCAGCCCAACAAGTGACCATAGGGGCTTCAAAACCAGAAAGCTGTAAGTTCTGGAGGCCAGGGGTCCAAAATCAAGGTATCGGTGGCGCTGGTTTCTTCTGGAGGCTCTGAGGGAGAATCCACATCTTGCCTCTCCCAGATTCCGGCAGTTTCCAGCAGTCCTTGGCATTTCTTGGCCTTTAGCTGCATCATTCCAATCTTCTATTATCGTGTGGTCTTCTTCTCTATATGTGTCTCTCTGGGTTATCTTCTTTCTTTTTTTAAAAATTATTTTAGGCTGTACCATACAGTATGACAAACCCAGACAGTGTGTTGAAAAACAGAGGCATTACTCTGCTGACAATGGTTGGTACAGTCAAAGCTATGGTCTTCCCAGTGGTCACATGGTTGTGAGAGTTGGACTGTTAACAAGGTTGACTGCCAAAGAATTAATGCCTTCAAACTGTGATGCTGGAGAAAACTCTTGAAAGTCCCTTGGATTGCAAGGAGATCAAACCAGTCGATCTTAAGGGAGATCCACCCTGAATATTCACTGGAAGGACTGATGCTGAAGCTCAAGCTCCAGTATTTTGGTCCTCTGATGTGAAGAGCTGACTCATTGGAAAAGACCCTGATACTGGGAAAGACTGGGAGCAGTAAAAGAGGGCATCAGAGGATGAGGTGGCTGGATGGCATCACCAATGCAAAGCACATGAACTTGGGCAAACTCCAAGAGATGGTGAGGGACAGGGAGGCCTGGCGTACTGCGTCCTCGGGGTTGCAAAGAGTCGATCGACTGACCAACATGCAGCATATGGGATCTTAGTTTCTTCACCAGGAATCAAACTCACACCCCTTGCAGTGCAAGAGCCGAGTCTTAACGACTGGACCACCAGGGAAGTCCCGATATGGAATCGGATTAGACTGCAGGGTAGCTCTGAGGGATCTGACCCGGTCACTGGGCTCATTTGCTTATTCCAAAGGAGTTCTAGTCCCCCGGGACATGGCCTGCCTCAGTGTCCTTGCCCTGCTCAGTCCCTGGTGGGGGCAGCCTGTGGGAAGTATGGCCTCAGCATCGATGTAGTGCTGGATTTCAGAATCCTGCTGGTGTTCTTCCTCCACAAAACGTGTGCTAGATATTCATAGCAGGATTCTTCACAATTGCCATGAGGTGGAAGCAGCCCAAGTGTCCCTCATCGGAGGAATGAGTAAACAATATGTAGCATATCCATGAGCTCAGATGCTCAGTCGTGTCCGACTCTTTGCAGCCCCGTGGACTGTAGCCTGCTAGACTCCTCTGTCCATGGAATTTCTCAGGCGAAAATACTGGAGTGGGTTGCCATTTCCTTCTCCAGGGCATTTTTCTGATCCAGGAATCGAATCCAGTCTCTTACATCTCCTGCGTTGGCAGGCAGATGCTTTACCACTAGCGTCACCTGAGAAGTCCAGTATTGTCCATACGATGGGATATTATTCAGCCTTAAGAAGAAATGAAGTCTTGAAAGGTGTGCTACAGCATGGATGACTCTTGAGGACGTTATACTTCAAGTGAGCCAGTCACAAAAGGATAAGTACCATATCATTCCACTTACTTGAGGTCCCTAGAGAAGTCAAATTCACAGAGACATAAAATAGAATGCTGGATGCCAGAGGCTGAGAAGTCAGTGTTTAATGGGTATAGAGTTTCAGTTTTACAAGATGAAAAGTATTCTGGGGATGGATGGTGGTTACACAAAGTCTGAATGTATTTAATGCACTGAGAGTGTTAGTCTCTAAATTGTGTTTGACTCTTTGTGACTCCATGGACTGTAGCCCACCAGACTCCTTTGTCCATGGAATTCTCCAGGCCAGAATACTGGAGTGGGCAGCCTTTCCCTTCTCTGGGGGATCTTCCTGACCCAGGGATGGAACCCAGGTCTCCTGCATTGCAGGCAGATTCTTTCCTGTCTGAGCCACCAGGGCAGCCCACTAAGATGCTCACCTAAAAATGGTTATGATGGTAATTCTTATGTTATGCATTTTGAACCACAACTGAAAAAAGAAGGGCTTTTTTTCTCCTCCTATAAGTTAACCACGCTGGGCCCATTTTGGCTTTCTATTCATCATTCAAGTGATGGGTCACAAAAGCTTAGTGTTGCTTATGTGGCTAGATTCTCACCCCCTGAAGCTTGAGGGTTTCCCCCTTCCCTGACACTCTAGTGAACACTGTCTCCATTTCCTCTCACCCCTGAAGCTTGAGGGTTTCCCCTCTCCCTTGATACTCTGGTGAACACTGACCCCATTTCCAGCTACCAGGACTGGTATCTCTTTGATCAGCAGCTTTCTCTTGCAAACAGAGTCCGTTTTGTCTTCACAGTGGCAGCCAGAAGTGCTTAGCAAAGTCCCCACTGAGAGCAGCCTCCTACAAATGACTGACAGGAGTTGGTGGGTCAATACCCCAGCTCTTTCACCCTTCAATTCTACCCTGGCTGCCAGACTTCCAGAGGGATTAAGCTCTAGTAACTTACGGCAGTAACTCTCTCACCAATACATCATTTACTGTCAATCTTGTCTTTCATGTCTATAATCTACTGATACTTTCTGGAACTACTTTCTAAACAGTGGATTTATTTTCAAATCTTTGTCTCAGCTTCTGGGGCAATTAAAATTAAGATGCTGTCCAAGTAGATTGAATATATTAAGTCTATCCAACTTGCACTTGTGTGTGTGTGTGTAGAAAGCACATTTTATTTTTTAAGCATTTTTAAATTAATTAATTAATTTGGATGCCTCAGTATTAATTGTGGCACGAAGGATATTCGTTGCTTCTTGCGGGATCTTTGGCTGTGGTGTGAGGACTCCCTTGTTGTGGCCTGCGGGCTCAGTAGTTGTGGTGTGCAGGCTTAGTTGCTCTGCAACATGTAGGATCTTCCCCGACCAGGGATCGAACCTTTGTTCCCTGGCCTGCAAGGCAGATTCTTAACCCCTGAACCAACAAGGAAGTCCCAAAAGCACAATTTTGAAAAACAAAACTTTACAAGGAGTTGGCATTGCCCCAATAAAGACATTGTCTTGACATCTCCTATGGCACATGGACCAGGACTCCAGTAAAGCCATGCCTCCTAGAAAGAGCTGAATTGCTTTGTGATTTGACGCAGGGGAAGAAAACCAAAGAATTGTGTTTGCCATCAGCCCAGGACTGCTAATCATTCTTTTAATGTTTTTGAAGCAGGTTATGGAGGAGCGGACAGCTTCCCATCTCTCTTCTGTGTGCAACTGGATGGAACCACAGACATTTCTGAGTGCAAAGAGAAAATGCACAGATATGTGCTCATGGACCCCATCCAAGAAGAATTTCCATTTTCTGACCCCACTTTGGAATTGACAAGGCCTTCGATATCTGTGAAAGGTTGAACAATTTTCCTAACAAACATAAACTCCGACTGGAAGCAATCTCTCAGTCTTCTAGCTCAGGAGCATCTGTGATGCTTGACAGCACACCTGGCTTGGCTGCTTTGGAGATTATGGAGTGGCTTGTGCCCTCCTGATTCACAGCCTCTCTGTAGGCACTGCCAACCCTCTGATAAGCACATCATTGCTCCTGTGCCAACCACTGACGTCCACAGAGCCCAGGACTTGAGTCACTGCCTCTGCTAGGAGTTGGTCAAGAAATAGAAGCAGAAAATGGATTCTTTTTTTATTGCACTAAAG
Source organism: Bos grunniens (assembly GCF_055505025.1). Lineage (NCBI taxonomy): Eukaryota > Metazoa > Chordata > Mammalia > Artiodactyla > Bovidae > Bos > Bos grunniens. The sequence continues at coordinate 12,023,787 of NC_141171.1, forward strand.
TTGGCTGGATTTCAAGGCAAATGCTTTTAAGACAGATGCTTGATTGGGCTCTGGATGGAAGTTTCTGTTTTTTTTCTTCTCACTGTCAGAGCAGTGATCTCACTGACAGGGAAATCAACCAGGGCTTAGCAATAGTTTGGAATCATCTGAACAAGGAGGAAATCAAAGCCCTGTGTTTACCATTATGGATTTTGTGAAAAACCCAGGAAGTCTTTTGATCAAACTGCCAGGCTGTGAGAGGAGATTGGAGGCTAACTCTGTGGAAATTTCCAAGTCTAGCAGAAGACTTCTTCAGCCTGGTGTGCAGGGTCAGAAATCTGCAGATATACAATTATAATTCAATTCCTCCATTAAAACAGATGCACATCATCTCTTACTGATACAGCAGTGGAGTATCTTGAAGTGTTTTTGACAACCAGACCCAGACTCCAGCTCTGTGTACACATCACCCAGCTTCTTCAAGCTTACCTGCTACTTGCTCACACCTGTGGCCTTCAGAGGGTTGCTTGTTAGCTCTGGAGCCACCCTGCTCATACTGGAGGACCATAAGTGCCTGAGAGTTTATCTCACTTCCCCATCCTGGTGTCCAGCTACTGATGGTTTAGGAGTCTGTTATGGGACCAAAACTTTGTACCCTCTCCATCCCTGAATTTATATATTGAAGCCGTAACCCCCAATATGAATACATTTGGAGATGGAGACCTTATGAGGAAATTAAGGTTAAATGTAGTATTAATGGTGGGGCCCTGATCAGATAGGATTTGCGTCATTATAGGAAGAGGAGGAGGGTCTTCCTTGGTGGTCAGTGGCTAAGACTCCATGCTTCCATGCAGGGGGCCCAGGTTCTATCCCTGGTCAGGGAACTAGATCGCACATACTAAAACTAAAAATACCAAATGCCCCAACTAAGACCCAGTGCAAACAAATAAATAAATACTTTTTAAAAAGAAGAGGAGGTGGTATCAGATAGCTTGCTCTTCACACATGCACTGAGGAAAGGCCACATGAGTACACAGTGAGAAGGTGGCTATTTGCAACCATTCTGTGACATCCACTGAGGGTGAAAGAGGAGAGTGAAAAAGCAGGCTTAAAACTCAACATTCAAAAAACGAAGATCATGGCATCCAGTTCCGTCACTTCATGGCAAATAGATGGGGAAAAATGGAAACAGTGACACCCTTTATATTCTTGGGCTCAAAAATCACTGCAGACAGTGACTGCAGTCATGAAACTAAAAGACACTTGTTCCTTTGAAGAAAAGCAATGACAAACCTAGACAGCATCTTAAAAAGCAGAGGCATCACTTTGCTGACAAAGGTCCATATAGTCAAAGCTATGGTTTTTTTCAGTAGTTAAGTACAGAAGTTAGGGTTGACCATAAAGGAGGGCTGAGGGCTGAAGAATTGATGCTTTCAAATTGTGGCTTTGGAGAGGATTCTTGTGAGTCCCTTGGACGGCAAGGACATCAAACCAGTCAATCCTAAAGGAAATCGACCCTAACTATTCATTGGAAGGACTGATGCTGAAGCTAAAGCGCTAATACTTTGGCCACCTGATACAAAGAGCCGGCTCATTGGAAAAAGACTCTGATGCTGGAAAAGATCAAGGGCTGGAGGTGAAGGGAGTGAAAGAGAATGAGATGGTTGGATGGCATAACCGACTCAGTGGACATGAATTTGAGCAAATTCAGGGAGACAGTGAAGGACAGGGAAGCCTGGTGTGCTGCAGTTCATGGGGTCACAAAGAGTTGGACACAGATGAGCAACTGGACAACTCTTGGCACCTTGATCTTGGACTTCCCGCCTCCAAAATTGTGAGAAAGAAATTTCTTTTGTTTAAGCCACTCAGTCTGTGGTACTAAAGGGTTGAAAAAACAGGCTCCTGGACTTCTCTGGTGGTCCAGTGGTTAAGAATCCATCTGCCAATGCAGGGGATGCAGGCTCAATCCCTGGTCCACGAGTATTCCATATGCTGAGGAATAACTAAGCCCATGTGCCACAACTACTGAGCCCGAGCTTTGGCATCTGTAAGCTGCAACTGCTGAAGCCTGAGCACCCTAGAGCCTCTGCTGTACAAGGGAAGCCATTGCAATGAGAGGCCGTGCACTGCACACCTAGAGAGTAGCCCCCACCCACTTGCCACAACTAGAGAAAACCCTTGCACAACAACGAAGACCCAGCACAGCCAAAAAATAAATAAACAAAAATTAACAACAAAAACAAAAACCCAGGCTCCTTTGCCTGGGAGTATAATTTATGTCCTAGAACTCCCTGCTTGACAAGTCTGAATTTGGGACTTCACCTGACATCAAACTCAGGTGGCTTCTTCCTTCCACTGTTTTACTTCTCATACTCCCTTAATGGTTATCCTGTGAGTGATTTGTAGTAAGTCACTTGCACCTGAATGTTTATTTATTGGGTAATTTGGCTGCATCAAGGCTTAGTTACAGACACGGGATCTAGTTCCCTGACCAGGGACTGAACCCAGGCCCCCTGCATTGGGAGTGCAGAGTCTTAACTGCTGGAGAAGACCCAACCTGAATCTTTGTTTCAGGTTTTGCTTCTGGGAAAATCTGACCTAAGAAATCAGTGATGCAGAACTTTGCCAAAGGGAAGCCCAATTCTGAGTTGATGACACAGAAACTGCTGGGACAAACTTGCAGAGCTTTGGTAGTTTCTATTAATGGGAATTCTAATTCTCCTTAGGTATTAGTTAGATTAAGCAATGCAGCTGCTACAATAGGCAAGCCCTGAAGTCTCCGTGGCTTAACACAGTAAATGTTTATTTCTCACTTTTGTGCTGTTGAAGTACGTTAAGCAACTCTCTTCCATCTTGTAGCTGCACCAAATGGCTTCCAATGGAACATATGGCTTCCAAGGCTGTCAGAGGAGAAACACCAGTTCTTAACTGCTTCAGTCTGAAAATGACTTGCATCATTTCTGCTCACATTCCATTGGCCAAAACTAGTCACATGACCCTAGTCAAACTGCAAGGGATGTTGGGAAATGTAGAAAAGCACATGGGATATGTGGGGACCCACAGTTTTTTCTTACCGTGGAGTTGCACCTTATACAGGGCTTAGGTTCTGAAGGGCTTCTCAGGTGGCACTGGTATTAAAAAAAAATCTGCCTGTCAATGCAAGAGACATGAGAAGCACGGTTTTGATCCCTTGGTCAGGAATATCCCCTGGAGTAGGGAATGGCCACTCCAGTATTCTTGCCTGTAAAATTCCCTGGACAGAGGAGCTTACAGTTGGCTACAGTCCATAAGATCGAAAAGTGCTGGACATGACGAGTGACTGAGCACAGCACAGGTTCTGAAGGCAGTGAAAAAATTAAACATCGCATATGACCCAAATTGCCTTTGAAAATCTTTTAGGAAGGTGTCATCAACATGAGTTGCAGATTCTTACTTTCATTACAGAGAAATAATTAATGACAGAAAATGTCTCCCTCACATTTCAGGCAAAAGTCAATAAATGCTTCTGAAGCTTCTGAAATTTCGCTAATGAAATTAAAATTTGAATGTGTTTTTGTAAATTTCAATGAGAAGGTTTATTATTTGGTTTGAATAAAAAGCTGAATTAGACCCCAAAGACACTAAACATCAAAGAAAATACTGACAAATTAGACTTCATTAAGATTAAGAAATTCTCTTCATCAAAAGACCCTATTAAGAGAGTGAAACTTGGGGAATTCCCTGGTGGTTCATTGGTTGGCACTCTGGGCTGTCACTGCAGGGATCTGGGTTTGATTCCTGGTCTTTGGGCTTCCCTGATGACTCAGAGGGTAAAGGATCCTCTTGCAATGCAGGAGATACAGGAGATGTGGGTTTGATTCATGGGTTGGAAAGATCCCCTGGAGGAGGAAATGGCAACCCACTCCAGTATTCTTGCCTGGAAAATCCCAGGGACAGAGAAGCAGACTCCAGAGCCTGTGGGCTCCGGTAATTGTGGCACATGAGCTCCAGGGTGTGCAGGCTTAGTTGTTCTGTAGCAAGCGGGACCTTAGTTCTCTGACAAGGGATCGAACCTGTCTCCCCTGAAATGCGAGGCAGATTCTTAATCACTGGACCACCAGGGAAGTCCCCACTCCAATTTTATTTATTTTTATGTTTTTTTAAATATATTTTTTGGAGTATATTTGCTTTACAATGTTGTGTTAGTTTCAGGTGAAAAGCAAAATGATTCAGTTATGCATATACATATCTATCTATCTGTCTATCTATCTATAGATATATACGTATCTCCATTCTTTTTTGGATTCTTTTCTCATTAAGTTCATCACAGAATATTGAGTAGAGTTCCCAGTGCTATACAGTAGGTCCTTGTTGGTTATCCATTGTTCCATTCCAACTTTTAATTTGAGAGTAATGAGTACTGAAAATTCTGACTCAAAAGAGTTGCAATAAAGAACATATGTCCTGGTACTGCGATAAGCACTTTACTTGTTATTAATTCATTTATCACTCACGACAAACCTGCAAGGTAGGTGCTATTAACAATTGGCATTTTATGGATAAAGATAGTGAGGTTCTGTGTGAAAAAGTAATTCTTTAGTGGTTATATAGTCACTGTACTGCTCAGTTTGGAATTAATTTCAAAACATTTTAGGAAGCATTCATTAATACTTGCCTGTAAACACAGACACAGAAAGTAAATTTATGGTTACCAAAGGAGAAAGTTGGGGGGGGGAGGAAAAATTAGGAGTTTGGGATTAACAGATACACATTACTTTATATAAAATAGATAACCAACAGGTCCTACTATATTAGCACAGGGAACTATATTTAATATCTTGTAATAACCTATAATGGAAAATAATCTTTAAAAGAATATATATGTGTATAACTGAATCACTTTGCTGTACATTGGAGAGTAGCACAACATTGTAAATCAACTATTCTTTAATAAAAAATATTTGCCTGTAAAAGTAGATGAGAAAGACTTATGGCTTTATACTGTTCTTTTTTTATACCATGAAGGAAATTAGTTTCCATTGCATTAAAATAAAGAATGTTTATGTGAAAAGATGTACCTTTTGAAAGGAAGGAATCATAGCTCTCAGATTTCCAAAGGAACTGTGACTCCAGAAATTATAAACCACTGAATTACAGGCAGTAGGCTGCAACAATGAATTAGTTCCTAGATAAATTTGCAAAGTGAACTCTGGGGTACTGTTGATGAGTGTAGCCATATACGTTTTACTTTCTCTTGTGGTGCATTTAAAAATGAGGTTTTGTTTCTTTTGCTGGTATCAGTTGTGGGTGCAGATGATGAATAATACTCTTGCAATTGAAAGGTAGGTGGTTGTGGATAATGACTCAGTTGCCATGTGGCTCCTGGATGCTGAAGCCATACTTTTTGTATCAATCAGCTATTAGTACCATGATGCAATATAACAAGCTGCCCAAAACTTAGTGGCTTATTCCAAGTAAGTGTTCATTATTTTTTTAAAGAATGTCTTTTATTGAAGTATAGTTGATGGACACCATTGTGTTAATTTCTGCTGTATAGCGAGCTTCCCTGGTGACTCAGATGGTAAAGAATCTGCTTGGCAATGCAGGAGATCCAGGTTTGATCCCTGAGTCAGGAAGATCCCCTGGAGATGGGAATGGCTACCCACTCTGGTATTCTTGCCTGGAGAATCCCATGAACAGAGGAGCCTGTTGGCCTACATTCCGTGGGGTCACATAGAGTTGGACACGACCGAGTGACTAACACACATACACTGCTATATAGCTCAGTGGTTCAGATATACCTAAATATACATGTATTTTTTTCATATTCTTTTCCATTGTAATCTATCATAGGATATTGAATATAGTTCCCTGTGCTAAATAGTAAGACTTCGTTGTTTATCCATTCTGCATATAAATTTGCATCTGCTAATCCCAAACTCCCAGTCTATTCCTCCCCCACTGCATCCATAAGTCTGTTTCAGTTTTGTGTATAACTTCATTTGTGTCAAATTTTATATTCCACATATAAGTGATATCATATGATATCTTTCTCTTGATTTCACTTAGTATGACAATCTCTAAGTTCATGCATGTTCTGCAAATGGCATTATTTCATTCTCTGAAACAAACTTTTATTCTTATGCTTATGTGTCTGCATGTAAAGATTGGTTCAGAATTGATCTGTTCAAGGCGTGGCTGGCTGACCTTGCTTCAAGTTGTGGATTGGTTGGGCTCAGATGGGGAGGGTTGCCTTTACTCTGATCCGCATTTGTCAAATCTGTGGTCCACAATGCTATCTCAAAATGTGTGTTGTGGGTGAGGGGCCTGGTGCAACTCTCAGTTTTGAGGCATTTCCTTTCTCTAATTAGCAGCTTGTGGTTAGTCACTTAGTCATGTCCAACTCTTTGTGATGCTATGGACAGTAGCCCACCGGACTCCTCTTGCCTAGATTCTCCAGGCAAGAATACAGGAGTGGGTTGTCATTTCCTTCTCCAGTTAGCAGCTTGCTTATAGGTAAATGACTCCTTGCTAAAAACTAGCAAGGGGCACTCTTTCTGTCTCCTTCTGATGTCTATGTCAGAAGCTTTCACTATCTCTTTTATACTTTAATAAAACTTTTTACACTCTAAAGTTTTATACTTTAATAAAACTTTGCTACGCACACACACACACACACACACACAATCTATGACCCAGGAGAAAAGGGAAGCAACTTCTGGTGCATGCTATTCCCCTAACAAAATAACAAGAGCTACACTAAATCACGCAGACACATTTAAATCCTTTGTTCACATCTGCTAACATTCCATTGGCCAAAGCAGGTCATATGGTCAAGCCCCATATCAATGTAATAGGGAAATACATTCTACCTATGAGGCAGGACGTTGCATTTTTACATGCAAAGGGTCTAGATGCGTTGCATTTCTAGAAATTCATCACACCTACCCAGAGCTGTCATGGTTAGATTATGGGAGGGAGGGAGGGTGGTACTTCTCCAGTGGGCAGCAGATCTGAGAGAAAAAGTGAGTTCTGATGACAACTTTGACAATGCTGGTCCTAGTCATGCTGGGAGCCTGATACGTCTTTGGACTTCCCAGAGTCACCAATAAATAACCATCCCTGCCACTTCCCCCCTTCCCTATTTTTTGGCCATGCCACGCGACTTGTGGGATCTTAGTTCCCTGTCCAGGGACTGAACTCAGATTTTCAGCAGTGAGAGCCGGAGTCCTAACTACTAGACTGCCAGAAAATTCTGCACTTCCCCCACCCCCCCACCACCCTTTTTTAAAGGGTGATCAAGAAGTACAATTTATTTAAAAGGAAAGAAAACCCAATAATTCTATATCTTAACATCCCGAAAGAATATCTTGCCATTTATTTGGTAAAGAAGCTATAACTCACGTACATGAAGACTAGCTGTTATCATCCAGATTAGATGGTGAGTCACACATTGAGGTAGGGAATTCTTTCAGGTTTTATGGAATCCTTTTATTCAGATGCTCTGGGGAAAACAAACAGGAATGTGGACTGCTATCTGACCAGAGGCCAAAAACAGAAGCAGAAAAGAAGAAGATTTTTTTCCTTCCAGACTGGATGGCTCTTGGTTAGCAAGCAAATAGTGGATGAAGTAACCACGTGATGGTGGAATATTGTATTCCAGTAAAGCTCCCTCTGGCTCCCCTCTGGCCAGCAGCCCTCATGGCCTCGACTGACTCCTGATTCTGACCTTGTTTTGCAGACGCTGCAACTCACTTTTCCTTCCCCTTGGTCGCAGATGTGTGTTTGCACACAACCCTGCAGGCTGCTTCTATGCCCCAGGACCTAGTTCCCCTAAAACAAGGGCTTTGGTCTGTACAGCACCAGGCTGTGGGAGTGGCCATCCTCCTCAGCACGTGCTCCTGACTGTGGTGCGTCGTCCTGTCTGAGTCCTGCCGTCCTTTGCTGGGGGTTTTCCCATCGGTATCGTGAGTGGCTAGAGACGGAGCCTGGTGATAGGCCAGGCATGAGCTCCACGCAGGCAGCTTCCTCCAGAGTCTGCAGTGTCCTGGTGTCGCTTCTTGGCAAGTGGGTCCTGACCTCACCCCTCACCCTTGACCCTGGCTGAGGTGGTGTAGGTCCACCACGCTTGGGGTGAACCCCAGAGACAGCAAACACCTCTTTCCTGCATGAGGGACCTGTGGGGCCGCAAGAAATCCTGGACTCCCAATTCCCATTTTGATTAAATGATTTTTAAAAAAGATTTTTTTGATATGGACCATTTAAAAAATCTTTATGAAATTGGTTACAATACTGACTCTTGTGTTTTGTTTTTTTTTTTTAGCTGTGAGGCATGTGGGGCTTTTAGTTCTCTGATCAGGGATCGAACCTGCACCCTCTGCATAGAAAGGTGAAGTCTTAACCATTGGACCACCAGGGAAGTCCCCGATTAAACAGTTTTGAATCAGGATCTTGTCACCTGCAACCACATGATTCCCAGTAGGTAGGTACTCTCTTTACAGTAAATTAGAGTGCTCATTTCTTCTTACCAACTACAGCATGCGTGCTAAGTGGCTTCAGTAGTGTCTGATTCTCTGTGACCTATGGACTCTAGCCCCCCAGGCTTCTCTGTCCGTGGGATTCTCTAGGCAAGAATACTGGAGTGGAGCCCTCCACCAGGGGATCTTCCAGACCCAGGGACCGAACCTGCATTTCTTATGTCTCCTTCATTGGCAGGTGGGTTCTTTATCACTAGCGCCTCCTGGGAAGCCCACCTAGACAACAACAACAGCACTGGGTGTTAATATTTCTTTTTAGTTTTTTCCAATTTTCCAGTGAAGAATGGTATACCTGGTTTAAACTTCATTTATTTACCAGTAGTATTGAATGTCTCCACACAAGTAGTGGCCATTTATATTTCTCTTTTGTGAACTGAATTTAGCTTACTTTGGCAATGTGCTGATTTTTCAAGCTGGAGCTGGATTTGCATAGGGAGACAGTTCCCAAGTGTTTTGGGTGTTGAAATGGTTTTTGCTGTTGATTATAACATCCCTCCAGGCTGAGGGTGTTTCTACCTTCATGTAGTCGATGTTTCCTGGGGAAATGAGCACATAACGACTTGTGCCACCTTTTCCAACAGCCCCGATGAATGTTATTTTGAGTTAGAGAGCTAAAGTAAGAAAAGACAGAAGGTAAGACAGCTGTCACAAGATCTCCAGAAAGTGGCATCATATTTCACTTCACAGTGCCCTGAAAGAAGGCATGGCAACCCACTCCAGTATGCTTGCCTGGAGAATACCACGGACAGAGGAGCCTGGCAGGCTATAGTCCATGGGGTCGCAAAGAGTTGGACGTGACCAAAGTGACTTACCATGCACGCGTGCTCTGTGAAGCATGACAACTTCCTACGAGAAATCTGATGCTCGAAAGAAAATTTGCCTATTAAAACAACCTGAATTGATGAATCCAACTAATATCCAGGAGTGGAGAACAGCACAGAAAGGGAAACATTTTTTTTAGGATGCTCTTCATTATCATTTGGAGATCTGAGACTAGAATTCTGGGATCTGGAAGTTTAGCTCCTAAATCCTAGGGGAGGCAGAGGAGTGGAGTGGTTGAAATCCTTGCTCCACAAATTGTGATTCATGGCTTAGCAGCATCAGTACCACCTGGTAACTTTCTAGAAACTTGAAAACTCCACCCTTGCCCCGGACTTACGAAATCAGAACCTTCTGCATGGGCTTTCGGAGCATGATAATCCTGGCTTCCAATTCTGTTTGCACCACTTATTGATCTCAGGAGTTGGGGCAAATTATATATTTAGTTATTATTATTAAAAAAATTAATTTTGGCTGGCCTGGGTCTTTGTTGCAGCTCAAGGGCTTTCTCTAGTTGCAGTGAGTGGGCTTCTCCTTGCGGTGGCTTCTCTTGTTTTGCAGCATGGTCTGTAGAGCGTGGGCTCAGTAGTTGTGGCACACGGGCTTAGTTGCCCTGTGGCATGCTGAATCTTAGTTCCCGGACCATGCATTGAACACATGTCCTCTGCACTGGCAGGCAGATTCTTCTTCTTCTTCTTCTTTTTTAAATCCTTAATTCTCACATTATTATTATTATTATTCCCATTTTACAGATGAATAAACCAAAGTACACAGAGAATCAAATAGCTAGCCCAAAGTCACATAGCCAGTAACAGACAAAACTGGGATGTGAATCTGTGTTTGCTTGATGATACCAAAGCCTGTTCCTTTTACAGCAAACTGCGAGGTCCATGGGCAGGCAGATTCTTAACCACTGGACCAGTGGAAGTCCTGAGTGTCATTTTCTTTATCTGCAACATGGGACTGATAAAAGTAGCCAACTCACTGGGTGGTTGTGAGGATTAAATGAACTAGCCTATTGGATTACGGTAAAGGTTAAGATGCTATAACAACAAGGATCCCCCAGTACAGTAGCTTAAGAGAGCACAGACCAGGGTTTGTCTTTCCCATGGCAGTCTTTCATGAGCCGTCTTGTCAGGGCAGACCTGTTCCACACACCATCATTTCCAGGATCCTGCTTCTTCCCCTTCTTGTTGCTCTGCCATTCCTTATGGCATTGTCTTCATCGGATAGATTCAGACTGGATTATAGGCGCATCTACATTCCAATTCTTGGACAAGCCACTCATCACTTTGGCTCACATTTCATTGGCAAGATCTTACTCATATGGCCACACCCAGCTCCAGGGGAGGCAGAGAAATGTAGTCTTCAATCTGAGCACCCCTGAGCCCTCTCTAGACACCTCCACAGCACCTGCATCAGAGTCTTCCCACAGAGTCTAGCTTGATGAATTTCAGCCTCTGCTGTTGCATTATTTTTTTTTACTGTGATGTTTCTGAGCTGAGAAGCACTTTGGACCTTTGATCCTGCAACACGACTGTGGTAACATCACAGGTTGTGATATATCACTGCCTCTGCTATTTGGAGGAGGTAATTATCCACTTCTTTCTAATTACCTGGTCAGAAGGGAGATGAATAGTCCTGAAGTCACCAGGGGATTTAGCAGCCTTGGTGGATTTAGGATACTTCCCCATGTGTGGGTGGCTGATTAGCTATATTTGCCAAGTACCTAACAGCTGCTATTAGCGTTTAATGATCTTAATTCCCCAAGTGGCTTGGTGGCAGAAAAGCTGTTCTCTGGATTTTTCCCTGCCAAGGTTCCCAGGAGACAAATATTTGCTCTCCGCATCTGTATGTTAGGGACCAGGAAGGCGTGTTCTCCGGATCCTGAAAATTTCTATCCAAGGAAATTTGTAATAGAGCCCACATTTGGTGAAAAGATTAAACCCTGAGATTGAAACTGCTCTGACTTCATCCCAGCGGCAAATGGATTATGTTCTCTCAAAGCATTTGCCTCTAGAGATGAACCAGGGAAATTTTTTTCCCCCTCTATATTCAATAAGAGTTTGGCTTCTTAGTACTAAACTGCAACTCGTTGCTTTGCTAGCTTTCTTGTTCACAGTCTTAGGAATGTCCTTACTAGTCCCCCAAAGAATTACTTTGCAGATAAACACAAAGTAATGTTTGGAAATGGATTTTCTTAAGATTTTCAGCTAGAGTTTTAAAACTTCAGCTATGCTACTTAGCGGCTGTGGGTCACTGGTCCCATCACTTAGTCTTTCTAGACCTTTATTTTTTTGTTTATAAAATAAGATTAACAATAGTAACTACTTCATCGAGTTGAAGATTAAATGAATTAATACAAATAAAATATTGGGTTGGTCAAAAAGTTAGTTTGGATTTTCCCATAACATCTTGTGGAAACTCAAAAGAATTTTTTTGCCAACCCAATACTCAGAATGGTGCCTGGCATAGCATATGTAAATATTAGCTATATTATTACTGTTAGTAAAGACAAATGTAAGTAAATCCCAGCATGCTCTCATCCCCTTCCTTCCATGGCAGGCACTGTCTTTGGTGTCTCCAGTTTCACCAAGATAAGCTTAGTTATATATTTCTTTTTATTTATTCTGTTTGGGCTATGTTATGCTTCTTGAATCAGAGGATTAATTTTTTATACGTTCTAGAAAATTTGTAGTTCTTGATCTCATTAAGTGTTGCCTTTCCTCCATTTTCTGTTTTTGACCCTCCTGGGTCTTTGATTAGATGTGCCTTGGGTTTAATCATTTTATTCTTCGTTTCTCTTATTCTTATTCTATATATTACCTTTTTGTGTGTGTTACAGTCCAGTTTATTTCCTCAGCTATTCTCCCAGTTCACTCATTTTCTCTTGGGTTGTGTTTAAGCTGCTTTTAATTAGTTGAGTTTTATATTTTTTTATTTTTACAGATTTTATTTAAAAAACTCTATTTCCCCCTCAACTTTCTTGTTGTTTGATCTTTGTTACTGCATCCTTAATTTTATTTTTACTATTTCACCTGTTGTTGCCTTTGTACCTGACAATTCCAGTATCTGAGGGCCTTGGAAAGGGGTTCAAGTCTGTTGCTGATTATTTCTCCAATCTTTGGGGCAGAGCGGTTTCTCATGGCTTTGGACTTTTTAAAATTTTGAAATTAAAAGTATGAATTTAAAATTACTCATCTAGTGCTGTGCCTGTGTATAAGACTCCTGGGACTGAATCATTTCTTTGCCACCTGCTAGCATTGTGAATGCTACTTTTCTGTGTCTCGGCTCCCTATCCAAAAATGGGGTGAGTAGGGGTATCTCATAAGGGTGTTTCTGAGTTTCATGAGTTGATAACTGCAAAGGGTTTACAACAGTGCCTGACACATACTTAGTCCTCATTAGGGTGACACTTTGTTTATACCAATACTCATTTATTGAATGAATGATAAGTGGATGAATGCAGTCTTGGTTTTCTCACCTTAAAATAAAGGAGTTAAGTTAAACAAATTGGCTGTACAGTCCTTTCAAGTTTAAAATTCATTGGTTTCCATATTTAATATGTATGGCTTGTAATATTTCTGCAGGCATATGAGCATATAAGTGTGACATTTTACTAACAAAATTTGTTAATAAAATTCACAAGGAATAAAGGATAATATAACTAAAGGCACAGGCTATGCCCCAAATGGAACTTGGCTGCATTGCACCTCTGGGCTTAAGTTTCCCCATCTGTAAATGTAGGGATAATGATGTTCATATCACTGAGGATTAAATCTATTATGCTAAGAATGCAATGATATTATTCAAAGGAGTGAAAATTGGGTTACATGTTTGAAAATGGAACAGAGGTAGCAGGACAGAGAAGCTGGGAAATGCAAGAGGAAAGGATGGTTGGGGAAAGGAGTGAGAGCTCTTCCAGTGCCCTGAAATAAAGCCCTGCTATATCAGATAGCTCCCCTGTCTCAGTTACTCATAAATTAACATGAAGTCTTTAAATTTATCAAAATTACTCTGGTTTCGAAGGTGAATGATATCAATGCCATATGAGTGATGTTTCATGCAGAAATCAGAGTCCCTCACCCAATGGAATGGTTCAGGTTGGCAAGGCAGTTCCCAGTGGTCACTCAGGTTCCCAGATTCCTCTTCTTGCTTCATCCTCCCTAAGGCATTAGTTCCCATCCTGACCACACACTGAAATCACCTGGAAAGGTACTTTTTCTCTGGCTGCTTTCAAGATCTTCCCTCAGTCTTTGATGTTCACAGTTAGGGTTAAGCTTAGGGTTAGGTATAAAAATATATGGATCCCTGACCCTGCCATTAGAGATCTGAATTAATTGGTCTGCAGTGGGATCTGGGCATAGGTTTTTTTTTAAAGCTCCCCAGGAGATTTAATGTATAGCCGTGTTTATGACCCACTGTCCTGTAGCACTGGTGTATTCCTCTGATCAACACCAGGTCACCATTACATCTCAGTTCCAGCCAGTAGGAAGGAGAAAGAAAGCACACAGGAAATGTGTGTGTTATCCATAAGATTCAAGCCAGGGAGTGAAATATGTCACTTCCTCTCATGCCCCATTGGTGGGAACTCAGTCACATGGCCTCACCTAGCTGCAAGGGAGGCTGGGAAATGTCTAACTGGGCAGTTATGTTCCTGGCTACCATTCTTTATTTATTTTTTAAAAATAATTTTACTTATTTATTTTTTGGCTGTCCTGGGTCTTTGCTGCTTTGCACAGGCTTTCTCTAGTTGCAGTGAGTGGGGGGCCACTCTTCGTTGCCATGCTTGGGCTTCTCATTATGGTGGCTTCTCTAGTTGTGGAGCACAGACTCGCGGCATGTGGGCTTAGTAGTCATGGCTCCCAGGCTGTAGAGCACAGGCTCAGTAATTGTGGCCAACTGGCTTAGCTGCTCTGTGGCATGGAATCTTCTGGGACCTGGGATGGAACCCATGTCCCCTGCATTGGCAGGCAGATTCCCATCCACTGCGCCACCTGGGAAGTCCCTGGCTACCATTCTGTTGCTTTGGAAGAAGAGGATTTGGGACAAAGGATGGGGTTCAGAAAACAAGTGGGCTGGTAGAGCTGGCTCTGGCAGTGACTGGCACTGGCCAATGTATTAATTTCCAAGGCTTGCCACAAATTGGGTCACTTAAAACAATAAAATGTATTTCCTCCTAGTTCTGGTGGCTAGAAGTCTAAAATTAAGATGTTGGTGGGGCCACAATCCCTCTAAAACTTGTAGGGGAGAAACTGTCTTTTCCCAGCTTTCAGTGGTTTGTCTGCAATAAACCTTGGCATTCCTTGACTTGCAGCTATACCACTTCAATCTCTGCCTCCTTGCTATGTGATGTTCTTGTGTCTCAGTGTCTTCTCTCTCCTCTTTCTTTTTATTTATTTTTTGTAAACACTTGGCAATCCTATTCTTTTTCATATGGTTACATTTATTTATGTTTTGCCTGAGCTGAGTGTTCACTGCTGCTTGGGCTTTTCTCTAGCTGGGGAGAGCAGGGGCTACTCTCTAATGGCTACTCTCCCATTTTTTAAGATTTTTTTTTTAATGTGGACCATTGTTAAAGTCTTTATTGAATCTGTTACAATATTGCTTCTGTTTTATGTTTTGTTTTTTTGTGTGTGTGTGGGCTTCAGTGTGTGGGCTTCTCACTGTGGTGGCTCCTCTTGTTGTGGAGCACAAGCTCTAGGGCATGCAGGCTTGAGCAGCTGTTGCATAAGGGCCCAGTAGTTGTGCTTCCCAGGCTCTAGAGCATTGGCTAAATACTTGTAGTGCTTAGGCTTAACTGCTCAGTGGCATGTGGAATCTTCCCAGACCAGGGATCAAATCTGAGTCTCTTGCATTGGCAGGCGGATTCTTTACCAGGGGAGCCCCATCCTCTTCTCTTTTTAGAAGGACACCAGGGACTTCCCTGGTGGTCCTGTGGTCAAGACTGCCTTCCAAGGCAGGGAGTATGGTTTCAATCCCTGGTTGGGGAACTAAGATCCCACATGCCTAGAGGACAAAAAAACAAAACATAAAACAGAAGCAATATCGTAACAGATTCAATAAAGACTTAAACAATGGTCCACATTAAAAAAAATCTTTAAAAATGGGCAAGAGTCATATCTACAATGATCCTAATAAGGTCATAATTTGAGGTACTGAGGTTTAGTGCCGGAGTTCAGCTCCAGCAGCCAGGGATTCAACCTGAAGAGATGAACGGTGTCAGCGATGAGACAGCCTCTCAGTTTTCTTGGACTGCCTATTTATTTCAACTTTAAGATTCTCTTTTATACTTTTACAAAAGCATTAGGTCAGAGGTTTGACATTTTCAGTTCCCCCTCATCCAGATTTATTATGTCCATAAATCACTGTTGCTCTTCAAACAGAGTTCCTGCTTCAGTGATTCTCTCAGGATCAGCCTTACCGTCTATTACCTACTTCCTCTAATGTGTCCTATAGTTAACTTGTGGTTACTTTGTAACTCATGCTACATTCCTCAGTTTACTACTTGTCTTCCTAAATCCTGTTTGCCCCTAACATCCTGAGCTCACTATCTCTTAAAAAGGCTTCTAGCTATAGTGTTTCTAAAAATTCCTAATTTCTATAAGCTATAGTAAAATATGCTAACTTTACAACATTCCTTAAATCTTTAACTTCTAACTATTTTAATTATTTTTAACCCCTAGATTCCGGAGAAGGCAATGGCACCCCACTCCAGTACTCTTGCCTGGCAAGTCCCATGGATGGAGGAGCCTGGTGGGCTGCAGTCCACGGGGTCGCCAAGAGTCAGACTTGACTGAGCGACTTCATTTTCACATTTCACTTTCATGGATTGGAGAAGGAAATGGCAACCCACTCCAGTGTTCTTGCCTGGAGAATCCCAGGGACGGGGGAGCCTGGTGGGCTGCCGTCTATGGGGTCGCACAGAGTCGGACATGACTGAAGTGACTTAGCAGCAGCAGCAACCCCTAAATTCAGTAAACTCCTTTGCCATAAACATTTTCCTCACAAATAGGCTTCAGATAGCAATCCCTCCCATGGCCTCAAGCTGAGGCCTATGTGCTCATCCTGGAACACTCTTTTGTAAAAGTCCTTAAACAAATATCAATGATTAACTTTATGAATTATTCTCTGAGCACAGCTGCAGAAGAATAGGCTTTGTGCTTTCTCATGCTCCTCTCAAGAGCAATAAGCACCTTAATATTCCTTTTCAGTCAACTCAGATGAGGAGAGGAAAAAACAAGTCAGAATTACAAGGCCTAACTCCTTCGTCCCGGGTCCGTGCCTGCGGAATGAGGAGAGGGGGCTGGGGCCATGCCTCCATTTTGTCAGTAATGCCTAACGTGGCTCCCAACAGTTTAAGACTTAAACATTTTGTTGTTGTTGTTGAGGATCACAATTCAATCCATAGCAGCCAGGAATCAAGAACGAAAATGATAAGGCACCTTTCAATGTGGCCATCACAGAGAGACAGTGACTTGGCAACTTATCCTTCCTTTCTCTGTGCCTCATCCCCATCCTAGGCACCATGTGAGGCCCAAAAAATTAAGATGCAGCATTATGGCACCAAGAAAAAGCACCCCACCAAGCAGAAGAGAACCCTAAATTGTCTGAGATGAAGTTTCCCATTGCACAGAATAAGGGTTGGAACTAGTCATGAAAGTAAAAGTGCTAGTTGCTTAGTCGTGTGTTGTGACTCCATGGTCTGTAACCCATAGGCTCCTCTGTCCATGAGATTTTTCAGGCAAGAATACTGGAATTGACTGCCATTCCCTTCTCCAGGGGGTCTTCCTGACCCAGGGATTGAACACATTCTTTACCATCTGAGCCACCAAATTGTTACCAAAAAACAATTAACATCTCTCAGGTATGTAAACTGGGCACTGAAATTGACATAAGCAACATCCTCAAGGGTTCAACAGAACGAAGTGTTAACAAACTCCCAGATCAGGTGTTGGCAAACTATGGCTCACCAGCCAAATTTGCTGGCTACCTATTTTCGTAAATAAAGTTTTACTGACAGCCACACCCATTCATATACCTACTGTTTATGGCTGTTTTTTAAAATAACAGTTAACATTTATTTATTTATGGCTGTGTTGCGTCTTTGTTGCTGCGCGTGGGCTTTCCCTAGTTGCGGTGTGCAGGCTTCTTATTGTGGTGGCTTCTCTGGCTGCACAGCATGGGCTCTGGGGTGTGTGGACTTCAGTAGTGGCAGCGTGTGGGCTCTAGAGCACAGGTTGAGCAGTGACACAGGGGGTTAGTCTCCCCAAGTCATGTGGGATCTTCCTGGACCATGGATCGAACCCATGTCCCCTGTATTGGCAGGTGGATTCTTAACCACTGGGTCACCAGGGAAGTTACCTATGGCTGTTTTTAATGCTAAAAAGTTAGATTTAAGTCACCTCGATAGAGACTGTACAATCTGCAAAGCCCAGAATATTTATCATCTGGTCCTTTACAGGAGTTTGCCAACCCCAGTCTGGATCAAGCTTTCAGATCCTCTACAATTTAAGACCAGTTTTTCAAACATATACTCCAGTACTCTTCCACCTAAACTTTCCAATATATTAAAACTAGTATCTGCAACATAGGCACTTCCTATGTTCAGAGCAGCACTATTCACAAGTGGCAAGACATGGAAGCAACCTCAATGTCCACTGACAGGTGACTGGATAGAGAAGATGTGGAGCATGTATATGACAGAATACTACTCAGCTATAGAAAAGAATAAAATAGTGTCATTGTCAGCAACACAGATGGGACTAGAGATTATCATACTAAGCGAAGTAAGTCAGAGGGAGAAAGACAAATATCATGTGATATCACTATGTAAGTGATATCACACTTACATATCGTATTTTAGATATCCATTCCTTAAGTAATGGAATCTAAAATATGACACAAATGGATTTATCTTTGAAACAGAAACAGCCCCACAGATACAGAGATCAGATTTGTGGTTGCCAGGGAGAAGAGGGTGGAGGAAGGAGCACTGGGAGTTTGGGGTTAACCGATGCAAACTATTATACACAGAATGGATAAACAACAAGGTCCTACTATATAGCACAGGGAACCATATTCAATATGCTGCGATAAATGGTAAGAAGGCCTTGTGTTAGCCAGTTATGTCTGACTCTGCCACCCCATGGACTGTAGCCTACCAGGCTTCTCTGTCCATGGAATTCACCAGGTTCCTGTGAAACCTGTATGCAGGTCAAGAAGCAACAGTTAGAACTGGACACAGAACACACTGGTTCAAAATTGGGAAAGGAGTATGTCAAGGATGTATATTGTCACCTTGCTTATTTAACTTATATGCAGAGCACATCATGAGAAATGCTGGGCTGGAAGAAGCACAAGCTGGAATCAAGATTTCTGGGAGAAATATCAATAACCTCAAATACGCTGATGACACTACCCTTATGGCAGAAAGTGAAGAGGAACTGAAGAGCCACTTGATGAAAGTGAAAGAGGAGAGTGAAAAGGCTGGCTTAAAGCTCAACATTCAAACAACAAAGATCATGGCATCTGGTCCCATCACTTCATGGCAAATAGATGGGGAAACAATGGAAACAGTGATAGACTTTACTTTCTTGGGTTCCAAAATCACAGCAGATGATGACTGCAGCCACAAAATTAAAAGACACTTGCTCCTTGGAGGAAAAGCTATGACAAACCTAGACAGTGTATTAAAAAGCAGACACATTGCTTTGCCAACAAAGATCCGTCTAGTCAAAGTTATGGTTTTTCCAGGAGTCATGTATGGATGTGAGAGCTGGACCATAAAGAAGGCTGAGTGCTGAAGACTTGATGCTTTTGAACTGTGGTGTTGGAGAAGACTCTTGAGAGTCCCTTGAACTGCAAGGAGATCAAGCCAGTCAACCCTAAAAGAAATCAATCCTGAATATTTATTAAAAGGACTAATGCTGAAGCTGAAGCTCCAATACTTTGTCCACCTGATGTAAGGAGCCTGTCCAACATACATTTCTCTTTCTTCTGTTAATATAGTTCTTCTGATTTTCTTTTTGGGGAATCATTGTCATTAGAAAAGAACCTGATGCTGGGAAAGATTGAAGACAGGAGGAGAAGGGGATAACAGAGGACAAGATGGTTGGACAGCATCACTGACTCAGTGGACATGAGTTTGAGCTAGCTCCGGGAGATGGTGAAGGAGAGGGAAGCCTGGTGTGCTGCAGTGCTGCTGCTGCTGCTGATAAGTCGCTTCAGTCTTGTCCGACTCTGTGCGACCCCATAGACGGCAGCCCATCCCTGGGATTCTCCAGGAAAGAACACTGGAGTGGGTTGCCATTTCCTTCTCCGTGCTGCAGTGCATCGGGTCACAAAGAGTCGGACACGACTGAGTGACTGAACAACAACAGCAACAAGAATACTGGAGTGGGGAGCCATTCCCTTCCCCAGGGGATCTTCTCAACTCAGGGATCGAACCTGGGTCTCCTGCATTGCAGGCAGATTTTTTTAACATCTGAGCCACCAGGGAAGCCGGTGATAAACCATAATGGATATTAAAAAGGAATATATGTATGTATAACTCAATCACTTTGCTGTATATCATAAATTAAGACATTTAAATCAACTATGCTTCAACAGAAAAATTAAAAATAAATGATATCCATAAAGCCCTTTGGAGAAGGCAATGGCACCCCACTCCAGTACTGTTGCCTGGAAAATCCCATGGGTGGAGGAGCCTGGTGGGCTGCAGTCCATGGGGTCGAGAAGAGTCAGACATGACTGAGTGACTTCACTTTCACTTTCCACTTTCATGCATTGGAGAGGGAAATGGCAACCCACTCCAGTGTTCTTGCCTGGAGAATCCCATGGACAGAGAAGCCTGTTAGGCTGCAGTCCATGGGGTCGCACAGAGTCGGACACGACTGAAGCGACTTGGCAGGCAGCATAAAGCCCTTTAAATCAATTATCTCTAAAAAATTTTTGTCCCCCAGGAGAGAATCAAGACCCCACCTCTTCCCACCATCCAGTGGATGACAGTTGGATGGTTAAGAAGACACGTCATCCTGAACACATCCTAAAACTTAGGTAATAGTGTGTACATATGCTTTAGCAGTAAGAGCAGAGCTCCTCTTTTCATTCCATACATATATGACTTAAAGTCTACTTATTGAAAAATTATAGGCCAAAAGTACTGCTGATGCAAATGAGTGTTATTAAATACTGTAGGATTTGCCAAACAACCCACGACAAATTAAACTGATAATAACAAGCTAAGCCCACAGTAATTTATCATTAGCTAAGCAAAAAGAACAGCATTCAAAAACCATGGCCAACTCAAGAGAATACAAAGGCAAAATGTTCCTTCAGGGAATTATCGAAATTCCTACTATTGGTGTATACATGTGTGTGTGATACTGTGGGTTATTATTTGGCAGCCAGACTTCTAGGTGGAATACCAAATAAAAATGCTCAGTTAGCTGTAGTGACTTGCTATTTTAAATTTATGAACACTATGTTTTAGTAAGCCTCAATGACTCACTTAGCATATATAGGCATAATGGATATCTGTTGGGTTTGCCTGTCCAACATACATTTCTGTTAAAATGTTTCTTCTGATTTTCTTTTGGGGAATCATTGTCTCATTCTATTTTTTTTTTTTTTTTTAATTTATTTGGCTGCACCGGGTCTTAGCTGTGGAAACACGGAATCTTTGTTGCCACATGCAGGATCTTTGCTTCGCCATGAGGATCATCTGTTGTGGCATGCAGGCTCTTAATTGCAGCATGTGGGATCTTAGTTCCCTGACCAGGGGTCGAACCCAGGCTCCTCTGCATTGTGAGTGTGGAGTCTTAACCACTGGACCACCAGGGAAGTCCCAATTGTCCCATTCTTATCCATGTGACTTGAGAAGGGCCAGCTTTAGAACTGGGCCTAGAACCAAGACTGGCCATTCAGTGTATGACATCTCTTTGCTCATAGTTCAGCCATGAGCACATATCTCAAGGTGATGAGACTTGCTTCCAGGATTTCTGCCATGGTTGCTAAGCTTGGAGAATGAAACTGCCTACAGCAGGGAGAACCAGACAGCTAACGGAGACAACAGAAAGGGAAGCAGGGCTGGGAATGGACAGATTCCTGACACTGTTTGAACACATGCATCCAGCCAAGCCTGAAGCCTTAGGTGAAGTCTCCCTTAAGAATCAAGGGATTTGTACTTTTGGAAGGAATGATGCTAAAGCTGAAACTCCAGTACTTTGGCCACCTCATGCGAAGAGTTGACTCATTGGAAAAGACTCTGATGCTGGGAGGGATTGGGGGCAAGAGGAGAAGGGGACGACAGAGGATGAGATGACTGGATGGCATCACTGACTCGATGGACGTTGAGTCTGAGTGAACTCCGGGAGTTGGTGATGGACAGGGAGGCCTGGCGTGCTGCTATTCATGGGGTCGCAAAGAGTCGGACACGACTGAGTGACTGAACTGAACTGACTGAGGTGTCTCGAGGGGCTTCCCTGGTAGCTCAGCTGGTGAAGAATCCTCCTGCAATGTGGGAGACCTAGGTTCAATCCCTGGGTTGGGAAGATCCCTTGCAGTGGATTGCAGGGCAATCCACTCCAGTACTCTTGCCTGGAGCATCCCCACGGAAGAGTCGGACATGACTGAGCAACTAAGCACAGCATAGCACAGGTGTCGCAAGACCATACTCTGGAAGAAATTCTAACCTGCACATGCTGAAACCTTGTACAAGCCCCTGTGTCTTTGTCTTTTGAAGTAAAATGCTGACTCAAGAGCGAATGAGTGGGAAATGTGAAGGTGTAGAAACAAAGAATAACTATTGGGCTAAGGAACTGGTAACAATTTAGACAATAATTCCGCTGCATAGCAGAATCACTGAATTCCCAGTTCCCTGAAAGATACAGATAAAGGCCTGGCACACAGTCCTAAGTTGTTTTTACAGGAAGCAGACCAGATGAAAACTGCTTACCACAAGAACACAGACCCCAGACTGGATGAAACCAGAAGGTTGATGAGGCTTGAAACTTCATCTTGATGCCAACCAATCCAAGAACTGTCCATGAGCTGATCATGCCCCTTCTCCTTGAACACTATAAAACTCCTTGCTACCCGCTCCAAGGTGGGTCACATGATCTTGAGGGCATTGGCCCACTGTGGAGAAGGCGATGGCACCCCACTCCAGTACTCTTGCCTGGAAAATCCCATGGACGGAGGAGCCTGGTGGGCTGCAGTCCATGGGGTCGTGAAGAGTCGGACACCACTGAGCGACTTCACTTTCACTTTTCACTTTCATGCATTGGAGGAGGAAATGGAAACCCACTCCAGTATTCTTGCCTGGAGAATCCCAGGGACGGGGGAGCCTGGTGGGCTGCTGTCTGTGGGGTCGCACAGAGTCAGACACGACTGAAGCGACTTAGCAGCAGCAGCAGCAGCAGCAGCCCACTGTGGCCCCCTGTGCCTGGCAAAGGAATAAAAGCTGCTCTTTGCTACTTCACCCCAAACTCCCTCTGTGTGTTTCTGTTCAGCACCTGTGAACAGAGGCCAAGTTTCGGCAGCAATGCCAATAAAGTCATATTTTATTTTTTTAAATTTATGTGGCCATGCGGAGTCATAGTTGCGGCATATGGAATCTTTGGTTGTGGCACATGGGCTTAGTTGCGGGCCCCGGGCCCCCACATTGGGAGCTTAAAGTCCTAACCACTGGACCACCAGGGAGGTCCCTAAGTCACATTTTATAACTGAGGATATGTGTTGGAAAAATAAACCCCAGATGGGATTTTTTTTTTTAATGTTTGCTATTGGTTGCTGAGTGAAATTCAAGAGCATTTCTTCTTCCCAGAGATTATGAGGGAAAAATAAGCATACCTCCTCCTGTAAGCCGGTTCTCTGATGTGATATGAGCTCAAAACTTTAGGCTTCAGGATATGATAATAAATGATGAAAGCAAATCACCCAGAGAAAAAGAGAAATGGAGAGAGAAGATGAGAGTGGAGTGACTGTGTTTTGAGAGGTCACTTGACAGTTATTTTTCCAGTTGTTCCAAAATGTTCATTACAGATGTTAGACAAGGCTTGGCAAACATGTGCTTCAAATTTCCTGTGTGGTTGTGTTTGTTTGCTAGGATTGCCGTAACAAAGTGCCATAAGCTCAGGGGCTTAACAGCAGGGATTTATCGTCTCATAGTTCTGGAGGCTGAAATCTGGGATCAAGGTGTCAGCGGGTTCTTTTTTCTTTCTAATAATTTTATTTCTTTAGTTTTGGCTGTGGTGGGTCTTCATTTCTGGGCACTTTTTTTTCTCTAGTTGCAGCAAGTGGGGTTACTCTCTCGTGGCAGGGGCTTTTCTTTGCGGTGGCTCTAGGGCTCATGGGCTTCAGGAGTTGCGGTTTCCAGGCTCTAGAGCACAGGCTCAGTAGTTGTGGCGCAGAATTAGTTACTCCCAGGCATATGGGATCTTCCCGCGCCAGGGATGGAATGGGTGTCTTCTGCATTGACAGGCAGATTCTTTACTACTGAGCTAATCAGGCAAGCCCAGCGCTGATTCTTCCTGCAGGTCATGAAGGAGAATCTGTCTCATGTCTCTCGCCTTACTTTTAGTGACTGGCTAGCAATCTTTGGTGTTCCTTGACTTGTAGAAGCATCTCCCCAATCTCTGCCTTCATCTTCATAATGGTGTTCCTCTTGAGTGTGTTTGTATGGGTGTGTGTGTCTGTCCAAATTTCTCCCTTTTCTAAGGACACTGGTCATATTGGATTAGGAGCCCACCCTAGTTCAGTATGGGGGCTTCCCTGGTGGCTCAAACAGTAAAGAATCTGCTTGCAGTGCAGGAGGTGAAAGTGACACGGCTTCGATCCCTGGGTCAGGAAGATGCCCTGGAGCAGGAAATGGCAACCCACCCCAGTATTCTTGCCTGGAGAATCCCACGAACAGAGGAGTCTGGCGGACTACAGTCCATGGGGACTCAAAGAGTTGGACACGACTGAGCGATTAACACACTAGTCCAGTAGGACTTTAACTAATCACATCTGCTGTGACCCTATTTCCAAATAAGTTCCCATTCTGAAGTATTGGGGGTTAGGACTCCAGCATATCTTTTTTTTTTTAATTTAAAAAGTTCGTTTATTTTTCATTTGGATGCTCCAAGTCTTAAGTTACGGCACTCAGGGTCTTCATTGCCACGTGGGGAGTCTTCCTTGCAGCTTGCAGTCTCTTTAGTTGCGGCATGAAGGATCTAATTCCCTGACCAGGGACTAAACCCAGGTTCCCTGCATTGGGAGCACAGAGTTTAAACCAATGGACCAAAATGGAAATCTGCTAATTTGCCTTTTTTTTTTTTTGGTAGGGGGACACAATTCAACCCAGAATTCTCCATCTCATTTTATAAAGTCTTCAGTATAGCTGTGCTCTCAGGGACACATTTGAGGGGTTTTGTAGAGCTGGACTCTCTCACCCATTGGTTTCTCCAGCCTCCCATGTTTACCTCCCTGGAAAGCCTTGTCCTGCTTTCATCAGTGGGGTTAGTTGCTCCATTGTGTCTGACTCTTTGCAACCGCATGGACTGTAGCCACTAGGTTCCTCTGTGGATGGGGATTCTTCAGTCAAGAATACTGGAGTGGGTTGCCTAGCCCTCCTCCAGGGGATCTTCCCAACCCAGGGATCGAACCCAGGTCTCCTGCACTGCAGGCTGATTCTTTACCAGCTGAGCCACCAGGGAAGCCCTCAAATGTCAGTGTATGTCTCCCCAAATGGGTAGGAGGATCCTCTCCCCAAGGACCTTGGCTCATTCAGGAATGCCCCTCCAACAGCCAGGAATATAACCTCAGGTGACAGAAAGTCCTCTCTTGTCTGTGCATCCAAACCACTCATGGATTTTTTTTGGGGGGGGGTAGTTTTTAAACTTTCATTTTCTATGCAAAGAGCTAATATTGTTTCCACATAAGGTAGATGTGCTGAATGATCTATCCAAGGAACTTCAGTTAGTCTGATTTAACAAAGCCAACGTCCTTCATGTACTGGTGGCCCATATTGAGGCAGTGTTTCCGGATCAGACCGTGCCTGTTTGAGCAGACCCGGCAAGCGAGAGAACCTTCGCTGAATTTTCTCAAATGGCCCCATTAGAGCTGCTGGTGACCCACGTTGCTGTCTTGACTGCAATGAGGCAAAAGGCTCACATATTTTTTTAAATTAAACACATTAAGTTGTAGTCAACTATGTGTCATATACCATTTTAAAGTGCATACAGTGCAGTGGCATTTACTAGTTTCATGGTGTTCTGCAGCTCTCACCTCCATCTAGTTCCAAAACATTTTCATCACCCCAAAGGAAGCTCCATACGATTTAGCACTCCCTCCCCAGTCCTTCCCTCCCCCCCGTCCCTGTCAACCACTCATCGGCTTTCTGTCCCTATGGATTTATCCTGAATGTTTCAATACATGGAATCACTCAATATGTGACCTTTTCTGAGCGGCTACTTTCACTCAGCAAAATGTTTTTGAGGCTCATCCACACTGTACCAGGTATCAGTGCCTCTTTTCTTGTGGAGACCTTTTGGTTTTATTAATTTTGATTGGAGTACAGTTGCTTTACAGTGCTGTCTTAGTTTCTGCTGTGCAACAAAGTCAATCAGTTATACGCATACGCGTACCCACTCTGTTTTTTAAGAATTCCTTCCCATTTAGGTCACCACAGAGCACTGAGTAGAGTTCCCTGTGCTATACGGTAAGTTTTCATTTGTTATCTATTTTATACATAGTGGTATATATATGTCGATCCCAATCTCCCAATTCATCCCATCTCCTCTTCCCCCATGGTAACCCTCAGTTTGTCCTCTAAATCTGTGACTCTATTTCAGCTTTGCAAATAAGTTCATCTGTACCGTTTTTCTAGATTGCCTTGTGTAGCTTTTTAAAGACAGACTTGCCTGGACAAATACATCTAGGTAAGGGTTGAAAAACTACGCCCGATGCGGGGTGGGGCTTCCCAAGTATGGCTCCCTGCCTCTTTATATAGCCTGTGAACTAAGAATGATTTTTACCTTTTAAAATCATTTTAAAAAGTTAAGTGAAGAATAGTCCATGGTGAGAATGATATAAATCTGAAAATTCAGTGTCTACAAAGTTTTTCTGAACCACAGCTACTCCCATTTGTTTCCATTTTGTCTATGGCCCCTTTCAAGCTACCAAGACAGAGTACAAGACAGAGTTCAAGGCTGGTCTGAAGGTAGTGAGTTATCTCAATTGATTGTTCACAGTCAGTTACAGATCGAACTCCTCGTTCTGCTGACTAGAAAAAAAAAAAAAGAAAAGAAAAAAAAAGACACAAAAAAGACAGAGTTCAAGACGGAGACGGTCTGGCCCCCAAACTAATGATACTGACCACTTGGCCCTTTAAGGAAAGTCAGCAGATCACTGTCCCAGGGAATGGACACCACCTAAATTTTCATCCATTCCTTATAAAGGACTCTTTCTCTTTCCCCTCATCTTCCCCCCCGACAAATGAAGCCAAACTCCTCCCAGAATCCACACGGAGACCCCTCAGTTAGAAAGATTAGTTCAAACCCATACATATCAGTTTGCTATACACTTGAAACTAACACAACATTGTAAATTAATTATATTTCTGGGAATTCCCTGTCAGTCCAGTGGTTAGGACTCCAAGTTTCCACTGCAGGGGACATGAGTTCAATCCCTGGCAGGGGAACTAAGGTCTTACATGTTGTGAGGTGCAGCCAAAAAAAAAAAAAATAGAGCAATGATGGAATAGAATCAGAGGACCTGGTTTAGAACGAGGAGATAAAGTAAGCCTCTCTCCAAGGAAGAATTTTGATTCTGATGATTCTGATACTAATTCCAATGTGTGGCTTCCCCTTCTCCCCGCTATACCACCAAGCAATTTTCCAACGTACTGGGTGTCTTGCATTTCCACTCAGTTTTGACACAACCTGCAGATAGCATCAGGGTCCACAGGTTAAGGACTCGGTCCCATATGACTGCCCCCACTGCAGATGCCGAGCACAGTTCCAGGTTGTTACCTGTGTTTCTGACCAACTGGGTATAAATCAGAGGTTCCCATTGAGTCAGGAGATGGATGAGCCCCCGGAGGAAACAGTTAGAGTTGGTTCTCTGTGGACCGATTCTCTAAGAAGAAAATAGTAGGACAGTCGAGGGAGGAGGCTAAGCCCTGCCCAGATCGAAGATAAAAGCACCACGTATTTCCCATTCTTGAAGTCAAGGAAACTCTCTTGATTAGAAAGCTCCTTGGAGGTAAAAAAATGGAGGGGGTGTCACACACCCTCTTGGCCTCTTCGGTGGAATATATCTTGACTGACAGATGTTCATACACACATAGGGGGATCCTGAGATATACCACATATAGACTCAGAAGCAGGTGAATCAAAATGATTGGCCAAAGGAAACCCCGAAATGAATGCCCCTTAAAAGTAATTGACTACCAGAAAGGGGTGACTCTCTCTCTGAGTCTGCCCACGAGACTATCCACATGTACTATACTCTTTTCTTCCTCCTAGTAAACACTTGTTTCGCTGTGTGCTGTGCTAAGTTGCTTCAGTCATGTCTGGCTCTTTGTAACCCCATAGACTGTAGTCCGCCAGGCTCCTCTGTCCGTGGAATCCTCCAGGCAAGAATACTGGAGTGGGTTGCCATACTCTTCTTCAGGGCATCTTCCTGACCCAGGGATGGAACTCGGGTCTCCTGCATCGCGGGTGAATTCTTTACCTGCTGAGCCACCAGGGAAGCCCCACTTGTTTCACTACTTCTGTCTTTGTGGGAATTCTTTTTCTGCAAAGTTGAAGAGCCAGGGTCTTGTCACTGGCCTCTGGTCTAGCGGCTAGGATTTGGTGCTCTCACCGTTATGACCCAATCCCAGTCTCTGGCGGGGAACTGAAACCCTGCTTCAAGGCACTGCAGGACGAGGCCACCTGAGATCACCGTGACCCCCTTCTTGGGTTTGATTAATTTCCTACAGTGGCTCACTGAACTCAGAATACTAGAGTTTACTCACTAGATCATTTGTTTATTACAGTGAGACTCAACAGCCAGATGCAGAGAGATACACAGGCAAGATCCTGAACAAAGGAACTTCTGAAAGTGTTCTGGTTCACCAACCTAGAAGTTCTCTGGACCCCAATCTTTGAGTTTTTATGGAAGCTTCATTACATAGACATGATTGATTAAGTCCTTGATCACTGGTGATTGAACTCAATCACCCCAGAGGTTGGGAAGTAGGAGTGAAATTTTCAACCCTCTAATGACAAAGCTGGTTCCAATGGCAACCCACCCACGTCTCTGTGTGCTTTCCCTAGCATAACAAGACACGTTTATCACTCTTATCACAGAAATTCCAAGGTTTTAAGAGCTGTATGATAGAAACAAGGATGAAGACCAAATATATATATTTCTTTTTATTTCTTTATTTTAGTTTTGATGTGCTGGGTCTTCCTTGCTGTGCTTGGGCTTTCTCTAGTTGCGGAGAGTGGGGGCTACTCTCTGGTTGCAGTGTGCGGGTTTCTCACTGTGGTGACTTCTCTTGTTGGGGAGCAGGGCCCTAGAGAGTGGGCTCAGTAGCTGTGGCACATGGGCTTAGTTGCTCCAAACCATGTGGATCTTCCTGGACCAGGGATTGAGCCCATGTCCCCTGCATTGGCAGGCAGATTCTTAACCACTGGACCATCAGGGAAGTCGCAAATATATGTATTTCGTATTATAAATCACAATATCACAGATCTCAAGCTTCCCTTTCTTGACTTGTCAATCCCAGGAAATTCCCATGATTTTCTGCCTGTCCATAAAGTATCTGGAATTGTCGATGGCCAGCTGCCTTATCACCTTAGGAAATCCTTGTGTAAACTCTCTTTCCCCCCATGAGTGAGAAACGTGGTCTCCATGGCAGCGAGGTTAAAGTTCTCTCTGATTTCATGTCACTTCATTGGCAGTTTAATTGTCCAGGACATGAGAAAAACAAAACACCAAACGCCTTATACTGATATGTGTACAACACAGATTTTGAATAATGCCCCTGAGGGAAACATTTCTACCTTTCTTTTCTGTTGCTCCATAATAAATTCTCAAAAATATTTCCCTGAAGCAATGTGCTTCAGTGCTTAAAATCTGCCTTAACATCTAGTGGAAATGAGACAGGAGGGAAGGGGGCAGACACAGCCTTTAAAAGAATGATGTAATCACTGAGGATACAACAAAAACTGATTAAAACTAATTAGCCCCAAGATGACAGGCTGCCCTGGGGGCTCAGATGGTGAAGAATCCACCTGCAATGTGGGAAACCTGGGTTCGATCCCTGGGCTGGGAAGACGCCCTGGAGAAGGGAATGGCTACCCACTCCAGTATTCTTGCCTGGAGAATTCCATGGGCAGAAGAGCCTGGAGGGCTACAGCCCTGGTGGGCTGTACTCCACAGGGCCACAAAGAGTCAGACCCGACCGAGCAAATAACACTATAGCACAGGGAACAATATTCGATATTCTGTGATAAACCATAACAGAAATATGTGTGTAGCTGAATCACTTTTACTATACAGCATATACTGCCACAATAAAATTTTTTACAGAGTCAGCCAATCTGAGATATTCTGTTATAGCAGCCCAAACAGACTAAGACAGTTTCTATAATGGAAGAATTACTATTAAAAAAAGAACTCCACCTTGCTTATGTATCCTTCAGGTCTATGTCCTTGCGGGCAATGTGTCACTTGGAAAATCCCATGATCCAGATGGGAGCAAAAGTTCCCAGCTGTAGCCAACTGGCTTCCTAAATTGAGACTAGATGTTTGGATTGGCTTCTCTGGTGGCTCAGATGGTAAAGAATCCACCTGCAATGTGGGAGACCTGGGTTCGATTCCTGGGTTGGGAAGATGCCCTGGAGAAGGGAACAGCTACCCATTCCAGTATTCTGGCCTGGAGAATTCCATGGACAGAGGAGGCTGGCAGGCTACAGTCCATGCGGTCTCAAAGAGTTGGACACAACTGAGTGACTTTCACTTTCAGAGGTACCGTGTGTGCCTGGGCTGATCACTAGTGTCTAAGGCTGTTCAATTTCTTAGTACATGTGATGCTGAAATTCTGTGATGTTCTGCCACTGGAAAGACACTCAGCCGTGGGATTCTGAGAGATACTCTGTGGTTGTCATGGGAGCACTTCAGGCAGAAGAGATGATCAGTTCCTAGAGTTAGGAGAAAGCTGTCCTCATAGAGTTAGGAGAGAGTGAAGGGCATCAGGAAGAAATTTAATGTTCAGAATGGCTAGCTGAAGTGAAGCCAGAAAGAAAAACAAAAGCCATATGATATCACTTATATATGGGGCTTCCCAAGTGGTGCAGTGGTAAAGAATCCACCTGCCAGTGAAGGAGATGCAGGAGACGTGGGTTCAATCCTTAGGTTGGGAGGATCCCCTGGAGTAGGAAATGGCACCCCACTCCAGTATTTCTGCCCGGGAAAATCCCATGGACAGAGAAGTCTGGCAGCCTACAGTCCATGGAGTTGCAAAGAGTCAGACGTGAATGAGCAGCTGAAAACACACACACGCACACACACACACACAAGCATACATACATATATGTGTGTGTGTGTTCTTTTATCAGATTACTGATATATATATATATATGTATGTATCTGCCATGTGCGCTCAGCCATGCCCGACTCTTTGTGACCCCATGGACTGGAGCCTGCCAGGTTCCTCTGTCCATGGAATTTTCCAGGCAAGACCTGGAGTGGGTTTCCATTTCTTACTCCAATATATATGTGACTGAATCACTGTGCTGTACACCTTAAACTAAAATGATATTGTAAGTCAACTATACTTCAATTAAAGAAAAGAAAAAAACATTATTATTAGAGCACTAATTCTTAAACTTTTTGGTCTCAGGCCCCCCTCTTCACTCTTAAAGTTACTGAGGACCCTACACAGCTTTCTTAAATGTAAGTTGTAGCTATCAATACTTACTGTTTAAACATTAAAATTGAGAAAATTTACAATGTGGATTTAAAATTTACTTAAAATAACAATAAAACCCATTGAATGGTAACATGAACAACATATTTTATTATATTTTCCAAACCAAAAAATTTAGTTAGAAGAATAGCATTGCTTTACATATTTGCAAATCTCCTAGAAGACAGTTGTATTCTCATTTGTGAGACTACCTTATTACTCTGTTGTGAAATGTCATTTTAGTCCAAGTCTATGAAGAAAACCTACAAGCATCTAGCTGAAAAAAGTATTTCAGTAGACTTCTCAGGAACTCAAGAATTCTTCTTTCAGATCAGATCAGATCAGTCGCTCAGTCGTGTCCGACTCTTTGCAACCCCATGAATCGCAGCACGCCAGGCCTCCCTGTCCAACACCAACGCCCAGAGTTCACTCAGACTCACGTCCATCGAGTCAGTGATGCCATCCAGCCATCTCATCCTCTGTCGTCCCCTTCTCCTCCTGCCCCCAATCCCTCCCAGCATCAGAGTCTTTTCCAATGAGTCAACCTTTGGCATGAGGTGGCCAAAGTACTGGAGTTTCAGCTTCAGCATCATTCCTTCCAAAGAAATCCCAGGGCTGATGTCCTTCAGAATGGACTGGTTGGATCTTCTTGCAGTTCAAGGGACTCTCAAGAGTCTTCTCCAACACCACAGTTCAAAAGCATCAATTCTTCGGTGCTCAGCCTTCTTCACAGTCCAACTCTCACATCCATACATGACCACAGGAAAAACCATAGCCTTGACTAGATGAACCTTTGTTGGCAAAGTAATGTCTCTGCTTTTGAATATACTATCTAGGTTGGTCATAACTTTCCTTCCAAGGAGTAAGCGTCTTTTAATTTCATGGCTGAATTCTTCTTTAATGCTATACTAAAACTTGAAAAACTGGTAATTTAGTCAAGGTTAGTTGTAGTGGGGACTCTCCATTTCAGTGAGTTCTATTTTATTAAAATCCATTTGTCTACCTTGCACTTTTCATGTATTTCTTTTTTTTCTCAATATCACACACATGTGGGATCTTAATTCCCTGACCAGGGATCAAATCCATGCCCCCTGCCTTGGAAGCACAGTGTCTTAATCACTAGACTGAAAGGACAAGTCCTACCTTGCACTTTTTATGACTCGTTCATTGGTCTTTTGAATAATATTACTTCACTAAGTCATACAGATCTTCCAAACATCGACGCATTTCATTACATAATATTTTAAAAACTCCGTTTGTTAATATCACCACCAATCTCAGAAAAGTCTTTCAGCGTTGGAACATTGTCAAACATGGTGACAAACACGTGTCTTCCAAAATTAAAATTTTCCCTTGAAGCTCAAATTTTACCACTGGCAACAAACACTGTCAGTTGTTTTCCTTGAACCAGCAAGTTCATTTCATTCATTTTTGAGAAAATTTCTGCCAGAACCCAAGTAGAAACCTCATAGACTGTCAGTTTTTTCCAACAAATTATAGTTCATGGAAAACTGGCCAATTCAACTCTTAAACACTCAACCAACTGCGGGCCTTAAGGTATCTACTATCTGTCTATTGTGATTTGCTCAGAGGTGGTCATGTGATAAAGGCTGGACCAATCAGAGTGCATCTCAGAACAAAGAATTTCTATCTCCTTCCCTGAAGTTTGAAGCTTCAGGGCTACTGGCAGAGAGCTTTTGACCATAGGGTTGGCCAACCATAGTTTGAAGCCAACATCGTGAAGGGCACAGCAGAGAGACGGGAAGAAACTAAATTATTGATCACATCGCTGAGCCAGAATACCAAGTCGTTCTTAAAAACACATCTTACTTTTTCATTTATGATGTCTGCTTGGGTGTATCATCCACTGGGTGACTTAAATAACAGACATTTAATTCTTACAGTTCTGGAGGCTAAGAAACCAACATCAGTGTTCCAGTCAATCAGGTTTCTAGTGAGAGCTCTGTTTTTGATTTTCCGATGGCCTCCTTCTTGCTATATCCGCACATGGCCTTTCCTTGGTTCAGGAACATGGTTGTTCGGTCACTCTGTCATGTCCCACTCTTTGCAACTCTATAGACTGCAGCATGACAGGCTTCCCTATCCTTCACCATCTCCCGGAGTTTGCTCACACTCAGATCCATAGAGTCAATGATGCCATCCAACCATCTCATTTTCTATTGCCCTCTTCTCCTCCTGCCTTCAATCTTTCCCAGCATCAGGGTCTTTTCAAGAACATAGAGACAGTGTGATTTCTCTCACTTCCTCTTTTAAAAATGTTTTATTTATTTATTATTTTTGTCTGTGCTGGGTCTTCATTGCTGCACAGGCTTTCTCTGGTTGTGGTGAGTGGGGGCTACTCCCTAGCTGAGGTGTGTGGGCTTCTTATTGTGGTGGCTTCTCTCATTGTGGAGCGTGGGCTCTAGGGAACACGGGCTCCAGAATTGCAGCATACAGGCTTAGTTGCTGTATGGCAAGTGGGATCTTCCTGGACCAGGGATTGAATCTTTGTCCCCTGCACTGCATTGGCAGGCAGATTCTTAATCACTAGACCACCAGAGAAGTCCCTCTCTTTGTATCAGGACTGCAGCTTTACTGAATTAGGCCCCACCTTTATGGCCTTATTTAGCCTTGGAAGTGAAAAATGTTAGTCATTCAGTCACATCCAACTCTTTGCCACCCACAAACTTGCAGCCCATCAGGCTCCTCTGTCCATGGAATTCTCCAGAATTCTGGAATAGAGAGTCCAATATTGGACTAGAAGTCATAGAATACTTAGAATTCTCTACATAGAATACATGGAACAGAAGAATACTGGACTAGATAGTCATTCTCTTTCTCTAGGGGATGTTCCCAACCTAGAGATCGAAATCAGGCCTCTTCCTTTGCAGGCATATTCTTTACCATAATTGCCTCCTAAAAGCCCTAATCCAAATACAGTCAAGTTGGGGGTTAGGGCTTTAGCATATGAATTTTAAAAGGATGCAATTTGGTCCAGGGCACCTAATGCTATGTCCAATTCAGTTTGAGATTTTAGTCACAACCAGAAGTATCCTAAACAATGCAGTGGAAACTTAAGTGATTTTTAGTAAGTCTGAGCCTCAGTTTTCTCATCTGCAGAAGGTTTAAAAGCAGGAGGTCCTTGTCATCATCCACCACGGAGATTAAGTGAAACAATAAATTTGTGAATATTTGGAATAATATAAAGTTCATGGAAGATATTAATTAAAATTAACAAGAAGGTTGGAGGACTTCCCTGGCAGTCCAGTGGTTAAGAATTCATGCTTCCAATGCAGGGGCTGTGCGTCCAATCCCTAGTCTGGAACTGGGATCCTGCATGCTTCGTGTTTGGGTCAGAAAAATAAGCAAATAAAATAAACAAGAAGGCTGCCAGACCAAGGGTCAGAGGTAGGCACAGCAAGGTGAGGAAAAAAGAGAGAAATGATAACCCTGTTTTTCTAAAGAGATAGATAAATAGTGATAGGAGCATGCATACTTGGGATATGCATGCCTGTCTCAGAAATACAAAAATAAACCTTCAGACCCTAAATGGGAAGAGTAATTATAAATAGAGCAATATTAGCTGTGAGTGACAAGCCCAATTAGAGAATGTAAAGATGATTTAGAAGGTCTTCATGCAAAGCATCTTGGGTTGCTATAAAAATATTTGATATTTACAGCTCAAGAAAGAGATGAAAATTAAGAGAAGATAGTTCAGGATCTGACTGTTGATCTGCTCTGTTGTAGGTGCTGTCAATGCCCAGTTTTTTCCTTCTCACTGTCAGTCATTACACCCTGGCCCAACTTCCAAAGGCCAGCTCTGCTGAGCTGTGCTCAGTCACTCAGTCGTGTCTGACTCTTTGGGGCCCCATGGACTGTAGCCAGCCAAGTTCCTCTGCCCGTGGGATTTTCCAGGCAAGAATACTGGAGTGGGGTGCCATTTCCTTCTCCAGGGGATCTTCCTGACCCAGGGATTGAACCTGCATCTCTTGTGTCTCCTGCATTGGAATCAGATTCTTTACCTGCGGAGCCAATGGGGAAAGCCATCAAGGTTGCCTGGAACCACTTTTAAAGTGGTTGGCATTGAAATGAAAACTGACCTTTTCCAGTCTGGTGGCCACTGCTGAGTTTTCCAAATTTGCTGACATTGAGTGAAGCACTTGAACAGCATCATCTTTTAGGATTTGAAATAGCTCAGCTGGATTCCATCCCCTCCACTAGCTTTGTTTGTAGTAGTGCTTCCTAAGGCAAACGACTTCACACTCCAGGATGTCTGGCTCTAGGTGAGTGATGAGACTGTCATGAGCATCCTGGTCATTAAGATCTTTTTTTGTACAGTTCTGTGTATTCTTGCCACCACCTTTTCCTTTTAATTTCTTCTGCTTCTGTTAGGTCCTTACCATTTTTGTTCTTTATTGTGCTTGCTTCATCCTTGCATGAAATGTTCCCTTGGTATCTCTAATTTTCTTGAAGAGATCTCTAGTCTTTCCAATTCTGTTGTTTTCCTCTATTTCTTTGGACTGTTCACTTAAGAAGGCTTTCTTCTCGCTCCTTGCTATTTTCTGGAACTCTGCATTCAGATGGGTGTATCTTTCCCATTCTCTCTTGCTTTTCACTTCTCTTCTTTCCTTGGCTATTAGTAAAGCCTTACCAGACAATCACTTTGCCCTCTTGCATTTCTTTTTTGTGGGGATGGTTTTGGTCACTGCCTCCTTTACAATGTTACGATCCTCCATCCATAGTTCTTCAGGCACTCTATCATATTTAATCCCTTAAATCTATTTGTCACTTCCACTGTATAATCATAGGGATTTGATTCAGGTCACTCCTGAATGGCCTACTGGTTTTCCCTACTTTCTTCAATTTAAAACTGAATTTTGCAATAAGGAGCTGATGATCTGAACCACAGTCAGCTTCCAGTGTTGTTTTTGATGACCACAAAACAACTTAGAGCTTCTCCATCTTCAGCTGCAAAAACATGATCAATCTGATTTCGATATTGACCGTTTGGTGATGCTCATGTGTAGAGCCATCTCTTGTGTTGTTGGAAAAGGGTGTTTGCTATGACCAGTGTGTTCTGTTGGCAAAATTCTATTAGCTTTTGCTCTGCTTCATTTTGTACACCAAGGCCAAATTTTCCTGTTACTCCAAGTGTCTCTCGGAGAAGGCAATGGCAACCCACTTCAGTACTCTTGCCTGGAAAATCCCATGGACGGAGGGGCCTGGTGGGCTGCAGTCCATGGGGTCGATAGGAGTCGGACACGACTGAGCAACTTCACTTTCACTTTTCACTTTCACGCATTGGAGAAGGCAATGGCAACCCACTCCAGTACTCTTGCCTGGAAAATCCCATGGACTGGGGAGCCTGGTGGGCTGCCGTCTATGGGATCTCACAGAGTTGAACACGACTGAAGTGACTTAGCAGTAGTAGCCAAGTGTCTCTTGACTTCTTGCTTTTGCATTCCAGTGCCCTATGATGAAAAGGACATCTTTTTTGTGTGTGATGAAAAGGACATCAAAAGATCTTGTAGGTCTTCATAGAACTGGCCAGCTTCAGCTTCTTTGGCATCAGTGGTTGGGGCATAGATTTGGAGTACTGTGATATTGAATGGTTTGCCTTGGAAACAAACCAAGATCATTCTGTTGTTTTGGAGATTGCACCCAAGTACCATGCATTGGGTTTTGCAAGTAAATGCAAAACTTGCATTTACTTGCACTTTGGACTCTTTTGTTGACTTTGAGGGCTACTCCCTTTCTTCTAAGGGATCCTTGCCCACAGCAGTAGATATAACGGTCGTCTGAATTAAATTCACCCATTCCCATTCATTTTAGTTCACTGATTCCTAAGATGTCAGTGTTCACTCTTGCCATCTCCTGCTTGATCACATTCAATTTACCTTGATTTATGGACCTAACATTCCAGGTACCTACGTGATATTCTTCTTCACAGCATTGGACTTTACTTTCATCACCAGATACATCCACAACTGTCATTTCCACTTTGGCCCATCCGCTTCATTCTTTCTGGGGCTATTAGTAATTGCCCTCCACTCTTCGCTGGTAGCATATTGGACATTTTCCAACACGGGGGGCTCACTTTTCAGTGTCATATCTTTTTGCTTTTTTTTTTTAACTTTTATTTTATTTTTAAACTTTACAATATTGTATTAGTTTTGCCAAATATCGAAATGAATCCGCCACAGGTATACCCGCGTTCCCCATCCTGAACCCTCCTCCCTCCTCCCTCCCCTACCCTCCCTCTGGGTCGTCCCAGTGCACCAGCCCCAAGCATCCAGTACCGTGCATTGAACCTGGACTGGCGACTTTTTGCTTTTTTATGCTGTTCATTGGGTTCTTGCGGCAAGAATACTAGAGGGGTTTGCCATTCCCTCCTCCAGTAGACTATATTTTGTTAGAGCTCTCCGCCATGACCCGCCCATCTTGGGTGGCCCTGCACAGCATGGCTCATAGCTTCATTGAGTTCCACAAGCCCCTTGGCCACGACAAGGCTGTAATCCATGAAGGGGACATACACTGTACTTCCATTTATATGATCTCCCGGTAATGACAAAACTGTAGGGACAGATTGCTATGGGCTGAAGATGCCGGGAGGAGTTAATTACAAAGGGTCTTGAGGGAACTGCTTGGGGTTGATGAAACTGTTCTATATCTTGATTTTGGAGATGGTTCCACAGCTGCGTGCATTTTTCAAAACTCATAGGACTGTACACTAATCAAGGGTGAATTTGGCTGGATGTAAATTAAGCCTCAATAGAAAAGGTCACTTAAAGAAAGAGCGTTCATCATCATTGTCTTAGCTGGTTGTCATGACAACCCGGCAACAATCAGGCATGATTATTCATTTTTTCAGCCAACTGTTTTGAGCCTATCCGCACTTTGCAATGCCGCGTCCTTCTAAACCTGCTACTGATTGCTTTCTAGCCCACCAGTCCTCTCAAATTGTTCTTGTCGAGGTCATTAGTGACCGCATATTTGCTCAAGCCCGTGGTTAATTTTCAGCTCTCACTTCCTTGACCTTTTTTCTTTCTTCCTTTCTTCCTTCCTTTCGCTCCTCCCTCCCTCCCCCTCTTTCCTTTCTTTTTTAATTTTTTTCAAGAAACAATCTCAATTTTTTAAAATGTTTTTTAAAAATTTTAATTGGAGGCTAATTACAATATTGTGGTGATTGTTGCCATACATTCACATGAATCAGCCATGGGTGTACATGTGTCCCCCATCCTGACCCTCCTTCCCACCTCCTTCCCCATCCCATCCCTCAGGGTCAAGGTTATTTATTTATTTATTTGGCTACACTGGGTCCTAGTTACAGCAGGTGAGGTATTTTAGCCGCAGCACACAGAATCTTTTGTTGGGGCACACAGACTCTTAGTTGCGGCATGTGGGATCTTGTTCCCTGCCCGAGGGTCAAGCCCAGTCCTCCTGTATTGGGATCAGGGAGTTTTAGGCATTGGACCACCAGGGAAGTCCCTCCTTCTTTCTTTTTCTCTCTCTTTCATTCTCTCTTTCCCTCCCTCTCTCTCTCTCACTGTCTTTCATTCTTTCTTTCCCACTTGGCATCCCAGATGCTCACACCACAGCTCTGTCTCCTCCAGCCTGCAGCTTTCTCGATGCTGCTCTTTCCTGCTCTGCCTTTGACTGTCCTCAGTTTCTTCTTTACCCCATCCCTCCCCATTCACCTGCTTTTCCTCTCCTCCCCACCTCCCTAGGGGAGCACATCCAGCCTTTTGGCACCAGATAGCTCTTAGATACTCATGACTGCCAAATCTGGTTTGCATCTTATCCCCTTCCTTCCTGCGTACCTGGATTTCCAGTGTAATTTTCGTCAGTTGATTTTGCAGTCTCCAAAAAGACATTAAATCAGGGAAGCTTTGACTCACAGCTCAGGGCTGCTGTCACTAGGTTTCGGGCCACTTACTTCACTTCACATTTTCTTTAACTGTTTATTTATTGATGGACATTTAGCTTGTTTTCATATCTTGGTCATTGTGAATAATACTGCAATGAACATGTGAGCCTCAGATATCTCATCAAGACCCAGATTTCTTTTTCTTTGGATATACACCCTGAAGTGGGATTGCTGTCTCACAGGGTAGTTCTATTTTTAATTTCTTGAGAAACCTCCATACTGTTTTCTGTGATGGCTGCACCAATTTGTATTTCCTCCAACAGTGCACAAGTGTTGCTTTTCTCTACATCATTGCCAATACTTGTTATCTCCTGTCTTGTTGAGAATAGCAAAGGTTCATAATCTTGACCTCAACTGGCTAAAAACAACACTGTCCTGAATAAAGCTGATTAAAAGAGCACTATTTCATCTTCTTTTGAATTTGTATAGCTGTAAAAGCTATACACTTCAAAAATGCAAAAACTGGAAACTGATGACCTCCATTAATCTCTCATGGAGAGCTCACCCATATTTGTAGCTGTTGTTCAGTGGCTAAGTCATGTCCGACTCTTTGTAACCCCATGTACTACAGCACGACAGTGTCCCCTGTCTGTCACTATCTCCCAGGGTTTGCTCAAACCCATGTCCATTGAGTTGGTGATACCATCCAACCATCTCATCCTCTGCCACCCCCTTCTCCTTTTGCCTTCAATCTTTCCCAGTGTCAGAGTCTTTTCCAATGAGTCAGTTCTTTGCATCAGGTGGCCAAAGTATTGAAGCTTCAGCTTCAGCACCAGTTCTGCTGTTGCTGCTGCTGCTAAGTCGCTTCAGTCGTGTCCTACTCTATGCGACCCCATAGACGGCAGCCCACCAGTCTCCCCCGTCCCTGGGATTCTCCAGGCAAGAGTACTGGAGTGGGTTGCCATTTCCTTCTCCAATGCATGAAAGTGAAAAGTGAAAGTAAAGTCGCTCAGTCGTGTCCAACCCTTAGCATGGACTGCAGCCTACCAGGCTCCTCTGTCCATGGGATTTTCCAGGCAAGAGTACTGGAGTGGGGTGCCATTGCCTTCTCCACAGCACCAGTTCTTCCTGTGAATATTCAGGGTTGATTCCCTTTAGGATTGACTGGCTTGATCTCCTTGCTGTCCATGGGACTGTCAAGAGTCTTCTCCAGCACTACAATTAGAAAGCATCAATTCTTCAGCGCTCAGCCTTCTTTATGGTCCAACTCTCACATCTGTTCATGACTACTGGAAAAACCATATTAGTGATTTGCAATTAATCCTCTCAAAC
Source organism: Bos grunniens (assembly GCF_055505025.1). NCBI lineage: Eukaryota > Metazoa > Chordata > Mammalia > Artiodactyla > Bovidae > Bos > Bos grunniens. The sequence continues at coordinate 12,064,246 of NC_141171.1, forward strand.
ATTTATTAAAAATGCCAATTTTCAAAGTCAGAACATGTTGTACATTCTGTTCTATCTGATTTATTTACTTGATAAGATATATTGGCTGTTTGGTGATTTGGTAATTGATTAATTAATTGCATATTTTTGGTTGCTCTGGATTCTCGTTGCACGTGGGCTTTCTCTAGTAGTTGGGAGCAGGGGCTACTCTTTGTTGCGGTGCGTGGGCTTCTCATTGCAGTGGCTTCTCTTGTTGAGGAAACAGGCTCTAGGTGTGCAGGTTTCAGTAGTTACAGCTCGTGGGCTCAGTAGTTGCGGCTCATGGGCTCTAGAGAGCAAGCTCAGGAGCTGTGGTGCTCAAGGGCCCAGCTGCTTCTTGGCATGCGCAATCCTCCCAGACCAGGGATCAAACCTGTGTCCTCTGCACTGACAGGTGGATTCTTATCCACTGCACCACCAGGGAAGTCCAGAGACAGGATGTCTTTTAATTTTTGCCTCTGGTCAGTGTTTCTCAATGGGGGAGAGTTGTCCCCCAGGGGACATTTGGTTATAACATTTGAGGGTGGTCGTGTCCATGGTATCTTGGGGGTGGAGGCTGAATATGCTATTAGATGGAAACATCTTACAGAGAACAAGACAGCCCTGCCCTACCCCCCACCACAAAGAGACATCCTGGATTATCCAAGTGGTTCCAAATGTAATCACGTGCATGCTCCATTGCTTTAGTCGTGTCCAACTCTTTGCAATCCCATGAACTGTAGCGCACCAGGCTCCTCTGTCCATGGGATTCTCCAGGCAATACTGGAGTGGGTGTCATGCCCTCCTCCAGGGGATCTTCCCAATCCAGGGATCAAATCTGGGTCTCCTGCATTGCAGGCAGATTCTTTATTGCTGAGTCACTAGGGAAGTCCAATGTAATCACAGGTGTCTTTATATTAACAAGGGGCAGGAGATCAGAGGCAATGTGATGATGGAAGATGGGGGAGAAAGGTACCTGAAGATACTACACTGCTGCCTTTGAAGATGGAGGAAGGGGATGAATCAAGGGATACAAGAAATGCATCTCTAGAACCTGGAAAAGTCGAGGAAGTATGTTCTCTTCTAGAGCTTCCAGAGACATCAAGCACAGGCCTACCAACACTTTGGTTTCAGGTCAGTGGAACCCAGCTGTGAAGTTAAAAGATGCTTGCTCCTTGGAAGAAAAATTATGATGAACCTAGACAGCATATTAAAAAGCAGAGACATCACTTTACCAACAAAGGTCCATGTAGTCAAAGCTATGGATTTTCCACTGGTCATGTATGGATGTGAGAGCTGGACCATAAAGAAGAATGAGCACTGAAGAATTAATGCTTTTAAACTATGGTGTGGGAAAATACTCTTGAAAGTCCTTTGGACAGCAAGGAGATCAAGTTAGCCAATCCTAAAGGAAATCAACCCTGAATGTTCATTGGAAGTACTGGTGCTGAAGCTGAAGCTCCATTACTTTGGCCACCTGATGCAAAGAGTGACTCTGTGCAAAAGACCCTGATGCTGGGAAAGATGGAGGGCAGGAGGAGAAGGGGGGGGCAGAGGATGGTTGGATGGTAGGATCAACTCAATGGACATGAGTTTGAGCATACTCTGGGAGATAGTGAAGGACAGGCAAGCTTGGGGTGATGCAGTGCGTGGGGTCGCAAAGAGTCAGACACGACTGAGCAACTGAACAGCAACTACAGTGGAACCCATTTCAGACAATACAGTTGTGCTATTTTAAGCAACTGAGTTAATGCATGTTTGTTAGAGCAGTGAGAAGAAACTAATACAGATGCTGTTCCATGTTGTGGCTTAATTTATCTAACCAATTTCCTACTGATGTCATTTAGGTTACTTAGAAAAGGTTATTTTATTTTGTGGTTTGTTTGTTTAGAAGGATAATTGTTTTACAGAATTTTGCTGTTTTCTGTCAAACCTCAACACGAATCAGCCCGTGTTTGTTTGTTTTTGTTTCTTTGGCAATTACAAATGATGCACATGGTAGATTGCCAAAATGGTATCAATTCTTCACGCTTCTCTTTTGCCAGTCACTTTGTAGCATTTTATTATTTTTGAATTTTAATTAAAATTTATTTATTAATTTATTTTCGGTTGCACTGACTCTTCGTTGCTGCACAAGGGCTTTCTCTAGTTGTGGTGAGTGGGGGCTGCTCTCTGTTGTGGTTCAGGAGCGTCCCATCGCAGCGGCTTCTCTTGTTGGGGAAAGCCCTGGGAATGTGAGCTGCTCAGTGGTTTGCTGGCTTTAGAGCTTGGGCTCAGTAGTTGTGGCACATGGTCTCAGTTGCTCTGAGGCACGTGGAAAGTTCCCAGACCAGGGATCAAACTTGTTTTCCCTGCTTTGGCAGGTGGATTCTCAATCACTAGACTACCAGGCAAGTCCTAGCATCCTACTGCTTTTACTGTGGGTTTACTATGACTTGCTTTGGGTCAATGGCATGTTGGTAGGAACATGCTTGAAAGGTCCCTATGTGACTAGGCTAACTCTTGCACCACTGACATCACCACGAGGACACACTGGGGATAGCCTTCAGGAGAGTGAGAGACGTGCGGCACAGAGCCAAGTTGCTCTTGTCACTCCACGGTCAGCCAGCTAACCATCAGTCATGTGAGCAAAAAGAGCTAAGATCAGCAAAGCCATTTGATCCTCCACTGACCTCAGACATATGTGCAACAAATTTACTGTCGTATGCCATTGATCACGACGCAGACTTTCTTATCTCTCCTTGCTATTCTTAGGAACTCTGCATTCAGATAGGTAAACCTTTCCTTTTCTCCTTTGCCTTTAGCTTCTCTTCTTTTCTCAGCTATTTTGTAAGGCCTCCTCAGACAACCATTTTGCCTTTTTGCATTTCTTTTTCTTGGGGATGATCTTGATCACTGCCTCCTGTACAATGTCACAAACCTCTGTCCAGAGTTCTTCAGGCACTCCATCAGACCTAATCCCTTGAATCTATTTGTCACTTCCACTGTATAATTGTAAGGGATTTGATTTAGGTCAAACCTGAATGGTCTAGTAGTTTTCCCTGCTTTATTCAATTTAATTCTGACTTTTGCAATAAGGAGTTCATGATCAGAGCCACAGTCTGCACCAGGTCTTGTTTTTGCTGACTGTATAGAGCTTCTCCATCTTCGGCTGCAAAGATTATAATCAACCTGATTTCTGTATTGACCATCTTGTGATGTCCATGTGTAGAGTCATCTCTTGTGTTGTTGGAAGAGGCAAAGGAGAAAAGGAAAGATATACCCATCTGAATGCAGAGTTCCAAAGAATAGCAAGGAGAGATGAGAAAACCTTCCTAAGTGATCAATGAAAAGAAATAGAGGAAAACAATAGAATGGGAAAGACTCTTCAAGAAAATTAGAGATACCAAGGGAACATTTCATGCAAAGATGGGCACAATAAAGGACAGAAATGGTATGGACTAACAGAAGCAGAAGATATTAAGAAAAGGTGGAAAGAATACACATAAAAACTATACAAAAAAGATCTTAATGACCAAGATAACCACAATAATGTGATCATTCACCTAGAGCCAGACATCCTGGAGTGTGAAGTCAAGTGGGCCTTAGGAAGCATCACTACAAACAAAACTAGTGGAGTGATGGAATTCCAGATGAGCTATTTCAAATCCTAAAAGATGATGCTGTTAAAATGCTGCATTCAATATGTCAGCAAATTTGGAAAACTCAGCAGTGGTCACAGGATTGGAAAAGGTCAGTTTTCATTCCAGTCCCAAAGAAGGGCAATGCCAAAGAATGCTCAAACTACTGCACAATTGCACTCATCTCACACACTAGCAAAGTAATGCTCAAAATTCTCCAAGTGAGTTTTCAACAGTATGTATACCTTGAACTTCCAGATGTTCAAGCTCGATTTAGAAAAGGCAGAGGAACCAGAGATCAAATCGCCTACATCCATTGGATCATAGAAAAGCAAGAGTTCGAGAAAAACATCTGCTTTTGCTTCACTGACTATGCCAAAGCCTTCACTGCGTGGATCACAACAAACAGTGGAAAATTCTGCAAGAGATGGGAATACCAGACCACCTTACCTGCCTCCTGAGAAATCTGTATGCAGGTCAAGAAGCAACAGTTAGAATCGGACATGGGAAAAAAAAAAAAAAGAATCGGACATGGAGGAAAGGAATACATCAAGGCTGTATACTGCCACCCTGCTTTTTTAACTTATATGCAGAGTACATCATGCGAAATGCCAGGCTGGATGAAGCAAAGCTGAAATCAAGATTGCTGGGACAAATATCAATAACCTCAGATATGCAGATGATACCACCCTTATAGGAGAAAGCCAAGAGTAATAAAGAGCCTCTTGATGAAAGTGAAAGAGAAGAGTGAAAAAGCTGGCTTAAAACTCAACATTCAGGGACTTCCCTGATGGTCCAGTGGTGAAGACTCCAAGCTCCCAGTGCAGGGGGCCTGGGTTTGATCCCTGGTCAGGGAACTAGATCGCATATGCTGCAACTAGGACCTGATGCAGCCAAATATATATATATATGAACTCAACATTCAAAAAATCAAAGGTCATGGCATATGGCACCATCACTTCATGGCAAATAGATGGGGAAACAATGGAAACAGTGACAGACTTTATTTCCCTGGACTCCAAAATCACTACAGATGGTGATTGCAGCCTTGAAATTAAAAGGAACTTGTTCCTTGGAAGAAAAGCTATGACAAACCTAGACAGGATATTAAAAAGCAGAGATGTTACTTTGCCAACAAAGGTCCATCTAGTCAAAGCTATGGTTTTTCCAGTAGTCATAAATGGATGTGAAAGTTGGACCATAAAGAAAGCTGAGCACCAAAGAATTGAACTGTGGTGTTGGAGAAGACTCTTGAGAGTCCCTTAGACTGCAAGGAGAGCAAACCAGTCAATCCTAAAGGAAATCAGTCTTGAATATTCATTGGAAGGACTAATGTTGAAGGTGAAGCTTCAATACTTTGGCCAGCTGATGTGAAGAACTGACTCACTGGAAAAGACCCTGATGCTGGGAAAGATTGAAGGCATGAGGAGAAGGGGATGACAGAGGATGAAATGGTTGGATGGCATCACTGACTCTATGGACACGAGTTTGAGCAAGCTCCAGGAGTTGGTGATGGACAGGGAAGCCTGGCGTGCTGCAGTCCATGGGGTTGCAGAGTCGCACACGACTGAACGACTGAACTGATGCCACTGATATTTTGTGTTTATTTGTTACACAATATTATCATAGAAATAGGTAACTGATACAAGGTTGTTCTGAACATTTTTACAATTATCTCTCTGGGTTAGGGTTAATGTCAGAAGTGAAATGTTAAGAAATTGGATATCATAGTGGATACCTTTTGGAGTATCTACTTGTCCACAATCCTCTAACCTCCACCCCCTCTCTCTGGGAATCATTCTCCCATCCAAAGGAATGGTTCAGGAAGCCATGTTGGTGCAATGTGATTGCTCTTTCCTCCTAAATTCCAGACACAGTTGATTAGATTTGGAAGTGTATCTCACCCAAACTGTTTTAAAGCCTTAACTCTCCTTTGTAATTGGGACTAAAAGATTTTTTGGTTTAATGTACGCTTGTCCATTGATTGGAAAGCACCATGGAAAGGGGATTATTTTTATTTCATTCCCAACATACTGCATGTAAGAAAAGAATCACCAACCACAGGGAGTGATTACTGGGTTCCAGTCATTCTGCGTTTATTATCTAATTTTCTCACACTAGCCCTATTATTCAAGTCCCACGGTCATTCCCAATTTACAGATGAGAAAACTGAGACTTAGATTAAATACTTTGCCCAAGAGCACGTGTCAGAAAGAAGCAGAGACAGATCTGCCTTTCACATAGCCAACCACAGTGCCGTGTATTCTGCCAGCACGTGGCAGGTGGTCAATAAACATTTGAACATGAATGAAGGGATGGAATCTTTTTTGGTGTTAATTCTAGCAGGTCCTGTAGGTCTGTATAGAATTGTTCAACTTCAGCTTCTTTGGCATTAGTGATTGGGGCATAGACTTGGATTACTATGATGCTGAATGGTTTGCCTTGGAAACAAACCAAGATCATTCTGTCGTTTGTGAGGTTGCACCCAAGTACTGCATTTCGAATTCTTTTGTTGACTATGTGGGCTACTCCATTTCTTCTGAGGGATTCTTGACCACAATAGTAGGTATAATGGTCATCTGAATTAAATTTTTCCTTTCTGTCCATTTTAGTTCAACTGATTCCTAAAATATCAGTATTCACTCTTGCCATCTCTTGCCTGATCACATCCAGTTTACTTTGATTCATGGACCTAATATTCCAGGTTCCCATGCAGTATTGTTATTTACAGCATCAGACTTTACTTTCACCACCAGACACATCCACAACTGGGCATTGTTTCTGTTTTTGCCCAGCCTCTTCACTCTTTCTGGAGCTATTTCTCCGCTCTTCCCCAGTGGCATATGGACATCTACCCACCTGGGGGGCTCATCTTCCGGTGTCGTATCTTTTTTGCCTTTTCATACTGTTCATGGGGTTCTTGAGGCAAGAATACTGGAGTGGTTTGCCATTCCCTTCTCCAGTGGACCACACTTCATCACCGACTCAATGCACGTGAGTTTGAGCCAACTTTGGGAAATAGTGAAGAACAGGGGAGCCTGGTGTGCTGTAGTCCATGGGGTCACAAAGAGTTGGACATGACTTAGCGACTGAGCAACAGCAATAGGGATGGTGCAGAGTGAGAAGACTGAAGCTAACGTGCAGGTATTGAAGACCTACTACGTTGTGATGATTTTTTAGGACAGGTCCTAGTTCCTGTGAGAAGAAAATTTGTTCTGCATTATATGCGGTAAGGCATGTCCTTCCCTTTTAACATCATTATCAGCATAATCATAATTTTGCTTAAGCTACCTTTATTTAGCTTATGCTAAGAACTTCTAAAAAATAAATAAACATAAGATGCATATTTAGGTTTTAAATAATATTTCTGTAATATAAATGTAATAAATAATATTAATATAACCTTGCCCTCCCAACAGTTTATAACAATGTTTACTCCCACAACAGCATAAATTAATGTCTGTCTTTCCACATCCTAGCCCACACTAGATATTACCAATTAAAAAATTTTTTAATTTACTTTTTGTTTAAAAAAAAATTTATTTATTAATTTGACTGTGCTAGGTCTCAGTTGCAGCATGCAATGTCTTTAGTTGCAGTGTCCAGGATCTTAGTTCCCTGACCAGGGATCTAACCCTGGGCCCCCTGCATTGGGAGCGTGGAGTCTTAGCCACTGGACCACCAGGGAAGTCCTTCAGTTTTTTTTTTTTTAATGTACAGGGAAGAGACAAGCTTCCTTTTATTTTCTCCGGGCTGGTAGATAAAGTTCTCCTGGTACCCATTCCCTAGGGTACTACCTAGTCCCACCGGAGTTCCAGCTCTATGTGGAAAATGTCAATTGCTATTTATCTGTTCACTCAGGACATGAGGCCCCATCTCTTGCCTTGCAGAGTCAGTAAAGCCCCTAATACTTCCTCTGTATTATGCTCTACAAGCTTTCTTGGTGCCATGTTGCATGCTTACCTCCTGACTCTCAGCTGTCTCTTTTCTGACTTCTGGGAAACCTTTTATTTCTTTTAAACGTTTTGTTTATTGTTTATTGGCTGCACCGGGCCTCTGTTGCTGTGAAAGGGCTTTCTCTAGTTGCGGCGAGGTGGGCTACTCTCTAGTCGCGGTGCGAGGGCTTCTCATCATGGCAGCTTCTCTCGTGGTGGAGCATGGCCTCTAGAGCATGCAGGCTTCAGTAGCTGTGGCACATGGATTTAGTTGCCCCTTGGCATGTGGGATCTTCCCAGACCAGGAATCGAACCCATGTCTCCTGTACTGGCAGGTGAATTCTCAACCGCTGGACCACCAGGGATGTCTCTTTTATTACTTTAAAGCTCACTTGTGCGTGTATGGGGCTTCCCAGGTGGCTCAGTGGTAAAGAATCTGCCTGCCAATGCAGGAGCCACAGGAGACTCTGGTTCAATCCCTGGGTCGGGAAGATCCCCTAGAGGAGGAAATGACAATCCACTCCAGTATTCTTGCCTGGATAATTCCACGGACAGAGGAGGCTGGTGGGCTATAGTCCATAGGGTCACAGAGTCAGATATGACTGAACACGAATGCAGAGACACACACGTGTCTATTTGTATGGCATCATTGAACATTAGGGAAATGCAAATGAGAACCCCAGCAAGATTTGACTACACACTCACCAGAATGACTATCATCCAAAGGATGGATGATGCCAATTGCTGGCAAGGCTGGGGAGTATCGTGCCCACTGCCGATGGAAAGCAGTATGGTAAAAGCTTTTTTATGGAGTTAAATGTATGCTCACCAGATGGTATTTCCGAAGCTGAGTACTTTCCCAGGATAAATGAAAACACATGTCCACACCAGAGCTTGTATGTGATCATTCACAGCAGCTCTGTTTGTAATAGGCAAACATTAGCAGCAAGCCAAATGTCTATCAACAGGTGAGCAGACAAACCGTGGTCCAGCCATACAATGGCATATAATACAAAGGAACAGAAACTGGTACACAGACCAATGTGGATGAATCTCAAAAGCATTATGTTTCGTGAAAGGAGCCGGACACAAAAGAGGAGTTCATTTGTGTAAAATTATAGAATAGATGAGTTTACTCTACAGTGACAGAGAACAGATTGGTGGTGACTTGGAGGCAGGGATAGGGTGTTGATAATAAAGGGGCAAGAGGGAACTTTTGGGGTGATGGAAATGTTCTGAATGTTGATGGTGTTGGTGGTGATTACAGGTGGTGTGCGCTAGTAAAAACGCATCAAACTGTATACATCAGATGGATGCATTGTATTGTAGGCAATTTCTATCTCCATAACATTGATTACAGTGTGTTCTGTGTTATCTGGTAAGGACTCAATATATTGTCAGGGTTTTCTCCATCAGACTCCACCTGGAGGTCTTCAGCATATCTTTTGCCAGACCAACCGTTTTTAAGGACCCACTTTGTGGGGGACAGTAAAGTGATGTCTTTTTAAAAATAATTGTATTTATTTATTTATTTTTGGCTGTGCTGGGTCTTCATTGCTGCGCATGGACTTTCTAGTTGAGACCAGCTGGGGTTGCTCTCTGGTTGTGATGTGGGGTTGCTCTCTGGTTGTGATGTGCAGGCTTCTCATCGCAGTGACAACTCTTGTTGCAGAATATGGGCTCTAGGTGTGTGGGCTTCAATAGTTGTGACTTCTGGGTTCTCGAGCACAGGCTAGATAGGTGTGGCCAACAGGCTTAGTTGCTCTGCGGCATGTGGGACCTTCCCGGATCAGGGATGGAACCTGTGTCTCCTGCATTGGCAGGCAAATTCTTTATCACTGAGCCACCAGGCAAGCCCCATAAAGTGCTTTCTTATTTAATAATCCCTTCATCATGATTATCCATTCAAGATTTTTAATTTTATAAGGCTTCATAGTAACTGTTATGGATTGAATAATTTTTCCCCACAGTCTTAGACCCTTCAGGCTGCTATAACAGAATATGATAGTCTGGATGGCTTAAAAACAACAGAATTTATTTCTCCCAGTTGTGGAGGTTGGGAAGTTCAAGATCAAGGCACTTATAGATTCAGTACCTGTCGAGGGCCTGCTTCCTAGATGGCCAACTTCTCCTTGTGTTCTCAGGTGGCAGAAGGGATGAGGGAGCCCTCTAGGGTCTCTTCTTAAAAGGACATGAATCAGGACTTCCCTGGTGGTCCAGTGGTTAAGAATCCACCTTGCAATGCAAGGGACACTGGTTCAACCTCTGGCCCAGGAACTAAGATCCCACATGTTGCAGAGCAACTAAGCCCATGTGCCACAGCTACTGAGCCAGCACTCTAGAGCTTGGAAGCTGCAACCACTGAGCCCATGTACTACAGCTACTGAAGCCTGCGCACCCTAGAGCTCACGCTGCACAACAAGAGAAGCCGTTGCAGTGAGAAGGCTGCGCGTGGCTATGAATAGTGCCCTTGCTTGCTGAACTGAAGAAAGCTAACATGTAGCAATGAACACCCAACACAGCCAATAAATAAATAAATCTACAACAAAAAAGGACATGAATCTGAATCCCACTCTAGAAGGCTCCACCTTGATAGCCTGATTGCCACCCAAAGATCCCCTACCGGCAATTCCATCACATTAGGGTTAGGATTTCAACATATGACTTTTGGAGGAATACATTCAGTCCATAGCATACTTGAAAGTCTTACCTTGAAGCCCTATCTCCCAGAACATGGGAACCTGACCGTATTTGGAAATAGGGTCATTGCAGATGTAACTGGTTAAAATGAGGTCATTAGAGTGGACTCTAATCCAATATGACTGATGTCCTTGTAAAAAATGGGAAGCACAGTCACAGCCATGCCTATAGGGAGAATGCCATGTGAGCATGAAGACAGCCATCTAGAAGCCAAGGAGAGAGGCGGGAGCGGACTCTTCCCTCACAGCTCTCAGAAAGGACCAGTGCTGTTGCCGGCTTGAGTTTGGACTTTTAGTCTCCAGCACCATGAGTGAACAGTTTGATTGTTTAAATGTCCCAGTCTTCCTTCAGTATCTGTGGGGCATTCTTTTCAGCACCCCCACGGGTACCAAAACTCAGGGATGTTCAAATCCCTTACAGTTGGATTTATGAATTCATGGGTCCCCAGATCTGAGGACTGGTTGAATCCCTGGAATCCCTAGAACCCACATATGCCGAGGGCCAATTGTAGTTCATCCTGGCTGACCTAGAAAACTAAAACAGCAACTTAGGGTTCACTTTGTTATACAGCAGAAACCAACACATCATTGTAAATCAACTATATCCAATAAAATTAATTATACCACATACATACTCACACACACATATGTACATGTATATATATATGTGTGTGTATATATATATATAAATCATTAAGATAGGATGTGCCAAAGCTGGTCTGACCACAGATTCAATTCCAGAGTTTGATCGCTTTCACTGTGTCCTTTCTTGGTTAAATGATTGGCTCACACGAGTAAGGGACGGGGGCATTTCATCTAGCATTTTGATCTCTTGCTTACCTCTCTCCTGATTGCCTCCCCCTCACTTTACAGAGAGACTGGACTTTGCTCAGGATTTATAAGCAGCAATTCTCCAGCCTGGGTGGCTGGCAAAGACATTCGCCGTGTGGGCGGTGGATGGTGTCAGAGTGTCGTATTTCCCAGCAGCTCCCTGTGTGCAGTTTCAGCTATGGGACTCAGAGAGTGACCTCCACCATGCTGGAGGGCATGATATGTTTGGCCAGCTGCCTGCTCTTTCGGCCAAAGGAAACATGATTGGGAGAACATAAATAATGACCCTCTTCCTTTGGGAGAGCTGGCTTAACGAGAGAGATCACTATAGATGTAAATGTGTATGTGGAACAGTTCTTAAGATTTATTGGGGGTGAGTGGGATGGATTAGGAGATTGGGATTGATATATATACACTGCTATATATAAAATAGATAATTAATGGAACCTACTGTATAGCACAGGGAACTCTACTCAGTGCTCTGTGGGGACTTAAATGGGAAGGAAATCCAAGGAAGAGGGGATATATATAGACACTTGTGGCTTCACTTTGCTGTGTAACGGAAACGAACACAACATTGCAGAGCAACTACATGCCAATAAAAATGATTTACTGGGGATTCCTTGGAGAATGTATTTTCCCTTTTGTATCTGTTCCCTTTGGTAGCCAGTGAAGAAAAAAAAAAATCAGGTCAAGCACACTGCTGAGAAAAATGACCTGAATCACAGGGATTCAGAAAGTAACTGATGGTGCTCTGGCAACAAAAAACTCGTTAAAACTCCATTTGCCATCCGGTTCCACTCTCTCCTGTTTTCTACCTTGTTCTGTGCCGTTGGAGGCTAACCAGTAAGAATGACATCACTGGGTTTTATTGTCTCCTGGCGTACTGGTGAGTGTTCTCCTGAGTAACAACCAATGTGGTTGTTGTTCAGTCGCTAAGCCATGTCCGATTCTTTGCAACCCCATGGACTGCAGCATGCCAGGCTTTCCTGTCCTTCACTATCTCCTGGAGTTTGCTCAAACTCATGTCCATCGAGTCCGTGATGCCATCCAACCATCTCATCCTCTGTCACCCCCTTCTCCTCTTGCCCCCAGTTTTCCCCAGCATCAGGATCTTTTCCAGTTGAGTTGGCTCTTCACATCAGGTGGTCAAAGTATTGGAGCTTTAGCTGCAGCATCAGTCCTTCCAATGAATATTCAGGACTGATTTCCTTTGACGGGTTTGATCTCCTTGCAGTCCAAGGGACTCTGGAGTCTTCTCCAGCACCACAGTTTGAAAGCATCAATTCTTCGGCACTGAGCCTTCTTTATAGTCCATACATGACTACTGGAAAAACCATGGCTTGGTTAAAGAGCCTCTTGACGAGGGTAAAACAGGAGAGTGAAAAAGCTGGCTTAAAAGTCAATGTTTGAAAAACTAAGATCATGGCATCCAGTCCCATCACTTCATGGCAAATAGAAGGGGAAAAAGTGGAAACAGTGACAGATTTTATTTTCTTGGGCTCCAAAATCACTGTGGATGGTGACTGTAGCCATTAAATTAAAAGACGCTAGTTTTCAGGTTAGGTACAGAAATGACCTCTCTGAGTGAGTGATATTGTTAATGAAAGTGGGGGTCCAGCTGCTCACTGCTCACAAGTGCATAAAGGGGCAAAGTCGGTGGAAGGGAAAGTTTACTTTATCTGGGATGTTGGCAACTAAGTGGGTCGGGGAGGTGGGTCCAAAGGCTGACCTCCCATTCTGCACTCTACACTTTCCACCTGAGCCCCGATTTTCCCCTCTCACACAGTCCCCGCCCTGGGAAGGCCACTGACAATCAGCGGGCAAGAGCTTTTATAGATGGAGGGAGGGGAATACATGCAGAAAAAGCACAGTCAGCTCTGACAATCATCTTGAAATTGCTCGTGCAGTCTGACAAATGTCATCTTGATTTTTTTTTTGGCCCTGCCTCACAGCTTGTGGGATCTTAGTTCCCTGCCCCGTAATTGAACTTGGGACCCCAGGAGAGAAAGCGCAGCATCCTAACCACTGGACCGCTAAGGACTTCCCCCATCTTGATTTTAGTCGAGTTAATCTTCAGTTCCAGGGTCAGTTTGTCCCCATTTCCTTGAGGCCAGTTCTTGGAACTGTGGAAGCTTATGTCACGGCTAAAGTTTGGTCATCATGTCGTTAACTTCTTCCACCTGGTGGGGGTTTCAGTATCTACCAGACAGCTCACAGAATGTGGCTCAGAATATTATCTGTAGCCCTTGGGAAGGAACTAAAGGGCCTGGACTTTGGTTACTGACTAAACTATTGTTGTGTAGTCTTGTTTGACTGCTTGTCTTTGTTTCTGCATTTTCTTGCTTCTCTGATTAAACTTACTCTGTGGGTAAAGTTTTTTCACAAAAGGCAGGTGGAGAACATGGTGGGAAGGACCATAGGGTCCCACTCCATTACAGTATTATATCAGAGACCTGAACAAGTGATGGGGTGAGCTTGTGGGTTCCCTGAGACAAGGCAGAGGGAACAGCTGGTATGAAGCCCCTGAGGCCTAGTTTTTTGGCTAAATGTTCAGTGGGGAGAACACGTTTATTGAACACCTTAGCATCTCGCAGAAAGTTTATTAAGTGATCTCACCACACATTAAATCATTCCAGCAATGACTGCTGAGCATTTACCAAAATCCACCCCCTCTTCTTCTCAGGGATGCAGCTAGAATACATTCTCTAGCCTTTCTTGCAGTGGGTGCAGCTGATTTAAGTGGGAATTAAATGAAGTACCATCCTGGATATGTCTGAACTGGCTGACCATTATCCTCCCAGTCTTCTGATTGGCTCAGCACGTTACACTGCCTTCTAAAACGTCTTCGGTCATCATTTTTGTGGGCAGAATTGGAAAAGCAGTGGAAATTGTTGAGAAGGTACCCAGACTTTATCTGTTGGGCCAACTTCATCTTTCTTTGGGCTTCCTTGATAGCTCAGTTGGTAAAGAATCTGCCTCCAATGCAGGAGACCCAGTTCAATTCCTGGATTGGGAATATCTGCTGGAGAAGGGAATGGCTACCCACTCCAATATTCTGGCCTGTATAGTCGATGGGGTCGCAAAGAGTTGGATAAAACTGAGTGACTTTCATCTTTATTCCTTTGAAATTCTGTTTTAAACTTTTTAATTGGAGGATAATTGTTTTACAGTGTTGTGTTGGTTTCTGCTGTACAACAATGCAAATCGGCCATAAGAATATATATCCCCTCCCTCTCGAATCCCTCCCACTCCACCCCCATCCTACCCCTCTAGGTGGTCACAGAGTGCCAGACTGGGCTCCCTGTGTTATATAGCAGCTTCCCACTACTTATCTATTTTACACATGAGTGAGTGAAGTCGCTCAGTCGTGTCCGAATCTTTGCGACCCCATGGACGGTAGCCTACCAGGCTTCTCGGTCTATGGGATTTTCCAGGCAAGAATACTGGAGTGGGCTGCCATTTCCTTCTCCAGGGGATCTTCCTAACCCAGGGATCGAACCCAGGTCTCCTGCATTGCAGACAGATGCTTTACCGTCTGAGCCACTAGGGAAGCCCTATTTTACACATAGTAGTGTATATATGTCAATGCTACTGCCTCAATTAGTCCCACTTTCTCCTTTCCCTGCTGTGTTCTCAAGTCCATTTTCTGCATCTGCATCTCTATTCCTGCCCTGCAGATAGTTTCATCAGCACCATTTTTCTAGATTCTGTATATATATGTGTATGTGTGTGCATTAATATACGATATTTGTTTTTCTCTTTATAACTTACTTCACTCTGTATAACAGGCTCTAGGTTAATCCACCTCAGTTCAACTGACTCATCAATACTTTAATAAGTCCACGTAAAAATTCACTCTAGGTGCCTTGATTATACGCTGCTTATATAGAATGTTTAGACATGGAAGCAATATCTAGACCATGCGAAAGAGATGAAATGGTTACTCCATCTCAATGTACATTGTTTTACCCCATGCATATAACTGCTCATAGCATGGAGAAACTGTCACAACAAATCAATGGGAAGCATCTTTCTTTTTACTTGTAAGCAGTAAAAAGAAAATTAAAAGTAATTTTTTTTCTGAAGAAGTAAATTTCTTTAATTAATTATTTTTTTGTTTGTAAAATTTTTACAATTTTGTGTGGGTTTCTGCCATACAACAACATGAATCAGCCATAGGTACACATATATCCCCTCCTTTCTGAACCTCCCTCCCATGTCCCTCCCCATCCCACCTCTCTAGATTGATACAGAAGCCCTGTTTGAGTTTCCTGAGCTATACAGCAAATTCCTGTTGGCTATATATTTTACACATGCTAATATGAGTTTCCCTGTTACTCTTTCCATACATCTCACCCTCTCCACCCCTCTCCCCATGTCCATAAGTCTGTTCTCTATGTCTGTTTCTCCACTGCTGCCCTGTAAATAAATTCTTCAGCACCATTTTTATAGATTCTATATATATGCATTAGAATACGATATTTATCTTTCTCTTTCTGACTTACTTCACTCTGTATAATAGGTTCCAGGTCCATCCACCTCATCAGAACTGACTCAAATGCATTCCTTTTTATGGCTGAGTAATTTTCCATTGTGTATGTGTACCACAACTTCTTTATCCATTCACCTGTTGATGGACATCTAGGTTGCTTCCATGTTCTAGCTATTGTAAATAGTGCTGCAATGAACAATGGGATACATGTGTCTTTTTCAATTTTGGTTCCCTCAGAGTATATGCCTAGGAGTGGGACTGCTGGGTCATATGGTGGTTTTATTCCTATTTTTTTAAGGACTCTCCATACCATCTCCCATAGTGGCTGTATCAATTTACATTCCCACTGACAGTGCAAGAGCTTTCCCTTTTCTCCACACCCTCTCCAGCATTTATTGTTTGTAAACGTTTTGATGATGGCCATTCTGACTGGTGTGAGGTGATATCTCATTGTGGTTTTGATTTGCATTTCTCTAATAATGAGTGATGTTGAGTATCTTTTCATGTGTTTGTTAGCCATCTGTATGTCTTCTTTGGCAAAATGTCTGTTTAGGTCTTTTTCCTACTTTTTGATTGGGTTGTTTGTTTTTCTGGTATTGAGTTGTATGAGCTGCTTGTATATTTTGGAAATTAATCCTTTGTCAGCTGTTTCATTTGCTATTATTTTCTCCCATTCCGAGGGT
This sequence comes from Bos grunniens, assembly GCF_055505025.1. NCBI lineage: Eukaryota > Metazoa > Chordata > Mammalia > Artiodactyla > Bovidae > Bos > Bos grunniens. The sequence goes on from NC_141171.1 coordinate 12,080,506, forward strand.
TGTCTTTTCACCTTGCTTGTAGTTTCCTTTGCTGTGCAAAAGCTTTTAAGTTTAATCATGTCCCACTTGTTTACTTTTGTTTTTATTTCCGTTACTCTAGGAGGGGGGTCATGGAGGATCTTGCTTTGATTCATGTCATCAAGTGTTCTGCCTGTGTTTTCCTCTGAGAGTTTTATAGTTTTGGGTCTTACATTTAGGTCTTTAATGCATTTTGAGTTTATCTTTGTGTTTGATGTTAGGAAGTGTTGTAATTTCTTTCTTTTACATGTAGGTGTCCAGTTCCTAGCACCGTTTATTGAAGAGGCTGTCTTTGCCCCATTGCGTATACTTGTCTCCTTTGTCAACAATAAGGTACCCATGAGGGCACCTTGCGCTGCAAATGCCTGCACAGCGGAGCAACCCTGAGTGGTTGGCCCAGCCGACAGGTCTTACCAGTTAGTGCGGATGACTCAACCAGAGAACATGTACACTCTGAATGGATTTACTGTCAGATCCAAATGTGTTGTGTGGTCAAGTCTCAGAAACATGTGGTCTAAACGTGAGATTTTGGAAATAACTGAAGAGGGCACAAAGGTTTTGGACCTTTCAAATGGCGTAGAGGAGGTGGTGAACACTGAGATGTCTGGAACGGTACACCCAAATTGGATAAGAGTCCGTCTGAGAAAAGAGGCCTGGAGATGACAGAGATTTAACTGTGGATCTGTACGTGTGATCAGTCAGTCCAAAGCTGCTCTGCAATAAGTGCCATCTTTACCAGACCAACAAAAATATTTGAGAAAATTGAGAGGTGTAGACGAGAAATTGTCATTTTTGAAAACTTTGTGTTGAAAACAAAACAGATCTTAGACTGCCTGTGTGGTGTATTCATAGTGCTGTTTCTGTATATGTGGAGGTGAGATGTTTCCTCTCCCTTTAAATATGTCGTCTTTCTAATCAGTTGGGAGGATTTATTTTGCTAAACAGTTTGCTAACACATTACTCACATTGCAAAAAAAAAAAAGTGTATTTTGGTTTCTTCTGAATAATAGTGTTTAAGATAGAAAATTATAGGTTTCTGACAAGCATATTATATGATACTACTTGGGGGGATGGCTTTGTTAGCAGTAACTCCTACAAAATTTTTGTTTTGTTTCTGAAGCTTTGCTGTTCCAGTTTGACTAATACTCTGAATTTAGAAGTATACTAATATGACACAAGATTTAAATCAAGTTTGTCCTTAAAAGTTAAAAAAAAAAAAAGATACTCATAGGTGCGTGGATTTATTTCTGGGCTTTCTATCTTGTTCTGTTGGTCAATATTTCTGTTTTTGTGACAGCACCATACTGTCTCGTTGACTGTAGCTTTATAGTATAATCTGAAGTCAGGAAGGTTGATTCCTCCAGCTCCATTCTTCTTTTTCCAGATCGCTTTGGCTGTTCGGGATCATTTGTGTTTCCATGTGAATTGTGAAATTTTTTGTTCTAGTTCTGTGAAAAATGTCATTGGTAATTTGATAGGTATCTCATTGAATCTGTAGATTGCATTTGGTAGTATAGTCATTTTCACAATATTGATTCTTCCTACCCAGGAGCATGGAATATCTCTCCATCTGTTTGTGTCATCTTTGATTTCTTTCATTAGTGTCTTATAATTTTCTGTGTACAGTTCTTTTGTCTCCTGAGGTAAGTTTATTCTAGATATTTAATTCTTTTTGTTGCAATGGTGAATGGGAATGATTCCTTAATTTCTCTTTCTGATTTTTCATTGTTAGTATATAGAAATGCAAGTGATTTCTGTGTATTGATTTTGTATCCTGTAACTTTGCTAAATTCACTGATTAGCTCTAGTAATTTTCTGACACTATCTTTAGGGTTTTCTATATACAGTATCATGTCATCTGCAAAGAGAGAGAGGCTTACTTCTTTTCTGATCTGGAATCCTTTTATTTTTTTTCTTCTCTGATTGCTGTAGCTGGGACTTCCAGAATTATATTGAATAATAGTGGAGAAAGTGGACACCCTTGTCTTGTTCCTGATCTTAGGGGGAATGCTTTCAGTTTTTCACCATTGAGAATAATGTTTGCTGTAGGCTTATCATATATGGGTTTTACTATGTTGAGGTAGGTTCCTTTTATGCCCATTTTTTGAAGAGTTTCAACCATAAATGGGTGCTAAATTTTGTCAAAGGCTTCTTCTGCATCTATTGAGATTATCATATGATTTTTATCTTTCAATTTATTAATATGGTGTATCACATTGATTGACTTGCATACATTTAGGAATCCTTGCATCCCTGGAACAAATCCAAGTTGATCATGGTGTATGAGCTTTTTCATGTGTTGCTGAATTCTGTTTGCAAAAATTGTGTTGAGGATTTTTGCATCTATGCTCATCAGTGATGTTGGCCTGTAGTTTTCTTTTTTGTGTGTTGTCTTTGTCTGGTTTTGATATCAGGATGAATGGTGGCCTTGTAGAATGAGTTTGGAAGTGCTCCTTCCTCTGCAATTTTTTGAAAGAATTTTAGAAGGATAGGCATTGGCTCTTCTCTAAATGTTTGATAGAATTCTCCCTTGAAGCCATCTGGTCCTGGGCTTTTGTTTTTTGGGAGAATTTTGATCACAGCTTCAATTTTAGTACTTATAATTGGGTTGTCCATAACTTCTATTTCTTCCTGGTTCAGTCTTGGAAGATTGAATTTTTCTAAGAATCTGTCCACTTTTTTCAGTTTATCCATTTTATTGCCATATAGTTGTTCATAATAGTCTCTATAATCCTTTGTATTTCTTCATTGTCTGTTTTAATCTCTCCTTTTTCATTTCTAATTTTGTTGATTTGATTCTTCTCTCTTTTTTTCTTGATGTGTCTGGCTAAAGGTTTGTCAATTTTGTTTATTTTCTCAAAGAACCAGCTTTCAATTTTATTAATGTTTACTATTATTTCTTTCATTTCTTTTTCATTTATTTCTGCTCTGATCTGTATTATTTCTTTCCTTCTACTAATTTTGGTGTGTGGGTGTGTGTTTGGTTCTTTTTCCAGTTGTTTTAGGTATAAAGTTAGGTTGTCTATTCGATGTTTTTCTTGTTTCTTGAGGTAGGATTGTATTACTATAAACTTCCCTCTTGGAATGTGGCACCCCACTCTAGTACTCTTGCCTGGAAAATCCCATGGATGGAAGAGCCTGGTAGGCTGCAGTCCATGGGGTCGTGAAGAGTCGGACACAACTGAGCGACTTCACTTTCACTTTTCACTTTCATGCATTGGAGAAGGAAATGGCAACCCACTCCAGTGTTCTTGCCTGGAGAATCCCAGGGATGGGGAAGCCTGGTGGGCTGCTGTCTCTGGGGGTGCACAGAGTCGGACATGACTGAAGTGACTTAGCAGCAGCAGCAGCATAGGTTTTTGAGTTGTCATGTTTTCATTGTCATTTGTTTCTAGAAATTTTTTTACTTCCCTTTGATTTCTCCAGTAACCTATTCGTTATTTAGAAATGTATTGTTTAATCTCCATGTGTTTGTGTTTCTTACAATTTTTTCTTGTAATTGATATCTAGTCTCATAGCATTGTGGTTGGAGAAGATGCTTGATGTGATTTCAATTTTCTTTAATTTACTGAGGTTTGGTTTGTGACCTAAGATGTGGTCTATTCTGGAAAACGTTCCACGTGCACTTGAGAAGAAGGTGTATTCTTCTGCATTTGGATGGAATGTCCTGAAGATATCAATGAGAATCCATCTCATCTAAGACTTGTGTATCATTTAAGACTTGTGTTTCCTTATTAATTTTCTGTTTTGATGATCTGTCCATTGGTGTGACAGGTGTTAAAGTCTACTATTATTGTGTTACTGTCAGTTTCTCCTTATATGTCTGTTAGTGTTTGTCTTATGTATTGAGGTGCTCCTATGTTGGGTACATAGATATTTACAATTGTTATGTCTTCCTCTTGGATTGATCCTTTGATCATTATGTAGTGTCCTTCCTTATCTCTTGTAATCTTCTTTATTTTAAGGTCTATTTTGTCTGATATGAGGTATTCTCCAGCTTTCTTTTGCTTCCCATTTGCATGGAATATATTTTCCCATCCTCTCACTTTCAGTCTATATGTGTCTTTAAGCCTGAAGTGGGTTTCTTGTAGACAGCATACACATGGGTCTTGTTTTTGTAACCATTCAGCCAGTCAGTGTCCTTTGGTTGGAACATTTAATCCATTTATATTTAAAGTAATTATTGATATGTATATTCCTATTGCCATTTTTTTAATTGTTTGAGATTGATTTTGTAGAACTTTTTTCTTCTCTTGTATTTCTTGTCTATATAAGCCCATTTAACTTTTGTTGTAAAGCTGGTTTGGTGATACTGAATTCTCTTAACTTCTGCTTGTCTGAAAAGCTTTTTATTCCTCCATCAATTTTGAATGAGATCCTTCCCGGGTACAGTAATCTTAGTTGTAGGTTTTTCCCTTTCAGTACTTTAAATATATCCTGCCATTCCCTTCTGGCCTGCAGAATTTCTGCTGAAGGATCAGCTGTTAAATCTTTGGGGTTTCTCTTGTATGTTACTTGTTGCTTTTCCCTTGCTACTTTTAATATTCTTTCTTTGTGTTTAGTCTTTACTAGTTTGATTAGTGTCTTGGTGTGTTTCTCCTTGGGTTTATCCTGTATGGGACTCTGTTCCTCTTGGACTTGATTGACTATTTCCATTTCCATGTTGCGGAAATTTTCAACTATAATCTCTTAAAAATTTTCCTATACCCTTTATTTTTCTCTTCTTTTTCTGAAACTTCTATAATTCAAATGTTGGTGCATTTGATAATATCCCAGAGGTCTTGGAGACTATCCTCAGTTCTTTTCATTCTTTCTACTCTATTCTGCTCTTCAGAAGTTATTTCCAGCATTTTATCTTCCAGCCCACTGACTCATTCTTCTGCTTCAGATATTCTGTGATTGATTCCTTCTAGAGTATTTTTAATTTCAGTAATTGTGTTGTTTGTCTCTGTATGTTTATTCTTTAATTCTTCTAGGTCTTTGTTAATTGATTCTTGCTTCTTCTCCATTCTGTTTTCAAGGTTTTTGATCATCTTTACTATCATTATTCTGAATTCTTTTTCAGGTAGTTTGCCTATTTACTCTTCATTTATTTGGACTTATGTGTTTCTAGTTTGTTCCTTTTCATTGTTATTTTTTTAAACTTACTGTGTTTGCAGTCTCCTTTTCCCAGGCTTCAAATTTGAATTCTTTATTCCTTTTGGTTTCTGCCCTCCTAAGCTTCGACATGGAACAACAGACTGGCTCCAAATAGGAAAAGGAGTACGCCAAGGCTGTATATTGTCACCCTGCTTATTTAACTTATATGCAGAGTACATCATGAGAAACGCTGGGCTGGAAGAAACACAATTTTCCTGGAATCAAGATTGCCAGGAGAAATATCAATAACCTCAGATATGCAGATGACACCACCCTTATGGCAGAAAGTGAAGAGGAACTAAAAAGCCTCTTGATGAAAGTGAAAGTGGAGAGTGAAAAAGTTGGCTTAAAGCTCAACATTCAGAAAACGAAGATCATGGCATCCGGTCCCATCACTTCATGGGAAATAGATGGGGAAACAGTGGAAACAGTGTCAGACTTTATTTTTGGGGGCTCCAAAATCACTACAGATGGTGACTACAGCCATGAAATTAAAAGACGCTTACTCCTTGGAAGGAAAGTTATGTCCAACCTAGATAGCATATTCAAAAGTAGAGACATTGCTTTGCCAACAAAGGTCCGTCTAGTCAAGGCTATGGTTTTTCCAGCGGTCATGTATGGATGTGAGAGTTGGACTGTGAAGAAAGCTGAGTGCTGAAGAATTGATGCTTTTGAACTGTGGTGTTGGAGAAGACTCTTGAGAGTCCCTTGAACTGCAAGGAGATCCAACCAGTCCATTCTGAAGGAGATCAGCCCTGGGATTTCTTTGGAAGGACTGATGCTAAAGCTGAAACTCCAATACTTTGGCCACCTCATGTGAAGAGTTGACTCACTGGAAAAGACTCTGATACTGGGAGGGATTGGGGGCAGGAGGAGAAGGGGACGACAGAGGATGAGATGGCTGGATGGCATCACTGACTTGATGGACGTTAGTCTGAGTGAACTCTGGGAGTTGGTGATGGACAGGGAGGCCTGGCGTGCTGCGATTCATGGGGTCGCAAAGAGTCGGACACGACTGAGCGACTGAACTGAACTGAAGCTTGGTCCTGTGGTTTGTGTAAGTTTTATATAGGGTGAGATTTGTGCTGAGGTTTTGTTTGTTTGTTTGTTTGTTTTCCTCTGATGTGCAGCATTGAGTGAGGTGGTGATCCTGTCTGCTGATGATTTGGTTTGTATTTTTGTTTGTTGTTTAGATGAGGTGTGCTGCACAGGGTGCTACTGGTAGTTGGGTGATGCCAGGTCTTGTATTCAAGTGGTTTCGTTTGTATGAGTTCTCACTATTTGATCCTCCCTAGGGTTAGTTCTCTGGTAGTCTAGGGTCTTGGAGTCAGTGCTCCCACTCAAAAGGCTCAAGGCTTGATCTCTGGTCTTAAGACTCAGTGAAGTGAAGTGAAGTCACTCAGTTGTGTCCAACTCTTTGCGACCCCATGGGCTGTAGCCTACCAGGCTCTGAATAGCCTCTCAGTCCATGGAATTTCCAGGCAAGAGCACTGGAGTGGGTTGCCATTTCCTTCTCCAGGGGATCTTCCCAACCCAGGGATGGAACCCGGGTCCCCCGCACTGCAGGCAGATGCTTTACTGTCTGAGTCACCAGGAAGCCTATAAGATTCAGAGGGAGGAGCAAATCTGAAAGGCTAAAGCTGAAATACAGTGAAAGTCTATCTTCATTAAATTCTTTTACCCACAGATCCTATGTCTAGGAGCTGTCTTCACAGGATTCAGCAACTTTCTGTGGGTCTCACTTTGTTGCCAAAAATATAGTCATTGCTTTTACATCCTTCATTAAAGAGACAACAATCCATGGATTGGGATAACAAGCAGCACAGCCCTCTTTACAAGGGATTTGGGACAAAAGCGAGTTCTACAGAGCATTAGAAGGGACAATGCAGAAGTGGGGCACCAGAAGTATTTTTAATTCAGTCTCATTGTGCTTGAATTTCACAGGCTTTGGGCTTCTTCTCTGGGCCAGTGGATCAGATGTTGTTGTTCAGTTGCTCAGTCATGCCTGACTCTTTGCGACCCTATGGACTGCAGCATGCCAGGCTTCCCTGTCCTACACCTTCTCCTGGAGTTCCTTCAACTCATGTCCACTGAGTTGGTGTTGCCAACTCAATGCCAACCATCTCATCCTCTGTCGCCCCTTCTCCTCCTGCCCTCCATCTTTCCCAGCATTAGGGTCTTTTTCAATGAGTCAGCTCTTTGTATCAGGTGGCCAAAGTATTGGAGCTTCAGCTTCAGCAGCAGTCCTCCCAGTGACTATTCAGGGTTAATTTCCTTTAGGATTGACTGGTTTGATCTTGCAGTCCATGGGACTCTCAAGAGATTGTTGCAATTGTGCTGCATTACAAACTACCCCAAAGCTCAGTGAAGTGAAGTGAAGAGAAGTGAAGTGTTTGTTGCTCAGCCATGTCTGACTCTTTGACCGCATAGAATGTAGCCTGCCAGGTGACTCTGTCCATGGGATTCTCCAGGCAAGAATACTAGAGTAGTAGTCATTCTTTTCTCCAGGGGATCTTCCTGACCCAGGGATTGAATCTGGGTCTCCCACATTGCCAGTGGATTCTTTACCATCTGAGCCACCAGGGAAGCCTAAAGCTCAGTGGCTTAAAGCAATAGACATATATACCCATGCACCTCTGAGTCTGCTGGGTTGGCCAATCTGGATAGGGCTCGACTGGTTGACTCAGCTCCATTGGTCTTTTATCTTTATTCTGGGATAGTTGTGCTCATGCTGACAACTCTTTTGAGAAGCAAGAGGGCAGGTGGGGCATGGGAGGTCTCTTTAGACCCAGGCTTGGAACTGGCTTATTGCCACTTCCGCCCACATGCTGTTGATCAAAGCAAGTCCAAAGTCAAGGGTTGAGGAAACACATGACACTCACAATAAGCTGTGACGAAGAGGGATACAGGAAGGAGTGAATAATTGAGGCCAACCTATTATTCACCAACTCTTGCAAAAGGCACAAGAGTTTAAAAGTTGGTTGACTCAGGATGGCCTCATTTGCATAAAGGAAAAAGCAGAACTTTTTGACATTTTCAAAGGACTTTTAAAGAAACCAGGATGGCTATTTATGTTCATCATCAAGTGACTCATACAAGTCATGTGATTTAAAAATAGGAAAATTCAATGCTAATTGCATAGACTTCTGGCTTCTGGCATAACAATAATAACATCTTACATTGCAGAGCATTTTACAGCACACAATGCCTTTTCATATCATATGTCTCATTTTATACCCAAAACAGTCCTCCTCAAGTGTTATTATCCTAGTTTTGAACAGGAGGTGATGGAGGCTTAAGTGACTTGCTCAGGGTCACACAGCTTGCCACAGTTCAGCTCTGTCCTCCACACTCTGGCTTTTCTTTGAGTTACTTTGAAGCCTGGGGGTTCACCTAGTTGCTGAACTGAGGTTCCAGTCTCCCACAGAGAATCCCCCTCTACCCCACTTCTGTTGGTCCAAACCCACCTTCAAGGGCTGCATTTTTCCTAATTAATGTTTACCTCCATCTCTTTAAAAAAAAGAACATTTTAAGCACAAAGCAAAGAGAACACAATGAAAATAACAGTGGACGCCCTTGTCCCCAGAAGCCAGCTTCTTCAGTGAGCAATGTTGTGTTGGTCATGTTTATTTTCCCCTCCCTTTTGCACTGCATTAAAAAAAAATTGGTGGGAAATTCCTTTCACATGAAATTAACCTTTTTATTTATTTACAATTTTTTTTTTTTTCTGGCTGTGCCAGGTCTTAGTTGTGGCATGTGGGATCCAATTCCCTGACCAGGGATTGAACTTCAGGCCCTCTCCACTGGGACTCTGGAGCCTTAGCCGCTGGCCCACCAGGGAAGTCCCTAAAGATTTTTTTATGTGGATCATTTTTAAAGTCTTTATTGAGTTTGTTACAATATTGCTTCTGTTTTATGGGGGTTTTTGTTTGTTTTTTGGCTCCTTGACCAGCCAGGGATTGAACCTGGCTGGTTTGAACCTCCTGCCCTGGAAGGCAAAGTTTTAACCACTGGACCACCAAGGAAGTCTCTAACCCTTTCAAAGAGAACAATTCAGAGCATTTAGTACATTCACAGTATCATGCCACTTTTCTATCTCATTTTAGAACATTTCCATCACCTCAAAATGCAACCCTATACCCACTAGCAGGCACCCCCTATCTCCCCATCCCCCTGCTCCTGGCAACTGCCAATCTACTTTCTGTCTCTGTGGATTTGCCTATTTTGGATATTTCATATAAAGGGAATCATACACTACATGACATTTTGTGTCTGGCTTCTTTCACTCAGCATCATGTTTTCGAGGTTCAGCCATGTTGTAGTATGTCTCAGTGCTTCTTTACCTTTAATGTGTGTGCGTTAATCACTCAGTCATGTCTGACTCTTTGAGATCCCATGGACTGTACCCCTCCAGGCTCCTCTGTCCATGGAATTCCCCAGGCAAGGATACTGGAGTGGGTTGCCATTCCCTTCTCCATCAGATCTTTCTGACCAGGGATTGAACCTGATTCTCCCACATTTCAAGCAGATTTTTTACAGTCTGAGCCATCAGATCAGATCAAATCAGATCAGTCGCTCAGTCGTGTCCAACTCTTTGCTACCCCATGAATCGCAGCACGCCAGGCCTCCCTGTCCATCACCAATCAGGGAACCATTATTTTTAATGACTGAACAATATTCCACTGTACAGAGGTGTTACTGAATCCAAGTTCCTACTGCTTGCTGCACAACAGGCCAATAAATCAAGAAACAAGTTGTGGGTAAGCAATATCGACTTTATTTGGAAAGCCAGCTAACTGAGAAGATGGTGGGCTAATATTCCAAAGAACCATCTTCCCTGAGTTAGAATTCAGGCTTCTTTGATACTGAAAGGGGAGGAGGTGTGGTTGGTTGCTGCAAACTTCTTGATGTCAAGAATCCTTTGTTCGTGCAGCTGTCTGGGTAGGTCAGGTCACCATGTTCAAGTAAACCTCCAGCAAGACAAATGTCATTCTCTGTTCTGCAACTTTGGGGGGGGTGGTGCAAACTGTGTTCATTGTAGTCTGCTGCTAAGTCACTTCAGTCGTGTCCGACTCTGTGTGACCCCATAGACGGCAGCCCACCAGGCTCCCCCAGCCCTGGGATTCTCCAGGCAAGAACACTGGAGTGGGTTGCCATTTCCTTCTCCAATGCATGAAAGTGAAAAGTGAAAGTGAAGTCGCTCAGTCACGCCTGACCCTTAGCGACCCCATGGACTGCAGCCTACCAGGCTCCTCCATCCATGGGATTTTCCAGGCAGGAGTACTGGAGTGGGGTGCCATTGCCTTCTCCGTTATTGTAGTCTAGGGCTTATAAAAAGAGATTGGAAAACACGTGGAATTAGAAAAAAACATTTAAACAGCAAACATTGATAAACACAGTACATCTGTGGCTACAAGGGGGGAAATCCATGGACGTTTGGCCAGAGTACACTGTTTGGGGCAGGCACTCAACAGGGGGTCTTTCCAGCAGAGCATGAGAACCAATGGCTAGAAGCGTACCCAGTACTGACTCTGGTCAGGGCGAGCTGGTATGTGTATCCAAACCAAGCAAGTTCAGTCGGAGGAACCCAAGCACGTATTCAGCAGAATGTGCCAGCTGCCCTCTGAAACAGCTGTTACATAATCATTTATAAAACAGGGGGCAAGAGCGAGAGGCTGTGGGGCAAGAGAGCCTGACCACGCCATCTTGGCTAATTTGCTCTCCCCCCACAAAAAGAGGAAATTGTAGGAAGGCAGGAGGAATCAGCATTTTCAAGAACCCAAATCTGCACATCCTGTGATTCCCATCAGCAACGTCAACCCATCTTGTTGCAATTGTTGTTTAGTCACTAAGCCGTGTTCTACTCTTTGCAACCCTATGGGCTGTAGCCCACCAGGCTCCTCTATGAATGGAACTTCCCAGGTAACAATGCTGGAGAGGGTTGCCATTTCCTTCTCCACATTCTGCAACTTGTTATTTCTATGTGAATGGTAAAGTGTTATACCTTTAAAGGTCAGAGGCTTGAAAATGGGCTATCCAGTATATTTCAGGCTATAGGCAACATTATTGTAGCAAAAGCAATAGACTACAAAGGTTAAAGTAAAAGATTCAATATGGAGTCACATTTCTTCTCCCCTATTACAGAGGATCTGAAATTTTGTTTATGCATTCATTACTCCTGGAAACGACCTATCACCTTAAGCATAAATACTTCAATATGCATCCCTAATACATAAAGACTTTAAAAAACAACATAATCAAAATACTGGGATTCCCAGGTGGTAACAGTGGTAAAGAATCCACCTGCCAATGCAGGAGACACAAGGGATATGAGTTTGATCCCTGGGTAGGGAAGATCCCCTGGAGTAGGAAGTGGCAACCCAGTACAGTATTCTTGCCTGGAAAATCCCATGGTCAGATGAGCCTGGCGGGCTACAGTCCATGGGGCAGCAAAGAGTCAGACAGGACTGAGCACAATCAAAATACTACTAAGAAACTTTATAAAAAGAACACTAATGCTTTAATATTCCTTAACACCCAGCCCAGGTTTAATTGCTCCTGTCTAAACAATGCTTCTTTCCCCACCGAGGTAAATCCTCCCATTTTGATTCCACCTTACGAAAAACATGAGGCTTCTCTCTGCCCTAGATGCCTCTTATAAGACATACAGCTCATCTTTAAAAGGAGCTTCCTTTAAAAGGAGAAAGGGGGTCACCCCAGTTTTGGAAACCTAAGTCTACGCATGCAGCAAACAAACCTGTGAAGCTTGCCATCAATTGCCTTTTTGCATCCAAAGACTCAAATTTTCTTCTTGCTGCCTTTGTATTCAAATCATACAACTGCCTTTGCCTTAAGGGGGTGGGAGGGAGCTCAAAGAAAAGCTATTTCGCCGGAGAACAGAAGAGGCTGGGGGTGGGGTGGGGTTAGCAGCTGTCCTCTAATTAGTGTTTTTGTAAGGGCATCAATAATTTAGGTAATCTGGCGGAGGGGAGATGGTTAAATTATAAGTGTGATTCCACATCCATGCTGCTTCCCGCCTGCTACACACGCCCCTTCCGCAAACCCACTAAGTAGGAGAGACAGAGCCTTTTCTGGCTCCTTAAAAGAAGCTGCTCTGGAAGAAGGTAGAGGGGTGATACACAGCATCCTTCCAGAGAGTCCTGCCCCGTGCTGGGAGGTCGCGGTCCAGTGTTAAGGGGCAGAGAGAGGAGAGTAAGAATTCCCTTTTATTTTCCCCTGAGGAGCACTGTGGATGGGAGGCTGGATAGTCTCCCTGTGGTGGGTTCCCGAGCACTAAGTACTTTGCTGGAGATGATCAGGGGCTGATGACACGTTAGTCCTCCCCTGTCTCCTCCCAACATTAGGGAAACCTCCTCCTCTTCCTTCTCCCTTTCCCCCCTGTCAGCTGGCACAGAAGCCCTGTTTGGCACCTGCCTTTGTGGGGAGCCCTCAGCTCCGAGCTTGGCTGCTCTTGGCATCCCCTTTCTCTCTCCTTTCTCCGGGGCCCCCTTTTCCTTTCCATTGGGCAGGCAATGGATGCGTGGGCATCTGCTGGCTTGGACCCCTGGGCGCTGACAAGGTGGGACCCTCGGGACAGCCAGAGGACTCGCTGCGCTGCCCACTAACCAAACAGCCTGAGCGCCAGAGCCCATGCCACACAGGTGAGTGAGCGATAAAATCTGGGGGGCAGAGTTTTGCAGGGAGTCTAATCTTTATTTCCTTTTTGCAACCTTACCTATATAGGCAAAGGTAAGAACCCAATGACTCCCTCTTTCCTCTGAATAGCTTTTCTTTGGGGGTGGGCAGTTTATTTCTCTCCGCAGTTTCTCTTGCTGGGGGCAGACCCCCTGATTTCCAGCTTTTACTTCTTGCTGAAATATTCATTTTCTCTCGACTGCCCTTAGCCCTCGTGTACTACTTGATGTCTCTGCCACCTGCTCTGGGCCTGTGACATTTCCCCAATATTGATAGTTTCTAAGCTAAGTCTAATTCTACTTTTTTTTTAATGTCTCCCCCAACCCCGTCTCCTGTCCTCCACCCCGCCCCCGGCCATCACTCAAGTCTAAATTAGTCTCTTTTTGCTTTAAGATCCAGGCAGGCTGGACTAAGTGACGAGCTTAGAATCTTGCGCGCCTTCCCCTCCCCCATCGCCTACGACTTTGTTGTGGGGTGGGGGGACGGGGTGGTGGTCCCGGAAACAAAAGTTCACATCGCCCGTGTCGCCGGTCCTTGTTTGCTGTGCTCTAAGCAGCGTAAATGCGTTTGGAAAAAGGGAGATGGCAGATGGCTGTTGAGGATAATTACGCCGTCTTAGGCAACCTCTTGTTCTGTTTAATATTTAATATTCTGCCCTCCCTTGCTCCAAATGAAAAGCAGAGACAGTGCTTGGCACCCCTCTAGACCAACCCCTCCTTTAGGAAATGTTTGGACAGAGCTGACTCTCCGGGTGGCTTTTATTTCTCAAGAAATGAGAGAAATCACTCTCCTTTCTGGCTCTCGCCCGCTGACAGCTTCTGAGAACACGTGGCTGGTGGGGGCGGGAGGGGGAAGCACCCCGCGGGCTGGGCTTCTCTGCCTTTTCCCGGGGCTCGGGCTTTGAGGGTTCCTGAGGGACTGAGCTGGAAGAAGGAATCAAAAGGAAATGTAAACAGGAGGACCAAATAGCTTCCAAGAGGCAGTGGCCTCCGCCGTGGTGAACAGACAAGAGGGGGCGCTCTTCCCTGGGCCGCCGCCTCATTCCTTAGCTCCTAGGTGCGGGGGTGGGAGTGGGGTAGGGATCTCCACTAGGTATTCCGGCTCCATCCTGAGTTTCCTGTTCAGAGTCTGACCTGCCATTTCCCCTGCGGGGTCTTTCAGGGACAGTCTTAGGTCTCTGGGGGATGGAGGAGGGATGCGGGGGCGGTGGGGAGGTGGGGAGAAAGGCAGTCTCCTGTGTCTATGGCTGACTCTGGCCCTTCACCCCCAACTTGGCTTCTAGACTTTCGAAACCCAAGCCCGGGGTTGCAGGAAAGCTCCCAGCTCCAGAGGTCTTAGTAGCTGACTATCCCATTGGTGTTTTCCTCTAAAACACTGGGATATACAGGCACGCATAAAGGTATTCCACCCAATGTATGGTGCCTAACTCTGCTTTTTGTAGAAGGAAATGGAAACCCACTCCAGTATTCTTGACTGGAGAATTCCACGGACAGGGAAGCCTGGCGGGCTATATAGTCCTTGGGGTTGCAAAGAGTCCGAAACGACCAAGTCATTGAGCACATAAAGATATTACTTGAGGCAAATGCCATCATCCCTCTAGATAAGACTAGATTACTTCAGTGCTGCCCCTCTTGCTCCCCCAAAGTAAGTGGAAAGATCAGAACTAAGGTTTTGGAGGCAAAGGGCAGATTTTTTTTCTTAACGTGTGTTTTTTGGGGTGGGGTGGAGTCGGGGGAGGTGGGCAGCACTGGCATATGGGATCTTAGTTCTCCCAGCAGGGATCAAACCCATGCCCCCTGCAATGGACGTGTAGAGTCTTAACCACTGGACCACCAGGGAAGTCCCCCAAGGGTGGATTTGACATTGAACAAATTACTGGGTAAATGACCTGCAAAGTAATGCCAAGTGCAGCTCTTGAACATCATAGCATCAGCAGAAGGTTTGACTTACTTGTTTTCTTATTCTTTTCAAAATGCTAGCTTACAGGACAAGAGGGCCCTTAGTGGCCGAGGGCAAGTGAGAGAAAATCTTATTCCAGGATCTTTCAAGCCAACTGTCTTCACAGTGACAGGCGAGGGCTCTTGGCATGCTCTCCTAACCCCCTCCCGGCAAGGCCAAGCCTGTCTGATGGCGGTCAGCGAGACTGACTTAACTGAGCGGAGGAGGGGAGGGGAGCTGGTCAGAATCCTCAGACCTTCATCTCAAAGTGCAGACCCTGGACTGACAGCATACTCTGCGAATGCAGAGTCTCAGGCCCCACCCAGGCCTATTGAGTTAGAATCTGCATTTCAACTGGTTTCCAGGGCAGAATCAGTTTCTTAGAAACTGGGGGCATAAGTCTGTTCATCAGTGTTCCTAGTTGACAGGCCAATTGTGGCATCCCAATAGTAGAGGTCCTGGGAGACCAGGCCAGGTGATGCTCAGTGCTGGGCACACAGTAAGTGCTCACTAAATCTTGGCTACTTGTTTGTTGTTGATATTCTTGCAAGAATTGATTAATGAATGTAATGTGGTTTTGTAAAGTTTCATTTATTATGGGCTTCCTAGGTGGCTCAGTGAAAGAATCTGTCTGCCAATGCAGGAGATGTAGGAGATGCAATTTCAATCTGTGGATCAGGAAGATCCCCTGGAGGAGGAAATGGCAACCCACTCCAATATTCTTGCCTGGGAAATCCCATGGACTGAAGAGCCCGGTGGGCTACAGTCCATGGAGTCACAAAGAGTTGGACACTACTGAATGACCGACTTGTTGTTCAGTTGCGAAGTTGTGTTCGATTCTTCACTACCCCATGGACTGCAGCACCCCAGGCTTCCCTGTCCCTCACCATCTCCCAGAGTTTGCCCAAGTTCATGTCCATTGAATTGGTGATGCCATCCAACCATCTCATCGTCTGTCACCCTCTTCTCCTTCTGCCTTCAATCTACCCAGGATCAGGGTCTTTTCCAGTGAGTTAGCTGTTCTCCTCAGGTAGCCAAAGTATTGCAGCTTCAGCATTAATCCTACCGAAGAGTATTCAGGGTTGACTTCCTTTTGGATTGACTGGTTTGATATCCTTGCTTTTCAAGGGACTCTCAAGAGTCTTCTCTAGCACCACAGTTCAAAGGCATCGGTTCTTCAATGCTCTACCTTCTTTATTGTCCAGCTCTCACATCCGTACAAGACTGTGAAAAGACCATAGCCTTGACTATGTGGACATTTGTCAGCAAAGTGATGTCTTTGCTTTTGAGCACACTGTCCAGGTTTGTGATAGCTTTCCTGCCAATAAGCAACCGTCTTCTAATTTCATGGCCGTATGCACCATCCACAGTGATTTTAGAACTCAAGAACAGGAAATCTATCATTGCTTACACCTTTTCCCCTTCTATTTGCCATGAAGTGATGGGACTGGATGCCATGATCTTAGTTTAATATGGAGTTGTAAGCCGGATTTTTCACTCTCCTCCTTCACCCTTATCAAGAGGCTCTTTAGTTCCTCTTCATTTTCTGCCATTAGAGTGGTATAATCCATGTATCTGAGGTTGTTGACATTTCTCCCGGCAGTCTTGATTCCAGCTTGTAACTCATCCAGCTCGGCATTTCCCATGATGTTCTCTGCATATAAGTTAAATAAACAGGGTGACAATAAACAGCCTTGTCGTACTCCTTTCTCAATCCTGAACCAGTCAGTTCCGTATAGAATTCTAACTGTTGCTTCTTGGCCCGCATACAGGTTTCTAGGAAGACAGGTAATATGGTCTGGTATTCCCGTCTCTTTAAGAATTTTCCACAGTTTGTTATGATCCACACAATCAAAGGCTTTAGTGTAGTCAATGAAACAGAAGTCGATGTTTTTCTAGAATTCCCCTGGTTTCTCTATGATCCAGCAAATGTTGGCAATTTGATCTCTGGTTCCTGTGTCTTTTCTAAACCCAGCTTGGACATATGGACGCTCTTGGTGCACATAATGCTGAAGTGTAACATGCAGGATATTGAGTATGACCTTTCTAGCATGGGAGATGAGTACAATTGTCCGATGGTGTGAACATTCTTTGATACTGCCCTTCTTGGGAACTGGGATGCGGTCTGAACTTTTCCAGTCCTATGGCCACTGCTGGGTTTTCCGATTTGCAGACATATTGAGTGCAGCACTTTAATAGCATGATCTTTTAGGATTTTAAATAGCTCTGCTGGAATTCCAGCACCTCCAATAGCTTTATTGGCAGCAGTGCTTCCTAAGGCCCACTTGACTTCACACTCCAGAATGTCTGGCTGTACAAAAAAGATCTTAATGACCCAGATAACACAAGGATGTAGTCTCTTACTCAGAGCCAGAATGAACGACTTAGCACAAACTTATTTATTACCTTTCTAATCATTAAAAAATTGAAGTATAGTTATTTTACAGTGTTGTTAATTTAATGTTGTGTTAGTTTTAGGCGTACAGCAAAGTAATTTATATATACACACACACAATGCAGGAGACCCTGGTTTGAATTCTGGGGTCGGGAAGATTCCCTGGAGAAGTGATAGGCTACCCACTCCAGTATTTTTGGGCTTCCCTAATGGCTCAGCTGGTAATTATCCACCTTCAATGTGGGAGACCTGGGTTTGATCCCTGAGTTGGGAAGATCCCTGGAGGAGGTCATGGCATCCCATTCTAGTATTCTTGCCTGGAGAATCCCCATGGACAGAGGAGCCGGGTAGGTTATAGTCCAGGGGGTCTCAAAGAGTCAGACACGACTGAGTGACTAAACACAGCACAGCATATGTATGTATATATTTTCTTTCTCAGATTCTTTTCCACTATAGGTTATTACAAGATATTGATCACAGTTCTCTGTGCTAATTTTGGCTACTTTTAAATTTCTCTCCAGAGCAAGGATGTGTATCCAGTTTCTTTTCTAATTTAAAATACACCCAACATAAAGTTTACTGTTTTTACCATTTTAATTTCACCAGTTAAGCAATATTAGTATATTTGTAATGTTGTGCCACCATTAACTCTATTTATTAATAGTTCCAGAATTTTCTGTTCATTTCAAAGGGAAACTCTCTACCATGAAACAGTTGCTCTCATTCCTCAATCCCCTGGCACCTGGCAACCACCTACCGGCTTTCTCTCTTTATGGATTTCCCTCTTCTCCGTACTTCATAGAAATGTGTCTGGCTTCTTTTCACTTCTGATTTCTTTTGTAGCTCAGACTTCAACTTTCCCTTTCTTTCACGTGTCCCACCCACCCCTCCCTTAGGGCATGCAGGTCAGATGAGTATTGGAAACATATCCTAAACCCTATTATTTCACACATTCATTCTTTTTTATTTTGAACTTTTTTTAAAATTGGCGTAGAGCCGATTAATGTTGTGATAGTTTCCGGTGAGCAATGAAGGGACTCAGCCATACACATACATGTATCCATTCTTCCCAAATCCCTTCCCATCCAGGCTGCCACACCACACTGAGCAGAGTTCCCTGTGCTATACAATACGTTCTTGTTGATTATCCATTTTAAATACAACAGTGTGTACATGACTGTCTCAAACTCTCTATCCCTTCCTCCCCTGCCCCAGCAACCGTAAGTCTGTTTTCTAAGTCTGTGAGTCTCTTTCTATTTTGTAAGTAAGTTCATTTGTATCATTTCTTTTTAGATTCCACAAATAATAGATATCATATGCTATTTCTTATTCTCTGTCTGAATTGCTTCACTCAATATGACACTCTCTGGGTACATCCGTGTTGCCATGAATGGCATTATTTCATTCTTTTAATGGCTGAGTGATATTCCATCGTGTATCCACATCTTCTTCATCTATTCCTCTGTCAATGGACATTTAGGTTGCTTCCATGCCTTGGCTGTTGTAAATAGTTCTGAAAGAACGTTGGAGTGCACATATCCCTTCGGATCATGTTTTTCTCTGGATATATGCCCTGGAGTGAGATTGCAGGGTCATATAGTAGTTCTAGTTTTGGTTACCTTAAAGAACCTCTGTCCTGTTCTCCATAGTGGATGCACCAATTTACATTCCCACCAACAGTCCCATGTTCATTCTTAGTGAGCAAGAACAATGTAGGGAGGCTCAGTCTTCAAATATTCTTTTTTCAGGACTGGACACCCAGACTACTCACATTTTCTTTTTCTAAAAGTGATTCCGATTTTGGTATCCAGCTCTTTCCCTCCAGCCAAAACCATCACTACAATTTCTTTCAGCTCCAATGGGGAGGCTGTTTCTAGATGATATCTTGAGAGTTTTAAGCTCTCAAGGTGTGGAATAATTGAGTCACAGTGCCACAGAGTTGGTACACAGTAAATATTTGCTGAACAAACGATGTATGTCAGCACTGACGATTACTGTCATAACGGATTCATGTCTTCACGTAGTAATATGTTGATAATCATCCACAGCCGCTGGCTGGTCAAAGGGGCAGAATGAATGAGGGAGATCATGAAGTTCCTATTAATGCTAAATGCCAAGTGAAAAACACATGTACTGGGGACTTCCCTGGAGCTCCAGTGGCTAAGACTCCGTGCTCCTAATGCAGGGGGCCTGGGTTCCATCCCTGGTCAGGGAACTAAATCCTGCATGCTGCAACTAAGAGTTTGAATGCTGCAACTAAACATTCTGTGTGCTGCAGCTAAGCCCCGGTGCAAGCAAATAAATGAATAAAACCCATGTATTGAAGGCAAAGGATTCCAAAGATGCAGTTTGTAGGCAAAACTGTGCCCCTAACCCTGAGAACACAGAGGACAGCAAATGTCCCTTAAATGTTTAGTTTAAGGGAACAACATTAGAGCCTCATTCTCTCCTGGGAGGAGTTCTATTTTATTTTTTCCTGGCAGTCTATTTTTTTTTCCATTTAACCTTCCGGTTCCAATGGATTCAAGTAAGTTTAAGAGAGAAAGCGACAATAAAGGATGACAAGTGGAGTCAGTCGTCTGGAGCATGACTCCAGTTGTGATATTGCTCTGCACAAGAGGATCTGCCTTGTTTTTTTTGCCACACAACTTGTGGAATCTTGGGTTTCCCTGGTGGCTCAGACGGTAAAGAACCTGCCTACAATGCAGGAGACCCAGGTTCGAATCTTGGGTTGAGAATATCCCCTGGAAAAGGAAATGGCAACCCACTCCAGTATTCTTGGCTGGGAAATCCCACGGACAGAGGAGCCTGGCGGACTACAGTCCAGACACAACTGAGCATGCGTGCACTCCTCACATGTAGGAAATTACCATGTGTGGGTCACTGTTGCAAGCACATTACGTAGAATGAAATGATTTCATCTTCACAAGAGCTTGATGAAGTCTGTGCTCTCATCATCCTCATTCTACAGATGGGGAAACTAGCTCAGAGAGGTGAAGTGGCCTGCCCAAGGTCACACAGCAGGAAGGGACTGATCCAGGAACCAAGCAGGCTGGTTGCAAAGCTGGGGGCATTTCTCCACCAACTCTCATCAATCATTAGTTGAGGAATATTCCAAGGGTATTAACTTCGCAGAACCTCTGGCCTGTCCTTCGATCCTGCAGCCAGAGCTAGCCCCATGCAGGGAGTGGCAGATGCTGGAGGTAGAGAGCCATGGACACGTGAGCAGGTGAAGGATTTGGGCGCTGGTAAATTCTCTTGGAGGCTTCATAGCAGAATAATCTTTTTTTTTTTTTTTAAGATTCATTTATTTTTGGCTGTTCTGGGTTTTCATTTCTGCCTGAAGGCTTTCTTGAGTTGTGGTAATCAGGGGCTACACTTTGTTGCGATGCTCGGGCTTCTCACTGCAGTGGTTTCTCCTGTTGCAGAGCACAGGTTCTCAGTTCGCAGGCTTCAGTGGTTGTGGCCCAAAGGCTTTGTCTCTCTGAGGCATGTGGGATTCTCCCGGACCAGGGATCAAATGTGTGTCCCCTGCATGGGCTGGTGTTTTCTTAACCACAATTTGTCATTGTTGTTCAGTTGTGTCTGACTCTGCAACCCCATGGACTGCAGCACGCCAGGCTTCCCTGTCCTTCACTATCCCCTGGAGTTTACTCAAACTCATGTCCATTGAGTTGATGATGCCATCCAACCATTTCATCCTTTGTTGGCCTCTTCTCCTCCTGCCCTCAATTGCCACTCATTAACCACTAGACCACCAGGGAAGCCCCAGAAACATCTTAAAAAAAAAAAAAAAACAACTACAATTCCCCTTTTATTTATTTATTTTGGCTGTGCCCAGGGGCATGGAAGATCTTAGTTCCTTGACCAGGGATCAAACCTATGTCCTCTAGCACTGGAAACGTGCAGTCTTACCACTGGACTGCCAGGAAAGATCCGCAGAAACATCTTTTGAGCTGGACTTTGGAGGTGGGGAGATAGAAGGATATTCAGGATGGAGGCAAAGAGGTGTGGAAGTTAGGATGTGTTCAGGATTGGCAGTGGGAAGTCTTTTGGGGATTGGCCAACAGATAACCTGATAGGCTATGATGAATTGAAGGGAGAGTTAGGGCTCAGAACACAGAGGAAAAGATTACAGTCCCTCAGCATGGATCGAATGAGGGTCTGAACCTTGGCAAGTGAAAGTGAAGTATGAGGCAGAGTTAGTAGCCCTGATGATGAGTAGAATGTGGGGTGAAGCAGGGAGAGAGGGAGCCCCACAATGGTTGGGTGATCACTTCTACGACTTTTTGGGTTTCTTACAAATCTGACCTCCAGGGAACGCCTGAGAACACCTGAGTCAGGTCATGTCCCTCCTCTGCTTAGAATCTTCCATGGCTCCCATCTTCAGTCAAATCAGTTCAGTCGCTCAATCGTGTCCAACTCTTTGTGACCCCATGGACTGCAGCACACCAGGCCTCCCTGTCCATCACCCACTCCTGGAGTTTACTCAAACTCATGTCCTTTGAATTGGTGATGCCATCCAACCATCTCATCCTCTGTCATCCCTTTCTCTTCCCACCTTCAATCTTTCCCAGCATCAGGGTCTTTTCCAATGAGTCAGTTCTTTACATCAGCTGGCCAAAGTGTTGGAGTTTCAGCTTCACCATCAGTCCTTCCAGTGAATATTCAGGACTGATTTCCTTTAGGATGGACTGGTTGGATCTCCTTGCAGTCCAAGGAGACTCTCAAGAGTCTTCTCCAACAGTTCAAAAGCATCAGTTTTTCGGTGCTCAGCTTTCTTTGTAGTCCAACTCTCACATTCATACATGACTACTGGAAAAACCATAGCCTTGACTAGACGGACCTTTGTTGGCAAAGTAATGTCTCTGCTTTTTAATATGCTGTCTAAGTTGGTCATAACTTTTCTTCCAAGGAGTAAGCGTCTTTTAATTTCATGGCTACAGTCACCATCTGCAGTGATTTTGGAACTCCCCAAAATAAAGTCTGTCACTGTTTCCATTGTTTCCCTACTATTTGACATGAAGTGATGGGACTGAATGCCATGATCTTAGTTCTTTGAATGTTGAGTTTTAAGCCAACTTTTTCACTCTCCTCTTTCCTTTTCATAAAAAACAACAAAAACAGCAACAGCAAAATCCTATGTCCTCTCTGTAATCCAGAAGGCTCTCTACCATCTATCCCTGTCACCTTCCTCTCTCAGCTCACTCGCTCACTGTACTCCAGCCACACGGGCCTCCTTGTTTTTCCTTGAACTCATCAGGCACGCTCCAGCCATGGGGCCTTTGCACGGGCTGTTCCCTCTGCCTGGACCTCTCTCTCCCTCTCCTCCCCCCACCCTCATGGCTCCTCCCTTACCTCCTTGAGATCTTTGCTCAAATGGATCTTTCCCACAAGGGTCCTTTCTGACTACCTTCTTCTTCTTTTTTAAATTATTATTATTATTTTTATTTTGGCTGTGCAAGGTCTTTTTTTGCTACATGTGGGCTTCTCTAATTGTGGAGCATGGTCTCTGGCTCAGTAATTGCGACAGGCAGACTGAGTTGCCCCACAGCAATGTGGGATCTTAGTTCCCCAACCATAGATGGAACCCGCTTCCCCTGCATTGGAAAGTGGATTCTTAACCGCTGGACCACCCGGGAAATCCTACCTTCTGTAAATGACATTCCGCTTCCCCTTCCTTTTCCTCCTCTTCTGTTTTCTTTCCTCTGTCTGCATACTTTTACTTGTTTATCTTGCTTCTTGTCTGTCTCGCTTACTAGAATGTCAGTTCCATGAGGGCAGGGAATCCATACTCCCTTTTGTTTACATATTCTCCTTTGATTACTGCTGGGTCCCCTACGATAGACACATAGTAGGTGCTCAATAAATATCACTGGCTAGATGAATGAATGAATGATGGAAAGGATAATGGAGCCATGAAACTATAATTGGGAGGAAGAATTCAGCTTGCGGTGTTTCCCTGGTGGTCAAGTGGTTAAGAATCCACCTCCCATTGCAGGGGATGTGGGTTCGATCCCTGATTGGGGAATTAAGATCCCACATGCTGCGGGGTAGCTAAGCCTGCCAGCCTCAGCTAGAGAGGCTGCTTGCTGCAACTACGGAGGCTGTGCACTCTGGAGTCCGAGCACCACAACTGGAGGGAAGCCCATGCCCTGAAAGTACGACCTGATGCAGCCATAAATAAATAAATATCAGTGGTTCACCTGGATGTTGCCCAGAAGCCTGCACCGCAAGGGTTTCCCCTCCTTTCTCCTTCCTAAAGCCCAATCGGTGTCCAGAGGCTGCTGTGAAAAATCATCCAGCAATCCCAGGGAATCTGTTCATCCTGGTGGGAGGGAGTGTGTGTCTCCCTGCACTGTGATGGGCAACTGAGCAAGCAGGTGAAAACCAAGCCCAGCTGCGACATAGTTTCTTCTCACCAGGGGAGGGACCTTTGCAGCTGTACTCAGGGCTATTGCTGGCGTGCTGGTCTCAGCCTAGCCTTCAGCCTTTGCCATCTGGCTTGGCATTTTCTGTAGCTCTGTTCTCGTGTATGTGGGGCAATTCTGGAGTTTGGCCCCAAGTGACAAGAGCTCTTATTGGCCCTGGTTTTTTTCATTTCACCTGTCTCTTAGCTTCTCTTGGCGTAGGTGGGGTATGGGGTGAATTCACTCTGCCTTAGACAGAGTGGCTTTGGGTTGTCTGAATTAGCATGAAAGCTCTGATCTATGTCTAGATCTACTTATTGGTGCCCTCAATAAGTGGATGTCTGCACTGCTATATTTAAAATGGATAACCAGCAAGTACCTACTGTACAACACAGGGAACTCAGCTCACTCCGCTCCTTATTATGTAACAACCTAAATGAGGAAAGAGTTTGAAAAAGAAGAGACATATGTATATGTATAACTGAATCACTTTGCTGTACACCTGAAACCAACACATTGTTAATCAGCTATACTCCAATATAAAAGAAAAAGTTTAAAAAACAGGGTATTTTTAAAAATTTATTTATTTTTGATTGTGCTGGGTCTTTGTTGCTGTGCTCAGACTTTCTCCAGTTGCAGCGATGGGCGGCTTCTCTCTGTGGTTGCTTCTCTTGTTTTAGAGCACTGGCTCTAGGCAGGCTGGCTTCAGTAATTGCAGCATGCGGACTCAGCGGTTGCAACTCAAGGGCTCTAGAGTGCTGGCTCAATAGTTGTGGCACGTGTGGGATCCTCCTGGACCAGGGTTTGAACCCGGGTCCCCTGCACCAGCAGCCAGATTCTTAACCACTGGACCACAGGTAAGTCCCATAAGTGGGCATTTGACAAGACAAGAAGGCTGAAATGCTGGGGCAACTGTGAATAGTTAAGTACCTCCAAGAAGATGAGTGGATGTTTTTTGATCACCTGTTAAAGAGTTTTTTCCTATATGTTTTTTTGGGGGTAAGATAGACATAACATATCATTTACCAGTTTAACAATTTTTCGGTGGTCTTATGTGAAAGTGAAAGTCACTCAGTCATGTCCAGCTCTTTGCCACCCCATAGACTATACAGTCCATGGAATTCTCCAGGCCAGAGTACTGGAGTGGGTATCCTTTCCCTTCTCCAGGGGGTCTTCCCAGCCCAAGGATCGAACCCAGGTATCCCGCATTGCAGGCAGATTCTTTATCAGCTGAGCCACAAGGGAAGCCCAGGAATACTGGAGTGGGTAGCCTATGCCTTCTCCAGCGGATCTTCCCTACCCAGGAATCGAACCAGGGTCTACTGCATTGCAGGTGGATTTTTTACCAACTGAGCTATCAGGGAATTATGTACATTCATAATATTTTGCATCATCGCTATTCATCTCCAGGACTCTTCTTCGTCTTCTCAAGTGGAAACTCTGTCCCCATTAAACATTAAATCCCATTTGTCTTCCTCCCAGCCCCTGGCAACCCACCATTCTACTTTCTGTCTCTATAATTTGGCCTCATATAAGTGGAATCACAATAAACTGTGGAAAATTCTGAAAGAGATGGGAATACCAGACCACCTGACCTGCCTCTTGAGAAACCTATATGCAGGTCAGGAAGCAACAGTTAGAACTGGACATGGAACAACAGACTGGTTCCAAATAGGAAAAGGAGTACATCAAGGCTGTATACTGTCACCCTGCTTATTTAACTTCTATGCAGAGTACATCATGAGAAACGCTGGGCTGGAAGAAGCACAAGCTGGAATCAAGATAGCTGGGAGAAATATCAATAACCTCAGATATGCAGATGACACCACCCTTATGGCAGAAAGTGAAGAGGAACTCAAAAGTCTCTTGATGAAAGTGAAAGAGGAGAGTGAAAAAGTTGGCTTAAAGCTCAACATTCAGAAAACTAAGATCATGACATCTGACCCCATCACTTCATGGGAAATAGATGGGGAAACAGTGGAAACAGTGTCACACTTTATTTTTGGGGGTTCCAAAATCACTGCAGATGGTGATTGCAGCCATGAAATTAAAAGACCCTTACTCCTTGGAAGGAAAGTTATGACCAATCTAGATAGCATATTAAAAAGCAGAGACATTACTTTGCCAACAAAGGTCCATCTAGTCAAGGCTATAGTTTTTCCAGCGGTCATGTATGGATGTGAGAGTTGGACTGTGAAGAAAGCTGAGCGCCGAAGAATTGATGCTTTTGAACTGTGGTGTTGGAGAAGACTCTTGAGAGTCCCTTGGACTGCAAGGAGATCTAACCAGTCCATCCTAAAGGAGACCAGTCCTGGGTGTCCATTGGAAGGATTGATGCTGAAGCTGAAACTCCAATACTTTGGCCACCTCATACAAAGGGTTGACTCATTGGAAAAGACTGATGCTGGGAGTGATTGGGGGCAGGAGAAGGGGATGACAGAGGGTGAGATGGCTTGATGACATCACTGATTAGATGGACGTGAGTTGGGTGAACTCTGGGAGTTGGTGATGGACAGGGAGGCCTGGCGTGCTGCGATTCATGGGGTTGCAAAGACTCGGACACGACTGAGCAACTGAACTGAACTGAACTGAAGTGGAATCATACAGCACTGTCCTCTTGTAACTAGTCTCTTTCATTGAGCATAATACTCTCAAGGTGCATTCATATTGTAGCATGTGACTGGATTTCCTTCCTTCTCAAAGCCAAAAAACATGCCATTGGATATTTCGTTTGTCTTCATCTATCGATGGACATTTGGATTATTTCCCTGTTACCTTTCAGCTCTTCCACCAACAGTGCACGAGGGTTCGCTTTTCTCTGTATCCTTGCCATCACTTGTCATCTTTTATCCTTTTAAAATAATTTTATTTATTTATTTACTGGTTGTGCTGGGTCTTCGTGGCTGCTCAGGCTTTTCTCTAGTTGGGGCGAGCAGGGGCTATTCTCTAGTGGTGCAGACTTCTCCTTGTGGCGGCTTTTCATTGTGGAGCATGGGCTCAAGGGCGG
Organism: Bos grunniens; assembly: GCF_055505025.1. NCBI lineage: Eukaryota > Metazoa > Chordata > Mammalia > Artiodactyla > Bovidae > Bos > Bos grunniens. The sequence goes on from NC_141171.1 coordinate 12,107,108, forward strand.
GAGAGTTTCAGTAGCAGAGGCACATGGGCTTAGTAGGTGCGAGTCCCGGGCTCTGCAGCACAGGCTCAGTAGTTGTGGCATATGGGGTTAGTTGCCTGCCGGCAGGCGGTATCATCCTGTATCAGGGGTCCCACCCATGTCTCCTGCGTTGGTAGAAGGATTCTTTACCACTGAGCTGCCTGGGAAGCCCTCTTGTCTTTTTGATGGTAGTGATTCTAAACAGCGTGAAACAGTATCTCATTGTGGTTTTGATTTGCATCTCCCTGAGAATTGGTGATGTTGAGCACATTTTCATTTGACTATTGGCCATTTGGATGTCTCTTTTAGAAACATGTCTATTTAGTGCCTCCATTTATTTTTTTTTTAAACTATGTTTTGACTGCACTGCAAAGCATGGGGCATCTTCATTCCCTAACCAGGGATCAAACCCATGCCCCCTGCAGTGGAATGTTGAAGTCTTAATCACTGGACCACCAGAGAAATCCCCTCTGCCAAGTTTTTTAATTAAAATTTTTATTTTGTATTGGAGTATGGCTGATGAACAGTGTTGTGATAGTTTCAGGTAGACAGCAAAGGGACTCAGCCAGACAATCAGTTTTTTTTTTTTTTTTTAAGCTACTGAGTTGTATGAGTTCTTTACAGATTTTGGATACCAACCCTGTATCTGATATATGGGGCTTCCCCCAAGTGGTGCTGGTGGTAAAAAATCCACCTACCAATGCAGGTAGATTTTAGAGACCCAGGTTCCATCCCTGGGTCCAGACGAGCCCCTGGAAAAGGAAATGGCAACTCACTCCAATATTCTTGCCTGGAGAATCCCGTGGACAGAGGCACCTGGTGGGCTACAGTCCTTAGGGTCGCGCAGAGTTGGACACAACTGAAGCGACTTAGCACTCACATCCGATGCATAACTTGCAAGTATCTGCTCCCATTCTGTAGACTGCCCTTTTGTTTTGTTGATGGTCCTTTTGCTGTACAAAATCTTTTTAGTTTGATGCAGTCCCACTTATCGATTTTTGTTTTTGTTACTCCCTATTTTTTTTAATTTGAAGAATTATTTTTAAGTCTTTTTTTCTTCCCATTTTAAAAAAGTTTTAATTGAAGGATAATTGCTTTACAATATTGTGTTGGTTTGTGCCATACATCAACATGAATCAGCCCTAGGTATACATATGTCCCCTACCCCTTGAACCTCCTTCATCTTTTTTTTTTTTTTTGGCCTCACTTCGTGGCATGTGGGATCTTTCCTGACCAGGCTTCAAACCCATGCCCTCTGCATTGGAAGTGTGGAGTCTTAACCACTGGACTGCCAGGGAAGTCCTTTTTTTTGTTATAAGTTTTTACTTCTGGGTAGAACCCTGCACTTGTCCCTTACCTGTTCCAGAGATTGTTTAGGATCCAGAAATCACTTTTGCTGCTGCTAAGTCGCTTCAGTCGTGTCCAACTCTGTGCGACCCCATAGACCACAGCCCACCAGGCTCCCCTGTCCCTGGGATTCTCCAGACAAGAACAGTGGAGTGGGTTGCCATTTCCTTCTCCAATGCATGAAAGTGAAAAGTGAAAGTGAAGTTGCTCAGTCGTGTCCGACTCTTAGCGACCCCATGGACTGCAGCCTACCAGGCTCCTCTGTCCATGGGATTTTCCAGGCAAGAGTACTGGAGTGGGTTGCCATTGCCTCCTCCAAGAAATCACTTTTACTATCAGCCAAGTAAAACATCTAGAAAGCGATGAATGCATTTGAAGGGCGGTTGAAAATGACATTTGAATTAGCTTCGTCCTGGCTGTTAGAATCCACGGTCTGTTGACTTTCATACTCTTCAGCCTAGAACTCAGGAAGAGATACCATTTTTTCCATAGGTCTTAGCAACACTTGTTTAGCCTGGGGCTAGTTAAGATGCCTTATTAACGGAGATCTTAGCACACAGAGCAATACAGGAAGGCATGAAACTACCTAAGAGAGCTCAAACAGCAAGTGGAAGAGAGAGAATGAAGGCTGAGAGAGAGGACAAGAGGGAAGAGGTGAGAGCAAATGGTTTTGTGCAGAGATGCTATCTTTAGCTGTCTTTTTAATGAACACTTTGGTGTTCTCAACAGGACTCCACACCTGTGTGAATTCTCCTTGAATGCAAAGCTTTCAAGGCATGAGAAAAACATTCATTGAATGAAACCAGTGTTGCTTCTATGAAGTAGTGTATCAGTTGTGTGTGTTAGTCACTCAGTCATGTCTGGCTCTTTGTGACCCCATTGACTGTAGCCTACCAGGCTCTTCTGTCCATGGAATTCTCCAGGTAAGAATATTGAAGTGGGTTGCCATTTCCTTCTCCAGGGGATCTTCTTGACCCAGGTCTCCTATATTGCAGGCAGATTCTTTACCATTAGGGAAATGCTATGTACTGGCTTATGTCCCCCTAAATTCATATCTTGAAGTCTCTAACTTCCAATGGGATGCTATTTGGAGATGGGAGGTCATGAGGTTTAAGTGAGATCAGGAGGTTGGGGCCCTCGTGATGGGATTGTTGCTGTTCAGTTGCTAAGTCGTGTCTGACTCTGTGACCCTATGGACTGTAGCCAACCAGGGTCCTCTGTCCATGGGATTTTCCCAGCAAGAGTACTTGAGTAGGTTGCCATTTCCTTCTCCAGGAATTACTGCCCATATAAGAAGAGACACCAGAGCACGCAGTCTCTTTCTTTCTCCTCCATGTAAGGACACAGAGAGAACGTGGTCATCTATACACCAGGAAGAAAACCCTCCTCAGGAACTGACCTGGTCTTGGAGTTCCAGCTTCCCAAACTGCGAGAAAATAAACGTTTGTTATTTAAGCCACTCAGTCTACGGTATTTTATTATAGCAGCCAAGCTAAGACAGGAATCCTACAGTAACAAATAGGCCCCCAATTGGGTGGAAAGTTAAAGGAAGAAGTTTGTTTCTAACTCACCTGATTACCCTGGAAGGCTGTTTCTGGTCAGTGGATGACTCTCCTCCTCCACATGGTGACTCAAGAACCCAGGTCCCCACCTTTTCATGGCTCCAGCACGCACAGGGCCCTTACTGTCTCCCATGTCTAGCCAGCAGAGGAGAAAAGGAACTTGTTGAGGGCGTGCCTGCTCCTTAAAGCTTTGACCCAGGGTGACTCTTTTCACTGCTGCTCACATTCCATGGGTGAAGATGAGGCACATGGCCACACCAATTCAAGAGGAGCTGGGAAGGTAATCCCTGGCCACTGTTTATTCCCCAGGGTGGTGCCTCGATTTTGGTTGCAATATCTGTCAAATTTTCTTTTCTTTTACCATTTGATTGGTTGATTGATTTTTGGCTGCTCTGGGTCTTCATTGGTGCATGCTGGCTCTCCGGTTGTGGCAAGTGGTGGCTACTTTCTAGTTGAGGTACATGGGCTTCTCACTGCGGTGACTTCTTTTCTGCAGAACACAAGCTTGGGTCTCCCAGGCTTCAGTAGCTGTGGCTCACGGACTCTGGGGCACAGGCATAATAGCTGTCGTGCACGGGCTTAGTTGCTCTGTACCACGAGGGATCTTCCTGGATCAGGGATGGAACCTGCGTCTCCTGTATTGGCAGGCAAATTCTTTATCACTGAACCACCAGGGAAGCCCTTCTGGCAAAATTTAAAATGCACACAATCTTTGAAACAGCAATGCTTCTTCTAGAATTCATTCTACAGAAATACTTGTAGCATGGACTTCCCTGATGGTCCAATGGTTAAGACTCTGCACTTCCAATGCAGGGGGCACGGGTTCAATCCCTGGTCAGGGAACTGGGTCCTGCATGCTGCATGACATGGCCAAGAAATAAAAATAAATAAGAAAAGTAAAGAAGTTAATAAAAGAAATACTTGCAGCAGCTTCATGGGGATTTATATATAAAATGATGGCTACAACATTTTGAGGAATAGAAAAAATGAAAAGATCCAGATGTCCACACTAGATAAATTCTATGGGTTCGTGGAAAACTATAGGAACTGGTGTAGAATGTTGTTTAAGATATAATATTAAGTGCAAAAAAATTCAGACTTTTATGTATATACACAATACATAAAACATATATGTATGTGTCTATATAGACAACTATGTGTATATGTGAATATATGTATATATATGTATATGTGTGGTCAGTTGGGCCTGACTCTTTGTGACCCCATGGACTGTAGCTGACCCACCGGGCTCCTCCATCCATGGCATTCTCCAGGCAAGAACACTGGTGTGGATTGGCATGCCCTCTTCCAGGGGATCTTCCTGTCTCAGTGATTGAACCAGAGTCTCTATGTCTTCTGCATTGGCAGGTGGATTCTTTACCATTGTACCACCTGGGGAGCACCCATATGTGTGTGTATATATATGTATAATTTCACTTTTTTTGGGCTAAGCCACGTGGCATGGGGGATCTTAGTTCCCTGACCAGGGATTGAACCTTGGCCCCTGCAGTGGAAGCATGGAGTCCTAACCAGTGGACTGACAGGGAATTTCCTTTTTTTTTAAATCTCACTTTTTTTTTTTAAACAAATGCTTGTACAGTTCTTTTTGTACACATATGGGATTGTGTAGTATTTTTTCTATGCTGCCATATCTAATTACCACAAATTGAGTGGCTTACCAACAGCATGCCGTTTCCATGGGTTGGAGGTCTGATAGGCTTGACTGGGTTGCAGTCAAGGTGTTGGTGGGCTGCGTGCTTTTCTGGACACTAGGGAGAGTCTATTTCCTTGTTCATTCAGGCTGTTGGCAGAAGTTGGCTTCAAGCTCTTGCAACTGACCTGGGGTTCTGTTTCCTTGCTGGCTGGCAGCTGGACGTTGTTCTTAGCTTCTTGAGGGTACCAGCATTCCTTTGCTTGTGGCTCCTTCATCTCAGAAGTAATGACCCAGGGTCAAGTCCCTCTCTCTCCCATGCTTCAAATCTCTCCTGCCTCATCTTCTGTTGCATTGCTGACCTATTCTTCTGCCTCCCTCTTACTTTTTTTCTTTTCTTTTTTTTCCCTTTTCTCTGTCTCTCTCTCTTTTATTTTTTTTTTTTTTTCGGTTTATTTTCAGCCTGGTGTTGAGGGCTGACTTTCAATACATCGCAGCGAGGGAGCTTCTCTGCTACTTCTGAAACTCTGACCTCTTTTACTTTTTAAAAAAATTTAATTTATTTTCAGCTGGATCTTCATTGCTGCTTTTGTTTGAGTTGTGGTGAGTGGGGGGCTACTCTCTGGTTGCAATGCTTGGGCTTCTCACTGTGGCGGTTTCTCCTGTTGGGGAGCGTGGGCTCTAGAGTGCAGCCTCAGTAGTTATGGCTCACAGGCTCAGTTCCCCCTCGGTATGCTGAATCTTCCTGGACCAGGGAACAAACCTGTGTCCCCTGCATTGGCAGGTGGATTCTTAACCCCTAGGCCACCAGGGACGTCCTGCCTCTTCTTTTAAAGACCTGTGTGATGAGCTTGGGCCCACGGAAATAACCCAGGATATCCTCCCTATTTTAAAGTGTGTAACCTAGGACCAGTTTCTTTCACCATGTAATATAACATACTCAGGTGCCAAGATCATGGGGGACACACTCTTGCCTACTACAGATTATGTTTCGGGAGAAGTGTTCTTGGTATGAAAAAGGCTTAGTGTCAGACTCTGGGTTGGACCTCAGAGAGAGGTGTTAGGAACCCCGAGAAACCTAGATTTGTATCCCTGGCCTGTTTGTTCCATGCCGTGGGACCTTTGGTGAGTGGTTGCACCTCTGAACCTCAGTCTTATCTATAACACAAGGGAGTAGATTTCCCACTTCCTCTGGGACTTGTGTTTGGGTGGGGAGATTTGGCTAATATCCCTTTTTCTGCCCAAATCAAAGCTTAATTGTAGGGAGGAAGGGCATATCTACTTGCTCTTAGTGAATTTAATATGATTATTTTGCCTTTAAAAATATTTGTTGGTATTGTTGTTCAGTCACTTCCTGTCTGACTCTTTGTGACCCCTATGGACTGCTGCACACCAGGCTTCCCTGTCCTTCACTATCTCCCGGAGTTTGCTTAAACTCATGTCCATTGATTCAGTGATGCCATCAAATCATCTTATTCTCTTTTGCCCCTTTTCCTCCTGCCCTCAATCTTTCCCAGCATCAGGGTCTTTTCCAATGAGTTGGCTCTTCGCATCAACCCACTCCAGTGTTCTTGCCTGGAGAATCCCAGGGACGGGGCAGCCTGGTGGGCTGCCGTCTATGGGGTCGCACAGAGTCGGACACACTGACGTGACTTAGCAGCAGTCCTCTTTATGGTCCAACTCTCACATCCGTGCATGACTACTGGAAAAACCATAGCTCTAACTACACGGATACCTCTGCTTTTTAATACACCGTCTAGGTTTGTCATAGCTTTTCTTCCAAGGAGCAAGCGTCTTTTAATTTCAACAAACATGCCGAAAAATGCACAAATGAATTTTTACACAGAGTGTCAGACTTTATTTTTCTGGGCTCCAAAATCACTACAGATGGTGACTGCAGCCATGAAATTAAAAGACGCTTACTCCTTGGAAAGAAAGTTATGACCAACCTGGATAGCATATTCAAAAGCAGAGACATTACTTTGTCAACAAAGGTCCGTCTAGTCAAGGCTATGGTTTTTCCTGTGGTCATGTATGGATGTGAGAGTTGGACTGTGAAGAAGGCTGAGCGCTGAAGAATTGATGCTTTTGAACTGTGGTGTTGGAGAAGACTCTTGAGAGTCCCTTGGACTGCAAGGAGATCAAACCAGTCCATTCTGAAGGAGATCAGCCCTGGGATTTCTTTGGAAGGAATGATGCTAAAGCTGAAACTCCAGTACTTTGGCCACCTCATGTGAAGAGTTGACTCATTGGAAAAGACTCTGATGCTGGGAGGGATTGGGGGCAGGAGGAGAAGGGGACGACAGAGGATGAGATGGCTGGATGGCATCACTGACTCGATGGATGTGAGTCTGAGTGAACTCCATGAGTTGGTGATGGACAGGGAGGCCTGGTGTGCTGCGATTCATGGGGTCGCAAAGAGTCGGACATGACTGAGCGACTGATCTGATCTGATCTGATATACTATGTTCCTACCAGGAACCACGTAAAGAGTTAAGGAATTTCTAACCCTCAGTGGGCTGTCAGTTTAAACAAATTAAAAAATATAGAGAACACGTAGTTAAATTTGAATTTCAGATAAACAGTGAATAGATTTTGAACTTCCTATCAGTAGAATCACACAGTGGGTCCTCCTCTGTGTTGTTCTGTGAGATTCATCCACGCTGGTGCCTGTAATGCTTTCTTTTTCATTGATGTGTAGTGTTCCACTATACGGATACACCACAATCTTCCTATTTTCTTGTTAATAGACCTTTGGGTTGCTTCTAGTTTTAACCTACTAAAAATAGAGCTTTGTGAACCTGACTTTCAGTGGCTAGATGCACTTAGGAGCGAAACTACTGGCCATTTTTAGTTTAAAAATTTTCCTCCCAGATGGGAGAAAAAGACATCCTCCCACACCAGTGAATAAATTGAAGTCTTGTAGGTTACATTCCAGCCCCCAGCCTGGTCTTATTTTTATTTCCTGAATGAAGGACCTTGTGAGCATTTTGAGTTTCCATCTTCTCTAATGGGTCTAAGGAGCCTGTGAAGCTTTAGAGAATGTTTTTTCTCTACTTTTAATTTTATTTTCAATTTTGTAATTGAAGTATAATTGATTTACAATGTTATGTTAGTTTCAGGTATGTGGAAAAGTGATAGTTTCACAGTGATTCAGGAACATGTCCTTCAGTCACTAAGCTGTGTCTGACTCTTTAGACCCTGTGGTACTCTGGGCTTCTCTGTCCTTCACCATGTCCCGGAGTTTGTTCAAACTCACGTCTATTGAGTCGGTGATGCTATCCAACCGTCTGTCCTCTGTCGCCCCTCTTCTCCTCCTGCCCTCAATCTTTCCCAGCTTCAGGCTCTATTTTCAGTGAATCAGCTCTTTGTATGGTGGCCAAATACCTTTTCAGATTCTTTTCCTGTATAGGTTATTACAAAATACTGAGTATAGATCCCTGTTCTATACAGTAGGTTCCTGTTGCTTATCTGGTGTTGTATGTTACTCTCAAACTCCTAATTTATCCCTCCCCTCCCCTCTACGTTTCCCCTTTGGTAGCCTTAAGTCCTCTAATTTTAGGGGCCATATCTTTTACTGATTTTTAGGAGAGAGAAGGCTGCTTCAGGAGTTATTGGTACTTGTTTAACCCATGGATGGTGAATCCTGGTGCCCAGCACAGCCATGTAACTGTCCCTGTCCAAGTGGGGGTGGTGCACAGAAGCCACGCAGACTGCCTTGCAGTCCCTGCCTCCCTGCTCCCTCTCCCATAGCTCCTCAACCAGCTATATTCATCAGGAGCATCTCCAGGTGCCATCTGGTTGCTATGGCAACTCAGGCTGGTCCAGGCTTGGCAGTGGGGGTCAACCCCCATCTCGGCTGCAGTTCCAATTTGGATTCAGGGAAATAGATACACACGATACCTGGTGCTTTGAGGAAGTCCTGTTCTGATTACATTAACAGTAAGATTTTTTTTGTGGTCTCAGGCTTAATGCCGCTTCTTTTCTTCTATTTGCTTTACCTCCGTTGTCATCTCTTTGCACCGTCTGTTCGTGAAACCTGGCCTCTTTCTAAGGGATGCAAACCCCACGCGCTTTGCCATTTCCTCTGTGCTGTGGTTGAGCAAACAGAGAGGGAGCAGCACACCTGGTCACAAGGCCCCGCAGGCGCCAGGAACGGACCCCCGGCTGGAAGCGCCCATTGGCTGGGGATGTGTTTGCTTCTTGTGTGTACACACGGGGCAGCTGGGGCTCTGTTGTTGGAAGCGCGCGTGATGGCTCTGCAGAGTGAGCTCCGTGGTGTTGCTTGAGCAGCCGTCCCCATCGCCCCCTACCCTGCCCCAACCCATCCAGCTTCCAGGCTCCACCCACCTGCCACAATGTCAACCTGAGAGCCAGTGTTGACCAAGCGCTTTCCATGGCCTGGCGCTGTGATCAGAGCTCTGACAGGCGCCCACTGACCCTTCACTATGGCTCCCTGTACTACTTATCCTTATCCCCACCTTGTGCAGGAGAAAGAGACTCAGAGGATTAAATAATGTTGGGGAACACACAGCTAGTTGATTGTGTGCTGGAGTCTGACGGGCCTGGCTCTGGAATAAATCTTTCCCACCACAATTTATCCCTTCCCTGCCCTAGACCCCAGGGAGCAGTGTTCTATGTGTTTGGTGATGTTTTCTTGGGTAGACTCATCCTTAAGATCATTCATCCATTCAGAATGCATGCAGGCTCAGTCGCTCAGTTGTGTCTGACTCTTTGCAACCTTATGGACTGGTGGGCTACAGATCTTCCCGACCTAGGAATGGAACCAGCATCACCCAAGTTGGCACATACATCCTTTACCATCGAGCCACCTGGGAAGCCCAAGTTGTCAGGGACCCAGTGGCAAGCAACATAGATCAAGATCCTTGTATGCATAACACTGACATCCTACAGGGGACACCAAAAGGCCACGAGGAAGACCTCATTGGAGGATGTGATGAGGAGTGCCTACATCCGACCGCAGCCTGAATAATGAGAGGGAGCCGACCCGTCACAGACGAGGGGAAGAGCATTCTAGGAAGTGGCCTGTCTGCATGCTTGCTCAGTCATGTCCGACTCTTTGTGACCCCATGGACTCTAGCCCACCAGTCTCCTCTGTCCGTGGGATTTTCCACACAAGATATACTAGAGTGGGTTGCCGTTTCCTACTCCAGGGGGTCTTGCAGACCCAGGGTTCGAACCCGTGTCTCTTGCAGCTCTTGTGTCTTCTGCACTGGCAGGCAAATTGTTTAGCGCTGCTCCACTAGGAAGAGGGAACAGCAATTGCAAAGATGGAATGAGCTTGGCAGAGACCAGGAGTGGCCAGGCCAGTGACTCTGGAGCTTAGAGGCAAGAGGGGGAAGGGGAGGGGTTGGGGCAGCCTGTAGGGAGTGGCTTTTATTTCTCTAAGAGCAAAAGAGTGACTGGCTCTTTTCAGAAGCTTCTCCACTGACTGCAGAGCAGAATGCAGGCTGGACGTGGGGAGTGAGAAAGCCAGCTGGCCCAGGAGAGGCAACTGCCCAAGTCCAGGCCAGCAGCGAGGGAGGCTTTGCCATGGAGGAAAGTGATTGCATATGGGATCTATTTTGGAGGTGAATGGATGGCACCAGCTGATGGCTTTCAATCAGAGAGTGAAGGGAAAGGGAGAACCATGTGATTTGGGCACCAAGTTAAATTGGGAGGCCTGTGATGAGATGGGGGATATTGGGAGCAAAGGGCTGTAGAGAAGGAGCAGGGAAGGGAGGTTTCTGTCTTGAGCCTGTGGGACCAGCAGGTGGATGTCTCAAAAGATGGCACTTGGGCCTGTGCCTTAGGTTTTGTCTTTCCCACTCCGTCTCCCATTTTCCCAGGTACAAACCTCCCTTCTCTAGGTGCCTGAAGCTTTTTCCATCACGCCTTGGCTCTGGGGTTTTAGTTGCATTGGGGATACTACACGGAACATCCAAGTTGTAAGCTAGGTTCTTTTCATTTTTCAAAAATTTTAAAGTATGATTGATTTTCAATGTTGTGTTAGTATTGAAACAGGAATCTGAATTCATGTTCACAGAGCTGAAGAATGAACTTAACAAACATGCAATCAATCACAGTAGCAAGCACATAGGATTTATTTTAAAGAGACGAAAAGAACAAAGCTCTCAGCATAGACACTGAGAGACACTGAAGTGCCCCCAAATGTGGGACTTACAGCATTTATAATTAAAATGCTTACAGCACTTAACAGCATTATATCCTTTCTAGTATCGATCTGTACTTTTTTGGTTGGCTCTTGTCCTTAACGTATGTCATTTCTAGCCAATCAGTTTAAAGGTTACAGTGTTTAACTTGGCATCTTTATGGCTTCTTTTGATCCCCAGTTTCTAAGTCTCACACTTTCAGTCACCATCGTGTGACCCTATCTTACGAGCCCTGGCCATTTCACAGAGGATCAGATATGGGCCAAAAGTTGATGGTCTACCTGTTGCTTTTCTTTTAGATAAGAGGGCCAGGAGTTAATGGTTGTCCTGTCCTGCATCTGGGTGTTGATGATCTACCAGACCAAGGATGCATTCCTCTGAAAGTCAGGAAACTGGAACAAAGGATATAGCTTTAGGTTAGTAGAGTGAGATGTTTACTGAAAAAAAGACTGAGGTCTCAGTCTCACACTGACTGCCTAGCAATTTCTACCTCAGTTTCAGGTATACAGCCCAGTGATTCAGTTTTATAATCTGTGTCTATATCTATTCCTTTCCAGATTCTTTTCTCTTATAGGTTATCACAAAAATATTGAATATAGTTCCCTGTGGTGAATTCTTTCTTTAATATTGACACAGTAAGCACATTTTGGGGAATGGGACGGGCGACTCCAGGAAGTAGAAATGGAACAGGTAGCAAGACACTTGAACCTTCCTTTTATCCTCAGTTTTTTAAAAGTGTGTGTGTGTGTGTGTGTACACATACATATATTTATTTTGGCTGCACCAGGTCTTAGTTGAAACATGCAGGATCTTTTTTAGTTGCAGCATGCAAACTCTTCTTTTTCAGATCTGGCATGTGGGATCTAGTTCCCTGACCAGGGATCAAACCCAGGCCCCTTGCATTGGGAGCGGGGAGTCTTAGCCACTGGACCACCTGGGAAGTCCCAGTCTTCAGTTTTATTTCTATAAAATGGGAAGGAAAATGCCTTTGAGGCATAAGTGCTTATAAAAGGAATAAAAGGCTTTTTTTTTTTTTTTCAATGCGAAGGGAATGTATTTAGAAAAACACAAAAGGCTTTATAAATTCACAGTTGTAGGCGATTAAGAGTAAGTTTTCATGGGAGTAAATTGAACCTTAAAGGCGTCATGAAGATAGGCCTATTAAACTCCATTAGTTACAAGATTTGAAAAAAGAAACCTCCCCGGAGGGAAACAGCGTTCATTAAACTGATATTGAGTTGATCTACTTAGGAGAGGCTTACTTAGGAGAGGGAACGTTCTTACTTCTTGGAAGCCTTCAAGCAGAGCAAGAAGAAATAGTCAGCAGGGAGATAAGCCTCCACTCCCACTCCCGTTTCTTTGCACCATCTTCTTACGCCTCTGGGTGTTGAGGTGACTCTTGCAATGTTTATGCATGGGATTTAGGCTCCTAATTCTGTGTCATTCAGGCTGGCCTTCCTGTGGATTTCCTTTTCTTGGACAGACACTGGGAGGCTAGTGATGGGGGGCTGTTAGGTGGAAAAACTCAGTTTGGGTTGAAAATATGTTGTTGGGTAAGCTGTGGATCTGAACACCATGGGCCATCTCACTCCTAGAAGGAACAAGAAAAATTTTCTTCCCATGGCCCACAAGGTCCTGTGTGATCTGCTCCATTACCTCCCCACCCTCAACCCTATTACACTTCTCCTCTCACAGCCACTCAGGCCTCCTCATTGTTCCTTGAGCAAATCACACATAGCCCTGCCTCAGGACTTTTGCACATGCTGTTCTCTGCCTGGAATGCTCTTCTCTCATACCCAGCATGGCTACTGCTTCAAGGTTCAGATGTCACTTCCTCAGAGAGGCCATCTCCGACCCCCTATTTAATACAATAGCCCACCCACCACTTCCTGTCATCCTGTGGTGAGCAGAATTGTGTCTCCTGCCCCCAAATTCATGTGGTACAGTTCTAACCCACAGTAGCATGTGACTGTATTTTTTCTTAAAGATTTTTTTTTTCTTTTGACATGGGCCATTTTTAAAGTCTTTATTGAATTTGTTACAATATTGCTTCTGTTTTATGTTTTGGTTTTTTGGCCCCACGGTATGTGGGATCTTAGCTCCCTGACCAGGGATGGAACCCGCCCCACCCTGCGTTGGAAGGCAAAGTCTTAACCAGTAAGACTGCCAGGGAAGTCCCAGCATGGGACCATATTTGGAGATAGAGCCTTTACAGACATAATTAAGGCTCCTCTCCCCTGGCTGCATTCCTGCTAGGCCTCCACATGAATCCCTCGTGTCCTGCCTTGGCCTGATCAGCTTGGGATGCCCTGTAGACCCTGGAGGTGGGTGCTGTAGGGCCGTAGGAACCTGGTGGGCTGAGGCTGTCTGCCCCCTGGACTGCCTGGCTGCTCCTGCTGGCTGGAGATCCAGATCAAAAGCCCAAGGATGCTGGTGTTCAGTTTCTCTTGACTTTGAGGACCTGGGAAGGTCATATGCACCACGGGTATGACTAGTGTCAGATTGCCCAGCAGTATTTTAAGAAAGCCAGATGCCTGGATTGGAGACTGCAGACACCTTCACACAGACACTGTGCTTTCCTGTAACTGATACTTCTATTTTTCTAGCATCAAGTTAAATGCATAATATTATAAAACTTTTTTTTTCTTTTTTGCCACATGTCAAAGCTTGCAGGATCTTGGTTCCCCAACCAGGGATGGAAACCAGTCCTCCTGCAGTGGAAGTACAGGAAGTGTGGATTCCTAACCACTGGACTACCAGGGAATTCCCATAAAATACTCTTTTATAACATCATCTCACTGAGATCTCCAGGGCTTTTATGTTCACTTTTTTTTTAGTTTTTTTAAGAATTTTTTTTTGATGTGGACCATGTTTTTTTAAAAGTCTTTATTGAATTTGTTACAGTATTGCTTCTGTACTATTTTATTTTAATTTTTGGTTGCGAAGCATGTGGGATCTTAACTCACTGACTAGGGATTGAACCCACACCTCCTACCTTGGAAGACAGTCTTAACCACTAGACCACCAGGGAAGTTCCCCCAAGGCTTTTAATATCTTCAGAATCTATATTCCCACTTTCCGAAAGACTCAAAAGTCATATAAACTCTAAGAAATCTACTAAAAAGATGATGAAAAAAATCAGAAGATGAAGGGGACTCTGATGAAGAGTGTGACCATAAATGAGATGAGTGAGCAAGAAGAGAAGCCCGAGGACAAACCCAGGGTGGTTAGACAATCTTTATTAGGTGAAAGTGGTGTAGTCTTTTCCATAGGATGTTATCCTGAAGCCAGACCCAGATAGTGGAAGAAATAAGTGAACGCTCCAAAGGTGGACTCAGGCTGAATAGGGGAAAAATTATGGAAGACGAGAAGAAGGTTGAAAGTGGGAGATACACTGGCTCTTCTAATGGGAGAGGATAAATAAGCAGAAATAGAGATGGTGATGCAGATTCTCCTGGAAAAAAAAAAAGTGTTTGAAGAGAAGACTGACAGAAATACCGAGTGGTGCTACGACGGTGGAAAAAGTAAAAATTGCCTAAAAAGAATATGCTCAAATAAATGAATTGTTTTTAGCAATAAACCTGCTTTCTAGTGGTGGGGCAAAGGACCAGGTTAAAAAGAGGATTTTTTTTTTTAATTAAAATTAAGTTCTCCTATCATTTGGAGTGGGAAAGAAAAAAGAGAAAAAATGAGAGAAGAAAAAAGAGGCAATTAGGGGCTTCCCAGGTGATGCTAGTGGTAAAGAACCCGGCTGCCAATACAGGAAATGTAAGAGACTCGGGTTTGACCCCTGGGTTGGGAAGATTCCCTGGAGGAGCGCATGACAACCCACTCCAGTATTGCTTGGGGGATCCCATGGACAAAGCAGCCTGGTGGGCTACAGTCCATAGGGTTGCAAGAAGTCGGGCACGACTGAAGCAGTTTAGCAGGCATGCATGCAAAGTAAAATTAGAAGGACATTAAGACACACACATACCCCGAGGGGAGACCATGAGAAGACACAGGGAGAAGACGGCAGTCTACGAGCCAAGGAGAGAGGCCTCTGAAGAAACCAGCCTTGCTGACCCCCTTGATCTCCAACTGTAGCCTTCAGAACTGGGAGGAAATAGATTGCTGTTGTTTAAGGCACCCTGCATGTGGTACTTTGTTACGGCAACTCCAGCAAATGAATATACCTCTCCTGCTGAATTGCCCTCCATGGCACTTTAAACAATTTTTATTTATTCATATGGCTGTGCTGGGTCTCCATCGCTGCTTGGGCTTTTCTCTGGTTGCGGCAAGCAGGGGGCTACTCTTTAGTTGTGGCGCTTGGGCTTCACGCTGTTTGAGGCTTCTCTTGCTTTGGAGCTTGAGCTCTGGGTGTGTGGGTCTCCATAGCTGCAGACACTGGGCTCGGTATTTGCGGCTCCCGGGCTCTAGAGCACAGGTTCAGTAGTTGTGGCACATGGGCTTAGTGGCTCCACTGCATGTGGAGTCTTCCCAGACCAGGGATCGAACAGGTGTCCCCCCACATTCAAGGGCAGATTCATATCCGCTGGGCCATCAGGGAATTCCCTCCACAGCACTTTTCAACTCCCAGGCTCCACATGAGGTATTTATTTTCTCCACAGGCTGCCTCCCCCTCTAGAACCTCCATTCCAGCATAAGGGTGACATTTGTTTGTCTCATCCACACTGTGTCCCCGGCAGCCAGCGCAAGACCTGGATGCAGCGGTGGCTCACTCGGCGTTTGTTGAGTGAATAAGTGAATGATATGGAGACAAAGCTTTTTCCCGGCTCTTAGACCCTCTGGGGTTTAACCACCTGATGCATTCATAAAGGACAAGAACTCTGTCCCTTTTCTCTTTTATTAAAATTTTTTAAATTTATTTTTTTGGCTATGCCTCACAGCATGTGGGATCTGAGTTCCCAGACCAGGGATCGAACCCACATCCCCTGCAGTGGAAGTGTCCACCCCAGGGAAGTCCCCATTTTCTCTTTTTAAAAAACCAGCCAAGGTGGCAAAGGGCAGGGCTCACTCACAGATGGCCATATCCTGTGTGGGTTTTAAAGCCAACCCATAAACTCCCCCTTTTAGTTTTCTAAGTGACTCTCTGGAGCTCAGAGGATCCAGGGACCAGAGGAGAGTGAACAAGTAGGCTCCTGGCGGCCCATTTTGCAGAGAACGCTGAGATGCTGAGAAATCACCAGAACCGCCCTCGGTGGCCGGCACCTGGGAAGTGGAGCGAGTGTCCTGCGACACAGCCTCCGCGGTCTTTTGCGCCACGGTGCTGCCTTGGTTGCCGGGCAGCTCCTAAGAACTGGCTTCCCAGGCCTGAGTTGCCAAGGAAATACTAATTCCCGTTGGGCCGGTCCTGGGGTGTTTTTTGACTTCCTGTGAAGGAGGCTGGTCGCCTGTGCGGTCCTGGTCCCCTGAGCGCCCTTCTCTCTGCATCTCCCTCACCTTTCCTCTTTCTTGCTCTCTCCTGTCTCCTCCTCTAGTGTCCTCCCGGGCTGGAGGCAGAAGACCCTGGGATTTCTGAGTGAGGCCCATGGATGTCGAAGTCCTCCCGGGTCCTGGACCCCATGTTCTCGCCCCGCAGTTACTATGATGCCCTGTACGACCGCGGCTTGGGCCCCTCAGGTCCGGACGGCGCCCCCGCGGGCACAGCCCGCGTCCCGCCGGACGCGCGGTCCCACCTGATGAGCGGCGGCAGCTGCGAGGGGCCCCCTCTGAAGCGACGGGGCGGCGTGGTCGACCACCGCGATGTCATCTTGGCCCACCAGGCGCACAAAATCCACAGCACCCCGCAGGCCAGAAGGAAAGAATGGGAGTGAGTATGCACGGGGTGGGCGACCGACCCCCAGCATCCCGGGATGGGGAGCAGCAGTAAACCGGGGTCTCTTGGGGTCAGGAAACGCCTATTTCTGACAAGCTTCTGGGGCGGGGGAGGGGGGGCCATTCGTATGGCTGGTTGCTGAAGTCTCCAATTCCTTTCCTACCAGTTGATCGCATAGCCTTTGCCTTGAGTCCCTTCGGTGAACCCCCGGGGCACACACGGTGCAGCAGCAAAGGGGTTAATTGTGGGCGTGGCAGGGCGTGCTCAGGATCCTGCTCTGTGAGTGTCCACTCAGAGGGGTCGGCAAATATTTCCCATGGGATGGACATTCCCGAACCAGGCTGAGAAATGCTCCTTTCTCGGGGGTGGGGGTGGGGGTGAGGTGGGGGGATGGGGTGGGCAGGTGAGGGGTGGGAAGAGGAAATCACACTGTTACCTCAAGGCTTCAGTCTAAACCTGAAAAGTGGTGTGGGAGTGGGGGTGGGGGTTTGGGAGGATGTGATTCTGATCCCGGGTTCCCTTTCTCTTGGCCAGTGACCCTGAAAGTGGGTCTTCTCCTGGGAGCCATCGTTGGATGGACGAGTGGGGTTAGAAATGGCTCCGGGGGCTCGCTCTCCACAGTGAAATCTTTCCAGGCTGTTTGAAGATTAAAAGCGGTTTGTGTGGAGAAGGTTCAGTCCCCCATATGGAGGGAGAGCCGGTGCTTTTTTTCTTTCTCTTTTTCTCAAGAGCTGCTTTGGCCAAGGCTTAGAGCTGGGGGGATTCTTGGGCAGACAGCAGGCAAGTGGGATGTGAATACGAATTCAAGGCTATTGGAGCTGAGGCTGTCAGGGTTGCTAATCACTCTTGTAGCCCCAGAAATCCCGTCTCCCACCCACCTCACATCTGCCAGGTCTGACCTCTTGGAAACTAGCAACTTCATCACTAGGCTTAGGCTCCGGCCTCCCCCACCTCATGCCCCTCATCCCCATTTTCTGTCTGCTTGAAGAGGGAACTGGGTTATAATGCCAGTTGGGTTCTGGCTGTAGTGATGAGGGAAGTATAATTACAGAATGCAATGAAAACTGTATTATCAAAATGTTCAGTTGCTCAGTTGTGTCCCAACTCTTTTCGACCCCATGCACTGCAGCACACCAGGCTTCCCTGTCCTTCACTATCTCCCGGAGCTTGCTCAAACTCCCATCCATTGAATCAGTGATGCCATCCAACCATCTCATTCTCTGTCGTCTCCTTCTCCTCCTGCCTTCAGTCTTTCCCAACATCAGGGTCTTTTCCAATGAGTCGGATCTTCTTATCATATGGCCAAAGTTATGGAGCTTGGAGCTTTAGCTGAAGCATCAGTCCTTCCATTGAGTATTCAGGGTTGATTTTCTTTAGGATTGACTGGTTTGATTATTATCAAAATGAGCCAGTGTTTGTTTTGAATCAGAGGGCTTCAGGTAAAGTGAAAACTCCAATGTGGACTCTGACATGGTTTCCTGAGGTTAGACTGACATCTGGTGGCATGTTTGGGCATCACATATAATAGGAAATGGTGTAACCAAACTATTTTTTTTTGCCCATGCTGTCTTCCTTTTGACATTCGCTCCTCTCCATCCATACATCTAGCCACCCGCCCACCCACCTTCCTACTGACCGTCCATCATCTGTTCATCCATCCACCCATCCATCCATCCACGCAGCAATCTTCCTATCCATCTATCCATTCATCCATCTCCCCACCCCTCCCTCCTTTTACCTACACATATTTCTATCCATCCATCCATCCATCCATCCATTTACTCACCCATCTTTTTATGCGTCTATCAATTCATCATCTCCCTGTCTTTCCTCCCCTCCACTCATTCATCCATTGGCCTTCCCTGTTTCTATTCATCCAACCTCCCACCCACCCATCCATCTTCCATTTGTTCACCCATCGTATGCCATTCATATACCCACTGATCTATATCTCTGTCTAGTCTTCCTCTCTCTACCCATCCTTCTATTCCTCAGTACATTCATCCATCCGTCCACCCACCTATCATTTCATATTTCATAAATAACCAGTGTTTTAGTCGCTAAGTCCTGTCTGACTCTTGCGACCCCATGGACTGTATAACCCACCAGGCTCTTCTGTCCATGGGATTTCCCAGGCAAACATACTGGAGTGGGTTGCCATTTCCTTCTCCAGGGAATCTTCCTGACTCAGGCACTGAACCCACATCTGCATTGCAGGTGGATTCTTTACCTACTGAGCCACCAGGGAAGCCCTAAAGTGTTTGTTGCTCAGTTGTTTCTGACTCTTTGCAATCCCATGCACTGTAGCCCACCAGGTTCCTCTGCCCAAGGAATTCTCCAGGCAAGAATACTGGAGTGGGTAGCCATTCCTTTCTCCAGGGGATCTTCCTGACCCAGGGATTGAACCCACGTCTCCTGCATTGCAAGCAAATTCTTTACTTTCTGATCCAGCAGGGAAATGGTACGTCTAATAAATGCAGCTGCAACGCTAAATACCGCTCCTCTATTATGCCCTCTCTGGGCTTCCCTGGTGGCTCAGATGATAAAGAATTTGATTGCAATGCTGGAGACCTGGGTTCGATCCCTGGGTTGGGAAGATGCCCTGGAGAAGGGAACAGCTACCCACTCCAATATTCTGGCCCAGAGAATTTCATGGACTGTATAGTCCATGGGTTCACAAAGAGTCAGACATGACTGAGCAACTTTCACTTTTTCACTTTCATTATCCCCTCTCTAGGATTCACCTGCTCTCTCCTCTCTTTTCCCATTTATTTCCATTCTCCTCTTGTTTTATTTTTTATTGAAAAAGAAATTTGATTAACTCTCAAAGAAACAGCGAAGCTTCTTTAAGGGGTTAGAATGAGTTATATCAGATGACCTGCAGAAAAGAGATTTTTGGGATAAGGAAAAGTGTCAGTGAATTAAAGAATTAAAAAACCCGTTGCTCAAGGGAAATGATAACTATAATTTCTAACAATAATGACAGCTAATGTTTATTGGCCACCTACTGTATGCCAGACACTTTTTAAAAAAATGTTTATTTATGGCTGTGCTGGGTCTTCGTTGCTGCGTGGGCTTTTCTCTAGTTGTGGTGAGCGAGGGCTACTCTTGAGTCGTGGTGCTTGGGCTTCTCATTCCTGTGGCTTTCTTGTTGCAGAGCACAGGCTCTAGGGTGCATGGGCTTGAGTCATTGTGGTGCCCAGGCGCCAGAGCACAGGCTCAATAGTGGTGGCGCATAGGCTTAGTTGCTCCGCGGCCGTGGGATCTCCCCGGATCAGGGATTGAACCCGTGTCTCCTGCATTGGCAGGCAGATTCTTTGCCACTGAGCTACCAGGGAAGCCCTGCTTGATACTTCTTGTCATACCTCTGTCCGCTGTAGATTCTGCATTATCTGTACATTACAGATGAAACCAGAGAGGGTGGGATAGGCAAAGTAACTTGCTAGAAAGTGGCAGAACTGAGATTCGAACTCCGGCCTGTCAGACTCTGAAACTCAAGCTCTTTGTCATTTGGCCAAAGAGTTTTTACTTGCCAAATAGTAAGTGGCAAAGATTTGCTTTCCGCTAACTCAGAAAACAAAGAAAGTCAATCACATCAGGGAGAAAGACAGAAGAACCATGGGATTAGGTGTCTCGTCTACCACAGCCTCACTGGATGGTTAACTTCTGCCTTAGCTTGCCATCGCTTTCCCCCAGTCTCTTTCTGGGACCATAAAATAGTCCTGGAGAATCTTTCTAGCCATAATCTCCAAACTTCTGAACGCCTACCTCTGCCAGCAAAGCCAACACATTTTCAGCACGTGTACATATTTTTTCAGCTTTATTTTTGTTGTTTATTGCCTATTTTTCTTTTCCATTATGGTTTATTATAGGATATTGAACATAGTTCCCTGTGCTATGTAGTAGAACCGTGTCGTTTATCTGTTCTGTGTACAGTAGCTTGCTTCTGCTAATCCCAAACTCCCAGTCCTTCCCTCTTCACCTCCCCTCCAGCTCGGCAACCATAGGTCTGTTCTTTATGTCTTTGAGTGTGTTTCTGTTTTGTAAGTTCATTTGTGTCTTTTTTTAGATCCCACGTGTAAGTGATATCATATTGTATTTGTCTTTCTCTTTCTGAGTTGATTCACTTAGTGTGATCATCTCTAGGTCTATTCATGTGGCTGCAAGTGCTGGCATTATTTCACTTTTCACGACTGAGTAATATTCCATTGTATATGTGTACATGTTTATTCATTCAGTGGTCAATGGACGTGTAGGTTGTCTCCATGTCCTGGCTATCGTGAATAGTGCTGATATGAACATAGGGGTGCATATATCTTTTCTTTTCTTTTTAAACTATAGGATTTTTTTATTTAAAAAAATTTTTTTTTAAATTTTATTTTATTTTTAAACTTTACAATATTGTATTAGTTTTGCCAAATATCGAAATGAATCCGCCACAGGTATACCTGTGTTCCCCATCCTGAACCCTCCTCCCTCCTCCCTCCCCATACCCTCCCTCTGGGTCGTCCCAGTGCACCAGCCCCAAGCATCCAGTATCGTGCATCGAACCTGGACTGGCGACTAGTTTCATACATGGTATTATACATGTTTCAATGCCATTCTCCCGAATCTTCCCACCCTCTCCCTCTCCCACAGAGTCCATAAGACTGATCTATACATCAGTGTCTCTTTTGCTGTCTCGTACACAGGGTTATTGTTACCATCTTTCTAAATTCCATATATATGCGTTAGTATACTGTATTGGTGTTTTTCTTTCTGGCTTACTTCACTCTGTATAATAGGCTCCAGTTTCATCCACCTCATTAGAACTGATTCAAATGTATTCTTTTTAATGGCTGAGTAATACTCCATTGTGTATATGTACCACAGCTTTCTTGGAGTATAGTTGAGTTGCAGTGTTGTGTTAGTTTCTGCTGTAAGGCAGAGTGAATCAGTTATGCATATACATATATCCACTCTTTTTTAGATTCTTTTCCTGTATAGGCCATTACAGCATGTTGAGTAGAGTTCCTTATGCTATACAGTGGATATGTATTAGTTATCTATTTAATATATATATGTATATAGTATTGTATATATGTCAATCCCTATCTCCCAATTTATCATTTGCCCCCTTACCCCTGGTAACCATGAGTTTGTTCTCTACATCTGTAACTCTGTTTGCTTTGTAGATAAGTTCATCTGTACCCTTTCTTAGATTCCACATATAAGCAATATCTTAGATTTGTCTTTGTTTGACTTACTTCACTCAGTATGACAATCTCTGGGTTTACCAGTGTTGCTGCAAATGGCAGTGTCTTTTTCTTTTTCTTTTTCTAGCTGAATGCCCTTCCGCTGTATTTGTGCACCTGTCTTCTTTATCTAGTCCCCTGTTGATGGACGTTTGAGGGTGGTCCCGCGTTCCGGCTGTGGTGGACAGTGCTGCTGTGAACCGTGGGGTGCATGTATCTTTTCAAATTGGTTTTGCCCAGATAAACGCCCAGGAGTGGCACTGCTGGAGCACATGGCAACTCTGTTTCTGGTTCACTGAGGAACCTCCGTATGGTTCTCCATAGTGGCTCTTCCTCACATTCCCATCAACAGTGTGGGAGGGTTCCCCTTTCTCCACACCCTCTACGGCACTTCTTATTTGTAGACTTTTTAATAATGGTCATTTCTGACCAGTGTGGGGTGATACTTCATTGTAGTTTTGATTTGTATTTCACTAATAATTACTGATTTTGAACATCTTTCCATTAACATATTTTTATTTATGTGTTTATATAAATATTCCACTAAAATTATTATATGCACTATAAAATCTACAAAAATCAAAATGTTAAAAGAGATAAACATTTTTAAGTGGCTTTAATTTTTGAAAGTTATCCTGTGTTTTGTAAGAGCTTTTAAGGGCTTCCCAGGTGTCACAGTGGTAAAGAATCTGCCTAACAATGCGGGAGACACAGAACATGGAGCTCAATCACTGGGAGGAGGAAATGGCACGCCACTCCAGTGTTCTTGTCTAGAGAATCCCATGGACAAAGGAGCCTGGAATGCTGCAGTCCACGGGGTGGAAAAGAGTCAGGCACGACTGAGCACGCACGCACGAGCTTATTCTGAAAATATTCAAATACACTAAGAGTAGAGAGAAACCCACATACCCATTACCCAAATATAATTATCAGCATTTAGACTTATAAGTCCATTTTTCTCTTTATTTTTGAGCTACTTTAAAGCAAATTCCAGACCTCATATGATTTTACAATCTTCCGTCTACATCTCTTAAAAGCACACACGTATTTTCTTACTGCTATCACACTGACAAAATTAACAATGATTTTTAAATGTCATCTAATTTACAGTCCACATTCGGATTTTCCTGCTTGTCTTTTTACAGTCAGTTTCTTTGAATCGAGAAAGTCTGTCTCTTACATTTGGTAGTCATATCTCTTTTTACAAACTGTAGTGAAATAGACATAATATAAAATTTGCCATTTTCACCACTCTGAAATGGTGACGTTCAGTACATTCATATTTTTATGCAGCCACCACCGCCATTCATCTCTAGAACTCTATTCATTTTGCAAAGCTGAAACTCTGTCCCCATTAAGTACTAGCTCCCATCCCTCTCCCCCTTCTTTCGGCAACCACCATTCTACTTTCTGTCTCTATGAATGTGGCTGTTCTGGGGACCTCATATGTGGAATCATACAGCATTTGCCTTTTAGCATAATGTCCTCAAGGTTCATCCATGTCACACGTGTCAGAATTTAGTTCTTTTTTGAGGCTGAATACTATTCCACTGTGTGAATGAACTGCATTTTGTTTATCCATTCGTCCACTGATGGACACTTGGGTTCTTTCTGCCTTTTGGTGATTATGAACAATGCTGCTGTGAAAATACGTATATATCTATATCTATCTTTGAGACCCTGCTTTCAGCTCCACTGGGTCTGGTACACAGAGTGGGAATTGCTGGATCATATGGTAATTCTGAATCATATGGGCTTCCTAGGTGGCTCAGTGGTAAAGAATGCCAGCCAGTGCAGGAGCTACAGGAGAGGCAGGTTCGATCCCTGAGGTGGGAAGATTCCCTGGAAGAGGAAATGGCACCTGACTCCAGTATTCTTGCCTGGAAAGTTCCGATGGACAGAGGAACCTGGTGGGTTACAGTCCATGGGGTCTCAGAAGAGTCAGACACAACTGAGTGACTGAGCACACACTCATGGTAATGCTATAGACTTTTTTTTTCAAACGTTTATTTATTTGACTGCGTCTGGCTTAGTTGAGGCATGTGTTGTGGCATATGGGCTTCCCTAACTGCAGCACACAGGCCCAGCTGCCCTGAGGCATGTAGAATGCCAGTTTCTTGACCAGGAATCAAATCCGAGTCCCCTGCACTCTAAGGTGGATTCTTAACCACTGGGCCACCAGGGAAGTCCCCTATATTTGTATCTTTGAGACTCTACTTTCAGCTCCTCTGGGTCTGTTGTACACAGAATGGGAATTGCTGGATGATATAATTCTATGGGCTTCCCAGGGGGCGCTAGTGGTAAAGAACCTGCTTGTCAATGCAGGAGACGTAAGAGACGTGGGTTCTATCACTGGGTCAGGAAGGTCCCCCGGAGGAAGGCACAGCAACACACTCTAGTACTCTTGCCTGAAAAATCCCATGGACAGAGGAGCCTGGCAGGCTACAGTCCATAGGGTCACAAAGAGTCAGACATGGCTCTTTGAGCACAAGAGCACGAAGGAAAATGAAGTGTATCGCCACAACACGGTTATTTATCTTGTTTCTAGTCTGTCTTGCGCAATAGAATGTCCACGGAAGGGATGGTTGTCTGGGTCCTCAGTACCTGAGACTGAGGCTGGCACTCACAGGTGCTCAGGAAATATCTGTTGAATGAAAGCACCAGATAAGAATGAGTGAGCGGGGGTTGAGCTCAGACATGTGGATTTGGTCCACCATATACGCAGGATTAAGAAAGTGCAACACTTTGTTTCAGATGAAACAATAGCAGACATGGAAGTTTGAGTATTTGGTTCTACACGTTCACAGATGTCCTCTCTGGGGTGGCCCTGATCCACTCTGGAGGTTCTTAGACCCAGAGTTGATTGCAAAGAGGCTCACTCCCCCTCCTCCTCTCCCTCTGTGTTTTCCCTTCTCTCCTTCACTGCTCCCTCCTTTCGTCTCGCTGGCTCCTCCCTCCCTTCTTCCCTCTACCACTCCATCTCTTTTTCTCAGCCCCACATCTCTTCGTCCTTCTTTACTACAGCACCCTCTCTCTGCCTCCCTCCTATCCATCCCCTCCTCCCTTCTCCTCTCCACACCCTCCCTCCTCCCTTCTCTCCACCCTTCCCTCCTCCCCTCTCCTCTCCATCCCAGCCCTCCTCCCTTCTCTCCCCTCCTCCCTCCTCCCTTCTCCCCTCCACTCACCCCATCTCCTTTCCTCACCCCTTCACCTCTCCCTGCCTTCCTCCCCTCTCTCCCTCCACCAGTATTTAGGACACCACCATGCTCAGCTCAGTGAGGGGCCTTGGGGATGCATCAGTCAACAGTCAGCTCTTTCCAGAATGACACTCTGCAGTCAGCAGGAAAATCCAGCATGAAGCAAATGGTGACAAGCAGGAAGAGTGCCCAGAAAGGGGCTGTATAACAGTCTGGGGGGAGCCTGGGGAGTGTCCCCAGGAAGAAATTTCCAGGCTAGTTCCTCTCACACTTGACTATACTTTTGAACCTCTATAGAGGGATTTTTTTGGAAGGAATGATTCTAAAGCTGAAACTCCAGTACTTTGGCTACCTCATGCGAAGAGTTGACTCATTGGAAAAGACTCTGATGCTGGGAGGGATTGGGGGCAGGAGGAGAAGGGGACGACAGAGGATGAGATGGCTGGATGGCATCACTGACTCGATGGACGTGAGTCTGGGTGAACTCCGGGAGTTGGTGATGGACAGGGAGGCCTGGCATGCTGCGATTCATGGGGTTGCAAAGAGTCGGACACGACTGAGCGACTGAACTGAACTGAACTGGAGGGTCTTGTTAAATGCAGATTCTGACTCAGCAGATCTGGGCCAGGGCCTGAGACTCTGTGTTTCTTTCTAAGAGTCTCCCAGCTGGAATCAGTGCTGTTGACTGTGGACAGTAGTCTGAGTAGCCAATTCTGAGCCATCATTATCATTATCATCAAACAGAGGATGTGGGTGGGAGAATGGAGGGCAGGGAGAGAAGAGCTAAGCAAACTGCAAAGAGTATCGTGAATAATACTCGTGCTGTGATGATAACGATGATAACAAATATTTGTGGAGGACTTAATATCTGCAGGGCACAGTTCCGAGCCCTTTATATTAACTCATTTAGTTCTCATCATTGTTATAAATAAGATTGGGCAGCATGCTATTGTTTTCCTAAGCATTTCTAAGTTTCATATCTGACTGCAAGCACATAACAGTCTCATGAAGCAGCCAGGGCAGGCATTTTTGCTGTTATTATTTTTTTATTGTGAATTTATTATTATTATTTTGGCTGTTCTTTGATCTTCGTTGTGGGGCTTCCCTGGTGGCTCAGATGATAAAGAATCCTTCTGCAATGCAGGAGGCCCAGTTTTATCCCCAGGGTCAGAAAGATGCCCTGGAGAAGGGAATGATAACCCACTCCAGTATTCTTGCCTAGATAGTCCCATGGACAGAGGAGCCTGGCAGGAGTCCGTGGGGGTCGCAAAGAATTGAACACGACTGGGCTGGAACAGCGCCTGGCACAGAGTAAGTGTTCTGTAAGCAACCAGCTTTGGTCATTGCGTGGGGAGAAGGAGGCCGGGGGACCCTACTCTCCCCTGGGTTCACCCCTTTTCACTTGCGGCTGCCACCAGGTGGCGCTGTGGCTTCCGCGTCTGGAGAGCACAGAACAGAAGCGAGGTGCTGGAAGCGGTCCGCGAACCTTCCACAGTACCTATTTCCTGGCTTCATCCTTCCTGCTCTCGGTGGTCTGAGAAATGGACTGCTGCTGCTGCTAAGTCGCTTCAGTCGTGTCCGACTCTGTGCGACCTCATAGAGAAGACAGCCCCAAATCAAGAATCCAGTTTTCATCAGCTAGTACTCAATCGTTCCATATATGGCGATTTCTTTTCCATACACAAAGTGCTTGGTAAAGACGCATTGAGAGGACTCAGGGCTTGATTAGCTTCCAGAAGCGCTAAAAGGTTTCAGGTGGGTCCTGGGGTCAAGTGTGGGGCCCAGCTGTCTTTGTTCGGGGGTGTGGTTGAATTCCTGGACTAGGAGCCAGATACTGCTAAGTCACTTCAGTCGTGTCCGACTCTGTGCGATCCCATAGACGGCAGCCCACCAGGCTCCCCCGTCCCTGGAATTCTCCAGGCAAGAACACTGGAGTGGGTTGCCATTTCCTTCTCCAATGCATGAAAGTGAAAAGTGAAAGTGAAGTCGCTCAGTCGTGTCCGACTCCTAGCGACCCCATGGACCGCAGCCTACCAGGCTCCTCCGTCCATGGGATTTGCCAGGCAAGAGTACTGGAGTGGGTTGCCATTGCCTTCTCCGAGGAGCCAGATAGCAGGGGTTCAAATTGCAGCTCTGGCTCTCCCTGACTCTGGGATTATTCTCTGCTTTGCCTCAGTTTCCTCATCTGTAAAATGGGGACAACGGTAACACCCGCTTTTGGGCTTCTGACAAAGATGAAATTCAATGCATTATTAGATAGCAAGCGTTTAGAACAGTGCAGGTGTATAGTAAGCCTTGATAACCATTTGCTATGGTCTGGAGAAGGGTAGGCCTTTAAGCTTCTGGAAGCCTAAGTTAACACACAGTTACAAAGAAGAAAGAACAGCAGGTTGTGAAGACATCAAAACTGAAACCTGGCCTTTAAAGAAGACCTGCTTGAGAATCAGAGCACCTTTTTTTTTTTTTTTTTTTCCTTCTCTTTTCAGGGAGGCAGTTGGACAATTCTAGCCTAGTTGATATTAAAAAAAAAAAATAGGTCTGGTCCCAGGGAGCTTCTTTTTCAGTGCTGCTGTCTGGTTTTAGTGCAGAAAGACCCTCCTTTTGTCCTTTGAATTAGCAGCTTTGGCTGCAGCTAGCAGTGGAGGGCCTGGGGAAGCCACCCTGCCCCCCAGAGATGGCGTCCTTTTTGATCTATCAGATTTTCCACGTGGGTCTTTGGAACCCAAGCAGCTGGTGCGATCCTCCCAGAGTCACCATCCTGCTTACCGCTGCCGCCATCTTTTATTCTGCCACCATCACTCCGAAAGTCTGCCCTTACAGCCCTGCAAGGCTCTTTTGATGGTGTCTGTGCACTTTCGCTCCAGGCTCTCGCAACCGCTTCCACCCAGGGGGCTCTATCGGCTTCATCTCTGCCTACGCTTTTACTATTATTATTCTCACTTTTGGCCAGGGCTCACTAGACACTTTGCTGTTCTCTGTGTTTGCAAGTGCTGCTCACCTCAGGACCTTTGCACTGGCTCTTCCCTGACCTGCAGTGCTTTTGCCATGGCTGGCTCCAGCTTGCCTTCCAATCTCAGCACAGATGTCACCTCACGTAAAGCTGCCCCCTCCCCTTCCCAGGGATCACATCACTCTGTTCATTACCGTTAGGTATTTTCTCTTACATTATTAGACTGCCAGCAACTTGAGGGCAGGTTTTCTTTTGATCTTTCTTGTCCACTACTGTGTCCCCAGGGCTTGGGAAAGTGCCCAGAGCATAGAAGGGGCCAGTGTTTGTTGTTGCTCAGTCGCTAAGTCATGTCTGACTCTTTGAGACCCCATGGACTGCAGCACATCAGGCTTCCCTGTCCTTCACTATCTCCTGGAGCTTGCTCAAACTCTTGTCCATTGATTTGGTGATGCCATCCAACCATCTCATCCTCTGTTACCCGCTTCTCCTCCTCCTGCCCTCAATCTTTCCCAGCATCAGGGTCTTTTCCGATGAGTCGGCTCTTTGCATTAGGTGTTTGTTGAGTGAATAGCCAATCAATCCTTGGGAACCTGAACATCTGTATTGATGATCTTTCTATGTCTCTGGCTTAGAGACCCAAAAGCCCCTTAAAACAAGTGAACCCAATTTTCTTTTTTTAGTTCTCTGCCCGGGGCATCCTCTGGTTCCAAGTTCTGCATGCTCTACTCAAGGGGGTCTGCCTGGAAGAGGAGACAGACAAGCAGACTAGTGATTGCCCACAGTCTCCAGTACACTGGGACCAGTCTCTGTTTATCCCACAACTGCCAAAAGGCCAGCCTTGGGCTGACGGGCTTAAGGTATGGGCTCAAGATGCCCTTCCCCCAGCACCCATTTCACAGAGGAGGCAACTGAGGCACAGAAAGAAAAATAATGAATCCAGTAGGGCAGAACCAACCTTGGAACCAGATCTGTTCAAGTCCAGAACCCAGGTTCTTGATTTCTCTCCTTACATGATCATGAATTTGGAAACACTTGGCACACAGTGGAATGAATGAATGAAGTGTAATCATTAAGTTTCCCCCTGCATTTTAGGTACTCAAATCCACAGAGGCAAAGCCTTTCTCTATTGATCCTTGAATCTTTGGAATTGTTGGCACAGAGCTTGTGGGTAGAAGGCACACATATCTGTTGAACTTGATTGTGTCAAGTCTGAGATGGTTTCAGAATGAAATCTATAAAATCCTGAAGGCATGACTCATTCTCTAAATCCTGGCCACTAGAATGAGCCTGATGAAGGCCAAATTGGGATAAAATGATATAACTTCTTACCTTCTAACATTTCCAATGTTTCAAAGCTCCTTTGGATAGGGGCAGGCCTTATAACCCTCAGATGAGCCCAGAGCCACAGAGCAGATCAACAACAGTGCAGTTCAAAAATAATTCCACCATCTCCTTGAAATGCCACTTTGCAAAGCCAATGTGTTCTGTGGGCTTCCAAGAAGGCTATTCTTGCCTGTTTAAAGGTTTTCTGGACTCCTCCAGGCAGACCCTCTGAAGTAAATCACACAGGACTTGGAACCAGAGAATGCCCTGGGCAGAGAACTAAAGAGAAAATGGAGTTCACTTATCTTAAGCGATTTTCAGGTCAGCTCTCTAAGCCAGAGACATAGAAAGAGCATCAGTACAGATATTCAGGTTCCCCGGGATTGCCTAGTTATTCACTCAACGAACATTCCCTGGAGACGGAAATGGCAACCCACTCCAGTATTCTTGCCTGGAAAATCCCATGGATAGAGGACCATGGCAGGCTACAGTTCATGGGGTCACAAAGAGTTGGACACAACTGAGCGACTGAGCACAACAAACATTGTTGCCTTCTATGCACTGGGCATAGCACTGGGGACACAGTAGTGGACAAGAAAGACCAAAAGAAATCCTGTCTTCAAGTTGCTGGCAGTCTTAACATAGGAGAAAATACCTACCTGTAGATAATAACCAGAGAGATATGATCCTTGGGGCGGTGGGTGTGGGTGTGTGCTCTGTATGAGGTAACATCTGTGCTGAGATTGGACGGCAAGTTTAGGCCAGCCATGACAAAATCACTGCAGGTCTGGGAAGAGCCAGTGCAAAGGTCCTGGGGTGAGCAAGCACGTGCAAATACCAAGAACAGCAAAGTGTCTAGTGAGCCTTGGCCAAAAATGAGAGCAATAATAGTACTGCTTTTCTGGAGGGCCCCAAATGTGGGACAAAGAAGAGATTGGAAAGCAAAAGGAGCTGCCTTCCAATCTGAGACCATCCCATTAGAGCTGGGTGATCCTGAGCAAATGCCACAGCCTCTCTGAGTGCTGGGGGAGGTTACAAAAGTTCCTGGTCTCGGGAGTGCATTGATGAGGCAGGGCTCAGATCACAGGGTTTTGGAGGAAAATTCACTCTCGTCTTTCCCCCTTTCTAGTCTGTGGACCACCATGTAGCTCCTCCAGTTTGCATCTTGGCTCAAGGGGTGCTGAATAAGAGACCCACACAGCTTAGGGGTTCTGGAGTTAGCCTGGCTGGATTTATGCTCTGGTTCTTCTATTTGCTGTGTGACCTTGGACAAGTGACCCCACCTCTCTGAGCATTGGGAGCACGGAGTCTCAGGCACTACACCACCAGGGAAGACCCTGAATGTGTTGAGTTTTTCTGCAGCTGTGTGGTTGAAATTCCTTACAAATTGGTGTGGAGCCTGCCTGTGCATTGGGCCTATTGATCAGCCTATTGGAACATTCTGGAACTCTTCAGTTCTTGCTTCTGAATAAGAAGTCCCCATTTAAAAGAGGTTTCATCAAATGAGGCCATACTGGAGAGCTGATTTGGTTTCTTAGCCATGAATTAGTTCCTGTAAGTGCTGCCAACTCTTTAGATCTGTGTCTGAAATCTCCGGTCCTGAGTTGGGTATGTGTACTGGACTCCAGCTGATCTCAGCAGGTTAGCAGCATGGCAAGTCTTGGATTTCTTTGTGGTGGAAAAGAGTTTTTGGTGACAGTGCATCCGTGTGGCTTTGGCTGTCCTGCAGGATAATCAGTAGAAATGTTTTAATTCTGGCAGCCTTCACAGCTCTAAGCACCCTTTTGTTGTTGTTCAGTCAGTAAGTCGTGTCCAACTCTTTGCGACCCCATGGACTGCAGCATGCCAGGCTTCGCTGTCCTTCACCATCTCCCGGAGTCTGCTCAAACTCATGTCCATTGAGTCGGTGATGCCATCCAACCATCTCGTCCTCTGTCATCCCCTTCTCGTCCTGCCTTCAGTCTTTCCCAGCATCAGGGTCTTTTCCAATGAGTCGACTCTGCATCAGATGGCCAAAGTATTGGAGCTTCAGCCTCAGCATCAGTTCCTCCAATGAATATTCAGGGTTTCTTTCCTTTAGGATTGACTGGTTTGATCTCCTTGCTGTCCAAGGGACTCTCAAGAGTCTTCTCCAGCACCAGCATTCGAAAGCATCAATTCTTCAGCACTTAGCCTTCTTTATGGTACAACTCTCACATCCATACTCTTTAGAGGGACTGTGAAAAAAACTCAGGTATGGGGCTTCCCCGGTGGTCCAGTGGTTAAGAATCTGCCCACAAATGCAGGGGACACAGGTTCCATCCCTGGTCCGAGAAGATCCCACATGCCATGGAGCAACTAAGCTCGTGCGTGCGTTTCACAAGTACTGAGCCTTCAGGCCTACAGCCCATGCTCTGCAAGAGGAGAAGCCACTGCAAGGAAAAGCCCTCACATCACAGCTAGAGTAGTCCCTGCACGCCACAACCAGAGAAAGCCTATGCACAGCAACAAAGACCCAGCACAGCCAAATAAATAAATTAAAACAAACAAACAGATCACAGGTATTGCAGGGCCCACTTGGAGGTTTTGATTCAGCAGTTCGGGGGCCTGAGCATCTGTACTTCTTACAAGTTTCCAGGTGATGCTACTGCTGGTCCAGGGAGCACATTTTGAGAAGCATGTATTTCATTAAGTAGTTTCCAACTTAAATGCACATGAAGATCACCCGGGAAGGGACTTGCCTGGTGTCCAGCAGCTAAGACTCCACACTCCCAATGCAGGGGTTCAATCCCTGGTGAGGGAACTAGATCCCACATGCCACAACTAAGAGATTGCATACTGCAACTAAAAAAAAAATTAAAAAAAGATCTTGTGTGCTGCAAGCAGGGTCCGGCACAGTCAAATAAATAAATGAATGTTGTTGTTGTCATTCAGTCACTAAGTCGTGTCTGACTCTTTACGACCCCATGTACTGTAGCCCACCGGGCTCCTTTGTCCATGGGATTTCCCAGGCAAGAATGCTGGAGTGGGTTTCCTTTCCCTTCTCCAAGGGAATCTATCCGAACCAGTGATAGAACCCACGTCTCCTGACTTGGCCGGCAAATTCTTCACCACTGAGCCAGTTGGGAAATCCCCTTGGGAAGCCCTAAATAAAAAAATATTTTTTAAAAAAGGTTACCTGAAATGTTTTTAAAAATTCCCAACACCCAGGTGGTACCCCCATTAAATCTCTGTCTGGGGTGGAGTCCAAGCATGGGCACTTTGAAAGTTTCCAGGTGATTCTCATTGGCTATTATGCTTGAGAACCAAAGGGTAGGTCGTCACTCTTCACTTTGCTCATGATACACTCACAGGAAGCTCCCAAGTTTACATACAACTAGCAAATTAAAAATCTGCTGGGGGGATTAAAAAAAAAAATCCTGGTGTACTAATCCATTCCTCAATGTGAAATTATTCTCCTCTGATTCGTGGCTTGGATTCTTACTCTTTTGGCTTCAGTGATCTCCTCTTTGTGTATTCAGTAGAGATGTTCAGCTGGGAAACATCGGTATAGCTGACTGTTCAAATACTAGCATAGTTCCATACTGGTTCAGTTCAGTCAGTCGCTCAGTCGTGTCCGACTCTTTGCGACCCTATGAACTGCAGCACACCAGGGCTCCCTGTCCATCACCAACTCCCGGAGTTCACTCAGAGTCATGTCCATCAAGTCGGTGATGCCATCCAGCCATCTCATCCTCTGTCGTCCCCTTTTCCTCCTGCCCTCAATCCCTCCCAGCATCAGGGTCTTTTCCAATGAGTCAACTCTTTGCATGAGGTGGCCAAAGTACTGGAGTTTCAGCTTCAGCATCAGTCCTTCCAAAGAACACCCAGGACCTATCTCCTCTAGAATGGACTGGTTGGATCTCCTTGCAGTCCAAGGGACTCTCAAGAGTCTTCTCCAACACCACACTTCAAAAGCATCAATTTTTTGGCACTCAGCTTTCTTCATAGTCTAATTCTCACATCCATACATGACCACTGGAAAAACCGTACTGGTTAGTAGCTATTGTCTGGAGCCCCTGAGTCAGTTCCACCTCCAGTCACGTCCCTTCCTGGGTTCTCCTATGCCTCCTGGTAACCTACATTCCAAGGGTGGTACCTCTTGCTGGTCATTAAGTATTCTGAATTTCTACACAGTGCATTTGACCTGTTTGCCCATCTCTATATTTTTAGCTGTTTTTTTTTTTTTTTTTTTTGTCTGAGCAAAGGGGTATCTGGAATAGGTAGAAGGTGGGTTTGCAAACTCAGGAATGCATGAAAGTGCCTTTATGTTTGGAGATGGGGTGGTGCTGATTCCAGTCCTGGCTGTGATCTTGACCTGCTGGGGAAGTCCTCTAACCTCTCTGTGCTTCAGTTTCCCTCTATGGTTTGGGTGAAGCTCAAATGAATTAATGCATGGACAGGTCTTAGAATGGGACCTGCTCTGTAGTTATCATCATTTAAGTGCTAGCTATTTCTGCTTTATTGATTATGGCAAAGCCTTTAACTGTGTGGATCACAATTAACTGTGGAAAATTCTGAAAGAGATGGGAATACCAGACCACCTGACCTGCCTCTTGTGAAACCTATATGCAGGTCAGGAAACAACAGTTAGAGCTGGACATGGAACAACAGACTGGTTCCAAATAGGGAAAGGAGTACGTCAAGGCTGTATATTGTCACCCTGCTTATTTAACTTATATGCAGAGTACATCATGAGAAATGCTGGGCTGGAAGAAGCACAAGCTAGAATCAAGATTGCCAGGAGAAATATCAATAACCTCAGATATGCAGATGACACCACCCTTATGGCAGAAAGTGAAGAGGAACTAAAGAGCCTCTTGATAAAAGTGAATGAGGAGAGTGAAAAAGTTGGCTTAAAGCTCAACATTCAGAAAACTAAGATCATGGCATCTGGTCCCATCACTTCATGGCAAATAGATGGGGAAACAGTGGAAACAGTGTCAGACTTTATTTTGGGGGGCTCCAAAATCACTGCAGATGGTGATTGCAGCCATGAAATTAAAAGATGCTTACTCCTTGGAAGGAAAGTTATGACCAACCTAGATAGCATATTCAAAAGCAGAGACATTGCTTTGCCAACAAAGGTCCGTCTAGTCAAGGCTATGGTTTTTCCAGTGGTCATGTATGGATGTAAGAGTTGGACTGTGAAGAAAGCTGAGTGCCGAAGAATTGATGCTTTTGAACTGTGGTGTTGGAGAAGACTCTTGAGAGTCCCTTGGACTGCAAGGAGATCCAACCAGTCCATCTTAAAGGAGATCAGTCCTGGGCGTTCATTGGAAGGACTGATGCTGAAGCTGAAACTCCAATACTTTGGCTACCTCATGCGAAGAGTTGACTCATTGGAAAAGACTCTGATGCTGGGAGGGATTGGGGGCAGGAGGAGAAGGGGACGACAGAGGATGAGATGGCTGGATGGCATCACTGACTCAATGGACATGAGTTTGAGTGAACTCCGGGAGTTGGTGATGGACAGGGAGGCCTGGTGTGCTGCGATTCATGGGGTCGCAGAGTCGGACGCGACTGAGCGACTGAACTGAACTGAACTGAAGTGCTTGTGTTTGTATTAGTTATCTAGTGCTGGGTAACAAATGGTCATAAACCATGTAACAAATTCCCACAAACTTAGTGACCTTTTTGTGTGTGTGTGTGTGGCCACGCCATGTGGCATGCAGGATCTTAGTTCCCTGACCAGAGATCGAACCTGTGCCCTGTGCCCTGGAAGTGCAGAGTCTTAACCATTGGACCACCAGGAAAGTCCCTGTAGTGGCTTTAAATAACACATGTTTATTATCTCACAGTTCTTATGGATCAGGGATCTCCATGTTACCTCACTGGACCCTCTGCTTTTGGATCACTCACAAGGCTATAATCAGAGTGTTGGACAGAGTTGGGTCTCATTCAAAGGCTCGACTGGGGAAGGATCTGCCTTCAAGCCACACCTGGTTGTTGGCAATGTTCAGTCCTTGCAAACTGTTGAACTAAAGGCCTCAGTTCCTAATTGTTGGACAGAGGCCACCCTCAGCTCATCCCCAATATGACAGCTTGCTTTGTCAAAGTCAATATAGAGAGTCTGCTAGCAAGACAAGCTGGAATGTTTTGCAGCCTAATTACAAAAGTAACATCTTTTTGATACATGGATACAATGGAATACTGTTGTTGTCTTGTGTTTATCACTCCAGTTGTCTCAGACTCTTTGTGACCCCATGGACTGGAGCCTGCTAGGCTCCTCTGTCCATGGAATTCTCCAGGCAGGGGATACTGGAGTGGGTTGCCATTTCCTTCTCCAAAGGATCTTCCTGACCCAGGGATTGAACCCAGGTCTCCTCATTGCAGGCAGATTCTTTACTGTCTGAACCACTAGGGAAGCACACAATGGAATACTGCTCAGCCACAAAAAAACCAAAATAATGCCATTTGCAGGAACACAGATGCAATTAGATATTATCATACTAAGTGAAGTAAGTCAGACAGAGAAAGACAAATACCATATGATATCACTTATATGTGGAATCTAAAATATGGCAGAAATGAACTTATCTACAAAGCAGAAACAGACTCACAGACGTAGAGGTCAGATGTGTGGTTGCCAAGGGGATGGGGTAGGGAGAAGGATGGACTGGGAATTTGGGGTTGGTTCAGTTCAGTTCAGTTCAGTTTGGTCACTCAGTCGTGTCCAACTCTTTGCAGCTCCATGAATCGCAGCGCGCCAGGCCTCCCTGTCCATCGCCAACTCCCGGAGTTCACTCAAACTCACGTCCACCGAGTCGGTGATGCCATCCAGCCATCTCATCCTCTATCGTCCCCTTCTCCTCCTGCCCCCAATCCCTCCCAGCGTTAGGGTCTTTTCCAATGAGTCAACTCTTTGCATGAGGTGGCCAAAGTACTGGAGTTTCAGCTTTAGAATTGGGGTTGGTAGATGCAAGCTATTACATTGAGCATGGGTAAACGACAAAGTCCTGCTGTATAGTACAGGGAATTATATCCAGTCTCCTGGGATAAAGCATAATGGAAGCGAATATTAAAGAATGTATAAAGTGTGTGTTAGTCGCTCAGTCTACACGTGTAAAACTGAGTCACTTTGCTGTACAGCAGATGGCACAATAATGTAAATCAGCTCAACTTCAGTAAAGTGACATCGTCTCAATGCTGAGATATTCCATTGGTCAGAAACAACCTCTTCAGGAAAGAGAACTCTGCAGAGCCGTGAGAACAAGCAGGTGGAGTCCATTGGTGCTGTCTTAGAAGCTGCCTTCTGCAGTATTTTTTTTTTTTTCATTTTTGGATATAGGTAATATAACCTTGGCCTTCCTTGGTGGCTCAGATGGTAAAGAATTTGCCTACAATGAAGGAGATTCAGATTCAGTCCCTGGGTCAGGAACATCTGCTGGAGAAGGGAATGGCAACCCACTCCAGTATTCTTGCCTGGAGAATTTCATGGACAGAGGAGCCTGACAGCCTACAGTCCATGGGGTCACAAAGAGTCAGACACAACTGAGCAACACACACACACACACACACACACACACTGTAACCTCAGTCATCATTTTTCCCTCTTGGGGCATGGGTATCTTGGGGCAGTATCAAAGCATCCAGAAGCCCCTTGAATCATCAGTCCTCACTGGTTACCTTTGAGACCTTCCCACGTCCCAGAATGCAGGACTCCTTCAAGTTGGAGATTCATTGGCTTCTGAGACAAGTTGGGGACCTAGGAATCTTTGGGGTTGCCTAGAACTTTTCACGAGGGCCTAGCCACCCTGGATACTCCATGCATCCTTCTGCTCTTTGGGAACATTTTGCTCATGGGGAATCCCCCAACCTCCAGGTCTTCTACTTGCTGACCCTTCAAGGCATCTGGGGACCTTTGGGCACAGCTAATGTAAGTTCCTCAGTGAGTTCAGGATTTCGTAAGAGACAAGGAAGGTGTTGACTTCAAAGCTTTTTTGTCTCTTCTGAGGCAGGAGACCACAGCTTTCTGTAACAGAAAGATGTTCCGTGTTGGAAGAGAGTCATACAGCAAATTTCCACTGGCCATCTATCTTACATATGTTAGTGTATATGTTTCCATGCTACTCTCTCCATCCTGTGGGGATTTTAATGTAATGTGTTCAGTCGTGTCCAACTCTTTGTGGCCCCATAGACTGTAGCCTGCCAGGTTCCTGTGTTCATGGAATTTTCCAGGCCAGAGTACTGGAGTGGGTTGCCATTTTGTCCTCCAGGGGATCTTCCCGACTCAGGGATTGAACCTGCATTTCAACATCTTCTACATTGACAGGCAGGTTCTTTACCACTAGCACCACTTGGGAAGCCCTATGGGGCTTTTATAAGGATTAAATAAGGAAGTATTTGTAGAACATTTTGTAAACCAGCATTGCCAGACTTAGTTGTCAAGTAACAAAGGATTGGAGCAGGCTTGATTTAAGGTGAGACGTTTGAGTGAATTCTCAGCTTCCATCCCAGACAACAGGGAATGGTGAGGCCTGTGGCCAGTTGGAAAGCTCCAGCCCTGCCCCCTCTCCCCCTCCCCAAGGATACGGTCGTCATTTGAAAGAAGCTGGTTGATGCCAGATGGGGATATGGCTCAGTGTGGCTAAACCTACTGATTTTATGAGAAGAGGCAAAAATTCCATCTTTATGTGTAATCTCCTGATTGTCCTTGTATTTATATCTTAAGATGTAGGTAGACCAAGGATGTTTTTGTGAGCTCTCTTTAGCATCTGCCATAAAACCTAGTACTCTAGATACTAGTTATTAATTTCCCAAGGGTTCGTAAAACTGGAAGGCAAGGTGAACCAGAGGGAGACCTAGAAGGAGGAGATGCCTTGTGACAGTGAAGATAAGGTGGATCTGTACTGGGACAGTAGTGTGCGGAGCAAAGATTGGAAAGACCCAGAAACATTTCAGATGGAGGATCAGTATCATTGACTAGGGCAGAGATCCTTCACATTTGCTGAGTCATGGAGCCCTATGGGGGCTTCCCTTGTGGATCAGCTGGTAAAGAATCCACCTGCAATGTGGGAGACCTGGGTTCTATCCCCGGGTTGGGAAAATCCCCTGGAGAAGGGAAAGGCTACCCACTCCAGTATTCTGGCCTGGAGAGTTCCATGGACTGTATAGTCCAAGGGGTCGCAAAGAGTCGGACACGATGGAGCCCTTTGGAGTCCAACGAAGCCCAGGAACCCTTTCCCAGAATTTGCGGATTTTTTTTTTTTTTTTTGGCCATGCCATGCAGCATCCAGGATCTTGGTTCCCCAACCAGGGATCAATCCCTTGACCCCATGCATTTGGAAGCGCAGAGTCTTAACCACTGGACCATCAGGGAAGTCCCCAGAATTGTGTTTAAATGCATAAAATCAAACACAAATAAGACCAATTATATTGAAAATTCATTATCAAAATATCTTTAAGTGGTGGATTTGCATACGTAACTAATGTGCTTCTTTAATAACCTGTGAGAAATAAGACCTGATGACAGGCCCGACAATTTCAAGTAGTGATGAGAAGCCATGATATTTTAAGACACCTACGGTGATTGTAATGCAACATAAACAGACACTTTCTGTCTATGACAGAGTCACAGGTGCTGCTAACACTGTTAATACGACTGTGATTTGTTACCCCCATTCATAGTTTTGGCTAGAGGTAGTGAAAATTAAGATGTGACTTTTTTTTTTCCCAACCAAAGTCACAGACTCCTCGAATTAAAAACAAGTTCAGTACCACTTCGTCTTGGAAGTGAAGGAAGAGGTAGGTTCAGAGGGAACTCTGGGGAAGATCATGGTGGAGTTACCCAGCAACCTGTCAGAAATTACAGGAGAGAGCATAGTGGTTAAACCCATGGGCTTGGGAGCCTGAGTGCCTGGGTTCAAATCCTGATCCAATTTCTTATCAGCTTTATAATCATAGTGTGTTCAACAGCACTCCACTTCTGGTACCAAATCTAGACTCCACGGGCTTGTATATGCACTACTGGCTCAACCTCTTGTGCCTCAGTTTACCCAACTGTAACATGGGGTGATAATTGTACCACCTACCTTCTAGAGGTAGTACAGCGTCAAATGAGTGAATTCATACATGCAAAGCATTTGGCAAACAAGTACTGTAAATTCTTGGCACATAATAAGTACTGTACATGCATGCTTAGTCACTCAGTTGTGTCTGACTTTTTGTGACCCCATGGACTGTAGCCCACCAGGCTCCTCTGTCAATGGGATTCTTCAGGCAAGAATATTGAAGTGGGTTGCCATTTTCTCCTCCACGGGATCTTCCCAGCCCAGGGATCAAACTTGCATCTCCTGTGTCTCCTGTATTGGCAGGTGTATTCTTTACTACTGAGCCACTAGGGAAGTCCCCAGTAAGCACTCTATAGACATAGCCATTATTATTAAAAGGAACGGAAGTGGATGTTTATTCATTAATCACTCATTCAACGCATATTCATTGGATACTTTGAGATAGAGGACAAATCAGACAAGGACCCTACTCTGATGGGGTTTAAATTCCCTAAGGGGAGACAGATGATATGTAAGTAAATAGATAATGGAATAATTTTAGAAAGTGATAAGTGACAATAAAACAGGGTGACGGGTGAAATGTGATCAGGACAGGATCTTGTTTTTTAAGCATTCTTTTTTCTTTTTTTGGCTATGTCACACACTGTGTGACTGTTCCAGTGAAGTAAATGCTTTCAGAGAGGTATAATCGAGAAATTAGTCACAGCTTTTTAAATTTATTTTTATTAAAATTTTTTTGTAGGAGTATAGTTGATTTACAATGTTATGTGAGTTTCAGGTGTACAGCAAGATGAATGTATTATACGTATACCTATATCTACTCTTTTTTAGATTTTTTTCCATATAGTTCATTACAGAGTATTGAGTAGAGTTATCTGTGCTATACAATAGATCCTTATTATTTACCTATTCTTTTTGTAGTGTGTATATGTCAGTCCCAATCCCCAAGTTTATCCTTCCCCCTCACCCCTAGTAACTATAAGATTGTTTTCAATGTCTGTGACTCTGTTTATGTTTTGTAAATAAGCTCATTTCCCCCCTTTTTTTTTTAAGATTCCACATATAAGCAATATCATATGGTATTTGTTTCTCTGACTTACTTCACTCAGGATGATAATCTCGAGGTCTAGTATTGCTGCAAATGGCATCATTTCCTTTTTTATGGCTAAATAATATTTCATTGTATATAGGTACCCCATCTTCTTTAGTCACAGCTTTCTCAAGGACTCCACAATCAAGACCCAAATCAGGAAATCAACTCCAGAACAGAACAAGAAAGATCATAGATGCTACCTAGAAGAACCAGCTAAAGAGATCACAATTAGATCACGAAAAGCAAGGGAAGGTAGTGTTTTGAGGAGAATGGGGTCCTCAGGGTCAGATCCAACAAAGAGACAAGTAGAGAGACTGGGAAGGAGTCAGGTATTGGCCAAGTGGGGGATTTCCAGGTGAGCAATGGCTGAAAACCAGATGGTTGACTCATGGGAGTGGAGAGGGACTTGGGTGAGCTGTACATTCTTTTCCTAATCACTGAGCATCAGGATGTAGGAGTCAGGTTTTGACTCATCTCTTCCTTTCAGTTTTGGTAATCAGTGTGTCATCGAGCACTTTCCATTCTTGCTTTGAAATGTCTTGCTCATCCACCATTGGTGGGTATCAAAGAACCCCACTTCCAACACCAAGTTCTGTTCTTCATAACTTCTGTGCCAGTGAATGGACCAACCTCTTCACTATTTTCTCAAACTTCTGCCTCCTCCATCCATGTATCATTTGTACTTTTTCAGTGTGCTGCACTTTCATTTGCTGCCAAACCTTCGCATTTGATTTATCATCAGACATTTACTCTGCTCCTATGTTGTTCCAGACATTGGGATGGGGGTTCAATATAGCCATTGTTACCATTTATTGAGCACCTAACTTTGCAAAGTCAACTTGAATGAGGTTCTTACTCATGAGCAGTCTGATGGGAAGAGCAATTAGGGAAGTGATGATCAACCTAGTTATTGGTAATATTTATCGCTAGTGATATTCACTGAATATTATCCTTGGTGCTATTTCTGGCCCTCTGATTCTTCTACGTGGAGGATAGATATGACCACATGACTTGCTCTGGTTAGTAAGATGTAAGTGAAAGGGACTTGAGTCATTTCTAGGTGGGAGTTTTAAAAGCCAGCGTGTGACATGCCACATTCCCTTTTTCCTGCCGTGATGAGATGGAACTTCTGTCATCCTGGATCCAAATTATAACCTCCTGTCTCCTCTGTTGGGAATGAAGCAGGGGAAAATGAAACATTTGTTTTGTTAAGTCCCTGGGACTTGGAATTCTTTGTTATAGTGGTGAAATTGGGCAATCCTTTGGTCATAGCATTTGTGAATCACCTAGATATTGCATGCTGGTTTCTCCTTTACTATTATGACCACATTCTTCCTTTTGTTTCTTTTTCTTCTTAAGATTTTTGTTTTATGTGGATCATTTTTCAAGTCTGTATTGAATCTGTTGTGATATTCCTTTTGTTGTTTATGTTCTGGTATTTTGGCCAGGAGGCCTGTGGGATCTTAGCTTCCAGACCAGGGATTGAACCCCCACTCCCTGCATTGGAAGGTGAAATCTTTACCACCGGACCTTCCCTTCCCTTCACTTCTGATTCCTTTCCAAATCCTGCTGCTGCTGCTAAGTCGCTTCAGTCGTGTCCGACTCTGTGCGACCCCATAGACAGTAGCCCACTAGGCTCCTCTGTCCCTGGGATTCTCCAGGCAAGAACACTGGAGTGGGTTGCCATTTCCTTCCTATCACTGTTTAAAAAACAGTTTCAGTGAAGCCTTCTTTCTTGAAAATTGAAGTATAGTTGATTCACAATGTTGTGTTGGTTTCTGGTACAGCAAAGTGATTCAGTTATAAATATATATATGCATATTCTTTTTCATATTCTTTTCTATTATGGTTTATTACAGGATATTGAATATAGGGTTTCTCTGATGGGAATACCAGACCACCTGACCTGCCTCTTGAGAAATCTGTATGCAGGTCAGTAAGCAACAGTTAGAACTGGACATGGAACAACAGACTGGTTCCAAATAGGGAAAAGAGTACGTCAAGGCTGTATATTGTCACCCTGCTTATTAACTTATATGCAGAGTGCATCATGAGAAACGCTGGGCTGGATGAAGCACAAGCTGGAATCAAGATTGCCAGGAGAAATATCGATAACCTCAGATATGCAGATGACACCACCCTTATGGCAGAAAGTGAAGAGCCTCTTGATGAAAGTGAAAGAGGAGAGTGAAAAAGTTGGCTTAAAGCTCAACATTCAGAAAACTAAGATCATGGCATCTGGTCCCATCACTTGATGACACATAGGTGGGGAAACAGTGGAAACAGTGTCAAACTATTTTTTTGGGCTCCAAAATCACTGCAGATGGTGACTGCAGCCATGAAATTAAAAGACGCTTACTCCTTGAAAGGAAAGTTATGACCAACCTAGATATCATATTGAAAAGCAGAGACATTACTTTGCAAACAAAGGTCTATCTTGT
This sequence comes from Bos grunniens, assembly GCF_055505025.1. Taxonomy (NCBI): domain Eukaryota; kingdom Metazoa; phylum Chordata; class Mammalia; order Artiodactyla; family Bovidae; genus Bos; species Bos grunniens. Next base: position 12,149,946 of record NC_141171.1, read on the forward strand.
CAAGGCTATGGTTTTTCCAGTGGTCATGTATGGATGTGAGAGTTGGACTACAGAGAAAGCCGAGCACTGAAGAATTGATGCTTTTGAACTGTGGTGTTGGAGAAGACTCTTGAGAGTCCCTTGGACTGCAAGGAGATCCAACCAGTCCGTCCTAAAGGAGATCAGTCCTAAATATTCATTGGAATATTGAAGCTGAACCTCCAATACTTTGGCCACCTGATGCAAAGAGCTGACTCATTTGGAAAGACCCTGATGCTGGGAAAGATTGAAGGCAGGAGGAGAAGGGTATGACAGAGGATGAGATGGTTGGATGGCATCACCTACTCAATGGACATGAGTTTTAGTAAACTCCAGGAGTTGGTGATGGACAAGGAAGCCTGGTGTGCTGCAGTCCATAGAGTCGAGAAGAGTTGGACACGACTGAGCGACTGAAGTGAAGTGAACTGAACTGAACTGGTAGCTCAGCTGGTGAAGAATTCACCTGTAATGCAGGAGATCCCAGTTCAATTCCTGGGTCAGGAAGATCCACTGGAGAAAGGAACAGCTACCCACTCCAGTATTCCGGGCTGGAGAATTCCATGGACTGTATACTCCATGGGGTCACAAAGAGTCAGACACGACTGAGCGACTCACTTTTCTTTCCCTTTCATTGAATGTAGTTCTCTGTGCTATACAGTAGGACCTTGCTGTTTATCTGTTTTACATACAGGAGTGTGTATCTGCTGTTTATCCCTCCCCCTGCCCCCACAAACACAACTCTGTTCTCTACGTCTGTTTCTGTTTCATAGATAAACTCATTTGTATCGGATTTTAGATTCCACATACAAGTGATATCGTATGGTATTTGTCTTTCCCTGTCTGACTTACTTCGCTTGATATGATCATCTCTAGATCCATCCATGTTTCTTCGGATGGCATCATTTCATTCTTTTTTATGGCTGAGTAATATTCCATTGCATATATGTACCACATCTTCTTTATCCATTCCTCTGTCAACGGACATTTAGGTTGGGTGAAGCCTCCTTTTTATGCTCATAACGTTTACAGTCCCTCCATCACTATTTAACAGCTGGTTGTTTGCTGCGGAGTTTTGGCCAGTTTCATAGGTTAGTCTTATTTCACTATTAGGGGCTGAATCATGTTCCCCACCCCCCCACCCGCCCAAATTTACATGCTGAACTTCTAACCCATAGAACTTAAGAGTGTGGCTGAATTTGGAGATGGGGCCTTGAAAGAGGCAAGTAATGTAAAATGAAGTCATTAGGGTAGGTCCTCCCCCAGCGTGACTGGGATCCTTTTAAGAAGAGGGGCCTAGGACAGACATGCCCCGAGGCAAGGTGATCATGAAGACACAGGGAGACGATGCCAGCAGCCAACCGAGGAGAAAGGCCTCAGACATACTGATCTCAGGCTTCCAGCCTCCTGAGCTGTAAGGAAATACAGTTCTGCTGTGTAAGTTGCCCGGTCTGTGGCGCTCCGTTATGGTGGCTCTAAAAGACATTTACCATGGAGACCAAGAACTTCTTGAATGTTGGGACTTGGAAGTTTCTATTCCCTCTTCTTGAAATGCTTTTCCCCTGGATATTCTCATGGCTCCTCCCTCACCTTCAAGGCTTTCTTCAGATGTCACCTTTCTAGTGAGGCCTTTCCGGCTACTCTGTCTATAATAGGAGCCCACGCATTTTCCCTATTCCCCATTCCTTTGAATATCTTTTCTTTCCTCTCTCTCTTTTTTAAGGTAGAAGAGTTCTTTTTTTTTAAATATTTATTTTGATTAATTTATTTATTCATTTGGCTGCCCCGGTTCTTAGTTGTGGCACACAGGATCTTCAACCGTCTTTGGGGCGTCTTCTAGCTGCGGTGTGAGGAATCTTTAGATGTGGCGTGGGATCTAGTTCTCTGACCAGGGTTTGAACTGGGGCCCTCGGCTTTGGGAACACAGAGTCTTAGCCACTGGACCACTAGCTGCCACTGCTGCTGCTAAGTCACTTCAGTCGTGTCCGACTCTGTGCGACCCCATGGACTGCAGCCTACCAGGCTTCTCCGTCCATGGGATTCTCCAGGCAAGAACACTGGAGTGGGTTGCCATTTCCTTCTCCAATGCATGAAAGTGGAAAGTGAAAGTGAAGTCACTCAGTCGTGTCTGACTCTTAGCAACCCCATGGACTGCAGCCTAACAGGTTTCTCCATCCATGGGATTTTCCAGGCAAGAGTACTGGAGTGGGCCACTAGGGAAGTCCCCCAAATCTCGAACAGTTTGCCCAATCTATTATACACTTTACTTATTTATCCTGCTTATTGTTCATTTCTCTCCACTTACAATCCAGAACATCGGCCCTCCCTAGGTAGGACTTTTATCTGTTTGCTGTCTCTCAGTATCTAGAACCGTGCCAGGAGTCAGTAGGTATTCAGCACTATCTCTGAATGAATGAGCAGATTGATGAATAAAGAATGAGAACTTTTGTGGAACTTCTTTTGAATCCCTCATATTGCCTTGGCAGTGCAAAGTATATAGTAGTTGCATAATAAAAGCAGGCTGATTGAATGAGTGAAATCACAGCTTCTTCCCAGGAATGTAGGTCTTAAATTTTTTTTCTTTAATTTGGAGTATAATTGGCTCAGATGGTAAAGAATCTGCTTGCAATGCGGGAGACCTGGGTTCGATCCCTGGGTTGGGAAGATCCTTTGGAGGAGGGCATGGCAACTCAATCCAGTATTCTTGCCTGGAGAATTCCCATGGACAGGGGAGCCTGACAGGCCGTATTCCATGGGGTCACAAAGAGTCAGACATGACTGAGCGACTAAGCACAGCGCACAGCACATAATTGCTTTACGATGTTGGTTAGTTTCTGCTATGCAACAACATGAATCAGCTATATGTGTACATACATCCCCCATCCTCTGTGTCTCCCTCCCACACTGCACCCTTCTAGGTCGTCGGAGAGCATCCAGCTGAGCTCCCTGGGCTACACAGCAGGTTCACACAACCTGTCTATTTCACGCATGGTAGTGTATATATATCAATGCTACTCTCTCAGTTCATCCTACCTTCTTCTTAAATTTTTCTGAAAATTGAAGTAAGCCAGAAAGAAAAACACCAGTACAGTATACTAACGCATATATATGGAATTTAGAAAGATGGTAATGATAACCCTGTATGTGAGACAGCAAAAGAGACACAGATGTATAGAACAGTCTTTTGGACTCTGTGGGAGAGGGAGAGGGTGGGATGATTTGGGAGAATGGCATTGAAACATGTATAATATCATATAAGAAACGAATCGCCAGTCCAGGTTCGATGCAGGATACAGGATGCTTGGGGCTGGTGCACTGGGATGACCCAGAGGGATGGTACAGGGAGGGAGGTGGGAGGGGGGTTTAGGATGGGGAACACGGGTACACCCGTGGCAGATTCATGTTGATGTATGGCAAAACCAATACAATATTGTAAAGTAATTAGCCTCCAATTAAAATAAATAAATTTAAATTAAAAAAAATTCTATCTGGAATTTTAGGTAGAGACTTGCTAATAAAAGACAAGATGAAAAAAAAAAAGACAAGATGAATATGGGCTAGCATAAGGAAGACAGAGTCTGAAGGTTGGTAATGCAAACAAGTCTGAGAAATATGGACACAGGAAATCATGTCCATAGGATTCAGGGTAGGAGAGTGGAAAACTCAGTTTTGGGGTCATGGTTATGAAGTTTTGGCTGTGAGTAACAGAAAACTCAACTCACATTTTTTTAAATTGAAGTATAATTCATATAATATAAAATGAACCACTAGTCACTTAAAAATATGCAATTCAGTGGCATTTGGTACATTCACAATGCTGTGCAACAATCACAAGACATTTTCATCACCCTAGAAGGAAACCCCATATTTATTATTGTCTTTTGTTGATTCTCATAGCCACAGGTCTAGTGGGATGTGGGCTTCAGGCAGAGTTTGATCAAGGATCCAGTTTTATCTGTCTGCTATTCTTTCAGCATTCACCTTCCCTGAGAGCTGGTTTTGTTTCCAGGCTGGCTACTCTCAGGTTTGCACAATGGTTGTTATCCCAGGTAACAAGGCCTTTGCTTACATCTAGGAAGAAGGAAAGACTGGCTTCCTGGGATGCTCTCTTTAGAACAAGAAGCTTCCTTACCAGAACCTCCTCCTGCGCTGTAAATCTTTCCTTGGATCATTTTGATCCTTGCTGTCCCCTGCCATCCATCCATGAACCAATTGCTAACAATGGTTGACCATTGTTGTCATTCAGTCATTAAGTTGTGTCCAATGCTTTGCAGCCCCATGGACTATAGCATGCCAGGTTTCTCTGTCCTCCATTATCTCCCAGAGTTTGTTCAAACTCATGTCCATTGAGTCAGTGATGCTATCTAAGCATCTCATCCTCTGCCGCCCCTTTCTCCTTTTGCCCTCAATCTTTCCCAGCATCAGGTCTTTTCCAGTGAGTCAGCTCTTCACATCAGGTGGCCAACATACTGTAGTTTCAGCTTCAGCATCAATTCTTCCAATGAATAGAGTTGATTTCCTTTAGGACTGACTGGTTTGATGTCTTTGCAGTCCAAGGGACTCTCAAGAGTCTTCTCCAGCACAGTTTGAAAGCATCATATTTTGGTGCTCAGCCTTCTTTATGGTCTGGCTCTCATGTACTTTCCAGTAGTATATGACTACTGGAAAAATCATATACAGACTTTTGACTATACGGACCTTTGTTGGCAAAACAAGCATCTTTTAATTTCATGGCTGTAGTCACCGTCTGCAGAGATTTTGGAGCCTAAGAAAATAAAATCTGTCATTGCTTCCACTTTTCCCCCTTCTATTTGCCATGAAATGATGGCACTGGATGCCATGATCTTAGCTTTTAAAATTATGGTTGACCATAATCCACCTAAGGGCTTTGCTCATAGCTCAGTCGGTAAAGAATCTGACTGCAGTCAAGGAGACCCTGATTGAATTCCTGGGTTGGGAAGATCTCCTGGAGAAGGAGATGACAACCCACTCCAGTATTCTTGCCTGGAGAATCCCTTGGGCAGAGGAGCCTGCAGGCTACAGTCCATGGGGTCTCAAGAGTCGGACATGACTTAGCAACTAAACCACTGCATAATCCACCTAAATTAGCTAGTTAGATGGCTGGGCTCTGACCCACTGCCTGAAATGAGCATGAGTGTGCATTCCTAATCCATCAACTCCTAGCTGTGTGATTATTCACCGATGACTCAACCTCTCTGAGCTTCAGTTTCCTAATCTGTGAAATGGAGATCAATAATGACACCTGTTCATAGAGTTCCTAGGAGGATAAAGTGAGTGACAGATACAAAACACCCAGTGTAGTCACTGACAATTTTTCCCACAACCAACATCCTAGCAGATAAAGGTGTTAGCAATAGCAGCTATGTGCTGCTGCTTTGCACAAGTCCTGGATCACCCTTTACACAAGCTAAATACGCAGTGGTGCCCCCTGGAATTGTATAGCATGGCCAATTTCCAAAATGTTTTCTAAGGATTAACTTTAAGGATCTTAGGACTTCCCTGGTGGTGCAGCAGACAAGAATCCGCCTGCCAATTCAGGGGACACAGGTTTGATCTCTGGTCTGGGAAGATTTCACATGCCTCAGAGCAACTAAGCCCTGTGCCCCAGCTACTGAGCCCGAGCTCTAGAGCCTGTGAGCTGTGTGTCTGTGTGTCGCAACTACTGAATTGCACGCACCCTAGAATTCGCATGCCACAACTACTGAGCCCCCGAGCCCAGAGCCTATGGAGAAGCCGCTGCAGTGAGAAGCCTTCGCACAACAAAGAGTAGCCCCCGCTTGCCGCAAGCAGAGGAAGCCTACGCACAGCTATGAAGACCTAGCACAGCCAAAAATAAATAAATGATGTTTTCTTTAAAAAGAAATCTTACGACAACTCCATGAGTTAGGTAGTATCATTGGCCCCGTTTTGCACATGGGGACTCTGAGGCAAAGAGAGGTGAGGTCACTTGCCCTGGATCACACAGGGCTCATGTGACGCTTGAGCCCAAGCAGCCTGCCTCCAGTTCTTGTTCCTTGTAACCACTGAGCTGTTGGTCTCCAGTTATGCGTGTGTGCTCAGTTTCCGAGTCGTGTCTGACTCTGTGACCCTATGGAGTGTAACTCACCAGGCTCCTCTGTCCATGGGATTTCCCAGGCAAGAATACTGCAGTGGGTTACCATTCCCTCCTTCAGGGGATCTTCTTGACCCAGGGGTTGAACCCAGGTCTCCTGCGTGTCCTGCATCTGTCTCCAGGCGGATTCTTTACCACTGAGCCACTTGGGCAGCCCCTTGGTCATCAGTATTGCCAGCCATTGTGCTCAGCCCCCAACATTTCATCATTGAGGCACAAATCATCAGTACCATTTACAGGTGCACTGAAACAGAATGCCCTAGTGCTGGGCAGGTCAGTTACAGGAGCTGGGATCGAACTCATGTCTGCTTGACGCAAGCGTGCAGCCTCTTAACCCCTGTACCAGGTATCACAGACGGTTTGCACCAACCTGAGCTCCCAAGAGACAACCAAGATGGAAATCCAAGCCATTATTGTGATGGTTGCAAATATTTTAGTGAGTGGGTTTCAAACACTGTTAACAGGTTTAGTCGTCTTCCACTTTTTTTGCAGTGAGGCAATTTACTCAGCACAGAGTAACCCGAGCTAAATTTAACCAACCAAAAAGCTGGTGAGCCAGGGCAGGAGCCTGGAGGAGGGACTACCTAGGCAGTACCACATAAGATAGCTCGGTGCTCTGTGATGACCTAAAGGGGTGGGATGAAGGGGTGGGAGGGAGGTTCAAGAGGGAGAGGATATGTGCTGGGAAAGATTGAAGGCAGAAGGAGAAGAAGGTGACAGAGGATGACATGGTTGGATGGCATCATCAATTCAATGGACATGAACTTGGGCAATCTTCAGGAGGTGGTGAGGGCAGGGAAGCCTAGCATACTGCAGTCGGTGAGGTTGCAAAGAGTCAGACATGACTTGGCAACTGAACAACAACAAATAGCTGATTCACTTTGTTGTAGCAGAAACTAACACAACATTGTAAAGCAATTTTACTCCAGTAATAATGATAATAATAAAAAGGCAGCCAGTGCATCCCAGTGCCTTGGAGCCCAGTCGGTGTTGGGGCAGGAAGTGGGTAGAGCTCCCAGGACCTTAACATGGATTGTAGTCATGCCTTTGGACACTGGGGCCAAACCTTTTGCATCACTCCCATCACCAATGTTTCCCACAACTGTGCCTTGTCAGTCCCATTTTACAGATAAGGAAACTGAGGCATGGTAATTGTAATCACTCTATCTCCTTCAGATCCCAGTTTAAAAGTTTTTTTTTTTTTTTTTTTTGCCACACCCCGTGCCTATGTGGGATCTTAGTTCCCAGACCTGGGATCGAACCTGAAACACCCTGAATTGGAAGCATGGAGTCCTCACCACTGGACTACCAGGGAAGTCCCATAAATGTATACATATATCTGAAGTTATCTTTACACACTTGTGGCCTGATCAATAACCCTTATCTCTTTATTAGAACATCAGCTCATTGAGGGCAGGGATATTTATTTTGTTCACAGCTGTATCCTCAGACTAGAACAACATTTGGCATACAGCAGGTGCTCATTTGTTGCCTCTCTGACTGGTGTTTTGATTGAGTGACCCAGATAGTTCATTAATGTGCACTGGATTCCACCCTGAAGGGATCCAGAAATTCTGAATTTTCAAGTGGAAGAAAGCCTAAAAATATGGCCAAAGGAGTCAGCTTGGCTCATTCAGTGCCTTACCAAGGCTAAGACTCTAATGAGAGCTGCTACATCCATCGGAGGGGAAATGTCAGCTGTCCTGAGAGGGAGGCTGCTGTGTGCAGTGGAAGAGAAGAGAATTAAAAATAGTGTGTGATCTTTCTTGTTTCGTGGGCAATTGTGATGTGGTCCAAGGGTTTTGTGGCTCCAAGCCCAGCTGCAGGATGGACGGTTGGCTGTGTGTCTTGAGCAAGGTCCCTGGCCTCTGTGAACCCATTGCCACATCTGAAGAATGGGGACAAGAGAGTCTCTCTCCCAGTTTTGTTAGAAGAACCCTAGGGAAGACTCTGGCTTGGGTGTCTTGTGTGCAGTAAATAAACTCTCTCCAAATGAGGCAGCGTTACATTGCTATTAGAATCAACTAATAATTATTAGTAATGAATATTCCTGATGATTAATGTTATTATCATTAGAGTAATCATTAAGACTGTTATAGCCACAATAGTCAGGGGGCAGCTGTAACATAGCAGTTCAGAGACTGGACAGTTGGCCCAAATGGTCTGGGTTCGAGTCCTGCTTCTGCCACTTACAAGCTGTGTGACTTTGGGCAAGTCACTTCACCTCTCTGGGCCTGGGTTTCCTTATCTGTAGGGTGGGATGGTGATCACATCTGCCTTGTTAAGGTGAGTTAATATGTGTAAAGTGCCTGGTATGTAGGTAACACTAGGAAAGTACTTCCTATTTAATCTTTTAAAACATTTTTATTTATTGATTTATTTTTGGCTGTGCTGGGTCTTCATTGATGTGCAGGCTTTTCTGTAGCTGCAGCGAGCAGGGGCTGCTTTCTAGTTACAGTACATGGACTTCTCATTGCGGTGCCTTCTCTTTTTGTGGAGCACAGGCTCTAGGGCACGCAGGCTTCAGTGATTGCGATTCCTGGGCTCTGGAGCACAGGCTCAATAGTTGTGGTGCATGGGCTTAATTGCTCCACTGCATGTGGGATCTTCCCGGACCAGAGATCGAACCCATGTCTCCTGCACTGGCAGGTGGATTCTTTACCTCTGAACCACCAGGGAAGCCCCCTAATTATTCATATTCCTATTCTCGTCACTACTATTACATCTGTCAAGTTTGAACCTTCCCTGTAATTTGAGATTTCTTCTTTGTGCAGAAAAATGGGTAATAAAATAGCTGTTTCCAAAATAACCTCTTTGGATGGTGCCTACACCCCTGAGTGGCTTCCCTCTTCTCTTCCTCTCCAGCACTTCTGTCCCTTCCCCCAGTTCTTGCGTATGTGTTAGTCACTCAGTTGTGTCTGACTCTTTGCGACTCCGTGGACTGTAGCCCACCAGTCTCCTCTTTCCGTGGAGTTCTCCAGGCAAGGATACTGGAGAGGGTTGCCATTTCCTTCTCCAGGGGATCTTCCTGACCCAGGAATTGGACCCAGGTCTCCTGCATCACAGGTGGAGTCTTTATCATCAGAGCCACCAGGGACTCCCAGTTCTTAGGAAGATGCTGAAGGTCAGTGGAAAGGTCAGAGAGATCCAGCCCAGGCAGCCTTCAGCAGGCTTGCATTCACACGGTTGATGTGCCAGGAGGATTTTGGTGTGTCTTGAAATGGTCGAAGTGTCACCAAAGTGTTGCATCTCAAGACGGCCAGTGCCATGGTTCCCACATACTAATGACCAAGGATAAAGGCTTTCTTCAAAGTGGCTTTCACACCTCAGAAGCAAACATAAGAAGTAGATGAACAAGGCAGAGCTGAAATTGCCAAGGGGGTCAACTTGAGAGATGACAGAGACAGCATCAGTCTTGCCACTTGCTTTCTTTTTTTATGGTTTATCAGAAGATATTGAATTCAGTTCCCTGTGCTACACAGTAAGGACCCTCTTGTTTATCCATCCTATACATGATAGTTTGCATCTGCTAACCTCAAACTCCCAATCCATCTCTCTCCTACCCCCTCCCCCTTGACAACCAAGTCTGTTCTCTGTGTCTGGGAGTCTGTTTTGAAGGTAAGTTCGTTTGTGTATATTTGTGTGTATTTTAGATCTCACATGCAAGTGATATCATATGCTATTTGTCTTTCTGTATCTGACTTCCTTCACCTGGTATGATAATCTCTAGGTCCATCCATGGTGCTGCAGATGGCATTGTTTCATTCTTTTTCATGGCCAAGTAATATTCCATTGTGTACATGCACCACATCTTTATCTATTCAGCTATTAATAGACATTTAGGTTGCTTCCATGTCTTGGGTATTGTGAATACTGCTGCAGCGGACAAGGGATGCATGTATCCTTTTGAAATAGAGTTTTGTCTGGATATAGGCCCAAGAATGGAATTGCTGGATCATAGGGTAGCTCTATTTTTATTTTTTTGAGGAACCTCCATACTGTTCTCCATAGCGGCTGCATCCCTTTACATTCCCGCCAACAGTGTAGGAGGGTTCCCTTTTCTCCACGCCCTCTCCAGCATTTATTTGTAGACTTTTAATGATGGCCATTCTGACTGGCGTGAGGTGGTACTTCGTTGTAGTTTTGATTTGCACTCTCTAATCATTTTGCTTCTCTCTCAAAACATCTTTGAGGGGGAATGAGGGATGCAGAAAGAATAGCCTTGGGGAAGGGAGAGGTGAAGCCCCAGGATGGCAGCAGGGGCGGATAAGAAAGAGACCAGTTTCTTTAAGCTTCCTCAGCCTGAACATGTCTCTTTGGAAGGCAGAGAAGGAATATGCAGAGGTGGGTGAGGACCCACTGGCCACAAACTTTAAATCATGGAAAATGCCAGACAATGATTGCCTGGATCAAGGGGAGGCAAGTGAGACATTTGGTTTGCATGCAGAATTTAAGAGGCACCCCAAAAACTCAGTCTTCAAGATACATATTTTAATGCAATATTTGAAAACATAAAAATCAATGCAAAAATCCTTCATGAACAAAATACCACCATTTTATTTTTTTTAGTGTTTTTTTAAAGTTTTATTTTGTTTTTGGTCACTGTGTCTTCATTGCTTCATGGGCTTTTTTTCTCTAGTTGCGGCAGGTAGCGTAGTTGCGGTGCACAGGCTTCTCGTTGCGGTGGCTTCTCTTGTTGAAGAGCACAGACTCTAGGGCATGTGTCTGCTGTCACCCTGTTTATTTAACCTATACGCTGAGCACATCACAAGAAATGCCGGGCTGGATGAGTTACAAGCTGGAATCAAGGTGAAGTGAAGTGAAGTGAAGTCGCTCAGTCATGTCCAACTCTTTGCGACCCCATGGACTGTAGCCCACCAGGCTCCTCTGTCTATGGGATTCTCCAGGCAAGAATACTGGAGTGGGTTGCCATTTTCCTTCTCCAGGGGATCTTCCCAACCCAGGGATCCAACCCAGGCCTCCTGCATTGCAGGCAGATGCTTTATCCTCTGAGCCACCAGGGAAGCCATCAACAACCTCAGATAAGCAGATGATACCACTCTAAAGGCAGAAAGCCAAGAGGAACTAAAGAGCCTCTTGATGAGGGTGAAGGAGGAGAGTGAAAGAGCCGGCTTAAAACTAAATATTAAAAAAATGAACATCATGGCATCTGGCCCCATTACTTCATGGCAAATAGAAGGGGAAAAGGTGGAAGTAGTGGCAGATTTCCTCTTCTTGGGCTCTAAAATCACTGCGGATGGTGACTGCAGCCGTGAAATCAGAAGACGATTGCTTCTTGGCAGGGAAGCTATGGCAAACCTAGACAATATGTTAAAAAGCAGAGACATTACTCTGCTGATGAAAGTCTGTATTGTCAAGGCTTTGGTTTTCCCACTGGTCACATATGGTTGTGAGAGCTGGACCGTAAAGAAGGCAGAGCACTGAAGAATTGATGCCTTTGAACTGTGGTGCTGGAGAAGACTTCTGAGAGTCCCTTGGACAGAAAGGAGACCAAACCAATCAATCTTAAGGGAAATCAACCCTGAATACTCATTAGAAGGACTGACGCTGAAGCTGAAGTTCCAGCATTTTGGTCATCTGATGCAAACAATTGACTCACTGGAAAAGACCCTGACGCTGGGAAAGATTGATGGAAAAAGGAGAAGAGGGTGTCAGAGGATGAGATGGCTGGATGGCATCACCAGTGCAATGGACATGAACTTGGGCAAACTCTGGGAGACAATGAGGGACAGGGAGGCCTGGCGCGTTGCCAGGGTGTCCATGGGTTTGCAAAGAGTTGGACACAACTGAGCAACTGAACAACAACAACTTTTCCTTTTAGGGCTGCCCTGGTGGCTCAGACAGTCAAGAATCTGCCTGCAATGCAGGAGACCCAGGTTCGATCCCTGAGTTGGGAAGATCCCCCAGAGAAGGGAATGGCAATCCACTCCATTATTCTTGCCTGGAGAATTCCACAGACAGATGAGCTTAGCTGGCTACAGTCCATAGGGTCACAAAGAGTTGGATGTGACTGAGTGACTAACACTTAACTTGTTTCTTTCCTCCCTCCTTCATTCTCTCCCTTCCCTTCTAACTTCCTCCCTCCTTCTTTCTTTTAAATAACAGCTTTTAAAATGTGATTTACAATATTATATTAGTTTCAGGTGTACAGCAGAGTGTTTCAGTATTTTTGCAGATTGTATTCCATTATAAGTTATGACAAGATAATGGCTATTAATTCCTGTGCTATGCAATATATCCTTGTTGTTTATCTATTTGTTTATATAGATATATCATATGTTTATAGACATGTATGTCTATATCATATATGTTTATGTATATATTTATACATAATAGTTTGTATCTGTTAATCCCATGCACCTCTTTTGCCCCTCCCTCTTACCTCTCCCCTTTGGTAAACACAAGTTGTTTTCTATATCTGTGAGTCTGTTTTTGCTTTGCATATACATTCATTTGTATTATTTTTTTTAGATTTCATATACAAGTGATATCCTACAGTATTTGTTTTTCTCAGTCTGAGTTTAAATAACAACTTTCTTGAATTCACATCCATAAAATCCACCCCTTTAAAGTGTTTAATTCAGTGCCTTTTTAGAATATTCATAAGGTTGTTCAACCATCACTAACATCTAATTCCAGAACATTTTCATCATCTCCCTAAGAATCCCATATGCATTCTAGGCTATTGTCTTCTGGGTTCAACATAAAACCAAAATGACTTAGCTCAGGTCTTACCTGACCAGCTCACATAAAGCTGATGACACGTGAGTTTCCCCACCAAGGACTCATCTCTGTGATAATCGGATCGGGCACTGGGGTCAGTCAGTCAGAGTTCGTAACCCTAGTGTAGGGTCCTGGGTCTCCTTTAAGTACCGAAATCACCCCTTTAAATGCTGGTGTAAGGGGAGGTCCAGGATGGCTTGGAGGAAGCTCCCAGACAGCAGATGGTAGGCCCTCAGGGAGACTAGAAATAGTAGTTATATATCAACTGGAATAAAAGTATTTCACAGTTGTAACAGCCCAAAGGGTGAACAACAATTGCGATTATATCCTCCCAGTTGGAGATTTCTTCTTTTAAACACTAACTTCCCAATTAGACCTTGAGCTATTTAAGAGCAGCGATCCACAAATCAGTTATCAGTGGCTTTGGTGCATACATGGCCATTTTGTGAGTGCTCAACAAACGTTTGTCCAATTGAAATTTAAAGCCTGGAGAGTAACCAAGTTTGTGGGGGGAAAAGATGGTGAGCCGGGTTTCCCCCACGATGAGCTTGCAAGAAGAGTACTCCCTTTTGGAGGGGTGCAGCTTGTTGGACAGTGATGTGGTTAAAAGGTGGAATCTTGCGCTCATCCATGTTACCTCCTTACTGTGTCACCTGGAATGGCCTTGAGCTTTTTATGTTTCCAGGTCTGTAAGTTGGAGGTGATAACAATTCCTCCTCTGGCTGAGTTTGGGGTCTCCGGAGGCAGATCCCGAGATAAGAATTCAAGTGCAGGACTTCTCTGGTGGTCCAGTGGTTAAGACTCCGTGCTTCCAATGCAAGGGATGCAGGTTCGATCCTTGGTGGGGGAAACAAGTTTCCACATGTTGCATGTTGTCGGTCAGTTGCTCAGTTGTGTCTGACTCTGCCACCCCATGGACTACAGCGTGCCAGGCTTCCCTGTCCTTCACCACCTCCCGGAGTTTGCTCAAACTCATGTCCATTGAGTCGGTGATGCCATCCAACCATCTCATCCTGTGTTGTCCCCTTCTCCTCCTGCCTTCAATCTTTCCCAGCATCAGGGTCTTTTCCAGTGAGCTGGCTCTTTGCATCAGGTGGCCAAAGTATTAGAGCTTCAGCTTCAGCATCAGTCCTTCCAATGAATATTCAGAGTTGATTTCCTTTAGGATGGACTGGTTGGATCTCCTTGCAGTCCCAGGGACTCTCAAGAGCCTCTTTAATGCCACAGTTCGAAAGCATCAATTGTGTGGTGCTCAGCCTTCTTTATGGTCCAACTCTCACATCCATAAGTGACTACTGGAAAAACCATGGCTTTAACTATCTGGACCTTTGTCGGTTAAAAAAAAGATCGCAAAAAATTAAGTGCACATACTTATGTGGAAGGTGATCCCAGGAAACACTAGGAGAGAAAGGGGGAGGGAAACAGGGAGAGGAACTAGCTGGTGGGTGGTGTTATCAAACCAGTTACCACTGTGGGAACTGGGGCTCTGTTCCAACAGTGACCTCCATGAGGCAGCAGACAGCATGCTCTTCAGATTCATCCCACTTAAGTAGAGATAGAGCTAGCATATTTATCTACCAGTTCCCATCTGGTGTTGATTGAGGACATTAATTACTTCTCAGGATGTTAGCCACCCAGCACTTCTGTCTGTCTTCCCTCTTTTAAAACTCACCAGGGGCGATGTCATGGGTGGGACGTCCAATAGCAGCTGGCTTAGGGTTCTTATGAAAATTTGCTGAAACAATGCAAAAATTTTGAGACAATTTCAAACAAAAATTTTGAAACAATTTCAAAATTTGCTGAAAACCACAGGTCCTCAGCTTTGGGTGCTCTTATCTCTGAAGCTTTTATCTTATCTCTTAGCTCCCAAGCTCAATGTAAAGAAGGCAAATATAAGGTTAGGCGAGGCTGCTAGTACTAATTCAGTGACTTAAAGAGGGTAGGAGTTTAATCCTCTCTTTTGTTGTAGACTGGATTGGTGGTGTGGCTCTGCTCCAGGCAATCATTCAGGGGCCAGGTTCCTTCTATTCTCTGGTTCTGCCATTGAGTAGATGCGACTGATGCTTCACCCATAACTCCCCGGCACTTTTGCACCTGCAATTACCATTCTCAACAGACAGCACCTGCACCTCTTTGTCTGAGAGCTTTTCCTGGTAGCTGGAGCTCACTGGGTGTACAAGTAAGGTAAGCTTGAAGTGCTGGAGAACTTCCCCTCTCCAGGGAGCAACTCCCGCCAATGACCACTGAGGCTTGGTGGATAAATACAACTCCCTCCCCCTTGCATGGGATGGCTTTGAAGTGTGTGTTCTCTGCTGCCTTCTAGCACTCTAGCAGGATTGAATCTCAGGCACCCATGGTGATAACTGGCTGCTTCCCCTACTCTGCCTTACTTTCCCACTCCCTTGCTGTATTTTTTTCTGGGATCACTTCACAAATAAATATTTACATTTGAAACCTTGTCTCAGGGTCTCCTTTTGGGGAACCCAAGCCTAGATAGCATCATCCTCTAGGTATTGTCATTTGCTGGCTCACCAAAGGTGGCAGCTAAATGGGAAGAGATGTCCTTTTCCTTAAGGTCCAGAATGCATTTCACTGGTCATTTGACCACACTGAATCACAAGGGTAGCTGGGAAATGTAGTCCATCTTCATGCTAGGAGATTGGTGAATATGACTAATCTCTTCTGCAAAGGTGACTGATGGAGAATGAAAACGTGACAACCTTTTTTTGTAAAGTGCACAGTTCGCTGGTGGATAGCATCGTGTTCATAATCACGTCTTCCTCCCTACCTTAACCTAAAGTTTTCTTTTTGACTCATTTCCAAGAGCAAAACAAGTTACCTGCCCGAAATCTTAGTATAACAGCACCTGAAAAGTGAAATGTAGAGAAATCTGCCTTTTTTTTTTTTTTTCTGATTAGATGATACATCTAAGGATTAGATGTCTGGACCCTAAATTACCTGCCCTGATACAAGGCTGCCAACCAGACAGTCACAGAGCCCCAAAATACGCATGCATTTTTTTAGTTAGGTTGACCTAGTATTTGTACCCAGTTTTCTTGGGAACACTTTCTGGCTAAATATTCTTTAGAGGGCTTAAAAATATTTTTTAAAGTGAGCTCTATTATCATTTTCTGTGGGGGGAAGGGGAAGTTGCTGGTGAAGCTTAAACATCCTGACTCTTTTCTCTAGAGGAAGCAGGTATGGGTGGGAATGTCTCCAGCCTGCCAGGCAATGCATCCAGAGCCCAGAAAAGCTGGTTCTTCATCCTTTTTGCCTTGGAAGCATTTTTTTCCACCACCCCAGCATCTTGCCAGCCAGTTCTTCCATGCTCTCCTTTTCCTCCCCCGACTCAGAGCCTTTCTTCAAAGCTCTCAGATTAAAAAGTGCTGAGGCCAGTGTCTCTCAGTGCTCTGCCATCCTGTTGCCATGGCAAAAGGAGCTGACAAAGATGCACTAACTCATTCCTTCTCGGGACTAGCAACCTGGGGCCATGGTTGAACCTAGGGCTTTAGCCCCTCATAATTCCCAGTAGCAGCCCGAAACCAGCTTGAGTGTCACCCTTACTTATTATTTACTTACTTGTTTGTTTAGTTAGTCATTGCATTGAACAAGTCTTTTAAAAAATGAAATGTGCAAAGCATATATACTTTAACTTCATAGCTTCTTGAATTCTTTTTTATTTTTAGTTGGAGGATGGTTGCTTTACAGTGTTGTTAGTATTTGCCATATAACAATGTGAATCAGCCATATGTACACATATGTGCCTCCGTCTTGGGCCCCCCGCCCACTCTCCCCCCATCCCACCCCTTCTGGCCATCGCAGGGTACCGAGCTGAGTCCCCTGCGTTGTGCAGCGTTCCATTAGCTGTTTCACGCATGGTAGTGTACACATGCCAACGCCACTCTTTCCGTTTGTCCCACCCTCTCCTTCCCCCGTTGTGTCCACAAGTCTGTCTTCTGTGTCTGTCTCTCTTCCTGCCCTGCAAGGTTCATCAGGACCGTTTTTCTAGATTCCATATATGTGCATTAATATATGATATTTCTAATCTTTACCAAGGTGTATAACAATGCCAACATACTCCGATCCAGATGTAGAACAACCCTGCCCCTGCAAGCCTCCTCAATGCCCCTTCCCAGTGCCCCCCATTATTCTATTCTATTACTATTGGTTAAGTTTACCTATCTTTGAACTTCAATACATGGAAACCCCCACTGTGTTCTTACTCTTTGCCATAGACAATTGTCATTTTCCCAGCTATAATTGTAACTAAAAACATTTTTATGAAACTTTCCTGTATTTGATTGACTTATGACAATAATAGCAAGTGTTTTCATTGTTCTTACTGTATGCTGGACACTGGTCTGAGTGCCTTGCTTATATCAATTCTTTTTTTAAAAAGCTATTTTTATTTATATGGCCGTACTGGGTCTTTGTTGCAGCATGCGGGTTCTTTAGTTGCAGAGTGTGAGATCTAGTTCTCTGACAATGGCACCCCACTCCAGTACTCTTGCCTGGAAAATCCCATGAATGGAGGAGCCTGGTAGGCTGCAGTCCATGGGGTCCCTAAGAGTCGGACACGACTGAGCGACTTCACTTTCACTTTTCACTTTCATGCATTGGAGAAGGAAATGGCAACCCATTCCAGTGTTCTTGCCTGGAGAATCCCAGGGACGGGGGAGCCTGGTGGGCTGCCGTCTATGGGGTCACACAGAGTCGGACACGACTGAAGCGACTTAGCAGCAGCAGCAGCATGATCATTTCTCCTTTATCTTTTCCCTTCTTTTCTTCCTCCATCCATTTCTCTTTTGCGTGCCTTCTCCCTTTTCCTTTTCATAGGGAGGAAGGGTGCTTGAATTCCGACAGTATTCTGTGTGGGTCTGTTACCAGTGGCTGGGAAGAGAAGAATGAACTAAATTAGAAGATGCATTTGGCTAGCTCAGGGAGCAGTGGTGGAGAGTTGGAGCCAGCTGGAATGAAATAGACACATCTTCCTCCCTTTTTCCATCCGATCTCCCCCGCCCCCTCCTCAGACAAATTATTTCTCATTGTTTCTGGGGATCCAGAGGAGCTGAGCCTGGCAGGTGGGCACGGGGGGCCAAGGCTGGACACACAGCAGAAGATGAAAGAAAGGCCGGCTGCTGGCAAGAGCCACCCACTCCTTTATCTGCCTGTCTCTGAAGTCCCTCTGTTCCCTTCCCACACACCTTGCCTGCTATTTAATTGGGGGAGAGAATGCAAGCCTGAGCCCTGAAGCCACCATCCGGCCTTTGTTTTTCTTTCCCTTTATAAAAATAAATCCATTGTCAGAGGAAGGTGACACTTTTACTATTTAATCATTCATTTACTTGTTCATTCAACACAACAGCTATTTACTGGGTGCCGCTGGGGTCAGCACTGTGAACATAAACGTAAAAAGGCCCTCATATTTTCTTGCCAAGAGTGAGCAGTCTAGTGCGGCTGAAACATAGATCAACAGTCATCGCGGTGTCAGACAAATGCTGCAGTGGGGAACATGCAGAGTGCAGTGGGAACCCCCTAGCTTTGCTCTGTGGAATCATGGAAGCTTACCCAGTGGAGGAAACGTTGAGTGGTCAGCTAAAGTTTGTTAGGCTGATAAATGTGTTGGTCTTGGGGAGGGCATTCCAGATGGATAGGAAAACCCAGAGTTATCATTTTTTCGGGCTTCCCTGGTACCTCAGCTGGGAAAGAATCTGCCTGCAATGCAGCAGACCCTGGTTCGATTCCTGGGTTGGGAAGATCCCCTGGAGAAGGAATAGGCTACCCACTCCAGTATTCATGGGCATCCCTGGTGGCTCAGATGGTAAAGAATCCACCCGCAATGCGGGATACCTGGGTTCAATCCCTGGGTCGGAAAAATTCCCTGGAGGAGGGCATGGGAACCCACTCCAGTATTCTTACTTAGGGAATCCCCATGGACAGAGGGCTCTCGTGGGCTACAATCCATGGGGCCGCAAAGAGTCAAACACAGCTGAGTGACTAAACAGCATATCATTCTTTTAGTTGTAAGAGGTGGAAACAATGCAAACTGACTCAGGTTAAAAAAAAAGAGTGGTGGTACTGGTGAATTTTATTGATTCAGATAACTTTAAAATAAGGCTTCAGTGCTTGTATCCAGGGACTGAAATAAGGTCGGTTTTTAGGAATGGCTGCATTCTGGGGCTGGAACGAGGTCCTCAACCAGTGGCATATTAATAATAAAAAATATCTGGGCTTTGTCCCCAGTTCCAGAATACAGCTTCTAAAACCCCTGGGATCTTCAGAGTGATGGGTGCTTTTGGTATGCTAATAGGGTGACTTTGGGCTGAGGGGCTCCTGTTTGTCAGCAACTGTTCCGATGGAGGGGGCTGCAAAAGATAAGCCGCAAGCTGTCCTCTCAGGAGTCTTACGTTCTAGACGGAGCAAGCAGCCATGGTGAGATAGGGATACACAGGGACTCCAGGGGCGACTGGTTGGTTCTTTTGAGAACTATTAGAAAAGAATTTATTAAGTGTGGGGTTCTTTTTAAAATTCATTCATTCATTAATTTTTGGCTGAGCTGGGTCTTCATTGCTGTGCACAGGCCTTCTCTAGTTAGGCTCAGTGGGGGCTGTGCTTCCCTGCGGCTCGAGGGCTTCTCATTGTGGTAGCTTCTCTTATTGCAGAGCCCAGCCTTTAGGCTGCATGGGCTTCAGGAGCGGTGGCACCCAACCTTAGTTGCTTCATGGCAGATGGAGTCTTCCCAGGCCAGGGACTGAACCCATGTCCCCTGCATTGGCAGGCAGATTCTTAACCCCTGGACCACCAGGGAAGTCCCAGAGTGTGATTCTTGATATGGGTTGGTGCATATCAGACACTCAGGGAGAGAGTGGGTTTCCAGGGTGAAGGGAAATTGGTACCCAAAGGCCTAGAGGTACGATACATCTTTGGAACTGCTGCGGCTGTGCTGTGCTCAGTGTGTCCAACTCTACAACCCCATGGACTGTCGCCCTGCCAGGCTTCTCTGTCCTTGGGATTTTCCAGGCAAGATTACTGGAGTGGGTTGCCATTTTCTTCTCCAGATCTTAAGTACTAGAGGAATGGAAAGTGGCTGAGCACAGCTGCCTATGCTTCTCCAAGAAGCCTGCTCATCTGAAGTTCTGGGGATCTTAAAAAATAAAATGCCAATGCCAGGACCATGCTGCCGACCTAACGAAACAGACTCTCAGAAGGTAGGTTCTGGAGACTCTAATGGGCAACCAACATCTCTGGGCTAGAATTTATGGTTCAAGAAGGATGCAGCAAGATAATGATCAGGTACACAGAAATAAAATCAAGGCTTTTGACTTTATCCAGTGGGCAGAGGGCAATCTCTGGTAACTGTGGGTGCTGAGTGAGAGGCATAGAGACCTAGAGCAAAGGAGTTAACCAAGAAGCAAGAGTCATTAAATGAATTACCATTGGTTGCTGTGTTGTTCAGTTGCTCAGTCATGTCCGACTCTTTGCAACCCCATGGACTGCAGTATGCCAGGTTCCCCCATCTCCTGGAGTTTGCCCGATTCATGTCCATAGAGTTGATGATGTCATCCAACCATCTCATCTTCTGTCGCCCCCTTCTTCTCCTGCCCTCAATCTTTCCCAGCATTGGGGTCTTTTCCAGTAAGTCAGCTCTTTGCATCAGGTGGCCAAAGTATTGGAGCTTCAGCTTCAGTCCTTCCAATGAATATTCAGGGTTGATGTCCTTTAGGATTGACTGGTTTGTTCTCCTTCCTGTCCAAGGGATTCTCAAGAGTCTTCTCCAGCACCACACTTTGGAAGCATCAATTCTTTGGTGCTTACGAGTATATACCCATAAGAATTGAAATCTGGGTCTTGAAGAGATGTTTGTATACCATGTTCCTCGAAGCACTATCCACAATAATCAAAAGGTAGAAGCAGCCTAAGTGTTTACCGATGGGTGAGTGGATTTAAAAATGTGATGCATACATGTAGTAAAGTATTAATTCAGCCTTAAAAGGGAAGGAAGTTCTGACACATGCCATGACATGGATGAATCTTGAGGATATTACACTGAGTGAAATAAATACAAAAGGACTAATACTGTATGATTCCGCTTATATGAGATCTCTAAATTAGTCAGAGTCATAGAGGCAGAAAGTGTAAGACTGTCCTTAACGCCACTGAGCTGTATATTTCTGCTGTGCTGTGCTGCTGCTGCTGCTACTGCTGCTAAGTCGCTTCAGTCGTGTCCGACTCTGTGTGACCCCATAGATGGCAGCCCACCAGGCTCCCGCTTCAATCATGTCCAATTCTTTGTGACTTCGTGGACTATAACCCTCCAGAAGAGAATACTGAAGTGGGTTGCCATTTCTTCCTCCAGGGGATCCTCCTGACCCAGGGATCAAACCCAAGTCTCTTTCGTTCTCCTGCATTGACAGGTGATTCTTTAGCACCACCATACACTCAAATGTACTTAAAATGGTAAGTTTTATGTTATATGTGTTTTCCCACAATTTAACAAAAAAGAGAGTCACCAAAGGATTTTGAACCAGAGAGTCCTCGGTCAGAAGTGTGAGAAAGAGTCGTCTAGGGGCAGTGTGAGAGATGATGGAAGGAAATTAATAGGGAGGATACTGCAATGGTCCAGGCAATTGATGTCGGAGGCCTGAACTGACTGGTAATGGGGATGAAGAGGAAAGGATGGGCTAGAGGGGCATTTGACAAGTGCCTGGTTGATTATTTGAACAGTGATGGTAAAGAAGACCTTGAATCTCTTTAGTTCTATCTGTTGTTCAGTTGGTAAGTCGTGTCCAACTCTGTGACCACATGGACTGTAGACCGCCAGGCTCCTCTGTCCATGGGGTTTCCCAGGCAAGAATACAGGAGTGGGCTGTCATTTCCTTCTCATGAATTGACAGATTCTTTACCACTGAGCCAGTTGGGAAGCCCAGGAAACTATATAACACAGGGAACTATATTCAGTATCTTATAATAACCTATAATGGAAAAGAATCTGAAATGAATATATATACATATTCTGAGAAGATATAGATCCTTATATCTATATATAGCTATAGATATATATGATTGAATCACTTTGCTGCACACCTGAAACCTTGTAAATCAACTATACCTCAAGAAAATAAAAATAAACCCACATGATTTAAAAAAGAGTCCATTAAAAATTGCAATTTTTAATTGCAAACACAATACCATTTTTTCAAAATAAACTTTTAATTTTTATTATTATTATTTTCGGCTTCACCACGTGACATGTGGGAATCTTAGTTCCCTGACCAGGGATTGAACCCATGCCCCCTGCTGTGAAAGCACAGCACCCTCACCACTGGACTGCCAGGGAATTCCCTAAAACTTTTCATTTAAAAATGATTTCAGATTTACAAAAAGTTGGAAAGATAATGAGGAATTCCTGTGTGCCCCTTGCCCAGTGTCTGCTAATGTTATCATTTTACATTAGTGTGATCGTTATAGTGGTACATTCCTATTGACTGAACCACAGGTTTTATTCAGATTTTACCAATTCAAAAATGACAATAGTTTTATAAAATAATTCTATTTATTGTTTGACGGTGCTGGGTCTTTGTTGCTGCTCAGGCTTTTTCCAGCTGTGGTAAGAGGGGGATATGCTTTGGTCCATGGGCTTCTCATTGCAGTGGCTTCTCTTGTTGCAGAGCACGTGCTCTGTGGCACGTGGCTCAGTGACTGCAGCTGCCTGGCTCTAGAGCATAGGCTCACGAGTGTGGCACACAGGCCTAGTTTCTCTGGGTCATGTAGGATCTTCCCGGACCAGGGATCGAACCTGTGTCTCCTGCATCGGTCAGCAGATTCTTTACCACTGAGCCACCAGGAAAGCCCCAACTATAGTTCTTTAATATCATCAAATATCCGGTTATTATCATCACCACCCTCGTTGGTTGATACGTCTCATAAGTCTCTTGAAATCTGTAACTGTTCAACCGCCTTTTTGTCTTATTGTCATTTATTTATGGAAGGAACTGGATCGTTTGTCCTGGAGACCATTCCACACATTGAATCTTGCTGATTGTATCATTTGCGTGCGTGCTAAGTCACTTCAGTTGTGTCCGACTCTCTGAAACCCTATGGACAGTAGCCCGCCAGGCTCCTCTGTTCATGAGATTCTCCAGGCAAGAATACTGAAGTGGGTTGCCGTGCCCTCCTCCAGGGGATCTTGCTGACTCAGGGATCAAACCCACATCTCTATGTCTCCCGCATTGGTAGGCAGGTTCTTTACCACTAGCTGCCAGCTGGCATCCTTGGTAGTGTTGGTTTAGCATGGTCCTCTGTCTTCCAGATGCCCTGTGAACTGGTGCCTAGATCAAGCACAGAAGGACAGTATTACAGTGGCACGATTGAGGATGGCTGAGGAAGAGGGAGAAGTTGAGGTTCCCTCCTCCGTCTCACCCATGAATCCCTTCCCCGGTGCCTGAGTGTGATGCAAAGGCGATCACAGCATCCTGCTCCCCTGCGCACCATCACTTCTTTCCTGTGCTCCAATCTCTCTTTTTTATAGACACATAACTGTGCCTGTTCCCAGGTGCCCCATCATCCCCCCTCCTCCCTGACCTGACTACACACACAGGTGCAATGCTACCCAGCTGTGTAATTTGGGCGAGTTACTGACCCTCTCCGGACCTCAGTTTTTTCACCTGTGAGATGGGTTGGCTGTTAGGGTATATCTACATGGCTGTAATGAGTTAATACGTTGTTGTTCAGTTGCCAGATTGTGACCGACCTTTGCGACCCCATGGACTGAAATGCCAGATTTCCCTGACCCTCACCATCTCCCAGAGTTTGCCCAAGTTTGTGTCCATTGAATCAGTGATGCCATCCAATTTGATTGAAATATAGTTGGTTTACAAAGTTGTGTTAACTGCAGGTGTACAGCAAAGTGATTCAGTTAAGCACGCTCAGTCACTCAATCATGTTCAACTCTTTGCAGCCCTAAGTTCGGTAGCCTCCAGGCTCCTCTGTCCATGGAATTGTCTGGGCAAGAATACTGGTGTGGGTTGCTGTTTCCTCCTCCAGAGGATCTTCCCAACCCAGGGATTGAACCTGTGTCTTGTGCATTGGCAAGCAGATTCTTTACCACTGAGTCACCTGGAAATCCTGCTTCAGTTATGCGTATGTGTATATCTTACCTGCCTCCTGAGAAATCTGTATGCAGGTCAAGAAGCAACAGAACTGGACATAGAGCAATAGACTGGTTCCAAATTGGGAAAAGAGTACATTAAAGGTTGTATATTGTCACCTTGCTTATGTAACTAATATGCAGAGCATCATGAGAAATGCTAGACTGGATGAAGGACAAACTGGAATCAAGATTGCCAAGAGAAATATCAATAACCTCAGATATGCAGATGACACCACCCTTATGGCAGAAAGCGAAGAGGAACTAAAAAGCCTCTTGATGAAAGAGAAATGTGAAAACACTGGCTTAAAACTCAACATTCAAAAACTAAGATCATTTCATTTTGATATTTGGCAAAACTAATACAATTATGTAAAGTTTAAAAATAAAATTAAAAAAAAAACACAAAAAAACTAAGATCATGGCATCTGGTCCCATCACTTCATGGAAAATAGATGGGGAATCAATGAAAACAGTCAAAGACTTAATTTGGGGGGCTCCAAAATCACTGCAGATGGTGACTGCAGCCATGATATTAAAAGATACTTGCTCCTTGGAAGAAAAGCTATGACTAACCTAGATAGCATATGAAAAAGCAGAGACATTACTGACAAAGGTCCATGTAGTCAAAGCTACAGTTTTTCCAGTCATGTATGGATGTGAGAGTTGGATCATAAAGAAAGTTGAGTGCCAAAGAATTGATGCTTTTGAATTGTGGTGTTGGGAGAGTCCCTAGGACAGCAAGGAGATCAAACCAGCCAATCCTAAAGGAAATCAGTCCTGATACCTTGGCTACCGGATGCAGAAAACTGACTCATTTACCCTGATGCTGAGAAAGATAGAAGGCAGGAGGAGAAGGGGACGACAGAGGATGAGATGGTTGGATGGCATCACCGACTTGATGGATATGAGTTTGAGCAAGCTCTGGGCGTTGGTGATGGATAGGGAAGCCTGGCATGCTGCAGTCCATGGGGTCACAAAGAGTAGGACACAACTGAGCAACTGAAATGAACTGAACTGATATATCTTTTCAAGATTCTTTGCCTTATAGGTTATTGCAAGATATTGAGTATAATTCCACATGCTATACGTAGGTTGTTTTTGATTGTCTATTTTATGTGTAGTAAGTATATATTAATCCCAGACTCCTAATTTATCCCTCCCTCCCCTTTCCCCTTTGGTAACCATACCTTTGTTTGCTGTGTCTGTGAATCTACTTCTGTTTTGTAAATAAGTTCATTTGTAACATTTTTTAAGATTCCATATAAAAGTGATACCGTGTGTTTGTCCTTACTTCACTTAGTATGATAATCCCTAGATCCATCAGTGTTGCTGCAAACGACATTGCCTCATTCTTGGCGATGGCACCCACTCCAGGACTCTTGCCTGGAAAATCCCATGGACGGAGGAGCCTCGTGGGCTGCAGTCCATGGGGTCGCTAAGAGTCGGACACGACTGAGCGACTTCACTTTCACTTTTCACTTTCATGCATTGGAGAAGGAAATGGCAACCCACCCCAGTGTTCTTGCCTGGAGAATCCCCGGGACGGGGGAGCCTGATGGGCTGCCGTCTATGGGGTCACACAGAGTCGGACATGACTGAAGCGACTTAGCAGTAGCAGTAGCAATGTTCTGTTATATGTGTGTGTGTGTGTGTGTGTGTGTGTATAGTGTATATATATCCATTCATCTGTCTATGAACACTTAGGTTCTTTCCACGTGCTGGCTATTGTAAATAGTGCTGTTATGAACCTAGAGGTGCATGTGTCTTTTCAAATTAAATTTATGTCCGTATATTTGCTCCGGAGTGGGATCACTGGTTCCTATGGTAACTCTATTTTGAGCTTTCTGAGGAGCCTCCGCACTGTTCTGCGTAGTGAGTGCACCATTCACACCTCCAGCAGCAGTGTCGGAGGGTTCCCTGTTATCCACACCTTCGCCAGCACTTACTGTTTGTGGACTTTTTGATGATGCCCGTTCTGACCATATAATGCATTTAGAATAGTGCCTGGCATGAAGTGGGTGATACGAATCTGAACTATGATTATTATTTTTTGTGGTGGTCCATAATGCATTAAACCACTGATGGATACAGGGGTTGTTTCCAATACCGTACCATTCTATCCAATGCTGCAATGAGTAATACTGTGCCTCTGCTGCTTTGAAAAGCATGTCAAGTGTAACATGGACAATGGGAATGATACGTTTGGAGACATTGGATTGCTGGTCAAAGAGTAAAAGCCTGGGTAATTTTGACTGACACTGCCAAATGACCTTCCATGAGGCCCACACCAATTTCCATTCCCTCCTACCCCCCTGGTGCCCCTCAGCCCAGCTGGCAGGGCCCATTATCATGCCTTCAGATTTCTGCCCATGTGCTAGGTGGGAAGTGGCATCTCAGTGCAATTTTTGTTTTGTTTTAAATTTATTTATTTTTTTAATTGAAGGATAATTCCTTTACAGAATTTTGTTGTTTTCTGTCAAACCTCAACATGAATCAGTGATGGGTATACATAATCCCCTCCTTTTGAACCTCCCTCTCATCTCCCTCCCCATCTCACCCCTGTAGATTGATACAGAGCCCCTGTTTAAGTTTCTTGAGCCATACAGGAAATTCCCATTGGCTATCTGTTTTACATATGGTAATGCAAGTTTCCATGTTACTCTTCCCATACATCTCAGATTCTCCTCCCCTCTCCCCATGTCCATAAGTTTATTCTCTATGTCTGTTTCTCCATTGCTGTCCTGTAAATAAGTTCTTCAGTATCATTTTTCTAGATTCCATATACATGTGTTTGAATACTGTGTGTATCATTCTCTTTCTGACTTACTTCACTCTGTATAATAGGTTCTAGATTTGTCCACCTTAGTAGAACTGACTCAAATGCATTCCTTCCTTTTTATTGCTGAGCAATATTCTATTGTGTATATATACAAGAACTTCTTTATCCATTCATCTGTCGATGGACGTCTAGGTTGCTTCCATGTTCTAGCTATTGTAAATGGTGCTGCAATGAACAATGGGATACATGTGTCTTTTTCAATTTTGGTTTCCTCAGGGTATATGCCTAGGAGTGGGACTGCTGGGTCATATGGTGGTTTTATTCCTTGTTTTTTAAGGAATCTCCTTACCATCTTCCATAGTGGCTGTATCAATTTACATTCCTACCAATAGTGCAAGAACGTTCCCTTTCTCCACATCCTCTCCAGCATTTATTGTTTGTAGACTTTTTGATGATGGCCATTCTGACTGGTGTGAGGTGATATCTCATTGTGGTTTTGATTTGCATTTCTCTAATAATGAGCGATGCTGAGCATCTTTTCATGTGTTTGTTAGCCATCTGTATGTCTTCTTTGGCGAAATGTCTGTTTAGGTCTTTTTCCTACTTTTTGATTGGGTTGTTTGTTTTTCTGGTATTGAGTTGTATGAGCTGCTTGTATATTTTGGAAATTAATCCTTTGTCAGTTGCTTCATTTGCTATTATTTTCTCCCATTCCGAGGGTTGTCTTTTCACCTTGCTTATAGTTTCCTTTCTGTGCAAAACCTTTTAAGTTTAATCAGGTTCCACTTGTTTACTTTTGTTTTTATTTCCGTTACTCTAGGAGGGGGGTCATGGAGGATCTTGCTTTGATGCATGTCATCAAGAGTTCTGCCTATGTTTTCTTCTAAGAGTTTTATAGTTTCGGGTCTTACATTTAGGTCTTTAATGCATTTTGAGTTTATCTTTGTGTTTGATGTTAGAAAGTGTTGTAATTTCATTCTTTTACATGTACCTGTCCAGTTTTCCCAGAACCATTTATTGAAGAGGCTGTCTTTGCCCCATTGTGTATTCTTGTCTTCTTTGTCAAAAATAAGGTGCCCATGGGTGCATGGATTTATTTCTGGGCTTTCTATCTTGTTATATTGGTCTATATTTCTGTTTTTGTGCCAGTACCATACTGTCTGATGACTGTAGCTTTGTAGTATAACCTGAAGTCAGGAAGGTTGATTCCTCCAGCTCCATTCTTCTTTCTCAAAACTGCTTTGGCTATTTGGGGTCTTTTGTGTTTTCATATGAATTGTGAAATTTTTTGTTCTAGTTCTGTGAAAAATGTCATTGGTAATTTGATAGGGGTCTCATTGAATCTGTAGATTGCATTTGGTAGTATAGTCATTTTCACAATATTGATTCTTCCTACCCAGGAGCATGGAATATCTCTCCATCCGTTTATGACATCTTTGATTTCTTCGTTAGTGTCTTATAATTTTCTGTGTACAGTTCTTTTGCCTCCTGAGCTAAGTTTATTCCTAGATGTTTAATCCTTTTTGATGCAATGGTGAATGGGATTGATTCCTTAATTTCTCTTTCTGATTTTTCATTGTTAGTATATAGAAATGCAAGCGATTTCTGTGTATTGATTTTGTATCCTGTAACTTTGCTAAATTCACTGATTAGCTCTAGTAATTTTCTGACACTATCTTTAGGGTTTTCTATGTACAGTATCATGTCATCTGCAGACAGGGAGAGTTTTACTTCTTCTTTTCTGATCTGGAGTTATTTTATTTCTTTTTCTTCTCTGATTGCTGTAGCTGGGACTTCCAGAACTATGTTGAATAATAGTGGTGAAAGTGGACACCCTTGTTTTGTTCTTGATCTTAGGGTGAATGCTTTCAGTTTTTCACCATTGAGAATAATGTTTGCAGTAGGCTTATCATACATGGGCTTTACTATGTTGAGGTAGTTCACTTCTATGCCCATTTTTTGAAGAGTTTCAATCATAAATGGATGCTTAATTTTGTCAAAGGCTTTTTCGGCATCTATTGAGCTTATATTGTATTTATCTTTCAATTTGTCAATATGGTGTATCACATTGATTGATTTGCATATATTGAAGAATACTTACATCCCTGGAATAAACCCAAGCTGATCGTGGTATATGACCTTTTTGATGTGTTGCTGAATTCTGTTTGCTAAAATTGTATTGAGGATTTTTGCATCTATGTTCATTAGTGATATTGGCCTGTAATTTTGTGTGTGTTGTCTTTGTCTGATTTTGGTATCAGGGTGATGGTGGCCTTGTAGAATGAGTTTGGAAGTGCTCCTTCCTCTGAAATTTTTGGAAAGAGTTTTAGAAGGATAGGCATTAGCTCTTCTCTAAAATGTTTGATAGAATTCTCCTGTGAAGCGATATGGTCCTGGGCTTTTGTTTTTTTGGGAGATTTTTGACCACAGCTTCAATTTCAGTGCTTGTAATTGGGTTATTCATAATTTCTATTTCTCCTGATTGCATCTTGGAAGATTGAATTTTTCTAATAATCTGTCCATTTCTTCCAGGTTATCCATTTTATTACCATATAGTTGTTCATAATAGTCCCTTATAATCCTTTGTATTTCTACATTATCTGCTGTAACCTCTCCTTTTTCATTTCTAATTTTGCTAACTTGATTCTTCTCTCTTTTTTTCTTGATGAATCTGGCTAACGGTTTGTCAATTTTGTTTATCTTAAAGAATCAGCTTTTAGTTTTATTAATCTTTACTGTTGTTTCTTTCATTTCTTTTTCATTTCTTTCTGCTCTGATCTTTATCATTTCTTTCCTTCTACTAATTTTGGGAGTTTTTTTGTTGTTGTTGTTGTTCTTCTTTTTCCAGTTGTTTAGGCATAAGGTTAGGTTGTCTGATGTTTTTCTTGTTTCTTGAGGTAGGATTGTATTGCTATAAATTTCCCTCTTAGAACTGCTTTTGCTGCATCCCATAGGTTTTGAATTGTTATTTCATTGTCATTTGTTTCTAGAAATATTTTGATTTCCCTTTTGATTTCTTCAGTAACCTGTTGGTTATTTAGAAACGTGTTGTTTAAACTCCATGTGTTTGTGTTTCTTGCAGTTTTTTTCTTGTAATTGATATCTAGTCTCATAGTGTTGTGGTCAGAGAAGATGCTTGATATGATTTCAATTTTCTTAAATTTACTGAGGTTTGATTTGTGGCCCAAGATGTGGTCTATCCTGGAGAATGGTCCATGTGCACTTGAAAAGAAGGTATATTCTTCTGCATTTGGATGGAATGTCCTGAAGATATCAATGAGATCCATCTCATCTAATGTATTGTTTAAGACTTGTGTTTCCTTATTAATTTTCTGCTTTGATGATCTGTCCATTGGTGTGACAGGTGTTAAAGTCTCCTATTATTATTGTGTTACTGTCAGTTTCTCCTTTTATGTCTGTTAGTGTTTGTCTTACGTATTGAGGTGCTCCTATGTTGGGTGCGTAGATTTTACAATTGTTATGTCTTCGTCTTGGACTGATCCCTTGATCATTATGTAGTGTCCTTCCTTATCTCTTGTAATCTATTTTAAGGTCTGTTTTGTCTGATTGCTATTCCATCTTTCTTTTGCTTCCCATTTGCATGGAATATATTTTCCCATCCTCTCACTTTCAGTTTATATGTGTCTTTAGGTCTGAAGTGGGTTTCTTGTAGAAAACATATATATGGGTCTTGTTTTCATATCCATTCAGCCAGTTTGTATCTTTTGGTTGGAGCATTTAGCCCATTTATATTTAAAGTAGTTATTGATGTATGTGTTCCTATTGCCATTTTCTTGTTTGGGGTTGATTTTGTATATCTTTTTCCTCTCTTGTATTTCTTGACTACATAAGTCCCTTTAACATTTGTTGTAAAGCTGGTTTGGTGATACTGAATTCTTTTAACTTCTGCTTGTCTGAAAAGCTTTTTATTCCTCCATCAATTTTGAATGAGATCCTTGCCAGGTACAGTAATCTTAGTTGCAGTTTTTTCCTTTTCAGTACTTTAAATATATCCTGCCATTCCTTCTTGCCTGCAGAGTTTCTGCTGAAAGATCAGCAGTTAAACATATGGGGTTTTCCTTGTATGTTACTTGTTGCTTTTCCCTTACTGCTTTTAATATTCTTTCTTTCTGTTTAGTCTTTGTTAGTTTGATTAGTATGTGTCTGGGTGTGTTTCTCCTTGGGTTTATCCTGTATGGGACTCTTTGTCCCTCTTGAACTAGATTGACTATTTCCTTTTCCATGTTGGGGAAATTTTCAACTATAATCTCTTCAAAAATTTTCTCATGCCCTTTGTTTCTCTTCTTCTTCTGGGACCCCTATAATTTGAATGTTGGTGCATTTGATATTGTCCCAGAGGTCTCAGAGACTATCCTCAGTTCTTTTCATTCTTTTTACTCTATTCGGCTCTTCAGGAGTCATTTCCACCATTTTATCTTCCAGCTCACTGATTGATTCTTCTGCTTCAGATATTCTGCTATTGATTCCTTCTAGAGTATTTTTAATTTCAGTAATTGTGTTGTTTGTCTCTGTTTATTCTTTAATTCTTCTAGGTCTTTGTTAATTGATTCTTGCATTTTCTCCATTCTGTTTTCAAGGTTTTTGATCATCTTTACTATCATTATTCTGAATTCTTTTTCAGGTAGTTTGCCTATTTCTTCTTCATTTATTTGGACTTCGGTGTTTCTAGCTTATTTCTCTGTTTGTGTAGTATTTCTCTGCCTTTTCATTGTTATTTTTTTAAACTTATTGTGTTTGAGGTCTCTTTTCCCAGGCTTCAGGGCTGAATTATTTCTTCCTTTTGGTTTCTGCCCTCCTAAGGAGAAGGAAATGGCAACCCACTCCAGTACTCTCGCCTAGAAAATCCCATGGATGGAGGAGACTGGTGTCCATGGGGTCGCAAAGAGTCGGACACGACTGAGTGACTTCACTTTGACTTTGACTTTGAAAGTTAGTCCAGTGGTTTGTGTAAACTTTGTATAGGGTGAGATTTGTGCTGAGTTTTGTTTGTATGTTTGTATGTTTTTCCTCTGATGTGCAACATTGAGTGAGGTGG
This sequence comes from Bos grunniens, assembly GCF_055505025.1. Taxonomy (NCBI): domain Eukaryota; kingdom Metazoa; phylum Chordata; class Mammalia; order Artiodactyla; family Bovidae; genus Bos; species Bos grunniens. Next base: position 12,181,822 of record NC_141171.1, read on the forward strand.
TGATCCTGTCTGCTGATGATTTGGTTCGTATTTTTGTTTTGTTTGTTGTTTAGATGAGTTGTGCTGCACAGGGTGCTACTGGTGGTTGGGTGATGCCAGGTCTTGTATTCAAGTGGTTTCCTTTGCGTGAGTTCTCACTATTTGATCCTCCCTAGGGTTAGTTCTCTGGTAGTCTAGGGTCTTGTCGTCAATGCTCCCACTCCAAAGGCTCAGGGCTTGATCTCTGGCAAATGCTTGTGCCAGGGCTCTGGCCCCACTGTACCAGTCACCACCTGGGTAAGCCTTGGACTGTGGTTGTTTTCTTCAATATTTCCCTATGCACAATTCTGATATGAATTCTTTACATCTCTCAGCTGCGTTTTTTTTTTTTTTTTTTGCTCGTTGGCTTTATTTCCTCCAGATGGTGATCTTTCCTGTGCCCTTTAACACTGGTGGAGATGGATGAACTGGAGCTCCAGAATAAGGCTTATTATCCAAAAGGAGGGCTTCAGTGCAATTTTAATTGCTTTTGTCTTATTATGAGTGAAAATGGGCCCCTTGTCGTCTATTTCGGGGCCATTTGCATTTCCTCGGGCACCTGGGGAAAGTGATTACTAAAGCAAAAGGCAGGACATGCATAATAGGTTGACTGGCCTATTTTTAAATCCCAGCCTCTGCTGCCAGTCAACAGTGGCAGCCCTGATTATCATTTGGCTTGGTTTTTGGCATGGAATTGGCATTCTCACCTGCTTAAGTGCCTGAAGTCTCGGATTAAACGACACCTCCCCAGAACACGTCTTGTGTGTCATCTTCTGGTGCCACCCAGTTCATTTGTATGTTTTCTATTGTCTTTGCTTGCTCCCTCGCCCTCATCTGCTCGCCCCCAAAGAGAATGCAAACCCCATGAAAACAAAGATGAAGGAGGATGTGGTTTTAGAGTTTTCAAAAATGGTTTTAGATGAGTTGTGCTCATCTAAATGGTTTTAGATGAGTTTTCATGGTTTTGCTGTGCTATGCTATGCTAAGTCACTTCAGTCGTGTCCGACTCTGTGCGACCCCATAGATGGCAGCCCAGCAGGTTCCCCCGTCCCTGGGATTCTCCAGGCAAGAACACTGGAGTGGGTTGCCATTTCCTTCTCCAATGCATGAAAGTGAAAAGTGAAAGTGAAGTCGCTCAGTTGTGTCTGACTCTTAGCGACCCCATGGATTGCAGCCTAACAGGCTCCTCTGTCCATGGGATTTTCCATGCAAGAGTACTGGAGTGGAGTGCCATTGCCTTCTCCTTCATGGTTTTAGAGTAGTCAAAATGACAGCTGTCCCTGGTTTCCTTTGGTCTCACAGGTTCAAACTCAGCATCTTGAGGAGAAATCCATCCATCCATTCATCCATCCATTCAAGCATCTACCTGTCTATACATCCTTCCATCCAATTGTCCATCCATCCAATCATCCATCCAACTTTCCCTCCAGTCATCCATCCAGCCATTCATCTATATTTATTAAAACATATTAATAAACCTGCTAAATGCCATGTGCCATGCTAGACCCTGCAAGCACAATAATGAACTGTACAGACATAGTCCCTGCCAGCCAGCATCCTAGTCAAGCAGGTAATTGGAGTTCTCTGAATGAAGGACAAGGTTTATAATTTCAGGGTCAAATTATAATTCCAAAAAAGGCTTCTTGGAACAGTGGTTCAGTTGATAAAGAATCTTCCTGCAGTGCTGGAGACTTGGGTTTGATCCCTGGGTTGGGAAGACTGCCTAGAGAAGGAACTGGCAACCCACTCCAGTATTCTTGCCTGGAGAATCCCATGGACAGAGGAGCCTGGCAGGTTACAGCTCATGGGGTCGCACATGACCTAGAGACTAAACCATCGCCACCCAAGCTGAAACCTGGAGTGAGCAGAAGTTGGTTGGGGAAGGGAGAAAGTAGGGGAGAATGCTTCTGACTATGAGGATGGTATTACAAAGATGAGAAAAAGTGATGGTGCATTTAAAGAAGTGAAGGAAGTCCAGGGCAGCTATTGATAGAATATAGAGTATGAGAGAGAGGAGGCTGGGACTGGGGTAGGGGCCAGATCATAGAGGGTCACATTAATGGAATTGGAATTCTTGCTAAGAGATGATGGTGGCCTGGAATTTGATGGAAACGATGATGGAGAGAAATGGATGGATTTGAGAGATATTTGGACATAGAATCAATACCTCTTGGCAACTGACTGAACAGAGTGGGATAAGGAAGAGGGAAGAGTTAAAAAAAATATTTACCCCCAGCTCTTCATTTCAGTAACTGAATTATCTTAAAAGCGTACATGCTTGGTTTGCTTAGTGGCTAGAGAACAGTATCTCCAAGGCCAAAGTCATGGATATGTTGTTTCCAACTGGCTTTTAATCTGGACTATAGCAGTAGACAGCATCTCTGCCCATTTGAAGCACATGCTTCAAAGTGAAATTGTTAATCCCTCAGTTGTGTCTGACTCTTTGTGACCCCATGGACTGTAGCCCACCGGGCTCCTCTGACCACAGAATTCTCCAGGAAAGATTACTGGAGTGGGTTGCCATTCCCTTCTCCAGGGGATCTTTTTGATCTAGGGATTGAACCTGGGTCTCCCACATCGCAGGCAGAGTCTTGACCGTCTGAACCACCAGGAAGCACATGCATGGTCCTGCCATATTCTTTTGTATTCCAGGTGGTGACCCGGGCAGGGGCAAAGACACAGAGGTGAGAAACCGGTTAGAGGGATTGTGACAGAGATGGGGATACCTAACAGACAGAGGTGCAGGTGCTCCAAGGATGGTCTGGGTCTTGAAGGAGGATGGATTCTCCCTCACGGGGAGGAAAATAAAGGTTGAGAGGCAGAATTGAAGAGAATGTCAGCTCTCCTCAAAACCTGTTGGCTACCCGCACCATTATTGAAAAGGTGTATCAGTCATGATAAGTAATGCCAGCTGCTGTAACAAATAAGCCCTGAATGCTCAGTGGCTGGATATAGTGGAAATGTCCTTGCTCACTCTATCATCCAAGGTGGATGGTTCTCGTATGTAAACCAGATAGCCAGAGGGAAGCTTCTGTGTGACACAGGGCACTCAGTCCAGTGCTCTTTGACAAATGAGGGGTGGGATGGGGTGGGCAATGGGAAGGAGGAGACGTATGTATACTATGGCTGTTTCGTGTTGGTGTATGGCAGCAACCAACACAGTGCTGTAAAGCCATTATCCTCCAGTGAAAAAAAGGAACAGTGGATGGTTCTCTTGGGAAGCTTTTATCCAGGTGGTGACTCAGGGATCCAGGGTCCTCCATATTGTGCTTCTGCTTTCTCCTAGGTGGAGCTTTGGAACTCCCTGGTGGGTGCTTTTGTATTTGGCTGGCAGATGAGTAAAGAGAAAGAAGAATCTGGGGGACTGTGCTGGGCATTTCTTAGGGACCAGGCTTGGAAGAGGTTTATGTTACTTCTGTTTCAACATCATTGGCCAGAACACAGCTCCAGAGCCCTAACTAACTGCAGTGAAAGTTGGGACATGTAGCCTTGCTGTATGCCCAGGAGAAAAAGGAAATAGGATTTGGCAGATGTGTAGCTTTTTCTCCGCCACAAATGAGACTAGCAAGAGAGAGTGGTTGAATAAATAAAAATCCATCTCCACAATTTACTAAACTTGGAGGAAAATGAGTGCATACCCAGGGTATACCCTTGGTGGTGAAGGGTCAGGAACATGTACTGTGAAGATAGATAGCATTTTTAAAAAAATGAAATATAGTTGATTTACAATGGTGTATTTGTTTCAGGTGAATGGTAAAGTGACTCAGTTACACATATATAAATATATCTATTCTTTTCTCAGATTCTTTTCAATTATAGGTTATTACAAGATATCAAGGGATTCTCCAGGTGGCTCAGTGGTAAAGAACCTGCCTGCCATTGCAGGAGACACAGGAGACCTGTGTTCGATCCCTGGGTTGGGAAGATCACCTGGAGGAGGAAATCACAACCCGCTCCAGTATTCTTTCCTGGAAAATCCCACAAACAAAGGAGCCTGGTGGGCTACAGTCTGTGGGGTGGCAAAGAGTCGGAGGTGACTGGGTATGCACAGGATATTAAGTATAGTTCCCTGTGCTATATAGCAAGTCTTTGTTGGTGATGGATAGCACTTTAGGGTCAAAAGCCTTTTTCATCCTACCAAGATCCTACTGAATATCAGAAACTACTTTAGAAATAGCTTCTCCTTTTTTAAATACCCACCTTCCTTCCTGACCTCAGGGTCTCTTTATTTTGACAGGGCCTTCAGAGTATATATATATATATTTTGGCCAATGCCTAGCTCCTAGGCTGATTTTCCTTTCAAATGTCTCCTTAAGCCCTTGGTCGTTTCTCCAGTACAATTGATTATTTTCTTTGCCAGCCGCAGGCAAGAGAGAGACTGAGCAGTTGTATACTAATTACTAGGCTATTACTGTTATTATTCAGCTGTGGAAGAGAGCATTCAGAAAGCTCCAAATATAATTCACCTTGTTGACACCTCTCTCTGTCTCTGTCTCTCTGCCTCTCTCTGTGTATTTCTCTGTTTCTCCATCTTCATCCCTCTCCTATGCATACATATGCATGCTAAGTCACTTCAGTCGTGTCCAACTCTTTGTGACCCCATGGACTGTAGCCCTCTAGGATCCTCTGTCCATGGGATTCTCCAGGCAAGAATACTGGAGTGGGTTGCCACACCCTCCTCCAGGGGATCTTCCCGATGGAACCTGTATTTCTTGTGTCTCCTGCACAGGCAGGCGGGTTCTTTTCTAGTGCTACCTAGGAAGCCCCTCTCTCCTATACCTCCTTCTACATACTTTGCTTCCGTCACACGCCATTCTTCCATTACCCTTGATGTATGATTAAACCAGTAAAGGAACTTTTATTAGTAGTAAAGTAGAACAGATTATGATTGGAGAAGAAACTTCTCTACCGTGGAGAGCAAAGAAAATCTGAGGATGAGAAAAAACGAATCTGGCAGCAATAGAAGGGTTTTTGACATAAATGATTTTATTTTTCCTGATAACATTTTTATTATTTATTGGAAATTGATTTTTGTTTTGTTCAAAGCACAGAAAACAGAAGGCAAAAACCACCCATAAATGGGACAGCACTAAATTTTCCTACTATCATTGTAATGGCTCTATAAGTTTCTTTTCCTTAGAACCTACCTAACAATTCTGCTATTTGGGGGCATGCTTTGACATTATAAAAAAATGCTACAATAAAATTTCTACATACCTTTCCTTTCTTTTGGATTATTTCCTTTGTGTAAGATTTCTAGGAGCAGTCGTACTGGGTCAGAATAAAGAACCTATTTAAATTATTTCTGATACATATGGCCAAATGGTTTCTCTAAAGGCCATTGTAAATTACATATCTACTACTGATACCTGACTCTCCTGATCTAAGTGTACACTGACCAGCACTCAGGTACCCAGCTGGCCCCTGAACAATGCAGGTTTGAATGGCAGGGATTCACTTGTATGAGAATTCTTTCAGTAAATAGGTACTGCAATACTACAGGACCCAGGGTTAGCTGAATCCATGAACTTGGACTTGGAAACTCGAATAACAGTGTGGACTACAAAGTCATCCAGGGATTTCTGACTTCTGGGGGTTGGCGCCCCAACCACTTCCATGTTGTTCAAGGGTCAACTGTATTAATGTCTTAAAATATTTTTGATAATTTCATAGACAAAAAGATATCTCCTTATAATTTTTTCTTTCTAAACATTTTTTTTTAATTCCTGGGTTCGTTTTATTTTATTATTTTTTTAAAAAAACATTTTGGCTGAACCCTGCAGCATGTGGGACCTAAGTTCTCCAACCAGGGATTGAACCCTTGCCCCCTGAATTGGAAATGAGAGTCTTAACCACTGGACTGCTGGGGGAAAGTCCCTCCTTATTATTTCCTAATTCTGATATGTTTGATGGGAAGTGAGTTTAGTTATCCCACGAATGTTTGTTAAACTTCTCCATGCCTGGCTGTGTTCTGGGACTGGGGAAATTGGTGAGTAAAACAGGTGTATATTCTCTACTTTCATGGAATTTACCGCCTGGTAGGAGTTTCTCTCAAGGTTCACAGAGGAAATAATTCACTTGCCTGCCCATCTCCAACCTCACACCACAGCTCAAGTCAAGAAGCTTTAAGGAGGAGTTTCCTTGAAGAGGGGTGTGTGTGTGTGTGTGTGTGTGTGTGTGTGTGTGTGTTTACTCAACCACTCAGTCATGTCTAACTCTTTGTGATCCCATGGACTGTAGTGCACCAGGCTCCTCTGTCCATAGGATTTTCCAGGCAGGAATACTGGAGTGGGTTGCCATTTCCTTCTCCAGGGGATCTTCCCAATCCAGGGATGGAACCAGAGTCTCTTGCATCTCTTGCATTGGCAGGTGGATTCTTTTCCTCTGGCGCCACCTAGGAAGCCCCTTCAAGAGGTGTAGACAGAGTTAAAGGGGACCCACAAGGGATTGGGGAGTACCCAGTTGCTAGCAATAGCAGAGAGCCTTGAGTTGAAGAAATGGCAGTGCTGGAGCCATTAAGAGTTGGAATCATGGAGGGACTTACCTGGGGGTCCAGTGGTTAAGCATCTGCTTTCCAATACTGGGGGATGCATGTTCAGTCCCTGGCATTCTGGAGCAAGTGAGCCACAGTGAAGAGTCTGTGTGCTGCAGGGAAAGATCCTGCATGCCTCAACTAAGACCTGAAGCAGCCAAATAAATAAATAAGTAAAATTAAAAAAAAAAAAGAATTGGAATGATGGAGGAGGAGCTGCTTCATAGGAGCCGTCATTGTGGAGGGACCCAGCCACTGACCAGACACATGACACCAAAGCAAGGAGGCAATGGGGAAGAAATACCGCGATCTCTTTCTCCTCCCCTGCTCTGAGTTCCTCCTGGTTCCTCCAACTGGCTGAAAGCAACAGATCCCAAAGGATCCGGAAACTAGATGATGCTCAGAGTAGAAAAGAGCCGAGAATGGGTCTGGCATGGGTGGGGTGGGCAAATGAAGAACAACCTTCTCAAGTGAAGATGCTTATAAAGTGAATAAATGAAAATAGTTGTTGCAAGGACTCTGAGGGAAACCAACGAGGTGTTGAGATGTAGAGCAATGATGGGGTACCAGTGTGGGAGGTCAGATCTACTCTTGCTAGGGCTGGTGGGGTTCATGCGGTCCCAAAGAGTCAGACACGACTGCACACAAGCACACACATACATGCACATTGGGAAAGAATAAGAGCGAGGGCAACATTTAAGCAGCACTTAGAATAGAACTGTTAGCATTCTTGATCTTTGGGTGACTAATGTGACCCTCACAGAAAGTCCGTCAGTAGATACTGCTGCTATTCTCATTTCACAGATGTGCTTTTCCCAGGCTGTAGGAATTCACTGGGGTAGGAGGTCTCAGATGGCATCCCTGGGCATTTTGTCATTTAAAAGTTGTCCCGTTGTTTTTTAATTGTAAAAGTAGAGTTGCCTTGCTCACTCAGTAATTCATTCAACATGATTTTTAGGTGACACTGGACACAGCACATGGGATCTTAATTCCCTGACCAGGAATTGAGCCTGTGCTGCAGCAGAAGGGCAGAGCTTTAACCACTGAAGCACCAGGAAAGTCGCTTCATTTGATATTTCTTGAGGGCTCAGAAAGCGAAGTAAAACTAGTTTCTGGACTCAAGGAGTCTTATGAAGAGGAACAGGTGAAAATACAGCTTGTTCAGCTGTCTGTGTGTATCAGTCAAAAATTGTATTTGTCTGTTCATAAAGTGCTATAATAGCCCACGAATGTCATGGCTGAGGTACTCTTTACCTTCCTCTCATGATCAGCCTCAGAGTGGCTTCTGCAGCCCCAGACATCACATCTGCATTCCAGGCAGAAAAGAGGTCAAATGGCAAAGAATACTTGAGACCAGTGCCCGGTGTTTCATTGACTAGCATTTTTGACAGGGCTAAACCTCCCTGCAAAGGAGTCTAGGAAATGTAGTTCTCTTTTATTGCTGGATACTGAAAGCTAGAGAAGAGTGGATAAAATGTGGGCAACCAGCTGTCAATAAGATTCTCTTATTTCTGGTGTCTATTGCAGTGCCTGGAACACAGTAGACATAAATAAATGAACAAGCTAGAATATGGCAGGACCATTACTATATAATAGTTACACAAATAATAGCAATAGAACTGGGGACTCTAATCCAGTGTTGGCAGAGGATAAGAGGGATAGAGTGCGGCTGCCAGTGGGAGGAAGTATTTCCTTTCATTTTCTCCTAGGTTGAGAAGTCCTTATCTCCTCAGTCCTTAAATTGCTAAATATCCATCCCTGCAATTATTTTCTTGTTTCCTTCAGAAAATATTTTCTAATTCTCTTCAGCTCTATTTGTGGTCTTATAGAAGAGTAGATGAAGGAATGATAACGTTAGATTTCTTTCTTTTTCTTCTTTTTTTGGCTGCACTGCACCTTGCAGCCTTTGGGATCTTAGTTTCCCAACTAGGGATCAAACTCACGCCCCCTGCAGTGGAAGCACACAGTCTTAACCACTGGACCACCGGGGAAGTCCTGATAATGTTAGATTAAAAAAGATTCTCACACGAGGCAGAGACTGCTTTTCTCCATATTCTCCCTGATGGCACTTTATTGGCTTTGATAGCTGTAGAGCTTAGTTTGGGATTCTTCTGGCAAAATTCCCAGAGAGAAGGGTTTATCTAAACTACCTAATATGCAGCATTTGCAAATAATTATTAATAGATGTTTGCACTTTCATTCTTTATGAATGCTGCTGTGGGGTGATTCTGTAATTCAAGGGGGACGTGGCAAGTCAGTGTGAATTGCTTCATCCCTCCCGACACTCCCCCTCCCTCCGTCTTCATCTTAGCCGATAGCAGCTGTGTCCTTAGGCTGTTCATGTTAAAGTCCCCGAGGTGTCCTTGGCTTCTCTCCTTCACTCACCTCCCCACGTCTAATCCATAAGCAACACCTGTCTGCTTAGCCTTCATAATAAATGCAGAAATAACTCTCTATGGTACACACCTGGTTCCAGCTCCAATCATTTCCCACCTGCACCAGTGCAGCTGCCTCTTCCCTAGTCTCTCAGTTTTTACTTCTCCCTCTGCTTTCCTGGTCAGAGGGAGACCATGAATGCATGATTCAGGGCATGTCCCTCCTCTGCTCAGAACCCTCTATAGCTCCCCAAACCCAAAGACTTGACTGCAATCCATAAGACCCTGAACAATGCACCCTCACCAACTTATCTGTATACATGAAGCACGTGCCTGCCTCTGGACCTTTGCAGTTGCTGCTGCCTTAGCCTTCCCATACCGTCTTCCCTGGTGGCATGGACAGTAAAGAATCTGCCTGCAGTGTGAAAGACCTGGGTTTGATCCCTGGGTCGGGAAGATCCTCTGGAGAAGGGAATGGCTACCCACTCCAGTATTCTTGCCTGGAGAATCCCATGGACAGAGGAGCCTGATGGGCTACAGTCCATGGGGTTGCAAAGAGTAGGACACAACTGAGCAACTAACACTTTGACTTTTAGCCTTCCCATAGATTTTTTTAAAATTAATTTGTGTTGGAGTAGAGTTGCTTTACAATGTTGTATTGGTTTCTACTGTACAGCAAAATGAATCAGCCATGCATGTACATACACCCCCTCACCTTTACTGCATTAAGTAGAGTTCCTTGAGCTATACGGTGCTTTCTCGTTATTTAGTCACTAAGTCTTGTCTGACTCTTTGTGACCCCCCTTGGAGTGTAGCCTGCCTGGCTTCTCTGTCCATGGTATTCTCCAGGTAAGAATACTGGAGTAGGTTGCCATTTCCTTCTCCAGGGGCATCTTCCTGACCCAGGGCTTGAAGCTGCATCTCCTACGGCTGAGCTACCTGGGTTCTCATTACTTATGTTCTCATTTCTTATCTATTTCATACATTGTATCAATAGTGTGCATGTGTCAATTCCAATCTCCCAATTCCTCCCACTCCTCCTTCCCCTTAGCATCCATATATTTGTTCTCTCTATCTGTGTCTCTATTTCTGCTTTGCAAATAAGATAATGTACACCATTTGAGGCTCCCTTCCTCACCTCCTTCAAGTTTCTTCCAGAATGTTACCTTACCAAGGAGGCTCTCTGAATATTAACTCTCTACCCAACCCTACCTTTACTGCCATGCCCTAGTTCATGCTTTGCTACCATATCTGCCATATTAAATGATTATTGTCTGAAAGTGAAAGTGTTAGTTCCTCAGTCGTGTCCTACTCTTTGGGACCCCATGGACTGTAAACCTGCCAGGCTCCTCTGTCCCTGAGATTCTCCAGGCAAGGATACTGTAGTGAGTTGTCATTCCGTTCTCCAGGGGTACTTCCCGACCCAGGAATTGAACCCACGTCACTTGTGTCTCCTGCATTGCAGGCAGATTCTTTACCATCTGAGCCACCAGGGAAGCATGTTTACTGTCTATCTTCCCCCAATTAAAATATCAGTTCTATGATGGCAGAGATTTGAGGCTCTGTTGTTCTGAGTTGTGTCCCAGGTGCCTAGAACAGCTCCTGGCACACAGTAGGGACTCAACAAATATGTCTAATATACAAGAAGCAGAATCATCTCGAATGTTTCTGATGGCCAGGTACATCTGTGCAGCCTGTTTAGAGAAACACTGGAAATATGTATCAAGGATTTTACAAATGCAATGGTTCCACAGAAGGGACATATCTTTGTGTTCAAAACACCAGGAAACTACATCACTTGTTGCCCTATTATATTTAAAAGCCCCTGAAAGTGAAAGTGAAAGTTGCTCAGTCGTGTCCGACTCTTTGTGACCCCAAGGAATTCTCCAGGCCAGAATACTGGAGTGGCTAGCCTTTCCCTTCTCCAGGGGATTTTCCCAACCCAGGGTTCGAACCCAGGTCTCCCGCATTGCAGGCAGATTCTTTACTACCTGAGCCACAAGGGAAGCTAAAAGGACCCAGTTGGAGACGTTATTAAAAGCCAAATGGAAATAAGTAAATGTAACCTTTAAAATGATAGTTATACTATGGTATTCAGTGAGAAAGTGATCGAAGCTTCCATTTGAGAATACTTACTACTGGCAAAAGCTTCATGGAGACTTCCTCGGTGGTCCAACGGCTAAGACTCCTCTCCTAGTGCAGGGGCCCAGGGTGAACCCCTGGTCAGGGAACTAAATCCCACATGCCACAACTAAGAGCAAGACGAAACTAAAGGTCCTTGTGCTGCAACTAAAACCTGGCGAAGCCAAGTAAGTTTGTTGTTGTTTTTTAAAACAAAAATCTCTTTAGAGTGAACCCAGTGAAAATAGGAATCCAATTGGGACTTTGTCCTGTACAAGGAATCCAAACTTCATAAACCTGAATTTATTTTTAGATCCTGTTTAACAAAATTTAAATAATAGTCACAAATACGCTGTAATTCATTAATTAACAAAGAATGAGTCAAAAGTTGATATTTTTGCATGTATATAATTTCCTATTGAAAACTTGTATGGCGGATAGTGGAACATCTCTCATTTCATCTTTGGCTTTTGGGAGGTGTTCCTTTTGTTTTTCAGTCAAAGTCTGACTCTTTGACTCTTTGTGACCCCGTGGATTGCAGCACGCCAGGCTTCCCTGTCCTTCATCATCTCCTGGAGTTTGCTCAAATTCATGTTCATTGAGTTGGTGATGACATCCAACCATCTCATCCTCTGTCATCCCCTTCTTCTCCTGCTCTCAATCTTTCCCAGCATCAGGTGTTCCTACAGGGGGTCTTTATTTATTTATTTTTGGCACACTTATGCGAGATTTTCATCCATTTTCCCACAGGGCTTTTAAAATCATTTGCTGGTCAGTTACCACTCTCTGGAGCATCACTGTTTCTTGTTTTCTGACTTTCCATTGGTGGGACTTTACAGGTTCCTCATTTGTCAGTGGGGTCCTCTGCATTGCAAATGTTTCTCCCACATCACTTTCACTGACTTCAGAAATCCTGCTGTCTTTTGCAAAGACTTCCAATTTTCATATTACAATCAATTCCCATCATTTTGAATTGTATTGTAAAATCTCAAACAAACATCAACAATCAGAGGTAAACACTGGCAAATACATTGATTGGTGGGGCTTCAAAGTGGTGTTTCTGTTAGTCCAGAATGAATCATTGTGTAATTGTAAGTTTATTTGTGAATATTTTTATGTTAGGACAACGTTTGCTTCCCTAAACTCATAACTATGTGGGTATCTAGATAATGAATACTCAGATGATAAGGAACTATTATATATAAAATATCTTTTCACTGTAATTACCTCTATATGTAAAATAAAAACACAGGGGGTGAGAGAGAAACTAGACAGAAATGCAGTAAAATTCCCACTGTGTTTGTTGTGTTAAGGGTAGTCTGGGGATAGAGGCCTAAAATTTTTTTAATGTGAAAATACTTGACTTTTGAAAGCTATTTAAAAACAAATTATAATTAAAAAAAAAAAAGCATCACACTTATTTGGAAATCTGTTTGGTAACCAAAAAAGACTCCAAGTTGGAGGCAAGGAAAAGTAGGTTCTGAGTTTAACGGTTAGACACCCAGGTTCTGAGTCTAGCATGGTCTGTGGATTATCTCATTTAATTCTCACAACCAGCAATTGAGTGAACACTGTTATCAGGGTTTTCTCGGGTGGGAGGGCCATGCAGTTTGTGGGATCTCAGTTCCCTGATCAGAGATTGAGCCCAGGCTGTGACTGTGAAAGTGCCAAATCCTAACCACTAGACCATCAAGGAACTCCCTGAATGAACACTGTAATTTCCCTGTTTTACAAATGAATATGCTGAAGCCAGAGAATTTGGACAACTTGTCCAAAGCCACACAGTTGGATCACACATTACACTGCCTTGAAACAAATCTGTAAGCCCAGTTAAACTTCCTTGCTTCTGGTCCCAACAGGGTGACTTGGGTTTTTTTTCTTGATTTGAGACAAGTTTGAGACACAGCCCTTAAGTGAGTGTCTCAGATACATGAGAGTGAAGTGATTTATCTTGGCATGGGATAAAAGTATTTTCCACAACAAAAGACATGGGTGATGCCAGAGAAGGGAATAAAAAAGGCCTAGAAAAGAGGTTTAATGTTGTGTCAAGTCAACCCTCAGTTGGTAAAGAATCTGCCTGCAGTGCAGGAGATGCTGGTTCAATTCCTGGGTCGGGCAAATCCAGGGATAGGCTACCCACTCCAGTATTCTTGGGCTTCTCTTATGGCTCAGCTGGTAAAGAATCCACCTGCTATGTGGGATACCTGGGCTTGATCCCTGGGTTGGGAAGATCCATTGGAGAAGGGAAAGGCTACGCACTCCAGTATTCTGGCCTGAAAGTTCTATGTCCATGGAGTCGCAAAGAGTTGGACACGACTGGGCAACCTTCACTTTCACTTTCAAGTCAACCCTTTAGCGTGTCTCTATGAGACAACAGATATTCCAGAAGCCTGAACACAAATACAGTCATGTTTCTCTCTGAGTGTAATTCTTAGATGGAGCTTTTATTGTCTTCTGATGACTTGTTGGGCTCTGTTCCCTATTATTTTGTCTGTGACTTTGGTGGGTCCTTCCCTGCGTTTTGCCTGTCTTGTTTCTGAGGCATCAGATGCTTTCAGGGAATACTTCCTTTTAACCCAAGGTGCAATTTCACCTACACACACAGAAAATACTATCATCAACACAGCCAACATTCATTCTCTGCTAATCTGTGCCCAGCCCATCACATACAGGGTGTCATCTCTTTCTTGATCACACAGGGTGCATACTGCCCTCATTCCCATTTTGCGATGAAGAGACTGAGGCTTGGAGAGATTCAGTGATGAGTCAAGCCCACAGTAGAACATAGCTTGGACATTAGTGTGGAGAGGTGGTATTATTACATTGTTATTGTTGCCGTGTTGTTTCTAAATGAGGAAACCCTCTTCATGGGATTAAATATCTTTAAAAATAATTTTATTTATTCATTTTTTTTTATTTATAGCTGTGCTGGATCTTCATTGCTGTGCAGGCTTTTCTCTAGTTGTAGCAAGCAGGAACTATTCTCCCACTGTGGTGTGAGAGCTTCTCTTGTTGCAAAGCAAAGGCTCCAGGCTGCTCAGGCTCCAGTAGTTGTAGCTTGCAGGCGCTAGAGCACCAGGTCAAAAGTTGTGGCGTATGGCTTAATTGCTCCGAGCAAGGCATGTGGGCTCTTCTGGGGCCAGGAATGGAACCCCTGAGGCCTGCGTTGGCAGGCGGATTCTTTACTACTGAGCCACCAGGGAAGCCCTGGATTAAATGTCTTGCCTAAGTCATGGAGCTCCAAAGTACAGAGCTGGGTAATCATCCAGACCAGCGCTGTCCTGTAGAAATACAGCATAGTCACCTATGCAATTTTAAATGTTCAAGCAGCCACATTAGAAGACGTACAAAGAAACAGGTAAAGTTAGTTTTAGTAATACATTTCAGATAACCGAACATATTGCAAGTGCTATTGCTTCCACCTATAATAAATATAAAAATTATTGAATGTTTCACATATTTTTCTTGTACCAAGTTTTCAATATCTGGTGTGTATTTTACTTTATTGTTTTTTTTTTTTTTTTTGGATTACACATGTGTAAGGGCTTAGTTCCCTGACCAGCAATTGAACTGTTTGCTGCTTGCATTGGAAGCTCAGAGTCTTAACCCCTAGAGCACTAGGGAAGTCCCCTGGTGTGTATTTTATTCTATTTTTACCTATTTTTAAATGAATTCTATTATTTATTTATTTGACTGCCTTGGGCTTTAGTTGTGGCAGGCAGCATCTTCTTCCTAAAGTCACATGGGATCTTTCACTGTGGCACAAAGACTGTGGTTGGGGTGCGTGACCTTAGTTGCTCCTTGGCACGTGGAATCTTAGTTCCCCGACTGGGGGTCCATGAACCGCCAGGGAAGTCCCCCTCTGGGGTGTATTTTAAGACATCTCATTTTGGGCCACATTGCCAGTACTCAGTGGTCACCTGAGGCTTGTGGCTACATTTGAAGACGGTGAGTCCAAATCTTCTGACAAGTAGTTCTGTGTTTTTTTTCTATGACACAGTGAGGCCAGAATAGCACATATATTGAGGGGTAACTAAACGTTTGTATTCAACTTTTATCCTACAAGGCTTTCAGACTCTTTTTTGAAGAAGGAAGAGTGGCAGGGGTGGGGAGGGGAGCGAGAGAGAAAGGGAGAAGAGGAAGAGGAGGGGAAGGAAGGAAAAAGGAAGGAAGAAGGGAAAGGAAGATTTTCCTGTTGCCTAAAGATTTTGAAATAACTAATAACAGACTCTGTCCAACTCCATTGTCATAGTTGGATTCCCCCCAGAAGCAGTTTTGGAAGCAAAGATTCACTTGTTTTGTGGTGAGGTCATAGGACACATTGGCAGAGAAGCCAGGAAGGGAAGAACCAACGAGTAATGAATGGATGTGCCCTCAGGCAAGTTATTAATACTGCAGCAAATCACTACTGTATTCTGTATACTGTATGAATACTGTAGCCAATTACTACTGGTTTTTCCAGTAGTCATGTATGGATGTGAGAGATAGACTATAAAGAAAGCTGAGCACCAAAGAATTGATACTTTTGAACTGTGGTGTTGAAGAAGACTCTTGAGAGTCCCTTGGACTGCAAAAAGATCAACCAGTCAATCCTAAGGAGATCAGTCCTGAATATTCATTGGAAGGACTGATGCTGAAGCTGAAGCTCCAGTACTTTGGCCACCTGATGCAAAGAACCGACTCATTGGAAAAGACCCTGATGCTGGGAAAGATTGAAGGCAGGAGGAGAAGGGGATGACAGAGGATGAGATGGTTGGATGGCATCACTGATTCGATGGACATGAGTTTCAGCAAGCTCCGGGAGTTGGTGATGGACATAGAAGCCTAGCATGCTCCAGTCCATGGGGTTGCAAAGAGCCGGAACCGACTGAGCGACTGAACTGAACTGAGCGAATCACTGGGACTCGGTACCGGTGGAGACCTCTGGGGGGGCAGCAGAGAGCACCTTGCTCAGAGTTACCACATCCTAGGACCAAGGACTGATGCCAGAGAATTGATGCTTTTGAATTGTGGTGCTGGAGAAGATTCTTGAGAATCCCTTGGACTGCAAAGAGATCAAACAGTCAATCCTAAAGGAAATAAACTCTGAATATTCATTAGAAGGACTGTTGCTGAAGCTCCAATACTCTGGCCGCCTGATTTGAAGAGCCGACTCATTGGAAAACACCCTGATGCTGGGAAAAATTGAAGGCAAAAGGAGAAGAGAGTGGCAGAGGATCAGATGGTTGGATGGCATCATCGACTCAATGGACATGAGTTTGAACAAACTCCGGGAGGGAGATAGTGAAGAACAGGGTAGTCTGGCAGGCATGCTATAGTCTGTGGGGTCGAAAAGAGTCAGACTTAGCAACTGAACAACAAAAGACCCAGGGAGCTGAGGTATTTATCCACCAGCTTCCATCAATCACAAGTTGCAGGATGCTCCCAGAGAAATTCCCCTGAGGGCTGGTAGTGGGAAGCCTCTCCTGTATGCACGGAGGTGGCCAGATCTAAGCTGGACAGTGCCAGCAACATCCACGACACGTCTACCTTTTCATAATTCAAAAGGTTTTCTTTTTCATCACAAACTCTCTTTAACTTTGTGCATTAACTTGGTGACAGTCGGGATGCCATATGGGACATGAAATTATTTAGCTGTTGTCATCTCAGTGACAGAAAAGCAGAACGGCTATGAAAGGACATCACAGATGTATGCATATATTTACGCGTAACCTCGTGAACACGTGTACGTGTTCCCATTCATGTTGTCACTAAGCTTAACTCTTACCACCTTCTTTGTTGTGTGTGTGTGTGTGTTTCCTGCTCTTTTTTAGTCACGGAGGAAAACACAAGAAAATAAAAGGAGTAAGTCCACATTTTCTGGGGAAATAATTCTGCTTTGATTTTAAGCAGGTGTCAGGATTAGACTTCCCCTCAGCTCTGCCTTCATTCACTTCCTCTCCCTTTTGGGAAGTCATTTATTGGTCTCTTGTTTCTTTTTAAAAAAAATATGAACAAGCACTTTTTATATTTTCATGCATTCTGTCTATCTCATAAAGATTGCTCACGTTCCTTACTTCTCTGTAACTTGCCCTTTTCATTGATCAAGACAGTGGGGTTCTTTTTTAAAATATTATTTATTTAGTTTTTGGCTGTGCTGGGTCTTCGTTGCTGTGTGGGCTTTTCTCTAGTTGTGGAGAGCGGGGCTACTCTCTAGTTGCTGTGTGCAGGCTCTGCGCTGCAGTGGCTTATCTCATTGAGCACAGGCTCTAGAGCACATGGGCTTCAGTAGTTAGGGCATGTGAGCTCAG
Source organism: Bos grunniens (assembly GCF_055505025.1). Classification (NCBI taxonomy): domain Eukaryota; kingdom Metazoa; phylum Chordata; class Mammalia; order Artiodactyla; family Bovidae; genus Bos; species Bos grunniens. The sequence continues at coordinate 12,199,158 of NC_141171.1, forward strand.
CAGTTGCAGCTCCTGGGCTCTAGAGCACAGGCTCAGTAGTTACGGCACACGGGCTTAGTTGCTCCTCGGTATGTGGGATCTTTCTGGACCAGCAGACTGTGTCTCCTGCATCGGCAGGCAGATTCTTTATCACTGAGCCACGAGGGGAGCCTGGGTTCCTTTTTCTTGTTTTAATATTTATTTGTTTATTTGGCTGCACGGGGGTCCTAATTGTGGCACGGGATCCTTTATCTGGCATGCAGGAACTTTTTTTTAAGAGTTGTGACATTCGGAATCTTCTAGCTAGAGCATGTGGGATCATTAGCTGCAGCATGCAGAATCCCATAGCTGGGACATATGGGATCCAGTTCCCCAACCAGGGATGGAACCTAACCCCCCCAAACACACACGTGGGGAGTGTGGAGCCCAGCCACTGGACCACCAGGGAAGTCCCAAGATAGTGTGTTTTTATTTTGACCTTTCTCAGTTGCTGAGGCTGTAGCAGTGAACAGGTTAGGCAAGACCTTGTTGTTTAGTTGCTAAGTCGTGTCCCACTCTTTTGCAACCCTATGGGCTGTCCATGGAATTCTCCAGGCAAGAATACTGGAGTGGGTTGCTGTTTCCTTCTCCAGGGGATCTTCCCAACCCAGGGATCAAACCTGTGGCTTCTGTCACATCTCCTGCATTGCAGGTGGGTTCTTTACCACTGAACCACTGGAGGAGACTTTATATAAAAGGCAAGACCTTGGGGTTCCAGAACTTAAAACACTTTAGGAGGCATGAAGTGACTTTACAAGAGGAAAAGTCTTCTGGGCACATGTCATAATATAAATGTATTAACCATGTCTGATGTAGTGCTTTGGAATCTGGGTAACTCTGCAGGACTGCTTCTTCCAGGGTTAGCCTATCCTCTGAGACAGGAAAGGATTCAGCCATGAGCATGCATTTCAAATACAAACACACCAGTCCAGAGCTTACACCCCAACAACCTCCTCTATCGGACTCTCATATTCAAGACCACTGCCCTTATCACCCCAAGGCAAGTACCAGACAACTAGGAAGAGCCCCTATGCCCCATAGCCTGCTAACATTACTAACACCAGCCAATCCTAAGCCTGCGTAGCCTGACTTACCTTTTCCTTTCTGCAGAAGCTACAGTGAAGTCTCTGGTCCACTTTCTCATCCTGCTGTCATTGCCTCCTGACCAACCGGCCCTGGTGCTTCCCCGACCTCCATTTTGGGATTTTTTAAAAATATTTATTTATTTAGCTTCCCCAGGTATTAGTTGTGGCATGTCAGACCTTCAATCTTCGTTGTGGCATGCGAGATCTTTTTTTTTTTTCTTTTCCAGTTGTGGCATGCAACTAGTTCCCTAACCAGAAACTGAACTCGACAGGCCCCCTGAACTGGGAGCACGGACCTCCAGGGCAGTCCCTCTGCACCGGGAGCATGGAACCTTAGTCACTGGGCCACCAGGGCAGTCCTCTCTTGGGGTCTTGGAGTAAAACAAGCTATTTACTCAATGGCAGTTGACTCTTGATCTTTTGGCCTCATCATGCTGTATGTTGTGCTTAGTCGCTCAGTCTTCACCATACCTGAAAAATAATAAACTTTGTTGTTCCATCGCCAAGTCATGTCTGACTCTTCGAAACCCCATGGACTGCAGCACGCCAGTCTTCCCCGTCCCTCACCATCTCTGGAGTTTGCCCAAGTTCATGTCCATTGAATCGGTGATGCCATCCAACCATCTCATCCTTTGTCACCCTCTTCCCCTTCTGCCTTCCATCTCTCTCAGCATCAGGGCCTTTTCCAATGAGTCAACTGTTTGCATCAGGTGGCCAAAGTATTGGAGCTACATTGTAAACAAAGCTACATGATAACAGCTACGTTTTTAAACAATAAAGCCCCAATAGGGCTCCGTCCACCTCCCTTATCTCATCCCCTCTCACCTCTTCACTCTGGCCATGTGAGCCTCCTGTTTTGAACACCCCAGTCACTGTCTTCACAAGCTTTTGCTGTTGACGCTTCCTCGGCCTGCAAACTCCTCCCCCTGTATCTGCATCTTTGTCCCTTTCTCTCCTCCAGTCGCTGCTTCAGTGTCACCTTCACAGAGAGGTCTTTCCCACATAATTCCCTTCCCCTTTCTAGCTGGACCCATGCCTGCTCCTATTTTTCTAAAAATGATCTCTACTTGACACATGCTAGAGCTATCCAAGTTCTCTTATTCCTTGTTTCTCTGACCTAAAACATGAGTTTCTTATTTGTTCTATTCATGGCTGTGTCTATCCTCAGGGCCTGGGGGTGAGGCCTCATAGTGAGCATAGGCGCTCAATAAACATTTATCAAAGGCTCACAGACATAGAATGGGAAAGGGGGAGAGGGATAAATTAAGAGTTGGGGATTGAAATATACACGCTATCATATACAAAATAGATAAACAACAGGACCTACTGTATCGTACAAGGAACTATACTCAAAATCTTCTAGTAATATATAATGGAAAAGAATCTGAAAAAGAATATATGCATATATATACACACACACACACAAGGGGGTTCCCTGGTGGCTCAGTCGGTAAAGAATTCATCTGCAATGCAGGAGAGCCAGGTTTGATTCCTGGGTCGGGAAGATCCCATGGAGAAGGAAATGGCAACCCACTTCAGTATTCATGCTTGGAGAATTCCATGGACGGAGGAGTCAAGCCTGGTGAGCTACAGTTCATGGGATCACAAAGAGTTGGACACAACTGAGTGACTGACAATTTCACTTTCCTATATATTCATACATACACACATATGTATCTGAATCATTTTGCTGTACACCTGAAACTAACACAACATTGTAAATCAACTCTACTTCAATAAAAATTTTTAAAAAGAATAGATATTTTTAAAAACTCATTTGTCAAATGGATGAGTAACTGAGCAAATGAAGCTGATTATTTTTCTCAAGTGTTCCAGGTGGAATGACATGCTCTATTCTGCCACCTGTGACTTTATCTCTGGGTGTGGTAAACTTATGAATTTGCAAATCGAGGGGATCTAGCTCAGTTCTCACGGAGAAGGCAATGGCACCCCACTCCAGTACTCTTGCCTGGAGAATCCCATGGACGGAGGAGCCTGGTGGGCTGCAGTCCATGGGGTCGTGAAAAGTTGGACACGACTGAGCCACTTCACTTTCACTTTTCACTTTCATGCTTTGGAGAAGGAAATGGCAGCCTGCTCCAGTGTTCTTGCCTGGAGAATCCCAGGGCTGGGGGAGCCTGGTGGGCTGCCGACTATGGGGTCGCACAGTCAGACACGACTGAAGCGACTTAGCAGCAGCAGCAGCAGCAGCTCAGTTCTCAAGAAAAACTGAGACAGGAATTTCTATAAGCAGATGTAGTTCATTTGATTAAATTTCCCTTCCTAACTTCTCAGGATACACAGGAATATATAAGTAAGCATTTAATCAAGCTTCTGACTTAACAGAGGGGCTAGATGCTGAATATAATTTGTAATTGCCTGAGAATATAGTAAGCTTAGTACTTTTGTTTCTATAATTGTGAGGTTCTTGTTGCAATATGAATCAAGATTATTTCAAGTACTTTATATGAAAAGAAACTCTTTCTTTTCCTTTTGGAAAAGCTCAGATATATACAGAAGAGAGAATAGAATAATGGCCCTCCACGGTGCTATCTTCCATCTTCAACAATTATCAGCTTAGGACGTATCTAGTTACTGTATCACAACCTTTAGCATAACCTTACTCTGCAAATCAAAGCAAACCTTTTATTTTCTCTATAACCCTGGGTCATGTTAAAGCAAATCTCAGGCATCCTGTGATTTCATCTGTAAATATTTTGATATGTACTTCTAAAAGCTAAGGACTCTGCATCTACTATGGAAAATGGTACTGGGATCCCTCAAAAAATGAAACATAGGGACTTCCCTGGTGGTCCAGTGGTTAAGAATCTGCCTGCCCAAGTAGGGGACATGGGTTCCAGCCCCGGTCTGGGAAGAACCCACATGCCACCGGGCAATTAAGCCCATGCACCTCAACTGCTGAAGCCTGCACACTCTAAAGCCCTCATGCCACAGCAGGAGAAGCCCCTGTGATGCGAAGCTCACCCACCACAATGAAGAGTAGTCCTGGATTGCCACAGCTCAAAAAAGCCCAAGTGCACCAACAAAGACTCAGTGCAGCCAAAAATAAAGAGGTGCTCAGTTGCTCAGATTCTTTGTGACCCCATGAACTGTAGCCTGCCAGGCTCCTCTGTCTATGGGATTCTCCAGGCAAAGAAGGCTGGACTGGGTTGCCATTTCCTCCTCCAGGGAATCTTCCCAACCCAGGGATAGAACCCACATCTCTTGACTCTCCTGCATTGACAGGCAGATTCTTTACCACTAATGCTACCTGGGAAGCCCCCCAAAATAAACAAATTTTTTTTAAAAAAAAGAAGTATTAAATTACCGTTTGATCCACCAGTCCCCATTCTGAGTCTATACCTTAAAGAATTGAAAGCAGGGACTCAAAGAGCTCCTGGTATACCCACGTTCATAGCAGCATGGGGCAGAATAGTCCAAAGGTGGATGCGACCCAAATGTGTATTAATGGATGGTTGGATAAACAAAATGTGGTCCATCTAGACAATAAAATATTATTCAGCCTTAAAAAGGAAAGAAATTCTGACACATGGATGAATGTTAGAGACTTTATGCTAAGGGAAACAGGTCGGTTACAAAAGGACAAGTATTATATGATGCCACCATGGCAGGGAGCTGGAGTGGTCAGATTCATAGAGACAAAGTAGAAGGGTGGTTGCCAGGCACTGAAGTGAGAGTGGGAAATGGAGAGTCAGTATGTAATGGGCACAGAATTTCAGTTTGGGAGCAAGACAGAGTCCCGGGGTTGGCGGGTGCTGCTGCTGTGAGCACTGGTGTGCGTGTGTCGTTTCAAATTAGAGTTTTCTTCTTTTCTGGATATATGCCCAGGAGTGGGATTGCTGGATCATATGGTAGCTCTATTTTCAGTTTTTTTTTAAAGAACCACCATACTGTTTTCTTTAGTGGTTGCACCAATTTATATTCCCACCAACTGTGTAGACAGGTGCCGGAAACGTTCTCGATTGTGCTGTCCCGTGAGATGGCCGCTAGACACATGTACGAAGAGTCGACTCCTTGGAAAAGACCCTGATGCTAGGAAAGTTTGAAGGCGCAAGGAGAAGGGAGAGGCAGAGGAGGAGATGGTTAGATAGCATCACGGACTCAATGGACACGAATCTGAGCAAACTCTGGGAGACAGTGAAGGACAGGGAAGTCTGGCATGCTGCAGTCCGTGGGGTCACAAGGAATCAGACACGATTTAGCAACTTAACAACAGCAACGAGACACATGTGGCTTTTGAGTTCTAGAAATGTGGCTTGTATAACTGGGGGCTGGGTTTTCCATTTGTTTAATTATAAGAGTCACATAAAATAGGCTAGTCACTGCAGCACCAGAGAGATTTACACTGGCCACTAAATGCTCCAACTTGGAAGCCACCCACTTCCTTCCCACCAAGAGCTCACGGCCAGAACTAGTTGCATGGCCTCAGCAAACACAAGGGGATCAAGGAATGCCATCTCATCATGTGCTGGAATATGGAAAAAGGGATATAGCTGGTGAACAGCTCTAATGCCGCTGCCTGAGGATAAGTTTTTTTTTGGAAACCTGAAGAAGAAACACAGTTTTTTAAATTTTAGGATGAGAAGGTAAACTTCCCTGGTGACTCAGACGGTAAAGAATCTGCCTGCAATGCAGGAGATTCGGGTTCCATCCCTGGGTTGGAATCCCCTGGAGGAGGAAACGGCAACCTGATCCAGTATTCTTGCCTGGGAAATCCCATGGACAGAGGAGCCTGGTGGGCTGCAGTCTATGGGGTCACAAAGAGTTGGACACAACTGAGAGACTAACACTTTCACTTCACTTTCAATATGATAGTTCTCTCTTGCTATGTCACCAATTATCCAAAACTTAGCATCTTTAAAGAGCAATCATTTAGGACTTCCCTGGTGGTCTGGTGGTTAAGAATCCACCTGCCAATGCAGGGGACATGGGTTCGATCCCTAGTCCAGGAAGATTCCCCGTGCCATGGACAACTAAACTCATGGACCGGAACTACTGAAGCCTGTGCACCCGAGAGCCCATGCTCTGCAACAAGAGAAGCCACTGCGGTTAGAAGCCCAAGGGCTTCAGCTAGAGAGTAGCCCCTACTCACTGCAACTAACAGGTACCTGCAGCAGGGAAGATCCAGCACAGCCAGAAATAAACAAAAAGTAAAAGAGCAATCGTTTATTACCTTACAGTTTCTGTGGGGCAGGAACCAGGGTCCTCTGTTTCAGGGTCTCTCATGAGGCTGCCAACAAGGTATCAGTAGAGGCTTCATCTTCATCCGAAGGCTTAACTGGGGAAGACTTCCCTTCCCAGCATGAACATGTGACAGTTGGCAGAATTCAGTTTTTCATGGGCTGCAAGACTGGGGGTCTCTGCTCCTCACTAGATGTTTTCTGGACACTGCTCTTGGTTCTTGGCCATGTGGGGCCCTCCATAAGGCAGCTCACAGCATGGAACCTGGCTTCCCTCAGAGTAAGCAGTAGAGAGAGCTAGAGAGGGCATGTAATGTGCAAACCACAGTCGCTTTGTAACTTGATCTCAAAAGTGCCATCCCATCACGCTTTCATCTTTTATTCATTAAAAGTGAGTCACTAGGTTCACAGATATGGAAAATGAACTAGTGGTTACCAGTGGGGGAGGGGAGGGGCAACATAGGAGTCGGGGAATGGGACTCCCTGACAGGCTCAAGGATGCATTGTACCCCACAGGGGAAGGGACTTCCCTGGTGATCCAGTGCTGAAGACTCCACACTCACAGTGCAGGGGGCCCAGGTTCAATCCCTGCGTGTTGCAGTTAAGACGCAGCGCAGCCAAATAAATGATTTTAAAAAATGGGGGAAATAGTCAATATTTTGTAATATCTGTAAATGGAAAGTTACCTTTAAAAGTTGTATGTGCTGTGCTTAGTCGCTCAGTCATGTCTGACTCTTTGCCACCCCATGGAGTGTAGCCCACCAGGTTCCTCTGTTCATGGGGATTTTTCCAGGCGAGAATACTGGAGTGGGTTGCCATGCCCTGCTCCAGGAGATCTTCCCAACCCAGGGATCGAACCCAGTCTCCTGAATTGCAGGCAGATTCTTTACCATCTGAGTCACCAGGGAAGCCCTGTTTGTATAAAAAAATATTTAAAAAAATTTTAAAGGCAAAGAATTTTTAAAAAGTTACTAGGTCCCACTTTCAAGGGGAGGGTGTTGCACAAGAGTGTGAACACCAAAAGGCAAGAATCATCACAGGCCTTGTCAGAAGCTGCCTTCTACATTGAGAGATCCGAATTTAAGTGATATTCAGTTGACAAATTCTTATGGGAAGCAGATAGTATATATTGTCTGCACTGCTTTGTGTAACGTGTCCCAAAGACCTTTTTGACTCTAATTCCCAGTTTCTGCACTCTCTATTCCCCTTTCCTGCTGTGTTCTTCTCCTTTTAAAAATATTTATTTATTTATGTATTTATTGGCTGCAGCAAGCGGGATCCTTTGTTCTGGCACTCAGGCTCAGTAATCGTGCTATGCAGACTTAGTAGTTGCTCTGTGGAAGTGGGATCTTAGTTCCCTGACCAAGGATCGAACCCACATCCCATGCACTGGAGAGCAGATTTTTTAACCACTGGACCACCAGCAAAGTCCCTGCCCTACTCAGCACTCAATACCATCTGACAAACTATGACTTTCCTTCTTTATTCCATTTCCTGCCCCTGTTTCCACCCAGTCCCACAATGGTAGGGTTTTTGTCTGTCTTGTTCTGCACTTGGAAAAACCACCTGGCACATAACAGGTGCTCAACAAAATGCATGAAGGAGTGAATGGAACTTGTACACATGTAACTTTTTGTAGCCACTTGTTTATTTATTTTGACTTTTTATTTTGACAGAATTTCAGACTCACCAAAGAGTTGCAAGCACAGTAATGAGAATTCCTGTACATTCTTCATCCAGGTTCCCCAAATGTTGACATACACCACTTCCACTTCATTCCCTCTCTTTCTCTCTCTCCTCTTGAGCCATTGAGGAAAATTTATAGGTATGATGGCCCTTCAGCCTTATATACTTCAGTGTATTCTGAAGGGCAGTTGCTTCTGTAACACAGCACAATGATCAAAATCAGGAAATTGGCATTGATACTCTATTTAATCTACAGACCTTATTCAGCTGTCCCAATAACATCCTTCATAGCAAAAGAAGATCCTGACTCCCTTGTTAGATTCAGTCCTCATGCCTCCTTTAGTCTGGAGAAGTTCCTCAGTCTTTATTTGAGCTTCCTGACATTAACAGTTTCAAAGAATACAGAAAAGCTATTTTGTAGAAGGCCCCTCATTTTGAACATGATGGAATTCAGTTTATTCAAATGATACAATCATGGCAGGAAATCCCCAGAAGTCATGTTGTAGCCTTCTTGATACATCATACCAAGACCCACTTGAAGTCAATTTGCCCCCTCACTGGTGTGGCTCTTGAACGATTGCTTATCTGCCAAGGCACTCTGCAATACAGTTGCTACTTTTACCATTAAAATGAACCATCATCTGTGGGGAGTAACTGTATAAATCTGTTACTCCTTGAACTTTCATCTATAATAGTTCTTGTAAGTTTTGGGGGATTGCCAAGTTGCCTCCACATATAATTTCCACCAAAATAAAAACTAAAAATGCAGCACTGCACCCAGCTCTGAGATTACTAAATATCATTCTTCAATGAAAGGAACCAGGGATCCTTGGAGAAATGGCTGATTCTAGTGCATGGCAGTGAGGGATGATCCTGGAGCCTTGTGTGATGCCAGAAAGTAAGGAAGCTTTGAAAAAAAATGGGAGCACATCAAAGGAACACAGGAACCAGTCTGAAGGAACTCCCAATGGCCAACGGGCATATTTCAAGGAACAAAATAAATAACATAGTCTGGATAATCCAAAGAAAAAAATAAATATATGAGTCTGTATTGATATAAATAAAAGATTAAATAAGTGGGTAAATGAATATGGGAGAAGAGACAAATTTTTTTTTTACAAAAGAATTCTAAAGAATGTAGAGCTACCATATGATCCTGAAATCCCACTCCTGGTCATATATCCAAAGAAAACCATAATTCTAAAAGATATGTGCACCCCAGTGTTCATTGCAGCACTATTTACAACAGCCAAAAACACGGAAGCCACCTAAATGTTCATTGACAGATGAATGGATAAAGATGTAGTACATACATACAATGGAATATTATTCAGCCATAGAATTGAATGACATAATTCTATTTACAGCAACATGGATGAAACGAGATTATCATACTAAGTAAATCAGATAGAGAAAGACAGATATCATTTGATATCACTTACATGTTGAATCTAAAAAAAAAGGTACAAATAGATTTATTTCCAAACAGAAATAGATTCACAGACGTAGAAAGCAAACTAATGGTTGCTAAAGGGGAAAAGGAGGTAGGGAGGAGGGTTAAATCAGGAGGTTGGGATTAACATATACGTACTACTGTGTATAAAATAGATAGTCAGCAAGGATCTACTGTGTAGCATAGGGAACTATACTCAAAATTTTGTAATGAACTGTAAGGGAAATGAATCTGAAGTATATGCATGTGTACAGGCTCAGTTGCTCAGTCGCATCTGACTCTTTTATGACCCCACGGACTGTAGCCCGCCAACCTCCTCAGTCCGTGGGATTATCCTGGCAGAATACTGGGGTGGGTTGCCATTTCCTCCTACAGGAGATCTTCCTGACCCAGGAACTGAACCTGAGTCTCCTGCGGCTGCTGCATTGGCAGGCAGATTCTTTACCACTGAGTCACCTGGGAAGCCCAAAGTATATATATTCAGTTATATATGTATATACACATAGAAGTGAATTGCTGTGCCATACACCTGAAACTAACACAATCAGATCAGATCAGTCGCTCAGTCGTGTCCGACTCTTTGCGACCCCATGAATCGCAGCACGACAGGCCTCCCTGTTCATCACCAACTCCCGGAGTTCACTGAGATTCACGTCCATCGAGTCAGTGATGCCATCCAGCCATCTCATCCTCTGTCGTCCCCTTCTCCTCTTGCTCCCAATCCCTCCCAGCATCAGAGTCTTTTCCAATGAGTCAAAACAATAATATAAATCAACTATACTTCAATTGAAAAAAAAAAAAAGAATATATGTAAATACACTTCCCTCCAGGAGATGGAGCTTAATCTCCCCTCTCCTAACCAGTTGGGCTTCCCTTGTGGTTCAGCTGGTAAAGAATCTGCCTGCAACACGGGACACCCGGGTTTGATCCCTGGGTTGGGAAGATCCCCTGGAGAAGGGAAAGGCTAGTCACTCCAGTATTCTGGCCTGGAGAATTCCATGGACCGTATTCCATGGGGTTACAAAGAGTCAGACACAACTGAGCGACTTTCACTCCTAACCAGTGTGGGCTGGGGTTAGTGATCATTCCCAAAGAGTAGGTTAGGTAAAGGGAAAAATAGTAACTCGACAGTGCAGAAACCTGATAGAGATCATTTTAACCAAGGGATCAAGGTCAACATCATAGTAATAAGTCACCTGGACATCATGACTCACTGATACGATGCAATGAGGACATCATTTCATCTCTCTAGACTTATTCCCCCAAATCCATCATCATATTCTAATCATGAGAAAACAACTGGCAAACCCAAATTGAGAAACATTTTAAATACTGCCTGACTAGTACTCCTAAAAATGATCAAAGTTTTGAGAAACAAGAAAAGAAACTGTCACAGGCCAGAAGGGGACTATGGAGAAAAGATGATGCAAAAGAATGTGGTATCCTAGATGAGATCCTGAAACGGAAAAGGATATTAATGGGAAAACCAGGGAAATCTGGGAGAAAAAAAAAAAAGGTGTACAGTTTAGTTAATAGAATTGCACTCTGTTGGTTTATCAGTTTTAACAAATGTACCTGCCCCAACCCTCCCCATTATCAACATCCCTTTCAGAGCAGTGAATTTGTTACAATTGATGAACCTACATTGACACATCGTTAACACATCATGTCAATGTAGTACATGGTATAACAAATGTATGTACAATGTATGGACACTTTATAACCAAAGTCCATAGTTAAGGTTCACTCTGGTGTGTACCTTTATGGATTTGGACCTCTATAGTCTCATACTGAGTAATTTACTGCCTTAAAATTCCTCTGTGATCCACCTATGCATCCCTCCCTCTACCCTAACCCCTGACAACCACTGATCTTTTTACTGTCTCCACAGCTTTGCCTTTTCCAGAATGTTGTATGCTGCTAAGTCACTTCAGTCGTGTCCGACTCTGTGCGACCCCATAGACGGCAGCCCACCAGGCTCCCCCGTCCCTGGGATTCTCCAGGCAAGAACACTGGAGTGGGTTGCCATTTCCTTCTCCAATGCATGAAAGTGAAAAGTGAAAGTGAAGTCGCTCAGTCGTGTCCAACCCTCAGCGACCCCATGGACTGCAGCCTACCAGGCTCCTCCGTCCATGGGATTTTCCAGGCAAGAAGTACTGGAGTGGGGTGCCATTGCCTTCTCCGGAATGTTGTATAGTTGGAATCATACAATATGCACAGCCTCTTATCTTGGTAATATGAATTTAAGTTTCAACCATATCTTTTCATGGCTTGGATAACTCATTTCTTTTAACACTGAATGATATTACATTGGGGCTTCCCAGGTGGCTCAGTGGGTAAAGAATCTGCCTGCAATGCAGGAGATGTGGACTTGATCCCTGGGTCAGGAAGGTCCCCTGGAGGAGGAGGGCGTGGCAATCGGCTCCAGTATTCTTGCCTGGAGAATCCCATGGACAGAGGAGTTTGGTGGGCTATAGTCCACGGGGTTGCAGAGTCGGACATGACTGAAGTGACTGACCACACACGCATGCATGCAACATTCCATTGTCTGGATATATCACAGTTTATCCACTCATGTACTGACGGATGTCTTGGTTCTTCCAAGTTTTGGCAATTATGAATAAAGCTGATATGAGCAACTGTGTGCGGGTTTTTGTATGGACAGTTTTCAACTCCTTTGGGTAAATACCAAGTAGGGCTGTTGCTGGATTGTATGACAAGAGTGAGTTTAGTTTTCTAAGAAACCAAAGTAGCTGGACCACTGGCATTCCTGCCAGCAGTGAGTGAAAGTACCTGTCGCTCCACATCCTCACCAGTGTCTGGTGCCGTCAGGGTTTTGGATTTTAGCCATTCTGATAGGTCTGTAGCAGTGTCTCGTTGCTTTAGGTTGCATTTTCCTGATGACATACCAGGTGGGGAATTTTTTCACATGCTTATCTGCCATTTGTATATCTTCTTTGGCAAGGTGTCCTTTGAGATCTTTGACCCATTTAAAAATCAGGTTTGTGTTCTTATTGTTGAGTCTTAAGAATTCTTTTAGTATTTTGGATAACTGTCTTTTATTAGTGTTGAGTTTTCCTATCCATGAACATGGACAATCTCTCCAGACTCTGGTGATTTAAAAAAAAATCTATTTACCATCATTCTTGGATTGCTTATTATGTATTAGTCATTGTGCATGCTTACTGGCTTGGTCTTAATTAATCCTTACAGTAATCTGTGGCGCAAGGAGTCATGTCTCCATTTTACACAAAGAAACTGAGGTTCAGAGAGGTTAAGCACTTTTCCAAGAGCTCACAGCTAGGAAGTGTTAGAGCTACGATTTTTACCTGAGTCTGCATCCAGAATTTGACTCTATCTCATTTGTTTTTGGAAATACTGCTATGCAATGTTATGCCTGGAGTGACAGCCATATTTCATCTCTGGATTCACTCTTGACTGCCTATATCATGACCTGGAAATGTCTAGATTATCAGATTTGGTTTTTGTGTTTTTACCCTTCAACTCCCAAAGATCTTGGTACTCACTCCCAATGAGTATCCAGACCAGAAGTTGGAGACCAAATGTCTTTTGGCTGATCCATTCTTGCAACTCAAAATGACTGGATTAGTTGATAATTGTTTTAGCAGCCAAATGAATGCAATTTGCTGTTATTTATTTAGGGCATTTATTTCAGAGATGCCTGCACTGTTCAATTGAATATAATTCTCAAAGCCAGTCTGGTAGTGCTGCTGCTGATTGATAAATTAAGTCTCCAGCTTGCAAATGTGTTAAAGATTAGAACCAGTGGCTAAGACTGATTTTTAGAGTCCCACTATTAAACTGCTTCTGTCTGCAATGCTAATGAGTTTCTAAATCTTTCTACTGGGTCAGTGTTTACTAATTTGGATTAATGGTGGAAAGAGGACAAGGAACTACCTACTGCACTAATTTGAGGAGTCTATGATGATTTCTTGCCCATTCACTTCCATTTGCTGGATGGTATGTAAGATTCCAATATTAGAGATTCATTCCTTTGGCTATATAGAAATTTTTGGTCTTTGAAAAGTGAACCCATTAGATCCCTGTCACACTTTAGCGTATGTGAGTTGAGTTCTTTCCAGAAAAGGGAAATAGAGCAATTGAGAGGGTTGGAAGACTTTGGAAGTTTCTGAGGAAAGAGAGAGGAACTCCACCATGTCAAACTTTAGAGTTAAGCAAGCTTTGGGAATACCATCTGGTGAGATGAAAGCATAGACTCTTCTGCCACTTTGACAGGGGGAGGGTAGATTTGGAAATGAGTGGGGGTATTTTTGCTTTTCACAAGACTGGGATGCTACTGACCCTACATTGGACATATGCCAGGGGTGCTGAACAGCCCAGGATGTACCAGACACGTGAATGCCAAAAACTGTTACATCAAAAATGCCAGCATTGCCACCATTGATAATTCTTATTGTTCAATCACTAAGCCATGTCTGACTCTTTGCAACCCCATGAGCTGCTGCACACCAGGCTTTCCTGTCCCTCACCATCTCCCAGAGTTTGTTCAAATTCATGTCCATTCAGTCAGTAATGCTATCTAACCATCTCATCCTCGGTCACCCCCTTCTCCTCCTGCTCTCAATCTTTCCCAGCATCCGGGTCTTTTCCAATGAGTCAGCTCTTCACATCAGGTTATTGGAGTTTCATCTTCAGCATCAGTCCTTCCAGTGAACACCCAGGACTGATCTCCTTTAGAATGGACTGGTTGGATCTCCTTGCAGTCCAAGGGACTCTCAAGAGTCTTCTCCAACACCACAGTTCAAAAGCATCAATTCTTTGGTGCTCAGCTTTCTTTATGGTCCAATTCTCACATCCCTGCATGACTACTGGAAAAACCATAGCTTTGACTATATAGACTTTTGTCAGCAAAGTGATGGTCTCTGCTTTTTAATATGATGTCTAGGTTTGTCATAGCTTGTCTTCCAAGGAGCAAGTGTCTTTTAATTTCATGGCTGCAGTCATCATCTGCTGTGATTTTGGAGCCCAAGAAAATAAAGTCTGTCACTGTTTCCACTTTTTCCCCCATCTATTTGCCATGAAGTGATAGGACTGGATACCATGATCTTAGTTTTTTGAACAGTGAGTTTTAAGCCAGCTTTTTCACTCTCCTCTTTCACTTTCATCAAGAGGCTCTTTAGTTCCTCTTTGCTTTGATAACTCTAGATAATGGTAAGATAGGAATAGTAAGTTTGTATGTTCCAGAGCAGTGATTAGCAAACCTAGATGTACCCCTATAGACTGGCTGAATGAAAGTCAGGGCAGAAGGAAGGCCCAGGACTCAAAAGTTTTACAACACTTTGCAGGCAGTTCTGACAAGCAGCCAGCTTGTTTCCTGTCTAGACTTGGGTCAGGGCATCTAGGAAGATTTCTCTTTGTCTTCTGGTTGAAAAGGCTGCCAAAGTTTGTTGTAGGACTTCATGGTTCAAGTCCACAAGGAGAACTATCACAGATCACTATAATGAGTAGTGCTCCCTGAAATCTACATTCAGAAGCATTCCAAACATTTTCTATTGAGCTGGAGGACACATAGAAAACCATACAACTCATAGGTGCAGCTTAATGAAATCTTACCAAATGCACGGTATTTACAAAGTGAATACACCCGTATCATTACCACTCAGATCAAGAAGCTTCCAGAAGGCACCCCTTGTGCCAGTTTCTCCCCAGCCCTCCAGAGTGACTACTACTTTGACTTCTAACAGCATGGATTCATTGTGCCCATTTTGAACTTTATATAACAGAGATTCCACACCATGTTCTATTGTACTCTTGGCTCCTTTGGCACAAAATGGTGTGTGTGAGACTCATCCAAGCACTTGTGTGTGGCTGCCAACTGGTCATTATTGCTGCAGAGGGCTCCTTGTGCAAACACTCCACAGTGCATTGACCTATTCTGCTATTGGTAGACGTTTGGGAAGTTTCCAGTCTTTAACTAGTATGAATATGATGCTATTCACATCCCAGGGAGTGGACTTACATCCACGTACATCCTCATTCCTCTTGCGTATATACCCAGGAGTGCCAATCCTGGGTCACAGGGTATTCAGATGTTCAGCATTGGAAAAAATGGCCAGTTTTCCAAAGTGTTTCTATAAAATTCTCTCCACCCAATAGAGGCAGAAGTAGTTTCAGACCCATTAGTGACCTAGGCATATTTTAAAATTCTCTCTTAGCCTCAGTATTTCCATCTGTAAAGTGGGACTTCTATGAAGACTTGTAGATGCTTCATCTTAGTAAGGACTTTCCCAGTGAGGAGTTAACTCTTTTCTGAAAAGCTCTGGGATCTTTAGAAATCCCTGTAGGTAATGCTTATGCTATGAAACTCAACTGTCTTCTCAGAAAAGTCCATCGTAACAAATTATGTGCATAAGTTCGCTTTGCAGTGCAGCCTTCTTATATGACTGGCTATTTACATCCGTGCATGTGAGATTACTTCTCAATGCATATTAACTATTTGCCTTTGAATTCTGAAACATTAAGTAGAAAAATCTTCAATGCTTACTGAGAATCCTACACAACCCATCTCCTTGCAACTCTGATCACTCTTGGTTTAATCATTTTGTCCATACCTTGACAAGATAGAAAATCTCGAAAGTGCTACAAGCAACCTGTAAAGTCTTACCCACAGGCACAGAATGGAGAATTTATGTAAAGTCACCTTTTCTAGTGTGTTTCAAATGAACTCAAATACTGATGTTCAGTTCAGTTCAGTCACTCAGTCCTATCTGACTTTTTCTGACCCCATGGACTGCAGGGTGCCAGGCTTCCCTGTCTAACACCAACTCCTGGAGCTTGCTCAAACTCATGTCCGTCGAGTCAGAGATGCCATCCAACCATCTTATCCTCTGTTGTCCCCTTCTCCTCCTGGAGATACTAAACAGTATCTGATACAATATTGATACAGATACTGATGGGAGAGCACTAACTAGGATTCGACCAGCTGAAGCTTGGAAAAATATTTATCTTCTTCATCCTCTTCCCTTTCTCCTCCCTCACCCCTGCCTTCCAGTCGATATATTGCTTTTGTGAAAATTCAGTGGTTTCTTGGTAGAAAGAAACCACTTTGGAAGACAGTTTAATGACATATTACAAATCTGAAGATATGCTACTTGGGACCCAGAAATTCCATGCTTAAGGCTCTTCCTATAGAAATGTATACTTATAGGAACCAGGATTACTCAAAGCAGGAATTTGTTTAAGAGCCTCAACTGGAAACAACTTAGATATGTATCAAGAAGATAATGGGTAAACAGATTCTGGCTATTCTTTCACTGAAATACTATACAGCAGTGAAAATGCGATCAGTTGCAGTTACATGTGACAAAAGTAGATGAATCTTAAAGACAATTAAAAAATCTTATTTCATTGAATTACAGTTGATTTACAATGTGTTAATTTCTGCCATACAGCAAAGTGATTCAGTTTTATATATATATATATGTGTGTGTGTGTGTGTGTGTATACACACATACATTCTTTTTCGTATTCTTTTCCATTATGGTTTATGAACTGTATAGTTCTCTGTGCTATACAGTAGGATCTTGTTCATCCATTCTGTATATAATAGTTTGCATACACTTATCCCAAACTCACAGTCCTCCCCTTTGCCACCTACCCTCTACCCACCTTGGCAACTACAGTCTTCTCTATGTCAAAGACATAATGTTGAACCAAAGAAATCAGACATCATAGAGCATATACTGATGATTATATTCATATAAGGGGCTTCCCAGGTAGCACAAGTGGTAAAGAACCTGAAGGCCAATGCAGGAGACATAAAAGACTCAGGTTCGATCCCTGGATTGGGAAGATCCCCTGGAGAAGGAAATGGCAACCCACTCCAGTATTCTGGCCTGGGGAATCCCATGGACAGAGAAGCCTGGCAGGCAACAGTCCTTAGGGTTGCAAAAGAGTCAGACAAGACCGAAGTGATGTAGCACACACACACATACTCATTGAAAATCTAAGGAGATGCAAAGTGGAACTGTATTGTTTAGGAATGCACAGTAAAGTAGTAAAAGTATAAAGAATAGCAAAGTTATTAATACCATACAGTCAGGATGTGGTTACATTGCTGAGGAGAATGGGTATATGTCTGTTTCCAGAGAGGCAGCAAGGTGCCCTTTCCATCTGAACTTGGGTGTTGGTTTCATGTGTGTTTGTTTCACAGCAAATTCTTAAACTGTGTATTTATGCTCTGGGTATTTTTCTGTGTGTTTTCAGTTTCACAATATAAAAAAGGCCCTGTAGTGGCTCTGGAGGGAAGCAAACACCATGGGACACACATAAGCCAGACCTTTATCCAGCCAAGCAGGACCTGGTTAGTTATCTGCTCCTGGCCATTCAGATTTGACACCCCTGAGGGTCTTTCCGAAGACAGGGGTCAATATTTCATTCCAGTTTGCAGGGCCTGGGTGATTTGAAACTTTCGCAGAAGTATCATCAAACCATGCTCCCGGTTTTTCAAATTGGTGTATTGCTAAATAGAGCAAATTTGGGTAGAGGACCCTAGACTTGCATTTCCATCCTTCTCTGTCTGTAAGTTTCTTCCTCCCTCCTTCTCCTTGCAAGATGCTAGGAGCGTCCGGCTGTCTGCAACCGAAATGGAACCCGTTGGAAAACAAGGTTTCCTCCCAAGGGAGGAGAAATCTGTCGTCCCAACTTCCCCCTTGCCACCCGACCATCCGGCTGTCCCCTCTCTCCCCCACAAAACTCCGCGGAGCCAGGTCCCCTCGCGCCTCCGCGATTGGTCGCAGGCCATCATGTGTCCCCCACTTGGGGTGGGTCTTTCTCCCGTTAAACTCATCAAACGCTCCTCTTTGGAGCTTCGCTGGCCAGTGGTTCAGACCTTTGCGCCCGTTTCCCCCACTTCTTTCCTCTTCCCCCCGCCATCCTTCCACACCAGTCTTATTTTAGCAAAATCTAGAGAAGAAGGAGGAGGAGGCATTGGGGCGGGGAGAGGGGTGGTGGACGCTAGGCATTGCAGCATCCGGAGCAGCTATTGAGCGGCTAAGAGAACCGCGCATCCCTCTCCCCCTCTCGCGCTCTCTCTCTCGTTTTTTTTTTTTTTTCCCCTCTTGTTGGGAATTTTCAGGATTTCATTGCTGCAATTTAACCCCAAGATGAGGCACGGTTGAGTGAAACGCTGCGCGCACACGCACATTCACACTCCTCCTTGGGCAGAAGAGGCAGCCGCTGGTGATTCAGGAAGGAAAAAAAAATCACCGGGACCCTGCGGCTTCAAGACTCCTTAAGACCTCTTCGGAGTGTTTCCCTCCCCCTTCCCCTTCTTTCCTTTCCCCTTAATACTCTTAATTTAATTTTTTGGCTACAGATCTTTCAGCATTTTTAAGGTCTAGGAACTCAAAACAGAAAGGGTTCTTTTCTTTTTTTTTTTTTCTTTTGTAATTTGGGGGCTGCCTTTCCCCTTCCCCCCAGGAAAGACTTGCTTTTTTTTTTTTTTAAATAAAAACTGTTTTAATGGGCCGAGCGCACTGCTTTTGCAAGATGCCAGCCTGACCCGGACCCCGGAGGGGATTTGAAGCTTCCACTGCGTCCCGGGGGGAGTCCTTTGCAAATCCTTCGAGTCTTAAAGGGGGTGTGCGTTTTTTTTTTTTTAAACTGCCTTCCCCCCCTCCCTTTTTTTTTTTCCGGAGTGGGTGGATTGGGGATTGCCTGGATTCCTTCCTCGGTTATTTTTTGCCTCGCTTCTCTCTCCCCTCCCCCCTTCCCCGGCCCCCGCGCCCCGCCCCCGCACCCTCCTCCAGCCCCTCCTTCTCCGGGGTCAGCCAGGAAGATGTCCCGAGCTGCTGCTATCCCCGGCTGGGGCCGGGCAGCCGCCTTGTGAGCCCCCGACCCGAGGCGCCGAGCCGCCGCCGCCCGATGGGCTGGGCCGTGGAGCGTCTCCGCAGTCGCAGCTCCGGCCGCCGTCTTCACAGCATCGGCGGCGGCGGCGGCGCCTTCCGCATCGTTCGCCGCAGCGTAACCCGGAGCCCTTTGCTCTTTGCAGAATGGCCCGCTTCGGAGACGAGATGCCGGCCCGCTACGGGGGAGGAGGCTCCGGGGCAGCCGCCGGGGTGGTCGTGGGCGCCGGAGGCGGGCGAGGAGCCGGGGGCAGCCGGCAGGGCGGGCAGCCCGGGGCGCAAAGGATGTACAAGCAGTCAATGGCGCAGAGAGCGCGGACCATGGCCCTCTACAACCCCATCCCCGTCCGACAGAACTGCCTCACGGTCAACCGGTCTCTATTCCTCTTCAGCGAGGACAACGTGGTGAGAAAATACGCCAAAAAGATCACCGAATGGCCATATCCTTTGCCCCGAACCCCCGGCAGCTGCGCCTCCCCCTCCTCCCTCCGCTTCCCCTCTTCCAGGCTGGGAGAGAGACCCGGGGGTTGATGGGAGGTGGTGGGGGGGGGGGTCTTCCAGGGGGTGGGAGAGGGGGCACCAGGGAGGAGTGCGGAGCGTCTCTCCACCCCGATCTGGGTTGAGCTACTGTGCAGGCTTGGGGTTGGGGGGTGCCAGGGGGAGTGGATTCCTTCTAAGGACCGATTTCGGAAGGAGGGCTGGGCCCTGGGGGTCGTACAGGGGCCTTTAGAGCCAGTTCCGGGTGGGTCAGAGTTCTCCGGAATGAGCATGGACCCGGCCAGGGCCTGGGTGCTCTGGCCGGGGCAGGGGAAGGACCGGGGCGGGGGAAGGCCTTGGCTGGGTTTCCCTAGCCGCCCCTCACCAGAGTCCACGGTTATCTCTAGAGCCGGGCCCAGTCTCAGCTCTCAGCCTCTCCACCTCTGCTGGCCCCGAGGTTGGGGGCCGCCCTCTCAAGGAGGGGACCTAGGGGCTCCCAGGGCCAAGAGCCAGTATGAGAGCATATGGCCTTCATACGGAGGGGCCAGCACTGGCCAGAATGAATATTCCCTAGTGGGCCGCTGGCTGGGAAGGGATGAGGGGCATTTATTCTCCCCCATGTCTGCAGGTTCCATTGCCTTCTGCCACTGATTAGGGATCTCATCATCTTTCGGGGTGTAGGATACATCCCAGTTTGCCCCATCTGGGGCCCTGACCTGAAAGACCCAGGATGGGCCACTTCCATAAGAAAGACAGGACAAGAGAAAATGAGGTGCCAGGTCCTTCCTGGGGTGCCGTGTCAGGCCTTGGGTTGGAATCGGCTTCTTCCACCCTAGAGACCCAGGAGGGGACACCAGGAGAGTCAGCCTCCATGTGGACATCTCAGGCAGGTAAATGCCTTTTTTTTTTTTTTTAAATTAAAGCTCCAGAGGAAGAAGGTGGAGTCCAGATTTCCCTCTGTGGAGATGCTATTAAAATGCAGATCCCCCCGTGTTTCTTTAAATTCGTGCCTGCTTGAAATAAACCTTGAGGAGGGCTTAACATCTGTTGAGATGTAGGCAGACAAGGATGGGTAATTAGTCGGGCTTTCTAGCAGTTATCTAAGCATGACCCAGATTCCAAGTCGGGGGAATGCACCCTGCTCCCCAGGCTGGCCGGACACCGTGCCGTGCCCAAGTGTGCCGCTCCTCGGCTGGGTTCCAACTGGCTGCCCTCAGTGTAAAAATGAACAGGACTGGCTGGGTCCCTGGGCTTCACTGATGAGCCCCCCATCCTCTTTGCATATGGTTTTGACTGTTATACACCCTACAAGGCTGAGCCCTGGGTGGTCCTGGGGTTGCTTATTGGAGGAACATGTTGGCTGGTGGATCCACTTTGAGCAGGATTTGGGCTTCTGGGCGCCGAAACTGCAACAGAGGGCTCTGAGCTTTTGGAGTGTGTGTGAACAGTCTACTTGGAGGGTGGTGAAAATTCAGAGGTTCAGCGGCTGTCTTTTGGGAGGGGTGTACCACTAATCATGATGTCATTTTGATGGGTGCCCCAGGCAGGAGCCAGGTCTTTGCCTCCCAAGTTTCAACCTTGTGATGATCTGTTGAAATGGTCCGGCGTCTTGTATTCACTCTGCCTGTCTCCTCTCAATCCCTGGAGGAGTAGGAGGGCACAGAGAATGGCAAGATGTCAGTGTGTGCAGGATCAGATAAGTCGGAGGTGCCCAGGAAGGATTCACTGGGCTGACAGGTTTCCGGGTTGAAAATGGTTTTAGATTGCCTTCCGGAGCCTGTATTTAGAGTCTTCTAAGAGGAAAGGAAGAAGGTGGGAGTCCAAATGTGTCCTTAGCTCACCCCAGTCCAGCTTGAATCCTGCAGATCAGAGGACTGTTGGGGAGGGGATGGCAACAGTCCTTTGGAAGGAGGAATCTTAAAAGAGAGATGCAGGTGACCTGGGAGCATTCGGTCCTTGAGAGGTTTTCTCTGGCTTTCATGCTCTCAGGAGCTTCGTGATGAGTTTGTGCATTTTGCTGTTTGCTGTCAGTTTCTGTTCACTCTCTGGGCCCGAGGCAGCAAACACATTATACAGTCCCACTCTCAAAGGGTCAAAGGGGAGAGCTCTCCACTCCCCTAATCTGTCCCCAAGCAGAATCATCCAGGACTGAGCTTTCTGGGGAGGAGCGGGGGGAAGGAGAAAGGATGAGAGGGGAGGGGACAGAGAGATGGGGGCTGGGTAAGGAAATCTGGGCCAGTGCAAAGAGACGGGATGTATGGAAACATGAGGAGTCAGGGTACCGGGGCAGAACATTGACTTGAGTATCCAAATATTTCTGCCATTCAAAAATGTGTTTAAGTACTTATTTAGAACTTTAAAAGTAATGACTTACATATATGTATATATTTCCCTGTGTTTATATAGAGAGAGGAAAGTACCCAAGTCAAGTCCAGCTTAGTAAGTGAACATTCATGCCATTAGCATCTGGGCCAAGGAAAAGAAAGTGACCAGCTCCCCAAAAGTCCCCTCCTGCCCCCTTCCAGTTAATCCCCCTACAAGGGTTACCGCTACCCCGACTTCTGACCCCATGGGTTCATTTGGACTCCTTTTAAGCCTCCTGGAAATGGAGTCAGAGGCTGTGTTCCTCTGTGTCTGGCTTTTTTTTTTTTCCCCGCTCAACAATCTGTCTGTGAGATGGATCCATGTCACTTCAGGTCATTGTTGGTTTTCCTTCTCAACACTGTGTGCTACTTTATTGTTGACTCTCTGCAGTGTAGCTCTCCGTTCTATGGTTGAGGGCCATTTGAGTAATTTCCAGACTGTGGTGCTGGGATCATTCTTGTGTGTGTCTTTGGTGGAACTTTGTGGGGAAGGCGTTTCTCTTTGAGTTTGTACCTAATAGCGGATGACGTGTACTTGGAAGTAGCATTTACTGAGGGTCGCAGGTGAGTGGGCAAAGCAGATTTCTCACTGTCATGTGAAGGAGGAGTCATTACGCATCCCATGAACTTGGCTGTGGGCTCCTAGGGCCTAAGCGTTACCTCCACATGCAAATTCCAGCATGGTACGCTGGCGGAGGGTGCAACCTTGCATTCTCCATGCTCATGGGCACTTTGCCACTGTGATCCACCACCCCGCCCCAAGCTCCATTTCTGCACCCCACTGTCCTCGGCAGCTTCAGCTTGAAGCCAGCAGATTTAAAGAGATTCTCAGGAATTTCATTTTTCTCTTCCTAAGTCAGAAAACCCACATGGAAATCTTTGATGTTCGGGTTTCCATTGGTTTCCTTCACTCTCGAAGGAGTCCAGTCAGCAGAGCTGTCTGGACCACACACCTGGGTTCCGTGTTCTCGTGGATGGGAAGGCTGATTTAAATATGGCTGTGACGGGCTCTGATGATGACTTCTAAAGAGCTCAAATCTGTCAGCTCAATAAGGTGCATCTGTCAACCTTCCTCAAGCCCCCATTTAATGCCACTCACTCCTGACGCTCTTCCTGGCGCCAGTGTGAATGTCATCTTCCTCCAGCCCTGCTGATGCCAGCAGATCGTCCCCTGAGCACTGTGTAGGAATGTGGGCCATGGCAAGAGCCGCAGACTCTGGTCTCTGTCTTATCCTGCTCCTTCTCCTGAAGCACATGCAGGATCCCAGGTTTTCACCCTTTATTTTCGGGAATCTCAGTGAGAAACCCAGAGTGCCCTCACATCAGATGCCCACTTTTTTTTTTTTAATAAAAAACTCTCTAAAGAGGAATGTTCTGTATCGGAAGCAGACGTCGACGCCCTGGGAGATGTTGGAGCATATTATCAGAGCCTTGGCCCACTCAGAAAAGTAGATTGTGCTAGAAGGGCAAGGGAGAATGGCTATCTGATTCTTCTCCTAGATCAGTGTGGCAGATATTTCCAGAAGAGCAAAACTCTGTGGAGTAGATATTAGTGTGACTTTTCCCTTGGGATTTTTTTTTTCCCCTCCACAATCCCCAAATGCTGACAAATAAAAGATCAGCTCATTGAGGAGTTAAAAACCTACCTGGAGCTGACCCCAGTGTCTACTCTTAATTTACGGTCTTCATTGATCCTACTTGGTGTGCATTTTGGGCTTCCCAGATGGTGCTAGTGGTAAAGAACCCACCTGCCAATGCAGGAGGCATGGAGGTGCAGATTCACTCCCTGGATTGGGAAGATCCCTTGCAGGAAGATATGGCAACCCACTCCAGTATTCTTGCCTAGAGAATCCCATGGGCAGAGGAGCCTGGCAGGCTTCAGTCCATAGGGTTGAAAAGAGTTGGACATGACTGAAGCGACTTAGCGTGGTGTGCATTTTGGTATATTTTACTGAAGAAATGGTAGGTATGCTTGATTCTGGGGTGCTGCTCCAGCCATCCCACTGCAAGTGTTATTTATATACATTGTAGTACTTTCTAGACTTAACTGAGTGTGAGGATTGCCTTGTTAAAATGGTGAGTTTTGTCCAGCAAGTTTGGAGTGGGGTTTGAAGTCAGATGGGGCTTCCCAGGTGACTCAATGGTGAAGAACTCACCTGCCAGTACAGGAGACATAAGAGACGTGGGTTCCATCCCTGGGTCAGGAAGATTCCCCTGGAGGAGGGCATGACAACCCACTCCAGTATTCTCACCTGGAGAATCCCATGGACGGAGGAGCCTGGTGGGCTACAGTCCATGGGGTCACAGAGTCAGACACAACTGTAGCAACTTAGCACGCACGCTGGAGTCAGACAGGCTACCATTGCACCATGAAGTCACTGGGGTGGGGTCTTTTCTAACAAGCCTCCAGGGATTGACCATGCTGTTTGTCCACAAGTTATAGTTGGAGTATCCAGGTCACATCATAGATGCATCCTTTTTTTTTTTTCTTTTTCTCAAAAACCGGGTTTATTGAAGTATTCAATATAAATTACTTCCAGTGAAATTCACCCTTTTAAGCATATAGTTCTGAGTTTTGACAGATGCATGCAGTCATGTAGCCAACACCAGAATCAAAATAGGGAATAATTTCATCAACCTAGAATATCCCCTGGTCCTCTCTGAGTCAGCGTCCCACTATGCAAGCCCTGATCTTTTTTCCATCCTTATTGCTGTTGTCTAGTCACAAAGTTGTGTCCGACTCTTTTCGACCCCATGGACTGTAGACCACCAGGTTCTTCTGTCCATGGGATTTCCTAGGCAAGTATACTGGAGTGGGTTGCCATTTCCTTCTCCAGAGGATCTTCTCAATCCAGGGATCGAGGCTTCTGCATTGGCAGGCGGATTCTTTACCACTGAGCTATCTGAGAAGACTCTTTATATCCTTACAGTTTTGCCTTTTTTAGGAGGTCATATAAATAGAATCAGACAGGACGCAGCCTTTGAGATTCACTCATGTTGTTGTGTGTATCATTTATTCATTCTTTTGAGTGCTGAGTCGTATTCCATGGGATGGTTGGAGCAGAGTGCATTCTTCCATTTCCCAGGACATTTTGGGTGTTTCCAGTTTGGGCGATTATGAATAGAGCTGCTACAAACATTGGTAGATGGGTTTTAGTGGGAACATTTGGGAAGGTACATTTTATTTCTCAGATAAATACCCAGGAGTAGGTTTGCTGGGTTATGTGGTAAGAATGTGTTTAGCTTTGTAAGAGAATGCCAAACTGTTTTCCAAAGTGGTTGTGCCATTTTGCATTCCCATCGTGTGATCCCTTTAAAAGCAGCGTGTTCTAAGCTCCAAAGTGCGTCTGGCCTCAAGGGTTTAGCATAAAGGGTTGTGGATGTGTGGAGAGTAGCAGAAGTGATAGCAGTAAGTGCCAGTCAGAGAAATTAGAAGGGGTGAGGATGTCATATGAAGCTATGTGCCTGCTCTGGTTTGAAGTCTAGCAATGGAGTGGAATCTCCAGTGTGGCAGAAGAAGGTCTCTGATGGAGAGGGGTGCTTTGGTTCGGTGCCTCGGCAATAAAAAGTCGACCTCTGAGGCTGTGAGACCTTTGCCCACCACCCTTTTCCCCACTGCCACCCCAGCACATTTGGCACAAAGTAGGTACTCCATAAATGTTTGTCCAATGAATGACAAAAATGTCCCTCTTTACCCATTTTCCAAATTATAGGGATCTGATTCACCTGTGTACCCATGTTTTAGGTTTTCAGTGGGTTTTAGGTTCGGATGGTGGGATGATGGGAGGCATGTGTATACATGAGGTTAATAGACCAAAGAAGATCTCTGAAGTGTTAGTGCTAGAGAAATCGGGGAGCAGTGGCCCCTTGAGAGTGGAGTCTTCCCCTGGGGCTTTTGAGGGGACATCTGTTGGGTTGTTGTTCGGTAGCTAAGTCATGTCTGACTCTTTGTGACCCCATGGACTGTAGCACGCCAGACTTCCCTGTCCTGCACTATCTCCCGGAGTTTGCTCGAATTCATGTCCACTCAGTCAGTGAGGCCGTCCAGCCATCTCATCCTCTGCCACCCCCTTCTCCTCTTGCCCTCAATCTTTCCCAGCATCAGAGTCTTTTCCAGTGAGTTGGCTCTTCACTTCAGGTGGCCAAAGTATCGGCGCTTCAGCATCAGTCCCTTTCCAGTGAATATTCAGGCTTGATTTCTGTTGGGTACCTGGAGCTTATGGACACCCCGCCCCATTGCTCGCCCAGTAGCAAGCACACACATGCACTCCTTCAACCATGGAAGGCACCGCTAGGAAGGTGGAATCAGTCCAGAGATATGGGGTCTATCGTTCATCCTGAAGCCCCAGTTTATACATTTCCAGGGATGCTAACTCAGCTCCTCATAAAAGGATGCAGGTGGTACCGTGAAATATAACAGAGGTGAGGGAGAGCACTGTGAGCTTTAGGTCAGCCAGGCCTGGGTTCAGATGACTCACGAGTAGCCTTGAGCATCAGAGCCTCAGTTTCCTCATGCAGTTGATGAGGATATTGCTTCTGAGTTCATGTTCCTGGGCAGACTCTCGAGGAGGTCACAGGGGATCAGGCATGAGAAATGCTCAGCCCAGTTTCCTGTTACAGAGAAAGCTCCAAAATGCATGAACCATCACATTGGAGAGTACTTTCTTCTCCTTACGTTCTATTTTGGAAACGTTGTCGAGAAACCAGGCTCTCTGGGTAGGAGTGGGAGAGAAGGGCCCCTCTGTTGACTGGCTGGTTTGGATTTATTAATCTGAGCGTGCACCCTTTTCTTTTAAATTGAAATACAATTGATTTACAGTGTTGTTAGTTTCAGATATACAGCTTAAAGCTTTAAGATTCAGTTATGCATATGTATTTTTTTTCAGAGTCTTTTCCCTTATAGATTATTATAAACTATTGAATACAGTTCCCTGGGCTGTACAGCAGGTCCTTGCTGTTTGCCTATTTTTTATATAGTGGTCTGTTTATCTCAATCCCAAAGCCTTAATTTATCCCTCCCCTCCCCCTTTCCCCTTTGGAAGCCCATTTGCGTTCTCCTTTCTCTCTGGAAGCTTTAAGTTGGGGGCGGGGAGGAGAAATACATGGCCACTTGACCTATTTTTCTATTCTCTTTGGTCTGAGGTAAAATTGTCTTCCTCTCCCTTGGTTCCTTCCTTTGTGGGTGACAAGGTGAGGGAGTTTCAAAGTGTATAATTAGCTTCCCTGCCCCACCCCTTCTCCTTCTTCTGAGCCAAAGGGTCCAACACAGGATGGAGACTGCAGGCCTAGGACAGTTGCTGTGGCCGTCCTGGGCGACTCCTGAGAGTTGAGCAGTAGACCCCTGCTCAGCTTTGCAGTTAGATTACATCCCCTTCCCTTCCCCAACAGTTTCTGTCTTTCTTCTTTCTCCCTTCTCCCTCACTTCCTGGGAGCATAGAGGAAGACAAGGAACATTCCAGGAGAGGAATCCAGGTGTTCAAAAACCACCGGGCGTTAGTCCTTGTCTGGGTAGGGTGACCAGATGTCCCTGTTTGCCTGGCCCTGTCCTGGTTTTAACATCTTGCAAAGCCCAGCAATTTGGGGCTAACAAGGACTTTGGTGGCCCTACTGTTGAGTTTTTCTTTTTAACTGGAGGATAATTGCATTGCAGTGTTGCGCTGGTTTCTGCTGGACAACAATGTGAATCAGCTATAGGTATACATATATCCCCTCCTTCCTGAGCCTCCCACCCACCCTTGCATCCCAGCCCTCTAGGTCATCGAAGAGCACCAAGCTGAGCTCCCTGTGCTATTCAGCTGCTTCCGGCTCGCTATCGATCTACTAGTGAATTCTTAACACCCCAGGGATGTAGGGAGCCAGAGATGGTGCCAGTGCCCAGGAAAGATGAAGATAAGTAAGTTTTTTTCCTCTGAAAAGCTGAGACTTTATCTTGGAATGAATTGTGCTTTTGGAAGCTACTTATTTAAGGCAGCTAATGCGAGAGAGATCCCAGCTCTGAAGCGCGAAATTCCAGAGTTAAATACGGATCAAGTTTTGTCGTCTCTCTTGGGTCAGAGGCGGCTTTATCTTCTTTTCAGCTTCGGAACATTCTTGGGTCTTCCTATAAGGTGTTCTTTACTCAGGTTGGACCTGGAACTCGGGTATTAGCAGCCCTTCCCCCAACAACACTATTTAAGAGGCCCACCCCGCCCCCTCCACGGAGCAATGAAGGAAAACGCAATTTCATCGCCCACCTGCCAGTAAATAATATTCATGCTGTTAAGTTCTGTTCTCATTTTAGGTCTGTGCGTAAAGTATTATATAATTTTAAACCAATTTTAAAGTATTTTTATACAAGCGTTTGCAGGAGGGCGAAGTCTGATCTTAAGAATAAAACCGACAGATTCGTCTTAAACGAGACTTGGGTACAGACCTAGAACTTGTTCTGTGAGGGGGTTACCCAGTTTCTGACCTTCCAGAACTTGCTATATCCTTTTTTAAAACTTTTTTTTAAAATTAAACTTTTTATTTGATCCTGGAGTATAGCTGATTAACAATGTTGTGATAGTTTCAGGAGAACAGCAAAGGGGCTCAGCCATCCATATACATGTATCCATTGTCCCCTAAACTCTTCTCCCATCCAGGCTGCCACATAACCTTGAAGAGAGTGCCCTGTGCTGTACAGTAGGTCCTTGTTGGTTATCCATTTAATTTTAATTAACAAAAATTTTTTTTGGCAAGGGGATTTTCTTTATTTGAAGAGGCACTCTTGGTTTGTTTGTTTGTTTTAAAAAGACTTCTTATTTTGTATTGGGATATTTCCCTGTCTTATAAAATAGGTCCTTGTTGGTTATCCATTTAAAATATAGCAGTGTGTACATGTCCATCCCAAGCTCCCTAACTGTCCCTTCTCCCCATCCTTCCTCCGCCCCCTGCCAGCAACCATAAGTTTGGAGAACCTGTTGTGTTTTTTTATTCCATTAACCTTTATTATTTCCTTTATTAGTAATAATGGGCATGGGAACCTCTGCTGATCCTCACTTGCTGCTATGAAATGTTTGTGGTGTCCATGGAGGGATGTGCTTGTTTGAGTAATAAGCACCAGGGTTGGAGGCTAAAAGGAGAAGAGGTTGGGAGGGAAGGTGATACTGGTGGAGGTGAAGCAAAGGGTTTGGGAATAGGTGGCCCCGGTTGTGCATCTTAGCTCCAACTCCCAGTAGCTGTGCCTCAGTCTCTTCGTCTGTAAAATGGGCATAATAGTCCTACAACCAGGACATCATGAGAGGATTAAAAGATACATGAAAGCATGTGGTGGATATGATTATTTTGTAAAAAGCATCGGAATGGGGGAGAGTATCAGAATGGATACTGTAGATCCATGATTGCCAGGGCTAGGTCTGTTGTGGTCACCACTCTGGCCCTGTGCTTGACACCTACAGTAGCTGAATACGTGACTCTGGGATGTTTTCTTGCACCTTATTTGAACAGTGACTTGCTTTAATCCTGTTCTGGGTTCACAACACATTCTGAATATTGTCTCTCCTTTCGTTTGTTTTTCCTTATTTATTTTAATACCATATGGAAACACACTGATGGATCCACTACCTGAGTAAAGAACTAGAACAGTGGCTCCCAAAGTGTGGTCCCCAGGCCTGCAGCGTCAGCAGCACCTGCTGCAGGGCCGAGATGCTTACCCTTGGGCCCACACCACTGTGTCCTGGGGGGCTGTTGAAGCACAGGTGGTTGGGCTTTGCCCCCAGAGTTTCCGATTCAAAAGGTTTCAGGTGGAACCCGAGAATTTTCATTTCTAGCAAGTTCCCGGGAGCTGCTGATCCTGCTGGTTTGGGGATCCCTCTGAACTAGAACATGCTCAGTAATTTACTTCTACCTATAGCCTCTGACCCTGCCTTGGCTTCCCGCCCCTCCCCCACTCACTCCCCCAAAGGCAACACTCTCTCTTGGATTGGGTGTGTAATTTTATTTATTTATTCATTTATTTACTTAGGCTGTGGTGGGTCTTCGTTACTGCGTGGGCTCTCTCTAGTTTCAGGGAGCAGGGGCTGCGCTCTGGTTGTGGAGTGCAGGCTCCTCATTGTGGTGGCTTCTCTTGCCTTGGAGCTCGGGCTCTAGGGCACGCGGGCTTCAGTAGCTCTGGTTCCCAGGCTCTGGAGCACAAGCTCAGTAGTTAGACGCATGGGCTTAGTTGCTCTGCACAACGTGTGGAATCTTCCCAGACCAGGGATCGAACCCATGTCTCTGGCACTGGCAAGCGGCTTGTTTACCACTGAGCCACCAGGGAAGCCCCTGGATTGGGTGTGTCTTATTCCCTTTCTTTCTTTTTAAAGATGTTTTATCACACATTTACATATGCCTTAACTCTAATGTTTTACTTTCGTGGTTTCTGAGCCTTTTTAGCCTTCTGGAACTTGCCCTTGCTTTTTTCACTCAATTGTATGTTTCTAAGATTCATCTCTCTTATTTGAGTGTAGCTGGAGGTCATTTATTTTTCTCCGTATAATATTATATTCTGCGATGATACAACAATTTATCCACCTTCCTGGATGATGGACATTTGGGATGTTTCCAGGTTTCTTGTTTTTTTTTGCTATTATGAACAGTGCTGCAGTACTGAATAAATAATTTTGGAATGAATGAATTCAAGGTGTTAATTTTAGTCTGTGTACTTGGGAATGTCGCTTCAGCTAGAATCAGCTGAGATTCATCAGCATTTATGGAACACCAGCCATCTGACAGGCACTGGCTAAGCCATTTCACAGTCTACCCATCCTTCTCTCTAAGGGCTGGGTCAGCCAGACAGCCTCTGTTCTTCCTTGTCTTCTGAAAGTCAACCTGTGTCTTAGGCATTGGCAATTGCTGTTAGTAGAGGGGTATCAGGGCTGATTTGAGAGCATGGACTCTGGAGCCAGGGGAATGGGGTTCCAATACTAACTCTTGCTAGTCACTAGCTGTGTGACCTTGCTCAAGTCATTTAAGTTATTCTATGCCTCAGTTTCCCAGTTTGTCTAAAGGGGGTTCTAATAGCACCTATCTGGGAAGATCAAATTAGTTAATACATGTTACGCTTAGAAAATAGTGCCTGGAACTTAGCGCTATATGTGTTTATATATGGATGAATGGAACAATGGATTGATGAGAGGGAAGAAGGAAGGATGGGCTTATTTGAGTGGCCTTTCTGACCCAATGCTTGGAATAGTGCATGACACATAGTAGGTGCTATGTGAAAGTGAAAGTGTTCGTCGCTCAGTCGTGTCTGACTCTTTGCAACCCCATCAACTGTAGCCTGGCAGGCTCCTCTGTCCATGGAATTCTCTAGGCAAGAATACCGGAGTGGGTTGCCATTCTCTTCTCCAAGGGATTTTCCCAACCCAGGGATCAAACCTAGGCTTCCTGCATTTCAGGCAGATTCGTTACCACTTGAGCCACCAGGAAAGTCCTACGTGCTGCATAGTATTAGTTATTATTCTGCCTTTGCTTGCCAAGGCTCTTAATCCCCTTGATCTCTCTTATTCTTTGGTATCTATCTTGAGACCCCATCTTCCTGGATTATCAACTGAACCACCATTGCGCCAATGTAGAATTCAAGGGGAAAACAATCAGGGGGGTCATGTTATCAATATTTGTAGATACTAGAATTCCATGATTCCAAGGCCCAGGCAAATTTTTTCTCATCTCAGCAATCCTTGTCTATATCCCTGATCAACTTCCTCTCCCATTCCCTATACCCCACTGCCAGGCTCTTTCCAGTCTGCTTACAACTTCCCCTTCTTCTAACCATACCCTGCTTTCTAAGTGTACCATCTTTGAAGACATCAAAGACTTCAAACCAGTGAGAATAGGCCAGCTTCTGTGCAGGTCTTATAAGGACTTGGAGCATTTGGGTCTTGCACAAATTAGAATAGTCAAAATTTTTTGGAAGAGTTGTTAGAATGTAGAATTTTAACAATTTGGCCTGTTCCTAATCACAACAGAGTCTAAAGTTTAGGATCATTGATGAATATTTGTGATTTAGAGGGGAGAAGTATCTTATGCAGATGAGTGGATAGTTGGATAGATTTGTGGATGGTTGGACAGATGGACAAATAGGTGAATGGGTTAGATGGAATGAAGGAGGGCAGGATGGATTGATGAGACAAAGAAAAGATGAATGATACTGGATGGATGGGTTATAAGTGGGTGGGTAAGTAGATTGATGGGTGATAAGGAGATGGGTGGTAGACAGATGGATGAATGAATGAGTGATGAAGGAAAGAAAGGATGAATGGGTAAATACATGAGTGGATAATAGATGGCAGGTGACTGGACTGAAGAGTAAAAAGATGAATGGATGGATGAATAGATGGATGGAAATGGATGGATGGGTGGGTGGATGGGTGGTGTTAGATCTCAGGGTGTGTGGAAGGGTGGGTGTCCGTGTCTGGGTCTCTGATACTTGATGTTCTTATTGGCTTGGAGATTGAATCCTTCCACTTACCACCCTCAATGCTAAGTGACTCTTGCTTGCTTTGTGAAAAGCAGTAAGATGGTATGCTTGTGTCTTACCTCCCATTAGAAAGCTCCTTGAGGGCAGGGAACAGTGATGTACCTTCCTCACATCCCCCAACAGTTCCCACATTGTATGATGCACGAGTGTTTGAGTAGTGATGAGGAAAATTAACAGTGTTCTTGACAAAGATTATTAAAATTCTGGAAACAGCACTTCCATTTTTTTTTTAATTTCAGTACTGGGACTAAAAGTGGAATTCCTTGGATTTTGCTCCCTTGGTTAATAGTGGTGGGCTAATGGAATATGTCTCTTCCAAGTAGGTTGGGTAAATGTCCCAGATGCTTCCTCACTGGTCAGAGATTGCAGATTATAGATGTACTAGGTTCTACAAGGCCCCTCATGATCTAAAAAGTCCCTGTTTTGTCTTTGATCTCATTTCTTCCATTCTCTACCCCTTCCACTCTGTCCCAGCCCCACTGACCCTTTTTGCTCAAATCCGGCTTTTGCATCTGGAGGCATCTGTGCTGGCGCTTCCCGCTGCTTGCATCATTGTTTCTCCAGGTCTCCCAATGGCTGACTCCTTCTCTTCGTTTAAGTCTCAGCCCAAAAGTAACCTCCTCCAGGAGGCCTATCCTCTTCATTTGTTGAATATCTGAAGTACAAAGAATATGAAATACATGCATACTCTCCTATCCAGAGTGAATCTCTGGTGACATTTTAATCTATTTCATTCCATCTATGCTTATGGATATAAGCTTTTATGAACACATTTCCATGCCACTAGATATTCCTGGACAGCAACATCAGGACTACCGTGTAGAGCTGTATAGACTGCACACTGCACAAGGGTATTGTATCTCCTATCATAACTGTACATTTATTATTTTAGTTTCTCAGATGATGAAAGCTTAAGTATCTTGTTCTAGCAAAATGAAGATATTATGACAATCTTTTGACAGATGGACCTAACAACTTGCTAAAGGGGCGTCTTATTTAAATCCACACAGTGGTGCTGTATGGGTTGGCATCAACTCCAGAAAAGACTGTTGCTAATATCTGATGACATTCCACTTTATGGATATACCATACTTCTTGTAACCAACCCCAGTCATTTGTTTTGTTTATAAACAACAGCACAATGAACATCTTTGTGCGTAAAGCTGTGTCCACAGTGCTGAATATTTTCAGACTGAAAATAATCTGGTCTAGAGGTTGCATTCAAGTCTTAAAACTGTTGCCGCCTCTTTCCTTGAATCTGAAAAGAGATTTGGAGACTAGGTGACTTGAAATTTGGGAAGTCGAGGAGGAGTATGGAAAGAACAGTTGATTGGTTTGGAGTTTTTCCTAGGCTGCATGTGGAGCAGTGCTTTTGAACTGGGGGGTGATTTTGCCTTCCAGGGGACTTTTGGCAATGTCTGGAGATATTTTTGGTTGTCACGAATGTGGAGGGCGGGGTGCCACTGGTACTTAGCAGATAGAAGCTGGGGATGTACTGAGCATCCTAAAATGCATAGGACGGCACACTCCTGCTCCCATCCATGAAAAACTATCTAACCCTAGATGTCAATATTGCAGAGACTGAGAAATCTTGATGTAAAAGATGTCACGGATTCCTTGAGTGGGTGGATTTAGGGTTTGGGGGTTACTGAAATTTTACTTACAGTTTCTCTTGCTAGCTGGGTGTCTGAGCCAGCTTTCTCTGAACTTTAGATCCCACACTATCAGCAACAGGCTTGCTACTGACAGATTCGTTGATGTAAATATAGATGAGTATATAGAAGGAAGTCTCAGCTGGAGTTGGAAAATGTTGGAATGAAAGCTGCTGCAACCTTCCTTTCTCTCTCCTTCTCCTTCTGTTGCCCAGTTTTTAAATCGTGTCTCACTTTCTTTGGGCTCCTGGCATGGTGAGTACTGCTGGAAGAGACAGTGGTTCTGTTTCTTTAGTCTCCACACCCAGGGCTGGCCTTGGGCATGTCTAGGACACCCCTGAGACAGATAAGCTTGGAGATGTGAAGGGGGAGAAGAGTGCGTTCATGATAAATTCATTCATTCTTACTGAGCACCTCCTATGTGTCAGGCAAGGGAGGGGAGGTGCAGGGAGGCAGGTGACAAGGGTAGATTGTGTGGACCACAGAGAAGACTTTTACTCCAAAGGAAATGGCAGCATCATTCCTGTTTTCCACCTGACACGTGTATACCTTTTGTTTTCCATCACAGAAAATAGGGTCTTTTGTGTGTACACAGTGTTTTGCTGTCTTTCCTCCAATACCAGCCACACTACAAGGACCTCACTATTTCCTTAGGACAGATTGCTGGAGGTGGCATGGCTGGGTCATCTATCAGGCTTTGGGGCCAGGTTGCCAGGAACAGCTAGACTGTGTCTTTTTAAACTCTGAGGTCCTGTTTCCCTGATCATGTGGCCCAGCTAGCTGTCCTTGATTTTACATCATAACCAATCAGATAAGTGAAAAAAAATGGACTCTCTTTGTGATGCAATATACGTTTCTTCAGTTTGCAAAGATGCAGAGCATTTTCCAGATCCATACGGGCTATCTGTGTTTCCTTTGTGATGTCCCTGGTCGCATCGTTAGCTCCATTTTCTCTAGAGACATCTGTCACAGATAGCTTTTGGGGAAGTGGCACCAGGTTCTATAGACACTGAGGGGTTCTTTGATTCTACATCGGGTTTGAAGCAGTGTAGTGGTTAAGAGGGAGGGCTGTAGAACCAGGCTACCTGGGTTAAATCCCAGCTCTGCTTCTTTCCAACCTCTTAATGCTGGACAAGTACTTCACCTTCTGGACCTCAATTTCCTCATCTGTAAAATGGGTATAACATGAGTTCCTGTCTCGTGGGGTTGTTATAAGGCTTAAACAGCACTTAATGCCTGGCACATGGTGGGTGTGGAATCAGAGTTTGCCCTTATTATTGTGTGCTTATGTTGGTGCTGAAAACCCTCTTATTTCAGGGTGTGGTAGCTACCACGTGATTTAGAGCAAGCTGTCCAAGCATTTAGTGCTAGTCACAGCTCTTCCAACTAACCAAACAGGATCTGCGCCTTGCTGTCCCCCCAAAAGCAACTGGATCATTTGCCGCATTTATGATGGGTTTCGTCTCTTCAGTCCTTATGCCTGTTCGTGCCTGGAATTTCACTGGAGCTCCAATAAAGAGGAAGTGTTTTTCAAGTCTAGTTGGTAGCGTCTCTGTATGGAGAGCTTAGGAGTCCTCAGGCTAGATGGGAAGCTCTTTGACTGATTTAATCTTTACATCAGTCCTGCGGGCTTGGTGGGTTTATTTTTGCCCCCGTGTAACATATGTTCGCACTGAGGCTCAGAGACTAAACTCGATCCCTGGCTCTGAAGGACAAGGACTCGTTCTTGCTGGAAACAACTTTTACTTTCTTTGGGCATCTTAACTCCACTCTTTTTTTCTGGAAGGTGGTCTCCTCCACTCCTGGCTTGCACCAGTGCTCTGCCAAGGTCTCACATCTAACAAATGGGGAAACCTCATGGGACAGCTAATGGCATGGCAGGAACAAAGGCCCAGATGGGGCAGATGCTCAGGTTATGCCTGGGAAAACGTGTGCTTCAGAGAGGTTGGCATGCCTATAGGAAGAGATAGTATAAGGGAATAGTTAAGAGACATTGAGGTCAGCCAGGACTGGGGCCCTCTCTGACAGTTGGTGTTGCCAACTGTCAGAGAGGAAAGATATTGAACTTCAGCGATCCTCAGTTTCTTCATCCGCACAATGGGAATAGTGTTTTCTGCCCAGGGATGTTTTAAGGATGAAATCAATATGATGAGTGAAAAATATCATGCTTGGCACAGTGTAGATGCTTGGCAGGTGGCTGAAGCTCTTTGCTTTCTCCTTAGTACAAGCACTAGAACACAGACACAGACAGACAGACCCAAACCTCTGCCCTGATGCGGCTAACATCTAGCTGGGGGACAGACCAAGGACCACATAAAGGCTCCAGTTGACATGCGGTTAAGTGCTACAGTGCAGAAATAAAGCAGGAGAGAAGACAGGGTGGTGAAGACAGAGGGTGTTGGTACTGACACCTGAACTAGAAGAGATCTGAGGAGAGGTGTGGGCTTGATTTGGGTCGCTCTAGGGAGCAGGACGGAGAAGGCGATGGCACCCCACTCCAGTACTCTTGCCTGGAAAATCCCATGGACGGAGGAGCCTGGTAGGCTGCAGTCCATGGGGTCTCGAAGAGTCGGACACGACTGAGTGACTTCACTTTCACTTTTCACTTTCATGCATTGGAGAAGGAAATGGCAACCCACTCCAGTGTTCTTGCCTAGAGAATCCCAGGGACGGGGGAGCCTGGTGGGCTGCCGTCTATGGGGTCGCACAGAGTCAGACACAACTGAAGCAACTTAGCAGTAGCAGCAGCAGGGAGCAGGAACGGAGAAGGCACTGGCGACCCACTCCAGTACTCTTGCCTGGAAAATCCCATGGACAGAGGAGCCTGATAGGCTGCAGTCCATGGGGTCGCTAAGAGTTGGACATGACTGAGTGACTTCACTTTCACTTTTCACTCTCATGCATTGGAGAAGGAAATGGCAACCCACTCCAGTGTTCTTGCCTGGAGAATCCCAGGGACAGAAGAGCCTGGTGAGCTGCCGTCTATGGGGTCGCACAGAGTCGAACACGACTGACGTGACTTAGCAGCAGCAGCAGGGAGCAGGAAAGATGAGGAGCAGGTGTGGTGAGGCTGGCGGTCTCTTTCCTAGAGGATTCTGTCTAGATGGTGAAAGGGGTAGGTTGGGGAGACCCAAGGTAGGGCTGATGAAGGGAACAGGCGAGGGTTTCTGAGCAGGTGAGAGATGCTTTAAAAAAAAAAAAAAAGAACGGAGAAGAATCAACTTTTTGGCTCT
Organism: Bos grunniens; assembly: GCF_055505025.1. NCBI lineage: Eukaryota > Metazoa > Chordata > Mammalia > Artiodactyla > Bovidae > Bos > Bos grunniens. The sequence continues at coordinate 12,236,693 of NC_141171.1, forward strand.
TGAAGATGTCTTCTCATCCTTTGTGCCAGGTCTTGGGTCATTTAAAGATGTAGTCAGGGACTTCCCTAGCCATCTAGTGTTTAAGACTCCCAACTTCTGCTGCAGGGAGTGCAGGTTCGATTCCTCATCAGGGAACTAAGATCCGGCATGCTGGGTGGTGCAGCCAAAAATTAAGGAGAAAAATGACACAGGCAAAGAGAATGAGCTCTGGGTTATTTTCAAGACTCTACGTTATTTATTCAAGTTCGAGGATATAATTTTTTCTAACTTGTTGGATGTCTTGCATCTTTCTTTCCTTGGAATTTGTCTAGACCTACACTGCCCAGTAAGGTAGCCACTAGCCCCACAGAGCTATTTCCACTTAAAAATTCATTACAATTAAACAAAATAAACAAGTCAGTCCCTTAGTTGCAGCAGCCAAATGTCACGTGCTTAGTTACCATGTGTGGCTAGTAACTATTGTATCAGACCTTACAGATGAGAGCATTCCGTCATCGTGGCAAATTCTGTGGATGTGCTGTTGCAGAACCTTCCTGGAGGGGAGCTTGTTGGAAATGAGAATCTCTGTCCCTCACCCCAGACCTGCTCAATCCCAAACTGTATCTCAGCAAAATCCCCCAGGTGAGGTTGGCTCTAGTTGCAGTCTACCTCAAAGTTTTAAAGATGCTGATGCCCTGAGCCTCACCCCACAGATGGTGATGAGATTGGTCCAGGACTATCCCTAGGCATGGGGATTTAAAAAAACTCCCCAGGTGATTCTAAAGTTCCGCTGGGATTGGCAGAGAGCACTGGGTAGTTAAGAACACTCAGACAGTAGGTGGACTGGAGTTGGAGCTGTGCGACCTAGGGCAAGGCACTTACCCTCTCTGAGCTGTGGATTCACCTCTCTGTAAAACCAAGGACCTGTTGGCATCTCCCTCCCAGGACCGTGAGCATAAATGATATGATGGTTCCTTGTGCTAAGTAGGGGGCCAGGGATGTGGGTAGTGAGCACTTCGTACATAAATGTGTTAATTTTTAAGAAATTAGTTCATCAGCCTTAGAGCTAATAGTTGGAGTAGAGGAAACAGAACTCTTTATAATGGGTAATTTTTCCATTTTTTAAAAGATGGTAGTAAAATTCACATATAATTAACCATCAACCTTTTTATTTTTTAATCTGTATTTTGTATATTACATAGTTGATTAACAGTGTTGTGTTAAGTTTCAGGTGTACAACAAGGTGTTTCAGTTTTATTAATACATATAACTGTTCTTTTTCAAATTATTTTTCCATTTAGATCATCAGCCATTTTAAAGTGTACAGTTCAGTGGCATTTAGTGCACTCACAGTATTGTACACCAGTCTCGTTCCAGGACATTTTCATCACCCCAAAAGGAAACCCCACACCTATTAAGCAGTCACTCCCCACCCCCACTTCCTCCCCCGGTTGCTAGTCTGCATTCTTTCTTTATGAATTTACCTATTCTGGCTGTAGACTTTTATAAGTGTCCTGTCCCTGGCTCCATCACCCCTTGGCATCCTGTGTGAGACTGGGAAAAGGCCCAGCTCTCTTTATCTCTGGGTCTTTCCGCCTCGGATGAGGGATGTCCCCGCCTGTGGCCCCCTCCGGCACCCTGGGTCTCACCCGTCAGCCGCACTTAATCCCAGCAGCAGGCCCCGTGTTCTTCTCTCCTGGGGCTGCCACAAATGAGAGGTTTCATCTCAGCTGGGTTCCTCCTAGTTAAATATTTAATAAATAAGACCTACAACTTGTGATGCTGGGAGTGTTTGATAGTGAAATTAATGAGGAGGAGAGAGTCGCAGGCTGCCCACAGGTCCGTCCATGTCTGAGCCTGGCCACAAGTGCCCTGGGGGCAGACATCGAGGCCACCACGATGGACCCTGCCATCCTGTGTTCCCCTGGCTATTGACTCCCTAGCACTGTGTCTGGCACAGAGTAACTACGTGATAAATATATGTTAAAGAGAGATCATGTGTTAAATATAAATTATGTGTTAATAAATATGTATTAAGGAGACAGTGTCTTAAAAAGCAAAGATATTACTTTGCCGATAAAGGTCCGTGTATTCAAAGCAATGGTTTTTCCAATAGTCATGTACACATGTGAGGGATCATAAAGAAGGCTGAGTGCCAAAGAATTGATGCCTTCGAACTGTGGTGCTGGAGAAGACTCTTGAAGAGTCCCTTGGACTGCAAGGAAATCAAACCAGTCAATCATAAAGGTAATCAATCCTGAATATTCATTGGAAGGGCTGATGCCAAACCTGAAGCTCCAATACTTTGGCCACCTGATGTGAACAGCCGACTCATTGGAAAAGACCTTGATGCTGGGAAAGATTGAAGGCAAAGGAAGAGAGCGGCAGAGGAGGAGATGGTTGGATGGCATCACCTGCTCAATGGACATGAGTTTGAGCAAACTCTGGGAGATGATGAAGGACAGGAGAGCCTGGCATTGTTGCAGTCCATGGGGTTGCAAAGAGTCAGACATGACTTAGCGACTGAACAACAAAGAGAGATTGTATGTGATGTGTGTGTGTGTTTCTAGAAGAGGTGGAGAAGGGAAGGAAAAGGAGGGAGAAAGAAAAATGGAAAGAGAGAGAGATGGAAGGGGAAAGAAAAAGATCTGGAGGAAGGCAAGGAAGACGATGATGGGGGTGGGAGAAAGAGACCCAGAGAGAGATGGAGAGGGAGAAAGATGGAGGAAGAGAGAAATAGAGGGAAAGTTCATACAAAGAAAAAAGAACAGAAAGAAGAGAGACAATATCGCTTCATGTATCTTTTCCCCTCCTCATTATCCTTGACAGCCCTTTCCCCCCTTATTTCGCTCTGTCTCCCCACTTTTCATTTCCTTACTGATGCCTCTTGCCAGTCCCTCATCCCTTTTCATTTCCTGTGTCTCCGTTATCTTTTAATTTTCTGTCTCAGTGTTTGTCCCTTTTCTCTTTCTCTTCATAAACCAGCATATGTGTCTTGTTTTTTCTTAGTCTTTGGCTGACTCTCTGTGTGTGTGAGAGAGGAAGGGACGGGGAGAAAACAAACTTAGCGGAGAATGTTGGAACATAGATTAGCACTTTAAAAACTATCAGTTCACTTCTGTTCAGTCGCTCAGTTGTGTCCGACTCTTTGCGACCCCACGGACTGCAGTACACCAGGCTTCCCTGTTCATCACCAACTCCTCGAGTTCACTCAAACTCATGTCCACTGAGTCGGTGATGCCATCCAACCATCTCATCCTCTGTTGTCCCCATCTCCTCCCGCCTTCAATCTTTCCCAGCCTCAGCGTCTTTTCAAATGAGTCAGCTCTTTGCATCAGGCGGCCAAAATATTGGAGTTTCAGCTTCAGCATCAGTCCTTCCAATGAATAGTCAGGACGGATTTCCTTTAAAACTCATGTCATGATATAAATGAACATATTTACAAAACAGAAAAAGGCTTATAGACACAGAAAGCAAATTTATGATTACCAAAGGAGGGAGGGATAAATTAGGAGTTTGGGATTAACAGATACACACTGCTATATATAAAAGAGATAAGCAACAAGGTCCAAAGTATATAGCACAGGGAACTATGTTTCATATTGTATGATAACCTATAGTGGAAAAGAATCTGAAAAAGAATGGATATGTATTTATACGTATAATGGAATCACTTTTCTGTACATCCAAAACTAACACAACATTGTAAATCAACTTTATTTCCTTTTTTAATCAACTAATTAGTTTTTGTTGTTGTTGCATTGGGTTTTTGTTGCTGTGCATGGGCTTTCTGTAGTTGCGGCGCGTGGGGGCTGTTTGTCATTGGAGTGCAGTGGCTTCTCTTGTTTCAGAGCACAGTCCCTAGCGCTCAGTCTCAGGTGTCGTGGTGTGCAGCTCTAGGGTGCTCAGGCTGCAGTAGTTGTGGCTCATGGGCTCCAGAGCACACAGGCTTAAGTAGTGATGGCTCGTGGGCTCTAGAACATAGGCTCAGAAGCTGTGGTGCATGGGCCTACTTGCTCTATGGCATGTGGAATCTTCTCGGACTAGGGATCAAACCCATGTCCCCTGCATTGGCAGGTGGATTCTTATCCACTGTGCCACTAGGGAAGCCCAGCTATATTTCAATTTAAAACATTTTTTAAATTAATTTATTTATTTTAATTGGAGGCTAATTATTTTACAATATTATAGTGGGTTTTGCCATACATTGACATGAATCAGCCATGGGTTTTTTGCCCAGATCAAGAGCCAGGACACCACCATCTCCTCAGATTTTCCCATATCTTCCATCACAACCCCTCCTTCCCTCCTGGATGAACCACAATTGAGGATTTTATGAGGACCTTTAGCTTGCTTTTCTTCATGGTTTTACCATCTAGCTTTGTGATATAGTTAAACGTTTTATGGTTTTTAACTTTATAAATTTAAAATTCTGTGATATGAATTGTTTTATATTTTGACTCCTGATTGCATTGGAAAGATCCATTTTTACTGTGGTCACTGTGGCTCCTTCATGGTCATATTTGTTCGCCAGTGATGAACATGTTAGTTTGTTCTTTTTGTTGCTAACGATAAACGGCGTTGCTAGTTGTTGTGGGTTTTGTTGCACACGTACAGGAGTCTCTCAGAGGTACATGCCTCTGCAAAATTGCTGTATATTAAGAGGCGTGTGTCTTTAATTTGACTAAATACCTCTAAACCATTCTTACACAGCGTTTGTGCTAATTTACACTCCTGCCAGCAGGAGCTGAGCGTTCAGGTTGCTTCACATCCTCACCAACACTTGGTGACTTTTTTTAACTGCAGCCTTTCTGGCAGATGTGTGTCAATTTCTTGCTTGTGAGCCGCGTTTGTGCTACCCGATGACAAGGTGGGTGAATGTATTTTAATGCGTTTATTGGCTGGTCAAGTTTCTTTTGTGAAATGCCTCCTCATGCCCTGTTCACTGTCTTTTTTGTTGGGTTGCTTGGTTTCTTTTATTGATATGTAGGTGATCCTTATGTATTCTGAAAACTAGTCCTTCATCATTATATGCCATGCAATATCTTCTCTTGGCTTGTCTTTTTGTCTTTTTTTTATGACATCTTTTGATCAATAGCAGTTCTTAATTTTAATATAGTTGAATTTGGAGCTCCTCTCCTTTATGGTGTGTGGGTGTTGTATCTTATTTAATAACATTTTTTCTACCCTGAGGCCGTATTATTTCTAAAACATTTACAGTTTTGCTCACTGTATGGCTTTGATCAGCGTGGTATTGATTTTCGTGTATGGTGTGAGGTAGGGGTCCGATTTCCTTTTTATTCCATAAGAGTTGTCCCTGCACCATTTTCCAAAAAGCCCATCCTTGCCTCAGTGATTTGCAAGGCGACCTCCCTCACTGTTTAACTTTTACCTCTTTTGGTCTTGAGTATTTTCATGCTCAGAAAGTCAAACCACACATATGTATTAAGTGCCAACCATGTACAAGGCACTGGGTTACCATGATGAACATGGCAGACGCAGTCAGTGCGTCCATGGAGCTTACAGTATGGCAAGGACGACAGGTGAATAGCTACGGCCACTTAATTTACAATTATAAATGCTATAAGGCCTTAGGAGGGACAAATCTTGCTCTGAGAGGAACAGAGAAAACAGCTTGTACCCAAGGAAGTGGTGATAAAGCGAGTCTTTAGTGGAACTTTGATATAGAGATGGCAGGAATGGTGGGAAATATGTTCTAACCAGAGGGAACAGCATGTGAAAAGGCCCTGTGGTAGATGCTTAAAAATTTGATATTTATCCTAAAGGCACCGTCCAGTCACTGGAGTATCAATGCAATTAGATTATATCTGTGAACAGCCCCACTAACTGCTGTGTGGAGAATAAATTCTATGGGGGCAAGAAAGAAAGCCCTGAGACCAGTGAGGAAATTATTGTAGTCCTTAAAGGAAGAGACAGTGTGTCATAGACTGGCATGATGGCTGCGGAGATGGCAATCATTGGTCAGATTAAAAGGTATTTTGAGCTAATATTTCAAATGGATAACCAACAAAAACCTTTTGTATAGCATACGGAACTCTACTCAAAGTCATGTGCCAGCCTGGTTGGGAAGGGGTTTTGGGGGAGAATGGATCCATGTATATGAGTCCCTTGACTATTCACCTAAAACTATCACAGCATTGTTAATTGGCTATACCCCAATACAAAACGTTTTTGGTGTTAAAAAACTAAATTAAAATTATATATATATATGAAAGGTTCAAAAAAATCTTGATATGGCAAAATTTTAAAAAAGTTAATTTTGGGCTAACATGATTTTTCCTGGGGGCTTCCTAGGTGGCTCAGTGGTAAAGAATCCACCTGCAATGCAGGAGACTCAGTTTGATCCCTGGGTTGGGACGATCCTCTAGAGAAGGAAATGGTGACCCACTCTAGTATTCTTGCCAAGGAAATCCCATAGACAGAGGAGCCTGGAGGGCTACAGTCTGTGGGGTCGCAAGAGAGTTGGACACTATTGAGTGATTAAACAGCAGCAGCAATGATTTTTCCTTCTCTGCTCGATCGCTGTTCCTTTTCTGGTTGAGTTTTCTGGGTGAGAAAAGCTGTGTTCCTGCCAAAGATACGTATGTGTTCTGGAGGATATATTTGCCACAGATGGTCTTTGGAATTCTAGCCAAGAGAGTCACTGGACAGCCCCTGGACCCCAGGGTTTTCTGGAATTAATTCAACAATGGCCACCTATTAATAGCAGTATGTTATTTATGAACAATGAGTGGATAGTTCTTTCTTCAAAACACTGATTAGCTATTGCATCCTGTGTCACCCCAGCTAATGCTAACGAGATAAGTAAGGGAGAGGGGGAAGAGTTTTTATCTGTTTTATTTTGCATTAGGGCGTGCTTGAAATCTCACCAAAAAATGTTGGTTTGGGGATTGGAATTCAGTACTTTGACTTCTGGCCCAACCCCATTTATATAAGATCACAAAATACTCTTTTGCAAGCCATTTCCTACTAGAGTGCTTCAGGGTAATTAATAGGGTATAAGAATACCCACTCCCATATTCTTGCCTGGGAAATCCCATGGACAGAGGAGCCTGGAGGGCTACAGTCCACAAAGTCGCAGAAAAGTCACACCCGACTTAGCAACTGAACAACTGGACGTTTAGTCCATCTATGCGTCTAGGAGGTGGAGGCTTGGTGAGCATATTACATTGTCTATTACATAAGCCCAGGTGGCCAAAAAAAAAAAAAAATCTACTTTTCTGCTATTATTAGTGGTGATGGTGGTGATTATTGTTTTGCTCTACATGCTAATACCTCCTTCACTCTTTCCTTGCTCTGAGAGTTCTTTCTCTTTTAGTGGAAATCTTTGGGTGTCCTTGAAAGGTGTTCAGTTCTATGCCAGGTTTGAGTGCGGGGCCCTCTGCTTAAGACACATGATAGTTTGGCTGTCAGCAGGCAATCTGTGCCCCTGGCAAGACTCTTGGCGTCATCTCAGGCTGTGGTGGGGGAAGGAAGGTACGTGGATGGAGTCAGAGAGGGAAGCTTCCTGTCCAAAGAAACTGATCATCTAGCTGGAGGTGAAACCTAAGGGAGGTGCCTCAGGCTGAGCCAGGGAGGTGGATTACAGGCAGGAAGCAGGAAGCAGCTCCCCAACACCCCTCATCTGCTCCTCCTTCTCTTTGGCAGCCAGAAGTAGGTGCACAGGTGAAATTGTAGCCCGGAGATGCTAACAATGGCTCGTGCCCTCCCTGCCCCAATCTAGTGCAGCTGTATTATCAGTGGATCCCCCATCTCCAGCCTCCTCCGGGGTCAGCCCAGTGGCTGAAACAATGGCCTGTTCCCTCCCAGCCTTGCCCATTTCTTTGAATCCCTCGAAACTCCATGTTGATAAGGCAGCACTGTCTTGACTTCCTCCATTCAAGCTTAACTGGCCTCTTCCCACCTCGCGGTGAGCGGAAGAGCAGCCCCTCATTGCCTCTGGCAGCCAACCAGCCAGGTCCCTTCCCACCCCCGGCCCCGCAACAACTCCAAGATCGAGGACAATGAGGAGAGAGGTGGTCAGACCCAAGTCCCCAGGGTGATGTGTGGGGTCTGCCTCTCATGAGCTCCATGGTTCCTGATTTTCATCACCCTCTTCCCAACTTTGCTGGATCCCTGCTTCTGACCATAATGGCAGCACAGGTTCATATCTCAACCGGACCACTGGACCAATGGGCAAGTGACTTCCCTTCCCTCTGCTCCAGTTTTCTCATCTGTCAACAAAGACAGTCATAGGAACAGGAGTTCCTATGACTCCAGGAGTTCGGGACAATAGGGCAACCACCTCAGGAGTTCGAGACAATAGGACAAGCACCTCACTTGCATCAATTAAGTTCGTCCTCTAGATGCCTTAAGGCGTGGGCACCACTGTCATCATCCCATGTAACAAAAGAGAAAACCAGGATGGGGAGAGGTTCAGTAGCTTGTCTGAGCTTGCCAGGAGCAACAGCGGTGGGGTTTGAACCCAGGCTCCCTGGTTCCAGAGTCTGTGTTCTTTATCAACAACAGTATTAATGATAACGTCCTAATTTAATGAGCTGTTGAACAGATTTAACGCGATGACATAGGCAAAAAAAGCTTCATCCAGTGCCCAGCACCTGATGAGTACTTACAGTAGATGTGAGTTATAATCATAATTACCTCATTTTATGTTGTAGAGTTATATATTAATATATAAACATATGCTGTAAGTACTTCACGTTTTAATATGTAGTTCTACCTTGTTGTTATGGTTACAGGGGCCGGCGTAACTTTTTCTGCAAAGGGCCAGGTAGTAAAGATCTGAAGCTTTGTGGGCTGTAAATCTCTGTCAGGGCCACTCAGCTCCACTGCTCTAGCAGAGGCACCCATGGATAATACGTGAAGAAATGGGTGTGGCTGTTTTTCAATAAAACTTTATTTATAAAAGCACACCATGAACATCAGCTTCCAGGTGGCACAAGTAGTATGAAGAACCCACCTGCCAGTGCAGGAGACGTAAGAGGCATGGATTTGATCCCTGGGTTGGGAAGATCCACTGGAGGAGGCATGGCAACCCACTGCAGTATCGTTGCCTGGAGAATCCCATGGACAAGCGAGCCTGGTGGGCTACATTCCATGGGGTCACAAAGAGTTGGACACTGCTGAAGTGACTTATCACACAGGCACGCCCACCACAAAGGGCCGTACTTTGCCAAGACCAGATATAGTAAGTATTAATATGTATCAGCAGTTTCTTTTCCGTGTTCCTCTGTTTAGATCCTGCTTTTCCCTTCCTTTTTCGCCAGGCCAACCTTTCTCTCCGTTGTTCTGGTCTTTTAGGAGGCGTGTCAGGCCACTGGAATGTACTTGCTCTCCTGACACCAGGCTTGTTTGTGTGATAGAGACACGCAGGCTGAGGGTGGTGGGAACTCAGCTCAGGCTGCTCTTCCCGCCCCCATTCCTGAAATGTAGAAGTCACTGTTCCCCTAAACCGTCACTGGGCTTCTGTGCCTCAGAGAAGCCCAGGAGGATTTCTAGGCTCCTCTCCCCAAAGCCCTCACTCCTGCCATGCTGGCCTCTCTCCTCTTCCTCAGAGCAAGAGTAGCGCCTCCGTCGCTTCCTCAGACACACCAGCTATGCTCCTACCTCCGGATCTTAGCACTGGCTCTTCCCTCTGCCCGGATCCTCCTTCCCTTCCTCCTAGCAACCTCATGGCTTCTCTCTTATCTCCTCCAGGTCTTTACCAGAAGGCCACCTTCTCAGCATCCACCCGATTAAAAAAAAAAAAATTATTTATTTGCCTGTGTCAAGTCTTAGCTGCGTCCCATGTGGGATCTTCCATTGCGATGCTTGGGTCAGTAGCTGTGACACAGGGGCTCAGTTGCTCCGAGGCATGTGGGATCTTCCTGGACAAGGGATTGAACCTGCATTCCCTGGGGTTCAATTCTTAGCCACTGGACTGCCAGGGAAGTCCCCACCCAATTTTTAAATTGCCCACCCAGCACTTCCCACTCAGTCCCCTGCTTTGTTTCTCCCTTTGGCACGCTCTAGTTATATGTCTCCCCACTTTACTGTGGCCTCCACAATGGCAGGCGGTTTTATTGGTTTTGTCCACCAATGTGAATTGGAACCTTCTAGAACATGAATAGTAGGTGGCTAATAAACATGTGTTGGATGAGTGAGTACTACAGTTTCATTCATTTTTATTGCTGAGTAGTATCCTATGGAGGTATCACAGTCTGCTTATCCTGTTGATGGACATTGGTTTTATTCTTGATTTATCTTATAAACAGAGTCGTTGTGAAATTCTCTGACCTTCCCCCAACTCTTCACTTGGAGAAGGCTTATAAATGCTTATAAATCTCCCATTAAATGGTACATTCTTAGAGACCTTTTCCTGGCCCAGTCACCACCACCTTCAAGTCTAAATTAGGTCTCTCCTCAGCATTCCTCAGAGTGCTTATCAGAGATGGGGAAGCAATGGAAACAGTGACAGATTTTATTTTCTTGAGCTCCAGAATCACTATGGCAGCTATGAAATTAAAAGACACTTGCTCCTTGGAAGAGAAGCTGTGACAGACCTAGGCAGTGTATTAAAAAGCAGAGAAATCACTTTGCCGACAAGGATCCATATAGTCGAATCTATAGTTTTCCAGTAGTCATGTATGGATGAGAGATTTGGACCATAAAAAAGGCTGAGCATCAAAGAATGGATGCTTTTGAACTGTGGTGCTGGAGAAGACTCTTGAGAGTCCCTTGGACTGCCAGGAGATAAAACCAGTCAATTCTAGAGGAAATCAGTCCTGAATATTCATTGGAAGGACTGATGCTGAAGCTGAAGCTCCAGTACTTCGGCCACCTGATATGGAGAGCTGACTCATTAGAAAAGACCTTGATGTGGGGAAAGGTTGAAGGCAAAAGGAGAAGAGGGAGGCAGAGGATTAGATGGTTGGATGATATCACCGACTCAATGGACATGAGTTTGAGAAAACTCTGGGAGACGGTGAAGGACAGGGAAGCCTGGTGTGCTGCAGTCCGTAGGGTCACAAAGAGTCGGATGTGACTTAGCAGCTGAGCAAAAAAAAAAAAAATGGTGGGAACCATGGAGGGTTCTGAGCAGAGGAGAGACGTGATCTGATTCAGAGGTGCACAAGCTCCTCTGAACACTGTGGGGGAGGTGGAATCAAATTGTGGCAGGGGGAGGGTAGAAACTGGAGATTGGGGAGGAAGCGACAGTACTGGTTCAGGCCGATAGGGGGTGGGACTAGCTGTGGAAATAATGAGTGGTTGGATTCGGGCAACCTTTTTTAAATGTTTCATTGTGGTAAGATACATATAACATGGGTTCCCAGGTGGCTCAGTGGGTAAAGAATCCACTTGCAATGCAGGAGACACAGGAAACAGAGGTTCGAGCCCTGGAGGAGGACATGGCGACCCACTCCAGTATTCTGGCCTGGAGAATCCCAGGGACCAAGGAGCCTGGCAGGCCACAGTCCATTGGGTTGCAGAGAGTCGGACACAGCTGACGAGGCTGAGCATGCACACACACATAACATAATATTTACTATTTTGAGGTATACGATGTAGTGGCCTTTGGTACATTCACAATGTTGTACAACCATCAGCTCTTTTAGTTTTACAGCACTTCATCACCCCAGTAGGAAACCTTATACCTGTAACTATGTGCTCAGTCTAGCTAAGTCGTGTCCAACTCTTTGAGACCCCACAGACTATAGCCCACCAGTCTCCTCTGTCCCTGGGATTTCCCAGGCAAGTATACTGGAGTGGGTTGCCACTTCTTCTCTACTACTTGTTGCTAGTCACTTCCTATTCTCCTTCCCTTCCTCCCCAGTTCCTGGCAACCACCAGTTCCAGATATGATTTGAAGGTTGACCAGTAGGATTTCTGGATGGATGGTTGGTGAGGGCTCAATGAATTAATGTGCAGAAAATACATAGGCGACTGAGCAACTTCACTTTCACTTTTCACTTCCATGCATTGGAGAAGGAAATGGCAACCCACTCCAGTGTTCTTGCCTGGAGAATCCCAGGGACGGGGGAGCCTGGTGGGCTGCCATCTCAGGGGTCGCACAGAGTCGGACACGACTGAAGCAACTTAGCAGCAGCAGTAGCAGCACATACTAGGTGCTCTCAACTGAAATGGTGGTGATGGAGAATGCTTTCCTACAGCTTTGCTCTAATGCTAAACTGGCCTCCCTATCTAATTAGAATTCTTGCTTGCTGGCTGAGTGTACAGTAGAGCCAGGATCTCTCGCACTTCCAGTCTGGCTTGGGTAGGGGTGGGGGAAGAGTACTGAGAAAAGCCAAGCCAGCACCATTCGTTCTGGAACACCATCCAACTCCAGCCCTGATTTCCCAGAACCGTGCAGGAAAATGTCCAGGGAAGGGACAATGCCACTGATGGGAGTTCTGGCAAGCGTGGCCTTGGCTTCCTGAGGCTGCTGTTATACCAACGAGTGGTTGTTGGCTCTCCAACCAAGATGGTGGCTTTCAGCGCAAGATCAAGAAGCAAACTCGTCCTCATCATGGTTGTGCCCCCATGTCCTTACGTGGTTTCACACAGATCCCTACTCCATCCTCTGTTGCTGACATCTCTGAAAGATGCGTAAGACTCTTTGTTATTGTCATTGTTGTTTAGTCACAAAGTCATGTCTGACTCTTTTGCAACCCCATAGACTGTAGCCTGCTAGGCTCCTCTGTTCGTGGGATTTCCCCAGACAAGAATACTGGAGTGAGTTGCCATTTCCTTCTCCAGGGAATCTTCCTGACCCAAGGACTGAACCCAAGTCCCCTGCATCGCAGGTGGATTCTTTACTGCTGAGCCACCACGGAGGTCATGAGACTCTTCATCCCTTTCCTTATATTGGTGATGTGTTGTGCTTTCTAAACAGACCTCTTTGCTTGGGCTCTGTTCTTAGCTTTCTGCCTCCCACCATCTCTCCCTCACTCAGTGCATTATCCTCCTTTGTCCCTTCTCCCCCTACCTCCATTGATATTTATCCTCCCTGTTATCTAGACTTTATTGCCAGTTCTTGTCCTGTGCAGGATGGTAGAGCTTAAAGAACAGGCCCCATAGAGTCCTGAACTCTGATCCCACTTCTGCCACCTTTGAAGTTGTTTTGATTTTGAGCAAGGCATTTAATCTTCCTAAGTGGAATTTATTCACCTTGCTTAGCTAAGATTTTCTGGTTCTTCTCTGATTACACAATGGGATGTCTTTTCCCCTACCTCCTTCAAGACAGGCATGGCCATGTAACTTGCTTTAACCCATAGAATATGAGAGGAACATCACAGGTGTCTCTTCCAGGTAGAAGCTTTAAGAGGCAGTATATGATTCACTGCGTTTCCTTTTTCCTGCCTCCACCATCAGACACACCCAGAGAGGGAGCCTTCCTCAGTCTAGATGCTGGAGAGAGAATGGTGTAGAACAGAGTCCTCAGCCCAGCTGCAGTGGACATGTAGCATGAGCAAGAAAATAGACCTGTGATGTTTTCAGTCACTAAGATTTGGAGTTTTTGTTACTGTAGGATGATGTAGAATATTCAGAATGTATATTCATCATCTGTTCACTGGGGCTAATGTCTAAGCACAATATTCTCATGAGGGGTATGTAGACTCACATTTCAATTTCCAGCTAACAAAGATTATTTCCCTTCTGCTTTCTTCCTGTGGGGAGGGCTCCACTTCCTGTCTCTGTTTTTCAGTCTTTAAAAAATTATTTATTATTTGGCTGTGTCGGGTCTTAATTGCGGCACGAGGGTGCACAGACTCTCTAGTTGCGGCGTGCAGGCTCAGTCGTGGCATTGGCTTAGTTGTTCCGCAGCATGTGAGGTCTTAGTTCCCCGATCAGGGATCGAAGAACCCACATCCCCTGCATTGCAAGGCAGATTTTTAACCACTGGACCACCAGGGAAGTCCCTGTTTTTCAATCTGGAAAAAAAACATTGACAAAGAGTTGACTTTTCCTTTGGGGGAGATGAATGGTTTCTAACCCCCTGGGCATTGATTCAGTCACCCTCAACCTCCTTTTTCTTATGACTTCTTTCTCTCTCCTTCCCTAACCACATTGTAACTGTGGAGGGGTGAAGGAATCTCTGTTTTAACTCATTCAGTTTTTAACTCTTACCATCTTCAGCTTCCTTTTCCCCACCTCCCCTTTGCCTGCTCTACTCCCGCTCACCCCACCAGGGAGTTTATCCTCGGGTTCTAGAACCCACAGTGTTCCTCCACTATCTTTGATTTCTTGCTTGCTTAGCACCCCCTGGGAATCAGCTGTAGTAGCAAATTAACAAATAGCGCTGAGGTACCTCAAGTTTGAAGACATTTCCTTTTGCTCACCTAAGCAGGATGCTGGAGCAACTGCAAATCCACTGTCCACTACTGTAAATCCTTCTTCATCATTGCGAGAGAATCCGTCAGGATCACTGAAGACCCAAGCAGAAGATCTTGGCCAAGCCTTCTTGCTGTTTCGGCTGCACTGGCTGTTGTCATATTGATGAAGCTCCTGGGACCGTTGCCAGCAGCCTCTAGGATTAAATCAATAGAGTTTGCAAAAGTAAAAGCTTCTTTTGGAGGCAGGGAATATATTGGTTTATTTTTTAATGATAAAGCCTCAAGGAGCATCTTCATGGATGGCAGAGCCAGCAGAGAAAAAGGCCGGGAAGACCCAGATATTTGAAGACGTGCATAGGGGAGCAAATGAAGGAGGTGTCACCTGGGGCTTGGGGCTTTCCAGAAAATCTGTTTAACTTGGGTTGCCAATGCAACAGCTGGGAGAGTTGGAAGAGAACGTGAAAGATGCAGACGGACCGCTGCTGAGATGTAGAGAGAAATGAAATAGATGAGGATTCATTTACTCATTAGACCAACATTTATTGCGGTCTTGCTGTGTGCTCAGCACTGGGATGGGTGCTGAGGATGTAATGGTGAGTGAATTCTGTGACAAGTGTTCTTAGAAGAGGTGAGGAGGAGAGAAGATCCAGGAGAAGGTCATGTGAAGACAGAGGCAGAGATTGGAGTGATGCTCCTGAAAGCCAAGAAACACCCAGAGTCACCAGAAGCTAGGAGAAACAAGAAAGGATCCTCCCCCAGAACCTTTGGAGGGAACTTCTTGCTGACGCTTGAATTGTGGATTCCTAGCCTGGATAACTGCTAGGGAATAAATTTCTTTTATGGGTTTTTATGGGTGGGTTTTAAGCCAGTCAGTCTGTGGTAATTTATTACAGGAGCCATAGAAAATGAATATAGATGTACCTATGAAGTTTGAGATGTCTCTGGGAAGGTACAACAGGACACAACCATTGCCAGAACCTCACTATGGATCAGGGAGGAAATGGAGGATGAAGAAATACCCCAACTCCCCATCTTTTCCTCCAGTCTCTTGCTTCCCATTGGCCAAACCCACCCAGAAGGCAGGAGATGAGGAAGGCTGGATAATGCCATTTACCAGAGGAAGTCCTGCTTTTCCCAGGACACAGAGCAAAGCAATGAGTAGATAGATGGGAGGAAAGGGCAGAAGGAGGCAACAAAACACATCAAAATGTGTAAGGCCCCCTAGAAAGTGGATCTAGGTAAAAAATGGAAGAAAACTGAGCCCCAAGGAGAACCAACATTGAGAGATTTAGTAGAAAAGGGGGCGTGAGAAGGAGAAAACAGAGAAATAGTGACAAGAAAGTTAATAGGAAGACATCAAAGGGGGGCATGACCAAGTCACCTGAGTGGAGAAATGTGGCCCTGGGATTTGGCAATCTAGAGGAATTTGGCGACCCTCGCTAGAAGAGTTTGAAGAGGGACTTAGTTGTGGCACATGGGATCATCGATCTTTCCGTGCAGTGCGCAGGATCTTTAATTGGCCTTTGAACTCTTAGTTTCAGCATGTGGGATCGGGTTCCTTGACCAGGAGTCAAACCCAGGCCCCCTGCACTGGGAGCGCAGTCTTAGCCACCGGACCACCAGGCAAGTCTCCAGGATGCTATAAATCTTGAATGGCCATACAAGGTTTAGAATCAGAAAAGCAACTGGTTGGGTTCATCCAGAGGTGTACTTTTCCTGGGAGTGATATATAACCATCCTACGTGAGACTGACAAGGAAGGTGATTAAGGTAGGAGAGAGTGCTGGGAAATGGTGGAGTCAGCGGGGTACAGGACTTCCGAGTTGGTTAGCTGGGAGGAGGAGTGGTTAAAGAGAAAGATGATGGGAGGGGCATTTGGCATTTTGTTGCTTGCGGGTGTGCATGGCTCAAGTGGCTTGGAGTTGACATTGGTTGTTGAGGAGGAGGTAAAGATGTCCTCCAGTGATCAGGGATAGAAGGGATGAGCTTGGACAATGGTCTCTCCACATGGAAATTGAAGATCATAGTTATAGGCTCTCCCAGAGTCTTGGGACTTCCTTGGTGGCTCATCAGTGAAAGATCCACCTGCCAATGCAGGAGACACAGGTTTCATACCTGGGTCAGGAAGATCCCCTGGAGAAGTGGCAACCCACTTCATTATTCCTGCCTGGGAAATCACATGGACAGAGATGTCGCAAAAGAGTTGGACACGACTTAGCAACTAACCAACAGCCAGATTTGCTCCTAGCTTTTGTTTTCCTGTGGACCCCAGCATCCTGGCTGCAGAGGCTTTGACCTTGGGCTTCCTGCTGAGCCCAGTGGCCCTGGGAGGGACCTTTGTGGCCTTGTTTGGTTTGGGGGAGGGGATCTCTTGGCCTTGCTGCCTTCTCAGGGCCTTCTCATTGGCTGCACCTGGTTTTGAGGGAGCCTTCTTCACCTCAGCTGGCTTCTTGCATACCTTTCTCACCTCACCTGGGTTGGGAGGGTCCTTCTTTGACTCTCTTGCGGCTCTTCTTAGGGTCATCATTGCAGATGTCTCCCTGGTTTGGATTTTCCTTTTATTTGGGGGAACTAATTTGAAGCCACCACTGGCCCTCTGTGCTCGGAGTTAATTGTTTTCAGGATATTTCCAGGTTTGGATTTAAGCCAAAGGGTAGATGGAATGTATAGAGAAGATGCCAAGGGAATGGAGGATCTCGCTGACCACGGCACAGGAATGACAGTACAACGAGATCGGAGAACAAATCTCCCCTCGGTAGCCTGAACATACTGGGGAGCGCGGCTATAAATTGGACCAGGAGCCAGAGTTCTCACATCATTCAGGTGTCTCCAGGGTGTCTCCAGGTGTCTCCTTACTGGGAAGACTGTCTTTTTTTACGTGAACTCTAGTTGGTTCACAATAATTTTTAAAGTAATTAATTACTTTACAATATTGTGATGGTTTTTGCCATACCTCAACATGAATCGGCCAGAGGTGTTAGTTTCAGGTGTACAGCAAGGTGGTTCAGACATATATACACACACACACACATAATCTTTTTCAGATTCTTTTTCATTCTAATTACTACAAGACATCGAATGTAGTTCCCCATGCTGTACAGTAAATTCTTGTTGTCTGTCTATATATTGTGGTGTGTATTTGTTAATCCCATACTCCTAATTTATTCATTCCCCCACCCCCTTTCGCCTTTGGTAACCATAAATTTGTTTTCTGTATCTGTGAGTCTGTTTCTCTTTTGTAAAAAGTTCATTTGTATCATTTTTTTTTTAGATCCCACGTATAAACCATATCATGTATGTGTCTTTCTCTGACTTGCTTCAGTTAGTATGATAATCTGTAGGTTCATCTGTGTTGCTGCAAATGGCATTCCTTCCTTTTTTATGGCCGAGTAATATTCCATTGTTTATAGGCACCACATCTTGCTTATCCATTCCTCTGTTGATGGACATTTAGGTTGCTTCCATGTCTTGGCCGTTTTAAATAGTGCTGCTATGAATATTGGGGTGCATAGATCTTTTCAAATTAGAGTTTTCATGTTTCCCAGAGGTATGCCGGGGAGTGGGATTGCTGGATCGCATGGTAGCTCTAATTTTTGTTTTCTAAGGAGCCTCCATACTGTTTTCCCATAGTGGCTGCACCAGTTTACACTCCCGCCAACAGTGTAGGAGGTGTTTTAGTACAGCCTGAAGGAGGTGAGAGAGAGCAGCCAGTGTGAAGCATGTGTGTAGAGGAAAATCCGAAAGAGAAACACCAAACTGCTAGCACTGATTATCTCTGGGAAGTGCAGTGGTGTAAGGACTTTTCACTTTTCAAGTGACGTATTATACATTTTAAGAACTAAACATACAATAAACACATATTCCTATTATAATTAAAACCATTTGTTTTCTAAAAGGGATCTTGAGGGCTGTCTGAGGAAAAAGTTATCTGCAAAGGTCAGTGACTAAAAGCGTATGAGGGGAACTCTGAAAATCAAGGGGTGGGGGAAAGGAGAAAGATAAAGAACAGGGTTTTTTTTTTTTTTAATTAAGATTCACATAACTAAAGTGAACAGTTCAGCAAATCAACTATATTTCACAACCTAAATGTCCATCAACAGATGAATGGATAAAGAAAATTTGGTGCACTTATACGATGGAATATTACTCAGCCGTGAATAGGAGGGAAATGGGGTCATTTGTAGAGATGTGGATGGACCTAGAGAGTATCACACAGTGAAGTAAATCAGAAAGAGAAAACTGAATATTGTATATTAGCACATATATGTGGAATCTAGAAAAATGGTATTGATGATCTTATTTGCAAAGCAGAAATAGAGACACAGAAGTAGAGAATAAATGTATGGATACCAAGGGGGGAAGTGGGGAGAGAATTGAGAAGGGGAGGAATTGAGAGGCTGGGATTGACACATACACACTCTTGATACTATGTATAAAATAGATAACTAATGAGAACATGACTGTTCACAGCACAGGGAACTCTGCTTAATGCACGGTGGTGGCGTGAATGGGAAGGAAGTCCCATAAGGAGGGATATATGTACATGGCAGGTTCACTCTGCTGTACAGTAGAGACAACAACATTGTAAAGCAACTATACTCCAATAAAAATTAATTAATAAAAAGTAAAATGACAGTTGAGTGGCATTTAGTAGTTCTCCACCACCACCTTGATCTAGTTCTCAAATATCTTCATCACCCCAAAAGGAAACACTGTAGCCATTATGCATTCCCCCTCTTCCTCCCCGCTATTCTTGAGGTAAACAGAAGATTGAAACCACCCCAAAGTGGGTAAATGGATAAATAAATTGTGATGTATCCATACAATGGGATATTTTTCAGCCATAAGAAGAAGCAAATTATGGATACATGCCACAGTGTGGATAAACCCAAGAACATTATGCTATGTGAAGGAAGCCAGACACAAAAGCTTGTGTATTATAGGATCCCGTTTGTATGAAACATCTGATGGGTGTTTTTGCAACATTTATTTTAAGCCTGATATTCAGGGAGTGGACTCACTGTGTTTTGTTCCTGAAAATGCTTCGGATTTGAAAGACAACCTGATCAGCCATGATAAGAGTAGGTGTTTATACTCTTCAGTGAAGGGAGGGGAATGAGACTACATGACTAAAAAAGAAATTGAAAAAGTTAATAATACTAGTGGTGGCATTTGAAATAAAAACAATAAACATTGATTGCATGATTACAATGAGATGAACCTCGTGTTATGCTTTCATAAGCATAGAACGTTTTCTGATCATCATAAGAACCAGAGTAAACAAGAACAAAATACTCAGATTTACTGAATACATACTGGGTTGGCCAAAAATTCATTCGGGTTTTCAGAAACATCTTACAGAAAAACCTGAGTGAACTTTTTGGCCAACCCAATACTATGTACCAGGCCCTGTTCTGCATGTATTATTGAGTGTATCCACTCATTACATTCTCAGTCAGCCCTAGGAGGTAGGTGCTACATTTCACATTATATGTGTGTGTGGAAACCAAGGCTTGGAGAAGGAAACTCCTTTGCCCCAGGCCAAAACCATGTCTGACCCTGAAATCCTTTCAACTGCCCTGCTCTATGATTTCTCATGCAGATATATCCAGTTTTCTGAGCAAAAGCACAATTTAACTGCCCTGGTAGACTTCTCTTTTCAGAACCAAAGAATTGGAAATCATTGTGTACTTTAAAAAATAAATAGCACATAAATCTATTTAAATTTGTATTTATTATTTGGCTGTTCTGGGTCTTCGTTGCTGCACACAGACTTTCTCTAGTTGCAACGAGTGGGGGTTACTGCCTAGTTGCTGTGTGCAGGCTTCTCGTTGCAATGGCTTCTCTTATTGCGGAGCACTAGCTCTAGGCACACAGGCTCCATACTTGCCAGACACAGGCTCTAGAGTGCAGGCTCAGTAGCTGTGGCACCTAGCTTAGTTCCCCTGCGGCATGCGAGGTCTTCCTGGACCAGGGATCGAACCTGTGTCCCTGCAATGACAAAGGATTCTTAACCACTGGACCGCCAGGGAAGCCCCAAAACTTTTAGTGTTGGGATTTAAATTTTCTCTGAGATTTTCCTGCTGACATAAAGGATCTTTTGTGTGTATGTGCCTGTACTGTGTATGTTAAAAGTAGGTCTTTGCAGTTGTCTCCGAGACTTGACTTGCCGTGTAATTAAAAGCCCGCCTCATGCCACTGGCCATGGTGCTGAAACATTCTGGGCATCGCCAGAGTTGCCCTTGTTAGTGCTTCACATCCATCGGTCTCAAGCTGATCCGCTGGTGGAGAGAGTTCGAGATATCTGCGATTTCAAGAAAGACCCTTTGGATTGTTGGAAGTTGATATTGATTGTTATGACCCATTCTGGCTGGTCTTATGAAGAAGTGGACTAGTATGCAACGGTTGATAATTACTATATTAGATTGTGTCAGTGGCTGGAACTCAGGTGAAGACTGATCCAGTTGGCCTCATCATGGTTAAAATCCCAGGTATACCCCAACTCCAGTTTTTAAGTAAAGGCCAAAACATCCACCTTCTAGCAAGTAGGCGTAAGCTGTTGAGTGGTCTGTGGGGACCCCCACCAGCATGACTTTGAAGTGAACCATAGCATATATATGACCTTGAGCAATCTGTTTAGCCTCTCTGAGCCATAATTTTCTTATCTGGAAAGTGGAGCTTGCAATAGAACCTACCTTGTAGAATTTTTGCAAGGAATTAACTGAAACAGTGAGTATATAGTGGTTAACTTGGTGTCTGCCCAACAAAGTGCTCAATAAATTGCAGCTGTAATTATGATTGTTGTATCTGTTAATGGCCTCATAATAGTTGATCATATTTCTAAATTAAACCATGGCATCTGTTTAGTGGAGCAGGAAATATGTCCTATACCCAAGGCCTTGGTACCCCCTACTCTTTTCCTGGTAATGGTGAAAAGCATGGAAGTAACATGAAAATAAGACTTGCTTGGCTTCTCCCCACAATCTCAACTGCCTGATTGACTCATTGAAGTATCTGTTTCCTCAGAACACATCCATCAGGCAGCCCCTGTAGTAGAGACAAGACTTTGATGGGTTAACAAACCTGATTTGATTTTTCGCACTAACTGCAGAAGGCTGGAAATGAGATGGGAATGGGGCAAGGTACCACAAAGAGAAGGATGGATCATTTGGACGTTCTGCAAGGTCTTGCTAAGGGGCTGGGATCATCAGCTATGCCCACTTTACAAATTGATTTTCCTTGATGCTCTGGCTCCCAAGAACAGCTCCTATTCACAGACACGGCCCTTGTTCCCTGTAAAGAAATCACTGGGTCATTTCCTGTGTCACACACAGCCCCTCTCTAGGGCCACTGGGGGTCCTGATCTATCTTATTGTGGGGGAAGTTTTGTGTATCTGTATTCGCCTGTAGGGCTGTTTGCTAGTCTGACTTCCATGAGCCATTTCAGGAGCCAGCTTTTCCTCCCACCAGGGGTGCGTCTCTCCTCCTCATCTCCCTCCCTCTTCTTTTGGCCTCTTTGGCTGGCTGATTAGTCTGGATCCCGCTGACACAGGTGTTTTCTCCGTGAACCAATCGGGGAGCAGGAAGGCTCAGCTCAGCTCACAGAGGCATTGCTCACCACAGCTGTGAGTTAGAACCCAGGCTTTCTAAATAGGGAGGATCAGGCACAACTCAGGGTTGGGCTGAAAATGCCTCATCTCCCCCTGCCTGGACAACCTTTGACCTCTACCTGGGGAAAGAATCTCCTGTGCCAAGAACTCAGTACAGTGCACCAGGCACATCACTGCAGATTTCAAGGAGTTGATCTGTGTCCTTAACGTGCCTACAGAGATTTGGCACATGACGAAGTGAGGGGAGAGATGTGGACAGCAGGACCCACCCACCCTTCCTTTCTTCCATAGGTGTTTACTGAGCACCTACTCTGGAACAGATGCCCTCTTAGGTGCTGAGAACAAAGCATCAAACAAAACAAAGTGTTTTGCTTGTACAGGGCTTATAGTCTGTTAGGCAAAAGAAACAGAGAAACCAGGTAAAGGAGAAAAATACAGCAGGTGTTTGGGGGCAAGGGCCAAGGAAAAAATTAAGTAGGGAGATGGGGTAAAGGGCCTCACTGAGGATGAGAAAAGAGAAAAGACCTAGAAGAGAGGGAGGGAATCTTGTGGGTCTCTGGGGAAAGAGCATTCTAGGAGAGAGAATAGCAGGTGCAAAGGCCCTGGCAGTAAAAGGTGCCTTGTGTGTTTGAGAAAGATGGAGAGGCCAGTATGGTTATAGGTAAATGAACCAGGGGGAGAATGGAGGAGATGGGGGCAGGTCGTGCAGGACTGCTGGGAGGGCTTTGACTTTTCTTCTGAGTGAGGTAGTAGCCATGGGAGGGCTGTGACTGTTTCCATGTGCAGTAAACCAGAATTTTCTGTGCTGCGTCTTCATCTCATTCCAACATCACTCTTGATCCATGAAGGTCTTGGGTTTCACCTTGAGTGGAGGCAGAATACTGGTCCAGGCCTCCTGAATTCTCCTCCTCTGGGGTCAGAACATGGAGGAGAAGGCTTGGAGCAGAAAGGCGAGCCCCCACTTCTTTCTGGATGACTCAAAGCCACAGTAACCGGGGCTCCTCCTCCCCCCTGAAATAGATCTAAGGCAGCACTTTCCAAACTTCAGTGTGCACAGAGCCCCTAGAGATCTTGCTGAAGTGTATGTTCTGACTCAGCAGGTCAGCATGGGGCCTGATGCTCTGCTTTTTTTGCTGGGTGTTGGCCTCTGCTGTTTGGTTCCTGGACCATGTGTTAAGTAGCAAGGGTGTGGACCACACCTTAAGTAACAAGGGTGTAAGGTCAGTGTTGCAGGTTCCCATTTGGGGCGTGTCTTTGGACATTGGCAGGGTGCATGGAGAGAGAGGGAGGTGACATTTGATAGCCAGTGTATCTATGCATGCATGCCTGCTAAGTGGCTTCAGTCATGTCTGACTCTTTGCTACCCCATGGACTGTAGCCCACCAAGCTTCTCTGTTCATGGCATTCTCCAGTCAAGAATACTGGAATGAGTTGCCATGCCCTCCTCCAGGGGATCTTCTCAACCTAGGGATTGAACCCATGTCTTCTGCATTGCAGACAGATTCTTTACTGCTAAGCCATCAGGGAAGCCAGTGTATCCATACCTGACCAAAAAAAAATAAGAAAAAGAAATAAGATGGGCATGGGCAGCCTCTTTCTGTTGGTTTGCATGCTGACTAAGACTTCATTGTCATACTGGAGAGCTCTGGGTCTGAAACCCAGGTGACCACGGCAATTGAAAGCCCGATAATGCAGCCCATGAAAGTGCAGCTTGCTGCTGGTCTTGTGGGACTCTTCCTGGAACCTCAGCTCGAATCAGATACAAAGGAAGTCACATAGGGGCAGGAGGCCAGGGGGCCCCAAAAGTGAGGCAGCAGCTTGGTGCAGAAGCACACAGGGAGCTAGTTGGCAGAGAAGGAAAGCGAAATCATCAGATTCAAATCATGGCTTCAGAAGCCTCGGCAAGGGGAGGCCGGGGAAGGGCTTGGCATTGCTTCTTTGTGTACAAATATTGTCTCTTATTTTCTGGGCTGCAGGGTGAGGCAGAATGGAGTATTTGTGCAACACAGCCCAGCTTTGTTCTCTGTACTTCTAATGACCGTCAGCTCGGAGGCAGGAAGCCAATCAGAGATGATCGTCAGCAGGAATGGCTTTTGTTGACTCCCCAAATTGCCCTGAGTCTTGGATTTGCTTTTCAAAGTGTGCATGGAGCGTGGCTCGACTGCTTTCAGCTGAAGGCAAAGGCTGAAGCGGGTGACAAAGAAGACCTCTTTTCCTTTCTTAGACTCTTATTCCCAGGTTGCCTATTTCAGACTTTATTTTCACACCTGGAAAGTGGGTATATATTCCAACTCCTCCTCCTCCAGCCTGTAAGATCCCTTGGTTTTTATGAAACGTCCATGATACTAAATGTAACTCTAGAGCCAAACAGGATACCGAGGCTAGTTAAGTTTCCAAGAGAGAAAGCTGGGAGGAGGGCAGTAGTTCATCAACATGGCCAAGTTCAAGATATGCTATTTAATCCTTCTGCACAACAGTGGATTTCAGTGTTCCCAGAGGACACTGGACAATATCTGGAGATGAATTTTGGTTGTTATAAGTTTTGATTCTCATAACTGGAGAGGAGGATGCTACTGGCATCTAGTGGGTAGAGGCCAGGGATGCTGGTCAACACCCTACAAAATGCAGGACAGCTCCTGTGAAACCCCACCCACAGAGAATTGTTATTGTTGTTCGGTTGCTAAGTCATGCCTGACTCCCTGTGACCCCATAGACTGCCTCATGCCAGGCTTCCCTGTCCGTCACTATCTCCCGGGGTTTGCTCGAACTCATGTCCATTGAGTTGGTGATACCATCCAACCATCTCTCCTCTGCCACCCCCTTCTCCTTTTGCCTTCTGTCTTTCCCAGCATCAAGGTCTTTTCCAATGAGTTGGCTCTTTGCATCAGATGGCCAAAGTATTGGAGCTTCAGCGTCAGTCTTTGCAGTGAATCTTCAGGATTAATTTCCTTTAGGATTGACTGATTTGATCTCCTTGCTGTTCGAGGGACCCTCAAGAGTCTTCTCCAGCCCCACAGTCAGCCCCTCATCATGTCAGTAGTGTGGGAGTTGGGAGACCCAGCTCCAGAGTAACCAATTCCCTCAGGCTTTCTCCCTCTGGCATCCATTTCTCCACACCTAAGCCTCCTTCTCAGAAATTTCCAGCTTTGTTGTGTCAGTGTGTTAGTTGCTCAGTCGTGCCCGACTCTTTGCGACCCCATGGACTGTAGCCCACCAGGCTCCCCTGTCCATGAGATTTTCCAGGCCAGGATACTGGAGTGGGTCACCATTTCCTTCTCCAGGGGATCTTCCCAACCCAGGGATTGAACCTGGGTCTACTGCACTGCGGGCAGATTCTTTACTGACTTTTTTATTTAAAGTAATTATTGATATGTATGTTCTTATGGCCATTTTGTTAATTGTTTTGAATTTGTCTTCCTAGGTCCTTTCTCTTCTCTTCCTCTTTTGTTCTCTTCCAATATAAAATTTTAAAAATTAAATTAAAAAGAAAAGAAATTGCCAATTTTGTTTATTAAGGCTGTTGGCCTGAGGATGCTTCTGCAGATCTGGCCGGGGAAACAGGGATATTGTGGATCACCCGCTGATCAGCAGATCAGGTCCTGATATGAGTGAGCAGGACAGACCCTCCCCAAGGGCAAACCCTCCAGTGGGACTGTCTAGTGGCTGGAGCAGTGTTCCAGGTTTCAGGGAGGCACTTGTGCCCAGAGAGAGAGGGAATATGCCTCTAGAAATGGCCATATGACCTACACCTTCCCTCCTTTGGATCTTGAAAGGGCTGATTCTTGGAGGCTTGACTACCATGTTGTTCTTTATTGAGGTGAAATTCACATAGCAGTACTAGCCATTTTTAATTCCTTGGTATTCAGTACATTTGGAATGTGTTCAGCTATCACCTTTATCTAGTTCTAAAACATTAAGTAACCACTCACCATTGCCCACTCTCCCAGCCCCCTCAGTCCTTGGCAACCACCAGTCTGCTTTCGGACTATGGACTTGCTTGTTTTGAACATTTCATATCAATGGAATTCATACAATACATGGTCTTTTGTATCTGGCTTCTTTGACTCAGCATGATGTTTTTGAGGCCCCTCCACACTGCAGTGTGAGTTAGTGCTTCATTTTTATGGCAGAATAATATTCCATTCTATAGATATATCATATATTGTTTAACTATTCATTCCCTGATGGACATTTGGGTTGTTTCCACCTTTTGGCTAATTGTGAGTATTGCTTCTGTGAACATGTATCTGAGTACTGGTTGTCCAGTGCTTTTGGTGTATACCTAGGAGTGGAATTGCTAGCTTTTATGGTAATTCTATGTCTTAACTTTTTGAGGAGTCATCAAACTATTTTGCTCAGTGGCTGTACTGTTTTACATTCTCACTAGCAATGTACAGTGGTTCCAGTTTCTCACATTCTCACCAACACTTTATTTTTTAAATAAATCAACCCAGTTCTTTTTTTTAAAGATTTATTTATTTATAGCTGCACTGGCCTTTATTGCTGTGTGTGGGCTTTCTCCAGTTGCAGAGGGTGGGGGCTCCTCCGTTGTTGCCAGGCACGGGCTCTAGGGACATGGGCTTCACCAGTTGCAGCTCATTGGCTCAGCAGCTATGGTGTCCAGGCTTACTTGTCCTGCAGGGTGTGGGATCTTCCTGGACCAGGGATCAAACCCATGTCCCCTGCATTGGCAGGCTGATTCTTTACCACTAAGCCGCCAGGGAAGCCCACCAACACTTGACTGTTTTCTGTTTTTTTCATTCTTATCATCCTACTGGATGTGAAGTGGTATCTCATTGTGGTTTGATTTGCATTTTTCTAACCTTCTTTGGAGAAATGTCTTTTCAAACTCTGCCTGTTATTTAATTGGGTTGTCTTCTTATTGTCTAGTTGTAAGTGTTCTTTATTCTGATACTAGACCCTTATCAGATATATGATTTGCAAACATTTTCTTGCATTCTGTTGGTTTTTTTTTTCACTTTCTTGACAATGTCCTTTGATGCACCAATGTTCTAAATTTTGGCAAAGTCTGATTTGTCTATTTTTGCTTTTGTTGATCATGCTTTTGATATCAAACCTGATCACTGTATTTTATTTTTAATTTAATTTTTATTTTAAATTGGGATGTAGTTGATTTACAGTGTTGTGTTCGTTTCAGGTGTAAGCAAAGTGAATCAGTTATGTACACACACACACACACGTATATATATTCATTCCTTTTCAGATTCTTTCCCCATATAGGTTATTACAGAATGTTGAATAGAGTTCTCTGTGCTATAGAGTAGGTCCTTGTTGATTGTCTATTTTATATATAATAGTGTGTATATGTTAATCCCAAACTCCTAATTTATCCCTTCCCAACCCCACTTTCCGCTTTGGTAACCATAAGTTTGTTTTCTGAGTCTGTGAGGCTGTTTCTATCTTGTGAATAAGTTCATTTGTATCATACTTTAGAATCTACATATAAGTGATGTCATATGGCATTTGTATGTATCTGACTTACTGTATATGATAATCTCTAATTGCCTCCATGTTGCCACAAATAGCATTATTTCATTCTTTTTTATGGCTCAGTAATAGCCCATCGTATGTATGTACCACATCTTTATCCATTCTTCTGTGGATGGACATTTAAGATGGACATTTTGATATCTGATCTGATCACTGTATTTTAAATTGCGACCACCAACCTCCTCTCCTGCTTTTTCTCTCTGTGGCATTCACCGTACAGTACCGTATGCCTCTCTTCTACAAGGGCAGAAATTTCTGTGAGTTTTACTCTCAGCTGTGACCCTGTGCCCAGGACCTGGCACGCAATAGGTGCTAAATTGATATTTGTCCAATGAAGGTTGGAGGTGAGATGGAGGAAGAACATCTACAGTTTCCTTACGGAGTCATCTGCTGGGTTTTCATGGCAGTGAAACTCCTCTGTATGAAGCTATGTTGGTAGATCCATGTCATCATACGCTTGCTCAGACTCACAGAATGTATGACACCAAGCATGAACCATAGTGTAAGCTAAGGACTTTGGATGATAGTGATATGTCAGTGTAGGTTCATCACGGGTGACAAAATGCACCGCTCCAGTGGGGGACGTTCATAACAGGGCAGGCTGTGCCTATGTGGGGGCAGGGGACATGTGGGAAATCCCTGTATCTTCCACTCAGTTGTGCTTTGAATCTAAACAAAGCTGAAAAGATTTTCCTTAACTCTGTGATACTCCCTTTGAATATATGATTTTAGCCACCATCATAGCAAACTGCATCGTCCTCGCCCTGGAGCAACACCTACCTGATGATGACAAGACTCCGATGTCTGAACGACTGGTGAGTGATGTTTCCCCGCCGGGGTCTCTGCTTTGGGGGCAAACTGATGTGCCTGTGGGATCTGAGAGCAGACTGGGCTCTTAGTCTTGTCTCCAAGAACCAGATCCTGGGCCCCCTGCCTGTTGTTGTTTAGCTGCTAAGTCCTGTCCAACTCTTTTGTGACCCCATAAACTGGAACCCACCAGGCTTCTCTGTCCATGGGATTTCCCAGGCCAGAATATTGGAGTGGGTTACCATTTCCTTCTCCAGGGGGTCTTCCCAACCTAGGGATCAAACCCGTGTCTTCTGCATTGCAGGAGGATTCTTTACCACTGAGCCACCATGAAAGCCCTGGGGAACCTAAATTTCATGAATACTAATAATCTGGGGAGAGAGAAGTCCTCGCTGCCCATCCTCCACTCTTGCCCCCCAGCAGACCTTTTGTTAATCTGGAGAGGGATGGAGGGGTTACGTTGTCCATGAGGAGTCACATTCAGAACAAAATTTTGGGGAATTCTCTGGCAATTGGGTGGTTAGGACTTGATGCTTTCACTATCAGGGCCCAGGTTCAGTCCCTGGATGGGGAACTAAGATCTTGCAAGTCTGGTGGCACAGCCAAAAGAATTTAAATAAATAAATAAGTTTTTAAAAAAGAAAAACAAACAAAAATTCTTGTGAAAAATATTAACCATACATAGATACATGGAGAACAGTACCATGAACCCCTCATGAACTCCTCATCCAGAGACAACAAATATCAAGATTTTGCCTCACTTCATGTTTCCTTTTGTTTTTTATTTCCTTGGTTTGTTTTTCTTGGCCAAAGTATGTTAGGGCAAATCCCAGGCAATACGTCAATTCACTGCCATATACTTAAGTCTGCATTGCTCAAAATATGGGCACTTTCTGGGACTTCCTGGCAGTCCAGTGGTTAGTACTTAGTGCTTTCAATGCCATGGCCTGGGTTCAAACCCTGGTTGAAGAACTAAGATCCCGCAAGGCACATAGAGTGGCCAAAAAAGATGCTTTCTTACATCACCCCAGTGACATGTTGACATCCAGCACGCCAGTGGTTCCTGGGAATCATCAAAAACCCAGCCAGTAATCAAATATCCACAATTACATCAGAAATGGCATCTTACAGGTTGTTTTGTTTGAACCAAGATCCGTACATGGTCTAGATTTGATGTTAAGGCTTGTAATCTAAGGCAGTTATCTTCCCTCCTGCCATTGACTCTGCAGAAACCAGTCCAGTTGCCCTAAGGAAGGTCCCACATTCTGACTTTTGCGTGATTGCATGCTTGCTGCTGCTGCTGCTGCTAAGTCGCTTCATTCGTGTTCGACTCTGTGCAACCCCGTAGACGGCAGCCCACCAGGCTCTGCTGTCCCTGGGATTCTCCAGGCAAGAACACTGGAGTGGGTTGCCATTGCCTTCCCCATTGTGTGAAAGTGAAAAGTGAAAGTCAAGTTGCTCAGTCGTGTCTGACTCCTAGTGACCCCATGGACTACAGCCTACTAGGCTCCTCCATCCATGGGATTTTCTAGGCAACAGTCCTGGAGTGGCTTGCCATTGCCTTCTCTGGATTGCTTGCTTAGGGTATCATTTAGCTGGTTTCTCTTTCCCCAGGTTTACTACACATGAATATCAGCTCTGGAGTCAAAATCCAGTCAAAATCCAGTTTGATCTGGTGGAACTCTGCAGAGCTGTCAAGTAGCACTAAGTTCTCTCTTGATCCCAAGCCATCCCCCATCCCCCTGGTTTGCCTCCTGGCATTCTGACAACCCCAAGAAGGAGACCTCGCTCCTTCCCATCACCATTTCAAAGCCAGCTTTCAAAACTCAAGTGTAGGGAGAGAGAGATTTTAAAAGTCATTCCTTCCTAATCCACATAGTATTGATGATTTCAAGGCTCTTACATGTTAATAGCTGTGTATTGGGCTTCCAAGGTGGTGCTGCAGAAGAGCCTGCCTGCCAGTGCGGGAGATGCGGGTTTGATTCCTGGGTCGGGAAGATCCCCTGGAGTAGGAAATGGCAACCCACACCAGTATTCTTGCCTGGGAAATCTCATAGACAGAGGAGCCTGGTGGGCTACAGTTCATGGGGTCACAAAGAGTCAGACACAACCTAACACACATGCATGCAGTTATGTATTATAATGTGTTTCCTAAAAATAGATAACTAGTCCAGAAAAACAATGACTTAAAACTTTTTTGTTTGTTTTTGCTTAAGATCAGGCTAAGTAAAAAGAGTTTGTTTAAAGAATAGTAAGCAAATAGTAGTAGCGATGGTGAGCTGGTATGGGAAAGCTCATAGAGGCAGAATGAAAATGACTGAAGCTTGAGAAGCATTGTCATTAACAGATGAGGGAGACAGCAATGGAGAGGCTCTGAGGGAACAAAGCTTATAGCTTAATTCCAAGTATTAATACTATAGAGTGTCAGCTGGAAGCCAGGCCTGGCCGGAGGCCTGGTGGGGAGCTGGGAGCTGGAACATCAGTCATTTACCAGCCAGTGCAGAAGTATTCATTCCAATATTTTCTCAACCTGAACTGCTCTACTGGTGCACACCAGCTTAGAATCATCACAAGTGTCAGATTTGGGGGCTTGGAGGTGAGGTCAGTGCACAGGGACCAACCCCAGGGTCCTGGATGATGTATGTGACAAGTAAACATTCTAAACCAACGCTTTCTTGTGGAACTTTCTACAGTGATGGAAATATCCAACATCTGCACCGTCCAATATGTTAGCCTGGAATGGGACTAGTGTGACAGCAGAACTGAGTCTTTCGTTTTATTTCACTTAAATTTATTTTTTATTATATATTTATTATTCTTGGCTGTGCTGGGTCTTCGTTGCTCTGCCTGGGCTTTCTCTAGTGGCAGTGAGTGGGGGCTACTCTTTATTGCAGTGCACAGGCTTTTCATAGCAGAGACTTCTCTTGTAGAGCAAGGCTCCAGGTGCATAGACATCGTAGTTGTGGCACTCAGGCTTAGTTGCCCCATGGCATAGGGGATCTTCCCCAATCAAGGATCGAACCCGTGTCCCCTGCATTGGCAGGCAGATTCCCAACCACTGAACCACCAGGAAATCCCTTCATTTCAATTTAAATAGTCACACATGGCTGCCTAAGTAGTGTGTAAAGTTGGCCAAATGGAAAGGAGTCGTCTTCTCCATGCTTCTGTTTTTCTCGCAGTAGCCTTTGGACAAGGTTACTCCAGGCAGAATGCAGTGAGGCGCGGTGAGGGCTGGAAAGTCTGGAGAGGTGAGGGGAAGTGGGTAGAGATTCTGAGTGGGTGGTTCCCTGTTCATGCCGCCCTCTGTCCAGCCAAAGACACTAATCTTACCTTCTCCCCCTTCCAGGATGACACAGAACCATACTTCATTGGAATTTTTTGTTTCGAGGCTGGAATTAAAATCATCGCCCTTGGATTTGCCTTCCATAAAGGCTCTTACTTGAGGAACGGCTGGAATGTGATGGACTTTGTGGTGGTGCTAACAGGGTAAGTGGTCTGTGGTGTGTTTCTTAGAATTATCTTGAATGATGAGAACTCTGGAAACATAAGGATTGGCGGCATCCGGGCTGGGCTCAGAAATGCTGAGCCCCCATGTTCTTCCATGTGCTTCTGCCCTCTTACCCAACCCCCCTCACCTCCTCATCTCGGCTGGAGATCACGGCAGATGCTTTCTGTTACAATTAGAATAAATAGCTTTTAGAATTGACTGCTTCCAAAGTGCTTTACGTGCATTCTCTCATTTAATCCTCACAACAATCCAATGAATTAGGAAACATTAATATTCCCATGTGAGCGCTGAAGAATCTGAAGCATAGAAGGAACTTGCTCGCGATCACCCAGCTAGTAAGTGATGGAGCTGGGATTTGAACCTGAGATGATATCATTCCGGAACTCGAGTTTGTAACTATTGCGCACACATAGTCCTTTTGCTTTGCTTGGGCGAATACCTTGCCTTTATTTTAAATTGGTAAATGCTTTTTGAGGACTTCAGGGTGCGAGAGATTGTGGTGGGATTATGGAGAAAACCAGCTGAAGTAAGGTGCAGTCAGTGCCTCTGAGGAGGTTTCAGATCTGATACAATGAGCCAGAGGTAAAAGGTAAAAGGTGAAGGTGTATACTCTGTCCACCTTGTATAAGGTAACTCTAGCTACTATAACAGCAACAACAAAATCCAAAACTAGGTAATGACTTAAACACAACAGAAGTTTTATTTCTTGCTCGTTGAAAGATCAAAACAGTTGTTTCTCACTGGCAGGCTTCTCTCCTCTGCACAGTGACTGAGGGACTCAGGCCCTTAATATACATTGTGGTTTTTCCTATTGTTGACTCACAGATTGGGTCTGCTTGTCTACAGGAAATCATGGAAGAGACATGAACGTGGATGGTGATGCTTGGGGCAGGGAGGCGGTTGTAGAGTCCTGGCTGGAACCTGGCTCATAACCTCTTTCACTCATACAGACTTCTGCTCGAATTCAGGCACATGCCCATACATGGCTCAGGGAAGCTGGGAAACAGCACACTGTGCTTAGAAGGAAATGGAAATGGATTTGGTGGATGGTCAGCCAGTCTCCGTTACTGACCCCAAAGCCCTTTATCCAGTCCCAGTATAGACTTTACCATTTTGTGATGATTTTGAACTCCTTTGCTTACTTATTCCTCCCCTCCAAGCTAAGTCTTTTTCTTCTCTCCCAAGAGCCCTATTCACTGAGAGATATTCCTCATAGTTCTCCTACATGAGAGCCCAGTTTTCCTCTATGGGATTATAATCCTCTATGGGATCATTTTTGGGGGGTGCTCCAAAATCACTGCAGATGGTGATTGCAGCCATGAAATTAAAAGATGCTTACTCCTTGGAAAGAAAGTTATGACCAACCTAGACAGCATATTAAAAAGCAGAGACATTACTTTGTCAACAAAGGTCCATCTAGTCAAGGCTATGGTTTTTCCAGTGGTCATGTATGGGTGTGAGAGGTGGACTATAAAGAAAGCTGAGCGCCGAAGAATTGATGCTTTTGAACCATGGTGTTGGAGAAGACTCTTGAGAGTCCCTTGGACTGCAAGGAGATCCAACCAGTTCATCCTAAAGGAGATTAGTCCTAAGTGTTCATTGGAAGGACTGATGTTGAAGTTGAAACTCCCAATACTTTGGCCACCTGATGTGAAGAGGTGACTCATTTGAAAAGACCCTGATGCTGGGAAAGATTGAAGGTGGGAGGAGAAGGGGACGACAAAGGATGAGATGGCTGGATGGCATCACCAACACAGTGGACATGGGTTTGGATAAACTCCGGGAGTTGGTGATGGACAGGGAGGCCAGGTGTGCTGCGGTTCATGGGGTTGCAAAGAGTCGGACACGACTGAGCAACTGAACTGAACTGAACTGATGGGATCATTTCTGTGTGGGAATCACAGTTCTCTCTGTTATTTAGTCGCTAAGTCGTGTCCAGCTCTTTGTGACACCATGGAATGTAGCCCACCAGGCTCCTCTGTCCACGGGATTTCCCAGGCAAGAAGACTGGAGTGGGTTACCACTTCCTTCTCCAAGTTTTCTTCCATGGGATTCTATTTCTCCTCTGGGCCTTGTTGCTGCTCCAGGTCCGTTCTCTCTTGGCAGACGTCATGGGTCTTAGTGACCATGCTGTGTTGGCTGGCCTTTCATAATTCAGGTTTTAAATGTATCTGTTGTTTCAAAGCAACATTGCTTCTCACAGAAGGAGCTGTGTCAGTTGGGCTATTTTGGTAGAGGCTTTCAGGTTTGAGTGGTCTTTTATGAGGGCTAGCTCTAGTGTTTTCTGACAGGGGCTCTGCTGTGCCCACGGTCCTTTGCCTCATGACCTTGGAAGGTTCCTTGGATGTGTCATGGCATTGAGCACTTTTCTCTTTGCTTACTAGGAAACTTGTGTGTGCAATAGCTCAGTGGTTGACTTTGTTGTTGTTGTTTAAAAATGTATTATAAAAAAAGGTGTGATAGAAATAATCATTTCTAAAAAGGTATAATAGAATAATTCTAAAAGAAGTAGAGAATCATATAACAAATGCCTGTGTAACAAATTCTAAAAGAAGTGGAAAATCATATAGCAAATCATATAACAAATATTCGTTGAATGAATATTTGCATTCATTGAATGCAAATATTGAATGAACAATATTCATTCAGTGAATATTTATTAGGCAACTACCATATGCTCTCGAACACAGCAATGGTCAAAACAGACAAAAATCCCTCCTCTTGTAGTGCTGACATTCTAGTGGTGAAGAAAGACAAGATGCATGAATGAATACAATATCTAGTGTGTTAGATGTTGATGAGATATTTTTAGAGAAAAAATAAAGCAGAGAAGGGATGGGTCGTATTATGGGCAGGAGGGCTAGAAGTCAGGGAAGACTAGCATGGGGAGGTAGTATTTGAATGAAAACCTGGAGGAAGTGAGTGAATAAGCCATGAGCCGAAGGAGGAGAGTGCCAGGCAGAGAGAGCAGCAAGTGCCAAGGGCCGGAGGTTGAGCTGCATCTGGTGGGTTTGAGGAACAGTGACGAGGCCAGCATGCCTGGAGCAGAGTGGGTGAGGGGAAAAGTCGGGGAGGTGAGCACAGGGAGGTGATGGGGCAAACTGCCATCGAAATGAAACCTTTACCTGATTAAGAATTTGATATTCCATTTAAAGACTACTTGTTCAAGTAGATTAACCTTTACACAGATTCAACAATACATCATTTGATTTTCTTTTATCTTTTCCTTTTCTCCTTCAGTCAGTAACTTTAGGAAGATCTAGTAAAAAGGTCTTATCCATATTTCACTGAAGGTTCTTTTTGACTAAGAAAACAGTATATTTCAACTGTCCTTGAAAGCACATGGAAGTTGCAGTAAAATATACAACCAATGAAAGTAAACATATTGGTGACCAAAAAAAGCAAAACCTTTATGTATAGCATAGAGAACTCTACTCAGTACTCTGTAATGACCCATGTGGGAAAAGAATTTAAAAAGAGTGGATGTGTGTATATGCAAAGCTAATTCACTTTGCTCTATACCTGAAACCAACACAGCATTGTAAATCAACTATACTCCAATAATAACTTTTTTCTTAAAAATGCAACCGTTTTAATACGGCGTAAGCCCCTGCATTCCCTTTCCTGGCCCCATTCTTTTCTCTCCATCCAAAAGCACTTTCCTGAATTTGTGCTCATCATTTCCATTTATGTATTTACACTTTTATATAAGAATATAAGAAATATGTGATACTTATGTTACAGTTAATTAGATAAGCATGTAAGAAGTATGAGCTTAATCTGCTTGACAAGAATGGTCCCATCCATCCGTTTTCGCTGCTTCATGGTATTCTGTGGTATGAACATTCTACCACGTATTTATACATTTGGGTTGTTTCCAGCTTTGTGCTATTTTGAACAAAGCTGTCCCCTCGTTCTTGTGAGTGCATTTCTCTAGGGCATATGCCCAGGAGTGGAATTGCTGAGTTGTATGCTCTATGCATTCCCAGCTTCACTAGATCCTGCCAAATTGCTCTGCAAAGTGGTTGTACTAACTTATGCTCCCTGGGGGCTGACTTCTGCTGCCAGAGGCTGGCTTGACCTTGATGGCAGGAAGAAGCCTTCAAAACCCCTGTTTTCTGTGACATGGTTCTTAAAACACCTAGGGAAGCTCATACACTGTTGAGCATATAGTAAGTCTCAATAAGTGATTAGTAAGTTGAAAGGCAGGGCTTCCTTGGTGGCTCACATAGTCAGGAAACTGCCTGCAATGCAGAAGACCCAGGTTTGGTCCCTGAGTCGGGAACATCCTCTGGAGAAGGGAATGGCACCCTGCTCCAGTATTCTTGTGTGGAGAATTCCGTGGGCAGAGGAGCCTGGCAGGCTACAGTCCATGGGGTCGCCAAGGGTCAGACATGACTGAGCGACCAAGACACGCACACACACACAAGTTGAAAGGCAGCCTTGATAGGTCAGTCTGCTGCCTGGATGTTTCTATCTACTACTCAGTTACAACAAGGTGATCTTTTTTTCTCAGCTTCCTGATATTTGATGAGCCTCTAGAGGAGAGAGTCTTCCTCTGGGGCAGATTGATCCTAAGGATGCAAGCTCGTAGTTGGAATTAATGGGATCCATGAGCCATCTGAAATTTCATGCCAAAATTGTGTATGTGTGTGTGTGTGTATTTTCCTGGTCTGTAGTTTTCATCAGAGTCTCAGTGGGGTCCTGATTTGAACGCTACAAGGAGCCCCCCTGCTGTGGATTCTATTCATTTCTTAACCCCCTCTCCTTTCCTTCTTTATTTGTCTTCTTTTTTCCTTTCTCTTGCTTTCATCTTACTTCTCCAGTAATCAGCCCTTCTTTCTTACTGTCTGGTGGTTCTGTCTCCTTCAGATCGGGCACATAGCTCAAATTTTATTACTTCAAATTCCAAGGGGCTGTTGAGTCTCCTCTTGGGTTATAAGCCAGGAACAGACAGAGAAGACTTTAGTGTCCCTGCACGCCTAGACTTCTGTGCAATGTCAGCGATGGGGAAATGCAATAAACTCTTAATTTTGTGTTCTTGGGGGAAGGGGACTCAAGTGTATCAATTTGACATTGAAACAAAGATGACTTGAATGTGCGCTTTCTGATTAAAGCATTGTGTTCTCATATTTCAAAGCAATCTGCAGCATTAAAATACCATTCACTTCTCATGGATTACCAATGTTTTGGCCATCTTTTGGTGTGCCATTTGGTGAAAAAGATCTTATCCGTGGATTTTTGTGTGCTCTGTGTAGCTCAAAGCCTCAGAGACATTTTAACTTTGTAGTTGATCAACCCTATTTATAGCATCCTCCACTTGTATTTGAAATTTGATCATTAAACTGAAAATGTATAAGAGGAAGATTTGAGAAGCTTGGTTATATTTCTGAGATAACAGAGATACTGTAATGTTCAAATATATGTATACATCAAAGAAGTCAAATAATACACTTGTGCATGTTAAGAAAAGAGATTGCAAATACTGCCAGGGTAAGAGCGAAGATGATTGTTTTTTTAATTCATGAGCTTAGCCCTGTACCTGACATATAATAGGTGACCAGTAAAATAAATGTTTTGCCAAGCTGGAAGGTGGTAACATTTCTGATAATCAGAGTGTTCTGGAAAAATCTGTTTTTGCTGTTTAGTTGCTAAGTCATGTCCAACTCATTTGTGACCCCATGGACTGAGCCCCACCAGGCTCCTCTGTCCATTGGGTTTCCCAGGCAAGAATACTGGAGTAGGTTGCCATTTGTTTCTCCAAGAGATCTTCATGACCCGTGGATTGAACCCATGTCTCCTGTATTGGCAGATGGATTCTTTACCACTGAGCCACCTGAGAAGCCCTCTGGGAAATTTACCAAGCTATTTAAGGAGATGGGGACCACTGCTTTGATATAAATAGTTGAACAGTCTAGGAGTCTAGATACCCGGATACCCAGATACCCCGTTCAGATACCCTGACATCAGCTAAGGCAGACAAGGGGCAGTTGAGTAGGTCTTTACCTGCTCTCATATTTTGTGACTATAAAAAAACAAAGGTTCCTTTTTTGAAAGGTCCTATGAACCACCCCAGGCTTTGGGCAGTTTTGTGTTAAGGACAGAAGTGAGGAAAAGACTCAAGTACTTGGAGACCAGCAGGAAAGGATGTTGACTTTGTTTTCACAGCATCATTGAATGTTAGGACTCAGTGGACTCTGGCAGGCCCAACCCCTTTATTTTACTCACAGGGAGTAAAGACACAGAGGGGAGAAGTAATTTGCCCAAAGTCACGTGGAGATGGTGGGTGATCAGAAGTCTTCCAAAATCAGAAGGTATGTTCATGTCAAGGAGGCTTGGTGTCCCAGTTTGGAGGTCAGTGGGGGTGGTGTAGATAACTAATGCCACCCCTTGGACTCCACCATCAGAGCTTTGCCTTCTCTTTCCCTCGTCTCCCCAAATGCCCAGCTTCTGGTCCCTTTCTAGAGATATAGGAAGCCTCAGAGAGTAATTCCAGTTTCCCATTTTTTTCCTTAAATAGTTGAAGAAACTGAGGGCCAGAAGGGTCAAAGTGACTTGGCTAGAGTCATACACCTCTCACATTCTCTTGCTTTTTTGATTAATTGAACAGCACATGTAGTTGTTCCTCAGCCTCTGCTGCATTGCTTGCAAATGAAAACAGCATTCCAGACAACAATAAAGCACAACTAACATTCTGACTCACAGGACCAACTAATGGCTCCTATAAATGCCAGCAGCATTTTATTTTAATGTCTCTTTGCATTAATCCCCACCCCACCCCCCAGCAGAGGATCAGTCAGTCACCCCTGGTACCAGAAAGATTCCCCACTGTGGCACAAATGCTTTTTATCGTTCAGAGAGTTTTGTCGTTGAGAGCGCATCGATCTTTTTAGTGTTCAGAGCATTTGGTTGTCATGATATTTGCTGAACCATGTTCCATCAAGAATCGCTTCACTTCCTAGCGGCAGGAGCTTGTTTGTCCATCTTGGAGCAACAGTGATGATAAAGATGCTGGCTGCCATGATTTTTATTCTCATCATTTATTGAGCACTTACTGTGTGCCAGCACTATATTAACAATTTCATGTTTGTTATCACTTTTCACTTTCACAAGACCTTTCTTTAGAGGTGAATTTGAGGCTCAGAGAGATCAAGCTACTTACAAAGGGTCCCACAGTTAGTAAATGGCAGATTAGGATCTCAGCTGCCCTGCTAGGACACATCCCTAAGTCTAGGATATCCCTGGGTCAAATTAAGTTCAGACAAAGAGCTATATTCAGCCCAGTATCCTTATGAACATAATACTTGTTATTAAGAACAGTGACAATATCGACACTCTAGAACTTACAAAGCAGTTATAACATGATATACTGTATATATATTAATATATGCTCAATTAATTCTTACAACCCTCTGAGTTAAGTACCACTGTTATCCCCACTTCACAGATGAACAAACTGAGGCTCAAAGGACTTCAATAACTTGCCCAAATTCACCTACCTCAAAATAGTGCATCCAGGATTTGAACTCAGGCGGATATGGATCTAGAATCCATTTTTCTTGAGTCCATTTTCCCTAAAGTCAAGTTTTTCAGGGAAGTCAGCAAGCAGTCCTTCATTTTCTCCCTCATCTTGGGCTCTGTGGTGGCAGGAAAGAACTGGGCAATGTAGGTTTCCAAAAATGGGAAATTGGCATAGTCTACATAGCTAAGACCTGGGTCTCAAAGTCAGGGGCTGACTGTCTGCCACTGATGAACTTGAGAATGTGAGTTGATCTCTCTGAACCTTGGTTTTCTCACCTGGAAAATATGAGTAATGAGAGCGTCTACCTGTTAGAGCTGTGGTAGGGAATTGTTGTTTAGTCACTAAGTTGTGTCCAACTCTTTTGTGACTCCATGGACTGTAGCCTGCCAGGTTCCTCTGTCTGTGGGATTTCCCCAGGTGAAAATACTGGGAAGAGTTATCATTTCCTCCTCCAGGGGACCTTCCCAACTCAGGAATGGAACCTGCACCTCCTGCTTAGCAGGCAGATTCTTTAACCCTGAGTCACCTGGGAATAGAGAAGGCAAAATAAGTGTCAGATACTGTGACCTGTGCCCCTGAAGGTGTTTGAGTGCTTCATAAATGGGAGTTGGTGAACTGAAGGGAAAGTTAAAGCAGATTCTTTTGGTGGAGTGTGGTTGTTGCTGCATGTGTCCCTCTTCATTAGTTCATCTCACCTCTGGGTTTACCAGCAACTGTAATGGGCAGTTCCTATGCAGCTCACCTCTTTGCACCTCCAGCACTCTCATCTTTCTGCATCTCTGATGCAGAGTCTTTTCCAGAATCATAGGAGTTTGTTCAGCCCATGTGACAGACATTGAACACCAGCCAGGAGCAGCCCTCAACCAATGAGCAAGGATGCTGATGTATAAATACCCTTGCTTTCCCATTGTTCAGTGAGAAAACTCAGAGGTTTGTTCTACAGCCTCTTAAAGAGTCTTAGCAGGATTGAATTCCAGTTGCTCACATTGAAACCTATTCATTGGTACACATGTTACCAACTTTTTGCTTCACTCTCTTGTAATTCCGTGGCCTCCCAAAAGTCCTTGTCTTGGATCTCCTTTCAGGGAATCTCAAATCAACACAAGGAGTAGTAGCCAGACACCCAATGGGTTAGAGATTTCAGCACCCTGGACAGCGCCCAGCACACTTGCTTGTCTAAAAGCGTCCTCCTTTATCGCTCTGCCCCCACCTGGGGTGGGGCAGGATTGAGAGAAGGCCAGATGGCCAGGTGACGTTGTTCTGTGCTGAGCTTCTTGGCCATTTTCCCTGTGTGGCTGGAGAAGACCTTGCCATCTATCTCTCTGCAGGTTTGGGGGCTGATAGAGGTCTTGTCCTCTTGAATTGCTGTGACAAATGCCAGCCGGCCTCTGAAGAGGCATCTGGTCACTGCTTCTATAGTTTTCAGGGCTGATGACTGCTCTCTTCTCACCAAGGCAGGGAGACAGCTGTCCTGCGGGCAGAGGAAATCTCAATGGAATGGGAAGCAAGTGGGTGCCTGGGGCCAAGGTGGAGGCTGCCAGCTGAAAAGACACTGTGCTTTGATTTATGCCGGAAGGAACTATGGGACCTAACGATGCTGTGTTGTGACAGAGGTTGTAGAAGCTGGACAGCCTCTCCTCTCTCCAAAAACCTGGGCCTGATCCAGAGACAAAAGGCTGTCACCTTCAGTGGGGTTGTGTAGTAGAAGGATGAAGCTAAGAACTTGGGAGGGGGTAGAAGAAATCGAGGGGGGTGGTCATTTAAGAAAAACAAAGAACCCATTTTCATGACTTCTCTGGTTACATTCAGCCCTTTGGCTATCTCATCCAA
This sequence comes from Bos grunniens, assembly GCF_055505025.1. NCBI lineage: Eukaryota > Metazoa > Chordata > Mammalia > Artiodactyla > Bovidae > Bos > Bos grunniens. Next base: position 12,277,792 of record NC_141171.1, read on the forward strand.
CTTTAAGAGTTTAAATACTCCTTCTAGGGACGTCCCTGGTGGTTCAGTGGCTAAGACTCTGTGTTCCCTAGTCAGGGAACTAGATCCCACATGCTGCAACTAAGATCTGGCACATCCAAATAAATAAAAATTTTAAAGTATTTTAACATAAATAAATACATACTCCTTCTATGTTGCTGTTTCCCAAACTTACATCTCCAACCTGGACCTCTCTCAAAATCCCACTTTGGAGGAGGAGTTAGTTCACCATCCAAAACTAAGCTCCTGATCATCCAATATTGTCCCTCCATCTCTTCCCCTGACAGTGAACAGCAGCTCTGTCCTTCCAGGAGCTCTGACCAACAATCTTGATGCCTCCTGGCATGGACATAGCAGTAATGTTTGACTCTTTGTGACCCCATGGACTGGAGCCCACCATGCTCCTCTGTCCATGGGATTTCTCAGGTAAGAATACTGGAATGGGTTGCCTTTCCCTTCTGTAGGGGCATCTTCCTGACGCAGGGATCGAACCCAAGTCTCCTCCATCATAGGCAGATTCTTTACCATCTGAGCCACCAGGGAAGCCCCCAATTCTATAGGTTCCAACTTTAACATGCATTCAGTACTTATTCCACCTCTGCTGTCTCCACCCTGGGCTGGGCCATCATCATCTCTTGCCTGGCTTGTTAGAGCAGTGTCTACCCAGGGCTCTCTGCTTCTGCCCTCCTTCCCCACAGTCTGTTATCAACACAAGCAGCCAGAAGGATCCCTTTAACACCTAAATTAGATCAAATCACTTTTCTGCTCACTTTTCTACTTTGGCTTCTCCACTGAGTGAACCATCCCTCCTGTGGTTCACTCATTGGAGAAGCCAAAGCCCTCAGCCTGGCCCACAAGGACCTACCTGCATCACCTTGCAACTTCATCACTCCCTATTCTCCTTCTCACTCACTTGGCTTCAGTTGCACCAGGCTCCTGTTCTTACTGTTCCTTGAACACTTAAGGCAAGTTTGAAAACTCAGGGCTTTTGCACTTCTAGTTCTTCTGCCTGGTATGCTCTTTCCCCAAATATCTGCTCTATCCATTCCCTCATCTTCACGACTTTACTCCAGGGTTCTCTGACCTCTTACTTACAATTTTAACATTCCCAACGCTTTCTGTCCTCTTTCATTTATTGATTTTTTCCCACATACTTGGCACTTTCTGACAAGTTGAACACTTTACCTATTTATTTTTTGCCCATCTTCTTCACTAGGTCAAATACCATGAGGCAGGGATTTCATTTCTTCTGCTCAAGGTTGTATTCCCCAGTGCCTGGAGTAGTGCCTGGCACAATAAGTGTTCAATAAATGTTTCTGAATGAATGAACCAATCAATGGTACTTATGACCTGCCACTGTTAAGGGAAGTTTCACTGAAAAATAAACTGATCCAGAGGTCGAGAAGTCCCTACCTGAATGCTCATGCATGTTGGCTGGTCTAGGTGAAGTGGTGCAGTTTTGGAGGGCTGTAGCCATGAAATTAAAAGACACTTACTCCTTGGAAGGAAAGTTATGACCAACCTAGATAACATATTCAAAAGCAGAGACATTACTTTGCCAACAAAGATTTGTCTAGTCAAGGCTATGGTTTTTCCTATGGTCATGTATGGATGTGAGAGTTGGACTGTGATGCTTTTGAACTGTGGTGTTGGAGAAGACTGTTGAGAGTCCCTTGGACTGCAAGGAGATCCAACCAGTCCATTCTAAAGGAGATGAGCCCTGGGATTTCTTTGGAAGGAATGATGCTAAAGCTGAAACTCCAGTACTTTGGCCACCTCATGCGAAGAGTTGACTCATTGGAAAAGACTGATGCTGGGAGGGATTGAGGGCAGGAGGAGAAGGGGACAACAGAGGATGAGATGGCTGGATGGCATCACTGACTCAGTGGAGTCAGACTCACTCAGTGAGTCTGAATGAACTCCTGGAGTTGGTGATGGACAGGGAGGCCTGGCGTGCTGTGATTCATGGGGTCGCAAAGATTCGGACACGACTGAGTGACTGAACTGAACTGAGGAGTGTCAACTTAATTAACTGCTGCATGTACTGGGGGCTGGAATATACCTACACCTGGTTGTGGTCCTACTCCAGGAGTTATGGCATATCTTTTGCGTCATAGCTCTGAGTGGACTAAAACTCCATTGAAATCAGCTTCGCTAGCTACCTTGCATCAATAAAGTGGTATAAGTATGAACAGATTTGTGCAGAAGGGGGAGAGCCTGCTCAAGGATGTGTTCTCAGGCTTACTGTGTGTGGTTTTACACAGAACCAGGCAGCTGGAGTACATTTTCTTTTTTAAAAAAATTTCTTATTTATTTTGGCTGGGCTGGGTCTTTTTCGCTGTGCGAGGGCTTTTGAGTGAGTGGGGGCTACTCTTTCGTTGTGGTGTGTGGGCTTCTCATTGTAGTGGCTTCTCTACAATGTAGAAGAAGACCACTAAAGGGAACGATAGGAAGAACTGACCTCGCTATTCAAGCGTTATATTCTTCCTTTTTCTTTTTATATATGTGCTAATTCCATATTGATGATTGCATGCAGGCTTCAGTAGTTGCAGCTCTTGGGCCCCAGAGCACAGGTTTAGTAGTTGTGACACTCAGGCTTAGTTGCGCCGCAGCCTGTGGGATCTTCCTACACCAGGGATTGAATCTGTCCCCTGCATTGGCAGGTGGATTCTTATCCACTGTACCACCAGGGAAGTCCTGGAGTACATTTTCTTTCTTTTTATTTTATTTAAAAAAAATTTTTTTAGGAGTACATTTTCTAAGTGTATAATTCACCTATGTGTAAATCTCTTTTGGAGACATCATGACTAACGAGTATCGAATACTTTGCTCCCAAGACTGCCTTCAGCCTTATGAAGCTTTGATTTCAGAAGTCAAGTTTTTTTAGGTGGTATTGAAGGGACATAGGCTGTGGCTTGTTTTGTTTTCACTGCTCACGGGCACATTTGGAGACCACCCACAGAATTTCAGGACATGAAACTCTGGCATCAGGGACAGAGGCAGGAAGGAAACCCAAGATTCTTAAGTCTTGCTCTGGGCATGAAAATGTGGCTGGTGCTGTTTCTTTTGCTTCATGTTGGTATTCTAGAGATTATAGGATATTAATAAGATTTAACGGACAGAAGGGATCAGACTGGGAGGTCTTCATAAACTAAACTGAGGAGTTTATACTGATAGGAAGTAGCCTGGATGTTTTCAAAGAAGAAACTGCAAAGTGTGCAGCAGAATCACATCTTATGCAAATTTGACTTTCACAAAATCATCAATATGTAATTAGCACATATATAAAAAGAAAAAGGAAGAATATAGTAATTGAATAGTGAGGTCATTTCTCCCAATCATTCCATTTAGTGAACTTTTTCCAAAGAGTCAGCTGAAACCATTCATAGATCCTAGTACATCAGTTTGGAATGCTTTTTTTCTGTAAGTAACAGTAGAGACAACTTTCACATTAGAGGCTTTTGTCACCTGACTTGGAAATCCACAAGTCAGTGGACCAGGACTAGTGAATGGCCCAGTGATGTTGTTCTACCTTCCTCAGGGTGTCGTATTTTTACTTCAGGCTTTCTTGCCTCGAGGTTGCAAAGTGGCTGTCATGTCTCCTTCTCTCACAGCTTCATGCAAAATTAGAAATATAATGGTAGAAAGAGAAAACCTCCATTGGAGGCTTTTCTCTTTTTAATCCAGGAAATCTTCCCCAGAAGTTCCCAGCAGGCTTCCCCCTACATCTTATTGGTCATAACTGGGTCACATGACCATTTCTAGCTTCAGGAAAGACCAGAAACATGAATCCCTAGCACTTTTGCTATTTTGGGAGATTGGCTCTGCCTGTAGAAAAGATGGGAGAGGGAAATGGCTGTGACAGCAGTGTCCGATGTGGCATGCTATTCTAATTCTTTTGTATTGCACATTATATACACTTATTACTGCTCAGGTTTAACCACACAAAACTGTACTTCGTGGATCATTTAAGAGTTTTTCAAATGTATTTTTGAAGTATATACAATTTTTCCTTTCTGCACTGACTTCAGAACCATAACTCTCCCATGTAAGACAAAATATCAGTTTGGAGATGTGGATTCAAACCCTGACTCTGCCACTAAGATACGTGACTCTGGGAAATGACTTATTCCACTTAGTCCTTATTTTACTTATTTGTTAAGCGAGGCTCGTCTTAACACCTCTTTGGGCTGAGGTGAAGATTTGTTGTTGTTCAGTTGCTTAGTTGTGTCCAGCTCTTTGCAACCTCACGTACAGATAGCACGCCAGGCTCCTCTGTCCTCCACTATCTCCTGGAGTTTGCTTAGATTCATGTCCATTACTTGGTAAAGATTAGATGGGATAATTCTTAGTCCATAATAGAGTCTCAATAAAATACAGTCAAGAGGAAGAGGGAGAAGGGGGAGGAGGAAGAGAAGGGAAAAGGGCAGAAGAGGAGGAGGTTCCTGACTGTGATGGACTAAGTCCCTTGAGATGATTCTAAGTCTGGGATGATTTGGGACTCACTTAGTGGCAATAGGAAGGAAAAGATGGACTTAAGGTCTAGTTCACCAGGAAAAAGAACATTCCAGAACATGACTATCAACTATTTTTTTATTTTTTCAGTTGAAATATAGCTGATTTACAGTATTGTGGCTGTTGAATTTTTATTTATTTTGGGCTATGCTAGGTCTTCATTCCTTCACTCGGGCTTTCCTCTAGCTGCAGTGAGCGGGGGCGACCCTTTGCAGTGCGTGAGCTTCTCATTGTGGGGGCTTCTCGTTGTGGAGCTTGGGCTCTAGGGCACATGGGCTTCGGTAGTTGTGGTGCGTGGGCTCAGTAGTTACGGCTCGAGGACTCTAGAGTGCAGGCTCGGTAGTTGAGGTGCACTGGCTTAATCGCTCCATGGCATGTGGGATCTTCCCGGACCAGGGATGGAACCCGTGTCCCCTGAATTGGCAGGCAGATTCTTTACTGCTGGACTACCAGGGAAGTCCTCAGCTGACTACTGACTGGTATGATGGTGCTGCCATTGCAGGAGTACAGGATGCTTCTAGTGAGAAGAACTTCTTTCAGTCATGTTGAGGTCCCTGCAAGACATCAAAGCAGAAATATTGCTTTGCAGACAGATGGGGATATGTTTAAAGCTTGACTGCCTGTCCAGATTTGAGAGTCATCCACAGAAAAGGTTGGTTAAAGCTGAAAGTGACTGAGCCCTGTAGGCGTGATGGTGTCACAGACAGGAACACAGGGTCAGAGGGGCACCCACAGCTAGGGAACAGAGGGAGAAAGAGGAACAGAGAAGGAAGCAGACGTGGTAGACAGGTAGTTAGGAAGACAGACCAGCTGTGTTGATTGCAGCAGAAGAGACAAGAAAATCCCTCGGGCTTTGGGGCTTTCTACTGACATACCTCGGAGATATCGTGGGTTCAGTTCCAGGCCACCACAATAAAGTAAATAGTGCAGTAAAGTGAGTCACATGACTTTTTTGGTTTCCCAGTACATGTGAAAATTATTTTCGCACTATACTGGTGGTCTATGAAGAGTGCACTAGCATTCTATCTTTTTTCCATGTTGTTGAATGTATCAGAGCTTTTTAAGTTTTTTAAATCTTTATTGGAATATAATTGCTTTACACTGTTAGTTTCTGCTGTACAACGAAGTGAATCAGCTGTAAGGATACATATATCCCCTCCTCCTTGAGCCTCCCTCCAGTCTCCCCATCCTACCCCTCTAGGTCATCACAGAGCACCGAGCTGAGTTCCCGGTGCTACACAGCAACTTCCCACTAGCTAGCTATTTTACACATGGTAGTAAATATATGTCAGTGCAATAGCATTCTATTTTAAAAATGTACATACCTTAATTTTAAAATATTTTATTGCTAAAAAATGCTGACCATCCAAGTAGTAACATCAAAGAGCCCTGATCACAGATCCCCATGCCAAATATATTATGTTAATAATATTGTATGTGTTATTATTAATAATGAAAAGTTTGAAATACTGTAAGAATTATCAAAATATGACACAGAGGCATGACGTGAGAAAATGCTTTTGGAAGAAATGGCAATAGATTTGCTCAATGCAGGGTTCCTACAAGCCTCCAATTTGTAAAAAATGCAATGTCTCCAAAGCACAATAAAATGAAGTATTTCTGAAAAGGGGCTTCCTCTATAGCTCAGCAGTAAAGAATCTGCCTGCCAATGCAGGAGACATGGGTTCAATCCTTGGGTCAGGAAGATCCCCTGGAGAAGGAATTGACAACCCACTCCAGTATTCTTGCCTGGGAAATCCCATGGAGTGGGGTGCCTGACAGGCCTCATTCCATAGCGTCGCAAAGAGTCAGACATGCCTGAAGGACCGAGCATACACATATATGCCTAAATATGAGAGAAAAAGAGGGTTGTTTATAGGGAATTTTGGGGTGCATGAAATTTTGGCAGCAGATGTCTGATTGAAAAGGAAAGTAAGCAATAAGTCTAACTCATTCAGGAAGCTTGTCAAAGACAGGAAGAAAGAAAACATTTGGTCATTCCTACCATCTCTGCCCAAGATATGATGGGTTAGGTGGTCTCATTGGAGAATAGCTCAATTTCCTGGGCCTTTTTCCTCTCCTTAAAATTTTGTATCAGAAGTGTTAGATCGTAGGCATGTTTAGAAAGATGAAGAAAATGAGCATCACATATGTATTGTGTGCTGTGCTAAGTCACTTCAGTCGTATCCAACTCTTTGCGACCCCATGGGGTAGCCCGCCAGGCTTCTCTGTCCATGGGATTCTCCAGGCAAGGGTACTGGAGTGGATTACCGCCTCCTCCTTTAGGGGATCTTCCCGACCCAGGGGCTGAATCCACCACTCTTAAGTCTCTGGCATTGACAGGCAGGTTCTTTACCACTAGCACCACCTGGGAAGCCCATATTATTATATATCTCTTCATAAATAAAATTCTGGTTATATTATACCATGGTGACTAAGACCACGGGCTTTGGAATTGGAACAGATTTAAAACCCAGCCCTATTGTATCCAAGTTGTGTGGCCTTGGGCAAGTGACTATATCTCTCTGAATGTTAGCTTCTTCAGATGAAAAACAGGAGTAATGATACTCCCTTCCCATGTAGAGTTGTTTCTAAAGGTTTAATGTGTTACTGTCTGACACATTGTGCATTGAGTGTATGTATGATATTTACCAATGGTTGGTCTGAAGAAAGAGGAAGGGATATGACGCTTCTTTGGACCTCAGCTTCCTCATCTGTGAAATGGGAATAATGATTGTACCTACCTATCAGGTACGATTCAATGAGATAATAGTTGTAAAACACTTAGAAACTGGCAGAGAGTAAGTGCTCAATATTAGCTATTATAAGACTAATAACTATAATTATAGTGATGATAATAATTATTACTACTGCTCCAGGCACAGTTCGATAGACTAGCAAGTTAACTGTAGAGAACATTTGCTCTTATTAGTTGGGGACTCAAATTCCAATCTCTTCTTCCAGTCTGGGGAGAAGCCCCCCCCCTTTGTGTGCCATCCTGCTGAACCACTGGGCCTCATACTCACAAGCTGAAGGTTGAAGCAGGGGGATGTCTTCCTCTCTCCATCCCTTGGTAGTCAAGGCATGTGAGTTAACCTCAGCCAGTCCCAAGCTTCCTCCCTCAGGAATGTGAAAATGGAGTAAGTGCTTCCCCAGTGGCTCAGTGGCAAAGAATCTGCCTGCAGGGTAGGAGATGCAGGCTTGATCCCTGGGTTGGGAATACCCCTGGAGAAGGAAATGGCAACCCACCCCAATTTTCTTGCCTGGAGAATCCCATGGACAAAGGAGCCTGGTATGTTATAGTCCTATAGTCCATGGGGTCGCAAAACGAGTTGGACATGACTTAGCAACTAAACCTCTGACTCAATCATAAAGGATGGTTCTGGATTCCTTCATGGTAGCCTGCTGCAATGAGGGTTAGTCTGGCTGTATTTTTCCTGCTGATTGTCCAAGCCCCCTCCTCTGGCCTCTTGATAATTATCATCTGAGCTTCCTAAAAATCCCTTTTATGCCTAAGACATCTGGTCAGTTTTTAGGTTTTGCAACCCAGAACCCAGACCAACCTTGAGACAAGGATTTGAGGGCCAGTGGTTGTATGCCGATGCCAGGAAACGAAGGAGAGGAGAGGGCTCAGATAATGAAGATGAGGCAGCCAGTAGAACAATCCAGCCAGTCAGTGCAAGGGGTGCAGGTTCGATTCCTGGTCGGTGAGCTAAGATCCCACAGGCCTTGCGGCCAAAAAACCAAACCATAAAACAGAAGCAGTATTGTAACAAATACAATAAAAACTTTAAAAATGATACACATTTTTTTAATGCTAAAATTTTTAAAAATTTAAAGAAAAGAAAAATAAACAAACAAAAAAAAAGGTTGGATTAGCAAATGAGTTAATATGGGCAACTGGGCTTCCCTGGTGGCTCAGCGGTAAAGAATCTGCCTGCAGTGTAGGAGATGCAGGAGACATGGGTTTGATCCCTGGGTCAGAAAGATCCCCTAGAGGAGGGCAGGGCAATCCACTCCAGTATTCTTGCCTGGAGAGTCCCATGGACAGAGGAGTCTAGTGGGCTGCAGTCTGTAAGGTCACACTGAGTCGGACACGACTCAAGCAACTTAGCTTGCACATGTGGGCAACTAGCTCTTGTTTAATCTCTCTGAAGAACATTGTGAGGCCAAGTGGAACATGCCCCACAGAGTCAGCCCACCAGAGAAGTGAGGGAACTGGACTGTGGGAGGCCTTCTGGGGTGTGAGCTCTCTAGTTCTCCGGGCTTACTCCGCACTTGGGTTGAGCATGCTTCTGTGGCCAGGAAGTCGTAGCTGTTCACAGTGAAGTGTGGGACACAGGCATGGCAGCCACGGTTTCTGCCTTGCTGGCCACACTCTCTTCGTCCTGCTGTGAATTGTTGCTCAACTGCTTATGTCTCCTGGTGAAACGGTTGGAGAATCAGTTCATCCGTAAGCCTCACCCGTTTGGCCCCAAATACAAAGTGAGAAAACAGGTGCTGCTCTGTAGGGAAGGGAGAAATAAGGGGTGGCTGAAAGCCTGACCCTTGTTTTTTGGGGAGTTTTGGCTCCATCCATATTCCTGAGACAGAGCACTCCCTCTCCTTCCTGGCCTGGGTCACAGGATTTCAGTGCAGAGAAGAACAGAGGCCAGCGTGAATTAAAGGCATGGAAATTCAAAGCAGAAGAGTCCAACAGGATTCAGGTGGATCCAGGACCCAGGATTGGGGATGAGTTAGCAGTGTTTTTTACTGACTTTGGCTGGCAATAATGAGAAGAATTTGTCCCCGGAAGGGAGAAATGAGCAAACTGGGCTTTTCTCACTGGGAGGTGAGAATTGCATCAGCAGGGTAGCCTCTGCACCAAGGATGGCACAGCAACCTGTGTCTTCATGCCTGAAAAAGGAAGAAGTGTGGGTCCTCTGTTCCTATTGTGGCATCTTGCTGCTGCTGCTGCTGCTGCTAAGTCGCTTCAGTCGTGTCCGACTCTGTGCGACCCCATAGACGGCAGCCCACCAGGCTCCCCCGTCCCTGGGATTCTCCAGGCAAGAACACTGGAGTGGGTTGCCATTTCCTTCTCCAATGCATGAAAGTGAAAAGTGAAAGTGAAGTCGCTCAGTCGTGTCGGACTCTTCTCGACCCCATGGACTGCAGCCTACCAGGCTCCTCCGTCCATGGTATTTTCCAGGCAGGAGTACTGGAGTCGGTGGCATCTTTTGTGGCCTAGAAACAGGGCCACGTTTGAAAGCTGTGTTAGGAGTGCATTCAGTGACATGGAACAGAAAATTAAAACTCGTGGAGGCTTAAACAAAGCAAACAATATTCATTCTTACCTTGCAAAATGTCTGGGTGGGTACTGGTTGGCATCTCTAATATGCCTGGCCTTTACCTCGTGGTTGCAGAATGGTTGCCAGAGCTCCTAGCATCACGTCCACATTCAAGACAAGGGAAGAAGCAGGCTGGCAGTTTAGGTGAGACTTAGCTGTGTGCTTTACCTGGTCTCAGTTGAGCTCATTCAAGCCTCTGTGGTCAACTGTGGGGCAGCTGGGTGGCTCTCCTGTTTAGGTGTTGGCTGGCTGTAGGGCGACCTTGCCTGGGACCACTGTGCTCTGCTCCACGTGGTCTGGTCCTCCCACAGGCTAGCTTGAGCTTGTTCACACGGAAGAAGCAGGGTTCTAGGAGAAAGAGGAAGCACATGGGGTCTCTGGAGAGCTAGTCTAAGGAATGGACACCCTCAATTTGGCCACTGTTGGGCAAAACAAACGAGTCTAGTCCAGATTCAAGGGGTAGGGGGCGGGGGGAGGTTGGGGGAAGAAATAATACATAATATCACAAAGGGTATGTATCCAAGAATTTACTTACTAGGGCCATTGTGGCCCCAATTCCTGTCCCGTGAGGCCTTCTGCCCCCTTTCATTTCATTCCTGACTCTTAGCGAGAAATGAGGATGATGTACTATTATTACCATGTCAGTCTCCTTTGCAGTGTAAAGGAGAGAATATGCCAGCAAAGGCTGTGCCCAGAGTCCAGGGCCTGTCATACAATCACCTGGGAATTAAAGGTGGGAAAGATTACAAGCCTCTTCAGATTCCTTCCGCTTTTATCAAATCTCAACTTGGTATCTGAGTTCTGAGCCCTCGTGGGTGGCTAAAGCAAGATAAAAGATTTCTTGCCTGCCATGTTGACCCGGCATAGTTCACAGTCATGCAGCCCAGCTCCCTATGTTAACGGGGGCTTTTGATTTCATTTTTCCTTTTAAATGTCACTCACTGCTGATTATAGCTGGATGGAAAACTTATTCTGACTCTGTCAGCTCAGAGGGACAGAGGCCAGGCTGGTGAGCGTCTACTTGGAGACCTTTTTGTCCATCCCAATGCTTTCTTTTGGTTTCTGCCTTCTTTTTTGTAACTACCCCACCTCTCTTTCCTCTTGCAATTCTAGCTTTATGAGAAGCCAGGCCAGTGGGGGAGATCAAACTCAGAGAAAGGAAATTGGCATTAATTGAGCATCAGCTATGTGCCAGGCCTTTTACATACCTTATCACCTTCAAGCCTCCCTCCAACTCCATAAGTATTATCACAGATGAGGAAAACTAGACTCAAGAGAGGTAAAGTCGCATGTCCAAAGTAACACAGATTGGAGGTCCTAGAGCCAGGATTTTGAATGCAGATCCACCCCATTGTAGAGTTAGGCTTCTTGCTGTCCACTGTTGCAAGTTAGAGGGAGAAGATAAGGAAAGGAATGCCAGCCTCCTCTACCAGCTGTACCTGCCCAGTCACCCTGGGATCTTCGCACACACTATTGCCTGTGTCTGGAATATGTTGTCTTCTCTGTGTCTGATTAATTCTTACTCAAACATGATATTCTAAAGGGGAGGGTGGGACAAATTGGAAGATTGGGATTGACATGTATGTATACACTACCGTGTCTAAAATAGATTGCTAGTGGGAAGCTGCTGTATAGCACAGGGAGCTCAGCTCGGTGCTCTGTGATGGCCTAGAGGGGTGGGCTTGGGGGACGGGGGAATGGGAGATTCAAGAGGAAGGGGCTATGTGGATACATAGAGCTGATTCACTTCATTGTACAGCAGAGGCTAACACAACACTGTAAAGCAATTATACTCCAATAAATAAAGTGTGTAACATCCAGATGGCATGAGCCCTGACCAGTTAGGAGGGAGGCTCCCTTTTTGGGCCAAGTGTGGGCCTTTTGTCTTCTGCATCATGGGAAGCTCCAGGAGACTTAGAAAGGGGCTGAGATGCTGGGGAGCACTCACGGGCCTCAGGGAAGTGCATATTTAATGATATAAATGGTCTCTTCCTGGGACTTCCCCTGGTGATCCAGTGGTTTAGAACCTGCCTTCCAATGCCAGGGGACACAGATTCAATCCCTGGTCAGGGAACTAAGATCCCACATATCACTGGGCAGCTAAACCTGCATTCTATAGCTACTGAGCTCCTGTGCTCTAGAGCCCACGTGCCACAGCTAGAGAAGCCCCCGTGTACCACCATTGGAGAAAGACCGCACACCGCAACGAAGGACCTGTGTAGCCCCCGCCAAAAAAAAAAATTGTTTCTTCCTTTAGCAAACCTTCCTGGCCTCCCCACCTAACGGCTACCATGAGGCCAGTTCAGATCTCTTCTTCACGGGCATCTGGTGGTATCTGTGTGAAAACCCTCACCGTTGTTTACTGGGTTAATCGCCTATCTTCTTCCTCTGGAGGACAAACCTAGAACCTAGACCCTAGACCCTAGAACCTAGTACAGAACCTGAGAATGCAGCTTGGTGAACACCTATTGAGTGCAAAAGTGATTGAATGAATGAATAAATGAATGAATGAGTTTATAGCTGGTGTTAGAGAGAACCACACCTTTAAAAAATTTATTTTTAATTGGAGAACACTTGCTTTGCAATGTTCTGTTGGTTTCTACTGTACAACATGAATCAGCTGCAAGTGTGTCTATATCCCTTCCCTCTTAAGCCTCCCTGCCACCACCCCCACCCCATCCCTCTAGGTCATCACAGAGCGCTGCACCAGGCTCCCTGTGCTGTAGAGCTGCTTCCCTCTAGCTGCCTATTTTACACAGGGCAGTGTATATATGTTGGTGCTCCTCAATTTGTCCCACCCTCTCCATTCCCTACTGTGTCCACAAGCCATTCTCTGTGTCTGTATCTTTATTCCTGTCCTGCAAATGGGCTCATCAGGACCATTTTTCTCCATTTCATTGATCAGTTAGTCACTCAGTCATGTCCAGCTCTCTGGGACCCATGGACTGTAGCCCACTGGGCTCCTCTGTCCATGGAAGTCTCCAGGCAAGAATACTGGAGGGGGTTGCCATTATATACGTTAATATGTTATTTGTTTTTCTATTTCTGATTTACTTCATTCTGTATAAGAGAATCTAGGTTCATCTACTTCACTACAAGTAGTGAATTTGGATAACTGAGTAATATCCCATTGTCTTCCATGATGGCTCAGCAGGGAAAGAATCTGCCTGCAGTGCGGGAGACATAGAAGACTCAGATGCAGTCTCTGGGTCAGGAACATAACCTGAAGAAGGAAACGGCAACCAGCTCCAGTATTCTTGCCTGGAGAATCCCGTGGACAGAGGAGCCTTGCGGGCTGTGGTCCACAGGGTTGCAAAGAGCTGGACACGGCTGAAGCGACTTAGCATACACAGTGTTTTCTGCATGCCAGGGGCTTGTCCAAACCCTTTACATAGATCCACTCATAGGTGCCTTGTGGTGATTCTGAAATTGGGGCCATTAGTATCCCTATTTGTGCCTGAGACCCCAGGGATGAGGTTAATGATCTGACCTGCACCCCTCAATCAGACCAAGGTTGATCTCAGCCCAACTCAGGCCCCGATCCAAGGCTCTGGGTACAAGCTAGTTTCCACATCTCTAGGAGTCCATCTCAGCTGATGTAGGATGTACTGAACTGAGTATGACTCTGACAGAAGAATTCTGGTCATTGTTGCCCAAACCAGCCATCCTCTCCATCTTGGTTAAGACAGCTTCATCATTCCAGGTGCTGGGGCCCCAAACCTCGGGGTCTTTCTCTTGTCTCTTTTTTCCCAATCCCCTGTGACACACATGCTCAGTCACATCCAACTCTCTGTGACCCCGTGGACTGTAGCCCACCGGGCTCCACGGCCCATGGGATTCTCCAGTTAACAATACTGGAGTGGGTTGCCATTCCCTTCTCCAGGGGAATCTTCCTGACCCAGGGATTGAACCTGAGTCTCCTGCATTGGCAGGCAGATCCTTTACCATTTGAACCATTGGGGAAGCCCATTAGCAAATCGTGTTGGCTTCTGCTTCAGCATCCACCCAGAAATCCCCCTGCTTCTCACCATCTTCACAGCCCCACTCTGGTTGTGCCGCCATATCCTGGTCTCTTCATGTCCCCAGTCACCCTTTCCCCCATGATCTATTCCTCTCCCACCCACCATAGAAGCCAGAGGGCGCCTCTGAGTTCCTGAGTCGGTCCATGTTCCTCCTCTGCTCAGAACCCTCTGTGGCACCCACCTTCCTCAGAGAAAAAGCCCAAGTCATTGTCATAACCCACAGGGATCTGCATCCTCTGCCGCATCCTTTGCCCAGCTTCACCTCCCCCTGCTGTGCTCACTCACTCACCCAGATCCAGCCACTTCGGCCTCTTCACTGTTCCTTAAACACACCAGTCATCATCTAGCCTCAGGGCCTTTGCGTGGGCTGTTGCCTCTCACTGGTCTCCACATGACTCCTCATTTGCTCTGGGTCTTTGCTTAAATGTCCTATGACACTGTAGCCACCCCACCCCTCTCCGCCATCTCCATTTTACTGCTCTAATTGGGTGGCAAGGTGCCCAATCCTGCCTGATACTCCAAGGCACTCACCTTCCTCCTCCTGCACACCCTGTTCCGTCTCCTTCTGACCAGCTTGCCTCACTGTTCCTCCTTTCTTTAAAAATTTTAATTACAGTAAAGTATGTAACAAAATTTACCATTGTAACCATTTAAAAAAATTATTGATGTATAGGTAATTTACAATATCTTATTAGTCTCAGGTGTACAGCATGGGGATTCAGAATGTGTGTGTGTGTGTGTGTGTGTGTGTGTGTGTGTGTAGGCTTCCTGCTACTGCTAAGTCACTTCAGTTGTGTCCGACTCTGTGTGACCCCATAGACGGCAGCCCACCAGGCTCCCCCGTCCCTGGGATACTCCAGGCAAGAACACTGGAGTGGGTTGCCATTTCCTTCTCCAATGCATGAAAGTGAAAAGTGAAAGTGAAGTCACTCAGTCATGTCCGACTCTCAGCGACCCCATGGACTGCAGCCTACCAGGCTCCTCCATCCATAGGATTTTCCAGGCAAGAGTACTGGAGTGGGATGCCATTGCCTTCTCTATGTAGGCTTCCTAGGTAGTGGTAAAGAATCCACCTGCCAGTGCAGGAGGCAAGAGACTTGGGGTCGATCCCTGGGTCGGGACGATCCCTTGGAGTAGGAAATGGCAATGTACTACAATATTCTTTACCAGCTGAGCCACAAGGGAAGACTTGCCTTGGAAATCTCATGGACAGTGGAGCCTGGTGGGCTACAGTCCATGGGGTCTCAAAAGAGTCAGACATGACGTAGTGACTAAACAACATCTATAGTCTTTTCTCAGGTTCTTTTTATAGGTTATTACAAAATATTGAGTAGAGTTCCCTGTGCTATACAGTGGGTCCTCACTGGTTACCTATTTTGTACATAGTATTATATATATGTTAATACTAACCTCCTAATTTACCTCCTTCCAACCCCTTTTCCCTTTTAGTAACCGTAAGCTTGTTTTCCATGTCTGTGAGTCTCTTCCTGTTTTAGATTCCTCATATATGCAATATCATTTGGTATTTGTCTTTCTCTGTCTGGCTTACTAAGCTTAGTATGATAATCTCATTTTAACCATTTTTAAGTGTACATTAAAGTTCAGTGGCATTAAGAACATGCACATTGTCATGCAGCCACCACCACCATCCATCCCCAGAACTTTGTCATTTTCCGAAACTGAAGCTCTGTCCCCATTAACACAAACTCCCCGTTCCCCTCCCCCCAGCCCCTGGCAACCCCCATTCTACTTTCTATCTTGTGAATTTGATGCCTCTAGGGACCTCATATGAGTGGAATAACACAGTATTTGTCCATTTTTTTGACTGGCTTATTTCACTGAGGGTAATGTCCTCAAGGTTCATCCATGTTGCAGCGTGTGTCAGAAAGGCTTTCCTTCTTAAGGCAGAATAATATCCCATTGTGTGGATGGACCTCATTTTACTTATCCTGTCGTCCATTAATGGACACTTGGGTTGCTTCCCCCTCTTGGCTATTGCAAAGAATGCTGCAATGCACATTGCTTGTGCAAGGATCTATTTAAGTCCCTGCTTTCAGTTCTTTTGGGTATATACCCAGAAGTAAAATTGCTGGATCATTGTTCTTCCATAAAAAAAAAAAAAAAATCAAGATTTTTTTACTCCCTGGGGCCCTAGAGGTCTCATTAGCTAAAGCTTTCCTCCGACCTATTGGAACTAGAAATGGGGTGAGGGGTACAGTGTTGGGGGAGGGGAAGCGGCATCTCTTGTGTTAGCTTTTTTTTAAAATAGACCAGGAGGAAGACCTGTGAAATCTCTCCCACCTCACCCGCTCCAGTATCTCAAAATACCCGCCCTGCTTTAGGAAATGGCGGTGGCATCAGGAAGGCAGCGTGTGACATCTGAGACACAATATCTAAAGTGGCTGGGAGCCCAGAGAGAAACCAGGACAGACGCGCTGGGGACACGGGCTGGAGATGGAGCTAATTTTAGGGGCTGAAGAGGCTGCGAGAAGAGAAGGCTTGTGTGCGCGCGCGCGCACGCGCGCATACACGGCACGCACGCGCGGTGTCCGGGGCCTCGTGGGGGAGGAGCTGCTGAAGAAGTTAGCTTGGGGAAACGGAAGTTGACGGGGGACCAAGACCCAGCACACGGGGGTGGTAAGGAAGTCCCAAGGTGTGAACCCCAGGATCATGGCGATGGGAGGTGTTCGTGGACACGTGGAATCGAGGCGATTGCATTTATGGAGACCTGCCGTATGAGGCGCTTTTCACTCACATTATCCTCACAGTCATTTTTTTTTTTAATATTTATGTATTTATTTGGTTACACTAG
The DNA here is from genome assembly GCF_055505025.1 of Bos grunniens. NCBI lineage: Eukaryota > Metazoa > Chordata > Mammalia > Artiodactyla > Bovidae > Bos > Bos grunniens. The sequence continues at coordinate 12,294,486 of NC_141171.1, forward strand.
GTCTTAGTTGCGACATGCGGGATCTAGTTCCCTGACCAGGGATCAAACCAAGGCCCCCTGCATGGGGAGCACAGAGTCTTAGCCACCGGACCACCAAGGAAGTCCCATGATGGTCATTCTGTGAGAAAGACACCATTATTATCTTGAATTTGTGATCAGGGAAACTGAGGCACTGGACTAAATAACTTCCTCCGTAAAAAGGAGGGAATGGACCAAGAGGAGGAGGGGAGGTACAGGGTCAAGGGAGAGACAAAACCATAGGAGCCAGCAGGCTCTCCCGGCATGCTGATTAGCTATGAAATCTCTAAGGATGGTCAGATTGAAGGGAAAATTCGAGGTGACTGAGCACTTAGGATGGAGGTGGTGGAAATTCTGGCTCTTCCACTCACTGGCTGTGGGAATCTCTCTGACCCTCGATTCTCTTCTGTGAAATGTGGTGGTGCCACCTGTTTCCCAGCGTTGTTCTGAGAATGTAATACACCCAGCAGGGAGCCTGCCCCAGGCAAAATTCTCTGTAAATGGTAGTCATGGGAATGATAACTAGCAGGTAAAGGAAGAATCCTCTATTAATTCAAAAATCGCTTAGTTCCTACTATGTGCCAGGCTGTGAGGATGCAGTGGTCAGTAAGACAGACATTGCTCCTGCCCTGGGGAACTTCAGTCTAACCACACTGCACTCACTCATCAACCTAATGATTCTCTTTAATCGTGGTAAGAATAGCAACTAGCACTTAGTACGAACCAAGCACTGTTTTGAGCCCTTTTCCAACATGAGCTCATTTCCTCTGTGACAACATAGAGGGGTGGGAGGGAGGTTCAAGGGAGAGGGGACATGTGTATATTTGTGGCTGATTTGCGTTGTATGGCAGAAACCAACACAACATTGTAAAGCAACTATCCTCGTTATTAAAAAAAAATAATAAAAATAAAAATAACTCACTTAATCTTCACGACGTTTCTGTAAAGTAAGAGCTGTTATTATCCACATTTTATATGTGAGGAAGGTGGGGCCCAGAGAGGTTAAGTAACTTGCCCAAGGTCACACTGCTCGTGACCCACACCCAGGAGAGTGGTTGCAGCATCATGTTCTTTACCACTGTATTTTCCTGCCCCTCTGATAGAGTTAATCTTCAGTCACATTGAGCTGTTGCTGTGTGCTGTGTGCTTCACACACATCTCATTAGACCCTCTCAGCAATCCAGTGCAGCTGGTTCTCAGGGATTCCCATTTTATAGAGAGGGAAAGCGAAGCACAGAGAGGTTGAGTAATTTGCTTGAGACCTTACAGCTGAGAACTCTGGATTTGTAAGTTAGGTATGCCTCAGACCCTGCATCTGAGGCTTCTGTGGCTCCCGGGGGAAGGCTTTTCTAGGTTCGTTTATTCCATTTTCTCCGCCTCTGTACAAAGATAAACACTCGGAGTCCCTTCACCATAAACTGTGGGACGTAATTATTTAATGGAAGGTAAATGCTTTAGAGATGGAAATCGCTGTGCTTTTTTCCTTAGGCATTGTTGCCGGCACACTAAAGCAACACAATGTGTCTTTTTTCTGTCTGGCGTTATAGACAAATTCTATTTGCCTCAAAATATTTTACCAGAGAAAATAGCAAATAGGGAAGAAATTCAGAGACACAATCAGGGAGAGGAAACCATTCTCTTGGGTTTAAATAAAACAGCAGAGAAGTTAAGAGTGTGGATCTCAAGTTAGGGAGAAGCTACTTTTCAGCTGCTAGCGAGATGCTGGTTCCTTTGTGTCTCTGCCTATTTGTCCCGTGAGCAGGAAAACTGGTCCTGCTCCTCACCGGTTTACCAATTCCCTCTCTAGCTGGATCTAGTCTGCTTTTAACCGTGCCCTTTCCTTTTAATTTCGTGTATTAAAATGTTCATTTCTGTGAGTTACATCTGGTCCTCTTCAACCTACTTCATCTTTTGAATTAACAGTAAACTTATTTGCCTATGGCAGGGTTTCTCAGCCTAGGCACTACTGATATTTTGGACTCGATGGTACTTTACTCTGAGGGGCCACCGTGTGCACTGCCCAGGGTCCCCAACTTCCAGGATAAAGTGCACAATAAATGTAATGCACTTGAGTCATCCTGAAACCATCTCCCTGCCCCGATCCGTGGAAAAGTTACCTTCCACGGAACTAGTCCCTGGTGCCAAAAAGGTTGGGGACTGTTGCTGTAGGTGTTGAGCAGCATCCTTTTATCTGCTGCTGCTGCTGCTAAGTCGCTTCAGTCGTGTCCGAATCTGTGCGACCCCATAGACGGCAGCCCACCAGGCACCCCCATCCCTGGGATTCTCCAGGCAAGAACGCTGGAGTGGGTTGCCATTTCCTTCTCCAATGCATGAAAGTGAAAAGTGAAAGTGAAGTCGCTCAGTCGTGTCCGACTCTTAGCGACCCCATGGACTGTAGCCCACCAGGCTCCTCCGTCCATGGGATCCTTTCATCTACCCACCAATAAATGCTAGTGATGCCCCCAGCCCAGTAGTGACAACCAAAAATGTCTTCAGATATTGCCAAATGTCCCGTGAAGGGTAATTCTCATTGCCCCCTGAGAATCGCTCTACAGGTACTTTCAAGCTCACATCTTCTATTTCCTTAAACACAATATGCAAAGAATTAGCTTATCATCAGTGACTGATAACTTAAGTATTTAAATTATTTTGGGCTCTTTTCCTGCTGTCTCTTGCTTCCTTGAGTGTTTTATTATTCTTTTCTTTTCATAATTGTATTTATTTTTGGCCGCGCTGGGTTTTCTTATTTTGTGTGGGCTTTCTCTAGTTGTGGAGAGCAGGGGGCTACGCTTTGTTTCATTGTGCTGTGCGGACTTCTCTTTGCAATGGCTTCCTTGTTGCAGAGCACAAGCTCTAGGCATGCGGGCCTCAGTAGCTGTGGCACATGGGCTTAGCTCCTTTGTGGCATGCGCAGTCTTCCCAGACCAGAGATCGAACCCATGTCCCTTGCATTGACAGGCAGATTCTTATCCACTGCAGTACCAGGGAAGTTTCCGAGTGTTTTATTATTCTTGATTGTGACATGCTCATTTTCTTTGGGACGTTGTTGGAGGGAATTCTTTGAGGCCTGAGATGAAGGTGTATCTTTCCTGGACATTTTGCACTTATTTCATCCGGATGCCTGGGGCACTCCCATTCCAGGGTCACCTTAAACTTTTGGACCACCTAAGTGTTGAGAATTTAGGATGCTGGTGTTTGCAAAGGCCAGCTTATGGTTGTTATTTTTTTAAAGACCTTTAACTTTTATTCTCCTTCTGTGCTAAGTGTGAAAAAGTAACTTTCCTAAAATGCTTTTGGAATGGGAGGATGGAATAAATTTACTCCAGATTTCTTACCCTGAAACGGTAGCACTTTGGGGTCCTGTCCTAATTTTGGGGTGCTCCTTTTGTGTGTATTCAGTCGCTCAGTTGTTCCAATCCTTTGTGGCCTCATGGACTGTAGACCACAAGTTGTAGGCCACCAAGTTCCTTTGTCCGTGGGATTTCTCAGGCAAGAATACTGGAGTGGTTTGCCATGCCCTCCTCCAGAGGATCTTGCTGACCCAGGGATTGAACCTGAGTCTCCTGTGTCTCCTGCATTGGTAGATGGATTCTTTACCAGTAGTGCCACCTGGAAAGCCCTGCAAAGGGCTGTCTTAGGTGGGTCCTGGGCTTTGCCTTCTTCCCCTGTTCACCAGGAAGCCATGAAAATTCAATCAGCAGTTCTCTGAGTTAAGCAGATGCCCTCAGAGCAAGTGTGGCTTTGATGCTCTGCCTACCTCATGGAGGTCTCTGATTTCACTAAATGTGGGACTGATAATTACCTACTAAGTAATTACCTACTAAGTAATTACCTACTAAATTGTCCAGACTTGAGTGCTTCAATAGGAGGGCCTTAGGATTTTATGCAGAATTCATGGTTGTTTTTGGCAGGAGGGTCAATCCGATTACCCAGGCTCCTGTGTTACTGAAACAGAGGTCTGTCGTGTGGATTATATAAAATAGCAGGGCATCTTGTGCAGTGCTTAATGTGTGTTGGCTATTTGTATTGTTACTGAGGATAGGGTGAAAAAGAATGAAGAATAGTAAGGTCTTGGTTAGGGGCATTCCCTGGATGGCAAGGAGAGGGGCTGTAGGGTAGAAGAGTCAGAGAGTGTGATACACATCCCCTTGGATGATATTTCAGATTTTAGCCAACGTTGGACAAGAGCCTCATTTATTTCTTGGAGTAGCTTTGAGTATGCAAAATGCTGCATTGTTCCAGTTGAAGTTTCTGAAGGAAAATATTCTCTGGGGTTCAATCCTGGCTCATGCAGCATTGGCTGCTCCATTTTACCTCCTCCTCACTCTGAGATATACAACATACACACACACACACACACACACACACACACACATCAACTTAATCCATGAGCTGAGAGCTGCTCCTTGTCCCCATTCCTGGCCAGAAGTTAAAAAAGAAACAAACCCACTCACCTTCCATTACATACTCTGCCATGAAAGAACTCCACATCCTTTGTATCTTGCCCTCTGTCTTCTGAGCTACTTGTAGACAGGGACCAGTTTGGTCTATTTCTAGAATTCACGAAAGCTCTGTGCCAGGCAAACAGGCAGAACTTCTAAAATGTGTCAACTGGCATTGCTTTCCCGCGAGATGCAACTAGAACAGGAATCTTATTGCTCTGAAGCATCCTTAAGATTATAAGACCATGTGTGATGGGTCCCCAAGACCACCTTCAGGTTTGATGATTTGTTAGAAGGGTTCACAGGACCCAGAAAAGCTGTGATACTCATGGTTAGTTTATTACAGGGAAAGGAAAGTCTATTATAGCTGAAAATCTGCAAAGCAAAAGGTGCTTAGGGCAGAAGCTAGGAGAGACCAGACACAAGCTTCCAATTTTCCCCTCCCAGTGGAATCATGAAACAGTGCTCAGTTCTTCCATCATCAATGTGTGACAACAGGCATGAGGTATTGCCAACCAGGGACAGTGCATGGTGCTGTCCTTGGTGTCTAGAGGTTCTACTGGGATTCAGTCACATAGACATGAAGCACCCATGTGACTGACTTTAACTGCTTAGCTGCCAGCAGTTCCAGAGATCATACATGGCATAGCCCAGGATCCAGGTGAACACGAATAAGCATTCACCATAAATCACATTGTTATGATTTATAAATAAATTTATATTTATACCAAGACCCCAGGTATAAAATGATACTCTTAGCAACAGGATATTCCAGGGGTCCAGAGATTATTTCCCAGGATCCATTCAAGAGGCAGTCATTTCTTTGGAATATGCATGGTTCAGACATCCCCAACCCCGCTGAGTTAACCCTTTACTTGACAAAATAGAAATCTAACCAAGTCATTCTCGTCGTAAAGTCCTTCCAAGGTGATCCATTGTTCTTAGCAGGGCTTTGAGGTCTAGTGTCATCTGGCCTTTGCCCTTCTCACCTGGGTCATCTCTCCTCTGTAACTACATTTCTTTTTCTTTTTGGCTGCACTGGGTCTTCGTTGCTGCATGCGGGCTTTCTCTAGTTTCAGTGAGCGGGGGCTACTCTTCATTGCGGTGCTCAGGCTTCCCATTGTGGTGGCTTCTCTTGTTGTGGAGCATGGGCTCTAGGCACACGGGCTTCAGTAGTTGTGGCTCTCGGGCTCTAGTGGATAGGCTCTATAGTTGTGGTACTTGGGCTTAGTTGCTCCAAGGCACGTGGAATCTTCCCAGGCTAGGGATCAAACTTGAGTACCCTGCCCTAGCAGGCAGATTCTTAACCACTGGGCCACCAGGGAAGTCCTTGACCTTCTTTAAGATTCTCTAGCAACCTGTGCTTTCTCTCACTGGGCAGCCTCAGTAGTGGTTATCCTTTTTCTTGAAATATTCTTTCTCTCTTGGCCTTCAAATCTCAGAATAGGCACCATTTCCTCCAAAAATCTTTTGCTGAATCTCCAAGTCTGGATTAAGAAACTTCCCTGTGCTCTGAGAGTGCCCTTGTTCTGTTATATCAACATTGAGATTTTCATAGTCTACTTTCCCCTGTCTGTCTAGACCGTGAGGTCCGTGAGAGCAGAACCTTTCCTGTTAAGTTCATTGTCACATCTCCAATGCCTGGAACATCTTAAGTGTATAATCAATATTTGTTATATTATGTGGTAAAGCTATGTTGCTATAATAAGAGACCTCAAAAAAAATCAGGACCTGAAAACAATAAAGAATTTTATTTCTCCCTCCCATAATGGCTTCAAGATGAGCTCTGCATGTTGGCAGAGAAGCTCTGTTCCAAAAGTCATTCAGGGATCCAGGTTTCCTGGACGCCTTCTTGCTGCCAAGGGGGTTGGCATCATTTGGACAATCAAAACCAACTGGCCTTATGAAGGCAGAAGAGGGAATAGAGAGGATATTCTGGTCGCTTAAATCTTAGACCAGGAAGTAGGATGGTACTTGTGCTTACACACTATTGGTGGAAACAGTCATGTGATCACACCTAGCTGCTGAGGATGCTGGGAAATGTAGTTTTGCTGGGAAGCCAAGGGCCCAGCTAAAATTCCATTACTGTAGAAGATAGCAAGGGGGAGGATGGATTTTGGTGGGCATCTGATGGTTAACACCCTATTTATTGGATCAAATTGTCAAACAGGATCTATCTGATAGGAAGACACTTCAAAGTAAATGAATAGAATTGAGGGCATATGGCCTCATTTTTCTCTGCTTATATTGGTTTCCTAGGGCTGTATTCTTCCCTGGTGGCTCAGACAGTAAAACGTCTGCCTACAATGCAGGAGACCCGGGTTTGACCCCTGCGTCAGGAAGATCCCCTGGAGAAGGAAATGGCAACCCACTCCAGTACTCTTGCCTGGAAAATCCCATGGACAGAGGAGTGTGGTGGGCTACAGTCCATGGGGTCGCAAAGAGTCAGACACGACTGAGCAACTCCACTTTACTTTAGGGCTGTATTACAAAGTACCACAAACTCAGTGGCCTAAAACAACAAACATTTATCTTCTCACAGTTCTGGAGGCTGTGAGAAACCAAGGTTTTGGCAGGGCTGTGCTTCCTCTGAAGGCTCTAGGGGAGAATCCATTCCTTGTCTCTTCCAGCATCTGGTAGCTATAAATGTTGCTTGGCTTGTGACCACATCAGTTCAGTCTCTATCTCTGGGTCACATGTCTTCCTCCTCTTCTCTCTCAGAACTCCCTCTTCCTACCTCTTATAAGGATGCGTATGACTGCATTTAGGGTCCACCCAGATAGTTTTCTAATAAGCCCTTCCTCTTAAATCATCAGGGCTTCCCAGTTGGCTCAGTGGTAAAGAATCCACCTGCCAGTCAAGAGATGCAGATTCGATCCCTAGGTTGGGAAGATTCCCCTGGAGAAGGAAGTGGCAGCCCACTCCAGTATTCTTGCCTTGATAATCCTATGGACAGAGGAGCCTGGTGGGCTACAGTCCTTTGGATTGCAAGAGTGAGACATGACACAACTTAGCAACTAAACAACAACTCAAATCCATAATTTAATTACACCTGAAAAGACCCTTTTTCCAAATAAGGTTAATTCACAGGTTCCAAGGATTAGGCTATGGACTTACCTTTGGTGGTGGGGGCTGGGGGGTGGGACATTACCATTAAGCCCAGCACACCTACAGTGCACTTTAGAATTCAACTTCAGACCTCCAAGGGTCATCTTGCATTTAATACCTGGGGCATCCTGCCCCCCCAGCCCAGAGGCTTCATTCCACTTGTGACATGCCAGTCTGTTCTACAGATTTTGCATACATCAACTGATTTCACTCTCTGTGTGGAAGAAACCACAGATAAATCAAGGCACAGAGGGGTTAAGTAACTCCCCCAAGAACACACAGTAAGTGGCAAAGCCAAGATTCAAACCTGTGTGATCTGACTATAGATGTGTACTTGAACCATGTAATAAGTGTTGTCCCAAATACTTTTTGAGCTTCCGCTGTGCTAAGTGCCAGGAAGAAAAAGAACAGGCGGCCAGGAGAGCCCATGACAGACCTGGGGATGGGTCTCTGCACCTTGATCGAGGATGGCCTGGATCTTGTTTAACTTCTTAGGCTGAATTTATCGGAGAAACCACACCAGTTCACCTCAAGAAAGCCAGGCATTTGCATGCAGAGCTGAACAGGAGCAGAGACAGTGCTGCTGGCTGATTGAAACCTGCCTTCTTCCCTCCACATTGTGCTCAGGTGGACTATTCCATTCGGGGAGCCAGACACTCCCACTCTCAGCTCCTGGCCACTCTCTCCTGCTGTCGCCGCAGCTGCTGGGCATGCAGAAACCCAGGCATGACAGCTTTTTCTCCCTGTTCCTGCCCAGTGGAGTGGAAACCCCCCGGGACCTGGACACCAAGCGTGTACGGCGGCAGAGAGCCGCACAGTTAATGCAACACTTCTCCTCCAGCCCTCCGGATGCAAGCTGACAGATTGGCAACTGGCTGACTGCCAGTCCAGCAAGTTCTTGCCAGTTGCTTTCTGACCTGGACACATGACTGTTCCCTCCTGGAGCACCTGATTGCCTCCTGGAGGAGGGGGTGGTGGTCTCTTCTGAAAGACTGTGAGCTTGGAGGTGGTCATCAAAGCCATCTTTGGAAACATTAGGGTTGTACTTGTTCAATTCAGTCTCTGCTAGCCATATGCAGATTAAAATTTTCTTTTGCTATTTTCCAAGTTATAGTAAAATATGCATGACATAACATTTTAACCATTTTTAAGTGTACAATTCAGTGGCATTAAATGCATTCATATTACTATGCAGCCATCACCACCATCCATTTCCAGAACTTTTTTGATCTTTGCAAATTGAAACTCTGTCCCTATTAAACGTCTACTCCAGGTCACCTTCCTGAGCCCCTGGCACTCACCATGCTACTTTATGTGTCTGTGAATTTTACTACTCTAGGGACCTCATGTAAGTGGAATCATACAGTATATTCCTTTTTTAATCCAGCATATCTCACTTAGAATGTCCTCGTTTCATCCATGTTATTGCATATTGCGCAACTTCTTCCTTTTCAAGGTGAATAAGCTCTCAATAGGCTATACAACATCCTACCTATAATCGACAAGAATTGTACACTTACAAATGCGGTGAGAGGCTGTATCTCATGCTAAGCATCTCATCACACTAAAATAAAATAATTTCTTAGAGCAAAAAAGAAAGACATGAGCCAGGCTGATAAGAGACTCATCTTCTAGTTGCAGGTCTGTTGCTCACTTGCTAGATGACCTCAGACAGCACTCTCAGTCCCCCTGAAACTTCTTCCTCATTGGCACAATCAGGAGATTGGCTTCAGTCACTTTTGGGGCCGCATCTGGTTCCCAGTGTTTTATCACTCACCCAGCTCTGGATACAGAGAGAAGAATCTTGTCTGTCCAGTTCTGACATATGGGCACCTCTCATCTTCTCCTTGGAGTATGATAAAGACTGGTATGTTGCTGAGGGTTTGTAGTGAGCTCACAAGGGCCATCAAGGATGGTGTCTAGCTCCTTTCCCTATGCACTTTTCCCTGTCTGCACCAGCTACCTCTGCCCTGTCACACACACGCACGCATGCACACATGTACACACCCTGTCTCCGTCTCGAAGAAAGATAGAATTTTCAAAGCCCTCAATCCTGCAAGGGCTGGATTATACCTGCTTCCTTCTCTAGCCAGTGCCCTGACTCTCTCAAAATTCCTGAGAATGTGACCCACTTTCTTTCTCCTCACCTCAGCAGACTCTATTCCCACTTTCCCCAAAAATCACTTTGGGAATGGGAGAAGTCCCCAGTGCGTAACCAGGCTGTCCTGTTCAAGCATCCTAGAGCTCATCTCTCTTGTACATGCTAAGGCATGTTGGCAGTGTCTCCTCTCAACTTGATGCTTCCTATCTTGCATTTCTTCTTTACTAATTACTCCTTCCCAGTCCCCATGATGGGATCATGAGTGTCTTCTACCCACTGAAAGGGTACCCTTCTCATGCCACGCATGATTCCCAAGCTATCTCTGACAGCCCCAGGGTTTTAAACCTTCCATTGCTGTCAACTGTTCAAAATCCTTAACATGACACGTAGAACCACCCTCACCTGCTCTCCCAGTGCTCACTTCTTGTGTTATCCCAACTCCACTGGAACCTCTGTGCATGCAAGCCTTCTCATACTTCCAAGGCTTTGCTCATACTGAGCCAGCCCCCTAAATCTCTCTTCCCACTTCTTTATTTCAGAGTCATCTGCACTACCCCAAGCTACACTCTGCTCCCTCCATCATGCTTCCAAAGCAAGTGATAACATACATACACAGAACAGAAGTTAAGAGCCCATACTCTGATGCATGGATACATATGCCTGAGTCCCTTCACTGTTCACCTGAAACTAAACCACAGTGGTAACCCAGATATACCCCAATACAAAATTAAACGTTGTTTTAAAACAAGCACCCGTATACTTCCTGGGTCCAAATCCCAGCTCTGCCATTTACTACCTGTGTGCCTTTGGGCACATTTCAAGCCCCTTTGGGTCTCAGTTTCCTCATCTGTAGAATGGAAATAAATACAAACAGCTTCTTCATAAAGTTCTTTGGAAGATTAAATGAAATGATATGTATAATCATGTTAGCTATTGCTGGAAAGGAAAGGGATGGTGGCACATTTCTCTCTGTATCTCTGAGACTGAGAAAAATGACTGACACATAGTAGGTGCTCAGTTAATTGAACTAAACCGAACTATCACCTATGTGCTGAGGACAGTGTATGAGGATAGGCTAATTGCTGTAACAAACCACTTGCAAATCTCAGTGGCTTGAAGGATTATTCCTTGCTCATGCCACAGTCTGATTAGAAGGGGGCAGCTGGGCTCTGTTTCACACGGTCATGCAGGGACCCAGGGTCCATGCTTCCTGTGGCTCTGCCACCCTCAAGTCCTCCACTGGGCCAATTACAGTTTGATGCTGGACAGAAGAAGAGAATGAGCGTGGAGGATCTTGCAGGAAGTTTTAGGAACCTGGCCCTGGAGTGGCTTATGTCGTTTCCTCTCCCATCCCATTGGCCGGATTTAGTCTCCTGACCCTGTTTTGTTGCAAAGGGTGCCAGGAAATGTAATCTAGCCATGTGCCTGGTCAGACAAGAGCATGGACATTGGAAAAAGCCCAGTCTGTGCTGAGCCCCTCACCCCCAAGTTTTCTCTAGGAGCTCTGCAGCTAAATATCTAAGCAATCCCAAATCACCAAAAACTCAAGCCTTTTCTCCTCCCCTCCTACTCAATGACACCATGGTTGCCCCACTCACCCAAACCAGGAACCTGGAAGCCATCATTGCCTTCTTTCTATCCCTCCCTCCTTTTATCCCAACAGTCATTACATCTGTTGAGCCCACCTCCTGAATGTTTCTTGGAGCCATGCTTCTGTGGGGTTGGCTAAAAAGTTCACTTGAGTTTTACCTGTAAGAATGAACTTTTTGGCCAGCCCAATATTTTTCTCTATGCCCTGTCTTTCCTCAATTCAGGGTTTATCATCCTTCCTCTGGACCACCTGATCCTATGGTCATCATCACATTGGGCTTTTACCTCCAGCATCCACTCCTTCTAACCCACTTTCCAAAGTTCTAACTAAATCATCCTCTAAGATTTAATCTAATATTTAAGTCAAATTGTATCATATCCCACTTTAAACATCTAAACAGTTGTCTTCAAACAGTTTGAAAGCAATGGAACCCTTTCTGCCAAATCAGCCTTATCTTGAAATAAACTTTTTGATTTGAGAATAATTTTAGACTTAGAACAAGGTGGCAAGGGTAATAGAGAGAGTTCCCACATACCCCTCTCCCAGTTTCCCCTCATGTTACCAGCTTATATAACCACAGTACTCTAGTCAAAACTAAGTATAGGGCTTCCCTGGTGGCTCAGTGGCAAAGAATGCACTTGGAAGTACAGGAGACACGGATTTGATCCCTTGATCAACCCCGTGTTGATCAGGAAGATTCCACGTGCCACAGAGTAACTAGGCTCATGAACCATAACTACTGAGCCTATGCTCTAGAGCCCGGGAGACACAGCCACTGAAGTCCAAGCGCTTGGCGCCTGTGCTCCGTAACAAGAGAGGCCAACCCAACAAGAAGCCCATGCACCACAGCTGGAGAGCAGCCCCGGCCCACTGCAACTAGAGAAAAGCCTGAGCGGCAACAAAGACCCAGCACAGACAAAAATAAATGAATAAAACATTTAAAAAACCTGAGTATGGCACAGGGAACACCACTCGGTGCTCTTCAGTCACCTAAATGAGAATGAAATTCAAAAATGAGGAGATATGTGTGTGCGTAAAGCCGATTCACTTTGCTGTACAGAAGAAGCAACACAACATTATAAAGCAACTAAGAAATAGATATTAGTACATTACTATTAACTAGACTTCTGTAATGTTATTTGAATCCCAATGTATAAAGCCATCAAAATGAAGCTTTGAACCAGAAAAAGACTTTCCAGAAAGTTCCACGTGGTGGCCCCCACCCCGCCTCCCCTTTGCCCATGAGTTAACTCCTGAGACACGTCTGAGGAACCCAGTTTGAACTCACTAACCTTAGGGCACAAGACAAACTCTTTGTTGTGGCCACTTTCTCTGGCCCTTGTCCAGTTCACTAGCCTTCCTTCACGCTGTTCTCTTCATTCAGTCAGTCAGCAAACATTTATTGAGCATGTACTATGTGCAAGGCGATTTTCTAGGTGACAGGAACAGGATACAGATTAATTTCCAAAACCCATGAAGCCAATAGTCTAGAAGAGGGGATGCAGACCACAGACAATAAACTTAATAAATGAAATATATAGTAAATAAGGGTCCCTGGTGGCTCAGTGGTAAAGAATCTGCCTGCAATTCAGGAGACCCGGTTCGATCCCTGGGTCAGGAAGATCCCCTGGAGAAGGAAATGGCAACCCACTCTAGTTTTCTTGCCTGGAGAATCCCATGAACAGAGGAGCCTGGTGGGCTACAGTCCGTTTTTGTGATAAGTGCTATAGAGAAAAATAGAGCCAGGAGAGAACAGAGGGAATGCTGGGGTCAGGGAAGTGAGTCACTTAGTCGCCTCTGACTCTTCACGACCGCATGAACTGTAGCCCACCAGGCTCCTCTTTCCATGGAATTCTCCAGGCAAGAATACTATAGTGGGTAGCCATTTCTTTCTCCAGGGGTCTTCCTGATGCAGGGATCGAACCCAGGTCTCCTGAATTATAGGCAGATTTTTTTTACTGACTGAGCCACCAGGGAAGCTGGGGTCGAGGTGCAATTTTTAAAAGGATGGGCACAGGAATTCCCTAATTGGCCAGTGGTTAGGACTCCATGCATCACTACCAAGGGCCCGGGTTTGATCCCTGGTTGGGAAACTAAGATCCCACAAGCCGTGTGGCATGGCCAAAAAAATAAACAGGATAGTCATGGAAAGCCTGACTGAGGAAATAGAAGGATTATTCTGCCTGCTTAAGTATCAAGAATAGACTGAAGGCAGAACATATACTCACTATTTTGTAGTAACTTATAAGAGAAATATATATATATTTCTATCTGAAACATATACGTATCTATCTGAAAAATAATAGATATATTTATGTATGTATGGCTTTCTCAGGTGGCCCTAGTGGAAAGAATCTGCCTACCAATGCAGGAGACATAAGAGATGTGGGTTCAATCCTTGGGTCGGGAAGATCGCTTGGAGGAGGGCATGACAACCCAGTCCAGTATCCTTGCCTAGAGAATTCCATGGACAGAGGAGTGATAGGGTCACAAAAAGTCAGACAGGCCTGAAGTGACTGAAGGGGGAACTTACACTCAATATTTTGTAATCACTTATAAGGGAAAAGAATCTGAAAAGGAATAGATATATATGTATGTACAGCTGAATCACTTTTTATACACCTGAAACTAGCACAACATTGTAAGTCAACTATATTTCAATTAAAAAAGAATAGGCTGGAGGGTTTGTGGAAGCAGAGACATTATTTGGGAGGTGGCTAGAAGGATGAATTTACCATTGACTAAGATGCGAAAATCCCATGGACAGAGGAGCTTGGTGGGCTGCAGTCCATGGGGTCGCTAGGAGTCGGACATGACTGAGTGACTTCACTTTCACTTTTCACTTTCATGCATTGAAGAAGGCAATGGCAACCCACTCCAGTGTTCTTTCCTGGAGAATCGCAGGAATGGGGGAGCCTGGTGGGCTGCCGTCTATGGGGTTGCAGAGTCGGACACGACTGAAGCGACTTAGCAGCAGCAGCAGCAAGATGGGAAGGAGATGGCATTGGGGGGTGGGTTAGGAGCTCAGCTTCAGACTTGCTAAGTTTTCCCTGCCCAAGTAGAGATGTTGTATTGGCCACTGAGTATGTGGAGCCTGAAGTTAAGAAGAAAAGACAGGACTGGAAGTACAAATGCGGGAGTCATCAGCCTGCACAGGTTATTTATAGCCATGAAACTGGATAAGGGAGGGGATGGAAAAGGGCACCAAGGACTGAGCCTGGGGTTGGCTGTCCGTCATTACAGAGGTGGGGAAAGTGAAGAGGATCTAGCAAAGGAGACTGAGATGGAGCCAGTGAGGGGAGTGTGGGTCCAGAGGCCGAGTGGATAGACATTTCATACTGTAGGAGGGAATGATGGATGGTGTCAACTGATGCCCGTGGGTTACTCAAAAGAGAAATGAGGACTTCCCGGGTGGTCCAGTGGCTAAGACTCCACACTCCCAATGTAGGGTCCAGGTTCAATCCCTGCTCAGGGAACTAGATCCCGTATGCTGCAACTAAAGACCTGACACAGTTGAATAAATAAATAAGTAATAAAAATGTGTTTTTAAATTTTTTATCCAAAAAAATTAGAATTAACTGTTAGATTTAGCAGCATGGAGGTCTTTGGTGGTCCTGGCCTCAGTTGCTTAGAGAGAGGTTGAAGCAAAAGGCTATTGGAAGGATTACTAACAGTTCTCTTTTTTGAAATATAGTTGATTTAGCATGTTGTGTTAGTGTCTGGTGTACAGCAAAGTGATTCAGTTACACATATACAATTATTTTTCATATTCTTTTCCATTATGGTTTAATGCCCAGAGTTCCTCCCTGTGGCTCAAATGGTAAAGAATCTGCTCCCAATGCGGGAGACCCAGGTTCGATCCCTGGGTGAGGAAGGGAATGGCTACCCTCTCCAGTATTTTTACTAGAAACTTCCATGGACAGAGGAGCCTGGTGGGCTACAGTCCATGGGATCGTAGATAGTCGGACATGACTGAGTGACTAGCACTTACTTACACATATGGTTTACTACAAGATATTAAATATAGCTCCTTGTGCTAGACAGTAGGACCTTATCCTTATTAGTTCTTTTAAAGAGTTTTGCTGTGAAGGGTGGAGGGGGAAAGAAAAGGTGTTAGCTGGTGGGGAAATTGGAATTGAAAGATTTCTTCTTTAAGGTCAGAGAGCTAACAGCAGAGTTTATGATGATGAGAATAACCCAGGAGGAGGAAGAACATGATGATGCCGGAGAAAAAGGAGAGAGTTGGCAGGATGGACATCTCTCAGCTTCCAGGAGAGGGTGACATTTGTACAAGTGGAAGGTTTTGTTTTAGATAGAAGCATATACAAGCAATCTATAGAAATATAAGGGCAGGCACTATATGGGCTGGGAGCTGGGGAGTAAATGTAGTGGTGGGTGCTTGTGGAATTTCTTTTCTAATGCTTTTATTTTCTCATGCTTTATCAAGGACAGGCTTGTGAGCAACAAATCCAAGTATATTCAGTAATTATTTGTCGGATGTTGACCCTGTATCATGCACTGTGCTGGGAGTTGGGGTATAGCTGCCCACAAAGGCACGACTAAGTGCCTACTGTATTTCTACTTTCGGTCCAGTAGAAGACACCAGACAGACACACATGAGACTCTGTAGGACCAGCAATTTCAGGTGTCAGCATCGGAAAGCACTGTCAATTCCTCTCCCCTGTCTCCCGCCACCTCATCTTCATCTTGCTAGATTTTAAGTCTTTTAGCCTTCTCCCAGCACATCCCAGAACCCTCTCGACTCTACTTCCTGCTATGGTCCCATCCATTCCCCCAAGGCCAACGCTCTCTTTCAGGAAAGCAAAGTTCCAAAGAATCAAGATTGTATCAATGGGCCTGTCTCCATGGCAGCAGTCATGAATGAGCCAAGCAAGGTAACCCTGGAGATAGCATGAATGAGAAGTGGTCTGTTGCCACGGAGATGTGCTGAATGGAAAGGCCCCCACTAGCAGGGATATGTCATCGAGATGGAACAGTCAGCGTGAAGTTGGCGTGCCTATTTTCAACTCAGAGTTACAAAAATACATTTTAATAAAGCTCACGATCTACCTCATTCCTCCCCACTCCCTCCTCTTCTTCACCCTTCGTCCTACAGCTCAACCCAGGCTTGTCAGGTCTCAAGACCTTCAAGTCCCTCAAGGACACCCCAGGTGGAGGCTGTTCCTTCACCACGTAACTTCCTCTCCTGGGCCAAGTTAGTCCCCCTGTAATGATCTACTATCTTCCCTTTAGGAAACAGCAGTATCCTTAAAAGTCATGAGTTGATGGGAAAGACATTAACTACATTCTTTGGGGGCTTCCCTCATGGCTCAGTGGTAAAGAATCTGGCTGCCAGTACAGGAGATGCAGGTTTAATCCCTGAGTCGGGAAGATCCCCTGGAGAAGGAAGCGGCAACACACTCTTCTGTTCTTGCCATGGACAGAGGAGCCTGGTTGGCCACAGTCCATGGGATCACAAGAGTCAGACATGACTTAGTGACTAAACAATAGCAACAACGTTCTTTGGGGCAAGAGCAGTTGAGAAACTGAATCAAGTCAGCTCACACCTACAAGGATTCTCTCACTGGGTATACTAGTTCTCTTATCTAGAAACTGACATAATACCCCCTGTACAGTGGTATTATCTAATCATACTCATGGTGCTGGACATATACCCTTAGTACCACTTGGAAGCAATTTGTAAAAGCCCAGGATTCATTGCCTAGGAAGATATCTTTGAAGAGCTATTTGAATCTCTGAAACTCACCCAAGTTCTTTCTGTCCTACTCAAATTGCATTTCTTCATATATCTCTTTACTCTTTGGTTCTTTTCCTTGTTCAACCATATTTATTAAGCATTGTTATAGCAAAGAGCTAGAAGTAACTCAAGTGTCCAATAACTCAGTGTGTGTGCTCAGGTGGTATGTCGGACTCTTTGTGACCCCCTGACTATAGCCCAGCAGGCTACTCTGTCTGTGGGATTCTCCAGGCGGAAATACTGGAGTGGGTTGCCATTTGTGTCTCCAGGGGATCTTCCCAACTCAGGGATTAAACCTGCGTCTCTTGTGTCTCCTGCATGGGTAGGAGGTGTCTTTATCACTGAGCCACCTAGGAAGCCCCCAATAACTCAGTAGGGAACTATTACATAATTTATGGTACATCCATCTCACAGATTCTATGAAGGCATTAAAAAAGGAAGAAACAGATGTTTGGGTACTGCTAGGAGCTTAGCACTTACAAAGCACCTACCATATAAAAGGCACCATTCTAAGTATTGTTGTAAAGTGACTATTAACTCATGAATCCTATAATAAGCTTGTAAGGTAGTTCCTGGCATGTTCCCATTTTACAGATGAGGAAACAGGAATTTCCATATCCAAGTTATATTGTCAAGTGAGAAGAGCAAGTTTCGTTGTACATATAGCAGTACCATTTGCTCGTAAATGCACAGACTATTTCTGGAAGATTCCATAAGAAACTAATAATTGTGTTTGCCTCTGTAGAGGGACCCTGAGAGACTTGGAAATGGGTGTCCAGAGAAAACTTACTTTTCACAGTAAATGCTGTATGTTTTCTGAATCACATACCACGTATGTATATTATATTCCACAAAACCTAACGGAAAATGGCCATTCCCTTAGTCCATTCAGGCTATAGCAAAATGCATAGACTGGGTGGCTTAGAAACAATAAACATTTATTTCTCATAGTTCCAGAGACTGGGAAATTCAAGATCAAGGTGAGGGAAGATTCAGTATCTGGTGAGAACCAATTTCCTGGTACATAGATGACTGTCTTTTCACTATATCCTCACACAGGGCAATTGAGCTGTCTGAGGTCTCTCATAAGGGCACTAATTCTATTCGTGAGGGCCCCACCTTCATGACCTAATCAGTTCCCAAAGGCCCCCACTTCCAAAAACCATCACATTGGGCATTAGGATTTAACATACAAATTTTGAAGGGACAAATATTCAGTCCAGGGCTTCCCAGGTGGCTCAGTGGTAAAGAATCTACCTGCCAGTGCATGCAGTTCAATCCCTGGGTCAGGAAGATCCCCTGGAGAAGGAAATAGCAACCCACTCCAGTATTCTTGCATGGGAAATCCCATGGAAAGAGGAGACTGGCGGGCTACAGTCCACGGGGTCACAAAGAGTTGGACACAACTTAGTGACTGAGTGTGAGCACGAAACATTCAGTCCATAGCAGTTAGTAAGTCATATTATGTGCCAGATGCTCCTAGATTCTAGAAAAACGTGGATGAGCAAAATATTTTACTGATGAGGAAGATGAGGTACGTTAAGTAATGTGCCCAAGTGGCAGAGCTGGGATTCAAACCAGACAGTCTGGATGCAAGATTTATGCATAAAGGAAAAAGAGTGTAACAGGAGCTCTGTGCATGCATATGTTCGTGTGCATACATGTGTGCACAGAAAAGCTCACACACAGGCGTTAGTGTGTGACTATGTGTGCACGTTGCCCGTGAGCATGTAGGTGTGTGTGTGTGTCTGTGTGTGCACACTTGTGCTTTTGTACTGGGAGAGGAAAGTGGAAAAAGTGGAATCTGCAGAAGGTCAGGCCATGTTTTGAGGATCTGGACATTTATCCTGAAGGTACTAGGGAGCCATGTAAAAATTTAGACAAAGGGGTGGATATGATCAGATTTTTATTTAGAAGATCACTCTGTCTGGAGTGTGTGGCCAGGATACAAGTGGACGTGAAGGATTCCCCCCACCTCGGTATGAGGATGCTTGCCCTCCCTTCCATCCAGCACAGTATCTGAGAGCAGACTAGACACGGGAGCTTCTAGTGAAGCTGAGCAACTCCACTCTGAGGTCAGGGAGTGGGTATCAAGTGTACCAGCTTCTTGTCCTGCTCAAATCCTGAACTGTAGCTGTCCCACTAATGTGGGACGTGTAAGCCTGGCTTGAGGCTAGAACATCCAGCCAGTGGTACTGATGTGGGCATTGAAACAGAAAGGCAACATGGGTTAATCTAGACTCTGTCACCTGATGGCTGTGTGACCCTGGGCAAGTCAGCCAGCCTCTCTGTGCCTCAATATCCTCATCTGTGAAGTGAGGCCCATAGCAGCCAACTTCAGGGTGTTGTAAAATATATAGAACATCATTATAACTGTGAGGAGGAAGAGACTATGTTACCAGAACACCATCTAGGTTCAAACTCACCCTGCCTCTTGTGTGCTGTGTGACTAGGAGCAGATTCCTGAACGTGTCTGAGCCTCATTTGTTTCTTTCATCTCTTCAGTGGAGATAATAATAGTCCTACTTCCTAGAATTGTGTAGGTAATTCATTGAAAAAAAATCCATGTCCTTAGAACAGCTCCTGGCTCCCTGTAAGTGTTCGAAGAATTTTGTGCCGCGCTCAGTCACTCAGTCGTGTCTGACTCTTTGTGACCCCATGGACTGTAGCCTGCCAAGCTCCTCTGTCCATGGGATTTTCCAGGCCAGAATACTGGAGTAGGTTGCCATTTCCTATTCCAGGGGATCTTCCCAACCCAGGGACCGAACAGGCATCTCCTGCTTGGCAGGTGGATTCTTTACCACTGCACCACCTGAAGCCAAATAAATGTTATAGACCATTATCCTCCTCCTCCTCCTCATCTTCTTCATCATCATTTCATCATCATCACTGTTACTAAGGGCCTCTCACTCTGCCATTTCACCAGTTTTCTCGAAATTCCACACATTTCTATTAGGATAGCCATGTTCATTGTCAGTGACCCATCCTTGGGGATTTATTAGCTCATTTCTGGAAAGCACTCAAGCGCTTCATGTGCTTTGCAGCCTGGATACTTTGCTGGGCTTGGACGACACCTAAGCCAACACTAGTTCCTTTGACCTGAAGGAGCTGAAGGACACAAAAGAGATCTCTTGTGGCTTCTCTCCCGGCCCATCTCTGCTCTGCTCTGGGCTGTTTTCTGTCTTGGCATGGTGAGGAGCTTCCTGTTGCCTGGAGAAAACAAGAAAGGAGATTGTCAGGGCTTGTGTAGAACTTGGGGTGCCTGTGGGTCTGTGTAAAAATGAGAAACAGAGGCACAATCACTAGAGGGTTTGGTTGATGGGTCTTGAGATGGGAATTCGGGGACATTCTTCTAAGACAAAGAATAAAATGACTCAGGTTTGGTTTTTTGCTGCTTGCTCTCCAAGCCCTGCATCTTTTCTGCTTTTTTTTTTTTCCTTTCTCATTTTTGGATCCAGACTTCTGCTGACTCATCTCTCTGAACAAGGAAGGAGGGAGGAAGTCAGAATTGTTCATTGACCGTTTTCTTTCTTCAGTGACTCAGCTGTGAATCACATTTTAATTAATGAAGGAGAAAAACCCGATCAGGTCTAAGGCATGTGTCCAATCACCCATACCTCCAGGCTGGATATATTAATAAGAATCCCCCCCTCCAACCAAAAAAATGTGGGATGCCCTTAATTAAACTACAGCTCGTTCTGTCTCTTAGTCATGAGAACTCCACTAGGCTCTCCAAATTCTGGGTCCCCACTGGACCTTCCTGATTCACAGACAGCAGGTCTGAGCCCCAAAGCAGCATGGCTAATTCCTGCAGAGTTAGTCTGAGGTCAGAACTGAGAAGTGGCGTGTGGAGCCCTCTTGGGACGTCAAAAGGATCATGGGAATGTAACAGCATTTCCTGAGTTGGTCTTTGGCTATAATCCCAGCTCAAGCCCTGATTCTCCCCTCCCCTCACTCCCGATACCTTGGGGCCTGAAATTTGTCAGAGTCAATTGCCAGGGCAGTGTCTGAGCTTTTGGTTTGCCCGGAGAATGAGAGTTCAGATCCTCGTGACCGCTACTTCCTGAGGGCTTACTATGCATTAGGCAGTGTGCTCAGCACTTTTCATGAATGGTCACATTTAATCCTCCCACTGTCCACAAAAAGCTCTTATGTAATTCTCCATGCCCCCGTCCCCGTGAGGAAACTGAGGCTTGGAAATTTGCCCAGTGTGGACAGATTAGTAAATAATGGGGCAGGACATAAACCCAGCCCCTTCCCATCTGAGAGCCAGAACTCACATCTGCTACACCTTTCTGCCTTTCACTCAGCTGGAAGAAAACACTGAAGCTTATGGCACATTCAGTAGATACTTACGGAGGCCCAGCGTATACTGGGCATTGAGCAGTGGGCACTGAGTTTTAGGCATTGAGCACTAGGGGTCCATCAGTGAACAAGAGACAGATGATAGTCTGCATAACTTCATGCACCTTTTTTTTTTTTTTTTGCCGTGAGGCGTGTGGGATCTTAGTTTCTCAGACCAGGAATCGAGCCCATGTCCCCTGCTGTGGAAGCTCCAAGTCTTAACCACTGGGCTGCCAGGGAAGTCCTAGCAGCTGACATTTGAGATGCACAAGTGTATCAGTCACTGCGTATTAGGATACTAGGAAGTGTATGGAAATTTCCTGGTGGTACAGTGGTTACCACTCCACGTTTTCACTCCCATGGGCCTGGGTTTGATCCCTGATTGGGGAACTAAGATCCCACAAGCCACCTGGCACAGCTAAAAAAATATATACTAGGAGGTGTCTTAGATACTCCTTATTGCTGTAACAACAACAACGAAAAAACAAAGTATAAGGGCTCAAACACAAGGACAGTTTTGTTCTTGCACACACAAAATTCAAAGTGAATAGTCCTGACAGGTGGTAGCTGTACTCCAAGTACAGAGGCAAAAGCCCAGACTCCTTCTATATTGTGGAGTGGGTTCCCATTTCCTCCTCCAGGGCATCTTCCCAACCCAGGGATCAAACCCAGGTCTCCTATATTGCAGGCAGATTCTTCACCGTCTGAGCCACCAGGGAAGCCCAGGAATACTGGAGTGGGTAGCCTATCCCTACTCCAGGGGAACTTCCCAACCCAGGAAATGAACTGGGGTCTCTTGCATTGCAGGCGGATTCTTTACCAACTGAGCTATCAGAGAAGCCCAGATACTCCTTATCGCTGTAACAAAAAACCCCCAAAGTGTAAGGGCTCAAACACAATCAAAGTTTAGTTCTTGCACAGACAGTATCCAAAGTGAATAGCCTTGAGGTATGGGCATCTCTGTTCCAAGTACAGAGGCAAAAGCCCAGACTCCTTCTGTATTGTGGCTCCTTGTCTTCAACCCAAGGCTTCTAAGGTTTGGCAGGCTCCTTGGCATGAAGCCAGAGAAGGGAAAAGAATATGGAGGAAGGAACCTGGGAAACATTTCTGGGCCAGGCCACATCACTTCTGCTCACCTTCCACCTGGCCACCCGTATTTGCAGACAGGAAATGTAATCTAAGTGCTCGGGAAGAAAAAATAAATAAAAAGCAGTCTGCTTTGGGTCTTCGCAACAATCAAGCTCCACGTCTCCATTCATGTCACCTCTTTACAAGTCCTACCTTAGGACAGCTTTAAGAAACACCCTTATCTTTTTCTACCCAACTTCCTCTGTTTCTTTTTTCAGTAATCTTTTTATTTTTTTACATTTTTTCAATTTATTTTGATTTAATTTTAGTGTAATTGCTTTACAATGTTGTGTTAATTTCTGCTCTACAACAACATGAATCAGCTACAAGGGTATCTATATCCCCTCCCTCGTGAGCCTCCCTCCCACGCACCCCCCATCCTAGCCCTCCCAGTCATCACAGAACACCAAGTTGAATTCCCTGAACTAGTAATTTTATTATTTTAGTCATGTACTCAGGGTGAATTAACCCCTGAGCCCTAAAAGAACAACAAAAATATATTACTTAGATATTTTATAATCTTGGTGCCTGAGATAAAGACAAACAGAAAACTATGTCAAAACATTAAAAAGTTGCAAATTTTCACTAAAAGTATTTACCTTTGTATTCTAATGCAAAATTTATACAAATAATCTCCTCTGTTTCTTGGACTTCCTGTAAGGAATTGTTCTTGGCCTTAAACATGGTGAGGCAGAAACCTTGCAGAATGTCTTTCCCCCAATCTGAAGTCTTATTTGGAAAAGGCAGCTGAGTATTTCTGCCCACTGGGGTAAAGGAACGTAGACTTGGATCCTGTTTCTCCAGAGACTTGGTCTTAGAAACGCCGGGCTTTCTGGAGTTGAGCTGTAGGAGTTGCTTGTATATTTTTGAGATTAGTTGTTTGTCCGTTGCTTCATTTGCTATTATTGTCTCCCATTCTGAAGGCTGCCTTTTCACCTTGCTAATAGTTTCCTTTGTTGTGCAGAAGCTTTTAAGTTTAATTAGGTCCCATTTGTTTATTTTTGCTTTTATTTCCAATATGATCCAGCAGTCCCACTGCTGGGCATACACAGTGAGGAAACCAGAAGGGAAAGAGACACATGTACCCCAATGTTCATCGCAGCACTGTTTATAATAGCCAGGACATGGAAGCAACCTAGATGCCCATCAGCAGATGAATGGATAAGAAAGCTGTGGTACATATACACAATGGAGTATTACTCAGCCATTAAAAAGAATACATTTGAATCAGTTCTAATGAGATGGATGAAACTGGAACCTATTATACAGAGTGAAGTAAGCCAGAAAGAAGAACACCAATACAGTATACTAACGCATATATATGGCATGTAGAAAGATGGTAACAATAACCCTGTGTACGAGACAGCAAAAGAGACACTGATGTATAGATCAGTCTTATGGACTCTGTGGGAGAGGGAGAGGGTGGGGAGATTTGGGAGAATGGCATTGAAACATGTATAATATCATGTATGAAACAAGTCACCAGTCCAGGTTCGATGCACGGTACTGGATGCTTGGGGCTGGAGCACTGGGACGACCCAGAGGGAGGGTAGGGGAGGGAGGAGGGAGGAGGGTTCAGGATGGGGAACGCGGGTATACCTGTGGCAGATTCATTTCGATATTTGGCAAAACCAATACAATATTGTAAAGTTTAAAAATAAAATAAAATTAAAAAAAAAAAGAAAAGAAACGCCGGGCTTCTCAGGTCAGCCATTCCCACCATTTATCAGTCAAGGTCTCAACAGGAGACAGAATTCACCCATCAAGTGGTTTTAGAAACGCTCTTGTTCACCTCCAATCGCCAGAAACCCCTTCGTGACATGGAACAGAATAGATTAGTCTTATTCTTTTTGTTTGGTTGGTTGGTTGGTTGTCTTGGGCGTTTGGGGCTTAGCTGTGCCACATGGCTTGCTCTTGATCTTAGCTCTCTGACCAGGGATAAAACCCGTGCTCCCTGCAGTGGAAGCACAGCGTCCTAACTACTGGACCACCAGGGAATTCCCTAGTCTTGCTTATTCTTGTGTTGTAAATACATAGGGTGATGCATCTTGCTCTTATTGGTTTCTTTCTCTTGACCTTGTTTGTGTGTGTGAGATCCATCCATGTTGTGACTTGTGGTTGTAAGGTTGTAAGTCATTCATCCTCATGGCTATGTTTGTCTACTGCACTGGTGAAGGGCATTTGGATACTTTCCACTTTGAGGCTGTGACAGAGAAAAGTGCTGTTGACATTCCTGCTTGTCATTTGGTGACCACAGCTCCCATTTCTCTGGGAGGTATTCCTGGGTGGAATTTCTGGGTCATGGGGCAGAATCTGTTTAGCTTTGGGCAGAAACCACCTAACAATTTTCCCAAGTGGTGGAACCAGTTGCAATTCCCACAAGCTGCTGGCGAGAGCTTAGCTTTTGTTTTTGTTTTGCTCCTTGAGTGCCTCTCCCGTGGGAGGTGCCCACTGAATGTCTGGGAATTCAATTGAAAACGTGGTTATCCATTTTCTCAAGAGCTTTACTCCATCAGATGTCTCGTTCGGACCTTCAGGCTCTCCTTCTCCAGGGACACAATGCCCTTCTCTTGCAAACTTGGACAAATCTCCTCTACTTAGGAGAATATTCTGTCTCCACCCGCCTCAGGTGGTCACCACACTAGCTTCCCATGTCTTCTTATCCCAGTCTCTCAAGGAGAGATTTCCCTTCCATTGCTTCCTTCAGCCTTGCAATCAGCAAGGTAATGCAGCAATGCCCCTCAAGCTGACCTTCACTCAATGGCCATCTCTCTCTTGTTCCCCACAGATGCGGCCCTCTCAGGGGTCTTGTCTTTTCTAGAAATCACTTACCTCACACCTTCTGGGATTTTTTTCCACCTGCACCTTCTCCTTTTTATTTAAGAAAACACTGCACTTTAATACAGCTTCAGGAATCACCCAAAATAGCAACGTGTCCTTTTGTGCCGTCTTCTACTTTAGAAGACAAATAAGAGAAAGAACTGTTCCATGCAAAGGTCAAGGCACTTGAGAGGACCTTGGATGAGTGGTAAGAACTTCACATGAAGGGAGAAAAGGCAGGAGGATATCTGTGCAACCCCAGGAGAGGGGGAAGGACTTCTTAAATTTAAAAACCAAAACTCTAAGGCAAAAACAAACCACCACCACCACCACCAACAAAAACTTGATTATATGAAAACTGAGATGGGGGCGGTTTGGTTCCCAGATCCGGATCCTGGCCATACCATGTCCTGCGAATCCTTGAGCAAGTTACTTCACCTCTCTGTGCCTCAGTTTTCTCATCAATAAAACGGGAAGAATAGCATCAACTAATAGGGTGTTAGGAGTCGGAAATAAATTAATGTTTATAATCATATTTCTTTATGTAAATTTTATTTTATTTTTATTTTGGCTGTACTGGGTCTCCATTGTGGTGCAGGGGCTTGTCTTGTGGAGCACGGGCTTAGTTGCCCCACAACATGTGAGATCTTAGTTCCCTGGCCAGGGATCCAATCTGTGTCCCCCGCATTGGAAGGCAGATTCTTAACCACTGGATCACCAGGGAAGTCCCTTACAATCATTTAAAATAACACCTGAACTCAAGTGTAGTTGAAATATAGTAACCGTATGCTGTCTTTTTGTAATAATTTAATTTATTGCCAAAAGGATTTCTTGACTCATGGTGTAAACCATGTTGCTAGGTTCTTAAATGCTAAGTGAATTAATGAGAAATGACAGTGCTGTTTTCTTCTTTCTTGGATTCTTAAACATTTAAGATTAAGTGACAGTGTACATGTTACTTTAGGTCACAAATAAATGCAAAAATTTTTTGTTGGGGTGGAGTTCATTTATAGTGCTGTGTTGGTTTGGGGTGTACAACATAGTGATTTGGTTACAAAGAGTCGGACACGACTGAGCGACTGAACTGAACTGATATGGTATATATCTATATTCTTTTTTTCAATTATTTTCTACTACAGTTTATTACAAGATCTTGAGTATAGTTCCCTGTCCTATACAGTAAATCCTTGTTGTTTATCAAACACATTTTTAACTAATTAATTTATTTATTTTAATTGAAGGATAGTTCCTTTACGGTGGCTTCCCTGGTGGGAAAGTAAATAAATAAATAAATCAGATAGTAAAATATCTGCCTGCGATTCAGGAGACCCAGGTTCAATCCCTGAGTTGGAAAGATACCCTGGAGAAGAGAATGGCTAACCACTCCAGTATTTCTGCCTGGAGAATTCCATGAACAGATGAGCCTGGCGAGCTAGTCCTTGGGGTCACAAAGAGTCAGACACAACTGAGTGACTGACACTTTACAACATTGTGATGGTTTTTAGCATACATCAGCATGAATTGGCCGTAGGCAGACATGTGTCCCCTCCCTGCTGAACCCACCTCCCTCCCCACCCCATCCCTCCAGGTTGTCAACAGCACTGGCTTTGGGCTCCCTGAATCACACACATCAAACTCCCACTGGCGATCTGCTTTACATATGGTGATATATATGTTTCAGTGCTCCTCTCTCAAATCAACCCACCCGCTCCTTCCCCCACTGTGTCCAAAAGTCTGTTCTTTGTGTCTGTGTCTCCCTTGCTTCCCTGCACGTAGGGTCATCAGTACCATCTTTCTAGTTCTGTGTATATGCATTAATATATGGTGTTTGTCTTTCTCTGTCTGACCTACTTCACTTTGTATAATAGGCTCTAGGTTCATCCACCTCATTAGAACTGATTCAAATGTGTTCCTTTTTATAGCTGAGTAATATTCCATTGTATATATGCACCACAACTTCCTTATCTGTTCATCTGCCAATGGACATCTAGGTTGCTTCCATGTCCTAGTTGTTGTAAATACTGCTACAGTGAACACTGGGATACATGTGTCTTTTTCAGTTCTGATTTCCTCAGGGTATATGCCCAGTAGTGGGATTGCTGGGTCATATGGTAGTTTTATTCCTAGAAAGAATCTCCACACTGTTCTCCATAGTGGTTGTATCAGTTTGCATTCCCATCAACAATGTAAGAGGGTTCCCTTTTCTCCACACCCTCTCCAGCATTTATTGTTTGTAGAATTTTTGATGATGGCCATTCTGACCCGTGTGAGATGATCCCTCATTGTAGTTTTGATTTGCTTTTCTCTAATAATGAGCGATATTGAGCATCTTTTCATCTGTTTATTAGCCATCTATGTCTCTTCTTTGGAGAAATGTCTGTTTAGGTCCTGCCCACTTTTTGATTGGGTTGTTTCAAATAAATTGTAATTAACATTATTTTGACCCTAAATGTGTATGCTCAGTTTTTTAAAATTAGGTTGTTTTAAGATGATTCTGTCAGAGCCATATTTAAATAAAGTATTTTTGTAGACTTTTAAATAATTACAGAATAGGGACTTCCCTGATGGTCCAGTGGCTGAGATTTAGTCTTCCAATGCAGGGGGTGTGGGTTTTATCCCTGGTCAGGGAACTAAGATCCCACATCCCTTGTGGCCATAAAACAGAAGCAGTATTGTAACAAGTTCAGTTAAGACTTAAGAAAACAGTCCATGTAATTGATTACAGAATAAAGGTTATCTCAGTGATATATTTTATACTGCTTTGCCCCGAAAACATCTGATAAAATGTAATGCTTGTTTTATGAATTTAATAATAAAATAAAATTGAGTCTCTTACTCCCTCAAGGGAAAAAAAAAAAAACCTGACATGTGTTAAGAACTAAAGTAGTGTTTGTAAATAGTGCATACGATGATAGGAAAAAACTGATCAGCAATTAATAGCTAACAGCTGTCTGGTATGATAGTCCCTAGGCACATGCAACTACTTAAAACATTTTTTTCTTTTCCATTATGGTTTATTACAGGATAGTGAATATAGTTCCCTTTGCTATACAGCAGGACCTCATTTATTCATTCTATATGCAATAGCTTGCACTTGCTAGTCCCAAACTTCTTATCCATCCCTCCCTATCCCCACTCGCCCTCAGTCAGTCAGTCAGTTCAGTCACTCAGTCGTGTCCGAATCTTTGCGACCCCATGAATCCCAGCATGCCAGGCCTCCCTGTCCATCACCAACTCCTGGAGTTCACTCACACTCACATCCATCAAGTCAGTGATGCCATCCAGCCATCTCATCCTCTGTCGTCCCCTTCTCCTCCTGCCCCCAATCCCTCCCAGCATCAGAGTCTTTTCCAATGAGTCAACTCTTCGCATGAGGTGGCCAAACTCCTGGAGTTTCAGCTTTAGCATCATTCCTTCCAAAGAAATCCCAGGGCTGATCTCCTTCAGAATGGACTGGTTGGATCTCCTTGCAGTCCAAGGGACTCTCAAGAGTCTTCTCCAACACCACAGTTCAAAAGCATCAATTCTTCGGCACTCAGCCTTCTTCACAGTCCAACTCTCACATCCATACACGACCACAGGAAAAACCATAGCCTTGACTAAACAGACCTTTGTTGGCAAAGTAATGTCTCTGCTTTTGAATATGCTATCTAGGTTAGTCATAACTTTCCTTCCAAGGAGTAAGCGTCTTTTAATTTCATGGCTGCAGTCACCATCTACAGTGATTTTGGAGCCCAAAAAAAGTCTGACACTGTTTCCCCTGTTTCCGCATCTATTTGCCATGAAGTGATGGGACCGGATGCCATGATCTTCGTTTTCTGAATGTTGAGCTTTAAGCCAACTTTTTCACGAGGCAGTCACAAATCTGTTCTCTATGACATGTGACTATTTTTAATGGAAATGAATTGAAAGTAAATACAATTTAAAACTCAGTTCCTTAGTCATAATGGCCACATTTCAAGAGCTCAATAGCCACATGCAGCCAGTGGCTACCATACTGGCCAGTGTCAATCAACACTATAGGAGGGAAATGTTGTTTAGTCGCTAAGTTACGACTGACTCTTTTGTGACCCCACGGACTCTAGCCCATCAGGCTTCTCTGTTCATGGGATTTCCCAGGCAAGAGTACTGGAGTGGGTTGCCATTTGTTTTCCAGGGGATCTTCCCAACCCAGGAATCCAACCCAGTCTCCTGCATTGGCAGGCAGATTCTTTACCTCTGAGCCACCTGGGAAGCCCATGGGGGGAATTTTCAACCACAATAACACAGCAGCCCTGCTAAGCCTGCTAAGGAGGAGTCAGGGGAGGGTTGGATTGGGAGTTTGGGACCAGAAGATGCAAACTATTATACACAGAGTGGGTAAAGGACAAGGTCCTACTGTATAGCACAGGGAACTATATTTAATATCCTGTAAAAAAACCAAAATGGAAAAGAATACAAAAAAGAATGTATATATTTATGTTTAACTGAATCACTTTGGTCTACAGCAGAAATTAAGACAACATTGTGAATCAACGCAACTTCAATAAAAATACAAATAATAATAATAACGAAAAACAAAAATAGCACAGCAACCCCAAGAGGAAAGCAGGCAAAAAATGTGATCAGTTTAGGGAATAAAAGTCTGAAAAGCTAATCAGTAGATGACATGGAATTCAAAACCACTTGTAATCAGAAAGATGAAAATTAAAACAGTGAGTGTCTCTGTATGGCTCTTTGAGTGGAAAAAATTAGAAAGGTGGTTAAGGGAAGGGTCAGCCTGTTGTGGTGACAGAGGAAGCTCCTCCCCCTCATGGGGGTGTGGCCTGAGCGGCCACTGCAGAGGATGATCAGCGGTGGTTGGTCCAGTTAAGTCCAGATCCAGGGGCAGTTATGCTCTCAGGTACATAAGTCTCCGTGAGACTTTTATTGGTTTTATAAGGAGTGGGTATGAGGTTTTCCCTCCAGCACCATCTGTGGAGGATGAGCTGAAGACCACCTGGTGGCTGTGCCTGGGGGACGGGCAGGTGGGATGTGACGGGTGCACTTCGGCAGCTCCCAGGCCCAGCGAGAACCCCAAACTGCACGTCTGCTGTTCTGGGTGAAAATAGAAAACAAGAGAATAGTCCTGACAGTTGCCATTGATGTAAACTTAAAATACATGCGTTCAAAATAAAGCGCATGTTTTACAAGAATGCACTCCAATAAGACCAGATTAAACATATCAGTTTTCTCTGGGGGGGTGGGGAATGAAAGTAAAATGTGGGGATGAAAGGGATGAATGAATGAACAAGTGAACGAGAAAGGTGCATTGCACAAACCAAATCTTGACTCTGCATTTGAGGGTTTAGAAAAGGAATTTTAGGAATAGTTTTTCCAAGAGAAGCTAAAAGCCAGGTGATATAAGAATAAACTTGAAGAAGATTTGCAAAATCTACCAATAGCAAGAATACAGACGCAGGGGAAGCAGTTATGCTCCGAATACTTATCTCAGAAGGATTGGAATGGATCTGCGGGGCAGATGCTTCTTTATTTTGCATAAAGGAAGTCTGTTTATTTTAATATTTTCTTTTATCTGCATGGGTTTTTCTTTTTTACTGGAGTATAGTTGCTTTGCAATGTCATTTTCTGCTGTCCAACAGAGTGAATCAGCTATTCAGTTCAGTTAGGTCGCTCAGTCGTGTCTGACTCTTTGTGACCCCATGAACCACAGCACGCCAGGCCTCCCTGTCCATCACCAACTCCCGGAGTCCACCCAAACCCATGTCCATTGAGTCAGTGATGCCATCTAACCATCTCA
The DNA here is from genome assembly GCF_055505025.1 of Bos grunniens. NCBI lineage: Eukaryota > Metazoa > Chordata > Mammalia > Artiodactyla > Bovidae > Bos > Bos grunniens. Next base: position 12,325,575 of record NC_141171.1, read on the forward strand.
TCCTCTGTAGTCCCCTTCTCCTCCTGCCCTCAATCTTTCCCAGCATCAGGGTCTTTTCAAATGAGTCAGCTCTTCGCATCAGGCGGCCAAAATATTGGAGTTTCAGCTTCAACATCAGTCCTTCCAATGAACACCCAGGACTGATCTCCTTTAGGATGGACTGGCTGGATCTCCTTGCAGTCCAAGGGACTCTCAAGTCTTCTCCAACACCACAGTTCAAAAGCATCAATTCTGCGCTCAGCCTTCTTTATAGTCCAACTCTCACATCCATACATGACCACTGGAAAAACCATAGCCTTGAATCAGCTATACATATACATATCTCCCGTCTTCCCTGGATTTCCTTTTCATTTAGGTCACCACATAGCATTGAGTAGAGTTCTGTGCTATACAGTAGGTTCTCATTAGTTAGGCTTCCCAGGTGGCTCTAGCAGTAAAGAACTCGCCTGCCAATGCGGGAGACCTAAGAGAGGTGGGTTCAATCCTGGGTCAGGAAGATCCCCTGGAGAAGGGCATGGCAACCCACCCCAGTATTCTTGCCTGGAGAATCCCATGGACAGAGGAGCCTGGTGGGCCACAGTCCATAGGGTTGCAAAGTCAGACACAACTGAAGTGACTTAGCACACACTCACATTAGTTATCTATTTTATACATAGTAGTGTATACATGTGGAGAAGGAAATGGCAACCCGCTCCAGTGTTCTTACCTGGAGAATCCCAGGGACAGGGGAGCCTGGTGGGCTGCCATCTATGGGGTCGCACAGAGTCGGACACGACTGAAGCGACTTAGCAGCAGCAGCAGCAGCAGTGTATACATGTCAATCCCAATTTCCCAATCCATTCCACCCTCACTTCCTTCTTTGATATCCATATGTTTGTTCTGTATGTCAAGATTTTAAAAATATTATAAAAGTATAATTGATTCATGATGTTGTGTTTCAAGTATACAGCAAGGTGATTCAGTCATACATATATATGTATGTGTGTATATTCTTTTTCAGATTCTTTTTATTTAGAGGTTAATGGCAATCCACTCCAGTATCCTTGGCCTGGAAAATCTCATGGACAGCGGGGCCTGGTGGGCTGCAGTTCATGGGGTCGCAAAGAGTCGGGCACGACTGAGCGACTGACACTAACACACACACATAAAACACTGAGTGTAGTCCTTTGTGCTGCACAGGAGGCCCTTGTTGGTTATCTGTTCTATGTATGGTAGTGTGTATATGTTAATCTCAAATTCCTAATGTATCCCTCCCCCCCGACCCCTTTGGTAACCATGTTTGTTTTCTATGTTGGTGGGTCGATTTTTGTTTTGTAAGTAAGTTCATTTGCATCATTTTTTTAGATTCCACATATAAGCGATATATGATATTTGTCTTTCCGGCTTAATTCACTTAGTATGACAATCTCTAGGTTCATCGGTGTTTCCGTAAATGGAATCATTTCATTCTTTTTTATGACTGAGTAATAATCCATGGTATATATGGACCACATCTCCTTTATCCATACGTCTGCCAATGGACATTTAATAAGGTTGCTTCTGTGTCTTGGCCCTTGTGCATAGTGTGGGCAGGTGCTTCCTCTGAATAAGGTCTGGTGGGTGAGGTCAATGAGGCCTCCATCCTCTCCCCTGTTTTCTAGCCACACTAATATCTTCTTCTCGTATTCTCCTGTCCTCTGCCCCTGCCCCTCATCTGGTAACCCCGCTCTTCTCCGTACATTCTCTGCAGCCCCAAGGCCTTTGCACATGTTCCCCTCCTCACCCACCTGGCACAAAGTAGTTGCTCCTCTGCAAATATTTATTGACATTCTGACTTCCAGGGAGCTAGAGAAAAATCTAGATCCTTCCTATACTTGGGTTGACAGAGACATAAACTTGGCTGAGATCCTGGGAGAGGGTAAGTGGGTGGGGGAATTAACCAGGGGCAGCACAGTGGAGGCAGCCAAGCCAGACTCGGGTTACAGGTACCACATGTTAGCTGTGTGATTGTGGGCAGGTACTTAACTCCTCAGAGTCTCAGTGCCCCTGTCAATTAACTAAGTGTAGAACACTCACCTCCGAGAAGGTGATGGCACCCCACTCCAGTACTCTTGGCTGGAAAATCCCATGGGCGGAGGAGCCTGGTAGGCTGCAATCCATGGGGTCGTGAAGAGTCAGACATGACTGAGTGACTTCACTTTCACTTTTCACTTTCATGCATTGGAGAAGGAAATGGCAACCCACTGCACCGTTCTTGCCTGGAGAATCCCAGGGACAGGGGAGGCTGGTGGGCTGCTGTCTATCGGGTCGCACAGAGTCGGACACGACTGAAGCGACTTAGCAGCAGCAGCAGCAGAACACCCACCTGGTAAAGATACTGAGGCATAAAATGAGACCTCAGTATTTAAAGCCACAAGCATATAACCTGGCAAAGAGAATAAACTTAATGAATGCTGGTTCCTTCATCAGTCAATTCTGGTATGACTTAGGGGCAAGTAATAAAAATTTAAATGATGATGATAGCAAACATTTATATGTTGTTGTTTAGGTGCTAAGTCGTGTCCAATTCTTTTGCGACCCCATGGACTATAGCCCACCAGGCTCCTCTGTTCATGGGATTTCCCGGGCAAGAATACTGGAGTGGGTTGCTGTTTCCCTCTCCAGGGGATCTTCCCGACCCAGGGATCAAAACTGCATCTCCTGCTTGGCAGGTGGATCCTTTACCTGGGAAGCCCAAAATAATAAATGCAATTTAATAAGCAATATAATCCCAGAGAGTTCTCATTATCTAGAAGGGGACATGAAAATCCTCTTTGAGAAGAAAAATTTGAACTGCAGCCTGAAAGATTTGCAGAGGGCCAACTAGACAAGGAGGGAGAGGGTTGAAGGCAAGTGTTAGCAGGAAAAGAGATGGCCGTCATATGATTGCATGGTAGAAAGGAGATTTTCCTGTTGGAAGAACAAAAGCCAAAGTGGCTGGAGTACAGAAATGGTGGTCAGGGGAAATCAAGTCAGGCAAGGTCTTGTGGTCATGGTATAACCTGGGTTTATTCTAAGCCTGATGGTAGCCACTGGAAGATTTTAATGAGGGAATTACAGACATCTGGCTTCCCAAACTCAGTGTGTCCACCATCCAGCTCTTTCCCCACTTTTTATTGGAATTTAGTTTCTTTACAATGTTGTGTTAATTTCCGCTGTACAGCAAAGTGAATCAGCTCTCTCTCTATATATCTCCCCACTGTGTCACCATGGAACTCTGAGTAGAGTTCTCTGTGCTATACAGGACTTTCTCAATAGTTATCTATTTTATACCGAGTAGTGTGTATATGTCAGTCTCAATGTCACAACCCAGCTCTTGATCTTCCTTCAAACCTCCCCCTTCCTGCATCTTCCCCGTCTCAGTTGATAATTCCATCCTTCAGGTGGCCCGGTCTTAATTCCTCTTTGCCACCACACACTCCATCCTTCCATTGGGAGCACTGGTGGCCGCCATACTGTTTTCCGCAGCACGACACGCCATGTGTCGTCCCATTGTCCCAAAGTGATCCATTGTCACTCTGCTCATGGTGGCATCCTGAGGTCCTCCTCCCTGAGTGTCTGGTGCATAGCAGGTACTCCACAAAGCCTTGTGAATAATTGAATGATCATCACTTGGTGGTCCGTTTATAACCAGAAAGCCATTCTTCCCTTCCTTTTCTTTCCCACCACTGCACCCACCCCATCCAACAAGCCATGTGAGGTGGAAAACTGGGGTTCTGGAGTCCTGGGGTCCTGGGTTCACATTCTCTCTTGGCAGCATGGACCTCTGTGCCTTTGTAACTTCTCTGGGCTTCCGTTTCCTCGTCTATAAAATGGGACTCCTCCTAATGATGGCTTGGACGCAGGGAGCACTTGGTGAGCCCAGGCAAGTTTCCTGGTGCACAGTGATCTGTGGCAGCTATATATAAATTGGGGCCTCCTTTGTACTCCCACTGCCTTTGTCCTAGTTCTAGTCCTCATTACGCTGGTCTGCTCTTGCGGCTGCCTTCTAACTCCTGCCTCCATCACCACCAATCTGTCCTTTCAGCTGTCAGGCTTGTCTTCCTGACGCCAGCCCTAATCACATCCCTTCCCTGCTCCGAAACCTCACATGACTCCCACTGTCCACACAGCAGGACCCACCTCTTCCGCCTCCAGTTCACAGCCTCCAGTGGTCCAGCCCACCCCAATTTCCCACCCCCCTCCCATCATGTTTCCTGAGGGAAGTTTTCTGCCTCTATAGGGCATTCTCAGTCTGAGAAGCCTCTCCCTCCTCCCATTCTGCTCCTAATTCCCTGTCATCCTTCCAGGGAGGGGCACAGGAGATAGTCCATCTTGGGTGCCCACTAGGATAGCACTGGGCAGGAGGGAAGTCAGATTCGCTGCATTTCAGAGGCTCAGAGAAGTTAGCGCAAAGGCTAGATAATGAGAGGATGCAGGGTCAGGGTTTAACTCCAGGTCTAAGGTTTTGTTAAGATCTTTTGCTTTGCTGCATTTTCAGACTTGGGCTCCACAATCACACTGTCCCCCGCCCTCCTGTCTGTATTCATTTCCTCCTCCTTCCTGCCTCCGACAGCCCTGAGGCCAGAAGGACTTGTACTTGACTCTGTCATCCACTTACTTGCGTGGTCATCTAAGGGCAAGGCTGAGTTCATCTCAGTGTTATCCTTGTGTCCAGCACAACTAGATCTAAACCCATCATCTCTCACCTGGACCACTGTGGTCATCTCCGCCCACTTCCAACCTCCCAGTTTCTGGTCTGGACCCCCAGAGGGATCTTATTTTAGTATGTAAGTCAGATCATGTCTCTGTAATGCTCAGAACCTTCCTTTGGCTCCTGCTTTACTCAGAACAAAAGTCCAAGTCCTCACCATGGCCCACAGACTCCTGCACACTGCCCCATCACCTCCCTGCCCTCATTTCCTCCAGCTGACACCCTGGTTCATTCAGCTGTGTGGCCTTCTTGACATTCCTCAAGTGTACCAGGCATGGTCCTGCCTCAGGACCTTTGCACTGGCTGTCTTTCTGCCTAGAGTTTTCCTCTAACATATTCCTGTAACTCACGTCACATCTCTTCCCCACTGACTCTTTCTCTGGACCTGACCTACAAGGTACACTCAGCACTGGCCGCGCGTAGCCATCATACACCTGAGTTGAGATGTACCCTAAGTGTAGAATATGCTAACCAGATTTCAAAGACTTAAAGTCTAAAGGAAAGAATATATAAAATGTCTTATGAGTAATCTTTCATAGTGATTGCCTATTTAAATCATAATACTTCAGATGTTGTTATTTAGTCACTGAGTCGTGTCCGACTCTTTGTGACCCCATGGAATATAGCCCACCAGGCTCCTCTGTCCATGGGATTTCCCAGGCAAGAATACTGGATTGGATTGCCATTTCCTTTGCCAGGGGATCTTCCTGACCCCAGGATTGAACCCATGTCTTCTGCTTGGCAGGCAAATCTTTACCACTGAGCCACCTGGGAAGCCCAATACTTAAGATATACCTGGTTGAATAAAGTATATTATTAAAATTAATTTCATCTGTTTCTTTGGGCTTTTAATGTAGCTGTTGGCAAATTTTAAATTTCACACATAGTTCTTCCTTTTTTTTCCTTTTTTCTTTTCTTACTGAAGTATAATTGATTTACAATGTTGTGTTAATTTCTGTTGTACGCCAAAGTGATTCAGTCATACATATATATAATTCTCTTTTTTATGTGCCTTTTCATTACAGTTTATCATAGGATATTGAAGAGTTCTCTGTGCTATGTAGAGAGTGTTTATTCATTCTATATATAAAAGCTTACATCTGCTAACCCCAACCTCCCACTCCATCCTTCCCCCAACACGCCCCCCTTGGCAACCACCAGTCTGTTCGCTATGTCCAACATACGGCTCTTCTTGAAGTTCTACTGGGCGATGCTGGTCTGAACACCTTTAACACTGAACTACTACCCAGCCAGGCGGGAAAAAGCAGTTGGCCTTTACTAATTGAAATGGTGTCATCGCTCCCCTCATCCTGCCCCACTTTGCCAGCACGCCCTCTTCCCTGCCCTGCTTTTCTGCCTTGTACTCATCGCCCTGACATCTGGCACATTTACGGGGTTTATTCTCAGCCTCCCACACACAGATAGGGATTCCTATGACTCGTGTCCCCAAGACCTGGCACACTGTAGATGCTCAGTTAATGTTTGTGAAGTCAGTGAATGAAAACTCAGGGAATGCTTGTCCAGGTGGCTCCGTGGTAAAGAATCCGCCTGCCAGCTCAGGAGACATGGATTTGATCTGTGGGTGGGGAAGATCCCCTGGAGGAGGAAATAACAATCCACTCTAGTATTCTTGCCTGAAAAATCCCATGGACAGAGGAACCTGGCAGCTACAGTCCATGGGATCGCGAAGAGTAGGACACGACTGAATGAGCACACACGCACACGCACACACACACACACACACACCCTTAACAATGGCTTTTACCTGCTGAGAAAGAAGAAAGTAAAATAGACTGGTGATCTACAGGATGGAGTTTGAGAAATCCAAATGAAAATTGGGAGAGGAATAGAAAAAATATATAATTAAATGAATGAAAATTTCCTTGGGGTTGCTTGGCAAGGCCCTCACCTACACTTCAGCTTCATGGCATCACCCAAATCCCCACCATGCGCCATTTCCTTCCTTGAATTTGCCTTCCCACCCCAGGCTGTCTGTCTCAGCCATTTCCTCAGCCTAGAAAGTTCTTCCCCCACTGATCAGATTCCACCTGCTCATCCATGAATCCTCAGCTTGAAACGGGAATCTCCCGGGGTCCCAGATGAGTTAACACTACCTGCTGTGTACCCTCAGAGCTGTTTTTTTCACCTGCTCTCTCTAAGAATGCATCACACCCCCAATGGATTCAATCTCTGTGTGCATTTTTTGATGAAACTGTTTTTCTCCTGCATCAGCCCTACAAAGCAGGGAGCGCCTCAAGTATTGCTTTGCCCAAGACATACGATGTGTTTAGATGTACATTTGATGATGGTGGAAGAGGAGGTTAGCCCAATCTAATAAACGCATCTCTGTCCTGGGAATGGTGTCTCTGGTGGTAAAGAGCTACTCTTAGTGCAGGAGACCCGAGATCGATTCCTGCATCAGGAAGATCCCCTGGAGAACGGAATGGCGGGTGGCTCCCCACTCTAGTATTCTTGCCTGGAGAATCCCATGGCAGAGGAGCCTGATAGGCTACAGTCCGTGGGGTCACAAAGTGTCTGACACAACTGTGCGACTAGCACTTTAACTTTCTGTCCTAGGAGTAGTTGGGAAAGAGCTGGGAATACTCCTGTCTTAGTTTGGAGTGCCCCCACATTGACGCTGAGACAAGAATTTGGGTCCAAGTAGTTCATCTGGGAAGTGACTCCAGGAAATATGGGTGGGGGACAAGGGTGGGGAGACAGGGAAGAATGAGGACTTGAGCAGGTTACCCTGGAGAGGCAGCTGGGCTCAACCTCTCTGGGAGCCTGTATGAAACTCACACCTCAGAGCAATCTGGAAGGAGGGGGCGAGGGACCTGGGGAATTCATCCACCTCTTCCCAGCGATCTTTGGTGGAGGGCTGCTCTCACAGGGGAATTCACTGCCTGGGTCTGTCTTAGCTTCAGAGAAAGTCCTGAGACAAAAGCAGGCCAATACAGTTTATTAATACAGGTGCCAATACAGGTTGTTAATAGATGCAGATACTGATGGTCTCAAAGACAAAGAGATGTACTATTACTATATATAAAATAATATATTTATATTTATATATAAAATAAATCATCAACAAGGACCTACCGTATAGCACAGAGAACTCTCCTCAATATTTTGTTAAGTAATCTATATAGGAAAAGAATTTGAAAAAGAATGGTTGTATGTGTATGTATAACTGAATCACTTTGCTGTCCACCTGAAACTGACACAGAGTTGTAAATCATTTATACTCCAATATACAATAAAAATTAAAAAAAAAAGACAAAGAGGGACTTCCCTGGTGGTCCAATGGTTAAGACTCCACACTTCCACTGCAGGGAGCATGGGTCAGTCCCTAGTCAGGGAACTAAGATCCTACCTTCTGCATGCGCAGCCAATAAATAAAGACAGATGTAGATACTGGTTATTCACAGGCCAAAGTTGTAAGACTCAGACTCCTGGACAAGAATGAAGATATCCACCAAATTACTTCTGTGGTCTCCATCCTGTTAATCACAGTACATGCTCAGTAGCCTCTGACGGTTCACAACCCCATGGATTGTAGCCTGCCAGGCTCCTCTGTCCATGAAATTTTCCAGGCAAGCATACTAGAGCAGATTTCCTACTCAAGGGGATCTTCCTGACCCAGGGATCCAACCTGTGTCTCCTGCATTGGCAGGCAGATTCTTTCCCACTGTGCCACCTGGGAAGCCCGTTCTTAACCACAGAATCCTCTGTTTTTCCACATTCCTTGCTCATCATCTGAGGTTCCAGTGACAACCTTTTCTGTGCCATGGTGCCATGGTCATCCCTACTACGTATCTTATTTAGGAAACAGGTCTAGGGGGTTCCTTGGGCTGAGGAAGGGCTGTGGAACCCCTGGTCTCCCTTGTCTCACCAGAAACACTTTTACAAGTGAGGTCTTAGGATAGGGTCTTTATGTAAGGGGTGAGGGAAGGGGGCTTTCTGCAGAAGGCTCATCTCACCTATTGCCATGACTCTTACTTGCATTTATAAGAGTGACTTTTTGCCCTGAGGCTTTGGGTCTGTAGCCCTCTCTGGGGCTGATGCCAGCTAGTCCACCCCAGCAGGGCCACACCCATTATTTGAGGTTTTGGGGTGTTTTTTTTTCCATTTATTTCCCAATAGCTTAACACACTTCCTGTGTGCCAGGCACAACACCTACCACTTCACATGTATTAATTTGTTTCATCCTCACATCCCTTTGAGGGTTCAGTACTGTTGTTATCCTTGTTATCCAAAAGGGAGAACTGAGGCATGAAGTGGAAAAGTGACTTACCCACAGTCACCCAGCTGGGAAATGGTAGAGCTGGAATTTGAACCCATGCAGGCGTAGGTCTTAGTACTAAGCTACTTTCTTGCCGGTTGGTAAAGTGACCTGAGCCCAAAGGGTCTGTCACTCCCCTGGTGCCTCCAAGCTTCCCCACAATCCATCCTGATCTTGGGTTATGAAATACACCGAGTATCACCCAACCATGTGCCATGGGGAAAATTTCTCTTCTCAGCCCAACATGTATTGAGTGAAAGGAAGTGAAAGTCACTCAGTTGTGTCTGACTCTTTGCAACCTCATGGACTATACAGTCCATGGAATTCTTCAGGCCAGAATACTGGAATGGGTAGCCTTTCCCTTCTCCCGGGGATCTTCCCAACCCAGGGATCGAACCCAGGTCTCCCACATTGCAGGCGGATTCTTTACCAGCTGAGCCATACAAGGGAAGCATTTATTGAGTCCTTGTAAATCATCTTTTATCCTGTGAAGCAGGTACTATTAACACTGTTTTACATATGACAAAACTGAGACCCAGCCTGTGGTCACCCTGGGTCCTTGTAAATCATCTTTTGGGGTCCTTGTAAATCATCTTTTATCCTGTGAAGCAGGTACTATTAACACTGTTTTACATATGACAAAACTGAGACCCAGCCTGTGGTCACCCTGCCAAGAAACCAACCTGGCGCTCTGTGACGACCTAGAGGAGTGGAATGGGAGCAGGGAGAGAGGCTCAAGAGGGAGGGGATATATGCATATATATGTATATATGTATCAGTCAGTCAGTTCAGTCGCTCAGTCGTGTGCGACTCTTTGCAACCCCATGGAATGCAGCACGCCAGGCTTCCCTGTCCATCACCAACTCCCGAAGCTTGCTCAAACTCATGTCCATCGAATCAGTGATGCCATCCAACCATCTCATTCTCTGTCATCCCCTTCTCCTCCCGCCTTCCGTCTTTCCCAGCATCAGGGTCTTTTCCAATGAGTCAGTTATTTGCATCAGATGGCCAAAGTATTGGAGCTTCAGCTTCAGCATCAGTCCTTCCAGTGAATATTCAGGACTGATTTCCTTTAGGATTGATTGATTTGATCAATCAATTGTATATGTATAATTGAGTCTATGTATAATTATGGCTGATTCTCATTGTTCCACAGCAGAAACGAACACAACACTGTAAAGCAATTATCCTCTAATTAAAAAATTTTAAAGAAACCACAGCATTGAACCCTCCACCCACCTCTCTGACCCTGAAACCCAGCGTCTGCCTTCTGTTCTGGCTTCTTTCTTCCAGCATCTTGGCAACAGTTGGGACGGAGTTTGACCTAAGGACGCTGAGGGCAGTTCGAGTGCTGCGGCCGCTCAAGCTGGTGTCTGGAATCCCAAGTGCGTGAGTTTCTAACCCTGGCAAGGGGTCTGCTCAGGGGTCCTGGGAGCCTTCCATTTCCCTTCTGCAAGAAGGTCTCATAGGCGCCCTCAGATGCTTCCCTAGCCTGGGTCAGGGCAGCCTTATCTTTGGGGAAGCCCCTTCAGGGACCTCCACCCCTAGGAATGTGGCTGCAGGTCTGGGTGAGCTCCTAAAAGCCAGCCAGGAGCCTCACCCATCACCACAGCACCCATTAACTGAGCACTTCTCTATTAGGAGCCATGCTAAGCACACCCAGGACCCCATTCTATAATCACAACCCTGTGAAGTTGATAGGACCAAAATCTCCATTTTACAGAGGAGAAAACTGAGGCTCAGGGCGGCTGAATAATTTGAGCAAAATCATGTGGCTGAGAATGGAAGAGTTAGGAGTTAGCCAGTCTGCCCCCACAGCCTGATTAATATTGGTGGCAATGATGGTTACCATTTATTGAGTGCCTACTGCATACCAGGCATGGCAGAAAGAGCTTTTTGTGTATTATCTTTTCCAATGTGTTGGCTCTTTGCATCAGGTGGCCAAAGTATTGGAGCTTCAGCATCAGTCATTCCAATGAATATTCAGGGTTGATTTCCTTTAAGATTGACTGGCTTGATTTTCTTGCTGTGCAAGGGACTCTCAAGAGTCTTTTCTTCAAGAGACCAGAGATGCCTACATCATGTTAAATCAAGTTCCATCCCAAAGCTAATACTAATAAGAATCTCTGTTTAATGACCATCTATGATATGCCAAGGGCTTTGCTAGGTATGAACCCTCTCATTTAACTGAGAGGGAGGTGCTAAGTCTCATCCCCATTTACAGATGAAGAGCCTGGTAAATTAAGATTCTTAGTTGGAGTTTCAATATTAAACTCTCAAAGATTAATAGAATGAATATATAGAAAAGTAGAAGGATATAGTAGACCCGAAAAGTACTATAAACCAATTCAACATAATTAAGATTTATATAGTTTTCACCCAACAGTAGGATACGAAGTTCTCATAGACTATAAACTGGGAGACACTGAAGAGTATCCAAGGACATAAAACAAGAAATCCTCATTTTAACCACATAATTTGTTGTTGTTTAGTCATGTCCAGCTCTTTTGTGACCAGGGATCAAACCTGTGTCTCCTGCATTGGCAGGCAGATTCTTTACTGTTGATCCACTTGGGAGCATTTTAACACAGACTTTCCTAAAGGTTGGTTACAGACATGGGATTTGACATCAAGTCCAACCTGGGTTCAAATCCTGGCCCCGTTATTTCTCACACCTTGAGGCTGAATCCTCATTTTAAGCATGACATCCTCTGAGCTTTGCTTCCCACCTCTGTAAAATGGGGATGATTTTACACATGTACCTGCCTCATGGGGTTGTTGCTAAAAGCCAATGAAATAATATCTGGGTTTGGGTTGGAACTAGGATGTTGACTGCTTTCCCAGAAAGAGCTGCAACTGATGCATATGGCATTGTATGAATTAGGAAAAAGACTCCCCCTCTTGGTGGAAAAAGGTTAGAAAAAGGCACCCTGATCTGCATGAAAATTGTGCAACACCCAGGAATAGGGCTCAGAAAGCTATGAATTTCCACTTCTTACTTGCCTCAAAAGTCATCAAACAGGACAGCCTATGCCCAGTACTTTAAAAAATATTTTTAAAATAGAGGTGGGGAATTTCCAGTGGTTGGAACTCAGTGATTTCACTGCCATGTTCCTGGGTTCAGTCCCTGGCCAGGGAGCTAAGATCCCGCAAACCAAATGGTGCAGCCGAAAGAAAACCAAAAAAAAAAAAAAGTGCTTAAAATATAAGGAAGGATTGTTCCTGTTATTAAAGTGAGCAGCCTCTATGTCTTCCGTCCATCTTCCCTCACCATTGCCCCGTCCTGTCTCCCACATCCCGCGTGCTCTGAGTTTCCTCAGGAGGCATCTTGGGGGTGGCATTTCAGGGTACCTCCTCACAGGCCTCTGGGGCCTCTCTCTCTCTGTGTCTCCCCAGGTTTACAAGTCGTCCTGAAGTCGATCATGAAGGCAATGATCCCCCTGCTGCAGATCGGCCTCCTCCTATTTTTTGCAATCCTTATTTTTGCAATCATAGGGTTAGAATTTTATATGGGAAAATTTCATACCACCTGCTTTGAAGAGGGCACAGGTAGGTCCGAGCAGCATCATAGATTTTTTTTTTCCCAGCCTTCCTCCCCTTTGTTTTCTCCCTTGGGGACAAGCTCCTGGACAAGATCTGCAGGGCTTTGCTTCGTTCTCCTGGAAGCTGGGAGAACATCTTCCCAAAGCTAAGGCAGGCAGGGGATGAAACCGCCCCAGAGATCTTGGTTGTTGCTGGGATGTTACACTGGGGTACCTGAGAAGCTGTCCCAGGGTAAGTGGTTTATTGGGGAAGTGATCCCAGGAAACACCTTCAGGTGAGTGAGAAAGTGAGACAGGGGGGATCTAGTAACATCTAGGAACGTTATCAAGTAGGTTACCATCTTGGGCAAGGTCACCAGACCTCAGCTCCATTGGGCACCTAGGGGAAACAGGGTAGGTTGCATGCCTTAGACCCATCCCACATGAGGGGCACAGGAGCTGGGTATTTATCCACCAAATTCTGTCCGACATTGGCGGGGATTGAGCCCCTTATGGGCATTAATGCCCTGGCATAGCTGGCTGCCCCAAACGCTGGGCAGGTAAAGGCATCAAAGATATTTTCAGTGGGAACATGTAGGGGCAAAAGACAGCAGAATACAAATGCAGTGCCTACAGCCTCTGCCTAGCTACCCTGCAGCGACCCGAGACCCTAGCATGTGCTGAGTTCTGAACCTCCTTGTTGTTGTTTAGTTACCAAGTCGTGTCCAACTCTTGGTGATAACATGGACTGTAGCCTGCCAGGCCCCTCAGTCCATGGGATTTACCAGGCAAGAATACTGGAGTAGGTTGCCATTTCTTTATCCAGAGGGTCTTCCTGACCCAGGAATCGAGCCTGCGTCTCCTGCATTGGCAGGTGGATTCTTTACCACTGAGCCACCAGAGAAGCCTGAAACCTCCTTACCCTGAAGGAAGGGAGAGTTAAGGGTGACTCGTCCTAGTCTCCCCAAGAAGATGCCTTAAAACATCCCACTGGGAGTCCTGGCACCAGCCAATCAGCATCAAGCACAAACAGGATCTTGGCTCCTCCCCTCCCCACACTGTGCCACAGTCAACCCCTTAGCTTAGCGGCTTCCCTGGTGGCTCAAGTGTTAAAGAAGACCCCTGCCAATACAGAGACATGGTTTTAATCCCTGGTCCTGTAAGATTCCCTGGTCCTGTAAGATCCCCTGGAGAAGGAAATGGCAACCCACTCCAGTGTTCTTGCCTGGGAAATCCCATGGACAGAAGAGGCTGGCAGGCTACAGTTCATGGGATCACAAGAGTCGGACATGACCTAGAGACTAAACAATAAACAAGAAAGGATCGGGGAGGATGACTCAGGAAAAAAACCAGGAAGACCAGAAGTCACAGACTTAGTCTCTGAAACAGCAGTGAAACAGCCTGGGTGTCCCTCAGTTCAGTTCAGTTCAGTCGCTCAGTCGTGTCCGACTCTTTGCGACCCCATGAATCGCAGCACACCAGGCCTCCCTGTCCATCACTGACTCCCGGAGTTCACTCAGACTCACGTCCATCGAGTCGGTGTCCCTAGCTATCCGTATACTCAGGGACCTAATAGCTTCTGCATTCATCTTTGACTACGTCTCCTGCTATGCAAACCTGGCTACTTGCTCTCTGAAGCCAAAGAACCAAATGAAATCAAATAAGAGGGAAGCTTTTATTTCAGTACTTGGACCATGGGCCTCCTTGCTGTGGACGGGCTGAATGACAGTGTTAGTCGTGGGTCAAGGAAACTGTGAATGGAGACAGGGGAGCCTGTGTGAGAAGGGAAGGAGGTTTCAGGCCTGCCTTATTGGGAAGATAATTCTGTCCTGGAGTGGCTTCCCATCCACCTTCTCTTCCTGGTGACCCCCAGGTAACCGAACCCTCTCCCCAGACCTCCCAGAGGGCAGGAAAACCCAGTAAGGAAGGTTTATTCAAGATGCTCTTTTTTTTTTTTTTTGCTTCCTTTTTTCTTGCTCCTCCCATCTCCTTCTCTCCTGGGCTTGTGAAGTTTGCTCAATATGGGATGTCCTAATTATTTCTTTCCCCAATGAAGAAGGTGTTAATTGAGACAGAGCTATTTCTGCTCCTGGCCTCGACACCTGGGCGGAAATGCTGGAGGGAGAGATGCAGGGCAGGGCCCCTTGGAAACATCAGCCGAGAGCAGAGAAACCAGGACTCCTGGATCCTGGGTTTTTTGTTTTTGTTGGTTCTCTCTCTATCTCTCTCTCCAGCCAAGGGGACAGAGGACTGGCTTGAGTCTAAATCAGGGTTGTAAGGGGACAGACGTGGGTGGGGCAACTGGAGGGTAGGAGGCCTTGATTTAGGGAAGATGACTGAAAAGCTCACAATTAAAAATATAAGAACGTGTGAGTAAGAGACAGATATATACAGACACCCAGGCAGCAGGTTAATTTTAAAATATATTTATAACCAAATTCCTCAGACTCTCTGGATGGTTGCTTTTCTAGAAGCAGCCCCCAGAGTGTTTCGTGATGAGGGGGCTGGCAGGTCATAATCAGGAACACCGCTGGGCATAGCTGCTGAAGGTGGTCAGATTTCTCCTGCAGACAGGTTCTCCTTATAATCAGGAACCAATTTCCTGTGTGCCCAGCACTGTGCTAACACCCAGAGAAAGGAAAGGTGGGAGAGCTTCCTGTTTTCCAAGAGCTTCCAAAATAGTTTGAGGAAACAAGATTCCTCATCTGGAACTAGTCTGTAGCAGTGCAGGTTAATGCCTGCTTTTATCTCCTCACCAAATGTGAACATTTGGAAGCTATTGTAGCCCTGAGGTGGGGAGGAGGGGCAGGAAGGGACCAGTAGACTGGCCTAATCCAAGAGAGGGGAGGGTGTTGGTGGATGGGAATTGAGCCAGACTTGGACAGAAGGTGAAAATGGAGAAGGTTTGGGACAGAGGCAACCTTCCCAACAAACCGTGGTTCTCATTCATGATAGGAGCCCATGGAATTTTCCCTTGTGCCCCGAGTCTTATGTTTAAAAGATTTTGCCTTCCAATCTGTATTCATGAAATCAGCCCCTGTACCAAGTCTGACATGAAGGGGAAAAGTATTTCCCACAACTTAAACTAGCGATTGGGATGTCAATCCTTCTTGAGTTGTAGGCATCCCTTCTGATATGGCAAATGTCATTTTGCATGGCCTAGAGTTTCTATTTAACAGGAGTCTCAAAGGCCAGTAAGATTCATGCACTCTGTGTTGGCTTATTTCTCCCTGTTTCTTGCTAAGTGGAGGTTAAGAATGGTCTGTAAACCCTGTATGTGGCATGTGCATTGAGATATATTTTTGTTTCATGGGGAGTTTACACACTCAGCTGTTTGATTTCTTATCGGACAATATCACTCTCTAAAAATCTTCAAAAGTCTCACTCGCTGAATAGGATCCTGTCATATCTGTGGCTCTGGTCCAATGGGATGCTCTGTACACACCCAGGATGTTCTGTACTCCCCTGAGTCCGTGTTCTCGTGAAGGCATCTCCTCCCCCTCCCCTTCAACACCTTAGAATTCAGACTCAACCTTGATCACTCAGTCTGAGTTTGCCAGGAAGCTGCCTTTGGTTTCCAGCAAAAGGGGTGCCCACTGACATGTGTCTCTTTCCTTGTGACATTTTCACAATCTGCCTCTTGCTGTCTGGGGAGAAAGCTTAGCTCCTGTGCCTAAGGTGGAGCACTGCGTGTACTGGCCTCCCTCGCCCCCAGAACGGCTCCCTGAGCCCAGTACATCTCAAGAAAAAAAAAAAATCAGTCAGGCTATAGAAGAATAATACAACACAGTTGACGAATTTGTGCTAATGGAAGTCTGGAAAACACTGCCCCCAACCACTTCAATTTGATATTTGGCAAAACTAATACAATTATGTAAAGTTTAAAAATAAAATAAAATTGGAAGAATAAAAAAAAACAAAAAAATAAATTCCACAAAATGCACACAGCAGATTTACCAAAGTTGACTGTTGTAGGGACCTTAAAGTCTATCTCAACAGATTTCAAAGGACAGAATGATACAAAACATATCTTCTGACCACAGTGCAATTAGGCTAGAAATTGGTAACAAATAGATAACACTAAAAGTGTTTGGAAATTAAGAGACATGCTTCTTATTTGTTGATGAAATGCTAAGATGTCTGAGATTTGCTTTTAAAATATTTTAGTGTGGGGAGGGGATGTGGATGAAACAAAATTAGCCCTGAGTTGATAAATGTTGAAATTGGTGATGGGTACATGGGAATTCATTACATTACTCTATTTTTGTATATATCTGACAAATTTTTGATGCTTCTTGGTTATCCACAAATCAGAGAATAAATAATAATGGAAACTGCTGAATATTTTACTTGAACAATAATGATAATAATGCATGACAGAATTTGTGAGGTGCAGTTAAAGCTGCACTTAAAGGGCAATTTATAGCCTTAAATAACATTAATCTATCTCAAAAGTCTAGGAAAAGAACAAAAAAGGGAACACAACTTAGAGAAGAAATTAATGAAATAGAAAACAGTGAATAGATCAACCAAGCCAAGCATTGGACTTTTTAGAAAAAGCCTGATAAGTCCATCCTAAGAGCCATTTTCCTGCAGATTCAACAGCATTGAATGTTCACTGGCCTGTTTCCCAGAGCTGGTTTTGCTGGCCCTTTCCCCTGACTTTGCTCCTCTTCCATTTCCTAGATGACATTCAGGGTGAGTCTCCAGCACCGTGTGGGACAGAGGAACCTGCCCGCACCTGCCCCAATGGGACCAAATGTCAGCCCTACTGGGAAGGACCCAACAATGGGATCACTCAGTTCGACAACATCCTGTTTGCAGTGCTGACTGTTTTCCAGTGCATCACCATGGAAGGGTGGACTGACCTCCTCTACAACGTAAGTGATGGGGGTGGTGGAGAGCCAGGCCCAGCCAACTCCTGAGGCTGGAGTGGAGGGACCCTGAACCAGGGAGGCAGCCAAAGGACAGCTCAATATGGCCCCAGGAGAGCCAGCCTAAGGTTCCGTCCTTTGATGATATGGGCATCTTGTCCTCAGAACTCTTAATAGGAAAGGACCTTTGGGAGGTGAGAATCTAGAGGGCACACAGATGCTGAATAATTTTTAATTGCACAAGTTTTTAAGTATAATTTTAGATTTTTGAACATGTAAAGGTGGCGTGAAGTTAAAAACCAACGTAGAGGAAAGACAGAGATGTGTCTTGGACACCTGTCCAAAGGGATTCTGTGCTGGAGCTCTTGCTAACTCTCCTCCAGCTGTGCCCCTCCCTATGGTGCTGATGGGAACTGGTGCCACCACCCCTCCACTTGCTAGATCATATTTTGGGTCATCTGAGATCCTAGCATTCCCTGCCCAAGCTTAGATTCCATGAACTTGGATTCTTCCATGAGTCTATTCTCTGACTACCTTACCCTTGTATCCCCTGAGGTCTAAGAATGTCCTTGGGGTAGCTGTTGGCACAAATGCGGCTGGAATGTGGACATACAGATTGGCACGTCCAGGCATGTGTGTGGAGCCCTCCCTCCCCTGCCCCCAGGTGGAGGCCATGGTCAAGGGGCAGGGAAGCCTGTCCCCACCCCTTAACCCAGTGCAGTCATCCAGACTCTCAATTCTAGACTGACCTTCCCAGTGCTTATGAAGGTATGTTTGTGCAGAAGCATAGAGCATGTTTTATTTAGTAGTTTTTAAATATTCACACATATTATGTGGGCCTCAGTTGGTTCTCTTGTCCTCAGTCTTGAAAATGTTAAGGACAGGTCTGAAAGGATGTGCACGCCTCCCTGCCTCCCATTCTACCCTGTTCCCTGTCCCCCATCCCTGGACAGTTACGTACATCACACACTGCACAACCGCATCTTGGGAGTGTCATTCATATTATAGACCACATAGATTTCTACCATTATGTCCATATGTCCATTAGACAAATGTAAAGGATGTGGGGAAAAGCCATGGTGGCCTAGTTTGCCTAAAGACCTGGCCTGAGCATAGCATCTCTAGGAACAGACAGCAACTTGGAGATCGTCAGGAGCTTTCTTGGGTCAGGTTGTGTCACGGGGTTGGACATCCAGAAAGAGGTTCAGAGGAAGACAATGGGAATGTGCTCAGTGGTGGGTAAGGAAATGTGAGCAGGACAACAAATTTCCAGAGGGTTCTATAGTCGGAAGAGCCACTGTCTGAGGAGATACTTACCCTGGAAGCTTCGAGCTGAACCACCTTGAGAGACGCAAGCTCAGGGGAAACAGTTGAAAGAACAGAGTTAGGCATCAGGCTGCCTGGGTTCCCTTCCCGACCCCACCACTTCCACGCTGTGCAACCTTGGGCAAGTCGCTTGCACTCTCTGTGTCTCCGTTTCCACATGTACAAAATGAAAAGCACAATCCTACCTACAGGGCACAAGGACTCAGTAAAAGTGAATATATGTGAAGCATTTAGAACCATGGCTGTAGGTAAGCTCTCTATAAGCCAAATTTTCCACCCCAACAGGCGCTCCTTTTTAGAAATATATGAATTTTTCATTGTGAAAACTCTGGCAGCAACTGAGGAAGTGAGGTGAGCCATTGGGTCCCACTTTGTTACCCGCTCTCACCCCACTGGTAACTGCCGCAGAGTAGCCATCTAGAACTTGCCATGCAGTTATATCCTACCTTCATGCTTTGGTAGAAACCCGAGCAGGAATTTGAGCCTGATGTGAGCCAAGAGCAGTAATAAAGTACCACACTGAGTGGCTTAAAACAACAGACATTTATTACCTTACAGTATGGAGGCCAGAAGGTGTTAGCAGGGCCAGGCACCCTCCAAAGGCTCTCAGGGAGAATTCTTCCTCGCCTCTCCCATCTTCCGGTGGCTGCCAACAATCCTTGGCATTCTTTGGCTTATTGATTCTCTGTCCTCCTCTTGAATATCCCATCTGCACAGGGCCATCTTCTTATAAGGACACTTATCGTGTTGGACTAGGGCCCACCCTACTCCAGTATAATGTCATCTTAACTAATTACATCTGTAATGACCCTATTCTTCTTTAAAAAAAATTTTTTTCTTATGTGATTTTTTGGCTGGCTGCACTGGGTCTTCACCGCCGTGAGCAGGCTTTTCCTAGTTGCAGCACAGGGGCTTCTCATTGCAGTGGCTTCTCTAGTTCTGGAGCACAGGCTCTAGGGCATGAGGGCTTCAGTAATTGTGGCGCGTGGGCTAGTTGCCCCATGGCATATGGAATCTTTCAGGACCAGGGATCAAGCCTGTGTTCCCTGCATTGGAAGGTGGATTCTTAACCACTGGACCACCAGGGAAGTTCAACCTTATTTCTAAATAAGGTCACATCCTGAGGTCGTAGAGGTTAGATTTTCAACTTATCTTGGCTGGGGGGTGGGGGGGTGGGGCAGTGGTGAGGGGGAATTGCATAATTCAGTTCATAGATCTCCCAAATAAACTACTTGCACTTGAACCCTTGTCTGCTGCTGCTGCTAAGTCGCTTCAGTCATGTCCAACTCTGTGCGACCCCATAGATGGCAGCCCACCAGGCTTCCCCTGTCCCTGGGATTCTCCAGGCAAGAACACTGGAGTGGGTTGCGATTTCCTTCTCCAATGCAGGAAAGTGAAAAGTGAAAGTGAAGTCGCTTAGTTGTGTCCAACCCTCAGCAACCCCATGGACTGCAGCCCACCAGGCCCCTCCATCCATGGGATTTTCCAGGCAAGAGTACTGGAGTGGGGTGCCATTGCCTTCTCCAGAACCCTTGTCTGGGACTTCCTAAATTAAGACAGTCCACCTCCCATGGGAGGAAGGCTTAAGAAGAAAGGGATATATGTATACTTATAGTTGATTCATGTTGTCATACAAGCAGAAACTAACAAACATTGTAAAGCAATTTTACTCCAATTGAAAGTAAATTTATAAACAAAAAAAAGAAAAGACAACTCCTCAACCCAAAATACAACCACTAGGATCACTCATTGCTAAGGGCAGAAGCTAAGGTGGGATCTTTGAGTTTCTGCTTAGTGAAGACAGAGCTGTTGCTTTTCCAGACTCATCTGAGCCCTGCCCATGTGCTCTGCCATCTGCCAGGCCTGCCCTAGGACACGCCTAGCTCCATCCGGCCACAGGCAGGAGCAGTGTCTGGACTCTTTGTCCTTTATCTTGTGCTGGAGCCAAGCCCGTGGGCATGGCCTTACCAGCCATTGTCAGGTGACATCCATGGGAGAGTCCGGAAGCACCTGCTTCAAGCATTTTAGAATCCACAGGCATGGAGGCCAAACATCTCTTTTCTTTTCTCAACATTGAAATCCATTTGTTTATTCCATAATTACTTATCTTTAATTATTATTTTTAAAATGTAACTAATTAATTTATTTTCAGCCAACTTGGGTCTTTGTTGCTGCACGCACCTTTTCTCTAGTTGTGGTGCCTGGGTTTCTTATTGCGGTGGCTTCTCTCATTGCAGAGCATAGGCTCTAGGGCATGCAGGCTCAGTAGCTGTGGCTCACGGGCTTAGCTGTTCATGGCATGTGGACTCTTCCTGGACCAGGGATTGAACTCATGTCCTCTGCATTGGCAGGGGGATTCTCAACCACAGAGCACTAGAGAAATCCGATAATTACTTACTGAATGTCCAGTGTGTGCCAGGGAAATGATCAGGTGATCAGGGATAGCACAATGAAGAAGAGAGACAAAAATCTCCACCCTTGTTGGGGAGACAGATGTGACCAATAAACGTTGGTAAATAATAAACTACTCAGAATGTGGAAGATAGACCTTAAGCAAGTGTATAATGTGGGACATAGTGACTTGACCCATTGTCCCATGAGGACCACAGCAGCATGAGAGGACAAGCGATGGGGTGCAGGGGCCAGTTTAGGTCAGGCAATCAGGGAGGGCTTCTCAGAGGAGGGGACGTTTCCACAGAGAAGAGAGTCAGGCAGATGTTTTAGAGAAGAGCGTTCTTGGCTGAGGGAACAGCAGCTCACCTCATGGTATGTTGGGGCCCCGTCCAGGTTTTTCTATTTTTCAGTTTATCTCTTTTCTTTCCCACTTGATTTCCCAGTTAAAGTGCTTTTAGAAAAAGCCTAACCTTAAGTAATCAGAAACACTGTCGAAGATTTATATCAGGATGTGCACCCCAGCATTATCTGTAAAAATAGAACAAAACTGGAAGCAACTGGTAAAATACCGTATGGTCCCTCCATATGATGGAGTATCATGTCGTCATTAAAAATCATCTGTTTGGAGAATATTTAAGGATTCAGGGAAATGCTCACCATATATAATGACAAGTAAGGGGAACTGATTCTTTTAAAAAGAACCAAGGTGTGCATGCTGTGCTAAGTCACTTCAGTTGTGTCCAACTCTTTGTGACCCAATGGACTGTAACCCACCAGGCTTCTCTGTCCATGGGATTCTCCAGGCAAGAATACTGGAATAGGTTGCCATGCCCTCCTTCAGGGGATCTTCCTGACCCAGGGATCGAACCAGTGTCTCTTAGGTCTCCTGTGCTGACAGATGGGCTCAGGCTAACATTGCAAAATACCATAGACAGGGCAGCTTAGACAACAAAAGTGTGCTTTCTCATAGTTCTGGAAACTAGAAGTCCGAGATCAGGGTGCCAGCATGGTCCAGTTCTGGCGAGGGCTCTCTTCCTGCTTGCGGATGGCTGCCTTCTCACTGTGCCCTCTCATGGTGAGGGGGGAGAGAGAGAACAAGCTCTCTGGGATCTCTTTTTACAAGGACACTAATCCCATCATAGGGGTCCCACTCTCCTGACCTCCTATAACCCTAGTCACCTCCCAAAGACACCATCTAAAAACTGCCATTACATCAGGGATTCAACTTATGAATTGTGACATAGTTCAGTCCATAGACCCTTATAATCTCAAGTGTATAATCTTGAAAATATAAGGGAAAAAAAGACTGAATCCACTGTACCAAGATGGCATCTAGGTAGTGGGACTTGGGAATCTTTTTCTTGATACTTCTCTATATTGACAAATTTGTCTACAATGAGCACAACTGACTTTTTAAAACTTTTTTATTTTATATTGGAGTATAGCCAATTAACAGTGTTGTAATAGTTTCAGGTTGACAGAAGGGGCTCAGCCATACATATATGTGTATCTTTTCTCCCCCAAACTCCCCTCCTATCCAGGCTGCTACATAACATTGAGCAGAGTTCCATGTGCTATACAGTAGATCCTTGTTAGTTATCCATTTTAAATATAGCAGTGTGAACATGATTGATTTTTATCCTCTTTTTTATTGAAGGATAGTTGATTTACAGTATTGCATTAGTTTCAGATGTTCAGCATAGTGATTCCATTATTTTTTGCAGATTGTATTCTATTTTAGGCTATTATAAGATATTGAATATAATTCCCTGTTCTATACCATAAATCCTTGTTGCTTATCAATTGTGTGTATAATAGTTTCACAATTTACTTTTATAATCAGGGAATATATTTAAATTTGTCTTGCTAAGTGTTTAGGAGGGAAGAGAGATGTTTTGGTTACTTATAGACCAGGAGATGGGAAGAAAGGGCAAGAGAGAGCATTTTCTGGGTGCCCACTGTATTCTGGGTGTTTTTATTTACATTACCTGTTCAGAGAGAGTACACACAAAAATAAATAAATGACTTCTTGATTCACATAACAGTAATAAGTAGTCATCTTATTACTTTATTATTAAATTAACAGAATAAGTAAAGAAGGGACAAATCTTTACAGAAGAATTTCATCCCTTTCTCCGGGGGATCTTCCCAATCCTGGAATCAAACCCAGGTCTCCTGCATTGCAGGCAGATTCTTTACTTGGGAAAGTGAAGGGTTAACTTTTTCAATGTAAATTCAGACTCCCTAGTTTCTGTTCTCAGACCCCAAAGGATTCCCACCCCAGTTGAGACTGAGAGAATCTCACAGAGACTTCTTTGGTTACAGTGGCTAGGAAAACCCTCCAGGGAGGTGATAGTTTAGCAAGTAACTCAAGTTCTTGCAGTCTGTGTCTGGCTCAGCCCCCACCACAAGTTACCAAGTCCAAAATGTCAAGAGTGTTGATGTTGAGAAGCCCTGCTCTAGAGGACCAGGGATCCTTGGAGATGGGCCACTGGGGCATCCCTGAGCATGGTAGACCTATCTCCATTAGGATTTTGTGGTAGGGTAGGAAGACGATCAGCCCTGGGATTTCTTTGGAAGGAATGATGCTGAAGCTGAAACTCCAGTACTTTGGCCACCTCATGCCAAGAGTTGACTCATTGGAAAAGACTCTGATGCTGGGAGGGATTGGGGGCAGGAGGAGAAGGGGACGACAAAGGATGAGATGGCTGGATGGCATCACTGACTCGATGGACGTGAGTCTGAGTGAACTCCGGGAGTTGGTGATGGACAGGGAGGCCTAGCGTGCTGCGATTCGTGGGGTCGCAAAGAGTCGGACACGATTGAGTGACTGATCTGATGTGCCTATCCAAGCCCAAAGACTGCAAAGGCAGGTATATGTTGAAATTCTGTGCCAGAAGTGTAGTCCAAGTCATTTTTAACTGCTAGAGAATGAACCTCAGTCAACATAGCCAGCTCCCTTGTCCCGAAGCCTCTGAAGGACCCACATGGCTCCAGTGCCCACTGGACAAGCCTCATTGCTGGACCTTCCTGGGGACCAATCTGGATCTGAGCAACATACTGGAATAATAGTGAATTATCAGCCATTTCATCTATGCCACATTATTCTAGGTGTTTCTCTGTGCACCACCTGTGACTCCTGTGGTAGAGTCTTAAATATCCCCATTTTACAGATGAGGAAACTGAGGCCCAGAGCCACACATATGGAGTTAAGGTTGGAATCCAGCTCTCACTCAGCACTGGCTGCCTTGGAATCTGCCATTTGCCGCCTCCTACAGCAAACAGGCTGGAGGACTGGCTCTCTGAGCTCAAGGGGGTGGGCTGGGGGAAGCCCAGGAGGGCTGCACTGGGGCCGTTTGCTAGAGCATTGTGTGCTGCTTGAGCGACAGGCAGTCTCATTTCACAGGGACCCCCTCACCATATGTGCCTGCATGACTCAAAAAAAAAAAAGAACAGAAATCACCCCACCCTACGCGAGGACATCCCCAACATGTTCCTCATCATCTGGGCCAAAGTAGAGTGGGAGTGCGGTGTGGGTGATGGGACCTGCCCTCTTTTGGTTGCTACCCGGGCAGGAAGCTAAAAGACTGGGGTCCTGGCAGACCCAGTACATCTAAAGTTAACATTTTGCCATTTGCTGAGAGCCTACAGCATCCATCCCTACATCTTCCTTTTATCATCAACTGATCCATAAAACAGCCTCATGGAACTTCGCTGGTGTCCAGTAGGGAAGACTCCGTGCTGCCAATGCAAGATGCCTGGGTTTGATCCCTGGTCAGGGAACTAGATCCCACCTGCTGCATCTAAGACCAAGTGTAGTCAAATAAACAAATGAATATTTTTAAAAAGTCATGCGGGGAGATATTTTTAGGTCCATCTTCCAGATGAGGAAACTGAGGCCCACAGTGATGCAAGGACCTGTCAAGATCCCCTAGTCAGAGTGGTGTAATCAGGATTCAAACCCAGCGCTGGGCATTAACTACTACACTCCCCTGGTGGTGGTGTTTAGTCAGTAAGTCATGTCTGACTCTGTTGAACTCCATGGACTCTAGCCCGCCAGGCTCCTCTGTCCATGGGATTCCCCAAGCAAAAATATTAGAGTGGGTTGCCATTGCCTTCTCCAGGGGATCTTCCTGACCCAGGGATCAAACCCTCATCTCCTGCATTGCAGGCATATTCTTTACCACTGAGCCACTCCCTCCATCTCTCTAAAAACTCCCTTTCTCTTTTTCTTTTTCCCTCTCTGTCTGTGTCTCTCTTCACTCTTGGTCTCTGTCTCTTTCTACATCTTTCTCTCTCGCCCTTTCCTTTGTTCACTTATTTCTCTCTCTCCGTCCCACTTCTCTGTACTTTTCTTTGTGGCTCTTACTCTCTGTTACTCTCTCAGTGTCAATTAGGAAAGCCACAAAGCTGTGCTTAGTCGACAGTTAAAATGCCAGTCACGAATGGTAGAAACTAATCCTTGACCTCAGCCCTTGTTAATTCATAGATATTCATCTTGGCCAATATCAAAGCATCAGATCTCGGCAAGGGGGGCGGAGGGGGCACTTTGGATTACACATTCACACAACAAACACTCATTGGATGTGTACTGCATACAGGCAATTTTCTGTGCAGCAAGAGGAAGAGACAAAAATCCCTTTCTGGAGGGGAGTTGACATTTTGGGGGGAGAAGCAAGCTGTCAACAAGATAATTAAGAAATGTTTATATATATGGCAGAATCTTTAATATTTTAGGCTTTGTGGGTCATGCAGTCTCTGTCACAACTACTCATTCTGCTTTCGTAGCACAAAAGCAGCCACAGAGAAGATACATAATGAATGGGCATGACTGTGTGCCAAAAAACCTTTAATTTACAAAAACAGGTGACTAGCCCTTGGGCAGCGGTTTGCCGACTCCGAGACAAATAAAGCAGTAGAAGTGTTGTGGACCCTCAAGGTGAGAGGTTGAAGCTCTTCCAATAAGACCTGAAAGAAGTGAGGAGGGTCCATACAGGGATGTGAGGAAAGAGAGACCCAGGTGGACAAGACAGCCAGTGCAAAGGCCCTGAGGTAGCAGTGTTTCTGGCATTTGTGAAGAGCAGCGAGGTGGCCCATGTGGCTGGAAGTGAAGGAGTGGGGAGCAAGGGAGCTGAAGAGGCCAGAAAAGTTGATGGGAGACCTCAGAGACAGAAAGGCCACATAATTTACCACCCAAACAAAGACCGTTTTGAGGGTGAATGGAGGAAAGGAGGGCTCAAAAAATAATTAGCAGGCATTGCATGATTTAATAACAGGCATAAACTGGGGTTTCACTGGTGGCCCAAGGCAGTAAAGAATCTGCCCGCAATGCAGGAGACCGGGGTTTGATCCTTGGGTCGGGAAGATCCCCTGGAGAACGGAACGGCTACCCATTCCGATACTCTTGCCTGAAGAATCCCATGGACAGAGGAGCCCAGTAGACTACAGTCCATGGGGTCACTCAGTCAGACACGACTGAGAAGCTAACACTTTTTCATAAACTGGGACAGAAATAGAACCTCCCTCATGGCACCTTGGGGCTCTGGGTCTTTCATGGTCAAATCCACTCCATTCTTTTGTCCCACATCTTTGTCCATTTCTCTGTTGATGGACATTTAGGGTTGATTTCCATTTGTCTCATAATTAGTGACCGACTCATTGTGATCCCATGGACTGCAGCCCACCAGGCTCCTCTGTCCATGGAATTCTCCAGGCAGGAATACTGGAGTGGGTAACCGTTTCCTTCTCCCATTGATCTTCTCGACCCAGGAATCAAACCCGGGTCTCCTCCACTGCAGTCATATTCTTTACTGTCTGATCCACCAGCATCTTTTCATGTGAAGTGTGGCTTCTTTATTCTTTATTGGCATATAGTTGCTTTACAATGTTGTGTTCATTTCTACTATATAGCAAAGTGCATCAGCTATACGTATACATATACTCCCTCTATTTTGGATGTTCTTCCCCTTTAGGTCACCACAGAGCACTGAGCAGAGTTCCCTGAGCTCAGAACATATACAACAGGTTCTCATTAGTTGTCCATTTTATGCATAGTAGTGTATATATGGGCTTGACAGGTGGCTCAGTGGGTAAAGAATCCTCCTGCCAGTGCAGGAGACACAAGGGACGTGGTTTCAACCCCTGAGTCAGGAAGATCCCCTGGAGTAGGAAATGGCGCCCCACTCTAGTATTCTTGCCTAGAAAATCCCATGGACAGAGAAGCCTGGCAGACTACAGTCCATGAGGTGGCAAAGAGTCGGATATGACTGAGCACAGCAATACAGCAGAGTGTGTATATGTCAACCCAAGTCTCCCAATCCATCACACCCTCTTTTCCCCTTGGTAACCATACATTTGTTGTCTAAACCACCCCATTCTTATCCTTTATGCTGGGGAGTTGGGTGTTCTTTTGGGCTGAGAGTTGTTTGGTTGTTTTGAGGGGGCTTATTTTTGCATCTTCTACACTTTTTCTGAATGAACCATGCCCAAAATATTAGAAGAAAATAAGCCATAAACCAGAAGGCACTTAAGGATTTTACTGGGACTCAGCCATTAATTTGTTTGATGAGTATTTATCGAGTGCTTGCGAAGCACCAGGCGCCTCGCTAGGTACCAACAGTGCTGAGATGAATCAGTATTTTCCCTCTTCTTTAAGACTCTCTTGGGCCAATTTTTCTAAACAGAAAATACTATGTAAGTGCAGTGAATGAGTGAGATAGAGAAAAAATCAGTCGGATGCAAGCCAGGATGATGGGTCTAGTCACAGCCATGCCATCCACACTGTGTGTGAGCCAGGCAAATCATAGCATCTTCCACAGCCTCGGTTTCCCCCATCCACTGGGTGTGGAGACTGTGGGAATCGAGGGGTGTTTTGTCAGCTCAAACAAGCTCTACTAGAGTGAGAGAGGTTGTCCCACCTGCCTCTCCAATGCCAGCAGAGCTACACTACCTCTGAGACTCTGGGTAGAATTCTTTTTTGCCTCTTCCAAACTTCTTGTGGTGACCATCAACCCTTAGCCTTCTTTGACTCACAGCTGCATCCCTCCAGCCTCTGCCTCCATCGTTACATGGCTATGTGTCCCTGTCTTCACCTGCTGTTTTCCTTTTCTTTTCTGAATATTATTTTTATTTTATTTCTTTATTTTTGTCTGCACTGGGCCTTCCTTGCTGTGCATGGACTTTCTGTAGTTGGATGTGTGGGCTTCTCACAGCAGTGGCTTCTCTTGTGAAGCATGGGCTCCAGGTGCACGGGCTTCAGTACTTGCAGTGCATGGGTTTAGTTCCCTTGTGGCATGGGGAATCTTCCCAGACCAGGGATCAAACCTGTGTCCCCTGCATTGGCAGATGGATTCTTAACCACTGGACCACCAAGGAAATCCCTGTTTTCCTCTTCTTAAGAGGACACCAGTCCTATTGGACTAGGGCCCACGACCATGACTTCATCTTAACTTGATAGCAGCTGTAGAGACCCTGTTTCCAAGTAGGGTCCCATTGACAGGTCCTGGGGGTTAGGATTTCAACATACCTTTTGACAGGATACAATGTAGCCCACAACAGGGATCTCGGACATGAGACCTGACCTCCATTTGCCTCAGTTTCCTCACCCAGGAAAATGGGAAGGATCACACACCACATTTTGTGAGAGGATCAAATGGGCTCCGGTAGGCTGAGGCCCTGGCATCGTGAGTGTCTTTTATGCCAGGCAGCATCACGGGGCCAGGTGCTTTAAGGGCATCAGGGAGCTGGGGTGTAGGCAGATCCCAGGATGGAGGGGCTGGCTTGGGACCAAGGGACCTCAGCCACTTCTCCCCCATTCAGGCCTGCCCTCCTCCGCCCACCCCCCACCACTCTGTCTCCACGCCAAATCTGCCTCCTGAGACAGCCCAGACTTTTTTCATCTGTTGGCCAGTGCAGGCTTTCCCTTCTAGGCTATATTTAGCCCCAAGAAATGGGAACAAAATGCCTCAGCCGCTGCAGCACTGGAGGGGGAAACACAAAGCCAGTTCTGCCTTCTGTCCAGTCCTTTCTGCTGACCCTTTTCTTTCTTCCAGAACCTTCCAGAAGCAAAGCATTAGAACTCTGTTAGAACGCAAGTGTGAGCTGGGACTGGCACATTCATTGTCCCCAGAACCTGTCTGTGTCCATGATGATAAAAGTTGGCTTTTTTGGTTTGTTTTCTTTCTTAATTATTGTGACGAAATAAGTATAACCTAAAATTTACCATCTAATCCATTTAGGTGGCCACTTCATTGGCATTAAGTGCATTCATGTTGATATAAATTGTCACCACTGTCCATCTCCAGAACTTTCTCACCTTGCAGAACTGAAACTCTGTCCTCGTTAAACACTAACCCTCTGTCCCCCTCCCCCAGACCCTGCCCACCGTTCTACTTTCTGACTCTGAATTTGACAAATGTGGGAACTTCATATGAGTACAATCATATAGTTTTTATCCTTTCATGTCTGGCTTACTTCACTTAGTATAGTGTCCTCAGGATTCATCCACACTGCAGCATGTGTCAGAATCTCCTTGCTTTTTTAAGGTAAAATTGACTTTGTTTGAAAAAAAAACTTTGGGGGAGGTTCAAGTGAAATCAATATACAGAACACTTCACAAATCATAAGCAAGGAGCTTGATAAATTTTTACAAACTGGACTCGTGGGTATAACCAGCACCCAGAATCAGGAAACAGAGCGTTCTCAGCCTCGAGAGCTTCTCCTCTTGCTCTCTCCTCAGTCACTACTCTCTCCAAAGGATACTCCATCTAGACCTCAGATATCATCAGCTTGTTTGCCTGTTTTTGTATTTTACATGAATGGAATCTTACATATTGGGCTGGCCAAAAAGTTCTATTGGGTTTTCTGTAACATCAGGTGGAAAAACCCGAATGAGCTTTTCGGCCAACCTAATACATGCTCTTTTCTGTCTGGCTTTTGCTGGAGGCCAGGTCTGTAAGGTTTCATGTGATGAATGGCGGTCTTCATTGCACAGTATTCCATTTATTTATTTTCTCTCTTGTTGACAAGGATTCAGATTGTTTCCAATGTGGGGCTGTTATGAAGATCACCACTATGAACATTCTTACATATATCTTTGGCATAGACAGGTTCACATTTCTGCTGGATAATATCCCAGGGGTGCCATGTTCAGGTCATAGTGAAGGTCCATGATTAATTTTAGTAGAAATTCCCATCCCATTTCAAAGTGGTTGGACTATGTGTGATGGATTGAATTGTGCCTCCTCCCAAATTCACATGTTGAAGCTCTAACCCTTAGTACCTCAGAATATGACTTTATTTGGGAATGGAGTCATTGCAGGAATAATTGGTAAAGATGAGGCCATTAGGATGGGCCCTAATCCAATGTGACTAGTATCCCTATAGAAAGGGGAAATTTGGACACAGAGGCAGACATGCACAGAGAGAGAAAGTCATGTGTTGATGAAGACAGAAATCAGGGTGATGCATCTACAAGCCAAGGAACCACCAAAGGTTGTAGCAACCCAGATACCAGGGGAAAGGTATGGAACACATTCTCCCTCAGAGCCTCTAGAAGGAACCAACCATGCTGATACCCTGATCTTGGGTTTCTGGCCTCCAGGACCAGTAAATTTCCATTGTTTGAAGCCACTCATTGGTGGTTCTTTGTTACAGCAGCCACAGGAAACTCATACACCATGTTACCCTCCACTGACAGCATGCGAGTGTTCTAGTTCCTTCACAGACTCACCAGCACCTGGCATTGTCAGTCGTTCGCATTTTAGCCTTTCTGCAGGGCAGCAGTAGCACTGAATGTGTGTTTAAAGGTGAGCTTTTAAAGCCACATTTGGGGGCCCCACATTCTGCGGATGTCACAGAGCTGATGAAGCACCAGAAGGCTTCCCACTAGGACTGGGGTTAAGTCCATAGGCTCTGGGGTCCGGCCACCTGGTTCAAATCCTGTGTCCACCACTGTCTAGCTCTGTAAGCTCAGGCTTCAGTTTTGAC
Organism: Bos grunniens; assembly: GCF_055505025.1. NCBI lineage: Eukaryota > Metazoa > Chordata > Mammalia > Artiodactyla > Bovidae > Bos > Bos grunniens. Next base: position 12,356,667 of record NC_141171.1, read on the forward strand.
TTCATGGGGCTCGTTTTCCACAATTCATGACAATAACATAGGGACATCATGAGGATTAAATGAGTAAATAAACCAGCATCAGTAATATGCTTAGAAGGATGTCTGGCACAAACAAAAAAAGTACTAAGTGCTGGATTTTATGTTTCTTTCTTTCTTTAGTCTTGATTTTCTTCCCCTCCTAACTTCCTCCTTGGCATAGTGTCCTGTTCTCCCAGAGAGGAATGTTCTATTTGTGGACAATCCTCCCCCTTGAGAATTGACTAGATAGGCTTTTCTGGCAATTTTTCTGTGGTTGACATTGATGCTGCAGGCAATAGAAGTGGAGGACACTTGAGGAAAAGTTTCATGGTCCTGCTGTCTAGCTTGGTGATTAAACCTAACTCTCAGACCTTGCCACCATGCACCTCCTCTCAAGGGAGACAGTATGACTGGGAGAGAGGGAGGGAACTAAGGGTTTATTTCTACACTTCAGTGGGGTTTTCCCCTCCTGCTACTGGAGTTTGGTGTGGGGAGTCCTCCTGAGTTTCATGCTGGTTTTTGGTCCCCTGAAAACCTGTGAGTCGGAGGGAGCTTTGTCCTTCCAGTGGTACCTCTGTAGTTTCCCCCACTGGTTGATCTTGTGCTCTCTTCCCCTCTCTGGGCTACCAGGACTCTAGGACTCCACAAGCCAAGGGCATTTGAGAACAAAGCCCCTGGAGAACCAGAGCTACCCCTCCACCTTTCAGGTCATACCTAAGTCCCACTCTGTACTCACCTGCTTTCCTTCCTCACCCCTCGTAGAGCAACGATGCCTCAGGGAACACTTGGAACTGGTTGTACTTCATCCCCCTCATCATCATCGGCTCCTTTTTTATGCTGAACCTCGTGCTGGGTGTGCTTTCTGGGTAAGTCTCTGCTGCTCCTCCCATCCCACTCCCCAACGCCATCTTTTCCCCAGGAAGATGCCATGAAAACTTTGTTTTCATTCTCCAGGCACAGAATAGGTCTCTTCTCTTGCTTTGGGTTATTGGTGCATTATCAGCAATCCATGTACAGATGCTCAAATTGTGTACTTCTGGGGACACCCAGTGAAAAGATTCATGGGAACTGAAATCCAACCCAGGCTTCACTCACTAAGCTTCACCCCTGGCACTGAGCTACTTCCAAAAGGTAGCTCAGTGATTTTTTTTGAAGGTTTTCTCAAATTTTTCAGACCCACAACACAGAACACAAGAAAATTCTATAGAGTTTTAATTTCTATAATTTACATTTAAAAAAAATAACAGGTTGGGTTTTCCCCGTCCCTTATTTTCCAAATATAAAATTGTAGCTTACAATCAAACATGCATTTTCATAACACACATTGTACCCTACCCCCAAGATTGTTTATCTGGCTTCATCATAAATGAGTTTAATTTTTCTTACTACAAGCCTGGGGATTGGTTTGCTGGCTCCATGGTGTCGTGATAGACCCCAGCTTCTTCTAGCTTTCCATGCTGACATCCTTATTGGAGACTTTAAATCTCATGGGATTCTTTATGGTCTCAAAATGGCTACTTCATACTCACAAGATAGGCATCTCACACTAAACAGGAAGAGGAAAAAGGGAAACCCGAAGGGTCCTATATCATGGAAGTGAGATTGCCGCAGAAATCTTCAGCTTATGTGTCACTGGCATAACTTAAAAAAGGGATGAAACTATTCTTTAGCCAAGAATACAGAGAATGAGAATGGGGTTTACAGCCAGCAGTGGTTGGCATGACATGGTTTATGGTTTTGTGGGGTTTTTTTCTCTAACTGGGTGTAGTTGGTGGGAAACGTGGGAAGCTGGCAGAAATGCCCACTCCTATAGTATTCTAATCTTCTCCCAGAAGACCTGATTCCTCTTGTTTAAATGCACCGCCCTCCAGGGATTCTGAATCCCCAAACACACACACGCACACACTCCCTAAAATTTCTGAAACAGCCAGACCTGACTCTCCTGCGCTTCTTCAGGGAGTTTGCCAAAGAAAGGGAGCGGGTGGAGAACCGGCGGGCATTTCTGAAGCTGAGGAGGCAGCAGCAGATTGAACGAGAGCTCAATGGGTACATGGAGTGGATCTCAAAAGCAGGTGAGGCCCTTTCATCCTGGGGCCCAAGAACTGAAATCTCATGTCACGGAGCACAGTGAGAGTCACGCATGCAGTTTGGAGATGGATGAGGGGAGGGGACAGAGGATCTGAACTGGTAGTCCCGATGTTTAGCAACGGGAATCCAGAGAGATGAAGCCAGGACATGACGTAACATTATACTTGAGAGCTCTAAAACCAGACATTGGTTTAGATCCCCACTCTGCCACCTCCTAGCAATGCTCCTCACTGCCCTGTGCCTCAGTCTCCCAGCCTGTTAAACAGAGATCATGATAGTACCTACCTCATAAAGCTGTTGAGATGTCCCTAAGGTAATCTAAGCTAAGTGCTTGAACTTCCCTGGCTGTCCAGTGGTTAAGACTCCACACTCCCACTGCAGGGAGCATGGGTTCAATCCCTGGTCAAGGAAGATCCTGCATGCCAAGTGGCTCAGCCAAAAAAAAAAGAGAGAGACAGAGAGAGAGCAGTACCTAACATACTGTAGGTATTGTACATGTTTATTTGTTTGGTAATTCAGACAATTATGGGGAACCTGCTGTATGCCAGACAGTGTTCTAGACACTGAGATTTGGTCTCTGCCTGCAGGGCTCTGATAGTCTAATGAGAGAGACAGAAAATAACCAAATACACATAATATTGGGTGTTGCTAAATGCTCAGAGGAAAAATAAAACAGGGTAGGAGGCAGGAAAGAGAGACAGCAGGGTGATCAGAGAGGGTCTCTCTGAGGAGGTGACCTCTGAGCAGAGACCTGGAGGAAGTGAATAAGGAAGCCCTGTGGATGTCTCGGGGAGGGGCCTTCCCGCCAGAGGGAACAGCAAGTGCAAAGGCCCTGGGGTAGGAGCAGAGTGGAGTCACAGCAGGGAAGCCAGTGGGGCTGGGGCAGAGTGAGGGGAGAGCAAGAGGAAAGGAGGACTGGGAGGTGACAGGGGTCAGGTCAGGCAACATCTTATAAGTTATGGTTAGGAGGTTGGTTTTGATTTTGAAGCAGATAGGGATGATGTTGGCATTACAATGTTGCTTAAGTGGGGCTGGGAGTCAAAAGCAAGTTAGCAAGCACATCTCTGGCTGATAGAGTTGTCACTCAGCAAGGGAAGACTGGAGTGCCTGGGAGGACTCTTCTCCTTTCCCATCCAAGGGAACCCATCCCCAGGAGAGTCCTCCAGATGCTGGAGCGTAAATTAACTATGTGCTCTTGCTCTTCAGAAGAGGTGATCCTCGCCGAAGATGAAACTGATGGGGAGCAGAGACATCCCTTTGATGGTAACTGCTCTGAACCTGGCTTGGGGGTTGGGATGGGTCCCAGGGAACACAGGGGGAACCAGAGCTGGGGGGATGGGTTGCTTCTTTTTGAGGGGCCTCCAGGGAATGGATGTTCAGGGCCCAAGTGATGCCAAGAACTAACACAAGACTGGGCCGCGCTCAGGAAGATATGGAGAATGGTGAGACTCTGTTTCCTCAAGGAATTTCAGGACTTTGTCACAGGGTTCCTGTTTCCTGCCTGCCCTCTCTGCTTTGACCACGTGCCCAGCTTCTGCTTTGTGCCTCCGTTTTCCTCATCTGTCAAATGGGCGTGATAATTACCATACCTACCTGAGTTGATTGTTTATGACTGTCACACTAAGTATGGTAGATAGAATGCATAGGACGGTGTCTGGCTTGGGGTCAGCCCCATCTATGTTCACTAAGTAAAATAATAATAAGCAAAATAAGTAATAGTAATTTCAGGGACTTCCCTGTCAGTCCAGTGGTTGAGACTCCCTGCCTCCAATGCAAGGGCCACAAGTTCAATACTGGGTCGGGGGACTATGATCCCACATGCCACAAGATGCAGCCAAAAATTTTTTTTAAAGTAATTTCAGCAATGGAAGTACCCTGGTGGTTGGTCCAGTGATTAGAACTCAACACTTTCACTGCAGTGGCCCAGGTTCAATCCCTGGTTGAAGAACTAAGATCCCACAAGCCATGCACTATGGCCAAAAATAAAATAATTTCACCAAGAATCCAGCTTACTATTAAGGACAGTTGTCTTACATTAGAAATTTGACTAGACAGAGCAGTGACTGTGGATTGAAGAAACCAGGAGTGAGAAGGAAGGAAAGGAGATGGGGCTCCATCCTAAGAGTAACATGGATTTTACTCTTTGAGACAAGAGAAAGACAGTACCCATAAATGAAAGTGAAAGTCACTCAGTCGTGTCCGACTCTTTGCAACCCCATGAATTGTAGCATGCCAGGCTCCTTTGTTCATGGGATTCTCCAGGCCAGAATACTGAAATGGGTAGCTGTTCACTTCTCCAGGGTATCTTCCCAACCCAGGGGTCACACCCAGGTCTCCTGCATTGCAGGCAGATTCTTTGCCATCTGAGCCACCAGGGAAGCCCAAGAATAATGGAATGGGTAGCCTATCCCTTCTCCAGTGGATCTTCCTGACCCAGGAATCAAACCAGGGTCTCCTGCATTGCAGGTGGATTCTTTATCAGCTGAGCTACCAGGGAATGGGGGTGTCTAAATCACTTTATTGGAAGTATGTGCCTGAACTCACTATCCCCTGGAGAGCTCTTGGAGTGTAGAACCTAAATATTAAGGAAGGGCTCCCACAGTCCCAGCCAGCCTGGCAAGTGCGCTAAAGGTTAAGGGGGTGGGCCGTTTTCATAGGAGTCTACATGTCCAATCCCAGGACTCCTAGAGGGAAAATGTTGACCAAGAGCCCAGACTTAGATTAAGCAGGAACTTGGTTCTCATCTTTACCTCATAAGCAAAGTCATGTAACCTCCCTAAGCTTCTGTCCCCACATCTCTGAAATGGGCATGCTGTTACTTCCCATGAAACCAGGCTGCTACGTGGGTGAAATCCAACAACATGGAGAAAGTCCCTAATAGAGCGCCTGGCACCCAGGGACACACGCAGTCAATGTCATTGTTATAGCAAAAAGGGTAACATCTTTTTCTCTTGCCGTGTTTCCAATGTTGGAGCTCTGCGGAGAGCCACTATAAAGAAGAGCAAGACAGACCTGCTCAACCCCGAGGAGGCTGAGGATCAGCTGGCCGACATCGCCTCTGTGGGTAAGTCCCCCAGCTGCTGCCTGGCCATCATTTATTATTTCCTGGGAGATGAAGGTGAGGGCTTGGAGCTGCCTGGATTGGGTTTTAATTCTGCCCGTCCTCAACTGTATTTCCTGGGGCAGATGACATGATTATGGGAATAACAACAGCGCCTGTCTTCTCGTATTGTTTCAAGAAGTAAAATTAAATAACACACGTAGAAGTAACTGGACCTATGTCAAGTAAAACTAAATACCCACTGGACTGCACTTCCCTGGTGGTCCAGTAGTTAAGACTCTGTGCTTCCACTGCAGGGGGCACAGGTTCGATCCCTGGTCAGGAACTAAGATCCCACATGCCTTCTGCTGCAGCCAAAAAAAAAAAAACACACACATATAGCATTTAGAACACCATGTGGCAGAAAAGAAGATCCCCATGATATTGGCTAATATTATTCATGAGTAACGTTATTATTCATTAATGCTTACTCAGGAGGCTACTGTTACTGAATGCCCATTTGTGAACAGGACCGAGATCAAATCCCTACCCTTGTGGAACTTACAGTCCAGTGCAGAAAATAGATATTAAGCAGGTAATTACAGAAATAAGCTTGTAATGATAACGACACTGCAGAGGAGATGCTCCTCACTCAGCTGCTCTGGAAGAGTGGAGTGTAGTCAGAGAGGGCTTCTTGGAGGAGGTGACATTGTTCTGAGAACCGAAGGGAAGATAGGAGTTTGCCACAGCAGTGGGTGCAGAGTGAACCAGGCAGAAGGCTGTGCCCAGGCCGTTGTCATTGGTTATTGCCGAGGACAGAGTTTGAGGTGGGAACATTTGTCTTTCCTTTTTACCCCTCTTGGGTGAGACTGTTGCTTTGACCTTCTCTAAGGAGATTCTGTTATTTTTTTGAAACTGAGTCTTCATTGCTGCACTCAGGCTTTCTCTAGTTGCAGCAAGTAGGGGTCTAATCTGCACTGTGGTGTGTGGGCTTCTCCTTGTGGCGGCTTCTCTCGTGGAGCACAGGCTCTAGGGTGCTTGGCCTTCAGTAGTTGCAGCGCATGGGCTCTGTAGTTGCGGCTTGCAGACTCTAGGGCACAGGCTTAGTAGCTGTGGTTGTCTGGCTTAATTGCTCTAGAGTCTGTGGAATCCTCCCAGACCAGGGTCGAACCTGTGTCCCTGCATTGACAGGCAGATTTTTATCCACTGAGCCACCAGGGGAGAAGGCAATGGCAACCCACTCCAGTATTCTTGCCTGGAAAATCCCATGGATGGAGGAGCCTGGTAGGCTGCAGTCCATGGGGTCGCGAAGAGTCGGACATGACTGAGCGACTTCACTTTCACTTTTCACTTTCATGCATTGGAGAAGGAAATGGCAACCCACTCCAGTGTTCTTGCCTTGAGAATCCCAGGGACGGGGGAGCCTGGTGGGCTGCCGTCTCTGGGATCGCACAGAGTCAGACATGACTAAAGCAACTTAGCAGCAGCAGCAGCAGAGCCATCAGGGAAGTGCCTGAAATAGGTTCCTAAAAATTCCAGTTATGAAGGGGATTCCCTGGCGGTCCGGTGGTCAGGACTCTGCACTTTCACTGCCAAGGGTGCAAGTTCAGTCCCCGATTGGGGAACTAAGATCCGACAAGTCACATGGTGGGGCCAAAAAATAAAATAAAAATTCTAGTTATGGGGCCTCCCTCATGGCCCAGTGGTAAAGAAACCACCTGCCAATGCAGGAGACACGAGTTCGATCCCGGGTCTAGGAAGATCCCACATGCTGAGGAGCAGCTAAGCCCATGCACCACAACTTTTGAAGTCCGTGAGCCTAGAGCCTGTGCTCTGCAGTGAGAAGCCACCACAGTGAAGAGCCGGCAACCCGAGAGTAGTCCACTCACTGCAACTAGAGAAAGCCGGTGCAGCAGCAAAGGCCCAGCACGCCTAAATAAATAAATGGGTTTTTTTTTTTTAAAGTCTAAGTATGAAGAGTAGATGAGAGAGCTTCCAGGCAGAGAAAATAACAGGAGACTCTGAGAGGAGCAGACATTAAGGCTGAATGGGTATCGTGTGGCTGGAGTGTAGAGGCAAGGTTGGGGGAGGGAATTCAAAATATACACGTGTTTTGGGGAATTCCCGGTCAGTCCAGTGGTTAGGACTCCAGACTTCTATTGCAGAGGATACAGGTTTGGGCCCTGGCTGGGGAACTAAGATCCCGCAAGCTGAACAGCACGGCCAAAAATAAAAATCAAAAGGTACTTGTGTTTCTAATCCCTAGGAACCCACTACTTCATACTCAGGTTGCTTCACTCCCCCCTAGTTTATAAGCTTACTGCTGAGTTTCAACATGATTTCCATGCCATCCCACACTCCAGAGGGTGGCCACACTGTGGCTTGCTCAGCCTTAGCTTTATTATATGGTATCTGAGTTGTTTCCAGTTTTTGCCTTTACGAGGAGCACTGCTGGGAGCATTTACGTACAATGACTCCTCCCACCCTTTGGGAGGATTTCTTTGGGGATAATTATAGGATCAAAGATATTAACAGCTTTTCAACTCATTATTCACAGAGCTGTTCTGAGTTTCAAAAACATTGAACCCATTTATAAACCTGCCAAGTATGCAGACGTTTATGGACTCTCCCACCCCGGCCATTGCCTGTTACGTGTTTAATTTCCTTTCTGGATAAATCAGTTTGTAATGATACCTTAAAGCTTGTTTTAATTTGCATTTTAAATTTCTAGCCAAAACACTCTTTTTCCTCATAATGATGAACAAATCCTGCTTCCACTCGTGGATACATCTGTTTCTGTCCTTCTAGAAAATTCAAGAATCAGGGTGCTCCATCATCGCCCTGTGCGTTTGATTGGTTATGTCCGTCCCACAAATCTCCCATTTAAGTTGCCCAATTTTCTAATCTGTTACGTTAAATTTTGATAGGCAAACATTTTTGTCTATACCACATGTATTAAATGCCAGGCACTGAAACCGTGGGGTACCCAAGTCAAACTCTCCTTTATGGCTGAGACTGAGTTGTTGTTTAGCCACTAAGTCGTGTCTGACTCTGCGACCCCACAGACTGCAGTGCACCAGGCTTCCCTGTCCTTCACTATCTCTGGGCGTTTGCTCAGACTCATGTCCATGAAGTCGGTGATGCCATCCAACCATCTCACCCGTTCTTAATTAACAGGGAGATACTATTTGTCATCAGTCCTTCTGGAAAAGATGAAGAAGTATTACTACCCAATGTTGGCAAAGATGTGAAAAAATGGGCATAGCCTTATGCTGTTGGCAGGAATGCAGTTTGCAGTGTTTTCTGATGTATGGTTGGGCGTTATTTAATTGTTGATGTTTATATTCTTTGACCTAGAATTTCTGCTTCAAAGATTTCTTCATGTATGCCAGAGATCTATGTACCAACCTTCTGTTTCTGGTATTCAGAAAAGTAAAAACCAGAAACAACCCATGTGCCCCAAAGTAGGGAGATGGTTAAAGAAATTATATAACATTTATATACCATCGAATACTCTGCTGCCAGGAAAAAGAATGGAGCTGTTACGGCATGGAAATATGTCTGAAATGTATTTTTTGGTGAAAAAATAGCAAGTTGTGCAACACCATGTAAAATATGTGGTCTCATTTTTAAAACAATATTAAGAAATGTGAGAGATACTTAAAGATGTGGAAACTGAAGGGACTGCAGAGGATTTTCACTTTCTTCATGACGTTTTCCTGAAATGAATGGATTAGTGACAGGCATTACTTTTTAAATTGTTATTTATATCAGGCCTTCGTTGCAGTACACAGGATCTTCGTTGCATCATGCAGAATCCTTCGGTGCAGCACACAGACTCTCTAGTTATGGCACGCGGGCGTAGTTGCTCTACGGCATGTGGGATCTTAGTTCCCCGACCAGGGACCGTCAGGGAAGTCCTAATTTAATTACTTCTTGAAAAGCCCTATCTCCAAAGACAGTTGCAATTCAGAGACACCTGAGGGGCAGGAGGTGGTTAGAACTTCAGTCTGTGAATTTAGGGGGTGATACGGGGGGATAGTGAGAATGACCCTGAAAGCCACAATGGATTCACAGAGGGTCTGTCTTGTGGCTGAGCTAAGAAAACTTGGAGAACCCATGTTCAAGGCTGGCATTCGATGAACATGTGATAAAAGGAAGATAAGAAACCAAAGTAGAAAGCCGTCAGACTGAATAAGGACCGACACTGTCCCATGGCACCTCTGTTAAGAAAGCAGGTGAGGGCTTCCCTGGTGGCTCAGTGGTAAAGAATCTGCCTGCCAGTGCAGGAGACACAGGTTCAATCCTTGGTGCAGGAAGATCCCGCATGCCATGCAGAAACTAAGCCTGTGTGCCACAACCATTGAGCCTGTGCTCTGGAGCCCAGCTACTGAGCCCACATGCCACTACTACTGAAGCTTGGGTGCCCCAGAGCCCATGCTCCACAACAAGACAAGCCACTGCCATGAGAAGCCCACGCCCTGCCAGGAAGGGTAGGCCCCACTCGCTGCAACTAGAGAGAAGCCCACGCAGCAACGAAGACCCAGCATGGCCAAAAAATAAATAAATAAATTATTTTTAAAAAAAGAAAGAAAGCAGGTTGACTTTCAACTTTGTCAATAGGTTTAAAACACAGGCCAGTGGCTTGGTCTCCCAGGACAAGGTTTGCTACCGGCAAACCCACCTAAAGCCAGCTCCCTTGCCTGGTATAGCTCAAAAACCCACAGGAAGGGGTTCCTATGCTGGCAGAGACTTCGTAAATAATCTTGAAAGAGACCTCTGAAATTCCAGGGTTCTGGCAAGGAGACACCTTCACCTTATTTATCTCTGTAAAATAATAACGTGTTTCAAAGTCGGCAGGAACATGTGGCATTTTGCCCTGTATTATTTTTCCCAGTAAATGCTGTCTTTAAGATCTTTTTTTATATAGTTCTGTGTACTCTTGCCACCTCTTCTTAATATCTTCTGCTTTTGTTAGGTCCATACCGTTTCTGTCCTTTCTTGTGCCCATCTTTGCTTGAAATATTCCCTTGGTATCTCTCATTTTCTTGACGAGATCTCTAGTCTTTCCCATTCTTCTGTTTTCCTCTATTTCTTGTAATTGATGATTCTACCATGTTGTCAGTTGATAAACATATCACAAAACGGTCTCATATAAGGGACTTCCCTGGTGGTCCAGTGGTTAAGAATCTGCATTCCAACGCAGGGGACACGGGTTCAATCCCTGATCAGGGAACTAAGATCCCAACGCCACCAGGCAACTAACCCAAGTGCTGCGACTAGAGAAGCCTGTGTGCCACAATGAAAACCAAGTGCAGGCCAAAAAAAAAAAAAAAATGATCTCATGTAGAGTTCATCAGCTAACGGGAAATATGGACCTAGTGCCATCACTAGGAAAAGTTGAACCACGAATGGAATCGGCCATCACGCCACCAGTACTTTAGGAAAATCAGATTCCCTTTAGGTGATTTTAAGGACAGAAGTTCCGCGTGGGCTGTGTTCATTTGCTAGGGCAGCTGTCACAAAGTATCACAAGCTGGGTGGCCTAAAACAACAGAAATGTATTCTCTCACAATTCTGGGGACCAGAAGTCCAAACGGAGATCGAGATGTTGGCAAGGGCTGTGCTGCCTCTGAGGACTTCGGGGACAATCTGCCCCCATGCTGGTCTCTTAGCTTCTGGTGTTGTCGGCAGTCCTGGGCTCCCTTTGGCTTTCACTCACCTCATTCCAGGTTCTGATTCTGTCATCACGTGGTCCTTTCCTGCTTGTCCCCATGTCTCTTCTACTCTTATAAGAATACCAGTCATTGGATTAAGGCCCATTCCAAACAGACCTGACTTCATCTTAATTAGATGGCATCTCCAAAGACCCTACCGGGGGTTCGGATTTCAACCCTTACTCGGTCCCTCTCTTTTGTTTTTTAGCTGTGCTGGGTCTTCATTGCTGCGAGGGCTATTCTCTTGTTGTGGCAAATGGGGGCTTCTCTCTAGTTGCAGTGTGAGGGCTTCTCAATGCAGTGGCTTCTGATTGTGGAGCACAGGCTCTAGAGCATGAGGGCTTCAGTAGTCGTGGCACATGGACTCTAGAGCACAGGCTCAACAGTTGTGCCACATGGACTTCGTTGCTCCACAGCATGTAGGATCTTCCCAGACCAAGGACCAAACCTGTGTCTCCAGCACTGGCAGGTGGATACTTCCCCTCTGAGCTATCAGGGAAGCCATCAACACATCTCATCAATAGACAGTTCAACCCACAACTTGGGAAGCACCTATTTCAATTCACCAAGAATTTGAAGGGCATATAAATTGCCAAAAATCCTGAAACTAAGCCTTAGTGGTGGCCTCCTGCTATCCTCACTGTGAAACTTTCTAGACTAAGACTGGCCACCTCTGACTTTTGGCTCTTTGAATGCAGCTGATCTGAATGAAATGTATTCCATACTCACACATTAGATTTGACATACTTTAGCTCCAATAGTTTGGCCACCTGATCCAAAGAGCTGACTCATTGGAAAAGACCCTGATGCTGGCAAAGATTGAAGGCAAAAAGAAAAGGGAGCGGCAGAGGATAAGATGGTTAGATAGCATCACTGAACTCAACGGACATGAATCTGAGCAAACTCCAAGAGACAGTTAAGGATGGAGGAGCCTGGCGTGCTGCAGTCCATGAGATCGCAAAGAGTTAGACATGACTTAGTGACTAAACAATGTAAAGATTTGGAATACTTGGTATCAAAAAAAAAAGAATGTAAAATATCTTTTTAATAGATTTCTCTATTGATTCCACATTGAAATTGACATCTGAGATATATGGTGTTTCATAAAATAGTTTATTAAAATTATTTTTAAAAACTAAGGATTGCCTGCAAATTTTCAGACCATGGAGGAAAAGTAGAGACAAGAGTGTACAGAAAAAGGGGACTTTTCTGGTGGTCCAGTGGTTAAGACTCTATGCTTCCATCTCAGGGCACAAGTTCAATCCCTGGTCAGGGAACCAAGATTCTGCATGCTTCGAGGTGCGGCCAGAAAAAAAAAAGGTGGGGAGTATTGACAAAGGGAGCATGGATCAGGGGGAGTATAAATGCAGCAAATAGAGGAGACAGCACAGAGCTGGCACACGGCCTGGCACAGAATAGGGGTTCAGTTGATAGTCACCTTCCTCTCCTTTCTTGATGCGTGGGATGCCTATTATGGGGTGTGTCTCCAGGCCCTGTGATGAGGAGAGACTTCCTCCATGAGTTGGCCTGTGAACAGTCCTGATTTTCGCTCTTGCCGTTGTAGAAAAAGACTTTATGTCCAGTAAGCATATGCCAGCATCATGCCGGGGCTTCCCAGGTAGCTCAGTGGTAAAGAATCCTCCTGCCAAGCGGGAGACGTGAGGTCAATCCCTGGGTCAGAAAGACCCCCTGGAGAAGAAAACAGCAACCTACTCCAGTATTCTTGCCTGGGAAATTCCATGGACAGAGGAGCCCGGCAGGCTATAGTTCATGGGATCGCAAAGAGTCGGACAGGACTTAGCGGCTGAGCATGCGTGCAGCGTTGTCTTGGGGTTAGTTTTTAAATATTTATTTACCTATCTGTTCGTTTGGCAGCACCAGGTCATAGTTGCCCCGTGCAGGATCTTTTAGCGGAGGCATGTGAACTCTCAGTTGTGGCGTGTGGTATCTAGTTCCCTGACCAGGGATCAAACCCAGGCTCCTGCATTTGGGGCTTCTGCATCTTCGTGCATTAACTCAGTGATCTTTCCCAATGGCCCGGTGAGGTGGGAGGCACTGGAGTCCCAAGACGCATGGTAACTTGCCCAAGGTCACCTGCCCGAGGTCACTCTGTGGTTGGTGATGGAGCTGAGCTTTCACGTGGCTCCAGGAGAAGGTCAGGGACCTCCTGCTCCATGTGATTGCCAAACCTTGTGGATGCCTGTGGGTCTGTGCACATCTTTGGGAGCCAAAAGAACCAGAAATGTCTCAACTGGGAAGGGCTGTGAAGAGCCACCTTGGGGTTCCCAATGCCCATGGGATCAGACAAGTGATGGACATGAAGGGAGAGTCCAGCTACCAAGCCTGGCCAGCTGCTGCTGGGCAGGCCTGTGGTTGCTTGCTCACGGCCACAGGTTCCAGGAGTGAGTGCAGTGTGGTGGCTGCAGGCCAGAGTGCAACAGGCTCTGAACTGACCTGAAGCTTCTTAGTCAATTACTGGACTCCCCTCAGCCTCTGTTTCCTTGGGGTGTAAAAGGAGGTTAGTGATGGTCCCTACTTCCTAAGGTTGTGATGAGGCACTTACTGTGTAAACTGCATCCCCCGCAGTGCCTGTTAAATGTTCGATAAATGTCAGCTGTTATTTTCATTCATGAGAAGCTGAAGTCCATATTTGTATGGAAAATCTCCCAGTTTTTAAATGCAGACCAATACGTTCAACCTTCACAAGTCTCAGATGAACCAATATGGCCCCTGGGATGCCAACTCACAACCTGTGTTTAGAATTTTGCTAATAGGAAGTGGCATTCTGAGAGATGTTTTTTGGGTTTGGCTGGTGTGAGGTTGATGGACAGTGCTTCATGGATTAATGTGCAAATGAACAAATGAATGGATGGATGGATGGACGGATGTGTGAATAAATGATGAAAGAAGAAATGAATGGATGGGAGCTTCCCCTGGTGGTACAGTGGTTAAGACTCTGCATTTCCAATGCAGAGGCCACAGGTTCGATTCCTGGTCAGGGAACTAAGATTCCACATGTGGCATGGTATGGCAAATTTAAAAAATAAATAGATAAATTAAAAAAAAACACAGAAATGAATGAGTGCACTAATAAATGAATAAATGATAAAAGAATAAATGAATGAATGTGTGACACGCATACCCATGAGTGAGCAAATGGGTGAATGAATGAGCACACTGATGAATAAATGAAAGAATGAATCCACCAGTGAAGAAGAATAAACTAATGAATGCAATGAAAGATTTTCAAGAGGAGATATTTTAGAACACAAAATCAATCTATGTGAAGCTGAGCCCTGAACCTCCCCCACAAACCTGTCCATTCTCAGTGGATGACAGCTTTGTCCCTCCTGGGGCTCTCAGTCCAAAAACTTTGGCTTCTCCCTCTCTTCTACCCACGCTTGATCCATCAACAAATGTTGAAATATACCTTAAATAATAATACCCCAGGGCTTCCCAGGTGGCTCAGTGGGTTAAAGAGCCCACCTGCCAATGCAGGGAACATGGGTTTGATCCCTGGTCCAGGAAGATCCCTCATGCCTTGGAGCAACAAAGCCTGTGGGCCACAGCTATTGAGCCTGTGCTCCATGGCAAGAGAAGCCCACACACCACAACAAGGAGTAACCCCCCAACTCACTGCAGCTAGAGGAAGCCTGAGCAGCAGTGAAGACCCAGCACAGCCAAAAATAAACAATAATAGAGAAAATTGAAAATAATAATACACCCCAAATCGGCCCAGCCTGCCTCCTCCTCAGCTGCCATGGAGTCCAGCCCTGGTCATCATCTGTCTGGACTAGAGCAGTCATCCCCGCTTGGCTCCTCCCTTGCCTTCCACGGTCTGTTCCGTGCCACAGCAGCCAGAGGACGTCTGAACCCCTAAGTCAAGTCACACTCCTCTTGCCTCCATACCTCCCGCCTCACTCAAAACAAAAGCCCCATTTGTCCCTGCAGCCCCCAAGGCCCTTCAGAACCTGCCAAGCCCCACCCCCCTGCCCTCACCTCCTCCTCTTTCTCACCTGAACCACTTCACTCCAGCCATACTGTTCTCTTTATGCTGTTCCCCAAATACGTCAGGCAGGCATATTCCCACCTCAGGGCCTTTCCACTTGCTGTTTCTTTCCTCTGCCTTAGATACTAAGGTGACTCAGGCCAACCCCTTCACCTTAACGCCTTGGTTCAATGCTGCAGCTTGCCCAGTGGTCCCTCCTAGGGCTCCAGGTCCCCTTATTTGGCTCTGCTTTCTCTTTTTTTTCAAAGCACTTTGCACCTTCCATCACACTATTAATTTTTTATTTATTTATGTTTGAGTTGCACGTGGGCTTTCTCTAGTTATGGCGAGCAGGGGCTACTCTTCATTTGGTTTGGGGGCTTCTCATTGTGGTGACATCTCTTGTTGCAGAGCACAGGCTTCAGCAATTGCAGCAGGTGGGCTCTAGGGTACACGGGCTTCGGTAGTTGTGGCACACGGGCTTAGTTGCTGTGCAACATGTGGAATATTCCCGGACCAGGTATTGAACTCAAGTCCCCTGCACTGGCAGGCGGATTCTTAACCACTGGACGACCAGGGAAGTCCTACTTAGTATATTATGTTTGCTCTCTGGCTCCCACACTGGAGTATCCATCCCAGGAGTGCAGGACTCTGATAACATGTATCCTGAACACCTGGGACAGAGCCTGGCATAGTAGGTGCCTTATAAATGCTTAAGAGCAAAAATATATGTGAGCAGAGGGCACAGCTGGCTCATTCTTTGGTGATTATTTTTAAAGTGAAATGTCCATGATAAACTAGGATCCTAGCCATACCTCCTCCTGGAGGCTTTCCAAGAACGGTGTATTCAGCTCTGCCGCCTGCGTCTGCACTGGGAGTCCTGAGCAGAGGTTCCAGCCTCATCCCACCCTGTAGCATGACCCCTAGAGTGATCAGACAGTGCCAGGAGAGGGAGATACAGAACGATGACTCCAGCAATGGAGAGCCATAAGCCTCCCCATTCTGAGCCATGCCATGCCATGCTCAGTCACTTCAGTCATTCCTGACTCTTTGCAGCCCCGTGGGTTCTAGTCCACCAGGCTTCTCTGTCTAAGGCATTTTCCTGGCAAGAATACTGGAGTGGGTTGCCATGCCCTTCCCACCCAGGGATTGAACCCACATCTACCTTCATTGCAGATAGTTTCTTTACTCCTGAACAACCAAGGAAGCCCCCTACCACCACATCCTGAGCACTCTGGTTATTTCTAGCACTGTTATTTTCAGGGACATTACCTTCTCATAAGTCCCATCTCTGGAAAGCTAAGCCCCTGAGTCATAATGGTTCCCGGGGGCTTGCCTGCTTGGGAAGCTAATGGGTTCCCTGGCCAAAATCCGTGCCTGGGCCACACATCGGTTAATTTCCTCTGCAGGAACACCCTGACATTCTCCATCCTTTCCCTGGCAGGGTCTCCCTTCGCCCGAGCCAGCATTAAAAGTGCCAAGCTGGAGAACTCAACTTTTTTTCACAAAAAGGAGAGGAGGATGCGTTTCTACATCCGCCGCATGGTCAAAACTCAGGCCTTCTACTGGACTGTGCTCAGTCTGGTAGCCCTCAACACGCTGTGTGTCGCTATCGTTCACTACAACCAGCCCGAGTGGCTCTCCGACTTCCTCTGTGAGTACCGCCTGGCCCCATCCCCACCAGCTCCCTGATCCCTTCCTCACACCCTTTCTCTAGTTCTCTTTCTTTGGCAGTATGTGTTCCCTCTTTCCCCTTTTACTTGGGCCCTGTTTATAACTGGAGATAGGGCTGAAGTTCCTGCTGCCTCAATGACAGAGCCCAATTTGGGGGAGGGGGCGCCTGAGAGCTGGAAGCTGGAATTTGGGCCATCAGACACATGATCACTTTCTAAGAAAGGCACATAGAGGTGCATTGAAATAAAGACAGAGAGGGTCAGACTGCAAGACAGCCAGATACAGAAACATACATATGATTTCTAGGTGCATCCCTGGGAATCAAATTTATGGTTGAGAGATGAAGGTGCATTAGAGACAAAAAAGTAACCTGTATGTTGTACTCATCTTTTCTTCTCATTTCTCTCTGCTTCGTCTCTTTTCTTTCAAATCTTCTGCTTCTTTCCCCTTTCCTCTCTTGTTCTTTTTGACTTCCTTATGTCTCGGATTCATTCCTAGACAATAGCCTCCAACAACTGTGAGAACATCTTGCTCCTGCAGTGAAAACCAGGATTTCCAAGACTTTGCCCTTTTGGGCCTGTCCCCAAATTTCAGGAATTAACATGAGATAGTATCAAAATGGCAACCCACTCCAGTACTCTTGCCTGGAAAATCCCATGGACGGAGGAGCCTGGTAGGCTGAAGTCCATGGGGTCTCAAAGAGTCGGACACGACTGAGCGACTTCACTTTCATTTTTTATCTTCATGCATTGGAGAAGGAAATGGCAACCCACTCCAGTGTTCTTGCCTGGAGAATCCCGGGGGCGGGGGGCCTGGTGGGCTGCCATCTATGGGGTCGCACAGAGTCGGACACGACTGGAGCGACTTAGCAGCAGCAGCAGCAGTATCAAAATTGTTGACCACGTTGGGGGAGAAGCAGGAAAGGAGGGAAGATCTATGAGCAGGGCTTAAAAAGTAAAGAGCTCTGAGAATTCAACAAGGGTAGTGGCTGGAAAGTGAGGAAGGCAATTGGATGCCTTGGCTCTGGCGTATGGGCCCCAAGTGAGGACTCCCCAAAACCTTTTTGCCTGCTGGTTGCCCTCCTCCTGCATCTTTTGGCTTGTCTGAATTAGGTCTGTAGATTCTCTGCCCTTCTGACCTGGTTCAGATTAACCCACGCAACCACTGGAGAAATCAAGTCTTCAGCCTCATGAGGCCTGGGTGTCTGGTGCAGGTCATTGTCCCCTTGTAACCCTTACTGTTCCCAGTCACGTTGGCTGACCACCCCCCCAGGACACTCCCCAGGGGCCAGTTCTCCTTCCGAGAGCCCTGACCTAGTTCCAACCTTAGTAATTGCATTTGGTCCCCCTGGAGTCTCTTACAAATGAGAACTATTTACTTTTTGTCTTAACCTCCTCGGATAGCCTATTTTTAATCTCCCATATTCTCCCCACTAATCACCTTGCTTTGTCTGTCCTGGTTCGGGAACAGGGGGTTGAGACTTCCTGCCTGCCTGTGGCCTTTCTGTCTATAAACGTCCTTTAATTATCAATTTCCAGTTGAGAAAACTGTGACCCAGAGAGGTTAAGTAACTTGCCCAGAGTCACACAGCTAGTTAATGATGTAGCCAGGATTTGAACCCAAGCTATATCTGATGGTGCATCCCTGCCGTGATCATCAGGTACCCTGGGTTCTCAGTGCCTGCTCTGCCCCCAACTCTCCATGTGACCTTGGACAAATTATTACCATTATCCATCAAATGAAGACATCTTCAGTTATTGCTGCTGCCATTTAGTTGCTAGATGTGTCCGACTCTTTGCGACCCCGTGGATTGTACCTCACCAGGTACCTCAGTCCATGGGATTTCCCAGGCAAGAACAACGCAGTGGGGGCTTCCCTGGTGGTCCAATGGTTAAGAATCCGCCTCCAATGCAAGGGACACGGGTTCCATCACTGGTCAGGGATCTAAGATCCCACGTGCCATAGGGCAAATAAGCCCATGCTCCACAACTAGAGAGAAGCCCCCACACATCATAACTAAGACCCAGCACAGCCAAATAAATAAATGATTTTTTTAAAAAAAGAACAATGGATTGGGTTGCCATTTCCTTCTCCAGGAGATCTTCCAAACCCAGGGATTGAACTTAGGTCTCCTGCTTGGCAGGCAGATTCTTTACCACTGAGCCACCTCTTCAATTATATGGCACTCTTTTATTTTTATTTTATGTGCCACTAAGAAAGGAAACAATGCTGCCATCTAAACTAGGGCAGGCTGGTTTTAAATTACACCCCAGTTTCGGAGATGTCAAAACATGAACAAAAATATGTGTTGTAATCAATGAAGTGTAGTCGTTTCTCTGGGTCTCACATTTCTCTTCTATACTTGCGAGAAATTGGATTTGATGACACTGAAACTTCTTCAGATCCACCAGTGCTTAGAGATCAGTAATTCTCTCAGGTCTTGTGTGTCACCAACTCTCATGATTCCATGGTAACTGGGAAACAAGCATCTTGGAAATTCTTACATCCTCCCCGAATTTCTTCTGGGGGCTTTTGGAATGCATCAGATGTTACAGACAGATTTCCTCACTGACGTTTCAATCTTGGGGGCTCTGGAGACCCCAGAGTTTCCCTCAGACACTGAAAGCTCCCTGGGGTCCTAAAACTAAGGGAAGGTTCAGTAATCATGAATGAGTGGGAAAGACCTTGACAGTCAGTTCAAATCACCTCTTAAAAGAAGGATATAGAGACTTCCTTGATGGTCCAATGGCTAAGACTCGGCACTCCCAGTGCAGGCAGTCAGGGACCTAGATCCCACGTGCTACAACTAAGTCCCAATACAGCCCAATACATAAATAAATTTGTTAAAATTGATTTAAGAATGATATACTACGGAATTCCCCAGTGGTCCAGTGGTTAGAACTCAGCAGTTTCACTGCTGAGGGCCCAGGTTCAGTCCCTGGTCAGGGAACTAAAGTCCCGCAAGCTGCGTGGCACAGCCAGAATAAAATCACAAAGAACTAGAAAAAAGTCTTATACCATTTTAAAAGAGAGTGATATGCGTGATATAACAAATACTCTTCACCTTCAAACAGAGCTAGCTATGTGACCAGAATGGAATTCTCAGAAGTTTGAGGCCTCTGTCTTCGATTTCTATATGCTTTCTTCCTCTCAGAATCTCTCTTACCTCTCTTTCCCCTTTGAAAGGTGACTGCTCACGCCCTTCCTGACCACTCATCTTCCTACCCCACCAAGAAAACCCTCTTAGAAAAGGAATTGCTATTAACCATTTCTTTGCTGGAGCGAACAAATACTCATAGTTACCTCTTCCCAAGGCAAAATTTTCACCATTATGCATTCTCATCGAAAAACAAAAGGCTTTGTCTTACATCAAGACTTTTAGACATTAGCAAGACAGGATTTCTAGGGGACATCCAATGAGTTTTCCTAGTTGGGAGAAAAGCCATGCCTTAGATTGGTTGCCTTTGGCACTCCCAACTAAGTCCCTAACACAAGGATTACAAATAGGACACTGTTATGATTTCCATTAATATTTCTATCAGTCCTTTGGAGCTCAAGCATATAAAAGCAGTTGAGTCATAATTCTTATGTATTATTACATAATTCTTAGTAATAGTACTTTGTTAGTTATAGAGTTAGTTATTAGCCAGTTAGTTCATTCATTCATTTGTTTTTTTTTAATTAATTTTTATTGGAGTATAGTTGCTTGCTCATTTTAAAAACATAGGAAAATGTATAAAATAAACAATGAGGCTCTACTGTATAGCATAAGAAACTATATTCAATGCCTTGTAGTATCCTATAATGGAAAAGAATATCTACACACACACACACATATATGTATGTATGTATAACTGTATCACTTTTCTGATTCAATTATATATACCTGAAATAAGCGTGTGTGTACAGTTGCTCAGTCATGTCCAGCTCTTTGCAACCCCATGGACTACACTCCACCAGGCTTCTCTGTCCATAGGATTCTCCAGGCAAGAATACTGGAGTGGGTTGCTATTTCCTTCTCCAGGGGATCTTCCCAACCCAGGGATCGAACTTGCATCTCCTACACTGGCAGGCAGATTCTTAACCACTGAGCGACCTGGGAAGCCCATACCTGAAACAACTATACTTCAATTTTAAATTTTCTTAATTAATTTTTAAAAAACCATAGTAAGCACCCAGGAACCCACCAGCCAAGTTTCACTTAATAGGAACGTCAGAGCCACCTAGCAGCTCCCTCCACAAATCTAATCTCCTCTCTGTTTTCCCCCCTCCCTTTCTAGACTATGCAGAATTCATTTTCTTAGGACTCTTTATGTCCGAAATGTTTATAAAAATGTACGGGCTTGGGACGCGGCCTTACTTCCACTCTTCCTTCAACTGTTTTGATTGTGGGGTAAGTGCTCTGGTTTCTAAGGAGTTCATTCCCCAGCTGATGTGCTTAGAATGGTTGATACCTGGGGACACAGGAGAGAGAGAAGTAGGGTCACGCATGGGTATGACAGATCCTGCTGAGTGCAAAAGGAATCAGAGGATAATCCCCAACTTTGATGAAGATACAGAGCTCCCAGAACCCTCCCCAACCACTGCCAGTGCAAGGGGAAATTTACGGACCCATTTTGGAAAGTAAAGGATGACCTGGCAAATCCACTTCTGGGGATTCACTCTAGAGAAACTTATGCGGACACCTAAGAGACATATACAACAATGCCTTGAGCGGCTTCACTAGTCCCAAGCCAAATGACCCAAATCTCCCTTTGCAGTAGGGTGGATAAATAAGTTGTATATAAATAATGCAGTTCTCTGCACCAGCGAGAGGCAGCCAACAGTAGCCACACCCATCAGCCACATGGTATCGCACAGGAAGCAGAACTAGTCCATATAGCATGATTCTGCTCATGAAAGTTCAGACGGACAAGACCAAGCTATACGGATTTCAGAGGATCCTTGAACACTTTAAGGCAAAGACCTCGAAAACATAAGTCAAAGAAGCCAGACATAAAAGGTCACGTATTACGTAATTCCATTTATATCCAGAACAGGCAAATCTCCAGAGTCAGAAAGTAAATTAGTGGTTGCCAGGGGCTGGGAGGAGGGGGCTGGAGAGCGACTGCTCATGGGTCCAGGGTTTCCTCTGGGAGCGATGGAAATGTTTCAAAAGTAGAGAAGGGTGATGGTTATACACTGTGAACATGCTAAATGCCACTGAATCGTGCATTATTTTAAATGAACCATTCTGGTTAATTTTCTGTTGTGTGAATTTCACCTCAATTTTTTTAATGCAAGGAAATAGTTATTATAAAATTCAGGGTGGTGGCTATGTCTAGGGTTCCCCAGAGGCTTTCAGGGTGCTGACATGCTCTATTTCTCGACGCAGATGGTGGTTGCATGGGCATTCACTTTGTAATTATGTTTCAAGAATTCTTTGCACTCATGTTAATAAGTTTAAAAAGAGAAGGGATAAGAGGCGTGTGAGACACTCACTATGATTTCATTTGAGTGGGGGGAGTTGGACTGGGTTCCTGCAAGGTCCAGACCCAGGCACATTTGCAAGGAGCATGGACACAAGACCGGGATCCTTTGTTCTAGGTCATCATCGGGAGTATCTTTGAGGTCATCTGGGCTGTCATAAAACCCGGCACATCCTTTGGAATCAGTGTGTTACGAGCCCTCAGGTTATTGCGTATTTTCAAAGTCACAAAGTAAGTCTTTGGGTTCCCTGGCATCCCAAGGTGGGGATGGGGGCTGGGGCGGGGTCACCTCCTTCCCATGTTGGGAAGATGGGCTCAGCTGCTGCCACCCTGGCCCCAGCCTGACCCCCATACCCCAACCCTGGCCTCTCTTGGCAGGTACTGGGCATCTCTCAGGAACCTGGTCGTCTCTCTTCTCAACTCCATGAAATCCATCATCAGCCTGTTGTTCCTCCTTTTCCTATTCATCGTCGTCTTTGCCCTTCTGGGAATGCAACTCTTTGGCGGCCAGTAAGTGCTCAGCAGCTTCTCTTGACTTGTGCTTCCCTGGGGTCCAGCCCAGGGCCTCCCACCCTTACCTTGCTCACTGCCTCCAGAGACCCAGGCCCACCTGCACCACACAGTCTGCCTTCCTCATGGCCTGGATGATGCCCAGTGCACCCACCCAGATGGGCAGGGCCCTGGGTACCACTCAGTATGTCTTTCTAAAGGAAACAGAGATGCTGGCGATGTTGCCCTGGAAACAAGATACTGAGCCAAGCCCTCACACGCCTAGGGTGGGACCAACGTGAAATGTTTGTGCCCTCTCCACAGGTTTAATTTCGATGAAGGGACTCCTCCTACCAACTTCGACACTTTTCCAGCAGCAATAATGACAGTTTTTCAGGTACAACCTTCACCCAGTCCCATGAATGCAGGGCCCCATGGAGAAGCACCAGGGTTCATTAGGAGGGGGACAGGAAATGTGGGCAGGAGCCTTTATTGTGGCTGTTCCACAGGAAGAAATGGGTAAGGCAGGTTAATCAGGCTTAGGATTGGCTAGTTTGAATAATTTCGGCAAGTCCTGGAGCTGTCTTGAGTTATATGGAACCTGACCCTGGGCTAATTCCAACAGTAGAATATTGGCCTAAGTGTAAGAGCCCAGTAGTGGAGATGGTTTGGAGTGTGGGCTCTGAATTGGTTGGTTTTCATTTTTTAAACCACACCCACAGGCAAATTGTGTACTAACTCTAAGAATTAGCTAGTCCTGACTCCCCCCAGGATCAGTAAGACCCCTCCCATATGTCAAAGCATCAGAATATAGAAAATAATAGACATCGATAATACACCATCTTCCCCGTGACTGGAAGACACCCCAATTCCGTATTCCAAAGCAGACAGATTGACCGTGGGTGGTCCCGCCAAACCAACTTCTGCACCCATGTAGGCACATGCCCCAAGGTTTAGAACTGGCCAAGCTGGGACTTCCAGAGCCATTCCATGTGGGTTCTGTCTCTTTAGAGAACAGAAAGTTTATGGGAAAATGTGACTTCACTCCTCTCTTCTCCTGGGGGAAGGGGAACTTCTGAATGAGACCTGTAGACAGGGGCTTGGAAAGGGAAACCATCCATGAAATTCTGAGCCTTTACATCAATGATTATCGATAGTAGTCATCACCGCCCATATGTCTTCAGCACAGGGCTTGTTGCCCAAGAGGTATTTGTCCCCCAAGGACACCTAGAAGTATCTGGAAACATTTTAGGGTTGTCGCAAGTGGGGTGTGGGGGTGTTACTGGCATCTAATGGGTAGAGCCCAAGGATGCTGCTTAATACCCTGCAGTGCACAGGACAAGAGGAAGTTCCCAAATGCCAGCAGTGCCAAGACTGCAAAACCCTACCTAATGGATTAACATCTTTGGAGTTCTTTCATATTTACTTTATCCTCATGAAAATAATGGGGCTTCCCTTGTGGCTCAGATGGTAAAAAATCTGCCTGCAATGCAGGAGAGACCCAGGTTCGATCCCTGGGTTAGGAAGATCCCCTGGAGAAGGGAATGGCAACCCACTCCAGTACTCTTGCCTGGAAAATTCCATGGACAGAGGAACCTGGCAGGCTACAGTCCATGAGGTCACAGAGCGCTGGACTTGACTGAGCAACTAACACTCTCACTTTTTTTCACTTTCATGGAAATAATGCAAAGGAGGGAAGCTGGATATTTTTTTAACAACCGTGTAGATCCTGCATACACATCCCTTTAGCCCTTCCCATACACGTCAGCATCGTGTCTGTTTGCCAGCACTTGCGTCTCTTTACCTGAGGCTTCCTCTGATCACCTGTACCACCACCATCCCCACCCCCAGATACAGCAGTCCAGAAGTACCTGTGGATATATAGCAAGAGAAATTTATGTCTCACAGTTCTGAAGGCTGGAGGTAGATCAGGGTGCATCCAGGGTTGATTCCAGGTGAGGACTCTCTTCTGGCTTGTAGACAACTGCCTTGTCACTTCTCTCACACACAGCAGGGGGAGGGAGGGAGACAGAGAGGCAGAGAGAGACCAAATTCTCTGCTGTCTTTTCTTATAAAGGCACTAATCCCCTCATTGTGGCACTTGTGGTAAAGAACCCGCCTGCCAATGCAGGAGATCTATGTTCTGTCCCTGAGCCAGGAAGATCCCCTGGAGAAGGGCATGGCAACCCACTCCAGTATTCTTGCCTGGAAAATCCCATGGACAGAGGAACCTGGCAGGCTCCCGTCCATGGCGGTCACAAAGAGTTGGACACGACTGAGCACACAATCCCCTCATGAGGGCCCCACCATCATGTCTTCAGCTAATCCTAATTCCCTCCCATCTCCCAATAACATCACATGAGGGTTTATAGTCTCAACATATACGACTCAGCCTATAGCAAAATCTCCCTATCATATCAGAAAACCAGAAAGATCTGAAACTCCTCTTCCAGGGTCCCTTTTTGCTAGAACAGGCTGAGAGCTCCTCCACGCAAGGACAGCCGTTTCCTCTCGCAAACGGCCAAGACCATCCCCACCCAGAGACAAAGGCCGAGAAAGGGCCCACACGCCAGGTTCCGGCTCCACAGCTGCATCTCTGAGGGGCCCAAGGTTGAGGGGGGGTTGGCTGTGTGTTTCTCCCTCCCCTTTCAGATCCTGACGGGCGAAGACTGGAACGAGGTCATGTATGACGGCATCAAGTCTCAGGGGGGCGTGCAAGGCGGCATGGTGTTCTCCATCTACTTCATCGTGCTGACGCTCTTCGGGAACTGTATCCTCTGGGGGGGCGGATGAGCCCGGGGCCTCAGGGAGAGCAGGGGAAGCATAAGGGAGGGGTTCAGGAGTCCCAGATATCAGGGTTCATGTGGCAATGCTTTCCCTAACTCCAGCGTTTGCAGACACCCTCCTGAACGTGTTCTTGGCCATCGCGGTGGATAATCTGGCTAACGCCCAGGAGCTCACCAAGGTGGAGTTGGTGGGAGAATGTTGCTGTGCAAAGTTACCACCTGCTCATGGCAGATCAGGACCGTGCCAGGCAGGGGGTAGGGTGGGGTAGGGGGACACGAGCTGGGGTCAGAGCCTTTGTCCCGGCTTCACTGTGCCAGGGAGAAAGGCACCTCCTCCCCCACCCCCAAAATAGACTGTCCCTCATCAAGTGGCTTCTTCAGCAAAGGAGGGCGGAGGTGGGGGTGGTTAAGGCAGCAGGGTTGCTGCAGGAAGCAGATGGCAAACTCCACCAGAGTGCCCGTTTATAGGGAGTGGGCAGTGTCGAGGGGCTTCCAAGGAATGCGGCAGCCTCCAGGCGAGCAGGCACTGTCAGCACCCTAAACCCGGAAGGAGGGGACAGATGGAGAGTAGCCCAGACAAGGTTCTGAGGCTCAGTGTGTGTCCCCGTGAGCTTGGGAACTGGCCGGACTTCACCACTGAGCAGCAGCAGTAAAGAATTATATGATGCTCATGGTTCCAGGTGTAACTGTCATTTCCCTTTGGCAGAAGAGGGGACTGAGGTTCAGAAAGGCAGAATCACCGACCCCAGATGGGATGATGACAGCTGCTATTATTTAAAGCATCATGCTATACATGTCAGGAGCTCAGCATAATTTGGGGCATACAGGAAGTGATCAATAACAGGAACCTTTGTAAGTCACTTCGCATGACCAGAGATCCGGAGCTACAGCTCTTCATTTTACAGAGCTGGGAAAGGGAAGGCTAGGATTCAAACCCAGACTTGGCAAGTTCCAGAGCCTGAGTTCTTTACCCACACACCCTGCCAACTTTCATTTGAGCCCCAGCTGAGCAGGTAACGATCAAAATAAAAATTAACAACCACCAAAGGAAACGTGATGGCCCCTCTCGTATGGCAGACACCAGAAAGCATGAGATAGGGAGTAACTGTTATCCCCATTTTGCAGATGGGAAAACTGAGGCCGAGAGAGGCCAGGACCTTGCCACATAGCTAGAAACTGAAAGAGCAGAGGTGTGATCCCTCAAAGAGCAGAGCACAGTAAATGAAATCAGAAAGGAATTTGGGGTGTGGGGGTATGAACTGTTCATGTGAGGAAGCAGCCCAGTTTTCATTCATGGTCAGTGGTATTGGATTATTTGGGCAAAATCTTATGCCAAATGCCCTTAGGGCAGCCCCGTACTCCCTGAGATTCAGGTCCACCTCAGCTAGGCACAGAGAAGGCAACATTGCTTTCAGGAACACAGCTTATGCCCTCGGGATAGCCCCTGAGCAGGGCTGCTAGGAAGGGTTGAACGGGTACTGCACCGCACAAGGGAAGCCGAGCACCTTTTGCAGTTTGAGGGGAAGCTGTCTGGAACAAAGGCATGCTAGGAGGTGGTCGTGGTCTAGCCCAAGTCTTTCACCTGCAGCCCTATCACATTAAGAGAACATATGCAGAATCATTCAGGAGGGCCAGGCCTGGGGCCTGCCTCAGCTTCACCGCCCCATCCCCCATGCCTTAAGGTACACAGGCCATATTCAGGGAACCGAACTGAACTGAGAAGACTGCCAACCGTCCATCTGCCAGCCATGGCAGGAGGGAGGGAGAGTTTCCCAGGCCCAGCCCTGACTGGAGGAAAGACGGAAATCTCTGCCACCCCCTAGCATACGGCCACAGTCCTGGCCACCATGGGGCTGACTGGTGTCACTGTTCCAGGGGCTGATTTTAACCATGAGCTCATCTTGGTTCCAAGACCCCATCCTCAAGGGCTGCTGTCGGGGAGGGGGTGCCCCAGGAGGGTGGGAAAAGAGAGGGAGAAAGCTCATCGCCTGTGAAATGACATCCAGACCCTCATTCTTCCCTTCGTTTATTCCACAAGCATTTCTTGGGCATTTAAAATGTGGCAGGGACCCCACTCAGCCCCTGATGTGGTTAATTTTTTTTGATTGAGGTATATTTGATTTATAATGTATTAGTTTCTGGTGTACAGCAAAGTGATTCAGTTACAAACATAGATTATTTTTCATATTTTTATTATAGTTTATTAGAAGGTTTTAACTATAGTTCCCTGTGCTACATCATAGGACCTTGTTGTTAGACAGGTTTTTATCTCATTTAGCCCTCACAGAAAACCTCATAGGCAAATTCTCTGAACCCCATTTTACAGACTTTGTTATTCATTGAAAAGCATTTATTGAGCATCTGCTGTGAACAGGGCCTGGTCTAGGGGCCAGGGAAATAGCCAGGAATAAAACAGACAAATCTCTGCCTTCATTGATATTCTAGCAGAAGATAGACGAGAAAGAAACTTGTCAGCTAGTGATAAGTGCTAAGGAGAAATATGAAGGAGGGAAGTCTAGGAGTTGAAATTTTAGAGGAAGATTGTGAGGTACAAAGAAAGACTTCGTCCAAGGTAAGCAGAAAGTGGAGGAGCTGCTATTTGAATCCAGACGGATCCAGAATTTGTGCTTCTAACCATATGCTGCACGGCTTGAACTCGAGCGTGTTTCAGACTCACCTGGGAGCTTGTTGAAAACGCAGATGCTGGGGCCCGGGCCAGGTTCTTCAGGAGGCCTGGGAATCTGCATTTGTGCATTTGCAGTGTATCCGAGGCAAGTAGTCCAGGGACTCGGCTCTCAGAAATGCTTGGATGTGATGCCAGAAAGAGGGGTGGACTTGGGAGAGCAGGGTGGCCAGTCGAGTCCCACCCCTGTGTTGTCACTGACACAGAGTGTCCTGATCTGACCATTTCCGAGGTGGTAAGGTTGCTTCTTGCCCCAGAGATCCCAGCGCAGTGGGAGAGGTGCCCTGCCACCGCATGATCTTGCTTATTGGCGGGTTTGTCTCTGGCCATTTCTTTCTCGTTGCCTTTTCTTTGCTTTTTCTTTGTTGGCTTTTCTGTTTTACGAATGAGGCCCTGCATGAAGGCTGAAGAAGGATTTAAAGCCCCAAAACGTCTTTTTCTGTATGTATTTTATAAAACATCTTCCCCCATCCTCCTCCTCTCTGAACCTAACCGGCTGAGAATCTAAGTTCCTCTCCTGATTCCCCTTCTGGAGGCTGTTGGCAGTGCATGGGATGGGCTGTGGGTGCCAGATTTTTCTGCACGTGGGGGCTTATTGGTGTTTTATTTAAAGTCTTGGTTCAGAGAGCTTAAATGACCCAGGAAGTAGAATGAGAGGAAAATCTTTGCATTAATTTCCAGCTCATTGAGACAGAAAAATCTCCATTGTGGGAAAAGAAGGCAGTCTTTTTCCTTTCCTTTTCTTCCGTGTGTTAAAATAGGGTTCAGAATGAGCTGGATATCAAGCCTGGACATGAAGGGGATAGCAGTACACTTAACCAATGAGTATACATTCCGATTAGGGGGCCTCAGCTCTGATTGGTTGATACCCAAGCCAGACCTGTTTGTAAATATCTCAAATGATGCCCCTGGTTAACAGTAGGGTCAGAGATGCGGCCCCAAGGCCCAGTTCATAGTTTGTGAACAGGGATCCTATGTGCCTTTTAGGATGAACAAGAAGAAGAAGAGGCTGCCAACCAGAAACTCGCCCTCCAGAAAGCCAAAGAGGTGGCAGAAGTGAGTCCTCTGTCTGCAGCCAACATGTCCATAGCTGTGTAAGTGCCACCAACTCTGAGATGCTCTCTGGGCTCCTCAGCCTCTGCATCCTCCCAGTCAAGGATTTGGGGGCAGGGAGCAGTCCCTAACTGTGTTGAGCCTTAGGAAAAAGTACTTCTGCCCTCCCACCCACTTTCAGTCAAGAAATAGTTAATAAACACATACTCTGTGCCAGACACTGTTGCTGAAAATACAGCATTAAAAAGAGGTTGAGGTGTATAGGGAGGGCTAGGAGTGATGAGCGTTATGATTTAAGTGAAATTGTCAGGGGTGGTCTCAGGTGACAAAGCCTGAAGAAGGTGAGGGAGGAGCTCATCTCAGGCAGTGGGAACAGCATGTACAAAGGCCCTGAGGCAGGAACGTGCCAGTGTGGTTAGGGTACCAGAAAGAAGCCCATGTAACTAAAGTAGAGTGAGTAGGGGTGGAGAAGTGGCAGGAGGTAGAGGCAGACAGGTGATGAACAGATCCTGTAGGGCCTTTTGGGCAGTGGGGAAGACAGAGAATTTTGTTCTGAGCCAGGGGAGACACATGGACAGTTCTTAAGGAGGAATAGGGACTCAGGTGCCCTGTAGGTACTATCAGGGGAGCAAGGGCAAGAGACCAGGTTGGAAAGGACTGCACTGTTCCCTGCAAAAGAGATAATAAGGAATGGACCAGGGTGGTGCCAGAGCAGGTGATGGGTATAGCTGAATTGTAGACAGATCGTGAAGGTAAGAGTGAACCAGAATTTGCTAGTGGATCAGAGGTGGTCAGGTGGTGAGAGTTAAGGTGTTTTGATTAAAGAAAGATTCATTAACACTGCTGCTGCTGCTAAGTCACTTCAGTCGTGTCCGACTCTGTGCGACCCCATAGATGGCAGCCCACAGGCTCCCCCATCCCTGGGATTCTCCAGGCAAGAAGACTGATACACCGATATTCTGAATCGTGCCTTTGTTGGGTAGTCCCGGGACTTTGCAACACTGTGGGGCAGTGCATCACTGGACAATGTAGAGGGGTCTTTCTTTCCCAGAAAGCAAGGAGGTGGCTGTGAAAGGAGAACACAGGGAGATACATGCTCAGACATGGAAGCCCATAGGAGGTGATGGTCTGTATACAAATACAGATACACACAGAATGCCTGGAAAAATCTGAATGTTTGAGGGCTTCAGTTGGCACCCCCAGCAACAATCCCACTGGTGTTTTTCACCATCTCCATAGAGATACTGTCTCAAGACTCCCAAGTGCCTATGCGAGGGCTTCCAGAACCTGCTGCAGGTCAGTGTTCATTATGATTGGCTGTCTCAGAGATTAAGAGTATTCTGAACATCAGGACCGCCCCCAGGGGCCCTGTACTACAACTTGAAGAGGAATAGAGAGGTCAGTCGATGAACATACACCTGACTGAGACCCCCATTAGACGAAATGCCCAGCCAAGCCAGGATACCCAAGATGCCCACCTGGGCTGAGACTCCTGTAAGGCTGAGATGACCAGCCAGGTTGAGTTTTTCCACACACATTAAAACACCTAGTTGGGTGGAGATACCCAGCCAAGTCAAGATATCCCACCTGGTCCAAGAGACCTCCCCCCTACCCAGGTCAACATGCCTTTCTGGGCCAAGGTACCGATACAGGTGGAGATGCCCACTGGGCCGTTATACCCACCTGGGCAGAGATGCCCACTTGGGTCAAGATGTCTGTCTGGGCCAAGGTACCTGCCTGAGCAGAAATGCCTACCTAGGTCAAGATGCCCACTGAGACAGGTATCTGGGTGAAAATGCCCACTTGGAGCAAGACATCCACCAAGGTGGAAATACCTAACTGAGCTGAGATCTCCACCGGGGCCCACACACCTGTTGGCCTGAATGGCCCCTGCAGGCCACGACGCCCAGCAGTTCCATAACCCCGGCACGATTTCTTTACAGGAAGGAGCAACAGAAGAACCAGAAGCCCGCCAAGTCGGTGTGGGAGCAGCGGACAAGCGAGATGAGGAAGCAGAATCTTTTGGCCAGTCGGGAGGCACTCTACAACGAGATGGACCCAGACGAGCGCTGGAAGGCCTCCTACGCTCGCCACCTGCGGCCCGACATGAAGACCCACCTGGACCGGCCGCTGGTGGTCGACCCCCAGGAGAACCGTAACAACAACACCAACAAGAGCCGGGCGGCCGAGCCCACGGTGGACCAGCGCCTCGGGCAGCAGCGAGCCGAGGACTTCCTCAGGAAACAGGCCCGCTACCACGACCGGGCCCGGGACCCCAGCAGCTCCGTGGGCCTGGACACCCGGAGGCCCTGGGCGGGCAGCCAGGAGGCCGAGCTGAGCCGGGAGGGGCCTTACGGTCGCGAATCGGACCACCACGCCCGGGAGGGCGGCCTGGAGCAGCCGGGGTTTTGGGAGGGCGAGGCGGAGCGGGGCAAGGCGGGCGACCCGCACCGGAGGCACGCGCACCGGCAGGCGGGCAGCCGCGAGAGCCGCAGCGGGTCCCCGCGCACCGGGGCCGACGGAGAGCCCCGCCGGCACCGGGCGCACCGCAGGCCGGGCGACGAGGCCCCGGACGACAAGGCCGATCGGAGGTCCCGGCACCGCGAGGGCAGCCGGCCGGCCCGGGGCGGCGAGGGCGAGAGCGAGGGCCCAGACGGCGGCGGCGAGCGGAGGCGGCGGCACCGGCATGGCCCTCCCCCAGCGTATGACGCGGACATGCGCAGGGAGGACAAGGAGCGCAGGCACCGCAGGAGGAAGTAAGTGGAAGCGATGAAACCCAAGGAGTATCAGCTAGCTACCTGGTACTCTCCCGAGCCGCTCATTTCCTCTTCTTACCAACCCGCAAAGATAGATGGCATTGCCATAGCCCATTTCACAGATGGGGAAACAGAGCTGACTTGCCCAAAGTCACACATCTAATAAGTAGCCTTGAACCCAGGTCATCTGGCTCCAGAAGCTGCAAACTGTCACGCCCTTGTATCCGGGAAACTACAAAAACTCTCCCCCAGAATGGTATGGCTCTTCCATGTGCTTGCGGGTCGCCTTGGCCAAGGGACTCCACGTCTCTGGGCCTCAGTTTTCTCAATCTGTAAAATGGAGATAGTGGGATTGAGTCGTTCCGGGAATTAAATGATGTAGTAGATGGAAAGGGCCTGAAAGCAACCGACACGTAAGTGCTTGGGAAATTTAGATCCTTTTAGCTGTTACTGAGTCAATCATTTTTTCACCTTACATTATTTTGCTGGGGGGTGGGGGGGCAGGGAACGGTTGTTGAAAAAGCCACTCTGGGTCAGAATTGAAGGATGAGCAAGGTTCAAGGCTTTTGGAGGCATCTCCCAAGCCAGAACCTCACCCAATCAGAAATGACACCCTCTTTTTTATAACAATATTCCGTAACACTACCTAGAAGATCCTACAGTGTTTGTATACTGAGGAACCCAAAAACTTAAATGCTGAAACAGCCAATGATCTTTTATTAATTAGCATCCTCTTGTTTTCTATCACCTGCCACTAGGACATCATCTTGGTTGTTTCTTTTTTAAAAAGAAAAACAGTTTTTCTAAGTCTCTGTGTTTTCTTTTTTTGACATTAGGTATTCTTTTTCTCAGGTTTTATTGAGATATAATTGCCAGGCAGCATGGTTTAAGTGTTAGGTTTCCCTGGTGGCTCAGATGGTAAAGAATCCACCTGCAATGTGGGAGACCCAAGTTCGATCCCTGGGTCAGGAAGATCCCCTGGAGAAGGGAATGGCAACCCACTCCAGTATTCTTGCCTGGAGAATTCACTAACACTTTTACTTTAATGGTACAAGTGTAAGGAGTATAGCATAATGATTTAATTTACATACATCAGTGACATATTGGTTTTTAATAATGTGTTTAAACGCTTCTGTTATACTCCATATATACTAAACTAGTACTTCTCAAAATTAAATGTATACAAGAATCCCCAGGGATCTTGTGAAAATACGGATTCTAAATAAGTAGGTCTCAGATGCAGCCTGAGATTCTGCATTTCTAAGGAGTCAGTGCTGGTTGGGGAACCACACTTTGAATAATGAGACTCTAGAGAACCAAATGAAGCAATTCTTTTTCTTTTTTTAATATTTATTTATTTGGGCTTCCCTGGTGGCTCGGTTGGTAAAGAATCTGCCTATAATGCAGGAGACCCAGGTTTGATCCCTGGATAGGGAAGATCCCCTGGAGAAGGAAATGGCAACCCACTCCAGTATTCTTGCCTGGGAAATCCCACGGACAGAGAACCCTGACAGACTACAGTCCATGGGTTCCCAAACAACTGGACTCGACTTAATGACTTAACCACCACCTTTTATTTATTTGGCTGTGGCCAGGGCAGGGGTGATGGTGGAGGGGGAATCTTCCGTTGCAGTTAGCCAGCTTCTCTCTTGTGACACACGGGCTCCAGAGTGCTCGGGTTCAGTCGTTGACACGCACCGGCTTAGTTGCCCCATGGCATGTGGGATCTTAGTTCCCCAACCAGAGATGGAACCCACATCCCTGCATTAGAAGGTGGATTCTTAACCACTAGACTGCCAGGGAAGTCCCCCAGAGTGAAGCAATTCTGTTGCAGGCACCTATGCACAGAATCACCATGAATGCGATAGGTGCAAATGCCAGCTGCCTCAGGGTGCCAACAATTCAAATGACATGAGGGAGTTACCATCAGTGTTGAGATGTTCCAAAATGGTGAAGTTCCACGTGACTTAGTCTACTCTTCCTTCAGTTTGTCTAATACTTGCATTCCAGGAAGATGCAATGAGTATTTAAAACATGCAGCAGGACTTCCCTGGTAGTTCAGTGATTGAGAACCTGAGTTTTCACTGCAGGGGGAAGAGGTTCCAGCCCTGGTCAGGGAACTAAGATTCCCCCATGCCACACGGTGTGACCAAAAAAAATACTTTATGCTGATCTGTAAAACAGAGTTAGGTTAAAACTCAAGGCTCAGGGACCTCCTGGTAGT
Source organism: Bos grunniens (assembly GCF_055505025.1). NCBI lineage: Eukaryota > Metazoa > Chordata > Mammalia > Artiodactyla > Bovidae > Bos > Bos grunniens. Next base: position 12,390,651 of record NC_141171.1, read on the forward strand.
CCAGGGTCCAGTGGCTAAGACTCTGTGCTCCCAGTGCAGGGGGCCTGGGTTTGCTCCCTTGTTGGGGAACTCGATCCCACTTGCTGCGACTAAGAGTAAGAGTTCACATACCACAACTAAAGATCCCACGTACCTCAACTAAGGCCTGGCAGCCAAATAAACAAGTGAATAAAGAAAACTTAAAGGTTCCGATCATTACAAGCAGATCTTTCACCTGTGTGAGGGACGTTAGAAAGTCGTGAAGGAAAAAGAATAATTCTTCCCCAGTGAGACTGCCTTGCACATGGTAGGATGTTTATACACCTGCCTCCCATTTCCTAAATGCTCACAGTGCCCCCTAGTTATTATGGCATTAGTTCTCCACAGCTCCACAACAGCCCTCTGAAAAACCATTGTTCCCCAAAAGGGAATAGTGTTCTAGGCTAAGAACAACATATGCAAAATCCCCAAGATGGAACAGAAGGAGGCGAGTTTGCAGTTTGGAAGGTAAGGAAAGAGTGGAAGAAATTGAAGGGACGATAATAGGTCAGTAGAATCTTGAGTCCTTCCCGGGAAAGGGGAGGCCACTGGAGGGGGATTTAGGTGGAATAAAGTCTAGCATAGGACTCCATGACTAAGACCTGGAGAAGAAAGTGGCACCCTGGCCAGTATTCTTGCCTGGAAAATTCCATGGACGGAGGAGCCTGGCGGGCTACAGTCCATGAGGTCACAAAGAGTCAGGCACAACTGAGCAGACACACACCATAATTAAGAACCAATGGGTCACTGGTGCTATTAATACGACTAATATTCCTGTTGTTATCATCCTCATATTTATACCTCCTCCTATCATTGAAGGAGGCAGAATGACAAGGATAGAAAGGGAACACAGCCTGGTGGTGAAGGGCAAGGGTCCTGGAGCCAAGAGGTCACACTGCTGCCCCATTGCTTGCTAGCTGTGTGACTTTCAGCGTGTTACTTCCCCTCTCTGGGCCTCCATTTCCTCATCTGTAAAATGGGGATAAGAACGGTACCTACCAGGACTTCCCTGCTGGTCCAGTGGTTAAGACTCTGTGCTTCCACTGCATGGGGTGAGAGTTCGTTCTCTGGTCAGGGAACTGAGGTTCCACATGCCTTGTGGAGTAAACGAATTATATTTTAAAAATGGTACCTACCTCCTAGCATAGGTATAAAGTTCAAATGAGTTAATACTTGTAAAATGCTTTAAATAGTGCCTGGCTTATAATCAGTGTTCAGGAAATATTAGCTCTTATTAGTATGAATATGATTATTCGATACTCAAATGTTTTTAGTAGTAGCACTAGTAATAAGCATTCAATAAGTTTTAGCTCTTTCTATTGTTACATCGTCATTACTATTAAGACGCTTGTATCAATTGACATAAAAACCAACTTTAAATCCATAGCCTTTAGATTGTTCACTTAAACTGCCTCTTTTTACAGATGGGGAAACAGGCCCAGAGAGGGAAAGGTGTTCCTGAAGCGGAGAGCCAGCCGATAGTAGAAGTGTGATAACCCAGCTTTCCTGAATCCCACAGGTGGCCCTTGCTCCCCCTTCTCTCCAAGTACTTCCCCACCTCTACCCCCAAATCCACACCAGGAGGGCTCTGCTCACTCCTTTATTAATAGATGTGTCAAAAGCCCTGGCCAGGAGAGGCGTTATTCATTTGGCTGATAAAAAAGGTTCTAATGCTCACTGGAAATAAAACTTCATAAAGATTCAGACACTTTTAAAGAGAAAAAAAAAAAAAGAAAAGCCATTCGTCTGCTTGGGGAAAAAAAAAAAAAAGAGGGATTTCCCTGGTGGTCCAGTGGTTTAGACTCCACACTTCCACTACAGGGGACACGGGTTCCATCCCTGATCAGGGGAACTCAGACTCCACATGCCATGCAGTGCAGCCAAAAAAAAAATCCACATATAGCATTTGGAACAATGCGTGGTAGAGAATAAGGTCTCAACGATCTTAGCTAATATTATCCCACATGCTGCATGGCACGACCAAAAAAAATAAGAATGGTGAAGATAAAATTTTATTCAAGGACATAGCATACTAAAAAGACATTTCAGTTCTATATTATGACAAAGCCAGTGACCCCAACAGTCCTGCCTCATGCATTTCTGCTCTTGTCATTCCTTAGGTTTTTCCCCAGACATGCTCTGTGTTTTTGATTCTCTAGAGCATTGACAATTAGTGTAATTGCTTTCCTGTAGTCCCAGCCTTCCCCCCGCTCCCACATTTCTACTTTCATCTCTTCCTCTTCAGCTTTAACTATCCCCCTCCTCTGAAACTTTAACTAGCTTCCCCCAGTGGAAAGTGAGTGGAGCACATTCTGTTTTGTATTATTAAACAGTTGCTGGCCCCTGATTCCTCATACCAGGCAGCTGAGCCCAGTGTCACCCCAGGCCCACCAAAATGAAAACGGAGCTTTCTCTGAATCGCTGCAAAAATCTGTGGATTGCAGGGCATCCACCACTCCCTGATAACCAGGCAGTGCCTCCTGCTTGATTTGGCTGAGCCAGAGGACGTTTTGCCAAGACCTGTACCACCCGAGAATTAATATCTCAGCTATTGGCACACTAGTTCCACCTGCTCCCATCACCATGACAACCTACTTCCCAAAAGGAGCAAGAAGAGAGAGACTGGACTTCTGAGCCTCACAGTTGATCCTTCATGGGATGGGGTGAAAGGAGGGGCTCCGTCTTTTAATACTGATTCTTATAGTATCCTCAATTTGCTTTGGCCAGTCTCCTCAGCACCTCTGTCCCATGCACCCCAAGTCATCCATTGCCCCCATGGTCTTCACTGAATGGTGCTGTAGCTTAAGAGCTGTAGGACCAGAGTCCAGCTCAGCCTTTTCCCAGCGGGGTGACACCATGCCTTTACCTCTCTGGGCTTCATCTTCCTCATCTGTAAAATGAGCCTAATCCTAATGGCAGCATCTCAGATAGTGGCTGTCGTGGGGACTCAATGAGTTAATAGGTGCACTCCTAAGGACGGTGGACCACAAGGAAGCAGGCCCACCCATCCTCTGGACCTAGGGACTGGAGCATGCCCTGGGCAAGCTGTCCGTAATCCTTAGCAACCAGATGCTGAAGTGATCAGCTGGCAACGGGATGCGGGCGTTATGCAATCAGTTGCCTATTGCAAGCAGATGATGGCAGATCCCCAAGAGGGAAGGGGGAAGGGGCCTGACTTCAAAGTTTCTGCCCCTTTTGAGTTCTCCTTGGAGACACTTCGAAATAAAACATCCTGGAGACTGATATAGGCCTCTGCAGGCTGAGCTTGTTAAAACTCCATGGCAAGCAGAGCCAACAGAAGAAACAAAAACAAGGCAAAACAAAAGACCTTCAGATCCCCTTCCATCTGAACAAGGGGCTTTCGGTCCGTGCGTGAGGCCGTCCCTTTAACAAAAGGCACGCTGTGGTCTCAGCTGCTGTGTTATTTAGTACAGTCTCTCTGGGTGGTGACCAAAGGATTCAGATTCTCTTTGAAATGATAACTTCACTGAGCCCGCTTTTGGGTAGAGCTCTGCTTAAAACAATATATAAAATGAGAAAATATCCCCAACCAGCTTTTTGACTGATGTCCAACTTCTAAAAAGGTACCGGGAGGGGATTAGCATTAGCAACCTCTTTGTGGGCTGTGGAAGAGGTTGAGGAAATATTGGTTTAAGATTTATTTCATTTAATCCACACCATCAGAGCTGATGCTCAGTGTCCAGGGATCAGTGTCAGTTTCCCAGGGCTGCTGGCAATCCTTGGTGTTTGCGATCCCTTGGCCGATAGAAGGATCACTCCAGTCTGACTTCATCTTCACACTGCCCTCTCCTCTGTGTGTGTTTCTCCCCTTGTCTTCTAAGGACGCTTGCCATTAGATTTAGGGTTCACCGTCATCCCAGATGATCTCAAGATCCTTCATTACATCTGCAAAGACCCTTTGTCCAAAAGATGGGTACGGGGAACTTCCCTGGTGGTCCAGTGGTTAAGAATCCGCCTGCCAATGCAGGGGACACGGGCTCGATCCGTGGTCCTGGAAAATCCCACATGCCGCGGAGCAACTAAGCCCGTGTGCCACGACTACTGAGCCCGAACGCTCCATACCTGTGCTCCGCAACGAGAGAAGCCACCACTGTGATGAGAAGCCTGCACACCACAACTAGAGTAGCCTCCACTCGCTGCAGCCAGAGAAAGCCCGCCCACAGCAACAAAGGCCCAGCGCAGACAAAGCATAAAAAAAGATGAGGAAACTGAGGCTCAGAGAGGTTACTCAAGCTACAGAGGGTCGCACAGCTAGTAAAATGGCCTTGGTGAGACTCAAAGCCAAATCAGTCTTCTGAAGTGTCAGCCTAGCACCTGCAAGTGACGAATTGGCCTGGGCCTGTCCTTCTCCCTGTGAGGCCTCAGAGCTGCTGCTGCTAAGTTGCTTCAGTCGTGTCCGACTCTGTACGACCCCGTAGACGGCAGCCCACCAGGCTCCCCCGTCTCTCGGATTCTCCAGGCAAGAACACTGGAGTGGGTTGCCGTTTCCTTCTCCAGTGCATGAAAGTGAAAAGTGAAAGTGAAGTCGCTCAGTCGTGTCTGACTCTTAGCGACCTCATGGACTGCAGCCCACCAGGCTCCCCATCTCTGGGATTTTCCAGGCAAGAGTACTGGAGTGAGGTGTCACTGCCTTCTCCGAGGCCTCAGAGACACAAACCCAAAAGTAAATCACCTCGTCTTTCTTCTGCTTGGTTAAAAACACCATGGACTTTTGCAAGTTAAAATCTAAAATTAAAACAAGGAAGATGGTACTGGTGGTTTAGCCAGTGGAAGGACCTCCAGGGGAGGTCAGCTTTTTTTTATGAATTTTTAAACGGAGGATAATTGCTTTATTTTTTATTGAAGTATAGTTGATTTACAGAGGCCGACTTTTAAAAAATTTTTAAGGGTTAGATAGATTCAGGGTTCCAGATTGGGCCTTGAGAACCAAACCCATGCTGTCCAGGGGCCTTGGTTCCTGTGATTGCATCTAATCTCCCAGGTGTTCCATGAATGGATGCAATCTGAAGCTGTCTTTTGCTCGTTTCTGGTCTCTTGAGTGAGTGTGTGATGGAGATAGCCTGACAAAACCATTCTCTAGTATACCTGACTCAGCTTCTTTGGGCCTCAGTTTCCTCATCTCTGTAATGGACACAGTAGCCATTTGGACCTCATAAGATTGCTCCAGAAGTTAGTGAGTTGAAATAGAAGAGAGGCTGGCCCACTCTATTGGTGGTTACAGAAAGCGTCAAAGACTTCCCTGCATCCACCGACTGTGGGCTGACCCCCCTGGGAGATCTCAAACAGCTTAGTAAGAGAGCTGCAGGGTCAGGTGGGGGTTAGCGTGGGTGCTGGAGCCATGTGGTCTGGGTCCAAGCTCTGTCTGCTACCAACTATGTAGCCTAACTACGTAACTAACTAACTAACTACATAACTACCTAACTAACTAAGCAGGGCCCTTCCTGTCTCTGGGCCTTGGTTTCCTCATCTTAAAATGGGGATAACGGTACTTCCCACTCCCTGTTTTTTTTGAAAATGAGCTGACGTATGTCATGTCTGGCACACAGCAAGTACTCCGTGAGTGTGAGCTCTTAGGAGGAGACATGAAGGGCATGGGGTACAGAATTAGGGGTTGCCTTTCAGAAGAGTCAGAGGGAGGGACTTGCCTGCTGGTCCAGTGGTTAAGACAGCACTTCCACCGTAATGGTTGAGGGTTTGATCCCTGGTCAGAGAACTAAGATCCCACATGCCACGTGATGGGGCCAAAAAAAAAAAAAAAAGGCACCATTTCCACCACTAAAGAGGTGGTATTTATGGCTCTGCTTTAGCCACCCCTGGAAGCAGTGTATGTCCTTATCCTGCCAAGGAGCTAATGGGAGACACAGACAGGAGCAGGAAGGTTTGGATTGGAGAGATGGAGGCTCTGGCAGAAAGTTCTTTTCCACTCTGATTTCTCCATGAAGGAGTAACCTCATCTCCTAGGAAGCAGCCCTTCTGGCAGGAGAAACACCACACTGAAACCTGCAAGGGTGGGCACTTACATCCCCATGAGGTCTTTTTTGGAAGCACAGAGCCTTAACCACTGGACCACCAGGGAAGTCCCCCCCAGGGCATCTTGATCCCTAACAAGAATGGACCAGGCACAGGAGAATTTCAGAACACAGCCCCTCGATGGCCAATGGAATCTTAGGCAGGATCCAGACATGTCCCCTCTATGTTCTAACTCACTCACGGGTTCTTTTTTGTTGGCCTGCCTGCTGCAGAGAGAACCAGGGCTCCGGGGTCCCCGTGTCAGGCCCCAACCTGTCGACCACACGGCCAATCCAGCAGGACCTGGGCCGCCAAGACCCCCCGCTGGCCGAGGATATCGACAACATGAAGAACAACAAACTGGCCACTGCGGAGTCAGCCAGTCCCCACGACAGCCTCAGCCACGCCGGCCTGCCCCAGAGCCCAGCCAAGATGGGGAACAGCGTGGACCCTGGCCCCACGCCGGCCCCCACCACCACGGCCACCAACCCTCAGAACGCCGTCAGTCGCCGGACAGCCAACAACCCGGGGAACCCGTCCAACCCCGGCCCCCCCAAGACCCCTGAGAACAGCCTTATCGTCACCAACCCCAGCAGCACCCAGGCCAACTCAGCTAAGACTGCCAGGAAACCTGACCACACCACGGTGGACATCCCCCCAGCCTGCCCACCCCCACTCAACCACACCATCATCCAAGGTACGAACCCCAGTCTCATACATCCCTGGGCAGGGGAGCCGGCCTCCTGGGCTTCCTCCCCAGAGGCGCAGCTAAGGGACTCCGGACAGTGACTCCACCTCTCTGGCCTCAATTGCTTCCTCTGGAAAATGGGTAGAGACATAGTTCCTGCCCCCACAGGGGCTGCTAGGAGAATTAAATGAGATAGTATGGATATGATGCCTGGCAAGTACACAACAGGTTAGCAAATTTTCCTGCCTCCCAAATTCCCACAGGGGAGCCAGGAAGCCCCCATATCTGAGGGGTCAGCAGATTCCTCTGATGGAAGTTTGGGGGGAGTGAGATAATTCTCTAGGCCAGTGCCATCCAAAAGAAATGTGATGCAGGCCACCTGTGTAATTATTTTTTTCACCTCTGTAATTTTAAATGTTCTAGTAGCCATGTTAAAAAAGAGAAGGGAGGAAAAGAGGAAGCAGAGGAGGAAGAAGGAAGAAAGACATACGTGATTTAAAACATAAAAAAGAGGGACTTCCCTGCCAGTCCAGTAGTTAAGACTCTGCTTTCCAACGCAGGAGGCAGGGGTTCAATCCCTGGTCAGGGAACTGAGGTCCCACATGCCACAGGGTGTGACCAAAAATTTTAAAAAATAAAAAGAAACAAATGAACTGAACTTTAATAATAAATTGTATTTAACCCCAAATGCTATTGATTTATATCCAAAGTATTAACATTTCCATGTGTCAATAATGTATTTTACATTATTATTACATATAGTTACATTCTTTTTCTCCTACTCAGTCTTGAAAATCTAGCATGTTTCACACTGCATACCGCAGTTTGGACTGGCTGTGTTTCAAATGCTGGACAGTGCAGGCCTAGCACCTTGAGGAATTGGCTGTTTTTGCCTCTTCCCAAAACCTCCCACATGTAATACCGTGATCCAAGAAATTTGGAAATTATCCAAACTGGAAATTTGGAAATTATCCCCTGGGTTTATTATTTTTAAGATGATAGCAGTAGCCCAGTTCTGTGCAAGAGCTGTCCATAAGTTTACCCTGTAAATCCTTGCCACAGTCGTACAAGGTAAATCTTGTCACTGTGCCCATTTCACAGATGAAAAAACTGAGGCTCAGTAAGGCTCAGCCTATCCATAAACCCATAATGCAACTAGCCTATGGGATCAGTGCTCAGGAGGGTGGTGCCTCACCTCAGTCAGGAGAAGGGTGTTAATGGGGGGAATCCTACATTTTGACTACGGGAGGAACTCAGTATTCCCATCTGCAAAGTGGGGCTTTGGGGACTCACCCTGCCTGCCTCCAAGTGACAGTATGAAGGTCATCAGGGCCTGAGGACAGGTCTGTATTAATATCTGGTAAAGGTCACAGCAGACTCAAGGCTGTAGAATGATTAAGAGCAAGCCCTCTGGAGCTGGGCTGCCCAGGTTCAAATTACAGCTTTGCCACTTCCCAGCCGTGTGGCCTTAGGCAAGTCTCTGCACCTCTCTGTGCCTCAGTTTCCTCATCTGTAAAGTGGGGATCATAAAGTACCAACCTCACAGGGTCAAGTGAAGGTTCAATGGCATAATAGGGTGCCTGGCACATAGTAGGTGCTTTGCGTCAGCTGCTTATTGCTGCTTTGGGAATGAGGCAGGAGATCAGAGGTGGGAAACCACGGAGGGAGCCCTGTGTTGCTTCTTGTCCCAACAGTGAACAAAAACGCCAACCCAGACCCACTGCCAAAAAAGGAGGAAGAGAAGAAAGAGGAGGAGGAAGACGACCCCGGGGAAGACGGCCCCAAGCCCATGCCCCCCTACAGCTCCATGTTTATCCTCTCTACGACCAACCCGTGAGTATGGCCCATGGCCAGGGCAGGGGGCCCAGGGCTCCCACTGGGGCAGTGAAAGTCAGGCCAGAGGGCAGACCCAGACAAAGTGTAATGGGGGAGAGTCGCCTCTAAGACCATTAGTCCATAGAGAACTTTTGAGCAATTAAAGAATGATGTCCCTTTCTTAAGTTGTATAAGATAGAAACTTATCATAAAGTACTTATTTCAAAAAACTGATTCCAACTGGTTTGTTGGAAAAGACCCCCTCCTGCCATCAGCTAGAAAATCATGATCATAAATACCCAAATCTGCACCGTCTGTGCTGTGAGAGGTGTCCTGTAGAAATGGCTGCTTTGTACAGTGCACAACGTTTACAACTGTACATGACAGCCCTGGTTCCTGAGCTCTGCTCCTAACTTATGCTCCATGAGGGTTTGGATTCTGGGTAGATGGTTTTTGAGTTCCATGGCCCTTTGTCTTGGGAGGGCCTTGAGGAGGCCAGATTATTTAGGGGAGAAATTTATCACACCTATGTCTTGCTGGCTCAAAGGTTGTTTTGGAATTGCATTTTTCCAAAGAGTGTTTCTTGAAACTCTGATCCCTCAAAATGCTTCTTGACACCAAGAAGAATCACGTCAAATAGCTGCAGGGGAAACGGCTTTCTCTAACCTGCCTCTCGGAGACTCAGCCTGTGTGTTTACTTTTTTATTTGGTTGCCATTCTTGATTTTAATAAAGAAATTCTTATATGGCACTCAGCACCAGACATGGTTCTGAATGCTTTACAAAAAAAAAAAAAATTTCTCATAATAACCCTGTAGGAGTTGGTACTCTGCTTATCCCCATTTGACAGATGAAAAAACTGAGGTCCAGAGAGGCAAAATCACCTGCCTAAAGTCAAACAGCAAGCAAGTGGGAGAGCCCAGAGAGACTGACTCCGACGTTGCTATTCTTAGCCACCCAGCCCTGCAGCCATTCATACAATCTCATGATATTTTTATCATTATTAATCCACTTAAGTTAATTATCTCATTATTGTGTCATTAGTGTATTAAAGGCACTGATAAGGCCTGCAATTCATAATTTAAGTAACTTTTTGGAGCCCCTACCATGTACCAGGCATATATTAACTCTTTTGATCCTCACATTCTTATTAGATGTGATTATTATGGTCGTTTCACTGATGAGGACACTGAGGTACGATAACTTGCCTAAGGTCACTCAACTAATTAAAAAAAAAAAGAAATCTACTTAACCCAGAATTTCCCAGTTTGGTTTGACTATATAACATTTTATGCATAGAAAGGTTTTTCATCTCCTACAGATTCAAGGACAGTATTCAACTCAGTCTGTGAGTTAAGATGTTCCAGGAGGGTGGTTTGCAAGTGATAGGAACTTATAAACAGAGGTGGGAATTACCTTCCCCTGCGGAGGGCTCCCCTGCGCTAAGAGGGCCCCCAGGGGTAGGAGCTTGATACTCTGTTGGGTGTGGGACCGTGGGAGTTAGAGATCCCAGATAGTGGTAAGTGATATAAGGAGATGACAGAACAAAAGGGCTCAAGAGCTGTTGTCTGCGCGTCTCCCTGTCCTCAACAGCCTTCGCCGCCTGTGCCATTACATCCTGAACCTGCGCTACTTTGAGATGTGCATTCTCATGGTCATCGCCATGAGCAGCATCGCCCTGGCGGCCGAGGATCCTGTTCAGCCCAACGCACCACGAAACAATGTGAGTCTCCCCCAGCAGGCTCCTTCCCAGCCCAGCTCCTCTGTCCCTTTCTCCTGCCTCGTGAAAAGCTGATAGCTGGGGTCGAAGGAATGTTAGGGTCACCCCTGGCCACAGCCCCCATGGCCACTGGTGGGGAGGGGAGGCTCTGATTCTGGGCTTGATGAAGGATGTTCCTTGAGACAGTGGTTCTGTGTGCCTGGTGGGGAAGAGATGGCCCAAGAGTGGCTGGGGCTGAGAATTGCTGGAATCTCTGGTGAGGAGAGTGAGGCCATAGGCTGTGGAAGGGCACAAGCTCTATGTGGGATGTAGGGGAGTCCGAAGGCAGAGGGTGCTCCGGCAGTATCATCTGTGCAGCCAGGTCTCACCAAACGGACTTTTTCATTCTGACTTGGAGTTTTGAAAGAAAGGATTGTTTTGACTCAAAAAAAGTAGAAGTGTTAGTCTCAGAGGTGTCCAACTCTCTGCAACCCCACGGACTGTAGCCTGCCAGGTTCATCTGTTCATGGGATTCTCCAGGCAAGAGTACTGGAGTGGGGTGCCAGTCCCTTCCCCAGGGGATCTTCCTGAACCAGGGATGGAATCCAGGTTTCCTGCATTGCAGGTGGGTTCTTTACCATCTGAGCCACCAGGGAAGCCTTTTGACTTAGTCATAACCTGAACTTTTAGTCAGGCACAGCCTAAACTTTGAGATTTTAGTGGGCTAAGAGCTAAAAAACTCTCCTTTTGGGGCCCCAGGGTCTGCTAACAGCCCCTGTTCACCGAGCACTTGCTGAGTTTCAGGCGCAGCCCCAGATGCTAGGGGTATCCCCGTTGGACAGATGAAGAAACTGAGGCCCAGAGAGGTTAAGTGACCTGTCTGGGGTCACACAGCAGAATTCCAATTCTGCCCACCCTAGATCTCCCAACGCTTCCCTCAGCTGTCACCATTTATCAAGCACTTACTGTGTGCATGTCCCCGCTTGAGTCCTGCCGAGCAGAAATGAGTGTTGTTGAGAGGGGAAACCAAGGCACCAGCAGGCCAGGAGGTGACAGAGGCTGGACTGATGGCTGTACCATCTTCCCCAGCTCCTTTCTCTACCGCCATCACCCCCAACACATGGGAACCATTTTCCACTGGGAGCCTGGCCTGCCGCCCTCGCTAAGTAGGTTAGGAGCCTTGGCGAGGCTGGCAAGTCCCATAAATCAAGCCTGTCTGCAGCTTACTTTGCACTTTCCCTGCCTTCACTGGCCTGGCAAGCCCCTTAGGGACCTGATAGGGGAGATGGAAGGAAATAATTAGAACAAGGCCCCCAGAGGAACCTGGTACCAGGGCAGGGCTGAGGCTGCACTCTGTTATCTCCTGCTGCCCACTTCCCCCATCCCCCAGGACCCAGGGAGCCAGGCTCAGGGAGGGGGCATCCTGAGAGAGGTCAGCAAACCCCCTGTCGACTCTAGGAGACTGGAGCAGGCTTCATCTCTGGCAAGGAGAGCATGGGCATGGGGGGTTCCGGGGATACCCCTGAGCTCCTGGGGCTGAAGAGAACCCTGACAGGGCTAGGAGCAGCCCCCGTGGAGCATTTGCAAAGTTCTGGCTCCTCCACCCCTGCCCCATCACTCCTAGTTGAAGCATCTCTCCCCAAAGCCCTCCCTCTTCCGGGATTCCCTGGTGGTCCAGGGGATAAGATTCCACACTTCCATTGCAGAGGGTATGGATTTGATCTCTGGAGAACTAAGATCCCACATGCCCGGTGGCATCAGCCAAAAAAAAATTTTTAAAGCCCTCCCTCTTCAAGTGCATGGTGGCCTCTTATTGGCAACTGACACCCTGGGACCCCTCCCCAAGTTCTGTTCATTAGCTGGTCTGGAACAGGCCTCAGAAAAATGAACAGAACACATACAATCCATTCATTTATCAAGGATTTTAAAGTCACACACCCATGTAAGCACCACCCAAGGCAAGAAGTATTAATAGAACAAAACAGACCTCAACCACAGGCACCTCTTCGATTCATCCTTCCCTGTGAAGCTGGGTTCACAAGCAGGAACAAGGTCTGCAGACATGTTCAGGTGTCAGGAGTTGGAGCATCAAGGGTGTTGCTAGTAGCACAAGAGGGTAGGGATCAGGGACACTGTTCATCACTCTGCAGCACACAGGGCAGCCCCACCACAGAGAAGAATCTGACCCCTATTGTCAACAGTATGTAAAAAGCCCTGCCCTAGAGGTATCCAAACCCTTACTTCTGGAAAGAGCATTTCTTAGCTCCTCTCATTTTCCCAGCTACACGTTCATCTTTAAACACTAGAATTTATTTCTTCCTACTTCTAACACTGAACAGATGGAATAATTCTGTGCATCTCTTCCATCACTCAACCTTGAGATGAGTTCTTATTTTCTTGGGTGGTGACAGTCATTCTTTTCCATTGCTGTGTAATATTCCACTCTGTGGCATAATTTGTTCTTTCATCTTCTGGTTGACGTGTATTTGGATTGTCTGCAGTTTAAAATGCTGTCACCATATCCCCCTACTCCTGACATGGGGCCCCTGGGCTTGACTCTCTCCAGGGTATAAAACCAGAAATTGAGTTTCTGGATCATAGAATTTGCATATGGTCAGCCCCAAATTTGCAGCCAGAATGTTTACTGAGCGATACAGTGACACACACCAGCAACATCCAACAAGGCCTTCACTGCGCCACAGTCTTGCCAACACTTGTGCTGTGGGTTCTTTCATTTAGCCAACCTGGTGGGTCTGGAATCTCATCAGGATTTTGATTTGTATTTCCCTATGATAAATGAGACTGAGAATTTTGGATTCCACTGAGTCACAGAAAATTGCCATTTGTAGAAGTCAAAAGGATCTATATATTAGATATGGTTGAACCTAATTTATTGGCCTTTTGATTTCCTCCTGCTCCATTTATTAAGTTCTCCAGAATTTGATTCACCTGACCGCCTGGCCTACCTTTCTTTCCATTCATTGCTTTATTTAGTAATTATTTAATAAGCAACTACCATGTGCCGGGTGCTGAGCTAAACAGCAAGGATTGACAGGCTGTACGATCGTCCCTGCACTCCCAGAGCTCGCAGAGCACCAGACCTTTATGCATGTTGTCTCAGCTGCCTGGTACACCTCAAATGCTCTCCCACCACCACCCCCTCAGCCTTCCCAGAACCTTCCAAGTCCTTGCACCTGCCACCCATCCCAGGAAGTCAGCTATCCTGGCCACTCTGGTCTCGGAGGGCCCTCCAAGCGCCACACATGATGAGAACGTGAGCTGTGACCACACAGATCGCAGAGCCCAGCTCCTGCAGGACCCAGGGCAGCCCCAGCCTCGTGCATTCAGTCAGCAAGCATTTCTTGAGTATCTGCTGTATGCCTGGCCCTGAGCTATAAGCTGGAGATAGCACAGGGACAGGCAGACATCCCTGCCCCCGTGAGGCTGATGTTCAGGTGGGGGAGATGGACAGTGACGTTACTAATAACTATGACAAATAGTTTGCCAGGAAGTGATAAGTGCCAGGGGTGAGGGATGTAGGGGAACGGGTAGACTCGGTAAGGAAGATTCCAAGCTTCAGGAAAATGGAATTTTAAACAGGCAGTCAGGAATGTGATATTTGAGCCAAGCCATAAAGGAGGAGAGAGAGAATATCAGGTGGAACATGGGACAGAGTATTCCAGGCCAACAAACCTGTACAAAGGCCCTGAGGTAAGAATATCGAGGGTGGTAGAAGTGGAGTGAGCCAGAGGAAAGTGGGACAAGGTGAGGGAAGGGAGGTGGCCAAACAGATTGTCCAGGGCCTTGGAGGTCAAAGAGGACTTTGGCTTTCACCCTGAGTAAGGTGGGAGCCATAGAGGGTTCTTGAGCAGAGAAGGGGGCAGTGATCTGACTTGTGGGCTCACAGGCGCCCTCTGGTGGCCTGCTCAGTAATTAACAGCCCTCACTACAAGCCAGATCTGAGGTCAGCCGCTGGGGTTACCGCGTGCTGGGCACTTTGCCAGCATCCTCATGCCACTCAACATCCTCACGCCAAGGTCACACAAGGGATGTGCTATGGCATGGCCAGGAAAGAGACCAGAGTGCAAGACATTGCCTGTCCAGAAACCGCTAGTACTTGGTCTTGTGTAAGTTAGCGAGGAGAGGGAGAATCAACCCACTCTGATGAGGGTATGGCTGCGTACTTGGAAGGAAATGGATGCCGCAGTGAGGTCGGGCCCAGTGTCTGTCCTGGAGGCTAATCATATTTAGGAAACTCTATGCGGTAACAGTTGTTCACCCAGGAGACCAGAAGGTCAGAGACACTGGGGGATCAGACTTGTTGCCAAAAGAAGTAAGAGTCTTTCCTGAACTTCCCTGAGGCCACCTCTAGTCCATTTAGGGCTTTGGGCAAGTGAAAAGAGGCACCCTTCCCATTGGTAAGCAAACGATCCTTAACAATGGTTTTGTTAGGACTTTGCTGCCATCTGCTGGACAGTTTCATTCACAACATACAAATCTGCACGGAGACAGGCTGGGAGGGGCCCTTGTGCAGTGCAGGACCTGCCCCTCTGTACATGGCTGCAGCATTTTCTCATGTGGGTGGAGACTCTGTTCCTTGGGGACCTTGCTAGAGGCCACATACCCCAGTGGGCCATGGCTAGGATCACGGGGACTCTGCTGGAGCAAGCCAATGATCCTCTGCCCCCTTGCTTTTATCCCCTGCAGGTGCTGCGATATTTTGACTACGTTTTTACAGGCGTCTTTACCTTTGAGATGGTGATCAAGGTGAGTGCCAGGGCTCCACAGGATTCTGCACTCTCAAGAATCCCACCTTGGTGCAAGAGGCTCACCCCAGAGATTGGAAATACTTGGTGTGTTTGTGGAGCAGCGAGGAAGTTGATGTGGCTGAAAGTGAGAGAGGAGAGTGGGGAAAGCAGAGCAGGGAGATGAGAGCAGAGGTGACTGGGACGAATCAAGCAGGAACGTGGGGGCCACGGGACAGTCTGGGGCTTTTATCCCGAGTGAGGTGGGAGCCATGGAAAGGTCCGAGCAGAGGGACGTGACGACTCGGATGTTCACAGGCACCCTCTAGCCTCCGTGGGAGGTCAGACTTGGAAAGAGGAGCAGGGTGGGAGGTGGGGAGTAGGGGATCCAAGAGAACTGGGAGCAGATGATTGCTCTGGTCCAGGCAGGAGATGATGGGAACCAGTCAGGGTGGTGGCAGACAAGGTGGTAAAAAGTGGGCAGATTCTTGGAACGTTTGGAAAGTAGAACCAATGAGGTTTGCTGATGGATCTGATGTGAGGTGAGAAGCCGGGGGGACCCTGAGGTTTTGACCTAAGAACCAGCAAGTCAGAACTACCTTTCCCAAGGTGGGAAGCGGCCTTGAGCAGGGGCTTCTCACTCCTCCCTGAGGTCCCCTGGCCTCTGACCCATCCCCTCAGGATGAGGTGGTCCTGTTGGCTACCATGCTTCCTCCAGGGGCCCCTCCACCAAGCCTAAAAGGGTAGATACTGCTCCCCAGGGTGGGGATGAGGGATCAGAACACTGTCTCTTCCTCCTCAGATGATCGACCTGGGGCTCGTCCTGCACCAGGGTGCCTACTTCCGTGACCTCTGGAACATTCTCGACTTCATAGTGGTCAGTGGGGCCCTGGTGGCCTTTGCCTTCACGTAAGTCTCCTCCTGAGGACTTCACTTACCACTTTGTCCCTCCACCCCCAACCCACTGGATCAGGGGACATGTTCTCGAGGTGTAAAGATGGGAAAAGGGGGCTCTGGGGTGGCGGGAGGCATCCGCATGCTACCAGGAAGAGCTTCGATTGGCTTCTGCATGATGGCCACCATGGAGGAAGAAGGAGAAGGGCCCCCACCTTCTACCTCCTCACACAGCCATGCCACCAACCCCTTGCTGTGCTGCTTTCTGTAGACTAGCCCCACCAGGACATTTCATTTTCCTTCTGCTCTACAAGCTCCACTGTCTCTTTGGGGAGCCCCTAAAAAGACAATTAGGAAATGAATGTGCATGAGAATTTGGACCCCCACCCTATGCCTGCAGGCCCTGTAATTCTAGACCTGATGACTCCCCTCATGTGTCTTGAACTTCTCCTGGCAGTCCTAGGACACTCTGAAAGGTCATGTCTCATCAGGCCACTCCAAGATGGCACCCGAGTTGTGGGCAGCCATTCTAAAATAGCACCCCAGGGGCTGAGAAGCCATTCCAAGATGGTGCCTAGATTCTGGGCAACCATGTCAAAGTGGCAGTTGAGTTCTGGGCAGTCATTCCAAGATGGCACCCAAAGGCTTAGTAGCCATTCCAAGATGGTGCCCACATTCTGGGTGGCAATTCCAAGATGGCATCTAAGGACTGAGTAGCCATTAGCTCTTAGGGCCCTGGTAGCAAACTTAGCAGTACATTCCTTAAGTCGTAGATGTTTGGGGTCAAAAAAACTAATCAGCTCCTAATCCAGAAACAATTCTTTTTACAGACCTTGTCTGTGCCCAATCACAGTGGATCATTCCTAAAAAGGAGTCTCAGAAGGACTCAGACCCACCTCACCCACATAATGAGAAGTCAGGGGCTTCCTCTGTGCCCCTGCCTCCTGGCCCCCTCTCAGCAGACCTGGAGGAGTCCTTGAACAGCCCCCCGACCACACAGCGAGGACTTGGTTTGTCAGGAGGCCAGCGTGGTGGCCCATTTCCAATTTAAGGGCTAAAGTGGGCCACTCCTGGGAACACAATGAGGTCAGGTTGTGTCAGAAGAGCTAGAACTCTCCAGAGTTTCTGAACACCTCTGAGCTGGTAGAGATGTACCATGAAAGTCAGGAGGCGGAATGTAGTTCTGACTCCAGCCAGACTTTCCGCCTCCTTCTCTTTATCGTCTACTTTCTCCTCCTCTTTCGGTCCACTCTCCCTCTACCCTCCTTTTCTTTCTCTTTTATTCCTCCCTCCCTCCTCTCCCCCTTCTTCTCTCTCTCCCACTTTTTTAAGTATTTGAGTATTTGGCTACATTATTATTAAGATGTCCTGTAGATTTAATAGTAATAATAATCAAAGTGAAGTGCACAGCAAATTAGAGGGGAAAGATTGCCACAAATAAAACAGGGCATCCATGGCCTTCATATATAAAAAGCAGCTACAAGTCAGGAAGAAACACTGAACCTCAATAGTTAAGTGAATACAGGATTTAACATAGAAGTTTCACAGAATGCTGATTAATAAAAATGACCAAAAAAAAAAAATTCAAGGTACAATTGGTTTCTTATCAAGTGAGCACAAATTTCTTCCCCCCAAAAAAGATTTTAAAAGGCAATACACTGTGGATATGAGAATGTAATTAAATATGCTTCTCCCTCCATCCATCAGTTATTTGAGCGACTCCTACAAGGAGGAATCAGTTAGGAATCATGCTAGCTTCTGAGAAAGTTTCAATTCTGAAAAGCCTGGGGTGAACCCCTCGGATCCCCTTCCCTCCCTTGGTCCTGTTGCTGTCTTTCTCCGTCTTTCTCTTTGCCCCTTTTCTCTCTCCTGCCCTCTCTCTGACTCCCTCTCCTGCCCTCTCTCTCTCTCTCTACCCCTAGCCCCTTCTTCCCCTCCCCTCCCCCTCCCTTCTTCCCCTCCCCTCCCCCTCCCTTCTTCCCCTCCCCTCCCCCTCCCTTCTTCCCCTCCCCTCCCCCTCCCTTCTTCCCCTCCCCTCCCCCTCCCTAACCTTCCCCATCCTTTCTTTCCTCTCCCTCTCCTCCTCCCATCTCTTTTTCTCCCTTCCATCCTCTCCCTTGCCTTGACCTTCTGTCTAACCTGGGCCATATGGCCTGGAGAAGGCGGGCACTCCACCATTCACTCTGGCATCAAAGACCCAGTCCCCACCATGTTCCAACCTGGCGTGGTCTCCAGGAGCAGGGAAGGCAAGTACGGGGAGGCACCCCCTCCCACACTTCCTCCAGCCCTCCAGGATGACATCTGGCCAGCAGCTCCCAAGTCCCCCAGGGCTCAGGAAGAGGCCACGTCCATCTCCACACACAGCCCCCCTACTTTGCCCCCTGTGGCCTGGCCTGGGTAGTGGGTTTCGCCCTCTGTTTTACACCCCTAGGTGTAGGACAATAGAAGTAGTGTCTGCTGCCCATCAGTTCATCCTTGGAACTTTCCTTCCAGACCTCTGTGGGAGCCAACAAGTTTCATTGCCAAAGAGGGGGCCCCCACCATTGCCCTGTCCCACCTCCATCCCCCATTTGACCTCACAGTTTGGGAAACAAGCCTCTCAGTCATAGAACTTTTGCCATAATGGGCCTAGTTTCCCTGAAGCTACAATTAGACTCAATTTGAAGCAAGCCTAATCTGCAAAAAACAAAATTATTTTTCCACCCAGAATCAATCAGCAAAAGGATTCTTTGTGTTTGCAAAAGAATCTGCCACAGGGAGCTGATTTTGTGTTTTTAATTTTTTGAGTTTTCCCTTTAAATATAAAGTTATACAAGGGCATTCAAAATGAGCCTACAGCTCACAGAAATCTGGCAGCGTGTTTGCAGAGTCAACCTTTGAAACTGGTTTTATGAAGTTGCTACAGGCATAAAGCCAGCCAGTCCGTGCCCTTGAAAATCCCTGTTTCAAATTGTTTTTTAAATTCCTATTTGAGGAAAGGGTCTGGAAAGGGATTTCAGGTCATCCCTGTGAGTCTCAGTGAACTTATATGTCTTGCAGGAACTGGGGTGTGTAGTTTTGCCAGTAGGATCCTGACGAGTGTTAGGGATGTTCTTGGGGTTTTAGAAGGGCTGACAACCCGGGGAGCACCTTTATGTGATGGTCCTAGGGATGGAATAGGTAGGCTCTGAGACCCCACCCCTGCCACACCCTCCCCGCCTCACTGCCAAGAATCCATCTGGTCCTGCCACTCCCCCTCCAGGGCAGGGCTACAGGCCAGGCACAGCTGGTGGAGTGCCTTGATCTAGCAACTTGTGCATGCCTGGCCATTCCACCAGAGAAGGAGCCCTCAAGCTGCTATTCTTTTCCCAAGAAAAGTTTCAGAGTCCTCCCTTTGGCTTCAGGTTCCTGGCCTCTCTTACCTGAGGTCTCTTGCCCTACGAGGCCTTTCCTTGTTACCAGATGGATGTCATGTTGGCAGGAGTAAGGGATGCTCTGCAGAGAAGGCACTGGCACCCCACTCCAGTACTCTTGCCTGGAAACTCTCATGGACAGAGGAGCCTGGTAGGCTGCAGTCCATGGGATCGCTAACAGTCGGACACGACTGAGCAACTTCACTTTCACTTTTCACTTTCATGCATTGGAGAAGGAAATGGCAACCCGCTCCAGTGTTCTTGCCTGGAGAATCCCAGGGACAGGGAAGCCTAGTGGGCTGCCGTCTATGGGGTCACACGGAGTTGGACTCGACTGAAGTGACTTAGCAGTAGCAGCAGCAGCAAGGGATGCTCTGACAGCCTCCACTTGAGTGCCCAATCCCAGAGTCCTTTGCTTCCTTCTTTCTGTTCTTTTAATTCATGTTTTCTGTCCTGTGTCCCTGTTTCCTCATAGACAAAGCTGAGGTCCTCAGCAAGTATGAAATAAACCTGATTGTTGTAAAAAAAAAAAAAAAATGGTTCCTGCAAGCCTGTTTGGTTTCTCTCTAGATGTGCAAGTCCCTGAACCTCTCTGTGCCTCAGTTTCCCCATAAATTTGAGATACTTGACCAGATAATAATGACAGTAACAGCCTCCATTTACTTAATCTTTACAGCCCCATATAAGAATTTCTCTTATTATTCCCTTTTAGTACATGAGGAAACAAGCCCAGAGAGATTGTGGCGGGAAATGAGTCTAGCAAGATCACTAAGGGCTTAATGGCCCAGTGGTTGAGAATCCGCTTGCAGTGCAGGGGCCTCAGGAGACACAGGTTCAATCCCTGGGTTGGGAAGATGCCCTGGAGGAGGAGATGGCAACCCACTCCGGCATTCTTGCCTGGAGAATCCCACGGACAGAGGAGCCTGGCAGGCTACAGTTTGTGGGTTCGCAAAGAGTTGGACGTGACTGAGCGACTAAGCACGCAGGCAGGATCACTAAGGTTGAATTCAACTGTCAGATTCAAGGTTGCCGCCCAACTCTCAGCCCTGAATGTGGACGCTTTCACAAATCAGGAGGATGAGACCTGACAGCCTGGCCTGGCTGGGTTCCTCGAGTCTCCAGCAAGGCCTAGAAGTCCAGGGGAAGAGGGCATGAGACTATTCCCTTCTTTGTGGAAAGGAATCTTGCTGTTCTGGCCTGTTGGGGTGGAGGCAAGGATTCTGCAGTGCTGTGATTGTGGCCTCGTCTGGGATATGGGAAGATGATCCCTGTGGTCTTCCAAAGGATGTGTCGAAGCTCTCGTGTTGGTTTCTACCCCTCCTGCACCTCCCCTAAATATCCGTGTGTGTGTGTGTGTGTGTGTGTGTGTGTGTGTGTGTCCTGCTCCATCCACTGACTGTGTGCCGTGTCCATGCGACCATTAACACACCATTTCATGAGTCACCACACATGACATCACGCTCTGTGCCCATGCATCGGGGTGGCCAACTGACACTTCTCAGCAGCTGGGGGATCGTGGTCCTGCCCTCGCTGCCAAGAGTCCATCTGGCGCTGCCAGTCCTCCCGAAAAGCAGGCCAGCATGGCCGGCAGAGCGCCTGGGTCAAGCCACTCCTGCGTGCTCAGGAGCCCAACTGCAAGGAAGCCGAAGGAGGAAGCCATTTTTTTTATTATCCTCCTCAAAACAGGCCCTACCTTTGAAGGCATTCTTTTGTGTGTGTATAATGAAATGGAAAGAAATAGAAGATTAGAGTGCAAGATACACAAACCTGGGTTTGAAGCTCAGTCTGTCACTTGCTGGCTGTGTGACCCTGGATAAGTCACTTTCCCTCTCTAAGTCTCAGCTGCCTCATCTGGAAAATGGGTGTAATAGCACCACCCTCCCACAAGCAGATGCAGTGACATTCAGAAGACTCCCGTATTACACCTTATGTCATCCATAAGGTTGAGCAGAAATACTGTTGTTGAAACATTTCTCCAGGGACTTCCCTGATGGTCCAGTGGTTAAGACTCCAAGCTTCCACTGCAGGGGGCATGGGAACTATAATCCCACAAGCCATGGATTAATGTTTTTAAAAGTTAAAAAATAAATTTGAGAAAACCTTTCTCAATAATCCAAAAAGGAGAATGTATACCATTCTGTCTGTGCACTAATTCCTAGATACATTAAGCTTTGAGAACCACTGAGGTATCATGATAAGGTAGCAGGAGGGGTAAGAATCCAGTGGGAATATTTGTAGGCATTAAACCATTATATTTTTAGAAATATCACTAATTTCAAAAGAGGGGGGGCAGGTGGGAAATTCTGAAGAGTATCTGTTTGGCAGGGGCACTGTTCTATTAATAATGGCAGTCAAGTTTCTCACACCTTGATCTCCAGTCATGATTGGAGGGTCGTAATAAGACTGAGCCCTGATTCCAAAGATGAGTTGTGCAAGGGGCCACTGCCAGATGCAGAGAGGTTTCCCCAGGCCCACATTTTCCCAAAAGACTCTTGAGAGTCGCCCCTTAATTTCATCCCGAACTGGAACTCCTAGCGGCCTTCTCTCATCTTCATAACTTAGGGGGTAAAGTCAGAGCCACAAATGTGTATCAAACCTCAGCATCCCCAAGGGCTGTTTCAGAGATGAGGATGAATTAAGGGCGACTCAAAGCAGCTGGATTCTTTCCTCTTGCTATGTGAACAGATACTTCCTGTTTATCTGTTTGCTTTATTCCAATACTCATCAAGTGCCCATTCATCCCAGCAGAAATCTATTAGAAAATTAGTTCAAAAACAAACACACAAAAAATTAAAGGCAGTGCTGGGATTCAAACCCAGGTCTCCCCAGCTCCAAAGTTCATCCCCTGCAAGACATTTTAAAGGACTTCTTAGCAGACCAATGGTTAAGACTCCGCGCTTCCAATGCAACTATAGAGTTGCAGGTTCGGTCCCTGATTGGGGAACTAAGATCCCACATGCAGCACAGAGTGGCTGGGGAGGAAAAAAATTAAAAAAAGACATTCTAAAGTCTTCCAGTCCCAGAAACCCTGAAGAAAAGGGTTTTTTCGCCAGCTCTTGGCAGTGACCGTTAGTGGCAAATTTGCCTTCGGTAGTTGATAACTTTCTGGCTGTCCTGCGACTTGAAAATTTGGCTTCCTCGGTGCTGTTTGGCAGTGCCGGGAGCCTGCCAAGGGCAGGGGTCGGAACGGAGGTCTTCCAGATGGAAGGATGGACACCATCCGGAGCCACAGCCTGAGGCGGCCCCTCCCGGTGCCCGGCCGGGCAAGGGCGCGCTCCGGTGTGCGTGCGTGTATGTGCGTGTCCTGTGTTCTTTCTTCTGAGGCCGCTTACGACCTGTCTCTCCCTCCGACGCCACCTCACCAGGAGCAGTACACGGTAAAGTGCCCCTCTCTCTCTCTCTCTCTCGTTCTGTCCTGTTCTCTGTGCCCTGACGCAGCCATGTTGGCTCTGGGCCTGTTTCCGTAGCTTCGTGTCATTGCCACCGTCCTGTCGCTTGCAGTGACTAGAGCCCCTCAGCCTACTCCCCAGGGAGCCTGAGCCTGGAGGCGTCTTGGCCACTGCCTGTCACCATGACCCACCGTTTAGCCCAGTTCTTGGGCGTGGAGGGCGCTCTCCCTATGATCTGAGATCAAGCCGGATGGGTGGTTATCAGGGGAATGAATGTCTAACTTCCCAGGTGGGAGAAGCATGGACATTCCAAACAGTGAGGGCTTGTGCTTTAAGAGGAATAACTCCCCTTCTCCAAGAACATCAACAGTCTCAACAAAGTGATTTGAAAATCTGGTGGTTTTCTGTGAGAATACCTTGATCAAGCCATTCCTGCATGCTCAGGAACCAAACTGCCAGGAACAGTCTCCTTGGTGTCTCAACACAGAGGATTATTTCAGCCTCTCCCAAGGGAGATGTGCCTCCTGGGAGAGAGACATCCCCACAATGGCCATAGAGTACTTTTTAGATGAGTAGATGTGCCCCAGGAGGCGTGTTTGCAAATGTCAGCAGTTTGGTGCATCAAGATTTTAGCCAAATTCAACACTGATGTACGGCAGAAACCAACACAACATTGTAAAGCAGTTATCCTCCAATTAGAAATGAATTTTAAGAAAAGAAAAAAAAATGTTAGCCAGTTCTGCATACAACCTAGATGTCCACTTGCTTGACTTTTTCCCCAGCAACATAGAGTCTAAGCTCTATTGCAGTTTGCTAGAAGACCTTATGTCATCCCCATACAACCAGTATCGTTGACCTCAGATAGAATGGCAACTGCAAAAGTGAATTCAACAGAAGTGAAACGGTCGCATTGCAAGTTGTTGCATTCAAGCTAGGTTCTTTGTTAAAAGGGAGATTAGGGAGTGCTAAAGAGACATTAAGGGAATCCCTGGTGGCTCAGAGATAAAGAATCCGTGTGCCAATGCAGGAGACTCAGGTTTGATCCCTGAGCCAGGAAGGTCTCCTGGAGTAGGAAATGGCAACCCACTGCAGTATTCTTGCCTGGAAAATCCCATGGACAGAGGAGCCTGGCTGGCTACAGTCCATGGGGTTGCAAGGAGTCGGACATGTCTTAGCGACTACACCACCACCAACCGCCAGGGAGGCATTAGACACATATGAACACTTACCAGAGATTTCCTCTCTGACCAAAGCAGAAAGCCTGGAAGATAACTTGAAGAAAACATAGCTGTTTCCCTGTGCGATCCTGTTACTTGTGTCTGTGTTCTGCCTAAAAGCATCTCAGCAACTCTCCTGATGTGTCTCATACTTTGGGGACACAGCTTTGAGATCATAAAGATGACTTCGGTTTAGATAAAGAAAAAAACCGTGCTCAGACTGCTGAATCCTGGAGCATGGCTGTGCCTGACAGGTTAAAGTCCAATTCTCTTTTTCTCTGCAAAGGGAGAGAAAGGAACCCTTAAAAAAAAAAAAAATTAAAAATGATTTTGTACCTGGATAGACAGGCACAGCATGGAGGATGTCTCTGAGGCAGCTCTATTCACGACCCAAGAGGTGACTGTAGGGAGGTGTTTGCTCACTGGTCCCCAAAGAACTCCAATCTGGATGCATTCACATGTGTCCTGAAACTACACACCAGGCACGTGCTGGGGGCGGAGACAAGAACCCAGATTAAAGGGAAAATGAACACGTAGAAGGATAAACCACAGTTCTGCCTTGGGGGCATTTTCTGGCTAAAGCCAGGGCTTCCCAGGTGGCTCAGTGGGAAAGAATCTGCCTGCCAATGAGGGAGATGCAGATTCCGTCCCTGGGTTGGGAAGATCCCCTGGAGAAAGAAATGGCAATCCCACTCCAGTAGTCTTGTCTGGAAAATCCCATGGACAGAGGAGCCTAGTGGGCTACAGTCCGTGGGGTCACAAAGAGTTGAACACAACTGAGCAACTGGGCGTACACACACACACACACACACTGTCTAAAGCCAGAGCCAATGACGGAAACAAAAGCGATTCTGAACAAGCACTGGGGTTTGGCAGAACCCAGAGGCAGTCAGCAGAGATTGTGAAGGGACATTTTCCTTGGGCGTTGAAGGCTGCATAGTTCTGTGAATGGAGCAGTGGAGGAAGGGCAGGAACAGAAGCCAGAGCATGTGGCTGGGGTTTGGGGTGTGTCATGATCAATGGGGATGCAAAGGGAAAGGTAAGTTGGACTAGATTTTGAAGAGCCTTGAATGCCAAGTTAAGAGATGGCACTGCGAGGAATTCAGATGCTCCAGAGGGGTTTGGAGCAGGAGAGTGGCATGATTGTTTTGGTCGCTGTGTGCAGAAAAGGTGGAAGACGAGAGAGACTTCGAGTGGGGGGGAGTTGGGAGGTGGATCATGGGGGTCTGACCTAGGATGGTGGCCATGGTAGGAGGGCGATGAGGATGAACATGACTATTGGGTTTCTGCCTTGGGCAGCTGGGTGGGTGGTGAGTTCCATTCATCACAAGCCTTTGATGACCACACCCAGTGCCCTCCTCATTGCAGGGTCGGGTGGGGGGGTTGAATTATGGTTGGCTAAGGGTGTCATGGCATCTACAGTGCTAGGACTCATGCCCAGTAGATCCTGGGCTGGACTTTTACGCAGCTATCTGACAAAAATGAGCTAAGAGACCCTGAAAGAATGAGGCAGTGATTCAACATCAGCATCTGATGTTCCAGTTCTTTTTGCCCCATGGGTTCAGGGAATATTGGGGGAGGGGTAGGGGAGGAGAGTTCTTGTTTAAATGCCACTTTAAGGACTTTATGGATCCTGTTGGAAATGTGGAGGGGGGGTGGGGAGGGCATCCCATTTTCTAAAAGCTCAGTAAGACCAGCTCCGAGGAGAGCACACAGGTTAGGGTAGGACCTAACTCCTTCATGCTGGATCTGAGGGCCTCCCGCCCCCATGCAGTTGCTCAGGCCCAGCCCAGCAGTGGAGGGCCCTCAACAACCCCAAGAACCTCAGAAGGCCATCTGCTCACTAACCCTTGTGCCCAGATGTAGCAGGGGAACTGACTGCTCTTCAGCAAGGCAAGGTTATGCCAGGTTTACCCCAGATTCCTAAACCTGGGAGGCTGGGGTCACGTGCGGCTACAGGCCACCCACCACCCAGCCTGACCTTGGCTCCCTCTCTTCCCTTCTCCCCATCCTAACATCCCTCCACAGTGGCAATAGCAAAGGAAAGGACATCAACACGATTAAATCCCTCCGAGTCCTCCGGGTGCTACGACCTCTTAAAACCATCAAGCGGTTGCCAAAGCTCAAGGTGAGATCGGGGTATATGGGAGATCTCCCAGGGTTGCCATGTACAGTTGAGCAGTTTGCACACTGCTCAAGGACACCGCGTTGAAAGGGATGCTGCTACTTTTTGTGTTGGATTTACTTATTACTACAACTTTCCAGTAGATGGCAGTAGAGTGAGTTAATGGAACAAAATCTGTATATTATGGTAATTTTCCATTAGGTGAAATGTCTCATGCAAAGTTGAGGTCCCTTTTCCTAATTCCCATGAAGGCATCATGTGGATAAAACAGGGCATAACCCGAATCTGGGAAGCAGGAAACTAGGTTTCTGGTCCCACATAACCTTAAACTTTTCACCTGCCTATTCTAGGCTCCAATATCTCCTGTTCCAAAACAGCATGAAGCAGCATTTCCCAAACACTTGTCATTTCAAATTTTTAAAAAGGAAAGAAGAAAGGATATGAAGCTTAGTCATTCAAACACCCTGTTTCAATTTATGTTGCACCTGTATTATCTTAATGTTTAAGTCACTTTATTTTTTTTTACTTAAGTGGATTTATTTTAAAAGGACATGCTTGTCAAGTTTCTCAAGTTGGAAAAACCAGAATCCACTGTTCATAGAAGGTAAAATTAAATATCTGTTAAAAAAAAAAAAGATAACTATTCTCAAAATCTAGCCCAGAAGAGTTGCCTGACAAAGATTTTGAGTATGGATGCTTGTTCTTTCTTGCTTAAAAAATGAGAAGTATAGGGACTTCCTGGTAGTCCAGTGGTGATGACTCCACACTCCCAACATAGGAGACACAAGGTTCCGTCCCTGGTTGGAGAACTAAGATCCTGCATGTCCTGTTTTGGTGGGCCAAAAACAAAAGAAAACACACAAACCAAAAAAACAAACAAACAAACACCTAAGCATAAAAAGGAAAATTATAAATGTTATTAACACAGCAACAGCTAAGGAAGACTTTCTCCTTCACTCAAAAGGATTGAGAGAATTAGAGAGAGAATAACTTTGCAACCATGCAATCAGTGTTACTTGGTTTGTGGCTCCTGTAAGGACCTAAACGTATTGTCTGATATCACTGGTGGTGGGCTCCTCCCCCATAGTTTGGGAAATAATGATTCGACGCCCCCTTTTTGTTGATGAATTATTCAAAGAGGAAATGTGGCTACCTTCCGGACTTGAAAACCGGCTTGCATTGAAATACGTGGAATCCAGCAGTAGTCGGTTCAGTGGCTCTTCCCGATTTTCTGGGTCACAGCCTGCTTTGAAACCCCCATGAGAACTATGCACTCTGTCCCCCAGGGAAAGCCAATAAAGCTAACATGCGATTGCAGTAGGTTCGATGACCCTTGATGCTAACTTGTAGTTAGAACCCACTGTGATTCATAGCAGAATGGGGCTGGGGGTGGAGGGTGGGGATTGGCAGGATGATGGAAAGATTTCATCTTACTCAAGGCAGAATCTCCAGGGCACGTGGAGTCAACTCACAAATCCAGAGCGCCCCCTAGTGATCGGTGGGCAAAAAAGGAAGAGATCGCACAACTCCAGATGCTGGGAAAGAAGAGTGACCCTGAGGCAGGGACACAAAGAAGGAACTGGGAATGACCTCTCCACTGACGATCTCTGCTCTTGCCCTAAAGAGCCATGAGCTTACCTTGGAGAAGCTCGGAGAAGTGGCCCCCGTTCCCCAGGGGTTAGAATTGGGGGGTTGGGATGCATAAAAACTCAGAACTAGATGCAGCCCCCACACTTACTTCTCAGAACTGCGCGGCGGTGGCTCATGTCCTCCTCTGTAAAATGGGAATCCTGTACTTTGATATTATGAGCTGCTGGAGGTGGAGGCTGGGCCAGCTCCCAGCCTGCTCACACCCACTCTCCCGCCCGATCGACCAGGCCGTGTTTGACTGCGTGGTGAACTCTCTCAAGAATGTCTTCAACATCCTCATCGTCTACATGCTGTTCATGTTCATCTTCGCCGTGGTGGCCGTGCAGCTCTTCAAGGGCAAGTTTTTCCACTGCACAGATGAGTCCAAGGAGTTTGAGAAAGATTGCCGGTGAGTCTTGACTCTTCTAGGCGTCCCCATCAGGGCTGGTGGGTGGGAGGCGATCAGAGGCACCAGTCTCTTTGTAACCACAAGTGGGGATCTGGCTGCTCACTCCTCAAAAGCCAATAAAAATGCAAGGTTGGTTTAGGAAAGTTTGCTTTATTTTGGATGCCAGCAACCGGGGGGTGGTGAGTCCTGTCCAAAGGCCAACTACCCCTTCTCTGCTGACAATCAGTGGGTAAGAACTTTTATAGATGGAAGGAGGGAGCTACATGCAGAAACAGCACAGCCAGCTGTGAGGGTCATCTTCAGATTGGTCACTTAATTGGTCAGCAGCATCTTAATTAAGTACAGTCAACCTTCAGTTCCAGGGTCGGTTTGTTTGCATCTCCTTGAGACCCATTCTCAGAACTGCACGGCAGCTTATGTCTGGCTACAGTCTGGTCATCGTGTAGTTAACGTCTTCCACCTGGGGGGGATTTCAGTATCTGTAAGACAGCTCACAGGATATGGCTCAGGATATTATCTATAGCCCTTGAGAAGGAGCTAAAGGCCCTTGACTCTGCTTAATGACTAAACTGTTATTAATGTAGTCTTCTTTGATTGTTTTCCTTTGCTTCTGCATTTTCTCACCCCTCTGATTAAACTTATTTTTTGGCTGAAATTTTTCCGCAGACAAAAGGCAGGCTGAGGATACGGTAGGAGGGGGACGACCGTAGGGTCCTGTTGCATTTCATCTTGGACCTGGAAACTGAGGGCTTGGGTATTGAGGGCGGCCCGGATCTGCAGCTTGGATCTGCAAGTAGAACATCAGTTGTAGAATAAGAGTCCCTGCCCCATGAGCCCTAAGCTGGTTGCTCAACTTATGAGTTGCCACCTTTGTCAAGTAGGGGATAGCAATACCCATCTAGTTCCTTGTAGGAAACCTTTACAGGCGGATAAATTCAGAATATGTTGAGATTTTTAGAAAAATTGCGAGGCGCATGTCCCACATAGCACCTCACACCTTCAGTTGATTAAAACAGCCTTGTGATCCAATGCAATACTTCTGCTAGGAAACATGCAACTATTTGCACCAAATGGGATAAATAACAAGAACAAAGCCTCACATCCAGCTGGGTCTGGTTTTGTTGCCAAACGCATTAGATCAGAGATGGGCAGACTTTGTCAAGGGCCAGATAGTAGCTATCTTTGACTTTGCATACACCTTCCATGACAACAAATGAAACTCAAAAGCCGCTGCAGACAATAAGTAAAGGAATCAGAATGGCTGTGTGCCAATCAAACTTTGTTTCTGGAAACTGAATTTCTTTTCATTTTTATCTGTCGTGAGTGAATTCTTTTGATTTGGTCTCAACCATTCAGGGCTTCCCTGGTGACTCAGATAAAGAATCCACCTGCAGTGCAGGACACGCAGGTTCGATCCCTGAGTCAGGAAGATCCCCTGGAGAAGGGTATGACTACTCCACTCCAGTATTCTTGCCTGGAGAATCCTGTAGATAGAGGAGCCCGGCGGGCTACAGTCCATGGGGTCACAAAAGAGTCTGCAACTAAAAACAACAGCATTTTAGTGACTTAGCAACTAAAAAACATTTTAAAATGTATACAACCACTGCTTAGCTTACTGGCAACCCAGAGACAAGTCTAGATTTGACCTTCAGGCTGGAATGTGCCAGCTGCCATTAGGGAAAAGATGTTAGGTTTTCAGAGCTTTCTGGATTTTGGAATTGTAGCTCAGAGGTTGTGGACGTGAAATCCCCCCATCTTTGGGTTATCTTCCTGATGGGAAGTTCTAGACTCAGTCCAGGAAAGTGCTGAGCCTCTCACTAACCAAATGCCCAGTCAGTACAGCTTTTGTCACCAGTATAAAGGGTCGTGCACGCGTGCATGCTAAGTCACATCCAACTCTTTGTGACGCTATGAACTGTAGCCCAGCGGGCTCCTCTGTCCATGGGATTCTCCAGGCAAAAATACAGGAGTGGGTTGCCATGCCCTCCTCCAAGGGATCTTCCTGACCCAGGGACTGAACCCACATCTCCTTCAGTTCCTGCTTTGCAGGCAGATTCTCTACTGCTGAGCCACCAGGGATGCCCGTTTTACTATGTGGCAAAGGACTCCCGGCTGTTTTTTTGTTGGCTGAAATTGGAAAGATCCCAGGCATTAGGCTAAGAGTCTGGGGCTAACCTTTGTATCCTACCCTGAGAAGGAGCAGCAGCTGCATACCTTGGTCTGATGAACCGCAAAATGTGCCTTTCTCCTTCCTTGCTCTTAACCACCCCGCAAGCCTGACGCTCCCACCGTTGGGAGTAGAAGTGTTCAAGTTAGAAAAGGATGTGAGTATCTGAGTCCTCTCCCCCTGGACTCAGGCTGTGGCATTCATGGATGTGTCTCCCAGTGGATGCACACACTCCAGGGAGAAACGGGGTGTTGCTGCTTTGCAGGCTGTGGGAGGCAGTGTGGGCTGGTGGCCCCACCCCCCTCCTCCTCCTCCTCCTCCTCTCTCTCTCTCTCTCTCTGGAGCCAATGATGGGTTTCCCTTTGTTTACTTGTTGTTGTTGCTCAGTCACTAAGTCATCTCTGACTCTTTTGCAACCCCATGGACTGTAGCCCACCAGGCTCCCCTGTCTATGGGATTTCCCAGGCAAGAATACTGGAGTGGGTTGCCTTGCCCTCCTCCAGGGGATCTTCACGACCCGGGGGAGGAACTGAGATTCTTTACCACTGAGCCACTGGAGAAACCCCTCCACTTACTAACGGTCCCCATTTTCTGTGGCAGCGGCAAGTACCTCCTCTATGAGAAGAATGAGGTAAAGGCGAGGGATCGAGAGTGGAAGAAGTATGAGTTCCATTATGACAATGTGCTGTGGGCGCTGCTGACCCTCTTCACCGTGTCCACGGGAGAAGGCTGGCCACAGTGAGTGGGCCAGGAGGAGCTCGGAGGGGCGGGGGCCCGGGGGCAAGAGAGAGAAGGGTCTGAGAGTCCGGTGCTGAGACAGGTCTGGGGGAAGGAGAGGTTCATTCCTGGCTTCCGGAAGTGGGGACAATGCAAGATACAAAATGCACTAGAGTGGCAGCCCCCACATGTGGTTGGGCTTCGAAGGGTGGAGATCCAGCCATCTCTCGGCTCACCTAACCCTTGAGTGTATGCTTCATGCTCCCAGAACAGGCACTGTTTCTGATTTGCAGAAAGGCTGCACGTAGATACACAGGTGGTCACATCCCCTTAAACCTCCAAGACGGGGCTGTGGACTCGACATTCTCCAAGTCAGGACCTATCCATCCCAGACAGGGTTAGGGCTGGGGGGATATGGGTGAGACTAACTCATGCCAAGATTAAAATTGAAGCCCCAGATTTAATTTTTTTAGGTTTTTTTTTTTTTTTGACCATGCTGCACACAGCATGTGGGATCTTAGTTCCCCAATCAGGGATCAAACCCACACCCCCTGAACTGGAAGTGTGGAATCTTAACCACTGGGACCACCAGGGAAGTCCCCAGGATTTAAATGCTTGATATTTTGTTCATCGTGGGCTTTGGGGCATTTCTTTTGACTTTCTAAAATATTGCAGGAATGAGACTTCCCTGGCAGTTCAGACTTCCCTGCTGGTCCAATCGTTAAGACTTTGCCTTTCAATGCAACAGGTGCAGGTTCGATCCCTGGTTGGGGAGCTAAAAATCGCACATGTCTCAAGGCCAAAAACTGAAAAAACATAAAACATAAGCAATATGGTAACAAATTGAATAAAGGCTTTAAAAATGGTCCACATCAAACAAAAAAAATCTTTTTAAAAAATTGCAGAAAAGACTAGACATTTGGGTAAAATGCTGTTTCCCTCGATTACTGAGGGGTCTGGCACTCCCTGAATTTGTGTCTCAGCAATGCCTCGGGCTCCCCACCCTAGTCCCGGTCCTCCTCCCAGAGGTCTCTGCTGAATCCAAGTTGAAGGTCTGGTAAGTTTGCAGCCTGTGCCTTCAGCATCCTCACCTGCTTCCCTCGCTCACCAAACGCCCTAACCAACACGTGCCTCTCTACTCACCCACACACAGTACCCACACACGTGAGACCGGTGCTTGCCCATTAGACACCTTTGAGTGAATTTTTAGATGCCCCTTTCTCAACAGACATCACTTCCATCTGTCAGAAAAGCATTGCAGTAATACTTAACGATCTCGCTCAAAGAAGGCACTTTAGGGCTCCCTGCAAAAAAAATTGTCATCGTTAACACACGAAGCTGAACGGTGCCACTTAGATGCAGAGCCCTTGAGCAGTGCATGACCTGTGCGACTGTACGGAGCAGCCACGGGTACACTCATTCCCATGTGCAAGCTCTTCACACCTCCTCAGTTCCCACCACCACCTGTGCTTAAATACACAGACACACACACACATCCCTGCCTCCATGACCCCCTACCCACTCCCATACATGACTACAAACCCGTTTTCAAATCCCAACCTGACCCCATCTCAGTGGGCGATCTACACAGCAAGTCACTTTGAATTGCTGAACCTCAGTTTCCTTGTGTGCAACATGGAGCCTGTAATAACCTCCCTGAGAGGGTTACTGGAAAAATAAATAAAAGGTTGAATACCTTTTCTGGCACATAATAAACCCTCGATACAGGGCAGTGTGACAACAATACTGATGTTGTTGTCAACACTCCCCAAAGACAGAAAGTGTTGGGAAGATTATGGCTTCATAAAGCAACCACTGTGACCGCCGTCAGAAACAGTGACTACTCTTCCTTTCTTTTCTGTCTCCTCTTGATACTGTCCTCCATCCCTGTTCCCCTGCCTCACTTTGTCCCGCTCCCCACCCTGGTTCTCACAGGGTCCTCAAGCACTCCGTGGACGCCACCTTCGAGAACCAGGGCCCCAGC
The DNA here is from genome assembly GCF_055505025.1 of Bos grunniens. Lineage (NCBI taxonomy): Eukaryota > Metazoa > Chordata > Mammalia > Artiodactyla > Bovidae > Bos > Bos grunniens. The sequence goes on from NC_141171.1 coordinate 12,423,568, forward strand.
CCCGGGTACCGCATGGAGATGTCCATCTTCTACGTCGTCTACTTTGTGGTGTTCCCCTTCTTCTTTGTCAACATCTTTGTGGCCTTGATCATCATCACCTTCCAGGAGCAGGGGGACAAGATGATGGAGGAGTACAGCCTGGAGAAAAATGAGGTACCACGTTCCAGTTGCATCCCCATTTAAAAGCTGACATCCCACCACTCACACACACACAGACACACACAGAGGAACCAGCTTCTGGGGGCATCTGGGGAGGGCACAGCAGCATTCTCCAAGCAGCAGCCACTCTGCCTGAAGGGTAGCTCTTCTTGGGGTTCCCAGAAGAAAGAGGGGTTGTGTGTGTATCAGTCAGTTTGGACTAGGTTGTGATGCAGTAACAAGCATCCTGAAAATCTCAGTGCCAGACATGCACAAACGGATTGGACTGCATATCCAGGCTTCCTGTCGTCTTTGTTCTGGTTCCCCTCTGAGAAACTTCAGATTAAAAAAGAGAACAGCAAAACACGTGTCACATCTCACATTTCATCAGCCAGAGCGAGTCTCATGTCCATATCTGATTTCAGTGGGGGCAAAGAAGTACAGTCTCTCCCAGAGAGGGGTGGAGAACATGAACGAAAGAAAATCCAGTCCACCAGGGAGTATAATCATGACTGTTTGCCCTTCTAGAATCATCCAAGCTAGGAAGAGGACCTAGAATGCATTCTTCCTCTGCTTCTTTGGCCCTTAAGACTAAATAATCATTATTCTTCCCTGTCTGCCTCCCTCAAAAAGAAAGAGAAGCTAAACATTTGGTAAGAAGGAGTGGTTAGGCTTTACAACATGGATGGACCTAGAGATTATCACACCAAGCGAAATAAGTCAGAAAGAGAAAGACAAATACCATATGATACCACTTGTAAGTGAAATCTAAACCTCAACACAAATGAACCTGTCTACAAAACAGAAACAGATCCACAGACAGACAGAACAGACTTGTCATGTGTGGGGGGTGGGGGAGTGGAGGGAAGGACTGAGAGTTTGGAATTAGCAGAAGCAAACTATATAGAATGGATAAAAAACAAAGTCCTATCATATAGCACAGGAAACTATACTCCACATCCTGTGATAAGCCATAATGGAAAAGAACATGAAAAGAATGTTGGCGGTGGTTTAGAGGTTAAATTGTGTCTAACTCTCGTGAACCCAGAGACTGTTGCCGGCCAGGCTTTTCTGTCCACGGGATTTCTCAGGCAAGGATACTGAAGTGTGTTGCCATTTCCTTCTCCAGGGGATCTTCCTGGCTCAGGGATCGAACCAGGGCCTCCTGAATTGCAGGCAGATTCTTTACTGACTGAGCCACCAAGGAAGCCCATGAAAAAAATATGTATATGTATAACTGAGTCATTTTGCTGTGCAGCAGAAATGAATACAATGTTGTAACTCAATTATACTTCAATAACAATTTTTTAAGAGAAGAAAGAATGGTTAGGCTTTTAACCATTCAGACTCTGGTTGAAATTTGAGATTCACCCACTTGGTAGCTTTGCCACCCTAGGCAAGTGGCTTAACCTCTCTGAGCCTTTACTTTCCTCATCTGCAAAGGGGGGCTACTGACAGTACCCACTGATCATGTTTGCGGAGGGGATTCAATGGGCCGAGATCCAACCAGTCCATTCTGAAGGAGATCAGCCCTGGGATTTCTTTGGAAGGAATGATGCTAAAGCTGAAACTCCAGTACTTTGGCCACCTCATGCGAAGAGTTGACTCATTGGAAAAGACTCTGATGCTGGGAGGGATTGGGGGCAGGAGGAGAAGGGGACGACAGAGGATGAGATGACTGGATGGCATCACTGACTCGATGGACGTTGAGTCTGAGTGAACTCCGGGAGTTGGTGATGGACAGGGAGGCCTGGCGTTCTTCGACTCATGGGGTTGCAAAGTCGGACATGACTGAGCGACTGAACTGAACTGAACTTCTCAATGAGCCGTGAAAGTGAAAGTGAAGTCGCTCAGTCGTGTCCGACTCTTTGCAACCCCATAGACTGTAGCCTACCAGCCTCCTCTGTCCATGGGATTTTCCAGGCAGAGAGTACTGGAGTGGGTTGCCATTTCCTTCTCCAAGGGATCTTCCCGACCCAGGGCTCGAACCCGGGTCTCCCACATTGTGGACAGACGCTTTACCGTCTGAGCCACCAAGGAGCCGTAGCTGTCGGGAAAAGAAAGCATTCATAATAAGTTTATGGGAAACGGGAGAGGGTAAGAGAGGCAGACATCTGGGCAAATGTGCGGGAGAGCTGTGTTGGGTGAGTTGAGGGGCGCTCACCTCGCTCCTGCCTCCGGCCCTCACGCCACCGGGCTCTCTCCCACAGAGGGCCTGCATCGACTTCGCCATCAGCGCCAAACCCCTGACCCGGCACATGCCGCAGAACAAGCAGAGTTTCCAGTACCGCATGTGGCAGTTCGTGGTGTCCCCGCCTTTCGAGTACACCATCATGGCCATGATCGCCCTCAACACCATCGTGCTCATGATGAAGGTGAGCCCTCCTCCCCGCGCGTGGCTTAACCACGCCCCCTGCTCCCCGCCCCACACACCCGTCCTCCCCTAGCAAGATGGCACCCACTAGAAGTTTCCCAGACAGACCGCACTCTGTTACCACCAAGCCCTTGTTCCTGCTGTTCCCTCTGCCTGTCACACGATTCCCAGCACTCCATCTGGCCAGCCCCTTCCGGCTGCCCCTGCAGAGCCCTTCCTCTGGTAAGCCTTCCCTGGTCTCCCAGGACCATATGAAGTCTTAGCAAGCATCCTATTTGATTTTTTTTTTTTAATATTTATTTATTTGGCTGTTGCACATCTTAGTTGCAGCATATGGGATCTTTAGTTGCAGCACAGTATCTCTTAATTTTGCATGTGAGATCTAGTTCCCTGACCAGGGATCGAACCTGGCACCCACTACTCTGGGAGCTCGGAGTCTTAGCCTCTGGACTACCAGGGAAGTCCCACCCTATCTGTTACCGCACGTGTCACAATATCAGTATTGGGTTGTCTGACAATCTGCCACCCACCTGTCTCAAGGGGCTGAGACAAGTCCTGATCACCGCTACATTCCAGGGGTTCAGAGAGGCCCTGACTCCAAGGGAACAAGAGCCCCCTGATAAATGTGTGATGAATGAAATGAGGAGGAAAGGGCAGGTAAGGACCTTGTAACCCTTAGAGCCAAGGAGCCTCTTCAGAGTGAAATGTCAGGACCTTTGACCCTGTGCTTTGGAGACCAGAGGTCTGAATTTGAGCCCAGCTCTACCGTTTAATTCACCACTGAACCTTGAGCTAGTGACCAGTGGCATGAGACGCACTGGTCATCTCCAAAGCCCCTGGTTTCCCTGTCAATGAAATGAGAATTATTTAAAAAATAGCACCTTCCATACGCCTGGTGGGGATTAGGGTTGAATGAGAAAATTCCTGCAAAGACATTAGCACATTTCTAGATTCTTAAAAACACTCTATAAATTTAGCTGTTGATTTTTTTAAACTCATGTTTTCTATTTTTGACTGTGCTGGGTCTTCATTGCTGCGCACAGGCTTTCTCTAGTGGCAGCAAGTGGAGGCTACTCTTCACTGCGGCACGTGGGCTTCTCACTGCAGTGGCTTCTCTTATTGGGGAGCACAGGCTCTAGGCATATGGGCTTCAGTAGTTGCAGCTAGCAGACCCACTCTAGTGCGTGGGTTCAGTAGTTGTAGCTAATGGGCTTAGTGGCTTCTCGGCATGTGGAATCTTCCCAGACCAGGGATTGAACCCATGTCCCCAGCATTGGCAGGGGGACTCCCATCCACTGCACCACCAGGGAAGTCCTAACTATTGATTTTGTTTGAATAGGCAAAAAAGCAGTGCCTGGTGTCACCTGAAAACTCATCTCTGCAAGCAAGTGCTTTTATCTTTCCATTGTTAAGATCATAAACACTTGTAAACAAACAAAAGACAGAAGGATAGAACAGCACAGCCCTTCTCAGCCCGCTCCCAGATCATCTGGGCATCTTGTTAAAATGCAGATTCCTCTTCAGAAGGGCCGGGTGGGCCTGGGACTCTGCATTTCTAACCAGTATCCCAGTGACGCTGATGCTCCAGGTCCCTGGACCACATCCTGATTATCCAGGCTCCTGTAAACACCCAGTCTCCATCCTCAGGGGCACCCATACAGAACTGCTCTGTTTGCTTAACTTATTTTTTTTCACGTTTTTTCAATTGAGTTGAAATTCACATAACACAATTCCCATTTCAAAGTGTACTGTTGTGTTTATTACATTCATCGTGTTTGCAACCACCACCCCAATTTCCAGAACATTTCCATCACTCCAAAAGGAAGCCCATCCCCATTAGCACTCATTCCCCATGCCCCTTCCCCCAGTCCCTGGCAACCACTCATCCACTTTCTGTCTCTATGGATGTACCTATTCTGGATATTTCATCTATTTTTTTAAGTACTTTAAATGATAGCACGCTATTTCACCCTTAAATTCTTCGGTATGCATTTCTGAAAAATCAGAACATTTTCCCACATGTTCTTATACTTGACAAGATTAGTGTTAACACCAGAAGATCCATATTGAGTTGTCCCCAAAATGTCTTTTACAGTGAGTTGTTGAGCCAAGATCTAAGTGGCTACACATGGTCTCCAATTTTTTTGTCTTTTAAATTTGTCTTCTGCCCCTCCACCCCCCGACCATTCCATGCCCCCCCCCATTATTAAGTTTCTAAGGAAACCAGATGAATTAAATGAAAACTGTCTCACCTCTGGGTGCATTGGTTTCCTCCATCTTCCGGATTTCCTGTAACCTGGTGATAGTGAAAAGACAGTGAAAGTGTTAGTCGCTCAGTTGTGTCCAACTCTTTGCAACCCCACGGACTGTAGCCCGCCAGGCTCCTCAGTCCATGAAATCCTCCAGGCAAGAAGGCTGGAGCAGGTTGCCAATTCCTACTCCAGGGGATCTTCCCAACCCAGGGACCAAACCCGGGTCTCCTGCATTGCAGGCAGATTCTTCACCATCTGAGCCACCAGGGGAGCCTTTACATGCAACCTGGTAGATAGGTGTAAAGGTTATGGATTCCATATGAAAGTGAAAGTCGCTCAGTCGTGTCTGACTCTTGAAACCCCGTGGACTGTAGCCCTCCAGGCTCTTCTGTCCATGGAATTCTCCAGGCAAGAATACTGGAGTGGGTTGCCATTTCCTTCTCCAGGGGATCTTCCCAACCCCAGGATCGAACTCCAGTTTCCAGCATCACAGACAGATTCTTTACCATCTGAGCCACCATAGATTCCATATGCCACAGGGCAGCTAAGCCCTCAAGCCACAGCCATTGACCCCACGTGCCCTAGAGTCCATGTTTTGCAACAAGAGAAGCCACCACAATGAAAAACCCACACGCCACAACTAGAGAAAGTCCAAGCAGCAGCCAAGACTCAGCGTAGCCATAAATAAGTAAATAAAAGTTTTGAAAATTACAAAGAAGATGCTGTAGACATCCTCCTGCATCACAAGGAGCCCCATCCGGCCAGGCTGTCCCAGGACTGTTCCAGGATCTTGGCTGTTAAGTAAGACAGGGCTCAAGAAAGGAATTTTTGCTTTGATGTGAAAAGATGAGCTGAGCCAGTGAAGAGCTGGGCTGCAGCTCAGGCTGGCTCCACAGAACATCAAGAGGGAAGCCAAGTGTCCCAGCCCCGCCTGCCCTGAGGAAAAGACAGCCATGAAGCCACCCCCGCACCCCTACATGTGTTCCCCAATACCATGCCCACTGACCCCACCTCTCTCCCTCCTTTCTCATCTAGTTCTACGGGGCCTCTGTTGCTTATGAGAATGCTCTGAGAGTATTCAACATCGTCTTCACCTCCCTCTTCTCACTGGAATGTGTGCTCAAAGTCATGGCTTTTGGGATTCTGGTAAGTCCGGCCATGGGGCTAAAGCTGTGGGTTAAGGGAGAGCCCAGAGGAGTGCTGGGTGCTGGCAGTGGTCTCCTCACCTGGCCCCTCTGCCCCCAACCCCAGTGGTGACTTGAGCGTCCCTCCAGTGCACACAGATCCCATATGCTTAGGTGTTCTCATACTTCCCAAGTAACACCAAACTCTGTGCATCTTATTAAATGATGTGATGAGAGAGGGTAATTATGATTTTGGAGATAAGGAAACGGAGATCCAGACAAGCCGAGTCCATAGTATTCAAACTGTTCTAGCCACAATCTGCAGTAAGAAATACGCTTTGCAATGGAGCCCAATACACAGAAGTACATGCATGCATGCATCCTAAGTCGCTTCAGTCGTGCCCGACTCTTTGCAACCCCTGGACAGTAGCCTGCCAGGCTCCTCTGTCGGTGGGACTCTCCAGGCAGGATAATGGAGTGGGTTGTCATGCCCTCCTCCAGGGGATCTTCCCGACCCAGGGATGGAACCCACATCTCTTATGTCTCCTGCATTAGCAGGTGGGCTGTTTACCACTAGCACCATCTGGGAAGCCCACACAGAAGTGCAGACAACCGAAATGAAATTTTCTCAGAATCCATCTCTCCCGTTAGAATATACCCTATACTCTGAGGTTGTCTATTTTCTTGATTCCATGTTCGCACCCCACCCCCTTTTTTTATTTGCCGGTCCCACAGCATATGGGATCTTAGTTCCTCAGCCAGGGATGGAACCTCCACCCCCTGCAGTGGAAGCACAGAGTCTTAACCACTGTCCTGCCAGGAAAGTACTGCCCCCTCCTTTTTATAATGTAATTCATGACCCACTAACAAGTACAAGTGGCCTTAACCTGAGGTCTGTTGACTCCCAAAGGGATCTGTGGATAGGGGACAGATTTCTGTGAGGGGACCCATGAAATGAGATGTGAAAAAATTACACTTGTATTTTTCACCAGCCGCTAATTGGACTTTAGAGTTTCCTTCTGTCTTAAAAGTAGACGGCAGACCCCCCAGGGTTACCAATATGATCTGTGCCACTGAATCAAATCACACGTTCTCATACTGAATCCAAGAGCTTGCAGGTACGTCAGCCCTCCGTATCTGTAGGTTCTGCATCCGAGGACTCAACCCATTTGATTGGCGGTTGGTTGAATCCACAGATGTGAGACCTGAGGATATGGAGGCCCACCTGTCAAGCACTTGAGAATATGCTTAGCCCACCTCTCTAAGAAGAATGACCTGCAGCTTATGGTGTTAGCAGACGGAGGCTGGGTTCTCACCTCAGCTTCCTGAGATGGTAAAAAGTGTCAGCTTTGGCACAAGACAGACCTCGAGTCTGATTGTATTCAGGCTGTGTCACCTCCGCTCTCTCCTCCGTCACAAGAAAAGCCCATCCTCTGTGTCTCCCTCAGAAGAGCTCTTGCAAACCTCAAATGCAAGTAATGCGAGTCTGGAGACTGAGGGGGAAGCCTGGCATGTTGTGAGTGCTAAGTTACTTCAGTCTGTCCGACTCATTTGCAACCCTATGGACTGTAGCCTGCCAGGCTCCTCTGTCCATGGGTTTCTCCAGGCAAGAATACTGGAGTAGATTTCCATGCCCTCCTCCAGGGGATCTTCCTGACCCAGGGATCGAACCTGCATCTCCTGCACTGGCAGGCGGTTCTTTATCACTGAGCCACCTGGGAAGTCCTGGAGCACCCATACTTGAGCACTCAGCCCCTTTCTAGACATGTGACCAAAAGCAAAGCATTCAGCCCCTTTGCTTTTGTGTCTACATCTACAACATGAGAGAACCACACACCCAGCCAGAGCTGAGGGGATCATGAGCATGGACCCAACTGCCCAACGCAGTTGTGTCTTATGATTTTTTTTTCCCCCAGTCAGTGTTCTGGTGGTAAAGTGATGCAATCTGCCAGGGCCTGGAACCCCATCTCCTCCACCCCTGATAATCCTGCACAGTTCTGCACTGAGCCTTCCCCTTCAGTCTTAGATGAAACCCCAAGTTCCCCATGTGGAATTTAAATGATAGAAGGGAAGCTTCTAGTCCAGGGGGCTTGAAGCATGTGGCCAGCCACCTAGAAAGTTGTATTTGTGGCCCCGCATAAGTAGAGCCTGAGACGAGAATTGAATGCAAGGGATTTATCTGGAAGGTGACCCCAGGAAGCCTCATAAGAGAGAGAGGGAGTGAGACAGAGAAGGGAAGGCTGCCAGCACAGGGTGTCTTGTTGAGCAGCTTAGCAGTGCTGGCAACTGGAGTGCAGTTCCATGGAAGACCTCTGAGAGGCAGCAGAGATCACATACTCTGGTCATCTCACCCATGGTGAGGGAGCTGGGGTATTTGTCCCCCAGGGCTCATAAGCCATAATGAAGAGCTGCTCCCAAAGAAGCTGTTAATTACCCCCAACAAGGATGCTGCTACAGAACACCCCTGGGCAGAGTGACGAGGTTGCACAGTCAAATATGATTACATATGGGTAGGACCCTAGCAGCAGCTAAATACCCAAAAGTGCCTGTGGAAACTGAGTTCCTCTCAATCCTAAAACAACATCCATCTATTGAGAACCTGCATGCATGCATGCTTAGTCATGTCTGACTCTGCAACCCCATGGACTAGCCCGCCAGGCTCTTCTGTCCATGGGATTTTCCAGGCAAGAATACTGGCATGGGTTGCCATTTCCTCCTCCAGGAGACCTTCCCAACCCAGAGATCGAACCAGCATCTCCTGAGTCTCCTGCATTGGCAGGCAGATTTTTTACCACTGAACCACCTGGGAAGCCCTACTGTATACCAGACCCCACACTCAGTGACTCACACGCATTATCAGACTGTTGTTATACCCTTATGTTCCATAAGAGGGCCTTGAGGCCAAAGCAGTCCAACTCTGAGGACATTTGATTCATACATGCTAGAAGAATTTGATCCTGAGAAGCACGGCTCCAAAGCCCAGGTCCATCTCTGTGAGGCAGAGGGGCTGCTGCTGTGTGAGATGCTTAGGGGAGAAGCTGACTGTTTAGAATGGCGTCCAAGCTCTGTCCCACCCTCTGCTTTTGTGAGAATGCTGGGAAAGCCTGTGTTTAGCGTGGGGCCCACTGAACCTTGAGAGAAGAGCTATTTGAGCCACACCCTTAGATCCAGGCAGAGGTGCTTCCTCACTGTGGGCTCAAGCTGTGTGACATATTTCAGTGTTTTAACAGCAGCATACTATACCTGTGTCCCAGTTGCACCAAAATCCAGCCCAGGGATGTATCAGTCATGATAGATCAAATTAAGCTGCAGTAACAAACAGCCCCCATATTTCAGTTGCTCCAGTCAACAAAGGGTTTGTGGACACCCAGCAGGAGTGGAGCGGGGGTGGGGGAGCTGTTTGCCTTCAATTACTCAGAGATCCAGGCTCACGGAGCAGCTGCCACCTGGAGCAGCTGCCACCTGGAACACTGCTGGTCACCAGACCCAGGGTGAAGAGAGTTCTGGCGAGTACTGTGCTTGCCCAGAGGGGAATCCTGCTGCCTCTTGTTCACAACCCATTGGCTATAACTGGACTCACAGCCTTGTGTGTAACTAGATACACAAGGTGACCAGGAAACGGAGGCACAGAGAGGTTAAGTCATTGGCCCGCAGCCACATGGCTGGATGACAGTATAGCTGGGATGTGAGCCCAGAGGCCATTGTCTTAGCGAGTTTGCTATAAGCACAGTCCTGATTCAGCGTGGTCCTGTCCATGGACCCTGGATTGGCCCAGATTTGGGTTCAAATCCTGTTTCTTCACCTCTGTGATGCCTGAGGTGAGCAACTTTGCTCTCTGAGCCTCAGTTGCCTTGTATAAAACAGGTGATAAGCCTTCCCTCTGACGGTCTTTGCAAGGATCCCAGTGACGTCAATTATGATGCATCCGAGGTCTCAGGGGAGCCTTGGAACTGCTGGAGAATCAAGGCACAGCCCAGAAGGGCAGCCCTGTCGCCCCTCGACCAGTGAGGCTGAAACAGCACCTGGAGGGGCCCCCCTCTGGGATCAAGCAAGCCATGGGAAGGCAGAGGGGGTCTCAGGGAGGGAGGGGGCACTCAGAGTACATGATATCTGAACAGCAAGGTACATTCTGCTGTTTGATTGACTGTAACTGTTCCGGGCACTCAGTCTGGTCTGCAGCTGTGCCTCTAATGGGCCCCCTGGGCTGGACATGGGGGCTAGCCCTGGAGCCCTGCGTTGGCATGTCTATCTTGTGGGTCCCCATTCTAGAATTATTTTCGCGATGCCTGGAACATCTTCGACTTTGTGACTGTTCTGGGCAGCATCACCGACATCCTCGTGACCGAGTTTGGGGTAAGTGTCCCGCCAGCTTCTCTCCGGGCAGTTCCTGGCTGGGCTGGGAGAGGTGAGGAGGAGGTCCCAGAGGAGCAGAGGGTCCCGACAGCCACAGCTGGGCAAGCCAGCACTTGACCTTGACCAAAGAGGGGTAAGCGGGGGCCCCCGGGATCAAGGCAGCCCTTCAGGGGGCTATGTGGGGAGACGGGGGTGTCCAAAGCCCCCAGCGCTGCAGTGTGAATTCCCTGCATCTTGGCTACTGATGTATGAATAGATACTGTGGGTAAGCTCATTGAGAAAACAAAGACACTTAAAGGATCTCAAGGCTGAGCCCTGCCCTCCAAACAGCACAGTGTTGAGGGTCCAAAGGGAACCAGCTTCAAGTCTATCCTGCTTGAACTAACCATCTTCTGGCTCATGGGCAGGAGGGAGCCACGGCTCTCAGGTTAATGGGGGAACACCCTTCCCAGGACTTTAGGAGGGTCCCCTGGACATGTGTCTTCCTGTATCCCCAGGCCTGGCAGGTTCCCAGTGTGGGGGTCTCTGGATGTAAGTGTGGTGGGCTGTGGGCCACATCGTCTTTCCCCCTTGTCTGGAAGATTCAGGGTCCCAGAGCTGCTGTCTCAGACCCCTTCCTTGGCCATTTGCCAGTGAGCCCAGGCTTGAGGGCCCTTGGGAGGCTGGGGGGAGGGTAGGAGATCCTCGCAGAGGAAGCAAAAGGGCAAAGAATGTCAGAGCCAAGGGCCAGGGGTAGTATCAACCTTGTCATAATAACAACAAAAATAAATGATAGGTGACAAGAATCATGCACTCACTGCATGCCAGGCTCTGTGCCAAGCGTTTTATGGATTAACTCATGGTTCAGGTTGGGAGGTTCAGGTTAGTAGGTTCAACTGAAGGGATCTGAAGGCAGAGACCACTCACCGGGCAGAAGGGAAGGAGCCCAGTCACCGTGAGGAGCTGTTGCCTGCCCAGGTGCTGAAGTCAGAGAGGGGCTACCTGGTGGAAACTGTGGGCACCGAGGGACGGAGCACCCACCAAAGGCAGGCCAAACCAGGCACAGATCATCAGCAGAAATACCCTACCCTTCTCTCCTCCCACCCTCTATCTCCTGCCACCCACTTCCACTGGCCAAACCCAGCCAGAAAGGAGCCAGGAGGCCGGAAAGCCAGGGCAATTCTCAGAACAGGCAGAGAACAGAGAGTAGACCTGGGTGGGGCGAGGCCCAAGGAAGAGGGTGTTGCCCCATTTCACAGATGAGGAAGCAGATGCTCAGGAAAATGAGGGACACACCTCAGGGCCTGCAGCCAGGCCTGGTGACTCCTGGGGGCACGGTGGTGCTCCCTGGGGCATCCCTAACTGAGCCCCTGGCAGAAAGGGATCATTTGGGCCCCTTTTCTGCCCTGTCAGCCTCGTACAACTGGGAAGCTCCACCAAAGAGGGACCATTCTCTAACCCATCTGCCAACACCCCCACCCAAGTGGTATTCTGGCCACAATTCCTTGCCTTCAGCTCCAGTGAACCCAAAGTTCCCCCTTCCCTCGTCTCAGCCCTGACACCTTCCTCTAGAGAGGTCATGCCCAGCTGGGGGCTATCCCCATTGGGGTACCTCCATCTGGCCACTGTCCTCTCCCTGGCAGAGAGCCAGAGCTTAGACCTCATTGTCTGTCTGAGGTTTTTAAGAGGTCTGGGCTCCTCCTGACAATCAAAATTATCTTGCCACCCACCCAAAGATAAGACAGCCTTGAACCAAAATCTCTCTGGATCAAGATCTTAGAAGAGGTGACCCACCACCCCAGTAGGGCAGGTAGAGGAAGTTGGTTGAAGCTCTGGTTGCCAGTAAGAGATCTGTAGGATTGGACCCCAGTGGCTTGTTCTCCCGACTACAAGATGTGGGAAGGAAGGATGGGGCATGGGATCCAATTCAGGGATGTCAGGACTGTTGTAGTAGTCAAACAGCCCTCCCTACAAGCTGTTTGACCTTGGGTAACTTGTATTACCTCTTCTCGTCCTGAATCTGGGACTAACCTTCATAACCAACCTCATCAGACCCTTGGAAGCCTCACGTTCACCCATGCATTCATAGAAGTGCACATTAAGCACCTGCTGTATGCCAGGCACTGGTAGAGGTGCCGAGGACAGAGCAAAACAGACAAGAATGCCTGCCCCCGGAGGGCTGACACTCTAGGACAGGAGAGGGCAACTGTGAACAAATCAGACTGCTTGACGTAAAGTGCTTGGCACAGAACCAGCCAGGAATTAGTTCACGAATGGTGGTTATTATTATTGTTCTTGCTGTTATTACTGTGAATGAACTTGGGGTTGAGATCTGTTAGGCAGCACCCCAGCCCTGAATTCTAATCACTTGGTGGGAAAGATAGAGGGTGGGCATTTGGACCCTTTTACTTTTAGGAGGATAAACTCCCAACCTGGAGGCAGGGTGGGGATGGGCTGGGGGTGGGGGGTGGTCACCCTACTGAGCAAAGAGCCCTCAGCAGCCCCTTTCTGCCTCCCAGGTAAGCCCACTAGGTCTGAAGGCAGCGTTCAGCCAGGCTGAGGCAGGGGGAGCCAGACCACTGGGAGAGCAAGTCCCCAGGGTTTTGGGGGAGGGGGAGAGGGTGTGAGGCCCATTGGGCCTCAGCTGCGCCCCCAAGTGGCTGGGGTGACATGGGTTTGCCCTGCGTGCGATGGATAATGACTGTGTTTCTTGTCTTGTCTCTTTTCATGCCTGCTCTTTAAACTGTATATTGGCACAACGCCGTCTGAAAAACTCATCCAATCAAAATGCACTATGAAATTCATTTGTTCATCCATGACGTGGTCTGTGTGTTCATACACCAATGACTATCTCCCAACCCACCACCACCACCCCCACTCCCCGCCCGGGAACCGAAACCCATTGGTTTTTTGGCACTGGTTACAAATCAACCTAAAAAACGCTGAACACGCCTCCCCAACTGCCCCCGCCCGCCCGCTCCCCCTCCATCTTCAACATCTGCATCTAGAATCCGGTTGGTCTTACTTCTTTCTGAAGTCTAAATGCCTTACATTAACTGTGAACGCATCTTCTCGCATCAGCATTGCATGTCACGCCCTGGGCTTTTTAAACTTGGATTGCCTGATGCACCCTCCTATCCCCGCTGGGTCTGTCTGTCAGTCTCTCCAAACCCTCCTGACTTCCCTCCTCCCCTCATTCCCACAGTCTCTCTTCCTCTGGTTTTTATTGGGTTTCTGAGTTGGGGTTTTCTGTTGGGGTTGGTTTGTGTCTTCTGCAAAGAGAAGGATGGGTTTGCCCCCCAGGCAGCGCCTCCCCTAGGACAGGCTGGCTGGCTGCGTCTCCCACCCCATTCCTTACACACAGCCCTGTACTCAGAGCCCTCAGCCACTCTCTCAGCACTCCTGTCCCAGTTCAGCTCCATGGAGCCCCGGGGCCCCAGGAAATCTCCACCAGTCCCTTACCCCATTCCAAGCCCATGAGCTCTTCCGGTTTGAGGACCAGTGATGTGCATCTCCAAGTCTGATGGAGGAGGTCTGAGGGCCCTGCAGTGTGTGGGCAAAGAGGCTCAGGTGAGGCGGACACAAAAAAGCCAGGACTCAGGTCTTGCTGCTTCCAGGTGGGCCAGCCACCTGACGCCCTCTCCTGGAGCCCTGAGATGCAGGGGCTTCTGTCCCCCTCCCCCCACCCAGACATAGTCCCTATACACGCATGCTGTCTGCTCTTTCCTGTTCAGCCTCTGACTCTCCTCTCTTTCTCTCTGTCTCCCTTTGTCGCTGTCTCTGTCTCTCTTTCCCTTTCTCTTTTTTGCTCTTGCAGTCTTCCTGTCTTGATCCTCCCCCACCCACCCCCCCCCCCACACACACACAGTCCCTCCCTTCTGTTATATCCATCCACCCTGCACACACCCGCACCCCCACCCCGGATGCCCCGTCTCCGTCTCTCCCTCGCCTAACTTATTCGGCTCCCTACATAACTGCACACTCCTCCCTCTGTTCAATCCCACTTGGGGACTTCCCTGGTAGTCCAGTGGCTAAGATTCTGTGCCCCAAGTGCAGGGGGCCTGGGTTCAATCCCTGGTCAGGGAACTAAGATCCCACATGCCACAACTGAAAGATCCCACAGGCTGCAGCTAAGACGTGGTGCAGCCAAACAAATAAATAAGTATTTTAAAAAGAGAGAGAGAGAAGAAGTCCCACCTGCCTCTGCCCCTCCCCCACCCTCCCCTGAGCGCCTTTGAAGGATGCCTCTCAATGGCATCTTTGCACCAGGATCTCCTCTCCCCTGCTAGTTAGCCATACATAAGCACTCACCCACTAGACACTTAATGAACCCCAATTCAGTGCCCCAGATTGGGGGGTTGGATAGAGGCAGACACCATCACTGCCCCCTCCCCCATCGCATCACCTAGTCGTGTAGTGAGGGGGGGGAGGGTAGGCATTGGTCAAATAAGCCCTGAAACACACTTGAAATTTAACTGTGTTGCACGCTGAAGTATAAACAGTGTTAACAAGGTGGAGAGGGGGAGAAAAGGGCATTGGAGGCCCAGGATAGCACATGCAAAGGTCCTGGGGCAGATCAGAGCATGCAGGGGCCAGGGTCTTCAAGTGAGAGGATGTGGCTAGAGCAAAGAGTGGAGGAAGGCTGATCTGGAAAAAGTGAAGAGGTCAGAAGGGGACAGGACTGGGCCTTGTTGTGGGGGTCTGGGAGGATCTGGAGCAGAGGAGGTGTGGTAGGAAGTGTGGTTACACCAGACGCTGCAGCTGCAGAGCAGGGAGTAGGAAGGCAGGGGGCTGGGCTGGAAGTGAGCACCAGGAATCCCAGTGAGAGATGACATCAGAAGAGGGAGGGAACAATCGGAGGACTGGCCATCTGAGCAGGGGCCTCTCCAGGACCTGGAGATGGGTCGGGTCTGGGCTGGGGGTAGACAGAAACACCTCAAGGGTTTGAGTCTGGCTTGAACCATGAGACAGAAGTTAGGGAATGCCAGGAGAGGGTCAGGTAATGGGAAGAGCACAGGTGTGGGCACAGTAGGCTTGACGGGCACCCTGGAAGAAGTCAGGTAGGCAGGTGGTTATGGGAGCTGGATTCCCAGGCAAGATCTGGGCTGGAGATGGGGTCTTCAAGTGGCAGGATTTCTCTGGAGCACTGAGGTCAGTGGTTCCCACGTCCTTCTAAGCACTCACATCCCCTGCACACAGCAAGCCTTCCAGGGCCTGCATCCCTCCCCTTCAGCCTAGAACCAGGAAGCACTAGGCAGGGTTGGAGGAGAGGACTGATCCTTCGCGGCTGTGGACAGAAAGATGGAAACTAGGAAGAAGGAAGTCAGAAGTTCTGCAGGTACTTGAAGGACTCTATGCAGACCCAGGGGGAGATAGAAGAATGGATGAGGGCAAACTAGAAACTTCCCCTGTCCTGTCACCCAGACCTCTTTCACCTCTACCCCCTCCCCCGCCCCCTGTGTGTCTCCTCTCTCCCTGGCTCAAAGAAGGGCAGCATGCTCTCTGCACGCGTCTCCCGGCAAAGCCCCCTTGCTTCTCCTGCATGGTGGCAGCTCCCACCTCCTGCTCTGCCCCCAGCCCCCAGAGGCTGCTTCCAGGGCCTGTCTGCCTTTGCATGAATCCACATGTTATGCCCCGCTCCATGAAGGGATGGCTCGTACTCTGGGGGGTGGGTGGGAGGGGACTGGGGACACCTGGGCCGTCGGCCCTGGTCCCAAATGGGTGGCCGAGCAGGGCTGGGAGTCAGGTCCACAGGGCACGGAGGGTGACTTTCAGTCAAGCTGGGTTGGGAGGGTTTATTTAAGGCACTCGAGACATTCTCATTCTGGTTGGGCCCCGTGTGGTCAGGGTAGGAGCCCCATACCCCTCCTCCATCCTAAATGTCTACCTAAGGGTCAACTGATATGTTCCAGAGAGCATCCCAGACTTTTCTGGCAAACCCAGAGGCCTCTTACCATCTTTAGAAATTCCTTGAACCACCCCTCCCATTCCTGCCTCTCATCTCCCAGGCCAGAATTAGCTAGATCCAGTGTCTGGGAAACCCCCAAGAAGCACTAGATAGATTGCCCATATAATTCATTGTCCAAACTTTTGAGGCCAAAAGGGTCGCTGAAAAGGGGGCAACCTGAATGACCACCCCTGTGCCATTTGTGGGGTGAGGGCTAGGCCAGTTTTGACGCTGCTACATGGCCTTATCTAGAGCTTCTCCTAGTCCCCTGGTGGCCCCTCTGCTTCCAACCCACTGATGAGTGGTGGTTTCTGGGCCTGCCTAAAATGCCTCATACCACAAATACCTCTGGTCCCCAAGCAGATACCAGAAGCCAGGAAACCCGTTCCATTTCTAGGAACCTTGGTGAACTGGAGGACACGTGGCCTGCTTCAAGGCAGGCGGCCACATCTAAGCCTCAAGTAACTGCTACCAGCAGAAGCAGCCTCAGGATGGCCCAAAAGGCAGATTTGAGGGCAAAAATCTGACTTAAATGGGCAACTATTTTTAATTTCTAAAAGAAAACTCCTTGGGCCCAACAAAATAGTTTCCTTGGCCAGATTTGGTCCATGCGTGACTTCCAGTCTCTGGCACCCCAGCAGCACCCTTGAAGCCCCAGCAGGCAAGCCCCTGGACAGTCACGTGGCAACCATCTAGTCACCGAGACCCAACAGCCCTGTCTCCCCACCCCCACCCCACCCGGGGTTCTGGCTCGGGAGGGAGGAACTAGAGGCAGTGACTGCCTTTGAGCAGAGGCAGGGTCCACCCAGGGAGGTCCTGCGGGCAGGGACAGCCTCACCTCCCGGCCCCCAGCACCAGCCCCTCGGTGGACTTGGGCTGATGGCGAGCTCACCCACCCACGGGCGCTGCGCACTTCCTGCTTCCCGCAGGCCTGGTCCCGCGCTACTCCACCCAGTCCCAGAAGCTGAGAAGCCATCCCTGAGAGGGGGGAAAGGGCCCCAAATGCATCTTCTCCGACTCAGCGGGCAGCGAGGACTCGCCCTGCAGCCGAACAGCCCCAGCTCCCTCCCGTCCTCCCCATTCCCGCTCGCCAAGGGGGTAAGAAAAGATGCTCTTCCGCTTCTCCGATTGGCTCAAGCCGCTGCTCCTCTTGGCCGTGGGGTGAGGTCAGGGCGGGCAGGAGCGGGTGGGCAGCTCGGCAGGGCAGGGTGCCCGGTGAGTCCCACGACAGATGCATTTCTGGCCCGGAGCATAACATGCCCTCGGAACCCGCACATGTCCACCAGGCCTGAGCGTGCTGGCTGCCCCCACCCCGCCCTGGTGTTTGTGCATCGTACACGTGTGATGGATTCGGCAACTTGACCCGCTTGTGTCCTATCGTCTCAGTGCATTTGGTTGTTGGGAGAAACAAAAACCATCTCGATTTTTTTCCTGATTGGATGATTCGGATATATTTTCTTTCCTTGTTCTTTTGTTATTTCTTCCCCACCCCACCCACCCCCATTCCTTTCTCTTCCTTCCTTTTTCTTTCCTTTCCCCTTTGCGGATGGGGCTGGCAGGGAGGGTTTATGCTTTTGAGTTGATGCCTTTTCCTCCCTCTCACCCTTTCTCCTCCCCATCCCCTACTTCATTTTTTTGAGTTTTTTTCCTCCGCACCATTGCATTAATAGAGCTTTCTCTCCTCTCCCTCCTTATTTGGGGTCTGGCTTGCTTTTTCCTGTTGGTTGGCTTCATGTAGGGGCCTCTGTGAGTGGTGACAGCTCTGAGCCCCTGGGGGTGGGTGAATGGTCACCCCTCTTTCTCCATCTCCCCAGAATAACTTCATCAACTTGAGCTTCCTCCGCCTCTTCCGAGCTGCCCGGCTCATCAAACTCCTCCGTCAGGGTTACACCATCCGAATTCTTCTCTGGACCTTTGTGCAGTCCTTCAAGGTGAGCCCCAGCCCCTGCCCCTGCCCCTGCCAGGCTAAGAAGAAAAATCAGGATCTCTCCCCCACCCTCACCCCCCTGCCTGCTCTGGTTGAATCTAGAAATCATGTGGAAATGCCTTTATTAATATCATATACCTTACTGGGAATGTGTTATATGCAGGACTCTTTTCTAACTTCCTGCCCCCGGTATGTCTTGAGGGCTCCAAAGGGAATCTCCCAGAGCCACCAAAGATGCCTATCATCCCTGGCACCACTGGCAGCATGCGGCCACCCAACCTGCGGGGGTTGAGCACTGGGACCAGTGAGGGAAACGGCATGGGTAAGGGGCACCCAGCACTATTCTTCATTGCCTTCCTTCCCACCAGGCCCTGCCCTATGTCTGTCTACTGATTGCCATGCTTTTTTTCATCTACGCCATCATTGGGATGCAGGTGAGTGCCAGCCCCCTAATGTTCCGAGAGCACTCCCAAGGAGGGCCACCCCGCTTAGGTAGGGGTGGGTTAGGGGAGCCCGTTTCAGAGAGGCATCACTGTAGATTGAGTGGAGTTTTTCTGAAGCTTCTGGCACCCATGGCCACTCCTAGTCATCATTATCTAATTCCCCAGGTGTTTGGCAACATTGGCATCGATGTGGAGGACGAGGACAGTGATGAAGATGAATTCCAAATCACTGAGCACAATAACTTCCGGACCTTCTTCCAGGCCCTCATGCTTCTCTTCCGGTGAGGCAGGGGCACGCTTTTATCCTTCTCTTCCAGTGGTGGGCGTGTCCTCGTCTTTCTCTTCCGGTGGGGGCGTGCCCTCTACCTTTTGTTCCACTGAGCTTTGGGGTGGGTGTGGAGCGGCCCAAAGACCCTAACAGGGCAGAAGCTGAAAGCCCTGGGATGCAAGCATGAAGGCATTTTTCAGGGATTAGCTCATAGAATCTTCTTGAGGATCCTGTCAAGGGATTCTTGGCAACTGCACCTAACAGATGAGAAAACATTCTTACAGACTCTAAATAGACCGCTGAGGCTTGGTTCTTAATTCTGATTGCACTTAGGGTTCCTTCCTTCATTCATCAGAGGTTTATTGAGCACTTGTTGTATTTACTGCTGTAAATACTGAGAACAAAGCAGAGACAACATTCTCTGCCCTCTGAATGCTTATATTTCCATAGGGGAGGCAGACAATCAGTAATCTAATCATAGAAGGCAGGAGGAGAAGGAGAAGACAGTGGATGAGATGGTTGGATGGCATCACCAACTCGGTGGACATGAGTTTGAGCAAGCTCAAGAGAGAGTTGGTGATGGACAGGGAGGCCTGGTGTGCTACAGTCCATGGGGTCACAAAGAGTCAGACACGACTGAGCGAGTGAACTGAACTGAATTATAAAGGATATTATGAGGGAAAGAGGATATGGTAAGATTAAGGATATTATAAGATTAAGGGGGGAAAGGAAGCATGAAAGAACAAGTAATGTATGATTGCACTTACATGAGGTACCCAAAATGGGCAAATTCTTAGGGAAAAAACTATTCAATATCAATATTGTCAGGGGCTGGGGAAGAGGAGCAGTGTAGTTAGTGTTTAATGGGATACAAGTTTTCAGTTTGGGAGGATAAAATGGTTCTGGAGATGGATAGTGCTAATGGTTGCACAGCATTCTAAATGTGCTTCAGTTCATTCAGTCACTCAGTCCTGTCTGACTCTTTGCAACCCCATGGACTGCAGCATGCCGGGCTTCCCTGTCCATTCCCAACTCCCAGAGCTTGCTCAAACTCATGTCCATCGAGTGGGTGATGCCATCCAACCATCTCATCCTCTGTCTCCCCCTTCTCCTCCTGCCTTCAATCTTTCTCATCATCAGGGTCTTTTCCAGTGAGTCAGTTCTTCTCATCAAGTGGCCATAGTATTGGAGCTTAGCTTCAGCATCAATCCTTCCAATGAATATTTGGGACTGATTTCTTTTAGGATGGACTGGTTTGATCTCCTTTCAGTCCAAGGGACTCTCAAGAGTCTTCTCCAACACCACACAGTTCAAAAGCATCAATTCTTCGACGTTCAGCTAAATGTGCTTATTACCATTGAATTATACACTTAAATGTTTAAGATTATAATATTTATGTATATTTTGTCACAAGTATTTTCTCATTTAATAACAACCAAAAGAAAGAAATGGAGGCATAATGGGTCTTGCCTCCCTTGAGGGAGATGATATTTGAGCAAAATAGTTGAGGAAGGGAGCCATGTGGATATCTGGGGAAGGGCAGTTCAGGTGGAGGGCATGATACGTGCAAAGGTCCTGAGGCAGGAGCACAGCTGTCATGTTGGAGGACAAGGAACCCAATGCACCTGGAGCAGAGTAATCTAGGGAGAAAGAAATAAGAAATGACAGTCACCTAGAGAGAGGGAAGTTTCTAAAACATATCTGTATCTCCAAGCCAGTTCACTTTAATACCAAGTCTGTGGGAGTGGGGGGCATTGGCATCAGCATTTTAAAAAAACATTCTCCTTGGGCTTTAAGGCACAGCCAAGGATGAGAATTCCTCCCCCTCTCTAGGCTCAAAGAGGAGAAAAAGTGATTTACCTGGGACCCAAACCCACATCAGTCCAGCTCCAGAGCTTAAGTGTTTAACCTTAGCACTCTGCCTCCCTGGGAGTAGGTGTTGGTTGTCCAGGGCTGCATATCCAGGTCACTGATGCCCCCTCTCTTCCTCAGGAGTGCCACTGGGGAGGCTTGGCACAACATCATGCTTTCCTGCCTCAGCGGGAAACCCTGTGATAAGAACTCTGGCATCCTGACTCACGAATGCGGCAATGAATTTGCTTATTTTTACTTCGTTTCCTTCATCTTCCTCTGCTCGTTTCTGGTGAGTCCGTGGACATGTGTAGGAAAGCTTCCTAGACCTCAGGGGTGTGAATTCTCTGGAATGTGGCTGTCACACACTTTTTACCTCCAAGACTTCTCTGGACCAGCCCTCGATTAGGTTAACCAGGGTTTCTCACCCATGACACTCGTGACATTGGGGGCTGGATCATTCTCCGATGAAAGCTGTTCTGTGCCTGCTCGCATCCCTGGCCTTGGTCCGCTAGATGACAGTAGCTCATACCCCGCCACTCTCCCAGCTGTGACAACCAAAGATGTCTCCAGACATTATCAAGTATCCCCTAAAGGAGGGAGCAGAATCTCCCCCCTTTTGAGACCTGCTGTGTATGCTGAGAGAAAAACTAACGGAGCTCAGAGCTTGCCCCAGCTCCCATCTAGTTGAGCTGTAGGAGACTCCCACCTGCCCTCTGAAAGGTGTGTGCCTTCCTCTATATGATCAGGAGGCAGGAAAAAGTCAGCCACGTGAACATTCTCTGGAGGCTGTGGGGCTTTGCAAAAAAACTGAAAGGTTTTCACTAGTAAAAGATGAATTTGTTAAAAGGAGGAATCTCCTCAGACCTGAGAATATAATTCACTGTCAGACTGCAAAAAGGAACTAGGAATTAAAATATACATATCAGGAACCTGCATCCTGTTCTGTCTTTCTCTCTCTCTCTCTGGGGTCTCATCTCAGCAAATCTTTTCTGTTTTCCGTTCTTCCTGGAATGGTTTGAGCACAGTCAGAAGAATTGAAATGATCTAGGTATTTCAGGCAGAGGGGATTTAATATAGGGATTGGCTACACA
Source organism: Bos grunniens (assembly GCF_055505025.1). Lineage (NCBI taxonomy): Eukaryota > Metazoa > Chordata > Mammalia > Artiodactyla > Bovidae > Bos > Bos grunniens. The sequence goes on from NC_141171.1 coordinate 12,445,318, forward strand.
GGGTTGAAAGGGCAAACAGATAACGCTGACGTCACCAGGGATTAACCGTGGCAGGAAGGCCAGGGCTGGGGTATTAAAAGGAAAAGAGGGTGTTGACAGCCAACTCAGCCACCATGGCACCCCTGCCCTGGCACCCTGGCTGTATGCTGCCCCCAGACAACTGAAGACAGTGTTCTGTGGCTGCTGTCACAAAGAACCACAAACTTGATGGCTGAGAACAACAAAAATTGATCCTGCCACAGTTCTGGAGGCTAGAAGCCTGGCCGTGGTGTTGGCAGAGCCATGATCCCTCCAGAGCAGTTAGGAGAGGATCCTTCCTGGCCTGCCGCTTCTGATGGCCACAGGTGTTCCTTGACTTGTGGCAGCATCTCCCCAGTCACTGGCTCTGTCCTCACATGGTCGTCTTCATGTGTGACTGTGTCCAGACTTCCCTCTTATGAGGACAGCAGTCATATGGAATTTAGCCCACCTTGATCCAGTGTGATCTCATCTTAAACTGACAATGAGAGTACAAAGACCATTTTTTCCAAATAAAGTCACATTCGCAGGAACTGGGGGCCAGGATTTGAATGTATCTCATGGGGACACAGTTCAGTCCACAACACAGAGCCATGTGGGAAGCAGAAGGAGTCTCCTCTCCTCCTAGTCTCTCCTCCCCAGGTTGGCCTCCCTCCCACTCGTGGCTCCTGCTGGCAGGATATAAGCTGCCCAAGGAGTATGGGAGCTATTGTATTCAGACCCCAGCCCAAACACCAGCATCTCTCAGCAAAAGCCCAACACATCCACTCTCTTCAGACCAGCAGCCTCACACTGAGATACCCGCAGGCTAGGTCTCAAAGCATCCCCCACCCACCCCGAGTCCAGTGGCAACAGCCATTGACCTGGACGGTCCACTGTTATTGCTGTTGTTTGGTTGCCAAGTTGTGTCCAACTCTTGCAACGCCATGGACTGTAGCCCTCCAGGCTCCTCTGTCCATGGGATTTCCCAGACAAGAATACTGGAATGGATTGCCATTTCCTTCTCCCGGGGATCTTCCCGACCCAGGAATCAAACCCACGTCTCAGCATTGGCAGGCAGTTTCTTTACCACTGAGCTTCCAGGGCCCAGAGGGACCGTTGCCCAGTGTCAGATTCCCAAAAGAGAGTCTGAATGGGCCATCCTGGCTCCTGCTCAAATAGCCACCATTGTCTTAGTAGCTGTGGGTTCATAGGGAGACACATTCATACTACAGCCCATCTGGGAAGGGCAGGCACCCTAGAAGACATCTACTGCCCTTGACCATCAGCCCCTAAGAGGCAGGAGCTTTTGTTTTGTTCACTGCTGCATCCCCAACACCTGGACAGGGACTGGCACACAGTACGTGCTCAATCAGTGTCATGAAATGATGAACTGAAGTTAGGGACACCTAGAAATAGAGCTCGGAGAAGGCAATGGCACCCCACTCCAGTACTCTTGCCTGGAAAATCCCATGGACAGAGGAGCCTGGTAGGCTGCAGTCCATGGGGTCGCCAAGAGTTGGACACGACTGAGCGACTTCACTTTCGCTTTTCACTTTCGCGCATTGGAGAAGGAAATGGCAACCCACTCCCATGTTCTTGCCTGGAGAATCCCAGGGACGGGGGAGCCTGGTGGGCTGCTGTCTATGGGGTCGCACAGAGTCGGACACAACTGAAGCGACTTAGCAGCAGCAGCAGCAGCAGAAATACATCTTATATAGTAAGCACCTACTATGTTTACATCTGCACATTTGCTTCATACCTACTATGCGCCAGGCCTTATGCTAGGTACTGGGGATATAAGGAGAGAACATGTTTCTCTCAGTTTGCAGGGGTGCTGGGCAGACAAGTCAGCAGACAGTAATGGTATAATCTGATATGTGGTTTGATAGGGAAGACAGAGTGAGAGAAAGATTTCTCCCCCTGAGGGCCACTCAGGGACGGTGAGCAGGACTTAGACCACATATTGATCAAATTGGTTGCATATAGGGACTTCCCGGTAGTCCAGTGGTTAAGACTTCACCTCTGTAATGCAGGGGATGCAGGTTCAATCCCTGGTCAGGGAGCTACAATCCCTCATGCCTTGCAACCAAAAATCCAAAACATAAAACAGAAGCAATATTGTAACAAATTCACTAAAGACTTTTAAATGGTCTACATAAAAAAAAAAAAAAAAAACACTTTAAAATTGGCTGCAAGTAACAGAAATTCAACTGAAACTGACGTAAGTGAAATACACAGTTCACTAACTTATACTGCTGAAAAGTCCAGATGAGGCTGGGTCCGGGCAATAGCAGACCCTGTCCTCTTTGCTGTTTTCCTCCACTCTGGCTTTATTCTCAGACTTTCTTCCTGTGGAGGGAAGATGGCTGCCAGAGTGCCAGCAAAAATCCCAAGGAAGTCTCTCATTTGCTACTCTGGGTCACGTGCTCCTCCCTAACCAATCACAAGCCTGGGTTATGTGACCACCACCTATGAAGCCAACCACATCCAACAACAGCATATAAGTATAAAGCGGGGGAGGGCTCGCCAGATGTTATTACTCAAAAGGAGAAAAGTGATGTCCACTGAGGGAGCAACATTTACAAAGGTCTGGAGGCAAGACTGATGCAAGCTCCCCATGTACTAAAGGCTAGTACACTAAAGGCATGTGACAAGCTGCTACAAGATGTAGACAAAGGCAGGAAGATGCATCCATCCATCCATCCATCCATCCAACAAATATTTGCTGAGTAATTACTTTATGCTGGGGATGGAAACATGATAAGGTTCTGGTCCATGGAGTGTGCATTTTGGTCTTGTTGGGGGTCAGGTGTGGGAGGATCTGGGACCATGGTGGTCCCCTTGGTGTTGGCTCCTATGTCACATAACCTCTCCACCTCTCTCTCCAACTGTATCAATCTTGGTCTCTGTCTCTGTGTCTCTCCCCCATCTCCATTTCTCCATATCTCTGTTTCTGGGCTCCTTCTGTGAGCATGTGTCTTTCCTCTATCTCCCGCCATCTCTTTCTCTGACTTCCTTTTCCCATGTTTATCTCCCTCCCTCTCTCCCTCTGGGCCTCTGTGTATATGTGTTTGGATGTGTCTTGCTCTCCCCGACCCCGTCTTGGCCCCTGGGGTCCCCACAGATGCTGAATCTTTTTGTTGCCGTCATCATGGACAACTTTGAGTACCTCACCCGAGATTCCTCCATCCTGGGTCCCCACCACCTGGATGAGTACGTGCGTGTCTGGGCCGAGTATGACCCTGCAGCGTGGTAAGCAGTCACCCCAAATCCTCCAACCACATCACCCACCTTTCTCTGGTACTGGAGCATAGTCTAGGTCAGGCTCCAGACCTTAGGCTGTTGTCTCCCTGGGAAGCTGGCAGGGATTTCAGTAGGATCAGTCAGAAAAGAGATGAGAATCAGTACCCTTGCACATCCTGGGTTAAATGATTTGGGTACCACTGCTGCCCATACCCAAGGCCTTCTGGGAAGTGAGGGAGAGACTCCACCATGAGTTCATCTCCTGTGAGTCTCTCCTGTCCCTGACTGTGAGGCCTCCAGATGGTGAGAACAAGTTAACCAGGCCCCAGGGAGGAAGCCAGAGGCCTCTCAGCCTCAGTTCTCCAGGGAGTATGGGGAGAAGGGCTGGTTTAGTTCCCTTGGGAGACAGAATTAGCTACAAGATCAGAGTGGCAGAACCTAGCTCCCATTGGGATTCCAGGACCCTGGAACATGAGGTCACACGAGCCCAGGGGAGAGGACACAGAGCCTCGGTGGTCCTTGTATGTTCGTGATCATGAAGGGAGTAAGCTCTCCCATCTCCATGAGCAAGGGAGTGCCCCCTCCTAGTTGGCAGGTGATGGTTCCCAAGAGTGATCTCCACCCTGCTCAAGTGTATTGAGTACCTTCTCAGCACCAAGCCCTTGCTGGACACTCAGATGTGCCACGCTGATGCTCAGAGCCCAGCAACCACAGACTGAAGATTCTAGTTCAGGCTGAGCTTGGGGGCTAAGAAAGCGTTAAATAGAGGCCCTCAGCAGCCTGAGCACTGGAGGGGAGGCCTCATGAGGAAAGCAGGGAAGGATCAATCCTTGCCATTCTTACAGCCCCAGACAAGTCCTCCATGAGACCAAGAGGCTGGGGTGAGCCACGGGGCTGGGGCTTGACTTTCAGCTGGTTCCTAACTCTTCCTCTTTTGATTTTAGGTCACAGCAGTTGGATGCTGTCCCCCTGTCCTCTATGCCACGAACCCCCCCCAGCCCCCAGTGTAGCCATGTAGATTGTGGAGGAGGGCGATACAGAAAGCCCTGGGGGAGGTTCTCCCAGCCCAGAGTTCCCAGCCCACTCCGCACAAAACCTTCTGCCCACCCCGCACCCCCAGGGTCTGCAAGTGTCTGGGACCATCTCAGGGACCTTTATGCATCCTATGTCTCCCTTACTCCTTCAAGCCAGGGGTTTCCCAGGCCCTGACATCGTGACCTCACTTATGAGCACGGGGAGCCAGTGTGATGCAGCTTGACCCCGTGCCTCCACTAATCCCCTCTCTTCTCCTTTCAGCGGTCGGATTCATTATAAGGATATGTACAGTTTATTGCGCGTAATATCTCCCCCTCTCGGCTTAGGCAAGAAATGTCCTCATAGGGTTGCTTGCAAGGTTTGATTTCCACTAAAACCTGCTAGCATCCATGGAATGAGTGTGGCTTGGGGTTCTTCAATATATATATTTCATATATATATATATATAATCTAAAAAACAGAGCCATCTCTCTCTTTTGCATTAAACTAGAAAACTCTCTTAGCCAACAGAATGCAGTCACGTAGACTTGATGAAGCATGGAACGTTTATCTCTCCGTTCCCTTCAGCCATTTCTGCTTGCTCTTAGCTGAAGCTGCCCATCCCGGGGTCTCAACGGCACCCCAAAATCAGACACATCCGAGGGGACCGTAACTTTGCATTGACCGCCCCCCCCCGCACCGCCACCATCTCCTCCACTCTCTCCCTCTCCACCCTTCGCCTCCCGAAGCCCCAGCCCTTCTCCCACTGTCGTGGCCCCTCTTCCCCATCTAGGCCCCCTCAGAGACCAGCCTCAGCCAAACCAGAGAACTTGACCCAGTTCTTTAAATGACACCGAACCAAAGAATTGCTCCAGACCCTTCTGAGTGAGAAGCCCTCCCCCCGCCCATTCTGTCCGCATTCCACCGGAACTAGAGCTCAGAGTCAAAAGTGAATCTGACTTTTCTCTTTACTCTGTCTCCCTGCTCATAAGCAGTGAAATAATATTTTTTAACTACCTCTCCCATTTTTTTCTCCTCTTTTTTATTTATTTGAAACACCTCTTTTATCGTTCTCTGCATCTTTCTCTCTCTATTTTTTCGGCTCGTGTGATTTTTTTTTTTCTTTTGGTTTTTCCCCGTCCTTTTCTTCCCCTCCCTCCACCCACCCTTCCTTTGGTTCTCCGTTCCCACCTCCGTTTTTTGTTTTCGGTGCTGCCAGGGGCCGCATGCCTTACCCGGACATGTATCAGATGCTGAGACACATGTCTCCGCCCCTGGGTCTGGGGAAGAAGTGTCCGGCCAGAGTGGCTTACAAGGTAGTTTAACCCTTGCCAACCACCGACGTCCAGGCACTGGGGATTTTTCAGTGCTGACCAGGAACAGCCAGCCGAGTCTCTTTTTCCAGCGTTACTCTTCTTTTTTTCCTTTTTCTTTTTTCCTTTTTTTTTTCCCCCTTTCCTCCTCAAGTAAATGGATCATGACCATCCCTTGATTCTAAGCAATTTACTGTGTCCGTCCTTTCTGATCAGTGTGTCTTGGTGTTTTGAGACTCTCTTATGGCCAACATGCCAGGGTGGGGAGGGGGAGGGGAGCCCCCAAGTCCCCTCGCACCTGGTCCCCCGGGAACCCAATTGGACACAAACACTTTGAGAGGTGGGATTGGCACTGAGCCCAGAGTGGCCCCCATTGCCCAGACCTGGGCAAGCACCTTGCAGAGAGGGGCTTGGACCCCACCTTTTATATCTCAAGCCCCCAGGTCTCATGGTCCCCTATACAAACCTGAAGCTGATCTCTGACCTAGGGCCTTGGGGCATCTGAGACCTTCCGGGGAGCACCCAGAGCCTCTCCCCTCTTCCTTGCCCGCTGGAGTTGCTTCCCCAGTCTTCTGTCCCTAAGCCACCCATCTCCCCCCAAGACAACCCAACATGCCTCTCCATTGTTCCAGAGTGGGCAGGCGGGCCGCAGCTGGACCCCTGGACCGTGGCACCCTGACGCAGGCCATGCACGCTGCCTTGGCGGGGGCCTGGGGCGGGCAGGCACCATGGCCGACCTGGGGGGTGGTGCATGCTGGCTGAAGGAGCCGCCAGGCGGCTGGGCCGGGCCACCCCTCTAGACCCCTGTCCCGGAATCTCCCTTGGCACCCAAGGACAGATGCTCTGTTCCCCACAACTCATCCACACGAAGTTCAGGGGATGACTTTGACAGTCAACCCCTCCAAAAAGTATGGTCCCATCATTCCATTCTCCCATCCCACCTTGGCCCCCGCTGTGTCTGAGAATCCTTCCTCCCCTTCTGTGTACCTCACTTCCTCCTGTGTCACGTAACCACCTCCCCACATCCTTACTCCTCCTCCTCCCACTGGGCACCCCTGAGGTGCCCCCACCAGCCCCTCCCTGCACCTGTCCCTTTTCTACCTGTGCTTTTGTCCATCTCTTGATCTCTGCTTGGCTGAGTGTCGGTGTGTGTGTGAGCGTGTGCAAGAGAGAGGGCGAGTGCCCTTTCCTTCTTGGTCTCTGTGCAGGGCCACCATGGGTTCATAAGCACCTTTGTGCCAATTTGAAACAAGCCTCCTTTCCACAGAACACTCTGTCTGTGGGGAAAATACTGGAATCCACCCATGTGGGGACAGCATGATACTTTTCCACTGTCAGCTGGGAAGGTGTCATTTAAACGCAGATCCATGATTTCTGAGATAGGGAGCCCTTTGTGCAGTGTACAGCTCTGCACAGTGGCCCAGTCTGTTTCTCTGTCTACCGCCTCCCTCACCACCCTGCCCCAACCCATTTTTGTCTTCTGCTCTGAGTTTGCCATTCCCATCCCCTTCTCCAACTCTGTGCTTCCCCGTGTCTGCTCTGGTGGACATCGATCTTCATCTCCATGCCACCTCATCCTGGGCTGGTGCACACCAGCCCAGCGTCTTCTCCCATGCCACCAAGCATGGGGGACAGAGCCCCTGCCTGGGATACAGGGAATTTTTTCTTCCCTGGGCCATGGGAACACCCTGTCACCCCTTCCCCATGCCATCGCACAAAAAGCCAAGACCTGGACATGCCCCTGAGATACACTTTCCACGGAGCTATGAATGAGTCTCGAGATTCCGTCTGCATGCGCCCCCGTCCGCTGTTCTGTGTGTCATGGCCTCACTGCATGTCAGAGAGGGGCCCGCCCCATCTGTAGTCGGGGAGCCGCCTGCCTGCCGCTTCTCGGAGGAATGATGTGGTCTGTGCCCATCTGGTCTGGTCTGGGCCGAGCCAGGGGGTAGGGGTGGGGAGCCGGCGGCCCTCCCAGCGGCTGTGGCCATGGACCCCTCTGCCTGGCTGCTGCATGTCTGCTGCGATCTGGCTTGTGCTCTTCTTCTTTGGGGTCAGAATGGAACGGAGCTGTCCAGAAGAACTCTGGGGCAGGGCAAGGATACGGGCCAACCCTGGAAATGTCACTTCTAGGGTCCAGTAGGCGGGTGAGGAACGGGCAGCATAGGAGAGTCCCCAGTGCGCCCCCTATGGGTCACCAGGGGCAGTCAGGAAATGGAACACTGGGACAGGTAACCTGAGGGGTGGGGGGCACCCTAGCCGCTGCCTTCAGAGTTCTTCCTGGGGCTCCCCTGGTAGGGTGGGTCTGGCTTACGGGATGGCGGAGGGGTCCCTGGGAATGATTGCCCTTGCCTTTGGTTTTCTGCAGAGGCTCCTGCGGATGGATCTGCCCGTCGCTGATGACAACACCGTCCACTTCAACTCTACCCTCATGGCTCTGATCCGCACGGCCCTGGACATCAAAATTGCCAAAGGTAGGGGCAGGAATGGAAACTGAGAGGTGGGGCAGGGTGGATGGAGCCAGGGCCTCAGCTGCTGCTGCTGCTGCTAAGTCGCTTCAGTCGTGTCCGACTCTTCGCGACCAGGCTCCTGCGTCCCTGGGATTCTCCAGGCAAGAACACTGGAGTGGGTTGCCATTTCCTGCTCCAATGCGTGAAAGTGAAAAGTGAAAGTCAAGTCGCTCGGTCGTGTCCGACTCTTCGAGACCCCATGGACCGCAGCCCACCAGGCTCCTCCGCCCATGGGATTTTCCAGGCAGGAGTACTGGAGTGGGGTGCCACTGCCAGAGGACTCAGCAAATTCACCTGCTTCAGCAAATATCTGTGTGCGGGACACCACTCTAAGCCTGGAGGACACTGACACTTCCAGCAGCGGGGGGAGACCTCCGTAAGGAAGCTGTGAGGGAGTCACGTGGATACCTGGGGAGAAAACACTGCAGGCAGAGGGACCAGCCGGTGCAGATCCCTTCCGCAACCCCACCCTGAGCTGTGTTGCACTGACTTGCACTTTCCGCATGGGGGCGCCACGCTGTCTCGTGAGCAGAGGCAGGCTCAGCTCCCTCTAGCCACAGTGGAAGCTAGGAGAGGTAAAGTGTCAGTCACTCAGTTGTGTCCAACTTTTTGCCACCCTATGGACTGTAGCCCACCAGGCTCCTCTGTCCATGGAATTCTCCAGGCAAGAATATTGGATTCGGTAGCCATGCCCTTCTCCAGGGGATCATCCCCACGCAGGATCCAACCTGGGCCTCCTGCATCGCAGGCAGATTCTTTACCGTCTGAGCCACCAGGGTAGACCGGTGGGCTAGGAGGAGCCCTGACATAAATCAGGGGAACACAGGATAGGGGCTTGGAAGGAGGGCATATGAAGTATTCACATTCTGAATATTTCCTGGGAGTCAAGATGACCAGATTGCTGATGGATGGATGTGGAGCGTAAAGAAAGAGAGCATAAAGGCCAACCCCAAGGGGTGGGGCCCCAGCAACTAAAGGACGGACCCAGCCCCAGTTGCCTGAGAGAGAAGAGACAGAAGGAGCAGGTTTGGGGCCAAGGGAGAGCAAAAGATTGGTGTTGACAGTGACACGTGGACATGGGGGCTAGAAGGGGCTCTCCAACTTACATTTCTGGCATTCCCCCCACCCCAAGGTTCTGAAGGAAGTGAGATGGTGAGTCCTCCTGGCTAGGCTGGCGACATAGAGTCAGGAGGCATGACATGCTGACAGGTGTTAAGCCAGGAGACTGGAGGAGCTCTCCAAGGGGACAAGAGAACCAAGAGGCCCCCGAAGACTGAGCCTGGGGCCACCCCAGCATCTAAGGTGGCCGAGAAGGAGTGGAAAGGAGAGGCCAGGGAGGTGGGTGGAGAGCAGGGCAACACTGACTCCTAAAAGGCATCTCCAGTGTTTAAGCACTGCCTAGGACCAAGACTGACCAAGAGTGAGAACCAAGACTAACCGATGGATTCTGTGCCAGGTCACAGCCAATCACTTTGACCAGGGCAGCTCTGAAGATTGAGGACCATGAGCGATCAATGGGTTTTGTGCTTTGACCAGGGCAGCTCTGAAGTAGACTGCCCAGAGTGGGTTTCAGAGGCCTAACAGTAGACTGGGTGTGACTTGGCAGCTGATGAGACAGCAGGGCAGGGACAGAGGCGCATGGATCACCAAAGAGAAGGAAGTTGGGGGAGTCGCCAGTGGAGGACTGGGTCCATTGTCCAGCAGAGGGTTGGAAATCTCAGTGGGGCTGAAGAGAGAGGTCAGGGCTGCACCCAGCTGAAGCCCCTGAGAGGTCACCAGGAAGGAAGGCCGCACTGCAGACGCATGTTCTTTCCAGGGCCCTGAGGAGAAGAGGGGAAGGAGGCTCCAAGGCCGGAAGTTGCTCGGAAGGAAGACATTCAGGGAGGGAGACCAGCAGCTTCCAGTGAGACAGTGCCTGGTGGGGCGAGGGGGAGGGGCACATTGAGGACAGGCATTGTTGGAGCAGGAAGCATGCAGATCAAAGTAAAGAGAGCAGGGGGGGTGCCCCCAAATCGAGAGAAAGAATCAGGAGTGAGGGTGAGACTCGGAACAGCATAAGTGGAGAAGGGGAGGGGTCAGGGCTCAGGCCCTTGTCTGACACACATTAATTTCTTTCTCATGCAGCAAGTCGGAGGCAAGCGGTTCGGACTTGCCAGGCATGCTGGCACATGCGTCTAGTCTGGACCCGGGGCCTGTCTGGGTTGTGGCTCTGCCTGCCCCAGACTGTTTGCTTATCAGCATGGTTGAAACCGAATCTGCCTGCAATGCAGGGGACCTGGGTTTGATCCTTGGGTCAGGAAGATTCCCTGGAGAAGGGCACGGCAAACCAGTCCAGTATACCTGCCTGGAGAATTCCACGGACAGAGGACGTGGGCCAGCTACAGTCCGTGGGATCGCAAAGAGTCAGACACGACTGAGTGACTAACTGGTCCAGTGAGACAGAAACTGGTCCAGGTCGCCACACACATGGTTGAAACTGGTCCAGGTCCCAACCCAGGGAGGTGAGGAAGCAGAATCATGGGCAGCTGCTTTCTTATAATCGTGTGGAAAAGTGGACTCAGCTTGCCCACCTACCTGCCCTGTCCTCCATTGTAAACTTTGGCAGAGGACCTCACCTGCTCTGAGTCTCAGCCCATGTATTAGCTAGCAATGCCATGTAACAAATGACCACAACTTTAACAGCTTATTACACACCTATTTATTAGCATATAGGTATGTAGGTCGAAGTCCAGATAGACTCAACTATGCTCTCCGTCCACAGTCTCACAAGCCCAAAATCAAGGTGGCCAGGCTGGGCTCATCTTTGGAAGCTCTGGGGGAAAATTTACTCCAGGGCTTATTCGGGTGTTAGCAAAATTAAGTTGTCTGTGGCTGCAGGACTGAGGTCCCCATTTCATTTCTGGCTTCTCGCCAGAGTTTATGCTTAGCTCCTGGGGAGGCATCTAATTCTTTACGTGCTCCAAGTCTCTCTGACTTCTCTGCTGCTAAGAAAATGCTCTGCTTTTAGAGGGCTCACCTGATTAGATCAGACCCACCTAGATCAGCTCTGAAACTTATAGTCAACTGACTTGGGACTTTAATTACATTTGCAAAGTCCTTTTATAGCAGTCCCTAGACTATCATTTGATTGAATAAGCAGAATCTTGCTGGGAGAGAAGGATAAGCTTTAGAATTCTGCCTGCTACTGTTCCCGCACCTGTAAAATGGGTCTAACAGGGCACCCGCTCTTGGTACATGCATGCATGCAAAGTCACTTCAGTCATGTCTGACTCTTTGCAACCCTATAGACTGTAACCCGCCAGGCTCCTCTGTCCATGGTATTCTCCAAGCAAGAATACTGGAGTGGGTTGCCATTCCCTCCTCCAGGGGATCTTCCTCACCCAGGGATCGAACCTGCAACTGTTATGTCTCCTGCATCAGCAGGCAGGTTCTTTACCACTAGCGCCACCTGGGAAGCCCCTACATAATACCTTTGTATCCCAGCTGCTGTTTTCCTCTGGAGAACCTGTGTCTGGGGGTCCCAGGATAGCCCAAAATGAAGGTTCAAAAAAACAAAAAAGGCTTGGATTCAGTGATTTGATAGAACCCAGAACTGAAAAGAATTGTTTTACTCACAGTTGTGGTTTATTACAGCAAAAAGATACAGACTAAAATCTGCAAAGGCAAAAGGCACCTGGACAGGGTCTGGAAGAGACCAAGAGGGAGCTTCCACCCTCTCCCAATGGAGTCACATGCACAGTGCTTACGTCTCCCGGCAGTGATGTGTGACAACACGTATGAAGTATTGTCAACCACCCAAGCCCACCTGAACTTTGAGTCTAGCATATTTATTGAGAATTAGTCATGTAAGCCTGGCTGACCTCAGTTGCTGAGCCTCTGGCTCCTCTAGAGGTCACACTGGTACCACATGGCTCAAGACCCCTGCCATAAATCCCACTGCTAGGATAAATTCCCTATGGATGGCGACTGCAGCCATGAAATTAAAAGATGCTTGCTCCTTGGAAGAAAAGCTATGATAAACATAGCTTTAAAAAAAGCTTTAAAAAAAGCAGAGATACCACTTTGCCAACAAAGGTCTGTCTAGTCAAAGCTATGATTTTTCCAGTAGTCATATATGGATGTGAGAGCTGGGCCATAAAGAAGGCTGAGTGCCAAAGAACTGATGTTTTGAATTGTGGAGCTGGAGAAGACTCTTGAGTCCCTTGGACTGCTAGGAGAGCAAACCAGTCAATCCTAAAGGAAATCAACCCTGAATATTCATTGGAAAGAGTGATGCTGAAACTCCAGTACTTTGGCCACCTGACGAGAAGAACCAACACATTGGAAAAGACTCTGACACTGGGAAATATTAAGGGCAGGAGAAGAAGGGGGCGACAGAGGATGAGATGTTTGGATGGCATCACCGACTCAATGGACATGAGTTTGAGCAAACTCCGGGAGATATGGAAAGACAGGAAAGCCCAGCGTGCTGCAGTTCATGGGATCGCAAAGAATTGGACACGGCCTAGCAACTGAACAACAACGGTTCTGCAAAGTTTTGAAAGGGTGGGATTGCTGACAACATTAGAGTGTGTGCAGGGTCTCAAGTGGGCTTAGATGCTAAGTCGTGTCTGACTCTTGAAACTCCATGGACTGTAGCCTGCCAGGCTCCCCTGTCCATGGGATTCTCCAGGCAGGCATACTGGAGTGGTTGCCATTTCCTTCTCCAGAGGATCTTCCCAACCCAGGGATCAAACCCTGGTCTCCTGCATTGCAGGCAGATTCTTTACCAACTGAGCTACAAGGGGAGCCCTCTCCTAATCTTGGTGAGTTTCTCCAGCCCCTTTAATCTTGCCTCAAGTGGCTTCCTGGCTGCTGCTCCCTTGATTAGCAACTGTTGGAATCCACCCTTTGGAATTCAGGCAAGGTCAAGGAGGCTGGAGTCTTGCCTAGAAGACAAGGGGGAGGAAAAAGGCCTTGGTGCCTGGGAGTGCCCCAGGGCCCTGCTCACCATTAATCTGACCTGCCTGTGTTACTACCAGCTCACTGAATGAGAGCCCCATTGGGCACATGCTGTGTGCCCAGCCCTGTGCTCAGCAAGTGGCACGTGGCAGGGAAGGACAGACGAACCTCCAGCCCTCATGGGGCTGTGGGGAGACAGGCAACAGAAAAGTAGGCCACTATAAATAAGTAGACTATGTAACGTGTTCAAAGGCCAGAAATGTTGTGGAAAGGAAAGAAAGAGTAGGGTCGGGGGTGAGGAGCCTGGTCAGGGGTTTAAACTCTTAAGTCAGGGGTTCTCAACCAGGCATGATTCTGCCTCCAGAGATCATTGGCCATGTCTGAAGACAGCTTTGGTTTTGTTTTGTTTTGTTTTGTTTAGCCTGAAAAATGATGATTTATTCATTCTTTAGAACTTTCATATTAAGGAGCATGTGGCAGAAGTGGAAGCTTTTGATGAACTAATAGAAATTGTTGTCAGTTCTAACAGACCAAAATAACACAGAGATGGCAGCAGGTGCTCCCATCTTATTTTACCACCTCCTTTGCCCATTGGCTTCAATACCATACAGAGAAGAAACCTTCTTCCTATCTGGGTGCCAGCAGTTCACCCCAGGGAAGGCTGAAGACAGTTTTGGTTGTTGAAACTGGAAGTGGGCTGGCCCTTATGGTACCTGGCATGCCAGGGAGGCTTTTTTTTTTTTAATGTTTTAGTTTATTTATTTATTGGCCACGTGACATATGAGATGTTAGTTCCCCAACCAGGGATTGAACCCAAGGCCCCTGCTTTGGGAGCATGGAGTCTTAACCACTGGACCACCAGGGGAGTCCCAAGAGAAGCTCTTGAATGTTGCCACGTGCCTGGGACAGATCCTGCAACAGAGAAGGCTCACCAGGGGTGTGTAGAGTGATGTAGGGGAGGGGAAGACGCTGGGACTCAACTGGTTTCTGGGGGACTGATGCCCAAATACAAGGGTACCTTCTGTCTTTGAAAGTGAAAGTGTCAGTCGCTTAGTCATGTCAGACTCTTTGAAACCCTGTGAGGCTCCCCAGTCCATGGAATTCTCCAGACAAGAATACTGGAGTGAGTTGCCATTTCCTTCCCCAGGGGATCTTCCCGACCCAGGGATGGAACCCAGGTCTCCTGCGTTGCAGGCAGATTCTTTACCATCTGAGCCACCAGGGACGCCCTGGGAGCCCCAGTATTAACAATTCCATACCTGGAGGAGGAGTCAACGTGGGATTCAGCCTTGAGTGGATCCCATGACCCCAAGGGAGAGCTGCCTTGAAATCCCCTAAGGAGTTTCCCTTCATAGTAAGTCCCCTACATATGAATGAGTTCTGTTCCAAGAGCGTTCATAAGTCCAATGTGTTCCTAAGTCCAAAAGACTAGCCTAGGTACCAAATGAACATAATCAGCTATACAGTACTGTACTGTAATAGGTTTATAATGCTTTTCACACAAATAATATATAAGAACAAACAGAAAGAAAACATTTTCAATCTTACAGTATAGTACCTTAAAAAGTACAGAGTATAGCATAACAGCTGGCATACAGGGGCTGGAATTGAGTGAGCAGGCAAGAAGAGCTACTGACCGGCGGAGGGAGAGGAGGCTGAAGATGGCAGAGTGGAAGGATCTCAGCAGTAGGACATGGAGGGAAGCTGCAGTTTAACTCATGCCTGGCCTGACACTGATGGAACGCACGTTCGCATCTTTGAAAGTTCTCAACTTAAAGATTCACAGGCAGGGTATTTACTGTATTTCCATGGGAACAACAATCCCGAATGAGAGATTAACATGTGAATTGAAGCAGAAGGAGCCTAAGGTGGTGATTCTCAACCGGAGGCGTTGTGTCTACCAGGGGACACCTGGCAATGTCGGGGACAGGCTTGGTTGTCGCTACTGGTAACTGGTGGGTAGAGACCGAGGATGCTTGAAATCCTACAGCGCACAGGACGGCCCCACAACCAAGAATGATCCAGCCTCAGTGTCTGACAGGGCGAGAAACCTTGACCCTGCCTCAACCATTCACCAAGAACAGGTATCCTAGTCAGCTCAGGCTCCCATAAAAAAATAGCAGAGACAGTACGTAAACAACAGAAGTTTACTTTCCCACAGTTCTAGAGACTGGACATCCAAGATCAAGGTGCCAGCACGTTAGGTCCCTCCTGAGAGGCCTCTAGGCTTGCAAACGGCCGCGTTCTTGCTGTATCCTCAATGGCCTTTCCTCTGTGCGTATGCACGCCTGCTGTCTGTCTCTCTTAGGGACCGCCCTTATAGCTTCATATAACTTTAGTCACTTCCTTGAAGGACCCATCTCCAAATGCCATTACATTGGGCATTCAGGCATCAATGTGAATTTTGGGAGGACACAATTCAATCCATAACAATAAGTGGCTTCCTTTTCTCCACCCGAGACAGGAAATACGTAAGCTATTGGGCAAAAGTGACTTTTCACAGGAATGTCACGTTCTCTTCTTTCCCTTCCCATGTCTCTGAAAAGGAACCAGAGGCCCCAGGCACCTCACTTAGCTACAGAGGATGGGAGATGTAGCTATTGATTCCAACTGCTTTCCTAGAGGAAAGAAAAACTGTTATAGGTTGGTGTCAAGGGTGTTGAAAGGCCAGCTACAGAACAGATGATTATTTGAAGGGTCTCCCGCAACCTGAGTCCAGGCCCACCCATCAGCCCCACCCCCACACAGCTTGGCCCCAGTGATCTCTGCACCTTTAGACCCCACAGACACCAGAAGTGAGGTGGTGAGCAACAGCACGAGGCGATAAGTACAGAATGGAGAAATAAAGCCAGAAAAAGGCATAGAAGTGGGGGGCTGCTTTAGGTTGGGAGGCGGCTAGAAGACCTCTTTGATAAAGGATCTGGGCAGGGACCTGAAGTGGATGAGGGAGGGAACCACACCGATACCTGTAGGAAGGACCGTCCTGGCAGAGGAAACAGCCTACACAAAGACCTTGAGGCAGGACGATGCTTGGCGTGGTTGCGGAGCATGGAGGAGGTTGGTGTGGCTGGAACAGAGTGACCAAACGGGAAAATAGAGATGAGGGCAGATGGTTCAGGGTCTCGTGGACTTGGGGAGATCACCCTGGGTGAGGTGAGAGCCTTGAAGGGCTCTGAGCGCCGGAGACGTGACTGATGCAGGTGTTCGGGGGCGCCCTCTGGTGGCTATGGGAGGGCTATGGGAGGTGGACCTGGGCAGAGGCGACTGCCCTCAGGTGTTCACGAGCGCCCTCTGGTGGGTGTGGGAGGACTTGCGCAGAGGCCACTACACTGGTCCAGGCGGTTCAGCTCCCTGCTGCCTCCAGATCCTCACTGTAGAATAGGATCTGTGCTTGACTTGACAAAAGACCCTTCTGAAAGAATTTTTCTCAAAATAAAGACACCTGTCTCTGGAGTCACACAAGGGAAGATGAATGAAAGCACGGAGTGCCTGGCAGATGTCTGTGCTTTGACCCACATCTGCTGAGGAGAAACTGCACAGGAGGTCCAAAGACAGTCCTAGGCTGGATCCGGAAAGTGGAGTGGGAGAAGGAAGGGCCATGAGAGCAGGTGGTGGGCGACAAGAGGTGGACAGGGAATGGAGGCAAAGGGGGTTCTTGGGGCTACCTGGGTGGGTCAGCTATTCAGCCAGCAGGCCCCCATGGATGGTGGTTCAAACACTGAAATACTACTAAACTGGCTGATAGCCAGCCCCTGCCCTTCCCCCAGATCTCCTGGACCTCCTCCCATAATCCAGCAACCACAGGGTTAATATTTGGCCCAGCAGAAAGCCCTCAGACCCTTTCTCTAGCTGTCATCAATGTCCCTGCTAAGTCACTTCAGTCGTGTCTGACTCTGTGCGACCCCATAGACGGCAGCCCACCAGGTTCCCCCGTCCCTGGGATTCTCCAGGCAGGAACACTGGAGTGGGTTGCCATTTCCTTCTCCAATGCATGAAAAGTGAAAGGGAAGTCGCTCAGTCATGTCCGACTTCGCGACCCCATGGACTGCAGCCCACCAGGCTCCTCCGTCCATGGGATTTGCCAGGCAAGAGTACTGGAGTCGGGTGCCATTGCCTTCTCCAATCAATGTCCCTAACTGCTGGTAAATGTTAGGACAGCACCCCTGTGCCTCATGTTGGGGGCTGTGAAACAAGAGTCGAAACAGGGTCCAGGCTGATGTATCAGTCAGGATGAATGAGAATGTGCCGCTGTAACAAAGAAGGTCTTGAACCAACAAAGATTCACTTCCCACTTGCATCATGTGGGAACGTCTTCCAGGGTCGGCAGGGTCTTCTGTTCGTTAGTCACTCAGGGACCAGGCCTGAGTGGGCAACCACGGTCCCCAATGTTACCAGTTGCTGTGACAGAGGGAATGAGAACTCAGGAGGGTTCTGCACTGGCCATTAAATGCCCAAAGTGGCACCTCACTCTGCTGACACCTCATTGGCAAGAACTCATCTCATGGCCCCAGCCAATCCCAGGGAAGGCAGGAAGGGCTACACTCGCATGTACTCAGGCAGAGAAGACAAGTAATCACCATGGCTGGGGTGAGGGGCCAGGGGTCAGCTAGTTCCAAGGTCAGCATTCATAGAAGGGGAAATTTGGTTGAGGGACAAACCTCCTCTATCAGAACTATTCCCTGAGGCGTACCCCAGGCTCCCTACAGCAGACATAGTTCTAATGCTGCCCATCAACTACTCTGATCTTCAGATAACTCACTGAGGCAGGTACTATTGCCATCATCCCCATTTCAAAGATGGGCAAACTGAGGCACAGCACAGTAGACTAACACCCATGTCACGCAGCTGGTAAGTGGGAACCAGGCCAGTCCCTCTGGATGCTGGAGTGTCTCCCACACAGTCTTTCAAAGGCCCCAGCCCTGCTGGGGACCAGGACCCCAGAGCCTGGATCAGAAGGAGCCTATGGCTTTGCAGCTTCCCCAGAGGCCAGCTGATGCCTCTCTGTTCCCACTCGCAGGTGGAGCTGACAAACAACAAATGGATGCTGAGTTGCGGAAGGAGATGATGGCCATCTGGCCCAATCTGTCCCAGAAGACGCTGGACCTGCTGGTCACCCCCCACAAGTGTAAGAGCCAGGCCCGGCCTGGGACAGAGAGGGGGGAGGGAAGAGGAGGCCTCGGGATGGCGGGGCTGGTGCATACCGGGCCTTCACCCACGGTGAGCTCATCCTGTGCCCCCAGCCACGGACCTGACAGTGGGGAAGATCTATGCGGCCATGATGATCATGGAGTATTACCGGCAGAGCAAGGCCAAGAAGCTTCAGGCCATGCGCGAGGAACAGGTATGGCTGCAGCCCTGACAGCCGCTCCTTCCTTTGTCCATCACTCTGTGGACACCCAGGCTGGGAGACAGTGTCTCTCTTGTCACCGTGAGGACCAACCAGAACAGTGGGGTGACGTCAGGCTCCAGGACAGGTCACTGAAGGAGGAGGGCAGTGCCAAGGAGACATAACGTGGAGTAACTCATTTGCTCCACCGACACTTACTGGGCAGGGACTACCCTGGTGGTCCAGTGGCTAGGGTTCCACGCTCCCAATGCAAGGGGCCCAGGTTCAATCCCTGCTCAGGAAACTGGATACCACGTACTGCAACTAAGACCCAGTGCAGTCAAATAATCCAATAAGCAGAACAAATAAACTTTTTTCTTTTATTAATTATTGGGCACCTATGGTGTGCCAGGCACCTTTCTCAGCTCTGGGTATGTGTCTGTGAGCAAAACAGACCAGAATCCCTGCAGAGCAGACCTTCCAGTTCGCAGAAGGCCACCAATGATAAATGATGAAATTATATCGCACTACAGAAAAAAGTAAGTGCCACGAGAAAAAGCAGGGGGGCGGGCAAGGGAACGTGATTTGAAAGGGGTAGTTTGGGAGGCATTGCTGAGGAAGTGACATCAGAGGAAAGACTTGAAGGAAGAGGAGAGAGAGCCAAGCAGATACCTAGGGGAAGAGTGTTTCAGGCAGAGGGAACAGCCAGTGCAAGGGCCCTGAGGCAGGACCATGAGTTTGAGAAATAGCAGGGAAGTCAGTATGGCAGAACAGAGTGAGCAAGAGGGGCAGGGGAAGGAGACGAGAGTGGGCAGGTGACAGGACGGATTATTCAGGATTTGTGGGCCTTTGACTTTTGCTCAGAGTGAAGTGGGAGCCACAAGGGTGCCTCAGGAGAGGTGGGAAGTGATCGCTTGCCGCTGCTCACTGGTGCTCTCTGGTGGCCATGGAGAGTAAGGGCTGGAGCTGGGAGCCTGGGAGGGGGCAGTGGTCCCGGCCAGACTGATGAAAACCAGGATGGGGGTCATGGAGCGGTGAGAAGTGATCTGGTTATGGATGGATTTGGAAGAGTCTAGAGGACTCGCTGATGGATCAGACTTGAATGTGTGTGTGTGTTTTAGGGTAGGGGTGGGTTTCAAGAATGGCTTCTAGGATTTCACCCCATGGGTGGGCTAAGCATACCCTCCATAGCCTCCTCACTGCAGTCTTGAAACCAAAGCCTCAGCCTGGGATACCCTCTTCCATCTGTCCCCTCTCCCCCCACCCCCTGGCCACCTTGTGTACACACGCTGCTCTCTGCTTCCCCAGAACCGGACACCTCTCATGTTCCAGCGCATGGAGCCCCCATCGCCAACACAGGAGGGGGGGCCTGGCCAGAACGCCCTCCCCTCCACCCAGCTGGACCCAGGAGGAGGCTTGTGAGTGTCCCTCTTGGCCAGAAGGCAGGGCAACAGGGGTGCGGGGTGCCAGGTGCAAAAGCCACCAGAGTGCCCACCATCACCCTGGCCTCTGTACCCCACACAGGATGGCTCACGAAAGTGGCATGAAAGAGAGCCCATCCTGGGTGACCCAGCGGGCCCAGGAGATGTTCCAGAAGACGGGCACATGGAGCCCAGAGCGGGGCCCCCCCACTGATATGCCTAATAGCCAACCCAACTCTCAGGTACCTCCATGGCCCCAGCGCCCCCTTGGCTCCCCGGCCCGGGCAGGACAAGAAGGAGGGGTCTGGGCCCCTCACCTGCAGCTCTGCACACACCCAGCCAACCCTCTACCCCGGGGTCCCCCAGCCAGGCGGCCCCGGGGCTCACCCAGCCTCGCCATCTGCCCCGCAGTCTGTGGAGATGCGAGAGATGGGCAGAGACGGCTACTCTGACAGTGAGCACTACTTCCCCGTTGAAGGCCAGGCCCGGGCCGCCTCCATGCCCCGCCTGCCTGCCGAGAACCAGGTGAGAGCTTTCACCCACCACCCTGGGGACTGGACTTGGCCTCTGGAGTCCCAGCTTCCCTATGCAGCCCAGGGACCCAGGGCCAGGGGGGACTTCTGCACCCTTGGCTGCAGCGGGCAGGGTCCACACCTCTGGAACCCTCAGAGGCCCCAATCCTCTTAGTTTCTCCCTGACAGAGGATTGAGAGGGGACGAGGTTCCTCTGGGGCAGGGCACCATGGCCACCGCCTCGGGGTTTGTCTCTGCTCCGTTTAGGGATGCTGAGGCCGGAGGATATGGAGGACACATATCGGGGATGTGGATGGGGGATGGGAGGGGATGTGTCAGGCCCCGGTGAGAGCTGCAATCAAGAATATCCATGCACGCACGCACACACGCATGCGCACAGAGGCGCATGCACACAGGGATGGGTGTGCTCATACATCGTACATGCTCTGGGGAACTTGGCAGGTCCCAGGACCTGGTAGCATGTCTGGGGTGGGGCCTGGGAGTCGTTTGTCTGGTCTCTGTGAGAGCCGCTGGGGAGGAGCAGGTGTGTGTGCCTGACGCGTGTCTGTGTGTGGCTGCTTTACCCAGCTGCGGGCTTGGTTGTCAGGGGGCAGGGTCCCACTGCCCCTGGCCCCCCAGGACAGAGGGGCCAGAAGCATGGCTGGGCTGTCCACCCAACCTGAGAGGCAGGGCGGCATGTCTGACTGTGGCAGGCTGCCCGTGTGCTATGCCGTGGCATCTGCGCAGGGTGGGGGTGGCAGGGGTTGGGCTGTGCTGTGCCTGGCTGGGCCAGGGTCGCCCAGGGGTGTGGCCTCTGGCTGCTGGGAATTTGGGTGGGAGGCACCCAGCCTGCATGTGACTGTCCAGTCCCATCCCGATGGGCCCCCCAAAGCCCAACCAGGACCGAGCTTCCAGGCCCCAGGAGAAGGGGGG
Source organism: Bos grunniens (assembly GCF_055505025.1). Classification (NCBI taxonomy): domain Eukaryota; kingdom Metazoa; phylum Chordata; class Mammalia; order Artiodactyla; family Bovidae; genus Bos; species Bos grunniens. Next base: position 12,466,528 of record NC_141171.1, read on the forward strand.
CACAAGCCAGCTGACGGCCACCCCACCCCACCCCCGAAGCTTTGAGTGTCAGCGGAGCCAGGGCTGGGCGCATTGCATGAGGCAGAGTCCAGGGCCAGGCGCCTGCGGCCACGTCGCCCCATCTGTCGGTCTCGTGCCTTTGCCATCTGTGTGCTCCGTCCCCATGGGAGGAAGGCCAGCTGGGCCTGGGGTCACCCACACACCGGGGACGTTAACCTCTCTCCCCCTCCCCCTTCCCTCCCCACCTCAGGTTCTTCTCTCTCCCCGACCCTGGCATTCTCCTCCATCTCCCACACACCTCTCCCTCTCCCTCTCGGCTTTTATATTTATTTCCTTCTTTCTGTTTTTTCTGTGTGCACCATCCCGTGGGGCTGTGACAGAGGAGAAGGGGCCGGCCACGTGGGAATAACCTCAGTGTATGTACCGCGCCCGCCCGCGCCGCCCAGCTGGGCTCCGGCCCCCTCTTCCCGCCCACCCCCCCTCGTGGGAGTTCTGTCATCTCTCCGGGTCCTCGGACCCCACCCTTTCTTCGCAGACCGCACCCCTGCCCCCCACCCCGTGGAGCCCCATCCTCATGTGTTGTGTTCTCTGTGTGCCCCACGTGTGCCCTGGAGGGGTGACCCCGCCCTGACCCCCCACCTCCCACCCTCTCTTCAGAGGCCCCCAAGCCTGGCAGGCGGGCGTCCATCGTTCCAAGAAGCCTGACCTGTAGCCCTGCCTGGCTCACTCTTTCTTGGGGGCTCTTTCCCATGACACCACCTATGAACCTCTGGTCTCAGCCCCGAGTCCCTTAAGACTCCAGTCTCAGGCAGTGCCACTGGGCCAAGCCCTGGGCAAGTCTGCTCTGTCTTCTTTCTCTCCTCTCCCAGCCGCAGGGAACCCAGTTCCACCCAAGGGTGCAGCAAACACACAGGCCCCCAAGCTGCAGGCCAAGGATGAGGAGAGCAGGTCCCCCCGGGGGTCTCAAATGCCAGGCCAGTCCCTCAAAGGCTTCCCATAGAAGCTGGACTCAGGTGGGCAGGAAAGTCCGGTCCCAGTTGGCCAAGGAGGACTGTGTGTGCTGGGTGCCTGGCCCTGGGCCGATAGGCCTGGCAGCAAGGAGAGGCTGAGGCTCCTCACTCGCTTTGGAGAGCAGGCCGGGCTGCCCAGGGCTCCCAGGTTTGTACTCCAGATGGGAGAAGCTCTGCCCTTCAGCCAACCTGCCTGTCCCAGCAGGAGGTGGAGAGAATGGGGCCTCCTGGAGGAACCCAGGAGGAGCTGGGGAGGGGACAGAGGAGTCCTGGAGCCTGAGGCTCAGGGCTCCCCCAACCAGATCCCACCCCTGGATGGTCACACCTCATCACTGATGGCGGATGGGGCAGACCGGGACTGCTGCGTCCCGGCCACTGACCCCAGCCCACCAGCCTGTTCCCCCCCACCCCAGACCATCTCAGACACCAGCCCCATGAAGCGCTCGGCCTCCGTGCTGGGCCCCAAGGCCCGGCGCCTGGACGACTACTCCCTGGAGAGGGTGCCGCCCGAGGAGAACCAGCGGCACCACCAGAGGCGCAGAGACCGTGGCCACCGCACCTCCGAGCGCTCCTTGGGCCGCTACACGGACGTGGACACAGGTGGGTCGCCCTGCAAGGCCCAGGGACTGGAGGCTGTATAAGGGGACAGAGCAGGGGAGATGGGGGAGAAGGCAGAGCAGGGTAAACACTGAGTAAGGAAAGACAGAAGGGCCTGGATAGGACCCAGGGGGACCGAGATGCGCCAGCTGCTGCTCACACCCTGGTGACCAGCTCCCCCACACACACCCACCAAGCCACCCTGGGCCCAAGGGCAGGTGCCCGCAGGGCCCGCAGTCCCGCTTAGAAGCCGCCCACATGCACGTCCCATGCCGCCCTTTCCTCACAGCCATCTGTCTTGTCTGACCCCATGCGGCCCTAGGCTTGGGGACAGACTTGAGCATGACCACCCAGTCTGGGGACCTGCCATCAAAGGAAAGAGACCAGGAGCGGGGCCGGCCCAAGGACCGGAAGCATCGGCAACACCACCACCACCACCACCACCACCATCCCCCGCCCCCTGACAAGGAGCGCTACACCCAGGAGCGGCCTGAGCACGGCCGGCCCCGGGCCCGTGACCAGCGCTGGTCCCGCTCACCCAGTGAGGGCCGGGAGCACATGGCCCACCGTCAGGTGGGTGTGGCAGGAGGCACTGTGGACCCCTCCGGGAGAGGATGGGGGGCCACAGCCCACAGCCCCCTCTGGGCGGGGTTCCCCACTCCTGCCGTGATCTCTGACCTGCCCACCATGGGGCTCCCCAAGCCAGGGGGTTGGGCTCGGGCAGGGGTGGACACTGGCCCCTGCCACTCTGGCTCCCCACTCTGCACCCCAGCCCCCTGCCCGCCTGCCACCCCGCTCCCCGCCGCCCGCAGCTGCTTCCTCTTTGGTTGTGGATCACGTTTGAGTTTCGGGCCAGCAGTGGTCTTTACGACTCACGCCCACCCTGGCTACCTTCTGCCTTTTGCTTTCCTTTAACCCAGCTTCCGTTTTTTGTTTCAATTATGATTTCTGTCCTCTGGACGCCTGTGAGTAATTTTTGAAACTTCTGCTATTTTTAACCCCGAAACTTACAAAACTCCATTTCTCATTTCTCTTTTCACTTTGTTGTGTTGGTTTTCGACTTCCCCCGACCCTCCTTGTCTCACTCCCCCTCCTCCTTGTCCCCTCCTCCTCCTCCTCCCACCTGTGGCTGTTGCTTTTTTCCTTTTTTTCCATTTGAACGTCCTGTGTGTCCTCCCCGCCCACCCTCCTCCCCCGTCCTCTGAATTTTCCTTCGCTCCCCACCCTCCCGTCCTCTGTGTCTCCTCCCGTCTCCTTCTGGTTGATTTTGTTGTATCTTTTTTTTTGATTTCCTTTGTTTCAATTTTCGTGTAGGGCAGTAGTTCCGTAAGTGGAAGCCCAGCCCCCTCAACATCTGGTACCAGCACTCCGCGGCGGGGACGCCGCCAGCTCCCCCAGACCCCCTCCACTCCCCGGCCGCACGTGTCCTATTCCCCCGTGATCCGTAAGGCCGGCGGCTCGGGTCCCCAGCAGCAGCAGCAGCCCGCGGCGCGGCCGGGCCGAACGGCCCCCAGCGGCCCGCGGAGGTACCCGGGCCCCGTGGCCGAGCCCCTGGCCGGGGAGCGGCCTCCCACGGGAGGCCACGGAAGCAGCCGCTCGCCCGCGATGGAGCGGCGGATCCCGGGCCCGGCCCGGAGCGAGTCCCCCAGGGCGCCGTGTCGCCACGGCGGGGCGCGATGGCCGGCGTCCGGCGCGCACGCGGCCGAGGGCCCCCCGGGCCCCCGGCACCACCACGGTTACTACCGGGGCTCCGACTACGACGAGCCAGACGGCCCGGGCGGCGGCGGCGGGGAGGAGGAGGAGCCCCGGGCCGCCGCCTACGACGCGCCGCCCCCCGCGCGCCACGCGTGCTCGCCCAGGACTCCCCGGGCCGCGGGCCCGGCCTGCGCCTCGCCTTCCAGGCACGGCCGGCGACTCCCGAACGGCTACTACCCGGCCCACGGACTGGCCAGGCCCCGCGGGCCGGGCTCCCGGAAAGGCCTGCACGAAGCCTACAGCGAGACCGACGACGATGACTGGTGCTAAGCCCGGGCGAGGTGGCGCCCGCCCGGCCCCCCCACGCACCCCACGCACACGCCCCCCTCGGGGAGGAGCCGCACCGGCCGCGGGGCCACCTCGCTGCCACCTGCCCAGCACACGGGGGCGGGGAGGCCCGGGAGGGCCCAGGAGAGGACCAGCCGGACGACCCCGGACTCTGGAGGGAGTCCCCAGGGCCGGGACACACCAGGGTGTCCCGGAAAGACCCTCCTGGGCAGCGACGGCGCCCCCCACCCAGCCCCGATCCCCCACGACGACGGCGGGGGGCCCTCGGGGGCAGACAAACCACACAGCCAAGGGATTCGAATTAACTCAGCCATTTTTGGAGAACCTTGGGGAAAATGGAAATTTCAAAAAAAAAAAAACATTTTTAAAAGAAAAACGGGGAGAAAAAAAAATTGCTTCTATTGATGAGTTTTATCATCTCAATTGAAATCTTTCCTTTCCCTGGTGAACGCCTGCTGGTGGCCCGTGTGTGTGTGGCTAGAAGCCGGAAGCGAAGAGGAAACCCAGCGTCCCACACAGACCGCCACCAGACACACTCATACCCCACACACGTTCTCAGACACACACAGGAGTGCTTGCTGGTTATACCAAACCCTACTATTACTGCCTGCAGAAATCAATTTAAAAAAAAATAAACAATTTTAAAAAGGACAAAAAAATTAATGATTGAGAAAAGAAGCATTTTTTTCTGACATTTGGTCCTGCTTGAAATAACAAAAGAAAAAAGAAAAAAAACACCACCACTGATTTCCTTTGCTTCTTTTTTCCTTTTTCCTACCTTGTTTGAAAACTGTGGGCTTGGGACTGTGAATTATTGCATGACATTCAAAAAGAAAAAAAAAAATAAAAAAAAGTTGAATCAAAGGGCTTCTGTGTTGGAGTGGTCTTTATAGCTTCTGCAAAGTACTCCCCACGTCTCTTTGGGGGTACTTTGGTAGGAGGCACTTGGAAAGTGGTTAAGGATGAGAAAGCGGTAGCTCTCCAGCCAGGACTCTTTGCAAAAAAGTTAAAGCCAGAGACACTGGCTGGGTCTTTACCTGGTTGTCCTGGTTGGGGGACAGCAGGGCAATAGAGCCCCACCACCACCACCCCATGCCTCCACCCTCAGACCACCCCCCACCACCACCTCCCCAAGGCTCCACAGTTTGCTGGATAATATTCCTGCATGATCCGGCCAGTGAGGCCCCAAAGAGAATGTGTGAGGCCTCAAATATTAGCAAAATTCCTATTGGAAACACCCTGCAGGAGGTACCTGGAAGCCTAGCTCAGGACCCCCGAGTCCAGTGGGAGGTGAGCCCTACCCGAGGCCTCTGGCGCTCCCACCCCACTCACCGGCACCCAAGAAGCTGCTTCTGAAGGGCTCCATCTCAAGCTGTATTCCATTTCACAGACTTTCCTAAGATGCCCCTGAATTACCGCAGCCATCAGAGAGTCCTAGAACCTAGAGGTCAAGGTTCAGAGCAGCCTGTCGGTAGCAGAAGAGGGTCATGGCCAGTTCAAGGTGAGGGCAGCATATCAGAGGTGGGGTGGGGTTCTTAAGAAGGGACTGACAGCCTGCCCTCCCTCCACCCCCAGCCCCATCTGTCCATCTGCCCATCAGCCCGCAGTGCACCTGCCGGCATCCTCCCACTCCAGGCTTCTAGAAGCTGGCTGCATGATGAAGAGGGTAGAGCACCTTCCACCCCCAGGGTCTTACCTCCCTGCCTATTCTGTGAATGCTTCTGTGAATATAGTCAACAGCCAAAAACCATTGTTAATAACATCAGGAGGTCAGAGAGCTATGTTGATTTAGGTGAGCAAAAGGCCAGTTATACCTGTTGTTTAGGGGCTTCCCAGGTAATTCTGTAGTAAAGAATCCACCTGCCAAGGCAGGAGATGCAGGTTCAATCCCTGAGTCAGGAAGATCCCCTGGCGGTGGAAATGGCAACCCACACCAGTATTCTTGCCTAGAAAATCCCATAGACAGAGGAGTCTGGTGGGCTGTAGTCCACAGGGTCTCAAAAGAGTCGGAAATGACATAGTGACCCACACATCCCTTGTTTAGGCTGACATGAAAGGCCTTTGATCTGAAAATGCAACTCCTGGTTCTCCCAAGAAAGGGCTTCAGAGAATCATGGAGAGGTAGATGGTCTTCAAGGAACAACGGAGTACCATATGAAGGGGAATCAGAGGCCAAGAAGGGGGACACTAACCAAAGACATCTACCACACCCCAACTTTGGAGTCAGTCATTTGACCCTGAGGGGCTTAGCTCAGCCCCAGCCTTACTGACTGTGTGATCTAAGGAAAATGACTTTACCTCTCTGTACCTCTATTTTCCCATCTGCAAAAGGGAAACAGTAATAGAGCTGTTCATGAAGATTAAATGCATTATTCTACATCAGTCCAGCAAACTTTCTCTTAAAGGATCAAAGAGTAAGTATTTTCAGCTTTGTAGCCCAGATGGTCTCTCTATCTCTTTGACTCTGTCATTGCACCAGGAAAGCAGCCTTATGTAAAGGAGTGGGTGTGCCTATGTTCCAATAAAACTTTATTTATAAAAACAGGCAGCGGGCTGGGTTGGACCATTCTTCTACATCCATTTTTCAAACACTTTGGTCTCAGTACCTCTTTCCATTCTTTAAAAAATATACTTGAGGGAACTTCCCTGGTGGTCAAGTGGTTAAGATTCCAAGCTTCCAATGCAGGGGCCATAGAACTTATTCAGGGAATTAAGATCCCACATGCCACAACACCAAAAGAAAAAATAAATTATATATACCTATATATAATGTGCAACATGGCAAAAAAAAAACATATATATATACACATATACATCTGTTTATATGGGTTATAGCTACTGATATTTGCCATTTGTAGATTAAAACAAAAAAAATAAAACTGCTAATTTTAAAAACTGTTAGTTTTTAAATCACAATCCATCTATTCATGATAACAAATAACATTTTTAATGAAAAATAACCACCTTTTCCAAAACAAAAATATTCCATAAAAAGAGAGACATTGTTTTCCAATTTTGCATCTCTTCCATGTCCATTGAACAGAAGACAACTGGATTCTCACATCTGATTCTGCATCCCACCTGTTGCAACAGGGACTCTCCCCTGGAAACTCCACCACACACATGTGAGAGAAAAAAAGTGACAGAGGCAAAGGACATCTTAACATTAATATTAAAAATAGTTCAAAGAAAAAATATTTTTAAATAGTTCAGGGACTTCCCCAGTGGTCCAGTGGTTAAGATGCTCTACTTCCGATGCAGGGGGTATGGCTTCTATCCCTGGTCAAGGAACAAAGATTCCCACAGGCTAAAAATAATGTTTTAAAGTAGTATCAAATATTTATTTAAAAAAATGAAACACTTCAGTCTGATGGACCCCCCTGGAAGGGTCTCAGTGGCCCCCAAGTTTCTGAACCCCTTTGAGAACTGCTGTTCTCAGAACAAAGGGTACCTGGCCCATAGTAAGTGATTTTTTACTATGGCTGTTATTACCATAGCAACTGAGGGTTCCGAGAGGTCTTGCTCCAGCCCCCAAGCCTTCAGGCTGCCTCGGGTAGAGAAGGCTGAGGGACTACTAACTCAGGGTGGGCTGCGCTCCCTCTGTAATAATAGCACCTAAGAAGAGAACAGAGGAATAAGAAAATAAAGGGTTTTTTTAATTATTATTATTAAGTATAGTTGATATTGCTCTAATGGCAGAAAGCAAAAGGAAGTGAAGAACCTCTTGATGAGGGTGAGGGAGGAGAGTGAAAGAGTCGGCTTAAAATTCAATATTAAAAATACTAAGATCGTGGCATTCAGTCTCATTCAGTTCAGTTCAGTTGCTCAGTCGTGTCCAATTCTTTACAACCCCATGAATCGCAGTATACCAGGCCTCCCTGTCCATCACCAACTTCCAGAGTTTACTCAAACTTACGTTCATCGAGTCGGTGATGCCATCCAGCCATCTCATCCTCTGTCGTCCCCTTCTCCTCCTGCCCTCAATCCCTCCCAGCATTAGAGTCTTTTCCAATGAGTCAACTCTTTGCATGAGGTGGCCAAAGTACTGGAATTTCAGCTTTAGTATCAATCCTTCCAATGAACACCCAGGATTGATCTCCATTAGAATGGACTGGTTGGATCTCCTTGCAGTACAAGGGACTCTCAAGAGTCTTCTCCAACACCACAGTTCAAAAGCATCAATTCTTCGGCGCTCAGCTTTCTTCACAGTCCAACTCTCACATCCACACATGACCACTGGAAAAACCATAGCCTTGACTATGAAAGGTTGTTGTTGAATCACGCAAAGACGCCGGGATTCGTGACCCCTGGAGGAGAAGAATTCAATCTGGGGCCAGAGACGAGGCTTGATCGCTCAGAGCTTTTGTGTAATAAAGTTTTATTAAAGTATAAAGGGGATAGAGAAAGCTTCTGACATAGGCATCAGAAGGGGGCAGAAAGAGTACCCCCCTGCTAGTCTTCAGCTGGATGTTATATAGTCACTAGCAGTCTGTTAATAAAACAAAGGAATGTCTTAAAACTCAGAATGGCACCAGGCCCCTCACCCATAAGATGCATTTTGGGATAATGTTGGCACCAAATGGTTCATCTTGGACCATAAAATGATTAACTTGAATCTTGAAGAAGGGCAGATCACCATACAAATAGTTTCATTTACAGAGATTAGGGAAACAATATCTGAGTATAACATACTGGCTTGTCAAGTAGGTTCTGAGCCAAGAGGCGGAACCAACTTGAAGACAGAGTCTGGGGTAAATGCATAGCACATTAGCATAGCTTAAGACAAACATTTCCATAAGAGAAATGCATTGGTTATCTCTAGGTTTGAGAATAGTTAACTTCAGGTGAAACCAGGTGTCATTATGGCAACACAGTATTTTAAGAGAAACCTCTTTTTAAATTTGTATAGAGAAGGACAAAATATCACTAGTTTGCTTCCTCCTGCCAGTTAAGAGAGATAAAAATGTCTGACACTTGCAGGCTATTTCCTCCGTTTGGAGACCCCTGGCCTTCCTGCCTGTTACTCTCTCAACTAGTTGGACCTTTGTTGACAAAGTAATGTCTCTGCTTTTTAATATGCTATCTAGGTTGATCATAACTTTCCTCCCAAGGAGTAAGCGTCTTTTAATTTCATGGCTGCAATCACCATCTGTAGTGATTTTGGAGCCCCAAAAAATAAAGTCTGACACTGTTTCCACTGTTTCCCCATCTATTTGCCATGAAGTGATGGGACCAGATGCCATGATCTTAGTTTTCTGAATGTTGAGCTTTAAGCCAACTTTTTCACTCTCCTCTTTCACTTTCATCATTACTTGATGGCAAATAGAGAGGGAAAAGGTGGAAGTAATGACAGATTTCCTCTCCTTGGGCTCTAAAATCACTACAGATGGTGACTGCAGCCATGAAATCAGAAGATGTTTGCCTCTTGTCAGGAAAGCTATGGCAAACCTAGACAGTGAGCTGAAACGCAGAGACATTACTCTGCCGACAAAGGTCTGTATGGTCAAGGCTATGGTCTTCCCAGTGGTCACGTACGGTTGTGAGAGCTGGACCGTAAAAAAGGCAGAGGGCCAAAGAATTGATGCCTTCAAACTATGGTCCTGGAGAAGACTCCTTAGAGTCCCTCAGACAGCAAGGAGATCAAACCAGTCAATCGTAAGGGAAATCAGTCCTGAATACTCATTGGAAGGACTGATGCTTAAGTTGAAACTCCAGTATTTCGGTCATCTGATGAGAACAGTTGATTCATTGGAAAAGTCCCTGATGCTGGGAAAGATTGAGGGCAGGAGGAGAAGAGGGCATCAGAGGATGAGAATGAGATGGCTGGATGGCATCACCAATGCAATGGACATGAACTTGGGCAAACTTCAGGAGATGGTGAGGGACAGAGAGTCCTGGCGTGCTGCCGTCCAAGGGGTCGCAAAGAGTCAGACATGAGTGGATGATTGAACAACAACATAGTTGATTAACGATGTTGTGTTAGTTTCAAGTGTACAGCAAAGTGAATCAGTCATATATATACACTCAGGGGAGCTGTTTTTTGTTTTTTTGGCCATGCCGCACGGCATGCAGGGTTCTAGTTCCCTGACCAGGAATCGAATCAACCTAGAGATTGTCATCCTGAGTGAAGTAAGTCAGACAGAGAAAGACAAATACATGATATTGCTTATATGTGGAATCTTTAAAAAAAAAAAAAGGCATAAATGAACCTATTTGCAAAACATAAATTGAGTCACAGATGTACAAAACAAATTTTCTAGATTTCCTCAGTAGTCCAGGGGTTAAGATTCTGCACTTCCACTGCAGGGGGGCATGGACTCAATCCCTGGTCAGGGAACTGAGATCCTGCATGCCACCCAGCATGGCCAGAAAACAAAGAAAAGAAAACAAACTTCTGGTTTACAAAGGGAAAGGGGGAAAGAGGGAGAGGGATAAATTTTGAGATTGGGGTTGACATATACATTACTACCTAGTTTACAATAGATAACTAATAAAAATCTACTGTATAGCATAGGGAACTCTGTAATGACCTATATGGGAATAGCAGTTAGAGAAGAGTGGATCTATGTATGTATATAACTGATTCGCTTTGCTATATACAGCAGAAATGAACACAACATTATAAATCAACTATACTCCAAAAACTAACTTTAAAAAGTAGAGGCTGGACCTCCCAGGTGACTCTGGTAAAGAATCTACCTGCCAATGCTGGAGATACTGTTTCACTCCCTGGTCCGGGAAGATCCCACATGCCATGGAGCAGCTAAGCCCATGAGCCACAACTACTGAGCCTGTGCTCGAGAGCCCAGAAGCCTCAACTACTGAAGCGAGCACACTCTAGAGCCCATGCTCAGCAACAAGAGAAGCCCACACAGTACAACGAGAGAGTGGCCTCCACTCGCTGCAACTAGAGAAAAACTGCCAACCTAGCACAGCCAAAAATAAATATTTAAAAAAACTTATGTCTAAGAAAAAAAAAGAAGAGGGCGTTGCTGCTGGCTGGAGTAGAGTCTGCAGAAGGAATGGACATAGAACTAGCATCATTCCACCCTGCTCTCCATCTGCCCTGTTAGTCCCATCTGTTAAACATGACACCCACTTTTCACTGGACTTCTGGTCTCTGCCCAGAACGGTGGCCCGTGCCCTTCTGCAATTCCCCATTAAGTCCCTGGACCTAGGACCCTGCAAGCTGCTCAGAGATGGGCCTTCCTCCCCACCTCCCCCACAGTTCCACCCAGACCCAGCCACTCCCCACCACTTTCGCCCTCACCCACCTGGCTGCAGCTCTTAAACAGGAGAAAGGCTTCACCATCCAGGCAGTATCTTCCAAGACTCCATTTGTTCAATAGAAAATCTGGAGATATGTACAGCTAGCCATGGACCTGTGATGTTTACCTCTGAATAGGGTGGGGAAGGCCCTCAATGGACGGGGGTGTAGACTTGGTGTTGTACTGAAATTATTTCACAAATACTCATGCTCACTTTTGTAATCAGAAACAGTTTTTAACGGCATCCAGATGCCTTATGCAAAAAGGGCTTTGTCTGATCTCCAGATCGCCCAGGCCAATCAAGGACCACATGATAATAACCAATCCCATGGACAAGCAAATGAGACTCAATGTCTCCCCAAAACCAAGGCCTGGTGCACCAGGCAGGCAGCGCCACCTAGAGGCCAGATGGTGAATGGCCGAGCACGTGACTGCTGTGTACCTAACGGGTCTTTCAGTCAAAGCTTTGGGTTTTTCCAGTAGTTAGGTACAGATGTGAGAGTTGGACCAGGCTGAGCGCGGAAGAATTGATGCTTTCGAACTGTGGTGCTGGAGAAGACTCTTGACAGTCTTCTTGGACAGCAAGGAGATCAAACCAGTCAATCTTAAAGGAAATCAACTCTGAATATTCATTGGAAGGGCTGATGCTGAAGCTGAAGCTCCAATACTTTGGCCCACCTGATGTTAAGAACTGGCTCTTTGGAAAAGACCCTGATTCTGGGAAAGATCAAGGGCAAGAGAAGGGGACAAGAGAGGATGGGATGGTTAGATAGCATCATGGACTCAATGAACATGTGTGTGTGTGTGTTAGTCACTTAGTCACGTCCAACTCTTTGTGACCCCATGGACTATAGCTCACCAGGCTCCTCTGACCATGGAATGTTCCAGGCAAGAATACTAGAGTGGGTTGCCATTTCCTTATCCAGGGGATCTTCCCGACCCAGGGATTGAACCCAGGTCTCCTGCATTGCAGGCAGACTCTTTACCGACTGAGCCACCAGGGAAGACCATGAACATGAGTTTGAGCAAACTTTGGGCAATAGTGAAGGGCAGGGAAGCCTGGCACGCTGCAGTCCATGGGTTCACAAAGAGTCAGCCGAGACTTGGCAACTGAGCAACAGCAACAGGGATCGTGGGGGTGGAGCCAGAAGAGAGGGCTTGAGACCACCCCTACCACCCTCTCCAAGGTCAGAAGCAGGACAGCGGGACGTCAGGCAAGTAAATCCCTGGATGCTCTATGGAAAGGACTTTCTAACAACTCCTCAGAACAGAGCAGATGGTCCAGGGAGGCCCACCATCCAAGCCTGCAGAGGCTGGTTGAAGCTGGAGGTCTCGATAGCCTCTAAGTTTCTGCCTCCACTTTTCTGAAGAAGAGCGCACTGGAGAGGGAGGCCAGCAGAGAGGCTCTGGGGAGCATCGTGAGAGGAGGGGCTGGATAAGAGATGCGGGAGGCATCTTCAGATCAAAAACTAAGAGTCAGAAAGTTTTGATATATTGTCAGAGCTCACATGGAAGGCAGAAAGGGTAGACCTTGAATCCGATGCAGTTGGGTTCCCTCCAGTCAGCCGTGGTGCTCTCTGCAGGGTAAGGACATGCCGCTCCTGGCTGGAAATGAGCTACTCCCTCCCCAACCCACCCCCCACCATCTCCTCCATGCTGTGTCCCCTTTTCTGGTTCTTCTCTTATCTCATCTTAAACTCGGGCTTCCCCAGTGGCTCAGTGGTAAAGAATCCACCTGCAATGCCGGAGACACAGGAAATGTTGGTTCAATCACTGGGTCGGGAAGATCTCCTGGAGAAGGAAATGGCAACCCACTCCAGTAGTCTTGCCTGGAGAATCCCATGGACGGAGGAGCCTGGAGGCCTACAGGTCATGGAGTTGCAAAGAGCCAGATAGGACTGAAGCAACTGAGCACAGACACACACATCCGAAACCACTCCTAGATGACGCCTCCTTACCCACCAGGACTGCTGCGGGTGCAAACCACCAATCGACAGGAACAGTCTGCAGGTCTTGGGGACGTCAGATGGTCAAAAGTTCAAGGTGGTTCAAAGAACTGCACTTAAGTATTATCTCCAATCCTCTGGCCAGCCAGCAAGCTCATGTTCCCTCACTATCTGAAAGATGCATCACAACTCCCCTGGTGGACAGTGAGGGACAGCCATAGCTCCCCTCCCCTCCTCCTCAGCCCCCAGGGCTGCAGCTCCTTCCTGCCCTGCTCTGGGTCAGCAGTGGTCCAGGGATTTTTCACCTGCCATGCAGAGGATACAGGTGTTATTTGACTCCCCTGGAGGCACAGTGATCTAGCCCAGCCACGACCAAGGGCAACTTGAAGTGAGTCACATTTGTGTTTTCTAGTTGCCACATTAAAGAAAGTAAAAAAAAAGAACAAGTATTTTTTAGTTTTGTTGTATTTTTTTTAAATTGTGGTGAAATTCACATAACATAAAATTAACCATTTGTGGTGTACAATTCATTTAGTACCTTCACAATGTCGTACAACTACCGTGCATGCGTGCTTAGTCGCTTCAGTCGTGTCCGACTCTTTGTGACCCCATGGACTGCAGCCCTCCAGGCTCCTCTGTCCATGGGATTTCCCAGGCAAGAATACTGGAGTGGGTTGCCATGCCCTCCTCCAGGGATCTTCCCAACCCAGGGATCAAACCCAGGTCTCCTGCAGCTCCTGCAGTGCAGGCAGGCAGGTTCTTTACCACGAACACCACCTGGGAAGGCTGGGCAACTACCACCTCAAGATAATTTCAAAATATTTTATCATCACTCCAAGATAAACCCCATCCCCACTAAGAGCCATTCTCCATTTCTCCCTCTCTCAGCCCCTGGTCACCACGAATCTACTTTCAGTTTCTGTGGACTTGTCTCTTCTGGACATTTCATATAAACGGGATCACACAATAGGTGACTTAGCCCATCTTCTTTCACTCAGCATGTTTTCAAGGTTCATCCAGGTTGTAGCATGAGTCACAACCCCATTCCTTTTCATGGCTGGATACTATTCCACTGTGTTGCTGGACATGTGGCTTGTTTCTACCTTTTGATGACTGTCAATGGTGCTACGCTACACTTGCACATACAAGTTTTTGTTTTTACACCTGTTTTCAATTCTTTGGGATAGATACAGGGGTGGAATTTCTGGGTCTTACGAAAACTCTATGTTTAGCTTTTTGAGGAAAGGAAGTTTTTTAATATTTATTTGTTTGTTTGGCTGTGTTAGGTCTCAGTTGCAGCATTCGGGATCTTTGATCTTCATTGGGGCATGTGGGATCTTTAGTTGCAGCAGGGGAGACCTGGTTCCCTGACCCAGGATCAAACCCAGGCCCCCTGCATTGGAAGCACAGAATCTTAACCACTGGAACACCAGGGAAGTCCTAACGGGAGATTATTTTGAAAGATATATTTATTTCCTAGTGCAACATAGCCAAAATACAATCAACATGTGATAGATATGATTCTCATAGTAATCTTTCATGATCATTTTTTATACTGAGTTTTTGAAACCCAGGGGATGCTTTTCACTCAGATCACATCTCCATTCAGATCAGCACCTTTTAAGCACCCAATAGCCCTGTGTGGCTCATGACAACTGTCCTAGACAGCACTGGTCGACCTCACACACCTGGCGTCATTCTTGAGCTCTGTTGTCCCTGGGGGTCACCCCTATTACTGCCCACTAGTGTCCAGATGCAAGACCCCACTCATCTGTGGGCCTCAGCACTGGGGTAAGAGGGTGACACCTACCCAGTCAGGTTGGACAATCCCTGCTCTGCCACACACACATATGTATCCTGCTATGATCTGGACATTTGTGCCCCACAAAATTCACATGCTGAAGCCATAACCTTCAGTGTGATGGTATTAGGAGGTGAGGCTTTTGGGGTGATCAGGTCATGAGGGTGGAGTCCTCGTGAATGGTATTGTTGCTGTGGTTTAGTTGATCAGTCGTGTCCAACTCTTTGCAACCCCATGGACTGTAGCCCTCCAGGCTTCTCCATCCATGGGATTCTTCAGGCAAAAATACTGGAATGGGTTGCCATTTCCTCCTCCAGGGAATCTTCTCCACCCAGGGATCGAACTCATGTCTCCTGCGTTGGCAGGCGGATTCTTTACCACTGAGTCACAAGGGAAGCCCATGTGAATGGTATTAGTGCCCTTATAAAAGGAATCTTGGTGGTTAAGACTCTGAGATCTCACTGCCAAGGGCCCAAGTTCAATCCCTGGTCCAGGAACTTAGATCCCACAAGCCTCAAGATGTGTCTAAATAAATAATTTTTTTCATACCTTTTAAAAAAAGGAACACCAGAGCACTGGCTTGTCTTTTCTCCCATGTGAGGACTCAGTGAAAAGACACCATGACTCGGTGAGCCACACAGCCCTCACTGGATACCAGACCTGCTGGCACCTTGATCTTGGACAATCCAGCCTCCACAATGTGAGGAATAAGTGTCTGGTGTTTATAAGCCTTTCAGTCTATGGTATTCTGTTATAACAACCTAAAGATACATTTCCCACCCTGGACTCAGCCTTCTGATCAATAAAATAGGAGTGTGGTAAGAACAGTGTGTGCAGGCCCCTGGGAGCTGCCCGGCACCACATGTGCATATGGTCCCAACCAGGGCAGCACATGGTGATGCTGTAAAAGCAAGAAAAGATTACCGCGCATCCTCAGGAGGATGTGGATGCCTCTGGAATTCTGCAGGTATTATGCAGCTACATGTATGCTAAGTCACTTAATCATGTCTGACTCTTTGTGACCCCATGGACTGTAGCCCGCCAGGCCCCTCTGTCCATGGGATTCTCCAGGCAAGAATACTGGAGTGGGTTGCCGTGCCTTCCTCCAGGGGATCTTCCCGACTCAGGGACTGAACTCTAGTCTTTTATATGTCCTGCACTGGCAGGCGAGTTCTTTACCACTAGCACCACCTGGGAAGCCCTATATGGCTACAGAGGCCACTGAACAAGCCCAGGGAGCATCACTGGCCTTCAGCTGCCTGTGGGTACCCCTGAATCAGGCGGTCATTCATTGGGCTTCTCACGTGGCACAGAGCTGGGGCAGGGGTTGGGAGGGAGACCTGAGCAAGGAGATATCAGAACAGTAGGGGCCAAGCAGCTGGGGCTGCTACAGAATTACTTCCTGAAGAGTTTGCTCCCAGCTTCTCAGGGTGGACCCAGCCAAGCATTGGGGGCCACACCAGCCTTCCCTCTGACTCATGAATCCTGGTGGGAACCCCACAGTGGAGGCAGAGAAAGAAGCCTTTAAATAGAGCTCTGAACCATCTGAGACTGTGGGCTGATGGAAGGAAGCCAGAGGCCGCCCCTGGCCCAGCCACAGGCCTGGAGAGGCTGGGCTCTGATAACCCCACCTCTCTGCCTTCTCCTCGCTCCCCTTGCAGCCTCTAACAGCCCACTGCCACGAAACCCAGCCTCAGATGTTTTGGCTTTATGAAAATGCAGGATATAAAAAGAACCATGGGGCGGATAGAAGGGTGGGGAATGGCCACCAGCTTGCTAAAAGCTACCACCCCCAGGCTGCCCCTAGTGCAGCAAGCATCCCGCTCTCCCCAACCACCACCCTTAGAGATGCAGGCTCGTGCTTGTGTGCAGACGCATTGTGACAAGCCAGCATTTGGAATCAGGGATAAGGAGGCCAGCCAGTTGGGGGGAAGCCAAGTCTGACTTTATAAAGGTCTCTCTCCTGGGCCAGAACTGGGCACTGGCCATTGTAATTTATGCAGATGCTCCCAGTTGAAGCAAGTCAAGCCTGCCCCAGGAGCTTACCTCTCAGTGTGGGGGTGAGGAGGCACCTCAACACTGTGGACCTCTGGCTGCCGGGCCCAGCCTGGCCTCCCCAGGCTCTGAACAGTGCATTCAGAAATGACCACCTGTCAACAGCATCATCTATGTGCCCCCTCAGCCCCACCTCCTCCCAATCACGCTTCCGGTCCTCACTCCTGCCCCCTGGTCCAGCTCTTCATGCCCACTGCTCAACTTCCAGAGACCCTTGCTCCGGGGTAACTGCAGCCCCCAACCAGCCGCCCCTGCTCCCAACCCCTGGGCTCTCTGCTCATGCAGCCCACCCCAGCTGCAGCCTAAGCTCCCCACACCACTAGGAGCTCAAGATGTCCACCACCTGCCTTGGCCCATTTCTCCCTCCCTTGCCAGGACTTTGTGCTGATCCTTTCACTATACATAGACAGGCTTGCCAGGTGGCTCACATGGTAAAGAATCGGCCTGCAGTGCAGGAGATCTGGGTTCAACACCTGGGTGGGGAAGATTCCCTGGAGGAGGGCATGAAACCCACTCCATTATTCTTGCCTAAAGAATCCCATTGACAGAGGAGCCTGGCGGGCTACAGTCTATGGGGTCGCAAAGAGTTGGACACGACTGACTAACACACACATTCCACTATACATAGGGCAGGGTGCCAGGCAAAGGTCAGGAGCTGGGAACGCACAGCGGTAAGACAGGCGCTGTCACACCCTCATGGACTCCCAGTCAGATGGAGGAGGCAGAGGGCACATCAACAAACCTACACTAACAAACCAAAAAGAAAAGGCAGGGAAAGAATGAATTACAACTGAGATGTGTCCTATGAGGGAACAGCGGGGAGCACTGTAGAGAGGTGGGCTTTCCTCAGGAGGGGAAAGGAACGTGTACACAAGGATCCCATAGAAGAAGAGGAAAGAGTGGGGACTTTTTATACAGGGAAAGAAGCTCTGCTGTTGATGTTGTTTAGTCCATAAGTCGAGTCAGACTCTTTGCAACGCATAGGCTGTAGCCCACCAGGCCCCTCTGTCCATGGGATTTCCCAGGCAAGAATACTGGAGTGGGTTGCCATTTCCTCCTCCAAGGAATCTTCCAGACACAGGGATTGAACCTGAGTCTCCTGCTTGGCAGGTGGATTCTTTACCACTGAGCCACTGGGAAGGCCCTAAATAAGCTTGGAGAAGGAGGAAATTGAGATCAAGATGCCATGTGCATCCCCCTTGGGACTATTTGGTCTCTATCCTGAGAACAGTAGGGGCCTACTGAGGGTTCAGGAGAGCCGGCATGCTCAGACTTCAATTTGTGCAAGCTCACTGACTTCGAGACAGAAAGGACAGTGATTACCAGGGATTGGGGTGAGGGGAATGAGCAGTCATTGCTTAATGAGGACAGAGTTGTTTCATTGTGTTTTGGCTATGCTGCATGGCTGTGGGATCTCGGTTCCTAGACCCGGGATCATGCCTCCTGCACAGAAAGCTCAGAGTCCTAACCACCAGGGAGTTCCCAGGGACAGTTTCAGTTTGGAACGATGAAAAAGTTTAGGAGCTGGATGATGGTGATGGTTGGGTGACAGTGTAAATGTATGTAAAGCCACGAACTTTCACTTAAAAATGGTTTAAAAATGATAAATCTTATACATATCTTACCACAACTTATAAAAGTTTAAAAAGGAAAATTTTAATTTAGGTATATTTATGTCACAAGTTAAGGTGGAAGTAACCCACATGCCCCTCCACAAAGGAATGGATTTAAAAAATTGTGGTACATCCATGCAATGGAGTATTCATTCAGAAAAGGATTGAGCTTTAGATACCTGCTACAAAGTGAATGAGTTTCAAAAACAAGCTAACAGGAATTCCCTGGTGTTCCAGTTGTTAGGACTCTGCACACGTTCATTGCCGAGAGCCTGGGTTCGATCCTTGATCATAGAACTAAGATCCCACAAGACATGAGCATGGCCAAAAACAAAATAAACAAACAAAAACCCCACCAAGCTAATGAAAGACTACCTGGTGTACGATTCCATTGATATGAAATGTCCAGAAGAGGGAAACCCACAGAGACAGAAAACAGATTACTGGTTGCCAGAGACTAAAGGAAGGGGGTGGGAGTGACAGCTCACAGGTACAGGGTTTCTTGGTGTGACGGAAGCTTCCTGCAGATGGGTAGTTGGTGACGGTTGCCCAACCTTGTGTTTCTCCTAAATGCCAGGGCCTTGTACACTTTAAAATGGTTAACTTTATGTTCATATATTTTGTCTCCATTTTTTTTAAAAGGAAAGAAGAAAAAAGAAAGAAAGATAGGAAAGTTAAGTGTGCAGGCTACACTGAGAAAAGAGATGAGGGGTCAGGGACACTGAAGCATGAAGTTGGGGCACATCTCCAGACCCAGACAGTGACAGATGATGGCACCAGGGAGGGACAGGGAAAAGCAGAGGAAAGGGAGAAACAGGAGGTAGGGTCCCATGACTGGTTAGATGACAGGGTGGTGGTGGTTCATGGGATGCTTCTGTCTCATCTGTCAGCTCTGGTGGGTGGCCAGGGGTGGGGATTACTCGAGGCAGATCTAGGCTTCCTGTCTGTGACCCTGCTGTGCCTCCATCAGCCTGCCAGTCTCAGCACTCAACCCCATATCACCTTGAAGACACAAATGTCCCCTCCCCGGGGGGTATCCTCATCATCCTCTCCCTAGTGTTAATCATCAGAACCTTCTGCGTGTCCCCGTGCCCCTCCAACACCGACTCCTTCCAACCTCTTTGCTGTGCCAACCAGTAGACACCCCCAAAAGCCCCAAGTCAGCATCAGCTGACATTCAGACCTCAGGCTCCTTTAGAGCAGGGGTCTACAAAGATCTGGAAAGGGCTGGACTGGAAATATTTTCTGCTTCAAGGGCCAGGCTGTCTCTGTTGCAATGACTCAATTCTGCTTTGTAGCATAAAAGCAGCCTGGGATAATAGGTAAACAAATGAGCACAACTGTGTGTCAATAAAACTTTATTTATGGGACTTCCGTGGTGGCCCAGTGATTAAGACTCTGCCAGTTCGATCCCTGCCGCGAGCCACTGAACGACTAAGCCCAAGCTCCACAACTATGAAGCCGAGGTACCTAGAACCTGTGCTCTATAATGAGAGAAGCCACCACAGTGCCCCTGCTGGCTGCAACTAGAGAAAGCCCATGCACAGCAATGAAGGCCTACCAAAGCCAAAACATAAATTAAATTTTAAAAACAACTTTATTTATGGACTCTGAGTTTTCAGATAATTATTTTATTTTTTATTTATTTGACTGTGCCAGGTCTCAGTTGCAGCACCTGGGCTCTTCCATCTCCATCACAGCATGAAGGCTCTTTTAGTTGTGGTATGCAGTATTTTTAGTGGCTACATCCAAACTCTTAGTTACAGCATATAAACTCTTAGTTGGGGCATGTGGGACCTAGTTCCCTGACCAGGGATTGAACTCAGGCCCCCTGCCGTGGGAGCACAGAGTCTTAGCAAATGGACCACCAAGAAAGTCCCATGGACTTTTTAATTGAAATATATTTGACATGTAACATTGTATAAATTTAAGGTGTCCAACATTTGATACATTTATATAGTATAACTGACATATATTGTAATATGGTTGCGATTGTATCCATAATTAGCACCTCTGTGAAAATGTTGGTCTCTCAGTCATGTCCAACTCTTTGTGATCCCATGGACTGTAGCCCACTAGGCTCCTCTGTCCTTGGAATTCTCCAGGCAAGAATAATGGAGTGGCTAGCCATTCCCTTTTTCAGGGGATCTTCCCAATCCAGGGATCAAACCTGGGTTTCCTGCATTGCAGACAGATTCTTTAACGTCCGAGCCACCAGGGAAGCCCAGATGTTATATAATCAACATTTCTTTTTAGTGGTGGAAATAGTTAAGTTGCTAGTCTCTTAGCAAGTCTGATGATTATAATACAACATTTTAACCTGTATTTACTCTTCTGTGCATCTGTGGAATTCTAGGATTTATTTACTACTCAGTCCAAGTTTATACCCTTCAGCAATGTCTGTTCTATCCCCCCAGCTCCTTGGTCACTGAAATTTGAATTGTAGATCATTTTCAACTTGTGAATTGTTTTTTCCAGCCATTTGAAAATGAAAAGGCCATTCTTAACTCACTGGCTGTACAGGAACAGGCAATAGGCTGCATTTAGCAACCAAGGCTGTGGATAACTCCAAACTATCTCTTGCCCACATTTGCCCCTTATAATAGTGTATATCAGGGAGTCTTGGGTATCTTTATAAGGGCACTAATCCCATTCACAAGAGACCCACCCTCATGACCTCATTCCCTTCCAAAGGCTGTACCTCCTAATATTATCACCGTGGCGGTTAGAATTTCAATACAGAGTGAGGGGGTGGAGACACAAACATTCAGACCACAGTTGTGAGTATCCAGGGTTTTTTTAAATTAGTATTATTGGCAATTCTCTGGTGGTCCATTGGCTAAGATCCCAATACAGGGGCCCGGTTCAATTTCTTGTCAGGGTACTAGATCCCATGTGCCACAACTAAGACCCACTGCAGCCAAATAAATTAAAAAAAAAAAACAACTGCTCTGAGACACTGCCTTGACACCTGGGATACCAGGTCTTGTCATCATGGCCACAGTCAGAAAACAGAAAACTCCTAAGCACTCCCAGGGTCCCCAGCTGCCCAGGAAGAACAGGTTGGCAGAGGCCAGATGAGGGGCTTTCCAGCGACAAACACAGACCTCCCTTCCACGCCTCCACTAGGAAGAATATACAAACATGTCCCTGACTATCTTTCTCAATTAGCCATCACTCTGCTTTCCCCCAGCACTCTCTCCTCTCATAACCCCAGTGTATTTTCTTAAAGGTGTTTATGTTTTTCAGAGCTTATCAGTGTATTTAAGCATCAAATATTGCCTGTCCCCACCTCCTCAATGGAAGGACAACCATTTGTACAGTCCAGAGATCAGTTAGGAATAAGTCTCGGTTGGGGTTGTTGTTGTTGTTCAGTGGCTCAGTCATATCCGACTCTTTGCTACCCCATGAACTGCAGCACGCCAGGCTTCCCTATTCTTCACCATCTCCCAGAGTTTGCTCAAACTCATGTCTATTGAGTCAGTGATGCCATCCAGCTATCTCATCTTCTTCTGCCCCCTACTCCTCCTACCCTCAATGTTTCCCAGCATCAAAGTCTTTACCAATGAGTCGGCTCTTTGCATCAGATGGTCAAAGTATTGGAGCTTCAACTTCAGCATCAGTCCTTCCAATGAGTATTCAGGACTGATTTTCTTTAGGATGGACTGGTTTGATCTCCTTGCAGCCCAAGGGACTCTCAAAAGTCTTCTCCAACACCACAGTTCAAAAGCATCAATTCTTCTGGGCTGGGTGGTCATAACAATTTCACTCTGCCTGTGTAGTGAAAACACACACCTCAGATCGGAACTAGAACCCATTTTTTAAAAATATATGGATCGTTTTTCAAAGTATTTCTTGAATTTGTTACAATATTGCTTCTATTTTGTTTTGTTTTGTTTTGCTGATAAGCATGTGGGGTCTTAGCTTCCCTACCAGGGATCAAACCCACATCCCCTGCACCAGAAGGTGAAATCTTGACCACTGAACAATGAGGAAAGTCCTTGGGTGTCTTTTTTTAATATTATTTTTATTTATTTGGCTGTACTAGGTCTTAGTTGCAGCACACGGGATCTTCAATCTTCATTGAGGCATGTGGGATTTTTGTTTCGGCAGGTGGGATCTAGTTCCCTGACCAGGGATCAAACCAGGCCCTTGCACTGGGAGCACAGAGTCTCAGCCACTAAACCACCAAGGAAGTCCACCCCACTGTCATAAGGAGACCAAACCAGTCAATCCTAAAGGAAATCAACCCTGAATATTCATTGGAAGGACTGAAGTTGAAGCTGAAACTTTGGCCACCTGATGTGAAGCGCCAACTCATCAGAAAAGACCCTGATGCTGGGAAAGACTGAAGGCAGAAGGAGATGATGGTTGGATGGTATCACCAACTCAACGGACATGAGTTTGAGCAAACTCATGGGAGATGGTGAAGGAGAGGGAAGCCTGGCGTGCTGCAGCCCACGGGGCCGCAAAAAGTCGGACATGACTGAATGACTGAACAAGAACAACAAATCTATTACAGTGAGCACATAATGAGGCTCGAGGTCCACTGGAAATCTCATCTTCCACCATGTTATATCTAATCACTTCTGAAAAGTTTATGTTGTATCCTCAGTGACAACATCACTCTTTTATTTATATTATAATTGTATTTAATTCATTAATTTATGCTCTGGCCGCTGCATGCAGGCTTTCTGTAGTTGCAGTGCACAGGCTTCTTATTCGAGGCTTCTCACTGCAGTGCCCCTCCACACACACACTGCAGAGTATGGGCTCCAGGGCACACAGGCTTGGGAGTTGTGGCATGTGGACTTAGCTGCCCCAAGATACATGGGATCTTCCCAGACCAGGGATCAAATCTGTGTCCCTTGCATTGGCAGGCAGTCTTAAAAACTGGACCAGCAGGGAAATCCTATGTCACACTTTTAAAGGTTGTGCCCCGCCCCCTTCCCTCCTGTCTCAATAGAACAAAAGCAGCCGCAGATATGAGGATGACTGCTATCAGGAAACAAAACAGAAACAAGTGTTGATGGGGACATGGAGAAACTGGAGCTCCTGTGCATTGTTGACAGGAACGTGAAAGAGTATAGCCACTGTGGAAAACTCTACGGAGGTTTCTCAAAAACTTAAAAATGGAATTACCACACAACCTAGCAATTCCAGCCAAAAGAACTGAAAACAAGGTCTCCAAGAAATATTTGTGCATCCATGTTCACAGCAGTATCGTTCACAATAGTTAACACAAGGAACAAACCAAGGCTTGGAATTACCAAAATGTGTTATATCCCCACCGTGGAATATTATTCAGCCTTTAAAAGGAAGGAAGGATAAAATTAAATAAATAAATAAAAGGAAGGAAGGAGTTCCCTAGTGGTGCGCTGCATAAGAATTCACCTGCCAATGCAGCAAACACGAATTCGATCCACGGTCCAGGAAGATTCCACGTTAGATTCCAGCAGCTAAGCCCATGTGCCACAACCACTGTGCCTGTGTGCCCCACAGCCTGTTCTCCACAGCAAGAGAAGCCACAGCAATGAGAACCCCGAGCACCATAATGAAGAGTCATCCCCACTCACCACAACTAAAGAAAGCCTGTGCAAAGCAAGGAAGACCCTGCACAGCCAAAAATTTAAAAAGTAATTAAAAAGAAGCTATTGTCTAGGGACTCACCTGGCAGTCCAGTGGTTAAGACTCCACGCTTCTCCTGCAGAGGGAGTGGGTTCCTTGGTCGGGGAATTATTAATAAGATCCTGCATGGGGCAAAGAGTGGCAAAAAAAATTTAAAAATAGTAATAATAGATACATAAAAAGAAAGGAAATTCTGATACATGTTACAACTTGGATGAACCTTGAGGACATTCTGCTAAGTGAAATAAACCACTCACAAAAAGACAAGTACTGTATAATTCTTATAAGCACTTATATCAAGTACTTAGATTAGTCAAAATCATAGAGACAGAAAGTAGAATGATGGTTTCCAGGGGCTGAGGGGAGGTGAACGGGAGAGTTAATAGGTATAGAGCTTCAGATTTACAAGAGTTGTGGGGGTGGGACTTCCCTGGAGGTCCAGTGGTTAGGACTCCGGGCTGCCACTGGAGGGGGTAGTTCAAACCTTGGTCAGGGAACTAAGATCCTGCATACTGCACAGAACAGCCAAAAAGTAGGGGAAAAATGGGGGGTGGGGGTGGGGAAGAGTTGTGGGGATAGATGATATAATGGTTGCAGAGCAATATAAATGTATTTAATGCCACTGATCTGTATGCTTAAAAAATAGCTAAGATGGTACATTTTTGTCATGTGTATTTTAACTCAATTTTAAAAAAAAATGGCACATGAGTCTGAACAAAGTCCAGGAGATAGTGAAGGACAGGGAAGCCTGGCATGCTGCAGTCCATGGGGTCGCAGTCCATGGGGACACAATTGAGCGACTGAACAACAACAGCAAAGCAGCCAGACAGGAATGGACATGACTGTATAAATGTAATTTACAAGGGCTGAAATCATAATTCATAAGATTTTTATGTTTCAAGGAATAATCTTTTGTTTTCAACTGCTTAAAAAATATCAAAACTAGATCTCCTTGGTGGTCCTGTGGTTAAGACTGAGCTTCCATTGCAGGGAGCTCAATGATTTGATTCCTGGTGGGGGAACTATGACCGAACGATGCCCCAGGCATTGCCCTACAACCAAAAATAAAAAAGAAAGAAAAACAGAAAAAAGTGTCAAAACCATTCTGAGCCTGAGGGCTGTGCAGAGAAGAGGAGCGGATGTTCTCCCCATCCCCCCTCCGTCCCCCACCCTGCCACTCCCCACCCTGAGCTGGGTTGTGGTTTGGGGACTCAGGTCTAGTTCACCTCTTGCTTTCCTGCACATCTCACGTCTGACTGAGAACAGACGAGGCTGTACAGAAAGCTGCATCGATGAACACATGTGTGCATGAATATGGCAAGAGCACACTCCTGCTTTGCAGCCAGCCAGACTACAGGCAAACCCTGGTGGTGCCTTCTCTTCTTTCCTGAGCAGCCTTAGGAAAACCACTTAACCTGTCTGGGCCTCTGTGTTTTCAACAGCAGATGATCCAGCATGGTGCTATGCAGGACATGCCTCCACTTCTAGGACCTCCCCCGTCCTCCCCGCCTCTGCCCCTGGGAAACCCTCTGCCCCTGGGAAACCCGGGAGGTCTATAAGAGGGAGCTCGCTCTCTACACTGGCTCACTCCTCACTGCCACCAGGCCAGTGCCTGAGACTGTGCCCCACCACACACACTCTCTCATTCTGGCCTAAATATATTCCAACCTTAGAGATATCTCATGCCCCACACACATTTCTGTTTTCCTGCCATAGCCTAGTGCCAAGGAAAAGAAAAAAATCCCACCGGTGGGGAGCAGGGAGGGAAGATGGTGGTGGTGTGCAGGGGAGTGTGAAATGCAGCCTCAAGGGTCCTGGTCTTAATGGGGTGCTGGGAAAGCTGGATGAGGGGGACACCCCACCCTGCACCCTGTTTCTCTCCTGGGCTCTGCCGCTCTGAGTCACCACTCTGGCAGTTGCTGGCCGGGAGCCAGGGCTGGGTGGGATGTGAGGGCGGCAGGCAGGCGGGCAGGGAGGCCTACTTTAGCTTCTGGTTTCTTCTCCACACCCACGAGGGCCCTTGGATCTCAGAACACACACCTGGGCAACACCCAGTAAATTCTGATGCCAGGTCAGGGCTCCCCACGCCTTCTGGCTCCTGGGCTGTGTCTGGGCCATCGCCCACCTCTGGGAACCAGGAAGGAAGAAAAGCTGGCCTGTCTCCACCCACCAGGACCTGGGGAACCAGCACCCCATGGCCTAGGATGACAGTCCCACTCAATCTCTCCCCAAGATGCCAGAACCTGCCAATCACCTCCATCCTCAGAACTCTATACCTGTTTGGGGGAAAAGACACACACACACAGTGATACTTTGCAGGCAGGCATCTATGTAAAGAGGCAGGGCAGTCAAAAGTGGGTGGTGAGCCTGCCCTCCACCCCACACCAACAGGAAGCCACATCTGGGGACATTATTTGTTGCCATGACTGTAGGAGGTAGTGCTCCTCCGGTACCCAGTATAGACAGATAGGATTGGGGCGGGGGGCGGGGGAGGGGGGAGCCTGAAGAAAGAGAACCAGACTTCCTTGACAAACGTGAAGTCATTTTTAGCTTAAGCCATTTGGGGATTTTAGCCTGGCCATAAGGCTTGTCCTTGAACAGGTCTCAGTAATCAATGATCTCAAGGGAAGTGAGGGAATGGAATAACCTAGGAAAAGCAGTCAGGAAACAATTGTTCAGCCATAAAACGCAGTCCTGGTTCCTCCTGAACAATCTGATACAGGTCTTTGAGTTCTGCAGGAACTAAGCCCCCCTCCGCCAAGGTGGAGGATACATTGATTTTGTTGACCCTCCTGACTTGAACCAAATAGAGCTTGGACTCTATTTTGTTTAGTCCCTCATTCCTGTCCGACTCCTTGTCACCCCATGGATTGTATGTAGCTCACCAGGCTCCTCTGTCCATGGGGTTTTCAGGCAAGAATACTGGAGTGGGGTGCCATTTTCTTCTCCAGGGATCTTCCCCACCCAATTCTCCTGCATTAGCAGGCAGGTTCTTTAAAACTGAGCCATTTGGGAAGCTTTGGCTGAATTCTATGCTGCGTTCTCCTCTGCTCAAGCCAGCTCCTGAATAAGCATGTATCCTTAGCTTAAAACTTCCCCAATTTTGCTGGTCTTGGAGACACAGCTTTGGGAAAGCTCGCTGGTGTTCTTCAGTTCAGTTCAGTCACTCAGTCCTGTCTGACTCTCTGCGACCCCATGAACCTCAGCATGCCAGGCCTCCCTATCCATCACCAACTCCCGGAGTTTACCCAAACTCATGTCCACTGAGTTGGTGATGCCATCCAACCATCTCATCCTCTGTCGTCCCTTCTCCTCCTGCCCTCAATCTTTTCCAGCATCAAAGTCTTTTCAAATGAGTCAGCTCTCTGCATCAGGTGGCCAAAGTATTGGAATTTCAGCTTCAACATCAGTCCTTCCAATGAACACCCAGGACTGATCTCTTTTAGGATGGACTGGTTGGATCTCCTTGCAGTCCAAGGGACACTCAAGAGTCTTCTCCAACACCATAGTTCAAAAGCCTGGTGTTCTTACTTGCTGCCAAGTATTAAGCCACTACTCCCCCTGATCTTTGACTTGGTTGTGTCTTTCTTTTTTCTAAATATTTGGTTGCCTCACGTCTTAGGACCCTTGCTGCACATGTGAGGTCTTTCATTGCTGCGTACACTTCTCTTGTTGCAACTTCTCTCTAGTTGTGGTGCATGGGCTCCAGAGCGGGGGTGGGTGGTGGGGGTGGGGATTGTTATGGGTTGTGATTCAGACTTAGTTGTCCTGCGGTATGTGGGATCTTATCCCCCCCACCCCTCAGAGATGGAACCTGAATCTCCTGCATTGGAAGGTAGATTCTTAACCACTGGACCACCAGGGAAATTCCTTGGTGGTGTCTGGCTTGATGCCCAACCAAGAAGTGAACCCAGTTTCCAGGTAACACTAGTGGATGGAAGCCAGGACTGCAACTCAGCATTCTAAGATGCACCAGGCAGCGCCCCCATCATTCCCAACAGGGAACGATCCAGCCTCAAAAGTCGAGAGTCAAGAAATTGGCACTTTTTTGCTATCTAGTAGACTACATATTGGAGAAGGCAATGGCACCCCACTCCAGTACTCTTGCCTGGAAACTCCCAGGGACAGAGGAGCCTGGCAGGCTGCAGTCCATGGGGTCGCTAACAGTCGGATATGACTGAGCGACTTTACTTTCACTTTTCACTTTCATGCACTGGAGAAGGAAATGGCAACCCACTCCAGTGTTCTTGCCTGGAGAATCCCAGGGATGGCAGAGCCTGGTGGGCTGCCGTCTATGGGGTTGCACAGACTCGGACACGACTGAAGTGACTTAGCAGCAGCAGCAGCAGCAGACTACATATTAGCTGGCAAGCTATCCAAACTCACTATGCCTCAGTTTCCACAATGTGAAATGAGGATAAGGCAATAAATCTTTGTGATGACGACTCCAGAGGTGAAGTGCCTAAACTAGGAAGCAACAGCTGTTGTGATGACTGTCGTTCTTAAGACCTACAGATCTGGGATTTCCCTGGTGGTTCAGCGGTTAAGAATTCACGTTCCAATGCAGGGGACTCAGGTTCGATCCCTGGTCAGGGCACTAAGACCCCACATACATAGGGGCAACCAAGCCTGTGCACAACTAAAGAGAAGACCACAGGCCACAACTAAAGACACCTGTGCACTGCAGCGAGCAATCCCACATGCTGCAATGAAGATCTCCCATGCTGCAACTAAGACCCAATGCAGCCAAATAAATAAATACTTTTTTAAAAAAAAAGGCAAATGACTATTTAAAAAAAAAACAACCTTACTCTCCAAAGTCTCTCATAGATCCGAGTTCAAATCTGAAATTTGTATAAGTGCTATCACTGCCCATCTCAGAGTCATGGGAGGAGAGACAGGTGAACTGCTGGGGCACACAGCCTCAGTGAATGTGGGGGACACAGGGGGACCGAGTGACTCTCGCTGAGCTCAGAAGTGTCTGAGCCTAGAAGGGACATCAGGGAACAAAAGACCACCTGGCTTCTGGGTACAACAGATGCCATGGCAACGGGGCAGGATGGGCTCTGCTCCAACAGGAGGGAAGGTTTGGGGGAAGAACTGCGCTGGCCTTGAGCACAAAGCAGGGAGCATGCCTGAGAACCCGGCCCATATGATGGGTGGCTGGCAAGAGGGTGGGTCTCACTGAGGATCTTTCCCCAGCTTTCTAGAATGTATTGGTAGCTGCAAGGAGGAAAATGCACCAAGGGCAGGGATACTAGGGTAATTCAGGACAATCAGAGGGAACCTGGGCCATTCAGAGGGTGGGCAGAAACTTTCACAGAGCCGTGTGTGTGTGTGTGTGTGTGTGTGTGTGTGTGTGTGTGTGTAACCTGCTGGGCCCAGAGTGTGTGTGTGTGTGTGTGTGTGTGTATAACCTGCTGGGCCCAGAGTGTGTGTGTGTGTGTGTGTATAACCTGCTGGGCCCAGAGTGTGTGTGTGTGTGTGTGTGTGTGTGTGTGTGTAACCTGCTGGGCCCAGAGTGTGTGTGTGTGTGTGTGTGTGTGTGTGTGTGTGTGTAACCTGCTGGGCCCAGACTCAGCCTCAACTCAGGGTGTTGAAAAGACCCAGCCTGCCCGCCTGTCCACCCAGTCTGACCAGAAACCCAGGTCAAGCTTGGGACATGTGGCCCTGCGGGTGCACCCTGGCTCCAGCCTCCCAGCCTCCAGGGACAGGACTGGCTTTAGTCACAGTATAACCACTGGGAGATTGGGCAACAAGTATGTCCCACCCACAGATGTCCAGAGAGTCGTGAGAACCGGGACAAGGGAGGGTGGCCGGGGAGACAGAAGAACGCTCAGGCTGAAGACAAATGCGTTAGTGCCTGCTGACTGCAGAGTCCCCAGGGGCCCCCTCTTGCACACTCCCTCCTCCGTGGCCCCATCTCCCAAGCAGCAGCCCTGAGATGCATAGCAGAGCAAGGGAGGGGAAGTACCCTCCCTGGCTAAAAGTAAGGCTTTGGAGATTTTGGGGCAAGCCCCATCTCACAACCTCAGTTTCTCCCTCAGAGGGACTTTCCTGGCAGTCCAGTGGTTAGGGCTCCATGCTCCCACTGCAGGAGGCAAAGATTCCTTTCCTGGTCAGGGAACTAGAATCCCGGAAACCAAAAAAAAAAAAAAGAACTGGTTTCATCCCCTCCCTTCTCAGAAGGTAACACCTAGTCCCAAACAACAGGAGAGTACTTCTAAAATCCAACATCTGTTTATAAGGTGATGTCCACGGGGCTTCCCTGGTGGCTCAGAAGGTAAAAGAACCTGCCTGCAATGCAGATCCAGGTTTGATCCCTGGGTCAGGAAGATCCCCTGGAGGAGAAAATGGCAACCTACTCCAGTATTCCTGCTTGGAAAATTTCATGGACAGAAGAGCCTGGTGGGCTATATAGTCCATGGAATCCTAGTAAAGAGCCAGACACGACTGAGCGACTAACACTTCATAAAGAGGAGCCAGAAGGCAGCAGGGGATTATCTGAAGGTGGAAGCTGCACACAGCCCTGGGGGGGAAGAGCTCCACTCCCTGCCCCACGTTGAGCTTCCGAGAGGAGCGGCTGCCGGCAGGGTCCCAGCAGTGAGTAATTGCAGGCTTGTTTTGGCCTTCCTGGTGGCCTGAAGCCAGAACAAGGTTCATTCCGGAAGGGCGGGCCACAGCAGGGGAGGGGGGAGGGTAGGAGGGGAAGAGGAGCGGGTAAGAGAGGGGAAGGGAGCTCAGGTAGAAGCTGGTTGGCTGGGGGGTGGGGTGGGAGTGGGGGAGGGGGTTGGGGGTGGGTGGGGGAGGTGGGGGGCACTGGCTGGAGTTCGAGATGCTGGGGCCGAGGGCCAATCTCCTGTGGCCTCCGACACGCAGCTAACAGGGCTGGCAGCCTTTGATGGCCCCTCCTTGTCCGCCCTCACCCTCGGGTCTAAACGGTGAAGCGGTGAGCCATTTCCTGTCCCAGACACCAGCAAGGGCCCCCACCCCCAGCCCGAAGCAGCCTTTCTAGTCTAGCAGTGGTTTGGATTTGCTCAGTTAGTAATAATCATCGAAAACATGAAACAACAAACACCCAAACTCAAACCCAGGGAATTCCCTGGTGGCCCAGTGATTAGGGCTACATGCTTCCATTGCAGGGGGCACGGGTTCCATGCCTGAACCCAGGTCAGGGAATTAAGATTCTCTAAGCTGCAAAATACAGCAAAAACACACACACACACACACACAAAACACCCAAATACAACTTCATCCTCATCAAACCCCTGGGCCAAGCATGCACAAATTGGCCCCCAGGGATGTTTTCACCAGAAGCAGCAGGAGAAAAGATGGTACAGAATTACCCAGCAAGTGGGTGTGAAAAAGCTGAAGAAGGAAGCTGGTGGGTGAAGCCAGTGGGCGGCAAGCACAGGAGGCCAGGAGAGGAAACACTGCCTGGTGGTGGGCGAGAGACCTGGACGGCGGATCTCACCACCCTGAGCTCTCTTCCTTATCTGTGAACCAGAGATAAGTTGCTGGATATATACAAAAGTCCACCTAACCATCCACTCCATCCTCCAGCCCCAAATCCAGGAGAGAAAGAACAAATGGCTTTGTATTACTAGACATGTTTGCTCCGTGCCTCAACTCCCTCATCCATAAAATGGGGTTAGTGAAAGTGCCGACTTTAATTCTGACCCAAATTTGGGGCAGGGTTTTGTGGTTGTTCATTCGCATCCAGCTCTGTGACCCAAGGACTGTAGCATACCAGACTTCCCTGTCCTTCACTATCTCCCGGAGTTTGTCCAAACTCTTGTCCATTGAGTCAGTGATGCCATCCAACCATCTCATCCTCTGTCGGACCCTCCTCCTCCCGCCAATCCTTCCCAGCATCAGTCTTTTCCACTGAGTCGGCTCTTCACATCAGGTGGCCAAAGTATTGAAGCTTCAGCATCAGTCCTTCCAACGAATATTCAGGTGGCACAGTTTAACTAAGTGAATATGTATACCCAGCAAAGCACCTGGCTGGCAGTTAAGTATCAACATACACTGTCTCTTCGTAAACCAGGGCATATTATCTGGTCTCTAACCAGAAGCCCCTGGGGTTGGATGCAGAGTCTCTGGGGGCCCTTCAGAGGCTCACAGAATCTTCTGAGGATGCATCTCAGGTTAGCTCTGTAAACACAGTGGACTTTGCAGGAAGCCTCAATTAACACAGTGGCTAATTCCCCAACATATCTTCCCAGGGCTCCTAGGAAGAGCAGCGTGTTTCCAAGACCCTCGGCTTAGCAAACTGCCACTCTGGCCCCTCAGGACCGCCTGGTGCTCTGGTCCAATGCTTGGGAGAAATCCTAAACTGAGGGAAATCAAGGCCCAGCCCACTTTGGGAATGGCTCAGGGGCTGCAACCTCCAGCTCACCAACAAGGCAGTTAGAACCACGGTTGGCAAATACAGCTGCACTTCGGGATCACCTGGGATGCCTGGGTCCCCCGCGGGGCCAAGTCCAGCCCCAGAGATCTCGGGATTTCTAACCATGCCCCATCCCCTGGGGGGCACAACCCCCAGCCACAGAGGGGAAAAGAAACGCCCAGAGTGACTCCACTGAGGAGGGCAAGGTCCGCATTCGCCTCACCGCTTCCTGATACTTTCACAAACAAGACGAGGAACAAGAGAAAATGCAGTGCATTTGCTGACTTTGTCAATCCCCTTGCCTCGCTCCCCCCTGCAGCCGGGTCTCCAGGGAAGGGTTTAACAGGAAGCGCCTGGCGTCCGGGAGCCACAGAAGACCATTGTTCTCCAGCTGGTCCCCTCCCTCTTGTCCAGGAAGACCCTCTAGGGAGCCCCTTCAAAAGGGCCAGGCGCAGTGTCTCCAGACTGCAGGCCAGCCTGTCGGGAGAGCAAGCACCGGAAAAGGAAACCCACGGGGCGCGGGCTGGGGCACAGCTGTCACCGCAGAGTCTTGGGGGGTTTCCGAGGAAGGGGGGGGCTCAGGCTTACCCGCGCCCCCAGGGGGGACAACCCTCCCCCACAGCCCTCATCTGGAAGGCAGACGGCTTTGATCTCAAGCTTTTAGGTACAACTTAAGCTCCTGTCTCCCTCCACCCATTTCCCCCACCCCCAGCATCTCTGTGTTGTAAAGTTTCACACCCCACCCCTTCTCTGATTTCAGATCTCTCTTCCAGGCACTAGGCTAGGACTTTTTCTGATTAGCAGATTTGGATGGGGGGCCAGGGAGGGGGGGAAGGTTCTGCTTTGGAGGGGCAGTCTGGATTTGGGGGCACAGAAGGAGGCAGAGAGCTGTGAGCAATTCCCTAGGAGACCCTGGGGGGCATGCAGGGTGAGGGCCAGCAGCTGACAACCAGATGTGGGTGGACAGGCTGAGGGGGAAATTAAATGGTGCCAGTCAGGTGGTGGGCGGAGAAGACAGGACCCCAGGGGGCCTCCGGAGAGCTGCCTAGGTATAAAAAGGAGGGTGGCCAGACTGTGAAGCCTGAGATAGCCTCTTAACTGTGAGTCAACAATGTCCTGGGGAGGGGGTGATGATCTGAAGCCAGTGGGGCCAGGAGGCTGGAAGGGAGAAAGAAAAGGGCAGAGAGGCGAGGCGGAATGGGGACCCAGGGGGAATTTCTGCTGGGAGGGACTGCAAGAAAGGGGCAGGCCGAGAGATGCTATTAGGCCTGGACGTGCAAGTGGAGGGCCTTAGTCCCTAGGCTGAACTCCCCTGAACACAAATTTGGGGAGACCTGAAGTTCCCCCAACACAGGTGGGCCGAACACCCCTCTAGGCTGCGCCTCAAAGCAAACAGATATGAAATGACCTAGTGAGTAACCCCGGACACGGATGGGGAAGGCCTGAGCCCCCCTGAACACAAGTGTGTGCATCTGAACTCCACTAGACATTACTGGTGGAGGTGTGTGTGTCCTGGCCTCCCCTGGTCACCACTGTGGGGGTCTGGGCTCCTCTAGGCAAACATGGTGGGGGAGGGTTTCAGTAGCCCCTACGCCGAGGGCGAGTAGCTCGAGCCTCAAACTCTGGCAATCCCGTCCCCCTTCAGCTTTCGGTGGCATTTACCTGATTCCGAGCCGACCCCCAGCCCCAGGAGCCCACAGCACGGCCTCCGCCTTCCCGCTCGGCTCCTAAACCCCACCCCTACATCCGCGGGGCACTGGGATAAGGGGGTGGCTAAGCTCCGACCATGTGGGCGGAATCCGGGAGGGACGAGCTTGGGGGAGGGACGAGCTTGGGGGAGGGGCGAGCTTGGGGGAGGGGCGGAGCCGCCTGAGCCACCGACCGACTCCGGGAGTTCTAGGAAGTAGCTCGGTGCAGCGCGGAGGGGCGGGGCTCAGAGAGAAATGGAAAGCTGCTTAATTTGCATGTTCCGCCCACGTACGTGATCGACACCCGGATAACCCCGCCCTCTACCTTGGCTAAACCACTCACCCCCAGGGCCCAGCCTAGGACTCAAAGTTCCAAGGGTAGATCGAGCGCCCGCCCCGAGCCGCTGGCAATCTGGTCAAGGTCTGCGTCTTAACCGCCTAAGGCGGCTGGACCTCGCCCGCGCTCCAGGAACCGGCTAAACCGGTCTGGGAGCCGCTTCTGGCTCTAGTCTTGACCTGTGGACAGGCCCTTTCCCAGCTCAGCGGAGTCCAGAGCTGGGGCTTGTGTTCCTTGGGTCCCACACAGTGGAGGAAGTAGGGGTGGGTGGGGGTGATAGCGAATCTCTAAATGGGGATTGGGGCACCACTAGAGCTATCCCCTACTTGCTCTCCCTCGGGGCAATCCTCTCTGGACATCAGTTTCCCAGTATGTGAAAAGTGGGCATTAAAAGGACTGGCCTTAAAGCAAAGTAGCAAATGCATCATTCATTCACAACAACCACTTAGTAAGCGCCTACTGGGTTCATCTCTGCCCTCATGGAGACCGCAAGCTAGAAGAGGAGACAAAACCAAAAGAAAATGTAACACTGAAACTGTGACAAATACTACGACCGTCATCACCAATACTACTACAAAGTAGCTCGTGATCAGAATGGAAATTAACATAGGGGTCTTAGACCAAAATGGAGGGCAGAAGGGGAAATTCGGTGATGATTTGCTCTTGGGCTAAAATGAGTTAACTAGGTGAACAAGGAGGAGAAGTTGGCCTGGTGGCTTAGTGGGTAAAGAATCTGCCTGCAATGCAGGAGACTGCCTGTAATACAGGAGACCTGGGTTCGATGGCTGCATGGGGAAGTTCTTCTGCACAAGGAAATGGCAAGCCACTCCAGTATTGCCTGGAGAATCCCATGGACAGAGGAGCCCCGAGGGCAGGCTACAGTCCACAGGGTGGCAAAGAGTCAGACACAACTGAGTGACTATAAACCACCATAGGGAAGAGAAAAGAATCTTAGGCGATAACAACATATACAAAGGTCCTGTGGCTGGGAAGGTTGTGGAAATACAAGAAACAAAAAGTAGGTCAGTGTAGCCAGAGAATGACACAAGATTAGCCAGGGATGGGCGGAAATCGAGCAGCATCTTTCAGTCATAGGAGTTTTGTCCTTCTTCGCAAAGCAGAATTTTCCTATTTCTGGGACAGGGGGCAAAGTGATTCAATGTTATTTAAATAACTTAAGGAATCCCTCAGAGTCTCTCCCTTTTCAGCTAGTCTAAGGACCTGCATGCATGCTCAGTTGTGTCAGACTCTTTGCAACCCCCATGGACTGTAGCCTGTGAGGCTCTTCTGTCCATGGAATTTTCCAGGCAAGAATACTGGAGTGGGTTGCCATTTCCTTCTCCAGGGGATCTTCCTGATCCAGAGATCGAACCTCTCATCTCTTACATCTCCTGCATTGACAGGCGGATTCTTACCACTGCCAACGGCCAAGCAGTAGCCTGAGGACAGTCTTCCTTTGGCAACAATGTCTTTAACCTTAATCTTCCTTTGTAACAAAGAAAGCTGTCTGGAACCTCACACTAGCTACTGTTTCAGCAGGGTCTTGTGATATTGTTTCATTTTCATTGTAACTTTTTAAACTGTTACCTTCCATGCATCATGGTGTTGTTTAGTCCTCAATTACAAATTGGCACTTTCCATGGGTGCTTGCCATCTACCTCTACAAGGATTAAGTTGTGTAGTGCTACAGCTGCTGAGGTCCAACACCCCCTGAAGGAGTTCAGGGTGGAGAGCAGAAATGAGGCATTCTGTGCTGGGGGTTGTGGTGGGGGCTGGCAGGACAGGTCTTCAGACAGTTAGATGTTCTCAGGAGCTGATTTTCTGAGCCTAACTCTTGAATCTCCTCATATCGAGAAAAGCACTAAAATGCTTCATGGTGATGACTAGTGGAAGCTTCAGAAGATCAGGAAAAATCTACAAAAAATTGTTTGCTTGATTGCATGTACTCCCCTTTACCAAAATCACATCCATACTGTCCTTTCCACCTACATCTTTGGAATTGTTTCTCAGAGCTATCTGAGATGCTGTCTCCTGGGCTGCAGTTCTCATTTTGCCCCCAAATAAAACTTAACTTGAAACTCTCATGTTTTGCTTTCTTTTTTTTTAAGTCGACAGTCCTTAACTCATGTCTGACTCTAGTGAGTGATTAACAAGTGAGTTAAAAGTTAGAAAAATACATATTACTTAAATAACGATACATTTGTTAAGCAGAT
This sequence comes from Bos grunniens, assembly GCF_055505025.1. Lineage (NCBI taxonomy): Eukaryota > Metazoa > Chordata > Mammalia > Artiodactyla > Bovidae > Bos > Bos grunniens. Next base: position 12,503,119 of record NC_141171.1, read on the forward strand.
GTGACAAAAATCCTGACCCTGAAATTTGGGAAATTCAATTATAAGGGCCATGGGAAGCCAGTGAGTAATGGGATAAAAAGTATTAAGCCTTTAGCACCCCAGACAACCATATTCACTCATTCAGGCCTGGACTAGGCATTTGTGGAACTGACATTTGAATGGGGGCACGGATGCTAACCCCAACATAAACATCCGTAGATGAGCAGTGCTTTAAGGAAGGCTGAGCAGCGGGATACAGGAGCAGAGTAGCACAGTGGGGTGTTATTGTTATTTTGGATCAAGTAGCCAAAGAAGGCTTCCCCAAGGAGGTGACATTACAGCAGAAACCTAAAGAAAGTGAGGATGGACTTGTGCATATCTGGGAGAAGAGCATTGTAGGAATAAGGAACAGCAAGTGCAAAGGCCCTGGGGCTGGAATACACCTGTCCTGTTCTCCAAGCAGAAAGGATGTCAGTGTACTTGAAGCAGAGGAAAGCTGGGGGAGTCATATGATCCAGTTTGCATTTTATAAGGTCAGTGCAGCTGCTGCATAAAACAGATTGTGGGGGTCAAGGGCAGGGTGGAAGCAACTGCCCGATCCCAAGTGAGAGGTGGGATCCCAGCTCAAGGAGGGTGGGAGCCATGGGGTTGGGAAAAACTTGGAGTGGGATGGGAAGTCTAGTTGACAGCACCTGAAGAAGGAGAAAAAGGAAGTCAAGAAAGATTCCACCTCAGTTGAACTGCTGGCAGTAAGCAGCAAGAATCTTCTTTAGTTCCTGCTAGGTTTGGAATACCTTAGGCCCTCAAGGGGAGACAGAGAGAGAGGGTTTGGCCAGACAAGTCTGGAGGCTGGGAGGGGAAGTCCAAGAAGGAGAGTGACATATGGGATTCAGTATAGAGGTGGGCTTCCCTGGTGGCTCAGACGGTAAACAATCCGCCTGCAATGTAGGAGACCCAGGTTCAACCCTTAGATGGGTCAGGCTCCAGTATTCTTGTCTGGACAATTACCTGGACAGAGGAGCCTGGTGGGCTACAGTCCATGGGATTGCAGAGTCAAACACGACTGAGCGACTAACACACACACACACACACACACACACAGACATATGCACACGCACACACAGACACACACACACACAGAGTTGGCAGTTAGGGCCTGAAGACTGAATGAGGCTGAGGCTTCCCTGGTGGTTCAGTGGCTAAGAGTCCAGCTTCCAGTGCTGGGGGCCAGGGTTCTGCCCAGGTCAGGGAACCTAGATCCCACATGCCACAACTGAAAGATCCCGCATACCACAATTAAGACCCAGCACAACCAAATGAATAAATATTTTTTAACAAGAAAAAATAGTCTAAGGTTGACTATATATATAGTCAACCTTATAGTCTAAGGTTGACTATAAATAGAGACCAGTGCAGGGCCTGAGGCGGGAACTGTTGGTGAGGTGGGGAGTAAACCAGGAGTGTGAATGTGGGGCTTAGGAGGAAGAAAGAATTAACCCTGTCAGACCATTAGGATTAGAACAAACTCTGGAGCTGGGAGGGGAGTTCTTATTCACATTGGCAGAGGGAGCCATTCCTTCAGCTCCCTGGGCTTAGCACAGCGTCTGTACCCACTCTCCCATACATCATACTTGTATTGCTGCACGTGCTTTTTTTTTTCAAAACAAACTTTTTATTGAAGCATAATTGATTTACCACGTTACGTTAGTTCAGGTGTACAGCAAAATAATGCAGATATACAGATAAATACTATTTTTCAGATTATTTTCCATTATAGGTTATTACAGATATTAAATATAGTTTCCTGTGCTATACAGTGGGTCCTTGTTTCTCTATTTTATATACAGTAGTATATGTCATATGTGCTTTTATTTATTTTTAAAATTTATTTTATGTATTTATTTGGCTGTGTCAGGTCTTAGCTGTGGCATGCCGGATCCTCACTGCTTCATGTGTGATCTTTCGTTGTGGCACAGGGACTCTCTAGTTGTGGCTTTTGGGCTTAGTTGCTCTGTGGCATGTGGGATCTTAGTTCCCCAACAAGGGATGGAACCCATGTCCTCTGCATTGCAAGGCAGATTCTTAACCACTGAACCATCAAGGAAGTCCTTGTATGTGCTTTTATTTTAAATTTTTATTTATTGATGACTGCAATGGGTCTTAGTTGCGGAACGCAGGCTTTTGTCTAGTTGAAGAGCGCAAGCTCAGTTGGTCTGAGGCACGTGGGATCCTGGTTCTCCGGCCAGCAATTGAACCCACGTCTCCTGCATTGGAAGACAGACTCTCAATCACGGGACCACCAGGGAAGTCCCCTTGTATGTGCTTTGAAATGAACTGTTGCCATTCCAGCCTCTAACAATAATAAAGTACTAACAATAAACAATAATAATAATAATTATTAGCCTCTAACAATAATAAATCATAAAGTGGCATACCTTGCATGTCAGGCACTTTACTAAGCACTTTTAAGTATATTATCTCACTTAACTGTCAGAATAAACCCAAGAGATAGGGACTATTATTGTCCATAATAAAGTCAGGGAAACTGAGGCCCAGAGAGATTAAGTGACTTGCCCAAAGCTGCACAGCAAGTACAACTGGTCATCTGGCCCTGGAATCTGTCCTCATCCGGCCACTTCCACACCTGGGCTCTGTCACTCAGCATGTTGGTTCTGAGTTATCTCCACCCCACCCCTCACTCCCGAGGAGATCTCTCAGGCTGAGGCCTTTCATCCTTTAGGGAGGGAGTAATGGACAGTCCACATTCTACCAGAGGAGTCCAGTCGGATGGGCACGTAGGTTGTTTTTTCAATTTGTGCCCACTTTGGACAACACTGTAGTGAATACTCTTCTGGAGCCTCTTTCTGCAGGTCTGAGGTTCCCTGGGGTATCCGCTGGTCATAAGACCGGTGATACTTTTAATTTTCACAGCTGTGGTCCAGTCGATCACTGCCCAGAGGGTTTGTCCCAATAACCCAAGGCCATGTAATGGCGTGGACACCAAAGTCGATTGTTGTGACAAAATTTTCAACTTTGTCTATTCTTATGGGGCATGAATACACATTCCTTACAGGGAGGCCTGACCGGCGGCAGTCCTTGGGGTCGCAAGGAATCGGACACAACAACAATTCTTATGGTGAAAGGGGGCTTTCCAGATGGTTCAGTGCTGACGAATCCTCCTGCCAAGCAAGAGACCTAGGTTCCAGCAGATCCCTGGGTGGGGGAAGACCCCTTGGAGGAGGAAATGGCAATCCACTCCAGTATCCTTGCCTGGGAAATCCCATGGACAGAGGAGCCTGGCGGGTTACAGTCCATGGGGTCGAAAAGACACGACTTAGTCTAAACAACAAATGGGTGAAATGGGGTCTTAGGGAGGGGAACGTATTAAGGGGATGTATGTGTGTAGGGGGGTATTCGTCCTATCTCCCACGGCATCGTCTCCAGCCCTCAGCCCCCGCGACCGGGCGCCGGAAACCCCCAGGCGGCCCGGGCGGGGGCGGGGGTCGGCCTAGCAGCTTCCCGCGGAAGGAAGCGCCAGGCGGTTCCTGAGACAGGATGCGCGGTGATGCCCCCTCCCCAGTCGCCGGGGACTTCCCGGGCCGGGCCAGGTTTGCGAGGGAGTTGCTCCCACGCGGACGCACTGAGCTACCGCCAGTAGTGTGGGGTTCCAGTCCCCCCACTACATCCCTTTGGGGAGTTGTGGGTCGATCCCCCGAGAGGGCGGCAACTGAAGTCTCATATTTCCCGGGGGGGAAGGCTGCGGAGGAGGCGAGGTTCCCTTGAGGTGAGGGGTGGGAGGTGGGGTTAGGAGGGAGGAGGCTGAGGGACACAGGGAGGCGGGGGTGCGGTGGGTGAACGAGCCTGGAGGGGAGCCAGGGGCGGGCGTTCTGGGGCGGGGCCGCCCCTCCACCGCGCCCTCCTCCTCCTCCCCTCCGGCCTCGGGGTCAGGTCCCCCGGGTCTCGGGAAGCCCGCAGTGGCGGGGCCGGCCGTCTGGAGGCGGGGCAGGAGCTTTCCCAGCGCCTCCCGCCGCCCTCACTCCCCGCACCTGCGGCTCCTTTGTCCTCCCCACAGCCCCCACGCCCACCCCCTGGGGCAACCCCGACTGTCACTCTCCCGAACTGGCGTTGGGGAAATTGTCAGGGTTTTCTCTCGAGGTGGCGAATCTAGGGACGGGGTGGGGCCAAAGCCAACGAGTGCTCCCGCGGGTATTTCTAAACCAACAGTCTCGAAGGGAAGTTGCTGGGGCCCATTTCGCGTATGAGGAAACTGAGGCTGGAAGCTCGGGTCCTTGCCTGAGCCACACAGTTAAACTGCTTGAGACTGGAACTGGGCGTAAAGGGCGCTCCAAAGCTCACCTGTCCAGCCCCACCCCAATCCTGGGAACCCTGCCGATTCAGTTAATCAAGTGGGGGGAGGGTAGCTATCCTTCCATTCTCCAAAGGAGGCCCGATACCCAAGTCGGCTAGGGGCACTGTTCCCAGCAGTATCCCCCAAACATCTGAACTCGGAAAGCCTTCTCACCCAGAGTTGTAGGGAGGGGGTGTGTGTCCAAGATCCCGCCAAACGTGCGACGTTTAAGGAAAGGTCGGAGCACCAGGAGCCCAGTACGAAAGTGCTCTGGCAAAAAGGGGTCGGCCCCTTCCCGCCCACTCTGCCCACGTGGTAGCGGTCAGACCGGTTTCTGGGGCTCCAGCAAGCCGCCGCCAGCTCTTGACCCTTTAACCCTGCCCCTCCCCCACCAGGGAAGAAAACCAGACGGGCTGCACAAACTTTGTATACAATTGGTCTTTATTTTCCTATCTGGCGATTCTAGCAAAACGTCCAGATAGAGGGAGTTACCAGAATCCACCAGTAAAGGCAAACAGAACCCCAAAACGCCCTGGCGAGAATCTCCCGCCTCCCCCATACTGGCCAGTCTCGCCAGCCACTGATCCCAGCTCAGCCTTACATTGCTCCCCCCATTTTTGTGATTCCGACCAGGAACGTCCGGGTTGATCGTTTCTGTGGGTCTGAGGGTCAAGCTTGAGACGGTGAACATCCCCACCTCTAACGCACCACATGAGAAAAAATTTTAAAATGAAATTAGATCGGCCCTCTACCACCGGAGGCGTAGGGGCTTCGGGCAATAACCCGCAGCAAGGCGCAGTGACTCAGGCCGCCCTCCTCCCATTCCCCAGGGCGGTCCACACCCCAGGTCCTCCTCCCGGCCCCCACCCACGCACGGCAGCAGGAAGCTCCCCACGTCTGCCCCATGACGCAACGATGACCGCTTGCACAAGTATGTCACTGGAGGGGGAAGGGGAGTGCCTGGAATTCTCTGAAGTTGGAAACGCAAACACCAACGATTGAAAAACCTTATTGAAAGGGCAGCATAGCCCCCAGTTAAAAAAAAAAAAAAAGTCCGACCCTGAGGAGTTTCAAGAACCAAGCCCTTCTCCCAGTTCCAGAAGGAGTCGGTGAGGTTCACCTCCCAGTCCGTTAAAACAGCACCGATGGGAGCAGCAGGTCTGGGGGGGAAGGCGCCCGCGCCCCCGGCTCAGGCTCCTCGGCGTCGCCGCTGCACACAGGTAGCGACGGTTCCCCGGCGGCAGAGTCCCTCTCGGGGCCTCTGGGCAGCCCGGGAGACGGCTCCTCTCCACGGCTTCCGCGAGCGCTCCCCCGGGGGTGGGCCTCGCTTCGGGTCTGCGTACTCTGGCCGACGGGTCGGCCCGCGATCTGGGCTCCGGTATAGCCGCTCAGGAACCCTCAGAAGGCCACCACGGCCCGCACCAGCACGTTGAGCATGTTGTCCGCCGGGCGGCAAGCTGGCTTCGCCTCGCACGCCGGGGACGCCGTCGGAGAGCTGGCAGCAGGACTGCAGTTCAGGAGACCGGAGAAGCGCCTCTGCAGGACGCGCGCCAAGTTGGGGAAGGCGCCCTCGGCTTGCGCCGGAGGGGGCTGCAGGCGATCAAGGACCTCCGAAGAGGCCCCTTCCTCCTCCTTCTCTTCTTCTAAGCGGGCTTTCTTGCTCGGAACCAGAGCGGCGTCCGCACCATCGCTAAGGCTGCTGCTCCGCCGCTTGCGGCTGATTTTGGCGGGGCGCTGGACACAGCGGGGAGGGGTCTCCTCGGCTCTCGGTGCCTCCTGCGTGTCCATGGGTTCCGGAGAGGGCTGCTCACTGTTGCCGGTCGCTGCCTTGGCTGCGGCTTCCCGAGGCGGGTGCAGGCGAGGGTCAGGGGAGCGGACGGGCGGCAAGGGCACCTCGGGTTCCTGGGCTTCCACCTTGGCTGAGAGGTAGAGCTCCCGGGCGCTGCGCATGACCAGCGACAGCTGCAGGCTCCGGTGCAGCCGCAAGCCACCGCGCTGCATGCGTGAATGGTACATCTTCCACACCGACAGGGTCATGATCCGTTGCGCCTCCTTCTGCACTTCCATAGCTGCTGGACGGCGAGGGCGGCAGAGACTCCCGGCTGGGCACGGCAGGTGGCAGGTGCACTTCGGACAACGCGCTCCTTCACGCCACCCTCAGCAGGACAAGCCACGCGGAGACACTGCCAGGACGCTCTGCCCGGGCGCCCGCCACCCAGGCCCTTTTGTACCAGGAGTGAAGTCACCGAGACGCCCCGCCCAATCAGAGAGTCGCATCCGGGCTTTCCGCGACGCCTGGGCGAGAGACTCCTTAAAGCGACAGAGTGGAATTTACTGAGAGAAGAAAAGGGACCCGAACTCCTGTGAGGAGAAGCGTCCCCCAATCCAAACTGAACTCTCGGGGTGGTCTGCTTTCTCAGGGCCCCTCACTGAACCCGCGCGCAGGCCCGGTGGAGGGGGGCCGTGGGTGGTGCTCAGGGCCCACCCACCGGTTGTGTCTGGAGACCCCAGCGGGTCGTAGGCTGCACGTTTCCCTTCGCACCCGAGAAAACTTGAGTTCCAAACGGTAGATCCCCGGTGGAAACTGTATCTACCATCTACCAGGAGCCTAATTAATGTCTGTTTTGGTTTTTTTTAATCAATAATGGTGCTAACATTATGCACTTGCTAAGTGCCAGGCGCTAAAGGCTTTCCTATCATAAACATCTCATTGATCTCTCACTTCCATCCGTGGAGGGTAGTTGTATCTTATTTCTTTAGGCGGGGACATCCAGGGACAGTGACTCGTCCAATATTTGCTAAACGAATACTTGAGCCACTGCGGTGAAAGGGGACCAGTGGAGTCTCCAGCATTCCTGTCTTGCCAGCCTCCGCCCACCCTCCTCACTCCCCTTGTTTGGAGGCGGTAAGAAGGCGGGACACACTGGCTGGCTCTAGGGCAAAGTTGCCACTCCAAGGGAGGTGGATCTGCAGACAGGAGCGCAGCCCAAGCTACAGTCTCTGTGTTCCGCATCGAACATCCCCCTCAGTTTCCCTCGGCACGAAATCCACCGTGGGCGTCCATGCCCTAAGGCGGAGGACCCGGCAGCAACACAGGCCGAGTGAACACGTGGCTGTGGCCCCCCAAACGACGCAGCCGAGCTCCGCCTCTGCTCCCGGGGAGGCGGAGTTGGATTAGGACTTGGAAACTCAGCAACGCAGAGATAGAGCAGACAGAACACATCGGCCCCACCTTCTGCTACGCACTAACATTCCAAGAAATACTATTTCCAGTTGCTCAAAAACCGCGAAATTGTTCTAACAGCTCTCTTCATTCGTGGTGTGGGCCCTTTAAGGGCAAGCTCCCCCGCCCCCTCCACACCGGTGCGCGAACCTTCCCGCCACTCTATCAGCCATACTTCCACAACTAAATTTGGAAGTAGTGACGTCGGGCCAGCTCCAGCCGCTTCCGGATGCCCTAATAAGGACAAGGGCCGGGATCGCAGTACAAGACCTTAGCCGGCCTCTTCCGGATGAGCGGGGGTGGTGCCTTAGCCTCCCTGCACGCCCCGCACCCCGCCGCCCACCCGCCACCCCCACCCCCGCCGCCCGCTCTCCCTCTACCGGCAGCTAGAGCTGGCTGGAGCCCCCGGCTTCCGGAGCCGCGTCCAGCGGGGTCGGCGGAGAGTAAGAGGAAAGTTTCGCTTCCTTCCCTCCGGAGGCCAGAAAGGTGTGACAGCTTTCCGGGAAAGCCCCCTGCCGGCGGGCTCGCATTGAAGCCACCTCCCAGAGACCTACACAAAGACCTTGCCAACACAAGCAGCTACTCCCTAAGGACCTAAGGATCACTACATTCCTGTCCTCGCCACCCCTCCCAGGGAAACTCTCCCAGACCCCCATTCATGTATTTCTGCACCTCCACTAAACACTGATCTTCTGCACCTTTGGAGCATGCTCAGATCCTCCACACCCAACCCCGGCACAGGGAAACTCAGCAAGTATTCTCTCCTCTAGAAGACTTCTCCCCAAACTGTCTCCATTCAGCGATCCTTCCACATATTATGGCAACCTGCTGAGGACGCCCCCATTTCTTGTCCCTTCCCTCCACGAAACGTCACAACGACATCTCCAGCTCAGAAGCTCTCTCTGACGCACAACAGAGGCAACCCTCCAAGGACTTCTTCAGACGTCCCGCTCCAGAAATCCGGACCCTACACAGGGGACAGCTGCTTCCCTCCTATAAAAAACTGATTTTCCCGGCGACGCCACACAGAAGGGCTCTGTCACATAGGTGGCAATCCTATGAGTCCCTCTCCAGACCTTCCCGGTCCCGCCTCACACGCAGAGGACTTCCCCGCAGACCATTCTCAGAGCCACCACCACACCCATTCCGGCGACCCCAAGGGTCGCACCCAGAAAGACCTCACCACCCCGACCCCCACCCCCATCCCCTGAAGCTTCTCTAGGGCCCCTACTCAGGGCCAACCCGCTCCAGGGCGACCTCGAGGCTTCCCTCCTCCGCAGGAAAAAAGAGGAGAGGAAGTCTCCCCCAGAACCTCACATAGAATGCCCGCACTTCACCTGCCCCCAAACCTGCCACTCCGACCCTGGCCTGGGACCATCTCGCATCTCCTAGGACAGGATCTGGGTGCAGGCTCAAGGAGTCCATAACGATGGCCCACAAATGAATGAGCCCCTTCCCCAGCCATAATCTCGCCTGTTTTGAAGGAGACATTATGTACATTGCTCGGAAGGGAAAACTGAGGTTGCGCAGCAACAATCCGAGGGGCTGGGTCTCGAACCGATGGATTCGAAGCTCTTGAGTCGAACCCAGTTAGATAGAACTAGGACACTGCTGGGGACCGGGAGCGAAGGGGCGGTCCGTGCAGACAGGAAATCGTCTCTGCCCACAACCAAGATGACTGAAGAGAGAGCGGATGTTTCCGCACTTCGGGCCGAGGGCCACTCTTTCTCCCCTGGCGGCCCGGCTCTCGGTGGTGGCATGGGTCACGTGACGGGGGGCGGGGTGACGGTGCGTCCCGCACCTCTTGGAGGGAATTAGCTTCTGAGGCCGAGAAGGGAGGGGATTCGGCCTCGGGCGGGTGGGGGGCGTGATATGTCTCTCGAAGATCCATTTTTTGTAGTCCGAGGGTGAGTGACAGCGATGCGGGAGGACACGGGGTATTGTGTCCCCTTGCCAACCAGTGCCCGCGTGCCAGCCGGTGCATGTCAGGCATTCTGGGCACCGCCGTCGGGATCGCCCCGTGGCCATGTGGGAGGGGTCCGCAGGGGGATATAAGGGTCTCCTGAGCTCCCAACCTGTTTGGGGGCGTAATGGTGGGCGGAAGGACCGCCTGCTCCCCGCCCCCGCCAGCCGCGCCCGCTGTGCCCCTGCCCGCAGCGAGGTGCAGAAGGCGGTGAACACGGCCCGCGGGCTGTACCAACGGTGGTGCGAGCTCCTGCAGGAGAGCGCGGTGGTCGGACGCGAGGAGCTGGACTGGACGACCAACGAGCTGCGGAATGGCCTGCGCAGCATCGAGTGGGACCTCGAAGACCTGGAGGAAACCATTGATATCCTGGGGGGGGGGGGGCGGGGAAAGGGGGGGTGGCATGGGACAGTCCATTGCAGGGGCAGGGGGCGCTGAGAGCCAACATTTGGGGGAGGCTGCACACCTAAGAGGTGTTGAGGACTTTGAGGCGTAGCAGGGCGCACGTTCTGTTGGGCTCTGGCCTTGACTCGACTCGCCGCATACGCATAGTGGAAGCCAACCCCGGCAAGTTCAAGCTTCCAGCCGGAGACCTGCAGGAGAGAAAGGTGTTTGTGCAAAGGATGCGGGAATCCGTGCAGGTGAAGAGAGTTTCCGATGGGGTGAGGAAGGTTAGGGCGTCTTTCATTCTCTGATGCTGTCCTTATCTGTAGGAAATGAAGGACCATATGGTCAGCCCGGCAGCCATAGCCTTCATGGAGAGGAATAACAGGGAGGTAAGGCATTCCAACCCAGTGCCCTCACCCCCCGTGTCTCAGTGTGGTCCTCTGAGTGCACGCCTGGCCCCTCTGTGCATTCGCCTGTCTCCTGGGGACCCGTGCGTCTGTCCCTCTGCTTGGGTCCTCATCTTCATGCACAGTTGTGTCCATGCTCTCTACCTGCCTGCTCTTTCTGGATGAGCCCAACTGATTTCTCTCTGTGTGTATAATCCCTTCTACCATCTCCTGTGGGTCTATACTCTACAGGTTTTCTGTGTGTGTGGCAGCCTGTCTCCTTTTCTTGCTCTCTGTTATTGTTTCCAGGATATGTGTTTACCTTTTTTTTTTCTCCTTTTTTTGGGCTGTGCCCAGCAGCACATGGGATCTTAGTTTGCCCAACCAGGGGTCGAACCCTTGCCCTTGTGGCCCCTGCATTGGGAGCTTGGAGCCTTAACCACTGGACCACCAGGAAAGTCCCTGTGCTTTTTTTTTTTTTTTTTTTTTAATCTGTGTAGGCACTTGACCTCTCTGAACTTGGCCCCTGAGTGGATCCCTGTCGGCCTTGGGTAGATCCACTATTTCCCTTTTGTGGGTGTAGTTGCCCTGTGTGTGTACCCACTCCTGCCTTTTCTGCGCATTCTCTCTGCTGCCTCTGTGTTGATGTTCATTCTTTGCATGTTGTGTAACAGCAGCCTCACTCAATACACCTACATGGGGTCTGGAAGGGTGGGGGGCTGAAGCCTGCAGCAGCTTGGGGTCCTATGGCAGGATCCACGTGCCTTCCAGGTGTGCTGTTTTGGGGATTAATGTTCAAATCCTTTGTATTTATTTATTTGGCTGCATCAGGTCTTAGTTCCCCCACTGCATGTGGGATACTTTTTTAATTAATTAGTTTTTGACTGTGCTGTGTCTTTGTCACTGCACAGGCTTTTCTCTAGTTGCAGTGACTCCTCTCTGGTTGTGATGGGCCCAGACCTTGAGGGCTTCAGTAGTTGCAACATGTGGGCTCAGTAGTCGAGGTTCAAGGGCTCTAGAGCACAGCCCCAGTAGTTGTGGCACATAGGCTTGCTTGCTCCGTGGCATGTGGGAATCTTCCCAGACCAGAGATTGAACTCATGTCTCCTGCATTGGCAGGCGGATTCTCTACCACTGAGCCATCAAGGAAGCTCTGACATGTGGGATTTTAGTTCTCCAACCAGGGATGGAACCCATGCCCCCCACATTGGAAGGCAGATTCTTAACCACTGGACCACCAGGGAAGTCCCTTAAGTTCAGATTCTTAAATACCTGTGTTTATAGGTTTATAAACATGCCAGGATTAATTTATTAAATCCTTGTTCCATCCTCAGAAAACAGGGTTTATAGCCCTCCCCATTTTACAGATGAGGAAACTGAGGCACAGGAAAGTCAAGTGGTATGGCCTTGGGGTCACCTTGCTAGTTAATAATGGCCCTGAGGACCCAGGCCATTCTACTCCTGAGACTGCCTTCCTGAGTAGGCACCATCTAGATTTGCCACAAACCTTGTCAGTCTCTGCCGGGAGTGGGCGACCCTCCTTGAGCCTGCTGTATGGGTCCCTACAGATGCTGACAGGCAAGCCGGCCATCCTGAAGTCCTCCAGTGACTTGCTGGATGCCAGTGTGGTCTCGACCACCTCTCGCTACATTGAAGAGCAGCAGGCCACACAGCAGGTGCGTGCAGGCAGCTGGCAGCCCCAGGCTGGAGGAGACTGCGGACAGCTCAGGGCTCCTTGCCAACCTCGGTTCCCACCCTTCTACCCTGCAGCTGATCCTGGACCAGCAGGATCAACAGCTGGAAATGGTGTCTGGGAGCATCTCAGTTCTGAAACACATGTCCGGCCGAGTTGGGGAGGAGCTGGACGAGCAGGGCATGTGAGACTGGGACCCCGGGGGTGGGCCAGGAGCCCATGGCCAGCTGCTCTGGTGTGCACAGAGCCTCCAGGGGCTGATGCCTTCCTGGTCTTGGCAGTATGCTGGACGCCTTTGCTCAGGAGATGGACCACACCCAGTCCCGGATGGATGGGGTCCTTAGGAAGATGGCCAAAATATCCCACATGACCAGTGGTGAGTCCCCTGGGGTGGGAGAGTGGGGAGGGGTGCTGCCTCCCCTCTGTGAACTCTGACCCTCTTGCCCCCAGACCGCCGACAGTGGTGTGCCATTGTGGTGCTGCTGGGGGTGCTTCTCCTGGTCCTCGTCCTCTTCTTCTCTCTCTGATTCCGGTCCTCCCCAGGGGGCAGCCCCTCCAGCTGCGGGGAGCTGGCAGGGCCCTGTCCCCTGGGAGGATGGGGAGGTCATGCCGGGGGAGCTGTCCCAAGGCTCTCATCTAGAGAGGACCCTCAGGGCCCCGGGCTGGAGCCCCTACCACCAGTCTGGTCTTAAGTGCACTTAGGGGGTGGGGGAGGAAGGGAACCTCAGACACACCCCTCCCCATCTCTACTCCCCAAAGCCATTGCTTTGCCCCTGTGCCTTCTACATGTGCCAACTTGGAAATAAAATCCCAGCCTTTATTATATATGTTTGTATCATACGATATGGTGATCTGAACTGGTGGCTGCCCCTGAATGGGAACTCCTGTTCTAAGACGCCTGCTTGCACACCCTGGGGCCAACTGTGCATGCGTGCCCATGTGTGTTAGGGATTTCAACGGTTGACATTCAGTGCAGAAAAGACTATTCTGGTGTATTTCTCAGATTTCTTTTATTACCATCAAAAAAATCCAACCACTGATTTTTCCTTGAGTTTTTGAACTTCAGCCTGAACATCTTTTGCTTGTTCTGTGTCGCCAGTAGGTGAATCCCTTTAGCTGGGGAGCTCAGCTATGACTTCTGAGGGGCCTCTCAGTACCACGAGGCTCTCTTGTACACCAGGTCATTTCCATCCTTTTGTGATGCAGTGTTCTAATAAGGTGTGAGCGTGTGCTCAGTCGTGTCTGTTTGCGACTCCATGGACTGTAGCCCTTCAGGCTCCTCTGTCCATGGGATTTCCCAGGCAAGAATACTGGAGTGGGTTGCATTGCCATTTCATTCTCCAGGGGATCTTCCCGACTCAGGGGTCAAACCTGTGTCTCCTGCATTGCAGGCAGATTCTTTACTGCTGAGCTACCTGGGAAGCCCGCTACAAGGGGGCGTTTGTAGATTTAAGGACTTTGTTGTAGAGCCTACCCGAGTCGGAAATGATCCCTGTAAGCTGGGTAAACTTGTAAGTGAATATTCACTTAATGTCCTGGATGTTTCCATCCTGAGCAGTATGTAATCTGACATCAGAACCACCTTGTATCTTTGACACATTGTTATGTGTTATGTGTTACAAGGCTGTCTGTCATCCCATTCAGCCCCAAAGGCTGATTTGTCAAGAAGAACCAAATATGTACAGATTCCCTTTTTTGGGGGGGGGGAGCTGTGCCAAGCAGCTTGCAGGATCTTAGTTCCCCGACTAGGGATCAAACCCAGGCCCCCTGCAGTGGAAGTGCAGAGTCTTAACCACTGGACCACCAGGGAAACAGGGAAGTCCCCCTCTCTTTTTTTTAATTTTTATTTTTCTTAATATATGTATTTTATTGAAGTATAGTCGACTTGTTTTTCCCTTTTTTATTGTTGTTTTTAGTGCAAAACCACTACCACTGATGTTATGGTTCAGGTTGTCTCGATCCATTCTATACTTGGTTCTCAGTCTTCCTGGGCTTAAAAGACGTGCTTCTGGGGGTCTGACACCACCTTGCTGGGATTGCTTACATGTTCAGACAGGGCTTTCTGTTCCTTGAGATGACTTTGGACCAGAATCACCTCAGGATTTTTGTTGGTGACGCTGTTGGCTCCCCCAAACCCTGCTTTCTGTTGGCTGAAGCGAGGCTTCAGGACTCCAGAGGGGGCTGGCCTTACTGAAACATGCCCAAGTGACCCTGTGAATTGTCACCCTCAGTGATCTTCCCTATCGAAGTCTGAGACTCCCTCCAGTCCTCATGGGGTGGTGGGACCTGGACTGGGCGGAGATGAAACCTCTCTGTCTACGTCCCCAGCATGGATATCTTGATTTGATGGATTCTCTTAAGATCAGTCAAGTCCTCCCTCACTGCTTGAGACATCTCTGAATCCACAGGCTCCTAAGGTATGTTTTGTCTTTTGTTTCAGTTGATAGAATTTTCTTCTGTTCATATCCTCAGGATATGAAGATTCATATCCTCTTTAAAGCTATCCTGACTTATATATATATATATACATATTTTTTTTTTTTTTTTGCTGCACAGCGCAGCATGTGGGATCTTAGTTCCCCTTGATCAGGGATCATAGAACCTATGCCCCTCTGCACTGGGAGCAGTCTTCACTTCGGGACACCAGGCAAGTCCCCCAGTGTTCCTCTGAATGCACTGGTTCAGGATGGGGTGAGGGGTGTGGATGCAGGTCAGGACTTGTGTCTGGGGCTGGGGGTGTCAAATACCATGGGAGGGCAGCAGGTGAGGGTGTCAGTAATCAATTGATGGAGCTGCTGCCCTTTCAGCTTTGGAGGGGATCCTGGGGGACCCCAGAGCAGGATTTAGGGCTTACACCTGTGAGGCAACAACCTGGGGTAACCTATTGGCTGCCTGAGTCTGAAGCTGTTTCCCCATCTAAAATGGGGTCCCCCTCAAGCTGACTGAAGAAGGAAATGGCACCCCACTCCAGTATTCCTGCCTTGTAGAGGTAGATGGCAAGCACCCATGGAAAGTGCCAATTTGTAAATGCCTTGGATGGAGGAGCCTGGAGGGTTACAGTTCATGGGGTTTCAGGGTTGGACACAACTGAGCAACTAAACTCAAGTGACGTTAAGGCATAACGTTTGGCATGGCCATCCTGAGGGCCCCCTACCCCCACTGCGTTTGTCAGTGTGACACCCTGGGGTATGGGGGTGTGGACGGAGGGTGGGACCCACCACCCCATGCCCCAAGTGAGCAGCTGGCAGCAGGGCTGTTACAAAGGCGTTTAGTTTATTCTCCTCATCAGTATCACTGATATTCTCACGGTTCACATTTCCCAGTGCGGCTCCTCTTCTTACAGTAGTTAATGTGCAATCTCACTTACGGGCCCGGGGGTGGGGAGGGGCTCGGCCCAGGGCGGGGAGGGCGTTGGCACTCCACGCAGACAGACTGTCCTGCGTGAAAGAGGCGAGGGTGAGTGGGCGGCCGGCAGTGGGGAGGGAGGTGGCCCCCCCAGTCTTTTTTGCGTTGGTCGGTGGTTCTCCATGTTCCTTTCTGGCTGCCCGGGCTTGGGGGTCCATGCAGCGCAGCGCAGGGCAGGGTGGGCTCGGGTGGAGGGGGCAGGGAAGGCAAGAAGGAAAAGCAGCAGGCCACCCAGGAGCAGGAAGCAGGGCGGGAGGGCGCAGGGGTGGCTCCCGGGGTAAGGCACAACCCTGTCTTTGGCTCTCCTGGTGAGGAGTTTCCTCCCCTGCACCCCTGCCCAGCCCCACTCCCCACCCCTCCCCAGACCGCCAGGGGGGCGCCTCCTGGGGTCCCTGAAACAAGAGGGCTCTGCTACCCAGCCCAGTGCTGCAGGGGCTCAAGAATAAAGGCGAGGAGGGGCTGGACAGAGGCCTGCCCAGGACAAGGGGGTGGGGAGGGAGAAGACCCCAGTCCCAGAGAGCTGGCCCCCACTAAGGCCTGGAAGGAGGGGAGCGCCTGGGGACTCCGGCTTCCTTGTGGGGTCTGGCTGGAGCCCCAGCCCACCTCTCGGCCTTGGTCGGCCCGGCAGCTTGCCAAGTGACCAGGATATTGTGCTTTGGGATCTATGCTGGGGTGGGTGCTGAGACCAGGATTGGGGTGGGGGGGGCAGGATAGATGTGACTAAGGTGCTTGTGCTTTAGTTGGGGTGTTGACTCCCCCTACACACTTGAGCCAGCTGAGGCCAAGAAAGCAGAGTCCCAGGACCCCAGCTGGACTGATCCCCCCACCCCTGCAACAAGCAGATGTCAGGAAGGACCCCCCCACCCCGGCCCCACAGGCTGGTGGGGGCTCCTGGGGTTCGGGGGGGGTAGGCCTCCAAGTCAGGTTTCAAGGGTCCAGTGGGCCCCCACCACCTCCTGTAGTCCCCTTGCCTTTGGAGAGAGAGGCTGCTGGGAGCAATGGGCGAGTCAGATTGGGGAGAAGACAGAGGCATGAGAACAAGGGCTAGAGACAAAAATGTGAAATTGCAAAGAAATGACACCCAGTGGGTGTGTGTATGGGGGAAGGGGAGTAGAGTTAAAAAAAAAAAAAAAAAACCCCTCTGAGTTTACATGTAGAACTCAAAAACCTGGGACACCCTTGCAATGGAGCCCCATGGGGGAGGCATTGAGGGGTGAGTGGGAGCTGGCCGGACCCAAGGAACCCAGGCAGAGTGGGGCTTGGGGGGGGCCCCACCTTGGAAACGCGCACCCACACTCCACACACATGCGCAGCACATTCAGCCTGCCCCCTGGCCCCCACCCCGTCCTGCCTTCCACAGCTCCACAGCTCCGGGGACCAAAGGGGACATCAGACCCAGTCCCATTGGTTTGAAAAATAAAAGGAATCTTATACTTCAGTATTTCATTAGCTAAAAAAATGTTTTAAAAAGTATGTACAGGGGGTGGGGGCTGGGAGCCCTGCCGTGGGGGCGGGGTAGGGGTGAGGAAGGGAGGGAAAGGCAGCAGCCCCCTCCCCCTAGCCGGCTCCCCTGGGTTCCACCCCTGGTCCTACTGCCTCTTATGTCTTCATTTGTTTAAGAGCAAAACTTCTACACACGCACGCGCGCACACACACACATGCACACCCACACGCTTCTGCACGCCCCGGAAACCTCTCCTCCTGTCCTCAGACCCACGGTCTGCCCCCAAAGGCCCCCCTCACTCAGGACCTGCCCCTCTCAGGCCCCAGGGGACTGGTGATGGCAAGAGAGGCTGAGCACAGGGAGGGGAAGAGAAGGGCGCTGGGCCTGCCACCGCCCACCACCTTGGGTCGGTCAGTTTCTCTGAGCCTCAGTTTCCTCAGCTGTAAAATGGGCAGTCCTCATGGCCTCGCCTACCCCAGCCCCCAGGTGCAGGGACAGACGAGGGAAACAGGAAGGCGCTTTTGGAAACGTGGAAGCACTGGGAGGTGGTAGTCGGAGGGGTCCTGAGAACCCGGGGGCCCCTGCAAGTCCCGAGGGGCTGCAGTGGGGGGGCGGAGCCTGAGGAATGCTCCCGCTTGGTGGCCCAGGGCGTGGGAAGGGGGTCTTCCCAAGCTCCCCCAGGCTGGCCCCTCCCTGTGCCTGGCCTGGTGAGTGGGGAGAGAGTCACTAGGGGTTAGGAGACGGGGAGCAAGAGCCCCCCGACTGTGCATGAGTGTGTGCTAGAGAAGGCCACGCAGACCTCGCACCACCTGCCATCCTCTCCCAGCCCGGATCCCCGATCGGCTTGGGGTCAGGGGATGGGACAGGGGAGGCAGAGGAGCCGGGAGCATGCAGCACCCCCCGCGGGTCCTGGGGAGGGACAGACAGTAGTAGCTCGTGACCAAGATGGCGGGTGGGTGTGACAGGAGGGGGAGTGTGACGGCCCCGCGGGAGGGTCTGGTGGGGGTTACTGGAGGGCCTCCTCGGCCGAGGGGCCGGCCTCGCCATCGTGGCTGGCCGTCTCGAAGCCGTGCTCCACACCCATCATGTCCGGCTCTATCTTGCCCGTGTAGCTGATGAAGGTGGTGTAGGCGTCGCCCTCGGCCATGAGCGGCTTGACCTTGGGGATCCAGCTCTTGCGCACAACGCGGCGGGCGTTGGTGCACATGTCGGCCGCAATGGCGTTCATCTCGCTCTCCTTGAAGTTGGGGGCGAAGTTCTGGCAGTAGTCTGCAGGTGGAATGAGCCACCCTGGGTAAGCTCCCCTCCCAACAGGCCCTCAGCTGCCGCAGAGCTGGCATCCTCCCCACCTCAGGGCACCTCTGCCCACCCCTCAGAGCTGAGGGGACTGAGGCCTTGCAGATGGTTGCTGCTGTTGTTTAGCTGCTCAGTCGTGTCTGACTCTTTGTGACGCCATGGACTGTAGCCCACCAGGCTCCTCTGTCCCTGGGATTCTCCAGGCAAGAATACTGGAGTGGGTTGCCATTTCCTTCTCTAAGGGCTCTGCCCAACCCAGGGATTGAACCTGCGTTTCCTGCTTGCCAGGCAGATTCTTGACCACTGAGCCACTTGGGGAGCCCGAAACCTTGCAGACAGCATGCTACACTACATCAGTGGCCCAGGCTGGACCCAGCTGGGCCATGTGTGTGGGCTATGTGGAGCTGATGCGGGACACCTGGGTGCTCTTGAAAACTAGGCGTCATTTGCCAGAATTTAGAAACCGGGATTTCCACTAGACTTTCCTCTTGACAACTGGCTGAGGCCTGCAGGGAGATCTATCACTCCACGACCAGCCTACGTTGGAGACCCTCTCCTGTCGGCTCTGTGGCTTTCCTTCAGTGTCCTCCCCATCAAGAAATCTCTAACCAATCACAGCCCTCTTCCCAAGAAGCCTAGACTGAACTTCAGAATCCTTCTTAACATCAAAGCCTACCTACTGATCCATCAGGACCAACACCAGAGAAAAGGACCCCCTGCCCGCCTGTCCTGGGCCCCCAACCCTGACTCCAGAATGGCAGGCACTCACACTTGACGGCGTGGAGTACGCGACTGTCCAGCGGTTTGCGGCTGGGGTTGTTACTGGAAGAGCGGATGCCGGTGCCACAGCTGTTGGCCAGCGTGTTCCTGGTGAGGGCACAGGGGAGGGGAGTCAGGCCCCCGCTGGTGGTGAGCCCTCCAACCCTGGGGGCTCTGGTGGGGGCCTCACCGGTCAAAGAAGGAGGCCAGGAGGCGCCGCAGCAGGACCTTGTGCCGGGTGCCCGCGCTGACGTGGCAGTTCATGAGCTGCGCCCTCGTGATGTACACGTTGGTGCCTGGAGGGGGAGGGGGGGCGAGAGGATAGCCAGGGCCCAAACTGCCACATTCCCTACTCGTCCAGGGCCGACCAAGACCCCCCTTGATAACTCAACCCAGAGCTGCCTTCTCGACACTCAGGAAAGGAGAGAGACTGTGGCACCACCATCCACGGGGCACCCAGGTGCCCACCCAGCCACCAGTGTCAGAGAAGAACAGGCAGAGAGCATGGAACCCTGGCACCTTGAGTCCTAGGGCCAAATTCTTAACCGCTGTGTTGGTCAACCCTGGAACCACCCCCACGAAACCACTGATCTATGCCAATGTGGCTGAAAATGCCAGCCAATGCTTATACCCGCCTCTGGGGTGGAAACCTACAGGCCAGCCTTTGATTTGTATCATTATGAAGGGGCATCAGGGGCCCCAGGACCCAACCCAAATGAGGGGGCAGGGGGAGCTCAGGGAGGAGGTAAGGCCAGCCCACCTGTCACCAGCTCCAGCTTCTCTGAGGGGTCACCCTCGTCGTAGAGCTTGGGGTGGCAGCGGTTGCCAATCTGGTTGATGAGCTCGGCGGGGAGAGATGCGAGGTCCTGCCGCACTCGGATGCGATTCCGAGACTCGGGGGCCACCTGCTCAGGGAGGGCCTCCACCTTCTCAGCTGTGCAGGGGGGAGAGAGGTGTGCTGGGGTCGGGGGTGGAAGTGGTGGGGAGGGCAGTGGGGCCAGGCTGGGGGCTGCGGGGGCACCTCACCAGTCTGGCCGACGTTCATCATGCTGTACATGGTGTACATGTTGCAGATCTGCCGGTACTGCTCGTCCGTGCCCTCCTCGCCCGCGTCCTCCTCCTCGTCCTCCTCGTTGTGGTAGGAGCCGGGGCTGTCGCTGGTGTAGGCGCTTGAGGTGCCGGGGCTGGTCCGCTCTGATGTGCTGGGCCCACTCACCACACCGCCTGCTGCTGCCGCCGCCGCCGCCGCACCCCCAGTCGGCGGACCGGCCCCCGCCCCCGCCGCCACCCCGGTGGGCTGTGCCGCCGCCACCACGGGGGCCTGCTGGGCCGGCCGGTTGACAGCCAGGTCTGGCGTGGAGAACTTGGCCATTTTGCGGCTGCCGTTGCTCCCGCCGCCGCCCCCAGCCTCCTTCTGGCCGCTGTCCCACAGCCGCTTGGCCACGGGCGTGCACTGCACAGAGTCCGACTCCTGCTGCTCCGTCTTGACGCGCGACACCAGGGGCAGCGGAGTGCCACAGGCCGGCCAGCTTGACGTCTGCGCCACGGGGCTCTGGGGCTCGGACGAGGGGGCTTCCTCAGAGTGCAGGCCCTGGGAGTCGCAGCTGGGGGAGCTCACCTTGAGGAAGAATTCGGTCCCCTTCTCCATGATCTCCTGGATCTGCAGAAAGCCGGCCGTGTACATGAGCAGGAACTGGTCACCCATGTTCATGCTCAGGCGGCCCGTGTAGCAGAAGCTGAGGATCTGCTGGAAGGACTGGGGCTGCACGGCTGCCGGCAGCTCCACCACGGCGCTCCGGCTGCTGTTGAACAGGTCCCGGAAGTAGGAGCTGCTGGCGGCCAGCACGGCCCTGTGGGCCTTGAAGGCGTGGCCCTTGACCACTACCGAGACGTCACAGTACAGGCCCTGCAGCCGCTGCTCGTTGAGGCACTCCAGGATGCTGTTGCCAAAGTTCGGGATCTCCATCTGCAGGGTCTGGGCCATGGCGGCAGCAGCTGCGCGGGCGACAGGGAGAGATGGGGGGCGGGGTCAGGTGGTCGACCCAGCCCGATGCCGGGATACAGGCAGGAGTGTGGACAGCAGCCACGTGGTGGAATCTGCCAGGACTATAAGAATCACAGGGGCCGCCCACTCCTGTCCCAGCATGGCCTGGCCTTTGTGACAGGCTGTCCAGTCAGCTAAGTTGGGGTGGCCCATGCTGGGCTTCTTTCTGCACAAAGAAGGGCAGGGACTCCCTGGGTGGTCCAGTGGCTAGGACTCCATATTCCCAATGCAGGACACCCAGTTTCGACCCCCTAGTCAGGGAACTAGATCCGACATGCCACAACTAAGAGTCCCCATACCTCAACTAAAGATCCTGCATGCTACTACAATAAAAATTATTAATAATAAAGATTCTGCATGCCCCAACTAAGACCTGGTGCAGGCAAATAAGTGTTAAAAAACAAACAAAGGAGGGCAAAGGCATTCTTACGCATCTGTGCTTCAGCATTAAATGAGATAACACGGCGAGCACCCCATGAGCACTAACCAGCACTAGGACTACACACACAGGTAACTGGCATACAAACACCAAGAAGGCAGAGTCATCTGATTTTTCACACTGCCTTTGCAGGGCTGAGCACGTGACCCAGAACCACCATTTGTTGAATGACTGAATGACCACTCAAGAAACCCTGAAACTGCACGAGAACATTAACAGTCACCAGGGCAATGCAAATCCAAACCACCGTGAGACACCATTTCACACCCACCAGGCTGGCTAGAGAATCCAAGGACAGAGGAGCCTGGTGGGCTACAGTCCATGGGGTTGCAAAGACTCAGTCACAACTGAGCAACTAACACACAGGCTGGCTAGCATAAAAAAGATAAATACTCTCAGGGAAGATGAGAAATGACTCGGGACCCTCCTATATTGCTGCTGGGAATGTGAAGTCATGCAGTTGCTGTAGAAAACCGCTCTTCAAATGGTTAAAGCTGAAGTTACCGGATGACACAGCAATCCCACCTCTGGGAAGTGTACTTGAGAAGTGAAAACATAACATCCACCAGCAGTTAAGGCAGAGAATGTTTGTTGTTGTTTAGTCACTCAGTCACTTCTGACTCTTTTGCTTCCCCATGGACTGCAGCCCGCCAGGCTCCTTTATCCAGGGGGTTTCCCAGGCAAGAACACTGGAGTGGGTTGCCATTTCCTTCTCCAGGGGATCTTCCTGATCCAGGGATCAAACCCATGTCTCCTGCATTGGCAGGTGGGTTCTTCACTGCTAAGTAAAGAGCCTGGGAAGTCCCATGTGAATGTTTAGAGCAGCACTGTTCACAACAGGCAAAAGGTGGAGCCAATAACCTCAAAGGCAAATAGATAAACAAAATGTGATCCACCCACAGTGGAACACTGCTCAGTCATAAAAAGGAGCAAACAACTGATACACGCTACAACTAGGATACCCCAAAATATGCTAAATGCAGGAAGCCAGACAAGAAGACCACGCGTTATACGTATTTCATACACCACAAATACGAAATGTCCAGAATGGGCAAATCCATAGGGACAGAAAGCAGAGTTGTGGTTGCCTGGGGCTGGGCAGTGGGTGAGGGTAGGGGCTGAGGACTGGGGAAGCGTAAGCAAACAGGAACGGGGTTTCTTGTTGTCCTCGCAAGAAACATCCAGTGATTGTGGTGACATATGCACAACTATGAAGGTACCGAAAAGCTCTGAACCAGCACACTTTAAAAACGGGTCAACTGCTTGGTATGTGCATCTGACGCTGTTTAATGAACAAAGAAATTTTAAGACTAATGTCCCCTGTGCAGAACTGAGGATGAGACTTGCCACGTACAGTCTCTATTTTGTTGTTTAGTCGCTAAGTCGTGTCCAGCTCTATGTGACTGTAGCCCACCAGACTCCTCTGTCCATGGGAATTCTCCAGGCAAGAATACTGGAGTGGGCACAGTCCTTTCTAAATTTTGAACCTGGTGTATGTACTACTTACCAAAGTGAATATTTAAAAATAAAGTGTATGAAATCACACTGCAAACATCTAAAGGGCTTTAGGGGGTGGGTGGAGAAAGAAATGTGAATTTAAGGAACTGCCTAATAAGACCCTGCTCGAGGAGCCCACCCCAATCCTGACCCAGAAGGTACCACCGGGGTGGGGGCTCTGGCACCTCTCAAATGTATAAACTTCTGCATCACAGTCTATTCCATCAGTGCATGTTCCAATCCAGGAGGAAAAACTGATCCGGCGAGGACGGCACAGCTGATACTCTGGGGGCAATCATGACCCCCTCCCACCCCACTGGTAACGGTGAATCCCCTGCCATTCTATTGGTGTGGAGGGCGGTGGTCCTGAAAGGGCAAGTAGGGGAGAGAAGAGAGGCCTGAGCAGAGTCAGGCTGGTGAGAAGCAACAGTAGAAAAGTGTGCAAAGGCCCTGGGGAAGGAACGGTCTTAAGCTTCCCCAGCCAAGAGCCAGGGGTGTGAAATCAGCCCCATAGGCTGCTAAGAGGATTCAGGGCGCTCATGCAGTCACATGTCGACTGCTCTGGTAGCCTGGGTGCTGGGAGGGCAGGGCCAGTGTCACCCTCAGGGTCTCCCAAATGGAGCAGCTCAGTGTGTACAGGTTTGAGTGTGCAGAATCAGGTTGGCCTTATCAGGGTTCATTTCCAAATGAAGAAGCACAGATATGGAGTTCCTGGTCCCAGAAGCAAGTCAGTTCTGGAGCCAGGACTCACGCTGGCCCCAAAGTACAGGCCTGAGCCTATGGGCACATGGCTCCTTCTCTTCCTCCACGGAGCCCTTTCTCAATGAATCCGGAGAGGGCCCAAGTCTGCACTGCATCCCCAGTGCTCAACCCAGAGGCAGCTTAAGACAGACTTAACAAACAAAACCCTGAAAGGTGCATGAGCTAAGGTGGGAGTGAGAGACGAACAGCTGATGGGGCGCTGGCTAGTTGCTGCCCCAGGGCCCTTGCACACACTCTTTTCACCTTTCCTCATCAAAATCAATGTCACTATCACGAAAAACAGAAAGGCCATCAGGGGACTTCCCTGGTGGTCCAACGGTTAAGAATCTGTCTTGCAATGCAGGAGACACGGGTTTGATCTCTGGTCTGGGAAGATCCCACATGCCAAGGAGCAACTAAGCCCGTGCATCACAACTACTGAAGTCTGTGTGCCCTAGAGCCTGTGCTCTGCAACAAGAGAAGCCATCGCAATGAGTAGCCTGTGCACAGTAGAGAGTAGCCCCACCTGGTGCAACTAGAGAAAAACACTCATGCAGCAATGAAGACCCAGCACAGCCACATCATTAGTAAGTAAATTTTAAAAACACTGCAGAGAGAGCACCAAGGGAATAGGTGACCGACTCCTGGCATCGGGGGAAAGCGGGGAGCTTGGGTGAGGAGGGTAGAGGGCTGAGGCTGTAGAGATATGGATGTGGATGCTTTTGGGGCTACGAAGGGCATTCCACTCCTAACTGCACTCGGTGTGCTGGACAAGGCTGCACGCATGTCCCAATGTGCTCAGAGCACCCCGCAGTGAAGGTGAGCGGTGCCCCACTTCATGGGTCTGCATGGGTCCCAAGGTGCTGGACTTCAGGGCCTGTCCCCGCAGTGAGAACTGGTGCAGGTGGCTTTGTGGGGAGCACTTAGCTTGGGAGTGCGAATATCCTCAAGATAACGGGCGGGAACAGACACACAAGGAGGGGGCTCCTGAGGGCAAAAGCCAACCTGATATTCAGGCTGGCATCTCCAGGCCTCATGAACCCCATGCAGCCCCAGAGCCAAGCACCAGGGGGTAGACGTGGGATGATCTAACGGGGCAGTGGCAGGCTGGGAGGGTGGCCATCAAGGCACAAGGAAGGCATGCAGAGCCTTGAGGAAGAGGCAGGCACGATCCTTCCAGAAAGTGGACTCTGGGCTCTGCTGTGAACTAAGTTGTGTGTGCATGCATGCTAAGCTGTTTCAGTCGTGTCTGCCTCTTTGCGACCCCATGGACTGTAGCCCGCCAGGCTCCTCCATCTATGGGATTCTCTAGGCAAGAACACTGGCATGGGTTGCTGTGCCCTCCTCCAGGGGATCTTCCCGACCCAGGGATCGAACCGATGTCCCCCACCCCAATTCATAAGCTGAAGTCCTAATCTCCAGTGTGGCTGTATTTGGAGACAGGGTCCTATTTGAAGGTCATTAAGATTAAATGAGGTCAAAAAAATTGGGGCCCTCATCCAACAGAACTCTGTTCTTAGAAGAGGAGGTCGAGAGATTTCTCTGTCTCCAAGCACACACTGAGGAAGGGCCATGTGAACACACTAGATAGATCCCAACCAGAACCTGACTGCGCTGGCCTCTTAAGACTTCCAGCCTCCATAACTATGAGAAAATAAATGGCTGTCAAGTTAGCCAGTCTATATGGTATCTTGTCATGGCGTCCAAGCAGACCAGCATCTATTCACCCCAGAGCTCCCTCATGGGGCCACTCGCCTGGACCTCCCGCCATGGACAGGAGACTGACATGTACCCCAGATGCCAACACAATGCGTCCTCGGTAGAGCTCTCGCCGCCTCAAGCCTGCTTGGGTCACAGTGTACGTGGGCTCCAGCCCTCCTTGCTTGGGTCAAGACTCCCAGATCGGACTTCCCTAGGGGTCCAGTGGTTAAGAACCCACCTACTCCAAGAAGGAAATGGCAACCCACTCAAGTATTCTTGCCTGGAGAATCCCATGGACAGAGGAGCCTGGTGGGCTACAGTCCATGGGGTCGTAAGAGACTTAGTGTTTAAAAAAAAAAAAAAAAAGAATCCACCTACTAGTGCAGGGAACACGAGTTTGATCCCCGGTCTGGGAAGATTCCACATGCCCCAGGGCTACTAAGCTCGAGCGCACTAGAGCCTGTGCTCCATAACAAGGGAAGACATCACGATGAGCAGCCCTCACACGGCAACTAGAGAAAGCCCTTGTGCAACCACAAAGACCCAGCACAGCCAAAAAAAAACAAACCCCAGATTCACACCCCTGACTCCTTCAAAAGCAGTCTCACCACCTGGGCCCCTGTGATGTGTACGGGGCCCCTGCATGGTAAGGTTCACCCACTCTGACCTAAAACGCAGGACCCAAGATGGTCACGGCCCTTCAAACTCTCCTGATCACCTGTGTCAAATTTCGGAAGTCAGAGCCTTTCCCAACCCCGATTCCTCCGGCCGCTTCTCCTGCTTGAGTTTTCCTTCTTGGCGCTTCTCACCATCTCTGACAAGTTCCTGTCTCTGTGTCAGTTCCACCAGGGCAGGGCATCTGCCCACCTACCCCAATAACCAGGCAAGCACACAGCGGGGGCACGATCGTTGCTCATAGAATGAAGGAAGAATTACTTCTGTTACTTCCAACTGGCACGCGTGCTAAGTCACTTCAGTTGTGTCTGACTCTTTGCGACCTCATTGAACTGTAGGCTCTGTCCATGGGATTCTCCAGGACAAGAGATACAGGCAAGAATACTGGAGTGGGTTGCCATGCCCTCCTCCAGGGGATCTTCCTGACCCAGGGATCTAACCGCTGTCTGTCTCCTGCCTTGGCAGAAAGATTCTTTACCACCAGTGCCACCTAGGAAGCCCTGCTTTCAACCAGACTCCTCTTTTAGTTGCGTTATGACTAAAAGAGAGCAGGACTAGAAAAGGTCTCTGAGGCCGGGCAGGGGTGCCACCCACACTGCGGTGGAGGCCGCTGGGGCCGACGGGGGTGGGTGGGGGTGGTGATGTCCTCTGGCAGCCCCGCCAGGTAGCTGACCTGCAGCCAGAGTCCCACCCAGGGCTCAGCAAACTTGGGATTCCCACTGATGGCTCCAGCTGCCCCACCACCAGATCCCGCTGGGGTGATGCAGGCTTGAAATGGAAGTGCTTGTGTGGCAGTGCAATTCCTGGGGGTGGAAAGTGCCAGCTTTTTGAGGAGGGCGCTCTGAAGTCCCCAGAGGCTGGGACTGTTTCACCAAGCACTGTCTCTTTCAGCTGACCTTCCAGGGAAGCGGTGAGCTGCCCGTGGACATGGAAGCCCATTAAGGGAAACTGCCAAGCCCAAGTGTAAGGACTGACGACCCCTTGGAAACCTCCAGAATCCTTCACTCAGCTCAGCATGAAGTCAGAGTGACGGCTGGGGGGGTGGGGCGCAGGAAAGCCACACAGCCCCGGGCTGCTTGGGGGTGCATTCTTGGCCCAAAGCCAGGGGACCCTCTGAGAGGCAGCTTAGGCAAACACCACCTAGTGAAGAACCAGGCAGTCAACCACACAGGCCTTTTTCATGGACATGCACATTTAATTCCTATTCTTTTCCCCTGAAAAGCTCCCATTAACTCCACAGCAGGGAACAGGATGAGCAACCCTAGGTGGCCTGGACATTGCCCCTACTGTGCACCAGCACCTGGTGAGGCTGTTACTCCTCTCGCCAGTTTCTGAGGAAGAAACGAGTCCTCTTGCCATTTAGAGGAAGAGGGAGGCCCAGGATGGCACCCAGGCCCCGCGGCTCCAGTTCAAGGCTGGCCTGGGCTTCCCTGTCCTCCACCTGATGCTGCCGCTCCCTGGGGGCAGGTGGCCACCACAGCTAGACCCATTTCTTGACTGGGCAGACTGAGAAGCTGGAGCCAAGACGACAAGCCCAGTGGGGAGCTCCAGAGCTGGGGTCTGTGGCCCACATGGAGCCTCCACCCAAGGGTTCCGGGTGCCGCTTCCCGCTCGCCCTCAGGAGGCTTCTTCCTCCGCCCTGCCTCCCCCAGCTATTCTCTGTGCTTCCTCCTCTCACTGCCACCTCCGGGAATGAGCAGTCTAGCCTGCTGCCTCTCCTGCCTCCCTCCTCCGCTCTCCTCTTGCAGGACTCGGCAATCTGGCCTCCCCGTGCCTGCAGCAGCTCCTAGGAGAACCCAGCCAGGCCCCACCCGCCTCCCACCAGGGCCACAAGCCCACCTTTCCGAGTTACCTCACTCTCCCCAGCGTGCCTTCAGACCCGGAGGGCAGCGGGCGGGGCAGCAGCTGCAAAGGTCCTGAGGTCACATTGGGCGGCTAGCACAATGGATTCGGGTGGTTACTGGGGTGGGGCTACTGAGAGGTGCTTGGAGACCCTGCAGGGCCTTGGCAGGGTAGAAGAATTAGAATCTTGTTTTTCTAGGATCAAATATCCCTTACAAAGTTTCCAGTTTAGAATTATGTTTCCCTTCCTCTTAACGCCTAGAAAACATTATCCCTCCCTCTAGCCCCATGTCAGTCTTTCCCAACTATAAAAGGAGCAGCCACCTCATAAGGTTGTTTTAAGGCTTAAACCACCTTAGAGTAATGCAGGGAGATTTGCAGCCGGTGTCCAGCTGCTGTTATTAGTGATGTCCCCTTCTGTCCCCATGACCCCTCACAGGACTGCAAACTCCCTGACAGCAGAGGAGGCATCTTCTACTGCTCACCAGCCCCCAGAACCTTAGGCCATTTCATCAGTCACGGGTATTTACTGAGGGCTCCCCCACTGCCTTCCCAGCATCATCAGGTCGCATCCCAGACAGTAGCCTCTCATGTAACTCTCATGATAACCAGGCAGCAAGGAGACCAGCCCCAGCCCTGCTGCCGTGGGGCCCAGATCAGTCTGTGGTGGTGGCTGCCCCGTACATTCTATGAGGAGCACTGCCAGTCTCTACTCCCCAGCCTCAGCTGTGACAACCAAAAATGTCATGAGACGATCTTCTAAGTGTCCCCTGGGCAGGGCAGAATCACCTCTGATTAAGAACCCCTGCAGTGCGGGAATGCCTGCTTGTTCCCACTTATCAGATGCAGAAACTGAGATGGCAGGCGAGGTCACGACCTTTGCTCAGGCTCTCCGGGCTAAGCAAGGTGGTGCTAATGGTTGAATCTGACTCTCCACTACAGCATGTATGCCCACCTTTACCCACCTTCTGCTTAATTCAGTCACAGTCCTCACAGGTGGTGCAGTGGTAAAGAAATCTGCTGCCTGCCAATGCAGGAGACACAGGTTCAACCCCTGGGTTGGGAAGATCCCCTGGAGGAGGAAATGGCAACCCACTCCAGTATTCTTGCCTGAGAAATCCCAGGCAAGAGGGATGGCGGGCTACAGTCCATGGGGTCGCAAAGTCAGACACGAATGAGCACACACACCCCGCTCAGGGTCTCTAAGGATGCTGGGACCTTTGCACCCTGTCTGTCCAGAGGAGACAGGGGCAATGACCACCACCAGACATTGCACACAAAGTGACAGCCACCCAGTCAGTCCCACCTCACGGCTTCTGTGGCTGAGAGCTCTCCTGGGGAGACAGACGGATGACACTCTTGGCCAAGGGGACCCAGGAGCAGAGGCAGGGAGGCGGGCCCACATGCTCATGCTAGGCAAAGACCAAAGTGAGTTAAAAGTGGGTAAAAGTGCTCAGAGCAGCTTGGCACCCAGGAAAGGGATGGGAGTGATGAGAGGCGGGGAGGACCTAAGAGAAGGAGCTGAGGCCGGTACAAACACCACCTCTGTCTTCGAGGCCAGCTCACTGTCGCCTCAAATGTTGCAAGCCCCACCAGAACCTGGCAGGCCGTCCTCCAACAAAGGCTCTGGCGGTGACATTGAGGAGCCAGGTCAGACCTTGCTAGACCAACCTGAAAGCCTCTCCAAACCCCGTGCCTTCAGGCTGACCTCCACGACAGGGCCTGCCAGACTGACCAAAACTCATCTCACAGCCCGGCTCAAGAATCCACTGGGGCACATTTTAAAAGGCTTTGGATGCAGGCCAAGGGGTCTGGACTTTGCCTCTGGGGGTGAGGTGGGGATCCAGGAGACCCCAAGATCAGGTGCTTCTTTTCTGGGAATGGCACTAAGGGTCTCCACCTCCACACCAGGGTTGCTCTCCCTTCACTTCTTTTCCTCATGAAGATAAGATGTTTAGGGCTCTGAGCCGGAGCCTGGCACATGCTTTATGAAGGCTTTCAATGTGCTGTCCCGTCTGCCTAGAACATCCACCCCTCCCTGCCCCAGCTCCCCACAACCCCCACCCACCCTGCCCCCAGCAGGCTGACTTATTATTCAGAGCTCAGCTCACCTGAAAGCCTTCACTGACCCCCTGAATCTAATGCTTTGCCCCCCACCCCAACACCATCACTTCACTCCATTTTACTATATTCCTGAACATAGGGCTATCAGAAACACTCTTGATCATTTGTCTGGGGTCGATCACCTTCACTAGAAGTTGCCGAGAGCCATTCCCTGGGCCCCAGCAGGGAGTTGGCACCCATGCGACATCAAACTGTCCCCAGGGTCCCTTTACTTTGTGGCTCTCACCCGCCAGGCTATTGTGGCTCTCCTCTGGCGAAGTAATTATGAAGAGTGCTTTCTCCAGCTCTAGGCACACAGACTCACTGCTCCCTTCTTGGCCATCCACGCGCCGTGGCCTGCTCCTTCCAGTCTCTGCCCCGCTTCCAGCTAGCTCTGTGACTGGGGGCAGCCCCCGCCCCAACCCTTCAGTACCCAGCCTAGAGCCCTGCTGAGGCCCCAGTCTGCAGCCAGCCTCAGCCCAACCAGGCAGGGAGAAGGCTTCATTACGTGGGGCTGCTGGCCCAGTTTCTACCCCTCCCAGAACCAGGAGGCCAGCCAAAGCGGGGAGGAGGGCCCAGCCCAGGTGGGGGCAGTTCTAGGAACTCTGGGGAGATCGGGGGAAGGGAGGTGATCATTAAACCTAGATCTGCCTGATACCACTCAACCCAGCCGTTTGTGGTTCCTGCCTCACGTGCTGAGGATCTCAAGTCAGCGTTCCCAGGACCCATCGGTAATAGCCTTGCAGTTAGACTCCCTGAGAGAAGGAACAAAAAGTAGGGGTGGTCTGACTGGGGACCAAAGTGAGGAAAAGACAATCCAGCCAGGCTCCATCCTTATAACCACCTCCTTCTGCCAGCCCACAGCTCTGTGATCCCTGACCTCCGGCTCCCATTAGGAGAACGGGGGTAGGGGATGACCTAGCCTCTGGGAGAGAAGCTTCCACTGATCTGGTTCCCTGGGACACCAGGAAAACTCGGTCCACAAGGGTACAGACCCATCCCTCGGGATGGGCAAGAGAAAGTCCTGGACAGGGAAATACCACCAGGGAATCCAAAATAGTGTGACCTCGTCCCGTCACGCCCCTCAAAGGCCAGCTCCAGGGGACCGAGGGTTGGGGCTGAGGGTCAATCAATCCCAGCCCATTGATGTCTAGCTGGGCTCCATGTGGAGCCTCAGTTTCCCACCCTGTACCACGGAGAAGATCTAAGCCGATTTGGTGGTGATGGTGAGCCATCAATGAGCTCATCTAACCAGCAAGCTCAGCACAGGGCTTGGCCCAGGAGATGCACCCTAGAGGCCAAGCGCTGGGACGGGTAGCACCAAAGGTCTGGGTACCTGATTTGAGCCCCTTCTTGGTGACCCGCATTCACCTCACCAGAGCCTCCAAGACACAATGAACAGAGCTTTATAAGCTCACCTCCCAGTAACTCACCTGCAGAGAGCTGGTGCCTGAAATGCTGGGAGGTCCCAACCTCTAGGCTTGGGCCTCAAAGGTCTGGTCACAAAAAGTGCACATAGAATCTCAGGACCCTAAACTACTCAGGTAACAGGGTGTGTGTGTGTGTGTGTGTGTGTGTGTGTGTGTGTGTCTACCTCCCTGCATATATCTGGGGTGGGGGTGGGCCAGAGGGTGGTAGACAAGATGCCGGAGCTAGGTGTTCCAAACTATTTCCCAAGCTGTCCACACAAACACCCACCTGGCCACCAAGCCTCTTGGAGCAGCCCACAGAGGCTTGCCCAAAGGGTAGGTAGGGGCCCAGAACCTGGCAGGGATGAGGTGTGAGGAAGAAGAAACCCCTCAGGTTTGGCCCCAAGCTAACACCTGGCCAAGAAAAGAGGGGGGCGCACCTTGGCACGTGTCTTTTGATCATACAAGTTTCTCCGGACCTGCTCCCACACCCCCTCCAGCCTACTTAGTCCAAAAGCTTGCCTCCCCCTCCCACTCGCAAAGCTCCTACCGAAGTTCCTCAACCTACCTGATCGCCCCTGTATCTGGCTCTCGCCACCTGCAACCCCTCTCTTCGAATCCTAACCCCAAGTGACCCCCGCAAACGTCCCAGGGATCTCCTAACCGCCCCCACTCGAACTAACTCCGCCCACACCCACCCTGCCCCACTTCCTGGGCTTCTCCTCAGCCGCCCCCAAGCTTGTAACCTGACCCACCTCCTCCAGCGCCCCGACGGTACCTGCAAGCCCGGGCCCCTCCCCGCCCCCCTCCCCCGCCTCAGGGCCGTTTCCCTCCGGCCACGCCGCTCTCTCCTCCTCCCCCATTCCGCCGGCCCGAAGCCTGACTCCGCCTCCCCCTCCCCCTCCGGTCTCCCCCGGCGCCTCCTCACTTTTCCTCCACCAGCCTCCCTCCAACTTCCCGGGCCCCCCGGCACCTGCCCCGGCATGGCCTCGCGCCCCTCTCGCGGGGAATGAGAGGAGGAGCTCTGGGCCAGATCCCGACGCCCCCAAGCTCCGCGGCCCGGCCCGGAGCTGAACGCTCAAGGCCGCTCGGCGCGGGCCGGGACTCCCCGCACTCGCCGGCCCGGCCACAGTGTAGATTACTAGCCAGGTTCCTCTCCTGTCGGAGGAGGCCCCCATGTCCTCCCCTCTCAGCCCTTAGCCGGACCTCAGATGCCCTCGGGCCGCCCTGGCTAGAAGGAGGCCGGAACCGGGCCTGGGGCAGGCCGCCTCACCTGCGCCGTGGCCGCGCTCCGGGGGCTCCCGGCGGGCTCCGCAGCGGCAGCTGAGGCCGGGCCTGGGCCCGGGGCGCGCCCCCCTGCGCCGGGGCCTCGGCCTCCGCCTCCGCGGCCTCCGCGGCCTCCGCCTCAGCAGCAGCGGTAGCCGCGGCGGCCATTCATTGTGGGCCAGGCCGCCCCAGCCGAGCGCCGAGCGAGCGCTAGGCGCGCCGCCGCGGCAGCCAGGCCGGGGAGAAGCGGCCGTGGCCCCGCCCGTGTACCGCCCCCGGTTCCCGCCCCCGAGGCTAGGCCAGCCGAGCGCCGAGTGCGGCCCTTCGTCCCTCCTCAGTCTCCTCCCTCTACCCCTCGGAATCACGGTCGCAACCTAGGCTATGCTGGAGAGTTCGAGTCCCGATCTCGCCACTTTTTAGTCCCGCGATCTTAAGCAAGTGGCTCTATCTTTCGGAACTTTAGTTTCCTGGAAAAAAGCAAAGAGTAATGCCTGCTGTTTATTGGGCCAGGCACTGTTTTATAGGTTCTTTATGGGATTATCTCGTTTAAACTTCACGGTAATATCTTTAGGTAGGAATTATTTTATCAACACACACACGCTATAGAAAAAAAAAAAGAGGCACATAGAGGTGAAGAAACGTGCTCAAGATCACACAGCAAGGAAGTGAAGACGGGGGCTAGATTCAAACTCAGGCCCAATAAACAACAGTAAAACTTAGTATGTGTATGATGCTTATGCGACGCCAGATTCCATTCTAAGCATTTAACTCATTTAATTTTCATCACAACTCAAAAACGAACGTTTAAAAAAAATTTGCCCATTTTGCCAACGAGGAAATACAAACAGAGGGAGTTAAGAACAACTTACTGAGGGTTTACTATGTGAGAGCCTACTTTGCACATTTTCAAGGCATTCTGCTCTTTAATCTTTGCTCTGTCTTGGAAGTTAGGAGTCTTTTTTAACAGGTAAAGATGGTGAAGCCCAGAGAGTTTAAGCAACTTGTCAAGAGCATGTGGTACTACGGGGATTCAAACGCAGTAAATCTGATTTCAGAGCCTGAGTGATTTCTGCAGGGTCCCCTGAAATGATGTGTTTTACAGAAGCCAACACACAGGAGACGATCAGTAGGTATTGGGTTTCTCCGCTTACCGCCCCTCTTCTGAGCCTCACCTTCCTCATCCGTGAAATGGGGCTAGTGACGTGTCTCCCCTCGCCCCCCGCCGCAAGGGAAGCCGCAGTGATTAAGTCCACCGCACAACACGTTCAGCGCTTTTCGCCATGCATTTTGATCCCAATCGTCCACTGTAGTCAACCATCACTGATTGACTGAATTCTGTCACATGATCTGCCCGCCCTCTGTGCCAACATGTCGGCGCCCAGGTCCTAATCCGGCAAGCGTGCACCGAGACCAGTTCGATTTTCAGTGTCTCGAGAGACGGTGAGAAGGGCCTGGGAGACGCGAGGAGGCATCCGGACCATGGGTGGACCCGCTCGAGAGCTTCCGGCTTCTCAAGCGTATTCTCCAAAGATGGGGGGTGGTGTCACTTTACCGAGGTCCCGGGGTCTCTTTAGTCCCTACTTTACAGCTGTCTAGGCCACCCGGCCCAGAAACGCAGCTATCTGATGCTTTGGCTATTCCTTCTTCTACCCTCCCAACCAGGACTGGCGGGCAGAGGCGCGCGCGGATGTCCCGTGCGAGGACCGTTCTGTGGCTAAGCCCGACTCTCCGCTCCGTTCTCAGTCTCTATAGAGCCCGGTTTATGGAGGGGCAGCCCCAAGGGCCGCCAAATTCAGCAGCCATGGAGAATGGCACCGAGCCGGACGGAGAAGAGCGCCCACCTGGGTTCCAGGAGACGACGATCACCGAGGGGGCCGCCAGGATCGTCTTTCCCAACGCCAACGAAGTTTTCTACAACCCAGTGCAAGAGTTCAACCGGGACCTAACGTGAGCAGGGATCCGGGGTCAGTTTGGCAGAGGGCAATGGGTCTGAGATAGAGGGGTGTGAGCTGACTCTCCGTCTCCCGCAGATGCGCTGTGATCACGGAATTTGCTCGTATTCAGCTTGCGGCCAAAGGAATCCAGAGTGAGTGAAGGTCCAGGCTCCTGATGGGCCGGGGTATCACACACAGCTCTCTCGGTGCCCCGCCCCTTCTGTCCCTGACCTTGCAGAAAGGCTCCAGCCTTATATAGCAGGTCCTGGGCTCAGCTCCTTAGCCTGTCTCCAGGGACGATTTTCTTCCCTGCATCTTCTGTATACCGAAGAGTTCGTGCATGCTCAGTTGCTCAGTCGTGTCCAACTCTTTGCCACCCCATGGACTGTCCAGGCTCCTCTGTCCATGGGATTTCCCAGGCAAGAATACTGGAGTAGGTTGCCATTTCCTCCTCCAGGGGATCTTCCCCACCCAGGGATTGAACCTTTATCCCTTGCGTCTCCTGCATTGCAGGTGGATTCTTTGCTGCTGAGCCACCTGGGAAGCACATACTGAAGAGTCGGGGGAGGTTTCTCAGAGGGCACTTTGATATCCCCTGACTTGTGCTTCTGGGTGGCTGCAGTCAAGGTGCCAGGTGAGAAGGATGTGCAAAAGGTGGTCGTGGACTTGTCAGAGCCAAAGGAGGACAAGGCTGAACTGAAAGAGGGTGCAAACCTGGCCCTGGAAGACCAGCCTCGAACAGCCGCCGTGGGGGAGATCTGTGAGGTGGGGCCTGAACATAGGAGGCAGCAACCCTGGAGTCTAGTGGGTGATGAAGGAAGGAAGAATCCTGGAGGGGGCGGGCTAGAGGAGGTGGGGGGCGGTGGGGGCTCCTTGAGGGGTGGGGGATCCAGCACAGGATGGCGGTGTGGATGTGAATGGGGCTCTGCTTACTCCAACAGGAAGGCCTGCGAGTGCTGGAAGGCCTGGCAGCCTCCGGCTTACGTTCCATTCGCTTTGCTCGAGAGGTGCCTGGTCTCCGATCCGTGGTTGCCAATGACGCCTCTGCCCGAGCTGTGGATCTTATGCGCCGTAATGTGCAGCTCAACGAAGTGGCCCACCTGGTACAGCCCAGCCAGGCAGATGCCCGGTAGGTGCTGGGCATAGAGTGCTGGCCACTGGAACAAAGTCACCTGGGGTCACATCCTGGCTGTGTCATATTCTTGCTTCGTGATCTTGAGAGAGTGGCTGTAGCCTCTCTGAGCCTGTTTCCTTGTCTGTGAAACAAGGACAGTAGTTTTATAGGGGTTGGTGTATTGATTATACTTGTATAGTTTGTGCTCACAGGTGGATATAAATACCATTATGGACTCCATTTCAGACTTAACTTCCTGCACTTTTAAAAACTATTTATTTATTTTTATTTATTTGTTTGGCTGCCCTGGGTCATAGTTGTGGCACCCAGGATTCTCCATCTCCATTGTGACATGCGAACTCTTAGTTGTGGCATGTAGAATCTAGTTCCCCGATCAATCGGGATGGAAACCGGGCCCCCTGCGTTTGTGAGCGTGGAGTCTTAGCCACTGGACCACCAGGGAAGTCCCATCTTCTTGCACTTTTATTCAGTCAAGTGAACCAGTGTATATCCAGTGCTCGTCACCATTCTTACTGTCAGGACTGCGTCGGTAAACAATACAGATAAAACCCCTGACCTTGTGGAGTTGATAATGCAGGGATCAGCAAACTACAGCCTGCCAGGCCCACAGCCTGTTTTTGTGTGTGTGTGTTTTTCTTAATGGCCTGCTATCTAAGAATGTCTCTTCCATTTTTAAAGGTTTAGAAAAAGAAGAATATGTGACAGACCACATGTGGTCCTAAAATATTTACTACCTGACCCCTTACAGAAAATAAATGAATTAAAAATATTTGCTGGGGACTTCCTGGGCCGTCCAGTGGTTAAGACTTTTTGCTTCCACTGCAGGGGCTCAGGTTCCATCCTTGGTTGGGGAACTAAGATCCTACATGGTTTTCTGACCATATTAGAATCTAATAGGAAGCACAGATGATGACAAATAAGTAAACTGTGTAGCGGTGAGAAATGCTGGAGGGAGCGGGGAAATCCAGGGTATAAAGGGTGGAGGAAGGGAGGGAGGGTTCCTGTTACAAATAACTTGGTCAATAGGATTTGCATTTTCTCACCTGCAGAGAACAACAATAGTTTCAAATCTGTGGAAGATTCTTGAATTAATACGTCTATAAACTGCCTGAAATGGTGTCAATTATATATGTGCTACGGGCTTCCCAGGTGGCTCAGGGGTAAAGAACCTGCCTGCCAATGCAGGAGACTTGGGTGTGATCCCTGGGTTGGGAAGATCCCCTGGAGGAGGAAATGGCAACCCACTCCAGTATTCTTGCCTGGAGAATCCCACGGACAGAGGAGTCTGGTGGGCTACAGTCCATGGGGTCACCAGGAGTCGGATACAACTGAGCATGCACACACATATATGTTCTACATCAGTATTGACTAGTTTTTTTTTTTTTTTTTTTGGCCACACCATTCTGCAGGTGGGATCTTAGTTCCCTGACCAGGCATCAAACCCTTGGGCCCTGCAGTGAAAGCATGGAGTCCAAACCACTGGACCACTAGGGGAGTCTCAGTATTGGCTATTATTATTGCCATTGTTAGATGAGTAGCAGATCCAAGGAGGAAAAGTTAATACAGTTAGCAAGTGGCTGAGCCAGAATCTAAACCTGGGCAGCTGGCCCCCAAGTCCAGGCCCAAACCATCACATGGCGTGAGTGTGAGGCTGTGGTGGGGTCCCTGGGGCAGCGGGCTGAAGATCTGCCTCCTTGCTCCCAGGATGCTGATGTACCAGCACCAGAAGGCGTCGGAGAGGTTTGACGTCATCGACCTCGACCCTTACGGCAGCCCCGCCTCTTTCCTGGATGCAGCCGTGCAGGCTGTGAGTGAAGGAGGTGAGGCCCCCCTGCTGCGGGGGATCCGAACAAACGGAGTAGGGCTTGGGGCGTTACCGAGTCTTCACTGCTCCATCCCTCCCCACAGGGCTGCTGTGCGTCACCTGCACAGATATGGCGGTCCTGGCGGGGAACAGCGGGGAGACCTGCTACAGCAAATACGGGGCCATGGCCCTCAAGAGCCGGGCCTGCCACGAGATGGTGAGAGGCCTCCGGGCTCACCTCCCCGCCCCCCAGACCTGCTCAGCTTCCTCCAGGCAGCCAGAGCCAGATCCATCCCCAGACGTTGACCACAAACGTGTTCTTTTTTTATATATGTGAAGTTTATTTATTTTTATTTACTTATTGGCTGTGTTGGGGTTTCATTGCTGCACAGGCTTTTCTCTAGTGGCAGCAAGCCGGCAGCTACTCCCTAGTTGCGGTGCACCGTCTTCTCTTACAGCGGAGCATGGGCTCTAGAGCTCGTGGGCTCAGTAGTTGTAGCTGCCAGGCTCTAGAGCACAGGCTCGCTAGTTGTTGCGCACACGTTTGTTTGCTCCAAGGCATGTGGGATCTTCCTGAATTGGGGATGGAATCCATGTCTCTTGCCTTGGCAGTTGGATCCTTTACCACTGAGCCACCTGGGAATCCCGACAAGCACGTTATTTCTTTTATTATTATCTTTAAAAAAAATTATTTTTATTTATGTATTTAGCTGTGCCAGGTCTTAGTTGCTTACTTGAGGCATGTGAATTCTTAGTTGCTGCATGTGGGATCTAGTTCCCCCACCAGGGATTGAACCCAGGCCCCCTGCACTGGAAACGTGGAGTCTTAGCCTTAGTCTTAGCTTTAGGACACTAGGGAAGTCCTGACATGCATGTTTTTTAACCAGCATAATTCCTGAGAGCATGCATGGCTGCAAATTGGTTGGGGGGGGGGGAGTTTTTCCTAGGATAAGAGTGGGTGATTACAGTCTTCTTTTTCTCCTTTTAAAAAAAAAATTTTTTTTTTTTTTATTAATTTGGCTGCACTGGTCTTAGTTTCGGCATGTGGAATCTAGTTCCTTGACCAGGGATGGAACCTGGTCCCCCTGCATTGGGCGTGTGGAGTCTTAGCCACTGGACCACCAGGAAACTTCCACATTATTCTTTCTAGTATTCTCTATTTCAACAACTGAAGTTTTGGTTTTTTTTTTTGGCCATGCCTTGTGCCTTGCAGGATCTTGTTTCCCAGACCAGGGATTGAAACTTCGGCCACAGCAGTGAAAGCCCTAAACGTTAGACCACTGGGGAACTCCAGTGGTCTAGCGTTCTTTTTTAAAGGCAGTTTTTCCAGTTTTGTGTTTGGCTCTGAATTCAGGTCCTAGTTTTGCTGGTGGCTTTGGACAAGTGACTTCACCTTTTCCGGGCCTCCATTTTTGCATCTGTGAAATGGGTGTGATGTTGGCCCAGAGCCCATGGAGTTGCTGTGGAGATTCAAGAAGGCAAGGCTGGCTATGTCAGGGGGCTGGAAAAGGAGGGCTCTTGTCCTTGGTCTTTAGGAGCCCTGCTAGTCAGCTCAGGGAAGTGCTACCTCCTTGCTGAGTCAGAGCCTCACTGCAGCCTTGGGCCACATCACCCAGCATGGGGCATACATGCAATGTTAACTGGAAGCCATTTGGTTAACCGGTCTGTGCTTTGTTTCCTTGGGCTTCTCTGGTGACTCAGTGGTAAAGAATCTACCTGCCATACAGGAGCCACAGGAGGCTTGGGTTTGATCCCTGGGTCCGGAAGATCCCCTAGAGAAAGGCATGGCAACCCACTCCAGTATTCTTGCCTGGAGAGTCCCATGGACAGAGGAGCCTGGTGGGCTAGTCCATAGGGTAACGAAAAGAGTCAAGAATGACTGAAGCAACTTAGCACGTACACACGCTTTCTTTCCTTAATCGTTTAGTGTCCCCAGTAGGGCCAGAAAGAGACAGACTGGTGTGATTTTACAGATGGGGAAGCTGAGGCTCTCCCTTGCCAAGGGTCACTCAGCGCTGGGCTCAGAACCCGACAAGCCGGTCCTGCCTCTGTACCTGTGAGCCCCTGGTGTGGCTCCGTGTAGGGAAGGTGGCGGCAGGGGCAGGGCTGATGGCTGGCACCCATCCCCCACACCAGGCCCTGAGGACTGTCCTGCACAGCCTGGATCTCCGTGCCAACTGCTACCAGCGCTTTGTGGTGCCACTGCTCAGCATCAGCGCTGACTTCTATGTACGGGTTTTTGTTCGTGTCTTCACTGGTCAGGCCAAGGTCAAGGCCTCAGCCAGGTAGTCTGGGGCAAAGAAGGGTGATGGATGGAAAGAGGCAAGAGGATCTTTCCCAGGGTTGGTTGGTGGGCAGGACTTGGGGGACATGGTCCTGCCTTGGGGAAATGTTGGGGGGGGGGTCCCAAAGGGAGTCCAGTCAGGCTGAAGGAGGAGCTGGGATATGGTGACCATGCTAGGAACTGGCGGCTGCCCTTGTCCCCCACAGCAAGCAGGCGCTGGTGTTCCAGTGCGTGGGCTGCGGGGCCTTCCACCTGCAGCGTCTTGGCAAAGCATCAGCAGCCTCCGGTGGCCGGTGAGCAAGGGTGAGCTGGGGAGGAAGGGGAAGGGGACAACCCAGCCAAGGTTGCCACCCCGCCCAACCTTACCCCTCTTTGAGCAGGCTCAAGTTCTCTGCAGCCTGCGGCCCCCCCGTGGCCCCTGAGTGCGAGCACTGTGGGCAGCGACACCAGGTGGGGCGAGGCAGGTCTGGGGGGAGCATTTGAAGGCGGAGGGCCTGGCATTCTTGGTTCCTGCTCATCTGGTCCCTGTGTGTTCGCAGCTTGGTGGCCCCATGTGGGCAGAGCCCCTCCATGACCTGGAATTCGTGGGCCGTGTCCTCGAGGCTGTGAGCGCCAACCCTGGCCGCTTCCACACCGCAGAGCGGATCCGAGGAGTGCTGAGTGTCATCACGGAGGTGGGGACCGGGGCCTGTGACCAGAAGTGGGGCAGCCATCCATCCTTGATGGGCCCCACACCTATCCCATGGTCCTGCTACAGGAGCTCCCGGACGTGCCTCTCTACTATACGCTGGACCAGCTGAGCAGCACCATCCACTGCAACACACCCAGCCTCCTGCAGCTGCGGTGAGGCTGGGCCTGGGCTGGAGCCTGTGCCGGAACCCCTGGGTGCCCTTGGGCGAGTTGGGCCCCTCTTGGGCCAGAGTCCCCTGGAAAGTAGAGATCAAACATAATGCAGGTCTAGGGCTTCTCATGCACGAGGGCTTAGACCAGTTCTTAGAAGCCATGAGCCCTGGCCAGGGGGGATGTTAGGATCTTGCTGTTAGGATGGCTGGCATCATGCAGGCATTGCAGTCACCGGTAGATATACAGCCATACGAGTCCATGAAACTAGGCTCACACCCCCACACATGGGTCAGCACTGACTTCGGGGTCCAGCCTTCCCCCTCACCATCCCTCCTGGTCCCCAGGTCGGCCCTCCTCCACGCTGGCTTCCGGGTCTCCCTCTCTCATGCCTGTAAGAATGCTGTGAAGACAGACGCTCCCTCCTCGACCCTCTGGGACATCATGCGGTGCTGGGTGAGGCCCGGCCTGACCAGGTGGGATCGGGGAGGCAGGGGGTGGTCAGTGCCAGTGCCCTGACCTCTGACCTTTGCCTCCCAGGAGAAGGAGTGTCCAGTGAAACGGGAGCGCCTGTCAGAGAGCAGCCCGGCCTTCCGCATTCTCAGTGTGGAGCCCAGGTACGGGCATGGTTACGGCTGCCTACGGGCTCGGGGAGTAGACGACCCGGACACTTCCCCTCATAGACACATGCTCATTTTTCAAGTGAGATCTGGAGTCCATCTACTCTCTCCCACCCCCTTCTGTCCTCTCCCTCTTCTGGCCCCAGTTCTGCTCATCTGAACCAATGCAGTCCCCATCCCCCTGGTCCCCCAGCTCCTCCCCATCATGAGCTGTTCCCTGGACAGCAGCCAGAGGGCACCTGTGAGCACAAGTCAGATCCCGGCCCTCCTCTCCTCAGAACCCTCTGTGGCTCCCACCTGACCCAGTGGAAACAGTTCTGTCTGCAGGCCCTGTACTGTCTTCCCATCACTTCCCTGCTCTCATTTGGCCCTCCTACCTCCGCTCCTGCACCCTGGCCTCCTCACTCAAACTTGGCAGGCGCAACCTCTGCATGGCAGTTCCTTCTGCCTAGAGTGCTGTCCTTAGGCTCCCCCACGGCTCTTCCCAAACTTTCTTCCTGTGTCCCTGTTGCCCTGTTCTCACCGCACTCCTTCCCAGACTCCCCGTTGCTCTACCCTGCTCCCTTATGTCCTCACACAATATAATTTGCTAGTTTCTTCCTTTATTATTTTTGGCTGTGTGGGGTCTTCATTGCTGTGCATGGGCATTTTCTAGTTGGAGTGAGTGGGGGCTACTCCCTAGTCGCGCTGCTCGGGCTTCTTCTCGTGGTGGCCTTTCCTGTTGCGGCTCTAGGCGCACAGGCTTCGTCGTTGTAGCGTGTGGGCTCAGCAGTTGCAGCATACAGGCTTAGTTGCTTCATGGCATGTGGGATCTTCCCAGACCAGGGATTGAACCCTGTCCCCTGCATGGGCAGGCGAGTTCTTAACCCCTGGAGCACCAAGGAAGGCCAGCTGTCTGATTTCTGACTTGCCTCCTTGCTCGTCTGTCTTAGGCATTAGAATGTCAGCTTTACTGGCAGCAGATTTGAGGCCCACTGTAGGCACTCAATAAATGTTTATTAAATAAATGATAGAAGCCCTGCACCTGCAGACACAGTTTTCCCAAGGTCCATCGAGCTGCACCGACGTGGGCAGGCAGCCTAGGTGGTGTGTGCCCAGCCACCTGGCAGATGCCTTTCAACCCCCACTCCCATTTCCCCAGGCTGCAGGCCAACTTCACCATCCGGGATGATGCCAACCCCAGCTCCCGCCAGCGAGGACTCAAGCGCTTCCAGGCCAACCCTGAAGCCAACTGGGGTCCCCGGCCCCGTGCCCGGCCAGGGTGAGCGAGAGTTGGGTGAATGAAGGTGGGGCTTAGCTGGGGGGAGTGGGCACAAAGGCCGATGGAGCCTCCCCTCGTCTCCCTACACAGAGGCAAGGCAGCAGGAGAAACTGTGGAAGAGAGACGTAGGCTGCTCCAAAATAAGCGAAAAGAGCCGGTGGAAGACCCAGCTGAGCGGGCTGCCTGGCTCAAGACATTTCCCTGCAAGAGGTTCAAGGAGGTGAACCAAACCACCCCCCAACCGAAGCACCCATGGGTTCTCCCAGCTACAGGACTGGGCCAATGGGCCAGCAGGGCGGGGGGAGGTGGGACCAGTCAAGTGGGTGGGAGTGAGCTCCCTATCCAGGGAAGGAACCCAGAGGAGGCTGCTGTGCTCCAGAACGGGGTTCATTCACACCCATTGTCTTCCTACCAGGGCACCTGTCAACAGGGGGGCCAGTGCTGCTACTCGCATAGCCCCCCCTCACCTAAGGCCACTGCTGAAGCCACCCCCACTGACTGTCCAGAGGCCCCCAGTCAGAACCCCGCTGAGCCTGGGGCTGCTACTGGTCCAGGCACAGAGTGAGCTAATAAAGACCTTTTCACTTTCCCCTGACTGTCATTTGTCTGAATGGGGAGGCTGCCTGGGGTTTCTCTGTCCATCTACCTAAGGGGCTCTGTTCATCTCTTTAGCTCCTTGTCTGAGGGCTGTTTCTCTGCCCATCTGTTTTATTGATTTTATTTAGTTTAAATGTTTTATTTATTTGGCTGCACTGGGTCTTAGTTGTGGCATGCAAGATCTAGTTCCTTGACCAGGGATCTCAAACTGGGGCGCCCTGCACTGGGAGCTCAGAGCCTTAGCCACTGGATCACCAGGGAAGTCCCTCTGTCCATCTGTTTTAACCCCCTTGGTGAGCTCTGTGCATCTGGTATGTTGGTCCCTGCCTGATGAGGTATTGTCAAGTGTTTCTGACTGGAGTGTTCTGTCTGTATTAGGGAGGTAGGGAGTTAACGGTTGCCTGCAAGGCGCTTTTGTTTGTGTAGTCCCTAAATTGGGTCCAACTCTTCTGCAACCCCTTGGACTATAGCCCACCGGGCTCCTCTGTCCATGGGATTCTCCAGGCAAGAATAGTGGAGTGGGTTGCCATTTCCTTCTCTAGGGGATCTTCCTGACCCAGGGATGGAACCTGCGTCTCCTGCACCGCAGGCAGCTTCTTTACCGCTGAGCCACACATTTGCTGGTGCCTGCGATTCCCAAGGTGGCCACGGGGCGGCAGCCGTGCGCTCACGCCCGCGGGGGCCTTTACCTTCTTCCCCTTCTTCCCATCCTCCAAGCGTGGGCGCACCCCCAGTACTCAGACCTGTCCTCTAGGCACTGCGCCCGCATATGGGCTCGCGCCCCAGTGTCTCCTCCTCCTCCTCGCCGCCTGGTTTCTCTGGCCCAGCTGCCCCTGAGGGCCCCAGTGGCGGAAACTGGACCGGAACCAGGCGCCTCCTGCATCCGCTCCAGACCAGGTGCTTCCTGCCCTGCGGCCCCTTGGGCTGGTACACTGAGGCACCCAGCAGCCTGTGGCAACCCTTTCCCCGCCAGAGCCGGGGAAGGTAGCAGCATTAACTAGAGGACTGGGGCAGAATCCCCACCCTGCCACGTGGTAGCCATGGGACCGTGGAGGCAGCCCTTACTGGCATTGTATCATCTGTACAATGACCCTAAACCTAATTCCAGAGCCCAACTAGTAGGCATCCCAGAGTTAACTCAAACATTCAGAACTGTACTCTGGCTTCCCTGGACAGTAGGATGGTTGTCTGTGGGGTTCTGGGTTTCACTTGATTCCTGAGTGTGAGCCTGCTCGGTGACTCACTCGTGTCTGACTCTTTGCCACCCCATGGACTTGCAGCCTGCCAGGCTCCTCTGTCCATGGGATTTCCGGGGCAAGAAGACTAGAGTGGGTTGCTGTTTCCTTCTCCAGAGGATCTTCCTGACCCAGGGATTGAACCCAGGGGCCTGCCTGGGCACTCCTGCAGTCACACGGGGCAAAGCATGACTGACCCAGGTGGGAGCACACCAGGGGTGGGAACAGGGTCATACCTTGAGCTTCATCACCATTCCAAGATATTGACCCAATGCCTCTTTATCACTGTCCACCCTGAAGTGGCCCACACAGCGGGACAAAGGCTGGGGGTCTCTGAGCTGGGGCCATGTGAGCCTGCGGGGAGAGGCCCCGGATGGCGGGGACCTGGTGGGCACACCTATCAGAAGGTTCGGCCACTGGCACTGGCCGCACC
Organism: Bos grunniens; assembly: GCF_055505025.1. Taxonomy (NCBI): domain Eukaryota; kingdom Metazoa; phylum Chordata; class Mammalia; order Artiodactyla; family Bovidae; genus Bos; species Bos grunniens. The sequence goes on from NC_141171.1 coordinate 12,547,862, forward strand.
TCCCCAGCTGTGGTATTTTTCTTTAACCCTCCTGGACCTGGCGTGGTGGTGTGGAGGGTGCACCAGGGGCCCAAGACACTGGCCCAGCCTGGACACCCAGGGCCAAACTGTCAACACTGCCCTGCAGTCAGTGCAGGGTGGGGTTGGCAGAAGAGCGAGGAGGCACTCTTGTAGAAAGAGGAACCGGGCAGGCTGAGGAGGAGAAGGGGGCCCCTGGGTCACGAGGCCCCAGCAGAGCCGGAAAGGACTCTCCACCCCCATCAGCACAGGACAAGGGGTATTCAAAGCTGGAGGACAGGCCCAAGTAACATAGGGACTGCTGCGTTTCCGCCTCAGTTTCCCCTCTGCATGCAACCGGGCACCTCACTCCCAAGGGTGTATGCTGGAGCAGGGATCCTGCAGCGCCTGGGGGACAGAAGGTGAGGCCTTGAGGGTGACAGGCGGTCCTGCCTGCGCTGGCGGGGGGCGGGGCCCGGAGGCCCGCGCTCGGGGGATCCCCGCCCGCCGGGTTTCCTCCGGGGTCAGCCCGGCTCCTTATCAGGCGCGGCCAGGCAGCCAGGCCCTTATCTGCACTGGCCCAGCATCCTCCAGCCACTGCGCCAGGGGTGAGAGGGAGGAAACCGGGCCGCCAGGGGCGGGGAGAGGGTGGGCGGCCTGGAGCTGCTCACTTTCCCTGGAGGGACCTGCCCTGTTGCTGCCGCTGCTTCTGCCGCGGTGGCCCTTGGGAGCCAAGGAAGAGGGGTGGCCCGACGCCACAGCCCGGAGGGGGCGGCCGACTAACTACCAGGGCCACGGAGCACAGAGGCTGGAGCAGGGTGCTGGTGTCTCGCCTGAACCTGGAACCGCATCCTAGCCCTGGAGGACAGAGTCAGGGCCATCTGCAGGCAGCCGTAGCAGTGCTGGGGTAAGAGTGGAGTGGGCCTGAAAACGGGATCCCAGACCCACCTGCAGTCATTCATTCTTTTCTGCCTTCATGCATCTGGTGGGCCCACTAAGTAAGAGGCCGAGCAGCTTCCCCAAGGTCTAGCTAGGGAAGACAGGGCAGAGGGGCTAGCAATCCCCGATGTTGCCCGGACACGCCGGGCCGCGAGGCCAGCAGTGAGCAGGGCTGTGGAAGCAGGGTGCAAAGGGGTGGTTACTGCTTATGGGTAGCGTGGGTGGGAGGATGCCAGAGCCAGAGAGAGGACTTGTGCATGACTGTGTGCCGGGGAATAGGGTTAGCATCCGGAGTCATAGTGTCAGCAGTGGAGTCGTGGGGCTTGTAAGGGGGAGATTTGGGAGGAGGGGGTCACTGGAGTGATTATGGAGGACTTTCAGGGTCTGACATGGAGACAATGAAAGAGCCTCAGGGTTAGAGCCAAGGACCCCATGGTCAACCTGGGGGCAGTGGTAAGTGAAGGTCAGCCAGCCATGGAGAGTTGGCAAGGTCCATAGTGTCAATGAAGGGTCTTGGATCTGAGGGTTATGGGGGTATCCTGTGGTCAATGGGTCTGTCATGGTTCCCTGCCTTACCCCTCCCTCCAGGCTCCAGGCCAGAGAGGGTTCTGGAAGAAGGGAAATTTGCTCAGGGACTCCGCAACTAAGGCCTCATGGGTCACAGACAGCTCAGAAGCATCACTGCTGAGCTCAGTGCTGCACTGCACCTCAGTGGGCACCCCCTGTCCTTGTGTTGGACCCCCTCCCATGTCCTGGGAGTTTCTGGGCCCACTTCCCATCTGCCTTTGCCCGTCGGACTGCCACCCCACCCCCACCCCAGTCTCCCTCCAGGTGAGGGCTTGCTCTGTTGGGTTAAGGGTAGAGGGTGGCATCTGCCTCCTCCCTCCCCACTGGCTTCATTCCTCCCACAGGTGAGCACCCCCTCGGGGTCCATGTGCCCGCCCGAGGCCCAGGCGGAGGTGGGCCCCACCATGACCGAGAAGGCCAAGATGGTGTGTGCTCCCAGCCCGGTGCCTGCCCTGCCCCCAAAGCCTGCCTCGCCTGGGCCCCCAAAGGTGGAGGAGGTGGGCCACGGAGGCTCCGTCTCGCCACCCAGGCTGCCCCCTGGCGTGCCAGTGATCAGCCTGGGCCACACCAGGCCCCCAGGGGCAGCCATGGCCACCACAGAACTCAGCACCCTCCGTCCCCCGCTGCTGCAACTCTCTGCCTTGGGAACCGCCCCACCCCCCCTGGCCCTGCATTACCACCCTCACCCGTTCCTCAACAGGTCAGTGGGGGACCGGGGCCTGGGGGGAATCCAGGGGCAGGGTCCTTACCCACAAGGCATTAGTGACCCACGACCCCTTACAGCCTCTACATTGGGCCAGCAGGACCTTTCAGCATCTTCCCTAGCAGTCGGCTAAAGCGGAGACCAAGCCACTGTGAGCTGGAGCTGGCTGAGGGTGAGTATGGGTTTATGTCCACCCAACTGTCTCTCCTGGGGCCCACGTCTGCCCTACAACCTTCCACTGGGAAAAGTGATGCCCCTGCACACAGACACACACAGGGGCTCAGTACTCAGGTTACACTCATGCAGCAAAACCACAGACTCATGGCCAGTTCTACAACAACCCCTGTCACCCAACAAGCCACAGCAATTCATGGCAAAACAGCCCAGCATGGGGGCTCCATTCGCATGCACAGCCACACAGGAAACAGCCACAGGGCAACATCCACTCAAGAGACAGCCACAGGACCACAACCACACAGGAGGCAGATACACAACCACAGCCACTGAGGTCCACAGCCACACAGGAATTAGCCACACAACCACAGCCACATGGCAGTGATCACACACCACAGCCATGTGGATATGGAGGAGTTTACATGACCACCTGAGAAAGGACAGGACCAATCACGATGAAGGAAACTCTCAGACCCACGAGCACACCCAGCCGCACAGAGGGACCACACAGAATGGGAATCACAAGGACAGCTCCCCAGCCACATTCCCAAGGGAACCCCAGCTGTTGACATAAAGGAGTGGACAGAGGTACAGGAGGCTTCGGTTATCTGCAACCTGGGCCTGTGATAGTCCTTGTCTAGGCAGCTTGGGGGCTTCCCTCTTAGCTCAGTGGGTAAAGAATCTGCCTGCAGTGCAGGAAACCCGGGTTTGATCCCTCTGTCGGGAAGATCCCCTGGAGAAGGAAATGGAGATCCACTCCAGTATTCTTGCCTAAAGAATCCTATGGACGCAGGACCCTGGCGGGCTACAGTCCATGGAGTCGCAAGAGTCGGACACGACTGAGCGACCAAACCACCACCACCACCAGGCAGCTTGGGGGTGGGGGTGCGGGGGTTGCTAACTGAGCTACACGTGGATCCTACACGTGAACCCCTTGGATGGAGAAAGCCTCAGTCCACTGCCAGTGTTGAAGTCCCCCAAGAGGGTGTTGGGAGTCTCAAGAAAGGGTAGGTGGGGGTGCCTGCCTCTCTTGGGCCATGGCGCCAATCCTGCCACTCCTATCCTCAGGGCATCAGCCCCAGAAGGTGGCCCGGCGCGTGTTCACCAACAGTCGGGAGCGCTGGCGGCAGCAGAACGTGAACGGCGCTTTCGCTGAGCTCAGGAAGCTGCTGCCAACGCACCCGCCCGACCGGAAGCTGAGCAAGAACGAGGTGCTCCGCCTGGCCATGAAATACATTGGCTTCCTGGTGCGGCTGCTGCGCGACCAGGCGGCGGCTCTGGCAGCAGGCTCCGCCCCTCCGGGGCCCCGCAAGCGGCCGGCGCACCGAGGCCTGGACGACGGCGGGGCCCGTCGTGGGCCGTGTCGCAGGGCCGAGGTAGTGGCGCGCCCCCAGCCCGCGCCTTCCGGCGGCCCCGACAGCAGCCGCGGTGGGACGGGCCGACCCATCAAGACAGAACAAGCGGCTGTGAGCCCAGAGGTGCGATGACCTCCACGATGTCGCCTCTGAGCCGAAGGGCACTGGAAAGCCAGCCCAGGGCCATGTAGGAAGGGGCGGACGACGTGCTCGCAGGGCCTGATCTGGACCGAATTCTCCCGAAGAAGGACCAGTGAGGAGTCCCCTACAGGGGAAAGGGCCCGGCGGTCCCGAAGGGCGACCGTCTCCCCCAGGGGCTTGAAGACCCTTTTATCGCCCACGGCCCGCTGGAAGTGGCCTTGTCCGCGTACCCCTTCCGCGGGGTGAGGTCCGGGAACCAACACATCAGAGTGGCCATTGGACCCAAAAGGGGCCTAATTTTTCCGAGCTGGGGTCACCGAGGGAGTTAAGCAGGGGCCTGAGAACACGCTCCTTTCTCACTGGCGCCCCCTCCGGGAGACTGAGAGATCCGCACTCCTCGACGGTGGCGGTGGCTGGCCTGGCTCGAGGCTGTGAGGCGCGGAATCCACGCGGCGACCCCATCCCACCGATCCCGAACCTGCCCCGCACGATTGCGTTAGCGAAGGCTCGGGCGCTCTTGCTTTTGTTTTTCTTTATTTCTTTATTTCACATACACATTAGCCATTCAATGGAGAAGCCGGAGAGAGTCAGGCAAAGATGGTATAACAGAAGCGCAGTGACGGGGGCGGGGTGGGGTGGGGTGGGGTGGGGCGGGGCGGAGAGGGAACGTACGGGCTGGCTGCCTACTTGCATTCCGCTAGGACACTGAAAACCCAGAAAACAAAACAGACAGTAAACTACCCTTGTTTCTTATGTATCTCAGTGCAGAGACGGGGGTGGAGGGCAGAGAGAGGGGGAGACCAGGCTGAAGGAAGAGGAGCGGAGGGACGGGGACGCTAAGGGGGAAGCACACCAAATCCATTAGTACTATATATAGAGATACTCGTATATACTGCGTTTCTTAGCCTAAGAAGAAACTTGTTTGACGGGACGGGCGGCCTTTGCGGTCCGCGATGCTGGTGCTGGTCGGGCGCACGGATCTCCCGGGCCGAAGCGGGGCTGGCCCAGGCTGGCTGGCGGGGGGACGGGGTGGGGGGCGCCCCAAGGGTGGGTGGGGGGAGCAGAGGCGGGGCTGGGGTGCCCCTCGGGCTCTCGATTGGGGGACGAAAATTCTCGTGACTTTATTGCTCCTTTATTTTCTCTCGTGTGTGGGGGAGGGTCCGTTCAGCACGGTCGGGGTGGGGAGGTGGTGGGTCGTCTGAGCCACCCGGCCCCTCTGGGACCCAGAGCGCGGCGTCCGCTCCGCCAGCACGGGGGTGAGAACAAGGCACTAGGTCGGCCGGCCAGCGCGGGGGCGGGTGTGTAAGGCAGTCGACGGGGGTTGGTTGCAGGGTGGGTAGGATGGGGCTGTGTGCGGGGCCATGTGCGTGCGTGCGTGCGTGCGCGGGCCTGGGCGAATCGACCTGTCAGCTTGGCTGGTCCTATCCTGGAGCGTCGAGCCTTCCCCGTGCTCCCCGGAGGGTGACGGTGGTGGGGGGCGGGGGTGGGAGAAGTGATGTCGAGTCGCGGGCGCCGGGGAACGGGGAGGGTGGGGTGGGGAAGAAACTACCAACTTGCCGAGCGCGCTCCTGATAATGCTGGTGAGGGTCAAGTTGGCGTCTGGCTCAAAGAAGGACGCTTTGGGGACCTCTGAGGGAGGGAGGGGACCTTTGTTCGTTGGCATTGACCTCTGCGGGGGAGGGGCTGGGGACCCGCCGCCGCGCCCCCGGGCCCGGACCGTGGATCGGGCGAGGAGGGGGCGCTGGGCCCCAGGGAAGGGACGCCCGGGGAGACCCGCGGCCAGAGCAGCCCGCCGCCGGGCGCACGCCGCTGTCCCGTTCCGTTAAACTCAACAAAGAAGGGATATGCGTGTTCCTAACAAGTGCAGGATATTTAATTGATTCATAAACTTATGTATAATAGTTTGTGGGTTTTTTAAAACGTACTTTATAATGTAAGAAGCACCAGGGTTTTTATGTTGAATTATCTTTAAAATAATTTTCTCTCGTCCTTTTCCTTTTTGATCTTGTGTTGATTTTTAATGTCGAGGTTTTGTTTTTTTTTTAATTCTAAAATGTGAACGTTTCCTTCAGCCCTCCCACCGAAACCGAGAACGAACGACGAAGCAAATAAAAACCCCAGATCATCCTCGTCAACGCAGGAAAACGACTTAAAAAAAAAAAAAAACAAAAAACTGAAAACGAACGAAAAAAAAAAAAAGGAAAAAACACTCAGCTTTCGTTATCCCCGCACAGGGCGGGGCAGGCCCGGTTCTTTTAGCGTCCCCAGAGCCGCGAGGACATTACAACAAAAATAGAATTTTTTTTCTTAATCTCTTAACATACAAAGATAGGAAAACTCTCTGATGCATTGCACTTGGTTCAATGAAAAAAAAAAAAGTTCATTTCCCCCATATATATTTTTGTGGGTTTTTTTTTTTTTTCTCTTCTAACACGTCCCCACATCTCCTGTCGCCCTCGTCTGCCCCTCACAACGACACTTAGGAAAGGAGCGGCCCCCCACCCCCGTGCCCACCCGGGCAGCCCTACAGGGCGCGCTCCCGCCCCGGCCCAGCTGGCCTGCAGCTTCCGACCTCGCCTGGGCGGGCGCCCCGCAGACCCCCTGCCCCCGAGGGCCCACCGCGCCCGCCGCCCCGATTGTCTTCGAGGGAAGGGGCGCGCGCGGCCGGGCAGGGGGACGGGGTCCCTTCTGCTCCCCTCTCAGCTCTGACCCTGTTTAGCCAACCAAACTGAAAAATCATTGCACTTTGACCGCGCGTCACGCCCGGCCCACCCGGCCCCCCACCACCCCCCGCCCTACTCCCCACGACCCCCAGGCTCCCGCGGGTTCCCCCGTCCCCTGCTTCTCAGACCCGGTCCTCCCCGAGGGCTGCACGCGGATGGGGGAGGGGCTTCGCTCGACTTCCAACAAAAGCCACCCCTGGGGCCAGCCACCTCCTTGGTTCCAGCTGGGGAGGAGGCGACCGCTCGCCGGCCCCTTTAGCCCTAGGTGAGGGCCCTCCGCTCCTCCCCAGCCTCCTCCCTCCCCTCCTTCCCTCCCTTCGCTTGGGGCCACAGCCTCACAAACTAGATTCACAATAAATAAAGCCCAAAACCCACCCCTATGTGGTGCAATGTTGGGTTGCTTGACTTTCAGAGGATCCTGACCTGTGCTTTGTGTTTTCATACAGTTAAGGAGAGAGAAAGAGAGAGGCACAAGGACTCCAGAAAGGGGCGCAGGAGGGAGATGCAGGGAGGAGGGAGTAAGGCACAGAAAGACAAGCCAGCGGGGCCAAGCCACACCCTGGAGGGGGCTGGGCGTGCTCTTGCTCCCATCCCTCCCGGGGGGCTTCTGAAGACCCTCTGGACATGCCCCCAACCATCCCTTGGAGGAGGAGGGGGCTGCGGTGGGGAGGAGGGGGGGAAGAGCTACTTCTTGCGGTGTGTTATCAAATTGTTCCCAAGTTGCTCAAATGGAGGGGTTCCCAATTGCAACAGCAAAAACCGAAACAATGAATGCCCCACCCCTAAATAAAGAGTAAAGACATTACAGCTGAAATCCAGAGAGAAGTGGCCATGGGGGTGGTGTGGTGGGGAAAGAGGGGGGGTAGGGCAGAGAAAGCTCCAAAACACTTTTTGAAAAAGGACGACACCCAACACCCTCCAAAGGAACTGAAAGTCGGCGAGCAGGACGCCTACCTAGCGCAGGTGGAGGTTTAGCCGACGGCAGCGGCGGCGGCTGCCTCACTCTCGCTCGACTCCGGGGTCCCCTTTCTGCTCCACTCTCCGGCCCCGCCGCGGCAGGGCTGTCTGCGGGAGGGGCAGGGGCGGGGACCGATGGGGCCGAGCATGGGCACCCGCATGCGGGGCTGGGGTGTGGGCGCCACCTGGGGGCCCGGCTCCCCTCACTCGTGGCCGGCCAGGACAGCGACCTTCCTGGCCTGCCTCAGGAGAGAGGGGAGAGGGCACTTGTCCCGGGCTGGGAGGGGCCGTCTGGAAAAGCATTCCGATTTTTCTCCTATGGACTGTACAGAGGGGTTTGGGGCCTGGGGAACTGGCCCTGCAGCTCAGGGTGGGGTGGCAGAACACCCTCCTTTCTGGAAGCATGAAACTAGCTCCAGGAGATGCCCCTTTCCTAGCCAGGGTTGGGGGGGACACTTCTAGCCCAAAGGAGGGGCAGTGGGATCTCAAGGCTACCCTGCCTCACCCAGTCCAGGCCAAGAAGCCAGAGGCAAGGCGGGGAGGGAGGGAGAGAGGGGGTGGAGTCTGCAGGGGAGAGCCCTGGGGATCTGCACCCCATCATCTTTACAAGCTGGTCCTCTGAGCTCCCAAGTGAAGCTCCGGCTGGAGTCAAGGGTGGGGTTCCCCTGGGAAGGGTGAGGGTAGGGGACAGGCCCCTTCAGAATTGTGCTGGTTGCTTTGTTTGGGGATTTTGCTCCTTCCCCAGAAGGCCGGGACGGGATGTGGGGGGGAGGGAGGCAGTTCTGCATCCTTTCTTTCTGTCCTCTATTTGACAGAGTCCGTTTTGCATGTTTCTTTCTGCTTGGCTGCTGGCGCACAGCTCCACCGAGACCTCTTCCGAGGCTCTCTGAGAACTGAGCTGCTTCTGGGGGCCTGCAGGGGTCCCCGGGCTGGAGGAGAGAAGGGCTGAGTGGCTGACGACGTCTAATTTTTGCTTTTCGGTGGGGCTGGGCTGGGCTGGGGGATTTTTTTCCACGTCTCAAAATTTCTTCTCCCCCCGTTTGAGGAACCTCTTCTTTTCATTTTGTCATTTCTTTTGTCGATCTTATCAGAGGAACCAGGACTGAAATAGGACAAACAAAAAAAGAGGTGATATTGAGATGAGCAGGGGTCGGTGCCTTCTTGCCCCTACCTGGTCCTGGGACTCCAGATTGGTTCTTAAAGCCCCAGGGGGGTTCCAGCTCCAGTCGAGTCAAGGACACCAACACCTCCCGCAAGGGTCCCTCCTATGGGAATCCTACTCCCCCAAGAGACCCGCCTGCAGTGCTAGAGTCCAGCTGGCCTTCCCGTGGGCACAGTGCCCAGCGGGTGGGACCCCCATGGCTGGCGCTGGCATGGGCACAGACCTGGGATCTGGCCATGTTTCCAATTGTTAGGTTTTTGTGTGGGTCCTGGAGCAGGGGGGAGGATGCCAAGCTACAGCTTTTGTCCCCAGAGGGGTTTGGGAAGTGGGGTGGGGCAAGCCCAGCTTCTTGCTGAGTTTTCTTTCTGTCTCTTTGGATTAAAAGCAGAAATTCCCATCTGTATACCTCAGCTAAGGTCCCGCAGGCTGAAAGGCTGGGGAGGAGTGGGTACCACATGACTTTTGTCCCTCACAGTACCAGGCCCAGGGGAAGGGATCAGTAGCCCAGTGGGCACCACGCCCTGGGGAACAACCTGAGGCTCCTCCAGCGGGCAGCTGCTTCCCTCAGGATGCCAGCAGGGGGCGCCGCCTTCCCACAAACGCTCTGGCAGCCGCTAAGCACAAAACACACCCAGGGTGGACCCCCGGGACTGGGCTGCCTGGCAGTACCCTGCACAAAAGGCGCTGGCCCCACCTCATGGCCAGAAGGATGGGGTGGTGGGGGGCGGGGCTCCTCTATGGTCTACAGTGCCTGGTGGTACCCTTGGGACAAAATTGAAGGAGTCCTTGAACAAAATGCATCCTGGGGTCTCCCAGGCACTGGGTCACAGACTCAGGTCAGCAGAGGCCAAGCACAGCTAACTACAGAGCACGCACAGGTACAGACGCATTCTGTACGCATCCCCACTCCAACCCTGCACAGGAGCCAGGTGAAGGGAGGGCGGCTGTCCTCCCCAAGGCCACACAGCCCACACTGCCGAGCAGGGACTCGATGCAGGGGGCAGCTTCGAGTCCATGCTCCTCACTGCTGTGTGGCGCGGTCCCAGGGAGGCAGGGTCTATGGTGACCAGGACACCCGCACTTTGCCAAGGCTGCAGCCAAGGCGGCCACGTTGGGGTGAGGGCCTAGGGTGGCTAGGTCAGCCAATTTTTCAAAAGAAGCTGAAAGTCCAGACAATTTCATGTGAAAATTTCCAATATTTAAAAGATGTGTTTCAGTCACACAGATTCTGCCTCCTGGTCAGGCTCTGGTTTGGAACTGCAGGCCATCGTCCACTGTGAGGTGGAGACTTCAAGTTTTAGAGTTAGAAAGGGCCCTGATTCTATGAGCGAATGGACATTTGCTAGACATGTTGTGGGAGTCACTTCCTGAGGTATGTGAGTCAAATTGTTCTGTTGTACACCTTAAACTTATACAAGACCATCTGTCAATTATATCTCAGTAAAACTGGAAAAAAGAAGAAAGAAAGGGCCTCGGAGATCATCTAGAACTTTCTGGGATGATGGAAATATTCTCTAGTTGTGCCGTCCAACGCAGTAACCACCAGTAACACATGGCTTCTAAGCAGTTGAAATGCGTCTAGTGTGCCCGAGGGTCTCAATTTCTCTCTAGTTATTTGAACAGCCATATGTGGCCAGTGGCTACCACACTAGACAGTGCAGATGGGGGAGCACTTGGCCATGTGGGGGTTTGGGGTTGCCATGGTGACTGGGGGCACTGCTAGCATTTCCTGGGCAGGTGAAGACACCACACTTCCTGCCATGTGTGGACAACACGCACAGAGACCTGCCTTCCTGCGGGGGAGCCCCTGGAGCCCCTACCCAGAATCCAACCCCATCAACTGATTTGAGGCCAGAAGGAGGCGCAGGGGGGCCTGGTAAGGTGTGGGCAGAAGCCAGGGCTGAGGCCTTCCCAGAGTGCCTGGGGGAGGGCGGCTGCAGCAGCAGGCTTCTGGCCCGAGGGAGAGGGGAGCTTCCTGGGTGAGCCCCTGGGCCCTGCAAGCTCGAGTGCTGAGTGTTCCCTGGGACGCCAAGGAGGGACTACACTGGCACCCTTACACCACCTCCCTGGCTGTGAGCCCACCCCTCCCCGCTTCCTGAGCGGGAAGAGGCTGGGACGACGGGGCAGGGAGGGCCTGTTTGGCCCCTCTGCCCACGGCAGGCCAGACCAAGGCCCCAGGCTGTCCCCTGTGGGGGTCTCCTGAGCTGCACGGTGGCAGTGGGGGGTGGGGGGGACAACCACCAGTGCTCAGGTTGAGGGGCCCCCTCAGTGGAGGAAGACTCCAGTTCCAGTTCCAGGCCTAGAGTTAGGGACAAAAACAACTCCAGTGGGACTCCCTGGTGCTGCCCCGCGGGTCCCGGGAACGGGAGGTCTGCTGCCAAGCCCGGAGTGGCTTTTTCTGCTCACCCCTCCCTGTTTCCTGAGCCAGGTCCAAAATTGATTAAAACTAAGTAAAAAGCGCTGCCCAGGGAATGACAAAATTGCTAAAATTCTCTTTTCTTCCCTCATTCTATTGTTCTCTCTCCATCTGGTGCTCCAGAGATCGGCTAAAGTCACTGGTTACTGTGGAAACCACCCCCCACTGTACCCCCTGCACCCGCTGCAGCAGCCTGCCTGCCCCCAGGCCTAAGGGCTCCCTGATCAGCTTGTCCGACTCCTCTGGCCCCCAACCCCCATCCCCAGACACACCTGCCTGCTCAAGGCCCTGGGCCCCAAAGCTCCTTGTAGGAACCAGGGGAAGAAAAAATGTTTCCCAAACTTGTCTCAGATTCTGAGTTGGCCCCACTATCCAACCAAAGTGAGCAGAGAAAGTGAAGCAGGGAGAGCATGAGGAGGCGGAAATGGGGTGAACGGGGAGGGAGGGCTCGTGGCTGTGGTCCCCGAGAGTGAGCAAGCACGAACATACTATACAGTCAGAGCTACAGGGCGGGCAGCAGGAGGAGGGAGGGTGGGCAGGCCGGCACGCTGGAGCCCTGCCGCCTGGTGCCAGCCCCGAGCCAGGAGGGGAGGCCCGCCTGCTGTCCCTTCCTCTGGCACCCCCTCCTGCCCTCTACCAGCAGGGCTCTCGCAGCCTCCCTGGCACAGAGCGGAGGGGGCTGGCTCCAGCCCCTGCTCGAAGCCATTGTTTTTCTTCTCAACACCCCCAAGTTCAAGTTCATCTGGGTGTTACATCATGTCTGGTTGCTCCTGGAAACCAGACGGGTCAGACGTGACTCTGGGGAAAGGGGGTGGGAAGCTGGAGGGGGCTGAAGTTCTCCTCCCCTCCCCTCCTTGCCACTAGGGAGCTCTGAAGTTTGAAGTCTGACAAAGTTTTTGGCTTTTTTTTTTTAGGGAGGGAAAGGAAAAGGGAAAAAAACAAAACCTTAAACCACACACACAAAACTTCCATCCACCAACTTTCTTTGGACCTGGGCCTCAGAGCAAAGAGAGAGCGGAGGCTGAAAGAGGTGGCCCGGGGGCTAAGGAAGCCTCCAAGGCTCTGGGCTCACAGGGCGATGTTTTTGTCGAATGTGCAAAAGAAAAAGATCTTTGCCTGTTCTCCCTCCACTCCCCAGAAGCCCACACTGTAAACGCTGCCTGAGCCCTGCTCCTGGGGCTGGTCCCGCCTGTGCCCTGAGGGCCCTGGGTTCTACAGGTGGGTGCCAGCCTCCCAGGGACTGGAATAGGGCAGAAGGCCTGCGAGCACCAGGGTGCAAAGACGCCTGCGCAAAGCCGGGTCCAGGAGCCTCCAGCAGCGGGGCTGGGGGTACATTTCCTCGTGAGAACCAGGGGCAGATGGGAGCAGGACTAGCAGCTCCAACAGCCTGGCCACCCCTCTGACAGGATTCACAGGACGTGGGGGAGGTACCTCCAGGGCAGCTTTGGGCCCTGCCTCACCCCCAGTGCCAGAGTCTCTGGGCACGTGGCCCACCCAACTCCAAGGAGAGGGGAGGGCCAGGGGCAAGCACATGCCCCAGAGCGGCAGGAAAGCAACCGGGCAGACCTTGTCCTCCTGATGGAGCCTCCCACTTCCACCTTCGCTTCCACCAGGCCTGGCCCAGAGCGCCTCTAGCCTTGGGTCCTTGGCTGCCTTCCCCAGGGCCAGGGCTGTCAGAGCTAATTATCCAATTAGCTGATTAGCCAGGGGGCCTGGGGGCTGCCTGGGGAGGCAGGCTCAGCTGGGCGTGCAAAGCCTGAGCCCTCCAGCCCTGCCCTGGCCTCTTCTCCCAACTGCCCCGAGGACCCTGGCCTCCTCCAGAACACCGGAAGGCCCCCACCCCTGCCTGTGTCCACTTAGTGGGCAGGGCCTCCTACCTGAGACTGCTGTGGGATGTTCAGAAAGTTGCCGTCCCGGGGTCCGATGCTGACAAACCGGTTGGCAGAGGAGGCGCCTGTCGTTGCGAATGCTGTGGGGAGCAGGGGAGAGAGGGAGAGACCCCGTGAGGACTGGGGGCCCACCCGGGCACTGCCCCATAGGGCTGCTGAGAGAGGGAGAGACTGGGTTAGACCATGCTGCCTGGGCTGAGGCTGGCGGCGGGAAGGCCAGGCCGGAGGGGCCCCCTTATCCTCTCACTGACCAGGAGCTCGCGGTCCCCCAGCCCCAGCACTCCATCTGCTGCAGCCAGGGAAGCTCCTTTGTGGCCCTGGAGGCTCTAGCTGTGGCTCAGTGGACCCAGTTCTGTCCCCTCCTCCCTGAAGTAAGAACACTTGCTTTCCTGCTGGGCCTCTTGCTTTTGGAGAGAAGGGAGCCCAGGAGGCTGGGAGCTCTGGGGACTGGCCCCAGCCTGCTGGGAGAAGGCCATCTCAGCCGGGCTACCCCTCCAACAGGGGCGCCTAGTTGGGTGCTGCACCGCTTACCACCCTGGGCCCAAGGTCTGGGCCCGTGGCTTGGGGAACTTGAAGGGTCCCAGTAGAGGGCTAAGCTGGGTGGGACAGGTCAGAGAGGGTCTGGGAGCTGGCTGCTGGCTCAGGCGCAGGGGCGGCAGGGCTCAGGCCTGGCAGGCATTCTCCTCCTCTGATGGATGAGCCAGCTCCTATGGTCCTGCGGTTCCCAGGGACCAAGATGGGCCCACGTGCAGAGAAGGAGGAGGCCGGAGGGCCTGGCAAAGCCCCAGGGTGTGGGCAGCAGAGGCAGTTGTTCTGAGGCCTGAGGGGGCAAACGGGCCAAACATTCTGGAGCTCTTCTGGGTTGTCTGGCTGGAGCCCTACGGGAAGGAGCCGGCCCTGTACCCTGGGAGGAAGGAAGCCCCCAGAAGGGATGAGGAGTGTCACAGGCTAACTGGGAGTCCACCTCCCATCCCTCCCAGCACAGGATACACCCCAGGGACCCCGTGCTCACCAGATTCTGTCCATAAGCGGCCCCCAGCCACCCTGCAGCCTGGCCCCCCTCCCACCCTGCCCACCTCCAATGACCATGACCATGACTTCGTGTCTTGTGGCAAATGCAGATGAGAAGATGACGTGAAGAGGATGAAGAGGGGAAAAGAACTCAAACCATGAAAAAAGAAGGTGAGGCAGAGAGCGCGAGGCCGAGAAGAGTGGTGAGATGGGCCGCCCCTTCCGCCGCCATCCCCGAGTCCTGGCCCACAGCCTGCCAGCCCCGAGCGCTGCCCACCCCCGCCCACTGTCCCCCAGACGGCACACCGCCCACCCTCCGCCTCTCCTGTCCTTCATGCGTCGTCGGGTCTAGCTGGGGCCTCTCAACTCAGATTTTTCTCTTCCCTTTGACAAAATTTGTCATCGGTTTAAAAAAAAAAAGAGAGAGAGAGAGAAAGAGATGAAGTAAGCCAAGGTCCAGAGCCCTTCCTTGTTCTTGGAACATCCAACCTGGGAAGAAATTGAGGGAAAGGGGAGGGATGGGAGGGAGGGTAAAAAAAAAAAGAGGAACAACGAGAAACCAAATGTGAGACTGAAGGCTGGAGGGGAGGGGATCAGGGGCTGGCCTGCTGCAACTTTAGAGGCCTGAGGGGCCCAGAATGAAGGTGAGGGGGCAAGGCAAAAAGGGGATGGTGGCGTCGCCTTGTGGTCACATTCAATTTTCTTGGTGTGGGGGGAGGGGCACAACGAAACAACAAAAAATCAAAAAACGAAAAAACGAAAAATGAAAAAAAACAGCAGTTAGGCATGAAGATGGCATGGCTGTGCCTCCCCTCCCCCCGCCCACCCTGGCCAGCACCCCTGGCCTGGGTGCCCCCACTGTGCCCCCTCTCCCGCCCCCCGGAGGGGCCTGGGCCAGGGGCCCCAGCTGGGAGCAGTGGGCGGGCAGTGGGGCTCGTGGGGTGCTGGCTGGTGCAACTAAGGCCCCAGAGGCCAAGGTCGGGGGGCTCAGCTCTGTCCTCATCTGGGTGGGAGGCACTCTGGGTTGGGGGGCTTTGGCAGTGAGGGAGGGGACTCTTCTTTTTGCAGTGGAGACTGTTTGGACGGGCCGGGGATGCTGGGCGTTGTGGTTTCGGTTTCATCGTCCACTTACAAGGTGACGGAGGAGTCAAGGCGGCGCCGTCTGGGGCAGTGCTGGTGGATTTGGAATCAGGCATAGGAAGGGGCACAGGTCTGGCCACTGGAGGCGGCGGTGGTAGCAAAAATGACCCCGGGACTTTGCCCTGGCCGCTACCGTTGGGCTGCGAACAACATAAATAGAGTGACGCATGAAGGCACATCACACACAGACACACGCTCCCCTGCGCGGACACGCCAGCTCGCTCCTGAGAGCCGGTGGCGCTCCCGGCGGAAGATGCGGGGTGGGGTTCTCCTCCAGGGCGCCAGGTTGGTGAGGGCATGAGGCCTCTATTTGGTCTCTCAAGTGTTTCTCTTTTTTTTTTTTCCGCAGTCCTCTTTCGAAGTGGTGGGAGGGAGGAAGGGGGATGTCCGACGGGTGGTTTGTTATTTCTCAGGGAACAGGTTTCAGGTACCAAAACTTGCCATTTAACTATACAAGCAGCTGCGCTCTGAACTGTCACACTCTGAAGACTTTCTCCTATGGCAGCAAAGATGCACCAGCTTACTCCCTGTGCTCCCCCAAAACACACACGTGCCTCCCCTGGGTGGGCTCCTGGGGTAGGATCAGCTGACCCAACCAAGGACCACGGGCCCACCAGCGCGTGCCCCGTGTCATGGCCTCGGGGGGAAGCCAGGGCGTGTGCCTGAGGACAGTGGATGCTAGCCTATCTGCTACAGAGCAGCCCAAGAGGAAATCCCATTGCTGGCAGCCCCAGTTCCCCCAGAAGCCAGGACCAGCTACCAAAGCCACAATTTGTCCATTACTCCCTCTTGTGCCTTAAACTTGAGTTTCCTCCTCCAGGCCCCACGTGTGGCCTTGTGTTCATCAGCCTCTGGGGTTCAGGGCATGACGGCCCCACAGAGAGGGGCAGAGGTCCCTGGCTCCTGGCAGACACAGCTACCCTGGACTTTGTACCTCCTGCTGCTCCAGGCAGTGCTCACTATGACCACCTGCAGCCTGGGCTCATGGGGGCCAGGCCAAAACTCTTCCTCCTAAACTGGCCTCTCTCCTGTGGCTCAAACCTCTGTCCTCCTAGCACCCCCAGGTTTAAGACCATGGGAGGTTCACAAGCTCTTCCTCCTGTTAGCAAACCCTGTAGAATCCAGCCCTACTCTGTCTCCAGCTCTGTCATCCTTCGATCCTGACTGATGTCTCCTGGACTATGAACATGAGATTCCAAGGGGCCTCCCCTCTGCAGAGAGTGCTCTTTAGCTCAGCACCTGTCACTGAACCAGGCACCTCACCCAGGCTGTCCAGTCCTCCAACCACCTCTAAGGTAGTGGTTCTTGTTCCTGCCTGCCCCCCAGGGGTACTGACGGTATCTGGAGACACTCTGGTTGACACAACTTGAGGGTGTGGAGGCTGAGGATGCTGCCTGACGCCCACCCTATGGACCCCCAGGACCAAGGCCCAGTGGTCCACAGGCTGATGGTCCCGAACCCTTAGGAGAAGGGAAGCGCCACTCTCCCCCGTTCACAACAGAGGAAACTGAGGCTCCTCATGGTTAAACGTTCTAGCCACGCTGCAATGGGAAAGGCCTGAAGTTCATGGCCACGTCTGTCTGATTCCATGGACCCAGAGACTTATCAACCCTCTTCCCAAATCCAAAGGAGTTCAGACACCCCAGTGCCCCAAAACCTTCCATAGCTACGATGACATCTGACATAAAACATTGTCTCCCCGGTCAGGCTGTTGGTTCCAAGCAAGAGCATGCCACCAGCTCTGCAGGGTGAGGCTGACACAGAAGTGGCAACTGCGTTCCCTCATTTCCACAGCCTATCTGGTTCCTATCTTGCTCTTCCATCAGGACAGGAAGTAGAATGGTCCCAACTCATCACAGCCTTACTCCTCTCCAGGCTGTCCTGAGCTTGGGCTCCGGGGGCGGCCGGGACATGGCAGCTTTCTGGGCAGCTGCTGCTCCCACAGGGTGGCCTCTGCTTCCCCAAGAGCCTGTCTCCCCCGAGGAGGATCTGAATCACTAATCTCATCTGATAAAACAAATCCTAGCCCGATACGGCCAGACATGGAAAGCTGCTGATTTACAACATTCAGATTCTAGAAGCAAGTCCCAACCAGGCTAGGCTGTCTCCGCTCTGGTTGGGGTACGAGTTGAAGTTTTAAAAAATCTCAAGATCTTGGGACTTTGTGGTGCCTTAAGACCTTGTGACTTAAGAGCTTAGAAGTAAACTAGAAGCTGGGATAGCACCTCCCTTTCATCTGACAGATGAAGATGCGGGCCTGGCCACTCTGCAACTGGAGAGCGAGGCCGAGCTGGAACCAGGCTTTGTGCCTCTCAGAGCCATGGCCTCCCATCAGTCCCTGGATCTTCTCTATCATGCTCACTTGGCGGTCTCTTCTCTATGCCAGAAATACAGCTAACTGGGCACCCTCTTTCTGCCCTTGGCGTGTCTTATAATCAGCAGTTCCCAACCTTTTTGGCACCAGGATTGGATTCGTGGGAGACAAATTGTCCACGGACTTGGGGGAGAAGGGGATGGTTTCGGGATGATTCAAGTGCATTACATGTATTGTGCACTTTATTTCTAACCTAATGCCACTGCTGATCTGACAGGAGGTACTGGTTCATAGCCCAGAGGCTGGGGATCCCTGCCCTAAGTGGATCTCCACTTGGCCTTGGTCTTTACTGATCTGATTTTCTCAGTCAGGGACTTATACTGGGGTCTCAGAGGTACCTGGGAACCATTCTGCACACTGTAAAATTTTGTATGCATGTAATGTTCTGCAAAGATGGTTCATAACTTCAGATTCTCAGGAAGTTATAATTTACTCCTCTAGTCTCTACATCAGTGGTTCTCGAAGTGGGTCCCCTGACCAGAAGCAGCAGCGTCACCTGGGAACCTGGGGAGAAATGCAGATTCTACACCCCACACCAGAGCTGCTGAGTCAAACTTAGATGAGGCCCAGTCACGTGTGTGTCACCTCCAAGTCACTCTCACACACTCTGTGACTAAGAACTACCTCTCTGGGGTGGCTGTGGTGCAAGCACAGTCCAGTACCCCCACCCTCTGCCACCAGGTCAGCTGCAGAGCCCAGGGCCTCTGGCTCCTCCTCCACTCCACAGTGCCATCTCTAGTCTCCTCTCAGAAACCAGACCTCAAGGAGCAGGCTCACTGCAGACTTCCACCCCAGACCCAACTCTCGGGCACAACAGGCCACAGAGGAAACCTATAGAGACTGCTCTCCAGCCAAACTAGACTTTCTCTTTAACCAGAGGGGCTGTTTGCTCCCCTGTCAATAAATAGCTTTTTGTCAACGGTCTACTCAGAGCAAGCACCTGCCTTGAGAAGAGAACTTTGGAGGCCAAGGAGCCCTTGATCTTTTCTTTGTTTGCCATGCCACACAGCTTGCAGGATCTTAGTTCCTTGACCAGGTACTGAACCCAGGCCTTTGGCCATGAAAGCGCGGAGTCATAACCACTGGATGGCCATGGACTTCCTGAGCCCTTGATCTTGAGTGCTCAAGTCAAGGGGCTGTCAGGATGCCCAGGGATGGACTGACCCACACCCTGAGGGTCCTGTGGGTTAGCTTTGGTTCTCTGGGCTAAGTCGGTTCCCCAGGTGGGTCATATTTCAATTGAAACCCCAGATGCCCCCATAGCTGAGAAGCAGGAACAGCAAGATTCCTAGCCTCTCTGATCCAGATTCCAGAATCCACGACCCCTGGGGCTGGGATACAGGCTGGCAGCTCCCATAGACTCCACTGGCATCTCTGAAGGAAGCACAGAAGCTGTTGCAAATCGTGTCCACTTTTCCCTCAATGCCCCTACAAGTGGACAGAGCTTGTCCAGAGAGGTGGGCAAAACTCTGCATATACCAAGGAGCTGCAGAGCCAGCAAAAGAAACCCTCGCAGGGCAGAGGGGAAAAAAAGATGAGAAAAGCAGAAAAGGGGAGAAGAGCAGGAGGGAGGGAAGAAGACTGGCCTCTGCCCTGGACAGCAAGAACAAGGGGGCCGAGCTGCAGCCCTGTCCCACATCGAGCCGCCAGCACTACGCAAGCGCCCTGCGGCAGCATCAGGCTGAGCAGCTGAGGGCCGCCCCCTCCCGGGGCGGCTTCTGGCACGGGGTTCCGGATGCCTTTCCCTGCCAGGGCACTTTGAGTGTCCACCACACCTGACCTCTCACGGTGCAGTTCCAGGCTGGACCAACTGGGAGGCAAGCAGCTGGGCCTTCTTATAGCATGCTGCTGGAGTTCCAGAACATTCCCGGAGGTCTAGAGATCACCATGCCCCAACCTGGAATGGTCTCCCAGGAACTACACAAGGACCACTGTCCCACTGAAGGGTCACGGTTGGCTCATTGCCATCGGGAATAGTTCTCTGCTCAGTGGATCTGTGTCTCTGCTCTAGGGCTCGCTGATGGAGAAGGACAGTGAGCCTCAGAGCTCCATGGGGAGCCATCTCTCACCCAGGCTGAGGAGCAGAAAGACTATTCCAGAACCGTGACTGACCTGAGAGCCCTTCATTAAGAGTCCCGCCAACAGGAGTCTCGTGACACAGCCTGTGGAAGGAAGCCTGCCCTCTCCCAAGGGCTTCTCACTGGGGATGAGGAAGGTGCCCCCGAGCACACTGAATCTGGAGACGTCACGACCAACACAGCTGGACAGAGGGCGCTGTCTCTGGCATCAAGTGGGTGGGGGCCAGGCATGCTGCTGAGCACCCAGAGCGCACAGGACATTCCCACACCACAGAGAACGAACAGTCCCAGGTGTCAGCAGTGGGAATCCTTGGTCTAGAACCTATCAAATCCTTGCACCCCTGAGGTTTAAGAGGGGTGTCAGGAGCTAAGGGGTCTGGGCCCGGATTGGACAGATCATTGGTTCACCCCTGCTACGGGGAAAGACCAGAGGAGGGTAAAGAGCCCAAGCAAGGCGGGCCCAGCCACTGCCCCGTCCTGTCTGGACCGGGATGAAGAGGCCCCGGGCGGACATATGGAGCCCTGCTCCCAGATCCAGAAGACTGAGGTGTTCGGTAGTCCCAGCTCTTGGCTGCTCCAGCCCCAGGTGGGCTCCCGGCTTTGGGGCCCTCTCCCCGTGAACCCTGAGACAGACAGACAGACGCAAAGATGAGCTGTAGGGGGGCTCGTGGGGTCCTCTGGACTCACCTGTCCGGTGGCCTGGCCCGAGCCATCCGAGCACACAAACTGCACAAACTCCTTCAGCGAGTCCTGCCCGTGGTGGTGGTGGTAGCGGATGGTCGGGTGCGTGAAGTACGGGCTCGACTGCTGGATGATGGATGTGGAGGGGAAGTGCAGCGCTGACGCCGTGGCCCGGGGGCTCCCTGCGTGCACGCAGCAGGAAGGAAAGGGCATCGTCAGGGCCTAGAAGGCCGTGGCGAGGGACACTGAAGACGAGGAGACCTGCAGGTCAGAGCCCTTTGGGTCCAGAGAACGGGGCAGGAGCAGGGCAGGGACCAGGGTAGGGAGAGTGAGGCGCTGACTGCTAGTGTAAAACTGTGTAAGATGGCGCCAAAAACACTCAGTAAAATCAAAGTAAATAATATTTGCATGTGATATTTTAAAAAGTTGAATTGGCAAAACTAGGGATGGCCCAGAGACCAGCTGCTTCTCTTTATAAATAAAGTTTGATTGGAATCAGGGCCACAGTTAGGGTGAGGTGAGACGTGTGTGCGTGCTGAGTCGCTCAGCTGTGTCTGAATCTTTGCAACCCCATGGACTGTAACCCACCAGGCTCCTCTGTCCATGGGATTCTCCAGGCAAGAATACTGGAGTGGGTTGCCAAGTCCTCCTCCTCAGGATCTTCCCAACTCAGGGACTGAACCCACATCTCTTACGTCCTGCATTGGCAGGTGGGTTCTTTACCGCTAGCGCCACCTGGGAAGCCCCGTGAGGTGAGGCAGGGGTATGCAATTACAAGGTCAGTCCTTTTATTTAAAATACTGATATTCTCTCATCATGTATCTTTTGCAATTGTTTAATTTTTAGAACATTGCATTTAATATTATTTATAAACTTTGGTGACTGAAATTTCAGGTGCTCCCTGACATTCTGCGCCAAGGTCAGTGCCTCACACACCCCTCCCTGGCACAGGGTCTGGGCGGGAGCCTTGGGGAGCAGGCAGACCATTCGGTGGGGCTCCGGACAGACACCCGGCCCCGTGCCAGTGCGAGAGGGGGCTCCACAGGGCACACACACGTCCTGCATGAGGCTGGGTGTGCACCTCGCTGCAGGTCCCCAGGTCACATTCTTCTGTGCTCGGGCCTCATGGCTCGTACACACTGCCTCGGACGCACGGCTCCCACCCCGGAGCAGGCCCCAGTCCTTCCCCAGCCAAGTCCTCCCTATCCTGTCTGTTTCCAATCAGCTCGCTCTTGCTCTCGGTTTCATTAGGGGCCTAAAGAAACTTGGCTTCTCTCTGGAGTTCATAAAAGCTGAGTGGAGCGGGGCCTGCCGCCCTCCCCTGCCTGTGCGGAGGGCCTGGGCTCCCCACCCCCACCCCACAGCCACCACGCCCTGCCCCTCTGCTGGCTCCCAGCCAGGAGGCCCTGAGGAGGAAGCCAGGAGGGTAACCCTCCATGTTCTCCGTGTCCTACGCAAGGGCCCGGGAGGTGGCGGGCAGACACAGGGCAGTGTTCAGAAAGAGTCCAGACCTCTCTTAAGAGGGAAGAGGCTCCCACAGTTCCCCACCTGGTTCCATCCCCTGCAGAACCGGGCGGCACCCTCCCCTCAAGCTCTCTCTCTGCCAGACTGGAGCAGAGAGTCCCCCCACGCCCCCCGCCCCCGGCAGGCAGCCGCCGGCTCCTTTCCTTTCCCCTTGGCCTAGTCCTTCACTTCTGGAAAAGAGCGGGGAGGCCTCGAGCAGGGAGCTTGGGCCCTTGTGAGGGTCCCTTGGAGTAACCTGGGCTGGTGCCAGGGAAAACAGACCCTGGGCACTTTGGGGCACTGAGAGAGAGGAACTGGAAGGAGGGCAGACACAGAAGCCTGTGCTCTCCCATCCACAGCTGGCGGGAGGCAAGGAGAGCTGGGAGGAGTGGGCCCAAGGCCTCAGGACAGGCCTGTGCCACACAGCACACAAATGTGCACATGGCACGTGAGCACACACAGCACATACATGTGCACATGTCGCGTGTGCACGCACAGCACACGTGTGCACACACGGCACATGTGTGCACATGGCACACACGTGCACACAGCACACACGCGTGCACACAGCACACATGCACAGCACACACGTGTGCACACGTCCACACAAACACACGAACACATATACATCGAATGTATGCACATAGCATCCTCACACAAACATAAGCAGACACACATCCTCACATGCATACACAGCGCACAAGCAGGTGTGCACCCTGGCACATGGGGTGTGAGAGGCAAGTGGGAGAGTGTGGGGGAACACAGTGAGAAGGCCCAAAGGCCAGCCTGCTGCTGTGGAGGGAGGGCCCGTCCCCACGCCCACCCAATGCCACACCACGGCCAGTTCAGAGAGCTGGGCTGTCACTCAGGGTTCCCTGGCCAGCTACCCCTCAGGCAGGGCTCCTCTGCCACCCCCACTGCCCCCCTCCGGGCCCTCCATTTCTCACCTGGTCTGACTCCAGCAAGCACAGGCAGCGGGTGGTGAGTGAAAGCCATGCGCGGGGAGCTGCCCTGAGAGGAGAGGGCACTGCAGAAGTCCAGCTTTCCTGACTTCTTTAGAGAAGCCGGGCCTGAGGGGAGGAATCAGCAACA
This sequence comes from Bos grunniens, assembly GCF_055505025.1. NCBI lineage: Eukaryota > Metazoa > Chordata > Mammalia > Artiodactyla > Bovidae > Bos > Bos grunniens. The sequence continues at coordinate 12,570,764 of NC_141171.1, forward strand.
CGGGGCAGGTTTAGCTGGGCCAGGAAGGGAGCGGGGGAGGTGGGAAGCCAGCAACTCACTCCTTCTCTCCTCAGCCCCCTCCTGGCTGCCCCCTTCCCTTCAGGGCTCCCCAGCCTCCTCTGCCTGATCGAGGCTCTGTTTCTCAGGCCCTGCGTGCAGACCATCCGCTGCTGACAGGTGAGTGAAATCAGCCCCTTTGGTGCGCTGGGCAGGGCGTGAGCAAGCGGGGCCATCTTGCCCCCCAACAAACAGATTGTGAGCTCCAAGATGCACAGAATCAAAGCGCGGAGGCAGGACCAGAGGGCAGGGAAGGTGTGCAGGAGGAGCCCTGGAGAGCAGCTTCAGAGTCAGGGACCAGGAACTTCCCTGGGGGTCCAGTGACTAAGACTCTGTGCTTCCACTGGGGAAACTAAGATCTCAGCCAAAGGAAAAAAAAGAAAAGAGTGAGGAGGCCCCTGAGGAGGGGCAGGCTGGGGTCTACTCCATGGGGTCCTGAGCTACAGGTCCCATTCTGCCAGGAAGAAGCCAGGACTCCTTACTGGAAGGGAAAGCACAGCCATGGGCCCTTCGGACCACTGTGGAGAAATAAAATCCGACAAGGGAGCAGGGAGGAAGCTGGAGGGCCTGGGTGGGAGCTGGGGGAGAAGGAGCCAGGAAAGGATGCCCTTGGTCAGGCACCCAGAGGTCGGACTGTCAGGGTGGGTCATTCCTGGGCTTTGTTCTACTCCCAGGACCGGAGAGGAAGGTGGCATTTGCCAAGAGACAGGGACACAGAGAGCGCCCCATTTGAGCTCACCTCTAACAGCCTGATGATGCCAACCAAGATCATGTCTGCGCCCAGTGGGCTCGACATCCAACATGCTAAGACAAAGCAGGGCCCCCAGGCCAGGGCCCCCAGGGGAACCAGTCTCCTGTCCTGGAAGGACAAGGTGTGGTCGGGGCAGGTGTCCAGAGCTGCCATCTTTGGAACACGAATCGAATCAGTTTGGGTGGGGTGTGTGTATTGGGGGTGGGTGGGGGGTGCTGCAGAAGAGAGAAATAAGAGCTGTCTTAACCACAGAGGGAAGAGGCGGGGGAAGGGCGGACTCCTAGCCGCCAGCAGAGGTGTTATCTGGCAGCAGCTGTGTGCCACCTGATAGCTGGCACGATGCTGGGGGGGGGCGGGGAGCGCCCCCACCAGCTGTGCACAGCTGTCCCCCTGGCCGCACAGCACCTCCCCAGCTGTTCCCAGTCCTGCAGCTGGGCTGCTTAATTGGCGATTTGTCCCAGAACAGGGAAACAACGCAGTGTTGGTGGGAGGAGGGGGTGAGTATGGAAGAAAAGAGGGGAAAAGCAAGGGAGCCGGGGGTGCCACAGGAGGACGTGGGGCCATGCGTGGAGGGACTGCTGGCGGGAGCGGAAATGGCAGGCTCGGCAGCAGACAGCCAGGAAAGGAGGGAGCCGGAGCTGGGGAGGGGAGCCTCCCGGGAGCCAGGTCTGGGTGGAGCGACCCGGGGGCCCACGCCTCAGGAGCCAGCAGTGGACACGGCCCTCTAGGCACACCAGTCCCTGAGGAAAGACTGCACTTCAGCTGGGGATTCTTCAGGGCCTCTCCACCCCTTGTCTCTGCCCCTCCAGAGGCTCCCCCAGGGCCACGTCTGTGCCCTGCCGGCTCAGGTCCCTGCTGGCCACAAGGGCGCCCGGAGAGGGGCCCCCAGAGCAAGGTCGGCAGGGGCGGGGCTCAGCCCGGGGCCTGGAGCTGAGGCCTCCTCCTCCCAGGGTGCAGAGAGCGAAGGCCAGAGGCTGCAGCCAGGGCAGCAGGGGAGAGGATGCTCCTCCTGGCCCTTCGGTCTCGCCTTCCCCCCAGCCCTGGCCCCTGCCCATCTGCTTGGCCCTTCCTGGCATGGCAACGTCTGGAAGATACCAAGGAAAAGACTATCAGGTCAGCACTCATCTTCCTGCACCACACAGCAAGGCCTCCATCCCCAGGCCTAACCACAACGGACACATCCCATACAGAGGTCTGCGCTAGCTGGCCCCAAGACCCCTGTACCCGGAAGGTACACATAGGCTGCACCAACAACGTGTCAGGCAGAAGCATTCTGCAGGCAGCCTCCTGACACACGCCTGTGCACCACACACACACAAACACACACATACCCCTCCCTCTCTCCCTCTACTCCACTTGGGCTCTCCAGGCGTGCCCACACCACCTGTCAAAACAGGAGAGCCCCCCTGGTGAGCCCCTCCTCTCACCAGGAAGGGGCTGGTGAGAGTATCGAGAGGCCTGACAACAGTTCTGCTCACTTGCTTCTAGGGTCTGCTCCTCTCTGTGAAGCTGGGCCCCTCCTTAGACCAGGGGTTCTCAACTCAGGAAGATTCTGCCCCCACCAGGACACAGCCATGTCCAGAGACCTTTCTGGCCATCACACCTAGTAAGGAGGTTTGCTACTGGCATCTAGTGGGCAGAGGCCAGGGCTGCCGCTCCAACACCCCACAGGGCACAAGATGGCCCCACCACAGACAATGCTGGAATGTTCAAGAACGCCCAGTCTGAGAAACTACCTTAAACCATGAAGATGGTAGAGTGGGGGCAACCTCCCTGAAGAAAAACCAAGAGGAGGAGGAGGAGGAGGCTCTGAAGGGGAAGCCATGCCCGCCTTGCAGGGCACCAGAGGCTCAGGGCCAGGGCTTTCCTTCCACAACACCGGTGGGCCCTACTGCCCACGCGTGACAACCTGCCCACTCGCCTCTGCTCTCCAGGCCTGTGCCCGCTGGAAGAGCGGGCTAGGGGAGGACAGGCGGTGCCACCGGCAGCAGGAAGCACCACGGGAGGCTCGCCAGGGAAACTGAGGGGGAGACGAGGCTGCATGCCGCCTGCGCTCCAGGTCGGGCCTCGCGGCGGCGCCCATACCTGCATCCACATCGTTGGGCCAACCGCTGGACTGGCTGCTGCCAGCTGCCGGGGAGCGGCCTGTGCCAGGATAGAAGACGTCGTCGACAGGGCTCTCCATCTCACTGTCATCGATGGACTTAGGGCGCTTGGTGGTGCTGGGGAAGGAGGACAGGGGTCAGGTGGGCCTCAGGCGAGTGGCCGGACTGGGACCCGGACCCAGGAAGCCTGCACTGATGGCCTCCGTGTGGTGAGTGGGCGCCCGCTGTCAGCAGCATCTCAGAGCACTCGCTGTGTGCCCTCTACCCAGGTCAGACTGACAGCCCCTTCTCAGCCCACAGGACCATCCGCCGTCATTTACCCAGCTACCCAAGCGCAAGAAGCGGGCCAAGCCCTCAGCTGCCTCCTCAGCCGCCTTCTACTTCCCATCAGCTCCCACGGCCAGAGGAGGTGAGTGAGGCGCTGGCCAGGGGCAAAACACCAGGGGGTGACGCAAAACTCAGTCATTGTGATACTGTGTTATTTTATATTAAAATACGATTAACTACAGAAATATCATAACATTTTAATGTAATATTCTAACATATCAAAATGAATACTTGAACCTCACAATGAACCAAAATGCTCATTTTTTTTTAAAGGGACAGGATCGCACCCTGTCCTGCATGACTGGCCCTGACCAGGGTCCACTGTGCCTACCTCCCAAATGGCTCTCAACTCCACTCCTTCCTCTCAGGCCGATCCCCCACCTGACTCAGGCCTTCCAGCCTGAGTGGGAGAGCCTTGAACTGACTGTCCTGCCCACGAACACTGCTTCTAGAAGTCTTTCTAGAACACACATCCCCAGCATCTGTTGCTTGACCCCTCTGGCCTGTGAAGCCCACTGTGGGATAGTCCTGCCGGCCTGCCCAGCCTCAGTTGGGATGGAGGGTGCTCTCTGCCTGGAGCGCCCACCCCAGGCCTGTACCAGCCCCCCTTTGTCTGGGTTCAAAGGTCACACCCCCCAGAGAGAGGCCTTCCCCAGTCCCCACAGGGAGCACCTTCCTGGCAGAGCTATGGCCTCGCTTGAGCTTGTGTCCCTGAGGCCAGTGCAAAGCTCAGGGGGTGGGCAGCAGAGCAGGCCCTGGCTCTGGAGCCAATGCCCTCAACAGGGGGTGGTGTGCTGAAGCATGCTGCCCAGAGCACCTGAGGCATCTCGGGGGGCTGAGGGGAGGCTGGGGCGTGGGACTCACCTGGTGGAGGGAGGGGAGGTGATGGACCGCCGCCCCAGGGCCACCTGGTTGATATTGTAGTAGCTGGGACTCTCCAGGTCTGCCAGCGAGAAGTTGGGCCCTGATGCTGTTGCAACAGGAGCTGGTAAGAAGGGAGAGTGTGATGAGGTCTGGAAAGCATGGGCAGCTGTTTCATTGCCGGGAGCAGCTCCCTGGAAGCCCTGGGGTGAGTTCACTGTGAAGGCTGCTGAGGAAACCTCCTCCTGGCTGACGCTTGTTGGGAAGATTCCTTGGTTATGATTTTTTTTTTCCTCCAAAGCAGTGGAGGTCAGAGGTGGGGCTCTCCACTCTGGCTCTCCAATGCCTCCATCCCACCCAGCCCGGTGCCAATGAGGCCAAGAGTGTCCCAGGAAGTCTGCCTGCCCGTCCCCACCTGAGACCCCATCAATGGCAGGGCTCCATGGGGTCCAAGTCCCACCTCCTCACCCCCATCCCTGCAGACCCAACCCTGGCCCAGAAGAAGGAAGGACTCACTCTGTGATACTCTCACCAGCTCCGTCACATTCCAGACCCCGGAAGTCACAAAACAGTCCTGGAAACTTAAATGCCCTGAGGAGGGAAAAGGGCAGGTGAGCAAGTCGAGGCACGGCCAGGAGGGGCTGTCTGCCTATCTCTCCCGATCCCTCCCCACCCTCAGCTTGTTCCATCCCATGACCCGTGTTCCAGCCCCAGGCTGGCCTTCAGGGGTCCTCAGATCTCCATGGATGTGAAGTATGCCCCCATGAGTGCCCTCCCCCATGGAACAGCAGCCTCTGTTCAGTCAAGGGACAGCTGAGTGAAGGGGTTGGCAGGGGCAGGCCCACCCTGGCCCGGGAGGGCAGAGAAGGGTACAGGTTGGGGGATGTGGTGGACACAGCAGGCCAGGGAGGCTGGGTTCAGGCAGGAGGGCAGGGGGCACTGACCGTTGGGCAGTGGTTTGATGTCCGCATCTCCTTGCTGGTTTGAACTATCTGATTGTCCGGATTCTGCAGGAGACAGAAAGGGTGGGGATGGGTCAAGACCAAGTGCCCTACGCTCACCAGGCAAGCAGCTGCCCTCCAGCCCTATGGACACCTTCTCTCCCCCTCCCTTCCTGAGCAGCCCAGGGAGGCCAGGAGAAAAAGAATAGCTGCTGCTGTGGTGAGGCCACCCTGCAGACTGCAGGGTGCTGGGCAGCATCTCTGGCCCCCTCCCACTAGATGCCAGTAGCACCCCAGTTGTGACAACCAAAAACCAGTTTCCAAACACTGCCTGAAGTGCCCTGGGGGTGAGCAGCCCATGAGTGAACAGCCCTGGCCGAGAGTCAGGGCAAGAAGGCGCCCAGGAGAGAAGCCCTGACTGTCCCTTTGCACAGCTGGGTTGGACCCAAGGGGTCCCCCGTTTTCTACCCCACTCAAGCTCCAGAGGGAGCAGCCCTTTCCCTCCCTTCATTAATTAGAGCCAATGCTGCCTGCCTGCGCCACCCCCACCTCACCTTTATGCATACAGGCAGTGCCTGGCAACACGGAGGGGGGAGATCTGCCTTGATGCTGTCGCCCGCTCTGTGCCAGCCTGTCTGGGCTGTCTCATGCCCCAGTGCCACAGCTGCTCGGAGGGAGCCCTGAGACAAGGGCCCATTGTGCGGTGGGAGCTCACAGAGGACTGGGGGCAGGGTGGAGTGTGTGTGTGAATATTTTGCTGAGCTTGGGAAAGCCCCCCGCCCCTGCCCCCCAGGTCCTCGAAGCTTTGTGTGCCAGGGGCACAACGGGGACCTCCAGAATGCTTGCCTGGGCACGACAGCTGGCGAGAGGGTGGCGGAGGGGGGCCAGGGCAGGTTGTGGGGCAGGAGAAAGGCAGGCATTCAGCAAAGGATCAGCTGCTCACGGGGGGACCACATGGGGTGGCCTCGGAAAACTGGGCCCATTGGCCAGGGCTTCGCTCCACTCTTTGGAGCAACCCTGCCTCCCGGGTCTCACCCGCCACCCCACAACCGGCCCGCTCGCCACGGAGGCCATCCTCTACCAACCTTGCGGTCAAACCGCTCACATTGGGGAGTGAATAGCAAGGAGGTTCCTGAAGAGTGATGTGGGCCCAAGAAATAGAAGTGGGGGGATCCTGCAGCCACTTGGGAAAGAAGGAAGAGCTCCAGGTGTTGGGGCCTTCTCAGAGCTAAGGCCCTATGATGCCTCAGCCAAGTTCCTGGCCTCTTGCATCCATGTGGCCAGTGGGAAAAAGACAGGCTGCCCCCAGGATGGTTTCAGGCCCCATTTCCCCCATCCTTTATCTTGTTTCACTTAATTTTTTTTTTTAATGCATTTATTTTGCTGTGTTGGGTCTTGGTTGCGGCACGTGGAACCTTTGTTGCAGCATATGAAGTTAGTTTCCTGGCATCATGTGGGATCTTAGTTCCCCAGCCGGGGATCCAACCCGCATCCCCTGCATTAGAAGGCGGACTCAACCACTGGACCATCAGGGAAGTACCTTTTTAGCCAGCCTCTACTTTTTAAAAATTCCAAATGATAATAATAATGAATCCTGTCACAAATCAAGAAAATGGACGTTTATAAGCTAACAGGACCCCTCACCCCCTTGTGTTTGGGGCGTGTCCTTCCATAACTTCCTTTGCACCCACCCTAGCAGTGTTTTCAGGGATGGCAAATTCCATCCCAGGCCACTTCTTTGTCGTGGTGGCACTCTGCTCTGGAGAGAGCCCGTGGGACTTCCTCCCACGCCCCAGGGAAGGGCAGCCTCTCTCTGCATGTGAATTTTCTTGTTGCTCTCTTCTCAGCCTGTTTCTGACTCTCTGGGTCTGATTCAAGCCCCAGCTGGTCCAGGAGGGAGCAGGCAAGGGGCTGAGGCAGTAGGTGGCCCACCTTAGGGCCTCCGTGGACCAGTGCCCCGAGCCTAATGTCTCTCAGGGCCGTCCTTTCCCAGATTCACAGCTCAGAAAGCACAGCTGCAAGACCCGCGTGTGGAGCCCAGCGAGGGGCACACGGTCAAGGCTTTGCTGCAAAGGCTTTGCCCTACTTGTCCCAGGACCAACTCGGTCCGCACAGAGCCCTCCAGGCCAGGGACAGTGGAGTAGGGAGGATGGTAGGAGGCCATCCAATTAAGAGTGGTCTCAGCCCTTCAAACGTGGCCAGGTGGAGACAGAAAGCCACGCGCATGCGCACACCCGGCCCGGGGACAGAAAGACGAGAGAACCCGACAAAGAGATGGAGGTGGGCCAGCGATAGAGGCAGAGACAAATGGGGCTCCAGGAGAGCGCGACAGACAGGAAATCCTTCTGAACCAGGACGCTGCCCTGAAACGTTACTGCTGTTATTACCATTAGCGCCATGTAAGGGAGCAGGCAGGAGCGGGGACCGGCGCGCGAGGCCCGCTGCCACGCGCCTGCAGGCGGTGCTCCGGGCGCTGCTGGCAGCCATCTTAGCCCTTGGCAGCCATCTTACGGCTGGCGGCCCCGCCGGCGCCCCGCACTGCCGCCCGCCCCCGGCGAGCGCGGCCCGGCTCCGGGACAAAAGGCAGAGACGCTGGAAACCTGGACCCGGGCTCGAGGGCAGGGGCGCTGGCCCGGCCAGCGGGGCAGCTGGGGCTGGGGCTCCGCTGTCCTGCTCAGGCGGCCCCCTTACCCCTCCTGGCCCGTGCAGAGCGAAAAGGGCCGAGAGGCACGAGGCTGCGGCCCGCCCGTGAGCCACGCAGTGTTGCTGAGGCCCCTCCTCAGGCCAGACCCAGACCCAGAGCCTCAGTTATTTTACCGCGTAGACCCCTGCCCCCATGAGGTGACAGGGGCCTCCGAGGACAGTAAGGGGAGAGACGGGGGCAGGCCCTTGTCCACTCAGTCAGCTTGGAGGTACACCGTGGGCACACGGGGGTGGGGGGGGGCACTGGGCTGGTGGTGGACAGGCTCCTGGGGAGGGCGAGGAGATGCCCCCCAACCCAGAGGCAAGAGCCCACCAGGCCAGCTTCCTGTAGCCATGGGCACTCTGGGGAGCTGTGCCCTGGGGCTCGGGCCTGCTCTGGACAGCCCCTAGGGACCAGGAGCTCGACCCCAGGCTGGCACCCCAAGGAGCATGACACCCCAGTGCCTGACCCCCTTCCCTGTCGAGGCTCCCTGGGGAAGGGAGGGAGTAACCCCAGGCCTTGGGACACAGAAAGGCAGGCCCCTTTATGACACCCCTCCCCAGGCCCCGCCTCATGGTTGCTTGGCTTTTATCTCACAGAATGGGGCTTATCAGAGCCACCAGCTGAACAAACACACAAATCCACGGTTAGTGAGAGAAAACCCTCTGCCTGAACTCTTTATCTCCTGTTCGCAGGCCCCGAGCACTGCCCCCTGCCAACAGCACAGGAGGAGCCCTGACTGCTGCGCCATGAGGGCGCCTCCCCTGGCCACCCCCCTTCTCCCCTCGCCCCAACCCAGCGCGTGGTGGCTGTCCCCTGGCAGTCCCTATGAGGCGGGCGTGCATGAGTAAGCTCCTGCCACACGGGAGCCCCCCTCCAGTGTCTGCTTTCTCACTGGGGACAATGGGCCAGCTGGTGGCCTGTGGGCCGGTGGACGGGCAGAGAAAATGTTGGCTGGCACCAGGCGGGCAGGTGCCCGGCTCCATCCTTTATCCTCTCCCGCTCGGCCCACGCCCCCGAGGCTGTCACTCGGCTTCCCCAGCCTTCCAGGGCCACGTCCCCTGGCAACATTTCCGGCCTTGGCTTTCTCTCCAGCCTGGTAGACCGAAGCAGTAGGGACCCTAACCACCCACTCCCAGCTTGGGGCCACCCTGACTGAACCCCAGCCCCCCAGGCCTGCAACTCTCTTCAGGGACAAAGGCTGCCTTGACTTTCTGGAGAGACTGGAGAGGGGATGGAGGGGCCAGAGGCACCGCAAGCTCCGTTCAGTCCTGAGGTGACATGTTCCCGCATCCTGGTGCCCAGGGCCAGACAGTGCCTCCTGGGCTCTAAGCTTCTTTCCACTCAGCCATCACACACAGCTTCCTCAAAACCAAGTCCAGCCACTGTGTCTGAGGATGGCTGCCTGGGTGTGCAGGCGTCAGGCCTCTGCCTGGTCCAGGCTTAGGGGATGAAGAGAATTTTGGAGGCTGCTGCTTGTCCTTGAAGCCACCAGGGTGGCGAGGGGTGTGTTCAGGCTGGCTCACATTGCATGTGTGTGAGCGCAGGCTCTGCTTCCTGTCTTCCCCTAGGGACCGGGGTACTCATGCAGTCCACACCCTGGGGCAGAAGGCAGGACTTCGTGGGGGTAGGTGACGAATCTGGGCTCTTCCTAGGTGTGGGACCAAGTGGGTTCTGCAGAGCAAGGCTCTGAAATGGGATTGGTGCTCAGGTCCCAGGCTGCTCTGCCTTCATCCCCTCACGGCTTCAGTCACCCCCAACCCCCGGTCGGCGCTTGTAGCCTGGAGGCCTCGTGCAGCACCCCGACCTAGGCCAGGCTCAGCCAGAGGTTGGCAGCATGGGACCCTCTCTTCCTCAGGGTTCTTCTGTGTCTCCTGGAACAGCCCTAAGCCCTGAAATACCGTTCTTCTCACCCGCAGCTCTGTTCATCCTCGACCTCTGCTTAGTTATTAAAGCCCTCGACTTCCTTTCTTCAGCTCCTCGCCTTTCCCTCTGGAATCCTATTTCTGGTCTCATTTTGCTCTGTCTTGGTTCCATGCCCTTCTCTCTGTCCTTCCTTCTCCTTCGCTTTCCCTCTCTTTGGGCCCCTTTCCTCTCCCCGTCCTGCCTGTTTGCACAAGTGTGTGCGTGTGCACACGTGTGTGCTTCGGAGAGGCCTCTGCCTCTTCATCAGAGCTGTAAGAGGGGAAGCTCCAGCAGCCAGAAGGAGCCCAGAATCACACATAAACTCCAACTGACAGCATGTTTTTAATATATATACTCCCAGCCATAGACAGGGAGATATTTATGGCTCCCACTAGGTGAGGGAGGGATTCCTGCTCACTGCAGCACACGCTCCGCCTCGGCGCCCGCCCCAAACAACTTCTCTCCGAGAAACAGGCCACATGTAATTCACCGGTTGGCTGCCCCCACGCACATCACAGACTGAGTGCATTTTTTGGGGGGGCTGAGAGGGCCATGCAGGCACAACCGCACTGACACATGCGTACCCAGGCACATGTATGTACTAGGGCGCACATTTGCTCTACATCCAGACACACACACACACACACCCCCAGAGATGCCACCAACCACTTGATGCTGTCCAGCAGGGATGGGGTGAGTTGGTGTATTAAGAGCGGTGGTCAGGACGCTCACTGCTAAGAGGAACCTCCTTTGGCTTTATCCAGACCACTGGCCTTTGAGGGTGGGCAGGGAGAGGCCAGCCCTCTGGGCATGCCTGCCCTTCCCCTCCCCCAGCTCTTCCCAGGCCTGAGGTTGGAGAAGCAGGCAAGAGTATGCTCTGTTCTGGGGGTGCCATCTCAAGGACCAATTCTGGAGCTGATCCCTGGCCCTGCCCAGTGTGGCACACCTCCTCCCCCCGCCCTCCTGCACGCACACACACACACACCCCTCTCTTTGCAACTGAGGAGCATCCAGGGCAGGAGAAACCCAATCTCAAGGGGAGCCGAGGCCTGGCCTGCAGCAATCAGAGCTGGAGAATGTAACTATTGTGTCTCCTGAAACCCAAGTCCGAGAATCTGAGACACCCTGAGGAGGGGAGAAGCAGATGGATGGGGGGCTAGGGGAATGGGTCACAGAGGGGTTCTCCCTGTCTCTGCAAACAGAAGACTTGAGACCGAGGAAGTCCTTGGGAATGCAGGGCAGCCAGAGGACAGAGGAGGCTGGGCTCGACCAGGCCGGGCCCGGGAGCTTTTCAATCTTCCCCCCATTTCCCTCCACCACCTCCATGAGCCAGCGTGTATGCTCACAGGACCTGGGGCCCTCCTGGGGTTTCCTCTCCTCTGTCATCCTAGACCCCACATGGTTGGAGAAAAAAGCCTGAGCAGGAAGCACAGCTCTGCAGCTGTGGGTGGGGGTGTGGGCAGGGGCAAGGCAGGGAGACATGTCCCTACCCCCTGCCCCATCACCCTGCTCTCTTCTCTCATTTCCCCTTCCCTCATGGAGCCAAAGGGGCTCAAGCTTTTGACTCGGGTCACCTGTTGCGGGGAGGAAGAGACAAGAGACAAGAAAGAGAAAGAGACCAAGTTACAGCCTCGACACACACGTGGTCTAGATCCGCCCCAGCTGCCCCTGGGGCCTAGGTTCAAGGAAGGCCATTGGGGGTGTGGGTGGGGACAGCAGGTCAGGCCACAGGGATCTGGCAGGCCGGGACCAGTAGACTCAAAACGGGACACTCGGCTCTCATCTCTGACCCCGATGGCACTGCTTTTCCCCCTCAACCCACCCTGCCTCCACAGCTGCTATCGGGGGTCCCCTAGGGAGCAAGGGCCGAGTCTGGCTACAGCAGGGCTCATGGCCTGGCAGGGGAACTGGGGGAAGGGAGGAGAAGGCAAGTCCAGGGGCTTATGTGGTGCCCAGAGGAGTAGCAGAGTGGATCTGAAGGCTGGGCTCAGGCAGGCGGCTCCAAGCCTGTGAGGCTGCTCCCTGGCGTGAGCTGCACAGCGTTCTCTGACCTGCACCTGCCAGGGGAAACTGTCAGCTCTGCGCCCAGCCCAGGGAGAGCTAGAGATCGGGCCTGGGCACTGGAGCATGGGGGACCTGGGTGCCCAGCTGCTCCTCCCCCAGGCATGACAGAGAATGTGCAGCAAAGGAGAGAGGAGGGACACCCCAGTGCAGAGCGAAGCACCCAGTAGGTTGATGGAGGGAATGAAAGTGAGACAGCCCCTACCGCAAAGGGAGAGACCTGGGGTGAGACAAAGGCAGGCAGGAGCCCTTGGTCCCAGGTCTGCCTCTGCTTCCACCCTGAGCCCTCCACCTCAGGCCACCCTGAGGGCACCCCACTCCCATCCAGGGAGGTATCCTTCTGCAGGACAGAGGGGAAAGGGGGGCACACCAAGGGCAAGGGGAAATGGAGGGAGGAGGAGGGCAGCCCACCAGGTGGAGCGGGGCTCCCCCGAATTCACATCCATGCTCTGGAACCTACGGGCCCAGTGGTCCTGGCCAAGTTCTGAACTGTCTCCTCATCTGTAAAATGGAGATGCCGCCTGCCCCCTGGTTTTCCTGCCTGAGGAATAAGTGAGAAAATGGGTACAAGGTGCTCGGTCCGGGGCCTGGCTCACAGTAGGTGTTCCCTGAACGTCAGCTGTCTTTCCAGTGCGATCACCGATTCCCTTCACCTCCCTCAGCTAAAACCCTACTCTGTCTGGGCTCAGCTCAAATGCCAACTTGGTGGGGACGCTGTGGCTAACCCACAGCTCCTCTCCCACTGGAGTTCGTACTCTTTATGATACATTGCGTGCACTTGACATGATGGTTCTTGGTATCTCACCCTAGAGACCACTGCCAGTGAGCAGAGGAGCTCCCTCAAGACTTGGCCCATTACCCTCTGCAAAGAGGGGCAGGGAGCCTTCTTGGGAAATAAAGGGCAGAGCAGAATGTCTTCTACGCGTACATCTCTCCCCAAATACAATGGCCACAGTCCCAGGGCAGATACCACATTGGAAACAGTCAGGGAGAGGCAGGGCCAGGGATTGCCAGGAGACGGCAAGGCTAACAGGGAGGCAGAGAGAGACTTGTGCCCCAGGATGCTGAGGATGCTGAGCGCAAAGCCCTGCCCACACTAGCTGGGCGCTGGGCATACGGGGAGCTGAGGACACCGGGGCACAGGCGTGGCCACACAAGCGGCCGGGTGCCTCTCCTGGCAGCACAGGCTGGTGCCACGACTCAGCCGGCAGCAGGAGCCAACATTTCTGAGAGGGCCTGGGGCCAGGCGTCATGTGATGCTGGGGGCCCAGAAAAGTGGCCCCCCGGCCCTGAGGCTTCTCCTCCCTCGCCAACCTGATGGATAAAAACTGATAGTGGAGAATGCCCTCCACACCAAGAGAAGGCAGGGCCGCGGCAGAGGGGCCGTGTCCAGGTCAGGGGCCCGCAGAGCGGCTCCCCCGCCCCGGCCACTCTATTTCCAGTGCTGCCCTTTCTGGCCCTTCGAGCTGCCCCGGCCCGGCCCGGCCAGACAGCCACCCCCACCCCCAGCTGCTCTTAGGACTATTAATAGTGTCCCTACCTCCCAGGGCCAGGCGTCACCTTCTCCCCCAACCCCCCAATACACTTGCCCTTGGTCTAATTATTTGTAAAGGGACAGAGTACTCTGGCTGCTAATGCCAACTAGGGATGAGAAAGGGGAGGCAAAGGCTCTGGAGGTCACCTGAGGGACATTTCTGAGACAAGCAGGAATGTAAGGGAAGGAGGCAGTGGAGCCAAGAGCAAGAAACAGACAAAAAGACAAAATTAAAACTAACAGACAGAGAGGGAGGGACCAAGACAGAAAATCAGTCAAAGCCAAGTAGTTCAAAGAAAGAAGTCTGCTATAGAAAGAATCAGAGGGGATTCTCTGGCAATCCAGTGGTTAAGACTCTGCGCTTCCACTTCAGGGGGCACAGGTTCAATCCCTGGTTGGGGAACTAAGATTCTGCATGAAATGTGGCCCCCTCCCAAAAAAAAAATCAGAGAAATAGAAGGTTAGAGAAGAGGCAGGGAAAAGAGGGAAAAGCAGAGAGAGAAAGAGGAAGCAAAGGAGGAAATGATACATTAAAAAACAAAAACAAAAGGGGAGAACATTTTCCTAGAATTACTCAGGAGTGGCTTCATGAACACAACAGCCTGGTCTGCACTAGCTACCGGCATCTGTCCTAGGGTGCTGGACAAAGTGAGGGGCTGGGGAGACTCCAGGCCCAGAAGCCCTACCCACCCACCCTCACAATGTTCTGGGTAAAGGAGGAGATGAAGAGAAGGAATACCTGACCAGGAAAAGAAAATGGGAAGATCAACTCCCCAGGACTAGGAAACCCACTTTCAGACCTGGGCAGGGGAGGCCTCCGCACTTGGAGCCTCTTCGAGTGTTGGAGAGGCAGCTGGGTAGGCCAGAGGATGGTGGAAATCGGGGAGCATCAGTGCCCCTGGCCTCCCTGCCCTCCGTGTTCCCTCTCTCTCTAACTGTGAGCAGAATCCTGTCCCGCCCTGCCTCCCACTGCCCCTTTCATTGGGAGAATCCATCCGGGGACCTTGGGGGCCTGGAGAAGAGCCCACCTACTTCTGTTCTCCTCTGGGAAGCAGAAGCAGACAGAGGCCACCTGTTTCCCACCCTCAGGTTCTCTAGCTTCCTCAGCCTCCTAAGAGCACCCAGTACCCAGGCTGGCAACCCTGGAGGAGGCTCCTCTTGCAGGGGCTTGCCTTGTGTGGGGGAGTCAGACTTGGACTCTGATTTTGGACAGCATGAGAGACCTAAGAAACTGACCACCGGGTCTTCCAGGTTAGGGATTTCTGACTAGGAGTGCCCCACCAGACCATCAGGCCCTCGAGTCCAAGGTCTCTCAGTGTTTTGCTCATTACACTCTCCCCCACACCTGAAAGTGTAATTTGAGTGGAAGACTCAAAGAAACCCTCTAATCGTTCCAACTACATAGACCGTCTGGGTTTTCCAGGTGGCTCAGCGTAAGGAACCCGCCTGCTAGTGCAGGATACGTGGGTTCAATCCCTGGGTTGGGAAGATCCCTGGAGGAGGGGTTGGCCAGCCACGCCAGTATGCTTGCCTGGAGAATCCCATGGACAGAGGAGCACACGGACCATCCAGGAGACAACTAGCTGGCCCCTCGCCTCTCCTGAGAGCACATCTTTCCTGAAGACCCAAACCTCGACACACATACCCAAGGAACTGATTGAGAACACCTAAAACAGCTAATACTCCTGTAAAACCCAACTGGGTCTGGATGCAGGGCTGGACACACTGGTCTCCATGCCCGAGTTCTGGACTGACCACAGGAAGGAACAAGAGTTTCCCTGAGAAGGGAAGGGCAGAGGAGTGCTCTCACAGGCCTCCCCACCCTGGAGGCCTTTAAAGGCAGCACCGTCCAGAGCTGCCCAGGCAAAACATGAGGAATTTGTGAATTTGCCAACCTCCAACTCGGAGCCCTGAGGTCCCAGGCAGGGTTGAATGGATGGGCAGGTGGGTGACCTCCCTGAAGGCTGAGACCTCTCTGGCTGCTGGAAGGAGCCCTGGGCTTGGAATCAGGAGCCTGGGGTCCAAATTCTAGACCTGCTGTTATTAGGCCCCCAGTGTGTCTCCTGGGCCTCCTCTCCGCTGTGCAACACTATCCCAGGCTTGCCTCAGAGGGCACGGGGAGACGTGGGCAGGAATTTTTACAGTGAAGGAAGCGGGAAGGTTTTATGCACTATAGAGCGCCAAGCACACGTAGGGAGCTACTGATGGGGTAAAGGGGCCAGCTTCTGGGACTATATTTTAGGGACGGCGGGGATACTAAAGAACAGCGGAGGGGCATTTTCTACACCGAGTATGGAGGCTGGTGTGAGAGGCAGCTCCCCAGACTCAGGGCTGGGACAGTTCAAGCCGTAAGGGGACAAAATGATACCGATCCTACAAGCCTGCTGCTGCTGCTACTAAGTCACTTCAGTCGTGTCCGACTCTGTGCGACCCCATAGACGGCAGCCCACCAGGCTCCACCATCCCTAGGATTCTCCATCCAAGAACACTGGAATGGGTTGCCATTTCCTACAAGCCTGGCAGGTGCCAAATTCCCCACTCACAAGGCTCTGAAGTACCGAAAGGGACTTCCCAGGGCTTTGGGGCTCAGCGATCTGCACCCCCGGAGAGCGGTGTACTGCACTCCCCGACTCGGCAGCTAGGTGGCACAGCGAGTTAACGCTAGCTGCCCTCTGCAGGCTGCGGCCGGCGCGGAGGCGGCGGCGAACTTGCGCGCGGTCTGCCCCGGGCCGCAGGGGCCGGGGAACCCCTTGCACAACTGCAAGGTCCGAGCTGGCACCAGGAGGACGCGGCCGCACTCGGGCCCCTCGGACCCCGTGTTGTGCGGCCCGAGGCGGCAGCTCTGGTTGCGGCCGCTGCCAAGCACATCCCGTGATGAGATAGGAGGGCCGAACTTCCCGTGCTCATTGATTAGGAACAGCTTGCAGTGCGGGGGCCGGATGCAAGGGGGCCGGGGAATGGGCTAGTGAGGAGAAGCAGGAGGTGGAGGGGGGCCTACCAGGTGCACGGCTGGGAGGGGTAATCCAGTGAGCTCAGGCCCCCTCTGAGCCGCCGACGCCGCTCAGAGCCCCGGCCTGCCTCCCCCAGCGTGGGGCTGCCCTGGATGTGGGCTAGTCTGCGGCTGCGTGACCCCTGGAGTGTTCCCAACACGCCCACGACGCCCCCACCTTTTGGCAACACAGACCTGCCTCTGCGCCTGATAAACGTTTGGAGAGGAAGGTTCCTTCCTTTTTTTTTTTTCTTTCCAGCTCTCTCAAGAAGTTAAAAATGGAGACTAAAAGTCAGAGATCAGAAACCAAAAAGAGGGATAGAAATGGAGAAAAGTCGGGAAGAAAAAAAAAAAAAAAAACTCAGCATAGGCCAGCACTCTCGGCAGCGGTGGCAGCAGTCGGGCAGGCACACCCTCCCGGGCAGGCGTGGAGAAAGGCCCCTTTGTTCCGCAGGGAGGTTAGCCGAGGTGAGGCCCGCCCGCCCCCTCCCCCCTGACCCTGGGCAGCGCAGATCGCTTCTCAGGGCCCCCGTACTGGGCCCAGCTACTTCCCTGTCCCCCCAGTCCTCCTCCCAGCCAGCGCAACAGCCCAGCAGATGGGGAAGGGCTGCTCCCTACCCTCTGCCTTGCCCAAGCACCAAGGGTCACACATGTGGGGCAAGGCTGGGCTCCTCCAATGGGCCCCTGGATGACCCTGATGCCAGACATTAGCATCTTGTCCAGGCTGCTCTTTAACTGTGGGGTCCGGGGGACAGATTCTGCACACAGCCGGACCTCCACCAAGGGATGAGCAAAGGAGGTGATTCGTGCTAGAAGATGGTGCCCCAGGAGGTACAGGCTGACTGACCAGGTGCCTCTTGCCCACAGCGAGGCCCCAGGGTGTCCTGTGTGCCCATTCCAGATATGGGCGCTTTCCAATGCCCTTGGGCTCTAGGAAAGGGTGGCTCCTGCAGGTCTTCCTCAAAGCAAAGGCTGGGCTCTGGTGCTGGGGTTGCCCTCAGAGGAGAGGCAGCGCCTGAAGTCACTCCATTTGATCCGCACGGAGGGGCCAGAGTGGGCTCATGAAGGGGGGCTGCCAATGGAGAGACAGCAGAGGGGTGGGGAGGGAGAGAAAGTAAAGAGCATCTCTTTGCTCCGCAGCACACCTGCCGCCCCCAGCCCCTCTAACAGCCCAAGTTGGACAGGGGACCTGAGGGGTGGCTGTCCTGTGTGTCACTCAGGGTGTGCCCACCATGGGCACCCTGACCCTGCCCACGCAGGCTCCAAGCCGCTCAGCAGGGATGCAAGCCTCAGACTTTTCAGGCAGAACTTGGCGGCTTTACACTTGGCCAAGAAGTTTCCACCCAGCAGCCCTCTCCAGCTCCCACCCCAGGCCCCCGGCAGCAGAAATCCTGGAAGGAGGGACTGGCTAGATCCTGGTGCTCCAGACAGTGCCCTGGCTTCATGCTGAGGGGGTACCTGTTCTACTGGAGGCCCCAGCCCCCCACCAACAGCAGTGGAAGGCAAGGCAGTGACAGATGGGAAGAGGAGTAAGGTGTTGCTGACCTTGCCCTCCCCAGGCGAGGAAGTGGGGGAAGGAGAGGGGAGAGGAGCAGCAGCAGCTGGAATCGCAGGGACCCTGGACTGTCCTGTATGGCACCGAATCGGCTAGAAGACGCTGCAGCTCAGATACACAGTGTCCTGCCAAACCCCAGTCCTTTAATTCAATTAAGCGTGGGACAGACTTCCCAGATTTTTCTGCGTGTTCGAGAGCATGTGAAAAGCCGAATGTGTTGAATCCCGGGAGTGCGAGCGTGTGTGCCTGTATGCACACATGTGGATGTGTGAATCCTGACGGTGGAGGAGGGAGATGAGCGGATGCAAATGGTGAGGGGCAGGACAGGGGTGGGGCAGAACGGCTCAGGAAGAGTGAGTACCTACATCTTTTTAGAGAGCCAAACTCCAGACGAGGGTTCTCAACCCCCACCCCATGGACCCTTCTTGGGTGGAGCCATCCTGTGCAACAGCAGGAGGTGTCTCTGGCCTCCGCCTCCTAGGTGCCAGGAGCATCATGCTGCCTCAGCTGGAACAGCCCCAAATGCCTCCCCATGGCCAAGCGCCCCCAAGGGCAGTGGTGGAACCCACTGTTCTTGGGCATCTGTTGATAACCACAGTCTGTGTATTTACTACCAGGACTTCGCCTTACCTCTCTCCCTTGGGGCTTAAGTCCCAGAGTGCTTGGCTTCCCAAGTGTCTCGGGTCTGGTTCTTTCTCCTGAGATAGTCTCCCTATCTTACCTATCTGGCCAGAGGAGGTCTAGAGCTACTCGGGCTCAGCAATGGTTTAATAAAGCATTGGGGTGTTAGGAAGTATAGCAGTGGGGGGAGCCCATGGACAGGTAAAGTGAAAGCTCAGAGCTTTCATTCCTTAAAAGTCAGGAGCCAGAGGTCATACCCAGGACCTGAAAGAAGGCTGAGTTCTACATCGCTGGAGGTGAAGCCCACAGGAGAGATGGGGACTTGCCTGGGTGCAGACCCCTGGGAAGATGCCCTGCTCAGCCCCCAGAGGCCAGCAAAAGTCCTGCACAGCTCTAGCCATCAGACCACCCTCCTGTTTGGGGGCGCCAGAGAAGCAAGAGTTTAGGTGTCCCTAGCTAAACCCCAGCCCAGGTCAAACCCCTCCCCTGTTCCTGGGGTCACCTGTAGCTGTCCTGGTTGGGGTGGGGGGACCCAGTTCCAGCAGCCCTTCTTCCCTCTGGCCCAGGAACCCTGCCTCTCTCCCTGGCCCTCCAGGAACCCTGAACAGCCCCCTTCTGGGAGCAGAGCCAAAAAGATGGAAGAAGGATGTTTATAAGCTGCTAAAAGGGAAAAAGGAAAAAAGTGGGAGGTGGGGCAGAGAGGCCCAGGCTTCCAGGTAGTGTGGATGGGGCCTCGGCGGGGAGGGTGCGAGGCCACCCTCCCCAGGAACCCTGCGGCCCAGATGACCTTCTAACTGGTGAGATGGCGCCCCCTGCCCCTAGCTGGGCCACAACCAGGCAGGCCTAACAGCATGCACATGCAGGAGTCTCTCACCCAGAGCGCACGCATACTGAGTTGGTTCAGCCGTGTCCAACTCTGCGCGACCCTATGAACTGAGGCCCACCAGGTTCCTCTGTCCATGGGATTCTCCAGGCAAGAATACTGGAGGGGGTTGCTCTGCCCTCTTCTAGGGGACCTTCCTGACCCAGGGATCAAACCCAGGTCTCCCGCATTGGCAGGCAGGTTCTTTACCACTAGCGCCACCTGGAAATACCCCACAGTGGGCTGCCAAATGACGGCTTCTTGACACTCTTACCCTAACCCACAGGACTCTAAGACGCTACTGCTTCTAGCTTATGCCCCACCCCCACCCCAACCCCGGCCCCAACACACACTGCTCAGCCTGGGCAGGGCAGAACCAGGGAAGGGTCAGGGCCCTGCGGATGGGGGCTGGGGTGTGGTGACAGGAGCCTGGCTTGGTGGGAGCGAAAGCCGAGTCCCGAGCTCACAGGGCTCGGCACACAACTAATGGGAGGCTGGCAGTGGCAAATTGTTGTTTACTTTTAATTAAGTAAACAATGTCGGCTTTCCGCCTCCTCCCCTGCCATCCCAGCCAGTAATTTGGGGGATGACAATGGGGTTGTTTCCTTCCTCCTGACTTCTTCTCTCCCTCCAAGCACTCCTGCTCTCTCCCTGCTCTTATATAGCAGCCACTGGAACTCGCTAGAGCTGAGGCCCCACGCAGTGGGGAGCGGGGAGGAAGGTCCAGGCTGACCCACTGCCTGCGGGGTCCCGAGGTGACAGGTACTAGCTTAGAGGGCACGGTTCCACTGGCAGGGTCTCTGGAGGGTGGCAAGGGGAGCCTTGCCCCGGGAATCTCTCGGCGTGTAAGCTGTAGCCTTCTCTCTGCTCCCTCCCCCCACAGGCCTCCTCCCTGACCACTATCTCTCAAATCCAAAAAACGGGCGATCCAGAGTCTCTGGTGGAAGCAGAAGCAGAGGCCAAAACGAGGTGAGCAGGAGACATCTCCAAAGTCAGATGGGTCTCCCTTACAAGTAGCCACCAGGCGGGACCTTCTGGTCTGCTCAGGCAGAACGGGGTCAGGCCTGAGGCTGGTCAGCCTCGGGGGCCAGAGCTCACTGAGCCAACCGGATGCTAGGCGGTGGGTACCAGCTTTTCCTCGAAGCAGGGCTGGCTCCATGGCCTTGGTTAGTGCTCTTCCTTATGGTGAAATTCTTAACTTTTGAACAAGGGGCTGTGCGTTTTCATTCTGCTCGGGGCCTTACAGATTCTATAGGTGGTTCTGCTCAGAGGCCCAAGTGAGTGAGGAATGGGAAGAAGAAATGAAGCTAAGCCAGTCTTGGTCTTTCCCCAACTGGGTCCCCTGGCCTGAGCTAGGGCAGGTTGGGGGCAGGCGCTGGGCTCCCCTGAGTGAAGAGGCAAGCCAAAGGGGCTGAACCCTGAGTCTCTGTGAGAGGCTGAATCTCCAGTGACTCCACGTGGGCAGGCAGACAGGCACAGGGCACTTATGTGGAAACAAAATGCTTCGCACATCCTTTCTCAGGAAGACTGTAAATGGACCCACCTCTCCAGGGCTCAGTGGAGGCAGGGGATGGGAAGCTCCTTGTCCCCCTCCCTCCTCTCCTCCGATGGAGCCAGCAGGTCTTGAGCCCAGCCCGGCCTGGAGCTCATTCCTGTCCCCTCCTCCCTGAGAGGCAGAAGACTCCTCCAAGGTGTTGGGGGTTGGGGAGTTGTGTGCAAGCCCCGCTCCTCCCCCTGCCCCCCTCACTGCTCCCCCACCTCCTTCCAAAGGGAAGGGAGGGACTACGGCAGTGGAGCTGGCTGGGGCTGGATGCAATTTCAGCCACGGAGCAGGGCTCCCTGGCTGGAAGCAATTTTCTCATTAGGACCCCGGGCTGCCTGCACGTTGGTTCTCAGCCCTCACTACCCTCCTGCAAAACCACACCCCACAGGCCTCCCCACAGACCACTCACACGCACAGGGAACCCATGTGTATGACTCAGGGGGACGACAGTGGGGTCAGTGCGGTGGGGGTGCAGGAGAGAAGTATTGGCCCAAAACCCCTGCAGGGAAGGCCAGTGAAGAGATCAGGGCTCCCCACCCGGCAGTTGGCCACCCGCTGCTGCCTGTTTAGGGCTCCCCAGCACAGACGCACAGATAGCCGGCCCCTCCTTGCTCACCGCAAGGAGTGAGGATCCCAGCCCCCAGGACCGAGAGCCTGAAGGCTGGCTTCACACCACACTCCTGACTGCTCAGCCACCTCACCAGCCCATCCCCTTGCTCAGCGGGGCTGGGGGCGAGCAGATGGGCTCTGGGGAAGCAGACCCCCTCCCCCAGCCCCAAGACTGCTCAGAGTAAAGGGTGGTCTCAGGCAAGGAAGGAGGGGGACCGAGGCCCTGTGAGGGGCGGCTCCGCGCTCTCGCTCCGCAGACACATGTGGTTGGACTTAAAAAGCTATTAGGGAGCGAGGCGCTGGCGGGAGTGTGGCCGGCCCTCACACTAGCAGTGGGGAGGGGAGGGCAGATGCCGAGGCGGTGAGCTCAGCACCTCCTGCTCCCTCCCCAGCAGGGCCCCTGGACTCCAGGAGAACTCGGGGACCCTCACTCAGCAGGAGAAGGGGACGAGCTCTCGGGGGAGGGCAGGCAGGCTGCCGGGCCGGGGCCGGGCACAGATTCCAGGAGCTGCTGCTATCCGAGGGCTCTAGGCCGGCCTTGGCAACCTCTGGGGGCAGGGGGACAGGCCCCGGAGTTGTTCCATGGCTCGGCAGGCCCCAGGAGGGTACACACAGGTTCTCAGCCTGACTTCGGCTTTCTTGGGGTGACAGTGGGCTGGAGGTCTCCTGTGTGCTTGGCAGGGCTGGGGAGGGGTGATTATTAGGAGAGCGGGAGAGAGCGGGAAGGGAAAAGTGAGCCCCACCCATCACGAGGCCAGAAAGGACCGACGGAAAGTTCCCTAGAGCTGCCAGCTTGTAAAAAGCTTCTTTTCTTTCCAAATTATGAACATTTTTTAACAACGGGGCGGGGGGACGGGGTAGAAAACTCAGAGCGGCAATCTAGGACTTCATTAGGACCGTGTGTGACCGTGCCTGACTGGTGACTGAAGGTGACGGATGCATATGTGCTGGGTGTCTAAGATTTCTACTCCAGAAGCCCAGCCAACACGACCTGGGGCCCCCTGCCCCACCCCCTCCTCGGTCCCCTTACTTTCAGAGACCTAACTCTCCTTGCCCCACGCCTAACCCAGAGAAGGCTGACACCTCAAGTGGTTGTCAAGAGGGGCAAGGGACACGGAGTGGAACCAGGCCTGGATTGGCCAGTCACTTGCTAAAGATCCAGCTCCATCCCTGAAGGAGAAATCCCAGGGGTGGCTCTGGGTCCTCCACAGGACTCTAGTGAAAGGCTCCCACCCAAGGCTCCTGAGGTGGCTTCCCTGGTGGCCCAGTGGTGAGGAATCCACCTGCCAATGCAGGGGACCCAGATTCTATCCCTGGGTGGGGAACATCCCCTGGAGAAGGAAATGGCAACCCACTCCAGTATTCTTGCCTGGGAAATCCCATGGACAGAGGAGTCTGGTGGACTATAGTCCATGGGGTCGCAAAAGAGTCAGACAGCAACTTAGCGACTAAACAACAAGGCCCTTGAGGTTCTCGAGGCTGTTCAGCCATTCACTGAGGTCACTGACAGCCCCCCAGGCCCCTGAGGGAGCAACGCAGAAGTGGGGAGCTCAAGTTACACAGTGCCTCCGCTATGTGGTGGGCAGGACCTGGGTGTTTGGGAGACATTTAATCTGTTTGACACCCCATGGAGTGGCTGTTATTTCCCCCAGTTTTAAAAGATGAGAATATCAAGGTCCAGTGCCAGATCAGCCAGAGCCCAGATGGACGGCATCTCCACAGGTCTGGTGGCAGAGCTCCCAGGGCTCCTCCTTCTCGGCCCGATCTGTAAACTGGAGGGCTGGGAGCCGTGAGGGGACCCCAGGCAGGGCAGCAGAGAGAAGACTGCTCTGAGCCCCAGGAGTTAGGCCGGTGGGGGAGGAGCTGACCACAGAGCTGGTGCCGGATCGTGCTCAGGAAACACGCAAAGAATGCGGCTGGCAAGGGGCCAGTGGGCCAGGACCACAAAGAGGCCTTTGTTTTCGGAGGTGTCCAGGGAGTGGATGGACAGAACAGCAGAGGTGGGGGCAGCACCCCTTGGGGGTTTGCCTGGGGAAGGGCAGCCATGCCTGCACTGTCCCCACACACCGCCCGCTCCTGTCTCCCCTGCTTCTGGCCCCTGCAGGGCTGGGTTCTCCTACCCAGCCGCAGACTCCAGGGGAGAGAGCCCCTGGGGCCAGGTTCCCCCATTCTCAGCAGCCGCCACCTTGGCTTGAGGGGTGCTCCATGCTCTATCCCGATCCACCCTCTGAGCCCCAGAAGTCACTTCCCCTGCAATGTGATGCTGCGGTTCCCTGGAGCCCCGCACACGTTCTGCTCCACCTCCAGGCCTCCCAGCGCTGGCTGCAAGAAGTGAGGATCCTCGGGGTGAGGGTGAGGGGGTCGGGGCAAGAAATGGGGCCTCTGACCTCCAGGTGGCCGTGTGAAGTACTGGAGAACCCATGCCCCCCAGCGGTCCCTCTTTTCCACCATGGGAGAGGGGGAAAGCCCCGGAACATGTTCCCTCCTCCTTCCCTCTCTGCAGTTGCAGGGCTGCTCCAGCCACCCTCTTCTTGGCATCTGGAAAAGTTTGGGAAACTTTAAAAAAATTTTTTTCTGGAGTTTGTCTATGGTTCCCCAGCCTTGGGGAGCCACAGCCAAGAAGAACGGAAAGGGGAGTAGGGGGCAGAACAGAAACTCAACAAGAGAAACAGAGCAAGCAAGGAAGGCAGGGAGACCAGGGAGACCCCACTAGCCAGTCCGGCCCCTGCATGGCCTGACCCTTTGGCCTACCAGCCTCTCCACAGCCAGCAAGAAGGGTCCCCACAAGACTGTCAAGCACCCCAGGCCTGAGATGCCACCTCCTGCTGAAGTCCCACCCAGCGCACTGCTCAGCATCCTCCCCAGGACACCCCCTGCCAGACATGTGTGCACCCAGGTGGAGGGGCAAGCTGTGTCTGTGACCCCCAGGAAAGGAGAAGGCATCTTAGGATGGGCAGCTAGAGGCAGGAACAGCAGCGGGAAAGGGGGCCTGAGGAGAAAGTGGGTGGGCTTTTCTATTGGTAGGGTTTCTATCTAGGTTTCCAACTCCCTGTGAGCAGGAGGAGGGCAACATGGGAGTTGGCAGAGACCCCCAGGGCCCAGCAGTCTCCCTCCTCTGAGGAGTGTGTGGACGGGCAGCAGCACAGAGCAGCTGAGGCAGTGCTGAGGTGGTCTGGGGTTCACACAAAGGGCAGGATGGAGGGCGTGTTATAAGCAGAACTCTAGGTTCATCCCAAGAAAGGGGGCACGTGTGACACGCGACTCTTTCTCTACGAGGACCCAGATCATCACGTCAGAAGGGTGCCCCCCTCACCCTGACATGGTCCCCACCTGGGTCAGGGCTGGGGAAGGCAGGAAGCTTTTCCTGACCCCAGGGATGCACGGTGGGCCCCTCCTGACCGCCCATCCTCAGGCGACCCGCCCTGTGCCCTCAGAATACAGTGGTCACTCGGGGGGTCGCCCCCATCAGGACAGCTCCCCTTTGAGCCCCCTGCCCGGGGGGCCAGCAGTGTGCGCCTCTCAGCTTCCAGACTGCCTGGAGGGCCTGTGGCACCAGGAGACCAGCTGGGAATGCAGATCCTGTTTGGGGCAGGCCCAGGAATCTGTGTGCTAATACGCCATCCAGGGGACTCTGATGCAGGCTCTGGGGTGAGAATCACTGGCCGAGGGGGAGGATCTGACTGGGATGGCAAGTGGGGGGAGGAGAGAGAGAAAGGGAGGAAAGGAGGGCAGTGGGGGTTGGGGGGGCATGGGGCACAAAGGCAGCACCACCTGAATGCAAGGGGGCACTGGGTCCTAAGTCCTCCAGGCAAAGTGGAGGGCGGAGGAAAGACAGAAGGAGGGGTGGCTGGGAGGAGGGGGGCAGTGGGCAGCAGGGGGTCTGCCTAGGAAGAGCAGGAAGAGGGGGGCGGAGGGCAGACGCACAGCGGGGAGCCAGTGGCACTGTAGATGCGCCTTCCCACCGCGGCCAGAGCTCCCAGGAGCCACCCCGCCCCCTCCAGGCACCTGCTAAGGCGGCAGCACAGCAGCGGCGGGTTGTGTTTCTTTAACCCCTGGGGCCTGTTGACACAGATTAGTATCGCTGGTCAGGGGTCAATAGGGAAGGCTCTTGAGGTCAAGACCTGAACAACTGGAGTTGTAATGAGCCACGTGGGGAAGAGGCCCAGGCAGAGGAGAGGGCCGAGGGGGAGGAGGAGGAGGGCTGAGCTGTGCCTAGGAAGGCAGCAGCCGGGCTCCAGGAGGGGGCCCTGGGGAACCCTCCTGCACTTGGGGCGGGAAGGAGATCAGACTCGTGATTCAGGCAGAGGAGAGACACACCGCGGGCTGCCCAGAGCTGGACCCGCAGCCAGGGTGGGACGGTGGGGGGGTGCTCCGTGCGAGGGGAGATGGGAGACCAAGGGGGGCCTCACCTGACCACCCCCTGCGGCAGACCCCTCAGGTGCAGACAGCACCCCTCTCCCCTCCGATGACCTTCTGTACCCTGAGTGGGCATGACCCTGCTCCCCCTGAGTCTGTGGTAGGGTGGCTGGGGTGGCGCTGCGCCCACCTGAGCCGTCCACCCACCCTGGGCCACCTGGTGGAGCCTGAGCCGGGTGACTCATTTGGAGCTCGAGTGCGGCTGGTGCGTGGGCCCTGGCGGGACCGCCTCTGCCCCACCTTCTGTGACAGGAGTCGGGATCCAAGATCCACGGCCCCCACCCAAGTCTGGAGCAGGCACTGCCCAATGCCTCTGCTCGCCCCTGCCCCGGCCTCGGAGGCCCCCTGAGGGCCACAGGGCCCCGAGCCCGCCTCCACTCATGGCCAGCAACGCTGGGCCCCAAAGGCCACCCCAGGGCCACTTCTTGAGGGGCTGGTCTGGGTGGGAGGAGTGGACAATGTGAGGCCATGGAGGTGGAGGGGCGAATGGGAGGACACCGACACCCCAGGGTACAGGGGGAGGTGGGAGGCAAACTAGGAGTGCATGTCTGCAAGGGCACGGGGGTGGGCCACACGCAGATCTGTGACGTGCAGGAGAAGCAGTACAGTGCCTTAAGGTCAGTTTGACAAGGTTGTTAAGCATCTACTACCTACTAGATGCTGCTGCATGAGGGGCTGGAGAAGCTGACTTGAGTAACTCTCCCTGCAGCTGGAATCTGGGTGCACAGGGAACACGCTACAAGCCCACCCCACCCTGGACAGGGGGATAAGCTCTGGGGGCAGGAAGCGACGCGGGGGAAACTGTACCAAGAGGGCTGACAGCTGAGTTGGGGTGTGAAAGATAGAGGCGTTTGGACAAAGGGGAAAAGAGAAAGGCAGACTGAGTGGAACATGAGCAGAAGCCCAGGGAAGAGGACAGCATGGCAAATGCAGGATCTGCAGAGAGCTCCGTTTGCTGGAGCACACCGTGCCTGGAGAGCGAAGGGAGACAACGCTGAAATGGTCAGTAAAGGCCTGTCAGAGACCCTGGGTGCCTGCCTGAGGGGACAGCACCGCTGGGAAAGAGTGTGACCAGTTACCCATTTGAAGGTGGTTATGAAATGCTAAGAGACAGCAATTCCCCTGCTAGGTATATACTAAAGAGAATAAAAAATATGTGTCCACACAAAGACTCATACACAAATGTGCATAGTGCCATTATTCACCATTGACCCGAAGTGGAAATAATCTACATGTCCATCAATAGAAGAATGGATACATAAAATGTGGTATAGTCATACTGTGGAATACTACTTAGCTATGAAAAGGAACGAAGTTCTGACACTCGCTGCACTGACGCTGCTCAGTGAGAGAAGCCAATCACAGAAGACCACACAGCATGATCCCATTGATACGGAATGTCCGGATCGGGCAAATTCATAGAGGCGCACATTCAGACTAGTAGCCTCCAGGAGCTGGCAGGAAGGAGGAATTGGGACAGAGTGCTAACAGATACGGAGAAGGCAATGGCACCCCACTCCAGTACTCTTGCCTGGAAAATCCCAGGGACAGGGGAGCCTGGTAGGCTGCAGTCCATGAGGTCTCTAAGAGTCCGACACGACTGAGCGACTTCACTTTCACTTTTCACTTTCATGCATTGGAGAAGGCAATGGCAACCCACTCCAGTACTCTTGCCTGGAGAATCCCAGGGACGGGGGAGCCTGGTGGGCTGCCGTCTATGGAGTTGCATAGAGTCAGACATGACTGAAGCGACTTAGCAGCGGCAGCAGCTAACAGATATGGGGGTTTTTGTCTGGAGCTGTGATGGAGCTATTCTGAAATTAGATAGTGATGATAGTTGCACTCCATTATGAATGCAGGAAATGCCATTAACTAATATACTGTAAAATAGTGAACTTTATTATGTGAATTATAACCCAATAAAAAACAAATCCAGAAGAGAGGAGAAGAAGCTGAATTCCGAAAATCACAGTGGTGAAGAGGTAGGGACACTCTGGAGCCACTGCAGGGCCACAACAGTTTGCTTGCGAGGGCTCGTGAGCTGGTGACACCCCCAACCAGGACTAGGCGTGGGACAGGGAGAAAAGAGGGGAGCTGGGAGTGCGGTGAGGTCACTGATGGACACAGGGTGGGGAATCAGCTGATGTCTGCCCAGGAGCTGGAAAGAAGAGTTCGGAGAGTTTAGATCTAAGAGACACCAGGGGCCCGGGGGTGGGCAGCGGTGACAGGGAGAGGTGCCCAGAGGGGATGGGCCCCAAGCTGCCACTCCCTGGTTCAAGGCCGACAGCAAAGTTCTTACAGACACTGGCCTTCCAGGCATAACCCAAGGATTAGCGCCTAGTGCATCACACTACTGTGGACTTAGATGGGGCTCGGTGATGCTGACCAGTAGCATCAGCGATTACAGGAGAGAGCGCAGGAGGAGAAGAGGAGAAGGAGCAGACCCAGGGGAAACCAGCCTCCACAGGGCAGATGCAGCAGGCGGACCTGACCAGCCTCCACAGGGCAGACGCAGCAGGTGGACCTGACCAGCCTCTACAGGGCAGACGCAGCAAAAGCGGGCCTGACCAGCCTCCACAGGGCAGATGCAGCAGGTGGACCTGACCAGCCTCTACAGGGCAGACGCAGCAGGTGGACCTGACCAGCCTCCACAGGGCAGACGCAGCAAGCGGACCTGACCAGCCTCCACAGGGCAGACGCAGCAAGCGGACCTGACCAGCCTCCACAGGGCAGACGCAGCAAGCGGACCTGACCAGCCTCCACAGGGCAGACGCAGCAAGCCGGCCTGGGCGAGGCGCACGGAAAGAAAGGGCCTGGGATGCCTCAGGGCAGAGAGAGGGCCCTATCGTCCTGGGTCCAAGGACCAACTAGACCACAGGCAACTGCCTGTGGAAAGCCGGGCCTGGGAGAGGAAGCCGAGTGGTAACCGATCGGGGTCCTTGACCAAGTCCTGTGGGAAGTGTGGGAAGCAAGCCGCTCGTCCCCCAAGCCTCCGATCCCCTGCTTCTACCCTCCTCACCCCACGCGACAGCCTTGCCCACGGTGCTGGGCCCTGGAGCTCAGCACATGGCACCACTCAATGGTTTCTGGCACCGGAGAGGGATTTATTTCCTGGACGAAGCAGCCAAAATCGTTCTGTACCTTTGTTCGCGAGCACGGTGCAGTCGGAGCCGACATTTTCTAGCTGGGCTGGGGAAGAACAACTCAAAATGGATTCAGGGAGGGTGTCGGCTGAGGAGCAGCTGAAATGCTGCCTTCCGTGGTCTGCAAGGCTGAAGGCCAACGGGGGGAAAGGATGTGGTCACGTTTATAAAGTCCAGTCAAGCAGGGTTTTTACTGAGCTTGCTGTAAGTCAACTCTGGGGATAGATAAGACACCTGAAGCTTAAGATGGGGCTGATCTAAGGCAACAAGAAGTTTTACTAAAAAAAAAAACAAGAGTGGCCTTGCAGACTGTACCTAAGAGACAGCCTCATGTCCAGGGGAGAATGGCTCTGATTCATGGGTGGAAGACTGACATCGCTCCGCTCCCAAGAATGTAAAGTGATGCAGAGAATAGTTCCCTCTGGTATCCACCTCTCAGGGTCTCTGAGTCCTGGATACCTGGACGTCAAGTTCAGGTTCCAAACCTATGGCCTGAAAGGGGAAGGCAGGTCCCCTGTCCCACCCCAGCCCTCTGAACAGCCAGCCCGGAGGCTGACAGTGGCTTCCTTTCCGATGTTCCCATTGGCCCCTCAACAGTCTGGGTCTTGGGCCCTCTCCTGATAAGGGCCTGTGATTTAGACCAAGACAATGTCCTGGAAGGCAGAGACCCATCCCAGGGCCCCCAGAAGCCATCTGTCTCCTCTCTCCTCCCTTCTCCTTCCTCTCCTTCTCTTCCCTTTCTCTCCGATCCTGCCATTCACACACGGAGATGTGCACAGACACAAAAAGGCGCTCCCGTGCGCTGGGGTCCACGTAGAATCATCGCCTCGCAGCCTATTTACAGACGTTTTACCAAACAAAACATCAACCCCCAATGTTTGACAGGAAGCCCCTCCCCTCTTGTCAGGAGCGATGCCTCCTGAAGGGGGTTCCCAGCGATGAGCAGCAAAAACCCCAGGAAGGGGAGAGGGGGAAGAAAAGGAACGCACAGGGCGGGAGAAGGTAAAATTATAAGGTTGGAGCTGTCAAGGCAAAAAAACAGGGGAAAAAGGCAAAGCGACTCCACTATTAGGGACTCGGTGTGAAACATGAAATTCACAACAGCCGAAAATCTTCGTGCTTTGTCTGTGGAAAACAGAGACACAGCGGCCTAAGGGCTGGTAGGGCCTTGCAGCCACTCCGCACACAGCCTGCGTGTAAGCAGTGCACTTACCCTGAGATACAGGACTGAGCCCACAGTTGCCTCCCCCAGCCCCACAAGCCGCTCCCCACTCTGCCTGCTAGTCACCACCCTGCCCTCTCTCCCCAGGGGCACCCTGGGAGGGACCCGAATTGGAAACAAAAGTGCAAAGGGGGCAGTACTGCCCTTTCGGTGGCAGGAATGAATGGTGGAGAAGCCCATCCAGAAATGAGCAGACTTGGGGTCACTCAGTCCTGCTCAGCTCCACGCCTCAGAGGAGAAGCTGGGCTGGAGGTGCTTTCTGGAGAAGCCAGAGTGTGGCCGGTGTCCTGGCAGGGTCGGAGGAACCCTGAGGGCTCAAGCCCTTCCCATCCCTGCACACCTTCTTCCAGTCCTGTCACTCAGAGAGGCCTACAGGCTGGAGCTGAGGGGCAGGGTCTGAGCCCTTCACTCCCAGGTGCCTCGGTGGGCAATGAGGACACGAAAGAGGGGAACCAAGGGCAAGAACCCCAGTCTGGGTCCAGTGCTTGCTTCTGGAAAAGGAGGGAAAGGCCTGCCACAAAAGGGAGGGGGGTGGATAGAAGAGTGCGTGGCCTCGGGTCCTGACACCCACCACGGGATGAAGCACACTAGGGTTGTCAGCCTGGGGCCCCTGCTTGCCCCTGCCTCCCCAGGAGCAGAGCTGCTGAGCACCCTGGGCCGAGGTCTCGAGAGGCAGCCCCAGGGAGTCCTGGGGGCTCTCTTTTGTGCTGACTTGCCCGTTGCCATTCACTCCCTCTGCTGTGGTCAGGGTTTTCCCACTGTGACGCCCCGGACATCAGGGCAGGACCGCTCTCCGCTGCGGGGCTGTCCCATTCCTTGTAAGACAGGTAGCAGCAGTCCTGGCCCTAACCCGCTAACTGCCAGTAGTGACCCCACCACAACCACGCAATGACAACCAGAAAGGCCTCCAGACATCGCCAGCAGTTCCCTGGGGGCAGAGCTTCCCCCACGCTTTATGATCACCCTTGTCCCGTTCTCCCAGGACTGCGTCACACGCAGCTTTGGACCCACGCCAGCAGGGACCAGGTACTTGTCTATCCAGGAGACAAGTGGCGGCTGTGGAGCCCCTGAGAAGAGGGCTACTGTCCCACCCTGACTGCCACCATGTCCCCTTCATTCTGTGCCTGCAGAGGCCCATCCGTTCCCTAGGTGGCCTGTGAGGTCTGGGTGCCGGGCGGGGGGCGCTCCTCTGTCCTCCCCCTCCTCAGCCCTGATGAGCTCCTTGTTTCATGCCAGAGCCTTAGTGGTACCCCAGCCCGCCTGCCCATACCCCCAGCCAGGGCTGTTATGCCCGCACTGTGTCCAGACACCGGGCTTTTAATAGCAGCTTCCTCTGGGGCTGGGCTCCCCCAACCTTCGCCTCTCACTCAGCCCAGCTCCTGACGGGGGAGCCACAGCGCCCTGTAATTACAGCAATTGTAATCTCTTTTACTAACAGGTAGATTAATAGCGAGGCAGGTTCACAAAGAGCCCCAGACAGGAGCTGCTCAGCTGCCGAGCGGGCTGGAAAGGCCTGACACCTCGCAGCAAGGATGCACACCACTGACTCAGACGTTCGCTCCAGGCGCGAGGAGCTCGGGGCCTGCAGTCTGGGTTGGTCGTGCCCCTGGGTGACCGGGGAACTCACTGGGTGACTGGAGGCAGGTGCTCTCCCTAGGCTTCAGTGTCCTCATGGGAGCAACAAAGAGTTTGAACTTCATAGTCCTCAGCATTTACTCTCACATCCTTGAGGTGTGACTTGCACTGACCTTTATTCACACACTCCAACCCACACCAGGACACAGATACCCACCTCCTGACACTCGGCCACACACGCACAGACACTTGACAGGGTCACACATGCCAAACACGCAGAGTTAAGGAACAAACTGAGCTTCACGAACACAGGAGCCCCACCCACCATGGGATGGCTATGGGCCCTCTGGGAGCTGGACGCCCGCATCGTGGCCACAAGGGAGGAGGGGAAAGGCTTCTGTTGCCCCTCCCTGTCCTGCACCAGCCCCTCCTCTGCTGCAGATCACGGGCTTCCCACCAGGCCTCAGGAGTCCTAGCGAAGCTCCCACCTCACAAGGCCCAAGGATAGTTAAGTTCTGGGCAAGACAGGGCATCAGGTAGAAGCGGTAGGTGTCAGATGCCAAGACACTGCCAGCTTGACGGACCAAAGAAATGTAGACAGTGATGTGGAGAGGTTCAAAGTGAATGAATACACGTGTGTGCACGCAGGCGCGACAGCCTATGAGCAGAGCCAGTGGGGACCGAGCCCGACCAGGGCAGGCTTGCGTGCGTATGCCTGGGGACCCTGGCAGAGGAGATGGCCCTGGCCTGGGGCTGTCTGTGTGTGTCCCGGCTGTGTGGCCCTGGGGGACGCCATCTCTAGGGCACTGTGTGTGTGTGTGTGTGTGTGTGCGCACGTGAGTGAAGACCAAGTCCACAGCTTGGAGGACAGAGCTCACCATCCCCGAGCCTCCCCTCCAGTCACAGGGGGACACACACTTCACCAGACAGTCTCAGGGTCCTGGGGACAGACTGTGGCGCTGGCCTCAGGGATGGGCAACAGCTGCTTCCTCGAGAACTCCTGGTGCCCGTGCTGGCGGCCACCACGGGCCTGCGATTCGGCAGTGGTGCTGGGGGGCTGCTGCCATTAAGGCGCCATGGCCAGCACCTGCTCACTGCCAAGCAGTCCCCGGGCTCCCCTGCCCACTCCCAGCCTGAGAGAACTGGCACCGCCGTGCCTGAGGCCCTCAGGAACAGTCCCCTTCTAGCAGTGCCAACAGAGAGAGGCCTGGAAGAGGGGGCCTCAGACTCACAAGGAGACGCAGGTTGGAGGACGAGAGTGTGTCGGGTGACGTCCAGGAGTTCTTTCGTTGGTCGACAGCACGCGTCCACCAGGGGACGTGTGAGCGGATGTAACCGACGCACACCTGTGACAGGGATGGGAGCGTGGGTGCGTGAGAAGCATGTCCGCGTGTGGTGTGTGCGAACGACGGCAGTGTCTTTCTGTGGCTCTTGTAGTGAGAACGGGGTACAGCTGGGGATGTGGTGAGATGGACCCTCACATGCCATCTGTGGGCATCAAATTTCCAGACAGCAATTTCACAACATATGTGACAAGTCTTATAGACGAGAGTCTCTACCCTATGCCTGGTAATTCAACCACTGGGAAGCCTTGTCTGAAGTTCATAAACAGAGCCACAGTGCTCAGTGCGCCCAGATGTCCATCCCAGCAGAATTTACAGCTCAAAGGCCTCCACACATGAGGGACCGCATCAACTCTGGAACACTCAAGCATCATGAGTCGCTCAAAAAGCATGTCTGTATTTTTAAAAATAATCATATGTTACATTTATAATAAAAGGTAATTTCCTATTTCCAAAATGAAAAGAGAAGTCACTAGAAATGTTGGTAATTAGGAACAGTGCAGCTAATAATGAGATGCTAAACAACCACAGAGTATTTCTGAAAAATTGTGACATGTTGGAATATGCAGTGGCATTAAATTTTTATAAGTAGCACGCCAAAGTGTTTCTATCACTTTTTAAAATTTTAAAACCTAAATTTAAAAAAATACAATGTTGTGCATGAATAGGTATAAAAAATGCAACAAAAGGCTATTCATGGTTGAGAGGTAGAATTTTGATAATTTTTATTTACTCCTTTAGATTTTGTGCTTCTTTGGTACTTTAATGATGGAATGCGCACTAGTCTTATAACCAGAAAAATGCCTTTTCAAAAACAGTAGATGTACGAGAGGCTATATGTACCTGACTCTCTCCCCAAATCACAGCAGACAGTAATGAGGTGATAGCAAACCACAGCCCTGTGGGTGCAGCCGCATTCATGTTCCTTGAGCCAGGCAGGCCTCCACCTCAGGAACTTGCATTCCTGTGTCCCAGGCCAAAGGACACAGAGAAGGAAAGAAGGCGACACCCCCAACCTACCATCACACCTGCAAACTACACTCCTGAGACAACGGGGCACCAGGCCACCCCTCCACTGGCAAGGGGACCTTTGGAAGGGAAAGCAAATCTTTGAGAAAGTCAAGGACAGTCACAGGGGGCCAGAGGAAAAGAGGCTTACAACCAGGGAGGAAGCAGACTGGAGATTCTTAAGGCAGAGTGAGGAGAGCTGGGGATTCACTCGGAAACCAACAGAACTGACTCTAAGGTCTGAAGCCAGTGGAGGGGCAGCAACGGCAGAATCAACTTCAGAATCGGCCCAGAGAAGTGGCTCTGCGTGTGTGAGTACATGAGACACGCGCTGTTCATGTTGCTTTAATAATTCATTGTTAAGAACCAAATCTAGCCACCAGAGCTGGGAGCAAAGCACCAGCTGGGGAGCGGCAGCCATCTCCAACCCAGGAGGCCTGGTCCTGAGGGGTCCCCAGGAGGGAGTGGCAGGAAGAGCCAGCCCTGTGTCTGCACCCACAGCCGCACAAGAAGCCTGGAGGCTGGGGCTTCCGGGGAGAGGGGCGGGGGTGAGGAGACCCCTGAGCAAAAGGCAAACAATCCCCATGCCCTGAGGCTGCTCCCTGCCACCCTGTGCTGCAGGGCACCTGACAGGCAGGCTGGCCGGGTAGGGAGGGCCTGGCCTGGGAGGAGTTCCCTTCGCGTGTGGGCTGGGAGTTGGCAGCGGTGGTGAGCTGGGGGGCACACAGGCCTTGCCCCTTCTATCAGGACTAGCCACGGAGACACCGGGAAGGCCGGGATGAGGATGAGATAGGTCAAGCTGGAGCCTATGACCCCCCAGCAGTGGCCCCTCTAACAAGGGGTCCAGGGAGAGGGCAGCTCCTTCCCCATTTTCCTGACACCTTATTCTCATTCTCAAAAAGGGAAAAAACAAACATATTTTGAGAAACCAAGTCCTTTTCAATCCATTAACCCACAGCTTCCCACTTGCCTGCCACATTCATTCCAGCCTTTCAGAAGCTTCAATCACTCCTCACCTGCCTGCATTCTCTCCTCATGATGCCCACACAGAAAGCACACCACCACTCTCCCTGGCCCCACTCCCGTCCTTTATCAGCCCCATCTCTGATTTTTATGCCATTTCATGCCTTTGCATCATCTCAAGGATGGGATGGGCTGTCAGCTGCTTCCCATCTGAAGGTAATTCAATATTCAAAATGGGTTTATGGGGTTGTATAAAACTATACTCTGGGTGAAAGCCAGATGCCAAGGCAGATAAAACATAGTCCCAGCACAAGATTCCAGCCTAGCAAGAGAAAGCTACAAAATTAAGTGCAAAGTGTCACAGAGGAGCAAAATTACCCGGCCCTCCACCAAACCTGGGTCCAGCTTGCATTCAAACAAGGCCTCGCCCAGCTGACTGCTCACTCCTGCAGAAGACTCTCCAGAGGTGCCTGTCTCGTGACAAGACACATAAAGGCAGGATTTGGCACTGTGGGAACGCCCGGCCTCTCCCAGGAAGGGTTCACTGGGGAAGCCAACACATGCCTGCAACCACCATCCACAAACCGGGGAGCAGGGCTTTGGCTCACCAGGGACGGCCCTGCAGCCGGAGTGCTTGGTTGGAGAGAAATACAACTCGGGAGGCCCTGCCAAGCCAGGCTGGCATTTGAGTAATTATATTAATGAGTCTCCAAGTTTCAAAATCTAGTATTAGACGGTGGCTTCAGGACCATCATCCTCAGTTACTGTCCCACATGGCCAGGGACACTCCTGGGCAGCAGCATGGCTACAACAGACTGTGTGTGTGTGTGGTTTAAATTTTTTTTTTTTAATGCATGTATTTGAAACTCTGCCCATGAATAAGTCAGAGAACTCTGGACCATCCTTGGGGCAGGGGCCTCTCATTTGGCCATACCTCTCGGGCTGGCAGTGCCCCGAGAATTACTACTCTTGTGGAGCAATGGCCTTTGTGTTCAAAGCCAGCACTGCTCCCCACAGAGTTCCCCTTGGCACAGCAGGCCAGACTTGCCTGCAAACCCATGGGCCCTTCTGTCCCACCCGTGCTCATTAGCTGCCCAATTCCAAGTCCACACTCAAAAGCTGGGCTCAACACACACAAGGGGCAGCTGATCCTCCTGCTCCCGCCAACCCGGTACAGACTAGACCACTGCACTGCCATCCTGGCCGCCATCTGTGGGCCCTGTCCCAGGCCAGCAAAAATGATGACCTAGTTGGCCATGCTTTACATGTGGTCAGGGTCAGTGGGGGCCAAGTACACTGCAGCCAGGTAGCAAAGTAAACTGGCACTAAACACAGGTGAGAAAGAAAGAGTTTGCTATACCCTGTGAGTACAATTCACGTACGCCGTGCAAAATGTAATCTGCTCCAAAGGACATCAGGTAGCTTAGAATCCAAATTTCGGTAAACCTCACACGCTCCTTCATCTGTTCCATTTGTGAGGTCTCTTTGGGTGGCGGGCTGGCCCTGGTTGCTGGGTCTGGGAAACTGGCTTTTGTGGAGACAAGTTCTCTTCCTGGGACGAGTGCACTCGTGGTGGGGCCCGTGGCCTGGAGGCTGCAGTGGCCTGTTCAGGTCTATGTGGGAAGCAAGCACGTCTTGCCTCTTGGAAACTCTTTGATAGGCAATGAGGCAATAAGTAATCTTTCATTACTATTGTTTTTTTTTAATAACAGGCAAAAGATCCACACTGCCAGGTGGGGCTTACTCTCAGCATCATCTCCATCTTGACTGCAAAGGGACTCTGAGCCTTGAGAAGGCAGAAAGACCCTCTTAGAAGCTCCGTGATTCCCCTAAAAGGTCTCCCAGCTCCACAACCCTACACACAACCAATCAAAACACAGAATACAGAGCTGCAAGAAATTCAGAGGGAGGCTCAGCAGGGTTTGGGGTCTCTGCTAACACAGGCTAGGGAGGGCTGTCGTAAGGAGAGACACACAGGCTCTGCTCACCCACCTCCAAGGCAGGGCTGCTCTGTCTCACCACTACAGACAGTCCATGATTTCTGATGGTTTGACTCGATTTTTGACTTTACGTGGTGCAAAGCAATACGCAGTAGAAATCATACTTCAAATTTTAAATTTTGATCTTACATGTATAGGTATGGCTGAGTCCCTTTGCTGTCCACCTGAAATTATCACAACATGGTTAACTGGCTATACTCCAATATAAAATAAGAAGTTTTAAAATTTATTTTAATCTTTTCCTGGGCTACTGCTACTGCTAAGTCGCTTCAGTCGTGTCCGACTCTGTGTGACCTCGTAGATGGCAGCCTCCTCCGTCCTTGGGATTCTCCAGGCAAGAATGCTGGAGTGGGTTGCCATTTCCTTCTCCAATTCGTGAAAGTGAAAAGTGAAAGTGAAGTCGCTCAGTCGTGTCTGACTCTTTGCGACCCCATGGACTGCAGCCTACCAGGCTCCTCCGTCCATGGGAGTTTCCAGGCAAGAGTACTGGAGTTGGTTGCCATTTCCTGGGCTAGCGATATGCAGTATAATATAATATACTGCATATACTGGTACTCTTGTGATTCTGGGCAGTGGCAGTGAGCCACAGCTCCCAGTCAACCAGTCAGGAGGGTAAACAACCATTACACTTATAACCTTTCTGTACCCATGTAATCGGGCATCCCAGGTGGCTCAGTGGTAAAGAACTCGCCAGCCAATGCAGGAGTTAAAGGAGACATGGCTTTGATGCCTGGGTCAGGAAGATCCTCTGGAGAAGGAAATGGCAACCCACTCCAGTATTCTTGCCTGGGAAATCCCATGGACAGAGGAGTCTGGTGGGCTACATATAATCCATGGCGTCGCAAAGAGGCAGACAGGACTTAGCGACTAAACAATAATAACAACCCACATAATCCCTCTGTTCTTCACACTTTTTTTATGGTACAGTATTCCATAAATTATGTAAGGTATTCATCAGTTTATTATAAAATAGGCTTTGTGTTCGATGATTTTGCCCAGTTGTAAACTAGTGGAAGTGTCCTGAGCACGTTTAAGGTGGGCTAGGCTCAGCTGTGATGTCGGTAGGTTAAGTGTATTAAAAGCATTTTTGACTTACAGGATTTTCAGTTTATGACGGGTTTATCAGGATGTAGCCCGACTGTCGGTTGAGGAAGATCGACAGTGACGTTTGGGGCCAGGTGGTTCCTTGTTGAGAGACTGTCCTGTGCACTCGCCCTGACTCACGAGATGCCAACAGCACCCCCCCCTGGCTGTGACAACCAAAAGCGTCCACAGCAGTTGCTAAATGTTCCTGAGGGGCAAAATCAGCCCTGGTGGAAAACCACTGTTCTCAGATGGCCAACCATCCTGGTTTTCAGGGGACAAAGGGCTTTCCTGGGAAAAGGGACTTTCAGCGCTGAAACCAGGAAACTCCTGGGCAAATGAGGACAAGTAGGTCACTCACCCTTCCTCCCAACTAACTTCAATCGCTCCACCTGCCATCAAAACGCATTTCCTCCTCCATCTTCAGGGATGCAAGCCTCAGCTCTTCATCACTGTGTATGAAACCACTTCTCATACACCTGAAGAAATGACATCCCACCCCACAGATCCTTCTGGGGCCAAAACATCATCCTTGCCTCCTCTTCCTTTCTGAGCACCATCTCCCACGGCCATGACTTCCACAGGCTCTCTGAGACATGCACCGAATTGCTCACATATTTTTTATATTACTAAGGCCGAAATTGACCTAAAACCTCCGCTAGGAGCAACGGCCCCACCTTGGTGAGGACAGAACTGGGGTGCAGAGCCCTGGTGGGCGCACATTTCAACTCCCCTTCAGCAAGTGGCCCGGAGCTGTGGAGAGACCCCCTAGGAGGCAGGAGGATGGAGAGAGACCATTTGGCTCTCCTGTTCTCCCCAGCACTCAGCTGAGTCTCACACGAGCTGCTAGACACAGGGACGGGACCTGAGACCCTCTAGAGAGGACGTGAAAGGACATGGAATTTTCTCCCTGGTGCTGGTTGAACACCTGAGAGTCCATTGCGCCGGGGATCCCACCTGGTAGGCCTCAGGATTAGCATCCCCCCTCCCCCCGCCCCCAAAGCTTTCTATCCGTTTGCCTCCTCCCTTTAAAGGCCTCTCTTCATTTGGTCCCCCAGGGAGCCGTCTGTTACTACAGAAACAATGATGTCATGTGGGGGGTGGGGCTGCAGGTCCCTCCCACCCCTCCCTAGCTAGGTATCACGCCTGCCTACATCACGGCTCAGAAATTTATAGCCCAGCGCTGGGTATTTATAAGGTGGCTCTGGTGTGACCACAGATTCAGAGCTGGGCTGGTGACTATTTATAGCCAGAGGATATACACTTATTACATGCCCCCCCCCCCGTATTCTGGGCCACGTGTTATATAACTGCCATTATGCAATAACACCCATTACATAATAATTATACACTAATGGGGATATAATCTGCAGGCGTAATAAGGACACACTCCCCAAGGCTGCACTCGGTAGGCCTCCCGCAGGCCGCCTCCAGGGATCTCTGGGTCTCTCCGCACGCTCCACCCCGTCCAGGAGTCAGCAGGTGTCACCCTGCTCCCGGCTGTCATCCACAGCCTCCCCAAGGCCATCAGACCCAGCCGCAAAGCTCTATCCAGGCTACTTCTTCCTGTCTTGTCCCTGCCCCTGGCCTGCAGAGAACACTTCTGTCTGCTGTATCTTTGAGCCCAACACAAAGAATTATGAAGGGGTAATTCCTAGAAGGCTGAGAGACACTTCACTCTCCATTTCAAGAAAGGAAAAAACCAGCAGCAGTCACCCCTGGAAGGAGCCTGTAGGGTCTAGAAAAGCCTCCAGCATGCCAGGCCAGTTGGCAGAGGGTTGGCCCCATGCAGAGGAGCACCCTGGCCCTCCAGGAAAGAGCTGGAAAGAGGCAAGGACTGGGGCCAAGCCAGGCCCGGTCAGGCAGGCCACTTCCCAGTGGCTCCTCCTTCCCTAGTCACCCCGCAGGGGCCAGGCTTTCCGGGGGCCCTGACTGCCGCCATCACCGTTGGCGTTACACCACTGGCAGGAATGCCCCAGAGCAGAAGCCTGGCCGGTCGGATGACAACACATGCTCTATGGTCACCCTGCTCCCAGGAAGGGCAAATAGAAACTGTCATCTCAGGGGAAAAGAGGACAGGGACTCTGCACCTGGGGTGACAGGGGACACGGGTGGAATGGGCAGGGGACAGGAAAATTTAAGATCGCGATAACACATGATGGAGTCAATTCAATTAGCCTAAATATACCATCCACTCTTAAAATAGATAACTCTGTATTTAAAAGTGGTTTGATGAGAAGTTAACTGATGAAAAACTAGAAGAACCTATACAGATCTGGGAAGTAAGTTTCTTTCTGGCACAGGAGGGTGGTTTGGAGAGCCTGTCCCTTACATTTCCCTGTTGTTTGAAGTTCTAATAAAGAGTGTGTCTTACTACCATAATAAGAAAAATCAAATACGTCTTTTAAAAAGAGTAGTGCCAAGGCGCAGGCGACACTTCCAGTCTCCGCATCCCATGCTGCAGAAACAAAATGCCGCTCTCTGGGCTCTGGGGTGGGCCTCATGTGGTCACTGGCTCTCCCCACAGGCCTGGGTCAGCTGAGCCATAGATCCCAGTTCCCGTCCCCAGAACAGCAGCCCGGGCACCAGACAGACTACGATGCAAAACATCAGGAGGGACGTTCAGCAGGAGACTCAGAGCGGTACTCGTGGTTCCCAAGGGGAGAGGAGCCCCCGCATGGTTTTAGTCCAGGGTCTTTCTGCCCAGAAAGGGGCAAATGGAACCAGACAGAAGGGGAACAGCCAGGGCTCAGAGGTTCTGCCACCACTCGAGAAAACATAAATGGGTCCTAAACTGGAAGAAAGGCAAGAGGTGAATCTGGGGAACGTTTTGTCCGAATCTCTCCATTTCTTATAGGCCAGAGGATCTCAGCTGGGGCAACTCTGCCCTCAGGAATACTTGGAAACGTATGAAAATGTTTCAGTTGTCGGACGTCCCAGATGGCACCAGTGATAAAGAACCCGCCTGCCAATGCAAGAGACGTGGGTTCAATCCCTGGGTCTGGAAGATCTCCTGGAGGAGGGTACGGCAACCCATTCCAGTATTCTTGCCTGGAGAATCCCATGGACGGAGGAGCCTGGAGGGCTACGGTCCATAAGGTCACAAAGAGTCAGACACGACTGAAACGACTTGGCAAGCGTGTATTTTGGTTGTCGCACCTAGGGGTGAAGGGTGTATCTAGTGGATCAAGGCCAGAGGTGTTGTTAACCACCCTATGATGCACAGGACTGTCTCCATGACACAGAAGGATCCAGCCCCAAAGTCAACAGCATCATGATTAGGAAACCCTGTTCTATGGGACCTGATTTCAATGGTTAAGAGGTGAAGTCTCTATCTTCTTTGCCAGGGAAACAGGAAAATCTTCAGCAGTGAGCTATCCTCTCTCACACCCAGCCCCCTTCAGCATGTTGGAAGAGTTTTTATATACATAACCCTGAAGTTTTCAAACTTTCAGAAAAGGGTAAGAGGGAGAGTCTACGTAAATTCAGCAGCATAAAAGGCAATAGACAGCAGATTATTGCAAAACTTCCAGCGATCATCTGGTTAATTAGGATAATTATATTCACTTTTATTTCAAGCTGCAATTCCAAAGACTCCCAGGAAAAAGGGCGTGACCGAGCAAGGATCAGGGATTCCCAAGATCCAGCCAAGCCTGCCTGGCCGCACACCTGGACCTCCTGCACAGTCTACCTTCCCCAGGACGGGGCGCCAAGAAGCCGAGCTGGCCAAAGCCCGACGGGGGTGAGCAGCCGGCCTCCCCGCCTGGTCTGCGCTAGCGTGCGGCCTCTCAGCTCAGGGGCAGGGGGCTGCCTGGCAGGAGCAGAGGCCGCCGTCAAGGACGGGCCAGGCCCCCGCGGTCTGTTTCCACCCTACGTGCTCAGCAGCTGGGGGAGCCCTTGAGCTGAGCCACAGGCTGGGCTCCAGCCCCTCCGTCTCAGCTCCTGGAGAGCAAGGGAGACCACAGGGACCTGTGCAGCTTTCTCCTCTGAGACCCCACCAAGGCCAGCAATCCCCATGACGTTCAAGGAGCAGCGAGGCCCACAGAGGGGAGCCAGGGTGCTCGCTGACCGGAAACCTGGGTCCTTCTGCAGGAAACTGTGCAACCCAAGCGCCCTGACATCGCTGTACTGGGTTCCCTTCTCTGTACGGCGGGGATAATGATACCTGCCCTGCCTATATCACTCAACCATTGTGAGGATGCAATCAGCCCCAGACAAGCTGAAAAGGCTCAGCCAGCTGACAAAAACGAGCTAATTCCTCACTGTCTTTCAAGGTGAAGTTCAAGCAGGTCACCTTCCAGGAAGCCTCCCAGGTCCTTGAGTCTGGTTCCCCAGGTCCTCACTACACACAAAGACCCCTGTGTGTGTCACCTGAGTGCACACGCTCACCGCTGGGTACGCGGGCTTAAAACCAGAATCGATGTTAAGAATTTGGGTGGTTAACACGCGAACAGGACTCAACACGGTGCCTCGACCGTAATGGACCTTCAGTGGAAAAATGGAATTAAAGCAGAGCATGGAGACCACAGGTGTGCCCTCTCCTCCACCAACAGGGCACCTGAGCAAAGCAGTGTCCCTTAAGTTATCAAGTGTCCTCCAAATTAATAACAAGCGATGCACAGAGATCTCTTCTCAATACTCTGTATTCATCTATATGGGAAAAGAAGCTAAAAAAGAGTGGACATTTATGTAAGTATAACTGATACGCTTTACTATACAACTGAAACTAACACAATATTGTAAATCAACTATGCTCCGGTAAAAATTAAAAAAAAAAATGATGGCCCTGACCCTGGCGCAGTGGCATGCCAGGTTGTCATTAAGATATCAAAAGTGAGGAAAAGAGTCAGAACACCCCCCACCACTGATAGCCAACCAGCCACGGTGGCTGCTGGGGGCACAAGTCACTTGGAAGACAGGCCCACAAAGGGCAATCCTAGAATATTTTCTTAAACCCCTAGAAAATCAGATATTAGACATGCATACAAACAATGTAAGGAACCCAGGTACCCGGGTGGGAAGGGGGTGAAGCCCAGTCCAGCCAAACCCCCCTGCCGCCGCCCCTCTGCCTGCTGGGACCCTTTTCTAATGCCAACAACTCTTCAGCTCAAACATGCTTAAAATGGCGACGGCGGCCTGCAGGGCCAGGCGTTTGTCGTACTGTTTGCCACTGTGCCCTCAGTGCCAAGAAAAAC
The DNA here is from genome assembly GCF_055505025.1 of Bos grunniens. Taxonomy (NCBI): domain Eukaryota; kingdom Metazoa; phylum Chordata; class Mammalia; order Artiodactyla; family Bovidae; genus Bos; species Bos grunniens. The sequence goes on from NC_141171.1 coordinate 12,614,116, forward strand.
CTATCATGAGAAATGCCATCAGCTATATTTATCTATCTCTCAGCCCCCCAGCCTCCTCCTTCCGTCTGCCAAGCAGGCCTGCGGAGCCCCCCTCACCCAGTGGGCACACTTCCCTGTTGCTGACGCCCGTGACCACCTGCCCAAGCCTCGCTTTCCGGCTCTCTCTTCCCCAGCCCCGGCAACCAGGCTCCATACAGACACAGCAACCAACAAGCTGCACGGCTTCTCACTGGTACATCAGGTGTGCCCACATGAGCTTAAGGTCATGCACCCACATAGGTGCTGATCACCACGTCTGTGGCCCCAAACCACGGGCACTGGTGGTCCTCCGTCCCCTTTCAGTCTCGGCTCCCTTCTCGTCAGCCCGAACCAGTCTGCCCTCTGTGAGCCGTGGGCCGGATCCTCTGGAAGGGGAACCCATGCCGCACCATCTCAGAGGCCACTCGTCATGTGGAGACAAGAGGCGTGGGGTGAACATGTGAGCCTGGGAGGACAGGGGCTCCTCCTGGGCCTGTGTACCATTGTCGGCAGGATGTTCGGCTGGAGGGCAGACCTCTCAGCCCCCCAGTTCCCAGATAGAGAGTGGGGAGCCCCCGCCTGTATTCCAGAGTGCTAAGAGTTTCCAAGGAGTCTACATGTTAAAAGGACTCCCCCCATCCCCTTCCCATCCATCCAACCAAGAAGGCCACGGCAGAATCGGGGATAATAAAGGGAAAACGGCAAAGTCAAGGTTCAGGACCTTTCAAATCCTACAGCTGCTGGGGATGCGGCTCACAGGGGGAATGTCCTTCCATGCCAGGCACTTCCGACCTTTCCTTACACAAGCAGCAGGGCTCCTAGCTGATCCTTTCCACCTTCAGGCCTAACACAGAACATGTGAAGGTGAATTGGCGACTGTATCCTAAGCCCCCTTGCTTCAGAAGGCAGTGCCCACACCCCGTCCCAGGCTTCTCCCCAGAAGGCTGCCTCCCGCCTCTGAGCCCCTCACTCAGAAAAGAGTTCCTGGGAGCCAACTCCTCTGAGAATGAAGCAACCCAAATAAAAATTTTAAAACCCAGAAGCTCTTTCTCTCCTGCCCCCTCCCCCTCTACTGGCAAATGAAAACAAACAAGAAATCAAAGAGGTCTTTTGTGTGAGCACCGCGCTGACACTGCTGGGGCCTTTGAAAGGACTTCTGAATCGGACACTGAAGGATAAAATAACTGAAGCGTGGCAGCTCCTGAGACAGGGGGTGGGGTAGGGGTGGGACTGACGCGGCAAAGAGAAAGAGGGGTGGGGAGGGAGACACCTTCTTCCCAGGACAGAAAAGGGGCTGTGTAGCTGTACCTTCTCTGCTCAGCGGCTGCAGGACTCCAGGACAGAGGGGGACCAGGGCACAACCTTCTACCCCTTTGGCCTACCTTCCTCAGCATCCCAGGTCCCTGCAACTCTAGAAGGCGCTGAGATGGGCCCTGCCTCCTCCTTCACAGCCCACCTGGAGCTGTCCTGTGAAGCCCTGAGGGGTCTCCCTTCACCTCTGGCATGGATCACTGTTCACATCTATAGGTCAGTGCCTTCTAGAAATTATCAGGGGACCTTTGCTCAAAGCTTGCAGACCGCATGCAAGAGTCTCTCATTCTTAGAAGGGCCTTGCTCACAGTAGGTTCACCAAGTGTGCATGTATTTCATGAATAAAGAAAATTCAACCATCTTCCTGCAGTGCCAAAAAGTAAGCCGAAGCCTCAGGAAGTCCTTCCACACGTCTGGCCCCCAGCCCTCCTGCTACAGAGCGGCCCCGTTTCCTCTGGGTGGGCGGTGGAGCACAGCTGGTCACCATGCTCGGGCTCCCAGGTCCCCTCTGGCTTATTCATGGGCCAAACTCTGCCAGCTCAAACTCAGACAAAGGTAGTTCTTTTTTTCCCCCTTGAGCTACAGCTTCCAACTCAGCCATGACAGTGAGCACTCCACCAGGACCGCCTGCACATTGCAGCCAGCGGGGACCCCTGACTGGCTGGAGGGACACACTATGGACAAAGGGGTTACGAGCAGATGGTTAACGGAGTCCTTGAAAGAGACCAGCCTGGGGGGTCTGGGCATCTCTGATCTCTTCTTTGGGGTCACCCCCTCAGAAGTCAGCCTAAACTGTATTACCCCTTCACATCACCCCATGTGTGACCCGTGTCACAGTAACAGAGTAAAGGCGGCCTGGGCAGGCTTCTCAGGTGTGCAGCCTAGGCCGTCATGCAGACCCCGTGCTTGGTTTAATGATCTAACTATCGTCTCTTTGTAGCTCCTAATCATTTCGAACCAGGAATCCCTCATTTTCATTTTGCAAAATATGTAGCTGGAAGGCCTAGCAAATCGTGTGGCTACCTTGGGATCTGCTCAAACTTGGAGTTTCCGTGTCCGGTATAGAATGCTCCAGTTTAAGAGGGCCTCCAAGGGGGTGATGACCAAATGGCAAGGGCGCAAGGAGCTGTGTCAAATGTGGGAGGCGTGAGAGACTGGCAGTGTTTGCCCTGGAGAAGCGACAGCTTCCTGGGAAGAGGGGTGGAGAGGAACTGTGAGCCCTGTCTCCAGCACTTGAAACCCTTCTGTGTTACAGAAAAATAAGCTTTCACCTCGTTCGACCCTTAAGGCAGAAATAAAACCAATAGGTAAAGGTGACAGGGAGATGTCCTAGGGCTCAGGGAGTTGTAACATCAGAATCGCAGCAGCCGTCATCCACTGCTTGCTTGCTATGTGCCAGTACATTTACATGTTAGCTGTTCAGTCCCTTTAACCATGTTCTGAATTAGCTGAACAGCAGACTTTTACAATGACGGAAGCTGATCCTTGAACCACAGTGACATCTCTTCTGGGACACTCTCAAAGGCACCTAACCCTACACGGGTGTATCTTGCTGGTTTTAGGAATCTGGTAACTGGGCTCCACAGTCTTCAACAGCCCTGGCACCAGATGGTGCTGCCTCAAAAACAGACCAGCGCCCTTTCTGGGCCTGGAAACAAGAGGCATGGGTGAAGAGGCACTGGGGCCTCAGGAGGAGCAAGGCCTCTGGAGAGGGCAGCTGGTGTGCCCTTGGCCACTCCCATGCACTCACACCAGAGCCACCAGATGGGGCCAGGCATCCAGCAGAAGCCTGGGGGACACCACTGGCACCGACCACATCTTAGCAGGGCTGACATGGCGGGCCAATGCCCTCCGCTGCCGAGGAAGCCCTCGCTTGGACCAGAAAACCGGCGCTCACTGAAAAGCCCCAAGCTCTGAAACAGACAGTGAAAACCAGGGAGCTCTTATACTGAGAAGGGCAACTCTGCACTTGAGAAAATTCACTTGGACAGATCCTTGGGTGCTAATCCATTTCCTGTGACAGGTAAGGCCCACCTGTCCTCAGACCTGGAGATAAGGAGGGAGGCAGAAGCTCCTTTTGGAGCAGCACATTGACCGATGCAAGGGAACACAGCCTGCCGAGCCCAGACAGGGAAACTCTACAGGAGAAACCATCAGGTCCCTTCCACAACAACAACCCAAAAACTTCCAGGAAAGAAACCAATATGAAGAAGGAGGAAGAAGGGGAGGATCGCCTAGAGATCATGAGACTTCCAAGACGGAGCAAGCCACTTTAGCGCATGAACTTGATCAGAATCCTGACCTACACAAACAAAATTCGGAGACTATTAGGGAAATGTGAACACTGCCCAGCTAAAGAAACCATTTTCAGTGTGATAGTAATACTATGTTTCCATTTTTCAAGAATCTTTATCTTTAGAAACATGCAGAAATATTAAACACAGGAGAAGCTATAAGGCCTGGATTTTCTTCTAAACAACTCAGAGTAGGTGGCCATCAGGGGCTGTGGCTGGATCGAAACTAACCATAAGTTGGCACTGGTGATGGGGGTTCCTTCTATGTGTAAATTTCTCTGTAGTGAAAAAGCAGAGATAAAGAAAAGAGCCACCCCCTGAACACCTGGACTTAATGGGCCTCCACTGTGGGCCTGTTGGAGGGATCTGACGGGGAGAAGCTGACGTTTTCATTCAGTAAAGCATTTTATTACTTTCAGATTTTTTTTTTCTCTTCTAGGATGGAGGCCTAGATTAAGGATGGTCTGAAGATGCCCGTTTACCTTCAGATCCTGGCAGAAGCTTTGGGGAGAGTATAGCCATGCTTCCAGATCAGTTCAGCCACCCTTCCTTACACAAGCATCTTTCCGCCTGGCCCCAGGTTCTCCTCTGTCTCCAGCCACTGCCCTGGGACACCCCCTTTAAATGGAAGGACAATGTCAAAAATGTACAGCCTCCTTCCCATGGCAGTGCTCTCCGACCCGGTTCTGCTTCAACATACCCTCCTGAATGGGAAAGGTACCCAGCAGGAAGGCCACCCTCATGAAGGGTGCAAAACACTCTGAGTGGCCTTTTAGGGCCCTGTGTTCCGGGAATGGGGCTCTTGACGTCACATACACTCGTCCTTTAGTCCCTCTCAACCATGCCACTTCTTAAAGCTTCATGTGAGACAAAACAAGGGCCCACAAGGGCCAGGGATGACGGATGACAATGGCGCCTGCAGGGGAGGCCACACCCCCAAGCTTACGATCACAAGTCTGCTTGTCATCAAACCTGGCACACCAGTTCAGCCCAGATCAGGTTCTTCAGCCATTTGAAGGGAAGGACAGCATTTCTTTTAGAATCTAAAGTAACCCTTGTCTGAGCCCTTGCTGCCCCAGCCACCAACCCTGGTTTATACTGGAAGGAAGGAACAAGTTGCACCTTACTGAGTAGATCTTCGCATGGACATGGAAGAAGAAGGTTGTACTATTGGACTGGCACTGTTGGGGGGCTCAGCCAGGAGAAGACATTTGCGGGTAAATTGGAGTGGTTTGGAGAGAAAGCCATGACCACCATTCCATGCAATCTCGAGCCATCTACCCAAGGCCCATGCGTAGGCCACACCATATCCACTTACCCCCACTCCCTCAGAAAGGTGCCCTTGAGTTAAAGCAATTTCAGCAACAAAATTCCTACCTTCCTGGAAACTATCTGGAGTCCAGGGACCTGAACTGTTGACAAATTATAAGAAAACATCCTCATTTCTCCACTCAGCTTTTGTCAAGGAACTCAGCCTCAGCTGGGACAGAGGGGGCCAAGACTACATGTGATGGGCATGGATTTACTCATATTCCTGGGAAAGTCTTCTCATTATGTCTAGCGGGCAAGTAGGGGTGCCACCCTTCTCCTTACACCTGCCTGGTCAGTTCAGGAGCCAGCTGGCTGGTCAGGAAACGGTCTCCATCACACATACTTCACCCTACCTTGGCCCCCTGCTAGCAGCAGTAAAAAATACGACCTAAAATAAAAGAAGTCAGGGAAACAGCTCAGCTACAGGATCCAGCTACAGAGCAAGGTAGAGGAAGCTGGCTCAGGAGGAAGATGGGTATTGGCTTCACCTTAGGGGCCCTAGGTCCAAAATTGGAAGGTACAGCAGCCCCTCTAAGAGGAGCTATCTGACAGACGCAAGCTCAGGTCTTCAAGTCTGCCCCAATCCACTTCCAATACCACTACCTCCCATTCTGATTTGCTGCACAGACAGAGAAGCAGGGAATAACTTTTAATTTTTGCTTTGGTCTCCTTTCCAGAAAGAAAAAAGATGAACAAGGAAGAGGACCAGCAGTTGGTCATTCTTTGTGAGGGGGCTATGATAGTCATACAGGGCCAGGTACAGGCCTAGAAAGATCCACAGAGGGAAATACAGTGCGGGAGGGGGGAGGGGGGTGGTGTTCACTGCCTCCATCCAACCACCAAAGCCACTTCTCAGAAGAGAGAATGAGCAAGAAGAGAGGCCTAAAATATCACCTTTTCCTCCTCCTGAGTTTCCCAATATATAAACTCTCAGTGCTAATCCGAATCGAGTCCTCAACCCTGACGCAATACTGAAAGTGCCCCAAAATTTCCTTTTTGGATTAAGTCATCTCTCTCCTCCCAACATCCCAAACAGGCAAGGGGGTAACCACAGCAGAAAAGTGAGTTGCTTTTCTTTTTTGTGAATGAACAGGAAGGAAGATACACACACACACACACACACACATATTTGCGGGGAAAGAACATTCACTAGAGTTGAAGTTAAGCCACATTCTCTTACATTCGCATGAAGAGAGAAAGAAGGGGAGAAAAGGAGGGGGAAACGTTGGAATGGTGGAAAGGAAAAAAAAAAAAAACACAGAAAGAGAAAGGTTTGGTAGCCCTCTCATTACAAGTTGGTTGGGCATAATGTAAACACACTTCTGCCTTGCTTAATCACAGAGTGCCGCCGTTTAGGTTTCAAAGGCGGCAGTAAATTGGGCGTAGCTGAGTGGAGGCTAAAAATTAACCAGCCATCTCTGTTTCAATTTGTAAGAAAACAAAAGCGGAAAGAAATTATAAAAAGGGAAAGGGTAGGGAGGGGAAAAAAAAAGGAACAGAGGAGAACTGAACCACCGCAACCCAAAATGCAGGGTGAAATTGGAAAAGCAAAGAGGAGAGAGAACACAAAAGGAAAAGGAGATTTTGCAGAGTTTTGATTGTTTGTTTCTTTAAGACCTCTTCCACTGCAATACCTGCTCCCCCAACCCCCAGCAGAGGTGTTGGGGCTTGGGGCATCCACTCCCGGAGGGTCTCACTACTTCAGCTGAGACCCGCAGGGGAAGGGGCGGTAAAGGGGAAGAACGCAAGGGAGCTCTGCTCATTTTCACTCTCTACGAAATCGAATGACTTTTCTCCTCTCTGTCAGCCAAAACAGCTCCCGCCTGGGCATCTGGGCCCCAGAATCTGCCCGCCTCTGCCTTCTTTCCTCTTTTCTATTCATTCTGTTTCAGATCCCAGGGTTTTACACGCCCCTCTCTCCACCGAACCACTGCCCACCCCGCTTGTGCCAAATCTGGCTTCTCCCCAGGACTTGAAGCGAAGCTGCAGGAAAGCCGGTACCTGCCTCCCAATACTTTTTCTGACTCATTTAAAATCAGAGCAAGGAGAGGTGTTTTTTTTTTTTTTTTTGGTGATGGTGGTGGTGTTCCTCACAAACTCTCACCATCGCGGGCGTCCTGGCCCCAGTCCTAGGACCTGCAGCGTCTTTTGAGTCCTCCAAAGATGGAGAAGCACGAAAATCAAATCGGTAACATGGCAAATGAGCAGAGGAAGAATGGAGCAAGTGGAGGGAAACAGAAGGGAAAGGGGAACATCAAAGGAGCTGCAGGCCTCAGCAGAACGGGTGCACCAGTTAGGCCCCTGGTGTGTACATGCAAGGATCCCTTGGAAGGAAGAGGTACAATAAACAGAACAAATGCCAGCAAGTAAAATAAAATGGGGCGGAGGGAGAAGGGGGCATTGAGAGCGACCTACCCGGAGTGTGGACAAAGTAAGCCAGATAAAGATCCAGTTCTTTGATTGTGACTCCAATGTGATGTGGCTGCACGCACAGGCCGGGGTTCGAGCACTGGGGCGACTTGTAGAGCCGCTCCCCGTCAGTACTTTCCAGGGGGATCCCCTTAAACAAAATCACCATGACCAGGTCCAGCCTCCACACCTTGTCGGCCTGGCGAAGGCAGTCAATCCGCCGGATCTTGCCCTTCTGGTCGGGGTTGGAGAGCACACAGCAGGGGGGCTTCTTGCCCGTGATGGTCAGCACAAAGTCCTCCCGGAACTCGGGCCGGATGTCTTTGCGCAGCTTGGCCAGCAGCCGGGATGCCCACTTCTGCTTGATCTCGGGCTTCTCGCCCAGCAGCTCGTCCTTCACCGCCCGCTCCTCGTCCTTCGACATCCGCTTCTCGTGCTTCTTGAAGTACTTGCGCTTCCGCGCCTGCAGGTTGAACCAGGTGTAGGAGAAGGCGCGGACGTGAGGCAGCAGCGCCTCGATGAACGGGTGGAACTCATCCTGCAGGCGGCAAGCCGGGAGCATGCGGGGCGAGGGGAGACGGGAGGAGGGGAAGACGGGGTGAGGGGGGGAAAGAGAAAAGGAGAAAAGAAGCGTTAGAAAGGGGGCACAAGGAAAATCGCCTTCTCCTCCTCCTCCTCCTCCCCCCCCACCCCACGACAATTTTCTCTTGCAATTGTTCTAGGAAAGTGTGGTCTGGAGCCGCCACCAGCCTAGCCTGCCGCTCGCTCCCATCTCAGCCTCAGCAGCCAGACAGAGACACCCAGAGCCTGAGCACACACCTATTCTCTCTCTCTCTCTCCCTCACTCACTCACACACACGCGCGCACAGACAACGTTGCCGTCCACACACACACACGCTGCTGGTATCCCCGCCAGGCTCTGTCGCGCCCATGACATCTCCATGTTCTATGCAGTCTCGAACTCGTGTCAGCTCGCCCCGGCACGAAGTCCAGTCTGCACGAATGCCCGTGGACGCACACGCGGGGCAGGCGAGGGCCGCTTCACGCCCCGACACCGGTAGGTTTTTGGCCACCCCCAGAAGAGCGAACATGACATCCACGAGTCAGCGAGCCAGGAAACGGATTTGGCTTCCCCCTCCCCAGGCTGTTTTCATTCTCTCTTCTGCTCCGATTGGAACATCCACCCCAGCATTTTTTAAATCAGATCTAAATCCTAAATATGTGATTTCAGCTTTGTTATCGACACCAATACTAATGTTAACCACAGTCATAAGGAACAAAACGCTTCTTGTTAGCACAAATAAGGTGGTGGTCTCAGCCACAGTAGGGTTAAAAGCTACGGGGGGCATCCTGTGCCCCGTCCCCACTGACCCCTTCACCCTCTTTCCCACTCAGTCAGGTGACAGAGGGCCGGGCTCTCGCTTTTTGTTTTGTTTTTTTTTTTTTTCCTTTTTTCTTTTTCTTTTTTGCTTGTTTGCTTGTTTGAAGTTTAAATAATAATTGATTTCTGTTTACAAAAATAAAACTGGAAAAAAATAAATAATTACCATTGATCTGAAGCACCCGGCAAAGCCCAACGCCCGATTCTGAGCTTCTGGACTCAACAGAGTTGTGAGTTGGGGGCGGGTGGGGGGAGGGGGCGGGGGAGGAGCAGGGGAGGAAGGTAAATGTTTTAAAGGGGGTTATTATTGGTGTTCTGGGGACTAGGGGCCGGGCTTGGGTGGATTCTCAAACCCTTCCCCCTCCCCCCCCCCCCCCATGCTCCACTGCACAGAAGGGGGAAATTAATATTTTTTTTAAAGGAGCAAAAAGAAAGGTCAGGGATAGCAAGCAGAGAGAGGGAGCGAGTCGATTACCACACACGCCAGGTAAACAAAAGCCAACAAAAAATTTTTTCTTTTTTCAGTTTCACCCCCTGTGCATCCGCTTCCAGCTTTTTAAAAAAATAAATAAATAAAAGAAAAATATACAAAATTTAAAAGTCAAAAACCTACCTCCCACCCCACCCCACCCCCAACACACAACACGCCCTACCCCACCCCTGTGCAAAACAAAAACAAAAACAAAAACGGGGGTGGGGGGGATCGGCAGCTGAAGAAAAAGGCTTTCGGCTTTGGCAGCGGCACAGGGGTGTAAACTTCGGGCTGCCTCCCTCCGCCTCTGAGCCTGATCGCAGGCAGAGGGGGAGCTCACAGATTCCCGGGGAAGAGGACGAGTTCGGACCGGCTGCAGACCGTCGCTGGCAGAAGCGTGCAAAAGAGGGAGGGAGCGAGGGAGGGAAGAAGGGAGGGAAGGAGAGAGAGAGAGGGAGAGAGGGAGGACGTGGATGGGGCTGTGTGTGTGTGTGTGTTGTGTGAGTGTGTGCGTGTTTGTGTGTATGTGTGTGCGCTGGTTGGGTTTGGGGTTTTTTTTTTTTTTTTTGCTTCTTTTCTCTCTCTCAAACTCCCTCTCTCTCTCCCCTTTCATGCTCAATCCCCATCCATTCGCTGGTGCCAAAGCCAGTAAAAAGGGTGGGGGGGAGAAAGGGGGGAGGGAGACAGAGAAGGATCCACCTATTTGGCAAAGAGACATCCTCGAGCAGCCAATGGCTGCGTCCAAGGGGAGGAGGGAACCGGGCGAGCCGAGAGGGTGGGGAGAGCCCCCGGCAGTTGGAGACCAAAAACAATTTGCCCAATCGACAAGTTCACGTCTAATGAACAAGCAAAGTCCAGCAGTTATGAATTTTTCATTCCAGGCTCCTACTCGGGTCTATTTGGCAGTGGCCACCCAGCAAATCTGAAGGGGGTTGAGGGGGACTGGGACTGAGAAAGACATAGAATTTTTTTTTAAGCCAGAAAAATAAATAAATAAAGGCCTGACTCCGGGCGGGCTGGCGGGCGGGAGGGAGCCCCAGAAGGCCTTGGGGAAAGCAGCTGCGCCTTCTCTCTGTGTTTTGGTTTCAGTCTCTTTCTCTAAGACCCGCACACTCTTTTTCTGGTTCTATTTCTTTTTTTATTTATGGGACGCACAGGGGCGAGTGGAAGTTTTCCTCCCCGGCCATACACACGAGCCTGCCTGCCGTGCTATGAATAGAAAGAGAAGAAGAAAGAGAGCTTGGAAAGTGCCCATGCCAGCAGCACTTCCAGGGCAGGGACCCGGCGTCCAGGGTGCGGCCACCCCTTCCCCCAGGCTGGCGGCGCTCCCCGGAGCGCTCCCAGACTGGGAGGCAGGCCCCCAGCACTGCCCGGCCTCCCTCTCCCCAGCCCCCATCCAGCTCGGTGCCTCCCTCGGCCCACACCCAGCCACACACGCTCCATTAGCGGTGAAGAGGGATGCCAACGCAGTGCAGCTCCGATGGAGAAACTGCAACAGTTTATTAAAATAGCCTCCTGTCACAGCACTCCGCTGACAAGCACTACACTCAGCCACAAACACAGCAGCCAACCCCAGGGGGAAGTGACAAAGTCAGGAAGGTGGACACGACTTCCAGACCCTGAGCCTCGCCACCGCCACCCCCGAACCACCAGCGCCTCCTAAACTCTTAGTTCTTTGCGCTCTCCAGCTCTGCCTGCTCCCCTTGCTCTGTGTTTAGAGTTCCTTGGCTGGAGGAGGGTGAACACTCACCTATGCCCTGTTCAATTCAGATTAAAGGGCCCAAACCATACGGAGCAAGGTATAAGAGCATAAAATAAGAAACCTAACGGAAGGGAGGCAGCTAAGAAAGGAAACAAGGCAGAAGAGAGCCCTGTCAGGAAATGTGAGACAGCCTTGGGGAAACCGAGTCACCCGAATGCGCTCCCCGGGGGCCCCTGCTCTGGGCCTTCCTCCCCGGTGGGAAGGGGAGCGTGGGGCAGGGCAGCTAGGAGAGTGGAAGTCTCTGCGGGGTCCTTTCTGGTAGGGGCTCCGGAGCAGCCAAGCTTTAGGCCTTTGTAAAGCAGTTAAGGAGGAGACAGTTATTAAAAAAAATGCAAGAGCGGAGGAGGAGGTTAACACCGACTGAGGGAGGCTGACCCTACTCAGAAACCAGTTCCTGCAGCTGTCCTCTCCCCAGGTGAGGCTCAGCCCTCAGCTGGCAACAGAAAGGTCACTGCTCACTCTCGCCCCTTTCTTCCCCATCTGAAACCCTCAGTGGCCTTTAAGCCCAGCGGAAAGATTCGAGGAAGAGGGCCAGGGGTGTGCCCCAACAGAACATGCAGCCCTGAGCCATTGCTGGACCCAGACAATGGGGAAGGCGCCACCCAGCACCTGGTACCCCAGGCCAGGCCCTGACTGGCCTGAGTGAGGTCATGGGCTGCCCGAGAGAAACAGTTAAGAGGGGAGAGAGCAAGAGGCAGGTGTCACTGCAAGACAGGCCTCTTAGGGTGGCATTCAATAACTAACATCACGTTAATAACCACCTTCGGTCCAATTAGCCAAAGATGTTAACTGAGTAACATAAGATACCAAACCTTGCTTCTCCATCTCAAGATGAGATGAAACAAAAAATAAGTAAATGAAGTCAAGATGAGATGGTAGAAACTACAAGTGAGTTTATATTTGGCATGGTATGTTTCTCTGGTATTTTGATTCATACTAAATGCTGGACACCGAACAGAAAATGGCCAGAGTGAGCCTCCTGAAAAATTCTATCATGCTCCCCTCACAGACCACCCTGCCAGGTGCTCAACATGGGTCAACTCTGAATCCCAGTGGTACAGTTGGGCAGGTGGCAGGGGAGATGATGGGTAGAAGGATTCCACTGGAAGTTAGGGAAACAGGACAAGATCTTGGATGAAGGGAGAGGTCAAAGGTCAATGGAATGGTGGAGAGACTGGACAGAAAAGTGGCCCCGGACAACCAGTGGAGTATCTCAGTGGAGCCTGGGGACCCACTGTGCCCCCTCAACTCTCCCTTAACAGTAGGAGCAAGGTGGCCCTTCCCAGGGGAGGAACGGGGAAGGAGAACAATCACCATTTGTTCTTCACCTGCCCTGCTGGTGGGGTGGCCAGCAACCTTGAAGGTGGGCTGAGGGACTCCCAGGCAGCACTCTCCCCTCACCCTGCTCCTTCAGAGGGAGGCCTTCCTGGGTGAGCAGCCAGGGGAGGGTGTTGAGAAGATCTCTCTCCCTCCTGCGGGGCACACTGAGAAGAATTGCTCAGGTTCCATGAGAAACACTTGGTGTGCCCCACCCCTATAGCCCCCTCCTCCTGAATGCCACTGGTGGCAGCTCTGGGTCCTGGACACGCCCCTCAGAAGCCCCAGACAAAAGGGGACTGTCCCCCTTTTGTTACAAGAGCAGAGAGGCTCCTTCTGGAAGATTACCTGTCCCAGACCCAGCCTCCTTCTCTTCTCCCCTTGGTCTCAGGTCTCGCTGGGAGCTCAGATACTCTGCACCCTGCACCCCGAAGACAGCCAAGACACACTCACACCAAAAAAACCCTCTGAGGAGTCAAGGCTTCTCCAGGGCTGAGTCACCCACAAATGCAAGGGCTCAGGGGCTGGAGGGAGCAAGGGGACAGGCAGGCCTTGGAGGAGGAGAGGGGAGGGAAGAAAGGGAATGAGAGAAAAAGCAACGAAGGGGTAAGGAAGCCAGTGATGTTGGTGAGAGAGCAGTGAGCAAAAAAAGAAAATTGAAGACAACAAAGGAAAAAACTTAGGCAAAATTTGGAGGGGAAGGTATTTTCCCTCATTTAAAACAAAAATCTGAGAAGTCAGAGATTAGACTTTTAAAATTCACATGAGCTTTTAGTTTGTGGAAAGGAATTTTTCTGCCTTTGCTCGAGAAAGGCCTCTCTCATTACTGTCACGTATATAGAATTTGATTTTTTTTTAAAGCAACAGTTTTCACGGAAACATTTCTGAAATACCCGTGCTGGTTTTAGCCATCACTAGGAAAAATGTGCCTTCAAAAGAAAAAGAATGAACAGGCCGCAGGAGGGGAAAAAAAAGAGGACTAGGGAGAGGGAGAAAGAAAGAGAGAAGGAAGACCAATCCTGAGAAAAACAAGCTGGGCCCAAAACTGCAAAAAGAGAGGACAGAGAAGGAAGGAAAGAGGACACAGCTGAAAAGGAAAAATGAGCAAGGAGAAAAGATAAGGACTCTAGGACAGGGGCGAAAAAAGAGAAAAAGAAGAGGATGAGGAAGAAGGAAAACTAGCTAAAGTGACTGCTTCTAGCTTGAGAAAGTTAAATGTGTGGTTTTTCCAAAAATCGACAGAACCAAAGAGGCCTTGTGGATTATTTGAGGGAAAACAGGGACATGTGTACAGAATCTCACTCATATAGACAGTATTCAAAATCTTCAAGGAAACAAAATAATTTTCCCAGCCTGAGACAGGTTTTGCAATTGACTTATACCTGCCAATAGTGAAACACCTAGAAGTGCAAAAAACTGATATCTTTAAAAACAGGGTCCCTGTTTGGAGGTCATCTTATCTTAAAAAAAAAAACAATTCTTTTTGTCTACATCCTGCCTTCTTTAAGGCTCAGATTTATTCTTTCAGACTCTGGACACATACTAATTTTATATCTGTCTGTGTTAATTTGGAGAACTATACGCAAAGAGAGCAAATGACTCACAAAACCTACTTAGGATTTACCAGACATATCAGGATCCATTGTACTACTGTATATCTGCAGCCTAGTGAAAAAAGACACAAGAAATTTTAAAAGGCCACAGATAGAGACCTGATGAGCCAGTTTAATTCCTGGGATTTTATAAGTCAGCCTGGGTCTGAACTGAAAAGAAGCTAACTACATATCTCTGAGCCCTCCCATCTTGTTCCACAGAAGGGGTACAAGAAAGCAGTGGCCCGACTCCCCGACAGAAATGGAAAGAGAACCACCGTAGGCAGCAAAAGGAAGGGGCTGACTGCTTATCTGAGAGGTGGGTGGGGCCTCCCCTTGCTGGGGGGGCAGGCAGGAAGGGGCTCTGCAGCCAGTGTAAAGTCATCCAAGCCTCTGGAATCGCCAAGCATGGAAACCAGAAAATGCACATTGCGAGGAGGCTCGAAGAATTTGGACAAAGCGGGTTTTTGGCTGACTTGGGCCTGTTTCCCTCTGCTCAGGAATGGCGGCCCGGACAGGGTTTTCTGGCACCCTCAGCTGGCTGAGTGGACTTGCCCCACACCCTGGGCTGAGTCTAGGACCAGGCCTGCCTCAGAATCAGGCTGTGCTCTCCTCTCCTCTGAACTGACCCCCACTCCTTCCCTTCCTTTTCTCCTCAGGACTACAAACCCGAGCGGTGGCCTGGGATCAGGCCAACAGGCAGCGTCGTTCTGGCTCCGAACACCACCCTGCTCCAGGCACATCTCCCTTCTCCCTCCTGGCCCTGAATAAAATCGGGTGGGAAGGGAGGTGTTGGGGAAGACAGTCTATTCTCTCTAGTGCAACTGGAAATTGTTTACTTTCATTGTTTACAGAGTCGAAGAAGCAAAACCCTCGTCTTTAATTCACTACCTAGACTGAAACTTTCTTGTATTACCAAATAGATGCAAAAGCCGGGCAGGTCGGAGCCCAGTCGTCCATCCAGGGGTCTACTTGGGGATGGGAGCCTCCGAAGATAAGAACGCCCAGGACAGATGACAGCCGAGGGCTTCACAGGGCGAGGGCAATGCGAAGCCTGAGCCTCACCCACCCACCACGTTGGTCTGCAAAGTGTCACTCCTGGTGACCAAGGGCCCGGGGAAGAAGGAAGAACCCCACAAGCCAACTTTACAACTTTCACTAAAGGAGAACTGAAAAACTGACAAGAGGCACGGGAAGGGGAGACAAGCACGTGAAGATGAGGTCTGTGCCCAGCTCATTGTGAAAATATCTGGAGGGCAAGAGAGGAGGCCAGAACAAACAGCAAAATATTGAAAACCCAAAGCCCGGCCACCAACTACCGACCCCAGAAAAAGCCTAGGGATCCTCCAGGGAGGACAGTCCTTTCCCTTCCCCCACCGCTCGCCCCTGCGCTTTGGAGGCAACTCCTGCGGCCTTCACAGGTCCTCTTGGTGGGCTCCTGTCCTGACACCCCCTTGTTTGCCGGGTCTATTGCCTCTGCCACAGGAGAAAAGGGCCAGGGCAAGAGGGGAGTTTCTCTGAGCTCCGGGTGCCCTCTGCCTGGTCTGCACTCCCCTCGGCCCAGAGAGAACCTCTTTCTTGCAGTTGCTGTGGCAACAGGCAGTGCCCAGAGCCTGGGGCAGAGAGCCGGTGGCCAGGATGGGAAGAGCCCGAGGTTTTCACTGCTCCGAGGGCTCGGGGAGCTGGGCGGGCCCTGTTCAGGGAAGCGGCTTCCCCCAAATGCACAATTTTAGGAGTTGGAAGGAAGACATTTTTCAATCTCTCAAAATGCATTGTCCCCCGCCGCCCAACTATTTTATTATCAGGATCACTGCCAAGGAAATCCGAGAATCCTCATTCCCCTGGTGTGGAGCCCCTTCGGAGGCTGGCACCAGGGTGCTCAGAGCTTAGGACTGTGCCCACCCCTCGGCCACAATCCATCCCTCACTGGCTCCCTTTCTTTCTTACCCTCTCTCCCCCTCTTGTGTCCTCCAGCTCCAACACAAACTGTTTGCATGGGAAGTCTCCCTCTATGACCCGATTCAGCACACACAAGAGAAAACTGTGGGCGACAGACCCGACGTCCTAACGAACTTGAGTTAATTAATGCTAAGGAAGAAAAGAGGCGCCCTCGCTCTGTTGAATCACGGTTCACTAGCCCTTTCAGTTTGCTGTGGGTGGAGGAAAAAAAAAAAGAGGCTTTTTGGTTCAAATATTTTTGGGGGGCGAAGGGAAAACAAAAACACCGCAGAAGGGCCGTGGAGGGCGAAGCTGTCAGTACCTGCCCAAGGGAGCCGAGGCAAGGGTAGCCAAGCGCTCTCCCCCGAGCTCTGGGCCTGAACGGTGCTGGGAAGGCGAGAAAGGGTTGGATAGGGGAGGGGATTATCCACTGATTGCCAGCTTGTTCAAATAAATCGCTCAAGAAAAATTACACTGTCAGACTGCAAGACACAGACACATACATATATATTTTTTAAAGCCCAAACGCAGCAACTTGATTTCATCAGAGCCGTGAAAATGTTTTAACAGTGCAGAAAACTGAAGTACGGATGGCATAAGAACAAAAACTTTAAGTGTGCAGAAAAAAAAAAAAAAAAGACGAGGTGGTAATGGGGAGGGGAGAACAGCTGCAATTTTGTTTTCCAGATGTTGACAGCAAAATGTAATTGGCATGGAACATCTTCCTTACCACTTTTTATCCTTTGGTCCTGAGATGTTAAAATCCCACAGCTAAACCTAAGTCTGCAGAGTTTCCAGGCGCGGTGCACACGTGGATGGGTCAGGAAGTCTCCGTGGGCCACATGCCTGCGAGTTTTTTTTTATCAGCCCACTAACTTTTACAAGCCCTCCCACCATTCCTCAGTGGGGAGACCAGAGCAAAACAGGGTGGAGAGCATTGTTATTTATATAATAGTTATTATTATTTTGTAACCCTCGGCCTTTACTTTTGAGGCTGTGCCTTCCTTTAAAAAAATACAACAAACTTTTAAACTTAAGTGTGACACACAGAAAGAAAGCACATGGTTCTAAGGCTTCCACTCAATATGTTTTCACAAAGTGAACACACCTGTATACCCCCACCCAGATTAAGAAATAGAACATTTTCAGCACCGCTCAAGGGGCCTTCAGTTTTTCAACTCCAGTGTTCTCATAATTCATATGTCTTAGAAATAGATCCTGCCCACACCGGTAGCCTCAAATTTGAGCACCTAAGTATACACGTGTGTTACAGAGATGAGTGCACTACTCATGTGACCATAAAAATTCATAGTGTAAAGAAGCCTCTTGAATCCTCACTGCTGCAGAGGGGTATCTACACCTCTGTCTGTCTCTTTCTGTGCCTGCCCTACTCTGATCCCTTCAACAGGGCAACCAACTGCGCAGTGGGGTTAGCAGACTAGCAGGGCAAATGTGGGAGACATACAGGGCCCACCAAGCTCAATTCAACAGAATAGCCACAGTGACTGAGGGGGAGTAAGCAGGCAGGAACTGGGGGGCCCTGGTATGCGTGGGTTGTAAAAGAAACGTGGCTCTGCAGAGTCAGGGGTTCCTGAAGAGTGAATGAGCATCTATCAGGAGAGACTCTCCTCATCCCTGTCCAGAAGAGCCTCCCAGGGAGAGGAAGGGGGTGGTGTCGGCAGAAGGGGGCCTACATTGTGAGGGGGTCCTGAGGTGGGGCTGGGAGGCCCAACTCTGCTGCAGCTGCCTCCACCTTCCCTGAATCCAGCCCCAGCTGGCTCCCCCGTCACTTTCACTCGCACTAAATTTACTTTATAATTTTAAAATTAAATTTTAAAAAAAGCAGGAAAGAGAAAGCACTGAAGGCAAAATACCTCCCACAATATCTCTCCGAGGAGGAAAAAAGTTTCTGCTTATGTAAAAAAAAAAAAAAAAGAATGCAAGGGATTGCTGAAAAGTCTAAGCACCGAATAACAAGGAAAATAAAAGAGGAACACATTTAATTGAAAACACCTGAGGTAAATAAATAAATAACTCCCTCTGCAACTCAAAGCCACTGTACAAGCCCCTTACCCCCAATTTCTTGCCCACTTTCACCTTTCCTTTCTCCTAGCAGCTGTGTCTTCCCGGAGCTTGGCAGAAGCCTCTCTTCCTTTCAAGCCCGCCCACCCCCTACACCTGGGGGAATGACCAAGGCAGCAGCTTCCTCTCTGAGGAGCCTGGAGCAAACCTCTGCAATCCTTATGAAGAGCTTCTTCTTTCTATTCTCATATCTCCCTAGGCTGTTCCCACCACTGCCCTGGACCCTGCAGTCCTGCCCCAAATCTAGGCCCTGTGGTTAGCAGCACCATGGTGGGGCTGGACGCCAGGCCCAGCCCAAGTAGGCAGCTCTCCCCTCTACTAAGGGCACAGGGCTGCCAAGGCAAGCTCTCGAGGACTGAATTTTCTCTTCCTATTGCATATGAGGTTGGAAAGAAAGAACTGTTCTGCTTCATTTAAAATATGACAAGGGATCTGAGCTCTATGAGCCTACAATCTTTAGAAATATTTGATTACTTGTTTTTTGGGGGGGGCGGGGGGGAGAGTTGCAGGGCAAGATTCTGCATCTGAGACTCTACACCCGACAGCCACCGGGTTTGACTCTCCCACCAGCCAGCGGCCAGGGAAACACGCCCTCGGCTGGCACGGGGGTACCAGAGCCCGGCTCCTTTCTTCCCTTCTTTTTTAAATCGCTCTAGCGAAAACCAGGCAGTGGGTCAGGGCCCAGAGGCGGGGGAGGGACGAGGAGAGGGTTGTCTCTGAAGAGGGGGGAAAAAGGAAAGGGAGGCTCCAACTCCGGGAGAAGAACGGCGGCAGAGGCAAGTTTCCCGGCTTGTGCCAGTTTGGGGATTTGCGAATCAGACCAGAGCGGAGGGAAGGCAGTTGAGGGAAAAAAAAAAAAAAGCCTGCATTAAAACTAACCAGCTTTGCCTAAAAGTGCGCCTTCCACCCTTTAAATAAGACAATGCTGAGGGGAGAGGAGAGACGAGTTATTTCTCACTCTTTAATTATTCCAATGCTTAGCATTATTAAAAAAAAAAAACCACACACATTAGCCAATGATATATTCTAACCCTCAACAAAGCTGGTATTTTTCTCTGATTACAGACTTTGCCGTGGCAAACCCGGGCTCCGACGACAGAGGCAGTGCAGAAGCGCGCTCCTAAATGAGAGACAATTTTATTAAAATCATAATCATTCCTCGCATTTCTCTAGCGCCTTTTCAGCGGCAGATATCCCAGGTGCCCCACGCCGGTTCTACCAGGGAACCGGCGACCGAAAAGCTCAGTCGCCTGGCGAGGCTTGAGCTCCACCGACTGCCGGCATATATATCCCCCCCGCCTTTTTTTTTTTTTTTTTAATGCGTTTCCATTATCCAGCCTCTGTCTCACGTTAAGAAAAAAACAAAAAAAAAGTACAAAAACTCCTTTACAATTTTGAAAATAATTTTTTTAGAGAAGAGGGGAAATACGACCCGAAGAATAAAAAGAGAGGAAAGGAGAGCTAAGTGTGGTCTGGAAGCTTGGGGGGAGTGGATGCGGCGGGGATGGGGCACCTCTGGGTCAAGAGTACGGAGCACAGTGTCAACCGCTGCCCCGGGTCACCTCCCCAGTCGCAGCTGGAGAGGGCTGAGTCATCTGCACGTGGAAAAAGAAAAGGACCTAACACCATCAAAGCGCCCTGAAGTAATTCGGGTGACGAGAAGTCGGGTTTATGACTGGCTTCCGAGAGGCGGATCGGAGCGCTTTCTCTGAATGCCGGGGGCTGCTAGAGCTTGGCGGGGTGGGGGTGGGGTGGAGGAGGCGGGGGGAGGCTTTCAACTAGGGAGATGCCTACCAGACATTAGCCTCCCCTCCAACAGGTTAAGTCGGGGCCCACTCGGCGCACATGTTCTTTTTCCACTTTTCCTCTTCTCCCCCCTGGCCTGCCCAGAAGTGCTGCAAAATGGCTGGTAGCAATGGGTAGAGAGGCCTTAGCGCCCCAAATTCAAGAAGTCAGGGCCCAGGGAAGGTGATGTCGATCAGAGTAGATCTGGAGGGGAAATTTTGTGTAAAGGTTCTTAGAAGCTGCGCAACTCCCGCGGCCTGAGGGCGGAAAAGAGGGAAAGGGAAAGCGCATTTTCTGCCACTTAGTCACATTTCTTCCCTGTGTTCGCCGGAGGCCAAACGCCCCCAAACCCAGCCAACCCTTGAAACAAACAAAAATGCTCCCCTGCTAAATTTCCCCCGCCCTTATTCACACACAAAAAGAGGCGACTTGAGGAGAGATGGGGAGGCTCGTCCCGAGGCTTAGGGTCTGGCGGCTGAGGCGAGCACGAGGGATTCTCTCCATACTGACGCCCCAAAGTTGCCCTCGGATTCTGGGGCACTTAAGCTCTAAACGTCCTTCGAGCGGCCAAAGAGCAGGAATCATGAATTTCGCATTCTTTGCAAAGCCCTATCTCGCATTATCGCCCGTTGGATGTCGAGAGGCCACCGGAGGAAGGGCAGAGGCCACTGCGGCCCCGAGCCCCACCCCGCGCGTCCGGGGAAGGGACCCAACCAGCCTCGAGGCCAAAACGCCGCCATCTGAGCCCCTCTGGCGCAGGCCTCCGGTGCTGCAAATGGCTAAAGTCCCAGCATGAGAACCAGGCCGGCCCTCGACGCCCGCGCCGGGTCCCTTTCTGCTGGGCCGCGGGGAAGGTTGGGCCGCGCTCCGGGCGAGAGGGTGTCGCGCCTGCGCAGTGCAGGGTCCGAAGGATGCCACAGCCCCCCTCCGAGTCTAGTCAGCGTCATTCTGGGACTTCGGCTGCGAGGCAAACGCCCAAAGCCTCGCCTGTTGCCACTTTCCCTTCACACCCGTTCCCAGGCTCCCCTCGCCTGCCCGCGATGGCAGCGGCCCTCTCACTCCTCACTCGGCGCTCGTTCCGAGCGGTTCCGCCACGGGAGCGACCCAACCTTGTGCCACAGACGCTTTCCGAATCCGGGGCTTTAGGACCCCGCTTCCCGCCTTTTCGCCCGGCGCACGCGCACACCCGACTTTGCTCAGGGCCCTCCAAGTATCCCGGCCATCCGCACCATCGAGGGCTGTGCGCGCCCCTCTACCCTATGGTGTGCGGCCCACGCAAGTGACGATAGTCAGCACCCAAGTTCCGTGCATGGAAAACACCCAGCCCTCCCCTTGCCTGAGCTCAGGGCAGGCCTCTCCACCACCCACACCCACCTATGTTCCCCCTATCCAAGCGTGAGCCATTTGAAACGGGTCGGGGACCTGTCACACGCGAAAAGAATACCCGGGAGGCGACAATGAAAGAAGCTGTTGGCGGCAGGAACCTGGCTAGGGGCATACCCTGGGGCTAGCACACAGGCACCGGCGGCGCGTCTCCGCCGGAGTTTCCACAGATATACAAGCGGACTAGGGGGCTTCAGGGCGACGTGAGGGACCTCCTGGATCCTCTCTTCCGGGCGCTTGGGAGAAGGCACGGAAGGCGATCTTTCTTCCGCCGGGCCCGGAGCATCCGGAGCGCTTTGGTTGAGCAGTGGGGCTATCTAAGGAGTCCTGGGACACCCTCCCCCACCTCCGTTCAGCCCTGCGCTTCTATTTTAAGACATCTCCCATCCCTCCAAAACCCACCCACACTCGCTCCTGAGGTCCAAAGTGCGCACAGGGAACCCGCCTCCAAGCCCCCGGGCGCACCTGAGGGAAAGTCCAGGAGGGCTGGTAGCGCGCGGCCTGAGCTGCCAAGCTGGACTCAGGGGGGGCACATGGAAGTTTCGCCCGAGATGCCGGGCGCGGGGCGGGGTGGGGGGGGCGTTAAATGGCCTCTTTGTGGAGAGGAATTGCGGGCCGTCACTCAGGATTAATTTAAGCAGCAACAGCAAACACACCAAAAAGCAATGTCTCGCCGCCAGCACCCACCCCCGCAATTGTGTTTCGGGTAGGGCTGAGGGATTCAGTGATGTAGCTCGGCCTTTCGCGGGAAGGGGGGTCCCTAGCCTTTAAGAACGACGGGCGTCCACAGTTGTGGGGGGCAACTCCCGCCTCGCCCCACGGCCCCTGCAAGGAGAAATGTGTGTGTGCGCGTGTGTTTTTTGCATGTTTGGGAAGAAGCCGAATAGGGATGGTAAAACCCAAGTACAAACGTGGAGCGGAATGGGGGGGAGGTTCTTACTTGTAAGAAATATATATATAAAGGTACAAATTTCCAATATAAATATAGCACATGCAGGGGCGCCACTGGGCACCCGTTCTGGGGCGTCTCACCTGAGCCCCAGGGACATTTGGGGAGGCGGGTGTTCCAAGAGAAATGGAAGCGGTGGGAACTAGGCCTCCGGGTCCCAGTCCCCTCCCCTCCAAGCCTGAATGCGGCTTTGCCGCCAGGTGCCCTGGGCGGCCTGGCAGGTGTGCAGCTCACGTGAAATACACGCGTGTGCAGACTGGGGAGGTGCGTGCCCGCGTGGGCCTGTTGCCATGTGCGTGGGCACCGGCAGTTCCTGCAGGCTCATCTACCCACCTAAGCTCGGGACCCCCAGTGCCGGCGCAGGGCAGTACTCGCGCTCTGAACACCGTTCAGGATGCAAGCAGGAGTGCAAGTGTGTGATGTGTGTGTGTGTGTGTGTGTGTGTGCGCGCGCGCGCGCGCGTCTGTGTATATGTATGTGTGCCAGTCCCCCATCTGATGTTGGGCAAGGGTATATATTTATGGAAGGTGTGCTTCCAGCAGTCCCAATGGGGTGTGGGGCCTGCGTATGCGCAGAGCAGGCAGTGCCTGGGATCCCGGTCGCCGGCGCCAGGCTAGGGAACGTTGGCCACTCGGGTCTGAGCTTCTGTGCTAGAGCTTGCTTACGTGCGTGCGCAGACCCGGGAGTGCGCCCACCCAGGCGCCCAGTCGGGGCCGTTGCGCCGGGTGTGCGCATGTGCTTGCCCTAAGAGCCGCCACGTGCGCAGGGGCCGCCGTCGCCGCCACGCTGAGCCAGGATTTGGCCCCTGAGCGGGCCAGGGGGCAGGGCCCGCCGCCGCCCGGCGGGTCTCAGCGGGATGTCGTTGGAGCGGTGTTGGTTTTGGCCGTGGCTGCTCTAATGGGGGAAGCCCCGGGGAGCGGACGGGGGTGGAACAAAGAAGGGGAAAGCAAGGGAAAGAGGGCTGCAGAGGAGGAGGAGGAAACGCACTGGAATGCGGAGATCCCTGGGGAGTAAGGGTGCAGGGCAGCCCAGGTCCCCTGGGCATGGCTGGGGCCGAGGGACTTGCCTGGAAGCCTAAGGCTGCCACTCCCACCCCTCACTGTAGATGGAGACATTAGTTTTGCCGACACCTCTCTGCCTTCCAGAACCCTGGCCCCAGCCAAAGGCTCTGCAGGCTGCAGCCACCACGGGCCACAGCAGCAAAGTGACATTTGGGCTGGAGGGCATGGTTCGCGTTTCCTCAGTGGAGGGCAGACCGTTTGAGCCTTTTTAAGCAAGGAACCGGGAGGCCCCTTCCCCTGTTTTTTTGCCTGGGTTGCTTAGGACCTCAGTTTTCCCCATCTGGGGAATGGGAAGGGAACTCCCATGGGGAGGGTCAGAAGGAGGAATGTCAGTTGCATAGGACTGGGTTGAAAAGCAGGGTGATCTGTTTCAGTCTTGCTTGCCCCTGGGGGCCTTGCTGAGTACTTCCTGCCATCCCACTTCTAGCCTCCTGACCTTGGCACTTAACCTTCTGGCCTCTGTTTCCTCATCTGTAAAACAGGTTACTCATACCTGCCTCCCGCTGGGGAGGTTACAGGAGGTCACGTGCACCCGCCCACCCGCTGCCCAGGCATAATTGCTCTGGAGTTGCTAGCTGTTATTTTTATTGTGAAGTCTATGGCTGTGACAAGCTGTGACGCTTGGTGTGATCGCGTGAGGCTGGCTGTGTGTGTGACTGTGCCGCTGTGTGTGTGTGCGTGTGTGTGACAGGTTGTGTGTGAGACTGTGCGTGGACGACAGATTGTGCCGGTGTGCGGCAGTGCCTGTGACAGGCTGTCACTGCGCGACAGACTGCGGGTGGCGGGGTGTTGCGCGTACCGACTGTGAGTGGAGATGAAGTGGTGTGTGGGGCTGGGACCAGGGACCCCCATAAACCTACCTCAGTGAGGGTCTGGCTGACAGACGAGGAGATTCTCGGGACCTGGGGGTAGGTCAGTCCAGTGTCCTGTCCACCTTGCCCTTTCTATTGTGCAGCGGGATCCCACCTGCTTACAAACCTTGGGAGGTGACCCTATGATGGAGCCTACCCCTCCCCAGGGGGACGCACTATGTCAGCTCAGATACCCATCTCCACCCCAGGAAGGTCATCAGGATCCTCAGGGCATGGAGGATCCTAGGCCCGGCTGGCTTTGGTGAGGGACACACACCCTGAGCCTGTTTTCCACAATTTCCCTGAGCTCCAGGCCTGGGGAGGGCTGGTGGAGACCCAGAGAAGGAGGGATTTAGGGAAAGACCAAGAAAAGCCAAGAGAGAAATGGAGGAAGAAGATGAGAAAAACAGAGACTTCCTAGGAACTGGCGAACCTAGAGTTGCTTGAGGTCTGGGCCTCCAGTCAGGGTGGACACCCATCAGGTTTTTGGAAATGCCAGCTGACACCTACAAGCATTGCTTGTGCCCCAGGCCTTGTGCTCAGACCCCACTTTTAAGGGACTCACTGCTCCCTTCACTGATTTCAACCCAGTCACTCTTCTAATCAGTGTGGGATTCTGCTTCTTACACCCCTTCCTGGGGCCAAGCGCCTCCTTCTACACTTGGAGAAACTGAGGCTGAGAAAGGGGAGGGGACCCATCTGAGTACCCACTCATGGCCAGGAGACCTGAGAAATCAGGACTCCAAGCTTTGTGTCATGCACTTCCCCAGTGTGGAAAAACCTCACCAGCTGGAAAAACCCCAGGGCCTGTGGGTTGGGGGCAGTACCCTCCAAACCCCACCCTGCCCCCCTCGGTGTGTCATTATGTGTGCGCTGGATGTATGTTCTGGGGAGTGCTATGATCCTCGGCTGTCACGTGTCTGGTGTCACAAGCCACGGCATGATGTGTATGTCCCTCTGCTAGTGTAGGCCTCTGTGTGTCTGTGTGTCCGTTCAGGACCAGCCCCTGCCAGAGAGAGGGGAGAAGTGTCGAAGCACCCCCCCACCCCACCCCCCCGAAAGTGTGTCTTTGATACTTGCAGCCTCGGCAGCGAAAAACAAGTTTCCACAGGGCCGCCTTGGGCTGAGGCCAGGCCGTCCTCAAATAACATTTGAAGTTACTTAGCAAACTTTGTTTAGTGCCGAGAGAGGCGGGCACCAGGCTGGGGTGGGTGGGGGGGGCGGGCAGTAAACCGGTTCCTCCTAAGGCCCTTGTCCCTCTGTGGGCACAAGTGCCTAGCATGGGGCTTGGTTCCCCCAACCCCATCTCTGGTGAAGGGGAACAGAAATCTTCAAGCCCAGGGTGGGAGGGGGTAGGCTTGTCGGAGCAGGGGTGGGAGCACCCTCCAAATGAAGCCTAGCTCTTCCCATTTCTGTCCAGACCCTGGGCTTGGAGAGAAATGCCCGCCTGGTCTCCCTGGGGCCCAGAGGCTGACACCAGGCCCTAGGGTCAGTTCAGAAGTGGGAGTGTCTGCACTTCTCCGTCACCCACTTTCTGCAGCCCAGCTCTGCCAACCTCGAGGCTGGTTGCACGAGCTGGCTTGAAGCATGTTTCCTCCTCCAGATGCACACACACAAGCACCCAGAAAGCCCCCTTTGAGCCCATATGCTCGGCCCCCCAAACCCTCTCTTCCAAGGTCCCCAGCCCCAGGCAGCAGAGGCCAGAGAGCCAGCAATGGCAGGTTTGGAAGTGAGGTTGGCGCCTATGGGAGGGGGAGGGGAAGGAGATGCCAAAAATGGTGAGCCATTACAGGCAAGCAGGCGAGAGAGGGAGGAAGCAAGCAGGGAAGATGGAAGCCAGGCGGGCATCCTCTCTGAGCTCCGGGATGCAAAGGGGCAGCGGAAAAAGCAGGCTGGGCCCTTCCACGGAGCGGGCATGGGGGACAAGCCCCAGGTGGCACGCGGTGGGCAGGGGGCCCAGGAGGTGCCCAGCGTTCCCCCACCCCCACCTCAAGCTTCGAAATGGAGACTGGCAGCAGCAGCCGCTCGGCTCTGCCCGGGCATGGGGTGGGGGTGGCGGACAGGCAGGACGCCAAACCAAATGCCACCAGGCTGGGCACAAGGGTTGCCAGACAGCAGTGCCGACCCCACCAGCTCTGGTCCAGAGCCCTCACACCTGGAGCTTTGGGGGTGGAGGGAAATGGGGGTCCAGCGGTGGGAATTGGGGGTCCAGCAGACAAAGCTGGGTCCCCTCAAGCCATGGGCAGGTCCCCAAGACCCTACAAAGATGGCGCAGCCTGGCACTGCCAGGGAGACAGGCTGGGTAAAAATAAACTGGACCCGCCCCGAGGGAGCTAAATCGAGGGGCCCAGGTGGAAGTGCCACTCCGGGCCACCAGCTGCCCCAGCCCCACCCCCCAGCTCAGAGCAGCCCAGTTGAGAGCACCCAGTGTCCATCGAGTCCCGGTTTTTATAGAGAAGAGGCCCCGGCCATCTTATCCCCGGGTCTTAGGCCGGCAGCCACAAGTACGGATAACGGATGACCTCAGACAGCAGCAACAAGAGGCTGTGCGTTCCAGGCGGATGGTGCAGGCAACCAGGCTAAGTCACGTACCCCTGACCTCTGCACCGCCCCGTGGAGAGGGCAGAGGACCTGGTAGGCCGCACTTGAGCCATGGCAGAACAACCAAGTTGAAAGTCAACACTGAGCCACGAGGCCGCCAGACCACCTCCACTAAAAACCATGGCTGCCCAGCACTTCCGAGGGCCCTACCTGTTCTCGTTCCCCCATAACACCTATCGCAGTCTCAATACTGGACACTCCCTTGTTTATCGGGTTCACAGTCTACCCTCCCACCGGGGCTGGCACCTTCACTGATTTTGCTCCTTGCCGAGCCCCCAGGGCCTAGAACAGGGCTGGCACCCAGGAGGTGCTTAGCAAATATTTGTGGAAGGAATGCACAGGCCCCCGGCTGCACCCCCAGTACGCGGGCTCCGGCGAGGTGCCCGGCGAGGTGCCCGGCAAGGTGCCTGGCAAGGTGTGGGAGAGGGCGTTGGGCCCTGCCAGGAAGGTGAGGACAAGCCTGGCCGGTGGGTGTGCAAAGAGGGTGGGATGACCATCCACTCTCATTCTGAGCCCTGGGACAGAAGAAGAGCTGAAGGTCAGAGCTGTAACGAGGGTTCAAGGGTCAACAGCTAGGACACGCTTTGAATGGGGGCCGAGAGAGCCACTCTGAAATTTCATAAAGGTCAGAAAATTAGCTAGATTTTTCTCCCATCAGTAAGATTTAGGATAGTGGTGATCAGAGAAGAGAGCAAGACTCTACCACCTTCTAGCCCTTGGCCCTGATACAGGACACGTCTTCTCTGAATCTGTTTTTCATCTATCGAATCAAGCACTTCCTTCACATCAAGTACTGTTTAAAGCACTTGGGATAAACCAACTCCTCTGATCCTTTCCACAACCCTAGGAGAGGAAACTGAGGCCCAGAGAAGTTGAACGACTTGCCCAAGGTCACACAGCTACTGAGTAACAAAGCCAGGATTCACACCCAGGAAATTGGCTCAGAAGTCCCACTCTCCTAATAATGTCCAAATGTCCCAAACGCCAACAGAGCCGAAGTGGAGCAACCTGGTCTAACATACTGTCAGACACATACATGGGCACAGCTAACCCTCACCATATCCACCTCATGTGGAAGGATTCACGGAGACAAGCTCGGGAGGCACATAGCTCAGGTCAAGACACAGCGCACATTCAGCACACTTTGGCCATTGCTGCGATTCTGAGGACCAACACTCATGCACTTATTATCCTCTGAAAGGTTTTCTTCCTGTAGGACTCCATCAGCCACCTTTCTTCTACTCTTTCTCCAGAGTCAGAAATGAGGAGTCAACGGCCAGAGGATTAATGAGACAGCCGCACGGAGAACCAGAGCCTCAGGGGTCAGCCTCGCCTCCATCCTGGACTGTCTCAGTGGCTGCCAGAAGCAAGACTGTGAAACGGGGGCCCAGAGGCAGGGGTGTTGTGGGCAGAGGTGGGCATGTGGCCTCGTAGGAGTATCCCCCAGGCGTCAACGAACCAGCACTGGGACTCAGAGCTCTCAGTTCCATCAGGAGAGGCAGGGGTGGTTGGATCTGCCGCTTAAAGACAGCTGGGAGCAGGGCAGGCAGGTAGAAGGGAAGGTACAAGGAGGGCAGGTCTCACCTCTGAGGCTCCATTTCCAAGCAGGGCCAAGTGGCCCAGGTGCGAATGGGTATGTGGGTGTGACCCTCATCTCTGTGTGCTGGAGCAACACGGGATTGTGTACGTGCCCCACCATTTGTGCCCAGGCTTGTGTGTCTGTGAGGTGGGGGGAGGCGTGCATTTGTTGACAACACCTGGGTCCTGGTGAGCGAGAGTGTGAGACACTGTGCTAGCCAGACTTGTCCGGGTGTATTTGTGTGTGTGCACGCACGCGCTCTGTGGGTGTCAGGGGCTACCCGGGCTCAGGTGTGTGTGACTGTGTGTATCTAACAATATACTAGAGCCGAGTTTTTCCACTTCAGCCCAACGGTCGACATGAGGGCTGGATCATTGTTTGCGGTTGGGGTCACTTCTGTGTACTGCGGGTGCTGGGCGCCTCCCTGGCTCCCACCCACTAGATGCCAGCGGCAAACTCTCCTCCAAGTGTGATGACCAGATGTTTTCAAGCATCGCAAGGTGTGTGTGTATCACCGTGTGTCTGAGAGTGTCACTGCGTGCGTGTGCCGTGCACTTTTCGCCACATGTCTGCGGGGCTGTGTGCTGTTGGGTGGTGGCGGTGCCTGTGTCTCATGGTGTCTCATTGTGTGACCGTGCGTGCCCCAGAGTCGGCACCCATGCGCGTGACCCCGTGCATGGAGCCGGAGTTGCTGTGTTTGGTGTGGTGGGGGCATCTCTAAGTGTCTGTGTGTGAAGAGAGCCCCTCTGTGTGGGAACCCCAGTGTGTGTGTGCTCCTGTGTGCCATGCCTGTGTGACGACGTGATTCTTTGTGCCTGTGTATGCCAGTGACCATGTGCAACTTTGTGGGAGACGGACCCAGAATAAACCCCCAAGATGATTCAACTGAAGCCGATATTTGGATGGATCATCTCGGATGATTAGGCCCTCACCCCACCCCCCCAGCTCCTGGCTGCCCCGGACAGAAAGCTGCTTCCTGGGGCCAAAAGGGTGGGGTGCTCCTCCAAGTTGCCCCTTCCTCCAGCTCTGCTCCTGCAGATTCAGGTGGGGACAGACCCCCGCCTTTGCCTGATATGTGCCAGGAAGGCTGGCACGGAGCTTCCAACCGAGGGGGCAGGGTTCTGGGCAATGGTGGTGGCACTGCCCCCTGCCTGCTGCTGGCCACCACCCCCAGTCTCTGCTCAGGGTGGGGCCCAGTGGGGGGAGAGCTCCCCAGTGCAACCCCGGCTTCCGATTGGCTATGGAGCGCCGCAGTGCCCGCCACCCGCCTCCCCCTCCCCGGCTGGCGCAGCCACATCGGTAGTGATGGCAAACGCAGCTCGGAGTTCTGGGCACAGCTGCGCCTCGCAGAGGCCTGCCAGCCCCACCAGAAGCCAGACACCCCAGCTCCGTGCCCCCGACCCCTCCCCACCCGCCCGCCCACCCAACCCGGCAGCAAAGTCACCCCAGCCACTGCTCGCTCAGGCTGCCAGGCCCAGTCCACCCAGCCCCCTCGCCCACTGGGCCTGTGCTCCCTTTGGCCCAGCCCGCTTGGGGGCCCAGGCCCCTGCACGAGGCCACTCCCGCCCTCAGAGGGGCTCCTCCGGAGTGGGGGGGAGGCGGCAAGGAAGGGGGGCGGGGAAGGGGGGAGCTAGCCCTTCTTTTAGTGAACGCGCCCAGAGCTGGAGCCAAAAATCGAGGAGGAGAGATATTCAGACAGAGCCAAGATGCGTTTGGCAGGAGGAGAGAGAGGGAGAGAGGGAGCGGGAGGAGGGGACGAGAGAGGGAGGAAAGAGAGGGGGCAGGGGAAATCAGGGAGGGGGCTTCAGTTTCCAAACCATGCTCTCAGAGCCTCCGA
Organism: Bos grunniens; assembly: GCF_055505025.1. Taxonomy (NCBI): domain Eukaryota; kingdom Metazoa; phylum Chordata; class Mammalia; order Artiodactyla; family Bovidae; genus Bos; species Bos grunniens. The sequence continues at coordinate 12,644,049 of NC_141171.1, forward strand.
GGGTCAGCAGGGCGGTGCAGGGGCGGGGGACCCGGGGCCGACTTGGCCCTGGGGGCAGTGGGCTCAGGCCCATGGAGACAGCCGGACACCCCAGCTGGCCAGGCCAAGACGGACACAGGCAGAAGCCAAGATCAATGTGCGCCGGGCAGACAGAGCGAGGCCTGTGGGCGGCCCAAACATACACCCGCACCTCACCACACAACGGGCTTCTGTCCATGCTGGGCCAGGGGCAAGGGTGGGGCCCACAGCAGGGCCACCACGGCCGCCAGACCTCAGGGGAAGCCTTGGAGAGGCCGGCCCACTCCCAGCCGCTAGTTTGGTCGCCATAGTGGGCCCTTCGCAAGGTGCCGAGAGGCCAGGGGAGGCCACGGAGAGGGGTCCCAGTGGAGAAACACCAATCGATTGTCACCGGGACAAGCCCAGGACACACAGCGCCATGGGGGTGATACCTGTCGGCTCACACAGCGAAACGGGTACGCCCACACAGGTGGACACAGACAGGCCGCCCCACACAGTAAGACACACTGATACACACTTGTTGTGATGGCCAGACACAGGAGGCTTCGATCGATGATTTGTTTAGTGACGTACCGTAGTGGCACTATGACACAAAGACCACATCCGGCATCCTGACACCCATGGTGACACCCCTACCTCGGTGTCACCTCAATACACAGAGATGGAGCTGGGGATAACTCTCAGAGACAGCAGGCAGCATCCACTGGCACACCCTCGGAGACACAGGGACCCTCGAAAAGGGAGCCACACAGACACGCACAGCCACCTTCTGGGAAACGGTCCTCCGCGGCTCGCCATGCCGATGAACACACACGCGAATCCGGAAGACTCTGGGGAGCTGCTCAGGGGTGTCCCCCTACCTGGTCCCTTCACCTCTACATCCAGGGGTTTGGGGGTAGGAAAGCACAGACTACATTCTCTCCCCTCCCCCCGCCACTAGGAGGGACAGGACCCCCCTCCTCAGCGCTGTGCTGGAGGGAAGCACGGGAGTCCAGGCCTCCTCAGCCTCTCAGTCCAGCTGGAGGAAATTGTGAGACACCCCCCCCCCGCCCCCTGTGCCTGCACTTCAAGAGCAGAGGACAGGAATCAAGGGGACCAGAAAGGCCAGGCTCCCAGGGGGCTGGAAATGGAAGCCAGTGGCCCGACACTGACCACCAGGGAGCCTTTGCTGCCAGCCACAGCTGCACGCCCGCCCCCTGCCCATCCCCACAATGCCCACTGGACCCTGTCAAGTGCCCTCGTAGGGTCCCGCACAGGCATCCCATCCCCACGATGGGCCCAGGTGACGATATGCCCTGATGCAGACACAGAAATGACTCTGGAGCCACGAGGATGTCAACACCAGGACCCACCCAGATTCCTAGGTTTTTCTGACCCACTCACATCTGAAGACTCACGTGTATACACCCTTGCACACTCTGGCCCAAGGCCTCAGAGCCTGGCCTCAAAGCCAGCTTGGTCGAAGTCAGGGAAAGGACCAGGGGCAACTGAAGCCCCCCACGAATGCCATCTGGTTCCCACAGGGCAGCCCAGGTCTTGGCTCTCTCTCTGTCCCCTCCCTCACCCCCACTATCACCTCTCCCTGTCTTGAACTCCTGCCATCCATCCCTCCCGCGCCCCCACTGCCCTGCCCACTCACCTCCCACCCCCTGCCGCCTACTTGGCCTCCAGTAGCCCATCTGAGGAAAAACAGCTGGGCCATGAGCTGGCCTCTTTCCTTCCCAACTCTTCTCTTGCTTCCTCCTTCCTACAGGCAGTCCACTTGGATTTCTATGATTGGGAGGTGCTTGACCCTGCCCTCCATCACTCTGGAGTGGCCTGCCGTCAGCTAGGAGGGCCTGCGGCTGGCCTAACAGTGATAACCAAAACGACCATCATTCCTTTCCTTGAGCACACGGTACATGCCAGACACAGCCCTGAGCCTAATCTCAGCATGAGAAGTCAATATCATCATTGCCCATTGAAATATTTTTAATTATCTTTTTACTGCCCATTTCACAGACCAAGAAAATCCTGTGCTTCCAGTCGTGGAATTACAAGATGCAGAGCCTGAGCTCAAACCCTGAGCTATCTCTGGCGAAGTCTCACACTCAACCTCTGCGCCTACAGCTCCACCTGGGAGCCCTTGAGTTCACATAAGACCTTCTGGACTGGGCCAGGGACCCCTGGCTCCAGTCCCCTCTGTGTTAACCCAGCAGAGCCCTCAGCTCTGAACTCTGTCTATCTGAGTTCAACCTAGCCCCAAGCATGGTATACTCTGTCCCAGCTAGTCGCCACACTTGCCTCCCGCCCCCACCCCCACCCCCAGCAATGGGCGCTGAGCAGGCAGGGCCAGAGCCAGGGAGAAAATTTGCCATAACAAGGGGGTCTCGTGTTGGCATCAGGATGGGGAGGAGAAGCTTCACAGGGACAGAGAGGTAGCCACAGAGACCCAGGGAGAGAGCAGGGGGACATCAGGAGGGCCCCAGCCCATCACCCTCTCTTGAGGGAGTATGTATGTGGTTGTGTGGAAATAAGGGTATGTGAACATTTCACTGCTCCTGTGGCCGCGTGGCACACAATATTGGTGAACATGCGTGTCTGTGTACCCACCCGGGTAAGCCAACAGCCTCATGTCTGTGTCAAGGTGTGTGTCTTGTATCAGGTCTGTGTAAGCAAGTGTGGGGGTGAACACACACTTGAGTCAGCCTGTATCCGAAGGTGTCTGGCCAGTATCGCTGTGTCTCCGTGAGTTTATGTAGAGACACATGTCCTATATCAACGGGTCCGTGTGTGTTGATATGTGTGTGTGTGTGCTGGTGGGGAGAGAACACAGGTCCACCTTTTTCTGTGTCCATAAGTTCGTCCGTCCATGGCCGTGTGTCTGGACGTCAGCACAAATGCGTCGTTCGTGTCCTCATCTTGGCGGCAGCAGCGGTGTATCTGTGTGTGCACATCCGGTGTGCAGCTCTGTTTGTTAGGAGTGGAGGGGCCTACCATCTACCCCATTCCCCTCAGCAAAGGACTCAGGCCCATGGCTGCAGTGGGCTCAAACAGCCCCAGCAAGCACCCCACCCAGCCACCCTGGATTTCGACGCTTTTTCCACCAGGAGATTTTTCCCCCCCGCACCATCACACCCGCCCTTCCCCCTCGCCCACAGTGCCTTTCCCCGCCAGGGCCCCGCTGCTCCAAGCTCGTTCCTGCTCAATCATTTATTGACTTTAAAATCGAAGCCAATTCTAGTTTGAAAAAAAAAAAAAAGACACACACACACACACACAACGAGGCCAGGGAGAGACAGAGTCTGAGACTCGAGGGGAGGATAGAGCAGAGATGGGGCCAGTCAGAGAGGGACAGGGAAAGACAGGGACAGTCACAGATATAGGACAGCGAGAGAGACGGAAAAGGGGCAGAGAAAGACAGAGATACAGGGAAAGACGAGACTGGCAGAGCAAACTAGGGAAGCAGAACAATTTATAAAAACAGAGACTAGCTCCCAGAAATGTGACTGGCAGGAGGGGCAGGCTGGACTCCGCTGACCAGTCAACAGCAGCTGCCTGCCCAGAGCTGAGGAGCGCAATCCAGCGAGCCCATGCCCCTTTCTCTCCCCAGATGCCCTGCCACACTCAGGACTGCCACACAGAGCTGACCCCTTGCTCCTTTCTGGGGTGTCAGAGAGCCAAGGCCTGGCCATCGCCCTGAGTCTGGGGGCTACCCCAGCCCTCCCTCATCTTGTCACCAGTGTACCAGCTGGTGTTTTCTTTCTCAGGGTGCTGTGATGTCTGAGGAGCCAATTTCTCACCCAGGCCAAGGAGGAGGGCAGGCCTGGGAGCTAAGCAGGGGGCTGGTGGGCCAAGGGCCGCTCAAGCATGAGGTCTTGATTCCACTAGGCCCCAAATACCAGCCACACTGGCCAGCCATAGCTCACACCCAGCTAGGTGTATAGGGGTCATTGTGTGGGGGGCCTAAGATGGGGTGGCCGGCCAGTCAGAGAGGCCACCCTGACTGATGGTGGGTGTGGGGGCCCCCCACAGTGCCATCAAGGCCAGAGTGCTTGCTCACACCTGCATACATACTATGACACACATGTGTGCATATGCACCTCACTAACATGTACTCACACCTGCTTCTGTACAGGAAAACCCTCGCTCCTGGCCACACACATGTCCATACCACGCAGGGCTGCCCATGCCTGACCCACAAGGCCACATGCAGACCCTGAGACTGACACTTACATACCACACACACACACACACACATCTGTGGATACAAGCAGTCTGTTTGTTGGGAGGGGGGCCGGCACAAACCCCTGACATACCCTCTAGCCCCTTGCCACAAACCACACCCGCATTGCAGCCATCTTCACGTGGACTCCCATTCCCCAGCGTGGGCACACTTGGCACACAGCTGGCAAGGTTCAGATCGGCAGAGAGGACAATTAGTACCCCAGACTTGGCCTAGAGATGCCCCCTCCCCACAAACGTAGGCTCTGCTGGTAGGCAGAGCTAGGCGGCCCCGAGGTGTCCCTCTGCGGAGTCTGGGTTGCCAGCCATAGCATGGCCCAGGAGACAGTGCTACCAGGGCCTCTGTGGGGCTCTGGGTATCTTCTGTGCCCTCTCACAGCCTGAAGCCACCTCCAGGGAAGGTGGGCTGGCAGGGCAGACATCTCCCCCCGGCTTCCTTCGCCCTGCACCGAGCACGGTGCTGGGAACTTCGCTGGAGGCGGGACGCGCTCTCGCAGCGCGCCAAGGTCGGCACAGCGCCGGCGGCTGACTCGACGGCGTGGCCGCAGCACGATCGGCAGTTGTCCGCGACTCCTTCCCGCCCCTCCCGCCTCCAGGCAGCGGGACGGGATTCCCCAGACCCGCCTGGTCCGCGGCGCGGCAGCCAGCCGGGGTCGCCGGGGCCGGAAAGTTTGCGCTAAGGAAAGTTTTTTTTTTTTTTTCGGGGTGGGGGGGCGCGACTGCGGCGTCCAGGGTCGGCGAAGAGGCGCGGCCTGGGCTGGCAGCCGGCCCGTCCCTCCCTCCCCTCCCCTGCCCCACAGAAATTTGGGAGCCCCGCCATTTTCTTAGCCCCGCTCCCATGTGAGGCCTGAACAAAGACTTTGGGGAGACGCCCGGGCCGCTTGGCCCGCCCCGGGCACCCCGGCAGCATGCAGGGGCCATCGCCACGCACGCCGGCCGCTGCCACCCTCCGGAACCGCTGCGCCCGCCCTAGGGAACGCCGCCAGCCCCAGTCCCCGCAAGGCGCCCTGAGGACCACCCCCTGCTACTCTGTCACCCCGCAAACACTGCCAGCGGCCACGCTGTCCGGGTGCACGCCACAGTCGCCCACAGGTCGGCGGGAGTCCCGCTGCCCACTGCACCCCAGTCGAGCGCGCGCGCGCGCACACACACATACACACACACACTCACACACACGCACTCCGGCTCCGCGCTCCAGGGGCAGCGCCACGCACGCAGCCAGCCACCCCCGGAACCCCAATAGGAGTCTGCCCCTGGGCCAGGGTCGCACGCGCACCGGGGCGTCCAGACGCGTGCCCGGACTCCCCATCGCCCGGCTTGCACCCCTCGGCCACCCGCGGGCTCACTCCCCCCAGCCGCCGAGCTCCCCCTCCGCCCTCCCGCCCGCGCCGCCGGCCGGCCTCCTGCGCCCGCTCCCCTCCCGGGTCGCGCGGGGGCGGCGGCCGGTACCTGGGTGAGGCAGTACGGGGAGTACATAGCTGGACGCCCGGGCGGGAGCGCGGCGGCCGGCCGCGGCGAGGGGAGGCCCGGCAGGCGGCGGCCGCGCTCGGGCTCCGGCTCCGGCTCGGCTCCTCCGGCCTCCGCCGCGCTGCGCCCGCCCGGCCCGCGGCCCCGCGCTCGGCCCGGCGCCGCTCCGCGCTCGCCGCTCGCAGGCTCGGCCCCGCCGGCTCCGGGGCCGCCGCCGCCGCCGCGCTCGCCGCTGCCTCTCGCGTCCGCCGCCGCCGCCGCCGCCGCGCGTCTACTCCATGCCGCCGCCGCTCGGCCGGTCACCCTCGCCCGCCGCCGCCGCCGCCGCCGCCGCCGCCGCGCTGTGAAAGTGAAAGTTTAGACAAAGTTTGGAAGCGGCGCACTCCGGGGAGAGGGAGCGGGCGGGCGGCGCGGGCGGGAGGAGGGGCGCGGGGAGGGGCGGGCAGGGCGGGGGAGCGACGGCCGGCGCGCACACACATACACACACACATGCACGCACACATGCACACACACACACGCAGACACGCGCGCGCGGGGGCGCACACCGACGCGGCCACCCCGACACGTGCTGGCTGGCGTTCCAAAGCAGACACACGCTGACACGCAGTGAGGCTCGGACCTCTCCATACATGTCACGTACAGAACTCATTGCCACACGTTCCACATTCCGACAAAGCACACGCAGACACCTACACACGCAGCATGGACACACAATCCACACACATGCACTGACACACAGGCACACACATACACAAGACTAGGAAAGCAACCTACGATGCACGCACTGACATGCACACCGGGCCCACCATCACACGATGATGCCCACACACATGCATTTCAACAACAAATCATGTTTAGACTCCCCAGTACAGGTGGACACACTCCAATACGACCTCAATGGATACACACTGATACCACCAAGACACACATCAGTGCAGGTTGATGCATATAGGTTCATCCTGGTACACTGACACTGGCATGATCATACAACCACATCCTCACACACTCCAGACACACAACTGCTATACACAGACACCCAGAATGCACCTGCAACACACACACACAAAGTTGCACCAGAAAACCATCTTGGCAGTTATGAAGATATACTAACACATTGTCACACAAAGACACACCATCAGACACCAGGACATACATGCCAAACACAGGGAAAGCACTGCTACAAAGTGACAGCGGCAGTCACAGCGACACACAGGCACACACACCACACCCCTGATGCCCAGATGCACACAAGTATCACACACAAACACCCAGACCCCTCCCCTCACACACACACACTTGTCCTTGAACCTGCTCATGTACATACACAAATCTTCCAAGGGTCACATGTCCCAACCATCAGGGACAGAAATGGACATGGAGGCCTCAGGTACAGTACTCACACTCCCTAGTGAGGCTCCATCCCCTCGTGCAGGCCCGTGATCCCCCATATCCGGATCAGAAAGGAATGGGGGGAAGGTTGGTGCTGGGGATCCTGGCATGGGGGCAGGGGGAGCCCTTGAATGACCCCCAGGGTGGGTGGGAAGGCAGTGCCTGCAGCCCCCAGGCAGCTCCTGCCCAAACAAAGCTCCCTCCTGCTGCCAGCACCTTCTCACCCTCCTGGGCCAAGAAGCTGTGGCAATTCTCAGCTATGCATTGTCTGCTGGAAGCATGTCGATGCCCAGGTGTGTGTGTGTGTGTGTGTGTGTGTGTGTGTCCGTGTGGGGTGAACATATACCTGAGGGCGTATGTTTCCGGTCACATTGCATCATTGAGGCAAGGTGGCCAGCGTTGCCTCTCAGGAGTCTGGGTGGGTCTGGTTGTCCTCTGGGGGAAAAGGAGATGGCAGGTCAGCGTATGTCTATCCAGGAGTCTCTGAATGGACCAGTGTGGTGAAGTAGCAGTGCAGGTCTGGCTGTGTCCTGGGGGTGTCTATGAGTCAGAGGCGAGTGTCTGCCAGGCTCTGTGCCTAGCGCTGGGGACATAGTAAGGAGCAAGACAAAAGATCGTGCCTTGGGTGCGCTGACAGTCTAGTTGGAGTCAGGTATATGGAGGGTCTGCTCTTTGACAGGAAATGCTGGTGGTGAGGGTGCCACCGTGTGTGTGTTTTGAGCTGACCCCAGTATGTGCACCAACTCTGAGCCTCTATCAGAAAGTGTCAGTGAACGTAACAAGCTTGTGTCTGTGTGGTATGGACATGGGTCTCTCTGTGTGTCCCAGAGCATGTGTACCCAGTTAGTCTGTCTGTATAAGGAGCTGTGTGGCAGAAAGAATAAATGGGTGTCCCTAGAAATGTGTTTCTCTCTGCGGGGTCCCTGTGGATCTGGGGCCGTGATGAAGATCTGTGTGTACCAGTGTGTGTACACAGGTGCCTGTGTGTGTCACACAGCCAGGGCTCTGGGTCTTTTCAGAGAGTGGGGCTGTGTGTATCAGGCTGTGTTGGTGAGTATGACTAGGTGTGTGTGCGCGCGACGCGTGGGGCGGGGGAGGTCTCTGTGTGCCTGAGGATGTGCCTGGTTACGTGTGTCTGTCACTGCCGTTCTTGGGGGGGCTATATCCCAGGGTCCCACCCATCTGACCCGGCCTTCCCGCTCAGCATCGCAGCCGCAGCCGATGCAAGGCCGCGGCAAAGGGAATCGATACGTCCTTAAAAATTCAAGGGCTTCTCGTAAACAGAAACTTTTAACACCGTTTAAAGTTTCAGGGCTGCCGCTGCTGCCTCGCCGCCGCCGCCACCGCTGCAGCAGGAGGGAGTGGGGGAGGAGGCACTGGAGGCGGGGTCGGGAGCCAAGGAGAAGGGGCGGGGCCACATGGGGGATGGAAGAGAAGTTGCGGGAGGGCCTGGGGGCTCTGCGAGGCTGAGGGGAGGGGCAGAAAGGGGATTTGGGGATCATGGAGGCCGGGGGCCTGGATGGCTCAGGAAAGGATGTGGGGGATAGGCTAAGGGGTGGAGAGAGGGGGAGGGGAGGAGAGCAGGAAATGGTGGGGGCGGGACGGGTCTGGGGGCCTTTGAGGAGGCCCAAGAGAGGCTGGGACTGGCTAGGAGAAGGAGCTAGGGATCTGTAGGTCCAGGAGGGGTTTGGGGGGACCAAGGTGGGACTTAGATGACTTAGGGGAGAATCAGAGAATAGATTTTGGGGATAACGGGGCCTGAGTGAAGGGGACACCAGAGCAGTGTGGGCCTCTGGGCTGGTGGAGGGGGCGGGAAGGTTTTGGGGAGGGGGGAAGAAATGGTTGAAGGGTTTGGGAGTGTCTGGGATATTTAATATAACTCGAAGCTTGGGGAGACCCCCCACACAGCTAGGGGGGCCTCCTTGTAGTGCAAAAGTGTTAGTCACTCAGTCATGTCTGACTCTTTGCCACCCCATGGGCTGTAGCCTGCCAGGTTCCTCTGTCCACGGGATTCTCCAGGCAAGGATACTGGAGTGTATAGCCTTTCCCTTCTCCAGGGGATCTTCCCTACCCAGGTATGGAACCCAGGTCTCCCACATTGCAAGCAGATTCTTTACCGTCTGAGCCACCAGGGACCCTCCTTGCTCCTCTGCAAATAGCCATGAAACGGTAACCCCTCAGAAGTTCAGGCACCTTTGGCTCAGGCCTCTCCCTACCTGGCGGCCCATCCTCCCAGCCCTGTTCTAAAAGCTGTGCCCACTCCCTCCTCACCCTCCTGGTCCTACATCTGGGCTCTGCTGCAACCAGCATCTCATACCCACTTCATACATGTATGCCATGTGTACACACACACAACGTCCATACACACACACAACAGCCATTCTTCTATTCACACACCCCCTCACAGCACAACACCTTTCCCATGAGCACACATACACACTCTTCCTTTCACACTCACACATGTTCACACAAACAGAACATTCGTCCCCATATTCACGCACAGATCCACACTCAGAATTCTCTCCACACATTTACTCCCATACACACAACACGCCCCCCCTCTGTGCACACACACATCCACTCTGCTCCCCCCTCCACAGCTGTCAGCTGGGAGGATTTTTGCAGAGAGGCTGAAGGACACAGTGGTGGGGGAGCCTCCCTTCCCCCTACCCCTCTCCCCTGCAGAGCCCAGGTCTTAGGACCACACCTGGCTTTCAAGAACTCGCAGGGGAGGAGGGTGCTGCCAGGGGGCTGGGCACAGCTGGAATGCCACAGCTGGAATCCCCCACATTCCTCCCTGCCGGGGCTGCCCACCTGGCTGCAGCTGGCAGCAGGTGTGTTCTTGAAATGCAGGTGTGTGGGGAGAGGAGGAGGGGGGAGGAGCAGGCGCTAGGCCTATGGCACTCCCTGGCCAGGATGCTGGGGGCTGAAACATCTAGCCTCCAGCAGCCAGGTCCTGGGCCACCAAAGGTGGGCTTAGGCGTGGCTGGGCTCGGTGGGCAGGTGGGCAGGCCCTCCAGAGAGGACAACGAACATCTGGCAATAGGATCAGTAAAGAGCCAGGCTGCAGATGCTGCTAGGGTCGGGGGGCGGGGGTGGTGCTCTAGGCCCTCCCGTCAGGACTGGGGATCCCCACTCTTTAAGAGGGCTTTATGTCTTCCTTGCCCAGCCTGGAGGGCATGGTCTGTGCCCAGGCCTGGGGTCCCAGCCTTGTGCTCGCTGCCCCCTCTGTGGGCTGGGAACCCCTGTTGGGGACTGCAGAATCACAGGTCCTGCTGCCAAGGTGCCCCTGGCCAGGCACCTGCATCCATGTCACACACACACACACACACACACACACACACACACCAGATTCCTACAGTCCACAGGCACAAAATCACAAAGACATATACAGGCATACCCAGACACACTAAAATACCAACCCTCCTCCTCTTCTGAAGGGGTCATATAAATGCTATAATCACACAGACACAGGATCACACCAGAGATGCTGGCGCACACCCTTAGTCCACAGACACACAAGCACACACACAGCCCCAGAGAGAACCCCACACAGACCTCCCCAGAGCCATCCCACAGAGTGACACCAGTAACACTCCAGTCACACACAAAGACCCTCACCCTCACATCGACACCCTCCCTAGAGATGCAGACATACACTGACCCACAGAGACACAATCAGACAGGGTTATACAAACTCCCAGCATCACCTGCTGAGCCTGGTTATGCATACACAAGGCCACACAAAGTCACACAATGACACACAGTCTTACAGACCTTTTGAGCATACACTGATGCTCTCAAAATCATCCATAGATGTGGCACACACAAAGTCACACAGAGACATACAGATGGCATACACAGGGACACACATACACAAGAGCAGCCCTGGTCACACACAGTTAGATCACACACTGACACCCAGAGACATACATAGGCACCCCCAGATCACACATGGGGACGCTCAGGCTGGCCCTCAGCTGCATACAAGGTCCCGTAGACACACACTCACACGTGCCCCAGCAGTGCAGCCCCTACCAGGCCGAGGACAAGCAGGCGGCAGGGCTTCCGGTGGCAAGCGCTCATCTGGAGGCAAGGAAAGAGCTGGGGAAACGTTTCATTTGCAGCCGGCTGGAGACCCACCCCACCCGTCCTGGAAACCTGGCCCTGGCTCCTGAATGGGGCCTCTGTATGCCGCCACCGCCCAGCCGACCAGGGTGTGGGTACCGGGACGGGGGGGTGGTGAGGCCAGCCACACCATGTCCCTGGCCAAGCGTCAGGGGCCACTCAGCCACCCAGTCCCTGGGCCATGCCAGGGCCCAGGCTGGAGTCCTTCAGACTGGAGGAGCCCTCTTCACCCTCATCCCCTCCACATTTAGAGGCCATTTCCCAAAGCCAGCCTGCAGAGGGAAGTCAGTGGAACCAGGCAGGGCCCCAGCTGGCCCTGGATCTCCAAGTGTCCCCTGCCTCAGGTCCACATATGTCCCCAAGCCGGGCAGCTGCCAGTCCCATGCCACAGGGCCACTCACTGCGGCACCAAGGTGAGATGCCACAGGATGTGACCGTATCTCTCTGTGTGTGACACTGCAACTGGGCTCCCTGTGCTGCCTAGGGGTGGGGGTGGGGCCATCATAGGCCCTTGTCTCATGTCATCACACACAGAGTGTCACCGTCACACCTTCTATCACCCAGCCACACACAGCCGCCACTGTCTCATCGTCAGCCACACTGTCACACACAACCACACCGTCGCACATGCTGGCACACACAACCACACCGTCACACCTTCAACCACACACAGCACTGCACTGTCACACCTTCAGCCAGCAACACTGCCTGTCACACCCTCAGCCCACGCTGTCACCCACAGAAATACCGTCACAGCCTCAATGATGCTGGTCACACATGCCTTCAACCACACCGTCTCACACCTCCTCACACTGACCCTGACACATTGACCCCCACCCTGTGTCAGCATCACGTTGACCAGCAGGGGCGCACTTGCATACTCGGTCCCGGTGCCCCTGCAGCTGTGCTAGCCACGTGGCCACACAGTCACAAGAAGGGGAAGCCAATCTGATCACTTCAGCCCCAGGGTGTGGCATGCAGCTGCCCCTGGAGCAATGTTTGAACTCAACCAGTTACTCCAATAACTCCACAGCACACCCTGATTGTCACAGAGCAGGTCACCAGAAGGTACAGGCCACTCTGGAATTGCTTACAGGTATTCTTACAGCTACTCTCCTCTACCCACTGCAGTTGGAGCCTGGAGAGCAGGGGGTCTAATGGACACGCAGCTGTAGGCGGTGGGTGCCAGCCCCCCACCTTATGAATATTCATCAGCTGGGGCTCTCCTGAAACCTGTGAGGAGTCGGAGGTCCCAGGCAGCTGGGCACCCCCTTCCATGCCAGGAGGCTCTTAGGTGAGGGGGGCTCAGTCGAGCCCCAGCAGTTCTTGGAACCCACACCCAGTTACACACGTGAGCACATATGTTTGTGAAGCTGGACCCCTAGACACACAAACAAGCATCACACAAACTCACAACTACACCCCACAACAGGGTCATCCGCCATCACACACACATGTGCACGCATGCACACACACACACACACACACACACTCGGCATGCAAACACAGGTACACAGACTATCACATGAATGCACAAACACATAATCACGCCCACACCAGACACTTGCACCACACACACACACACCAGGCATACAGACATGGACACACACTGTCACATGAATTCACAAGCACACATTCACATCCAACCCACAGACACCCACCACACACACACACACACACACACTCCAGGCATGCAAACACAGGGGCACACTGTCACAAGACTGCTATCACACCCAAACTACGCAGACACCATCACACATAGGCATGAAAACACACACACAGATACACAGGATCTCACTCTGCCCACCCCTGACGTTTTACAGAAGGGGAAACTGAGGCACTGAGTGGCTGAAGTCCCCTTAAAGCAGGATGGCCCCTCCTGACTCCAGGCAGAGGCTACCTCCGGGCGCCCCCTGCTGGCCCGGCCCCTTCACGAGCGCGCGGTACGGGCACGCGCCTGACGTAACCATGGCATCCTCTTGGCACGAGCGGCCCGCGCGCAGGGAGGGCGGGGCGGGCGCGTTGCCATGGCGCCGGCGGGCCGCGTGAATGGGGCATTGTTCGCCCCGGCGCCCAGGCCCGGCTGTCCCGGACCCACCCGGACCCACTCGAGCCGGCAGAGACGGGGAGAGACAGAGATGGGGAGAGACAGACAGAGCTGTAGATGGGGAAAGACACTTAGAAGCCGAGTCAGAGGCAGAGAGGGAGAAAGAGATGGGAGAGACCTGCAAGAGAAACTCACAAATAAGGAAGGACAGAGGGAAGGAGCCAAAGGAAGGCAGAGCCGGAGACCTAGATGGAAGATGAAGGGCTTGAGTGGGAGACAGGACCAGTCAGCTGGTACCCATGGAGCCCATTCTGCCTGGCAACCAGGACATGTAGACAAAGTCAGAGATGCTAAGAGGTGAGAAGAGACACTGCTATACAGAGATCCAGGGAGGACAAGGGTCAGAGATAGGGAAGGAATGAAGGAAATACTTTGAGTGTGTCTGGTCCCACCCACCTGGGTCCCCTCTCCACTCCCCTTTGGACCACAGGCCTTCCCTGGTCAGACCCTCTCAGAAGGCACACCTCTGTTCTACATGTCTTCACACTCCAACTGAGAAGACATCATTGCCACAGGGACCAAGTCAGGGACACTGCCCCAGACACCCCGAGACACCCTCATGGGCACGGTGACACCCACAGATATACACACAGACTCCCAGTGACTCAATCATGGTCCCAGCCAGACACACCCATATGACATGGGATAGTACCCCCACACCGCCAGAGTGACCCTCAGAGTTACAGATGTAGCCCCATCAATGTACATCATATGAGGACCCTGCCAGTCTCAGTAACACATGACCACACCACCACACAGGCTCACATGCCACGGGATCACTGTCTGGGGTGCGCCCACACCAGACACACAGTGCACCCTCACATATGCACTCATTGACGCCTTCACAGACACACACAGGCCTTCTCAAGGCACACATCTCTTCTCAATCTGACCCATGGACTGGGTGCCCTGTCCCCTGGTCCAGACTGCCAGCAGTGGGAATGCTGGGTCCAGATCTCCATGCTTGAGAGACATCAGTCACCAGGTGAGATTGAGAGGGGTGGGGAAGGAGGTGAAGCCTGTCCCTGTACACCCCCAAGGGCTGGGTCCATCTGGGCCAGGGTGGTCCCCTAACTCCTCTGTCTGGGTCAGCTTGGCCCAAGTCTGAGCCAAGGGTGTCCCCTGGTGGCCATGTATATTCTCTGCACCCATCAGGTTGGGGTGGGAGGTGGTGTGGAGTAAAGGGAGCCCACTGGCCCTGTCCGAATAGAAGGGCAGAGAGGACAGGCCAGACTCATCACACAGAACTCAGAGATGGGAAATCAGGCTCCAGAAGCAAGAACTCAGATCCAGAATTCATAGCCTGGAATCCAAACTCCGGAATTCAAAACCAGATCTCAGAATCAAACCTGAATCTAGATTCCCAGATACCAAGATCTAGAATCCAGATCCAAGAACTCAGGACCCAGAATCTAAAGTCCAGGTCCATGGGACTTCCCTGGTGGCTCAGTGGTAAAGAATCCGCCTGCCAGTGCAGGAGACACAGGTTTGATCCCTGATCCGGGAAGATCCCCTATACCACAGGGCAACTACACGCGTGTGCCACAACTACTGAGCCTGGGCTCTGGAGCCCAGGAGCTACAACTACTGAGGCCACATGCCCTCGAGCCCATGCTCCACAACAAGAGAAGCCACTTCTGTGAGAAGCCTGCAAACCGCAGCTAGAGGGTAGCTCCACTCTCCGCAACTAGAGAAAAGCCTGTGCAGCAACGAAGACTCAGCACAGCTAAAAATAATACATAAATAAAATCACTTTTAAAATTAAAAAATAAAAGTCCAGGCACAAGTGTCCACAATCTAGAATCCAAAAATCTAGATCCTGTCCTCCAGAATCTAGAATCAAGGGCCCAGTGGGAAATTACCTGGCAGACCAGTGGTTAGGATGTGGTGATCTCCCTGCCAGAGCCCTGGGTTCAATCCCTGGTTGGGGAACTAAAATCACATAATCCACCAAAAACAAACAAAAAGAAAGAATAATCGAGGACCCAGAATCCGGATCCAAGAACAGAGGGTGTCCCTCGGAGCCAGCTCCCTGCCTTCTTCAATCCCCCACATTAGAGCTTTGGCAGCAGGGGCTTTGAGGAAAGGAACACACTGAAGGGGCAGGAGAGGAGCCCTGCGCCGGCCACACAGAGAGCCTCTCCCAGCTGCCGCCCCTGCTCATTTTCAAACATGCACACACACCACTTCAATAGGATCTTCTACACAGACCCACATGCCCAGACATACAGCCTCTGACCATCAGGTGTACAGCGCCACACACCCTCAGCTACACATGCACAACCACACACACACACATACACCATCACACACACCATCACACACATTACATCACACATTCACCCTGACACACACCATCATCCAGAGACACCCAGAACTGCCATACACTCCTCCCAGCACCTGAACACACACCCATCTGTGTACCTACATGATCTTAGCGCTGCCCCCCAGCCCTGGCCAACCTCCTAAGCTCAGACACACAACCACCACACCCAGAGACACACAAAAAGCCAGGACTCCCAGCCCTGCACACAGATACACTCACAGAATTGTGGAGGCTGGCATGCACACACACACACACACACACATGAACTCTCCCAGGCACAGAGAAGCCCGTGCCTTGGCAGCCATGCAGCCCCTGGGAACGGGACCCCCGGGACAGGGCTCACCGTGCACCCCCGTGCCCACCCCAGCCCTCCCCTGCCTGGCCGGCTGGCGGGCTTTAATACAGATGCCAAACTCATAATTGTAACTGAGGGTGACAGGGTCACCTTGAGCCCCAGATGCTCGCGCGGTGACAGATGGCGTTGGCAAACCTGATTATCGGCCCCCGTGCCAGCGCCTGTGGCACCTGCATCCCCCGCCCCTCCCCGCTCCCCCAGCACTCATTACCCACCCATTACTGGGCCTGGGGGGTGGGGGTGGGGGCCGGCTGGCATTGCCCAGGAGGGGGCAGGGACTCCAGGGGCCCCCCCTGGCACCAAGGTTCCCAGCTGGCTCCCCGGCTGGCAGGAGGTGGGCACAGCTGAAGCAGGGCAGGGAGGGGGAAACAGCCACCTCGTGCCTGCCAGATAGAGGGGTGCTCACAGTGCCAGGGCCAAGCTGCCCACTCGGACCCTGCTTGGGGTTGGCACAGAACCCTGGAGGGAGGAGGGAGAGCATGCCCCTCTCTGTGGGCCTCGGGTGACCCTCCCCCACTCAGGGCCCTTGGAGCAGGGCCTTGGGAGCTGCCCGCCTGGCCTGTTCCCACCCCCCTGTGCAGGCCTGTGGGGTCAGAGGTCACAGGCTCCCACGCCCCGCAGGCCCATCTGTTTCCTCAGGTCCCCTCCTCCTGCTCCCCTCACCTGGGGCCTTCCTTCCTGAGGCAGGAAGAGGGCTGAGAGGGGCCTGGCCAGCCCCCCACCCCGCGCTCCAGGGGGCATTTGGAGGGAACCCCGACAGCGCCACATGTCCCTGCGTCTGTGCCAGACGGATCCATCTGCTAGGGCCCTGGTTCCAGCCGCCCAAAGCCGGGCTGCCCTCATCCACTGCAGAGCCTGCGCCCAGCTGAGGAAAGGGCACCCCAGATGCCCACGCTCTAGTCCGGGGCCACCCATTCCCAGGAAACCTGACTGGAGGGATACACACAAACACACATGCACGCATATCTACACACACATACCATCTACACACAAACATACATCTATACACATATATCTACACACATACATCTACACACACTACACACATGTACACACAAATATCTACACACATCTACACACATGTACACACACCATCTACACACATCTATACACACAAATATTTACACAGATCTACACACACACATGTGTGTGTTTAATTGCTAAGTCACGTCCAACTCTTTTGCAACCCCATAGACTGTAACCCACCAGGCTCCTCTGTCCATGGGATTTTCCAGGCAATAATATTAGAGTGTGTTGCCGTTTCCTTCTCCAGGGGAATCTTTCCCCCTCAGGGATTAAACCCGCATTCCCTGCATTGGCAGGCGGATTCTTCACCACTAAGCTACCAGGGAAGCCCCCACACATGTATATACACACACACAACTAGATTTGATCAAGCTTTATGGAGTTCCTGTAGATGCCACACTGAGCATGAAGCTGCATGGAGACTCGGGGTTGGGGGTGGGGATGACAGGAGGGGCAGCTGGGGGCAGATGGGTCCTGTCTCTGACTCAGGAAGCCCAGGTTTCTCCCAGCAGCTCCATCTGTCTCCTGGCCTTGGTTTCTCGGGAACCCTAGGACCAGGTCAGCACTGTGCCTCCCAGTCTGGGCTAGGCCATCTGTCCTCCCTGCAGCTGGAAGTATCTTTGACTCATTCTATGAGAGGAGGTCCAGCTCAGTGGTTTAAAACAGGAACCACCAGGCCTTGGGTTTGAATGCTGCCTCTGCCACATACTGCTGTGTGACTCTGAGGAAGTGATTTTGTCTCTTGGGGCCTCAGTTTCCTTTTCCATAAAATGGGATGCTACTGGGACTTCTCTGGTGGTCCAGCAGTTAAGACACGGCATTTCCACTGCAGGGAGGGTGAGTTCAATACCTGGTCAGAGAACTAATGTCCCACATGCTGAGTGGAATAGCCAAAAAGTAAAAAAAAAGAAATGAAAGGATGCTACTGACCTCTATATCATGGGGCTACTCTGAGGATGACATGAGTTGTGAAAGTAGTGAAAACGTTAGCTGCTCAGTCGTGTCCAACTCTTTGCGACTCCATGTACTGTAGCCCGCCAGCCTTCTCTGTTCATAGAATTCTCCAGGCAAGAATACTGGAGTGAGTAGCCATTCCCTTCTCCAGGGGATCTTCCCGACCCAAGGATCGGACCCAGGTCTCCTGCATTACAGGCAGATTCTTTATCATCTGAGCCACGAGTTAGTGCCTATCAAATACTTAAGAGCAGGGCCTGGCAAACAGTAAATGCTCAATAATTGTGTGCTTTGACCCCCACAGCTGGGGCTGGGCCTGGCGTCCCCAAGAGCAGGGAGGACTCTGGACATCCGACTGGCTGTCCCTGCATCCCTGGTTGCTGGACCCAGTGTGCATGGTCCAGGTCAGCGCCTCTCTCAGCCTGTCTTCCTGCATCTCTCCAAGGTGCGTGCATCCGTGTGTCTATCTGTGATGCTCAGCTCATGCCTTTGGGCTGCACTGACACTTCTCATCCCAGATGTCGCTAGTAATAAAGAACCTGCCTGCCAATGCAAGAGACATAAGAGACTAGAGTTCAATCCCTATGTCGGGAAGATCCCCTGGAGGAAGAAATGGCAACCCACTGCAGTATTCTTGCCTGGGAAATCCCATGGACAGAGGAGCCTGGCAGACTACAGTCCATGGAGCTGCAGAGAGTTGGACACGACTGATGCAACTTAGCACACACGCACAACACCCCTGCTGACTGGAGGATGGGCTACCGACTCAACACCAGAGAACCACAGGTGCAAAGTGCTTGCGAGCAGCACACAGCTGTTGGAGAGAAGAAGCAGGGCAGATTCCAAGGCAGAGATGTAGAAGGAGCAACATTAGCCAAACAGAGGTGATTTCGAAGGTGGACAGCCATGCAGCCCAGCTCAGAGAGCACCGGGGGCTGGGAGCAGAGAGATGAGTCAAGAGCAGTGGAGTCTGGACTTCCCTGGTGGTCCAGTGGTTAAGGATCTGCCTGCCAATGCAGGGGACACAGCTTTGCTCCCTGGTCTGGGAAGATCTCACAGGCTGAGGGGCAACTAAGCCCACATGCCAAAACTACTGACCCCGAGTGCCGCAACTACTAAAACCCCACAGCCTAGAGCCCGTGCCCTGCAACAAGAGAAGTCACGGTGATGAGAAGCCACGCACCACAACTAGAGAATAGCCTTCACTCACTGCAGCTAGAGAAAGCCCTCGCATAGCAATGAAGACCCAGTATAGCCAAAGTTAAATAATAAACAAATAGATAAAATTTTAGGAGAGAGCGAGCAGTGGAGTCTGGAGCCAGGGACTCCATCCTACCTTGCCTGGGTTCAATACTGACTCTGGCATCTGCTGGCTGTGTGAGTTGGGGCAACTTACTCAGCCTCTCTGGGCTGCAGTTTCCTCACCTGCAAAATCATCAATGTTCAACCAGGGGAAAAAAAAAAAAGAAAACTGCTCTAGGCCTTTCAAAACAGAGAATTAACGCAGACCAGGGCTGCTTTTCGAAAGCAGGAGACGATGAGGTGGCCTGAGGACTGGCACTTGTAGGAAGCTGCTGCCACCTCTGGGGTGAGGGACAATGGGAAGGGTGGTATTCCAGGATCCTTGGGTAGGCGGGGTGGATTAAACAGAAAACCCTTAGCTCACTGCCTGGTACATAGTCCGTACTAAAAAAATGCTAGTTCTTCCTGTGAGCCCTTCCAACTGAGTGGATCCAGAACTTGCTTCCAGAACATGGTCCTTCTCTGCTTAAACCTTGCACCCCACCATCCCCTCTGCCCACCTCTATATTTCTGCAACCCTTCCCTGCTCTCTCTGCCCCAGCCACCCTGGCCTCCTCACTGTTCTTTTTTTTTTTTTTTTTTTTAATATTTATTTATTTGGCTGCACCAGATCTTAGTTGCAGCATGTGGATCTCATTGTTATGTATTAACAGGCATGTATTAACAGGATCTAGTCCCCTGACTGGAGAAGGCAATGGCACCCCACTCCAGTACTCTTGCCTGGAAAATCCCATGGACGGAGGAGCCTGGTGGGCTGCTGTCTATGGGGTCGCACAGAGTTGGACACGACTGAGCGACTTCATTTTCACTTTTCACTTTTCACCTTCATGCATTGGAGGAGGAAACGGCAACCCACTCCAGTGTTCTTGCCTGGAGAATCCCAGGGATGGGGGAGCCTGGTGGGCTGCCGTCTATGGGGTCGCACAGTCGGACACGACTGAAGCGACTTAGCAGCAGCAGCAGCAGTCCCCTGACCAGGGATCAAACCTGGGGCCCCTGCACTGGGAGCACAGAGTCTCAGCCACTGGACCACCAGGGAATCCCCTCTTTTCTGTTATTTTAACTGAAGTATGTGTATGTGTGTGCTCAGTCCCTTCAGTTGTGTCTGACTGTTTGCAGCCCCACAGACTGTAGCCTGCCAGGCTCCTTTGTTCATGGGATTCTCCAGGCAAGAATACTGGAGTGGGTTGCCACGCAGTCCTCCAGGAGATCTTCCTGACCCAGAGATCAAACCCAAGTCTCTCTGTCTCCTGTGTTGCAGGCAGGTTCTTAAGCACTGGTGCCACCCGGGAAGCCCCTCATTGCAGTAGAGTTGATTTACAGTGTTGTGCTAATTTCTGCTGTACAGCAAAGTGACTCAGTTATACATATATATATACACTCTTTTTAATGTTCTTTTCTATTATGGTTTATCCCAGGAGATTGGATACAGTTCCCTGTGCTCTACAGTAGGACCTTGTTGTCTATCCATTCTAAATGTAATAGTTTGCATCTAGTAATCCCAAACTCCCACTCTGCCCCTCCCCAACCCCTTTCCCCACTGGCAGCCCAGTTTGGTTCTCTGTGCCTGTGACTCTGTTTCTGTTTTGTAGGTAGGTTCATTTGTGCTGTATTTTAGATTCCACGCTTTCTCTTTCTGACTTCACTCACTTAGAATGATAATCTCTAGCTGCATCCATGTTGCTGCCAATTGCGTTATTTCATTCCTTTTTACAGCTGAGCAATACTCCATTGTATAGATGTACCACATCTTCTTTATCTGCTTATCTGTTGATGGACACTTAGGCTGTTTCCAGGTCTTGGCTATTGTGAATGGTGCTGCTATGGGCATAGGGGTGCACCTATCTTTTTGAATTACAGTTTGGTTTGGGTCTAGCCCCAGGTGTGGGACCGCTGGATTGCACGGTAGTTCTGTTCCTTGCTGTTCTTTCAGTGCACCTAACTTGTGCATGTGTGCGTGCTACGTTGCTTCAGTCATGTCCAACTATTTGTGGCCCTACGGACTGCAGCCCACCGGGTTTCTCTGTTCATAGGATTCTCCAGGCAAGAATACTGGAATGGGTTGCCATGCCCTCCTCCAGGGGACCTTCCCAACCCAGGGACCAAACCCGACTCTTACATCTTGGCAGGCAGATTCTTTACAAGCACCACCTGGCAACCCCACACCAAACTTAGGCCTGCCTCCAAACCATTGCCTCTACCATGCCCTCCACCTGGATCTCTCTCCCATCCATCCTCCCAGAGCTCATTGCAACCCACCCTTCCCCCCTCAGAAGCACATCCAAGACAAATTCACCCTCCTGGTGGTCTCTCTCTCAGCACTCTAATCTCTTTCCTAAAGATTTATTATTATGTCTCTTTAGGGGATTGCTAATGTTCCTCTCTCTCCCAGCATATCTACTCCCTGAAGACAGGGAGTCTCTCCCTCTTGTTTACATCTATAGCCCCAGGCAGTGCATCGTAACAAAATCGAACACCAAACCCTAACACTCTGCCCAGCCCATGCTACTCACCTTCAAGGAACTCACTCCTTCCCACCATGCTGCGAGGCTGGAAGCATTATTATCCCTGTTTACAGATGAGGACACTGAGGCTCAAAGAAGTCCCTTGCTTGCCTGAATCTATACAGCTGCTGAGGGGCCTGCTATCCCTTAGAGCATCCTTGTGTGCCCCCTGGGAGAGCAGCAGCTCTGGAAGAGGGTACACAGCTGGATCCCAGGCCAAGAGTCCCCTCCACTGGGTGCCAGATGGGACAATGGAGGTGGCTGGTCCAGAGCTGGGGGATCACCACTGAGTTGCCTGGATTCAGTGAAGTTTTGCTGAATGGATAGCAAGCCAAAGGGTCTTGGGAACTGACACGCTGGTAGGCATGGTCCCCCCAAACTAAAGAAGGAAATGGCAACCCACTCCAGTATTCTTGCCTGGAAAATCCCATTGCCTAGACAGAAGCCTGGCAGGCTACATACAGTCCGTAGGGTTGCAAGAGTTGGGCATCACTTAACGACTAAACCACCACCAGGCATGGTTCCAGACAGTTTGCATGAGTTCTCAACTATCTTTTTTTAAATATTTATTTATTTGGCTGGGCCAGATCTTCACTGCGGAATGTAGGATCTTTTTTTAGTTGCAGCCCACAAACTCTTAGTTGTGGTATGTGGGATCTAGTTCCCTGACCAGGGATCAAACCTGGGCCCTCTGCACTGGGAGTGCAGAGTCCTAGCCACTGGACCACCAAGGAAGTCTCAGTTCTCAATTATCATTAACTGTCTTTTGCAAAGGTGGGAATTGAGGCACAAAGGGAAGCCACTTGCTCCGGGTCACACAGAAATCAGCAGCTAAGGCAGAAGTTAAGCTGAAGTATGCCTAGCTTCAAAGCTTGGACCATAAACGACACTTGGTAGGAATTACCAGAATCTTTATGGAGCACCAACTGAATGCAGATGACAGTGCTCCCTGTCCCCCTCTCGTTCAGGCTGTGCAATAGCCCTTAGAAGGCAAGTACTACTATTACTTACTCATTTCTTCAACAAACATTGTGTGCCTGGCTCTGCTGTGCTAGAGCAGGGATCGGGCTACAGAAGTGATTAAGGCAGGACTTCCGTGATGGTTCAGTGGCTAAGACTCCATGCTGCCAATGCAGGGGGGCCTGGGATTGATCCCTGGTCAGAGAACTAGACCCCACATGCCACAACTAAAAAAATCCTTCATGCCCTCTGGCCACGAGATGGAAAAACAGACTCAGGGGACAGGCTGGCCATAAGCAGAAGCTGGGGCCAAGATGGTGGCAATTGCACTGGCCTGGGTGGGAGAGAAAACTAAAGATTAGAGACATTCAGCTGAAGCATGCAAGGCTGACCCTAATCTGTCTGGTGCCACAGGCTGTGCTCTATCAGGACTGAGACCCAGCCCTCTCCTCCTCCTACCTGTATACTTCCTTGCGTGAGGGGCCAAGCCTTGCATAGCTCTGAGGCCACTTCCCGTGGATCCAGTGGAGAAGACACAGTGGCATCCACATCCTGCCCATGCTGCAGCCTGCCTATCCCTAGTTACCCAGTTAGGTGCAGTCCAAGAAGGTCTTCTGGCTGCCAAGGGCAAAGGGGGGCACTGGGAAGGCTGAGGCCCCTTGACCCAGAGACCCGGTCTGATTGGCAGCAGCCCTGGACTGAGCTGGAAGATCTTGGGGTCCAGGCTTCCCCAAACTTATGGGCAGCCAGGCCCCGCTGAGCTGGCTGAGGATCATGGGTCTATCTGTCTGTTGGTCAGTCTGGGACCGGGTTCAGGGCCTTAGGCAGCCATCCCTGCTGTCTGGTAATTGGAATCTGGGGTCTCCAGATCCACTTTTTCCTTTTTCTGGCTGTTTTTCAAGGCTTGCAGGATCTGTGCAAGGATCTGTGATCAAACCTGAGTTTGATCTGCAGGGATCAAACAGGCACAGCAGTGAAAGCACCAAGTCCTAACCACCAAACCACCAGGAGACTCCTTCCAGATCCACTTTGAATAATTTGCCCCTGAGCTGGGCAGCCTGGGAGGCACCTCTACAAACCTACAATGGGGAGAAGAGTAAAACCCCTACCTGCTGGGTTCTCACGCCTCCCCCTAGCCTGGCAGGGTATCTGGGGACTGGGCTGTGAGTGTGTAGGCTGTGCAGACCAAGAAGGGTCGGTGTAGAAACAGGGGTTCAAGACACAATGCTGAACTCCCTAAGGGGCCCTTTTACCATTGGGGCCCCATTCATCCTTTAGCAAACTCAGACTTTGCAGTTGGGCTTCTTGGGCTTCACTTCTTTTTTTGCAAAACACCTCAAATTTTACTCATGGTACAAAAGCATTTAATAAGTGCTATGTTGGTATAGAAAAACACACAGCTGTAGCTCATCCTTTAAAACCAGAACAGCCGAGTGAAAAGTTGGTCGAGATTCTTAGTTTTACTTGAAAAATAAAAACAAACAAAAAACTAAGGTACATATTGGGAACTGAACAACTACAGGTTTTCTTTCTAGAGATGTGACATCCATGTTTTCTGGTCAGTGATATTCTATCAAACACTGTACCAAACACAACGTGCCTAACATTGTTAATTGGCTGTACCCCAAGACAAAATGTTTTAGGTGTTAAAAAAATTTTTTTAATAAATAAAAAGAAAAAAAAAGAGACAATGTACTGAATCTAAGCAGACGGATGACCAGTAAAGTGGTTTGCTATCTCCTACCTGTGCTGAGCTAGACCATGGAACACACTCTTGGTAGTACCACTGTGTTGGTTTTTTTTAAGCTTTTTAGTTTTTTTAACTTAAAAAAAATTTATTTTTGGCTGTGCTGGGTCTTTGTTGCTGTGCAGGCTTTTCTCTAGCTGTGGGGAGCAGGGGTGGCTCTAGTTGCGGTGCACAGGCTTCTCATCACCGTGGCTTCTCTTGTTGCGGAGCATGGGCTCTGGAGCACAGGCTCAGTAGTGGTGGCACATGGGCTTAGTTGCTCTGAGACATGTGGGATCTTCCAAGATCAGGGACCAAACCCGTGTCTCCTACATCGGCAGATTCTTTACCACTGAGCCACCAAGGAAGAACTTGGACTTCACTCTTGACATTGAAACTTCTGACTGTGCAATCTCAAGTCCCTGAATCTCTCTGGGCCTCAGTTTCCTCTTCTGTAATATGGGGATAACAACAGTCCCTACCTGGGGGAATTCCCTGGAAGTCCAGAGGTTAGGACTCTTGTGTTCTCACTACCATGGCAGGGGTTCAAATCCTTTTTGGGGAACTAAGATCTTGCAAGCTGGGTGGTGTGGCCAAAACACAAGACAAAAGAAAAAGTCAATCTCTACTTAGCAGGCTTGTTCTGAAGGCAGGAGATAATTTATGTAAGGAGCTTCAAGCAGAGGTTGGTACACGGTAGCACTATGAGTAAGCTATGATGAACGCATTGTTGGTTCGTTTTGTTTTTTTTTTTCCCTTTAGCACAAATTAGAAGCCAGGAATGATTCTAGGCCCTGGGGTTACAGATGGACACCACAGAAAATGGGTCTTCACTGGCACAGGCTTTTTTTTTTTTTTTTTTTTTAACATTTATTTATTTGGCTGCACCAGGTTCTAGTTGCAGCATTTGGGATCTAGTTCCCTGACAAGGGATCAAACTCAGGCCCTCTGCACTGGGAGCTCAGAAACTTAATCACTGGACCACCAGGGAAGTTCCTGGCACAGACTTTAAATTGAACTGCAGAAAACAGGCAACACAGGATAATTTATAAGATGATTTATAAAATGATTTATAAGATAATTTATAAGATGATTTCAGAGTCTTAACTGTTGAAAGTGAAAGTTGCTCAGTCCTGAATGACTGTAACAGTCCATGGAATTCTCCAGGCCAAAATACTGGAGTGGGTAGCTGTTCCCTTCTCCAGGGGATCTTCCCAACCCAGGGATCGAACCCAGGTCTCCCACATTGCAGGCGGATTTTACCAGCTGAGCCCCAAGGGAAGACCCTTAACTGTTAGGAAGAGACTAAAATGGAATGTGCCTTCGAGGGGTCGGGGCCCCCAGGGTGGCCAGGGAAGGTCCCCCTGTGGAGGTGGATTTTTGCAGAGACGCTAGGTGGGAACGGCACAGTGGGGAATGGTGGTTGGAGTGCTCGAGGCAGATAAACGGTCGGCCGCGTCGTGTTAGTCTTTGGGACCTCGGGGTCGCCTGGCCCTGGCATCTGCGAGGTCCCCGTCTCGCACCCAGGTGAGGAGTTGCAGCCAGGGGGCTATGGGAAGCGGCCGAGCCGGTCCTCCCCGCGCCTCCCCGCGACTGTGATGGGGTGCGCTTGCCCTCTGGCGGTAACTCTCGGCATTGTATGCCGTCCGTGCAATGGACACCAGCCTCATAGCTCCCCACGTGAAGGTGCACGGGTACCTCCCACTCACCCTTCTACATCCGATTCCTTGAACGTGCCCCCCTCTGCGATCTTCCCTTCCGCTGTCCTCTAGACCGAGCTGATGGCAGCTCCAACCTGCCAGATACTAAGGCTCCAAACTTGGGAGCATCTTTAACCTCTCTCTGACTCCACCCCTTCCCCAGTTTGGTATGACGGCAGGTCCCATCCACTTCAGAATATGTCCAGAATTCGCCCACTTCTCACTGCCTCCTCTGTCCCGCACCTGGACATGGTCTCCATCATCTCCCACCTGAACTTGAGCCCCCTCCGCCCTGGGACCCCAGCTCCTGCCTCCTTCCTCCCCAAAATCTGTTCCCCGTGCAGCCCCCAGAGAGTGCCTGTGAGGACTTGAGGCGGGGCACGCCCTTCCTCTGCTCCTCCGCGTTCAGGGATCCCATCTCACTCAGGAACAGCAAAGAATTCTCCCTGCAGCCCTCCAGACCTCGCCCTATCTGCTCCCATCACCTCCCCACACACCCGCAACCCCCCTCCCCACCCCCCATCCCCTACCCTCACCCCATCCCCCACACTCATCTCTCCACACTCTCTCCCCCGTTTCCTCACTGCCTCCAGTCACGCGGTGCTGTGCTCAGTCGCTCAATCATGTCTGACTCTTTGCAACCCCATGGACTCCTCTTTGCAACCTGCCAGGCTCTTTTGTCCATGGGACTCTCCAGGCAAGGATACTGGAGTGGGTTGCCATGCCCTCCTCCAGGGGATCTTCCCGACCTAGGAACAGAATCTTGTCTCTGGAGTCTGCTGCAGTGCAGGTGGATTGTTTACGGCACTCCGGACCTCTTTACTATTCTCTAGACTCACCAGGCCAGAAAAAGGCGATGGCACCCCACTCCAGAACTCTTGCCTGGAAAATCCCATGGACAGAGGAGCCTGGTAGGCTGCAGTCCATGAGGTTGCTAAGAGTCGGACGCGACTGAGAGACTTTACTTTCACTTTTCACTTTCATGCATTGGAGAAGGAAATGGCAACCCACTCCAGTGTTCTTGCCTGGAGAATCCCAGGGACAGAGGAGCCTGGTAGGAGGCCATCTATGTGGTCACACAGAGTCGGACACGACTGAAGCAATTTAGCAGCAGCAGTAGACTCACCAGGCATAATCCCATAATCCCACACAGCTATACAGGGCTGCAACACTCTTCAAAGTTTCAACATGGAAAGAGCATTAAAAAAAAAAAATGAAGTTAAGAAAATTTCACAAGGTGCTGACCTTTTGGGGAAGGACATTAATTTACAGATATTTGCACAGTGAAAAGAGCAGCAGGATTTTCCTGTTGGGGAGGGGCATGTAAATAGGCATGATGAGATGGGGGGCTTCATTTTAGAGTTTAAAAATTCAATACAAAAAAATGCAAAGACAAAGATAGAGAAATACATACCCGAAAACAATGAATACCTTTGTTCTGCCCCCTGTGTTTTTGTTTTGCTTTGCTTTTTTTTTTCCTGGTTGCACAGTGCCCCATGAGTAATCTCAGCTCCCCAGCCAGGGATTGACCCCGTGTCCCTGCAGTGGAAGCTCAGAGTCTTAACCACTGGACAGCCAGGTAGTCCTGCCCCCTTGTTTTTTAAGTGAAGTATTGATATTTTGGGCATTCAAACAAGTATAGATAAAAATAGATAAAACACATTATAGATATAGATAAATATATGGTAATATGCATATAATATAGGTATATACAAATAGAATATATAGGGATGCCCCTGGTAGTCCAGGGGTTTCCCTAGTGGCTCCGCGGTAAACAACCTACCTGTCAATGCAGGAGACTTCGGCTCAGGCCCTGGGTTGGGAAAATCCCCTGGAGAAGGAAATGGCCACCTACTCCAGTACTCTTGCCTGGGAAATCCCATGGACAGAGGTGCCTTGCTGGGTTACAGTCCATGGGGTCACAAAGAGTCAGACGTGACTTATCGACTAAACAACAACAATTGGTGGTCCAGTGGCTAAGACTCCTAGTTTCCAGTACAGGGGGGCTGAGTTCGATCCCTGATCAGGGAACTAAATCCCAGCAGCCGCTACTGAAAAATCCCTCATGCCTCAAGGAAGATCCAGCATAGTCAAGTAAATACATTATATATGGGGGGAGGGGAGAGAAAGATAAAAATACAACACCACTGTACTCATTACCCTGTACTCATTCGTTGGATCATAGAAAAAGCTAGGGAATTTTCTTTAAAAATCTATTTCTGCCTCATTCACTACACTAACCTTTGACTGTGTGGATCACAACAAAACTGGAAAATTCTTAAAGAGATGGGAATACCAGACGACCTTACCTGTCTCCTGAGAAATCTGTATGCAGGTCAAGAAGCAACAGTCAGAACCTTACATGGAACAACTGACTAGCTCAAAATCGGGAAAGGAATATGTCAAGGCTGTATATTGTCACCCTGCTTATTTAACTTATATGCAGAGTACATCATGCAAAATGCAAAATGCCGGGCTGGATGACTCACAACCTGGAATCAAGATTGTTGGGAGAAGTATCAATAACCTCAGATATGCAGATGACACCCTAGTGGCAGAAACTGAAGAGGAACTAAAGAGCCTCTTGATGAGGGTGAAAGAGAAGAGTGAAAAAGCTGGCTTAAAACTCAACATTCAAAAAACTAAGATCATGGCATTCAGTCCCATCACTTCATTGCAAATAGATGGGGGAAAAGTGGAAACAATGACAGATTTTATTTTCTTGGGCTCCAAAAGCACTGCAGATGGTGACTACAGCCACAAAATTAAAAAACACTTGCTTCTTGGAAGAAAAGCTATGACAAACCTAGACAGCATATTAAAAAGCAGACACATCACCTTGCTGACAAAGATCCGTGTAGTCTGGGCTATGGTTTCTCCAGTAGTCATGGATGGATGTGAGCTGGACCGTAAAGAAGACTGAGCACCAAAGAATTGATGCTTGCAAACTGTGGTGCTGGGGAAGACTCTTGAGAGTCCCTTGGACAGAAAGCAGATCAAACCAGTCAGTCCTAAAGGAAATCAACCCTGAATATTCAGGACTGATGCTGAAGCTGAAGCTCCAATACTTTGGCCACCTGTTTTGAAGAGCTCACTTATTGGAAAAGATCCTGATGTTGGGGAAGGTTGAAGGCAGGAGGAGAAGGGGGAGACAGAGGATAAGATGGTTGGATGGCATCACCAACTCAATGAACATGAATTTGAGCAAACTCCAGGAGATAGTGAAGGACAGGGAAAGCTGGCATGCTGCAGTTCATGGAGTCACAAACAGTGACTTAGTGACTGAACAACAACTCATTACCCCAATTGAGAAATAAAAGGTTACAAATATGAGAGAAACTGGCTTTATACTTGTCCTTAAACCTTGAATTTGCCAATTTTAATCCTGGAGACTGGTAGTCACAGTTTTACTATGTACCCGTCCATTCAGAAAAGATACAAAAGATTGTTTTGTATAAAACAATACATATGGTATCTTAATGTATCCTTTTAACCTTCATCTGTCCTCCCCTTCACGTTCCTTCATTTTCACTGCTTAAGAGTATTTCACTGCACATACCTACTCCCCAATTTTTTTCTCCATTATCCATTTTTTTAACCATCACAAACCATCTTGCAAAGAATATTCTCAAAAGTGGTTCTTCTGCACCTGGCTTTTTGCACTTACTCTATCTGCAAGTTTGCTCCTTATCATGGTTCAAGTTCCTGGCTGCATGTTAGAGACACTTGTCCAGACTGTGCTGCAAATCAATCACTACATTGGATTCCCAGCTTACAACTCAGCATGCATGTGTCTGCTCAGTCGTGTCTGTCTCTTTGAGACCCCATGGACTGTAGCCTGCCAGGCTCCTCTGTCCTTGGAATTTTCCAGGCAAGGATACTGGAGTGGGTTGCCATTTCCTACTTCAGGGGATCTTCCCAAACTAGGGATCAACTCCCGTGTCTCTTGCATCTCCTGCATTGGCAGATAGATTCTTTACCACTAGCACCACCTGGGAAGCCCCTGGTCCCCAAATTTCCTAGTCTGGTAGCAAATCAGCTCAGAAATCCACATCTGTCTGCCTATCAG
Organism: Bos grunniens; assembly: GCF_055505025.1. Classification (NCBI taxonomy): domain Eukaryota; kingdom Metazoa; phylum Chordata; class Mammalia; order Artiodactyla; family Bovidae; genus Bos; species Bos grunniens. The sequence continues at coordinate 12,674,304 of NC_141171.1, forward strand.
CCCCATTCCAGGCACTTTCTTCCTGCTTCATCTCCACTGTAATTATTTGTATGTCTCACCCACAAGACTGAGGTGTTTGAGGTCAGGGACCGACTCTTTAAAGGTGTTTGAGGTCAGGGACTTCATTTTGTATGTCTTCAAAGTTCCAAGGGCTTCCCAGGCAGTGCTAGTGGTAAAGAACCCACCTGCCAATGCAGGAGACACGGGTTCCATCCTTGGGTTGGGAAGATCTCCTGGAGGAGGAAATGGCTACCCACTCCACTATTCTTGCCTGGAAAATTCCATGGACACAGGAACCTGGCAGGCAGTCCATGGGATCAGAGAGCCAGATACAAGTGACTTAGCATGAACAAAGTTCCAAGAAGCCAGGGAGGTGTCCGCTGAGTCAAACCTGAATGACAAGGAATAGCCTACCATGGGGGCTTCCCTAGTAGCTCAGATGGTAAAGTATTTGCCTGCAATGCAGGAGACCCAGGTTTGATCCCTGGGTTGGGAAGATTTCCTGGAGAAGGAAATGGCAACCCACTCCAGTATTCTTGCATGGAGAATTTCATGGAGAAAGGAGGCTGGCGGGCTACAGTCCATGGGGTCTCAAAGAGTCAGATATGACTGAGCGACTAACACACACACACCATGGGACTTCCCTGGTGGTCCAGTGGTTAAGACACCACACTTCCCCTGCAGGGGACTCAGGTTCAATCATCAGGGAACTAAGATCCTGCATGCCTCGAGGCATGGCCAAAAAAACAGAAGAAAAAAAAAAAAAGAGTCCACCAGGTATAGATCCTGGGAGACAGTTCTAAGCTTGGCAGCAGGAAAAGTAATGCAAATGCCCTGAGGCCAGTGCAGGTCAGAGGCCACCCTGGTACCCCAATGGGTACTTCTACCTCCTAATGCCCCTTCTACCTCCAAATGGGTCTTCCTGCTTCTCTACATTTTGCTCCATCAATGTTTTTTCTCTTCAGAAGCCAGAGGAGAATCATAAGTCATATTCATTACTGCTCTGCTCAGAGACCTCCCATGGCTCCCCATTGTCCTTGGAATAAAACCAGAAACTCTTGCCCTGGCTTATATTTCCTGCATGGCTGGCCACTACCTAACACTATTCACTACACTTCCTCCTTCAATCCACTTCATTCACAGGACTTCAGCCACGCTGGTTATCTGTCCCTCAGCAAACCTTGGGGACAGACTTGTTTGAGCACCTCAAAGAAAGTTTGGGGGTGTACATGGGGACACAGTAAGGGCAGTTTACTGAAGCACCATTTCACCAATCAAGAAAAATTGGAAACAAATGTCCATCACAACAGCATGACAGAATAATGATAGTTTATTCATACTATGGACAATATCAAACAGGTACTTTATTTCATTTTTTAGATTATTTTCTCCCTGTGGCATGCATTCTTAGTTCCCTGGCCAGGGACTGAACTTGTGCATCCTGCAGTGAAAGCACAGGACTTCCTAATCACTGGGCCACTGGGGAAGTTCCTGAGCAGACTTTTTTTTTTCCAATTTTTTAAAAAATCACTAAACACAGTAAGAAATACATTTTATATTATGAACTAGAGGTAGCAGACTGTAGTTTCCAAAAAGGCCTCAATAATATGCCCTGGGACTTCCCTGGTAGCCCAGTGGTTAAGAATCCGCCTTGCAATGCAGGGAATGTGATCCCTGGTCAGGGCAGTAAGATCCCATATGCCATGAACCAACTAAGCCTGAGGACCACAACTTCTGAGTTTGAGTGCCACAATGGACAAAGCTGAATGACACAATGAATATCCCACACGGTACAATGAAGGCCAGATGCAGCCAAATACTATAAATAAATAAATACTTGAAAAAATATAATCCTATCCTACATGTTCTACATACAATCCTTTGTATGCAATTGTGACAATGTGACCCTGAGACTCCTTTGAGTGAAGAGGTCTCTGACCCCTACCCTTGAACCTAGATAATGTTGGTGATTGGTGGGACCAACAGAGAGATCACTGGTGGCTGTTCCAGCCAATACCTTAGCTGAATATCCAGCCAGAAGCCACTGTAAGTCATGAATGAATAAAGATGCTGTCTGATGGTCCTAGCTGCCAAGTGTTAAGTCACTCAACTTTCAGTTATTCCCACTGGGGGCTGCAGACAGCATGGAACAGAGACAACCATCCCCACTAGGGCCGGGCAAACTCCTGATCTACACAATCAATAAGCATAACAAAATAGTTGTTTCGGGAAGGTATGTTACCATTGATGATAACTGCATCACCAGTATACATACATACATGCATATGTGACAGAAATAAATGTTTTACCAAATAATACTTACCGTTAGTACATGTGATACAACCTGACATTTTAATATTCTGTATTTTTCATTAATAATAGCTGCTATTTTACCCATGTCCACAGGAGCATTATTCACAATAGCCAAAAGGTAGAAGCAGCCCAAATGCCCGTCAGTGGATAAACAGAAAAACACACAGTGGTGAATATCTGCAATGAAATATTACTCAGCCTTAAAAAAGAAGTAAATTCTGACCCTTGAGGACATTATGCTCAGTGAAATAAGCCAGTCACAAAAGGACAAATACCGTATGATTCCACTTACATGAAGTCCCAAGAGTAGTCACATTCACAGAGACAGAAATTAGAATGGGGATTACCAGGAGCTGAGGGAAGTGGAGAATGGAGAGTTAGTTGCTTAATGGGGAAAGAGTTTCAGTTTTACAAGATGACAAATTCCTGGAAGTGGATGGTGGTAATGGTTGTACAACAGTGTGAATGTGCTTAATGCCACTGAATAGTAGTGGACCTTAAAATGGTTACGAGAATTTCCTTAATGATCCAATGGTTAAGAGTCCACCTGCCAATGCAGGGGACACAGGTTCAATGCCTAGTCTGGGAAGATTCCACACGCCGTAAGGCAACCAAGCCCTTGTGCTACAGCTACTGAGCCCACATGCCCTAGAACTGGTGCTCTGCAACAAGAGAAGCCACCACAATGAGAAGCCCAAGCACCACAGCTAGAGAGCAGCCCCAGCTAGCCACAACTAGAGAAAGCCCTCAAGCAGCAGCAAAGCAGCATAGCCAAAAAAAGTTACAACAGTAAGTTTTATGTGTGTTACATCATTTTAAAAAAGAAATAATTTTTAAAAATTAAAAGAAGTTTTCTATGAATCATTCTTCCCTTAACTGTAAACCTAGAGATAAATGCTGGTTGGAACCCAGTTCCCTGACTTCCTGAATCAATAATGGGCCCTGTGACCTACACTGTGAAAAACACAGCTGCTGCTGCTGCTGCTAAGTCGTTTCAGTCGTGTCCAACTCTGTGCGATTCCATAGATGGCAGCCCACCAGGCTCCCCTGTCCCTGGGATTCTCCAGGCAAGAACACTGGAGTGGGTTGCCATTGCCTTCTCCAATGCGTGTAAGTGAAGTCGCTCAGTCGTGTCCAACTCGTAGAGACCCCATGGACTGCAGCCTACCAGGCTCCTCCATCCATGGGGTTTTTACAGGCAAGAAGAGTACTGGAGTGGGGTGCCATTGCCTTCTCCAGAAAAGCAGAGCTACACTGTAGAAATCTAACTGAATCCACTTGGAGATATCTGGAAACCAAGAGGCTGAGGGAAAAAAGTTGCAAACTAATATATTCAGGATACCATTTATGCAAACTGTTTAAAATATATTAATGCATTAATATTGTTCTCACACTCTAGATAAGTAATGAATGCATAAAGACTGGTCTTGGAAGAATAAGCTGATTTCAAAGTAACTGTTAGTCCTGAGTAGGGTGATGGGTGCAGGGGGTAAAGGGTGGAGGGAAGACTGGCATCTGTAGGCAGAGGCCTTACTGTCACTAGAAACTTTTGTAATAGGGCTCGTTTTATTTAAAGAAATTAAACACACACACACACACCCTGAAGCAAGGGAGCCAAAGCATGAGTATTTGTTAAACCTGGGTGATGACACAATGACTGTGGTCTTCTGTCCTTGTGAAATAAATAATCCATTAGCACTGTAAATAAGACACTATAGGGACCTCCCTGGTGGTCCAGTGGTTAAGACCTTGCCTTCCAATGCAGGCGTTGTGGGTTTGATCCCTCATCAGTCAGGGGGTTAAGATCCCACATGCCTTGGGGGCCAAAAAACAAAAATACAGAAAGAAGCAATATTGTTAACAAATTCAATAAAAATTCAAAAAAAGAATGTATAAACCAACGGTAGGATACATAAGAAACTAAAACAAGTGATGGAGGAGGGGCTCCAAGGAAGCAGAGGATGAGAGACAGGTGGGAGTAGGACTTCTCGCTGAAATCCTTTTTGTTGCGTGTATTTTCATTTTTCTAAATTGCAAAATATAATAAAGCTACAGGAAAGTGTGCAACCCACACATATACAATTATATCCAACTGAAAGAATAATTATAACTCAGGCATCACTAAAGCCTAGATCAAGAAATAACACTGAATACAGTCCACTTAGAGAAACGCTAACAGAATGGGAATGCCCAGCTCAGTAATCTGCTACAAAGCAAACCCCTCCCACATCTGCCACATGACCACCACCCAGCTGCCTCCTTATCCCCACCAGAGGTGTACCATCCTGACTTCCAGAATGGTCACTGTTTGGCTTTTCTTTATCTTTTACCTCTTAAAGACTGCATCCATAATAACACTAAGATTTTTCAACTTTATATGAAAAGGACAATTTGTGTAAACTTTGTTTCTGTTGTTGAGTTGCTAAGTCATGTCAGACTAAAAGAGCCCTTGGACTGTAGCCTGCCAGGCCCCTCTGTCCATGGGGTTCTCCAGGCAAGAACACTGGAGTGGGTTGCCAGTTCCTCCTCCCGGGGAGCTTCCTGACCCAGGGATTGAACCTGAGTCTCCTGCCTTGGCAGGTGAATTCTTTACCACTGAGCCACCAGGGAAGCCCTTCCATGACCAAAAACATTCCTTTCTGAAAAAGAATCATTTGGGTCCCACTTCCTTTGGTGCATAAGATGTTGATGAGAATCATCCACAAGGCAGTGAGCAGCTGTGAATGCTTGTGGTATTCTGTTGGCTGAAACATCAACATTCAGGGATCTACTCGACTGCAGACGGACTCAGGTGCGAACTGTTTTCAGCTTGAGATTAATATGTATGAAATAGATAGTACTGATATGAACTATGAACATTCTTGTCCAGGCTCCCTGGCTCACTGGGCAAATGGCATTTTTTAAAATACTAAAATATACATAAAATTTACATTGTAACCATTTTCAAGTGTACTGCTCAGTGGCATTAAGCACATTCACAATGTCGTGAAACCACCATCACCACCCATCTCCAGAACTTTCTCATCATCCCAAACAGAAATTCTATACCTATTGAGCACCTATACTCAATACAATATATATCCACTGTACCTATTGAGCAGTAACTCCCATTCCCCAGTCCCCTGCCCCTCCCAGGCAAGCTCCGACTTGCTGACTCTATGAATCTGACTCCTTTAGGGACCTCATGTAAGTGAAATCATATAACTTATGTCCTTTTCTGACTGCCTTATTTCACTCACTATAATGGCTTTCAATTTCATCCATGCTGTAGCATGGGTCAGAATTTCCTTCCTTTTTAAGGTGGAAATCCTTTTTCAAAAATAGTATTTAGTTTCTACACCAGGATTGAATGTTTTAAACATTTTAACATACAAAAACTTAAAAGGCATATAGTAACTATTTACAATATGATGTAAAGTAAAATTTCTATATAAATATCGTAAATAATATTGACATTCAAATTCAAGTGTTATAGACAGAATTGTTAGTGTTAGCCCCTCAGTCATGTCCAACTCTTTGCAACTCCATAGACTGTAGCCCACCAGGCTCCTCTGTCCATGGAATTCTCCAGGCAAGAATAATACTAGAATGGGTAGCCATTCTCCTCTCCAGGGTATCTTCCCCACCCAGGGATCAAACCCAGGTCTCCTGCATTGCAGGCAGATTGTTTACCATCTGAGCCACCAGGGAAGGCCCACAAAATGTAAACATTTAAATAAATGTTAAGGAAAGTTTTAAATAATTATTCAAAATTAAAATTTAAATAAATATATTAAAATCAAATGAAAAAGCATAATATGAATAGTTAATGTTATGAACAATGTTTGCTGCCAAGTCGCTTCAGTCGTGTCCTACTCTGTGCGACCCCATGGACTGCAGCCTACCAGACTCCTCCATCCATGGGATTTTCCGGGCAACAGTACTGGAGTGGGGTGCCATTGCCTTCTCCCATGAACAATGTTTAAATAAGTATTTATATAAAATTTAAATATTTAGGACTTCAGTAGTGGTGCTGTGATTAAGAAATCGTCTGCCGACATGGGACACGGTTTGTTCCCTGGTCCCGAAGATTCCACACGCTGAAGGGCAACTGAATCCCTGTGCCACAAGTACCGAGCCAGCGTGCGGCAACTACAGAAGCCCATGGCCCTAGAAAATAGCCAGGGATTGCTTTCCCCTTGGTTCAGCGGGTAAAGAATCCTCCTGTAACGCATGAGACGTAGAAGACACTGGTTCGATCCCTGGTCAGGAAGATCCATCCCCTGGAGGGGGAAATGGCAATCCACTCCAATATTCTTGCCTGGATTTAAAAAAATTAAATATGTTGCATAGATTTAAAAGTTAAAATATAAAATACTACGTAGATTGAACTTAAAACGAAAATATTTCAGTGTTTTAAATAAATATTTAAATGATCGTTTAAATTTAAAACATTTAAATGTTAATATTTAAAATAAATGCTATTTTTAACATAAAATTAAATTTTAAATATGAACAAAAAACTAAGAAAAATTTAAATACGATTTTAATAAATTAACTGCTACAGGAAATTTTATAATTATACTTGAAGATGTGTAAAAAATAAGACTACCCCCTCTTCTCCCTGCGCAGAACTGGGGCGGCCAGGGAATGCCTCCTCCCGGCCCCCAGCGGACCTCACGCGCAGGCAGCGCCTTGGCCAGCCCGGCCTGCTCGCGAGGACCTCGCACGGCCAAGATGGCTGCGCCCGTGCGGCAGACTCGCAGCCTGCTCGGGTGGGTGACGACCCTGGGCCCGGGCTCCCGCGGCTACCGAGCGCCGCCGCCTCCGCGCCGCTCACGGGAGCCCTGGTGGCCCGACCCGGATGACCCACTGACCCCGCGCTGGCAGCTGGGGCCGCGCTACGCAGCTAAGCAGTTCGCGCGGCATGGCGCCGCCTCCGGTGTTGACCCCGGTTCTCTGTGGCCGTCGCGGGAACAGCTGCTCGAGCTGGAGGCTGAGGAGCGAGAATGGTACCCGAGCCTGGCGGTCATGCAGGAATCGCTGCGGGTGCAGCAGCTGGCCGAAGAGCAGAAGCGACAAGCCAGGTGCGTGCGTGCAGTCGGGCGGGAGCGGGACTGCGGGCCGACGGTGAACTGTGCATCAACAGTGCTTACTCCATCGGGCGGTTTGCATGCAGTATTTACGTGCACGCTCACCTAGATGCGAAAAGGCTTCTGGCTAAGTTCATTTAGTCATCGGTCAACAAATCTTTACATAGCGCCTACTCTGAGCAAGGCCATGTCCCGGGTGCTGAGGGCATAGTGGGGAACAAAATGAATTTCAAATGGTGACCCAGAGTCATTAGGAAGATAAAATTGGGTGGAGCCTGCAGGCCTGAGGGTGACTTCGCCCTGGTAGGCCTCAGGCTTCTCTGAAAACTTGACATTTAAAATGTTTAAGCAGAGACCTGTTGGGCTTCCCTTGTGGCTCAGCTGGTAAAGAATCCACCTGCAATGCGGGAGACCTAGGTTCGGTCCCTGGGTTGGGAAGATCCCCTGGAGAAGGGAAAGGCTACCCACTCCCATATTCAGGCCTGGAGAATTCCATGGACTGTATAGTCCATGGAGTCACAAAGAGTCGGACATGACTGAGCAACTTGAGAGAGAGATGAATGATCAGCGGTAGCCATGGAAAGATCTTAGGGAGAATGTTCTTCGTAAAGGGAACAGCTGGTGCAAACGCCCTGAGGTAGGTATGTGCTTTAAGAAACAGCCTGGACATTAGTGTGGCTGGGGAAGGTGTGAGAGGTAATGGAGCATGGGATCAAGGGTACAGATCGGACTTGGGAGGCAGGTCTGAAGGACTTAGAGGGAAGAATGGAAGCAAAAGCGAAGATACTGATTGTGCCACTTACTGAAGAGAGGGGGCAGCGAAGGCAGGCGAGTGTGTTCCTGGTGTTTACTGTTCTTGTCCTCACAGCAGCTCTAAGAGGAAGAGGGAATCACCCTTATTTGAGAGATAGGAAACTGAGGCCAAGGAGGGTGAAGTCACGTGTCCAGTCGCCCAGTGAACGAACAGAGCTGGGATGTGAACCTATGTCAAATAAACCCAGTTATCCCAGCTGGCTGACCCTACCATGGGGCTTTCAGTTTCATGTTGCTAATCCTTAAAATGGAACAGTGACTCACACCTACCACCTATTGGAGGGAAAGGTCCGATTCATTTCTTGCCTCCACTCCTGTATCTAGAAGTGGGCCTGGCATAGAGTGGGTACTCACTGATGTCTGTAGGATGAAGGAATGTGCTATGGGAATAACACGTGGCACTTGGATGGCTCAGGAGACAGCTCAGGGAAATGCTGGGTTGACTTGGGGTCTGCTCCTAGAGTGACTGGGGCTTGCTCAAGGTTAAATACATATTTATTTCCTTGGTGGTTCAGATGGTAAAGAATCTGCAATGCAGGAGACCGGGGTTTGATCCCTGGGTTGGGAAGATCCCCTGGAGAAGAAAATAGTTACTCACTCCAGCATTCTTGCCTGGAGAATTCCATGGACAGAGGAGCTGGCAGCTATATAGTCCATGGAGTCTCAGAGAGTCAGACACAACTGAGTGACTAACACTGTCACTTTCACACTAGTTCCTCTCTCCTGCCTCTTGCTTCACTTGTCAAGGACTTTTCTTGACAGTTTTAATGACTACCATAAGCCTTCCCAATCTTTCATCTTGAAATATAGGGGAGCTGGAAGAGGCAGGATGTGGGCAAAGGCTTGGGGGTGGGAGGTGGGTGGATGGGTACTGCTCTGGCTGGGTGGGGCTGCCCTCACCAACCACCCTCCTTCACCGGCAGGGAACAGCTCATTGAAGAGTGCATGGCCAAGATGCCACAGATGATTGAGAACTGGCGGCGGCAGCAGCAGGCACGCAGGGAGAAGGCGCAAGCAGACAAGGAGCGGAGGGCCCGGCTGCAGGCGGAGGCCCAGGAGCGCCTGGGATACCACGTGGACCCGAGGAGTGCCCGCTTCCAGGAGCTGCTGCAGGACTTGGAGAAGCAGCATCGCAAGCGCCTCAAGGAGGAGAAACAAAGAAAGAAGAAGGAGGCACGAGCTGCTGCAATGGCCGCTGCTGCGGCCCAGGATCCAGCAGACTCTGAAACACCCGACTCCTGAGCTGGGTTCTTTCCCAATAAAACTTGCCCCACCCCTGAAGAGCTATGTCCTCTCTTATCACACCCCTCCCTGGGCACATTGGTTCCTTCTCCAACACCTGGAGCCAGGGAATCCCCCACCCTTCCCTGGCTCTGCTCACTCAGGGGACTCAAGACCATGCTGACCAACTCGGGCTTCAGGGGGAAAAGAGGGCGGGGCACAATGGGGAAATAATGGAGGAGCAGATGGCAGAGGAGAAGAAGGCTTCTGTTTACCAACATTAATCTCCAGTAATTAGCCAATTACCAGGGGGGAAGTGTAGCCAAAACAGACTGTGGTGATGATGGGGGGGTGGAAAGAGCAGCAGCCCTTCCAAGGCTGGGGCCCACTGCCTGGGAATAACACAGCTTGGTGGTGGGGGCGGGGTACACTAGGAGCCACAATCTATAGAGGCAGACAGACCCCTCTGCCCCTTTCATGGCATTCCCCCATCTCCTGTGCCCAACTAGCCCCTAGACCCAGACCAGCTGGAGTGGGAAGCCCCAGTAGGGATGAACCACAGGACTGGCTTTTAAAACTTTATTCACTTCAAAACCTTTATCAGAGACAACAGTTCTCTTCTGGGGTGGGGGACTAGCCTCAAACTCCAGAGCAACTCTGATGTTTCCCCTTCCCCAAGCAGGACAAACCAGACCTTCCCCCCGCCAGCAAAGGGATGCAGGATGGAAGCCTAGGCCAGACCACAGAGGAGTCCTTGGGCCTCTTGAGCATTCACCCCAGATGGAAAGATGTGAGACACTCCAATGGAGGATCAAAAGTTTGGAGCTCCAGCTTCCCCTCACCCTGGAAGAGGGCGGGGGAGGTCTCGGGGGCTCTCGGGGGGGTGGGGAAGCAAGCAGCCGCCTCTCCATCTGGCTGCAGGGAGCTGGGACACAGGCCAAGAGGGGCCCATCTGTCACCTCCAGTTCTGCCAGCTCCTTAGAGCAGGCTGGGCTGGGGTGGGGGATGGGGAGAGGGGGACAGCTGTCTGGCCCAGGTCTTTTCAGGCCAAGATGGGAATGAGGGACCACTTTAGGAGAGTGGGAAGTTGGGTTGGAGTTTCTTTTTTTTAGTTTTTGATTTTTTTTTTCCACTTCTTAAATAAACATGAATATATATATATATTTTTTTCTTTTATAAAACTTTTGTGGAGAGGGGATGGGAGGGTGGGGAGGAGGGAGCGGTGGGCAGCCTGGCCTCCCAGCATCACTCGTCATCAAAGTTCTGACTCAGGAGGAAGTTGGCAGCCAAGTTCTCGTTTTTTTCACAAGCGAAGTAGGCCTGGATCACCAGGCTCTCTGGGAAGCCCAGGGCCTTCAACTGTGGGAAGACGGGCAGGTATAAGCAAGAGGTGAGGGCCCTGCCCACCCACGAGGTCACAACCCTCTTGGACAGGCCTCTTACCCTCTCTATAGCTTCTTTCTCCTGTGGTGTCACCTGGATGTAGTTCATCTGCGGGGCCTCCTCACCTATGGCGCCCACCTCGCCCTCCACGTCTGAGATGTCCACCAGCTCCCCGGGGGGCTCATTCAACATCTGGATGAACTGCTCCTGATGCCGGCTGATTTGCTGTGGGAGACAGAGGAGGGAAGGGTGACCCACGGCCTTTGTCCCCGCTCCCCCAGGTCCCTATCACAGCCCTTTGCACTCACTCAGCAAACATTTACAGGGCACCTACTCTGGCCAGCCACACAGTGGTGGACACGGGCCCTGTCCTAGAGGAGCTAATGTCCAGGATGAGGAGATAAGCTTTACACACGCAAGTAAATTGGCTATTATTTACAATGTAAATACTGACCCTGCCATACATCAGAGTAGACCTTGGTCTGGGAAAGACACTTTAAGCCAGGAGGGAGGGGCCTGTGATCCATAGGATGGAGAAGAAAGTTTCCTTCCACATAGAGCCAACAGCAAGTGTAAAGGCCCAGGGATGGGAGTATATTTGGAAAACTCCATAAACAAAAAAATCCATATGGCAAAACTATAAACAAGAAAGGAAAGGAGGAAGCAAAAGATGAGATCAGAGAGGGAGGCAAGGTCTAAACCGCTTTCTTCTAGTGCCTTCTAGCATAACGGGACACCACAGTGGTGAGAATCAACTAGGAAAAGACATCTGTGTACTTTTTAAAAAGATGAATTCATCTGGGTGTTGCACATCTGGGGGGTTTTGATATGCCCCTATTTTTATGTACATTTGACAATTTTCACATCAAAAGAAAAAGCACTTTTTCAGGAATCTGGATTCTGGTGGAGAATAACCACAGGAAAAGTGCAGAAGCAGAGGCCTGGATAGTGGCCACCTGGGGACCCAGTAGAAGATGAGGTGGCAGCCACAGAGGTGGAGTGCAGGGCTGGGCTGAGTGTTATGCAGGACAGAGCAAACAGCCCCAGCAGGCCCCCAGGTGCCTGGGGCTCCAGCAAGCCCAGGTTGGTCCTGGCAGGGTTAGGGAAGGCTGGGAGAATCTGCTCTGGTCTTGGATATGTAGAAAGCATTTTCATGGAGGCACCCAGTCAGTCACGGAGAACATGGCATCCAGAGGGTCCAGGCTGATCATACAAATTTAAGGCAGGGAGGGGGTTCCCTGGTGGCTCAGATAGTAAAGAATCTGCCTGCAATACAGGAAACCCAGGTTCAATCCCTGGATCGGGAAGATCCCCTGGAGAAGGGCATGGTAACCCACTCCAGTATTCTTGCTGAGAATTCCATGGACGGAGGAGGCTGGCGGGCTACAGTCCATAGGACTGCAAAGTCAGACATAACTGAGTGACTCACACACACACAGAAATTAAAGGCCCCAGGATTGACAGCAGATAAAGAATGAAGATGTGCAGCTCGGGCCCTCCAGCACCTGGAGGAGGGGAGCAGGAGGCAGGACAGGAGACTGAAACGTCTGGGGTAGAAGCAGCAGATGCCTGAATCAGGAAAGGCAGGCTTCACAGAGAACCCAGAGGACCCTGTCACACTCAGGGGTCACTGCTCCTCTGCCTTGGAACCTTCAAGGGCAGGATGGAGCTTTGCTGAGCTCAGTGGTCTCAGAACCAACCAGGGCACAGCAGTCCCACAACCCTAGGGGTGTTTATGAAGCAACAGCTAAATGTGGAGCCAAGTCAGAGTGCAGGCCCCAGAGGCTGGCGGCAGACATACTCCACCAGTTGCCAGGCTGCTCCAAACCTCTGGCGCCTTCCTCTGCGGGAGTGTGACAACAGCACCTACACCTCACAGGTGGCTGGAGCATCAGGTGAAACCACGGAGGCCATCAAGTCACAGGGAACAGCAGGAGACTATCGTGTCAGTAGTGCCTTCCAAGCTGAGACTCCCCTACCCACCATGCTGGGCTGGGCTCTCTCTCTCTGGGGACTATGGTACCCACAGGTAGGGGAGATGGGGCCTGCACCAACTCCCTCTGCCCCCAGGCCTGTACCTGTAAGAGCTGGGGGTTCTCCTGGCCCAGCTGCTGGAGCAGGGCTGGCAGCAGCGCAGGGTTCTGCTGAATCACCTGCCGCATGTTCTGGAACTGAGGCTGGTCTCGCAGAAATTCCAAGGGGTTCTCTCCTGCTGGCAGGGGGAAGGGGTGTGGTCAGACACCACCCTGGGCTCCCAGAAGTACGCGGTGGGTGGGATGAGTCAGGTGCCGCAACAGCAGGCACCCCATGCGCACACCTCCCAATCACTTACCTGCTTCTGTGGATGGCTGCTCTGAAACTTGGCTCTCCTGGACAGAACCGTGTTCTGGCTCGGGGCTCCCAGGAATTCCCTGTCAGGCGTCCTTTTAAGTTCCAAGCACAGACTGCCCACTGCCGCCCCTCCTGCATACTCAGCCCTGGCGGGAGACACAGGAGGCCTCCGCTCTGCCCTCCCAGGCCCACCCCACCGCTCTCCTCCCGGCTCCTGCAGGAGTTCTTTCCTGGCTAGAACCCTAACCCAAACGTTTTGGGGGACAGATTCTGACTACCCTTCAGAGCACTGAAGTCCGCATGCTCCCTTGAGAACTCCCCGGGAGGCAGCAGCCCCACCTCACCGTGAGTAGATATTCCACAGCTCGGTGGGGGTTGTTGTAGCTGGCTCTCAGGGCAGCCACAACTCGCTCTCGCTCGTAGCCCATGGACATGATCTCCGTCAGCATTGTCTCATACTCAGAGCCCGTCACTGTGGAGGGAGCAACAAAGGCTGGGTCACCGAGAAGGAAGGGCAGCTTCCCGGCCCTCCCATGCCCACAGGATGCCCCTGGGGCATCCAGCCATTTTCAACTGGGGGACCACCCACCCACCTAGCGTGGAGGCTGCGTCTTCCTCTCGCCCGCCGCTACCTGAAGAGGGAACAGAGCTGCAAATTCAAGAGAGAGAAATCGGACCCTGGCTTCTGGAGGCTTGCCCTCCCCCCAGGTGTGTGGAACCATGACCGTGGGCGCTGAAAGGGGCAGGGAAGACAGGGCCCAAACTGGGGCTGCGGCTCCTTGCCTTACCCTGACACAGACTCCGGGGACGTCGTGGGGGCAGATTCCTCCGATGGGCTTTTGTCTTCTCTGGCAGTAGGTGGGGGGTGGGACATGCCTGAGGCAGGGGCTGACGGGAAGGATGTGGAAGACTCCGGGGTGGCAGTGGGTGAGGCCTCTGAGGGTACTGAGGTGCCTGGGCTGGTTTTGGCCTGTGACACCCAGAAAAAGGGAGCAGGCATCAGTACCCCTATCTAGCCCCGACATCCCTCCACAGCTCCGCCCCACCCTGTTCATGGCTAATCTCTCTTGGGCACAGGCTGTTTGCCAGCTCCCCAGCCAATCCACCCACCCTCCCAACCAGCAGACATCACCCACCTTGGTCACCATGACAACCACGAAGTTCTTCTCGTCAATGCGATAGTCCCTGATGGGGACATCGTCACTCAGGATCTTGCCAGCATAGATGAGTTTCTGTCCGGCCACGGGGAAAGCATCACGACCCTTCTCAGCTTCTATCTTCTCCTTTAGCACCTTCACCTGGAGGAAGGGGTAGATGATCATTGCAAACTTCCCAGATTCTCTCTTCCCTGGTAGTTTGGGGGCAGGCTGCAGGCCCTGATGGCTGAATAGCTAAGCTTTATAATCAAGCATAGTAGACCATTCTCCATTCAACGATATATTTACTGAACACTGAATATGTGTCAGGTGAAGTTTTAGGTACAGGTGACAGAGCACAAAGACTCAACACATGTCCCTGTTTTCATAGAGGACACTCACGTGGGAGAATAAAAAAACTAATACGTATTTCAAATGATGTAAACACGATGAAATGCAATTCAAAATAAAGGGGAGACCTAAGGTTGCTGACAGTGGTGTTTACTGAGAGAATCCTAAGTTGATAGTGCTATTATAAATGTATACGTCACAGCTTTAAAGCCTTGTAACAACTGAGTGGAATAGGTACCATGAGCCTCATTTTGTATTTTTTAAAAGCTATTTATTTGGCTGCATAGGATCTTAGTTTTGGCATATGGGATCTAGTTCCCTGACCAAGGATTGAACCCAGGCCCCCTGCACTGAAAGTGCAGTATCAACCACTGCACCAGGAAGCAAGTTCCATATCCTTTTTTTATATTTGAGAAAAATAGAGGCACAGACATTACCTAACTTTCCCAAACAGCTGGGTTGGTCAAAAAAATCTGAGTTTGTTTCCTTTTTACAAAAAATGAACTTCTATATCTCCCTCATGGGGGAAATTGTGCAAAAAGTGCGAAATATACGTTTTTTAGGTCCAAAGTCTCTTTCCGGCTAAAAGCACAGCATCATCTTTAGACCGTGGGCTCTAGAGACTTGAGGCAAATCCGAATTGAAATCAGCTCCGCCACGCCTTGCTGTACGCATTTGCGACTATAGCAAAGTTCTTCAAGCTCAAAGTTTCCACATCTGTTAAGTGAGGACACGCAAGAGTGCCCAGATGACAAGCCTACTTTGCAAAGTTAGTAAAACATCATGAAAACGCTCAGCGACTGGTGAAAAACAAACACGGACCACTGAAACTCAGACCGTTTATTATCATCATAGTTGCTGTCATCACCCGGCATCTCCTGATCACTACTCCCAGATTTGGCCACCAAGGTCCCGAGGCAAAGCCTACAAAAGTGGGAACTCGGAGGACCCATTCCAGAGAAAGCTGCCCGGCCGGCAATCTGAGCCTGCGGATCCCGCGCCCCGCGAGGGCGCTGACATTGGAGCCGGGACCTGGCGGGCGCCCCGGAGGTGGGGCCTCGCCTCGAGATCGACCCAAGAGCGCCGCCCGAGCCACCAGGGGCAGAGCCAGGGACCATCAGGATATCTGGGAAAGTCAGGCCCGTAGGGAGAATGGGCAGGGCGCGACCCTGCGCCGTCTTCCCCGCCTCTGTCGTCGGGATCCCGGCCTCCCCGCCCCCACCCCACCCGCTGCACCCGTCGCTCCCGCTCCGGAGCTCCGGCCTGGCTCGCACCGTCTCATCAGGCTCCATGCGGATCTTGAAGGTCTGCTGCTGCAGTGTTTTGAGCGTGATAGTGACGGCCATGGTGGGACCCGAGCGACACAGCGGCCCCGGAATCCTCACACGACATGCAACTCACGCCGCCGCCATCTTAGCGCCCAGCCGCGCCGCACGCCGACAGCTTCCGGGGCAGGCAGTGCGCGCTCCGACCACCACAACACGTGACATGAGCGCGCCCCCTTAGCCATCGCGAGCATGCGCACGAGCGCGGCCTCGAGTAAAGCATGCGCAGACTAAATTCTATTCCGGGAGAGGGGAGGGGGACTTCTTGCTCTACCATGAAGTGGCTTCCTGCGAGTGACGCCATGCCCGTTAGCGGTGACGTCATAGGCCACAAAATGGCTCCGAGACCCCCAGTTTCACGCCTATGAGTTTGTTGACGTTTAACAAGCAATGTACTTGCTAAATTTTCATTTCTTCCACAAAATCTTAATGTCTTTTTGCTCGTTCCAAATGAGCCTTACTCTGGTCTGGCCACCTGACAGGAAGCCTATCAAGCCCTGAAAGAACTAGAAAGTATACTTGAAAGGTCACCAACAGTTAAACACGGAAATCGACCACGGATGTGGGGACACAATGCCATTCTGTGGCCTCATTAATCCCTAACGGAAGAGCTGGATTTTTGGAATGAATCTTAACAGCTTCTGGGTCTCCCTCTCTGCTGCCCCTCCCCTGATCACTTTGTTCACCCAACTATCTCCATCTGACTCCATCAAGTACTCCATCTGAGTACTTGAGGAAGATTTCCCTACACTGAACACAAAATTCTCTCCTTAATTTTCCCCGGATATGCTAATTCCGGAGGCCTCCCAGAAGGGTGGGGCTAGGCCCCAAGACACTCGGAAGGAGTCCTACCCATGGAACAAGGAGTGAAGGGTTGGTTAGCCAAAGCTGAAGGTGCTTTGGCAGACAGGATGGAGGTGATGTACTTGTCTTCCATTTAGTGGGTGAACTTTCCACCCTACTCCCATCCTGAACGGACTATTACCTGCCACCTAACCAGCTCTTCTTACCATTCACATCTGAGAAAACACCAGGCGGTGGCCTGCCACCTCACTCCTTACCCAACTATTACCAGGTCCTGCAGCTTCTCCCTTCACAGCATATCCTGTGCTAGTAAGCTTTCACAAGCCTAGGTCAGACAGGGGTGAGGAATTCTTTCTTCCTTCTCCTGCAGTTAAGAGACATCAGTTCCCAACCACCCACTGGACATTAATGGCAGCCTTGTGGGGCGCAACAAAGTGGGCCTATGCCAACCTACAGGCCCACAGGCTCTTCTGACACTTTCACTCCCTCCCTTGGGGCCACCTCTTTCCCTTCAAGAGGTTCAAACCCTGACTTGGCCACTTAAGGCCACTGGGGTAGATAACATCTCTGAATCTATTTCTTTGACTATAAAAGGAATTAGTAGCTTTTAACACTGGCTAGTAGTCAGAAAATGTGTTTAAAGCTAATATCTGTGTAGTCTTGCTCCTTCACCAGCAAGAGATGTGTATGCGGTTCAATGTGAAAGAGTTCACATGAATTGATGGCTAAGGTGTGGGTTCAAAACCCACTTCTTCCTAAATCTGTCTCAAACTCAACTGATACTAGAACGAAAACTCACCAGTTTGATGAAAGGACTCCACGAGCTAATAAATGGAGTGTATTTGTAATGACACTGGAAATGGTTACTCTTTCTCATTCACCTGAGGTTCTGGAGATAAACAAGGGCTCCTGTAACCTTATGGGGACATTCAGCCAACAATTCTAGTGGCTAAAAAACAAATCTCACTGAACAATTACCTCTCCCAGAAGACACAGGAGGAAGACACAAAACTTAATTTAATAGAAATTTTGTTTGTAGTTCTTACATTCTCAGCATGAGCTGAGCTAGAACCCGCTGCCCCAACTCAGAAGTGGCCCAGTCCTGGGGGCAGGGAGAAAGGGGAAGGGATCAGAGCTAAGGCCTTAAGAGCCCCATTCTTCCTCAGTGCTGGGGGGCTGGGGATGCCACCCTCTTCTCCTACCCCACCCTCTGGGATCCAGGAAGAATAGATGGAATTTTGGGCCTGGGGCTTCTCCTCCACACCACATCCCACCCTGAGTCCCCAAGCTGGAAGGGAACTTAGGGATCTGGAGTGAAGGGGACAGAAGAAAGCAAAGATGTCAATCAAGACAGATGAAGGCCAGGGGTGAGGGCTGAAGAGAATCAGAGACAAAATGCCAGTAAAAAAAAAAAAAAAAAAAGTTAAAAAAAGTGGGGGATGGGGGAGCCAAAAACAAAATCCACCCCAAATTGGAACCCGCCTGGAAAAAAATCAAAGTTCTCCAGTCTCATAGAGACATTATTTGGCGCAGCCGGCTCTGCGGCAGGAGCGCTCAGGCCTCAGTCCAGCCCTGGAAGCAGAGGTGGCCCCTACAGCTCATCCTTGGCCTGGCCAGCGGCAGCATCTTCTTCCTCCTCCTCTTCCTTCTCATCTTCATCCTCCTCATCCTCATCCTTGTCTTCGTCATCATCTTTGTCTGCCTCTTCCTCCTCCTTGCCTTTCTTCTCTTCCTCCTCCTCGTGTAGCCTCTGCTCTTCATCCTGCTTGTCCTTCATTTGCTTTTCTGCTGCCTGTGTACAAACCACACACACATCCCTCAGGCCTGGACTCCCCTGCCAACCCTTCCCACCCCCAAACCCAGGCTGGACCTTGGTTTCACCTTTGTAACACCCCACGTCTCGTTGCCAAACTCCTCAGCATACGCTTCATCGTTGGTGATGAGGAAGTTGTCAAAGATGGTGCCAGACTTGACCTGTATAGGGCCAGAATGGGTGGTCAGAAGGGATACCTGTTGGCCTTGGCCTTGAAAAGGTCTCCTGCCCATGCTCACATAACCACTACACAATACTACAGTCTAACATTGCAGTTGAAAAATAGGCTGCCTGGATTCAAACCTCAGCTCTGCCATTTACTATATATGATCTTGAGCTGGTGACTTCATCTCTTTGCACCTCAGTATCTTCATCTATAAAATGGGGTCTCATTCTCTTCTTCAAACTATCTTTCTAGTACATTCTATGTGCCAAGCAGCATACCAGATGCAGAAAGTACGCTGGCAAACAGGACAAAAATTCGGTCCCTGTGAAGCTAAGTTCTAATGGGGTTATCTACCTGCCTGTCTAGGCTGTTGGGTGCAATTAAGTGAGTAAGTTCCCACAGAGATTCTTGGAAGTAGTACCTGGAACATATTAAGTACAAGCCAAAGCAGGTGCTGTAAGAACCCCGTAATGACAAACCAGGAAATTCTTAAAAGAAAAGGGGGGGCACCATTCTGGAGTCTGCCCGCCCTTGTCCCCTTTTCTCCTGGGTTGCCCTGAGCACCTGAGGTCCCCTAGGGAGCCGCCTTTTCCCTCCATGTCTCACCTGCCAAAGATCCAAGCCTAGAACAGCGAAGTTTTCATAGGCATAGATGTTGCTGTCAGGGGAATACTCAGGGTTGTCAATCTCTGGATGGATCCAAATGCCCTTGTACTCTGGGTTGTCGATCTGCCTGGGTTTCCACTCCCCCTGCAGAAGTAAACCGATGGGTGAGCGATGATCATTGCCTTCCCCATTGTGCACCACCCTCCTCAGAGTGCCAGACTCACCTTGTACTCTGGGTTCTGAATAACAGGTGGTTCCCACTCTCCGTCCATCTCCTCATCCCAGTCCTCAGGTTTCTTAGCATCAGGGTCAGGAATGTGCTCAGGCTTGTCCCAATCCTGAGGATACATTAGGAGGTCAGAGTAGGCCCAGCTGTCCTCCACACTCTCCATGGTGGGGAGCCCCTGCCCAAGCACCAACCTCAGGCTTGGAGTCTGTAGGGTCATCGATCTTGGCGCGATCGTCCCAGTCTTCAGGCTTAGCGGCATCAGGATCCTTTATCTTCTTGGGTGGCAAGAAATCCCAATCCTCCTCCAAGGAGCCTGACTCCACCTGGCTGTTGTCAATCTTCACCTCATAGGTATTATTAGGCCGCACAATCAGCGTGTACAGGTGGGTGAATTCATCGTCCTAAAGAGAATGGAAGATGAGTGGCCCCGCCCACCAGCCTGGGCTCAAAGCCTCCCCTCACAGCCATTTGTCACCACCCCCAAGGCACACCTTGCAGCGGATATCCTTGTTGATCAGCACATTCTTGCCCTTGTAGTTGAAGATGACATGAACCTTCTTGGTGCCAGGGCCACAGATGTCCGGGCCTTGATGAAAAGCAGATCTGGTCACAACTACAGTCTGTCCACCATTACAAGCCCCTGCCCACCCCATTAAAAAAAGACAACTTGGTTCTTTAACTCAGGACTGTCAAGCTGAAAAAACACACTTCAGACCTTCTCTCTAAGGAACTGGGGGAGGACACTTCAAAAAAAAAAATCAGTGCTCCAGAACTCAGTATCTTCACTTGCACAACTAGGAACGAGGAAATGCCTATATAGTAAAATTGCACGAATTAGTCTTAGGTCGATGATCAAAATGCAGTAAGTCATTCCTAACTATTCCCTCACCTTCCCTATCGAAAATATGTCTAAAGCATTTAAGTGCTTTCTGTGCTCTCAAGACCACCGTTCATGGGCTATAAAGAACTCCCGGGGTTTTAAACTCCCTCTAAGTGACCAAAAATCAGCACCAGGGTGGGGTCCCCTCACCAAACATTATGTTGTATTCGGAGTCTCCGTGCATGTCTGTCTGATCCAAACCAGCTGGAAACAGCTTCACATAGCCGCCCCCACAGTCGATGTTCTGCTCGTGTTTCACCGTGAACTGCACCACCAGCGTCTGACCCTTGTTGCTGAAGGGCTCAAATCTGGCCGACAGAGCGTAGAACCTGGCATCCTGGCTAGTCTGCAGGCCTACCGAGAGACTATAGTCAGATCAGGGCTCAGCAGCTACCCCCCGGGGAACCCTAAGGATGTAAAATACAGGCCAGTCCTCCTTCCTCCACCTGCCCTACTCCTAGGGATACCCAAACTCTGTCCTCCTGGATCTGAGCACCCACTCCTAAGTTCTTACCTTTATCTTTCTCTTGGTCACCATAGAACTTGCCGGAACTGAGAACGAATTTGCCAAAATCCGGTTTGTGCTTGGATTCGATCCAGCGCTCGGTCCACCCGTCTAGAGGACCAAAAAGGCAGGTAAGCGCGGCGGTGCTGATCAACCCCCCACCAAACATCTACCAGGAACCACAAACTGCTGGGAGCAAGGAAGGAGACTCCCCCCTCCCCCCAGACTGTCCCCACCCCAACCTCTAGTTTGACATCTCTGGTGACTTTGAAGATCTTCGGGCAAACCCTAACTCCCGCCTCGGAAAGCCGCTGCTCCCTCCACGCTCCCCAGGGACGCCGAAGGAAGGCTCGCCTTCGGCTCCAGTCCCTGAAGGAAACCGTGTTGGCCCTCTGAGCAGTAATTACAAGCGACACGCAGATACGGGCCGGGGGGCCAGCCGCGTCGTTAGGACGATCTCGAGCGGGACTAGTCGTTACCTCCGTCCAGAAACTGCTCCTTAAAGTAAACGGTGGGATCAGCGGCGGCCAGGCCGAGAAGGCCGAGCAGCAGCGGCACGGGTAGCAGCATGGCGGGCCGAGGGGGCGGTGGCGCGCGGGCCCTTTAAGTTGCTCGTCCGGCAGCAGCTCTGCAGTGGGGACGGACGCCGCCGCCGGCCGTGCCTTTTTATACCCCGCCCGCTCTCAAACCAGCCTGGTCCGGCCTCTTGGCCCGCCTCCCTCACTTTATCATTGGTCTGTGGCCATAGCCCTGCCTTTCCATTGGACCCTTCTGGGCTCAGCAGGTTAGGCTGTGCCTCGGAACGCTGGGTTCCCAGATGGCCGATTTCTATTGGCCGCACCACTGGCCAATGAAGGTCGACCACGCGTTGTGGGGGACGCCCACCGGTGAAGTGGGGGGCCTCGAGCCCCTCAGGCTAGGTCATGTGACCAGACCTCGGCCCAGCCCCGCCCTCCCCTGCGCGCGGCGTTCGGGATCTAGGCGTTTAAAGAACACGCGCGAGCTGTGATGTTCCGTGAAGCTAGGGTCCGGCTCCATTCTAGACTCCGCTCAACCCTTCTACAAGGATGAGTGGGCAAGGTTTTCCTAGCGTCTTTCTATTCTGAGTTTGGAGAACCCCACCATTCCCATCTTCTCTTTCTCTTCCTTCCCACTCCTCTTCCCGTCCTCCCCCCGCCTCCCTCCCCCTCGCCTTCCTCCCCACCCCTTCTACCCCCCCCCACCCCGCCCCCCAGAGGGCACCGAGCCCTGGGGCTTCACTTCCTTCCAGCGCCGGAGCGGTGCAGGCCTGGGGGAAGAGTGCCTGTTCTCTTCTCCGTACGGCCCCTTTAGTGACCTGGCAGCCTGTCAGACCGCTTCTGTGTGAGCTGGGGCAAGTCATTCAACCTCTTTGAAATCACAGGATCTCTTGACAGGCCAGGAGGAGCGACCCCGGCCAGCTGCTGCCCGGCAGAAATGCTTTCCAAGCTTTTAGGGATTTTCTGGAACAGAGGGAAGGACCCTGACGGCTCAAAAGATGTGACGATAGGCTGTGGTTCCTCTCGTTGCAGCCTGTCCTTTACCTCCCTCCCATCCCCGCCCCCCAGCCGGTAAATGAAAGGGGTCGCCGCCTTGTGGTCTCCCGCAAACGGCCTGCTTTTGCAATTAAACGGCTGAATATGAGCGGGCAGGGGGTTCCGTTGGGGAGGAGAAAAAAAAAGACAGATGGTGAGGAAGATAAGGTCCAAGAGAGGTGGGCAGGACCCCTGAGACTAGAGCCTTCTTCTGAGGCCGCCGGCACAGGACAGACAGTGACTGACACCAGCTCCATACCCCTAGGCTGCAGGAAGGAGGAAGGAGAACTGGGACTTTCCCAAACTGAGCAAATAGGCTCTGGACTTGGGAAGTAGGAATAAACTGGCGAAGAGAGGGGGGGATTCTGGCAAAAGAGTGGGGAGGGGGCTCTTCCCCTCCAGTGGTGGGGACTCGAAAGGGAGGTATGACGAGTTTTGAAGAAGTTGGGGTTCTACTCCTGCCCCCAAACAGTATGGCGTATAACCCAAATTGTTCCTCGCTGATGAAGCCCACACCCACCAAGTCTGGGATGACCATGCTAGGCTTTGCACTGACGTTCCTCCCACCTTCCCTCTCACCCACCATGTGTCATGGACACAGGGGCTTGGTGCTTCCTTCTGGACAGTAGAATCTGTGCCTGTCCTGTTCACCTGACCATTCCACAATGTCTCCTATAGCACGAGGCACAGAACAGGCTTAAAACCTACTTGATATATATATAAAAAAACGTACCTGATATGTGACAGAAGAAGGGGACAAAGAACTCTTGCTAGAATTAAAAAAGCAAAAATGGAGAAAATGCTTTTTTGGGGGGCAGTACAGAGTCTCCATATGTGTGCGGGGGCTTGGGGGAGGCTTCTCAAGTTGTGAGCAGGGGCTACTCTCTAGTTGTGGTGGGCAGGCTTCTCCTTGTGCCGGCTTCTCTTGTTGCAGAGCAGGGGCTCTAGGGTGCAAGGGCTTAGTTACTCTGCAGTATTGGAATCTTCCCAAACCAGGAGTTGAACCCTGGCCCCTCAACATTGACAGTTAAATTCTTTTTATTTTTTTTATTGAAGGATAATTGCTTTGCAGAATTTTGTTGTCTGTCAAACCTCAACATGAATCAGCCATAGGTATACATATATCCCCTCCCTTTTGAACCTCCCTCCCATCTCCCTCCCCATCCCACCCCTCTAGGTTGATACAGAGTCCCTCTTTGAGTTTCCTGAGCCATACAGCAAATTCCTGTTGGCTATCTATTAAAGGTGGTAATGTAAGTTTCCATGTTACTCTTTCCATGCATCTCACCCTCTCCTCCCCTCTCCCCATGTCCATAAGTCTATTCTGTATGTCTGTTTCTCCATTGCTGCCCTGTAAAATAAATTCTTCAGTACCATTTTTCTATATTCTGTATATGTGTGTTAGAATACGATATTTATCTTTCTCTTTCTGACTCACTTCACTCTGTATAATAGGTTCTAGGTTCATCTACCTCATCACAACTGACTCAAATGCATTCCTTTATATGGCTGAGTAATATTCCATTGGGTATATGTACCACTTCTTTATCCATTCATCTGTCGATGGACATCTCGGTTGTTTCCATGTTCTAAGTATTGTAAATAATGCTGCAATGAACAATGGGATACATGTGTCTTTTTCAACCCTCGTTTCTTCAGGTTATATGCCTTAGGAATGGGATTGCTGGGTCATATGGTAGTTTTATTTCTAATTTTTTAAGGAATCTCCATACTGTCTTCCATTGTGGCTGTATCAATTTACTTACATTCCCACCAACAGTACAGAGCATTCCCTTTTTTCCACATCCTCTCCAGCCTTTATTGTAGAGTTTTTGATGATGACCATTCTGACTGGTATGAGGTGATATTGTGTAGTTTTGATAGTTTTGATTTGCATTTCTCTAATAATGAGCGATATTGAGCATCTTTTCAAGTGATTGTTAGTATGTCTTCTTTGGAGAAATGTCTATTTAGGTCTTTTCCCCAGTTTTTGATTGGGTCATTTGTTTTTCTGGTATTGAGTTGGCAGGAGAATTCTTAACCACTGGACCACCAGGGAAGTCCTGGGGGAAGTGCTTTAAAACTCAGACGAGACTTTGAGGAATGCATTCTGAATTTTTGTCGGGACCTCACTATAAGTCCAGAATCGGGGGATATTAGTAACCCCATTTTCCAGACTCAAGTAACAATTGTGATGGCTGAATGAGTAAATAGGGCTTCCCAGGTGGCCCAGTGGTGAAGAATCCACCTGTCAGTGCTGGAGATGGGAAGATCTCCTGCAGAAGGAAATGGCAACCCAGTCCAGTATTCTTACCTGGAAAATTCCATTGATAGAGGAGGCGGGTGGGCTCCATGGCCGGGGAAGAGGGGGTGGTCACAAAAAGTCGGACACAACTGAGCCACTAAACAACAACAAATGAATAAATGCATGCTGCTTAGACTAGCACCTGACTCAGAGTTCATACTCAATACCAGCAAATACTGCATACATGTGTGTCCCAGCAAATACTACATTAAGTACTATTGTACCTAATTCTCAGTTACCTGGGCTCATATCATTTCCATCCAAGGGAGGAAACAGGCACAGAAAGATGAAGTGATTTTGCTGGGTGACAAAAATGGCAGATCTGGGATTAGACTCTACTTGTGCTGCCTAATGTAGTCTCCACTATTGACTATAGCCACGTGTGACTATTGCCTTTTGAAATGTAGCTGTTAACTGAGATGAGCTGTAAGTGTAAAATATACATCAGAATTTAAAGACAATATGAAAAAAAAAGAATAAAATATTTCACTAATATTAAATAATGAAATGAAAGTTTGGACAGCTCAAGTTCTATAAATTCCTCAAATTAATACCACCCCCTTTAATTTTGTATTTAAAATTTTTTATTTATTTTTGGCTGTGCTGGGTCTACCTTGTGGCACACAGGCTTTCTCTGGTTTCAACGAGCAGGGGCTACTGTCTGGTTACAGCACCTGGGCTTCTTGTTGCAGTGGCTTCTCTGGCTCAGGAGTTGTGGTACACTGGCTCCAGAGCACATGAGCTTCGTAGTTGCAGGGCAAAGGATTTAGCTGCTCTTCAGCATGTGGAATATTCCTAACCACTGGACTACCAGGGAAGTCCTGACCCCTTTTGTTTTAAACATCGACAATTAGAAAGGGTAAAATTATATTTGTATCTCAAATTACATTTCTTTGTTTTGGCCAGGCCTGAGGCATGCCAACCAGGGATCAAACCCATTCATTCTGCAGTTTAATTGTGGAGTTCTAACCACTGGAAAGGAAAAGGCAATGGCAACCCACTCCAGTCCTCTTGCCTGGAAAATCCCATGGATGGAGAAGCCTTGTAGGCTGCAGTCCATGGGTTCACTAAGAGTTGGACACAACTAAGGGACTTCACTTTCACTTTTCACTTTCATGCATTGGAGAAGGAAATGGCAACTCACTCCAGTGTTCTTGCCTGGAGAATCCCAAGGACGGCAGAGCCTGGTGGGCTGCCGTCTATGGGGTTACACAGACTCAGACACAACTGAAGCAACTTAGCAGCAGCAGCAGCATCAACCACTGGAAAGTGAAACTTTCCAGTATTCCCTCAGTAGGGTCTGACTCTTTGCGACCATGTGGACTGTACCCCGCCAGGCTCCTGTCCATAGAATTCTCCAGGCAAGAATACTGGAGTGGTTGCCATTTCCTGCTCCAGGGGCTCTTTCTGATCCAGGAATTGAACCCAGATTTCCTGCATTGCAGACAGATTTTTTACTGTCTGAGCCACCAGGTCAGACCCCCTAACCACTGGACCACCAGGGAATTCCCAGTATCTTGAATTGCTGATATGCACTACAAATGATTTCCCTGACATTGATCTTCTCAGAGTAGTGGTGTGGGGGAGGGACGGCAGGCTCTGGAGTGTTTATGATTTCTGACACTATCTCCACCAATTCCTTGCAGAACCCTTGCGCAAAGCGTATCACCCAGCTTCAGTTTTCATCAGTGAAATGTAGATTATATCGGTATGTACAGCACACAGTTTGGAGGAAAGTGAAATAAAGACCCCTGAAGCACTTAGCACTGGCCTGGGGACAAGTGAGAATGACCATGCAAGTTAGCAGCTACTTTGAAAATAGCTAGTCTTCTGATTTTTATAGGGCTGGTCCCTACCCAGTCTCCCTTTGAAAATTTGAAAGTAGTTTACATCAGCGGTTTGACTATGTCTGGAGTCCACCACCCAGAGCCCTCCTGTGGGGTAAGAAAGAATTCCTCCAAGGGCTGACTGTTTCAGGCCCAGAGAGAGAAGTCCAAGGTCACACAGCCCACAGCAGGTGGAGCTGTGTGAAGTTTAAAACAATGCTGTGAGTCTGCTTTTGAGGGCATTAATTTGACCTCTCTGGTAAACCAGACACCACTGCTGCTGCTGCCAAGTCGCTCCAGTCGTGTACAACTCCGTGCGACCCCATAGACGGCAGCCCACCAGGCTCCCCCGTCCCTGGGACTCTCCAGGCAAGAACACTGGAGTGGGTTGCCATTTCCCTCTCCAGTGCACGAAAGCGAAAAGTGAAAGCCAAGTCGCTCAGTCGTGTCCGACTCTCCGCGACCCCATGGACTGCAGCCCACCAGGCTCCTCCGCCCATGGGACCTTCCAGGCACCACTGCTGCTGCTGTTGCTAAGTCGCTTCAGTCATGTCCGACTCTGTGCGACCCCACAGATGGCAGCCCACTAAGCTCCCCCGTCCCTGGGATTCTCCAGGCAAGAACACTGGAGTGGGTTGCATTTCCTTCTCCAATGCATGAAAGTGAAAAGTGAAAGTGAAGTCGCTCAGTCGTGTCCAACTCTTCGCGACCCCATGGTCTGCAGCCTTCCAGGCTCCTCCGTCCATGGGATTTTCCAGGCGAGAGTACCGGAGTTCCAGGCACCACTAGGGGGTCCCTAACCCCTCTGAAGTGCTGTGACACGCTCAAAATGGCGGCACCCCGAGCCCTGCAACATTGTCCGCCACATTCAAGATGGCGACGCAAGCGCGCCCCACCCCCCAATCCTCGGGGCCGTTTCCGGTTCCGGTGGTTCTGGTAGCCGGCAGGGACACGCGGAGCGCACTGGGAGCAACCATGGCGGACGGTCCGGTGGCGGAGGTGCTGCTGCGGCGGCTGGAGGCGGCCGATGGCGGCCTGGACAGCGCGGAACTGGCGACCGAGCTGGGCGTGGAGCACCAGACTGTGGTGGGCGCCGTGAAGAGCCTGCAGGCGCTGGGTCAGGTGAGCCGGGCGGGTGATACTGGGCTTCCTCGCTTTTGCATCTGCAGTTCTTTCGCCAGGAGGGCTCTGCCTCCAGACCAGATTCTCTCAGTCCTGGTTAGAGGTGATTGTATCCGTGTCCAGCCCAGAGTGCGCAGGCGGGGAGTCAGGAAAGAGTGAAGACCCAGGCACGCGGACGCTCCCGTGCAGTAAATGTCCATTGAGGCATTGATTAATTTTGAGCGGGTGGGGAGGAGGATGGGGGACGAGAAAGACGCAATCGTTGCCTTCGTGCAGGTTGCGGTGTGATGGATGTACTCAAGTGACCGGAGTAATGGAGGAAGCAAAGGGAATTCAGAGGTGTTAACTGCCACAGCCTTGAGGATCAGGGAGAGCATCCCAAAGGAGATGACACTTGAATCCGGTTTCTGCACTGAGTACAAAAGCCATGGCACTTCAGCGATCAATGGGGTGGGAGTGGAGGACAGGTAGTGAGAGAGACACTGCAGAGCCAGATTTTGCAAGGCCTTCTCGGTCTTTATCTCACAGGGGTACTAGGGGGCCATGGCAGGAGCTGGAACCTGTCAGACGTGCTTACTGCCTACATCCATCTTGGCAGGGGCAGGACAGGAGGCAAAGGGACAACGGCAGAAACTGGCATATCTCCAAACTAGAGCGTAGCTGGACTGGAGAACGGGTTCAGGTGAAGGAATGAAATTGAGTTCATGGCAAGGTAGGGAGAGCCAGAATGAAGCCCGGCCTTCTAACTTGGACAAGTGAAGGGTGGTAGATCCAGAAGGAGAGGATGCTGATGGACCCCTGGGCCACCCAGCAGCCTGGATCCATGAAGCTAGGACTCAGAAAACATAGCTGGACTGTTTTTTCATCAAAATCATATAATGTGCTCTTTCTGGCCTCAGCTTTTTTTTGACTGAGTCGGGTCTTAGTTGCTGGGATCTTTCCTTGTGGCCTCCGGACTCTCCGGTAGTAGCCCTTGAGCTTACTTGTTTTGAGACATATGGGATCTTAGTTCTCCGACCAGGGATTGAATTTCAGGGATTGAATTTGTGGTCCCTGCACTGCAAGGCAGATTCTTAACCACTGGACCACCAAGGAAATCCCTGACCTCAGCTTTATTTTTCATTCAATCTTTGACGGAACCTTAGATTTACATAAGAGTAAGGGGATATGTGGAGACAGAAATAGTAACCCATCCACTATTCTTGCCTGGAAATCCCATGGACAGAGGAGCCTGGAGGGCTAAGTCCATGTGGTCGCAAAAGAGTCGGACACAGTTTAGTGACTGAACAAACAAGGCGATACATAAGATGTAACTCTTATTTATTCCCAGGTTGAAGATATGGGACAGCTTCTAAGCATTGGTCAGAATCATCAGTGTCACCAGAAGGAACAGGCAAACCTGAATTAGAAATTAGGCACCCAGGCTGCAGAGCCTGAGGTTGTCAGCGCAAAAAGGGAGTGAAGCTATGGTGTGTGGGATAACAGTACCTTGATTGATGTGAAACTGACATTTGTGTAGGCTACAGAGGGTTAAGTAGTGG
Source organism: Bos grunniens (assembly GCF_055505025.1). Lineage (NCBI taxonomy): Eukaryota > Metazoa > Chordata > Mammalia > Artiodactyla > Bovidae > Bos > Bos grunniens. Next base: position 12,703,599 of record NC_141171.1, read on the forward strand.
CAGTTTAATGTGGTTCATTGTAAGAATGATGATGATATTAATCGATAGTAGTAGTTAGGTTTATACGGCACTTGCTGCATACTAAGTGTTCTGCATCCTTTCTTTGTTTTTGTTTGTTTGGCCCCAGTGGGCGGCATGCGGGATCTTAGTTCCTGGATTAGGAATTGAACTTGTGCCCCCTTCGCTGGGGGCTTAAACTCTTAACCACTGGACTGCCAGGGAAGTCCTCTGCATCTTTTCTGTTTAGTTACACCTCAAAACAACTCTCTGAGCTAAAGCCCACCACACCTTTTTCTCACACATAAGAAATTTTGCTCAGGGAGGTTAAGCCGTTTTCAGCAAGGTCACACAGTAGGTGAGGAGCAGACCTAGAAATTAGAATGGCATGGGAGCCTAGGCTTTCTGGGTGCAATGTGGATCCCTGGGGTTTTTCTCTGACACCTGAGTACTGAGATGCAAACACATAAATCATTTCATCTGAGACTTTAAAAATCTTTCCAAGGTTCAAAAGTGGTGGTCCAGTGGCTAAGACTCCATGCTCCCAATTCAGGGCACCTGGGTTCAATCCCTGGTCAAGGATCTAGGTCCCACATGCTGAAACTAAAAGATGCCACATACCACAAGGAAGGACTTCCCAGGTGGTACTGGTGGTACAGAACCCACCTGCCAATGCAGGAGACGCAGGAGAGGCAGGTTTGATCCCTGGGTTGGGAAGATCCCCTAGAGGAGAAAATGACAACCCACTCCAGTATTCTTGCCTGGAGAATCCCATTGACAGAGGAGCCTGGCAGGTTACTGTCTATGGGGTCACAAAGAGTTGGCACACACACACGAAAATGCTGCATGCTGCAACTAAGACCCAGCACAGTTGAATAAATAAGTACTTTTTTTTTTTTGTAAGTGATGGAATTTGTTCTTTTTCAGGCAGGTAATAATCCTTAGTACTCTACCCTGCTCTCAGAGGTGTGAATGATTTTTGTCATTATCCTCATGTCACAAAAGATCAACCAAGACTCAGCAAGGGCAGATCACTTTGCTCTGGAGTGGTACAGCTGGGATGCGAAGCTGGCTTCAGAGGCTGTGCACCCCCAGTGCTGTGGCGAGGGGGTACCTGGATCTGACCCCTGTCCCCGCTGTGCCCCCCTGTTATTCTACAGATCATTGAGACTGAGCTGCGCTCCACCAAGCGCTGGGAACTTACTGCTGAGGGTGAGGAGATTGCCCAGGAGGGCAGCCACGAGGCCCGGGTGTTTCGCAGCATCCCCCCAGAGGGCCTGCCCCAGAGCGAGCTCATGGTAGGAGCCTGAGGGGGCCGGGGCCTCAGGAGGTGTGTTGGGGTGACAGCAGCCCTCGTGCCCGTGCCCCCCTCACTGCAGCCTTGTTTCCCCAGCGACTGCCCAGTGGCAAGGTGGGCTTCAGCAAGGCGATGTCCAACAAGTGGATCCGGGTGGACAAGAGTGCTGCTGACGGGCCCCGGGTGTTCCGAGTGGTGAGTCCCTGCTGGAGGGCGGTGGGCCAGGTGGTCGGGCAGGTGGGCCCCTGGCCCTCAGGGTCTCTCACACCCACCCCTGTGGCAGGTGGACAGCGTGGAGGATGAGGTGCAGCGCCGGCTCCAGCTGGTCCGGGGTGGGCAGGCTGAGAAGCTGGGAGAAAAGGAGCGGAGTGAGCTCCGGAAGCGGAAGCTGCTGACTGAAGCGTGAGTGGGTGCCACCCCCAGGCTCACACCTGGGTCACTTGCCTGGCCCTGGAGTTGGGGAGGGGACAAGGAGGCGTTCTGCCCGTACCGGGCTGGTATGCTATCGGGCTCCTCCCCGCCCCGCTTTACACTGGGGTGGTCAAATGCACTTGCCACACTCATGCCCCGACAGGCCCTTTACTTGTGCTGTGCTTCTGCCCAGAAAGACCCTCTCACTGTTCTTCAAGGCAAGTTCTGACATCATATCTCTGTTCACATGTCAGCTTAGCGAGGCCATCACCCTAACACCCTTTCCTCTCTTCGACTTCCATAAAAGTTCCACACTCCTGATCTCCAGCCCTTTTGCCCTCCCTGTTTACTTCCTCTACAGTCCAAAGCACTGCCTAGAATTTAAATTAAATATTTGCTTATTTACTGGTTTTTGGCTGTGCCGCACGGCATGTGGGATCTCACTTCCCCAACCAGGAACCAGAGCCATGCCCCCTGCATTGGAAAAGTGGAGTCATAGCCACTGGATGGCCAGGGAAGGCCATCTGGATGGCCAGCACTGTCTGGACTTGATAGGGCTCAGGGCTCTGCTGTCACGGGGCCGACGTCTCCTCGAGCAGATGCAGCAGTTACAAGAACGCAGACTGGAGTAGGGCTGCCCAGTTCACCTCCCAGCTCTGCCATGGGTTAGCTGTGTGACCTTGACTGAGTTACCTGATCTTTCCAGGCCTCTGTTTACGCATATGTGAAATGGCCCCTTTTCACACATAGTTATGGGGTGACTTTATAGAACAGAGCCTAGTGTAGAATAAGCTCTCTAAACTTGACTTATGGGGGGACGTACCTGACTTTGCAGGCTTAAGATTCCCAAGCTTCCAGTGCAGGAGGCATGGGTTTGATCCCTGGTCAGGGAACTTGGATTCCGATGCCATGCAGCAAGGCAAAAAAGTTTTTGTTTTAATTTTTCATTTTTAAAAAGGGCTTCCCTGGTGGCTCAGCTGGTAAAGAATCCGCCTGCAGTGTGGGAGACCTGGGTTCGATCCCAGGGTTATAGGAAGATCCCCTGGAGAAGGAAATGGCAACCCACTCCAGTACTCTTGTGTGGAAAATCCCATGGACTGAGGAGCCTGGAAGGGTACAGTCCATGGGGTTGCAAAGAGTCGGACACGACTGAGCCATTTCACCTTCCCTGGTGGTCTTTGCTTAAGAATCCATGCTTCCACTGTAGGGGGCATGAATTCCGTTCCCATCAGATAACTAAGATCCCCCATGCCCCACGGTACGGCCAGAAAATTAATAAATAGGCTAATTTGACCTATGATTATCACTCATAGCTCTATGGTTAGTGCCTTGAACAGGCCCTAGCACATAGTAGGTTCTCAATAAATGTTGGTTGAATGAGTACGTGCATGAACATAGGGATGTAGGTGGGGCTAAATAAGGGTTTCAGGAGACAGTAAGTGTCGGGGAGAAAATGGCAGCAGAGTTACTTGGCGGGTGAAGTGGGGTTAGCATCAGTTGGGGGGTCAAGGGAAACCACTTGAAGGAGGTAACAGTGATGTCCCCTGGCCTCAGGACCCTGAAGACCTACTGGGTGAGCAAAGGTAGTGCCTTCAGCACCAGTATCTCCAAGCAGGAAACAGAGCTGAGCCCAGAGATGATCTCCAGGTAGGGGGTGGCCCCAGGGTTGGGGACTGGTTGCGGGAGGGTGGTAGGCAGCCCCCACCATGCCCACGTACCCTGCACCGTGCCCCTCCCATAGCGGCTCCTGGCGGGATCGGCCCTTCAAGCCCTACAATTTCTCGGCCCATGGCGTCCTCCCTGACAGCGGCCACCTGCACCCGCTGCTCAAGGTCCGCTCCCAGTTCCGGCAGATCTTCCTGGAGATGGGGTGAGCACGGGCCCGGGGGCGGGGCCAGCCCAGGCCAGGGGCACAGGCAGGGCAGTCAGGCTGCGTCTCCCACTAGGTTCACCGAGATGCCGACCGACAACTACATTGAGAGCTCCTTCTGGAACTTCGACGCACTCTTCCAGCCCCAGCAGCACCCGGCACGTGACCAGCATGACACCTTCTTCCTGCGAGGTGGGTGCGCCCTGCTGCCCCATGCCACCCGAGGGGCCGGGCCTGGGCAGAGCCTTTCGGGGCAGCCTACCATCTTACAGGATAAACTCCATCCTTCTCAGAGTAGCCAGCAAAGCCTGTGTGAGCTACTGTCATCAACTTCTGTGATCTCCCGCCTCCCCTCCTCTCACCTCAGGGTCTTTGCTGTGTGTTCTGCCGAGAAGTGTCTTCTCCCAGGTCTTCATGACCGCTTCTGGAATCAAATCTCTGCTCACATGTCAGCTCACAGAGGCCCCTGACGACATGCCCTTGTCCCCCCAGGTTCCTTTTTTTTTTCTTTTTTTGGGCTGCACCAGGTTTTTTGTTTTTTTTTTTCATTATTCATTTGGCTGTGCTAGGTCTTGGTTGTGACGCGTGGGATCTTCAGTCTTTTTGCAGTATGTTGGATCTAGTTCCCTGACCTGGGATTGAACCCAGGCCCCCTGCATTGGAAGCACAAAGTCTTAGCCGCTGGACCACCTGGGAAATCCCTGTATCAGGTCTTAGTTGCAGCACATGGGATCTTCATTATGGCATGCAGGATATAGTTCCCTGACCAGGGATCGAACCCGGGCCTCCTACGTTAGGCATGTGGAGTCCTAACTACTGGACCACCAGGGAAGTTCCCCTCTCCAACCAAGCTCTAAAAAGCTTCTCACTGCTAGTCTTCAACTTTGGTTCCCATTTCTTTTTTCCACAGTCCTCAGTGCTCTCTGAAATTGCTTGACTTTTCAAAATAGTCATTGTCTCCTCACCACCAGGAGAGCAGACAAGGCTGTTGTGTGCCTGTTACCCAGCCAGGAGCAAAATGTCATTGTCATCATCACGGCATCCAGAACTTAACCAGGGCCATCCATAGCGGTCCAGTGGTTAAATTTTCCAGACTTCCACTGCAGGGGGTGTGGGTTCAATCCCTGGTCAGGGAAGTTGCAACAGCCAGAAAAAGTATTCTAAACAAAACTTACTGGGCTGCCACTCTCCTAGTCTTCCTACCAACTACAGGAAGTAGACTGTCAGCCGCATTTTGCAGATAAGGAAACTGGGACCCAGAGAGGAAACATCACTTGCCCAGGGTCACAGCTTGTAAGAGGTGGAGCTAGGAATGGATGTGTAGCTTTTTGGGTACAGTAAAATTGTATTTCAGGACGGGAATCATAAGAACTTGCATATTCATGTGGCATAGGGTCACTGAGCTCCTGTGCATTGACTTCTCTGTTAAACCTCTGGGTCACAGCCACAAATGAGACAGAAGTCCTTGCCCTGAGACCCTCATGTCCTCGTTGGGCAAGATGTGCCTTAAATCCTGAGTAAGGAAATGGCAACCTACTCCAGTATTCTTGCCGGGAAAATCCCATGGACAGCCTATGGGGTCAAGAAAAGAATCAGACGTGACTTAGTGACTAAACAACAACAAGCTGTAAACGTGGCGATGCAAGATGGCAGTAAATGAGATGGAGGAACTGACATTGTGTTGGGGGGTGTACACGGTCAATTTAAAATAAAGGCTGCTAGGATTTGGACTTCTTTGGAAGTCTATTGGTTAAGACTTTGTACACTATGCAGGGGGCGTGAGTTCAATCCCTGGTAGAGGAACTAAGATCTCACATGCTGTACAGCATGACCAAAAAAATTTTTTAAAAGGCTGCTTAAGCAAAGATAGGAGAAGGTGAGGGAGGGAGCTATATCTGGGGAAGGAAAGTTCCAGGCAAAGGGAATGGCCAATGCAAAGGCCCTGAGGCTGGCACATGCCTGGTGTGCTTACAGATTGGCAGGGAAGCCCTGTGGCTCGAAGAAGTGATCAGTTAGGAGTGGGAGGAGGGAATTCTCTGGTGGTTCAGTGGTTTGCACTCCATGCTTTCACTGCCATGGGCATGGGTTCAATACCTGAGTTGGAGAACTAAGTCCTGCAAGCCCTGCAGCATAGCCAGGAAAAAAAAGGGGAGGCAGGACCAGGGAAGGTTCTGGCAGAGGAGGGGTATGAGTGACTGCCTCAGGTGTTCCCAGGTGCCCTCCAGCAGTTACAGAGGGCAAGCGAGGGAGCTGCCTAAGTCACCGTTTTCCTTGTGGTGGCTATTTGAGTAATGCTCATTATTTATTTGGCTACGCCAGGTCTTAACTGCGCCATGTAGGATTTTTAGTTGCAGCAGGTGGGATTTAGTTCCCTGACCAGGGATCGAACCCAGGCCCCTCGTGCATTGGGAGCTCGGACTCTTAACCACTGGACCACCAAGGAAGTCCCAAGAAATGCTCCTTGACTGACCAGATGTTGCTCTGTCTTGCCCAGATCCAGCCCAGGCTCAGCAACTCCCAATGGACTATGTCCACCGCGTGAAGCGGACCCACTCTCAGGGCGGCTATGGCTCACAGGGGTAAGGGAGGACCAGGACTTTGGGTGGGGAAGAGGCTGGGGACCGGGAGCTGCATCATAGACTTCCTTGCATGTCCCCCTGAAGGTACAAATACACCTGGAAATTGGACGAGGCTCGGAAAAACCTGCTGCGCACACACACCACGGCAGCCAGTGCCCGCGCCCTCTACCGCCTGGCCCAAAAGGTGTGGCCGGGCTCTGGCAGCATTGGAGGGAGGGGCTGGGCTGTCATACTGACCTCCTCACCCATGCCTGGGCCTGGCCTGCCTGTCACCCCCAGAAGCCCTTCACTCCGGCCAAATACTTCTCCATCGATCGAGTGTTCCGGAATGAGACCCTGGATGCCACTCACCTGGCCGAGTTCCACCAGATCGAGGGTGTCGTGGCTGACCACGGCCTCACGCTGGGCCACCTCATGGGTGTCCTGCGGGAGTTCTTCACCAAGCTGGGTGAGCAGGCGGGCCAGAGTGGGTGGTGTTGGTGGGTAACAGGAAGACGCCTTGGTCATCAGCCCGATCGTCCCTCCAACTCTGTTTGCCTGCCTCCCCACCCAGGTATCACCCAGCTGCGTTTCAAGCCAGCCTACAACCCCTACACTGAGCCCAGCATGGAAATATTCAGTTACCACCAAGGTCAGGCTGGAACCCGGTACTGGGGCAGGGAGGGAGGTCTTGGGCTGCCCACAGCTCAGCCCAGCTTCCTGTTCCTGAGGACCCCATCTCCTGAGCTCATTGCCATGCCCAGTATCACCCACGCGAGCCACCCCATTGTGTTCCTGCCTCCACAGGTCTAAAGAAGTGGGTGGAGGTTGGAAACTCTGGGATCTTCCGCCCTGAGATGCTGCTGCCCATGGGGCTCCCTGAGAATGTGTCGGTCATTGCATGGGGTCTCTCCTTGGAGCGGTGAGTACCCAAACCACTTAGGGTGTTGGCTGCCTCACTTGGGTGACTTGTCAGGCATGGGGGCCTGTAGACTTGCAGCCCCCTCCATTGATTCATTCATTTGAGAAATCCTTAGTGAGCACCTGCTGTATGCCCATTCTGTGCTGTGATTACAACACACATCTCTGCTCTATGAAGCTGGGGTGCTAGTGGACCAAGGAGGATGAGAATTAAGTAAATTCAACAAATAAAGCTTAGAGTATACCCAAAAGCAGTGTTATGGGGATTCCCTGGTGGCTCAGTGGTAAAATCTGCCTGCCAGTGCAAGAGACATGGGAGACTCAGATTCAATCCCTGGGTCGAGACGATCCCCTGGAGAAGGAAGTGGCAACCCACTCCAGTATTCTTGCCTGGGAAATCTCACAGGTAGAGGAGCCTGGCAGGCTACAGTCCATGGGGTCACAAAAGGGTCGAACCTGATTGAGCAACCAAATAACCACAACCTCAGAAGTAATGTTAGAGCAGAAACACAGCAGGGAGAGCTAAGGAGATGTCAGGGAAGGCCTCTCAGAGGAGGTGACATCTGAGCAACGAATGAAGGTGGCTGAGTTGGTAAGCTGTGACAATATCTGGGGAAGGGTGGTCCAGGCAGAGGGAATAGCCAGTGCAAAGGCCCTGAGGCTGGAGCAGGCCTGCTGTATATGGAGGACACTGAGGAGGCCAGTGTGACTGGTGGGAGGAGTGAGTGAGTGAAGGGGAAGAGTGGGAAGAGAGGGGTGAGGGAGGTGACAGGGCAGATGGTGTGGGGCCTTTTGAGCCCCAGGGAAGACTGGGGCTTTTACTTCTGGGAAGGTAGCAAGAGAGGTTCTGATCAGAAGAGAGCATGACCTGACCTTGTGTTAAACCCTGTCCCCTCCCCCCTCCAAGCCCGACGATGATCAAATATGGCATCAACAATATCCGGGAGCTGGTGGGCCACAAGGTGAACCTTCAGATGGTGTACGACAGTCCCCTGTGCCGCCTGGACGCTGAACGGGGGCCCCCTTCGACACAAGAGGCTGCGTGACATGAGCTGCCCCCCATAGGCCACCTTCCCCAAGGCCCTGCTACCCCCTTGCATCCCTGCCAGTGACCCCCTTGTATTTATGAGGCCTCTGTGAGGCCCATCCCCCTGCCCCGGTGTCTCCTCTTCCTGATCAGCCCCAGGGTCCTGGGAACAGGGGAGCGGGTAGCAGGTTCATTCTGTTGTCCACCCGTGAGGGTGGGCCTTGGGGAGCCCTGCAGGCCAGCTGTTGGCTAATAAAGTGGGCATGTGCCCTCATCTGGTGCCTTTCCTTAGGGGTAAAAGGTGCTGGAGCCCTGGGTGTAAGACATGATGGGTTGGAGGTCTTGGATCCTGGGGACCTCCTTGGCCAGCCTGAGCCATATCCCCACCAGGGAAGACTGGCTCCATCAGGCATTCATCAGTTTACTTCCTGGTGCCAGGTCTCTTCTAGGTGAAGGGGATAGAAACCCTTACCCCTGTGGAAGGGGTGAGTCCAGGGTGGTGGTGGGGCCCTGGGAACCAGGATTCCCACTGATTGGGAGTCAAGCATTGGTGGGATGGGGTGGATAGCCTTATTTATTTACTTTAGGCTGTGCTGGGTCTTTATTGTGGCCTGAGGGTTTAGTTGTCCCAGGGCATGTAGGATCCCTGACCGGGGATTGAACCTAGGTCCCCTGCATTGGAAGGCAGGTTCTTAACCACTAGACCACAAGGGAAGTCCCAAGCTGAGCCTTTAAAACTGCTTTTTGTTGTTGTTGTTAAAGAGCAGTTTAGTTTCAGGTTCATAGCAAAATTAAGTGACAGGTACAGAGATTTCTCAAACCCCCTGCGTTGATGGCATCGTAATCACCCACGGTCCATAGTTTACATTTCGGTTGACTCCCCATGTTGTATGTGGCTTTGGATAAATGTATGCTGACATGTGGGCTTCCCTGGTGGCTTATTGGTAAAGAATCCATTTTCTTGCCAATGCAGGAATGCAGGTTCGATCCTTGGGTCAGGAAGAGCCCCTGGAGGAGGAAATGGCAACCCACTCCAGTATTCTTGCCTGGAGAAATCTCCTCCAGAGGAGCCTTGTGGGCTACAGTCCAAAGGGTCACAGTCAGACATGATAGCGACTGAGCACAAACGCATGATGACCTGTATTATGATATCCTAATGTTTCATAAATTTCACTTCCCTAAAAGTCCCCTGTGTTACACGAATTCATCCCTTTGTCCTCCCCCTAAAAAGCTACTCTTAAAAAAAAAAATCTCATAAGGATTTCACATGAGCCCAGAATAGAAACATGAGTGAATAGGATAAAGTTCCATGAGCCTACCGCTCACACTGACTAGTGAGCACACCTGTTTCTGTGAAAATATTTCAAAGCAAACCCCAGGAATTCCCTGGTGGTGCAGTGGTTAAGACTTCAAGCTTCCAGTGCAGGGGGTGCAGGTTAGATCCCTAGTTAGGGAACTAAGACCCGATGTGCCACTAGGCCTGGAAATCCCAGCAATCTTGTCACCCACCCCAGAGCAGCGCATTTTGGGAAACATGGACAGCTTTTATGTAACCATGAGGTCACTTTTATGCCCAGTGCAGTTAGCAGTCAGCTGGGTTCTTTTTGGTCTCAGGGCCTGTGGATACCAATCTTACAAGGGCTCCTCACTCACATCTTTTATTTCAAAGAAAATAATCCAGTCATACAGAAAAATACTTCTTCATTCAATAAAGGTGCATCTCTTTTAAGTGCCAGCAGTGGGTAAAGTTGTTCCAGGTCCCTGCCTTTTAAGAGCTGACACTGTGTTATCTGTGGATGAAGAGAGAAATACCGAAACGGAGGGAAGAGTAGAAGCCATGTAAAAAGTAAAGGTTAGTGAGGATGAAACATTTATAATACAAAGCATAATAAACACCCAAGAATCCACCCCTAGTTCTTTTGAATCTGAACAGATATTTGCACTGGATCTTTCACTTAGATCTCTGTGACTAATGTTTTGAAGACCCTTAGGAGCTTGTTCTAGTTTCTTTTGCCCCCCGCCCCACTAAGATTGCCCCCTCCTGAATCTGGTATTTATCAGTCTCTTGTGCTTTTAAACTTTTGCTATTTACATGTTACTTTAACAAGACATGGTTTCATTTTGCATGTTTTCAAAAAAGTTACACAAACTGCACCATAAAAATCATCCTGCACCTTCTGTGTTGCCTTTGTTTTGTTTTCTTAATTTTTGGCCGCATGCAGGATGTTAGTTCCCCAACCAGGGGTCAAACCCATGTCCCCTGAAGTGGAAGCTCGGAATCTCAGCCACCAGACCACCAGGGAAGTCCCTGTGTTGCCTTTGTCTTGATTTGGTCCTTGTGTTTGTGTGCACATGTGTGTGCATGTTTAGAAGTTAAGTCTGAGATTTTTCTCCTTAGATAATCCTGCAATCTTCAAATCTGATGCTGCAGGAAGATACAACATGTAGCTCTGCTACAAGATACTAATGTTAGCTACTGTTCATTAAACTCTGAATGTGTTCCAGATGTTTACCCCTGAAACCCTTACAAATAGTCTCATGTTTTAGATTTTTTCACCTTGGTAATAGACAAAGATGAGTTCTGTGAGTGAGTGGCAGTTTAATGATCACCCCTGTTATTGGTAAGAGACAGCCCAGATTCAAACCCCTAGGGCTTTCCAGAACATAGGTGTAAAGGGGGTGTGCTCTAGTGTGTGGCCAGGGACAGAGCCCTGAACAGAAGGGCTGAGTATGTGTGTGTGTTTGGGAGTTGGGGGCGGGGGGGCGGGTGGATTCCAGTTGTCTTCCCCTCGTGGACACTGTGACATAAATACAGAAATGGAGGGAGGGGTAGAAGCCATGTAAAAAGTAAAAACAAGTGAGGGTGAAGCATATATGATACAAAGCATAAGAAACACCCATCTCTCCAATCAGGACAAAGTCCCAAACCTTGACCTTGACTCAGCCCAGCCCCTACCAAACTCTTCATCCTTCACCCACTGCTTCCGCCAATCCTTGCTCTCCCCACCAGACCCGACTGCTCCTCAAACACACTGAGCTTGCTCAGACCTCCGGGCCTTTGCACACACCGTTTCAAATCGTCTGTCCCCCTCCCGCCGCCCCCTTTATTTTTTCTGCCTTACTGAGTTCCAAGAGGTCTTTGTAGACACTGGATACAAGTTCTTAAATATTTTCTCCTCGTGTGCCAATTATGACTACTGTTGTCACTATTCATTATTGTTATTACTATCATTGAAGGGTATGGGCTCAACTCTGTAAGGGCCAGCGACGCCATTTCAAGGAGCTTCTGGTTTTGGAGCGCAGATAACTGATTCAAGGTGGTAATTACATCAGCTTTTTTCAGTAAGGGCAGTAGGTCGTAATCAAATGACAGCAAAAGTCAGACTTTTTTATTGGCAAGATTTCTTTGGCCTGAGCAGATGAAAAATGAACTGAAACATACGAATGAACACATGGTGCAAGGTATTCCGCCGCTCACCTTGTGCCCTGGTGCCGCCTCACACATGCGCACACGCGAGCACAGAACCCACCGGATCCTCCCGGCTATGCGGGCTGCGCGCGCAGCGCCTGGACAGCCCAACCGACACTCAACGGCCGCTCCTGCCGCGCTGCGCGCGCAAGTTCGCTAAAAGAGGCAGGGCCCAAGGTTCGCGCCGCTACGCATGCGTGGGGGCGGAGCGTTCCGGGGGCGGAGCCAGCGTGTGCGCAGAGGGCACGAACGAGAAGGCGGGAAAAGACGGAATGGAGCGACAGGGAGTACGCTGCACTTGTTTCCTTCGCGCCGGCGGCGGGCTGACAGGCAGGGAACGGCAGCGATCTTGGGCTTCCCCGACGAACCCGAGACCGGCCGCTTGTCTCCTGCCATCCAGGCCGCTCCTCGCCCGGCTGGGCCCCGATTTCCTGACTGACCTCCCGGGCTCTGACTAACCGACTGTATGACTGACTCGCTGACAGCCCTGGCCAGAAGGACCTACTTCCACCCATGGCGCGTGGCAGGAGTAGGGTAGAGAAAGACTCAGACACCCACGCACCGCACCCGTTTCTCTTCTTTTTCTCCTACTTCTCTCTCCTCGAAGGACTCGAGCCGACTTACACACCAATTAGGAGCCCAGGCACCCTAGCACCCCAGCAGGAGACCCAGGCCTCACCCCGTCCCCTCCAGGTCTCCCCACCTCAGTCCTCCTGTGCTCCAGGCACAGGGTCCCCCCCGTCCACGCCCCCGTCCTCGTGGTGCCCATCCCAGCCCCGCCCATCTCTCCTGCAGGTCCACAGCATGCCGCAGCAGCACCCAGAGGTGCTCAGGGTTGAAGGGGAGGGAGGAGGGGGACCTGACCACTTCCTGCCCTCCCTCCCTCCCTCCTTTGACCTCTCAAGCGCTAGCTGTGCTCACAGGTGGACATGCCCCACGTAGAGTTCAAGGACCAGGAGCCACAGCTGCTGGGGGAGAACCAGGAACAGCAACAGGGTGAGGAGACCCGCGATGAGGAGGCTTGTCAAGGGCCAGCTAGGTGAGGAAGAACCCGATCCATCGGACCCAAACAGACCCTTGAGTCCCTCATTTACCCTTTTCTTCTTCCAGACCCTACCATTGTCTGCTCTTGGTGTATTTGTTGCACATACTCGTCCACAATACTCGCCTGGGATGGAAACACTGGAGACACAGTGATGCCAAAATCTTGGCTCTCTGTGCACTGATGCTGAACAGAAATACAAAGAGTTATGGAGGAGAAATTTCTTTGCCAAAGAGGAAACACAGTAGATTAGCACCTCAAGAACTCTGCCCCGCCCCCTCCTGGGGGAAGGTCTTATAGACAGGGTTCATGGTCAGGGTAGGTAATAAGGATCAATGTAATGACAGGCTTGCATTGTTCTGAGGGGGTGATGGTGAGGGAAGTAGAGTCAGCATCAACCTTCAAGTCCAGCTGGTCTGGGGTCTACCAGTTTGTGGGCAGCCTACCATCATTAATCATCAGCTTCTTCTACCTGGAAGGGGTGTCAGTATCTGCAGAAATAGCTCAAAGATATTGTGTATATCCCCTGGTGGGGAAATAGGACTTTGCCCCAAGGCTACTTTTGACTGTTTCTCCCAGGTCTCCCATCCCTTCCTTTCCCTAACAACTGTTTGAATCAGCCCATTGGAACTCAGGGAAGCATGGAGGCTGAGTGAATGTTGTTTCCTGTAATCAAAGAAACAGGGGCCACAGAAAGGTCTTAAGCCCAGGAGCCCCACAGGGCCATACAGGGTATCAATAGCATTGAGCTGACATTTTAGGATAAAGTCTATAAACTCAGGAATATATGGCAGTCAGGGGATGCTGAGTGTTCTGGGGGAAAAAATAGGGAGAGTGTGGCAGATGGCCAGTTTAGATTAGAGGCTCAGGGAAGGCTTCATGGGGAGATGATACGAGAACCATGAGGGTAGGGAGGACTACATTCCAGGCCAAGAAACAGCAGCTGCAAAGGCCCCAAGGGAGGATTGTGCTGCAGCAAGCATGGGTAAGAGGGAAATAATAAGAGATAGTTAAACAGGTGATGGGACTTTGGGTGATAGTTACCCATGAAAAGATATGGAATTAGAGGAGCGACAGGAATTGACTACTGCAGGGTGAGGCGTTTTTTTTTTTTGGCGAGGGGGAATGGGCTGTGGCATGTGGGATCTTAGTTCCCTGACCAGGGATGGGACCTGTGCCCCCTACAATGGAAGCATGGAGTCTTAACCACTGGACCACCAGGGAAGTTCCAGGATTATTGTTAATAAAGTTTTATTAGGACAGGGCTGCTTCTCCAGAAGCAACCCAGACCATATGGCCTGCAAAGTGGAAGTGTTCCTATCTGGCCCTTTTTTGAAGTGTAGTCCACTGGGCTTCTCTTGTAGCTCAATCAGTAAAGAATCTGCCTGCAGTCCAGGAGACCTGGGGCCTGGGGTTCGATTCCTGGGTCAGGAAGATCCCTGGAGAAGGAAATGGCAACCCACTCCATTTTTGCTTGGAGAATCCCATGGATAGAGGAGCCTGGCAGGCTACAGTCCATGGGATCACCAGAGTTGGACATAGTGACTAAACCACCATAGTCCATTGGACTAAAGTTTTAAAAGGCTTCCTCTGGCTGCTGAGTAGAGAATAGATTATCAAAGGCTGGATTGAAAGCAGGGAGGCCAGTGATAAGGCAACTGGAATAATTTAGGTGCAAAATGAGTGTGACTTGACCTAGGGTAGATCCATGGAGGTGATGAGAAGTAGTCAAATTTTGGCTAGATTTAAGAAGATAAAACTAACAGAAATTGTGATGTTGGAGCAAGAAAAAGAGCAGTGTTGCAGATTACTTTAAAAAGACATTCTTGTCTTGCACATTTATTCACCAGATATTTATCACGAGTCTTCTTTACCCAAACCCTGTTTTAGATGCTGAGGATACAATAGTGAACAAATCAGAATTCCTACTCTCTTGGAGCTGACTTCTTTTCACCTATTGAACGACATCTTGGTTGCTTTTAAGTTTCAGCAATTATGCTTCCAAGTTTTATCAATTTAGTTGTTTATGTAGTTACAGTAAACATTTGTGTGCAGGTTTTGTGTAGATGTAAATTTTCACCTCCTTTGGGTAAATACCAAGGAGCACAATTGCTTGATCATACGCTAAGAATATTTTTAGTTTTGAAAGAAACTGCCAAAATGTCTTCCAAAGTGGCTGAACCATTTTGCATTCCTGTTTTCAATGAATGAGTGTTCCTGTTGTTCTAGGTCCTCACCAGCATTTGGTGTTGTCGGTGTTTTAGGTTTCCCCCATTCTAATGGTGGTATCATTGTTATGTTGATTTGAAACTTCATTATGAAGTATGAAGTTAAACATCTTTCCATATGCTTATTTGACATCTGCACAACTTTTGGTATGGTGTCCAGATCTTTGACTGTTTTTAAATTGGATGTTTCTTTTCTTTTTTTTTTTTTTTGGATTATTTGTTTATTGCTGAGTTTCATGAGTTCTTTGAATATTTTGGATGTCAGGCCTTTATCAGATTTGCAGGTTTGTTTTTTTTTTTAAGTCTTTTGTTTTGTCTTTAAAAAATTATTAATTATTTATTTACTTAGGTTATGCTGGGTCATATTTGCTCTGCGGGCTTTTCTCTAGTTGTGGTGCCCAGGCTTCTCATTGCGGTGACTTCTCTTGTTGTGGAGCATGGCTTGAGGGCGCGCAGACTTCAGTAGTTGCAGCATGTGGGCTCAGTAGTTGTGGTGTACAGGCTTAGTTGCCCCAAGGCATGTGGAATCTTCCCAGCCCAGGGATCAAACCTATGTCTCCTGCACTGGCAGGCAATTCTTTACCACTGAGCCACCAGGGAAGCACCAGGTTTGTGTTCTTTAAAGATTTGCCCCAGTCTGTGACAGGTCTTTTCATTCTCTTAATGGTGTCTTTTACAGAGTACAAGTATTAAATTTTAATGAAGTCCAATTTACCAATTCTTTGTTTTGATATTGTGTCTAAGAAGTCACCACCAACCCCAAAGTCACTTATATTTTCCCCTATGATGTCTTATAGGAGTTTTATAGTTTTGTGTTTTACATTTCAGTTCAGTTCAGTCACTCAGTAGTGTCTGACTCTTTGTGACCCCGTGGACTGCAGCATGCCAGGCTTTCCTGTCCATCACCAACTCCCGGAGCTTGCTCAAACTCATGTCCATCCAGTCGGTGATGCCATCCAACCATCTCATCCTCTGTCGTCCCCTTCTCCTCCCACCTTCAGTCGTTCCCAGCATCAGGGTCTTTTCAAATGAGTCAGTTCTTCGCATCAGGTGGCCAAAGTATTGGAGTTTCAGCTTCAACATCAGTCCTTCCAATGAATATTCAGGACTGATTTCCTTTAGGATGGATTGGTTGGATCTCCTTGCAGTCCAAGGGACCCTCAAGAGTCTTCTCCAACACCACAGTTCAAAAGCATCAATTCTTCTGTGTTCAGCTTTCTTTATAGCCCAACTCTCACATCCATACATGACTACTGGAAAAACCATAACTTTGACTAGATGGAACTTTGTTGGCAAAGTAATATCTCTGCTTTTGAATGTGCTGTCTAGGTTGGTCATAGCTTTTCTTCCAAGGAGCAAGTGTCTTTTAATTTCATGGCTGCAATCACCATCTGCAGTGATTTTGGAGCCCCAAAAAAATAAAGTCTGTCACTGTTTCCATTGTTTCCCCATTTGCCATGAAGTGATGGGACCAGATGCCATGATCTTAGTTTCCTGAATGTTGAGTTTTAAGTCAACTTTTTCACTCTCCTCTTTCACTTTCATCAAGAGACTCTTTAGTTCTTCTTCACTTTCTGCCATAGTTTTACATTTAGGGCTATATCTGTTTTGAGAAAATTTTTGTTAAAGGTGCAAGATCTGTGTCTAACTTCACTTTTTTTGCATGTGGATGTCTAATTGTTACAACTCCATTTGTTGAAAAGATGCTCCTCTCTCTGCTGAATTTTGTTTGTTCCTTTGTCAAAGATAAGTTGACTACATGTGTGTGGGTCTATTTCTGGGCTCTAGTCTGTTCCACTGGTCTATTTTATATTCTTTCACTGGTATCACATCAAGTAGCATCAGTCCTCCCAATTTCATTCTTCTTCAATATTGTGTTGACTATGTTGGGTCTATTGCCAAGCTGACCTTCTAAAAGTCATGACCAACCTAGACAGCATATTAAAAGAAGCAAAACTATGACCAACCTAGACAGCATATTAAAAAGAGACATCACCTTGCTGACAAAGATCTGTGTAGTCAGAGCTATAGTTTTTCCTGTAGTCACGTATGGATGTGAGAGTTGGACCATAAAGAAGGCTGAACACCGAAGAATTGATGCTTTCAAACTGTGGTGCTGGAGAAGACTCTTGAGAGTCCCTTGGACGGAAAGGAGATCAAACTAGTCAGTCCTAAAGGAAATCAACCCTGAATATTTATTGGAAGGACTGATGCTGGAGCTGAAGCTCCAGTACTTTGGCCACCTGATGTGAAGAACTGACTCATTGGAAAAGACCCTGATGCTGGGAAAGATTGAAGGCAAGAGGAGAAGGGGATAACAGAGGATGAGATGGTTGGATGGCATCACCAACTCAATGAACATGAGCTTGAGCAAGCTCAGGGAGTTGGTGATGAACAGGGAAGCCTGGCATGCTGCAGTCCATGAGGTTGCAGAGTTGGACACGACTGAGCAACTGAACTGAACTTTCTAAAAGATAATTTTTTTTAATGTCATTTCAATTGGTGGCAAGTGCTGTAAAGAAACAAAACCGAGGAGCAACTAGAGTGACAGGGAGTTTGGAATAGTTGATCTCTAAGGAGGTCACATAAGGAGGAGCCAGCCAGGAGGTGTCCAGAGGCCCATACATTCCAAGCAGAGGGAGCTGCAAGTCTCTGAGGTAGGGACAGGGAAGGCCAGTGTGTCAGGCTTCGTGATTGGTGGTAGTGATACCCTGGTTACATTGGACAGACAGGCTCATACATTCTCAGTGCTTCCATCTGATGAAAAAGGCATTTATTGAACAAGCACTGACACGAAAGAGGTCAGGTTGCTGGGAAAACGTATCCTCTGTAATCATGCATGTGTGTGCTCATTCAGTCATGTCTGACTCTGCGACCCCATGGACTGTAGCCTGTAGACAGGCTCCTCTGTCCATGGGATTCTCCAGGCAGTTATACTGGAGTGGGTTGCCATGTTCTTCTCCAAGAGATTTTCCTGAAACATGGATTGAACCTGCATCTCTTATGTCTCCTGTATTGGCAGGCGGGTTCTTTACCACTAGTGCCACCTGGCAAGCCCATGTCCTTCCTAGTCCCTGGCAACAATTCTACTTTCTGTCTCTACAATTTGCCTCTGCTGGATATTTGATATAAATGAAATCATACAATTGTGTGATCCTTTGTGACTGGCTTCTTTCACCGAGCATAATGTCTTCAGGATTCATCCATGTTGTAACATGTATCAGAACTTCATTCCTCTATATAGCTGAATAATATTCTAAACTATGGATGTACCACATTTTATTTATCCACTCATCAGCTGTTGGAAATTTAGATTGTTTCTGTTCTTTGGTTCTTGTGAATAAGGCTGCTGTGAACATCCGTGTATAAGTTTTTGTTTCTGTTAGGTAGATACCAAGGCGGGGAATGGCTGAAATCAGAGAAGTGACATGCTCAGGTTCCTGTTATAAAAAGACACCAGCTGTTCTGTGAAGAATGGGTGGGAGGGGGTGGGAGTGGACCTGGGAGATAGGTGGGAGGCTTCTGCAGGATGTCTAGCGGGGCAGATGGAGAGAAGATTGGCGGGGTGGGGGTGGGGGCGATTCATTTATTGAGGCATGAGAAAAGGGATGAGCTGACGAGGTCTCCCAGCTGCGGTGTGCTAGAGCCTGGAGCTCGCTCCTACCAGCAGGAGCCAGTTCTACACATCTCTTCCCAGCCTGGCATTTAGTGACTTCATGTTGGTAGCTTGAAATTGGCTATAGTGGGAGTCTGTGCACCATGAAAGTTGAATACTACAAATCAAGGTTTCCCCTGCCACCTCCTCCTCTACTCCCTAGAGAGCCAGTTGCTAAATGCTTACCAGCACAGAAAGGGCTGCCCGCTTTCTGGCTCGAGGTGGTTTGGTTTCCAACTGGCAGAGGCATGAGTTGCATTCTGCCCTTGCTGAGTTTGAGGTGGCCAGAGACATACACAATCTTAGAATCAGGATTGCTGGGAGAAATATCAATAACCTCAGATATGCAGATGATACCACCCTTGTGGCAGAAGGCAAAGAAGAACTAAAGACCCTCTTGATGAAAGTGAAAGAGGAGAGTCAAAAAGTTGGTTTAAAACTCAACATTCAGAAAACTAAGGTCATGGTATCCAGTCCCATCAGTTCATGACAAATAGATGGAGAATCAATAGAAACAGTGAGAGACTTTATCTTTTTGGGCTCCAAGATCATTGTTGATGGTGACTGCAGCCATGAAATTAAGACACTGCTCCTTGGAAGAAAAGCTATGACCAACCTAGACAGCATATTAAAAAGCAGAGACATTACTTTGCCAACAAAGGTCCATCTAGTCAAAGTTAATGGTTTTACAAGTAGTCATGTGTGGATGTGAGAGTTGAACTATAAAGAAAGCTGAGCACAGAAGAATTGATGCTTTTGAACTGTGGTGTTGGAGAAGATTCTTGAGAGTCCCTTGGACTGCAAGGAGATCCAACCAGTCCATCCTAAAGGAAATCAGTCCTGAATATTCATTGGAAAGACTGATGCTGAAGCTGAAACTCCAATACTTTGGCCACCTGATGCGAAGAACTGACTCATTTGAAAAGACCCTGATGCTGGGAACGACTGAAGGTGGGAGGAGAAGGGGACGACAGAGGATGAGATGGTTGGATGGCATCACCGACTGGATGGACATGAGTTTGAGCAAGCTCCGGGAGTTGGTGATGGACAGGGAGGCCTGGTGCGCTGCAGTCCGTAGGGTCACAGAGTCCGACACGACTGAGCGACTGAACTGAACTGAGAGACACACGCATGAATAAGTCCAGGACAGGGTTGGACTTTCTGACCGAGCACTCAGGATGGGTGGGGCCGGGGGCCAGAGAGATGGCGCTGTGGGAGTCACTGTTTCCGTGAAGGAGCTCACCTGGGAATAGAATGAGGCTCAGGACAGGGCCGCTGAGGACTGTAGGCAGAAAGCCAGCTTCGTCTTGCCTCCCAGAGGCCTCAGTTGTAAAACAGAGCACAGTGTGGAACGGTTTCCAAGTGTGTGCTATTTATTGGAGACCAGAAAAAAAGAGAACTAAAGTAGTTTGTTTGATGACACCTTCCTGCAAATAGTATGTTTAGACGGTGATCTAAGTGGTGAGGAGACACAGACAATTGCAAATCATTGAGACTTTGAGGAGTTCTAAAAGAGCTTTGGGTTGAGAAACATGGATTAGAACCAACGTAAGGGCCAGTTAACAGATCCCTCAGCAGACTGTCAGTGACATGATTAAAATGTGAACACATTTCACGAGAGATGAGCAGAGGGTGAAAGGAGTGGGCTCTGCAGCTTCAATCAAACCTTCCCCTTTCCTGGCTGTACTTCAGCAAAACATCATTTTGCCAAGGCGCCAGAGATGCTGTTGTGTTCCTCCTTGAATGTTTGATTAGCTCACCTCCCCTCCTGGGACCACCGCCTGCGGTGGTCGTAAGTGGCTGGCGAATTGTTTACTTGTGTATCTGTTAGAGGCCCGAGGAGGGAGGGCCCCCACCAGCGGGGGGCTCTGGCTCTCACGCCTGCCAATCACAGCTTTACCTGGAGCGAACAGATGGTCTCTCTGCTTAGACCCATTTCCTCCGCCGTTCCTGGGCCTCCTGCCAGCGTGGGCCCTGCTCGGAAACTAGGTCCTAATCCTCAAAGCTGAATTAGGAACTCCTTAGGACAGACCATCATAGATGAGCGTAGGGATGTGTTCACAACCCCCACCCCTGCCCCCCACTGCCCCACCCTGAGCGCAGGCAGCCTGCTCTGTTGGGCCCACTTCCAGTCCCTGGCCTCCATCCAGGGTTGGGCAACAGAAGCAGGCCTGAACCAGGGAAGCCAGTGGAGAGGACACGGTGTGTTTTGTTTATTAAAGTTAATTGGTGAATGCAGGCCCAGAGAAGCCTGTGATTCATTAGCGTCCTGATTAATATGCAGCTGCTGAGTATTAAGAAAGATGAAATGTAAAGGAATAAAACCCCAAAGGGGAGGTTGGGGAAAATCAAGATGCTCTCTGCAGACATCTGATGCAGGCCTTTGTCCCACCACGGAATTTGAATGAGCCGATTTCAAGTGATTTTTCACCATTTGTGTAGCTGCCACGGAGACGGGTTCCAGCTTCATCCCTTGAGCCTGAGAAAGGAGCGACTTTGAACAGTTAGCAGCTCAAGCAGGTTGTGAGCAATGACACAAAAAAGAAACACCTGGTTCTCTCATTGATTTTAATTTCAGAGCCCTTATACAGTGGGGACAACAAAGCAACTGCGGGTACAAAGTGCCTTACGAGCAAGAATGTTACATCCATCTCAGATGGTAATTCTTTCCTTTAGGTGTTCAGGAAACAGTGGTGATGCCTCTGGAATGAATACAATGCACTCTCTGCCCAGAGTGCATAGGGCGCCTGGAGGGAATTGAGCATACAAACTGGCAGTGTTGTGATTAGTAAGCGATGGTGAGAGGGGTGCTCTGAATGCTGTATCATGAAGTTGACAGAAAAGAAAAGTCATTTCAGGCAAAGGCTAATGGATTTGGTGAAATTGTGGAAGGTTCCAAATTGCTGGGAGTGGAGGGTGAAAAGAGAAGATGGAGGCCTTTCCACAGCTCTGGAAAGCCTTGTGTGCTGTACTAGGGAATTTACTTGATCCTGCAGCTGGTGTGGGGGGGTGGGGGGTGTCTTGTAGGCTGTGGAGCAGAAGTGGGATTTCTGATTGTGGTTCAAAGGGCCCTAAGGCCCAGGTAGGAACAGTAGGTATGAAATGAAAGGTTTTTGTGACAGGATTCTTTTTAAATTAGTTTATTTTAGGTTGTGTTGGGTCTTTGTTGCTTCACGCAGGCCTTCTCTAGTTGTGGAGAGCAGAGGCTACTCTTCATGTGCTTGGCCTTCTCCTGTGTTGGAGCTTGGGCTTTAGGTGAGCGGATTCAGTAGTTGTGGCCCTTGGGGCTTTGTTGCCCCAGGGCAGGAGAGATCTTTCAGGGATCAAACCCTTGTCCCCTGCATTGGCAGGCAGATTCTTAGGCACTGGAGCACCAGGCTAGTCTGATATTGTGATGGGATTTGTTTCTGTTGGGTTTGTTTTTTTTTTTAATTTTTTCATTTTTAAGAAATTTTATGTATTTATTTATGGCTGCACTGGGTCTTCGGTGCTTCATGCAGGCTTTCTCTAGTTGCAGTGAGCAAGGGCTACTGTTGGTGTGGAGCTGTGGCTTCTCTTGTTGTGAATCACAGGCTCTAGGGTATGTGGGCTTCAGTAGTCGAGGCGCAGGAGCTTAGTTGCCCCCCCGGCATGTGAGATCTTCCAGAACCAGGGGTCGAGTTCATGTCCCCTGCATTGGCAGATTCTTAACCATCTGACCACCAGAGAAGTCTGATATTGTGAGGGGATTTGGAAGGACAGAGAGAAGCCAGGCTCCAGGGTGGCTGCCAAGTTTCTGGCTTGGGTACCAGGTGACTTTTGGTGTTCTTCAATGACAGGAGGAGGGTGGACAACTTTGAGTTGGTGTGCAAATTTAGAGAAGTTTGAAATGCCTCTGGAACAGCCAAGTGGAGAGGGCCTAGGGGTAGTCAGGTACCTTACTGGGAGCTCAGAGAAGAGGCCTGGGTTGGGGGTAAGTTTGGGAAACATGGGAGCGTGGATGGTAATGAAAGCCCTTCCTAATCACTCATTCATTTATTCGATGCACTATTACTGTTCTTCCCATGAGAGGCAGGTCAAGAGGACAGCACAACCTTTTTTTACAGGAATGCCCAGGGAGCCTTTAGTTGGTCTTTGTTTTCTATCAATAAGGTTTTGCTATAAAATATCTGCCTTGATCAGAGGCACACCTTCTCGGGTGTGCCTGAACACAGAGCATCTGTGACAGATGCTCTGAACACAAGCGTCTGGCTCTGCAGGCAGATGAACTTGCATGCGCTGTGTAATGCCAGAACAGGGAGGACTAGATCAGTGTCCTTCATTCACTCGTTTGTTAACAGTGGAGGACTCAAAATGTGCTGGATCCTGGGAATGCAGAGATAAATGGGGAGATAAGAGCGGCATCAGAGATAAGCGCACAGTGGTAGAGATAGGCACGGGGTCACAGGCAGCGCTTCAAAAGAGGCATCAGGGGCTTCCCTGGTACCTCAGTGGTTAAGAATCTGCCTGCCAGTGCAGGGGACACGGGTTCAATCCCTGGTCCAGGAAGATCCCACATGTCAGGGAACAACTCAGCCCATGTGCCACAACTACTGAGCCCACATACCGCAAGTGTTGAAGCCCGAGTGCCTAGAGCTTGTGTTCTGCAATAAGAGAAGCCACCACAATGGGAAACCCACACACCACAACTAGAGAGTAGCCCCTGCTCATTGCAACTAGAGAAAGTACGTGCAGCAGCAAAGAGCACAGTCAAAAATAAAAAAATTTTAAAAACAAACGAGGTAGTAGCCTAGGCTAGGTCTCACTGTCAGAGAGCAAGTGCAAAGGCCCAAGGACAAAAAGCCCATCTGGTAAGGAGAACATGAGATCCAGGACACAGCCAGGGGACACAGTCTCAGGCCTGAGGACTTCTGTGTCAGTGAGAGCCTGGCCACCCTGGCTGTCATGCACTCAAGTTTCCCTGTGGTTGTATCCTGAGCCAGAAGAAAGAGCTCAAGCAGTTGGAGAAAAGCCAAGAAAAATATTTGTGTGGAGGAAGCATCCAAAAATGACGATGTGTTTTTCTCAGTAGCTGTGCCTGGCTTGCAGTCATGGCTTTATGGTTGTGTGTGAACTGGTGTGTGGAAGAGCTGCTGTGTTGGCACCTCCGAGCCTCAGCCATTCAGAGCTGGAAGCACCTCAGGGTGAGGAGGAAGACGAGAACTTCGGAGGAAATGGCCCAGGCTGGGGGTCAGGCCAGCTGGGTGCCACACCCAGCTCTGCACAGATTAGGGATCCTGAGAAAGTGACACAGTCGTGCTGAGCCTGTGTCCTCAGCTATGAGGTAAAGACAATGGGGACAGACCCCAGAGTGTGGTTGTGAAGGTGCAGCAAGATGAAGCGGGTACCTTAGCATGGTGCAGGGCAGATAAAACAAAAAAAATAGCCACACACACAAAAAAATCATCTTATCTTAAACCCTTTATCTTTCTTTAAAAAAAAGATTTATTTATTTTTTGGCCGTGGTGGGTCTTCATTGCTGCATGAAGGCTTTCTCTAGTTGCAGTGAGTAGGGGCTACTCTCTAGTTGTGGTGTGTGGGTTTCCCATTGCAGTGGCTTCTTTTGTAGCAGAGCACCGGCTCTAGGGTGCACGGGCCTCCATAGTTGCAGCTCTTGGACTCTAGAGCACAGGCTCAATAGTTGTGGCCCTCAGGCTTAGTTGTTTGACAACATATGTAATCAAACTGGTGTTCCCCAGCATTGCCAAACTGATTCTTAATTACTGGGCCACCGGGGAAGCCCTTTAAACATTTTATCTTAATTTAAAACACCAGTGGATCTGTTGATCAGATCACTTTTTTTTTTTGCATAAACCTCATTCATATGCATTACCCACAATTTCCACTTTTGTGTTTTTATTTCTTTTACCGTCTTTTCTTTTAACTGTGCCAGGTCTTAGTTGTGGCTCTCAGGATCTTTCGTTGCAGCATGTGGGATCTATCAATAGTTCCCTGACCAGGTATCAAACCCAGCAATGCGCATTGGGAGCACCGAGTCTTAAACACTGGGCCACCAGGAAAGTCCCCCACTTTGGTTTTTCTAAAGCAGAGCAAAAACTTACAGGCCTTGACAAAGCGGTCTGTATGCAAAATACTTCTAAATTTTTCTGCTCTTGGCCCTGATACATCATTGTTTGCCCACACTTGATTTAATAGTTGTATTTTATCAGGTTCACCTTTGTTCATTCTATTTAGCTTTTTTTCACCATTTCACTAACTATGCATTTAGTCGAATTGCATAATATTAGTCACATGTACAGTACTAGTACTGCTTCCTAAGCGGCACTAGTGGTGAAGAACCCGCCTGCCAATGCAAGAGACATAGAGACATGAGTTGGATCCCTGGGTCAGGGAGATCCTCTAGAGGAGGGCATGGCAACCCACCCCAGTATTCTTGCCTGGAGAATCCCATTGACAGAGGAGCCTGGCAGGCTACAGTCCATGGGTCGCAAAGAGTCAGACATGACTGAAGTGACTTAGCACACACAGTGTGGAACAAACTCTTCTGGGGGTATTTTTTTTTTAATGTTTTTATTAAATTATTTTTGGCTACACTGGGTCTTGGTTGCTGTGCACAGGCTTTCTCTAATTGTGGAGAGGGAGGGCTACTTTCTAGCTGTGGTTCAAGGACTTCTTATCATGGTAGCTTCTCCTGTTGCAGAGCTCAGGCTCTAGTGTGTGTGGGCTTCAGTCATCGTGTGCATGAGCTCTGGAGCCCAGGCTCAGTAGTTGTGGTGCACAGACTTAGTTGCTCCACAGAACGTGGAATCCTCTCAGAGCAGGGATTGAACCCGTGTCCCCCCTGCATTGGCAGGCTGACTCTTAAGCTGTCCCTTCCCCTCAGGGGCAGGGTGGGGGAGGGGTGTGAATGAAATAAACAAGTGTCAACAACAGAAAACACCAGGCACAGGTTCTCCTCCCACCACAGAGCTAATTCAGATCAGCCACTCTCAGGAAAGTTTGGTGCTGATCTCAAGTTTCCTATACTTTCAGAAGTCAGGTTTCTAGCCCCTCTGTCGCCACCTCCAGTGCCAACCGCCAGCTGATGATGCTGGAAGGAAAGTCAGGACCCTACTTTTCCTCTCTGGACTCGAGCATCGACATGCTGAAGAAGAGGGCCCAGGAGCTGATCGAAAACATCAACGAGAGCAGACAGAAGGACCATGCCCTCATGACCAACTTCAGAGACAGCCTCAAGATCAAGGTGACTGATTCCCCCCACATACTGCAGAAGCCCAGGGAAAGGGAGGAGGTGTTCCTTATGTGAAACATAAAGGGGGAGGCAATGAACTGCTGTTACGTTCCCCACATGTTCTAGACAGTCTGCGTATGGCACCTGATTTCACCCTTAGAGCAATCCTGCAGAGAAGAGCTTGGACCATATTGCAGACGGGCAAAGTAAGGTTTGGAAATGATTTGCCTGAGTGAGAGAGCCAGGATGAGAAGCCAAGATACACCTGTATCACAGACTAGCCCCTTACCTTCATGCTGGGCTAATGGCTGTGGCAGGAGGGGACTGAGGCATAACCTGAGTTATCACACCCACTTGTCCTCCCGAAGTCACATGATTTGGGAAAGTGAAAGTCCCTGAACATGCCTGGGGCTTATGTCTAACAAAACCTAATATTATGTTCAGGTCTGTTATTAATAGTTGTCCCCGATGCTTCTTCAGAATGTGTCCTATAAGTCAGACAACTTGTGAATTCCACACATCATCTCTCAATGACAGGCTGACTTCCTCCCTCAGCCGCATTCCTACCTACCTGGTACATAGCAAATTTAGAGAAAAATATAACATAGCAGAAAAAAAAAGATAAAAATATTCAGATGATACCATAACCCAGAGGCCACTTTGTTGCATGTTTTCCTCTAGTCTCTGTTCTAGATACTTTCCTCCTAACCTGACTGAGCTTATATACATAATTTTGCACCTTTCTTTTTAAAAAGAAAAATGATCTGGGATAAGGTTACACTAATACATATATATAAGTAATATATAATTATATATTACATAATTATATATGTATAATGTAATATAACTATATAATTATATATAAAGTATATAATTATATAGTTATAATCACAAATATATAATTATAGATTATATAATTATATATGTAATATATAATAATATAATACATATATGTAAAGTCACATTCTTCTACTTTGTTTGACCTAAACTTTTACTGTCTCTTGAATCATGTTTTTAATCACTCTTTGAAGATGCATCAAGTTGAAATTATTTCTCATAAAAAAAAGAAAAATTTAACATAGGCCTTTTCACTGCCAGTCACCAGAGTTGTTTTTACCACTTTTATAAGATAAACTGCAGAAATCTTAAAGAGCCAGTCAGAAAAAATGTCTCTTGACGCCTCTTGTTTGATTTTCTAAGATCACCTCTTATTCCTTCAAAGGTTTCAGACCTGACAGAGAAGCTCGAGGAGAGGATGTATCAGATTTATAATCACCACAACAAGATCATCCAGGAAAAGCTCCAAGAGTTCACCCAAAAGATGGCAAAGATCAGTCACCTGGAAACAGAGCTCAAACAAGTATGCCACACCGTGGAGACTGTGTACAAAGACCTTTGTGTCCAGCCTGAGGTATGAGAGTTGTAGGGGCTAAGATGAAAGTAAATGTCAGCAGGGACTTCCCCTGGCTGTCCAATGGTTAAGACTCCATGATCCCAATGCAGGGGGCACGGGTTCAGTCCCTGGTGGGGGAACTAAGATCCCACATGCCATGAGGTATGACCAGAAAAAAAAAACATTTTTTTTTAAAGTAAATATCAACAGAGAGCGAGGATTTTAGCATCACCAGGCTCTAAACCCCACAGGAGCCACTGTCTGCAAAGGCCCCGGTGCTCTGGCCACCCTACGCATGGCCCCATGCGCCTGTATGTGGTGTGTCCGAACTAAGAAGCCGGACTGTTATTTCCTACACTGTGTGTCCGCTCTGTGGTGGGTGACAAAAAGGACAAAGTCCCCTTTGCCCTCAGCCCCGAGCCCTGGCAGTGCCCACCTGGGTTTATTTATTACAGCCAAGCCCAAGACTCCAACATGGCCCAGATCACTTCTGGGCTGGGGAAATCCCTGCTGGGTCCCAGCGTGCTTCACAGCCCTTTCACGTGTTCCTTTTTCCTGTTACTGGTTACCAGAAAATGTGATCCAACACGGTGGGGTCAGACATGCACACTCTTTTATTATCCTCTCTCTTTACCCCTCATTCTGCTCCAGCGTCCAGCATAAGGCACTTGCCCCCAGATGGGAGGGTCAGAGGGTGCAGAGTGAATGTTGCCGTGTGGATGGAGCAGTTCACTTAGACACTGGTGGGTCTCACAAGTTGCTTCCATGTCACTCTCCTCCCCACTCCCTGCTCCCCTGTCGAGGAGCCTCTGTTCCAAGGCAGGTAGAGTCCATGCCTGTTCACGGTCAAAACTGGATTGAGACACTCAGTACAGAAAGTCCCATCTTCTCTTTAAGGAACACATTTGAATGACTTCAAAAGGGAAATTTTGATATTTAAAAATCAGTGTCTCTCACTTCCCACCAGAAGAACTGGCTCCATCTGCCACCTCTCCAACTAAGCTCCAAGCCCTGTGTCTCCCTGGAGAGGGGTTTGGTGCCATCTGGGCTCCCAGGTGAAGTGGGTTCACTTGCCGGCCACGAACGCCTGGATCCCTGTGATAGCCCTTCCAAGGATCAGAGCATGGATGTCATGAGTACCTGGACAAATAAATGCAGAGTCAGTTTGCAGTCTTAACAGCTCGCGATTTCCCTTTATTTTTCTTTAAATTTTGCTTATTTATTTTGGATGTGCCACATGGCATGTGGGATCTTAGTTCCCCAACCAGGGATCTTAATTCCCTGACTGTGTCCCTTGCAGTGGAAGTGCAGAGTCCTAACCACTGGCCCACCAGGGAAATCCCCCACAAATTGCTTTTAAAGTCAATCTTCATGTCCCCCCACAGGCTACTACTCTGGAAGAAGAACAGATTCACAAAGATGGCGAATGCTGATAGCTACCAGGAGAGTCACTCTTAGTGACAGCCACCAAGGAAGGCCACCGTTTGGGCCATGCTGAGAAAATTGTTTTTCAGAGTTCTGCAATGCTTCTTTGGCAAAAACAAGCAAACAAAACCCAACCGATGCTCTTTGTGCCAGGCCTCAAAGCACAGCAAGTCCAGCCCCCACCATGGGCCCAGCTTTGGTACTCTCCCAGATTCACCCCACCCCAACCCCACAGTTGATTAAATGTTTGATTTTCAACCCAGCCATGCTTTCTTCCCGCAGAGGTGGAAAGAGCTAATGAGCTCTGCGGGAAATGGATCAGGCCCTTTCTTACCCGCAGGAGGGACAGGAAAGCAAACATCAGACAATTAATTGCCTGTCCCAGCTGATCCCTGCCCCCCTCATCCTGGAGCCACTGCCCCAAGCCACACATCCCACATCCCACCCCACATCCACAAAGGCAACACTCTACAGCCCTCCTGTTCTCATCTGTTCTTCCTTAGCTTCCCAAGGCAGAAACCAGAGATTATGCCCTCCCTTTTACGGAGCAAAATAATTCTCTTTTCTTCCTAAAGTGCAAATCTGATCCCGCCCCTCCCCTGCATAAAACCACCTGGAGGTCCCCTCAGCTTGTCCTCAGGGTCCCTGTCATGCCTGTAGAATCCCCGCCCCCTCCCCTTTGCCGTCTGGAATGCCCCACCCAGACAGCACTGGACGCTACTTCCATCTCTGCCCAGGGAACTACACCTCCCTCAAGGCTTCTTATGGTTCCACTTTCTCCCTCAGAGACTGAGTCCTGTTAAAGCTCCCTCTAGTCTGCATGGCTCACACTAGAATTACATATCTCTCTTCTTTTTTTCATCCACACCTTGGCTTGTGGGATCTTTGTTCCCCAGCCAAGGACTAAATTCAGGCCACTGCAGTGGACGCGCCAAGTCCTAACCACGGGGCCATCAGGGAAGTCCCCGCACCTTTTTTCTTTTTAATTATCTTTTTCTATGTCTGTCTTCCTACGAGGCAAGGGGTTCTGGGCCCACGGGAGTCATAACCAGTTACCAGGTGCAGACACCACAGCCTGCCAGTGATTTACCGTTTTTCTTTTTCTCACGTAAAATGGAGTGCTGATTCCTGTGTGTAGCTGCACACTCACCTCCTTGAATTCGCCAGCCCACTGGGTGTTGTGCCCCCATCTGGGGATGCCCGAGGAAGCCGTAAGAGGGCTTGGGAACATCCCTCCTTGAGCATGACGGGGGAAAGGACTGGGAGTGTGGACTTCCATGGTCCCCCTGTGGGCCACTCCAGATGCAGGACCGAGGAGGGGACTTGCCCACATCATGCTGCCAACTGGTGCCAGACAGCTGACAGCAGGAGCTGAGCCTGCTGCCCCTGCCCCTCCTTGCTGTCCCCTTCCCCAGATGTGAGGCCACTGTGAACCCCCCCACACACCCCAGGAGTCCAGCCCCCACCTTCATAGGTGTTCACAGACTCCAGGTTCATGACATGCCGGATCACGTGATACTCATCAGAAATCCCATTCCCCCCAAGCATGTCTCGGGCCTGGCGAGCAATGTCCAGGGCCTTCCCACAGTTATTCCTCTTCAGCAAAGAGACCATTTCCGGGGCGGCCCTGGAAACAGCACAGACGTCACAAACACTGGGTTACAAAGAGCTGACCCTGCTCTGGGCACCCAGGCATCCCTACCCCCAGGCAAAGCCAGCCGGGAGGAGGGTTACATCACAGCAGCGGACATGGCTCCCGGTGAGAGAGAGGTAGGCAGGGCGGGGTCCCCAGGGGCCACCAGGCAGGAAGGTCCTCTCTCCAAGGCCCAACCACCACCATGCCTGGAAGGGGCACCAGGTCCTCCTGCCATAGCTGCCTGCCCCTTCCCACACACAGAGCCCCTACTTGTCTTGATCCTTCAAGCGGCCGAGCTGCAGGCAGGCATGGAGGCCCAACGTGATCTCGGTGAGCATGTCCGCCAGCTTTTTCTGAATCAGTTGGTTCTTGGCCAGTGGGACACCAAACTGGATCCTATGCAGGCAAGGTCAAGGCAAATCTTACAGAGGAGGGCACTCCCCAGACCTATCCCAGGGCCTTTCCAGGCTGCCCCAGAGTGAGCTGTGTCCCCACTCAGCTCACTCTGGCCCTGCTGCTGACTGAGCCCCTCACTGCTCAGAAGGACTTCCTCAGCCAATTCACAGAGCAGGGAACTTAGGTCTGGTGGCTGGGTGCCAAGGGTGGAGGGGTAAGTGATGGAGACCAAGCCTCCCGCCCCATACCCCTGGGAGTTGGCATGTAGCCCCCACACACCTGTCCAGAGTGTACTGCCGGGCCGTGTGCAAACAGAACTCAGCAGCTCCAAGCACACCCCATGTGATGCCATAGCGGGCATTGTTTAGGCAGCCGAAGGGACCCTGTAGGGTTGAGACAGGGCCTCAGCCCCACCAAGAGATGAGAGAACCTGTAGAGAACTATTAAGTGCCCCCTCCCCAGACACCCCTGATATGCAGTCAGTGTAAACCAGGGAGACTCAGGACAACTGTTGAAGTCACACATGGCTTTGGCATCAGAGCCAACAATGCACATAGGGTTTTGCTTCTTGCCTACTCACTCTTGGTTTTCATAGAGTTCTCCCCAGTCCAAGATCTGGACGGGAGGCTCAGATCTAGGGTCTGAGGTAAGGAGACAGGAAGATGCACATGCAAGCAGAATTAAGTTGGTTCAGGCCTCTATGTGTCCCAGGCCAAGCCAGCTTGAGTGAGATGGTCACCAAAATGGGGCGGTTTTGGGTTTCCCTTGTGGCTCAGTGGTAAAGAATCCACCTGCCAATGCAGGAGATACAGGTTTGCTCTCTGGTCCAGGAAGATCCCAC
This sequence comes from Bos grunniens, assembly GCF_055505025.1. Taxonomy (NCBI): domain Eukaryota; kingdom Metazoa; phylum Chordata; class Mammalia; order Artiodactyla; family Bovidae; genus Bos; species Bos grunniens. The sequence continues at coordinate 12,734,975 of NC_141171.1, forward strand.
ATGCCACAGAGCAACAAGCCAGTGCGCAACTATTGAACCTGTGCTCTAGAACCTGGGCACCTCAACTACAGAAGCTTACACACCACAACTAGAGAGTAGCCCCTGCTCACTGCAATTAGACAAAAGTCCATGCAGCAAGGAACATCCAGCACAGCTAAAAATTAAAAAGGAGAGGGGGGCAGTTTCAGCACACATCAGTGAGCCAGGCAGAGCCTCTCCAAGTCACTACTGTTTGGCTCCATGGGTATCTCTTCCCCAGCTGGGTCCCTAGCAAGGGGCCTGCCCAAGAAAAGAGAAGCAGCAGGTGACTTGCTATCAGTTCCCAAGGTGGCTGCTGCTTACCGCCAGACCAGACACCCCGGGCAGCACATTCTCCTCTGGCACCTCCACATCATCCATAATAATCATCCCTGTGGATGATGCCCGCAGAGAGAACTTGCCCTCAATCCTGGGGGTTGAGAGGCCCCGCATCCCCTTCTCCAGCAGGAAGCCCCGAATGCAGCTATCCTCACACCGAGCCCATACTATCAGCAAGTCGGCCACAGGCGAGTTGGTGATCCTGGAGGCGGGACAGGCAGTGAGGGCTCTGGCCATCACCCACTGCCCCTGCCCACCTGCCTGAAGACCCCAGGCTCCCGCCTCACCAGGTCTTGGACCCATTGAGGATGTAGCTCCTGCTGGATGGGTTGTGGCGGGCTCTGGTCTCCATGCCACTAGGGTCACTCCCGTGGTTGGGCTCCGTGAGCCCAAAGCAGCCCAGCAGCTCCCCCTTGGCTGCAGACATGAGATGAGATCATGAGGCTGCCGGTCACCCATCCAATCCCTCTACTGAAAACTGCGGGCCTTTCCACTGAGCCAGGCCAAGACAGACCTGGCCCTGCCCTCACGGCACTCCCAGGTGGTGGGGGGAACAGATATTTCACCCAGGTCATAGTCACAATGCCATAATGGGGGGAGGTCCAAACAGGAGTCGGGAAGGGGTTGGCTAAACTGTCTTGAAGGGCACTGAAAAGGAGTTAAGCAGGAAGAGGTATGCAGAAGAGCAGTCCTGGCAGTGAGACCAGGATGTGCAAAAGTCCAGGGGCACAACTGAGAATTCCAAGCTGCTGAGTCCAACTGCAAAGGAGCAGTCAAGCGAGTAGTCAGAGACGAGCTGGAAAGGTCAGCAGAGGTCTGCCCACATGGGGTCTTGTGGATCCCGTTGGGAAGTTAAGACTTTAAACTTTTAAACTCTAAACTTTTAAAGTTTAAAGTTAGACTTTAAACTTTGGGCTGCAATGGGGAGCAGAGAAAAGCAAATCACAGGGGATATAATGGTGGTGAGAAAGGGGCAGAGTCAAGAGAGACCTAGGAGAATCAGATTTGGGGTGGGGTCCACGGTCTGGCAGGGGGCCTGAGGGGCCATTGGCAATACCCTTAGAGGTGAGAACACAAGGCAGGCCTGAGGGACAGCCCTGGTCCTGAGTTTCAGATCACTGGGACTATCTTCTGTCCACCAGGCTCCCCAGGCGGCTACTCACCCAGCCGGGGCAGGTACTTCTGCTTCTGCTCCTCGCTGCCATACGCATAGATAGGGTACATGACAAGGGAAGACTGGACACTCATTGCTGACCTGTAGCCGCTGTCCACTCGCTCCAGCTCTCGGGCTAGGAGCCCATAGGCCACCGATGAGACTCCAGCACAACTATACCCTGGGGTGGGGGGGGGGGGGCGTGGAATGGGCCAGGGTTGGGTGGGGAGGGGAGAGAAATAGAACAATGTGGAACAAAGCCCTGCGCACTTGAGACCAGTGATTCCTGTTGCCCAAGAGACAGAGCCCCATAGGAGCACCCAAGGAGAGGGCACCAAGCTGGCTCTAGCTTGAGGGTTTATTAATTTCATCCCCACAGCTGCTTCAGAGACATAACAGCCTCTCTTTGCAGACTGGGAAACTAGGCTCAGGGAAAGAAAGGGGCTTTTCAAGACACAGTGGAGGGCTGCAGAGTATGGAGAGAAATGTGTCCTTACCTTGGATGGTGGGGCCCAGCATACCGAGCTCCCCCATCTCTGAGACGATCTCCCGGTGAAAAACTGCAAAGGGATAGATGCCCCAACTTCAGGCCCAGCCTTGGCCCTCTGGAGCACTAGCCCAGAGCCAGAGGTGCTCTAAAGCCCAGCCAGAGCAGGCAGAGCTGGTGTGCATGATGGAGGGTGCAGGTTCAGGTGGCAGTGGGAGCTCCAGAGTGCCCAACCGCCTGCCTGAGCACCTTCGTTGCGATTGGCCAGCAGGATGCGGGGCATGAGGCGCTCCTGGCAGTAGGTGCGGAAGGTGTCCCTGATGAGGATCTCATCTGCTGTCAGCTGCTCCTCCAGCAACAGTGGGTCCCTCCAGTCAAACTCAGGCCGCGAAGCTGGGCGGGGTTGGAGGAAGTGGGACTCTACTCAGCCCTGTCCACCCGACCACCACGCCCTCCTCTCCCCCAGAATCCTCAGCCCCACCCCTCAACCCTCAACTAATGTCGGCTGCAGACAGGACTGGCAAAGTGGTCTTTCTGGGGAAACTCACTGCCTCAGCGCCTCTGGCCCTGGCCACGGCCCTGCCTCCCCGCCTGGGCAGACCCCGGATTCTGGGACAGAACCCATCGGGGACAGACAGACAGTTGGACGAGGGGACTGTTGGATGAGGGGCGCAGACGCACGGCGCAACCAGGGGTCCTTACGCTTGGCCGATCGACTCTGGGTCTTCTCGCCTTTCTCTGCAAACATAGGACGGGAAAAATTACCCCGAAAAAGCTCCCGAGCCTCAAGTTTCTCCCTCCCCATTCCATCCCAGGTCCAGCACTAACCGGTCTGCGCTGTCGCCGAGCTCCATGAACGAAAGACTCGTAGGCCGGGTCCGCGGTTCAGTAGCTGCGCGTAGACGCCTCTCAGGGCCATGTGGGCAGCGAGCGGGCAAACAGAACAATTACAGCCGACCTGGAGAATTGGAGGCGTCTGAGCAGAGCGGCTCCCACCAAGTGCCCTGGCCCTTTGCACCCTTCGCCCCTCTCGCGAATCCTCACCTGGAGCCTCCGGGTTCACTGCACAGGCCACAGCGCCATAGAACGAGACTTTTGACCTCCGGTGGGGATGGGCGGGGCAGAGGCTAAATGGGGCTTGTCATTGGTTCGTCCTAGGACCCTGCTCTTTCACGGCTCTGCCTTTTAAAGGGGCTACGGCAGCCTTGCAGGTGGAAGCGGCGCGCCTAGCGGAGATATCTTAACCCCCTTTAAGGAGCGGAAGCACCGGTAAGGGGGGGGGGGCTGAAGGCGAGCCGGTCAATCCGATTGGCCCGCTGTATTTCTGCTCTGATTGGCCCTATGAGGGGCTCGGCCCGCTCTTGGTTGGTCAGTTGTAGGGGGCGAGTGCAGAGAGATTCTGGAGTTAAAACAGGCAGCTGAGGCTCGAGAAAATGAGTACTAGAAATCACGAGCCCAGATCTCGAGGTCTCCTTTAATGGGGTTCTGTGAGAGGAGGTGGGCTCAGGTGGAAGATCTCAGCCCAAATTGTCTGCCAGTTTGTCCCAGGAAGCTTGCTAACCAAGTTACTGTATGTGCGTGCGTGCTAAGTCGCTTCAGTTGTATCCGACTCTATAAGACCCTATGGACTGTAGCCCGCCAGGCTTCTTTGTCCATGGGGATTCTCCAGGCAAGAATATTGGAGTGGGTTGCTATGCCCTCCTCCAGGGAATCTTCTCAACCCAGGGATCGAATCCGCGTCTCTTTGACTCCTGCATTGGCAGCTTGGTTCTTTACCACTAGCGCCACCTGGGAAGCCCTACTATATGGGATTTCCTATGCTTTGTGATTCTGTGTGGTTGACTGAGCCTATGTGACTATGTATCTGTATGTGAGTGGAGCTGACTGTTTCTGTGACATTGTGGGGCTGTTGACTATGGGCAGTTGTGTGTCTAACTGTCTGTGACTGTTTCTGTGTGGCTGAATGTCTTTGTGGTTTCTTGTCTAATTGTAAGCTTGTGTAATAGTATTCTGTGTAATCACGTGTCTGTGTGGTACTATGTGCATGACTGTTCTGATGGCTTTCTTCGTAAATGTGGCTGTTATCTTCGTGAGAATGTGACTAGCTATTTGTGTGTGTGCATGTGGAATTGTCTATATGTATATGTGTCGGTGTGACTTTGTCTATGTGTTGTGTGTGCTTGTGAGCGTGAGTATCTGCCTGAGTGAATGGCTATGCTTACCGAGATCACTTTTATGAGCATACATGTGGTGTGCTTTTGCATCTGGATGCATCATGCTTGACCATCTCTGACTGAAAGCCACTCACCTACTATGACCTGTCCATTTTCCAGCTGTGGAAAGTGAGGTCGGGAAAGCAGAATGGTCTTGCTTAAGATAAAAATAGCCCAAGTGCAGGGGCTTCCTTGATGGCTTACTGGTAAAGAGTCCACCTGCCAATGCAGGAGACACAGGTTCCATCTCTGGTCCAGGAAGACCCCACATGGCGCAGAGCAACTAGGCCCCACACGCTCCGCAACTATTGAGCTTGTGCTCTAGAGTCCAGGGAACCACAACCACCAAGCACGTACGCTGCAACTGCTGAAGCCAGCACACTCTAGAACCCGCCACGGTGAGAAGCCTACCCACCACAACAAAGAAGAGCCCCACTCGCCGCAACTGGAGAAAAGCCCACACGGCAATGAAAACCCAGCACAGCCAAAATTAAATACATAAAACCATATTTTTCTTTTATCTTTTAATTTTCAAAGTAGCAGTGACGAGAAAGGCAGAGGGGGATAGAGAGGAGAAGGAAGAGCCCAGTTGTGTCTGACTCTTTGTGATCCCTATGGACGGTAGCCCACCAGGCTCCTCTGTCCATGGAATTTTCCAGGCAAGAATACTGGAGTGGGTTGCTATTTCCTATTCCATAAAATTATATTTTAAAAAAATGGACCAGGTGCAGAATAAGGACCAGGCCCGGGATCCGGTCTTCCTGCTTCCCAGGACAGGCCCTTCCCTGCCCACCCAGGAACACCTCTTCCCACATGTCTGTGTGTAGAATGCTGTGTCTCACACATTTTCTCTGACTCTGATGGGAGTAACTGAGACTGTGTCTGAATCTGATCACTAGCCTGTATATCCCCAAGGGGCTTGGGTGTATCTGGGCCCTTCTGGCCTCTAATATCCATGATTTGAACCCTCCTCCCCACTCAGAGAAAATCACCACCCTGAAATGTCTGGGATTCTGCATAATTCTTATTCTTTTGGACACCCCCCCCTCCACCTGGAGCCAGTGGCCTCCCTCCTTTTATCCTGCCCTTTCACCAATGCTCCCTGCCCTGGAGTCATTGTGAGCACAGGAATTCTCTGACGCACAGAGGAGGTAGAGGGTGATGACAGCATGCACAGTAGGAAGCCCAAATGTACACTTAGGCCTTGTCACCCTGGGAAGTCTGTCAACTGTACTGGCCACATGCTCCCAGAGGCCTGGCCTCCCAGCCAGACACCCCCCAACTCCCACCCTGGACCCTCAGCCTTTTGCCCCACCTTCCAGAGCCAAACATGCCTGTTAGTGCCTTATCCTAAATCAAGGAGATGTCTCCTCAAGAGAGATTGCTCTCCTCTCCAGGAAACTGCTCCAGGAAACCACTCTAATTTCAACCATTTTGTTTGAATAAAATGAAATTCACATAACATAAAATGAATTTTTTTTTTTTTGCACCTGTGCCACATAGCTTGCAGAATCTTTGTTCCCTGACCAGGAATTGAACCTGGGCCACAGCAGTGAAAGTGCCAAGTCCTAACCACTGGAGCCAGGGAGTTTCTCTAAAATGAACCATTTAAAGTATACGATTCAGACTTCCCTGGTGGTCCAGTGGTTAAGAAGCCACCTGTCAATGTAGGGGACAAGGGTTCAATTCCTGGTCTGGGAAGATCCTACATGCCATAGAGCAATTAAGCCCGTGTACCGCAAACACTGAGCCTGCATGCTTTACAGCCTGTGCTCTGCAACAAGAGAAGCCACTGCGATGAGAAACCCACACACCAAAAGTAGAGAGTAGCCCCCACTTGCTGAAACTAGCAAAAGCCTGAGTGCAGCAAGGAAGACCCAGAGCAATCAAAATAAAGTGCACAATTCAGTGGCTTTTAGTGTGTTCATTGTGTTGTGCAACCACCACCTTTATATAGTTCCAGGTCCCTTCCATCACCCCAAAAAGGAGACCTTGTACCCATTAACCAGTCACTCCCCACTTCCTCCTCCCCGCAGCCCTTGGCAACCAATAATCTGTCTCTATGGATATGCTTTCTCTGGATATTTCATATAAGTGGAATCATATAATGTGACTTCTCTTAACTGGCTTATTTAACATAGCATGATTTTGAGGATTATCCATCTTGTAACATGTATTAGCTCTTTATTACTTTTCTGGCTGAATAATATTCCATCGCACAGATGGGCCACTTTCTGTTTATCCATCTACTCATTAATGGACATTGGGTTGTTTCCACCTTTTGGTGGTTGTAACTAATGCTACTGTGAACACTACTTTACAATTATTTGTTCATGCGTGGGACGTTGCTTCAGTCGTGTCTGACTCTGTGTGACCCTGAGAACTATAACCTGCAAGGCGTCTCTGTCCATGGGGTTCTCCAGAATACTGGAATGGGTTGCCATGGAGTCCTCCAGGGGGTCTTCCCAACTCAGGGATCGAACCTACATCTCTTATGTCTCCTATATTGGCAGGTGAGTTCTTATCCACTAGCACCACGTGGGAAGCCCACTTGTTTCAGTTCAATTCAGTTCAGTCACTCAGTCGTGTCCGACTCTGCGACCCCATGAATCGCAGCACGCCAGGCCTCCCTGTCCATCACCAACTCCTGGAGTTCACTCAAACTCATGTCCATCCAGTGGGTGATGCCATCCAGCCATCTCATCCTCTGTCGTCCCCTTCTCCTCCTGCCCCCAATCCCTCCCAGCATCAGGGTCTTTTCCAATGAGTCAGCTCTTCACATAAGGTGGCCAAAGTATTGGAGTTTCAGCTTCAGCATCAATCCTTCCAATGAACACCCAGGACTGATTTCCTTTAGGATGGACTGGTTGGATCTCCTTGCAGTCCAAGCGACTCTCAAGAGTCTTCTCCAACACCACAGTTCAAAAGCATCAATTCTTTGGCGCTCAGCTTTCTTCACAGTCCAATTCTCACATCCATACATGACCAGTGGAAAAATCAAAGCCTTGATTAGACGAACCTTTGTTGGCAAAGTAATGTCTCTGCTTTTGAATATGCTATCTAGGTTGGTCATAACTTTCCTTCCAAGGAGTAAGCGTCTTTTAATTTCATGGCTGCAATCACCATCTGCAGAGATTTTGGAGCCCCAAAAAATAAAGTTTGACACTGTTTCCACAGTTTCCCCATCTATTTGCTATGAAGTGATGGGACCGGATGCCATGATCTTAGTTTTTTGAATGTTGAGCTTTAAGCCAACTTTTTCACTCTCCTCTTTCACTTTCATCAAGAGGCTTTTTAGTTCCTCTTCACTTTCTGCCATAAGGGTGGTGTTATCTGCATATCTGAGGTTATTGATATTTCTCCCGACAATCTTGATTCCAGCTTGTGCTTCTTCCAGTCCAGCGTTTCTCATGATGTACTCTGCATATAAGTTAAATAAGCAGGGTGACAATATACTTGTTTCAGTACCTGTTCTCATTTTTTTTTTTCTGTTCTCAATTTTTTTAGGTGTATACCTTGGAGTTAAATTTCTGCCTCATATGGTAACTCTCCTGGAGGAGGGCATGGCAACCCACTGAAGTATTCTTGCCTGGAGAATCCCACAAACAGAGGAGCCTGGCGCGCTGCAATGCACTGCGGTCTCACAGAGTCAGACACGACTGAGTGACTCAGCAGCAGCAGCATGGTAACATGTTGAACTTTTTCAAGACTCATAAAACTGTTTTCTACAGTAGCTGCATCATTTTGCATTTCCGCCAGCAGTATACAATGGTTCCAGTTTTCCTGCATCCCCACCAATACTTATTTTTCCTTTTTAAAAAATAGCCATAGGGACTTCCCTACTGCTCCTGTGACTAAGACTCTGCACTCCCAAGGCAGAGGGCTGGAGTTGGATATCTGGTCGGGGAACTAGATCCCACATGCCATAACTAAAGATCCCGCATGCCGCAACTGAAGACCTGGTGTAGCCAAATAAATAAATAAATACGAATAAATATTAAATAGCCATCCTAGTGGGTTTGCCCAGCTCTTACATTATTTTTATGTCTGCCCACCACTCTTGGGATTTTAAAATCTTTTTATTTATTTATTTGGCTGGTTCCATCTTAGTTGCTACACACAGAATCTTCATTGCATAATGTGGGATTTTTTGTTGCAGTGTATGGACTCTCTAGTTGTGGTTTAGTACTTTTATTTATTTAGTCTGTAGTGTGTCTTTGTTGCTGTGCGGGCTTTTCTCTAGATGCAGGGAGCAGGGGCTACTCTCTAGTTGCCATGCGCGGGCTTCTCGTTGCGGTGGCATCTCCTGTTGTGCACAGGCTCTAGGGTGCTCGGGCATCAGTAGTTGTGGCTCTTGGGCTCTAGAGCACAAGGTCAATAGTTGTGGCGCACGGGTTTAGCTGCTCCACAGCATGTGGGATCTCACCTGTGTCTCCTGCTTTGGCAGGTGGATTCTTTACTGCTGAGCCGCCAGGGAAACCCTTGTAGATGTGCTTTACACTTTTGCATCTGAGGCTTCATCTGTGTTTGAAAGAGGTTGTGTGGCAGCATCTTCTCTAGTTCTGTGACAGTGTATCCGGGGATCTCCATGGATCTGTTTGGTTGCAGCAAAACCGAGGGTGTGGTTGTGCGTGATCTGAGTAACTGTGTGTCATTGTCAGCACCTGATCATGAATTCTATGTCTGAGGCAGTGTATGACTATAACATTGTGTAATGATGTAGTAGATGGCTGTTTTTGCATCTGGGAATTGTATGTTTATGCATGGTCTCTGTGATGCACAGACATACAATTATCTGAGTAGGAACTTATATGGGGTGTGTGACTTAGGGACCAGGAATTTGTGTCATTATACAATTGCATAATGTCTGTGTGTGACTATGAACTATATGTCTGTGTCATCACCTGGAATCCCTGGGCACCATGTTGGAGGTCTCTGGTGCAGAACCTAGATTTCTCCCCACTGTGAGGTAGAAAGTGAAAGTTGCTCAGTCAAGTCTGACTCTTTGCAACCCCATGAACTATACAGTCCATGGACTTCTCCAGGCCAGAATACTGCAGTGGGTAGCCTTTCCCTTCTCCAGGGGATCTTCCCAACCCAGGGATCAAACCCAGGTCTCCCACATTGCAGGCAGATTTTTCACCAGCTGAGCCACAAGGGAAGCAGTAATCGGGTCACCTCCCGATCAAGTACTTCCTATGGCCTGATGCAACAATCCCATCCCACCCAGGCGAGTAGGTGGCCTCCTCATCCCAAGGCCCCCCCATCTAGAGCAGTTGTATTTGCACCAGCCTCAGCCTCCCCATACCCCCTGCACGTCGCCTGGGGTGGGGGGTGGGGCTGTCCATGGTAGACAGTGACCACTGATTGGCAGGGGCCTCTCCTGCCACTGGGCTCAGACCTGGGGAGCTCACAACCCAGGAAATTGAAAACCAAGTTAATCCCCAGCCCCCGGCCCTCCCACTCACTGGGGACAGAGCCTTGGCTGTTCCGGGCCCCCACCTGATAGCAGCTTCCAACGTCTGGGGAGTCTGATAATGCTTGGCTTGGCAGAGAGTTCATGCCAAGTCCCGCCATCAGCATGGTAGCTGCTGTTTATGGGGAAGGGGAGAGCTGCAAGGCCTCGGTCAGGGGCAAGGGGGTCTTGAAGCTCCTTCCCAGAATTCCCATTGTGCCTATCACCTCTTCTTCAGGAAGGTAGCTGAGAACAGGCCCCCAAGTTTCTCCTTCTTTGGAAACACATGGCCTCACTCTGCCCAACCCCTGAACCCCCATCTCCTGAACCCCTATCCCCTGAACCCTCAGACCCCGAACATCTGATTGGCTTCAGATACACGGTCAGTCTTCAAGACTCAGCCCTGAACAGGCCTGGGTGAAGTCTGTTCCCCAGAAACGGTGACCCCCGCCTTTGCCTGGCCCTTATCAGGGGCTGCAGCCAATCAGCTGAGGGCAGAGAGGAGCCCTCCAAGGGGCCATCAGAGCCTCAGAGCCCACGAGGCCGCCAAGGGAGAGGAGGCCTGAGCCCCAGGGTGGGCACCAGCCAGCCATGGCTGCAGCGGAGACCGCCTTGCCCTCCATCAGCACGCTGACCGCCCTGGGCCCCTTCTCGGACACACAAGAAGACATCCTCAAGGTGGGGTCAGGTGGGGGTCTAGGTGGGCCGGCAGGGGTTCTGGGCCCTGGCCACAGAATTGGGGGACCGGGTCTACATCTTGCCCTGGAATTCACATCTTGCCCTGCTCAGGACCGGGAGTCCTCAGTGCAGGCCAGGGGTCTGAACTTGGTCTAAGGTCCTATTTCTGTCATGAAAGACTGAGGCTGGGAACAGAACAACACAGGGATCTAGGCTCAGTGAGACACCCCCAGATAAAAGAGGGAAATGACAGCTGTGGCTAGGTGACACCCAGGAATTAATCTTGTTAGGGGACCTGGAAGGGGAGGAAGATTCTTGAGGGAAACTGAGGCAAGGCTGAGCCTCCCCTAGCCTTCCATTCTTGGTTCTGCCAACCCTTCCCCCATGCCTGAGCGTGGCAGGAGACTCTAGATAATATAAGCCTTATCTCCTGTCTCCAGCCTGACCCGATAGACCGTCTCTGGAGCTGGGGGGGCTGAGGGGGGAGACGGACAAGTGTGAGGGAGTGGGACAGACTGACATGACAGACAAGCAAACAAGACCCCTTTACTGAGCCCCTGGCCAGCCTGCCCCCATCAGGGCATCCGGCCCCCACCGTCTATGGGCAGGATACCTTGGTGTCCGCTGAAGCTCCATGTTACCGGCTCCTTCCCCCAGTGGTGGCGCTCTGAAGACGTGCAGGACTTGGGCCCGGGCCCCCCCGACCATACTGGACCACCCCTCCACGTGAGGCCTGAGCTAGAGGACGCGCCTGGGGAGGACGAAGATGATGACAGGGATGCAGCTACCCCCTGGGACCTGGATCTCCTTTTCACCAACTTCCCATGCCCAGAGCCTGGCGGCGCGCCCCAGACCTGCGAGCCTCAGACCTGCGCGCCTCAGGCTTGCGCTCTGGCGCCCAGCGAGGGCTCCGGAGCGCAATTCCCACCGCCGCCCGAGACTCTGGGCGCGTATGCGGGCGGCCCGGGGCTGGTGGCTGGGCTCTTGGGCCCTGAGGAGCACCTGGGCTGGGCGCGCCCGGCCCCACGAACCCCGGCTCCCGATACCTTCGTGGGCCCATCCCTGATCCCGACCCCCGAGCCCAAAGCGCTGCCGTTGCAGCCGTTGTACCCGGGACCGGGGTCGGGTTCCTCCGGCAGCTACTTCCCGAGGACCGGGCTTTCAGTGCCTGCAGCGCCGGGCGCCCCCTACGGGCTGCTGTCCGGGTACCCCGCGCTGTACCCGATGCCACAGTACCAAGGGCATTTCCAGCTCTTCCGCGGGCTCCAGGCGCCGGCCCCCGGCCCCCCCTCGCCCCACTCCTTCCTGAGTTGTCTAGGGCCCGGGACGACGGGTGCAGGACTCGGTGGGACTACAGGAGACCCAGGAGGGACCACGGAGGCCGCGCCATCCAAGCGCAGCCGGCGATCGTGGGCACGCAAGAGGCAGGCTGCGCACACGTGCACGCACCCGGGGTGCGGCAAGAGCTACACCAAGAGCTCACACCTGAAGGCGCATCTACGCACGCACACAGGTGAGGGGGCGGGCCCCGGTGCAGGGGCTGGGCGGGCTGGGCGGGGCCTTGGGAGCTGGGAGCTGTCGAGGAGCTGGAAACTGGAGCAAGGGGAGGGGCTAAAACAAAGTCTCTGAGCAAAGGGCTACGCCGAAGGAGCTGGGGTGCTTGGAACATCAGGAGTCGGCCAAAGAGCAGAGGGGAAGGCGGGTGGGGACAGAGAGAGAACCCGGAAAACATTTCAGGAAACCAACGGCAAAGACCTGGACCAAGGAAGTGCCGAAAAGCAGAGAGCCGGGCAAGCTGTGTAGGGGCGGGGCTAGAGGAGGGACCGCTGGAGAGAAAGCCGGAATGCCAAGGGCGGGGCCAAAGACGCAGGGTTCAAGTTTGGGGCAAGTGCGAGTAAGGGCTTCAGGGGCCGCCGTGCTCAGACTTGTCCAATTCTTTGCCACCCCATGGACTGTACTCTGTGTGGGGCGGGGGGGGGGGGGGGTGCGGGGGAGGGAGGGGTGTCTCCCGGATCCAGGGATCGAACTCTCCTTTCCTGCGTCTCCTCCATCCACAGGCGGATTCTTTACCACTGCGCCACCTGGGGCTCGGTTGGTAAAGAATCTGCCTGCAATGCAGGAGACCCGGATTCGATCCCTGGCTCGGGAAGATCCCCTGGAGAAGGAAATGGCAACCCACTCCAATACTCCTGCCTGGAGAATTCCATGGACAGAGGAGCTGGGCAAGCTACAGTCCAGGGGACCGCAAAGACAGAAAGTGTGCGACCAACTCACTTTTCACCTGGGAAGCCATTCAGGGGCCGTGCTGCTGCTGCTAAGTCGCTTCAGTTGTGTCCGACTCTGTGCGACCCCATGACGGCAGCCCACCAGGCTCCACCGTCCCTGGGATTCTCCAGGCAAGAACACTGGAGCGGGTTGCCATTTCCTTCTTCAATGCATGAAAGTGAAAAGTGAAAGTGAAGTCCTTCAGTCGTGTCCGACTCTAGCGACCCCATGGACTGCAGCCTACCAGGCTCCTCGGTCCATGGGATTTTCCAGGCAAGAGTACTGAAGTGGGGTGCCATTGCCGTAGCCAGGAATATAAAGAGGGAGTGGCTTAGCCAGACTGTAGGGGGCGTGCTGGAGCTCAGGAGGTTTAGTTTGAGGGGCCCAGATGCAGAGGCAGTTCCTGGAGTTTGAAGATAAATAGCTGGGAAACAGAGGAGGGTGGGCACAGGAGGAAAAGCGGGGACCCAAGGAGCCAAAGAAGGGCGGGGACAGGGACTAGAGGCCCAGGAGGAGGAGGAAGGAGACCTGTGCCTAGGGGGATGGGGTCACGTGTACAGACCTGTCCAGGAACGCAGGGAGGAGGGTCCAAGTCTAGCTGAGGGAAAAAGTAATCACCCGGGACAGGGCGTGGAACACGAATTGGATTTCGGGGCTCAAGGATCAAGGCCAGCAACTGGATTGAACAGCAGCTGGAGGGTCCCCTGGTACAGTAAAGAGCCTGGAACACAGGGAGCAGTGCCAAAGGACAAAAACTGGGAGGGCATTAGTACGCTGGGGCAGGACGTGAGGACACAGGAAGCAGGGCCAGCAGCATAGACAGCGCGACTTGTGCCCCGGAAACGAAAAGGAGCCTGGCGCCAGCAGGTACAGAAGAGGTACAGAGGTCGCAGATATCGGTTCTGGGTGTAGATTCAGGCCGTCCCGGAGACTGAAAGCCTCCTTAAATTTCGATCTTGGTGCCTCACTGGCCTCACACTAGGCGCTAGTGGTAAAGAACTCGCCTGCCAATACAGGAGACATGAGAGACTCGGGTTCAGTCCCTGGGTGGGGAACATTCCCTGGAGGAGGGCATGGCAACCCACTCCAGTATTCTTGCCTGGAGTATCCCATGGACAGAGGAACCTGGCGGGCTCCATGGGGTCGCAAAGAGTCCGAAACAACTGAAGCGACCTAGCATCCACGCAGTCCCGGCCTAGGCTAGGAGGGAAGACCTTGGGACCAAGTATGGTGGACAGTGGCGTTCAAGGCTTCCTCATCTCCGCAGGGGAGAAGCCATACGCCTGCACGTGGGACGGCTGTGGCTGGCGGTTCGCGCGCTCCGATGAGCTGACCCGTCACTACCGAAAACACACAGGACAGCGCCCCTTCCGCTGCCAGCTCTGTTCACGTGCATTTTCGCGCTCTGATCATCTGGCCTTGCACATGAAGCGTCATCTTTGAGCCCCGCCTCTGGCACTTGGACCTTCCTGGGGACTGGGGTTGGAACAAGAGCGGATCCACGCAGGGTGGTTTTCCCTCGGATGAATCCTCATCTGGACTCTAGGCCCCACAGATCCAGCAAAATATCAAGGACTGGCCCATAGACGCACCTGGGAGAGCCTCCAACATAAGTTCCCACAGGTCCTCGGCAACAGACAGCCAAGATCATGTAGACCCAGCAAGACAGACCTCCAAATAAACGGACTCAAATGGATACTCAGATACTTCTGACAAAGAGACAGACTCTCAGAGAGCTGGACCATCAAACTTGCTCACAGGTGACCCTAGGCAGTGAGTGGATGAGGCATCCCAGAGATCCTGATTCTAGAAGGCTTCACACTGTGACACCTGAAACTCCACATAGAGGCTGGTATTGCTGTGAATGCTTATGGGTCCTGTAAAAATGCCCCTCCCAGATAAAACTTGTGTTGGCCTGAATTTGTGGATTTTGGCTGTGGTAGTTGGGAAGAAGCCATAACTCCAGAACTGATATTGGGGAGCCATACCCACGACTTAGTGATTGAACAACACACATTTACACACTCATCTCCTAAAATCCGACAACCTTCCTTGGGCACTGACTGCCTTGCCGCCCCTCCTTCCCCAACCCCAAGGTCAGGCTACATTGTCCTTGCTTCCTGCCTTGAAGCCCAGGGACATTCACAGGGGCCTTCTTTTCTACTTAAGAATCTTCTTCCTCCACTAAGAATCCTAAGGGAATTCCCTGGTGGTCCAGTGGTTAGGAGTCTGGGCTTCCACTGCAGGGGGCACGGGTTCGAGCTCTGGGGAGCTAAGATCCCATATGCCATGTGGAGTGGCCAAAATAAATGAGAAAAAAAAAATTTTTTAAAGGAATCTTCAGCTCGGTCCCAGAGCCCCAGCATCCTTCACCCTACCATGATCCAAAGTGACCCCTTGGCTAGCTCGTGTACGGTGGCGGAGTGGGGCTGGGGGGGACCAACAGCACAAGCTCCCTCTAAAGGAGCAAAAGTCACACGAGGTGGACCTCAGCCTGTAAGGCAGGAAAGGATAAAGTCCAAAATTGCCTCTGACGGATAAACCGGGGAAAGAGCACCGTTAAGTAAGAGTGTTCATTGGGATTAGGCGGTAATGGGGCTTCCCTGGTGGCTCAGATGGTAAAGAATTCGCCTGCAATGCGGGAAACCTGGGTTCAATCCTTGGGTTCCATCCCTGGAGGAAGACATGGCAACCCACTCCAGTATTCTTGCCTGGAGAATCCCCATGGACAGAGGAGCCTGGCGGACTACAGTCCACGGAGTCTCAAACAATCGGACACGACCGAGTGACTAAACACACCCAGCCTGAATTTGAAAGAGACGGAGGCAGGGCCTAGCAGAAGGACGTGAGCTGTGGTTGGCCAGGAGCAGAGTCGGAGGCGGGCACTGGAAACTGCTTAGCCTTGAGAGGGCGCGTCTGGGCCGAGCCAGAGGGTGGAGCCTATCAGGGACTAGACGGCCGGAAGCAGGAGGAGGTCCCAGGCTAGCCGGATCCGGGGCGGACTCAGGTGGGGCGGGGTCGGACTCAGATGGGTGTGACGGCCGGAAAGAAAGTCCAGCCCCTGGGAGGATCCTGGACTGCCTTTTTAAATCTCTGCTTCTCACCTCGCGGGCGGGGTCTCCAACCTCTTGATGTCTGGGGTAGGGTTCCCAGGCGGATTTGGGGAAGTGAAAGTCACCAGGGGCTGGGCCTGTCCCAGCTCGTGACCCCGCGCCTCGCCCTCTTGACACAGATTTCTAGACCCCAGCTCTATGGCCACGCTGAGCTCGCTGCTGTTGACCGCGCTGCTCTGGGTCCCTGTAGGAACCCTGACCTGCTACGGGGACTCGGGGCAGCCTGTGGACTGGTGAGTGCGCGGGCGCCCACTGTTCCTCAGAGCCGCACTGGGGCTTGCTGCACTCCTAGGAGAAAACAGGTTCCTTCCTGTCTTCCTCCATTCTGTCTGTCCCCCAACCTATAGGTTCGTCGTTTACAAGCTGCCGGCCCACACAGGGTCGGGAGATGCGACGCAGAACGGCCTGCGGTACAAGTACTTTGACGAACACTCAGAAGACTGGAGCGACGGCGTGGGGTTCATCAATAGCACCACCGGTGCCGTGGGCCGCAGCCTGCTGCCGCTGTACCGAAACAACAACAGCCAGGTGATGACGCCTCCGGCCGAACCTGGGGTGGGACTCTAGGGTGGGCCTGACCTGAGGGAACCTTCACGTTGCCCCTGTCCATCTTCCCCAGCTCGCCTTTGTGCTCTACAATGACCAACCGCCTAAATCCAGCGAGTCTAAGGACTCTTCCAGTCGTGGGCACACGAAGGGTGAGGCCACATTGCGGGCTGGGGGAGGGTTCTGGTTTCCCTATGCGTCTTCTTCAGCTGATTCCTGACCTGCCTGTGGCTGAGGGTGAGCTGCTCTGGCAGGCCCTGGATATGTTTCCCTATCTTAAATCACCGTGGTCCTTCTCTGAACTATAAGAACTGATGGCTGTGGAAGCTGAGCTCAGCAGTGGTCCTGACACTCATTGCCCACTGCCTGCTGGTCCTGCAGTCCGGGCCCCCTACAGACTGAGTGTTCCTGGTTGCACATGTGCTTGTTGCGACATCTCAAGCAGTCCCCTCCCCGCCATTAGCTCCAATTTCTGGTTCAGGTGTGCTGCTCCTGGACCAAGAAGGGGGCTTCTGGTTGATCCACAGCGTTCCGAACTTCCCTCCACGTGCCTCCTCTGCTGCGTACAGCTGGCCTCCTGGTGCCCAAAAATATGGGCAGACCCTGATCTGTGTATCTTTTCCTCTCACCCAGTTCCTGGATATCAGTGAGTAAAGACAGGGAGACAGGGTGAGTCCCTGATTCCTAGATCAGAATCTTAGAACAGTCCCTCATTTTCTTCTCTCCTTGCCCTCCAGGCAAACAGCTGACCTATACCTATCCACTGGTATATGACCACAGGCTGGAAGGGGACTTTGCCCAGAAATTCCCCTACCTGGAGGAGGTAGTCAAGGGCCATCACGTTCGCCAGGGACCATGGAACAGCAGTGTAACACTCACATCAAAGAAAGGAGCCACATTCCAGAGCTTTGCCAAATTTGGAAACTTTGGAGATGGTGAGGCCTGAGGTTGATGTTTGGAGAACTCTTTCTCTGCAGAGGGACTGTCTGGTGTGTCCATGGCTATGGGCAGGTCATGCGTAGGGATTGGGACACATCAGAGTCATAACCACATGCGAGGTAAACAACCAACATACCTGTGTTTAAGTATTGGTTTTTGGCTGTGTGATACATGATTTAATCAGGGTCTCAACTTACCTGTCTGAAAAATGGGAATAGTAATGGTATCTGCTTGAAAGGGCTGCTGTGTGCAAAATGATACATATAAAGCATCTAGTAAGGGCTATTACTCTTAATGTTATAATCCTCCAGATCGCCAGGAATTGACAACTGAGGAAACAGCTCAGAGAGGAGAAGTGGCCTAGGGAATCCCTAGGATTGATCCTGACCCTGTCCATGCCCTCTTTCCATCTTCTGCAGACCTGTACTCTGGTTGGCTGGCGGAAGCCCTTGGCAGTACCCTGCAGGTCCAATTCTGGCAAAGATCTTCTGGTATCCTGCCCTCCAACTGCTCTGGGGCCCAGCATGTATTTGACGTGACTCAGACAGCTTTCCCTGGGCCAGCTGGGCCAGCCTTCAATGCCACAGAAGACCATTCCAAGTGGTGTGTAACCCCAAAAGGGCCCTGGGCCTGTGTGGGTGACATGAATCGGAACCAAAGAGAGGAGCACCGGGGTGGGGGCACTCTGTGTGCCCAGATGCTCTGGAAGGCCTTCAAGCCTCTGGTGAAGGCCTGGGAGCCCTGTGAAAAGAAGAGCAGGGCCTACTCTCTAGGAAGCCCAGCAGGACTGTGGACTTGAATTTGAATCTATTTTGTCCCTTCCTATTTGTTTGGCCTTAATCATGTGCCTTAATCTCTGACTCATCTGTACAATGGGAATCATAACACCTTACTTAGAATTGCTGAGTAATAAAAAGAAACTGGTAAATGAGACTGTTATTCTTCAGCTGGGCACTGGGACTCTGAACAGCATTGCAGCTTGCTCAGGGTCTGGGGGCAGCTGACCCACATAGGTGGGACGCAGAATAGGACCCCAAGTAAGGGTCCACCCAAGACCTACCTCCCCTCTTTATGGTAACTAGGACTGGAGGAAGTTTCACCCCTTAACAAGCACACAGGCAAGGGGGTGGAAACAGGATGTCCTGCCGTGCTAGGGGAGGAGGGGCGAGCTCCAGAAAGCTCACACAGCAGGGGCGCACTTTATTTATATGTGTACATATGTATACAGGCGGCTGTACAGCACGGGGCCAGTGGCTCCCACTGCTATGGGCCTGGGGGCATGGGGCAGGGCGCCCCTTTTTTGGTCGGGCCTACTGAGGGCACAGCTTCAGCAGGGCACCGAGAGGTTGGCCCCACCTCAGGCTTGGTGGTCGGGCCCGGCAGCGAAGCAGGTGGGGCTGGGGGCCCGGCACTGCTGGGCACATTTTTTGTTGGGGCTTGGGAGGGGGTCTGGGGGTCTGGGGAGAGCTTGGGAGAGGCAGGTTTGGAACGAGGCCCGCTCAGCGTGGTCCGCTCCTCCACCACCTCCAGCACCCAGCGCTCCCGGCCCCGGAGGGCATCAGGTTGGGGAGGCGCCAGGGGTGCAGATTCGGGCAATGCCTTGGAGTCCGCACTCGGGGTATGCACACTCGGGGGCTGAGACACCTCGGCTTTCGCCCCAGGTCGTAGGGGCTCTACGACAATGGGCACGGGGGGCGTGCCTGCTTCGCCCGAGCTGCTGCGCCGGCCGGTCTCGTGTTCCTGCACCGGGCTCAGCGCGGACTTGGCCACGGCCCTGGCCGTCCCGCCTGTACCGTCCTCGGTCTGCACGCTCTGGTGTCTCGCGCCGCTGGCGTCCCGCTCCAGGGTCCGACCCCCAGGGGTCGTCGCGCGGGGCGGGGTGCAGGCCTCGGCGCCACCCGGGGACTCTTTCTCCTTACTTGATGCCAGCGGCCTGGGGGCGCCCTCGGGCAGCAGCGGGTCCGCGCCCAGGCTCAGGGGCGACTCCTGGCGGCCCAGGCGGCGGACGGCGACCTGCCGGGGCGCGCCGGGACCCTCGATAGGGGGCGTCTCGCCGTCCGACTCTGCGAGGCTATGCAGCGCTAGCTCGCCGTGGAAGTCCTTGCGGAAATCCGGGTGGCCCACCTCGAGGCTGTGTTTGCGCAGTGCGCCCTTTTTGTCGGCGCCCAGCGAGGCTCCCAACTTCTCCGCCGACTGCACCCGTTTGAGGAGCGGCGAGCGTGGGGGCTCGGCACTCTTCGGGCGCGGGCGCACCACCGGCGGCGACGAGTGCAACTTGGCCGGGAAGCTCTGCGTGGTGTGCGAGCTGCCCACCGTGTGGCCCGGCAGCGGCGGCGGCGACGCCTGTGTCGGGGACGGCGTGTGCGCCAGCGGCGACAGCGGGATGTTGCCTGCCGACTTGCAGCGCGCAGAGCGGTACTGGCGGTGCAGCTTCGGCGACAGGCCGTGAAGCGTGCTGGGCCGGATGTGGTGCGACGCTGACGACGCCGGCGAGTTGGGCGTGCTCGAGGCTGGCGAGCTACTCTGGGACGAGGCGCCTGCGGGCGGGCGAGAGAGGGCAAAGAACTGGGTGGGCGCCGCCAGGGCACTGCCCCGCCCGCACATGCCGCCCGCCCCGCGCAGGCGCAGGGTCTACCTAGGTAGGCGGAGTCGGGCGTGGAGCGGTAGCTGTGGGTGGGCGAGCGCGCCGGCAGGCCGTGCGTGGGAGAGCCGGGCAAGCTGTCGCTGGACGACAGCGAGCGGTTCAACGATGACAGCGAGCGACTAGTGTGCAGCAGGTTCGACTGCTTCGTGATCTTGCGGAAGAGGGAGCTGCGCTTCTTGCTGGAGGACAAGGAGGGAACCAGTTTCCCTGGACCAGTCTAGAGCTGCCGGCTCTTCCCACTTCAGGGCCTCAAGGAACCTCCTGGAACCACCCACCCAATCTGGACCCTCCCTCTTCAAAAACAACACTGTTGGAGGCTGGAGAACTTCTCTTATCTCTGTCCCACTTGGCTCCTCCCACCTGGCCTACCCATTGCTTTTTGACCACTCACAGTCCAAGCTAGAAACATTCTTCCAAACAGAACCAACCTATTCTGGCCCCGTCCACCTTTCTAGCCCCTCCCTCTACAGCTAAACCCACCTATCAGGGCAGGAAGAATTTCACTGGCCTCAGCCTGAGGCATCTCACTCCAATCCCCACTCACTCTTTGTCCAGGCCAAACCCCGCTGATCAAAACAGAAAACTCTCCTGGCTGCACCCACCTCTCCTAACTCTGCATTATTTGTAAGGGAAGAAATTATTTCTACTGGCCTGGTATGCTCCTCCCAGGTAGAAGTCTCTTCTCCTGGCCCCTCCCAGTCTCTTAAATGCATCCAGCAAAGCAGGGTCATCTCTTGGATGGTGCCCTCTTGGTCCGTATCCGCTGGCTCTGCTCTACTCCCAGAGTTTTGGAGCTTGGTACATCTTCTTTTCCCAGCTCCTCCCACTTTCTCAGCCCCTCCTTCTCTGTCCTTTCATTATTGCTCTTCACTCGGTGGCCCCCAGGTGGCCACCCTGGGGGTAGCCAGGTAAAGAACCCGCCTGCCAATGCAGGAGACGTGAGACTGGAGTTCTCTTATGTCTTCCCGATCCCTGGGTCGGGAAGATCCCTTGGAGAAGGGCATGGCAACCAACTCCAGTATTCTTGCCTAGAGAATCCCATGGACAGAGGAGCCTGGCGGGCTACAGTCCATAGGGTCCCAAAGAATCAGACACGACTGAAGCGACTTAGCACACACGTACAGTGGCCCTGGCCACCTTTCCTGTGCACAACTTCCATTCCTGTGAATATGCCTTCTCCTGTCCTCTCCTATACCTATCCCACAAAAGCCCATTTTCTCAAAAACTGGAATGCTCCAGAGGGCCTGCTGTTTATAGCCCCGCCCACTGCACTTGGCCCCACCTACCTCTCCTGACCCTCCTTGGCAGAGGGCCTCTTGTTCCTCCGAGCCATTTTGGCCTTGTAGCTGCTGCGCCGTGCAGGGCCGATACGGATGGAGGTATTTTCGAAGGGCGTTGTGGTAACGGCCACTTTATTGCCACTCTGGAGTTAGAAAGGGGGAAAGTTCTCTGCTGGAGGCTGTTCTGGCAACTCCAGCTCCCCGGGACCTCCCTCACCCTTCACTCCCTTCCACTCCCCCGACAGTTCGCTTTTTCCCCATAGACTCACCTTAAGGATCAGCTCAACGACCTCAGGATGTACCATGCCATGCACCGGCTCCCCGTTCACGTGAGTGATGAGGTCCCCGGCACAGAGTCCTGCCTCCTGGGCTGGGCCCCCCTCCTCCACGTGCTGGGGACAGGGCACCCCACAGGGGCAGGATTAACAGGATTGGTAACAAGGAAGTCTCCCTAAGCTTCTGTTCCAGACACCTAACTCTGTAGGCACAGTAATTAATCATAACACCAAGCGAAACAACAATCATTCTTGCCAGTTTACAAATGAAGAAACTGAGAGTCAGAGAGGAAAGTGACGGGGTGAGGGGGTGTCACAGAGGAGTCTCATTCAGGCTGCCTAGTTCCAGAGTTTGAGCTGTCCCTCATCCCTTGGAGCGGGGCGGGGAGGTGTGGAACTCTCTCTCCCCACCTAGAATACAGGCTCATCCATGACTGCTCACCCAGACAATGTGGTGTACACTGTAGACATCTGAGTCACCCATGTAGACGCGGATGGCACGCAGTGTGAAGCCATACTTCTTGCCCGAGCGTTGGATGGTGATGGGGGAGCGAAGTCCACTGACAGCCGGAGAGTAGTCCCGGCTGGGTGAGGAGTCCCGTGAGGATGGGTTGGAGGAGAGAGATCGCGGGGACATGGGGCTAGCCAAAGGTGAGCTCCCATGTGGGTCCACTGCAGACACAGACCCATGGTCAGAGATCAGGGCGGACAGACACAGCTCTCCCTGTGTCTGCTCCTCCCTCCTCCCAAGTGAAAGTCCCAGGGCTCTCATTGGCCCATCCCAGAGCAAATCATGGTGGACCCGGAAAACGCACCAACGGGGGCAGCCCATCCCCTGCCAGGTTGGACCCAGCATCACCTGCAGGGATCATGACAGACAAGGCAGTGGCCGAGGCTGACTTGATGACTTTGCCCCCGGTTCGAGAAGGCCGCTTCTCTACTGCGGGATCTCCTGATAGCTGCTGGTGCCGCGCTCGGCGCAGAACCAGGTCATTGGTGGCTCTGGGGCCTGATGGGTCCCCATCCTTAGAGGGTGGGCAGAGGTCGCCTGGGCGGTCAGCTGCAACAGAGCAGGTGGGTTAGGGGGTCAGTCCAAGGGCATAGTTCTCTTAAATGGTATTCCCTCTACATGCAATGCTCTTCCTACCTCTCTCCCTTCTGGATTGTGAATTTCATAAGAGCAGGTACCCTATACATCTGGAACAGCTCCTGACACAGAGAAGTGCTTAAACACATTTGTTGACTGACTGAGCATGGAATAGGGGTCTTTCTCATGTTGATGAGAATTCCAGGTTGGAGTGTGAAGAGTACAGGAGAACTTGCATAAGCAGTAACCAGGCTTATTGAACAATCATATATGGCCCCTGGGGAATTGGGGAAGGCAGCAGGAGGGGGCACTTACTAGCCTCCGAGTCCCCAGTGCTGGGGGCGCCATCCCCTGGAGGTATCTCTTTGGCGGCCCGCGCATCCAGTGAGCCTGGGGGGTCGGAGCTGGGCCGGGGAGGCCTGCGCAGCCGAGCCTCATCCTCTTCCTCTTGCGGGGTGCTGAAGCGGCTGGGCTCCAGCAGCGCAGAGAAACGGCGGCGGGCGCCCAACGGGGGACTGGCCTCCCCCTCCAAGAAGCTGGCCTCAGATGCCGAGAAGCGCTTGCTGCGCAAAGGGGGCGTCGTCAGAGGAGTTACTCCCCTTTGGGCCCTGCCCCCAAACCCAGCTCTGCCCTTGCTCACATCTCCGGGGAGCCCCCTCTCCAGGTCTTCTCGCGCAGGGTCAGGCCACCCAGGCCCTCCCGCTTGCTGGTCACCTTCTCCTCTGGGCCCTTGGCGGTCGGCTCCCTCTTGCTGGTCCCCGCTGCCGCCACGGGGGTCTTGGGCTCGTGCTGCGACAGCTGCTCCATACTGCTATACACCTGCAAGTGGTAGTGGAAGGAAGTCCAACCCCCAGGTTCTGCCTTCCCTCCTGAACCAGTAAACTTCCCGCTACTGTTGTTCAGTCGCTCAGTCGTGTCCAAGTATTTGCGACCCCACGGACTGCAGCACGCTAGGCTTCCCTGTCCTTCACTGTCTCCTGGAGTTTGCTCAGACTCATGTTCATTGAGTCGATGATGCCAACCAACCATCTCATTCTCTACCTCGCTACTGGAGCCTGCCAAACTAAGCTCCATCCTAGTAAAGCTGGGTCCTGCCCATTCCTGGACCGAGCCCGACCACCCACAATTCTTCAGTTCTGGCCCCACCCCACGAAATGAGGCTCTGACATATTCTAGATCCTGCCCTGCCCAAGCCGTAAAGAATCTCACCTCTCCAAGTCTCATCCAGTTATGCTTACCCTCTCCCAAGCTAGGTCGTGCACCCCCCTACATTGTATGTGTGCTCAGTCGTGTCCGATTCTTTGTGACCCCCGCTACATGCTGTTCCTCAAAATAAAATAGTGCCCAGCCTCGCCACGGCCTAGCTCCGCCCTCACTGCTCAATCTCTCCATTCCCAGGTCCTGACCCCGCCCGGTCCAGATTAGCCGCTCCTCCTGTTGGTCATTTCCATACTGTTCAGGTTCTCATTAGATTCCACTCAATGCCAAAGGCATCTTCCCTGGTAGCTCAGACAGTAAAGCGTCTGCCTACAATGCGGGAGACCAGGAGATCGGGAAGATCTCCTGGAGAAGGAACCCACTCCAGTATTCTTGCCTGGAAAATCCCATGGGTGGAGGAACCTGGAAGGCTAGAGTCCATGGGGTCGCAAAGAGTTGGACACGACTGAGCGACTTCACTCACTTTAATGCCAAAGGCCACTTCCAAGACTATGCTGCTTCCCCCCACTCCACCCCCTCTGCCACTAGCCTCATCACGCAGATCCTCACTCCCTCTGTAAATTCTCTAGTCTGAGACCTTAGGTCTGTGTGCCTGCTCCCCACAGCCTCCTGAGCCCCTGCCCACTTCAAGCCCACCTCCATTCCCTCCCTCAACACCTGCCCCGCCCTCCCCCGGACTCATCCCATCCCTACCCCCCAATTTGGCCCACCTTGCTGAAGCGCGGGGAGCAGGAGGAGAACTGACGGATCTCCACAGGCTCTTCCTCGGTGGTGTCATCCTCATCGTAGGAGTTCACGTGGTGATACCTGTCTGAGCGGGCTGGGGTGGAGGTGTGGATAGTGACCGCGGGCACGTCCACTCCTCAAATCACACTCCCACAAAAGTCAGGTCTAGGTCCTACAAGCCTGGCCACGCACGCCCCTTCTCCTTACTAGTAACTGATTCAGACCCCGCCCCCACGCTGAGTCCCAGTCCCACTTTCTCCAAGGCTGCATGTAGCCCCGCCTCTATAAAGCCACACCCCCCAGACTCCACCTATGGTGCTCTCCACCCTGGCTCCGCCTCTGCCAGCCCAGGCCCTTGGCTGTTCTGGGTCCTAGCACCGCCCGGCAATCCAGGCTCATTCCCAATTTTAGAATTTACTCCGGTCCAGGCTCCACCCCTACCCCAACCTCCTTTCTTCTCTGAGCCCCGCCCCTCTGCCAAGCCACGCCCCCGGCACGACCTCAGCCCACTTCTCTGTTCTAGCGGGCTAGTCTCCTACCCAACCGGGTTCCAGCCCAGGCCATACCCAAGGGCCCCCTCAAAGGATTCCACCCGCTGTCCCCGCTCACTGTCGAAGTAGCTGGTATCATCTTCAGACTCCAGATGGGGGATGAACTCGGCCTTCTGCCTCAGCAATCCTGTCCAATCCAGGTCTCGAAAGAAACTGTGCTGCTTCACTTCAAAGGCACCGCCTGGGGAGGAAGGAGTGGGCTGGATCAGGGAAGGAATTTAAGCGACAGCTATGGCTAGCCCAGGCTTCACTGGTGACTCAGACTGTAAAGAATCTGCCTGCAATGCAGGAGACCCAGGTTCAATCCCTGGATCGAGATCTCCTGGAGAAGGGCATGGCTGCCCACTCCAGTATTCTTGCCTGGAGAATTCCATGAACAGAGGAAGAGGAGCCTTATGGGCTACAGTCCATGGGGTCGCAAAGAGTCGGACACGACTGCATAGCTAACACTTCAGGCTAGCCCAGTAGCCCAGCAGCCCAGCTCACCCATTTTCCCGCCCAGGGACACAGCGCTGGAAGCCCTGCTACGGACAACAGACACCACTACCCACCCACCCCTGCCTCAAATCATATTCTCTGCACAGCAGACCCTCCCCTACCTGCACCTAGACGGATCAAGGGATTAGTCTGCAGGAGGCTGGATATCAGGTGCTGGGCATCCGTGGGTAGGGCCTCCTCCCCTTCAGGCCACAGGATGTCGTCTGCAGAGCAAGGTGTAGGGTGGGGTTCGCTTTTAGGTCCATGAGGCCTTGGGCCCTCCCTCGTTTCCATGCCCCCTGCCTGCCCACCGCGGAGGCACGCACCACTGATGACCTGTCCAAAGAGCTCTTCGGGAGTGTCTCCAAAGAAGGGCACACAGCCCACCAGGAACTCGTAGAGAATGATGCCCATGGCCCACCAGTCCACCGGCTTGCCGTATCCCTGACGCAGGATGACCTCGGGTGCGATGTACTCTGGGGTCCCACACACCTGGGGGCAGGTGGTCAGCCCATGCCCTGGCCACAGGAGGGGCCTCCTGGGGGAGCAGTGCCCCTCCCACGCCAGGCTCAGGGCCCACACAGTCCTGCCGGGTCACTCCACCCGTGGTGACCCCCACTCCCGCACACACACCTGTTTGTCCAGGAACTCCCGGGCGTCCTTCTCGATGTGGCCTTCATAGAGGTTGGTGGTGAGGCTCATGAGCCCCATCTTTGAGAGGCCAAAATCCGTGAGTTTGATGTGCCCCATGGAGGTGATAAGGAGGCTGCAGAAGCAAACTGGGGTCTTAGAGGTGAGGACGGTCCTTCTCACTCCTGGCCCTTCTGTGCCAGGGCTCCCCCGACCCCCGAGGGACAGGGAAGGAATGATGGCGAAGGTCAAGGCTCACTTGTCAGGCTTGAGGTCGCGGTGCACGATGCCGTAGTTATGCAAGTACTCCAGCGCCAGCACTGTCTCAGCAAAGTACATGCGGGCCATCTCCACAGGCAGTGCCCCAATGTTCTTCAGCAGGGTGGCGCAGTCCCCCCCTGGGGGTGAAGGAATGGACGCATGTGAAGAGGGAGGCAACCCTGGGCCAGAGCTGAGCATTCAGCAGGCAGCATAGCACCAAGTTCTCTTCTCACATGGCCCCAATTTTACAGCTAAGGAAAACTGAGGCTCAGAGAGGGGCCTTCCTCTCCCAGCTTCCACTGGGAGTGCCCTCTGCCAGGCTTCTCTTGTTTTCTTAGCCATGCTCCAAAGTCAGCACAATCAGTTGATTTTACACAGGAAGGGATTGGTTTACACCCAACCTCAGAGAGAGGTTGGGTCAGGCAGGGAGTTGATGGTGGAGGTAAAGTTTGGTTGGGACTGAGGCTGCCCGCTTATGAACTGAGTCTGGGAGAATGGACCCTGGTCTGGAGTCTGAACCTTGAGGGTCTGAGGTTTTAAAATATAAATTACTTTGCCCCACCAGATTTACTGTCAGCAGCATTCATATTTTAGTCTCCCTCAGCTTCCATTTCTCCTTTTTCTCACAAGGGTCAGATTTCCTTCCAGGTTTAGCTGCTGGGTCAGCATGTAACCCAAGTTCGGTCAATGACTTTTCCTTCTTTTTTCACAAACATTGCTAAGCTCATAGGATGTAAGCTGGGATCTGTTGGATGGTAACCTCACTATATCAAGACCTGTTTCATTTTATTTATTTTTGGCCATGCCATGTGGCTTGTGAGATCTTAGTTCCCCCAGCAGGGACAGAGCCCATGCCGCTTGCAGTAGAAGTGTGGAGTCCTTAACCATGGACGATCAGGGAATTCCCTATCAAGCCCTGTTTACCGGGACGTCCACACGTGGGAAAATAGACCCAAGAGATGGAGAGAGTACTAATAACATAATTTGAGCACCTAGATAAAGCCATTCCCGAAGTTTTCTTTTTTTTAACCACAAGTTGATAAATTTCTCTCTTTCCTAATTTTCCCTAAAGCTAGATTTATCTCAGTGTCAGAAAGTAACTAATCAGACTTTCTCAGGGTGGGCCCAGGAATCTGAATCTGGCCATAACCCCAGATAATCCCTACAAACATTATGCAGAAAACAGAGTGTCCATGGCCTCCTTGAGCTCTATGTCCCTTGTTGCCATCCTAACTATATGAAACAACCTTTTTCTTTTTTAGCTTCTTTTCCTTGTTTATTGTATACAGTTTTATTGTATGTTTTATTGTAGGTCTATTCCCTCTGTGAGGGAAAGGTGTATCTGTCCAGGTCTCCACTGTGTCACCAGCAAAGCATGTGACATGAAGGAGATGATGAAGGGACATCTGTTGAGTGACTTAACGGTCAATTAAGACTTGGAGGTGGCACAGCTGTAGCCCTGTGAGATCATGTATGTAATCGTAGTCCTTCTGTGTTTGGAAGATGGATGGATTAATATTTGGGATGGTTAGATAAACAGATGAAAAACATATATAGTGGTGATTGGATGCTTGGATGGATGGTAAAGGGATGGTAAAGGGATTAATTGTGAATAAGCAGATGGAGTTAGACTGCTAACTAGATAAAATGAGATAGCCGCTAGTGTGGAGGTTTGGATGAATGAATACAAATAAGAATAGTAAATAGATGGATGGAAAGAGGGATGGATGGATGACAGATTAATAAATAGGTAAATAGATGGTGGTGGATAGATGGATGTTAAATAGGCAGGTGAATAAACAGATGGATGAATGAATGCCTAGATATAGAAAAAGAGGGATGGATGCAAAACAGATGCACAACACAGTGAACCCTAATATAATTTAGTTAATAATAATGTACAGTATGTGTTCATCAATTGTAGCCAAGGTATCACAAGATGTGAACAGCAGAGGAAATAGAGCAGGAGCGGAGTGAATACCTGGGAACTCTCTGAGCTTTCCAGTCAGTTTTTCTATAAACCTAAAACTGCTCTAAAAAAGGAAGTCTATTACTTTTTTTTAATAGATGTGGGAGCTTCCCTGGTAGTCCAGTGATTAGGAGTCTGCCTGCCAATGCAGGGAACACGGGATCAACCCCTGGTCTGGGAAAATCCCACATGCCGTGGGGCAACTAAGCTGGTGTTCCACAACTGCTGAGTCAGCACTCTAGAGACCTCAAGCTGAAACTACTGAAGCCGGAATGCCAGTACTGAAGCCCTAGTGCCTACAGCCCATGCTCCAGAGAAGAGGCCCTGCAATGAAGAGCCAAAGCACTGCAATGAAGAGTAGTCCCCACTTGCCCCAACCAGAGAAAGCCCATAGCAACAAAGACCAGCACAGTAAAAAATAGATAAATCTTTAAAAATAAATGTAATATAATATTGTACATCAACTACACTTGAATAAAATAAATAAAGATGTAATGGATAAACAGATACATGGATGGACAAATAGATGGGTAATCGGATGGATAGATGGAGAGATGGCATGTAGATATATGGATAGAAAAGTGGAAGGATTAGCAAACGAACAGATGAAAGGAAGGAGGATAGATGGATGGATAATGGAATGGATGTACCCATACTGAGAGAAATTAAAACAGATAAATCAGGCTTCCCTCGAGGTCCAGTGGTTAAAAATTCGCCTGCCAACGCAGGGGATGCATGTTTGATCCCTGCAGGGAAGATCCCACATGCCGCAGAGCAACTAAGCTGGTGTGCCATAACTACTGAGCCTAAGTGCTCTAGAGTCTGTACCCCCCAACAAGAGAAGCCACCCCAGTGAGAAGCCCATGCACTGCAACTAGAGTAGTCCCCTGCTTGCTACAACTAGAGAAAACCCACACTCAGCAATGCAGAAGCAGCCCTGCCACAAATAAATAAATTAAAAAAAAAAGAAAACAGATAAATCAACAGATGACTGGGTAGAAATAAACAGATGGAATGTTTGAACAATGGCTGGATGAATAAATGGGTGGATAAACTAAACACACAGGTGGATAGTCAACATGGTGACTGGGGTTTGGGCAGGCTACCCCTAGCGGCCATCCCCTCATCTTCCCCACAGCCCTGCAGGCGCCCACACCTTCCACATATTCCATGACCATGCAGAGGTGGCGCCGGGTCTCGAACGAGCAGAACATCCCGACCACAAAGGGGTTCTCGGCAAACGTGAGGATGTCGCGCTCCACGAAGGCCTGCTGGATTTGGTTGCGCAGGATCAGGTTCTGCTTGTTGATCTTCTTCATCGCGAAGCGCTGCCTTGTTTCCCGGTGCCGCACCAGGTAGACGGCGCTGCAGGGGGAGAGAGCGAGGACCGGCCGTCACCTCCGAGACACCCGGCCTCCGCCACCCTCCCCCCGCCAGAGCCCCGGGTGGCTCACCCGTAGGCACCATTGCTTATGAGCTTTATGGTCTCAAAGTCATTCTCTCCAGGCGGTTTCTTAGCCTTGGTGCTGCGGCCCTGTGGAGGAAAGATGGAGACCACGGCACCATCATCATCATCATCATCATGAGACTGAGACTCTTGGTATTCCACTTAACACATGGGGAAGTTGAGGCACAAAGTCAGTGAATGAGTCCTTCATCCAAGTGCCACAGTGAGGGAGTAACAAAGTCAGAACTTAAACCCAAGACTGGCTGACAGTGAAGTCATATAACAAACTTCTCTTAATTAGGAAAGAAACCTACAAAATGGCTGATCATCCTAATATATAAAGAGCTCCCAGAAATCAACAATAACATTAACAACTGAAGAGAAAAAATACACAAGATATGTAAACTAGACTTAGAGCTGTTAACCATGTGAAAAAAATGTTGAACATCACAAATAATGACAGATAGGCAAGCTAAAACTACTCTAAGATACCATTTTTCACACAGTAGATTGGCAGGAAAAAAAAATCCAAAAGCCTGGCACATTCTGTGGGCAAAGCTGTGCAGAAACAGATACTTCTATATCTTGCTGTTGGGAGTATAAATTGGTACAGTCTCATTAAAGGTACTTGGTGTATATCAGAATTACAAATGTATGCTTCCTTTAATCCAGCAATTTTCACCTTAAAAAAGTTTTTTTACACTTTTGAATTCATGCTATAGATATGCTTTCACGTGTGAAAAATGACACAGAGAGGCACAGGGGCTGGAACGGGGAGCTCCGCTTCCGGCGGCAGGGTCTGGGGAAGGGGCGGCAGGGTCTGGGGTAGGGGCAGCAGGGTCTGGGGTAGGGGCGGCAGGTGCCATGTCAGGCCGCAAAACTGGCAAGAAAAAGCAGCCCAAGAAGCAAGCCAAGGAGATGGACGAGGAAGATAAGGTATTCAGGCAGAAGCAGAAGGAGGAGCAGAAGAAACTTGAGGAGCTAAAAACAAAGGCCACAAGGAAAGGCCCCCTGGCCACCGGTGGAACTAAGAAATCTGGCAAAAAGTAAGCTGTTCTTGTGCCTGAGGCAACGATGACCCTTAGCGCCATTCCTGTTTAAACATCTGGATTCCCTGCCATAATATCTATTGCCACCTTTAGCTAGAATGAAGTGTTGTCTTGGAGCCTATTGTACATTTAAGAATAAACTTTTGTAAAAAAAAAAAAAAATGACAGACACATATTTTCTTACTCATTGCAAGATTGGAAATAACCCATACATAGGAAATTGGTTAAATAAAATACGAAGGGATATAATATAAAGGAATATTGTGTTACTATTTTGTTGTTGTTGTTTGTTTGTTTTTGGCCATACCGTGTGGCACACATGATCTTAGTTCCTGAACCAGGGATTGAACCCATGCTCCCTGCAGTGGAAGCAGAGTCTTAACCACTGGACTGCCAGGGAAGTCCTTTTCCACTGTTTGTTTTTTTTTTCTTTTTTTTTAAATGAAAAATATTTCTGTACACTTATTCAGAAAGTTCTCTGAAGTACTTTATTAAATGGGGGGAAAAACAAGGAACAATGTGTACTGTATGATTTTATGTAAAAAGAGGGACAAAATATAATTATATTTGAGGTAATATGGGTACGGGGGACAAGAGTGGGTATAAGATTTTTTGCTGTATACCATTTTTGAAAATAATTTTTATTTTTCATAGGGACAGAGATTTATTACATTAACAGTTCACAAAAAGATCTATGAGGTTTAAAAATATTGAACTTCTATGTTCCTTAGAACGTAGCCCAAAAAAGTTTGACAGAAACGTTGGCAGAACTACAAAGAGAAATTACTCAAGACAAACTTAACACATCTCTCTCAGAAACTATCAGATCAATCTGGCAAAAAAAGAAAAATGAATAGGAAGATGGAAGATTTGAATCACTCAATTAACAAGTTTGATTGAACGGAATTACAACGGATCTACAAACAACAATTAAAGATAAATACCTTTTTAGAGTTTTAGACTTGTGAGTGATGTCATTCCATTACCTATTCAAAAAATTAAATGGCATATAATGGTATAATGAGATTTTTTAAAATACAGGACAGATGTGTGTGTGTGAGTGTATGTGAATTCATAGACATAATCTGAAACAAAGGACACAAACCCAAATGCCTTCAGGGACCAGGCATACCGGTGAGAGTCACGGGTGACGGGGGTGTAGGTAACCCCGTGTCATAGGCCAGCCCGCATTCAACGCCAGCTGGTTCCATCACAGTCTTGTTAGAACTTTTGATTCTTTTTAAAAAGGCACAAACCCAGATTTTACCTTTAATCTTCTGATTTCTATATTTTGTTTCACACTTTTGAAAACACTAGGCAGCTCAGAGAAAACACATGTATGGCCATTATGGTGGGTAACCTCCACCAGACATGGGGAACATCTACCAATGTGTGGTTGGCCTGTGGGTGGAATTAAGTAATTTTTTGTGTGAGTTGTTAGCACATAGAGACAGTCAACCCATTCAAAAGTCCATACAGATTTCTTCAAGAAATTAAATATAGAGTTACCATGTGACCCAGAAATTCCACTCCCAGGTAAATACCTAAAAGAACTGAGACAGTTGTTCAAACAGATACTTGTACACAAATACTCACAGCAGCACTATTCACGAAACAGCTAAAAGATGTGAACAGCCTAAAGGCCCATCAGTGAGCAATGGATAAACAAAACGTGGCATATACTATTCAGCCACGAAAAGGAATGAAGCACAGATTCATGCCATAGCATGGGGAAGCCTTGAAAACATTATGCCAGCCACCAAAGGCCACAGAGTGAATAATTCCATTTATATGAAATCTCCAGACCCAGCAAATATCCAGACCCAGTCTCCATAGAGACGGAAAGATCTGGAAAGCAGATCAGTGGTTGCCAGGGGCTGTGGGGGAGGGAGGGGACGGAGAGAAACTACTTCATGGGTACAAGGTTTCCTTTTGGTATGATGAAAATGTTTAGGGGCTAGATGGTGGAAATGGCCTCACAACGCAGTAAATAACAACAAATTGTTCATTTTAAACTTGTTTAAGTGTACGTTTAAAAAATTAAACACAAATTTTATGTTTTGTGTATTTAATCATGAAAAGAAAACTACCTGTGGAGGAAGAACTATTATTAACCCATTTTACAGGTGGGGAAACTGAGGCTCAGAGCGGGGACCGAGACATTTGCTCAGCCTGAGGACCAAGAGCCAGGCGGTGAGCCCCGACCAGTAGGGCCAGACCAGCAGGTTGCCCACGCCTCCGGGCCTCACCTCAGAAAGGTCGTCCTGCTCGGGTGTGTTAGAGCCGCCACTGTCTTGCTCCTCCAGGTGCACCACATCTAGGAGGGGAATGGGAGTGAGTCAAGGCCTGGGTCCCAGTCAGCCCACCCAGAGTCCCCAGCACCGAGCAGTCAGCACCTGGAAAGGGGTCACGGGTGAGGCCTAGCTGGCGGATGATGTATCGGGGGATGTCTGTCTTGACAAGGTGGCCCTCCTTAGCATGGCCCTCAGCCGCCTCCAGCAAGTGGTAGAACTCCTCGGGATTGAATTCCTAAAGCAAGGCAGGGTGAGTTTGGGGTGACCTCCAAGGGGCACTAGCCAGCCCCCCACCTCCAGCACCTCCTCCCATGCCCATGCCCAGCCCCCTCACCAGGCATTCCAGCAGCCTGGCTGGACGTGAGATGATAATAAGCAGCTTCTTCACCAGCTGAGTGACGAAGGCCACCTCTAAGCTCTCGGAACGCTCATAGGCCTGGGATGTGGGCACAGTGCGAGTGGGGTTCACAGGCGCCTTTCCTGGCCAGGCTCCTCTTCCATCCCCACAGGAAAGGACAATACTGCTGCTACTGTCCCATTGTACAGGTGAGAAAACTCAGGCCACATGGTAGAAATCATTATTATTGTTATAGCAAACATGGTCCTAAAATGTTCAGTCATTCAATCTATCTTCAAAGCAATTCTACAGTCCAGGCCAAGTTAAAAATCCCTCTGCCTAGCATCCTCTCTCCTCGGATCTCTCCATGGCTCCCTACTTCTCCTATTTTAAGTCTCTGCTCAGCTATCAGCTCCTCATGGAGGCTTGCCCTGACCCCCTCCAATTCAAAATTGCGCCCTACCTACTGCTAAGACCCTCAATCGCCATTACTCTGCTCGCATGTTCTTGTTTTCTATCGAACAGGCCATATATTAATTTCTCTATCATGCCCATCAAAGTCAATACTACAACCAACGATTGAAACCAGCTGGGTTCTAGCAGTGAAAGCGCCGAGTTCTAACCCCTGGACTGCCAGGGAAGTCTCAGTGAAATTTAAATAAGGACAGGATCCCAGAGGGCTAAGCCAAGCCCTACTGGAAACTGATTCAAAAGAAAAAGTGTAGGGACTTCCCCGGTGGGCCCAGGTTCAATCCCTAGTTGGGGAACTAAGATCTCCCAAGCTGTGTGGTACAGCAAAAAAAAAAACAAACAAGTGGGGCAATCTTTATGTGTTTTTGTTTTTCAAATGATTAATGGTTTTAATAAAAATACTATTGATTAGTTTGTTTCCATTAAAACCAGGAAAGTAAAATTATAGAAAATTTTGGTTTAATTATAAAATATTTTAACTTAACATTAAGTTTTTTTAAAATATAAATTTATTTATTTTAATTGGAGGCTAATTACTTTACAATATTGTATTGGTTTTGCCATACATTAACATTAAGTTTTAATATATTTTCTTTTCAATTTGTTCAATCATTAATGTTCTAAAGGGGGGGGTGGGGAATCACCTGCTTCATCCTACTCTCAGTCGTAATGTCACCCAAGAAGGCAGCATTTGAGTAGAGACCTGCAGAGGTGAGCGAAGTTAAATTCCTGCTTCCTGGGGGTGGGGTAGGGATAAACTGGGAGACTGGTACTGATGTGCTTTCTGTACGCTAAGTCACTTCAGTCGTGTCCAACTCTCTGCAACCCTGTGAACTGTAGCCCACCAGGATCCTCTGTCCATGGGATTTTCCAACCAAGAATGTTGGAATGGGTTGCCATGCCCTTCTCCACGGGATCCTCCCAACCCAGGGACAGAACTCAAGTCTCTATGTCTGTTGCATTGGCAAGCAGGTTCTTTACCACCAGTGCCACCAGGGAAACCCCGTATATAAAACAGATAACTAATAAGAACCTACTGTATAGCACAGGGAACTCTACTCAATACTCTGTAATGACCTATATGGGAAACGAATCTAAGAGTGTATATATGTCTATGTATAACAGATTCAACTTGCTGTACACCTGAAACTAACACAGCATTGTAAATCAACTATAAATCAATAAACATTAATTAAAACAGTGGGGGAAAAAATGAAAGAAACTTTGGCCAAGCCACGCTGCCTGTGAGATCTTAATTCCCCGACCAGGGATTGAACCTGTGTCCCCTGCATTGGAAGCGGAGTCTTAACCACTGGACCGCCAGAGAAGTTTCAAGAAACTTAAATTATTAATAGTACTGTCAACATCACCATGTGATATTGTGAAAATCTTGGTATAACAATATAGTGATTTTGATAAAGGCAAAAGGTGCATTTTGTGGGGGAAAAAATGATTCCTACTTCCTCCATCAGATCTAGAGTTGGGATCTAGTCTTTCTCCTCCACTCTTCAGTCTTCGGCTCCACACCAGCCACTTGGCACATGTTAGGCGCCCCCTGAATGGATGTGGCGTGAAGGAAAGGATAGGGACATTGGGCCAGTTTTGGGGGTTCAGAGCCCGAGGTGGGGTTGGCCCCTCGGGGTACTCACGTCCTGCAGCAGCTTCTCCAGGTTTTCCTGCAGTTCGTAGAAGTAGACGGTGGTAATGAGGCCGTCGCGGGACTTGGTCAAGCAGTCTCGAGCCAGCTCGATGATCTGGTGGTGGATGAAGCTGAGAACGCCGTCGGCCAGCGGCAGCACGCTGTCCGGTTCGTAGGCGCGGGCGAAGTCGCGCAGCTTCTCTTCCATCTGCGCGGTGGCCTGCGGGAGGGAGGGAGGCAAGGCGGGGATGCCCGCGCGGGGCTCGGCCCGGAGGTTGTTTCTGCCAGGAGCCTGCACGCCGCGACGCCGGCCACCAGGGGGCGCGCGGAGCTAAGGTGAGCGAGGGCTCCGGCCGCCCCGCTTCCCTGCGGCCGCCCCCGGCCCCGCCTCACCTTCGGGAACCTCTCCTTGTAGACATGGTTCATCATCACGATTTCGTTGTCGTAGGAGGAGGGGGATCGCCCGGGACTGCGGAGAGAGAAGCCCATTGCGTCCAGCCCCTTCCCTCCCAAACTGCAGACGAGGGTCTCGCAAGGCACCAGCCCCCAGACCCACCAGGTTGTTCATGGAGGGGGAGGCAGACCCACCTGAGGCTCCGCGAGCGAGGCCGCACGGCAGGGGAGCGGCGGCCGCCATCCTCGTCTGTGATGCTCTCGGTGCTGCCGAAGTGTTTGGAGAGGAAATGGAGCTCATCCACGGTGGGCTGGTAGGGCAGCTGGTGCAGACGCTCCTGGGAGGAGCAGGAAGACTGGGGGGAGGGGCAGGGCCGGGGTCAGGTCACCACGGTCCCCCCACAGCTCGGGACCCTGGCCTGGGGCTCCCGCGGCTGGCGGGCCACTGAGCAAGGCCAGAATCTGGACCTGACTTATGATCCTTGGATCCCAAGGCCCAGCTTGGGATTCCTGGCGATAGACAGGGGAGCAGGGACACAGACATGAGTGTGACCCGAGAGAGCCTGTGAAAACCCAAGTCAAGTCACAGACGCCTCTTCTGTTCAGAACTCTCCAGGGCTCCCACCTTACTCCTGGTGAATGCCTAAGTCCTCTCCATAGCCCACAAGGTCTTTTCAAGATCTAACCCTGTCTGCCACCACCTCCTCCCACTCTCGCCCCCCCACCCCGCCCCCACACCCAACCTGCTCTGCTCCAACTGCACAGGCCTCCTTGATGGTCTTTGAACAAGCCAGGCACAGTCCTGCTTCCAGGCCTTTTCACTGACTGTTCCCTCTGTTTCTCCCACATCTACTATGGATCACTCCTCCAAGTCTTTGCTTTAAAGCCACATTTTAGGCATCCTCCTCTGACCACACCCATCATTCTCTTTCGTTTCCCCAACTCGCTTCTTGCTGACTTCTTGTCTCCTGGCTTATTACTGTACATCTTATGACTTATTTGTTATTACTTTCTGCTCCTCCAGAGCAGGAACTTGGTTCTGCTTAGTCCCTGGTCCGGGCATGGTATGCAGTTGGGGCAATGACAGACCCAGACATCAGTGGAGAAACACAAGGACAGCCACCTGATTCTGCTGGCAGAATAATCTTTTTCCACATGACATCACTCACTTTCCCGCTTAAAACTCCCCACCCCGTCATTACCTATTAAAATAATCTCCTCAGTGTACATAATCTATGACATGTGTACCTGTGTGCTAGGTCACTTCAGTCATGTCTGACTCTTTGGGACCCTATGGACTGTAGCCCACCTGGCTCCTCTGTCCTTGGGATTCTCAGGCAAGAATACTGGAGTGGGTTGCTGTGCCCTCCTCCAGGGGATCTTCCTGTCCCAGAGATGGAGCCTGCATCTCCAACATTGCAGGCAGATTCTTTATTGCCAAGCCACCGGGGAAGCCCAATATTTGACACTCAGAATCATAATTTCAAATATTAATAGTTCAGACTAAAATCTTCATCTAAAACAAAAAAACCTTTCTCTGGCTTCCCACCACGTTTAGAATAAAATCCACCTTGCCACCCTGGCCAAGAAGCCACAGCGTGAGTGTTGCTGCCTGCATCACCTCCATTCTGCCGCTTCCAACCCAAAGCTCCAGCCACACAGGCTATTTTCAACTTTCCCAATGTGTGAAGTTCTCTGTTGCCGCTAAGAGTTTGCACATGCTGTTCCCTCTTCCTGGAACACTCTTCCCTCCCTTCTTCCATCTGCCAACCCCCTGCTGATCCTTTGTCTTGGCTTCAATGCCACCTCTTCCAGGAAAGCTTCCTTGACCCTCCCTCCAGCTTAGTCAGGTGCCTCCCCTCTGCTGTCATCACCTTGCCTTATGCTACCCTCATCACAGCTCTGACCACTCTGGCACCCCAAGTTGTAAATGCCTTCTTACATATCTGACTCCTCCCATGAGGGCTCTGTGAATCCTTGGGCCCTGGTCCAGCTTGTAGAGCCCCACCTGCCACATGAAAGTCATGTGATAAATGTCTACTGAGCATCATACCAATGTATGGACAAGCGAACCAGAGAGGTCTGAAAGGAGGCAGACGGAGAGACAGACTTTGCGTATTGCGGTGGGTGAGCAAATGGTTCCAGGTGAAGGATGTGGCCTGGCCCTAGCCAGCTGCAAACACTTGGGCAAGTGGCTTAACACGTGAGCCTTAATGTCATTTATCTGTAAACTGAGTCCACAGTGAGTAGGATCCCCAAAAAGATATATTGAAGGTGGAGAACAGGACCTTGGAAGAGACTTGGAACATGAAGAGATGGACAGGTGACACCTTTGGAGAACTAGAGAAACCCAAAGCTCTTACTAAAGCCAGTCCAGTAGGCCCCCTGCGGCTCCCACCCACTGGCCCCGCCTGCCACACTCACCGAGACAGTGGAGCTGGGTGTGTTGGTGCCATAGCCAGATGAAGGGAGTGAAGCCAGAGACCAACGGCGTCCATCCGCCCTGGAAACCAGCCAACTTTCTCAGAGGCTGCCAGGCCCCATCAGTCCCCCCACTCCTCAAGGTGTGAGAGAAGCCTCTGACCATGGCCAGGGTTGGGGGGTGAGAGGATACATTTATGCTCTGAGATCCCTGAAGGCCCTCAGGGTTAAAGAGGTGAAGAAGAAATCTACCAGCCAGGCACCCGGGACCCAGAGCAAAGATCAGTCTCCTCTGCTCCTTCCCATGACCCTCATCCTCAAGCCAAACAAGCCCCCAGAGTAAAAAGTCCACTCAAGGAAGTCATCCCAGAGGGGCCCCAAAAGATGACCCCTAGAGGATTCCCTCTGAGAAAATTCTCAGAGGAAGATCATTTGAGTCTTTTCAGAGAAGAAACTTCCCTTCCTCATAAGCACGTACACACTGACACGGGATCCCATAGACACAATCACTCTTCTGGCCATATCCAATCCTGTTACTAGTATGGTTGAGTTCACACACTGAAAGTCACACACATTCACACCACGTGACTCTTCAGCATAGATACTCACAGGCATTCATTAGCTTGTGTATGTGTGTGTGTGTGCTCTAAGTCGCTTCAGTCATGTCCAACTGTTTGCAGCCCATGGGCTGTAGCCCGCCAGGCTCCTCTGTCCATGGGGTTCTCTGAGCAAGAACACTGGAGTGGGTTGCCATTCTCTTCTCCAGGGGATATTCCTGACCCAGGGATTGAATCTGGGTCTCCTGCATCGCAGGCAGATTTTTTACCATCTGAACCACCAGGGCAGCCCCTCACTGTCCCATTTGTGGACCTAAATATCACGTTTCCAGGCTAACACACAATCACACATGCAAAATGAGACCTACACTTACAAAGACACAAACAGAGAGACCTGGTACTCACACTCTGACATATACAGACACACTCCCCCACACACTCTAGTCTGTCACATTAACATGACACACACTGAAGACACCCTCTCGCACTCAGTCACACATTCAAATTCTCACAGGGCTACACACC
This sequence comes from Bos grunniens, assembly GCF_055505025.1. Taxonomy (NCBI): domain Eukaryota; kingdom Metazoa; phylum Chordata; class Mammalia; order Artiodactyla; family Bovidae; genus Bos; species Bos grunniens. Next base: position 12,774,432 of record NC_141171.1, read on the forward strand.
CATTCACACTCCCACACAAATTACACATTCACATGCAGTCACGCATGGAGGTACATGTTTCCTCAGCTATTCACACACACATTTACAACCCTACCAGCACACAGTCACACATGTTCACTCTCACACCCATGGATCCATGTGCAGGCGTGGGCTGCCTCACGTATTCATGACCTCACACACACACACACATCCACATCAGCACACAGATTGCACTTTCACAGGGACACACATTCCCATGCACTGGACTCCTCTCCTCAGGCAGTGTCCTGGCTCAGCTCACCCTCCATGTAGGTGACCACATCCGGTCCAATATTTTCTGACTCCCCATTGCCCTCAGCTGAATTCCATGGTCGAGGGGAAACCCCCACCCTCCCAGAGGAGCTATCCTCTGTCCCCACAGTCTCCTGTGACTCCCCCCCACCAAAACTGTCACCAGCCTTTGCAGTGATCTGTGTTGCTTGCCCAAACTCAACTCCAAGGTTACAGAAGGGATGCGGTTCACCCCATACCCCAGTTCTCAGAACACAGTAGCTGTTCAGACGTTTTTAGAATGAATAAATTTCGATGAAAAAGAGATCCGCAAAACACCCTGGTGAATCCTAGACGTTTCCCCCTCAAAATCAAAGATTCTCTCTTCCTCCCCCGATTTTGCCAAAGCTCCTCAGAAAATTCATCTCAGGGACACTCCAGAAACCCACAGAACCTCCGGAGGGAAATCTGAGATTCCTCCTCTTGGGTCTTCTGGGGAAATAGCCCTATGCGCCCTCCCCCACATCATGGACCTAGTCTTTCGATGGGTAGCAAGCAGTCTGAGCTTGCGCACTTCATCCCTGCTACCCTGTCCTGTTACTATGGGAACGCCTGGCCTGGAGAGCCAGGCTTGGGAGACGAAGACCCCGGGACCAAAGCGCAAGCGCTTTCGCTCCGCGGCAATGGAAGCCCCGCCCCTTCCCCATTCTGAACAGGCGACTGGCCTCGCCTTCTTGTGGTCCCGCCCCTAATGCTGGGCGCCTGTTCCCGCCAGGACTTTGGGGGCACTCTGCCGGTCCCTCAGGCTCTGACTCAGATGCAGTGATGACGGGAACAGATGGTGGCCCAGACGGTGGCTGGGGAGGGTATGGCCAGGGTTTGGGGGCCCTGGGGAGAGGGACTCACCTTCGGGAAGAGGCAAAGGAGAAATGGGCTGGGGTGTTGGGGGAGAAGTTGCGGGGGCTGTCCAGGGGGCTGCTACCTGTGGCAGAAAGAGGGGGATCTTCAGGCCAGGCGTGGGAGGCAATCCCATCAGACCTCCTGATCCTCAAAGCGGGTTCCAAACAGCAGCTTGTCTCCTCCTTAGTCTAATCTCACCCGTGTATGAATGGGCCATTTACCTTAGCTGTGGCCCCTCCCCAAAACATGTTTTGGCTACCAAGTCAGCCCAGCCCCTCCTCGGGTCGATCCCGCCTTTTTCTGGGGAGCCCCGCCCCTTAAGGATGGCTCCTCCTTTCTGCCCCATCCCCTTTCCAAACAAGCTCCTCCTGGGCCTCCGCACACAAATGCCCGTCCCTTTGCGGAACCGCCGAGCCCACACAAGGATGGCCCCGCCCCTTGTCCAATCCAGGTCCTCTGTGTCCAAACTCTGGACCACCCCTCCTGTGGCATGGACACACTCCTTTCCTATGGCCCCGCCTCCACTAGTCTGGCCCGCAAACCCATCACCTGTCTTACCCAGGTGTCCTGGCAGGGGGGAGTGGGGTCGCGGCAGCGTGGGCGAAGTGCTGGTCAGGATGAGGCTTTTCCGGTTACTGGTGCGGCAGCTGCGGGGAAGGCGAGGCAGGGAGCCGGACCCGGCCGTAGCCCAGTGAGTTTGAGGGTTCGACCCATCACCTTCCCATCTCAGATCCCTCCTACCTGTCTCCCAACCGAGTGGGTGCTCAAATGTGCCCCCAAAGGACTGCTCAGAGGAGGACTGTGAATGGGAGAGGATGCATATGTGATGTGTTGGTGCAAGCCTCATGGATCACATGTGACCATGTATGGGGTGATAGTCATGTCCACGTGATACCAATGGAGATTCTCGTGTCTATGTGTCTTTGGGTCTTTGCATGACATTTGCTGTGTGGATCCAGGCGTGGCACCAGGTGTGTGAATTCAGCACTGGGACCACTCGAGTGTGACATCATGTGTGACAGTCCTTGAGTTTATCTTGTGTGACGTGACCTGTGGCTTTGTGTGTCTGTCTGACACAGTCTGTCTAGCCACTTGTCCATGACTAGATGTGCCACTGTGGGCTGTAAAGTGTACCTCATGCATGATTTCTGCTGTGTCTATACTTTTGTGTAGCAGTTGGAGTCTGTATGAGACACTGTCCTTGTGTCCGAGTGTGATATTCACCATGTGTGTCCACGTATGGCATCTGTATATGTGTGATACAGCATATAGATGATCTACACCTCTCTATGTGTGTGAGTTTAACACCCTGTGACACTGGGCACATCTGAGCATGCCACCGTGTGTGACACAGATGAAAATGTGTGAAAACCTGTGGTACTGTGTGTGTCTCTGACTCTCTGGGTCATTCTGTCATCTGTGTGACACAGCATGTGACATGCTTAGGTGATATTGTATACTGTGACATTGCACAGATGTCATTGCCACATATGTGTCTCTGTGCATCTCAGATGGCACAGTCGTGTGTGTGTGTATCACCACACAAGTGACATCTTCCTGGGTGTACGCTGCACTGTGCCTGCAGACTTACTTGTCTGTGTGATTCTGGAAGTGTCCCTGCGTGTCTGTGCGTGCCTCTGACCTATGGCCACTGTATGGCTGGGAACTCGCGGCGACTCCCGGGTGTATCTGGGACACTAGGGCTGTTGTGTGTGTATGTGTGTGTGACATCATGTCCTGCGTGACTCTGTGTGTCACTATTTTTCATATGAGGCTGTGTTCTTTGGGAGGGGCGGCTGGGCTATAATAAAAGCCCCCCCTTTCATTCTGCACCTCAGGATCCCAGCTTCCAAAGAGGGACCCTTCAGCCCCTCCACTCCCTTCACCCCCCGCCCAGAGCAGTGACTGAGCATATTTGCGCGGCCAGAGCACGCGGCATGGCGGTGAGGGGAGGCCAGGCTGGGGCTATTGTTCTGAGGGTGCTAAGCCCCCCACCCTCCCCTTCTTCCCCTACTTTCGTCCTCCGGCTGCGGGAACCCGCAGCACCAGCAGACAAAGGCTCCGCAATCCCCCACCAGGCGCAGCCCCCTCCCCCCGCGGCGATCCTTTCTAGCGTGCAGTCCCCCCGAGTCTCGGCCCACACTGCCCCCCATTTAGCCCCAACCCCGGCAGGAAGGCTCAGCGCGGGCACCTCTGGCGCAGCTGGACCTGGTGCAGCATCCCGGGCCCCGCCCTGCAGCAGCAGCAGGAGGGCGGCTTTGGGGGAAGGGCCGGGTCAGGGTCTGAGGGATCGGGGGTCTACCTCTTGGTCCGGCGGAACATACTGCCGCCAGGGAAGGAGGGCATCGAAAAATTGGAAAGCGCGATCCAGAGAGAGTCAGACATGACCCGGCGGCGGCGACATGGTGGCAGGTGCGGCAGCGGCAGCGGCGGCGCGGGGAGCGAGCGCGCGGGGCGGAGGCTGGAGCCGCAGCGGGCAGGGGAGGGCGGGGGAGGGGAAAGGCCTGCGGCTACCGCCCGCCAGGAGGGGGCGCTGCTGGGCACCAGAGCGCCTGGCCCCGCCCGCGCGCGCGCCTGGCGCCCCTACCCGAGCTGGAGAAAGGGCCATCAGCCCCGCGCATCTCTCCCCCAGGGCTCACCTGCTGCTTTTCCGGGGCAGGGGCAAATCTTTCTGGAAGGCAAAGGAGCAAAAGGATAGAGGTCAGCGAGGACCGACAGCCACTGCCCAAAAGCCCTGTGTCAGCCCCTTGGAGGGATAGAAGTCGGGTGGGACAAGTCCTTCATCAGCATCGTCACCAGCGCCTCGGCCTTGGGTTGAGGGATGGGATCCTGGGCAAAAAGTGCCAGGGTGATTCCTCTCCTGACCCCGAGAGACCAGCACAGGAGCCCCATATAGGACTCCTGAGTTGGCGTCTCAATGTGTGTTTTTGCAAATGAAACAGGAGTCGTTATCTGAAAAACGTTTCTTGAGCACGTACTGTATGGCAGACCCTGGTGCTAGGCACTGGGGACACAGCAGTACATGAGACAAATAAAAATTTCTGCCCTTTTGGGACCAGTATTTAAAGGACAGAAGCAGACAACATTAATGTAGAAGTGAATGAAATAATTTTAGACAGAAATAAATGTTATGAATAAAATTAAGCAAGGTGGAATTTCCCTGGTGTTCCAGTGGCTAAGACTCCACCCTCCCAAAGCAGGGGGCCAGAGAGAACTAGATCCCATGTTCCACAACTAAGACCCGGTGCAGCCAAATAAAATAATTTTTATTTTATTTTTTTAGTTAAGCAAGGTGACGTAATGGGAAATGGCTAGGAGGGGAACATGAGGGCTAGAGGGCTGCTCTGTAGAGGTGACTTTTAAGTTGGTTGCTGAAAAATAAGTCAGTCATGGGAGGATCTGTGGAGAGAGCATTCCAGGTAGAGGCAGTTGCAAAGCCCTGGAGGCAGGAATAAACTTGGCATGCTCAAGCAGGAAAGGTTGAATGACTGGATGAATGAATGAATAAGCCCTCCACATCTCAGTAGCTCTACCCCACACTCAACCAGATTCACAGAATTGGGGTGGGGGTCATTAGCGGGGCTCAAAACTGAGATCTGAAATGGAAATCGGGGGACTTCCCTGGTGGTCAGGTGGTTAAGGCTCCAGGCTTCCACTGCAGGGGATGCGGGTTTAATCCCTGGTTGGGGAACTAAGATCCTACATGCCATGTGGTGGACCAAAAAAAAGGGAGGGGGGAATCGGGTGATGGCTGGGTAGTCTTTTCAGTAATGGCAGTGATAAACATGATAACCATGGGTAGGTTTTAGTTCTGTCCACATTAGAAGACGTTTGCATTCTGTTTGTCAAACACACAGGAAGCCACCACTGGGACCAGAAATTAGAGATCTGGACACTTTTCTGAGAGCACTGAAGAACAGAAGGGAGAAGCAACATCGTCTTCCAGCCAGTTCTGTGTCCACAGGCTAAGGTGAATAGAAGGGACTGGGTAGGGCTGCAAGTAGAAAGATTCAGATGAGGGTTTCAAAACCTCTTTAGTGGGGACTCCAGCCAGTCATCTGTCTGGTGGCACAGACAGTAAAGAATCTGCCCACAGTGTGGGAGACCTGGTTTCGATCCTTGGGTCGGGAAGATCCCCTGGAGAAGGGCACAGCAACCCACTCCAGTATTCCTGCCTGGAGAATCCCATGGACAGAGGAGCCTGGCAGGCTCCATAGGGTCGCAAAGAGTCAGACACAACTGAAGCCCACCAACCAGGGAGAATTGAGGAATGTTCTAGGATCTCTGATATTAGAAAGTCCTGAGTTAGAATCCCAGCTTTACCACTTAAAACCTTGGCAAATGACCTTCCAATAGTTCATGCCTTCTAGAGGATTCTGCAGATGATGCAGGTGCCTAGCACCTTAGTATGCTGCCTAGCACACATAGTAATTGCTCAGTAAATATTAGATCATAGGAACATTGTGGATGTATATGCTGCATGGCAGAAGATGAGCCAGAGGGACCTCGCAGTCCCAAGTACAGAGGACAGATGGATGGTTGGGGTCAAAGGGCACATTGTCCAGATTAGTAGCTCTGCCATCCCGAGCCAGGGGTGACCAAAAATCTGTACCAGATTTTCCTTCTGTCTTTGCAGAATTAGCTTGAATGAGCCGCCCCTTGGACCAGCCTTGCCAGGCGACTGCAATGGCCCAGTCAAAACCAAGATCTGGATTTTCTGGCCATGGAGTCCGGTACTCAAAACTCAGAGACACTGTGGCCTATAAGGCTGAGCCCCAGGGCTCTGGGTGCTCTAAGTGCTACCCAGAAAAGTTTTCGACTCTAGCCCCATCTGCTAAGCATAACTAAACATTTTAGCATCGAGGAAAGGGAAAATGTGGAGAGGCAGAGGATTTGGACCTCTGTGTCAGTGTGAATAGAGGCCACTTCCATCGCCAGTTACAAAACTGCTTTGCCCAGAGGATTCTGCATCTCCTTGGGATTAAAGGAGGGCCCTGCCGACAGGGCATTTGAACTTAGATTGCTATACGATCCGAATTCACACGCGGAAAACTTAGGCGCTCTACAGTTGTGGGACAGCTCCTAAGGGGTTGCACCAATGTGTGAGAGTGTAGTCAGGCTGCAAAGTGGTTAACCGTGCCAGAAGGGAGGAGGTTGGGGCAGGATCTCGGCGGAGTAGCTCGGCCAAGACAAGCTTTGGGAAGGATAGGTGGGTGAATGGGAGGATCCTGGGATAGGGGCGTGGTCTTGCGGGGAGAACGAAATCCCGCGTGGCACTGAGCCAATGGGAGTCGGCGCCGACCCAGGGGGCGGGAAACCCTAGGAAGGCTCCTCCCTTTTCCCCCTTTATTCCAGGACCCGACGGCGCGGACCCTATCTGGCTACTTCAGTACTTGTTCGGTCTTCGCGGCATCTCCCTTCCTTTTATTAGAACCCATTCTCCTAACCCAACCCAGGGATAAGAAGGGAATCAGAGGAAGACCTGAAGAGTCCATCTGGGCTGTGGTTAAAACCCAGGACTGGTTCCAGCATCATCCAGACGCCTGAAAAGTCCTTACCCTCTGAAATGACCCCTTCCCAAAATGGAAGAGGGCCCTGGGTGAGGGTTTGAATTCTCTCCTCATCCCAAGCTCCAGACTAGGGATGCAGCCTGAGACTGGGCGCATTCTAGGCTTTACATAAATTCCTCCAGATTACCTAGCTTGGGGCTGTGCGTCAAGGAGACTCAGAAGAACCAGATGCCAGGCAGGCCTTAGGGTGAAGTTTTGATCAATTTTCGCTCTGGAGTTAGTTTGGAGGCAACACCGAACCCCCATATTAACCCTTAAAAGTGCATGCTGCGGACCAAATAGAACCCTTCTCAACTTCAGAATCCTCACCCGTCTAGGAGGTGGGAGTTCCCCGCACTCCACAGCAAACCTCAGTATCCCACTCCGTGCAGTGGACCCACATTTCCTGCGCCTGCGCAGCCTGGAGACCAACATCTTCTAAGGCTGCAAGGAGCTAAAAATCGCTCCCGCCCACCCACAAGCTGGGCTGGACTTGAGGATCGCGGAGTGGGGGCGGGGGTAGGGTAGTGTTGTAGTGAAGAGGGGTGGAATGAAGGGTGAGGAGGAAGACTGTCTAGATCCCTGTCCAATTAGGGCAGTAGGAAGAATCTCGGTGGCCAAGCAGGTCCGTGGAGGTCATAGGGGGTCCCCATGACTCAGAAAGGGACTCCTGGGGTAATGAGGGGCGAGGCTGCAACACAAACATGTTTACCGCTGCTGCGGCACCTGCAGCCCCGGGGAGCGCGAGCCCTGGGGCAATAACTTTGCCCTGCACCCCCTCAACCCGAGCCTGGCCGAGCACCAGGGCAAAGATCTCAATCCCAGCCCCCTATCTCCTCTGAAGGGTCAGGCGCCCCTGGGCTATCCTCGAGGGGGAGCGCTAGGCTGCATGCCCCTCCGTTAGATCCCTGGGTTCCCGGGCAGAGCCTGAGGGGCGGGGTCCCCAGCGCGGCGGGACGCGCGGCCACTGCGTTCCCCCCGGGTAGCTTCCCGAGGCCGTGGGAGGGGGTGCCGGGGCCCACCCCGGCGTTAAGTTCTCCCGCCTGCTGCCGGGCTCCGCCCCAGGGCGCCGACCCCTTCCCATCCACCCGGGGCCGCCGCATACCTGCAGCCTCCGGCGACGAATCAGGCCGGAATCGTCCATGGCGGCGGCGGCAGCGGCTTCGGCCCCCGGGAGGGAGGTGGGAGGCGGCGGCAGCGGCGGGAGGAGGGAGGCGGGAGGGAGTGAGAAGCCGCGGGGACCGCGGCGGCGGCGGCTGGGGCGGGGGGGGTGGGGGGAATGGCGGGGGGGGAGAACCGGAGGGAGGTGGCGGGGGCGGAGCAAAGTGGGGCGGACCCGGCACCGTCACTGCGTCTGGGCGCCCGAGCCCGGCCTTGGCCGAGGCTGCCCGCGATGGGGGAAAGGGGGTAAGCGTGGGGGAGGAGCCTCCAGATGCCCCCAGTGAAGTCAAGCTACCGTGAGACCCCCGTAAGGAAAGACATGCCAGGGGAGAGACGTGCTCGTGGGTAAGCGCCCAAAGCAAGAAACACCCCAAGGGAGACAAGCTCACTAAGATACATTCCCTATGCAGACAACTCCCTCCCTGCAGTGATCCCCTCAGAGAGACATTCCCACGGGGAGGTAGTCCCCGCAGGGAGGTCCTCTCCAATCAGGAACTCCTTTCACCCTGACAATCATTTCTGAAACAGATGGTCTCTGAGAGGTGACACTTCCTTTCAAAAGCCCACCCTCCAAAGAAGAGACATTTCCGTAGAGAAGGACCCGCGCCAAGTTATTTCACTTGGGGAGCCTGGTGAGGGTACCCTCAATGAATGACCCCATAAAAGCCATAGTCTCTATGAGAAATTGCCCCCATCCACGAGACTTCATATCCCAAGGACAGTCTCTTACAGAGTGTATCTGCACTGAGGAGACCCGTCCTCACAGGAGATCCCCCCTCAGAAAAACACTTACAGACATATATGAACCCCCTTCCCAAGCAGAGACTCCACGGGGAACCCTGCCACCCCCTCCCCCAGCGATCCCCTCCCTCATCCTTAGGATTAAGAAGCCAGGCTAGGCTGGGCTGTATTTATAGGAACGATTAGCTGGTGGATGGGGAGAGGGGGCAGCGGGAGCGATTTTCACCACTCCCCCGCAGTGTTACTACTGCTGAGGCCAAGCCAACAATGCTTCCCAGAGTTGGAGTGGAAGCCCCCACCCCAACGTTGACATTGGGGGGGCATGGCGGGGTGGCGGCTTCCCAAGGGTCTCAGCCCATAACTTTCTCGAAGGCCCTGGAGGGCGCGGTCACTGGGCCGGAGCGACCTCTGACAGTCAAAGTGAGCTAATTCGAAGTCTACTTCTTGGTGTTCCCCAGGCGCTTTTCTACTCATCTCTGCGCCTTTGCCTGAGTTGTCTTGATCTGTTTCTCTCTGTCTCTGTCGGCATGTTTGTGTTGCCATCCCGTCGAGTTTGTTCCTCGCACTTCTCTGTCCAACGTCGGGACATTTCTCTTGCCCCCGATTCAGCCTGCAGCCTAGGGAACTCTCCGTGGTGCTGATCTGAAGCACTTCTGTCCGTCGTGCTGAAATATGAGCGCAGGGTTGGGGGCGAAGGTCAGGGGAAAGGAAGGGTTATCGGGAGTCACAGCCTAGAAAATGGACAGATATGACCCACGAACACCCTGGACTACCCCAAGATGGAGCGGGTGAGGGCTAGGTCCACCGGATACTGGTTGCTGAAGCCAACAGCGTGTACCCATGCAGCGGCCAGGAGACAGTGCCTCTTGATTCATTTATTCAACAGGTATTGAGCACCTACTGTGTGCAAAGAAGTGGTTTGGATTTTGGGAGTACATCCGTAAAAGATACAGACAATAACTCTGCACTAGTCTGAGACGAGAGGGAGAGAGATTGTGGTAGTGGTCATTGGTCTCGAAAACACATGCACACTCTACGAGCACAGGCACACACACACACACACACACACACACACACACACTGCAAACTTACACATGAACATAAACATACGAACACATGCTCAACAAACAGACTCGCATAGACCTATTAACACATTCTGGAAACACTCCACAAAACATACATTCTGCAAATACACACACATACAAACACATACGAAGCAAACACAGAAACACATATACACACAAACTGACATTCTGCAAACATACATCCAAACACATACTTAGAAAACACAGACATACACACACTCAGCAATGCAGGCACACACAACACATACAAACACAAGCATATGCAGGCATACACACAACCATAATCCAAACCAAGGGAAGCTCAGCTGCACACAAAATACAGTATGCAAAATACAGACACATTATCCTCCCAGTACAAAACATGGACACACATCCACATACTCATACACTCACTGGAAGGTTGTTTTTCTTTCTTTCTTTTAGTTTTAGTTTATTTTGGAGGGCTGTTTTACTTATTGGACACTGCCAGTAAACTGTCAGCTCTACGAGGATTGAGATTTTCATGTCTTAGTCAAAACATTGCATCCCCAGAAGCTGGTATGCCATAAGTGCTCAATAAATGTTTGTTGAATGAATTGAGGGGATGTTTGCAGGGGACAAAAATTCACAGAAACTTCAGAGGGGGCATGCACACACACATTTTAGAGAGAGACACACACTGTCTCCACACATGGTACCTCTATATTCACTCATTGTCAACATTCATAGTCAACAATTTTATCCACCAACCTATTCACAGTATTTCTGCAGGATACCTACCCTCATCCTACATCCCTCTCCCCAGCATTTATTATCTGACTCTTACTCAACTGGACACACTAGGCTTGGAACATTTACAGACCTCCTTACCCAGATTTTGAACATACACACACACATATGCACACAAATCCAAGAGATTTGCATAAACATACCCTCACACAACAAACACATATAAACCCTCAGTACACACACACACACACACACACACACACACACACACTCATCCAAAACACACACACTCTTCACACATACAGAGTTTAAGTCACAAGCTCTACATAAAGACAAACACAAGGATATATACACACCAGCCCCTGATCCTTTGGTCTTTGGTCACCTGGAGCAGAGGGAGGGGCTAGGGAAAACCACTCCCCTGCATCAAACCACGCCCCTTTCAGCTGTTGGTGTGTCTGGATTTGAGCCTGAGGTGTCTCAGCAGCCGCCTAGACTGCAGTTCAACTAACAGGTGAGAGGTGGCCAGAAGTGGCCAGAGGAAGAAGAGAGGGGGAAAGAATTGCCTTGACTTCACAGACCCCCAGTTTCCCCTGCCCTGGGGACTTTGGATCCTAGGGGCAGGACCCGAGTCCTGCCACAGTCAAGGTTGGCTCCAAAGGTCTAGCCCTGGGTGTCAGTTCCTAAGCCGATTGTAGGCCGAGAGAGAGAAGGTGACCATGAAAGGGGCCAGCAGGGATCAAGCGGGAAGGAGGGAGGAGACTGGGCAGAGGACAGGATGGAATTACTGGACAGAAGAGGGGACTGGAAAATCCGGGAGGTCCCCTTAGAGGATGGAGGAGGTTGCCTGGGGTCCTGTAGGAGATTGTTTCAGGGGAGGGAGATGGGGAACCATGGTCAAACAGGAGTGAGGTCATTTGCACCTGAAGGGATGGACGGGACATGAGCCTCCCATGGGGGGCTCCTGGGTCAGAGGCAGGCCTTGGTGGCCCCGGGGGAATTGAGAGTGTTTGGCTATTGCTTCCTCATCAGCTGCCCATTCTTTTGTCTGCCTGGCATTGTCTCCTGGCTATGCATCAGGACAGTGCCACCCTGAGCTACCAGAAAGGGACAACTGAACCTCACCCTGCATCCCAGCTACCTCTCATCTCAGGAGGACATGGCCTGCAGGGGTCGCACTCGACCCAGGGCCTTGGCCTGGGCCCTGCAACTGACCCTGGCATGGATGCTGTTGGGGGCTTGTGGAGGGAGCCACCCACTCCCAGCTAGATCACAGAGACACTATAGGCTGGCGACCAATCTGGGCACAGACCAACTGCACCTGGAAGGTAAGCATTCCAGATTATGCCTAAGCTCTAACATCTAGAAACCTCAACTCAACCACAACAATGCCAGAATTTCCTTACCAGAGGGATTTAGGGTGACTGGGTCTAGTGGTGATTAAAGAGCACGAATTGCCTAGATTCAAATCCCAAATGCCTCTTCATAGCTGTGTGACCCTGGGCGAGTCACTCAACCTTTCTGAGCCTCATATGGACCAATAAGAAAGGAGGAGAAATAACAGATCTACCTCATAGGGCTGCTGTAAAGGAGTATATGTAACCATATGAGAACTTACATCGCTGCCAGGAATGTAATAAATGACAAGTTGATTTTGATTTGTGGTTATTACTAATTGAAGCTACATTTACATCCCAAGTGAAGTGTCTTTAATTTTTATGTTTGGGAGGACTTACATAGTTAGGATTTCCCAGTTCAGAGGGACCCCAAGCCTTGGTTCCTCAGCTCTACCTGAGGACACAAGACTGGAACTCACTGGAGTCCCTTTCTCTGTGGCCCTCTTTTCCCTCAGAGATGAACCCACCAGAGGCATCGGACTCTGGGCTCGTCCCAGTGCGCTGTGGGGAGCTGAGCCCCAGGTGAGTACACCCACCTCGGGCGTGTCTCTGGGTTCTTTGCTCCAGTTGCCCCAACTAGGGGCCAAAGCCCTTGAGCATCCTGACCTATCCGTCCTGTCTCTCTCGATGTCCAGGTGCGAATCCTTCCTGGTACACCTCCAGGCTGCCCTTCGCAGTCGTTTCCACCTGGTGCTCTTGGGGGTACGCCAGACGCAGCCGCTGTGCTCTGAGCTCTGCGATGCCTGGTAGGAGAGGCGGTGTCTGAGGGGCGTGGCCTATAGTTTGGGCGGGGCCGAACGAGGTATCTGCCCCTTGATCCTTCGGGCACCTGAAGGGGAGTGGCCTGAGTCCCAAGCCTCTAAATCTAAAGGACGAGGCATTGTGTTTAGAGGCTAGGTAGAAAGCGGCAGAGCTTGTGGAAACCCTGGCTTCTATGATTGGCAGTACGGAGGAGTAGCCTTCCGTGGAGCTGGCTTTTTTTTTTTTTTTTTTTAAGGGTAGGGTCTCTTGATTGAGAAGAGGAGCTAAAAGGGTGACTGGCCTGGAACAGATAGTCTGAGGCCGGCAAGAATGAGTTCTCAAGTGACAGAGTCCTGGGTAAATGCAGAGAATATGGGGTGGGTTAAAATCTAGGGAATGGTTTTTGTAGGAGCGTGGTTCTAAGAGGCGGGGCCTGGATCTGGTAAGAGACATATGGGGCAAAGCCTTGGAGAGCAGGAATCCTACTAGCCTTTCTCCACCTTCTTCTCTACACACACCATTCCCAGGTTTGCCACTTGCGAAAGTGATGTCATCTGCAGCCCGACTTGGCTCCCACTCCTAGAAAAGAGGGGCTGCGAGCCTGGCTGCACTACTTACAGGCAGGTGAGCATGGGGCAGAGGAACCAGGGAAGAGACTGACACCTACCTTTACTGTGTCCAGGGTTAACACGTCTAGGTCCCAGAGTCTGGACTGGCATGGCACACCGAAACCCCCTACTCCCACCCTTTCCCCTTCCACAGCCCAATCTCCATAGCAGGATATATCTATAGCATTCCTAAGGTCCACTGAGTACAGATTTGCCCTCTCCCTAACCTCTGCTTATCTTGTGGCTCAGATGGTAAAGAATCTGCCTGTCAATATCGGATACCTGGGTTCGATCCCTGGGTTGGGAAGATCCCCTGAAGAAGGGAATGGCAACCCACTCTAGTATTCTTGCCTGGAGTATTCCATGAGATACAGGAGCCTGGCAGATCACAGTCCGAGGGGTCACAAAGAGTCGGACACGACTAAGCGACTAACGCACACACACACAAACACACAAAGGATGGTCTCTGCTCTAGGCCCATCCACAGTCCAGGGGAAGGCCCAGAAATCGGAGTCTCCTTCCCCAAGGCCTCAGTCTTAATCTGGTTCTCCCCGCGCCGGAGCCCCCTGAGACCCCCGTTACGAGCTCGCCCTCCCCATGGCCTCACCCCCACTATGGTCCTGCCCCCTAGACTCTCGGGAGGACCCAGAAGTGAGAATAGCCTGCCCTAAGATCTCGCCACAGCCCCCTGGGTCTCTAGACTCCACCCACTCAGGTCCTGAGTCCACTCCTTCGCCCCAGACTTTTGCAGACGGAGCGGAGCTTTGCCGCTCGCTTCTGGGCGACGCGCTACCAGTGGCGGATCCCGGCTCTGGTCACTGCCTCAACATTTCCGTCTCGATGTTGCCGCGTCCCAGACGTGCACGAAGGTCCCGGGGAACCGTTTTCCCGCGCTCCCGCCGCTCTCGCACCGGGATCCTGGACTCCGCGAGCAGCGGGAGTGGCAGTGGAAGTGGCAGCGGCCCCTAGGGGGCGCCCGGCCCTAAATGGAAGATACGCTTCCTCTCCCCCACCCCCGACCCCGCCCCTCAAGACAGCCAGCGTCCCATTCTTGTCCCTCTCTGCCTTCTAGTTTCCAGAGTCCCATCCTTCCTCCCTAGGTCCCCAAAGACTCGCCCCTCCCCAGATTATTTGAGAAATAACCCACGTGTATTAATAGCTCATTTTTTCCCACTACCCCCTAAATAAACTTTGCAGTTAGAGCACGTGATGTGGCTGCTTCTTGGGGGAAATGGGTGGAAAGGATAGTTGCCAGAAAGCGTCTCTTGAATCCGCAGGTCCTAAAGCTAGAGCGACTGATTCGTGCGAGCATGTAAATGAGGGCTGGTCTATACCCTAGAGCATCGCACAACTTGGAATATCTCGGATGCCAGAAATGGGGAGGGGTCCAGAAGAAGGACTGACAAGAAGAGGTGTGCTCACCCACAGGGCGCCACCAGTCCCACCAAGCTTCTTCATTTGTACAGAGCTCCAGACACCCTTTTATGGCATTTACCTCTGATTAAGAAGCCCAAGAGGTGTCTCCTTTCCTTCCTCCATTTCTCCCAAATGCCATTCCTGGGGACTTCTCTGGTGGTCCAGTCGTTAAGACTCTTGAGTTTCCATTGCAGGGCTCCACCCCTGGTCCGGGAACTGCACGCTTCGAGGTTCAGCCAAAATAAATGCAATTCCTGGACCTAAAGCAAAGGACTGGACTCAAGACTTGGGATTTGGGTTGTAAGCATTAGTCTTTAATCCTCCTCGTTATCCACAGGAGAGATAGTTTCCTCACCTGGAAAATAGGGGCAATATCCCTTTTGTTGCTGTTCAGTCACCAGGATCCTGTTCAGATCCGACACTTTTCGACCCTGTGGACTGTAGGTTGCCAGGCTCCAAGGTTCTATCTCCCAGAGTTTGCTCAGATTCATGTCCATGGAGTGAGTGATGCTATGTAACCATCTCATCCTCTGCCGCCCCCTTCTCCTTTTGTCTTGTCTTTCCCACTATCATCGTCTTCTCCACTGAGTCTTTGCATCAGGTGAACAAAGTATTGGAGCTTCAGTTTCAGTTCTTCCAATGAATATTCAGGGTTGATTTCCTTTAGGATTGATATCCCTTTAGGATATCTCTTTTATTTGTGTTCAATAGCACAGATTGGTGGATGCCTCGTGTGTCCAGGCCCTGTGCTAAGATATATCAGGCCCATTCCTTGCCCTCAAGGAAGATGAAATAGCATAAGAAGCAAAGTGTCCTACTGAGAGAGTAGCAGATTAGCATCTTTCAGATGCCAGAGACAAACTCAGTTCAAAGTGCCTTTAGGGACTTCCCTGGCCATCCAGTGGTTAAGACTCTGCACCTCTGCTGTATTGAAGGCACAGGTTTGATCCGATTGGGGAACTAAGATCCTGAGGCACGGCCAAAAACAAAACAAAAATCAAAGCCTTTAGCCAAGACAGTGATAAGTTTCAGGAATGGCTGTATCTGGGTTCTTAAATGATGTTAGGAATCTGTTGTTTTTTTTTTTTCTCTTGGCTGTCCTCTGAGACAGGATCTCCTCACATTAGCAAAGACGGACAAGCAACTCCGTGATTTTAGTAAAAAAAAAATGGGCCTATTTCTCTGTAAAACCAACAAAGGTTCCAGGGCTGGCTCTCATTGGTCCAATCTCCTCATAAGCCCATCACTAAAGTCAATAATTGTGTCAGGAGAGATGCTGTGCTCTCACTGGCCTGACCTAGGTTTTGTTTGTACCTAAAGTCCATGGTGAGATGAGTTCCATCTGAGCCACATGAACTGATGGATGGGTTGCCTCCCCTCAAAAGAAATTTATGGGTTGGAACCAGGAGAAGGGGAAGGAGTGCTGGTCAGGGAGTATATTGACCACAAAGAATGGTGGCTATGACCTTGACTCTGTAGTATATCCACCTGGGTTCAAACCTCAGTTCTACCATTTACTCATTCTGTAACTTTGGGCTATTGAGCATTATTTATGAGCTTCAGTTTCTTCATCTGTAAAACGGGGATCATAATTGTTCCTCTAATAGGGTTACTGGGAGAACTGAATGAGTTAATACAAGTTGTTATGGTAAGCAATACTGTGTAACAAATAACTCCAAACTTAGTGGTGTAAAACAACCATTATTATCTTTCATGGTTCTGGACTTTCCCTGGGCTCAGCTGGGTGGCTTTCTATTCAACTTCAGATCGTGGATGGGACTGGAATCACATTCACACATCTGGTGGTTGGTACTGACCCTTGCCTTGAACCTCAGCTGGGGCTGTTAGCCAGAATAACTACACACGGTCCATCCCAGTGGCTTGGGCTTCCTCATAACAAGCCATTGGGTTCTACAGGTACGTGTCCCAAGAAAGAGAGTCAGGTGGAATGTGGAAGTTGTCTCACTTTTGATTAGCAAGTTGTAGAAGTCAGTGTTGGAATTCCCTAGCTGTCCAGTGGTTAGGACTCAGCACTTTTACTGCCAGGGCCTGGGTTTGACCCCTGGTCAGGGAACTAAGATCCCAGAAGCCATGCAGTGTGACAAAAAAAAAAAAAAGTCACACAGTGTCACCTCTGCTTTCTATTCACTGAGTCACTAAAGACAGCTCTTATTTAAAAGGGAGGTGTTCTACACTCCTAATGGTAGGGATGTTAAATAAAATGCTTAGAAAATACCTGGCATGTCATTAACACTCAATAAATGTAGACATCATCCATAATCACTGTTGTTGCTGATGTTTTATATATAATGCTATTGTGACAAAGAAAAGAAACAGGCATTTAAGGAAGAGGAATGAGGTAAACCTTTGAAGGAATGCCAGCCAGGCCATGGGGAAGAGCATTTCAAGGAGGCCTGAGGGTTTCAGGTTCTGGGAACTCCCAGCTGCTCAGAAAGCCTGGAACAGAGCATGGACATTGGGGTCAGAACATGGAAGGCCCCGAATGCTAGGCAAAGGCACTTGGACGAGTTAATGAGGGGTGTGAGAGCCGCAGAAGGTTTAAGTGGGTGTGTGTGTGTGGGGGGATGATCCATCTGACTGACACTCTTGCAGGCCACCAGCAAGCAAGCCAGGGGGAGGGTGAGATTGGAGGACCTTGGGACAGGAACTGAAAAATGGGCAGAAGGGGATGAATGAGAGGGAATCAGAGGAAAAACCCACAAGGCTGTACTGAGGAATGTGGGAGCGACCATCTGAAACTTTCAAGAACCAAATGTTGTTGTCAACTTCAGTTTAAATAAAACCTTGGGGATCTTAGGCAGGTCTGATGTGGGAACCTGAACTCCACATTTCTTTTTTTTTTTTTTTTCACTCACATATTTATTCTTTATTTTCCACCCAATTCCATCTTCTTTGTGATTCTCCTGGTTCTCTATCACGGTCTTAGGAAGGTTGCCTCAGTTCCAAACAGCTGGACTCCACATTTATAACTGCCTGGTGAACTTGATGCTGCTGGCCTTCCTCGTGGGACACAGGCTTCTTAAGTTATGGTGCATGGGCTCTGGAACTCACGGACTCAGTTGTGATGCAAGGGTCTCACTTGCAGCATGTGGGATCTTAGTTCCCGTGATCAGGGATCAAACCCAAGCTCCCTGCATTGGTAGCGTGGAGTCTTATCCCCTGGATCACCAGGGAAGTCCTACTAGACTTTTGTAGAAGAAATATTTGTGAGTTACAGCTTGACAGTAACCCCTAGTTTCTGCTTGTCACCAGCTGGGAGGAAAAAGGGTAACAGTTTCTCCTTCTTAAGTGAAGTCGCTCAGTCGTGTCCGACTCTTTGTGATCCCATGGACTCTAGCCTACCAGGCTCCTCCATCCATGGGATTTTCCAGGCAATAGTATTGGAATGGATTGTCATTTCCTTCTCCAGTGGATCTTCCCGACCCAGGGATCGAACCCGGGTCTCCCACATTGTAGACAGATGCTTTACCATCTGAGCCACCAGGGAAGTCTTTGCGAGTCCATGGAATTCTCCAGGCCAGAATACTGGAGTTGGGTAGCCATTCCCTTCTCCAGGGGATCTTCCCAACCCAGGGATCGAACCCAGGTCTCCCTCATTGCAGGTGGATTCTTCACCAGCTGAGCCACAAGAGAAGCCCAAGAATACTGGAGTGGGTAGCCTATCCCTTCTCCAGGGGATCTTCCCGATCCAGGAATTGAACCGTGGGCTCCTGCATTGCAGGCGGATTCTTTACCAATTGAGCTATCAGGGAAGCCGTCAGAGGTCCAATGATTTCAAGATGAACTGTACTTCTAATAATTCTGAGAGGGAAGGAGGCAAGTCTGAGATACTCAACATTTATGGCATAGAAAAGGGCAGAATTACAAATGGAATCAGGTTGGGACTTCCCTGGTGGTCCAGTGGTTAAGATCCTGTGCTTCCACTGCAGAGGGTGTGGGTTTGATCCTTGGTCAGGGAACTAAAATCCCACAAGCCTTGCAGGTGAATTAAAACACACACACACACACACAAATGGAATCAGGTTTTACATTTTGCAACAATAGTGATAGCCACAGGCAGAGGAGTAAATAGAAAGATGTCTTTAGGCAGAAAAACAGGGTGGTCACGGCTCTTCCCAAGGTCTGGCCTCATCACCTCTACTCTGGGGCCTTCTTGTCCTCTCATCTCAGGTCTCTGCACTTGCCATTCCCACTGCCCTGAACAACCTTTGCACACATGTGTGCTTAGTCATTCAGTTGGGTCCGACTCTTTGTGACCCCGTGGACTGTAGCCCACCAGGCTCCTCTGTTCATAGGATTCTCCAGGCAAGAATACTGGAGTGGGTTGCCACTCCCTTCTCCAGGGGATCTTCCCGACCCAGGGATCGAATCCAGGTCTCCTGCATTGCGGGTGGATTCTTTACCACCTGCGCCACCAGAGAAGCCCAGAACCACTTTTACCCTTCTGTTATCTGTTTCATCCCCCTCACACTTCAGATCTCAGCCAGTTGGGTCTTCAGGCTCTAGGCAGGAGCTGGCCTCCCCATGTGCACTCCGGGAGCTCTCAGATCCTCAGTGGAGGCTTCTGACCTTGACTGGTCAGCCCTGGCTTCCCCATGTCCAGCACAGGACTCACAGAGTGCAGGGGTATTCTCTGAAGAGCTGAATTGCACCCATCTACCCCCAAAAGTCATGCTGAAGCCCTAAGACTTGGTACCTCAGAATGTAAATATGTTTATAGATAAACCTTAAAAGAGGCAGTTAAGGGGCTTCCCTGCCAGTGGAAGGGTCCAGTGGTTAAGAGTCCACCTGCCAATGCAGGGGACACAGGTTCAATCCCTGCTTTGGGAAGATCCCACACACCATGAGGCAACTAAGCCCCTGCAACATAACTACTGAGCCAGTGCTCCAGCACCCTCGAGCCACAACTGCTGAAGCTCGCATGTCCCAGAGCCCATGCTCTGCACCAAGAGAATCTGCACACTAGCTCTCCTGTGCAGCGGCAGACACAGTGCAGCCAAAAATAAAATAAACCAACAAATAAATTTTTTTTAAAAAAGAGACAGTTAAGGTAAACTGAAGTCCTATGAGTGGGCCCTAATCTCATATGACTGGAATCCTTATAAGTAGAGATTAGGACACATACAGAGGGAGGGGATGACAGGGAAGAAGATGGCCATCTACAACTCAAGGAGAGAGACCTCAGAAGAAGTCAACCCTGCCGATACTTTCATCCTGGATTCTGCCTCCAGGACTGTGAGAAAATTAATTTCTGTTGGTTAAGTGTCCCAGTGTAAGATACTTTCCTATGGCAGCCTTGGCTGACTAATAATACACACTCCATGAATAATACTCCCACAATGCCCTGAATTTTTTTTTTTTTTGCCATTAGAGCATTTACTAAAAAGTGAAGAGCTGGGACTTGGCTGGTGGTCCACTGGCTAAGACTCCACACTCCCAATGCAGGAGGTCCGGGTATGATCCCTGGTCAGGGAACTAGATCCCACATATCACAATCAAGAGTTCTCATGCTGGGACTAAAGATCCTACATGCTGGGACTTCCCTGGAGGTCTAGTGGTTAAGAATCCACCTTCCAATGCAGGGAATGTGAGTTCGATGCCTGGTCATGGCTTGTGGGGTCTCAGTTCCCCGACCAGGGGGAACTAAGATTCCACAGGCCATGGGGTAACTAAGCCCATGCACAACTAGAGAAGTCCATGTGCTGTCAGATCCAGCACAGCCCTCCCAAAAAAAGATCCCACACGCTGCAACACAGAATTGGCACAGCCAAATATTCTCTCCTTTTCTTCTAAAATCTCACTGGTCAGGAGTTCCCTGGTGGTCTAGTGGTTGGGACTCGGTGCCTGCACTGCTGTGGCTTGGGTTCAATCGCTGGTCAGGGGACTGAGATCCCACAAGCCATGCAGCTAAAAAAAAAAAAAAAAAAAAAACCAAACAAACCCAAAAAGGCAAAATTAAAAAAGAAAAAAGAGGGTGAAATAAAATCCTACTGTTCGAGTCAAGGTGTGTGTCTGGTGATCAAGAGTTGGGGGAAGGGGCAGATAAGGTATCAGTATTTAATCCTTTACCCCAGATATTCCATTCCCCTTGCAACAGATTGCTTCAGGCACAGACGTGTCCTACTTTCAGCCAGGAAGAGAAAAGGTGGCTGCTTGTAGATGAGGCCTTTGAAGGTTGGGATGTGGTATCTTGAGCTGTGGCAGCCATCCTGGGATCATGAGAGGCAAAACCTGCCTAAATTGGCAAAATAGAAGATGGACTAAAAGAACAATATCTTTGCAACTTCCCTGGTGGTCCACTGGTCAGAAACCTGCCTTCAAATGCAAGGCACATGGGTTCGATTCCTGGTCAGGAACTAGGATCCCACATACTGCACTCTAGGCCTGCACACTGCAGCTACTGAGCCCTTGTGCCACAGTGGGAGAAGCCTATGGGCCTCAATGAAAGACCCCACGTGTCACAACTAGGACCTGATGCAACAAGATATTTAAAAAAAAAAAAAACAGAAAAAACAAAGATAGGATTTAATGTTGAGCTCCTGACTTCCAAATTTCTCATGGAGTGAGATAAACTTGTCCTGGTGCTGGCGCGGCTGTGAAGGAAACTAATGCTCACTTACATTGTTTGTGGGAGTGCCACTGAGCACAAGCCTTCACAGAGGGAATCTGGATATATCTCTTCAAATTAGATAGTCCCTTTAACCCAGGAAACCTACCCCTAGAACTTTGTTTTTACAGACACAACAGTGTGAGAAAATGATGGCAAACCTGTCATTCCCTGCTGTACAATTAAACAGAAAGCTGGGGCACAGCTCAAGGTCTAGTCAAGGTGTTAAACAGGACAGTCACGCCACAGAGGAATCTGTAGCCGTTATCAGAACAAGGAAGGCTTCTGGACACGTATTTGAACTATCCTAAGATATATGTGGTAAAAAGAGCTATGCCTGAACTTCCCTGGTCGTCCACTGGTTAAGGATTCAGCTGCCAATGTGGGGGACATGGGTCAATCCCTGGTGTGTGAAGATTCCACATGCCACAGGGCAACTGGGCCCGAGAGCTGCAACTACCGAAGTCTACGTGTCCTAGAGTCCGCGCTCCACAGCAGAAGTCACTGCAGTGAGAAGCCCAAGCGCCGCAACTAGAGAGCACCCTCTGATTGCCCCAACTAGAGAAAAGCATAGTAAGGAAGACCCAGCTGCAGCCGAAACATAAATAATAGACAATTTATTTTAAAAACAGCTATGCAGACTATCTAAGATATACTTTGTTTTCATTTGTTTAAAAAACAGAACCTCAGTTACAATGTATCTGTGTATATACCTGTATCATGCCAGGGTATCTCCAGAAGGGCCTAAGAGGCACCTGCTATGGTCCGAATGTTTGTACAGCCCCCAAAAAACTCAGGCTTAAATCCTAACCCCCAAAGATGGTCTTAGGTGTAAGGAGGACACCTTACACCTTGGGAGGGGACAAGGTCACATGGGTGGAGCTCTCTCATGGGTGGGATTAGTGCCCTCATAAAAGGGACCCTGCAGAGATTCCTCACCCCTTCACGTGAGAACCCAGGGAGATGGCAGTCTGTGATCTGGATGAGGGCCTTCCCCAAAGCCACCTGGCTTGGTACCCTGATCTTGGACTTCCGGCCTCCAGAACTGTTAAATATAAGTAGCTATTGTTTATAGAGCGCCCAGCCTGTGGTATTTTGTTACAACAGGCCACAAAGGACTGAGACACCCCATTAAGTCGACTAGGGTGCTGGGGGGTAGTATGGAAGGGGAGCTTCTCAGTGTGGTATGTGGTGGGACCCTCAGTCACTTCAGGTGTGTCCAACTCCTTGTGACCTTATAGACTGTAGCCCACCAGGCTCCTCTGTCTACGGGATTCTCCAGGCAAGAACCCTGGAATGGGTTGCCATACCCTCTTCCAGGGGACCTTCCCAACCCAGGAATCAATCCATGTCTCTTATGTCGTCTTCATCGGCCGGTGGGTTCTTTACTACTAGTGCCACCTGTGAAGCCCTTAGCTGCTCAGCATACTGGTTCCTAATTCTGCATCAAACAAATCTACTAGGCATTTAAAAAATCAAATTAAATCAACCAATACCCATCCTGTTTAGGTTCCAGAAGTTAGTGACTGGGTCCAGATGCACATGGAACATACTTCTATCCCAAAGTAGAATCCCCACACTTAGCTTTCCTTCAAGAATTTTAATCACGAACTGAGGGGGGATGGGTGTTGGGGAGCAGGTAAACGGGGTCCAGGCTGGATCCTAGAGGACAGTGGCTGACTCCAGGCCCCGCTCCTGGAAGTACCGATGGGGGAGGCGGAGGCAGGTTTGGGGGCTTTCACTGAAGTAGGACTTGATCTTCCCAGGTCCCTTCGGATCCCCAGTCTCTGAGTCCTCCCTGTGGGAGAGAGGTGGTGACTCCAACTTCTGGGGGATTGGTCCTCCCAGGCAGGGCGGCGCCCTGGCCTCTCACCCTTGCTTCCAGACACCTACCACTTCACGTCTTCCGCCTCACTCTCCAGGATGCTCTGGGCTGTGCGCCAGCTGAAGCGGACAAACTGGGGGAAGCCGAACACAGGGTCCACGTGCTTCCTCAACCAGGCTTTCGTCTTGGGATCTGGGGGCAGGGTAGGGTGGACAGTGGGAGAGCCCTGCCGTGATGTCCCAGCTTCTCAGCTTGGCATCTGAGGGCCCACCACCTCATCTCAGGCCTCTTCTTGAGTATCCAAGGAACCCATCACTGTCTGAGACATCTTCCTGTCTAGGGACCCTTGCACAGGCTGTTCCCACTGACCCTCTGCCTGAGAGGAGGTGCTCAAGGTGAAGTGCAGGGAGACTGCCTCTGGGCCATCTCGCTTACCTCCCCAAAGACAACAGGCACTGAACCAGCCTTTGTGGGCCACTAGGTTAACACCCATTTCCCATGCAACCACCAACTCAGTGGGCACAGGGAGGTCCCTGCTTGTCTTGCTCATGGCTAAATCCCCAGGGCTTGGCTCTGCAAGGCACATACGAGGTGCCCAGTAAGCAATGAACACCACCCAAACTGTGTTTGGCCTAGACTTGATTTTCCTCCCTTTGGCCTCACCTAAGTCCAATCCCAGACTTGCTAGGTTGCCCCACCCAACTGCCAAAGGGTTCCTGGTACCCAGCCACTGAATCATCGCCTCTGCCCTTATGTATCTTCAGCAGAGTTTACTGGGGAAGGGCACAGTCATTTCCACCTTACAAACAGGGAGACTGAGCCTCCTAATGAAGAAAAACAATGAATTCAAGCTGGGATCACTGGACAGGAGCTGGTACCCCTCACTCCGCCCCTTAGGTCCACCACGAGCCTCTGTGTTTCATTGGCGCTCCAGAGAGACAGCAGGGAGGGAGGGAGGGAGGGAGAAGGGAAGAGGGGCCTGCCAGCTGGAATACAGCGCTACCTCAGCCTCTTCTGCTGCAGAGCAGGCTGAGAGGAACAACTTAGAAAACCTCAGAAGCACGCCAAGCCCGCCTTGTTAGTTTACTGTGGCTGCCATCTGCTCACCATTAGGGTAGCCCGAGCCATAATCAGTGTCCAGGTCCTGCAGTTTCTCCACAAACTTCCAGTTCTTCACAGCCTGGTCTCGGGCCACCTGTGGGCAAAACAGGTGCTTGGGATCTCCCACAGGCACCGTGAAGCAGCCACGCCTGCCTCCTTGCCCAGGGGGATGCTGAGAGCTGGCCATGGCCAGTGGGGGCCTAACCTTGGCACAGATACTGGCAGCACTGACCACAGGGTAGAGGGCATCTGCCTTGGCCTTGACTGTCACCTCAATGCCAGGGAAACGCTGCTGCAATCGTTCCTGGTATGTCTCTGGGAGCCCCACGGTGTCCACAAATACCTGCCGTGGTGAGAGAAATGTACTCAGTCAACAAACACCCAGAAAAAACAACTGTGCCAATGGCCCAGCTTCATGGTCCTGGCATTTGCTGCTCCCACTGCCTGAAATATTCTTCTCTCAGCTCATGACCAGGCCCAGGCTGCATCCTTCTCTCAGGGGTCTCAGCTCAAACATCACCTCCCAAAGAGGCTTTCCCTGATCACACTATATCCATTGTACGTTTACTGAGCACCTCCTGCATGCCACGGGCTGCTCTAGGTGTTGGAGACACAGCAGCGAACATGCCAGAGTAGACACTCTGGAGGACCACAGACAAGAAAGAAGATAAATAATAAAGGATAGGGGAGATTGAGAAGAGGTTATAATCTTCAATAGTTCGGGGGTATTTTAGGAAAAGTCACTCTGAGGTGGTGACATCTGAATAAAGGTCTGAAGGAAATGAGGGAATGAGCCATGGGGAGATCTGAGAAAGAGTGTTCTAGGCAGAGGGAACAGCCAGTGCAAAGGTCCTGAGGCTGGACCATGCCAAGAACTCTGGACAGCAGTAGAGAATACATGGCTGGAACAGAAATGGGGTCAGAAAAGTAACAGGACAAGGGATCTCCATAGCTGTTATTATTCTCAAAACCACCTTTATTATTTGCTTACCAGTTGCCCATCCGTCTCCCCTGACTTGATCATGAACCCCTGAGGGTAGGGTCCTTGTCTGTTTCAGCACTGCATAGGCAGCTCCACATTCTTTGCATAGGCAAAGGTCCTTGTTTGTCTCCAAGGCACTGCACAGAGTCCTGGACCTGAGCCACCTCCTCAGCAAGGCCTCTCTTGTTACATTCCCTATCTCAAGTGTACTTGCCCTTCTGATTCTCTCAAAACAGTCTGTTCTTTGCCTCAGAGCACTGGCTGCAATGCCAACTTCTATTTCTCTCTGGTGATTTAATCTCATTTCTTCACTTGCCTGTGAGTTTTCTTAATTCCAACGGTGCTCAGAAAATTAAATGCCAAGATTTACATTCCAAAAATATAAACGACTGTCTGCTGTGTGGGGAGCACGCAGTAGGGGAGGGGGCTGGGGGAGGATGGAGGCAAACATGTGGGTTTCGTTCTAGACACTGAACTGTTAGGATAGAGACACAGATTAGATGGGGGTGAGGCTGGGGGCTCCACAATGGTCCTCAGTGGAGCACACATTTGGGGTAGAAGAAACAGTTGGGGGAACTTCCCTGGTAGTCCAGTGGTTAAGACTCCATGCTTCCAATGCAGGGGTGGGTGTGGGTTCAATCCCTGGTGGGGGAACTAAGATCCTACATGCCATGCAGTGTGGCCAAAAAAAAAGACAATACAATAAAATAAAAACAGTAGAACATCAGCAGCAGTAACACACGTTTCTGAGATATTCTAGGTATGTCTGATGCAGAGTCATCCACTGCACTTCGACACTCCTATTTTATCCTGAGATGATCAGATGGGGGCAATCCAACAGTTAGCTCACCTGGGCCACGTTCACACCCTGGTCCAACGCAAACTGCACTAGCCCAGTGGCTGTATCATGAGAGAGGGCGTTCAGGTTGTATTTCACCCTGTGGTGGTGGACAGAACCCAGTCAACTTCGTTCCAGCCACCCATCCCTTCCAACCCACTCTGGTTGCCCCTCCTCCCGACCCGCTCCCCCACCCTCCGGGACCCCTCACCGCCCAAGCATGCTGGTAGAGATGAGGTTTGGAGACAGCACGTCCAGTGCCCAGCCCACAAAGTCCCCGTCCTCCTCCATTTTCGCAAAGAGCCTGTCCCGCTCGCTCTCCGACAGGGTCTTTGAGTCTGGGAGGAGGGTTGGGAGAGAAGGGGAGGGGCTGGTTCCCCCAGTTCCTGCTTTCCCCCTCCAGTCTGCACCCACCCGTGCCCATGCCCAGGAACCCCCTCCCTAGACGCACCCCAGTGCTCACCTGCCACTTTCAGAGCCTCCAGATCCTCCAGGCGGGACAGGGGACAATAGCAGATAGCATAGACCATGGGGCCTGGGGAAGAGGGAGTCCAGTGAGCCCTTGAAAGCCGCCACCTCTATTCCATCATCACCCTTTTTTTTTCGGTGCCATCACCAATGCCATCCCCATCACCACTATCACCCTCCTCCTCGAGTCTGGTGCAACCCCAGCTCCGGTTCCACTGCAACTTGCATCGCCCTTATCATGCCCCTCACCCACCCGGCCCTGGGGGCGCACCCAGCACCGGGCCCCGGCCTGCTTCATCGACGCCCAGGACGCAGGGCTCTTTGAGGCACACAGGAGGCACAGGCGAACTCAGGCGACAGCGGCCCGTATTGTCTCTTTCCAGCTCGCTGAGATCCATGCCGCCTCGGCCGCCGCCACCAGCCGTAGTAGCGAAGTCTGCAAAGAAAGGTCTCCCCGCGCGTTTTCCGCGGGCTCCGCAACAGTGCCAGCTCTCGACCTATCGGCACGCAGGACACGCCCCCAACGCGCCAGCCGCCGTTGACGTTTGCGCAGCCTTTGCCGACGCCGCTGCAGTGCGGCTTCCTGGGAATTGTAGTTTCCGAGGCTGACAAGCGAGCTCCGCAATTGGGGAACCGAGTGGGCGGTGTCGCTTTCCAAGCTCCGCCCCCGTGTCTCTGGAGCTCCTCCCGCCGCGGCTAGTGGGCAGACAAGGGGAAATTGAGGGGGAGCCTTGAAGGACTCGACCTCATCAAAGCCCTCATCAAAGCTTGTGCTGTACTTAGTCTCTCAGTCGTATCCGACTCTTTGCGACCCCTTGGACTGTAGGCTCTTCTGTCCATGGGATTCTCCAGGCAAGAATACTGGAGTGGGTTGCCACGCCCTCCTCCAGGGAATCTTCCCAACCCAGGGATCGAACCCAGGTCTCCCGCATTGCGGGAGGATTCTTTACCGTCTGAGCCACCTGGGAAGCCCCGTCAAAGCCTAGAAGGTCAAATACCACTAGACTCCGAGGATTCGGTGTCTGCATCACTGAGTTCCCAGCCTCCATCTGGTTTCAGGCCCTCCTGTGTTCGAGGTCCCTGGAGCGCCCCACAGTCTAAGCCCCCTATACTAGGTATTCTGGCTCCCACTGGACTCAAACCTTCGGACTTGGAACCCCCAACTCCCTCGTAGCTCACCGGAAGCGCCTCCCCCTTACCCCCGCCCGGTTCGTATTCTCTCTTTCGGGCTAAGCCTCCTCTACCCCTGAACAGAGATCCCAGACTTCTCCAGAATCCGCCTTGGAGTCTTCGTCCATCACGCAGGCTCCCTCCCCCTGCCAAACTCAGGGTTCAAGCCCCCGCCCCCTCCTCTGCTCTTTCCCCTCTTTTTCTCACGTCTTAGCGAGGAGCACGCCTCCTAGATTTGTTCCAACGAACGCATCTCTTTCTATTTTCTGCTTTCATCAGGGCTCACGCCCTCAGCTTGTGGGTTTCTGTTCCTCCATCTCCGTTTCCCCCTCCCCACCCCCACCGTCTATCTTCCTTTCTCCTCGGTTATCAGCGGGGCTCACATCTCCTAACTCAGCTCTCCTTTCACACGCTCTGCTTAAGCCCCAGATTTAGTGTTCCTTTTCCCGATGCCCGCCTCGTACCCGCGTCCCCACGTCCAGCCCTTCCTCTCTCCCCTCCCACCCTGGGGACTCAGGGCCCCGGACAAGCCAGCCCGCAGGGGGTGGGGTGCAGGGGTGAGGGGGGCGCCTCCTCCACGTCCGCTGCTCACCCGGCCTCAGAGCCTCCAGTCGCAGTCGTTCGGCTCGCAGGATGAACAATCCCGTTGCCGGCAGGGTCGCACCTGCACCAGATTCTCGCGGTCCATGAACACCGGGCCCGGAGACGTGCCCACAACCTCGCGGCTGCGCTCCTGCTTGCCCAGGTCGCAGAAACAGCGCCACTTTCCCCAAGGGCCAAGGACAGAGTCTTCCAATTCTAGGGATGGAGGGCCAGGTAGAGGGGGAACCTATATCCCCCCATTCTAAGGAGGGCGGAGGAGAAAGATACTAACAAATAACAGTTTCAGACTCTGGGAGATGGTGAAGAACAGGGAAGCCTGGCGTACTGCAGCCCATGGGTTCGCAAGGAGTCGGACACGACGGAGCGACTGAACAACAGTATATATGCTCAGCTGTGTTTCTCTGCCACCTATCCCGACACAGATGATCTCTAATCTTCCCATTAGTCCCAGGTGGGGAAACTGAGACCTAAGAAGAGCAATCCACCTTTCCAAGCTCACACATCTGGTGAGTGGCCCAGAGGAGCTGCAAAATGACACTTCCCATCTGTGCCTGCCTGTCCATTTGGGGGTGTGGTACAACACACTTGGTGGCCACCGTCTGAAGGTGACTCCTCTCTACAAGGGTGTGATCACAAGCCGGTCCAACAAGTCCAGTGTCACCTGACCAGCGGTGTTACCAGGTGGTAAATTAAAGGACATAATTAGCATAATGAAGGTACTTAAAGCCCCTGGCTATGCACGGAATACAAAAACAATTATCTTGACCACTTTTAAAACAGCTACATTTATCAGACGCGCCCTTTACAACTGTTGTTTTACAGACTTCCCTTCGGCCCTAGTTGACAAGTCTTAGCTCAAGTCTGGGGCTCAGAAAGTCCTGACACCTCATGCCCTCATCAAGCCTCTGCCAGACAACACTGGCTTCTTTCCATTTGTCTTTCCATCTTGGCACTTGCTGTTCCGACTCACTGGCGCGCTCCTCCCCTTAAATCTTCGCATTTGGAGCTCTTTGCTTGTTATTCCGGCTGCATTGGTTACCTATTTTCAGCCAGGAGGCCTTCTCTGACTTTAGAAGTTTACATGCGCCCTGCCTTCTCTATCTCCGCCTTTCTCAGCACTTATCCATGAATTTATGGACACGTCTGCGTTGGTATTTATTGCCTGTCCACTCCCCTCTCCCCATGTATACTGCTTAAAGACATTATCTTAATTTACAGATGAGAAAACTAAGCCAAAGTAACCAGCCCAAGAGGTACCCCCAGGGCTCAGCAAAGCAGAAATTTGAAGTCCCTGGAGAGGGTCTGTCTGCAGCCAGATGGTGAGGTGGGGGCAAATGAGGCCCCTTTCTGCACTGTCATATCCGCGGCCTGCAGTTACCTTTTTCCTGATGCTGCAACCGCAGCTGCTCCCAGGTGTCCCCTTCGCCCTGCTGGCCGAAGTACTGGTAGTCGGGGGAGACCTGGGCAGGGGTCACCAGCAGCAGGAGCATCAGAGACGGCAGTAGCAGTGCCGCCCGGCTCCGGGCCATGCCGGACTCCAACCGACCCCGGCGCGCTCCAAAGAGAAGGCCCCGCGCATCACCCCCCGCGGTCGGTGCAGTGGTCTGGGCCGGAGACTGCGCGTCTCCCCCCGCCACTCGCGGGCGCGTGGTCGCGGCCGGCTCCGCTTCCCCTCCCCTGCGCTTCTTATAGTGGACCCGACCGCTCCGTAAGTCCGCCCACCTCCCCGCGCCCTAGGCGTCATGGTTCGGGCCGACTATAAAAGGCGCCGCTGGCCTGGGCTCTTGGCCCTGCGAAATCAAGTCGGTGCATCCTAGAGTCCCTGCGTCTCGCCCTTACCCACGCAGGTATGGACACCGGGAGTGCATCGGGCTGCGGGGTGGGTCCCCTTGGAGCAGCTCAGGCCCAATCCAGACCTCAGGGCCAGCCGCCTTTGTTTTCCGCCCGCCGTAGCGGCAGCCTTTGTCCTTGTGGGGGTGGGGGTGGGGGGGGGGGCGGGAAACCGAGGCCAGAACCTTGGAGTAGCTGCCGCATCCCATGCGTCCCCTCCCCAACTCTTGACATCTCCTGGGCGGGTGGGCTTGCGCGATCGCGCTACGGCCGACACGCTAACTGGGGACCCGGCGGCAGCAGCCCGGCCGCCCTGGCTGTCCAGGTGGGCGGATCTCCTAAAAGTCTCCCGGCCGCGCCGACCTGGTCCCGGAGAGGGTGCGGGGCAGGGCTGCAAGTGTCTCCGCCGCCCTGACTCGGTAACTCGGCCGGATATGCAGCGTGACCTTGGGAAGTGAAGACAAAGGGTCGTCCTGGGCGCACTGACCCGGCGTGGGTGGGGCGGGGGGGGGGCTCTCAGCTTTCAGTCATGGCCTGCGTCTGCAAGGCGCACGTCGGAAAGCCCGCCCCGGAATTCCAGGCCACCGCGGTGGTGGATGGTGCCTTCAAGGAGGTGAAACTTTCCGACTACAAAGGTGAGGGCCTAGATGGGGGCCGCGGTGGGGGCGGGGCACAGGCCTTAGAGGGCCCGAGCCCCAACTCCTCGTCTCTTCCCACCCCTTTCCCCAGGGAAGTACGTGGTCCTCTTTTTCTACCCGCTGGACTTTACCTTTGTGTGCCCCACGGAGATCGTAGCTTTCAGCGACCGTGCTGCGGAGTTCCACAAGCTGAACTGCGAGGTGCTGGGCGTCTCGGTCGACTCTCAGTTCACCCACCTGGCTTGGTAGGAATGGAGATCACCAGCAAGGAGGGAGGGTACAGCTAAACCTACACCTCTCTAAGGCCCCAGCTGTGTGTTCTCCTGGTCAATGGGCAACCTCTGCGTATCCCTTTCCCAGCAAGAAAATAATGGAGAGAGTGAGTCCCAAGTCCTTCACGATGATGACAGTAATTAGCCTTTGAAAAGTAGTTTCTGTGGCATAGGGGGTTGATAAATGTTTTATCTCAGGGCAATGCAGTCTGCCTCCCAAGGACTATTTGAGCCAGGTGGAAACTGCAGTTTAAGAGTTCGAAAGAGGAGGATGAGGACTTCAGGGCAGGTTCTCTGCCTCCCGTTGCTGCTGCACACGTGAAGTCACTTTGCTAGAGTATTAGCTTAGTCTTCCCAGCTGTGGGAAGCAGTCCCTGCACCCACTTCAGGGTGGGGTGGGCGGGGCTCCCTGGGACTTGCTTTCAGGCCGCTTATCTCTCACCTCCAGCACCCCCTTCTCCAGCCCTTATCACACCCAGGCCCTTATCACAGAGTAAGGACCCTGCTGCACCAGCCATCCTGAGGTCCCAACCTTCTCTCCCCCACCCCCAGGATCAACACTCCCAGGAAAGAGGGAGGCTTGGGCCCGCTGAACATTCCCCTGCTGGCTGATGTAACCAGAAAGTTGTCCAGTGATTATGGCGTGCTGAAGGAAGATGAGGGGATCGCCTACAGGTACTGTGGGAACCTCGGGAAGCCACCATCCTCGGGGTGAGGGGACCACTCTCACCCTGCGGTTAGCAGGGAGTCTGTGTTCCCTCCCCGGGTCCTGACAGTGGGAGCCCCAGCTCCTCACTGTGAACTCCAATATCTCAGGGGCCTCTTTGTCATCGACGGCAAGGGTGTCCTTCGCCAGGTCACCATCAATGACTTGCCTGTGGGACGCTCTGTGGATGAGGCTCTGAGGCTGGTCCAGGCTTTCCAGTACACAGATGAGCACGGGGAAGGTGAGCAGACACACCCAGTCACATGTGTCCACACATGGGTACATACGCAGTCCCTGTGTCATGCACACATATGTTCACGGCCTGCTCTGTTGCTTGTGTGGAGTGGATGTGAGGCCCCAGAGAATATTCAGCTCAAGGTCTGCAAGAAATTTCTAGTCCAGTGGGGGAGATACTACCCCAATATAAGGGCAGACAACTGGGGAGGTAATAGAACTCCATAAAAGATATTTGAGAAGGCCTGTACCAAGGCAGGCTTGAATGTTAATTGGATGAGAGTTATCTTCTGTGAAGGCCACTGGCTCTTGAAGTCCACTGGGACGGGGGCTAAGAGAGAAAGATGTGATTAAAGGAGTCGGAAAGAAATTAAAATGTCATCCAGGGAATTCGCTGGCTGTCCACTGGTTTCCAAACTTTTACTGCTAAGGGCCCAAGTTCAGTCCCTGATCAGGGAACTAAGATTCCATAAGCCACACGGCATGGCCAAAAAATAAAATAGGGACTTCCCTGGCAGTCCAGTGGTTGAAACTTCCACTACAAGGGATACAGATTCAATCCCTGGTCGGAAAACTAAGATCCCACATACCTTGAGACACAGCCCCCCCCGCCCCCCCCCCCGCCCAAATGTCAGACAATCCTGCAGCTGAGCGTGGAGGGCTTCTTTCATCATGTGGCATGGTCTTAGGCCTGGAGCACTTGGCTCTAGGCTTTTTCTTCTGCGACTCATGCTCTCGCGCCTCTTTTTGTCCCTTCACTACCACTCTCCCTTGAACATGCACTCTAGCCTCACCTGTGCATCCCTGTTTTCCACAGTCTGCCCTGCCGGCTGGACACCAGGCAGTGACACAATCAAGCCCAATGTGGACGACAGCAAGGAATATTTCTCCAAACACAACTAGGCTGGCAGATGGTGGCAAGCCTGGGCTCTTGGCCCACCTCTGTGCCCCTACCTATGTGTCCTGTACTGACCCAGGAAATGCCAGACCTGCTCCTTCAGACTCCACAGTCCATGACCACAGAGGGTTAGGCCAAGTCCTTCTCAAGCTCCCAGCTGCGAGCTGGTGAATGGTGACCCCCTCCTTGGAGCCCACATAACTGGGAACAGGCCTATAGGTGACTAATAAAGTATTAGGGACAGATCTAAGTCTTGTGTTTTGTGTGGTTTGTCCTGGTGTGTACCACCCGCGGCCGCATTCTCCAGGCTGTGGCCTGGGAAACTGACAGTCTGGTTACCAATCTCCACCACAAGGTGGCAGCCTTGCCTCATGCTCACTGCTTCTCCGTGGCCTGAATGGGGAGGTGGTTGGCGCTGTTGCCCCTTGCAGGGAGCGAGTCCCAGGCTGCCTTACTACCTGAAACCTGGCCAGGCAGGGCAGCGCCCACACCTGAACAGCAGCCAGC
The DNA here is from genome assembly GCF_055505025.1 of Bos grunniens. Classification (NCBI taxonomy): domain Eukaryota; kingdom Metazoa; phylum Chordata; class Mammalia; order Artiodactyla; family Bovidae; genus Bos; species Bos grunniens. The sequence goes on from NC_141171.1 coordinate 12,807,687, forward strand.
CTGAGTTAAAAAGCCGCTTAGGAGCTGTGGTCTAACCTGGGTCTTTTCAATAGCAAAACGGGAATATAAAGACGACCAGTGGGAATGAAGACAATGCATGTTAAAAGAGGTAAGTATGTGAAGATCAGGACTCTATTAATGGTTAATAGGACCAGGTTCCTGGGACTGGAAGAGGGTGGGGACCCAATCCTGAAAGTAGAACCAAGAGTGGGAGCTTGAGGTACATGCATAGTTCCTGCTGCAAGTTCTGTACCACCAGAGCTTGGAAAGTCTATGTCCTGCCCCTGAAATGGAAGGGTGAGGGTTAGACAAGAAGGCAGGTGTTAGGAGCAACACAGTGTTCTAAGGTGCAAAGTTTGATGCTGTACTTTTTCAGTCAAGTGGTGTTTCCATTCTTAGCCCTCATTTCCTTCCACAGGACTGACATGCTCATTTAATCCATAGGCCCATTATTAAATTAAGCTTCCCTAGTGGCTTAGTAAAGAATTTCCCTACAATGCAGGAGTCGCAGGTTCAATCCCTGAGTCAAGAAGATCCCCTGGAGGAGGAAATGGCACCCCACTCCAGTATTCTTGGCCTGGAAAATCCATGGATGGAGGAGCCTGGCAGGCTACAGTCCATGGGGTCACTTAAGAGTCAGACACAACTTAGTGACTAAATCACCATTAGTAGTACTCCAGCCTAATGCCCTCCAAAGTCACTCATCTCAGCCTTGGAGTTTTTATTCTATTGTTTTTAAATTTTTAAAATTATTTTGACTACACTAGGCCTTCATTGCTGAGAATTGGCTTTCTCTAGTCACAGTGAATGGGGGCTGCCCTAGCTGCAGTGCATGGGCTTCTCTTCTGAAGCAGGCCCTAGAGCACTGGCTTCAGTAGTTGTGGCATACCTCACTGGCTTAGTTGCTCCGCAGCATGTGGAATCTTCCCAAACCAGGAATCAAACTCGAGTCCCCTGCACCACCAGGCGGATTCTTGGCCACTGGACCACAAGGGAAGTCCTCGGCCTTGGAATTTTATACTCCTCCACAAGGCCCTACGTGGTCTTCCCTGACCTCATCTCCACCTCCGTGGGTTCACTCCATTGAAGCACAGTGGCTTCTTGGTGTTCTTTTAACAGGCTGATCTTGTTCTGGCCACAGATGCATATACTATTCTTTCTGGCAGAACTCTGTTAACTCAGGATTTTCTCAGGGGTCAGCTGAAAAATCGCCTCATTAAAGTTCCATGTTCCCAATTCATTCTCCAAAGCAGCTCACCTCCCCTGCTGCATCACGACCAGTTTTTTTTTTTTCTCTTCCTGGCACTAAGAACCATCTCCAAATCATGTTTGCTTGTTTATTGTCTGTCTGCCCTGGTCCAGCTAGTGACTCCAGGACCGGGTCGTTCAGTATTTTATAAACAAATTAATGAAGCGTCTGTTCTACCGCACCTAGGCCCTGTGGCCTGGTTTCTCAGTCTGTGTTCTTCTCTGCTGTTCTGGGGGCTTCCAGCTCCGAAGCCGGCCAGATCGTCATCGGGGCTCGCCAGCCGCCCTCCCACCCGTCCTAGCTGCGGGGGAGGCAGCCCCGTGCGAGGGCGGCGGCGTCGCCCGGCGGCCGGAGCAGCCGCCCCGGCAGGACCAGACCTGGCAGTCGCCCCGCTCCCGGCCTGGCACCCGGGAGGGGAAACTGGCAGGCGGGCACCGCCCTTCCTGGCGGGGGTGGGGAGGGGATCGCGGTGGCAACGACGCGCAGGCAACTGCATCCCCCCGCCCGGGTCAGGTCAAACGCAGCGGGCGTGGGCTGGGCAGGACCCAGGGGCCAGCCCGATGGGGGAAACTCTGGGGTGGCTCCTGGGGCTCTGGAGCGCGGCCCGCCCACAGCGGACGCTCTGGACCCAGGCCTGGGGCTTTCCGGGCCTCGGTAGCCGCCAGCCTGGGAAAATCCCGGCCCCCTTCCCGGCGCCGCAGCCCTGCCGGGCAGAGCGGGGGAGGGGATTCCCGGAATCTGCCCGGAGACCGCTGTCGCGTCACTGGGCAGAATCAGCCCATGTTTGGACAGCGCTTCCGCAGCGTCAGCGGGGAAAGCCCCGGCGCGCGCGGCTGGGCGGTGCCGCGCCTGCGCGCTGAGCGTTTCGCTCCAGGCATCCTGTCCCCTGGCGCTGGGGGCGGGGGGGTGGGGGGGGGGGCGGTGGCTGGACTGTGTACACGCCCTGGACCTTCCAATCCGGGAGATCAGGAGACGCAAGAAGGGTTGGACACCCGGGCTGAGGGCGCAAGATGCCCGAACAGAACTCGCGAGGTTGACACAGTTACAGGAGCAAGCCACAAACAGCCGTGGGGTGGGGACTGCCCAGTACTCCCCTCCCTCCGCCCGCCCGGCTTGAAAAAAAGACAACAGAAATTAATAAAGAACTTTTTTTTTTTTTTACTTAAATAGATTCAATAAAAAGTAAGGACAATAAACGAACTAACACATAAACACAAATTAAAATAAATCCTTTAGAAACCGACTGCGTGTTTCTTCTCCACAGTACGGTGCAGAGGGGGGAGGGCAGGGGGCGGGGGTCCCCTCCCCAGTATCCCCGAGGGCTAGAGTACCGGTCGGCGGGGCCAGCTCCGCCGCAATCGCCCCCTCCTCCCCTCCCTGTTAAATACACAAATATATTATATTCAATATGAATTGAGTTCTGCAGGAAAAAAAAATTAAAAACAAAATAGTGGAAGAGGGGCTTGTAAACGTTGAGGTGGAAGGACTGGGCGCAGAGCGGGAGGGCAGGAGTCCAGTGTGGTTTGTAGCGCCCTCAGGCCCCGGGGCCAGTGCCCACCGCCTGCCCCCTCGCCCCATGGGAGGCGTGCGCCCAGCCGTCCAGGTTGGGGAAATGTCCGTACGGGGGATAAGGGGGCGCTCAGAAGGCGTGTCCCTTGACCCCAAGCAGCAGTTGGCAGCCGTTGCTGACGTGGGTCATGACCTTCTGTTTGAGCTGGGCCACCTGCTCCCGGAGGAGGCCGGCAGTGCTGGACAGCCCCGCGTTCTCGGCCTTGAGTGTCTTCACCTTGTCCTCCAGGCGCGCAATGCGCTCCAGCTTCCGCTTCCGGCACTTGGTGGCCGCCAGCCGGTTTCGCAGCCGCTTGCGCTCTACTTTGATGCGCTCCTGGTCTTCCATGTTGATGGGGGACACCGGCGGCGTGGCATCGCGGCTGCGCGCCTCAGGCACGGTCTGCGGTTCCTCCTTGAAGGCGGAGGCGCCACGGCCCAGGCCTAGCTGCGCCGGGTGGCCGCCGGCGAAGGGCGGTGCGTGTGGGAGGTAGCTGATGGTGGCCGTCGGGTACGAGCTCCCTGTCCCAACGGCGGCCCCGGCTCCTCCGGAGGGCGCAGAGGCCGGAGAATAGCTGCTGAGGTTGGTGTAGACTGGAGGCGGCTCCGGGCCGGCGTAGACGCCCCCGGGCCCGGCTGGGGGGCCCCCGCTGGCGCCCAGGGACACGTTGGGGGGCGTCACGTGGTTCATCTTGTGCAGGTCGTCCAGCGCTTTTACAAAGCCGTCGGCGAAGCCTTCCTGCTCCTCCGTGACGCCGCCCCCTGCGCCCCCCGCACCTCCACCGCTGCCACCCCCGCGGGGGTAAAAGTACTGTCCCGGGGGCGTGGGCGTCGTCGTGATCACGCCGTTGCTGTTGGGGACGATTAGGCGCTCCAGCTCCGATGAGGCGAGCTTGAGCGACGCGCCTGTGTCCGAACCCTGGCTGGAAAAGTAGCTGCCTCCGCCGTTGCCCTCTGGGCCGGGACCCCGCGCACCGGGTGCTTTGAGATTTCGGTAGGGGTCTGACAGGTTGAGCGCCAGGCTGGGTTTCAGGAGTTTGTAGTCGTGTAGAGAGAGGCCGCCTGGGGTCCGGCCGTATCCCGCTGCTGCGTATGAGTCGTCGTGGTAGAAGGGCTGTTCCATTTTAGTGCACATCCGGGCGGCCCGGGAGGTCTGAGGGGGTCCCTGCGGGGCCGCCCCGGGCCTCGCTGCAGCGAGCCGCGCGCAGTCCGCGGCTGTGCCTGTATCGGGTGTCTGGACGAACGTTCCTGAGGGCTGGCACTGGTCGGAAGAGGCCGGTCGGAGGCTGTGCGAGGAAGCTCTGTGCGGCTTCTCGAGCCCCTTTGCCCCTCTCTGGCGCGCTCGTTTTCTTGGTGTCGCTTCCCCCTTGCTCCCCGCTCCCTGCTGGCTCCGGTGCTGGCCTGGCCGTGCTCAAGGTCCCGGCCGCTCCGCCAGAGCCACAAGCCTTTATACCTCGGTTGTCAGCCGCGGAAGTGCGCTCTGATTGGCTGTCGCCAGAGCCAGGCCCCCGCCCCCCCCTTCTGGAGCGTGGGGAAGGGGAGGAGGCGGCTCGCGTCATTGTCAGGAAGCGCGTGTCCTTGTAAACAGCGGCCACGGGCTGGGTGGCTCGGAGCGCCTGCAGGGGGAGGGGCCATAGGACCCTAGGGTGCGTGAGGAAGGGGGTGCTGGGGCGATCCGAGGCACACCGGGAGAGGTTTCGGGGAGGGTGATGATTTCCCTGGAGTACGCGATAAGGGATACGAGGAATTCGTACTGAGCAAGTGTGTGCGTGGTGGGGGTAGGGGGTGGTCCCGGGATGCACACGGAAAGGCCTGAGTGATCTGGAGTCTTTCAGAGGTGCTGAAGAGCTGAGAATACACTGAGGGACCTTGCAAAGGAGAGACAGGAGGGTTAAGCAAGGTAGATGGGGAAGCGGGGGAGGAGACATCTGACTCAGAAACTGAGTGGGGGTCCTGGGTACAGAAGGGTTGAGGAACTGGAATTTTCCCGGGAGGAGCTGAACCCAGGTAAAATAAGGAGGAGAGATCAAAAGTGTACCCGGGAGAGGCTGGAGGGTCCACTATGCAAAAAATGAGTCAGGGTCCTGGAGCCCACCGGAGAGAGACAGAGTCCCCCACAAGCGGGAAGGGGAAGGCATTGAGAGAAACTAGAAATGCATGAAGTGAGTGAGGGTCCTGGGGTACACTGAGGCAAGGAAAATACGTGGGGTAGAAGATTGGGATACTGTCAGAGGTTGGGGGTCACTGGGGTCATCTGCGAAGCCCCAGTGAAGGAGAGAATTAGAAGGGTCGAGGCACCCTTTCAGAATTGACATAACATTTGAGAGGGTCCCCGGTTGAGACCTGAGAGAAGGAGGGGTCTTTGAGGATCCTGGGGACCTTCCATGATCGGCTCCCCTCTCGTGGGTGCCTGTATACTCCCCACCCCAAAGCCCTCCCCTAATGACCCTGAGGTTGACCGACAGCGTGTCGGCTCCTGGTGCCTAGACCCAGCCCGACGGCTGGGGCGCGGTCGCCCAACCCCACTCCTTCCTTAGAAACAGGCTGGGGAACGAGCGCCGCGGCAGGAAGTGTGGCAACAGCCCCGGGGGACGGAGCCCGGCCCTGCCTCCGTCACTCGAATCCTACGGGACCAGGCGCCCCGCCCTGTGTCCGGCGGGGTTCAGGGCCTCGGAAGAGGAACCTGAGCAGGCGACCCCCGAGGAAGCCAGGGGCGCTGAATAAGCCCAGCTGCCGAGGTCTCCAGTCACCGATCCCCACCCTAGTAATGGTTCAGTCCTCGGAGCCCGCAGGCAATGGAGGAAGCTGGCAGTCCCGGACGATTCCATTGGCCCGAGGGAGGGGGACCCACCGGGGAGCGGGGCCTGGTCGCCATGGCAACAGGCGGGAGTCCGCTGGCCGGACTGGGGGCGGGGCGGCCCCCGGAGTCTCGCCCCGACGCCCATATAAGGGCACAGGAAGGGGTGGGTCTAGCGCTGTCCCGGGGCCGAGGGCCCCGGTATCTGCCAGGTCCCAGGGCACGCCCGGGCCCCCGGACGGCTAGTCCCGACCAGCCCCGGCCGCCGCCCCCGGGGCCCCCACGGCCGCCTGGCCCGGCCCCACCCAGCCGCTCTGAGGCCGCGTCCTGCCAGGCCCTGCCTGGCCCGACCCAGCCTGGCAGGTCCCCGCCTGCCCGCGGGCCTGGGTCGGACTTCGCCCCCAGCCCGACGGGCGAAGAGGGGGCGGGCCAATGCCTCCAGGCGACCCAGGCGCCTGGGCGGGCTGACACGGCCGCCTCTTACCTCGAGCTGGGTGCCCTTACTTTCTGCCAGGAGGTCTGGCACATACGTCCGTAGGGGCTGCGGTGCCCCCTCCTTCACTCATGTGGGTGAGAGGCCCTACTCCTGTTTTAGTATGGGGGCTCCTCACCATCCAGAATACCTAAAGGGGGATCCATTCCCTCACCCTAGGTGTCTCCCTCATCTGAGAGAACCCCTCCAGAGCCCCTTCTCCAGGAATAAGTGAAGCTTTAGATGGCGAGGCTTCGATTTAGACTTAAAGTGGAACTTCCAAGCAGATAGGATACCAGCCACTAGAACCAAAGTCTCTCAGAAAGTGAAGCCTCTATCTTTGGGGAGAAAGATGGAAGTGTCTTTAGGGCAGAGAGACGCTGGGGGAGAGAAGCTAGCCAACAGGTCAAGCACAGAATTCACGAAGTGTGGAGGAGAGAAGCAAAATGAAAGAAGGCAAAAAGAAACTGAGCTTTGCGGGGGCTGGGGAAGTCCAGCAGAGCAGTGGCGCGTTGGGGAGGAAGGTCCCATGAGAAGCTGGGGGTGTCCCCATTTTTGGAGGGTCCTTGTGACCCCTGGGTACCCCCTCCCCTCCTCCCTTGCTTGAACTGCTCCCCTCCCCCGCCCTAGGCTCAAGGGAGATTCCAGTGGCCGCTGAGTCTGGCAGGCACGCTGCCAGGTCTGTGTCTCCCGCCCATGCTAATAACTGCAGCTGACATCTGGCTGGGCCCTGCGGGGGTGCAGCGGGCAGCGTTGGGGGGCTGGGCAGGTCTGACCAGAGGGCAGCATCTCAGGAAGCCAACCTGCAGGTCCCACGGGCCAAGAGGCCACAGTGAGTCAGCCCTGACCAGTGCTGAGGCTGGCCATGACAGAGGAGTCCTGGAGAGAGGTGAGACTGTCCCAATGAGGGTAGAGATGGAGGCCAAGCACCCAGCAAGGAAAAATGGGTGTATGGGGGTGGGGGTTAGGGTAGGGAGAGCTGCAGGGTTGGAGTCATGCAGACAGACAGCACGACTCAGAGACACTTAAGACAAGCAGACAGAGAAATAATTATTTTAATAGCTAACACTTATATGGCTCTTTCCAGGAGAAGGAAATGGCAACCCACTGCAGTATTCTTGCCTGGAGAATTCCATGGACAGAGGAGCCTGGCCCAAAGAATTAGACACCACTGAGTGACTAACACACACACACACATATGGCTCTTACCATAGGCCAGGCACTCTTCTAAGTGGTTTACATAGAATAACTCATTGCCTGCTTCCAACAACCCAGCAAAATATATGCTATTTGCTATTAGCCCTCTTTAAGGGACTAGGCACAGCAAGGTAAGGAACTTGCCTCGTGTCCCATAGCTCAAAGCCCTGGGGTTGACCTAAAACCTGAGCTGTCTGGCTCTAGAGTGTTAGCCACTTTTGTGTAATCACAATCACAGAGGCATGTATGCAGTACCAACTGTATGCTAAGCTCTGCAGGTCCTTTCATAAAGGGTCTCCTTTATGGGGGTTGGGCACAGGACAGAGGGGTGCTGGTGTGTTTGGGGGCAAGACCAGCATGCTGTCTGCACGAGTGTTTGAGCAGGGGGTGGGGATTAGGCCAGGAGGGAGGGCAGGGGCCCAGCTGAGCTGGTACAGCCGGTTCCAGGCCCCTGCCAGTCTCACCCTTGTGGCCTGGGCACCACCCCCTCATGCCGCCCCACTGGCGCCAAGGCCAGCCCCGTGAGGAGGGTGTGAGGAAAGCCCCCTCCTCTGACTGTGCTGAGTGCCCGGACTAGCAGCTGGGTACTGCCCAGGCCATGGGTTTCAAACAAGCATCCGGCTAAGGAGACTGTGCCCAGGCTTTCCTCATGCCCAGGGGCCCAGGACCTGGGGGACTGGATAAGGAGGAAGTTTACCCACCCCCACCCATGGGTCTCTCTGGGGCTTTTGGCCTTGGCAGGAGGGACTTCTCCTTCTTATAAATAGCCTGGTGACCCCCCTCCACCCTGGCCCCACTGGCCAGCAGGGCCCTCACCAGGAAACTGGGCTGGGGGCTGCCTGTGAGTCAGCCAGTGGGCAGGCCAGGGCGAGAACCCGCAAGTCATAGCACCCAGGCTCCCTTGTCCCTGCCCCTGGGTGTGGACAGGCAGCTGGCAGGAAGAGGCTGAGAATCACGGAGGCCCTCCCCCAGGAACCCCTAGCTTGTCAGCCGTATCCCTCCTTCACCTCTGTGGTTTGGGGGGTCCCTATCCCTCTCCTGGGGAGGAAGCAGCTCAGTTTTCTTGGGCAGGAAGGAGAGTCTGTCCTCAGGCTGACTAAGCTGGGCATGAGGGGAGTTTCCCACAAGACTGTTTCTGGTCCCCCCCACACACACACTGCTGGTGAGGTCTTGGGGGGCCTGAACATGGCTGAGATCCCGGGTGCCCCATTTATAGCGGATGTGCTGAGAAAACAGGCCCACATCCCACCAGGGACCTAGGCTGCTGAGCTGGGCCTCCTAGGGGAAGTGACAAAGAGCAGTCTGGGAGGGAGGTGGGGGGAGGTGTTTGGAGAGAGTAAGCGCCAGGATCTCTGGGTGGGGGTAGAGAAGGGCTGGCCAGCCCAGAACCCCACAGTACCTCATCATGGTCCAAGGGCGCGCGCGTGTGTCTGGCTGGCTATGGGTTTGTGTGTGGCTGGCCTGTCAGGGCGTGTGAGAGTGTGTGTGAAGCCTGTCTTCTCAAGGCATGTGTCTGTGTGCTGGCCCAACCCTGCAGGGGTGTGTAGGGCCTGTCTGCTTTGGGTCAGGGGTGGAGGGGGGAGGTGGGTGAGTGTGTCTGTGTGCGTGTGTATGGTCTATATGATATGTTGTATTGTAGCTGGCCTGTATACAGGAGTCTAGGGTGTTCTGGAGTTCTTACTGCTAATCTATTCGTGTCTGGTCTGTACGTGTATGTGTGTCTGTGTGTGAGGTCCATGGCTTGCCTGTGTGAGGTCTGTGTGTGAGGTCCGTGGCTGGTGTGTGTCTGTGACCGTGTGTGTGTGTCCATGTGGGCTCTGTGGCTGGTGTGTATGTGTGCATGTGTTAGTCAACAGGTTCTGTCAGGGTGTCCTTGTGCCAGCGTGTTAATGAATATCCGACTGGGGCCTGTCCATGCTTCTCTGGGTTGGGTGTGACTATCTGGCCAGACTGTGTCTGTGAATATGTCAGTCTGTCCACTTTCATATGCCCAGTCTGTCAGGGGGTCTGACGTGTGTGTTATCAGTGAGGACTTAGTGTGTATCTATAAGGCTGATTTCTCGTGTCCTCAGAGCTTGTCTGAGTATGGATGCAAGCAACTGTGTGTGTGCTGTGGGGGGGTGGCGGCTGGGGCTCTCTGTCATGGTCTGTATGTGTCCTTCCTGTCCTCTCCATACGTTTATGATTGTCTCTTTCACCTCTGAGTTGTCTTTTTGAATTGATCTTGCTAGTGTGTGCACGTGTGTATGCCTTTGTGGCCTTCTCCGGTGTGTCAGGATCTAACAGTGTCTGAACATCTCTTGTGCACCTCTTGGGGCACTTGCATTGAAAGTGACCGTCCCTTATCTCTGAGTCTATCCACATGCCTGTATTGCCCACTTGTGTCTGTGTGTCTGTCCTGCCTGTTTCTGGCCTGTCACATTTGTCTCAGGACATGCAACTGTCTGCCAGGCTGTGCACTTCTCACCTGAATGTCAATATCCTTGTGTTTGTGCTTGTCAGTGTGTCCATTTTGCCTGTACGCTGAGTTCACTTATCTGTGTTACCTTTATGCTTCTGGCCTGTCAGTATCTTCGTTTGGCAGCATTTCGGTCTTCCTCTTTGGCCTACCCTGTCACCGCGTCTGCATTTGACAGCCGTCTTTACCCAGATTTGTGTCTGACCCTGTCAGTGTGTCCCCGTTTGGCAATCCGTCTGTGGCCAGGGTGACAGGAGTTTTGTGTGTGTAGACTGGCTTTCTCTCGGGGTGACTGTGTATGTGTATGCTCCTTGCCGCCCCTCCGAGTCTGGCTGCTCTGGGCCGTGTTTACTCTGCCCCCAGCCGACTGCTGTCCTGCCCGGGGAGGGGCTGACTCTCCCGTCTGTCCAGCCAGGAGTCCACAGGATGTTCCCGAGACGCTGTCTCCGCCGACATCCCCTCCCTTGGGCCACCCTCGGGTCAGGACCCAGGCGTCCAGGACGGTGGGGGTGGGGCCACAGCTTATGTGGGGGGGGCATGTCAGGGCCCCGGAATGAGGGTGGGGGGGGGTGGGGAGGCGACGGGCCCAACAGGTTCCGCCTCATTCCTGCCCCGCCTCTCACTTCCTGGGTGCCTGCCCCGGGCAGGGGGTGGACGGACGGGATGAACCCTATGGCCTCAGAGCGCCTGGGTGGGGCATGGACTGCCCCACAAGGACTCACTTCTGCTGGGCACCCGGCACCCAGGCCTGGGAGACAGGAGGAGCCTGGGTCCTTTTACCGACCAAGCCCCCTTCTCTGCTCCTGTGCCCAGCTCTGGAAACAAAGTTTCCCATCTATTATTCACCTAATCTCACAATGCCGCAATAAACTGCTCAAAATTATCCCCCATTTTCAGATGGGGAACCTTGAGAACCAGAGAGCAATGAGGGCAGAGGCAGGATTTGAACCCAGCTCTGTACATGCCACCCAAGAGTCCCCCAGTCAGCTCACCAACAGCCTTCCCTCCCCTCTCTAAAAATGGTACGTGTGGGGAGTACGAACCCAGGCCCCCACGAGGCCCGGCTCAAGGGGGCGCCTGGCTCGCTCTGAGTCAAAAGGGGCCCCTGGACGAAATGAATAAGAAAACGGCTTTAACCGTTTCATCGCCAACGGGCTCTGCCAAAACTTCCTGTGGGCTTGAGGGGGAGGGGTTGGGGACTTGGTTCCCGGAGGGTTTTGGGGGGGTAGATACTGCCAATTCAGGGGTGGGGGAAAACGCCTCTAGTGACCTTGGTGAGAGGTGGCTAAGGGAAAACACTACACACCGACCCTCGCTGGAGGGAGAGCCCCACCCTTCAAGCTCCAGGTCCCCAGTACTGGGTTCTCAGCCCCCACTGCCTGGAAGGGGGTCTCAGAGTCCACAGCCCCCTCCCCAGGGGCTTGAGTCACCCACGGGGAAAAGCCGCGAGGGGTGAGTCACGGGGTGGAGAAGGGGGAGCGAGGTCTGCTGTGGCCAGGGGACCCTCAGGCTGGCCTGAGTCACACACGTCCCGGCCTCGCTGACCCCAGCCCCTTCCCCGGAGATTAGGAGCGGGAAGCCCATTATCGGTGGACTGTGGAGTTAAAGGAAGAGCCGGGACGGGGGAGGAAGCACGCGCCCAGGCGCGCGGGAAGCTCCGGTTCCCATGGTAACTGGGGGGGGGGGTCTGTCAGCTCGGTGGCGGGGTTCCTCCCTCGTCAGGGACGGTCCCCGAGCACTGGGGAAGCCCCCGCGCGCTCTGTCGAGGGGCCACAAGTTTCAGGTCAGGCAGGAAGGGGTTAACGGCGCTGCGTCCCGCCCCACCCCCCCCCGCCAGGGTTTCACCCGCGCCCAACTGTCCCGGCAGGGTGGGGCTGCGCCCAGCGCTCCCCCGCGCGCCCAACCCCCGCGGCTGCCCACGCACGCACGCACGCACACACGCACGCACGCACGCACGCACGCAGCTAGCCTATTTCCACTCTCTCCCCGCGCTCGCAGGCACGACCGCGTCGGGCTCCACGCAGGCAGCGACCCCCGTCGTGCCTCACGTCACGCACGACGCACGCGCCCCCGCAGCGCAGGGAGCGGGGCCCAGAGCAGCAGAGCTCGGGGGTTTTTTACACCCCCGGAGCATGTCACTGCCTCTGCCTCCGCTAAGTACGCTGTCTTGTGTGACTTTGACACCCCCCCACAAGGTCACAAACTCTCGATCTACAGTGTCACACGGATACAAACCTGCCACACGTTGGCACAAACCTTCACTAATCCAGCCAGTCCCGCAGCGAATGCGGGCAGGGTCACACTGTCACACGCCGTTTGTGGTAGGGACACAGGGCCATCTTCATACACAGGTGACATATACACTCCTATAAAGCCACACCAACAACACAAAGACGCAAACAGATAAAGTCTCGGACCTCAGGAATCCAGTTGTCATGCAGCCACTCCCCTCACATGGAGACTGTAGAGTCACAGACACATTGTGGGGACAGACTCGATGGTCATACTGTCCGCGTATATCACAGGGCACAGAAAGTAAGTCAAACCCACAAGGCTGCATACAGGGACACCAGATTGTCTCGGGGACATGGGCAAACCAAGGCCACCCATGACAGCCTCATGCTATCGCAGAAAAACACATGACATAAAGTAGGACACGGTCACAGAAACAAAGGCATACTGAAGTACTGATTATCAGTCATTCACTACTTACACAAAGAATGACACAGGGATATAGACACAAAGGTTTTCCCTGGTAGCTCAGTCGGTAAAGAATCTGCCTGCAGTGCAGGAGACCCCAGTTTGATCCTTGGGTCAGGAAGATCCCCTAGCGAAGGAAATGGCAACCCACTCGTGTTTTTGCCTGGAAAATCCTATGGACAGAGGAGCTTGGCAGGCTACAGACCATGGGGGTCCCAAGAGCCCCACACGACTTAGCGACTAAACCAGCACCAAGGTCCCATAAAGAAAAACACGTGCCCTAGTCCCTGACAGCACACCCCTCCTCCAAAAAAACCCCACCAAATCACACACGCATAGCCTGTTGTGTAAATTCCCAGGGCCTCAAGACTCACCAAGACACAGGTCGATGCAGACACAGGCCTGTGCACACACAATCACAGACCCACCATTTCTCATCTACATAGCCGTGAACACATTTCACATGGACTCAGAGATACATATACAGACACGAGGAGGGGAGGAGGTCAGGATGGGAGTCCAGGCAGAATGTCAGTGTCTGGAGTGTAGAAAACCTGCCAGAGTCCCTCATGATATGGGGTGGGGCATGGTGTCCACCCTGAGGCTGTGATCACTTTCCGAGGGGAGCGGCACCATCTCCAACAGTGTGAATTTAAGGGTCCCCATCCCAGCTCTCATGACTGGGTCTCTGCCCAGATGTGAAGGCCAGAGGGGGCGGGCGGGGGTCCAGCTGTGGCCACAGGGAGGGGTTGACTCACCCGCTTCCCAGCAGTACAGCCCAGGCTGGGCCCAGCTGTTCCTGGAAACAGAGGGGAAAGGAGGGGGTGGGGTCCCCAAACCAGCTGGGGGCTGCTGGCCCAGACCAGCATCTCTGTCCTTAATGGAGGCCTTCAGATCATTCCCCAAACTTTGGGGCTCTCTCCATCAAAATGGGGCTTTGAATCTTTTCCCCAAATAAAAGATCCCTGCTTCAGAATGAAGGTTTGTAACCGGTCTCCTTGGAGGGCGCACGGATGCCTTCAACAGCGGGGTTCCCTGTGTCCCATTATTAGGGATTGCTGCTCTTCACCACAGTAGGGAACTCCTTTTCCCCTCCAACATAAGATTCCTTGCCGCCCCAAATGGAGGGTTGTGACTCCTTCAAAGTGAGGGTACCCAGACCTTCCTTTAAATCTGGGGACTTTGGGGTCCCTGAATATCTATAACGCCTATAATATCACGGCAACGTTAAAACAATTCAAGTCCATGCTCCAGATATTTAGATCCCTCCTAAACATCAAGATCCCTGCGGGTCTTGCAAATATTGGGGACCCCACTCCCAATATTTGGCGGTCCCAGCACGTCCCCCGACATTGGGTGACTACATCCTCTCACAAATATTCCCAGCCTCCCAGCCTTGTCACAGCCGTAGTTTCGGCTCACCTTCCATTTCTGCCAGGTGGCAGGCCCCCCCCCCCCCGTTTCACCCTATTGGCAGCACCCTCTCCCTTGACGGGTGCGGGTAGCGAATAAATGGCAGTTGTTCTCACGCCCGCCGGAAGAAGCCCAGTCCGGAAGCCCGCACTGCCGGCCCTTGTCCCCTTCCTCCCTATTCCTTCCCTCGGCTCTGCTCCCAGAGGATGGAGACTGAAAACGACTCGGGAAGGGGATGTGGGTGTGTAGACGAGCCTCCAAGGTCCTTGCGTGTGTGCGGTCGCACGTTTGAGTGGGCTGTAAGCTGGAGTCTGTGCTGAAGTGATTGTGTTCCCGCGATACTGCGGGAAGAGGGAATGCAGGGAGGGGGTGTTAAGAGGGGAGCTATTATCATCCTGCCCGAATTGCTGGGGTAAGGCGGGGGCGCGGGTAGGAGTCGCCAGAACCAGACTCCAGGTTGCAGGGAGCAGCTCTCCTTCTTTCAGACCTAGACCCACCCCCAAAGCAGAGCCCGCCCCTCCCTCTGGGTACAGCTAATAACCTCTAATTACTACTCATTACCTCGCCCGCCCCGCGGGGGAGGGACTGCAAGGGAACTCAGGCGTCAGAGGACGCCGGCCAGGGCTTTACCCGCCTCCCAGGCCCCCAAGCCGGATCCACCCAGAACCTCTTTCCTCTCTTGCGCACCGGGAATTATGAGAGCCCTTGCTACCTACAGTCGTGGAGATTCCAACCAACTATATAGTTAAATCGCTTAGCGCAGAGCTGCATTCTGTAGGCACTCTATAAATAGTGACTGCGAGTTTATTGTTACGTAGTACTGTTAGCATTTTCCTTTTAAGCCTTCTTCACTGCCCAGGGGTCTCAGAGTAGGCCCGTCGTTTCCCCTCTAGGCTGCGTTCCTGCGGTCCGGGCGCCCCCTGGTGGGCCGAGGCGACCAGGCCGGCCCGGTAATGGGTTCTGAGGCGCAGGGCTCAGAGAGGGGAAAGGGCTGGGAAAGCTTAGTGAAGGACGGATTCAGGGTAGGCAAGTATGTCTGTTCACTACCCAGGACTAACTATCCTGCCCTTGACTTAGGACCCGAATCCCCTTGTCTACCCTTGGGCAAGACTATCAAATCCTTGCCGCTGGGAAGAAACTTTAGTGTTACCTAAGTCCATAGAATATGTTATGGCCTGCCCTTCTCCCGCGCAAAGGCTCCGATCATAATGTGGTTAGACAGCAGAATTTCTTTCAGCTGAAGGGAAAGGACGTGAATGCGCCTGTATAACAGGGTGGGGCAACTCCACCTCGGTTGAGGAAAGACGGCGAGGTCTTCACTACCTCAAAAAGAGCTCGGGGAGGAAAAGAGGCGAGGCCACCCTTGGGATGCGCAAGGTTGGCCCAGACTGACCCCTAGCGGCACTACAGCGCTCAAACGGCTTCCCGGATCCAACATGGCGGGTCTGAAGGCCTGAGCTGGAGCCTGGAGGAGATCACGTGTCTAGGGCGGGGCCTGCGCCTAGGGGGCGGGGCGGGGCTCTAGGCCGAGCGGGAGGTCGGGGCTGCTGGCGCTCGCTGTTGGCTGATCTGGACGCCGCTGCGGTGGCGGGGCTGCACGGCCGGGGTCGAATCCGATCGGGAGCCATGAGCATGGACAAGGAAGAACTATGCGGGTCTCTGCTCACCTGGGTAGGTCGGGGGCGGGGCCAGGGACAGGTGTACGCCAACTTGGCTCTGTCCACCCACTCCGTCCTGGGGCTGGGAGGAGGAGGGGGTCGTCGGCCTGCTAGGTAGTGGAACTCTGGCCTGAGCACCTGCCCCGTCACGTGGCAGTTTTGCTGGAAAGCACAGGTGAGGCCACGCCCCTTTGTGGCTGGGTCTTGTAGAAGGGGAGGGCCCAGGTGAGGTGGCCTGGTCACGTGGTGCCTATGGGGACCAGGTGACTTGTGATTCTGCCCTCGCTTGGTTGCGCGGAGTTTGTTCGGCAGCGGTAGAGTGAGGCCACGCCCCCTCTGGTCGGTCCAGGTGAGCAGAGGCCACACCCCCACGGAGCTGGCTTGCTGGAGCAACTGGCCAGCAACTTCCGCCCAACCTTGTGAGGGTCCTGCTGACAGGATAAGTCTGCGAAAGGGGCGTGGTTCCTTGGTCCCGGCCCCTGATTCTGGTTGTTGTACTTTCCTCTGCTCCCTCAGCTGCAGACGTTCAATGTCCCGCCCCCCTGTACCAGCCCCCAGGACCTGAGCAGTGGCCTGGCAGTAGCCTTTGTGCTGAACCAGATGTGAGTGGGGCTGAGGGGGAGGGTTCCAAAGGAATCCTCCAGCAGCTCATCCCACCTTCTCACCCCCAGAGACCCTTCCTGGTTCAACGAAGCGTGGCTCCAGGGCATTTCAGAGGACCCAGGTCCCAACCGGAGGCTGAAGGTGACAGGTGGACTCAGGAATGGGGGACAGACTGGTGAAGAGTTGATCAGGGACCGGTCAGTTAGATATATCCTGGGTGATGGACAGGAAGAGAGACAGTTGTATGGGGACCAGCTAACTATGTATTTGTTCATTCATTCTTGTATTAAGCAGGCCTGGGTGTGCAGCAAGGAGTAACACAGACAAAAAACTGCATACACAAGCATTAACATTGACTTCTAATAGCAGTTAGCTCTATGAAGAAATAAAAGCTGGGTCGTGAGAGACAGCCAACTGAGAATGGGTGGGTGGTTACTCTAGACGGGCTGATTTCCAATGTGAGATTTGGAGGAATGGGATTCCAGACTCCAGGAAAAATTGGAAAGGCCTTCAGTTGGGAATAAGCTTGGTGTGATCGAGAAATGAATGGCAGGGAGGTTAGAACAGAAAGCAGGAGTGTAGGCATGGTAGATGAGGTCATCAGGGACCTGGCAGGCTGGAGCAGGGAGGTAGATTCTATTTTAAGCTGTGTAAAGTCAAGAAAGGATTTTAGTAGAGGAAAGACACAAACCTGGCTGGGGCTTTGAAAAACTCCCCCTGGCTGTTTGTAGAGGAATGGAGGGCAAGCAGCAAGACTGGAAGCTGTTGTAACCATTCACGTGAAAGAAGATGATGGTTAGGGTCAAAGGGTAGTGGGGCAGGTGGTGAGAAGTGACTGGATCTGTGGGACACGTAAATAATATGGGCAGGTGGAGAAGAGCAGGCAGTCAGACAGGTCAGTCCTAGGAGGGCGGACATTGAGACAGAGAATGGGACCAAACAGGATGAGACGACCAGGGATTAGGAGGTGAGGCAGAGAAGAAGAGGATGAGCTAGACAGGTTCAGGGTGGGGTCTGCCTGGCCCCTTCTGGGGGGCTTTCAGACCCTGGACACAACTCCTTGCCCCTCCCCAGGTCAGCAATCTGAAGGCGATCTTACAGAGCCTAGTGGAGTACTCTCAGGATGTGAGTAACTGTAAAGGGATTTAGTGGGTTAGGTTGGGAGGAGCGGGGGGGTGGGGGGGAATCCTTGAGCCCCTGATACCCCTTCATCCCCCCATCCTCAGGTCCTGGGGCATCCCATTTTGGAGCAGCACCTTCCAGATGTGAGCCTCATTGGCGAGTTCTCAGACCCAGAAGAGCTTGGCAAGCTGCTTCAGCTGGTTCTGGGTTGTGCCATCAGTTGCGAGAAAAAGCAGGGTATGGGAGGTTAGGGGTGGTCCCTAATGGGAAGACCTGAGAAAACCCTCCTTGCCTCTCCGACCCTCGCCTCAGTCTCCCCCACCTTGACCCTCAGAACACATCCAGAGAATCATGACACTAGAGGAATCCGTTCAGCATGTGGTGATGGAAGCCATCCAGGAGGTAGGTGGGGGTGCCCACTGTGGGAAGGAGCTTCAGGGGAGGGGACATTTCCAGGGCAGAGGCAGCTGGGCACAGGCTCTGCCCTGGTAAGGCCTGGGCTCTGTGTGGAACTCAGTTGGCCAGATTTCTCTGTCTCATGTGTCTGCCAGCCTCTCCCAGCTCGAAGTCACAACCTACCATGCTAAAAGGGCCAGGCCTCAGGAATTCTCAGATGGTCCAGTGGTTAGGAATGAATGCTTCCACTGCCATGGCCTGGGTTCAGTTCCTTCTCTGGATCTAGGATCTCAAATACTTTACAGTGCAGCTGGGAGCTGGGGGGAAGGACCAGGACTCCCTGTTTGTTGGACATATGGGGCAGCCTCTGGACTGGGGTTGTTTTTGAAGGACGAGGATTCTTGGGCTGGATTGTAGGAACTTTGGAGTCTGCCCTCAGAGGCCCCAGCTCATCTCAGTGTTCTCCCACTGCCCTCTCCCCTCCCTCCAGCTCATGACCAAAGACACCTCTGACTCCCTGTCACCAGAAACATATGGGAACTTTGATAGCCAGGTAAAGGGTGGGGACCTTGTTAAAGTCCACCCCTCTTACTGATTTTCCAGGGCTGCCTAAGGAGGAGGGGCTTGACCTTAAGCCTGTAAACCACTCCCATCCCCCAGGATCCTAGTCTCTTGCCAGGTCCCCAGGGCTCCCGAGTTGCCTTTCCTCCAGTCCCCTCAGGTCCAAGCTCTCTCTTAGATCTGAGGGTTTGTCAGCTCCCTCTGCTCTGTCCCTGGAGATCCCAGCCTCCCTTTCTGCATCCTCCTCCCCTGGATCCCTGAATTTTTTTCTTCTCCCCGTCCCTCCACTCCTCTCATCAGTCCCGCAGGTACTACTTCCTGAGTGAGGAGGCTGATGAGGGGGACGAGCTGCGGCAGCGCTGTTTGGATCTGGAGCGGCAGGTGGGGCCGAGATGGGAGTTCTCAGGTGCTCCCAGGGTAGGGTTGCCCGCACAGCCTCCCCTCCCAGCTCCAGCTTATCTGTATGCCCTGCCTGCCCGCAGCTGGTTCTCCTGTCAGAGGAGAAGCAGAGCCTGGCTCAGGAAAATTCGGTTCTAAGGGAGCGGGTGGGCAGGCCCGAGGATGAGGGCGCCAGCGGCCTCACTGCCAAGAAGCTGCTGCTCCTGCAGACCCAGTTGGAGCAGCTGCAGGAAGAGAACTTCAGGTATGGCCAGGCGGGGGACAGGGCCAGCAGACCAGGGGCCTGGGGCAGGTACAGTCCCTTTATGTGACGCTTCCGCCATCCCCCAGGCTGGAGAGTGGCAGGGAGGACGAGCGCATGCGCTGTGTGGAGCTGGAGCGGGAGGTTGCCGAGCTGCAGCAGCGGAACCAAGCGCTGACCAGCCTGGCCCAGGAGGCGCAGGCTCTGAAGGATGAGATGGATGAGCTTAGGTGAGTGGCAGGTCCCCACTGCCAGATTGCCTCTCTGACGTCACTGTACCTCTGTAACCCCCAAATTCCTAGTGAGCCCTCACAATGCCCCATAGACTCTAAAGTACTGCCCTGAACACTGCAGCACTATCCTGGAACCCATCATGTCCTCTGGAGAACACCAAAGTCCCTGGATCCATGGTGGCCCCCCAGGACCCCACGATGCAATAACTTTGCCCTTGGTGACACCTCTGACCCCCCATCTCATGACTATCCCTTCTTATGATGCCACAGCATCCCTGAAACCGCAAAGTGCATTGTGGGCCCCCATAGTACCCACCCCTGAACCTCAATGTGCCTTCTGTAGCCTCAAAGAGCTCCCTTGTGATCCCTATGACACCTCTGTAATGTTAAAAGTTCCTAGTGAGCCCCTACCATATCTTCAAGAACCCCATATTGCTGTGCCTCAGAGATCTCCCATGACCCCTCCATGGCCCCTGCACCCACAATGCCCTTATTGGCCCCACAGCCATCTCATGACCCCAGAGTGTCCAAGGAGGCTCCTCAGATCCTCTGGGCCCCATCATTCCTCTTGTAACCCCAGTCGTTTTGTGTCTTCCAGAAAACCCCTGATTTTAATCTTGGGGTAACCATTGATGTTTGGGGCTTCCCAGGTGGCTCACTGGTAAAGAATCTGCCTGCCAATGTGGGAGACACATGAGATGTGGGTTCCATCCCTAGGTCGGGGAGATCCCCTGGAGAAGGAAATGGCAACCCACTCCAGTATTCTTGCCTAGAAAAATCGCATGGACAGAGGAGCCGTGGGGTCCCAAAGAGTCAGACATGACTGAGCCACCGAGCACGAACACAACCATTTATGTTTAGGTCTTCCTTTATGCTCCCTAATGATCCCCCAACATCACCAGGCCCCGCTGACCCCTGACCTTCGTGAACCAAATGCCCAAGGCTGACCTGACACCTTCCCCTGCCCTGAGGGCCTCGCATCCAAGCTGAACCCTAGCAGACCCAAGCAGACCCCCACCTCCTCTTCCCACTTGCCCCGGCCCCCCAGGCAGTCCTCCGAGCGTGCCGGGCAGCTGGAAGCCACGCTGAACAGCTGCAGGCGCCGCCTGGGCGAGCTGCGGGAGCTTCGGCGGCAGGTGCGGCAGCTGGAGGAGTGCAACGCCAGCCACGCGGAGCGCACACGACAGCTGGAGGAAGAACTACGCCGGGCCGGATCCCTGCGTGCCCAGCTAGAGGCGCAGCGGCGACAGGTGTGGGTGGGAGCCTGGACCCGGACTGGGGTGGGGTCTCCTCTAGGCTGGCTACTGACTTTGGCCTACCCTCAGCAGAGTGCTGAGCCAGTCCACCCAGAGCCCGCCCCCTCGTTTACGTAGAGGCCACACCCTCTAGACTGGACAGCTCTGCTCTAGCTTTGCAAGCCCCGCCTCTTCACTTAAGCCCCGCCTCTTCCAAGTCTCTTTCTGCTGGTCCCTCTGGCCCCGCCCTTTCACCTTGTACTCAGTCCCTGTCCCTCCCTCTCACCCTGTAGTCTTCTCCCCTCGCCTCTGTTCAGGTTCAGGAACTGCAGGGCAAACGGCAAGAGGAGGCCATGAAGGCTGAGAAATGGCTATTCGAGTGCCGCAATCTGGAGGAAAAGTATGAGTCGGTGACAAAGGAGAAGGAGGTGAGACTGAGGTCCTACTGCCCAAGCCTCACCCTGCCCATCAAGGCAAAGCCCATTTCCCAGGAGGCCGATCCTGCCTCAAGTGGCCTGTTGCACCCTGTCCCTCCAGCGGCTGTTGGCAGAGCGGGACTCCCTGCGGGAGGCCAATGAGGAGCTGCGCTGCGCCCAGATGCAGCCTCGGGGGCTGGCCCAGGCCGGTGAGTTGGAGGTTCATCCCAGGGCCTGGGAGAGCGCTGGCCTGGAGCCTTACCTGGCCACATGCGCTGTTAGGGCAAACAGAAAAGGCAGTGCCCAGGGCTTGTCTAGTTTGGGGTCGCAGAGCGAGGCCATGCTGGAGGGAGTCTCAAGTGGAAAGAGGTGATGTGGCCCAATGGAAAGCAGCAAGAGCTGTCCTTCGGGGCTCTAAGGCGGTGAGCAAAGGCAAACTCAGGCCAAATATCATGGCTCCCTTTCAACCTGGGTGTGGGGTTTGTGTCAAGTCAGGCATTGGCCAAACTTGAGTCCCCAAAGATGCTTCATCCAAGGATCCTAGGGATGGGGACAAGAACTGTGGCACCACCTGAAGACTTTTCTCACATTCTCCAGACCCCTCACTGGATCCCACCTCACCGGCTGTGGGAAACTTAGCAGCTGAGATCCTTCCTGCAGAGCTCAGGTATCCAGGGGTCAGTCACTCAGAGCTCTGGTCCCACTGGAGCCTGCCAGTTCCCACCCTGAACCCCGTTCCCACCCTCAACCCCATCCCCAAAACAGGTACTTACCACTTGCCAGACCTGCTCAGCTTGGTTCCCAAGTCCTAGCCAAGCTTTTTTTCCTCCACCCTATGGACTGTAGTCAGAGAAGGCAATGACACCCCACTCCAGTACTCTTGCCTGGAAAATCCCATGGACGGAGGAGCCTGGTAGGCTCCAGTCCATGGGGTCGCTGGGAGTCGGATACGACTGAGTGACTTCACTTTCACTTTTCACTTTCATGCATTGGAGAAGGAAATGGCAACCTACTCCAGTGTTCTTGCCTGGAGAATCGCAGGGACGGGGGAGCCTGGTGGGCTGCCGTCTATGGGGTCACACAGAGTCGGACACGACTGAAGTGACTTAGCATAGCATAGCATGGACTGTAGTCCACCAGGCTTCTCCATCCATGGAATTCTCCAGGCAAGAATACTGGAATTGGTTGCCATTCCCTTCTCCAGGGGAATCTTCCTGACCCAGGGATCCAACCCAGGTCTCCTACATTGAAAGCAGATTCTTAACCATCTGAGCCACCAGGGGAGTCCTTTATGCTCACCCACTTCTAATTCTGCTTTTACCTGTCTGGGACTCTAGCCCTGTTGGTGGCTCCCCTCACCTCTTTGGGATCGACCCTCAGTGCACCAATTAGATCCAACTTATCTGTCTCCACTGCCCAGGCAAAAATCCTTTGCTGGGCACCGCCCACATCAGGTTCTGCCCCCAGGACACAGCCCTGTTCTCAGTGTATTCCCTACTGGGATCAGTGTCCTATATCCTGCCCACATGAACTCCCAGTCCAGCTTTCCTCTTTGCAGTGTTTTCCTATCCCGGAGCCCCATCTCAGTGCTCATGGCTCCGTCCACTTTGTGCCACCCCACCAGCGCTCCGCCCACCCACTCCTAGGCTCAGTCCCAGGTACTCTAACCCTACCCTAGGGTCTGACTGGGCCCTTCGCCTGGGCTTTGTCCCTCTCCCGGCCCCGTCCACCCAGTTTCCCTCCCGGAGCCCTGTAGGCCTGAGTGGTGACCCATCCCCAGCCCTGCTCACTCCTTCCCCATCCCCAGGGAAACACTCCTGCGACTTCAATTGGAGAACAAGCGCCTGTGCCAGCAGGAGGCGGCCGACAGGGAACGGCAGGAGGAGCTGCAGCGCCACCTGGAGGAGGCCAACCGTGCGCGCCACGGCCTGGAGACGCAGCACCGGTGAGGACCCTGCAGAGGAGGGCCTCCCCCTTAAGCTTGGAGGGGGAGTGAGGGAGGGCGCAGGCACTGAGCGGGGCCCCCACCTCCGCAGGCTGAACCAGCAGCAGCTGTCGGAGCTGAGGGCCCAGGTGGAGGACCTTCAGAAGGCCCTACAGGAGCAGGGGGGCAAGACTGAGGACGTGAGTGCCCACCTCCTCCCTGCCTGGCCCTCCCCTGTGCCCACCACTAACCCTCTTCTCTCTCCCCACTGCTGCCTGGTGCCCTGTGAAGTCCATAGTAAGTACCTTGGGCTCAGAGTGCCACTCCCAACCCTCACCCGCCAAGAAGGTTGGGACCTCTGGACACCTCATCCCCACACTCACCCAGCGCCTCTTCTCTCCTCCAGTCAATCCTGCTGAAGAAGAAGTTGGAGGAACATCTGTGAGTCGGGTGGGGGGAAAGATTGGGGCAAAGATGTAGGGGATGGATCTGGTGTCCATGGGGAGTTGTTTATGAGGCCAGGGGGTCAGCTGACACACAGACTAAAGTGTCAGCTCCCCTGGGGTCTTATAGACCAGAGGAAGGTGTGTGGAGTATTTTGGGGGAACAATTGGGAGTCACTCAGGGAATTTCAGCAAGGTTGTGTGACAAAGTGATAGTCAGCTTTTATTACTTTTTTGCATTGCAAAAAAAAAAAAAAACAACTTTTTTTTTTTTTTTCATTTTTGAAAACACAGCTCAGCTTGTGGGATCTTAGTTCCCCAACCAGGGATAAAACCTGGGTCCACAGCTGTGAAAGCTCCACGTCCTAACCACTGGACCACTAGGGAATTCCCAAAAAATAAAGTTCTTTATTAAAAGAACTTTCTTAAATAAATAAAGAAACTATTTTAGATAGCTATCACAATTATAATTTAAAAACCAAAAGGTATACCAAGTTATACAGAAATAAAGGGTAAACATCTCAGTCTTCCCTCATTAACTCAGTTTCTGCCCCATTCCAGCCCCATTTCTATTAGTTCATTATGGAAAATTTTCTAGAATTTTTAAAGCAAATTCAAATGAATGTGAATATAGCTTTTTACTCTCATTCCTAATTTACACAAAAGGTAGTATAATATGTACACTTTGCTTTCCCTACTTAACCAGTTAACTGGGGAAATTTCTTCGTATGAATAAATAAAGGGAGACCTTATTATTAATTTCTTGATATAGCAGTTTTTGTCAGCTGGGGTTCCATGGGGAAACTGGACCTTACAGAAAATGATTTTCATGACTATTCTCTCAGTTCTGCCAAGACTGGAATGTACCTAATGCCAACCTAGAGCACAGAAAGGTATTTCCTTATAGAGGATGAATACCTGGAGGCATTAGGGCTTAATTCTGTAGAATTCTGGTCTAGAAGGGCTGGCATATAGCATTTTTTTGGTAATATCATAATTGATTTAATTCATTCTTTCTAGGCATTTGCGATTTCAATGTGTGCAACAAAGTAAAATCTTATATATGTATCATTTTGTTTGTGTGCAAATATATCACACACACACACAAAGGAATGGGTGGCTCCCAGGGCATATGGGTTTGTAATTTTAGTAGATATAGCCGAAGGTTCACTATTAGATGTTATACCATGTTCCAAGTCCATAATACATGATATTAGTCTCACTTATAGGGATCTTTGGGGTTTTGCCCCAGGTGGCAGAGTGCAAACTATTAGCTTGTATTTCCTTTCATTAGAAGAGATTTGCATTCTAGAGAGATCCCTGGCTGCTGGGTGGGGAATGGAACTAAAGAGCTGAGAATAGAAGGCTGGCAAGGGATGATGGTGCCTGGACCACCATGTGGGCTGTGGAATGGAGAGAAGTGGACAGATGGGGGAGGGAGGGCTGGTGCAGGGGCCACCTGGTGAGGGTCATGGAGGGTTGTGGCTCTGATGGCTGAAGAGATGGCGGTGCCGGGACACATAGCCCCCAGGCTTGGAGTCAGGTGGAGAGGTCTGCAGGAACACTTCTGGGAAGCAGAGAAATGGGCCTGGAACTGAGACTGCCTCTGGCTCCCCACCTGCAGGCAGAAGCTGCATGAAGCAGATCTGGAGCTGCAGCGGAAGCGCGAGTACATCGAGGAACTGGAGCCCCCCAACGACAGCAGCAGTGAGGGGGGCGCTCAGTGGCCTGGATGGGTGGGGGGAGCCCCCAAGCTCAGCACAGAGCTTAGGGGCCACCTTGACCCCCAGCAGCCCGGCGTATCGAGGAGCTTCAGCACAGCCTGCAAAAGAAGGACGAGGACTTACGGGCCGTGGAGGAGCGGTACCGCCGCTATGTGGACAGGGCGCGTACGGTGAGGATGCTGGGTGCCCCAATGGCCTCCTGCCCAGACCACTGCTGCCCACCTGGCAACTCTCTGCCTCCTGGCCCCATGCCTGTCCTGCCGCATCATGTCACAGACTTCTGCATCATGGCCGGTGGGGCCAAGGTCACCTTGACTGTGTCTTTCCCCACCCCTAGGTCATACAGACCCTGGAACCCAAGCAGCAGCCACCTGGCGGGGCTCCCCTAGATCTCCATGCCCTGAGGACACAGCTCCGGGAGCGGGACGTCCGAATTCGGCACCTGGAGGTTGGTGTCCTAACCCCTTCTCACTGCCACCAGTATATCCAGTCCCTTGACTATTCCCTCCTTAGCAGATGGACTTTGACAAGAGTCGAAGTCAGCGGGAGCAGGAAGAAAAGCTGCTCATCAGTGCCTGGTATAATATGGTGAGTTCACCATCACCTGCCTGAAGTACTGGGAGCATGGAGGGTGCTGGTGTCCTGGAGGCTCATCTGACTCCAGCTGTGCCCCTCCCTCCCTCCCTCCAGGGCATGGCTCTACAGCAGCGAGCTGGGGAAGAGCGGGCCCCTGCCCATGCTCAGTCATTCCTGGCACAGCAGCGGCTGGCCACCAACGCTCGCCGTGGACCCCTGGGACGCCTAGCAACCCTGAACATGCGCCCTGCCGACAAGCACTGATGGATCGCAGGATCCTGCCACCTGCCCAGCTTAATCCACCCTGGATTCCCCCAACTCACAGGGGGCCCAGAATTATGCCTCAGCTGGTTGCTTGAGAGCCTTGAAGTCACAGTCTCTGCCCCTTTCTCTCTCAGCTGGGACAAGAGTGTAGGAGGCAGGTGGGAGGCTAGAATGGGCCTACTCTTTTTAGCAATGTGATTCTTATTCTTGATTTTCTCCCTGGGGTTAGTGAGCTGCCAGGGGATAGAGTGATTTTATATTTGAGAAGAAAAATAATAAAGACTTTTAATCTGACCTGGCTGGACTCTGGGCACTGAGGGCAGGGGGAGATGGTGGGCAAGGGGCTAAGATCATTGCTTTTAAGAAAAGGCTGGCTTATGTTCTTTGTTGGTTTTTTTTTTTTTGTGGCTGAGCTGGGTCTTCATTTTGGCGCAGGATTTCTTTAGTTGTGGCGAGTGGGAGCTATTTTTGTTGTGGAGCACGGGCTCTAGAGTGTGTGGGCTCAGTAGTTGTGGCCCAGGGGCTTAGTTGTTCTGAAGTATGAGATCTTAGTTCCTCAGCCAGGGATCAAACCCAAGTCTCCTGAATTGCAAGGCAGATTCTTAACCACTGGACCACCAGGGAAGTCCCCCTTAGCTTTTATTCTAAGTGAAGTGGGAATCACAGATGGTTCTGAGCAAAGGAGGAATGTGACCTGATTCAAGCGTTCATAGGCTCCTTTTGGTCCTGTGGGAGGAACAGACTGTGGAGATGTTAGGGTCAGAGCTGAGAGACCAAGTCACTATCCACATTGGTGGTTGGATGATAGTGAGGGCTCTGGCCAGAGTGGGAATCCTAGAGGAATGGGAAATGGTTGGATTCTGGATACAATTGGAAGATTAAGCTGATGGGATTTGCTGTCCCATCACTTCATGGGAAATAGATGGGGAAACAGTGGAAACAGTGTCAGACTTTATTTTTTTGGGCTCCAAAATCACTGAAGATGGTGACTGCAGCCATGAAATTAAAAGACACTTACTCCTTGGAAGGAAAGTTATGACCAACCTAGATAGCATATTGAAAAGCAGAGACATTACTTTGCCAACAAAGCTTCGTCTAGTCAAGGCTATGGTTTTTCCAGTGGTCATGTATGGATGTGAGAGTTGGACTGTGAAGAAGGCTGAGCGCTGAAGAATTGATGCTTTTGAACTATGGTGTTGGAGAAGACTCTTGAGAGTCCCTTGGACTGCAAGGAGATCCAACCAGTCCATTCTGAAGATCAGCCCTGGGATTTCTTTGGAAGGAATAATGCTAAAGCTGAAACTCCAGTACTTTGGCCACCTCATGCAGAGTTGACTCATTGGAAAAGACTCTGATGCTGGGAGGGATTGGGGGCAGGAGGAGAAGGGGACGACAGAGGATGAGATGGCTGGATGGCATCACTGACTCGATGGATGTGAGTCTCAGTGAACTCCGGGAGTTGGTGATGGACAGGGAGGCCTGGCATGCTTTGATTCATGGGGTCGCAAATAGTCGGACACGACTGAGTGACTGAACTGAACTGAACTGATAAGGAGAAGCGATGAAAGAGAGAGAACCTGGGGACTCCCCTGCCAGTCCAGTGGTTAACACTGTGCTTCCACTACTGGGGGCCTGCGTTTGATCCCTGGTCAGGGAACCAAGACGCCACTTGCAGCTCTGCGTGGCCAAAACATACACATATGTGTGTGTGTGTGTATATATATATATATATATATATTTTTTTTTTTTTTTAAGGGACTTCTCTAGTGGTCCAGTGGTAAGAATCCACCTTGCAATCATGAAACACAGGTTGGATCCCTAGTCAGGGTACTAAGATGTCACATGCTGTAGAGGAACTAAGCCTGCACCAAACCAAAAGATCCTGCATGACCCAACGAAGATCTCGTGTGCTACAACTAAGATCCAATGCAGCCATATAAATAAAATGTTTTTTAAACAAATAAATGAACTTTAAAAAAAAAGAAGTTGAAGGTGACTCCCAGGTTTTGTCCTCAGGAAGAACAAAGCTGATGGAAGATAAACAAGTAGGGAGTCAACAGGGAACTGGTTTGGGGAGCATGTTATGTTCAAGGTGCCCATGAGATCTATACATAGAGATGTTGAGTAGACAGGTGGCTCTATGCATCTAGAGTGTGGGAAGAGACCCTGGCTGGACTTCTAAATTCAGGAGTCATCTACATACGATTGATGTAAGACCTAGAGCATTGTAGAGGCAGAGGGGTCACTTGCAGAAGCAAGGCTGGCAGGAGAATTCCCTGGCGGTTCCGTGGTTAGGACTTCTCACTCCATTGCAACGGGTCCAGATTTAATCCTTTATCGGGAACTAGGATCCCTGCAACTAAGCTGCAGGGCGTGGCCAAAAATAAACAAAAGGTTGGGGGAAGAAAGCATGGTCCTGGGACCTGTGAATCCTATATTGATGAATGCGTAAAACCATGGGCACTGAATGGGGCCATTTCAGAGAGTAGAATTTGGAAGTGGACAGGACATCATCAAATAATCCTTAAAGCTTACCTAGCATAACTCGCCTGGCAGGAGTTGGGTTTTTAGAAAAAAAAAAAAAAAAAAACAATTTTATTGAGCACCTATTATGTATCAAACATTTTTTAAAGCCACTTTCATTTCATCCACACAGCTCAGGAGATGGGCACTCACTTATATGTCCAGTCTAAAGAAAGAAGAAAGGCAGGTCACAGGGATAAAAGCCTCTCACGCAGTGGCAGGAAGTAGAGCTGGTGGTAAGGCCCAGCTAGCTGGAAGGATACCCCGCCCTTAGTGCAGCCCTCGGCCCACAGGAGGCGCTCCAACGCTCTGTGCCAAACGTAAAGTTGGCGCGCAGGCACGTAAGAAGGGGGCTGGCCGAGTCCACACGCAGCTTATGCAGACCCAAACTGCTGCAGGCAGGCTTGTTTCCCGGTCCTTGGGAATTCAGGGTCCAAAGGTCTCAGGCTAGACTCTCCTCCTCCTCGCCAATGGGGCTGGGCAGCCAGGGCGGAGCCGGCCCCCGGGTCCCAGACAACGGCACCACGGTTAAGGGCTCAGCGGGCGCCCTGGGAGCGGGGACGGGGGCAGGCGACTCGGGGCCGGTGAGGGGCTCAGACTCCGGCTCCGGCTGGCCTAAGTCGACCAGCGGGCCTTCGCAGCCACACTCCGGGACCGCGCCGTCGGGAGCGCCTGCGCACGCGCAGCTAGCAGCCATGGATTCCTCCGACACTTGGCTGTTCTTGCGGCGCAGCAAGGGCACGCGCCGGCCCAGCAGGCCACCTGTGCCCATGCCCGTGCCCACTGGCAGGAGGCGCTGCAGGAAGTCGCCGTATGCTTCACTCAGCGGCGCCTCCAAGCCGTCCTGACGCTGGAACTGCATGTCCTCCTTGGCCAGCCTGCAGGAGAGACAGAGGGTCAGCACTTGCGCCTCTCCCGTCTTCATCAACAGAGCTGAGACCGAGGCACGGTACTTTTCCTGCCTCCACCCATCTCATTGTTCCACTTCTCCCAGAAGTCTTGGCTTGCCCCTTCCAGAGCCTGGCCTTATCCTCTGGCTCTGGCTATGAGCAAACTTAGGCCTTAAAAGGCTTAGTTGGGGCTCTGCCTCGTGTTGCTTCTGTTCTGCCCAATCCTCATAGACTGTAGCCTTTAGTGTCCCGGCCCCAGACCTTGACCCGGATCCCGGACACCTCATCCTAGTTCTATTGACTGTAGCTTTTAGCTCCGAATCTCCAGGGTGTAGCCTTTAGCCCCGTTCTGGTCACCCACTGCCCCTTCAATTAGACACAACCTGCAGTCATGCATCCAGAGGATGAGATGGTTGGATGGCATCACCAACTCAATGAGTTTGAGCAAACTCCAGGAGATGGTGAAGGACAAGGAAGCCTGTTGTGCTGCAGTTCATGGGGTCCCTAAGAGTTGGACACAACTGAGAGACTGAATGAAGACACAGTCATGAGACCCCACCCAAGAGGCCCTGTCCACCCCCACTGGCTCACGTGATGTCGAAGGTAGAGCCCTGGAAGGAGGGCTGCTGCATCAGGAAGGCGGTGGCTGCGGTGTAGGGAGCTCGAGCCTCAGCCGCGTCCCAGTACAGGTCCTTCTCCAGCATGGCCAGGTCATCATACATCTCGTCCACAGCCAGCATTGACACCTGCGGGAGAGGATATGCAGGGAAGAGTGGGGCATGGAAAAGCGCTGGCACCACAGGGTGGACCCCTCAGGATGGGTAGGAAGGTGGCTATCAAAGAGAGAGGATGGTTCAGGAATGATGTGTGGAAGAGTCTTGGCAGGGCTGGGGCCAGGGTCCCTTTAGGAGCCTAGGGATGGTCTCAACTGAGAGAATCTCACCTGGAAGCATCGGTCGATCAAAAAGTTGGTCTCAAAGTCATCGTCGTCCTCTCCAAAGGGGTTGATGAGCTGCTCAGCTACCTGAGTGGGGAGAGGGGAGGTAAGCAGAGCCCTGAGAACCCCTGCCCACTTCGCCCCTGTAGTCCTGGCCTTGGGACCCCCACCCACCTTGAGCCAACCAGCATAGAAGAAGAACTGCAGCAGGGTGAAGATTGGCACACACAGGTCCAGGTCATGGTCTTTGTAGCCCTGTGCTGGGTCCAGGAACTGGCGGCCAATGAGGCAAGCCAGGAAGTAGCTGTACACAGCAATGGTCACCACCTGGGGGAGGGACAGGATGGGGTGCCAGTCAGGTCTTGAAAGTCATGGAGAGACCAGAGCTAGGACCACTAGTCACTGTGACAGGGTCTCAGCTAGTCCTTAGTTTTTCCTTGAGACCAATGCTCCAAAGCCTCTGACACAGGATATAAAAAGGCAGAACCAGGTTACCTGGGTGTAGACAAGGGGCACGCTAATCCAGTCATAGTGAAAGAGCATCCCACATTTGCTCCGAAACACATTCAGCTCCTGGTGGGGCGGATATAGGTCATGAGGGGGCTGAAATGTGAGCTCACACATGGGGATTAAGTAGGGGGTTACCTGGGATGGAGGTGAGTGGTCACCTAGTGGGAGGCGGGCATGTGCTTCCAGGGACTAGAGAGTCTTCAGTGGTGAGTGTGTATACCTAGGGGCATTATTCACCTAGAAACCGTCCCATAGAGATACGTGTACACCTCGGGGCTCTAGATAAGGGTGTTTGGAATCCGCCCTGTGAAAGGCACGTGGCAAGTCAGGATATGACACACCTCAGGGTGGGTGGGGTACATTTTTTTTTTTTTTTTTAAGAATGACCACCCGGATAACCCACCTCCAGTAGCAACTTAAAGGCGCCGTTGTCGCGGATGCGGCCCTCGCGCCGAGCCTGCGCCGCCAGGTTGCAGAACCAGACGCAAGGCACCCAGTACTTGTTGTAGGATGAGTTTAGGTTCTCGAACTTCTTGCGCTCCTCGCGGGTCATAAACCCTGCGCGGGCGAGGTCGGGAGTTATTTACCCCGCCCCTACCTTGCCCCCGCCGCCTGCGTCCTGTTTTGGCCGGAGCCTCACCTGCTTCCACCACATGATCTATGGTGGGGAAGCGCTTGAAGACCGCGGTGCTGACCGAGCGCAGGATAAGCACCCCGGAGAGCCCTGCGTAGCGCATGAGCGTGCGTCGGTAGAGGCGGCCGCGCTCATCGTGTCCGTGCACTGTGCCGACCACGACACACATGAGCGCGTCGGTCAGGGGCATGGATAGGTACTGGTTCCACCAACGGTGCACTACCAGCGTCACGTAGAAGCCTGCGGGAGAGCCGGGGATGGGGGAGAGGGCTCAGTTGGGAAACTAGGGTCAGGGAGTTGGGAGCCCAGATCAAGGGAAGAGGAGCCGACCTGGGTCTTGCATCAGGAGCACGGGGTAACTGGACACCCAGACCATGTGGGACCACGTGGGCTGGGAACCTTAGGATCTAGCCCTGAGGTCAGAGGTTGGTGCAGGCTGAATCACCCTGGCTGCTTGGATGTCATCTGAGATGGGAGATTAGGATCTCCATATAGAGGTGAAGGACTTCCCTGGTGGCTCAGAAGGTAAAGCGTCTGCCTACAATGCAGGAGACCCGGGTTCAATCCCCGGGTCGGGAAGATCTCCTGGAGAAGGAAATGGCAACCCACTCCAGTATTCCTGCCTGGAAAATCTCATGGACGGAGGAGCCTGGTAGGCTACAGTCCATGAGATTGCAAAGAGTCACACACGACTGAGCGATTTCACTCACTCAAAGAGGTGAAGGAGGGCTTCCCAGGTGGCGTTACTGGTAAAGAATCCTCCCGCCAATTGGATCCCTGGGTGGGGAAGATCTGGAGTAGGAAATGGCTATCCATTTCAGTATTCTCGCCTGGAAAATCCCATGGACAGAGGAGCCTGGTGGGGTACTGTCCGAGGGATCTCAAGAGTCAGACACGACTGAGCACACACATCGAGGTGAAGACATGGAGCCCACAGGTAAGTTGTCACCAAGGCCATAGGGAGCCCCTGAGCCAGGGGTGTGTGAAGGGGTTGGGCACACGGTCTAAGTTAGGAAACCTAGGGCAAGCTGGTCACCGCATCCCTATGGGCCCAGAATGGTGGGAGGAAGGCTGATATTATGTGAAATCATTGAGGACAGGGAGCTGGGGGGCTTGTCAGAGAGATGCCCCTCAGGATGGACTTGAAATGAGGGAGTTCTATGGGATCTTTGGAGGGGGTCCCTGGGATGGCTCGGATGATAAAGAATCTGCCCCAAGTGCAAGAGACCTGGGTTTGATCCCTGGGTCTGGAAGATCCCTCAGAGAAGAGAATAGCAACTCACTCCAGTATTCTTGCCTGGAGAATTCCATGGTCAGAGAAGCCTGGCAGGCTATAGTTAACGGGGTCTCAAAGTGTCAGACATGACTGAGTGACTAACACACACTGGGGATCAAAACATGTGAGGGAAGGCACTGGTAAGCCCATGCAGACACAGATGGGAGTCCCTGAGGTGACCAGGGATAAGCCTGTGGATGACACGGAGCTCTCTCATGGGGGAACTTCAGGGGATACACTGACTAGGTGACCTCCAAGGTCCTGGGAATCGATGCCATACCTGGCGTAAAGGATGCAGAAATGGGGATGTGCGGGGATGGCTTTGAGGAAGGGTCTCAGAAAGCAGGAATGGCTATGGGTGTCTCGGGATGAAAAGAATGGGAAACTCCGGAGCGCGAACCCACCCAGCACGAAGGAGACCGGGATGAGACTGGCGTACCGGTCGCAGTAAAGGACGAGCTTCTCGAAGTAGCGTTTCTGCTCTTCGGTCAGTACGAAGCTGCGAGGGAGAGGGGCACCGGGTCACCGGCGAGCCCCCGTCCCCAGCAGCCGGTCTCTTCCCGCACCCACTCCGGGGCCGCCTCGGAGCCCCTCCTGAGACCTCCCTCAGGCACGGCACTCTCCATCCCCTCCCCACCCTACCCACCCCCGGGGCCGCCTCACCGATAGGCGGCACTCAGCGCCATGAAGAGTCCGAGGAAACAGAGCAGCTCGCGCCACAGAAGTTTATAGATGCTCCCGCGCCACAGCAGCAGCAGCTTCGAGAAGCCGCCGAAGCGCGCCTTTGCCACGCGCGCCGTGTACGTGACGGTCATCGCGGCGCCCGGGCCGGTCGCGCCAAAGGAGAGGGGGCGCTGGATCGGACTTAGGCTTGGGGGCCGAGGAGTAGGGGGCCGGGACGGAGCTGGGCTGCAGGGTATGGGCGGGGGTGGAGAGATGCGGGCCCGGCTCGACTCTGCGCGCTGTTCCGAGCCCGACCACCTTACCAGCTCCTGGGTTCCGGCTCTTGCTCGGGTTCCCCTCTCCTCCCACCTGCTCTGCCCTACCCTAGCCCCCAGCCCTCCTCTCCAAGGCCCCCTCTTCCAGGTCACTCCCTTCCTAGGACTCCCGGTCCCAGCGTCTTGTACAGACCTTCCCTGGCCCTCTCCGTCTATCTCCCACCCTCAAGACCCTTAGGTTTTATCCCTCTCAGATCCCATACCCCTTACCTGGACGCCATCTACACTTTCCTCTGCTCCCTGAGTCCTGAACTCTTTAGTTTCTAAGTTCCCAGGGCTCCAACTGAGTTTCGTCCCCAGTTCTCTTTCCTCAAGTTCCACTTCGACCTTTCCTCTCCTCCTCCCCTAACCCAGTCTGGGCCCATTATCTGCCCTGCGCTTTCTATTGAAGTCCTCCAAAGCCTGGCCTCCAAGCCTCCTGGCCCCCAGGTCCCTTCCCACAGTTCCCCAGGCCTCAGACTGGCTCCCCCTGCTGCACAGCAGCCCCAGTCTATCCCCCTCCCACTTAATCGCCCTGCCTCTGCCCCCTCCCCCTGGCCCTGGATCCACCTGGACATTTCCTGTGTCCTTTCCTTGCTCGCCTTCCACACCCTACCCTGAGGATTCAGATGGATTCTCCCTCGCAGACAGACTTGTCCTCAGGGTTCCCGGTTCCCCCAGGCCTGGGTCCTTCTCACCTGATGGCTGGTTCAGGGACACTTGGGACAAGGACAGGATGGGCTGGGTGGGTGGCTTCAGTGTTGGGTGGGGCTTAAGCCAGATTCTGTGAGGGAGGGGGCTGGGGAGTGGACTTGGGTGGCCCTTCCCTGGCCCTCCCCCCAGTCAGTTGCACAGTTACAGCCTAAGAACTTTGTTTGAAGTCTCCTCAGTTTGTTACCTGGGGCGGAGGGTGGAGAATTCACCCTGACCTCCCTAGCTCCTCCCTGTCCTGTCTCCCAGTCAGTCAGTCACTGGCAGGTCCCAGAAACTTTAGCCCTAGAGCTCGGGGAGGGGGCAGGAACCCTGTCTTTACCCAACCCAGTTGTACACACACTGCTCAGTGAGGCTGGGTCACTCGAAACTCACCTGTAAATTAACCATAAAGATGCACATGGAAACATACCATAGATCCAGACACAAATTCAACTTTCCTCAACACAGCCTCCCACAATCACCGTGTCCCAGAAAGAAGTTACTCAGTCACAAAGATTCCCAGAGTCACACAAGAGACACTTAGCCATACCCCACCCCCACTAACATGCAGATATAAAGCCAATGGACCCTAAACCAAACCCACCAGGTTCTCAGCTCTCAGGCACCCACACAGTGCTCCAAACAGCCACCCAGGAACACAAGGGCAGGGACTCAAGCACTGAATTCCTTCATAATTGTACTAGGTAATAAAGACACACACAAGGTCACACAACCAGCCAAGTGCAGACCACAGCCCAACCCCAGAACACCATCACACAGGTGACCATCACACAGGCGACCATCACACAGAGGGAAGTAGCCTACATTTATTCCTGATCTCCCCCATACAAAAACACACCTGTGATCACATGAGTTTGAGCACGCTCTGGGAGTTGGTGATGGACAGGGAAGTCTGGCGTGTGGCAGTCCATGGGGTCACAAAGAATCGGGCATGACTGAGGGACTGAACTGAATTGACCACACATTAGATGCAGGAGCACCACCCCTCAACACAGCAGCCCACAGTCCTGGGATCAGATCCAGGTCTGGTGGCCCCTTAGATTTGCCCATGTTGCAAAGACATATTTGTGCAACACTGACCCCTCCCAACAGTCCCACAGACCCAGAGGGTCACATCCAGGAGTCAGGCCATAATCCCTCATGAAATTCACCTGCATTTATTTGTACATCAATCCATAAGACACACCCTCCCCAATACCCCCTCACTTTGGGTGGTGGCGGGCAGGTGCGTACACACACCCTGGGTTGCAGTCACTTTCGTCATTGTCATGAACACACAAGCTTAGGGACACAAAACTTTGTCCCCACACTTGGCACGGATACAGGACACATGTTCTCCTTTCAGAGGCACACCTACACAGGGGGCACTCTAGCCTGGCACAGACAGCCCTCCATCCTCAACTTTGAATGCATAGTCCAGTGTGGGAGGGGCAGAGGCTCAGGGCTCTAGCCTCAAGAGGGGCGTCCTGGAGTGTCCCTCAGACTCTCCAGTCCACCCTAGCTCCAGAAGTGCATATGGCTCCACTCGACCCCACCCTGAGGTCCGGCCAGCCAGGACGCTGTGTTCCTAACCCAGCAGGTGTCTGCCCCACCCGGGGTAATTAGGAACCAGCCCGGACTGTCTGTCCTCGGACCCATGCCTCCGCTGTCCAGCTGCTGGACAGCTCATAAAAGAGGGTGAGGAGTGATGCTGGTAGCTAAGGCAACTGGGGAGGGGACAGGCTTCAGGTTGATGGGCTCCATACTCATCCTGGCTTCCCTTGTAGCTCAGCTGGTTAAGAATCCACCTGCAATGCAGAGACCTGGGTTCAATCTCTGTGTTGGGAAGATCCCCTGAAGAAGAGAAAGGCTACCCACTCCAGGATTCTGGCCTAGAGAATTCCATGGACTGTATAGTCCATGGGATCGCAGAGTCAGACATGACTGAGCAATCCATGGGATCGCAGAGTCAGACATGACTGAGCAACTTTCACTTCATTTCATACCCGACCTGAGGCCCCTATTTCTTTGGATGTATCCTTACACACAGCTACCAGCCCTCCCCCCACTCCCCCACCCCCGTGCTCATCTCCCATCCTCCAGCTCCCAGTATCCCCACACACTTTTGACTGCTGGACCCCTGCTGGGGCGGAGGCAGGTTGCCCAGGCTAGTTCACATGCTTACTAATTGTAACAGCGAATATTAACAAACACTCCTTGGCAGGTACATGCCTGGGGCTGTTGTAAAGGCGTTACCTATTTCATCTCATTGTGTCTTTACAAGCAGGAAATGTGAACTTGGTGACTTTGTTATTCCCGCTATTATTCCCGCTAAACTGAGGCCCTGATGACACACAGCCCTTTCATGACACACCTGGGATTTGAACCCTGAGCAGTTTGGTTAGGTTACAAGCACTTCCCTGACATGGACCTGCCTATACTGGCTTGTATGCAACCCGACGGATTTGGGGGGGACACGTCTAGGCTCGTGGCTGGGTTCCCCTTACATATGCACACCCTAGCCCACCTAGATCCTGGATGTGTGCTATCTAAACACTGCTTCCTGACTCATGTGTGTCCCCAAGCACCCCTTCTTCCCCCACCCACATTTAGCGCCAGCTTGGAACTTGCAAATGCCCAAGATCATGCCAATCCTGGGTCTCTCAAGCAGGGTGTGACTGTCCAGGGAGTGGCAGAGGGAAGCGTGAAGGGGAGAAGGTGGACTGTTAGGTGTCTTTCAGGCTGGTGTGCTGACCCTTCCAAGGTCAGGTGAATTTGTGCCAGGGCCCTATGAATGGCCACACTTCTGTCTCCATTTTAAGAACAGGGGACTGGTACTCAAACTGCAGGAAACATGCTACAGGCCACTAAGACTGCTCTGGGGGCAGGATGGGACTTCAGGGCCCCTCTAGCCTCTGAGATTTTTTGTCATCTTGTCCCCTAAACTGTCCCCCTGTTGCAGTCCTGTGCTGGGACAGGCTGATGCCACGCCATTCCATAGAACAGGAATTGGTTGTGGGGGAGAGGTGGGTGGAGACTGTTAATCCCCAGTCTGGCAAGCCCAGCCTCTGCCCAGGGCGCCCACTAATTCGCAAACCAAACAGCAGGCAGTGCTGGGCCCGCTGCCGGCCTAATCCGCTCCCCGCCAGCCTGGGGCTGGCCAAGGGGCCTCTTGGTTCCCACGCTCTGAGCCCTGAAGGACGTGGGCAGATGCAACTTCTTCTACTCCAGGCTTTACAGCTCTGAAGGACACCCTGACCCATAAAGACCAAGAAAACAGCACCCCTTTACCAAAGAACCCTCCTTCCAAAATTGCCACAATAAACATGCATCTCTATTAGATTTCTGTTGTGACAATGCCTCTCTGGATGTGACATCTTTGTGCAGTGTACAACCTGTGCAACTGTACATGAAGGTATTAAGCCCCAGCTCCCACCTCATATCAATATCCACAGAAGTTTAAGATCATTTTATTGAGGGAGGAGAAGTGGGGAGAGGTGGGGGGCAGCTATAGCTCCCCCAGCCCCACCAGGGGGAAAAGACCCCCTCCCCGCCTCCCATCCCCCAAGTGGTTCCCCTGTATTAGGGGGGGAACTTTGTGCAAACTCTGCCCCGGTGGGTGGCGGGTGGGTGTGAAATGGCAGCTGGGGCTGGTGGAGGTGCTACTGCGCGCTGGGGGGCTTGTAGGGCTCCAGGAGGAGAGCGGAGAAGGTGTTGACCTTGTCTGCTCCCCGAACCTCATGGGGCAGCAGCGGCAGCTTCACAATGTGGAAGTCTTCATATAGGTCCTCCATCTGTGGCGGGGGCAGAAGGCAGCAGTCAGGGGGCCCCGGGGCAGGGATAGGATGTGATCGGTGTAAAGGGTCAGGCTGGGGGGTCTCAGGTCAGGGAGAGAATATGAGCAAGGACTTCACAGGGTCATGGGTGGGAGTGACGCCAGTGAGGTCAGAGATCACAGGCCTGGACCTCCCACTCCCCAGGATCAGAGATACCCAGGCCAGCTAGTCTACAAAGGCCAGAATTAGGTCTGAAGCAGGAGATGAAGGGCAGGGGATTAGGCAGATGAACAGAGAGTGAGATGGAGCAAAAGATCAGAGAACACAGTAAAAGGTCAGCTGGGCCGGCTGGGCTGGGCTAGACCGCAGCTTCTGGGGTCAAAGTGTGAGACTGGCGGGAGGGTGGGTGTGCACACCTGATCCAGGTACTTGGCTTGGATCTTGTGGCGGGCCTCACACATCTTGCAGGGCTTCTCGGGATCAGGGAAGACGAGCTGGTTGACGATGATGTTGTGCGTGTCAATCTTGCACTTGGCCAGCTCCTGGATCAGCCGTTCGGTTTCATACAGGGACAGGAACTCCGCGATGCACACACAGATGAAGGTTGTTTGCTCCTGCGGGAGGCAAGAGAGGACAGGGAAGGGCAGGTCTCAGCCCTGTCCCCGTGGTTCCCGGAGCCTCTCACCGCCCACCTGGACCTGAACTCACAGGGTCCTTGAACTGCTCGCTGACTGAGCGGATGACAGGCAGCGTCTCCTCTAGCTTGGAGGCCAGCTGGTCTGCGTTCATGTCGCCGAGGCCCAGCATGTTGCACATCTATGGGGATGGGAGA
Source organism: Bos grunniens (assembly GCF_055505025.1). Taxonomy (NCBI): domain Eukaryota; kingdom Metazoa; phylum Chordata; class Mammalia; order Artiodactyla; family Bovidae; genus Bos; species Bos grunniens. Next base: position 12,846,364 of record NC_141171.1, read on the forward strand.
GGGCTCATGGTTTACCTGGTGCCCATTACACTCCCTGGGTCCAGCTCACTAGACAACTTGGTTGGGGAGGGCAGGGCGGATGGGGGGAGATGGGAGGAAACGAATCCCAACACCTCCCAGTGGTTTAAGATGTGGGCCCTTGAGCAGATCATACGGGTCCAGCCCCAGCTCTGCCATTTTTGTGGGACCATGGCCAGGTTAGTGCCTCGGTTTCCCCATGTGTAGAGCTGCTGTCCTATACAACACACTGTCACACACTCAGAAGGGTGCCTGGCACACAGGAAATGCTCCACAAATTTTACTATCTGAGGGGGGCTTCCCTGATGGCTCAGTGGTTAAGAATCCACCTGCCAAAGCGGGAGACATGAGTTTGATCCCTGATCCCAGAAGATCCCACATGCTGAGGAGCAACTAAGCCTGTATGCCCCAACTACGGAAGCCCCTGCACCTAGAGACTGTGCTCTGAAACAAGAGAAGCCACTGCAGTGAGAAGCCCAGGCACTGCAACTAGAGAGTAATCTCCGCTTGCTGTAACTAGACAAAAGCCCTCGCAGAAATGGAGACCCAGAGCAACCACCAATAGAAAAAAAAGTTACTACCTGAGATTCAAGTCCCCACTAGGGGACCACCCATAACCAGGGAGGTGGGAGTGGTGTGCAGAAGCGTGGGGTCAGTAGGGTTGTCATGTTTGTGCTAACAATAACCCATGGTGGGGGGATTCACATGCTCTCCATTTGACAGACATGGCCTAGAGAGGGGACGTGACTTGAGGTCACAGAGCAGTATCACACCAGAGTGCAGTGCATCTGAACCTGGGTCACCTGGCTCTGGATACGGTAAGTCCCCTAAAGAGGAACCTTCAAGTTGTGAACTTTTGAAGATACAAACATACATCTGGTTTCAGCCAGAAACCAGAGCTTGTGCTATTAATGTCAGGCTCGACTGAAACTGCAGCTTGCCCTCTGTCTCCTATTGCTGACGATCCTTCAGCTCTACCACCTCCGACCTCCTCTCCCTTCTCCAGTCAGTAACTCTTCTTGCCTGATCTGTATGCCAACTGTTGTACTGCACTACTGCACTTTCTAAGGTACTGCCCTGTGAACTTAAAAATGTTTTATTTTTTGTATTTTTTATGTATTATTTGTGCAAGAAGTATTATAAACCCATTACAGTATGGTATGGGCTTCCCTGGGGGCTCAGCAGTAAAGAACCCGCCTGCTGATGCAGGAGACTCAGGTTTGATCCCTGGGTTGGGAAGATCCCCTGGTGAAGGAAATGACAACCAACTCCCGAATTCTTGCCTGGGAAATCCCATGGACAGAGGAGCCTGGTGGGCTACAGTTCATGGGGTCACAACAAAGTCAGAAGCGACTGAGCAATTAAACAACAGTACAGTAGAGAACTACAAAGACAACTGTGTTCTTTGGGTACCTGGTTTCTGTGTTGAACTTACAGACAAACTGGACTTACAAACTTGATCTCAGAACGGGACTCGTTCATATGTACTGGACTTACTGTATGTGGTTTCAAGCTCTGTCTGGGGCACTCAAGAGGTGGAGGCAGGGACATCGAGGGCTGTGGAGGGGGGCAGACAGTTCCTCCACAGTGAAGACCCAACCCACCCACTGGGAAGCGCTGAGTGAGAGGGCACGTGGTAAAGGCCTTTGTCACGGTGTGACTGGGAGCCCTGCTCTGACTCAGGGGATTCCTGGCTGCCCGGGGGCCCTGCCTGCCTGTGAGATGAAGGGGCTGATCTGGTTCTTGATCTGCATGAGGCGGCCAAGCCCCCGCTCGACGATGGTGGGGAAGTTGAGCAGCCTCAGCGTGTGGCCTGTGGGCGCAGTGTCGAACACCACCACGGAGAAGTTCATGCCCTTCACCAGCCTGCAGGGAGAAGAGGGTCAGGCCCGCTCTGCCCTTTCTTCTGCCCCCAGCCCCAGGCAGCACCCAGTACCCCTGGCCGCGCCTGACCTCATCACCTCTGCGTAGCTCATGGCCTCGTCGATGCCTGGGAATGCGCTCATAGCTTCTTGCATCATCTTTTTGCCCATGCTCAGCATGTTGTCCTCTTCAAAGAACTCGTCTGGCAGCTCCGCCACGCCCAGGCTGGGGTCAATCTCCTTCGGGCCGAAGGGGTCAAGATTCAGGCTGCTGTGGCTGGGGCCTTGGCACCGAGGCACAGAGCCTGAGGGAGCCTGGGGTGCACCTGAGCACAGTCCACCATTGGTCACAGCTGAGGAGACCCCCGAGGTGCCATGACCCCTCCCTTAGGCACTTCAGGTATTCAGCGACCACAGATTGTCAAACAAGCAGATGGAAGATTGTCAACTGTCCTCAGTGCCCAGATGGAACCCAGAGCCCACTTCAAGGCCTTTTCTTTTTATCTGGCCACATCACGCAATGTGTGGGATCTGAGTTCCCTGAAAAGGGATCGAACCCGTGCCGCCTGCAGTGGAAGCACGGGGTCTTAACCACTGGACTGCTGGGGAAGTCCCTGCAGGGACTTTTCACTGGCTGTTCCCCGACCCAGCCCAGGACCTCTTCCAGATCAGTCCTGTAACATGAGTCTTCCTTAAATGCCCAACCTAACAGTGCAGCCCTAGCCCCCGCGGCCCTCTTTTCCTTTCTCCTTAACATCTGGCCTCTTGAAGATCCCCTGGAGAAGGAAACGGAAACCCACTCCAGTATTCTTGCCTGGGAAATCCTATGGAGAGAGGAGCCTGGTGTGCTACAGTCCATGGGGCCATAATGGAGTCAGACACAACTTAGCAACTAAGCACACACGCACATGGTGTCTACTTATCACATTTATCACCATCTCCACACCAGAGTGCCGGCCCCATGAGGGAAGGGGTTTGGATTGTCTTGTTCACTGTGGTGTCCCCAATACCTGGGAAGTGTGTGGCACAGAGTAGCTCCTCAACTTGGATGTAGGATCCATGAAAGGATAACCAGCCTGGGGTCCCTGGCCTGTCTTGCACTCAATGCCTCTCTATCCTCTGCCTGCGTTACCTCTTTTTCTTCTTTTTTTTAATAATTATTTTATTTATTTTTGGCAATGCTGAGTTCTTCTTTGCTGCAAGGGCTTTTCTCTAATTGTAGTGTGCAGGCTTCTCATCGCGGCGGCTTCTCTTTTTGTGGAGCACAAGCTCTAGGGCTCTCGGGCTTCAGTAGTTGCAGCACCCAGGCTCTAGAGCACAGGTTCAACGGTTGTAGCACATGGGCTTAGTTGCTCTTCGGCACGTGGGATCCTCCTGCATCGTGGGGATCAAACCCGTGTCTCCAGCATTGTAGGTGGATTCTTTACCACTGAGCCACCAGGGAAGCCTGTACCTCTTCTTTCTGAGTTCATGGTTTCTGTGGTGAATCCCTCAACTCCCTGGCCTCAGAGACCACTTCCCTGTGGGGGAAGTCACACCCTTGATGGGTTATTCCTAGCTACTGGCCCACTCTTTGACCCCAGCTCTCTCAACTTCTAGATCTCTCTGGGCCACCTCATCCCCACCCCTCTGCCCCCTTGTTCACTGTCGGTGTTCCTCTTGGCCAGCACCCTTATCCAGCCGAGTCTCCAAAGGATGCTTCTGCATACACACACTCTCTTTTCCCTCTGCAGTTGGCAAAAGCGCCATTCTCATTATTTGCAGCTCGCTGGCATGGCTGCACCAAGGTAAACATCCGAGGAACACGCCTGACAAATAGCTTCACCTTGCTCCCCACTGCTGATCGCAAATCTCCAATGGGCATTTGACGAGCCAGACAATGCACCGGTGGGAGTATTAACGCCACATCTTCTCCTTCCTCAAACACTTTCTTTCACAAGTGGCCCGCAGTCTCTGCTGGGGCTTGTGCCTCAGTGAGAAAGTGAAGCCACTGGCCACCAACACTCTCATTTCACCCTAGAAAATGCCCCAGTCCTTCCTTCCAAGCCCCTGGTCCTGGCAGAGCCCAAGTCCTGGGTCTGTGCACTGGAGCAAGCAGACGCCCACTTGAGGCCCCTCCTCGGCTGGCATCCTTATTCCCTCCTGAAGCATTTTTTTTTTTTTGGGGCCACACTGAACAGCTTCTGGGACCTTAGTTCCTGAACCAGCGGTTGAACCTGGTCCTCAGTAAAGAGAGAGAGCCCAGAGCTCTAACCACTGGACTGCCAGAGAATTCTCTGAAGCATTTGTATCAGCAAACACACGTGCTCTTAGCATCTCCTTTCTCAGAAAAGCCTTCCTTAACGCTCGTTCCCATTTCCCTCCAGGGATGGCCACGCTCACTTCTCTGCTCCCATCATGGTGATCACTGTCTCCACTTTGGTTCACCCACTCCAGGCAGGCTTTTGTGCCCATTCCCAGGGTGATCTGCTTAAAACAGATGTGCCTGTCAGAGCCAGCAATCTTTCTGCCCAAGTCCCTTTGTCCTCCTCAAGTTTAGGAGCCGGGACTATCTTGCTTCCCTCCCACCTCACCTGGGGCTCCTCCTTGGCCTCTTTCACTGATTCTTCCTCTTCCTCTGCTGGACCCTAAATGCTGATATGCCCCCAGAGTTGTTTCTAGGCCTCTCTATTCTCTCACTCTTTTCTCTATTCATGCAGCTTTAAATAAATATCACCCTTGGGACAATGACTCTCAATGCCAACCTCTTCCTCTAGGCTCATATAACTAAGCCACTGTCCTGATGTCTCCATCTGGATGACCAGTGGGCACCTTGGTCTTACTAAGCCAAATAAAATTCCCCATTTTTGCCTTCTACACCTGCTCCTCTCCCAGTCTTCTCCATCTCAGTTGCCCAGGGAGTCAACTAAGACATGTACTGAATTCATTTCTTTTCCTCATGCATTATAACCAAACAGTCAAACTGCTTTAATTCCAAAATACATCCCAGGGATTTCCCTGGTGGTCTAGTGGTTAAGAATCCGCCTTCCAATGCAGGGGATGCAGACACAATACCCGGTCAGGGAACTAAGATCCCAATGCCATGGGGCAACTAAACCCACATACTGCAACAGAAGCCCCTGTATATGACAATGAAGACCCACTGCAGCCAAACAAATGAAAATAAATCCCAAATTTTGCCACTTCTCACCTCCCTCCCCACCAAGTTTTGGCTGCCACCATTTCTAGTCTGGTCACTGTCCCAGTTCTCTTTGTTTTCATTCTTGACTTTAGAGTCCAATCTCTTCATGAAAGCTACAGGGAACTTTTCGAAAAACGATGAGGCCCATGACATTATTCGGCTTAAAACAAACAGCTTCCCTTTAAACTCGGAATCAGGGACTTCCCTAGTGGTCCAGTGCCTAAGACTCCACCCTCCCAATGCAGGGGACCTGGGTTCAACACCTGGTTGGGAAACTAGATCCCACATGCTGCAACTAAAGATTCTGTGTGCTGCAACTAAGACCTGGCACTAAGGTCCAGAGCAACCAAATACGTAATAAAAATAAATATAAAAATATGTATAAACTTGGAAACAAAGCTGAAGTGCTCCCAGTGGCCTGCTAGGTCCTATACCATATGACTCTTATTGATGTCTCCCTCCCCTCCCCTTGCTCACAATCTCCAGCTACTCTGGTTTCCTTTCTGATCCACAAACGTCTCTCACCCAGTCCCCTGTGGGTATGCTGAAGAGGGGAAAGTGGAGAGACAAGAGGCTGGAGAACCGGCAGGACATGGTAGCTAATGATGGGTGTTCACAGGAAAGGCCTGAAGGTGCCTTTGACAGAATTCGGGGGTGGGGCGTGGCGTAGGCCTGAGCCCTATTGCACTCACCATGGCAAAGAGGTTGTCATAGCCTTTGACCTTGGTAGGCACCTTGGAGAACTTCTGGTCAAATGCATCGGAGATGTTGTGGGCTGGGTCGGTGGAGATGATCAGAACACTCTCCCGCCCCTTGGACAGCTGGACTGCTAGGCTGCAGCTGGGCAAAAGAAAGGTCAAAAGGTGGGCGGGGGTGGTGGTGGTGAAGAGTCAGGCTCTGCTCCCTAGGTCTGCAAGGGGAGATGAAGGGTCGCAGGAGCAGGGGACCTGGATCAGTAAGGGCCTTGAGAGAAGAGTATGGAGGACTGTGGGATCAGGCCTCAATCTCTGCAGTGGGACCCTCTCAGATCTCACCTACTGAACCTTTCACCTGACTAGACTGGTAAGATTCGGCTGAGTGTGTCAGTCTGGTGTGATGTCTGCTTCTTCGCTGGCACAGAGTGGCATCATGATCTGGCTGTCCAGCCAGCATAGCCTGACCCTGTGTCCGCTCCCTCAACGCTAAGCTAAGGGGTCCTTTGCACCTCTTGCTAAACTCGGTGGTTCGGTCCATTTGTCCAGGGTAATCTGCTCGGGGGATCCCTCCCTCTCCTCCCAGCTGATTGGGATAGCCTGATCATGTGCCCTCCCTCCCGCCTTCCACCCCCACGTGGGCAGAGAATGCCAAGGTTCACCAGATTAGGATAGTTCGCTCAGGTGCCCCTCCCCTTCTCTGGGCACACTCTGGTACAGTCTACCTGATGGGACATCTAAATGCTCTCCCGGACCCCGTGCGCTGTATTCAACGTGGTTCAGCCCTTGTGCCCCAAAAGGGATGGTCCAACTCAGAGGGTGCCCGGCCGGCTTTCAGGAGATATCTTCCATTTGCTCCAGATAACTTCTGGAGAGTACAATCCAGAAGACCCCGCCCCAGCCCTCTTGCCCGGCTGGTGCTGGGGTGCTGTAAGACCCGGTCTTTCGCCTCCCCTTCACCCTGTGGTACATCCCACCCGTTTTCCCGGCCCCCACCGCAGCCCTTTTACCTGCAGGTTGTTTTGCCAACTCCACCTTTGCCCCCAACGAAGATCCACTTAAGGCTGCGCTGCTCGATGATGTTGCTAAGCGTGGGCTCCAGCGGCTCCACATCAGGGGCATCCTCGAACTCCTCTGCCTCAACCCCCCACCCGGCCACCCCTGCCGCCATCTTGGAACCGGCTCACGTGATCAAGCGGAGCGCACCATGCAAATTACCTGCAGGGGAACTTTCCTATCATATCCCCATCAGGGCTAGAAGGGTGAACTAATTTCCTCATAGCTTAACTTCTAGGAGCTAATAGAAGCTATATGTCCAATGTCTTCCCTTCCAAGCTTCACCATGTCAGCCTCTTGTCTACATTTTCTTCAAAGACTCCCCCTGTCTAATTAATGCATTGGTACATCCCAGGATACCCCCTTTACTGATTGGCCTCTAAGTCTAGCAGCACTCCTTTCATTGGCTACATCTTTTCTTACTTTCACCAAACACTCTCACGTCCCGGTAGCGCCAACCTCCCCTTAGCAACCGACCAAACACCCATTCCATGCCCTTTTCAAGAAGTTAGTTCCGAGGTCCCCCCCTGACCTGACTCCATAGGCTCAACTTCTTGTCGATCATTTCCCGCCCCTATTCTCCGAACTGGGTCCCAGCACCCCTCAGGTACGTCTCTTCTGTCATTCAATTGGCTGGGAGCCATCGGGCTCCGGATGCAAACCAATCACAGACGAACCGATTAGTTTGGCTGGAGACAGTTTCGGCGCTGCGAGTGGGTTAGAGAGAGAATTACTCCAGTTGTGGGCGAGGTCCGCAGATCCTTGTCTAGTGAGCCCTGAGCTCCTATGCGGGCTTGCATCCTTGTCGTAGAAGGCACCCGATTCCCCAAAGCCTGCTTCCACTTTACCCCAGGTTCGAGGGGAAACTTCAATTCAGCCAATTCTGTTTTAAACTCTGCCCTGGGCAGGAATATATGCTTGGTCCCAGGCCCTTTTGCGGACCCACTCCAGTACTCTTGCCTGGAAAATCCCATGGATGGAGGAGCCTGGTAGGCTGCAGTCCATGGGGTCGCTAAGAGTCGGACATGACCGAGCGACTTCACTTTCACTTTTCACTTTCATGCATTGGAGAAGGAAATGGCAACCCACTCCAGTGTTCTTGCCTGGAGAATCCCAGGGATGGGGGAGCCTGGTGGGCTGCCGTCTATGGGGTCGCACAGAGTCGGACACGACTGAAGTGACTTAGAATACCTTAGTTGGAGACTCCAACCTAGAAATATCCGCGGCTTCATTTCAGTACTCTAGCACATAAAGAACTTCACTTTCACTTTTCACTTTCATGCATTGGAGAAGGAAATGGCAACCCACTCCAGTGTTCTTGCTTGGAGAATCCCAGGGATGGGGGAGCCTGGTGGGCTGCCGTCTATGGGGTCGCACAGAATCGGACACGACTGAAGCGACTTAGCAGCAGCAGCACATAAAGTAATACCCTGATTTGCAGATATGAACCTCTCAGCTTCTTGGAGTGAGCTGCGTCTGTTTCCAAATGAAAGCTGCATCCCAGAAATAGGTACCTAATCAAGAGATACCCCCATTTCTGTTCTCGGGGACCAGGCTAGATATGCCCTCTAGCTAGTTTTAGTTAGGGACCCAGGTTCCGAGGTATCAGCTGAGCACACAGCCAGGCAACGTCTCTCCCCTCATTGAAATTATCCCGGGTGTCAGAAGGAGATTCTAGCCCCGAAAAGCCAGTACACCACCGAGTCCCAAGCGGGAACCTCACTCCGAGAGCCAGCTACAATACCCAGAACCAAACAATAGTCTCATTCCGGAAGAGACCATCTCTGCATAACGCCAGCAGGAGCCTAGCAGGGTTATAATGTTCCGCGGGACCCGGCGGGGCGGGCCGGGGCGGGCCGGGGCAGCTGCTTGAGGGCGCGCCGCGTCAGGCCTTTTCCCTCATTTGCCCCGCCCCTCATGCCCCGCCCCCACTGCGGTCTCCTAAGCACCAAGACGGGTCTTCCCGGCATGCATTGCCCGGGACCAGGCTTGTCGGGCGCCAAGCGCGGGGCCGGGAGCGGCCTTCCCGGAGTCCTTTGCGCGGCACCTGGTGACAAAATGGCTGCCCGAGGGAGACGGGCGGAGCCTCCCGGTCGGGAGGCGCCGGGCCCCGCGGGTGGCGGCGGCGGCGGCGGAAGCCGATGGGCTGAGTCGGGGCCCGGGACGTCGCCCGAGAGCGGGGATGATGAAGTGTCGGGCGCGGGTTCGAGCCCGGTGTCGGGCGGCGTGAACTTGTTCGCCAACGACGGCAGCTTCCTGGAGCTGTTCAAGCGGAAGATGGAGGAGGAGCAGCGGCAGCGGCAGGAGGAGCCGCCCCCGGGCCCGCAGCGACCCGATCAGCCAGCCACCGCTGCCGCCGCGGGTCCCGGGGATCCGAAGAGGAAGGGCGGTCCGGGCCCCACGCTCAGCTTCGTAAGGAGCCGCGGGGGTGGGGGCGGGCGCCAGGGTCTTCCTTGGCCTGGGGAATCGGGACCGAGAAAGGGGATCGGGATCCAGGTCCACCCTCTGACCCCGATCAGGGGGCCGTCCGGGTCACCCGCTGAGGATTCAGAACCTGGATTCCCGACAAGAGAGGTCTGGGGGCGGAGATGGGGACCCCAGGAGTCTGCCCGCAGGAACTGGGAGCTGGGGGGGCGGGGGATTCCATTGGAAACAGCGTTCCGAGGATCGGGAGACCAGGGTACTAGAATTCCTGTTTGAGTGGTACTCACCCGAACTTTGGATTTGGGGACCATCTTCTACTATGGGAATGGGTGTCATATTCAAGTCTGGAGTCTGAGCTGTGTGAATGAAAGACTCAGACTGCTTACTGTGTGACCTAGGAGATTTGCTTGAGTTCCATGATTCTCATTCGTCCGGTGTCCATTTATTGAGCACCTTACCTTGTGCTGGTCACTGTGCTAGGTGATGGATATGCTGTGCTGAACATGACAGGCATCACTGCTCTCCTGGAGCGTCTGAGATGGCCTAACCTCATTTTCCCTGCTTGCAAAAGTGGGCATCTTCTTATGTGATTACCACTGGGCAAGCCTTACAGGAAGGACTAAACCAGTGGTTCTCAACTGGGGACGATTTCCCCCTACCCCATCTCCACACTTGACGAAGTCTGGGGACATCCGTGGTCGTCAGAACGGACATTCATGAGCAGAGGGCAGGGCTGCTGCTCAACATCCTGAAACAGAACAACTCTCTCCTCCTCCTCCCCAGCAAACATGATCCAGTTCAAAATGTCATTAGTGCCTAAGATTGAGAAACTCTAGGCTAAAAAAGGGCACCTGTATTGATTGTCAACCCTGAGCTGGCTTTGTCTCTGGTGTTGAGAGCAAGTTCCTGTGGTGTGGAGAAAAAAAGTGTTGACTTAAGAGTAATGGACTTGGGTGGGGGTGCGTCAAGTTTCTTCATCTGTCAAAAATGAGTGTGAGAATAGTCTCAGCAGCTCAGGTCACTTTACACCTGGTTGAGGGCTAGGGACAGGATGTCTGTAAAGCCTGTCACGACCCTTGGTACACAAGAAGCCCTCAGTTTGTGGGAGAAAATAGAGGACCGGGAGGAAAGTTCAGGCTAAATCTTAGATTTGAAGAATGGGAAGTGACAGGGCCTGGGCTGGTGTGAGAACTGGGTGGCAGCCGAGTGCCCCCCTGTGAATGAGAGTAGCAGTAGTTGTCACTGCCTTTTCCATTTGGTCATCGAGGGGCCATTTGTGGGAGCACCCTCAAAGAGGCCAGGCCAGGTTAGGTGTCAGGGAACAGCATTAGGCGGTGGCTAAGACTGCTGCTCCCTGGACTCAACACACCTGACCCTGAATCCAGCTCCACTGTCTGCTGTCAGCATGATCCAGAGGACAGCCTTCTCCTTTTCAAAGGTGTTTCCTCATCTGTCCAATGGGGACGGTTGTCACCTTCATCTTAAGGTGACTGTGAAAGTGGAAGGAGATGATACATCCAAAGCCACTTGGCACAGGGCTTAGTATACAGTAAGTGCTCAATAAAGGGAGCTGTTGCTGCCTGTGTGGTCTGTAATAGGGGATAGTGAGGACAGAGCTCATCCCCCTCCTGTGGGGATTCTTCTCTCTCCCTGGGAAGACAGCTGGGGGGCCCAGGACTGCCTGGGCATCATGGGCCCAGGGCAGGCGCTGAGTCGCGTGTGCTCCTCTCTGATTGCTGCGCAGGTCGGCCGGCTGGCGGAGCTGGGCGCGGCGTCGGGACGGGCCACCGGGCCGGGCTAGGAAGGTGTAGTGGGCCTCAGCGCCGCCAAGGGCGGGCCCCGGCTCCTGTAACCGTTGCAGTCTTCTGTCCCTTCACCCAGGTGGGCAAGCGCAGAGGCGGGAACAAACTAGCCCTCAAGACGGGAATAGTAGCCAAGAAGCAGAAGACGGAGGATGAGGTGAGCAGACCGGTTGTGGCAGGGACTGCCTCTGTTGCCTTTTCCTTCTAGCCTCAGCGCCTGGCCGAGGTGCCCCATCCCTCCCTCTTCAGTATCTGGCCCTTGGATGGATGTACTGGGTGGGGGAGGAGGGCTTTCAACCCAGCTCCTGGATAACTTGCTTCTGCTTATCTTTATCTCAGACCCAATATGCTGTGGGTAGGTCAGCTGTCTCAGGACAGTCCTGACCCTGGTTCCTGGCATCCCCTTCCCAACCCCCTGTGTATCCCTCCTCCCCCCCCCACAGGTATTAACAAGTAAAGGTGATGCATGGGCCAAGTACATGGCAGAGGTGAAAAAGTACAAAGCCCACCAGTGCGGTGATGATGATAAAACGCGGCCCCTGGTGAAATGACCCCCCTCCCTGCCTGCCCACGGCCTGGGACTCTCTGCGATGTACATAACTATTTAATGCAGTGGCAGCGCGGCAGCCTTTCCCCCCAAGGACTTATACACAGAAGGAAACCGAGATGCTTCCCGCAGCTGCGGATGATTCTCCAGGACTCTTTTTTACCTTGAGCACTTGCCTCCTGAGACTTCATAGAACAGTGTTTTACTGTCCCCTCTCCTCCCTCCTACTGGCTCTTTCTGTCTTCCTTTTCTCACCCCCACCTCCCACCCTTTAGCCATCACTTCTGGGAAGTAAAGAACATGACTTAGTGCCGGAGTTGTGTGCTTGGTTTGCCTTCTTTGCTCTCTACAACTTAAGCCCTTCCCTCTTGGCTGGTTGCACACCCACCAAAGGCTGGGTCTGCCCCAGTGATGTGGGGGTGTCGGGGATAACGGGGGTGCAACCCCTCCTGGGGTTGAACTCTCCTCAGGATTCACGCCTGAGACACACACCCCACGCCCTGCTGTTGTGCTTGTTCAGTGTCTGCACAGTCCCATCTGGGCTGGGCCAAAGCTGTCAGTTCAGATCCAAAGACAAGGAGCACCTACTGGGTGCCTGGGTTTTTCTAGGCCCTGTGGCCACTGCAGTGAACAAAACAGACCACGTGTGCTTCCTGCCTTTGTGGAAAGAAACAGACACAGATAAAAAGGGGAACCCATTTGGGGAGATGACTGCAAAGAAGTACAGGAGAGAGGCTGTAGGGAGACGTCGGATCAGAGTCCTGAGGGAGGTGAGGAAGCCTGTCTGTGGGGTAGTGAACAGCCAGTATACAGACAGGGAGGGTGCCTGGCCTTCATGGGGAGCTTTGAGGAGGCCACTGTGAGTGGAACTAGCTGAGTGAGAAGCCCGGATGTGTTATATGCAGAGTCTCATGTGCTAGGCTGAGAATTTGGGACTTTATTCGTAAGAAGAAACCTTTGGGGGGCTGTGGTAAGGAGCGGCATGGTATGTTTTATATCTTAACAGGATCCCTCTGGCTGAAAGGGTCTGGGCAGAACCTGGGAGACGGAGGAGACCAGGCTGTGATCAGGCAAGAGGAGCTAATGGGGTGTTGGCAGTGGAGGAAGTAAAGAGGACCAGGATCTGGGTTCCAGTGGGGTTGGTCTGTCCTGCCAGCGACTTGTAGCCCTTCCAGGGAAGGTGTGGTTTTTTATATGATCAGGAAAAAGAATGCAAAAGGGCTTGTTTCTTCCACCTTGCAGAACAGGACAGCTGCTATACTAGGGGACAAGATGTCCTGAAGGAAGCCTGATGCCCCTCGTCCCCTACTAGTGTTCCTTGTAATTCTGTGTCTTCCTGGCCCCACTGCTCATCCTATTTGGAGCTGAAGGCTACCTGGCTGCCTGCTCTCCGTGGAGCCAACCAAGGTGTTAAGATGACTGTGCCTCCTAACTCAAATCTATTATGGAGCAACATCGAAGCATCCCAGCTGTGGGGCCATCTCCCAGGCCTTCCCAGGCATGAATGCTGAGCCTCTTGGCACTTGTGCCCATCCTATGGCCAGGCTCCAGTCCCTCTTCTATTAGGGGAGCATCATGATTCCAAAGACCATGGTGGTCACCACATGCCTGGGACCTGTAGAGGCAGAACGATGAAGGCTGAGTTAGCACCTGTCCATGGGGCCTCACAGGTGGCCCAGTGGTGAAGAACCTGCCTGCCAATGTGGCAGACACAGGAGACGTGGGTTCCATCCCTAGGTCGGGAAAATTCCTTGGAGGAGAACATGGCAACCCGATCCAGTATGCTTGCCTGGGAAATCCCATGGATAGAAGAGCCTGGTGGGCTACAGTCCATGGGGTTCAAAGAGACACAACTGAGCCCCGCCCACCCCCCGCCACAGCTTCACACTGCAAGATTCAGACTGTGCGGGGTGGGGAATTGCAAATATCAACAGTCCAAATTCCCTGTCCTAGTGGAGCTAACATTGTGGTTGTGGGGGAAACAAGAAACAAAATACACAACACCATTATACATTCTATAGGGGATTGGGGGGTGGGGAGGGGAGTATGAAAGGGGATCTGTGATGAGAGGGGGAACTGTAAACTGGTCAAGAATGGTCACACCATCTGTTGCAAGTCCTGAAGGAGGTGGGACAGGCAATGAGGATGGTCCTTGGAAGAGTGTTGCAGGCTTGAGCAACAGCAGGTGCAAAGACTGAGCTGAATCATGCCCAGCTTGAAGACTGAGCAAGTAGACTTTGAAACAGGTGACATTCCTCCTTACTTCCTGCTAACACACAGTAAGGCTTGTCTGGTTTATTTCCCACATGAGGCAAAAGGTCTCCCTCCTTTGATGATGCTGAGCTGGCCCAGGTGTGATGTTCGCCTTGGAGTTGTAGTATGGGGGAAGGGATATAAGAAGCCAGTGGAGCCATCTCTACCTCCTCTTCCCTCAAAGCCACCAACAGCCGCTGGATCTTTAAAAAGAAACAAGTGGGAGAAGTAGGTCAACCCTGCAGCAGCTCAGCCTCTATTCTGGAGTGTCAGCACTTCTTTTCACTGAGCTCACCTGCCCTGACCTGGGAAAAGAGAAGAGGGCAGAGAATCAAATTCAGGTTTTGGTGGGTCACACAGTCCCGGTTTAGCTGTGTGATCTTGGGTGAGTTATTTAGCCTTTCTGTGGTTCAGGTTATTCATCTATAAAATAGATGAAATACTGAAACATCTAGAATGAAGTTCTAAAGTAAGAACAATGCTCATATAGTCAACATTAACCCTGACATTCAAAGGGTCTGTTGTTGTTTCTCAAGGTGAAGCAGTTGCTTTGTGTCTGGGGACCTTGTTTGAGAAATATCTTGAAATGTGGGTGCAATGTGATGTGCTCAGGCAGGGAGGCTGTTGTAAACTGAGATGTGTTTGTCTCTTATCTCAGATTCCTGTTTTGGCTCCAATTTTTTGAGTTTCTTTTCTGCACTGAGCTCTTCTAGTTGAAGTAAGTTTGCTGTGTACAGGGCTGTTGTGAGAATACCATTTATACACTGACAGGCACTAGGTGCATAAGAAATCAACGGGCTTTTTTTTTTTTCTTTCTTTCCGATTTTTCGATTCAGTACTGAAACCCACCATCTGGGGAAGAGAAAAAGACCCGTGATCATATGAGGGCCGATACTGTGGATCATACTGGCAGCAGCGCTCACATTCTTCTTCCCCGACTCCTCCCCACAAAGCCTGCGCAGAGCCGCTGGAAACTTGACATATCAAAAGTAGGGGGAGGGGCATTTTCTTGGAGATCCAGTGGTTAACACTCCGCACTTCCACTGCAGGGGGCACAGAATGAATCCCTGGTCAGAGAACTAAGACTCCCCGGATGTCACACTCTACGGGCAAAAAAGGAAAGAAAGTAAAGAAAAAGGGGGGGGGGGGTGAGCATTAACAAATTCTCTCCTGCATCTCCAACTCGCTCCCTACCCGACCCTTTCTGAGGCAACCCCTAACCCTGAGCAGAAAACTGATTTGCACCCTCTCCCTCAACCTCCAAATCTAGTCACCACCCCTCAACCTCGTTCGTCCTGCTCAACACACAACTCCAGAAAGTCTCTAGACCCCTCAGGTTTGAGTCTCAGCCAGAGTTCGTAAGCTCGGCGACGCCTGCGCAAGGCAGGATGGGATTCGTAGTTCTAAGCCCTCAGGTCGCACGAGGGAAGAGCATTGCGCGTGCGTAGGCGGCTTTCGGCGCGTGTCTCTCAAACCCAGTTCCTGTTCAGCGGAGCCGGCTGAGGTGGGACTCGTCTGTTTCTTTGGGATCCTGACTCTTAGAGTGGAGTGTGGATTCAACTGACTCGCCCCAAATCCTGGCGGCCTCGGTTTTCGTCAAGAGAGGCCTTAGGTATCTATTTTTCATGAATGAACGGAGCCAGGACTGACATTGCCAAGGGCAAGTGGACTGAGAAATCTGTCTCCTTCCAGTCTGGGGCTAGAGTTAACCTGTGCCTCCCCGCAGGCCAAAACGGCCTTCAGGGCAGGACTGGGATGTCCTTTGGGATTAGAGCCCTAGTTGATTCAGTAAATGTTGGTTTAGGAAGGGTCCAAATGCAGTAAAAGGACCACCTTGAACCTCGGGGAGTAGAAACCACGTTTTTGAGGAACAATTTACTTCAGGTTTTGTAATGCTTAACTTGGATTATCTCTAACCCAGCAAACTAGTCTTGTATCTGTTCGACAAATGGAGAAACTAAAGTTGGAGTGGCAGAACGTCGCCCACCTTTTTTGTCAGCAGGGTGGAGACGTGGATGGGGGTGGGCTGGGAGAGGAGGAACCGGGACTCTCCTGCTCCTGGAAAAGAGGTGCCCTACTTTGTCCTCAGACGGTGCAAGAATCACGGAATGTCTTTTTTCTTTTCATCTTCCTGTCCTTAAATTTCCTGAATTGTTTCACCTCATTTTGAGTCAGGTAGAGAAAAGAGTTAGGTCTTTTGCTCTAGTGTTTATTATTTCACTTCGTTTAAAATTTTATGTCCTCGTAGGGTGCCTTATATATTTGTCAAACAGCACTGTAAATAGGTAACGCAAAATATGGCAGAGGCTTCTTTAGGAACCCAGCCAGTCTCAGGCACTCCCTTTGTCTGGCTCTCCCTCCTTTGTCTATGGGGTATAAAGTCCACCCTAGGCTCTGTCCCCTCAACTCTTTGCTCGCACAGTACTCCTGCTAAGTACTCTCAGAATCGGGGAGGAAGGCACAGTTCAATTCTGGGGGGGGGGGGGTAGGGGGGTTGGTGACAAAGTGAAGATGCTTCTGGCTGAGGGGAGTTATACCTAAAAGTCCCGCGCGCCACCAAACTCGTTTCCAGCAAAGAGCTCCTGTCAAGCCAGCGAGCGAGGCTGAGAAAACGAGACGGTGGGAGGACCAGCTGGCCAGAGAGGCCTAGAGGGCCGCCGGCTCTTTGGTCACGTGACCCGACCTCGGCGGGGCCTAGGTCTCCCTGGTGCCAGGCCACGTGCGACCGCTGCCTCCCGCGATTGGGTCATTTAGGCCTATTTGAACGGCGTACGGAAGCCGCCGCGGTTCATATACAGCCGCGTTTTCTTTTTCTTTCTTTCTATTTTTTTTTTTTTTTTTTTTACTCCCTCTCTTTGGCTCCCTCCTTCCGCGCGAGTCTCAGGAGAAGCCGCAGCTTAAGGCCTCGCTGCTGCCGCCCGAGGCCGGGTAAGTGAGTCTCACCCGGACCCCGACCGGCTTGGCCCTGGCTTTCGTCGACCCCCGCCGGGCTCCGGGCCTGCGCTGCGCGCGGCCCGGGCGTCGGGGCCGCGCCTGACCGAGAAAGGCCGAGAACCTAGTTGGGCCCAATTGGAGAGGCAGCGAGAATGGGCCGGGGCGGGGGATGGGGGAACCGAGCCTGGCTTAGGGGGTGGGGCCTCGGAGCCGGGCCAGGTCCGGGTGCCGCGAAAATTGGGCCACTGGGGCGGCTGGGGTCGGGCTGGAGGGGGTCTGATTGGGGAAGTGTATGGGGACTACTTAGGGCCTGATTAGGGGACGTCGCGAGGATCGGGTGTGTGTGTGGGTCTGTTTCGGCGGGGCTTGGTTGGGTCTGACTGGGAGGCCGCGTTGAAAAGTTGGGGGCGGCGGTTTTGGGCCTTGATAGGGAGGGGCGTGAGACTTCGGCCTAGAGGGCTTTGCTGGCTCTGACTGCGAGGCGTAGCTGGGTGCATTTGGGGGAAATGCTTCGGGGGTATTTGGCCAGGCCTAACGGGGGAGCTGCAGGGCTCGGACGAAGACGTTTTCCGGCTAGAGGTGGTGGGGGGCTTGGTCCAACTTGATTAGGGGAAGCAGTAGTGATCCATCAGTGGGAGTTAGTGCTGACTGGGGCGTGGGGTTGTTGGAACGGTGTGGGGGGAGGCTTGGCCAGACCTGATTGGGGAAGCGACAGGGACTCGTCCAGGGGGCTTCTGTTGTCGAATAGGCGGGCCTTTGCTGACTCTCATTTGGAGAGGCATCGGGGACCTGTCTGCCGACTGCTCTGGGTCTGATTAGGGGAATCGCTGGACTGCCTGCCGGCACGGGAAAGACCAGGGGGGCTGGGGCGCTGTCGTGTTCTGGGGCAGGGCCCCTGAATGGGGAGGTGGCTGGGTCCTCGCCGAGCAGCCTCAAGGGAAGTGGAAGCCTTAGGGCCCGCAGCCAAGCGCGGCGGCATGGGCCGAGGTGGGACGAAGGCCCGGCGTTGGGTGGGATGAGGATTCTCCGGGTCCCGCCGCCGCCTCGCATGGCCCGCTTCCACATACCCCCGCCCGCGCTCCCGAGCCCGCGACTGCGTGGCCGTGGATGGCGCAGCTGGCGGGGACCCCGCACTTGGGCGGGCGTGGATCGGAGGCCTCCGCCCGTCCGCCGAGGACGCTCCAGTCCTGCTACCGCCGCCGCCGCCATCACCTCAGCGGGGGCTCAGCCTGGGACTGCCACAGAGCCTCCGAGGTACGGTGCTGATCCCGGCCCCTACCCCCGCAGTTCGCCTTGCGCCATGGACTGGCAGCCAGACGAGCAAGGCCTCCAGCAGGTCCTTCAGCTGCTCAAAGACTCGCAGTCGCCTAACACAGCCACGCAGCGCATCGTGCAGGATGTATCCTTGCTTCCTTCTTGGTCTGGGGGGACCGGGCCGACAAGTGCATCTCCCGGAGAGAAAGGGGTCGAATCCCAAGTTCCCAGACCTTCTGCTGAGGCAGGAGCGGACTTCGGCAAAGAATTAAGGATTAGGATTCTTGGGTCCCTTTCCCAGCAGAGAGGGAGACACTTTTTGCTGGTGCTTGGCTTTAGGTTCGTGAGTAAAATTTCCTTTTTTCAGTTGGTCGTTTAAAATACTGTTAAACTTTTAATCTATTTATATATACTGTAAGCAAATTTCACTTGAAAGTGTGAGGTCCCTTTAAGAAAAAAAAGTATGCTGTGTTGAATTGCTAGTGAGCAGAGCTGAGTATCGGAGAAGGCAATGGCACCCCACTCCAGCACTCTTGCCTGGAAAATCCCATGGACGGAGGAGCCTGGTGGGCTGCAGTCCACGGGGTCGCTAAGAGTCGGACAGGACTGAGCGACTTCACTTTCACTTTTCACTTTTCATGCATTGGAGAAGGAAATGGCAACCCACTCCAGTGTTCTAGCCTGGAGAATCCCTGGGACGGGGGAGCCTCGTGGGCTGCCGTCTCTGGGGTCGCACAGAGTCGGACATGACTGAAGCGACTTAACAGCAGCAGCAGAGCTGAGTAGCCTCTGCTAATTTTCAGATACAGCAGAGTTTGTTCACCCTCTCCTGCTCTGGCCAGATCTTCAGGAGTGGTGGGAAGCTGAGGCATCTTCCCCTGTCTGCTGTATGAATCTCATGTGTCTGAAATGCTTCCTTACTCTGGGTGTGGGGGTTGACATGTGGGGTCCCAGGAGCTGGCTGCCCAATCCCAGCAGTCAGAGGTTATATGGCAGTAAGAGTGGGGGTCCCTGTCTGCCAAGACCCTTAACAACCTAGCAGAAACTCAAACAACTGAACCAGTTTCCTGACTTCAACAACTACCTGATATTCGTCCTGACGAGACTTAAATCGGAAGGTATGCTCTTGGCGCCCCTCTACCCAAGGCGGACCCCACTTTCTCCTCTGTGGTCTCCTGAGCCCCAGCCCTCTTCCCACAGATGAGCCAACTCGCTCTCTCAGTGGCCTCATCCTCAAGAACAACGTGAAGGCACATTACCAGAGCTTTCCACCGCCTGTGGCCGACTTCATCAAACAGGAATGTCTCAACAACATTGGCGACGCCTCCTCGCTCATCCGGGCCACCATAGGTGAGAGAGCGCAGTGGCAGTTGGCCTCTGATGATGCTCTGAGCTGGCACTCTTGGCCAAGAACCTTCTCAATATGTTAATTATGTTGATTCACTGAATGTTCCAGCACCATCGGTTGGTGGTACTGTTATTGCTCCCATTTTACAGATGTGAAAACTGAGGCACATAGATGTGAAGAGGCTTTGTCTGGCCAGTAACAGAGCTCAGAAGTGACCAAATGAGGTCCATGCTCTGAACCACTCCCTCCCGAAACAGCTGTTCTTACTTCTTAGGCAGTCACTCAGCATCCAGAATTTTCTGTTAGCTCCAAGGATACAGCAGACTAAAATATGAGGGCTCTCTGCTAACTCACCAATGATAACTTAGGAGAAATGTGGGTTAGGTTTGTGTTGGAACCTTCCTGTCTCCAAAATACTGCCTGAGGAAGTTATAGGAGGAGGACTAAGAACTTTCAAGCAATTTTACCTTCAGCCTTTTCACTACTGATAAACACCAGCCCTACTATTGTTCCCAACTTACTTCCCCCCCTCAGATTTACTGAGATGTAATTTTTATTTCATTAGTAATTCATTAATTTTAATTAATTAATTAATAAGTTCCCCTACCAGTGATTGAACCTATGCCCTTAGCAATGAAAATGTGATTCTAACCACCACTGGATAGCCAGGGAATTCCCCTGAGATATAACTGACATATAACTGACTTAAAATTTTAAAATTTAATTCTATATCAACTTTAAATATTACTTTTAAGTGGGAATTGTATATAACTATTTAAAACAAGACAGTGGTTAGGATTGTTACTGCAGGGTTCTGGAGTTCAATCCCTGGTCAGGAGCCTTAAGATCCTGCAAACCATGCAGCATGGCAAAAGAAATGTGGGAAGGGGAGACAGATTTGCTTGCTCTGTACAGCAGGGTAGACTTCCCTGGTGGCTCAGATAGTTTTGGGAGATGCAGGTTTGATTCCTGGGTTGGAAAGATCCCCTGGAGAAGGGAATGGCAACCCACTCCAGTATTCTTTCCTGGAGAATTACATGGACAGAGGAGCGTCATGAACTACACAGAGTCAGAAATGACTGAGCCTTGGACATTTTCACTTTCAAAGGGAAGGTAGCGTTAATCATAAATGCAATGAAGACAAAAAGATGGTATTAAAAATTTGAGCTAGCTACTGGACCTGCTGGAAGTGTTGATCTTGGGGCCTGTTGTCTTTGTTCAAAGTGACCCTTAGCCTTCTCTGAGGCCACCAAGAGGAACTGGACTTAGCAAACTCATTTTCGGCACCAGTTTCTGCTCTTAAGTACTTGAGTTAAATCACTGAAGCCTCCCAATCACCCTAAGCTTGTAGGATCTTAGTTCCCCAACCAGGAGTTGAACCCCGGGCAGTGAAATTGTGGCATCCTAACTACTGGACTGCCAGGGAAGTCCCAGGCGGGTGGGGATCCTTATTCCCATTGAGTCATAGAGCCCTTAGGTAATGTGGCCAAGGTCACACAGACAGGGATGGGCCTGGGGACTGCATTGCCAGTCTGCCCACTGCAGGGAATGTCTTTCCCAGCAGACATGTGAACCAGGGTCATCTGGAGTGTTGGCGATGGCAGCTTCCCCCGCCTTTGGGAAACACTGCCACTTCTTGGCTCTAAATATACTATCTCTGCACTGACATCACCCGTATTCAGCTCAGCTGCCAGACTGCTCCAGAGTCCGTGCACTTCACAACTTGGGTCTCTAATAAGCAGGACGTGGTCCTCCCTGAAGCCACTGTGGCCCTGCACGATGTGCCTCCTCCCCGTCCCAGCCCTCATCTCTTGCCACTCTCCCTATCGTCCTCTGCTCAGCCCCGCTGGCTCCTTACCATCCGTCTTGGAGCACACCAATTCTGTGCATGACCCTGGACTTCTTATACCTGCTGATCCCTCTGCCTGAGATGTTCTTTCCCCAGGGACCTAGACAGTTTCTCCCCCACCTCCTCAGGTCTCTGCTCAGATAGCAAGGTGTCACCCAATAAGGCCTTCTTGAGCCTCCAAATTAAAAACTGTTACCTTCACCCTGAGTCCTTCCTATTTTCTCAGTTCCATTTCCTCCCTCAGCTCTTGGCATCTCGCCTCCCAGGACTTTTACTGATTTATCTTTATCCCAGGCAGCCTCCCTCACTAGACAGATCCGCTCCTAAAGGCAGGGATTTTGTGTTTAGTTCTGTGCTGTATCTCAGGGCCTGAGACAGGCCTGGCATACAGAAAGACAAAGAGAAATCTCAAAAGTGTGTAGGGGACTTCCCTGGCAGTCCAGTGGTTAAGACTCTGTGCTTCCCGTGCAGGGGGCAGGGGTTTGATTCCTGGTCTGGGAACTAGGATCCTACGTGCCACGTGACCAAAAAAAAGAAAAAAAGAATAAAGTGTGTGTAGGGCTTACAGCGGAGAAGGCAATGGCACCCCACTCCAGTACTTTTGCCTGGAAAATCCCACGGATGGAGGAGCCTGGTAGGCTGCAGTCCATGGGGTTGCTAAGAGTTGGACACAACTGAGTGACTTCACTTTCACTTTTCACTTTCATGCATTGGAGAAGGAAATGGCAACCCACTCCAGTGTTCTTGCCTGGAGAATCCCAGGGACGGGGAAGCCTGGTGGGCTGCCATCTATGGGGTCGCACAGAGTCGGACATGACTGAAGGACTTAGCAGCAGCAGCAGCAGGGCTTACAGCGTGTGTGCTGGTGGAATGATAGCACAGCAGGGAGGGCCGGGGCGCCACGCAGGCCTGCACCTAGCCTGAGGCAGCCTCCTTTCCCGGCCGCCCCAGGCATTCTCATCACCACCATCGCTTCCAAGGGTGAGCTGCAGATGTGGCCCGAGCTGCTGCCCCAGCTGTGCAACCTTCTCAACTCGGAGGATTACAATACTTGTGAGGTAGGCGACCAGCCACGGCCTGCCTGCCTAAGCGGGAGCTGGGGTCCGACTGGGACTCCTGCCCATGTGTCTGCTGCTCTCCACTCAGGGAGCCTTCGGAGCCCTGCAGAAAATCTGTGAGGACTCGTCTGAACTGCTGGACAGCGATGCCCTCAACAGGCCCCTCAACATCATGATCCCCAAGTTCCTCCAGTTCTTTAAGCACTGTAGCCCCAAGATCCGGTGGGTGGGGGTCTGCAGGGGGTTGGGAGGGGGCAGGATGGGTGGGATTGGGGGTGACCCATGTGCTGACCCACTCCCTGCCAGGTCCCATGCCATCGCCTGTGTGAATCAGTTCATCATGGACCGGGCCCAGGCGCTGATGGACAACATTGACACCTTCATTGAGGTAGGCCATGGGCTGGGGAGTGTAGGGAGAGGGCTGAGGGCCCAGCCGCAGCTGACCCCGGCTCCCCTGCAGCATTTGTTTGCCCTGGCTGTGGACGATGACCCTGAGGTGCGGAAGAATGTGTGCCGTGCACTAGTGATGCTGCTGGAAGTGCGGATTGACAGGCTCATCCCCCACATGCATAGCATCATCCAGGTACACCTGGCCAGGGCCAGCCCATGGCAGTGCTGTGGGGTGGGAGGCTCGTGGGGAGCCACCCCTCACCAGGCCTGGCCTTAGTCTTTCTCCTACCCCACCCCAGTACATGCTGCAGAGGACCCAGGACCACGATGAGAACGTGGCCCTTGAGGCCTGTGAGTTCTGGCTGACGCTGGCTGAGCAGCCCATCTGCAAGGAAGTCTTGGCCTCCCACTTGGTCCAGTGAGTGCTGCTCCTGCCCTCTGTCCACCCCAGACTCCACCCCTCTGCCTTCCCTTCTGTGCTAGCCCATCCCAATCAACTGTCTTGGTTTGCTTTTATTCCTGTGTGCGTTTATTTTGCAAATGGTAGGTATGTAGCTTTAATGGATTAAAAATTATGTTAAGTTATAGGTGGAAAAGATGAAATCAACAGAGAGGGACTTCCCTGGTGGTCCAGTGGTTAAAATTCCTTGCTCCCAATGCAGGAGGCCCACGTTTAGGTCCCTAGTCAGGGAACTAGATCCCACATGCCTCAGCTAAAAACCCCTCATGTCACAGTGAAGATCCTGTGTGCCCCAACTAAAACCTGGCACAGCCAAAGGGGAAAAAAAGGCAACAGAGGCTTCAGGCATAGCTGGATCCAGGTGCTCAAAGGATGTGAACGGCAGCCCGTCTGGGCTCAGATCTACTTCCTCTGTGTCTACTTTGTTCTCAGGCACAGCCTGCCCTCATGGTAGTACTTTCTGCAGCCTTCTAGCTTGGGAACCTCAGAGTAAAGACAGTCTCTCTTTACATTACTCTTTTACAGTGTCTCTGTAAAAGTTCTAGGGCTGATCCTCTTTGATCAACTTGAATCACTTGTCTGTCCCCAGCTCAGTGAAGACTCTAGTCAAAATCTCTGATCCTGAGGTGCATGGGTTCCAGTGGAGTTGGGGAGGCTGCCCTGCCTGTTAGCTCCCCAACCTGGCCCCATGCCAGGAAGTGCCTGGTGACAGGGCAGGGCCGTGTGTCACTGCTTTATGGCATGTTAGGAATCAGGCTTCCCTGGTGGCTCAGTGGTAAAGAACAAGCCTACCAATGCAGGAGACACAGGTGTGATCCCTGGGTCAGGAAGATTCCCTGGAGAAGGAAATGGCAACCCAGTCTAGTGTTTTTCCCTGGAGAATCCCATGAACAGAGGAGCCTGGTGGGCTACAGTCTGTGGGGTTGCAAAAGAGTTGGACAGGATTTAGCAACTAAACAACAAGGGGTCAGACACTATTCCAAGCTTCTCAGCATGTGTGGGGGCCTGGAATTCACTGAGTGGCCAGGGGTCTGGATCAAGAGCATTCCTGTGGAGCTAGGAGTAGTGTCAGCTCTGACTCAGTCACAGTGGCTGAGACTCTGTTGGGAATAGTGCCCACTAAGGGAAATTAATGGATGCAGGACAAATGGAATCAGCATGTATGGTCTACCCATCGGCGCCTTGATGCTCCTGCTTGCAACTCCTCTCCACTTCCTCTTCCCCAGGCTGTAAGCTGTCTCTAGGGCCCCTGCATCCTGATTAACAGCCTCTCTCCCAACAGGCTGATCCCCATTCTGGTAAAAGGGATGAAGTACTCGGAAATCGACATCATCCTGCTGAAGGTTAGCTAGGGCTGACTACCAGTCATGGGCAGGGTGAAGGAAGGCTGATGTTCTGGGGGCCTCTGGGGGTCTCAGCCATCTGCCTGATTCCACAGGGGGATGTTGAGGAGGATGAGGCTGTCCCTGACAGTGAACAGGACATCAAGCCACGTTTCCACAAGTCACGCACGGTGACGCTGCCCCATGAGGCTGAGCGGCCTGATGGCTCAGAGGACGCGGAGGATGATGATGACGACGACGCTTTGTCGGACTGGAATCTGAGTGAGTGGCCTGGCCTGTGGTATGAAGTGGGGAGTAGGGGACAGCAGGCCCTGGGCTCCCTCTCAGAGGGAGGGAGCCTATGCAGAGCAAATCACAAAGATTCAAATCACGACCTCGGATCCCAGGGGTTACAGAAAGGAGGGCTGGTGGCCTGCCCCATGTGCCTCCCTGAGCCCCGCCCCCCTCCCCGATTTCCTCTCCCGCCCCAGGGAAGTGCTCGGCGGCTGCACTGGATGTCCTGGCCAACGTCTTCCGGGAGGAACTGCTGCCCCACTTGCTCCCCCTGCTCAAGGACCTCCTCTTCCACCCTGAGTGGGTGGTCAAGGAGTCAGGCATCCTGGTGCTGGGTGCCATTGCTGAGGGTAAGTGACTCTCCAGCCTGACTGCGTGTGACCTCTGAGCCTCATGCTGGTGTGAGATGGGGCTGGCTCAGGGAGGGCTGGTGGGGGCGAGGCTATCCCCAGGTTCTCTCTAGCGGCCTGCTCACCCCACTCCAAGCAGCTCAGGGATTTGAATCTTTCCCTCAGCCCAAGAATAGGCTTCCTAGGTGGCTCAGTGGTAAAGAATCCACCTGTCAATGCTGGATACGCAGGCACGATCCATGGGTTGGGAAGATCCCTTGGAGGGGGGAATGGCAACTCACTCCAGTATTCTTGCCTGGGAAATGCTATGGACAGAGGAGCCTGGCGGGCTATAGTCCATGGGGTCGCAAAGAGTCGGACAAGACTTAGTGACTAAACAACAACCACCTCAGCCAAAAGGCCTGAAAGGGACCCCCAAATGCAAGTCCTCTCCTTAATTCTCAAAGAAAGGCAGTTCCATGAGGTCTTAAGCATAATTCCAGCAACGGTAATAACAGGCAGCCCTGTCCTGTGGGCTTAGCACCACCTGAGGAGGTAGGTTTCTTGAAACTCAGCTGCAAAGAGAATTACACCACTTCTCTTGTCACCTGGGATGAAGCTAGGCCTCAAACCTGCTCTGACTGCGAGGCTGGCCTGCCAGGATCAGAAGTGTGCAGAGTTGGTGTTTCCTTCACTTTTCTGGCTCCCTTTGTCCTGTTGGTGTGCACAGGGTGAATTGCCAGAGGGCTTTCCAGATCTGTGATAGGAGACACACACGACTACCTCAGCACCCAGGTCTGCTGTAACATATGAAGTGTTCTTCATTTTAATGGGAAAGATCTCAAGGAATTGACCTGAACTGGTAAAAATAGATCTCAGGGCTGGGATGATCAAGGGGTATGCTGTTACTTGTGATCTGCAGTGAAAAAAGAGACAGACACATTCAGAGTTTTTTTTTTTTAGAAAGGGAAGATGAAAAGTAGGGGGAAAAAGTCACAGACATCTAAGAAAGGTTTCAAAAGAAAGGTGCTTTCTGTCCACTTCGGTTGCTGCTGCCCATAAAGGCTGAGTTAACTCTGCAGCCCAGCCATCTATGAACTAGTGACCAGGTAGCTTCCTAAGTGTCCCAGTGGTAGAGAATCCACCTGCCAGTGCAGGAGATGGAAGAGACGTGGGTTTGATCCCTGGGTTGGGAAGATCCTCTGAAGGAAGAAATGGCTACCCACTACAGTATTCTTGCCTAGAGAATCCAATGGACAGAGGAGCCTGGTAGGCTACAATCCATGGGGTCGCTAGGAATTGAACACGACTGAGCACATAGAGTAACCAGATGACAGCACAAGCCCTGGGATGGGGTGGAGCTGATGGAAAGGAAAGTATTTATTTATGTATTTTGGCTGCTGGGTCTTTGTTGCTGCGAAGGCTTTCTGTAGTTGTTGCAAGCAGAGTCTACTCGTTGAAGTAGGGGCCTCTCATTGAGGTGGCTTCTTTTGTTGTGGGCTCCAGTACTTTGGCCACCTCACGTGAAGAGTTGACTCATTGGAAAAGACTCTGATGCTGGGAGGGATTGGGGGCAGGAGGAGAAGGGGACGACAGAGGATGAGACGGCTGGATGGCATCACCAACTCGATGGACGTGAGTCTGAGTGAACTCCGGGAGTTGGTGATGGACAGGGAGGCCTGGCGTGCTGTGATTCATGGGGTTGCAGAGTTGGACACGACTGAACGACTGAACTGAACTGAACAGGCTCTAGGGTGCGTGGGCTTCAGTAGTTGTGGCACGTGGGCTTAGTTGCTCCACGAGACATGTGGGATCTTGTCAGACCAGGGATCAAACCTGCATCTTCTGCATTGGCAAGCAGATTCTTATCCACTGGACCACCAGGGAAGTCTGATGCCATTTCCCATCCCCACCTTGCCTTTCACTGACTCTGTGCCTCTGAGACAGTTATTAACCTCCATGCCTCAGTTTCCTCCTCTGCCCATAAGGGTGGATGTGGCCTGGCCCAGTTGGCTCAGCCTCGCGTCTGTGCCCGGTCCTTTCAGGCTGCATGCAGGGCATGGTGCCCTACCTGCCTGAGCTGATCCCGCACCTCATCCAGTGCCTGTCGGACAAGAAGGCCCTGGTCCGTTCCATCGCCTGCTGGACCCTGAGCCGCTATGCCCACTGGGTGGTTAGCCAGCCCCCCGACATGCACCTGAAGCCTCTGATGACGGAGCTGCTCAAGCGAATCCTGGATGGCAACAAGAGGGTACAGGAGGCGGCCTGCAGGTGACCCTCGACCCCTGGCCCCACAGACCTCACCTCACCTGCCCCACTGGCTGCCCTCCGGGAAGTGATGATACTTATGACTCCTGACAGTGCGCTGATTTCTCACCGTATTCGTACTGGCTGATCCCGAGTGTCCCCTTCCTGAACCCCACCCAGAGCCCACCGGTGGCGGCCCACTGAACACTTCTGCCCCTTCCAGTGCCTTTGCCACCTTGGAGGAGGAGGCCTGCACGGAGCTGGTGCCTTACCTCAGCTACATCCTAGACACCCTCGTCTTCGCCTTCGGCAAGTACCAGCACAAGAATCTGCTCATCCTCTATGACGCCATCGGCACCCTGGCTGACTCTGTGGGCCACCACCTCAACCAGCCGGTGAGACCCCACAGCAGCTCCCTCCTCCTGATCCCCCTGTCCCCCTCCCCGGCATCCAGTGACCTGGTGGCGACCCTTGTCGCACGCCAGGGACGTGGCCATGACCTCGACAGGCAGGCAGACAGACCCGGCCCCTGCCCTCGCCCTGCTCTCAGTCTAGTAGGGGAGACAGACAGTTATGAGACAGCGTGGTAAGTGCTGGGCGGGGGGAGCTCAGGGGCCCATGGGAAGCAGGAAGCATCAACTCGGGTGGGGCTCAGGATGGGTGAGAAGGGAGTGAACTAGAAGGGCCTGGAGGTCTGGCTACTTGGCGAGGACCCCAGGAGCCAAAGGAAA
Source organism: Bos grunniens (assembly GCF_055505025.1). Lineage (NCBI taxonomy): Eukaryota > Metazoa > Chordata > Mammalia > Artiodactyla > Bovidae > Bos > Bos grunniens. The sequence goes on from NC_141171.1 coordinate 12,874,415, forward strand.
GCGCCTAGACCTCATGGTTCAAACAATGAGCGCCTCTTGAGTCAGAGGGAGTCATGTTGGTTCCCAGGCTGCCACCTGCATCCAGGGGTCCCCAACTTGCTGCTCCCTCTCCAGGAATACATCCAGAAGCTGATGCCTCCACTGATTCAGAAGTGGAACGAGCTCAAAGATGAAGACAAGGACCTCTTCCCCCTGCTGGAGGTGAGTCAGCTTCAGGCCCTCTCCCGTGGCCCTGTTCCACACTCCTAAGCTCACCTCTCCTGCCCTTCTCTCTGCCAGTGCCTGTCATCAGTGGCCACTGCCCTGCAGAGCGGCTTCCTGCCCTACTGTGAGCCGGTCTACCAGCGCTGCGTCACCCTGGTGCAGAAGACGCTGGCCCAGGCCATGGTGAGCAGCCCACCGCCATCACCTCTCCATCCATCCCTCTGCTGCTGCCCCAGCCTGAGCTCACTCCCCTCTCCCTGTCCTCCCCCTTCTGTGCCCAGATGTACACCCAGCACCCTGAGCAGTATGAGGCCCCTGACAAGGACTTCATGATTGTGGCACTAGACCTACTTAGTGGCCTGGCTGAGGGCCTGGGTGGACACGTGGAGCAGCTGGTCGCCCGTAGCAACATCATGACACTGCTGTTTCAGTGCATGCAGGTGGGTGGACCCCTCGCGGGCCTCTCAGTGGACAGTGGTGACCCCCAGCAGCCTTTGTGGGCTCCCTGGGGTGGACTTAGGGCCTTAGTTATGCCCCGAGGATATTAAAGAGAAGGGACTTGTTAAAAGAGCTGGTGATTATTTTAGAAAGTGATTCAAATGAGACATGAGTAAAATCTCATTGAAAAAGTCAACAGAATAGGAAATTAAAAAGTAGAAAATAGGAAATGTGAAAGCAGAAGCTTCTCCAACATCACTTCCCCACCCCCAGTGTATCAGTATGGGCGGCAGTTCTAAGTGGTATCCTGCGCAGGGCACTCATTCATGTGCCCCTGAGTCCTGGATCTTCAGATGGGCCTGCAGCCTTGGTGCTAGGAAGAGGCAGGATCAGCTCATGCTCTAAGAACTGTGCCGCTAGCTGGTTGGGGGAAGGGGAGCCCTGCCACACTGACCCTCCTCTGACCCCCAGGACTCGATGCCTGAGGTCCGGCAGAGCTCCTTCGCCCTCCTGGGAGACCTCACCAAAGCCTGCTTCATCCATGTCAAGCCCTGTATCGGTACGACACCCATTGCGTCCCCACCCTATGACCCCAGCCCTGGCCTCAAGTGATGGAGATGACAACCTGGGAGTACTGTGACCGAACTGGGATGTATTCGTACTGTCTGATGGGGCCTGCCCCTCGGGTTTCCGGAGGCTTCACCCTGGCTGGCCCCTCTGCTTAGCACCCCTCTTTCTCCCCACCAGCTGAGTTCATGCCCATCCTGGGCACCAACCTGAACCCCGAGTTCATCTCTGTCTGCAACAATGCCACCTGGGCCATCGGTGAGATCTGCATGCAGATGGGTAAGTGCCCATAGGTGGGCAGGCCCTTTCCCTTCCCGTTGGCTTGTTCCCAGCCTGGTGGCAGGGAACCCTGATCAACAGGTTCCCTCTAGAGCAGGGGTCCCCAGCTTCTGGCATCTAATGCCTGATGACCTGAGGTGGAGCTGCTGTAATAACAGAAGTAAAGTGCACAGTAAATGTAACGTGCTTGAATCATCCTGAAACCATCCCACCGCAGTCTGTGGAAGAATTATCTTCCACGAAACCAGTCCCTGGTTTCCAAAAAGGCTGGGGACCACTGCTCTTGAGGGTCCTGGTGCTCCTTGAGGCAGGTGCTGATTGGCCAGGGATGAGGGGACACCTCTGAACATTTTCATCTGAGATGGGGACAGATGGCTAAAAGACCATGTGTAACTGGCTTCTCCAAAGAGGCACAGGGACAGGAGGCCTGTTCTTATTGGACTCATCGTCACCTCCTTCCTCTACAAGCAACTGACTGAAAGCCCCACTGGGATCCGTTGGGAGACTTTCTCTGAAGGTTCCCCTGGCCCTGCCTACCCCATAGGGAGATGGGGTGGTGTAGTCTCACCCTGGTGTCCAGCAGTGACTCCAGGGAGGCTTCTGGTGTTGGGTGGGTGCAGGTCTGTCTCTGGTTGGCCACGGATCCTGGACTGCAGACATCTAGAGATGGCTTTTTGCTCACTCACTGGTTAGCCAGTGTCTGGATGGGACTAGGGTCGGTGTGGGTGCTGTGGGCCACGCAGGGCTCTGATTCTTCTGTTCCCTAGGGGCAGAGATGCAGCCCTATGTGCAGATGGTCCTCAACAATCTGGTGGAGATCATCAACCGGCCCAACACACCCAAGACACTGCTGGAAAACACAGGTGGGCAGCAGGCCTGAGCCACTGGCAGCCTCCCGGGGGTGGGGCTTCCCAGTCAGTAGCTGACAAAGAGATCTTGGGAAAGACCCAGGGAGGGTAATGGGAATAGGGCAGTGGGTGGAGGCCTGGGAAGGACGTTGGCCTAAGGGGAGACCTGGGAGAGACCCCAGTTGGATGGGGAGGAGACCCTGACTGGGCCAAGCTTGGGGACCCAAACAGCTGGCAGGAGCTGTTCCCTTGGGGCCCGTGGGGTGGGGCTGGCGCCTCGTGCTGGAGGCCCCGCCACGTACCCGGGCCGCTCGGGGTTGCAGGTCGCCTGACGAGTCCCTCTGCCATTCCAGCCATCACCATCGGCCGCCTGGGCTACGTGTGCCCGCAGGAGGTGGCCCCCATGCTGCAGCAGTTCATCCGGCCTTGGTGTGTGCCCACCCGGGTCGGGCCCCACCCCATCCCTCACCAGTACCCATCCAGCCCTGCCCTGCCCACCCATGGATACACGATCCAGCCCCACTGAGCCCTGACCTCCTGTTTCCCCCAGCCCAGCCCCACCACCCACTGACCTGCCGCCGCTCCCCAGTGTCCCCCATAGATGTCCACGGTGCCCCAGCCCCAGGGGCTGATTCCCCACCGCTTACCTCCCCCCTCCCCCCCCCCCCACTCCACCAAACCAGGTGCACGTCCCTCAGGAACATCAGGGACAACGAGGAGAAGGACTCGGCCTTCCGTGGGATCTGCATGATGATAGGCGTCAATCCTGGGGGCGTCGTGCAGGTTGGGGCAGCTGGGCTCGGAGGGAAGGCGCTGGGACTGGGCTTGGACGGACCCTCACACGGGATCCGTCACGTTTCAGGACTTTATTTTCTTCTGCGATGCTGTAGCCTCCTGGGTGAGCCCGAAGGATGACCTTCGGGACATGTTTTATAAGGTGAGGCCCCCCAGCTGGGCCCTAATCTAGTCTTGGGAGGTGGCGGGTGGGGAGAGACTGAGATCACCCTCCTCTTGCCCTGCTCTGGGGCGCCCCTCACCACACCTCCCTCACTGCAGATCCTCCATGGCTTCAAAGACCAAGTCGGGGAGGAAAACTGGCAGCAGTTCTCGGAGCAGTTCCCGCCACTGCTGAAGGAGAGGCTAGCAGCCTTCTACGGGGTCTAGACAAGCATCGCGACTGCCAGGTGTGGGGCCTGTGTTCACAGAGGGCTGGTGCTGTCACAGGAGCCCTGATGGCACAGGCCCTAACGCCCTCCTCTCCCCACAGGTTTCTGTCTGCGTTGTTGTCAGAGGGGTTGCTGGGGAGCGTGCTGCGTCCAGAAGTCGCTGTGCCCTGGTCGAGGGGGGTTAGGGAGGAGTTAGCGGGACCCAAATCCAGACGCCTTCCCTGTCCATCTACCTGCCATGGCTGGCCGGAGGTTGGTCAGAGGGTGGGCAGGTGGGTGGGGCCTCCACGCTCATCCTAGAAACGGGAGGGGGGTGGGACTTCTTAGCAGCAAGGACCCCTTGCTCTAATTGGGGTCACCTCAGGCAGCCTACTTGGGCGAGCCACGTGGGAGGGAGGCATCAACACGGCCGACCAAATCCGGCTGAGGATGAGGCAAGGGAAAAGCAGGCGGGGAGGGGGGTCCTTGTAGAGACATGTACACTCACATGTACACACATGGCTACACGCATGTGCGGGTGCTGTCGCCAGCCAGGCTGGGCCAGCCGCCCCACCATTTCCCCGACTGCATGGAGACAGTAGAATTAGTGAACCCCTGAGTTAACTCGTAAGGCCTTCCGTGTAACCTGCATCTAGAGTTTAAGAAGCTTCTGCTGTTTTGCCGGAATTGGCAGTGATTAGGGAGGGCTGGGTGGGTTGGGGACCTCCACTGGGACCCTGGGGTGGGGGTGAGGGGAAGAGGATGGCCACCTTGGGGCCACTCAGTCAGCACGCGCACGCTTTGGACCTGCTCTGCACACTTCTTGCCAGCTCTGTGGCAGCCTCAGCCAGTGTGTCCCCCTTCCTTCTCCCATCCCAGCCAGAAAAGTTGGGACCACCAAAGTGGCCAGGGCTGGCCAGAGGTCACCTTTTTTCTCCCTCCCCTGAGCCCCAGTGACTTACGGAGATGCTGGGCTGGATGGAACCTTTTCCACTGAAGAGAGCTGGGAGCAGCCAGAGCTGCTATAAGCAAGTCCGTTTCAAAGGCAGTTCATTTCTCTGCTTCCAAGAGCGCTCTTTCAGGCCTGACTTTTAACACAAGGGCCAGGCTAGGGCATTTAATTGATGGTGACAGAAGACAAAGGTTTAGGTTTTGCCAGCCAGAAAGAAACTGAAAACTTGGAGGAAGGGAAGGGCGGTATACTCCCTTACCCACCTCTGGCCCTGGGACTTCCTGATCACAGTTCCAGCAAGTCCTAAGACCCCACCAGACTAGGACAGTGAAACTTGTGGGATTGTTTGGGGATTCCTTCACAGTGGGAGAGACTCCCCTAAGGTGGAGGGGTGGTTACTTCCCATTTGGCCTAGAAACTGAAACCAAGCCTTGCAACCCCCTTACTGGGGTTTTCTTTTCTCTTTTCCCTGCTTTCTATTTCTTTGGGGGCCTCTTTGCAATTTGCGATTTGCTGGGGTGGGGGTTGACTGGATTCCTGCGTCCTGGGGCCTGCTCCATCCATCCCTCTGGGGCCCTGCCAGAGGGGCTCTGGTGCACATTCCATAAACCCAGCTGGTTCCCCGCTGTGAAACTCCAGCAGGTCTCTGGAAGCCATTTGTAGAAAAAGAAAAGAAAAAAAAAATAATCATTTAATTTTCTGGTAATTCCAGTGCTTTGGAGAATCCTCTGCTGGGTCTTGGGGTGTGTGGATTGGCTGCCTGATGGGATTGGTAACCCCTTCTCCATCCAAGATGGGGGGCCTGGTTCTAGTTCTTCTCTTTTTTTTTTTTTTTTTAAGAAGACTATTTAATTTTTTAATTTATTTTGGTTGATTTTTGCACAATGAAGTTTCAGCTTCTCAACCTTTTTCCCTTGCCTAGGGCTGCAGACCCTGACTGGCCTCGATCTGCAGTCCCTCTCGTTCCCACATCCCCCCTTCCCCTCATCCTTTTCTTCCTGCGGGCTCCAGGGTCTGTCCATTTGTTACTGTGCTGTGCTGGGGACTGGCGCCAAGGTGGCGTGAGATTCCACTTGTGTAGAACTTTGTTGAGTAAAGATCAGTTTCTTGTGAAACCCTTGGTCTCCATCTGGCCTCTTGTGTCCTTGGGTTTTGGCAGTAGAGAAGAGATGTAGAGGGGGGCCTGGAAAGTTTTAGAAATGGGATGTACAGGAATCAGGTCAGGAAATAACTGGAGGAGTGGGGAAGTAAGAGTAAACATTAAATGTGGTAATATAGCACATGCAACACAGTCTCTGGGACATAATTGCAGTCTGGGAGCTCACTACAGCACAGATTCAAAATCACCATGGGCTAAAGACTAAACTGAGTGGCAAAGAGCAAGACCTTGCAGCACTCTTGGGCTGGTTTCACAACTCTGGATTTGTATAATGCTCAGCCCAACGTCAAGGCTGTGGGACCCAGGAAAACATGCACAACAATTAAAGGCAAATAAAAAATCTCTTATCTGGGTATGCAGAGGCCTCAGGATAAAATCTTGAAACCTCTGTACAACCCAACGATCACCTGCATCAACCTGGAAGAAATTTTTAAATGCTGACACAACCAATTTTCATTTAAGTGTGTGCATTTTAGAAAAAATAAAGCTAACCAGTGAAACAGTGGTATGTCCCATAGAGAAAAATACAGTGGAGGGAGGGGAGAAAGTACGTTTTGGAAAATGACCAGTTTTACAGTACTCTGGGTACTTAGGGTACTCTGCTAAGGTGATTGAGCAAAGAGCCACGTGGATATCAGAAGAGGGAACGGGCTAGTGCTGCTTAGAATTTGTTTAACTTTCACCGAGGGCTCTGCAGTGTGTTTCTGGGTCGCTAAGAAAAGACAGGAATCACTGGCATGCCTAGACTTCGAACCAGGAAAAGAAATTTATTTCTTAGGTTCCGTGTCTGTGAGAAGTGCTTTAGGGCCGTGTTTTTCAAACCAGAGTCCAATGGCCCTTTGCATCAGCAACATCAGACATGCTAGTTTAATAAACGCAGGAACCAGGAATCAGGATTTTTCCAGTCCAAGGTCGACGCAGCTTAAGAACTAGACCTTTCCGAGGAGCCCGCATCCAGCACGCGACCAGTTTCCACGCGGGTTGCTTGGTTCCGGCTGGCGCCTAACGTCATCAGGCAGCGCCGGAAGTGCCCTCGTGCTGCCTAGGAGACAGGACGCGGGCTCTGAGTCTGACAGAGCAGGGCCAGCCGCGCCCACCCGGTCGCCATGGAGCTGCCTCCAGGGCCGCGCGACGATCCCCACGCCTGGGACGATGACTCGGACCCGGAGCTGGAGCCTGACCCCGACGCGCAGGCCGAGGCTTACGTGGCCCGCGTGCTCAGTCCTCCAAAACTCGGGCTGGCACCCCCGCGCGCCCCTCCTTTGCCCGCGCCCACGGTGTCCTTTGGCGCTCTGGAACCGCGGGCCGCGTCCAAGGGCCCGACTGTGGCAGTTCCGGGCCTGCTGAGCCTACCCCCGGAGCTGCTGCTCGAGATCTGCGCCTACCTCGACGCGCGCCTCGTGCTCCATGTCCTGCCACGCGTTTGCCACGCGCTGCGCGACCTCGTGCGTGACCGTGTCACCTGGAGGCTACGCGCGCAGCGCCGCGTACGGGCGCCCTACCCAGTGGTGGAAGGTGCGCGCGCCCGGGGGTCGCCTGCCCAAGTCAGGCCTGGGGCGAGGGGGAAGGGGTCTAGGGTGTCGTGAGCACACCCACTGGAGAAAACTCCCTGGCTGTCCTGGTTCAGGGTGGCTGAGGTAGTTACTGGTAGTACCAAAGCTCCTGACCTCTGGGTGAACCATGAGGCAGATACTTGGGATCCTGAGGCTATAGAAATCTACCTGGATAACTGGGGTCCCTGAACTCAAGATCCAATGATTCTCAGGCCGGGGGTTGCTACAGCGACTTAAAGTCTCAGGCTGTCAGGCTGCTTGGTGCTCAAAGTAAGACCAAGAATCCCCAGGTTCTGGGTGTAGATGCTAAGGCAGCAACTGGTAATGTAAAAGTCCCTTACCCCTAGAGTCTTGGCCTAGGTGAGGGTGAGACATGGACACAGGTCCAGAGCCTACAACCCTTGAACCTAAGCTATGGTTTAGAGGTTGGGATCTCTGATACCAGCAGTCACAGATCCTCAAGTTCAGGGTCTAACCTGTGATCTCAGACAAGGGCTGGTGGTCATTCCTTCTGCCACCAAAGTCTTTGGTCCCTAGAGGATAATGCAGCCTGCTGGTCTTGAATTGATGGGACTTTACTGAACAGCTTGATTAAAATATAGATGTTTGGGTCAAGGGCTTGGGTTCTGCTCCTTGACAAGGGTCCCAGGTTTGGGATACTGATTTTGGGGAACACTTCCATGAGTCTGGTTCAGGTGGCCAAAACAAGAAGGGTTAGTTATGTAGTCCTAACTCTTGTGCCCAGCCAAAGGGGTAGGGAGGGTGAAGCTGAGGTTGGACCACAGCCAGGGATGAGGCAGGACTTTAACATCCTGAGGTTGGAGAATGAGGCCTGGGAAGGTGATCCTGGGGCTCCAGTTACCCAATATCTGGAAACGGTAAGGAGCAGCCTTAGACCTGCATGGCAGGTGGGTGGGCTGGTGGTCCCAAAGCTAGAGCCTGGGCTTCCTTGGGTGGGGTAAGGGATCCAAGTGGGATTCTCTCCAAGTCTTCTGCTCCCCAGAAGCCAGTGGTGAGCTTGGAAAGCTGGAGTGGGTGGCAGGGTTCCTGCCCACTGGGGACCCTGGTATTGCATCCCACAGAGGAGGACTTTGACTGGCCGACGGCCTGCATTGAGTTGGAGCAGCACCTGTCGCGTTGGGCAGATGATGGGCGCAGGGCTGAGTACTTCTGCCTAGCCGATGGGCACTTTGCTTCCATTGACTCGGTGCTGCTGCTTCAGGTGAGACAGGGGTTGGTGGAGGGCCTGGCAGTGGGGGGCCAGGGTGACCCCTACCACACCACCTCACTCCTCTCCCAGGGTGGGACACTCTGCCTGTCTGGCTCCCGAGATCGCAATGTCAACCTGTGGGACCTGCAGCAGCTGGGGGTGGAGCCCAGCAGGGTTCTGGTCAAGACCCTGGGGACCCAGAAGAACAGCACTCACAAGGTGAGGGGATAGGAGATCAGGCAAAGGTAGGAGCTAGGAGGCCTGGGCAGGCTACTGTGGCTGAGGGCATGGGTTTTGGCACCAGAGCTCATTGATTTATTTTTTTTTAATTTTTATTAATTTTTTGGTTATGCTGGGTCTTCATTGCTGCGCTCTGGCTTCTAGTTGTGGCGAGCCGGGGCTACTCTTTGTTGAAGTGCTCAGGCTTCTCACTGCGGTGGCTTTTCTTGTTGCGAGGCACAGGCTCTAGGTGAGAGCAGGTTTATTTAGTAATTGCAGCACATGGGCTCAGTAGTTGCAGTGTGAGACTTTAGGGCGCATGGGCTTCAGTAGTTGTGGTGCGTGGGTTTAGTTGCTTCTTGACATGTGGAATCTTCCCAGACCAGGAATTGAACCTGTGTCCCTTGCATTCGTAGGTGGATTTCTATCCACTGTGCCCCCAGGAAAGTTCCAGACCTCATAGATTTCAATCTTGGTCTGCTATTGTTTGTGTGACTTTGGGTAAAGTCAAAGTCATATATGACTTCTCTGGGCCTCACTTACTGCTTCTGTCCAGTGTCAATTAGGATGAGGTTGAATGAGGTGACTATGCATTAAGAGCTTCACTCAGGCTCATATAGAGTAGGTGCTCAGATGTCGGGTTTACAGATACGTGGAATCTAGTTCCCTGACCAGGGATCAAACCCAGGCCGCCTGCATTGGAGCCTTAGACATTGGACCACCACAGAATTTCTGTGGAGGTCCTATTCTTAATCACATTGTCATGTGGCCTCAACCTGTGCTGGTGCTAAGGCTCTGCAGTACTTGATTTAGGAACATTATTAGGTGGGGGTGTACATGTTTTGGGCTTCCCTGGTAGCTCAGCAGTAAAGAATCTGCCTGCAATGCAGGAGCCATGAGTTCGATCCCTGGGTCTGGAAGTTCCTCTGGAGAAAGAATGGCAATCCATTCAGTATTCTTGCCTGGATAATTCCATGGACAGAGAAGCCCGGTAGGCTACAGTCCATGGGATTTCAAAGAGTCGGACATGATTTAGCAAGTAAACCACAACAACAACGTGCAGGTCTTTCGGTTCTGAAGTCAGACCCGCAGACCTGAGCTCTAATCTCTCCTCATGCTGACTCACTCTGGGTTCTGTGAAATGGGGAAGATCACAGGACATGGGTCTGGTCCCACAGGGCTGGGTGTGGTCACTGGCAGCGCTGGACCACCGAGTGTGCTCCGGTTCCTGGGACAGCACAGTGAAGCTCTGGGACATGGCGGCTGACGGGCAGCAGTTTGGCGAGATAAAGTGTGAGGGGACCTGGGCAGGAGGGCCTGGGTGGGCAGTGCTCTGTCCGGCCCCTTCCCCAGCTCTGTGGTCTGTGTGTCCCCAGGGGCAAGGCAGCTGTTCTGTGCCTGTCCTACCGGCCAGATATCCTGGTGACCGGCACCTATGACAAGAAGGTGACCGTCTACGATCCCAGAGGTGGGCCCTGGGGCCTAGGTGGGGACAGCAGGGCTGCCTGGGGTCTCCAGGGTCATTTTGGGAAAAGAAACACTTGGTCCTCACAGTCTGACTTGGGTAACAATCACACAACCAGAGGCTGGCCACTCCAAGTGGCCTGTGTTGTGCTGGGGGCCACAAGGTGACTGCTGCGTGGGGATACTAGGGGCAGAGGAAGCCCTGTCTCCACGTGGGATGGGGTGATGGACTGGAAGGCCCCCAGAGGAAGCCACAGAGGATGGAGATCTGGGGTCCAGGGGGGCCTCCGAGGGGGCTCTGATGTTGCTTTCCTCCCTGGCCCCTCACCTGCAAAGTTGGCCCAGCCCTGCTGAAGAGCCGGCGGCTGCACTCCAGCGCCGTGCTGGCACTGCTGGCAGACGACCGGCACATCATCTCAGGCAGCGAGGACCACACGCTCGTGGTGTTTGACCGCCGGGCCAACAGTGTCCTGCAGCGGCTGCAGGTGGGCCATCCCCCGGGGGCCCAGGGGGCCGGGGCTGTGTGGAGTGGCCTGGACTGGCCTGAGCCACTCCATCTCCGTCCCTCCTGCAGCTGGACTCCTACCTGCTCTGCATGTCCTACCAGGAACCTCAGCTCTGGGCTGGCGATAACCAGGGCCTACTGCACGTCTTTGCCAACCGCAGTGGCTGCTTCCAGCTTGTCCGGGTCTGCCGAGGCCCTCGCCCCTGCCCGACTCTCCCTGGGCTGCCTCCCCGCCTCTTAACCCCTGGGGGGCAGTGGGGCACTGGCCTAGGGAGAGCCACACCTGAGTGTCACCTGTCCCTCCCTCCCCCAGTCCTTTGATGTGGGCCACAGGTCTCAGATCACGGGGATCAAGCACTCCCTGGGGGCCTTGTACACCACGTCCACCGACAAGACCATCCGGGTGAGGGCCCAGGACAGTGCCTCTTCTCTACCCACCCTCAACTGTCGGGGACACGTCCCATGACCTTTGCCCACTGCCCCTCACCAGGTACACGTGCCCACAGACCCACCAAGGACCATCTGCACTCGAAGCCACCACAATGTGCTGAATGGGGTAAGGCCCTGTCCCACGCGCCGCCCCCGCCCACCGAGAGCACCCCTGACTCCTCCTGTCCCTGTCCTCACAGATCTGTGCCGAGGGCAACCTGGTGGTGGCTGCCTCTGGGGGCCTGTCACTGGAGGTCTGGAGGCTGCAGGCCTGAGCAGGTGGATGTGGATGTGGGTCTGCCTACCGGCAGGTGGGGCCATGACCTCTGTTCTCGGGGGCGGGGACCTTCCCCCATGCTGGTGCTGCCTCTGCCCTGCCCCACAAGCCTATGGCACAAGGGGTCCTGGCCATGGCCATGTGGGGTCCCTGGGCTGGGCCCCACGCCAGGGGAGGTGAGCTTTGTGTTCCGGCCCACCCAAGGGGGCTGGTCCCCACCCTCGGGCCCTGTTTTTGTTATGATTTGGATGCAGGCTCTGCCTTGAGAGCAAAGAAATAAACCTGCTGTACTGGTGCTCCGGCCTGGAGTATGAGCCTGGTGTCACCTGAGGGCTCTGTCCCTCCCTGCTTGGGGCCAGGGTACCAGGGGTGGGTGTGTGTCTGTGAGATGGGGCCTGAAAGCCTGGACGACAGCCACTGCTGTGTGTGCGTTTGTGGTGGGGGGGTGGGGGGGGCGGGTTCTGGGTGCGCCTGTGCCTGCCCGGGTGCATTTCAGGGATCATGTGTGCCCGAATGTCCCCAGGGAGGCCAGTCAGGCTGTATATGCGGTTTGCTGTTGTTGTTTAGTTGCTCAGTCGTGTCTGACTGTTTGTGACCCCATGGATTGTAGCCCTCCAGGCTCCTCTGTCTGTGGGATTTCCAGGCAAGAATACTGGAGTGGGTTGCCATTTCCTTCTTCAGGGGATCTTCCCAACCCAGGGATCGAGACTGCGTCTCCTGTGCTTTCTGTGAGGGGGAGGGAGACACTTGAGAAGTGGCACTTGTCTGTATGATGGTACCTGCGTGTGTGAACTGTGTGTGTGTGTGTGTGTGACACGCGCTGATACATAGATCGGGACTCTAACCCTGGGTGTTTGGGCAGAGGGACCGGGCGTCTGCTAATGCTACCCCCTGGGCCGTGGGGAGGGGGGCAGTCAGGGAAGGGGTAGGTGAGGGAGGGGCATGCTCCTCTATTCAGGGTCCAGGGTGTGCCTCTGTGGCCGTGACCCTGGCGTGGGTGAGGAGGGAGGCTGGGCCAGGCACACCCCACACCTGGTCCCTACAAACCCAAAGTCCACCACGGAAGCTTGGCCAAGCCATGCCCTGAGGAGCACTCACTTCATCTTTATTGAGGCCCCCTGGGCGGTCCGGGCTGCAGGGTTCACAGGATGGCGCAGGGCTTCTTCTCCTTGAAGGGGTTGGTGGCGGCTGGGATGCCCACGAGAAAGGGGTCGCTCTTGGCCTGCTCTGTGCAGAACTGCAGCAGGTCGGTAGCTGCCTTGGATACCTGCAGACCAGCCCGGTTAGCCCGACCTGGGCTGGGCCGTCCACCTGCCCTGCTCTCTCAGATGCGCCCGCCTCACCCTGGTCCTCACCTTCACGCGGTCAATGCCTGCCTCCATCCGCAGCTGCTCCACGGCCCGGCGGGCTTGCCCAATGTCACTGCCAATGGTCACCTTGCTGGACATCTGAGGGAGGGTGAGCAGAGCCACAGGCAGCAGGCTGCACCCCAAACCCCAAGCTCCTGCCTCCTCCTATGTCCCTGGTGCCTGAGGCATGGGGGTGGCTGCTCCCCAACCCATCAGGACCATGTACCTCAACTGAAGACTCCGGCTGACTCCTGGCTGCTCGGTCCTCCTCCTGCGGCCCCACTCTGGAGCCCTCCCCCAGCCCAGCCTCTCCAACACCCCCCCCAACCCCCCACAATGCCTGCAGAGACTTTGAAGCCAGGACATTCACGGAGTGAAATGTCACCAGCGGCAACAGCAGCTGTCGAGGCCAAAGGGGTCCCTGCCCCAGGAGGCCCAGTGGCTGCTCTGTCATGTGTCACCTTTACTGGGGGAGTGTAGGAGCCCCAGGCTGTCACAGATCTGCTTGATCCCCTGCTAACTGGCTCCTCCTCTGACATGAGGAGGCACAGCGTGAACCCTGGTTCAGGTGCAGCCCTGCCTCTCCTGTGTCTGTCTATACTCATGACCCAGGGCCCTTATCCACAGATGACTCAATTCACTCACTTATACTGATGGCTTCCCCTGTGTCCCAGCCCCTTCCCTGACCTCTGACCCGCATGAGGACCCTCCTCCCTCCTCGGTCCATCACCCCCACCTCTCAGTTGTCTCTCACCTAACCTGGCCAAAGTTGGACTCTGGATCCTCTCCCCCAACCCCAAACCTCCATCCCCCAAATTCACCACCATCCACCCAGCTGCCCTGGTTCCAATCTTTAACTCCTTTATTCCTTTCTTCCAGTATTCCTACATTTAATCCTTCATCAAGAGCCGTCAGAACAACTTTCTTTGTTTTTAATTAATAATTTTTTATTGGAATAGTTGATTTACAATGCTGGGTCAGTTTCTGCGCAGCAAAGTGAATCAGTTATACATACACATATATCCAGTTGTTTTTTTTTTTTTTTTTTTAATATTCTCTTCCCATATAGGTCATTACAGAGTATTGAACAGAGCTCACCGTGCAGTTTATAGATGAACTTTCAAATTAGGTTGTCAGACTGGTCACTTCTCCCCACCCTGTTGGTAGCATTGGGGTCCTGCCCCCCCATCTCAGTTTGCCTGGACCAGTGCAGTTGCCTGGTCTCCCCTGCCCTGCACAGCCTGACCCCATTCTACTCCAGTAAGTCAGTGGGATCTGTTAAATCACATTACAACATGGATGAAACTTGAGGACATTCTGCTAAGTGAGATAAACCAGTCACAAAATGACAGCTAATACATGATTCCCCTTATGTGAGGTAGGAGTAGTCAAATCCCAGAAAGCAGAATGCCAGTTGCTGAGGAAAAGGGGGGATGGGGAGTTGTGTTTAATGGGTACAAAGTTTCAGTTTGGGAAGATGAAAGAGTTCTTGAGATGAAGGAGGTGATGGTTGTATAACAATGTAAAGGTACTTAATGCTTCTGAACTGTGGACTTAAACATGGTTACAGTGGGGGACTTCCCTGTGGTCCAGTGGCTAAGACTCCACATTCCCAATGCAGGGGGCCTGGGTTCAATCCCAGGGAACTAGATCCCTCCTGCCATGACTAAAGATACAACATGTTGCAAGTAAGACCCAGTGCAGTCAAATAAGTATCTTTTAAAGAAGAGACAGACTACAGAGCTTTCTTTCTTAAAAAAAAAAAAAAAAAAAAAGGTTACAATGTTAATTTCATGTTATGTGTATTCTACCACAGTTTTATAAATTGGAGAAAATAAATCAGTTTTTCATTTTAAAAACTCTCCTATGGTTTTTCAGCCCCTGAGAATAAAACCCACCCTCCTTACTACAGCCCACAGGGCCCTGCCTGGTCTGGCACCTACTGTCCTCTCTGAATCCTTTTCAATCCCTCCTTCATTCTTCATGGATCACCTTGACGTCTTTGTGTGTGTTTCATCCATTTTTGCTGAGATCCCAATGTGTGCCCAGCACTGCACAGACTGAAAAGAATAGCAGTGAAACCAGACATGATCCTGCCTTCACAGAGCTGGATGGCAGGGAGGGATGAACAGCAGCAAACAGAATATATCCTGCACTGTGAAAAACAAAAGCAAGGTAAGAGCAAGAGCAGGTGGTCAGGGCAGGCCTCTTGGAGGAGGTGACATTTGGATTGAGGCCCAGAGGAGGAGGAGCTGGGGAAGCAGGTGTTCCAGGCAGAGAGAGCAGCAAGTGCACTGCCCCTTGGTCAGCAAAGAGCTTATTGGGCTCTAGAACAGTCAGGTTAGTGGAGCTGGAGAAAAGTGAGTGCGGCCAAGTGGTAGGGGATGAGGGTAGGCAAGTCAGTGCCTTCTTAGGCCACAGGGAAGAGCCCGAGTATTACTCTTACTGGGAAGCCACAATAAGAGGGTTTTTCTTTAAAAAATTATTTATTATTTTTGGCAGTGCTGGAATATTTCTACCTCATTGCTACCCGGTCTCTGGGTACTCTTCATTGTGGTGTGGAGGCTTCTCATTTTGGTGGCTTCTTGCAAAGCATGGGCTCTAGGGCACGTGGGTTTCAGTAGTTGTGGCTCCCAGGCTCAATATTGTGGCACATGGGCTTAGTTGCTCGGAGGCATGTGGCATCTTTCCGACCCAGGTGTCAAACCCGTGTCTCCTGCATTGGCAGATGAATTCTTTACCACTGAGCCACCAGGGAAGCACACAGTATATAGTGCAGACTCCATAAATTGTAGAGTGAGTGATTACAGGGGTCTCACTGGACTAAACCCTATGTATGGTTAGGAGGACCCATAAGATCATAGACCCCCACCCTCTAGCATCTCACAGGCTCGCTAGAGGGAAAGAGATATCAGCCCTGGGTCCCACAGGAGATCCCTGACCCAGAGGAAAGTCAAGGAAGACTTCAAAGAGGATATGGCAGCTCAGCTGCCAGAGACAGAAGACCAGGGGTTATGCTGCATATGGAGGCTCAGGAGACTTGCAAGACACGAACAGCGATCACTGTTCCAATTTGACGAGAGACTCTCCGAGGCAGAAACTGTCTGATACCTCCTGGTGATTCGAATTCCGTCTAACGGCAACGTCTGAGAAACCATTCTCTCTCTGAGAGGGTAGACACGAACCGGTAAGCTCCACGCAACGCGGTGGGTTTCCAGCAGGCGGCAGTAAAAGTAAAAATCATTCATCGGCGGCTGGGAACATACGGAATATAAATAATGGCTCCCCGCGGCTTCCGTATTACGGACTGTACAAGACAAGATGGCCGCACCCTTGATTCCGGGCGCGGCGGGTCATGTGATCAAACATCTTCCGGCCCTCCCCAGGTTTTCCCCAGGCCTTGAATCTCCTACTGAAGTGCGTGCCGGGGCCTAGAGCAGTTCGAGGCCGCCAGAGGGCTGGCCTGGGGCGGCTCTGACTTGAGAGTGCAGCTGCAGGACAATGGAGGGTCCCCAGGAGAGGGAGGTGCCCGCGGCGGCACTGGCCGCCGTGCTGAAGCACAGTTCGGCACTGCCGTTCGAGACCGCGCAGGTCCGGGGCTACGACTTCAACCGTGGCGTGGACTATCGCGCACTGCTAGAGGCTTTCAGCACCACTGGTTTCCAAGCCACCAACTTCGGGCGCGCGGTACAGCAAGTCAACGCCATGGTGAGGCCTGGGTGAGGCTTCCTGGGTTGAGGGGGCGTGGCCTCCAGTAGCATCCAGCAGTAGCTGGGGGCGGGACTTCTCTGGGAGGTGTGTTCTTCGTCCAATAGTGGGAGAGAGTATGGGGCCCGGGAGTTTTGTGCTGGGGAGTGGTTGGGACTGATTCTGGGGCGGGGAGCGGGCGTTATAGGTAACAGGTGAAGGTATTATGGAAGGGGCGGAGCCTGGGCTAGAGAGTGCATTTGAGCCAGGAATTGGAGGTGGACCCTTACACCCGCCCGGACCTGAGCTTGGGTTTGCTTTTCCCGGTGGGGAGAGGGGTCGGGCCTGAAAAAGTGATGCTCTCGGATTCCTGAAAAGGGGCAAAGCCTAAGCATGTGACCTGAGACTTGGGCTGTGAACAGGGCGGAGCCTACACAGGGGTGTTCCTTCCCCTGTACCAGGTAGAAGTGTTTCTCTGTCCCTGAGTGGTCAGAGCCTGGGCGGGGAGTCTGACACCAAAACCCGCCGCGGGTCCTTGGGGTGGAATTTGGAGCCAGAGGTTAATTCAACTCTGCCCTTACCTAGATAGAGAAGAAACTCGAGCCGCTATCCGAGGATGAAGACCAACATGCAGACTTGACCCAGAGCCGACGCCCACTCACCGGCTGCACCATTTTTCTGGGCTACACATCCAACCTCATCAGTTCAGGCATCCGTGAGACTATCCGTTACCTCGTGCAGCACAACATGGTGGGACCTGGTGGGGGTGTGGCCTTGGGCTCTCTGGGTCTTAATGGGCAATAAGGTTACTGGTCATTTAAGTGAGACAGGAAGATATGGGTCAGTTTTGTTTTGCAGCAGAGCTCCCCACAGGGGTCAATGGATGAGAGTTGGGAGTTAGGAGTTCTGCTTGGGATAACTTCACTGCCTTGTGGCTGCAGGTGGACGTCTTGGTGACCACAGCTGGGGGTGTGGAGGAGGATTTCATCAAGTGCTTGGCGCCCACATACCTGGGCGAGTTCAGCCTCAGGGGGAAGGAGCTACGTGAGAACGGGATCAACAGGTGGGTGGGTGGGGGCTGAGCGGTGCTGAGTAAGGGAGGCAGGCTGAGGGTCCTGGGCCCTGATGCCCATCCACCTTCTGTCCCCAGGATTGGAAACTTGCTGGTGCCCAATGACAATTACTGCAAGTTTGAGGACTGGTTGATGCCCATTCTGGACCAGATGGTGCTGGAGCAGAACACAGAGGTGAGGCTGGAGCAACCTGGGGCTGGGGGAGGGTGCGTCAGGGGAGGCGCTGCTGCCTGAAGCCAATGTCTCCTCCTAGGGTGTGAAGTGGACACCTTCCAAGATGATCGCCCGGCTTGGCAAGGAGATAAACAACCCAGAGTCCGTGTATTACTGGGCCCAGAAGGTGAGGGACCGGCGGGGGCAAAAATGCCAGGCTTTGGCATGTGTTGTTTCATTTTCACAGCCACCTGGGTAGTTGGTACTAGTCTCCTCATCCCTGCTCCTACATAAGGAGCCTCAGAAACAGAGAAGTTAGGCAGTTTGTCTGAGGTCCCACAGCTATTGACTGTGGATCTGGCATTCTGGCTCTACTCCTAGACTGCTGGGAAGCAGTTGGGCAATACTTAGCAGCTCCCATGGGGACTCTTGGAAGGCCCCATGCTCCTCAGAGGCTCTGGGGTCCAGCAATCAGAAAAACAAGAATACCATTCTTCATGTGCCAGGCCCAAGTGAAGTTAAGCTCCCTGCCCAGAATCAGGCAGAGAGGAAACACCTGCAGGCTGCACCTACAGGGCTTAGATCCGGCCCCCCCGTCTTGCTCTTTCCTAGAACCATATTCCTGTGTTGAGCCCGGCACTCACAGATGGCTCGCTGGGTGACATGATCTTCTTCCACTCCTATAAGAACCCAGGTCTGGTCCTGGACATTGTTGAGGGTAAGATGTTGGGGCTGCAGAGGAGCAAGGGAGGAGGGCTGCCTGGGCCTGCGGTGGCCTGACTCAGCCCTCTCCCCCAGACCTCAAGCTCATCAACACACAGGCCATCTTCGCCAAGCGTACGGGGATGATCATCCTGGGTGGTGGCATGGTCAAGCACCACATCGCCAATGCCAACCTCATGGTGAGCAGGGATGCAGACTGTGTGGCCCCTAGTGGGGGGTGGTACTCGTGCCTGCTGTGCAGACAGGCCTGTGTACTAGGCCCATGCCATGTGCTGGGAAACAGTTGTGGACTAGACAAGCCAAGATACCTGCCCTCCTGGAACTGATGTTCTAGTGGGGAGATGAACAGCAAACCAGTGACAAGGTGACATGTACATCAGGTGGCAGTATTGGCTACAAAGAAGAATCAGGGATGACGATGAGAGGGCAGGAGAAAGGCATGCTATTCAGAAAAGGGAACACTTCCTGGGAAGTGTGACCTGTGAGCAGAGGTTTTTCAGGGGCTGCTCCCATGAACCATGTGGTTAACTTAAGGAGTGGGCGTGAGATGAGTTTCTGGCAGGATTGGCCAGTGCAAAGGTTCTGAGGTGCCTGATGTAGGCACATCTTGGAGGCCAGTGAAGTGGAGAGTGAGAGGAGGTGAGGCCAGAGGTGACAGCCACAAAGTGCGAGGCCTTGAGGGCCACTCAGGTGCTCATAGGCACCTTCTGGCTGCTGTGTGGGGAACAAACAGTGGGACTGGGATGGGGACCATAGAGAGGGAAGAGGTGTGGAAGTCTTCTCTAGAGTTGGTGGCAGATGTGGGTGGGCTCTTGCTACCTAGGTGAGTCTGGAGCAAAGCCGCCCACTGCCCAGCATCCCATGACACTCCCACTTGGCCCAGTTATTGACATGGAGCCCTTCCCTTGGAGTGAAGGCCACCAAGGGCTTCCTTTATCTGGGACACATCCCTGTGCCTTTAGCTAGTGTCCTGCCCTGGAGTCTGTCTGGCTGACCAGCCCATCCTGTTCCTCCCCACAGCGGAATGGCGCTGACTATGCCGTCTACATCAACACTGCCCAGGAGTTTGATGGCTCTGACTCAGGCGCCCGGCCAGATGAAGCTGTCTCATGGGGCAAGATCCGGATGGATGCACAGCCTGTCAAGGTGAGGGTCAGCCAGCCAGCTGGAGCACAGGGTCTCCTAGGCTGCAGCTGTGGATCCTCTGGCTCACCTGGGTTCCCTCCATAGGTCTATGCTGATGCCTCCTTGGTCTTCCCGCTGCTTGTGGCTGAAACCTTTGCCCAGAAGGTAGATGCCTTCACGCCCGAGAAGAATGAGGACTGAACACTGGACGGTGCAGCCCCAGGGAGGCCTCACCCCCCTCCTCTATTTATTAGTTTGCAGACCCAGCCCCTCCCCACTTCTTGGTCAGCAGCATGTCTAGAATAAATGATCTCAGCGGTCCTCCTTAGGCTGTGTCTCTGTCCTTGGCAGTGGGTCCCCTGGCTTCAGCCTGGGGCACCTTCAGCCTCGTAGGTCTCCTCCCGCCAGCACTGGATGCTGCCCCCCATGGCAGTCAGCAGGCAGGGCTCTGTGGGGTGGTAGGTCAGCGATTGCACCACACCGGGACCTACAGGCAGGGCCAGCGCCAGGGCACCCTGTGGAGCGAGGGGTGGGCAGTGGTCATCAGTGTGTCTCCCTCCTCCTGGCCGCCTCTCCCCTGGTTTCCATTATAATGCTTCTAATTGCTTCCCAGACATTGCAAACTTAATCAGTCCCAAACTGAGCCCATCAGTCAGTTGTCCTTCCAGGTGCTCAGGTCA
Organism: Bos grunniens; assembly: GCF_055505025.1. NCBI lineage: Eukaryota > Metazoa > Chordata > Mammalia > Artiodactyla > Bovidae > Bos > Bos grunniens. The sequence goes on from NC_141171.1 coordinate 12,894,454, forward strand.
GACACCTTGGATCTTCCTCGTACATCTCAAGTCCTTTTGTCAGTAAATCCTCTTGGCTCTGCCTTTAGACTGTGCCCAGAGATTGCCATCTGGGCTCCACCAGCCCACCTGAGAGCCTCAATGCTCCCTCCTTTTATTACCCTGCAGTCAAGTCTCAACATATTGGGTTCTTCTCTCCACCTGCAAAATGTCCTTTCACGTGCCCTCCCTTGCAGGATGACTGCCAGTCTACTGGACCCTCGAGACGTAGGCAAAACCTTGGTGCCTTCTGAGTTCCCAAAGGGAGAGCTGGCTCCTCAACTCTCCAGGGCCCTCCAGTTCCTTCATCCTCTAAGGGGCTTCTGTAGCCAAGCTCCAGCCCTGACCCCATGAAGTCTAGCTGGTCAGTTCCCATTCTGACGTCCCCACCAGGCTGAGACACATCAGGACAGAGCTCACAGGGCTCACGGGGGGAAATCACAGGGATGCTCAGACGTGGCTCCGATTTCCTGAACAACTACAGCCCCATCTCACCTGGGGTGAGATGCCATCACCACCCTCCCTCCCCGAGGGTCAGTCCCAGTGGCCCCACCTGACCTGGATCCTGCTGCCACCACTGCCATCCACAGCACTTCCATTTCCTGACCGATACATGGGTGCCACACCTCCAAGCTTTGGCATGTGCTGTGCTCTTTGCCAGGACTGCCCTTCTTTCTTCATTCTCTCATTCCTTCTAGCCCCCAGTTCTAACAGAACACCACCCCCCGTTCAGGCCTGAGAGTGACTCAGGTAAGGACAAGGCAGGCACCCCAGCGTGGAGTGGGGGTGGGGAGGCTCACTTCCACCAGGTCCCAGAAGAACACCTTCCCGTCCTCAGAACAGCTGACCACATGTGTATCGCGCTCGCTCAGGCAGCAGTCCAGCTTATACTCCTTGTTCTTATGGCCCGTATACCTGGGGGTGAGTGGAGTCAGAGCGGGTGTTAGGGGCGGGCTTCACTGGGGGTGGGGGAGGGGCCCCACGCTCCTGAGGACTCACTCGCCCAGCAGCTCCCCTGTGTCCTTGTCCAGAAGCCGCAAGGTAGAGTCTAGGCTGGACACCAGGGTGCACTGGCCATCCCGGCTGAAGCAGATGCAGGTGATGGGGCCTGGGGGCAGGGGAAGGCAGGCATGTCAGGCTGGGTCCCCTGGGCTGTCCCCACCTTCCCTGCCTGCCCCCCAGCACCAGCCACACTCACTGCCCACGTAGTCTGAGAAGAGCTGCCCCATCCTCAGGTCATAGCGCCTCACCCGGCCATCTACGGAACTGCAAGACAGGGCGGCTGCAGCTGAAGCACTTGCAGGGGCCTGTAGGTCCAGGGTGCCAGCTTTGGTGTCCCTGTATCCTCTTCACCTGGCCAGGGGCCCGAGGGCAAGGCTAGCACCTATCCTTCCCAGTACCCTTCACTGCCACGTCATGCTTAGGATCGGCCACGGAAAACACACTGACGTGAACTCAAGAGTGGAATTCTGGGTCTTCCCAGGTGGTCCAGTGGCTAAGACTCTGAGCTCTCCATGCAGGGGGCCTGGGTTCAATCCCTGGTCAGAGAACTACATCCAACATGCTGCAACTAAGACCCGATGCAGCCAAATAAGTAAATTAAAAATAAATATAAAAAAAAAAAAAGTGGAATTCTGAGGCAATGGCTTTAAGACACAGACCCAAGGGCCAATCAAGTCCCATTCCATCTGTTTCTGCTTTCCACTGAGCTCCCTCTCTGGGCCAGACCCTGTACAGAGACTTGGAATACAGCTGCTACCAAGCCAGGAGCACTTGCTGCCAAAGTGGAACCTCGTGGACTGAGGGGCATCAGCTCCCAGGAGGTGACACTGGAATTGAGGCTTGAGGCTGAGAAAGGAGCCAACCATGTTCAGTTCAAGGGGGGGATGTGTGGGAACTGGGTGGGCTGACAGGCCAAGCAGTCCAAACACCCCCAGTGGTGGGATCAGCACTCCCTCAGGTTGTGGGAACACTTGGGCAGCCCTGCATGGGAATTTTTTTTTTTTTAATTGTCTCCTGCAGCTAGACTGTCAAATCTATGTAGGCAGGGGTTTTCCTTGTTTTTCTATCTTGTTCACTGCTGTATGCTGACTAAAAATGGGACCTGTAGGAGGTGCTCAGATACACTCCAAGTAGTATAGAACAGTCCAGGTGGAGAAAGGGCAATTGCATGTCGGTCCCAGAGTGGAAGCATGTGTGGTATATTTAACAGAAATTAGCTGCAATCCTTTGGCCACCTGATGCCAAGAGCCGACTCATTGGAAAAGACACTGATGCTGGGAAAGATTGAGGGCAAGAGAAGGGTGCGACAGAGAATGAGATAGTTGGATGGCATCACTGACTCAATGGACACGAGTTTGAGCAAACTCCAGAAGATAGTGAAGGACAGGGAAGCCTGGAGTGCTACAGTGCATGGGGTCAAAAAGAGTTGGACACGACTTAGTGTCTGAACAACAACCACATAAAAGCTGAGAGCACAACAGAGACCAGACCATGCAGGGCCTTATGAGCACAATGAGGAGAGTAGATTTTTTAATCTAAATACAGAGACAACTGTGAACCTCGGTGGCACCTGGCGAGCGACAAGGTCCTGGTCCCACTCACCCTGCGAGGACCTCATGGTCTGACACCTTCACGCTGGATATACCATCTCTGGCTTCGTCCAGCGTCTGTACTGGCTCAGGTTTCCGAGAGCGACAGTCCCAGCAGCGGATGGTGGAATCGATAGAGCCTGTAAGGCCAGCATGAAGGTGGATCAGGTTTAGAGGGCGGAGGCAGTCTCCTGGGCCCACCTGCCAAGGCCCTGGACTCACCAGACAGGATAACTGTGGCCTCTTCATTAAACTGCACTGTGTTCACCTTCTGTGAAACAGGAACTGCCGCTTAGAGGATGAGGACAAAAGCAGGGTTCCCAGTGCAAGTTAAAGCAAGGGAAAAAGGTTAAGGGTAAGGGAGATCAAAGAGTTGGGGGGAACTGCAAGGATGGGGCTTGATGAAGTGGGGGCCATGGGGAAGGATCCTTGCGCTGTAATTGCGTGGGGGGGGGGCGGAGCGGATCCCTGTTACCACCCACATGCTAATCAGATTTGCTTTAATGAGACCCCTTCTTGCTTGCACTCACCCCCGCGTGGCCCCGGAATTTCCGCACGACTTGCCCTGACGCCACATCCCACAGCACCACCGCCTTGTCCCCACCTCCAGAGCAAAGACTGCTGTTATCAAAGGAGCTAGAAGGCAGAGCACAGAATATTTAGCATCTACTTCTGTTCCTGGCCTCAGCGCCCCGATCCCGCCTTGGCCCCCCGGCTCACCCAGCCGCATCCAGCACCTCGTAGCCGTGGCCGCTGTACGTCCGCAGTAACGTCCCCCGCAGCGGGTTCCACAGCTTCAGGGTCTTGTCGCTGCCGCAAGTCAGACAGTAATTGCCATCCACTGGGGAATACCAGGGGGGGTTACTGGGCCGTCGACCTTAGGAGGCGGGAGGAGGACTCGGAAAGATCAAGGCGCTCACCATTAAATCGCACAGCTCGAACCGCCCGCTGCCCGCAGTCCAACGTCTTCAACCGTTTCTGCGGCAGCTCGGGGCCCCGCGGTTTTGGCTCAGGGAAAGCCATCCTTCGGCTTCCCCTTCCTCGCCACCTTACACGCGCCGGCACGGAAGCATTCCTTGCCCTGGGAGGGTGTAACCTTACTATTGTCCTCCATAGTCTACTTCCTACTTCTCACTTCCGGGTTCTACATTTAGGCTCTTTGGAAATAGTGTTGGAAACACTGAAACTTGTCTCCAGCTTCCTAGTTTCCTTCCCCACTTCCGGTCTTCTAGGAGCATTTTTAGCTTCTCCGAATTCTCTGTCCCCTGGCTGGGGGGAGTTCCGGTAACCGTCGATAGGAACGGAAGCGCGAGGGCTGAGAGTGTTACTCTAAAAACTATCCTGTGTTTCCAAGCTGGAAGCTGCCGGAAGCTGCCGGAAGCTGCCGGAAGCTGCCGGAAGCTGCCGGAAGCTGCCGGAAGCTGCGATTCCCGCAGCGGAAGAGGCGCGACTTCTGACTCGCTATGTCCGCGAACAATATGTCGGACCCACGGAGGCCCAACAAAGTGCTGAGGTGAGGCTCCTAGTTGTCATGGTGTTAAAAAAAGAAAAAAGTTCAGCTGTAAATTTAAACGATATAATTGGCTTTACCAAATGATCATAAATTGGACAACATCCCATCTAGCAAGTAGAGGGGAGCGCTAAAGAGCTATAGAAAGGAAAGTGTTATTTAAAGGCAGGACAAGGAAGTCATAAACAGGATGATTTCAGATTATATTAGTTTCCTTTTGGGGAGAAAAGGGTCTTATTAGGTGGGGGTTACCTCATTTTCCTTTTGAAGGATGGAGAGGGGAGAGAGCCCATGTGACAGACTGCCTCATTGGTGCTGACCAGAAAATTCGTGACTGACCGATTAAGACTGCATTTCTGGAGGAAGTTGAAGCTTCTATTAGGTTAGATATTAAGCCCCGATTTGGTAGCTTGGCCAAGTACAGATTTTTGGATCTGTGGTATTCTTTTTAACAAATCTTCTCTCTCTTCCCTCCTCCCCGCTCCCAATCAGAGTCTGTCTGACTGAGAGACGTGATCAAAACTTAAGGCATGAGCGCCACTCTCAGCTGCTACTCTGAGGTTCTCTCAGTTTTGTTCTTTTGCAGGCTATTCATAGTTAACCCCTGTGATAGTCACAGGTCCTTGCTGGCTTCAGGTTCACAGTCTCTGAGTTGGTTATTCTCTTGTTATTTTTCTGATGTTCTAGTCATAGGGAGATCTTTTGCTTGATGATTAGTGGCTGTGATTATGCATTGAAAGCTTTTGAGAGAATACAGTGCATTCAGTTTAGTTGCTCAGTCGTGTCCAACCCTTTGTGAGCTCATGGATTGCAACACACCAGGCTTCCCTGTCCATCACCAACTCCCAGAGCTTGCTCAAACTCATGTCCATCCAGTTGGTGATGCCATCCAACTATCTCATCCTCTGTCGTCCCCTTCTCCTCCTGCCTTCAATCTTTCTCACCATCAGGGTCTTGTTCAATGAGTCAGTTCTCTGCATCAGGTGGCCAAAATATTGGAGTTTCAGCTTTAGCATCAGTCCTTCCAATGAATATTCAGGACTGATTTCCCTTAGGATGGACTGGTTGGATCTCCTTGCAGTCCAAGGGGCTCTCAAGAATCTTCTCCAACACCGGAGTTCAAAAGCATCAGTTCTTTGGCCCTCAGCTTTCTTTATGGTCCAACTCTCACATCCATACATGACTACTGGAAAAACAATGTATTTGAGTAGAAGTCCAGTGTTCTTGCCTAGAGAATCCTAGGGACGGGGGAGCCTGGTGGGCTTCCATCTATGGGATCGCACAGAGTCCGACACGACTGAAGTGACTTAGCAGCAGCAGCAAACCATTACTTTGCCAGACCTCTGTTGGCAAAGTAATGTCTCTGCTTTTTAATATGCTGCCTAATTCAGTGCATTAAGGAGATTATTATGATTATAATAAGCAGGATAATTAGCAATGTTTGGAGTGCACTTTGGAGCCATGCTCTCCAGGATTAAAACCAGGCAAAATCAAATACATGAAAGAGAGTTCCCACTGGAACTTCCCTGGTGGTGTGCTGGTTAGGACTTGGTGCTGCCAGTGCAGTGAGCAAGGGTTTAATCCCTGGTTTAGGAAAAAAAAGAAAAAAAAATTCCCCTTGAAGGAGTTACCTTCTTATGCCAGCTGGCTTGCTCAGTGATCTTATGTAATTGAGTTTCAGCTTCCCCAGGAGGAGTAATCCAGTGTAGCAGGTGGTGTTGACCACAGCATAGACACTCCTTGCTCAGCTAAAAGATAAACAAAGACTGTGTGTTAGTCGCTCAGTCGTGTCTGACTCTTTGCGACCCCATGGTCTGTCCATGGAATTCTCGAGGCAAGAATACTGGAATGGGTTGCCATTCTCTTCTCCAGGGGATCTTCCTGACCCAGGAATTGAACTGGGTCTCTTGCGTTGCAGGCAAATTCTTTACTGCCTGAGCTACCAGGTAAGCCCCTAATTAAGGGCTGTTCTGTTATAAAAGAACAACTGGCCAGAGAATCTAAGGATCTTTCTTGGGCTGATGGCCTTGCCAAAGGACACGAATCCTGAGTCATGAAATCCTTATCATTCTTTTTAACTTCATGATGTAAATCCAGGGGACTTGACCAATGAGGTGTCTTAGTTCCGTTGTGGAAAGTTAGGAGCCCAGTTTAGTAACCTAAGAGGCATTGCCCTCTGTGCACTGGCTGTCTAGGCATTCAGAGGCTAAAGGAGAATGATAACCATTATGGACAAAGACTGACCCTATCGGGGCACAGACCATTTCCATTAGGGGGTACTGTTAATGGATTCATTCACAGGGATTACTGCAGTTACCCATTCAAGCCAGATGTCAGTCAGGTTTTCAGCACATTTGGGAATAGATTCTCCCAGCCTGAAATATGAAGTGTTGCTCCAAACACCTTGCCAAGATAGGTGCAGTTGGTGAGGTCTCTTAGTGAGTGGGGGCAGATCTGATCTAGATTATCATGAGAATGTGGGGTGCAAGTGCAGTGAGATTTACCAGTTAATTGTGTCTAATTGAGTATGTACGGTTATGATGGGAGAAAGGGAAAAACAAGGTATAGGTTGTTCTGGCTGTGAAAGTTGAATTGCATAAGAAACTTTCAGGGGGTTTGGTTGTAGTTTCCTGTGACCTTGAGAACAGAAGGAAAAGCTGGTCACAAGGAGGACCAGGAGGTCTCTAGCATCATGAATAGATTGGAATTTTTTTGTTTTTGTTTTTGACTGTGCAGTGTGGTATGCGAGATCTTAGTTCCCTGGTCAGGGATCAAACCCACTGTTCCTTGCATTGGTAGTACAGAGTCTTAACCACTGGACTGCCAGGGAAGTCTCAGATTGGAATTTTTATTTATTTATTTATTTTTGGCTGAGCTGGGGGGTCTTTGTTGCTGTGTGGGCTTTTCTCTAGTTGCCGCAAGTTGGGGCTCCTCTTGGTTGCAGTGCAAGGGCTTTTCATTGCAGTGATTTTTTCCTGTTGCGGAGCACAGGCTCTAGGCATGCGGACTTCAGTAGTTGGGGTTCCTGGACTCTAGAGCCCAGGCTCATTAATTGTGGTCCATGGGCTTAGCTGCTCTGCGGCATGTGGAGATCTTCCTGGATCAGGGATTGGACCTGTGTGCCCTGCATTGGCAGGCAGATTCTTTACCACTGAGCTACCAGGGAAGCCCCCAGATTGGAATATTTAATGTCAAATCCATTGGTCTGAAAGCTTACTTTCCTCAGCAATGGCTGGGAGATAAGGGTGAGAACATCATCTTTCCAGGTGAAAACCATAGTAAAAAAAAGAAAAAGAAGAAGGGTTTCAGTCTAGTTAACATATGGTCTTGATCTGGTGTCTGGGACAGAAGCAGTCCACCTTGACGCCAGCTATTCTCTTCCTCATCAGTTTGATTCAGAGGTCTCCAGCGTCTGTTTAGGACTGGATGTCTGACGGAGCTTTCCTTAGCTGTGGGATGTGTACCCACGGCTCAGTGCCTTCTCATTTTGCATCTTTGTCAGTGGTCAGGAGCACTTGGTAAGGTCCCTTCCCATGGGGCTTGAGGGCTGTTTTCCTCTGATGATGTTTTCAGAATACCCAGTCAGCAGGCTCCAGTCTGTGACCAACAGGATCCTTTGAGTTGGGATCTGGGAGGGCTTCTTAAACCTGTTAATGATAGCATAAGATGTGAAAGACTTATAGTAGCTGGTCCTATTAACGTTAGATAGCAAGGGATCAGCAGAAAGTTGTAGAGCAATGGACATTGGTCTACTGGTGACTGTTCCATGTGGAGTGAGTGTATGTTTTCATAGAGGGTACTGGCAACAGTTGGCATGGCCAGAGGCAATATCTTAGGCCAAGGGAGTTCAGTAGTTTAAGCAGTCTAGAGGTTTTCGAGGATCCCATTAGTTCTCTCTACCTTGCCTGATGATAAGTGAAAAGGAGAGTGATAATTCCAAGGAGTCTGCAAGGTTTTCATTAAGGCTTGTACGATTTGCCCAGTGAGGTGGGTGCCTCAGTCCCTGAAGACTATGGAAGGTAGACCCCAAGTTGGAACCACATCTTCTAACAGGTTCCTTGCCATTGTGAGGGCATTAGCCTTGTGGCGAGGGAAGACTTCAGCCCATTAGGAAAGCATGTGTAGAGTAACAAGAACGTACTGATAACCCATACTGGGTGGTGGTTGGATAAAGTCCAGCAGTAGGTGCTCAGAAGGTCCGGGGTGGGGAGGTCTGAGGCCTCTGGGAACACAGATGGTTCTTCCAGGATTGCAGGCCTGACAGGTCAAACATTGATGGTAAACTGCTTTTGTGATTTTGTCTCCCCACCCATGTCTATTCGTCATTTGAGTCATCTTAAAATGCACTGTGATGGGTGAAGGAATGCAAAAACTGAAAAATGAGATTTGTCAGGGAGCTGGGAAGAACCACGTGGCCATCTTGGGTTTCCCATAGCCTTGAATGTTTATCTAATTTACAACCATTGTTTGCCCATCTTAATTTCTCTGTTCAGGAACAGACTGATGTTACAAGGGCATCAAGATGGCCAGGGTCTGGCAATGAGAGGTCATGTTTTGCTGAGGCAGAATGGTCTTCATCCATCTGTATCATAATATTTATTTATTTTTCCTGCTCTGTAAACTAGATCTTAGTTCCCCAATCAGGGATTGAACCCAGGTCACCACAGAGAAAGTGCCGAGTCTTAACCACTGGGCCGCCAGGGAATTCTCAATGCCATGATATTTATAGATTCTGTTGCTGCTGTCTTTGCATGAAACGTAACTAGGGCATTTCCTGAACTCTGGTTCAGTCCTTTTAGTGTGAGTCTCAATTTTAATGACAGGTAATTTCTTACCTTCAGAAAGTAAGAGTAGTTTACTTGTTGCCTTTAAAAAAATTTTTTTTTTTTAATTTATATTTTTGGCTGCCCTGGCTCTTCTTGCTGCGCGCAGGCTTTCTCTACTGCGGTGAGCAGAGGCTGCTCTCTGGTTGCTGTGCTCAGGTTCTTACTGTGGTGGCTTCTCTTGTTGCGGAGCATGGGCTCTAGAGCGTGGGCTCAGAGTTGTGGTGCACGGGCTTAGTTGCCCCACAGTATGTGGGATCTTCCAGGACCAGGGGTCCAACCCATGTCCCCTGCATTGGCAGGTGGATTCTTAACCACTGGATCATGAGGGAAGTCCCTATTGCCCATTTTTGATGGGGGCCCGAGAGGACTTCAGAAAACCCCTTTGTTTCCATAACATCTCCAAATCATGGATAATCCTAAAGGCATACTGATTCTTGGTAAAAATATTAACAAGCCCTCTGGTAAGGGCTTTTTGGGCCACTTTCATTTATGGGAAGTTTCCTTTTCAAGTAATTCATAATGGTTAGTAATAGCATAATCAGTTTGGGAACAAGGTGTCCCTTCTTCATTTTCATTTTAGAGTATGGCCCATCAGCAAACAAGATTATATCAGGATGTTCTTACCTGACAGTTAAGGGGCTTATCTTTGTCAGTAGGGGTAGTGATGTAGCAAGTTAAAGGTGTTGCAACATTTAAGATGTTGCGTAAGTGGAGGAAGCAAAAGGATCTCATAGAAGGTTAATATGCTGGCAGAGACATGTTGAGTCAATTCAGAGTTAAGAAGACCGGTTTTTTGTTTGTTTGCCTTTTTAATACATTTGGGAGATCAGGAGATGCCCCCTCTGCATATATATATATATATTTATTTATTTATTTATTTACTTAGTTACTTACTTATTTGGCTATTCCAAGTCTTAGTTGCAGCATACAGGATCTTTTAGTTTTGGCATGTGGGATCTAGTTCCTTCCACAAGGATTGAACCCAAGCTGCTTGCAGTGGGCCCACAGAGTCGTACTGGACCACCAGAGAAGTCCCAAGAGTTAAGAAGATTTTGGACAGCGTGAGGAGTCTATAAATAAATGCTGTTACTTCAGATTAGATCTACTGAAGCTTCTACTAACTTTGTAGTTGCAGCTGTAACCCAAGACAGTTGGTATAGGCACTGGCAACTGAATCCAGTTAAATGCTGTGAGAAGAAAGAGGCTGTGTTTATTGCTATGCTCTTGTGTGAGCATTCCCAGGGCTTGGTTATTTCTTTCATGCACAAATAAAGTGAAAGGTCTTGAATAATTAGGTAGGTCTAGGGCTGGTGGTTCTTAAAGCACTTTTTTTACTCTTCAGAAAAGCCTACTTATGTATATCTTCCCTAGAAAGGGGCTCAGGGACTAGAAGTTTAGTAAGGTCATTGGGTGGGGAAATGAATAGGGAAAAATTAGGAGCCCATAGTCTACAGTAGCCAATCAAGTCTAGAAATCCACACAGCTGTCACTTAGTTGTAGGCCTAGGAAATTCTTGGATTAGCCTGATCCTTGTTGGGTTCCTTCAGCACTAGGTAATGAACATTATCTACAGATAATTGTTAATTTTCCCTTGAAGAGTTTATGTTCCTTTTGTCAACTGAAATAATAACCAACCTATAATAAGAATTTTATCTGGGCCAAACGGAGGCCTATGGCCCAGGAAACATAGATTCAAAAGCACTTGAATTGTTTTGCCGGACTACAGTATGGCAGAGGCTTATTCAGGCAAAAACCTCAGTTACAGAACTTGTTTGTCAAGAATTATAATTGGAACTTCCCTGGTGGTCCAGTGGTTAAGACTGTGCTTCCACTGCAAGGGGCATGGGTTCTATCCCTGGTCAGGGAAGTTCTGCAGGCCTGCAGGTATGGTCAAAAAAAAAAGGGGGAATATGATTAGAGTCGGCAAGATATACGGGTGCTTGTTAAGCAAGGATTCGTTGGGGTCTGAAGATGTTGAGGCCATAAGGTTGCAGTTAGCAGCTGCTAGCAGATACCGTCTTAAGAATAGCTGGTGGTGTGGTTAAATTTGATACAGTTCAGAAAATTCAAGTCCTCACTGATGCATTAACATGGCTACCCGGCTCCATTTGGATGCCTGAAGCACAGTTCTGTCTTGTCCGAACAAAGAACAAACATCAGACACAATGGGTACATTGCTTCAGGGTTTCAAGAGACAGATTAGCACATACACAGCAAGACAGCATGACCTTAGGTCAGGGAAGGGAACCTCATATTCAAAGGAATTGGTACATTGGTATTGTGGGGATAAGGTGAAAGAACATTTATCCCCTCTTCAAAGTGGACATTCTGCACAGTCTGATAACTGCACTTTTTTTTTTTTTTTTTGGTCTAATGGTTAAAGCAGATGTCTGTCTGAGAGGCCACAAGACTGTCTGTTCTAATGAGCATAAAGTTTAAGCCCAGTCATGTCTTAGCTAGGATGACTTCTCCATACCACAGTATGAAAAGTTCTTCCATCACTTTTTAGCAGATAAATGGAATCTTTTATGGATGTGTCTTTGGTTACTGAGCACAGTAAGCAGTCATCCACCTGTTGTGAAAGAGCTCATTTCCTGGGGACTGGTGGGTCCTTACATCTTGACGGAGCACTTGGGAGAAATCTGAAGGGGCCTCAGTGAACCCTTGAGGCACGAGTGTCCAGGCTTACTGCTAATTGTTCCAAGTTAAGGCAGATGGACATCAGCTGTTGGAATCTATAGAGATACTGCAAAAGGCTGAAAAAGATCCACAACAGTGTTTTGAGCCTGCTGGAATTTATGACAAAATGGTGTTCCAGGTTTGGGACAACTGGGAAGGGGGAAATAACTTTGCTAATAACCCTTGAGTCCTGCTTGTTGTTTAGTTGCTCAGTCTGGTCCAACTCTTTGTAACCCCATGGACTGTAGCTTGCTAGACTTCTCTGTCCATGGGGTTTCCCAGGCAAGCATACTGGCTGCTAAGTCGCTTCAATCATGTCCGACTCTGTGCAACCCCATAGACGGCGGCCCACCAGGCTCCACTGTCCCTGGGATTCTCTAGGCAAGAACACTGGAGTGGGTTGCCATTTCCTTCTCCAATGCTTGAAAGTGAAAAGTGAAAGTGAAGTTGCTCGGTCATGTCCGACTCTTAGCGACCCCATGGACTGCAGCCTACCAGGCTCCTCCGTCCATGGGATTTTCCAGGCAGGAGTACTAGAGTGGGGTGCCATTGCCTTCTCCAGGGGACTTTCCTGACCTAGGGATTGAACCTGTGTCTCCTGCTTTGCAGGTGAATTCTTTACTGCTGAGCCACCAGAAGCTCCTGAGGGAAGGGATAAATCAGGAGATTGGGACTGACACATACACGCTGGTATATATAAAATAGATAACTAAGAAGGACCTACTGTGTAGCTCAGGAAATTCTACTCAGTGCTCTGTAAAGACCTATATGGGAAAAGAATCAAAAGAAGAGTGGCTATATGAACATGTATAACTGATTCACTTTGCTGGACACCTGAAATAACACAGCATTGTAAATCAACTATACTCCCTATAAAAATTAAAAAACAAAAGAAACTTTCCCCTGAGGCTGGAGTTGGGGGAGGCTCTTAAGTTATAGACAAGTCACCATCCTCACCCATTAGGTTTCCAGACTGGCAGGATCTGCATGTTGTGGTGGCTTCTATAGGGCGTGCCTAATTAGCCCTGGGACATTAGGTCTTCTCTTGTGGGTGTGCGGCTTTGTGTGGTTTTAGGCTTCAGAGGATATTGATGTAATTGAGGGAGAGGTTTAGTTATGTGTCTCTGAATCTTTATAAGCTCTGTATTTTTTATTCTTGCAATGTCAATATTAGAAATAACGCACAGAGGATTTCCCTGGTGGTCCAGGATTTCGATTCCTGGTCCAGGAAGATCCCGAATGCCGCAGGGCAACTAAACCCGTGCACTGCAACTACCGAGCTGGAGCTCTAGAGCCTGCGCTCTGCAACAAGAGAAGCCACCGACACTAGAGTAGTCCCAGCTTGCCGCAACTAGAGAAAGCCCGTGCGCAGCAGTGTAGATTTGGTGCAGCCCAAAAGAAAGAAAGAAAGTACCCAGAGATTTTGAGACACCTCAATTAAATTCAGGGACTTTTGTTGGAATTCTTCCTCTCCGTCAAGGACAGATTGTAAGAACATAAAAGATCTGGTTCACGTTGGTCAGGAAATTTTAAGGTGAAGTCCCCATTGGAAACAAAATGTCTTAGCCCTTTTAACTTAGAAAGGAGAGCTCTACCTAAATAGATCGACTGGGGCTACGTCACATAGTGAAAAAAGAATGTTTTTCAGTCAGAAGTCCCCCAGTCCTTTGTACTGGTTGAGGTAGAAATTCTCTCTGAACTTTTGTTAGATTCTTCCAGTTAGGAAACCTCTTTTTCACTCTGAGGGAGTTGTCATCCTAAGGGAATGGGGTGAAAACATAGCTCCAGACTGCATGGAGATCAAACCAGTCAATCCTAAAGGAAATCAACCCTGAATATTCATTGGAAGGACTGTTGCTGAAGCTCCATTCCTTTGGCCACCTGATTCGAAGAGCCAGCTCATTGGAAAAGACCCTGATGCTGGGAAAGATTGAAGGCAAAAGGAGAAGGGGGTGGCAGAGGATGAGATGGTTGGATAGCATCACCAACTCAATGGACATGGATTTGAGTAAACTGGGTGATAGTGAAGGACAGGTGAGCCTGGTATGCTGTCGTCCATGAGATCACGAGGAGTCAGACACGACTTAGTGACTGAACAACATCTCAGGAAAACACGTGCGAGTCTCAGCACATAGCTTGGCTGTGAGGGACCAAAGGAAGGCCTGCAATCTTGAGAATTCCTGCTGAAGAGGGAACAAGCGGTGTGAGGCAGGTGCATTCAGAGAGAAGGTCTGACAGAGTCACAGAACTGAACAACAATAAGTATCATCGAGAATTTGATAAGGTTTCCCATTAGATTTAATTTTATTTTCCCCTTGGCTGTTTAAGGGGATTACAGATAACAGCTTACCAGAGAATCCCTCGGAATACTGAGGAGACAGATATGGGGGCAAGTTGATTACATTTGAGACATTGGTCCTTGGGCCAGCGTTTTGTTGGCGGACCCCTAGGAGGGCATTATTTTAGCTCTCTGGTCTTGGAGCTGTTGTAACTGTAAGACCAACAACTTGGAGAATTTTTGCTTGTAGTCTTACTCTAAGGTCATTTCAAAGTGCTCAGCTGTGGTCATTGGCTCCATCAGCCTGGTGGTCTCCTATCCTCTCTTCTGTATTTTTATCAATCCACTAATCTCAGGAGATAATCTGTGAGCAAACAGGGCCACTAGAGCAGGTTAGGTGACTATCACATGGAACCGAAGCACCATAGGAGGAGGGCTTCCAAGCAAGTGTCTTAAAGTCGGTCGGATTCACCTTTCTTTGTTTTGCATGTTTGAATAACAGACCAGTCAGTAGGGGTAGGGAAGATTCTAGGAACGGTTTATAAAAGGTCTGTTGCTTTTTAAAAATTTTATTTATTTATGGTTGTGTTGGGTCTTTGTTGCTTTGTGCAGGCTTTCACTAGTTGCAGCGAGCAGGGGCTGCTCTATGCGGACTTCTCATTGCAGTGGCTTCCCTTGTTGCGGAGCACAGGCTCTAGGCATATGGGCTTCCGCAGTTGCAGCACACAGGCTTGGTAGTTGCAGCTCGTAGGCTCTAGAGTTCGGGCTCAGAGGTTGTGGTGCACAGGTTAGTTGCTCCACAGCACGTGGAATCTTCCCAGACCAAAGATGGAACCCGTGTTCTTTGCATTGATGGGTGGGTTCTTACCCACTGCCCTATCAGGGAAGTACAGTTGCTGTTTTGCAAGCTTTGTCTGGTTGAGGATTTTTTTTTTTTTTTGGCTATGCCCCATGGAATGCAGGCTCTTAGTTCTCCAACCAGGGATAGAACCTGAGACCCCTGCAGTGGAAGCTTGGAGACTTAAACCACTGGACCGCCAGGGAAGTCCTGAAACCCTCACTTTCAAGGGCAGTCTTGTCTCAGGGAAACCTTCCCCATGACAGCCATAGTAATTCTAGGTTGTTTTTAGTCATACTTTGCCATTTTTGTAGATATTTACAGCTTCTGAGATTATAGTTCTTGGTCATAAAAATAAGCAGGTGTGCCAATGGGTAGACTCATTAAAGGACATGGTGGAGTCAGAGATGCTCCCATCTCTCTTGGCTGGCCTTTATCTACACAAAGGAAGACAGACAGACATGAATACTGTAACACTGCAGCCATAACCAGTTACTGTGGCCTGGCCAAGAAAAAGGCCCTGTGCACACCATCACTGACTGCCTACGTGGAACCTGGGGCTGGAGAAAGGCTTGAACCAGGAGTAGATCCTACATGGGGACTGTGGGCTGATTCCAAACAAATGGGGAACTGCAGACCAAACCGCCAGCACGGCCCAACAAGGAATCTGGGAACAGAACCAAGGGCCTAGGGTTTCCAGCCAAATGAGGAACTGTAGTCAGAACCACCAGCAGCTCCCAACATGGAACTAGTGATTCCAGACAAATGGGGAACTGGCTGGAAAGCCAGTTAGGTCGGGAGCATGACACAAAGAGAGCAGAGCTCAGAACTGAGAGGAACTTACCCATGGCCTCCAGATCCAGCGAGAAAGACCGTGAACTCAGAAGGGGATTCATGGTACCCCTCCTTGTGTTCCTTGTTGTCCCTGAATGTCAGAGGTTCACTTTGGATCCTGTTGCTGCTACCAAATCTCTTGAAAAACAAAATTCACCTGAGTAAATTCTAAAGGTCTAATTGGCTTTATTGAAGGATTCATGAATCTGGCAACATCTTGTCTAACAAGTAGAGGGGAGCCTTAAAGGCCTATAGAAACGGAAAGGTTTTTAAAGGTAGGGCAAGGAAGTCATAAACAGAAAAAAGGATGATTACAATGTCAGAGACTACATTTCTGGAGGAGGCTGACGCTCCATTCAGGCTAGGTAGTAAGCCCCAGTTTAGTGGCATGGCCTAGCATAAATGACTCCATTTTGGACCTGTGGTTTTATTTTTAACAATGGGGATGGGTCTCAGATTGTGGGTTGGAGGCCCAGGGAAGCATCTGCCCACCCTAGGGGTAGAAGTCGAGTGCCCCTGACCCTGAGCCTGCCGCAGGTACAAGCCCCCACCGAGCGAGTGTAACCCAGCCCTGGATGATCCGACACCAGACTACATGAACCTGCTCGGCATGATCTTCAGCATGTGCGGCCTCATGCTCAAGGTGGGCAGGGCTCGGGTGATGCTAAGTGGAGAAAGCCAGAGCTGTCGTGAAGCCAGAGGTCCGGGTCAGGATGGGCACATTGGATGTTGGTCTGAGGTTTTAAGGCAACTTGGTGAGGTCCTTAGGGTGATGGGGGATGTCAAGGGCTAGGCTTCTTAGGCCTGAGGGGACATGGTGGGGTCAGAGATGCAGTTCAGGGAGTAGGACCAGAACTTGGGTACCTGAGGTTAGCTTTGGGAGGCTGAGACTGAGGGACTCCTGGGGATCAAGGCTGGAGCTGCAACAGGTGAAACTGGGATTGGAACCGGTGGGAGAATGGCTCATTGGGGTGCCTCTCACTGACCTAACCCATCTGTCCACCCACCTCTTCCAGCTGAAGTGGTGTGCTTGGGTCGCTGTCTACTGCTCCTTCATCAGCTTTGCCAACTCCCGGAGCTCTGAGGATACGAAGCAGATGATGAGTAGCTTCATGTGAGGCTGGGTCTGGGGAGGGAGGGACTCCTGGGGGAGGGGTGGGAGCCCCCCCGCCTCTCCATCCTGGACTGACACCTCTCTCCCATCTCAGGCTGTCCATCTCTGCCGTGGTGATGTCATATCTGCAGAACCCTCAGCCCATGACGCCCCCCTGGTGATGTCAGCCTAGAGGGGTCACGTCCTGGGCCTCTCTAGCCACCTTGCCCTAGGCCTCACCTGTGGCTGCTCAGCCTCCTGCCGTCAGCTGCGGTGCTGGGCTTCCCTTGGCGAGGCAGTCTCTGGGTCTGCAGCTGGACAGAGGGAACCTGGCCCTGACCCTGGGATCTCACGGCTGCTGGAGCAGAGAGAGGAATCCCCTGGGCCTAACCTCCGACCCCCACCTTTTCCTGCCCTGCCTGCTCCCAGGGGAGACGCTATCCATGTTTCTAGGTGTACCCACTCATTTTCTTGTTGAAACCCGTTAATAAAGTTTTGCATTCTGGCTGTTCTCTGCGACCCCTCTCTCCTGTGCATGGGGGCTGTTTGTCCTAATAGAGGGAAGGGCTCCACCTTCCCACTCAGTCAGGTCTGGGGTGGGGCCCCAGTCTGGAGCCTTTTGGTTAGTTCATTTGCTTATTTCGCAAGACTCAAGCCTTAAGCCAGCTGCCAGAGGCTAAACAGTGATCTCTGCCCTCTGACAACTCAGAAGATAGCTCTGCTGATCTAAGGAATCTGGGCTTTGGTTTTCTCAGAAGAGTGAGGGTAATGTCAGCACATCGGATGGACTGGTAGGGACTGGGGAAGGTAGGAAGTTCTCCCCTACCTGTCAGGTTCTCACTGCTCACAGGAGGACACTGATATCTCTTGAACAAGGCTGGAGGTCTCCCGTCTTCAGCACTGTAAGGGTAATTCCTTTATTTAACGTCTCAATCCATAGGACAAAACAGAGCCCCCATTAACCTCAGCTCCTAGCCAACTTAGGTCCTTTGCAAACCATAGCCCTGAAGGTCGATGGAATACCCTAGAATCCTAGGCAATACTCTACCTCCAAGGCAAACAGCATCCGCGGGAAAATCTGAGACTTATGCGCCGGTGGTGGTGGTGGTGGGGGGCACACTATAGGGCACTCCGGTCACATAGAGGCCACAAGACGCTAAAGGCTCCACTGGCCAAAGCAGCACCCTGAGGGTGTGACGCCCCAGTGCCTTCTTTCGCTCCTAGAGCCCCCAGCTGTACCCAGAGCTACGGCATTGGTCTCGTGATGGACGTGGTCACGCCTCGGGCACGCCCCCGCCTGTGCCCATTGGCCAAGTCGTGTTCTGGAGGCGGAGCATTTACTCGGCCTCAGCCTGGCCGGGGAACCCCGGTAGGTGGAGGCGGTGGCGGCGGCGGCTGCAGAGCCATGGTTGGTGACGCGCGGCCTTCAGGGGTTCGCGCTGGCGGCTGCCGGGGCGCGGTAGGATCCCGGACGAGCTCCCGCGCGCTGCGGCCACCGCTCCCGCCTCTCTCCTCCCTCTTCGTGTTGTTCCTAGCGGCGCCCTGCGCTTGGGCGGCGGGATACAAGGTGAGCGCGGCCCGCTAGCGGAAATGTACAAGAGCCATAGTGAAGCCTCCAGTAGAGTCGGAGGTGTGTGCGTGGGTCTGTTTTGTGGGTGCCCAGTGAATGGTTGCTAATATGACAGTGTGATCTGGTTCATGCTTTGTGTTACTGAGAAGACTGGCTGTGTTAGTCTGAGAATGGGGCTGTCTGTGTCTGTCTCTTGCTTCTGTAGATTGGCTTACCTGGACTTGGCAAGCATTTACACGAGCGGGCTGTGTGGTGGGGACTGGTTGAGAGTTGGGAGTCAGCTGCCTGAAGTTTTAACCTGACTTCTCCACTTGTGACCTTGGCCAAGTCACTTCACTTCTCTGATCCTCTGTATTCTCATCTGAAAACTGGAGATAATGTTGCCCTCAGGTCCCAGGGTGGCTGCTTGGTATTAACAAATGCTTAATAAACATGAGCTACTACTAGTGTTTTCCGAGGGCATGAACGAGAGGTGCTCTGAGAAGTTCTGTCAGTTGGGGAGTACATCTATGACACAACTATGTGTGTCCTTCTTAGGGGAGCCGATCCCCACCTGTCACTTGCTTCTAGATCAAGACTTACCTTATATCCTCCCAACCCCCCACTGCAGCCTGCCTCTTAACCTTGGGGTTACTGACAGAGTGAGTGTGTGTTTGGGGTCCCTGTGCAGACATGCCCGAAGGTGAAGCCGGACATGCTGAATGTACACCTGGTGCCTCACACACATGATGATGTAGGCTGGCTCAAGACGGTGGACCAGTACTTCTATGGCAGTGAGTAGAGGAGGGTGGGGAGTGACCCCTGGGACTCCCATGGTCCCGCGGAGCCCTTAAAATTCCTTTTCAGGCCTGGACAATCAGGGTGGGGGCAACGCCCAGCTTGGGCTCCTGTGTCTAAGAATGTTTCCCTTGGCTTGCTGATTTCTGATTGCCTGACCCCTGTGCCCACAGTCTACAATAACATCCAGCCGGCGGGTGTACAGTACATCCTAGACTCTGTCATCTCTTCCTTGCTGGCGAATCCCACCCGCCGCTTCATCTATGTGGAAATCGCCTTCTTCTCGCGTTGGTGGCGCCAGCAGACAAATGCAACACAGAAAATCGTGAGGGAACTGGTGCGCCAGGGTGAGCCTCCCTTCAGGAAGTGAAAAGAGGAAGCCAAGCCCAGCTTCTATCTCTAGCACCCTGGCTTCTGAGATTTTATCATGCCATTTGCAGCCTCTATGTGGCTGCCGTTGCTGCTGCTGCTAAGTCGCTTCAATCGTGTCCGACTCTGTGTGACCCCATAGACAGCAGCCCACGAGGCTCCCCCATCCCTGGGATTCTCCAGGCAAGAACACTGGAGTGGATTGTGTTCCATAGCTCTCTTACACTGGCCTGAGAGTGACCCCTGACCCTTCTCCTCTCAGGCCTGGTCGTTTAGGCAGGTCTTCTCGTCCCTGGCATCACCAACCCTGGCGCCACTCCTGGCCCTGACAACTGACTTGGACTTTGCCCCTCCCGGCACAGGACGCCTAGAGTTTGCCAACGGTGGCTGGGTGATGAACGATGAGGCGACCACCCACTACGGAGCCATCATCGACCAGATGACACTCGGACTGCGCTTCCTGGAGGAGACGTTCGGCAGCGACGGGCGCCCCCGTGTGGCCTGGCACATCGACCCATTCGGCCACTCTCGGGAGCAAGCTTCACTGTTCGCGCAGGTTTTCAGATCTCTTGGGCCCGCCCCTTCATTCCTTCTGACTCCTCCTCTGTCATCCAAGCCCCGCCCTTTTCTGCAAGTTCACCCGAACCGAACCAGGCCCTACCCCTGGCCCTCTCGCCACTTAAGACCCTGCCTCTTGGGTGACCTGTGAATCCCATTCTTTTTGCTCTGGCCTTGGCTCTGCTCTGTCCTAGCCTAGGTTGACCCTCATCACCTATTCCCATACACCCCGGCCTCCCTTGTCCAGCTGAGTCTTCCCCCTCCCCTGATTCCATCCAGTTTGCTCTGATCCTGGCTCTTGGCCAAGCTGGGTGGCTGGTTAGGGCCTGCGGTTTTTCAGCCAGCTTCGTTACCTGTGCCATGACCATCCCCCTTCCCTTGCTAGGCTGCGGAAAGGGGAAGGCCTCCTAGAGCTGGGGAAGGTGGAGGTGGGTTGTAGCGTTGGACTTGCTCCCTCCCGGCGCTTCCGCAGGGCTTCTGACCTTCCTCAGCCTTTGAAATGAACTGGAGGGCCTCGCTGGTCTTTGACTTGGTTTTTCTCCCTGTGCGTGAGAGGTTGGTGGTTGGTGATGAGAGGACCGGTCCCTTATGCATCCTGCCCTCTCTTGTTCTCCCATCCCACTCGTCATCCCTCCCCATCTCCAGATGGGTTTTGACGGCTTCTTCTTTGGACGCCTGGATTATCAAGACAAGAAGGTGCGGAAAAAGACGCTGCAGATGGAGCAGGTGTGGCGGGCCAGCACCAGCCTGAAACCTCCCACTGCTGACCTCTTCACCAGTAAGGTGGTAGAGTGGAAAGAGGGCCGCCCCCGTGCTCAGAAGGGCCCTGGGCTTGGTTTATGGTCTGCTATCATTGTCTTGAAATTCCTAGTAGTTTATGAACAGGGGCCCACCATTTGCAGTTTGCACTGGGCCTGGCAAATTCTGAAATCCATCCCCGGTGAGGCCTGGCAGGTCTAGGGGCCATGACCACCCCCTGAACCTAATGTGGTCCGCAGGTGTGCTCCCCAATATGTACAACCCGCCGGAAGGTCTGTGCTGGGACATGCTGTGTGCTGACAAGCCGGTTGTGGAGGACACGCGCAGCCCAGAGTACAACGCAAAGGAGCTGGTCCGTTACTTCCTGAAGTTGGCCACTGACCAGGTAACCGGGTGTCCAGAACCTATGCCTCCAGTGTACACGCACTGGGCCCTTCTATCAGCCCAGACAATCCCTAGCACTTCCTCACCTTCACTGGGGGAAGGTAAAATTCCATTCACCATCACCATACCCTGCTCCTGGATTTGTGTGCATTTCTGATTAGAAAGGTGGAGCCCTTCGCCAGAGCACATCCCCACCATGTTTGCTAGACAGCATGGCACAGGACCTCAGTACCCATGTCTGGGTGGTAGGCCCAAGAGAATTCCTCAACCGCTTGTGGCTCTTTTTCTGTGTGTCCCTCTGCTCCCATGTGACACACTTCCACCCCTACCCCCCATGCCTCTGTGCACTCACATTCTTTTTATTTAAAAAAAATAATTTTATTCATTTGTTTTTGGCTGTACTGGGTCTTTGTTGCTATGCGGACATTTTTCTAGTTTGGGCAAGTGGGGGCTACTCTCTAGTTGTGATACTTGGGCTTCTCATTACGGTGGCTTCTTTTGTTGTGGAGCATGGGCTCTAAGGCTCTTGGGCTTCAGTAGTTGCACCTCCCAGGCTGTAGAGCACAGGCTTGAGAGTGTGGTGCAGGGCTTAGTTGCTCTGAGGCATGTGGGATCTTCCCAGATCAGGGATCGAACCCATGTCTCCTGCATTGGCAGACAGAGTCTTTACCACTGAGCCACCAGGGAAGCCCTGTGCACTCACATTCTTGACCACATATATACCAAGACACAGCTGTCCACAGGGGTGGGCCAGGACACCCTAGCCTTAGGATACCCCCATCTTGCCTGCAGGGTAAGCTCTACCGCACCAAACACACTGTGATGACCATGGGCTCAGACTTCCAGTACGAGAATGCCAACACGTGGTTCAAAAATCTTGACAAGCTCATCCAGTTGGTCAATGCCCAGGTGAGTGTGCCTGCCCCGTGGGCACTTGTATTTGTATCCCAGGGCTTTGAGTCACATACATTATCTATAGGTGCTACCTTAGTTTTCTATACTTTAATAAGCTACCACAAACTTAGTGGCTTAAAACAATAGCAAGGATATTACCTTACAGTTCTGTAGGTCACAAGTCTGACATGGGTCTCACTGGGCTAAAATCAAGATGTTAGCAGGGCTGTGTTCTTCTGGAAGCTCTAGGGGAAAGTCTCCTTGCCTCATCCAGCTTCTAGAGGCCGTCCACATTCCTTGGTTCATGGCATCCTCCATCTTCAAAGCCAGCAAGGTAGCAGCTGTCTGACCCTGCCTCTGTTATCATATCTCTTTTTTTCTCACTCTCACTTCTTTATCCTCCCTCTTCCACTTGAAGATAACTTTGTGATTACATTGGGCCCACTAGATAATCCAGGATAATGTTTTAAAGTCAGCTGATTAACAGCCTTAATTCTGCAGTTTTAATTCCCTTTTACCATGTAACCTAACAGTCACAGGTTCTGGGGAGCGGGACATGGACATCTTTGGGTGGCCATTATTCTGCCTACCAAGGAGGTGTTGTCGTGGCCCCTGTAAATGGCCTGTGGCAGTGTCAGCAGGCAGTCCCTCTGCCATTAGCACAGAACCTCATCTCCCCTCTCCCATCACTTCCATCCCCAGAATTGTCTACTGGCACCATCTTTAACGTCCTCACTTTTCACCACCTGCTGCACTGCTGTTTCACCAAAAACAGTTCTCAGCTATGTCACCAAAGGCCTTCCAGATGATATTTCCCAGTCGTCCCCAAGCCCCTGGTCTCTGAGGACCTTTCAACACCGTGACCACTTCCTCCTGCAAATACCTATGTTCCTGGGCTACTAGGAATTCATACTGTCATACTTGGTTTTTCTCCTGCTTTCTCGTTCACACACTACATTTTACTGGAGATGAAGTTCAAAGCCTGGCTTTGCCACTTACTGACTCTGTGACCTTGAGGAATGTTTTTCAGCACTCAGTGCCTCAATTTTCTTATCTAGGAAATAGGCACAGTGGTGGGTCCCACCTGATAGGGCTATTTTCTTTTTAAAAATTTTTATTGCAGTAGAGTTGATTTATAATGTTGTGTTAATTTCATGTGTACAGCAAAGTGAATCAGTTTTACATATACATATATCCACATTTTAAATTTTTTTTATTTTTGAGGCAAGGAATACAACCTTATTCAGAAATCCGTCTGAGTAAGAAGATGGCAGACTAATGTCTCAAAATAACCTTCTTGTCGAGGGCTGGATGCCAGTTTCTTTTATAGAGTCAGAGAGAGAAGCAATAAGGAACTAAAGTCAAAGGCATAATAGAGAGGGAGTAGCAGTATATCCACTCTGTTTTAGATTCTTTTCCCATATAGGTCATTACAGAGTATTGAGTAGAGTTCCCTGTGCTATACAGT
Organism: Bos grunniens; assembly: GCF_055505025.1. Taxonomy (NCBI): domain Eukaryota; kingdom Metazoa; phylum Chordata; class Mammalia; order Artiodactyla; family Bovidae; genus Bos; species Bos grunniens. The sequence continues at coordinate 12,917,900 of NC_141171.1, forward strand.
AGGTCCTTATTAGTTATCTGTTTTACATATAGTAGTTACGATAAGCCTATTGATGAAAGTTTAATGAGCTTGCATAGACCAGTAGAACAGCTCCAGGTAAATAAAAAATGTTAGTATTGTTTATTATTATTACTTGGGGCTGAAAAACTTCTGTTTCTTCTTTAAGACACCAGTTGCGATGTCTTTTTCTCCAGGAAGCCTTCACTAGGCCCTAGGTGGAAAGCTTGCTTTTTCCTCTGGGCTCACAGGAGTGCCCACAAATATCTGTGATGTTACATCTAGACTGAATGTAGTCAACTGACCAATCTCTCTCCTCTGCACTTGGCTATGAATTCCATGAAGGCAGGGCTGGCCGCTGGTTATAGATTGTGTCCACAATCCTGAGCATATTAAGGAATTGTTTGTTGAGTGAACATTGGGTGTAAATGTGTATATGAGTATTTGTTCAGCGATGTATTAATAGAAATGTGTTTGCATATAAAGTCATGAAGTCCTATGCATTTCCCTCATTCACTCAAATGTTTATTTTTAAAATTGAAGTGTAGTTGATTTACAGGGCTTCCCAGGTGGCAGGCTAGTGGTAAAGAATCCACCTGCCAATGCAGCAGACATAAGGGACACAGGTTCTATGTCTGGGTCAGGAAGATCCCTTGGAGGAGAGCATGGCAACCCACTCTAGTATTCTTGCTCAGAGAATCCCATGGACAGAGGAGCCTGGTGGGCTACAGTCCATAGGATCAGAAAGAGTTGGACATGACTGAAGTGACTTAGCAAGCACGTAGCTGATTTACAATATTAATATTGTGTTAGCTTCAAGTATACACCAAAATGATTCAGTTATATCTATATATTATTTCAGATTATTTTCTACTATAGGTTATTATAAGACACTAAATACAGTAAATCCTTGTTGCTTATCTATTGTATGTATAGTTTGTATCTGATAATCCCATACTCCTAGTTTATCCCTTCCCCCCTTCCTTTCCTGTTAGGTAAACATAAATTTGTTTTCTATACCTGTGAGGCTGTTTTCTACATAGATTCCCTTGTATTATTTTTTAGATTCCACATATAAGTGATATCATATGGTATCTGTCTTTCTCTGACTTACCTAAGTATAATGTTCTCCAGGTCATTCAAGTGTTTACTGAGCACCTACTGGGTACAAGGCACTGGGGACACAACTTGAGCAGAACAAACATCCTTTAATTCATGGAGGTCACCTTGTTCCTCTGCCTCCCTCAGTTGAAAGTGAGCCTTCATTCATTGTAACAGTTGTGTCATTTGGCAATAATCTTACAGTGCTGAGAAATTATTATTCCTGCCCTAGAATGTCATATTTCATTTCTCCATGCAAGTTTTAAGTAATAAAATTGGAATATTGAAAGTTTAGTAAAATCTCAGGTTTATTCTTGCATCCCTCAATTTCTCTCCAGGCCAGGCTGGTAATTAGCTTGGGCCAATGTTCATTTTCACACTTAGCCGTTGGTTTGTACTTAAACTCTGTATTTAAAGAAAGAGAGAAACTTTGAACCAACCGGGTGCATGAATGTGTGTGCCTGTGTTTGTGTGCATGTGCACACCTGTGGGCCCGCCCGGGAAGGGCTCCCGAGGGCTCACATAGGCACACCTCCCCTCAGCAACAGGCCAACGGGATCCGCGTCAATGTTCTCTACTCTACTCCGGCCTGTTACCTCTGGGAGCTGAACAAGGCCAACCTCAGCTGGTATTTGGGGGGACTGGGGAGCCTCGGGGGGTTGGCATGCCCTGTGGGTCGTGGCCCTGCCCCCAATGTCTCTGCTGCTGCAGGTCAGTGAAAAAGGATGACTTCTTCCCCTATGCTGATGGCCCCTACATGTTCTGGACCGGTTACTTTTCCAGCCGGCCTGCCCTCAAACGCTACGAGCGTCTCAGCTACAATTTCCTGCAGGTAGGTGGACGCCAGGCTCCAGGGGCTGGCCCAGGGGTCCTGACAGGACTGGTGCCCCAACATACCACCTGCTCCACAGGTGTGCAACCAGCTGGAGGCGCTGGCGGGTCCGGCAGCCAACGTGGGACCCTATGGCTCCGGGGACAGTGCACCCCTCAGTAGGTGTCGGCGGGCGAGGGGACAGCGGGGTGGGACTGAAGCTGGACTCCAGACTTCTACTGTCCCTTTCTTAAAGCCTTTAAGAACCCAGCCTGCCAGACTTTTCGCATGTCCTTGGGGTCTGGGCCGAGAGTCCTGCGGAGACCTCACTTAGGCTCACCGTCTGGCTACAGATGAGGCGATGGCCGTGCTCCAGCACCATGATGCAGTCAGTGGTACCTCCCGGCAGCACGTGGCTAACGACTATGCCCGCCAACTTTCAGAAGGCTGGAGGCCTTGCGAGGTGTGAGGGTGGGGCCTGGGGGAGGCGGAGACAGGAAGGGACTGGACCTGGACAAGGGGGCCGGGAGGTGGGGTGGGGGCGGGGGTGGGGGCGGGGGTGGGGTCGGACTTAGGAAGGGGCGTGGTCGAAAAACAGGCCGCCAGAAGGGCTCGTGGGGCGGGGCTTGTGAAAGGAGGGACGGAGAGAGGCAGGGGCGGGGCTGAGAGCGGGATCGCCAGGAGACCGGCAGGGGCGTCCAGAGTGGAACTTTTGCTTTACACGCCTCCCCAGGTTCTCATGAGCAATGCGCTGGCGCATCTCAGCGGCTTAAAGGAGGACTTCGCCTTTTGTCGCAAGCTCAACATCAGCATTTGTCCACTCACCCAGACAGCAGAGAGAGTGAGCCGGCCTGGAGCGGGAGAGGCGGGGCTGGGGGCAGGTCCCGTGGGTGGTGGGTGGAACGAGAACCAGAGAAACCTCTGGGCCCAGTGAAAAGGAGGAGGGGCTGATGGGCTCAGCTGGTTACTGAGCACTCTGGGGCAAGATATTTGAGGGCTCAGTGAAGCTGGGGCAGGACGGGGACCAATGCACCACTTGGAGGCTTGACTCACCCAGGGACGTTGCTGCATACGTGGGTGGGTTTGCAGAAGGCCTGTTGTGACCTGTGTCGGCTCTGACCATCCCACCCCAGTTCCAGGTGATCGTTTATAACCCCCTGGGGCGGAAAGTGGACTGGATGGTGCGGCTGCCTGTCAGCAAACACGTTTACCTCGTGAGGGACCCCGGTGGCAAAATTGTGCCCAGCGATGTGAGCCCATTTCCACAAATATTCCTCCCTGTATAGCACACTTGATGAATACCTACCCCCTTGGAAACCTCCCCCCATGGGCATTTCTCCTTTACCCCCATGGACATTTCCCCTAAGATTATCTCCTCTACGGATGTCTTCTCTCATGGACCCCTCCCTTTCTTGGATATCTCCTCCTTCATGAATATTATCTGCCCATTACTGTCTCTTCCTCTAAATACTTTCCCCCTCTGCTCCTTTAAATCATACCCCCTTGGGAACATTCCTGCCCCTCGCCTATGAGTATCTCCCCCTTGTTAATATCTCCCTGTGAAAAAATTTCCTGTTTATGAATATTCTCCTCATCCTGAGGACCTCTCCCTCCTAACCACTTCCTCCCCCCAGAATCTGTTTTTCCCTCCTTCCCCTGTCTCAAGAGTCTCTTCCCACGCTTAACTCCCTCACTTCTCCCACTTCCTACAGTAGGTCCACCCTTCTGGTAGATTTCCCACCTTCTGAATCTTGGAATCTGTTTCTCTTTTTTTGGCCATGCAGCTGGCAAGATCTTAGTTCCCCCACCAGGGATCAAACTTGTGTCCCCTGCAGTGGATGTGGAGTCTAACCACTGGACTGCCAGGGAATTCCCTCTTTGCCATCTTTAACTCAGCATTTCTGACACTCCCACCCTCTCTGCCCAACACCTAAATTTCTTTTCCCCATCTGGCAGGTGTGACTCCTTGCCCTCCTCAAGTTTGACCCCTTCCTGTTTGTGTGGTGTGGCTTCATGCATGTCCTCCCAGCTTCTTGACTTGGTTTCTTCCTCCCTTACCTGAGGTGGTGACCATTCCCAGTTCAGACAGTCAGGAGCTGCTTTTCTCAGCCTTAGTGCCTGCCGTGGGCTTCAGCATCTACTCAGTCTCCCAGATGCCTAACCAAAGACCCCAGAAGTCCTGGTCCCGTGACTTGGTCATCCAGAATGAGGTGAGACCCTACTCAGACCCCCTTCCATTTCTGGGTGATAGTTTTGAGATGTGGCAGTAAGCCACATGGACTGTGGGTGAGTGGGCGTGAAGTTTATGGTCTTGTGTCATCAGTCCTCCACTGTATGTTCTCAGTGTCCTCTCTTGGGGCTCTTATGTCACCCTTGGGTGACACTTGATAGAAATGTCAGAGCTGATGGAGGTATGGGTTTGCAAATTCAGTGAGGTGTGTCAGAGACGTGGAGGAGGTAGCTGTGTGGTCATTTGGGGTAAGAGAGATCCAGTCAGGCAGGGAGCACCCTCAGGTGGAAGGGTGTTGGGTGTTCAGAGAACACTCATTGTGTCGGAAGCCAGGTATTGGGGATGGGGGCAGGTGACAAGTCAGATCGTGTGGGCCTTAAGGGCCAGCAGAGGGGAGGACTCTTTTACTATGAAGGAATCACAGGAGAAACGGTTGCATTAAGGCTGTTGTGGGTCCTAGCATTAGCCTTTGTGGGTCCCTCCTTCCATAGAAAAATGCTAAAAATTATATTTCATGATAGTATGGATATGAATATGAATAGTAACCATGCAGACTTTGACCTGATGTATTCATTATTACTTCATTCAAGTTTTCTTCTGATCCTAAAAGAAATGGAGATTTATACATTTCTATGGGCCCTAAAAATCTTGGGTCCTGGCCTTGTGGTTCCTCTTTCAGTTGCACAAGCAGCCTGGGTCCCAAGCAGATGGAGAAGGAAAGGCCATGGAAGTGGGGAGAAGTGGTCAGATTGAGGATAAGGTAGAAAATGGAGCTGTTAGATTTGCTACCAGTGATGCACAATGAGAGAGAGAGAGGAGGGAAGGGTGGGTGGACCTTATTTTCCCCACCAGGGATTGAACACTCTCCTTCTACCATGCAAGCTGTGAGTCTAAATCACCTGTCTGCCAGGGAATTCCCACTTTGCAGTCTTTAATTCAGCATTTCAGACATGCGATCCTTCCTGCCCAACACCAGTGTTTGCTCCTGAGCCCTGGGAAGAGCCATTGGTTGAAGTGATGGTCATTAATGTCTGTCCACCCTTTTCTCCCCAGTACCTCCGGGCTAGGTTTGACCCTAACACAGGGCTCTTGATGGAGTTGGAGAACCTGGAGCAGAATCTCTTGCTGCCTGTTCGCCAAGCCTTCTACTGGTGAGAGAGGACCACCAGGTCACGGGGTGGGGTGTGTGAACAGAGCTGAGGTCCCTTGTCTGACTCTCACCTGCCCTGGCCCTAGGTACAACGCCAGTACAGGTAACAACCTAAGCTCCCAGGCCTCCGGTGCCTACATCTTCAGACCCAACCAGAACAAACCACTGTTCGTGAGCCACTGGGCTCAGACCCACCTTGTGAAGGTCAGGGGGCTGAGAGTGGGCACTTGGGGACAGGGCGTGCAGGCTGGGGTGCATGTGGAGGGTGATGTGCCTTGTGAGGGGTGGTGGGGAGAATTTACATCTCCAATAGATAAGAAGGCTAAGACCAGAGGGGAATACTTGAGGATTTTCACACAGGGTTGATAATCACAGCTGGTTGTATGACAGTTACACATGGAGGCCCATAGAAAGGCATTTCACATCTGTCGTGGGGATCAGGAGTGTACTTAGCTTTGAAATTGGTGGTAGGCTGTTCCCATTTGGCCCCTGAATGCACAGAGTCAGGTGTAACTGCCTGAAAATTTCATTAGGGATCTGCGATAGGAAGGGATTTTATCTAGGGTGATTTGAGGGTTCACACTTGGATAAGGTTTGGGTGATTCTCACCTAGAATGGATATCTGAGGGTGCATCTGGTTGGAATCAGGGGCTCATGCTTGCAGGTTTCCTGAGGCCTCTCACTGATGTTTCCTCTTAGGGAGGGAGTGGGGCAGGTAATGGCAAGTCTCACATGAGTGAATACCTGCATACCTGGGTCACTGTGTTAGGATACAGTTTCGCCTGTTGTAACAGAGTTACTCAAATAACCATGCCTAAAACAAGATGGAAGTTTCTTTTCATCTAATAGAAAGTTTAGGCAGGTGGAATGATCCAATAATCATCTAGGTCCCTTCTATCTTATTTTTTATTATTTTGGCTGAGTTGCACATGGCATGTGGGATATTAGTTCCCCAACCAGAGATTGAACCTGTGCCCCCTGCAGTGGAAGTGCAGAGTCTTAACCTCTGAACTTCCAGCAAAGTCCTCCTTTCTAACTTATTGCTCTGCCTTCTGTACATTCACCTTCCACTTCATGGCCCAAGATGGCTGCTCAAGCTCCAACCATCACATTTACATTTGAGCCAGTGGAGGAGAGGAAGGGGCAAGGAACTTTGTTCATAACACTTTGATCAGTTTCCAGTAGGCAAACATGGTCACACAGCTACTGCAAGCCTCAGGGAAGACTGAAAAATACAGTCTATTCCAGGAAGCCATGTGCAAAGCTAGAATCCTATTCTAAGGAGGGGAGATAGGTAATGGTGGGCTTCCCAGGTGGCACTAGTGGTAAAGAACCCACCTGCTAATGCCGGAAACATAAGAGATGTGGGTTCGATCCCTGGGTTGGGAAGATCCCCCGGAGGAGGGCATGGCTACCCACTCCAAGTATTCTTGCCTAGAGAATCCCATGGACAGAGGAGCCTAGTGGGCTATAGGCCATAGGGTTGCAGAGAGTTTATATACAACTGAAATGACTTAGCACACATGCACGGGCAGCAAGAATGTATGCCACACTCAAAAAAACTTACATGGCAATGACTGAGGTATAAAGTCATTTGATGTTTGATGACTAGGCATCAAACCTAGGCAGGTAGGGAAGGTGGGCTGGGCTCCGAAGCTATTAGTGGGGTTGACCCTGACGTAGGCCTTTGTGATCTTCACAGCTGGGGTGGACATTTGCAGGGCTCACCTTTGCTCAGGTGCGCGCTTACACCTGCCCCCACTCCCGTGTGCCCACAGGCGTCCTTGGTGCAGGAAGTACACCAGAACTTCTCAGCCTGGTGTTCCCAGGTGGTTCGCCTGTATCCCAGACAACGGCACCTGGAGCTAGAGTGGACAGTGGGGCCAATACCTGTGGGGTGAGCGGGGCTGGGGGCTGGGGGAAGGGCAAAGTGAGGTTAAAGTGAAGCTCACCACCTTGCCATCCCATTGGGTATAGAGACGGCTGGGGGAAGGAGGTCATCAGTCGCTTTGACACTGCATTGGCGACACGCGGACTCTTCTACACTGACAGCAATGGCCGGGAGATCCTGGAGAGGAGGTGGAGAGACTGGGGGCACCGAGGGGTGGTCTGTGGTGTGCTGGGGCCCAGGGCAGTGAGGGGGCATCTGCTGATCCTAATGACTGTGGGAGGGAGAGGATGAAGGAGGAGTGGGTGAGTGGGGGGAAGGGAGCCAGACTCCAAGCCTGATCAAATCCTAACCCCACCCCAGGCGGAATTATAGACCTACCTGGAAGCTGAACCAGACTGAACCCGTGGCTGGAAATTACTATCCAGTCAACAGCCGCATTTACATCACGGTACCCATCCCCCACCCTGCTCCCCACCTTTTCCTGACACCCCTTTACAGAGTGGACTTCACCTGTTCTTGACATCTCCCAACTGTCCTCAGCAGTCTCCACCATCCCTGTGGGGCCTGCCTGGGAGCCGGGGCTGGCCAGCAGTGCAGCCCCTCACTCACCCTTTACCCCTCAGGATGGGAACATGCAGCTGACTGTGCTCACTGACCGGTCCCAGGGGGGCAGTAGCCTGAGAGATGGCTCCTTGGAACTCATGGTTAGTGGTCTGAGCCCCCATCTAAGTCAGGGTCCTTCCACCAGTTCCCTTCCTGCCCTCTACAGGACCTTGAAGCGTTTCTTTTGCTAGGTGCACCCCTCTGTTTGTGGTCCCCGCTAAGCTGAACCCTCCATTCCTCTGTGAGACATTCACTCCGTGCTTTTATCCAATCCCTACCCAAACTTCCGCTCCAGGCCCTGATTTACCCTATGCACGCCCGCATTAGATCCTTACCGCCGTCTGCCCTAGCCCGTTGTTAGGTCGGATCCCCACGTTTACTGGGGATCCCTTACATTCTCTTCGTCGTCACCCATTTCCCCCAATATTCTTTTTTTTCCCCTTGAAATCCCCACGTACTTTCACCCAGTTTCCGGCCCAGAAATTGGCTACAGGAACCCTCACTCTTTGCCACTCTCCCCGCAGGTGCACCGAAGGCTGCTGAAGGACGATGCACGCGGAGTTGGGGAGCCGCTGAACAAGGAGGGGTCGGGGCTTTGGGTGCGAGGACGTCACCTCGTGCTGTTGGATAAGAAGGAGACTGCGGCCGCCAGGCACCGGTTACAGGCGGAGATGGAGGTCCTGGCCCCGCAGGTGGTGCTGGCTCAAGGTGGCGGCGCGCGGTATCGCCTCGAGAAAGCCCCACGCACGCAGGTGAGGAGGCGCGGCAGAAAGAGGACCCTAAGAACGCCTGCGGAGGGAGGGGCGGAGTTGAGGGCGGGTTTTCCTAGGTTTAACTGAGACCCACCTCACCTGTTCCTACTCGTCCTGGGGTAAGCGAATCCCGTTCGCTTAGCTCAGCGTAGTCTCGGTCCAACCCTCTCGCCCACTCAACTTCTCCAACAGCGTCTCTCTCCTGGCTTCATCCCAATCCTAACTCTGTCAGGGGATGAGAACCGTTCTGCTGCTAACCTGGCACCGCCGGGTCCCCTCATTGGCTCAGTCTTCCCAGTCCTGGCTGAGCCCCGCCTCCTGAGCACGGCCAAGGCCCGCCCCTCCGCGCTGAATCTCCGCCTTCTGAAGCCTCTCAGCCCCGCCCCTCCCGGCTCAGCCCCGCCCCTCCCGGCTCAGCCCCGCCCTGCTCTTTCCCTCAGTTCTCTGGGCTCCGCCGCGAGCTGCCACCCTCGGTACGTCTGCTCACATTGGCCCGCTGGGGCCCGGAGACACTGCTGCTGCGCTTAGAGCACCAGTTCGCCGTAGGGGAGGACTCGGGCCGGAACTTGAGCTCCCCGGTGACCCTGGACTTGACGGTGAGGATAGAGATGGGAAGGAGACTGGGGAGAGGAGGGAGGGGAAACCCCGCTTTGTCCCAACGCATCCGGGCCCCTTCACTGCCCGCAGAACTTGTTTTCCGCCTTCACCATCACCAACCTGCGGGAGACCACGCTGGCGGCCAACCAGCTCCTGGCCTACGCCTCCAGGCTCCAGTGGACAACGGACAAGGGTAGGAGCCTGCCCGGAGCGGGGTGGCGGCCGGGGGTCCGGGGGGGGGGGGGACGGGTCAGTGTGGGAGGTGCGGGAATGTTGACCGGGTCCAGGTATAGAGCTTGGAGGGTCGGAGTCAGTCGGTGTTCAGATTTAGGTTAGGGGTTTAAGGGAGTGATGTGGCTTGACAGTCCTTGAGAGTGGGACTTGTGGGTGTGAGGACAGTGCCCAGACACTGGGGAGAGATTTGAGCATCTGGGGGTGGTATCTAGGCTCTGGCAAACAGTTGAAGGGTCTGGGAGTGAGGGCCTGGGGAAAGATTTAAAGCGGTATGTCTGTGTTCAGGGGAGGGCGCACAGAGGATGTTAAGGCGGAGGAAGTCTGCATCCCTCACTTCTCCCCTCCACCTCCCCAGGCCCCACACCCCATCCTTCTCCTTCCCGTCCGGTGTCTGCCACCATCACGCTGCAGCCCATGGAAATCCGTACCTTCTTGGCTTCGGTCCAATGGGAAGAGGACGGCTAGACCCACTGGATACAAGACTACCGGCTCCGAGCCTGAGTTCTCTCTCCGGGGGCGGAGCCAACTCTCCCCCTTGTTGCTCTTACTACCACCAATGAAAGCCATTAAAATGTCACTACCGAGACTCAAGTCAAGGTGTGACTGAGTGTGGGTTTCCTTTTTTTTTTTTTGAGGGCAGTGGAATTTATGACCTAGAAAGGTCAGCAGGGGCTTCCCAGGTGGCACAGTGGTAAGAATCTGTCTGCCAATGCAGGAGACATGGGTTCAATCCTGGGTTGGGAAGATCCCTGGAGTAGGAAATGGTAACCTGCTCTAGTAGTCTTGTCTGGAAAATTCCATGGACAGAGGATCCCGGCTGGGTACAGTCCATGGGGTCGCGAAGATTTGGACATGACTGAGTGACTAAACACTAAAACACAAGGTCAGCAAATCCTAGCTGACCCTTGACCCGAGTTCTTTCAGGAAGGCCACTTGCTGGCCTGAATCCTCAGACCATAGTCTACACAGTTCATATCCCACCCCACCCACCACTCCCTCCTCCACTCCTGCTTCACTCTTCCATCCCCTAGGGCTGTGACACATCTGTGTTTTTGTTTATTTTTTATTTTTGCTGCCCCTTGTGCCTTGTGGGGTCTTAGTTCCCAGATCAGGGATTGAACCCCAGGGCCATGGCAGTGAAAGCGCCGAATCCTAACCACTGGACTGCCAAGGAGATCCCTGGCACAGCTGTTCTGAGAAGCCACTGAGGACAGACTTGTATTGGCTTGTCCTGGGCCCAGAAAGCCAGACATACCCTGCAGGCCTCCCAAACTCTACCTTGGCGCCCTGAAGGTGGGGAATCTCAGCGGTCCTGGGGGGGCGGGGTATGAAAGAAGAATCAGAACCAGGTTCCAAAGCTAGGCCTTGGACAGGTGGGCTGGAGATGTGGGCCTCCCAGGAGACAGGCAGAAAGCCTGGCATGCCCTGGTTCTGGTGTTCTGGAATATTCTGGAATCTGTCTCAGAGGAAGGAGACCTGAGGCTTAGAATTGAAAGAAAGTCAGTACAGTTTTGTGTGGGTCCCTTGAAGGCGGTCTGGAGGCTGGGACGGCATTGCCACGCCCACCTGCAGCCCACGTAGAGACCATTGTTTGGATGCTTAGGCCCCTGATTGTCAGATGTGCCTCCAGAAGGTATGTCTACAGCCTCCTTGGGTGGGTAACAGGCATGGACCTGGGCCAGCTTGGAGCCCCTGGGCAGATCACAGATGGGATCTGGGTGCCAGATGCACTTCTTGAAAAGTTTTCTAAGTCTCCCTGTAGAGAGAGAAACCAGAGAGGCCCCAGGAGGGCATCCAAGTCTAATTGCCACACTGCATGCGGTCCAATCACTGGATATACCTTCTCCAGATGGATGTACCTTCTCCAGATGGATGTGCCTTCTCCAGACTTTTTTTTTTTTTTTTTTAATTTGGCTTTGCCAGGTCTTAATTGCCACTTGCAGGATCTTTATTATTATTATTTTAAAATTTATTTATTTTTGGCTCTGCTGGGTCTTCATTGCTTTGTGTGGGCTTTCTCTAGCTGAGGCATGAGGACTGCTGTTCGTTTCAGTGTAGGGGCTTCTCTGATGGTGTCTCACGCTGTGGAGCATGGGCTCTACGGCGCGTGGGCTGCAGTAGTTGCAGCAGCGGGCTCAGTAGTTGTGGCACATGTGTTTAGTTGCCCCGTGGCATGTGATATCTTCCTGAACTAGGGATCAAACTCGTGTTCTCTGTACTGGCAGGTGGATTCTTATCCACTGTGCCACCAGGGAAGTCTGTGTAGGATCTTTAGTTGTGGCATGTGAACTCCCAGTTGAGGTATGTGGGATCCAGTTCCCTGACCAAGGATCAAAACTGGGCCTCCTGTGTTGGGAGCACAGAATCCTAGCCATTGGGTCACCAGGGAAGTTCATGTTTCTCAGACTTTTGAATTCTCCTGGATTGAATCCAGGGCCATGACAGTGAAAGCGCCAAGTCCTAATCACTGGACCACCAGGGAATAGCCATCCTCAGAATTTTTAAAGTTTCCGTCCGGGAGAGGAAGAGCTGGCCAGCACAGTCTGGGGGCATGTGCCCCAGGGCAGTCTGCTGTCCTGCATCAGGCCCTATCATAGGAAGCGCCCACCAAAACTGTTGGTAAGTATTCTGCTGGAGGCAGGGATCCATCTGGGCCAGGATGTTTGCCCTAGGAATAGCATTTCGTGTCTGATTATCCATATGCCTTCTAAAAATCCAGGGCGACCTGGATCCAGGGAGACCCATGGAGGTCACCCTGGGTCCTTCCTCAGTCCTGCCTGGAGCCCAATCACTGATGCATTCCTGTAAACCTCTCCAAGGTGTCCTTGGTGGTGGGGACAGGCACAGTCTAGCCAGAGAGGCTCAGGATGGACGTCTGGGCCAGGCTGTGGTTCTTCTGCATGGGTCCTGGTATTGGACCCATGGCACCTGGTGGTGCCTCCTGAAAACATATCCATGTCCCCATTCAAAGAGGCAACAACCTGGGCTTCCCTGGTGGGTCAGTGATAAAAAACCTGCCTGCCAATTCGGGAGACATGGGTTTGATCCCTGATTTAGGAAGATCCCACATGCCGAGGGGCAGTCACAACTACTGAGCCCGTGTGCTGCAACTACTGAAGCCCGAGTGCCTGTGCTCCGCAGCAAGAGAAGCCACTGCAGGGAGAAGCCTGTGCACTGCAACTAGAGAGTAGCCCCTGCTTGCCACACTAGAGAAAAGCCTGCAAGGCAATGAAGACCCAGCATAGCCAAAGAAATGAAAAAAAAAAAAAAAAGAAGAAGTAGAGGCAGTGGCCTGCGCTGAACATTCTGGCCCATAGTCATGGGCTCAGGTGCTGTCATTCTTTGGTCTCGGTCATTGAGACCACTTCCTGAAAAGTTTATGTGACCTTTCGTGGAGGTGAGCTCTGGCCTGGGCCAGAGAGGGAGGCCCAAGGGCACAGCAACCCAGCTGCTGTCCAGTGTGGGTCCCTGTTGGCAGAAACCTACCCCTGCAACATTTCTAAGTCCTGATCTAGTGTGAACAGGCTCCAGGCTAGTCAGGGAGTTCTGGGTGGGGGCCTTGGCATGCCAGTGGTTGTGTGTGGGACCTGATCTTAAGAGGTGCCCAGCCAAAACGTGTCTAGTCCTCTCTGGTGGTGTAGACAGGACTGGATGACCAGTGTGTTCTGTGGAGTGGGACCATTGTGCCCTGATCATTGCATCCTTCCATCCTGAGCAAGGGCACGGACCCAGAGAGGCTGGGTGAGGGCACACCAGCCCGTGGTGGTTCTCTGTGGGTGCCAACCTTTAAGATTGCCTTTTGAAAAGATCTCTAAGTCCTCCTCACTAGACTGGGGCCAACCCAGGTGTATAGGAATGCCCATGGCCTGCCTGGGGCCTGGACCAACCAGGGAGGGTGCCCCAGGTCCACCTAAGGACCCACCTGAGGCCTGGTCACTGGAGTGTGTGCATGCTCAGTTGTGTCTGACTCTTTTGTGACCCCGTGGACTGTAGCCCACCAGGCTCCTCTGTCCATGAGACTTCCCAGGCAAGAATATTGGAGTGGATTGCCATTTCCTTTTCCAGGGGATCTTCCCGACCCAGGGATTAAACCCGGGTCTCCTGCATTGTAGGCAGACACTTTACCGTCTGAGCCACCAGGGAAGTCCTGAATGAAGGCCATTGGCTTTGGCTTTGAGGGCTCCCACTTCACTTGCAGATACCTGTGTGGCTCAGTTTCTGGAAGCACTCTCCACAGCCCCCCTCCATTTTTCTAAATCTTCCTCTGGAGGAGACAGCTGATCCTAGCCATCCAGGGAGGCCCCAGGAGGACATTCTGGGCCTAGCCAAGGTCACTGATGGGCCATGTTCATCACATGTGTTTCCAACTCCTCCTCTGGAGATAGGCAGGGACAAGGAGGGCTAGGGACCACCGTGGTGGGTGTCCAGGATTTGGGGGAAGTCCTCTGTGGGGTTGGGTTACCAGGGGTGCCCCCCTAAATATTTTTAAGCCCTCTTGAAAGGGGGAGACAGAACTGAGGTGGTCTGGGAGGCCCTGGAGAAAGCTGAGTCACAGCCCTACGTGGGCCCAGGTCATGGGTTGTTATTCAGTCATTTAGTGACCACCTTTTTGTGATCCCATGGACTGCAGCACACCAGGCTCCCCTGTCCTTCACTATCTCCCCAATAGTTTGCTCAGATTCATGTCCATTGAGTCAGTGATGCTATCTACCATTTCATCCTCTGCTGCCTCCTCGGTTTGCCTTCCGTCTTTCCCAGTATCAGGGTCTTTTCCAGTGAATTGGTTCTTTGCATCAGGTGCTCAAAGTACTGGAGCTTCAGCGTTCAGATTTTTCACATCCGTATATGACTACTGGAAAAACCATAGCTTTGACTATATGGACCTTTGTTGGCAAAGTGATGTCTCTGCTTTCTATTACGCTGTCTAGGTTTGTCATAGCTTTCCTTCCAAGGGGCAAGCGTCTTTGAATTTCATGGCTGCAGTCACTGTCCGCAGTGATTTTGGAGCCCAGGAAAATAAAATCTGTCACTGCTTTCACTTTTTTCCTTTGTATTTGCCCGTGTGGTGAGACCACTTGCCATGATCTTAGTTTTTTTAATACGGGGATGCCTCCTCAAAAATTACTAAACCCCCCTTTGGTGGTGATCAGTCTCGGCCGGCTAGGGAGTTCCATGCATGGTGTCCCAGTCCCACCAGGTCACCCTCGGGCTGCTGAGCTAAAGTACACTGTTCCATTAAGACCCAGGAGAGGTGGTATCTGGGTTGCAGGTTTGTCCAGGTTGCGCTGGTTGTCGGGCGCCACCTGGTGGCCACTTTTTTTATCGTCCCGGGAGCTTGGTTGAAGTGGGATGACTGCCTAGCCCAAGGGCGAGTTCCATGAGGCCACCCGCGGTTATACGAGCCCTCTCTGCCTCCGAACTAGGGCTCCTCTGAGTCTGTCACTGCAGTATAAAGGAGAGGGGCACCTGGGAACTGCATGGGCAGGGTGCCTGGCGCACGGTTGTCCCCATCACCAGCGAGGACCGACTTGAGGCGTTTCAGGTGACCAGGATTTGGGAGCCCTGGGCTTGGCCGCATTCCCACCTGGTGCTGGATTGTTGGGAGCGCCTGCTGAGAATTTTCTGGGTCCTCCTCTTGGCGCCAGGATCACGCAGGGCACTGTTGCTGGATGTGCGTCCAGAAAATTTTCCCTCTTGAAGAGGGAACTGGGAGGCGGAGATAGGGCACCCAGTGACCAACTGGAGTCGACCTCATGGACTGCAGCCGGCCAGGGTCCTCTGTCCATGGGATTTTCCAGGCAAGAATACTGGAGTGGGTTGCCTATTCTTGGACACTCCCCCAAACCTTTGCAAGCCTCCTTCCAGTGGCAGAGACCATTCCAGGTCAACCAGTAAGTAGGGTGCAGGGGAGGGTATCATGGACAGGGTCACCAGGAGATGCTTGATCATCTGAAGTAGCAGTTGAAATCATTTCCAATTCGTCCTGGGGTGAGGGTGTAGCCCTGATCCCCAGCAGGTCAAGGAGGTGCCAATAACTTTTCCTGGGGACTTCATGTCCATGTAAACTTTCCAAAAACGTTCTTTTTAAAGTAATTAATTTATTTGGCTACACCAGGGTCTTAGTTGTGGGAGGCAGATCTTTCTTAGTTGTGGCATGCAAAATGTTGTTTTTAAAATTAATTTTTATTGCAGTAGCATGTAGAATATTTCATTGAGCCATGCAAACCCTTAGTTGTGGTATATGGGATCTAGTTCCCTGACCAGGGATTGAACCCAGCCTCCAGCATTGGGAGTGTAGCGTCTTAGCCACTGAACCACCAGGGAAGTGATAGCATATGGTGAACAATGTCAGATCCGTGGTCCCTGAAGAAGAAGATTTAGCTTTGGGACTAGGGACCAGGCTTGATCAGTCAAGAGCTTTTGTGTAGCAGAGTTTTATTAAAGTATAAAAAGGGGCAGAGATGGAAAGCTTCTGATACAGACATCAGAAGGGGGAAGGAGAGTGCCCCTGCTAGCTAGCTAGTCTTATCAAGGCCTTATATACCCTTACCACACTCGTCATGTCCAACTCTTTGCGACCCCATGGACTGTAGCCTATCACAGTCCTCTGTCCATGGGATTCTCCAGGCAAGAATACTGGAGTGGGTTGCCATTTCCTTCTCCAGGGGATCTTCCCAACCCAGGGATCGAACCCAGGTGGTGGTGGTGCAGGTTTCTGGCAGGCAACTGTCCTCAGTGAGACCCAAACATCTTGAAAATGTTTTCTGAGGGCAGGAAGGCGCTGGGTCATCTTCCTACACCAGAAATACAGTGACGTGTTTCCTGTTGGTTGAATCCGCCACCTGAAACATTTTCAAAGTCTCTCTGTAGTAACTAGTCCTCGAGCCATAGAGGTCCTCCAGCTGCTGAAGCAGGGTGCCCGGATCTTGTCCACAGCTCAGGTCAGGCCTGGTAGTTAGGGGACATTCCTCCAAACATTTCTAATTTCCCCTCCCCAGGCTGTGATCAGCTCTGACTGGCCCTGGAGGCCGGAGAGACCATTCTTGTCCTGGCTATGGGCTCATGTAGTTTCAGTTGTCATATTTGTCCCTTGAAAATGTTTCCAAGTTCCCCTCAAGACGGGGTCACCACGGGACTTCTCTGGCAATCCAGTGGTTAAGAGTCTGCACTTGCCCTCCAGGGAGTGTGAGTTCTTTCCCTGGTGGGGGAACTAAGATCTCAGATGTCCTATGGTGTGGCAAAAAAAAAAAAGAAAAAGAAAAAAAACCAGCTTGGTGTTATTATAACAACACTTTGTAAGTCCACTTTTTATTTCCTACATGATTTATGAGACTAATACATTAAAAATTAGTGTAGGTTTGACAGGAAACAACAAAATTCTATAAAGAAATTATCCTGCAATTAAAAAAATAAATAAAAACAAATAAAAATAAAAGTTAGTGTAGAAGCTAATGTTATTGCAGCTTTGGCTTGTAACACCTGGTGGTATTTTCTATATAATTTAAAAAACTAATAAGTTTTTAAAATTATTAGTTTATATTTTTGAACACAAAGTATATAAAGATATAATTTGGGGACACAGACAACTGAAAGAATTAGGGATAGAAATATAAGGAAGAGTTTTTGCATGTTATTAAACTGGTGTAAATTCAAATTAGCGTCATAACATAAAGATTTAAATGTAATCTCCATGGTAACTACAAAAAATAACTATAGAATATACGCAAAAGGCAATGAGAGAGGGACTTAAACATTTCACTACAAACAACAACAGAAAACTAAACACACAGGAAGACAGTAATGCAGTAAATGTGGGCCAAGACACCTATATGGTATACAGAAGGCAAATAGCAAAATGACAACAGTAAGTCCCATCTTAGTAAAAGAGTAAGGGAATTCTGATACATGCTGCACAGTGGATCAACCTTGAGGATATTATGCTAAGTGAAATAAACCAGTACCAAAAGGACAAATCCTGTATGATTTCACTTCCATGAGGTACTTAGAATAGTCAGAATCATACAGATAAAAGGTAGAATGGGTATTGCCAAAGGCGGAGGAAGTGGGAAATGGGCAGTTACTGGTTATAATGGATACAGAATTTCAGTTTTGCAAGATGAACTGTTCTGTACATAGATAGGTGGTGATGGTTTTACAACAATGTAAATGGACTTAAAAGCACTGAAATGTTACTTAACCACAATAAAAAAATAATTTTAAAGAATCAGTTAGTGATACATGCCACAGCATGACTGCATCTGAAGATATGATGCTAAGTGACTTGTTGATCACAAAGACAACATTATATAATTCCATTCACATAAAAGTCCAGAATAGGGAAGTCTTTAGAAACAGAAAGTGTATTAGCAATTGCCTAAATAAAATCCCTTATGATTATACAGTGGAAGTGAGAAATAGATTTAAGGGACTAGATCTGATAGATAGAGTGCCTGATGAACTATGGACTGAGTGAGGTTTGTGACATTGTACAGGAGACAGAGATCAAGACCATCCCCAAGAAAAAGAAATGCAAAAAGCAAAATGGCTGTCTGGGGAGGCCTTACAAATAGCTGTGAAAAGAAGAGAATCGAAAAGCAAAGGAGAATAGGAAAGATATAAGCATCTGAATGCAGAGTTCCAAAGAATAGCAAGAAGAGATAAGAAAGCCTTCCTCAGCAATCAATGCAAAGAAATAGAGGAAAACAACAGAATGGGAAAGACTGGAGATCTCTTCAAGAAAATTAGAGATACCAAAGGAACATTTCATGCAAAGATGGGCTCAATAAAGGACAGAAATGGTATGGATCTAACAGAAGCAGAACATATTAGGAAGAGGTGGCAAGAATACACAGAAGAACTGTACAAAAAAGATCTTCACGACCCAGATAATCACGATGGTGTGATCACTCACCTAGAGCCAGACATCCTGGAATGTGAAGTCAAGTGGGCCTTAGAAAGCATCACTACGAACAAAGCTAGTGGAGGTGATGGCATTCCAATTGAGCTATTTCAAATCCTGAAAGATGATGCTGTGAAAGTGCTGCACTCAATATGCCAGCAAATTTGGAAAACTCAGCAGTGGCCACAGGACTGGAAAAGGTCAGTTTTCATCCCAATCCCAAAGAAAGGCAATGCCAAAGAATGCTCAAACTACCGCACAATTGCACTCATCTCACATGCTAGCAAAGTAATGCTCAAAATTCTCCAAGCCAGGCTTCAGCAATACATGAACTGTGAACTTCCAGATGTTCAGCTGGATTTAGAAAAGGCAGAGGAACCAGAGATCAAATTGCCAACATCCACTGGATCATGGAAAAAGCAAGAGAGTTCCAGAAAAACATCAATTTCTGCTTTATTGACTATGCCAAAGCCTTTGACTGTGTGGATCAGAATAAACTGTGGAAAATTCTGAAAGAGATGGGAATACCAGACCACCTGACCTGCCTCTTGAGAAATCTGTATGCAGGTCAGGAAGCAACAGTTTGAACTGGACACGGAAAAACAGGCTGGTTCCAAATAGGAAAAGGAGTTCGTCAAGGCTGTATATTGTCACCCTGCTTATTTAACTTATATGCAGAGTACATCACGAGAAACCCTGGACTGGAAGAAGCACAAGCTGGAATCAAGATTGCTGGGAGAAATATCAATAACCTCATGGCAGAAAGTGAAGAGGAACTAAAAAGCCTCTTGATGAAAGTGAAAGAGGAGAGTGAAAAAGTTGGCTTAAAGCTCAACATTCAGAAAACGAAGATCATGGCATCCGGTTCCATCACTTCATGGGAAATAGATGGGGAAACAGTGGAAACAGTGTCAGACTTTATTTTGGGGGGCTCCAAAATCACTACAGATGGTGACTGCAGCCATGAAATTAAAAGACGCTTACTCCTTGGAAGGAAAGTTATGACCAACCTAGATAGCATATTCAAAAGCAGAGACATTACTTTGCCAACAAAGGTCCGTCTAGTCAAGGCTATGGTTTTTCCAGTGATCATGTATGGATGTGAGAGTTGGACTGTGAAGAAGGCTGAGCGCCAAAGAATTGATGCCTTTGAACTGTGGTGTTGGAGAAGACTCTTGAGAGTCCCTTGGACTGCAAGGAGATCTAACCAGTCCATTCTGAAGGAGATCAGCCCTGGGATTTCTTTGGAAGGAATGATGCTAAAGCTGAAACTCCAGTACTTTGGCCACCTCATGTGAAGAGTTGACTCATTGGAAAAGACTCTGATGCTGGGAGGGATTGGGGGCAAGAGGAGGAGGGGACGACAGAGGATGAGATGGCTGGATGGCATCACTGACTCAATGGACATGAGTCTGAGTGAACTCCGGGAGTTGGTGATGGATAGAGAGGCCTGGCGTGCTGCAATTCATGGGGTCGCAAAGAGTCAGACACGACTGAGCGACTGAACTGAATTGAACTGAGGGCTGGGACTTAGAGGAGGAAGGTGGGAAGTTAGGAAAGTGATAGCTAAAGAGAAGATTTTCTTAAAGGTGTTGAAACTGTTCTAAAATTGACTGTGGTGATGACTGCATGTATCTGTGAATATACTAAACCACTGAATTGTAAACTTTAAAGGAGTCTATTGTGTAGTGTGTGTGTGTGTGTGTGTGTATATATATATATATATATATATATACTATCTCAATAAAGTTCTTTTTAAAAAAAATTAACAATATTTATTTGGCTGCTCCAGGTCTTAGTTACGGCATATAGGATCTAGTTCCTTGACCAGAGATAGAACCCAGGCCCCCTGGATTGGAAGCTCAGAATCTTAGCTACTGGACCACCATGGAAGTCCCTCAATAAAGCTGTTTAAACAAACAAATAAATGCATTAGCTTTGATCCAATCTGTTAACCATATTGCGAGTTTTCAGATACATTCCACATTTACATAACCTTTATTTTATATCAGTAAAAATAAGAAATTCAGTTGCCTTAGGGATATGATAGATACTTGCATTTCAAAATTCTCTAGGGAAACACTAAAACACGGAGGTAAACGTCCTTCCAGTGTAAAATGTGAGAGCTTTATTGAACAAATCTCAGTTTGTGGTTGGTCTTAGAAGAGTGCCTATGCTCAGGCTAGGCCTGTGTTCAGACTGTCCACAAGAGCCAATTTCATTCAAGGCCATGGATATCTTTATCTAAAGTAACAAATATGTGGGAGCGGGGAAGGAATGGGTGGAAGCCTCAGCGCTGTCAGCAGTCAAAGATGCAAATGGAGCCAGAATATATTACATTTGGTCCTTTAAAAAATATTTTATTTGGCTGTGCCTGGTCTTAGCTGTTGCACAGGTTCTTCGATCTTCCTTGCGGCACGCAGTCTCTTTCTTTAGCTGCCGCATGTAAAGTCTTCACAAGGTTCACAGTTCCACGTGTGGTCTCAAAGCATTATCCCAAGACCCTGACTCTTGCAGGACATCACGCTGTCCTGTTCTAACCTGACTTGGATTGGGTGTTCCTCCTTCTGAAAATTGACACTGAAATTCCCTGGTGCACACCCGTTTCTTGCTTTCAGAAGAAGCTGCAGTGACCGACCAGGCAGTGAGGTTACCTATTTACAAACAGCACTGGCGGGACATATGGGCCCACATGTATGGATGTGAGAGTTGGACTGTGAAGAAGGCTGAGCGCCGAAGAATTGATGCTTTTGAACTGTGGTGTTGGAGAAGACTCTTGAGAGTCCCTTGGACTGCAAGGAGATCCAACCAGTCCGTTCTAAAGGAGATCAGCCCTGGGATTTCTTTGGAAGGAATGATGCTAAAACTGAAACTCCAGTACTTTGGCCACCTCATGTGAAGAGTTGACTCATTGGAAAAGACTCTGATGCTGGGAGGGATTGGGGGCAAGAGGAGGAGGGGACGACAGAGGATGAGATGGCTGGATGGCATCACTGACTCGATGGACATGAGTCTGAGTGAACTCCGGGAGTTGGTGATGGACAGGGAGGCCTGGCATGCTGCGATTCATGGGGTCGCAAAGAGTCGGACACGACTGAGTGACTGATCTGATCTGATCTGATCTGAATGCTTAGGCGCAAAGGGGCGGAGCCTTAAGAAATGTCCAATTAGGGGCGCCTCTGGGGAAGGTGGGTGGGCGGACGCTCCCTTAACGTAAACGTAAACGGCGGCGTGGCCGTCTCTCACGCCATTCTCGGGGTGGATTGGCGTTGCCTTCGACCGCGAGGGCCCCCGGTGGCTCTGTCGCTACGTTTGTCGCGCTGTGACCTACACCAGTCGTGGGACCGGACGTGGGGGCCCTAGTGACGACTCTAGAGGGACACCGGAAGCCACAAAATGGTGAATACGGGAGACAAGAGCTGGACGAAACTGGCCATGGCTGGACCCGGCCCTTCCCGCTCTCAGTTCGAGTTTGCGGAGCCGAATCGTCTGGGGCGCCGCTCGGACCTCAGTCCTGTCTGATTCACAGCGTGGTTTTTGGGCTGGCAGCTGGTACCCCGAGCGTCTGGCCCAGTCACGGCCCCCGGCATCATTGCCTCCAGGACTGGAGCCTCTCTGTTCCCGCAGCCTGCCTGTTGTCTGCCCCGTATCGTGCGGTGAGCACGGGGAAGGTCAACAAAGGACAGTCTTGACTCAGTCACCGTGGGTTCGTGCGTGGGAGGCGCTGTGGTCTCTGGGGCGGGTTGGGGGGGGGTGTCCACAGTCCCGTTTTCTCCTGAGTTTTCCAAATGTTTGAGAAGCAGGGCTCAAATTCATGCCCCTACCCACCTACCCCCGGGGCCCCTGGGTCTAGCTCTTCCCAGGGCTGGCAATAAATGCCTGAATGTCCAGGACCCATCCCACTTTTTCAAACGCAAGCGTTCGTCCTCCGGTCGTGATGTTATTATCATTCAGTAGTGGTTCTCTGGGTGCACTCAAGTGGACGCAGTACTTTATTTTAATGTTTATTTGGTTGCGTTGGGTCTTAATTGCAGCACGTGGAATTTTCCACCTTGGTTGTGCAAGCGGAATCTTTAGTTGTAGCATGCGACCTCTTGTTATTTTTTTTCATGCGAACTCTTAGTTTCGGCTTGTGGGATCTAGTTCCCTGACCGGGGCTGGAACCCCGGTCCCCTGCATTGGGAGCACTGAACCACTGGACCACCAGGGAAGTCCCAGATGCAGGGTTTTAATTATCATTTTTCCCACAGAGCCAAGGACGTATGCTTATTTTACGGATTTATTTCTTCTCTGTGGATATTTTTACATGAGAGAAAGCCGAAAACAACCAGCTAGAACTACATCACATGGAATCCTTGTGCCTCTCCGGTTGTCTTTCCTACGGGAAGTCCTTTGGTTGGAAGTTTGTCTTGGTAAACTTTCATGGCTGATCTGTCCTGTCAGCACTGCCCCTCCCTGGCTTTGTTACCTGAAAAGTTGTCCAACAGGACTTTTAGGCTAGTTTTACCATTCATGTGCATTGTGCGTGTCCATGATTTCATAGAGAACTAAAGATGCGATCATGCGGTCAATAGTTTCACGTTTTTTAGATGTCATTATCTTAGTAGGAGTAGGAAATACACAGCACAGAAGGCAAGAAACAGCCACTTTATAACATACAAATGATAATCAAAATCATGAGTAGGAGTAACAATGTCACCAGTAAAGATTTAAACCAGGATCCTCCTGAACCAAACCATTGTTCTAGTAGTTTCCCTAAAATTGGGAAGAGGATCATTCAGAGCAGAAATCTGATTCTTCATGTGTGTTATGACACAGGTTATATTAGAAAACTCATCAGGTATCAAAACATAGTTTGAGAGTTGAAGTTCCCCATTGGAAAGCAGTTAGAATATCCGGAGATGAACGATTCTGTAGGACTGCTTTTTTCATCATGGAAACTTCCAAGTTGAGCACACCAATAGCTTGATTACTGTTAATCAAGGCTTTCCGGGTACATTTTGTTAAAGCCTTTATGTGAGTAAAGGCTTCCCTTGTGGCTCAGCTGGTAAAGAATCTGGCAGCAATGTGGGAGACCTGGGTTTGATCCCTGGGTTCAGAAGATCCCCTGGAGAAGAGAAAGGCTCTAGTATTCTAGCCTGGAGAATTCTATGGACTGTATAGTCCTTGGGGTCATAAAGAGTCTGCACGACTGAGCGACTTTGACTTTCAGCTTTCACTTATGTGAGTAATATCACCTTCTCCGAGTGAAGGAA
Organism: Bos grunniens; assembly: GCF_055505025.1. Classification (NCBI taxonomy): domain Eukaryota; kingdom Metazoa; phylum Chordata; class Mammalia; order Artiodactyla; family Bovidae; genus Bos; species Bos grunniens. The sequence continues at coordinate 12,941,420 of NC_141171.1, forward strand.
CAAATATCTCGGCCAGATGATCACACTAATGGAAAACTGATTGAACCCGATGTGCTCCCAATTAAAGGTAGATTGGCAGGCGTTATTTCCAGGGTGTTTCCATAGTTGATCCTGGGCCCAGGGGAAGTCAACTATGCATTTGCCTAGCCAACCTGAGGGAAATCAAGATCTTAAATTTGTTCCACTGATACATTGGGTCTTATTAGGAGCCACCCAGTGTATTCCTGGCTCTCCCAACCAGGCAGTTCTAGTCACTATTTTTTTTTTTTTAATTTTTTGGCTGCACTACATGATATGTGGGATCTTACCATGCCCCCTGTGGTATGGTAAGATCCCGCCTATAGGGCTTCCCTGATAGTTCAGCTTGTAAAGAATCCACCTGCAATGCAGGAGACCCTGGTTTGATTCCTGGGTCAGATCCCCACTGGAGAAGAGATAGGCTACCCACTCCAGTATTCTTGGGCTTCCCTGGTGGCTTAGCTGGTAAAGAATCCACCTGCCATATGGGAGACCTGGGTTTGATCCCTGGTTTGGGAAGATCCTCTGGAGAAGGGAATGGCTACCAACCCCAGTATTCTGGCCTGGAGAATTCCATAGACTGTATAGTCCATGGGGTTGCAAAGAGTCGGACACGACTGAGTGACTTTTACTTCACTGTGATGGAAGCACGGAGTCCCAACTAATGAACTGCTGTGGCAGTCTTGAATCACTGTTTTTTGTTTTTAAATTTAATTGGCTGTGCTGGGTCTTAGTTGCAGCATGTGGGCTCTTAGTTGTGGCATATGGGATCTAGTTCCTGGACCAGGGATCAAACCTTGTACCCCTACATTGGGAGCTCAGAATCTTAACCACTGGACCACCAGGGAAGTCTAGAATCACTGGTTCTTAAAGTTATAGTATGTTGACAATTTTCAGGCAGTATTCACCCTGTTTTATTCATATTGTTGGGTTGATTGTCTTTGGTATACTTGGTTTGTTTCCAGCAAAGAGAGGCCTTCATATTTAGGTGGCCTTATCCTGGGATTTCCAAATAAATTCATCCCCTAACTGGGGAATAACACCACCAAAAAGATGGGTTGTATTTTTAGGTTTAACTCTAGCATGTTGTTCTGACTGGGGCTGAGTAACATCTAGTGAAAAGGAATATTTATGGTCAGGTTCAAAACAGGTGTGACTTCTCTGGTGGCTCAGACTGTAAAGCCTCTGACTACAATGCAGGAGACCTGGGTTCGATCCCTGGGTCGGGAAGATCCTTTGGAGAAGGAAATGGCAACTCACTCCAGTATTCTTGCGTGGAAAATCCCTTGGATGGAGGAGCCTGGTAGGCTGCAGTCCATGGGGTCGCAAAGAGTTGGACACAACTGAGTGACTTCACTTTCACTTTCAGAACAGGTGTCACTAGTTGGCCACGTAAGAGGGCCCTACCGAGTGATACTGATAGCTTACATGATCTCCAAGGAAGATTTAGCTTCGGGACCAGGGACCAGGCTTGATCACTCGACACTTGAGAGCTTTTGTATAACAGAGTTTTATTAAAGTATAAAAGCGCCAGAGAAAGCTTCTGACACAGACATCAGAAGGGGGATGGAGAGTGCCCCCTCCCACACACTAGTCTTATTAATGCCTTATGCCAGCAAATTGGGAAAACTCAGCAGTGGCCACAGGACTGGAAAAGGTCAGTTTTCATTCCAATCCCAAAGAAAGGCAATGCCAAAGAATGCTCAAGCTACTGCACAATTGCACTCATCTCAACACGCTAGTAAAGTAATGCTCAAAATTCTCCAAGCCAGGCTTCAGCAATATGTGAACCGTGAACTTCCTAATGTTCAAGCTAGTTTTAGAAAAGGCAGAGGAACCAGAGATTAAATTGCCAACATCCGCTGGATCATGGAAAAAGCAAGAGAGTTGCAGAAAAACATCTCTTTCTGCTTTATTGACTATGCCAAAGCCTTTGACTGTGTGGATCAGAATAAACTGTGGAAAATGCTGAAAGAGATGGGAATACCAGACCACCTGATCTGCCTCTTGAGAAATTTGTATGCAGGTCAGGAAGCAACAGTTAGAATTGGACATGGAGCAACAGACTGGTTCCAAATAGGAAAAGGAGTATGTCAAGGCTGTATATTGTCACCCTGCTTATTTAACTTCTATGCAGAGTACATCATGAGAAACGCTGGGCTGGAAGAAACACAAGCTGGAATCAAGATTGTCGGGAGAAATATCAATAACCTCAGATATGCAGATGACACCACCCTTAGGGCAGAAAGTGAAGAGGAACTCAAAAGCCTCTTGATGAAAGTGAAAGAGGAGAGTGGAAGAGTTGCCTTAAAGCTCAACATTCAGAAAACGAAGACCATGGCATCTGATCCCATCACTTCATGGGAAATAGATGGGGAAACAGTGGAAACAGTGTCAGACTTTATTTTTGTGGGCTCCAAAATCACTACAGATGGTGACTGCAGCCATGAAATTAAAAGACGCTTACTCCTTGGAAGGAAAGTTATGACCAACCTAGATAGCATATTCAAAAGCAGAGACATTACTTTGCCAACAAAGGTCCGTCTAGTCAAGGCTATGGTTTTTCCTGTGGTCATGTATGGATGTGAGAGTTGGACTGTGAAGAAGGCTGAGCGCTGAAGAATTGATGCTTTTGAACTGTGGTGTTGGAGAAGACTCTTGAGAGTCCCTTGGACTGCAAGGAGATCTAACCAGTCCATTCTGAAGGAGATCAGCCCTGGGATTTCTTTGGAAGGAACGATGCTAAAGCTGAAACTCCAGTACTTTGGCCACCTCATGTGAAGAGTTGACTCATTGGAAAAGACTCTGATGCTGGGAGGGATTGGGGGCAAGAGGAGAAGGGGACGACAGAGGATGAGATGGCTGTATGGCATCACTGACTCGATGGACATGAGTTTGAGTGAACTCTGGGAGTTGGTGATGGACAGGGAGGTCTGGCGTGCTGCGATTCATGGGGTCGCAAAGAGTCGGACAGGACTGAGCGACCGATCTGATCTGATACTTTTACCAGACTCACTCCCACAGCATGCATCTTAAATTAACAAGATTAGAACTAACAATGGAAAGGTCTCACCAGACCCACTCCCACACATACCTGTTAAGATAACAGGATTAGTCAGAAGGTTCTTGTTAAGGAGAAATATGTTCTCAAGCAAGATACCTTGTTATACTGACTAAGACAAAGCAATGTAGAAAAAGAATGTTTGTCCTTTTCTCTTCCTTGAGAGCCTTGGACCACTTTCTCCTGCTCGGGACCCTGGACTTCTTATCAATCTTCCTAGGAATTGACTCTGTCAATACCAGCTGTAGCTTGCCTGGTACTAGAGGTTCTGGTAAGATAAAATCACTGAAGACTAGCCAGTCTGAACCCCAGAGAGGTAAAATCCGTCAGGGTAATTTAGAAGTGCTGGATGTAAGTAACTGGCCAAAAACCCAGAAGTTGGATTGATTTTGATGCTTACATCTGATTGAACCCAAGGAAAATACATTTGGCTCATAAGCAGAAATGTAAGAAATCAAGGTGACCATTATACAGGCCTTGTCTAGCATCTTGGATCAACTGTCTACTTCAGGTGTCATCTTCTCATTCTGGTCTGCTAGAGCTGGTGAGTAGAAGCTGGGTGTCAGGAGGGGACATTTAAATTGTATCCATTCAGGAGAGGTCTTTTTATTTTTTTTAAACTAAAAACATTTTATTTGGCTGCGTCAGGCCTTGGTTGTGGCTCAAGAGGTCTATCATTGCATCCTGTGGGATCTTTTGTTGCAGCACATAGGCTTCAGTAGCTGCAGCGTGGGCTCAGTTGCTCTCAGAACGTGGGATCTTAGTTCCCTGACCAGGGTTTGGACCCATATCACCTGAATTGCAAGGCAGATTCTTAGCCACTGGACCACCAGGAAGTCCTGGGAGAAGTCTTTTTAAGGTGATAAATATGAATCCAAGAGCTTACTCCTTTAAGATCTGGAGCACCAGAATTTGTTAGTAATACCTGATATGGCCCTGGATACAGTTAACATTAGGCAGGTTGATAAGGAGTCCAAGGCCCCCTTAAGAAGGAGGTGTAATATATATTCTTTGTCTTAGGTAGGCTCCATGTTAATGACTAAATAACAGCAATGTATCTATCTTTCTTGAGAACATGAACTCTGTTCCTTCTGGCTAATCTTGTACTGATGTTATCTCAAGATGTGTGTTGCAGGAGAGGGTCTGGTGAGACCTTTTTGACCTTGAGATATTCTTTTGATCTATTACTAGTAACCCGTTGAAGACGTATATAATGCTCTACTTAAGTCAACCATGGTGGGTACTCTTTATACCCCCTTCTGATGTCTATGTCAGAAGCTTTCTCTGTCCTTTCACTTTAATACAATCTCTGCTGCACAAAGCTGTGAGTGACTGAGTGCATTTTTGGTTCTGGAGTGAAATCTCCTTTGGAGGTCATGAACCTGACACTGACCACCATAAGTTATCGCCCCTTTCAGTGTGGCTGTAAAGAGTTCTTTGTTGTTGTTTTAGTCTCTTAAGTTGTGTCTTACTCTTTCGTGACCCCAGGAACTGTAGCCCGCCAGGCTCCTCTGTCCATGGGAGTCTCCAGGCAAGAATACTGGAGTGGGTTGTCATTGCCTTCTTCAGGCTATCTTCCCAACTCAGGGATTGAACCCATTGTCTCCCGCATCAGCAGGCAGATTCTTTACCACTGGGCTGCCAGGGAAGCACAAAGAGTCCTTTATTTTGTGTCTTTTCCAGTAGACAGAATCTCCAGGTAGTAGCCTGTGGTCCTTAAGGTCTTTGTCTCCCAGGTGCTCGCTGTGAAGATAGTTACTAGTTTTTCATTTTCTTTTAAGTGCTTTAATGAGCCCTTTTGACAGTAGTGTATCACCTTTAAGTAATACTGATTCATACATGCCTTCATCTAAACACATAGGTTGCCCAGTGATTATTTCAAAAGGAGACAAGTGATGTTTTACCCAAAAGAGTGGACCTAAGTTTGAGAGGAACCAAAGGGAGAGCTTTTGGCCATGAAAGTCCGTGAGAGTTTTGACAATTGAGTTTTTTTTTTTTTTTGGAGACAATTGAGTTTTGATGGTATTGTTAATTCTTTCCACCAGTCGTGAAGTTTGGGGAATATAAGTACAGTGAACATGCTGTATCATTGGCCAAATATTAGAAATGGATTTAATTATTTGTTAGGTGAAGTGAGTCCTTAAGTCACTATGCAACTCAGAAGGGATCCCCCAAACAGGAAATATCTTTTCCAATAGCAGTTTCTGTGTGCGCGCTCAGTTGCTCAGTTGTGTCCAACTCTTTGTGACCGTGTGGACTGTAGCATGCCAGGCTCTTCTGTCCTTGGGATTGTCAAGGCAAGAATACTGGAGTGGGTTGCCCAGGGATAGAACTCACAGCTCCTGCATTGCAGGTGGATTCTTTACCGCTGAGCCACCAGGGAAGCCCCCGAGAGCAGTTCATCGTCTGTTTAATCTGTTGCTCTTGTTCAGGAAGAGCTTCAATCAGTGTGAAGACACAAATCATTGCCAAAATATATTTGTATCCTTCCAATTGCCATAACTCAAGAGGTCTTTAGGAAGGGGAAGGTGACCTTGTGACACATGGAGTGGTTTTCTGAGATTATACTTAGGGCAACCAGTGCATTGAGTATGTGTCCTGTGGGCTACCATAGGGATGGGCTTCCACATACACTGTTTCCCCCATAAAATTATTATTATTTTTTTTGAGAGGGAAATAAAGTTTATTAGAGTGGGAAATGCTGTAGAACAGCGGGCCAGCTCAAGGGAGAACCGACCTGTTTCCCCCATAAAATTATTTTTTCAGGAGCCAAATGGGCCGGGGAAGATACATGCTGGAGTAAGGATAACTGAGCTCCTATAGGCACTACAAGTCTCTTACTTGGTCTAAGCCATATTTGTGAGGTGGGATCAAAGGATCAACCTTTCTTTTTCTATATTTATTTTTCATCTTCTGGTACTAAGTTTTTTTAATTTAAAATTTTCTAATTTTTGTTTGCTTTTATTTTCTGGCTGCACTGGGTCTTCATCGCTGCCTTGGAGTTTCTCTAGTTGCTCTGGCAGAGGCTACTCTCTGATTGCAGTGCACAGGCTTCTCCTTGTGGTGGCTCCTCTAGCTGTGGAGCACGGGCTCTTGGTGTGTGGGCTCAGGAGTTACGTGCACAGGCTTAGTTGCCCCACGGCATGTGGGATCTTCCGGGATCAGGGATCAAACCCATGTCCCCAGCATTGGCAGGTGGATTCTTTACCACTGGGCCACCAGGGAAGTCCCTGGTACGGAGTTGTGAGCCTGTAGAAGTTTCCTAACAGTTACACTGGAGGTCAGGTTTGAGCAGCAGACATTCTTGCAACTAGACAGAAATAGAACTTAAAGCACCTCCTTTAGCAGCTGTGTCAGTAAATTCCCTTTAGCCTCTATTGAATCAAATTTGAAATGTCCAGGTAGTTTAATAATGTCCAGTTGTTTAGGTAATTGTATAGAGTCTAATAAAATTCTGACACTAGCTTCTTATTCTTTATGAGTTGACCTGAGGAAGTAAGAAGTACCCTTCTCTTTCAGAGGATTCCAAAATCAAGAGCTACTCCTAAAGCAGAGTAGCTGTCAATGTAAATACTTGCTACTTAATCCTTAGCTAGCTGGCAAGCTCTGTATAGAGCAATTAATGCAGCCTGTTGTGCCAACTTTGAGCCTGGTGAATAAGAGCTTTCAATTATGTCCACCATGGATATTATTGCATATCCAGCTAGGTAATGTCCCAGTACATCCTTTAAGTAAAATCCATCTGTTAAAGAAAATTAAGTTAGCAGTATCAATAGGAATTTCTTGTTAAGTCATCTTGTAAGAAGGTAATGAGTTAGCATAGTACAGTCATGGTCATTATCATCCTGGGTTGCTGGAAGTAAAGTTGCATGGTCAAGATTACTACATCAAGCCACAATAATATTAGGTAAAGAAAGCAACCATACCTCGTGAGAGGAGAGTTGGCTCACAGAATAATGCCAAGTGTGATGAGAATTCAAGAGGTTCAACTGAGTGGAGATAGTCAAAAGAGACGCCATCCTAAATTCTTCACTAGCTTTGCACAACAGAGCGGTCATTGAAATGACTCCTCCCTAAAGAGTGGGAGGCCTTTTACTACTGAAGCTAGCTGCTGACTATAATATCCTGTGGGTTGATGCTAGTCACTGTGGTCAGAGTTAACATCCGTAGAGTGTTTCTATTATCTTCATGCCCAGAAAAGATAAAAATGGTAACTTATAGTTCAGTTCAGTTCAGTTGCTCAGTCGTGTCTGACTCTTTGTGACCCCATGAATCACAGCACGCCAGGCCTCCCTGTCCATCACCAACTCCTGGATTTACTCAAACTCAAGTCCATCAAGTCGGTGATGCCATCCAACCATCTCATCCTCTGTCGTCCCCTTCTCCTCCTGCCCCTAATCCCTCCCAGCATCAGAGTCTTTTCCAATGAATCAGCTCTTCGCATGAGATGGCCAAAGTATTGGAGTTTCAGCTTCAGCATCAGTCCTTCCAGGATGGCCTTATTCTCGAGCCCATGCAGATTTTACTACGTAGCCTTTTCTTCTGTTGTGCATTCAATTAGGTCTGGCCTGTAGAGTTCAGTTCAGTTGCTCAGTCATATCTGACTCTTTGTGACTCTGTGGACTGCAGCACGCCAGGCCTCCCTATCCATCACCAACTCCTGGATTTACTCAAACTCAAGTCCATCGAGTCAGTGATGCCATCCAACCATCTCATCCTCTGTCGTCCCCTTCTCCTCCCACCTTCAATCTTTCCCAGGATCAGGGTCTTTTCAAATGAGTCAGTTCTTCGCACGAGGTTGCCAAAGTATTGGAGTTCCAGTGCAGCCAAAAAATAAAAGCAAACAAAAATTAGAAAATTTTAAATTAAAATTCAACATCAGTCCTTCCAGTGAATATTCAGGACTGATTTCCTTTAGGATGGACTGGTTGGATTTCCTTGCAGTCCAAGCGACTCTCAAGAGTCTTCTCCAACATCACAGTTCAAAAGAATCAATTCTTCGGCCCTCAGCTTTATAGTCCAACTCTCACATCCATACATGACTACAGGAAAACCCGTAGCCTTGACTAGATGGACCCTTGTTGGCAAAGTAATGTCTCTGCTTCTTAATATGCTGTCTAGGTTGGTCATAACTTTCCTTCCAAGGAGTAAGCGTCTTTTAATTTCATGGCTGCCATTGCCATCTACAGTGATTTTGGAGACCAAAAAAAATAAAGTCTGTCACTGTTTCCATTGTTTCCCCATCTATTTGCCATGAAGTGGTGGGACCGGATGCCATGATCTTAATTTTCTGAATGTTGAGCTTTAAGCCAACTTTTTTACTCTCCTCTTTCACTTTCATCAAGAGGCTTTTTAGTTCTTCTTCACTTTCTGTCATAAGGGTGGTGTCATCTGCATATCTGATATTTCTCCAGGTTATTTATATTTCTCCAGGTTATTGATATTTCTCCAGGCAGTCTTGATTCCAGCTTGTGCTTGCCCCAGCCCAGCGTTTCTTATGATGTACTCTGCATATAAGTTAAATAAGCAGGGTGACAATATACAGCCTTGACGTACTCCTTTCCCAATTTGGAACCAGTTCCATGTCCAGTTCTAACTGTTGCTTCCTGATCTGCGTATAGGTTTCTCAAGAGGCAGGTCAGGTGGTCTGGTATTCCCATCTCCTTCAGAATTTTCCATAGTTTATTGTGATCCACACAGTCAAAGGCTTTGCATAGTCAATAAAGCAGAAATTGATGTTTTTCTGGAATTCTCTTCCTTTTTTCATGATCCAGCGGATGTTGGCAATTTGATCTCTGGTTCCTCTGCCTTCTCTAAATCCAGCTTGCACATCTGGAAGTTCAGGGTTCAGGTACGATTGAAGGCTGGCTTGGAGAATTTTGAGCATTACTTTACTAGCGTGTGAGATGAGTGCAATTGTGCGGTAGTTTGAGCATTCTTTGGCATTGCCTTTCTTTGGGATTGGAGTGAAAGCTGACTTTTTCCAGTCCTGTGGCTACTGCTGAGTTTTCCAAATTTGCTGGCATATTGAGTGCAGCACTTTCACAGCATCATCTTTTAGGACTTGAAATAGCTCAATTGAAATGCCATCACCTCCACTAGCTTTGTTCATAGTGATGCTTCCTAAGGCCTACTTGACTTCGTGTTCCAGGATGTCTGGCTCTATGTGAGTGATCATAGAATTGTGATCATCTGGGTCATAAAGATCTTTTTTGTACAGTTCTTCTGTGTATTCTTGCCACCTCTTCTTAATATTTTTGCTTCTGTTAGGTCCATACCTTTTCTGTCCTTTATTGAGCCCATCTTTGCATGAAATGTTCCCTTGGTATCTCTAATTTTCTTGAAGAGATCTCTGGTCTTTCCCACTCTATTGTTTTCCTCTATTTCTTTGCACTGATCACTGAGGAAGGCGTTCTTATTTCTCCTTGCTAGTCTTTGGAACTCTGCATTCAAATGGGTATATCTTTCCTTTTATCCTTTGTTTTCTGCTTCTCTTCTTTTCACAGCTATTTGTAAAGTCTCCTCAGACAGCCATTTTGCTTTTTTGCATTTCTTTTTCTTGGGGATGGTCTTGATCCTTGTCTCCTGTACAGTGTCACAAACCTCCATCCATAGTTCATCAGGCATTCTGTCTATCAGATCTAATCCCTTGGGTCTATTTCTCACTTCCATATAATCATAAGGGATTTGATTTAGGTCCTACCTGAATGGTCTAGTGGTTTTCCCTACTTTCTTCAATTGAAATCTGAATTTGGCAATAAGGAGTTCACGATCTGAGCCACAGTCAGCTCCCAGTCTTGTTTTTGTGGACTGTATAGAGCTTCTACATATTTGGCTGCAAAGAATATAATCAGTCTGATTTCAGTATTAACAATCTGGTGATGTCCATGTGTAGAGTCTTCTCTTGTGCTGTTGGAAGAGTGTGTTTGCTATGACCAGTGTGTTCTCTTGGCAAAATGCTATTAGCCTTTGCCCTGTTTCATTCTGTATTCCAAGGCCAAATTTGCCTGTTACTCCAGGTGTTTCTTGACTTCCTACTTTTGCATCCCGGTTCCCTATAATGAAAAGGATGTCTTTTCAGGGTGTTAGTTCTAGAAGGTCTTGTAGGTTGTCATAGAACTGTTCAGCTTCTTCAGCATTACTGGTCGGGGCATAGACTTGAATTACCGTGATATTGAATGGCTTGCCTTGGAAACGAACAGAGATCATTCTGTCATTTTTAAGATTGCATCCAAGTACTGCATTTCAGACTCTTCTGTTGACTATGATGGCTAGCTACTCCATTTATTGTAAGGGATTCTTGCCCACAATAGTAGATATAATGGTCATCTGAGTTTAATTCACCTATTCCAGTCCATCTTAGTTCACTGATTCCTAAAATGTCAACGTTCACTCTTGCCATCTCCTGTTTGACCCCTTCCAGTTTGCCTTCATTCATGGACCTGACATTCCAGGTTCCTATGCGTTATTGCTCTTTACAGCATCAGACTTTACTTCCATCACCAGTCACATCCACACTTGGGTGTTGTTTTTGCTTTGGCTCCCTCTCTTCATTCTTTCTGGAGTTATTTCTCCACTGATCTCCAGTAGCATATTGCACACCTACCGACTTGGGGAGTTAATCTTTCAGTATCCTATCTTTTTGCCTTTTCATACTGTTCATGGGATTCTCGAGGCAAGAATACTGAGGTGGTTTGCCATTCCCTTCTCCAGTGAACCACATTCTGTCAGACCTCTCCACCATGACCCGTCTGTCTTGGGTGGCCCTACACGGCATGGCTTATAGTTTCACTGAGTTAGACAAGGCTGTGGTCCATATGATCAGATCAGTTAGTTTTCTGTGATTGTGGTTTTCAGTCTGTCTGCCCTCTGATGGAGAAGGATAAGAGGCTTATGGAAGCTTCCTGATGGGCGGGGCCGTGATCAGTAAATCTTTAATCCAATTTTCTGTTGATGGGTGGAGATGTGTTCCCTCCCTGCTATTTACCTGGGGCCAAACTGGTGGACGGAGAAGGTAATGGCACCCCACTCCAGTACTCTTGCCTGGAAAATCCCATGGATGGAGGAGCCTGCAAGGCTAAAGTCCATGGGGTTGCTGAGGGTCGGACATGACTGAGCGACTTCACTTTCACTTTTCAGTTTCATGCATTGAAGAAGGAAATGGCAACCCACTCCAGTGTTCTTGCCTGGAGAATCCCAGGGACGGGGGAGCCTGGTGGGCTGCCGTCTATGGGGTCGCAGAGTCGGACATGACTGAAGTGACTTAGCAGCAGTAGCAGCAGCAAACTGGTGGAGGTAGTGAAGATAATGGTGACTTCCTTCAAAAGATCCCATGCAAGTACTGCTACACTCAGTTCCCCCAACCCTGCAGCAGGCCACCACCGACCCACGCCTCCGCTGGAGATGTGGATGCTCCTGGGCAGGTCTGGGTCAGTCTCTTGTGGGGTCACTGCTCCTTTCTCCTGGGTCCTGGTGCACATAATGTTCTGTTTGTGCCCTCCAAGAGTCTATTTCCCAGTCCTGTGTAAGTTCTGGTAGCTCTGCTGTTGCTGCTGCGTCGCTTCAGTCGTGTCCGACTCTGTGCGACCCCATAGACGGCAGCCCACCAGGCTCTCCCGTCCCTGGGATTCTCCAGGCAAGAACACTGGAGTGGGTTGCCATTTCCTTCTCCAATGCATGAAAGTAAAAAGTGAAAGTGAAGTCGCTCAGTCGTGTCCGACTCTTAGCAACTGCATGGACTGCAGCCTACCAGGCTCCCCTGTCCATGGGAGTTTCCAGGCAAGAGTGCTGGAGTGGGTTGCCCTTGCCTTCTCCTCTGGCAGCTCTTTGGTGGGGTTAATGGTGACCTCCTTCAGGAGGCTTATGCCATACCCAGGTCTGCTGCACCCAGAGCCCCTGTCCCTGTGGCAGTCCACTGCTGACCCGTACCTCCACAGGAGACGCTCAAACACAGTTCTGTCTCAGTCTCTGTGGGGTCCCTGGGTCCTGGTGTGCACAAGGTTTGTTTGAGCCCTCTGAGCATCTCTGGTGGGAATGGGGTGTGATTCTAGACATGAATTCGCCCCTTCTACCATCTTGCTGGGACTTCTCCTTTGTCCTTGGACATGTGGTATCTCCTCACCACCGCCCCAGCACCGTGCAGCCGTTAGACTTTAGATGTTGGTTCAAGTCTAACTGGTCCGTTAGACTTTAGTAACACATAGAGGAATTGGGGCATGAGGGACAAATTAGATATCCAGTTCCTGCAGTATGCAGTCAGACCTGGAAATTGCCTCATCTGTTTTTCTTTTTTTTTCCCCTAAATTGAAAAAAAAGTTATATTTGGCTATGCTGAGTCTTCGCTGCTGTGTGCAGGCTTTCTCGAGTTGCAGTTAGTGGGGGCTACTCTCTAGTACTGGCGCTAGGGCTTCTCATTGCAATGGTTGCTCTTACTGTGGGACCAAGAATCAAACCTGTGTCCCCTACACTGGCAGGCAGATTCTGAACCACTGAACAACCAGGGAAGTCCCTCTTAGCTGCTGCTTTGTTCTGGGAAGCAAGAAAGCCAAGATTTCCTTAATTTTTTGAGAGTCAGTTAACAGTTCTTTGGACACCTTATGTCCCTTAGAGGCTAACTCTTGTAACAGATGCACAGTTTCTCTGTTCAGTTCTACACCACAAAAGCAAATCGTCTACATATTCAGTTAAAACAGTCATTAGGAAAGTGTCCATCAGCCCAATCAGCTTTAAGTATTTGAGAAAAATAAGTAGGGCTTTCAGTGTATCCTTGTGGCATCTAGGTGTTCAGATGGTCTTCCCATGTAAAGTCAAAAAGACGTTGGCTTTTCTCTTACACCAGAATACTAAAGAACACACTGCATAGGTCTCTTACTGCAAAATAACAGGTGTCTGCTGGAATGCCTGAGAGTAAGGTGTGAGGATTAGGAACCACAGGGTGGTGAGGAATCACAGTGTTATTTATAGCTCTCATGTCCTGTTGCATTTGACTTTTTTGCCAGCAAAATGGGGGTACTGCAAGGACTAGTATGAGGAATTGTAAGTTCGTTCTCAAGGAATTTCTGAATAACAGGAATGCCTCTGGTCTAAATAGGTTTTGTCGGGACTTCCCTGGTGGCTAAGCCTGCACTCACAGTGTAAGGGGCCCAGGTTCCATCCCTGGTCAGGGAACTAGATTTCTGTATGCCTAAACGAAGACCCAGTACAGGCAAGTAAATAAATATTTAGGAAAAAAACGAAATAGTTATTGCCAAATACTGGGTAGAGGCTTGGGATTGTCAATAATTGTTGTTGTTATTTTTCAGTTGCTTTTTATTTATTTTTGGCTCTGCTGAGCAGCATGTGAGATCTTAGATCCCCCACCAGGCATCGAACTCGTGCCCCCTGAAGTGAAAGTGAGGCGCCCTAACCACTGGGCCGCTGGGGAAGCGCCATCAGTAGTTATTCTAATTGAAGTGGCTGACTCGATTTTTCCAAATTCTGAGGAGGACAATGACCATAATTCCTCAGGCACTTGTAACTGAGTCATCCATTTCCCCTTATCTGTCTGAGCTTTTGTTTTCCCAGCCATGTTTCTTGGTCATTATGTTCTGGTCTGAATTGAAGTTTTCTAACTCTAAAATCACTTCACCCTTCAGGCAGTATGGGCATTACATGCCTCTAAGAGGGCTCATCCTATCAAATGAATTGGAGTGCATTTCACGAAAAGGAACACGTGTCTTCCTGAGATAGTTCTAACTGGAATATTATTGTTTCTGATTTTAAAACTCACATAGGTAAATTAGAAACACCTGTAATTTGAATTTTCTGTTTACTCTGGGGGAGAGGGCAGTGAATGAGGGTAGGGCTGAGAATGGATAAGGTTGCCTCCATGTCTACAAGGGCCTTAGAATTTAGAAGTTGCCCTTCTGAATGTTATTTTGGTTTCATCTGAGGTGTTTGTGAGGAGAGGGAATACCTTCTCATAGTCCTGGGAGCACCCCTGTTCCTTATTAAAATCATCATGTCCTGAGTCTAATTTAAACCTGTGGCAGCCTTTTTAAATTTTATTTTTGGCCTTGCCACACAGTATGTGGGATCTTAGTTCCCTGACCAAGAATTGAACCCTGAGCCTCCTTCATTGGAAGCTTGGAGTCTTAACCACTGGACTGCCAGGGAAGTTGCACATGGCAGTCTCTTTTAAAATGTCCAGGTTTTTTTGCATTAAAAACAGATGTGGTTCTTTTGTTTTCTTTTTTTTTTTTAATATAAATTTATTTATTTTAATTGGGGGCTAATTACTTTACAATATTGTAGTGGTTTTGCCATACATTGACATGGATCCACCATGAGTGTACGTGTGTTGCCCATCCTGAACCCCCCTCCCATCTCCCTCCCCATCTCATCCCTCTGGGTCATCCCAGTGCACCAGCCCTGAGCACCCTGTCTCATGCGTTGAACCTGGACTGGCAATCCGTTTCACATATGGTAATATACATGTTTTGGTGCCATTCTCCCAAATCATCCCACCCTTGCCCTCTCCCACAGAGTCCAAAAGACTGTTCTATACATCTGTCTCTTTTGCTATCTTGCATATAGGGTTATCATTACCATCTTTCTAAATTCCATATATATGCATTAGTATACTGTATTGATGTTTTTCTTTCTGGCTTACTTCACTCTATAATAGGCTCCAGTTTCATCCACCTCATTAGAGCTGATTCAAATGCATTCTTTTTAATGGCTGAGTAATAGTCCATTATGTATATGTACCACAGCTTTCTTATCCATTCATCTGCTGATGGACATCTAGGTTGCTTCCATGTCCTGGCTATTATAAACAGTGCTGCGATGAACATTGGGGTACACATGTCTCTTTCAATTCTGGTTTCCTCAGTGTGTATGCCCAGCAGTGGGATTGCTGGGTCGTATGGCAGTTCTATTTCCAGTTTTTTAAGGAATCTCCATACTGTTCTCCATAGTGGCTGTACTAGTATGCATTCCCACCAACAGTGTAAGAGGGTTCCCTTTTCTCCACACCCTCTCCAGCATTTATTGCTTGTAGACTTTTGGATAGCAGCCATTCTGACTGGTGTGAAATGGTACTTCATTGTGGTTTTGATTTGCATTTCTCTGATAATGAGTGATGTTGAGCATCTTTTCATGTGTTTGTTAGCCATCTGTATGTCTTCTTTGGAGAAATGTCTGTTTAGTTCTTTGGCCCATTTTTTGATTGGGTCGTTTATTCTTCTGGAATTGAGCTGCAGGAGTTGCTTGTATATTTTTGAGATCAATTCTTTGTCGGTTGCTTTGTTTGCTGTTATTTTCTCCCATTCTGAAGGCTGTCTTTTCACCTTGCTTATAGTTTCCTTTGGTGTGCAAAAGCTTTTATGTTTAATTAGGTCCCATTTGTTTATTTTTGCTTTTATTTCCAGTACTCTGGGAGGCGGGTCACAGAGGATCCTGCTGTGATTTATGTCGGAGAGTGTTTTGCCTATGTTCTCCTCTAGGAGTTTTATAGTTTCTGGTCTTACGTTTAGATCTTTAATCCATTTTGAGTTTATTTTTGTGTATGGTGTTAGAAAGTGCTCTAGTTTTATTCTTTTACAAGTGGTTGACCAGTTTTCCCAGCACCACTTGTTAAAGAGATTGTCTTTTCTCTATTGTATATTCTTGCCTCCTTTGTCAAAGATAAGGTGTCCATAGGTGCATGGACTTATCTCTGGGCTTTCTATTTTGTTCCATTAATCTATATTTCTGTGTTTGTGCCAGTACCATACTGTCTTGATGACTGTGGCTTTTTAGTAGAGCCTGAAGTCAGGCAGGTTGATTCCTCCAGTTCCATTCTTCTTTCTCAAGATTGCTTTGGCTATTTGAGGTTTTTTGTATTTCCATACAAATTGTGAAATTATTTGTTCTAGTTCTGTGAAAAATACCATTGGTAGCTTGATAGGGGTTGCATTGAATCTATAGATTGCTTTGGGTAGTATATTCATTTTCACTATATTGATTCTTCCAATCCATGAACATGGTATATTTCTCCATCTATTTGTGTCCTCTTTGATTTCTTTCATCAGTATTTTATAGTTTTCTATATATAGGTCTTTTGTTTCTTTAGGTAGATATATTCCTAAGTATTTTATTCTTTTCATTTCAATGGTGTATGGGATTGTTTCCTTAATTTCTCTGTTTTCTCATTGTTAGTGTATAGGAATGCAAGGGATTTATGTGTGTTAATTTTCTATCCTGCAACTTTACTATATTCATTGATTAGCTCTAATAATTTTCTGGTGGAGTCTTTAGGGTTTTCTATGTAGAGGATCATATCATCTGCAAACAGGGAGAGTTTTACTTCTTTTCCAATCTGGATTCCTTTGATTTCTTTTTCTGCTCTGATTGCTGTTGCCAAAACTTCCAAAACTATGTTGAATAGTAGTGGTGAGAGTGGGCACTCTTGTCTTGTTCCTGACTTTAGGAGAAATGCTTTCAATTTTTCACCATTGAGGATAATGTTTGCTGTGGGTTTGTGATACATAGCTTTTATTATGTTGAGATATGTTCTTTCTATTCCTGCTTTCTGGAGGGTTTTTTTTTTTTTTAAATCATAAATGAATGTTAAATTTTGTCAAAGGCTTTCTCTGCATCAATTGAGATAATCATATTGTTTTTATCTTTTAATTTGTTAATGTGGTGTATTACATTGATTGATTTGTGGATATTGAAGAATCTTTGCATCCCTGGGATACAGCCCACTTGGTCACGATGTATGATCTTTTTAATATGTTGTTGGATTCTGTTTGCTAGAATTTTGTTAAGGATTTTTGCATCTATGTTCATCAGTGATATTGGCCTGTAGTTTTCTTTTTTGTGTGGCATCTTTGTCTGGTTTTGGTATTAGGGTGAGTGTGGCCTCATAGAATGAGTTTGGAAGTTTACCTTCCTCTGCAATTTTCTGGAAGAGTTTGAGCAGGATAGGTGTTAGCTCTTCTCTAAATTTTTGGTAGAATTCAGTTGTGAAGCCGTTTGGACCTGGGCTTTGTTTGCTGGAAGATTTCTGATTACAGTTTCAATTTCTGTGCTTGTGATGGGTCTGTTAAGATTTTCTATTTCTTCCTGGTCCAGTTTTGGAAAGTTGTACTTTTCTAAGAATTTGTCCATTTCTTCCACGTTGTCCATTTTATTTGCATATAGTTGCTGATAGTAGTCTCTCATGATCCTTTGTATTTCTGTGTTGTCTGTTGTGATTTCTCCATTTTCATTTCTAATTTTGTTGATTTGATTCTTCTCCCTTTGTTTCTTGATGAGTCTGGCTAATAGTTTGTCGATTTTATTTATCTTCTCAAAGAACCAGCTTTTGGCTTTGTTGATGTTTGCTATGGTCTCTTTTGTTTCTTTTGCATTTATTTCTGCCCTGATTTTTAAGATTTCTTTCCTTCTACTAACCCTGGGGTTCTTCATTTCTTCCTTTTCTAGTTGCTTTAGGTATAGAGTTAGGTTATTTATTTGACTTTTTTCTTGTTTCTTGAGGTGTGCGTGTATTGCTATGTACCTTCCCCTTAGCACTGCTTTTACAGTGTCCCATAGGTTTTGGGTTGTTGTGTTTTCATTTTCATTCATTTCTATGCATATTTTGATTTCTTTTTTCGTTTCTTCTGTGATTTATTGGTTATTCAGCAGCGTGTTGTTCAGCCTCCATATGTTGGAAATTTTAATAGTTTTTCTCCTGTAATTAAGATCTAATCTTACTGCATTGTGGTCAGAAAAGATGCTTGGAATGATTTCAATGTTTTTGAGATGTGATTCTTTTCAAAACGACTGAAATTTGGGCTGGGTGGTTTTCATGGGCCACTGAACTGTTGTTTATAATGTGGCAGCTTTCTTTTTCTCCTTTCTGTAAGGTTTTGGAGAGTTGGCCGCCAGTAGTGACAAACACATTAGAAAGCAGAGTAGGCTAATCAAGCTCATATCTTTTAAACAATCATGCCTATTTTTCATCTAATCCTTCTGTAAAAGAAACAGTGTTAAAGAAAAAAAAAAAAAAAAGTGCAGCACTGGGTCTTTCTGATGGTCCAGAAAACCCTCTGGAGCCATGCTAGAGTGTTGTTTGCAGTGTCTTTTCAAATCTTTTGAAATCATCAAAAATAGTCTCTTGACCTTTGTTTGCATTGACAGATTTTGCCTACCTGTTTTCTTTCCTTTTTAAAAAAATACTTAAATATTTACTTGACTGCATCAGGTTGTAGTTGCAAAATGTGGGATTTTCCCTTGTGGTGCACAGACTCTCTAGTTGTGGCGTGAGGGCTCAGTAGTTGCAGTGAGTTTAGTTGCTCCGAGGCATGTGAGATCTTAGTTCCTCAGCCAGGGATCAAACTCACGTCCCCTGCACTGCAAGGCAGATTCTTAACCACTGGACCACCAGGGAAGTCCCTAGCTAGCTTTTTCTAATTGAGGGCCCAAATAAACCAGTTTAGGTAAGTCAAAAGTGCTTCACCTGGGCCATCTCAGGGAGAAGTTATCGTTAGTCAGACATGCCATTTATTTAAATACTTGGAAGTGTCAGATCCTTAAGTGTTACATATAAACACAGCTAAGGTTCCAATAGGTGATTATCTGTCAAGGAGCTGTTGGGCCTTTGAGGCATGACTTCCCATTCTTGATTTGGCTGCCTAATTTAGATATGATCTAACCAACTGAAAAAAAATATTTATTTCTATCTATCTATTTTGAGCACGCCAAGTCTTAGTTGAGGCACATGGGAACTTTGGTGGTAGTTTAGCTGCTAAGTCGTGTCTGACTCTTGCAACCCCATGGACTGTAGCCCACCAGGCTCCTCTGTTCATGGGATTTCCCAGGCAAGAATACTGGAGTGGGTGGCCATTTCCTTCTTGAGTTGCATGCAGACTCTTAGTTGTAGTGTGTGGGACCTAGTTCCCAGACCAGGCATGGAACCCAGACTCCCTGCATTGGGAGAGCAGAGGGTTAGCCACTGGATCACCAGGGCAGCGCCTGAACAACTCTGAGGACAGTATGATGAATCAAATGCATTCAGCTTCTTAGTCCCATTCCCCAAGGAGTTACCCTTGACTCAGCTCAACTCTTACATGTCTCGATTTCTCCCTCCAACAGTCTAAAACCACCACAGTGCTTAGAGCACTAGGCGATCAGCCTGTGTAGCATGTCTCTGGGTCAGTCCTCCAGACACTTGCACTAGGTTTTCAGATGCCTGAGGACACCTTGTGGCCAGAAAGAGCAAGTTTCTTTTCTTCACGGTTGGGTAATTCAGTTTTTCATTTCACTGGCAGTTTCTTGAAACCGTTTTTCAAGTGAAGCCAAACTAATGAGAACTAGCCACCTATGTCTCCTGCCCTGACCACACCACCACCTTGGTCCTTGCTTAGGAAAATACAGCAGGGCCCCTTAAGGCCCCAAGTCTAAAGTAAAAATAGCTCAAATGAAAATTGATGTCTTTGAAATGGGTGCCTCAGCTGTCAAAAGCTTAAAGTCACATGCTTATGTTACAGTAAACAATGTACCTTGTAGTGGGGCACTCACGCTGTACATGTCTTAGAGACAGGAGGCACGCACGCCACAACATCCCATGCAGGGCCACGTGGGAATGATACAGGGGCAGTCAGGAGGCAACAGACTCGGGGCTGGGGTGGGGGCAGCCTTTACTGGGACGCGAGTCACGGCAGAGCGAGCCGTTTAGGATTGGCTAGCTTGAATAATTTTGGTGGGCTTTGGACTACGGGGTGGTCCCTAGCTGTGTGGCCCTGGCCCTGGGATGATTAAGATGGGAAATATTGCTGGGGAGGGAGGGAGAGGGTGAGTACAGGCCAGATGGAGGAGGTCTGGCTTTGAATTTGTTAGTTTGCACATCAAAGGCATGCTTCTAGCTGGGCTCTTTGCTATCTCTTAAAATGTCCAGAATGGCATTGAAACATGTAAAATATCATGTATGAAACGAGATGCCAGTCCAGGTTCAATGCACAATACTGGATGCTTGGGGCTAGTGCACTGGGACGACCCAGAGGGATGGTATGGGGAGGGAGGAGGGAGGAGGGTTCAGGATGGGGAGCACATGTATACCTGTGGTGGATTCATTTTGATATTTGGCAAAACTAATACAATTATGTAAAGTTTAAAAATAAAAAAAAAAAAATGTCCAGCCCTGGAAGGGATGGTTTCTTCCCAGCCAGAAAGGTTTTATAAGATACCAAAATATCATAATACACAGAAAATTTAAAAATACTTACAATTAGCCCTTTGATGTTTTGACATATTAAAGAAAGTTTGAGGTGTTGATAGAAAGGTGGAGATTAGAGAGTATGACATAAGTTGCCCTAAACAGCATAGAGTATTTTACAATGTGTAAAGGAGAGATACAAACAGAAGTGTTGCAGGATGGGGGGCCCCTTCCAGGGCCTAAGAGTCGCCTCTTATCTAACACTTGGAAATGAATCATCCAAGGAGACACATGTGCTGACAAAGTAAGAGACTTCACTGGGAAGGGACGCCTGGGCAGAGAGCAGTAGGGTAAGGGGAACCTAGGAGAACTGCTCTGCCACATGGCTCACAGTCTCGGGTTTTATGGTGATGGGATTAGTTTCCGGGTTGTCTCCAGCCAATCATTCTGACTCAGAGTCTTTCCAGGTGGTGTATGTATTGCTCAGCCAAGATGGATGCCAGCAAGGAGGATTCTGGGAGGTGGTGACACGTGGCATCTCATTTTGACCTCTCCTGAACTCTTGCGGCTGGTGGTGGCTTGTTAGTTCCATGTTCCTTGCCAGGACCTCCTGTCATAAAATAACTCATGAAAATGGTTACTGTGGCACCTGGCCAGGGTGGGTGGCATCAGTCAGTGTGTTTCCCCTAATAGAAGTACGAGGAGTCACTGTAGGCCGGCCCTTAACTGAGGTCCCCATCGTATGGTGGGTGATGGTGCATGTGTGCCTAGTCGTGTCCGACCCTTTGCAACCCTATGAACCACAGCTTGCCAGTCTCCTCTGTCCATGGGATTCTCCAAGGCAAGCATACTGGAGTGGGTTGCCATTTCCTTCTCCAGGGGATCTTTCTGACCCAGGGATTGAACCTGTATCTCGTGTGTCTCCTTGCATTGGCAGGTGGATTCCTTACCGCTGAACTGCCTGGGAAGCCTCCCTCCCCCATTGTACAGCATTAGCTAAAATTTATCTGAAATGTGGAGGTCTCTAACATTATCTTGGTGGAGTTGTGAAGTGTTAGGCATATGGGCAGGTCAGGTTATGCTGTTGGAGGTGTTGATGCAAGTAATCAATAAACAGTCTATAATAAGGATAGAAAAGAGTTTTATTCAAGGCAAACTGAGGACTGTAGCCTGCGAAACAACTCTCTGGAGCAGTCCCTTCAGAGCTACTAAGAGGTAGTGGAGGACCAGTACATTTTTTTTTTTTGGCTGGGAAATACATGTAGATAAGCATATGTTTTGGTAAAAGATTATTGCTAATCACAAAGTACAGACATCTCAAGTTAATGCTTTTAGTGATTTTTCATCTATGGGGAGATGCAGGAATCTGGGATCCTTGAAATTCTTTCTTAAATATGCATCTTAACTATCTAGGAGCCCCTTATCCAAAGCATAGAATGGTTCACCCTGTTTTCCCCATCCCCAGTACCCTTCAGTGGGTGACTGCAGCGGGTTGTGACTTAATCCTCTGTATGACTGGAAGATGAGGGACATGCTTCTATAATAGCTAAAGCAGATGTACAATGTATGTTTGACAGGCTCTAAGACAGAGTGTTTTTAAAATTAGTTTTGGCTGTGCTGGGTCTTCGTTGCTGCACGTGCGCTCTCTCTAGCTGTGGCAAGCAGGGGCTGCTCTGTGGCAGTGGCTTTGCTTGCTGCAGAGCACGGGCTCTAGTCAGCTCAGTAGTTGAGGTGTATGCACTGAGTTGTCCTGTGGCATGTGGGATCTTCCTGGATCAGGGATTGAACCTGTGTCCCCTGCATTGGCATAAAGATTCTTAACCACTGGACCACCAGGGAAGTCCAAGACAGAGTATTTTAGTTAGCATAAAGTTCAACTTAAATCATGTATGCCCTAATGACTTCACTATACCTCATTATGTGAAACTTTCTTCCGTCAGGGGGTGTGAAATGATGAGTACATGTAACTTATATTAGAGTGAGTGATACTGGCATATAATTAAAGGTAAGGGGTGATTATCAGGGTCATGGTTGAAAGCTGGAGAGCAGTAGGAGAAAGCCCTGTGGAGTGAGTGGTTCTCTTACCAGGGGCTCCAGGGGTTAACTGGTTAAGAGGCAGGTACCTCCTGGGGAAGCAGCAGTTTCCATTAATTTTCAGAATGGTGCAGATAGTAGTAATCTTTTCCAGACCACCCCACCCATGCCTTTTTAGAAGGGCCCAGTGTTGTATATTTTAAGAAATTTATTGAACACAACAAAAATGTTGGAACACTGAAGGCAGTAGGAGTATGTTGGTGAGTTCTTGCCTTTTGGCTTCAGAAATCTGGTGGCACAGATGAGTAATATGCCTATACAAGTGTCTGCCATGACCAGAGCATAATGAATAGCTCCTGCAAGAGGTTTGAGGGGGTCCTATAAAGTCTATTTGCCATCAGCTCTAGGAACCCCCCACCCCTAGTTTGGGAAGTAAGCCCATCAATTTTATTGCCAGTGGAGTTTTCAAATGTGGAATAAGGTGCATTCCAACACAGAGGGGGAGGGGGGGGATGTCCCAGCATTCTATCTAGGCCCTTAGGGCAGAGGCCTCTCAATGTTTTTTCTGTTTTATGAATGTCCTGTTCAGTTCAGTTCAGTCACTTAGTCGTGTCTCTTTGCGACCCCATGGACTGCAGCACGCCAGGCCTCCTTCCCTGTCCATTACCAACTCCCGGAGTTTACTCAAACCCAAGTCCATTGAGTCAGTGATGCCATCCAACCATCTCATCCCCTTCTCCTCCCACTTTCAATCTTTCCCAGCACCAGGGTCTTTTCAGATGAATCAGTTCTTTGCATCAGGTGGCCAAAGTATTGGAGTTTCAGCTTCAGCATCAGTCCTTCCAATGAATATTCAAGACTGATTTCCTTTAGGATGGCCTGGTTGGATCTCCTTGCAGTCCAAGGGACTCTCAAGAGTCTTCTCCAACACCACAGTTCAAAAGCATCAATTCTTCGGCACTCAGCTTTCTTCGCAGTCCAACTCTCACATCCACACATGACCACTGGAAAAACTATAGCTTTGACTACATGGACCTTGTTGGCAAAGTAATGTCTCTGCTTTTTAATATGCTGTCTAGGTTGGACATAACTTTTCTTCCAAGGAGCAAGTATCTTTTAATTTCATGGCTGCAGTCACCATCTGCAGTGATTTTGGAGCCCAAAAAATAAAGTCTGTCACTGTTTCTGTTGTTTCCACATCTGTTTGCCATGAAGTGGTGGGACCGGATGCCATGATCTTAGTTTTCTGAATGTTGAGCTTTAAGGCAACTTTTTCACTCTCCTCTTTCACTTTCATCAATAGACTCTTTAGTTCTTCTTTGCTGTTTGCCGTAAGGGTGGTGTCATCTGCATATCTGAGATTATTGATATTTCTCCAGGCAATCTTGATTCCAGCTTGTGCTTCATCCAGCCCAGTGTTTCTCATGATGTATGCCTATAAGTTAAATAAGCAGGGTGACAATATACAGCCTTGGCATACTCCTTTCCCAATTTGGAACCAGTCTGTTGTTCCACGTTGTTCTAACTGTTGCTTCCTGACTTGCATACAGATTTCTCAGGAGGCAGGTCAGGTGGTCTGGTATTCCCATCTCTTTCAGAATTTTCCACAGTTTGTGGTGATCCACACAAAGGCTTTGGCATAGTCAATAAAGCAGAAATAGATGTTTTTCTGGAACTCTTTTTGTGTTTTTGATAGTGCAACGGATGTTGGCAATTTGATCTCTAGTTCCTCTGCCTTTTCTAAAACCAGCTTGAACATCTGGAAGTTCATGGTTCATGTACTGTTGAAGCCTGGCTTGAAGGATTTTGAGCATTACTTTACTAGCATGTGAGATGAGTGCAATTGTGTGGTGATTTGAGCATTCTTTGGCATTGCCTTTCTTTGGGATTGGAATGAAAACTGATCTTTTCCAGTCCTGTGGCCACTGCTGAGTTTTCCAGATTTGCTGGCATATTTGGGCCAAGGTCATATATAGCATCAGGTCTGAGATGTAGGTATAGGTCTCAGAAACTCAAGTCAGTTTATTGTGTACTGAAATAAGCCTCTGAAGCTTTGAGGTTTTATTATGTGCATGGATGTTTGTGACCTGAACTTATGTGTGGGTAATTGTGAGGCAAGATGTTATGACTTCTTTATTCCTAAAGGGGTGACCTTGGATAAGTTGTTCTTGGTGGTGGGACCAGACAGCTAGACCATTGGCAGTGGCCTAATGATATGCAATAAAGGGTGCAGATATGCTTGACTTAAAAGACAGATCCTGAGAGCCCTCTCTCTTCTCTCCAATCGTGTGTAGGCAGAGGGCAGGTGCAGCCTTAGAGGGTACTTCCTAATTAAGGTGGGGTTGCAAGAAAGGCCTGTTGGGGGCTAAGTCCTTTCTCTCCAGGTCTTCAATTCTTCATTCTGTTAAGTATGATTACTGTCACATGCAGTAAAGACTCATGGTTACTACTGTATGCAATAAAAACATTTTAACTATGGCAAAAATGGAGATGAACCACGTCTCTATCTTTATGGGAAACCATTGCTGTTAATCCCAGGAATGCAGGACTGTCAATATTGCCCCCACTTTTTACATCTGCAACCAAGCAGTTCTTCAGAGTGTTTAAGACACAAGATGGTGGGGAAAAAAAATGATCTGTGATGACATCCTCACTTTTGAGGCCCCAGCCCTCCACAGACACACATTCCCAGTGTCCTTATTATCCTATAGCATTGTTTACTTAAAAAAAATTTTTTTTGGTTGTGCTGGGGTTGCTGCACACAGGCTTTCTCTAGTTGCACCGAGTGGTGACTACTATTCATCGTGGTGCCACAGGCTCTAGACATGCTGGTTTCAGGTTAGTTACTCTGAGACGTGTGGGATCTTCCCAGACCAGGGACTGAACCCACATCCTCTTCATTGGCAGGCAGGTTCTTATCCATTATACCACCATGTAAGTCTGAGTTGTTTACTTTCTTCACAGCCCTAATTTTCATTTATAAACCCAGACTGTGCTGTTTATTAACCATCTCTTTCCCCCCAGAAATGAGTACCAGGATGTTTCATGCCCATATGTCTGGAGTGCACAGCACCCTATCTCTGCTAAATTGTGTATGTTTTGAGCCTATAGTGCCTAGTAGAAGAGTGATGGTGAAAAATGAGCACCAAGAGCATGGTTTCTGAGCAGGAAAGCCTTGCTTGGACTAGTAACTGTCGTTATCCCCTGTTGGGTTTGTGTTTTTGACAACTTATCGAAACTCATAAAGCCTCAGTTGATTTGAAATTTTGAAAAGGAGATAATATCTAACACAAGTCCAAATCCTGTAAGATGACTTTTTGGACAATCTTTTACCGATACAACCTATTATCATTTATGGTTTGTGGCCATCCTTATTGTGATTTGTTCCGCCCTTCTGTTTGAATACAGGTGTGAACCTGGTAGTTTTTTTTTTTTAATTAAATTTTATTTTCTTATTGGAGTATAGTTGCTTTACAGTGTTGTGTTAGCTGCTGCAGTACAGTGAAATGAATCAGCTATAGGTATACATATATCCCCTCCAACCTGGCAGTTTTTGGCAAGAAGGCACTAACAAAAAAAGACTGAAAATTTTAATTAAGAATAAATGAGAAATCCATTTTGACAAAAATTATACTATGGAAAAATAAAATCTGCCTAAAGAAAAATATACATGGTAATACTGAGTCAAAATGTTTAATGATTAACCTGAAAAAAACACCAAGTTGATATAAAAATCCACAATTACAATAGGATGTTTCAATATATCCTAATTTGTTACTATAGAAGTTTTTTGAAAGAATTAATGAAACACTTCTTAAAAATCTACAGAAGCATTAGACCTAAAAAAACGAACATCGTTTTCAGTCACATACAATTAAACATAACTGAAAATGTACTGAGGAATTATGTTCAACTAACTGAGTAATTGGAAATAGCCACAATTTATCTGGTAAGAGGAAGGTGCCGATTCTCACATGGAAGGACTGGGTCACAGATACACTGAACAGCGCAGCAGAGGAACACACAGCAGATCATGTGGTTCCTTTGATGGCACCATCATAGCTATCGCTGTGGAATCAGGAGCACTTGGTCACTAGCACGATCAACAGAACCAAGTGTTTACTACACAAATTAGACCTTATACAAATACAATATAGAGGAGGGGAGTCAGTGCGTCACCAAACTTTTTCAGCCTCAACAGTCTTAAATTTGTTGTCCAGTGGACACATGAGCACTTAAAGGAGAATCCAAACTGTGCTGGGTCTTTGTTGTGGAACAGGTCTGAGGAAGTGGAAGTCATTTGGTGGGGGTAACCAGGATACTTTGGACTGGCTGAGCCAGAATCAGGAAAACGGGCTGGAACCAGGTATATGTGAAACTACTATGTGGCTCAAAAACTAAGGCCTTTTTACTTTGCCTTCCAGATGTCATGCAAGGGAGGCTAGTGAATTCTAACATAGAACCCTAAAAAGAACAGGTTCTAGAAAATGTAGGTCACTGCGTATTACTCATGTTGACAGAACACACTCCAAGAGACCATCTCCAATCTACATTTTATGGTCCTGTCACAGGTCTCTCTTCTTTTCATAAATATAAAGACTTACTGGTCTGTGAGTGTTATTACAAAAATAAATAAAAGTTTAAATGTTAATAGCATGACATTTCTAGCTACTTTTTAATCTCACAGACTTGAAGCCCTGTGACAGGAGGAACCACATCAGTTATGTTCACTGTTTGTTCACAGCACAGGCACATAGTAGGTGCTGAATATGAATGGAGGAATGGTAATGCTACTAGTTGACTTCAGAGATATCTTATAGTTATTCTAACTGTATTATGGCTGAAAGAGACCCTAAATGGTGATATCAGAATACTGTAGGAGGATTTTTAATGTGCTCTTGGGGGAAAAAATGTCACTACAGTGCAAAGGTGTAGTTATAAATTTAAATCTAAAATAACCAAACTCACAAACAATGTAAAGGTGCTTCATTTAAGTATGAAGGTGATGTCAACATGGGTCTCTTTTCTTAATGTAAAGCCTATTACCCAAATCACAGTCAGATGGAATGACAGAGTTGAGAGAAAAGGTGTAACTAAGTCAAATAAGATTATACTCTGTGATAAACTTTGCATACTTACAACTTTATGGCAACTACTTATTAGCAAGGAAAATGGAAAAATGCTCTTTTGACAAAAGTTTTTCTAATAAAAGATGAATATTTACAGTGGGTAAGAAATATCCAGTACCTGCCACAGGAAGCCAATAGGAAAAATCCCAACAACTACCAGTGTCATTATTCCATGACCCCTTTACTTACAGAACAATTTAAAAATTATTTATTTTGGCACACTATATAATGTTGGCACATTACATTATATTCCAGTTCACCCATAGTGCCAATTTCAAAATGGAAAGACAAAAATTCTATGAGCTAGTTTAAGGAAAAATACTACCCACTAAACTTGCTAAGTACTATTGCTTGAAGAGTTCTTACAGAATTGTTTCAACTCAGTCTTCATTTGCAAAGTTAACAAGTAGAATCCATAACTAACGGCTGAGTTTCAGAATAAGCCACTAATAAAGAGGATATATTTTTAACTTTTAAAACATTTATTTCATGTGACTTTTCTGGAGTACTATTATATGTTAATTAATCCGCATCAGGCTTTCCCATGTTATTTACACTTTATAGCATTTCTCTCCAGTAGTTTTAACATGACTTTGAATGTGTTTGTTAAGCTAGAAAACTGCTGTATTTATCAGTTATAATTCATCTAGTGTGCATTCTCATGACATGTTTATGTAAGGATGTGGGCCAATTGAAGGCTTTCCCACAGTGCTTACATTCAAGAAGTTTCTCTCCAGTGTGAATTCTCTCATGACTTCTGTATGAACTGGGTCGACTAAAGGCTTTCCCACAGTCTTTACATTTATATGGTTTCTCACCAGTGTGCACTCTCAAGTGACCTCGAAAGGTTGTCCGGTAAATGAATGCCTTCCCACATTCCTTACATTCATAGGGTTTCTCTCCAGTGTGAGTTCTTTCATGTACTTGAACATAACTGGAACAACTGAAGGCTTTACCACATATTTTACAATCATAGGGTTTCTCTCCTGTGTGAGTTCTTTCATGTATTCGAAATGAACTAGGACAATTAAATGCTTTCCCACATTCTGTACATTTATAAGGTCCATCTCCAGTGTGCGTCATCATGTGTCTTCGAAAGCTTGTGAGAGAAACGAATGCTTTCCCACATTTCTCACATTTATAGGGTTTCTCCCCAGTGTGAGTTCTTTCATGTATTTGCAAACCTAGAGGAGAACTGAAAGTTTTTCCACACTGCTTACATTCATAGGGTTTCTCTGCAGTGTGAGTCCGCTCATGTCTTCGAAAGGAAGTGGGACAACTGAGGGCTTTACCACACTGCTTACATATATATGGTTTCTCACCAGTGTGAGTTCTCACGTGGACTTGAAAAGTGGTGAGCCAATGGAAGGCTTTTCCACATTCCTTACATTGATAAGGTTTCTCTCCAGTGTGAGTTCTTTCATGTGTTCGAAATGAACTGGAACAACTGAAGGCTCTACCACATTGTTTACATTCATAGGGTTTTTCTCCAGTGTGAGATCTTTCGTGTATTCTGTATGAACTGGGACAGTTGAATGCTTTCCCACAGTCCTTACATTTATAAGGTCCAACTCCAGTATGTGTTATCATGTGTCTTTGAAAACTTCCAAGAGAAATAAAAGCTTTTCCACATTCCTTACAATCATAAGGTTTCTCTCCAGTATGAGTTCTCTCGTGTTTTCGAAGAGAACTGGGACAACTGAAGGCTTTACTACACTTTTTACATTCATAGGGTTTTTCTCCAGTATGAGTCCTTTCATGGCTTCGAAAGGAACTGGGACAACTGAGGGCTTTACCACATTGCTTACATTCATAAGGTTTCTCTCCTGTGTGAGTTCTTTCATGTGTTTGAAAGGTTTGATGGTATCGAAAGGCTTTTCCACACTGTTTACACTGATAGGGTTTCTCTCCAGTGTGAGTTCGTTCATGTTTTCGAACAGATTGACGATATCTAAAGGATTTCCCACATTCCTTACATTTATAGGATTTTTCTATACCATGATTACTTTCATGTTTTTGGAAAGGCTGGAGATAACTGAAGGCTTTCCCACACACTCTACATTTATAAGGCTTCCTTCCATATTCCTGATGATACTTGGATGGTTTGGGTGCAGTGTGAGATCTCAGGTGCCTATTAAGGGATGAACGACTCATGAAGACTTTTCCACACACACTGCATTCCCATGGTTTAGTAGAATTTTTCGTGTTCAGATTAAGATTTGGAATAAGGCCACTGTTTTCTCCACCTTGACTACCTTCTTTACTTTCACAGAGTCTCTGTAATATATGACTTCTGTTAAAAAAGAAATTAGAAACACACTGTTAATGATTTTTTAATGATTTTATAATAAATAGTATTACATTTTTACTATTTACAAGGAAAGTGTAGGGTTTTATGCACTATATAGTTTTTAAAAGTGAATATATTGAATGCTCTGTAAGAAAGCTCAACCATTGCTATTATCATAGTGATATTTATATATGCAGTCTCTGAATATGTTTCAAAGTAAACTATTTGGGAAACAACATCCATGACATAAGAAAACATTTTTGGTTAAAATTTTCTGACAAATAAATTTGAAACTGTGCCCTTTTGTTTCCACTTGTTTTTAAATTTTCATGACATGAGATTCTCATGTGGGACACAGCTTCACATTTTAAGTACAACTCACCTCAGATTTCTTTCCTGGTTCTTGTACTGATCTTCAGTGTTATGGTCCTCCCATTTATCCCCTAAAATGCAGACCCCAAAAGATCAGTAAATTAATTATTACTTCACACGTCTATGATGACCTCAAAGTATGATTTATTTACCAAAGAATTCCCTTTCCCCATTCCAAATCTGAGAACAACATTGATGGGCAGGAAGCACTTGTTCTCTAAGTGAAGGAATGTCATCATCCTTACTTATTAAGGCCAGGTTACTCAAAGTTTCCCGCATCACATCTCTGTAGAGTTTCTTCTGCGAAGGCCCCAGCAGAGCCCACTCCTCCAGGGTGAAGTTCACAGCCACATCCTCAAAGGCCACTGGGTCCTAAAACATCACAAATATGTGTACAGGAAGATGGGTGAGATGGACAGTACTGGGAACTGTAGTCCATCCGTAAGTTTACATGTGCTGCTGTTATGAAACTTACTTATTCTGTGACCTGATAATCAAAATTCTTTTTTTTTTAAATCTTTTGCGGCGGGCTCAGCCCCGCTCTGCCCGGGCCATCGCGGCGCGCGCTCGCCCGGCCGAGAACGGCGCCGGTGGCGAGAAGGGAGCGGGGCTGGCCCCGCCGCCAGCTCGGTGCTGGAAGCGTGTGCGGCGGGAGCGCGGTGGGAGGAGAGGGCCGGCCCCCGCCCGCCCCTTCCCCCGCGCCGCCGCCACCGCCCGGGGATAATCAAAATTCTTACTCTCTACCACTTCCTCACAAACTGAACAGCATCATGAAAATTATTTCTAATTTTTACTATGATCACTTAAGTCTTGCTATTCTTTAATGGCAGGGTCCAGAGCATGCTGGAGCAATATGAACTCCAAATGAAAGAAATATTTCCATTTTAAGACTGTCAGTTCTGCCTGAGAAAAACTCATCTCCTTTAATACCCACCACATCACACAGTACTCCATTAAGCACAGGGTCACATATGCATGGGGTTTTAATGGAAAAAAACAGTGAAGAACTGAAAGTTTTTTCTTCTACTCCCATCATCAAACATGAGAGGCCAAGAGTCCTATGTAAATCCAGCTTATTGTTAGGCCCAGCTGACCACACTGTCCTGAAGTAATCCAGGCTACCAGAAGCAGTCAGACGCAGGGGACTTCCCTGTTGCTCCAGTGGCTAAGACTTCACACTCCTGATGCAGGGGATGCGTTCAGTCACTGGTCAAGGAACCAGATCCCACATGCCACAACTAAAGATCCCATGTGCTACAACAAAGACCCAGCACAGGTAAATTAAAAAAAAAAAAAAAAAAGTAGTGATCAGATAATGAATGAAAATAATCTTGTGGGAAAGTATTAACTTTTACTTACTTGACAGAGATTCAGTTATTCCTTTTTATTTCACAGTCCTATTTCATGGGACTAGGAAGCTATTCTGAAGTTAGTGCTCAGGCATAAGCGAAGACATGGCAACTTAGACAAAATCTCTATATTCATGTGCCTCAGAGCAGCTTCACACCATCTTTACCACATCTATGTGAATACACTGCAAAGATAAGATGCCAGAAGAGCCTTTTCTGGCAAAATCGTAACAGTGTACCCTGGACCTTGAGGAACTGAGTAAGAACTGCAATTTGCAAGGGAGTCTGCTGAAGACCACAATGGCCTGATGGTGAATGTGCCCTTCATTATAAAATACCAAGGGTTCAGTAGTTCTTTCCTCTAAAAGAACATAAAGCTTCCCCTCTCCAGTTATAGGAGGCAGTGATTCTCAACCAGCCACTCCCTCAAGAGGCAGCCTCTCCACTGCTCTCATTTCCATGACCTTCTGTGGGGCACAGGAAAGTAACAGCTGAGCCTCTGGGCAGAGGAATCCCTCAGCCACATAATTTCCCTAAACACTGGACTCTGTAAAGGGTCATCACTAACTAACCTACTGATATCCACGTGGACAGGACAGAGCGAAGGTTCCCTCACAGTCATTACCATGGTAGGATTTCTTCATTCAGTTATGGCACAGAGCCAGAAATCCCCATCTCTTGTTTCTCTCACAGGAACTGATGGTCTTAAATGGAAACACTTCTTTCATTTGTGTAGCATTTCTCTCAAGGTGCCCTGGACCCTGCCGTTATAGAGCAGTAAGACTTTTAGCGATCAGAAGAAATGCAGAAATAATTTTCACATGTTCATGTTGTAGTTAAACCTGTGAGGAAGTAACCACTTCCTGCTTTGGCCAACTCTAATTACTCTTTCCATAGTGGGTCCACAGTGCTTGTTCCTGCTGCTGCTAAGTTGCTTCAGTCATGTCGCACTCTGTGTGACCCCATAGATGGCAGCCCATCCTCCGTCCCTGGGATTCTCCAGGCAAGAACACTGGAGTGGGTTGCCATTTCTTTCTCCAATGCATGAAAGTGAAAAGTGAAAGTGAAGTCGCTCAGTCGTGTCCAACCCTCAGCAACCCCATGGACTGCATGCAGCCTTGCAGGCTCCTCCATCCATGGGATTTTCCAGGCAAGAGTACTGGAGTGGGGTGCCACTGCCTTCTCCGAGTGCTTGCTCCTAATGGTGTCCTATTACAAAGTGTGCAGAAGAGAGTCACACTAGCAGGCCTGGGAGGGCTGATCCTTAGGAATGCCTGCTCACAGTGTTTGTCCTTGGTTGGTTATCTGGGAACCAGGATTTATAAGTGACCCGGCCAATCTAGGGCTTCCTTGGTGGCTCAGGCAGTAAAGAATCTGCCTGCAATGCAGTAGACCTGGGTTTGATCCCAGAGTCGGGAAGATCCCTTGGAGAAGGGAAAGATGACCCACTCCAGTATTCTTGCCTGGAGAATTCCATGGACAGAGGAGCCTGACGGGCTACAGTCCATGGGGGTCTCAAAGAGTCAGACACAACTGAGCGACTAATACTTTCACTTCATTTTCCACCAACCTAACTGGTAAGAATGGTTTGGTGTATCTCAATTGTTTATAGTACATCACAAACTCTCTTCATTCTCAGTGACTGAATTTTGTTATGCTCAGCAGAGAGTACTTACATGATCTGAGCACCACCCCCTCCAATCACTCTTGGGTATTGTTTCTAATGAGCTAGTATTTTACATGTATTGTCACAACCTGCTGCTTGTAGGACTGAGCCCCTCCTATGTGATTACACTAGGAAAGAATATCTAGAAGCTTGCATCTGGCTTCTTTAAGAACACATTTAATTAGGTATTAAAAAAGAATGAATGAGGTATTTAATAATCCTCATGGAAAAATTTTATTTTTGTTGGATAACATTAAAGGAGATAGATGAAAATATGAAAGATGTTCTTGATGTTCCCACTACAGAAATATATCTAAAACAATCTGTTATCTAACTGGGAAATGCACTGTATCATCCCCTTGTACTGCATGGACAATAGCCAATTCATTATAGATGTAAATGTGAACAGTTAAACTGGGACACTTTTACAAGTCCCAGGTAATGCTTCATTGATCCAAAAATAGGGAGAACTCTCTCATTTAAGAAAAAGAAAAAACAGCCTTGAAGCAAGAACCTGACCAATGCAAACATATTAAAACTAAGGGAGTTATAAGACAAAAGATTAGAAGACAATACAGATGTTAAAAGGTTAGTATGTGAAGATGGACACCATAGTTTTAAAATAATGGGAAAATAACCAAACCTGTTTTACAGAAGATGAGAGACGACACATGAAAAAATGTCCATTTGCTTAGTAATAGGGAATAATGAGGCAACATGTCAAGCAGATTATATTTCACTCTAAGGACAAAAATTAGTTAACTAAATAATCCCAAGTGTTGATGACCATAGACAACAAATATGTAAATTAGGCATGAGTAGAGATGCACCCCACTGCCATTTCCTGTAAATCTGAACTGGATCGCCATCAGTTGTCCTCCAGAGTCCAGAGAATTTACATGTATTTGTACTTGGAGACCGATACAAGAATATAGAAAATATATTTTCAATGAGATTAAAAATTCAACTAGGGGGAATTCCCTGGTAGTCTAGTGGTTAGGACTCCACACTTTCACTGCCAAGAGCCCTGGGAACTAAGATCCCACAAGCCACTCAGCATGGCCAAAAAGAATACATAAATAAGTAAACTGGAAAAAGCCCAAACCCCATAACCACTGCAATGGATGAACCTTGACTGGCCCCCAGTCTCAGACACTAGGTGTGTATCAAACGTCTGCTGCTAAAAGTAACCAAAAAACATTTTGAATGTAATTTAATACTTATTGAAAGGTTAAAGCAGACAAAACTAAAACAACACTGAATAGTGAAAAGAGCAGATGGTAAAGGTATGACTAAAGAATCAACAGAGATCCTCTATGGGCAGCATGGAGATGAGCTGGGGAGCAGAACATCAAAAGACTCTAAAAACTGCCCAAAGGCCCACTTATGAATCTTCACGGTTACAAAGATGTTTATACTCTTATTATTGCTACACACTCCAATAAAGCATTTTGTACATTCTTTTTTGGAAAATATGTGATGATTTAAAAAAAAGGAATTAAGTTTGGAGAAGAACATAATTTTACTGTGTTTGCCCTGTGATGGGGCAATCTTGAGTTTTAACTCAGATTCTGGCAGCAAAAACTGCTAATAAGACAGAGGTCTATTTTGAAAGAATTGGTTACATAACCTCACCCCTGCACTTATTTTTTAAAAATAAAGGCTGGGGCTTCCCTGTGGCTCAGTGAAGAGTCTGCCCTCTAGTGCAGGAGACACAGACCCTGATCTGGGAGATCCCACATCTGCACAGCGACTAAGCCCGTGGGCCACGACTACTGGGCCTACGCTCTAGAGCCCACACACTGCAGCTCCTGAAGCCGACGGGCCCCAGAGCCCACACTCCACGAGAGAAGCCACTACAGTGAGAGGTGTGTGCGCTGCCAGTGAAGAGTGGTTCCCCTCTCATAACTAGAGAAAGCCTGCAGGCAGCAAGGAAGAGCCAGCGCAGCCAAAAATAGATTATCTGTGTATTTAATAAACATATATAAAAGGTGACATGAACTGGTATAGGAAGATGTGAAGGAGTTTTCAATAGAATGATTAAGTAGTGTTACAGTAGAAAAGCCACATTCCCTCTTCTGTAAGTCTTACAGTCTCCTGCACAAGCATGTGGACTACATCTAAGATTTGGCTCAGATGTCTAGACTGATGACAACATGCACTCAATGTCAAGAGTGTATGACGCTTTTCATTTTCATAATCCAAGTGTCTGGGGAGGGGAGGGTGGGCTTCTCAAGCATGGGAAACGCCTTCAGAGAGTAAGATAAGGTGCCTGGCCTGGATTTTTTTTTTTTTAATTGAGATTAGAGGGTAGGCTAGGGTGAGAGTTTGCATACTCCTGGGAAGAAACTACTATGGCCTTACTTGCTTGCCGGCACCAAAGGCAGGAACCCTTAGGTTTTCTTAGCATTTTGTACAGATGTGGGGCACAAAGTGGAATAAAGAGGAATAAAAGTACAAAGCTGTCAGCAGACGAGGATGGACATGTACACTCTGCTATATTTAAAATGGAAAACCAACAAGGACCTACTGTATAGCACAGGGAACTCTGCTCGATGTTCTGTGTGTGGCAGCCTGGATGGGAAGGGGAGTCTGGGTGAGAACAGATACATATATGTGTATGGCTGCGTCTCTTTGCTGTTCACCTGAAACTATCACAAGAGTGTTTGTTAATCAGCTATACTCCAATATAAAATAAAAAGTTAAAAAAAAATTGAGGTCAGAGACTTCCAGTTCCTGTTCGGTCATGTATGGAGTTTAGAAGCTAGCATTAGCATCCTCACAAGATAGTCACCAACTAACAACTAACAACCAACAACTCTTCTTAGACCCAGAACCATCAGAGAATTTAGGTAATGGGGACACTGCTGTCTCCAAAATCAGCGAGACAAAAAAACAGCCATTTAAAAATATGCCCAAGATATTCTTGCTCTCCAAATGTCGGAGTAGAGGACAAAAGAGCCCGTGACAGTGATAGGTCTCCCCCGCTCCGTACATCAAATATGTGTGGCATCTCTTAACATTACTGCTCCAACTCTATGTCATCAAAATATGTGGCCACCCATTCAGGTCAATTCTAACGCTCCCTGGAGTTAGCGTTAGACTTCACAGATTGAACACTCACTGCCACAAGACTGCCCCCATTTAAGCTGCTGGCCACAAACAAGGTGCCTGGGCTACTGACATTTCTACTCAGCTGCCTGTACATTCATAGATCCCCTTGACACTCCCTCAGGTTTGCTAATTTACTGGAATAATTCTGAGAACTCAGGAGGACACTTGACTTACTATGGTTGGTTTATGATAAAGGATACAACTCAGGAACAGCCAAATTTGGAAGAGATGCATAGGGAAAAATGTGGAACAGAGGGTGAGGGGGTGGGGTCAAGGAAACAAAAGCAAGTGTTAACTAATGGGGCCTAATCAAACTTACCATTGACAAAGAAACCATTGAGAAAATGAAAAGACAATGTATTGAATTAGAAAGATATCTGCAAATGTTAATGACTGATAAGGGGTTAATATCCAAAATACAGAAACAACTCATACAACTCCCAGAAAAAAAATAACCTGATTAAAAACTAGCAAAAGGGGGACTTCCCATGTGGTCCAGTGGTTAAGACTGTGCACTTCCAACACAAGGGCACAGGTTCAATCCCTAGTTGGGGAACTAAAATCCTATCTGCTGTGTGGTGCAGCCAAAAAAAACCACCTTTTTAAAAATGAGCAAAATACCCGAGTAGATATTTTTCCAAAGAAGGCACACAGATGGTAAACTGGCATATGAAAAGATGCTCAACATCACTAATTACTGGAGAAATGCAAATCAAGACAATTAGTGATCCCATCACACCTGTCCGAATGGATACCATTAAGAAGCCAAAAATAACAAGCGTTGGTGAGGATGTGGAGAAAAGGGAACCCTTGTACACTCTTGGCAGCAATGTAAATTAGTGCCAACTAATAGGGAAAACAGTGTTGAGGGTTCTCAATAAACTTAAAATAAAACTGTTGTTGTTTAGTCACTAAGTCATGTCCGACTCTTTGCGACCCCATGGACTGTAGCCTGCCAGGCTCCACTGCCATGGCATTTCCCAGGCAAGAATACTGGAATGGGTTGCCATTTTCTTCTCCAGGGGATCTTCCCAACCCAGGGATTGAACCTGCATCTCCTGCATTGGCAGGTGGATTCTTCACCACTGAGCCACCAGGGAAGCCCAAGAACTACCATATGATCCAGCAATTCCATGCCTGGGTATATGTCTGAAGAAAACGAAAGCACTTTAAAAAAGATACACACTCCCCAGTGTTCACAGCAGCATTATTTAAAATAGCCAAGATATGGCGGCAACCCAAATGTCATCCATCAACACATTGATGGATAAAGATGTGGTACATATATACACTGGAATACTTCTTGGCAATAAAAAAGAATGAAATTCTGCTATTTACAACAATATGGATAGATGGAGGGTACTAAGTCAGTCAGACTAAGAAAAACAGATACTGTATGATTTCACTTACAGGTGAAATCTAAAGGAAACAAATGAAAATAACAAAACAGAAACAGCCTCACAGATAGAACAAACCAGCAGTTTCCAGTGGGGATGGGAAGTGGGGAGGGGAGATAAGGGTAGGAAGTTAAGAGGTACAGATGTATAAAATAAATAAGCTACAAGGTTAAGGTTAGCGAATGTAAGCTTTTATATACAGAATGGATAAACAACAAGCTCCTACTATAAAGCACAGGCAACTATATTCAATATCCCTATGATAAACCATAATGGAAGAGATTAAAAAATATGTAAGTGAATAATTTTGTTATGCAGTAGTAACTACAACATTATAAATCAGCTATCAATTCAGTTCAGTTCATTTCAGTAGCTCAGTCGTGTCCGACTCTTTGCGACCCCATGAATCGCAGCATGCCAGGCCTCCCTGTCCATCACCAACTTCCAGAGTTCACTCAAACTCCTGTCCATCGAGTTGGTGATGCTATCCAGCCATCTCATCCTCTGTCATCCCCTTCTCCTGCCCACAATCCCTCCCAGCATCAGAGTCTTTTCCAATGAGTCAGTTCTTCGCATGAGGTGGCCAAAGTACTGGAGTTTCAGCTTTAGCATCATTCCTTCCAAAGAACACCCAGGACTGATCTCCTTCAGAATGGACTGGTTGGATCTCCTTGCAGTCCAAGGGACTCTCAAGAGTTTTCTCCAACAGCACAGTTCAAAAGCATCAATTCTTTGGCGCTCAGCCTTCTTCACAGTCCACCTCTCACATCCATACATGACCACAGGAAAAACCATAGCCTTGACTAGATGGACCTTTGTTGGCAAAGTAATGTCTCTGCTTTTGAATATTCTATCTAGGTTGGTCATAACTTTCCTTCCAAGGAGTATCTTTTAATTTCATGGCTGCAATCACCATCTGCAGTGATTTTGGAGCCCTCCAAAATAAAGTCTGACATTGTTTCCATTGTTTCCCCATCTATTTGCCATGAAGTGGTGGGACCAGATGCCATGATGTTCATTTTCTGAATGTTGAGCTTTAAGCCAACTTTTTCACTCTCCTCTTTCACTTTCATCAAGAGGCTTTTGAGTTCCTCTTCACTTTCTGCCATAAGGGTGGTGTCATCTGCATATCTGAGGTCATTGATATTTCTCCCGGCAATCTTGATTCCAGCTCGTGCTTCTTCCACCCTAGCGTTTCTCATGATGTACTCTGCACAGAAGTTAAATAAGCAGGGTGACAATATACAGCCTTGACGTACTCCTTTTCCTATTTGGAACCATTCTGTTGTTCCATGTCCAGTTCTAATTGTTGCTTCCTGACCTCCATGTAGGTTTCTCAAGAGGCAGGTCAGGTGGTCTGGTATTCCCATCTCTTCCAGAATTTTCCGCAGTTTATTGTGATCCACACAGTCAAAGGCTTTGGCATAGTCAATAAAGCAGAAATAAGATGTTTTTCTGCAACTCTCTTGCTTTTTCCATGATCCAGTGGATGTTGGCAATTTGATCTCTGGTTCCTCTGCCTTTTCTAAATCCAGCTTGCACATCTGGAAGTTCGCGGTTCATGTATTGCTGAAGCCTGGCTTGGAGAATTTTGAGCATTACTTTACTAGCATGTGAGATGAGTGCAATTGTGCGGTAGTTTGAGCATTCTTTGGCACTGCCTTTCTTTGGGATTGGAATGAAAACTGACCCTTTTCCAGTCCTGTGGCCACTGCTGAGTTTTCCAAATTTGCTGGCATATTGAGTGCAGCACTTTCACAGCATCATCTTTTAGGATTTGAAATAGCTCAACTGGAATTCCATCACCTCCACTAGCTTTGTTCATAATGATGCTCTCTAAGGCCCACTTGACTTCACATTCCAGGATGTCTGGCTCTAGGTGAGTGATCACACTATCATGATTATCTGGGTTGTGAAGATCTTTTTTGGACAGTTCTTCTGTGTATTCTTGCCACCTCTTCCTAATATCTTCTGCTTCTGTTAGGTCCATACCATTTCTGTCCTTTGTTGAGCCCATCTTTGGATGAAATGTTCCCTTGGTATCTCTAATTTTCTTGAACATATCTCTAGTCTTTTTCATTCTGTTGTTTTCCTCTATTTCTTTGCATTGATCGCTGAGCAAGACTTTCTTATCTCTTCTTACTATTCTTTGGAACTCTGCATTCAGATGCTTGTATCTTTCCTTTTCTCCTTTGCTTTTCGCTTCTCTTCTTTTCACAGCTACTTGTAAGGCCTCCCCAGATATCCATTTGGTTTTTTGCATTTCTTTTCCATGGGGATGGTCTTGATCCCTGTCTCCTGTACAATGTCATGAACCTCCACCCATAGTTCATCAGGCACTCTATCTATCAGATCTAGTCCCTTAAATCTATTTCTCACTTCCACTGTATAATCATAAGGGATTTGATTTAGGTCATACCTGAACGGTCTAGTGGTTTTCCCTACTTTCTTCAATTTAAGTCTGAATTTGGCAATAAGGAGTTCATGATCTGAGCCACAGTCAGCTCCCAGTCTTGTTTTTGCGTATAGAGCTTCTCCATCTTTGGCTGCAAAGAATATAATCAATCTGATTTCAGTGTTGAGCATCTGGTGATGTCCATGTGTAGAGTCTTCTCTTGTGTTGTTGGAAGAGGATGTTTGCTATGACCAGTGCATTCTCTTGGCAAAACTCTATTAGGCTTTGCCCTGCTTCATTCTGTATTCCAAGGCCAAATTTGCCCGTTACTCCATACTTCAATTAAAAAAAAAAAATACTGGGGGGAAAAAAAAAACACAGGAGAAAATCTAGGTGACCTTGAGGGTTTTTTGGTGACCTTGAGTTTGGTGATGAGTTTTTTGATTCAACACAACAAAAGCAGGATTGATGAAAGGAAAAAAAAAATCAGTAAACTGATGTCATTAAAATGACAGCTTTCTCTATGAAAGACAGGGTTAAGAGACTGAAAACAAGCTACAGACTGGGAGAAAATCTCTACAAACCACTTATCTGATAAAAGACCAGCATCCAAAATATCTAAACAACTCTTAAAACTCAACAATAAGACAGACCACACAATGAAAAATGGACAAAATATCAGAACACACCCCTCACCAAGCCACATGGATGGTAAGCAAGCATAAGAAAAGATGCTCATGTCTTATGTCATTAGGATTGCAAATAAAAGAATAATAATATCATTTCTAGATACTTGTTACAAAATCCTAAAATTAAAAAAACAACAACTGAGAATAAGCATTAAAGGATGGAGAAGATGCGGAGTGACAGGAACCCTCACTCACTGCTGGTGGGAATGGAAAACAGTACGCCTTCATGGGAAAACGGGCAGTTTCTTACAATACTTAACCGTATAATCCAGCAACCAGGCTCCTTTGTAGTTTACCAAATCAGTTGAAAACTTGCTGTCACAGGGGCTTCCCTGGTGGCTCCGGGGTAATCTGCCTGCCAATGCAGGAGACACAGGTTTGATCCCCAGTGTGGGAGGATCCCACATGTCGCAGAGCAGCTGTCCCATGCACCACAACTACTGAGCCTGTGCTCTAGGACCTGGAACCTCACGCAGCCTCTGTGTCCTAGAGCCCAGGCTACGCCACAGGAGCTGCTACCACCACAAGAAGCCTGCACACAGCAACTAGAGGTAGCCTCTGCTCTCCACAACGAGAGAAAAGCTGGTGCAGCAAGGAAGCCCCAGTACAGCCAAAAACAAAACCCACCCAGAACATCTTCATTCATAAAAATACCTGTGTGTGAATTGTTTATAAAAGGTTTACTCATGATTGCCAAGACTTACAGGTAAACAAGAAATTCTCCAACAGGTGAATGGAAAAATAATCACTGGAACATCAATATAATGAAATGTTATTCACTGTTAAAAGGAAACAAGGTATCAAACCAAAAAGACAGAGAGAACCTTAAAATCATTGTTAAGTGAAAGCAGCCAACATGATAAGGCTACATACTGTATTATTCCAACCACAGTTCTGCAAAGGGAAAAAACCACAGGACAATGGAAAATCTGCGTCTGCAGGGATTTGGGGGTGGGAGGGAGGAATGAATAAATGAATAGGGGGAGCACAGGGGACTTTCAGGGCATGAAAGTAGAATACACGACATGGACATGACAGAAACAAGCTCATTTTACGTTGCCGAAGCCCACAGACTGTCTAAACAAGAGTCAACGTTGTCCTAAAATGTGGACTGTAATGTATCAGCATTGGTTCAACGAATTTAACAAATGTACCACAATAATACAGGATATAAAAAACAGGGCAAAACTATGATGGCAGAGGGGTTAAGTATGACCTTTCTGTACTTTGTAACCAAGCTTTCTATAAACCTAAAACTGCTGTAGAGAAAGGTAACATCTATCAGGGAAAAAAAAGAAGATGAAGTAAAAAAGGCATTAATATTCATCTCAGATGACTGAAAAAGGCCATCTTTGTTCAGTTGATTTGAAGTTACTTCAGTCACTATGGCACTCTTATAAAGGCCTGTATCCTGCAAACAGAGAATTAAAACCCCACTGAATGCCGTGTTCCAACGGATGTGCTCTGATGTGGTTAAGAGTGTCCTAGGGAGGCCTCAGTATATATACAGACAAGTGTTACCTTGATGTATATTGGGGATACCTGTTAGGCAAGAGATTGCCAGAATTCTTTTATCACACACTCTTAGACGATTGCCCAGGGGTCAGTAAACACATGCTCCCCAAGGCAACTGCTGGTCAGGGCTAAGACGACAGGCTGATGTTGAGTGTGTTGTGGACCATTGAGTCCCCTCCTTTAGCAGGATGTCCAACTAAGGGGTGAAAACCTGGATCATGTATGAATGTGGAGATGTCGTTCTGAAGTCTGTGAACTCCCCTTGCTCGTCACTCAGGGAATCCTAAGGAGCCCACAGGGAGCCTAGGGGTCTGAGAAGGGGTGATGACCTTTAGCATCTGGCAAGGGACCCAGGAGGGGGAAGGCCTCCACGCCTCCTGCAGGTAGGTTATGGTGGGGGTCCCAGGGTCAGCTTTATCTTGTCTCAGGGGGGTCCCCACAGCTGTGCTGAGCTCTTGGGGTGCTGTTTACAGGGTTTCAAATCCTAATGGGAATCTGGATGGGAGGTCCCATTTTCAGGGTTATCTGTTTTCAGCACAGCTCCGTCAGGAGATGTAACTGCAGCTCGAGTGGCCTACAGTGCAAGGCCAGGGCAGGACCTTGGTTAGAAGCCTGTGGACAGCTTCAGGCCTGATGGGAAACTCCAGAGGCAGGAGTGGAGGTCCCTGAAGCCTCTGCTGTGACTCAGGGTTTGACGGCGCAGAGGGGAATGCCTGTCATCTGGCATTTTCACCAGAGTCCACAGCCTTTTTGTTTTTTTGTGCGAACTATTCCAGGTGGGCCATTTTACAAGTAATAGCTTAAATGGGCTCAAATATATTTCAACATTTTTTATGTTCTGATGTCCTCAGAAGAGATGTCATTAATGTCACATCACTCATGCTCAAGGCACAAGGTGGTGCGGGTCAGACCTGCTTGCAGAGACCGTGTGCAGTGGCGATGGTGCTGAGGTTCTCTGAGGCCACCAGGTAAAGGTGAAGGCCAAGTGTGCTGAGAGGCTGCTGAAAGAGACACTGAACAGAAAAGACTTAGCCCAATCTGTGAGGGCAGGATATTTAGCAGCTGCTGAGTGGATGAAGTCAGTCATTTCCAAAATGATGGGGGCTGGGAATTGGGGCTTATTTGGTGAAACAACAGCCTCAAGGTTGCCATAATCCAATGTGAGATGTCATTCATTCTTTCCAGGTTTGTGAACAGACCAAATACGCCAATTAGTGAAGTGAAGTGAAGTTGCTCAGTCCTGTCCGACTCTTTGTGATCCCATGGACTGTAGCCTACCAGGCTCCTCTGTCCATGGAATTTTCGAAGCAAGAGTACTGGAGTGGGTTGCCA
Organism: Bos grunniens; assembly: GCF_055505025.1. Classification (NCBI taxonomy): domain Eukaryota; kingdom Metazoa; phylum Chordata; class Mammalia; order Artiodactyla; family Bovidae; genus Bos; species Bos grunniens. The sequence goes on from NC_141171.1 coordinate 12,984,942, forward strand.
TTTCCTTCTCCAATTAAAAGGAGGGGTTAATCACTTCCTCACTAAACAGGTTTGTATAATGGTTTTCCATCCTTCAAAACCCTATTTACATTGGGCCATATTAAGTAATTAGCAATAAAGGTCAGTGGAGTTCCATTTAGCAATATAATTTTCCAGTGGCAGAAACTAAATTAAAATTTAATTTATGATTCACTGGGTCAGATCTTCCTTCCTCTCAAGCAGAAAGGAGCCTGGTCTGGATGTTCATTGTAGTTGGAGGCTGGGACTGGGGCAAAAATTCTTGCCCAAAGCCAGGAGCTTGTGTGGCTGGAACCTCCTGTCATCTCCAGAGTGGAGGACCCAGACTTCTCATCAGGTTAGGGCACAAAGGAAAAAAGAAGGTGTTAAAAAGAAACAGTAGACCCCTAAAGGAAAGCTATGACAAACCCAGACAGTGTATTAAAAAGCAGAGACATCACTTTGCCAAAAAAGGTCTATACAGTCAAAAGCTATGGCTTTTCCCGTAGTATGGATGTGAGAATTGGGCCACAAAGAAGGCTGATCGCTGAAGAATCTCCCCCAGGAATGTCATCTTATACCAGTCTGAGCTTATTTTTGCTTTTAATTTGCTGGCCAGCACCACTGAGGTAATCAGCCATATAGGTTTTTATTATCCCTCAAAGCAAGATAATTCACTCTTTCCATACCCCTTTGGCCTTCTACCCATCTAAGCCTTCCTTTTGGACACCTCTCCACTCCCTAGATGCGATGCTGTCTGATTCAATCACTTAATAAAACCAATTAAACCTTTAAAATTTATTCAATTGTATTTTTGTTATTTAACAGATCAGTGGGGCTTAAACTGAAACAAAAAGCAAAAAAAATGTCTGACTACTCATGACAAAGACAAAGGTGGGAAAGAAAAATATGCATTTACAATTGCTTCTTTTTTGATAAAGAAGCACCAAATCAAGATGCTCAAGAAATGGACTTCCCTGGTGGTCCAGTGGTTAAAACTCTGCCTTCCAGGGCAAGGGGTGTGGGTTCAATCAGTGGGGGAACTAAGATCCCACATGCCACACAGTGTGGCCAGAAATTAAAATTTGTAAAGAAAAAAAATTTCACTAAAGCCTTAAAATGATCTACACTGGTTATCTGGGAGCGGCTGAAGCAAGACCACTTGAGAGGCCAGGACGCCCTGGCATGAGTCTACTTTTGACAGTCTTATCTTACAGGTTTTTGCTAACCTTCCATGATGATTTAAAATTAACTGAGTAATATGCATATACTATATATTTAATAGCCTTTATTTTAATTAACTTACTTTTGCTTTGAACTTTTTAAGTTTAGTTTTTACTTATCTACAGAGGAAACCCTTCTAAGATTTACTCCTTTAAATGCTAACCCTTATAAAAGTTTAAACCATAAAAAATAAGAGTTTCAAATCTCCTTTTAACAAAAGTAACAGGGGGACATCATAGCTTCTTGTAGCTCACTCTGGGAGCTTTTTCAGAAATAAGTAACACGTAATGCATGAGGAATTTGCATGTAATCCATTAAATATACTAGGATTTTCAGTGATTTTATGTATATTTTAAATAGTTTTCCTCATGAATTCATTTGCTTCAGCAGTACTGTAACACTTAGAATTTCAAAGTTCTCTAAGGACAAGCACATACAAAAAACTGACCTACAAATGTAAAAGCCACCTAAGAACTCAAATACACTCCTCTCATATCTTGAGGATCTCTTGCCTAAAAGGAAAGAATATTCTGTTTAGTTCCAGAGTTTTTTGTCTTATTCCCAATGTCTCTCTGTCAACATACACCGAAAGCTTGAGAATCATAAACACTTAAAACAATGTCACAGACTATGAAGGGAAACTAAAGAATTGCAACAGGGCCTTCCCTGGTGATCCAATGGTTCAGGGTTCACCTTCCAATGCAGGTGGTAGAGGTTCAATCCCTGGTCTGGGAGCTGAGATTCCACATGCCTTGGGGCCAAAAACCCAAAACATGAAACAAGCAATGTCAAATTCAATGAAGTCTTTAAGAATGGTCCACATCAAAAAATCTTTAAAAAAACCTGCAACATTCAATATATAAATGTATACAAGGAAAGAAATGTAAATATTTGAATCAGTGAGATTAGCAGCCTATTTCCCTATAATTCAGAAGAAACTGAGATTTCCAGGCTTGAGGTTCAGATCTCCCACTGTGGGAATACAACCCCTGGAGTGTGTCAGAGCTGACTCATTAGGAAAGACTGTGATGCTGGGAAAGATTGAAGGCAGGAGGAGAAAGGGATGACAGAGGATGAGATGGTTAGATGGCATCACGGATCTGATGGACATGAGTTTGAGCAAACTCCCGGAGATGGTGAAGGAGGGAAACCTGGCATGCTGCAGTTCATGGGGTCACAAAGAGTCAGACACAACTGAGCGACTGAATGGAGAGCGTGTCAGTGGTGAGGGTCAGCCACATGAATAGCCACAGAAATGAACTCTGGAGGCTCCAACAAATGCTCCCTTTCCAGACTTCAATTCTTACAAGTGAGAAAACTCTTCACCAGATTCAATGTAAAGTTCTAACATAAATGAACTCGCCAATTCATAAACTCTTGTCCAAGAAGACACAATTCCTGACCTTCACAGACTTTCTCAACACACTCAAATCATGAGTAATTCGTATGTACAGTTACAGTACAAAGTTCAACCTGGTAATCAACAGTTAGGGTCTCAGGGCGTCACTCTGTATCCCCCACCGTCGAAAGTGCATCCCCACCTTTCCAGGGCTGTATCTTCTCGCACTATAAAGGCTCCTTCCATGGTTGGTGAGAGCAGGTAGGACACTTGCAGGGGAAGGCTCCCCAGATAGAACAGTTGGTCCTCTGAGTACTTCCCTTTGTAGGCTCAAGGGAGCCTTAGCTAAGAGCTAAGAGCCCACAGGTCTGGGCTCCCCACTGTCATTATCATGAACTCCATTGATATTTTAAATGACACATACCCAGTGTTTGAATAATCCAACAGAACCATTCAATCCAGTATTTATGTACAAAGAAGGGAGGAAAACTGTAAGGCATTTTTTTCTATTTCAAGAACAAAACACAAATATCTATTCCTTTCAGAAAGTAAATGTCAGTCAATTATCATTTCCATGGCAAGAAACTGTAAATAATAATTGAAGAAAAGAAAAAAAAAGATCTTGAATGTTATTTACAGTCAGTTATGTGACAAAAAAAAGAAAAAATGTAACTAATGGAATGGTATAATGGAATATTTTTTCTGAAATTCACCTCTTTATTCCCCTTTGGAAATATTTTATATTCTCTTTCAAGATCTATTGATTAAATACATTTACAGTTACTAAAGATGGAAACTTAGGACTTCCTTGGTGGTCCAGTGGCTAGGACTGCGCTCTCACTGCAGGGAACCAGGGTTCAATCCTTGGTCGTGGAACTAGACCCTACATGCCACAACTAGGACCCATACAGCTAAAAAAAGGCTTAAAAGTGAATAAGGTCACAAACTCAGGGAGGGACAAGGCTGACCTGGAACTATGATGAAAAGACCGATCACCCAGGAGTCTCCCAAGAGGAACCTCCACCCAAAGGGCTTAAACAAAATAGGATGTCTGTGGCTGGGAAAGCTTGTGGGGTGGAGTAAGGAGGGGACGGCACAAGACTTAAATACAGTGTAGTTCCCGGTGGTTAATTTCTGGTTTCTTCTCATGGAAAACATACACAGACAAAAAACTAAACTTTAAAGAGTCATTCATGGCCCTTGTGGATTAATAATAAACAATTTAAAATACTGCGTAGCTTGAAATGCACCACAGAGGGCAAGTAGTTAATAATGAAGCTATGAACTGAAAAGGGGAAGATGGCGTTTGGGAATATCAGGAAAGATCTGGAAATTTAGCCATTTGTTTCCTGCCCTGGGAAGAGCTGGAGTAGGGAGACAGGGTCGTGGATTTGTGACACTGTTCTTCATACATTTGAAAAGTGAGGGGAAATGAGAGTTCCTCCGCCCCGGGGAGAAAGGAGGGACCCCACAGACCGCTGCTCCTCTAATGCAGGGACCCCGAATACTGAGTCACGATTGTCCCGTTACAACCCTCTCCGTGGACACCACACAACCTGGAGCAGACACAGCCGCAGCGGTGAGCAGAGAGGCCGCCCCGGGTCCCAACTGCCCGCTGAGTCCGTGCACTGCGTGCCGCGCTCAGGGTGGGTGGACTCGGGTCCGCGGGTCCGAAGTTGACCACGGGGAGGCCCAGGTCCCACCATGGCCAGTTCCAGCAGGTCCCTCAGCCCCCTTCTTCCAACACCCGGCTCTCCCAGCTCACCATTTTTTGGTTTCTTGGCTTCCCAGTCATCCACTCCCCGACTGCCGCGGCAAGCGCAGGTCACACTGACAGGATGCCGCGGAGCCACCGGAGCCTTTTAAGGACACAGAGAAGGGGATCTGCTGCGCTGCGGGAGCGAATGGGAACCAGCACGCAGTCCACGCCACCCACGCCCGACACTGGAGCGTGGCCTACAGGCGCTCACACGTACGTAACCAGCGACTCCCCTGATTGGACAGCTCGCAAGGCCCCGCCCTGCCGTGCCTGAGTGACAGCAGGCCGGAGGTCACGTCTTTGCTTGGACCTTGACCTGGCAGGGAGGCCCCTCCATGGTCCCTGCATTGAATCCGATGGCCGCGAGGCCCTCACGGAACTGTGACACTTCTTCCCCAGAACGGACACTGAGATGTGGCCTCACCATGTGTAATAATGAGTCTCGCCCCACTTTTGATCTTTGACCATTTGCTGTGAGAGAGACCCATTCTTCCCTACCTACTCTCCCGCGTTTGGAAGACTGAAAAGCCCCCTTATCCTACCCCATCCTCGGGGGCACTTGGCTCAAGTGGGAGGGTGAACCCCACAATCCTAGACCAGCCATGAAGCTTCAGGGCATGTGTGAAACACAGACCGAGAAACCATGGAAGACCTTTTCAATGTAATTTCTTTCATTCGTTGAAAGGTCAAAGGAGGCAAAACTGAAAGGAAATTGCAGAGTGAAAAATAAAAGATGGTGAAGGTATGGAAGAATAAACAGAGAATCACAACCGCCATCATGTAAGGGGCAGGTTGGTGATGAATGAGGCATGGGAAGGTTGGGGACTCTCTCACCACCGCCCACAGGTCATTTATGAATTTTCATGAAGATTCCAAGGATGTTTCAATTATCACTAAATCTAGCCAGGAAACATTTTGTATATTCTTTTCTAAATATATATGCTGATTTTTTTTTTAATTGAAGGATAATTGCTTTACATGCTGATAGAAATTTTAAGCAGTAATTAAGGTTGGCAACAAAATTTGTATATTACTTTGTCCTATAAAGTGGCAATCTGAGTTTTCACTCATGGTTTTGGCAACAACAATCAGTAAGAAGCCAAGTGTCAACTAAGAAAGGATGGGTTCCCTGAGTTCATCATCATATGTAGTTTTTATAAACAAAGGGTATTGCTATGGAAAGATCTGGAGGATTTATCAATAGAGCAAATAAGTACGGTTTATTAAAGTATATATTGGAGAAGAAAATGGCACCCCACTCCAGTATTCTTGCCTGGAGAATTCCATGACAGAGGAGCCTGGTGGGCTATAGCCCATGGGGTTGCAAGAGTCAGATACAACTTAGGGACTAAACAACAATATTGCAGTATATATAAATACCAAGTTACTCTTTCTATAACCTGCAGAGAAAGGCGGAACATGGACCTCCACCTAAGGGTTGGTTGAATAGTGGAGAGGAGTCTGGCCTGTTTTTTTTTTTAAGGCTGCGCTTAGGGGCATAGGCTATGGTGGCAGATCACATGCAGCCTTTCTTATCACCTTGTACAGATTTGGGGCACAAAGGGAAGAAGGGGTAAGACTTTAAAGTTGTCATCAGTCACATAATAGGAAAAATATATCCTAGTCTCTGACCCTCGTTCCTGGCACAGGGCTCCTAAAACCCTTGTAAATCCCTAAGGGAGGGATTTCCCTGGTGGTCCAGTGGCTAAGACTCCCCACCCCCAGTGCCGGGGGCCTGATTTGATCCCTGGTCAGAGAACTAGATCCTGAATACTGCAACTAAGACCCAGTATAGCCAAATAAATAATTTTTTTAAATTCCTAAGGGATAAGAGCACTAGGACCATCTCTCATTCTATTGAAGTGACTCTGGTTGGGCTCCTGGGTGGCTGCTGGGTGAGGGGCCAGTCACTGGAAAGACCAAGTCATGATCATGAACTTGGAATTTTCAGCCCAACACCCTCCCTCATCCTCCAGAAAGGGGAGGGGGCTGAAAATGAAGTTAACAATTAATCATGCCTACATGAGGAAGCCTCCATAAAATCCCAGTGGTAAGGGGGGATTCAGAGGGCTTCCAGGTTGGTGGTCCATGTACAGGGAGGGTGATGCACCCCAGCTCCAAGGGACTCTCTCAGACTTCACCCTATGTATCACTTCACCTGTATCACTTATCATATCCTTTAATAAACTGGTAAATGTATTAATAACTTCAGTGTGTCTCTGAGTTCTGTGAGCTGCTCTTGCAAACAGAACCCAAGGAGGGGCCTGTGAGAACTTCTGATTTGTAGCCATGTCAGACAGAAGTTGTGAGTAATCTGGGGACCTACTCCTTGTGATTGGCATCTGAAATTGTGTGTGGGGGGCAGTGCTGACAGTTTTGCGAGACTTAGCTCTTAACCTGTAGAATCTGATGCTGTCCCAGGGCAGATAGTGTTAGGATTGAGTTAAGTTGTAGGACACCCCACTGGTGTCACAGAGAATTACTTATTGTGGGGGTAAAACCTTCACATATTTGGTGACTGGAAGTATCAGGACTGAAGAGTTCTGGGTAAAAGTAAAGGAGATGCCTAGGTAGGAAGAACTGGGTTTTCTCCGCTCAGGAAGAAGATATCAGCAGTCAAACATTAAAAAATGGAGTTAGAGACCTCTGATCAGCAGATAAGGAGCTTAAAAGGTTACAGTACCATCCTCAACAAACAGACTTTTTATAAAAAGCAAAGAAACTTAAAAATCAATGACTCTTCTTAAATCTATCAAAGGACTGAGGTCACAGGGTGAAGTACTGTCTCCAAAATTGGAAAGAGACTGAAAAATAGCCATTTTGAAATATGCCTACAATATTCTGCACTTTTTAATAAGTCTTGTCCTCAAAAGAATGTATTTCAACTTAGAGAATGAATTTATAGTTCTTGGGAAAAACAGGGAGAAGGGAGTTTAGAATGGATATATACACACTTCTATATTTAAAATGGATAACCAACAAGGACCTGCTGTATAGCACAAGGAACTCTGCTCAGTGTTATGTGGCAGCCTGGATCGGAGGGGAGTTTGAGTGATAATAGATACATGTACATGTATGGGTGAGTCCCTTTGCTGTTCACCTAAAACTATCACAACATTGTTAATCAGTTATATCCCCCCCCCCAAAAAAAATCTATTTCATTAGAGGCTAACCAACTGGGATCCTACCAGTGCCAGAGGGCAGTGCTATGGTGGGAGGCAAAGAGTCAACTGGACTCCCCACTAGTCTTTCTGCGGACCTCTCAGCAAACACCTGGTATGTTTTCCAAAACAACTCCAATTCTCCAACACCAAACACATGGTATGTTTTCCAAAACAACTCCAATTCTCCAACACCAACTGGGTGTCCTGCAGTGCAATTCAAGTCTGACACAAACTAACCAGAATTAACATCAGATTCCACAGTTTATGGGTTGAATCCTATGACAGTACCCACTGTCAGATGCCAGCTGCAAAGTGGGCAGGGGCTGGGCTAAACACATTTCTGCCTGACCCACCACAAATTTAGAGGTTCCCTGGACAACACCTCATCTTTGTTAATTGTCTAGAGCAGCTATCAGAATGAAGACAAGCACTGCTTATTATTACCAGTTTACTTGATTTTTTAAAACTTTTTATTTTGTATTGGGGTTATTGTTCAGTCACTAAATCGTGTCTGACCCTTTTGTGACCCCATGGACTGCAGCCTGCCAGGCTAGAATACTGGAGTGGGCTGCCATTTCCTTCTCCAGGGGATCTTCCTGACCTAGGGATCAGACCTGTGTCTCCTGCATTGGCAGGCGGGCTCTCAGTGGAGCCACCTGGGAAGCCCCTCTATTGGGGTATTTATGTTTGAGTGTGTGTGTGCGCTCCATCATTTCTGACTCTTTTATCAGGAACAGCCACGTGGAAAGGGTGCCCAGGGCAAAGTGGTGGGGGTGGGGGTGGCAGGGAGCTTCCATGTTATCTCCACACATGACAGCTTCCTGGCTCACTGATGGGTTCACCAAGTCAGATCTCTCCGAATCCCGAGCTTTAGGGGTTTCCATAGAGTTTTCTTATGTCGACCGCTGGAGGAGGACTCAATCTTCAGCACCTCCTTCCTCTCTTGAGGCTGGGAACTGGGCTGAAAGTTCTTCCTGGTCACTGGTGACCAAACCCCTACCCTGAAGCCATCAAGGGGCCTAGAAACAGTTGCCTTATTACAACATAAGATGCTCTTATTATCAATAGAGGAGGTATGGTTAGATAGCCTTACTGACTCAATGTATATGGATTTGAGCAAACTCCCATAGGTAGCGGAGGACTGGAGCCTGGTGTGTTACAGTCCATGGGGTCACAAAGAGTCAGAAACGACTTAGCGACTAAAAACAACATCACCAGTATCACTCAGAGTCCAAGGGCCTTGGGAAATCTTTGCTAAGGACTGTGGACAAAGACCAAACATTTTTCTTATCACACCAGAGAAGGGCAGAGCCCATGGACACAGGCTCATTAAAATACTCAGACCAGATCATGGGATGATAAAACTTTCCTCTTAGCTACAACAAACCACTACATCAGAAGACATATGTTTAATCATGGTAGGGAACTCAGAAACAATGGTATGTTCCAGAACTTATTTAGAAGTCTCTAAAGGGCTGTGGCACCCCACTCCAGTACTCTTGCTTGGAAAATCCCATGGACGGAGGAGCCTGTTAGGCTGCAATCCATGGGGTCGCTAAGAGTCGGACACGACTGAGTGATTTCATGTTCACTTTTCACTTTCATGCATTGGAGAAGGAAATGGCAACCGACTCCAGTATTCTTGGCTGGAGAATCCCAGGGACGGGGGAGCCTGGTGGGCTGCCATCTATGGGGTCACACAGAGTCGGACATGACTGAAGTGACTTAGCATAGCATAGCAAAGGGCTGCAATGCAGGAGACCTGGGTTAAATCCCTTGGTTGGGAAGATCCCCTGGAGGAGGGCATGGCAACCCACTCCAGTATTCTTGCCTGGAGAATCCCATGGACAGAGGAGCCTGGTGGGCTACAGTCCATGGGGTTGCAAAGAGTCAGACACAACTGAGTGACTAACACAGTATCCCCAAGGTAGATAGGGGAGACAAAAACAAGGACAACTGAGGATATTTTACCTCTGACAGTGACAACAAATAGTCAACAGAACTTAAGTTTAGACAAATAAACATCAAACCTGACATTAAAGGCCTATTTACCTCAGTTCCTTTTCACAGTACAACCTGTCCAGTATTGGCCAAAAAAATTCAAAGGCACAAGAAAAGATTAAAAAAACACATCTTCAGGAGATAGTTTAGACGTCTCTTTATAGGAAAATGCCCTCAGCAGGATGTCCCTTTCCTTGTCATTTCAGCAAAGCTATAATGGAACTAACTTTTAAACGAGGCACCTACATGCCCTACTCATCTCCCGCCCAAGCACATCTTTCCAATATTTAATCACACAAAACCTTGACTAGTTTGTCAGTTCTTTCTGTAAATCAAAGAAGCAGGTCAAGAGGGAGGAGATGTATGTATACTTATAGCTGATTCATGTTGCTTAGCAGAAACCAACACAACATTGTAAAGCAATTATCCTCCAATTAAAAATAAAATTTTTAAAAAGTAGAAATGAATAAATAGAATAAGAAGTTAACAGATGACCATATATCATCCATAGATTCCCTTTCAGGAACCTCACAAACAAACTGTGTGGCCAAATTGTGTGATTTACGTCTAGAGGAAGAACACAAGTCAATGAGACAGCATGTAGTGGTGAAAAGGGACAACTCTGATCCTCAGCTGTTGCAAGGAAAAGCCAACTCTGACTCTATGATGGAAATGGTTTCTTTGACTTGCTTTTCCTTGCTGTTGTTACTATAATCATACATAATGGCCTGCTTCAAAGGACCCTGACACTTTGTATGCATGGATTAGTCACTCAGTCATGGCTGATGCTTTGTGACCCAGTGGACTGTAGCCCACCAGAATCCTCTGTCCATGAGATTCTCCAGGCAAGAATATTGGAGTTGACTGCTATTTCCTCCTCCAGGGGATCTTCCAGACGCAGAGACTGAACCCAGGTCTCCCACATTGTAGGAGGATTCTCTACCAACTGAGCTACCCGGAAGTCCGACTGTTAAACTATAGTGCTTGTGTGTAGCTAACAGGTATATAATCTCACTCTGCCCACCTGTGAATGGCTGCAACAAAAAGAAAAAATTAACACACCCCTTCCAAAGGCTGGACCTTCCTGGAGATGTTTTGCAAGACTTGTTCAGTCGCTCAGTCGTGTCCGACTCTTTGCAACCCCATGGACTGCAGCATGCCAGGGTTCTCTGTCTTTCACCATCTCTCAGAGCTTGCTCACACTCATGTCTATTGAGACAGTGATGCCATCCAACCATCTCATCCTCTGTCATGCCCTTCTCCTTCTGTTCTCAACCCTTCCCAGCATCAGGGTCTTTTCCAATGAGTTAGCTCTTCACATCAGGTGGCCAAAGTATTGGAGATTCTGCTTCAGCATCAGTCCTTCTGATGAACACTCAGGACTGATCTCCTTTAGGATGGACAGGTTGGATCTCCTTGCAGTCCAAGGGACTCTGAAGAGTCTTCTCCAACACCACAGTTCAAAAGCATCAATTCTGCAGCACTTGGCTTTCTTTATGGTCCAACTCACATCCATACATGACTACTGGAAAAACCATAGCTTTGACTATACAGACCTTTGTCGGTAAAGTAATGTCTCTGTTTTTTAATATGCTGTCTAGGTTGGTCATAGCTTTTCTTCCAAGAAACAAGTGTCTTTTAATTTCATGGCTGCAGTTACCATCTGCAGTGATTTTGGAGCCTCCCCCCCCCGCCCCCCCCCACATAAAGTCTGTCACTGTTTCCATTGTGTCCCCATCTATTTTCCATGAAGTGCTGGGACTGAATGCATGATCTCAGTTTTTTGAATGTTGAGTTTTAGGCCAAGTTTTTCACCCTCCTCTTTCACGTTCATCCAGAAGCTCTTTAGTTCTTCTTTGCTTTCTGCCATAAGGGTGGTGTTATCTGCATATCTGAGGTTATTGATATTTCTCCCGGCAATCTTGATTCCAGCTTGTGCTTCATCCAGTCCAGTATTTCCCGTGATGTACTCTGTATATAAGTTGAATACAGTTTTGACATACTCCTTTCCCAGTTTGGAACCAGTCCATTGTTCCATGTCTGGTTCTATCTGTTGTTTTTTGACCTGCATACAGGTTTCTCAGGAGGCAGGTCAGGTGGTCTGGTATTTCCATTTCTTGAACAATTTTCCACAGTTTATTGTGATCCACACAGTCAAAGGCTGTGGCATAGTCAATAAAGCAGAAATAGATGTTTTTCTGGAACTCTCTTGCTTTTTCGATGATCCAGCAGATGTTGGCAATTTGATCTCTGGTTCCTCTGCCTTTTCTAAAACCAGCTTGAACATCTGGAAGTTCACAGTTCACATATTGCTGAAGCCTGGCTTGGAGAATTTTGAGCATTACTTTACTAGCGTGTGAGATGAGTGCAATTGTGCGGTGATTTGAGCATTCTTTGGCATTACTTTTCTTTGGGATTGGAATGAAAATTGACCTTTTCCAGTCCTGTGGCCACTGCTGAGTTTTCCAAATTTGCTGGCATACTGAGTGCAGCACTTTCACAGCTGCAGGGAACATCAACAAAAGACACTGGCTTCCCTCGTAGCTCAGTCGGTAAAGAATCTGCCTGCAATTCAGGAGACCCCAGTTCGATTCCTGGGTTGGGAAGATCCGTTGGAGAAGGAAATGGCAACCCACTCAAATATTCTTGCCTGGAGAATCCCATGGACAGAGGAGCCTGGCAGGCTACAGTCCATGAGGTCACAAGAAAAGACATAATATGTGCATCATGAAAATCCCATAAGGAGAAGAGAGGGAGAATAGTAGAAAGCTTATTTAAAGAAATAACAATTGGGACTTCCTTGGTGGTCCAGTACTTAAGAACTCTGACCTCCCCACACAAGGGCCCTGGTTCGATTGCTGGTCAGGTAACTAGATCCTGCATGCTGAAGCTAAAGAGCTTACATGCTAATTAAAGATCCCACCAACCACAACTGGGACCTAGCACAGCCAAAAGAAAAAGTATTACAAATCTTTTTTTAAAAGATGAAAAGCATTATATGATCACCTCAATAGATGCAGAAATAGAATTTGACAAAATTTAACATCCTTTCATGATAAAAACTCAACAAATTAGGCACAGAATGAATACACTTCAACATGATAAAAGTCACACATGACAAGCCTACAAGTAACATTGAACTGAATGGTGAAAAGTGACCTCTTCCAAAACTATGGTACCTAGAAAGGGACTGGAGGAGGGGAGGGAGCCCTTTCCTACAGGAAGGCTGAGCCAGAGGCTCAGGTTTGGCTTCATTGTATTTCAAGAGGGTCTTATTATCAGGGGCTTCCCTGGAGGCTTAGTGGTGAAGAATCTGCCTGCTAATGCAGGGGACATGGGTTTGATCCCAGGTCCTAGAAGATCCCATGTGCCACGGAGCAGCTAAGTCCATGCTCCTCAATACTGAGCCTGCGCTCTAGAGCCTGTGCTCTGCAACAAGAGAAGCCACCACAATGAGAAGCCCATGCATCATAAGAGAGAGTAGCCCCTGCTCGCTGCAACTAGAGAAAAGCCTGCCCGGCAACAAAGACCCAGCACAGCCCCAAAAAACAAACTTCATTAAGAAAAAAAAAAGAATATGTTGCCTTCCAAACATCAAAACAACCTAGGAGTTGCTGTGGGTGCAGAGAGGGACCATTGTTATTTTTTTCATAGTCAGGGAGGAAGGAGCCCCTTGTTTATTTACCACATCATTTTCAGGAATTTAACCAAGGGGTCAGGGCCTTACTTATGGATGGGCTAATGACCCATGCACTTTCCATGAGCAACTTTTTTCAGTATCTGCAATGTCCTGAATGTCAAATGAACGTCCTCAGAGGAGAATGTCATCAATGTCATGTCATACCTGTGCTCTTGGAGCCAAGAGGATGCAGCTCACATCCTGCCTGCAGAGCCCGTGTGCAGTGGCAACGGTGCTGAGGTTCCCAAAGCTAACCCGGTCAAGGTGTGTCACGTCCCTTCAGAGATGAGGGCCAAGGGCAGCAAAGCAGCTGTTGAAATAGGCACCAAACACAACAAATTTATCCGAATCTGTGAGAGCAGGGTACCTGCCAGCTGTTGACGGGATGGAGTTGGTAATTTCCACAATGCTGGGGACTAAGTACAGAGGTTCATTTGGTGTGACCACAACCTCACGTGTTCGGTAATCCACTATCAGGGGTCATTCAGTCTTTTTAGATTTAAGAACAGGCCAAACTCAGCTGTGAAAAGGAGAAGTACAGGGAGCAATCACCTCTTTGCTAAATAATTTTTGTGGGGACTTCCCTGGCGGCCCAGTGGTTAAGAATCTGCATTTCCACTTCAGGGGGCACAGGTTCGATCCCTGGGCGAGGAACTAACATCCTGTGTGCTATGTGGTGTGGCCAAAAAAAATTTTTTTTTGTAATGGTCTTCCATCCTTCAAGGCCCTGTTTAATTTTCATTGGCCCATATGATGTAATTTAGGCTTCCTCGATGGCTCAGCGGGGAAAGAATCTCCCTGCAATGTAGGAATAAAGGAGACTCAGGTTTGATCCCTGGGCTGGGAAGATCCCTTGCAAAAAGAAATGGCAACCCACTCCAGTATTCTTGCCTGAAAAATCCCGTGGACAGAGGAGCCTCGCAGGCTACAGTCCATGGGGTCACAAAGAGTCGGATACAACTGAGCATGAGCACAATAATGCAATTTACCTAGGGGGGTAGACTGTGGGGTCCTACTTTGTCAAGCCAATTTGCAATTAGCAAAAAGTATTTAATTTTAATTTTGACTCACTGGTACAGAGCTTTCCTGTTTACTATAGAGTACTTTAGGAAAATCGATCCTCTGACCATGGGAGAATTTGGGCAAGAGAAGAGTTGGCTGACAATCATTAAAGATATGCCTATTCAGTAATTCCTCTAAGATTATGGGGAGTTCCTTGCTTAAGTTTGTTGTTGTTTAGTTGCTCAGTTGTGTCTCTTTTTTGACCCCATGGACTGTAGCCTGCCTGCTCCTCTGTCCATGGAATTTTCCAGGCAAGAATACTGGAGTGGCTTGCCATTTCCTTCTCCAGGGATCTTCCCAACAGGGACCAAACCCGCAATCTCCTGCACTGGCAGGCGGATTCTTTACCACTGAGCCACCAAGGAAAGCCCTGCTTAAGTTTACTGGGATTCTAATATAATTGGAAACCCAGCACTGATTATTTGCATGAAGGTTTGTGAATCAATGCAACACAGCAGATGACCAAATTAATTCAGAAGCTCTGCTGTAGGGGCCCAGAAACCAAAAAGTACCCCTTTATCATCTGGGTTGTTTAAAGTCTTTTAGTGTATTTTAGACTTCCAGTTGGGTCCAATTGTGGACCCTTGTTTCTATATTCTTCCTTTGTTTCCTCTCTCCTGTCCATCCCTGTGTTGTTTTTTTAGTCACTGAACATATTCCAGGGGAGATAGTGACCTCTCCACTGTGGTATTTATAAGATTTTCCCTACTGAGGGCCTCACGTATGTGCCAGCAGGAATAGGGGTCTCATTCATGACAACTGTTGCTGTGTGGTTTAAAGTAAGTTTAAACTAACTTGAGGTTTAAAGTCAGTCTGAACTAACCCCTTGGCTGTGCTACATGTTGCCCCTGTACCTCTGAGGGTCAGGAGCTTTGCTGCAGTAGAGGCGGGGGCAGAGAAACTTAAGAGGAACTTTAGGGTGCAAGTGAGCCCTCTGTGTTAGGGGAGTACGGTTTTAGCCTGCCAACTACTGTCTGTTGCCTTTCCCCTCTCTTCTCTCTCTCTCTCTCAAATTTTTGGCCACACTGGTGCTAGTGGTAAAGAACCCCCCTGCCAATGCAGGAGATGGGGTTCAATCCCTGGATTGGGAAGATCCCCTGGAGGAGGGCATGGCAACCCACTCCAGAATTCTTGCCTGGAGAATCCCATGGACAGGGGAGCCTGGTGGGCCACAGTCCACAGTGTCCCAAAGAGTCGGACATGACTGAAGCAATGTAGCATGGTACAGCATGTGGGATCTTAGTTCCCCAACCAGGGGTTGATCCTGCACCCGATGCAGTGGAAGCTGGGAGTCTTAACCACTGGACCACTTGGGAAGTCCCTCTCTCTTTTCAAATGACTGTTCTTTCAGGAGCAACACTCCTTGAAACCACCTCCTGCACAGCATAGAGTCCCTCTCTCCCACCCCGCACTGGGGTATATCAGGGCCAGCCAACCCTGCCTCTGTCACAGCTTCACTCTAACACACAGATAGATCCCGGCAAAGATATCGACCCAGGACTAATTCGATGAGAGCCCAATTCCATACTTTGTTGTTTAGTCGCTAAGTCATGTCCGACTCTTTTGCAACTGCCATTTCCATGGGATTTCCCAGGCAAGGATACTGGACTTGGTTGCCATTTCCTTCTTCAGGGGAGCTTCCCAATCCAGGATCAAACCCAAGTCTCCTGCATGGGCAGGTGGGTTCTGGCAGCCACCAGGGAAGCCCAATGCGATACTACTGATCCCCAAAGCCAAGGAATTGAAACTGCCACTCTCATCTGCTGAACCTAAGACTGAGGCCTGGTGGGGTCAACAACAGAACACAAGGCAGCACAGCAGCCAGCACAAGCTCACCAGCACCGAGCAGCCCCCAGCACCAGCTGTCAACAAAACGCAGAGCAGGTGAGCAAGTCAGAGCAAGAGAAGACAGACCTCCAGGGGTGCATCATGCCTGGCCATGCTGCTCATGGTGCCAACTGTCATCGTCACCTACAGTGGTCTGGTTCCCACGTTGAGACTGATGCTGGTGTGTCATGCAAACACACACACTCAAGGAGGAAAAAGTCTATGACTGGGACTTCCCTGCTGGTCCAGTGGTTAAGACCCTGTGCTCCCAATGCAGGGGGCACAGGTTCGATCCATGGTCAGGGAACTAAGATCCTGCATGCCACACGGTGAGGCCAAAAAAAAAAAAACACCACATATAAAGAAAGCCGGATTTTCCTGATGGTCCAGTGGTTAAGAATCCTCCTGCCAATGCAGGGGACACGGGTTCCATCCCTGATTTGGAAAGACTCCATATGCCACAGGACCACAGCTACTGAGCCCATGACCCCTAGAGCCTGGGCTCTGCAACAAGAGAAGCCACCGCAATGAGAAACCTGTGCACAGCAACTAGAGAGTAGCCCCCACTTGCTACAACTAGAGAAAGCCTGCATGCAGCAATGAAGACCCAGTGTAGCTGAAAATAAATAAATTTTTAAAAAGCCTATAACCCACATAATTGAGGTCTTAGGGGGTAGGTAGGGCTGGCCTTTCAAGTAGCGCTGAAATGGCTTCAGCAAGCAAGGAAAGGGGGCCTGGCCTGGGTTTTGATCATGGCTAGGGGGTGTTAGAGAAAAAACCATTCAATGACAGAAACAGGATAAAGTGGATTTCATCCAGAACCGTTGGGACAGGTATGGAGACCGATGGGCTGAGATTTCACAGCAGATGGGAAATGAGACTGTGCTCAGCTCTGAACACAGCATATTGAAGCGGGAAATCATGGCCAGAGAGCAAGGTTCGGGGTCAGTGGATAGAAACTTACTTGAAGGAAAAACAGGGCTTAGTGGGTCTGGATACACTGACCTCACAGGATTCTTACTGAAGTTAGGTCAGGGTGAGCACACATCACCTGAGGGGTGGCGGTGGGGCACAGGAACCCAATTGGACACAGAAAATGATCAGATATGAGGAATTGGGGAGCTCTGGGTTAACTGACTTATTAGTGGGGTTTCTGGACTTGCTAAGGAACTACTTATTAGCTAAAACTAGATTTCGCAAGGAACTACACAGATAGGCCCAGGGTAAGGTTCAGGGTCAGAATATTCTTTGGTCAAGCAAAGAATCTTGGGGTGGGGCCAGGACAAGGGTTCTGCATACAGACAGGGGCTTGTGTGGCTGAAGCATGAAGCTAATGCCAGAGGACTACAGACTTTGTCATCAGCTTGTTCAGGGGTGGACACAGCAGGAAGAGAGAGGGGTAAGGCATAAGCTGTCAGCAAACCTCAAAGAAATGTGGAGTCTGAAGAGACACAGAGAACAGACCTGTGTTTGCCAAGAGGGAGGGGCTGTGGCGGAGAGAGGGATTGGGAGTCTGGGATTAGCAGATGCAAACTATTATACATAGCACTGGTTCCCAACCTTTTTGGCACGAGATTGATTTTGTGGGAGACAATTTTTCCATGCACTGGGGTGGTGGTGAGGGGATGGTTTTGGGATGACTCAAGCCCATTACATTTATTGGACACTTTTCTATTATTACTACATCAGCTTCACCTCAGATCATTAGGCCCGGAGGCTGGGGACCCCTGATATATAGAATGGCTAAACAATAAAGTTCTACTATATTAACACAGGGAAATATATCCAATATCCTGGGATAAACCATAGTGAAAATGAATATATATATATATACACACACACATATAACTGAGTCACTTCGCTATACAGCAGAAATTAACAACATTGTAAATCAACTGTATTTCAAAAAATTTTTAAAAATATGGAGTCTGACCACTCCTTACAAGGACAAAATGGGTATGAAAAATATGCATTCACAATGCCTTGTTTTTATGTGAGGAAACACTAACAGGAAGCTCAAGAAATGATCAGAACTGTGTATCTGCAGTGGCTGGAGTAACAGAGATGCACGGGGCCAGGATAGGTGGGCAGTTACTTTGCTTAAGTTAGGCTTTGTATCTTGCAGGTTTATTGAAAATAAGCAGAGAAAAAGATATATACCATGTTTTACTATTTCATAACCTGTCTTTAATTTTTGTATCAAACCAGTCAATCCTAAAGGAAATCAACCCTGAATATTCATTGGAAGGAGTGTTGCTGAAGCTGAACTTCCGATACTTTGGCCACCTGATGCAAAGAGCTGACTCACTGGAAAAGACCCTGATGCTGGGAAAGACTGAGGGCAAAAGGAGAAGAGGGCAGCAGAGGATGAGATGGTGAGAGAGCCTCACTGACTCAATAGACATGAGCAAACTCCGGGAGATGGTGAAGGAGAGGGAAGCCTGGTGTGCTACAGTACATGGGGTCAGAAAAAGTCAGACACAACTTAGGGACTAAACAACAACAATACGTGGGAAACCACAGCCGCTCCTTTAAACACTAATGGCTACAAAAGGATAAACCATACAGAATGAAAATTGCCACATCCTTGCTAACTAGAAGGTTAAGGTACATCCCAGTTTGCACCTTCTCTGTATCTCACATCAAGGAGGGGGAGAAGTATTTTCAGGAATAAATACAACATTATAATGCAACAAGGGTTTGGGTTTAGTTCTTTAAACACAGTAGAATTTTCAAAGATTGGTGTAAGCTTTTATTTAAAATTTATTTTTAAGTGAAAGACAATTGCTTTACTATATTGTATTGGTTTCTGCCATACAGCAACATGAATCAACCCTAGGTATATAAATGTCCTCTCCTTCTTTAACGTCTCTCCCTGACATAAGCTTTGATTAGCTGTCCTCACATCAGTGAAGATAGAAATTCCATTGCTTTAGCTTTTTTTTTCCTTTGGCTACACTGCATGGCTTGTAGGATCTTAGTTCCCCGAGCAGGGACTGAACTCCCGCCTGGGCAGTGAAATCTCCTAACCACTGGACTACCAGGGAATCCCCTGCTATAGCCTTTTAAATTTTAATATATTCTAAGTATTAGTCACTCAGTCGAGTCCAACTCTTTGTGACCCCATAGACTGTAGCCCGCCAGGCTCCTCTGTCCATGGAGTTCTCCAGCCAAGAATACTGGAGTGGGTTGCCATTTCCTTCTCTAGGGGATCTTCCCAACCCAGGGATTGAACCCAGGTCTCCTGCATTGCAGGCAGACTCTTTATTGACTGAGCCATCAGGAAATCCTGCAATATACTCTAAAGATGTGCACACTGACATAAAAGAAAACGCATACCTGAAAATGTAAGCACATTCATCTCACATCTTGAGCTTCTCTTCCCTAAAAGGAACAAAGATTCTATTTAGTTCCACAATTGTCTTGCCTTATGACATCATCTCTGATTTTTTAAAGCCCCAGAAACTAAAAATGTTATTTCCCACACAGGGAATTAATTACAAAGTGTTAAAGGAAGTTAGAGCCAAAGGACTGCACTGTTTAATGGATAGAAGAATCCAAAGGAAAAAAACCACAAACTTTGGAATCAGCACAGATAAGCAGCCTGAGTCCTACAGGACAGACAGAGCCACACTCAGAAAATTTAATACATGCCAGGCTCTCCTGGCGGAGAAGGCAATGGCAACCCATTCCAGTACTCTTGCCTGGCAAATTCCATGGACGGAGGAGCCTGGTAGGCTGCAGTCCATGGGGTCGCTAAGAGTCGGACATGACTGAAGCGACTTAGCAGCAGCAGCAGCAGGCTCTCCTGGGGGGCTTCCCACGTGGCACTGGTGGTAAAGAACCTGCCTGCCAATGCAGGCGACATTAGAGACTCAGGTTCAATCCCTGGGTCCAGAAGATCCCCTGAAGGAGGGCATGGCAATCCACTCCAGTATTCTTGCCTAGAGCATGGACAGAGGAGCGTGGCGGGCTAGTCCACAGAATTGCGAAGAGTCAGACACAATTGAAACGACTGAGCAAGCATGCACGCAGGTTCTCCTGATTAAGACAGAACTGCTTGACCGGGTCAGTTCCTGGTGAAGGAGGGTAGGGGCACTGGAGCAGCCACAGGAATGAACCCTGGGAGCGCCACATGCCCTACTCTCCTTAGGGAATAAAGGGACCACTCCCTTTCTCAGGCATCTGTTCCCCCCAGTGAGAAAACTCAGCAGAATTCAATTTAAGGTGCTGACTCAAATGAACTCCCAAATTTGTGACCCCTAACCCAGGACATGGGGCTTCCCAGGTGGCTCAGGGTGCCTGCTAATGCAGGAAGATGTGGGAGACTCGGGTTCGATCCCTGGGTTGGGAAGATCGCCTGGAGGACAAAATGGCAACCCACTCCAGTATTCTTGCCAGGAGAATCCCATGGACAGAGGAGCCTGGCGGGCTACAGTCCATGGGGTTGCAAAGAGTCAGACATGACTGAGTTACTGAGCACGCATGCAGGAACCCAACCCAGGACTCAGAACTCCTGACTGTCACAAACTTTCTCAACGTAGACAAATTACACTCTGAGCACAGCTACGCTGTGAATGCAAAACTCCAACCTATGACTCGAAACAGCTCTGGGGGGACCATGTTAACAACTTCAAAAGGGAGTCACCACATCCTCTCTCCCCACAAACCCCTTGCACCATGTGCACTTGTATCCCCAGCTTTCCAGGGCTCTGTTGTTTCTCTCAGCTTAAGGGCTCCTTCCATTGTGGGTGTGAGCTGTGATTCCAGCAAAATCACACAAACCTGGTGTTTATGTAGAAAGGAGGGAAGAAAATTATATTCTTCTAAGTCAACAAGAAACCCATAAGTATCTACTACTCTCGGAAAATGTGAATTATTATTTCCACGGCAAGAAATTGTTTTATAAACATGTAATTGGGGAAAGGATAAATTAGGAGTTTGGGATTAAAATATACACACTTCTATATATAAAACAGATAATCAACAAGGGCCTACTGTAGAACATAGGGAACTATACTCAATTTTGATTACCCATAATGGAAAAAGATCTAAAAAATAATATATATACATGCATATATACATATACGCATGTATATATATATCAGAATCACTTTGCTGTATACCTGAAATACATTGTAAATCAACTATATTTCAATAATCTTATTTAATTTCTCTAGAACATTTTATTTTACCTTATTTTTATTAATTTTTATTGGAGTATAACTGCTTTGCAATATTGGGTTAGTTTCTACTGTACAGCAAGGTGAATCAGTTATACAAATACACATATCCTTTTTTAGATTTCCTTCCCATTTAGGGTACCACAGAGTACTGAGGAGAGTTCCCTATGCCATACAGTAGACTCTTATCAGTTATTTTATACATAGTAGTGTAAAGATGTCAACCCCAATCTCCCAATTCATCCCTCGACTCATTTCAATAAAAAATTGTACTTGAACACCTCAAGCCTAAGCCCTGGAATTGCACTGGAACCCCCTCAAAAAACCCCAAAACTGATAAAAAAAAAAAACCCAAAACAAAAACAGACTTCAGAAAATTACTACACCTGTTCCGGGAGGAAGAAAAAGAGAAACAAGAATTTTTAATACAACCAATGTAGCAGAAGAACATTTTTTTTTTTCCCCTGAAGTTCACCTATTCCTTGCCTCTCTGGAAATATTTTATACTATCTTTCAATCTCCACTGGTTACATAAATTTTAATTTTTTTTAATAACTGAGGCTCACATAAATGAATAAATCTTTCCAGGGTGACAGACCAGGGGAGGGGTAGTGCTGACAGGTAAGAATACCCAGGAACATTTCCAAAGGGGAAAATACACCGAAAAGATTTCCCATAGGATGTTTGCACCCAGGAGAGATCCTGGGAAGTGAAGCACAAGGATTTCATACAACGTGGTTCCAGGTGGTTATCCTCAGCTTTCCTCTCATGGAAAATATACACAGCAAATATAAATGTTTAAAAGAGAGCCACCCGCAACTCTGCAGAGAAAGAATAGACAATTAAAATATGATGTCTGTTTGAAACACACCACGAAGGACAAATAATTGATAAAGATGCTGTGAACTGAAGAGAGAGAGTTGGCTTTAGGAATGTGAGAGGGATCTTGGAAATTTAGGGATTTACTGCCAGTCGTAGGAAGAGTTAATCTGGGGAGATAGAGTTCAGGATTTGAAACCCTGCTCTCCAAACTTGGAAAACTCAGGAGAAAACGGGTCCCCCTTGGGTAGAAAGAAGGAACTGGAGAATCCCATACACCAAAACTCCTCCCACGCACAAGCCACGGAGAACAGATCACGATGGTCCCCTGATGACCCTCCCCGGGGTCACCACACATTCTGGAGGAGACGTGGGGCTTTGCAGGCAAAGCTGCCCAGAAAGGCTCCGGGCTTAAAGTTACCGCCTGCAGGGACCGGACGGGAAGCCCGAGGTCCCGGCTGCCGGCCCCATCCCCACTTTGGGAGCCGGAGTGGAAGGAGGTTGAGAGGCGCCCCCAGGTGGACTCGAGGCAACAAACCCTGGGGTGGACCGCACAGGGAGGCGGTCCCGCCGAGGCCGACTGTCTCTCATCATCCCTGTCCCGCCTCCCTGTACCGAGACACCTGGCCCAGCACACTCACCACTTCACGCCTTCCGGGGTTCTCCGGCGTCATTCCTTAGGCTCACGCGGCCTCTGCAGCTCATAGCGGTAATGAAGCTGCAGCGAACTAACCTGAGCTGCTTCAACACGGCGAGACTCCACGCAGAGCGTGCCAGGAGAGGCCGACCACACGGTTTGCGGGACGTGGCCCCACCCACCTTCCCCTTCTGCGGTCCTGATTGGACAGTTCGCAAGCAACGCCTCCTTTATCCTGAGTAATAATGGATCCAGAGGCCACGTGACTGAGCAGAATCAGCTTCTGCAGGTGGGTAGAAACCTACCCCTCTCCAGGGACTTTTGTTTTTAAACCACTCTTGTTACTTGTCCTAGAGGGACAGTGGCAACTTCCTCAGATACTTCAGAACGTGGGGACACAGGTGTGCACAAGGAATTCCAGAGTCAGATCCCAGAAGAGCCGACGTTCTTGTCCAAAGCAAGAGCAGGCCAACTGGAAAAACAGGGTCTGAGGGTCCTCCATCGGGAAAATAGTTCGCGCAGACTGCGGAGCTACTTATGATAACTATGACACTCGATTTCAAACACACTGAAAAATATCCTCACCATGTGTAATAAACCTTCTGGCTCCATTTTTATCTTTGTTGACAGCGTCAAGGCGTACACACATCCCTTTCCCCCTCTCCATACATGTGGTATTTTAGCTAAAGAATCCCATGGCCTCCCAAGCACTTGTCTGGTGGGAAGTTTGAACCCTGCAGCCCTAGCCTGGGAATATGGACTCTTGTCCCATCAACCAGAAGTTGTGCGATGTGTTCAATAATACTCTCAAGTATACATGTTACGTGAGAAGGAAATTTTAGTTTCGTAGTATGTGCCTAGAGATTTTGAAATGTAAACGGCTATGATATCCCAAAGGCAATTCTGTTACTATTGTCACCAATATAACAAGAAACAATAAAAAGTTTTGGAAATGAACCATACACTTGAAAACTTTTGATATTCTTAACATACTGGTTCAAAACTTCTAATGAATTTATCTGAATAGTTTTATGAGGTAAAATACACACACATTTCCTGCAAGACTCCGATGCTGGGAAAGATTGAGAACAAAAGGATAAGAGGGTGACAGAGGATGAGATGGATGGCATCACCGACTCAAAGGATGTGAGTTTGAGCAAACTCTGGGACATAGTGAAGGACAGGGAAGCCATGCATCCTGGAATCCATGGGGTCACAAAGAATCAGACACCACTGAGGGACTAAATAACAATAACCACTAAAAGGATGTTGCCTACAAATATAATATATACATAAGGGCCCATCTTTGGGAACTCTGCCTTCACCTGTGAAGTGAAAGTGAAAGTGAAGTCGCTCAGTTGTGTCCGACTCCTAGCGATCCCATGGACTGCAGCACCCCAGGCCCCTCCGTCCATGGGATTTTCCAGGCAAGAGTACTGGAGTGGTTTGCCATTGCCTTCACCTGTAAGGAGCATTAAACTAAAATACCTTTGTTTAGCTACAGAAAACATCCTGATCAGAACAAGTTAATCACTAAAGGGATGTTGCCTATAAAGCTTAAATTATACGTAATGGCTCATCTCTGGGAACCCTGGGTTGTGTAATGAGCGTTAAGCTAAAATATCTATTTAGTTTACAGAAAACATTCTGATCAGGGTCACCTGTGAATGGCTGCAGGAAGGAAGAAATTAACACATCCCCTTCAGAGTCTGATCAGAACCAGGAAATGTTTGACTCCAACCCTTTCAAAAATTCAAAAGCAGGTTGAATTCTAAGTAAGAGAAGATAGTTCTTTGGGACACTAATCTGCCATCTTCTCAGTCATCTGGCTTTCTGAATAAAGTTGCTATTCCTTGCTCCAACAACTTGTCTCTTGATTTCTTGGCCTGTCATGCAGCAAGCAGTATAAGCTTGCATTTGACAACAATGACTTTTCTCTGCTTCTTGGGAGCACTTCCAGCATCACTAGTGGCACTTCCTATGGATCCTGTGGTATTAAGCAAGGTTTACAGTATTGCACTGAGCACAATGAAAAAGACTCAAGGACCACCAGAGAACACTATACTGCCATACGAAATTTACTGGAGAGACATAAACTGCTCAAGTGCTGATTAGCATCACATGATATTTTATGGATACTCGCACCTCTTGAGCTCACCACAAGAACAACAGGAAGTGGCTACAAAGTTATTACAGTAAGACTTCCCTGGTGGTCCAGTGGTTAAGTGTCTGCCTGCCAATGCAGGCGTCATGTATTTGATCCTTGGTCCCACAACTACTGAAGCCTGTGCTCTAGAGCCTGTGTTCTGCAACAAGAGAAGCTACCACAAAGAGAAACCTGTGCACTGCAACTAGAGAGTAGCCTCTGCTCACCACAACTAGAGAAAGTTGGCAGGCACCAACGAAGATCCAGCACAGCCAAAAAAAAATTTATTACAACACTAGAGTATATACTATAGTTAATTTTCTGTAGTTATGATTTGATACTACATGCTTACACTTCTCTCAACTATGAATGGTGCCATATATGGTCCACATGTATATGAGATTTGATAAATTTTAACTTTTTATAACAGATATATGTATATTTCATGGAAGCAAATGACAAAATAGACTAGTATCTACTTTTAATACATTCACAACATAGCTAGCTTTTCCTAAATTTTTTCAGTATTAATGGGCTACAAGGTTTATCTGCAAGTTTTTTTTTCAAATTGTTGTAAATCTCCAAAGTTTTTTCCAGTATATTCTTTGGACATGTGCAGTTCAAACCCATGTTGTTTGAGGGTGAATTATACTTTCTATAAGTCTACTGAGATGATCATGCCATTTTTGCTTTCTACTGTATTAATACATTTTATTCGGAGAAGGCAATGGCACCCCACTCCAGTACTGTTGCCCGGAAAAACCCCATGGATGGAGGAGGCTGGTAGGCTGCAGTCCATGGGGTTGCTAAGAGTTGGACACGACTGAGTGACTTCACTTTCACTTTCCACTTTCATGCATTGGAGAAGGAAATGGCAACCCACTCAAGTGTTCTTGCCTGGAGAATCCCATGGACAGAGAAGCCTGGTAGGCTGCAGTCCATGGGGTCGCACAGAGTCAGACACGACTGAAGCGACTTAGCAGCAGCAGCAGCAGCAGCAGCAGCATCGAGGCAGCATCCCTGAAGGGCTTCTTAGGTGGCTCAGTGGTAGAGAATCTGCCTGCCAATACAGGAGACACAGGTTTGATCCCTGGGTTGGGAAAGCACCCTGGAGGAGGACATGGCAACCCACTCCAGTATTCTTGCCTGAAGAATTTCGTGGACAGAGGAGCCTGGTGGGCAGCAGCACCCCTGAAGTAAATCCAACTTAATCGTGTTGTGGTTAAAGATGCCGGACTGTATTTTTCAGTATTGTTGATTTTTGGGTGGTATCCATTTTCACATGGAAAATTGCTTTCTTGATTTTTTTTAGCAATATCTTTGTCTGGTTTTAGAATCAGAGTAATACTGGTCCTATAGAATGAGTCTGAAGTGCTGTGTTGATTCTACCTGGGGGGAGGGTTTCTGAAAAATCATTAAAACTTTGAATGTTTTGGGGAAGAAACGCTGGACTGGAAGAAACACAAGCTGGAATCAAGATTTACGGGAGAAATATCAATAACCTTAAATATGTAGATGACACCACCCTTATGGCAGAAAGTGAAGAGGAACTAAAAAGCCTCTTGATGAAGGTGAAAGTGGAAAGTGAAAAAGTTGGCTTAAAGCTCAACATTCAGAAAACTAAGATCATGGCATCTGGTCCCATCACTTCATGGGAAATAGATGGGGAAACAGTGGAAACAGTGTCAGACTTTATTTTGGGGGGCTCCAAAATCACTGCAGATGGTGACTGCAGCCATGAAATTAAAAGATGCTTACTCCTTGGAAGGAAAGTTATGACCAACCTAGATAGCATATTCAAAAGCAGAGACATTACTTTGCCAACAAAGGTTCGTCTAGTCAAGGCTATGGTTTTTCCTGTGGTCATGTACGGATGTGAGAGTTGGACTGTGAAGAAGGCTGAGCACCGAAGAATTGATGCTTTTGAACTGTGGTGTTGGAGAAGACTCTTGAGAGTCCCTTGGACTGCAAGGACATTCAACCAGTCCATTCTGAAGGAGATCAGCTCTGGGATTTCTTTGGAAGGAATGATGCTAAAGCTGAAACTCCAGTACTTTGGCCACCTCATGTGAAGAGTTGACTCATTGGAAAAGACTCTGATGCTGGGAGGGATTGGGGGCAAGAGGAGAAGGGGACGACACAGGATGAGATGGCTGGATGGCATCACTGACTCGATAGACATGAGTCTGGGTGAACTCTGCGAGTTGGTGATGGACAGGGAGGCGTGGCGTGCTGCGATTCATGGGGTCGCAAAGAGTTGGACATGACTGAGCGACTGATCTGATCTGATCTGATGGTGAAGCCACTTAGGTCTGGGTTTTCCTTTTGAGTAGTTTTTTTGTTAGTAATTCAACCATGTCACTTGTTACAATTAGAAAATCCTTTTTTTTTCTTATTTTCTGTAGAATGTATTATTTTTTAGAGATTTGTCCATTTCATCTAAGTTATCTAATTTGTTGTGATACTGTTGTTCATTGAATTCCTTTATAATGTTTTTGTTTTTTTGGCTGCAATGCAAGGCATCTGAGATCCTTGTTCCCTGACCAGGGATCAAGCCCCTGACCCCTGTAGTGGAAGTACAGAGTCCTAACCACTGGAATTCCCCTAAATTTCTTTATAATCCTTTTTATTGCTATAAGATTGGTGAAATAGTCTGTGTCTGATTTTAGGAATTTGAGTCTTCTCACTGTCTGTCAGTCTAGCTAAAGGTTTGTCAATTTTATTGATTTTTTTCCAATCAATCCACTTCTGATTTTATTGATTTTCTGTATGCTGTTTCTATCCTCTCTTTTCTGCTCTATCTTTTTTATTTCCTTCATCTCCTTGGGAGTGGTGGTGTTGGTTGCCCATCCTTTCAAGTGTGATAAGGTACAAGGTAGGATTATTGATTTGAGATCTTTTAAAATCCCATGGTCGGAGGGCCTGGTGGGCTGTAGTCCATGGGGTCCCTAAGAGTCGGACACAACTGAGTGACTTCACTTTCACTTTTCACTTTCATGCATTGCAGAAGGAAATGGTAACCCACTCCAGTGTTCTTGCCTGGAGAATCCCAGGAATGGGGGAGCCTCGTGGGCTGCCGTCTATGGGGTTGCACAGAGTCAGACATGACTGAAGCGACTTAGCAGCAGCAGCAGCACTTCTCTATGGATTTCCTTGACACATGGGGCAGTGTTCTGTAGTCACCTGAGGTGTAATTATAGTGTTTCACATGTCTTTTATTTTCATGTCGACATTTTGCCTACTTGTGTATATAATATTGAAGTGAGATACTGGAATCTCCAATTACTGTTACTTGTTTTTCCCTTCATTTCTCTTTTGCTTCATTTATTTTGGCAAAGTTTCAATAAGTTATGAGAGAACACAGACCTATCAAGACAGAAAGACAAGACACTGTTCCAGTCAAGAGACCATACTCTTGATGCTAATGTTTCAACATCCCTTGGCTTCCCTGGTGGCTCAGATGGTAAAGAATCTGCCTGCAATGTGGGAGACCTGGGTTCGATCCCTGGGTTGGGAAGATTTCCTGGAGGAGGGCATGCAACACACTCCAGTATTCTTGCCTGGAGAATCCCTATGGACAGAGGAGCCTGGTAGGCTACAGTCCATGGGGTTGCAAAGAGTTGGACACGACTGAGCGACTAAGCACACACACACACATTGTTGTGCACTTTAGAGCCAAGGTACCCCATTAGCACAAATAATCCAGGAACTGTAGGACTTGGATACAGCAGCATAAGACAAACAAGTTCTTGCAGCCCTGATGATAATATTTTTGTGGGAAAAGACACATGGTTAGGAAATGATAAAGCTTTGGCTTATAGATGGAAATGAAGGCTTTGATGGAATGTAAAATAATAATGTGAGATAATAGGGAAACTCGGGTGTATATATATCTTTTCACTGAGGGTAGGCGCCTCAGTGAAATGGTGATGTCATTATTGATCACTGAATTTCTATGACGTAATACATCTTTAAAACTTTTTCAGGAACTCCTTGGCTGTGTAGATAAATGTTTAGTCACCAAAAACTCCATGGACTGTAGGCCACCAGGCTCCTCTGTCCAAGGGATTTTTCAGGCAAGAATACTGGAGTGGATTGCATCTCCTTCCCCAGGGGAACTTCTTGACCCAGGGATCGAATCTGCATCTCCTAATTGGCAGGCAGATTCTTTACCACTGAGCCACCTGGGAAGCTGTGTCAGTAAATAGGTTGCATCAATATAGAAATTCTGCATTCTTGTAATTAAAAGTAAAGATTCCCTGTAAAGAGAAAGACACAGACATGGTTCCTCTTCATTTTTGCAATTGTTAAACATTTTGTATATAGAATGTGTGCTCATGAGTTTGGGCATTGTTGGATATTGGCTCTTGGAACTTCCTAGTGATTTGGGCCGTGTTGTTTGTGGTGGTTTTATTTTTAACCACCTCATTTGAGGGGATTTTAATTTACCTTTAACTTTTAAAAATTGTTACAGTATTTGGTGCTTTCATTTTGCTGCTTAACACACCAATTAGGAGTTCCTCCTATTTAGGGACATACATTCATCTGCACTGTTCAAACCCATCCTGAGTTTATTCTATGAGTAGAGTGATGACTACTTAAGTCTGTTGTGATTTTCCAGTGGAAACATGATAAAAAAATAGTGGATGTTTAGAGGCAATCATACAAGGCATAATTGAGGTGAGCTGTAGGGAGAGGGTATTACTTTGGGTAATATCCTAATTTAGTATAAAAGGAGAAATGAGAAATTTTGTGTCTTTTTATTGCAGGAGTGGTTAGAAGTCTTGTGCATCAGTGATTCATTGGCCTGTTTTACTATTCGAGGTTTCATTTCCATATGCTTAGACTTCCAGCATATGTTGTGTAAGAGTAGGAGACAAAAGTAATAGCTGTGAGTTTTTATGAAGTTTTGTAAATACATATAAAGCTTTTATATTTATTTATAGATAGATAAGAAGAAAGAAAATAACACAAATGCCTTTGTATGCTAGGAGAATATTAAACTCTCCTGAACTTCAAGTGTTCAACTTTGTCCCCCACCACTCTGAGATTCTTTCTAGGAAGAACTGAAGGACTGGGGAAGAAGGACATAGGCCACAACAGGCCTTTTTTGCAACCCTGTCTGAACACCCACTAGGGCTGCACCTCTCCTCGTTTCATCACCTAACTAGGAGTGAAGTGAGAGGGCTCCCAGGTCTGTCTTTGAGTCTAAGTCAGCTTCCTCGAACAGATCTTTGGACATACTGTGGTTCTGAAACCTAAAGGTGTACCTCAAATGGAATTTGCTGGGGACATCCTCATTCAAGTTCATCACCATCAGTTCCCTCCATGGGCATCCACAAACCATTTCCAAGTCATTGTTTCCCAAATCAGGCCTATGAACATCTTTAGAAACCAATGCATATTCCACTCTGAAAAACTGACCTGAGGTAACATCAGGGGCAGAGAGTGACAGAAACATTCAGCAGAACCCATGTCATGGGCATATCCCATTGACCACAGAGACCACAGGCACTGCATATTTATCAGATCCACTTGCTTGCTTATTTACACGACACTTTGAAAGGGGACACAAATAGCTCTAGTATTTTTTTCTTTTTTTTTAAAAAAGTTTTATTTAAATATTTATTTGGCTGCATCAGGTCTTAGTTGCAGCATGTACATATCTCAGAAAATGGATGTCAAACAGTGCATCAGGTCTTAGTTGCAGCATGTACATATCTCAGAAAATGGATGTCAAACAGTTAGTAGTGGTTTTGAGGATACTTGACTGGAAGGAAAAAATGTAGAAAATGGGCTGGAAGATAGTATACCTGAAGCTCCTATGCATTTGGCTCTCTTTAAATATGGTGACTGTGAAATCTGACTAATACCTTCCTTGTTTCTGCCTTCCAAATCTCTGGCAAGTCACACTATTGGTGGACTCTAACAGGGAACCATAAAGAGGATGAGTTCTGGAAAATCTAATCCCTAACATTACCTACAGAGAGGATAGCTCTAGCTTTAGATTTTGTTGCCCCACCATAAGCCTCTCTTCTTTTTTATTTATTTACTTGGCTGCATTGGGTCTTAGTTGGAGCATAGGGGATCTTCATTGCATTATGTGGGATCTTTCATTGAGGCACACAGGCTCAGTTGCTCCGTGGCATGTGGGTTCTTAGTTCCCTGAGAAGGGATCAAATCCAGGTCCCGTGCATTGCAAGGAAGATTCTTAACCACTGGACCACCAGGGAAGTTCCTAGGCCACTCTTCTTAATTCCAAGTCTATTCACCAAATTATAGTCAGAAGGAAAGATACAAAGCAAGATATAAATATGAAAATAATTGTTCACATAGAAACTATATTCATTTATAAGTGAGGTATACACAAATATTTACTGAACAGTTTATTAGTATAGAAAATGTTAAAAGGCTCTTGTACTCTTCACTCCAACAAAAGAGCTTGGTAAGAAAGATAAATAGATATACTGGACTAGAGATATTCGAGAACTGCCACAGCTGTTATGAAAATCCAAATACCAAACTGTCATTTCTCAGTGGCCCTTAACACAGAGCAAATCAAACATTATAAAACAATTTTAACCTAATTGCATTATGAGAAATTTACTTTGATTCACCTATGATCCAACTGGCTTCAAAAAGAAAAGATAAAATAAAACTGATTTAAAGAAAAAGCTCTATTAATTTTATGTACCACTGTGGAAACATGACTTACAGAGTCATCTCCCCTCATATTCATTTCTGAGAGTAATTACTAGAAATCCACTGTCCAATAGTGCACTTTAAGAAAGAGAATTGATAAACACAATGTATTTCCAACTTTAATAACAACTGTTTCCTGTTTTCTGAAAGATTACACATAGATTAATTTTCATCAAGCTTTCTCATATTACTTATATTTATTTCTTTTCAATGTGAGTTTTCACATGTAAAGACATTGTAAAGATTTTCACATGTAAAGATTTCATTGAAATCTTTCTGAAACTGTTTAACTCAGGAGTTTTTGTCCAGTGAGTCCTTTCATTATTTTGGACTTGGAATGACTGACAGTTTTCTGACCTTTTTTTTTTTTTTACATTATATAGTATCTCTCCAGTGTGCACTCTCTTCAAATGGTTTGTGACAAATGAAGGCTTTACCATACTCCCTCCACTCTGATCTTTTTCAAGTCATCAAAGATAAATAAAAACCTCTGGTAACATCTGAAGGCTTTCCCATATCCCTTACAGTCACAGGTTTCTCTTCAGTATGAATTCTTTCATGCATTTCTAAGGAGGTATAATTTTTGCAGGACTTCCCACATTGTTTACAAGGTTTCTCTTCTATGGGAATCCTTTCATGTGTTTGCAAACTTTGAAAATATCTTAAGGTTTTCCCACCTTGTTTACACTGATAGGCTTTCTCTCCAGTGTGGCTTCTTTAACATTTTCAAAGTGAAGTTGGTTGACTAAAGGCTTCTCTGTATTCCTTATTCATAAAATTTCTTCTCAGTGTGAATTCGTTTGTGCTTTTGGAAGGAAGTGTAATATCTGAAAGCTCTACTGCACTGTGAACATTCATAGGGTTTCTCTCCAGTGTGCAGTCTCATGTGTACTCTCAAGGTTTGGTGATGGGAGAGGGCTTTCCCACATTCCTTGCATTTGTAGGGTTTCTCTCCAGTGTGAGTTCTTCCATGTGACTGTAAGGAATTGTAATGACTGAAGGCTTTACCACACTGTTTGCATTCGAAGGGTTTCCCTCCAGTATGACTTCGTTTGTGTTTGTGAAAGGAAGGGTAATATCTGAAGGCTTTACCACATTGTTTACACTCATAGGGTTTCTCTCCAGTGTGCAGCCGCATGTGTATTTTTAAGGTTTGCTGATGGGAGAGGGTTTTCCCACATTCCTTGCATTCATAGGGCTTCTCTCCAGTATGAGTTCTTCTGTGTGACTGTAAGGAATTGTAGTAATTGAAAGCTTTACCACATTGTTCACATTTATAGGGTTTCTCTCCAGTGTGAATCCTTTGATGTATTCGAAAGGAACTAGGAGAAATGAAGGCTCTCTCACACTCCTGACATTTATAAGGTCCATCGCCAGTGTGAGTGATCATGTGTGCTCGAAGGCTTGAGAGACCTCTGAAGGTTCTTCCACACTCCTTACATTCATAAGGCTTTTCCCCAGTATGAATTCTTTCATGTTTCCGAAAAGAACTAGGACAACTGAAGGCTTTACCACACTGCTTACATTCATAGGGTTTCTCACCTGTGTGGGTCCTTTGATGTGTTCTAAAAGTATGATAATATCTAAGGAATTTTCCACATTGCTTACACTGATAGGGTTTCTTTTCACTGTGGGTTGTTTCATGTGTTCGCAATGAAGAAGAACAATTAAAAGCTTTCCCACATTTCTTACATGTATATGAGGCATTTCCAGTGTGTGTTACCATGTGTCTTCGAAACCCTGTGCTCCACATGAAGGCCTCCCCACATTCCTTACATTCATAGGGTTTTTCTCCTGTGTGGATTCTTTCATGTGCTTGAAAGGATGCACGGGAATGGAACGCTTTCCCACATTCCTCACATTTATATTTTTTCTCTCGATTGTGATTTTTCTCATGGGTCTCCAAAAACCGGAGATAGCCAAAGGCTTTACCACATTCCTTACATCTATATGGCTTCTCTCCATATTTCTGATACTCAGGTGGTTTACGTTCAGTGTGATAACTCATATGTCTCTTAAGGGATGAATGACGTGTAAACACTTTTCCACATACACTGCATTCACGTGGTTTCATTCTATTAGTTTTCTTGTTCATATTGAGGTTTGGAATAATGCTGAAGTTTTCTCCACACTGACTACCCTCTTTATTTTCACAGAGTCTTTCTACTATATGACTTCTGTGGAAAACAAACAAACAAATAAGGAGTACATTATTAATGAGTTCTTTATTAACAATTTTATATTTAGTAGGACATTTGAAGTACATTTTTATCACTTACAGCAATAGTGTAGGTTTTATGTGTCTGAATGGTTTCAAGTTTAACATAAAAAATGCTCTTGCAATCATCAAAACAGTGACAATTCACAAAGAGAATTTATTTAAAGTGTTGAACTATTTTGCAAACACTGAACATCTATGTCACATAAGTAATTTTGGTGAAAAATTTCCAAGAATAACTAAATTTGGAGCACTAGTTATTTCCTCCTTTTAAAATTGTATAACATAACAGAATACTCACATGAGCTACTATATTATATTGTGGGTATGACTTACCTTAATTTTCTCCCCTGATTTTTGTACTGATCTTCAATGTCACGATCTTCCCATTTTTCTCCTAAATTGCAGATCAAGGAAAAGGATTCCAAAATATTATTAGTTATAGAAAAATGACTAGATTCTATATCCATTGTTGGCTGTGACCTGGCCTAGTTTTATTTAGCAACATCCTGCATTTCCACATTTAATATCTTGGAACAATAAGCAAGAAACACCTGTTGTTACTAATTAACAAAATAAAGGCAAGTTGTCATCCTCACCTATTGAGACCAGGTTCCTCAAGGTTTCCCGCATCACATCTCTATAGAGCTTCTTCTGTGAAGGATCCAGGAAAGCCCATTCTTCCAGGGTGAAGTCCACAGCCACATCCTCAAAGGTCACTGAGTCCTAAAGCATCCCAAATGTGTGTATAGGAGGATGTGTGAGACTAACAGCCCTGGACATCTATACACCATTTATATGAAGACTCATTTTATGTATGAGTCTGTCACCTCTCTGACTTGATTATGAGAAGCTTACTCTCTGTCCACACTTAATTCCTTATAAATTTAACAGCATCATGAAAACATGCAAATTATTTATACAGTTTATTGTGATCTCATCAGATATTATTTCTGTCTCATCGCAGGGTCCATGCATGTTGGGAAATGACAGAAATGCTACACACATGAAACAAATATTATCATTTTAAGGTCATGGATTCCTTGTGAGGAAAACTCTTCCCTCTCCCTTACCACCCACTGTTTACAGCACTCCATGAGGCAGAGGGTGAAATTTGCATAATATTTTACTAAGTAAAAACATAGTGAAGAACTAGAAGCTTTTACTTCTATCCCTATCACCAAACATGAGTGTCCAGGACAAGTAGAAATCCAGCTTTTAATAAGATCCAACTGGCTATTTAGTCCTTAAGTTCCAGGTTTTTAGAAATAGTACAGTGATGTAGCTGGTGGAATGAAAATATCCTGACTACCAGGATGTATCCCTTTTAACTTGTGTAATATTTACCACAGGCTCAGCTCTCCCTTTCTCTCTCTGATTTTATGGACTTGAAAGTTATTTGGTATTTAGAGCTCAGATACCAGGAAGAACATGTCACAACTTAGACCACAAATTCCCTATACTCATGCACCTTGGGGCTGCTCAAAGGCACACAAAGTCACACAAAGTGGGATAATATGCCAGAAGCACTCTTTAGGGCAGAACCAGAACACTGTGCCCTGTGCTTTGCTGACCTTGAGTAACAGGTTAAGAGCTGAAGACTGCAAGTGTGTTCATTGAAAATCACAATGGATTCATGGTAATTTAATGAAGGATTCAGCAGTGCTTTCCTCCAAACAACCCTAAAATCTCTGTTTTCAAACTTCAGGAAGAAGTGGTTTCAAAACCAGCCATTCTAGAGGCTGTCCTCCCAAGTTCTCTAATTCCCAAACACTCCTATCTGGTCTACAGAAGTATGATGGCTTGACCACTGAACATAAGAACCCCTTCGTTGATGACAGCACACAGTGCCAATAGCATATGAAAGGGTTTACTTCCCATAATTGAGGTCTCTGGGGAAAGTAAGACCTGCTTCTCCAGCAGTCAGGAAATGCCTTAAGAGAGAAAGGAGCCTGGGCTTTTATAAAAAATTAGGGGGTGGATTTGGGTTCACACACAAGAACAGGATTTTATGAGGGCTTAACGTCTTGTTACTGCCAATAGAAAGGAGCACCAAGGCACTCTTATCACTATGTAGAGGTGTGGGTCAAAGAGAAATGAGGGGAAGGGCCCTGCATACATTCCCTTCTCTCTGAGGAATCTGGAGTTTTTCTCTGGTGCATGTAAGGCAGAATCTTCCTGACACCAGTATGGATTTTAAACACTGGTGAGTCTGAAAGGACCACAGGTTTTTCTGCAGCTTTTTTTCTAGCATTTGCCAGCCCCGTGCCTGAAATGATTTGAATACTCTTTCTCCCTGTGCCATTTCCCCTCCCACTTCCACTTCCTGCCTTCCACTGCCCTTGTATGAACGGAGTTTTGTAATTCTAGCTGTTGTATTTTGTGGACCTGTTATTTTTGTTTTTCTGTGAAGCACAAATATTAGATGTGGGAGGTATATGAGACTCCACTGCTCCTGGTCACTCCCTTTATAGCCAGCGATCACTGTCTTGTTTCTTGTAACTCAAGTTAGATTTTGGTCTCTTGCTCCACTGCAAAAAAACAAAAACAAAAGACAAAAAACAAAACAAAACAAAAAAAACACAAGAGAGGGGACAGGAGGAAAGACCTCACAGCTAGATCTGCTGGGTTTGAGGAATGATTTTCTTTCTTCCCCATGAAGAGGAAAAAGCTTTTCCACTGGTACATTTAAAGCTCCCCCAACAATAGGGAGGTACCAGTTTTGGACAAGTGCCACTGCAACACGGAATGCTCAGAGAACCTGAACTTTTAAACTCTGGAGGTCTAAACTTGACTGTTGGCCACTGCTGGGTCTGTCTGGTGTTTCAAAGGAATACTGGGTGCTGCAAATAGGAACTGAAGGGGTAAACTTATTAAACCCATTAAACCTAAGGAAAAAAAGAGAGAAATGGGTGGAGGGAATGAGGCTTTAAAGTTAAAAGCAGTCAACCATCAAAAATGGGAGTCAGAGAACTCTGGTTTTGGGTCTGGTATTTAAGGAACTCTGGTGGTCCAGTGGTTAGGAATTCGCTTTGCAGTGCAGGGGACGCAGATTGGATCACTGGTCAGTGTCTAAGATCCCACATGTCTTGGAGCAACTAAGCCTGTGTGCCACAACTACTGAGCCCAGGCGCCATAACCAGAGAGAGTCCAAGCACTGCAACAAAAGATCCTGCATGACACAACAAAGATTCTGTGTGCCATGACTAAGATCTGAGGTAACCTAAATAAATAAATAAATATTTTAAAGCACTTGGATGCCATTCCCAACCTCATAGAAAAAACTTGAAAACATTTGAAATCAATAACTCTTCTTAGATCCATCAGAGCATTGATGTCACAGGAAAACCACTGTTTCCAAAATTGAGAAAGAGAAAATAAAGATACAAGGCCTGGGGACTTCCTTGGTGGTCCAGTGGTTGGGAATCCACTTTGCAATGCAGGGGTTCAAGAGCTGGATCCCTGATTGGGATCCTACATGCTTCAGGGCAGCTAAGCCATGCACAGCAGCTGGAGGGCCCACTTGCCACAGCTACTGAAGCCTGCCCACTATGTAGCTTGAGGGCCACAATTAGCCTGTGTGCCACACCTGGAGAACTTGTGTGCTGAAGCAATGGATCCCAACTAAGACCCAATGGAGCCAAAACCAAACAAATATTTTAAAAAAGTCATTGATGGCAAACCACAAATGCAGGAAGTTCAGAAAACACTCTATGAAGAGTCTGGCTGCCAGTACAGGAGACACCAGTTTGATCCCTGATCTGGGAAGATCCCACATGCCTTGTAGCAACTAAGCCCATGCACCACAACTATTGAACCTGTGTACCAGAGCCCAAGAACTGCAACTACTGAGCCTACAAGCCACAACTACTCAAGTCTGGGCACTCTGGAGTCTGTGCTCTGTGACAAGAGAAATCCCTGCTTGCCACAACTAGAGAAAGCCTGCACAGCAACAAAGACCCAGCACAGCCAAAAATAAATAAATAAAAATAAAATTATAAAAAAAGAAAAGGCACACCCAAGTATTTCGTATTGAAACTGAAGAAAGAATATATTGAAAAGATGTAGAAGAAACACCTTAGTTTACACAGATTTTTAAAAATTTACTCTAAGTATAGTTGATTTACAATGTTGTGTTAATTTCTGCTGTATAGCAAAGTGAATCAGTTATACACATACATTCCTTTGTATATTCCTTTCCATTCTGGTTGATTGGAAAGTGAAAGTTGCTCAGTCATGTCCAACTCTTTGCAACCTCATGGACTATAGAGTCCATGGAATCCTCTAGGCCAGAATACTAGAGTGGGTAGCCTTTCCCCTCTCCAGGGGATCTTCCCAACCCAGGGACCAAACCCAGGTCTCCCACATTGCAGGCAGATTCTTTACCAGATGAGCCACAATGGTTGATTACAGGATACTGAATACAGTTCGTTGTGTTATAGAGTAGGATCTTGCTGTTTGCCCATTCTATATATAATAGTTTGCATCTGCTAATCCCTAACTCCCAATTCATCTGTCTCCACTTTCTCTCCCCTGTGGCCATCACAAGTCTGTTCTCTGTATCCATAAGTCTGTTTCTGTTTCATAGATAAGTTCATTTGTGTCGTATTTTAGATTCCACATATAAGTGATATCATACGATATTTGTCTTTTTTCTTTCTGACTTACTTTCAGTTCAGTTCAGTTCAGTCGCTCAGTCATGTCTGACTCTTTGCGATCCCATGAATCGCAACATGCCAGGCCTCCCTGTCCATCACCAACTCCCAGAGCCCACCTAAACCCATGTCCATCAAGTCGATGATGCCATCCAACCATCTCATCCTCTGTCATCCCCTTCTCCTCCTGCCCTCAATCTTTCCCAGCATCAGGGTCTTTTCCAATGAGTCAGCTCTTCGCATCACGTGGCCAAAGTATTGGAGTTTCAGCTTCAACATCAGTCCTTCCAATGAACACCCAGGACTGATCTCCTTTAGGATGGACTGGCTGGATTTCCTTGCAGTCCAAGGGACTCTCAAGAGTCTTCTCCAACACCACAGTTCAAAAGCACCAATTCTTTGGTGCTCAGCTTTCTTTATAGTCCAACTCTCACATCCATACATGACCACTGGAAAAACCATAGCCTTGACTAGACAGACCTTTGTTGGCAAAGTAATGTCTCTGTTTTTTAACATGCTGTCTAGCTTGGTCATAACTTTTCTTCCAAGGAGTAAGCGTCTTTTAATTTCATTGCTGCAATCGCCTTCTGCAGTGATTTTGGAGCCCAGAAAAATAAAGTCAGCCACTGTTTCCCCATCTATCTGCCATGAAGTGATGGGACTGGATGCCATGATCTTAGTTTTCTGACTGTTGAGCTTTAAGCCAACTTTTTCACTCTCCTCTTTCATCAAGAGACTCTTTAGTTCTTCTTCACTTTCTGCCATAAGGGTGGCGTCATCTGCATATCTGAGGTTATTGATATTTCTCCTGGCAATCTTGATTCCAGCTTGTGCTTCTTCCAGCCCAGCGTTTCTCATGATGTACTCTGCATATAAGTTAAATAAGCAGGGTGACACTATACAGCCTTGACGTACTCCTTTTCCTATTTGGAACCAGTATGTTGTTCCATGTCCAGTTCTAACTGTTGCTTCCTGACCTGCATACAGGTTTCTCAAGAGGCAGGTCAGGTGGTCTGGTATTCCCATCTCTTTCAGAATTTTCCACAGTTTATTGTGATCCACACAATCAAAGGCTTTGGCACAGTCAATAAGGCAGAAAGAGATGTTTTTCTGCAACTCTCTTCCTTTTTCGATGATCCATCTAAACTTACATTGATGACTTACTTTATTCAGTATGATAATCTCTAGGTCCATCCATGTTGCTGCAAATGGCATTATTTATTTTTTCTTTATGACTGATTAGTATTGCATTGTGTGTGTGTATACAATTGTGTATACACAAATGTGTATATATACACAATGTCCATTCATCTGTGTATGGACATTTAAGTTGTTTCCATGTCTTGGCTATTGTGAATAGTATTGCTATGAACATAGGGGTGCATGTATCTTTTTTTTTTTTTCTTTTTTTTTAAATTTGATTTTATTTTTAAACTTTACAATGTTGTATTAGTTTTGCCAAACATCGAAATGAATCCGCCACAGGTATACCTGTGTTCCCCATCCTGAACCCTCCTCCCTCCTCCCTCCCCTACCCTCCCTCTGGGTCGTCCCAGTGCACCAGCCCCAAACATCCAGTACCGTGGATCGAACCTGGACTGGCAACTCATTTCATACATGATATTATACATGTTTCAATGCTATTCTCCCAAATCTCCCCACCCTCTCCCTCTCCTACTGAGTCCATAAGACTGATCTATACATCGGTGTCTCTTTTGCTGTCTCGTACACAGGGTTATTGTTACCATCTTTCTAAATTCCATATATATGCGTTAGTATACTGTATTGGTGTTTTTCTTTCTGGCTTACTTCACTCTGTATAATAGGTTCCAGTTTCTTTTCTG
This sequence comes from Bos grunniens, assembly GCF_055505025.1. NCBI lineage: Eukaryota > Metazoa > Chordata > Mammalia > Artiodactyla > Bovidae > Bos > Bos grunniens. The sequence goes on from NC_141171.1 coordinate 13,025,198, forward strand.
TTTATAGTTTTGTTTGGTTATATGCTCAGGATTTGGATTGGTTGCTCATATAGCAACTCTATTGCTAGTGTTTTTGAGGAACCTCCATACTGTTTTCCATAGAGGCTGCACCAGTTTACATTCCTAGCAACAGCTCAGGAGGGTTCTCAGTTCTCCACATTCTCTCTAGAACTTTTTATTTGTAGTCTCTTTAATGATGGTCATTCTGACTGCACCTAATTAGGTGGTACTTAATTGCAGTTTTGATTTGCACAGAGAAAAAAAGACTTTAATTAAATCAGACGTGTTTTCAGAAACCATGCAAGGAAGAAGAGAGTGGACTGAAATGCTATACAGGCATACTTCATTTTATTGTGTTTCACTGTAGTTTGTGGAAACCCTACATTGCTGATGATGGTTAACATTTTTTAGCAATCAAGTTTTTAAATTGAGCTATACAAATTGCTTTTTAGATATAATGCTACTGCATACTTAATAAGCTATGATATAGTAGAAACATAACTTTTATATACACTGGGAAACCAAATAATAAGTGTGACTTACTTTATTGCAGTGGTCCTGAACAGAACCCCCAATTTGAGGTCTCCTTGTATTTCAAGTTTTGAAAGAAAAAAAACTCTTCTAGTTTTCAAACCCCAAAGGTAGTCCTTTGAAAATATTAATTTAATAAAATTATAAACAGCCAGTCAAGACAATGAAGAAAGAAAACAGAAATTACTAACATCAGAAATAAAAGAAAGGAGAAATAAGCATGAAAAAGGATTTGACACCAACCAACATCCATTTATGATAACAAACAATGCTATTTGCTGAGCAAGTTTAACAAATGTACCACAGTCAAATAAGAAATAAAAAACAATATAGTGCAAACTGTGGATGCAGAGGAGTTATGTATACTTTCTGATACATTTCTCTATGCTTCCTAATCAATTTTCCTATACACTTAAAACTGCCCTAAAAAAACTTAAGTGTACTAGAAAAAAAAAAAAAAAGATGAAGACAAACTCATTATCCCTGATGACTGACCAATGGCTGAAACAGGATACCTTTCACCCAACTGATTTGCATTTATTCAGTGAGGCAGCATGGTGCTCCATGAGCCTAAGACCAGTAAGAGAGGTGAAACTTCCACTGGATACTCTGTTGGACAGAACTGCACAGCATATTCTGAGAAGCACCATAGTTACTATCAACATCTCTAGAACTCTAATGTGGATGAGAAGTGTCCTGGCAAGACCGTGAACAGTGGACCTAGTACCTGTACAGAAGAGTGGTACCCTGTGACTTCCCTGGAGGTCCAGTGGTTACGCATCCGCCGAACAATGTGTGGGGCATGAGTTCACTTTCTGGTCACAGAACTAAGATCCCACACACCTACTGAGCCCACACATCGCAAAGAAAGATCCCGCCTGATGCAATGAAGAGCTCATGTGCTGCAACTAAGACCCGATATAGCCCCCCCCCCCAAAAAAAATATATATATATTAAGTATTACCTTGATTTGTATTTTGGGTTATCTATTGAGTTCAGAGGTTCTTAAAGTTCTTTTACTACAAAGGGGGCAACTCTGAGACAACTGTCCAAGAATCTGTGAATACAAGTAGATAAGGCCAGTTTTGGGCCAGTATCAAGACAACTGCCTGATGTTTGGGTAGCTGTGTGACCCTGGGGTTTGGATTTTTTTATCAGGGATATTGCAAATAAGGGGTGAAGAGAAGCAATTGTCTTCTGAACTTGTCCTGCAGGAATGTATATTGTCTTCCTTACAGTCATGCATCCATCCCAGAACTGTGCCTTCAATTAACCCCAGGTAAGACTCCATCTGGGAGAATGGAGACCTTTCCCAACACCGCAGCAACTTTTAAGGGAATGAGTAGAAGAGGTCTCCTTCTGCAGGAGACTCAGGCGAGGACAGATGTGACACCATCATGTCACATGGAGGTGTTGGTAAGCATGCTGACCCAATGGGGTGCTGTTTCCAAGGTCACAGGCATAATGAGCAGTTCAGCAGAGGATCACATGCTCAGTGCTTGCTGCTGCTGCTGCTAAGTTACTTCAGTCGTGTCCAATTCTGTGCGACTCCATAGATGGCAGCCCACCAGGCTCCTCTGTCCCTGGGATTCTCCAGGCAAGAACACTGGAGTGGGTTGCCACTTCCTTCTCGAATGCATGAAAGTGAAAAGTGAAAGTGAAGTCACTCAGTCATGTCCGACTCTTAGTGACCCCATGGACTGTAGCTTACCAGGCTTCTTTGTCCATGGGATTCTCCAGGCAAGAGTACTGGAGTGGGGTGCCATTTCCTTCTCCTGCTCAGTGCTTATGTTCTCGAAAAACACAAGTCTGTGTGCCTGATGCACAGTGAGGCCAAACAATACTAAAACACTGGAATTTGGAACAGAGAAAAATTTATTACAGAGCTATGCAAAGAGATGGGTGGCTGAAGAACCCCAAAGTTACTAAAAGCTTTCAGCAAAGCCCTTTTATAAGAAAGGTGAGGGAGAGGCCTGATTAGTTGTTGCAAACTTCTTGGTGTCAGATCCTTTGTTCCTGAAGTTAGGTCACGATCAGGCAACAATCTTCTTGTAAATCTCTACCAAATGAATGTTATTCTTTCTTCTGACAAGAAAGAGCAAGGTCCCAAGGCAAAGCTTTCACCCTCTGGGGTCCTGGTCCTGGCTAAGAGGAGGTAGATCTCAGTTGGCAACTTGGGGCCAGGTTCCCAGACTGCCCAAATGTCATCACTGAGGGAGCCAGGCACTGAACCCAATGGCCCTCAGGGTGCCCAAAGAGTGGGAGACAAGGTCCCACAGACTGTGACCCAGGCAGACTGCCACTGCTACTATTAGGTCACAGAGGCTAGGAGGCGGGAGAGGTTCACTGCTGCCTCAAGGCCTGGGCCAAGACTAGCTTTAGTGAGTGGCTTTACTGAGGGCTCTAGAGCCCCACCAAATAGATTCATGGGATTAGACCTGATAGACAGAGTGCCTGAAGAACTACGGATGGAGGTTCATAACACTGTATAAGAGATGGTGATCAAAACCATTGCCAAAAAAAGAAATGCAAGAAGGCAAAATGGTTGTTGGAGGAGGCCTTACAAATATCTGAGAAAAAGAGAGAAGTAAAAGGCAAAGGAGAAAAAGAAAGGTATATCCATCTGAATGTAGATTTCCAAATCTACAAGAGAGATAAGAAAGCCTTTCTAAGTTAACAATGCAAAGAAACAGAGGAAAACAATAATGGGAAAGATTAGAGATCTCTTCAAGAAAATTAGAGAACAAGGGAACATTTCATGCAAAGATGGGCACAATAAAGGACAGAAACGGTATGGACCTAACAGAAGCAGAAGATATTAGGAAGAGGTGGCAAGAATACACAGAACTACACAAAAAAGATCTTAAGGACTTGGATAACCACGATGGTGTGATCACTCACCTAGAGCCAGACATCTTGGAGTGTGAAGTCAAGTGGACTTTAGGAAGCATCACTATGAACAAAGCTAGTGGAATTGATGGAATTCCAGGTGAGCTATTTCAAATGCTAAAATGTGATGCTGTGAAAGTGTGGCGCTCAATATGCCAGCAAATTTGGTGAACACAGCAGTGGCCACAGGACTGGAAAAGGTCAGTTTTCATTCTAACCCCAAAGAAAGGCAATGTGAAAGAATGTTCAAATTACCACACAATTGTACTCATTTCACATGCTAGCAAAATAATGCTCAAAATTCTCCTAGTTAGGCTTTAACAGTATGTGAAGTAAGAACTTTCAGATGTTCAAGCTGGATTTAGAAAAGGCAGAGGAATCAGCAATCAAATTGCCAACATCCATTGTATTATAGAAAAAGAATTCCAGAAAAACATCTGGTTCATTGACTATGCTAAAGCCTTCATCTGTGTGGATCACAACAATCTGTGGAAAATTCTTAAGGAGATGGGAATACCAGACCACGTTACCTGCCTCCTGAGAAACCTGTATGCAGGTCAAGAAGCAACAGTTAGAACCAGACATGGAAAAATGGACTGGTTCAAAACTGGGAAAGGAATACATCAAGGCTGTATATTGTCACCCTGCTTATTTAACTTACATGCAGAGTACACCATGCCAGGAGAGATGAAGCACAAGCTGGAATCAAGATTGCCAGGAGAAATATCAATAACTTCAGATATGCAGATGACACCACCTTTATGGTAGGAAGCGAAGAGGAACTAAAGAGGCTCTTGATGAAGGTGAAAGAGAAGAGTGAAAAAGCCAGCTTAAAACTCAACATTAAAAAAAACTACGATCACGGAATCCAGTCCCATCACTTCATGGCAAATAGATGGGTAAACAATCAAAACAGTGACAGACTTTATTTTTGGGGGCTCAAAAATCAATGCAGATGGTGACTTCAGCCATGAAATTAAAAGACTCTTGCTCCTTGAAAGAAAAGCTATGACAAATCTAGACAGTGTATTAAAAAGCAGAATCATTACTTTGCCAACAGAGGTCCGTCTAGTCAAAGCTATGGTTTTTCCAGTAGTCATGTATGGATGTGAGAGTTGAATCACAAAGAAGGCTGAGCACCAAAGAATTGATGCTTTTGAACTGTGGTGTTGGAGAAGACTCTTGAGAGTCCCTTGGACTGCAAGCAGATCCAACTAGTCCATTCTGAAGGAGATCAGTCCTGAATATTCACTGGAAGGACTGATGCTGAAGCTGAAACTCCAATACTTTGGCCACCTGATGCGAAGAACCAACTCATTAGAAAAGACCCTGATGCTGGGAAAGATTGAAGGCAGGAGAAGTGGATGACAGAGGATGAGATGGTTGGATGGCATCACTGACTCAATGGACATGAGTTTGAGGAAGCTCCAGGAGTTGTTGGTGGACTGGTAAGCCTGGCATACTGCAGTCCATGGGGTTGCAAGCAGTTGGACACAACTGAGTGACTGAACAACAATTGGAGCCCCACAGGACACAGCCTTCAGCCTGTTCCCTGGGCCCCAGCTCAACTGCTGGCCCAAGGCCCAGTGAGCTGAAGGGCTTCCAGGAGAAGGCTAGGATCCACCTCTTACCTCACTCTCTATCTGATGACCACCAAACCACAGACCGATGGCTGAATTCCTTCCCTTTAAGTTAGTTGCCGAGTCACATTCGACTCTTTGTGACTCCATGGACTGTAGCCCACCAGGCTCCTCTGTCCATGGAATTCTTCAGGCAAGAGTACTGGGTGAGTAGCCATTCCTTTCTCCAGGGGATCTTCCTCACCAGGGATCCAACCTAGGTCTCCTGCATTGCAGGTAGATTCATTACCATCTGAGTCACCAGGGAAGCCTGAATTCCTTCCCTGCTGCTGCTAAGTCACTTTAGTCGTTTGACTCTGTGTGACCCCATAGATGGCAGCCCACCAGGCTCCCCCATCCCTGGGATTCTCCAGGCAAGAACACTGGAGTGGGTTGCCATTTCCTTCTCCAATGCATGAAAGTGAAAAGTCAAAGTGAAGTCGCTCAGTTGTGTCTGACTCCTAGCGACCTCATGGACTGCAGCCTACCAGGCTCCTCCATTCATGGGATTTTCCTGCTCAGTTATTGGTCAGCACTGCAGAGAGCCCTGCCCACAAGTAACAAACTGTCAATAAGGGAATTCTTTCCCTCAGTTCAGTTCAGTTCAGTCGCTCAGTCATGTCTGACTCTTTGTGACCCCATGAATTGCAGCACGCCAGGCCTCCCTGTCCATCACCAACTCCTGGAGTTCACTCAAACTCACGTCCATCGAGTCAGTGATGCCATCCAGCCATCTCATCCTCTTTCATCCCCTTTTCTTCCTGCCCACAATCCCTCCCAGCATCAGAGTCTTTTCCAATGAGTCAACTCTTGGCATGAGGTGGCCAAAGTACTGGAGTTTCAGCTTTAGCATCATTCTTTCCAAAGAAATCCCAGGGCTGATCTCCTTCAGAATGGACTGGTTGGATCTCCTTGCAGTCCAAGGGACTCTCAAGTCTTCTCCAACACCACAGTTCAAAAGCATCAATTCTCTGGCGCTCAGCCTTCTTCACAACCCAACTCTCACATCCGTACATGACCACTGGAAAAACCATAGCCTTGACTAGATGGACCTTTGTTGGCAAAGTAATGTCTCTGCTTTTGAATATGCTATCTAGGTTGGACATAACTTTCCTTCCAAGGAGTAAGCGTCTTTTAATTTCATGGCTGCAGTCACCATCTGCAGTGATTTTGGAGCCCAAAAAAATTCCTTCCCTAGTGGTCCCTTATTGACAATTTGTTACTTGTGGGCAGGGCCCTCTGCAGTGCTGACCAATAACTGAGCAGGACTACTAATGGCTGCTAATCCACAATTGGTTGCTTGTAGGCGAGGCCCACTGAGGCACCAACCAAATGCCGAGCAGAACTGTTGCCTGGTAACAGGGTGAGCAGTAATGACAAGCACAGCAATGGCTGTGTGCTAAGGGCTGTGCTCACTGCATTCTATTACACTTGTGAGAGTCTTAGTTTTCAAGAGAGCCTAGTACATGGTGATAGTTGCACTTCTAAGGCAGTTCTTTGCACCAGAAGCCTATAGACAGCTTAAGGCCATCATGGGTCACTGTAAGGTGCATAAGAGGAGGTCACTGTATCCTCTATACTGAGGGAGACTCCAAGGGAACTAACAGGAGTGCCTGTTGTATGGTCATTTAAACACAGTCCAGAGCCTTCTGTAGTAGGGGTTCTCTCAAGGTGGGGGCCAATTTCCAACTAATAGTAAAAATGGGCTTAAGTAAAATTCCTAAATAAGGAATATGTTGTCTCCTCAACACCAAAAGAACCTAGTAGGCCTTGTGGGTGCTGAGAATGACTACAAGTATTTCTTCACATTGTAAAGGAGGGAGCAGTTGATTACTGAAAAACATACAGAAACTTAACTAAGGGCCTCACATTGCATGGGTTAATGGCCCATACACTTTTTGCGAGATCCTTTTTTCCATATTTGTGTATTCTGAATGAAAATGAAATGAATGTGCTCAGAGGAAGATGTCCTTAGTGTGATGTCATACCTGTGTTCCTGAAGCAAAGTGCATGCAGTTCAAATCTTCCTGCAGAGACTGTGGGATGGCAAGACCACTGAGGTTCTCTGAGGGTAACCAGATAAAGATGTCCCTTCAGAGGGGAAGGCCTCTGCAGCTGAGAGAATGTTGAAATAGATACTCGACATAACAGACTTATCAAGTCTGTGAGAGCAAGATATTTACTGAGTGGATGAAGTAATTTCCACAATGACAGGGACTAGGAATAGGGGCTAATTTGATGTAACCACAGCTCAAGGTTGTTGTAATCCACTATGAGGTATCATTCATTCTTTCCAGGTTTAAGAACAGATCAAATAGGCTATTAAAGGAGAAAATTGGGGGCTATCACTTCTCCCTTAATATGTTTCTTTATAATGTTTTTCAATACAATTCAATGTCGTGGTCCGTGTGCGGATTGGAAAAGAATTTTCAGACATGAGGCAGAATGGGAGGGAAATAAAGTTTATTAGAGTGGGAGGTGCTGTTAGAACAGCAGGCCAGCTCAAGGGAGAACCAACGTTGAACAGGGGTCCTTAGTATACTCTTATACCCGGGGTACAAGGAGTGGGATAGGGGTCTTGCGGGTCATTTGCTGACTGGATGAGGCATGTATTCTGGGTGGGGTAAGAGTAAGGCAAATACCTTCTCCCTGTGAGGTAGGAGGGAAAACAGGTTATATTGCTCAGGAGGACCTGAAATCTGTTAATAGTTACAACACGGAGGAGGGAAGGACAACAAGCAACTGGCTTTTCTGTTCCTGCATTCCAAGACCCTCCTTGGTTTTATTTGCTCTTTTGTCCTTGGGTTATCACATTCAAGGCCCTGTTTAAAACTTTAAATCAGGCCATATTAATAAATTTAACTGTCGGGTAATGTTTGTGGAATCTTATTTTGTCTTGCCAATTTGGAAGTAGAAGACAATTTAATTTTACTTAATGAATCGTGGGTTCAGAGCTTCCCTGCTCACTATGGGATATTTTGGGACAATGAGTGATACAACCATGAGAAATTTAGGCAAGAAGAGAGTTCTGCTGCTGAAGGCAAAGTATACCTATTTGTCCTTTATACTCTATTCAGTCATTCCCCTGAGATGATGAGGTAAACTGCTTAAATATAGTGGGATCCCCACGAATACCTGCAATTTGAAACCTAGTTTAATTACATGAAGTTTCATGAATTAGAGTGAGGTATACAGGAGATGTTAATATTAATTTAAATTCGTATTACAGAGGACCAAAAGTCAGGCAGGCTCCTTCTGTCTTTTTACTATGGAAACTCTTCTAGCATATTTTGGACTTACAATTGAATGAAACTGTAGTCCTTTCTTTCAGTACGTTTTTTGTCTGGTTCTCTCCCTCCAGTCTTTCTTTGTTGTGTATTTTAGGTCACTGAATATACTCTGGGGGAGAGAGTGTCCTTTCCACCCTAGCATTGATAATTTTTTTCCTCTAGAGAGCCTCACACCAGTGTCATCAGGGTCAGAGGCTTCCTTCATGACAACTGGTTAGGTTATAGAAATTAAGTACCCCAGGCTTAAATTGGTTTAAATTAACCCCTTTTCTGTGCCACAGTGAGGCTACAGGTGTTGCCCACCTAACGCAGAGGGTCAGCATCTTTGTTGCAGGTGCTTCTAGCAGGTGCAGCAACAGCAGAGGTACTGAAGGGTCCTGGTGAGCCCTCTGGTATTAGGAATGGACTCAGCCTGCCACCTACGGGCTGCCTTTACTCTCTCTTCTCTTTCTCTCTCAAATAATCTTTTCAGAGTGATCATCTGAGGGGTTTACCTCATTCACAGGGTATAATCAGCCAAGTAACCCCCGAAGATCCCTCCTCTCCAAGGTCTGGGTGAACCCAGCCTCAGTCATACCTGCACTAAAACACAGACAGGTTCCATCCAAGCCATGGACTAAGGATCACTAGGAGGGTCCCATCCTCATTCTACTCCCACAGGACACGGCATTAACACACACTGTCATCTTGGTGTCCTCTGTATATAGAACCCAGGTTTGGTGGGGGTCAATAATGCCACACAGGGCAGCACAGGGCACAAGCAACCGGCAGCTCACAGAGCAGGAGCCCCCAGGCTTTCTTATCAGCCTGTCCAGGTAAGACGTACTAGGGGAAATGGGAGCGGTGAGGCTTATCTTTCAGTACTAGTCAAACATCAAGTATGTGGAACCTGACTACTCATTACAAGAATCAAACCCAGGTAAGAAAAACATGCATCTGCACTGGATTGTTTCCATATAAAGAAACATCAACAGGATGATCAAGAAGTAATTATAACTCGGTATTTGTGCATGGGTGGAGTAAGAGCACAGGAGTGGAGGAGGACATGTGGGCTAGGAGTCCTAAGCTAGTTTCCCATTTTAGAAATATTTTTAACCTTCACATGCATTATTTAAAATCAGGAGAGAAACTGATATACATCTTATCTTCCTATGCTTAACATTATTTTAAATTAAATTTTGCTTTTTCAAATTAATCCTAACTTTTCTACATAGGAAACCACTCTAAGATTTAATCCTTTAAATGCTAACATATAAAACTGCACACCATAAAAGATTTACAAATCCCCTTCTAATGAAAAGGACAAGAACATTATAGTTTGTCCCTCCACTATATTTCATACTAGGGATATTTTCAGGAATGAGTGGCATAATATAAAATATTAGGGGTTTGGAATTAAACCCAGAAATAGACTTAAAAGATGTATATAAGCTTTAAAGTGTTTTCTTTATATCAACAAAAATATTAATTCAATGGCTTTTCCCTCACATTCATTAAAACAAGAATTCATTTGCTTTAGGAACAGCATGGCCTTCTAAATGTTTAGGGACAGGAGGGCATTATGCTAAGTGAAATAAGTCAGACAGAGAAAGATAAATACTTGATGACATCACTTACATGTGGAATCTAAGAAACACAACAAACTAATGAATATTACAAACAAGAAGCAGACTCACAGGTACAGAAAATAAACTAGTGGTTATGGGGTTGATGGGGGCAATGCAAGTGTAGGGAACTGGGAGTCACAAACAATTTGGTTGTAAGACAGGGTACAGGGATATATCGTACATCTAGGGAATATAGGCACTATTTTGTAGTAACTGTGAATGGAGTATAACCTTTAAAAATTGTGTAATAAATTTTTTTTAATGGAAAAAACATTTGAGCACTTAAACACACCCATCTCATACTGAGGCTCTCTTTGCCTTAATGGAACAAAATTCTAGTTGGTTCCAGAATTTTCTTGCTTTACTCACATCATATCTCTCAATTAACTTACACATTAAAAGCCCCAAAGCTAATGGAAACTAGAATTAAAGGACTGCAACGTTTAGCTAAGAAATAAACATATATTTGAAATGACTGATTTTAAGATTTCAGTATTTATGTGAAAATTTAACAATTTTTGAAAAGTGCTTGGAAATTGAATTGGCTTATTAAGCTTCCTTACAGTAGAACTGTAGAGTTTGTCAAGCACTGGAACTGTTCCCGGCTTTGGATCAATCGCAGAACAGAGGAGGACCACCTCTCACACACACACATACAACCTCCCTGATGCAACAAACCTGGAGAACTTGCAGGAGGAAACTCATTTTAAAAGGAGAAATGGTAAAGTTGTTTTTAAACTTTTTATTTTCTATTGGGGTATAAGCTGATTAACAATTTGTGATAGTTTCAGGTGAACAGTGAAGGGACTCAGCCATACATACACATGTATCCATCAGGAGACACTTCCAGTGCAGGGGGTATGTGTTTGATCTCTAGTCCAGGAACTAAGATCCCCCGTGCCATGTGGTGTGGCCAAAAAAAATTAATTTAAAAAATGACATATTAATTTTATAAAATAATTTATTCTGCTAGAAATCACCTTTAAAAACTTTTAATTAAAAAATTTATTTATTTATTTTAATTGGAGGCTAATTACTTTACAATATTGTAGTGGTTTTTGCCATGAATCAGCCACGGGTGCACATGTGTTCTCCATCCAGAAACCCCCTCCCACCTCCCTTCCCATCCCATCTCCCACGGTCATCCCAGTGCACCAGCCCTGAGCACCCTGTCTCATGCATTGAACCTGGACCAGCGATCCACTTCACATATGATAATATACATGTTTCAATGCTACCCTCTCAAATCATCCCACCCTTGCCTTCTCCCACAGAGTTCAAAAGACTGTTCTTTATATCTGTGTCTCTTTTGCTGTCTCTCATATGGAGTCAAAAAAACAGTGTTTTAATTTGGTATACACAACACTTTTGGATTAAAAATTGTCACAAAAGTAATTAAAAAAAAAAAGAAAAGATTGGAATCAAAACAGATAAGTAGCCTTCTTGCTACAGTTCAGAAGAAAAATACACTTTCAGAAAGATGACCAAAGTCCCATACTTGGGGTCTAAGATACAGTTCCTAGAGCAGGTTAGTCACTGGAGAAGAAGAGTAGGGACAGTTGAGCCACAAGAATGAATTCTGGCTCTACATGCTCTCCCGTGTCCCCAAAACATGGAAGCACGGACTCTACTAGGTTCTAGTCTCACAAGTGAGGAAACTCTATGTCTGATTCAGTTTAAGATTCTGATCCAAATGCATAAACCCTTTGTCTGCAATACAGAAGACATGATCATAACAGCCTCTTTCAGTGTGCATAAATTACACTGAGTGTACCTACACTGTGAACGCAAAACTGAAGTTCCGAGTTCTGCGTCCACAGTGTCCAACTCTTTTGTGACCCCGTGGACTGTAGACTGCCAGGCTCCTCTGTCTATGGGATTCTCCAGACAAGAATACTGGAGTGGGTTGCCATTTCCTTCTCCAGGGGCTCTTCCCAATTCAGGGATTGAACTCACACAGGAAGTTTTAGGCCTCCAACCTCAGAAATGAAATCAGTCCCTACTACTGTGTGCAGTTGCATCCTCAGCTTTCCAGGGCTCTGTAGCACCTCTCAGTATAAAGTCTCCTTCCATTGTGGGTGCGAACATGTAAGACACCTGCCGGGGCAGGGAGTGGGAGTTGCTTCCCAACAAGAATAACTGAGTCTGCAGGTCGTTCTCTTTACAGGAGCCTCGGCATGGATCACTGACTATAGGCCTCTGCTCTGCACTGGGGTATCTTTGGAACACACTTGATGTTTTAATGGACACAGACTTAGTGTTTGAACAATCCAGCAACACAATTTAAACCTATCATTTATGTGGAAAGGAGGAAAGAAAATTGTAGGGCATTTTCACTAGTTCAACCAGAAAACCTGAAATAATATTTACTCCTTTCAGGAAAAAAAAAAAAAAAAGATGTCAGACAGTGATTATTTCTACAGTGAGAAATAGGTTTGTAAATAATTAATCACACCTGAACACTTGGTCTGGACGTCTAAGCAGATACCACACAACCAGAGAATTTCATTTGAAATCACCTATAAGTAAAGAATAGTCCTGAGGAACATACTACACATGCTCCAGGGGAGAAAAAAACAGCAGAACAAAACTTTTCAAATGAAATGTAATCCTGGAATTTTTTTTCCCCTAAAATTCACCTTTTTTGCCTCTTGGGAAATATGTTATACTATCTTTTAGGCTGTATTGATTAAATGCATTTTACTTTGATTGAAAAAATGGCATTTAAATATGTGAATAAATCTTTTAAAGGTGACAATCTTTAAATCTTACAAGTAGGGGCAACCCTGACAGGACACATGACCCAGAAAGTTTTAAAAGGAACTTCCACACATTAGATGTCTGTGCCCAGGAAAGAGTCTGGGAGGAGAGGCACCAAACTGCTGAACAAAGTAATTTCAAGTGGTTATTTTTTACTTTCTTCTAGTGGAAAACATCCACAGACAAAAAAAAAAAAAAAAAAAGGAAAAAAGAGCCATTTAAGGCTCTGGGAGGAAAATGATAAACAGTTAAAACACTGCGTCTGTTTGAAATGCACCACGGAGGACAAATAGTTGATAATGATGCTGTGAATCTGAGAGGGAATTTGGCCTTGGGGATGTTGGGTGAACTCCGAAAATTTAGGGAACTCACTGTCAGCCCTAGGAAGAGCTAAGCTTGAGCGGAGAGGGGCGTAGACTTGAGACTGTTGGTACTCAAATAACTGGAAAACAAGAGAAAATGGGTGCCCCCCGGGAAAAAGTCAGGGACTGGGGATCCCACACACCACGCACGAACCACGTAGACCGAGTCACGAGGGTCCCTTGACAATCCTCCCCAGGGGTCACAACACAGTCTGAGGAGGACGCGGGGCTGCGGGGTCGAAGCCGAAGTCGGGGCGCGCAGTGACTGGACAGGACGCCCGGGGTCCTGGCTGCCGGCCCCGCCCCCCCACGCGACCGGAGGGAGGAGACTGAGGTCCGAGCAACGCCCCTCGGGTCCGCAGGCTCTGGGGTTGACAGCGGGGAGGCCCGACACCACCACAGCTGGTTCGGATCCACTCCAACCAACGCCTCCTCCCCTCTCGCTCCAACTCTGCACCCGGATAACGCACACTCACCATTTCTAGGTTTCCTGGGTCTCCCTGAGTCCTTCCTACGACTACCACAACAGGTCACAACAAGACAGACTCTGAGGCAGTGCCGCCAGCGTCTCTGAGAGGTGGGAAACCGGATCACTAGGCGATCCTGAGGGAGTGAAAACGGAGCCGAGGCGGTGCGTCGCCCCACCTACCTGCCCAAGCGGCACCCCTGATTGGACAGTTCTCAAAGCCGCACCTCCTAGTACTTGAGTGACAGCTGGACAGAAGGACTTGTGTCTCTAGGGAACTAGCTTCCTCCGACAACCCCCAAGAGGCGCCCAGACCCGCGCTGAGGGCAGTGGGTGGAGCAGAGAACTGACCCAGCCCGACGCGGTTACTCGGAAACAAGTTTTTGCAAGCCTGGAGCGGCCTATCTCGTATTCGCCCAGCTCTTTGTGCACACGTGAAGGCGGGGAATTTCTCATTGAGTTTCCAAAAAACAGAGCATGAGGTTGACATGGCTCTTCTTTTGCTCTGTGCATCCCCTACCAGGACACCTGGTACACCTACCAGTACACCTACTCACATGATGGCTCCTCCCTCTACATCTTAGAGCCCAGACACTGAGTTGCCCCAGGCTATTGATTGTTCTACTCTTTCGATCAGAGTATCTCCACTTGCATACTTCATCAAAGGGGTGTTGAGGGGTGTATGCCTCTGCTGGTTTCCTTGACAACTGATGAGCCAATTTGAGGTCAATTTTTCTCTATAGCTGGTTGCTGCTGCTGCTAAGTCTCTTCAGTCGTGTGCGACTCTGTGCGACCTCATAGATGGCAGCCCATCAGGCTCCACCGTCCCTGGGATACTCCAGGCAGGAACACTGGAGTGGGTTGCCATTTCCTTCTCCAATGCGTGAAAGTGAAAAGTGAAAGTGAAGTCGCTCAGTCGTGTCCGACTCTTAGCGACCCCATGGACTGCAGCCTACCAGGCTCCTCCATCCATGGAATTTTTCCAGGCAAGGGTACTGGAGTGGGGTGCCATTGCCTTCTCTGCTATAGCTGGTTATTCCCACCCAATTTTCTGTATAACTTTTCCTGCCTGACATCTGACCCTTTTGCTTCAGATGTGTAAGATAAGCATTGATGCCTCTGTCGCTGAATCCAGACTCTTTCTTCGGTCTTGGCAATTACTGAGCTTTTGAACCTGCAGGGTGCAGTCCAACACCCCAACACAGGGCCACACTGTAACAAAAGGGTCTTACTGTTGCAGAGAGAAGCCAGTTCTGACTCCATGTTGGAACTGTTTCTTTGACGTGCTTTTTGTTGCTTTTATTATTACAACCATACAGAATAGCCTGCCTCAGAGGACCCTGCACCTCTACCTGTTAAACTAAAGGATCTTAGTTCTTATGTCTTAGAGACATAATCTGACCCTCCACACCTGTGAATAATTACAACAAAAAGAAGAGTTTAACACACCCTTCCAAACGCTGGCCCTTCCTGGAGATGTTTTACTGAAGACTGAATACCCTTTTTACTTTACTTTCTCATTGCATGTCCCTCTTGTTCTGCCTTTTGACTTCAATTCCTCATTGCTTCTCTCTGTCTGACTCTATAAAAGAACCTGGCATCCAGACCCTGGACAAGATACTTTCAGACATTAGTCTGCTATCTTCTTGGTCAGCCAGCTTTCCCAATAAAGTCATATTCCTTGCTTGAACACCTTGTCTCTCAGATTCATTGGCCTGTCATGTGGCGAACAGAGCGAGCTTGGACTCTGTAACATTATGTCCTCTAGGGGTCAAGGTGTTAAGGGTGAATTTAAGGTATTTTCTTGATCACCAAAGCAGAGAGCTTTAAGTACAGTGAAGTTTTATTTAAGCAAGAGGGAGAGCAGGTAGGCATGTGGGGAGCTGCTGTTCTGGGTTTCTTTTGAAGCTGGTTATGAGAGGCATATAAATGAAGGGATGGACTATGTCAGGCGAGTGTATGCTCCTCAGTTCTGTCTCGTCACAACAAAGATTTGGAATGACGGACATTAAAGCCCTTGGTGCGTCATAGCTCCCAGGTCTTGGACAAACCATGTTATAGCTCTTAGACAAATCAGTGTTACAGCTCTATTTTATTTAGAAGATAGCGGGAGAATCTACCCTCGAAGCGTGAGAGCATGCCAACCCAAAGACTCAAAGAGAGTGGAGGAGTGTGCCAACGAGTGAGGTGGGGGGTGGGGGTGGGAGGTGGGGGGTGGTGAAAGAGAGAGAGCAAGGTAAAGAGCACACACATGCGGTGGGGAGAGAGAGAAAAGGGCTTTGGCTCCTCCTTTTATATGTTTTTTCCTCCCCCTGGGCCTGCCCTATGTAAATTGGGTTAGCCAGGAGTGCTGTTTGTTCTACCTGAGGTCCTTACTCCAGTCCTTGGACCTTCCTTTGACCTTCCTTTGTTCTATTTTCGTGGGCTTTTCCCTTTCTTGTCTTTTAGCCACGGCCATTTTGGACTCCTGTTTCCTATTCTAACTACCTACAGACTATTAAGCAGCAGCAGCAGCATCAGACTATTTACTGGGGAAGGAGGAGTTTGGGGGTCATCTTCCTTGATTTTCATCCCAGCTCCACAGTCTCGAGGGGAGAAGGGATTTTCATCCTCATTTAGCTTAGATCAGAAGTGTCTGGGTGTTGCAGAAACCAGTACTTGAGAAACCAAGCACCACACTCGGACAGTTGGAGAACTCAGGTTTATTATGCCAAAGGGCCCAGAGGAGTTAACACTCTAAGCTTTGAGCCCTGAACAAAGAGGTTACAGAGTTCTTTTTTTTTTTTTTTTACAGAGTTCTTATAGACAGACTATAGTGGGCAACACTAGCTGCTAATAGGCTGGTTTAAACTAAGGGGTTTCGAGTGAGTGGGAACAGCAGTCAAGATGGGGAGGGGGATGCATGATTAAGCAGGTTCGCAGGGGCTGGGCAATTGCAAAGAGTAGGACAACGGTGAGATCAGCTCCAGTTTCTAGTATCCTAAGTCCCCACTTTCTGAGACTACGTGACCTATGTGACCCAGACTTTGCAAGGGGCAAGCTGAGTTACAGAGGCAGAACGAGCAGGTTATGTAAAATTTTAACTTTTCCTCTTCATGGGGGCTTCCCTGGTGGCTCAGTGGTAAAAAAAAATCCACCTGCCAATGTAGGGGACATGGGTTTAATCTGTGGTACTGTTGCAGGCAGGGGAACCCCTTCCAGGGCCCGAGAGTGGGGTCTTGTCTAACACTTGGAAATGAATTGTCCATGGAGACATTCATGCTGACAAAGCAAGAGACTTTATTGGGAAGGGGCACCCAAGTGGAGAGCAGCAGGATAAGGGAACCCAGGAGAACTGCTCTGCCACTGACCCACAGTCTCAGGTTTTATGGTGATGGAATTAGCTTCCAGGTTGTGTTTGGCCAATCACTCTGACTCAGGATCCTTACTGGCAGCGCACTCATTGCTTAGCCAAGATGGTTGCCAGCAAGAATAATTCTGGGAGGTGGAAGGACATTTGGTGTTTCCTTTTGACCTTTCCCAAACTCTTCTGATTGGTGGTGGCTTCAGTTCAGTTCAGTTCAGTTCAGTCGCTCAGTCGTGTCCGACTCTTTGCGACCCCATGAATCGCAGCACACCAAGCCTCCCGGTCCATCACCAACTCCTGGAGTTCACGCAGACTCACATCCATCAAGTCAGTGATGTCATCCAGCCATCTCATCCTCTGTCGTCCCCTTCTCCTCCTGCCCACAATTCCTCCCAGCATCAGAATCTTTTCCAATGAGTCAACTCTTCACATGAGGTGGCCAAAGTACTGGAGTTTCAGCTTTAGCATCATTCCTTCCAAAGAAATCCCAGGGCTGATCTCCTTCAGAATGAACTGGTTGGATCTCCTTGCAGTCCAAGGGGCTCTCAAGAGTCTTCTCCAACACCACAGTTCAAAAGCACCAATTCTTCTGTGCTCAGCTTTCTTCACAGTCCAACTCTTACATTCATACATGACCACAGGAAAAACCATAGCCTTGACTAGACAGACCTTTGTTGGCAAAGTAATGTCTCTGGCTTTTGAATATGCTATCTAGGTTGGTCATAACTTTTCTTCCAAGGAGTAAGCGTCTTTTAATTTCATGGCTGCAGTCACCGTCTGTAGTGATTTTGGAGCCCACAAAAATAAAGTCTGACACTGTTTCCACTGTTTCCCCATCTATTTGCCATGAAGTAATGGGACCAGATGCCATGATCTTCGTTTTCTGAATGTTGAGTTTTAAGCCAACTTTTTTACTCTCCTCTTTCACCTTCATCAAGAGGCTTTTTAGTTCCTCTTCACTTTCTGCCATAAGGGTGGTGTCATCTGCATATCTGAGGTTATTGATATTTCTCCCGGCAATCTTGATTCCAGGTTGTGCTTCTTCCAGCCCAGTGTTTCTCATGATGTACTCTGCATATAAGTTAAATAAGCAGGGTGACAATATACAGCCTTGACGTACTCCTTTTCCTATTTGGAATCAGTCTGTTGTTCCATGTCCAGTTCTAACTGTTGCTTCCTGACCCACATACAAATTTCTTACTAGATCTATATTCCTTCCCAGGCCCTTCTGTCATAACATAACTCACGTTATAACATAACTCAGGTTACTACAGTACCTGGCCAGGTTGGGTGGTTTCAGTCAGTGTGCTTCCCCTAAAAGTCCGGGAAGACCCACATGCTATGGGACAACTAAGCCTAAGAGAAACTACTGCAGTGAGAAACCCACGCACTGCAACTAGAGAGTGGCCCCTGCTCACTGCAGCAAGAGAAAGCACAAGCATGTGCACAGCAATGAAGATTCAGTGTAGCCAAAAATAAGTAAATCTTTTAAAAAAATCTGTTTTATTTGTGGGGTGGGGACAGAATCACTGGACTATGTAAGTCAGATGAGGTTCTTGGCTTTTATTCCTCACCTTTGGTCTGATCAAAAACCTGAAGGGTCAGTGTGTTGTCTCACTGCTCATTCCCCAATCAGATAAGGTTCAGGAAAATTAGTTTTCCTTGAGGAAAGGCCTAAGTTGTAGAGAAGGGAATGCTTTGTGTGTATATCAGAATGTATCCCCCACACACCATTTCCGGCATGGAGCGGGAGGCCATTGTTCTCACTCTTCACAGTGAGAACCTGCTTGGGCTCCTGGAGGAAAAATTAATAAATTTGGGGAGGCTCCAGAGGACTGGCTCCTCGAAGAGCTTTGAAATGTCAAGTTAATCTGTACTGTGTATCCAGCAAGTCTTCTATCATACTTTGTGTGTTCCTAGAAGTTGCTCGCTCCCATAGCTTCTGCTTTCAGTGATTTGCTATAGTCAGCTAACTCTTTTGTTTGGAGGGAATTGGTTTACCATATAACCTCAAATATCTTATGGAGGGAATTCCCTGGTGGTCCAGTGGTTAGGGTCCAATGGTTAGGCTCCACACTTCCACTGCTGAGGCCACAGGTTTTATCCCTATTTGGGGAACTAAGACTCTGTACGTGAACAGCGTGGCAAAATAAATAAATAAAAAACATTAGAGCCACTAGGTGCTTATGGATTACATGCACTCACAGCCAAATTTAATACCGTTAGATCTCAGGCATAAGTATGTGGTCAGAAAGTCCAGTAGGTATATTGCCCCTAGCAGTGAAATGAGCCTCTGCAGATTGATGTTAATATGTGAAGAGTAAGAGTGGCATTGATTTGTACTTGCATATTGCAGGCTTCCTCGATGGCTCAGTGGGTAAAGAATCTGCCTGCAATGCAGGAGACACAGATTTTATCCCTAGGTTGGGAAGATGCCCTGGAGGAGGAAGATGGTAACCCATTCCAGTATTCCTGCCTGAAAAACCTTATAGACAGAGGAGCCTGGTGGGCTACAATCCATGGGGTCACAAAGAGTCGAACATGACTGAGCAACTAATATACTGTAAGGCAAGTTAACTTTATAGAGTTCTTTATGCCTGAGGAGGAAACCTTGAATAAAGAGTTGTTGTTATTGGTAGAATCAGACAGGTATATTGTGGGCAATAGCCAAAGGATCTCTAACAGTGGAATTGATGCTTTTGAACTGTGGTGCTGGAGAAGACTTTTTAGAGTCCCTTGGATTGCAAAGAGATCAAACCAGTCAATTCTAAAAGAAATCAGTCCTGAATATTCATTGGAAGGACTGTTGCTGAAGCTCCAGTACTTTGGCCACCTGATGCGAAGAGCCAACTCGTTAGAAAAGACCCTGATGCTGGGAAAGATTGAAGGCAGGTGAAGGGGATGATAGAGGATGAGATGGCTGGATGGCATCACCGACTCAATGGACATGAGTTTGAGCAAACTCTGGGAGATGGTAAAGGACAGGGAAGCCTAGCATTCTGCAGTCCATGGGGTTACAAAGAGTTGGACACGACTGAGCAACTGAACTGACTGACTGATGTGTTTGTTTAGCTGTGCTGAATATTAGTTGTGGCACGTGGGATCTATCTCTTAGACTAGGGATTAAACCTGGGTCCCCTGCATTGAGAGCACAGAGTCTTACCACTGGACCACCAGGGAAGTCCTGAGTTTGATTCTTGGCAAGGAAATTCTCTGCTAGCATGATTGATTAGTTTGACTAATCCATCTGATTCCTGGGTCGTCTGTCATCCCAGAAGGCCTGTTTGCTCTAGAGACAAAATGCAGCGTCTTTGCAGTGGACCCCATCAGGTGCAGTGGCAGCACGCTGTATGTGAACACTCTGGTCAGCCGTGTGATCCCAAGTGACTCCCAAAATCGCCAATGTGTCTAGAAAAGAAATGACCTACTCCAGAACAGATAGCATCCATCATAGGAGAGGTCAACACACTTCCTCCTCTAGGTGGGATATACCAGAAGCACCGTGTTTAGCTCTATTCTATAAATACCAATATATATTCAAAGAGAAGGCCTCTAGTTAGAAAGCTTGAGAGATCCTGCATTTATGACCCAATGCCAAATGGAAAGCTGACTTTAAGGGATCATCAGCTCAGACACTGGGAAGTGGAAGGTCCTCCATTACAAATAAACTGTCAGTTGCCAGCAGTGGCATCAGTAACTGTGTTCAGTAACAGCTGAGAATAGTTTCTGGCATAAGAATGCTTTGGATAGTACTTCTCTGCTGGCTTGGTGGTAAAGAATCTGTCTGCCTCCAATTCAGGCGATGGGTTCGATCCCTGGTCCAGGAAGACCCTATATGCTGCAGAGCAACTAAGCCCATGAGCCACAATTATTGAGCCTGTGTTCCAGAGCCTGAAAACCACAACTACTGAAGCCCGTGCATCGTAAAGCCCATGCTCTGAAACAAGAGAAGCCACTGCAATGAGAAGCTGGTGCAACACAATTACAGTAGCCCCCAGGTCGCTGCAACTAGAGAAAGCCTGCATGCAGCAGCAACGACCCGGCACAGCCAAAATAATTTAAAAAAATATAGCCACAAAAACGGAGTTTCCCCAGGGTGGAAAACAACAGGGAAAGAAAGAGCTGCTGTAACTGGGAGTACAAGGGGTCCCCCAGAGGAAGACACAGCTCAACAGCTCTGCCTTAACCATGGCCTCCCCTCCCTCCCTCAGGTGGGCAGGAGTCCCTGTCCCCCACCTATTTTCCCTGTAGGTAAGTGTCATCAAGAATCTGTAAGTTGCTTCAAGTGTGAGAACACGGCTCATTCAGGACTCCCTCCCTCTCCATTATCCTTCTAGTTTCCACACACTGGACCAGTCTGAGGAGCTCCCTGGGACCGGGCAGTGGAGGAGCAGCTTGGTGCCCTGACCACCCAGTGTCTTGCTCTGGCAACGGGAAGCCACCCTTGTCCTTGTCCCAAGGTTATGAGACTTTGTCCTTTGCTTTGATGTCACATGATTGGAATAGGGTCCCAAAGCCCATGTGATTACTTCCCCAACATCATTTTCTGGTATCTGCAGGATCCTTCTTCTTGCAGGTAGGGGAAGAGGGCTCCAGGGCTGGCCAGGAACATTTCCTGAAGGAAAGTGGGAGCTTCTGATTCTAAGGCCCTGGTCTAGGTCTCTCTCCCAAACCCCAACCCTAAGGGTCAGGCCTTGGGCCAAATCTGCCATAGTGGGGGTGGGGGTGGGGTTCTGCTAAATTTTCTGACTAAACAAGCAGTAAAAGGTTCTAGGCTGACACTGTTTTGAGGACCCTTTCTGCTCTCCTTTGGGTCTCCTTGTCTCCAGGTGCAGGAAGAACCAGCACCACCTTCCTTCCTCTCAGGCTTGTCCACGTGTCCTGAGGGACTCATGACCAGAGCCCAGGATGGCCTGGTGGGAAGGTTTCTGCTGCTTCTGCATGAAGCCTGGCTCCACAGGCCTCATTCTCACCAGAACCCTGCAGTTCCTCGCTAGAAATGCTGCACCCCCCAATCACCCCCTCCTCCCTTTTCTGTAGAGGCAAATAAGTCTAAGCAGGGTTCATCTGTGTGCATCAGAGCCAGTCTGAAGTCATTATGTGCTTTCTGGTCTCCAGTGTCAGTGTGTTAGGAGCAAGAGATGATTGCAAAACTTGCTCCTTAGGGGTATCAGGCCAGACTCAACTTTGGAGGAGGGCAAGATTGAGAAGGAACCAGTTCACCACAGGATCTGTTTCAGGTTTCTTACCAGCCCTTCCTGTTTGAGGCTGGTTTTGGGGGATCAATAGGCCACCAGGTCTGGTAATGCCAGTTCAGTCTAGTGTCTGCCTGCTGGTAACTACAGCCAAACCCCAGGGTGGTTGGCTGGAGGGTCCAAGATGTCTTGGAGCTGGTGGGTGGGGCTGAAGTCTAAGGGGTCCTGGAGTTAATGCTAGATCACTGGTGGGTAGAGCCAGATCCTGGGGTCTTTCACTGCTGTAAGCTGGGGGTCTCAGAGCTGGTGTCAGCCCACTGGTGAACAGGGCTTATTTCTGTCACAGATGGCTACAAGGCCTGTGGGTGTTAGTCAGTTGTGTCTGACTTTGTGACCCCATGGACTGTAGCCCACTGTAGCCATGCTCCTCTGTCCATGGAATTCTCCAGGCAAAAACACTGAAATGGGTTGCCATTCCCTTCTCCAGGGTATTTTCCCAACACAGAAGATCAAACCTGGGTCTTCCACATTGCAGGCTAATTTCTTACTGTTTGAGCCACTGGGGAAGCCCAAAAAGGTCGAAGGTATCCCAAAGCTGATATTGCCCCACTGGTAATCGGGGTTGGGCCCCGACAACTGGCTGTGGTGCTACAGGGGCCCCAGGACAATTGGGGGCTCAAAATGTCTTCAGGCAGCTGGTCATATGGTGCGTGAGGCTGTGACCTTGCCTGGTTAGCTGTCTGGCCTGAGGCATCCCAATACTGGTGCCAACAGGCTGATGAGTAGCACAGGTCTCTCACACTAATAAACTAGGACCAGCACCATTGTCCTTGTGGTAGAACGAGCTTTCCAAAATGGCTGTCATCAGTGTCTGTGTCCCAAGGATAAGCATCAGTTGCCTCCTGTTTCTCCAACAGTCTCCAAAATTAGCAGGTGGGTCAGACTTATGCCCCTTTCAAATTACCGCTTTTCCCCTGAGCATGTGAGATTTTATGTGCACCCCTTAAGAATGAGTCTCTTAATTCTTCCCTACAGCCCCCTTACTCTCCTGTAAGTAAGCCCTGCAGTCTTCAAAGCCAAATGTTTTGGGGGCTCATCTACTCAGTGCAGGACACTAGGCTTGGGACTAAGATGGGGGCAGGGGTTGGACCCCCTTGCTCCTTGGGACAACTTCTGCAATTATGACTATCCTCCTGTTGTGGGTCATGGGTCTTGACTATAACTTTTATTTACCCTTCCTACTGGTCTCACTGTGGGTCCTTCTTCCTCTCTTCACCTGTAGATCTTTTCTGCTAGTGTTCAGGTCTTTCTCATCAATAGTTGTTTGGCAAATAGTTGTAATTTTTCAGCGATCAATGCAAAGAAATAGAGGAAAACAACAGAATGGGAAAGACTAGAGATCTCTTCAAGAAAATCAGAGATACCAAAGGACCATTTCATGCAAAGAGAGCTCGATAAAGGACAGAGATGGTATGGACCTAACAGAAGCAGAAGATATTAAGAAGAGGTGGCAAGAATACACAGAAGAACTGTACAAAAAAGATCTTCATGACCCAGATAATCACGATGGTGTCATCACTGACCTAGAGCCAGACATCCTGGAATGTGAAGTCAAGTGGGCCTTAGAAAGCATCACTACAAACAAAGCTAGTGGAGGTGATGGAATTCCAGTGGAGCTATTCCAAATCCTGAAAGATGATATGTGAAAGTGCTGCACTCAATATGCCAGCAAATTTGGAAAACTCAGCAGTGGCCACAGGACTGGAAAAGGTCAGTTTTCATTCCAATCCCAAAGAAAGGCAATGCCAAAGAATGCTCAAACTACCACACAATTGCACTCATCTCATACGCTAGTAAAGTAATGCTCAAAATTCTCCAAGCCAGGCTTCAGCAATACGTGAACCGTGAACTTCCAGATGTTCAAGCTGGTTTTAGAAAAGGCAGAGGAACCAGAGATCAAATTGCCAACATCCGCTGGATCATGGAAAAAGCAAGAATGTTCCAGAAAAACATCTCTTTCTGCTTTATTGACTATGCCACAGCCTTTGACTGTGTGGATCACAATAAACTGTGGAAAATTCTGAAAGAGATGGGAATACCAGACCACCTGATCTGCCTCTTGAGAAATTTGTATGCAGGTCAGGAAGCAACAGTTAGAACTGGACATGGAACAACAGACTGGTTCCAAATAGGAAAAGGAGTATGTCAAGGCTGTATATTGTCACCCTGCTTATTTAACTTATATGCAGAGTACATCATGAGAAACGCGGGACTGGAAGAAACACAAACTGGAATCAAGATTGCCGGGAGAAATATCAATAACCTCAGATATGCAGATGACACCACCCTTATGGCAGAAAGTGAAGAGGAACTCAAAAGCCTCTTGATGAAAGTGAAAGTGGAGAGTGAAAAACTTGGCTTAAAGCTCAACATTCAGAAAACGAAGATCATGGCATCCAGTCCCACCACTTCCTGGGAAATAGATGGGGAAACAGTGGAAACAGTGTCAGACTTTATTTTTGGGGGCTCCAAAATCACTACAGATGGTGATTGCAGCCATGAAATTAAAAGACGCTTACTCCTTGGAAGGAAAGTTATGACCAACCTAGATAGCATATTCAAAAGCAGAGACATTACTTTGCCAACAAAGGTTCATCTAGTCAAGGCTATGGTTTTTCCTGTGGTCATGTATGGATGTGAGAGTTGGACTGTGAAGAAGGCTGAGTGCAGAAGAATTGATGCCTTTGAACTGCGGTGTTGGAGAAGACTCTTGAGAGTCCCTTGGACTGCAAGGACATTCAACCAGTCCATTCTGAAGGAGATCAGCCCTGGGATTTCTTTGGAAGGAATGATGCTAAAGCTGAAACTCCAGTACTTTGGCCACCTCATGCGAAGAGTTGACTCATTGGAAAAGACTCTGATGCTGGGAGGGATTGGGGGCAGGAGGAGAAGGGGACGACAGAGGACAAGATGGCTGGATGGCATCACTGACTCGATGGATGTGAGTCTGAGTGAACTCCAGGAGTTGGTGATGGACAGGGAGGCCTGGCGTGCTGCAATTCAATGGGGTCGCAAAGAGTCGGACACGACTGAGTGACTGATCTGATCTGATGGGAGAAGGTGAGCTCAGGGTCTTCCTACTCTATCATCTTGGACTCTTCAGTTTTCAGGATATTCTTGACTGGCAGAGCAAAAAATGAGCAAAGTAGGCTTGAAGCAAATGCCTGTAAAAGCCCTATGCTTCTTGTCTCTTTCCATACAGGTGGCTCCAAATCTACCTAATACTATTTCACTTTGCATTTCAAGTTACCTGTCTATTCAGGTTTGGTGAATTCTAACATGGGACCATAAAAGCAACAGAGTCTAGAGACTGTAGTTCACATTACTCACATTGACAAAACAGTTAAAAAGAGTCATCTCCAACTCTAGATTTTATTGTCATCACACAGGTCTCTCAATATTCCAGAGCCCAAATCCTAGCCAGAAGGAATGACGAATAACAAAGGACAAAAGATGAAAAGAATAATTCACATGAGACTACATGAGGAACTCTGCATACTTACAAATACATGCCCAACTCTTTATTACATTTCTGTTAGGAAGGAAATGGAACAAAGCTCTTAAGCCAATGAAAAATTTGAATATAATGTAAAAGGGATGTTGAGTACTTGCCACAAGAAACAAGTACCAAAATGTCATTTTTTTGTGTTCCCTTATTTACACAAAAATTACAAAATTATTTAAAAATGAAACCTACTTGTATATTAGAAATACACTTCAAATCACCCATGGATCAGAGTCTTAACAGTAAAAATAAAAAAATTTAACTGATAAAAGGTTAAATTACTTATTAAACTTAGGAATGACAGCCTAAAGAGTATCTACAGAATTATTTTACCTCAATATTTACTTGCAAAAATAAGTAGAATTCCATACTTCAGAGAATAACTTTAAGAGTATGCCACTGGTAGGGAAAATGTATGTTTAAAGTTTATAACATTTCCTCCATATTGTAACTTTGAGAGCATTCTACATGAATTTGCAGAGGCTTACCCATATTACTTACATTAACATGAGTTTTTTCCAGTGCAGTTTTCATATTACTATAAAGATATTTGTTTCAAATTAATAGTTTTACTTTTCATTTCAGTTATATGGTATCTATCCAGTGTACATTCTTACATGGTTTTAAGAATGTAAGGCAAATTAAGGTTTCCATATATTGTTTGCATTTAACAGAATTCTCTCTAGAGGGAGTTCTTTCCCAAGAATATGAGAGAAAATCCCCCAATTTCTCACATTTACATGATGTGCATCATCTTGCATTCTTAAAATGTCATGTGACAAAGGCATTCTAATATTCCTTACGTTCAGTTTGTTAAGAGTTCTTTCATGCATTTGAACATAACAGGAATTGCTGAAGGCTTTACCATATTTTTTTTGCATTCAAAGTAGTTCTCTACAGTGTGAATTCCTTTCTGTATTTAGAATGAACTGAGACAACTGAAAGTTCTCCTATATTTCTTAAATTCATAGGCCTACTTTCCATTATGAATGGTCTCATGGTTTTGAAGAGAACTGGGACCACTGAAGGCTTTCCTATAATTTTTACATTCATGTGGTTTCTTACCACTGTGAGTTCTGACTTCATAATGAACTGAAAAAATTGAGGGTTTTCCTACATTTCTTAGATTATCCAGTGTGCTTCACCACATATCTTGAAAATTTGGTGATAGAACTAAAGGCTTTCCCACTTTCTTACATTCATAGGGTTACTCTCCAATATGAGTTCTTTCATGGTTTTGTAAAGAATGAACTCGACTGAAGGCTTTACTACAGTTCTTACATTCAAACGGCTTCTCTCCAGTGTGTGTTCTTTCATGGTTTTGTAATCAACTGGGACAACCGAAGGCTTTCCCATATTTCTTACACAAATAAGGTCTGACTCCAGTGTGCTTTATCATGTGTAAATGAAATTTTGAGGGAAAAGTGAAGGCTTTCCCACATTCCTTACATTCATAGGGTTTCTCTCCAGTATGAGTTCTTTCATAACTTCAAAGGGAACTGAAATAAATGATGGCTTTACTACATTGTTTACACTGATAGGATTTCTTCCCAGTATAACTCCTTTTGTGTTTTTACAGGAAACTGGGATAACTAAAGGCTTTACCACACTCCTTACATATATGAGGTTTCTCTCCAGTATGAGTTCTTTCATGTTTTTGAAGGGACCTAGGAGTACTGGAGGCTTTATAACGTTCCTTACACTCAACGGGTTTTTCTACACTGTGAATCCTTTCATGACTTTAAAAGTAACTGGAACAATCAAAGATTTTCCCACACTCCTTACATTTATAAGGTCTGTCTCTAGTGTGCTTCATTACATGTCTTTGAAATTTGGTGAGAGAACTGAAGGCTTTTCCACATTCCTTATATTCATAAGGTTTCTCTCCACTATGACTTCTTTCATGTTTTTGACAGGAATTTGGACTACTGAAGGCTTTACCACATTTTTTACATCCATAGGGCTCTTCTCCACTGGTCTCCTTTCATGGCTTTGAAAGGATCTGGAAAAACTGAAGGCTTTACTACATTGCTTACACATACAGGGTTTCTCTCCACTATGACTTTTTTCATGTCTGTGAATGGAAGTAGGCCAATTGAAAGTTTTCCCACATTGTTTACATTTATAAGGCTTCTCTCCTGTGTGAGTCCTTACATGTATTTGAAATGAACTGGGAGTAACGAATGCTTTCTCACATTCTTTATATTTATAAGGTCCATCTCCAGAGTGTCTTATCATGTCTGCTCTAAGGCTTGAGAGAAAAATAAAGCCTTTTCCACACTCCTTATATTTGTAAGGTTTCTCTCCAGTACGATTTCTTTCATGTTTTTGAAGAGAACTGGAATAACTGAATGCTTTACTACATGTTTTACATGTGTAGAATTTCTCTCCATTGTGATTTCTTTCATGGTTTTGCAATCCTACAGGAGAAACAAAAGCTTTAACACATTACTTACATTCATAGGGTTTCTCTCCTGTGTGAGTCCTTTCATGTATTTGAAAAGTTTGAAGATATCTAAAGGTTTTTCCACATTGTTTACATGGATAGGGTGCGGGGAGCGAGCTCCGCCCCTGGCAAAGGTCATGAAGGAGGCTTGGCATACGCAAAGGCGGGATCAAGCCTCAGGAGTCTCCCTGGAAATTCTCGAGCAATCTACCCCCCCAAACCAGAGTCTGCCTACTTTCTGCTTTGTGCTTTCACCTACACCTCTGACTTTACGGGGGGCTGTCCCCCACTACCTCTCTGAAAAGAGTTAGCTTACAGCTCCAGTTAATAATTCCTGGGTGTGACAGTGTTTCAACCTACAAACTCCCTTGGAAGTCCTCTAGCCTGCCTGAATAGGTTTTTCCGGCCACATGTGATTGCTCAGAGCCTCCAAACTGTGAGAGGCATGAGATGTTCTAAACTGTCTAAATACAGATTCCTTTGAGCAGTCAAAAGATTGATTAGAAATTGTATTGGTGAAGGGATTTTCACTTGTTGGGCCAATATTTGCTGCTAAGTCTCCATATCCCTTACCTGCTGTGTCCCTGGCAGTGTATTGATTAATATAATTGGTGTAAGTAGTAGCTTTAATGTTTGTAATCTGGGACCCTTGAGTTAATTCTTTTTCTTGTTATAGCCCACCACACCTTTGCTCTGTAGGAATGCAACTTTATCTAATGCTTTTTGGAGGCTGGCGCCTGACTTTAGAATAATCACCTTTAGAGAAAAAGGCCTCTGGGCCAGAAGATGATGCAAATCACCTAAACTTTTGCATATGATAAGTTTGCAGGAAGAAAGCCTGGCTTACTGCATGACTCTACCCCTTCCCCCATTATCCTCTATGCATAACTTAAGGTATAAAAACTACTTTGGAAAATAAAGTGCGGGCCTTGTTCACCTTGTTCACCGAAACTTGGTCTCACCATGTCGTTCTTTCTCTTACCTTCTGGCTGAATTATTCAGCCTCTTTTCTCCACTGAATTTCCTCACTGAGCTATCCTCATTCTATTACTCTTTATATCCTTAATTAAGGTTTAATTAAGCAATTGTTTCCTGATCCTCGCCGACGCCGTCCCCGCTTCGAATTCCCTGGATCCACCGGGGCTGGACCCCGGCAATAGGGTTTCTCTCCCATGTGGGTTTTTTCATGTATTTGTAGTGAAAATCTTAAAAAACTAAAGATTTTCCCATTTCCTTACATTTATAAGGCACATCTCCAGCATGCGTTATCATGTGGCTTCATAAGGTTGTAAGCTACTTAAAGAGTTTCCCACATTCCTTACATTTATAAGGAGTATCTTCTGTGTGGGTTATCATGTGTCTTTGAAAGGTTGTGAACCACATAAAGGATCTCCCACATTCTTTACATAGGGCTTTTCTCCTATATGAATCCTTTTATGGATTTGAAAGGAAGTGTGAAAACGAAATGCTTTCCCACATTTCTTACATTTATAGTTTTCCTGTCCATTGTATTTCATTTGTGTTTTTCAAAACACTGAAGATAACTGAAGGGTCTACTACATTCCTTACATTTATATGGCTTCTCTTCATATTTCTGGTACTCATCTAGTTTGTGTCCATTATGACGGCTGATATGCCTATTAAGGAATAGATGATGCATAAAGACTTTCCCACATGCACTGCATTCAGATGGTTTCACTCTAGTAGTTTTCTTGTTCACACTGAATTTTGGAAATAAGGCTGTGGTTTCCTGCATGCTGACTACCCTCTTTACTTGCACAGAATCTATCACATGACTCCTATAAAAAATGGGGATCATACTAGTAATGATTTCTTTACTAACAATTTAATATTTATTAGCAGGATACTTCGGAGAAGGCAATGGCACCCCACTCCAGTACTCCTGCCTGGAAAATCCCATGGATGGAGGAGCCTGGTAGGCTGCAGTCCATGGGGTCGCTACCAGTTGGATACGACTGAGCGACTTCACTTTCACTTTTCACTTTCATGCATTGGAGAAGGAAATGGCAACCCACTCCAGTGTTCTTGCCTGGAGAATCCCAGGGATGGGAAAGCCTGGTGGGCTGTCATCTATGGGGTCACACAGAGTCGGACACGACTGAAGTGACTTAGCAGCAGCAGCAGCAGCAGGATACTTGAACTACACTGTTAGGATTTATAGCAAAAGTATAGGTTATCTCCCTTGTCTGAATGGCTTTAAATTGAAAAAGGAATGCCCTGCAAGATTTCACTCTTGGAATTACCAAAAGTGACATTCACATATAGGGCTTGTTAAATACTGTTTTCAAGAGAACTATTTTCCAAATGCTGGACATCTATGTCCCATATTATAAAGGATCTGGAGAAAATTTTTTCAGAGAATAAGTAAATGTGAAGCAGGCATCATGTGTTTAGGCCACTTCTTGTAAAATTTTATCACAAACGAGGAGCCACATATGAGGCACTACTTTCTGTTCTGGGTGTGACTTACCTTAGTTTTCTCCCCTGGTTTTTGTACTGATCTTCAATGTCATGATTCTTCCCTTTCCCCCCTAAATTGCAGATGAAGAAAAATGATTCCAAAATATTAGAAATTATACAGAAATCATTAGATTCTACATTCATTGTTGGCTGTGAACAGGTCTACTTTATTTGCCAACATCCTCCCTTTCACATAGACATCAATGAGTAAGAAACATTTGTTCTTTAATTGACAAAGTAAAGGAAAGCTGTCATCCTCACCTATTGAGGCCAGGTTTCTGAAGGTTTCTCACATCACATCTCTGTAGAGTTTTTTCTATAAAGGATTCAGTAAAGCCCACTCCTCTGGGCTGAAATTCATAGTCACATCTTCAATAGCCTAAAACTAAGTCCTAAAACATCCCAAATATGTGTATAGCAGGATGTGTGACACTGATGGGACTAGACATCTATCTATACACCATTTATATGAATAGGTTATGTATGATTCTGTCATCTCCAAACATTTATTTTATGACTTGATCATCAGGAATTTACTCTGTCTATACGTCCTCACAAATTTAGCAGCATAATGAACATGGACATATTTACTCTGATCACATTACATCTTATTTCTCACTAACAACAGGGTCCAGAATATGCGGAGAAGTGAGAGACATGCTATATAAATGAAGCAAATGTTACAATTTTAAGACCATCAATACCTTGTCAGGAAAAACTTCCATATTCTTCACTTTACTCACCATTTATAGCACTTATGAGGCAGAGGGTCAAATCTGCACAAGGTTTTATGAATAATAACATAGTGCTGAACTGGAAGCTTTTACTTCTATTCCCAGCACCAAACAAGAGAGTCCAACAAACCTGTAAAACTTTTAATAGGATCCAGCTGGCCAATTTGGCCTTAAAGTATTCTAAGCCTTTAGAAGCAGTCAGATGTTGATGATGGAAAGAAAATATTCTTGTGGGGAAATATGCCTTTCACTTCTACAATATTTACTACAGACTCACTTTTTTCTCTCATATGATGCACTAGAAAGTCAAGGCTTTCCAGGTGGCTCAGTGGTAAAGAATCTGCCTGCCAATGTAGGAGACATGAGTTTGATCCCTGGTCCAGGAAGATCCCACATGCTGCCCAGAGCAACTGAGCCTGTGCACCACAACTCCTGAGCCTGTGCTCAAGAGCCTGGGAGCTGCAACTACTGAGACCATGTGTCACAACTACTGAAGCCCGCATGTCCTAGAGTCCATGCTCCACAAGAGAAGCCACCGCAATGAGAAGCCCATGTACTGCAGATAGAGAATAGCCCCCAGTCACTGCAACTAGAAAAAAGCCCGTGCAGCAATGAAGACCCAGCACAGCCAAAATGAATAAAATCTACCTATAGAAAGTTAATTGGCACTTACAGTTCAGACACTAGGAAGACAGTCTGAAAATCAAACCACAAAAGCCATGTGGCTCATGTACCTCAGGGCTGCTGAAAGGCACACACAGGCACACAGAGTGAGCTAATATGCTGACAAAGCTCTTTATGGCAGATTCAGAACACAAGTGCCCAGTGCCTATTCAACCCTGAGGAACAGAGTTGTAAACTGCAAGTGTGTTCATTAAAAATCCTAAGAGTTTGATGGTAAATCTGCCCTAAGTATTTATAAAACACGTAAAGGATTCAGAAATACTTTCCTCCTGAAGAATATAAAATCACCATTTTCAAATTGCAGGAGGAAGTTATTTCCTGACCAGCCACTCTAAAGGCTGCCCTGCCACAAGCTCCCACAAGGTATACGGAAAAAGGATAGTTTGAACCTTGGGTCTAAGAATCCCTTACATGATGACAGCACATGCTGCCAATAGTGTATAAAAGGTCTTATTATCTAAATAATTGATATATCTGAGCAGAGTGAGGCAAACGTCTCCAGCACTTTCATGAAATGGCTTCACAAAGCAAGGGAAAGTATCTGAACTTTTTAAAAACTGAAGTTAGGGGCTGGGTTAGGATGAGGGTTCACATACAAGAACAAGATCTTAAGAAGATAGAATCTCTTGCCACTAACAATGGAAGGAAGACTAAGGCTTTCCAATCACTTTGGATTGATGTGGGTAAAAGCAAAAAGAGGACAGGTAAGGATTTTTAAAGCAGTCAGCAATCAATCATCAAAAATTGAAGACAGAGACTTAACAGGTTAGAAGCTAGCATTTAAGGCACTCAGAAGCCATCATTCTTGGCCTCAAAGGAAAAAACTTAGATGAGCGAATTGAGTTCACAGGCAAAATACTCTCTCCAAAACTGGAAAAGAAGAAATAAAGATGGCATTTAAAAATAAACACCAAATATTCTGTTCTTAAGAAGGCCCATACTGAAAACAATCCATTTCACCAGAGGCTAACAGAAAGCCCCAAACACCAAAACCAAAACCCAAACAAGACAGGACACAAAATCTATAAACTGTAGAGTACCGGGTCCAGCCCCTGCAGGAGCCAGGGATTCCCTCGGGAGGACAGCGTAGGACAAAGAATAGATGAAGAGGTACAGAGATAAGGAAAGAATTTTGCAGTTAAGAAAACAGAGGAGAGAAAAGAGGCTGATATTCCTTGGTTTACGCAGAAAGCCAATAAAGCCCCAGCACGGGACTTGCTCTGTTCATGTAGGCCGCAGGCTCCCTCTCAAATAGCGGAAGGTGCCCCACCTAGGCACCTTCTCGAGTGGGTCTTAGAAGCCCAGGCAGGAAAGTGAACGCAGAGAGCCCCTGCACTCCAGGGAGATCAGCCTGAAAAGGAAAAGGAAAGAGAAAGAACGACATGGGGAGACCAAGGCCCGCACTTTATTTTCCAAAGTAGTATTTATACCTAAAATTGTGCATAGAGGATAATAGGGGAAGGGGTAGAGTCATGCAAGGTCAGCAGTCCTTGATCCTTATCGAAGCCAGGCTTTTTTTCTGCAAACTTATCATATGTAAAAGTTTTAGGTGATTTACATCATCTTCTGGCCAGGAGGCCTGTTAACATTTTATGACCCTTTCTTCAGAAAACTTATTTTTCTCTAAAGGTGATTATTCTAAAGTCAGGCGCCACCCTCCGAAAGCATTAGATTAAGTTGCATTCCTATAGGGCAAAAGTGTGGTGGGCTATAACAAGAAAAGAATTAACTCAAGGGTCCAAGGTTACAAACATTAAAGCTACTACTTACATTTCTATACACCAACTATATTAATCAATATAGTCTCAGGGACACAGTAGGTAAAGGATATGGAAACTTGGCAGCAAGCATTAGCTCAACAAAGAAATCCTCTACTAGTTCTCTTCTCTGAGAAGCTCTGCATTGTTAGAATATCTTAAGCTTCTCCTGCCTCTTGTGGTTGGGAGGCTGTGAATCTGAACAAACCTGTCCGGCAAGCTAGAAAGTCATCAGAGGGGTTTGAATTGAAACACTCCTGTTATGCCCAGGAGACTTATTAAGTAGAGTTTTAAGTTGATTTTCTTACAGAGAAAGGTGGTCAGGGATAGCCCCCCGTTAATGTCAGAAGAGTTGGTGAAAGTCGTAAAATAGTAAAACAGATTCTGGTTTTGGGGTAGATGCTCAGGCAGGCCCAGGGGGCACCCCTCGAGTTCTGGCTTGCCTTGCCCACCAGAACCCTCCCACATGACCTTGTCATGGGGTGGGGACTCCCGTGCAGGCAAGGCAGTAGAGCAGTGACAGAAGGTTTAAAATACACAAAATGGGAATATCTAAAAGAAAAGGTACACAGAAAGGAACAGAAAAAAAATGAGTAATAATCATTGAGATTTTCCTAAAATTAATGATTGATGGCATGCTGTAGATCCAAAAAGCTTAGAGAGCACTAACCATCAAAAATGCACACTAAGTCTATCATATTCTAACTTGGGAAATATCAAAGAGAAAGAGAATATATTGAAAAAAGCCAGATGGGAAAACCCACCTTACTTTTATAGGGGGAAAAAAAAAAAAAAAAGATTAGACTTAGATCAGACTTCTTTTCAGAAACCAAGCAGGAAGAGAGTAGAGTGAAATTTTTAAAGTTTTGAAAGGAAAAAAACACTCTCCTACTTTTCAAAACCAAAAGCTGGTCCTTAGAAAATATTAATTATAATAAAATTGATTGACATCTAGACAAGGTAACAGAAAAGGCAAAACAGAAATAATATCAGAAATGAAAGGAAGGAGAAATGAACATAAAAAGATTTGATACAATTCAACATCCATTTATGATAACAAACTAATAATAGAGGGAACTCTTTGTTTTGGAAAAAAATCAACAAGATACCTGCAGCTAACATCATGCTTAGATACAACACCAAAACTAAACAATCCATGAAAGGAAAAACCAGTAAGTGTCCCTTCATTAAAAGGAAAACTCCTGTGGTGGAGAAAGTGTTAAGAGAATGAAAATCACAGACTAGGAGAGTGTCTCTGTAATGTACATATCTGATAAATGACTAGTAATTTCAAATACACAAAGGATTCTTAAAACTCAACAGTAAAGAGATAAACAACTCAATTAAAAATGGGAAAAAGATCTGAATAGATGTCACACCAAACAAGATACACAGGTGGGAAATAAGCAATATGAAAACATGCTGAACATGTCTTTGGGGAATTATTAATATAAATAAAACAACAATAATATGTCACTACACACTTATTAAATGACTAAATTCAAAACACCAAACATTAGTGAAGATGAGTAGCTGCTGGTAATCCTCATTCCTCGGTGGTGGGAATGAAATTTGGTATGCCTACATTGGAAGATAAGAACTTCCCATGAATCCTTAACATACTCATACATATAGGAAGATCCAGCAATCTCTGCTCTTTGGTAGAGACATAAATTAGCTGAAACCTTCAGTACACACAAAAGCCTAACACGAATGTTTGTATGTGCTTTACTCATAATTGATAAGAGTTAGAGTTAAGAATGTCCTTCAAGAGTCGAATGGATAAACAATCAGTGTCATTACTACTATAAGAAGATGAAATATTGTTCAGTGAAAAAATGAAATGAGGTATCAAGCCATAAAAACACATGAAGGAACCTCA
Source organism: Bos grunniens (assembly GCF_055505025.1). NCBI lineage: Eukaryota > Metazoa > Chordata > Mammalia > Artiodactyla > Bovidae > Bos > Bos grunniens. The sequence goes on from NC_141171.1 coordinate 13,060,812, forward strand.
AAAGTACATCAGTAAGTGAAAGACGCCAATCTGACAAGGCAACATAAGATTCCAAGTAGATGATATTTTGGAAAAGACATTATTATGAGCCATAAAAATATCTTTGGTTCTGAAGGATTTGGGGTTTGGAGGAAGAGATGAATGAAAAGGTGAAGCATAAGGGATTTTGAGGGTAAAGAAATGATGGATACGTGTCATTAAACATTTACCAAAACCTATAGATCTTATAACCCCAAAAGATACCAATAATGAAAACTGTGGACTTTAATACATTAATACTGGCTTAGTAATTGTTATAATGTAATGCAGCAATACAAAACTTAAAAAAATAGTGCAAATAGAAGGGTTATATAGGAACTACTGAGGAAAAAAATTATAGAACCACCATATTCAACAGATAAAGGAATCCAAAGGGAAGAAAAGAAAATATTTGAATCAGCTGAGATAAGCAGACTGCTCCCCTACAGTTGAAAAGGAAAACCCACATTCAGAAAGTTAAATACGTTCTTAAAATCTGGTCTACAAACTTCCCTGGTGGTCTAGTGGTTAAGATTCTGCCTGCCAATGTAGGGGACATGAGTTCAATCCCTGGTCCTGGAAGATTCCACATGCTTCAAGGCAACTGAGCCCATATGCCACAACTCCTGAAGCTGCAACTAGAGAAAGCCCAAGTGCAGCCACGAAGACCTGGCACAGCCAAAATAAATACATAAAGTAATTTTAAAAATTGTGGTCCAGATACTCCCAACTGCCATAGAACCCTAAAAGTGAGTCAGTCTCTGGGGAAGAAGGGTATGGACCCCAAAAAGGCCACCCCCTCTTCCATTCTCACAAGCGAGGAATTTCTCAGCAGGTTTCAACCCCAAAGAACTCCCAAATTCCCAAACCCTTTGTCAAGGAAACAGAACACCAATCTCCACAGACTTCCCTGTGCACATATTACACGGAATGCACCATCATTATAAATGCAACACTTAGGCAAACCATGATTACAACTTCAGAAAGAGAATCATGAAATCTCCTCCATCCCCCTGTTCAGTCACTAAGTCATGTCCAACTATTTGCAACCCCATGGACTGCAGCATGGCTTCCCCGGCTTCCCTGTCCTTCACCATCTCCCAGAGTTTGCTCAAACTTATGTCTTTTGAGTCGGTGATGATATCTAACCATCTCATTCTCTGTCCCTGCCCTTCTCCTTTTGCCTTCAATCTTTCCCAGCATCAGGGTCTTTTCCAATGAATCGGTTCCTAGGAGGAATCAATGGGCCTTCACTTCTAACTCTCTTTATAGGCTCACAGTGGGGCTTAGTTTGGCTCACCCACCACAGGCCATACTCCCCACTGGAGTCACTTGGTACCATTATTATTACATTTTAATTATACAAACACACTGAACAATCCAGCAAATTCAATCAGTGTTCATGTGAAGAGGAAGAAGGAAAACTGAAATGCACTTGTATAATCAGAAAATCCTCAATGTATATTTCTTTCAGCAAAGAAGATGTTAGTTAATTATTATTTCCATGATAAGACTTGTTTTGTAATTAACTCTATTCGAACACTTCTGGTCTGCAAGTCTAAACTCTGGAATTTCTTTGGAAATCACCCAAAAGTAATGAACAGCCCTCTGAAACTTAACTACAGCCAGGTTAAGGGATGAAACCAGGATCTTAAATGAAATGTAATGATGAAATTCTTTTTTTCCCCTGAAATTAACCTTCTTCTTGCCTCTTTGTAAATGTTTTATACTGTCTTTCAAGCCTATTGAATAAATAAAAAATGTATTTACCCTTACTGAAAAATGGACACTTATAGCAATAAATCTTCTCAAGTCAACAAAAGCAGGGAGGGGCAAGGCAAGGACAGATCACCCAGGAAAGCTTCAAGAAAGGAATCTCCATCCAAAGGATTTCCATAGGATGACGGTGCCCAGGAAAGATCCTGAGATTAGAGGCTCAAAGATTTCATGCAACATAGTTCCAGGTGGTCATTCTCAGTTTTCCTCCCGTGTAATATATATATACACAAACAAAAAAAACGAGGTTTTAGTAAATACCCATCTGGGAACTTCCCTGGCGGTCCAAGGGCTAAGACTCTGCTCCAGAAGCAGGAGTCCCAGGGTTCGATCCCCGTTAACGGAACTAGATCCCACACACCACAAAGACTTGGGTGCAGCCAAAGAATTAAATGAGTACATATTTTAAAAATAAGTAATAAAATGTATTATTATTAAAAAATAGCCATCTGTGGCTCTACTGACAAAAGAATACATTAAAATACTGAGAAAATATGAAATGCACCACAGCAGGCAAACAGTAGAAAATGCTGTGAATCAGAGAGATCAGAAGATGGTGTTTGGAAATGCGAAGTGAAGTGAAAGTCGCTCAGTTCTGTCCGACTCTTTGCAACCCCATGGAATTCTCTAGGCCAGAAAACTGGAGTGGGTAGCCTTTCTCTTCTCCAGGCGAACTTCACAATCCAGGAATCGAACCCACGTATCCCGCATTGCAGGCGATTCTTTACCAGCTGAGCCACATTGGAAACCCTTGGAAATGCAGAAGGGATTTGGAAATTTAGGGATGTATTGGCAGCCCCAGGAAGTGCTACGCCGGTGAAACCGGGTTGTGGATTTAAGACCCTACTCCCTCAAATTTGAAAAACTCAAGAGAAATCGTATCCCGTTGGGGAGGGATTGGGGATCCCACACACCACAGCTCCTCCCTCGCATAAAGCCCAGACACCGAACCTAAAAAATTTCCTCGTGGTCATCGCACATTCTGGGGGAGACGCCGAGCTGCGGGTGAAGAGCTGCCCAGAGAGGCGGCGGGGTCGGGGCCGAGGTGGCCGCGTGAGGTGTCCCGTGAGAGGACAGGACGCCCGGGGTCCCGACTGCCGCTCCCTGCCCTCAACGCTGCGAGCCGGACCGGACAGGTCCGAGAGATGCCCCAGGGGTACTCGGGCCAGCAGATTCCGAAGTTGACTGCAGGGAAGCCCGGTCTCCGCCATGGCCAGGCCAGTTCCAGCCAGTCCCTTCTCTCCGTCTTCGCACTCGGAGACTCACACTCATCATTTCTACGTTTCTTCAGTCTCCCTAACCCCTTCCTATGACTCCCACGACCACTGCACTTCACAGAACAACAGAGCCCGTGGCCGACGAGAATTACCATTAAGCACCCTCGTTTCCGGAGCAAAGCCAGAGCGATTGGCTACTTCTCGCCGTAGTCCGTCGCCCCATCTACCGTCCCCAGTTACCTCCCTGATTGGACAACTTCCAAGGCCGCGCCCCCTCGTGCCTGAGTGACAGCGGGGCGGGAGGACGCTTGGCTTGTGCAAACCGGTTTCGGCCTTTGCCGGTAACTTGTCCCCGCGAATGTTTGAATTTAAATAGAACATTTTCCTTTTCTAAGGCTGACTGTAATCTCCCCTCAGCTTGGTCAGAATGCGAGGTCACAGGTGTGCATAGGGAATTCCTGATTCAGTTTCAAGATGAAGCAAGTATAGACAAGAGGGTGCCCAGACCAGGACTGGAACCAGAGGGCTTTGTGTCAGCTCTGTGTGCAACTGAAACCAAGGGGTTTTGTGTGCAACTGTGACCCTTGTTTAGAAATGTAGCCGCTTCAGTGTGACATCACCATCTGAAATAAAGAGACGAGCTCCGTTTTAATCTTTGAAATTTGACAAGTTTGAGCTTTCTTCCCATCTCTTCCCCACTCCCATTCATTTGGTACTTTGAGTCCTAGAGCCCTTCCTTGGCCCGGATGGGAAGTTTGAGCCAGGCAAGCATAGCTGGGGGTACTCTTCTCTAAGCAGAGGGTGTGAGACGTGTCATTAAAATATTAGGTTTCATTAAATTCAGTTTACATAGGAAGGTAATTTATTTTAGATCAATGTTAGCTTGTGTCCCTAGAGAACATTGAAATTTGAACAGCTATAAGATCCCTAAGGCAACTGAATTCCTATTTTCACTAATTATAACAACAACAAAACAAACCATAATGTAAATGTGAGATGCCCCTGGAAACTCAGGAGAGACAATGCTCTCCTGAGGTATAAATTACTAACAAAGTGGCCTATAGTTGAGTATGGCAATATGATTTGAGATACTGTATTGTATAAGTGAAATTTGCTGAGATGGGGATCTTAAGAATTCTCACCACACACACACACACACACACACACACACACAAGAACAATTTGAGGTAATGGATATTTTAAATAACCTGGAAATTCTTAGATGTCTAAGAGCAAGAATTGCTGAACTCTGCATTGCAAAACTCTTAATGCATTTATCCACTTACCTGGACACTTTTGAGATCCAGCACACATACTATATAATGGACCCTTTAATGTCTATAACTCACTGGTTTTCACTGAAACTGAGTTTCCTCTGAAATGAAGTTCCCTCACTGAGCTTATGATTAACCTCTCTATTAAAAACTTTATTCCTTTTATCATCCCTTTTGATCTCAATCTTCTGACCTCAATGCTGACTGAACACTAATCAACTGGAGTCAGATGACTACAATTGCTGTTGTAGATAACATTGTTGTTCTTGTTTAGTTGTTAAGTCCTGTCCAACTCTTTGCAACCCCATGGACTGTAGCCCGTCAGACTCCTCTGTCCATGGGATTCTCCAGGCAAGAATATTGGAGTGGGTTATCATTTCCTCTTCTGGGGGATCTTCCTGACCCGGGGAACAAAACTGCGTCTCCTGGATTGGCAGGTGGATTCTTTACCACTGAGTCCCCAGGGAAGCCCAGATAACATTCTTAATGTACTTCAATTGTTATTATAGATATCATCATTAATGTACATACTCAGATTGTCTCTCCAGGTCAAGATAAGCTAACAGACCTCCAGGCCATGGCCCATCTGGGCTGAGACTCATAAACCAGGGACATCCTGACTCCCGAAACTATGACTAAGAAATGTCACAGGAGTGTCACAAGATGATGATCAATCCCAGCCTCTTTGTTTTTCCCCCTTTAAAAAAACCCCTTAACTCACAGACTAAGTTGGAGTGGATCTGAGATTTGTCTCCCACTCCCTTCCTTGGCTCCCTGCAAACAAACCCGTACTTTGCTGCAGATACCTGGTGTCAGAGCTTAGCTTTCTGTGCTGTGGGCACACGAGCCCTTGCTCATAGCATCAGTATATTCACAGGCAGATGTAACTGCTACTAGAGTCAATTTCAGAATATTTTCCTGTCCTCAAAAAGAAACTCCTTTCAAGACTTCCCTGGTGGTCTAGTGGCTAAGACTCCTCGCTCCCAATGCAGGGAGCCTGGGATAGATTCCTGGTTGAGGAACTAGATCCCAAATGCTGCAACTAAGGATTCCAAGTGCCGCAACTAAGACCCAGTGCAGCAAAATAAACACGCACACACAAACTCCTCTGCTTTTTAGCCATCACTCCCAATCTTCCCAATTTCTTCTTCTAGTCCCTGTGCCTAGACTACCACTAATCTTTCTACCTATATAGATTTACCTATTCAAGGCTTTCAAAGGAATGGAATTGTATAATATATGGTCTTTGCAACTGACTCCAGTCACTTAGCCTACTTTTTTCAAGGTACTTCAACGTTGAATGTATCAACACTTCATTCATTTTTATGGACAAAGATTGAGGGCAGGAGAAGGGGGCGATGGAGGATGAGATGATTGGATAGCATCACTAACTCAATGGACATAAACTTGAGCAAACTCTGGGAGATAGTGAAGGACAGGGAGGCCTGGCATGCTGCCATCCATGGGGTCCCAAAGAGTTTGACACAACTTAATGACTGAATAACAATATTCTGCTGGGTGGACAAAACCCATTGCATTTATCTGTTCATCTATTGTTGTTCAGTTGCCAAGTTGTGTCTGACTCTTTGTGACCCCATGGACTGCAGCATGCCAAGCTTCTCTGTCCTTCACTATCTCCTGGAGTTTGCCCAACTTCATGTCTGTTGAATTGGTGATGCCACCTAAACATCTTATCCTCTGTCACCCTCTTCTCCTTCTGCCTTCAATCTTTCCCAGCATCAGGGTCTTTTCCAATGAGTTGGCTGTTCGTAGGCTGAGCGCTGAAGAATTGATGCTTTTGAACTGTGGTGTTGGAGAAGACTCTTGAGAGTCCCTTGGACTGCAAGGAGATCCAACCAGTCCATTCTGAAGGAGATCAGCCCTGGGATTTCTTTGGAAGGAATGATGCTGAAGCTGAAACTCCAGTACTTTGGCCACCTCATGCAAAGAGTTGACTCATTGGAAAAGACTCTGATGCTGGGAGGGATTGGGGGCAGGAGGAGAAGGGGACGACAGCGGATGAGATGGCTGGATGGCATCACTGACTCGATGGACGTGAGTCTGAGTGAATTCCAAGAGTTGGTGATGGACAGGGAGGCCTGGCGTGCTGCGATTCATGGGGTCTCGAAGAGTTGGACACGACTGAGCAACTGAACTGAACTGAACTGAACAGGTGGCCAAAGTATTGGAGCTTCAGCTTCAGCACCAATTCCTCCAGTGAATATTCTGGGTTGATCTCCTTTAGGGTTGACTGATTTGATCTCCTTGCTGTCCAAGGGACCCTCAAGAGTCTTCTCCAGCACCAGTTTGAAAGCATCAATTCTTCAGCACTCTGCCTTCTTTTTGGTCCAACTCTCATATCTGTACATGACTACTAGAAAGACGATAGCCTTGACTGCACAGATCTCTGTTGGTAAAGTGATGTTTTTGCTTTTAATACACTGTCTAGGTTTGTCATAGCTTTCCTTCCCAGAAGCAGTCATCTTCTAATTTCATGGCTGCAGTCACCATCTGCCGTGATTCTAGAGCCCAAGAAGAAATCTGTCACTGCTTCCACCTGTTCCTCTTCTATTCTATTTTACCCTTCTGTCTGTTCATCTGTTAATATACATTTGGAATGTTTTTACTTTTGGCTATTATGTTTTCATGTACAACTTTTTGTTTGAACATATGCTTGTATTTTACTTGGGTGTATAGGTAGGAGAGAAATTGATGGATCGTATGATATTTCTGGGTTTAATTTTTGAGGAACTGACTAGACTGTTTTCCTAAGTGACTGAACCATTTTTTTTAAAATTTGCACCACCCCTGTGCAAGGGTTCCAGTTTCTCGATATATCCTCAGCTATGTTTGTTAGAGTTACAAGGGGACAACACCCATGGCATTCTTGTGGCACAGGTGAGGGATTAATTCACATCTGACTTAAGTTTGGGCTCCTTAAACCCTGTAATGCAACCAGTTGTCCTGGGGAAGACTCCTTGATTGGCACTGTTTTGAGGCTCTCAAGAGGAAAAAAATGATAAAAACCAGGGTAGAGAGGTACCCTTTCCCCAAAGTATATCCAGTGAAGAAGAAAACAAAACAAGGTAGATAGATAAAATACTAAAAAAAGGTCCACATTTTTAGCCAAGTGGAAATCCAAAATATACTAGAATAATTTATACAACAAGGACTTCCCTGGTGGTCCAGCGGCTAAGACTCTACTCTCCCAATGCAGGGGCCCCTAGTCAGGGAACTAGATCCCACATATCACAAATAAAAGAATCTGCATGCTTCATCTAAGACCTGGTGTAGACAAATAGATTTTTTTTTTCAAATACCAAAATACAAACATTTTTTTACACACAAAAAAATGAAAGTACACTGCCTGGCTCAGAATTACAACAGGCTCAGAATTAATTTTGCCGTCTGATGTAGGGTACTAAGTCACCTTTAAGCAGTTAATCAATGTTGCTGTTTAGTTGCTCAGTTGTGTCCAACTTTGCAACACCATGCACTGTAGCTCACCAGGCTCTTCTGTCCATGGGATTTCTCAGGCAAGAATGAGGAAGTGGGTTGCCATTTCCTTCTCCAGGGGATCTTCCCAACCCATGGCTCGAACCCATGTCTCCTGCACTGCAGGCAGATTCATTACTGAGCCACCTAATTTAACCTGAGATCCCAACAAATTTAAGCAAGATACCTCTGATAATCTTAGAGGCACTAATGAACATAGCATAGAAGACAAATAGGACAGTGTTTCTCTTTTACTATCAAAACCATGGTTGTGCCTAGATTCTCCATGGTCATAAAACCCACTGTCCTAAAATATCCCATATTGAGCTGGGAAGCTCTGAACCAATGACTCATAGATCAAAATTATGGTTTCTGTTACTTAAAATTTGGTTTGGACCTTACAGACCTTATTCCCCAAATAACTTAGCTAATATCAGTTCAGTTCAGTTGCTCAGTTGTGTCTGACTTCGCGATCCCATGGACTGCAGCACGCCAGGCTTCCCTGTCCATCACCAACTCCCGGAGCTTACTCAAACTCATGTCCATTGTGTTGGTGATGTCATCCAACCAACTCATCCTATGAAGTCCCCTTCTCCTCCCCACTTCAATCTTTCCCAGCATCAGTGTCTTTTCCAATGAGTCAGTTCTTTGCATCAGGTGGCCAAAGTATTGGAGTTTCAGCTTCAGCATCAGTCCTTCCAATGAACATTCAGGACTGATTTCCTTTAGAATGGACTGGTTGGATCTCCTTACAGTCAAAGGAACTCTTAAGAGTCTTCTCCAACACCACAGTTCAAAAGCATCAATTCTTCGGTGCTCAGCTTTCTTTATAGTTCAACTCTCATATCCATACATGACTATTGGAAAAACCATAGCCTTGACAAGATGGACCTTTGTTGGCAAAGTAATATCTCTGCTTTTTAATATGCTGTCTAGGTTGGTCATAACTTTTCCTCCAAGGAACAAGCATCTTTTAATTTCATGACTGCAGTCACCATCTGCAGTGATTTTGGAGCCCCCCAAAATAAAGTCTGTCACTGTTTCTATTGTTTCCCCATCTATTTGCCATTAAAGTGATGGGACTGGATGCCATGATCTTAGTTTTCTGAATGTTGAGTTTTGAGCCAACTTTTTCTTTTTTAAAAAATTAATTAATTGGAGGCTAATTACTTTACAATATTGTAGTGGTTTTTGCTATACATTGACATGAATTAGCCTTGGGTGTACATGTGTTCCCCATCCTGAACTCCCTTCCCACCTCCCTCCCCATCCCATCCCTCAGGGTCATCCCAGTGCACCAGCCCTGAGCACCCTGTCTCGTGTATTGAACCTGGACTGGCAATCTGTTTCACATATGATAATATACATGTTTCAATGCTACTCTCTCAAATCATCCCACCTTCGCCTTCTTCCACAGAGTCCAAAAGACTTCTTTACATCTATGTCTCTTTTGCTATCTCACATATAGGATCATCGTTACCATCTTTCTAAATTCCATATATATGCATTAGTATACTGTATTGGTGTTTTTCTTTCTGACTTACTTCACTCTGTATAATAGGCTCCAGTTTCAGCCACCTCATTAGAACTGATTCAAATGCATTCTTTTTAATGGCTGAGTAATATTCCATTGTGTATACGTACCACTGCTTTCTTATCCATTCATCTCCCAATGGACATCTAGGTTGCTTCCATGTCCTTAAGCCAACTTTTTCACTCTCCTCTTTAACTTTCATCAAGAGGCTCTTTAGTTCTTCTTCACTTTCTGCCATAAGGGTGGTGTCATCTGCATATCTGAGGTTATTGATATTTCTCCCGGCAATCTTGATTCCAGCTTGTGCTTCATCCAGCCCAGCGTTTTTCATGATGTACTCTGCATAGAAGTTAAATAAGCAGGGTGACACTATACAGCCTTGACGTACTCCTTTTCCTATTTGGAACCAGTCTGTTGTTTCATATCCAGTTCTAATTGTTGCTTCCTGACCTGCATACAGATTTCTCAAGAGGCAGGTCAGGTAGTCTGGTATTCCCATCTCTTTCAGAATTTTCCACAGTTTATTGCAATCCACACAAAGTTTTTAGTGTAGTCAATAAAGCAGAAATAGATGTTTTTCTGGAATTCTCTTGCTTTTTCGATGATCCAACAGATGTTGGCAATTTGATCTCTGGTTCCTCTGCCTTTTCTAAAATCAGCTTGAAAATCTGGAAGTTCACGGTTCACGTACTGGTGGTGCCTGGCTTGGAGAATTTTGAGCATTACTTTGCTAGTGTGTGAGATGAGTGTAATTGTGCAGTAGTTTGAATATTTTTTGGCATCGCCTTTCTTTGGGATTGGAATGACCTTTTCCAGTCTTGTGGCCACTGCTGAGTTTTCAAAATTTGCTGGCATATTGAGTGCAGCACTTTCACAGCATTATCTTTTAGGGTTCAGAATAGCTCAACTGGAATTCCATCACCTCTACTAGCTTTGTTCATAGTGATGCTTCCTAAGATCCACTTGACTTCACATTCCAGGATGTCTGGCTTTAGGTGAGTGTTAATGGCCCAACATAAATTACACAGGGCCTTGATGGACTGAAAACTATGTACAAAAACTAGTTAGTAAAGGGTTAGTTATTCCCAGTCCTCCTTCTAACAGCCCAACTTATCCTATTAAACCAAGAAAGGATGACACCTCACAGTGAATTAAGGCAACCTTGAGGTTGTGGTCCCACCAAACAGAACCCTATATCCAGTCCCCAATATTATATAAATCACTGACTCTGTCTAATAAGCTGGTAACTGATAAGTATTTTGATAGATTTGATAAGTCTGTCATAGATTTGATAAGTCTGCTCTGTTCAGTGCCTATTTCAAAGGCCTCTTGGCTGCACTTGGCCATCACCTCTGAAGGGTCATGATATACCTTCACTGAGTTATCCTCATGGATCCTTTTGATACTGATGTTGCTGAGGCAGCATCTTTACCTATGGCTGCTTTGACCTGACAGGTGAAATTACATGCTCTTTCATGGACCTGTACATTAGCCAAGGACCAAACTGCTGGTGTTTGTACTGCTGAGATATACTTTTGCGGTAACTCATGATTTTGGAATGTTGTGGACAACATGCCTCCCTTACTTCTAGTGGAAAGGAAGTTAAAAATGGCCTCCACATTCAGGAATTACTAATGCAATATTACCCCCTGCCACATTAGCTATTGTTAAGGTTCTGAGGCTTTTTTTTTTTGACCCCACTGTACTTCTTGCCAAATATCAGTTCCTCAACTAGGGATTGAACCTGTGCCCCCAGCAGTGGAAACTCGGGAGTCTTAACTACTGGACTGCCAGGGAATTCCCCAGTGAAGCCTGTTTGTACTGTTCCTGAATATTGAAAACTGCCTAATGAGGCTAGGCAAATGGATTTCATGCAGCTTCCTCTAATGGATATAAATAGTCACGGTCTGTGTGTTTTCACACTGGACTGAAGCCTTCCCTTGCAGATGCAGGAACTCTAACCCTAATTTCTACTGTGGCTAAAATCCTTCTTGAAAATAGTATACATACCAGAGGAACTCCTCTTGAATTTCATATTGATCAAAAAACTCATTTTACTGGTTAGGTGCTTTGACAAGTCTCTTCCGTATGACTGGTTTTACATTATCACTGTGATTACTACCCTCAATCCTCTGGTTTAGTCAGACACACTAATGGCATAATTATGACTCGGCGGAATTTGTTGAGGCCCTATAAATACCCTGACCAAATGTATTGCCATTAGTTCTAAATCTCAGAGCCAGACCTTTTGGAACTCACAAACTCTCACCCTTTGTGACAGTCACAAGATGCCCAATGCAGGACTACTGCTTCTTTTGACCTACAACTGATAAAAGAGGAGATGCTTCAATATTGCAAAGGCCTAACTACTTCTATGAAAAGTAACCATGTTTTGGTAGAACAGTCTTTTCACAGTACCCTTGGGAAACAAAGACCTTATGGATCACATCTTGCAACTTAGAGATTTTGTTGATTCAAGAATGCACTTCTAGGGACTTCCCTGGTCCAGTAGCTAAGACTCCAGACTTTCAATGCAGGGGCCAGGGTTTGATTTCTGGTTGGGGAACTAGCTCCTACTGCAGTAAGTAAAAGTTCACATGCTGCAACTGAAGATTCCACATGCCACAATGAAGATCAAAGATCCTTTGTGTTGCAACTAAGACCTGGTACGACCAAATATATAAATTAATTAATGTAAAAAAAAAAAAGACCTCCAAAAGAATTCTCTTCAGCCTCTCTATATCTGGACCAGGTCTGCTGGAAGTTTGTTACCAAACCCTTGATGATAACATAACTCTTCAGATGATACCCAATGGCTATGATCTTAATAACATACAGGCTAAAGTGCCTGAAGGTTCTTCCTCTTAGCCCTTCTTGTTACTCAAATGTGACCTTAGTAGGTTTCTTATCTGGGTACTTTCCCTTTGTCATGAGACAATAAACCCCAGGAAAGGTTCTTCCTAACATTGAGGGGAAAAAAGCTGCTAAAACTGGAAAACCTGACTCTTGCTAAGTGATGTTTTCAGAAAAAGATCTTATACAGAAGAGGAAAATGTAAAAAATTTAATAAACAGAAACCACAAATAGGATGGGCAGACCGGAAGGGGGAGCTCTCACATCCTGTAATGATAACAGAGCCCATCAGGAAGAAGCAAGATACTTCTTTCCTGGCAAGGACTCAGCCAATGAAAAGTCATGGTTTCTTTATTAGAGCCCTCCCAACTTCTTTTTCTACTCTATAAAAGTGTCCAAATTCCTGTGCTGTGTGAGAACTTGAAATGTGCCCTGCCATATTACAGACTATGAGTTGCAATTTTCTGCTGATTCTGAATAAATCCTTCTTGCTGGAGAAATACACAGTGGTCTATTTGTTTCAGATCAAGAAGGTATAAGGTTAGATTATTGATTTGAGATCTCTCTTTTATTACTGTAGGCATTAACTACTATAAAAACATTTTTATTTACTGTTTAAGATGCAAACTATAAACTTCGACTCTTTGCACATGATAATTATATCTTAAACAAAGCAAGGTGTTTACTACACAAATTAGACCTTAGACTAATAATATCTAGAGGACAAGGCACTCAGTGCTTCAGAAAATATTCTCAATCATGACAGTCAAAATTTCTTGCCAGGTGGACACATGAGGGTTTTCAGGAAAATCCAAACTGTGCTGGATCTTCAATGTTGAATTTGAGGACAAGTGTAGAAGCCTACAGTTCAGATCAAGTAGAAGTCAAGCAGTCTGTGGAGGATTTAAGGATATACTTGATTGACAGGGAAAAGAATGTGGAAAATGGGCTGGACCCAAGTGTCCGTAAAGGCCTGTGCTTCTGACTGCTTCTATACAGTTGATTTCAAAACCTGACTAAATCATATTTCTGCTTTCCAAGTTTCATATAAGTTATGCTTTAGTGACTTCTAACATAGGACCATAAGGCAACACATTCTAGAAAATACAGTTCATACTACTCACATTAATATAATAGGATCAAGAACAGTTATTGCCAAATCTAAATTTTATTGTCTGCTCATAAGTCTCTCTTCCTAATGGAAACCCCACAGTCCAAATATCAACCAGAAGAAATGACAAAGTGTACAGGACAAAAGATTAAGATAATAATACATAAGAGACTGAACTGTGATAAATTTTGTATACTTATAAATAAATATATGGCTATTGTACATTCCAAGGAAAATAGAATAAGGTTCTTCAGGCAATGAAAAGGTAGTTTCTGCTGAGTAAGGTAGAAGATATGACATGTAAAATGAATAAGGCATATCTGGTACTTGCCACAGGAAGCCAGTGAGGAAAAAAAAAACAAAGCATCATTTTTCAATGTCCTTTTCCTTACACATAACTTACAAAATTAGGTAAAAATTAAACCTACTTGCATATTAGAAATAAACTTCAATTCACAGTTTCAATAGACTTCAAAATAGACTCACAAAAAATTGCCAGACAACTAAAGGAAAAATTACCTATTAGTTTTTTAGGAAGTATTGCTAAAGAGCCTCTTGATGAAAGTGAAAGAGGAGAGTGAAAAAGTTGGCTTAAAACTCAACACTAAGATCATGGCATCTGGTCCCATCACTTTAATGGCAAATAGATCGGGAAACAATGGAAACAGTGACAGACTTTATTTTGGGGGGCTCCAAAATCACTGAAGATGGTGACTGCAGCCATAAAATTAAAAGACACTTGCTCCTTGGAAGAAAAGAATGTGGAACCAACATTCTATGACCAACCTAGACAGCATATTAAAAAGCAGAGACATTACTTTACCAACAAAGGTCTGTCTAGTCAAAGCTATGGTTTTTCCAGTAGTCATGTATGGATGTGAGAGTTGGACTATAAATAAAGCTGAGTGGTGAAGAATTGATGCTTTTGAACTGTGGTGTTGGAGAAGACTCTTGAGAGTTTCTTGGACTGCAAGGAGATACAACCAGTCCATTCTAAAGGAAATCAGTCCTGAATGTGCACTGGAAGGACTGATGCTGAAGATGAAACTCCAATACTTTGGCCACCTGATGCTTGGAAAGATTGAAGGCAGGAGGAGAAGGGGATGACAGAGGATGAGATGGTTGGATGGCATCATTGACGCAATGGATATGAGTTTGAGTAAGCTCCGGGAGTTGGTGATGGACTGAAAAGCCTAGTGTGCTGCAGTCCACGGGGTTGTGAAGAGTCAGACACAACTGAGCGACTGAACTGATTGCTTAATAAGTACCTACAAACTTATCTCACCTCAATGAATACTTGTAAAACTAATTACAAATCCATACAATAGAAAATCACTTTGAGAATGAGTCAAATTATAAAGAAAATATATGCACAAAATTTATTTCATGTTGTGAATTTTCTGACAGCTTACCCATAATAGTACTTACATGGATGATTTCTTTCCAGTAGAATTTTCACATGACTTTGAAAATATTTGTTAAAATTGGAAGTTTCCCTTGTTTTTCAGTTATAAGGTTTCTATCCCATGTACATTTTTATATGGTTTTTTGTAGGGACGTGGGGCAAGTGAAGGTTTTCCTACATAGTTTACATTCAATACAATTCTCTCCAGTCCTTCTGTGGCTTCCCAAAGAAATGGGACTAAAGGCTTTCCCACATTCCTTACATACGTAACATTTCTCTCCAGTGTGTACTCTCATGTGTCCTGGGAGGGATGCGTGATATATGAGGGTTTTTCCACATTCTTTTCATTCATTTTCTCCCTGGTATGAGTTCTTCCATGTATCTGAACATAACTGGGAGTGGTTTGCCATATTGAAGCTGAAGGCTTTGTCATATTGTTTACAAAAATTGGGTTCCTCTCTAGTGTGAGCTCTTTTATCTATTTGGAATGAACTGGGACAAATAAAGCCTTTCATACTTTTTTTACATTTATGGCACTATTTTCCATTATGGATTTTTTTCATGGTTTCAACAAGAACTGGGAAGGCTTTACTACAAGTTCTACATCAACAGGGTTTCCCTCCAGTGTGAGTGATTTTATGTGTTCTTAATGAACTAGGACAATCAAGGCCTTTCCCACAGTCCTTAACATTTGCAAGGTCCATCACCAGTATGCACGATCATATGTCTTTGAACATCTGAAGAATAAATAAAGGCCTTTCCACATTCCTTACATTCCCAGGATTTCTCTCCAGTATGAGTTCTTTCATGTTTTCAAATAGAACTGAGGTAAGTGAAGGCTTTACCACACTGCTTACATTCATAGGGCCTCTTCCCAGTATGACTTCTTTCATATATTTGATGACAACAAGGAAAAGTGAAGGCCTTATCACATTCCTTACATTTATATGGCTTTTCTCCACTGTGAGTCCTTTCATGACAATGAAAGTAATTGGGACAATCAAAGACTTTCCCACAGTCTTTACATTTATAAGGTCCATAGCCCATGTGCTTCATCATGTGTCTTTGAAATTTTGTAAGAGAACTGAAGACTTTCTCATATTCCTTACATACATAGGGTTTCTGTCCAGAATGAGTCCTCTCATGTTTTTGACAGGAATTTGGACAAGCAAAAGCTTTATCACAATTTTTACATGTATAGGGCTTTTCTCCACTGTGTCTCCTTTCATGACTTTGAAAGGATCTAGAATTACTGAAGGCTTTACCACATTGCTTACATTCATAGAGCTTCTCTCCAGTATGAGTTCTCTCATGTTTTCGAAAGGAACTTGAACAACTGAAGGCCTTACCACATTTTTTACATTCATAGGGCTTTTCTCCAGTATGTGTCCTTTCATGTCTTCGAATGTAACTGGCACAACTGAAGGCTTTACCACATTGCTTGTATTCATATGGTTTCAATCCACTATGAATTCTCTCATGTTTTATAAAGTAACTGGGACAACTGAAAGCTTTACCACATTGCTTATATTTATAAGGTTTCTCTCCAGTGTGTGTTATTTCATGAATTCGACAGTATCTGAGAGAACTGAGGACTTTACCACAGTGCTTACATCTATAGGGTTTCTCTCCAGTATGAGTTCGTTCATGTTTTTGAAAGTTGTGGTAATATCTGAAGGCTTTTCCACATCTTTTACATTCATAGGGTTTCTCTCCAGTGTGAATTCTTTCATGTCTTTGAATGGATTGGCGAAGCTTGAGGGCCTTCCCACATTTCTTACAATCATAGGGTTTCTCTCCACTGTGAATCTTCTCATGCTTATGTCTAGATTGATGATGCTTAAAAGCCTTCCCACATTCTTTGCATTTATATGGCTTCTCTTCATATTCCTGATACTCACAGGATTTTGGTGTAGTATGAGATGTCATGTGCCTATTAAAGGATGAATGATGCATGAGGACCTGTCCATATATACTGAACTTATATAGTTTTATTCCAGTAGTTTCCTTTTTTTTGATTATGATTTGAAATCTGGCTAAATGTTTCCCCATACTGATTACCTTCTTTATTTTTACAGCGTCTCTACCATATGACAGCTGTAAAAAATAAGAAGCATATTATTAATTAATGGCTTATTAATTATATTTATTAATAGTTATGACAATGAAAATTTTACCATTTACAAAGAAAGTGTAGGTTTTCTGCACATTCTAATTGAAAGTGAATATAATAAAGCTCTGAAAGATAATCAGCAATTATTAAAACAGTAACACTCATAAGCGGTGATTCTGAATATAATTCCAAGTGTACTATTTTTCATACACTCAACATTTAGGATAAATTTGAGGGAAAAAATGATGCAACAATTCTAAGATTCATTAATTTTAAGGCTGAGCTGATTTATTTTCTTTGTTTTAAAATGTCATGGCATAGACCATCTTGAGAAAGAAGAATAAGCTGGAAGAATCAAGCTCCCTGACTACAGACTATATACCTCAAGAGCACAGTAATCAAAACAGCATGGTCATGGCACAAAAACAGACACATAGATGAATGGGATAGGATAGAAAGCCCAGAAAAAAACTCATGCATTTATGGCCAATTAATCTATGACAAAAAAGGAAAAAATATACAGTGGAGAAAAGACAGCCTCTTCAGTAAATGGTGTTGGGAAAACTGGACAACCACATGTAAGAGTGAAATTAGAACATTCTCTTAAGACCATATACAAAATAAACTCAAAATGGATTAAAGCTGTAAATCTAAGACTGGACACTATAAAACTCCTGGAGGAAGACATAGGCAGAACACTCTTTGATATAAATCACAGCAATATTTTTTTTGATCTGTCTCCCAGAGTAATGGAAACAAAAGCAAAAATAAACAAATGGAACTTAACTAAACTTAAAAGTTTTTGCACAGCAAAGGAAACCACAAACAAAATGAATAAACAATCTACTGAATGGGAGAGAATATCTGAAAATGATGTGGCTGACAAGGGATTCATTTCCAGAATATACAAATAGCTCATACAGCTCAATATCAAAAAAGCAAAGAACACAATCAGAAAATGGGCAGAAGACTGAAATAGAAATTTCTCCAAAGAAGACATACAGATGGCCAACAGGTATGTGAAAAGATGTTCCACGTTACTAATTGTTAGAGAAATGCAAATCAAAACTACAATAAGGTGTCATTTCACATTGGTCAGAATAGCCATCATCAAAAAATCTACAAGTAATAAATGCTGGAGAGGGTGCAGAGAAAAGGGAACATTCCTACACTGTTGGTAGGAATGTAAATTGGTATAGTCACTATGGAGAACAGTATGGAGATTCCACAAAAAAGTATAAATAGAATTACCATATAATCTAGCAATCCCATTCCTGGGCATGTATCCAGAAAAGACAAAAACTCTAATTTGAAAAGAAACATGTCCCCCAATATTCACAGAAGCACTATTTACAATAGCCAAGACATAGAAGTAACCTAACTCTCCACTGACAGATGAATGGATAAATAAGATGTGGTATCACTTTCATGTGGAATCCAAAATGATACAAATGAACTTAACTACAAAACAGAAACAGACTCACAGGCACAGGAAAAAAACTTATGGTTACCACAGCGGAAAGGACTGGGGACGGAAAACCGATAAACAACAAAGACACACTGTATAGCACAGGGAATTATATTCAATATCTCAGAATAACCTATAATGAAAAGAACTAGGAAAAAAACGGATATTATATATATATGTGTGTGTGTGTGTGTGTGTGTGTGTGTGTGTGTGTATGTAACTGAATTACTTTGCTGACTACCTAAAACTAACACAACATTGTATATCAACTATACTTTAATAAAAAATAAATTTTAAAAGATGCCATTGCATACTAACATTCTGTTATGGGACACTGCTTTCTCCTGTCAGTGTAACTCACCTCAGATTTGTCCCATGATTTTCTTACTGATTTCCAATATTAAAGTCTTCCTGTCTTTCTCCAATAATGCAGACCAACAAAAAAATCATTATAAATTATAAAATATTAGAGAAAAGTTTTACATGACAGACCTATGACCATGCCTGCTTTATTTACCAACGCAGTCTCTTTCCACATTTTACCTCTTGAACATGTTGATAAGCAAACAACATAGGCTATCTAAAGGATTAAGTAATTAAGAATGTCATCATCCCTTACCTACTGAGGTCAAGTTTTTGAAGGTTTCCCGCATCACATCTCTGTAGAGTTTCTTCTGGGTTAGATCCAACAGACCCCACTCCTCTGTGGTGAACTTCACACTCATATCCTCAAAGGTCACGGAATCCTAAAACATCCCAAGTTTGTGTGTGAGAGTATGGGTAGGATGAAGAGCACCAGCAATCTATACTCAGTTCACAGGAAGTTCACATATGACACTGTGGTCTCCAGATGTTTGTTCTATAAGTTTGTCATTAGAACTCTCACTCTATGGTGATACTCCCTCATGAATTCAAGAGCATCATTAACACAAGGAATTTATTGTTACATTGGTCTTTGACCAATTCCAAGTCTTTATTGCTCTCTTTGTCAAGACAGAACACCTTGTACTTCCCTGATGGTACAGTCGATAAGAACCCATTTGCCAATGCAGGGGACATGGGTTCGATTCCTGGTCTGGGAAGATTCCACATGCTGTGGAGTAACTAAGCCTACGCATCATAACTAGTCAGTGCTCTAGGGCCCACAGGCTGTAACTACTGAAGCCCACGTGCCTAGAGCCTGTGCTCCACAACAAGAGAAGTCACCACAGTGAGAAACCCATGCACTGCAACGAAGAATAGTCCCTGCTTGCTGCCACTAGAGAAAGCCCGCACACAGGAATGAAGACCCAGTGCAACCAAAAATAAATAGTTAAATAAATAGAGCACTGCTGGGAGCCAGCGTGAGGAACTCTGCCCGTGGCAAAGGTCATGAGGAAGGAGGCTCGGCATATGCAAAAGGCGGGATAGAGCCTCAGGAGTCCCCCTGGAACTAACCCCCCAAACCAGAGTCTGCCTACTTTACTGCTTTGTGCTCTCACCTACACCTCTGACTTTACGGGGGGCTGTCCCTCACCACCATCTCTCTCTCTGAAAAAGAGTTAACTTACAGCTCCAGTTAATAAAGTTCCTGGGCGTGACAAGAGTGTTTCAACCTACAAACTCCTTTGGAAGTCCTCTAGGCTGCCTGAATAGGTCCTTCCGGCCACATGTGATTGTTCAGAGCCTCCCAACTGTGAGAGGCGTGAGATATTCTAAACTGTCTAAATACAGATTCCTTTGAGCAGTTAAAAGATTGATTAGAAATTGTATTGGTGAAGGGTTTTTCACTCTTTGGGCCAATGTTTGCTGCTAAGTTTCCATATCCCTTACCTACTGTGTCCCTGGCAGTGTATTGATTAATATAATTGGTGTATAGGAATGTAAGTAGTAGCTTTAATGTTTGTAACCTTGGACCCTTGAGTTAATTCTTTTTCTTGTTATAGCCCACCACACCTTTGCCCTATAGGAATGCAACTTTATCTAATGCTTTCGGAGGGTGGCGCCTGACTTTAGAATAATCACCTTTAGAGAAAAGTTTTCTGAAAAAAGGATCTTAAAATGTTGACAGGCTTCCGGGCCAGAAGATGATGTAAATCACCTAAACTTTTGCATATGATAAGTTTGCAGGAAGAAAGCCTGGCTTACTGCTGACCCTACCCCTTCCCCCATTATCCTCTATGCACAACTTAAGGTATAAAAACTACTTTGGAAAATAAAGTGTGGGCCTTGTTCACCGAAGTTTGGTCTCCCCATGTCGTTCTTTCTCTCACCTGGCTGAATTTCCATCTGGAGAGTGGAGGCTCGTCAAGCCTACTAATTATGCCTGGGCTTCTAAGATCTGACTGGGGAGGCCTTAGTGTCTCCTCTTCTTGGGGAGAATGGGAGGACGCCTGTGGCCTACGTAGGTGACGTAAATTCCTTGTATTGGAATTTTATTAGCTTTCCACGTAAACCAAGTTATTCAGCCTCTTTTCTCCACTGAATTTTCTTGCTGAGCTATCCTTATTCTATTATTCTTTATATCTCTAATTAATATTTAATTAAAGCTATTGTATCCAGTTCGCCGACACCATCCCCGCTTCGAATTCCCTGGATCCACCGGGGCTGGACCCCAGCAGAGCACCTTGGAGAAATAAGTGAAATGCTCTACAAATGAAAGAAATAACTCCATTTTAAGTACACCAGTTCCTTCTGATAAAAACTTTCCCACTCCCTCTTTAATAATCACCATATTGTGCAGCACTGTACAATCACAGGTTCACATCTGCATGAGGTTTTAACAAATAACAAGTAAAGAACTGGAAGGTTTTTCTTCTATTCCCATCACCAAATGTGAGGCCAAAAGTCCTGTGGAAATCCAACTTGTAACAAGATCCAACTACACATACTGTCCTGAAGTATTCCATGCTAATGGAAGTACTCCAATCCAGGTGGCTGAATGAAAATATTCTTGTGGAGGAGTACAAATTAAAATTTGTATAATATTTATCACATGCTGGATTTTGCCTTCCTTTCTCTATCTCACTTTATGGGGCTAGGAAATTATTCAGTGTGAGAGTCCAGGCGTGAGGAGGAAAACAGGACAATCTGCACCTCCACAAAAATCCCTATATTCATGTGCTTCGGAATGGCTTCCAAATAATTTTAGGATGCAGAGTTGCCCATACTGAGATGGTGTGATCACAGAAGACCTCTTTCTGGCAGAACCATAAAACTGTAATTTGGGCCTTGATGACCTTGAGGATCAGGTTTAGACTTGAAGCTTGCAAGGGCTTCATTAAAATCTACACTAGTTTCAGAGTGAAGTTGCACAAATTATAAAAAACATAAAAAGTTCAACAGTGCTTTCCTCAAAAAATAAAATATCCTTTCCCTAATTTCAGCAGCAAGTGATTCCACTCTCAAGGCTGTCCTTCCACCTTCTCTTATTTCTGAGCTCCCCCATGGGACACAGCAGCTTGATGGCCCATCCTATGTATAGGAATCCCCAGTGGCAAAAGTTTCCTAAATGCTGGTCTCTAAGAGAGAACAATTATCCATTGATGTCCATGAGGAGGATACAGAAAAAAGGCTCCCATTTATCATGACAATGCTTGAAGTAGAGTAACGTGAATGAAGGAACATCTCTCTTGTTGTGTGTCCAGGGAGTAAGAGAAGCTGCCTAAAGGTAGCCCTGATTACTCTTTATTCACTGGAACAACAGTGCTTGCTCATAACAAATCCAACTGCATTGTGTGCAAAAGACACAGTGAACATTAGCAGGCCCAAGACTGCTTATCCTTAGAAATGCTTGCTCACAAATTTCGTCTTTCAGTAGGATCTGTGGTTTTGGGAGTAAGCTCAACAACCTTATAGATAAACATGCCTCTGTAAGTCTAATGTGTTTATGCGAAAAACAGGGTATATGGTAAACTGATCAGAAGATGCCTACCTGATCAACCCCACATCTCCTCAAACAACTCTGGAAACTGGATAGACCATAATACACATGTATACTCACAATTTATTTGGAACTGAGCCCATTCTATGTGATTACAGCAAGAGACAACATTTGAGAGCTTACTTCTGGTTTTCTCCACACCAGATTTAATTCAATACTAAACAAGACTACTACAAAATATGTAGTGATTTTCATTAAAATTTTTAAAAAAATTATTGGGTGATGTCAAGTAGACTGAAATAAGTACAGTGACAGCACGTGTTCGTAGAAAGAATTCAGCATTGCTCAGATGTCACCTCTCCCAGATGATATATTAAATTATTAAATAGCTAAATATATTAATATGTTAAATACCTAAGACAGTTATTTTTTCAACTTTATTTATTTATGGCTGCACAGGGTCTTTGTGCTTTTCTCTAGCTGTGGCAAGTGGGGGGCTACTCGTCATTGTGGTGCGGGGGCTACTCTTCATTGTGGTGCAGGGGCTTCTCATTGTGGTGGCTTCTGTTGTTGCAGAGCACAAGCTCCAGGTGCCCAGGCTCAGTAGTTATCCTGTGGCATGTGGGATCTTTCTGGATCAGGGACTGAACCTGTGTCCCCTGCCTTAGCAGGCAGATTCTTAACCACTGAACCACCAGGGAAGTCTCCCTGAGACAGTTTTTAGGGACTTAATAAAGACTACTCCTCCAAACTGAACAGGAAGAAGCAATATCCAAAACTGCACAGTCCCCTATGGAAAAATGTGATGGTCTACCTCTATGGTAATTCAAATGATACAAGTATTAACAGAAAGAAAAACAAACAGAACGAAGGAAAGGAAAAGTGTCTTCCATAGGCCAGATATGTGGAGAGCTGATTAAGGAGAGAGCAGGAGAGCAGTGGCAAATATCATGAACGTTTGCCTACATAAGAGACAAACTGTTATCCAACTGGAAAAAAAGCAGCATATTTCCCTCCATTCCATAGACAATAGGCTGCTCACTGTAAGATTTAAATGTGAAGACAAAATGAAGCCACTGTTAGAAGTTACAGGTAAATATTTTATTGATAATAGAAAGAGTATTGTCACATAAGCAAAAGAATGAGCTACAAAGCCAGAGACAAATTCAAATATATTAAAATTAAGGTAATTAAAAGATACACAAAAAAAAGGAAGAAAAATATCCTTTTGAGGATAAGCCTAATTGGAAGATCAAGAATGTGTAATTATTTAAAAGAGCAAGAACCAGAAACTATTCAAAATATATTGGGGACTCCTCTGGTGGTTCAGGGGTTAAGAATCTGCCTGCCAATGCAGGTGGCATGAGTTTGATCCTTGCTTGAGGAAGATTCCACAAGCTGCAGAGCAACTAAGCCCATATAGGACAACTACTGAGTGTATGCCCTAGAGTCTGTGTTTCCCAACAAGAGAAGCCTGTGCACTAAAACTAGAGAGTAGCCCCAACACTCCACAAGTAGAGAAAGCCCATACACAGCAACACAGACTCAGTGAAGCCGAAAATTAAATAAATACGATATTTTTCCTTAAAAAAATTAGGAATCCATTTATCTTAGAAATAGTTCAGTTCAGTTCAGTCGCTCAGTCATGTCCGACTCTTTGTGACCCCACGAACCCCAGCACACCAGGCCTCCCTGTCCATCACCAATTCCCAGAGTCCACCTAAACCCATGTCCATTGAGTTGGTGATGCCATCCAGCCATCTCATTCTCTGTCGTCCCCTTCTCCTCCTGCCCTCAATCTTTCCCAGCATCAGGGTCTTTTCCAATGAGTCAGCTCTTTGCATCAGGTGGCCAAAGTATTGGAGTTTCAGCTTCAACATCAGTCCTTCCAAGGAACACCCAGGACTGATCTCCTTTAGGATGGACTGGTTGGATCTCCTTGCAGTTCAAGGGACTCTCAAGAGTCTCTAACACCACAGTTCAAAAGCATCAGTTCTTTGGTGCTCAGCTTTCTTTATAGTCCAACTCTCACATCCATACATGACTACTGGAAAAACCATAGCCTTGACTAGATGGACCTTTGTTGGCAAAGTAATGTCTCTGCTTTTGAATATGCTATCTAGGTTGATCATAACTTTCCTCCCAAGGAGTAAGCATCTTTTAATTTCATGGGTGCAATCACCATCTGAAGTGATTTTGGAGTGCCCCAAAACAAAGTCTGTCATTGTTTCCACTGTTTCCGCATCTATTTGCCATGAAGTGATGGGACCAGATGCCATGATCTTAGTTTTCTGAATGTTGAGCTTTAAGCTAACTTTTTCACTCTCCTCTTTAACTTTCATCGAGAGGCTCTTTAGTTCTTCTTTACTTTCTGCCATAAGGGTGGTGTCATCTGCATATCTGAGGTGATTGATATTTCTCCCGGCAATCTTGATTCCAGCTTATGCTTCCTCCAGCCCAGCATTTCTCATGATGTACTCTGCATAGAAGTTAAATAAGCAGGGTGATAATATACAGCCTTGACGTACTCCTTTTCCTATTTGGAACCAGTCTGTTGTTCCATGTCCAGTTCTAACTGTTGCTTCCTGACCTGCATACATATTTCTCAAGATGCAGGTCAGGCGGTCTGGTATTCCCATCTCTTTCAGAATTTTCCACAGTTTATTGTGATTCACGCAGTCAAAGGCTTTGGCATAGTCAATAAAGCAGAAATAGATGTTTTTCTGCAATTCTCTTTCTTTTTCGATGATCCAGTGGATGCTGGCAATTTGATCTCTGGTTCTTCTGCCTTTTCTAAAACCAGCTTGAACATCTGGAAGTTCACGGTTCCCGTACTGCTGAAGCCTGGCTTGGAGAATTTTGAGCATTATTTTAGAAACAGTAGAGCCTTTTAAATGTCAAAGTTCTCTAGAGACAGGCATATAAACTGATCTAAAAGTAGAACATCTGAGAACTTAAATATACCCATCTTACATCTTGAGGTTCTTTTGTCTAAATGAATCAAAATTCTATTTGGTTCCACAATTTTTCTGCCTTACATCATCTTTCTCAATCAACTTACATTTTAAAATCCCAAGTGCTACTGCAAACTAGTTAAAGGGTTGCAATATTTAAGACAAAAGAATCCAAAGGAAAACAAACTCAAATACTGGAATCAAAATAGATAAACAAGATAACGAACAATGACCTACTGTATAGCACAGGGAACTCTACTCAATATTCTGTAACCACCAATATGGGAAAATAATCTGGAAAACAGTAGATATATGTATATGTATAATGGAATCACTTGGCTGTACACCTGAAACTAACACAACATTGTAAATCAATTATATTCTAATATAATATAAAAATTAAATTAAAAAAAAAACCCAGGAAGCAGCCTGCTTCCCTACAATTCAGAAGAAAAATCCACTTTCAGAAAGTTGAACATATTCCAGACTTGTGGTCTAAACACTCTTGAGTTGAGATGGAACACCTATAGTAGGTCATCCCTGGTTAAGAAGGACAGGGTACATGTGAGCAGTCATAGTGATGAACTCTGGGAGTGCCACATGCCCTCCCCTCTTCTGTAAGCATGCAAATTTGTTGTGGACAAATTATACTAACTGCACCTACTCTGTGGATGCAAAACTCAAACACCATGTCTAAAAATGTCTAGGCTGGGGACTTTCCTGGTGGTTCAGTGGCTAAGACTCCACACTCATACTGCAGGGGGCCTGGGTTCAATCCCTGGTCAGGGAACTAGATCCCACATGCTACAAGTAAAGATCCTGCCTGCTGGAACGGAGATCAAAGATCTGCCTACAGCAACTAAGACCCGGAGCAGCCAAATAAATAAGTAAAAAAAAAAAAAAAGTCTAGGCTTATGGAACCAAAACAACCTCAAAAAAGTCATCATCCCCACTCTTACATAAAGGTGCACCCTCAGGTTTCCAAAGCTCTACATCTCTTACTATAAAGCCTCCTTCTGTGATGCGTGTGAGTATGTAGGACACCTGTAAGAGGAGGCTTCCCAGGAAGAAGTAACTGGGCCTTGGAGTACTTCCCCTTGCAGCCTCATGGGGGCCTTAGAGAGGCTCACTGACTGCAGACCTCTACTCTCCCTGAACTTCCTTTGGATCACTGAGATTTTAAATGACACGAGCTAGCTTTTGAGCAAAGGCAAACCATTCAATATCACGGTAATCCAAGTCTATGCCCCAACCAGTAATGCTGCAGAAGCTGAAGTTGAACAGGTCTATGAAGACCTACAAGACCTTCTAGAACTAACACCCAAAAAAAGATGTCCTTTTCATTATAGGGGACTGGAATGCAAAAGTAGGAGGTCAAGAAACACCTGGAATAACAGGCAAATTTGGCCTTGGAGTACAGAATGAAGCAGGGCAAAGGCTAATAGAGTTCTGCCAAGAGAACACACTGGTCATAGCAAACACCCTCTTCCAACCATACAAGAGAAGACTCTACACATGGATATCACCAGATGGTCGACACCAAAATCAGATTGATTATATTCTTTGCAGCCAAAGATGGAGAAGCTCTATACAGCAGCAAAAACAAGATCGGGAGCTGACTGTGGCTAGGATCATGAACTCCTTATTGCCAAATTCAGACTGAAATTGAAGAAAGTGGAGAAAACCACTAGACCATTCAGGTATGACCTAAATCAAATCCCTTATGACTATACATGGAAGTGAGAAATAGATTTAAGGGCCTAGATCTGATAGACAGAGTGCCTGATGAACTATGGATGTAGGTTAGTGACATTGTATAGGAGAAGGAAATCAAGACTATCCCGAAGAAAAAGAAATGCAAAAAAGCAAAATGGCTGTGAAAAGAAGGGAGGCAAAAAGCAAAGAAGAAAAGGAAAGATATAAGCATCTGAATGCAGAGTTCCAAAGAATAGTAAGGAGAGATAAGAAAGCCTTCCTCAGCGATCAGTGCAAAGAAATAGAGGAAAACAACAGAATGGGAAAGACTAGAGATCTCTTCAAGAAAATTAGAGATACCAAGGAAACATTTCATGCAAAGATGGGCACAATAAAGGACTGAAATGGTAGGGACCTAACAGAAGCAGAAGATATTAAGAAGAGGTGGCAAGAATATACAGAACTATACAAAAAAGATCTTCAAGACCAAGATAATCATGATGGTGTGATCACTCACCTAGAGCCAGACATCCTAGAATGTGAAGTCAAGTGGGCCTTAGAAAGCATCACTATGAACAAAGCTAGTGGAGGTGATGGAATTCCAGTTGAGCTATTTCAAATCCTGAAAGATGATGCTGTGAAAGTGCTGCACTTAATATGCCAGCAAATTTGGAAAACTCAGCAGTGGCCACAGGACTGCAAAAGGTCAGTTTTCATTCCAATCCCAAAGAATTCAATGCCAAAGAATGCTCAAACTACCGCACAATTGCACTCATCTCACATGCTAGTAAAATAATGCTCAAAATTCTCCAAGCCAGGCTTCAGCAATATGTGAACCGTGAACTTCCAGATGTTCAAGCTGGTTTTAGAAAAGGCAGAGGAACCAGAGATCAAATTGCCAACATCCGCTGGAACATCGAAAAAGAGAGTTGCAGAAAAACATCTATTTCTGCTTTATTGACTGTGCCAAAGTCTTTGACTGTGGATCACAAGAAACTGTGGGAAATTCTGAAAGAGATGGGAATACCAGATCACCTGACTTGTCTCTTGAGAAATCTGTATGCAGGTCAGGAAGCAACAGTTAGAACTGGACATGGAACAACAAACTGGTTCCAAATAGGAAAAGGAGTATGTCAAGGCTGTATATTGTCACCCTGCTTATTTAACTTCTATGCAGAGTACATCATGAGAAACGCTGGGCTGGATGAAGCACAAGCTGGAATCAAGATTGCCGGGAGAAATATCAATAACCTCATATATGCAGATGATACCACCCGTATGGCAGAAAGTAAAGAAGAACTAAAGAGCCTCTTGATGAAAGTTAAAGAGAGTGAAAAAGTTAGCTTAAAGCTCAACATTCAGAAAACTAAGATCATGGCATCCAGTCCCATCACTTCATGGCAGATAGATGGGGAAACAGTGGAAACAGTGGCTGACTTTATTTTTCTGGGCTCCAAAATCACTGCAGATGCTGATTGCAGCCATGAAATTAAAAGATGCCTACCACTTGGAGGAAAGTTATGACCAACATAGACAGTATATTAAAATGCAGAGACATTACTTTACCAATAAAGGTCCATCTAGTCAAGGCTATGGTTTTTCCAATGGTCATATATGAATGTGAGAGTTGGACTATAAAGAAAGCTGAGCACCAAAGAATTGATGCTTTTTAACTGTGGTGTTGGAGAAGACTCTTGAGAGTCCCTTGGACTGCAAGGAGATCCAACCAGTCCATCCTAAAGGAGATCAGTCCTGGGTGTTCATTGGAAGGACTGATGTTGAAGCTGAAACTCCAATACTTTGGCCACCTGATGCAAAGAGCTGACTCATTGGAAAAGACCCTGATGCTGGGAAAGATTGAGGGCAGGAGGAGAAGGGGATGACAGAGGATGAGATGGTTGGATGGCATAACCAACTAAATGGACTTGGGTTTGGGTGGACTCTGGGAGTTGGTGATGGACAGGGAGGCCTGGTGTGCTGTGGTTCATGGGGTTGCAAAGAGTCAGACACGACTGAGCAACTGAACTGAACTGAACTAAACCCAGTGTTTATGTGTGAAGGAGGAAGGAAAATAGTAAGGCACACAAGTAGTTCAAGCAGAAACCCCCAAATATCTATTCCATCCAGAATAAAACATGTCAGTTAATTACTATTTCTGTGGCAAGAAATTCATCTGTAAATAATTATACTTGAACACTTTTGGTCTAAGCCCTGCAGTTTCATTTGAAAACATCCAAAAGTAAGCACAGGCCTCAGAAACTTACTATACACGTTCAGGGAAAGAAAGAGTGAAAGCAAAATTCTTAACAAATGGAATTAATACAAAAATATTCTATTTTGTCTCAAAGTCACCTCTTTCTTGCCTGTTTAAACTATTTTATACTGTCTTTACGGCTGTATTGATTAAATATGTTTTTCCTTTCTTGGAAAACAGACTTAAATCAATAAATCTGTTCAAGGTGACAAACCTCGGGAGAGACAGTGTTGACAGATGAGAATGTCGTGGAAGTTTCCAAGGAATAAACTCCACCCTAAAGACTTCCCACAGGATGCATGTGTCCTTTTGCGGGGAGAGGCAAAAGGTTTTCATACAATGTACGTGATTCCATGTGGTTCCTCGGCTTTCTACTCATATAAAATATCCACAGATGAAAAAAAAAAGTCTTTAAGAGCCATCCATGGCTCTGTGGGAAAAGGATAAACGTTGTTAAAATACTGGGTCTCTTTGAAATGCACCGCAGAGTTATCATGATGCTGTGAATCCGAAAGGTGAAGCTGGCTCTGGGAATGAAAGGAAGGACCTGGAAATTCAGGGTTTATTGCCAGAGCTAGGCTGGGGACGGAAGTTGGGGTGATGCAGAGCTGTGGATTTGAGACCCCGCTCTAAAAACAAAACCACTTGTAAAACTCTGAAGAAAACGAGTCCCTCGCCCTCGGAGGGGAAGCCAGAGACGATGAACTCCACAGAGCACTGTTCCTCCCGCGTACAATCCCTGCAGACGCAGTCACGACTGTTCCCTGATGACCCTTCCTTGTGGAAACCTCACAATCTGAGGAAGACGCCGGGCTGCGGGCGCTGAGCTGCTCAGAGGGACTGCGGGCTCAAGGGCCAAGTCCCCGTGCGTCCTGTGAGAGGACTCGACGCCCGGGGGCCCAGTTGCCAGCCCCGCATCCACGCTGATTGATAAAGGGGACAGAAGTCCGAGCGGCGACATCCACGCATGGCATCCGCAGACCCGAGTTCCGCCACGACCGGTTCCGACCAGACTCTCCACCCCGACTCCACATCTCGGGGCAGCCCACTCACCATTGCTAGGTTTCCTCGAGTCCCTCCTATGACTCCCACGACCGCTGCAAATCACAGCGCGAGAAACAGTGCGACAAAGCAGATGTCATCAGCGACTCAAGATCTGGAGTGAGGGGGGCACTTCTGCGCCGCTATGGCACCTTACCCAGCGGGGCTCTTGATTGGACTGTTTGAGAGGCCACGCCCCACGCTTGAGTGACAACAGGGCAGGAGGTTGGTGTCTGCTGAACCAGCCTCCGTTGGCGGGCGGCGTCCTGACCCGGCAACGGATATTTGCATTAAAGCGGAACTTCCTAGCTGGGAGCTGCCTGAGTACACGTCTTCGTCTAGTTCTTTCTGAACTCCGAGGCACAGGGAAACACAGATTGAATTCCCAAATGAATCAAGTAAGGACAGCACACGAGGACGGCCTATATCGGGCGACCCTGAAATAATAGGGTTTTATGTCCTTATAGGCGTCAGGGTCTTAAATCTGTCAGATCAGTCCAAATTGGGACCCTTGTTTAGAAACACAGACACTAAAGGTGACTCCACCACCTGTAATAGTCTGGCTCCATTTTAATAGTTGGCGTTTGCTGGCTTTGAGCCTTTAATCCCCCCGTGGCATTTCCCCACTCATATAAAACTATGAATCAGCTTGCCACTTGCCAATTTCTTACAAAGATGTTAGCTGGCATTATGATAGGTATTACATTGAATCTTCATATCCTTTTGTGGAATAGTGCCAGTGCAACTATATTAACTTCCCTAAATCATGAAATTGGGATGTTTTCCCGTTTATTTACACTTGTTTTAATTTCTTTTCACCATGCTTTGTAATTTTAAAGACACTCTCATTTTATACTTCTTGTTCTTTTTCTAGTTCTTTGAGGTGTAAATTTAGGCTGTTAATTTGCTCGCTTTCCTAATATAGGTGTTTATAAGTTTCCGTTTTACTAGTCTTTATGTTGTCTCCAAGTGTCCTTGTGTATCTGCTGTGTTTGGGTATATCTAGAAACTCAATCTTTAGTAGTCTGTGTCTTTTTTTTTTTTTTTTTTTTCAGTCTGTGTCTTAAAACTCTGCTTTAATCCACTCTTTTTATACTGAGCTCTGTTTATATGATAGGATGGTACTGGTGTAGAAAAATGTTCTCTTATGATTACACCTGTAATATTTTGGCAGGACAGAATCCCTGGACTATGAGCCTCCTAACGGGTTCTTTGTATTCATTCCTTCCCGTTTGTCACAGGGGACAGGGAGTGTCTAACTGCTCTGTTCCATTTCAAATAAAGTTTTGGAAAATTAGTTCCAAGAGAAAGCCTGAATTAAAGGGAACAGAACAGACTTCCCTGATGGTCCAGTGGTTAAGACTTTGACTTCCAATGCTGGGGTGCAGGTTCTATTCCAGATTGGGGAACTAAGATCCCATATCTCTCACAGCCAAAACCAGAACATAAAAAAATAACAGAAGCAATATTGCAAATATTTAATAAAGACTTAAAAAAAATGGTCCACATAGAAAACAAAAACCAGGAAATAGAATGCTTTGAGTGCATATCAAAATGGTTTCCCTTGATTCCTACGTGAACAAAGAGACATGTTTTTCCATCATTCAGCCCTGGTTGGGCTCCTGAATGAAAAATTCATAAATTTGAGGGGTTCCCTGAGACTGAATTCTCAAAAGGTTTTAAATCTCAAGCTGGTCCAATCTGTATCTCCAACAAATTCAAGTTACCAATTTAAATGTTCCCTGAGGTTTACTGGCCCTAGCTGTTTCACCTCCAGGTAACTGACAATTCTATGTCTGTCTCTGGTTTGGGAAGCATTGTTGGCCATGTACTCAAATCTCTCATGAATCTAAGAACAGGTCTTGCTTTTCAGGTTTTTCAACTTTTTTTTATTGTTGTGAAGATAACAAATGATCACGCAGAGCTCTTTACAAATTGGAGCAGAAACTATCCACTCAGTTGTTGTTGTGTTCTTTTTTTTTTTCTTTTTAAGACTGTTTATCATTTTCACTATTCATTCCTCTGCTTGTGATCATGTTGGTGGTTTTGAGTTTTTCTTCTCTCATCATACTTGGATATCTTTCCTCATGTTCTAAAATATCCTATGCTGAATACATGTTTGTCACAGAAGATAATGTCACATTATCTGTGCATTATCTTCTGTTTTATCATTACCCAGTGGGATCAGATGTCAACACTGATGTCAAGTACATCAATAGAAAGAAGTTTATTACTCAAAGGTACTTTCTAAGGAGAATATGGCAAGCTAGTTCAGGTGCCTTGGCTTGGCTCTTTAATGTCTGTAGAAGTAAACCAAACATGGGCACCCAGGAGGCCTGTAGAAATCAAATTTTTACCAAAGCCCACCTGGCCACACAGTCCCAAAGTCCTCCAGGCCTTCAGAAGTAATCTAATGTTCCTGACTAAATGTAAATCTTCTTGTGGGGAAGCCTTGCTTTTAAGTTGTCTAATAAAGATCACAGACTGTGTTCTTCCCTTTCCACTCTCTCCATAATTTCATGCAGCTGGGAAGTTATTCTAAACTTAGAGCTCAGACCTGAAGAAAAAGGAATAACAACTGAGACCACAAAAGCCCTCTATTTGTGTGTCTCAGAGCTTCTTCCAGCCAAACTATAGAGCCCACACTGAGATAATAGCCAGAATAGCTCTTTCTGGTCAAACCCTGTCCCCTTGAGGAAAGGATAATAAGAGCTACAGATAGCAAGCGTGTTCACTTAAGTCCATATGCACTGATGGTGAATTTGTCCATTTAAAGGTTTCATCAGTGGATGCCTCCAAAACAACATAAAGTCTCCATTCTGCAATTGCAGGACCTAGTATTTCTTGAGTAGACACCCTAGCTGCTGCCTGGCCAACTTCCAGTCTGGAGTTTATGACATTAGAAGTGGTGATTCCCAATCTCCTGAGAAGAGAATGAAAAAATTTGAAGTAAAGTCTTCCTAGAACCATGAGACTGGTGACTTCAAAGGGCAAACTAGTATCTCCAAAACTAGGAAAGAGAAAATAAAGATGCTTCTCAAATATGCCACAAATATTCTGTTAAGGTCTGTGCTGGGGGGGAAAAAAAGTTACACCAGCGAATGCAAAAACAGAAGAAAAATATCCAGAAACCTTAGCATATTCTTTTTAAACACAAGATTTTAAAATACATATAATGAAAGTAACTGAAGCAAAAGAAAGAAACAGAGGCATAACCAACAATCACTGAGATTTTCCTAAAATGAGCCAGAGACAACAATGGTAGACCCATGAAGCTCAGTGAACACTAAACATGAAAACACCTGAAATGGAGACAAAGTATATGATATACAAACTAGTGAAAAATCAAAGGCAAAGAGTATATTTTAAGAATCTAGAGGGGAGGGGACGTCCCTGGTGGTCCAATGGTTAAGAATCTGCCTGCCAATGCAGGGGACACAGTTTGATCCCTGGTCCAGAAGATCCCACATGCCTCAGGGCAACTAAGCCCTTGTGCCCTAGAGCCTGTGCTTTGCAATAAGAGAAGCCACCTCAGTGAGAAGCCTGAGCACTGCAACTAGAGAGTAGTCCCCGCTCGACTCAACTAGAAAAAGCCAGCACACAGCAACAAAGACCCAGGGCAGCCAGAAATAAGTACATTAAAAAAAATTGTATAAGATTCTATATCAAGCACTATTACTTTTAAAAAATAAAGAAGTAAAAACTTTCTGAGACAAAAATTCAGGGTATTTGTCATTAGTCAACCTGCTTTGTAAGCAATGTTCAAAATTCATAAGAAAGAATACAAATGATGAAAGTGGATTAGAAGAGACAATTTTTATATTATCATATATAATAGATGAAAATATGTAAAATAGTATTAGCAACATTAACATTGTTAATGAAAACCTTGTGGATGTGAAATATGATGGGGGAATTGAGAATAGTTTGGTATGAGGTACCTGTACAACCACTGAAGAAGTCAAGTGTTACTTGACATAGGATTGTGGGTTAGTTCTAAATGGAAAGCCCAAGGTCAACCACTAAAAAAGTTTTTAAAAAATGTAATTAAAAAAAGAAAAATATGTAATTGATAGCCTAAAAGAGGATAAAACGAAGAACCAGGTAAAATGGTCAATAAAGCCAGAGAAGGTAGAAAAAGGTGACGGGGTGGGGAGGTGGGGTGGGGAGGCAAATGAAAGAAAAAGCCAGGGCAACAAACAGAAACAGTAGAAGGTGTGGTAGATATTAACCCAACTGTATTAATCAGCACTTCAATCATCAATGGTCTCAAAACAAATGAAAGACAAACATAGTAATATCAGGTGTTAAAAATTGTAACTGTATGTTGTATAAAAAGAAAAATTTTAAATAGGAACACACAGGTAGATGAAAGCTAAAGGGATAGAGAAAACTGCACCATGCCAAAACTAATGAAAAGAACGGTGGCACTAGTTAAGAATTTCAGACAATGTAGATTTCAGACCAAGGAAACCTCAGAGACAAAAAGCAGCTTTACAAAATGACAATAAGCTCCATTCTCCAAGAAGGCAAATGAATCCTTCATGTGTACACTCAGAACAACAAAGGGGCAAAGTAAATGAAGCAAGGTCTGCAAGAATGCAAGGAGAAATACACGAATCCATTATTACAGTCATACATCACCACCCTTTTATCAAAAGCTATAAATTTCATCAGGCAGAAAATCAGGAAGGGCAGAGCTGAACTGAAGAAACACTATAAAACAATTTGATTTAATTGTAATTTATGGAATGCTTTATGCAACAAGGGCAGAATACACATTCCTAAGTTTACATGGAACATTCACCAAAACAGAATACATTCTGGGACATAAAACATACCTTAACAAATCTGAAAACACAAAAATCATACAAGCTATGCTCTTAAGACCACAAAGACATTTATCTAGATATAAACAATATAACGATAAAAAAGTAATAGATATCAATAGCAGCAAGAGAATTGGTAAACCCCTCAACACATGGAGATTCAACAACACGCTTTGAAATTATATATAAGATTCAAAGAAGTCTCAAGAAAAATTAAATTTATTTTGAAATAAATTAGACCACAATGTTTCAAAGAATGTGAGATGCAGCAAAAACAGTGCCTAGAGGGAAATTTATGCCATGAAACAAATATACTGTGAAAATGCTAAGATGTATAAACAATAATATAAAGGCATGTACCTTAAGAAATGATAAAAAAAAAGCATATAAAATGCAAAGTAAGCAGACTATAAAAAGCAAAAATTAGGAAAAAAAATTTAACTTGGGCTCTTTGACAAGATTAATAATATTGATAAAGATCTAGTCAAGATAACTAAGGAAAGAAGGAAGACAAAAAGTATAAATATCAGAAAGGAACAGAGGAGAAAATGAAAAGGATTTGATAAAATTCAACATCCATTTATGAATACAAACTACTAACAGAGGGAACTTTCATTTCTTGAGAATGAACATCTTAATGACACTTGTAGCCAAATCTGTAACATTTGTTTGTATAACACGATTGATTATCCTTGTGAAACATCTGAAAGAAATCACAACGACAGAGATAGCTACTGGAATTAATAGGAGAGAGACTGAGGGTTAATCAACTACATTCCATGATTGAGCCCCAGGTTCAATCCTTGGTCAGGGAATTAAGATCCTGTAAGCTGTGTGGTGCAGCTGCAAAAAAAAAAAAAAAAAAAAGAAGATGAAGACAGATCTGTACAACTCATCCTGATGATGCCTGATGTTTAGTTAGATGTGGTGACCCCTTGGGTTTGGTTCTGCATGAAGGCTGTTCCCATTAAAGGATGAAGGCCGGCAAGTCTCCACTGAGCTCCACCACGCACCAGGGTGCAGTCATCCTTAGTCTAGGCACTTCCCTGAGCTGTGCAATCAGTTCATCCCAAGCAACTACAAGGGAACCAAGGTGTTGGAGGAGGGTGGCTCCTCTAGCACCACAGCATTCTTTAAAGGATCGAAGAAAGAAATGTCTTCTCTCCAAGGGAGGTATAAGCCAGAGGGCCAAGTTTTGGGTTCATCATACCACAAATCAGTGTGAGTAGGGGAGCAGAGTTGCTGGGGTGCTATTTCCAGGACCAGGACTATAATAGGCACCTCAGTGGAGGGCCATACAATCAGTGCTTATGGGAGGCCTCTATTTTTTAGAGAACCCAGAATATGAGTAACCAAGC
The DNA here is from genome assembly GCF_055505025.1 of Bos grunniens. Classification (NCBI taxonomy): domain Eukaryota; kingdom Metazoa; phylum Chordata; class Mammalia; order Artiodactyla; family Bovidae; genus Bos; species Bos grunniens. The sequence goes on from NC_141171.1 coordinate 13,097,069, forward strand.
AAGACCCTATTGGGCCTTTTGGGAACAGACACCCACATCTACCTGCTCTTGTCTATAGAAACACTTTAGCCTCCTGGTCCCTTTGTGTCTTGGAGTAAATTTAATCAGAGATGTGAGCAAATGCAGAAAGAAAGGAAAACAGTTAAGTAAGACAAAGTAATATGGAATAATAAATCGTAATGGAAGGAGTTAACTCTAGGGGCTTTCTGGTGGCTCAGTGGTAAAGAATTCGCCAATGGCACCCCACTCCAGTACTTTTGCCTAGAAAATCCCGTGGACGGAGGAGCCTGGTAGGCCCAAGGGGTCGCTAGAGTTGGACACGACTTAGCCACTTCACTTTCACTTTTCACTTTCATGCATTGGAGAAGGAAATGGCAACCTACTCCAGTGTTCTTGCCTGGAGAATCCCAGGGATGGGGAAGCCTGGTGGGCTGCCGTCTATGGGGTCGCACAGAGTCGGACACGACTGACGCGACTTAGCAGCAGCAGCAAATGCAGAAGATTCAGGTTCAGTTCCTGATCCTGGAATATCCTACATGACTGAGAGCAACTAAGCCTGTGGGCCACAACTACTGAGCCTATGCTCTAGAGCTCAGGAATTGCAACTACTGAGCCCATGTGTTACAACTTCTGACTCCTTCGTGACCTAGAGCCCCTCCTACACAAGAGAAGCCACAGCAATGAGAAACCCGCAAACCACAACTAGAGAGCAGCCCCCTGCTTGCTACAAGTAGAGAAAATTCTATGCAGGAACTAAGACTGAGAAGAGCCCCCCTTCCCCTTACCCCCCAAAAAGTTAACTCTATACTGGCCACAAACAGGTAGACCCCAGACTGGTTGGAAACAGAAGTTTGATGATGTTAATTCAAGATTACATCACCACCAACCAATCAGAAGAATGTCTACGAACTGATCACATATCCCACAACCCCTTCCCTCACCTTGTCTTTAAAAACCTTTCTCAGAATCTTTCAGAGCATCTGGGCCCATTAAGCACTAGCTACATGGATGCCTGGCTTGGTGCCCTGCAATACACGCTGCACTTCCCTTCACCACATCAGTGTCAGTAGACTGGCTTTACTGCCCACTGGGCAAGTGGACCCAAGTTTGTTTGCATTAACACATAGAGATAATTACAGTTTTGTTGTTCAATGCTAAGTTGTGTCCAGCTCTGCAACCCCATGGACTGCAGCATGCCAGGTTTCTCTGTTCTTCTCTATCTCCCAGAGATAGTACTCAAACTCATCCACTGAGTTGATGATGCCATCCCACCAACTCATCCTCTGCCACCTCCTTCTGTTTTAGCTTTCAATCTTTCCAAGCATCAGGGTCTTTTCCAGTGCGTCAGCTCTTCGTATCTGGGCAAAGTATTGAAGCTGCAGCTTCAGAATCAGTCCTTCAATGAATATTCAGGGTTGATTTCCTTTAGGATTGACTAGTTTGATCTCCTTGCAATCCAAGGGACTCTCAAGAGTCTTCTACAGCACCACAATTTAAAAGCATCACTTCTTTGGCACTCAGCCTTCTTTATGGTCCAACTCGCACATCTGTACCTAACTACTGGAAAAACCATAGCTTTGACTATATGGAGTTTTGTAGGCAAAGTGATGGCTCTGCTGTGGCTGTTGGTCCACCATTAGCCAGGGGGCAAGGATCTTTGTTGCAATAGATGCAGGGCCAACAACCCAGAATTACTTAGAACTTTTGGTGAGTCTTCTGGAATCTCACCACCTACTGGCTACCTTTTCCTGTCTCTTCTCCTTTCTGTCAGAAATAACTGCTCTCTATGCAGTATTCTTACCTGGGAAATCCCATGGACAAAGCAGCCTGGCAGGCCACAGTCCATTGGGTCGCAAAAGAGTCAGACACAACTTGGCCTCTAACCAAAAACAGGGTGTGTGTGTGCTTGCTTCTTCAGTCGCTTCAGTCATGTCTGATTCTTTGAGACCCCATGGACTGCAGCCCACCAGGCTCCTCTGTCCATGGGATTCTCCAGGCAAGATTAATAGAGTGGGTTGCCATGACCTTCTCCAGGGGATCGTCCTGACCCAGGGATTGAACCCGTTGCTCCTGTGTCTGCTGCATTGCAGGCATATTCTTTACTCCCTGAACCACCATTGAAAGCTCCAAGGTAGTAACTACCTTTTGGGCTCACCTCATTCACAGGGTACACTCATCCTCCTAGCCCCCGGTCTTCCCTCCAGCTCTAATGTCTGGGTAAAACCAACCTCAGTCACACCTTCACCCTAAACACAGATAGGTTCCAGCTCAGACATCAACCCAGGACCGCTGGAAGGACAGCTCCGTTCTCATACTCCTGCTCCCAACTCAGAAACAGCCAACTCGGATCCTCCGAATAGAGAACCGACGTTTGACACCACCACACATGGCACAGGAAAATCTCCCCAGCAAACAGTAGTTCAAAAAGCTGGAACCTCCAGGCTTTCTTATTAGAGTCAACTCCACAGACTTTCGAGTTGTCCACCAGGAGGCCGGTCCCGCCAATCCAGGCCGAACAGAGCCTTCGGCGGGTCTCCGCAACCCCGGGGAGCTCTCTCACCATTGTGACGTGTTCTGGACCTTTCTGCGTCCTTCCTTCATCTCCAACGACCAGTGCTGGTCAGTGCAACGGACACCGAAGGGCTACCGTGAACACAGAAGGGTAGGGAACACACTACCGGGGAGCCCAGGTAAGGATGAAGGAAGTCTTAGCTCTTGAGGTGCATCGCCCCGCCCACCGGCCTCAGAGGCCTCCTGGTTGGACAGATCCCAATACCCGCGCCTTACGCCTAAGTGATGAGCTACGGACGATGGGATGGGACCTGCAACCTTCTGGCACTTTTGATCTGTGACAGAACTATTTCCTGGCCTGGGATCGCCTCTGCTGTCTTCTGGGGTTCCTTCTGCAATGGGATTCTTGATTCTGTTTCAAGGTGGAGCAAGTACAGATGAGAGAGTGGCCCACACCAGAGCAGACTGGAGCAAGGAAGCCTTATGTCCTCCAGGGGTCAAGGCTTGATGTAAGCCTGTGTGGCAACTCATGGAACTGTGCTTCTTCTTAAAAAAGCAGAGGCAGTCCCTCGTGGTCCAGTGGTTAAGAGTCGTCTTGCCAATGCAGGTAACACAAGTTTGATCCCAAGCTCGGGAAGATCCCACAGGCCTCTGGGCCACTGAGCCGGAGGGTCACAACTACTGAGCCCCCTGAGCAACAAAAGAAGCCACTGCAATGAGGAGCCCAGACAACACAATTAGAGAAAGCCCGCATGCAGCAATGAAGACCAAGCAGGGTAAGAAAGAAAGAAAAGAAAAGCAGACCCTTAAATATGAACTCATCAGGTAAAATAAAACATACCTACTGTATAGAAATATTGTATAGGAACCTGGAATGTCAGGTCCATAAATCAAGGCAAATTGGAAGTGGTCAAACAAGAGATGGCAAGAGTGAATGTCGACATTCTAGGAATCAGCGAACTAAAATGGACTGGAATGAGTGAATTTAACTCAGATGACCATTATATCTACTACTGTGGGCAGGAATCCCTCAGAAGAAACGGAGTAGCCATCATGGTCAACAAAAGACTCTGAAATGCAGTACTTGGATGCAATCTCAAAAACGACAGAATGATCTCTGTTCGTTTCCAAGGCAAACCATTCAATATCACAGTAATCCAAGCCTATGCCCCAACCGGTAATGCTGAAGAAGCTGAAGTTGAATGGTTCTATGAAGACCTACAAGACCGTTTAGAACTAACACCCAAAAAAGATGTCTTTTTCATTATAGGGGACTGGAATGCAAAAGTAGAAAGTCAAGAAACACCTGGAGTAACAGGCAAATTTGGTCTTGGAATATGGAACGAAGCAGGGCAAAGACTAATAGAGTTTTGCCAAGAAAATGCATTGGTCATAACAAACACCCTCTTCCAACAACACAAGAGAAGACTCTACACATGGACATCATCAGATGGTCAACATTGAAATCAGATTGATTATATTCTTTGCAGCCAAAGATGGAGAAGCTCTGTACAGTCAACAAAAACAAGACCAGGAGCTGACTGTGGCTCAGATCATGAACTCCTTATTGCCAAATTCAGATTTAAATTGAAGAAAGCAGGGAAAACCACTAGACCATTCAGGTATGACCTAATTCAAATCCCTTATGATTATACAGTGGAAATGAGAAATATATTTAAGGGCCTAGGTCTGATAGATAAGAGTGCCTGATGAACTATGGAATGAGGTTTGTGACATTGTACAGGAGACAGGGATCAAGACCATCCCCATGGAAAAGAAATGCAAAAAAGCAAAATGGCCTCTGAGGAGGCCTTATAAATAGCTGCAAAAAGAAGAGAAGTGAAAAGCAAAGGAGAAAAGGAAAGATATAAGCATCTGAATGCAGAGTTTCAAAGAATAGCAAGAAGAGATAAGAAAGCCTTCCTCAGTGATCAATGCAAAGAAATAGAGGAAAACAACAGAATGGGAAAGACTAGAGATCTCTTCAAGAAAATTAGAGACACCAAGGGAACATTTCATGCAAAGATGGGCTCGATAAAGGACAGAAATGGTATGGACCTAACAGAAGCAGAATATATTAAGAAAAGGTGGCAAGAATACACAGAAGAACTGTACAAAAAAGATCTTCACGACCCAGATAATCATGATGGTGTGATCACTCACCTAGAGCCAGACATCCTGGAATGTGAAGTCAAGTGGGCCTTAGAAAGCATCACTATGAACAAAGCTAGTGGAGGTGATGGAATTCCAGTTGAGCTATTTCAAATCCTGAAAGATGATGCTGTGAAAGTGCTGCACTTAATATGCCAGCAAATTTGGAAAACTCAGCAGTGGCCACAGGACTGCAAAAGGTCAGTTTTCATTCCAATCCCAAAGAATTCAATGCCAAAGAATGCTCAAACTACCGCACAATTGCACTCATCTCACATGCTAGTAAAGTAATGTTCAAAATTCTCCAAGCCAGGCTTCAGCAATACGTGAACTGTGAACTTCCTGATGTTCAAGCTGGTTTTAGAAAAGGCAGAGGAACCAGAGACCAAATTGCCAACATCCACTGGATCATGGAAAAACCAAGAGAGTTCCAGAAAAACATTTCTTTCTGCTTTATTGACTATGCCAAAGCCTTTGACTGTGTGGATCAGAATAAACTGTGGAAAATTCTTCAAGAGATGGGAATACCAGACCACCTGACCTGCCTCTTGAGAAATCTGTATGCAAGTCAGGAAGCAACAGTTAGAACTGGACATGGAACAACAGACTGGTTCCAAATAGGAAAAGGAGTATGTCAAGGCTGTATATTATCACCCTGCTTATTTAACTTCTATGCAGAGTACATCATGAGAAATGCTGGACTGGAAGAAACACAAACTGGAACCAAGATTGGTGGGAGAAATATCAATAACCTCAGATATGCAGATGACACCACCCTTATGGCAGAAAGTGAAGAGGAACTAAAAAGCCTCTTGATGAAAGTGAAAGTGGAAAGTGAAAAAGTTGGCTTAAAGCTCAACATTCAGAAAACGAAGATCATGGCATCTGATCCCATCACTTCATGGCAGATAGATGGGGAAACAGTGGAAACAGTGTCAGACTTTATTTTTGGGGGCTCCAAAATCACTGCAGATGGTGACTGCAGCCATGACATTAAAAGACGCTTACTCCTTGGAAGGAAAGTTATGACCAACCTAGATAGCATATTCAAAAGCAGAGACATTACTTTGCCAACAAAGGTTCGTCTAGTCAAGGCTATGGTTTTTCCTGTGGTCATGTATGAATGTGAGAGTTGGACAGTGAAGAAGGCTGAGCGCCGAAGAATTGATGCTTTTGAACTGTGGTGTTGGAGAAGACTCTTGAGAGTCCCTTGGACTGCAAGGAGATCCAACCAGTCCATTCTGAAGGAGATCAGCCCTGGGATTTCTTTGGAGGGAACGATGCTGAAGCTGAAACTCCAATACTTTGGCCACCTCATGCGAAGAGTTGACTCATTGGAAAAGACTCTGATGCTGGGAGGGATTGGGGGCAGGAGGAGAAGGGGACGACAGAGGATGAGATGGCTGGATGGCATCACTGACTCGATGGATGTGAGTCTGAGTGAACTCCGGGAGTTAGTGATGGACAGGGAGGCCTGGCGTGCTTGGGAAACACTTGTTCCTGAAATTGCAGGCTGGAGACTTTATGTTCTGAAGGAAGCCAATGATGAAACCCTTACATATTTTATAATCATAGAAAAGTTCATCATCAAAGTATCACGGACTTTGGTGAACTCCCTTCTAAACTGTAGCTCTTAACCTGTTCCTAAGGGCAGTAAGTCCCAGGGTATACTGTTAAGCTGTGATGAGAAAGAGTTTTTTCTGGTAGTTAGCTGCCCTGTGTGTTCTAAAATTTGGCTGGAAGGACCCTAAGAGACCCAGTATAGGGATTTTGTGGTCTAAGATATCTTTTAAAATTGATTTTTGACTGTGCTGGGTCTTCATTGCTGCATGTGGGTTTTCTCTAGTTGTGATGAGTGGGCTTCTGACTGTGATGGCTTCTCTTCAGAACATGGCCTCTACAGCACAAGCTCAGTAATTGTGGTGAAAGAGCTTGGTTGTCCTGTGGCCTGTGGGATCTTCCTGGACCAGGGATTGAACCCATCTGAGTCTATTGCATTGGCAGGTGAATTCTTAACCACTTGACCACTAGGGAGGTCCCTAATGCATTGTTTGCTTCTTCCCCATAAGAAGGGGAAGAGGTCTAAGTTTGAAACCACTTTCTACCTGCATCAAGTTTTATATATAGAGAAGAAAAAACAGAGTATGTAATAATTATTACACAACTTAAAGGCAGTGTTTCTGCAGAAGAATATTTATTTTGAGGCAAGTGCATGTGACTTCTTCTAAAGACCTGGAGGACACTGGGACAGTGTGGCCAGCTGGGCTTTGTTAATTGTTTGAGTTCTACAGGTCACTTGACCTCTGATGGTAGGTGATAGGGCTAGAAAAATGCTTCCAGTTCTTAATTGTGTGTGTTTTTTTTTTTTTTTCTTTTTTAACAATCCTTTAAAATTTAATTTTTAGCTCAACTGGATCTTCCTTGCTGCATGGGCTTTTCTCCAGTTGTGGTGTGTGGGCTTCTCATTGTAGGGGCTTCTCTTGTTGTGAAGAATGGGCTTCAGGCACAGGGGCCTCAGCAGTTGTGGCACATGGGCTCAGTAATTGCGAATCCTGGGTTCTAGAGTACAGGCTTAGTAGTTGTGGCAAAAGGCCTTAGTTACTCCTCAGCACGTGGAATCTTCCTGAAACAGGAATCAAACTCATTTCCTCTACGTTGGCAGGTGGATTTTTTGCCACTGAGCCACCACAAAAGCCCATTCATTGTGTTTTTAATCATTAAAACCTCATGCAGTCTTTATCATTGGCATCATGGGATACTGTAAATTTTGGATCATCAGGAAGAAGATGAATGATTTTTTTTTTTTTACAAGAAATGGATGTCCCTAGATATTTATAAAGCATTTCTGTCATTTCCCTACATTCTCTGGAATCTGTCATGATTCCATGATTGTGAGAGTTCCATGATTTTGATATAATTAATAATGTGATCACAGATATGATGTGTAAGTAAATAATTTTTGTTTCTTCGTGATGCTGTTACATTATTGAGGAAGTGTGGAAAGTAAGTTTACTTATGATCAAATCAAATAACTTTGTAAACAACAGAATTGTAGGTAACCTTCCTATATATGGATTCTGGGTATCTAGTTCTGTCAGTCTCATGCTTCTTACTGTGCACATATTTTGGGTGTTTTAGGACTTACTGACCTTTGGGGATGTGGCTGTGAACTTCACCTTGGAGGAGTGGGTTTTACTAGATTTTTCACAGAGGAAACTCTACAGAGATGTGATGTGAGAAAACTTCAGGAACATGGTCTCAGTAGCTAATAATGAAGAAGTTCCCTTCATTGGTCAACTAGAGAACAGCTGTTTCTTACCTGTCTGTATTATTCAAAGATGTGGAATTTTAAAAGATGTAAACAAAAGAAATAGCCCTGTCTGCAAATTTATTCTTTGAAAATATTTATGAAAAATATTTTCTTAAATGTGACATAAATTCAGTGTTTTCAGTGTAGTTCGTTAGATTCATAAACTCCATATTTCACATCACTTTTTAGTAGAAAGGTTGACATTCTATTGTTAAACATACAATTTATTCAATTTTTAATAATACTCACAAGGTAGAAAAGCTCACTATTTCTATATGTCATAATAAATAAAATAAATGTAAAATAATAAATTATTAATGTTGTTCTCATGATTTATATAAGTCCTATCATTGAAGAGTCTCTCTGAAAGTAAATATAGTTTGTGCAGAGAAGACTTCAACCTTATTCCAACTCTCAGTCTGAAGAAGAAAACTGCTGGCTTAAAACCATGGAAATGCAGTCATGTGGAAAAACCTTCATGAATCATTCATCCCTTACTAGACACAAGAAATGTCACACTGAAGACAAACCAAGAGAGCATCTAAAGTACTGTGAGAAGGTATGTAAATGTAAAGAATGTGGGAAGGCATTCATTTCTCCCAGTGCTCTCAGAACACATGAAAGGAGTCACACGGGAAAGAAACTCTATGAATATTACCAATGTGGAAAAGTCTTTAGTATCAAAATTCCTTCCAACTATGCTAAAGAACTCCCACAAGACAGAAACCTTACAACTGTAAAGAATGTGGGAAAGCCTTCATGTGGCAAGTAACTTTTTGAAAACACATGGTAACCCATACTAGAGGTTTACCTTATAAATGTCAGAAAGGAGAGAAAGCATTCCTTTATCCCATTTTTCTTCAAATACATGAAAGGAGTCACACTGTAGAGAAACCCCATGAATGTAAACAATGTGGAAAAGTCTTTCCATATAAAAATCATTGCAAATACACGAAAGAACTCACAGAAGGGAGAAATCCTAGGAATGTGGGGAATCCTTTTTGTGTAAAACAACTTTTCAAAAACACATGGTAACACACCCTGGAGATTTCTTTTATAAATGTCAGAAATGTGAGAAAGCATTCATTTCTCCCAGTTGTCTTAGAATGCATGAAAATAGTCACAATGAAGAGAAACCCTATTAATGTAAACAGTGTGGCAAAACCTTTAAAAGTCCTAGAACTATCCAAATACATGAAAGAATTCACAGAGGTGAGAAAAGCTATGAATGTAACCTGTGTGGTAAAATCTTCAATTATTTCAGTGCCTTCCAATCACAGGAGAGACACCATATGTATGTAAAACATGTTCTAAAGTATTGAGTAGTACCTGCTCGCTTCAAAACCATGAAAGAATCTACACTGGAGAAAAACCCTATAAGTGTAAGGAATGTGGGAAAACCTTCACATTGAATATAACCCTTCAGATACACATGATGACACATACTGGAGATGGACTTTATACATGTAAAGAATGTGAGAAAGTATTCATTAATCCCAGTTCTCTTAAAATACATGAAAGTAGTCATACTGGAGAGAGACCCTATCAGTGTCAATGTGGTAAAACTTTTAGAACACAAAATGTTTTCAGAGTTCATGAAAGTACTCACAGTAGAGGAAGACCCCTACAAATGTAAAATATTTGTGAAAATGTTCACTTCCAGTTATGTTCAAGCACATAAATTAATTCACACTGGACAGAAATGCTGTCAATGACAGGAATGTGGGAAATCCTTCATTTGTCTCTCAACATTCAAAGACAAATTAGACTACACACTGGACAGAAATTATACAAATGTGAAGAATGTGGGGAAGGCTTTTCTGATCTTAGTTGTGTATGAAGGTATTAAGGATTTACTAGTTAAAACCTTGATTTTAGGGCTTCCCTAAAGAAGCTGTAAAGAGCAATATAGCATAGGAACCTGGAATGTCAGGTCCATGAATCAAGGCAAATTGGAAGTGGTCAAACAAGAGGTGGCAAGAGTGAATGTCGACATTCTAGGAATCAGCAAACTAAGATGGACTGGAATGGGTGAATTTAACTCAGATGACCATTAAATCTACTACTGCGGGCAGGAATCCCTCAGAAGAAATGGAGTGGCCATCATGGTCAACAAAAGAGTCCGAAATGCAGTACTTGGATGCAATCTCAAAAACGACAGAATGATCTCTGTTCGTTTCCAAGGCAAACCATTCAATATCACAGTAACCCAAGTCTATGCCCCAACCAGTAACGCTGAAGAAGCTGAAGTTGAATGGTTCTATGAAGACCTACAAGACCTTTTAGAACTAACACCCCAAAAAGATGTCCTTTTCATTATAGGCGACTGGAATGCAAAAGTAGAAAGTCAAGAAACACCTGGAGTAACAGGCAAATTTAGCCTTGGAATACGGAATGAAGCAGGGCAAAGACTAATAGAGTTTTGCGAAGAAAATGCACCGGTCATAACAAACACCCTCTTCCAACAACACAAGAAAAGACTCTATACATGGACATCACCAGATGGTCAACACCAAAATCAGACTGATTATATTCTTTGCAGCCAAAGATGGAGAAGCTCTACACAGTCAGCAAAAACAAAACCGGGAGCTGACTGTGGCTCAGACCATGAACTCCTTATTGCCAAATTCAGACTTAAATTGAAGAAAGTAGGGAAAACCACTAGACCATTCAGCTATGACCTAAATAAAATCCCTTATGATTATACAGTGGAAGTGAGAAATAGATTTAAGGGCCTAGATCTGATAGATAGAGTGCCTGATGAACGATGGGATGAGGTTCGTGACATTGCACAGGAGACAGGGATCAAGACCATCCCCATGGAAAAGAAATGCAAAAAAGCAAAATGGCTGTCTGGGGAGGCCTTACAAATAGCTGTGAAAAGAAGAGAAGTGAAAAGCAAAGGAGAAAAGGAAAGATATAAGCATCTGAATGCAGAGTTCCAAAGAATAGCAAGAAGAGATAAGAAAGCCTTCCTCAGCGATCAATGCAAAGAAATAGAGGAAAACAACAGAATGGGAAAGACTAGAGATCTCTTCAAGAAAACCAGAGATACCACAGGAACACTTCATGCAAAGATGGGCTCGATAAAGGACAGAAATGGAATGGACCTAACAGAAGCAGAAGATATTAAGAAGAGATGGCAAGAATACACAAAAGAACTGTACAAAACAGATCTTCATGACCCAGATAATCACGATGATGTGATCACTGACCTAGAGCCAGACATCCTGGAATGTGAAGTCAAGTGGGCCTTGGAAAGCATCACTATGAACAAAGCCAGTGGAGGTGATAGAATTCCAGTTGAGCTGTTCCAAATCCTGAAAGATGATGCTGTGAAAGTGCTGCACTCAATATGCCAGCAAATTTGGAAAACTCAGCAGTGGCCACAGGACTGGAAAAGGTCAGTTTTCATTCCAATCCCAAAGAAAGGCAATGCCAAAGAATGCTCAAACTACCACACAATTGCACTCATCTCACACGCTAGTAAAGTAATGCTCAAAATTCTCCAAACAAGGCTTCAGCAATATGTGAACCGTGAACTTCCTGATGTTCAAGCTGGTTTTAGAAAGGGCAGAGGAACCAGAGATCAAATTGCCAACATCTGCTGGATCATGGAAAAAGCAAGAGAGTTGCAGAAAAACATCTCTTTCTGCTTTATTGACTATGCCAAAGCCTTTGACTGTGTGGATCAGAATAAACTGTGGAAAATTCTTCAAGAGATGGGCGTACCAGACCACCTGATCTGCCTCTTGAGAAATTTGTGTGCAGGTCAGGAAGCAACAGTTAGAACTGGACATGGAACAACAGACTGGTTCCAAATAGGAAAAGGAGTCCGTCAAGGCTGTATATTGTCACACTGTTTATTTAACTTCTATGCAGAATACATCATGAGAAACGCTGGACTGGAAGAAACACAAGCTGGAATCAAGATTGCCGGGAGAAATATCAATAACCTCAGATATGCAGATGACACCACCCTTATGGCAGAAAGTGAAGAGGAACTCAAAAGCCTCTTGATGAAAGTGAAAGTGGAGAGTGAAAAAGTTGGCTTAAAGCTCAACATTCAGAAAACAAAGATCATGGCATCCGGTCCCATCACTTCATGGCAAATAGATGGGGAAACAGTGGAAACAGTGTCAGACTTTATTTTTGGGGGCTCCAAAATCACTGCAGGTGGTGACTGCAGCCATGAAATTAAAAGACACTTACTCCTTGGAAGGAAAGTTATGACCAACCTAGACAGCATATTCAAAAACAGAGACATTACTTTGCCAACAAAGGTCCGTCTAGTCAAGGCTATGGTTTTTCCTGTGGTCATGTATGGATGTGAGAGTTGGACTGTGAAGAAGGCTGAGCGTTGAAGAATTGATGCTTTTGAACTGTGGTGTTGGAGAAGACTCTTGAGAGGCCCTTGGACTGCAAGGATATTCAACCAGTCCATTCTGAAGGAGATCAGCCCTGGGGTTTCTTTGGAAGGAATGATTCTAAAGCTGAAACTCCAGTACTTTGGCCACCTCATGCGAAGAGTTGACTCATTGGAAAAGACTCTGATGCTGGGAGGGATTGGGGGCAGGAGGAGAAGGGGACGACAGAGGATGAGATGGCTGGATGGCATCACTGACTCGATGGACGTGAGTCTGAGTGAACTCTGGGAGTTGTTGATGGACAGGGAGGCCTGGCGTGCTGCGATTCATGGGGTCGCAAAGAGTCGGACATGACTGAGCGACTGATCTGTTCTGATAAATCTAAGTAAATTGTGAGACAATAAAAAGCAGCAAGAAAAAAAAAAAAGGACTTCTATGCCAGTGAACACTTTCTGAAAGACTACACTCCTTTTACAAAACATTAATTTTATAAAACTATAGTGATATATAGTGTTGTATTAATTTTTGGCTATATAGCAAAATGATTCAGTTATACATATATTGTTTTTATATTTTATTCAATATCAGAATCACAGGATATTTAATACAGTACCCTATGCTATACAGTAGGACCTTGTTGTCTATCTGTTCTATGTATAATAGTTTGCATCTTCCAATTTCAAACTCCCAATTCATCCCTCCCTCCATCCCTTCTCCCCTTGGCAACCACAAGTCTGTTTTCTAGATAAGATTATCTGTGACATATTTTAGATTCCACATATAAGTGATATCATCTGGTATTCGGCTTTGTCTTCTTAATGTACTTCACTTAGTATCATAATCTATAGGTTAATTCATGTTGTGCAAATGGGATTATTCTTTTTTATGACTGAGTAGTATCCCATGGCATATTATTGTTGTTGTTGTTCAGTCGCTCAGTTGTGTCTGACTCTTTGTGACCCCATGGACTGCAGCATGCCAGGCTTCCTTGATGCTGGTAATGATTGAAGGCAGGAGGAGAAGGTGATGACAGAGGATGAGATGGTTGAATGGCATCACCAATTCAATGGACATGAGTTTGAGCAAACTCTGGGATATAGTGAAGGATAGGGAAGCCTGGTGTGTTGTAGTCCATGGGGTCGCAAAGAGTTGGACACAATTGAGCAACTGAACAACAACAAACTTAGGACTCAGCAGGGCAAGATCATTGGGAAGTTTCAAAATCAACTTTCAGCAAAGAACTTCCTATGGGATAGCTGTTCCCAGTAGAAAATAGGGAGGAGAAAGGATTTCTTTGACCTACTTTGCAAGTAATTATTCTTGGCTTTCTGCTCATCTAACATATTCACATACTGCCTTCCCCCCAGCCCCCACCGGTCCTGCAAAATTTCCATCCACTACTTGGCAGTGCAAATAGGATAAACAATTAAAATATTGGGTGTGTATGAAATGCATGGTGGAGGCAAGTAATTTATAGATCATTTGAATCGCAAAGTTTAATTTGGAAATGAGGGAAGCAATCTGGAAATTTTATGATTTCTAGCCCTGCAAAATGTGGGGGCTAAGGTCTTCAATTTCAGATTCTGCACCCCCAAAATTTTGGATGCTCAAGTGGAAAGCAGGTTTTCCCTGGGCAGAAAGGAGGGGCTGGGATTGATGAGAAAACAGCTAATCCTGCCATCTAACCATGGAAATGAGTCCCTATAGTCACCTTAAGACCGGGAGCTGACTGTAGCTCAGATCATGAACACCTTATGGCAAAATTCATACTTAAATTGAAGATAGTAGGGAAAACAACTAGACCATTCAGGTTTGATCTAAATCAAATCCCTTATGATTATACAGTGGAAGTGACAAATAGATTCAAGGGATTAAATCTGATAGACAGAGTGCCTGAAGAACTATGGACAAAGGTTCATAATGTTGTAAAGGAGGCATTGACCAAAACCATCTCAAGGAAAAAGAAATGGAAGAAGGCAAAATGCTTGTCTGAAGAGGCTTTGCAAATAGCTGAGGAAAGAAGTGAAATGAAAAAAAAAAAGGAGGGGAGAAAAGGAAAGATATACCCAACTGAATGCAGAGTTCCAGAGAAAAGCAAGGAGGGATAAGAACGCCTTCTTTAATGAACAATGCAAAGAAGTAGAGGAAAACAATAGAGTGGGAAAGACTAGAAACCTCTTAAAGAAAATTAGAAATACCAAGGGAACATTTCATGCAAAGATGGTCATGATAAAGGACAGAAGGAACTAACAGAAGCAGAAGAGATTAAGTAGAGGTGGCAAGAATATACAGAAGAACTATACAAAAAAGGTCTTAATGACATGAATAACCAGAATAGTGTGGTCACTCACCTAGAACCAGACATCTTGGAGTGTGAAGTCAAATGAGCCTTAAAGAGCATTACTACAAACAAAGCTAGTGAAGGTGATGGAATTCCAGCTGAACTATTTAAAACTATAAAAGATGATGCCATTAAAGTGCTATACTTGATATGTTGGCAAATTTGGAAAACTCAGGAGTGGCCACAGGACTAGAAAAGGTCAGTTTTCATTCCAATCCCAAAGAAAGGCAATGCCAAAGAATGTTCAAACTACCTAACAATTGTCCTCATTGATCTCAGTATGTAAGAATGAAGAAATTTCCTCCTTTTTTTTCAATGAGAGAACAAGTTTTTTACATCAGTATTGTTCAAAGATGTGGAATGTGGAAATGGAGGACATTGGTAAAGAAAGTAGAGGAAAAAAACAAAGAAATTCCCTGGCAGTTTTGTGATTAGGCCTTAACACTTTCAATTGTGTGGCCCGAGTTCAACCACTATCAGGGAACTATTAATAATATCCCTCAAGCTGCACAGTGTGGTGAAAAACAGAAAAAGAAAAAAAAGAAACTGAGTTGTGTCACACAGCTCATCATGGACCTAATATTTCATGATTTTCCTGTAATTTCTAATACTTTGAGAAATTTTTCTAGGTCTGCATTTCAGGATCAAGCCAGAAAGATCTTGACATTGAAGATCAGGAGGAAAACCAGGGGAGAAAATTTAGGTGAGCCATACTCAAAACACAAAACATGTCTCATGTGAAAAGTGTGGTCTGTGATGAAAATTTTAAAAGAAGCAGAGAAAGAAATAGCCCTGTCTTCAAATTTAGTTTTTTTATGAAAAATATTTTGATGTGATATAAATGGTCAGTGTTTCCAATACAGTTCATGTGCCATCAGAATTCATAAAGCCTGTATTTCAACATCACTTTTTAATAGAAAGGTTGAGGTTCCATTGTAGAAAATTCAGTATATTCAACTTGTAACAATTCATAGAACATAGAAAAACTCACTATTTTTGTAAATCATAATAAATACAATAAATGGACGCCCTGCCTACGAGGGGAGTGGCAGAAGCGGGTAAAGCCCTGCGTTTCCAAGGCATCCATGGTCACTGTCATCTCAGTCCCCTGGGCCTCAGCCACAGCCTCGTAGCTGCCCTCCAGCTTCTGCTGCAGCCTCTCCTCCACCAGTCTGTCTTCCACAAACTGCGGCCACACGCGCGCTTCCAAGTGCAAGGCGCACGGCACGCACGGCGCCAGGGTTTCCTCTCCTCCCTCACCGAGACGCCTTCCACCGTGAAAAAAAAAAAAAATACAATAAATGTAAAATAATAAATTAATAATGTTCTTCTCGTGATTTACAGAAGTACTATGATAGAGAGTCTCTCTGAAAGAAAAGACATTAGTTCATGCAGAGAAGACTTTAACCTTATTTCAATATGCAATCTGAAGAAAAACATTGATTTGAAACCATTGGATTACACTGCATATGGAAAAACCTACAAGCATCATTCATCCCTTACTAGACACGAGAAATGTCACATTGATGATAAATGAAGAGAGCCTGAAAAGTGCCCTGAGAAGGTATATAAATGGGAAGAGTGTGGGAAGACATTCGTTTCTCCCAGTGATCTCAGAACACATGAAAGGAGTTACACTGGAGAGAAACCCTACTAATGTTATGAGTGTGGAAAAGTCTTTCCATATCAAAAATCCTTTGACAGCACAAAAGAAGTAACATAGGGGAAAAGCCCTATGAATGTAAATAAACAATGTGGGAAAGTCTTCATGTGGCAAATAACTTTTCAAAAACACATGGTACCACACACACTGGAGATTTACCTTATAAATGTCAGAAATATGAGAAAGCATTAATTTATCCTAGTTTTCTTAGAATACATGAAAGGAGTCACAATGGAGAGAAACCCTGTGAAGGTAAACAATGTGGAAAAACCTTTTAAAGCCCTGAAAGTATTCAAATACATGAAAGAGTTCACAAAGGCCTATGAATGCAAACAGTATGGTAAAACCTTCAGTTATTTCTGTTTCTTTCAAGCACACAAAAGACTGCACATAGGAGAGATACTGTATATAGGTAAAACATGTTCTAAAGAACTGAGTAATGCTTGGTCTCTTTGAGAACATGAAAGAATCCATTCTGGAAAAAAGCCCTGAGTGTAAAGAATGTGGGAAAGCCTTCAGAGTGAAGCCTACTCTTCAGAAACACATGAACACACACACTGGAGAGGGACCTTATAAATGTAAAGAATGTGAGAGCATTCATTAATTCCATTTCTCATAAAACACATGAAAGGAAACACACTGGAGAGAAACCCGTATCAATGTTATAGAAAGTTTTGTAAGTTCATTTGAGAACCCATACTAGATAAAATACCTATGAGTGTAAAATACATGGGGAAACCTTAACTTCCATTTAGGTTCAAGTGCATGAAAGAATTGACACTGGACAGAAACCCTATCAATTTGACAGGAATGTTGGGAATCCTCCATTTGTCTCTCAACCATTCAAAGACACATGAGACTACACACTGGATGGAAATCATATAAAATGTAAAAATTGTAGGAATGGCTATTCTAATCTTAGTGTATGAAAACATAGGAGGATTCAGTAGTTAAAACCTTGGTTGTGAACAGCCTGGGAAGCACTTAATTGGCATATATCATTACATATAAAAACAGAGAGGAAATATACATGTAAGTAACATGAGAAACTTGATGGAAAGCAATCCAGGTGTCATGTTCCAGAAAGTGTTCAATATGAAAGAGTTGTTTTATTGTTGTTTATTATTAATTGTTTTTGGCCATGCCATTGGCATGTGGGATCTTAGTTCCCTGACCAGGGATTGAACCTGTGCCCCCTGCAGTGGAAGCTCAAACTCTTCAATAGTCTGCCAAAAAAGTCCTGAAAGAGAGTTGTTTTAAAACTTTACAGGGACTTCCCTGGTAGTCTAGTGGTTAAGACTCCATGGCCCCAATGCTGGAGGCCAGAGTTTGATCCTTGTTCAGAAAACTAGACCCCAGATGCCACAAAAAGAGAGAGAGAGAGACCCTGCATACTGCAATGAAGATTCCTTGTGCCGCAACTAAGAGAACAACCAAAAAAAAATTTTATAAAAATGTTATGACTCTAAAGATGTTTCCTCAAGTGTATATTTGAATGGTGAAACCAGAGTCTTAACCGCTGGATTGCCACAGAAGTTCCAAAAGAGTTGCATTAAAGTTTTAAAATATGCTGTGCTTATTGAAAATCTTTCTTCAGGTGTATCCTTAAATGATGGATTTTTACTAAGTTTAGAAATGAATATTAACATGATTTAATTCTATAAGTTGTCTTCCAACAATAGCAGTACATAAGGTTTAAAGGTAGTGCTTTCTCCTTTAATCAGATAAGTGATTTTTTTCCTTTTATATTTGCAAACTGTTGAAGTCATCGGTGAATTTAAGTATTTTTAGTATGCAGTGAGGCTTCAATTTTTAAAATGTTCTGTTTATTTTCTGTTAATGGGTCATTGAAAAATGACAGTTTGGTATTTTTAGGGATTTTCCTAGTAGTTTCATGTGGCAATTCTTGGACATTTGTAATTACAAATATTTTACTGGGAAAGATGCCTTTTGCTGGTTGTGCACTTAGGAGTCTTTTGTCATTTTCCATTCTATTAAAAACTTGAAATAAATAACTAGGATGTCAAAGAGTATACTGTTATGTAAATTATGACTTTTTTTTCCTATTTGCTTTTTGTGTTTCCTTCTGACTAGTATTTGTTGAATAGACTGTGGGACTTGTAATAATACACAAAATCTAGAGTTGGAGATATCTTGCTTGTGAGTAATATTAGGACCCAGACTTTTCAGAATCCATCCCATTTGTGGTTCATATCAGCATTCACCAATAGCCCACCTGTGTGTGATTTAAAAGCAGATGCAAATAAGACATTCCTCAGATACTGGAGTCTGACACTGGGAGAGAGGCAGAATATAGGAACTTCAAGAACACCATCTTCCAGCTTATTTTCTAGATTCTGTGTCCTTGTAGTCAGGAGTAACCTCAATAGCAGCAACCAATGTTTGATTTCCATTTTTATAGATGTCTTATCCCCTGATGTCATCACAGCTTCCACATCAAAGATCTCCAGCAGAGTTTGAATCTTTTCTGTGAGGCGTCTTGTGTCCACTACAAAAATATTTCAGAGTTTTATGGTTGGGAATATCTGATTCCACTCTTCTCTGGGTTATATCTTTGTTTCTCTAGTGCATTGTGAAATGCCATCCTTGACCCACTGTTTCCATGTGGGAAGAAGCACCTTCCTTCTGTCAGGAAGGCTGTGGGTGTTTCCTGTTACTTGTAACTGAACATAAGTCTTCAATGTGTTTTTATCATATTTTATTCTCAATGTCTAGAACTAATTTTTTGTGAAACAGTCATTTATGTACTCATTTCAAATACATACCAACCGTTTTTGAAGCATTTGTTAGCTAACACATGTTGTTTTCCATTTCCTCAAAGAATATATTAAAGTGCCCATCTTATTTATGAGTATCCTGAAAAATCTTGCAGTTTTCTTCCTTTAATCATTGTTCAGTATCAGTCAGTTTCATCCCATAAAAAGGAGGTCAGCTACATTATTCTTAGGTCATTTTCTTATTTTCAGTCACAATTTTTGTCAAAAAAGTAATTTGTTATTCATCATGGGTATTTTCAGTGCCATATTACCAGTGACCCATAAGATACACCTCTAGTCAAAGACTGTGATGAAATGAATTCCATTAAGAATGATTACAGGATTGTCTGTGTTGTTCTCACTCCATTCAGTCCTCACAGATCAGCAGCTGCACTCTTAAACAGCCTCAGATGCTTTCCCTCTGTCCCAAACAATTATTGCCCTGATGTGGGGAATCCGACCCTGCTTCAGTTCCCCCACCCTTACAGAATTAACTTATACAGTTTTCATTTCTAAAATTAGGAGAAGTTCACCATTCCAAGATACACTTGAGGAAAGATCCTTAGTAAATACAACATAAACAACATAAAGTTTTAAAACTTTTTCATATTGAAGATCTGGAACATGAGGCATGGATTACTTTCTATCAACTTATCTCATTGTGGGATTTCCCTGGTGGTCAAGTGGCTAAGACTCCACATTCTCAATCCAGGGGGCCTGGTTTCCATCCCTGTTTAGGGAACTTCACCCCACATCCCTCAACTAAATGTTCCCATTTGGCAACTAAAACAAATAAAACTTCATCCAGCATGCCCCAACAAAGATCAAAAATGCCCTGTGCCACAACTAAGACTTGACTTAGCCAAACAAATATTTGTTAAACACTTTGCAATATTTATTCATTTATTTTATTTGGTTGGTCTTAGTGGCAGCACACTTCCTTGCAGCATGTAGGATCTTTCATTGTGACCTTTAGGCTTCTCTCAGGTCGTGGTATGAGGGCTTAGTTCTCCCATGAGGAACTGTATCCTTGTCCCCTGCTTGTGGATTCTTAACCCATGAGGCACCTAAAGTAATTTTTTTAAGTTGACTATTGTGATGATTGCATCTACCTACAAATATTTGAAATCTATAAAATGTACACTTAATGGATGCCTTCTACAATATGTGTAATACATCTCAATAAAGCTGTTCAAATAAACCAATGCATGAAGTGTTTTTACAATGGAAAAGGGTTTTGCAGTGAAGTCTCTTGGGAACCAAAAGGAGTTTCCAGATTACTTAATACATACGTCACTTAGTTGCCTTCATTTTTTGTATGTGGTCCGAATGCTTAAGATCCACTCTTTTAGGACATTTCAATTGTACAATACAGTACATCAGATCATCATCATGCTGTAATCTTTAAATGCAGTTTTATTAGTCAGTGGTTGTTCTTCAGTTGCTAAGTCATGCCCGACTCTTTGTGACCCCATGGACTGCATCATGTCAGGCTTGCCACCTTCACTGTCTGTGGGAGTTTCCTCATATTCATGTCCATTGAATTGGTTATGCTATCTAACAATCTCATCCTCTGCTGCCCCCTTCTCCTTTTGCCTTCAGTCCTTCTCAGCATCAGGGACTTTTCCAATGAATCAACTAGGTATACCTCAATAAAGCTATGCCTATGGAGTGGGACAAGTTTCCAGATGCATTCCTATCTCACATACAATTGTTTTTCATTTATCAGTGGAAATAGGAGTACAACTGTCATATATATATAGATATAGATATAGATATAGATATTGCAAGGTTTTCTAGCCACAGGGAACATTGATTTAAAATTTCCCACATGCCAGGCTCTCAAAGCCAGATGATCCTCTGCTCCCTCTGTAAAACCATCATGGCCACTATGCAGCAGCAGGTACACATGAAACAATGAAATTAGGACACTCCTTAACACCATACCCAAAAATAAACTCACAATGGATTATAGACTTTCAAGTTAGGCTGGACACTATAAAACTCTTTGAGGAAAACAGACAGGATACTCTTTGTCATAAATCACAGCAATCTATTCTTTGGTCCACCTCCTAAAGTAATGAAAATAAAACCAAAAAATGGGATCTAATTAATCTTAAAAGTTTTTGCACAGCAAAGGAGACCATAAACAAAACAACCATCCTCAGAATAGGAGAAAATATGTGCAAATGAAGCAACCACATGGAATTAATCTCCAAAATATATGAACAGCAAATGCAACTGTATATAAAAAAAAAATCAGAAAAAAAAAATCAAAATATGTGAAGATCTAAATAGAGATTTCTACAACAAAGACATACAGATGGCCAAAAACACAAGAAAAGATGCACAGTATTACTAGTTGTTAAAGAAATGAAAATCAAAAGTACAAGGTTCAAAAGCGCCTCACACTGGTCAGAATGGCCATCATCAAAAGATTTACAAACAATATATGCTAGAGAGGGTGTGGAGAAAAGGGTACCTTCCTACACTGTTGTTTAGAATGTAAATTGGTACAGCCACTATGGAGAACACTATGGAAGGTCCTTAAAAAACTAAAAACAGAGTGCCTGAAGAACTATGGACAGAGGTTTGTGACATTGTACAGGAGGCAGTGATCAAGACGATCCCCAAGAAAAAGAAGTGCAAAAAGGCAAAATAGTTGTCTGAGGAGGCCTCACAAATAGCTGCGAAAAGTAGAGAAGCTGAAGGCAAAGGAGAAAAGGAAAGATATACCCATTTGAATTCAAAGTTCCAAAGAATAGCAAGGAGAGATAAGAAAGCCTTCCTCAGTGATCAATGCAAAGAAATAGAGGAAAACAACAGAATGGGAAAGACAAGAGATCGCTTCTATAAAATTAGAGATACCAAGGGAACATGTCATGCAAAGATGGCACAATAAAGGACAGAAATGGTATGGACCTAACAGAAGCAGAAGATATTAAGAGCTATCATAAGACCCAGAAAACCCACTCCTAGGCATATAGCTGGAGAAAATCATAATTTGAAAACACACCTGCATCCCGATGTTCACTGAAGCAGTATTTACAGTAGCCAGGACATGTAAACAACCCAAATGTTCATCAACAGGGGGATGGATAAAGAAAGTATGGTACACATACGTAATGGAATATCAGCCATTAAAAAAAAAAAAGAAAATAATGCCATTTGCAGCCACATGGATGGGCCATGAGATTATGCTGAGTGGAGTGGGTCAGACAGAGAAGGATGGATGTTGTGTGATGTCACTTATATGTAGAGTATAAAAAGGGGGTGCAAGTGAACTCGTTTGCAGGACAGATGGGCTGTGGAGAGCAAATGTATGGTTAATAGTGGATAAAGACAGAGGGATAAATTAGGAGACTGGGATGACATGTACACACTACTAAATGTGGAATATATAACTGATGGGGACCTCTTATGTAGACAAGGGAATTCTACCCTGTACTCTGTAATGGCCTATATGGGAGGAGAATCTAAGAAAAGAGTGTGTGTGTATATTTGTGTGGCTGATTCACTTGCTGTACACTTGAAGCTAGCACAGCATTGTAGATCAGCTATGCTCCAATAATAATTATAAATAAATAAAATTGCCTTCCAGTGTAAAACATACATCTGAGAAATTAAAGCATATACCTCACAGCCTGTGGTTTGACTGAGGTTTGTCCTAGCACACACACATGGCTGAGTGATTCAGAGCTCCTACCGGAGCCAATTCAGTTCAGTTCAGTTCAGTCACTCAGTCATGTCTGACTCTTTGCAACCCCATGAACCGTAGCACGCCAGGCCTCCCTGTCCATCACCAACACCCGGAGTCCACCCAAACCCATATCCATCGAGCTGGTGATGCCATCCAACCATCTGATCCTCTGTAATCCCCTTCTCCTCCTGCCTTCAATCATTCCCAGCATCAGGGTCTTTTCAAATGAGTCACTCTTCACATCAGGTGGCCAAAGTATTGGAGTTTCAGCTTCAACATCAGTCCTTCCAATGAACACCCAGGACTGATCTCCTTTAGGATGGACTGGTTGGGTCTCCTTGCAGTCCAAGGGACTCTCAAGAGTCTTCTCCAACACCACAGTTCAAAAGCATCAATTCTTCGGCGCTCAGCTTTCTTTATAGTCCAACTCTCACATCCATACATGACCACAGGAAAAACCACAGCCTTGACTAGACGGACCTTTGTTGGCAAAGTAATGTCTCTACTTTTGAGTATGCTATCTAGGTTGGTCATAACTTTCCTTACAAGGAATAAGTGTCTTTTAATTTCATGGCTGCAATCACCATCTGCAGTGATTTTGGAGCCCAGAAACATAAAGCCAGCCACTGTTTCCCCGTCTATGTGCCATGAAGTGATGGGATCAGATGCCATGATCTTCGTTTTCTGAATGTTGAGCTTTAAGCCAACTTTTCCACTCTCCTCTTTCACTTTCATCAAGAGGCTTTTGAGTTCCTCTTCACTTTCTGCCATAAGGGTGGTGTCATCTGCATATCTGAGGTTATTGATATTTCTCCCAGCAATCTTGATTCCAGCTTGTGTTTCTTCCAGTCCCACGTTTCTCATGATGTACTCTGCATATAAGTTAAATAAGCAGGGTGACAATATACAGCCTTGACAGACTCCTTTTCCTATTTGGAACCAGTCTGTTGTTCCATGTCCAGTTCTAACTGTTGCTTCCTGACCTGCATACAGATCTCTCAAGAGGCAGATCAGGTGGTCTGGTATGCCCATCTCTTTCAGAATTTTCCACAGTTTCTTGTGGTCCACATAGTCAAAGGCTTTGGCATAGTCAATAAAGCAGAAATAGATGTTTTTCTGCAACTCTCTTTCTTTTTTGATGATCCAGTGGATGTTGGCAATTTGATCTCTGGTTCTTCTTCCTTTTCTAAAACCAGCTTGAACATCTGGAAGTTCACGGTTCATGTATTGCTGAAGCCTGGCTTGGAGAATTGTAAGCATTACTTTGCTAGCGTGTAGACGAGTGCAACTGTATGGTAGTTTTGAGCATTCTTTGGCATTGCCTTTCTTTGGGATTGGAATGAAAACTGACCTTTTCCAGTCCTGTGGCCACTGCTGAGTTTTCCAAATTTGCTGGCATATTGAGTGCAGCACTTTCACAGCATCATCTTTCAGGATTTGAAATAGCTCAACTGGAATTCCATCACTTCCACTAGCTTTGTTTGTAGTGATGCTTCCTAAGGCCCACTTGACTTCACATTCCAGGATGTCTGGCTCTAGGTGAGTGATCACACCATCGTGATTATCTGGGTCATGAAGATATTTTTTGTACAGTTCTTCTGTGTATTCTTGCCACCCTTTCTTCATATCTTCTGCTTCTGTTAGGTCCCTACCATTTCAGTCCTTTATTGTGCCCATCTTTGCATGAAATGTTCCCTTGGTATCTCTAATTTTCTTGAAGAGATCGTTAGTCTTTCCCATTCTATTGTTTTCCTCTATTTTTTTACATTGATCGCTGAGGAAGGCTTTTTCTTATCTCTCCTGGCTATTCTTTGGAACTCTGCATTCAAATGGGTATATCTGTCCTTTTCTCCATTGCTTTTTGCTTCCCTTCTTTTCACATACAGCCATTTTGCTTTTTTGCATTTCTTTTTCTTCGGGATGGTCTTGATTCCTGTCTCCTGTACAATGTCATGAACCTCATCCCATAGTTCATCAGGCACTCTGTCTATCAGATCTAGTCCCTTAAATCTATTTCTCACTTCCACTATATAGTCGTAAGGGATTTGATTTAGGTCATACCTAAATGGTCTAGTGGTTTTCTCCACTTTCTTCAATTTCAGTCTGAATTTGGCAATAAGGAGTTCATGATCCTAGCCACAGTCAGCTCCCGATCTTGTTTTTGCTGACTGTATAGAGCTTCTCCATCTTTGGCTGCAAAAAATATAATCAATCTGATTTTGGTGTTGACCATCTGGTGATGTCCATGTGTAGAGTCTTCTCTTGTATTGTTGGAAGAGGGTGTTTGCTATGACTAGTGCGTTCTCTTGGCAGAACTCTATTAGCCTTTACCCTGCTTCATTCTGTACTCCAAGGCCAAATTTGCCTGTTACTCCAGGTGTTTCTTGACTTCCTACTTTTGTATTCCAGTCCCCTATAATGAAAAGAACATCTTTTCTGGGTGTTCTAGAAGGTCTTATAGGTCTTCATAGAACTGTTCAACTTCAGCTTCTTCAGCATTACTGGTTGGGGCATAGACTTGGATTTCCATGATATTGAATGGTTTGCCTTGGAAACGAACAGAGATCATTCTTTCGTTTTTGAGATTTCATCCAAGTAATGCATTTTGGACTACCGGAGCCAAGTGATCGGAAATTCTTAGGATAAGTACCTCAGGAGTGGGGATGGTGATGGGATGGATGGAAGGCTGAAGGACCAAAGATGAAAATGTAATCAGTTGCTTTATTGTAGATGGTGAATTCATATTTAAGTGTCTGTTTCTCTTTTCTTTCTTTCTGGTCATGCTTGGTCTTCGTTGCTGTGCACCCAAGCTTGCTCTAGTCACTGTAAGTGGGCTTCTCATTGCAAGGGCTTCTTTTATTGCCAAGTGCGAGCTCAGTAGCTGTGGCCCACTGGCTCAACTGCCCAGTGGCATATGCGATCTTCCTGGACCAAGGATCAAATCTGTGTTACCTGGTTGGCAGACTGGTTCTTAACCACTGGACCACCAAGGACATCCTCTGCTTTTTTTGAGAAGAACCACAGTTCCATGAGTGGCCATAGAGCCTTCCACCAAACCCTTGACCCATGGAGGACCTCCATAAGACCCTCTTGTGCCAGTATGGCCTCTGGTGTGGGCCATACTCTAATCTGTACTTGCTCTGCCTTGAAACAGAATCAGGAATCCCAGGGCAGGAGAAACAGGTGAAGACAGCACAGGCAATTTCAGGAGAGGAAATACTTCTGTCACAATCCAAAGGTGCCTGGAGGTGGCAGGTCTCATCCCACCTTCCCTAGGTCATTTCTCATGCATGAGGGGCGGGGCACTGGGATCTGCCCAACCAGGAGGCCGCTGAAGCAGGTGGGCGGGACGATGTGCCTTCTGCGTGTGGTTGTCCTTTCGTTGTCCCTTAGATGCTCGGAAGGAGGCGTTTAGCCTACGCTTCGGGGTTCGTGGTAGCCCTTCATTATCTTCTTGTCTTCGTATATGCACTGGTCGTTGGAATCCAGGGAAGTACACAGAGAGATTCAGAACACTTCACAATGGGGAGTGTGCTGCCCGGGTTTGCGGGGACTCGCCAAAGATCTGGTCGGGATCAGCCTTAACTGGCCTCCTCTCGGTCAACTCGGAAGTCTCTGGACTACAGTGCTCTCCCGGTGCTGCGCAGACCTCAGTACCATATGGTTGGTAGCGTTGGTGTGTGGCTGACAGTGAGGACCCCAAGTGCATGGTCAGGTCCCTGTGGGTGGTGTCTTCGGCCTGACTTGGAGCCTTTCTGGGCAGCTCTGCACCCTCAGCCCTGTGCCTTTTCCAGAGTGTCCCTTGACCACATGGAGGGTCATCATTCTGTCCACAGGGGACCATTCTGTTTACTATAATAGCGGGACAAACCTTAATGTCCCTTGTTTTTTAGTTTGCAAGTTTTTTTTTTTAATAGGTTGCAGTTTTATATCCATTTTCTGTTTAAAGAATCTGATTTTTAAGTTGCTATTGCTGATTTATTGCAAAGGCTATTTTGAAGAATACAAATGAACAGATGGAAGAGATGTGTAAGGCAAGGTTTGGCACAGAAGAGGCACAGAACTTCCATGTCCTCTCCAGGCCTGCCACAGTCCCAGCACCACCATGTGTTCACCAATGTGCAAGCCCACCAAATCTTTTGGTTTCAGAGGCTTTTGTCCCTTTATCTTTTTTTTTTTTTCTTAATTGAAAAATGAATGTGAAAGTCGTTCGGTCATGGTGGACTCTTTACAACCCCATGAACTGTAGCCTGCCAGGTTCCTCTGCTGGGAATTATCCAGGCAGGAATACTGGAGTGGGTAGCCATTCCCTTCTCTAGAGGATCTTCCCAACCCAGGAATGGAAACCACGTCTCCTGCATTGACAGGCAGATTCTTTACCACCGAGCCAGCTAGGAAACACATTTTATGCATAGCAGTGTGTGTATGTTAATCCCAACCTTCTAATTTATCCCTTCCCACAACCCCTTCTTTCTGGAGAAGGCAATGGCACCCTACTCCTGTACTCTTGCCTGGAAAATCCCATGGACCGATGAGCCTGGTGGGCTGCAGTCCATGGGGTTGCTAAGTGACCTAGAGCCAGACATCCTGGAATGTGAAGTCAAGTGGGCCTTAGAAAGCATCACTACGAACAAAGCTAGTGGAGGTGATGGAATTCCAGTTGAGCTATTCCAAATCCTGAAAGATGATGCTGTGAAAGTGCTGCACTCAATATGCCAGCAAATGTGGAAAACTCAGCAGTGGCCACAGGACTGGAAAAGGTCAGTTTTCATTCCAATCCCAAAGAAAGGCAATGCCAAAGAATGCTCAAACTACCGCACAGTTGAACTCATCTCACACGCTAGCAAAGTAATGCTTACAATTCTCCAAGCCAGGCTTCAGCAATACATGAACCGTGAACTTCCAGATGTTCAAGCTGGTTTTAGAAAAGGAAGAAGAACCAGAGATCAAATTGCCAACATCCACTGGATCATCAAAAAAGAAAGAGAGTTGCAGAAAAACATCTATTTCTGCTTTATTGACTATGCCAAAGCCTTTGACTATGTGGACCACAAGAAACTGTGGAAAATTCTGAAAGAGATGGGAATACCAGACCACCTGACCTTTCTCTTGAGAGATCTGTATGCAGGTCAGGAAGCAACAGTTAGAACTGGACATGGAACAACAGACTGGTTCCAAATAGGAAAAGGAGTATGTCAAGGCTGTATATTGTCACCCTGCTTATTTAACTTATATGCAGAGTACATCATGAGAAACACGGGACTGGAAGAAACACAAGCTGGAATCAAGATTGCTGGGAGAAATATCAATAACCTCAGATATGCAGATGACACCACCCTTATGGCAGAAAGTGAAGAGGAACTCAAAAGCCTCTTGATGAAAGTGAAAGTGGAGAGTGAAAAAGTTGGCTTAAAGCTCAACATTCAGAAAACGAAGATCATGGCATCCGGTCCCATCACTTCATGGGAAATAGATGGGGAAACAGTGGAAACAGTGTCAGATTTTATTTTGGGGGGCTCCAAAATCACTGCAGATGGTGACTGCAGCCATGAAATTAAAAGATGCTTACTCCTTGGAAGGAAAGTTATGACCAACCTAGATAGCATACTCAAAAGCAGAGACATTACTTTGCCAACAAAGGTTTGTCTAGTCAAGGCTATGGTTTTTCCAGTGTCATGTATGGATGTGAGAGTTGGACTGTGAAGAAGGCTGAGCGCCGAAGAATTGATGCTTTTGAACTGTGGTGTTGGAGAAGACTCTTGAGAGGCCCTTGGACTGCAAGGAGATCCAACCAGTCCATTCTGAAGGAGATCAGCCCTGGGATTTCTTTGGAAGGAATGATGCTAAAGCTGAAACTCCAGTACTTTGGCCACCTCATGCGAAGAGTTGACTCATTGGAAAAGACTCTGATGCTGGGAGGGATTGGAGGCAAGAGGAGAAGGGGACAACAGGATGAGATGGCTGGATGGCATCACTGACTCGATGGACGTGAGTCTGAGTGAACTCCGGGAGTTGGTGATGGACAGGGAGGCCTGGCGTGCTGCGATTCATGGGGTCGCAAAGAGTCGGACACGACTGAGTGACTGATCTGATCTGAGCGACTTCACTTTCACTTTTCACTTTCATACATTGGAGAAGGAAATGGCAACCCACTCCAGTGTTCTTGCCTGGAGAATCTCAGGGATGGGGGAGCCTCGTGGGCTGCCGTCTACAGGGTCTCATCGAGTCGGACACAACTGAAGTGACTTAGCAGCAGCAGCAGTGTGTGTATGTTAATCCCAACCTCCTAATTTATCCCTTCCCACAACCCCTTCTTTCTGGAGAAGGAAATGGCAACCCACTCCAGTATTCTTGCCTGGAGAATCCCATGGACAGAGGAGCCAGGCAGGCTACAGACCATAGGGTCGCAAAAAGTTGGACACCAATGAGCGACAAACACACAACACACCCCTGCCCCCATCAAAGGACCAGAACTTGCAGTTTTTACGTAGTTTAAATTCCCAAGGGAGGAAAGTATCTCAGACTCCCTTCTCCATGTATTCCCCCACTTCTCTGCTCTTATCTCCAGCCATGCTCAGGTAACCAGTTTAAATAACTACTTTTAGTGTTTCTTTATAAACAATCCAATGCAAAATGCCTATTTTTCTTGCACTTTTTTGTTCTTGAGATGATTATTTGGGATCTACATACTGGATGCTTCACTAGTGAAAGTTAAGCCTCACCCCTTGTTTTCCACTAGGGCATCTTACTTGGACAGGCTGATAAGAAAGACTGGAGGCTCCTCCTCTGTGAGCTGGTGTTTGCTGGGGAGGTTTTCCTGTGCCCTGTGCTGCCCTGTGTGGCATTGCTGACTCCACCAAGCATTAGTTGTCAGTTTGGAGGTCTCAGAGTTAGCAGTTTCTGAGTTGGGGAACAGGAGTTTCCTCTCTAGTTGGAGGACACAGAGTTGGGAGCAGGAATATGAGAACGGGGCTCTCCTTCCAGTGGTCCTAGGTTGGTGTCTTAGCTGGAACCTGTGTTTAGAGTGAAGGTGTGACTGAGGTTGGGGTTACCCAGACATTAGACCTGGAGGGAGGGCTAGGGGCTAGAAGGATGAGTGTACCAGTGAAGGAGGTGAGCCTAAAAGGTAGTCACTATTTGGTTGTTGTTTAGATACTAAGTCATGTCTCATCTTTTGTCCCACCAGGCTCCTTTTGTCCATGGGAATTCACAGGCAAGAATACTGCATAGAGAGCAGTTATTTCAGAGAGAAACGAAAAGTCAAGAGACAGGAATAAAGGCAGCCAGGAGGTGATGAGATTCCAGAAGACTCATCAAAAGTTTTAAGTCACTCTGGGGCTGTCGGCCCTGCATCTATTGCAACAGAGACCCTTGCCCTCTGGTACTGGTGGACCAACACCCAGTCTCAGCTGATGCAGCAAAGGCGTTGGTTCAAATCCAACTTAAGTTCTGATTTCTTAAGCTCTATAAAGTTATCAGTGTCGTGGAGGAGGCCTCTAACCCTCTGGGCCATGATGGGAGGCTCTCTGGAGTAAGGCCTTAAGTTGTCCATAGGCTTCTGATGCAAGGCACAGCCCTGGGTCTCACAGCTATATGCTGGTAGAGCTGTAATTATCTCTATGGGTTTATGGAACCAAACTTGGGTCCACATGCT
Organism: Bos grunniens; assembly: GCF_055505025.1. Lineage (NCBI taxonomy): Eukaryota > Metazoa > Chordata > Mammalia > Artiodactyla > Bovidae > Bos > Bos grunniens. The sequence continues at coordinate 13,127,543 of NC_141171.1, forward strand.
GTTGGGCAGCAAAGCCAGTCTAGTGACACTGGGATGTGGTGAAGGAAAGTGTAGTGTTTATTGCAGGGCATCGAGCCAGGCATCCAGATAGCTAGAACTTCATAGGCCTGAACTCTCTGGAAGATTCTGAGAGAGGTTTTTAAAGACAGGGTGAGGGAGAAGGTTGTGGGATATGTGGTCAGCTTGTGGACATTCTTCTGATTGTTTGGTGGTGAGGTAATCTGGAGTTAACATCATCAGACTTCTAGTTCCAACCAGCCTAGGATCTGCCTGATTGTGGGCAGCATAGAGTTAACTTCTTTAAAAAAATTATTTGTTTATTTATTTTTCTTTTCTTTTTTGGCTGTGCTAGGTCTTCGTTGCTGCACAGGCTTTTCTTTAGTTGTGGTGAGTGGGGTCTTACTGCGGTGGCTTCTCTTGTTCTGGAGCAGGGGTTCTAGGGTGCAGGGCCCATGAATGTGGGCTCAGTAGTTGCAGTTTCCGGGCTCTAGAGCACAGGATCAGTAGTTGTGGCACGTGGGCTTAGTTGCTCAGAGGCATGTGGGATCTTCCTGGATCAGGGATTGAACCGGTGTCTCCTGCATTGGTAGGTGGATTCTTCACCACTGAGCCAACCCGGAAGCCCCTAGAGTTAATTTCTTCCACTATTATTTATTATTCCATAGAATGTATTCCATATATTACTTTGTCTTGCTTGACTGTTTTTCTTTCTTTTTGCATTTTCTCTTGTCTCTGATTAAATTTACTCTACTATGAAGAAGGCTTCAGAGGCTGTTTTCCTGCAGACAAGAGGCAGGTGTCTTGTTCCCAGGAGGACCAATAGCATCTTGCTCAGTTACTCATATTCTGGGTTCTCTAGAAAATAGAGGCCTCCCATAAGCTCTGATTGTATGACCCTCCACTGAGGTGCCTGTTATAGCCCTTGTTCTGGAAACAGCAGCTCAGCTTGGCTGCTCACACCTACTTGTGGTATGATGGAGCCAAACCTCGTCTGTCTGGCTTATGTCTCCCTTGGAGAAAGGACATTTCTTTCTTTGATCCTTTGAAAGATCCTGTGGTGCTGGAGGAGCCACCCTCCTCCAACACCTTGGTTCCCTGGGTAGTTGCTGGGGATGAACTGAATGCACAGCTCAGGGAAGTGCCTAGACTCAGGATGACAGTGCACCCTGGTGCCTGGTGGAGCTGAGTGGAGACTTGCTGCCCTTTATCCCTGAATTGGGACAGCCTTGATGGAGAACCAAACCCAGTGGTCACCACATCTAACTAAACATCAGGCAGTCATCAGGGGTGAGTTGTACAGATCTTTCTTCATTTTTTCCCCCTAATATACTTAAGTTTCTTTCTTTCTTTTTTTTTTTTTTTTGCGGCTGCACCACACAGCTTGCAGGATCTTAATTCCCTGACCAGTGACTGAACCTGGGGCCAGGGCATTGAAAGCACTGAGTCCTAACTACTGGAACACCAGGGAACTCCAGACTCAGCTTTTTAGAACACTTTCAGGTTAAGATAGAAATTGATCAGAAATTATAGAGTTCTCACATAACTCAGGATTCACTTTAAAAAAATCATGTGTGACAATTGTTGAAACAAACCTGATGCATCAAAGTCCACAGATTACTTTAGCATGGGTTTTTTGTATTGTATTGCATAATGTATGTTTAATGTCTGGGTTTGGCAAATACTTCTGTCCATTGTTTTTGCACATGTTGTGTACTTCTGGGGCTTCCCCGGTAGTTCAGCTGGTAAAGAATCCTCTTGCAATGCGGATAGGCTACCCCCTCCAGTATTCTTGGGCTTCCCTGAGGGCTCAGATGGTAAAGAATCCACCTGCAATGCGGGATTCCTGGGTTCGATCCCTGGGTTGGGAAGATCCCCTGGAGGAGGGCATGGCAACCTGCTCTAGTATATTTTCTTGGAGAATCCCCATGGACAGAGGAGTCTGGTGGATGACAGTCCATGGGGTTGCAAAGAGTCGAACATGACTAGGCACAGCACAGCAGTGTACTTTCACGTCCCTAAAAATATCTGTACTTCACCTATTGATTCGTCTCTTTTTCTAGCCCCCAAATCCTTCAGAACCGAAGATCATTTTACTGTCTCATGCTTTTGTCTTTGCCAGATCGTCATATGCTTGGAACCATACAGTAGATAGCCTTGTTTGATTGGCTTATTTCACTTAGCAATATACTTTTAAGCTTCCTCCACGTGTTTCCATAGCTTGAAACCTCATTTATTTTTGGCTGCGCTGGGGCTTCATTGCTGTGTGTGTGAGGTTGCAGAGAGTGGGGGCTACTTTTTGCTGAAGTGCACAGGTTTCTTATTACAATGACTTCTCTTGTTTTGGAGCATGGGCTTTAGGGCATGGGGGCTTCAGTAGTTGTGGGGCACAGGCTCAGTTGTTGTGGTGTGCTGGCTTAGTTGCCCCACAGCATGTGGGGGATCAAACTGGTGTCCCCTGCATTGCAAGGTAGATTCTTACCCATTGGATCACCCGGAAGCCGCCTCATTTCTTTTTTATCACCGAGTATTTCATCATATGAATATACCACTGATGATTTGACTCTTGAAGCATATCTTGTTTAACTCATGTGAATCATGAGTAAACTTTGTGTACAAGTTTTCTGCAAACATCGGGATAAATAGCAAATTACTAACAGATTATGATTGCTGGATCTTACTATACATAGTAAGAGTCTATTTTCTTGATGGAAATCTTCTTTCACTATTGGGATACCAAGTTCCTTTCCCCTCAGCAGTAACTGAGAATTATATTCACATCTTCACCAATATTTTGTGTTCAACAGTTTTGAATTTGAGCCATTTATAACTGTGTCCTGATGCCTCATGACTGTTTTATTTTCCATTTCCTATTGACATTTGATGTTGAGTATGTTTTCATATAGCCTATATCTTTTCAATATATCTTCTTTGGGGAACTGTTTATTCAGACATTTTGCCTATTTTAAACTAGGTTTTATTCTTCTTACTATTGAGCTTTAATAGTTCTTTGGATATGTTGGATACCATATCATTTATCACATAGGAGTTTTGCAGAGATTTTTTTTCCTGCACCCTGGCTTGCCTGTTCATTTTCTTAACACCATCTTCCTCAGAGCAAGGTGTTTTTTTCTTTTCTTTGAAGTGAAATTCTACCTTTTTGTTTTCTTTTACAGACCTTGCATTTTGGTTATATTTGAGAATTCATCAAAGAAGCCAAAGTCACATACATTTCCTTCTTTGTTAATTTCTAGGAGTTTATTGCTTTTACATTTTACATTTAGATCTAACAAATGTCTTGAATTTTTTTTTGCAATGTGTTAGGCCTGTGTCTACATTTGTTGTGTGTCTGTGTGTGCTTTATGTAACTATGCATTATTTCCCGTGGTATCTGTTTAAAGGATTTCCTTTTCATTTGAATCGCTTTTCCATCTTTGTCCAAGTTCAGTTGAGTGCATTTGAGTACTTGGGTCCAAGTTCACTTGGTTCTGTAGGAAAGCAATTGATGAACCATTGATCTCAGCCTCTTATTAATTCCAGAAGCTATCTTTGTCATTGTATATGGATCCTTTCAGATGTTTTACAGGGATAATCACGTTATAGATTTGGCCACAGGACTCATGAGGGTGTTCCTTCTCAGAAAGTGAAAGTTACCTCTGTTAGTAGTTTGTAATCATCAATGGAGTTTGGATTTTATCAAATCCTTTTTCATTTTCAATTCCCTCTCTGTTCCTTTCTGATATTCATACTTTTTGTTTCCCCTTTCTTAGTTATCTTGACTAGATCTTTATCAGCGTTGCTAATCTTGTCAAAAACTGAGAGTTAAAATTTTATTCTCCATCAATATCCCACAATTATGTTACATTTTCCCCCTAACTTTTATTATTTTTAAAATTCTGCATCTTGGTGTTTTCCCAGTATATTTGTTTCCTGGCATAAATTTCCCTCTAGGCAATGCTTTTGCTGCATCCCACATCTTTTGAAATGTGTTTTCACTTCATTTAGCTGAAAATATATTTCCTTTTTCTTGAGACTTCTTTGATCTTATGTATTTTTTAAAAATTTGTTGAATCTCCACATATTGATGTTTTCCAGCTCTCTTGCTGTTATTGACATCTATTTCATTTTTATTGTTGTTATTATTTATATCTAGATAAATGTCTTTGAGGGGCTTCCTTGGTGGCTCAGCTGGTAAAGAATCCACCTGCAATGTGGAAGACCTGGGTTCAATCCCTGGGTTGGGAAGATCCCCTGGTGAAGGGAAAGGCTACCCACTCCAGTATTCTGGCCTGGAGAATTCCATGGACTCTATAGTCTATGGGGTTGCAAAGAGTCAGGCATGACTGAGCAACTTTCACTTTCACATGCCTTTGAAGAGCATAGTTTATATGATTTTTTTTTTTCAGATTTGTTAAGGCGTGTTTTATATCCCAGAGTGTGTGTTCTGTCTTGGTGAATGTTCTGGGTAAACTTGAGAATGTGTATTCTGTCCTTGTTGCATAAAGCATTCCATAAATTACAACTAAATCAAGTTGTTCTATAGTGCTTATTCAGTTCAACTCTGTCCTTCCTGATTTTCTGCCTAATGAAATTTATAGCTTTTGACAAGAGGGTGAGGATGTATGACTGTAATGATGGTTTCATGTATTTCTCCTTGCACTCTTTCAGGCCTTGCTTTATTTTGCCCCTTTGTTTTTCTGAGTGTACACATGAAGGATTCATTTGCCTTCTTGGAGAATGGAGCTGACTGTCATTATGTAAAGCTGCTTTTTATCTCAGGCTTCCTAGGTCTGCAATATGCATAGTCTGAAATTGATATGCCAGTGCCACCTTTCTTTTGATTAGTTTTGGCATGGTACATCTTTCTGTATCCCTTTACCTTTCATCTACCTGTGTGTCCATATTTAAAATGAGTTTTTTGTATACAACATAAAATTAGAATTTTTAACATCTATTACTCTATTTGTCTTTCATTTGCTTTGAGACTATTGGTGCTTCAAGTGGTGATTAATACAGTTGGGTTAATATCTACCATACCTTCTACTGTTTCTGTTTGTTGCCCTGGATCTTTTGTTCAGTTTCCTTCCCCCTTTTTTCTACCTTCTCTGACTTTAATTGGGCATTTTACCTGATTCTTCATTTTATCCTCTTTTATCTATCAATTACACATTAAAAAAAAAAACAAAAACACGTTTTTAGTGGTTGCCCTTGAGTTTTTGGTGTACAGTTAGAACTAACCCACATCCTCTGTCAAGTAACACTTGACTTCTGCAGTGGTTGTACAGGTACCTCATACCAGACTAGTCTCAATTCCCCCGTCTCTTATTTCACTCCACAAGGTTTTCATTAGCAATGTCATTGTTGTTATTTTTTTTACATAAATTAGTTTTTACATTTGTTATATATAATATAAAAATTGTCTTCTTCTTCTAATCCACTTTCATTTGTATTCTTTTTATGAATTTTGAACATTTCTTTCAAAGCAGGTTGACTAACATCAACTTCAATGTAATGACCAACACCCTCAATTTTTGTCTTAGAAAGTTCTTATTTATTTTTTAAGGATGATATCGCTTGATATAGAATCCTATACAGTTTAAAACTTTATTTATTTATTTTTGGCTCCCCTGGGTCTTTGTTGCTGCATGTGAGCTTTCTCTGGTTGAGTCCTGTGGGGATTACTGTGTAGCTGTGGTGCGTGGGCTTCTCATTGAAGTGGCTTCTCTTGTTGCAAAGCATGAGCTCTAGGGTGCAAGGGCTTAGTTGCCCTGAGGCATGTGGGATCTTCCCAGACCAGGGATCAAAGCTGTGTCCCCTGCATGGCAGGCAGATTCTTAACCATGGACCACCAGGGATGTTTCCCACCCCACCTACTCTAGATTCTTAAAATATATTCTTTTGCCTTTGATTTTTCTTGCTCTGAATATGATATACTTTGGTCTCCATTTCAGGTGTTTTCATATTTAAAATTCACTGAGCTTCATGTGTCTACCATTGTTGTCTGTCATTAATTTTTAGAAAATCTCAGTGATTGTTAGTTATACCTTCTGTTTCTTTCTTTTCCTTCACTTACTATCATTATGTGTATTTTAAATCTTGTATTAAAGAAAGTTATTCTGTTTATGGATATTTTTCTTTCATTTTGCATGTGTAATGAAAAACAACTCTTTTTTTTTTTTTTTTTTTTCCCAGCACAGGCCTTAAAAACAATATTTGTGCCATATTTGAGAACCCTCTTTATTTTCTCTTTCCCAGTTTTGGAGACAACAGTTACCCTTTGAAGTCACCAGTCTCATTGATCTAGGAAGATTTTACTTCAAATTTTTTCACTTCTTTCTCATGAGATTGGGAATCACAGCTTCTAATGCCATAAACTCCAGATGAAGTTGGCCAGGCAGCAGCTAGGGCGTCTACTCAAGAAATACTAGGTCCTGCAATTGCAGAATGGAGACTTTATGTTGTTTTGTAGGCATCCACTGATGAAACCTTTAAATGGACAAATTCACCATCAGTGCATATGGACTTTAGTGAACACGCTTGCTATCTGTAGCTCTTGTTATCCTTTCCTCAAGGGGACAGGGCTTGACCAGAAAGAGCTATTCTGGCTATTATCTCAGTGTGGGCTCTATAGTTTGGCTGGAAGAAGCTCTGAGACACACAATAGAGGGCTTTTGTGGTCTCGGTTTTATTCCTTTTTCTTCAGATCTGAGCTCTAAGTTTAGAATAACTTCCCAGCTGCATGAAATTATGGAGAGAGAGGAAAGGGAAGAGCACAGTCTAAGATCTTTATTAGACAACTTAAAAGCAGGGCTTCCCCACAAGAAGATTTACATTTAGTCAGGAACATTAGATTACTTCTGAAGGCCTGGAGGACTTTGGGACTGTGTGGCCAGGTGGGCTTTGGTAAAATTTGATTTCTACAGGCCTTCTGGGTGCCCATATTTGGTGATAGGAATAGGAAGAAAAGCTTCCAGTTCTCCTCAGAAGACTCATTCATTAAAAATTCATGCAGACTTTACCCTCTATCTCAGAATGTGCTGCTGCTGCTGCTGCCACTAAGTTGCTTCAGTGGTGTCCAACTCTCTGCGACCCCACAGACGGCAGCCCACCAGGCTCCCCCGTCCCCAGGATTCTCCAGGTAAGAATACTGAAGTGGGTTGCCAGTTCCTTCTCCAATGCATGAAAGTGAAAAGTGAAAGTGAAGTCACTCAGTCGTGTCCGACTCTGTGCGACCCCATAGATGGCCTCCTACCAGGCTGCTCTGTCCCTGGGATTCTCCAGGCAAGAACACTGGAGTAGGTTGCCATTTCCTTCTCCAATGCAAGAAAGTGAAAAGTGAAAGTGAAGTCGCTCAGTCGTGTCCGACTCTTAGCGACCCCATGGACTGCAGCCTACCAGGCTCCTCCGTCAATGGGATTTTCCAGGCAAGAGTACTGCTCCACTAATCTATAGCTATACTTGTTACAGTTTTCAGGCATTCAGAGGAATGCATTCCTGGTCTGAAGGGCCATAAAGCATCCAGACCCATGATAAGACAATCAGTAATTGCCATACAGATTATCAAGGAAAAATATACCAGCTAGATCATTAAGTTTTAAATATACATCTGGTCCTTAAACAATAGCCTGAGGTCATGAGAAAGAGTTGCAGGCTGCCAAATGAATGCCTAAAAAAAAAACCCCAAAAGCAAACCCAAGGACTGGGGAATCAAAAAGTCATAAAAATGACAAACTGGACATTTTAGCTTTTTTAACTGATTGGTCAAAAATTACATATAGCAGGTGCCCCAAGCCAACCAAAAATGAACAGATCAATACTGGTAAATATATAAACTGTTGCTATTCTTGCCTTTGGGGGCTCATGCACCCCTCTCAGTTTCTATGCTGAGAGGTTTGTATCTCTACCCTCTAAAATAAACTTTGCCTGTGTGAGTGTTTGCCAGTTTATGAAGTTCAGTTTTCAACTATGCGAACTAAGTCTCAGTTTCCCCTTTTAGTATGAAATGTACCATGGAGGAGAATAGTTTATATCAATATCATTTGAATAGCAGAGGCAAAACTGAATTTGGAAATGAGGGGCGCGATCTGGAAATTTAGTAATTCATTGCCAGCCCTACAAATAGACACTGTTGAGCTAAAGTCTTTGAGTTGAGATTCAGCATCCGAAACATTGAAAAAACTCAGAGGAAAACAGGTGCCTCCTGGACAAAAAGGAGGTGCTGGGTCAGGTCAGACAACAGCTAATCCCATGCCCAGACCCTGGAGCGAAGTCCCCGTAGTCATCCTAAAACCGCGCACAATGTCACCACACAATCGGAGGGAGAAGAAGGGCTGCGGAAGTTGTGTCGCCGGGCCAACCTTCCTGCTGAGACGCTGAGGGTACTGAGGACCCAGAAGAATCCAGACTCTGTGTATCCCCAGATCTGTTACTGATCGCGAGGTGCTGAGTCAAAAAATGACCAGTTTCAGCCAGTGCCAACCAGTCCCTCTGCAAAGTCCTTAGCCCGGGGGTGGGGAGGAACCACACTAACCATTCCAAGATTTCCTAGGTCTGAGTCCATTCCAGCAACTCCAACGAGCAGTGCAGATTAAAGGGCGACAGAAGGTACATGAGAGAGACCAGGCGAGTGAATGGGTCAGGACACAGTAGTCTCTGCACAGAGAAAGGCAGAAGTCCCCACCCAGGAGGCATCACCCCACCCACCTGACTCAGTGGCCTCTTGATTGGACAGATTGTAATGCCCTGCCCACCTCATGCCTGAATGAGGACCAATGAAGGTATTGTTAAGACCGCGGGACTCTTTGAGACATCATGGACTTCAGCAGCTCTGACTTCTCTATCCTCAGTTCTCTCTCAGAGTTTCCTTAATGTCCATTGAGTTAGTGAAGCTATCTAACCATCTCATCCTCCGCCAGCCCCTTCTCCATTTTTGCCTCAGTGATTCCCAGATTCAGGGTCTTTTCCAAGGTGGGATGTGACCTATTCAAGCATGGTTTTGGTTTCAAATAGAACTTTTTTCTACCCTGGGATTGCCTCTGATGTCCTCCACATCTTCTGCATTGGAATTCTTGTTTCACTTCAAGATGGTGCAAGTAGAGATATGAGGCTGACCAGGGCCAGACCTGCCAGTAAGATGGTCTGATATCCTCCAGGGGGTCAAGGGTTTGGTGCAAGGCTCTGTGGCCACACATAGAGCCATGCTTCTTGTTAAGAAATGCAGACACTTAAATGAGAATTAACCATCTCTAATTAAAGGGCTGGCTCCATTTTCATCTTTGATCCTTGACATAGCTACAGCTTCCAACCTTATCTGCCCTATCACCAGTCTTTGGTACCTAAGTGAAAGAATCCCAGAGCACTTTGCTCTGGTAGGAGGTCTGAATCAATGGGCCTAGCTGGGTGTGAGGGCTTCCCAGGTGGCTCAGTGGTAACGAATCCTACTGTGAAGGAGACCCAGGTTCAATATCTCAGTCAGGAAAATTCCCTGGAGAAGGAAATGGCAACCCACTCCACTGTGCTTGTCTGGGAAATCCCACAGAGGAGCAGGTGGAGCCAGGTGAGCTACACAGTCCATGGGGTCACAAAGAGTTGGACAGGACTTTGTGACTAAAACAAGTTGCCTGCAAAGACAAATATCAGCCAAACTACAGGCTGTGAGGTGTGTTCATTAACTTCTTAGGTGTACATTTTACACTGGAAGGAAATGTAGTTAATCTACTAATTTATAATTATTATTGAAGCATAATTGATCTACAGTGCTGTGCTAGCCTCAGTGTACAGCAAGTTTATCAACCACACATATACACTCTTTACTTAAATTCTGTTCCCATATAGGCCATTATAGAATACAGAGTAGAGTTCTCAGGTACACAAGAGGTCCCCATCAGATATGTGTTCTAACTATAGTAGTGTGTACATTTCATCCCAATCTCCTAACTTCTCTCTCCCTCCTTACCATCTGGTAACCATATGTTTGCTTTCTGTAGAAAAGACTATCTCTTTCCTGCAAACAAGTTCCTTTGTCCCCCTTTCTAGACTCCACATATACTTGATGACATATGACATCCATCCTTTTGTCTGACCCATTCCATTCAACAATCTCGTAGTCCATCCATGGGACTTCAAATGGCAGAAAATTATTTTGTTCTTTTTTATGGCAAACATTCCATTGTATATATGTAGCGTATCTTCTTTATCCATTCTTCTTTTGATGGACACTTGGGTCGTTTCAATGTCCTTTTGTATTTATGGACTTCCCTGTTGGTCCACGGTTAAGAATCCACTTTTCAATGCAGGGGACGGGAGTTTGATTCTTGGTCAGGGATTTATGATCCCACAGGCTCATGATGGACCTATGCCTTCACACCACAACTGGACATTTAGTCTATGGGGTGCAACGAAAGGCCAGACACAGCCAAATAAAACAAATATTACAATAAAAGAATTTAAAAAATTGTAAATGATTTAAAATTATTTTTTTATATGACTGAGTCAGGTCTTAGTTGTAGTACAGAGGATCTCCGATCTTTCTTAAGGTATGCTGGATGTTTTAGTTGTGGAATGAGAACTTTTAATGAGAGAGTCAAATCCTAGGCAGGTTGATAAGAAGTCTGGGGGGTCCTCAAGGAGAGGGGTCTGGAATTCTCAAGGAGGAGGAAAGGACAAACTTTTTCCCCCCTCTACATTCCTTAGGATTATATAATAATAATGTATCCTGCTAGAGGACAGTTTCTGGAAAAAACCTGGCTAATCCTATAAATTATGGGAGTGGGTCTAGTAAGGTCTTTACAACCTCCAGACATTCTTTTGATTCACTGTAATAAGTAATTAAAAAGTATATAACTCCATTGCTAACACTAGCAAGGGGGCACTGTTTCTACCCCCTTCTGATGTCTATGTCAGAAGCTTTCTATCTCTTTTATACTTTTACTCTATTACACAAAAGCTCTGAGTCTTTCGGGGTTCAGCAAAGGCCTTTCATTAGTTGTGGTGTGCCAGATGAAGTTCTTGGAACAAGGATGGAACCTAGGTCCCCTGCACCGGAACTATGGAATCTTTGACAATGGACCATCAGAGAAGTCCCAACATGAGATAATTTGATGAAAAGTAATCAATGCCTCATGTTCCAGAAATCTTGAAAGAGTTGTTTTAAAGTTTATAATTATGTTGTGTTTACTAAGCATCTTTCTTCAAGTATATCCTTAAATGGTGGTTTTCCACGAATTTTAGAAATGAATACTAATACGTTAATTCTGTAAATTATCTTTCAACACAAGTACGTAATGTTTAAAGGTAGAGATTTTTCCTTTAATCAGATAATTGAGTTTTTTCTCTTCCCATTTGAAGCCTGTTGAATCCATGGGTGAATTTCAGTGTTACTTCTAGAATGCAACTAGAGTTAAATGTTTACAATGGTCTGTTCATTCACAGGTGATGGGACATTGAAAAAAAATGAGTTTGATATTTTATTTAAATGTTGATTTCTGTTTATGTGGCTGCGGCACTTGAGATCTTTGTTGCAGCATGTAAACTCTCAGTTTCAACATGTGGGAGCTAGTTCCCTGACCAAGGATGGAATAAGGGCCCTCTGCACGGGGAGCACAGAGTCTTAGCCACAGGACCACCAGGGAAGTCCAGGCAGTTTGGTAGTATGATTTGTCTTTCCTTCTGACTGGTATTTGTTGATAGACTATGAGACTTGTGATAATACAAAAATAAATTTATAGTTGGAGATATCTTGCCTGTGAGTAATATTAGACATAGATTTTCTAGAGTCTATTCCCTTTCTGGTTCCATTTTACATTCACCTGTGTGATTTAAGAACAAATTCAAAGACATACATTCCTCAGATATTGGAGCACCAACACCATACTGAGACCTCTCCATCATCTGTAACACAGTCTGAATCCTAATTTTTTTAATTTATTTTTTATTGGAGGAAAACTGCATCGCAAAGTGTGTGGGTTTCTGCCATACATCAACATGAATCAGTAATAGGTTTACATACGTCCCTTTGCTCTTGAACCTCCTCCCACCTCCTACCCCATCACACACTTGGGCAATGATTTAATAATTAATCATAATATATTATTTTTTTTTGCATTGCCATGCAGCATGCAGATCTTCCCCAACCAGGGAGAGAACTGTGCCCTCTGATTTGGAAGTGTGCATTCTTAAACACTGGACCACCAGGGATATCCCAGTCTAAATTCATTTCAATCTTTGATCTTTCCCAGCATTGAGCCTTTCCAATCCCCACTGATTTGGAAATTAAGGTAAAGAATCTGAAAACACTTTGTCCTGGTTAGAAGTTTGAACCCTGTAGCCCAGATGGGATGCAAGGGTTCTTCTCAAACACAATGTGAGATAATTCATTAAACACTCTTACGTACATTTCATACTGGAAGGAAATTTTTGGTCAGGTTTTGCTTCAAACCCTAGTGAACTCTGACATGCAAATAACTACAGTGTCCCTAAGGAAATTGATTCCTGTTTTTTTCTGGTAGAAGTAACACAGTAAATCTTTCCACAAATTGGGATTCACCTGGAAACTGTTCTCCCTCCCTTTCTGATATCAGACAGACAGCTGATATCAGTTATATGTAGAATCTAAAATATGTCACAAATGAATTTGTCTAAAAAACAGAAACAAACTCATAGACATCAAGAATAGACTTCTTGTTGCCATAGGGGAGAGATGATGGCAGGAGGGATGAACTGGAAGTTTCAAACTGGCCTAATTAAACTATTATACATAGAACAAATCAACATCAAGGTCCTACAGTATACTATAGGGTCTATATCTTGTGAAAAACTCTAATAGAATAAAATATAAAAAAACAATGTCATATACAATGGAATCACTTTGCTATATAGCATAAGTTAATACAACATGGTAAATCATCTATACTTCAATAAAACTAATTTTTTGAAAACTGTAAAGTCTTTCAGAAAAGGTTCACTGGCAGAATGGTCCTATCTTTCTCTCGAGCCATCTTTTATTGTCTCACAATTTACATAAATTTATAGGCCTTGATTCGGAGAAGGCGATGGCATCCCACTCCAGTACTCTTGCCTGGAAAATCCCATGGACAGAGAAGGTGGTAGGCTGCAGTCCATGGGGTCGCGAAGAGTCGGACACGACTGAGTGACTTCACTTTCACTTTTCACTTTCATGCATTGGAGAAGGAAATGGCAACCCACTCCAGTGTTCTTGCCTGGAGAATCCCAGGGACAGGGGAGCCTGGTGGGCTGCCGTCTATGGGGTTGCACAGTCGGACACGACTGAAGCGACTTAGCAGCAGCAGCATAGGCCTTGATTGTCATAAGAGAGATTAAAAAATATTACCTAGGATACAGAAGAACTGAATTTATGTATTTTATAACCCTGACCCAGTGATTTAAAAAAATGAAATCATAAAAATAACCAGTAGTTCCCTTGCCTTACTAATATGATTGAATGAAGCTTCTTACTAATTAAGTTTAACTGCATGAGAAAATTTTTGCTTTGAAGAAAATGATTCCAGTCGTCAATGATAAAATAAGCATCTGAAAGCATTAAATAAAGAAAAACACCTTGCTTCCTTGCATAGCAATCCAATCCTCTAACACAAGTGCAACTCCTACAAGAAGGCCTTTGAGTGTCCTCTTACTGTTACATACCACAGTCTCATGGGCTTGTAACATTCGTTTCTTCTTAATTTTTATTGAAGTATAGTTGATTTGCAATATTATCTCAATTTCTGCTAAGCAAAGTGATCTTATATATATACAAATATACCTCATTATATATATTTCTACTTTATTACAGGATGTTGAGTACAGTTTTCTATGTTATACATTAGGATCTTGTTTATCTGTATTCATTCTTAATAGAATTTATTTCATCACAGTAATTGACTACAGGAGAGTTGTGATCTTAAGGGTCACTGGCACAAAGGTATTGAAACATCCCATGATTTAACTTTTACAGTTAGAAATTAAAAATTACTTTTGATACAAAACTGTAACTGAGAGGGTAACAGGCAGGAAGGCCAGGGGTCTCCAAATAGAGGAAATAGCCTGCAAGTGTCAGACATTTTTTATCTCTCTTAAGCGGCAGGAGGAAACAAACTAGCAATATTTTTTCCTTCTCTATACAAATTTAAAGGGAGGTTTCTCTTAAAATACTGTGTTGCCATAATGACACCCGGTTTCGCCTGAAGTTAGCTATTCTCGAGTCTAGAGATAACCAATGCCTTTTTCTTATGGAAATGTTTGTCTTAAGCTATGCTAATGTACTATGCCTTTACCCCAAACTCTGTCTCCAAGTCGGTTCCGCCTCTTGGCCCAGAACCTACTTGACAAACCAGTATGGATATTGTTCCCCTAATCTATGTAAATGAAACTATTTGTATGGTGGTCTGCCCTTCTTCAAGATTCAAGTTAATCATTTTATGGCCCAGGATAAACCATTTGGTGCCAAGATTATCCCAAAATGCATCTTATGGGTGAGGGGCCTGGTACCATTCTGAATTTTAAGACACTCCTTTCTTTCATTAACAGACTGCTAGTGACTATATAACATCCAGCTAAAGACTAGCAGAGGGGTACTCTTTCTGCCCCCTTCTGATGCCTATGTCAGAAGCTTTCTCTATCTCCTTTATACTTTAATAAAACTTTATTACACAAAAGCTCTGAGCGATCAAGCCTCGTCTCTGGCCCTGGATTGAATTCTTCTCCTCCGGGGGCCAAGAATCCCGGTGTATTCGCGTGATTCAACAACAACCTTTCATAACTAAACCTAGGAAAATGCCTGAGGATGAATTAGCTGACCTTCTATGCACAGGATAAAACTAACTGTTATTGTATAATGATTAACTGGAAAAAACTGCAAGGTTTTAAAGAATACTCATAAGTAAAATGGGAACTTTTTCTTTCCAGAAATGAAAAACTAGTTTCTTAGCTAAGAAAAGCTTCCAAAAGACTCAGTAAAATATTTGAAACTACAAAAACTGTTTGGAAAAAAAAAAAAAACTTTAATCATATACAATAAACATATTGGGGGATTATACTGAGGTACAAATAACAAAAAATACCCAAAGGCTTCCTGACAGAAGGAAGGTGTTTATTCTTATGGGGAAACAAAGTCTTTTCCACATTGTTCATATTTTATAGGATTCCTGTCCAATGTGAATGTTTTCATACACCAGCACATAAGAGAAAGTGAAGGTTTTCCTGAATATTTTTCAATCATTGGATGTTTCTACAGTATGGGTTCTTAGATGTTTACTTACACATTCCTTACATTTATAAGGACCATCTCCAGCATGTGTTATTTTGTGTTTCTGGAGGCTTTCCCATATTCCATACACTCATAGTATTTTTCTCCACTGTGGATTTTTTAATGCCTTCGAAGAGAGCTGGGCCAAAAGAATACTTTAGAGCATGTTTTACATACATATGTTGTCTCTCCTGTGTGACGTCTTTTGTGTTTCTCTAAGGAACTCAAATAATGGAAGGCTTTACCCACTGCTTACATTCATAGGGCTTCTCTGCCCTGTGAATTCTTTCACGTTTTTTAATACTTTCAGGACCTTTAAAGGCTTTTCCACATTGTTTACATTGATATGGTTTCTCTACATTATGACTCCATTTATGCTTTTGAAGATCACAGGAAAAAAATGAATCCTTTCTCACATTTCTGACATTTGAAAGGTAAATCACCAGTGTGTGTTACCATGTGTCTTTGAAAAGTTACTTTCCACATGAAGGCGTTCCCACATTCTTTACATTCATAAGGTTTCTCTCCAGTGTGACTCCTTTCATGTGTTTTAAGAGAATTGAAATTAATGAATGCTCTCTCACACTCCTTACATTTATAAGGGCCATCTCCAGTGTGTGTTATCATGTGTTTCTGGAGGCTTTCCTTAAATCTGAAGACTTTCCCACATTGTATGCACTCATATGGTTTTTTCCACTGTGGATTGCTTCATGTATTTGAAGAGCACTGGCACAAGTCAATACTTAAGAACATATTTTACATACATATTGTGTCTCTCCTGTGTTAACTCTTTTGTGTGCCTTTAAGGAACTCAAATTATTGAAGGTTTCCCCACACTGGTTACATTCATAGGGTTTCCCTCCCCTATGAATTCTTTCATGTACTGGAACACTCTCAGGACTTTTAAAGGCTTTTCCACAGTGCTTACTTTGATTGGGTTTCTCTCTATTGTGTTTCCTTTCATGACTTCTAAGCCAACTGGGAGTAAGGAATGCTTTCTCACACTTCTGACATTTATAAGGTAAATCTCCAGTGTGTGTTAACATGTGATTCCGGTAAGTTATTCTCCACAAGAAGGCTTTCCCACATTTCTTACATTCATAGGGTTTCTTCCCTGTATGAGTTCTTTTGTGTTGTTGCAAAGAGTTTTGATATAAAAAAACTTTTCCACATTGTAAACATTCATAGCATTTCTCTCCAGTGTGACTCCTTTCATGTGATATGAGAGCACTGGGAGAAAAGAATGCCTTCCCACATTCTTTGTATTTACATACCTTCTCAGGGTACTTTCGATGTTCTCTTGATTTGTCTTCAATGTGACATTTCATGTATCTAGTAAGGGATGAACCACTCATGATGGTATCTTCATATGCACTGCATTCCCATGGTTTTAAATCAGGAGTTTCCCCCCTCATTTTGAGAGTTTTAATAAGATTGAAGTTTTCTCCAAAGGAACTAATGTCTTTACTTTCAGAGAGTTTCTCTATCATTGGCCTTCTGTAAATAATAAGAACAACATTCTAAATACCTTTATTATTTTACATTTTTGTATTTATTATGATTTATAGGAATAGTGAGGCTTTCTATCTTGTGTGAATTGTAACAAGTTGAATATACAAAATGCTTTCCAACAGAATTTCAACCTTTCTGTTAAAAAGTGATATTGAGGGCTTCCCTGGTGGCTTAGTGGTAAAGAATCCACCTGCCAATGCTGGAGACACGGGGTCAATCCTGGGTCTTGGAAGATTCCATACGCTGCGGAGAAACTAAGCTCTTGTACCACAACTATTTAGCCTAAACTCTACGGCCTGAGACCAAACGTACCAAAGCCCAAACTCTACAATAAGAAATACATAAATAATAAAATTATTAAAAAAAAAACCCTTATATTCAAATGTAGAGTTTATGAATATGAACTATAAACAAATTACATTGGAAACATGGAACATTTCTTCCATATTTAAGAAAATATTTTGGAGAGACATTTTCAAGAATAAATAAATTTGAAGATGGGGCTATTTCTTTTCTTTGATTCCTATAAAATTTTCATTATACACCAAAATTTGGACATGAGACATGCTGGGTATCATGAATATGGCTCACCTTAATTTTTTCCCATGGTTTTTCTCCTGTTCATCAATGTCATGATGATCTGGCCGTTTTGCCACTGAAATGCAGAACCAGAAAAAAATATGACCCAAAGTACTAGAAATTAAAGAAAAATTCATTGGATTTTAGGTCCATGATGAATTCTGACCCTGCCCAGTTTGTATTTCTTTCTTTCTTTCTTTTTTTCTGCCATGTTGTGCAGCTTGTGGGATATTACTTCCTGAACCAGGGATTGAACCCAGGCCAGAGAGGTCAAAGAGTCAAGTCCTAACTTTTGGACTGCAGGAGAAATGCCCTTTCTTCCCTCATAGTTTCTCTACCAATGTATTGTCTTTCCACACTCCACATCTTTGAACACTACAGACAGGTAAGAAACACCTCTAATAGATCAATATAGGGAATTTTGTCATTCTTACCTACTGATGCCAAATTCCTGATGTTTTCCAACATCACGTCTCTGTGGAGTTTCTTCTGTGAGGAATCCAGTAAAAGCCACTCCTCCCAGGTGAAATTCACAGCCACATCCTCAAAGGCCAATGAGTCCTAAAACATCCAAAATATGTGCACAGTGAGACGCATGAGACTGACACACTAGACATTTATACTCCACTTGTAAATATTATGCAGCTTACATATGATTCTGTTCTTTGACAAGAGTTATGCTATGACTTGATCATGAGAAACTTACACTCCACACTTCCTCAATAATGGAATAGCATCATGAAGAAATGAAATTATTTACACATCATTTCTATGGTCACAGTATTACTTATATCACAATCATGGCCAAGCCAGAGAATGGAGGGAAATGACAGGAATCCTTTACAAATGAAACAAATACAATTTCAGGAACACTGATTTCCTGTGGAAAAATTCTTTCATCTTCTTCCTTATGGTCTACATTTTACACTACCCCATGGGGCAGATGATCAACATTGCATAGGGTTTCAATGAATAAAAACCCAGTAAAAAAACTGGAAAGCCTTTTCTAATTGTACAACCTAACATCAGAAGCCAGGTGACCAGTATAACTCAAATTTGACCAAAGCCCAGCTGTCCACACTGTCCCAATGTCCTCCAGGTCTTTTGAAAACAAAATCACCTGTACCTGCCTGAATATAAATATTCTGCTGAAGAAACACTGCCTTTAAGTTGGTTGATAATAATCACAGAACCTGCTTTTCTCTTTTCTCTACATAAAACTTGATGCAGATAGCAAATGATTTCAACCTTAGACCTCAGAGATGAAGAATCACTAACAGTATGTTAGACCACAAAATTTACTCTAACCAAGTGCCTCTGGGCACTTTGAGCTAAACTTTAAACACACAGTGCAATTACACACCAGAAAGACTCTTTGTCATCACAAACTAACAGTATATCCTGGGCCTTACTGCCTTTAAGTACATGTTAAGAGCTACAGCTACATCAACATCCATAATGCTTTGAGGATGAATTTTCCTGTGATCATAAAACATGTGGGGATATCATCATTGGCTTCCTCCAAAAGAACATAAGGCTTCTATCTTGCAATTTCAAGAACAAATGTTTTGCCAGTAGCCACTATAACCCCAGAGAGGCGTAAATCTAGTCTGTGGTTTGTGAATTTAAATGTGATTCTCCATCTCACAAGAAGAGACTGAAAAACTTGAAATAAAGAAGTTATCCCACAACCATCAGAGCATGACTCAAAGGTCAAGCTGGAGTCCTAATACTGGGAAAAGAAAAGAAAGGCATTTAAAAAATTCCTCAAATATTTTGTTCTAAAGGCCTGTACGCCCAAAACACCTGTTTCACTAGAGTCTAACACAAAGGCTAAAAATATAAAAAAACACAGAACAAAATATTCATGAAACCTGACATGACATGACATTTTATTAATGGAATATTTCAGGTACAGCTAGTGAAAATAACTAAATGAAAAGAGAGACAGAAATCACAAGCACTGAGATTTTCCTAACATTAATGACAGACAACACCTGTCCAAGAAGCTCAGTGAACAAAAAATCAAAACTCCTAAAATGGAGACCAATGCATGTTATATTCAAAAGGAGGAAAAAACAAAGGCAAAGAGAATATATTATAAAAAGCCAGAAGTAAACTTTTATGTACAGGAAAAGACTACAGTCAGATTGGACTTCTTTTCAGGACAAACATAAACTAAAACAAGAATCAAGTTGACTGAAATATTTAATGATATCATGTTTAAAAAAAAACTTCCTAGAATTTTGTTAGTAAGCACAATTAGGAAAATTAAGAATACAAAGCCATTTTGAGGGAAAAATTGAGGGAATTAGTCATTAATATAACAAGTTTGAAAGATACCTTTGAAAATTCATTAGAAATGGGTATTTGCTGGTGGTCAGTGGTTGAGAATCCACCTGCCAATGCAGTGGACATGAGTTTGATCCCTGCTTTAGGAACAGCCCACAGACAAAGTGGCAACTAAGCCAATGGGCCACAAGTACTGACTCTGATCTAGAGCCCTAGAGCCAGAACTACTGAGCCAGCATACGGCTACTACTGAAGCTCTTGCCCATAGAATCGATGCTCCATAAGAAAAGGCATCCCAACGAGACAACTGCTCACCGCAAGTAGAGACTGGCCCTCTCTTACCGAAACTAGAGAAAGCCTGCGTGCAGCAAGAAAGACCCAGCGCAGCCAAAAATAAATAAATAAATAAATAAATCTTTAAGAAAAAATTCATCAGAAAGAATATAAATTATGCAGGTGGACTGACTAAAAGTAGCATTCTTCTTGTTCAGTTGCTCAGTCTTTTCTGACTCTTTGTGGTCCTATGGACTGCAGCACGCCTGGCACCGTTGTCCTTCACTATCTCCTAGAGTTTGCTCAGATTCAGTGATAAACATGTAGTCATTATGACTACAAGGGAAGAAAGAAAGAACTAATATGAGGAAGACATACAGGAGAAATGAAAATTTAAAGGACTTAGTAAAATCAGGCACCCATTTATCATCACAAACAAGAAACAGAGGCAACTTCTACTTCCTAAGAAAGAACATGTTCCTGAATTCTGTAGGTAAATTCAAATAGTCATTCGGTGGCACATAACTGTGTCTGTGAAACATTTGAAAGATACTCCAACAACAGATAACTCTTGGTTAAGGAGACATATTCAGAGTCTTCCCTGGTAGCCTGGTGCTTAAGAATCTGCCTTGCAACACAAGGGATGCAGGTAAGAACCCTGCTCCAGGAATTAAAGTCCTGCACATCCCAGGGCAACCAAGCCTGCCTACTTTAGAGCCCCTGGTCCATAACAAGAGAGGCTGAGGTGCCTGAACTACAGATAAGTCAGCAAGCTGCAGCAAAGATCCAAAGCAGTCAAGGTAAAGATAATGAGAATAATAATAATAATCTGGAAAATAAAAAGTTGAAACTTCAAAAACAACGGGGCAAGATTTATCCTAATATTGGAAGAAAATCAGTATCTTCCTAGAGAGCCACATGGAAGTTGGCCAAAGAAAAGGAAAGGCAATTCAAATGAAAATAGAAGTTTTTTAACAAATAGTGCAAGAATTAATAGATATTCACAAACACACAAATAAAATGAATGTTGGCACAGGACTACATATTTTACCAGAAAAACCCTCAAAACCATCACAGATCTAAATGTACAGTACAAAAGTAATAAACTCCTGTAAAATTTCACAGAAGGAAATTAAGTCACCTTGGCTTTGATGATTAATTTTCAAACAACAAACACAAGGCCTATAAAAGAAAATAAGTATAATTTCACTTCATTAATAGAAAATGCCTCCTCTGAGAAAGAGAGTGTTAAGAGAATGATAAGCTAAGTCACAGGACAGGAGAAAATATTTGCAAATCACTTATGTGATAAATGGGGTATTCTGGTAGCTCAGCTGAAAAAGAGTCCACCTGCAATGCAGGAGACCCTGGTTTGATTCATGGGTTGGAAAGATTCCCTGGAGAAGGGATAGGCTACCCATTCCAGTATTCTTGCCTGGAGAATCCCCATGGACAGAGGAGCCTGGTGGACTGCAGTCCATAGGGTCACAAAGAGTCAGACACGACTGGGCAACTAAGCATAGCACCACACATATGATAAATGACTAGTATTCAAAATAGCCCCACAACTATGAAAACTCAATAGTAAGAAGACAAAATAATCCAATTAACAATGGGCAAATGATCTCAACAGTTTACCAAAAAGCATATACAGAAGGGAAATAGGAAATATGAAAACAAGTTGAACATCAAATGTCAATTGGAAACTGCAAATAAAACAATAAACTGTCACTACACACTCATGCTGCTGCTGCTAAGTCACTTCAGTCATGTCCGACTCTGTGCGACCCCATAGACGGCAGCCCACCAGGCTCCCCCGTCCCTGGGATTCTCCAGGCAAGAACACTGGAGTGGGGCGCCATTTCCTTCTCCAATGCAAGAAAGTGAAAAGTGAAAGTGAAGTCGCTCAGTTGTGTCCGACTCTTAGCGACCCCATGGACTGCAGCCCACCGGGCTCCTCCGTCCATGGGATTTTCCAGGCAAGAGTACTGGAGTGAGGTGCCATTGCCTTCTCCAACACACTCATGACTATCAAGAAAAATACTCAGAATACCAATTAGATGTGATCATCCTCATTCTCAGCTATTGCTGTTCAGTCGCTAGGTGGCGACTGTGAGTACCACTCTCCGTATCCCCAGGGACTATAATTAACTATTCCAGGCTCAATAGGGGTGCTCCAGGCAAGAATACTAGAGTGTTTTGCCATTTCCTTCTCCATGGAATCTTCCCAGAGCAGGGATCCAACTGGAGGCTCCTGAATTGGCAAGGGGATTTACTGCTGAGGAAAATGGAATTTGATACCCCTATCAAGGAAGACAGGAGCATTCTTTGAAAACAAAATATACTGTTACCTTACTAAGTATCTTAAGACCCAGCTATACCACTCCTTGTTATTTGCTGAAATGAGGACAACTCTTGTATTCACACAAAAGTCATACAGAAATAGTTGTATGGGGCCCAGGGAGCAGAAGTTAACAGGTAAGCAACAAATCCTGCAAGAGTCAAATAATCAGTGGTACATCCATACAATCAAATAATGTTCACTAATGAAAAGGAATGACAATCTGAAAAAGCTAGAGACTGTATGATTCTAAGTATATGAAGGCCTTCAAGTACGTTCCCTCCACAGGGCCTTAGCTGGGCCCTTAGCCTGAAGACAATGAACCTAGGCTCTGCTCCCCATACAGGTGCTCTACACCACCACTAAAAAGTTAAATACACAAATCCTGTTTGACCAATTCAGCAAAAACACTCAAATCCAGTGTTTATGTGAAAACAAGAGAAGACATGTACAAGCCACGTCTACTACTTCACCCAGAAAACCACAAATAACTTCCCTTCATAAAAATATATGTCAATCATTATTTTCAACACAAGTAATCCTACTTGAATACTTTTTTGTCTGCAACTGTAAATCCTGGAATGCCATTGGAAATCGACCAAAAGTAGAGCACCCCCCGCCCCCATGATTTCGCCATACTCACGCGGAGAATGAAACCAAGTGAAACAAATGGAATGTAAGAATGGACTATTTCCCAACTGACATTCCCATCTTAAGTCTTCGGAAATATTGTATACGGTTCGTTAAGCTCCATTAATTAAATATATCTTACAGTATAGAAAAAAGAAACTTAAATGAGTAGATCTTCTGAAGAGGACTCACAGGGTAGTTCGTCAATAAAGTTTCCAAAAAGAAAAAAAAAAAGGAAAACCTCCATGAAAGGATTTCCTATGGAATATCTGTTCCCAGTAAAAAATCGGGCTAAGAATGGCTATCAGACAACCAACTTCCAGGCGGTTAATCTAGGCTTTCCGCTAAGATAAAATACCTACGAATGTCTCCCCCACATCCCGGAAAAATGCCATCCAAGACTGAGCAAATAGGATAAAAAAAATTAAAATATTGGGTTTGTTTGAAATGCACCGCAGAGACGAATTGATCATTTCAATCGGAATCTTGGGAATGAGGGGAAAGACCTGGAAGTCTAATGTTTACTGCGGCTATGGGATCACACAGAGTCGGACACGACTTTAGTGACTTAGTAGAAGCAGCAGCAGCCAGTCATAAAAAGGGCTTCCCTGATGGCTCACTGGCAAAATTACCGCCGGCCAACGCAGAAGACGCAGATTTCACCACCGGCGCAAAAAAATCCCCTGGAGAAGTAAATGGCAACCCCCTTCAGTATTCTTGCCTGGAAAATTCCACAGACAGTGTAGCCAGGAGGGCTACAGTAGTCCACGGGGTCCCAAAGCATCGGGCACGATCGAGAAACTAAGGCCTGGGAGCCCCCAAACAGCATCTAATCCTACGACCTGGAGAACGAGTCGCGATTGTCCTCTGAAGACCATGCATGTGGTCACGCACAACCTTGGAAAGAAGGGCTGCGCGAGCCGAACTTTCGGCGCGCGGTGACCAGGCCAGATGCCCGGGTCCCGGCTGCTGGGCCATCCCCTCCTCTGCGAGCTGGAGGGGACTGAGGTCCGAGTGGCGCCCCAGACCCAGCGTATCCGGACTCCGGCGGTGACCCCGAGGTGCCGGATCAAACCGTAGCCGGCTTCGGACGGTAGCAACCACTCCACCTCCGGTGTCGGTAACCGAGTCAGCGGACTCACCATTTCAAGTTGCTTGGAAGTTACTCTGAGTCCCTCCCAAGAGCTTCAAAGACTTGCGCAGATCGCAGGGCTTCTGAACGTAAGAGGGACCGAAAGGGTGAAACCGGAAAGACACCGGTCCTTCTCCGCAGGGGGAGAAAGGAAGTCCAGGCATTGGCGCAGAATTGCCCCGCCAACCTGCGGCAGCGGCTTCCTGGCTGGACAGATTCCAGTGTCCCGCCTCTTCCTCCAGAATGACAACCTGTGGGAGGTGGGATTGGACCTCCCCTGGCCTGTTACTTGTGCTTGGAAAAATAATAGTTTCGGGGTCTATGATTCCGTTTCAAGATGGAGCAAGTACAGATAAGATGGTGGCCCTGGCCAGTCCTGCCTGGAACAAAAGGGTCTCAGATCCTCCCGGGGTCAAGGGCTTGGCGTAAAATTGTGTGGCGAGGAGTGGAACTGTGCTTCTTAAAGGCAGACACTGAAATGTGAACTCACCGTCTCTAATACAGGAGTCGCCTCCATTTTCATCTTTGGTCCTAAGGAGGGCTGAGCTTTCCACCCATCCCTGCCCCAGCCCCACTCATTAGGTCCTGAAGCTCAAGAATCCCTTGGCTCTGGTTGGAGGCCTGAATCACTCAGCCTTACCTGGGTGCCAGCACGAACCTCAGTCAAACTACAGCCTGTGAGGTGTCTTCATTAACTTCTTGGGTGTACGTTTTACATTGGATGAAATTTTATTGACTAAGTTATTAATTTTTTTATTCCAGTGTAGCTGATCTACAATGGTGTGCGAGCCTCAGTAGAATAGCAGGTGAGTCAGTCACATATTTATATATGTTGTAGTTTGGTCACTAAGTTGTATATGAAACTTTTGTGACCCTGTGGCCTGTAGCTCACTAGGCTCCCCTGTCCATGGGATTTCCCAGGCATAACTTGACTGTGGAGATTGTTGTATGTATCTCCAAATATATTAAAAGCATAAAAATGATTAATTAATGGGTGCCTTCTACTGGCGGGGTGGCCCGTAATACTCTCCAGGTGTATTCCAATTGACAGTATCATTTCTTGTTTTTATTCTATTATGGGAAATAGGAATACAGTTACCTTACATATATTTTAACTGTTGACATCACAATATTTTGTTGGTACACAGACGGTTTCCAAAATTAATTACTCAATCTAAGAAATAATTGGAATAACTTATTCAAGACAGATTTGAGGATTATAATCTGGGAAGAGCATCTCAGATAGCTCAGTGTAGGAGGAGTTGCGGAGGACAGCAGAAGCAATCCAGGCCTGGGAAAACTGTTAAAGAACCAGAAGTGCCTGGCAGGGATACATCCCAGGGCAGCCGCAGAAATGGCTCCACTGAGCAGCCATCCTCCTGCAGCTTGTCACTCAGGCACGAAGGGGTGGGGTACTGAAATCTACATAGCCAGGAGGCCAGGAAGGCAACTGGAAAGGTCCACTGGCCAGTTTCTAGTTGCCATCCTGCGTGGGTGGGTTTTGCTAATACTTGTGGGTTCCCAGTAGTTCTTGAGTATCTTCTGTGACTTGTGTTTGTCTTCAGAGTCTTTAGGAGGGACTCAGACCTCCTAAAGAGTCTGTTCAGAAGGCCTTGCTACTTTTGATTTCTAACCTGTTGATCTCATTCATTTCATTAAAGACTTTGAGATGCTAGCCCAACCTTTCATCCCAAGAAATAGTCAATCTTGATCATGCTTTATAATACTTTTTTTCATAATGCTGGTTCACAGTTACTAGTATTTGTTGAGATTTTTTGAATCTATATTCAGAAAAGAAAAAGGTGTGTGTTTCTTTGTTTTTTTTTTTCTTTTTTTCTTTTTTTTTGGTAGTTCTCATGTGGGTATAAGAGAAAAACAGGTGTCAAAAATGGAGTGTGGAGTATTGTCTGCATTCTATTATTTACAGTAGATTGTGAAAATCAGTAAATAAATATGGCACCAAGGGGAGCAGTCACAGAGTCCATTACACACGATGCCTAAATAGTGTCGATAAACAAATACTCTTGTTCTAGCCAAGGAATCAAGAAAGCCCAGCTCCCTCATTAAAAAAAAAAAAAAAGGTTTTGGCTGCACCTCGCAGCATGGAAATAGGTTTCCCTTGTAGCTCAGCTGGTAAAGAAAATGCCTGCAGTGCAGGAGGCCTGGGCTCGATCCCTGGGTTGGGAAAATCCCATGGAGAAGGGAAAGGCTATGCACTCCAGTATTCTGGCCTGGAGAATTCCATGGACTGTTTAGTCCCTGGGGTCACAAAGAGTCAGACAGGACTAAGAGACTTTCACTTTCACACAGCATGTTAGTTCCCACACAGCATATTAGTTTCACACATCATATTAGTTCCCAGACCAGGGATCCAACCTGTGCCCCTTGCAGTGGAAGTCAGTGGAGTCTTAAGCACTGAACCAAGTCAGTCAGTGTTACCCTCGTCCCTTCCCTGTACCAAGAGGCTATATGAATGGTTGACAGCTAATTTGAATCAGAGAGGCAAAACTGACTTAGGCAAAGAGAAGTGTGCTCTAGAAATTTAAGAATTTATTGCCAGCCCCTACATAAAGCCCATCTAGGGTGGAAAAGGTCTTTGATTTGAGACTCCAAGTCCCAAACATTTGGAAAAGGAGATTCCACGTGTCCTACCATCGCCCAGAATCCTTCTCACTGACATCCATCTTGACTGACCAATGTGTAGGCCACCAGGAAGAACCCTGAGTCAGAGTAACTGGCCAAAGACAATCCAGAAACCAATCCCATCACCATTAAATCCGGGGCATGTGGCAGGGCAGTTCTCCTGGGTTCCCTTACCTTAATGCTCTCTGCTGCTGCTGCTGCTAAGTCGCTTCAGTCGTGTCCGACTCTGTGCGACCCCATAGACGGCAGCCCACCAGGCTTCCCTGTCCCTGGGATTCTCCAGGCAAGAACACTGGAGTGGGTTGCCATTTCCTTCTTCAATGCATGAAAGTAAAAAGTGAAAGTGAAGTCGCTCAGTCGTGTCCGACTCTTAGCGACCCCATGGACTGCAGCCAACCAGGCTCCTCCGTCCATGGATTCTCCAGGCAAGAGTACTGGAGTACCTTCTCCGAATGCTCTCTGCCTGGACACAATTCATTTCCCAGTGCTAGACAAGAGCTCCCTTTCAGGACACCCAGGGCAACAGCCCCACTAACCCTGCGAATCTAAGGGACCGAGGTCCAATCAGCACACAGAGCCTGGCACAGTCACAAACTCTGGCGGTGATCAGGAGACGGGGTCCAAACATGGTCGGTTCAGCGGGTCTCAAAGAGTCCCTCTGCCGTGGCCGCAGCCGGATCAGCACACTCAACATGTCCAGATTCCTTGGTGTGTCGGAGTCCCGCCTAAAGGACGCCAAAGATTAGTGCAGATCAGGGGGCCAAATAAAGACTTGAAAGTTACCGGGTAAGTTAACCAACCACACAGGAAACAAGGGCAACTTTCTCCGCGGTTCAAGAAAGTAAAGAAGTCTAGGTAAAATCGCCGCATCACCCCGCCCACCTGCAAGGGTGGCCCCCTGGTTGGACAGATCTTAATGCCCCGCCCCGCGGGACTGACTGTCGACCTACGGAAGGTAAGGTGGGACTTGTCCCCCCAAGCCTGTTTGCTTCTGAAGAGAACTTTTTCCTAGTCTGGGACTGCCTCTGCTATCTTCTCCACATTCCTGATTCTTGTAAGGTATAGTTCGAGACGAGGCAATGAGAAAAGAAGACGACCTCAACAGAGACAGGTTACCTTTATTCAGGCAAGGAGAGGCGACTGTCGGTCTAGCGACCAGGCTGAGCGCGTGCGGGATCAGGGAGGTTTCATATTTAAGGCGAGGTTTGCGGAAGCAATACGGGAAGATTTAGTCAGGCGGGGCGTTCTGGGTAATCTTTAGCTGAGAGGGCAGTTTGCGGTTGAACAGCGGGGTCCCGGACAGGGGGTTGAAAGTCTCCCGGAGTATCGGGGTGGGACTTTTAAGTTGTTTTGTTTTCCCCGAAGTCAGATGGTCCAGCACGGGCCTTTGAGATCGTTATCTCCTTTTTCCAGGCCCGAGGACTCCTTCAATTCTGTTTCAAGATGGCGCAAGTATAGAGAGGAGGATGATCCAGGCCAGTCCTGCCTGGAACTTGAGCCTCTTGGGTCCTCTAGAGGCAAAGACTTGGTGTCAAACTGTGTGGCCAGGCATGAAACTGTGCTTCTTGTTACGAAACGCGGAACTTATGGTGAACTCACCATCTATAATAAAGGGACTGGCTCCATTTTCATCTTTGGTCTTCGACAGCGCTAGCCTTCCACTCATCTCTCCCCTGTTGCCACTCAATGGAGACTTAAGCTAAAGAATCCCAGAGCTCGTGGCTCTGGTAGGAAGTGGCTCTGGAAGTCAGCTTAAGGGCGTGCGAGGACAAGTCTCAGTCAAGCCACAGGATGTGAGGAACGTACATTAAGTGTTTATGTGTACATTTAACACTGGAAGAAATTTTATTAGTTAGTTAAGTTATAATTTTTATTGGAATATAGCTGATCCACAATGCTGTGCTAGCTTCAGTTGTCCAGCATAGTGAATCAGTCATTCTGGACAACTGAAGCTAGTATAGCATTGTGGATCAGCTCTCCTTAGATTTTTCTCTCATATAGGCCATTACAGAGTACAGAGTAGAGTTCCTTGGTCTACAAAGCAGGACCCCATCAGTCATCTGTTCTATAGATAGTAGCATGTACACTTCCATCCCAGTGTCCCAATTTATCCCTCCTCCCTTATGCCTTGGTAATTACAAGTTTGCTCTGCACATCCCCGACCCTACCTCTGTCCTGCAAACAAGTTGATCCACGTGTCCTGGTCTGTGCATGGGTTGGAAAAGAATTTCCAGACATGAGGCAGAACGACAGAAGAATAAAGTTTCTTAGAGTGGGAGACACTATTAGAACAGAGGGCCGACTCGACTCAAGGGGTAACCAAAAGCTATTGAAGGCTTTTGGCCAATTTTTATAGGCTCAAGACAGAGAAAATTCCTACTGGAATGGTGGCATTAGGTGATTGGTTAGGATGCTATAGGGTGTATAGTAGGATGAGTATTTTACTTTATATGGGATCAGGGAACTGGCCAGTTTCTATCCAGAGGCTTATGGCAACAGTTGCTATTGGGCTTGGTCAGTTCCAGAGATTTTTACCCTGTGACCTTGGTATAGGGCTCTGCACCACCTGTAAGCGACATCGTGTCTCAAGGAGGAGCCTATTCAGACTCTAGGCTAGGTCTGCTTCTTTTCTTTTTCATTGCCTTTGTTATTAGTTTTGCTCAGAGGCTCTGTGATATCCAACTCTTTGAGACCCTGTGGACTTTAGCCCACCAGGCACCTCTGTCTGTGGAATTTTCTAGGCAAGAATACCGAAGTGGGTTGTCATTTTCTACTCCAGGGGATCTTCCTGACTCAGGGATCCAACTCACCTACATCTCTTGCCTCTCCTGCATTGGTACATGTGAAAGTGAAAGTCGCTCAGTTATGTCTGAATCTGCGACCCCATGGACTATACAGTCGATGGAATTCTCCAGGCTAGAATACTGGAGTGCTTAGCCTATCCCTTCTCCAGCGGATCTTCCCAACCCAGGAATTGAACCGGGGTCTCCTGCATTGCAGGCGGATTCTTTACCAGCTGAGCCACGAGGGAAGCCCCAGCTACCATGGAAGCCCCAGAAAGCGAGCACAGGGAGCCCGGCGCGGGGCGCAGGGGCGATGAGCGGCAGTGGAACCCAACGAGGCGAGGAAGGGGGAAGGTGATCACCAGGGGACCCCGGCCGACTGGTTCTGCCCAGGGCGAGGACGGTCTCCCTCCCACACTCGGTCCAAAAGGGACGCAGACAGCCGCCGCGACGGCGTGGAGGAACCGGGGTGCGAGCCTCGTGGCTGATCGGCCTTCCAGGCGGCGCCGGGAGCGGGGCCTGAGACACTGGTCCGGAGCTTCGGAAAGGCCGAAGCTCCCTCGGGTCCTCCGCTCCAAGGGGCGGGAGGCGCCGGCACCGCGGCGGGTCCACAGCGGCCAGCCGGGGACCGGATCCGCGCTGTGGTGAGCACACCCAAGCTGAAGGCGGCGCGGGGCACGAGCGCTGCCCCTGGTTCAGCACGCGACGACGTCAGCGGACAGACGGGGGCGACGGGCAACGGAGCGGGACCGCGGCGGGCCAGGGGAGCGAGACGCACCAGGGCGCGGCCCCGGGAATCAATAGACAGGACGGACGAGGCTTACTGACGGCCGGAGATGGGCACCGACGGGGTGCTGCCACGTAGGCCTACTTCACAAAGACGCGGCGGCAGCAAAGAACCGGCCGTGGAGGTGGGTGGCCGCTCGCCACTGCGAGGGTCCCAAGGGCCTTTCAAAAAGACCCGGAAGCGAGTCGGCCGCTGGGGCACGCCGCGGGGTCTCACGGCCAGAGACCTCCAGCACAGGCGCGGTCCCGCGACACCCAGGACGCCGAATGGTCTCCCGGGCTCCCGTGAGGCCACATTCCTTGGGCTCGCGCCCACCACCGCTGACACCCAGAGCCACAGCCGGCCTGGGAGAACGCTCTCCCGCGGAGTACCGCGCCCCATGGCCCTTGTTGTAGCCACGCCTTCTGAGAAACAAACTCACTCAGAAGGACAATGGAGATAGTGGAGTGCAGTTTATTACACCCGCCGGGCCCAAGGCAGAGTCTCCTCTTAGCCAAAGACCCTGACCAGTTTTTGTGAAAACCTTGTATACCCTAAGTGTACTTGCTCAAACCCACCTCCCCAAATTTTCCTTGCAACTAGTCTGAACAAGGTAAAAGATACAATCAAAGTTAACCCATGATTCATGTGTCACAAAACTGGATAAATAGTGGATATTTATCAATAGGCCTGTGGTCATATCCTGGTAAACATAATGGAATTTACCACTTTGTTCTGTTACAGAGATAATTAACATGTTCTTTCAGGCAAGGGAGAGTCCAAGTCCCGAAGCTCTTTTATCCGGGGGTCTGGTTTTCCATTGGTATGCCATTTCTATAGACACAGCACAAAGTTCAGTGTTCATTGGGAGGGTGACCGTGCGTGCAGCTTAACGTTTGTAGCCTGGCCTAAGATGGGGTCCAGCTCTGTCTGTTTCCTCCTTCACCCTCACGCACTACTCCTCCGGGGACACCGCCCACGTGAGACAAGACAGGTTCGGTCCCAGAAAGGGGAAGCGGGCGCAGGCGGTCACCGGTCCGGGACCGGGTTGGGGGTGCGGGGTCGGGGGTGAGGCCAGCAGCGGTGGGGAGGGGCTGCAACCACGCACAGCGAGGGCCGCGGGACAGGGTCGCATGCACTGTCCAGGGACCAGAAAGGCCGAGACACGGATGGGCCACTAGGAAAACAAGCGCGGGGTCCCACCGCCACACACAGGACGGCAGTCCTGCGACGCCTGAGACGCCGGACGGCCCCGTCTACCCACGCAGCGTCCCACAACCTGGCCCCACCACCCGGGCTGGCGTGCCACAGCCCCACCGCGTGCAGCGGAGGGGCCCCATCCACCCATCTCCTCCGTCTGTCCTCAGCAGATCGGTCTTCATCCAGTCCGACCCCGAGGCTCAAGTCCTGGAGAGGAGACTTCCAGCGAAACGGCTCAGCCCGTGCCCGACACCGACACCGACACCGGTTGAGACTCAGGTGGAGGACAGGCGTGACAGGCTCCTCACGGCTGCTGGACTGAGGCGCTGCACCGAGAGTCCCCCTCCTCCTGGGCTCACCACGGGGATTGTCCGCGTGCACGTGACGCAAGCGCGGCCTCAACCTGCAGGGGAAGAGACGGGCCCAGCCGGACCCACCGGGACTCGGAGGTGGGAGGCACCGGCTGCCACCTGCATTGTTAGGCAGATTCTTTACGGCTTGGCCACCTTTGTTATTATAATCTTACTGAAGAACTGCCTCAGGGAACCCTGCC
This sequence comes from Bos grunniens, assembly GCF_055505025.1. Lineage (NCBI taxonomy): Eukaryota > Metazoa > Chordata > Mammalia > Artiodactyla > Bovidae > Bos > Bos grunniens. The sequence goes on from NC_141171.1 coordinate 13,159,506, forward strand.
CCTCACCGGAAGAGAGTAACACCTCCCCTCCCTAATAGCAGAGACATTACTTTGCTAACAAAGGTCAAGTCAAAGCTATGGTTTTTCCAGTAGTCATGTATGGATGTGAGACTTGGAGTATAAAGAAAGTTGAGCATGGAAGAATTGATGCTTTTGAACTGTGGTGTTGGAGAACACCCTAAGAGTCCCTTGGACTGCAAGGAGATCCAACCATCCATCCTAAAGGAAATCAGTCCTGAATATTAATTGGAAGGACTGATGCTGAAGCTGAAACTCCAATACTTTGGCCACCTGATGCGAAGAACTGACTCATTTGTAAAGACCCTGATGCTGGGAAAGATTGAAAGCAGGAGAAGGGTTCGACAGAGGATGAGACAGTTGGATGGCATCACCGACTCAATGGACTTGAGTTTGAGTAAACAACGGGAGTTGGTGATGGACAGGGAGGCCTGGTGTGCTGCAGTCCATGGGGTGGCAAAGAGTCCAACACGACTGAGCGACTAAACTGACCGAAGAACTTAAAAAAAATAAAATAAAAATAAAGTAGGAGATCCCCGGAGAAAGAGAAACACACATGGCTTTCACGACAAGAAGAAGACGTTTCTGGGTTAACATATTCTGTGATCTAAGCCTGACCTGGATGCTTGCCCTTGAACAGGTCTGAGCCATGATCTTAAAGGAACAAGGAATGAAAGAACAGAGAAAAGGCAGTCAAACACTGCCTAGTGCAATGATACAGTAGAGTCCTGCTGCTGCTGCTGCTGCGTCGCTTCAGTTGTAGTCCTTCCTTAAGGGAGATACATAACAATATATCTTTCAGTTATGTAGGAACTTAGGCCTCTACCCACGTGGAGGATGGAATTAGGAAGTTTGACCCTCCTGATTTCAATCAACTATAGCTTGGACTCTGTCAACTTCTGTCAAATTCCTGGATGAAAAAAAAACTTTAATATCCTAGACAAAGTGCGTGCTAATCACCTCAGTCATGTCCGACTCTTTGTGACCCCATGGATTGTAGCCCACCAGGCTCCTCTGTCCATGGGATGCTCCAGACAGGAATAGTGGAATGGGTTGCCATGCCCTCCTCCAGGGGATCTTCCAGACCCAGGAGTCGAACCTGTGTCTCTTATATCTCCTACATTAGCAGGCAGGTTCTTTACCACTAGCGCCACCTAGGAACCCATCTTAGACCAAAAACACCTTGTAATCAGTTCCCTCAGGATTGCTTCCAGCCAAATTTTAGAACACAGTGCCATTACAGGCCAGAAAAACTCATCACACCTTAACAGTATACAGTAGACCTTACTGCCCTAAGGAAAAAGTTAAGAGCTACAGTGTACAAGGGAGTTCTCCTACATCCACAATAGTTTAATGGTGAATTTTCCCATGATTATAAAATATGTAAGGGTTAAATCATTGGCTTCCTTCAAAAGAACATAAAGTCTCCTTGTAATTTCAGGAACAAGTGTTTCCCAAGCAGCCACTATAACCACTGACAGGTGAAAATCTAGTCTTTGGTGAATTTAAACATTGTGATTCTCCATTTCACAAGAGGAGAATAAGAAACTTTGAAATAAACAAGTCCTCCCAGAGCCATGAGAGCACTGACTGCAAAGGGCAAACTACTGGGTGTCCTAAAACTGGGAAAGAGAAAAGAATGAAGTTTCTTAAATATGGTCCAAATATTCTGTTCTTAAGGCTGGTGTTCAAGAAATTGTTTCACCTAAACCTAACACAAAGACAAAAAACATCATTAGAGGTATAACACAATGTCCTGGAATCCTGGCATGACCTTTATTTATTTATTTATTCATTTTAAAATTTATTTTTTGGCTGCCTTGAGTCTTTGTTGGGCTTCCCTGGTGGTTTAGATGGTAAAGAATCTACCTTTAAGGCAGGAGACCTGGGTTCGATTCCTGGGTTGGGATGATCCCCTGGAGAACAGAATGGCTATGCACTCCTGTATTCTTTCTTGGAGAATGCCAAGGATAGAGGAGCTTGGCAGGCTACAGTCCATGGGCTCCAAAAGAGCTGGACATGACTGAGCGACTAAGCACACAGCACACGTGTCTTTGTTACTGCATGCTGGCTTTCTCTAGTTACAGGAGCAGGGGTGACTCTAGTTGCAGTGCATGGGATTCTGATTGTGGTGGTTTCTCATGATGTGGAGCACAGGCTCTAGGGTGCAAGAGTTGCAGTATTTCCTGCAAATGGGCTCAGTAATTAGGGCACACTGAATCGAGAATGTGTGGGCTTTAGTAGTTGTGGTACACGGGGGAGTGGCCCCGTGGCATGTGGAATCTTCCTGGACAAGGTTCAAACCCGAGTCACCTGCTTTGATAGGCAGATTCTTAACCACTACACCACAACCGAAATCTTATAGCATGACCTTCTTTAACAGAAAATTTCAGATACATATAATGAAAATTACTGAGAAAAGACAGATAGAAGGAACAACCACTGAGATTTTCCTATTATTACTGACCGACAACATTCACAGATTCAGGAAACTTCCTAAAGAGTAAAAATGAAAACATCTAAAAATGGAAACCGAAATATAGTATATGCAAAGTATAGGAAAAAAAACAAACAAACAAAGCAAAGAGCATTTATTGTAAGAAGCCAGAGGTATAGTTTAGGTAGGGAGAAACAAACACTAGAATGAAATTGGAGTTCTTTTCATGAGAAAAAAAAAAAGAAAAACGAAAACAAAAATAAGCAAGAACTGAGACTGCCCTGGTGGTCCACTGATTAAGAATCTGCCTTGCAATGCAGGAGACACGGGTTTGATCCCTGCTTTGGGGACTAAGATGTCACATGCTGCAGGACAACTAAGCCCACATGCGCCACAACTGCTGAGCCAGTGCTCTAGATCCTATGAGTCAAACTGGAGAAGCTCGAGCTCCCTAGGGCTGGTGCTTCGAAACAAGAGAAGACATAAAAGGCTGTGCCCTGAAACAGGGAGCCCCTGTAGTAAAACAAAGATCCAGTGAATACGAAAATAAATACATAAATATATGAGCCAGAACCAAGTGGAATGAAATATTTAAAGTTCTGAAATTAAAAAAAAAAAACAAAAAACTTTTCTAGATTTTTGTTAGGAAGCAGAATTATTCTTAAAAATTAAGAAAGATAATGCCACTTTAAGACAAAACTTCAGGGAATTTGTCACTAGTACACCAACTTTGAAAGACAAGCTTTAAGATTCATCAGAAAGAATATAAATTATGGATGAGGATTAAAAGAAGAATAATGCTAAACACCTTTTATATTTCTTCTATAACAGATGACATGTCTATAATAATTTAGCAACAACGATGTTGGGAATAATAACTTTGTGATTCAGTGAAATAAATGACAGCCATGTGGTGGCTAAGATGGTAGAGAATCCACCTGCAATGCAGGAGACCTGGGTTCGATCCCTGGGTTGGGAAGATCCCCTGGAGGAGGGCATGGCAACCCACTTCAGTATTCTTGCTTGGAGAATCCCCAAGGACAGAGGAGTCTGGGGGCTATAGTCCATGGGGTCGCAAAGAGTCGGAGACAATGAGCAACTAAGCGCAGCATTTGGAAAGGGACAGAGGAGGGGAATTGAGAATAGTGCGGTGTGAGGTACGTGCCCAACTGCTGGAGAGGTACTCTGTTACGTTGCAGAGGATGAATGTTAATTCTAAATGTATACTAAACTCTCAAGGATAACCACTTGAAAACTTTTTAAAAAATGGATAGGCTAAGAAAAGAAAAAAGGATGCAAAAAAAGAAAAAAGGATGCACAAGGTAAAATGCTCATTTAAATCCAGAGAAAGTAAGAAAAAAGAGAAAAAACAAATGAAAGAATAAGAGTAACAAAAAGAAACTGTAAAACTGTGGTAGTTATTAATCCAACTGTATTAATCACCATCTCAACCATCGATGGTCTCAATATATATGAAAGAAATTTTTACAGTAAAATCGGATTATTTGTTTATTTTTATTAAAGGAGAGCTACTTTACAATGTTGTGTTAGAGAGAGAGTTAATTCCTAGGCAGATTGATAAGAAGTCCGGGGTCCGTGAAAAGGAGAGGGATCTGGGGTTCTCAAGGAGGAGAAAAGGACAAACTTTTTTTTCTCTACATTCCTTAGTCTTAGTCACATAAAACTTTTTTTCTTTTTCTTTAAGCCTGGAACTGATGATTACACAACTCAGTTTAAACTCTGTACTAGGAGTTATATAACAACAATGTATCCTGCTTGAGGACAGTTTCTTCTTCCTGAAAACCTCTGACTAATCCTGTTATCTTAGAATGCATATTATGGGAATGGGTCTGGTAGGATCTTTCTATTGTTAAATTCTAATCCTGTTATCCTAAAATGTAAATTGTAGGAGTGGGTCTGGTAAACTTTTCACAAAACTTCAGACATTCTTTTAATTTATTGTAGTAACTAAAAAAGTGTTTAACTCCCTTGCTAACACTAACAAGGGGGGCACTCTCTGTCCCCCTTCTGATGTCTATGTCAGAAGCTTTCTCTTCTGATGTCTATGTCAGAAGCTTTGTCCCTTTTCTTACTTAATAAACCTGCTACACAAAAGCTCTTGGTGATCAAGCCCGGCCCCTGGTCCTGAAGCTAAATCTTCCTCAAGGATTACGAATCCAACATCGTTCACCGTAAGCTATCATCGAAAGTGAAAGTGAAAGTGAAGTCGCTCAGTCCTGTCTGACTCTTTGTGACGCTGTGGACTGTAGCCTACCAAGCTTCTCCATCCATGGGATTTTCCAGGCAAGGGTACCGGAGTGAGTTGCCTTTTCCTTCTCCAAGGGATCTTCCCAACCCAGGGACTGAACCCAGGTCTCCCGGATTGTAGACAGACGCTTTACCATCTGAGCCACCAGGGAAATCCTGTAAGTATCGCTTAGTCGTGTCCAACTCTTTGTGACCCTATGGACTGTAGCTCTCCAGGCTCCTCTGTCTATGGGATTTACCAGGGAAGAATACTGGAATGGGTTGCCATGACCTCCTCCACGGGGTCTTCCCAACCCAGGGATTGAACGCAGGTCTCCCACTTTGCTGGCGGATTCTTTACCATCTGAACCACCAGGGAAGCCCATAAGTATTTATAAATACATGAAGAGGAACTCGAAAGCCTCTTGATGAAAGTGAAAGTGAAGAGTGAAAAACTTGGCTTAAAGCTCAATATTCAGAAAACGAAGATCATGGCATCCAGTCCCACCACTGCATTGGAAATAGATGGGGAAACAGTGGAAACAGTGTCAGACTTTATTTTTGGGGGCTCCAAAATCACTACAGATGGTGACTGCAGCCATGAAATTAAAAGACGCTTCCTCTTTGGAAGGAAAGTTATGACCAACCTAGATAGCATATTCAAAAGCAGAGACATTACTTTGCCAACAAAGGTTCGTCTAGTCAAGGCTATGGTTTTTCCTGTGGTCATGTATGGATGTGAGAATTGGACTGTGAAGAAGGCTGAGCACCGAAGAATTGATGCTTTTGAACTGTGGTGTTGGAAAAGACTCTTGAGAGTCCCTTGGACTGCAAGGAGATCCAACCAGTCCATTCTGAAGGAGATCAGCCCTGGGATTTCTTTGGAAGGAATGATGCTAAAGCTGAAACTCCAGTACTTTGGCCACCTCATGCGAAGAGTTGACTCATTGGAAAAGACTCTGATGCTGGGAGGGATTGGGGACAGGAGGAGAAAGGGAAGACAGAGGATGAGATGGCTGGATGGCATCACTGACTCGATGGACGTGAGTCTCAGTGAACTCCGGGAGTTGGTGATGGACAGGGAGGCCTGGCGTGCTGTGATTCATGGGGTCGCAAAGAGTTGGACACGACTGAGCGACTGATCTGATCTGATATCCTTTTTCACTTTATTTTCCAGTATGGTTTTTTACAAGATGTTGATGACATTATCCTGTGGTATACACTAGGACTGTGTCATTTATTTTATGTGTAGTAGTTTGTATCTGCTAATGTACAACTTCCAATTTATCCCTCCCACAGCTCGTTTCCTGTCATATTTTAGATACCACATATAAGTGATATAATACAGTAATCTGAAGGCAAATCTTTGTTGTTGCAAAAAGCATTATTTCATGTTTTATGTCTCAGTAACATTCCAATGTATATAAGTGCCGCATTTTCTTTATCCCTTTATCTGTCAGTTAACATGTTTTTTGTTTCCATGGCTTGGTGGTATTGATAGTGCTGCTATGAACAGTGGGGTACCTAGAATATTTTGAATTTGAGTTTTTTTCTGTATATATATCAGGAGCGGGACTGGTGGATTGTATGGCAACTCTAGATGCTGGGGAACCTCCATACTGTTTTCCAAAGTGGATACACCAATTTACATGCCCACTAACAATATAAAAGTGTTTTCCTTTTCCACACCCTCCCCAGTATGTTATTTGCAGACTTTTCACAATGGCCATTCCGACCATGGTGAGGTGGGTACCTCAGTGTCGTTTTGGGCTTCCCTGGTGGTTCAGACAGTAAAGTATCTGCCTGCAATGCAAGAGATCCATGTTCGAAACCTGGGTCAGGAAGATCCCCTGGAGAAGGGAATGGCACACCACTCCATATTCTTGCCTTGAAAATTCCATGGACAGAGGAGCCAGATGAGCTACAGTCCCTGGGGTTGCAAAGAGTAGGACACCCAACTGAGTGACTAACACTTCACTTTTAAGCAGAGAGGTATTAAGTAGAGTAGAGTAGAGTAGAGAGTATTAAGTAACCTGGAAACTCTTAAGTGCCCCAAAGACTGCATTGAAAAACTCTTTTCCATTGTAAAAAACACTTTCCATTGTAAAAAACACATTAGTTTATTTAAACAGCTTTATTGACATGTATCACACATAATGTGGAAGGCTCTCACGAAGAGTACCTTTTATAAATTTAAGGATATTTGTAGGTACCTGCAATCATCATCACAGTCAATTTTTCAAAAATATTTACTTAGGGACTTCTCTCGTGGTCCACAGGTTAAGAATCCAGTTCCAATGCAGAAGCTTGAGGGCAGGAGAAGGTGGCAACAGAAGAGGAGATAGTTGGGATGGCATCACTGACTCAATGGACATGACTTTGACCAAAGTATGGGAGATAGTGCAGGACAGGGAAGCCTGGTGTGGTGCAGTTCACAGGGTCACAAAGAGTCCAGCGTGACTTAGCGACTGAACATTATAACTCCAAAGCAGGTGACTAGGGTTCAGTTCCTGGTCTGCAAACTAAGATGCCACCTACTCCCAGGGGAACTAAGCCCCCCCACAACTAGCGAGAAGCCTATGGGGTGCAAATCCTACTATGCTGCAAGAGAGTGTGCCATGACCACTACCAGATATAGCCAAATAAAATAAATATGTCCAAAAATAATTGTTTAAAAAATATTTATTTGGCTGAGTCAGGTCTTACTTGTGGCACAGGGCATCTTCCTTCCCCCATTTGGGGTGTTTTAGTTGCCAATGGGAACACTTAGTTGCACAATGTGGGATAAAGTTCCCTGAACAGGAATTGGTCCTCTGCATTGGGAGCTCAGTGTCTTAGCCCCTGGCCCACAGGGAATTCCCAACATGAGATAATTTGGTGGAAAGTAATCAAGCCTCATGTTCCAGGAAACCGTCAATATGAAAGAGTTGTTTTTAAAGTTTATAATTATGTTGTGTTTACTAAGGATCTTTCTTCAAGTGTATCCTTGAAAGCTGGAATTCTACTAGTTTTAGAAATTTTAGAAATGAATACTAAAATGAGTAAATTCTATAAGCTGTCTTTCAACACTAGTGTGTGTGTGTGTGTGTGTGTGTGTGTGTGTGCATGCGCACACGTGCGCCTGCATGCGTGCAGGCACTTGCACATGTGTGTTCAGTGGCTCCCTTTTATCTGAGTCTTTGTGACCCCATGGACTGTAGCCCGCCAGGCCCCTCTGTCCATGGGGTTTTCCAGGTAAAATACTGGAGAGGGTTGCCATTTCTTACATCGGAGAATCTTCCCCAGCCAGGGAATCAGTGTCACCTGCATCTCCTGCATTGGCAGGCAGATCCTTTACCAATGCCACCTGGAGGTCTTCAACACTAGGAGGCGTTAAGCTTAAGATTTAAAGGTAGTTATTCTTTCCTTTAATCAGATGAGTTTTTTCTCTTGCTGTTTGAAGCCTGTTGGATCCAGGGGTGGGGTTAAGTGAAATTAGAGTGAAATGAAATGTTTATAATGTTCTATTCATTCTCAGTTAATGGGCCATTGAAAACATTACAGTTTAATATTTTCTAGTTCCCTGGCCAAGGATGGAACAGGAGCCCTCTGCACTGGGAGCCCCGAGTCTTAGCCAATGGACCACCTGGAAGTTCGGGCAGTTTGGTATTTAATGGAATTTTCCTAGTAGCCTTTGGTTGTGATAAGTATGGGAGCCTTTTCTCATTTTCCATTCTATAAATACTTGGGACATATTTTACCTTTGGCAAGGACGTCACAGTGTATTCAGTTCAGTTCATTTCAGTTCAGCCGCTCAGTCGTGCCCGACTCTTTGTGACCCCTGAATCACAGCACGCCAGGCCTCCCTGTCCATCACCAACCCCCGGAGTTCACTCAGACTCACGTCCATCGAGTCAGTGATGCCATCCAGCCATCTCATCCTCTGTCGTCCCCTTCTCCTCCTGTCCCCAATCCCTCCCAGCATCAGACTCTTTTCCAATGAGTCAACTCTTCGCATGAGGTGGCCAAAGTACTGGAGTTTCAGCTTTAGCATCATTCTTTCCAAAGAAATCCCAGGGCTGATCTCCTTCAGAATGGACTGGTTGGATCTCCTTGCAGTCCAAGGGCCTCTCAAGAGTCTTCTCCAACACCACAGTTCAAAAGCATCAATTCTTCGGTGCTCAGCCTTCTTCACAGTCCAACTCTCACATCCATACATGACCACAGGAAAAACCATAGCCTTGACTAGATGGACCTTTGTTGGCAAAGTAATGTCTCTGCTTTTGAATATGCTATCTAGGTTGGTCATAACTTTCCTTCCAAAGAGGAAGCGTCTTTTAATTTCATGGCTGCAGTCACCATGTGTAGTGATTTTGGAGCCCAGAAAAATAAAGTCTGACACTGTTTCCACTGTTTCCCCATCTATTTCCCATGAAGTGATGGGACCGGATGCCATGATCTTCGTTTTCTGAATGTTGAGCTTTAAGCCAAGTTTTTCACTCTCCTCTTTCACTTTCATCAAGAGGCTTTTTAGTTCCTCTTCACTTTCTGCCATAAGGGTGGTGTCATCTGCATATCTGAGGTTATTGATATTTCTCCCAGAAATCTTGATTCCAGCTTGTGCTTCTTCCAGCCCAGCGTTTCTCATGATGTACTCTGCATATAAGTTAAATAAGCAGGGTGACAATATACAGCCTTGACCTACTTGTTTTCCTATTTGGAACCAGTCTTTTGTTCCATGTCCATGAGTAAGGATGGACTTACTCAACCACAAAAAAGAATGAAATGCCATTTGCCTAACATGAATGAATCTAGAGATTACCATGGTGAGTGAAGTAAGTTAGAAAGAAATATAGCTGGCATCAGTTGTATGTAGAATCTAAAATGTGTCACAAATGAACTTGACTAAAATCAGAAATAGACTCACAGACATCAAGAGTAGACTTTTGGTTGCCAAGGGGAGGAGATGATGGAGGAGTGATGAAATGGGAGTTTCGAACTGGCCTATGCAAACTATTATACATTGAACAGCTCAACATCAAGGTCCTACAATATAGTGTAGGGTTCTGCATTCAGTATCTTCTGATAAACTGTAATAAAGTAAAATATAAAAAACAATGTCATATATAATGGAATCACTTTGTTGTACACAGAAGTTAATACAACATGGTAAAATCAACCATACTGCAATAAAATTAAATTTTTAAAAAGAGCAGATTCTTTTAAAATGGCTTCACTGGCATTGTTGTCCTTTCTCTCTAGCCATCTTTTATTGTCTCACAATTGCTGTGACATGGGACTTCCCATTGCTGTTTAAGTCTGGATGTTGGTCAAAACCCAATTTGGTGATGTATACGCTATACACTGCTGTTTCTATTTCTCTTTCCTTTAAATTTAGTATGTTGAAAGTAAGCTAGATACTTCTCTAATAAATATCTGTATTATTTATTTGTATACAACAAGTGGCTTATTTTGTTTACAAATCCTTTGAACCTGAGATGAAAAGTGAAAACTTTCAGCAAAACATTAATTAGCGCTGTGAGCAGGATTTGTGAGACAAAATGCCACTCTTTAAGAAAAAAAGAGATTTAAATTTGATGGAGATTTTATTCCCGGATGGGAAGATTCACCTTATTGCTTGTTAGCTAATGAATGAGACATATTCACTGAATTATGTGAGAAATGGAATCTTAAAGTTAGCCAAAATTTTAAAAGTTATTAAATGTTTTCAGCTTGCCCTGGTTGAGAAATGTTAAGAATGTGTTAATCGAGAAAGGTTTGCTTGCTCCTTGGAAGAAAAGTTATGACCAACCTAGACAGCATTTTAAAAAGCAGAGACATTACTTTACCAACAAAGGTTCGTCTAGTCAAAGCCATGGTTTTTCCAGTAGTCATGTATGGATGTGAGAGTTGGACTATAAAGAAAGCTGAGCACGGAATTGATGCTTTTGAACTGTGATGTTGGAGAAGACTCTTGAGAGTCCCTTGGGCTCCAAGGAGATCCAACCAGTCCATCCTAAAGGAAATCAGTCCTGAATATTCTTTGGAAAGATTGATGCTGAAGCTGAAACTATGATACTTTGGCCACCTGATGCGAAGGGCTGACTCATTTGAAAAGACCCTGATGCTGGGAAAGATTGAAGGCAGGAGAAGGGGACAACAGAGGATGAGATGGTTGGATGGCATCACTGACTCAATGGACATGGGTTTGGGTAGACTCCAGCAGTTGGTGATGGACAGGGGGGCCTGGCATGCTGCAGTCCACGGGGTCTCAAAGAGTCAGACATGACTGAGCAACTGAACTGAACTGAAGAATGTGCCGTGCTAGCTGAGAGGCTGGAACCTCCTCTCTCCCTACCGTAAGGTACATGAATTTAAGTTAAAATTGTCTAAAGAGAAGTTACAACTGGAAAAAGAATTATGTGATTTGTGAGGATGACTGTCGAAGTTACAATGCCAAAATTATATTAGTTGATCAAATCTTTGCTTTTTAAGTCGGCTCTCCTTAGAGTTGGCCCACAGCTCTAGCAGTGACCCCCACTCCTCTCTTTCTCTTTTCTTTGTCCTGTTGCTGCCTTATCACACCCCTCAATCTGCCTCTGTCTCCCTCTCCATCAGCTAATCCCCTTCTAACTTTCCCTAACTCTCAATGGGGAGAGGGGAAGCCCGGCTTCCCTAACTCCTTCCCCCACTCTACCAAGTTTTTTTTTTTTTTCTTCCCCTGTATCAGAATCAATTTGAGCACTATTTGCTCTATATTTTAGCTATAAAAACTACAGAAAGGAAAGATGACTTTTGACACAGGCTGGGCATGATATTCTTTAGACACTGAAGAAAACTGGTTAAAATGAAGAAAAATTTTTCCTTTGAAACTTCAATACTGGTTCTTTTTGTATACAAAATTAAAAACAGCTAGCTTTTTACAAAGGCCTACCTAGAAAAAAGTTTGATGTCAACCTTTGCCTGGGCTTTCCAGATGGCCCTGGTGGGGCAGAATCTGTCTGCCAATGCAGGAGATGCAAGAGACACAGGTTTAATCCCTGGGTTGGGAGGATCCCCCGGAGGAGGGCATGGCAGCACACTGCAGTGTTCTTGCTTGGGGGATCCCATGGACAGAGGAGCTTGAAGGGCTGCAGTCCATGTGGTCACAAAGAATAGGAGAGGACTGAAGAGATTTAGCACAGCTTGCAATATTTGCCAAGTCCTTGAAATATACAGCCCAATTTGCCTCAGCCTTGGGCAAATTAGAATTTCAAGCCGGGGGTGGGGGTGGGGGTGGGGGTGGGGAGAGAGCGAGCGAGCGAGAAAATTGTCAAAGAGAACATTTTAAATCTCAAGTGGGAAAACTATGAGATCTCTGTCTGTCTGGATTTATCTGTGTCTCAGTTTGTGTTTTTGTTTTTGGATAATATGAGGTTAATTTGTAAATAAGTTCTAATTAAATTGGCTTAAAGAAAAGTAAGCACTTAGAAATCAGTTACAGGAGAAATTAACCTAAATGAAACTTCAGGTTCACGTGAACTGGGAAATATTCAAATTAAATATCTAGTATTAATGCTTGTTTGCTTATTTTATTAAGACATGTCTTGAGTCATCAACACTGTTTAATACTTCTACTGTGCCTACGTTTAATGTAAGCTAAATTTGTCAACAAGGAAAGTAACTTGAATGAAGAAACCATTTTTTAAAAAAGAAAAATATAAATGGGACAAGAGCTTTTAGATAAACTCTATTAAGAATAATTATACTTTTGGAATGGCTGTCTGAAATAGTCTCTTGAGGTAACTTGAATTTCTAGAGTGTGGTAAACTAAGTGAAGGATATTTATTGAATAGCTAGGTCATTTCCAAATAAAATAAGATTTTATTAAATAAAATAAACATCACTGAACACGAACTTCCTCTTACAAAGAAACTAAAGAGATTTTGGACTATTAATAAATAGGTACCATCCTGAGACGTTCTCTATAAGAGAGCATATGTTTTTAGAAATTACAACTGGTATTTATGTTCACCAATCTACAGAATGCTAATATAAGGACAGTTCATGGTTGCTTAAGGAAAATAAGATGTATGTTTTTAGTTAAAAAAAAGAAAAAGGTATAAGAAATGAAATTGCAGTTTATTAAGGAAGAATCCCAGGGACGGGGGAGCCTGGTGGGCTGCCGTCTATGGGGTCACACAGAGTCGGACACTACTGAAGTGACTTAGCAGCAGCAACGAAAAAAAAAGTTTATCTGACTTACAGGTGGCTGTTTCTAAATAAAGTGATTTTTAAAAGAGAGAGAGGTTTTATGGAAAGTGGACCCCCAAAAAAGTTTTGTATACAATACAAGTTTTCTTAAGATGTTGAACTGCTTTTGACAATGGATTTTAAGTTTTTTTTACCTCTGAAATGATCTGTTCCATGTTTAGCCTTGAAATCTTGTTAACTTTGGCTAAGTGAATAACTGTTGTTTCACAATGACTTATATGATCCTATCTGTTGATATTTTTGGCAAAATTTCCTAAAGTTAAATTCTAATGATGTTCTTTTGACTTCTAGCTGACTTTGGGATGCTTCAGAGGGCCCCTGAGACATCTCAGAGAGAGGTATTAAACTTACCTGGGTTCATTTGACATGTTAAATTATATGGAAAGTACTGAAGGGGTGATAAATCTTCTCAGGTTATACTGTATGGCTGATGTTACTAATATAGATATCCTAAAATTATGTGGAACTCATAAAGATCTGATATGTCCTGATAAAATGTTGTCAATTATAATTCTAGTTATTTTAAAGTGTTACATGTCATAGCAATGACCAGGTTGCTTTGTCAATTGTAATACAATCAGATTTTAAACACGCCTTATATGGTTTCACTCTGATGCCTTTGGAAGAATACTGCTACTTCTTCAAAATTTATGGAAAAGACTTTTCTAAGATTAACCAGATAAACAAATTTTGTCTGTTGGTACCAGACTGGAATTTGAATTTCTCTATTAATTCTTAGAATGCAGCTTTTGATAAAAGATTATGAATTTCTTTGCCTTTAAATGATTCATATTTGTTTTTAAAATCTTGTTACTTTGGTAAAGTAAATAAGTATTATTTAATAGTTATCTATGAAGATTGTGGTACATGTAGATAAAGCATCTTCTGCTTCTATAAAATTAACCCCACACTGTCAAACTACTGATATCCTGATGTCCTTAAAACATGGCAATAGTCTACTTCTAATTGGGGAATTTAAAATGGGTAAGCAATAGCTGTAAATCAGTCAGGGCTATGGGAAATCCAAAATGGCCACTTGGTTTTTCCTAGCTCCCTGACAAACCTCATTTTTATTTGATGGGATAAAGCATTCCTGGCTGCAAGGTTAATGCCCTCACAATGAAAAATATGTTTCACTGAACATTAAACCCTAGTTTTGTTACTCACTTCTGAGATAGTTCTGTTTTGTTATATTACTTAAAATTTAATTAAGTTGTTAAAAGGACACTCTAATTTTGTTTCTAAAATTTGTATCAGTAGTCAATCTTTAGATAAAGATAAAATGCTCCATGATGTACAACCAGATTAACACCTGAATATAACCATTTAACCAAGTCAGATGACCTGGGGTAAACTGAGATACACCTAATGAAAGCTCTTGACTTAAATTCTTGCTTGTGACCATACTAATAACTGCTAGTTATATTATTTTCTATGTTGCATGTTTCAGAAAATTATTGTCTCTTACATTACCAAGTGGGCTTCCCTTGTAGCTCAGTTGGTAAAGAATCTGCCTACAAGGCAGGAGACCCTTGATTCCTGGGTTGGGAAGATACCTTGGAGAAGGAAATGGCAACCCACTCCAGTATTCTTGCCTGAAGAATCCCAGGGACAGAGGAGCCTTGCAGGCTACAGTCTATGGGGTCACAAGAGTCGAACACGACTTAGAGACCAAACCACCACCACCATCACATTACCAAGTAAGTGACTGAGCCACTGGTAAAAAAAAAAAAAAAAAAAAAAAAAAAAATATATATATATATATATATATATATATATATATATATATATATAGTTCCATATGAGATCAATGATTGTAATAATGTAACTCTAGATATGGGAAGAGGCACTGAGTGGCTTGTCAATGGAGTCTTTGCTAGACCTGGAAATGAGCCTTTCTAGCACCACGGGACACAATGGCCATGAAATGCCCTCAAAGCATGGTCAAATCTGTGGCTATGAAGGGGCCCTGCTGACTGGAAACTGGCACTTGCAGACTGCCTCTGCAAAGATTAAATCATGGCCACTACTGTTGTTGAACTTCAATAACCCCTGAAAGGAATTCAAGGTGGATATCAGAAATTAGGCACTCAATCTGTGCTCTGGAAAAAAATGGACAAAACAAAACAGGCCTTCAGATAGTCAGATGTTTCAGTAATGTTTTTTTTTTTTTTTCTTTTTGTTATGAGCCCAAATTCTTGAATTTTCTCATACCTATAGAAACACTAACATAATGGACCAATGTCTGGTCCTAATTCTCCTGTCTAGCTTTTCTTCTAAGTACCTTAACAGCTCTTCTACTTTTATGCATCTTTAATCCTCTTGATCTAATCCCTTGAATCTATTTGTCACTCCCACTGTATAATCATAAGGGATGATCTGGGACTCTAGATGTGCTGTGACATAGGTCTTTCCAATGCTGTCTGAGTCTGGATGTTGATCAAAACCTCAATTTGGTGAGGTATTCTATACTCTTTCAATTTCTCTTTTCTTTTAATGTCAGCATATTGAAAGTAAGCTAGACAATTCTCTAATAAATATTTGTATTATTTATTGTATATAACGAATGGCTTATTTTGGTAACAAATCCTTTGAACCTGAGATGAAAGTGAAAACTTTCAGCAAAACAATTTACATAAATTTATAGGCCTTAATTATGTCATAAAGGAGATTAAAAAATATTACCTAGCATGTGGAAGAACTGAATTTATGTATTTTATAACACTGTCTCACTGATAAAAAAAAATAAAATGTGAAATCATAAAATTGACTAATAGTTCCCTCTCCTTACTGATATGATTGAATGAAGCTTCTTACTATTGAACTTCAACTATATGAGAAAATTTTTGTTCTGATAAAAATGATTCCAATCATCAATGACAAAATAAACATTTGAAATCATTCACTAAAGAAAAACACCTTGCTACCTTGCATAGCAATCAACTCCTCTAACACAAGTGTGACTCATAGAAGGCCTTTTTGTGACCTCTTACTGTAACATACCACAGTCTTATAGGGTTTGTAACATTCTTTTCTTAATTTTTATTGAAGTATAGCTGATTAGCAATATTAGGGTAATTTCTGCTGCAAGGCAAAGTGATCCCATTATATATGTTCTTTCAGTTCAGTTCAGTCGTTCAGTCGTGTCCGACTTTTTGTGACCCCATGAACCAAAACACGCCAGGCCTCCCTGTCCATCACCAACTCCTGGAGTCCACCCAAACCCAAGTCCATTGAGTCAGTGATGCCATCCAACCATCTCATCCTCTGTCGTCCCCTTCTCCTCTTGCCCTCAATCTTTCCCAGCATCAGGGTCTTTTCAAATAAGTCCTCTCTTTGCATCAGGTGGCCAAAGATCTGCAGTTTCAGCTTCAGCATCAGTCATTCCAATGAACACCCAGGACTGATCTCCTTTAGGATGGACTGGTTGGATCTCCTTGCAGTCCAAGAGACTCTCAAGAGTCTTCTCCAACACCACAGTTCAAAGACATCAATTCTTTGGCACTCAGCTTTCTTTATAGTCCAACTCTCACATCCATACATGACCACTGGAAAAACCATAGCCTTGACTAGACGGACCTTTGTTGACAAAGTAATGTCTCTGCTTTTTAATATGCTGTCTAGGTTAGTCATAACTTTCCTTCAAAGGAGTAAGGAAATTAAATCTTTTAGTTTCATGCTGCAATTGCCATCTGCAGTGATTTTGGAGCCCAGAAAAAGAAAGTCAGCCACTGTTTCCACATCTATTTGCCATGAAGTGATGGGACTGGATGCTATGATCTTAATTTTCTGAATGTTGAGCTTTAAGCCAATTTTTTCACTCTCCTCTTTCACCTTCATCAAGAGGCTTTTTAGTTCTTCTTCATTTTCTGCCATAAGGGTGGTGTCCACCTGCACATCTGAGGTCATTGATAATTTTCCCAGCAATCTTGATTTCAGCTTGTGCTTCCTCCAGCCCAGTGTTTCTCATGATGTACTCTGCATATAAATTAAATAAGCAGGGTGATAATCCCTTCCCTATTTGGAACCAGTCTGTTGTTCCATGTCCAGTTCTAACTGTTGCTTCCTGACCTGCACACAAATTTCTCAAGAGGCAGATCAGGTGGTCTGGTATGCCCATCTCTTTCAGAATTTTCCACAGTTTATTGTGATCCACACAGTCAAAGGCTTTGGCATAGTCAATAAAGCAGAAATAGGTGTTTTTCTGAAACTCTCTTGCTTTTTCGATGATCCAGTGGATGTTATCCAGTGGATTTGATCTCTGGTACCTCTGCCTTTTCTAAAACCAGCTTGAACATCAGGAATTTCACAGTTCACATACTGCTGAAGCCTGGCTTGGAGAATTTTGAGCATTACTTTACTAGCATGTGAGATGAGTGCAATCGTGTGGTAGTTTGAGCATTCTTTGGCATTGCCTTTCTTTGGGACTGGAATGAAAACTGACCTTTCCCAGTCCTGTGGCCACTGCTGAGTTTTCCAAATTTGCTGACATTGACTGCAGCACTTTCACAGGATCATCTTTTGGGATTTGAAATAGCTCACCTGGAATTCCATCACTTCCACTAGCTTTATTCGTAGTGATGCTTCCTAAGGCTCACTTGACTTCACATTCCAGGATGTCTCGCTCTAGGTGAGTGAGTGATCACACCATCGTGATTATCTGGATCGTGAAGATTTTTTTTGTACAGTTCTGTGTATTCTTGCCACCTCTGCTTAATATCTTCTGCTTCTCTTAGGTCCATACAATTTCTGTCCTTCATTAAGCCCATTGTTGCATGAAATGTTCCCTTGGTATCTCTAATTTTCTTGAAGAGACCTCTAGTCTTTCCCAGTCTGTTGTTTCCCTCTATTTCTTTGCACTGATCACTGAGGAAGGCTTTCTCATTTCTCCTTGCTATTCTTTGAAACTCTGCGTTCAAATGGGTGTATCTTTGCTTTTATCCTTTGCTTTTTGCTTCTCTTCTTTTCACGGCTATTTGTAAGGCCTCCTCAGACAGCCATTTTGCTTTTTTGCATTTCTTTTTCTTGGGGATGGTCTTGATTTCTGTTTCCTGTACAGTGTCACAAACCTCCGTTCATAGTTCATCAGGCACTCTATCAGATCTAGTCCCTTAAATCTATTTTCACTTCCACTGTATAGTCATAAGGGATTTGATTTAGGTCATACCTGAATGGTCTAGTGGTTTTCCCCACTTTCTTCACGTAAGTCTGAATTTGGCAATAAGGAGTTCATGATCTGAGCCGCAGTCAGCTCCCAGTCTTGTTTTTGTTGCCTGTATAGAGCTTCTCCATCTTTGGCTGAAAAGAATATAATCAATCTGATTTCAGTGTCGACCATCTGGTGATGTCCATGTGTAGAGTCTTCTCTTGCGTTGTTGAAGAGGGTGTTTGCTATGACCAGTGTGTTCTCTTGGCAGAACTCTATTAGCCTTTGCCCTGCTTCATTCTGTACTCTAAGGCCAAATTTGCCTGTTACTCCAGGTGTTTCTTGACTTCCTACTTTTGCATTCCTGTCCCCTATAATGAAAAGGACATCTTTTTTGGGTGTTAGTTCTAGAAGGTCTTGTAGGTCTTCATAGACCTGTTCAACTTCAGCTTCTTCAGCATTACTGGTCAGGGCATAGACTTGGATTACCATGATATTGAATGGTTTGCCTTGGAAATGAACAGAGATCATTCTGTCGTTTTTGAGACTGCATCCAAGTACTGCATTTCAGACTCTTCTGTTGACTATGAGGGCTACTCCATTTCTTCTGAGATTCCTGCCCACAGTAGTAGATATAATGGTCATTTGAGTTAAATTCACCCATTCCAGTCCATCTTAGTTTGCTGATTCCTAGAATGTCGATGTTCACTCTTGCCATCTCCTGTTTGATCACTTCCAATTTGCCTTGATTCATGGACCTAACAGTCCAGGTTCCTATGCAATATTGCTCTTTACAGCAATGGACCTTGCTTCTATCACCAGTCACATCCACAACTGGGTGTTGTTTTTCTTTGGCTCCATCCCATCATTCTTTCTGGAGTTATTTCTCCAGTGATCTCCAGTAGCATATTGGGCACCTACTGATCTGGACAGTTAATCTTTCAGTATCCTATCTTTTTGCCATTTCATACTGTTCACGGGGTTCTCACGGCAAGAATACTGAAGTGGTTTGCCATTCCCTTCTCCAGTGGACCACAACCTCTCCACCATGACCTGTCCATCTTGGGTGGCCCCACTATGCCCACTTTATTTCAGGATGTTGACTACAGTTTTCTGTGCTATACATTAGGATCTTGTTTATCTGTATTCACTCTTAATAAAATTTATTTCATCACAATATTTGACTACAGGAGAGTTGTGACCTTAAGGGTCCCTGGCACAAAGTTACTGAAATGTCCCATAATTTAATTTTTACAGTTAAAAATTAGAAATTATTTTTGATTCAAAACTAACTAAATCTAAGAAAATGGCCTGAGAATGAAGTAGCTATGCACAGGATAAAACTAACGGATACTGTGTAATGATTAACTGAAAAAAACTGCAAGGTTTTAAGGAATACTCATAAATAAATTCTTTCAGGAAATGAAAAAGTTCCTTAGCTAACAAACACTTCCAAAAGAGTCAGTAAAATATTTGAAACAACTACAAAAACTGTTTCACAAAAAATATTTGAGTAACAAAAAATACCCAAAGGCTTCCCGACAGAAGGTGCTTATTCTTACATGGAAACAAAATGCCTTTCCCACAGTGTTCACATTTGACAGGATTTCTGTCCAGTGTGAAATTTTAATACACTTGCACATGAGAGAAAGTGAAGGTTTTCCTGAATTTTTCAATCACTGGATGTCTGTAAAGTGTGGGTTCTTAAATGTTTATTTATACGTGATTTATATCTATAACCTTTACCACATTGATGACATTGATATGGTTTCTCTCCAATGTGACTTCTCTGATGTATTTTAAGAGAACTGGCATTAATGAATACTTTCTCACATTCTTTACATTTATAATGACCATCTCCAGTATGTGTTATTATGTGTTTCTCGAAGTAATAGTTAAATATGTAGGATTTTCCACATTCCTTACACTCATAGGGTTTTTCTCCAGTGTGGATTCTTTCATGCTTTTGAAGAGAAGTTGCAGAAATCAATACTTTAGAACATGTTTTACATACATATGGCATCTCTTTTGCGTGCTGTCTTTTGTGTTCCGTTAAGGAACTTAAATAACTGTAGGCTTTATCACATTGGTTACACTCATAGAGTTTCACTCCTCTGTGAATTCTTTCATGAACTTGAATACTTTTAGGACTTTTAAACTCTCTTCCACATTGTTTACATAGATAAGGTTTCTCCCTAGTGTGACGCCTTTCATGCTTTCGAAGATCACTGAAAGTAATGAATCCTTTCTCACATTTCTGACATTTAAAAGGTGAATCTCCAGTGTGTATTACCATGTGTCTTTGAAAAGTTCTTTTCCATAAGAAGGCTTTCCCACATTCTTTACATTCATAAGGTTTCTCCCCAGTGTGAGTTCTTCTGTGTTGCTGCCAACATTTTCCAGATGGAAAACATTTTCCACATTGTAAACATTCATAGGGTTTCTCTCTACTGTGACTCTTTTCATGTATTTCAAGAGAACTGGAATTATTGAATGCTCTTTCACATTTCTTACATTTATAAGGGCCATCTCCAGCGTGTATTATCAGGTGTTTTTGGAGCCTTTCATTTAATCTGTAGGCTTTCCCACACTCCTTACACTCATAGGGTTTTTCTCGCGTGTGGATCGTCTTATGCTTTTGAAGAGAGCTGGCAAAAGTCAATGCTTTAGAATATGTTTTAGATATACATGGCATCTCTTCTGTGTGAAGTGTTTTGTGTGCCTTTAAGGAATACAAATAATTGAAGGTTTTACCACATTGGTTACAGTCATAGGATTTTTCTCTCCTGTGAATTCTTTCATGTATTTTTATACTTCGAGGAGCTTCCAAGGTTTTTCCACATTGTTTACACTGATAGGGATTCTCTCCATTGTGACTCCTTAAATGATATTGATAATGACTGAAAAAAATGAATGCTTTCTCACATTTCTCACATTTATAAGGTAGATCTCCAGTGTGTGTTACCATGTGTTTTAGAAAACTTATGTTCCACATGAAGGCTTTCCCACATTCTCTACATTCATAGGGTTTTTCCCCCGTGTGAGTTCTTTTGTGCAGTAGGAAAGATTTTTGATATGGAAAAACTTTTCCACATTGTAAACATTCATAGGGTTTCTTTCCAGTGTGACTACTTTCATGTGTTCTGAGAGCACTGGGAGAAACGAATGCCTTCCCACATTCTTTACACTTATATAACTTCTCAGGGTACCCTTGATGCTCTCTTGGTTTGTCTTCAACATGACACTTCATATGTCTAGTAAGGGATGAAACACTCATGAAGGTTTTTCCACATGGACTGCATTTCCATGGTTTTAAATCATGAGTCTTTTTCTCCATTTTGAGAGCTGAAATAAGATTTTCTTCAAAGGAACTAAGGTCCTTATTTTCAGGCAGTTTCCCTCTCATAGGACTTCTGCAAATCATGAGAATAACATTCTTACTTTCTTTATTCTATTACATTTTTGTATTTATTACATCTTACAGGAATAGTGGGGTTTTCTATCTTGTGTGAATTGTTACAAGTTAAATATACTGAATGCTCTTCAGCAGATCTCCAACCTTTCTATTAACCTGATATGGAGAAAATAAGCGTTTGAAGCACAAGTACTAAGTCTGTGTTCTAGCAGCCCAAGAGCCAAAAGTACTGCAGCTTGAGCTCTGCAACAAGACAAGCCACTGCAATGAGAAGTCTCCTTAATGCAACAGAGATAGCCACCACTCTCCATAAGTCAAGAAAAAGCTGGGCACCAATGCAGACCCAGCAGAGCCAAAAATAAATACATAAATAAATAAAATTATTTTAAAAAACTAATATTCAAATACAGTTTATGAATATAAACTGCACACAAATTACATTGGAAAATGGAACATTTCTTCTACATTTAAGAAAATATTTCTGAAAAAAAAAATAAAGAAAATATTTCTGGGAGACATTTTCAAGAATAATTAAATTTCAAAATGCGGCTATTTCTTTTCTTTGGTTCCTTTAAAATCTTCATAACAGACCTAAATTCACACATGAGACATGCTTTGTATCGTGAATATGGCTTACCTTAATTTTTTCCCAGGGTTTTTCTCCAAATCTTCAGTGTCATGATCTTGTTGTTTTGCCGCTGAAATGCAGAAACAGAAAAATGTCCCAAAGTATTAGAAATTAAAGAAAAATTCATTGGATTTCAGGTCCATGATGAACTCTGACTCTGCCCAGTTTCTGTTTCTTTCTTTTTCTCCCCCACCATGTTGTGTAGCTTGTGGGATATTACTTCCTGAGCCAGGGATTGAACCCAGGCCAGAGTGGTGAAAGAGTCAAGTCCTAACTTTTGGACTGCAGGAGACTTGCCCTTTTTTCCCCTCATAGTTTCTTTACCAATGCATTCTCTTTCCATATTCCAAATCTTTGAACACTACAGACAGATAACACTTGTTCTGTAGGACTTTTGTCATTCTTACCTACTGATGCCAGATTCCTGATGTTTTCCAACATCACATCTCTGTAGAGTTTCTTCTGTGAGGAATCCAGTAAAACCCACTCATCCTGGGTAAAATTCACAGCCACATCCTCAAAGACCAATGAGTCCTAAAACACCCAAAATATGCACACAGTGAGATACATGAGACTGAAATGCTAGACATCTATGTGTGTGTATGTGCTTAGTCACTCAGTCGTGTCCAACTCTTTGCGACCCCATGGACTGCAATCCACAAGGCTCCTGTGTCCTTGGGGATTCTCCAGGCAAGAACACTGGAGTGAGCTGCCATGCCCTCCTACTCCATTTATAAATGCTATGCAGCTTACATATGATTCTGTTATTCTATGATTTCATCATGAGACACCTACACTCCACACTTCCTCAATAATGGAATAGCATCATGAAGAAATGAAATTATTTATACATCATTTCTGTGGTCACAGTATTGCTTATATCACAATCATGGCCAAGCCAGAGAATGGAGGGTAATGACAGAAATCCTTTACAAATGAAACAAATACAATATTAGAAACACTGATTTCCTGTGAAAAAATTCTTCCATCTTCTTCCTTATGATCTACAATTTACAGTACCACATGGGGCAGATGATCAACACTGCACAGTTTTTCAATGAATAAAAACCCAGTAAAAAACTGGAAAGCCTTTTCTAGTCATATGACCTAACATCAGAGGCCAGGTGACCAGTATAACTTAGACTTTGAACAAAGTCCAGGTGTCCACACTGACCCAACGTCCTCCAGTTTTTTAGAAAAAAATCACCTGCAGCTGCCTGAATATAAATATTCTTCTGAAGAAACACTACCTTTAAGTTGGCTGATAATAATCACAGAATCTGCTTTTCTCTTCTCTCTACATAATAAAACTTGATGTAGATAGCAAGGGACTTCAACCTTAGACCTTAGAGATGAAGAATCACTAACAATGTGTTAGACCACAAAATTCACTCTACTCAAGTGCCTCTGGGCACTTCCAGCCAAATTTTAAACACACAGTGCAATTACACACCAGAAACACTCTTTCTCATCACACACTAACAGTATACCCTGGGCCTTACTGCCTTTAAACACAGGTTAAGAGCTACAGCTACATCAACGTCCATAATACTTTGAGGATAAATTTTCCTGTGATCATAAAATATGAGGGTATCATCATTGGCTTCCTCCAAAAGAACATAAAGCTTCCATCCCGCAATTTCAAGAACAAGTGTTTCGTCAGCAACCACTATAACCACTGCTAGGCATAAATCTAGTCTATGGTCTGTGAATTTAAATGTTGTGATTCTCCATCTCACAAGAAGAGAATGAAAAAACATGAAATAAAGAACCATAAGAGCACAACCTGAAAAGTCAAGCTGGAGCCCTAATCTGGGAAAAAGAAAAGAAAGGCATTTAAAAAATATTCCTCAAATATTTTGCTCTAAAGGCCTGTACCCCAAAACACCTGTTTCACTAGAGTCTAACACAAAGATTAAAAATACCAAAAACACAGAACAAAATATTCATGAACCTAGCATGAAATTTTTTAATGGAATATTTCAGGTACAGCTAATGAAAATCACTAAAGAAAAAGAGAGACAGAAATCACAAGCACTGACGTTTTCCTAACGTTAATGACAGACAACATCTGTAGATCCAGAAGCTCAGTGAACAAAAAATGAAAACAACTAAAACGGAGACCAATGCATGTTATATTCAACATAAAGAAAAAAACAAAAGCAAAGAGAAAATAATGTAAAAAGCCAGAGGCACACTTTTATGTATAGGAAAAGACTAGAATCAGATTGCACTTCCTTCTGGGACAAAACATAAACTAAAGCAAGAACCAAGTTGACTGAAATATTAAATGATTTCATATTTTAAAAAATTGCTAGAATTTTGTTAGCAAGCAAAATTAGGAAAAATTAAGAATACAAAGCCATTTTGAGAAAAAAGTTGATGGAATTAGTCATTAATATAACAAGTTTGAAAGATACCTTTGAAAATTCATTAGAAATGGGTATTTGCTGTTGGTCAGCGGTTGAGAATCCACCTGCCAATGCAGTGGACACGAGTTTGATCCCTGCTTTAGGAACAGCCCACAGACAAAGTGGCAACTAAGTCAATGGGTCACAAGTAGTGACTCCGATCTCCAGAGCCTTAGAGCCAGAACTACTGAGCCAGCATACTGCTACTACTGAAGCTCTTGCCCATAGAATTGATGCTATGGGCATCAATAGACAACTGCTCACCGCAACTAGAGACTGGCTCTCTCTTACTGAAACTAGAGAAAGCCTGCGTGCAGCAAGGAAGACCCAGGATAGCCATAAATAAATCTTTAAGAAAAAATTCAAAAACAAAAGAAAAAATTCATTGGAAAGAATATAAATTATGCAGGGGGACTAAAAGTGGCATTCTTGTTGTTGTTCAGCTACAAGTTGATAAACATGTAGTCATTATGACTAAAAGAGAAGATAGAAGTGACTAGTATAAGGAAGACACACAGGGAAAATGAAAATTTAAAAGACTTAGTAAAATCAGGCATCCGTTTATCATCACAAACAAGAAATAGAGGCAACTTCTACTTCCTAAGAAAGAGCATGTTCCTGAATTCTGTACATAAATTCAAATAGTCATTCTGTGGCACATAACTGTGTCTGTGAAACATTTGAAAGATACTCCAACAACAGATAACTCTTGGTTAAGGGGACATATTCAGAGTCTTCCCTGGTAGCCTAGTGTTTAAGAATCTGCCTTGCAATGCAAGGGATGCAGGTAAGAATGCTGCTCTAGGAATTAAAGTCCTGCACATCCTGGGGCAACCAAGCCTGCGTGCTTTAGAGCCCCTGCTCAATAACAAGACAGGTTCATGTGCCTGAACTACAGAAAAATACAGAACAAAAGTCAGCAAGCTGCAGCAAAGATCCAGAGCAGTCAACATAAAAATGATGAGAATAATAATAATCTGGAAAATAAAAATTTGAAACTTCAGAAACAACAGGGTAAGACTTATCCTAATATTGGAGGAAAGTCAGTATCTTCCTAGAGAGCCACATTGAAATTGGACAAAGAAAAGGAAAGGCAATTCAAATGAAAATAAACTTGTTTTAACAAATAGTGCAAGAATTAATAGATATTCACAAACACACAAAATGAATAAAATGAATGTTGACACAGGACTTACATATTTTACCAGAAAAACCCTCAAAACCATTACAGATCTAAATGTACAGTACACAAGTAATAACCTCCTGCAAAATTTCACAGAAAGAAATAGAAATTAAGTCATCTTGGCTTTGATGATTAATTTTCAAACAACAAACACAAAGCCTATGAAAGAAAATAAGTATAATTTCACTTCATTAATAGAAAATGCCTCCTCTGAGAAAGAGAGTGTTAAGAGAATGATAAGCCAAGTCATAGGATAGGAGAAAATATTTGCAAATCACTTATGTGATAAATGGGGCTTCATGGTAGCTCAGCTGGTAAAGAGTCTGCCTGCAATGCAGGAGACCCTGGTTCGATTCCTGGGTCGGGAAGATTCCCTGGAGACGGGATAGCTACTCATTTCAGTATTCTTGCCTGGAGAATCTGCATGGACAGAGGAGCCTGGTGGGCTGCAGTCCATAGGGTCACAAAGAGTCAGACACGACTGAGCAACTAAGCACAGCACCACACATGTGATAAATGACTAGTATTCAAAATAACCTCACAACTATGAAAACTCAACAGTAAGAAGATAAAATAATCCAATTAACAATGGGCAAATGATCTCAACAGTTGACCAAAAAGCATATACAGAAGGGAAATAGGAAATATGAAAACAAGCTGAACATCAAATGTCAATTGGAAACTGCAAATAAAACAATAAACTGTCACTACACAGTCATGACTATCAAGAAAAATACTCAGAATACCAATTAGATGTGAAGATCATTTCATTCACTGTTGTTGCTGTTCAGTCGCTAGGTGGAGACTGTGAGTCCCATGCTCTGTAACCCCCAAAGACTGTACTATTCCAGGCTCCATAGGGGTGCTCCAGGCAAGAATACTAGAGTGTTTTGCCATTTCCTTCTCCATGGAATCTTCCCAGAGCAGGGATCCAACTGGAGGCTCCTGAATTGGCAAGGGGATTTACTGCTGAGGAAAATGGAATTTGATACCCCTATTAAGTAAGACTGGAGAAGGCAATGGCACCCCACTCCAGTACTCTTGCCTGGAAAATTTCATGGATGGAGGAGCCTGGAAGGCTGCAGTCCATGGGGTTGCTGAGGGTCGGATACGACTGAGCGACTTCCCTTTCACTTTTTACTTTCATGCATTGGAGAAGGAAATGGCAACCCACTCCAGTGTTCTTGCCTGGAGAATCCCAGGGACGGGGGAGCCTGGTGGGCTGCCATCTATGGGGTCGCACAGAGTCGGACACGACTGAAGTGACTTAGCAGTAGCAGCAGTATCAAGGAAGACAGCAGCATTCTTTGAAAACAACATATACTAAGTACTTAAGACCCAGCGATACCACTCCTTGTTATTTGCTGAAATGAGGACAACTCTTGTATGCACACAAAATTCATACACAAATAGTTGTATGGGGCCCAAGGAGCAGAAGTTAACAGATAAGCAACAAATCCTGCAAGAGTCAAATAATCAGTGGTACATTCATACAATCAAATACTGTTCACTAATGAAAAGGAATGAAGTGTTAATATCAAACTATGAAAACACATGAAGGAAACATGTATTAAAACTGTATTGCAAAAAAAACCCAAAAGAAAACAAAAAAAAACTTTATTGCAACCTGAAAGGAGCCAATCTGAAAAAGCTAGAAACTGTATGATTCTGAGTATACGAAGGCCTTCAAGTACTTCCCCTTGCAGGCTACAAGGGGCCTTGCTGATGCTACATCATTTCAGTCGTGTCCAACTCTGTGCGACCCCATAGACGGCAGCCCACCAGGCTCCTGTGTCCCTGGGAGTCTCCAGGCAAGAACACTGGAGCGGGTTGTCATTTCTTTTTCCAATGCATGCATGGATGCTAAGTCGCTTCAGTTGTGGCCAACTCTGTGCAACTCTATGGACATTAGCCCACCAGGCTCCTCTGTCCACAGGATTCTCTAGGCAAGAATACTGGAGTGGGTTGCCATTTCCTTCTCCTCCAAGGGGCCTTAGCCGGGCCCTTAGGCTGAAGACAATGAACCCAGGCTCTGCTCCCCACTACAGGTACTCTACACCACCACTAAAACGTTAAACACACAAATCTTGTTTGACCAATTCACCATGTACAAGCCATGTCTACTACTTCACCGAGAAAACCACAAATAACTTCCTTTCATAAAAATATATGTCAATCATTATTTTCAACACAAGTAATCCTACTTGAATACTTTTTGTCTGCAACTGTAAATCCTGGAATGCCTTGGAAATGGACCAAAACTAGAGTGCCCCTCGCCCCCATGATTTCACCATACTCACTCAGGGAATGAAACAAAGTGAAACAAATGGAATGTAAGAATGGACTATTTTCCAAAGACATTCCCATCTTAAGTCTTCGGAAATATTGTATACAGTTCGTTAAGCTCCATTAATTAAATATATCTTACAGTATATAAAAAATAAACAAATAAATGAGTAGATCTTCTGAAGGGGACTCAAAGGGTAGTTCATCAATAAAAGTTTCAAAAAAGAAAGGAAAATCTTCATGAAAGGATTTCCTATGGAGTATCTGTTCCCAGTTAAAAAAAATTGGGCGAAAAATGGCTATTAGACAACGAATTTACTGGCGGTTACTCTCGGCTTTCCGCTAAGGTAAAATACCTACGGATGTCTCCCCCGCACCCCGGAAAAATGCCATCCAAGACTGAGCAAATAGGATAAAAAGTTAAAATATTGCGTTTGTTTGAAATGCACCGCAGAGACGAATAGTTGACCATTTCAATCGGAATTTTGGGAATGAGGGGAACGACCTGGAAGTTTAATGATTACTGCCAATCATAAAAAGGGCTTCCCTGATGGCTCATTGGCAAAAATACCGCCGGCCAACGCAGAAGACGCAGGTTCCATCACTGGCGGTAAAACATCCCCTGGATAGCAACCCCGTCCAATATTCTTGCCTGGAAAACTCCACGGAGAGAGGAGCCAGGGCGGGCAACAGTAGTCCATGGGGTCCCCAAGCATCGGACACGATTGAGAAACTAAAAAACAACAAAGAGCTACTAACTGGTATTAAGGTCTTTGAGATCCCGCTTCCCAAATCTTTGGAAAAATCAGAGGACACCGGGTGCCTGCAGAGTAAAAAGGCAGCCTGGGAGCCCTCTGCTGCTGCCGCTAAGTCGCTTCAGTCGTGTCCGACTCTGTGCGACCCCATAGACGGCAGCCCACCAGGCTCCCCTGTCCCTGGGATTCTCCAGGCAAGAACACTGGAGTGGGTAGCCCTCAGACAACATCTAATCCTACGACCTGACCCTGGAGAACGAGTTGCGATTGTCCCCTGTAGACCATGCACGTGGTAACACAATCTTGGGAAGAAGAGGGGCTGCGCGCGAAGAGCCGCCGATAGAGCCTCCAGGGCCGAAGTTCCGGCGCGCAGTGCCCGGACCAAACGCCCAGGTCCCGGCTGCCGGACCATCCATCCCCCCGCTGCAAGCCGGCGGGGACTGAGATCCGAGTGGCACCCCAGACCCAGCGTATCCACAGACTCCGGCGGTGACCCCGAGGTGCCGGATCAAACCGTGGCCGGGTTCGGACGGTAGCGACCAGTCCCACCTAGCTGTCGGTAACCCAGTCAGCGGACTCACCATTTCAAGTTGCTTGGAAGTTACTTTGAGTCCCTCCCAAGAGCTCCAAAGACTTGCACAGATCGCAGGGCTTCTGAACGTAAGAGGGACCAAAAGGGTGAAACCGGAAAGACACCGGTCTTTCTCCGCAGGGGGAGAAAGGAAGTCCCGGCATTGGCGCAGAATTGCCCCGCCCACCTGCCGCATCGGCCTCCTGGCTGGACAGATTCCAGTGTCCCGCCTCTTCCTCCTGAGTGACAACCTGTGGGAGGTGGGATTGGACCTCCCTTGGCCCGTTGCTTGTGCTTGGATAAAGAATTGTTTTGGGGTCTATGATACCCGATTCCGTTTCAAGATGGAGCAAGTACAGATAAGATGGTGGCCCTGGCCAGTCCTGCCTGGAACAAACGGGTCATAGGTCCTCCCGGGGTCAAGGGCTTGGTGTAAAATTGTGTGGCCAGGCATGGAACTGTGCTTCTTAAGAAAGTCAGACACTGAAATGTGAACTCACCGTCTCTAATACAGGGGTCGCCTCCATTTTCATCTTTGGTCCTAAGGAGGGCTGAGCTTTCCACCTATCCCTGCCCCAGCCCCACTCATTAGGTCCTGAAACTCAAGAATCCCTTGGCTCTGGTTGGAGGTCTGAATCACTCAGCCTTACCTGGGTGCCAGCACGAACCTCAGTCAAACCACAGCCTGTGAGGTGTCTTCATTAACTTCTCGGGTGTACGTTTTATGCAGGATGAAATTTTATTGACTAAGTTATTAATTTGTTAATTTTATTCCAGTGTAGCTGATCTACAATGGTGTGGGAGCCTCAGTAGAATAGCAGGTGAGTCAGTCACATATTTATATATGTTGTAGTTTGGTCACTAAGTCGTATATGAAACTTTTGTGACCCTGTGGCCTGTAGCTCACTAGGCTCCCCTGTCCATGGGATTTCCCAGGCATAACTTGACTGTGGAGATTGTTGTATGTATCTCCAAATATATTAAAAGCATAAAAATGATTAATTAATGGGTGCCTTCTACTGGCGGGGTGGCCCGTAATACTCTCCAGGTGTATTCCAATTGACAGTATCATTTCTTGTTTTTATTCTATTATGGGAAATAGGAATACAGTTACCTTACATATATTTTAACTGTTGACATTACAATATTTTGTTGGTACACGGACGGTTTCAAAAATTAATCACTCAATCTAAGAAATAATTGGAATAACTTATTCAAGACAGATTTGAGGATTATAATCTGGGAAGAGCATCTCAGATAGCTCAGTGTAGGAGGAGTTGCGGAGGACAGCAGAAGCAATCCAGGCCTGGGAAAACTGTTAAAGAACCAGAAGTGCCTGGCAGGGATACATCCCAGGACAGCCACAGAAATGGCTCCACTGAGCAGTCATCCTCCTGCAGCTTGTCACTCAGGCACAAAGGGGTGGGGTACTGAAATCTACATAGCCAGGAGGCCAGGAAGGCAAGTGGAAAGGTCCACTGGCCAGTTTCTAGTTGCCATCCTGCGTGGGTGGGTTTTGCTAATACTTGTGGGTTCCCAGTAGTTCTTGAGTATCTTCTGTGACTTGTGTTTGTCTTCAGAGTCTTTAGGAGGGACTCAGACCTCCTAAAGAGTCTGTTCAGAAGGCCTTGCTACTTTTGATTTCTAACCTGTTGATCTCATTCATTTCATTAAAGACTTTGAGATGCTAGCCCAACCTTTCATCCCAAGAAATAAGTCAATCTTGATCATGCTTTATAATACTTTTTTTCATAATGCTGGTTCGCAGTTGCTAGTATTTGTTGAGATTTTTTTGAATCTATATTCAGAAAAGAAAAAGGTGTGTGTTTCTTTGGTTATTTTATTTTATTTTATTTTTTGGTAGTTCTCATCTGGGTATAAGAGAAAAACTGGTGTCAAAAACGGAGTGTGGAATATTGTCTGCATTCTATCATTTACAATAGATTGTGAAAATTGTGAAAATCAGTAAATAAATATGGCACCAAGGGAGCACTCACAGAGTCCATTACACACAATGCCTAAATGGTGTCTATAAAGAAATACACTTGTTCTAGCCAAGGAATCGAGAAAGCCCAGCTCCTCCATTAAAAAAAAAAAGTTTTGGCTGCACCTCACAGCATAGGGGAATATTAGTTCCCAGACCAGGATTCCAACTATGCCCCCTGCAGTGGAAGTTCAGTGGAGTCTTAAGCACTGAACCAACAGATAGTGTAACCCTCCTCCCCTCCCCCATACAAACATGCTGTATAAATGGTTGATAGATAATTTGAGAGGTGAAACTGACTTTGGCAAAGAGAAAAGTGCTCTAGAAATTTAAGAATTTATTGCCAGCCCTACATAAAGCCCATCTAGGGTGGAAAAGGTCTTTGAGATTCCAAGTCCCAAACATTTGGAAAAGGAGATTTCACATTCCAAACATTTGGAAAAGGAGATTCCACGGGTCCTACCACCGCCCAGAATCCTTCTCACTGACATCCATCTTGACTGACCAATGTGTACGCCACCAGGAAGAACCCTGAGTCAGAGTGACTGACCAAAGCAACCCGGAAAGTAATCCCATCACCATAAAATCCGGGCCATGTGGCAGAGCAGTTCTCCTGGGTTCCCTTACCCTAATGGTCTCTGTTTGGGCACAATTCATTCCCCAGTGTTAGACAAGAGTTGCCTTTCAGGACGCCCAGGTGCTGCCGATCAGTACCACAGAGCCTCAGAGAACAGACTCTGGCGGTGACCAGGAGACGACGGTTCAAACATGGTCGACCAAACATGGTCGGTTCAGCCAGTCCCAAAGAGTGCCTCTGCTGTGGCCGCAGCCGGATCAGCACACTCACCATGTCCAGGTTGCTTGGTTTGTCCGAATCCCGCCTAAAGGAAGCCAAAGACCAGTGCAGGTCACAGGGGCAAACAAGAGACTTGAAAGTTACCAGGAGAGCGAACCACAGAGGAAACATGCGCAACCTTTTCCGCAGTTCAAGAAAGTAAGGAAGTTAAGGTTCAATCTTGGCATCGCCCCGCCCACCTGCCATAGTGGCCTCCTGGTTGGACAGATCCTAATGCTCCGCCCCGCGGGACTGACTGAAGAAGGTGAGCGGAATTTATGGTGAACTCACCATCTGTAATAAAGGGACTGGCTCCATTTTCATCTTTGGTCTTCGACAGCGCTAGCCTTCCACCCATCTCTGCCCTGTTCCCATTCAATGGATACATAAGGTAAAGAATCCCGGAACTCATGGCCCTGGTAGGAAGTGAATCAGTCAGCTTAAGGGCGTGCGAGGACAAGTCTCAGTCAAGCCACAGGATGTGAGGAACGTACATTAAATGCTCAGGTGTACATTTGACACTGGAAGAAATTTTATTTGTTAATTTATAATTTTTATTGGAATATAACGATCCACAATGCTATGCTAGCTTCAGTTGTCCAGCATAGTGAATCAGTCATGCATATACATATATCAGCTCTTCTTAGATTTTTCTCCCATATAGGCCATTACAGAGTACAGAATAGAGTTCCTTGGTCTACAAAGCAGGACCCCATCAGTCATCTATTCTATAGATAGTAGCATGTGCACTTCCATCCCAGTGTCCCAATTTATCCCTCCTCCCTTATGCCTTGGTAATTACAAGTTTGCTCTGCACATCCCCGACCCTACCTCTGTCCTGCAAACAAGTTGATCCACGTGTCCTGGTCTGTGCATGGGTTGGAAAAGAATTTCCAGACGAGGCAGAACGACAGAAGAATAAAGTTTCTTAGAGTGGGAGACGCTATTAGAACAGCAGGCCTGTAAGTTTGCTATTAAAATACATTAAACTATTAAAAAAAAAAAAAAAAGAACAGCGGACCGACTTGATTCAAGGGGGAGCCAAAGGCTTTTGAAGGCTTTTGGCCAATTTTTATAGGCTCAAGACAGAGAAAATTCCTACTGGAATGGTGGCATTAGGTGATTGGTTAGGATGCTATAGGGTGTATAGTAGGATGAGTATTTTACATTATATGAGGTCAGGGAACTGGCCAGTTTCTATCCAGAGGCTTATGGCAACAGTTGCTATTGGGCTTGGTCAGTTCCAGAGATTTTTATCCTGTGACCATGGTACAGGGCTCTGCACCACCTGTAAGGCACATCATGTCTCAAGGAAGAGCCTATTCAGACTCTAGGCTAGGTCTGCTTCTTTTCTTTTTCATTGCCTTTGTTATTAGTTTTGCTCAGAGGCTCTGTGATATCCAACTCTTTGAGACCCTGTGGACTTTAGCCCACCAGGCACCTCTGTCTGTGGAATTTTCTAGGCAAGAATACCGAAGTGGGTTGTCATTTTCTACTCCAGGGGATCTTCCTGACCCAGGGATCCAACTCACCTACATCTCTTGCCTCTCCTGCATTGGTACTTGTGAAAGTCGCTCAGTCATGTCTGAATCTGCGACCCCATGGACTATACAGTCCATGGAATTCTCCAGATTAGAATACTGGAGTGCTTAGTCTATCCCTTCTTCAGCGGATCTTCCCAACCCAGGAATCGAACTGGGGTCTCCTGCATTGCAGGTGGATTCTTTACCAGCTGAGCCACGAGGGAAGCCCCAGCTACCACGGAAGCCCCAGAAAGCCAGCACAGGGAGCTGGGCGCGGGGCGCAGGGGCGACGAGCGGCAGTGGAACCCAACGAGGCGAGGAAGGGCGAAGGCGATCACCAGGGGACTCTGGCCGACCTGCCCCGCCCCAGGCGAGGACGGTCTCCCGCCCACGCTCGGTCCACAAGAGACGCAGAGCGCGGCGGCGGCGTGGAAGAATGATAGGGTGCCTCCCGTGGCAGATCGGCCTTCCAGGAGGGGCCGGGAGCGAGGCCTGGGAAAGTGACCAGGGGCCTCCGGAACGACCGAAGCTCCCTCGCATCCTCCCGCCCAAGGGCCGGGCGGCGCGGGCACGGCCGCCAGCCGGGGACCGGATCCGCGCTCTGGCGAGCACACCCGGGCGGGGCGCGGCGTGGGCACCGGCGGTCCTCCTCATCCACCACGGAAGGACGTCGGCAGACTGACTGAGGCGACGGGCAAAGGAGCGGGACCGCGGCGGGCCAGGGGAGCAAGACGCACCAGGGCTCGGCCCGGGGATCAATAGACAGGACGGAAGAGGCTGACGGACGGACAGAGAGGGGCACCGATGGGGTGCGGCCACGTTGGCCGAAGTTGCGAAGACGTGGCAGCAGCAAAGAACCGGCCGTGGAGATGGGGTGGCCTCGCGCCATCGCGAGGGTCCCCAGGGCCGTTCGAAAAGACCCGAAAGCAAGTCGGCCGCCGGGGCATGCCGCGGGATCTCATGGCCGGAGGCCTCCAGCACAGGGGCGGTCCCGCGGCACCCAGGACGCCGAATGGCCTCCCGGGCTCCCGCGGGGCCATCCTGGCGGGGCTCACGCCCGCCACCGGTAACACCCAGAACCACAGCGGGCCTGGGAGAACGCTCTCCCGCCGCGTACCGCGCCCCACGGCTCTCACGCACTACTCCTCCCAGGAGGCCACCCACTTGAGACGAGGCAGGTTCGGTCCCAGACATGGGAAGCGGCGCGGGCAGCCACCCGTCTAGGACCGGGTGGGGGGTGCGGGGTTGTGGGGCGGAGGGAAGGCCAGCAGCGACGGGGAGGGGCTGCAACCACGCAGGGCGAGGGCCCCGGGACAGTGACCAGAAATACCGAGATGCGAACGGGCCACCAGGAAAACAAGCGCAGGGTCCCACCGCCACACACACAACGGCGGTCCCTTGACGCCTGGGACGCCGGACTGCCCACCCCTCCCCACCGCCCACCCCGACCCCCACCCCCGCCTCCCACAATCCAGCCCCGCCGCCGCCGGGGAGACCCGCGTGCCACAGCTTTAACGCATGCTGCGGGAAGGTCCTGGTCACCCATCTCATCTGTCTGTCTGTTGCAGGAAGGGGGACCCCTTCCAGAGCCTGAAACTGGGCTCTTATCTGACACTGGGACATGAATTGTCTGAGGAGACACATGTGCTGACAAAGCAAGAGATTTTATTGGGAAATGTCGCCAGGGGCGGAGAGTAGTAGGGTAAGAAAACCCAGGAGAACTGCTCTGCCGCATGGTTCGCAGTCTTGGCTTTTCTAGTGATGGGTTAGTTGCCATTCATTCTAAGTCAAGTGTCCTTCCTGGCTGTGCTCACCTCCTTCAGCAAAGATGGATGCCAGTGAGGATTCTGGGAGGTGTTCAGACATGTGGTGTCTTTTTAACCTTTTGCGAACTCTTCCGGCTGGTGGTGGCTTATTAGATCCATGTTCCTTACCAGGACCTCCTGTCATAAAACAACTGGTGGAAATGGTTACTATGGAGCCTGGCCAGCTTCCCCTAACAACTCCCCTCTGGAGACTTTATACTCAAGAAATTTAAACTCAAGAGTTGAGGGTGATGACAGCCTCTCATTGGATGAATATTGAAGCAGTTGATTTATTGTAGGAGATCCGTACATTTTTTTCTATGTGACCTATAATGGATCATTCTTTTGTGATGAAGAAGCTCTTGCTGTGGTGTGTAAATAGACAATTCCTGTAACTGATAAGGTGAGGACATGGGTTAGAAGTTCTCTGATTAACAAATTGAAGAATAAAAACCACAACATATCAATAGATGTAGGACTGATTTAGAAAAAGGATGATTTAGAAAAAGATGTAGGACAAGATTTAGAAAAATTTCAGCATCTGGGTTCCCTGCTGGTCCAGTGGTTAAGAGTCAACCTTGCAATATAGGGGACACTGGTTTCATCCTTGATCTGGGAAGATCCTACATCCCACAGAACAACTAATAAGCCCATGTGCCAAAAATACTGAGCCTGCGCTTTAGACCCCTTAACAAGAAAACCCACCGAATGAGAAGTCCATGCATGGCAACTAGAGTAGCCCCCACTTCAGCAACTAAAGAAAGCCAAGTGTAGCAACAAAGACCCAGCATAGCCAAAATAACTAAAAACTATTAAAAACATTTTCAACATTCATCTATGATAAAAACCCCCGAAAGTGTGCACTGGAAACATCAATGTAATGATGGCCATACATGACAAAGCCACAGCTAATATATGCTCAGTCACTAAGTCGTGTCTGACTCTGACCCCATGGACTGTAGCCCGCCAGGATCCTCTGTCTATAGGATTTCCCAGGCAAGAATATTGAAGTGGGTTGCCATTTTCTTCTCCAGGGGATTTTCTCAACCCAGGGATCAAACTTGAGTCTTCTGCTTTTGCAGGTGATTCTTTACCATTTTGACACTAGGGTTTCCTTTTACTCCCCTAAAACAAGGCAATCCAGCCTCATATACACCTTTACCTAAAGACACAGCTTCCAGGCAATGTACATACCAGCTGAGGACCACCTTAACAAAAGGCCTAAGAAAAGAGAAGAAATTACCAAAACTTCCAACTCTATTATTTTTCACGGTGCTGAATCTTAGTTGCTTGTGCATGGGGTTTCTCTAGCTTTGGTGAGCAGCTGCACCATCAGGGAAGTCCCCAAGTTTTGGGGACTTTATAAGACCAGAAGTGTGGCTCCAAAAAAAAAAAAATAATCCAAAGCCCGCATTCCTTTTACCACTACCAAAACTTCCCCTATTGTTCTAAGAGGCTTATAAGTATTAAAGAGGAAACAGCCGTCCTAGGAAGGATGTTTGAGATGCAAATGTCCTAACTAATCTTCTCCTGAATCCTTACCTCTGCCTTCATTTTAAAATGAAAGTTGTAAAATGCAAATGAGATAAGAACTTTGGGTGAACGTTTAGAAATAATTATGTTTTGAAAAAAAAAAAAATGTTTTGGAGTCTCTCCGGATATTGAACAACTTGAAACTTAAAATTGTACTAAAATTAGTGAGGAAAAATTTGTGGAAAATACACCCAAATAGTTTTGTACACAATCAGCCAGAAT
This sequence comes from Bos grunniens, assembly GCF_055505025.1. Lineage (NCBI taxonomy): Eukaryota > Metazoa > Chordata > Mammalia > Artiodactyla > Bovidae > Bos > Bos grunniens. The sequence continues at coordinate 13,196,737 of NC_141171.1, forward strand.
TGAGTAAGTTTAAATAGGTTTAACTGAGTAAAATGAATTTTTAAAAGGAAGCCAGCAAAACCTTAATTTGGCTTTTCTCTTTTAAAGACAAGCCTTCTAAGTATGTTGAACTGCCTTTGGTAACAGATTTTAAATTTCTTTACCTTTTAATTTTGTGTATTTGCCTTTGAAACTGTTTTAAAATGATTTATTTATTTTTGGCTGTGCTGGGTCTTTGTTGCTGCACTCAAACTTCTAGTTGTGGCAAGGAGGGGCTACTTTTCATTGCGGTGTGTAGGCTTCTCACTGGTGTGACTTGTTTTGTCGCAGAGCACTGGTTCTAGGTATGCAGGCTTCAGTAGTTGTGGCTCATGGGCTCAGTAGTTGTGGTGCATGGGCTTAGTTCCTCTGTGGCAAGTGGTATCTTCCTGGATCAGGGTTGGAACTCATGTCCCACGTATTGCAAGGCAGATTCTTAACCACTGGACCAGCAGGGAAGCCCTGCCTTTGAAATCTTATTCTTACTTTGGCTAAGTGAATAAATTCTTTTATGGAGACCTGTGATCCTATTGTGTCTTAAAACACTTTTGAATTTTTGAAATCAAATTATAATGAAGTTTCTTTGACCTCTGGCTAACTTTGGGATACTTCAAAGGGCCCTTGAAACAACTCAGACGGAGATACTAAACTAATAGGTTCATTTGGTATGTTAAATTACATGGGAAGTATTATCAGTTCAGTTCAGTCGCTCAGTCATGTCTGATTCTTTTCGACCCCATGAATCGCAGCAGGCCAGGCCTCCCTGTCCATCACCAACTCCCGGAGTTGACTCAGACTCACGTCCATCGAGTCAGTGATGCCATCCAGCCATCTCATCCTCTGTCGTCCCCTTCTCCTCTTGCCCCCAATCCCTCCCAGCATCAGAGTCTTTTCCAATGAGTCAACTCTTCACATGAGGTGGCCAAAGTACTGGAGTTTCAGCTTTAGCATCATTCCTTCCAAAGAAATCCCAGGGCTGATCTCCTTCAGAATGGACTGGTTGGATCTCCTTGCAGTCCAAGGGACTCTCAAGAGTCTTCTCCAACACCACAGTTCAAAAGCATCAATTCTTCGGTGCTCAGCCTTCTTCAAAGTCCAACTCTCACATCCATACATGACCACTGGAAAAACCATAGCCTTGACTAGATGGACCTTTGTTGGCAAAGTAATGTCTTTGCTTTTCAATATGCTATCTAGGTTGGTCATAATTTTTCTTCCAAGGAGTAAGTGTCTTTTAATTTCGTGGCTGCAGTCACCATCTGCAGTGATTTTGGAGCCCCCCAAAATAAAGTCTGACACTGTTTCCACTGTTTCCCCATCTATTTCCCATGAAGTGGTGGGACCAGATGCCATGATGTTCATTTTCTGAATGTTGAGCTTTAAGCCAACTTTTCCACTCTCCACTTTCACCTTCATCAAGAGGCTTTTGAGTTCCTCTTCACTTTCTGCCATAAGGGTGATGTCATCTGCATATCTGAGGTTATTGATATTTCTCCCGGCAATCTTGATTCCAGCTTGTGTTTCTTCCAGTCCAGCGTTTCTCATGATGTACTCTGCATATAAGTTAAATAAGCAGGGTGACAATATACAGCCTTGACGTACTCCTTTTCCTATTTGGAAGCAGTCTGTTGTTCCATGTCCAGTTCTAACTCTTGCTTCCTGACCTGCATACATATTTCTCAAGAGACAGATCAGGTGGTCTGGTATTCCCATCTGTTTCAGAATTTTCCACAGTTTATTGTGATCCACACAGTCAAAGGCTTTGGCATAATCAATAAAGCAGAAATAGATGTTTTTCTGGAACTCTCTTGCTTTTTCCATGATCCAGCAGATGTTGGCAATTTGATCTCTGATTCCTCTGCCTTTTCTAAAACCAGCTTGAACATCTGGAAGTTCACGGTTCACGTATTGCTGAAGCCTGGCTTAGAGAATTTTGAGCATTACTTTACTAGCGTGTGAGATGAGTGCAAAATATCAGTCATAATTCTAGTTATTATCTGAAAGTATTGTATGTCACAGCAGTAAGAAAGTTACCTTGTCAGTTTTCTTTGTAATCAGATTTAAATGTGCCTTTTTAAGTCTTTTGTCATTATAGATAACTATGGTTTCACTCTGATGACTTTTCAAAAATGTCTCCTCTTCAGGAAGATTTATAAAAAGGACCTTTGGATAAATACAAGTTTCTGATTTCCACACCATACTGTTAAACTAGGTAAGTAATCAAAGAATTCTAATGGTAAACCTGATGGCTTCATAAAGCTGTTAAATGAAAAGGATTAATTATATAGGGCTAAGTGAACTGGGAAATAATTTTATAATTTTTATGGCTTCTATCTAAAAAAATTACTGGCTTATATCTGTTACCCAGGGGTAAGGAAAATCTTCCCCTTAACCTAATTATGATTTAGAAATGTAGTAAATTAAACCTTTTTAAGAAGAATTGAAAGATGTACTTATTTATGTCTACCTGGTTGATTGTACCAGTAACATATGCTTGTCTCAAAGATTAAGCTATGCATATCTGGATGTGCACAGCTGGTATAGTGTAACTGTAGGTAGCTTATTAAATCATTTATGGCCCCTTTGGCTGCCTAGTTATTGCAACTGAATTACAACTAGTTATACTAATCATTGTTTTCATTTAATGTTTATTTTCAAATTGTGCTTTGTGTCTCCTTGTTGCCGTATGTCTTTTTCGATGTTACTAGCTACATTACTTATATCTTGGTTAATTTCGAAGATTGTTGTCTCTCTATTAAAAAAAAAAAACACATTTATTTTGCTGCTCTGGGTCTTAGTTGCAGCATGCAGGATCTTTTAATTGTGGCTTCTGGGATCTATTTCTCCAACCAGGGATTGAACCCAGGCCCCTCTGCATTGAGAGCTTGAAATCTTAGCCACTGGGCTACCTGGGAAGTCCTCATAAGACTTACAGCATTATGTAAGACATAAGTCTCTTAACAGTACCTAGTACATAGCCAGGTCTCCAACAAAAAACTTACATGGGTAAACATCTTGAGGAAATACCAAATAATTGCAATAGTATGACTCTAGGTATGGGAAGAGGCAACGAGAGAAAAATGTCTCCTGGATCATAGTTAGGCCCATGATCCAGAGAATCTTTAATTATTGATGGGAATCTAATCCAAAATTTTTAACACCTGGAGTGGCACATCCAACATTTTCAACCGACCTGGGATGAACCTCCCAGGGTCATGGAATAAAATTTGATTATGAAATGTCTCCCAAATATTGGTCAAATTCCTGACCAAGAGCAGAGGATCTGAGAAATGCTGCCATATCAGTCATCAGTGATTGCAGCCCTTCAACACAAGTTGGTGAGCAATGAGGAAATTCGGGATATGGGACACAGGTCTCCAGATCAAGGAAATTTTTTCAGTGAGCCCAAACTGTTGCATCTTCCCATACATAGAAAAGTCCTGCTGCTGCTAAGTCGCTTCAGTCGTGTCCAACTCTGTGCGACCCCAGAGACCGCAGCCCACCAGGCTCCCCTGTCCCTGGGATTCTCCAGGCAAAAACACTGGAGTGGGTTGCCATTTCCTTCTCCAATGCATGAAAGTGAAAAGTGAAAGTGAAGTCGCTCAGTCGTGTCCGACTCTTAGCGACCCCATGGACTGCAGCCTACCAGGCTCCTCCGTCCATGGGATTTTCCAGGCAAGAGTACTGGAGTGGGGTGCCATTGCCTTCTCCGAGAAAAGTCCTACATACCTTAATTTGAAATTTAGGTTGTCAATATTTCTAAGTCTACAGGTATCAAGTAGACACTTTCCAAAGAAGAACAAGGAAGACAAATCTCAACATTTGGAATCCTGGCAGTGATGGTAGACACTCCCAGAAGATCCAAGTGAGAAGCAGTTAGAATGATCACCACCCTATTTCCCACAAGATTGTGTAATGGACATTGAATGGGGACACTGACAGTCTGACATCTCAGTCTGCCAGTTTTCCGAATAAAATCATATTCCTTGCCTCAACACCCTGTCTCTTGCTTAATTGGTCTGTCATGCAGCGAACAGAGTGAGCTTGGACTCGGTCACAGATCCACTCTCTTAGCAAATTTCAGTTGTACAATACAATGTGAAATATCAGATTGAAACAGGAGGGCAGGGGGAGGGGCACAATCTTTAAAGAATTGCATAGCCATGAATAGAACCAAGTAGGTCCAAGGTGGTAGAAGGTTTGGCTTCTAGTGAAATTTGAGCCTCATTTTATGCTTATTATAATATATTAGCATCTGAATGACACACTCACCAGCACCATGACACTTCCAAGACTGACCATAAAAGGTCAAAAAATTGGGTAATGGCCCATGAAAGAAGAATCAAATGCTTCCACTTCCTATGAAATTACCCAGCTGATATAATGTAACCACTGTGTATTTCCGGCCTGTCGCCCAAGCCATATGCTCTGAGATTCTTAAGCTTAAGATACCTAATGAGTATCTAAGGGGATGGTGTACGGATGGGTGGAAAGCTCAGAACTTTCAAGGACCAAAGATGAAAACGAAGCCAGCCTTTTTATATTTATGAGTCTGTGGACAATTTCTAAAGTCTTTATTTCATTTGTTACAGTATTACTGGGACCTTAGCTCCCTGACCAGGGATCAAAGCCAGACCCCCTGCAATGGAAGGCCAAATCTTAACCACTGAATGGCCAGGGAAGTCCCCCCAGACGTCCTCTTATCTGTAATTGTTGATGTTCAGTCACTCAGTTGTATCCAATTCTTTGTGACCCCATGTACTGTGGAATTCCAGCCTTCCCTGCTCTTCATTCTCTCCCAGAGTTTACTCAAACTCATGTCCATTGAATTGGTAATGCCATCCAACCATTTTGTCCTCTGTCGCCCCCTTCTCCTCCTGCCCTCAGTCTTTCCTAGCATCACGGTCTCTTCCAGTGAGTCGGTTCTTTGCATCAGGTGGCCAAAGTATTGGAGCTTCAGCTTCAACATCAGTCCTTCCAGTGAATAGTCAGGGTTGATTTCCTTTAGAATAGACTGATCTCTTTGTTATACGTTATGGCAGAGTAGAAGGATGTGTGCTCATTTTCTCCTGTGAGAACTCCAAAATTGCAACTTGGTGTTGAACAACCATTGACAGGAGAATGTTGGATCCCACCAAAAAAAGACACCCCACCTCCAAGGGCAAAGGAGAAGCCCCAACAAGATGGTCGGAGGGGTGAATTTGCATTTGGAATCAAACCCCATACCCACCAGAGACTCTCAGAGGGCTCAAACAAAACCTTGTGTGCACCAGGACTCAAGAGACCCCACAGAGACTGAGCTGGACCTCCTTTTGAGTGTTTTGAGTGTCTCCTGTGGAGGCATTGGTCACTAGTGGCCTGCCGCAGGGACAAGGGCTCTGGCTGCAGCAGACCTGGGACATGTGGTATGTGCATAAGCCCTCTTGGAAGAGGTCACCATTAGCTCCACTATAGAGCTACTGAGCAGATGACCCACAAACTGCAGAACACTGTTAAGAAAGTTCTGGGACCCACAACAGATTTTTCATTCTGGGGATCCAGCAAGGGGACAGAGAACCACAGGGAATTTGACTTTGGAGGCCAGTGGGATTTGATTACAGAACTTCCATAGGACTGGGGAAACAGACTCTTGGCGGGCACAAGCAAAACCTTGTGCACATCAGGACCCAGGAGAAAGGGGCAGTGTCCCCACAAGAGACTGAGTCAGACTAGCCTGTGAGTGTCTAGGGGTCTCCAGTGGGTGCGTGGGTTGACAGTGGTATGCCACAGGGTCAGGGGCACTGAATACAACAGTGTGGGCATAAGTCCTTTTGAAGGAGTTTGCCATTACTGCCATTACCCCTATCATAGTATGGTCTCAGGCCAAACAACAGGGAGGGAAGACAGCCCCGCCCATCAACAGGTAATTGGATTAAAGAATTAATGAGCGTGAAAAGAAAGTGAAGTGACTCAGTCATGTCCGACTCTTTGCAACCCCATGGACTGTAGCCAACTACGCTCCTCCGTCCATGGGATTTTCCAGGCAAGAGTACTGGAGTGGGTTGCCATTTCCTTCTCCAGAGGATCTGCCTGACCCAGGGATTGAACCCGGGTCTCCTGCATTGTAGGCAGAACGCTTTACAGTCTGAGCCACCAGGAAAGTCCTACTGAGCACCCATCAGAGCAAAACCCAGATTCCCCCATTAGTCAGTCTCCCATTAGGATGCTCCCACAAGCCTCTTATCCTTATCCATCAGAGGGCAGACAGAATGAAAACCACAGTCACAGAAAACTAACCAAACTGATCACATGGATCACAGTCTTGTCTAACTCAGTGAAACTATGAGCCATGCCATGTAGGGCCATCCAAGACCAACAGGTTATAGTGGAGAGTTCTGACAAAACGTGGTCAACAACAACAGATTCCAAATTGGGAAACAAGTACATCAAGGCTGTTTATTGTCACCCTGCTTACTTAACTTACATGCAGGTACATTATGAGAAATGCCAGGCTGGATGAAGCACAAACTGGAGTCAAAATTGCCGGGAGAATGATCAATAACCTCAGATATGCAGATGACACCACCCTTATGGTAGAAAGTGAAGAGGAACTAAAGAGCCTCTTGTTGAAAGTGAAAGGAGAGTGAAAAAGCTGGCTTAAAACTCAACATTCAGAAAACTAAGATAATGGCATCTGGTCTCATCACTTTGTGGCAAATAGATGGGGAAACAATAGAAACAGTGACAGACTTTATTTTCTTGGGCTCCAAAATCACTGCAGATGGTGATTCCAGCCATGAAATTAACAGACGCTCCTTGGAAGAAAAGCTACGATCAACCTAGACAGCATATTCAAAAGCAGAGACATTACTTTGCCAACAAGGGTCCATCTCGTCAAAGCTATGGTTTTTCCAGCGGTCATGTATGGATGTGAGAGTTGGACCAAAAAGAAACCTGAGTGCTGGAGAATTGATGCTTTTGAACTGTGGTGTTGGAGAAGACTCTTGAGCATCCCTTGGACTGCCAGGAGATCAAACCAGTCTATCCTAAAGGAAATCAGTCCTGAATATTCATTGGAAGGACTGTTGCTGAAGGTGAAACTCCAGTACTTTGGCCACCTGATGGGAAGTGACTCATTGGAAAAGACCCTGATGCTGGGAAAGATTGAAGGTAGGAGAAGGGGACGACAGAGGATGAGATGGTTGGATGGTATCAAGGACTCGATGGACATGAATTGAGCAAGCTCCGGGAGTTGGTGATGAACAGGGAAGCCTGGCATGCTGGAGTCCATGGGATTGCAAAGAGCCAGACATGACTGAGTAATTGAATTGAACTGAACTGATCTCCTTGATGTCCAAGGGACTCGCAAGAGTCTTCTCCAGCACCATGGTTTGAAAGCACCAATTTTTGTCCATTTATCTGTCTATGAACATGTAGGTTGTTTCCATTTCTTGCTGGTATATATCGTGCTGCTATGAATATTGGGATGCCTAGAGCATTTCTAATCCATGCCTAACATTCCAGAAAACTTTCAACATGAAAGAGCTGTTTTAAAAGTTTACAATTATGTAGTGCTTACTAAAGATCTTTCTTCAAGTGTAACCTTGAATGCTGGAATTCTACTAATTTTGGAAATGAATACTAATATGAGCTAATGCTCTAAGTTGTCATTCAACACTAGTGTGTGTGTGTGTGTGTGTGTGTCTCTGTGTGTGTCTGTGCACTCAGTTGCTCAGTTGTATCTGACTCTCTGTGACCCCATGGACTGGAGCCTGCCAGGCTCTTCTGTCCATGGGGTATCCCAGGCAAGAATACAGGAGTGGGTTGCCATTTCCTACTCCAGGAGATCTTCCCTACCCAGGAGTTGAACTCATGTCTCTTTCAGCTTCTGCATTGGCAGGTGGATTCTTTACTGCTGCCACCTGGGAAGCCCTTCAACACTAGTACATAAAGTTTCAGTTCAGTTCAGTTGCTCAGTCATGTCTGACTCCTTGCAATCCCATGGACTGCAGCATGCCAGGCTTCACTGTCCATCACCAGCTCCCAGAATTTACTGAAACTCATATCCATTGCATTGGTGATGCCATCCAACCATCTCATCCTCTGTTGTCCCCTTGTCCTGCTTTCAATCTTTCCCAGCATCAGGGTTTTTCCCAGTGAGTCAGTTCTTTGCATCAGGTGGCCAAAGTATTAGAGTTTCAGCTTCAGTATCAGTTCTTCCAATGAATATTCAGGGTTGATTTCCTTTAGGATTGACAGGTTTCCTTTAGGATAGATCTCCATGAAGTCCAAGGGACTCTCATAAGTTTCAAAGGTAGTGATTTTTTCCTTTAATCAGATAATGAGTTTTTTCTTTTCCCATTTGAAGCCTTTTGGATCCAGGGGTGCATTTAACTGTATTTGTAGTATGCAATTAGATTTAAATGTTTATGATGTTCTATTCATTCTCTGTTTATGGGCCATTGAAAAAATGACAGTTTGGTATTTTATTTAAATATTTATTTCTGTTTATTTGGCTGTGGCACTTGGGATCTTTGATCTTTTTTGGGGGGGCAGGGGCAGTATTTTTGTTGCAGAATGCAAACTGTCAGTTGTGCCATGTGGGATCTAATTCCCTGACCAAGGATAGAATCAGGGGCCTCTGCACTGAGAGTACCAAGTCTTAGCCACTGGATCACCAGGACAGTCTTGGCAGTTTGATATTTGATGGGATTTTCCTAGTAGCCTTGTGTGGTAGTTCCTGGATAGTCATAACCCATTATACATATTGTATCCTTTTCGGTGAGAAAGATACATTTTGTTTGTGTTGCAAATGGAAGCCTTTTAAAATTTTCCATTCTATTAAATACTTGGAATACATTTTATGTTTGACAAGGATAGCAGTGTATACTGTTATATAAAGTATGATTTGTCTTTCCTTCTGACTGGTATTTGTTGAAAAGACTATGAGATAATACAAAATATGTGATAATACAAAAAAAAAAAAATCTAGAGTTGGAGAGGTCCTGTCTGAAAATAGAAAGATTTTCTATAATCTATCCCTTTTCCGCTTCCATTTTAGCATTCACAGATAGCTCACCTGTACATGATTTAACAGCAAAATGCAAAGAAAACATACATTTCTCAGATTTTAGAGCCCCAACACCATACTTGAGACTGCTGTATCTTCTGTAACACAATCTGAGTCCTAATTTTTTAAATTTAACAGGAGGATAATTGCTTTGCAATGTTGTGCTGGTTTCTGTCATACACCAACATGAATTGGCCACAGGTATACATATGTCGCTTCCCTCTTCAACCTCCTTCCCACCCCCTTGTACCCCAGAATCCTATTTTTTTTTGGGGGGGGGCATTACCATGCAGCACGTGGATCTTCCCTGACCAGGGGTAGAACTCATGCTCCTGGTGGCTCAGACAGTAAAGAATCTGCCTGCATTACAGGAGACCCAGGTTCGATTCCTGGGTCAGGATTATCCCCTGGAGTAGGGACTGGCTACCCACTCAAATATTCTTGCCTGGAGAATTCCATTGACAGAGGAGCCTGGTGGACTACAGTCCATGGGGTCACAAAGAGCCAGACATGACTGAACGACTTTCACTTTTGTTCTTACACACTAAACCGCCAGGGAAATCTCAGTCTAATCTAATCTAATCCATTTCAAACTTTGATGTTTCCCAGCACTGAGCCTTCCGTCCTCCCTTTCTAGCCCCCACTCATTTGGTACTTAAGGTAAATAATCCCAGAACAGATGGCCCTACTGAGAAGTTTGAACCCCGTAACCCTAGCTGAGTGCAAGGGTTCTGCTCAGTTTAACAACAGGGTGTGAGAAGTTTCATTAAGTTCTCCCATGTACATTTCATATAGGAAAGAAATTTATTTTCGGTCAGTTACTGCTGCAAATCCTACTGAACATTTAAATGTAAATGACTATAATGTCCATAGGGAGAAGGAAATGGCAACCTACTCCAGTATTCTTGCTTGGAGAATCCTGTGGACAGAGAAGCCTGGAGGGCTGCTGTCCATAGGGTCACACAGAGTCGGACACGACAGAAGCGACTTAGCATGCATGCATAGTGTCCATAAGACAATTGATTCTTTTTTTTTTTTCTGGTGGAAGAAACACATTAACTCTTCTCCCTTCTCCCATCCCCCTTTTTGAGGTATCATTCACTAAAATCTTTCTCCTTCTGTTAGGATCACAATGTCTTAATTAACTTTTCTTAGAAGACAGTTTTGAAATCAAGTTATGTTAGTCTTACTACTTTATTTTTTTCTTTAAGAATGATTTGTCCATTCTGCCTTCCTTGTATTTCCTGGTAAATTTGTGAAAAAGATTGTGTATTACACTTACTGTTGTGACTGTGGTAGATACTACATTGTCTCTTAGATCATTATGTATAGTAGTACCACATCAGCAACATAAGTGCCTATCTGTGAAACTGGCATGTTTTCTTATTGGTTTACATGCTTAATTTTTTGAACATGTTTATAGTTTTCTGAGTATTCAGTTTATATTTCTTTTGTTACATATGTTTCTCTTTGTTTTCTTGCATTTATTCTACTGTAAATACATTTCTTAATTTCATTATCAGAATGTTTATTATAAGTGTATAGAAACAATTATTTTTGTCTTGATCTTGTATCTTACAAACCTGTTGAATTCAAATTATCAGTTCCTTTAGTTTTTCTAGTGGGCCCTAGATTTTCTATATATAAGATACTGGATTGAAAGTAGAGATGGTTTTAAAGCTCCCTAACCAATCTGCATACGTTTTATTCCTTTTCTTGCTGAGTGGGTTCTTGGCCTAAATCTCCAATAAACTGTCAAATATAAGGAAGAGATATAGTTTATTAATTATGACTTGGGAAAACATTCACTCTTTCACCTTTAAACATAGTATTTGGTGTTTTCCATAGCTGTTCAATATGAGGTTAGAAAATTTCAGTCTGCTTTTGGTATGTTGAGTGTTTTAATCATGCAGGACTATTGGATACTGTTAATTATTTCTTTGAGTCTGTTGCCACTTTTTTATTATTTTTTTTTCCTGAATGAAGGCCTTAGAAAACTTTTTTTTCATAGGTTTTTTAGTAATTTATTTATTTTTGGCTGTACTGGGTCTTTGTTGCTGTGCGGACTTCTCTCTAGTTGCAGTGAGCAGGGGCTACTCTTTGTTACAGTGCACTTCATTGCAGTGGCATCTCTGGTTGCAGAGCACAGGCTCGAGGGCACACAGACTTCAGTAGTTGCAGCACATCCTTACCTACCATGCCTAAAGTATCTATAAACAAATACACGTGTCCTAGCCAAGGAGTCAAGAAAGCCCACCTCCCCCATTTCATTTTTCACTTTTCCCCCAAACTTTAAACTTTTAATTTTGTATTGGGGTATAGCTGATTCTCCCCCATTTTTTTTAAAGGGATCTAGTTCATTGACCAGGGAATGAACTCAGGCCCCCTGCATTGGGAACATGGAGTCTTAACCACTGGACAATGAGGGAAGTCCCTCTCCCCAAATTTTTAAAAAACTATTTGCCTGCACCTTGCAGCATGGTGGATCTTGGTTTCCCAATGAGAAATGAAGATCTTTCTTAAAAAATTTTTTTTATTGAAATATAGTTGACTTATAATATTGTATTAATTTTGCTGTACAGTGATTCAGTTATGCATTGTATACATACTTTAAAAATATTTTCTCCATTATAATTTATAACAGGATATTTAACAGTTTCCTGTGCTATATGGTAGGACCTTATTTACCTGTAATCATTCTTAATGGAATTGATTTCATCCCAGTAGTTGACTAGAGATGTGATCTTATGGATCACTGGTAAGACAGCACTGATAATACCTATGATTTAACTGTTGCAGATAAGAATGAGTAAGAAATTATTTTTTCAACAAAAACTGTGACTAAATTTTTAAGAAATTGGTCTAAGGATAATGTAGCTGACATCCTATTTACAGGATATAACTGACTGATATTGTATAATAAGTAAATGAAGAAAACTGCATGGATTTCAGAATATTCATAAACAAAATGGGTACTTTATTCTTTGAGGTAAGGAGAAACAAAATGTGTCATCTAACAAATGCTTCAAAAAATAGTTGGTAAAGTATTCAAAATGAGTACAAAAATGACTGCTTCAGAAAAAATTCAATTTAAGTCACAGAAAATAAAATACAATTAAAAAACACACTGAAGGATTATGTTCAACTACAAGTAATCGGAAACAGCCACAGCCTTCCTGACAGAAGGAAGGTGCTTCTCACAAGGAAACACTGGGTCAAGGATGGCACTGCACAATGCACTGGAGAAGCAAATTGATACGCAGGAGAGAAACAAAGACATAATCCAGAGAAGAGTAGTATCAGAGAATATTCCCAACCATAGAGCACTGAAATATTGTCATAGTAGACACAAGAGGCCTTACAGGAATTCAAACTCTGCTGGATCTTTGATGTGGAAGCTGTGAAGACATCAGGGGAAACTATACTTCTTTATGAATGGAAATCAAACATTGGTTGCTGGTGTTGAGGCTACTCTTGACTGCTGCTGCTGCTAAGTCACTTCAGTCATGTCCGACTCTGTGCGACCCCATAGACAGCAGCCCACCAGGTTCCTCTGTCCCTGGGATTCTCCAGGAAAGAATACTGGAGTGGGTTGCCATGCCCTCCTCAAGGAGATCTTTCCAACCCAGGGACTGAACCCATGTCTCCTGCATTGCAGGCAAATTCTTTACCATCTGAGCCACCAGGGAAGCCCAAGAATACTGGAGTGTGTAGCCTATTCCTTCTCCAGGGATTTGAGGATTCTTTACCAGCTGAGCTACCAAGGAAGCCCTAATAGCAGGCATATAAATTCCTTCCATGTTTGTCTCAGAATGGCCTTATTTTTTCTTAATTTTTATTAGCAAGTGTAATGATCCTTAAAACTTAAGAAAAAATAAGGTCATTCTGCCATCTATGGGGTCACACAGAGTCGGACACGACTGAAGCGACGTAGCAGCTGAGACAAAAACGGAAGGAATTTGTCACTAGTATACAAACTTTGAAAGACCCGTTAAAAAATTCACCAGTAAGTAGTGACCTACATGAGAAAAGAACCTAAAGAGAAATGTACATGTATAACTTATTCACTTTGCTTCATACACTTGAAACTGACATAACACTGTAAATCAACTGTACTCCAACTGTTTTTGTTATTTTTGTTGTTCAGTCACCAAGATGTGTCCAACTCTTTGCAACCCCATGAACTGAAGCACGCCAGACTTCTCTTGACAGTACAGCCTTGACATACTCCTTTCCCAATTTTGAACCAGTCCGTTGCTCCATGTCTGGTTCTAATTGTGGCTTCTTGTCCTGCATATGGGTTTCTCACAAGATAGGTAAGGTGGTCTGGTATTCCTATCTCTGTAAGAATTTTTCAGTTTGTTATGATCTACACAGTCAAATGCTTTCAGGCATTAATTAATTAATTAAGTAGATATAATTTTTTTTAATTTCCCATGCTTTTTCTATGATCCAATGCATGTTATCAGTTTGATCTCTGGTTCAAAAATCCTGCTTGTACATCTGGAAGAGTTCTTGGTTCAGGTACTGTTGAAGCCTAGCTTGAAGGATTTGGAGCAGGACCTTGCTAGCATATGAAATGAGTGCAACTATACAGTAGTTTGAACATTCTTTGGCATTGCTTTTCTTTGGGATTGGAATGAAAACCGACCTTTTCCAGTTCTGTGGCCCCTGCTGAGTTTTCCAAATTTGCAGGCATACTGAGTACAGCACTTTAACAGCATCATCTTTTAGGATTTGAAATAGTTCAGCTGGAATTCCATTACCTCCACTAGCTTTGTAGGAATGAAAAGTGGTGTGTCCACTTTAGAAAGCAGTGTGAATATTCCCCAACCAACTAGACTTGCCATATGACCCAGCAATCTAACTCCCAGGCATGGACCCAGAGAGAACTCTAATTTGAAATGATACAGACACCCAGTGTTCATAGTAGCACTGTTTACAAGAGCCAAGACATGGAAACAACCTACATGTTCATCAACAAATGAATGGAAAAAGAAGATGTGGTACAGATATACAATGGAATATTACTCAGCCATAAAAATTGAAATAATGCCATTTGCAGCAAAATAGATAGACCTACAACTATTCATACTAAGTGAGGTAAGTTACACTGAGAAAGACAAATACTGTATGGTCACTAACTTACATGTGGTATCTCAAATATATCACAAATAAACTTATTTTCAAAACAGAAACAGACTCACAAAGATATGAATAAATGACTGGTATTCAAAATAGCCAAGAACTATTAAAACCCAACAGTAGGAAGACAATCCAATTAACAATGGGCAAAAGATCTCAAAGAACCATTGACCAAAAACGATATACAGAGGGAAACTGGAAATATGAAAACATGCTGAATATCAAATGTCAATGGGAAATTGCAAAGAAAACAAAGAGCTAACACTACACAATTATTCAAAGACTAAAAAGAAAAACACTCAGAACACCAAATAGAGGTGAAGATTATCTTCATTCACTGCTGTTGCTGTTGTTGTTCAGTCACTAGGTCCTGTCTGACTCTTTGTGACACCATGGACTGTAGCCCACCAAGCTATAGTCCCCCAGGTCAGTAGGTGTCCATCCAATATGCTATTAGGGAAAAGCAGAGAAATAGGTCCAGAAAGAATGAAGAGGCTGGGCCAGAGCAGAAATGATGCTCAACTGTGGATGTGTCTGGTGGTAAACGTTAAGTCCAATGCTGTAAAGAACAATGTTGCCTGGGAACCTGCATTGTTAGGTAAATTGGACAAGGTCAGGTAGGAGATGGCAAGAGTCAACATTGATGTTTTAGGAATCAGCAAACTAAAATGGATGGGAATGGATACATTTAATTCAGATAACCATTATATGTACTACTGTGGGCAAGAATCTCTTAGAAGAAATGGATTGGCCCTTATAGTCAACAAAAGAGTCTGAAATGCAGTACTTGGGTGCAGACTCAAAAATGGCAGAATAATCTCAGTTCGTTTCCAAGGCAAAATGTTCAACATTAGAGTAATTCAAGTCTGTGCTCTAACTACTAACACTGAAGAAGCTGAAGTTGAGCAGTTCTATAAAGACCTACAAGACTTTCTGGAACTAACACCGAAAAAAGATGTCCTTTCATCAGAGAGGACTGGAATATGAAAGTAGGAAGTCAAGAGATACCTGGAACAAGTTTGGCCTTGGAGTACAAAGTGAAGCAGGGCAAAGGCTAACAGAGTTTTGCCAAGAAAATGCACTGGTCATAGCAAACACCCTATTCCAACAACACAAGAGACGACTCTACACATGACATCACTGGGTGATCAATACTGAAATCAGCTTGATTATATTCTTTGCAGCCAAAGATGGAGAAGCTCTATACAGTCAGCAAAAACAAGACCTGGAGCTTACTGTGGCTCAGATCATGAACTCCTCATTGCCAAATTCAGGCTTAAATTCAAGAAAGTAGAGAAAACCCCTAGAGTTTATTCCACCATCTAGTGGAGGTGACCAACAGATTCAAGAGATTAGATATGGTAGACAGAGTGTCTGAAGAACTATGGACAGAGGTTCGTAACACTGTACAGGAGGTGGTGACCAAAAGTAACCCCAGTAAAGAGAAATGCAAGAAGGCAAAATGGTCATCTGAGGAGGCCTTACAAATAGCTAAGAAAAGTGAAAGGCAAAGGAGAAAAGGAAAGATGTACCCAACTGAATGCAGAGTTTCAGAGAATAGCAAGGAGAGATAAGAAAGCCTTCTTAAGTGAACAATGCAAAGAAATAGAGGAAAACAATAGAATAGGAAAGACTAGAGGTTTCTTCAATGATATTGGAGATACCAAAGAAACATTTTATGCAAAGATGGGCACAATAAAGGACAGAAATGGCATGGACCTAATAGAAGCTGAAGATATTAAGAACAGGTAGCAATAATACACAGAACTATACAGAAAAGGTCTTAATGACTGGAATAACCACAATGGTGTGGTCACTCACTTAGAGCCAGACACACTGGAGTTTAAAGTCAAATGGACCTTAGGAAGCATCACTACGAACAAAGCTAGTGGAGGTGATGGAATTCCAGTTGAGTTATTTCAAATCCTAAAAGATGATGCTGTTAAAGTGCTGCAATCAAAAGGTCAGCAAATTTGGAAAACTCAGCAGGGACCACAGAACTGGAAAAGGGTTAGTTTTCATTCCAATCCGAAAGAAAGGCAATGCCAAAGGATGTTGAAACTACCATACGATTGCCCTCATTTCATGTGCTAGCAAGTTTATGTTCAAAATCCTTCAAGCTAGGCTTCAGCAGTAGGTGAACCAAGAACTTTCAGATGTTCAAGCTGGATTTAGAAAAAGCAGAGTAACCAAAGATCAAACTGCCAACATCTGTTGGATCATAGAAAAAGCAAGGCAATTCTAGAAAAACATCTACTTCTGCTTCATTGACTATGCTAGAACCTTTGACTGTGTGGATCACAACAAAATGTGGAAAATTCTTCAAGAGATGGGAATACCAGAGCACCTACCAATCTCCTGAGAAACCTGTATGCAGTTCAAAAAGCAACAGTTAGAACTGGATTGGAACAAGGACTGGTTTGAAATTAGGAAAGGAGTACATCAAGGCTGTATATTGTCACCTGCTCATTTAAATCATATGCAGATCATGCAAAATGTTGGACTGGATGAATTATAAACTGGAATCAAGATTGCTGGGAGAAATATTATATCAACAACCTCAGATATGCAGATGATACCACACTAATGGCAGAAAGTGAAGAGGAACTAAAGAGCTTCTTGATGAGGCTGAAAGAGGAGGGTGAAAAAGCTGGATTAAAACTCAACATTCAAAAAAATAAGATCATGGCGTCTGGTCCCATCCCTTCATGGCAAATATAAGGGGAAAAAGTGGAAGCAGTAACAGACTTTATTTTCTTGGGCTCCAAAATCACTGCAGATGGTGACTGCAGTCATGAAATTAAAAGATGCTTGCTCCTTGGAAGGAAAGTTATGACAAACCTAGACAGTATACTAAAAAGAAGAGACATTACTTTGCTGACAAAGGTCCATAAAGTCAAAGCTGTGGTTTTTCCAGTAGTCATGTTCGGATGTGAGAGCTGGACATAAAGAAAGCTGAGCACCAAAGAACTGATGCTTTCGAATTCTGCTGGAGAAACTCTTGAGAGTCCCTTGGATAGCAAGAAAACCAAACCAGTCAATCCTAAAGGAAATCAACCCTGAATAATCATTGGATGGATTGATGCTAAAGCTGAAGCTCCAGTACTCTGGCTACCTGATGGGAAGATCAGACTCACTGGAAAAGACCCTGATGTTGCAAAACATTGAGGGCAGGCGGAAATGGGGGCAAGAGAGGATGAGATGGTTGGATGGCATCACCGACTCAACAGATATGAGTTTGAGACTACTCTGGGAAATAGTAAAGGACAGGGAAGTCTGGCAAGCTGCAATCCAAGGGGTCACAAAGAGTTGAACACGACTTAGCGACTGAATAACAACAACAAATGTGTATTAAGACCCAGCAATACCACTCTGTGTTATTTGTCCAAATGAGGGCAACTCTTGTAGTCACGCAAAAACTCATACACATACTTGTATGGATTTAATTCACAACTAGCATAAGTTAACAGGTAAGCAACAATCATGACTCAAACAATCAGTGTTAAGTCCATCCATAAGATCAAATACAGTTCACAGTAAAAAGAAATTAAGTATCAAGCTATGAAAACACACGACTGAAAGCATAAAAGTGTACTGCTACCTGAAAGAAACCAATCTGACAAAGCTATAAACCATATGATTTCAAGTACATGAGGGCCTTCAAGTACTTCTCCTCCCTTCCCCTAAGCTCCAAGGCAGCCTTAGCCTGAAGACACTGAAGGTGCTCTCAGCCATCACTGAAATTTTAAACACACAAACCCTGTCTGACCAATTCAGGAAAATCACTCCAATCCAGTGCTTCTGTGGAAATGAAAGAAGAAAATTATAAGCCGCTTCTACTAGTTTTCCCAGAAAACCCCTCATATCTATTCCTTTCTGAAAAAATGTCAATCATTATTTCCAAGGCAGGTTTATTACTACACAATTAATGATACTCGAATACTTCTTGTCTGCAAGTCTAAATCCTGGAGTACCAAAGCAAGTGTCCAAAAGAACTCATCGTATTTACTCGGGGAATGAAAAAGGTGAAACAAAAATTCTTCACAGCGCAAAAATGTAATACTTCATATTTTTTTTCCTGTGAAACTCACTTCTCTTACCTCTTGGCAAATATTGTATACGGTGTTTCAAGCTCTAGTAATTAAATACATCTTACAGTGTTGAATAAACTTAAATAAGTGAGTAAATCTTTTGAAGGGGACTAACGTAGGGACAGGCAGGGTAGATCGTCAAGAAAAGTTTAAAAAAAACCTCCACAAAAAGATTTCCTATGGAATATCTGTTCCCAGTAAAATATCAAGTAGAGAGACGATTTCATACAACGTACTTCCAAGGGGTTATTCCCGGCTTTCAGGACAGGTAAGGTATCTACGGTTGCCCATCCCCACCCCCTACCCCACCCCCGCAACCTGCGCCCCGGAAAAATGCCATCCAGGACTCCGTGCAAATAGGATAAAAAATTAAAATATTGAGTTTCTTTGAAAAGCATCGCAGAGATGAACAGTTGACAGATAATTTGAATCAGAGAGGCGAAATGAGGAGAGTGAGGGCAATGAGGGAGAGATCTGGAAATTTAATTATTTATGGCCAGTCCTACAAAGGGCTTCTCGGTGGCTAAGCGGTAAAGAATCCGCTTGGCAATGCAGGCGCTGCCCCTGGTGAAGGAAATGGCATCCCACTCCAGTATACCTGCCTAGGAAACCCCATGGACAGAGAGAGGTGCCTGGCGGGCTGTCCATGGGGTCGCAAAGACTCAGACACGACTGAGTGACGAAATAACTGGGGTGGAAACCCCCAACTAGAATACCAACCCTCATTTAGAATAACAACTTTCTGCCTTCTGCCTCTGTTATCTTGCTTAAACAGCTTTTGCTCACCACCTCCACTTCTGTACTCTTGCTTGCTCATGGCATCGGCGGGAATCTAAGTTGCCTGAGGAGGGGGTATCTGAGTTGCTTGAAAGAGAAAGTCCTGAAGACCCGGAGGTCTGTGCTGTATAAAAGATACCCAGAACAAAGTCCGGGCGCTCAGCCTCTGGAGGCGACTCCGCTGAGCCCGCACCAGTGCTGAATAAACCCTGTTGTTCTGCATCTTCCAGTGCCGCTGGTCTCCTGCCGCCACGGTTTCTATAACACAACGACAACAAAGAGCTACTAATGGGGGCTAAGGTCTTCGATTTGAGATTCCGCTTCCCCAAATCTTTGGGAAAAGAGGAAACCAGGTGCCCGCGGCATAGAAAAGACAGCCTGGGACCCCTCAACCGACACCTAATCTCACTGCTGGACCCTCTGGAACAAGTCTCGATTGTCTACCGAAAAGTGTGAACGTGGTCAGGGGACAGTCTCGGGGAGAAGAGGGGCTGTGGGCACAGAGCCGCCGGGAGAGGTTCTGGGGCGGAGGTTCCTGCGCGAAGTGACCAGACCGGACGCCCGGGGTCCCGGCTGCCCGGCCAACGCCCCTGCTGCGAGCTAGCCGGGACTGAGGTCCTAGCAGCGCCGGAGACCCTGGGTTTCCCAGACTCCGGGGATGACCGCAGTGCTGGATCAAAAAGTGGCCGGTTTCCGCTAGTTCCGATCAGTCCCTCTCCGGCGTCCGTAACCTGGGTCAGCACATTCACCATTTCAAGTTCCCGCCCAAGAACTCCAACGACCAGTGCAGATCACAGGGCTACTGAACGTGAGAGTAACCAGGCTAAGGAATCAGGAAAGACACTAGACCTGCTCAGTCGGGAAAAAGGAAGTCCAAACCAGGGGGTGTTGCCCCGCCCACCTACCTCAGAGGACTCCTGGTTGGACAAATTCCAATGCCCCGCCCCTCGCGCCTGAGTGACAACCTGTGGTAGGTGGGATGTGTCGTGTCCCTGCTTGGCACTTTTGCTTCTGCTGCTGCTAAGTCGCTTCAGTCGTGTTCGACTCTGCGACGCTGTAGACGGCAGCCCACCAGGCTCCCCCGTCCCTGGGATTCTCCAGGCAAGAACACTGGAGTGGGTTGCCATTTCCTTCTCCAATGCAGGAAAGTGAAAAGTGAAAGTGAAGTCGCTCAGTCGTGTCCGACCCTTAGCGACCCCATGGACTGCAGCCTACCAGGCTCCTCTGCCCACGGGATTTTCCAGGCAAGAGTACTGGAGTGAGGTGCCATCGCCTTCTCCTGGCACTTTTGCAATTGTTTCCTGGCCTGAGATCGACTCTGCAGGTCTGCAGTAGTTTGTTTCTTTACAGCACTGAACTTTACTTCCATCACCAGTCACATCCACAACTGGGCATTGTTTTCGCTTGTTATTTCTCTACTTTTCTCCAGTAGCATACTGGGCACCTACCAACCTGGGGAGTTCATCTTTCAGTGTTGTATCTTTTTGCCTTTTCATACTGTTCATGGGGTTCTCAAGGCAAAAATACTTAAGTGGTTTGCCATTCCCTTCTCCAGTGGACCACGTTTTGCTTATTTAAGTTATATGCAGAGTATATCATGCGAAATACCAGGCTGGATGAAGCACGAGCTGGAATCAAGATATCCAGCAGACATATCAATAACCTCAGATATGTAGATGACACCACCCTTATGGCAGAAAGTGAAGAAGAGCTAAAGAGACTCTTGATGAAAGCGAAAGAGGAGAGTGAAAAAGCTGGCTTAAAACTCAACCTTCATAAAACTAAGATAACGGCATCCAGTCCCATCACTTCATGGCAAATAGATGGGGAAACAATGGAAAAAGTGACAGACTTTTTTTTGGGGGGCACTTAAAACCACTGCAGATGGTGACTGCAGCCATAAAATTAAAACGTCCTTGCTCCTTGGAAGAAAAGCTATACCAACCTAGACAGAATACTAAAAAGCAGAGACATTACTTTGCCAACAAAGTTCCAATCAAAGTTATGGTTTTTCCAGTAGTCATGTATGGATGTGAAAGTTGGGCTATAAAGAAAGCTGAGCACCAAATAACTGATGCTTTTGAATTGTGGTGTTGGAGAAGACTCTTGAGGGTCCCTTGGACAGCAAGATCCAACCAGTCCATCCTAAAGGAAATCAGTCCTGAATATTCATTGGCAGGACTGATGCTGAAGCTGAAACTCCAATACTTTGGCCACCTGATGCGAAGAACTGACTCATTAGAAAGACCCTGATACTGGGAAAAATTGAAGGCAGAAGGGGACAATAGAGGATGAGATGGTTGGATGGCATCACCAACCCGACAGACAATGAGTTTGATGAGCAAGCTCTGGGAGTTGGTGATGGACAGGGAAGCCTGGCATGCTGCAGTCCATGCAGTTGCAAAGAATCCGACAAGACTGAACGACTGAATTGAGTTTGTTTCTTCTAAGGAATTTATGCATTTCCTCTAACTTATCTTTTTAAATATAATTTATTTATTCATATCTGGCTGTGCTGGGTCCTTGTTGCTGCACAGGCTTGTTTCTAGTTGTGGGCAGCAGGGGCAACTCTCTAGTTGTGGTGTGCAGGCTCTCCTTGCGGTGGCTTCTCTCATTGCTGAGCAGGGGCTCTAGGGTATTCGGGCTTGGTAGTTGTGGCCCATGGGCTCAGTTGCTCCAAGGCATGTGGGATTTTTCCCGACCAGGGATTGAACCCGTGTCTTCTGTACTGGCAGGTGACTTCTTTACCACTGAGCCACCAGGGACGTCCTGTAATCACTTTTTTTTTTTTAACCCTATAATTCTACTTTTTAAAAACATTTAATTGAAGGATAATTGCTTTACAGAATTTTGTTGTTTTCTGTCAAACCTCAACATGAATCAGCCATAGGTATACATATATCCCTACCCTCTTGAACCTCCCTCTCATCTTCCTCCCCATCCCACCCCTCCAGGTTGATACAGACCTCCTGTCTGAGTTTCCTGAGACACACAGCAATTCCTATTGGCTATCTATTTTACATATGGTAACCGCACAACTGCACTCAACTCACACACTAGTAAAGTAATGCTCAAAATTCTCCAAGCCAGGCTTCAGCAATACGTGAACCGTGAACTTCCAGATATTCAAGCTGGTTTTAGAAAAGGCAGAGGAATCAGAGATCAAATTGCCAACATCCGCTGGATCATCGAAAAAGCAAGAGAGTTCCAGAAAAAACATATATTTCTGCTTTATTGACTATGCCAAAGCCTTTGACTGTGTGGATCACAATAAACTGTGGAAAATTCTGAAAGAGATGGGAATACCAGACCACCTGATCTGCCTCTTGAGAAACCTATATGCAGGTCAGGAAGCAACAGCTAGAACTGGACATGGAACAACAGACTGCTTCCAAATAGGAAAAGGAGTACGTCAAAGCTGTATATTGTCACCCTGGTTATTTAACTTATATGCAGAGTACATCATGAGAAATGCTGGGCTGGAAGAAGCACAAGCTGGAATCAAGATTGCCGGGAGAAATATCAATAACCTCAGATATGCAGATGACACCACCCTTATGGCAGAAAGTGAAGAGGAACTCAAAAGCCTCTTGATGAAAGTGAAAGTGGAGAGTGAAAAAGTTGGCTTAAAGCTCAACATTCAGAAAATGAAGATCATGGCATCTGGTCCCATCACTTCATGGCAAATAGATGGGGAAACAGTGGAAACAGTGGCTGACTTTATTTTTGGGGGCTCCAAAATCACTGCAGATGGTGATTGCAGCCATGAAATTAAAAGACCCTTACTCCTTGGAAGGAAAGTTATGACCAACTTAGATAGCATATTAAAAAGCAGAGACATTACTTTGCCAACAAAGGTCCATCTAGTCAAGGCTATGGTTTTTCCAGTGGTCATGTATGTATGTGAGAGTTGGACTGTGAAGAAAGCTGAGCACCAAAGAATTGATGCTTCTGAACTGTGGTGTTGGAGAAGACTCTTGAGAGTCCCTTGGACTGCAAGGAGATCCAAGCAGTCCATTCTAAAAGAGATCAGTCCTGGGTGTTCATTGGAAGGACTGATGCTGAAGCTGAAACTCCAATACTTTGGCCACCTCATGCGAAGAGTTGACTCACTGGAAAAGACTCTGATGCTGGGAGGGATTGGGGGCAGGAGGAGAAGGGGATGAGAGGCTGAGATGGCTGGATGGCATCACCGACTCAATGGACATGAGTTTGAGTGAACTCCGGGAGCTGGTGATGGACAGGGAGGCCTGGCGTGCTGCGATTCATGGGGTTGCAAAGAGTCAGATGCGACTGAGTGACTGAACTGAACTGAATGTAAGTTTCCATGTTACTCTTAATAGAATTTATTATTAATAGAATTTACTTCATCCTAGAATCTGACTAGAGCTATGATCTTAGAGGTCACTGGCAAGATGGCACTGAAACAATCTTTTTAACTTCTGTAGATAAGAAGAAATGAGGGACTTTCTTGGTAGTCCAGTGGTTGGGAATCTGCCTGCCAATGCACAGGACACAGGTTCTGTCCCTGGTCGGGTAGGATTCCACATGCCACAGGGCACCTGGGCCCATGTGTCACAAATACTGAAGCCCATGCACCCTAGAGCCTATGCTCCACAACGAGAGAAACCACCGCAATGCGATGTGCGACACCACAGCTAGAGAGTAGCCCCAGCTCGCCGCAACTAGAGAAGGCCCAGGAGCAACAATCAAGGCCCAGCACAGCCCCCAAAAGAGTAAGAAATTAGTTTCATGAGGAAAACTGTAACTGAAAGCAAGAAAACGCCCCAAAGATAAAGCAGCTGACCTTGTACTCACTCACAGGATAAAACTGACAAGACTGTATCAATGATTAAATGAGGAATAATGCATGGTTTTTCTGAATGGGTACTTTATTCTCTGAGGACAGGAAAAACAAACTTGTTGGCTAATGAACAGTTCAGAATATCGGTAAAATATTTGAAATGACAAAACCTGTTTCACAAAAAAATTCAAACAGGAAATACAATAAAAAACACATTGAAGGTTAATGTTCAGCTCCAAGTAAGAGGAAACACCCACGGCCTTCCTAACAGAAGGAAGGTGCTTCTTCTCACAGGGAAACAACGGATCAAGAATGGCACTGCACAACGCACTGAAGAAGCAAACTGACATGTAGGAGAGAAACAAAAATACAGTCCAGAGAAGGGTGGAATCAGAGGACATTCCCAACCAGAAAACTCTGAAATACTTTCCTTGTGGACACAGGAAGCCTAACAGAAAAAATTCAAACTCGGCTGGATCTTTGATGTGGAAGCTATGAAGACATTGGGGGAAACTATACATCTATAAAAATGGAAATCAAACACTGGTTGCTGGTGTTGATGATATTCTTCACTAAAAGTTCATGGAGTTTGGAAAATAAGCTGGAAGATGCTGTCCTTGAAGCTCCTGTGTAACTGTCTGTCTCCCAGGGTGGGGGCTCTAATATCTGAACAATGTCTTTTTTACATTTGCTTTTAAATCACACACAGGTGAGCTACTGGTGAATGCTAACAAGGAACCACAAAGAGGATGGATTTTAGAAAGTCTAGGTTCTAATATTCGAAGAAGGCAATGGCACCCCACTCCAGTACTCTTGCCTGGAAAATCCCATGGACGGAGGAGCCTGGTGGGCTGCAGTCCATGGGGTTGCTAAGAGTTGGATACGACTGAGCGACTTCAGTTTCACTTTTCTCTTTCATGCATTGGAGAAGGAAATGGCAACCCACTCCAGTGTTCTTGCCTGGAGAATCCCAGGGACAGGGGAGCCTGGTGGGCTGCCATCCACGGGGTCACACAGAGTCGAAATGAGTGAAGTGACTTAGCAACAATACTCTTTGACATCCTAGCCATACATAATATTAATTCCAAGTGATTAATAGAATGGAAATGGAAAAAGGCTCCTATACTCACCACCACCAACTGGAGTGGGTTGCCATGCCCTCCTCCAGGGGATCATCCCAACCCAGGGATCGAACCCAGGTCTCCTGCATTGCAGGCAGATTCTGTACTGTCTGAGCCACCAGGGAAGCCCAAGAATACTGGAGTGGATAGCCTATCCCTTCTCCAGGGGATCTTCCTGACCCAGGAATTGAACAGGGGTCTCCTGCATTGCAGGCAGATTCTTTACAAGTTGAGCTACCAGGGAAGCCCATAAAAAAGGGTACAATATATATAATAGATTATGTATCTAGGAACTGCCACACTGATACTGAGCCGGACCCTGTGGGGCTCCTGGGGACAACGCCTTTCTGTGTCCATCTGTTTGATTACAGGAAACAGCCTTCACTCAGCTTCCATGAGCTTCCCTGAGTTCCAGTGGGCTGAGGCAAGCAGCTGTTAATCAGGGAAGGGAGGGGGTGCAAGACCAGGGATAAAGAGTCAAGAGCAGCCTTGGGGCAAGGTCCTGATTCCCCATCAATGAGCACACACAACAATATCTTTGAGCTATTTTGCAGAAACTGAAACTCCCTCAGGTGGGAGAAGTTAATGATTAAGGAGGGCATGCTGCCCACAAACAGGTAGACCCCAGACCAGTTGGACCTCAGGTTGATGATGCTGATTCCAACTTGCCTCATCACCCACCTGTCAGAAGAATGTCCATGAAGTGAACCTCTTTGAACAATTACTATAAAACTTTCTCAGTCTCTTCCCTAAGTGGGAACACATGGTTTTGAGGGCATTAGCCCGCTGTGGCCCCCTTTGCCTAGAAAAGAAACAAAGTTATCCTTTCCTATTACATCCAAAGAGGAAAAAAAAAATCACTATCTGAGTAAAGGAAAAATTACTACCTTTAAACCTTATGTACTGTGGTTGAAAGATAACTTACAGAAATAACTGACATTAATATTCCTTTCTGAAATGAGTAGAAATCCACCATTTAAGGTTAAACTTGAAGAAAGATCTTTAGTAAACACAACACATTTATAAATTTTAAAAACAATTCCTTTGGGACTTCCCCAGCAGTCCAGTGGTTAAGGCAACGAGCCTCCACAGCAGGGGCATGACTTCCAACACTGGTTGGGGAACTAAGATCCTATATGTCCCAAGTTGAGGTCAAAAGAAAATACTAATAAATAAAAATAAAACAACTCTTTCATGCTGAAGGTTTTCTGGTACATTAAGCATGGATTACTTTATCAATTTATCTCATGTTATTTACATTTACACATCTTCTCCATGGGAGTTTTTCCATATAATGATATCAGCCAATTTAAGGATTTCTGAGGCTGTTTACAAATAAGGTTTTACCTAGTAAATCCTTTTATGGATCCAGAAACTACGATTGGAAAAGCCTTTTCCACATTCTTCACATTTTATATGATTTCCGTCCAGTGTGTAGTCTTGTGGGTCTTTGAATGACTGATACACAAATAGAAGATTTCTGACATTTCCATCAAATTGATAGGTTTCTGTCCAGTGTGAATTCTTTCATGCATGTCAACATAAGTGGAACAGAAGGTTTCCCTTTTATTTCCCATTCCCAAACATTCAAAATGTCCCCGCTGTCAACTATGGGTCCTTCGATGTATTTTTAAAAACGATGGATACCGGTACCATTTACCACACTGGTCACATTGATATGGTTTCTCTCCAGTGTGACTCCTTTCATGTACTTTAAAAGAACTGGGATGAATGAATACTCTCTTGCATTCTTTACATTTATAAGGTCCATCCCCAGTGTGTGTTATCATGTGTTTCTGAAGGGTTACATTCAATAAGAAGGCTTTGCCACATTCCTTACACTTATATGGTTTTTCTCCAGTGTGGATTCTTTCATGATTTCGAAGCGACCAGGCAGTATTCAATATTTTGGAGCATGTTTTACATACAAACGGTGTCTCTCCTGTGTGATGTCTTTTGTGTGCCTGGAAGGACCTCAAACGTTTGAAAGCTTTACCACACTGCTTACATTCGTAAGGTTTTTCTCCCCTGTGAATCCTTTCATGTATTTCAATAGTTTCAGGACTTTCAAAGGTTTTTCCACATTCTGTACATTTATAGGGCTTATGTCCTTTATGAGTGCTTTCATGCATTCGTAGGTGACTGGGATAAATGAACGCTTTCTCACATTTCTGACACTTGTAAGGTAAATCTCCAGTGTGTGTTCCCATGTGTTTTCGAAAAGTTGTGTGCCACGCGAAGGCTTTGCCACATTCCTTACATTCATAGGGTTTCTCCCCCGTGTGACTCCTTTCATGGGTTTTCAGAGCACTAGGAAAAATGAATGCTATTCCACATTCTTTACATTTATATACCTTCTCACGGTACTTTCGGCGATCTGATCTGTTTTCAATGTGACATTTCATGTGTCTAGTAAGGGATGAATGATACATGAAGACTTTCCCACATGCTCTGCATTCCCATGGTTTTATATCACGAGTTCTCTTCACATTGGGAGTTGGAATAAGGTTGAAGCTTTCTTCAGAGGAATTAATATCTTTCTTTTCGGAGTGTCTCTCTGCCTTGGGATTTCTGTAAATCATGAGAATACTATTAATGATTTTTTTCCTTAATTACATTATATTTATTGTCTTTATTATGATTTATAGGAATAGTGAGGTTTTCTATCTTGTGTGACTTGGTAGAAGTCAAATAAACTGAATGCTGTTAACAGGACTTTCCCTTTTCTATTAAAAAGTGATATTCAAATATAGGCTTTATGAATACTGACTGCACACAAACTGTATTTCAAACACAGAACATTTATATCACATTAAAGAAAATTTGAGGCAGACATTTTCTAAAAACAACTAAATTTGAAGATGGAGCTATTTATTTTGTTTGCTTCCTTTTAGGTTTTCATAAGATTCTCACATGAGACATGCTTTGTACTATACATATGGCTCACCGTAATTTTCTCTCCTGGTTTTTGTCCTGATCGTCAATGTCCTGATCTTCCTGTTTTGCTTCTGAAATGCAGACCCAGAAAAAAGATCCCAAAGTATTAGACATTATAGAATGTTATGTCCATAATGAACTCTGACACCGCCCAGTTTCTTTTTTTTTCTTTTCACCTCCCTGTACATCTTGTGGGATCTTAGTTTCTTGACCAGGGATTGAACCAGGGCCACGGCAGTGAAAGTGCTGATACTTAACCTCTGCACTCCCAGGGAATTCTTTTTTCCCCCCTACTTTCTTTACCAGTGTCCTCTCTTTCCACATTCCACATCTCTGAACAGTACAGACGGATAAGAAACACTTGCTCTCTAATTGACAAAGCGAAGGAATTCTTCATTCTTACCTACTGAGACTACATTCCTGAAGTTTTCCCGCATCACATCTCTGTAGAGTTTCCTCTGTGAGGAATCCAGTAAAACCCACTCATCCAGGGTGAAGTTTACAGCCACATCCTCAAAGGCCAATGAGTCCTAAAGCACCCAAAATATGTAACAGTAAGATGCATGAGACAGCACTAGATACCCACACTCCATTTACAGGAGGGTGATGTACTATTTTATTGTTTATAAAGAGTTATTCTATGACTTGATCATGAAAAACTTACTCTCCACATTTCCTCAATAATTTGACAGGATCATGAAGAAATGAAACCATTTACACTTCATTTCTGTGGTCATAGTGTTACTCCTATCACGATCATAGCAGAGCCAGAGAATGTAGGGAAACATTAGAAATCCTACGCAGATGGAATAAATACCATTTTAGGAATCATTTAGTTCTTGTGAAAAAATTCTTTCATATTCTTCCTTATGGTCTACAATTTACAGTACCCCATGGGGCAGAGGATCCAGACCGCATGAGGTTTCAGTGAATAAAAATGCAGCGAAAAACTGGATAGTGTTTTCTAGTTCTATCACCTAACATCAGTGCCCAGGCGGCCTGCAGAACTCAAACTTTTAACAAAGCCCAGCTGGCCATACTGTCCCAAGGTCCTCCAAGTTTTTAGAAGAAATCACATGCAGTTGCCTGAATGTAAGTACTCTTCTGCAGAAGCACTGCCTTTAAGTTGTGTAATAACTATCACAGAGTCTGTTTTTCCTTTTTTTCTATAAAAAAAACTTGATGTAGGTAGGAAGCGATTTCAAACTTAGACCTCAGTTATGGGGAAGAAGCAATAATACATTCGGGACATTCCTGGTTCCTAAATTATATATTTTTTTAAAAAGTGATATTCCAGTACACGGTTTATGAATACTGGTGGTTCAGTATTTAGGAATCTGCCTGCCAATGCAGGAGTGCTATTCGCTCAGTCGTGTCTGACTCTTTGCGATCCCTTGGACTGTAGCCCACCACAATCCTGTGTCCATGGAATTCTCCAGGCAAGAATACTGGGGTGGGTTGCCACTTCTGTCTCCGGGGTCCTTCCTGACGCAGGGATCGAACCCTCATCTCCTGCACTGCAGGCAGACTCTTTAGTGTCTGAGCCACCAGGGAAGCTCCCAAAGCAGGAGACAAAAGTCCAGTCCTTGGTCAGAGAAGATCTCACATGCCCCAGGGCAACTAAGCCTGTGGGCGACAACTACTGAGCCTGTATTCTAGAGCCCCGTGCTCTCTGCAACAAGAGAACTAACCACCACAAGAAGCCATAGAGAAAATCTGTGCACAGAGCGAAAATCCAGTAAGTTAAAAAAATAAAAAATCTAGACCACAAAATTCCTATACTCAGGTGCCTCAGGGCGGCTTCCAGCCAAATTTTAGAACATATAGGGCAATTATGTGCTGGAAAATCTCTTTTTCATCACACTCTTAACAGTACACCCTGAGCCTTACTGCCCTTAAGTAATAGGTTAAGAGCTACAGTTTACAACAGAGTTCACCAATGTCCATAATACTCTGATGGTGAATTTTCTCATAATTATAAAAGATGTAAGACTTTCATCATTGGCTTCCTTCAAAAGGACATGAAGTCTCCATCCTGCAATTTCAGGAACAAGTGTTTCCCAAGCAGCCACTACAGCCACTGCCAGATGACAATCTAGTCTGGGATTTGTGAATTTGGAAGTCATGATTCGCCATGTCACAAGAGGAGAATAAGAAACTTGAAATGAACAAGTCCTCCCAGAGTCATGACAGCACTGATTCAAAGGGCAAACTGGTGTCCTGAAAATGGAAAAGAGAAAAGAAACGACTTTTTAAAAATGCCCCAAATATTCTGTTCTTAGAGCCTGTTACCAAAAAACTCTGTTTCACCAGTCTCGCATGAAGACAAAAAAAAATATAGAATACAATATCCATGACCCTCACATGACCTTCTTTAACAGAAGACTTAGATACATACGATGAAAATAACTGAAGGAGAAGAGAGACAAAAATAAGTAACAACCGGTAAGATTTTCCTAATACTAATAATGAATCTCAGTTGAACAAGAAAAATGAAAACATCTAAAATGGAGATGAAAGTGTATTATAATCAAATAGAGAAAAAAAACAAAAACAAAAACAAAGGCAAAGAGACTATACTGCCAGAAGGTAGAAATACACTTTTGATATAGAGAAACAAAGACTAGAATCAACTTGGAGTTCTTTTCAGGAAAACAAAAAAATACAAGCAAGAACCAAGTGGACCGAAGTATTTAAAGACCAACACACACACAGAGATTAGAAGGAAGCTGACAAAATGATAAAAAGGTCCATTCTCCAAAAAAGTGTCTTTCACATGTACATACATAGCAACAAAGCCGCAAACTATATAAGGCAAGACATGAAAAATGCAAGGAGGACTCCTGGGCAATTATCTGGAGAAAAAACATGATTTTTAGAAAAGATACATGTGCCCCAGTGTTCATTGCAGCACTGTTTAACAATAGCCAAGACATGGAAGCAACCGAAATGTTCATCGACAGAGGAACAGATAAAGAGGATGTGGTACATATATTCAATGGAATATTACTCCACCATTAAAAAGAATGGAATAATGCCATCTGTAGCAACATGGATGGATCTAGAGAGTGTCATCTTGCCTGGAGAATCCCAGGGACGGGGGAGCCTGGTGGGCTGCCGTCTATGGGGTCGCACAGAGTCGGACACGACTGAACCGACTTAGCAGCAGCAGACAGTGTCATACTGAGTGAAGTCAGACAGAGGAGAAATATCTTATGATATCCCTTACATGTGTAATCTAAAAAGAAATGATACAAATGAACTTACTTACAGAACAGAAACAGACTCGCAGAATGAGTTTATGGTTGAGGGTGAGGGGAGGAGACAGAGTTAGGGATGGACATATACACACTGTTATATTTAAAACGGATAACCAACAAAGACCTACTGTATAGCACATAAAAGTTTGCTCAATGTTATGTAGCAGCCTGGATGGGAGGGGAGTTTAGAAGAGAATAGGTACATGTATACATATGACTCAGTCCCTTCCCTGTTCACCTGAAACTATCACAACGTTGTTAATTGGCTATATCCCAGTACAAAACAAAAACCTAAAGAAAAAAAAAATTGAACTGAACAGCACCATGAAACAACTCAGTTTAATTGTAATCTAAGAAATGATCAACGCAATGAAAGCAAAATTGACATTCTTTTTAAATACACATGGAACATTCAACAAGACAGAAAACTTTCTGAAACATAAAACTAACTTAAGGGGCTTCCCTGACGGTCTAGTAGTTGAGAAACCACCTGCCAATGGAGAGGACGCAGGTTTGATCCCTGGTCCAGGAAGATCCCACATGATGACGGGGCAACTAAGCCTGTGCGCCACCACAACTACTAAAACTCGCCCACACCTACAGCCTGAGCTCCACAAGAGAAGACACCGCAATGAGAAGCCTGCACGCCGCAACTAGAGAGTAGCCCCTGCTCACCACAAGTAGAGAAAGCCTGTGCTGCAAGGAAGACCCAGCACAGCCAAAAATAAATAACTAGTATTAAAGAAAAAAAAAAACCTTAAGAAATCTGAAAGAACAAAAATCATATAAACTATGTTCTTAGAACTCAAAGGCATTCCTCTAGCAATCAATACAAGCAAGAGTTGGAAAATCCCCTAACACACAGAGGTTCCACAGCATATCTCTAAACAATAAATGGGATGAAAGAAGTCTCAAGAGAAATTAAAATTTACGTAGAGCTAAACTGTGGGATCGGAGAAGGCAATGGCACCCCGCTCCAGTACTCTTGCCTGGAAAATCCCATGGACAGAGGAGCCTGGTAGGCTGCAGTCCATGGGGTCGCTAAGAGTCGGACAAGACTGACTTCACTTTCACTTTTCACTTTCATGCATTGGAGAAGGAAATGGCAACCCACTCCAGCGTTCTTGCCTTGAGAATCCCAGGGACGGGGGAGCCTGGCGGGCTGCCGTCTATGGGGTCGCACAGAGTCGGACATGACTGAAGCGACTTAGCAGCAGTAGCAGCAAACTGTGGGATGATGCAAAAGCTGTATCTACAGAGAAAATTATGCCATCATCAAATACACTCAGAAAAAACAAAGATTTGTAAACAATAATGCAAGCATTTATCTTAGGAAACAACAAAGAGAAGAGCATAAAACCAGAAAGAAAGTGGAATAAATTATAAAAATCAGAAAGGAAATTAATATAATTGAAGGAGAAAAAAATTTAAGCCAGATCTTTGATGAGATTAATAACACTGATAAACATCTAGTCAGTAGACTACAAGGGTAGATAGAAATTATTAGTATCAGAAAGGAACAGAGAGGGAAATGAAAATTTAAAAGGATTTTGTAAAATCCAGCACCCACTTATAACCACAAATAAGTAACAGAGGGAATATCTATTCCTGGTGAAAGAAGATATTCATGAATCCTGTAGGTAAAAGCAAATATTTATTCTCTAGGGCATAATTAGGCTTCCCAGGTGGCTCACATGGTAAAAAAATCAGCCAGCCAATGCAGGAGATGTGGGTTCAATCCCGGGTTTGGGAAGATTCCCCTGAAAAAGGAAATGGCTACCCACTCCAATATTCTTGCCTGGGGAATCCCATGGATAAAGGAGCCTGGCAGGCTACAGTCCATGGGGTCCCAAACAGCTGGACGAGTGACTAACACTTACTTCTACACTTCACTTATCTCTGTGAAACATCTGAAAGTTTCTCCAACAATAGATAACTGGAGTTCCCGAGACTGAAAGAAAATCAGTTGTTCTCCTATAGATCCACAGTGAACTTGGACAACGAAGGAAAGGCAATTCAAACAAAATCTTTTTAACAAACATGGCTGGAAATAATGGATATTCACAAAAACACACACACAAACAAAACAAATGTAGACACAGGATTTATACATCTCACCAAAAAACCCTGAAAACGTATCACAGATCTAAATGTAAAATGCATAAGTGGGACTTCCCTGGTCGTCCAGTGGCTAAGACTTCATGTTCCCAAATGCAGGGGGCTCGAATTCAATTCCTGGTCAGGGAACAAGATTCCACATGTCGAAACTAAGACCTGGCACAGCCAAATAATATGTAAATAAATGAGAAAATGTTTTTTAAGATTCAAAAGTAACAAACTTCTGGAACATATCATAGGATGAACTCTAGGTCACCGTAGGTTTGGTGATGAATTTTCAAATATAACAACAAACACAAGGTCTGTAAAAGAAAAAAATGTAAAATTTCACACCATTAAAATAAAAAAATGTCTCTTCTATGGAGGTGATATATGTGTACATATAGCTGATTCGTGTTGTTGTACAGAATTGTAACATTGCAAAGCAATTATAAAAGTCAAAGTGTAGTCACTCAAGTGAGTCTGACCCTTTGTGAACCTATGGACTGTAGCCCACCAGGCTCCTCTGTCCATGGAATTCTCTAGGCAAGAATACTGGAGTGTACTGATATTTCCTACTCCAAGGGGTCCTCCCAACCCAGGGATTGAACCTGGGTCCCCTGCATTGGCAGGTGGGTTCTTTACCACTGAGCCACCAGGGATGCCCTAACATGGGGGGAATGGAATTTGGTACCCTTACCATGGAAGATAGGAGCTTTCTTTCAAAACAAAATATACTCAATATGTAAATTAAGGCCCACAATCACACTGTTATTTGTCCAAATAAGGTTGACTCATTTTCACACAGAACCCGCACATAAATACCTGTAGAGCTTTATTCACAACTGTCATGAGTTGAAAGGTAAGCAAGATATCTTGCAAGAGTCAAATAATCAGCAGTATATCCACATGATGAAATTGTTGTTCAGCTGCTCAGTCGTGTCAGACTCTTGGTGACCCCATGGACTGCAGCACACCAGGCTTCCCTGTCCTTCACCATCTCCTCCTCAGTCATCCCCTTCTCCTCCCGCCTTCAATCTTTGGCAGGTGGATTCTTTACTACTGAGCCACCAGGAAAGAAATCAAGCTATGAAAACACACCAGGAAAGCTCAAAAGTATATTGCTAACTGAAAGAAGTCAATCTGACAAAGCTATAAACGGTATGATTCCAAGTATATGAGTACCTTCAAGTACTTCCCCTTGAAGGCTCCAAGGGGGCCTTAGCCTGAAAACACTGACCTCAGGCTCTGCTCTCCATTTAAAGGGCTCTCTACCACTACTGAAATTTTAAATATACAAACCCTGTCTGACTAATTCAGGAAAATCACTCAAATCCAATGTTTATGTAGAAATGAGAGAAGAAAACTACAAGTCACTTTTACTACTCCACCCAGAAAACCCCAAGTATCTATTCCTTTCAGAAAATATATATCAATTAATATTTCCAGGGCAAGTTTATTTTCTACATAATTAATTATACTTGAATACTTTTAGTCTGCAAGTCTAAATCCTATAATGCCATTTGAAATCAACCAACAGTACAGTCCAAAATAAATCACCAGACTCATTCAGGGAATAAAAAATAGTCAAACAAAAACTGTTCACAAATGGAATGTAATACTAGAATTTATTCCCCCCTGAAATTAACCTCTCTTAGTTCTTACCAGGTTCTATTAATTAAATACATTTTACACTATTGAAAAAAAAAAAAAAGAAACTCAAATTAAGGACTAAATCTTTTGAACGGGAGTTAACATAGTGACTGACAGGGTAGATCCAGAAAAGTTTTCAAAAAATCCTCTAGGTGGGCTCCCCGGTGGCTCAGAGGTAGACAGGAGACATCGGTTCCATTCCTATTCTGGGACGATCCCACATGCGGAGGAGCTACTAAGACAGTGCTCTAGAGACCGGAGCCAACTACTGGGCTCACCTGCCCTGAGACCCCTGCTCCGAGGCGGCCCGGGTGACCACTGCAATGAGAAGCTCGAGCAATGCAGCCAAGAAAGGCCCCCGCTTTCCGCTACTGGAGAAGGGCCCGCGCAGAGGCAGAGGCCCAGCACAGCCAAAAATGAATAGATGAATTAAAAAAAAAAAAAAAAAATCCTCCACGAAAGGACTTCTTCTAGGATATACGTTCTCAATCCAAAAAAAAAAAAAAAATCGGGAACGGAAAGGATTTCATACAACCTACTTCCCAGTGGTTATTTTCGCGGCTTGTCACTCAGGTAAAATATCTACAGACCGCCCCCGCCCCGCCCCGCCCCTTGCAAACATGCCATCCACGACTCCGCAAACAGGATGAACAGTTAGAACATTGCTTGTGTTTAAATGCAACGCAGAGACAAACAGCTGATAAGTAATTTGAATCAGAGAGGCGAAATCGACTTTGAGAATGAAGGGAGCGATCTGGAAATTTAACGATTCATTGCCAGTCCTACAAAGCTGCTCTAGAGGGCTAAGGTGTTCAATTTTAAGAGTCCACTTCCCAAATATTCGGAAAACTCAGAGGAAAGCCGGCGCTCCCCCTCTCCTTCCTGCAGAAAAGATGGTCTGGAACCCCTCAGACAACAGCTAATCCCACGACAGAACCCTGGACATGTCCCGATTGTCCCCTGAAGACCGTGCACGCGGTCAGCGCACAATCTAGGGGAGAAGAGGGTCTGCAGGCGCAGAGCCAGCGGGCAGAGGCTCCGGGGCGGAAGTTTCTTCCGGAAGTGACAAGATTGGACGCCCGGGGACCCGGCTGCCGGCCAGCAACCCCGCTGAGAACCCGAGGGGACTGAGATCCGAGCGCAGCCCCAGACAACGCGTATCTGCACACTCCAGGGGTGAACACGAGGGGCCAGGTCAAAATGGCGGGTTTCCGCCGTTTCCCACTTGTCCTACCGCGGCGTCCGATGCCCTGGTCAGCACACTCACCATTTCCAGGTCTCCTGGGACTGTCTGAGTCCCTCCCAGAGACAACCACCAGAGCGACAGAAGATGCAGGAAAATGACCAGGGCAGTGAACCAGACAGAACACGAAACCTGCGCAATGCGAAAAAGAAAGGAAGTCCACGTAGCGGGACATCGCCCCGCCCATCTGCCTCAGCGTCCTCCTGGTTGGACAGATCCCAAAGCCCCGCCCCTTGTGCCTAAGTGACAACTTGCGGGAGGTGAGGTGAGACCAGACCCCCGTGTCTGTCACTTTTGCTGCGTTGTTGTTATTGTTGTTGTGCTTAGTCACTCAGTCGTGTCCGACTGTTTGCGACCCCATGATAGAAGACTTTTTCCTGGCTAAGATTGCTTTTAGTGTCTTCTGCAGCTCCTCCTGCACTGGGATTCCTGATTCAGTTTGAAGAAGGAGCAAGTACAGATAAGAGGATGGCCCAGGCCAGACCTGCCAGGAACAAGGTTTTTGAGTCCACCAGGGGTCAAAGGCTTGGTGTAAGGTTGTGTGGCTAGGCATGGAATGTGCTTCCTTTTAAGAAAAGCAGACACTTAAATGTGAACTCTCCTCTGCAGTAAAGGGGTCTGGTGCATTTTCATCTTTGGTCCTTGACTGCTCTGAGCCTTCTACCCATCCCTGCACCACCTCCACTCATTAGGTACTTAAGTTGAAGAATCCTAGAGCACTTGGATCTCTGTTAGGAGGTCTGAATCACTCAGCCTTTGCTGGTGCCAATGTTGCAGGAGAAGCCAATTTTGACTCCATGTTAAAACTGTTTCTTTGACTTGCTTTTCATTGCTTTTGTTATTATAGTCATATATAATGACAAGCCCTTGACCCCTGGAGGACTCAAAAACCTTGTTCCTGACAGGTCTGGCCTGAGCCATCTTCTTATCTGTACTTGCTCTTTCTTCAAATTGATACATAAGCTTCCCTGATGGCTCAGTTGGTGAAGAGTCTGCCTGCAATGTCAGAGACCCAGGTTCGATCCTTGGGTGGGGAGGATCCCCTGGAGAAGGAAATGGCAATCTACTCGGGTATTGTTGCCTGGAGAATTCCATGGACAGAGGAGCCTGGTTGGCTGCAGTCCATTGGGTCCCAAAGAGTCAGACACTGAGTGACTAACACTTTCACTTTAAATGGCCTGCCTCAGACGACCCTGCCAAAGGACATTTGTTCAGATCACAGGGAGATAATCTGACTCTGTTGCCTGTGAGAAGAAGAGATTGACACATCGCTTCCAAAGGCTAGCCGTTCCCTGAGATGTTTTGCGAGACTGATGGCTCTTTTTGCTTTACTTCCTCATTGCCTCTCCCTCTCTATTCTGGCCTTTTGTTATTTTTTAAAATTTTAATTGGAGGATAATTGCTTTACAATATTGTGCTGGTTTCTGCCATACATCAACATGAATCAGCCACAGGTATACATAAGTGCCCTCCCTCTTGAACCTTCCTCCCATTTCTCACCCCCATCTCACCCCTCTAGGTTGTCACAGAACACTGGATTGAGCTCCCTGTATCACACAGCAAATTCCCACTGGCTATCTATTTTACATATTGTTGTTGTTCAGTTACTAAGTCGTGTCCGACTCTTTGCAAATCCACCGGTTGCAGCACAGCCAGGCTTCCCTGTCCTTCACTATCTCCAGGAGGAGTTTACTCAGACTCATGTTCATTGAGTCAGTGATGCATTCCAACCATCTCATCCTTTGTCAACCCCTTCCCCTCTTGCCCTCACTCTTTCCCAGCGTCAGGGTCTTTTCCAATGAGTCTGCGCTTTGCATCAGGTGACTGAAGTATTGGAGCTTTAGCTTCAGCATCAGTCCTTCCAATGAATGTTCAGGGTTGATTTCCTTTAGGATTGACTGGTTTGATCTCTTTGCTGTCCAAAGAAATCTCAAGAGTCTTCTTCAGCCGGCCGGGTTGTGGGCTGTCTAGGGGTGAGGGGATCGTGGGTTGGTGGCCCGGCCTGGGCGCATCCCGGCGGTGGCAGCGGCGGTGCCTGGATGGCCGAGCGCCTGAGCCTTCCTCGCCGGCCGGGGCCTGCCCTTGACCCGCCTCTCCCCTTGTCCCTTCCTTCCCCCGCCCTGTCCCCTTCTCCGCCCCCTGTCAACGGAGGGCGGGGCATCTGTGTTCCCGTCCCGCCTCCTGGGTTTGTTCCTCTCCCCCGGACCCGCCGGTGACGTTTCGCACAGGTGCGCGGAGGACGCGCTTGTGACTGGGGAGGGGGCGGCTGCGGGAGGAGGCGCTGGAAGGGGAGAGGGGGCACCCACTTCCTCTTGCTCGCCGGCTCCCTGGCTTGGGACCGCTTCCTGGTGTACTCACACCCGCCCCCCGGCGCGGCCACCCTCCGTCTCCTCTCCGCAGCAACCCCGCCTGACTCCGCGGGCGCACGCCCTCGCCCGGCACCGCCGGTCCGCTCGGCCCTCCGGGCCCACTCTCTAGCCGGCACCCTGGCCTCTCCCCCTACCCCGGGGCCAGGCTGGTTTCGGAAACTCCCTTACAGCAGCAGCAGGCTGGAGCTAGGAGAAAGCCATCGGCAGTACTCTCACGTGGTTTTAAAACCCCCAAGGACAAAGGAAGAGCTGCATTCCGAAGTCCAGATAGCCCCCAGATTCCAAAATCTCCCTTAGAAAAAACACGGTATGATACATCCCTTGGTCTACTCACCAAGAAGTTCATTTAACTACTGAGCCAATCACCTGATGGGGGTCTCAGATCTGAACAAGGCAGGAGAGGTGCTGAAGGTGCAAGGGAAGGATTTATAACATCAACAAAGTCCTGGAAGGCATCCACCTCATTAAGAAGTCTGAAAACAACGTGCAGTGGATGGGCTGCAGTCTATCTGAGGACAGGGGCACACTGGCCTAGTGTCAAGGCCTGTCAAAAGTGACCGAGCTCAGTCAGGAAGAGAAGAAATTAGATGAACTGATCCAAAGCTGCACCCTGGACCTCAAACTGCTAACGGAGGATTCAGAGAATCAAAGGTTAGCTTATGTTACATATCAGGATATTTGAAAAATTAGTGGCCTTAAAGACCAAACTGTTAATAGTTGTGAAAGCCCCTCCAGAAACATGACTTGAAGTGCCTGACCCAATAGAGAGCCTATAAATACATTTGGCAAGTACCCAAGGACCCATTGAGGTTTATTTGTGTCCAGAAGAGACTGAAACACACAGTCCAATGAAAGCAAACAGCCAGGCCACAAAGGGAATATCCCTAAGCCCACTTCCAAAGACTTGGCTTCAACCAACTCAGGACATAGTGATTGCTTGATTTCTATGACAAACCTTTTCTCCTCTGGCCTCCCTCGCCAACCTTTTACAGCAGACTGAGGACCCAATTCCTTCCAATCTAGAAGGACCATTTGTGAACTTACTGCCTCCCTTGCTCCAAGAGGACTATCTCCTAAACCTCAAGGAGGAAGAAAGCATCAATGATCTCTTTGATGCTTACGATTTGAAAAGCGTCTGCTGGTGGAAGACTTTATGTGTAGTTGATGTGTAGTTGTGAACTCCTTTTATAAACCAATGCCTTTTTATTATGAAACCAGAACATGTGTCATGCACTGTTGTCCCTTCCTCCTTTCTTCCTCCAAGATAGTATCTTGAAGTAAACTACAGATTTCAGAACGAAGCTGACATTTTAATGAATTAAAAACCAAACAAACAACTGCCTATGAATGCACAGTTACAGGCTCCCTTGGGAAAGCCCTGTCTTGCCCCAGGTTCCAAAATCTCCTGGATGAGTCAACAAGTGAGAAAATGTGCAATCAGGTGTCTCTCATCCGTCCTCTGCCTCCCCCGCTCCTTCCCTCCTGGATTGGCTTGCTGTGTCTGAGGGACGATGGGCTGTAGAATGGGGTCTGGCCACCTGACCCATTCAAAAGCAGCAATTTTCCTTAATAGCATTTCAAGTCGTGCCTTCCCCACAGAATGCATGTCTTTGGGGTCTGCTAATTTGGGATGGAAACCGCAGGCACTGTAAACTTGAAGTCATGCAAAAGTATGAAATGGATTTCTTCAGCTTTTCTTAGGAATATTTAAATTACTCTCATATTCAGTTTAAGCCATGGACTGTGTGTACCACTCCGACGCCAAGAGATCTGCCACATCCTTTCAGATGAAGAAACTGTTTGTTCTTGAATATTCGTCCAGATACAGAGTTCTGCCCCTCTAAGCTGTTATGGAGTTTCCTGTCTCCATAAACCCCTCCCACTCTCTTGCCCGTGTCGGGGGAGTTTGTTATTTCCTTGGGTCTGTCTTGTCGCAACAAAAATTTGATGCAACAGAAGGACCAGTGTTACAGCTCCATGTTACAACTCAGTTTTGTTTAGAAAGTAAAGGAAAATACATCCTCCAGTTGTGAGGGCATGCCAACCCAAAAGACCCAAAGAGAAGAGAGGCCCCCCCAGCCCAATTTTGGCTCCCCTTTTTATATGTTTTTTTCTCCTCCCCCTGAGCCTGCCCTATGTAAATTGGTCTAGCATGGAGGGCTATTTGTTTTACCTGAGGTTCTCTCTCCGGTCTTCCGACCTTCCTTTGTTCTATTTTAGTGGGCTTTTCCCTTCCTTGTCTTTTAGCCACCTCCATTCTGGACTCCTTTTTCCTATTTTGACTACCTAACACCACCAATGTATTTGTAAGTTTGAAGTTTGTAGCAAGTGCCTACTTAGGAGTTCTTTGTGGATTGTTTTAATTTTTTTTTTTTCTTTTTTTAGCTGCCATTTAAGCATTCCTGTGGCACCCATCAATCATTTCAATATAATTGTTTACTTGGAAGCGGTTTCTCCTAATTCAAATTGTTTTAAGCAGAGGTAGAGAACCTCTACTGATCAGAGCATTTGTGATTTAAGGCTTAACAGCCTTGGGGAGAATCTTCACCCCGTCTCACTTTCTTCCCCAGGAGGGGGTGCTCGGAGCAAGTGGAGCTCGCTGACAGGGGGGCGGCCCATTGGAGAGAACCAGGTCAGATGACGTCACAGCCCCAAGGAGCAGCAGGTGTGGATGGATCCCTTTGTCCCTCGGGCTTCCCAGGCCCCCTGTGACTGGGGAAAGGGCTCTTATACTGCACTCAGGGAGACCACTTCTCAGGATGGGGTCGGATGGAGAGGTCTTTGAGGAGAAGGACATCCCCCGTCGTAAGTAGCATGCTATCAGTGACACTTAGCTTCAGCCCTTGAGAGGAGGGAGCTCCCACTGTGTTGGGGGCTACAGGAGTCCTGGCCAGAACTCCCTGTTTCCCCTTCCACTGTGAAGGAGCAGGTTGGAACAAGGAAAGCTGGGGCTGTAGAAAAAAATGTAGGGCAGGATGCCAGGGCATCTCCCACTTAACTCTTCAGGAATGGCATCCCAAGTTGGAGGCTTCCTGACAGTGGCAAAATCGTACCAGTTGAGTCCAAGAATGGCTTTCCCATTGGCCAGGAGGGAGATGGCCATCTCCCGTTGGGAATGTGGCAGAGCACCTCACATCCATTCCTTGGATGCTAATGACTGTGGGAATGAGGGAGTCATCTAAAAAATAAATAAATAAACATCATCACAAAGAACAGTTGAGTTGAATCACTGTTGTGCCTGACACAGTGGGAGGCACATGGTAGGCACTCAGTTCAACAGGATGGGGGAAAAAATATACTGGGTTGGCCAAAACGTTCATTTGGGCTTTTCCATACCATCTTACG
This sequence comes from Bos grunniens, assembly GCF_055505025.1. Classification (NCBI taxonomy): domain Eukaryota; kingdom Metazoa; phylum Chordata; class Mammalia; order Artiodactyla; family Bovidae; genus Bos; species Bos grunniens. The sequence continues at coordinate 13,238,646 of NC_141171.1, forward strand.
GAATATCCCTTACTTATATCCCTTAGAAAAGTACAAAACAAACTCACGAAAGCCCAAGCTGATAACAGGCACTCCCCTCAGTGCCATCAGATCCTGAGTCACAGTAGAGGCTTCAGGGACCTCCGCTCCTGCCTCTGGATTTTCCCCCGTCAGGCCCTGTACTGTATGCCACTCGAGCTGCAATTATGCCTCCTGACAGAGCTGTGCTGAAAACAGATAGCCCTGAACATAGGACCCCCTCATTCAGATTCCTGTTATGAATTGGAGCCTGTAAGCAGCACTCCAAGAGCTCAGCACAGCTGTGGAGAACCCCCTGAGACAAGATACAGCTGATTCTGGGACCCCCACCATAACCTACTTGCAGGAGGAGGGGGCCTCCCCTCTCTTAGGTCCCTAGCCAGGTGCCAGGTGACGAAGGAGGTCACCCCTTCCCAGACCCCTAGGCTCCCTGTGGGCTCCTTAGGATTCCCTGAGTGAAGAGCAAGGAGAGTTCATAGACTTCAGAATGATTATGTCCACATTCATATGTGATCCAGCTCTTCACGCCTTAGTTGGGACATTCTGCTGAAGGAGGGGACTCAAGGGTTCACAACAGACCCAACATCAGCTTGTCATCTTAGCCCTGACCAGCAGTTGGCTTGGACAGCATGTGTGTATAAACCCATGGGCAATCGATTGTCTAAGAGTTGATGATAAAAGAATGAGAGAGTCATTTCCTAGGCAGGTTGATAGGAAATCTAGGGGTCCCCAAGGAGAGAGGGGTCTGGAATTCTCAAGGAGGAAGAAAGGACAAACTTTTCACAGTCTTTGTAGACCAGGACCTGGGGACTGGAGTCGATGAAAATGAGAGGGTAACAGGCAGGAAGGCCAGGGGTCTCCAAATGAGAAAATAGCCTACAAGTGTCAGACATTTTTATCTCTCTTAAGCGGCAGGAGGAAACAAACTAGCAATATTTTTTCCTTCTCTATACAAATTTAAAGGGAGGTTTCTCTTAAAATACTGTGTTGCCATAATGACACCTGGTTTCACCTGAAGTTAGCTATTCTTGAGCCTAGAGATAACCAATGCCTTTTTCTTATGGAAATGTTTGTCTTAAGCTATGCTAATGTACTATGCCTTTACCCCAAACTCTGTCTCCAAGTCGGTTCCGCCTCTTGGCCCAGAACCTACTTGACAAACCAGTATGTTATACTTAGATATTGTTCCCCTAATCTATGTAAATGAAACTATTTGTATGGTGGCCTGCCCTTCTTCAAGATTCAAGTTAATCATTTTATGGCCCAGGATAAACCATTTGGGGCCAAGATTATCCCAAAATGCATCTTATGGGTGAGGGGCCTGGTGCCATTCTAAATTTTAAGACATTCCTTTCTTTCATTAACAGACTGCTGGTGACTATATAACATCCAGCTGAAGACTAGCAGGGGGGTACTCTTTCTGCCCCCTTCTGATGCCTATGTCAGAAGCTTTCTCTATCTCCTTTATACTTTAATAAAACTTTATTACACAAAAGCTCTGAGCGATCAAGCCTCGTCTCTGGCCCCGGATTGAATTCTTCTCCTCCGGGGGCCAAGAATCCCGGTGTATTCACGTGATTCAACAACAGCCTTTCAAGAATTCTGGGAATTTCTTCCCTACCAGATACCCACGATGTACATCAAGGTAACACTTGTCTGTATATATACTGAGGCCTCGCCAGGACACTCTTATCCACATCAGAGCCCCAGGTACTGCTGATAGTAACCAAGGCACTCATTTCACTTCTCAGGACATCTGGTGGAACACGGCATTCAGTAGAGTTTTAACCTTTCTTCCAAGTCTCAGGGTTCAGGCCTCATAAGAGCACCATAATGGCTCACTGGAATAAATTTAAATCAGTTGAATGAAAGATGACCTTTTCCAGTTATCAATCATCATCTGAGATGAATATTAGTGCATCTGTCTTTATCTTTTTTTTTTCTAATAGACTTATTTATGGCAGTTTTACGTTTACAGAAAACTTGATGAGAAATTAAACAGAATTCCCATATAACCCCTGTGCCTCTGGATAGTTTGCCCTATTTTTAGTAATTTGTATGACTGTGGTATGTTTGTTACATTCAATGAGCTAATATTGATGCATTAAAATCTACATGTAAAATTGCTTTGATTCTGTGTGTTATGGGGTTGGCCAAAAAGTTCCTTTGGGTTTTTCCATAAGATGTCACCAAAAATCCAGATGAACTTTTGACCCACCCAATAAACGGTCTGGACTTTGATGTTAGGAAATAACATATCTTTCATTTCTGTATCTTGTACTTTCGCTCTTCTAAAAATCCCTTGTGCTCCACCTCTTATTTTCTCCCTCCCACCCCAAATCATTGGCAACCAAAGATCTTTCACTTTCTCATAGTGTTGTCATTTCCAGAAAGATACAATCACTTAGCAATCTTATTTTAAGGTTTCTCCATGTCTTTTTAGCTTGATACCTCATATCCTTTTATCACTGAACAATATTTCATTGAGTGGATGTTCTCATGATTCTTTTCTCTATTGTTTATTGGAGGATATCTTGGTTACTTGTAAGGCTTGGCAATCATGAATAAAACTCTTATAAAAATTCATAATTAGGTCTTTTATGAACCTAAGTTTCAGCTCATTTGGGGAAATAGAAAGGGACATGCTGGAGTGGGTGGAAAGAATGGGTTTAGTTTTAAGGAACTGCCTGTTTTCCAAACTAGGCATCAGTTCAGTCACTCAGTCGTGTCCAACTCTTTGCAACCCCATGGACTGCAGCATGCCAGGCCTCCCTGTCCATCCCAACTCCCAGAGTTTACTCAAACTCATGTCCATTGAGTTGGTGATGCCATCCAACCTTCTCATCCTCTGTCATCCCCTTCTCCTCCCACCTTCAATCTTTCCTAATCAGGGTCTTTTCAAATGAGTCAGCTTTTCGAATCAGGTGGCCAAAGTATTGAAGTTTCAGCTTCAACATCAGTCCCTCCAACAAACACCCAGGACTGATCTCCTTTAGGATGGACTAATTGGATCTCCTTGCAGTCCGAGGGACTCTCAAGAGTCTTCTCCAACACCACAGTTCAAAAGCATCAATTCTTCGGTGCTCAGCTTTCTTTATAGTCCAACTCTCACATCCATACATGACCACTGGAAAAACCATAGCCTTGACTAGACAGACCTTTGTTGGCAAAGTAATGTCTCTGCTTTTTAATATGCTGTCTAGGTTGGTCATAACTTTTCTTCCAAGGAGTAAGCATCTTTTAATTTCATGGCTGAAACTAGGTATATCATTTTACATTTCCACCAATAGTGAGTGAGGGTTCCTGTTACTGCACATTTTCTCTACTGTTCGGGGTTTGTTCTTGATGATTTGATTTGAGCCATAATAGTAAGTATCTAGTCATATCTCCGGAGAAGGCAATGGCACCCTACTCCAGTACTCTTGCCTGGAAAATCCCATGGACAGAGGAGCCTGGTAGGCTGCAGTCCATGGGGTCGCTAAGAGTCGGACACGACTGAGCGACTTCACTTTCACTTTTCACTTTCATGCATTGGAGAAGGAAATGGCAACCCACTCCAGTGTTCTTGCCTGGAGAATCCCAGGGACGGGGGAGCCTGGTGAGCTGCCGTCTATGGGGTCGCACAGAGTCGGAGACGACTCAAGTGACTTAGCAGCAGCAGCAGCAGTCATATCTCATTCTTCTTTTATTTGCAGAGACATTACTTGGAATGTCTGAAAGAAAAGGTGTGGGTTTTGACACAACCCCGAGGGCCTCGCCAGCAACCTATTGCTTATCTAAGCAGAGAATTAGATGTAATTTCATGCGAGTGGCCCCACTGCCTAAGAGTAATTGGGGCAGCGGCTTTATTAACACCTGAAACTTTAAAAATAATTAATGGACAAAATCTTACTGTACTGACTTCTCATGATGTGAGTGGAATCTTAAATTCTAAGGTTAATATTTGGATGACAGACAGTAGGCATCTTAAATATCAGTCACTGTTGTTAGAAGGACCACTAACTAAGCTTAAAGTTTGTGGAAATTTAAATCCTGCCACTTTCCTTCCTGAGAAGGAAAATGAAACACCTGATCACGATTGTTCCCAATTCCTAACTTTAAACTATGCAGCTCAGGAAGATCTAATGGATACCCCATTAGACAATCCTGACATGGAAATATTTACAGATGGAGAGTGTAAAGCAGGTTACGTCGTGGTGACTGCTGAACAGGTTTTAGAAGCAAAACCTCTCCCCCAGGGAACCAGCACTCAGTTAGCGGAGCTTGTGGCTCTGACCCGAGCTCTAGAGTTAAGCAAAGGGCAGCGGGTAAATATCTACACTGATTCTAAGTATGCGTATTTGACTTTACATGCTCATGCTGCAATATGGAAAGAAAAACAGTTTAAAACAGCAACAGGAGAACCTATTAAGCATTTCAGAGAGATTGAGAGACTTTTAACTGCTATATATTGTCCTAAAGAAGTAGCTGTTATGCATTGCAAAGGACACAACAGAGATGGGAGTAAAGTAGCTGAAGGTAATCAGCTGGCTGACTGTCAAGCCAATATACTGAGGAAGAATTAGAAAGATATGAGAAAAGAGGAGCAAAGGTTACTTTATCAGTAATCAGGATGGTTATAGTCTGAGGATGGACGATTAATAATTCCTGAAAATGCTCAATGAAAAATTCTTAAGGGTTTACACCAGAGTTTTCATTTGGGTGCAGCGAGTACTTACCAGATGGCTTCTCATTTGTTTGAAGGTAAAAATGTAATGAAAACCTTAAAGAACATTATCAAAAGGTGTGAGGTTTGTCAGAAAAATAACCCAAAGACTGAAAAGCTAGCAAAGTCTGGATTACAACGAAGTGGGAAGTATCCTGGAGAGGACTGGGAAATTGATATTACTCATATGCCGAAAGCTAATGGATATTCTTGCTTACAAGTTTGGGTGGACACTCTTACTGGATGGATTGAGGCTTTTCCCTGTCGTAGTGAACAGGCTAAGGGGGTTATAAAGATTTTAATCCATGAAATTACCCCCAAGTTTGGGCTGCCATGGAGCCTTCAGAGTAACAATGGCTCCACCTTTAAAGGAGCCATCTGTAACTCAGGGGGTGTCTAAGGCTCTAGGAATAGAATATCACTTACACTGTTCCTGGAGACCCCAATCCTCAGGGAAAGTTGAAAAAGCTAATGACATTATCAAAAGACATTTGCTCAAATTAACCCAAGAGATGCAGGACAACTGGGTTATAGTCCTACCCATAGCTTTGATGAGGGCTCGAACTTCCCCCAAGAAGGAGGGACTGTCCCCCTTTGAATGTATTTATGGAAGGCTTTTCTTATGCACAGACATTGTTATAGACCCTGAAGCCTTGGAATTAACTAGTTATGTAATTTAGCTCTCAGCTTTTCAACAGACATTAACAGAACTCCGGGAGATGACTCCTGACCCAGCCTCTGAGTTAAGCAAGCCCCTATTTGAGCCAGGAACCAAGGTCCTCATAAAAACATTGGGGTCTGAGGGCCCATCCCTTGAGCCCCTCTGGGAAGGCCCTTACCAGGTTATTCTTTCTTCTCCCACAGCTGTCAAAGTGCCAGGAATTGATTCGTGGGTACATCACACTCGAGTTAAGAGGTGGCACTCTGACCAGAACTAAGTGACTTCATTTTATGTCTTTACTTTCTATGCTCTGACTTTATACTTTTCAGATGGGCCTGATAATCTGTGTGAGCCTACTTCTGCTGACTCCAAAAATTCTGAGTCTGCCATTTGATCCTCAAGACAATGCCTTCCTGTCCTGGGCTCACTCCTATGCTGCATTCCACAATCAGTCTAACTGCTGGGTCTGTGGAGTGCTCCCCTCATCATCAGTGGAAGGCTTCCTGTGGTGGACATCTCCACTTCAAGGAAAAGACTTTCTCCAAGTCTGCAAATACCTTCAATGACAATCGCATGTGATTCCTCTTCTTAAACTGATGACATCTAACAATCCTAAGATGGACTGATGTAACTATGGACATGATTTTTAATTTTGATTTTAACTTGTTTTAATGACTATTTTGCCTTGCATCTGTAACTGTGTAATTGGATTTGTTTCTAGTCGCATAAAGGCTTTTAAGTTACAAATGGTTGTCCAAGCTCCTATGAGTGCCACAGCCTCTTCCAAATATTACTTGGGGCCTCTGGATCAGAGACCCTCGATATGAGGGTTAGGAGAATATATTGCCTTGCCCATTTAGGGACAATGCCCCTTATCAGCTTGGAAGCAGTTATGGAAAGAAAACGACACCCCTTTCCCCTAGCAACATAATTCTCCTAAAAGAAAAGGGGGAAATGAGAGAGTCATTTCCTAGGCAGGTTGATAAGAAGTCTAAGGGTCCCCAAGGAGAGAGGGGTCTGGAATTCTCAAGGAGGAAGAAAGGACAAACTTTTTTGTCCCTCTACATTCTTTAGGGTTATATAACAATAATGTATCCTGCTTGAAGACAGTCTCTGGAAAAAACCTTCTGGCTAATCCTGTTATCTTAAGGTGTAAATTATGGGAGTAGGTCTAGTGAGGTCTTTACAACCTCCAGACATTCTTTTTTTTTTTTCCAGACATTCTTTTGATTCACTGTAATGACTAATTAGAGAGTATATAACTCCATGGCTAACACTAGCAAGGGGATACTGTTTCTGCCCCCTTCTGATGCCTATGTCAGAAGCTTTCTCTATCTCCTTTATACTTTAATAAAACTTTATTACACAAAAGCTCTGAGTGATCAAGCCTTGTCTCTGGCCCCGGACTGAATTCCTCTCCTCCGGAGGCCAAGAATCCCAGCGTCTTTGCATGGTTCAACAACAACTTTTCACAGTAGTAAAGAATCCACCTGCCAATGCAGGAGATTCGGGTTCGATCTCTGGCTTGAAATACCCCCTGGAGGAGGAAAACCACTGCAATATTCTTGCCTGGGAAATCCTGTGGACAGAGGAGCCTGGCAGGCTATACACGTCATGCAGAGTGTCAGACACAACTGAGCAACTGAGTGCGCATCATAAAACATATCGCTGTCCTGGGAAAAGATCAAAATTCAAACTTCAAAGTATGATTTCTACTTAATTCATATTGCTTTCATACCATTGTAAAGTTGAAAAATTATAAGTTAAAGCATCATAAGTTGGGGGCAGTTGATAGAAGCCTTTTTTTGTTTGTTTGTTTCCCCCTTGTTGTTTTTGTTAGAAAGGAATTTGTAAAATTTTTTATGGTCTGTGGTTTTATATCTGTTAAATATTTAAAGGATTAAATCTTGAAGTGATTTCCTATGTAGAAAAGTTTAATTTCAAAAAGCAAAAACTAGGGACTTCCTTAGTAATCCAGGGGCTAAGACTTTGAGTTCCCAATGTAGGGAGCCTGGGTTCGAGCCCAGGTCAGGGAACTAGATCGTACATGCACAACTAAGACACAATGCAGCCAAATAAATAAATATTAAAAAAATTAAAATAAAAAGCAAAAGCTAATTAAAAATAATGATTAATTGTAGGAAAATACAGCATATGTAAGTTTCTCTTCTTATTTTCACTAAGTAATGCATGGGAAGGTTGAATCAAAAAACAATTTTTTAAAAATTCCTAATATAGGAAACTTGTGGTGTTGGAGAAGACTCTTGAGAGTCCCTTGGGCTGCAAGGAGATTCAACCAGTCCATCCTAGAGGAAATCAGTCCTGATTATTCATTGGAAGGACTGATGCTGAAACTGAAACTCCAGTACTTTGGCTACCTGATGTGAAGAACTGACTCATTGGAAAAGAGCCTGATGCAGGGAAAGATTGAAGGCGGGAGGAAAAGGGGATGACAGAGGATGATATGGTTGGATGGCATCACCGACTCAATGCAATAAGTAAACTCCAGGAGTTCGTGATGGACAGGGAGGCCTGGCATGCTGCAGTCCATGTGGATGCAAAGAGTCGGACACAACTCAGTGACTGGACTGAACTGAACTGAAGATAGGAAACTAACCTACATATCCTGCTCTATTTTGCTCTTATTTCAGCCACCCTGGAGTAAGAAATGGCAACCCACTCCAGTATTCTTACCTGGAGAATTCCATGGACAGAGGATCCTGATGGGCTACAGTCCATGGGGTCGCAAAGAGTTGGAGACAACTGAGTGAATAACCCTTTGAAATAAGCAGTTTTGATTACTTCCTGATTTCATTTTGTTAGTGTTTCCTTGTATAAAAACAAACCAATGCGAATGCTTACTGGGTTTGTTCTCATAATGAGCTGTCAGGGGTTCACATATTTGATGTTTGCCTAGTATTCTTGCCTGGAAAATCAAATGGATGGAGGAGCCTGGTAGGCTACAGTCCATGGGGTCACAAAGAGTCGGACACGACTGAGTGACTTCACTTTCTTTCTTTCTAGTACTAAAAGTTAAGCCTCATCCCTCCCTTTTATCCTAGTGGCTTCCCTGCTGGCTCAGACGGTAAAGCGTCTGCCTGCAATGCGGGAGACCCGGGTTTGATTCCTGGGTCGGGAAGATCCCCTGGAGAAGGAAGTGGTAATCCACTCCAGCACTCTTGCCTGGAAAATCCCATGGACGGAGGAGCCTGATAGGCTACAGTCCATGGGGTCACAAAGAGTCGGACACGACTGAGCGACTTCACTTTCTTTCTTACCCGGACAGGCTGATAAGAAAGCCTGGAGGCTCTTGCTTTGTGAGCTGCTGTTTGCTGGGGAGCTTTTCCTATGCCCTGTGCTGGCTGCCCCTGTGTAGCATGGTTGACCCCACCAAGCCTGAGTTCTATATACAGAGGACACCGAGTTGGAAGTTTTGGTAATTCCTTATCTTTTCTGAGTAGGAGTATGGGAATTAGGTCTTTGTTAAAATAGTGCTCAGTCGATGTGTTGGCTGGAACCTGCCTGTGTCTTTAAGTAAAAATGTAATTGAGGCTGGGATTGCCTGCTCTTAGGAGAAGAAAAGCCTGATTACACCCTGTGAAGGAGGTGAGCCCTTCAGATGGTCACTGCTTGAAGAACAGTTATTTCAGAGAAAAAGCATTCGGAAAAAGCGGCCACTAGGTGGCAGGCTGAGCCCACGCCTAATAGCAGAGGGCTCAGTCAGTCAAGTCAGTCACAGTCACTGTCCTGTCCGATTCTTTGTGACCTCATGGACTGTACCCCGCTAGGCTCCTCTGTCCATGAGATTCTCCAGACAAGAATACTGGAGTGGGTTGCCATTTCCTCCTCCAGGGAATCTTCCTGAGCCAGGAATCGTACCTGCATCTCCCGTGACTCCTGCTTTGCAGGCAGATTCTTTATCTGTGAGCCACTGGGAAAGCCCTTCACTAGGACCTTTAGGTGTCTCTGCTGCTGCCCCTGCCTCTACTGCAACAAAGCTCCTGACCCTCTGAATTAGGGGGACAAAACACATACACAGCAAAGGCATTAGTTCAAACCTGTTTAAGCCTGGGGTGCTTAAATTCTATAAAATAACCAGTTATCGTGGAGGAGGTCTCTGATCCCAGTGACACTAGTGTGCACCTCTCTGGGAGCAAACATTTATGAATGCCAGGGTAGAGAGGACACGCTCTTTTCTAAGTATATCTTGTGACTTAACACATTATTGGGGCTTCCCTGGTACCTCAGCTGGTAAAGAATCTGCCTGCAATGCGGGAGACCTGGGTTTGATTCCTGGGTTGGGAAGATCCCCTGGAGGAGGGCATGGGAACCCACTCTAGTATTCTTGCTTGGAGAATCCCCATGGACAGGCGAGCCCAGCAGGCTGTAGTCCATTGGGTCGCAAAGCGTCAGACACTACTGAGCAACTAAGTACAGCGCACACACAGCACAACACATTATTGACTGGGGTATTCTTGCAGAAACTAACACTTGTGGCATTAATACTTCTCCAGTCAATAGTGTGTTAAATTGTAATCTAGGGAAGAACAGGAGAGAATGAACAAAAGGAAAAAGATACTGGAAAAGGTCCAGAATTTTCCAATTGGAAATACAAAACGCACTAAAAGAATTTACAGGAGTTTCCCTGGTGGCACAGTGGTTAAGACTGCGCTCCCAATACGTGTGTGTGTGTGTGTGTGTGTGTGTATTGGGGCGGGGGGGTGGGCTGGATTCGACCCCTGGTCAAAGAACTAGATCCTGAATGCCATAACTAAGACCCTGCATAGCCAAACAGATTTCTTTTTTTTTTAAATAAGAATTTACATAGCTAAACAGATAAGAAAGACAGTCCTTGCCTTTTGGACCTCAGAATGTAGGGTTTTTTTTGTTTGTTTCCTTTGGTTGGTTTGATTATGTTTTTTAGCTGCAGCCTGCAGGATCTTAGTTCCCCAACCAGGGCTCAAACCCATACCCCTGCATTGGGATCGCAGTCTTAACCACTGGACCACCAGGCAAGTCCCGACAACTTAGGTTTAGAATCGGTGTTACTGTCTCCTATAATGAAAGAATTTACAAACCTTCCTACAGTTACTCACTGCAAAGTCTTGTATTTGCTCTATTTAAATTTATACTGCATGATCTTAGAGGAATTGCTGAATATAATATAGAGGACATATTGGTATACTTTAGAACTCTGCCTGTCCTTATGATCACAGCGCCCATTGTTGTAAAATATCCAGTAGTGAGCAGGAAAGCTCTGAACCAGTAAATCATACAAATTAAGTTCTTGCTACTTCCAAATTGCCTTCACAAAATGAAATTCCATGGTCCTTATGCCTTAGTTAAATTAGTGGTATGGTCCAGTACAAGTTAAAAAGGGCCTTTGAGGATTGAAAACTGTTGTTAGAAACCTTTAATTTTGGGATTATATAAATTTGCAGTTATCCCCAGTGCTTCTACTTTGAACAGCCTCATTTGACCTGTTCTTAAGCCTAGAAAGAGTTACAGACACCTCACAGCGGAATGCCATGGTCTTGAGGCTGTTGTCCTACCAAGTAAACCCCTTATTCCCAGTCTCCAACGTTGTGGAAATGACTGACTCCATCCACTCAGCAGCTGCTGAACATTCTGCTTTCACAGATTTGGCTAAGTCTGTTCTGTTCAGTGTCTATTTCAGCAGCCCCTCATCTGCATTTGGCCTTCTCCTCTGAAGGGACATGGATAGCTTTACTTGGTTACCCTGGGGGAACCTCAGCACCATTGCCACAGCACGCAGCCTCAGCGGGCAGGGTCTGTGCTGGATCCACTTTGGGCCATGAGCAGAGGGGTGCCGTGCCATTAATGACATCCCTTCTGAGGAAGTTCATTTGACATTTAGGACATAACGATATTGAAAAAGGAGGGTTTTAAAAAAGTGGATGGGCATTGCTTCAAACATATGAGGCCTTTCCTCAAGCAACTTCACTTATATTGACATTTTTTATTTTCTTACAACCAGCAGTGCCAGATAATCAGACAGGTTTCTGACCATAGGTAATATTTATGGGTTCCTTCCTCCAGAAAAACAAACAGACAAACATATGAGGCCTGCTGCTGCTGCTAAGTCGCTTCAGTCGTGTCCAACTGTGTGACCTCATGGACAGCAGCCCACCAGGCTCCCCTGTCCCTGGGATTCTCCAGGCAAGAACACTGGTGTGGGTTGCCATTTCCTTCTCCAATGCATGAAAGTGAAAAGTGAAAGGGAAGTCGCTCAGTTGTGTCCGACCCTCAGTGACCCCATGGACTGCAGCCTATCAGGCTCCTCCATCCATGAGATTTTCTAGGCAAGAGTACTGGAGTGGGGTGCCATTGGACATCCTTTAATGGATGCATTAAAAAAATAAATAAACAGAAGGCTTCCCCCTTCCTGATACCATGAAGAAATAGCAGTAGTCCCTCTCAGCACACACAACACTGTCTAGATTTCTTCGGTGTTTTGGAGGCAACAAATCCCTTGTTTACAAGTTTATTGGAGCGCATATGCTGTTACTTGCAAATTGGGCCACCTTGAACTGAAATCCCCTACTACAGAAGGCTCTAGACTGTTTAATTTGCCTTACAAAAGGCACACCACAGGGCCTTCAGTACCTACCTCATATACCTCCTGGTTACCTATGATGCCTTACATTATAATTTCTGTCTCTCTTTTTTAAATTTTATGTATTTATTTTTGGCTGCACCGGGTCTACATTGCTGCATAAGTGGTTGTGGCAAATGGGGGTTACTGTCTAGTTGCAGTGGTCAGGCTTCTCATTGCAGTGCCTTCTCTTGTTGTGGAGCACAGGCTCTAGGGTGCGTAGGCTTCAGAAATTGTGGTGCAGGGGCTTAGTTACTCTGCGGCATGTGGAATCTTCCCAGACCAGGGATCAAACCTGTGTCCCTTGCATTGGCAGGCAGATTCTTAACCTACTGGACCACCTGAGAAGTCCTCTCTCTTATCTTAGTAATGATCACAAGATATTTATCAGTTTTATTAATCATGCCAGAGAACCAGAGAACCAGCTCTCTAATTGCAGTGCACAGGCTTCTCACTGTGGTGGCTTCTCTCGTTTCAGAGCATGGGATCTAGGTGCATGGGCTTCGGTAGTTGTGGCTCACGGGCTTAGTTACTCCATAGTATGTGGAGATTCCTGTTTTGGAGGAGTAAACCTTTTCATAGTCTATTGGGAGCATGTGATATCATCAGCTGAGGAATTCCTGTGCTCAGGGATTTAGCTGCTGTGTTGCATTTAGTCACTCAGTCGTGTCCAACTCTTTGTGACCTGGTGGACTGTAGCCTGCCAGGCTCCTCTGTCCATGGGATTTCCAGGCAAGAATACTGGAGTGGGTTGCCATTTCCTTCTCCAGGGGATTTTCCTGACCCAGGGTTTGAATCCAAGTCTCCTATGTCTCCTGCATTGCAGGTGGATTCTTTACCACTGAGCCATCAGGGAAGCCCAGGGATTGAGCTGTCATGCTTCTTTACTCCCTAGGGGAGCTTGGATGTAACTGTATGTAGGAAGGCAGCCTCTAGAGTGGCTACTCAGGAAACAGCTTCCTCCTGAATGGAAAATGATTTTTTGTTCTTTTGGAGGAAAGTACTGCTGACACCTTTATATGATGTATCACGGACAAATCCACCATCTGACCATTATGGACTGGAAGAAGCTCCCTTGCAATCTTCAGCTTCTTAACTTAAAAAAAAATTTGGCTGCATCGGGTCTCAGATGCAGCATGAGAGGCCCTTGTTGAGTCATGTGGGACACTTTGTTGCCGTGAATGGGCTCTCTTGTGGTGTTTGGGCTCCGGAGTACACAGGCTCAGTAGTTACAGTGTGAGCCCAGTTGCTTTGCAGCATGTGGGATCCTAGTTCCCTGACCAGGGATTGAACCCGCATCCCTTGCATTGGAAGACAGACTCTCAACCACTGGACCACCAGGGGAGTCTCACTGACTTTCGAAAAAGTGTCAGCAGGCCCCAGGAGAGATTGTTGTGGTTCTGTAGGAAAACACTTTTTTGGTATGTTGTTATCTCTGTGTGTGTGTACCAAAAATTGGCTGCAAACAGTCTTGATGTACACAAACATAGGGAGTTTATAATCTTAAGTTTTTATGCCTTTTTCCTCATGTCTAAGCTTGAAGTTACAAATAACTTTCTAACCTGTCAACTTGAACAGAGAAAAAAAGAAAGAACTGGGTTTGTGATAAATATTACACAAAGTAGAAGCTGTGCTTTTCTGCAAGAATATTTTCATTCTAAGTTGGCAGCATCTGATTACTTCTAAGGGCTTGGAATACTTTAGGACAAAATGGCCAGCTGGATCTTGTTAAAAGTTGGATGCCACAGGCCTCCTGAACTCTCATATTTGGAGATGGGAATAGAACGCTATGCTTTTATTCATTTTACCCTCATGCAGACTTGAGCCTCTCTCATGGAATGTATAAATGGTGGGTAGTAAAGAAGGAGAGGAAGGAGTTTTTCTCTCAAGAAGTGGGTGATCTTGAATTGATAATATTTGTTTCATTTGTATAGCATTTCTGTCATTTCTCAACATACTGTGGACCCTGCCACTACATAGCAATAGATTTGTAATGCGGGGCTTCCCTGGTGGCTCAGCGGTAAAGAATCCAGCTGCCAAAGCAGGAGACACAAGTTTGATCTCTGATGCGGGAAGATCCCACATGCCTCGGAGCAGCTAAGCCCATGTGCCACCACTGCTGAGCCCGTGTGCAGCAACGACTGAAGCCCATGGCCCTAGAAATGGGGCTCCACAAGAGAAGCCACCGCGGTGAGAAGCCCGAGCACTGCAACTAGAGAGCAGCCCCCACTTGCCACAGCTAGAGAAAAGCCCACACCGCAACGAAGACTTGCTGCTGCTACTGCTAAGTCGCTTCAGTTGTGTCCGACTCTGTGTGACCCCATAGACGGCAGCCCACCAGGCTCCCCCGTCCCTGGGATTCTCCAGGCAAGAACACTGGAGTGGGTTGCCATTTCCTTCTCCAATGCATGAAAGGGAAAAGTGAAAGTGAAGTCGCTCAGTCGTGTCCGACTCTTTGCGACCCCATGGTCTGCAGCCTTCCAGGCTCCTCCATCCATAGGATTTTCCAGGCAAGAGTACTGGAGTGGGGTGCCATCGCCTTAGTGTAGGCAAAAATAAATAAAACAGACTTGCAATGTGATCACAGTAAAACAATGTAAGTAGTTTTCACATGTTTAAGATGCTGTTAAACTTATGAGAAGCAAGCGTGGACAGAGAGTTTCTGATGAACAAGTCAAAAAATAAATGGGAAATAACAGAGTCATAAGTAACCCTCCTATAAGTAGAGTATGGATGTACAGGGCTGTCAGTCTCACTCATCCTATTGTACACATATTTGGGATGTTTTAGGACTCAGTGGTTTTTGAGGATGTGACTGTGAACTTCACCCTGGAAGAGTGGGCTTTACTGGATTTTTCACAGAAGAAACTCTACAGAGATGTGATGGGGGAAACATTTAGGAACCTGGCCTCAGTAGGTAAGGATGACAACTGATCTTCACCTTGTCAAAGGACAAGTTTTCTGCCCATCAGTATTTTTCTAAGAGGTGGAACGTGTAAAGGGAGGACATTGGTAAATAAATTAGGTATTGTCACAGCTTATTGTAGAACTAGAGTCTACTGATTTTTCTATAACTTCTAATACTTTGGAATAATTTTTATGTGTATTTTAGGAACAACATGGGAAGATCATGACATTGAAGATCAGTACAGAAATCAGGGGAGAAAACTAAGGTGAGTGGCATTCACAGGAGAAAGCAGTATTTCACATGAGAATTATGTTATTGTACCAGATTTTAAAAAGAAACAAGGTAACCCATGCTTCAAATGTATTGCTTCTAAAAATTTTCACCAAATTACTTTCTTATATATGATATAATGTTCAGTGTTTGCAAAATAGTTCACTTGGAAACAATATTAATAAGCCCTATATATAAATATCACCATTTTGGTGAGTCCTCTTGTAGAGTACTCGGTATATTCAATTTTGAACAATTCACACGTGATAGGAAAAAACCTATGCTTTTGCTATAAATTGTAAAAGTGTAGCTGAAGCATTTTTAATAAATATGAAGTCATTAACAAAGAGATCATTAATACTTCCTTCTTGTTTTTTTTTTGCAGAAGTCAGAAGGCAGAGAGAATCTGTGAAGGTAAAGAGGATAGTCCCTGTGGAGAAAACGTCAACCTTATTCCAAATCACAATCCGAACAAGAAAACTCTTATCAGAGTAAGACCACGAGGACGCAAAGTATGTGGAAAAGACCTCATGCATCATTCCTCCCATAACAGGTCCACCAGAAGTCACATTCGACACAAGCCATATGAGTATCAGGAAAATGGAGAGAATAAATGCAATGTATGTGGGAAAGCCTTTAGTTACCTGCAGTGTTTTGAAAAATATTAAAATAAGTTACAGTGGAGAAAAAAACCTATAAATGTAAGAAATGTAGGAAAGCCTTCATATGGCTCAGAACTTTGCCTCTTATAAGTGTAAAGGCTGTGGGAAAACTTATAGTTTTTCAGCTTCACTTCAGATACATGAAAGAACCCACACTGGGGAGAAATCTTATAAATGTAAACATTGTGGAAAAGCCTATAGATATTATCAAGCTTTCCGAACACAAAAGAGGACTCACACAGGAGAAAAATCCTATGAATGTAGAAAATGCAGTAAAGCATTCAGTTGTCTCAGTTCACTCTGAATACAGGAAAAGACTCATACCAGAAAGAAACCTTATGACTGTAAACAATGTGGTAGAACCTCCAGATATTACCCCTCCTTCAAAACACAAGAGTTCACACAGGAGAGAAATCCTATGAATGTTAGTCATGTGGTAAGACTCAGTTCTAACACAAGTTTCCAAACACATAAAAGAAATCACAATGGAGAAAAACCCTATCAATGAAAAACATGTGGTAATGCCTTCAGTTGTCCCAGTTCTTTTCGGAAACATCAAAGAATTCATACTGGGGAAAAACCTTATGAATGTAAGGAATGCGGAAAAGCCTTTAGAGCTGTTGTAAGCCTTTACGCGCACTTGATCACTCACACTGGAGTTGGACCTTATAAGTGTAAGCAGTGTGGGAAAGTGTTACTGAGAGGGTAACAGGCAAGAAGGCCAGGGGTCTCCAAAGGGAGGAAATAGCCTGCAAGTGTCAGACATTTTTATCCCTCTTAAGTGGCAGGAGGAAACAAACTAGCGATTTTTTTCCCCTTTTTTATACACATTTAAAAGGTTTCTCTTAAAATACTGTGTTGCCATAATGACACCTGGTTTCACCTGAAGTTAACTATTCTCAAACCTTGAGATAACCAATGCATTTTTAATGGAAATGTTTGTCTTAAGCTATGCTAATGTGCTATGCATTTACCCCAAACTCTTGTCTTCAAGTCAATCCTGCCTAATGGGTCAGAACCTACTTGACAAACCAGTATGCTATACTCAGATATTGTTACCCTAATCTATGTAAGTGAAACTATTTGTATGGTAATCTGTCCTTCTACAAGATTCAAGTTAATCATTTTATGGCTCAGGATGAACCATTTGGTGCCAAGATTATCCCCAAATGCATCTTATGGGTGAGGGGCCTGGTGCCATTCTGAGTTTTAAGACATTCCTTTCTTTCATTAACAGACTGCTGCTGCTGCTGCTGCTGCTGCTGCTAAGTCGCTTCAGTCATGTTCGACTCTGTGCGACCCCATAGACAGCAGCCCACCAGGCTTCCCCATCCCTGGGATTCTCCAGGCAAGAACACTGGAGTGGGTTGCCATTTCCTTCTCCAGTGTATGAAAGTGAAAAGTGAAAGTGAAGTCGCTCAGTTGTGTCTGACTCTTAGCAACCCCATGGACTGCAGCCTACCAGGCTCCTCTGTCCATGGGATTTTCCAGGCAAGAGTACTGGAGTGGGGTGCATTGCCTTCTCCGAACAGACTGCTAGTGACTATATAACATCCAGCTGAAGACTAACAGGGGGGTACTCCCCTTCTGATGCCTATGTCAGAAGCTTTCTCTATCTCCTTTATACTTTAATAAAACTTTATTACACAAAGCTCTGAGTGATCAAGCCTCATCTCTGGCCCTGGATTAAATTCTTCTCTGGGGGCCAAAAATCCCGGTGTCTTTTTTTGTTCAACAACAACTTTTCATCTATTTCCCCCAGTTCATTTCAAATACACCAAAGAAGTCACACTGGAGAGAGACTTATGAATGTAAACGGTGTGGCAAAACCTTCAAGTGTTACCCCTCCTTTCAAAAACATGAAAACCCACACTGGAGAGGAACCCTATGAATATAGGGAGTGTGGAGGAGCTTTTAGCTGTTCAACCTCACTTTGAATACATGAAAGAACACACACTGGAGAGAAACTCTATGAATGTAACCAGTGTGGAAAAACCTGCAGAGGTTATACTTCCTTAGAAATGCACAGAAGAATTCATATTCTACGAATGTAAACAATGGAAAGGCCCTTGGATGTTGTCAAAGTTTTCAAAGACATGAGAGCAATCACACTGGAGAAAAACCCTACGAATATAAAAAATGTCATAAAGTGTTCAGGTGTCCCAGTTATCTTTGAACATGTGAAAGAACTCACACTAGAGAAAAACCCTATGGATGTAAACAATGAGGTAAAGCCTACAGAGGATACAGTTCCTTACAAAACCATGAAAGGACTCACACAGGAGAGAAACGCTATGCATGTACAGAATGTGGAAAAACTTACAGGTGGCATCAGAGTTTTCGAAGACATGAGAGAACTCACACTGGAGAGAAACCCTATGAATGCAAAGAATGCGGGAAAACCTTCAATCATCCCGCTTCCTTCCGAAGGCATGAAAGGACTCACCTCATGGGGTAAAACCTTTTGACTGTAAAGAGTGTGGGAAAGACTTCAGTTGGTCTTCATAGTTAAATGTTAAAACTCCTACCATAAATAATTACAAATGTGAGTAACATGAGAACTCATAGCTTGATGAAAATTAATCTGGGTATAATGTTCCAGAGTGCCAAAGAATCGATGCTTTTGAACTGTGATGTTGGAGAAGACTCTCGGGAGTCCCTTGGACTGCAAGGAGATCCAACCAGTCCATTCTAAAGGAGATCAGTCCTGGGTGTTCATTGGAAGGACTGATGTTGAAGCTGAAACTCCAATACTTTGGCCACCTGATGCGAAGAGCTGACTCATTGGAAAAGGCCCTGATGCTGGGAAAGATTGAGGGCAGGAGGAGAAGGGGATGACAGAGGATGAGATGCCTGGATGGCATCACTGACTCAATGGACATGGATTTGGGTGAACTCCGGGAGTTGGTGATGGACAGGGAGGCCTGGTGTGCTGCGGTTCGTGGGGTCACAAAGAGTTGGACACGACTGAGCAACTGAACTGAACTGAACTGAATGTTCCAGAAAACTTTCAACCACAAAAGAATTTTTTTAACAGGCTGTAAATATATTGGGTTTATCAAGCCTCTTTCTTAAATTACATCACTAGAGTGTGAGTTTCTACTAGTTAGTTTTATACATGAGTATTGGGGTTATATAATTCTGCAAGTCATCTTTCAACAGTAGTTGTTCAGTTCCTCATTCATGTCCAATTCTTTGCGACTGTAGCCCACTAGGCTCTTCTGTCCTTGGAATTTCCTAGGCAGGAATACTGGAGTGTGTTGCTCCAGGGGATCTTCCCGACCCAGCAATCGAACCTGTGTCTCCTGTGACTCCTGCACTGGCAGGTGTATTCTTTACCACTGGGCCAACCGGGGAAGCCAGCCAACAGTAGTACATGAGATTAAAAAGTAGTGCTTTTCCTTTGAATCAGTTAATATTTTCTCTCTCCATCTGAAAGTCTATTGGATCCATGGGTGAATTGAAATGCATATCTGATGCATGTGTAGTCAGGTTTCATTTTTTATAATTTTATTCTGTATTAAGAAGCAACTGGAAAATGTGGTCATTTGTTGGGATATTCCTACAGGATATCTGGATTCTGGACAATTCCTGGATGTCTTTATAGTCTGTTTTCTGTGTTTTATCTTTAACAACAAAGCTCCTTTTTTGAGACTTTCATGTGAATAATTGTTTTTATGTTTGGACCTTTGCTTGTTGTCCTTCCTCTGACTGGTATTTGGTGAATAGATTTTGAGAAGAGAGACCTGTGATGGGACAGATATCTGATTCTCTGTGTAATATTAGAAACAAAATTTTCTAGCATCCATCCTATTTATGGTTCTATGTTAGAATTCACTGATAGCCTTACTTGCCTGGGATTTGGAAAGCAGAAGCAAACAAGGCATTAGTCAGAGTTTGGAGGCACCATACATGAAGAGAGATGCCTGTATACGGGCTTCCCTTGTGGCTCAGCCGGTAAAGAGTCCACCCACAATGTGGGAGACCTGGGTTCAATCTCTGGGTTGGGAAGATCCCTTAGAGAAGGGAACGGATACCCACTCCAGTATTCTGGCCTGGAGAATTCCATAGACTCTATAGTCCATGGGGTCACATACAGTTGGACACAACTGAGTGACTTTCACTTAAGGATACTATCCATAGGGTCACATACAGTTGGACACAACTGAGTGACTTTCACTTAAGGATACTATCTTTAGCCCATCATTTTGGATTCTTTGACCTTCCAATCAAGAGTACCTCAAAACCACCACCAGTGTTTGGTTTCCATTTTTGTAGAGCTGTAGGTTTCCACTGATGTCTTCCCGAGATCCACATCAAAGATCCATCGGAGTTGGGATTTTTCTGTCCGGCCTCTTGTGTCCACCAAGAAGCTACTTTGGATTTTACTGTTTGGGAGTATTGTCTGATTCTCGTTTTCTCTAGACTATATCCATTTAAAGTCTAAAGTGTTTAACAGACACCTTATGCTGTTAATGGTGCTAGCGAGTGTGTTTTCCTGATTCACCATGACATCTACAGTGGTGCAGTAAAAAAACAAGGGAGTTTGTTTTGGCTGCCTTTGCCTGATCTTTTATTTATTTCTGAAAATAAACTCCTTCCTTGTGTTGGTGTGTCCTGTTCTTGTAGTTGACTATAATCTCTCACTATGTTTTAAATTATGTTTGTATGTAAGAAGTATGTGAGGTTTTTTGCCACAGGAATGCTTTGGTAGTTGTTTCATAGAAACATTTTATTAACTATTCTCTAAACCATCATGTGCTAATAAACACTGTGTTTTTAATTTCTTGAGAGGTTATATGAAAATGACCCATTATAATTATCAATTTTCAGGTAAACTTTCTAATTTTCTTCCTTTGTTCATTATATTTTATGAGTCAAGATTATGTGCATATGAATCCAGGTGTTTTTTCTGCCAGGAAATTTTTCTTTTTTTTTTTAGTTTTAATTTTGGTCATGTAGCTAATTTCTTAATTGTTCTTAATACCCAGAGGTTAAATCATGTGGGGTTTTTTTGTTTGTTTTTTGGCTGTGCTATAGAGCATGCAGGATCTTAGTTCCTGGACCAGGGATCGAACCTGGGCCTTCTGCACTGAGAGCAGGTAGTCCTAGTCACTGGACCACCAGGCAAGTCTGGGATTTACAGTTTCTGAGAGTGAGGTATTAAACAGTAACAGAGCATCTACAGTATTAGCATCATGCCTGGGATGCTTTGAGCTGCATGTTGGGGAGTCTCTGCTTTAACCATTCAGTTAGATTCAGTGCAGAAAAAAATGAAAAAAGGGACTGTCTTTATTTTTTCTCTCAGATCTTTCCCCTGAGTTTTATTCATCTTTAAATTCGAAGTAGACTTTATCTCTCTAGAGTTTGCTGCCACTCTGGGATTCAGTCTTCCCAGATACCAAGACCCAGGGCTGACTGCAGAATCATGGCTGGCCCACTCATTCCTCTTAGTCTATTTCCTACCTTAGAGGACCTGTGATGAAGGAAAGGAGTCAGTGAACATCCTGGTGAATCTGAACACCAGAGAATAAAGTAGTTCACACGGAACTTGAGACTGCCAGGGCTTCGGGGAAGGGGGTGCAGAACATGGAGGAATAGAGATGGGGTGATGGCTGCCCAGGAGTCAAGGAGAGAGGTGTTCAGGGGGTCACTAGGAAGGTAAACCTCACTTAAGTGGGATGTCAATTTTGTTCTTTAGCCACATCTGTGCCTATTTCACCAATCCTGGTGTCCCTGAGGGTGTGAACCCATCAGACAGAAGTTGCAGTTGTCTTCAGCGCAACGAAGGGGAGACCTTTTCTCTCAGTCCACTGTGAACCAGGTGGGGGCCAAGCCAAGAAAGGCCTGGAAGTTGTGTCCGACCAACGTGGTTTACTTCTGTTGCAGCCAACCTCCTCTGGAACCTGTCTGGGAAAAGGGGACTTGCGCAGGTCTCACTGCAGCTTCCTCAGGTCCAGGTGTGGCAGGTAATAGCCCATGCTATCGGGCTGTAGCTGCTGAACCTCATAGTCTGCCTCCTTCTTCCGCTGGTGAACTCTGACCTGCGAGGGTGAACAGAGGGCTCAGAATGGACCAGTCATCTAGCCAACTGTGGGAGGTTACAGGTGAAGGACACGGCCGCAACCACAGACACCTGCTGTGCCTGTGTGTCTCTCTCCTCGTTTTCTCTTAATTTTCTCTCAGCCTCTCCTTTTCCCCTCTTTCACCTCTTTTTCTTCTTTCTTCCCTTGAACTCGCCATTTTTTCCTACCATTTTCTCTCTGACAGCCCCTTCATTTTTTTATCTTTTAAAAAAATTTGGTTTTTTGTTTCTTTTTTCTGATATCGTCTTCATATCTTATCTCCTTCCCCTAACCCCAGCTTAACTGATATACAGTAAACTGCACATATTTTTAAAAAATGTTAAAGTTTATTAGAATTAGACATCTTTCAAAGAATGAGAGTATGTAGTGGGTTTTTTTTTTTTTTTTTGCCATTTACTTGAAATGTGATCAGTAATGTGTATGGTGGGTTCATTAGCTTTCAGCATCTGCTTGTCAATTTGGAATCAAATAACAGAAGGAATATATATTCCAAGTTATATATATATACATTTTAAATTATTGGATCATGGTGGTCTAGCTGCTAAGTCGTGTCTGACTCTTGCGACCGCATGGACTGTAGCCTGCCAGACTGCTCAGTCCGTGGTATTCTCCAGGCAAGAATACTGGAGTGGGTTGCCATTTCCTTCTCCAGGGGATCTTCCTGACCCAGGGATCGAGCCTCAGTCTCCTGCATTGCGGGCAGATTCTTTACTGACTGAGCTACAAGGAAGCCCCTTATTGGACCATAATTGTTAACAAATACTGGTTGTCTATATATTAGTTATTTTATCAGTCAGTTTTAGTAATATTAATACTGTCTTTAAAAATTTCCTGTACCTTTTTCACACTCTGATCATTTAGTAATATGTGACAGTACTTTGAAAAATTATTTATTTATGGCTGTGCTTTGTTACTGTGGTCTTTGTTACTGTGCATGGGATTTCTCTAGTTGCGGTGAGTGGGAGTTAGGGCTGCTCTCTAACTGCAGTGCATGGGCTTCTCATTGCGGTGGCTTATCGTTGAAGCTCTTGAGCTCTAGAGCACAGACTGAGTAGTTGTGGTACATGGGCTTAGTTGCTCTGCGGCATCTGGGATCTTCCCTGACCAGGGGTTGGACCCATGTCCCCTGCATTGGCAGGCGGATTCTAAACCACTGGACCACCAGGAAAAGTCCTGCAGCATTACTTTTTTAATCAACTCACTTTACTAAAGAAAATAAAAATGCTGAATATTTTAGCTTTTGAACAAAATCATGTAAGCTTTTACATTATTATGAAAAACTGTATTATCCAATATTTTCTATTATTGTAAAGACTGTATAGACTCCAGAGAAGGTGATGGCACCCCACTCCAGTACTCTTGCCTGGAAAATCCCATGGATGGAGGAGCCTGATGGGCTGCTTTCACTTTTCACTGTCATGCACTGGAGAAGGAAATGGCAACCCACTCCAGTGTTCTTGCCTAGAGAATCCCAGGGACGGGGGAGCCTGGTGGGCTGCCGTCTATGGGGTCGTACAGAGTCCGACACGACTGAAGCTACTTAGCATATAGACTCCAGCTTCTAGTAATACATCATTGAGTAATTTGGACTAAATTTCTTATAAAGATAGGTAGAAAACTTAGATAGAATGAAAAAATGCCTATTTGAAACCTTTGGAGAACAAATAATGTTACTAGACTGGGATATATAAGATAATGGAGGCCCTGAGAAGGATCCTATTTGTAGGTAAACTGCATACATTTAAAGTGAATGATTTGATAAGTTTTGATTATAAACTTATTGAACCATTCCCTGTAATCAAAATTAGGAATGCTCATTATTCCCCCATTTTCCCTCATGTTCTTTTGTAATTCTTCCTCCCCTGCTATTTACAAACACATTCTTATTCCCAGACAACCACTGGTCTGATTTCTATCCTCAGAGATTAATTAGTATTTTCCAGAGTTTGCTTATAAATGAAATCCTACAATAAGTATTCTTTTTCATCTAACTTCTTTCATTCAGCATATTCAAATTCAAATTATTTTGAGATTCATCATTGTATATGTTAATAATCCAGTATTATTGCTAAATAGTATTGAATTGTGTGAATATACCACACTTTGTTTACCCATTCACTTATTGATGGACTTCTTGGTTTGTTTTTTAGTTTTTGGCTAGCACCCCACTCCAGTACTCTTGCCTGGAAAATCCCATGGACGGAGGAGCCTGGTAGGCTGCAGTCCATGGGGTCGCTAAGGGTCGGACATGACTGAGCGACTTCACTTTAACGCATTGGAGAAGGAAATGGCAACCCACTCCAGTGTTCTTGCCTGGAGAATCCCAGGGACGGGGCAGCCTGGTGGGCTGCCGTCTATGGGGTCACACAGAGTCGGACACGACTGAGGTGACTTAGCAGCAGCAGCAGTGCAAATATTATTATGAACATTTGTGTACAAGTCTTTGTATAGATATGTGTTTTAATTTCTCTTAGACAAATTCCTAGGAGGGAATGGTTGCACAGATATATGCAACTTTGAAAATTTATTTTTAATTGAAGTATAGTTGATTTACAATGTTGTGTTTGTTTCTGCTGTAGCAAAGTGACTTAGTTATACACACATATATACTTTAAAAATATTCTTTTTTATATTATGGTTTATCCCAGGATACTGGATATAGTTCCCTGTGTTAAAAAGTAGGATTTTGTTGTTTATCCATTCTATATGTAATACTGTGTGACTACTAACCCCAATGTGACATTTACTTATTTTTATTGTAATTGCTCTACAGTGCTATGTTACTTTTAGGCATGAGCGAAGTGAATCAACTACATGTATACATATATCCACTCTTTTTTAGATTTCCTTCCCATTTAGTGGAGAAGGGAATGGCAACCCACTCCAGTATTCTTGCCTGGAGAATTCCATGGACAGAGGAGCTTGGCGGGGCTACAGTCCATGGGGTCACAAAGAGTGGGACATGACTGAAGCAACTAACACTTTCACTTTCCCATTTAGGTCACCACAGAGCACCCAATGTAACTTTTAAAGATGCAGCCAAGCTATTTTCCACCAGCACTATAGGAGAGTTCCAGCTGCTTCATATCTTCACTGACACTTGTTAACGTCATTTTGATTTTAACCCTTCTCATGCATAATGGTATCTCATTATAACTTTCATTTACATTTCCCCAATGACAAATGTTGTTAAGAAAAGGAAAAGGCAAACCCCTCACAGATTAAGAGAAAATATCTGCAAAACACATCCCCACAGAGGACATATCCTTCTAATATATAAAAAGCTCTTACAACCTGATAGTAAGAGAACAACACCTCCTTGCTTACCAGGAAAAAGCTGATCAGGCCCATGATGAGCACCAGGAGTCCTGCCAGGCAGATGAGGATGATGGCCCAGAAGGGGAGGTCTGGGGAGACAAGTCCTGGTGTGAGACACCATCTATCATTCCTCCAGGGCCCTGCTTCCCCTGCCCCCACGCTCCCCCGGCCCACCGACCCTGACTGTGCCTCAGAAATCCCAGTCCTGGGTTGACCAATTTTCATCATCATCCAATACCCTGGGTATGTGGCTGTTTTCAATGAGGCAGAGAACCAGAATATTCCCTCTCCACCCTGGGCTACAGCATCTTTGAGGCTTACCAGAATTCTCAGTCACAACATCATTTCTGTTGGGAGAATACCCTGAAAGTGAATGAAATGGAGAATACATGTGAGTGTGTTTTACCCTTTTAAATAAAACTTTTCAAATATACAGACAAACAAAACCAAGTCATAAATATCCATCATCTAGAAGTAACAATATTTATTTCACACAGTTAAAACAATATTATTTGTTGTTTAGTCACTAAGTCGTGTCTGACTCTTTGTGATACCATGGACTGTAGCCCTCCAGGCTCCTATGGACAGAGAAGCCTGGTGGACTACAGTCCATGGGATTTTCTAGGCAAGAATACTGGAGTGGGTTGCCATTTCCTTCTCCAGGGGATCTTCCCCACCCAGGGATTGAACCTGAGTCTCTTCCATTGGCAGACAGATTCTTTACCACTAAGCTACCAAACAATATCATACCTAGTGTATAACTATTTGGCTTCCCAGGAAACGCTAGTGTAAAGAACCTGCCTGCCAATGCAGGAGATGGAAGTGATGGGGGTTTGATTCCTGCGTCAGGAAGATCCCCTGGAGAGGGGTACGACAACCCACTCCAGTATTCTTGGATGGAGAATCCCATTGATAGAGGAGCCTGGTGGGCTATAATCCACAGAGTCAGAGTCGGACATGACTGACATGACTTAATAAGCACGCACGTATGTATAACTTATTAACACTTGCCACACTTGTTTCATCCCATAATTCCGTTGAAATATTAAAGTCATGTCGACATAATATTTCACCCCATTTTAGTTTGCATCACTGGAAAATGAGGATACTTTACTACATAATAACAAAGCCACAATCACACTACAAGAGTGTGATATTTCAAATCATACCTCTGGGAATGGATGGATGACTGGTGATGGACAGAACTATCTTATGCTAGTGAAGGGGAGAATGGGTCATAGGAGTTGACAAGACCATGGGCTCTCTCTAAATTTATAAATTCCTGCTCAAAAGCCTTCTGCCTATGAACACATTCACTCCCTTTTCCCTTTACTGAGTTTAATACTTATTTTCCAAGATTCACCTAGACTGTAATTTCCTCCAGGAAGCCTTCTGATTACCACTCCTAAGTGTGGATTGGTTCACATCAAATAATTCATTGTTTTCAACTGCCTATTCTTATTATTTCCAACTGTAACATAAACTATATGAGAAATGATTGGCACAGACTGGGGGAGGGTTGTAGGCCCCCCTTGCTGTACAACCTCTCCCTAGCCAAAATCTTTTTTCTTTTTAATTTTACTTATTTCTGATTTTAATTGAAGTATTCTTTTTAATTGGAGTAAAATTGCTTTACAATGTTGTATTAGTTTCTGCCTCACAACGAAATGAATCAACCATAAATATATGTATATGGCCCCCTCTCTCTTGGATCTTCCTTCCCATCTCTCCTCCCCAGGCAAATTCTTAAGATGTGCTGTGTGATATAAGCAGTGACAAGTGCCATTTTAAATTAAAATTAATTTTAATGAAGTAAAGTTTAAAAAAATCTGGTACTCTGTACTATTAAAATTCAGTAACCATAAAAGCCAGTCACAATAAGTGAAAGTGAAAGTCGCTCAGTTGTGTCTGACTCTGTGACTCCATGGCCTATACAGTCCATGGAATTCTCCAGGGCAGAATACGGGAGTGGGTAGCCTTTTCCTTCTCCAAGGGATCTTCCCAACCCAGGGATTGAACCCAGGTCTCCTGAATTGCGGGTGGATTCTTTACCAGCTGAGCCACCAGGGAAGTTCAAGAATACTGGAGTAGGTAGTCTACCCTACCCCTTCTCCAGCAGATCTTCCCGACCCGGGAATCAAACCAGGGTCTTCTGCATTGCAGGCAGATTCTTTACCAACTGAGCCATCAGGGAAGTCCTCAGTCACAATAATCATACTTCAAATATACTCAGGAGTCTCATGTGATGTATGCTCTGGGCAGCACAGGTATAGGACATTTCCATGATTAAGAAACTTCTACTGCCTTATGCTGTCCAGGAGAGATGGCAAGTGTCTCCTGTGTCCCACTGGGTATTGTTTCTTCTCCCTCAGTGATGGGTAAAGTCTGGAAGACTGTGCCACCTCTGCCAGCCTGGGAAAGTTCAATGCTGACTCATCCTCAGGTCTCCAGACTCCCAGGAAAGCCCCCATGTGAGGAAGTTGGAAGCCCTCACTCCTGCCCCCATGATCAGGGAGTCTTACCGTCCACAAGGAGACTGTTCCTGTCCAGGGTGAAATTCTGCAGCTGAGTACCATTCTTGGTCAGACGCAGGAATTCCTCATAGATGACAACTTGGTACGGACTCCGAGCCAAAAATGCGAAGTTACACTGAGCGTTTACCCCAGTGTGGTTGCTTGGAGGGACAGACCTGGAAGGACACCAGTATATGGAGTTCTACCCCCGTTCTAGGTTCTCTGCTGGCCCTGTCCAGGACAACTTTCTGCAATGATGTAAACATTTGTGTCTGCAGTATCCAGTCATTATTTGCCCCTTGTTACCAAGCACTTAAAATATGGCTACTGTGGGACTTCCCTGATGGTCCAGTGGCTAAGACTCTGTGCTCCCAATGCAGGGGGCCTGAGTTCAATCCCGGGTCAGGGAATCAGATCCCATATGCCACAACTCAGAGTCTGCATGCCACAACTAAAACAGATTCCGCATGCTGCAATTAAGACACGGCAGTGGCTCAGATGGTGAAGAATCTGCCTGCAATGTGGGAGACCCAGGTTCAGCCCCTGGGTCTGGAAGATCCCTTGGAGAAGGGAATGGCAACCCACTCCAGTATTCTTGCCCATGGAGAATTCCATGGACAGTCAAATAATAAATTAAAAAAAAAAAAAAAAAAAGGTGAATCTGCACATTATGAAAGCAAACCAGAAAGAAAGAAATCAAATTTGCCTCAAAAAGAAACATGACTAGTGTTAAGTGAGAAACTAAATGTCTCATTTTATTTAATTGGATTAATTTATAAATAAATAAGCACAACGAGAACATTTTGAAATGCTGGAGTAAGGACTCCCAAAAATCTGTAAAAGCAATGAGAACACTGGTAAACATGGCCAAAATCAACTTTTTCAGAAGTCTAGAAATTTACCAAAGGCTGGCAACAAGCCAAGCAGCATTCAGGTAAGAAAAAAATGTATCTTGGTAAACAGAGTCAATGTTATGGCATTATAGCTTGCACAGTTCTCATTCCACTCTCACAAGGGACTCAGTAACTGTGAAAGCCGGAAGGTTAGAACCAGTTGACTCATTAGTATGGATCTTCCTCATTCTTCCCTCACCCCCACTAGCAAACAATTTCCGTTCTCCCTCTAGGGATTTACTCTTCTGGACAATAGGCATTCCATTTTTATGAGAATCACATGCTGTGTGGTCTTTTGTGAGTGATCTCTTTCATTAGAATAGTGTTCTTAAGAGGGAGATGAATATAGGCATAATTATGACTGATTTGCATTGTTATACAGCGGAAAACTGAAAGCATTAGTCGCTCAGTCGTGTCCAACTCTGCAAAACCTTGTACTGTAGCCTGCCAGGCTCCTCTGCCCATGGGATTTCCCAGGCAAGAATACTGGAGTGGGTTGCCATTTCCTCCTCCAGAGATCGAACGGGTGTCTCCTACAGCTCCTGCATTGCTAGGCAGATTCTTGACCACTGAGCCACCAGGGAAGCCCCAGTGTTTAGGTATCAGGTCTGTGTTCCTAGGGCTCTCTTCCATAACAGCTAGGAACTGAAAGACTGCAGCAGTGGGGACACTTCTAAAGGACAGTGCGAGTCTCCAAAGTGATCAGGTCCTGAGCTGGAACTCACCTGAATGCTGAAACTTCACAGTCAGAAAAATGAGTCTTGATGCTGCTGTTTCGGAAGAGCTGGTTGAGCTGAAAGATAGGGCAAAATTTCCTAGGTCAGAATCCATGACTCTGGCACTGGAGAATGCCAATTAGCCAATGAGTACACTGCCCCATTTATTTATTTTTCTGTTGGTCAAATGGTAAAGAATCTCCGCTGCCACTGCAGAGGGCACGGGTTCAATCCCTGGTCAGGGAACAGAGATCCTGCATGAGGCACAGTGCAACCAAGAAAACAAAAAATAAAAGAAAAACCAGCCCAGGTATGTACACCAAAGCATGTTCTGTTCCAGGATATTACTTGGGCTAGTAATTGAACTCGTCTATGGCTGTCTCTTCATTTGTCAAATGCGAATAAGAACCTATCTTTATGAACTATTAAAAAAAGAAGTCACCTTCTGGATAACCAACAAGGATCTACTGCATAGCACAGGGAAATACACATAATATTTTATAATAACCTACAATTGAAGATAATCTGAAGAAGGATATATATATATATATATATATATGAATTGCTATGCTGTATATCTGGAACTAACCCAATATTGTAAATCAACTATACTTCAATTAAAAAAATGTCCAGGGGACTTCCCCTGGTGGTCCAGTGGTTAAGAACTGCCTTCCAATGCAGGGGATACAGTTTTGATCCCTGGATGGGGAACTAAGATCCCATATGCTGCAGGGCAACAAAGCCCACAGGCTGCAACTGCTGAGCCCATGCACTCTGGAGCCCATAAGCCACAACTACAGACGTCTGTGTGCTACAATGAAGACCCAGCACCACCAAAATAAAATAAAAAATAAATAAAATTTAGAAATGTCCAGAGGCTAAACTGAAAAAAAATAAAGGTAAATGTGCACACTAAAATAAAAGGTCACCCTCTGACTCCTCAGTGTCCATAGGTCAGTCTCTGCAGAGGAACAGATTGGGCACAGAAGCCCATTCTTACCGCATCCTCAATATTTCTCTTGTTTCTCTGGTATTTGGGAGTGTCTGGCTGTTTCATGTCTTGAGAATAGAATAGGTTGGTGACAGTGAAATTTAGCTGGACTTTCTGGAAACTGGGAGTGGTTGTTGGTTGGTCTGTGGGTAGGTGAATTGATGGCTCTGCTTCTAGAATAAAAGGAAAGTGAAAGTTCCCATTAGGGGAAGTTTTCAACAAAGAAGTCATTAGAGTCAGTCTACTTATTCCTGGCACTGTGGACTGAGCTGGGTTTTTAAAACTGTGTTACAGGAACTTGTCTGGTCCCCGAGTGGTTAAAGATCTGCCTTGCAATGCAGGGGATGGGGATTTGACCCCTGGTAAGATCTCACATACCATGGGGCAACGAAGCCCACTTGATGCAAAAGAGAAGCCAGTATGCTGCAACTAGAGAAAGCCTGCGTGTGCAGTGAAGACGACCCAGGGCAGCCCCACCCCCGCCGCCAAAAAGAGTAGGCTATAATAAAAAAGAATGAAATAATACCATTTGCAGCAACATGGATGGCATAGAGATGATCATACTAAGTGAAGTAAGTCAAAAAAAGAAAGACAAATGCCATATGATACTACTTATATGTGGAATCTAAAATATGATATAAATCAACATATCTATTAAACAAAATCAGACTCACAGACATAGAAAACAGACTAGTAGCTGCCAAGGGGGAAGGAGATAGAGGAGGGAGGGAATGGGAGTTTGGGATTAGCAGAGGCAAGCTATTATATATAAAATGGATAAACCGCAGGCCCTACTGTATAACAGGGAACTATTAATATATTCAATTGTCTGTGACAGACTCTAATGGAAAAGAATATGAAAAAGGAAAATACATATGTGTATATGTTCTTGTTGCTTAATTGCTATGTCATGTCCGATTCTTTTGCGATACCATGGACTGCAGCCTTTCCAGGCTCTTCTGTCCATGGGATATCCCAGGCAGGAATACTGGAGTGGGTTTTCATTTTCTTCTCCAGGGTCTTCCTAACCTGGGGATCAAACCCATGTCTCCTGCATTGGCAGGCAGATTCTTCATCACTGAGCCACCTGGAAAGCCCATATATAACTGAATCGTTTTACTGTATTGAAGAGGGTAACACAGCATTGTAAATCAACTGCACTTCAGGGAAATTTTTTTAAAAATTGGCTACTGAAGACCATCTGCCCACCTTGAGTCCATTCATCTGTCTGCCTGTCCAGCTGTCCACTAAGCATTGTGAGAGTTCACAAGGTTGGGGGGAAGAGGAGATTTCTCTGAAGCAGTTGGCAGGTGCTGACCATTCCAGTGGGCATCCATCATCTTTGCTGATCTAGGTCCCTAATATGTCTTTTTCCCCCTCCCCAATCATTGACCTGGTAGAGGAGAATCACCAGAGGACAAGCTTTCTAAAGTAGAACGCTGAGTGTGCCATGTTCCTCCCCAAACCATTCCAGTGCCCAGGAAAGTCTCTGCCCACATCTTTAGCCACAGTTGTCACCCATCTTATGTCAAGGTGTATGCTCCAGCCACACCAAACTCCTTATAGCCTCCTTCAATGACATGCTCTATCTTCTAGGTTACAGACACATGTGGCTCAACTCCCTATTTCTTCCCTTCAGCTAAGTCCTATTCTCCTTCAGATCTGTTTCTTCATCACTTCCTCTAGAAAACTTTCCAAGAGAAAGCGGTGTAATCCTTCTTTGGAATTCCCACAGACTTTCAAAATTCCTCTGTCATAGCAGCAATTACAATGTATCATCAGTGCCTATTTATTTTCATGATATATACATTTAATGAATAAATGAATGAATCAACCAATGTATGACTCATAACAGCCTAACAAGGAAACCCAGGATCCTTCCCATTTTGGGTTAGAAAAACTGACATGTGAAATAATCATTCTGTTGGTTACAATTGCTGGATTTTCTCTTCCTGTCTCCTGTTGGATGACATTGCCATGAGTCATCAGCATGGGCTTCCAGAAAGCCTCTCCTTTTTCCTCTGTAGCCTCTATCCATGTCGCTCATATCCAGAAGCCCTATCCTTCTTCATAAAACCATCTTTTGGACTTCCCTCATGGTCCAGTGGGTAAGATTCTGACTGCCAATGCAGGGACCCCTTGGTCTGGGAAGATCCCACATGCCGTGGGGCCACTAAGCCCATGCACACATCACAACTACTGAGCCCATGCTCTGGAGCCTGACAGCTACAACTACTGAAGTCCAGGTGCCTAGAGCATATGCTTTACAATGAGAGAAGCCACCACAATGAGAAGCCTGCACATTGCCACTAGAGAGTAGCCCCCACTCGCTGCAACTAGAGAAAGCCCACT
The DNA here is from genome assembly GCF_055505025.1 of Bos grunniens. Lineage (NCBI taxonomy): Eukaryota > Metazoa > Chordata > Mammalia > Artiodactyla > Bovidae > Bos > Bos grunniens. The sequence continues at coordinate 13,271,355 of NC_141171.1, forward strand.
CAGCAATGAAGACCCAGCACTGCCAAAAATAAATAAAATTTTTAAAAAGACTAAGAATATACAGTAGTCATGTACGGATGGAAGAATTGGACCATAAAGAACACTGAGCACCAAAGAATTGATGCTTTCGAACTGTGGTGCTGGAGAAGACTCTTGAGAGTCCTCTGGACAGCAAGGAAATCAAACCAGTCAACCCTACAGGAAATCAACCCTGAATATTCATTGGAAGAACTGATGCTGAAGCTGAAGCTCCAATACTTTGGCCACCTGATGCGAAGAGCTGACTCATTGGAAGAGACCCTGATGCTGGGAAAGATTGAGAGCAAGAGGAGAAGGGGGCAACAGAGGATGAGATGATTGGATGGCATCACTGACTCAATGGACATGAGTTTGAGCAAACTCCGGGAGATGGTGAAGGATAGGGAAGCCTGAGGTCATAAAGAATCAGTTGGACATGACTTAGCGACTGAACAACAACAAAAGAATTTTTAAAAATACCTTTTCCAGCCATGACATATCCCCCTCTATGTCCCACCTGTCACATGCACATCTGTCAGCTGGTAGGTGGCACCCAGCCAGTGGGATGAGGCGTTCAGGGTCTTGTCTAGAAATACTTGCTTCACCATGCTGGAGTCCACTCTGGAGGAGAGCTGGGCCTTGATGGTGACCGATATGGGATCCAACCTGGGAACAGAGACCATGGGATCTCAGCCAGCACCCAACACCAGCAGTGTGTCCTGAGTTCCTGCTTTGTAGACTCAAAGACCTAAGGGTAAGCACCGCGGTATCTGACTGCCTTCTTGCTCCAGGCAAGGGAAGAGACCCTGACCAAAAAGGGAAACGCTTCTAGGAGTTAGGAAGAGAAGCAATAACAGTAACAATAATGAATGTCTATTGTGGACCTCTAAGAAGTGACTTCCACAGTCCTTCCGGTCACTCTGGTAGAAGCTATAATTACAATCTGTTGTTTAGTCCTGTCCAACTCTTTGTGACCCCATGAACTGCAGCTCAATAGGCTCCTCTGTGGGATATTCCAAGCAAGAACACTGGAGTGGGTTGCCATGTCCTTCTCCAGGGGCTCTTCCTAACCCAGAGATTGAACCCAAGTCTCCTGCATTGGCAGGTGGATTCTTTACCACTGAGCCCCCAGGGAAGCCTATTTTTATCATTATCCCCATGTTAAAGACAAAGGAACTGAAATTACTAATTTTCAAAGTCAGCAGCATGTCCCATGATCCTCCCTCTCTCTAGTAGAGATGTCCTAGGCCTCTACTCATCCTTCAGAGATGTGAGTTCAAACCCAACTTCTGTGCCTCAGTTTTCCCATGCGAACGTGTGGGATGCACATATTGCATCTCTCATGCGAGAATGTTAAGAAAATGAAATGAGATGATCGTGCATGACAGTACTCAACAGGCAGCCTGGCCATGGTAAATATTATTAGATTACTATTAGCTGAAAGTTGAAGGAGGTGGGTGCAGGGAGATGGTGGGTCCATGAGGGTAAGCCTTTTCCTGTACCCCAAAGACCTATGGAAGGAGATGGTAAGCTGTCAGGCATGTGGGAAGAATGGGCACCATGTCAATGACTTCCAGTCCAAGGATGTGCCAGCCAGTGCTCAGAGCCTTGAGCTGCCATCTCAGCCAATGCTTTCAGTCTCCTCAACTTACGTCAAGTTGGTGACCAGGCAGGAGAGGAATACGCCTTGTAGCTGGCTGCTTCTGTAGAGTTTGGTGACCTAGAATAAAGGGGAGGGAGGCTGGGTGAGATGGAGGTCTCTTGGGGCTGGAGGGCGCCACTGGAGCCAGAGAGGAACAAACACAGGTCTTGAAGCAAGGGAGGCCTCAGTTCTGATCCTGGTTCTGCCCTTAACTCCATTGTGTGCCCTTAGGCACAATGTTCCCTTTTCTGAGCCTCAATTTTCCCATCTGAAAAGTGGGGCAGCAGCTAGGGTACCAACTCTGGAATCTGAAATAACCTAGAACATGTAGGTAAAGGGAAGAGTTGAAACAATTACTTAATAGATGCAGGGCAGGACTTCTCTGGTGGATAAGAATTCACCTGCCAATGCAAGGGATATGGATTCGATCCCCAGTTAGGGAAGATTCCACACGCTGCAGAGCAGCTAAGACTACGCCACAACTACTGAACCCGTGCTCTGGAGCCCAGGAGCCACAACCACTGAAGCCCGTACACCAAGAGCCTGTGCTCCACAACAAGAGAAGCCGCCGCAGTGAAAAGCCCGTGCGCCATGACAATGAGTAACCCCCACCTGCCGCAACTAGAGAAAGCCCGAGTGCAGCGATGAAGACCTAGCACAACGAAAAATAAAAGATAATAATAATAAACATGGAAGGGGAATAGCTTAGAAAAATAGGTGCATGTCAGACTGAGGAATGAGAGGGGCACTCAGGGTAAGGAGAGATGGGAGGGGCGAGAAAGACCCCCACCTTGTCACTGATGTCCCACAGCAGGGCGAGGTACTCTGATGATGTGGGATCTCGGTTGCTGAGATTCCAGTTGATGATGTGGAAATTTAGCTGGTATTCCCTCTGGATAGATAAACTCTGGGGTGCATAGCCTGGAGCCACAGAGAGGAAGAAAAGACCGACAAAGACTCAGCTTTTAGCATAGAGACATGTTGGCCCAGGGGACACCTTACCTACTACCATCATAATCAAAATCAGGTCCATGTGTTGGAGACCGTAGGGGTTCTTGAATGGAAAGTCACCCCATAGAGGAGGAAAACTGGAATTTTATAAGAAATCTGAGCTGAGCTTTTCTGCTTGAGCTTATGCAGTTCCTGCTTCCTGGAATGCTCTTCCACCCTCCTCTTTTCCAGGAAAACTCCTATTCCTACTTCAGGAGCCCATTGAGATGGAGCTCAATAAGAGCAGGCACTCATCTGTCTTGTTCTTGTCATGTCCAGTGCCTAGTATAGTTTCAGGCACGTAATATCCTCCTCCAGGAAGCACTCTTTGACTTGCCCTGCCTCTGCACTCCCATGGCACCCTGTTAATAATAGTGTCTCTGCCTTTTCTGTGTCCCAAAGTAGTATTTTTTTTAAAGTTTATTTTATTGAAATGTAGTTGATTTAAAATATTGTGTTAACTTCTACTGTGCATGCGTGCGTGCTCAATCGCCTCAGTCGTGTCTGACTTTTTGCGACCCTGTGAACTGTAGCCCACCAGGCTCCTCTGGCCATGGGATTCTCCAGGCAAGAATACTGGGTTGCCATGCCCTCCTCCAGAGGATCATCCTGACCCAGGGATCGAACTCAGGTCTCCCGCATTGCAGGCAGATTCTTTACTGCTGAGCCATCAGGGAAGCCCAATTTCTGCTGTACAGCACAGTAATTCAGTTATATATATATATCTTTCACATTCTTTTCTATTATGGTTTGTCCCAGGATATTGAATATAGTTCCCTGTGGTATAAACTAGGATCTTGTCGTTTACCCATTCGATATATGATAGTTTGCATCTGCGAACCAAACTCCCACTGGATCTCTCCCCCACTCCCCTCCCCTTGGCAACCGTAAGTCTGTTCTCTGCGAGTCTGTTTCTGTTTCATACATACTTTCATTTGTGTCCTATTTTAGATTTCACATATAAGTTATATCATATGGTATTTGCCTTTGTCTTTCTGACTTACCTTACTTGTGTCCCTAAGTAATCTTTAATTCCCTTGATTATGACTTTTTCAGGATTAGAACTTGTGTATTCTATCTCCATGCCCAGAATATGGCTTGGTACAGAATGGTCACACATATGAGTTTGTTGAATGAATGAATGTGAATTGCAATGGATCCCCAAATATTAGGACTGAGATACTCAACTTGCATTTGTTCACTCATTCATTGGGTATTACAAGGTACCAACATATTAAGAATAGGATCCAGTGCCATGTTAAGCAAACACTAATTCTGTAGAGTTTGAACCATTAAATAATTGCTGCAAAGTGTGATAAGTGTTGGGCTTCCTAGGTGGTGCTAGTCAAAGAACCCGCCTGCCAATGCATAAGAGCCCTGGGTTCAATCCCTGAGATGGGAAGATCCCCTGGAGGAGGGCATGGCAACCCACTCCAGTATTCTTGCCAGGAGAATCCCATGGACAGAAGAGCTTGGTGGGCTGCAGTCTATGGGGTTGCAAAGAGTCAGACATGACTGAAGCAACTGAACACGCATGCATGTGATAAGTGTTGGTTTGGTGCTCAGCTAGGAACAATGGGACCATGTCCAGCAGGGTTTCTCATCCTCAGAACCACTGAAATTTGAGGCTATATAATTCTTGGTGGTGAGGGTCTGCTGTGCATTGAAGGATATTGGTTACATTCTTGGCCTTTATCCACTAGATGCCAGGAGCACCCTCCCCTACTGTGGTAATCAAAAATGTCTCTGGACACTGCTGAGTATCTCTCAGTGGGGCAGAAATCACCCCCAGGTATGAACCACTGCCATGGAAGAACCTTGCATTGAACTTCAGTCCCAAGAGATCCCATGGGTTAGACATTTTGGTTTTGAATGAAAATTCATTGATATTCATTTGGTCAAAGAATGTCATGCTACTTTCCTGAACTGACAAGGAAGACCAATCCCATGGAGGTTTGGAAGGTACTCTCCAGACAGAACTTGGGCTGACTTGTTCAAGAGGAAATAAAACAGAACAGGGACAAGTAGTGATCGCTGTTAATACAAATTCAGCATAAACACTCACCATTGATGAAGAGGCTGTCCTTGACCAAAGTGTAGAAGCCCAGCTGGGTGACACCATGGGTCAGTTGGCTCAGCTCCCAGTAAAGCTGCTCTATGTCCAGCCTGTGGCCCATGGGGTCAGGGTGGTAGGTGCAGACGACATACACGCTGGTGGCTGCACTATCCTTCTCAGGTCTAGGGAGAGGGAGGTGGGAACTCAAAAGACAAGTCTTGAAACCTCTGGGTGTGGGGCCCAGAAGAGGGAGAAGCAAATGAGAGGTCAGTGGGAAGACAGAGAGGGGTGGACACCAAAAGTGTTCTTTACTGGCAAATACTCAGGAAAAGGAATTACTTGAGGGAGATCAGTCTGCAACTTGAGTAGAAGGGGCCCAGGCTGCTCTTCTGGAACAAGGATCCAAGCTGGGGAGACAGGAGAAAGATGATGAGCAGAAAGGACAGGCACTGGGGCAGAGGATACACGGGAGTGATCCCACCAGTGGTTGCTGGGACCAGCATCTCACCAGGCGATGCAGGATCATCTTGGTGGAGTTGAACATGGCGAAGCCATTGCTCATGTCTGATGAGTATGGAAGGTTGGTGATGGTGAAGTTAAGTGTGAGGGCCTTCAGGTTGTATCCCATAGCTGCGATAAGAGAGGGGGATAGATGGTTACCACTGAGAGCTGACCTGGAACCACATCAGAGTTCCATATTCATTGTAATTGGTTGTCTTCCAGTAACACTACCACCCACCAAGTCAAAACCAGTGTTATCTGTTCAGCTCCTCCTCCCTCATCTCCAGTTAATACCAGTTGTACTTGCAGAACAGTTCCTGCATACATCCCCTCTCTCCATCCCTGTCGCAGCTCAGGTTTTATCTTCTCCGACCTGAACTGACACCCCAGCAGCCTCGCTGCATGCCCTTACTAACGGATGTTCTCTACACCGAACAGTAGAAGAAATTTTCTTAAATAAAAACCTGACTATTGTCACCACTGTTCTAGGACCACTTGTGGCTCCCTATGGCCTTCAGCATGAAGTTCAACTTTTTTGATCTGGCACTCAAAGTCCTTCTTAATCTGGTTCTTGCCAACCTTTTAGCTGAATGTGTCCATTTACTTCATCTACAACAGGGCTTCCCTGGTGGCTCAGACAGTAAAGAATCTGCCTGAAATGCAGGAAACCCAGGTTCAGTCCTTGAGTCTGGAATAACCCCTGGAGAAGGGATAGCTACCCACTCCAGTATTCTTGCCTGGAGAATTCCATGGACAGAGGAGCCTGGTGGGCTACAGTCCCTGGGGTCACAAAGAGTCAGTGTGACTGAGCAACTAAGGGATCCATCTACTCCAGCTTAAGCTTTAAACTTCATGCAAACCAAATCCCTCTCAGTTCTCCCCATACGCTATGCTGTTTTTGACCACTGACATTTTTGCTCATGGAATCCCACCAGCCAGAAAAACTTCTCATTCCCTATTTGCCTGGATGGCTCTTACTTTTACTTAAAGACTCAGGTCATATGAAAGTTTCTCCAGAAACCCTTTCCCTTCTAAATACCAGTTGTACTTGCAGAACAGTTCCTGCATACACCCCCTCTCTCCATCCCTGTCACAGCTCAGGTTTTATCTTCTCTGACCTGAACTGACACCCCAGCAGCTTCACTGCATGCCCTTACTAACGGATGTTCTCTACACTGAACAGTAGAAGAAATTTTCTTAAATAAAAACCTGACTATTGTGCCAGGGGCCTTTCCCCAAGACATACATTATAATAGTCTGTTAGTCACAAGAGTGGGGGCTCCATGAGGGCCAGCATCAGACTGAATTGTTGGTATAATCTTTGAGATAAAAGCATGATTGCCCTAAAGCCAGAACTGCACACCCTGGCCTCCCAGCTCCTATGTTACAATTGGCCGGTGGATATGTGGGGCTGGAGAGCTTCTCTTGGGAAGGAAAAGGGGCCTCCGATACCTGTGGTGGATTCTGGTTGCACAGATGATGGTGAAGTAGGAAGGAACGTGGTAGCTGGTGCGGGAGCTGTGGAAAGGGAAGGTATTAGGGAGGAACAGAGCCCACCCCCAGACTTGGAGAAGCCCCCCAGGCTCACCTGGGCTGTATAAGTGGTTGTCCAAGCACAACCATTCATAGGTTTACCATTAATGAGTGAGAGCAAAGGAATCATTGGGTAAGTAGAGGGATGAACAAACCTGTGAATGAAATGAACCCAAGAGAGTGGGTAAACAACAGAGAGACTGAACAAAGAGGACAGACAGATGGAAGGGCAGAAATATGGACAGATGGATGGGATACCTGGATGATCAGAAGAAGAATGGACAAAAGGAGGATCAAAGAGAAGGAAGGAAGGATAAACACAAGGAAGAAAAGTTGAGAGACAGATGGAAGTGCAGAAGGAAAGAAGGAAAAACAGGTGTATAGGCAGAAGGATGTTTGGATGGATGAATGGATAGATGGATGGACGGATGGAAGGAAGAAAGGGAGGGAAGGGGGAAGGGAGGAAGAGGTTTGAGAGCAGGTATAACTGGGAGGATGGAAGAAAGGATTGGTGAAAAGATAGGTGAAGTGATCACTACAAGCGTGAATGGACCGATATGGCCAAACCGCTGAGTAGCCACTGGAGCTTGCACCTTGACACTATGACCCCTTCTGCCTCTCCTATAAAAGATTTTGTTATTAGGAAGCAGAGACTACAAGGTCATTATATGACCTCAACCCTTATTACTGTAGGGAATGCTCATTCAATTTCTTCCTCCAACCCAGAAGGGTGTGGAAAATTTGGAGAGCCAATACCATGGCTGTGGGTCCCAAAAAGAGACCAAGGACTCATCATCCTTTCTCCCACTGACACTTTGTCCGCACTCAGGAGACACAACCTGAGTTTGAGGCAAGCTCCCTTTGTCAGTGAGAAGAAAAGTTAGGTTAAAGACCATTGAAGGCTGAAATGGACAGTGGATGAAAAGATACCTACTTGTAGGAGGCTCATCTGGACCACGTTCATTATAACCTGGAAGCAAAAAAGCCACACGTTAAGGGGAGGTGGAGGAACAAGCCCGGGTATCCCTGCCTTTGTCCACATGGGGTTCCTTTCTGGATGCCATTCCTTCTGTACCAGGTGAGTATCCATGCATCTTCTAGGATCAGACTCAAATGTCATCTCCACAATTAAGGCTTTCCTGACCTTTGGATTAGAAATTAATTGTGGGACTTCCCTGGTGGTCCAATGATTAAGACTCCATGCTTCCAATGCAGGGGGTGCTGGTTTGATTCCTGGTTGGGGAACCAAGATCCCACATAGTGCACAGTATGGCCAAAAAGAAAAGAATAAAATGAGCGTCATAAAGGACCAGGATGTCTCCCTGCCTACCTGATGGGGCAATGGTGAAAAGAAAGTGTGTGTTGTCAAACTCTATTCCCAGGCCGGGGACAGACAAGGGAACCAGAGTATAATTTCAGTCAACTTCATCACAGCTGTGCACTGACCATCAGGGACCCCCTTAAGGGTCACCCTTTCAAATGCTGTTTCTTTCTGGATTTGAGGCTCATTCCCAGTGTGTCTGAAGCTTGGACCTCCTAGATGTTCAGAGTTCCTGCCTTCCTTCCTGGCTAGAGGCCCCATCCAAGAGAGAGGCCCATCTTGGTCAAAAGTGAGGAGTGGGACACAGGAAACTCTACTCAGTACTCTGGAATGGGTCTATATGGGAAAATAATTTTTTAAAAAGTGGACATATGTATATATATGTATAAATAAGCAAAAATTTTAATCATTCCAGTTGCACATTTAAATAAAATGATGGTGTTTTAAATCACTAAATAAAAGGAAGAAATAAAGGAGGTCAATGACTTAAAAAAAATTACCCCAAACTGATGTAGAATTTAGAATTAGATGCTATGTCATTTGTGAGTAGTGATGGTTTTGCTTCTTCCTTGCTGGTTTGTGTGTCTTTTGTTTCTTTTTCTTGTCTGATTGCTGTGGCCAGGAATTCCAGTGCTATGTTTGGTACAGGTGGTGAGGGTGGGCATCCTTGCGTTGTTTCTGGTATTGGGGGAAGGGCTTTCAGCCTTTCACCATTGAGTGTGATGTTGGCTATAGGTTAGTCATAGATGGGTTTGCTGTGTTGGGATGTGTTCCCTCTGTACCCTTTGATGGGGTCTTCAGTTGTGAATGGGCGTTGAATTTTGTTGAGTGCCTTCTCTGCAGTTATGACCATGAATTGATCATGTGATTTTTATCCTTCCTTTGTTGGTATGTTATATTACATTGACTGACTTGTATATGTCAGACCATCTTTGTATTCCTGGAATTGATCTTATTTAAGCATGGTGTATTAAAAAAGAAAGTGAGAAGTGGGGAAAGGAGACAGATATGAGCTATTCTTTCTCTAAGTCTTCCCTAGAAAGATTTTTTTTTTGTGGCCGTGCCCCTCAGCATGTGGGATCTTAGTTCCCTGACCAGGGATGGAACCCATGACCCCTGCATTGGAAGCATGGAGCCTTAACCACTGGACCACCAGGGAAGTCCCTAGAAAGATTCTTCTATGAGTTAAATGCATAGAATGGAGCACAATTTTGGATCCTGAAAATAGTCTTGTACCCTGACTCTGCCACTCTCAAGCCACACCCACTTAGAAATTACATAATCTTTCAGAACCTTGGTTTCTTTGCCTCTAAAATGGGTTTGATCAAGGACCAGGTTTGCAGGGTGGCTGTGTGAGTTCAGTGTGGAGTCAAGATTCACACCAGAGTCTGTCTCAAGGTTTCCCCTGGAGAACTGACTAGCTAATAGAGACTCTTCTGGAGTTAGGGTGTGGACCCAGTGAAGTGGGCTGAGAACCACTCACCATTGAGGTAGAGACTGTCCTTGTCCAGAGAATAGGGACCCAGCCGGGTGATGCCGTGGGTCTGTCTGCTCAGCTCATGGAACACCTGCTTGGCCAGCAGACCGGGGCCGCTGGGGGACTGCCGGTAGGTGCAGAGGATGTTCACACCTGTCTTGGCACCATTGTTCACAGACCTGCGGAAGGAGAGGTTGGCCTTTGGGAGATGCAGTCCACCTGGCACTTATTTATATGGTCACCACATATACCTCACTTTCTGTGTTCCAGCCTTTTGGAACCATTCTTAGTTTCTTCACCTAGTCATACTCTCTCACCCTAGGATCTTTGCACATGCAGTCCCTTCTGCCTGTAAGTTTCTCCCCTTCATTTTTTACTTATGAAATTTCCTGATCATCCTTCAGGTTGCCACTTACATACTTCATCCTCCTCCAAGAAGTCTCCCAGACTGGGTCAGCTTCCATTCAGGCTCCCACAATATCCCATGCTTGTCGAATCACAACCCTGGCTATCTTCTATGTGAGCATATGTTATTTGTCCCTATTCCCTCCGGATGGTGACCTCCATGAGGTCAGGGAATAGGACAGTCTAGTTCGCTGTTGTCCTGTGGAACCCCCCGTACCTAGCACACTGCCTGCTCTGTGTGAAAACACAAGTCCTGCTGAACGGATTTTCAAATATGGTTCATCCATACAGTGGGATGTTATCTGGCCTTAAAAAAGAAGGAAATTATGGCAAACACTGAAGCACAGATGGACCTTGAGAACATTATGTTAAATGAATTAAGCCAGTCACACACACAAAAATACTGTATAATGTACAGTTCTATGAGGTACCCAGAGTCATCAAGTTCATAGAGACAAAATAGAATGGTGGTTGTCAACATTCAGGGGTAGATGGAAATGAAGAGCTGTTGTTTAATGTTTAATGGGGATAATTTCACTTTTGTGAGTTCTGGAGCCTGTTTGCACAGCAATATGAATGTATGTAACACCATTGAGCTATATGGGCTTCCCTGGTGGCTGAGGAGTTAAGAATCCACCTGCCAATGCAGGAGATGCAGGTTCAACCCCTGGTTTGGGAAGATCCCCAGAGAAGGAAATGGCAACCCACTCCAGTATTCTTGCCTAGGAAATCCCATGGGCAAAGGAACCTGGTGGGCTGCAGTCCATGGGGTCGCAAAAGAGTCGGACATGACTTATCAGCTAAACAACAACGACTGAACTATACACTTAAAAATGGTTCAGATGTAAGTTTCATGTGATGTGTATTTTACAATTAAAAAAATCAATTTGACATATGGTAGATATTCATTTAATAGTAACTTGGAGAAGGAAATGGCAACCCACTCCAGTGTTCTTGCCTGGAGAATCCCAGGGATGGGGGAGCCTGGCGGGCTGCCGTCTATGGGGTCGCACAGAGTCGGACACGACTGAAGCGATTTAGCAGCAACAGCTATGGTAGGGAGAGATTAGAAGGGTTTAGAGTTGTTTAGCCCCTGAATCCCTTGATCCTTGATGAGACCATTCCTACAAAATGTGATACAATAGACCCTAAAAAAGGTTCTTGCAAAACCAGCACTTCAAAAATGCATGCGTGTATATGTGGAATCGAGAGAGATGGTACTGATGAAGCTACTTGCAGGGCAGCAATGGCGATGCAGACATAGACAACAGACATAGAGTGGGAAGGAGAGGGTGGGATGACTGGAAAGAGTAGCGTGGAAACATACACATTATGATATGCAAATCAGATAGCCAGTGGAAATTTGCTGCATGACTCAGGGAGCTCAAACCAGTGCTCTGTGACTACCTAGAAGGGACATATGTATACCTATATACATATGTATACTTATACCTATGTATGTATACATATGTATATGTATACCTATGTATGGCTGATTCATGCTGATGTATGGCAGAAACCAGTGCAATATTGTAAAGCAATTATCCTTCAATTAAAAACCAACTTCTTAAAAAAAATGTATGCCTGCAGTGGCATTTACACCTCCATAAATGCTGAGAACTAGGTGTCTAGTGCTAAAGAAAGACATGCTAAAAAAATGTTCTTGTGACAAGAAAAAAAATGTAATTATGTCTTGATGGGTGTTAACTAAATGTATTGTGGTAATAATTGTTTTACAATATACAAATATATCAAATCATTATGTTGTACACTTTAAACTATTAATAATACAGTGCTATATATCAATTACAACTCAATAAAACTAGAAAAGATGAAAATAAAATGACACACAAAAGGAAAAAAGGAAAGAAAACATTCGTCTTCCTTAAAAGGACAGTATAAATTCATGTGTGTGTGTGTGTGTGTGCTAAGTCGCTTTAGTCGCGTCCGACCCTTTGAGACCCTATGGATGGCAGCCTGCCGGACTCCTCTGTCCATGGGATTTTCCAGGCAAGGATATTGGAGTAGGTTGCCATTTCCTGCTCCAGGGGATCTTCCCAACCCAGGGATTGAGCCTGTGTCTCCTGCTTGGCAGGAGGAGTCTTTACCACTGAGCCACCTGGAAAACTGCTCTCCCATTTCTATTTCTTTATGCTCTCACTGCCTTTGAAATCACCTTACTTAGATATTTATTCTGCTACTAGGTATCAGTTTTATTGACTAGATGTGGGCAGGTCTACTGCCTGCCACCCAGAGTACCACCTGCCTCAGAGGCTGTACCATCAGTGTCAGTTGAATGAAAATATGAATGAAAAGTACTTCACCCATACCAACAGGTCACAGACCGACCAGGAGAAGTGAGATTAACTGCTCAGTGGACACGGAGTTTCTGCTCAGGGTGATGAGAAGTTTTGGGAGTAGACAGTGATGATGTTAGCACACCATTGTGCATGTAATCAATATCACTGAATTGTACACTTAAAAATGGCCAAAAAGGCTAATTTTACATCTGTATTATTTATGTTATTGGGCTTCCCTGGTGGCTCAGTGGCAAAGAACCTGCCTGCCAAAGTATGAGACATGGGTTCCATCCCTGGGTTGGGAGGATCCCCTGGAGAAGGAAATGGCAACCCACTCTAGTAGTCTTGCCTGGAGAATCCCATGGACACAGGAGCCTGGAGGGCTATGGCCCATGAGGTCACAAAAGAGTTGGACATGACTTAGGGACTAAAACAATGATAACAACAACAAACAAAATTATGTTATCACAATTTTTAAAAATTAATAATGTAATGTGAAAAAAATGGATGTAGAATAGGACCCTCCAAGGATAGCCTGCTGCCTCTGGGAGCAGCTCCCACAGCCAGGAGTCCACGTCCTTAGGTGGCGTGCCAGTGGTGGGGATGGTGGGGGTGTTCTCACCTTAGGGAGATGACTCTGCAGCCCGCATACCGGGCACCCAGGCTGCTCCTCTGGAACAATGGGCTGAGCTGGAGAGAAAGGAGAGAGCCATTGGTGGTCACATGTGGGTGTCGGTCCACAGGAAGGGCACGATGGGGTGAACGGGAAAGGAGGCATCTCACCAGGTGCTGCATGAGGGTGTCTGTGATGTTGAACTTGTGGGAGCCTGGGTGACCCATGTCTGCAGAGTAGCGCAGGTTGTCGATGGTGAAGTTCAGCGTGAAGGGCTTCTCACTGACCTCCCCAGCTACAGTAGGTAGAGAGAGAGTCCAGGCTCACTGGGAGCTTGGGTCCCAGTGTCCACCCAGGTGGGGCTTCCAAGGGTCCTGTGTCTTCTTCCCAATCAACCTGAAGGTCACTTGCTGATGTGACAGCTCCAGCAACCAGTGAGGGTTGGCTTAATGATTTGGGGACTCATTTTTTGCGCCCTTATGTAGGCGTGGAGGGCTCTGTGAAAACACTGGTGGCTTTGTCCTTTCCCAGGAGAAAAGGGCACTGATGACCCCCAGACATCTGTCATAGTCTCTCTGCTCTCCAACTCTCTGTCTCTGTCTCTCTCTATGCACATATATTTATATTTAAATATAAATTTATAAGTGAATGTATACTATGTAAACATGTAGTTAATATATTATATATTATGTAATAGATAAATAAATATACATATCTTCCCATATATATATATATATGTGTGTGTGTGTGTGTGCGTGTGTGTGTGTATTTCTTTCTCTTTCTCCTCCCCTTACAGCCAGGTGTGCCAATCTTTTATGCATTGGTTAAAAAAACCCAACAGTCTAGCAGCTATAACCAACCTTTCAGCATCTCAGTGGACTGATGTGTAAGATAATATAATAATGACTCCTGCTTCAAAGGTTGTTATGAAGTTTCAACAAGTTAATTTTTGTAAGACATTTAAGCACAGTGCCTGGAACGGATGGATCAATAGTTGGGGTGACTTGTATACACCCCAAGAGGAGTAGAATAAAGGAATGTATGATGCAAGTGAGATGAGAGACCCCTTGACTTGACTCTAGACTAGATAAGCACAGCAGGAGCTAAGTGATTAAGCGAAAACTTTTCTCTGGGATAAAACTTTACTTCTCTCTCCTCCTTTCCCTCCACTCCTTTCTATGTATCACTACTTCCAGCTTTCCTTCTGCTCACCTTTCCTTCCATGTTTCTTCCCAAACATTTGTCCTTTCTTCTTCCTTCTATCCTTTCTTCCTTTTTCCCACCCACCTATCCATACACCTGTCCTTTTATCCTTCCTTTCTTCTATCCATCCACGTATCCATCCATCCACTCATCCATCCTTCTTTCCTACCTCACTTTCCCTTCCTTCTTCCCCTTCTTCTCTCCTTCTATGATCCTTCTGTCCCTCTTTCCTTCATTCCCTGCTTTCTTCCATCCATCTTTCCTTGCTCCCCCCTCCTTCAATCATTTCCTTTCTTCCATCCATCCGTCCTTTCATTCCATTCATTCCTATCCCCTCCTCACATCTGTTTATACATCCTCCCTCCTCCCCTTCACTTTCCCTTCTTCCATCCATCTTTCTGCCTTTCATCAGCTCATCCATCTTCTCTCTCTCTCCTTCCACTCATCACTTCTTTGATCAGTGACGGACCCAAGGACAGTTTGGGTGTGTTGAAATAACACACTCCTAAGGCAAGGGTGAGTTTCCCTGATGTGTTAATAGTAAAGAATCTGCCTGCCATGCAGGAGATGCAGGATACACGGATTTGATCCCTGGCTTGGGAAGATCCCCTGGAGGAGAAAATGACAATCCACTCTGGTATTCTTGCCTGGAAAGTCTCATGGACAGAGGAGGCTGGCAGGCTACAGTCCACGGGGCACAAAAAGTTGCACATGACTCAGTGACTGAGAAAGACAAGGGCGGTAGATTCTTGAAAACCTACAAGGTCCTCATTACAGGATTTGCTGGGAATGCATTTTGGTGAACACCTATTATGTCTGGTCCATGAACTAGAACATAATAGGTGTGCACCAAAAATCAGCATGTCTTTTGAGATAAACTCACTATAAATAGCAAGAAATGACAACATGAGTTTTGGAATTGCATGAACTCTTGGTTTTCTTATTTATCTGCTGTGTAGCTTGGGATTCTGAGTCTAGTTTCCTCAACTGTAAAATGGAGCAAAATCACATGACTGTATGGAGAATTAAGGTATAGAGTGCATATACTTTAATGAATTGTCCCCCCATTCATATGTTGAAGTCCCAGTCTCAGTTCCTCAGAAGGTGACTGGAGACCTCCCTGGTGGTCCCATGGCTAAGATTCCCAATGCATGGGACCTGGGTTCGAGCCCTTGTCAGGGAACTAAGATCTCACATGCCAAAACTAGGAGTCTGCATGCTGCAACTAAAAAACGATCCTGCATATGCAACTTAAAAAAAGGTCCTGAATGCTACAACTAAAGATCCTGCATGCCATAACCAGCACCCGAAGCAGTCAAATAAATAAACAAAATATTAAAAAAAGAGTACTAGGGAGATGGTGTTAGGAGAATTAACATGCAAGCCATGTGAAGGTCAGAATATAGTGGGATAACGCTGTTGTTTTTCAGTCACTCAATCATGTCCAACTCTTTGTGACCCCATGGACTGTAACCCACCAGGCTCCTCTGTCCATGGAACTCTCCAGCAAAAAACACTGGAGTGGGTTGCCATTTCCTTCTCCAGGGGATATTTCTGACCCAGGGATTGACTTCACAAATCCTGCATTGTGGGCAGATTCTTTGCTGCTGAGCCACGAGGGAAGCTGGGTGGGAGAACATAAATGTGTCTAAAACCTCCTGGGCGGGAACTTCCCACCAGGAATCAGGAAAGAGAGAAGGGATAAGGTAAGGACCTTCCAGAAGCTTCCCTCATGTAGGACAGAGGGTGAAGGAGAAAAACTGCTTTCCAACCCCAAAGTGGAGGCGGGCCAGGAAATCCAGGCCAGGCATACTCACTGGTGGTAGTGGGGGCCAGGGCTGCATAGGTGTAACCTGCAGACAGAAGATGAGAGAAGCTGAATCAGCATTGGGGTGAACATAAAAGATTAAGGGATATATGGTATTTGTTCTTCTCTTTCAGACTGTCATATAGAATTAATTAAGTCAAAAAGAGTAAAACAAATATTGTATATAAACGCATATATGGGGAGTCTAGCAAATGGCCCTGATAAACCTATTTGCAGGGCAGGAATAGAGACAGAGACATAGAGAAAGGACACGTGGACACAGCGGGGAAGGACAGGGTGGGATGAATTGGGAGATTAGCATCGACGTCTATACACTGTGTGTGTGTGCTGAGTTGCTTCAGTCGCATCTGACTCTGTGTGACCCTATGGGCTGTAGCCCGCCAGGTTCCTCTGCCCATGGG
Organism: Bos grunniens; assembly: GCF_055505025.1. NCBI lineage: Eukaryota > Metazoa > Chordata > Mammalia > Artiodactyla > Bovidae > Bos > Bos grunniens. The sequence continues at coordinate 13,287,643 of NC_141171.1, forward strand.
ATTCTCCAGGCAAGAATACTGGAGTGGGATGCCATGCCCTCCTCCAGGAGATCTTCCTGACTCAGGGATTGAACCCACATGTCTTATGTCTTCTGCATTGGCAGGCAGGTTCTTTACCACTAGCGCCACCTGAGAAGCCCTTATATACTCTGCTATGTATGAAATAGCTAGCTAGCAAGCTCTGAGAGTTGGTGATGGATAGGGAAGCCTGGAATGCTGCAGTCCACGGGGTTGCAAAGAGTCGGACATGACTGAGCAACTGAACCGAACTGGGAAGCTACTGTATAGCACAGGGAGTTCAACTCAGTGCTCTGTGATGACCTAGATGGGTGGGATGGGGGCGGGGTGGGAGGCTCAGGAAGGAGGAGGGGTATGTATGCTGACAGTTGATTCACACTGTTGTACAGCAGAAACTAACACAACATTGTAAAGCAATTATGTGCACGCATGCTCATTTATGTCTGACTCGTTGTGACCCCATGGACTGTAGCCTGCCAGGCCCCTCCAGGATTTTACAGCCTTCCAGGTCCCTCTGGGATTTGCCAGGCCTCTATGGGATTTTACAGGTGAGAATACTAAAGTCGGTTGCCATTCCCTTCTCCAGGGAATCTTCCTGACCCAGGGATCGAACCCTCTCTCCTGTATTTCCTGCACTGGCAGGCAGATTCTTTATCACTGAACCACCAGGGAAACCCCAATTAAAAAAAAAAATGAAGGAAGTTATTTCAAGGAAAAACTGAAAACATGTTATTGAGAATTTGAAGCATTTTAATGGATTAATGTCATTATTGCTATTAGAAAAATAAAATAAGCAAAAGTAGTGGCTCAGATGGTAAAGAATCTGCCTGCAATACAGGAGATCTGGGTTTGATCCCTAGGTTGGGAAGATCCCCTGAAGAACCCACTCCAGTATTCTTGCCTGGAGAATTCCATGGACAGAGGAGCCTGGCAGGCTAAGTCCATGGAGTTGCAAAGAATCGGACATGTCTGAATGATAGACACTTTCACTTTCATACAAAAAATAAAATAAAAAATATTATACATTAAAAAAAAGATTAAAGAAGAGGGTGGATTTAGGGACCTATGTGGGGAAAGCAGAGAAGAAGAGGTGGTGGAGGGATGTTCAAGAAGAAGCAAGCAGGCAACAAGATTGGGCAGAACCAAGTTATTACTTCATCATAATGAAGACAACCCAGACCAGAAGGAGAAAAAGACGGATCAGAGCTCCCTTTAGAAGAATGAAAACAATGGCAACTCAAGTCCCCCTCCTCTTGATAGACCATGGCTATAACAGTCCCTCACCATTCACGTAGAGGCTATTTCGGTCCAAACTGAAGGAGCCCAGTTGGGTGATGCTGTCTGTCTCACGGCTCAGTTCCCAGTACAGCTGCTGTTTGTTCAGTGCGGGTCTTGTGGGGTCAGAGCGGAGGCTGCAGACTACATTCACTCCAGTGGCTGCTCCCCTCTTTTCGGGCCTAGAGAAGAAAAGATGTAGGAACGTGGAGTACTACGGAGGAGGCCGTCTAGGTGTGAAAGAGAGGAGGCTAAGGGAGATGCTGAAGGCATTAGCTTGGACGGCTGCAGGGGTTCTCCTAAGTGTCTTTCATCTGAGACCAGCCCCTAGCAACTCAGGACAGAAAATGTTTTAATTAGAAATTTGCAGGGGTGTTCCCTGGTGGTCCAGGGTTAGGACTTGGTGCTTTCACTGCCCTGCTTGGGTTCAATCCCTGGTGGAGGAACTAAAATCATGCATGCGATGTGACCAAAAAAAAAAAAAAAAAGAGGGACTTCTCTGGTGATCCAGTGGTTAAGAATCTGCCTGCCAATGCAGGGGACGTGGGTTTGATCCATGGTCTCGGAAGATCTCACATGCTGCAGAGCAACAAAGCCTGTGTGCCATGACTGCTGAAGCCAGCACACCCTAGAGCCCGAGTTCCACAGCCAGAGAAGCCACCACAGAGAGAAGCCCATGCACCACAACTAGAGAGTAGCTAGCCATAACGAGAGAAAGCCTGCGCAGCAACGAAGACCCAGCAACGCCGAAAATAAATGAAAGCATAAATAAATAAATCGATTTCTTTAAAAAAAGGAATTTGCAGATAGGAATTTGCACTGATTATCCCACTTCTTCGCAGAGGACAGCTTTCATTTGAAACAAAATATCATACAGATTCTGTAAATAACAATGATGCCTTGTTTCCAAGCATGGAGCATAGTACCATCTGGGCCTGAAGAAGGCATGAGGGGTTATGGTGGGCACTGGAGCTCAGTACTTCCAGGGACATGCCTAGCCACTGAGTCCAGCGCCCAGTGCAAGAGGGTCCACTGACCGGATGAATCATTCCATCTGAGGGAGTCTCACCTGAGCAACTCCAGCCTGCAGCCAGCATAGAGGGGGCCGACACTGGTCTTATTGAGCAAGACCCTGAGCTGGTGGGGAAAGAGAGGGAGGTGAGCCGAAGGGACGAGAGGATACACAGGGACAAGGTGGACCTAACAGAGGCCGTCCAAGGGCTCTCACTCGGTGCTGTAAGATCCTTTCGGTGGTGCTGAACTTCAGAGAAGATGGGCGCCCCATGTCCTCCGAGTAGTGCACGTTGGTGATGGTGAAGTTCAGGGTGAAGGACACAAGGTGAAGGTCAGTGGCTGCAGTAGGGGAGGAAGAGAAGGATGTCCAGTTGGGGCCACAGTCATGGCCAAGGTTTCCTGGGAGACTGGGACTGACATATACACCCTGTGTGTGCTAAGTTGCTTCAGTCGTATCTAATTCTTTGAGACCCTATGGGCCGCAGCCCACCAGAATCCTCTGTTCATGGGATTCTCCACGTAAGAATACTGGAGTGGGTTGCCATGCCCTCCTCCAGGAGTTCTTCCTGACCTAGAGATCAGACCCACATCTCTCACATCTCCCTCATTGGCAGGTGGGTTCTTTACCACTAGGGCCACCTGGAAAGCCCATAATACACTATTGTGTATAAAATAGATAATTAATGAGAACCAACTGTACAGCAGAGGGAACTCTACTCAAGGCACCAGAAGCAGATTAAGGAAAGCTGTGGGCTTCTCAAGCTGAAGGAGAGAACATTCTGGAATTGCCAAGACATGAGGAACCTTCGTTCATTCATTCTGTGAGCACTTATTGAATACCTAGTGTGTGTGAGGTTCTGTGTTGGACTCTGCATGCCCAAAGATGAATAGGGCATGGGACTTCCCTAGTGGTCTAGTTGTTAAGATTCCACACTACCGATGCAGGGGGACGGGGTTCAATCCCTGGTTAGGAAACTAGATCTGGTGTGCCACAACTGGGAGTTCACATGCTACAACTAAGACCTGATGCAGCCAAATAAATAAAATATTAAAAAAAAGATGAGTAGGGCAAAGTCTTTCATTGTGGCCAGTGGAGTGAGCAGGTCATTATGCTGCAGGGGAAGCTGGGGGTGGGGGATGGTGTGCAATTCCAGGATGGTCACCCAGCCAATGACTGGGAAAGATTCTTAGAGGAAGCATTATTTTAAGTGTAACCAAACCTATGAGTAAGAGTTAGGTGAATAGGAACGGAGCAGTGTTAAGCAGAGGGAACAGCGTGGCTATAGTCCTGGCAGGACGGCAGAACAATTACACTCAGAATGAAGTGCATTGGCCATGGGGGAGCGTAGGTGTGAGACTGGAGGGATCCTCTGAGCCCAGAAAACTGGGGCAGTGGTTATGCGGGACAAGGGTCTGGACTTGATTTGTAGACCAGATGGGGCCATCCAAAGATTGTCCACAAGAGAGGAATTAGGGCTCCCCTGATGGTCCAGTGGTTAAAAGTCCGCCTGCCAATTCAGAGGACAGGAGTTTGATCCCTTGCCCAGGAAGACTCCACATGCCACAGAGCAAATAAGCCCATGCACCTCAATACTGAGCCTGTGTGCTGCAACTACAGAAGCCCGAGCACCTGAAGTCCGTGTTCCACAGCCACAGAAGCCACTACAGTGAGAAGCCTGTGCACCGCAACTAGAGAGGAGCCCCTGCTCGCTGCAACTAGATCCAGCCTGCAAGTGGCAGGGAAGGCCCAGCACAGCCAAAAATAGATAATAAAAGACAGGAACTATATGGACAGAGGCTCATTGGGAGGGACACTGCAGCTGCTGGGGGGAAAACTGTAGGAAGCCAGTGTGGAAATGACTGCAGTATCCAAATGCTGGTGGCCCAAAGAAAGATTAAGCAATGCAGATGCAGGGAGAGGAAAGACTCTCAAGACATTCCGAAAGGAGATGATTTTGTGATGGACGGATGTGGGTGGTGAGCAAGAGGGAGGGCCTAAGCTGGCACTCATGTCCCTACCTTTGGTGATGGGGAGAAGGAACAAGTTTGGGAGAGGATGATGATGTTAAGGGTCAGAGACCAAGAGGCCGTGTGATGTCTGGCAGCTGGGCGAACCCAGGGTTGGGAGCTGCTGTGTGGTTGGGACTGGACTCAGGGTTTAGATTCTGAACAACTGGACCCTAAGCAGCCAGATGGCCCTTAAGATCCATGGAAATGGATGTGTTCACTCAGGGAAGGTGAGTAAGCAATGAAGGAAGAAGTGATCTTGTGGGAATGATTTTGTAAAAATGCCTTGGGTACCAGTAAGAGCCTTTCTACCTGTAGGTTTGGAGGATGGAGCCAGAGAAGACACTAGGAAGAATGTGGAGGTCCAAGCAGAGGAAAAAGACACCAGAAATGAAATTGAGAGTGGTACATCTGTAAAGAAATAGTGGCAGTGGTGGTGGTTCTAGTTATTAAAATGTGCTTCTTTTCAGTTCAGTTCAGTCGCTCAGTTGTGTCCAACTCTTTGTGACCCCATGAACTGCAGCACGCCAGGCCTCCCTGTCCATCACCAACTCCTGGAGTCCATCCAAACCCATGTCCATGGAGTCAGTGATGCCATCCAACCATCTCATCCTCTGTTGTCTCCTTCTCCTCCTGCCCTCAATCTTTCCCAGCATCAGGGTCTTTTCAAATGAGTCAGCTCTTCGCATCAGGTGGCCAAAGTATTGGAGTTTCAGCTTCAACATCAGTCCTTCCAATGAACACCCAGGACTGATCTCCTTTAGGATGGACTGGTTGGATCTCCTTGCAGTCCAAGGGACTCTCAAGAGTCTTCTCCAACACCACAGTTCAAAAGCATCAATTATTTGGTGCTCAGCCTTCTTCACAGTCCACTCTCACATCCATACATGACCACTGGAAAAACCATAGCCTTGACTAGATGGACCTTTGTTGACAAAGTAATGTCTCTGCTTTTCAATATGCTGTCAAGGTTGGTCATAACTTTCCTTCCTCTTTTAGCAGTGGATAAAGAAGATGTGTGTATACACACACACACACACATAGGAATATTACTCATTCATGAAAAAGAATGAAACAATGCCATTTGCAGTAACACGGATGGGCCTAGAGATTGTCACACAGAATGAAGTAAGTCAGACAGAGAAGGAGAAATATCATGACATCCATTACAGGTGGAATCTAAAGAGATATGATACAAATGAACTAACTTACAAAACAGAAAGAGACTCACAGACTTAGAGGATAAGCTTAATGGTTGCAGGGGTGAGGGGGAAGGATGGGGGAAGGGATAGTCAGGGAGTTTGGGATGGCCATGTACACTCTGCTATATTTAAAATGGATAACCCACAAGGACCTACTTGTATAGCACAGGGAACTCTGCTCAATGTTATGTGGCAGCCTGGATGGGAAGGGAGTTGGGGAGAGAATGTATACATGTATGTGTATGGCTGAGTCCCTTTGCTGTCCACCTGAAACTATCACAACATTGTTAATCGGCTATACTACAATACAAAATAAAAAGTTAAAAAAAGTAAAAACAAAGAAACAAAAAATGTGTCCTTCTCTGCCCCGTGTAGCCTGCAGTCAGGGCACCATCCTCAGTTGTGTGTATCGGGGAGGGGAGGAGAGGTGACTCTTGCCACCTGCAATTCAGTCCACGTTTGCTATGCAGGTCCTCTGGGCCACTACGATCCAGAGGGCTGTAACAGGAGGGAAGGGTTGGCTGGTTAAACAACTCCTGTTTTTCAGGGGAAGGGAGGTGGTTATAGGCACATAGAAATACTCACTGTTGGCAGTGGTGGCTGAGGTCCGATGGGAGTAACCTGTAAAGAAGGGGTGAGACGATGAGAAAGGGGATGGAGAGACGTTTAATGAAGAGACAGCTTGGCCATTGGAGAGATGGCAGCTGGACCAATATGGCTCTGAGTCGTTAAAAGGAAGACCGCGTGCTCACCGGGAAGGGATCAAAGTCTACTACTGCCCTCGGTCTCCAGAGAGACAAAGGTGTGCTCTGTTGTTGTTTAGTCGGTAAGTCATGTTGGACTCTTTGTGATCCCATAGACGGTAGCCGCCAGGCTCCTCTGTCTGTGGGATTTCTCAGTCAAGAATACTGGAGAGGGTTGCCATTTCTTCCTCCAGGGGGCCTTCCTGACCCAGGGATTGAAACCGAGTCTCCTGAATTGCAGATGGATTCTTTACCACTGAGCCACCTGGGAAGACCAAGGTGAGCCCTAAGCACTTTGAAACATGAGTCCGCAGTGGAAGTGCAGAACCCTTCTGCAGCAGAGCCCACCCAGTGGGGATGAAGAGACCCACCCCCAACATAGCCCCTCACCACTGATGGAGGCACTGTCATCACAGAAGCTGGGAGAAAACATCCCAAGTGCTTGGGTTGGGGACCTCATCATCTTGGGGAATCCAGGAAGGAAGGGGCTACACCTGGGACTTTGGTGGGTATTGGTCTCTGTTTTCCCAGGGTTGGAGGGAAATGGGGGTAGGGAGAGGAGGCAATGGGCTCCTGGACTCTTCTCTTCCCAAGGGCTGGGATTCAGACAGAGGGTTATAGAGACTTCTGAGGCCTCTTAATACTGCTAGGCGTGGTGAGCTGAGTTTGGTGGTTGTATCCTACACATGTAGGGGGAGGAAGGGAGAAGAGGGGGAAAGATGAGTCAAAGTGAAGAAAGGATAGGGAGAATGTGGGGCCTCATGAAATGCAAACATTAAAAAAATGATGGTGGTCTTCCCTGGTGGTCCAGTGGTTAAGAATTTGCCTGCCAATGCAGGGGTCATGGGTTCAATTCCTGGTCTAGGAAAATTCCACATGCTGACGAGCAACTAAGTCCATGCACCACAACTACTGAAATCCACATGCTCTAGAACCCATGCTCCGCAACAAGAGAAGCCAGCACAATGAGAAGCCTACACCCTACAACAGAGAGTAGCCTCCTCACTGCAACTAGAGATTGCACGGCAACAAAACCCAGCAGAAACAAAATAAATAAAAAGGATGGCAGACCCTCACCATTGACATAGAGACTGTCCTGGTCCAGGGAGTAGGGGCCCAGCTGGGTGACACCGTGTGTCAGTTGACTCAGCTCCCAATACAGCTGCTCTCTGTCCAGCCCAGGGCCCACTGGATCAGGGCGGTGGGTGCAGACAGCATCCACTCCAGTGGCCGCTCCATTCTTTTCAGGCCTGGGAAGAGCAGCAGGAGAGGAGGTTGACAGTAAATGGAAACTCTAGGAGTAAGGGAGGGTATCAAGATCTCTGGGGATAGGACAGGAAGGGGCCAGGGGAAATGGGAAGGCTGGTAGAGAGGTGAGAAGTCAGACTTAGATTTTCTGAGAGCACAGACTTCCAGCCAACCTGGGACTTTAAGCAGAGTTGGTGTTGGGGGGAGGAAGTATTTCAATTAAATTGCAAATCTGAAGCCTGCTTCTTTCTGGGATGGGGACAAGAGAGCTCACACTGGAGACAGATGAAGAGCTGGATAGGTGAACAGCTGGAATTTGGGATTAAAGCAGGTTAAGAAGGCATGTTTCTCTTGAGAGAAATCATCAGGATAGAATTGAAAACCTAAAGGAAATGCCCTCATTGGTCAAGGGGAGGAGAGGGGGGGAATTCAGAAGGATGACCAGGCTAGGGGCTCAATCCTGCTGATAGTCTGCAGAATCTGGGGCCTGTTGGGGGAAGTCCTTGGTCCTTAAGTCGGTGACTCCTGAATACCACCTCAGCTGAGGATACAGGGAAGACAGGAAGGAGGAAGGTCAAACTCCTTGGGTCTGGGAGCACTTGAGGCAGCTCTGGCTGCCAATGCCAAGGTCTTACCTGAGTGCTGTCAGTCTGCAGCCTGAGTACAGGTGGCCCACACGGGTGTTCTTGAACAAGAGTCTGAGCTATAGAGGAGGGAGAGGGAGAATAGGAAGTGTGAGGGTTGGGAGACGGGCAGATGTGATATGGGTGTGGCTGGCATCCGTGGGAGCAAGGGTGAGGTAGGTGGGGCTTGTGTTTGGTGGGCGGGGCAGGAGTGAAGTGGGCGGGGCTCTCACCAGGTCCTGCAGGACTCTCTCCGTGTTGTTGAACTTCCAGGAACCAGGGCGATGCATGTCTTCCACATAGAGCAAGTTATTGATGGTGAAGTTGAGGGTGAATGGCACCAGGGCAGGGCTGGCTACTGTAGTAGGAGTTTGCGAGAGATATCCACTGAGCTTACCCTATGCTCAATAAGCTGGGGCATGGGTCATCCCATGTACGTGTCCTCAAAATTGGGGAGGGTCTTCCTCCAGCATGGGTAGTTTCCACAGGGAGATCCCAGACATCGCCCCCACTGGAAGCACCAGGGATAGTTATGAAAAAGTGCACTAAAGAGTAAATATTGGGTTGGCCCAAAAGTTCCTTCGGGTCTGTCCATGTGCTATAACAGAAGAACCCAAACAATTTTGGGGCCAACCCAATATATCCATAGGCAGGATGCAAGCATATCTGACTCTTCAGTTAACTAAAATTCCAGACAGATGTCCTGTTTTTTTTTTTTTTTTTTGAGCTTTTTTTAAAGAAACAATTATTTTTCTGAGATTCATCTACTTATTGTTTTTAAAATTTTGCTTGAAGAAATGCTTGCATTGCATTTTTATGGGTAAGACTCTGTTGTAAGTACCTTCCTTACATTTTAACTCATTTACTTCTTGAGGCAAAACCTTTGGAGGGAGATAGTATTCTTATCCCCATTTTACAGATGTAAAAACTCAAGGGAGGTTAAGTAATTTTCCCCAAGCCATTTAATCTATAAATGGCAGAGCATAGAATGAATTCAGCTGTGTGGTCCAGGAATCTGTGCTCCTAACCCCTCCACTTAGGACCACTGGCAAGTCCCACCTGTAGTGACCACTCATTCTGGCCTGAGTGGTCAGTGGTGAGAACTCCTTCGGATGCCCTAGCTGATGCGTATCTAGAGATTCAAGCAAGCCAGAGATAATGATATCTCAGACTCTCAGTCGGGTCAATGGGTGGTATTGAAATCTACTCTGGGCCAGTTGGAGGCCAGGAATGGGAAGCTGGCCTCTGATTGAGCCAGAGTCTGCCTAAGTCCCTGACCAGGACCTGTGAGACAGCTATACTTGTAGCTCATGCTATTCCTTTCTTTTCTGGAAATAAAAACTAAATTGCCTGAAAGACCCAACTCTTCTCACCACCAAATCTCACCCATGATAATGCTAATTATAATTCAATATTTACTTGCACATTCACATCTTTAGTCTCTGTCTTTCATGTTGGAAGGCCATCTAAGACTAGCCCTTTCTATTCTCTTTGCTGCTGTATCACCGGGGCCTTTTACATAGTAAGTGCTAAATAAATACTTATCAAATGAATGAATGAATGAATGAGTATGATGATCTCCAATGACCAAGATCTTTGCAGGAAAAAAGTGCAGAGAGGAAGCTCCTACCTGTAGAGACTGAGACGGGGGCCATAGAAGTCACTGGGAAGATGGTAGAGGTCGTGGCAACTGAGAAGAAAACACAGTAAGGCAAATATAGCAGTAGAGAGGGCTTCTCTAATCAAGGAGGGCCCATCATGGAACCTTAAGATCCTGTTCCTGTTCAGCCTAAGGGCTGTACTGGGCTTGTCTTTTCCCAGCTGGAGAATGAAAGTAGGGAAAGTCCAGAGATTTCCTGGTTCCTTCCACCTCTGGGTACATGGACTAAGGATAACAGGGAGGAAGGATGGGCCCCAAAGCAATGGGACATTAAGGCCCACAAATTACTACTCACTGCTGGGGGTGGAGTTCAGGGCCTGATGGGTATAGCCTGCAGAAAGAGAAGGAGACAAAAGATCAAGGTATAAGGATGGTGGGGTGGGAGTGGCAAGAATCTGGGGCAAGAATTTGAGTTTCTATGAATCTATTTATTTAATAGATTTAATTTATTTAATACCCACTGGTAAAGAATCTGCCTGCCAAGCAGGAGACACAGGTTCAATCCCTGGGTCAGGAGGATCCCCTGGAGAAGAAAATGGCAACCCATTCCAGTATTCTTGCTTGGGAAATCCCATGGACAGAGGAGCCTGGAAGGCTACAGTCCATGGGGTCGCAAAAAAGGTGGACATGACTTAGTGACCGAGTCACTATAACGGCGATTTATTTAAGTAGTGTTCATGGGGCACCCTCAAAGTGCAGACCGTATAGACAAACCTTAGAGAATGCAATGAAAACAGAGAGATTTTTTAATAGATTTTTAAAAAATGTGGACCACTTTTAAAGTCTTTTATTGAATTTGTTACAATATTGTTTCTGTCTTATGTTTTGGCTTTTTGGCCACAAGGCATGCAGGATCTTAGCTCCCTGACCAGGGGCCGAACCCTCACCCCCTGCATTAGAAGGTGAAATCTTAACCATTGGATCAGCAGGACAGTCCCAGGGGACTCTCTGGATCAGGTCATCTGTTGTTTATCCCTCTGCCATCTCTCCCCCTCACCCTCTCTGAGTGTCTGATCTCTCAATGTATCTCCAGAAATGCTGTGAATGAGGGAACAAACCAAAGTTGCAGGCTAGTTTGAGACAAGGTCAAACCCTTCCCGTACCGGGTAGGAGGACAGGTGATCTAAAATGTATGCCATGAGCCCAGGGCACGTGGTCTGCAGTGAGCCCCGCAAGGAACCAGGAGGAGGTCCTGAGTGTAGCTCATGGTATGGTGAATGGTGGGGAGGGACAGTTAGTGCGTCAGGGTTAAGGGAGATGTGGGGACCCAATATGAGTCAAGGATACTCTGGTGCAATAAAAGGGGTTTCAGGGGGTAGAGGCCATCAAGGATTCCCCATCAGCATCCTCTCATCAGGAGAGAAGGCCTTGAGGGTGGATTCAAGATAAAAAAAACCATGAGGGGCTTCCCTGGTGTCTCAGTGATACAGAATCCACCTGCCAGTGCAGGGGACATGGGTTCGACCCCAGGTCCTGGAAGATCCCACATGTTTTGGAGCAACTAAACCTGTGTGCCACAGCTATTAAGCCTGTGCTCTAAAGCCCGGGAGCCACTACTGTTGAGCCCAACTGCCGCAACTACTGAAGCCCGTGTGCCCTAGAGCCTGTGCTCTACAACAAGAGAAGCCACTGCAACGAGAAGCCTCAACTAGAGAGTAGCCCCCGCTCAACTCAACTTGAGAAAGCCCACAGAGCAAAGACCCAGCATAGGCAATAGATAAACATTTTCTTTTTAAAAAAGAAGAAACCATGAAGCCAAGATCTGAATCAACACACCCAGAGCACACAGCCAAGCCTCTAAGGGCAAGACAGGGAGTGTGATCTCAAGTCTGAGCGGCTCACCATTGACGTAGAGACTCTCCCTGTCCAGGGTGTAGGGACCCAGCAGGGTGACGCCATGGGTCAGGTGGCTCAACTCCCAGTACAGCTGCTCTCTGTCCAATCCAGGGCCTTTGGGGTCAGGGCGATGCATGCAGATGGCATCCACTCTGGTGGCTGCGCCATCCTTCTCAGGCCTGTGTAAAAACCTCCATATGGTTGGTCCAACTAGCTCTCCATCTGTCCATCCTGCCTTCCCTCTCTTTGCCACCCCTAAGGCAGAAACCTCAGAAGCCTGAATTAACAAGAAAGCTGCTGGGATCACCCTCTGTGTTTTTTCAGTCTTCTAATTTTACTGAGACTTTCAATGGCTAAGTCAAAGATCTCTCTTGGTAAATGTCACATTGCACTTGAAAATATTTGGGTTATTTTCAAATATCTTTGGATATTGATTTCTAACATAATTCCACAGTGATAAGAGAACAGACTCTGTATGATTTCAATACCTTTAGGTTATGAAATTTTTGCACCTTGTTTTATGTCCCTGGATATGTTCCAGTGTCTCCCAGTATATAGTCTATGGGAATTTGAATAGAATTTGTATCCTACTGTTGTGTGAAAACTGTATAAATCTTAATATCACATTCCTATAGGTAATTATTCCCTGGAGAAGGGCATGTCAACCCACTCCAGTATTCTTGCCTGGAGAATCCCATGGACAGAGGAGCCTGGTGGGCTACAGTCTATGGGGTTGCAAAGAGTCAGAGACAACTGAAGTGACTTAGCACACACACACGCACATGTAATTACTATACCTACACCGTATATAATATAATATATACCGGGCTTCTCAGGTGACATTAGTGATAAAGAAGGTTTTTTATTATGTCTCCTGCCAGTGCAGTAGACATAAGAGGTGCAGGTTCAATCCCTGGGTGGGGAAGATCCCCTGGAGTAGAAAGTGGCAACCCCTCCAATATTCTTGCCTGAAAAATCCCATGGACAGAGAGCCTGGCAGGCTATAGTCCATGGGGTCACAGAGGGTCAGACACGACTGAGGGACTGAGCACACACCTTGCAAGGACGTAATGCAGGCAGTGGAGGCAGTGCTGTTTAAGGGCTAGGAGCTTGGCTCTAAACCTGAAATGCTGGGGTTGTTCTGTGTGACCTTCACAAATGACTTAATCCCTCTGAGCCTCAGTTTCTCCTTTTGTTCTTGCTTCCTGAGTGTAGGGAGAAGACTGATGATTAAATATAAAGTAGCAGCACACTGCCTTGGTCTTAGCACTTGTTAGTTGCTGGTGTTATTGTTGTTATTAATACTTAGTATCCATGAACAGTAGTCATTCTAAGCGTGAGTGAAGTCAGGGAGCTGGTAGATTATGGTCCCATTAACCTGTTGGCTGTGTTGTTGGGGAGGGTCTTACCTGAGCAAGGCTAGTCTGCAGCCCGAATAGAGGGATCCCAGACTGCTGCTATTCTTGAACATGTGTTTGAGCTATTAAAAAGGAGAAGGGAGTTGAGAAGGAACCGCTGAGAGAGGCCAGGAGGAGCTGGGATATAGGTGGACTAATAGGTTGGGTGGGTGGGGCTGGCACTAGTGGGCGGAGCTGGGGCAAAGTGGGTGGGACTAGTGTTAGTGGGTGAGGCTGGCATTGATGGGCAGGGCTCTCACCAGACCCTTCAGGATCAACTCGGTGGTGTTGAATTTCCAGGAGCCAGGGCGCTGCATGTCCTCCTCGAAGGTTAGGTTGGTGATGGTGAAGTTGAGGGTGAAAGGCATCAGAAGAAGGACTTCTGCTGCAGCAGGGGAAGGAAAAAGACCACTCCTGAGTCAGACCTGGGCTGAGATCTAAGATAACTTCCAGGGACAGAAATGGAGGGCCCAGATCTGAGGAAGCAAAGATTCCTAGCTGGCAGGCCATCGTAGGACCAGAGACAGAGGCTAAATAAGGGGCAAAGCAAAATGCTGTTAAATGCAGTAGGGTGCACATTCCTTAGGATGACTATTATTTTTTTAAAAAAGAAAGAAAAAGAAATTTTGGGAATTCCCTGGCAGTCCAGTGGTTAGGACTCCACCTAGTCTTTCACTGCTGAGGGCCCAGGTTCAATTCCTGGTTAGGGAACTAAGGTTCGGCAAGCCATGCCATGTTAAAAAAAGATACTGTTGGTGAGGATATGGAGAAATTGAATCCTTATGCATTGTTGGTGGAAAAGCTGGTGGCGTTGCTATAGAGAACAGTTTGGTGGTTCCTCATAAAGTTAATTCACTCCTAGGTATGTACACCCAAAGAACTGAAAACAGGGACTTGGAGACTTGAAAACAACTGTTCACAGCCACAGCATTTACAGTAACCAAAAAGTGGAAGAGACCTAAGTATCCATTAACAGATAAATGGATAAAGAAAACATGGTATATACAATGGAATAGTATTCAGCTATAAAAGGAATTTAGGAAGTCAAGAGATACCTGGAGTAACAGGCAAATTTGGCCTTGAAGTACAAAATGAAGCAGGGCAAAGGCTAACAGAGCTTTGTCAAGAGAATGCACTGGTCATAGCAAACACCCTCTTCCAACAACACAAGAGATGATTCTACACATGGACATCACTAGATGGTCAATACTGAAATCAGATTGATTATATCCTTTGCAGCCAAAGATGGAGAAGCTCTATATAGTCAGCAAAAACAAGACCAGGAGCTGATGTGGCTCAGATCATGAACACTTTATTGCCAAATTCAGACTTAAATTTAAGAAGGTAGGGAAAAACCACTAGACCATTCAAGTATAACCTAAATCAAATCCCTTACGATTATACAGTGGAAGTGACAAATAGATTCAAAGGATTAGATCTGATAGACAGAGTTCCTGAAGAACTATGGATGGAGGTTCATGACATTGTACAAGAGCAGTGATCAAGACCATCCCCAAGAAAAAGAAATGCAAAAAGGCAAAATGGTTGTCTGAGGAGGCCTTACAAATAGCTGAGGAAAGAAGAGAAGTCAAAGGCAAAGGAGAAAAGGAAAGATATACCCATTTGAATGCAAAGTTCCAAAGAATAGCACAGAGAGATAAGAAAGCCTTCCTCAGTGATCAATGCAAAGAGGTAGAGGGAAACAATAGAATGGGAAACACTGGAGATCTCTTCAAGAAATTTAGAGATACCAAGGGAACATTTCATGCAAAGATGGGCACAGTAAAGGACAGAAATGGTATGGACCTAAAAGAAGCAGAAGATATTAAGAAGAGGTGGCAAGAATACATAGAAGAACTATACAAAAAAGATCATCATGACCCAGATAACCACGATGGTGTGATCACTCACCTAGAGCCAGACATCCTGGAATGTGAAGGCAAGTGCGCCTTAGGAAGAATCATTATGAACAAAGCTAGTGGAAGTGATGGAATTCCAGTTGAGCTATTTCAAATCCTAAAAGATGATGCTGTTACAGTACTGCACTCAATGTGCCAGCAAATTTGGGAAACTCAGCAGTGGTCACAGGACTGGAAAAGGTCAGTTTTCATTCCAATCCCAAAGAAAGGCAATGCCAAAGAATGCTCAAGCTACCGCAAAATTGCACTCATCTCACACACTAGTAAAGTAATGCTCAAAATTCTCCAAGCCAGGCTTCAGCAGTATGTGAACCGTGAACTTCCAGATATTCAAGCTGGATTTAGAAAAGGCAGAGGAAGCAAAGATCAAACTGCCAACATCTGTTGGATCGTTGAAAAGGCAAGAGAGTTTCAGAAAAACATCTACTTCTCCTTTATTGACTATACCAAAGCCTTTGACTGTGTGGATCACAACAAATTGTGGAAAATTCTTAAAGAGATAGGAGTATCAGACCACCTTACCTGCCTTCTGAGAAATCTGTATGCAGGTCAAGAAGCAACAGTTAGAACAGGACATGGAATAACAGATTGGTTCCAAATAGGAAAAGGAGTACATCAAGGCTGTATATTGTCACCCTGCTTATTTAACTTAAATGCAGAATTTATCATGTGAAATGCTGGGCTGGATGAAGCACAAGCTGGAATCAAGACTGCTGGGAGAAATATCAATAACCTCAGATATGCAGATGACACCACCCTTATGGAAGAAAGCTAAGAACTAAAGAGCCTCTTGATGAAAATGAAAGAAGAGAATGAAAAAGCTGGCTTACAACTCAACATTTAGATAGCTAAGACCATGGCATCCAGTCCCATCACTTCATGGCAAATAAATGGGGAAACAATGGAAACAGTGACAGACTTGATTGTTTTGGGCTCCAAAATCACTGCAGATGGTGACTGCAGCCATGAAATTAAAAGACACTTGCTCCTTGGAAGGAAAGCTATGACCAACCTAGATAGCATATTAAAAAGCAGAGACATTATTTTGCCAATAAAGGTCTGTCTAGTCAAAGCTATAGTTTTTCCAGTGGTCATGTATGGATGTGAGAGTTGGACTATAAGGAAAGCTGAGCACCAAAGAATTGATGTTTTTGAGCTGTGGTGTTGGAGAAAACTCTTGCGAGTTCCTTGGACTGAAAGGAGATCCAATCAGTCCATCCTAAAGGATATCAGTCCTGAATATTCACTGGAAGGACTGATACTGAAGCTGAAGCTCCAATACTTTGGCCATCTGATACAAAGAACTGACTCATTGGAAAATACCCTGATGCTGGGAAAGATTGAAGGTGGGAGGGGAAGGGGACGACAGAGGATGAGATGGCTGATGGCATCACCGACTAGATGGACATGAGTTTGAACAAGCTCTGGGAGTTGGTGATGGACAGGGGGGCCTGGCATGCTGCAGTCCATGGAGTTGCAGAGTCGGACACGACTGAGAGACTGAACTGAACTGAACTGATAAAAGGAATGAACTTGTTATACTTCTACAACATGGATGAATCTTAAAAACATTATGCTAAGTGAAATAAATCACACATGAATAGACAAATACTGTATGATTCCCCTCACATAAAGTTACCTAGATTAAGTAAATTCACAGAGGCAGAAGAGAGAATAGAGGTTACCAGGGCTGGGCATGGGGGTTAAGGGGATTTAATGTTTAATGGGTTTGGAGTTTCTGTTTGGGATGCTGCAAATTTTCTGGAAATGGATGGTGGTGATGACTGTACAATATTGTGAATAAACACTTAAAAATGGTAAATTAAAAAAATTTTAAATAGTAAATTCTATTGGTTCTATAGTAAATTCTCTCAGCCCCTCACCAGTCATGTGACCAGGGGCACGTTACTTAACTTGTCTGCCTATCTCCACTTCTTTATCTGTAAAATGGGGAGAATTATGCATTGTAGAGAAATTATGAAGGTTAAGTGACCGTTAAAAGAGTCTGCACATTTCAAGGATATTATGCTGAATGAAAGGAGCCAATCCTCAAAGGTTACATGTACTTATATAACATTCTCGAAATAACAAAATTATAGAGATGGAAAACAGATTAGTAGTTGCCAAGGGTTCGAGTGGGAAAGATTGTTGTTTGTCGTGTCTGACTGAGACCCCATGGACTGTAGTCCTCCAGGCTCTTCTGTCCTTGGGATTCTCCAGGCAAGAATACTAGAGTGGGTGGCCATTTCCTTCTCCAGGGGAGCCTCCTGACCCCAGGATCAAACCCAGGTTTCCTGAATTGCAGGCAGATTCTTTACTGTCCATCACAAGGGAAGCCCTTATGGAGGGGGTGAGGGACTAAAATCTTATTCCCTCTGCCTAGCACAGAACACATATCCAATAAATATTTGTCACACTAAAATCCTTGGTACTCCCTGTGGTAGGTGTTTTATGCACATTTTCTTTCTTTTTACATTAATTTTTTAATTGGCATATAGTTGATTTACTCACATTTTTATTTCACTTTCACAACGACTACCAAGTATTATTATTCTTACTTGGCGGGTGAGGAAACTGAGGCACTGAGAGGATAAGTAAATTATGCATGGTCATCAGAGCTGGATGGATGAAGAATTCATATTTCATGCCCTTGAGGAATTTAGAGCAGTGCAGGGGCAGCCCATGGTAGTTCTCATTGTTTCACGGCAGCTTGTCTCTGAAACCCAAGGGTCCTAGCTTTGAGGCTTCCTAGAAGGATCTGGGGGCTTTCCTGGTGGCTCACACAGTAAAGAATTCACCTGCAATGCAGGAGACCTGGGTTCGATCCTTGGGGTGGGAAAATCCCTGGAGGAAGGCATGGTCACCCACTCCATTCTTGCCTGGAGAATCCCATGGACAGAGGAGCCTGGTGGGCTACAGTCCATGGGGTCGCGAACAGTCGACTGAGTGACTGAGTGACTAAGCACACACAGCAACAGAAAGATCTGGAGAAAGAAGTCACCTACCTGTGGAGCTAGGGAAGTGGGTTGGCACCATGGAGGTCCCTGGGAAGGTTGGGGAGGTCCCAGCAGCTGAGGAGAAATGGTCCGGAGTGAGAATAGGGATTCCAAGCGGTGCACGGATGCCACCACATGTATCTTTCCAGTCCAATTGGAGCCACTGTACGTAGCGGGCATTGGATGAGACACCCGGGTCCTCCCATATCTCTACTCCCCGAGGCTCTGGAAGGAGGGGATCAGTGTTTGTCCACCAGGGGCCTGGAGCACAGGGTTATCAAGGTCTTGAGTACTCACCACTGGTGGTGGAGGCTGAGGTCCATTGGGTGTAACCTGCAATGAGAAACGGAGACAGGATTGGGATGCAAGCAGGAAAGAGATGGCCAAGATAGAGCTCAAGGACCAACACCTCCCACCCTCGACTGAGACTTCAAGTTGCAAAGCAACAGTTATGATGGAGGAACAACCGTATCTTGTTCTTAAAAGGCTTGTGACCCCATGTGACCCCTTAAAAGGCTATAGACCACCAGGCTGAGAAATCAAAGATCCAATATATGTCTTCACGGGTTCACAATTTACTGTTGTTTTTTAATCACTAAGTCATGTCCAACTCTTTGCAACCCCATGGACTGTAGTCCACCAAGCTCCTCTGTCCATGGGATTTCCCAGGCTAGAATATGAGAGTGAGTTGCCATTTCCTGCTCCAAGGGATCTTCCGGATAGAGATGTGTCTCCTGCCTTGGCAGGTGGATTCTTTACCACTCAGCCACAAGGGGAGCCCTTGCAATTTATTTGGGAAGATAAATACACTGACATTTCTAGAACGTGGGCTCTAAATTTGTGCTTTTCTAGAGGAGATTTTGAGATATTGCCAGGGGGAAGATGAATGGCCAGACTCTTGGGTCCCCATTGGCTACAGGCAGATTGATAGTATCTTTCATCTTCTTTTTTTAAAATTTATTTATTTGGTTACACCAGGTCTTAGTTGTAGCATGTGGGATGAAGTTCCCTGTTAGGAGCAGAGTTAGTTGCTCTATTGTGTACAACTCTTTGCAATTCCCATGGACTGTAGCCAGCCAGGCTCTGCTGTCCATGGGATTCTCCAGGCAAGAATACTGCAATGGGTTGCCATTTCCTTCTCCAGGGGGATCTTCCCAATCCAGAGATGGAAGCTGGGTCTCCTGCATTGCAGGCAGTTTCTTTAGCATCTGAGCCACCAGGAAAGTTTCCTGACCAAGGATCAAACCTGGGACACTTGCATTGGGAATGGAAGTTCTAAGTCTCTTTCATCTTCTGGAGAAAGGCTCTGTGCCTCAGACAAGTTTATAAATCAAAGTCCTGGAATGCAGGAATAGCCCATGGGCTTTCTTGAGTCATCAAGAGAGATTGCTCAAGTGGGAAATGATACACAGGATGGGTCCTGTGGCAAACTGGAGAATCCCATCCCTTCTGGGAGGGCAGAGCATCAGCTTCAACATGTGGTTACAAAAAGGACACTCAGATTTTGCCCATCTCTGACAGTGAAAGTATTTGATGAATGTCTGTCCTCTATTATGTCTAAGATGGAGAAAATGATTCTTTCTAGAGTTTTGATCATTAAATGGCAGGACTCATGGCATACAGTTAGAATGCAAAGGCAATCCATAAGTGATCTATGTGTATGTATAAGGGCATTTTAAAATTTTATTTTATATTGGTGTGAAAATGTGAAGTCGCTCAGTCATGTCTGACTCTTTGTGACCCCTATACAGTCCATGGAATTCTCCAGGCCAGAATACTGGAGTGGATAGCCTTTCCCTTCTCCAGGGGATCTTCCCAACCCAGGAATCGAACCCAGGTCTCCCACATTGCAGGCGGATTCTTTACCAGCTGAGCCACCAGGGAAACCCATATGAGTGTAGTTGATTTGCAATGTTGTGTTGGTTTTGGGTGTGTAGTGGGGGTGATTCAGTTACACACACACACACACATATATATATCCACTCTTTTTTAGATTCTTTTCCCATGTGGGTCATTACAGAGTATTGAGTGGAGTTCACTGGGCTGTACAGTGGGTCCTTGTTGACTTTCTATTTTTTATATAGTAGTATGTGTATGTTAACTCCAGATTTCTAATTTATCCATCCTCCCCCTTTTTTTGCATAAGTGTTTAACTGGAAATTTTCTGTGTGCAAAATTTAATCCCTCTATATGAAACTTTTATCCCAATTTTACTGACAAAGAAACTGAGGCTTAGAGGGATTAAATAAATTATTCTAAGTCACAAGATTGAATTTATCCCAAATCTGTGGAGTTCCATTCCTTCTTTCACACCATCCTTTACCTTAGAACTACTCAGTCGTGTCAGACTCTTTTTGATCCCATGGACTATACAGTCAATGGAATTCTCCAGGCCAGAATACTGGAAGGGGTAGCCTTTCCCTTTTCCAGGGGATCTTCCCAACCCAGGGATCGAATCCAGGTCTCCCACATTGCAGGCAGATTCTTTACCAGCTGAACCACCAGGGAAGTCCAAGAATACTAGAGTGGGTCCTCTCCAGTTGATCTTCCTGACCCAGGAATTGAATCAGGGTCTCCTGCTTTGCAGGAAGATTCTTTACCAGCTGAGCTACCAGGGAAGCCCACTTAGAACTATTCATAAAAACCTAAGAAGGGCTTCCCAGGTGGCTCAGTGGTAAAGAATCTTCCTGCCAGTGCAGGAGATGAGGGTTCGATCCCTGGGTTGGGAAGATCCCTGGAGGAGGAAATGGAAACCCACTCCAATATTCTTGCCTGGGAAATCCTATGGACAAAGGAGCCTGGCAGGCTACATACAGTCCATGGGGTTGCAAAGAGTCTGACACAACTTAGCAACTAAAATAGCAATAACGACCTAAGAAAGATAACACTGTTGGAAATAGCTGATATGCTTTAAAACAAAAAACCTTTAAAATATGTTAACATTATTTAGATGGAATATTACACTGGTTTGTCATCTGAAAAAAAAAAAAAAAAAAGATGCTCACCATTGACATAGAGGCTGTCCTTGTCCAAAGTGAAGGATCCCAGCTGGGTGACACCATGAGTCTCATGGCTCAGTTCCCGGTACAGCCTCTCTCGGTCTAGTTTAAGGCCCATGGGGTTAGGTCGGTAGGTACAGACAGCATCAACTCCAGTGGCTCTTCTGTTTTTTTCAGGCCTGGGTAGGGTAGGACACAGGCATAGGGAGGTGGGAATTCCAGAAAAGGGCACTGGAAAGCCTCACTGAGGGAAGGAACTGAGAAGGGAAAACTGGAATGGTTTTGGTGTTGAGGGAGAATTGGAAATGATTATGCCAGCCAAGGTCCCTGAACACAGAGGATGTAGCATCTAGAAATGCTGATATTTGTGCTAAGCTGGCACTCATAACAAGGCATCACACACCATAACAACAAAAGCAGGACAGAGGGGTTGGAAGGAAGGAATCTGAGGGTTCAACAAGGTTAAAAAAGGCGATGTCAAATTCCTTAAATTCCAGCCTTGCCACTCAACTGCTGAGTGACTTTGGCTAAGTCTCTCAACCTCTCTGTGGCTCAATTTTTTTCATTCATTAAATGAGGTAGTAGTATAGACCTCACAGTACTTAGCACTCAGCTCAATAAAGGCAGCCAAGTTTACTACATATTAATAGGGCCAGTGTTCTTGGTGAATGGACCCTGTGATGAGAGAGACTGAGTTTTTTGAAACAGTGAGGTCAAGCTGCCAGTCTAGGGTGGAGGTGAGATGGGGGACGGTATCCCAGAGCCAAAAATATCTCAGTGGATCAATGGAATCAGTGGAAATGGGAAGACCTAGAATCATGTCTGGAGGGCAAGAGTGACTATCTTCGGAGCTGGGGGCATTCCATTCTCTGACAAAAGGTCAGTGACTGGGAGATGTCACCCAAGGGAGTAGGCTACCCTGAGTATACATATGGGGTTTTCCACATGCTGAATTTATTCTCAGTAATTGAATATATAAAACATTGTAGGGCTTCCCTGGTGGCTCAGGAGTAAGGAATCTGCCTGCTAATACAGGAGACAAGGTTGTTTGATCCCTGATACAGTAAGATTCCGCATGCCGTGAAGCATCTAAGTCTGTGCGCCACAACTACTGAGCCTGTGCTCCAGAGAGTAGCCCCCACTTGCCACAACCAGAGAAAGCCCATACACAGCAACAAAGATCCAGCATAGCCAAAAATAAATAAATATAATTATTAAAAAAGATTGTGAATAATTTATTGCATGCATAGATATAATGATGCAACCTCTACAGCAAGCTTTCTTAACCTCGGCACCATGAACTTTTCAGGTCAGGCAATTCTTTGCCTTCAGAGACTGTCCTCTGTATTGTAGGATATTTAGCAGCATCCCTGGCCTCATTCACTAGATGCCCTCACTAGTAACCTCCACTCTTGAATTGTGACAACCAAAAAAATGTCTTGGATTTCCCTGGTGGCACAGTGGATAGGAATCTGCCTGCTAATGCAGATCCCAGGGTTTGATCCCTGGTTTGGAAAGATTTCACCTATTGCAGGGCACCTAAACCTGTGGACTACAACTGCTGAGCCCTTGCTCTAGAGCCCAAGAGCCATTAACTACTGAGCCTGAGTGTTGCAACTGCTGAAGCCCTTGCACGTACAGCCTGTGCTCCACAACAAGAGGAGCCACTTCAGTGAGAAGCCTTTGCACCACCATTAGCGAGTAGCCCCCACTCACCGCAACTAGAGAAAAGCCTGCACAGAACAACGAAGACCCAGCACAGCCAAAAAGAAATAAATAAGTAAAATGATTTTTACAATGTCTCTAGATATTGCCAGATATCCCCTGGGAGTGAAATCACTCTTGGTTGAAACCTACTGCTCTCTAGTGGTGAAGCTGACATGACTATTTGGTTCCTTGATGAGTTCCAGAAGAAAGGTCTTTCTGAAAAGTTCTACCTTCTCTTCCTGGGAAGGAGAATCTAAGGATTTTGCATTTTCTGGTCAGAAACACAGTGTGAGGCAGGGTGAGAGCTGGTGGTCAGCTGGCCCTGGGATAGTGGGTATAAGTTGTGAGGCTCTAGGTCTTGGTCAGCACCCCACCCTCTTCCCCTCATTACCCGGGGGTCTACTCTGGAGTTCTCACCTGAGCAAGGTCAGTCGGCAGCCAGAATACAGGAGTTCAATACTGCTATTCCGGAACAAGGGTTTAAGCTGGGGATGAAAGAAAGGGAAGTGAGCATATGATGCTCAAGGGTCTGGGCAGGACGCAGGTAGGCACTGGAGGGGTTCTCACCAGGCGATTCAAGATCCTTTCCATGGTGTTGAATAGCTCAGATCCTGGGGGACTCATGTTGTCTGTGTAGTTCAGGTTGGTGATGGTGAAGTTGAGGGTGAAAGGCACCAGAGACGGGCTCATGCCTGCCGTGGGAAGGGAGAGAAGGGTTCATTATGACCTCTGGCTGGGATGGCTGTAAACAGTGGGTCCAGAGCTGTCACCTTAGCCTCAGCGTCCAGGGAGTCAGGCTTGAGATATCCAACCCGTGTCACCCTTGCATCCAGCCAGACTTAGAGAAGGCGAGGGGCCTCCGTACCGGAAGGACAATTTTAGCTGGAAAAAGAACCGCAACTCTTTTCAGCCTGATACGTTTGAAGATAAACAGCTATTAGATATTTCTGGGGGAGGAAGAGAAGCAAAGTCACTCGATCACCTCCAGCGGCAGAGACCTCCCATAGTCTCTGACTTCATCAGGAGAGACTGTGCAACTACTGAGTGGTCAAGACCGTCCCCCTCATGAAAGTGACCCCTCCTTCTTTGTCAATAACCATCGTTGAAGAGTGCATGTTATTTTTTAGTCAATAGTTTCAAGCTGAAGTACAGTTATTTACAATGTTGTGTGAATTTCTGCTGTATAGCAAAGTGAAAAAGTTGAAGCCATGGTGGCTGAAACTTTCCCAAACTTCTTTAAAACATGCATTTTCAGATTCAGGAAATTTTATAAAATCCCAAAGAGGAGAAACTCAAGGAAAACCATGCTCAGATTCATCATGATCAAACCGTTGAACACCAAAGATGAAGAAGAAATTGTGGATACATCTAGAGACAAATGACAGCGTCAGTCATGGGGTGACTTGACTTATAGCACATGTTACATTTCAGACATGTTATATAAACAGTTAAGTTGATCAGGGTGGAGCAGTGAGGAAGCAGAAAGCATGCATCCTGCCTATAACGTGTAAAAAGTTTGCAGTGTCTTGACTTGCAAAACACAGAATTCCTGAAGGCAGAATTCAAATTACGAACCATAGTTTGTATCTCATAACTCTGGATTCACATTTGTATCTCCTTAACTCTGGATTAAGGTTCAAGGATGCTTACCCTCCGCCATGACCTGTATAGTCAAAGCTATGGTTTTGTCATGTATAGATGTGAGAGTTGGACCATAAAGAAGGCTGAGCACCAAAGAATTGATGTTTTCAAATTGTGGTGCTAGATAAGACTCTTGAGAGTCCCTTGGACAGCAAGGAGATGCTTGCGGAAACTCAAAACAGTCAATACTAAAGGAAATCAGTCCTGAATATTCATTGGAAGGACTGATACTGAAACTGAAGCTCCAGTACTTTGGCTACCTGATGAGAAGTGCTGACTCTTTGGAAAAGACCTTGATGCTGGGAAAGATTGAAGGCAGGAGGAGAAGCGGGCAACAGAGGATGAGATGGTTGGATGGCATTACTGATTCAATGGACATGAGTTTGAGTAAAGTCTGCGAGATAGTAAAGGACAGGGAAGCCTGGCGTGCTGCAGTCCATGGGGTTGCAAAGAGTCAGATACCACTTAGTGACTGAACAACAATTCTCACTCTGGGCATGATAAAGACCCAAAGACTCAAATTAAAAAAAAAAAATCTTGGGCCTTTCCTGGTTTAAGAATCCACCTGTCAGTGTAGGGGACACAGGTTCGATCCCTGGTCTGCGAAGATTCCACATGCCTGGGAGCAACTAAGCCTGTGAGCCACAACTACTGAGCCCATGCACCTAGAGCTTTTACTTTGCTACAAGAGAAGCCACTGCAATGAGGAGCCATTCCACTGCAACACAAGAAAGCCCGCGTGCAGCAACGAAGATCCAGGGCAGTGAAAAAAAAAAAAAACCAAAACCAAAAACTTAAGGGCTGGGGTAAGACAGGTTTTATGGTATAAACCAAGTCCCTGTACCAGGTACCTGGAAATTCAGGAGCCCTCAGATGAGAATATGGAGCAAGAATCAACTCAAGACTAAGATCCTATTTTCTGGATGTTCAAATACAATCCACAAATTCGAACCTATACTGAGATTGCTATATTCATCCAATCAATACATATAAGGTGAATGCTGATCAGGTGTTAAGCTTTAGGGTGACAAACACACAAAGACTGAATAAAGCAAACTGGGGTAAATTCCATGCAAGAAATACTCAAGGTGATATAATAGAGAAAGACCCGTGAGCCAGGTATGGATTCAGGAGAAATGCTGTATCATTTAAGTGATTTTGGAAGGTCTTTCAGTGAAGGTGGTGATCAAGCTGAAATGTGAAAGTTAAATACGTTGCTAGGCATACCTCACGGAGAAGGCACTGGCACCCCACTCCAGTACTCTTGCCTGGAAAATCCCAGGGACCGAGGGGCCTGGTGGGCTGCAGTCCATGGGGTCGCTGAGTCAGACACGACTGAACAACTTCACTTTCACTTTTCACTTTCATGCATTGGAGAAGGAAATGGCAACCCACTCCAGTGTTCTTGCCTGGAGAATCCCAGGGACGGGGGAGCCTGGTGGGCTGCCGTCTATGGGGTCGCACAGAGTCAGACACGACTGAAGCAACCTACCTAGGCATACCTCATCTCCAGAAAGGGCTACTAAAGAGGCAAGACAGAGGTTAGGACAGTAGAAGAACAGACAAGCCTCTGATGTGGCCAAAGCTTAGAAAGCGTGAGAGAAAATGTGGGACAGGATGAGGCTGGGTGGCCATTAGGGACCAGACAGTGCAGAGTTGAAGTTTCCTAGGTCCCAGAGAGCAGGTCCTACCTGTAGAGCTGAGGATGGGGGACAGAGATGTGGAGGATTCCAGAGAGAATGTAGAAGTCACTGGAGCTGAGGAAAAAAAATGGGGAAAATGATTGAGTTCCATCTGGAATAGATTGTAGAAGCAGAAATTTTTCATTGGAATTTGTATTTCTAACTTAATTTTTTATTTGATGTGGACCATTTTTGAAGTCTTTATTGAATTTGTTATAATATTGCTTCTGCTTTAGTATTTTGGTCATGAGGCATATGGGATCTTCTACAGGTGGCTCAGTGATAAAGAATCCACTTGCTAGTGCTGGAAACGCAGGAGATGCAGGTTCAGTCCTTGGGTTGGGGAGATCCTCTAGAGAAGGGCATGGCAACCCGCTCCAGTATCCCTGCCTGGACAATCCCATGGACAGAGGTGCCTGTTGGGCTATAGTCCATGGGGTCACAAAGAGTTGGACACAACTGAGCAAGCATGCAGGCTCCCCGACCAGGGATCAAACCCACACACTCTGCACTGGAGGCGAAGTCTTAACCACTGGACCAAGAGGGAAGTCCCTGTGTTTCTATCTCGACTCAGAACAAGAACTTGGGTAGGTTAGGAGCTGCTCTGAGGCTACGGCTGGGCATTTAGGGACGAGGCATTGGGAATTTCTCTCTTGAAAGATGTGCTCTGGGGAATAAGGGTCCAGCGGGCATTGAAGAGACACAGTTTGAAATACTCACTGCTGGTGGTGGGCATCCAGTACTGACGGTTATAACCTGCAGAAATGGAGAAAAGAGTACAGAAGGACTGTTATGATGTTAAGGAGTTGGATGGCAGACCTAGAAATGAAATTAACAAATTCCCTGAGATCTGCGTGAACAATAATGGTTACATCTTATTCTGTGACCTGTGCCTTGTCCTTTGAAAATAACAACAAACATCCTTACTATTGTTATTGCTAAAGTGTTTTAAATTAATTTTTTATTGGAATATAGTTGCTTTACAATGTTGTGTTAGCTTCGACTGTATACAGATACAGAAAACAAACGTATAGATGTTGTTCAGTCACTAAGTTGTGTCTGACTCTCTGCAGCAGCATGGACTGGAGCACATTAGGCTTTCCTGTCCTTCACTATCTCCCAGAGTTTGCTCAGACACATGTCCATTAAGCCAGTAATGCCATCCAACCAATGTATGAACACCAAGGGGGAAAGGCAGAATGGGAGGAATTGGGAGATAGGGATTGACCTGTATACACTATTGATACTATGTATAAAACAGATAACTAATAAGAACCTACTTTATAGCACAGAGAACTCTACTCAAGGTGCTTTCGTGACCTGAATGGGAAGGAAGTCCAAAAAGGAGGGGATATACGAATATGTATGGCTGATTCATTTTGCTGTACAGTAGAAATTATTGCCAAAACTAAAATGCATTAATAATATCTGGCTCTATGTATTGGGAATGCATCAGAAGTAATGCTAAACACTATAAAGATAATGGGGCAAATTTATGAATGAGTGTGTGTTCCAAGCCTTTGCTCTCTCAATCTCTAAAGACAATTTTGTCCTTGCTCTTTCACCTTCTCTGCCACTACAAAATTTTTATGATAGTATGGTCTTTTCTGGCTTAGTTTCTGTTTTTTTTTCTTTGAGTGTTGTGTGTGTGTGTGTGATGTAGAATTGACAAAATTGTGGCAGGTGGGGAGAGCGGTATGTGGTGATAAAGGTACAGTGAGATGGAAGAAAGGGGATGCATGCGGTTCAAAATAGAGAAAATTTGGATCTGGGGTTGGGTAGTGAGAAAGAGGGAGAAGGCAATGGCACCCCACTCCAGTACTCTTGTCTGGAAAATCCCATGGACGGAGGAGCCTGGTAGGCTGCAGTCCATGGGGTCGCTAAGAGTTGGACACGACTGAGCGACTTCACTTTCACTTTTCACTTTCATGCATTGGAGAAGGAAATAGCAATCCACTCCAGTGTTCTTGCCTGGAGAATCCCAGGGATGGGGGAGTCTGGTAGGCTGCCGTCTATGGGGTCGCACAGAGTCGGATACGACTGAAGTGACTTAGCAGCAGAGGCAGCAGTGAGAAAGAGAACAGACTCAAAAGTCAGACGAATGGTAGAAAGATTGGAGCCTGAAAGAAACTGGGGAAAAGAGAATTTCTTTTTTTTTTCAATGATGATGCACTTTATTTTTTTAACTTTTTATTTTGTATTGGTGTATATTGGATTAACAATGTCATGATAGTTCCAGACAAACAGTGAAGGGACTCAGCCATACATATACATGTATCCATTCTCCCCCAAACTCCCCTCCCATCTAGCCTGCTACATAACATTGAGCAGAGTTCCCTGTGCTATACAGTAGGTCCCTGTTGGTTATCCATTTAAAATATAGCAGTGTGTACATGTCCATCCCCAACTCCCTAGCTGTCCCTTTCACCCATCCTCTGACCCTACCCCGGCAACCATAAGTTCATTCTCTAAGTCTGTGAGTCGAGAAGAGAATTTTTTTATGATGTTCCCTCCATCATGGAATGCATGTCTCTGATACTCTCTGGGAGATGCGAGTGAAGGCTGGACTAAGGGGAGCTCCGTGATTTACTTGGATTGTTGCTAGATCATCTCATTTGATTGTCAGGACAATCCTGTGTGGTATGTGTGTTTAGTCCATTCTATAGATGGGGCCTTAGAGCCTGGAGAGGTCACATGGCTTGTCCAGCGTCACATAAAACAGAGGTCTGTCACTCATCAATCTCCATGCTATTAATATGCTTTCAGTTAGTCCCAATCCTGGAGTTAAACCTTCTATAGACACCACACAGGATGTGTTATTGTCAATCCAGTAAAATATATATTCCAAACCATATAGAAAGGACATTTCCAAGCTGACATAGAAGGGAAATAACTAATCAAGCATCAGGTTGGATTGCTGGCTAGAGATCATCAAACCCTCTCTCGTCCTGTCCTGACAGGCTTGCACTGGATGGTCTACAGTGTTGCCTTGTGGTTCAGAACTTGGAATTTAGACTTAACCTTCCATTTGAGTCTTGACTCTCCCTTGCATTATGGATGGGTTATCTGGGGCAAATGATTTCCTGCCTGAATGCATGATGGCTGTCTGTAAAAATGAGTGGAATAAGTCACAGAGTTTGGGATAAAATAAATATGAGATCACATAAATAAAGTCCTTATCATAATTCCTGGCACAGAAGAAACTTTTGGTACGAATTAGCTACGGTTGCAGTTATTAGTCTTGGGGCACCGTGGCCACTGCTGCTGCGGTGCGTTGCATGCGTGCATGCTCCATCACGTTCTACTCTTTGCAACCCCATGGACTGTAGCCCACCAGGCTCCTCTGTCCATGGAATTTTCCAGGCAAGAATACTGGAGTGGGTTGCCATTTCCTCCTCCAGGGGACCTTCCCAACCCAGGAATCAAACTCGAATCTCCTGCATGGGCAGGCAGCGTCTTTACCACTGAGCTACCTGGGAAGCTCAGGTATATATTTCATTACATATCACAATTAATAAAGTGTGCAATAAGCGTAATGTGCTTGAATCAAACCATCCCCCCTCCACCTCCACTCTGGTTCGTGGGAAAATTTTCTTCCTCAAAACCAGTCCCAGGTGTCAAAAAGGCTGAGGACCACTGGTCAAGAGAGTTCTTCATGGTGGGGAGGCTGCCTTTTGCATTGTGGGATGTTTAGTAAGACCCTGATGCTGGGAAAGATTGAAGGCAGAAGGAGAAGAGGGCGACAGAGAATGAGATGGTTGGATGGTATCACCGATTCAATGGACATGAACTTGGGCAAACTCCAGAAGATGGTGGAGGACAGGAAAGCCTGGCCTGCGGCAGTCCTTTGGGTCTCGAAGAGTCAGACACGACTTGGTGACTGAACAAGAAATGTTTAGTAGCACTTCTGGTCTCTAACCACTAAATGTCACTAGCACCCCCCCAGTGATGACTTGAAAACTGTCTCCAGACATGGTCAAATATCCCCTGGGATGCAGAATCTTCCCAGGTTGAGAACTATTGGTATAGAGAGACATGGGACTGTAGGAAACCCTGGCTGCAACACGGACACTCACCATTGACATAGAGGCTGTTACTGTCCAGAGTGTATTTGCCCATCCTGGTGACACCATGAGTCAGCTGACTCAGCTCCCAGTACAACTTTTCTCTGTCCAGCCCAGGATGTGTGGGGTCAGGATGGTAGGTGCAGATGGCATCCACTCCAGTTGCTGCTCCATCCTTTTCAGTCCTAGGATGGCAGGAACAGAGGAATAGGGACATTCAGAGATGTGGGTGAGTTATATACTTTGTTCATCTTGAAATAGGCTGGGACCTGGGATGTAAGACTTTGATGCAGGGCTTGCACTTGGACAAATGTCTCCTCCAGCAATAAAGTATGAAGAAAATATAATGGGCTAAAAATAACTGAGTGTTTTTGTGCCTGTGCTCAGTTGCTCAGTTGTGTCTATTTGTGACCCCATGGATTGTAGCCTGCCAGGCACCTCTGTCCATGGGATTTCCCAGGCAAGAATACTGGAGTGGGTTGTCATTTCCTTCTTCAGGGGATCTTCTCCACCCAGGGATTGAACCCATGTCCCCTGCATCTCTTACACTGGCAGGCAGATTCTTTACCACTGCCCCAGCTGTTGGGGCAAATTATAGACAACAAAATACAAAGAGAACAAACAAAAAAAAAACCCAACCCAACTGTCACTTAACAAAAACAGGGGTTTGGGAGCAAAAATAGGATACTACGCATGCACCTTGCACACAGCACCACCAAATCGGTGGGCAGACCACCCAGGTCACCGCTCTGGCCTGACCCCCTGGAAGCACCCCTATCCTCAGCTCATATAAGGGCCAGTTTGCTCCACCCCTCGGGGAGCAAACAAAGGGAACCGTTGCTTGCTCTCACCCCCTACTGCTTGCGCGGGAACTCCAATAAAGCCTTGCCTGAATTTCCTGTCTGGCATCTGATCAATTTCTGTTAAGGACAAGAACCCTGGTTGGTAACAGTCTCTCTCTTAATGAATCCTCCTGCCAATGCAGGAGACAGAGGAGGTGCAGATTCGATCCCTTGGTTGGGAAGATCCCCTGGAGGAGGAAACGGCAATCCATTCCAGTATTCTTGCCTGGAGACTCCCATGGACAGAGGGGCCTGGTGGGTTACTGTCCATGGGATCTCAAAGAGTCTGATACGACTGAGAGACTAAACAACAGCTGCCCCACCACATCATAAACCACAGGTCTTCCCCTCCAGGTGAGCTGGCCTGTAACAGTGCAGCCCTCAGGTTGTGTGTGTGTGTGGAGGTGGGGGTGCCTTGCCTTACCTGAGCAGGGTCAGTCTGCAGTTAGAGTAGAGTGGTCCGACACTGGTGTTCTTGAGCAGAGGACCAAGCTGAGGGGGAGGTGAGAGGGAGATGAGTGGGAGGAGCCAAGGTGCCGGGTGGGGTGAGGACAAGGCAGGCCAGCACAGGGACTGAAGGGCTCTTACCAGGTGATTCAGAACTTTCTCAGTGAAGTTGAACTTCTCGGATCCTCGGTGCCCCATGTCTGGGGTATAGAACAGGTTGGTGACGGTGAAATTAAGGGTGAACGGCACCAGGGCTGGGCCCATGTCTGCAACTGGAGGGAGAAAGAGAGAGAAGAGACCTGTCAGTCTTAGGTCTGAGCTGTTCAGGGCAGGGGCATAGGAGGGACTAGTGGCATCTCTCTGGGCATCACTGTTCAGTAGGTGAGTCAGACTGAGATGGCCCACTGGGATACCCCCCACTGCTCAGTCAGCTAGAGGAGGAGAAGGGACCTTTGTCTTAGAGGTGTGACATCAACTTGAAAGGGAACCTCAACTCTCTTATCTCAGAGTGTCCAAAAGGTTGACATGTTGTGGGCTATTTTGTAGGACGGAACAGGAGGTACCAAGACCTTTTGAGCTCAAGCTTTAGGCCACAAATACTTGAAAAAAGGTCAAGAAAATCAAAATAGCAGTAACTTTTTAAAATGTGCATTTTATATATTCTATTAATCCTAACTTATGGTTACCAGAGGGGGAAGGAGGGAGGGAAGAATAAACTGGAAGATTGAAATTGACATATATACACTGCTGCTAAGTCGCTTCAGTCATGTCCAACTCTGTGCGACCCCATAGACAGAAGCCCACCAGGCTCCTCCGTCCCTGGGATTCTCCAGTCAAGGACACTGGAGTGGGTTGCCATTTCCTTCTCCAATATATACACTACTATATATAAAATAGATCACTAATAAGGACCTGCTGTATATCACAGGGAACTCAACACTCTGTAATGACCTATATGGGTCATTATATGGTCTATATGGGAAAAGAATCTAAAAAAAGAGTGGATATAGATATATGTAGAACTTTGTTGTACACCTGAAACTAACACAACATATCCTAATAAAAATTGAAAAAAAAAGTGCATCTTATATATTTCATGGACAAGTCTACATTTATTAAAATTTTTTTGAATGATTTGAAAAATTTTACACAGTTTTAAATTTGCAACTATTTCCATTTACAGGTATTACAAAATATTGGCTACATTCCCTGTGCTGTACAATACATACTTGACTCTATCTTACACCCAATAGTTTGTATCTCCCCCTCCCCACCTCTGTATCGCCCTTCCCCAACTCCCACTGATAACCACTACTTTCTTCTCTATACCTGTGAGTCAGCTTCTTTTTTGTTATATTAACTAGTTTGTTGTATTTTTTTAGATTCCACATATAGGTGGTATCATACAGTACTTGTCTTTCTCTGTCTGATTTATTTTACTAAGCGTAATGCCCTTCAAGTCCATCCAGGTTGCTAACAAATGGCAAAATTTCATTCTTGTTTAAGATGGAGTAGTATTCCATGGTGTGTGTGTGTGTGTGTGTGTGTGTGTGTGATCTTTATTGATTCATCTGTTGATGGACACTTAGGTTGCCTTCGTAACTTGACAATTATAAACAGTGCTGTTCTGAACATTGGGAGTGCAGTGTCTTTTCGAATCAGTGTTTTTGTTTTCTTTGGCTATATATACCCGAGTTAAACTGCTGGATCATATAGTGCTTCTACTTCTAGTTTTTTGAGAAACCTCTGTATACTGTTTTGCTCAGTGGCTACATCAATTTACATCCCCATTAACAGTGTACAAGGGTTCCCTTTCCTCCACATTCCTGGTAACAGAATAGCAGTAATTTCCAGGAAGGAACTGTTCATAGAAATAGAATAGAGATCAGCTAGGGAAAAGCTATTTTCTAGGAGGTGGTGTCTGAGCAAGAACATGCTGAGATGAGATCTGGAGAACAAGGAAGAACCAAGCACAGCTGAGTTCGTAGAACAGTAAGTTCCAAGAACAGTAAGGATGGACGGATGTTTGGGCCCTGCAGGAACAGAAATGAGGCTGGACTAGAGAGCAGGGTAGACAGTGGGATGGGCTGAGGCTGTGTGGGCATCAGGGTCCAGACCATGCAAGAATCCATCAGCCATTGAATGGAAGTTGAAGTTTCATGAGATCCAAAGATTAGATTCTTACCTGTAGAGCTAGGGATGGAAGTTGGAGATGCTGGAGGTCCTGGAGAGAAGGTGGAGGTCACTGGAGCTGAAAGAATAAAACTGTTGGGGCCTTTCATAAAGCTATGAGAGGTAACAGTGGTTGATGGAAACTTATATCTGTTCCTTGGCTTAACATGAGACTTCTGCTGGTCTGAGGCTATTGTGGGGCTGAGGATTTGGGGAATGGGGAATGGGAAAGGGAGCAGGTTTAGGGT
The DNA here is from genome assembly GCF_055505025.1 of Bos grunniens. NCBI lineage: Eukaryota > Metazoa > Chordata > Mammalia > Artiodactyla > Bovidae > Bos > Bos grunniens. Next base: position 13,321,383 of record NC_141171.1, read on the forward strand.
GGAAGGGTCCCAGGGTCATGGAAACATTTGAGCCCTCATTACTCACTGCTGGTGGTGGGGATCCAGTACCGATGGTTGTAACCTGCAAGGAGAGGCAGAAAGAAAGCATAAGATGATGGGAGAACATTAAGAAAGGAGTGAAGTGTAGAACTAGAAACACAAACTTACAGACCTTACTGAGTATTTTCTTTGAGATTCACCAATAAATAATGATGGTTCTTTTTTTAAAATTTTTTGGCCACACAGTGCAGCATGTGGGATCTTAGGTCCCTGACTACAGATCGAACCTGTGCCCCCTGCATTGGGAGGGCAGAGTCTTAATCACTTGACCACTTGGGAGGTCCTGATGGTTACTCTTTGTGAGTGAACTGCCTCTTACTCTGGTCCTTCTGATTAATTTCATCCTCATAACCATTAACCTCAAAGAAGACAATGATCAAACCACTCTCAGTTTTTTTGGGAATTTACCAGCTGCCTGGAATATTATCAACCTCACCAAATGAATGTGTTAGTCTCTCAGTCATGTCCAATTCTTTGCCACCTCATGGACCTGTCCATGGAATTTTCTAGGCAAGAAAACTGGAGTGGGTTGCCATTCCCTTCTCCAGGAGATCTTCCCAACCCAAGGATTGAACCCATGTCTCCTGCATAGGTAGATGGGTTCTTTACCACTGAACCACCCAAGAGGACCCTATCCATGATCTAGAACCATACTTATTCAAATCCTCTTTCCCCCATTTTCTCTTATTCTCCAACTTTATGCTCTCTGGCTGACCCCCAAGTCTCTCTTTCTCTCTCTTTCTGTCACTATCTCAATGGAGTGGGTTGCCATTCCCTTCTCCAGGGGGTCTTCCTGACCCAGGGGCTGAACCCGGGTCTCCCACATAGCAGGCATCTTCTTTACCATCTGAGCCACTGGAGCTTTATCAAATGAACAAGGACAACAATTTCCTGTGAGTGTTTTCAGCCTTGTTTTTGTTTCTTCATCCATGATATATAATTTTGTCCTTGTGCTTTGAGTTTCTCCCACTCCCCAACTCTCCAAAGACAAAGCTTGAGCTTTGACAGCATAGTTCTTGGACTTCTGTGATGTTGGGATTGAGATAGTGAGAGAGAGGAAGAAAGAGAGAGACTTGGGGGTCAGCCAGAGAGTATAAAGTTGGAGAATAAGAGAAAATGAGGGAAAGAGGATTTGAATAAGTATGGTTCTGGATCATGGCTAGGATCCTCTTTGGTGACTCAATGGTTAAGAACCTGTCTACCTATGCGGGAGACATGGGTTTGATCCCTGGGTAGGAAAGATCCCCAGAAGGAAATGGCAATCCACTCCAATATTCTTGCCTGGGAAATCCCATGGACAGAGGAACCTGGTGGGCTACAGTCCGTGGAGTTGCAAATGAGTCAGAAATGACTTAGAGAATAAATAATAACAACAAAGAAATGTAACTGAAACTTATTTTGTATTTGATGGTTCAAATGGGTTTATTGAAATAAAACTCCTCTCTGAGACTGGGCCACATGGTGCCCAGTTAACTTGAATTATTCAGGTTTATCTCATTTGACCCTCACACTAATCTTAGATGACTTTAAAAAAGAACTTCACTCTAAAAAATGGACAAAAGTCTAGAGAGGTCATGACTTGCCCAGGGCCACAGAGTAAGTAAAAGGCAGGACCAGGGCTTAACTGAAGCAAGACCTGTAATTCACCAAAACCCACAGTAGTTAATTACTGCTTTTAGGTAATTCTTTAGGACTACTGAAATACAAAACAGATTTTAATCCAAGAAGAAAGACATTGTCCAAGTTGATATAATGAGGACATAATTAATTAGTTTAAATTGTCATATTAGAGGTCCTTTATTTTTTGAATATTTGTTTCTATTTACTTGTTTATTTGGCTGTGTTGGGGCTTAATTGTGTCACATGGGGTCTTTACTTGTGGCATGTGAACTCTTAAGTGCAGCATGTGGGATCGAGTTCCCTGACCAGGGATCAAACCTGGGTCCCCTGCATTGGGAGTGTGGAGTCTTAGCCACTGGATCACCAGGGAAGTCCCTAGAAGTCCTTTAATATGCTTTTCCATCCCAATATTTGAGCTTGGTATTTAGCTGGGTTAGTCTGGAGTGTAGCCTAGTAATTAAGCGGGCTTAGATTTTACAGTCAATTTAGGTTTGAGTCCCAATTCTACCAATTGTATTAGTTTGTCTGGTCTTGGAAAAATGGATTTCTCTTCCTGAGCCTTGTTTGTTCCTCTGTAAAATATACATAAAACTCCAAAAATATACATAAAACTCCAAAATATACATAAAAGTCCAAATATACATAAAACTCCATGTTGGGCAGTTTTACCAAGGCATAATACATACGCTCTAGAACATGGGTCCTTCAATACATACTAGCCTTTAGTACAGGTGTTATTGTAGGTATTGTTGCTAAGAGCATTATTGCAAAGGAATTTGTTGCTAAAAAACGTTACTAACAGCTTTGTTGTTTATTTCTTAGGTGGGGTTTAGTTCCAGCAGAGCCTTGGAGAGTGAGTAAAGGACCACAAGCTGTTATTGGGAAAATAAAGACGTGAGGATTAGTCACTGCATTGCAAACTCATTGTTTCTCGGGGAAGAGTTAACCCCAGTGACTGCCGTGGGCTTGCTTTCTTCCTAGATGTCTGCGTGTTTCATTTGGGCTTCTGTGAAAGGTCATTGGAATGAAGAAGACTTTGGAGGGAATCTTTATTTCCAGATCTGGAAAGTTCCTTTTAAGTTGTTCTGAGGGGAGAGAATTGAGTCCCTATGGAAATTCTAGGTTGTTCCAGAACCATGAAAGTGGGTACAGAGAAATCACACTGCAAAGAGGCCCCATCTGGGGAGAGGGAGGAGACCCCAGCTAGCACAGAGCTACTCACCATTGACATAGAGACTGTTCCTGTCCAGGGTGTAGTGGTCCAGCCGAGTGACACCCTGGGTCTGCTGGCTTAGTTCCCAATACAGACGTTCCGTGTCCAGCCTGAAGCCTGTGGGATCTGAGCGGTACGTGCAGACAGCATCCATCCTGGTGCTTGTTTCATCCTTATCAGCCCTGGGGAAGAAGGGACACAGGAACAGGAACATGAAGGACGCTTAAAGGTTGGATGCTCTTCACATTGCTTCCCCTTCAATTGTACTCCTTGGTTTTATTTTTTAAAAATTCTTTTTGGAGGATAGTTGACTTACAATTTTGTGTTAGTTTCTGCTGTACAGCAAAGTGAATTAGTTAGACATGTATCCACTTCTTTTAAGATTCTTTTCCCATATAGACCTAGGCCATTAAAGAGTATTGAGCAGAGCTCCATGTGGTATAGAGTAGGCCCTTGCTAAGTTGCTAAGTCGCTTCAGTCGTATCCTACTGTGTGTGACCCCATAGACGGCAGCCCACCAGGCTCCCCCATCCCTGGGATTCTCCAGGCAAGAACACTGGAGTGGGTTGCCGTTTCCTTCTCCAATGCATGAAAATGAAAAGTGAAAGTGAAGTCGCTTCAGTCGTGTCCGACTCTTAGTGACCCCATGGACTGCAGCCCACCAGGCTCCTCCGTCCATGGGATTTTCCAGGCAAGAGTACTGGAGTGGGGTGCCATTGCCTTCTCTGAGAGTAGGTCCTTAGTTGTTTATAAAAATGAGTTATCTGTTTTGTATAGAGTAGTGTGTATATATCAATCCCTATCTTCCAATTTATCCCTCCCTACACCTTACTTGCTGATAACCATAAGTTTGTTCTCTACATCTGCAACTCTATTTGCATTTTGTAGATGTTTATTTTTACCCTTTTTAAGATCACGTCCCTGTTTTTTTTTTTTATTAATGAAGGCAATTTTTTTATTTGTCTAATTTTTCAGTAATGCTGAAATATATTAATATTTTATTTGTTTTCTGGCAATTTTTACTTCTATGAATTTTCTTTTTTTTATTCATTTTTATTTTTTATTTTTTAATTTTATTTTATTTTTAAACTTTACAATATTGTATTAGTTTTGCCAAATATCGAAATGAATCCACCACAGATATACATGTGTTCCCCATCCTGAACCTTCCTCCCTCCTCCCTCCCCATACCCTCCCTCTGGGTCGTCCCAGTGCACCAGCCCCAAGCATCCACTATCGTGCATCAAACCTGGACTGGCAACTCGTTTCATACATGATATTATACATGTTTCAATGCCATTCTCCCAAATCTTCCCACCCTCTCCCTCTCCCACAGAGTCCATAAGACTGTTATATACATCAATGTCTCTTTTGCTGTCTCGTACACAGGGTTATTGTTACCATCTTTCTAAATTCCATATATATGAGTTAGTATACTGTATTGGTGTTTTTCTTTCTGGGTTACTTCACTCTGTATAATAGGCTCCAGTTTCATCCACCTCATTAGAACTGATTCAAATGTATTCTTTTTCATGGCTGAGTAATACTCCATTTATTTGTTTTATTTTATTGTTTTGGCTGTGCCAGGTCTTCATTGCGACATGTGTGGGCTCTAGTTCCCTGACCAGGGGTGGAACCCAGCCCCCTGCATTGGGAGTGTGGAGTCTTAGCCACTGGATCACCAGAAAAGTCCCTGGGTCAGCACTCTTCCCTGGATTTCACCTGCTTTTTCTAACACATCTTTTTCCATCTTATGTGGGGCTCCAGATCCCTCCAGCTCCTAAGTGCAATACTCTGCAGGGCTACTCCTTAGCTCTATTTCTTCTTTTCATCCCCATTCTTTTTTTTAAGTTTTAATTTTTTAAATTAATTTTTATTGGAGTATAGCTGCTTTACAATGTTTGTTAGTTTCTACCGTAGAGAAAAGTGAATTAGCCGTATGTTTACATATACACCCTCCCTTTTGGACTTCCTTCTCATTCAGGTCACCAGAGTGCATTAAGTAGAGCTCCCTGTGCTATACAGCATGTTCCCATCAGTTGTCTATTTTATACATAGCAGATCAGTAGTGTATATAAGTCAATCATAATCTTCCAATTCCTTCCATCCCCCCTTCTGTCTTGGTATCCATTTATTTGTTCTTTACATCTGTGTCTCTATTTCTGTTTTGCAAATAAAATAATCTATACCATTTTTCTAGATTCCACACGTGTTAATTTACGATATTTGTTTTTCTCTTTCTGACTTATTCACTCTGTATGATGCTCTCAAGGTCCATCCACATGTCTGCAAATGACCCAATTTTGTCCCTTTTTATGGCTCAGTAATATCCTCATTCTTTTTATTAATTGATTCAAACTCATTGTTTCACCTACCAGCCCTTAATACACTCCCTGTCTACTCATGAAGGTAAATACAGATAGTGACCACTCCAGTAACCAGAGTCCTGCTTGGGCCCTGGGGTTGGGGATGTAAAAATCTTAGGGAGGACAACAGAGATTTCTAGGATAGGGAGCATGTGGAATTGTGGTGCTGAAAAAGACTCCTGAGAGTCCCTTGAACTGCAAGATGATCAGACCAGTTAATTCTAAAGGAAATCAACCCTGAATATTCATTGGAAGGACAGATACCAAAGTTCCAATACTTTGGCCACCTGATGTGAAGAGCAGACTCATTGGAAAAAGACCCTGATGCTGGGAAAGTTGAAGGCAGGAGGAGAAGGAAGCAACAGAGGATGAGATGGTTAGATAGCATCACTGACTCAATGGACATAAATTTGAGCAAACTCCAGGAGATACTGAAGGACAGAGGAGCCTGGCATGCTGCAGTCCATGGGGTCCCAAAGAGTTGGACATGACTTAGCAACTGAACAGCAACAGCATGTGGAAGGGAAACCCAAGAGCATCATAGACCTTGGAGACTGTGAATGAATCACCCCATGGCTGGCTGTGACATGGTGTAACAACCTTCATGGAGCCTGAAAGGGGGGGATTTTATTTTCACATGGGCAAATCCAAAGGCTGAGGTCAACTCTTTGGGAACACATGTTGGGTGGGCAACCAAGTTTGGAGAAAAACAGAGAAAATGAGTTAAGAAGAAATAAAGGGAAAGATGGTTCAAAAATATCTTTGTCTTGTGGAAGCAACCTAGATGTCCATCAACAGATGAATGGATAATGAAGATGTGGTACATACAAACAATGAAATATTACTCAGCCATAAAAAGGAACAAAATCGGATCATTTGTAGTCATGTGGATGGACCTAGAGTCTGTCATACAGAATGAAGTAAGTCAGAAAGAGAAAAACAACTTATATTAATGCATATATATGGAATCTAGAAAAATGCCACAGATGAACCCATTTGCAGGGGAGGAATAGAGATGAAGATGTAGAGAAAGGACATGCGGACACAGGGGAGAAAGAGGACGGTAGGATGAATGGAGAGCATAGCACTGACGTGTATACACTACCATGTGTGAAACAGATAGCTAGTGGGAAGCTACTGTATACCACAGGGAGCTCAGCTTGGTGTTCTTTGACAACCTAGAGGGGTGGGATGGGGGTTGGGGTGGGAGGGAGGCTCTAGAAGGAGGGAATAGATGTATACATATAGCTGATTCACTCTGTTGTACAGCAGAAACTAACACAATATTGTAAAGCAATTGTGTGTTGAGTTGCTCGTGCATGTGTGTGTGCTAAATCGTTTCAGTTGTGTCTGACTCTTTGAGAACCTGCCAGGCCCCTCTGTCCATGGAATTTTCTAGGCAAGAATACTGGAGTGGGTTGCCATTTCCTACTCCAAAAGCAATTATACTCCAATTTAAAAATGTTCTATAAAAAATGTTATATATAAAAAGAACTAGTTCCATGAAAACATATTTTAAATAAATAAATAAAGGAAAAAAAAATCTTTGTCTTGAATTTAAGCTGACCCTTCAGTGATTCACCCAAAGCAGTGGCTTTTTCAGGAAGGAAGAAAGATCCCATTCCTCTCTTGTCTGGGAATTCTGCTTGGTATTATCCATGCACTTCAAAGTATTCCCATCACATGTCCCTATAGCATAGTACAGCAGTTCTCAAAGTGCAGCCCAGACTCCCCTAGAGTTCCTCAACCTTACAGGGCATCCACCAAGTGAAAAATATTTTCATAGTTATACTAAGATATTATTTTCACTTTTACTCTTTCAAGAGTATACAATGATTTTTTTCTCCAGAGGCCACAAGGCGAAATATTGTAAATATGGAATGCAGAAGCATATAGTCTGCTGTGTCTTCCACTAAAGCCAGATGGTAATATTGTGGAAAAATAGAAACGATGACCTCCTTCCTCATTATGCTTTTCTTTTGGCGGGGGGTGGGGGTAGGAGAAATATGGCTATTATTCATGCATTCTTCTTCTTCTTTAATCTTTTGGCCATGCCACGAAGCATGTGGGATCTTAGTTCCCTGGGAGACGTCTCACCTGAGCAAGGTCAGTCTACAGCTGGAGTACCGGGAACCAATGCTGCTGTTTCTGAACAACGGCCTGAGCTGGAAAGAATGAGAGGGAGATGAGTGAGAGGGACAAGACAGCAGGCTGTTGGGAGGCCGAGGCAAGGTGGGCGTTGGTGTGGGTCTCTCACCAGCAGCTGCAGGTCTCTCTCAGTGTCTTTGAATATCTTAGAGTCCGAGTGTCCCAGGTCTTCTGTGTACTGCAAGTTGGTGATGGTGAAGTTGACAGTAAAAGGCATCAAGAAAGGAATTGCAGCTGCAATGGCTGGGAAAGTAAAATGAGGCCAGTTCTGAGTCAAGCCTGGGCTGAGGGCGGGAGCTAAGGCTCCGAGGGCACACCTTTATCCCACTGCCCACATCGGGGTCTGGCATAGGCTGTCCCACCTGGGACACCCCATGCAGCAGTCCTTGTCCAAGCTCCTCCCATATCAGCTGACCAACCATCCCAGTTTGCTTGGGATTACGTGGATTCTTAGGGCATCCCTGGTGGCTCAATGGTAAAGAACCTGCCTGCCAATGCAGGAGACACAGGTTCAATCCCTGGGGCGGGAAGATTCCCTGGAGGAGAATATGGCAATCCACTCCAGTATTCTTGCCTGGGAAATCTCATGGACAGAGGAGACTGGTGGGCTATAGTCCATGGGGTTGCGAAGAGTCAGACATGACTTAGTGACTACAAAAACAACAATATGTAGGTTCTTAGGATGCAGAATCGATCACCTTGTTCCCACTTCCCCTTTGCTCTTACCATTTCAGCACATACCAGCACCTGCATCTCTTTGTCTTAGGGGACTTAGGCCCAGGGACCATCCCTGTAGCAGTGATTCCTGGGAGTTGGTAGATAAATATCCTAGCTCCCTCCCCACCCAAGATAGGTTAATTCCACAGTTCATGTTCTGTGCATTCTCCTAGGGTCCCCCTCCAGCCTCCAGAACTGTGAGACAACAAATTTCTGTTGCTTAAGCCACTCAGTTTTTTGTACTTTGTGAGGGCAGGCCTAACAAGTAATTCACCAAATGACTTAACAATTTCTATTCTAGGTATATACCCAAAGGGAATGGAAAGAGGGACTCAGAGAGATCAGTGCACACCCAAGTTCATAGCAGCATTATTCATCATAGCCAGAAGATGGACACAGCTTGAGTGTCCAACAGGTGACCGGACAAAATGTGGTCCATCTATACAAGTGGCTCAGTGGTAAAGAATCTGCCTGCCACTGCAGAAGATGCGAGTTCAATCCTTGGGTCAGGAAGATCCCTGGAGAAGGAAATGGCAACCCACTCCAGCATTCTTGCCTGGAAAATCCCATGGACAGAGGAGCCTGGAGTGCTACAGTCCATGGGGTCTCAAAAGAATCTGACACGACTTAGTGACTAAACAGCAAAAGTCAACAGGAATGAAGTTCTGATAAACACTACAACATGGATGAACCTTGAAGATACCATGCTACACAAAACAAGCCAGACACAAAAGGAAACATACATTGTATGATCCCGCTTATATGAAATGCCTATAATAGGCAAATTCATATAGACCATGAATAGATTAGATGTTACCATGGGCTGGAAGGAGTGGGAAAGGGGGAATTTTTGCCTAATGAGTTCACAGACCCTGTTCAGGGTGATAAAAAATTTTGAAAACAGGTAGTGGAGATGTTTGCACAACAGTGTCAATGTAATTCATGCTGCTGAACTCTCCATTTACATATGATTGGTAAATGTATATACTATTTCATATATGCCCAGTTGCTTAGTCGTGTCCAGTTCTTTGTAACTCTATGGACTATAGTCTGCCAGGCTCCTCTGCCTATGGGATTTTCCAGGCAAGAATACTGGAGTGGGTAATAATACTCCAATTATTTCATATATATATATTTTTTATCACAATAAAAACATTATTCTTACTTGTTCCTGAAGTCACAGTCACAGAGGCCAAGGTGGATGTTCCAGGTGTGGTCACATGGGCAAAAGGACTTCCAGCCAGTGTGTTGAAGGTGGTTGTGGTCTCGGCCACAGTGGGGCCTGAACCTGTGGCAGCTAAATGAGTGGTCTCAACAGTGGTGGTTTTCAGGATAGTGGTTGTACTTAATTCTTCCACATGACTGGTTTTTGGTTGCATTGTGGTCTCTGATGGTCTCAAGGTCACAGTGTCCCCTGTCACATTTTTGGGAAATTCTGAGAGTTCAACTGAGGTTGCAGGTGGTGAGGTTTCTGTGTTCCCAGAAGTTACAGTATAAAGTTCAACGGTTGTTGCAGGGGTCCTGGAAGGCCCAAGACCACCAGAGGAAAGAGTCAGAGCAGGGAGACTTGTACTGGCCTTGGCTTCAGGACTGGTGGCCAGTAGACCTGTGGTCTCTGGTAAACCATGGGAAATAGCTGACACTCTAATAGCTGTGCTGAGTTCTGTCTCCTCAGTGGAGACTGAGGCTGTTTCTGCAGGAACACCAAGTGAAACAGTTGGATTTAGATCAACTCTGGCTGTCATGGTCACAGGTACGGTGAAGAGAGAGAATGTTTCTGGTGGACTGAGAGAAACAGTCTGAGATGGAAGAGCTGTACTAGTCTCCAACTCAGGCCAGATGGATGGTGAGGCTGTGGTTTCTGGTAAATGAGGAAAAACAGTTGAAGCAGGAGAATTTGTGCTTGTCTTCGCACTGGAAGAGGTGACTAATAAGGTTGTGGTTGCTGGTTCACCAGGAGAGAGAGTCAAAGGTAGAATAACCATGGTGGTGTCTGTCTCAGAGTTCACTGTATATGGTAAACTAGGGGAGACAGTTGTAGCTGGGACAGCTGAACTGGTTTCTGTCCTAGGTCTGGTGGCCGTTGACGGTGCGGTGTCAGATTCACTATGGGAAATACTGGGGGTTGTCTTCAGAACAGTTGGGCTGGTCTCTTCAGGATGGGTGACAAGTGAGACTGTTGTATCTGGCCTTCCAGGAGAAGCAATCAGAATTGGAACAGCTGAACTTGTTTCAGTCTGGGTGAGCCCTGAGGCTGTAGTCTCTGGTTTCAGTGTGGAATTAGTCTGAGGTGGAGAAGTTGTACTGATCTGTGTCACGGAATTGGTAACCAGAGAAGTCACCAGCCCTGATACACCAGGTGAGACAGTTGTAGCTGGGACAGCTGAACTTGTTTCTGTCCCAGGACTGGTCGCTGTTGAAGTTGTGGTGTCTGATTCACTCTGGGAAACTTTGGAGGTTGTCCTGGGAACAGTTGGGCTGGTCTCTTCTGGATGGGTGACAAGTGAGATTGTTGTATCTGGCCTTCCAGGAGAAGCAATCAGAATTGGAACAGCTGAACTTGTTTCAGTCTGGGTGACCCCTGAGGCTGTAGTCTCTGGTTTCAGTGTGGAATTAGTCTGAGGTGGAGAAGTTGTACTGATCTGTGTCACGGAATTGGTAACCAGAGAAGTCACCGGCCCTGATACACCAGGTGAGACAGTTGTAGCTGGGACAGCTGAACTTGTTTCTGTCCCAGGACTGGTGGCTGTTGAAGTTGTGGTGTCTGATTCACTCTGGGAAACTTTGGAGGTTGTCCTGGGAACAGTTGGGCTGGTCTCTTCAGGATGGGTGACAAGTGAGACTGTTGTATCTGGCCTCCCAGGAGAAGCAATCAGAATTGGAACAGCTGAACTTGTTTCAGTCTGGGTGACCCCTGAGGCTGTAGTCTCTGGTTTCAGTGTGGAATTAGTCTGAGGTGGAGAAGTTGTACTGATCTGTGTCACGGAGTTGGTAACCAGAGAAGTCACCAGCCCTGATACACCAGGTGAGACAGTTGTAGCTGGGACAGCTGAACTTGTTTCTGTCCCAGGACTGGTGGCTGTTGAAGTTGTGGTGTCTGATTCACTCTGGGAAACTTTGGAGGTTGTCCTGGGAACAGTTGAGCTGGTCTCTTCATGATGAATAACCAGTGAGACTGTTGTATCTGGCTTCCCATGGGAAACAGCCATAGTTGGAACAGCTGAACTGGTTTCTGCCTCAGGACTAGTGTTTGTTGAGGGTGTTGTGTTTGATTCACTATGGGAAACACTGAGGGTTGTCTTGGGAACAGTTAGGCTAGTCTCTTCAGGATGGGTGACAAGTGAGACTGTTGTATCTGGCCTTCCAGGAGAAGCAATCAGAATTGGAACAGCTGAACTTGTTTCAGTCTGGGTGACCCCTGAGGCTGTAGTCTCTGGTTTCAGTGTGGAATTAGTCTGAGGTGGAGAAGTTGTACTGATCTGTGTCATGGAATTGGTAACCAGAGAAGTCACCAGCCCTGATACACTAGGTGAGACAGTTGTAGCTGGGACAGCTGAACTGGTTTCTGTCCCAGGACTGGTCGCTGTTGAAGTTGTGGTGTCTGATTCACTCTGGGAAACTTTGGAGGTTGTCCTGGGAACAGTTGAGCTGGTCTCTTCAGGATGGGTGACAAGTGAGACTGTTGTATCTGGCTTTCCAGGAGAAACAATCAGAATTGGAACAGCTGAACTTGTTTCAGTCTGGGTGACCCCTGAGGCTGTAGTCTCTGGTTTCAGTGTGGAATTAGTCTGAGGTGGAGAAGTTGTACTGATCTGTGTCACGGAGTTGGTAACCAGAGAAGTCACCAGCCCTGATACACCAGGTGAGACAGTTGTAGCTGGGACAGCTGAACTTGTTTCTGTCCCAGGACTGGTGGCTGTTGAAGTTGTGGTGTCTGATTTACTCTGGGAAACTTTGGAGGTTGTCCTGGGAACAGTTGGACTGGTCTCTTCATGATGAATAACCAGTGAGACTGTTGTATCTGGCTTCCCAGCGGAAACAGTCATAGTTGAAATAGCTGAGCTTGTTTCTTTCCCAGAATGGGTGACCTCTGAGGCTGTTGTCTCTGGTTTGTGAGTAGAATCAGTCAGAGTTGGAAAAGTTGGAACAGCTGAACTGGCTTTTGTCTCAGAATGGGTGATCCATGAGGTTGTGGTCTTTGATTCATATAAGGAATCAGTCAGAGTTGGAAAAGTGGTACTGGTCTCTGCCTCAGAAATGGTAACCAGTGAGGTCACCATTCCTGGTATACTGGGTGAGACAGTCTTAGCTGGGACAGCTGAACTGACTTCTGCTGCAGGACTGGTAGTCATTGAGGGTGTGGTGTCCAATAAACCCTGGAAAACATTGGAGGTTGTCCTTGGAACAGTGTGGCTGGTATCTTTGGAATGGGTGACCAGTGAGACTGTTGTTTCTGGCTTCTTAGGGGAAACAGTCATAGTTAGAATAGCTGAATTTGTTTTTGTCCCAGAGTGGGTGACTGCTAAGGCTGTTGCCTCTGGTTTGTGTGTAGAATCAGTCATAGTTCTAAAAGTTGTACTGATCTCTGCTCTAGAACTAGTGATCAGAGAAGTCATAACATCTGGCACACTAGGGGAGATAGTTGTAGTTGGAATGGCTGAACTGGCTTTTGCCTCAGAACTTGTAGCCATTGAGGGTGTGATGTCTGATTTACTATGAGGAAAACTTGGAGTTGTTCTAGAAATAGGAGTATTGGTCTCCATAGAATGCATGACCCATGAGGCTGCTGTCTCTGGTTTATGTGAAGAATCAGTTGGAATTGTAAAAGCTGTACTTGTCTCTGTCCCAGAACTTGTGAAAAGTGAGGTCACCAACCTTGGCATAGTAGAGAAGACAACTGAAGTAGCTGAACTGGCCTGCATCTCAGGATGAGTGACCAATGAGGCTGTGGTCTTTGGCTCAAAGGGAGAAAGTGTCAGAGCTGGAATAACCATACTAGTTTTTGTCTCAGAACTGGTGGCTTGTGGGTTCACTATATGTGGTACACTAGTGGAAACAGGTGGAGTTGGACTAGCTGGACTGGCTTTTGGCTCAGAATGAGTCACCCATGAGGCTGTGGTTTCCACTTGACCTGGAGAAGCAATCAGTGTTGGAAGAGTGGTACTAATTTCTTCCCGAGAACTAGTAACCAGAGAGGTCCCCAACTTGGATACACTAGGTGAGACAGTTGTAGCTGGGACTGCTGAACTAGATTCTGTCCAAGGACTGGTGGCTGTTGAGAATGTGGTGTCTGTTTCAGTATGGGAAACACTGGGGGTTGTCCTGGGTAAAGTTGGACTTGTCTCTTCAGGATGGGTGGCCACTGAGACTGTTGTATTTGGCTTCCCAGGTGAAACAGTCATAGTTGGAACAGCTGGACTTGTTTCAGTCCCAGAGTGGATGATCCCTGAGGCTGTTGTCTCTGGTTTGTGTGTGGAATCAGTCAGAGTTGGAATAGTTGTACTAGCCTCTGCAACAGAACTGGTAATCAGTGAGGTCATCATCTCTGGCACACCAGGTGAGATAGTCATAGCTGGGACAGCTGAACTGCCTTCTGCCCCAGGACTAGTGGCTATTGAAGGTGTGGTGTCAAATTCACTCTGGGAAACATTGGGGGTTGTCCTGGGAATACTTCGGCTGGTCTCTTCAAGATGGGTAACCAGTGAGACTGTTGTATCTGGCTTCCCAGGGAGAATAGTCATAGTTGGAATTGCTGAACTTGCATCTTTCTCAGTATGGGTGACCCCTGATGCTGTTGTCTCTGATTTGTACATAGAATCAGTCACAGTTGTAAAAGTTGTACTGGTCTGTGCCACAGAATTGGTAACCTGTGAAGTCACTATCCCTGATACAGCAGGTGAGACAGTTGTAGCTGGGACAGCTGAACTGAATTCTTCCCCAGGACTTGTAGCCACTGAGAATGTGGTGTTTGATTTACTATGGGAAACACTGGAGGTTTTCCTGGGAACAGTTGAGCTGGTCTCTTCAGGGTGGGTAACCAAAGAGACTGTTGTATCTGACTTCTCAGGGAAAACAGTCATAGTTGGAACAGTTGAACTGACTTTTGTCTCAGAATGAGTGACCCATGAGGCTGTGGTCTTTGGTTCATGTAGGGAACCAGTCAGAGTTGGAGAAGTTGAACTAGTCTCTGCTGTGGAACTGGTAACTGGTGAGGTCACCATTCCTGATATGCCAGGTGAGACAGTTGTAGTTGGGACAGAACTGACTTTTGCTCCAAGACTGGTGACCACTGAGAGCATGGTATCTGATTCATTATGGGAAATAGGCATTGTCTTAGGAACAGTTGGGTCAGACTCTGGAGGCTGGGTGACCAAGGACACTGTTGACTCTAATTCATGCAGGAACCCAGTCGAAGTTGGAAAGGTTGTACTGGTGTCTGTCCCAGAACTAATAACCAGTGAGGTCACCATCACTGGTTTGCTAGGTGAGATAGTCATCACTGGAGTGGCTGAACTGGCTTCTGCCCCTGGACTGGTGGTTGCTGAAGATGTGGTGTCTAATTCTCTAGGGGAAAAATTCAGAGTTGTTTTGGAATCAGGTGTGCTGGTCTCTGTGGAATGGAGCCATGAGGCTGTTGTATATTGTTCATCAGGGGAGACAGTCAAAGTTGAAAAAATGGAAATGGCTTCTGTCCCATGATTGGTGACCAATGAGGCTGTTGTCTTTTGTTCATGTGGGAAACCAGTCGTAGTTGGAAAAGTTGTGCTGGTCTTTGCCCCAGAAGTGGTGGTTGGTGAGATTTCCACCCTTGATACATCAGGGGAGACAGTTGGAGTTGGAACACTTAAATTGGCCCGTGTCCCAGGATGGGTAATCAAGGAGACTGTTGTTTCTGGCTTACCAGGGGAAACAGCCAGAGTTTGATCAGCTGAGCTGGTCTCTGTCCCAGGACTAGCAACCAGTGAGGTCACCATCCCCAGTACTTCAGGGGAGACAGTTGGAGTTGGAACAGCTGTACTGACTTCTTTCCCAGAACTTGTAGTTGTTGGGGATGTGCTGTCTGATTCTCTAGGAGAAACATTCAAGATTGCCCTGGAAACAGTTGGACTGGTCTCTGCAGGATGGGTGACCCATGAGGTTGTGGTCTCTGGTTCATCTGAGGAAACAGTCAGAGTTGGAACAGCTGCACTGGTTGTCATGGGAACTACAGTGCTGGTTTCTGCCCCAGAACTAGGGACCAGTGAGGTTGCAGTCTCTGGTCCTCTACTGAAAATAGATGAGGTTGTCATGGGAACTACAGTGCTGGTCTCTGCCCCAGAACTAGGGACCAGTGAGGGTGTAGTCTCTGGTCCTCTACTGAAAATAGATGAGGTTGTCATGGGAACTACAGTGCTGGTCTCTGCCCCAGAACTAGGGACCAGTGAGGGTGTAGTCTCTGGTCCTCTACTGAAAATAGATGAGGTTGTCATGGGAACTACAGTGCTGGTCTCTGCCCCAGAACTAGGGACCAGTGAGGGTGTAGTCTCTGGTCCTCTACTGAAAATAGATGAGGTTGTCATGGGAACTACAGTGCTGGTCTCTGCCCCAGAACTAGGGACCAGTGAGGGTGTAGTCTCTGGTCCTCTACTGAAAATAGATGAGGTTGTCATGGGAACTACAGTGCTCATTTCTGCCCCAGAACTAGGGTCCAGTGAGGGTGTAGTCTCTGGTCCTCTACTGAAAATAGATGGGGTTGTCATAGGAACTGCAGTGCTGGTCTCATCTCCAGATCTGGTGGTCAAAGAGGCTGTCATCTTTGGACTATCTGGGGTTGTGATGATCGTTCCTACTGTGCTTGTGCTGGCCTTTTTATCTGATGTCCTGAGGAGAGGCAGCATTCCTGAAGTGGGAGTAGACACTCTGGTAGTCACTGTCACTGTGGTCTTCAGAGCTGTGGCAGTGGTCTCTGTCCTCTCTGTCCCTCTTGTTGATAATCCTGTGAAGTATAGGATGGACACAAAATTGGGACAACATGATTACTCTTTACTGGGTTGGCAATTGCTTATTTTGTCTCTATGTCAGGAAAGGGAGAGAAATGTCTCTGCCTGGTATGTGCTGAGATCCTTCTGGAATGGGAAAATGCCCTCACCTTACCTGGGGTTTCCCAGGTGGTGCTAGTGGTAAAGAACCTGGCTGGCAATGCAGGAGATGTAAGAGATGCAGGTTTGATTCCTGGGTCCAGAAGATCCCCTGGAGAACAGCATGGCAACCCACTCCAGTATTCTTGCCTGGAGAATCCACTGGACAGATGACCCTGGTGGGCTTCAGTCCATGGGGTCACAGAGTTGGTCATGACTGAATCGACTTAGCATGCATGTTCCTTGCCTGACTCACCTTGGGCTGCACCTCCTCCATGAATTTTTTTTATGTTGTTGTGGGTTTGTTTGAAAGTATTACATGTATAATATCATGTATGAAATGAGTCGCCAGTCCAGGTTTGATGCACGATACTGGATGCTTGGGGCTGGTGCACTGGGATGACCAGAGGGAGGGTATGGGGAGGGAGGAGGGAGGAGGGTTCAGGATGGGGAACACAGGTATACGTGTGGTGGATTCATTTCGATATTTGGCAAAACTAATACAATATTGTAAAGTTAATGTTCATCGCAGCACTGTTTATAATAGCCAGGACATGGAAGCAACCTAGATGTCCATCAGCAGATGAATGGATAAGAAAGCTGTGGTACATATACACAATGGAGTATTACTCAGCCATTAAAAAGAATACATTTGAATCAGTTCTAATGAGGTGGATGAAACTGGAGCCTATTATACAGAGTGAAGTAAGCCAGAAGGAAAAACATAAATACAGTATACTAACACATATATATGGAATTTAGAAAGATGGTAACAATAACCCAGTGTACGAGACAGCAAAAGAGACACTGATGTATAGAACAGTCTTATGGACTCTGTGGGAGAGGGAGAGGGTGGGAAGATTTGGGAGAATGGCATTGAAACATGTAAAATATCATGTAAGAAACGAGTTGCCAGTCCAGGTTCGATGCACGATACTGGATGCTTGGGGCTAGTGCACTGGGACGACCCAGAGGGATGGTATGGGGAGGGAGGAGGGAGGAGGGTTCAGGATGGGGAACACATGTATACCTGTGGTGGATTCATTTTGATATTTGGCAAAACTAATACAATTATGTAAAGTTTAAAAATAAAATAAAATTAAAAAAAATAAATAAAATACTGCAGCTGGGGAAAAAATCAGTTTCTGAGTTAATTATAAATATTAAGGGTGTGAAAATAAAAAAGAGAACAATGAAAAATTGAAAATGGAAACCAACTTAAGTTTTTATTTTTCCCCACTCAGGTAGAAATCAGAAAAATAACGGAAACAAAATTTAAAAACATAATGAAGCAAAACTCTCCTTAACAAAGAACCATGCACGTAAGATGAAAGAGCTCTCTGTAAGCCAAATAAATCAAATTGCTCTTTTTATTAAATATAGACAGAGGTGGCAGCTATGTTGCCCAAATTCCAGAGAGTATAAATAACTCAGGACCATATTGGAATAATCTTTAATCTAAAATGAGTGAAAGCAGAAAAAGGAAGAGAGGAAAGGTATGAAAATTAGATCACTGTTTTTTCTTTTTTTGACTGGGCCCTGTAGCTGTGGTTAAGATGCTGCACTTCCAACGCTGGGGATGCAGGTTTGATCACTGTTTGGGGAACTAAGATCCCACATGCTACATGGCACAGCCAAAATACTCCTAATGAGGACTTATTGTATAGCAGAGGGCATTCTAGTCCGTACTATATAATGGCCTGTATGGAAAAAGAATCTGAAAAAGAGTGGATAGGGACTTCCCTGGTGGTCCAATGGCTAAGATTCCAGGCTCCCAATGCAGAGGACCTGGGTTTGATCCCTAGTCAGGAACTAGATCCCAAATGCCACAACTAAGGTTAGCATGCTGCAACTAAGACCCAACACAGATAAATAAATAGTTTTTTAAAGAGTGGATCTATGTATGTGATACATGAAACATTCACTTTGCTGTATGAAGCTAACACAACATTGTAAACCAACTATTCTCCAATAAAAGTTGTAAAAAGTTACATCTTCATTATTTTGTTCCTTTGCTGTCCCCTCTACTGGACTGAGAGAGCTCCACGGATGCAATACCAAAGTATTTTCATCTATGTAGCCTTAGTTTATGTCACAGTCTCGAACACACAGTAAATTAATAATAGGCATTGTTAGAATTAAGTGAATATGTGAAGTTGACACATTCAACCTTGAACTAAACTCACTCAGCCATGTTAGGAGGGAAGGAAAAGTAGCATCTACCTGGTAACTACTTGACAAAGACCCAATTGGGACAGGGAAGCCTATTACAACTCCATATAATTCTTTGTCCAAAGAAACAGGGCTTCCCTGGTGGCCCACCTGTCAGTGCAGGAGACACAAGTTCCATCCCTGATCTGGGAAGATCCCACATGCTGCGGAGCAATGAAGCCTTTGTGCCACAACTACTGAGTCTGTGCTCTAGAGCCCGGGAACCACAACTACTGAGACTCTATGCCCCAACTACTGAAGCCTGCATGCCCTAAAGCCAGTACTCCATTATAAGAGAAGCCACTGCAATGAGAAGCCCGAGAACCACAACTAGAGAGTATCCCCTGCTCTCTGCAACTAGAGAAAAGCGTGCACAGTAACAAAGACCCAACACAGCCAAAAATAAATGACTAAAAGAAAGGAGGCAAGAATATACAATAGATTAAAGACAATCTCTTTAACAAGTGGTGCTGGGAAAACTGGTCAACCACTTGTAAAAGAATGAAACTAGAACACTTTCTAACACCTTACACAAAAATAAACTCAAAATGGATTAAAGATCTAAATGTAAGACCAGAAACTATAAAACTCCTAGAGGAGAACATAGGCAAAACACTCTCCGACATACATCACAGCAGGATCCTCTATGACCCACCTCCCAGAATATTGGAAATAAAAGCAAAAATAAACAAATGGGACCTAATTAAACTTAAAAGCTTCTGCACAACAAAGGAAACTATTAGCAAGGTGAAAAGGCAGCCTTTGGAATGGGAGAAAATAATAGCAAATGAAGCAACAGACAAACAACTAATCTCAAAAATATACAAGCAACTCCTACAGCTCAACTCCAGAAAAATAAATGACCCAATCAAAAAATGGGCCAAAGAACTAAATAGACATTTCTCCAAAGAAGACATACAAAAAGAAAAAATTTAATTTTTTAAAAAAGAAACATTTCATCCTTCTCAAGCAAGAAATAAAAGCATAAGTCATATTATTGGGAAATAAAGTGTTGAACCTACCTGTAAGACTAGCAGATGTGGATGCCTGGGGAATATGGATGGTGGTGCCTCCATGGGCTGCTTTATTGGGTATCTTTGTGATATGCTTCACAATGTCATCAGTGCCTGTAGGAGAAGGTAGGGAAGAAACCTAAGGTAACCCATCTCTTCCAGAAGGAGAACATGATCTAAATGGATCCACTTAATTTGACTACACAACTCAATTCTTCTCAACCATCTGTATGGACTGGAACCAGGGCTATATGTCTTGAGTGGCCACACCCATTCATAGATCCATCCATTCACCCAGAGATTCAACCATCCATCTACCCCTATATCTACCCATTTATTCTTTCACCCATTCATCCTTTTATCCTTTCCTCCTACCATGCATCTTTCTTTTCATATTTCTCTCTTCTTTCTTTGCAACTTTTCATCCCTATTTCTTCAATCTTCATTTCCTTTGATCCTTCCTTCCACCCATCTTCCTTATTTTCATCCTTCCCACTATATATTCACCCTTCCTTCTATACACCCATCTTTTCTTCAATTGTCTTCTCTCTTCATTCTCCCTTTCTTCCTTCCTCCCACCCAACCATAGTTCTACCTTTTTACCATTCTATTCATCACTTGCTTTCTGAACATCCATGACTCAACTACCAAGTAATGTTTTAAGGATGCATCAATTCCATTCAATGTGTTTAACTTGGTTGTGAATTGTTAAAGCTAGTTTGAGAAGTAAATCACCCTTCTGTACATATTGCCTAGTGAACAAGTGCTGGAGTAGTTGGAGGGCCTCACTGGATTTGTGTCCAGACAAAATCTGTGGTTGAATTCAACTTAACCATGGAATGAAATCCCCCTAAGTTCCCTCCCTCATCTGCTGTTCTTTTGAATGTGGTATTTCTCCTCCTAGGTCTTAAGGTCCTCCCATATCCACAGATACTTTTTCCCTCAGTTTTCATTCACTCCTTTTTCTTTCCCTTGCTGATTCTGTTCTCAATATAGAAACAGGCTCAGTTTAAAGGGGGAATCTCTCCTTTTATTTATGTATTACTTTACCTGTCGTTTCAGTCCTCTAAAACTCAGTGATGCTCCTAGAATCTTTGAGGACCACAGGTTGTCAAAGAACTCACCTTATTTCCACTTGGCTCTTCTGCAGCATTTGACAGAACTAACCATTACTTCTTAAAACTCTCCCTTCTGGCTTCTAGGAATCTCCTGCTTCTTCTACGTCTCTGACCATTCCCGCCTAGCCAAGTGGTTAAGAGCATGGTTCCTAGTGCCATGCTTTTGCTTATACAGTCTGAGTTCTTACTACTTACCAGCTTTAATGATTTTGAACAAATTACTCAACCTCTCTCTATATCTCTATAACTCATTTGTAAACCGAGTTTATAATAATTCCTTCTCAAACGGTGTTCCAATGGGAATTAAACAACTTACTAGAATAGCATTTGACACAGAAGAAGTGTTCTATAAACATTTGTTGCTGTTATTATTATTGCTGTCATTAGAATTAGCAGTAATGTTAGAACATCCATCATGGTACTCTAATTACTCAACTGCTTGCTTACTTAGTTTTGTTTCCCCAGTGCCCATCTCAGTGCCTGGAAATGAAAATAGATCAACATATAGTTTTTCTAAAGGAATTTCTGTGCAGTAATAGACTCCTAGGGCTTCCCTGGTGGCTCAATGGTAAAGAATCCGCCTGCCAATGCAGGAGGCATGGGTTCAATCCCTGGGTCGGGAAGATCCCTTGGAAAAGAAAATGGCAACCCACTTGAGTATTCTTGCCTGGGAAATCCCATGGACAGAGGAGCCTAGTGGGCTACAGTCCATGGGGTCACAAAAAAGTTAGACGTGATTTAGCAACTAAACATCAACAAACAATCAGACTCCTGATTAATGCCATTTCCTTCTCCAGGGGATCTTCCTGACCCAGGAATTGAACCTGGGTCTCCCACATTGCAGGCAGATTCCTTACCATCTGAGCCACCAGGGAAGCCCAACTCCTTTTTTACCTCTCAGGAAAGAAGCCAAGCCCCAAATAATGAGAGTGTAGGAGCTGTGGGTCCTTACTTGTTGACTGTGTTGAGTGTGGAATAACTTGAAAAGAACTTGTCACTGTTCCCAAACCAACATTCCCTGTCATTCTAGTGTCCATAGTGGGTGGCAAAGATGTCCTGTATGGCTGGGTCCAAGTCTGCAGAGTACTGGTCATAACCAAGGGTGATTCACTCGTTCTTCTGCTCTCTGTGTCAAGGTTGGTGTCTACTGTGCTTGGGGTGGCTGGGGAGGAAGTAGTCCAATGAGAAAGGGAGCTCATTGAAGGATCAGTGGTATGTAAGGTTGAAGAGGGGAATGGTGTTGAAACTGAAGAAGATAGACCATTTGCAGTGGTAGACTTGGTATCCTCCTTGGGGTCTGATTCTGTCCTAGAAAATGGACCATCTGAGGAGGTAGCTGAGATGGCACCTGGAACTCCAGATGTGGCAAAGGAAGCCATGGCCTCTGATGCGGGAGATGTCAGTGTGTTAGCAAGAATGGTCTCAGCTGAAGACACCATATCTGTGTGTAGGTGATGAGTACTTGCTGATACAGGTATAGAAAGACTGGATTCTGGGAGAGTTATGCCAGCAGATCCTATTACGGAGGGAGAAGCATAAAAGCGCGTGACTGTTTTCACTGGAACGTCAGTATCCTGTGTAGACAGAGACTGAACTGGGGCTGATGATGTCACAGAAGAGGTAACATCCATCTTGGGACTCTTCAAACCATGAGTGGACAGAGCCAATGCAGGTGTGTTCGTGAGTGTGCTGGAGCTGAAACGCAGGGTCATACTTGTCTCCTTCAGTCCAGGCGTCAGATGGGAAAGTTTCTTGGTCTCAAATGTTGTGGTCTCAAAGGAGGAAGGCTTTAATGTGGAAACAGTGATCCCACCCATGGAGGAAGCAGGATATGTGATCCTGGAGGACTCAGAGAAATTTGAGCCAGAGGAACTAAGTTCATGGCCAGAACTGCTGGAACCCTCAGTGGTCATTGTGGTGTGCATGGAAGGAAGAATTTTCACTGTATCTGTGGAGAATTCAGAAGTGGAAAGTGTCTCCATGGTAGGACTACTCAAAGGTGGAGGTGAAGTGGTCACTGGTTTGAATATGGCATCCAATTTCTCTGTGGTATTCATGAGACCACTGGTAAGAAGTGAGGTCGCAGGGGTGGGAGAGGAGGGGCTCTTCCCTGGTACTATGGAGAACTGAGGGGAGGGTGACATCATGGCAGATGAATGCACTGAGGAAGATGGAGAGCTGGTTGATGTGTCCAAGGTAAGTGTGTCCTGTGATGTAGCCTCAGGGAGACCTCTCTGGCTGGTGATGGTCATTTCTGCAGATTCTGTGGTCATAGGGGATGTGGAGAGGTTGGTGATGATGCCTTCAGGGGTGTCTGGGGACACTGTGGATTGAGTGGGGCCAGGGATGAATGTGCTGCTGGAGGAGATGGGTTGTGTCTTAGAGAGCTCAGTAGTTGTATCAGTGGGCACTTTGGAAAGAAGAGTGATTTCCTCTGTGGTTGAACTGTTCTGCTGGATGGTGCTGGTCTCTCTAAGTTCAGGGCTCAGAGAGGATGTGGAGTCTGTCTCAATTGTCATAGTTTCAGTAGAGTGAGGCATTGCTGTGGAAACAGCAGTCTCTCTAGAGGTGGAAAGAGAAATGAATGGAGACGTGACATCGGATGGCTCTGAGTCAGCTGGGGTAGAGGGATGAACTTCAGGTCCAGAACTTGTGTTGACCCCATGGGTCCTGGCTGTGCTTTTGGAAGGCTGAATCACCTCTGTACTTGTGGAGACTCCAGAAGTGGACAGTATCTCAATGGTGGAGCTGATGTTAATGGAAGGTGAACTGGTCACAGGTCTCAAGCCAGTGCCCAATGTGTCTGTGGTCTTCACCAGACCATGGGTAAGAAGTGAAGTCACAGGGGGAGGAGAGGAGGGGCTCCTCCCTGGTAATGTGGGAGACTCAGGGGAGGGTGATGTCATGGCAGATAAAGTCACTGGGGAAGATGGAGAGCTGGTTTCTTCCACAGAGGCAGGGCTTGTCCAAGACACATCCTGGGGACCCCTGCTCATGAGAGTGCTCATCTCTGAATGTGTAAAGCTCTGAGTCACAGCTGGGTGAGTCCCTGCCCCAGAGGCTTCAGTCACTGTGTTCAAGGTAAGTGTGCCCTGTGATGTAGCCTCAGGGAGACCTGTCTGGCTGGTGATGGTCATTTCTGCAGATTCTGTGGTCATAGGGGATGTGGAGAGGCTGGTGATTATGCCTTTAGGAGTGTCTGGGGACACTGTGGATTGAATGGTGCCAGGGCTGGAGATGCTGGTGGAGGAGATGGGTTGTGTCTTAGAGAGCTCAGTAGTTGTATCAGTGGGCACTTTGGAAAGAAGAGTGATTTTCTCTGTGGTTGAACTGTTCTGCTGGATGGTGCTGGTCTTTCTAAGTTCAGGGCTCAGAGAGGATGTGGAGTCTGTCTCAATCATTGTAGTTTCAGTAGAGCGAGGCACTGGTGTGGAAACAGGGTTCTCTCTAGAGCCGGAAGGAGTAACAGTTTGAGATGTGACATCAGATGGCTCTGAGTCAGCTGGGGTAGAGGAATGAGCTTCATGTCCAGAACTTGTGTTGACCCCATGGGTCTCAGCTGTGTTTTCTGAAGGCTGAATCATCTCTGTACTTGTGGAGATTCCAGAAGTGGACAGTGTCTCAGTGGTGGAACTGATCTCAATTGAAGGTGAACTGGTCACAGATGCCAAGCCAGTGCTCAATATATCTGTAGCTTTCACCAGACCATGGGTGAACAGTGAAGTCACAGGGGAAGGAGAGGAGGGGCTCCTCCCTGGTAATGTGGGAGACTCAGGGGAGGGTGATGTCATGGCAGATAAAGTCACTGGGGAAGATGGAGAGCTGGTTTCTTCCACAGAGGCAGGGCTTGTCCAAGACACATCCTGGGGACCCCTGCTCATGAGAGTGCTCATCTCTGAATGTGTAAAGCTCTGAGTCACAGCTGGGTGAGTCCCTGCCCCAGAGGCTTCGGTCACTGTGTTCAAGGTAAGTGTGCCCTGTGATGTAGCCTCAGAGGGACCTGTCTGGCTTGTGATGGTCATTTCTGCAGATTCAGTGGTCAGAGGGGAGGTAGAGAGGCTGGTGATGATGCCTTTAGGAGTGTCTGGGGACACTGTAGATTGAGTGAGGCCAGGGCTGGAGATGCTGGTGGAGGAAATGGGTTGTGTCTTAGAGAGCTCAGTAGTCATATCAGTGGGCACTTTGGAAAGAAGAGTGATTTTCTCTGTGGTTGAACTGTTCTGCTGGATGGTGCTGGTCTTTCTAAGTTCAGGGCTCAGAGAGGATGTGGAGTCTGTCTCAATCATTGTAGTTTCAGTAGAGCGAGGCACTGGTGTGGAAACAGGGTTCTCTCTAGAGCTGGAAGGAGTAATAATTTGAGATGTGACATTGGATGGCTCTGAGTCAGCTGGGGTAGAGGAATGAGCTTCATGTCCAGAACTTGTGTTGACCCCATGGGTCCTGGCTGTGCTTTTAGGAGGCTGAATTGCCTCTGTACTTGTGGAGACTCCAGAGGTGGACAGTGTCTCAGTGGTGGAGCTGATCTCAATTGAAGTTGAACTGGTCACAGATGCCAAGCCAGTACCCAATGTGTCTGTGGTCTTCACCAGACCATGTGTAAGAAGTGAAGTCACAGGGGGAGGAGAGGAGGGGCTCCTCCCTGGTAATGTGGGAGACTCAGGGGAGGGTGATGTCATGGCAGATAAAGTCACTGGGGAAGATGGAGAGCTGGTTTCTTCCACAGAGGCAGGGCTTGTCCAAGACACATCCTGGGGACCCCTGCTCATGAGAGTGCTCATCTCTGAATGTGTAAAGCTCTGAGTCACAGCTGGGTGAGTCCCTGCCCCAGAAGCTTTGGTCACTGTGTTCAAGGTAAGTGTGCCCTGTGATGTAGCCTCAGGGAGACCTGTCTGGCTGGTGATGGTTATTTCTGCGGATTCAGTGGTCAGAGGGGAGGTAGAGAGGCTGGTGATGATGCCTTTAGGAGTGTCTGGTGACAGGCTGGACTGAGTGGGGCCAGGGCTGGATGTGCTGGTGGAGGAGATGGGTTGTGTCTTAGAGAGCTCAGTAGTTGTATCAGTGGGCACTTTGGAAAGAAGAATGATTTTCTCTGTGGTTGAACTGTTCTGTGGGATGGCGCTTGTCTCTCTAAGTTTGGGGCTCAGAGAGGATGTAGAGTCTGTCTCAATCATCGTTTCAGTTGAGTGAGTAACTGATGTGGAAACAGTGGTCTCTCTAGAGGTGGAAAGAGTAACAACTGGAGACGTGACATTGGATGGCTGTGAGTCAGCTGGGGTAGAGGAATGAGCTTCATGTCCAGAACTTGTGTTGACCCCATGGGTCTCAGCTGTGTTTTCTGAAGGCTGAATCGCCTCTGTAGTTGTGGAGACTCCAGAGGTGGACAGTATCTCAGTGGTGGAGCTGATCTCAATTGAAGTTGAACTGGTTCCAGGTCCCAAGCCAGTACCCAAAATGTCTGTGGTCTTCACCACACCATGGGTGAAACTTGAAGTCACAGGGGGAGGAGAGGAGGGGCTCCTCCCTGGTAATGTGGGAGACTCAGTGAAGGGTGATGTCACGGCAGATAAAGTCACTGGGGAAGATGGAGAGCTGGTCTCTTCCACAGAGGCAGGGCTTGTCCAAAACATCTTTTCAGCACCTGTGCTGTCTTCCATCTTTGTCACCTCAGTAACAGAACTAGTGTTCATATCAGGAAGGATAGTAGTTTTCTCTGTGGATGAGCTGGTTTCCTTGGAGGTGCTGGTTTCCCTCATTTCAAACATCAAGGAGGAACTTGTCTCAGCTTCAATTCTTGGAGTCTCAGAGAAGCTAGACATTGGGATGGAAACAGTGGTTTTCCCTATGGTGATGGCTGTATTCATTGGGAGTACAGTTTTGGATGGTTCTGAGTCAGTTGAGACAAAGGAACGTGATTTGTGTTCATCATCGGTGGTCCTCATATTGGTTACTGCTGTGTTTTTGGAAGGGTCTCTACTTAAGCTTTCCTCCTGATGGGTGCTGGTATCCCTCAGTCCAGCGGTCAAAGAGGATGTTGGCTCTGTCTCAATCTGTGCAGTTTTGGAAGAGTCTGGAGTTGATGTGGAGACATTGGTGTCTCTTATGGTAGAAGAGATAACCACTGCAGATGTGGCTTTGGGTGGCTCTGTGTTGGCTGAACTAGTGATCCCCGTATCAGTTACTGCTGTGATTCTTGAAGAATGAGTTGTTTCTGTATCACTGGTGGCTTCTGAAGAGGTTTGTATCTCCTGTGAGATGTTGTTCACACTTTCAAGTGTACTGGTCACAGGTTCCAAGCTTGTGCCCAAAACTTCTGTGGTTTTTCCCAAGTCAGAGGTAAGAACTGAGGTTGCGGGTACAGGAGAGAAGGTATTGTTCCCTTCCGGTATAGACAAATGTCCTGGATCTGCAGCAGCTGTGGTGGAAAGCTGGGTAGAACTCTTCTCTGCTTCCTTGCTAGCAAGATCTGGCCTCCTCAATAAAGTGACTTTAGGGCTACTTACTATTGTAGCAAGAATGATCCTACTTGTAATGTCCCCTGTGGAGGTTTCTGGCTGAGAGGTAGTTGTGCTGATCATGTTCTCCAAAGGGAGTTTGGAAGGAGTTGTGACCCCTTGATGAGCTGAGGTAGTGGTTATGGCTGATGACACAGAACTCCTGGTGACCCAGTCATGAGTGGACAGAGAATCAGGCAGAGGAGTGGATGGGAGGACCTTGGGGCTAATCTTTGTATCTGGATGGTCCATGGAAGCCATTGAGACATGCATGGCTTCCATTTGTCTTCTACTGGGAGTCCAACTGGTGCTTAAAATGTCAGCAAATGAGGTGCTCATCCTCTCAACAACAGAAGTTGAGATGGGCACAGATGCAGTTTCATCTAAAGGACTAGATGTTCTTACACTTGTGCTGGCCTCTGTCTTTTCAGCTGAAGCATAGGAGGATGGGATGATTAGGCTGGTTCTGACGACAGTCACAAGGTCATGGAGGGTAGCCTCAGAGCCTGACTCAGTGCTTGATGCTAAGGATGAAGTTTTACCCATTGCAGAAATTGCTGTAGGAGAACTTGTGGCTTCCAAGCTTGAAGTCATGTTTGGGATGGTCCAGGGACCAAACGTTGAGGCTGGTGAAGCTGTGGATGGCCACATGAGTGGGTGCTCAAGAGCAGATGTGCTGGTCTCTGTGGCCAGGGTGCTGTCCATGGTGCCCACACTCTCCTTTGGCTTAGGCTTGGTAGTCAGGACTGAGTTGGTTTCCATGGTGGTGATACTTGAAGTGAGGGCTGTGGTTACATCCGTGGTGCTCACTGCTGCAGGAGATGAGGTCTGTGATAGTTGCTCAAGATCAGAGGCAACATCACTGGTCACTACACTTGTAATGGCCGCCAGCATCTTAGACCCCATTGAGGGGAATGTGACAGATGGTGAAGAGGTTGTTTTTCCTTCTGAGGCATTAGTGAGGCTGGTCATGGCTTGGCTTTCAGAGGTAAGAGTTGCCAATATGGTTGGTTCTATGGAGGTTTTAGGCAACATGTCTGTGGTCCCAGGAGATCCACCAAGAGTCAGGTCCCTCCCAGCTGTCTGCTCTGACCTCATTCCAGTTGTCCTTGGAATCTGAGTTGGGCTGCTTTGTGGACTAGTCCCTGTGGTGACTTTAGGAGCTGACCCTAGGGGGATAGAGGACACTGTGCCTGGTGACTTCTTGGTTCCTTCTGGAGTCCCAAGGTGAGTGTTGGTCCAGTCCTCAGATGGGGAGCCTGAGACCCATTCTGTAGTTGTTCCTCTTGCTGGTGACTTGGCTGCTGTCATGAATCCTGAGGGTGAGTGCAGGAGGCTGATGCGGCCACTCCCTGTGGCCATGGACTGAAGGGTACCTGGTTCCACAGTGCTCACCATAGGGAGAGCTGCTGTTGAAGTCTTCTGAGAATTTTCCAGAGTATACCTGGTCTCTGGGCTGATGCTAGGCTCCTGGGAGCTTATGATTTTCAAGGCTGTAGCCATTTCTGGGCTTCTTGTGGACATACCTGTGATTAGAAAGCGAGTTGGTAGGTGATATGCAAGCGATACAGAAAGGGTGTCCTCCTGGTTGACAATATAATTTGTTCCTTCCTGTGATTTCAATTCAAAATATTTCCTTCTTCTCCAGAAAAGAAAATATTTACCCTTTCCTACCACACTTCCAGAGTCTGGACACCAGGGAACATACTGACCATCCCAAAGTTGGATCAGAGTGGGTTGGGATTAGGGTGAGTGGGGTGAGGGCTTTGACTCATGTTGTTTGCTCAGAAGAAATTGTTACCTGGAACCCAGTGTACTGCATACCCTAAAAAGAAAGACTCTGTACAAGGAAGGGCGTGATGAATCTGGACTCTACGCATGCTAGAGACTTTCCCTACTCTGTTTTTACTTTCCTCCTTGGTGCCTGCTCTTGTTGAACCACTTTCAACCTACAACTTGCAGCCTCCTCTAGATGTCCTAAATCTTAGTTCACTGAAAGGCCATGTAAGGATTTCTATTTGAGAAGCAAGAGACTAGAAAGGCGACAGAATTCTTTTTCTTTACCTTCAACCTCTTTCAAATTCATCTGTCTCCCTGAACCCTTTTTCCATCCTTGAGGAGAAGGACATGTAACTGCCACAGGGGTGAGAAGCTCAATCTTCTAAGAGCACTCTTTCTGGGGACTACTTTTTCATATTATTCTCACTATGGTGGCATGGCCAAGGACCATGATCCCTTCTTCGACTGCAACAAAAGAAACCTATATTACCTTAAGTCTGTCTGTGTCCTCCCTATCAACACAAGATTCCAGCGATGATCTCTGATTTAGAAACAAAGTGGGCAGAGAACTGGCCCTGTGACATTTTCTGTTGCTGAATTGATTGGCTATTATTAAGAACAATACAAATAACTAAGGTGAAGCAATAAACGTGTTCCATGAATACAATCTCTAGGAAAAAAACAATCAACATCCTCAGAGGGGCAAAAAGTCAAAGAAATCAATTTCAAGCCTTGTCATTTTACTTCCTTAAACAATCCAACTTTTGACCCCAGAGATGAGGGGAAAGGACAGACATGGGATAGCCTTGAAGGAAATAGAGATGATGGGCTTCCCTGGTGGCTCAGTGGATAATAATCCATCTGCCAGGGCAAGAGACATGGGTTCAATCCCTGGTCTGGGAAGATCCCACACTCCTTGGAGTAACTAAGCCTGTGAGCCACAACTACTGAAGCCCTCATACTCCAGAGCCCATGCTCTGCAACAGGAGAAGCCACCTCAGTGAGAAGCCCATGTATCGCAAGTAGAGAGTAGCTCCTGCTCGCCACAACTCCAGAAAAGCCCATGTGTCAACAAAGACCCAGCACATCCAAAAATAAATAAATAAAATTATAAAAAAGAGAGGTAGAGATGGTGCTCCTACTTACCCACACTGATCGTAGTCATAAGAGATGCAGGATTACTGGTTGGCCGAGCGACACCTCCATGTTCTCCTTGACTTGGCTCCCTGGTGATAGTGGCCACAGACTCATTTGGCCCTGAAGTAGAAGACAGAGGTGTCACCTTTGATTGCCTAAGAATATGGATCTGTGAGGACCATTCTCACTAGACACTGGATTAGCAATGCCTTCATTTATCTCTCAGAAGGGATTTAAAGAATAACTGTCTCTTTTACATTAAATCTTATATTAAATCAAACCCTCAAGATGGTCATAAGGGATGAAAAGCTTTTTGTTAATTGTGGGGACTTCTCATTTGATTGGTTTCAATAAAATAATTTTCTGACAAAAAAAGAAGATAATTTTTTCCTTTTTTAAAAAAAATTATTGACGTATGTTCGATTTACAATGTTGTATTAATTTCTGTTATACAGCAAAGTTATTCAGTTATACATATTATATATTCCTTTTCACATTCTTTTCCATTATGCTTTATCACAGGGTATTGAATATCGTTTCCTGTGCTGTACAGTAAGACTGTGTTGTTTATCCATCCTATATATAGTAGTTTGTATCTGCTAATCCCAAACTCTCAATCCTTCCCTCCCCACCCCTGGCCCACTTGGCAACCACAGTCTGTTCTCTATGTCTTTAAGTCTGTTTCATAGGTATGCTCATTTGTGTTGTATTTTAGATTCCACATATAAGTGATATTATATGGTATTTGATAGCAAGTCTGTGCACGGAAATGAAAAATCCCACATGCCTCAATGAAGATCCCACATGCTGCTACTAAGACCCAACACAGCTAAATACATAAAAAATTTTTTAAGGTAGATTCTGCCTAGGAGGTATTAAAGGAGATCCCTGACAGCCATCTTCTCCTATTCAGTCACATCCACAAAAGCTTAGAATTCCAATGCAAAGGAATTGAGGGCTCTTACTTGTAAATGGGGTGAAATTGTCAAGGACTGGAGCAGATCTGAACTCTGCACCAGAGGAGCTCTCCTTGGTAAGTGTAGTCTCAGCTATGCCAGATATGGGGACCTTTGGTGGTTCATCCTTAGCCGCTGAAGTGGTGATGTCCACAGTGGTCATCCCAAGGGTCCTGTCCTCTCCTGTAGCGGTGCTCAGGGCCCAGCAGGAATCTTTTGGGGATCCAGTACCTGGGAAAGTGTTGGTTTTCTGAGACTGAATGTTTGTGGATAATGTGATTGGTGTCAGCTCTGAAGCAGGAGGAAGTGACATGAGGACTGTGGGTTCCCGTGCTTCAGAGGAACTGGAGGAAGGTAAGATGAAGCTGGGAAAAGAGACTGGGGAAAAGAGAAATTTGGTTTCTTCTTTAGAGAAAAAGCTTCTCCATGATAGTGTCCCTGGACCTCTGCTCACAGGAGCAGTCATCTTAGTCATATCCAAGGGTATCCCTTCCCAGAAATCTGTGATTGTTTTGTCCAGAACAACTGCATCCCCAGGCTTCATCCTAGTGGGACCCGTTGATGTTGTAAAGGTAATATGTAAAGATTCCATTGTAAAACTGTTGGAAGAGGAGGTAGAATTGTTGACATTGGTTCCTTTGAAGATATTGGATATCCCCAAGGACTGAGCAGGGTCTGGGCTACACATTCTGTCCCGAGATGTGAACTCAGTCCTGGTGACATCAGTAGCAACAGCACCATCCACCTGAGAAGGGATTGTGCTTCTCTCTATGGCTGAGCAGGTCTCCATTGGCCCAGAGGTTTCAGTGGAAACAGGTTCTTCCTGAGTCCCGGTAGACACAGGATAAGTGGAAAAAGTCTGAGACAGGTTGGTGGTCTCCACAGTGGACGTCGTAACCACTGAAGAAATGGTCTTGTGAGACCCTGAGTGTGCAAGGGCAGAGGAACATGGCTCAGAACCAGAACTGATAGCCTGATGAGTGGTCACTGCTGCTTCTGTCAAATGATTCATCTCTGTGTCTGGGGTGGTCTTGGAAATGGCCAGTCTATCAGGTGAACTACTGATTAGAATTGGAGATTTCTTGATCCCAGATTCCATGCTTGTGCCCACAAGCTCTGTGGTCTTCAGTGGTCCAGAAAAGTGAGAGAACTCCTTGATTGTCTCCAGGGAGATGGAAGAGACTGATGCTATTTCTGTGGTCAGTTGTGTGGTCAAAGATGTCTGTACTTCACTTCTAGAGATGGATGGATCTGTCATCTCCAATATAGGAGCCCCTAGGCTCTGTCCCTGGGCACTTGAATTGAGGGTTTGGGTTCTCACTGGAGATGTGATCTCTCCAGGAAGAGTCATTGAAACTGTGGACTTCTGTCTCGAAGATATAGAAGTCATTATGGGAGAAAGCACGGAGCTCTGCTCTGGCTCTCCACTGGTGAGCACAAGCTCTCCGGTGATGGACACTTCAGTGCTACTGACTGACTGTGGCAACGTGACCCCATCTGTCATGGTCCTTGGAGGGAATGGCAGCAATGAGGCAGGTGAGTTATCACTGGACCCTGAGGTGACTCCTTGAGATCTTGTGGTTCCAACATGAACTGAACCTATTATAGACGCTGAAGACACAGATCTTCTAGGGGCCAAATCCAAAATGGAGACATCAGGCATAAAGGCTGGAGGGGAGCCATTATGTCAGTCTGTGTGTTTGGCAGCTCAAGAGAAGTAATGAAAACAGGGAGGGCTGTTATATCAGATCCTTGGGGAGTTGAGTTTGTACCTGAAATCTCAGAGTGCTCACTTCCTGGTCATCAGGAAAAATTGCAGTGGGAGCAGATGTGCTTATGTTCCTTGGACTTAAGGCTTGTGCTGAGGTCAGTGATTTTTATCTGAACAAGGGGACTATAGAGCTCCCAGAATCATTCCAGTGAAAATTGAAGAATGATGGGTAGATCCTGTTGCTGTGGCCGTTGCTAAGGACGATGATGTTCTTCCTGTATTATTGACTTCAGGAAAATCATATAAGTGGCCAGCTGTGCCTGTGGAAGTCCATGGAGAAGTCCCTGGTGCTTGGGTGCTGGGTGGGGTTTTGAAGCCTCCTCTGTAGGGTAGGTATTAAAGGTGAAACTGACCTCACTCCCTTGGGGCTGGAGGTGATGACCTTCTGAGTGAGGTCCCCACCCTCGATTGTTAGCTCTGCAGGAAATGATGTCACAGAAAGGGCCCCAGGTGGAGATGTAGTTTCAATGATCTCCTGTCCTGTGATGGACTCAGACTTTGGCCCCATTGAAGAGAAGGTAGCCAGCAGTCTCTTGCAATACTGATAAAGCTGATAGTGGTTGAGTCTTCTGGTCTACCAGAAATCCAAGGCTGAAATAATGTAGGCTCTGGAGGTGGTAATAGCTATGTCTGTATCTACAGAGGAGACGCTCAGTGTCAGGTCACTTCCGGCTGTCTGTTCTGACCTTGGGCTAGCAGAGGAATAAGCATCACCCACAGGTCTATGTATTATAGCTGCTATTTAGCTGTCATTGTCTTTTTACTCAGGGCAATGGAAGGAATGACTATGGAGCTGACCCATATCATGGTTCTGAGTTCAAATTTATCTGTCACTGAACCTTTGATTACTTTTTTTTTTTTTTTTAGGCCACACTGCTCAGCATGTGGGACCTTAATTTCCTGACCAGGAATCAAACCCATGACCCTTGCAATGGAAGCGTGGAGTCTTAACCACTGGACTGCCAGGAAAGGACCAACCTGGGGTTACTTTGGTGATCATAACAAAGCTGGTTGCAGAGTCTTGAAGGCTGGTGGGGCATGTGCTTAAAAGGGCATACATGTTCATTATGGTCCTTCCTATGGAGCCAAGCCATGTGAATAAGTCATTTCAATTGTCTTAAGAATCAGAATTGAGCTGACTCATTGAATATTCCCTATGAAACAAGGGAGGATATTGATCCTCTTTTTTAAACTTTTATTTCCTTCCTTATACTTTGAGTTTATTCTGTTCTTTTTCTTTATTTATTTAAATATTTTTTGGCTACGGTGGGTCTTCACTGCTGCGTGTATGCATCCTCTAGTTGCAGCAAGCAGGGCCTGCTCTCTAGTTATGGTGCCTGGGCTTCTCACTGCAGTGACTTCTCTTGTGGAACATGAGCTCTAGAGTGTGTGGGCTTCAGGAGTTGTGGCACACAGGCTTAATTGCACCACAGTGTGTGAAATTTTCCCAGACCAGGGATTGAACTTGTGTCCCCTGCCTTAGCTGGTTGATTTCTAACCACTGTACCCCCAAGGAAGTCCCCTTCTTCCTACATATTTTTATATGCTTTCACTTCTCTCATCAAAAAAGAACAGAAACCCTTTATCTTCTAGCACAGAGGGACATGTCAAATTATTATCACATATTTACACTTTTATTAGAATTCCTTAGAACTGTAAACAATTGGACAACATCAGGAAAAAAACATGGAACATCAACATCCTTTAAACTTGTACCACTTATATATTTACACATAAAGTTACTGTATATATAAAAAATATTTTCAAAGATTCGTGGGCTTGGGGATATTTAAAAGACACTATTGCCACATTTGAATATTTACTAAAAAAATTCCACAAAATAATTTCAAACATTAAGCTACTGCAAAGATACAGCAGATATAAAAAAAAATGATAAAAGTATAAACTTTCAAGAATGTCCCAGACAAACTCTCAGTGAAGTTTTGCATCATTCTAAGCATTTTAAGTGAATACCTCCTCTCAACTACAAGCCATGTATTGAAAGCTGTAACAGTGGACAAGAATTCTTTCACCTTCTGTTATAATCATCTTAGCAATGAATTGTCCTATAAAATAAACCTATGGCATCTCACTTTTATGTTTCCTGCTCATGGCAACCACTGATCTATCTTAGTGATAGTGCCTGTTTTAGGAAAGCCCTTCATACTTGGCCGCTGACTTGTAGAGTCACTATATTTATTCCTAAGTGGATGCAGTTGGCTCTTGCGAATATAAATCACCAAACAGAAGCAATTCATGTTAGAAGTCAGATTAGAAATCTCCCTAAAAATGAGTATCAATGGCCTCTGAGTACAAAAGTAGAAAGTTGCGATTATCTACTAGAATCTGGAACACAGACAATCAATTATCTTACTTTAAAGTGAAACTGTTAGTCACTCAAGCACGTCTGACTCTTTGCAACCCCATGGACTGTAGCCCACTAAGCTCCTCTGTCCATGGAATTCTCCAGGCAAGAATACTGGAGTGGGTTGCCATTTCCTACTCCAGAGGATCTTCCTGACTGAGGGATCAAACCTGCATCTCCTACATTGGCAGGCAGATTCTTTACTGCTCAGCCACCAGGGAAGCTTCTTACTCCAAAGACCAGGAGAAAAGACTCAAGCATTATGTACCAAAATATGATCATACATACCCAGACTGATGGTCTCCAGAGATGTGGAGCTACCCATTGGCTGCGTGGTGCCTCCAGGTTCCTTCAGATCCATGGTGGTGGTTGCCACTGACCCTGAGGGAGAAGGGGACAGAAGTGTTAGTCTCCCATCCCCTTAAGATGCACATCCACAGGAAATGCTCTTGCTAGATCCTGGCTCAGTATCTGAGCCTCATCTGCCTCTGAGAAGGCACTCTGGAAGGAATAATTCTCTTATTGGCATGAACTCAAACCCACAATATGACCTGCGTCTTAATTGTGGAAAATAGTGGGATTGCTGAATGTATTGGCCTCAAGCAAAAACATTTGGTGATAGTATGTCTCCATCACTTAAAAAAATATATTGAGGACTTCCCTGGTGGTGTGGTGGTTAAGAGTCTGTAATGCAACGCAGGGGACACAAGTCTGATCCCTGGTCTGGGAATTTCCCACATGTCATGGAGTGATTAAGTCCATGCATCACAACTACGGAGCCTGTGCTCTAAAGCCTGGGAGCTGCAACTACTGAAGCCTGCGTGCCTGGAGCCTGTGCTTCACAACAAGAGAAGCCAGCACAATGAGAAGCCCATACACTGCCACTAGAGAGTGGCCCCTGCTTGCCGCAACTAGAGAAAGCCAGTACACAGCAAGGAAGACCCAGCACAGCCCCAAATAAACAACTGAATAAGTAAAATAAAAACACTGGATTCTCCTTTATTCATTTATTTATGGCCACACATGTGGGATCCTAGTTTGCCAACCAGAGATTGAACCTGCACCCTTGGCTCAACTACTGGACAATCAGGGAAGTCCCTCCATCACTTATAATGTGTGAACTCACCATTGTTTAATTTTTCACTCCTATCGTTTGGACTCCACATAAGTAAAATCAGAATAATACCTGGAGTTATTTTATCTGGTTAGTTAATATATACAATTATTTCTTGATCACTCATTTTGTCATTTTCTTTTATCATTCTTTTATAATTATTATCACACACACTCTACCGCTGGGAAGGGAAAAGCTAAGCTCTGGCTGGAAGGACCTGAATCTGGGCTCAAGAATGCTAAAAGTGTCACTAGTTGCATACAGATAACAGAATGACCCGATGAGATAAGTGGAAACTGAAAGGGGAGGTGAAGGATACTGCGGAGACTTTGTAAGTGAGAGCAGAAGGAGATGGGGACAAAACACGGAGCTGGTTGCTTCTAGCAGAGCCGGGCGCAGGAGGTGAGGTGGTGTTTCTGGCATTCTCAGACTGGTATGTGAAGGCTGAAACTGGATGTGTTAGTTAATTAAAGGTGAGGTTCTGGGGGTGGGGATTTCTCTGGTGGTCCAGTGGCTAAGACTCAGAGCTCCCAATGCAGGGGTGCATGGGTTTGATCCCTGCTCAGGGAACTAGATCCCACATGCTGCAACTAAGAGTTCGCATGCCATAACCAGGAGTTCGCATGCTTCAACTAAGACAGAGCTCAGCCAAAGTAATAAATAAATAAAATAAAAATAAGGTAGATGCTAGGGGCAGAGACTCTCCCTTCTGACAACTCCATTGAGGGAATGAGGTGGAATACCCAGGAGGACCAGAGGTGTGCTTCCATAAACCAACACTTGTGGCGATATGCCTTGGTGATAAGGAAGTCATAAAAGGTAACTTGAGCTGTTCCCATTTACTAGTTTCAGTTTTATCCCTTAATATGCTACTGAAAAATGTGGTCACTGTGACTTTGTAAATGAGAGCAGAAGGAGATGAGGACAAAACATGGAACTGGTTGCTTCTAGCAAAGCCAGGTGCGGGAGATGCTGCTGCTTCTGCTAAGTTGCTTCAGTCGTGTCCGACTCTGTGCGACCCCATAGACGGCAGCCCACCAGGCTCCACCGTCCCTGGGATTCTCCAGGCAAGAACACTGGAGTGGGTTGCCATTTCCTTTTCCAGTGCGTGAAAGTGAAAAGTGAAAGTGAGGTCGCTCAGTCGTGTCTGACTTAGCGACCCGGTGGACTGTAGCCTACCAGGCTCTTCTGTCCATGGGATTTTCCAGGCAAGAGTACTGGAGTTGGGTGCCATTGCCTTCTCCGACAAGAGATGAGTGAATTGCAATTGTGTGTGGAGTCAGAGGTGGGCTGGTTCCAGTCCCAGAAAGTGTAATCCCACCAGGGGTCAAATGATAGAGTGCATCAGAAAATGTACCAACTGGGAATTCCCTGGTGGTCCAGTGGTTAGGATTCTCACTTTCACTGCCAGGGATTGGAGGCTGGATCCTTGGTTGGGGAAATAAGATCCTACAAGTCTGACCCATGGCAAAAAAAGGAAAGAAAGAAAAGAAAGAAAAAGGTGGTGCATATATACAATGGAATATTACTCAGTCATTAAAAATAATTAAATAATGTCATTTGAAATATCACATGACATCCCTTATATGTGGAATCTAAAAAGAAATGATTCAAATGAACTTACAAAACAGAGACTCACAAACTTAGAAAATGAACTTATGGTTGCCAGGGGGAAGGGATAGTTAAGGACACTGGGAAAGTCATGTACACACTGCTATATTTAAAATGGATAACCAACAAAGAGCTATTGTACAGCATATGGAACTCTGCTCAACGTTATGTGGCAGCCTGGATGGGAGGGGAGTTTGGGGGAGAATGGATACTTGTATATGTGTGGCTGAGTCCCTGCTGTCCACCTGAAACTATCACAACATTGTTTGTTAATCCAGCTATATCCCAATACAAAATGTTTTTGGTGTTAAAAAAATAAAAATTAAAAAATAAGTTAACAAAATGGATAACTAACAAGGACCTACTGTACAGCACAGGGAACTCTGCTCAATGTTACATGGCAGCCAGGAGGGGAGGGGAGTTTAGGAGAGAATGGACACGTATATGTATGGCTGAGTCCCTTCACTGTTCACCTTAAGCTATCACATTTTAGTTGGCTATATACCAATACAAAATGGGCTTCCCTGGTAACTCAGCTGGTAAAGAATCTGCCTGCAATGCGGGCCACCTGGGTTTGATCCCTGGGTTGGGAAGATTCCCTGGAGAAAGAAATGGCTACCCACTCCAGTATTCTGGCGTGGAGAATTCCATGGACTACGCCATGGGGTCACAAAGAGTCGGACATGACTGAGTGACTTTCACTTTCAATACAAAATAAAAAGTTCAAAAAATAAGTAAAATTAAAAAAAAAGAAAATGTGCCAACCAATTGGCTTGAGGGCTGGAGCTAGAAGCACCCACTGACTGAAATGGAGACATTGAGTTTGGGACACTGCTCTTGGCCAAGAAAAATCTGTAGATGTCTCAGAGGGAGATGTGGTTCCCACGGGCAAGTGGCTTGTTCCCATCTTTCTTTCACACTCAGAGCCCCTTGTGGATTTTACACTGGTGGGAGCTAGAGAATGAACAGTGACTGGGCCACTTGTGTCTCTGCTGTGTGTGGCTATGGGTGCTTCCCTAAGAGAAGTCCTTTCCATGGCGGTTGCTGTTGGAGAAGTAAGTCTAGGAACCACCATGGAAGCAAAAAGAGAAAAGGCAGAGGCTGAAATAGTGGTTGGTGCAAAACATCATCTTGAAAGTGTTGAAATGAAGTTGTTGAAATGAAATGGTTAGTCTCTCAGTCATGTCTAAGAGAAGTCCTTTCCATGGAGGTTGCTGTTGGAGAAGTAAGTCTAGGAACCACCATGGAAGCAAAGAGAGAAAAGGCAGAGGCTGAAATAGTCGTTGGTGCAAAACATCATCTTGAAAGTGTTGAAATGAAATTGTTGAAATGAAATGGTTAGTCTCTCAGTCATGTCTGACTCTTTGTGACACCATGGGCTGTAGCCTGCTAGGCTCCTCTGTCCATGGAATTCTCCAGGCAAGAATACTGGAGTGGGTTGCCATTCTCTTCTCCAGTGGATCATCCCAACTCAGGGATTGAACCTGCAAATACTGAGCCAGATACTGCAACCCACACACACTAGAGCCTGTGCTCCACAAAGAGAGAAGCCACAGCAATGAGAAGTGCAGGCACTGCAACTGGAGAGTAATGTCTGCTCTCCACAACTAGTGGAGTGCCCTTGCAGCAACGAAGACCCAGCACAGTCAAAAATAAATACATAAATAAGATAATTAAATAAAAAACTAAACTGGTCTCTGGCCAGATTCTGTTTAGACATACAGTGAAATAAATAAAAGTGCCGTTGTTGGATATCACTACTGCAGAAGCAACGCAGAAGTCCTAGATGGTGAGAAGGGCTGTCCTGGTGGAGTTTGTAACTGAGACACTGCTTGTGGCTCTGAGCTAACTCGCTAGATGGGATGAAGAAATCTGAGTTGAATGTGTGCTGTGTGTTTCCATGGTGAGGAAGCTGTGGGTAGGGGGCAGAGGTGATGACCTAGGTGGTCATTAAACTGAAAGTAGAGGTCTCAGGTCGAGACATGGATAGATTCAAAATTTCCCTTGGTTTCCTCTCCGGTAGGTGGGGCTTCCCAGGTGGCTCAGTGGTAAAGAATCTGCTTGCTATTGTAGGAGACACAGGTTCGATCCCTGGGTCAGAAAGATCATTTGAAGAAGGAACTGGCAACCCATTCCAGTATTCTTTCCTGGAGAATCCCATAGACAGAGGAGCCTGGTGGGTACAGTCCATGGGATCACAAAAGAGTCGGACATGACTCAGCGACTCAACAGTGTTAACAATAAATAGGTGGCTGTTGGTCTCTGCTGAGGAGGAAGGGGTGAAGAGAGAAAAGTGGATTTCTTTCGAGAAATATTGACAAGGTTGAGGGGATGAGGATCAGCTGACCCCTCTGAAGCCAAGGGGGTGAGTGTGGGGAGGGTGGGTGAACCTGTGATATCAAGAGAGATGCCAAGCCTGAGGACACATTTGTCCCTTTGCCTGATAGAGATGAGACAAACAGAGTGGAAGTCATACCTCTGACTCCTTCAGTACTTGTTTCTGCATTACTGAGTGTACTGGAGAGAGGGGAGGCCGAGCTGGGCTCTGTCTTTGCTGTGGTCTCAGAGGTCTCTGTGTGCACAGAGGATGTGAACGTAAGATCTGAGGATGTGCCGAGCCCTGATGCTGTACCACCAGGAATTGAAGTGGACATCAGCAGAGGAGGGCTGGTGCTTTTCATGATATCTCCTGCAGGGCCAGTTTCAGGAGAGAAAAAATGATGTCTGGAGGTTGATGGAGTCAGACCCCAGCTGCTTGGCTCTCCAGAACCAGGATTCCCTGTAGATAAGACTTCTGGAATTGTGGAAGAAATCTTGCTTGATGTTGGGGTTGTCCCTGCTGGAGCACTTGAGCCAGGAGCCACTGTGATCACTGCTGTAGCCATAGACACTGGGGCACTGCTGATGGCTGGGGTCAAATGTGTAATAGTTTCAGAGGAAGCTGTGTCTCTGGTAGTTGGGTAGGTCATATCCTGGCTGGTCCTTGTGTTGCTGTCACCTGTCTGAGAGATCTCAGTGGGAGACATAAACTCCTCAGTGGTTTGTCTGGTTGCGGCTTCTAGGGTGGGTGTGTCTGAAGATGTTTCTCCAGGTGATGCCGTTTCAGTGAAGCTTGTGCTGGAGGTGTTGATATGGCCTGTCTCACTGGTCAGTGTTTCCTCTCCAGAACTTGTCTCTGTCCCCCAGGTGGACTGGGGTTCAGTTGAGGGTTCACTTGTACCTGAATTGGTCCATGATGCTTCTCCTGGGGTGCTGGAATCAAGTGTCCTGGAGATGTCTGAGCTCTCAGGGGCAGTTGTGCTGGGGCTGTGTCTTTCAGAAGTGGTGTGTGGTGTTCTGAGCTCCCATCCTGGATGGGATTTTGAGACCTGAATTGAGCTTGTCCCCCTGCCGTCCGCAGAACTGAAGCCTGGGGAGGGGGCTGAAGTGGTGGCTGAATTATTCTCCCGTCCAGGAGCAGAGGTCACAGATGGAGCCACAGGTGCAGTCAAAGTTTCTCTGGCATGTTGCTCAGTCATAGATGGATGAGTACTGGTCACCTCTGAGACAGAGGTGGTGGAAGGGGATGTAGTTTTCACTCCTGGAACCTGGGTGATGCCGAGGGTGGCCAGACCAGTGGAAACTTCCGAAACCAAGGTGCTGGCTGTTGTGATGGGAGGTGAGTCTGTGGCATCAGGGGATGTACTAGGCATGAGGACAGTCCTTGCTGTCCCTTCCCCTGAGGGAGATGGGTGGTCCAGAGGGAAAGTAGTGCCTCTGACTCTTTCAGCACTGGTTTCTGTATAACTTGATGTTCTGGAAAGAAGAAAAGCTGGGTTTGGCTCTGTGCTTTCTGTGCTCCCAGGGGTCTCTGTGTCCTTG
The DNA here is from genome assembly GCF_055505025.1 of Bos grunniens. Classification (NCBI taxonomy): domain Eukaryota; kingdom Metazoa; phylum Chordata; class Mammalia; order Artiodactyla; family Bovidae; genus Bos; species Bos grunniens. The sequence continues at coordinate 13,363,051 of NC_141171.1, forward strand.
GAGGAGGTGCCCATGTGGTCTGAAGATGGGCTGGACCGTGATCCTGTAGGATCAGTAATGGAGGTGGACAGGAGCAGAGGAACGCTGGTGGGGCTCATGAGGTCTCCTGGTGGGCTGGTGTCAGGAGAGGAGAAGTGATGCTCAGCATTGGATAGAGTCAGAACCTGGCTGGTTCCCTCCTTAGAATCTGGCTTCCCAGGCATTTTGGAAGAAGTCTTGCTTGATGTTGGGGTTGTCCCTCCTGGAGCACTTGAGCCAGGATCCAGCATGGTCACTGCTGTCAGCATGGACACAGGGGCAGAACCGAAGGCTGAAGTCAAACCTATAGCTGTTTCAGATGGAGCTGTGGCTCCTGTAGGTAGGGGTGCTGTATCCTGACTGATACCTGTGTCACTGTCACCTGTCCATGTGATCTCAGTGGAAGGTGTAATCTCCTCAGCCGTTGGGCCAGCTGTGGCTTCTAGGGTGGGTGTGTCTGAAGATGTTTCTCCAGGTGATGCTGTTTCAGTGAAGCTTGTGCTTGGCTCAGTGGACACAGAAACCACCCAGGTAGTAAGAGATGTGTGGATAGGGTCTGTGTCAGTGGTCACTGTTTCCTCTGTAGGACTTGTCTCTGTCCCCGAGGTGGACTGGAGTTCACTTGAGGGTTCACTTGTACCTGTGCCGGCCCACATTTCTTCTGATGAGGTGCTGGAATCTAGTGTCCTGGAGATGGCAGAGCTCCCGGGGGCAGTTGTGCTGGGGCTATACCCATCAGTAGTGGTGTCAGGACTTTTGAGCTCCCCTGCTGTGTGTGATGGAGAGACCTGAGTAGACCTTTCTTGCTGGCTGTCAACAGTGCTCAAATCTGAGGTGTTAGAGCTGGTACCCCAACTGTGTCTTTTTTTAGTAGCAGAGGTCTCAGGTGAAGATATAGAGGCACTCAAAGTTCCCTTGGTCTCATTTTCAGCCACTGTTGAATGGTTGATGGTGTTCTCTGGGACAAAGATGGTAGAAGGAGATGTAATTGTCACTTCTGAAACGCCGGAAAGGTTGATGTTCTCAGGACTCCTTTGTTCTCCAGAAGTTAAAGTACTGGTTTTGCTGATGCTGGTTGAATCTGTGGTCCCTGTGGGTCTAGAATTCTCCGGTGTGATGTGGGTGCTGCTGCCTGGTCTTGTCAAGGACTGGGTAGATGTCGTTGATGCAGTGGGGCCTGTGGGTTCAATTAGGGATGGGTCATTGTTATCTCTTGGTGTTCAAGTTTAAGACTAGTCCTCTGGAACTTCCCTGGTGGCTCAGTGGTAAAGAATCCACCTGCCAATGCAGGGGACATGGGTTCGATCCTTGGTTTTGGGAAGATCCCACATGCCGAGGGGCAACTAAGCCTGTGTGCTACAACTACTGAGCCTGTGCTCTAGAACCCGTGTTCCACAGTGAGAAGCCCAAGCACAGTAAAGAAGAGTAGCCCCACTTTCTGCAACTAGAGGAAGCCCTCGGACAGCAACAAAGATCCAAATAAATTTTATTTATTTATTTTATAAATAAATAAAGATTTAAAAATAAATAAAATTTTAAAAGAAAAAAAAGTAGTCCTCTGAGTGGAGTTGGCTGCTACAAACCTACTTTGCTTTGCTTTGCATGCGTGCTCAGTCATATGAGACTCTTTGTGACTCCATGGACTGTAGCCCTCCAGGCTCCTCTATCCATGGGACCTTCCAGGCAAGAATACTGGAATGAGTTGCCATTTCCTCCTCCAACGAATCTTCCCGACCCAGGGATGGAACCCAGGTCTCCCACACTGCAGGTGAATTCTTTACCACTGTGCCATCTGGGAAGCCTACTACTGAGCTCCTGCAGTTTTATTTTGTGGTGTGAGATTTAGGTAGAATCTCTGGGCTCTGTTGGACAAAGCTGGGTCTGTGTGAACTGTTATATAGTAGGAGCTGGATGAAACATGGGCAACTCTTCTGAACAAGAATACATAAATTTGGGTGGAATGAACTGGGAGGTTGAGATTGACATATATACACTACTATGCATAAAACAGATGACTAATAAGAACCTACATATAGGCCAGGGAACCCTACTCAGTGCTCTGTGGTGACCTAAATGGGAAAGAAATCCAAAAAAGAGGGACTATATACGAGAATTGTAGCCTCCAATCTGTTCTGGACTATCTTTGATTGGTTTGTGTGCTGTTATGTGAAAAATAGCTGATGATATGGTTAGATCTGGGCTTCCCTGTTGGTGCAGTGGTAAAGAACCCACCTGCCAATGCAGGAAACACAGGTTTGATTCCCGGGTCAGAAAGATCCCGCCGGAGGAGGAAATGGCAACCCACTCCAGTATTCTTGGCCTGGGAGAATCCCCATGGACAGAGGAGCCTGGCAGGCTACACAGTCCATGGGGGTCTTGAAAAGGTTGGACACGACGGAGCGACTAAACAACAAATGTATGTATGTATGTGCATAGCTGATGCACTTTGCTGTAGAGAAGAAACTAACATAAATTGTAATGCAGCTATACTGCAATAAAAAATTTTTAAAGAAAAGTAAATTTGGGCAGGAGAAACAGGAGGGTGTTGCAACCACAGGAAGTTCTTGAAGATGAAAAGCTAACCATTTCTCAGTTCCCTTTCTGAAATCTTTCAATGGATCCTCACTGCCTACAGGATAGAGTTCCTTAGTGTGTCATGGTCCTTAATGATCCATCCCCTTGTGTCTCTAAAATGGTGCTTCTCAACCCGTTGTGATTGTTCTTCCAGAGAACAGGTATTATCTATGCACTTTCAGTTGTCAAAGCTAGTGATCTTCTACTTCCATCTAGTGGTCAGAAGCTAGGGATGCTCCTAACAACTGTAATGCATAGCCCCTCCTGCAAAGAATTACCGGGCCTTAATCTCAATAGTGGGTCCCTGGTGGCTTAGAGGTAAAGAATCCTCCTGCCAATGCAGGAGATGCAGGAGACACAGATTCAAGCCCTGGGTCGTTAAGATACTCTGGACAATGGCTTGGCAATCCATTCCAGTATTCGTGCCTGGAAAATCCCATGGACAGAGGAGCCTGGTGGGCTACAGTCCACGGGGGTCACAGAGTTGGACACAACTGAGTGACTAAACTCAACAACATCAATAGCGCTGAGGGTGAGACTCTCTGCTCTGTCCTTATATCCCACAGAATCCGTCCTCTTATCTTCTTTAAACCATAGCTACGTTCTCACAGTTCCCCAGCCCAACAGCAGAATTCTTCACTCATCTTTCCAATGATCACCATGCCCTTTACACAAATGAACACCTATTCATTAATTCAGCTTCTGTTATTGTATTCACTCTTCTCTTTTTACTGAACTTTTTTTCTTTCTTTTTTTAATTGGCCTCACCTGCAGCTTGTGGGATCTCAGTTCCCCAAGTAGGAATGGAACCCATACCCCCTGCATGGAGGGGAGTTGGAAGTGTGGAGTCTTAACCACTATTATTGTTGATGTGTCTTGACTCTTTTGCGACCCTATGGACTGTAGCCCATGAGGCTCCTCTGTCCATGGGATTTCCCAAACAAGAGTACTATAACTGATTTAACTTTTATGCAGATTACATCATGTAAAATGCTGGGCTGGATGACTCACGAGGTAGAATCAAGATTCCTGGGAGAAACATCAACAACCTCAGATATGCAGATATACCACTGTAATGGAAGAAAACTAAGGAACGAAAGAGCCTCTTGATGAGGGTGAAAGACGAGAGTGAAAAGCTGGCTTAAAACTCAACATTCAAAAAACTAAGATCATGGCATCTGGTCCCATCACTTCATGGCAAATAGATGGGGAAAAAATGGAAACAGTGACAGACTTTCTTTTCTTGGGCTCCAAAATCACTGTGGATGGTGACTGCAGCCAAGAAATGAAAATATGCTTGTTCCTTGGAAGAAAAGCTATGATAAACCTAGATAGCAAAGAGATCAAACCAGTCAATCCTAAAGGAAAAGCAGCCCTGAATATTCACATCAGGTGGCCAAAGTATTGGAGTTTCAGTTTCAGCATCGGTCCTTCTGATGAGTATTCAGGACTGATTTCCTTTAGGATAGATTGATTGGATCTCCTTGCAGTCCAAGGGACTCTCAAGAGTCTTCTTCAACACCACAGTTCAAAGGCATCTATTCTTCGCCACTCAGCTTTCTTTATAGTCCAACTCACATCCATACATGACTACTGGAAAAACCATAGCTCTGACTAAATGGACTTTTGTTGGCAAAAGGACTGATGCTGAAGCTGAAGTTCTAATACTTTGGCCACCTGATGGGAAGAGTGGACTCATTGGAAAAGACCTTGATGCTGGGAAAGATAGAGGGCAAAAGGAGAAGGGGGCAACAGAGGATGAGATGTTTGGATGGTATCATCGACTCAACAGACATGAGTTTAAGTAACCTTGGGGAGACGGTGATGGGCAGGGAAGCTGGGTTTGCAAATGGACACAACTTTGTGACTGAACAACAAATAACTGATTCATGTTGCTGTACACCTGAGACTAACACAACATTGTACAGGGTTGGCCAAAAAGTTCATCTGGTTTTTCTGTAACATCTCATGGAAAAATCTTTACAAACTTTGAGGGCAACCCAATAAATCAACTACGTGTGTGCTTAGTCGCTCAGTTGTGTCCGACTCTTTTTGACCCCGTGGACTGGAGCCCGCCAGGTTCCTCTGTCCATGGGCTTTTTCAGGGAAGAATACTGGAGTGGGTTACTATGCATCAACTATACTCCAATAAATTTTTTTTTTAAAGTAACAGTTCTTTGTCTCTGAAGCATCCTCCAAAGTTCGTGTCCCAGATGAGCCATGCTTTCAGAGACACAACTGTGAAGAAAACAGAGACTCAAAAAAATAGGTTGAACATTGTCCCCAGGAATGTCCCAAAGCAGGACTCATGACAGGACTGGGGACCGAACCCTGGCTGAAGAAGCGGTATCTGTGGGTACCACTTGACACAAACCCAGAGGCTTCTTCAGAAGGCCCTGCGGCGATAGAGAAAGGGGTGCAGAGGGAGAGGTGGCAAGCTGAAGGCTTCTGTAAGAGCCTGGGGAGAGCTCAGCACTGAGCTGGTCCTGGGCCTCTCAAAGGAACTGCAACTGTTGGAGAGATGCTTTGCTTGTCTTCCTGTCAGTGCTGCAGCACCTGAGCTTGGGTTCTGCTTTGGACAGAGCAGACGAACTAGCATCCCCTTAGGCTATCAGGACAGCTGCCATGACTAGGGAATGAGGCTGCAGACCAGTAAGTCTCATCAAGTGAGATTTTTTGCCTTTATTATTCATGCAACAAATATTTCCTGCATACCTACTATTTCCAGGTACTATGACAGGCTGCATTTGGCAACGTCTGGAGACACTTTGGGGATTCCCAGGTGACTTCCCAGAGCAACTCAGTGGTACAGAATCTGCCTGCCAGTACAAGAGACACAGGAGGCTTCCATCCCTGGGTCGGGAGGATCCCTGGGAGAAAGTAATGTCAACCCACACCAGTATTCTTGCCTGGGAAATCCAATGGGCAGAGGAGCCTGGCGGGCTACAGTCACAAAGTATCAGACCTGACTGAGCACATACTCATGGAGCATTTTTGGTTGTCATGATTCGAGGGTCGGTTGCTATTGGTATCTTGTGGGTAGAGACCAGGGATGCTGCTTAATATCTTCCAATGCACAGGACAGTGCTCCCACAACAAGGAATGATCCAGACTCAGATATACTGACCTCTGTGTCCTCTGTGTGCGCTTGGTCTAAGCTTATAGCTGTTCCATAGAAAAAGCAGATAGGAACCCAATTTAGTGGGTTGTCAACAGCACCAAAAATGTAAGAGGATAACAGAATAAGGCATCAGGGCACACTGGGTGCAGCAGGGGTAAATGATTTTACAAAAGTATTTTTAGATACACACACACCTAAGCACAGAGCTGGTCACAATGTAAAATGTATTTCTTTTTCATTCCCTCATACTCAGTTGGTAAAGAATCTGCCTGCAATGCAGGAGTTAAAGTGAGTCTCTGTCATGTCCAGCTCTTTGCAATCCCCTGGACTATACAGTCCATGGAATTCTCCAGGCCAGAACACTGGAGTGGGTAGTCGTTCCCTTCTCCAGAGGATCTTCCCTACCTAGGGATCCAACCCAGGTCTCCCGCATTGCAGGTGGATTCTTTACCAGCTGAGCCACAAGGGAAGCAATGCAGGTGACCCTGGTTTGATTCCTGGGTTGGGAAGATCTGCTGGAGAAGGGATTAGGCTACCTACTCCAGTATTCTTGGGCTTCCCTTGTGGCTCAGCTGGTAAAGAATCCGCCTGCAATGCAGGAGACCCGGGTTTGATCCCTGGGTTGGGAAGATCCCCTGGAAAAGGGAAAGGGAAGATCCCTGGAGAAGGGAAAGGCTACCCACTCCAGTATTCTGGCCTGGAGGATTCCATGGGCAGAGGAGCCTAGTGGGCTATAGTCCATATATTCGCAAAGAGTCGGACACACAGAGCAACATGCACACACACACACACACACACACACACACACCCTCTCCCTCTTAGACTTCCCTCCCACCCCACCTCCCATCCACCTTTCTAGATCATCCCAGAGCACCGAGCTGAACCTCCTGTGCTATACAGCAGCTTTCTACTAGCTAGCTATTTACACATGGTAGTATATATGTGGGTGTAGGTGTGCGTGCTAAGTTGCATCAGTCGTGTCCGACTCTTTGCGACCCCATGGACTGTAGCCCGCCAAGCTCCTCTGTCCATGGGGATTCTCCAGGCAAAACTACTGGAGTGCGTTGCCATGCCCTCCTCCAGAGGATCTTCCTGACCCAGGGATCAAACCCAGGTCTCATGTCTTCTGCATGGGCAGGCAGGTTCTTTACCACTAGCGCCACCTGGGAAGCCCTAGTGTATATATGTCAATTCTAGTCTCTCAATTCATCCCCCCTTCCCTTCCCCACAAAATGTCCATATGTCTGATCTCTATGTCTGCTTCTCTATTCCTGCCCTGCAAATAGATTCCTCACATTTTTTTTTAAGATTCCACATATACACATTAATATACAATATTTGTTTTTCTCTCTCTGACAGTTCACTCTGTCCTGCTGACTCTAGGTCCATCCACATCTCTACAGATGTATTTCTTATTACGGATCCTAGTCAGAAACTCTGCCAGATGTTCCTGCATCAGCTCATCCTCTGCCATCTAGCTTCGCCTGGCTTCCTTCCCCATCCCATCTCTTCTCTCACACTAGTGTCACTGGGAAGGGAGCTGGTGTCAGCATCTCTGGGCATTTACAGAGCCAGGCTGCCTGGAGGAGAGCTCCAGCTCTCCCACAGACCAGCGGCATGAGCTTGGGCAAGTCACATACACTAACAGCGCCTCCATTTCAGTTTCCTTATCTGCAACGTGGAAGTTATAAGAGTGCTTCATCAGGCCACTAAGAGGATTAAATGAATTAATCTATGTAAAGCGCTTAAAATAGTGTCTGGGACGTCCCTGGTGGTCCAGTGGTTAAGACTCTGCCTGCCAATGCCTGGGACACGGGTTCGATCCCTGGTCGGGGAGGATTCCATATGCCGTTGGGCAACTAAACCCGTGTGCCACACTACTGAACCCACACATCCTGGAGCTCGTGCTCCACAAGAGAAGCCACTGCAATGAAGCCCAGGCACCACAACTAGAGAGCAGCCCCCGCTTGCTGCAACCAGAGAAAGACTGTGCCCAGCTTTAAATAAATGCATTTATTAAATAAATAAAAAATCCCATTGTCTGGCATATATTGCTTTTGATTGCTGTATGAGTATAATTTGTCAAAATTCACCAAAGACAGTGGACTGGATGTGAATTAAAATTTAAAAACATAAAATAAAATAGAATAATAAAAATAATTGAAAAATATTATTTGTATCTTGGCTCATTTTAGCATAGCACTGATTGCTGTTATTATTATTATTATTTATATAATATTATTATTATTCCCAGAGAAGTGGGAATCAGAATAAGAATCAATGATGGGGGGCTTCCCTGGTTGTCTGGTGATTAGGAATCCTGGTGCCAATGCAGGGGACACAGGTGAGGAAGTTCCCACAGGCCTCAGAGCAACTAAGCCTGTGTGTCACAACTACTGAAGCTCTCACATCTAGAGCCCGTACCCTGCAACAAGAGAAGGCACCGCAATGAGAAGCCCGAGCACCTCAACTAGAGAAAGCCCTTGAGCAGTGACAAAGACCCAGTGCAGCCAAAAATAAATAATAAAATTTAAAAAAAGGATCAGTGATGGGGAGCAGGGATCAGATTCACTGTATCTTGTTGCTTAGTTGCTAAGTCATGTCTGACTCTGGGACCCCATGGACTGCAGCATGCCAGGCTTCCCTGTCCTTCACCATCTCCTGGAGCTTGCTCAAACTTATGTCCATTGAGTCGGTGATGCAATCCAACCATTTCATCCTCTGTCGCCCTCTTTTCCTCCTGCCTTCAATCTTTCCCAGCATCAGGTTTTTTCCAATGAAATGGCTCTTCGCATCAGATGGCCAAAGCATTGGAATTTCAGCTTCAGCACCAGTCTTTCCAATGAATATTCAGTACTGATATCCTTTAGGATGGATGGTTTGGTCTCCTTGCTGTCCAAGGGACTCTCAAGAGTCTTCTCCGGCACCACGTTTCATAAGCATGCATTCTTCGGCACTCAGCCTTCTTTATGGCCCAGCTCTCTTGGGGAGTCCCAAAACTGGGTGCCCAAAGGACAGCTGTCCCAGAACAGACATTGCAAGCGGCTGGCTGGTCCAATGGAAATGAATGAGACTGGTCAGGATGGGTAGGGGACAGCCAGGCAGGATGCCCTGCTCAACTTCAGTGTCTGTTCCCTTGACTGTTGAGAGGTCTGGCTCCACGCATGTATGGGGCCGCACCAGCCAGGGCAGCTCCTGGGATGTCTCCTCCAAGGCAAGGACCCAAGGTGGGGGCGCAAGGAGGTGAAGCCCAGCCCAGACAGCAGAGGAAATGCCAAGCCCAGCCCTACCCTCAGGAGGGGACTCAGGTAGTGCACTGAGTCCCTTGGTCCTACCCTGCCTTGCTGACCTACCCTGCACCCCCCAAGGGACTGCTGGTTGGGTAGGGGTCCTTTGGGGGTTTCAGCACCAACCGAAGTCCTACCTTCCCTGGGAGGAGAGATCTAAGGGCTCCTCTCCCTCCCTGAGAAAAGTGAGGACATGCTGTCAGAAGAGAAAGAAGAGGACCCATCAGGGCTTCCACGGTGGCTTAGTGGTAAACAATCCACCTGTCAATGTCAGGGACACAGGTTCAATCCCTGGTCTGGGAAGATCCCCAGGCTGGGGAGCAGCTAAGCCCGGGTGCCACAACCACTGAGCCTGTGCTCTAGAACCCAGGAGCCATAACTACTAAAGCCCATGCTCCTACAGCTTGTGCTCCACAACAAGAGAAGGCACTGCAGTGAGAAGTCTGCACACCACAACCAGAGAAGAGCTCTCGCAGCAACGAAGACCCAGCATAGACAAAAATAAAGAAATAATTTTTTTTTTTTTTTAAAAAAGGAGAGTACCCCTCATAAGAAAAAAGAGCTTGTTTTGCTCTCTCCCTGTCTCACACACACTGTCCCACATACATATGCACATTTACACAAGTGCACACACACAGCTAGAACTCAAGTCCCGGTGTCCTGGATTTCAAGCTGGTCCTGCCCCGCTCACTCAACGGAACCTCAGTTTCCCCATTTTTAAAGCACAAATAACATCAGAGCCCACCTGCCTCTGGGTTGCACAGGGTTTTACTGGGGTGCATTAGTTCATTGACCCACAGGAGGCTTCCCCTCACCCTGCCCTACTGACGAGAGCAATCCACCCCAACACACTCCAGCACCCCAGATTCTCTGCCCAAAATCTCTTCTCTTTATCACCATTTTAGTACTCATGTGTGCCTAATTGCTTAGTCATGTCCAACTCGTTGCCACCCTTTGGACTGTAGGGTTCCAGGCTCTTCAGTCCATGGGATTCTCCAGGCAAGAATACTGGAGTGGGTTGCCATTTTCTTCTCCAGGGGATCTTCCTGACCCAGGAATCAAATCCTTATCTCCTGTGTGTCCTGCATTGCAGGCGGATTCCTTACTCACTGAGCCATCAGGGAAGCCCCTCTTAATACTTAAATGCATGATTTATTTACTGTTGATATGGGTTTTGATCTGTCTCCCCTGCCAGAATGTCAGCTCAGCAGGGATCTTTGTATTGCTCATAGCTGTATCCCCATCACCAGAACAATGCCTGGCACACAGTAGGTGCTCAAGAAATTGTCACTGAACAAATGAATGAATGAATGAATCACTGTGTAATAGTGTTGAGTAAAGAGGTGAGGACCTCCCCAATAGACTGAAGATGCACAGGGACCCTTAATGTGAGGGGAAGGGGGACCCCCTCCGACTGAGGAGAATGAAGACCCCCCTCTCTGGGGGAGACTGAGGACACCCCTAGAAACCAGACATGAAAGAGAAGGGTGAAAACTCCATCCAGGTGGGCTGGTGGGATGTAAAGTTGTTGCTTTTTAGTCACTAAGTTGTGTCCGACTCTTTGTGACCCCATGGACTGTAGCCCACTAGGCTCCTCTGTCCATAGGATTTCTCAAGCAAGAATATTGGAGTGGGTTGCCATGCCCTCCTCCAGGGAAACTTCCCAACCTAGGTATCGGACCCACATCTGTTGCATCTCCTGCATTGGCAGGTGGATTCTCTACCATCGTGCCACCCAGGAAGCCAGGATATTAGCCCCTAGACAGCTGAAGTGCATATGAAAGGAACAATTTCAGTGAATCCAGACTCTTGCATCTTCCTGTACTTAAGTGAAGTGAAGTGAAGTGAAATCGCTCAGTAGTGTCCGACTCTTTGCAACCCCATGGACTGTAGCCTACCAGGCTTCTCTGTCCATGGGATTTTCCAGGCAATAGTACTGGAGTGGATTGCCATTCCCGTACTTAGAAAGGCACTAAATTCCTTAACTTGGGCTATCTGGTTTTCCTCCTGTATTTCTTTCTTTTTTTTTGGCTGTCCCTTGCAGCATGTGGGATCCTACTTCCCTGACCAGGGATGGATGGAACCCATACCCCCTACACTGGGAGTGTGGAGTCTCAACCCCTGGACCACCAGAGACCCTGGTTTTCTTTAATTAACATCATCTTTTGATGTTCAGACTACCTGCCCTTTGTTGCAAAACTTTTATATAACCTGGCTCCTCCCCTCACCTCCTCGGAGCAGTTCTCTCAGGGTTACTTGAGATGCTGCCTCCTGGGCTTGAAGTCCTAAAAATTTCCACCAAATAAAACATAACTCTCAACTTCTAAGTTGTGAGTATTTTTGACATTGACAGGGGGTGATGAAGGGCAGTTGCTGTCTACCCTGGGGGATGGGGATACCCAAGGGCCAGAAAAAGCCAAGAGAGGAGAAACACTCCTCAACCTTCAGTCTTTTCCAGGCAGAGGGTGAAGTACAGGGCTTAGGAATCATCCAGAAATGGGAGTTCGGATCCCTTCCCTCACTTGTTAAAAATTTTTTTTTTAACCTGATGCAAAGAGCCAACTCATTGGAAAGACCCTGATGCTGGAAAATATTGAGGGTAATAGGAGAAGGGAGTGGCAGGGAACAGATGGTTGGATAGCATCATCGGCTCAGTGGACATGAAATTGAGCAAACTCTGGAAGACCGAAGAACAGGGAAGCCTGGTGTGCTGCAGTCCACGGGGTCACAAAGAGTTGGGCACGACTTAGTGACAGAACAACAAAATAGTTGCTTTACCTCACCATGCTAGTTACCACTGTACAGCAAAATGAGTCAGCTATACATACACGTATGTGTTCGTGCAAGCTAAGTCGCTTCAGTTGTGTCTGACTCTTAGTGACCCCATGGACTGTAGCCTGCTAGCCTCCTCTGTCCAGGGGATTCTCCAGGAAGAATACTGGAGTGGGTTGCCATTCCCTTCTCCAGGGGATCTTCCGGACCCAGGGATCAAACCCAGGTCTCCTGGGTTTCCTGCATTGGCAGGCGGCTTCTTTACCACCAGCGCAGCCTGGGAAGCCCATGCATATACGTATATCTCCTCTTTTTTTGGATTTCCTTCCAATTTAGGTCACCACAGAGCCCTGAGTGCTTGCTGTGTGACTTTAAACAAAGGGCTCAATCTCTCTGAGCCTGTTTTCTCTTCGGTAAAATGGGAAGCAATGTACCCCTACTCTCACCCATGCAAGCTTAATCCAGGGGTGAAAGCTCCGGCACATAGTAGGTCCACAATAGAAAATGATGATTACTGTGGTCCTCTGGGATCTTGTCAGGTTTCAGCCACACAGTCAAAGAGGGGAAAAGTACAGGATGCAGATGTAGAAGAAGATTCACCGGATGGGGTCTAGGGTGGAGGGAGAGGTGAGAGGGGAATGGATCTCCACCAGCTCTGGAATTTAAAAAATTACCCTTTAGTGAGATAGAAACTCAGAGAGGTTAGGCATCAGGCTCAAGGACACACAGCCTGTCAGCACCGGATTTACATTTTTTTTAGTCTCTGACCAGGAATCGAGGAAGTCTTTTCCAGAAATAAAGTGAAGAGTCCAGAAAGGTGTCTGAATTGACCTGCCAGGGGAACCCTCCCTGACAGGCTCCCTGTTTACTGTGGAATTGATGGGCAATTGGGGAGGGATGTCAACCCTTAGTCCAGGCAACCAGCCCTCCTTGGGGTGGGAGCAAAAGCCCGCTCCATTTACACCGCCCTGGGCATCTGACTCTGAGGAAGCCTCGGGGTCAAAAGCAGTTAAACAGCCTCTGTTTGTGGTGACATGCTCTGGGGACAGCTCAGGGGGACGCGCCCCATCAGAGGTGGTGGAATTGTCTGGTACAAACCCGCCCACCATTCAGGCCATTGTGTGGGTGCCTTTCAGTGGCGTCCAACCGCAAAGCTTTTCCGGGGCCCAGAGCTGTCCTGGGTGACTCAGGGCTGGGGGCTGGGGCACCCTCTCCACCTGTTCCAGGAGCTGCAGAGAGTGAGGCTTGAGTTGGGGAGGGACTAGGAGGTGGCCCACCCACCCTGGGTGGCTTCCAGCCTGCTAGTGTCTGTGGCCTGAGCCCCTGAGAATGGGGGAAAAATGATGCCCTCACCCTCACTCCCCTTCAGGCTCTAGAAGCTTCTGTTTTGCAGCCAAGCATTAAGGACAGTCCTTTCTCCTGGGAGGAGTAAATTAACAGATATTTAAGCACCTGGCACAGTGCAGGAGATGTGGGTTTGATTCCTGGGTTGGGAAGATCCCCTGAAGAAGGAAATGGCAAACCACTCTGGTATTCTTGTCTGGTAAATCCCATGGACAGTGGGGCCTGGTAGGCTATAGTCCATGGGGTCATAAAAGAATCAGACACGACTTAGTGATTAACAAACAACAACAGTGTAGATGGCAGTTTTCAGGTTATTTTGCACACCAGAGGACTTCCCTGGTGGCTCAGACAATAAAGAATCTGCCTACAATGCAGGAGACCTGGGTTCAATCCCTGGGTTGGGAAGTTCCCCTGGAGAAGGGAATGGCAACCCACTCCAGTATCCTTGCCTGGAGAATTTGGACACCAGAGTGGTTTGGCTGGAGAGCCTTAATTTCCTACCCAAGGGGTAAAACTGTGCGGGGGTCTGGAAGCCCTAGAGTGACACATGGAGAGTCTTGGACCTTCTTTTGGTAGAGAAGAGAGCCTGGTTCCTCTCCCCAGCACCAAGCTGGAGTCCCACCTCTTCCTGAGGCCAGTGGGCTTTCTCTGGTTAGCCAGGCCCAAGCTGACCTCCCAAATGACTAATAGACCTGTGAGGTCCTCCTTGGGGTCCAAGAACACACCTTCCTTAACCCTCACAAGCTGCCTTTCTGCTTCCACCCGTCCCCTCAGTATCCCCTGATCATGCAGCCCAAATTCGCTCACATCACATCAAAGGACCCAAATACACCTAGCAGCTTCCTGTCTCCTGGCCTTTGCCCCCTCGGTTCTCCCTGCCAGGAGTGTCCTTTTCCTTCTTCCACTGACCTCGTCTGTAGAAATTCCAGCCAATCCAATACTGCCCTGCAGTTTTGGGGAAACTGCCCCTTCTCTGTACCCCTAAGGTGGCAAAGCTCTTGCTCAACTTTGTACCAAGAGAGACTGGGCACCCCTCTGTCTTGCCCACCAGCCTGGAGTTCCTGCAAGCCTGGGGCTGTGACTTGCTCATTTCCTATCTGAGAGCTGAGCACAGGTACTGAAATCAGAGGTGTCAATAAAACAACAAAAAAACAAAAAAATTGGAACTTCCCTGGCTGCCCAGTGCTTAAGACTCCAGCTTCCCAATGCAGGGGGCACGGGTTCGATCCCTGATCGGGGAACTAAGATTCCCAAACACTATGTGGCTCTGTCAGAAAATATAAAATAAAATAAAACTCATCATAAAAAAGAAACCAAAACCCAGATGGATAACCAATAAGGACCTACTGTACAGCACATGGAACTCTACTCTATATTCTGTGATAACCTTTATGAGAAAAATCTAAAAAAAGAAGGAATATATGTACATAAATTACTGAATCAGTTTGCTATACACCTGACACTAACACAACATTGCAAATCAACTATCTGCTTAGTCATTGAATCGTGTCTGACTTTTTGGGACCCCATGGACTGCAGCCAACCAGGCTCCTCTGTCCACGGGGATTCTCCAGGCAAGAATACTGAAGTGGGTTGCCATGCCCTCCTCCAGGGGATCTTCCCAATCCAGGGACTGAACCCAGGTCTCCCACATTGCAGGCAGATTCTTCGCCATCTGAGCCACCAGGGAAGCCTATAAATCAACTATACTCCAATTAAAAAAAAAAAAAAAGCCCTAGGAACCGAACGTGTCAGTGAGCCAGTGAAAGGAGGAATACTTGACCATCTCTAGTCCTGCAATATTTTATTCCCACTGTAGCCATTCTGTGATGTCTCCTCCAGTCAGCGTGGAAAACCAGCCCGACCTGGCTGACTGTGATGGAGGCCTTTGCCATGCCAAAGAAAGCAGAAGCCCTCCGGACTGCCCCCGAGGGGGCTCGGGAAGCCTGAGGCACCTGTCACATCTGTCCCTCTCTCCTCCAGGTATGTATCTGCCTCCTCCACTGACCCCAACCCAGCCCGGCTTACCTGGCCAGCAGGTGAGGAAGAGGCTCACGGTCAGAGCCACCAGGTGCCCTCGCCGATGGCGCCCTGGGCTTGCAGGGTCTTTCCTGCCCATGCTCCTGCCCACCCTCCTGCCCACCTGCCTGGGCAGTGCTCCTCACACCCCGAACGAGCCCCAGTGACTGAACCCAGCCCAGCCCGGCCGGGCTCCTGGGAGGGTGGTGAGGACACGCCTTGCTGAACTTCCCAAGAGGGGCAGGGCTTGCCCTAGGGGGAAGTAGTGGTTCTGTGGCTGGCAAAGGTCAGCTGGCTTTATTCAGCGCCCTCGTGATGACTAATGCCTGCAGACTGATACTGATACTGTGCAGGGCCCTGTGGGGCTCCTGGGCGCAAGCCCTTTCTGTGTCCCACACCTCCATTTCTTTGATTATAGGAAACAAACCTTCATTCAGCCTTTAAGACCTTCCCTGAGTTCCAAGGGGCAGATTCAAGCAGTTGTTAATTAGCGAAGGGATGGAGTGTAAGACCAGGGAGAAACTAACAGTCAAGAGCAGCCTTGGGGCAAGGTCCTGATTCCCCATCAATGGATACACACAACATCTTTGAGCTCTTTTGCAGAAACTGAAAGCCTCTCCAGGTGGGAGAAGTTAATGATTAATAATGGTATGCTGCCCACAAGCATGTAGACCCCAAACCGTTGAACTTGAAGGTTGATGATGCTGAGTCCTACTTACCTCACCACTGACCCCTCAGAAGAATATCCACAAGCTGATCATGCCCTCTTTGAACAATTACTATAAAACCTCTCACTCCTGGTGGCTCAGCAATAAAGGGCTCAGCAATAAAGAATCCACCAGCCAATGCTGGAGATGCGCGCTCCATCTCTGGGTCATGAAGATCCCCTCGAGAAGGGCATGGCAACCCACTCCAGTATTCTTGCCTGGAGAATTCCATGGACAGAGGAGTCTGGGTGGCTATAGTCCATGGGGTTGCAAAACGTCAGACACAACTGACTAACACACAGCACAATCTTTCCCAAGAGAAAACACGTGGTTTTGAGGGCATGTGCCCGCTGTGTCCCCCTTTGCTTGGCAAAGCAATACAAATTTCCTTTTCTACTTCACCTGGAATTCGTCTCTGATATTTGATTCAGCACTGGTGTACAGAGAAGCTGAGATTTTGGCATCAATACCCTCTGTGAAGAGGGGCACATGGGACCTCCACACACCAGACGAAACCTGGCTCCTGAAAAGCCTGCTGCCAGACCAAGAGATGCCCTGAAGTGGCCGTCTGGCTGGGCTTAAAGGCAAACAGAGGTCTGGGCATAGATTTGCCCTAATCTTTCAAGGCCCCTGGTTTTACCTGGCTGACAACTTCCTGCTCAGGAGCTGGCACTACCAGACTGAGCCGGGTGGACCCTCCCCGGGGGAGGCACGGCTGGCTCAAATGGTTTTGGAATGTGCGGGAGTGGACGGGAGATTGCATTCCCATGTGAGAACTCTCTGGCTGCTGGGGGAGTGGAGGGCTGGACTTGGTGTACCCTTGGGGAGACCTGCAGAACTGCCCTCTGCCACCCCTGGACCCCTCTAGGACCCACATGGCCAGCATGGAGGATGTAGCTAAGCCATTCAGCAGCCCCTAGGGGCAGAGAAGGCCAGGAGGGGCTGGGCTTGAAGGTTACTTATCACCCCAAGCCTGGATTGTTATAACAGCTGCCCCTTAAAAACTGCCTCTCCCACACCATCTGCCAAACACAGACTGTGCCAGGGTGATCCTCTGTAGGTACATGATCCTCAGTGGCCCCCATGTGCCTGCCTCATCCAGAGGCTCAGGAGATCCCCATCCTCCTTCCTGGTCCACCCCTCAAGCCTCTCACAGCCAGACAGGTGGGTTTATCTTCTCATCCAGGGGATGACATAGGAAGGCACCTAGTGTGAAGGTGACAGGCAGGGGCTACCCCACAAAACCTCACATCTCTCCTGCATCTGGTTGCTGTTGTTATTTAGATGCCCCGGTACCCAGAGCCAAACTCCATGGATCTGTAGCCAAGGCGAGCTTATCAGAACACTCCCACACCCAGCTCCTTCATGCTCAATGCAACTTCCTGCTAACCTGTTCTCCTCCCTTCTTGCCCTGATGATCTCAGTTCACCCATTCTCAGCTCAGACACACTCTGAGCCCTGAATACCCTTCAGGCATGCAGCCTGGCCAAGATGCACAAGCGATCAAGATGGGCTGACAGAAGCACTGTAGTGGCCCAGTGGCTAAGATTCCGAGCTCCCAATGCAGGGGGCCCAAGTTAGAGATCTCCGGTCGAGGAACTAGATCCCACATGCCGCAACTAAGACCTGACACAGTCAAATAAATAAATAACTGAGAAGTCAGTTGGAGATATCAGTCCCAGACTGGGAATGGGCAGAGGATCAAGGAAGGCTTCCTGGAGGAGGTGCCATGTACACCAAGTCCTCAAGCTGGAGCCAGCTGGGCCAGGGTAGTTGGGGAGTGGAGAAAGGAGTGTTCTGGGGAGAAGACACAGCAATAGCAAAGACTGGAGGCAGCAGGAAGCCGGAAGTGAAGTCCGGCTTTTGTCCAAATCCTCTCCCTTGGTTGTCTGCCTGGGCACCCCCTCCCTTCCTTAAGAAAACAATCACAGAGAAACAGAGGCCAAGCCAGAGAGTCCAGTGGGAGATTACAGGGTTCGGTTCCCCCTGCCTCACAGCGGGGAAAATTGGGTACCAGAAAAACACCAGGACCAACAAGATCTGTGACAGAGGAGGACCAGACCCCAGACCCCGAGATTCTTCAAACTCTTCCTGATTTAGCAAATTATTTATTTATTTATTTTTGGCTGTGCTGGGTCTTCATTGCTCTGTGCCAGCTTTCTGTAGTTGCGGCAAGTGGGGTCTACTTTTCATTGCAGCGTGCGAGCTTCTCATTGCTGTGGCTTTTCTTGCTGTGGAGCAGTGGCTCTAGACACTCGGGTTTCAGTATTTGTGGTGCCTGGGCTTCGTTGCTCTGAGGCAGTGGACTCTTCCTGGACCAGGAATCAAACCCACGTCCCGTGCACTAGCAGGTGGATTCTCATCCACTGCACCTGCAGGGAAGTCATGTTCAAACGATTTAAATCTTCTGTCTCTCCAGAACACGACAACAAGCACATCCGAGCACCATGTGGGAGTCCTCAGGGTCCTGGAGCTGCCCTGCTCTTGAAGGGGTGCACAAGGGTTTATAGGTTTAGGTTCACGGTGGGTAATCACAACTTTACTGTTTACTGAACACCTACTACATGCTGGGCATGGCTTCCAGTCGTCATCGAGACTCTGAAGCTAGGTGTCACTCTCACAGCAGTTCCCGAAAGTGGTTGCTACTCATTGGCCCCATTGCAGAGATGAGAATGCTGAGGCTTAGGGATTTGCCCCAAATCATGCATCTAGCACACCACAAAGCTAGGGCTTGAACTCTGTTTTGATGAACAGTGCTTCTCACCTAAGGGCTATTCCCCTCCCCCCACTCTCCACTCCCTCCACTCCCTCCCCTCCCCTCCCCACTTTCAAGGTAGCTCAGTGGTAAAGAAACTGCCTGCCAATGCAGGAGACGCGGATTCCATCCTTGGGTCAGGAAGATCCCCTGGAGAAGAAAATTACAACGCACTCCAGGATTCTTGCTTGGGAAATCCTATGGACAGAGGAGCCTGTCGGGCTACAGTCAAAGGGGTCGCAAAGAGACCAACACGACTGAGTGACTGAACAATAAATAGTCGTTTTTGGTTGTCACGAGGAAAAGAGGCGCTGCTACTGGCATCTAGTGGATGGAAAACACAAATGTTGGTTAATAGCCTATAGTGTGCACTGGACAATAAATTATCCAACCCCAAATGTCAACAGTGACACTGATTAAAAAACAACAGAACCAAAGCAGAAAGCAAAAAAGCCTGATCTAAAGCCACACTGTTGTCCAGTGGAACTTTCTGGGTAATGTTCATTTTCTATTTGTTGGACAACAGGGTCATTCACCAGGAGCCACACGTGGCCACTGAGCACTTGAAATGTGGCTAATGTGACTGAGGAACTCAGTTTTTAATTTTGTTCAATCTGAATTAAAAACAATAATCTTCAGTTCAGTTATCAGAAAATTTATGAGTAGGTTGGAACAGCACAAATGCGTGCATTTTTCTTTTTTTAAATTTATTTTATTGAAATATAGTTGATTTACAATGTCTTGTTAATGTACTGTACAGTAAAGTGATTCAGATATATAGATAGTTAGATACACATATGTATACATAGAGAGCAGTAAACACATATATAGAGAGGTATACAAGGACTGTATGAGTATGGTCCATGGAATTCTCTAGGTCAGAATACTGGAGTGGGTAGCCGTTCCCTTCTTCAGGGGATCTTCCCAACCCAGGGATCAAACCGAAGTCTCCCACACTGCAGGTGGATTCTTTACCAAGCTGAGCCACAAGGGAAGCCCAGGTATACATACACACATATATGTGTATATTCATATATATATATATAAATGTATATTCAGATACATATATATGTATATTCAGATACATATATATATGTATATTCAGATATACATTCTTTTTAGTGTTCCTTTCCATTATGGTTTATCCCAAGATAGTGAATATAGTTCCCTATGCCATACAGCAGGAATTTGTTGTTTATCCATTCTATATACAATATAAAAGTTTGTATCTGCTAATCCCAATCTCCCAATGCACCCCTCCCCCACCCCTTCCCCTTGAGAACTACCAGTCTGTTTTCTATGTCTGTGTGTCTGTTTCTGTTTTGTAGACAAATTCATTTGTGTCATATTTTAGATTCCACATATAAGTGATACATAGTATTTGTCTTTCTTTTTGATTTATTTCACTTAGTATGGTAATCTCTAGGTCAATCCATGTTGTTGCAAATTGCATTATTTCATCCTTTTTATGGGTGAGTAGTATTCCACTGTATATATGTACCACACCTTGATCCATTCAGCTGTTGATGGATCACTAAACTGTCTCCCCTAAGTTAGTGGTCCCTGCACTTGTGACAAGGATGGAGTGGGATCCATATTCCCCTCTCTGCCCCTGGTGATGTTTAACTATGTCAGCAGGACCACTTGGGAATGGGGAAAGATGACGGCAGGTCTCTGGATGCTCTTCTCTCACAGGTCTGCCTGCCCCTCTGTGAGCACGCACTGCAACTGTGGAGCCCAGGTGCTCTGGAGTCCATGTGCCACAAGTAAAATTGGTGCATCACAACAAAAGATCTCACACGATGCCACAAAGATCCTGTGTGCCGCAACTAAGAGTCAACACAGCCAAATAAATAAATACTTTTTTTTAAAGTTCTATAACTCACACAAGACTGTGCAGTGATGCAGTTTGAGTTTCCATTCATAATATGTTTAAGAACACGCAAGACTAACAGATGGGGATGGAAGTCAACGATGTTCTGAGGATGGAGACACTGTTTGGAAAAGGAGCATGAAGGAAACTTCTAGAGTAGCAGTTCTTAATTGAGGGCAATTATGCCCCCCAGGGGACATTTGGCACTGTCTGGGACATTCTGGGCTGTCCAAACTAAGACGCATTCTCAAAGAAGACATACAGATGGTCAACAGGTACATAAAGGTGCTGAACATCACTAATTATCAGGAAAGTGCAAATCAAAACCATAAGGAGATGTCACCTCAACCTCTTACGATGGCTGTTATTGAAAAGACAAGAGATAGTTCATAGCAGTGCTGTTCACAGTAGCCAAGGCATGGAAACAACCTAAACAACCATCAACAGAGGGACGGATAGAGAAGATGCGGTTCATGAATACAGTGGAATACTACTGAGCCATAAAAAAGAATGAAATAATGCCATTTGCAACAACATGGATAGACCTAGAGATTATACTAAGTGAAGTAAGCTAGACAAAGACAAATATTATATGCTATCCTTTTTATGTGGAATCTAAAAAAAATTACAAATGCACTTACACACAAAACAGAAAGAGACTCACAGAAAACAAACTTATGGCTATCAAAGCGGAAAGGAAGAGGGGCAGGGATAAATTAGGAGGTTGGTATTAATGTATACACACTACTATATATAACACAGATAACTAACAAAGATCTACTGTTTCGCTCTGGGAACTATACTCAGCATTTTGTAATAACCTATAAGGGAAATAACCTACAAGGAAAAAATAGTTTCCCTGATAGCTCAGACTGTAAAGAATCTATCTCTGAGGCAGGAGACCTGGGTTCGATCCCTGGATGGGGAAGATCCCCTGGAGAAGGAAATGGCAACCCATTCCAGTATTCTTGCCTGGAAAATCCCATGGACAGAGGAGCCTGGCAGGCTACAGTCCATGGGGTCACAAAGAGTCAGACTCGACTGAGCAACTTTCATAAGGGAAAATAATCTAAAAAAGAATACAAATATATATATATGAATCACTGTTCTGTATAACTAAAACTAACATGATATTGTAAAATGATTATATTTTGATAAAAGATAAAGAGTTTAGCACCTTAAGATAATCATATATATAATATATATATATACATGCATACACACACATATATATGTATATATCAGATCAGATCAGATTAGTCACTCAGTCGTGCCCGACTCTTTGCGACCCCATGAATTGCAGCACGCCTGCTATAAAAAAGAAAAGAGATAAAAAATGCTAGGGTGAATGTGGAGAAAATGGAATCCTCATGTACTGTCAGTGAGAATGTAAATTGGTGCATTAAAAAATTTAATTTAAAATATTAAAAATACTTAATTTAAAATATTTAAAATAGAACTACCATAGAATCCAGCAATCTCACTTATGGGTATTTATCCAAAGGAAACAAAATCACTATCTCAGAGAAATATCTACACCTCCACTTTCATTGCACCATTATTCACAATAGCCAAGACAGGGAAACAACTGAAGTGTCCATCAATGGACGAATGGATTTAAAAAAGCATCACACACACAGTGGAGTATCATTCAGTCATAAACAGGGGAAATCTTGTCATTTGTGACACCATGGATGCACCTGAAGGGTATCAAGTTAAATGAAATGTCAGGCAGAGAGAGACAAGCACTGTATGATCTCACGTGAAATCTAAGCAAACCATACTCAATAATACAGAGAACAGGACTTCCCTTGTGGCCCAGTGGTTAAGACTCTGCCCTTCCACTGCAGGGGACATGGGTTCCACCCCTGGTCGGGAAAGTTCCACATGCTGTGTGGTGTGGGCAAAAACAACAACAACAACAAACAACTGAAATAAAACCAAGCAAAAAAAAAAATAGAGAATAGATTGGTAGTTGTAAGAGATGGGGAATGCGGTGTGAAGGAAATGGGTGAACATAGTCAAAAGGTGCAAACATCCAAGAAACAAAGGACAAGTGAGAGGCGATGCGTGGGTGGTGACTGGGGTCAAGGTTAACACCCTGCAATGCACAAGAGAGCCCCTCCCAACAAAGAAACGTCCTGCTCCAAATGTCAGTGCAGTAGAGACTGAGAAACCATGTCTTTGCAGAAAGGAATGTTCTATACCTTGTGCGGGGCGAAGGTTATACATAAGTAAAAACTCATTGAGTCATGCACTTATGACCAGGGCATTGTGCACTTTACAGGGTAGCTGTTATACCTCAACAAAAAGTCTTTTTTAGGGACTTCCCTGGTGCTTCAGTGGTTGACACTTAGCCTTCTTATTCAGGGGGGTGTGGGTTCGATACCTGGTAGGGGAGCTAACAGCCCACATGCCTCAAGGCAAAAAAACCCAAAATATTAAGAAAAAGACAAATAATGTTGCAACAAATTCAATACTTTTTAAAAAGTTTTTTTAACTTTAAAATTTAATTTTTATTTTCTATTGGAGTACAGTTGATCTGGGCTTCCCAGGTGGCACTAGTGGTAAAGAACCCACCTGCCAATGCAGGAGATGTAAGAGACCTGGGTTCGATCCCTGGGCTGGGAAGATCCCCTGGAGGAGGGCATGGCAATCCACTCCAGTATTCTTGCCTGGAAAATCCCGGGATCAGAGGAGCCTGGTGGGCTACAGTCCATAGGGTTGCAAAGATTTGGACAGGATTGAAGGCATTTAGCACACATGCACAATTGATTTACAACGTTGTGCTAGTTTCAAGTGTACAGCAAAGTGATTCAGTTATACATACACATATACCTATTCTTTCAGGATTTGAAATAGCTCAGCTGGAATTCCATCACCTCCACTAACTTTGTTCATAGTGATGCTTTCTAAGGCCCACTTGACTTCACGTTCCAGGATGTCTGGCTCTAGGTGAGTGATCACACCATCGTGATTATCTTGGTCATGAAGCTCTTTTTTTGTACAGTTCTTCTGTGTATTCTTGCCACCTCTTCTTAATATCTTCTGCTTCTATTAGGTCCATACCATTTCTGTCCTTTATCGAGCCCATCTTTGCATGAAATGTTCCCTTGGTATCTCTAGTCTTTCCCATTCTGTTGTTGTCCTCTATTTCTTTGCATTGATTGCTGAGGAAGGCTTTCATATCTCTTCTTGCTATTCTTTGGAACTCTGCATTCAGATGCTTATATCTTTCCTTTTCTCCTTTGCTTTTTGCTTCTCTTCTTTACTCAGCTATTTGTAAGGCCTCCCCAGACAGCCATTTTTCTTTTTTGCATTTCTTTTCCATGGGGATGGTCTTGATCCCTGTCTCCTGTACAATGTCACAAACCTCAGTCCATAATTCATCAGACACTCTATCTATCAGATCTAGTCCCTTAAATCTATTTCTCATTTCCACTGTATAATCATAAGGGATTTGATTTAGGCTGATGATGCTGTGAAAGTGCTGCACTCAATATGCCAGCAAATTTGGAAAACTCAGCAGTGGCCACAGGACTGGAAAAGGGCAGTTTTCATTCCAATCCCAAAGAAAGGCAATGCCAAACAATGCTCAAACTACCACACAATTGCACTCATCTCACATGCTGGTAAAGTAATGCTCAAAATTCTCCAAGCCAGGCTTCAGCAATACATGAACCATGAACTTCCAGATGTTCAAGCTGGTTTTAGAAAAGGCAGAGAGACCAAAGATCAAATTGCCAACATCTGCTGGATCATGGAAAAAGCAAGAGAGTTGCAGAAAAACATCTATTTCTGCTTTATTGACTATGCCAAAGCCTTTGACTGTGTGGATCACAATAAACTGTGGAAAATTCTGAAAGAGATGGGAATACCAGATAATCTGCCCTGCCTCTTGAGAAACCTATATGCAGGTCAGGAAGCAACAGTTAGAACTGGACATGGAACAACAGACTGGTTCCAAATAGGAAAAGGAGTATGTCAAGGCTGTATATTGTCACCCTGCTCATTTAACTTATATGCAGAGTATATCATGAGACACGCTGGGCTGGAAGAAACACAAGCTGGAATCAAGATTGCCGGGAGAAATATCAATAACCTCAGATATGCAGATGACCCCACCCTTATGGCAGAAAGTGAAGAGGAACTAAAAAGCCTCTTGATGAAAGTGAAAGAGGAGAGTGAAAAAGTTGGCTTAAAGCTCAACATTCAGAAAACGAAGATCATGGCATCTGGTCCCATCACTTCATGGGAAATAGATGGGGAAACAGTGGAAACAGTGTCAGACTTTATTTTTTGGGGCTCGAAAATCACTGCAGATGGTGACTGCAGCCATGAAATTAAAAGACGCTTACTCTTTGGAAGGAAAGTTATGACCAACCTAGATAGCATATTCAAAAGCAGAGACATTACTTTGCCAACAAAGGTCTGTATAATCAAGGCTATGGTTTTTCCAGTGGTCATGTATGTATGTGAGAGTTGGACTGTGAAGAAAGCTGAGCACCGAAGAATTGATGCTTTTGAACTGTGATGTTGGAGAAGACTCTTGAGAGTCCCTTAGACTGCAAGGAGATCCAACCAGTCCATTCTGAAGGAGATCAGCCCTGGGTGTTCTTTGGAAGGAATGATGCTAAAGCTAAAATTCCAATACTTTGGCCACCTCACGCGAAGAGTTGACTCATTGGAAAAGACTCTGATGCTGGGAGGGATTGGGGGCAAGAGGAAAAGGGGACGACAGAGGATGAGATGGCTGGATGGCATCACTGACTCGATGGACGTGAGTCTGAATGAACTCCAGGAGTTGGTGATGGACAGGGAGGCCTGGCGTGCTGCAGTTCATGGGGTCTCAAAGAGTCAGACACGACAGAGCGACTGAACTGAACTGAGGATACCTATTCTTTTTCAGATTCTTTTCCCTTATATGGTTATTATAGAATATAATGGAGTTCCCTGTTCTATGCAGTAGGGTCTTATTGATTATCTATTTTATGTATAGTAGCCTGTATACATTAACCCAAATTTCTAATTTATCCCTCCCCACTTTTCCCCTCTGGTAAGTTTGTTTTTGAAATCTGAGTCTGTTTCCGCTTAGCAAATAAGTTCATTTGTATCATTATTTTTTAGATTCCCCATATAAGTGATATCACATAATATTTAAAATATTTTATATGCAATTGGCAGAGGGCAATGTTGAACCAAAGCCTGTCTGAATAATATTGGGTTGGCCAAAACGCTAGTTCTGGTTTTTCCATTAATACCTGAACAAACTTTTTGGCCAACCCACAGTTTTTCACCTGAACAGCAGTCACATGTTGCTCATCGACTCCCTGCTTGCCTTCCTCATCAAATTCCTCATCAAACCTCCACAGCCCTCAGGTCTGACTTCAACCATCTCTTAAGCCTTTTTCCGCCCCGCTCTTCTCTCCACCCTCTCTCTCTCTCTCTCTGATCTACCACACTGGTTTCCTTGCTGGGAGTTGCACATGTGAAAGCTGTGCAACCTCAGGGCCTTTGCACATGCTCTTTCACCTGCCTGACTCTCTACATAACTGGCACCTGCCCATCCCTTTAGCCCCCACGGAGATATCACCTCCCCAGAGAGGTTTACTAGTCACCATCCCTGCCCCCCACACCCAACTGTTCTGCCTTATCCATCACTTGCCATCTCATCCTCCTCTTTTTTCTCCCCGCCCCATTCCCGGGATTCCCTGAGGGCTCAGACAGTAAAGAATCGGCCTGCAATGTAGGAGACCTGGGTTCAATCCCTGGGTCGGGAAGATCCCCTGGAGGAGGAAATGGCTACCCATTCTGGTATTCTTGCCTGGAGTATTTCATGGACAGAAGAGCCTGGCAGGCTACAGTCCATGGGGTCACAAAGAGTGGGACAGGCTGAAGAACTATCACATCACCCCCACTCCAATTTTCTAAACTATATTATCCATTTGTTTGCTTGTCTATTGTCTCCATTTGGTCCTGGTGGGCAGGGCTGAGTCTACCTTAGATATGGCTGTATCCACCCCGCTAAACCCTGGGTGGGACAAAATAAGCCCTCAAATATTCGTTGAATAAAAAAATAAAGTCCTAGGATTTCCTCAGTGGACTTGAGAAGGAAACTCTGTTCTATTTACTGTTTGAGGGCCTAGTAGCCTAGAAATCAGCCTTCTAGGGATGCCCCACGTGGAACCCAGTTCTGGACCACCCTTCACTTCCATCCTCAGAATATTCTATGTTATTCTTTTTTTACTATTATTGTTTTTTAATTTTTTTTTGGCTGTGCTGCCACAGCATGCAAGGGCTCTTAGTTCAGTTCCCCAGCAAGGGATCGAACCTACACTCCTCTCGGTGGAAGCGTAGAGTCTTAATCACTGGACCGCCAGGGAATCACCCACCCCTTCTACCTCATTCTTGCCTCTCTGCCCCCAGCCCCACCTGAGTTCAAGCCTTCGTCATCTCTGACTTTTTGAAATTTGGCCTCTTTACTCATGCTCTTCCTCCAGCTCCACTCACCCTGTTCCCCTCCACCCAGCCGACAGAATGACTTTCCAAAAATGCAAAATGGCTCATGCCCCACCCCTGGGCTGAATTCTTCAGTGGCTTCTCACTGCCCTCAAGTCCAAACTCTCCAGCCTGGCCCTTAAGGCTACTTCTGATCTGGGGCCAGCCCCCCACACCCACCACTCCATTCCCCTCCCTCCGCCCCTCTGCATCCACTTGAGCACTGTTTCCCCATGAACCAGTGCTTTAGTCATGCTCAGAGCATCCACCCACCCACTACCCCAGCATTTGGCCTGATCGTTCCCCTTCAAGCCTCTGCCCTGACTGTTCCTCTGCCAGGACTCCCCTCCCCACTTTCACCTGATACTTTCCTTCAAAGGCTTTGTTTATAGGTCCTGTGATTCATGAAGGGCTCCTCCCACCTCTCCCCCACCTCCGCCTCTCCTCAATGTTTAGCTCCTCTCCTGGTTATCAGAGATTCCTCCCTGAAAGAGCTTGACCCCATGAGCACACATCTATGTTTGTATCTCTGACAGTCCCAAGATCAGTGAATACTACAAAGGGTATCTGACACACAGAAAGTGTGCAAAAAAATAAAAATAAAATAAAGGAATTTGCTGACTGATTCATTCATTTACTTACCTATCACCAGGCACCAAGCACTGGACATAAATAAAGAGATGAATGAAACAGATCCACTGCACCTCCTCTGTGTTTTCTGTACCTCTCTGGTGCTTCGTTCCCTTCCCCCCACCCTTTTAAAGACATTTAGTATTATTATTTTATTTTTTGGCATAAGGGATCTTAGGTACCCAACCAGAGATTTTGAATAGGCGCCCCCCTACAGTGGAAGGGAGGAATCAACCACTGGGCCACCATCCACGTGCCTGCTGAATTGCTTAGTCGTGTCCCACTCTTTGCGACCCCATAGACTGTAGCCCACCAGGCTCCTCTGTACATGGGATTCTCCAGGCAAGAACACTGGAGAGGGTTGCCCTCCTCCAGGGGATCTTCCCAACCCAGGGATCGAACCGAAGTCTCTTACGTCTCCTGCATTGGCAGGCAGTTTCTTTACCACTAGGTCCCCTTGGGAAGCCCATTGATGTTTAGAATCAGATAATCCCTTGCTGTGGCAGGGGGCTGTCCTGTGGGGGTGTTTGTAGGGTGTTTGTAGGTTTGTAGGGTGTTTAGCAGCATCCTTGATCCTTACCTACAAAATGCCAGCAGCCCCTCCCCAGTACTGACAGTAAAATGGCTCCGGATATCACCAGCTGTGCTCTAGGGGCAAAGTGAAAGTGAAAGTTGCTCAGTTGTGTCCAACTCTTTGTGACCCCATGGACTATAGAGTCTGTGGAATTCTCCAGGCCAGAATACTGGAGTGAATAGCCTTTCCCTTCTCCAAGGAATCTTCCCAATCCAGGGATCAAACCCAGGTCTCCCATATTGCAGGCAGATTCTTTACCAGTTGAGCCACCAGGGAAGCCCTAGGGGGTAAAATCACTCCTAATGGAGAACCTAATTGATTTATAGTAATATCAAAGAATCTCGCCCGAAGACAAAATCCAGTTATGAGGAAGAAAAGTAATCCCAAGTCCAGCCCAGTGGTTACAGCTTAGAGTTCACATAAAAATTCACTGAGTGATACACTTAGGATTTGTGGATTTTACTGAGCATAAATTATACTTCCATAAGAAGAATAACGGAGAAGGCAATGGCACCCCACTCTAGTACTCTTGCCTGGAAAATCCCATGGACAGAGGAGCCTGGAAGGCTGCAGTCCATGGGGTTGCTAAGAGTCAGACACAACTGAGCGTCTTCACTTTCACTTTCACTTTTCACTTTCATGCATTGGAGAAGGAAATGGCAACCCACTCCAGTGTTCTTGCCTGGAGAATCCCAGGGACAGGGGAGCCTGGTGGGCTGCCATCCATGGGGTCGCACAGAGTTGGACACGACTGAAGCGACTTAGCAGCAGCAGCAGCAAGAAGAATAAAAGAGAGGATAATGTGCTGTATCTCGGGGATGAGGCTGGTGATATTTTATAGCTCAATAGAAATTCGGGTTATACCAATGTATGTATTTGTTCAAAGTTAGCAAATTACACCTGAAGAAGGTGAAAGTGAAGTCGCTCAGTCATGTCCGACTCTTTGCGACCCTGTGGACTGTGCCCATGGGATTTTCCAGGCAAGAGTACTGGAGTGGGTTGCCATTTCCTTCTCCAGGGGATCTTCCTGACCCAGGGATCGAACCCCGGTCTCCCACATTGTAGGCAGATGCTTTACCATCTGAGCCACCACACCTGAGATCTATGCATTTCACTAAATGTAAATTAGATCTCAAAAGATAAAAATCTACACACAAATACTGAGCTTTAGTTAATACTCCACATGGTGAACTACTTGGAGGGTACTGATAATTCAACTTCTTTGGGATGCATCAAAATTAAGATGGTTAGATAAGATGGATAGAGGGATGAAGGAATGAATGGATGGATGGATGCTGGATAGATGGATGGATGGATAGATGGACAGATAGACAGATGTGTGATAAAGCAAGTATGCCAAAATGTGAAAGTAGAAACCAGTTGGTAGGTATATGAGAGTTCAAAGCAGGATTCTTTCAACTTTACTGTATGCTTGAAGTTTTCCAAAATAAGCTGTTGGAAAACAGTGCCTTGGGCTATGTATGATTTTGTGCATAAGTTTTCATTCCTTAAATAAGGAAAATATAATAGCCTCTATGGCTATAGGTTCAGATCCACCTCTGACCAACCTGTGCCCTTTCTTCCTCTGAACCTGCTTTCTCTCCCAACTAGGGGTCGTGATTTATTGAGGCAGGGTTACGGGCATAAGCCCTGGAGTCAGACACATGGGGTTCACATCAGGACTTTACCACATCAAAAGTAAGTAGCCTTGGACAACGGCCTCACACTCTGTGCATCTCAAACTGGACAATGGCATTTGCAGCAACATGAATGGAGTTAGAGGTTGTCATACTAAGTGAAGTAAGCCAGAGAAAGACAAATAAATGATCTTTCTTATATCTAAATCTATAAAGAATCTAAAAAGAAGGATTCCAATTAGCTTATTTACAAAACAGGTAGAGACTCACAGACATAGAAAACAAACTTACAGAGAGTAGCACTGACATATATACGCTGCCATGTAAAGCAGACAGTGGGAAGCTTCTGCATAGCACAGCAGGCTCAGCTTAGTGTTCTGTGATGATCGAAAGGGGTGGGATGGGAAGGGTGGGAGGGAGGCTCAAGAAGGGGGGATATATGTATACATACGGCTGTTTCACAATGTTGTACAACTGAAATTAGCACAACCTTGTAAAGCAGCTATACTCCAGTAATAAAATAAAATTACAAAAAAAGAAAACAAGCTATGGTTATCTAAGAGGAAAGGGGGGAGGGGTAAAATAGGAGGTTGGGATTAACATATACACATTACTATATATAAAATGGGCTTCCTAGGCGGCACAGTGGTAAAGAATCTGCCTGCAAATGCAAGAGATGTAAGAGACTCGAGTTCGATTCCTGGGTTGGGCAGATTCCTGGAAGGAGTAAATGGCAACCCATTCCAGTATTCTCGCCTGGAGAATCCCCATGGACAGAGGAGCCTGGCGGGCTACAGTCCATGGGGCAGCAAAGAGTTGGACACGACTGAGCTACTGAGCATGAACACATATGTAAAATAGATAACCAACAAGGACCTACTGTATAGCATAGGGAACTACAGTCAATATAGTAACCGATATTATATTTGTAATCACCTATAAGTGATGGACACAGAGGCCTGGGGTGCTGCGATTCATGGGGTCGCCAAGAGTCAGACACGACTGAGTGACTGAATTGAACTGACTGATAAGGGAAAAATGTAAACAAGAATTATATAACTGAATCACTGTGATGTACATCTGAAACCAACACAACATTGTAAAAAAACTATAAGTCAATTAAAAAAATGAATCAAGGGGTGAGGGAAAACACTGGGCAATAGCTGTACCTCTGTATTTCACAGCACTGCCGATGGGGCTGAAGGAGAAACCTGGTACGTGTGCAGCAAAAGAGGTGGCAGTGAGCACACTAACCTGGGAGTGTGGGTGAGACACCTCACTGCCATCCACCTGGGGGAGACCTTGAGAGACCTTAGAAAAGTAGAAGAGGATGGCAGGGAAGGGCAAAGCCAAGGGAATATTTTCTTGTAATTATTTACAATAAATAAATAATAAAATCTATTCATTCTCATCCCCCCTGGTGATGCAGTCTGAGAAATAGAGATTCCCAAGGCACATTTGCTCTTCTTCACTTGCAGATCTTGAAAGCAGGATTAAGATGCCTTCCAGGGGCTTCCCTGGTGGTCCAGTGGTTATGACTCCGTGCTTCCCCTGCAGTGGGCGTGAGTTCCATCCCTAGTCAGGGAACTAAGATCCCGATTGTCATGGGATAAGGTAAAAAAAAAAAAAAAAAAAGACACCTTCTAGGACTTGCCATGGAGTTTCCAGCCCTCAGCTTAAGGGTTTATTTTACTAAGTCCCTCTACTCATATTTCCTGAATTGTGTGAAAGTGGAGGCAAAGAAGATTGAGGTTTCAAGTGTGGGTGACTCTGAGGGCAGAATCCTCATGTTTATGGGTTAAATTGTGTCCTCCCCCCAAAAAAGATATTAAAGTCCTCACCCCCCAGTGCCTGTGCATGGAACCTTATTTGGAATACGATCTTTCCAGATGATCAAGTTAAAATGAGATCATAAGGGTAATCTCTAATCCAATATGACTGTGTCCTTATAAAAGGGGGAAACTTGGATACAGGTAGACATGCACAGGGAGAAGACACGTGAAGATGAAGGCAGAGGTCAGGGTGATGTATCTGTGAGACAAACAATGCCAGAAATTACCAGCAGGGACTTCTCTGGTGGTCAAGGGGTTAAGAATCCACCTGTTAATGCAGGAGATACAGGCTCCATCCCTGGTCTGGGAATATCCCACGTGCCGTGGGGCAGCTAAGCCCGTGTGCCACAACTACTGAGCCCATGTGCTGCAAGTACTGAAGCCTGCAAGTAGAGCCCGTGCTCTGCAACAAGAGAAGCCACCGCAGTGAGGAGAAGCCGGTGTACCACAGCTAGAGAGTCACAGCTAGAGAAAACCCCAGGCAGCAGGGAAGACCCAGTGTAGCCAAAAAAAAAAAAAAACATAGATAAATAAATTTAAAAACAAGCTTTCCAGCAAACCACCATGATCTAGGAGAGAGGAATGGACCAAACTCTGCGCTAAAGCCATCAAATGAAGCCAACCCTGACAACACGTTGATCATGGACTTTCATCCTCCAGAACTCAGAGATAATCCATTTCTGTTGTCGAAGCCACTCAGCTTGTGATGTTCTATTACAGCAGCCCTAGGAAACAGATACACCTGTATCCAGTAACAAGGAAGCCAGCCCTGGGGCAGGAGGAAAAAGGGGCAATGAGTCAGATCAAGCTGACCAGGTGTTTCCAGGGGCTGCTGCATGACAAGTACTGTGCCAGGTATGAGGATGTAGTTGTGTGCAAGGGTCACAGCCTCTGCCTGGAGGGAGCTTTAGAGTGACCCAAAGGTTGGGAAGATATTCTAGAGGAGGAAACGCCAACCCACTCCAGTATTCTTGTCTGGACAATTCCATGGACAGCGGAGCCTGGTGGGCTACAGTCCATGGGGTTGCAAAAGAGTCAGACACGACTGAGTGCATACACACACACACACACACACACAAGGAGCCAAGCAGTAAGGAATAGTCCACAGCCACTGTGACTGCAGATGATTTACAAGGTGGGGATTTAATCTAATCTGGGAAGTTGGGGAAATGGGGTTGGGGAGGGTGGTATGGAGACATGAAGTGTGAGTAATACCAGAGGAGCATTTAGACAGATGGGACAGCATGCCCCAAATCCAGAGATTAGAGTGAGCTGGGGCAGAAATTTGGGGAATGATAACCAGAGAGAACCTGGAGAGACAAGTGGTGGGACCAGAAGACAGTGGACACAGATGTGGCTGGCAAAATCATGCCCTCCCAAAGATGTCCATGCTTTCATCCCCAGCATGTGCAAATGGGACTTTCCATGGCAAAAGGCGGGGACCCTGATGCTGGGAAAGATTGAGCGCAGGAGGAGAAGGGGGCAGCAGAGGATGAGATGGTTGGAGGGCATCACCAACTCAATGGACATGAATTTGAGCAAACTCTGGGAGATAGTGAAGGACAGGAAAGCCTGGCGTGCTGCAGTCCATGGGATTGCAGAGTTAGACATGACTTAGCAACTGAACAACAATGGCAAAAGGGACTTTGTAAATGTGTTTAAGGATCTCCAGATGGAGACATGATCTTGGATTACCCAGGTGGCTCACAAGGGTCCTTATAAAAGGGAAGCAGAGGATTCCCTGGTGGCTCAGTGGCAAAGAATCCACTTGCCAATGCAGGAGACAAGGGTTTGATCCCTGGCCCAAAAAGATCTCACATGCTGTGGAGCAATTAAGCCTGTGTGCCACAACTACTGAGCCTGTGTTCTAGAGCCTGGGAGCTGCAACTACTAAAGCCCGCATGCCCTAGAGCCTGTGCTCCGCAACAAGAGAAGTCCCTGGAATGAGAAGCCTGCACACCGCACCTAGACAGTAGTCCGGCTTCCACAATTAGAGAAAAGTCCTTGCAGCAACAAAAACCCAGCACAGCCAAAAATAAATAAACAAAATAAAACTTCTTTAAAAAAAAAGAGAGAGAGAGAGAGAGAGGCAGGAGGATCAAAGTCAGAGAAGGAGATGTGAGGAGGGAAGCAGATGTTGGAGAGTCAGAGAGAGATTTGAAGACGCTACGCTGCTGGTTTTTTTTTTTCCTTTTTTTTTTTGCTGCTCTTCGAGGCATGTGGGATCTTAGTTCCCCCAACCAGGGATCAAACTCGTGCCCCCAGCAGTGGATGCTCGGAGTCTTAACCACTGGACCTCCAGAGAAGCCCCACACTGCTGGTTTTGGAGACAGAGGTAGGAGCCATTAGCCAAGGAATGTGGACAATGTTCTTGAAACTGGAAAAAGCAAGGAAGAGATTCTCGCTGAGAGCCTCCAAAAGAAATGCTACCCTGCTATCTTTTTAAAAAAAAATTATTTATTTATTTAATTGGAGGATAATTACTTAACAATATTGTGATGGTTTTTGCCATACATCAGTATGAATCAACTATAGGTATACATGTGTCCCCCACATCCTGAACCCCCCTCCTACCTCCCTCCCCACCCCATCTCTCCAGGTAGCCTGCATCACACACCAAATGCCCACTGGCTGTTTTACATATGGTGATGTATCTGTTTCAATGCTATTCTCTCAAATCATCCCACCCTCTCATTCTCCCACTGAGTCCAAAAGTCTGTTCTTTGTGTCTCTGTCTCCTTTGCTGACCTGCATGTAGGATCATCAGTACCATCTTTCTAGATTCCATATATACGTGTTTAATATATGATATTTGCCTTTCTCTATCTGACTTACTTCACTCTGTTATAATAGGCTACAGATTCATCCACCTCATTAGAACTGACTCAAATGCATTCCTTTTTATAGATGAGTGATATTTCATCGTATATGTGTACCACAACTTCCTTATCCATTCATCTGCTGATAGACATCTAGGTTGCTTCTATGTTCTAGCTATCGTAAACAGTGCTGCAATGAACATTGGGGTACATGTGTCCTTTTCAATTCTGCTTTTCTCAGGGTATATGCCCAGTATACGCTGGATATATGCCCAGTTTATACAGTTTTATTCCTGGTTTTTAAAGCAATCTCCACACTGTTTTCCATAGTGGTTGTGTCAGTTTCCATTCCCACCAACAGCGTAAGAGGGTTCCCTTTCCTCCACACTCTCTCCAGCATTTATTGTTTGCAAACTTTTTGATGATGGCCATTCTGACCAGTGGGAGATAATACCTCATTGTGGTTTTGATTTGCATTTCTCTAATAATGAGTTTGATAATATTTTGATGTTAACACAATGAGACCCATTTTCAGACCTTTGACCTCAGAACTCTAAGATAGCAAACTGGTTTTGTTTGAAGGCATTACTGTTTGTGGTGATTTGAGACAGCAGCCTTAGGAAACTAATGGGACCAATCAGGAGGGACTTCACTGCGGAGGTTCAGAGAAGTAAGGCTGGTTCCCCACAGGCCGCATGGTGGGATGTCAACACCCAGGCTCCAAGAAATGGTTGCCAAATGACCATGTGAATAGGTGAATCAACAAACAATTGGGCATTCCTCATCACTACCATCACCACTTACTCTTTTTCTTGAGCACTTACAGTATATGTAGGCGCTTCCTGGCAGGATCTTGTTTTATTTCTTTAACCCCCACAACAAACTTAACAGTTATGCAATAGTTCCCCCTTTGTGCAGAGGTGGAAACTATGGCTCTGAGGTATCTCCTCACTCGATCAATCATCAATGGAGGAGAGACAAAAGCAGGGTTTGAACTCAGGCAGGTCGGAGTCCAGAGCCTGCACGTGTATACTTCCGTGTGCATTGTTTCCAAGTCATTTTGTTTTAGCTTTTTATTGGAGTATAGCCGATGAACAATGTTGTGATAGTTTCAGGTGAACAGCGAAGGGACTCAACCATACATATACCCGTGTCCATTATCCCCCCAAACTCCCTTTCCACCTAGGCTGCCACATAACATTGAGCAGAGTTCCCTGGGCTGTACAGTAGGTCCTTGTTGCTGATCTATTTTAAATACAGCAGTGTGTGATGGATGAATATATTCACAAAACCATTCACAGCCCTGCAGCTGAGATGTCCTTCTCTTGGGACCCTCCTCAAGGAGATGATGGCACTGACATCTCTGGGAAGAAATCTTTGGGGAGTTCTTGGGCCCTGCAGGCAGGAATGGGGGGCAAAGGATCCACTTTGGAGAGGCTGGGACCTCTCGTAAGATCACTGAGGGATTCAGGAAAATTCAGTTTTAAAAGAAGAACTTCCCAAGAGGGGTCTTTACAATGGTGCCACAGTCACAGATTTTTAATTACATGCTTGGGTCTTGCCCAGCCTATAAGGACCTGATGTAACATTCCCCAGGCAGAGTCTTTCAGCCTTCATTTGCATGCCTCTAGTGATGGGGAGCTCACTATCTTACTCAACTCTTATGATTAATCATATTAACATATCAAAACTCTCATGATTAATCACGATGGCATACCTCTATTGGTCCAAATTCTGACCTCTAGAGTGCCAATATCTTCTTCTTTCTTCCAGTGTGAGATCCTTTGGGTTCTTGTCAGAGGCAGACTGGCAAAATAATGTATGTAAATGCCTACTTAGCTCTCTGCATTCATAATAAGGCCCAACGTCACATGATGACTGAGCTAGTTGCAGTAGGCAACTTTCAAAGTTGGTCCTCCATAGAGAACAGAGGTTGTCAAGGAGGAGGGTGTTGGGAGAGGAATGGAGTGGGAGGTTGGGGTTAGCACATGTAAGCTTTTATATATAGAATGGATAAATGACAAGGTCCTAGTGTACAACACAGGGAACTACATGCAATATCCTGTGACAATGGAAAAGAATATAAAAAAGAATGGGGCTCCCCAGATGGCACTAGTGGTAAAGAACCTGTCTGCCAGTGCAGGAGATGAAAGGGACATGGGTTCGATCCCTGTGTCAGGACGATCCCCTGGAGGAGGGTATGGCAAACCACTCCATTATTCTTGCCTGGAGAATCCCATGAACCGAGGAGCCTGGTGGGCTATAGTCCATGGGGTCACAAAGAGTCAGACATGACTGAAGTGATTTAGCACACATGCATGCATGCATATATATGTATAACTGAACCACTCTGCTGTACAGCAGAAATTGACACTACATTGTAAATCAATTATATGTCAATAAGAAAAATAAAAAGCAAAGGTGGTCCTCAATGTTCCCTACTTTCCAACAGTCACACCCTTGTGGAATCCCCTCAGGTATGAGCTGGACTTAATGCATCAGCTCAAATGAATAGAACATGGCAAAAGGGATGGTATGTCACTTCATGAGATGTTACAGAAGACTGATGCTTTCATCTTGTCAGAGGTCTGTTGCCTTCCAGGCTTGCATGCATTAACGAAGCAAATAGCCATGTGGGAGAGGATCATGTGGCAAAGAATTGAGGGTGGTCTCTGGTCAAGAGCCAGCAAGAGGGATTTCCCTGGCAGTCCAGTGGTTAAGGCTTAGTCTCCAATGCAGGGGTTATGGGTTCGATCCCTGGTGGAGAAGCTAAGATCCCACATGCTTCTTGGCCAAAAACCCAAAACATGAGATAGAAAGAATATCATTACAAATTCAATAAAGACATTAAAAATGGTCCACATCAAAAAAAGAAAAAAAAAGAAAAAAAGAAACTCAGAAGAAACTGGGGGTCCTTAATCCAACAGCCTCTGGGAATTGAATCCTGCCAACAGTGCACTTGGAAGGCAAGTTCTTCCCCAGCGGAGCTTTGAGATGACTGAAGCCACAAATGTCACCTTGACTGCAGCTTGTGAGAGAAATTGAGGCAAATGACCCAGTTAAGCCCACCCAGATGGCTCCCCACAGAAACTGTGACATAGCAAATGTTGTTTTAAATTTTTACATTTTGGGGGGAATTTGTTACTCAGCAACAGATGACTAATACAAATGCCCCACCTAAGCTGGTGCCTGCCCACCCTCTTGACTTCATCTCACAGAACTCTTCTTATTCACAACACTCCAGGCACTCCAGCCCTCTTAAAGCCCCCCAGTCCCTTGAGACACATTCTCTTCTTAGAGCATTCACAAAGGCTGCTCCATCTGCCTGAAATGCCTTTCTCTTTGCAGGATCTCTCTTACCATTGAAACTTGGCTCAAATGTCACCTCTTCAGAGAGGCTTTCCCTGATCACTTTGTCTGAGGTCACCACCAATGCCTTGTTCACCCAGTTCTATGTTCACTTTTTTTTTTTTTTTTTTAACACCCTTCTCGATTTTTTGCCTCCATGAGAGCAAGGGCCTTAATTGCTTTGCTTGCTGTGCATAGCTTCTGCTTGGCACCAGCGTAGCCACAAGGCTGGTGTGCTGGGCTATGCTCAGTCACGTCTGACTCTTTGTGACCCTAAGGACTGTAGCCCACCACACTCTTCTGTCCATGGGATTTCCAGGCAGGAATACCAGAGTGGGTTGCTATTTCCTCCTCCAGGGATCTTTCCAACCCAGGGATCAAACCCGTGTCTCCTGCATTGGCAGGAAGATTTTTTACCACTGAGCCACCTGGGAAGCCCATGAGAACAGAGGCCTTGAGCATTTTGCTTTCTGTGCATCACTTGTGCTCAGCACCAGAATGGCCACAAAGCAGGCGCTCAATAAATATTTGCCAAACCAGTGAGCGAATGAAGCATGCCAATGAGACACGTTGGCTTGATGCTCTGAGCTAGAAAACAAAGCAGGGGAAGGAACTGGTGCCAAATTCATCCCCAGATGTCCAGCGCTACCTTGTGCCCAGCTCTTGCCGGCTGGCCATGCAGGGGTCAGCCTGCATTTCCTCCATCATTAGCAGAGGCTGTGGCATTTCCCAGCTGCCAAGAGGACTCACTTTGGTTGCAAAATTGGTCTAGTGACCGTCATGCCCTACTGACCTCTGTGGTCTCCTGGCCACACCTGTGGGTGTCAGCCAGCTCAGGTAGAACCATGACAGTTGCTAACCACAAGTGTCCACAAAAGCAGCTGGGCAGGGCTGTAAGGAAGGGTTCAGTGGGGCCAGACCAGGAAACCCCTGGCTAAAGTGCGCTGGCTGTCCTGAAATATACAAAGAACACATTCAGTCCCAGGGAGGTGGTGACTTAGAGGGTCCCTGGCCAATGGATTTAAGGAGCTCTCCTCTTGCAGTTGATGTCCATGAGCCAGACACTGTGCTAAGCCTTTGTCATATGTTATTACATGTTCTCAGACACCCAGAGGAGAGGCATTGCTCTTACATCCACATTAATAGATGAAGATGTTGAGGGTCAGTGGGTTAAGAAATGTGTCCAGGGCTTCCCTAGTGGCTCAGTGGTAACAAAATCCACCTACCAATGCAGGAGGCTTGGGTTTGATCCCTAGTCCTGTAAGATCCCACATGCCATGGGGCAGTTAAGGCCATGCGCCACAACTTCTGATCCTCTGCTCTAGAGCCTGGGAGCTGCAACTACTGAGCCCGTCTCCATAACAAGAGAAGCCACTGCATTGAGAAGCCTTCACACCCCAACTAGGGATTAGCCCTGGATTGCCCCAAACAGAGAAAGTTTGAGCACAGCAACGAAGACTCAACACAAATAAATAAATAAATGAAATATTAAAAAAAAGAAACAGGTGGAAATAAAATGAATAATATATTCCAGAGCTTGGCAAACTTTGTAAAGGGATCGAGTAAGTATTTTAGCTTTCATAAGCTGTGCTCTTGTGGGCTCTGTTATATATTCCTATTTGTTCTGGATTTTGGCAGGGAGAGGAGGGAGCAGGTTAGGATTGTTTTGTTTGTTTTGTCCCAGCCCTTTAAGCATGCAAAAACCATTCTGAGCTTGAGGTCTGCACAAAGGAAGAGCCATAGGGTCTTTGTCCATGACCTGAAGGACTCAAGACGTAAATGGTAATCAGTTTTGAAATAATCAAAGGAGGAAGAAGAGGGGGAAAGAGGAGAAGGCAACTGAGGTGAGCAGAGAAGGAGTAGGTGGAAAGGGGAAGAAAGAAAGAGACTTGGGGCTTCCCTGGTAGTTCAGGGGTTAGGAATCTACCTGCCAGTGCAGGGGACATGGGTTCTATCCTGGTCTGGGAAAATCACACATGCCGCAGAGCAACTAAACCCATGCTCCACAGCTACTGAGCCTATGCTTTAGAGCCCGTGAGCTGTAGCTGCTGAAGCCCACATACCCTAAAGCCCATGCTCTGCAGCAAGAGAAGCCGTAGAAATGAGAAGCCCTTGTACTGCAACTAGAGAGTAGCTTCTGCTCACCACAACTAGAGAAAAGCCTGAGCAGCAGCGAAGACCAAGCACAGCCAAAGATAAATAAATAAATAAGAAGAAAGGAAGAGACTGTTAGGGGAAGCACACTGACTGAAACCGCCCACTCTGCCCAGGCACCATAATAACCATCTGCATGAGTTAAGACAAGAGGTCCTGGTAAGGAACATGGAACTAATAAGCCACCACGAACTGGAAGAGCTCGGGAAAGGTCAAAAGGAGACACCACGTGTCCTAGCACATCCCAGTATCCTCCTTGCTGGCATCCATCTTGGCTGAACAAGGCATGCACCACCAGGAAGGACTCTGAGTCAGAATCATGGGCCAAAGACAACGCGGAAACTAATCCCATTACCAGAAAACCCGAGACTGCGAGCAGTTCTCCTGGGTTCCCTTATCCTACTGCTCTCTGCCTGGGCGCCCCTTGCCAATAAAGTCTCTTGCTTTGTCAGCACATGTGTCTCCTCAGACAACTCATTTCTGAGAGTTAGACAAGAACCTACTTTCGGGCCCTGGAAGGGGTCCCCCTTCCTGCAATAAAACTAGGAGGAAGGAGAAGAGACATCGGTTAGATCTTTTTGTCTTTCCCTCTCCTCCCCATCTCTCACCTTGCAGGTGAGCCCCTTCTCCTCCAGGTTCAATTTCAGTGCCTGATGAAAGGAACCCAGATTCTCTAACCCAGGTTAGACCTCCTTGCCAGGATCCCAGGTCCTTCTCCTCACCTCCAGCACATCGCACTCTATTCAGTTCAGTTGCTCAGTCGTGTCCAACTCCTTGCAATCTCATGGAGTACAGCATGCCAGGCTTCCCTGTTCTTCACCAACTCCTGGAGCTCATCACACTCTATTGGGACAACTTATTTGAAGTCTACCTTCACTGCTTGCCTCTGAGCTGTGTGATGCCTGGAAGGATCTGGCTGCAGTGACCTTGACCCTTGACATTAGGCACAACCTCAACATCTGTCAAACCAATGAACACAGGGACTTCCCTAGGGGTCCAGTGGCTAAGACTCAGCTCCCAATTCAGGGGTCCCAGGTTCGATCCCTGGTCAGAGAACTAGATCCCACATGCCGCAACTGAGAGTCCACATGCCATGACTAAAAAAATGATCCCGCCTGCCGCAATGAAGATTGATGATCCTGAGTGCTACAACTAAGACCTGGCACAGCCAAATAAATGTATTTTTTTAAAAAAAAGAAAACAATGAATACAGAACTAAAGATGGTAAAACATTTGAATGACCAATGTCAACTTGGAAGATTAAAACAGCAAAAGGACTTACCATCTCTGATCTGTGAGTGGGAGGCTGGCCAGTGCCTCTGCTCTGAGTGAGGAGGGTGTGGCTGTTCAGGGGACCCTAGATTCACTGGGACCTTGGAGCCTCCCCGATCCCATCCTTGGTTTCTGGCGCCTGGCTGCTGGGAACTCAGAGAACCCAAGGAGACTGGGCTGGATGCTTCCCTTCTGATCAGCTTTCTCTCGTTCGTTTGTCTCTTGTCATCAGCGGAAGAATCACTCGTGTTTGTGACTCTGGACAGTGAGCGTGTCCCTGGAGGTCTCCCAAGGGAGACAGGCACGTCTGGGCACTGTTCCTCTGCAGAAGGCTGAGATGTGGGCACATGGTGATCACCTAGAATCCCCGTGGTTGCCTCTGGGCTAGGCGGTGCTCTGGTGCCTAGGTGAGTAATTCCTCCTGGAGAGAAGAGAGAGAGGAAAGAGGACAAGTGTTACCTCTTGGGTAGTTTAGAAAATCCTGAACCACAAATGCACTTTAAAAGAGGCATTTCTTGGGGGTGTGGAGAAAAGGGAACCCTCTTACACCATTGGTGGAAACGTAACTTGTTGCATCCACTATGGAGAAAAGTATGGAGGGTCATCAGAAAACTAAAAATAGAGTTGCCGTGTGATTCAGTAATCCCACTCCTGGACATATACCGGCACAAAATATGATTCAAAAAGATGCATGCACCTTTATGCTCATACCAAGAGTATTCACAACAGTCAAGACATAGAAACAACTTAGATGTCCATTGACAGAAAGATGAATAAAGAAGCTGTGGTACATAAATACAATGGGATACTACTTAGCCATTAAAAAATCCCAGAATGATGCCATTTGCAGCATTATTATGATGCACCTAGAGATTATCATAGTGAGTGAAGTAAGTCAGAAAGAA
This sequence comes from Bos grunniens, assembly GCF_055505025.1. Taxonomy (NCBI): domain Eukaryota; kingdom Metazoa; phylum Chordata; class Mammalia; order Artiodactyla; family Bovidae; genus Bos; species Bos grunniens. The sequence continues at coordinate 13,405,190 of NC_141171.1, forward strand.
AAAGACAATTACCATATGATATCACTTACATGTGGAGTCTAAAATATGACACGAAATCTGTCTACAAAACAGAAACAGACTCACAGACAAAGAGAAGAGACTTGTGGTTGCTAAGAGGGAGGCCAGTGGGGAGGGAAGGACTGGGAGTTTGAGACTAGTAGATGCTAACTCTTATATGTAAAATGAATCAACAGCAAGATCCTACTGTACAGCACAGGGAACTGTATCCAATCTCCTGGGATAAACCATAATGGAAAAGAGTACAACAACAACAACAAAAAAGAATGTATATGGGTGAATAACTGAGTCCCTTTGCTGTACAGAAGAAATTAGCACAACACTGTTAATCAACTATACCTCAATTTAAAAAAAATTTTAAAAAAGAGGCATTCTGGGCTTCCCTGGTGGCTCAGTGGTGTAGAATCTGCCTGCCAATGCAGAGACATGGGTTTGATCCCTGGTCTGGGAAGATTGCACATGCCAAGAAGCAACTAGGCCTGTGCACCGTAACTACTAAGATGTGCTCTAGAGCCTGAGAGCCACAGCTACTGAGCCCACGTGCCCTAGAGGCCGTGCTCTGCAGCAAGAGATGCCACCGCAATGAGAAGCCTGTGCACTGCAATTAGAGTAGCCCCTGCTCACCACAACTAGAGTAAAGCCTGTGCAGCAACAAAGACCCAGCACAGCCAAAATATAAATATAAATTAAATAAATAGATAAAATATTTAAAATATATAATGTTATAATTATAATAATAATTATTAATAATTATGTTATTATATAAAATATAAATATAAATAAATATAAATTATTTTAAGGAAGAAATGCATTTTTTAAAAAAGAGGAATTCCTCTATAGACATACCCTGAATATCAAATACCCATCATTACCAATGAATTTTGCAAATAGCTACCCCAGAAGCAGCCAGAATTGCAGCCCAATTCTGAAAGCTGTAATAATACAAAATTTTTTTTTTTTTACAATTAGAATGGCAAATTTTATTATATATATAATTTTTAAAAAGCTTAGTATAATATACCAATAAACATTGAATTTTACATTTTAAATAGGTTTGAATTATATGATACTGAATTATATTTAAATAAGGCTATTAAAAAATACTAAAGCATAAGAGGAATAATGAGTGAGCTCCTAGAAACTCAGATAAGTCTCAGATTACTCAAATCACATGATTTAGTAAATCAATTCAATATTTACTGTAAGAAACTAGAGAAGAGAGATACATTAATTATATTAATATAAATTATCTGTTAATACACTGCAGTATATTAATACACTCAGGATAGGATGCCAGCAGACTGAACCACACCAGGGTTATGCAATCTTCACATGTCCTGTTTCTCTCGTTCACATTAGCCTTCCCCACTGATAGTGTGGTTAGGAGAACCAGAGATGAAGTTTGAGCAAAGGGGCTTTGTGGATGAAAGAAGCCTGAAGCCAATTATACATATATACTTTATAGGAGAGTTGTACAGGCAACCTGAAGCATTCTATAACCCAATGAGCAATTAGGATTTTAATTTTTCATTTTCTGGCCAGAGGATACATGGGTCCAGAATACATGACACTTGTGGGTGGCTGATTTAGGTCCTCATGAATACTGCATGCCTCGTATATTTAGTGTACCATGAATATTTAGTGAACCCCTCAGGGGCCTGATGTATAGTTCTTGTATCATGGATATTAGGTGCCCCCTGTACCTCAAGAATATTTAGTGCCTACCTGGTTTTTTTGTCCCTTCTGATTTATGTTCTGCACACATATGTCGAAAATGTCTCATGGGTTACTAATCTGTCTCTGCTTAACAAATGTATGAATTGTATCTCTCCCACTTATTTTCTTGTTTCCTATGGCAAACTTGAATATTCTCAGTCAGTATAGCAAATGTATATTACAATTAATTTGCAACATTGCCATTTTACAAATGAGGAAATTGCAAAGAGTGCTAAGCAATTGTAGGTCTTGCCAAAGTCACAGGTAGGATCAGGATTCAAATTCTGGCAGCTTGACTCCAGTTGAGTTCAGTCGCTCAGTCGTGTCTGACTCTTTGCAACCCCATGAACCATATCACGCAAGGCCTCTGTGTCCATTACCAACTCCCAGAGACCACCCAAACCCATGTCCATTGAGTTAGTGATGCCATCCAACCATCTCATCTTCAGTCGTCCCGTTTTCCTCCTGCCCTCAATCTTTCCCAGCATCTGGGTCTTTTTAGATGAGTCAACTCTTAGCATCAGGTGGCCAAAGTATTGGAGTTTTCAGCTTCAACATCAATCCTTCCAATGAACACCCAGGACTGATCTTTAGGATGGACTGGTTGGATCTCCTTGCAGTCCAAGGGATTCTCAAGATTTGGGAGAATAGCATTGAAACATGTAAAATATCATGTAAGAAACGAGTTGCCAGTCCAGGTTCGATGCACGATACTGGATGCTTGGGGCTAGTGCACTGGGACGACCCAGAGGGATGGTATGGGGAGGGAGGAGGGAGGAGGGTTCAGGATGCGGAACACATGTATACCTGTGGCGGATTCATTTTGATATTTGGCAAAACTAATACAATTATGTAAAGTTTAAAAATAAAATAAAATTTAAAAAAAATACTAAAAAAAAAAAAACTTCAAAAAAAAAAAAAGCAGAGACATTACTTTGTCAACAAAGGTCCATCTAGTCAAGGCTATGGTATTCCCAGTAGTCATGTATGGATGTGAGAGTTGGACTATAAAGAAAACTGAGCACCAAAGAACTGATGCTTTTGAACTGTGGTATTGGAGAATACAAATTTTTTAAATGGCAGCACTTTCTCAGTCTCCTCTTTGAAATTTAATCCACTTAGAAATCACGTGTTTAGATGCAGATTCTGATACAGTAGGTCCTGCTGAGATTCTTCATGTCTAACAAATCCCCAGATGCTGCTGTTGCTCCACAGTCCTTACAGAGATTTAAAACATGACTATTTGGGCAAAACTGATATTCAGTGACTTTGCTGGATGAATGAATGGATGAATGCCAAGGCAATCATTCGCTCTAAACAACTGCCAAGTCTCCTTTTTCTCTGTATCTGCTTTGCCCTTTTACAACGCATCCTCCTTACAGGTATTTCTTAACTTTCCATCTCCAGGAATAGATCAAAATCTTGCCACAGTCAGCCAGGCTATATGATCTGGCTGCCTTCTATCTGCTTAGCTTTTTATACTGCTCACTCTCAAGGCTCCCACAACTCTGGTAGCCAATGAATCTTTCAAACTGCAGTGTTCCTTCTTACCGCAGGACGTTTGCACAGACCATTCTCTCTGTGCCCAAGTAACCCTTTCTCTCTTAATTATACATTATGTAGCTCATTTAGTGTCTGTCTTCCTACTGGAGTGAAAGCTTCAAGATGGGGACTGTATCCATTTTACTTACTGCTTGTCCTCAGAGCCCAAACAGTGGCTGGCAACAGACAGGCAAGCAGTAAATACTTTTTGAATGAACAAATACCTTGTATCTAAAAATTACAGTCATACTTCTGTCTGTTTCTTATACTTTAACCTTTGTATTCCATTGCTTTTGCTCTGAGTTAAGAATGCTGCCTATAGCCTGAAATATGTAGGATATACCATTCTCAAGGCTGTGACCATCAAGGGTAAAACACTTTCACATTCATATAGAGATAAAAAGTTTCAGAACAGAGAATAGCATTTGTCTTGTGGGTTTACCGGAACATTATGACCTGATCTATGAGGACAGCTGCAAAAACAAAGGATTCCTATGCCAAGAAGTTTGCGGCAACCAATCCCGCCCCTCCCTCACCTTGCCTTTAAAAATGTTTTGCTGAAACCCTTCCAGGAGTCTGGGAGATTTTCAGAACATGAGCTCCCTGACCAGCCCCACGCCCCCAACCCAGTTCTCATTGCTCAGGCCTGCAATAAACCTTTCTCTGTTTCAAACTCAGACCTTCCACATTCAAGAGCCCAAGCTTAGGCTGATGTTGATTTTGAAAGAAATTTCTTAGATGATCATTGCAGTTGGGTCAAATGGGGTGCTGAGTGATGCCCAACGGATCATGTGCCCACAAAGACATTGGTACTATAAAAGCAATGTTGACTTTCAAGCTATTAATTCCTGTAACACCCCTGGCTACAAGCCAGGACTCAGGTTTCAACAGACGATGTCATTTAAGCTGGGTTTCTCAACCTTGCACCATGGATATTTTGAACATACTGGATAATTCTTTGTTATGAGGGGTTGTCCTGTGCATTATAAGATGCTCAGCAGCATCTCTGGCTTCTCCCTATGAGATGCCATGGCATCCACCCCTCTCCCCAGGTGTGTCTAGCAGAAATGTCTCCAGCCATTACCCAGTTTTCCCTAAGAGTCAGAATCACCCCAGCTTGACCCCAGTGGATTAAAGCTTGCTGATGGATGGTGGGCCTCTCCAATGAGAGATACAAGTTCCTTTCTCGTGGTCTGGCTTGATCCAGGAATTACATTTATACTACCTACAGCAGAGGGCTTCCCTGGTGGCTCAATGGTAAAGAAACTGCCTGCCAGGAGACTCAGGTTTGACTCCTGGGTCAGGAAAATCCTCTAGAGAAGGAAATGGCAACCCTCTCCAGTATTCTTGCCTGGGGAGTCCCATGGACAGAGGAGCCTGGAGGGCTATAGTCCTTGGGGCTGCAGAGTTGGACTGACCTTAGCAACTAAGAACGCAAACACAACAGAGGTGTATAATATTTGAGGGGTCATGAATCCATTTGAGAACCTGATGAAATCTATTAATTCTCTGAGAAGGGATGCACAGATGCTCAAGCCCACTTCCTAAATATTCAGGAAGATTACTGAACATCTGAAGTCTACTAATGCCCTACTCAGGAGTTAATGGACTTCAGTCTAAAAAACCCTCATTAAAAAAAATTGGATAGCCAATGTATCTTTCAGGTATTTTTTCTTTAATATAGTATTTATGCATGAAGGGACCTTCTCTGGTGGCTCAGTTGGTTAAGAAATCGCCTGCAATGTGGGAGACCCAGGTTCGATCCCTGGGTCGGGAAGATCCCCTGGAGAAGATCATGGCAACCCACTCCAGGATTCTTGCCTGGAGAATCCCAAGAACTGAGGAGCCTGGCAGGTATGGTCCACAGGGTCACAAAGAGTCGGACAGGACTGAAGTGACTGAGTATTAACTATGCATTAGACTCCTCCACATTCCATGAAGAAAGAAATATAAAGCTACACACAGCAAATTAAGTTTTAAGTGAGGAGATCGGAGGGAAAGGAAAAATGAAGCAATGTCTAAAATCTTTGGTGCCTGTTTTTTAAGTTAATAAAGTGCCTTATATTAAGTCAACACTGGGTATATAACTGACTCTGATTGGATGTAAAGGGGAAAACGTAACCAGATCATATGTTCCATTGTCGTAAGGGAATTCCCCAAGATAGGGTCAATATTTTCCCTCTATTTTTTTTCTCTCTCCCTTTCTCTTTTTCTTCAATAATGTCCTCAGAATACAAATAGGCTCACTAAGGACCCTGTGATTGAGCCCATAGAGAATTTGTTGAAATGGTTTTGTTACTGACTCTCTAATCAATAGAAACTGATGAGGCCAGTCAAGAAATTCAGGCAAGAGTTCTCTGGTAGTCCAGTGGCTAAGACTCTGAGCTCCCAATGCAGGGGAACCACGTTCAACCCCTGGTCAGGGAACTAGATCCCGCTAAGAGTTCAAATGCCGAAACTAAAGGCCCTGCGTGCCACAGTGAAGATCAAAGACCTTGCGTGCTGTAACTAAGACCCAGTGCAGCCAAATAAATAAATAAAAATAAAAATTAAATATTAAAAAGCAGAGACATTACTTTGCTGACAAAAATCCGTCTAGTCAAAGCTGTGGTTTTTCCAGTAGTCAAGTATGGAAGTGAGAGTTGGTCTACAAGGAAAGCTGAGAACCAAAGAATCTATGGTTTTGAACTGTGGTGTTGGAGGAGACTCTCAAGAGTCCCTAGGACTGCAAGGAGATCCAACCAGTCCATCCTAAAGGAAATCAGTCCTGAATATTCATTGAAAGGACTGATGCTGAAGCTGAAACTCCAACCCAATCCAGGATTCTTGCTGGGAGAATCCCAAGAACTGAGGAGCCTGCCAGGCTATGGTCCATAGGGTCAAAGTCAAGAAATTCTTGACTGGTAAAATATCCACCTGGTAAAGAATTTCTTGACTGGCTCAGTTGGTAAAGGATCCGTCTGAACACTGGGCTTCCCTTGTGGCTCAGCTGGTAAAGAATCCGTCTGCAATGCAGGAAACCTGGGTTCGATCCCTGGGTTGGGAAGATCCTGTGAAGAAAGGAAAGACTACCCACTCCAGTATTCTGGCCTGGAGAATTCCATGGACTGTGTAGTCCACGGGTTCACAAAGAGTCGGACACCACTGAGCAACTTTCACTTTCCAGGAAGATTCCACGTGTGGAGGGGCAACTAAGCCCTCAGGCCCTAGAGTCCATGCTGTGCAACAAGCCACTACAGTAAGAAGCCTGCTCATACCACAACTAGAGAGTGGCGGCCCCCACTTGCTGCAACTAGAGAAAGACTGCACACAGCTAGAGAAAGCCCACACACAGCAACAAAGACCCACCGCAATCAAAAATATAAATAAATGGAAATTAAAGTACCTGTTTTAAAACAAACAAAAAATTAAAAAAAGAAATTCAGGCAAGACTTTACTGGGACTTATGCTACAGATTGGGGGACAGGTTTCCTTGCTCAATCCTTGATGACAGAGAGAGCTGGTCCCTTATATGGAGGGACGGTAGGGGGTGGTTCCAGAGGTTGGGCCAGAGGGGTAGCTTGGGTGATCTGCCCACACCGCTGACGGTGTTGAATGCAGGGGGCATGCACAGGACCCTGCTTTTGCTCCCAGCTCCTCAGGAATGGCAGTTAGATTTTTTGGTCTTTTTGTATTTTGTTCATAACTTGCCCCAGCTGAGCATGGGTGCAATTATTTCTAGTCCCTTATAGTCTGGGATTCCCTGGTGGCTCAGTGGTAAAGAATCCACCTGCAATGCAGGAGACTCTCTGTGTTTGATCCCTGGGTCAAGAAGATCCCCTGGAGAAGGAAATGGCAACCCTCTCCAGTATTCTTGCCTGGGAAATCCCATGGACAGAACCTGGCAGCCTCAGTCCATGGGGTCACAGAAGAGTTGGTCACGACTTAGTGACTAAAACACCACCACCAGTTTCTTTGTATTCCATTGCTGGAGGACACCTTTGTCCAGGCCCAAGCACTGTAGCAAAGGGTCCCAGGTTCCAAGTTTCAGGTCCCGCCCTGTCTCAGTTTCAGCCCAGTCTAAAAAGTTTTTTTTTTTTTTTTTAATACAGGAATTTCTAAAGGCTAGTTAGTAAATGCCAGCATGGATTTGAAAAGCTTTTTTGCCTGTTGCCTGCTACATAGCAGGATCTGTCTAAAGATCATTCTTATTACTTTATTATTATAATTGTCACAGCCGTTTAGTAAGGTGGGTGTTACCCTAAGACACCTTGTCGTTGTTTAGTTGCTCAGTTGTGTCTGACTCTTTTCGACTCCATGGACTGTAGCCCACCAGGTTCCTCTGTCTGTGGAATTCTCCAGGCAAGAATAATATAGTAGGTTGCCATTTCCTTCTCCAGGGGATCTTCCTAACCCAGGGATTGAATTCACATCTCCTGCATTAGCAGGAGACTTCTTTACTGCTGAGGCATCAGGGAAGCCCCTTACAGGTAGGAAAACTGAGGCTCAAGGAGAAGTTGTGCTGGGGGGCGGTGTTCACAGAGCTGGCAAATGGCAGGGTGCTGTTTGTAACATAGTAATATTCTCAGGCCACCTGATGTGAAGAACTGACTCATTTGAAAAGAATCTGATGCTGGAAAAGATTGAAGGTAGGAGGAGAAGGGGATGGCAGAGGATGAGATGGTTGGATGGCATCACCAACTCAATGGACATGAGTTTGAGCAGGCTCTGAAAGTTGGTGATGGACTGGGAAGCCTGGTGTGCTGCAGTCCATGGGGTCGCAAAGATTTGGACACACCGATCAACTGAACTGAACTGAACTGAATATTCTCAGGAAAGTACGGTCATCGCAGATCAGTCTGGTACATTCCAGGAAATAAGATGACTCCAAACTGATGATATGTGAATATATGAAGAATAGATACAGTGTCCATCTCTCAGAGTTAGCTCGACTCATTTCCCTGCCACCAGAAGAAAATGTTTTTTTTAGACAGGTAATCATAGACCTCACAAAGTTCTGGCATGACACCCAAGGGGGAGGAAACAACAGGTGTGAGAGCTGGAATAAAATAACTTATTCTAGGACAAAGCATCTTGAGAGGGCTTGGCCCCTTTTGACGTGGGGCTGACTCACCACTTTTGTCTTCAGATGCGTGACCGGGGTCATGCACACATACCTGGGGAGGGGGAGGGTAGTGGGCTCAGCAGACACTGAGAAGCCTGATGTGAAATGGAAAGTTTGAAAAAGTTAAACATAGGAAGTACATTTCCAGGAAGACCATGCCCCCTACACACAGCCCCAGGTGCTTGAAAAAGTCATAGGGATGGGCCAGCTAATGTTCCCTGAAGGATAAGATCTGAAGTGAGCATCCTTGCCAACACTTGTGATCTCTGAGATCAGCCATTCTCAAGTGTGAAAGAGGAGGACTTTCCTGGTGGTCCGATGGTTAAGACTCTGTGCTTCCATTGCAGGGGGTACAGGTTCGATTTGTGGTCAGGGAACTAAGGTCCTGAATGCTGTGAAGCCATAAATAAATAAAAATGAAAGTAAGTTTACTTAAAAATAACAAAGTGTGAAGGGATATCTCGCTGTGTTTTTTTTAAAATATGGCTGTTCTGGGTCTCAGTTGCAGCACATGGGATCTAGTTGGGATCTAGTTCCCCGACCAGCGATGGATCCCAGGCTCCCTGCATTGACAGCACGGAGTCCTAGCCACTAGACCACCAGGGAAATCCCTCACTTTGGCTTTGATTTGCATTTTCCCAATGATTAATGATGTCCAGCACCTGTCAGTCATTCATTTGTCTTCTTTGGGTCATGTCTATTCAGTTCCTCTTTTTTTTTTTCGGCTAGAGTAGAATCATTTTGGCTAAATGTTTTCAACACACACACACAAAGAAATTGTAATTATAAGATGTGATGGAGGTGTTAGCTAAACTCTGAGGGTGATCATTTTGCAATATATTAGTGTATCAAATCACTACACTGTACGCCTTAAATGTATGCAGTGTTATATGTCCACTGTAACTCAAGAAGCTAGAGGGGAAAAAAGAAAGAAAAAGAAAAGAAAAAATCTCAGGTGTGCAACTGAGAAATGGGAAACTCCTGGGGGGTGGGGGTGGGGTGTATTTTTCCCTAGAGCAAACTGAGACACACGGTGCTCCGAGGAGTAAATAGCCGAGCGTTGACCAAGTCTTTCTCCAGGGGCAGCTTGCAAGCCCCAGGCTGGGGTTAGAGGTGACAGTGAGTGAAACCCCTCGAGTTATCTAGGAGGCCCTCAGAACGGTCCCTTCTGTAGAAGAAAATCTGCCTTTTTCTTCCTAGAAGCTGTGGGCAGATAGGCCATGGAGACAGGCAAATTTGGCTTTAAAATCAGTCAAATTTGAGCTGAAACCCTGGTCTCTCTCCTCGCCGAAATTCTACAGTTTTTACCAGGTCACCTAAAATCTAAGACTCAATTTCCTTATCTTTATTTTTTTTTCATTTTTTTTTCACTCCTTTCTCTTCATTGAAGGAAATGGCCTACCCTCAGTCAGTTCAGTTCAGTTCAGTTGCTCAGTCGTGTCCGACTCTTTGCGACCCCATGAATTGCAGCACGCCAGGCCTCCCTGTCCATCACCAACTCCCGGAGTTCACCCAGACTCACGTCCATCGAGTCAGTGATGCCATCCAGCCATCTCATCCTCTGCCGTCCCCTTCTCCTCCTGCCCCTAATCCCTCCCAGCATCAGAGTCTTTCCCAATGATTCAACTCTTGGCATGAGGTGGCCAAAGTACTGGAGTTTCAGCTTTAGCATCAGTCCTTCCAAAGAAATCCCATACTGACAAACACTTTGGTTCAGTCCTCACTTTCTATCTTCTATTCTTTTTCTTTCTTTATCTTTAAAAAGAGGGGGACTTCCCTAGAAGTCCAGGGGTTAAGACTCTACACTTCCAATGTAGGGGGCACAAGTTCCACCCCTGGTCAGGGAACTAAGATCCCACATGCTGTGGGTCATGGCCAAAAATAAATAAATAAATAAAAGTACCTATTCCCAAGCTCTCTTAAAAATATAAAAAGAATTAAAAACAGATAAAATGAGGATAATAAAAAGTGGAAACATTAAATTGCCATTCTTGTGGTTGAAAACCAATATTGACATTTCCCTGTGATTTGAGGTGTCTGTGGGGATTGACAGAGATCATTCACAAGGTGTCTAGTCATTGCTCAATACAGCAAAATATTAGAATAGTTTGTTAATTATTTTTCAATGTTTTATTTATTGTATTTAAATGTAATTAAAAATATACATAGTGAATTTGCTATCTTAACCTTTTTTAAGTGCACAGTTTATTGGTATTAAGCATATCCATATTATTGCACAACCATATCCACCATCCATCTCCAGAACTCTCTTCATTTTGCAAAACTGAAACTGTCCCCATTAAACACTAACTCCCCATGCCCCCTGTACCCCTCATGCTACTTAGAAAAAAAAAATCTTTTCCTCATCTCCAGTTTCTGGTAACCACCCATCTATTCTCTGTTGCTATGAGTTCAGCTTTTGTTTTGTTTTTTAAAGATTATACAGCTCAGGGAATTTGTGGTGGCCTGTGGTCAGGACTTCACACTTTTTTTTTTTTTAGTTCTGGTCAGGGAACTAAGATCCCAAAAGCTGCACGTTGAGAGGAACAGCCAAAAAAAAAAAAAAAAATCCACAACTCAACGGTAAGAAAACCAAACATTTCAATTGAAAAAATGGGCAGAGGAACTGAATAGACATTTTTGCAAAGAAGGTATACAAATGGCCAACAAGTATATTTAAAGGTGTTCAGGATCACTAATCACCAGGGAAGTGCCAATCAAAACCAAAGATGAGTTATGACTTCAAGCCTGGTAGATGGCTATTCTCAAACAGGCAAGTGATAACAAGTGTTAACGAAAATGTGGAGAAAAGGGAACCCTCTTGCACTGTTGGTGGGAATATCAATTGATACAGCCACTATGGAAAACAGTATGGCAGCTCCTCAAAAATTAAGAACTATAACTACCATAAGATCCAACAATCCCACATTTTGGATACATAGCCAAAGGAAGTAAAATCAGTATTTGCTCAATTATTCCAGCTCGTGATAGATTGAATTTGCCTTCATTCAGGAGGAACTGGATGATCAGCAATCAGAGTAATTGAAGACTCACTGTCATTTATTTGGGGGGAGCAGGGAAAAAGGCCAAAGCTGCTAATTAATTTTTTTGCTAATTAATATTTTAATTGAAGTAACTGTTTTACAATATTGTGTTAATTTCTACTGTACAGCAGAGAGATTCAGCTGTACATATATATAGTTTTTTAATATTCTTTTCCATTATGGTTTATCATAGATATTGAATATAGTTTCCTGTGCTATACAGTAAGACCTTGTTTTTTATTCTATGTACAATAATTTGCATCTGCTAACTTCAAATTCCTGCTCCATCCTCCCCTCACCTTCCCTCCCCATTGGCAACCATGGCTGTTTAATTTTTAGTTGGAAAGAACTAAAATTTACTTTACCTCTCTGATGAGAAATTTGAAAAGTTGTCATGTAAATGGAAAATGTAAGTGCAAGTGTCAATGTAAACAGAAAAAACACAAAATGATTTCTATCATAGATCACAAGTATGTAAATGTTTTTGTAAAAAGAAATTGTAAAGATAAGACACTCTCAAATACCCAAAAGATATAAATCCCCACAAAAGAATAATATCAATAGGGAAGGACAGTCAGTTGCATTTTTACAATGTGGTTATGATTTTTTCCCTTTCTTTTAACTTTTATTTATTTATTTTTTTAATTTATTTTTTTCTTTTAGCTTTAACATTTTCAGTTCCATAAACTCCTTGAAGGTGAGGATACCCTAGGTATAGATCAGAGTCTAGTGCTGTTTGCTAAATGAATAAATGAATCAGTTCACTCAGTATTCAGTACCTGTTTGCTGAGTGAATAATTGAAAATACTTTTAGTGTTGTCTAGTTGAACATAGACATATATTCTATAGGTGAAGAAAAATAATCCAGATGAGCCTGTGTGATTGACCCAGAAAACTTTTCTTCCTCTTCTGAATTATATTGGCCATTTGTATGGAGTGAAAAAGCTCCTTATCTGAGAGTCCTGGGTCTTCTAACCTGTGTGACTTTAGAGAAGTGAAGATATTGTAAAATAATAAGAAAGTGATGAGTTTTGAGTATTGATTACTTTTAATATAACAACTATAATCATTTTAAATAATGGCTGTTTATCAACTTGCTTCCAAGGTTATGGAGAATTTCACAACAGTCTCTTGCTATCTGGTACCAACACTGCAAGAATTTTAATCTCATCTTTTCTGAGTGAGGTAGAAGATAGACGGGCCTCTGGACTGAGCAGCTGGGGTTTGTCAAGTGGAGTAAATTGGAGCTTCCTTTTCCCTAGACACTCCAAGGACAAAGTTAATGGCATGAGCTGAGTTCTGCTAGGGTAAAGAGATAAGAAGACCACTTCTACCAATGCTGAGGTCAAAGAAAATTTCCCGACTGCAAATGGCAGGAAGGCTTCTTGGGGGTCAAAAAGGTAGGGGTTGTCATCCCATAATAGGTGTTGTCAAACTTCCTGTTAGCCTCTGCACTGGAATTCATCATGGCAAAAATATTGTGCACACAAATTGGGGACAGCCCTAGGACAGATCAGGTATAGAAAGAGAAGCAAGATAATTTGCCAGAGGAAAACAAAGACCTAGTAGAATTTCCCTATATAAATAATTTAACTGCCTCTTTACTGTGCTCTTCCTCATACGGGAGGACACCACGCCCTTGCCTTGCTTCTGTCTTAAATAAATCAACTCCTTCTCTGTGTGTTGCGCTGGGATAATAATAATAACCAACCTTGTACCTGTTTTAACAGTTTTTGCCTCCTGGAAACATTGTTGCTTTCAAACCAGACAAGAGCCTGGGCAACTTTGCTTCTAGCCTCTGGCCCCTGGTGGATTAGCTGCCAAGATTCCTGGTTTTCATCCATCAGGGAACTAAGGTCTCTCTTCAAGCCTGCTCACTGCTGTGTCTCTGAGATGAAGATCATGTCACATCAGACACTCTCCCAGGGCTCATGGGATGCCCTCAATCACCACCCATTCACTCAGCATCCTCACATTCTAATGCCCGTTCTGCTACTGCTGTTAAGTTGCTGAGTCGTGTCTGACTCTTGTGACCCCATGGACTGTAGCCCACTCAGCTCCTCTGTCCCTGGGATTTCCCAGGCAAGAAAACTGGAGTGGGTTGCCATTTCCTTCTCCAGGGGATCTTCACAACCCAGGGATTGAACCCCTATCTCCTGCGTTGGTAGGCAGATTCTTTATCATAGAGTCACCTGGGAAGCCCAACCAGATTATGAGTTTATTATAAAAAGATACAATTCAGGGACAGCCAGATGGAAGAGATAGAGGGCAAGGCATTGGGAAAGGATCGAACCTTCATGCCCTCTCCAAACTTCCCATTCTTTCCAAATATGCATTGACCTGGAAGCTCTCCAAACCCTGTGCTTTTGTGTTTTTATGGAGACTTCATTATATAGGCATGCTTGATTAAATCATTGACCATTGGCGATTGATTCAACCTCCAGCCTCTTTTCCTTCCCCTTCTAATGACAGGATTGGTTGGGTCTCCTAGCAACCAGACCCCATCCTTAGATGAGGTCCAAAATTCACCTCATTAACGTAACAAAAGACAACTTGATCATTCTTGACATTCAGAAAATACCAAGGGTTTTAGGAGCTCTGTGCCAGAAACTGGGCGAAGGCCAAATATATACTTATTATAAGTTATATATCACAGAAGGCTAGAGGGGTGATTGGCTGGTGACCAAGATTCTTTGCTTGATCAAACTTTATTTTTACTTTTCTAAAAAAATTTTTGGCCACCCCAACTGACTTTTGGGGATCTTAGTTTCCTGACTAGGAATTGAATCTGTGCCCTTGGCTTTAAAGCACAGAGTTCTAACCACTTGGTCACTAGGGAATTCCCAAGCTAGACCAAACTTTAGTCAGATTTCAGAAACTTCCCCTAGCTGCATCTGTGCACTTCCTGGTAAAGTTAAACTTTAGCAAGAACACTCCCGTACCCTGATCACTCTCAATAACTCATATTTAATATAGTAATAAATAATATCAACTATCCAGTTGGGCTTCTCAGGTGGTGCAGCAGTAAAGAACCTGCCTGCCAATGCAAGAAATTCAAGAGACATTGCAGTGGGCGATAGATGGGCTCCAGGTTGGCTGCATTTCCTGAGGCAAGAGATAGGTGGGCTCCAGTTGAGGAATTTACAACCGGCCCCCTGTTTGGTCTCGGAAATGGAAGTAACAGAAGAAACAGGGTAAATAGCCAATCTTTGTCTCTTCTAAACATCTCCAGTCAAATCCTAAAGGAAATCAATCCTGAATATTTATTGGAAGGACTGACACTGAAGCTGAAGCTCTAATACTTTGGCCACCTGATGCGAAGAACCAACTCATTAGAAAAGACCCTGATGCTGGGAAAGATTGAGGGCAGGAGGAGAAGGGGATGACAGAGGACAAGATGGTTGGATGGCATCACCAACTCAATGGACATGAGTTTGAGCAAGCTCCGGGAGAAGGGGAAGGACAGGGAAGCCTGGGGTGCTGCAGTACACGGGGTTGCAAAGAGTCAGACAGGACTGAGTGACTGAAAAACAACAACAACAAACATCTCTAGGGAATAATCATGGCAAGGACAAAGAGAGGCAAAAACCCTGTCTGAGTAAAGGATAAGGGAGATACTATACATGTGCACAAGGGCTCCTTGGAGTCAAAAGTCAGGGGATAATTTCAGGCCATAATGAGTCTTGCTCCTCCCAGAAGCCTTCACTTCAAGGTCCATCTTGGCTGAGGGGTACATGCACACCCCAGGGGAGGATCCCAGGGTAGGTCAGGTGTGGAAAAAGAAACCAGATAATTGATCTGAAGGAAGACAGCCCAGAAGAACTGACCGATGTCAATGACTTATCTGCCTCTTTACTGTGCTCCTCCTCACTAGGGGAGGAGCACCTTTTCTCTGTGGGTGTGCGTCTCTGCCTTGCTTCTGTCTCAGCTGAAGAAACTGTTTCTCTATGTGCTGGCCGACTTGTTGTTGTGCTATTTCTCTAATAATAAACTTTGTACCTCCATGTACTGTTTCTGCCTCCCTGATAAATGCGTTTTTTCAGTGGGGGCAAAAATCCAGGGAAAATTGGCTAGGGTTCCTGGTTCTCATCCAGGCTATGCATGTTCAGTTCCTGGGCAGGAAATTAAGATTTCACTTCATGCCACCGCTCACTGCTGCCTCACTGAGATCAACACGGGTTTGATCTCAGGGTTAGGAAGATCCCCTGGAGGAGGAAACAGCAACCTGCTCTAGTATTCTTGCCTGGGAAATCTCATGGACAGAGGAACCAGGTGGGCTACAGTTCATGGGGTCTCAAAGAGCCGGACATGACTGAGCACCACCTCCCCCCTTCCTACCCTCCCACACATTATCTAGTTGCTGCTGCTGCTGCTAAGTCGCTGCAGTCGTGTCCGACTCTGTGTGACCCCATAGATGGCAGCCCACCAGGCTGCCCCGTCCCTGGGATTCTCCAGGCAAGAACACTGGAGTCGGTTGCCATTTCCTTTTCTAGTGCATGAAAGTGAAAAGTGAAAGTGAAGTCGCTCAGTCATGTCTGACTCTTAGCGACCCCATGGACTGCAGCCTACCAGGCTCCTCTGTCCTTGGTATTTTCCAGGCAAGAGTACTGGAATAGGGTGCCATTGCCTTCTCTGATTATCTAGTTAGTTTCACCAAAATCCTCCTTATCTTTGATGCTTCTTAGTAATTTCTCATTCATTGATTCCCACCCTCCCAATCCTGCTTTTTAGCTATAGATTCCCACTTGCCCATGTTGTTTATGGAATTGATATCAAGCAGGACCTTGTGGGCCCCCTGGGCACAAGGCCTTTCTGTCCCCCATTTCTTTGATTAGAAGAACAGCTTTCACTCAGCCTCCATGAGTTTCCCTGAGTTCCAAGGGGGCAGATTCAAGCTGTTGTTAATTAGGGAAGGGAGGGGATGTGAGGCAGTCAAGAGCAGCCTTGGAACAAGGTCCTATTTCCCCATCAACAGATACACACAATATCTTTGAGCTATTTAAAAATACTGAAACCTCCTCCAGGTGGGAGAAGTTAATGATTAATGACAGTCTGTTGCCCACAAGCATGGAGATCCCAGACCTGTCGGATCTCAAGGTTGATGATGCTGACTCCTGTTGCAATGAAAAGGAAAAAAGAATGAATTTTTCTCTTTCCCTTTCCTGAGAACAAAGAATTATAAAGAAAACAGTGAGCAGGCCTGAACATTCCTAGCTTTTTCTACTTTTAACTGCTCCTAACTCTGAATGTCTGTAACTAAGTTTCCTTCTCTGCCCCTAACTCTGTGCTGCTGCTGCTGCTAAGTCGCGTCAGTCGTGTCCAACTCTGTGCGACCCCATAGACGGCAGCCCACCAGGCTCCTCTGCCCATGGGATTCTCCAGGCAAGAGTACTGGAGTGGGTTGCCTTCTCTGGCTCTAACTCTGTAGGAGCTAACTATTTTCCTTTGACTTTATGCTAAATACACCCCCCTATCAGCTGTTTATAATTATAACATCCTTCTCCTTGTAGTTACATATCAGAAGGAAGGCCACAGAGCCGCAGAACTGCCAGACTCAATTACTGGGTTACTGATGCCAGTTTATGACTGTCTTTGAAGCAATGCTAGAGGAAGAAATAAAGATCTTATCACTTTTGTTCCTCATCACCTACTCCTGACTGCAAGGCCTTGCCTTATATAAGCCTCTGCTGCTGCTGCTGCTAAGTCGCTTCAGTCGTGTCCGACTCTGTGCGACCCCATAGACGGCAGCCCACCAGGCCCCACCGTCCCTGGGATTCTCCAGGCAAGAATAGTGGAGTGGGTTGCCATTTCCTTCTCCGATGCATGAAAGTGAAAAGTGAAAGTGAAGTTGCTCAGTCGTGTCTGACCCTTAGCGACCCCATGGACTGCAGCCTACCAAGCTCCTCCATCCATGGGATTTTCCAGGCAAGAGTCCTGGGGTGGGGTGCCATTGGCTTCTCCAATATAAGCCCCTAGGCTCTCACAGATGGGGGTCACAGTTCTTGAGGCACGAGCCTACTGTGTTTCACTCTCCTCGGGCTGAGAATAAAAGCCACCTTTCGATTTCCTCCAAGCTCTGTCTCCGTGTTTTTCATTCAGCTTTGGTGGGCAGAGGCCAAGATTTCAACTGGCAACACTCCCATTTACCTCACCACCAACCCACCAGAAGAATGTTCAAGAACTGGTCATGCCCTCTTTGAACAATTATTATAAAACTTCTCTTCCTCAAAGGGAGCACACGGTTTTGAGGGCATGAGGCCATTGTGGCCCCTTTGCTGGGGAAGCTTTTCTACTTCATCCTAAGCTCTGTCTCCAAGATTTGATTTGGTACTGGTGTACAAAGAAGCTAAGCTTTTGGCATCAAAATTAAGCCCAATCTGTCTTCTCCAGTTGAGAATTCCATCACACTGATCCCTATACCTGATATTTCACCTTGAATAAAGTCTTTCTTACCATGTTTTAATAATGTCATTAAGCATTTTTTAAAACACTGGCAGAATAAATGAAGGTGAAGGTGAAGTCGCTCAGTCTTGTCCGACTCTTTGCGACCCCATGGACTGTAGCCTACCAGGCTTCTCCGTCCATGGGATTCTCCAGGCAAGAATTACTGGAGTTGTTTACTGTTGGGGGCCCAGCGTGAGGCACTCTGCCCGTGGCAAAGGTCATGAGGAAGGAGGCTCGACATACGCAAAGGCAAGACTGAGCCTCAGTAGTCCCCCTGGAAATTCTCAAGCATCTACCCCCATAACCAGAGCCTGCCTACTTTGCTACTTTGTGCTCTCCCTTACACCTCTGACTTTAAGGGGGGCTGTCCCCCACCACCTCTTTCGGAGAAGGAGTTAACTTAGAGCTCCAGTTAATAATAATTCCTGGGCGTGATAGGAGTGTTTCAACCTACAAACTCCTCTGAAGGTTCTCTAGCCTGCCTGACAGGCTTGTCCGGCCACACGTGATTGCTCACAGCCTCCCAACCGTGAGAGGCACGAGATGCTTTAAACCTTCTAAAAACAGGTTCCTTACAAAAGTTAGAAAACCATTAGTATAAGTATAGTGGACTGATTAGAAATTGCTGGGCATACACACCGAGGAAACCAGAAGGGAAAGAGACACGTGTACCCCAATGTTCATCGCAGCACTGTTTATAATAGCCAGGACATGGAAGCAACCTAGATGTCCATCAGCAGATGAATGGATAAGAAAGCTGTAGTACATATACACAATGGAGTATTTCTCAGCCATTAAAAAGAATACATTTGAATCAGTTCTAATGAGGTGGATGAAACTGGAGCCTATTATACAGAGTGAAGTAAGCCAGAAGGAAAAACATAAATACAGTATACTAACGCATATATATGGAATTTAGAAAGATGGTAACAATAACCCTGTGTACGAAACAGCAAAAGAGACACTGATGTATAGAACAGTCTTATGGACTCTGTGGGAGAGGGAGAGGGTGGGAAGATTTGGGAGAATGGCATTGAAACATGTATAATATCATGTATGAAACGAGTTGCCAGTCCAGGTTCAATGCACGATACTGGATGCTTGGGGCTGGTGCACTGGGACGACCCAGAGGGATGGTATGGGGAGGGAGGAGGGAGGAGGGTTCAGGATGGGGAACACATGTATACCTGTGGCGGATTCATTTCGATATTTGGCAAAACTAATACAATATTGTAAAGTTTAAAAAAAAAAAGAAATTGTATTGGTGAAGGGTTTTTCATTTGTTGAGCCAATGTTTGTTGCTAAGACTCCACATCCCCTGCCCTTACACACATTAATGAATATATAGAAGAAATAAGTATTAACCTTTGATATTAATCACGTTAGACCTTAGGCTAAGTAAATTCTTTCCTTAACTAACACCCACTACACCCTCACCCTATAGGAATGTAACTTTATTTGGGTGGCATCTGTTTTAAGAATAATCACCCTTGGAGAAAAAAGTGTTCTGGTTGACTGACCATTGTCACAAGGAGAGGGTCGTAAATTGTCAGCAGGCCCCCTTGGCCAGAAGATGATGCAACACCCCTAAGACCTCTGTATACATTTGTGTGAAGCACCTGACTTTAATAAAAGTCAGGACTGCTGTCCCCGCGTGACTCCTGTATAACATCTCAGTGTATAAAAACAGACTCTGGAAAATAAAGAATTGGGATCAGTTCCTCGAAATACTGGTCTCCCCATGTCTCTCTCTCTCTCAAACTCTGGCTGAGTCTCCATCTGGAGCACGGAACCCGCCATGCTTACTAATTATGCCTGGGCTTCTAAGATCCGACCGGGGAGGCCTCAGTGTCTCCTCTCCTTCGGGAGAACGGAAGGACGCCTGCGGCCTACGTAAGTGGTGCAAGATTCTTGTCTTGAAGTTTTATTTGTCTCCCGCGTAAACCAAGCTACTCAGCCTCTTTTCTCCACTGAATTTTCCTACTGAGCTATCCTCATTCTATTACTCTTTACATCTCTAATTAATGTCTAATTGAAGCTATTGTATCCTGATCCTCGCCGAAGCCGTCTCCCCTTCGAATACCCTGGATCAGCCGGGGCTGGACCCCGGCAGTTTACCATTTCCTTCTCCAGAGGATCTTCCCAACCTGGAGATCAAACCTGGGTCTCCCGCATTGGAGGCAGACGCTTTAACCTCTGAGCCACCAGGGAAGCCCAGAATAAATGAAGGGAGGAACAAATGAATGAATGAGTAACCTTTCAAAAACAGGTGTGCCAGCCATTACCATTACTAAGGGATGCTAAGCAGACTGGAGAGGTATACTGATGAATGGAAAGAAGAAACTAAAGCTCATAGTCAGCAATGAAAGTAGGTCTGGGAAAATCTGCCTGAGGGTAGGAGGGGAAGATACTGTGCCGCCTTCAAGGCAGTGCTGTTCTCTAGAAATATGAGCCACAAATGCAAGCCACAATGATAATTTAAAATCTCCTACTGTTAAAAGAAAAAAATATTCTAACAATTGTTAAAATGGTGAAGTGTGAGACTTCCCTGGTGGTCTAGTGGTTGAGTCCATCTTGCAATGCAGGGGATGAGGGTTCGATCCCTGGTCAGGGAACTAGGATCCCACAGTCTGTGGAGCAATTAAGCTTGTGTGCTGTCTTGACTAAAAAATATAGTCACAAACTGAAAGTAGAGAATTATTTTATTTGGTGGGAATGTTTAGGACTCTGAGCCTGCGAGACAGCATCTCTGTAGCTCTGAGAAAATTGCTCCAAGGAGGGAGGCGGGAAAGTCAGGCCAGTTTGCAACAAAGGGAGAAGACAATCTGATCCTCAAAGATCCGGTATCAAGTGAAGGAATTTAGCATTTTATGTATGGGAAGATGTAAGCCTCTGGACTCACTGAATTCATTCCTTTCATATGCACCTCAGCTATCTGCTTCCTCATTCACCTTGCTTCTTGCATTCTCCCAGCTCCTCAGCAATCACCATTGGGTGATGGCAGCATCTGCTGGATCACAGTTTTGGGAGCCCTCATTCACTTTTGGAGGCCAGAAATCATTGATGGCTGTGACATTGATTGATTAATATGTTGATTAATATGGCAGGAGATATTTTAATTTCACAGCTGCAACTGCTGAGCCTGTGTGCTCCGAGCCCTTGCGACACAACTACAAAGTCTGTGCACCGCAGCAAAAGATCCCGCATGGCACAGTGAAAATCCTGTGTGTTACAACTAAGACAGGAGGCAGCCAAATAAGCAAATAAGTATTTCTTTAAAAAAGAAAAAGAAACTGTGAGAGTAGATTTTTTTTTTTTTTAATGATGAGGACTACTTTATTTAAAACTGTTGCCATGGAAGAATTAAAAAAGAGGTGAGAGATCAGAGATCAAGATGAGATGGTTAGATGGCATCATCAACTCCATGAACAGGAATCTGAGCAAACTCCAGAAGAGAGTGGAGGACAGAGCAGCCTGGCATGCTGCAGTCCATGCGGTCTCAAAGAGTCGGACATGACAGAGCGACTGAACAACAACAACAAAAAGAGAGGTCAGTGTTAACTCAGAATACAATTAGGAAAGCCAGTCAGTCAGTTCAGTCGCTCAATCGTGTCTGACTCTTTGTGACCCCATGAACCGCAGCACACCAGGCCTCCCTGTCCGTCATCAACTCCCGGAGTCCACCCAAACCCATGTCCATTGAGTCAGTGATGCCATCCAGCCATCTCATCCTCTGTCGTCCCCTTCTCCTTCTGCCCTCAATCTTTCCCAGCATCAGGGTCTTTTCAAATGACTCAGTTCTTCGCATCAGGTAGCCAAAGTATTCGAGTTTCAGCTTCAACATCAGGAACACCCAGGACTGATCTCCTTTAGGATGGGCTGGTTGGATTTCCTTGCAGTCCAAGGGACTCTCAAGAGTTTTCTCCAACACCACAGTTCAAAAGCATCAACTCTTCGGGGCTCAGCTTTCTTTATAGTCCAACTCTCACGTCCATACATGACCACTGGAAAAACCATAGCCTTGACTAGACGGACCTTTGTTGGCAAAGTAATGTCTCTGCTTTTTAATGTGCTATCTAGGTTGTTCATTACTTTCCTTCTAAGGAGCAAGCGTCTTTTAATTTCATGGCTGCAATCACCATCCGCAATGATTTTGGAGCCCAGAAAAATAAAGTCTGACACTGTTTCCACTGTTTCCCCATCTATTTGCCATGAAGTGATGGGACTGGATGCCATTGTCAGGCGAGTGTATGCTCCTCTGTTCTGTCTCATCACAACAAAGATTTGGAGTGATGGACCTTAAAGCCCTGAGTGTGTCACAGCTCTCGGGTCTTGGACAGACCATGTTATAGCTCTCAGGTCTCGAACGGACCGTGTTATAGCTCTTAGACAAATCAGTGTTACAGCTCAGTGTTACATCTCTATTTTATTTAGATAATAGCAGGAAAATCCATCCTCAAGACTTGAGGGCATGTCAACCCAAAGACGCGAAGAGAAGAGGGCCCCAGCATGCGGGAGAGAGAGAGAAAGACCCCCAGCCCTTTGGCTCCTTTTTTTATATGTTTTTTCTCCCCCTGGGCCTGCCCTATGTAAGTTGGGCTAGCCAGGAGTGTTGTTTGTTCTATCTGAGGTCCTCACTCCGGTCCTCGGACCTTCCTGTGTTCTATTTTTGTGGCCTTTTCCCTTCCTTGTCTTTTAGCCACCACCATTCTGGATTCCTGTTTCTTATTCTAACTACCTAACACCATGACCTTAGTTTTCTGAATGTTAAGCTTTAAGCGAACTTTTCACTCTCCTCTTTCACTTTCATCAAGAGGATTTTTAGTTCTTCTTTACTTTCTGCCATAAGGGTGGTGTCATCTGCATATCTGAGGTTATTGACATTTCTCCTGCCAATCTTGATTTCAGCTTGTGCTTCATCCAGCCCAGCGTTTCTCGTGATGTACTCTGCATATAAGTTAAATAAGCAGGGTGACAATATACAGCCTCGATGTACTCCTTTTCCTATTTGGAACCAGTCTATTGTTCCATGTCCAGTTCTAACTGTTGCTTCCTGACCTGTATACAGGTTTCTTGAGAGTCAGGTCAGGTGGTCTGGTATTCCCATCTCTTTCAAGTGGGGATTTATACCCAAGGAGACGGGTGAGGGGGGTCCATGCATGAAAAATCCCTGAGGAGACGTCAAAGGTAGGGGGTTTCTTGTTTAACTGACTTACCAGGATTCTTGCTAAAGGTAGGTCAAAGATTCGGAGAAGGCAATGGCACCCCACTCCAGTACTCTTGCCTGGAAAATCCCATGGACGGAGGAGCCTGGTAGGCTGCAGTCCATGAGGTCTCTAAGAGTCGGACACAACTGAGTGACTTCACTTTCACTTTTCACTTTCATGCATAGGAGAAGGAAATGGCAACCCACTCCAGTGTTCTTGCCTGGAGAATCCCAGGGATGGGGCAGCCTGATGGGCTGCCATCTATGGGGTCGCACAGGGTTGGACACGACTGAAGCAACTTAACAGCAGTAGCAGCAGCAGGTCAAAGATTTGTACAACAAAAGTGAGGGATCAGGAAGTTGGCCAGATATTCAGGAATGATCAGTTATATGGATGAGTGGATTCTTGATAAATCACCTTGGTCAGAGTTTTGCCAAGACTGGGCTAGGCAGCCTTAACAAGGACAGAATGGAAACAGAAAGCCAAGTTCAAGGTCTACTCAATAAGAAGACTCAGATAAGAATCCCCCTGCCAATGCAGGGGACAGAGGTTTGATTCCTGGGCTGGGAAGATCCCACTTGCTGGAGGGCAACTAGCACAGATATGCCGTAACTCTTGAGCCTGTGCTGTACAGCCCAGGAGCCACAACTACTGAGCCCACGTGCCACAAGAACTGAAGCCTCTGCATCTTAGAGCTTGTTCTCTGCAACAAGAGAAGTTACCACAATGAGAAGCCCACGTATCTCAGCTAGGGTGTAGGCCCTGCTCTCCACAACTAGAGAAAGCCCAGGCACAGCAATGAAGACCCAGCACAACCAAAAATAAAATAAATAAATTATTAAAAAAAAAAAAAAGATGACTTAGGGACTTCCCTCATGGTCCAGTAGATAACACTCCCCACTCCCAATGCAGGAGACTGAAGTTCAAGCCCTCATCAGGGAACTAGATCCCACACACCATAGCTAAGAGTTTGAAGGCTGAAACTAAAGATCCCATGTGTTGCAACTAAGACCTGGAGCAGTCAAATAAATTAATTAATTAAAAAGACTCAAAAGAGCCTGACTAAAGTTTGCTTAAGGAGAGAACCTTTATCACTATCATCTATGCTTTAAAATAAAAGTATAAATGGGGACTTCCCTGGTGGTCCGGGGGCTAAGACTCTGTATTCCCAGTGCAGGGGGCCCAGGTTCCATGCCCAGTCAGGGAGCTAGATACCACAAGCCACAACTCAAAGTTGCTCCATGCCATAACTAAGACTCAGAGAAGCCAAAAAAATTAACAAATAAATAGTTTTAAAGGAGAAACAGATGATATTAGTTCTAACTATGTGTTTTATTGAACCCAACATTTTTGACTTATAATCAATGTTGAAAAACAGTAATGAGAAATCTTGCATTCTCTTATTCTATTTTATTGTTAAACTAAGCCTTCATCTTACGTTCATTTTGGACCAACTACATATCAAGTGCTCAGTAGCCATGGGAAACTAGCGGCTACCTTAGTGGACTGCACCGCGGTGGCAAAATAGATCCACGTTGCTGATGCAGCCACAAAAAAACCACAAGATCCATCAGAGAGGAGCCCAGGGGTGCCAGGCAAGCTGTCAAGAGACGGAGAGAGAGAGAGAGAGAAAGCTGCTCCCACCAAGCTGAGAAGTTGGTTCGGGACTGGAAAGAAAGGATATTTCAATTTCAGAGACCTCAATCAAGGTACCCAGGTGGAAAACAGCCTCCACTCTAAGGACTAGATCGGTCATTTCCTCCCTCCAGGAGCTTGAACCCACCAACGGAAAGACTTTAAGACAAGAGATACCAGAAATCCAGTGACTCTGTGATTCTATTTCCAACCCATCCGCTTCAAATACATTCCCGGCTGGTTTCATTCCACTTTTTTCCTGTTACTCAGATAAAAAGTTCTACCTGATATTCTATATTTTGCATCTTTTAAAAATATGTATTTGTTTGGCTGTGCCAGGTCTTTGTCGTGGCCCGTGTGATCTTTAGTTGCAGCGTGTGAACTCTCAGTTATGGCATGCGGGATCTAGTTCCCTGACCAAGGATCGAACACCGGCCCCACGCACTGGGGGCACAGGAGTCTTAGTTACCGGACCACCAGGGAAGCCCTTGCATCTTTGTTTAATGTCCGTACCTGCTTCCAGAATTTCAGCTCCAGAAACAAGAAGATCGTGTCTGTTTCGTTGAACCAGAAAGAGGCTGTTAACTTGGATACATTTCTTATGTGCTCTGACTCACTTAACTCATCTGGAAAATGCAGGTAAGCATGGCTACCACACTGTTGGGCTAGAGAGAGCGTTACATGCATTAATATCTTCCTGTGCATGGCCCAACCATAATGAGCACTCAGTAAAGGGGAGCTGTAGTTATCTTTCTCACTTTCCAGACTCACTTCTGCCTCAGGGCCCTTGCACTTGTTCCCAACGCCTGGAACATCATTTTTTTTTGCCAAATATCCACATTGTGGAGACCTATATCAAGGTCTTGGGCTTCCCAGGTGGTGCTAGTGGTAAAGAAACTGGCTGCCAATGCGAGTTAGATGTAAGAGATGAGGGTTTGATCCCTGGGTCTGGAAGAACCCCTGGAGGAGGGCACAGCCACCCACTCTAGTAATCTTGCCTGGAGAATCCCATGGACACAGGAGCCTGGTGAGCTATAGTCCATAAGGTCACATAGACGCAGCTGAAGTGACTTAGTACACACGCACATATGTACACATGCACACCAAGGTCACAGGTGGAGCCCTGTATCAAGGTCATCTTCAGAACTGATGGAGTCCCGTAGCAACCAATGCCATGAACCCCCCAACCTAAACCAGCCAGCTCCCTGACTCCATATATATTAACCACTGTATAATGGGCTTCCCAGGTGGCACTAATGGTAAAGAATCCACCTGTCATTGTAGGAGACACAAGAGATGTGGATTAGATCCCTGGGTCGGTAAAATTCCCTGGAAAAGGAAATGGCAACCCACTCCAGTATTCTTACCTGGAAAATTCCATAGGCAGAGGAGCCTGATGGGCTACAGTCCATGAGACTGCAATCAGATAGAACTGAACACACACACACACACACACACACACACACACACACGACTCTACAACATCCTAACCAATCACCTAATGCCACCGTCCCAGCAGGAATTTTGTCTTAAGGCTATAAAAATTGGCTATTGGCCCACGAAAGAGGTAGACTCTCCCTGAGCTGGCCTGCTGTTCTAACATCATCTCCTGTTCTAACAAACTCTGTCCTCTTCTTGTTCTGTCTCATGCCTGGAAATTCTTTTCCATCCCACACACAGACCACGACATATATGACTCCATTCTCACCCCTGTGAGTCCTCCTTTCAGATGTCGCCTCTTCAAGACCCACTCTTACCCCGCAATGCCTATCACCTACCATCTCTTCTCTTTCTTCTCACAGCATTAGTACCACAAGATGTGATACATTTCCTTGCTTCTTTGTCCCAGCCCTTTCTCAGCTCTAGGACAGCCCCTGCAAGGTCCATTTTGCTTATCACTGTATTTCCAGTGCGGTGCCTACCACACAGTAGGTGCTCAGTGAATGTAGGTGACATGAGTAAGTGATGGGAAAAACCTTCTTCTCAAATCCTTCTCTCCTGTCTTCTCTCTCCCCCTCACCTCAGACATATATTTCCCTTCCTTTTCTTCTTGTTGTATAGTCGCTAAGTCATGTCTGATTCTTTTGCCACTTCATGGACTGAAGCCCGCGAGGCTCCTCTGTCCATGGGGTTTTCTAGGCAAGAATACTGGATTGGGTTGTCACTTCCTTCTCCATGGGAGTCTTCCTGATCCAGGGATCAAACCCATGTCTACTGCATTGGCAGGCGGATTCTTTACCACTGAGTCACCTTCGAAGCCCTTCCCCTCCTCTTAGCCATCCCCCAACGTCCTCCCTTATCTTTCATCTCCTGCAGAAGAGGGATGTGGATCTGGAACCCCTGCCTCACCACCCCAGGACCTTCAGACCCTACCTTTGTCACCTTGGCAAAAGGTGTCTCTTGGCAAGTTGTGTCTCTTGGCAAGTTGTTTAATCCTTCTGAGCCTCGGTTACCTCAACTACCAAACCCACACAGGTAGAAATCCTGCTATCATATGGCTGTTGAGAGTATTAAGTGAGATTATTAATGTAAAGCTCTCAACACAATGAGTCACACTGTAAATATCAAGCAAATGGGGAAATGAACTATTGCAATAATAATTCTTATCTAAATACAATTAACAGTGACTTCCCTGGTGGTGCAGTGGCTCAGAATCCACGCTCCCAATGCGGGGAGTCTGGGTTCCATTCTTGGTCAGGCAACTAGATCTTACATGCCATAACTAAAGATTTTCCACATATTGCAGCAAATAGTGAAGATCCTGCATGTTGCAACCAAGACCTGGTGCAGCCAAATAAATAAAAATAAATATGGCTAATAATTATAATGATGTATATAATCAATAATCATAACAGCTATGCCATTTCAGTTCTACCACCAGTCAGCTGTATGGGCTTCTCTGAGCCACAGTTTCTTCATCTGTAAAGTGGCAATGACGATAATAAAATCTTCCTCAAAACATTCTCATAAGGACTTTGTGAGAAAGACCATGGGCAATGGTTCCAGCACATGGTTTTGCTACACAGGTGTGGGCTGCTATTTTGACTAGCATGGGGGCTTCTCAGCTGGCACAGTGGTAAAGAATCTGTCTGCTAATACAAGAGATGAGGGTTTCATCCCTGGGTTGGGAAGATTCCCTGGAGAGGTGAAGGGTTAACCACTCCAGTATTCTTGCCTGAAGAATCCCTTAGACAGTGGAGTGAGGCAGGCTACAGTCCATGGGGTCGCAGAGTACAATGTGACTGAGTACACACACACACATTTTGACTGGTTTAAGCGAAAGGGCAGGCTGTCTCAAATTAGATGCTTTTTAAAGAACTACATTGCCCCCTAAAGGAAGCCTCCAAATCCTCAGGCTGGTGCTTATCGCAATTGAACAGTCTTGGACTGTATCCCAGTTATACCTGTGAATGTTGTTGACCTGTTGAATGAGCAAATGACAAAACCTCTCTGAGCTTCAGTTTCTTCATATGTAGTACAGAGTGGATAACATGTACTTTACAAATGAGGTACTTTATGAATGAAGATTTAAAGGAGATGGGAAGCTTATCTGGACTACGGAGGTCTAGTAACAATTATTATAGTAAAATAAATAATAATTTTTATGTTAATAATGGATGCTAATGTTATATATGTATATAATAGATTATATAATTATAATTATATAGAATATATTAAAAATAATATATAACAATACATAATTCACAGTACAATAAATAAAATGTTAATGTTTAAAAGATGTTAATTAATGTTATGTTATCATATAATTATAATAATAAGTTTGTAATATAATTCTATATAGTAATACATAATTGTATAATATGGGACTTTGCCTTCCAATGCAGGGAGTGCCAGTTCAATCCCTGATCAGGTAGCTAAGATCCCACATGTTTTGAGGCTGAAAAACCAAAACATAAAAACATAAAACAGGAACAATATTGTAACAAATTCGATAAAAACTTTAAAAATGATCCACATAAAAAAAAATCTTAAAAAAAAAAGTGGCTACTATGGCTTAGGCACTTAACTGTTATTTTTATCTGAAGTGAAAACTGAAAATCCCTCAGTCATGTCCGACTCTTTTCGACGCCATGGACTATACAGTCCATGGAATTCTTCAGGCCAGAATATTGGAGTGGGTAGCCTATCCCTTCTTCAGAGGATCTTCCCAACCCAGGAATTGAACCGGGTCTCCTGCATTGCAGGCAGATTCTTTACCAACTGAACTATCAGGGAAACCCTAAACAGAACTTTCAAAATCCGGGATTTTTGTTAAATCAAATAAAAACATTGACATGTGACTAGAGGCTATCATATTGAGAAGTACACTTTGGGACCCTTTCCTCAACTACCACACTTCACCTCCTGACATAGTGTCTGTGATTGAACAAACTGGCTGTAAGAAAAGCATTTTTTTTTGGCTATGCTGCTCAGTTTACAGGGAATCTTAGTTCCCTGATAAGGGACTGAACTTGGGCCCCGGCAGTGAAAGCACCAAGTCCTAACCACTGGACCTCCAGGGAACTCCCAAAAGCAGGGATCCCCAACCTCCAGACCACAGACTGGTACTTCCAGTTACATGAGTGGCAGCGTTAGATTAGAAACAAAGTACACAACAAAGGTAATGAGCTTGAATCATCCTGAAACCATCCTCCCCATCCTCCCTGGCCCATGGGAAAATTGTCTTCCATGAAATCAGCCCCTAGTGCTGAAAAGATTGGGAAGGGCTGCCCCCAAACATTCTTTATATAACAAATGCAGAGGAATAATCTTGACTTCTGTAAAGAAATACTTCTTCCCGTATTCCTGGGAATATGAGACCCTCACTTCCCACTTGATTTGGAGATGCTAAGTCTTAGATTAATGTATCACCTTCTGCTAAATTTTATAAGAACCAGCAGTGCCACTGTGAAAAGGAGAATTGGGTCCCTCAACTCAGCATCTTGGAAGCAACAGCAAGTGGTGGTGGTTGTTGTCCAGTCATTCAATCGTGTCCGACTCTTTGCGACCTCATGGACTGCAGCATGCCAGGCTTCCCTGTCCTTCACCATCTCCCAAACTCATGTGCACTGAGTCGATGATGCCATCCAACCATCTCAGCCTCTGTTGTCCCCTTCTCCTCCTGCAAGTGGTGGGGACTCTAGCAAATTGAAAACCTCCTCCTGCTCCATTTAAAGGAACAGGTGTTGCTCTGCTTCTGCTGGGAGGTACCCCTATGATGGCTGAAATTTCAAACTTTAAAAAAGAAAGTTGGAAACCTGGAAACTTTATGAACTACTGGATTTTGAAACATCAAGGAATGAAAATATTTTTGAGACACTTTGCAGCAAAACAAACATGTCATCCTTGGGCTTGAGTCAAGCCCTAGGCCATCATTTCAAAACTTTTGGTTTTAATTCCCTGGTGGTTCAGTGGTTAGGACTCCCTGCTCTCACTGCTGAGAGTCCGGGTTCAATCCCACAAGCAGTGTGGCTTTTTATTTCAATCGATTGTTCGTCTTTGCCATTCATTAAAATCTCCTGTGAAAGCTTGTTCTTTTTTTTTTTTAACAGTGTGAAAATTATCCTTAAAAAAAAAGGAGTATAATTGCTTTACAATGCTGTGTTAGTTTCTGCTGTACAAAGTGAATCAATATATGTATACATATATTCCCTCCCTCTTGAGCCTCCCTCCTACCTCCACCCCCCTCCCCCCAACTAGGTCTTCACAGAGCACAGGGCTGAATCCTGTGAAAGCTTTTTTTTTTTAAAGAAAAATACCAATCTGGGGTGGAGTGGTGACGTAGAATTGTTTTGAAAGTTTCCAGGCATTCAGTATGCTTGAGCACCCTCAATTTGAATGCCTCATTTCAAATGCCGATTTGATCCTTCATGCAATAAACGTCTGTTGCATGTCCAAGTGCTCTGTTTTGTGATGAAGAGGAAGAGTTTAACTTTTATATAACTTCCTGCTCCTTCTGCCTCTGTAACTCAGCTTGCCCCTTGCAAAGTCTGGGTCACGTAGGTCATGTAGTCTCGGAAAGTGGAGAACTGGAGCTTATCTCACTTGCCCCTGTCCTGCTCTTTGCAATTGCCCAGCCCCTGCAAACCTGCTTAATCACGCCTGTCCATGTAAAGGTCAGGCATCTCCTTCCCCATCCTGACTGAGCAGGAAACCCCTGGGTTTAAACCAGCCTATTAACAGTCAGTGTTGCCCACTGTAGTCTGTCTATAAAAACTCTGTAACCTCTTTGTTCTGGGCTCAGAGCTTGGAGTGTTAACTCCTCTGGGCCGCCGGTGTAATAAACCTGAGTTCTGCAACTCTCCGAGTGTGGTGCTTGCTTTCTCGAGTACTGGTTTCTGCAACAGTGACAGTGACAAAGCAGGCACTCGATAGATGAGACAGAAATGTTACAGCAGGCCGGGAGCTAGGGATGGGCAGAGAAAGGGGGTAGGGATCAGGTGGCAGGAAATCCCACCGGGAAACAGTGGGGTCCACAGGCAGACAAAGGAAAGCAGGAGCCTCCAGACTGACTGGAAACCACACATTTTGGGTGATTAGCATTTCCGCTCTGGAAGCGGACAAAGACAGGTGGGGAAAGGCAGGAATCTCCTGCATCTGAAAGTAACCTCTTGTTCATTATGCTCTCATTACAATAAAATTGTTTGGGTTTCCCGGGTGGCTCAGAGGTAAAGAATCCGCCTGCCAATGCAGGAGATGCGGGTTCGAAGATCCCCTAGAGAAGAGAATAGCAATCCACTCCAGTCTTCTTGCCTGAGAAATCCCATGGACAGAGAAGCCTGGTGGGCTATGGTCCATGGGGTCACAAAGAGTCGGACACAACTTAGTGACTAAAACAACAATAAAATTAGCCTTGCAGACCAACAAGCATGAGACGGCACGACACCTCTGATCTAAGCCAAATAAGGGCAAAAATCTCTCCTCCCGGTGGGAAAGTGGAGCTGGGATGAAAACCTGGGAAGACGACCCCCACACTCTTCCTTCCCCTTCATTTGTATGCTCCTCATACCTGCCTCTCCACCAAGAAAACCAGGGCAGCAACTCCTCACCTGTCTGCCCGCTCTCCCTCTGAACCGATACTTGCCTAAATACTTAATTTTCTTAACCTCCTTGTTTTCCTCAAATTCTTTCAACAAAGAAACAAACTTAAGTCCGCTGTGAACAGAAATGCAGAAAAACAGGCACCTAACTTTCTCTCTGTCTCCCCACCTCCTGCCTGCCATCTCTCTTTCTCTTTTTCTCGCTTCATCTCTCCTCTTAAATCTTCCACTCCTCACAAGTGTCCCCCAGAGCGGAAGGTAGGAAGGGGAAGAGCATAAGCTCTCATTTACGCCCTTCTGTTCTCTCTTCATTTTCACTGACATTTAAGCTCTGAAACCGCTGGGAGGCCTGGAATCTATGAATGACTTCCTGGCAAGCCTTGGGGAGACTTGAGCAGAGCAGTTCTGACATTCTTTAATCCTCACCAAACAGGATCAGTCATGAGGCTTACAGCACAGAAGGAAACCTCCAGATAACTTCCTTCTGTGAGAACACGAAAGCAACCATGGGGGAAGAAACAATAAAGCAATATTGATGGGGTGGGTGGGAGGTGTCCTCTGCTTTGCACTTTTATTTTTCTTTCAAAGATTGCAGAGAGCAAAAAAAAAAAAAAAAAAAAAGAGTTGGAACAAATAGAAACTTGAAGATAGAAATGTTCTGGCTTTGAGTCAAGGGCTGTGCTCTCTCCTGGGGCTGCTTGGAACTGAGTTAAAAAGAAACTTGGGGGACTTCGCTGTGGCTCAGATGGTAAAGAATCTGCCTGCAATGCAGGAGTTCCAGGTGTGGTCCCTGGATTGGGAAGATCCTCTGGAGAAGGGAATGGGACCTGGTGGGCTACAATCCATTGGATCAAAAATAGTCAGGCAAAGAGACATGACTAAGTGACTACTTGAGGGATTTCCCTGGTGGTCCAGTGGTTAAGATTCCATGCTTCCAATGCAGGGGGCACGGGTTCCATTCCTGGTCTGGAAACAAAATCCCACATACCACAGCTAGCCAAATAAATAAATAAAAATATTTTTAAAAATTAAAATGAAACTTGGTTTGAATGATTCCACTTCCTCAAAGACAGGCATGACCACGTTTACTTATCTCATTTCTCTCCCATTTGTTTTATTTGACATTTGAGCTCCGAAAGGGGCTTCCCCAGTGGCACTAGTGGTAAAGAATCCACCTGCCAATGCAGGAGATATAAGAGATGTGGGTGCAATCCCTGGGTTGGGAAGATCCCCTGAAGGAGGGCATGGTAACCCACTCCAGTATTCTTGCCTGGAAAATCCCATGGCCAGAGGAACCTGGCAGGTAGAGTCCATGGGGATCCAGAGAGTCGGACACTGTTGAGCAGACATGCACGCAATGAGCTCTGAAGTAGGGAGCTTGGAGGCTGGCGAACTATGCTACCAGCCCCCAGCCAGGCTCTCTGTTTTGTTATAAGCCACATCTAGAGCTCAGAAAAGGCTTGTCACTTTTCTTCTCTGCTCAAAACCCTGCAGCCCATCTGTGTATCCATCCAATAAATATGTACTGTGTCTAGTGTAGGCTAAATTCTATGCTAGAACCTAAAGATTAAATTATTATTGCTATAATAACACCAAAACCTGCAAACACTTGTACACATAGTCTCTATTCAGTGTCCCCTTCATGTTCTAAGAGTTATTTATTTAACCCTTATTGGAACTCTGCTATGTTCCCCTTCTTATGGAGGAAGAAACAGAGGTTCCGAGAGTCACTATGCCACACATCTGAGCTGGAATTCCAATCTAGGCTGTGGGGCTCCATATGGGTGCCACTGTCATGAAACATATAGTCTAGGCAGGGAAACAATTATTCAGCAAAGTATTTTCAGGAATTTCAATGCTCTGGGGATTCTAAAACAGAGTATTTCCTGATTTCTTTTTCTAAGAGGAGCTGGTCACACTGTTAATGATGAAAAGGAGCCAGCCTTGGGGACAGCAACAGAGAGAATACTCGGGGAAGAGCAAATAGCAAATGCAAAGGCCCTGGGGCCCCAACTTATTCAGAAACAGCAGAGGCCAGTGTAGCTAGAGGAAGGGGCTAAAAGGCAGGGGGCAGAAAGCAGTGGTTTTAGGCCACATGGGGAGTAAGGATTTTACCCTGAGAAGAGGAGTCTGGGAGCATAAGCAGGGGAATGGGAGATGGGCTTTCAATCCCTCTTGGTCTTTATTCATGCCTCAATAGCCCTCACCACAGGCCCTTATCATTCTTGTTCCTATTAACACCCAGTTCTTGGACTTCCCTGGTGGTGCAACGGATGAGAATCAGCCTGTCAATGCAGGAGAAGGCACATAGAATCTTGTGGGTCCGGGAAGATTCTACATGACTCGGAGCCACTTAGTCCATGTGCCACAGCTACTGAAGCCTGAGCGTTCTAGAGTCTGTACTCCGCCACAAGAGAAGCCGCTGCGATGAGAAGCCTACACATGGCAACTAGTGAGTAGCTCTGCTTGCCACAATTCAAGAAAGCCCACGTGCAGCAACGAAGATTGGCTCCTCTGTCCATGGAATTCTCCAGGCAAGAATACTGGAGTGAGTAGCCATTCCTTTCTCCAGGGGATCTTCCAGACCCAAGGATTGAACCCTGGTGTCCTTCACTGCAGGCAAATTCTTTACTGTCTGAGCCACCAGGAAAGCCCAAAGACAAAACTAAATAATCAAGCAAATAAAGATCCAGTTCTTGTGAATTCTTTGTAATCCTCTCAATAACAAAAAACCCCACCCCAACCTCTTCTCTCTGCTCCCTTTGACTCTACATCCAGGGCTTGTCTGTGAAAGGACAAATAAAAAAGAAAAATTAGACTTAAGTTTCCCAATCTCCCAGTTTCTGTGGGAGGGCAGGAGGCTAACTTTAGCCAGGGCCTTGCTCTAAGTTGCAAAACTACCTCCATCACAGAGAGATGAGAAATTTGGTTTTGTTGTGAACAAAGCCAATTAGCCAACACCAACGGTCACTCCAATTCCCAGGGTGAATCTCAGATGACCTGGCTATGATAAAAGGTGCTGTCAAGTCCTCTGATTTGAGGATGAATTATCCTTTATCTTGTAAATATGTGTGTAATAGGTTGTAGCAGCTCCGCTGTGGAAAAGGGTAAACTTTCTTTCCGTCTGGCAATCTCTCAGCAAATTGCCTGTGAAGCACACCATATTAATGCTTGTAGTTTCATTGTTTTTAATTATATTTCCCCAACATGTGCATGTCACATCCTACTTTTTTTTTATAATTTACATAGCCAGTCTAAGAGTTCCAGGAAGTCTGAGATGGTTTAGTTTATTGTTATAATTTTATAGTGACATAGCAAACTCTTCTGGGCTTCCCCACTGGCTCAGCAGTTCAAGAATCCACCTGTAGTGTAGAAGACACAGGTTCAATCCCTGGGTTGGGAAGATCCCCTGGAGGAGGAAATGGCAACCCATTTCAGTATTCTTGCCTGGAGAATTCCAAGGACAGAGGAGCCTGGGGGGCTACAGTCTGTGGGGTTGCGCAGAGTTGGACAGGACTGAAGTGACTGAGTGCACACACATGGGGGACTATGCTATCAATTCTGGGTGTGAATCTTGTGTGGCCTGGACAAAGCATTCAACATCTGTGTGTCTGAGTTTCCCTTTTGGTAAATTAGAGCTACGAATAACACCACTTATTTCAGAGGGTTGTTACCAGGACTTAAGGGGCAAAGGCTTAGCACAAATCCCAGCACAAAGCAAGTGATTTTAGTCTATAATAATCATCAGGACTTCTCTGATGGCTCAGATGGTAATCCACCTGTGATGCAGGAGACCCAGGTTCAGTCCCTGGGTTGGGAAAACCCCCTGAAGAAGGGAATGGCTACCCATTCCAGTGTTCTTGACTGGAGAATCTCATGGACAAGGGAGCCTGGTGGGCTGCAGTTCTTGGGGTCGCAAAGATTTGGACATGACTGAGTGACTAACACACACACATAATCACCAGCATGCTTTCAGGACAGTTCATGCTCATTGAGTCAGCACCATGTCAAACCCAGGTGTTAATAACAAATGGTGTCCACATTCTCAATAAAAGCTAATATTTTGTCTTGTCTGGGGCGCAGGCACTGGGTTTATTCCTTTTTATTTATTTATTTTTAAATTGTGGTAAGATCCATACAACATGAAATTTGCTGTCGATCTTTTTTAGGTACACAGTTCATGGCATTAAGTACATTCATGTAGCTGTGCAACCATTACCACCGTCCATCTCCAGGTGCATGCCATCTCCCCAAACTGAAACTCTGTCCCCATTAAACAGTAACTTTCCATCCTCCTCCCCTAGCCCCCGGCACCCACCATCCTGCCTTTTAATCTCTGTGAATTTGACTCTTCTATGAACCTCCTATAATTTGAATTATATAATATTTGTCCTTTCATGTCTGAATTATTTCACTCAGCATAATGTCCTCATGCTGTAGCCTGTGTCATAATTTTCTTCCTTTTACAGGACTAATATTCCATTCTGTATTTTGTACCTTTTATTTTTAATTAATTTTTTAATTGAAGGATAATTGCTTTGCAGAATTTTCTGGTTTTCTGTCAAGCATCAACAAGAATCAGCCAGAGGTACACCCATGTCCCCTTCCTCCCGAACCTCCCTCCCATCTCCCTTCCCATCTCATCCCTCTAGATTGTTACAGAGCCCCTGTTTGAGTTCCCTGAGTGATACAGCAAATTCCCATTGGCTACCTATTTTATATGGTGTTGTAAGTTTCTCTCTCCATACATCTCATGTTACTCTCTCCATACATCTCACCCTCTCCCTCCTCTCCTCCCCCCGTGTCCATAAGTCTGTTCTCTATGTCTATTTCTCCATTGCTGCCCTGCTAATATTTCACTCTGTATTTTATGCATTTTATACACATCCATTCATCTCATCTGTTAACAGACAGATGAGTTGGTTCCACCTTTTGAGTTGGTTCCACCTTTTGGATATTATGAATCATGTGCCATGGATTCCACCATCCAATTCCTGAGCTTGACCTGTCCTTCCAACACAGACTGCTTTTTACTCTTAGTCAATTTTGTCCAATAGCTTCCCAGAGCTGCAACTTTTTTTTTGGCTGTGCTGCAGGGACTGTGGGATCCCAGTTCCCCGACGAGGGATTGAACTCATGTCCCCTGCATTGGAGGCAGTGAATCCCAACCACTGGACAACCAGAGAAGTCCCAGTTTGCATCTTCTGATCCTGCTTGATCCTTAGAATCCCCAGGTGATGTTTCCATTATTAAATTCACAGAGTACCAGGCATTGTTCTGCCAGCCTTTCAGAGCCCGTTGTTGGCATGCATACATTCTCAGTCATGTCTGACTCTTTGCAACCCCATGGGCTGTATCCTGCTGGGCTCCTGTATCTATGAGGTTTTTCAGGCAAGAATACTGGAGTGGATAGCCACTCCCTTCTCCAGGGGGGTCATCCCAATCCAGGGATCGAACCCAAGTCTCCTGCATTGGCAGACGGAGTCTTTACCATCTGAGCCACCAGGGAAGTATTTTATATACAGTATTGTGTATATGTCAGTCCCAAACTCCAAGTTTATCCCTCCCTTCTTCCCTGGAAATTTGAGTTCAGTAAGTGGGAACCAAGAATCTGGATTTCAACACCTCTTTCCTACTCTCTACCCCCTCACACACAGGTATGATTTTTATGTGGGCAAGACCCTTAGAATCCTCAGGGGGTGCTTTCATTATGAAACTCATAGAGTACCAGGCATTCTTCTGCCAGTGCCATGTCTCAGAGGAAGGCCTCTATGGGCTTTCTGGCTGGCATCGATTCATTGAGGTATTGGTTTTCATTTTCTGTTTTGTTTGCTGAGTTAAGATTGCTTCTGTTTATAAAGCAGACATTGACCCAGGCTGTAAAACAGTGAACCTCAAAATGTGGTTTCCTGGACTAATTTGACAGGTTGTATCAGCACCACCCCTTTGTGCCCATGTATTTGTTCTCTATGTCTTGTGTCTCTATTTCTGCTTTGCAAATGACATGGATGGACTTACAGAAAATTTTAAAAATATATATATTTATTTATTTACTCTATTTTTGGCTGTGCTGGGTCTTATTTGCTGCACATTGGCTTTCTCTAGTTCTGGTATGAGGGCTTTTCATTGTGGTGGCTTCCCTTGTGGTGGAGCACAGGCTTTAGGGAGCACGGGCTCTAGGGAGCATGGGCTTTAGTAGTTGCGGCATGTGGGCTCAGTAGCTGCAGCATGCAGTCTCAGTCGCTCCTGGGCACATGGGATCTTCTTGGACCAGGGATTGAACTGGTGTCCCTTGCATTCCAAGGTGGATTCTTAACCACTGGACCACCAGGGAAGCCCCATAAAATGTGTTTTAATAAGCCCTGTAGGTGATGTTGAGGTATCCTCCATCTGAGAACCACTGGAGTAAAAGTTCCTACTTTATCTCACTTCACATCCCTCTGCAATGTGGGTATGGGGCTCATGAGTAGGCAGACTCCAACCTCACTCAGACATTCTTTGCCTTAAACCTCACCACCTGGGGCTGGGGTTCCTACTCCTTGACTCAGGTCAGGTCAATGCAAGACCCTCTCTGACAACAGGGATCATCTGTAACCCTACCTTCTTGGAGAAAGTTCCCTTCCCACAGCACACCCCCAGCTCAGCTACCCTTATTTCCTGACCCTTCTGTTATAAGGTGAATTGTCTCCCTTTGACATATGTCAAATTCTTATGGTGAAGTCCTAACCCTTAGTATATATCACATGGTGACATTATTTGGAAATAGGGTTGGTGCTGATGTAATTAGTTAAGTCACGATGAGGTCATGGGCTTTCTGGGTGGTGCTAATGGTAAAGAACCCGCCTGCCAATGCAGGAGATGTAAGAGATGTGGGTTCGATCCCTGGGTCAGGAAGATTTCCTGGAGGAGGGCATGCCAACCCACTCCAGTATTCTTGCCTGGAGAATCCCATGGACAGAGGAGCCTGGCAGGCTACAGTCCATGGGGTCAGAAAGAGTTGGACATGACTGAAGTGACTTGGCATGCATGCATGAAGTCATGCTGTGGTAGGGTGGGTGTAACCAAGCAGAAACCTGTGAGGCCTTTTCAGAATAGACCCCTACCCATGTCCTCTGCTTGTCTTTTATCTGCAGAAAAACTTTAGTCAAAGAGTAAATTTAACCGGAGAAGTGAGAAAATGCAGAAGGAAAGGAAAACAGTCAGGCAAGACAAAATAATAATGCTTTAGCCACTGAACAAAGTCAAGGACCTTAAGTTCTTCCTCATAGACTATAGGCATTATTCTGAACTATGTCCTCTGAGCTGTTTTGCAGATACTGAAAGCCCCACCAGGTGGAGAGTTAACTGTCTGCTGCCCATGTGAATGTAGACCCCAGATCGGTTGGAACCAGAAGGCTGATGGTGCTGACCCCCAATTGTCTCATCACCAACCAATTAGAAGAATGTCTATGAACTGATCACATCCTGCTCCTTTAAGATTCCTCACTACTCCCTCCAGGGTGGGGCACACAGTCTTGAGGGTATTAGCCTGCTGTGGCTCCTTTGCCTAGCAAAGCAATAAAACTATTCTCTTCTGTGTCCTCAGACGCTCAGTCATGTTTGACTCATGTTGTGACCCCATGGACTGTGGCCCACCAGGCTTCTCTGTCCATGGGGTTCTACCGGCGAGAATACCGAAGTGGGTAGCCATTACCTTCTCCAAGGGATCTTCCTGACCCAGGGATCAAACCCACATCTCTTACATTTCATGCATTAGCAGACAGATTCTCTTCTACTTCACCCAAAACTCTTTCTCCGAGATTTAATCCAATATCAGTGTACAGAAGTTGAATTTTGGCAACGTGGGTCTCTAATCCAATGTGACTGGCGACCTTATAGAAAGGAGAAACTTAGACACAGGCAGACACACACAGAACACCATGTGAAGATGAAGGCAGAGATCATAGTGAGGCTACCAGAAGCCAGGGAATGCCAAAGTTGCCAGCAAATCACCAGAAGCTAGGAGAGAGGCATGGAAAAGATTCCCTGGGACTTCCCTGGGGGTCCAGTGCAATCTGCCTTGCAATGCTGGGGACATAGGTTAGTTCCCTGGTCAAGGAACTAAGATCCCATATGAAGTAAAAAGTGAAAGTGTTAGTCGCTCAGTTGTGTTCAATTCTTTGCAACCCCATGGACTATAGTCAGCCAGGCTCCTCTGTCCTTGGGATTCTTCAGGGAAGAATACTGGAGTGGGTAGCTGTTCCCTTCTCCAGGGGATCTC
Organism: Bos grunniens; assembly: GCF_055505025.1. Classification (NCBI taxonomy): domain Eukaryota; kingdom Metazoa; phylum Chordata; class Mammalia; order Artiodactyla; family Bovidae; genus Bos; species Bos grunniens. The sequence continues at coordinate 13,445,200 of NC_141171.1, forward strand.
CCCGACCCAGGGATCAAACCCAGGTCTCCTGTATTGCAGGCAGATTCTTTACCATCTGAGCCACCAGGGAAGCTCCACGATCCTATATGCTATGGGTCAACCAAACCTGAGAGCCACAGCCAGAGAATCCATGAGTTGCACCGACGATTCTGTGTGCCACAAGTAAGACCTGAAGCAGCCAAGTAAAAAAATAAAATATTTTCTAAAAAAGATTCCCTTTCACAGCACTCAGAAGGAACGAACCCTGCAGACACCTTGCTCTCAGACTTCCAGCCTCCAGAACTCTGAGACTGTACATTTCTGTTGCTTAAGCCTCCAGTCAGTGGTACTTTGCTATTCGCCCCAGGAAATGAATGCAAACCCCTCATCTCTCCCTACTGCGCTTCTACTTTCCCTGTGAGTGCTGTAGCCCTGATGCATCATCAGAGCCTGCAGGGATACGTGGCAGGGACTCAACACATAAACTCCCTTTGAGTGACTGAGTGACCTTTCCAGGGGAGGCAGAAAGAACATAGGACCGAGTTAAGGGACAGGAGTCTGGGAGTAATATTCCATTGTATATGTATTGGAACTGGATCCGCCTCTCCTGCTGTATGGCCCTGGGAAAACCCTGACTCTCGCTGAACCTCAGTTTTCTCCTCAATACAATGGAGTCTACAAGCAACTCACGCAGTTCAATATAAAAAAAACCAAATAACCCACTTTAAAAATGGGTGGAAGATCCAAACAGACATTTCTCCAAGAAGATTTAGAGATGGCCAAAGACCACATGAAAAGATGCTCAACATCACTAATTATTAGAGAAATGCAAATCAAGCATGTAATGAGATATCACTTTACCCTGGTCAGAAGCCATCATCAAAAAAAATCTATAAACAATAAATACTGGAGAGAGTGTGGAGAAAAGGACCCCTCCTACACTGTTCGTGGAAATGTAAATTGGTACAGCCACTATGGAGAACAGTATGGAGGTTCCTTAAAAAACTAAAAATAGAACTACCATATGACCCAGCAATTTCACTCCTAGGCAAATATCTGGAGAAAACCATATTTCAAAGATACATGAACCCCAGTGTTCATTGCAGCATTGTTTATATATGTTGTCAAGACTTGGAAGCAATCTAAATGTGCATCAATAGAAGACTAGATAAAGAGGATGTGGTACATATATACAATGGAATATTACTCAGCCATAAAAAGAATGAAATAATGCCATTTGCAGCAACATAGATGGATCTAGAGATTGTCACGCTGACTGAAGTAAGTCCGACAAAGAAAGATATACATGATATCGCTTATATGTGGAATCTAAAGAAAGGGTGCAGATGAACTTTTTTGCAAAACAGAAGTGGAGTCACAGATGTAGAAAACAAACTCATGGTTACCAGGGGATAAGGGAGAGTAGGGATAAATTGAGCTTCCCTGGTGGCTCAGATAGTAACGAATCCACCTGCAATGCAGGAGACCTGGGTTGGATCCCTAGATTGGGAGATCCCCTAGAGGAGGGCATGGCAACCCACATCAGCATTCTTGCCTGGAGAATCCCTGTGGACAGAGGAGCCTGGCGGGCTACAGTCCGTGGGGTCACAGAGAGTCAGACACGACTGAGCGACTAAGCGCAGGACAGCACAGGGCAAATTGGGAGACTGGAGTTGACATAAACACACTCCTATAAATAAAGCACAGGGACCTTTACTCAATGCTCTGAAATGGCCTATGTAGGAAAAGAATCTAAAAAAATGTGGCTATATGTATATGTACAACTGATTCATTTTGCTGTACAGCAGAAACTAACACAACATTGTAAATCAATTATATGCCAATAAAAATTAAAACAAAAATGGGGTCATCAGATAAGCCAGTAAATCTAAGCTCCTTGTTATCATAAATCCTGCTTGCTGCCTCCCCTCAAGCCTGAGTACAAAATGTGGTTTCTTCTGGGTGCCAGGCAGAGAAGGTCCCGTCCACGCCCCTCTGCCCATCTGTGTGTGTGCTCCCCACTTCATAACAGTAATGGTCAGTGCTTACTGACCTTTTAAGTGTGCCAGCCATTGTCTCCATGACCCCATCAAATCCTCCCAACGTGCCCTGCGAGCTAAGTGCTGTTCTCATCATTGTGTCCATTTTGCATACAGGTAAAACTGAGCCTCAGAAGGCCAAGTCAAGTGGCTTCAGGAGTCACAGCCAGTGACTGGGCAAGGTGGGATGCAACCTCCAAACTCAGGCCTTCAGTGGCTGTGCTTCCCACCCCCAGCCAGACTGGACCCAGATTACAAGATAACTATTCAGAAGGCCTACAGGGGGCTTGGCATGGCCAAGGACAAATCTGTCAACAGTTCAAAGCATTTCACGTCCTCAAGGGGCTCATGAGCTAGAGGGGGAGATAGACAAAAAATGGAATCAATAACAGTGGAAAGTGAAGTCAGGTGGAGTGAAGGAAAATAAAGAGGAGAAGGGGAGGAGGAGTGGTCTCTGGGGGTGAGATGTTTAGAAACGTGGAAGAAGTGATAGTTGGGTGACCAAGTTGGAAAGGTCAGTGCAGCTGACCCTCCAAGCCATCCAGGAAGGACCCTAGGCTCTCAAACGCCCATATCCCTTCCCCCACCAAGAAGACCAGCAAAGGCCCTTACCTGTGGGCAGCAGGTATCTCAGAGCCAGCAGCACCAGGAGCCACTGCCGGCCTCCAGGGGTGCCCTGCCATGGGAAGGCCATTCAAGGCATCAGGAAGATGTGGGGGGCCACTCCTTGGCCTTGGTGCAGCCTCTGAGTCGAGCTCACAAACGTGTCTGGCACCTCCTCTCCAGGGCCAGGAGGCCAGGTGGCTGAGATCTGGCAGGTATCAAATATACCCAGTTGGTCTAATCCTGTGAGGCCGGGCAGGGCTGGGAAAGTCCCCCTCGCCTGTTCCCAGGCCCCGATTGGCTCCCTGGGCCCTTGGTTCAGCCCTCCTGATTCTCAAGAAGACAGGGATCCATGAGCATGGAGAAGTCACCTGCCAGACTTGGCCATGAGTTTCAGGGAAAGACTCTACTAGACAGTCGTACCTCCCTGGCATGTTCCCCAGACCCAGGGCCACGTCACAATTTTCATGAGCTTCTTTATTGGAAAAGACCCTGATGCTGGGGAAGATTGATGGCAGGAAGAGAAAAGGGTGACAGAGGATGAGATGGTTGGATGGTATCACCGAGTCAATCGACTTGAATTTGAGCATTCCAGAAAATAGTAAGGGACAGGCAAATGGCGTGCTGCAGTCCAAGGGGTTGCAAAGATTCGGACACGGCTTAGCAGCTGAACAACAGCAACGACGAGAGCATGGCCTCTTCTTAAGACTCTCAGAGCACACATTAACAGCTCACAAAGGAACAGACCCCTTAAATCCAGCACTTGCCAAACCTGTTTGGGCAAAGACTGGTTTTAAGAACAGAGAGGTTGAGTAAGTTACCAAAGTCACACAGCCAATTTCAACATAGGTCCGTCAGGTGTCACAGACCATGTATTTCATCACTGTCCTGAGCTGCTACTTTCCTGTTGGAACAGAGTCAGAGTGTGGACATCCTGTATGATCTCAGGCATCTTAATTTTTTTTTTTCCTTTTTTGACCACACTGCACAACTTGTGGGATTTTTAGTTCCCTGACCAGGGATTGAACCTCAGCCCTTGGCAGTGAAAGTGAATAGTCTTCACCACTGGACTGCCAGAGAATTCACAGGCATCTTAAAATTTTTAAACCTCGGTTTCCTCACTCAGTTAAATGGGGCTAATAATAGTACCTACATTTTAGAGCTCCTGTGAGGCTCTTTCTAAAACTTTTAGAATAACTCAGGCTGCTCTAATAAGCACTAAGGCAAAGTATTCTTTAAACCCTGAGATGAGGATTTCCCTGCTGGTCCAGTGGTTAAGAATCTGCTTGTCAATGCAGGGGACACGAGTTTAATCCCTGGTCTGGGAAGATCCCTCATGTTGCAGGGCAACTAAGTCTGCATGCCAGAGCTACTGAGCCAGCACTCTAGAGCCCGCAAGCCACAACTACTGAAGCCCGAGTGCCTAGAGTCCGTGCTCTGCAACAAGAGAAGCCACCACAATGAGAAACCCCTGATCACCATAACTGGAAAAACCCTGAGTGCAGCAATGAATATCTGGTGCAGCAAAAAAAAAAAAAAAAAATATATATATATATATATATACACACATAAATTAAAACAATAACAACAACAGCAAAACACAGATGAATAGTTCAGAAATACGTGTGGAGAAATATGAAGTGTTGGCTATGTGCTGGACTCAAGGCAAAGTCTTTTGTATGATGCTCCTCCTTCAAGCCTTATCAGACCACGTCATGTAGATCAGTGCTTCTCACACTTTTTTGTGCACATGAGTCACGTGGGGACCAGAATTCACTTGTTGTTGTTTTTGTTCAGTTGCTCAGTCGTGTCCGACTCTTTGCGATCCCATGGGTGGCAGCACGCCAGGCTTCCCTGTCCTTCACCATCTCCTGGAGTTTGGTGACACTCATTTTCATTGAGTCAGTGATGTCATCCAGCCATCTCATCCTCTGCCGTGCCCTTCTCCTCCTGCCTTCAATCTTTATCAGCATCAGGGTCTTTCTAATGAGTAGGCTCTTTGCATCAGGTGGCCAAAGTATTGGAGCTTCAGCATCAGTCCTTCCAAAGAATCTGCATTTCTGACAAGTTCTCTAGTGATACTGATGCCGCTGGACCAAGGACGACACTTGAATTAGCCAGGAGTTATTCCCACTTTTCCTGAGAAGGCAATGGCACCCCACTCCAGGACTCTTGCCTGGAAAATCCCATGGATGGAGGAGCCTGGTGGGCTGCAGTCCATGGGGTCGCTAAGAGTCGGACACGACTGAGCGACTTCCCTTTCACTTTTCACTTTCATGCATTGGAGAAGGAAATGGCAACCCACTCCAGTGTTCTTGCCTGGAGAATCCCAGGGACGGGGGGAGCCTGGTGGGCTTCCGTCAATGGGGTCGCACAGGGTCGGACATGACTGAAGTGACTTAGCAGCAGTAGCATTTCCATTTTTCAGAGGAGGCAAACTGAGGCATAGGGAGATTGAGTGGCTTGCCATAGCTCACAGAACCAGTGAGGGTCAGGGCTTTTATGGACACCAGGATCTGATTGCAGGGTCTCTTGACAGCTGCGGTCTGCAGACTTCCTGCCTGGAGTCTAATCAGGAAGGACCGCACTGCAGGCAGAAGAATTGCACCTTGTTTTGAAGGTTCCTTCTGAGGGAAGAAACCTCAGGGTAAGGATGAGATTCTAGAAAAAGCCCCTGATGGTCTTGATTTGGAAGGAGAGGTCCTGGGGGCAAAAGGGGACCAATGAGGGGCTGCTGGCATGAGTCAGGGAAACAATTTGATTCATAGTGATGGGACCAGAACAGACACTAGGTGGGTGGAACAGAGTAGGCTAGGAGAGTGATGGATGACAGTGATGGTTGAGAGAGTAGAACAGGGGTCCAGGAGGGGAGTTCTGTGGTCCCCTGCTTCTCCTGGATCCAGGCCCACACAACCCTGGATGTGGTCACTTTGCCCAAGTTAAAAACTCTTAATGGTTTCTCATGACCCCAGGACAGAGTCTGCTTCTTTAAATGGCAAATAAGACTGTGAAGGCAGGGGTGGCATGATTTAATGCTCTGCTATCACTGTCTTATAATTCTTCATCATTTTCAAACAAGCAATCCCTCTTTTCATTTTGCACTGGGTCCTTTCTATATATAATAGTTTGCACCTGCTAATCCCCAATTCCCAATCCTTCCCTCCCCCACTGCCCTTTCATCTCGGCAACCACAAGTCTGTTCTCTATGTCTGTGAGTCTGTTTCTGTTTCATAGACAGGTTGATTTGTGTCATATTTCAGATTTCACATGTAAAATCATATGGTGTTTGTCTTTCCCTTTCTAATTTATGTGACTCAGTATGATAATCTCTAGTTACATCCACGTTGCTGCAACTGACATTATTTTGTTCTTTTTAATGGCTGAGTAATATTCCATTGTATATATGTACCACATCTTCATTATCCTTTTATCTGTTCATGGACATTTAGGTTGTTTCCATGTCTTAGCTATTGCAGCACCTATATGGGCTTCCCTGGTGGCTCAGGTGGTAAATAATTCTGCCTGCAGTGCAGGAGACCTGGGTTCGATCCCTGAGTTGGGAAGACCCCATGGAGAAGGAAATGGAAACTCACTCCAGTATTTTTACCTGGGAAATCCCATAGAGCGAAAGGCCTGGTGGGCTGCAGTCCCTGGCACAAAGAGTCAGACATGACTGAGCAGCTAATACTTTTTACTTTCTTCTATATGCTTGCTGAATGAATAAATACATGAAAGAATTAATGGATAGATGGAAGAATGAAAAGATGAATGGATGAAAATATTTGCTAATAATGGAGTTGACATGAGTGGGGCAAATCAGAGAGGGCCACCCAGAGGAGGCATTTGATTCCTTTGGGTTACAAATAGCCCCAGAGGGCCGTCTTTTCAAATACAGCATCAGGGGCAGGAGAGGTCAGTGCTCTTTAACAGGGATGCTTTTTTTTTTTTTTTTTGGCTAAAGCAGACCCAGAGGGCAGAGAATCTGAGTCCTTTTAGCACACCAGGAAACTGTACTCCTTCTCCCTGTGGGGAATGCAGAAACCCTGCCCAGAAATGGAATTAGTAATTGAGCTGTTCCGTTGTCCCTGAATGGTGGCTCCGTTGTCTCCTCCCACGTGACTAAGGAAAATGTGGAGGATGAGAGAGGGGCCTGACACTGCTCAGCTCCTCAAGATATAAACACAGGGTCTGAGTCTGGGTCCAACAGAACCAGGACTCCAGGGACAGGCTAAAAAAGAATGGATTTCTGGAATCTGGGTCTGTATCCCCCGGTTTAGGTGTATTTGCCACACACATCAACCCCCAAATAAGCACAGTGTTAAGTGTGAGGACTCTGGAGCCTGATGCCAAAGTTCAAATTTTGACCTGTCTCCCTCCTAGCCGTATGACTTTGGGCAAGTTATTCAACCTCTCTGGGCCTCCTGTCTCTTCACTTGTCAATGGATATGTCAGGCGAGTGTATGCTCCTCGGTTCTGTCTCATCACAACAAAGATTTGGAGTGATGGACATTAAAGCTCTCGGCGTGTCACAGCTCTCAGGTCCTGGACAGACCGTATTATAGCTCTTAGAAAATCAGTGTTACAGCTCCGTGTTACAGCTCTATTTTATTTAGATAATAACAGGAAAATCCATCCTGGAGGCATGAGGGCATGTCGACCCAAAGACGCGAAGAGAAGAGCTTCCCAGCGCGCGGGAAAGAGAGAGAGAGAGAGAAAGTTTTGGCTCCTCTTTTTATGTTTATCTCTCCCTGAGCCTGTCCTACGTAAATTGGGCCAGCCAGGACTGTTTGTTTTACCTGAGGTCCTCACTCCGGTCCTTGGACCTTCCTTTGTTCTATTTTCGTGGGCTTTTCTCTTCCTTCTCTTTTAGCCACCGCCATTCTGGACTCCTTTTCCTTATTCTAACTACCTAACAGATATAAAGAAACCATATCACAGAGGAACTGTGCAAAGTGGTTAGGACTGCCTGATGCACAGTAGGCCCTCTCTGTGAGTTTTTCTTTTTGAAATATTTTATTTGGGACTTCCCTGGTGGTCCAGTGGTTAAGAATCTGCCTTGCAAGGCAGGGCACATGGATTTGCCCTTGGTGGGGGAACTAAGATCCCACATGCTGCAGAGCAACTGAGCTGTGCCCTGCAATAAAGGACACTGAATGATGCAACTAAGATCTGAGACAGCCAAATCAATAAGTGCTTTTGAACTGTGGTGTTGGAGAAGACTCTTGAGAGTCCCTTGGACTGCAAGGAGATCCAACCAGTCCATTCTGAAGGAGATCAGCCCTGGGTGTTCTTTGGAAAGAATGATGCTAAAGCTGAAACTCCAGTACTTTGGCCACCTCATGCGAAGAGTTGACTCATTGGAAAAGACTCTGATGCTGGGAGGGGTTGGGGCAGGAGGAGAAGGGGACGACAGAGGATGAGATGGCTGGATGGCATCACCGACTCAATGGACGTGAGTTTGAGTGAACTCTGGGAGATGGTGATGGACAGAGAGGCCTGGTGTGCTGCGATTCATGGGGTCACAAAGAGTTGGATACGACTGAGGGACTGAACTGAACTGATATATAATTTTTTATTATTACCTTTTTTTTTTCTTTGACCATGCCGTCAGGCATGTAGAATCGTAGTTCCCTGACCAAGGATTGAACTGGAAGGAGACACCGCGTGTCCATCCACTTCCCAGAATCCCTCTCGGTAGCATCCATCTTGGCTGAGTGATGTGTGCGCCACCAGGAAAGACTCTGAATTAGAATGATTGGCCAATGACCACCCGGAAACTAATCCCATCACCATAAAACCCGAGACTGCTAGCCACGGGGCAGAGCAGTTCTCCTGGGTTCCCTTACCCTACTGCTCTCCACCCAGGTGCCCTTTCCCAATAAAATCTCTTGCTTTGTCAGCACATGTGTCTCCTCGGACAATTCATTTCCGAGTGTTAGACAAAAGCCCAGTTTCGGGCCCTGGAAGGGGTCCACCTTCCTGCAACATTGTGAGTGAGTTTTAATAAATGCAAGAAGTTAAGTGGGAAACTTGAACCTGCCCTTTCTGCCCTTATTCCTGGGACTACAATTTGATTCTCATCATGTTGTAGCCACTCGTTCCGGGAAGCAAACTCACTCAGTAGGACAATGCAGATAGTGGAGTGCAGTTTATTATACTGGTGGACCCAAGGCAGTCTCCTCTTAGACAAGGACCCTGACCGACTTTTGTGAAACCTTATATGCCTTAAGTGTACTGCTCAAGCCCACACCCCCAAATTCCTTAAACCTAGCCTGGAAAATGTTAAAGGGAGATACAATCAGGTTAGAGCCATGATTCATAATCAGAAGGGTCAGCTGATTATACACTGTAGCCTACACCAATGGGTGCCATAAAGATGGCAAAAGTGATTGACTACATAGGGATTATTACATTCCTTTTGGCGATGGGAAATCTTGATATGGAATCTGGTGTTTATCATTCCGGGAGGCCAGTTCAGCCGTAGGTTTGTTATCCCCAGGCATATAGTCCAAAGCTCACTGAGAGTGCAAGATAGAGTTTCCTTCTTTTTCAAGGTGGAGTCAGCTTGGCCTGTTCCTTTCTTCCCTCAATTACACCCAAAGGAATTCAGAGCCTAGTGAAAGCTCATTTTGCACACAAGAAAACTAATGCTCAGAGCTCATGGGCACAAGATTGTGAGTGCTGGTGTCTCCTGTCAACTTAAAAGGTATTCACAACCTCAAAGTTGAGAGTTATGTTTCATTCAGTGGGAATTTTTAGGACTTCAAGCCCAAGATACAGCATTTCAAGTAACACTGAGGAAACTGCTCCAAGGATTCGAGGAGAGGAGTGAGATTGCAACAAAGTGCAGGTAGTCTGAACAAGAAAAATTAAAATTAATTAAGGAAAACTGGGTCACAAAGAAGGTTGAGCACCAAAGAATCAATGCTTTCAGGTTGTGGTGACTCTTGAGAATCCCTTGGACTGCAAGGATTTCAAGCCAGTCAATTCTAAAGGAAACCAACCCTGGATATTCATTGGAAGGACTGATGCTGAGATGAAACTCCAATACTTTGTCCACCTGATGGGAAAAGCTGATTCATTGGAAAAGATCCTGATGCTGGGAAAGATTGAAGGGAAAAAGAGAAAGGGACAGCAGAGAATGAGATGAGCATCACCAACTCAATGGACTTGAATCTGAGCAAACTCCAGGAGATAGTGGAGAACAGAGAAGCCTGGCGTGCTGCAATCCATGGGGTCCCAAAGAATCAGACACGACTAAGCGACTGAACAACAACAACAAAACAACTCAGGAAATGTGCATCAGATACCGTTGTCTAGGTTCTTTAGAGAGAAGCTAAAGCAGACTTCCCTGCTGGCTCAGACGGTAAAACGTCTGTCTACAATGCGGCAGACCCGGGTTCGATCCCTGGGTTAGGAAGATCCCCTGGAGAAGGAAATGGCAATCCACTCCAGTACTATTGCCTGGAAAATCCCATGGACAGAGGAGCCTGGTAGGCTACAGTCCATGGGGTTCCAAAGAGTCGGACACTACTGAGCGACTTCACTTTTTCATTTTCAAAGCAGAGTATATAGGGGAAGGGCCTGTCCGGGGAAAACCCCATAGGGTCCTGCCTGTTTACACTCTCTCTATCCTATAGGGAAATGCTTCTTCTCTTTCCCCTCACTCTGTTTTGGGTTTTTCCTGGAGAACAGTCCTTAGATTTGCTAAAACCTGATAGTTCAGACTTATTCCTTGGACACTTTGGAGGATACCCTAGCTCCTTCACTGAACCCAAGGGCCTGAATAGAAAGCCTGTCCATAGTGAATGCTCACTGTTCTCTAGGTTTTCTGGGCACTGGAAACAAAAAATGAATGGAACTCGGATTTCCCTGGCAGTATGGTGGTTAAGACCCTGCACTTCCAATGAAGGGGGCACGGATTGATTCCTATTTGGGGAACTAAGATCCCACTTGATGTGTGCTTTTTCCAAACCTCCCCACCTCAAACCCCTCTGTGATAGTTATACAACTCTGTAAATATACCAAAAATCATTGAATTGTGCAAGTAAAGCAAGTGAATTGTATGGTATATAAAAATGTAACTCAATAATAATAATAATAATAATAATAATAATAATAATAAAAGCAGGCACAGATCTGCATATAAGACTGCTACTGCTGCTAAGTCACTTCAGTCGTGTCCGACTCTGTGTGACCCCATAGACGGCAGCCTTTGGGGCATCAGTGTCAGCTACTAAAGTCCATGTCTGCCCCTTTGGCTGATATGGGCCCACCTGGCTGGCTCTGACCCCAGGGTAACATCTCCATCCGTCCGGCCATTCACACTCCTATGCTGGTGACTCATGCCTTCCCCACTTCCACACCTTTTCATTGTTCTGCATCTCTCTGCTCCTCATACTCTCCCATACACTTTTTTTTTCTGGGAAGTGCTCCAACTGTCGTGTGTGTGTGTGTGTGTGTGTGTGTGTGTGTGTTAGTTGCTCAGTCATGTCTGACCTTTTGCCACCCTGTAGACTGTGGCTGACCAGGCTTCTCTGTCCATGGGGTTCTCCAGGCAAGAATACTGGAGTGGGTTGCAAATTGTTTACCGTCTGAGCCACCAGGGACAAATTGCCTTACCTTTAAAAACCTGCTCCTTGGGACTTCCCTGGAGGTCCTGTGGTTAAAACTCTGCCCGTCCTTCCACTGAAGGGAACGTGGGTTCAATCTCTGGTTGGGGAACCAAGATCCCACATGCTGCATGTTGTGGCCAACCAAACAAAACACAGCTGCTCGTTATTTATTCTTAGAGTGATTCCTTGTACATGCTAGGGTGCTCTCTCACCTCAGGGCTTGTGCACTGGTTGGCCTCTGTGTCTGGCCATAGGGTTCCCTACTGCATTTTTTTTTTTTTACAGCTCAATCAGACATATCTTTTACTAAACAGACAGCAGATAGCACACCTCCGAGATGTGGCAGTGGGCCAGTCCCAAAGGAGTGGCCCTTCCTTCAGCTTTTTAAAAAAATTAATTTAATCTTTAAATAAAATGTTATTGAAGCTTCTCTCGTAGCTCAGTGGGTAAAAAATCTGCCTGCAGTGCAAGAGACCTGGGTTTGATTCCTGAGTCCAGAAGATTCCAAGGAGAAGGAAATGACAACCCACTCCAGTGTTCTTGCCTTGACAATCCCATGGGCAGAGGAGCTTGGCAGGCCATGTCCATGGGGTCACAAATAGACACTTAGCAAATCACCACAATAGTTGATTTACAACGCTGTGTTAGTTTCTGCTGTACAGCAAAGTGAATCAGTTATGCATATACATATATCCACTCTTTTTAAGATTCCTTCCCCATATAGGTTTTTACAGAGTATTGAGCAAAGTTCCTCGTTCTATACAGTAGGTCCTTATTAGTTCTCTGTTTTATGTCGGAATGGATAAAGAAGATGTGGTACTTTTATACAGTGAAATATTACTCAGCCATAAAAGAGCAAAATACTGTCATTTGCGGCAGCATGGATGGACCTACAGATTTCATTTTAAGATGAAGTAAGTCAGAGAAAAATAGATATCATATAATATTGCTTACATGTGGAATCTTAGAGAAATGGTGCAACTGAACTTCTTTACCAAACAGAAATAGAGTTGTTAGGTAGTTAGAATAAGGAAAAGGACTCCAGAATGGAGGTGGCTAAAAGATAAGAAGAGAAAAGCCCTCGAAAATAGAACAAAGGAAAGTCCGAGGACCGGAGTGAGGACCTCAGGTAAAACAAACAACACTCTTGGCTGGCCCAGTTTACGCAGGACAGGTCCAGGGAGAGATAAACATATAAAAGAGGAGCCAAAGCTCTCTCTTTCTCTCTCTTTTGAGCGCGCGTGTGCTGGGGCACTCTTCTCTTCGCGTCTTTGGGTCGACATGCCCTCACATCTGGAAGATGGATTTTCCTGTTATTATCTAAATAAAATAGAGCTGTAACACAGAGCTGTAACACTGATTTGTCTAAGAGCTATAACATGGTCTGTTTGAGACCTGAGAGCTATAACATGGTCTGTCCAAGACCTGAGAGCTGTGACACGCCGAGGGCTTTGATGTCCGTCACTCCAAATCTTTGTTGTGGACGAGACAGAACCGAGGAGCATACACTTGCATGACAGAGTCATAGCTGTAAAAACAAATTTATAGTTACCAGGGAGGAAATGTGAAGGGGGGGAGGGATAAATTAGAAGATTGGGATTTGACACTTAAAAGATAATAATTTGTTAATTAATTTTTGGCTGTGCTTGGTCTTCCTAGGTGCACAGGTGGGCTTTCTCTAGTTGTGGTGAGCGGGGGTTACTCTCTAGTTGCGATGCATGGGTTTCTCGTGTTGCGGAGCGCAGGCTCTAGGCCATTGGGGTTCAGTAGTTGTGGTGCTGGAGCTTAGTTGCCCCAAGGCATGTGGGATCTTCCTGAACTTGTGTTCCCTGCATTGGCTGGGGGACTCTCAACCACTGGCCCACCAGGGAAGTCCCCTTCCTTCACTTTTTAAGGTCCTTAAATCAAATGCCACCTTCTCAGAGAGATCTTTCCTGACTTCAATTTAAAACTGCCATCCTATGTATAGCATGTTAGTTAATCATATAGTATTGACTGTAGTTCAGTTCAGTTCAGTCACTCAGTCGTGTCTGACTCTTTTCGACCCCATGGACTGTAGCACGCCAGGCCTCCTTGTCCATTACCAACCCACGGAGCCTACTCAAACTTATGTCCATTGAGTCAGTGATGCCTTCCAACCGCCTCATCCTCTGTCATCCCCTTCTCCTCCCACCTTCAATCTTTCCCAGCATCAGAGTTTTTTCCAATGAGTCAGTTCTTCACATCAGGTGGCCAAAGTATTGGAGTTTCAGCTTCAGCATTAGTCCTTCCAATGAATTTTCAGGACTGATTTCTTTTAGGATTGACTGGTTGGATCTTCTTGCAGTCCAAGGGACTCAACAGTCTTCTCCGACACCACAGTTCAAAAGCACCAATTTTTTGGTGCTCAGCTTTCTTTATAGTCCAGCTCTCACATCCATACATGACTACTGGAAAAACCATAGCTTTGACTAGATGGACCTTTGTTGGTAAAGTAATGTCTCTGCTTTTTAATATGCTGTCTAGGTTGGTCATAGTTTTTCTTTCAAGGAGCAAGTGTCTTTTAATTTCATGGCTGCAGTCACCATCTGCAGTGATTTTGGAGCCCCACAAAATAAAGTCTGTCACTGTTTCCATTATTTCCCTATCTATTTGCCATGAAGTGATGGAACCAGATGCCATGATCTTAGTTTTCTCAATGTTGAGTTTCAAGCCAACTTTTTCACTCCCTTCTTTCACTTTCATCAAGAGGCTCTTTAGTTCTTACCTTTCTGACGTAAGTGTGGTGTCATCTGAGTATCTGAGATTATTGATATTTCTCCTGGCAATCTTCTGCTTCATCCAGTTCAGCATTTCGCATTATGTACTCTGCATGTAAGTTAAATAAGTAGGGTGACAATATACAGCCTTGACATACTCCTTTCCCTATTTGGAACCAGTCTGTTGTTCCGTGTCCAGTTCTAACTGTTGCTTCTTGACTTGCATACAGATTTCTCAAGAGGCAGGTCAGGTGGTTTGGTATTCCCATCTCTTTAAGAATTTTCCACAGTTTGTTGTGATCCACACAGTCAAAGTTAATACAGTATGAATACAGTATTGCATATTTGCAAGTTGCTTAGAAGTTCGCATCATAAGAAAAATAAATTCGTAACTATGTATGGTGACAGAAGTGAACTAGACTTATTTCAATCTTTTTGCAATATATACAAATGATGAATCATCATGTTGTATCCTTGAAACTGATAAGTCAATTATACCTCTATAAAGGTAATAATAATGAAAAATTAATCTTGTTTGTACAAAACTTCTATGTGAATGTTCACAATGGTATTACGCACAACAGGGAAAATGTGGAAACAACTCAGATGCCCATGAACTGATGAATGGATATACAAAATGTGGTCTCTTAAAACATATACCCCAAATATGGTTTTTTTGTGTGTGTGTGTGTGTGTGTGTGTGTGTGGTTTAGTTGCTCAGCCGTGTCTAAGTCTTTGCAATCCCATGGACTGTAGCTGGCCAGGCTCCTCTGTCCATAGGATTTCCCAGGCAAGAATACTGGGGTGGGTTGCCATTTCCTCCTCCAGGGGATCTTCCTTGTCCAAGGATCCGAATGGTGTCTTCTACATTGGCAGGCAGATTCTTTACCCCTAAGCCACCAGGGGAAGTGTCCCCATAATCCACTGCTGTGTCAGTCTTGTCTCTTCACCTTCACTTTCTTCTTCAAATTCTGTCTTGTTCCCCATCCCTCAGATGAAGTGGGCCCTACATCCTGTCTTGTTCCAGGGTCTCCTCTAGACTTATACATGCTCATTTTTGTTTTATTATTCATTGTATCTTCCCTTATCTCTCTCCCACTGCCTCTCTCTCTGACTCTCTTCTTTCTCCCTCCCTAATTCCTTCCTCTCTCCCCTCCTGCCTCCCTCTCCCTGCCTGGGAAAGAACTGGGCCCTGTGGATCCTCCCTATTTGGACCCCAGACAGTGCTGGCCTGGGGTGTGGTCGGAAGAAAAGGCATAGATTCCTTGAATCCTGACGGTGGGTGGAATGGATGAGAAATTCAGAACACTTAAGGCTACTTTCCTAAAGTGCCCCAACTTGGGGAGCCTTTGGGGAAGCTGTGAGTTTGTGGCTCCCCTGTGGTGAAGTACCTGAGGCGGGGGTGGGGTAAGGACCCAGGATTTGCTAGCCTGTGCCTGGTACCAAAAAGGCATTACATGGAAACTTGGAAACTTTGGTTTCAAGGACTTGAGGGGAGAGAGACGTCTTAGGTATGTGTTTCTGCTGCCCCCGTGTGTCTCAATGTGGAACTGCATGAATTGAGTGTCTAGCCCAGCACCGAAGTCCAGCTTTGGAGAACAGCCATCCTCAACCTCCCATTACATTGTGGGTCAATTAGTCTGAAAAAACGCCTCTAGGAGGATGTCAAGGCATCAGGCAGCCTCTAAGGTGGCTATGAGCCCCAAATCCCTGTCCCCTGGTATTTACTCCGTGTATAATTCTTTTGCCTTGAATATGGGCTGGACATATGACTTGCTTCAGACAAATGGAATACAGCAAAGATGATAAAAACTCATTCTGATATTGGATTATAAAGATTGTCTGGTTGTACCTGCCTCCTCCTCATCTTCACTCATCCCTTCCCCCACCCTCTCCTTCCTTTTTCCCTCCCTCTCTCACTCTCTTTCTTTCTCTCTGGGTGTCTCTGTCTCTCTCCCTCTTTCTCTCTCTGCACTATGAAAAGGTTTATATGTCCAGGCACTCTTACCAATCAGCAGAGAACTGAGATCTGCTCGGTGTAAGACTGGAAAACAGACCCTCTATCCTCAGTCAAGGTATGAGATGACCAGTCTTGCTAGCATCATTGTTGTTGCTGTTGTTTTGGCCACACTGTGTGGTTAGTTCCCTGGCCAGGAATTGAACCCACAACTTTCAGAGTAAAAGTGGGAGTCCTAACCACTGGACCGCTAGGGAATTCCCCTTTCTAGCATCTTGACTGCAACCTTATGAAAGACCCAGAACCAGTCACCCAGCTAAGCCACGCCCAGTTTTCTGACCTGACAAGACCATAAGATAATGACTGTTGGTTGTTTTAAGCTGAGTTCTATATTGGGTTGATAATACTTGCAGGATTTTATTCCAGGATTAAGAAGTGAACAAATCTAAATATATATTTAAAAGCATGGGGTCTTCCCTGGTAAAGAATCTGTGGTAAAGAATCTGCCTGCCAATGCAGGAGACATGGGTTCAATCCTTGGTCCAGGAAGATTCTGCGTGTGACGGAGCAGCTAAGCCACAACTATTGAGCCTTCATTCTAGAGCCTGGAAACTGCAACTATTGAGCCCATGTGCTGCAATTACTGAAGCCCCAGTGCCCTAGAGCCTATGCTCCTCAACAAGAGAAGCCAGTGCCCTACAACCAGAGTGTAGCCCCCGCTCACGACTAGAGAAAAGCCTGCACAGCAATGAAGACCCAGCACAGACAAAGATAAATAAGTAAATAATTACACGAAAAAAAAAGCATGGACAGCTCCTTACAACTTATTTAAATACTGGCTTATGTCTGACTTTGCACATGCAGTTCCCTTCTTTTGGCACACTGTTCCCATCTCCTTCACAGGAATACTGCCCTCTTGCCTGATTCAGCAGGACTCAGTTCAGAAGTCACCTTATAATAAAAACCGATTGCTCTCAGAAGTCCCCAGATTAAAATACCATCCCCATTTGTCTCTGTCACGTACCCTTCCTTGTGCCTTTGAAGTCCTTCTCACCTTTGGTAATTATCTGACACAGAGATCATTTCTTTATTTATTGTTGTTTTCCCTGCTGAATGGGGAATGGTTGCTTTGCTTTCTATTGTTTAATTTCTTTTTAAAATTAATCTCAGTGAAATTAACTTTTTTTCTGTTGTGCCATCCTTGGTATGTTATCCTATGTATAGATGTGTGGGATTTGGGAAGTAGAGTACCACTTAAATTTTTTAGCACCTTCAGAGTCACTGCTCTGATATCAAGATGCAGCAGAGTTCCATCACCACTCCCCTCCCCCACCACAAAACTCCTTGTACTAAACCTCTGTAGTTATAGGAAAAGGGCTTTGTTTTCTCTTTCTTGCTTGCCGCTTTACAGTCAGAGCTCATTTGTTGAATGACTGAATAAAACATATATCAATGCCAACAAATGTGGGAAGTTGATATTGTGAGGGCTATCAGGATGACTCTCTCCTGGAGTTGTGGTCTTAATTTCTTTTCTCTCTCTCTCTCCTTAAGCAGGCTTCTCTTGTTGTGGAGTACAGGCTTTAGATGAGAACGCTCAGTAGTTGGAGCCCACGGGCTTAGTTGCTTCATGGTGTGTAGGATCCTCCTGAACCAGGGATCCACCTCTGTCCCCTGCATCAGCAGGTGGACTGCTAATCACTGGACAACCAGGGAAGTCCTATATACATTATTAAAATCTGGACCACTTCTAAAGTCTTTATTGAATTTGTTACAATATTGCTTCTGTTTTATGTTTTGTTTTTTGGCTGTGAGGTATGTGGGGTCTGAGCTCCCCAACCAGGGATCGAACCTGCACCGCCTGCATTGGAAGGCGAAGACTTAACAGTTGGACCATGAGGGAAGTCCCCCATCTACATGTTTAACTGGAGTGTAGTTGATTCACAAAGTTGCATGAGTTTCAGGTGTACACCAGAGTGATTCAGTTACACATATACATGTATTCCTTTTCAGATTCTTTTCTCTTACAGGTTATTACAGACTATTGAATAGAGTTCCCTGTAGTATACAAAGGATTGTAACCTTGTTGGTATAATGGTGTGTATATGTTAATCCCAAACTCCTAATTTATCTTCCCTGCACTTTCCCTTTTGGTTAAGTTTGTATTCTATGGTTGTGGGTCTATTGCTGTTTGTAAATAAATTCATTTGTGTGTATGTATATATACATATATATATATATACATATTTTAGATTTGTGCTCTTAACTTCTTTTTTGTTATAGCTTTCTAAAAATAATTTTATTTGTTTATTTTTGGCTGGGCCAGGTCTTCTTTGCTTTGCAGGACTTCTCTAGTTGCAGCGAGCAGGGGCTACCTTTCGTTGCAGTTTACGGGCTTCTCACCATGGTGGCTTCTCTTGTTGTAAAGCACAGGCTCTATTGAGTGGCTTCAGTAGGCGGGGCCTGCAGGCTTTAGAGCATGGGCTCCGTAGTTGCGGTGCACTGGCTTAGTTGCTCTGGGCGTGGCATGCAGAATCTTCCTGAACTAGGGTTGAACCCGTGTCCCCTGCATTGGCAGGTGGACTCCCATCCACTGCGCCTCAAAGAAAGTCTGCTCTTAACTTCTTAACAAAAAGCAAGACAGAGATAGTTTGGCTGACAGAATCTTAAGACATTTTTATTGAGGCATGAATGAGGTATTCCTCATTGCACAGGAGGCGGAGGGAGGTAAGCAAGTGCTTCAGCTCAAACAGAATACAAAGGGAAAGGTTTGCACGAAATTCATGAGCCCCTGAGTTCTAATACTTTCCCGTCTCCGGTCATTCCAATCCTCTCTCAACCAGCACTGTAACGATTTGCATTCATATGGCAGGGGCATGAAGGGAAATTTCGAGGAGCGCTTGTGGACCAACTTTCACTTGATTTTTGGTTTTTCCAAAAAAGGACCAGACTGATGGGTTCCACCTCCTTCTCCAAACTCCAATATTCTTAAATTCTGGATTTTATTTACCAGAAAATGGAGGATTTCACTGTCTTTCCAGTCTACCACAGGGCCAGGTCTGGAGGTCTGTTGTTTCAACTGAAAAAGTTTAATACTCTTGAGAAGAAAGCAACAGTGATGATCCTTAAAGATTGTTTATGGTGATACTCAGTCCTTGTAATAGTGAAGTCATGTCCCCAGGAATAATAATACTTGTGCATTCAATCTATCTGCCTTCTTTAAACAAAAAATAAGTCCATCAAGTGACCTATATAAGCAATCCAGCTTTGAATGAGGTTGTGTCAAACTAATATGCCTTTCTCAAATGGTAATTTATTTAAAAAATTAAGATATTAGAATGCATAAAGAAATGTGGTACATATATACAGTGGAATATTACTCAGCCATAAGAGGAATGCAACTGGGTCATTTGCAGAGAGGTGGATGGACCTAGAAACCGTGGTACAGAATGAAGTAAATCAGAAAGAGAAAAACAAATATATCTTAATGAATATTTGTGGAATCTAGAAAAATAGTATAGATTAATTTATTTGCACAGCAGAAATAGAGACATGGATGTGCAGAACAAATGTGTGGACACCAAGGAGGAAAACGGGGTGGTGGAATGAGAGATTAGGATTGACCTACATACACAATTGATACTATGTATAAAATAGACAGCTAATGAGAACAGACCGTAGGGCATAGGGAACAGTCTGTTCCCTCAATGCTCTGTGATGACCTAAATGGGAAGGAAGTCCAAGGAAGAGGCGATGTATATATACATAGCTGATTCATTTGCTGTGCAGCAAAAACTAACACAACATTGTAAAGCAACTATACTCCAATAACAAAACTAAAACATTAAGTTGTTGAATACAAGAGTGGGAGAAAGACATAAAATTGTAGATGAGGTAGGCTTGGCCAGAGGTTGGTAGTTATGTGGCTGAGGAAAGAGGTGTATTGGGAGTTCATTAAACAATTATGCCAGCATTGTGTGTGTTAAACTTTTCTATTAGAAAAGGTTTAATTAAATAATTGAGAGATTGTAAAAAAAAAAAAAGAAAGGAAAGCTACAGAAGCAAATTAGATGTATGATTATGCAAAACCATTCTGCTTAAGATGGTGTCAGCTGCTTAGCATCATTTGAAAATTTCTGGCCCCATTCAAAGTCACCACTCTTTCCATTTTAGTTGTAAATCTCCGTATGAGAGGTGCAGTGCTAAAGAATCTGTCTGCCAATGTAGGAGACACATGAGACACGAGTTCAACCCCTGGGCCAGGAAGATCTTCTGGAGTGGAAACAGCAGTCCACTCCAGTATTCTTGCCTGGAAAATCTGATGGACAGAGGAGCCTGATAGGTTACAGTCCATGGGGTCACAAAGGGTCGAACACGACTGAGCACACACACACATGCACATACACTCCATATGAGTATTAAGACTACTCCACGATAGACATAAATATAATGTATCGCCCTTTTAGGAACTTTAGAACGAT
The DNA here is from genome assembly GCF_055505025.1 of Bos grunniens. Classification (NCBI taxonomy): domain Eukaryota; kingdom Metazoa; phylum Chordata; class Mammalia; order Artiodactyla; family Bovidae; genus Bos; species Bos grunniens. The sequence goes on from NC_141171.1 coordinate 13,465,609, forward strand.
GAAAAGAGCTCAGAGAAGCATGGTAAGATGGCAGAAATGTGCAATGAATAGCTCTCATTTCTGGTATCAGCCGTGTTACTACTTGTTGCAATGCATGGAATACGTAATGCAATACACGCATAGTATGTATTGAGAAGGAGACATACCGCAGCTTTTTTCTGCTTTAGAGGTTCATCATTGAATTGACTAATATTCTCCTCTTTGTCTATGAAGATAAATGCCACAAATGACGGTTCTTCACTTTCTTAGTGTATGATCTGAATCTCTTTCTCCCTTGGGCCTTGCACAAGAAGATAGGCTAAGTGACAGGAAGGGTGGACAGCTCATTCAAAGTTGCTCCTTGATGTTGGTCCCTGCAAGTCAAATTAACTCTCTGGTTCTCAGGAGAAAGGCCATACTCTTAGCTTGGTCCTAAAGCCCTCAGGACCTCGCATTCCCCAAGTCATTCACCATAACTGGACTTCCACTTCACAAATGCATGTTTTTCTCTCTTTCACTTGCTCTGTCACCTTTTCACATGTTGTTGGTTTTCTGAGGCACTCGTTCTCCAGTTTGGCCTGAATGATACCATCTTATACTTTGGGTTTTTGGCTCACCTCTCCCAGGAGACCTTCCCTGATTCTCCCTTCCATACTCTGTTGGATATTCCTACTATGTCTTTCAGATGACACCACCCTTATGGCAGAAAGTGAAGAGGAACTAAAAAGCCTCTTGATGAAAGTGAAAGAGGAGAGTGAAAAAGTTGGCTTAAAGCTCAACATTCGGAAGATGAAGATCATGGCATCTTCACCATCTTCATGGTCCCATGACTTCATGGGAAATAGATGGGAAAACACTGGAAACAGTGTCAGACTTTATTTTTTGGGGCTCCAAAATCACTGAAGATGGTGACTGCAGCCATGAAATTGAAAGACGCTTACTCCTTGGAAGGAAAGTTATGATCAACCTAGATAGCATATTTAAAAGCAGAGACATTACTTTGCCAACAAAGGTTCATCTAGTCAAGGCTATGGTTTTTCCTGTGGTCATGTATGGATGTGACAGTTGGACTGTGAAGAAGGCTGAGTGGCGAAGAATTGATGCTTTTGAACTGTGGTGTTGGAGAAGACTCTTGAGAGTCCCTTGGACTGCAAGGAGATCCAACCAGTCCATTCTGAAGGAGATCAGCCCTGGGTGTTCTTTGGAAGGAATGATGCTAAAGCTGAAACTCCAATACTTTGGCCACCTCATGCGAAGAGTTGACTCACTGGAAAAGACTCTGATGCTGGGAGGGATTGGGGGCAGGAGGAGAAGGGGATGACAGAGGATGAGATGGCTGGATGGCATCACTGACTCGATGGACGTGAGTCTGAGTGAACTCCGGGAATTGGTGATGGACAGGGAGGCCTGGCGTGCTGCGATTCACGGGGTTGCAAAGAGTTGGACACGACTGAGCAACTGAACTGAACTGATATTCCATTTTACTATAACTGTCAAAGAACTTCTCCAACTGTCAGCTATAAACTTCAAACTATAAGGATTTTTGTTGCTCCTGTTCATGACTCTATGTTCAGCATCTAACATCAAACCCAGGATACATACTCAATAAATATTTGTTGAGTGCTCACTGGTGGCTCAGTTGGTAAAGAACCACCTGCAATGCAGGAGACACAGATTCAATCCCTGAATCTGGAATGTCCCCTGGAGAAGGAAATGGCAATCCACTCCAGTATTCTTGCCTGGGAAATCCCATTGACAGAGAAGCCTATCGGGCTACAGTCCACAGAGTCATGAAAGAGTTGGACATTACTGAGCAACAACACACCAAAGTAGATTCTGAACCAGAATGAATCCAATCTGCTAGAACTAGACTGATCCTTGTAGAAATACAGCATGAGACATGCCCCCAAAGGACACTTGGTGGTCCCAATAATTGAGAAAATAGTTACAGGGTTATCTTGAGCTTCTGCAATTCAAAATTTAAAGTGGTACTCTCCCAACCCATGCAATTCCAGATTTTTGCCCAAGGACCCAGCTGTTTACATCATAACTCCGTGGAAGCTTCCAGGTGTCCTGGTGGTCAGGAGGATGAGGTGATTTTTCTGTTGGCCAGCTTCATCAGGGCCCCCTTCAGGTCTCTGTTCCTCAGGCTGTAGATAAAGGGGTTCAGCATGGGGGTGACGGCAGTGTACATCACAGCAGAGGCTTTCTCCTTCACGGCTGTGCGGACAGATGAAGGACACAGATAGACCCCAATGGTGGTCCCGTAGAAGAGTACAACCACGGAGAGGTGGGAGCTGCAGGTGGAAAAGGTTTTCTTCCTGCCTCCGGCAGAGGGCACCTTTACGATGGCCACAATGATGTGAGCATATGAGGCCAGAATGCAGATGAAAGGTGTGGCTATGACCATCCCTGCCACAATGAGCACAAAAATCTTGTTCACAGAGGTGTCAGTGCACGAAAGTCTGAGGAGCGGGGTGAGGTCACAGAAGTAGTGAGGCAACTCAATATTGCCACAGAAAACCAGACGGGCCATCAGGAGGATGTGGGTGAGGGAGATGAAGCCGGAAAACACCCACGGGCCTCCAACCAGCAGGCCACAGAGGCGTGGGCTCATGATATTGGTATAGTGTAAGGGGTGACATATAGCCACAAACCTATCATAAGCCATCACGGCTATTAAGACACTGTCCATGATGCCAAAGAAATGAAAGAAGTACATTTGTGTCAGGCAGCAGGAATAAGAGATGGACTTGCTCTTGATTTGGATGCTCACCAGCATCTTGGGGACAGTGTCACTGGCCAGGCAGAAATCAACCAAGGAGAGATTGGCCAAGAAGAAATACATGGGGGTGTGGAGGTGGAAGTCTGTGCTGATGGCCAGGATGATCAACAGGTTCCCCACTACGGTGACCACATACATGCAGAGAAACAGAGCAAAGAGGAGAGTCTCCTGTTCTGGCTTTTCTGAAAGTCCCAGGAGGATAAACTCAGAGGAGCTGGTTTGGTTGTCTGTTTCCATGGATATGATTCCTCTGGAACTATTGAAAGGGTGAAGTTACATGAGTACTATTGAGATGATTCTGAAAGATTCGAAGAGATTACCTTCAATTTCCATGCATGCGTGTGTTCAGTCATGTACGACTCTTTGCAAGCCTCACCAGGTTCCTCTGTCCATGAGATTTCCCAGGCAAGAATACTGGAGTGGGTTGCCATTTCCTCCTCCGGGGATCCACCCTAAATTTCCAATCTGGACTAATTTTCTCAACTTGAACCACTGATGTAGTGTTTACATCTCTTATGTCAAACTTTGGCTCAAGGTTGCTCCCTTGAATATCCCTGACTCATACAAAGACTGACAGTAAACCATGCGTGAACTCTGGCTGGGGAAACTACTAAAGGGTTTACTTCATGACACAACAAACTAAATCCAGAAAAAAGCATTATCTGAGAAGCAATGATCAGCCAAGAAATTGGTAGTAATGTAGAAAAAATCTGAACAAAGCATTGTTTTAAAATAGTAATAATACAGGCTTCCCTGGTAGCTCAGCTTGTAAAGAATCCATCTGCGATACATGAGACCCCAGTGCAATTCCTGGATGGGGAGGATCCCCTGGAGAAGGGCTAGGCTACCCACTCCAGCATTCATAGGCTTTCCTGGTGGCTCAGATGGTAAAGAATCCTCTGCGATGCTGGAGACCTGGGTTCGATCCCTGGGTTAGGAAGATCCCCTGGAGGAGGGTGTGGCAACCCACTCCAGTATTCTTGCCTGGAGAATCCCCATAAATAAAGGAGCCTGTCTGGCTAGAGTCCATGGGGTCGCAAAGAATAGGACACGACTGAGAGACTGAGCGCACACACAGCTTGTACCTGTGCTGTGCTCAGCTGTGTCCAACTCTTTCAGACCCCATGGATTGTAGCCAGCCAGGCTCCTCTGTCCATGGACTTCCCAGGCAAGAATACTGGAGTGGGTTGCCATTTTCTCCTCCAGGGGATCTTTCCAACCTAGGGGTCGAACTTGCATATCTTGCGTCTCCTGCATTGCAGGTGGATTCTTTACCAGGTGAGTCATTGGAAAAGCCCATGCATGTAAATAATGGGGATTAAAATACTATGAGACCTGGGATTTGTTTATCATAAAATAATATGAGACAAAATGGGGAATTAAAATTGTTGTAATGTTTTTGTGTTGAGTTGCAGGAAAATAGAAACAGTGAACATTTTGCACTTTCTACAAAAATACGCATGATTAAAGTTTAGGTGTAACTACTTAAATAATGGGTATAGAATATATAACTTTAAAATTATAGTAGGGATATGACAGGCTTGCCTGGTGGCTCAGCAATAAAGAATCCACCTGCCAATGCAGAAGATGAGGGTTGGATCCTTGGGTGGGACCCCAACTCTGATAAAACAAAAAATAACCTTCTTGGTAGAAGTCTCATGGTTTTCAGAATTGATTTCCAGACTTACAACTCCAGACTCCTAAGTCCCAGACTTGAATTTCTGCCTGCCAACTCAATTTTTCTACCAGGATAATCTGCACAAATGTAGTGTTTCTCAGAAGGTAAAGAATCTGCCTACAATGCAGAAGACCTGGGTTCCATCCCTGGGTGGGAAAGATACCCTGGAAAAGGAAATGGCAACCCACTCCAATAGTCTTGCCTGGGAAAATCCCAGGGACAGAGGAACCTGGCTGGCTACAGTCCATGGGGTCACAAAGAGTTGGACACCACTGAGCAACTAACACTCACTCAGTGTAGAAAGATGGAGGCACTGAGATAATTGGATTCAGACAGACCAGGATTCAAATTCTGGTTCCATTACTTAGTGACTATTAACCTCTCTTGGTGGCTCAGTGGTAAAGAATCTACCTGCCAGTTCAGGAGACACGTGTTCAAAGCCTGGGTTGGGAAGATCCCCTGGAGAAGGAAATGGCAACCCACTCCAGTATGCTTGCCTGGGAAATCCCATAGGGTCGCAAAGAGTCAAACAAGACTGAGCCGCTAATGCTAACCCCCTCCCCACCCCCCCGCCCCCAGCCTCTCTAAACTTCATTTTCTGTATCTTTATCCTTAATAATACCCACCTGGATTTTCTTAGAAGATGAAGTGATGTAGCCCATGGAAGGTGACTGAAACGGTGCCCAACAATATAGTATGATCTCAGCCAACATTTGGCAGCATCATCTCAGGTTTAAGGAAGAGCTGTGAAAAGAGAAATACCTGGGTGTGATTCATGGGCTCACCGCTTACTAGCTAGGTGATCTTTATTTATTTTTATTTTTTAAAATTGGAGCATAATTGCTTTACAGTGTTGTGCTAGTTTCTGCTGTACAACCATGTAAATCAGCTATAAGTATACATATATCCCCTCCCTCTTGAGTCTCCCTCCTACCCCCATCCCTCCCACCCCTCTAGGTCTTCACAGAGCACTAAACCGAGCTCCCTGTTCTATACAGCAGCTTCCCACTTGGCTAGGCGATCTTAAGTGAGTTACCTAACCACTAAAACCTCACTTTCTTGGTCAAAAGGGGATGAGAATAATGGTGTATAGATAATAGGCTTGCTCTGAGGATTAAATGAGATGTTGGTGTAAAAGTTTCACACAGTATCTGACAGAGAATAATATAATTATAAAAGCGGTGGTTTTCCTTTCTCTTTCTTCCTGGCAGACCAAGTTTATCATGCAAATAACAAAGTTTGTTTCTTTTCTGGTGACCTTATTTCCGTGAATAAAATCATCATCACTTCAGACACCTGTGATTGAAACTTTGACTTTTCCTCCCTTGTTACTTCCACTGCCAAAGCCAATCTGTCAGTGAGTTGCTACATCTACAAGCTGAACTGTCTATTCTTACAGTCGTCTTTCCATCTACCTCCTCCCATCAAGGCTCTTCTTCGTTCTGGTTGTCAAGTATTAGTCTTGAATTAGTTCTCATGCATCCTTTCTGTCTCCTCCAAACCATCATGAAATCACTGATGGAATAACCTTCCTGATAAGTCAGAAAGAAAGAAACAAATATCATATATTAACTCATACATGTGGAATCTGGAAAAATGGTTTACAGATGAATCTATTTGCAAAGCAGAAATAGATACACAGGTATAGAGAGCAAATATATAGATACCAAGGGGGAAAAGGGGAGGGTGGGATGAATTGGGAGATCGGGATTGACATCCACAAGCTACTATGTATAGCACAGATAACTAACGAGAACCTACTGTATGGCACAGGGAACTCTACTCAATGCTCTTTGGTGACAGAGGGGATATATGTACACACAAAGCTGAATCATTTTGCTGTGCAGCAGAAACTAGCACACCATTGTAAAGGAACTAAACTCCAATTATAAAAAAGAATAATTCTGATCATATCACTTTTATTCACTTATTTATGCACTCACTGTCTTTCTTTCCCCCATAAACAATTATTGGTGGCTGCATTATGCCAGGATTTGAGGTGAGTAGACACAAATAGACACAAACCCCGTCCTCCAGACACTCTAAAGCAGGAACTGTGTGCCTTTGTTCATTTTTTAAAAATTTATTTTTAATTGGAGGATAATTGATTTACAATGTTATATTGATTTCCGCCATATGACAGCCTGAATCAGCCATTAAGTGTATATATTTTCCTTCCCTCTTTACCTCCCTCCCACTCCCCACACCATCCCAGCCCTCTAGGTCATCACAGAGCACGCTCTCTGTGCTATACAGCGGCTTCCCACTAACTATTTTACATATGGTAATGTATGTGTTTCAACACTATGCTGTCAATTTGTCCCACCCTCTCCTTCCCCTGCTGTGTCCGCAGATCTGTTCTCTATGCCTGTGTCTCTATTCCTGCTCTGTAAATAGATTTCTTTGTTCGTTTTTGTAGCCAACGTCTTAACTGGATATAAAAGATATATACCCCATCTTCAATAAATGCATAAATAAATAATGATCCTCTTTTTTTTTATCGTCTCCTACAGTACCAGGCACTGTTCTACATTCTTTGTCAATTAGCTACTCTGAACAACCCAATGTTGGTAGGTCTGTTTCACACATAAGGAAATGGAGATGCAAGGAGATTAATAAAATCAAGTGGGGTTTCACAGAAAGTGAGTGGCGAACTAAGCCACGCATTCTAAATATGGAGCCTGTACTCTTTTAAAAAGTTTATTTATTTATTTGGCTGCCTCAAGCCTTAATTGCAGTACTTGGAATTTTTGTTGCATCATATGGGATCTTTTGCTGAAGTGCGTGGACTCTCTAGTTGCCTCTCAGACTTAGTTGCTCCAAGGCATGTGGGATCTTACTGACCAGGAATCAAGGGATCAACCAGGGATCAAACCCAAGCTTCCGGCATTGCAAGGCAGATTCTTTATCACTGGACCATCAGGGATGTCTCTAGAGCCTGTACTCTTAATCCCTTTAATTTAAAAAATCAAGAGTGAATTAGTGAATTTACAGTTGAATGAAGGAAACAGACTCAAGAGGCATTTATCAACTTATGCTGAAATGGGCATAAGAGCAAATTATCCTGAGAATTGCAAGACTGCTTAGTATATGCAACTCCAAGGGCTTCAGAGACTCAGTGATGGAAAGAACTCAAACCTTCACATACGAAAATTTGGTGGGAACTCCTTTGTTCTTTGAGATACTCAAGCGAGCTTTGGAAATATCTGGTGCGGGTACTAAGAACTGTACTGAAAGTCACGGGCTTTGGAAAGGGCTTGGTGGCATCACATTTGGACTAAGTTGAACTAGGTAGCCAAGTGTGGCTATTGGATTCTGGGCTGGAAACTGTGTGTTGAATGGAGCCAAGTAGACTCTCCCAGTTCTCTGAGAACATAGCAGCTCTAATACCTGCTGGCATTCTCTCCAAGTTCTCTCTCTCTTTTTCCTCCTCCCTCCCTCTTTTTTGTCCCCAGATCCACTTACAGGGCTATCTTTCCTCTTCTTGACCTTATCACAGGGGCATGAGGCAAACATGGTTCCATTCCCTCCCTGCTGATGGACAATAAAGATGTTGGCTCTGCTTCCAGGAAAGGACAAAATGATGAAGTTAGATCAGAACAGAAAGATGTTCATAAAGGCAAAGGTATGCAGCCTCCTGGCCCAAAGAAGGAAAGCTGGGGTGGAGGATAAATTGTAGGAACGGAGGGAATATTTACGATTTCTGGGCCAATAATAAGTCAATTCCCAAGGCTCCTTGTTAGATAAATTGTTCAAATTCACCTCTGTTCCCTGAATAGTTTGACTTCCTTGAGGGGCTGGAACATGGCAGTAAAAAGGTTGTATTGAGTATATTAGGTCTTCAGGAGGCAACTTGGAGCAAGTTGTGTTTCCCAACTTGCTCTGCACCCTGTCCTCAGGGAACAAACTTTCCTAGTCTCCCAGACTCTGTCTCCCCAAGGCCCAGGGCTTCTCATAGAGGAAGTTTCCATTTTTCTTTGAAGTCAGTCTTCCTCATCACTCTAAGAATCAAAAACAGGGCTTTCCTGGTGGCTCAGTGGTAAAGAATCCACCTGCCAATGCAGGAGACACCGGTCTTCCTGGTCTGGAAATATCCCACATGCCGCGGAGCAACTAAGCCTGTGAGCCACAACTATTGAGGTTGTGCTCTAGAGCCCAGGAGTTGCAGCTACTGAAGCCTGCATGCCCTAGAGCTTGTGCTCCACAATAAGAGAAGCAATGAGAAGCCTGCACACCACAATAGAGAGTAGCCCCTGCTTGCCACAACTAGACAAGAGCCCGCACAGCAATGAAGACTCAGCACAGCCAAAAATGAAAATAGCTCACTAAATAAAGGAGTTTCCCTGTAGCTCAGTCAGTAAAGAATCTGCCTGCAATGCAGGAGACCTGGGTTCGATGCCTGGGTCAGGAAGATCCCCTGGAGAAGGAAATGGCAACGCATTCCAGTATTCCTGCCTGGGAAGTCCCATGGACAGAGGAGCCTGGCAGGCTACAGTTCATGGGGTTGCAAAGAGTCAGACACTACTGAGTGACTAAACCTAAATAAAAATTTTAAAAAATCTTAAAAACATTTTATTTAAAACAATCTAGCAAAAAGTCTCTGTATATCCATGCAGTGATGTAATACACAGATACAAGGCTGCTTCCAACACCGCTTAACCTCAAGAGGGAAACTCTGTAAAGACACCATTTCTCCCTTCCAGTTCTGCCAATGGAGGAAGCAGAATTTAACTTGATGGGCATACATAGAAAGGAGTTGACTGAATGGGTCTGCAGAAAGATCTTCCATCTGAATATTGGTCCCAAGATAGTATCAGTAGGTGTTTCTCTCTTTGCATTTTTAGGAATTCAGATTCATGAAATCTTTGTCAGATTTTTGGGTCTTGTGTCTACTTAATAAACATCCATAAAACTGACTGGTACATTAAGTGCCAGTTTAAAAAAGCCTTTTGTTATAGAAATAACCAATTGCAGACAAAAGTAGATTCAGTTCAGTTCAGTTCAGTCGCTTAGTCATGTTCAACTCTTTGCGACCATAGCACTAAAAGATGATGTGAAAGTGCTACACTCAATATGTCAGCAAATATGGAAAACTCACCAGTGGCCACAGGACTGGAAAAGGTCAGTTTTCATTCCAATCCCAAAGAAAGGCAATGCCAAAGAATGCTCAAACTACTACATAATTGTACTCATCTCACATGCTAGTAAAGAAATGCTCAAAATTCTCCAAGCCAGGCTTCAGCAGTATGTGAACCATGAACTTCCAGATGTTTAAGCTGGTTTTAGAAAAGGCAGAGGAACCAGAGATCAAATTGCCAACATCCGCTGGATCATGGAAAAAGCAAGAGAGTTCCAGAAAAAGATCTAATTCTGCTTTATTGACTATTCTAAAGCCTTTGGCTGTGTGGATCACAATAAACTGTGGAAAATTCTGAAAGAGATGGGAATATCAGACAACCTGACCTGCCTCTTGAGAAACCTGTATGCAGGTCAGGAAGCAACAGTTAGAACTGGACATGGAACAACAGACTGATTCCAAATAGGAAAATGAGTACGTCAAGGCTGTATATTGTCACCCTGCTTATTTAACTTATATGCAGAGTACATCATGAGAAACGCTGGGCTGGAAGAAGCACAAGCTGGAATCAAGATTGCCGGGAGAAATATCAATAACCTCATATATGCAGATGACACCACCCTTATGGCAGAAAGTGAAGAGGAACTAAAGAGCTTCTTGATGAAAGTGAAAGAGGAGAGTGAAAAAGTTGGCTTAAAGCTCAACATTCAGAAAACTAAGATCATGGTACCCGATCCCATCACTTCATGGCAAATAGATGGGGAAACAGTGGAAACAGAGGCTGACTATTTTTTGGGGCTCCAAAATCACTGCAAATGGTGATTGCAGCCATGAAATTAAAAGACGTTTACTCCTTGGAAGGAAAGTTATGACCAACCTAGACAGCATATTAAAAAGCAGAGACATTATTTTGCCAACAAAGGTCTGTCTAGTCAAGGCTATGGTTTTTCCAGTAGTCATGTATGGATGTGAGAGTTGGACTATAAAGAAAGCTGAGTGCAGAAGAATTGATGCTTTTGAATTGTGGTGTTGGAAAAGACTCTTGAGAGTCCCTTGGACTGCAAGGAGATCCAAGTAGTCCATCCTAAAGGAAATCAGTCCTGGGTGTTCATTGGAAGGACTGAAGTTGAAGCTGAAACTCCAATACTTTGGCCACCTGATTTGAAGAGCTGACTCATTTGAAAAGACCCTAATGCTGGGAAAGATTGAGGGCAGGGAGAGAAGGGGATGACAGAGGATGAGACAGTTGGATGGCATCACCAACTCAATGGACATGAGTTTGGGTAAACTCTGGGAGCTGGTGATGGACAAGGAGGCCTGGTGTGTTGCGGTTCAGGGGGTTGCCAAGAGTCGGACATGACAGAGCGCCTGAACTCTGAAGGTTGAGTTATAAGATATTGTCAATACTCTAATTTTTGACAAAGAAAACTCTCAGTTTTTAACATGACTCGGCTTTATGTAATGAAACCCATGTATTCATCACACAGGTTCAGTGATTACCAATTAGAGTCTTGTTTCATCTGTATTCTATCTACTTTGACCTCTTCTCCAGGATTATTTCAGAGCAGATTTTATATATCACATGATTTCAGTACAACTCTAAAAAGACAAGTTCTTTTTAAAAGCATAAGCATAATCCCATTAGTGTACTTTAAAGTATTAATAATAATTATATTATCAAATTATAATTTTATTAAAATATAAAATATCCAATTAATACTCAAATTAACTGAATTGCCTCATGATTTTTTAATAATTTTCTCACATTAGAATCCAAATAATATCCCTATATTCCAATTGGTTGATAGCTGCTTAAAGTCCTTTCTAACCTATAGGATTTTTTTTTTGTTTCCCCTCTTGTATGTGATTCTTGGAATTTATTTGATGAAGAAATGGTCTGGATTTTGCTGATTGCATTTGTGTGTTATTGTTTCAAATATGCTTCTTGTAAGTTATAATTATAAATTGATGTGTAGATCTAGATACTTGATCAAGTCCTGGGTTCATTTTTTGGGGAAAGGATACTTTATAGTGATGTTGTGGAGTGTCCTGAGGAGGTTCATACTTTTTTTTTCAGCTTTATTGACACATAATTGACTAATAAAATTGTAATATGTTTAAGTACACAAAGTGAGACTTCTTCACTTTGGTTCTTCACAGTGATTAAGACAGCGTGCTTCCAATGAAGGGGGCATGGGTTCGATTCCTGCTTAGGGAACTAAGATCCCATATGTCATGCAGTGTGGCCAAAAATAAATAAACAAGTAAAGTAAGAATGAAAAGTTTGAATTAAAAAAAATACAGGAAGCAATAATTTTATATGCATATACATTGTGAAGGGCTTTCCTAGTAGCTCAGCTGGTAAAGAATCCACCTGCAATGCAGGAGACCTGGGTTCCATGCCATCCTCTGGAGGAGGGCATGGTAACCCACTCCAGTATTCTTGTCTGGAGAGTCCCCGTGGACAGAGGAACCTGGTGGTCTACAGTCTATGAGTGGTCAAAGAGTCTGTCATGACTGAAGACTAAGCACAGCATAGCACTGCACATTGTGAAAGGATTTCCACTACCAAGTTAATTAACATACCCATCACCTCACATATCCCCCCACCCTTTTCTTAGATTCTAAATGTAAATTATACCATGAAGTAGTTTTTTTTTTTTCTCATTTCATTTAGCATAATGCCTTCCAGGTGCATTTTTTTTGGGTCACAAATGGTAGGATTTCCTTCTTTTACAAGACTAAATAATGTTCTATTGGACATATATACACCACATTTTCTTTATCTTTTCATCTGTCTATGGGCACTCTTTTCATACCTTGACTATTGCAAATAATGCTGCAATAAACATGAAAATACTGAAATTTCCTCGAGATGGTTTCATTTCCTTTGGATGTATTCTCAGAAGTGGAATTTATGTATTATATGTTAGGTCTACTTTTCATCCTGAATTAGGGTCTGTGCTGGACTTTCATTGTAAAGAATCTGCCTGCAAGGCGGGAGACCTGGGTTTGATTCCTGGGTTGGGAAGATCCCCTGGAGAAGGAAATGGCAACCCACTCCAGTAGTCTTGTCTGGAGAATCCCATGGACAGAGGAGGCTGGCGGGCTACGGTCTATGGGGTCGTAAGAGTCAGACATGACTTAGCAACTAAACCACCACACCACCAGGGTGTGTGTTACATCTAATGATTGACATCATCGTTTTTTAAATACAAATTTATTTATTTTATTTTTTTAATTTTTTTATTTTTTTCCAATTTTTCCTTATATTTTATTTCATTCTATCTCTCTTTTTTTTTTCTCTAATTTTATTTTATTTTTAAACTTTACATAATTGTATTAGTTTTGCCAAATATCAAAATGAATCCACCACAGGTATACATGTGTTCCCCATCCCGAACCCTCCTCCCTCCTCCCTCCCCATACCATCCCTCTGGGCCGTCCCAGTGCACCAGCCCCAAGCATCCAGCATCATGCATCGAACCTGGACTGGCAACTCGTTTCCTACATGATATTTTACATGTTTCATTGCCATTCTCCCAAATCTTCCCACCCTCTCCCTCTCCCACAGAGTCCATAAGACTGTTCTATACATCAGTGTCTCTTTTGCTGTCTCGTACACCGGGTTATTGTTACCATCTTTCTAAATTCCATATATATGCGTTAGTATACTGTATTTATGTTTTTCCTTCTGTCTTACTTCACTCTAATTGGAGGCTAATTACTTTACAATATTGTATTGGTTTTGCCATACTTCAACATGAATGTGCCCTGGGTATCCATGTGTTCCCCATCCTAAACCCCCCTCCCACCTCCCTCCCCGTACCATCCCTCTGGGTCATCCCAGTGCACCAGCCCCAAGCATCCTGTATCCCGCATCAAACCTGGACTGACGTCATCTTTATACAAGGAAGGAGGGGTAGGTTTGAGGCACACAGACACACAGAGAAGGGTCATGTGAAGATAAACAGATTTAGGATTTATATAGCCCCAAGCTGAGGAACACCAAGGGTTTCCTGCTGCACTACTATTTTTCATAGCACCCGAAATTTTACATTTCCGCCCATAAAAGTTATTTTTTTCTCTTTGTGTGTTCTGTTTGGTTGTTTTCGTCTGTTTGTTTTTATAACAGCCATCCTAATGGGTGTGAAATTTCATTGGGGTTGATTTGCATTTCATGTGGAGTGCCTTTTCACATGCTTACTGGTCATTTGTACATTCTCTTTGGAGAAATGTCTGTTTAAGTCCTTGCCCCATCTTTAATTGAGTGTTTAGCTTGTTATTGTTGTTGACATGTAGGAATTCTTTATGTGTTCTAGATATTAATTCCTTAGTAGATCTATGGTTTACAAATGTCTTCTCCTATTCCATGAGCTGTCTTTTTATTTTGTTCATAGGGCCCTTTGACATTCAGAAGCTTTAAATTTTGTTAAAAATTTTTATTGGAGTATAGTTGGTTTACAATATCATGTAAGTTTCAAGTATACAGCAAAGTGAATCTTATATGTATGCATATATCCACTCCTTTTTTCATTCTTTTACCATGAAGGTCCTTACAGAGTACAGTTCCCTGTGTGATAGGTCCTTATTAGCTGTCTATTTTATATATAGTAGTGTATATATATCAATCCAAATCTTCCAGTTTATTCCCTGCCACTTACGCCCTGGTAACCATAAGTTTGATTTCTATATCTGTAACTTTATTTCTGTTTTGTGAATAAGTTCATTTGTACCTTTTTTTCCCCCAAGATTTCACATATAAGCCATATCATACGATATTTGTCTTTATTTGTCTGACTGACTTCACTAGGTACTGCAATCTCTACATCCATCCATGTTGCCGCAAATGACATTATTTCATTCTTTTTTATGACTGAGTAAAATTCCATTGTATATCATTGTATATATACCACAACTTCTTTAGTCCTCTGTTGAAGGACATTTAGGTTGACACCAGGGTCAATCTATTGTTAGTATATAGAAATGGAACTGATTTTCATGTACTGCTCTTATATCCTTCATGAACTGTATAGTTTTGCTGAATTTGTAAGTTCCAATAGGTTTTTTTGTGTGGCATCTTCAGGGTTTTTCACCTATAAGATTATGTCATCTATGAACAAACATCATTTTACTTTTTTCTTTCCCAATTTGGATGCCTTTCATTTCTTTTTCTTGTCTAATTGCTCTTTGTAAGAGTTCTAGTGCTATAGTGAAAGAAGTAGTAAAATCAGGCATTTTTGTTTTTTTCCTTATGTTAGAGGAAAAGCTTTTGGTCTTTCATCATTGAGTATGGCAGGACTGATGCTGAAGCTGAAGGTCCTATACTTTGGCCACCTGATGTGAAGACCCAACTCATTGGAAAAGATCATGATACCGGGAAAGATTGAGGGCAGGAGGAGACAGGGGCAACAAAAAGTGAGATGGTTGGATGGCATCACTGTCTCAATGGACAAGAGTTTGAGCAAACTTAGGGAGATAGTGAAGGATAGGGAAGCCTGGCATGCTGCAGTCTACGGAGTCCAAAGAGTCGGACATGACTTAGTGACTGAACATTAAGGATGGGGTGGAGGTGGAGGGGGTCAGGATTGGGGACACACGTACACCCATGGCTGATTCATGTGAATGTATGGCAAAAACCACTACAATATTGTAAAGTAATTAGCCTCCAATTAAAATAAATGAATTAATTTACAAGAAAAAAGAAAAAAAGAACAACAATCCCACTCATGACACCTTGATTACAGTCTATAAGAGAGCTTAAAGCAAAGTCATACTTGGTCCACAGAAATTATGAAATAATAAATGTGTATTATTTTAGCTGAACTACATAGTGTACTTACAACACTTGCAGAATTTATCCAAGATTGAGAAAGGAAAGAAAAACTTAAATGAGAAGTACATAGAGAGACTTCCCTGGTG
The DNA here is from genome assembly GCF_055505025.1 of Bos grunniens. NCBI lineage: Eukaryota > Metazoa > Chordata > Mammalia > Artiodactyla > Bovidae > Bos > Bos grunniens. Next base: position 13,481,050 of record NC_141171.1, read on the forward strand.
GCCCAGTGGTTAAGAATCCGCCTTCCAATGTAGGACTTATGGGTTCGATCCCTTGTCCGGGAGCTAAGATCCCACACGCCTTACAGCCAAAAAATAAAAATGTGAAACAGAAGCAATATTGAAACAAATTCAATAAAGACTTCAAAAATGGTCCACATCAAGAAAACATCTAAAAAAGAAAAGAAAAAAAAGACACGGACAACTCCTAATCCAAACTTGTTTCTGACTGCATATTTAGCTTCCTTCATCTAGCACGCTGTCCTTGCATTATGGCTTTCATGTCCTTCTCACTATCAGTATTTGGTTAATTAAAAATTTTTTTTAAATTGTTATTTCCCCTGCTGCTGCTGCTGTGTGTGTGCTCAGCCAAGTCTGACTTTTTGTGACCCATGGACTACTGTAGCCCACCAGGCTCCTCTGTCCATGGAATTTTCCAGATAAGAATACTGGAGTGGGTTGCCATTTCCTACTCCAGGGGATCTTTCTGTCCCAGGGATTGAATCCAAGTCTCTCTTCTCCTACATCAGCAGGCAGATTCTTTACCACTAGTGCCACCTGTGAAACTTGTTTGGGCTAGTAATGGTTGTTTTGTTTAATTTTATTTTTTTAAAGGAACATCAGTAAACTCTGTTTTGTTTTTAATGTTCAGAGCTTGGAATTTTATCCCATGTATACATTCATGATAATTGAAGGGAAGAGTACCATTTTAAAATTTCTGGCCTCTAAAAGTCATTGCCCTACAATTAGGAGAAAAGAGTTGATAAGCTCTCATGCTATCTTTTTGTAGACATGGGGAAAAGCCTTTACTTTCTCTTGTTTAATGCTTTGTGCCCAGTGCTAAGAAAAATAGCCCTCATGGAATAGATATTTGGTAAATGTCTGTTGAATGAATGAATGAAGCATATATTGGGGTCAACAAATGATTGAAGTTGATATCAGAATGACGAACAAGACAAATCTCTCCCAGAGCTCTGATTTTTATTTATTAACAGGCAGAAAATATTCTGGAAATCTTAGGTTTTTATTGGCTGATGGAACGTCTCCTTCCATAGAGAAAAAGGTGGTTAAATCAGTGCTTTACCTCAAGTTGTATCTATCTGTATCAGAGGGAGAAATATTCATAAAGATTCTATGAGTCCCCATATTGTGATCATTTTTCCTTTTTTTTAAAAAAGGTATTTAAAAAAATGTGGACCATTTTTTAATGTTTTTATTGAATTTGTTACAATATTGCTTCAGTTTTATGTTTTGGTGTTTTGGCCATGAGGCATGTGGGATCTCAGTTCTCTGACCAAGGATTGAACCCACATCTCCTGCATTAGAAGGCGAAGTCCCAACCATCTGACTGCTGGGGAAGTCCCTGTAATCACTTTCAAAGTCACTGGCAATTCAAACCCTCTCCCAGCCAACATGGTAGAATGGTAATTCCTATTCATGTGGCAAGAAAATGGAGGGGAGTTAGGAAGAAAGAGTGCTGTGGTTCAACTTTTACCTGTGTTGTTTGTGTGTGTTTGTGTGTGTGTTATTCTAAAAGGGCATGGCCAGGGACTTCTCTGGTGGGCCAGTAGCAAAGACTCTTTGCTCTCTCTGAAGGGGGTCTGGGTTTGACCCCTGCTTGGGGAACTAGATCCCACATGCCCCAACTAAGACCCAGCACAGTCAAATAAATACATAAATATTAAAAAAATAAATAAAAAGGCATGATCAGATCCATGAGTGCCCCATGGGCAAACTTTAGCGTTTTTAAATTTTGGATTTTATCCATTAGACTATTACCCACCAAGTGCATTTTCACTTTTCTCACATGTACCCTTACTAAGAGAGTACTAAGATGGGACTGCAGCAGGTCTGTTGATTCAACTGATACATTCTAATTTAATTTTCATGAAAGGAAAATACAGAGGCAAACTAGATGTAGGATTCTTAAAGCCATTCTACTAAGGATGACATCAGATTCTTAGCACCTTTTGAAAACTTCTGACCTCTGCAAAGTCACTGTCTGCTTTACTTTAGTTGTAACGCTCCATATGCATAATAGGATTACTCTCTAATAAAGTGAGACTTAATGCTTTCATAGGAGATTTAGAGTGGCTAGATGAGACATAGAAAAGAAACAAAGCGTAGTGTTAGGCACAAGATAAACTCATAATGAGTAGCTCTCATTTCTGGTTTGGGCTTCTCTGGTAACTCAGCTGGTAAAGAATCCGCCTGCAATGCAGGAGACCTGGGTTCAGTCCCTGGGTTGGGAAGATCCCCTGGAGCAGTGCATGGCAACCCATTCCAGTATTTTTGCCTGGAGAATCCCCTTCCCTGGACAGAGGAACCTGGCGGGTTACAGTCCATGGGGTTGCAAAGAGTCAGACGGGACTGAGCAACTAAGCAAAGCACAGCTCATTTCTGGTATAAGCAGTGTTACCACTTGGATACATTCCACAGGCATATATGGCAATTGAGGCATGCCAAACCTTCCCTCTGGTTTAGAGATTTATGATTCAGTTGACTGGTATTTTGCTCTTTGTCTATGAGATATACACCAAAAAATAGTATTTCCTCATTTCCTTAGGGCATGGTCTGAATCTCTTTCTCCCTTGTGTCTTGCACAACTTTTATCCAGCACAAGCCTTCATGCTCCCCATGAAGACAGGATAGGAGTGGGAGGAAGGGGGCTGTACAACTCATCCCCATGCTCCCCGACTTTAGTCCTTGGAAGTCAAGTTAACTGGCTGGTTCTTTGGATTGGTCTTTGGACTGGTTCTTTAGCTTGATCCTAAAGCCCTCAGTACCTGGCACCTCCCACATCATTCAGTGTAACTGGACTTTTAACTTCACAAATGCATGCTTCACTCTTTCTCTTGCTTTCTTACCTTTCCACAAGTTGTTTTGTCTTTCTGAGACGTTCTTTCTCCTCATTTTGCCTGATCAACATATTCTCATCCTTTGGGTTTTTGGATCACCTCTCCTGGAAGACTTCCCCTAAATCTCCCTCAGACTCTGTTGTATGTTCCTATTGGATTCTATCCTTCCTCTCATGTTTATATTCCATTCTACTACAACTAAGTGTACAATATCCTCTCCCACACTCAGCTGTAAACTCCAGACTATTGGGATCTTATCTCTCCTGCTCATATTTCCATGAGCAGCATTTACATCCAGCCCAGAATATGTACTTAATAAATATTTGTTGAGTGTTCAATGGTTTCAAAACCAGGGTAAACCCAAGCTGGTAGGGCTATGCTGATCTTCTGGGTGATAGCATGAGGTTTACCTAAAAAACACCCTTTTTGGTTTCAGTATTGGAGAAAATGGGCTTCCCTGGTGGCTCAGTGGTTAAGAATCTGCCTGCAATGCAGGAGATGCAGGAGATGCAGGTTTGATCCCTGGGTAGGGAAGATCCCCTGGAGAAGGAAATGGCAACCCACTCCAATATTCTTGACAGAAAAATCCCACAGAGGGAGGAGCCTGGTGGGCTACAGTCCATGTTGTCACAAAGAGTCAGATGCCACTGAGTGCGTGCACATGCACTCACACACACACACACACACACACTTGAGAAAATAGTTATAGGACCCTCCTGATGTTCCCTTTTAAACTTCTGCAATTCAAAATTCAGAATGGCTGCACTTCCAACTCTTGTAATTCCATACACTTCTCCAGGACCCTAGATTTTGAGGTCCTGCCCCTAGGAAGCTCCCAGATGACCTTGTGGTCATGAATATGAGATGATTTTTTTTTCTCATGAGATTCCTTAAGGCCCTCTTTAGGTCTCTGTTCCTCAAGCTGTAGATAAAGGGCTTTAGCATGGGGGTGACGGCAGTGTACATCACACCAGAGGCTTTCTCCTTCATGGCTGTGTAGACATATGAAGGACACAGACCCCAAAGGTAGTCATATAAAGGAGGGCAACCACAGAGAGGTGGGAGCTACAGGTGGAAAAGGTTTTCCTCCTGCCTTCTGCAGAGGGCAACTTCATGATAGCCACAATAATTTGAACGTAGGCAGCCAGAATGCAAATGAAAGGCATGGCTATGACCATCCCTATCACAATGAGCACAAAAATCTTGTTCACAGAGGTGTCAGTGCACGAAAGTCTGAAGAGCGGGGTGAGGTCACAGAAGTAGTGAGGCAACCCAGTATTGCCACAGAAAACCAGACGGGCCATCAGGAGGATGTGGGTGAGGGAGATGAAGCCAGAAAATACCCACGGGCCTCCAACCAGCAGGACACAGAGGCGTGGGCTCATGATACTATAGTGTAAGGGGTGACATATAGCCATGAACCTATCATAAGCCATCACAGCTATTAAGACACTGTCCATGATGCCAAAGAAATGAAAGAAGTACATTTGTGTCAGGCAGCAGGAATAAGAGATGGACTTGCTCTTGATTTGGATGCTCACCAGCATCTTGGGGACAGTGTCAGTGGCCAAGCAGAAATCAACCAAGGAGAGATTGGCCAAGAAGAAATACATGGGGGTGTGGAGGTGGAAGTCTGTGCTGATGGCCAGGATGATCAACAGGTTCCCCACTACAGTGACCACATACATGCAGAGAAACAGAGCAAAGAGGAGAGTCTCCTGTTCTGGCTTTTCTGAAAGTCCCAGGAGGATAAACTCAGAGGAGTTGGTTTGGTTGTCTGGTTCCATGGGTATGATTCTTCTGGAAGTATTGAAAAGGGAAAGTTACCTGAATGCTAGGACAATTATTCTGGCAGATTAAATAATTTTATTCCAAGTGTATTCAGTCAGTTCAATTGCTCAGTTGTGTCTGACTCTTTGAGACCCCATGTACTGCAGCACACTAGGCTTCCCTGTCCATCACCAATTCCTGGAGCTTACTCAAACTCATATCCATTGAGTCGGTGATGCCATCCAACCATCTCATCCTCTGTTGTCCCCGTCTCCTCCCACCTTCAATCTTTTCCAGCATCAGGGTCTTTTCCAATGAGTTAGTTCTTTGAATCAAGTGGCCAAAGTATTGGAGTTTCAGCTTCAGCATTAGTCCCTCCAATGAATAGTCAGGACTTACTTCCTTTAGATGGACTGGTTGGATCTTCTTGGAGTCCAAGGGACTCTCAAGAGTCTTCTCCAATACCACAGTTTAAAAATATCAATTCTTCAACATTCAGCTTTCTTTATAGGCTAACTCTCACATCCATACATGACTACTGGAAAAACCATAGCTTTGACTAGACAGACTTTGTTGGCAAAGTAATGTATCTTGCTTTTTAATATGCTGTCTAGATTGGTCATAGCATTTCTTTTGAGGAGCAAGCATCTTTTAATTTTATGGCTGCAGTCACCATCTGCAGTGATTTTGGAGCCCCCCAAAATAAAGTCTGCCACTGTTTCCACTGGTTCCCTATCTATTTGCCATGAAGTGATGGGACCAGATGCTATAATCTTAATTTTCTGAATGTTGAGTTTTAAGCCAACTTTTTCACTCTCCTCTTTCACTTTCATCAAGAGGCTCTTTAGTTCCTCTTCACTTTCTGCCATAAGGGTGGTGTCATCTGCATATATGAGGTTATTGATATTTCTTCTGGCAACCTTGATTCCAGCTTGTGCTTCAATCAGCCCAGTGTTTCTCAAGATGTACTCTGCATATAAGTTAAATAAGCAGGGTGACAATATACAGCCTTGACGTACTCCTTTTCCTATTTGGAATCAGTCTGTTGTTCCATGCCCAGTTCTAACTGTTGCTTCCTGACCTGCATACAGGTTTCTCAAGAGGCAGGTCAGGTGGTCTGGTATTCCCATCTCTTTCAGAATTTTCCACAGTTTGTTGTGATCCACATAGTCAAAGGCTTTGGCATAGTCAATAAAGCAGAAATAGATGTTTTTCTGGAACTTTCTTGCTATTTCGATGATCCAACAGATGTTGGCAATTTGATCTTTGGATCCTTTGCCTTTTCTAAAACCAGCTAGAACACCTGGAAGTTCATGGTTCATGTACTGTTGAAACCTGGCTTGGAGAATTTTAAGCATTACTTTACTAGCGTGTGAGATGAATGCAATTGTGCGGTAGTTTGAACAGTCTTTGGTATTTCCTTTCTTTGTGATTGGAATGAAAACTGACCTTTACTATTTCCTTAATAGTATATACACAAACAGAACCAATGTTAAATAGGCCATACATAAAATTAGCCCTTAGTGTGTGCATTTGTAGGGTACATTCACCATAGTACCGCATGTATATATACAGGTAATATATATCTACCCGTATATGGAAACTACATTTTTGAGCTTAAATGTAGTATCAATTAGGAGAGGGGTAAAGCAGTGCCTTTAAATATAGATTTAAAAAAAAGAACTATAATACAATAACAATAAAAAATATGTTGAGGTAGGGTACTTGAAATTAATGTGAGCCAAGAAATGTTCAGGGAGAAGGTCAGTGTAAAGAATTATTCACAGCAAAAAGTTTTTCACTTCTGAGCCTTGCTCCTCAAGAATCTGAACTGCCCTGTGATCACATGAGAGTAAAAGAATTTGACTAATGAGAAGCTTTGGATATTGAACCCCCAAGAGACAGAGAGACTGCAAATAAGTCTGCCTTTGACCACCCCACTCAAAAGCCCTCCCAGGTCATGTGAAACACACCTGACGCTAGTCACAAGGACCATCATTTTTGCCCAGGAGCCCGGTGCTTCACTGTCTTTCTGTGCTACTTGAATGGACCCAGAGCCTCCATTTTTCCTCCTTCACATCCAGGGAAGAACTGAATGTCATCACTTAGTGTTGGCACCATGCGCTTTGGAGTCCTCTGTTTCATGTTCTGCAAATAGGGACGGGCATTTGTTTAGCAGTCGATCTGGGGGCAGCTATGAGGTGAGTTCCTGAAGAAGATGAGCAGAGCTGGGTTACCTGGGAGGGGCTGCTAATGGCCCATCAATCTCCCTGGTCTATTTCCTTGTACCTTTGCACTTATGTGTGACTGTCTCTCATTCTGCTGATCTACTCTGATCCCAAAGTCCAGGGACTTTTTCCATCCTCAAGATTAATCTGCTTGCTCAACCTGAAGAATGTTCTAAACTTCTCTTACATGCCCTTTATTACTTTGTCAAGGGGCAGAGGGGTGCACCCAGCTTCTGCTTTCCTTCCCATTGCTGGCTCATGATACCACTTTATAGAAGAAAAGTTAGTATTGAAAATATTTCATGATTATGAATAATCTAAGAAAGAAGAGGTGGACAATGAAGCAGATCCCAGTCTACTGGTTTCTCTTTAGCAATGTATGAAATATCTTAAAGTGCAGAGCGCCATAGAATACATAAGCATCTATCCATGCTTCCAGGATTAGTAAAATTTTTGTTTTCTCATCAGAGCTCTTTTATTTATCTATTTTATTTTTGGCTGTGCTGGGTCTTTGTTGCTTCTTGGGCTTTTCTCTGGTTGCAGAAGCAGGGGCTATTGTCTAGTTGTGGGGCTTGGACTTCTCATTGCAGTGGCTTCTCTTATAGAGAATGGGCTTCAGGGTGCACAGGCTTTAACACTTCTGGTTCCTGGCTCTAGAGCACAGGCTCGATAGTTGTGGCACACAGGCTTGGTTGCTCCTTGGCATGTGGCATCTTCCTGGACCAGTGATTGAACCCGTGTCTCCTGCCTGCTGCATTGGCAGGAAGATTCTTTACCACTGAGCCACCAGAGAAACCCCAGAGTTCTTTTATTAAATTAACAAAAATGTGAATAAATAAAATCTATCTTTTTTTAAATTTTATTTTATTTTTAAACTTTACATAATTTTATTAGTTTTGCCAAATATCAAATTGAATCCGCCACGTTCACTTTCATCCCCAGAGGCAACCACAATCTTGAATTTGGTTGTTCTCCATGTGTTATTTAAAATTGTTTTACACATTTCGTGTGTGTGTTTGGGTGTAAAAGGCAATAATGATAGTGCCCCACTATAGGAAAAAGGATAATTTAAATAGTGATGTAATAAGACATAGAAGCAAGGTAAGATAGTTAATGAACCAGAAAAAGCTGTACCAAGACATTAAACACTATTTTAAAATGCAAAATTCCATGTACAATGTGTAAAGAGTAAATGCAGAACAAGAATATAATTTATGAGTACTTAGTCATCATATTAAAATCAGAGGAGAATAGTGAACACCAAGTTCATTATCATGATTCCCTTTGGGAATGAAAAATAATTGAGGATATGAAAAAAAAATTCTTTAAAATATCTACCTCAAATTATGGCAATATATTTTAACTTAGTGGTCCTTAGCGGGTGGACTTTGTTATCTGTACTTTTTTATGCTTGCAATGTTTCATAATAAGAATTGAACTTTTAATATTTTGTTATTTTAAAGCATTTAAATTGTATTGTGATATAGATGTCTTTAGGGGCAAATTCTTTCTCTGAACTTTTTATTTGGGTTGATATATCGAAGTCTAACTTATTCACTTTAATTGTGACATGTTTTATCATGTGTCCATGAGAAAGGAGCATTAATCACTGATGTCATTTGAATTATGCACTCCTTTTTCTCCGGGGTTTCCCTGGTGGCTCAGATGGTAAAGGGTCTGCCTGCAATTTGGAGATGTAGGTTTGATCCCTTGGTCAAGAAGATTCCCTGGAGTAGGAAATGGCAACCTACTCCAGGATTTTTGCCTGGGGAATTCCTGTTTCTCTATCTAAGCAAGATTCCCAACAGGAGTTTCAGCGTATCCATTTTTCCCTGAAAATTACAGTTATCATGCTAAAGATACTCTTCCTTTCTCCTCTCTTCCTTTGTCTTACTCTTCCAATTACTTTTCTTCTATAATAAACCATGCCTGGTGGTGCCACTCGTGTCCATTGCAGAAACAAATCACAATAAGTAATATTAAGAGTGTCTTGTATATAAAACACTGTACTTGTGACTTTTGTCTGCTCATCCTTCCTGCATTCCCGTAAGGTTTCATGATGGTTCTTATTGTCCAAATGGGATTGGGGCTTCTCCCACAGTTGAAAAAATTTCCTCGTTTACAGAGCAAGTGCTGGAGACATAATTAAACTCAGGAGCAACTGAGTCAAAATCTTTAGTGATGCTGTTACAGTTGCTGCTGCTTCTGCTAAGTCGCTTCAGTCATGTCCGACTCTGTGCGACCCCATAGACGGCAGCCCACCAGGCTCCCCTGTCCCTGGGATTCCCCAGGCAAGAATACTGAAGTGGGTTGTCATTTCCTTCTCCAATGCATAAAATGAAAAATCAAAGTGAAGTCACTCAGTCGTGTCCAACTCTTAGTGACCCCATGGACTGCAGCCTACCAGGCTCCTCCGTCCATGGGATTTTCCAGGCAAGAGTACTGGAGTGGGGTGCCATTGCCTTCTCCAGTTACAGTTGCTAGCTTTTATAATTTAATGTTAAGAGCACATATTTTGTCATTGTTGAAGCAGAGTTTACCGAGGGCCAATCAGTTCCAAATATCAGTATCCTGATGAGCTATTCGAGGTTTTCCAGGTGGCTCAGCGGTAAAGAATCTGCTTGCCAGTTCAGGAGACATGGGTTCAATCCCTGGGTCAGGAAAATCCCTTGTAGAAGGAAATGGCAACCTACTCCAGTGTTTTGCCTGGGAAATCCCATGGACAGAGGAACCTGGCAGGCCAAAATCACAGAGTTGGACACAACTTAGCGACTAAACACAACAATTAAACTCAGAGTGAGTTTAGTTACGACAATGGAGCTATTCCTGTCATAAACTTTTTCTAAAACATCGGTTCACCAGAATATTTGAGATAATCATTGATGCACCCAGGACACAGTCAAATACCTCTTGCATGTTTCAGGTGAACCAACGGTTATATTCTTAGGAACTCACCATAACACAGAAAGTTGGAATGCTCTTGAGTTCATCCTGATATATAAAGGATTGTTTTGGGAGCAAGTGGGCAAGGCTTCCTGACCTAGACATAGATGGGGCACTTACAGTCATAGAAGAAAGATGTTCTGAAGTGCCATGCTAATTTTCCACATTTCTTTTCCTAATATTGTCAGTTTTTATACAACAGAGACAGATGTGCCCCCAACAAAAGCAATATGGAACCAATCATATTGCTGAGTTTGATTATTTCCGTGTGTATGCTCAGTCGTGTCTGACTCTTTGTGACCATGTGGGCTTTAACCGGCCAGGCTCCTCTGTCCATGGAATGTTCCAGGCAAGAATAATGGAGTAGCTTGCCATTTCCTACTCCAGGGGATCTTCCCGATCCAGGGATCAAACCCGGTTCTCCCACATTGCAGGCAGATTCTTTACTGTCTGAGCCACCAGGACGCCCAATTATTTCCATGAAAGTGAAAGTGTTAGTCACTCTGTCCTGTCTGACTCTTTTCAACCCCATCTGAACCACCAGGGAAGCCCCATAGTCTACCATAAAAAGAAGGAAATGAACGCAGGGACAGATCTCACTGGCTGGGCTACAATGGAAGGAAAAACAAAAAAGAAGAGGAGAAAGAGATTTACAAGTAATTGTCCATTAATGGAGATAACGGACATCTCTTAAACTTGTTAGTTTAAGATCTCCAGGGGATCTTCCCAGCCCAGGGATTGAACCAGGGTCTCCTGCATTGCAGGCAAATTCTTTACCATCTAAGCAGCTATATGCATACATAAATCCCCTCCTTCTCGACCCTCTCCCACCACACCCATCCTATAGCATCCTTCTAGGTTATTACAGAGCACCGAGCTGAGCTCCCTGTGCTACACAGCCAGATCCCACTAGCCAGTTACTTTACACATTGTAGTGTATGAATGCCAGCGCTACTCTCCCAATTCTTCCCGCCTTCCCCTTCCCCCACTGTGTCCACATGTCCTTTCTCTACATCTGCATTTCTATTCCTGTCCTTCACATAGGTTTGTGTATACCATTTTTCTAGATTCCATACATGTGCATTAATATACAACATTTGTTTTTCTCTTTCTGACTTACTTCACTCTGTATAACAAGGTCTAAGTTCATCCACCTCACAATAACTGACTCAAATTCATTCCTTTTTATGGCTGAATAATATTTCATTGTGTATATGTACTACAACTTCTTTATCCATTCATCTATTGATGGACATATAGGTTGCTTCCATGTCCTGGCTATTGTAAATAGTGCTGCATTAAACATTGGGGCACATGTGTCTTTTTTTAAATAATGGTTTTCTCTGGGTATACTGGGGCTTCCCTGGTGGCGCTAATGGTAAAGAACCCACCTGCCAATACAGGAGACATTAAGAGATGCAGGTTCGATCCCTGAGTCAGGAAGATCCCCTGGAGAAGAGCATGGCAACCCACCCACTCCAGTATTCTTGTCTGGAGAATCCCAAGGACAGAAGAGCCTGGTGCGCTACAGTTCATGGGGTCGCAGAGTCAGACATCACTGAAGTGACTTAGCACTCATGCATGCAGAGTATAATAAGCCATTTTTACTGATTATATGTTAAGTTCCACAGTTATCAAGGTTTCCAGGTATCTGAATGTAGGATTCTTACTTTGCTTTTTCTATTTTAAGACTGATTGACAATTGTCTCCCTCTTCCTACTGTTGTTGTAGCAATTCTTCTGTCAAGCAGACTGGACACTTGTGTTGGGAGATTTTATCTTCCTCACTCCAGGACTGTGCTTTAACACGCCAACAGATTGTTGCTTTTTAGTTAATTTTGCCTTCATTTAAAAAATGCCATGCACTTTCTATTTCCTGCAATTCTTCTTTTTTGGAATATATAAGTAATCTCATCATATTATATGTTAAATACTCTTGGGAGAAAAGAGAGTCTCATTCACATAATAGCTTATGTTTTCAAGTAGCATATTCTTTTTTTTTTTAAAGAATATTTATTTATTTTGGGGTACACTGAGTCTTCACTGCTGCACACAGCCTTTCTCTAGTCGCAGCAAGTAGGGGCTACTCTCTGTTGCTGTGCACAGGCTTCTCATTGTCGTCGGCTTCTCCTGTTGCAGGGCACAGATTCTAGAGCATGGGCTCTGTAGTTGTGGTGCACGGGCTTCGTTGCTCTGCAGCATGTGGGATCTTCCCAGACCAGGGATCGTACCCAAGTCCCCTGCATTGGCAGGTGGATTCTTAACCACTGGACTCCCAAAGTCCTCAAGTATCATATTCTAATCTTGATCTCAGGTTCTGAGTGTGGACTCTTTCCTGTTGCTGTCACATCTGGATACCACCCTTGTGGTCAGATGTTAGAAGAGTTTCAAAATCAGGGTAAGGATTTATTAGGTGGAAGTTTTCAAAGGCAAGTGATGGAATTTGGTCAACCCTTCCTGATACATAAATCTGTACTCCCCGACGCTTGCATCACCCAGTGGCGGGAGTTCAATTCTAAAGTCTGGAAACCTGAGTGCGAATCACTTCACCAGCTCTTGCTGGAGTGCCAAGTATTTTGCATCCATACCTCATACTGTCATCTCACTTTACCTTTATCTTTCCATGGGGCCATAGATAAACAGGAGGATGTTAGAAGAACCTGATTCATAGGTCAACAGAGAATAAAATTAGTTAGAATGACATATTGACAATGTACGAGATTTGCCATAGTACCTCCTTGCCAAGATTTGGTATTGATTCGTATCATTTTTTTTTTCATGTTTACCAATTTTGTGCTTAGTTGCTCAGTCACGTCAGACTCTTTGTGACCCTATGGACTGTAGCCCTCCAGGCTCCTCTGTCCATGGAACTTTTGAGGCAAGAACACTGGAGCAGGTTGCCATTTCCTATTCTAAGGGATCTTTCCGACATAGGGATCGAACCCACGTCTCTTGCATCTCTTGCACTGGCAGGTGGATTCTTTGCTACTAGTGTCACCTGGGAAGCCCCCTTACCAACTGTATTGAAGTATAGTTATAGTACATCACCCACTGTAAGCGTATATGTCCATGATTTCAGTAAATTTATAGAGTTGTGCGATTATCAGCATAATCCAGTTTTAGAACATTTCCATCACTTGGAAAAAGCTCCCTCATTGCCTTTCACAGTTAATGTTCACTCCCACCCTTACAGTTTGACCAATACTTTTCTGCTTTCTGTCTCTATAAACTTGTCTTATGGGGACATTTCATATAGATGGAATCACATAATACGTAGTTTTTTGTCTCTATCTTCTTTCACTTAGCATGAAAGGTTCCCATTCATTCATAACATGTATCAGCAATTTGTCCCCTTTAACTGCTTCATGGTATTCCATTGTTAATGATATTCCATTGTATGGAAATACTTTTTTCCCCCTCCATTCTTCAGTTAATGGGCATTTGGATTCCTTCTACTTTTCACTACGGTGAATGATGTTATGAGCATTTGTATATGTAAATGTCTATGTGAACACATGTTTGCATTTCTCTTGGGTAAATGCCTAGGCATGAGACTGCTAAGTCATATAGTATTTGTTCTTTTTTTTTTTTTCTCTTTCTGTCTTTTTTTTTTCTAATTTTATTTTATTTTTAAACTTTACATAATTGTATTAGTTTTGCCAAATATCAAAATGAATCCGCCACAGGTATACATGTGTTCCCCATCCCGAACCCTCCTCCCTCCTCCCTCCCCATACCATCCCTCTGGGTCGTCCCAGTGCACCAGTCCCAAGCATCCAGCATCGTGCATCGAACCTGGACTGGCAACTCGTTTCCTACATGATATTTTACATGTTTCAATGCCATTCTCCCAAATCTTCCCACCCTCTCCCTCTCCCACAGAGTCCATAAGACTGTTCTATACATCAGTGTCTCTTTTGCTGTCTCGTATACAGAGTTATTGTTATCATCTTTCTAAATTCCATATATATGCGTTAGTATACTGTATTTATGTTTTTCCTTCTGGCTTACTTCACTCTGTATAATAGGCTCCAGTTTCATCCACCTCATTAGAACTGATTCAAATGTATTCTTTTTAATGGCTGAGTAATACTCCATTGTGTATATGTACCACAGCTTTCTTATCCATTCATCTGCTGATGGACATCTAGGTTGCTTCCATGTCTTGGCTATTATAAACAGTGCTGCGATGAACACTGGGGTACACGTGTCTCTTTCCCTTCTGGTTTCCTCAGTGTGTATGCCCAGCAGTGGGATTGCTGGGTCATAAGGCAGTTCTATTTCCAGTTTTTTAAGGAATCTCCACACTGTTCTCCATAGTGGCTGTACTAGTTTGCATTCCCACCAACAGTGTAAGAGGGTTCCCTTTTCTCCACACCCTCTCCAGCATTTATTATTTGTAGACTTTTGGATCGCAGCCATTCTGACTGGTGTGAAATGGTACCTCATAGTGGTTTTGATTTGCATTTCTCTGATAATGAGTGATGTTGAGCATCTTTTCATGTGTTTGTTAGCCATCTGTATGTCTTCTTTGGAGAAATGTCTATTTAGTTCTTTGGCCCATTTTTTGATTGGGTCGTTTATTTTTCTGGAGTTGAGCTGTAGGAGTTGCTTGTATATTTTTGAGATTAGTTGTTTGTCGGTTGCTTCATTTGCTATTATTTTCTCCCATTCTGAAGGCTGTCTTTTCACCTTGCTAATAGTTTCCTTTGATGTGCAGAAGCTTTTAAGGTTAATTAGGTCCCATTTGTTTATTTTTGCTTTTATTTCCAATATTCTGGGAGGTGGGTCATAGAGGATCCTGCTGTGATGTATGTCGGAGAGTGTTTTGCCTATGTTCTCCTCTAGGAGTTTTATAGTTTCTGGTCTTACGTTTAGATCTTTAATCCATTTTGAGTTTAGTATTTGTTCTTAAATTTTTAAGAAATTTTTTGTGGCTGTACTATTTTGTATTCTCAGCAACTCCAGTTTCTCCACTTAGTAGTGTCTGCTTTATTATAATAATAATAATTAATATTATTAGAGTCTATCTAATGGGTGTCGTAGTGGCATCTCACTGAAGCTTCATTTGCATTTTCCTAATGACTGATATACAGCACATTTTTATGTAATTTTTTGACCATTCATGTATCTTTTTTTGAGAAACATCTATTAAGAATATTGTCCATTTTAAAAATTTGAGTTACTTGTCTTTATTATTCAGTTGTAAGAGTGCTTTAAATTTTTTAATATAAGCTCTTTATCAAACAGTTGCAGAAAGAATTCGTGAGAATGAGAAAAGTGCTGAAAAATATGCCTCACACTAGAACCCTGTGCTGGTGGTAGTGTGAGCAGTTAATAATACATTTATTTCAGTGATACCTGTTAATGCCATTATTAACTACAATGCTTATAGCACAGTTTTGTGATAAGAATTCAATGAGGCATAAATGGAAAGGGAGAAGAAAGGATAGAATTTGATGACCATTGAAAAGGGAGTGGTTGAACTGAGTTTTGGACATGAATTCCCAGAGCACTGAGAGAACACAGATGAGTCAGGCCATCATTTTCCCCATTAAATGTGCTGGGTCTGCACGAGCACGTGAACGAGTTGATTTTCTAGTCCTGCATTGATCTGGGCTCCAGAAGACTGGTCTTCAAAGTAAAACCTAATCCAGCAGCAACAACATTTAGAAATTTGTTAGAAAGGCAGATTTTGAGTCCCATGCCCAATCTTCTGAAATTCATATTCTGAATTTCATATTCTGGGGCCAGCAATATGGGTTTGGACAGACGCTCCAGTGGATTTTGATGCAAGAAACAGTTTGAAAAACTCTACTTTAAAGCCCATGTTTAATATGCATATGGTTTGTGTGTGTGTGTGTTATTTTATTTTTGGGCTTCCCAGGTGGCTCAGTTGGTAAAGAATCTGCCTGCAATGCAGGAGGCCTGGGTTCTATCCCTGTGTTGGGAAGATCTTCTGGAGAAGGGAAAGGCTACCCACTCCAGTATCCTGGCCTGAAGAATGCCATGGACTGTATAGCCCAAGGGATTCCAAAGAGTTGAACACGACTGAGTGATTTTCACTTCACTATTTTATTTTTAAAATTTTTATTAGGGACTCGTTTCATACATGATATTATACATGTTTCAATGCCATTCTCCCAAATCTCCCCACCCTCTCCCTCTCCCACAGAGTCCACAAGACTGATCTATACGAGTCGCCAGTCCAGGTTCGATGCACAATACTGGATGCTTGGGGCTGGTGCACTGGGATGATCCAGAGGGAGGGTATGGGGAGGGAGGAGGGAGGAGGGAGGAGGGTTCAGGATGGGGAACACAGGTATACCTGTGGCGGATTCATTTCGATATTTGGCAAAACTAATACAATATTGTAAAGTTTAAAAACAAAATAAAATAAAAAAATTTTATTGGGGTATAGCTGATTTACAATGTTGTGTTAGTTTCAGGAGGTGTACAGCAAAGTAAATTAGTTATACATATATTCATTCTTTTAAAAAATATTTATTTACTTATTTATTTTTGGCTGTACCAGGCCTTAGTTACAGCACACAGGCTTTAGTTATGTGGTGAGGGTTCCAGGGTGCGAGGACTCAGTAATTGTGGGGCATGGGCTCAGTAGTTGTGTCTTGGGGGCTTAGTGATCCAGGGGCATATGGGATCTTAGTTCCCCAACAAGGGTTTGAACCCATGTCCTATGCATTGGAAGGTGGATTCTTCACCACTGGACCATCAAGCGGAGTCCCTATCCACTTTTTTTTTTTTTAGGATTCTTTTCCCATATAGTCATTACAGAGTACTGAGTAGAGTTTCCTGTGCTATACAGTAGATCCTTATTAGTTATCTATTTTTATGTATAAATATATATCATTTATCTATCTATAAAATAGATACTAGTTTATATAAAATAATGTGTATATTCCTGGAGAAGGAAATGGCAACCCACTCCAGTATTCTTGCCTGGAGAACCTCATGAACAGAGAAGCCTGGAGGGTCCATGGGGTCACAAAGAGTTGGACATGACTTACGACTGAACAACAGTGTGTGTATGTCAGTCCCAGTCTCCCAATTTATCCCTCCATCCCCTTTCCCTATGCTTGATTTTGTTTTCCCTGCTTGCTGGTTGGAAGCTTTGGAGGATTCCCAAGGAATAAGCTATACATTGTTCCATATTTTATTTCTATTAGTTGGTACAATGTGGGAAAGAATAAATTAGTTTAGAGGGAGTACAGAGGACAGAAAGAAAAGAGGTTGAGAAAGTAAGACTAAAAGAGGGACAGAAGGTAAAGAAAAAGATGAAAAATATTTTCAGTTCAGTTTACAATGTAGATGTTATAGTGTTCTAAAAGAATGGGTTCTTGTACATCAATTATGTGTCCTATCACATGTATTTGTTCTTTTTTAAAAAAAATTTTAGTTTAAATTGGAGTATAGCCGATTAACAATGTTGTGATAGTTTCAGGTGAACAGTGAAGATACTCAGCCATACATGCACATGTATCCATTTTCCCCCACACTCCCCTCCCATCCAGGCTGCCGCATAACATTGAGCAGAGTTCCTTGTGCTATAGAGTAGGTCCTTGGTTATCCATTTTAAATATAACAGTGTGTACCTGTCCATCTCAAAGTCCTTAACTATCCCTTCCCCCCCAGCAATCATAAATTAGTTCTCTAGGTCTGTGAGTCTGTTTCTGTTTTCACATGTTTTTTTTTTTTTTTTTTTCTCATCAGACTCAGCCACAACATGGAAACCAAAAACCAAACAGATATAGCAGAATTTCTCCTCCTTGGTCTCTCAGAAGATCCAGAACAGCAGCCCCTCCTCTTCGGTCTATTCCTGACCATATATCTGGTCACTGCGCTTGGCAACCTGCTCATCATGCTGGCCATTGGCTCTGACTCCCACCTCCACACCCCCATGTACTTCTTCCTCTCCCACCTGTCCTTCACTGACCTCTGTTTCAGCACCACCACAGTCCCCAAGATGCTTGTGAACATTGAAAGGCGGAGCAAATCCATCAGTTACACAGGCTGCCTCACCCAGGTTTGTTTTGTCCTCTTATTTGCAGGCCTGGAAAACTTTTTCCTGGCAGCGATGGCCTATGACCGCTATGTGGCCATCTGCCACCCACTGAGGTACGTTGTCATCATGAACCCCTGCCTCTGTGGCCTGTTGATTCTACTCTCCCTGGTCATTAGCAGTGCAGATGCCCTGCTCCACACTCTGATGGTATTCCGACTGTCCTTCTGCACAGAGCTGGAAATCCCCCATTTCTTCTGTGAACTGGATCAGGTCATCAAGCTGGCATGTTCTGATACCCTCATCAATAACATCCTGGTATATTTAGTGACTAGCATATTGGGTGGTGTTCCTCTCCTTGGCATTATCTTCTCTTACACTCAAATTGTCTCCTCCATTCTGAGAATGCCCTCAGCTGGTGGGAAATATAAAGCCTTTTCCACCTGTGGATCTCATCTCTCTGTGGTTTCCTTATTTTATGGGACAGCTTTTGGAGTGTACATTAGTTCTGCACTTACACACTCTTCCAAGGAGACAGCAATAGCCTCATTGATGTACACAGTGGTCCCTCCAGTGTTGAACCCCTTCATCTACAGCCTGAGGAACAGAGACATGAAGCAAGCCTTGCGG
Organism: Bos grunniens; assembly: GCF_055505025.1. Lineage (NCBI taxonomy): Eukaryota > Metazoa > Chordata > Mammalia > Artiodactyla > Bovidae > Bos > Bos grunniens. The sequence continues at coordinate 13,499,495 of NC_141171.1, forward strand.
AAACTTATCTGAGGAACATCTTTTGTAGTTGTGTCACCTACCTTGTACTTGGGCTCCAGTATGAGTCAACAAACAAGAATAATAGGTTGGACCAAATGCCTGACTCTTACTTCACCAAAGTGCTGCAGTGATGAAATTCCAAAATAACTAAAACAGTTCAATTTAGGCTTGAAAACTGACTTTGCTCTTCTCTAATATTGAGATGTTTAAAAATGTGTGATTTTTTGGTCAGGTTCTATCAAATTAGAACCTGAATTAGGCATTCTTTCTATAGTGGTACTGAGGGGAATGTTTTTAGGAGAATGGTTGGGATAGAAAGAGGACACTGATTACAAAATATTGTAATTATGTGAAGGGATGGATATGATCATTATTCTGGCTGCAGTAGTAATTTCATTAGGTTTATATATCAAATTATCATGTTAATTTCCATTGATTATCTGTTTTACATAGCCAGTGAAAATTAACAGGACAATTTGATATATATACCTAATGAAATTATAACATTGATATATGGCAGAAATGAAACCAATATTGTAATGCAATTATACTTCAATTAAAAATAAGGGTAATTTAACTTGTCATGTTAAACAACTCAAATGAATATATATTTTTTACTTACTTATTTATTTTATTTTGGCTGCACTGGGTCTTCATTGTGGCCTATAGGCTTTCTCTGGTTGTGGAGCATGGAGCCAGTTGCCCTACTACCTGTGGGATCTTGGTTCTCCCAGCAAGAATTGAGCCTGTGTCCCATGAATTGGAAGGTGGATTCTTAACCAATGGACCACCAGGGACGTCCCAGTATGTATTTTTAAAAAGAGGTGGAGAGGAAAACATAGTGTCTTCTTAGCGTCTCGGGGTGAGACAATTAGTTAACATGAATTTGGGAAAAAAGAAGGAATTTATCAAACTAAGGTCCTTTTTTGTTTGTTTCCTTTCCTATGCAAAAGCTTGTAGTTTCTGGTAGCTTCCTTGTTTATTTCTTGAAGATTTTTTTTTTTTTTTTTTACTCTCAGTTCAGTTCAGTTCAGTTCAGTCGCTCAGTCACGTCTGACTCTTTGTGACCCCATGAATTGCAGCACTCCAGGCCTCCCTGTCCATCACCATCTCCCGGAGTTCACTCAAACTCACGTCCATCAAGTTGGTGATGCCATCCAGCCATCTCATCCTCTGTCATCTCCTTCTCCTCCTGCCCCCAATCCCTCCCAGTATCAGAGTCTTTTCCAATGAGTCAACTCTTTGCATGAGGTGGCCAAAGGACATAATTCAATCCAAAGTTCTCCAATGTGGAGAAAATGTATGTTGAATCTATTATGTGAAAATTGAGAAAAAGTGATAACAAAAGTCTAAAAAGGGAGTAGGAAGTCTGTGTATATTGACCACAGTAATGATTGATCACAGAGGAAAATCAGGTTGTGCTCTATAAAACTGAGGTGAGAAATTAAGAAACAGAAAACATTCAACAGTTCTAGAATTGCACCATGAAGGTTGAGTGTCAGAGAATTGATATTTTTGAACTGTGGTGCTAGAGAAGACTCTTGAGAGTTCCTTGGACAGCAAGGAGATCAAATCAGTCAATTCTATAGGAAATCAACCCTGAATATTCATTGGCAGGACTGATGCTGAAGCTGAAGCTTCAATACTTTGACCACCTGATGTGAAGAGCTGACTCACTGGAAAAGACTATCAAAGATAGCAGCCCCTGCTCACTGTAACTAGAGAAAATCCACATGCAGCAAAGGAGACCCGAGCAGCAAAAAAAAAAAAAAAAAAAATTAAAAAGAGGAAAAGATTGTCAGCCTTAAGAAGGAAAAAGGAAATTGAGCAAAGTTCACTTGGATACTTCAAATGCTTTTGTAGTTGTGGAATTTTAAACATTTTAACCTGTGCTAATTACTTAGCAGGGACCTTAGCCCCTGGTATAAAGGACTTGCTACTTAAGATGCTCACAACTGGATGAGAAAATGAGACCTTATATCTAGAATCTCTTACCTTCCCTACCACACACAAAACAGTGTATGAGATAAATACATGCACACTCTTTCCTGTCTAGCTGTAGGTCACATTTTTACTTGAAAGCTAATGAGAAAAGACACCATACTATTTCAGACTTTATATGAACAGTAGTAATTAATCTCCACAAATAGGTTATTAATTCTAGACTTATTTTTCTTTTCCTTTATTCTCTAGCTAGGTAGCCCAACGGGACCCATCCTGTCCTTCATTTCCAAGTTTTTATGACATATGCTAAGTTGCTTTAGTTGTGCCCAACTCTTTGTGACCCATGGACTACAGCCCGCCAGGCTCTACTGTCCATGGGATTCTCCAGGCAAGAATACTGGCATGGGTTGCCATTTCTTTCTCTGGTTTTATGACATATATAGAATTAATTAATCCCCTGATACTCAGTAACTTGATCTGTTCTCTATTAGCTTTATGTTTTGACACATCTTTCTCAGTTGTATAATTAGCACGTAATGTCAGGAAAATAAATATTGAAAATCAATCATGATAGTCAGATCTTCTTCCTCTTTTTCTGTTGGGCCCCATTACAGACTGGGTGGCTAGGGTACTGGCACCTGCAGGAGTCCCTGGTTTATGTGCCAGGATCAGTTCAATGACACTTCCACTTTCTGTGTTAAGACCCGTGAGAATGTGCTTATTGATTGCCCAGAACAGGCAAGAGTTGATTCCCTAAATTCTAGTTGCTTCAATACATTTTTGTATTTTTCTTGAGAATCAATGGTTTTGAGAAAGTCTCCAAGGTGTGAACAGCTTGTTAGTATACTAATGTTTAGAGACGAATGGACTTAGGCATATTTTCTTCATTAATGGGAAATTCTGCACCATGAACATGGAGTCAGCACAAGTAACCATAACAACATCAATCCTCTGGGCTAAGACTTTGACTCAGACAGCCCTTAGCATAACTGCGCTGCAGCACTTGCCGTGTGAATAAGTATGACATGGTGAAGATCCCACATGCCACAACGGAGACCTGATGTAGCCAAATAAATGAATAAATACTTGTGGACACAGTTGGGGAAGAAGAGAGTGGGACAAATGGAGAAAGCATCATCAACATATATACACTACCATGTGTAAAACAGATGGCCAGTGAGAAGTTGCAGTATAACACAGAGCCCAGCCTGGTGCTCTGTGATGACCTAGAGAGGTGGTTTGGTGGGAAGGGAGAGAGGCTTAGGAGGAAGGGGACATTTGCATAATTATGGCTGATTTGCACTGTTGTACAGCAGAAAACCAATACAACATTGTAAAGCAATTTCCCTAATTGTATACCTATGGCTGATTCATGTGAATATTTGGCAGAAACCAACACAATTCTGTAAAAAATTATCCGTCAATTAGAAAATGAATAAATATAACAAAAGAAAAAATAATAAATTTTAAAATAAAATTTAAAAGAGAATGCATGTTGATGTATAGCAAAACCAACACAATATTGTAAAGTAAAAAAAAAACTAATAAAAGAGAAATGAAATAATGCCATTTACAACAACATGGATGGACCTAGAGATGGTCATTACCTAGCATTGTCATTATTGTTGTTGCTGTTTAGTCACTAAGTCATGTCTGAATCTTGGGATCCCATGGACCATCAGGATCCCCTGTTCATGGGATTCTCCAGGCAAGAATACTGGAGTGGGTTGCCACGCCCTCCTCCAGGGGATCTTCCCAACCCAGGCATCGAATGCAGGTCTCCTGCATTGGCAGGCGGTTTCTTTACCACTGAGCCACTAGGAAAGCCCAGAGATTGTCATACTGAATGAAATAAGTCAGGCAGAGAATGACAGATACTGTATGGTATCACTGGTATGTAATAGAAAAAATACAACAGACAAGTTAATATAACTAAAAAGAAGCAGACTCTCAGATATAGAGAACGAATTAGTGGTTACCAGCCGGGAGGGAGGGGCAATAGAGAGGTGGGGGGGATTGGTGGCCTAAACTATTGGGTATAATATAGACTACAGGGATGTATTTTGCAACATGCAGATTATAGTCAGCATTTTATAACAACTGTAAATAGTGCTTAACCTTCAAAATGTGTGGAAAATATAAAAATCACTCATTTAAATTTTCTCATGCTATCAGCTCAGTTCAGTTCAGTCGCTCAGTCATGTCTGACTCTTTGCAACCCCATGAATCGCAGCACGCCAGGCCTCCCTGTCCATCACCAACTCCTGGAGTTCACTCAAACTCACGTCCATCGGGTCAGTGATGCCATCCAGCCATCTCATCCTCTGTCATCCCCTTCTCCTCCTGCCCCCAATCCCTCACAGCATCAGAGTCTTTTCCAATGAGTCAACTCTTCGCATGAGGTGGCCAAAGTATTGGAGTTTCAGCTTTAGCGTCATAAAGTCTGACACTGTTTCCACCGTTTCCCCATCTATTTCCCATGAAGTGATGGGACCAGATGCCACGATTTTAATTTGCTGAATGTTGAGCTTTAAGCCAACTTTTTCACTCTCTTATTTCACTTTCATCAAAAGGCTTTTTAGTTCCTCTTCACTTTCTGCCATAAGGGTGGTGTCATCTGCATATCTGAGGTTATTGATATTTCTCCCGGCAATCTTGATTCCAGCTTGTGTTTCTTCCAGCCCAGCGTTTCTCATGATGTACTCTGCATAGAAGTTAAATAAGCGGGTGACAATATACAGCCTTCACATACTCCTTTTCCTATTTGGAACCAGTCTGTTGTTCCATGTCCAGTTCTAACTGTTGCTTCCTGACCTGCATACAGGTTTCTCAAGATGCAGGTCAGGTGGTCTGGTATTCCCATCTCTTTCAGAGTTTTCCACAGTTTATTGTGATCCACACAGTCAAAGGCTTTGGCATAGTCAATAAAGCAGAAATAGATGTTTTTCTAGAACTCTCTTGCTTTTTCCATGATCCAGTGGATGTTGGCAATTTGATCTCTGGTTCCTCTGCCTTTTCTAAAACCAGCTTGAACATTTGGAAGTTCACAGTTCACATATTGCTGAAGCCTGGCTTGGAGAATTTTGAGCATTACTTTACTAGTGTGTGAGATGAGTGCAATTATGCGGTAGTTGAGCATTCTCTGGCATCAGCTTTCTTTAGGATTGGAATGAAAACTGACCTTTTCCAGTCCTGTGGCCACTTCTGAGTTTCGTAGTGATTTGTTTATGGCATAAATATGACTGGACAAAATAACACGGTTTAGTTTAGGAAGGATAGTGAGGGATGGAACAAGAAGAGGAGAGATGTAAAGAGCAATCGTGAGATGATAAATTCTAATTTCAGGGAAGAATTCATGTTCTGAAATGACCACTATATCTTGCATATGTATAGAAACAGAAAGAGGAAACAAATTTTAGTACATTTCATTCTGATTCACTAATGTCACTTTACTACTTCTTCTCCTGTCTCACAATATCACAGTTTATTTCTTCTAGAAGCAAGGGGCATTTGCATTGGGACACACACATACACATGCATATAACCACAGATGCACACACATACTCATACATGTGTATTAAAACAGCTTAACACAATGCCAAGAGACACAATAAAGTTAAGACTGTAGTTGCCTCTGAGAATGGAAGGGCAGGAATGGAGGAAAATAAAAATGGAATATTGTCTCTATGCAAAATGTTTTGTTACTTTGAGAAGAGAACTGTTTCGCCTCTGCATTCGCCATATCCATTTTTAACCTTTTGATCTCCAGGGAAATTCTCATTTGATGATTATGTCTTCTGATAATTTACCCGCTTATTTTATTTCAAGGTGATTTTATTTTCTTATGCACAGGTAAAAAGAAAATGGAAGGAATCCTTGAGGCTTTGTTTTGTTGTTTAGTTGCTAAGTCGTGACCCCATGGACTGTAGCTGGGGCTTCCCAGGTGGCCCTAGCAGTAAGAATTCACCTGCCAGTACAGGAGGCACAGGAGAGGCGGGTGTAAACCCTGGTGGGGAAGATCTCCTGGAGGAGGAAATGGCAATCAGCTCCAGGATTCTTGCCTCGAGAACCTCATGGACAGAGGAACTTGGCAGGCTACAGTCCATAGGGTTTCAAAGAGTCAGACGTGACTGAAGTTACTCAGCAAACATGCACACACACATTATATTACTATATGATCCAGGAGTCCCACTCCTGGGTCTATATTTGGAGAAAAACATGGTTTATTCAGAAAATAAATTTTAGGTAGAGAATTAAGTATCTCCTTGTCAGTAGATACTTTAAATAAGTGAATTAAATTGTCTAATCTGAAGGACAGAGATTGGGAAAAAGATAAAAGAAACCTGATGTGAATATGTGTGATTTATAAGAGACTCACTGTAGATCCACAAACACAAATAGATTGCAAATGGAAGAATGGAAAAACGCAGGTAAATCATTACCAAAAGAGAGTTAATATAGTAATAATGTAGACTTTAAGTCAAAACTGTTAAACTAGACAAAGAAAGATAGATAGAAATAGGTAGCAGCCAGATAGGGATAAAATGGTTAATAATCAAGATTATAGAACAATTAGAGACATATACACACCAAACAATAGTGCCTCAAAATATGTGCCACAAACTTGACAGAAGTGAAGTGAGAAATCCAAATTTCTACACTAACACTTACAGATTTTAATGCAAATTTTCAGCAAAGGATAGTAACTCTGGATAAACAAAAAAAAGACACAGAGGGCTTACAAATGACTATAAACTAACAAAACCCAAGAGACACACAAACACTGTGCTGTGTGCTTAGTTGCTCAGTTGTGTCCGACTCTTTGCAAACACATGGACTGTAGCCTGCTGGGCTCCTTTGTCCTTGGGGATTCTCCAGGCAAGAATACTGGAGTGGGATGCCATGCCCTTCTCCAGGGGATGTTCCCAACCCAGGGATTGAACCCAGGTCTCCCACATCACAGGCAGATTCTTTACTGTCTGAGACACCAGGAAAGCCCTATATAAACACTACACTCAACAAAAGCAGAAAGAACAATCTTCTCCAGTGCACGTAGAACACTCTTTCGATAATTTACATCTTAGGCCACAAAGCAAGTATCAATAAATTTGAAAATATTGAAATCATACAGTGTCATTTCTGACTACAGTGGTGTGAATCTAGAAATAAATGAGAATGTGTGTGTACATGCTAAATTACTTCAGTTGTATTGAACTCTTTGAGGCCCCATGGACTATAGCCCACCAGTCTTCTCTGTCCATGGGATTCTCCAGCCAAGAATACTGGAGTGTGTTGCCATGGTCTTCTCCAGGGGATCTTCCTGACCCAGGGATCGAACCCTATCTCCTGCATTGAAGGCAGCTTCTGCACTGTCTGAGCCACCAGGGAAGCCCTATATAAGAGAATAACAACTAGAAAACACACAAATGTGTGGCAATTAAATAACACAGTCCTGAAAAGGCAATGGTATCTTACTGATGAGTTTTCTCAAAGCTTCCTTCATGTCCCTGTTCCTCAAACTATAGATGAAGGGGTTCATCATTTGAGGGACAACTGTATAAATCACTGAAGCCACTGCAGTCTGCCTGGAAGAATTGACAAGAGCAGAACTAATGTACACCCCCAAGCCTGTGCCATAGAATAAGGACACAACTGAGAGGTGAGAAACACAGGTGGAAAAAGCTTTATACTTTCCACCCACTGATGGCATTCTCAAAACTGAGGAGACAATTTGAGTATAGGAGAATATGATTCCACACACAGAAACACCACCAAATATACTAGTTGCCAAATATATCAGGATATTGTTAATGAGGGTATCAGAACATGCAAGCTTGATGACCTGAACAACTTCACAGAAGAAGAGAGGGATTTCCAGGTCTGTGCAAAAGGTCAGCTGCAACACCATCAGGCTGTGGAGCAGGGCATCCACGATGCTAATAAACAAGGAGAATAGAATCAGCCAACCACAAAGGCGAAAGTTCATGATGGCCATGTACCTCAGTGGGTGACAAATGGCCACATAGCGGTCATAGGCCATTATTGCAAGGAGAAAACTTTCCAAACTAGCAAACACCAGGACAAAGCAGAGCTGGGTGAGGCAGCCTGTGTAAGTGACGCTCTGATTCTGTGTTTGGATGTTCACCAGCATCTTTGGGATCGTGGTTGTGCTTAAACAGATATCAGTAAAGGACAGGTTGTAGAGAAAGAAGTACATGGGGGTGTGGAGGTGGGAGTCAGAGATGACAGCCATGATGATAAGCAAGTTTCCCAGAGTGGTAACCAGGTAAATGGACAAGAACAGAATGAAGTGGAGTGGCTGCAGTTCCAGATCCTTTGTCACTTCCATAAGAAGGAATTCTGAAACTCCTGTTTTGTTTCTGGGTCCCATGTTGTGGACAAATCTGGGAAGAAAGATGGAAACTGACAACACAATCAAATGTGGGTTTTATGCACCAGCAGGAAGCAAAACATTATCATGAGATGAGATGGAGATAAACAGAAGAATAAGAAACGTGTCTTCTGTATGCATATTATTTCTATACTTTCTTAAAAAACTGCGGCTGATATAGCAGAATGTCATCCATTGTTAATTCCCATAAGGGCTTAATGGGTAGTCACTATTCATACTGTATTTTAGAAATAATTTTATTTCTGTTTATTTTTGGCTGTGCTGGGTCTTCCTTGCTGCATGGGCTTTTCTCTAGTTGCAGCAGGAGGGGTCCACTCTCCAGTTGTGGTGCACAGGCTTCTCACTGTCGTGGCTTATCTTGTTGCAGAGCATGGGCTCTATGGTGTGTGGGCTCAGCAGCTGCGGCTCCAGGGCTCTGGAGCACAGGTTCAATAGTTGTGGTGCATGGAGCTTAGTAGTTCCACAGTGGGTGGGATCTTCCTGTATCAGGGATCAAACCCATGTCTCCTGAGTAGGCAGAAAGATTCTTTACCATTGAAGCACCAAGAAAGCAACTATATTATTTATGCTACACTACTTGGTAATTTTATAGAGAGAAGCAGACTAAGGAGGCAACTGAACATTGTGTCTCGATCCCCAGAGACCCCAGAGTCAAGCAACTGGAATAATACATAGGCGAGCACCTAAGCACACATGTCAGGAATCAGGAATGGGAAAATAAGGTGAACTTCACCAGACTTCCTGTCCACCCACTACCCACCACCACAAGATCGCAAGCAAACGTCAGACAATTTTATAACAGTCATCCTGTTTTAAGAGACGCAGATTTCAAATATAGCAATGTGTACATATCAATCCCAAAATGGGGTTCTTCCTTCCATTCTTCCCCACTGGCAACCAGAAGTTCGTTGTCTAAATCTGTGAGTCTATTTCTGTTTTGTAAATAACCAACAACATCCTTTTCATACTGTTCATGGGGTTCTCAAGGCAAGAATGCTGAAGTGGTTTGCCATTCCCTTCTCCATGGCACCACGTTTTGTCAGAACTCTCCACTGCAACCCATCTGAAGATATTAAGAAGAGGTGGCAAGAATAGAGAGAAGAGCTATGCCAAAAAAAACCACAAAACTTAATTTACCAAGATAACCTCAATGGCATGATCACTCGCTGTTAAAGTGCTGCACTCAATATGCCAGCAAATTTGGAAAACTCAGCAGTGGCCACAGGACTGGAAAAGGTCAGTTTTCATTCCAATCCCAAAGAAGGGCATTGCTAAAGAATGTTCAGACTACTGCAAGAACTTCCAGATGTTGAAGCTGGATTTAGAAAAGGCAGAGGAACCAGAGATCAAATTGCCAATATCTTTTGGATCATAGAAAAAGCAAGAGAATTCCAGAAAAGCTTCTATTTCTGCTTCATTGACTATGCTAAAGCCTCTGACCATGTGGAACACAACAAACTGTGGGAAATTCTTAAAGAGATGGGAATACTAGACCACTTTATCTGCCTCCTGTGAAACCTGTATGCAGGTCAAGAAGCTGCACTTAGAATCAGACATGGAACAACAGACTGGTTCCAAATTGGCAAAGGAATATATCAAGGCTGTATATCATTACCTTGCTTATTTAACTTATGTGCAGAGTACTTCATGTGGCTGGATGAAGCACAGGCTGGAATCAAGATTGCCAGGAGTAATATCAATAACCTCAGATATGCAGATGACACCACCTTTATGGCAGAAAGCAAAGAGGAACTAAAGAGCCTCTTGATGAAGGTGAAAGAGGAGAATGAAAAAGCTGGCTTGAAACTCAACATTCAGAAAATGAAGATCATGGCATCCGGTCCCATCACTTCATGGCAAATAGATGGGGAAACCATGGAAACAGGACAGACTTTATTTTCTTGGGCTCCAAAATTACTGCAGATGGTGATTGCAGCCATGAAATTAAAAGACACGCTCCTTGGAAGAAAAGCTATGCCAAACCTAAACAGCGTATTAAAAAGTAGAGACATTACTTTGCCAACAAAGGTCCATCTAGTGAAAGCTATGGTTTTTCCAGTAGTCATGTATGGATATGAGAGCTGGATTATAAAGAAAGCTGAGCACTGAAGAATTGATGATTTTTAACTGTGGTGTTGGAGAAGACTCTTGAGAGTCCCTTGGACATCAAGGAGATCAAAACAGTCAATCCTAAAGGAAATCAGTCCTGAATATTCATTGGAAGAACTGATGCTGAAGCTGAAACTCCAATATTTTGGCCACCTGATTCGAAGTGGCTCATTGGAAAAGACCCTGATGCTGGGAAAGATTGAAGGCAGGAGGAGGGGGGGATGACAGAGGATGAGATGGTTGGATGGCATCACCGACTCAATGGACATGGGTTTGAGAAAGCTCCAGGAGATGGTGAAGGACAGGAAAGCCTGGCATGGAGTTGCACAGAGTCAGACATAACTGAGTGACTGAACAAGAATGAGGTCCTACAGTATAGCAAAGGGAACTCTGCTCAATGTTATGTGGCAGCCTGGATAGGAGGGGAGTTTGGGGTGGAGAATGGATACATGTATATGTATGGTTGAGTCCATTTGCTGTCCACCTGAAACTATCACAACAGTGTTAATCAGCTATACTCCAATACAAAATAAAATGGTAAAATAAGAGTTGTGGACTTCAACTCAAGAGGAAACAGTCTTGATTATGGGAGAGCATGAATACAATACTAGTAAATGAAAGGTGTTTGAATACTGGTGCAAAGTCTAAGGAAACATGAGACAAACATGACGGACAGTCAGGCAGGAAGCTTCTGGATAGCCTTGTTCTAATCATCTGATGCATGTTCTTTCATCACAGATAAACCATAGTGAGACACCTGTCCTCATTTCCAAACCTTACTGAGGGACATTAGGTTACCTGAGTGGCATCACAGTGGAATGGTGGTTGACATTTCTGCTGAGTGTTCCATCTGTATTCAGGAGGGGCAGAGGAACTGAGTGAGCCACCAGGCTCCAAGGCAAGAAGGGTCATCTATGGAAGGAGGCTCAGGTGTGTTACTGCTTTTCAGGGAAAGGACTGTTGAATGGGGCGGTCACAGGCAGAGCACAATCTCTGTACTCCCTAGAGGTTCAATTTCCAAAGCTCCTCATTAGTCAAGCAGTTTTATTATCACTGTGATCCCAGGACTGTCCAAACCCTTAGAAACCGATGATACAATTCTATGATGCTATACTATACTATATATATATAATCTTATAATAAGTTATTTTATTATATTTTATATAATTAATTATAAAATATATGCTATATATTACACAAATAGCATATTTTAAAGCATAGTTGTTAGTGTAAAAAACAACACAAAAATTTCAGGGTTTATCTCTCCAAGAGTCATTAAATGTTTTCTGATCATAATCTTAACTGTGTGTATTTTACACAATTGAATTGCAATATATTCTCTGTGACAATCCTGTCTCTGATCAATTACTATATCCCAACCACCTTTTCTAATTTATCAAAATGGCTTCAATATATATTAATAGTTTTCTTCACTTTCTGTCTCTATGTGTGCTCAGTCATGTCCAACTCTCTGAGACCCCATGGACTGTAGCTGGCCATGCTCCTCTGTCCATGGGATTATCAAGGCAAGAATACTAGAGTGGGTTGTCATTTCCTCCTCCAGGGGATCTTCCTGACCCTGAGACTGTACCCTCATCTCCTATGTCTCCTGCATAGCATGTGGAATCTTTACTGCTGAGCTATGGAGGAAGCCTTTAGCTGAATGGTGTGCTACAATAATTAAGACCTATTAAATTGGTATAGGTGTAAATATAAGACTTGTTGATGATAATATCGAGCCCAGAAAAAGACCAGAACATAAATGGACAGTTTATTCAGGGACATAAAAATGAATTTGGATCCTTATCTCCCATCAAGGCAAAACTAAATTCTAGAAAGAGTATTGTTTCAAATGTAAAAGCTAAAATGGTGAGTCTCTCAGATTGAAGTAACCTTGGGTTTTATTAAAAAATATCTAGGGAGCACAAACCATTGTGGAAAGTATTGACAAATGCACTGCATTAAAACTAAGCACTTGGGTTCATCCCATCACTCCCCAAAAGCCTAAAAAAAATCCAAAAGTAATAAACACATGCAAAAAGAAATTTGCAGTGCATACAACTTAAAATAATAACCTGGTGATACAAAGTCATGTGAATCAATTGGAAAAAGATAAGCCACTCAGGAGAAACACCACAAACAGAAACTTAACAGGAAGGAAATAAATATCTGAAAATTCTATCAATCACTTAATAATAAGATATACATGAATTATTAAATCATTTTCATACCCATTAGGCTGTCAGTGTTCTTGAAAATGTGTTGATGATGATATAGATCATCAGTAGTTTCCAATGTCAATCTTAAAGGAAACCAACCCTGAATATTCATTGAAAGGACTGTTGCTGAAGCTGAAGCTCCAATATTTTGGTCACGTGATGCAAACAGCCAACTCATTGGAAAAGATCCAGATGCTGGGGAAGACTGAAGGCAGAATGAGAAGATGGTGTGGAGGTGAGATGACTGGATGGCATCACTGATATAATGAACTTGGGCAAACTCTGGGAGATGATGAGGGACAGGGAGGTCTGTCATGCTGCAGTCCTTGGGGTCATGAAGAGTCGGACATGGCTGGGAGGCTAAACAGCAACTTTCCAGTTCAGTTCAGTTCAGTTGCTCAGTTGTGTCTGTCTCTGTCGTCTCTGACAGATTTCCAATATATGTATAAATTTGTTCAAAAGAAGACTTATTGTAACCACACAAAGGAGACTCGGTATCTCTAATACCCAATATTTCCATCCCAATTACACAACACTCTCATTTACACCAGACACATATAAAGTACTATTCAAAATGATTTATTTATAACACCAGAAAACTAGTTACAAAGAAACAAAATTTCCAGCAGTATCAGAAAAAACATGTGTTTTGAAAAGATACTACATATGACTTACAAGTCCAGAGTATTGGAAATGAGTTCATTTCTGCTGTGTAAATACTATTTATTTTATTAAATGATGCAGATTAGAAAAACAAGCTGATAATACAACACGAAGGAAAACTAATCTAATTGCTAAAGAAAGTAGTAAAAATATGTGAGAATAGTAAGTTTCCAAATTATGAATAAAAGCACATCATGGAACCCAACGATATTAGTTAATTTTATTGAGTCCTTTACTACATGTCAAGTTGTCTGAGGTGTTTTTAATGCTTGTGGGGGTGGGATTCAAAGGGGAATTGCACTGCATATAGTCAGGCTTAGGCTCTCAAAATAAGCATTTTCTCCACCTTGAGGATGAGCTTCAGATGGGACATTTGATCCTATTCATGGTGAAGAGAATGAAGGGTGTATGTTGCAGATGACTCCATGCATTATTAAATATTAAGACACATAGGATTGAGTCAGTTTTCTGTTTCTGGTAAACATTTTGTGATATGATGCCTGCATGTGTTGCAGCCGTCTTGGCTCACAAGGGTAACTACCGCTCCCAGGTTAAAGACACCACCTGGAGGAGCAAATGACTTTTCTCTACATTCCCCAGTTCTGAAGCCTTTGTATTATAAGAGAGCATTGTTTTGGCACATTCGAATCAGGGTTACTTTATCTCAGTAAAGATGAAAGCTTCCTCACTGATCAAAATTGAATGTCTTGTAATCATCCCTAACCACTGAGATAGCAACAATTTAGCAATTACAGAGGTCAGAAAACTGAGTTGTGGTGGGTGTTGGTGTTGCCAGGCACACATACAGTTTATCTGTGGTGGGTATCAGGAATGAGTGAGTTGGAATTTGCAAGAACAGCTCTCCACATGTTTTACAGCAGGCTTGACCGTGGATGCAGTTCTGTTGTTGTTCAGTCACTAAATTGTGTCCAACTCTTTGTGACCCCATGAACTGAAGCACACCAGGCTCCTCTGGCCTTTACTGTCTCCAAAAGTTTGTTCAAATCTGTGTCCATTGAGTCAGTGAGCCTATCTAACCATTTCATCCTCTGCTGACCCCCTTCTCCTTTTGCCTTCAATCTTTCCCAGCATCCCAACTCCAGTGAGTCAGCTCTTCCCATCTGGTAGCCAAAGCATTGGAGCTTCAACTTCAGCATCAGTCCTTCCAATGAATATTCAGGGTTGATTTCCTTTGGGATTGACTGCTTTGATCTCCTTGCAGTCCAAGGAACTCTCAAGAGTCTTTTCCAACACCACAGTTTGAAAGCATCAATTCTTCGGTATTCAGCCTTCTGTATGGTTCAAGTCTCACATCTGCACGTGACTGTTGGAAAAACCATTTGTTATCTTTCAGTCATTAAATCTTGTCTGACTCTTTGAGACATCATGGACTGCAGCATGCCAGGCTTCCCTGTCCTTCATATCTCCTAAAGTTTGCTCAAACTCATGTCCACTGAGTTGGTGAAAAAGCATAGCTTTGACTATATAGATCTTTCTCAGAACCAACCAAGAGATCAGGCAAAATCAAGGCTCTATGTCCACAAATTTATTAGATCCTCTCCCTGACATATCCAAATTTTCCACATTTCTTCTTTTGATGTTCCATTAATATCAGTATATCCCTTGTCTCCATTAGATTCTTAGGAGTGCATGGAGGAAAACAAGACTAGGAAATGGGACTCATTTGTGAAACATCACTGAGCCAAGAAAACAGGAAGTTGGGTTTCAACCTCAAGTTAAAATTCCCTTAGCCACTATGTTACCTAGTCATTTTAGAATAAGTTGGTGGGACAAGAGTCAGGCTTTCTGGTTCACCTGACATTCTGTGACTCTGGTTCATTCTAGAAATGCCAGTACAAAGCACAAGAGACAATCACAGAAAAGAAGTCCTAA
The DNA here is from genome assembly GCF_055505025.1 of Bos grunniens. Taxonomy (NCBI): domain Eukaryota; kingdom Metazoa; phylum Chordata; class Mammalia; order Artiodactyla; family Bovidae; genus Bos; species Bos grunniens. Next base: position 13,514,735 of record NC_141171.1, read on the forward strand.
CGATGAGTTTTCTCAGAGCTCCTTTCATGTCCCTGTTCCTCAGGCTATAAATGAAGGGGTTCATCATTTGAGGAACAACGGTGTACATCATTGAAAGCACGGCAGTGTTTTTGGAAGAGTTAGTAAGATCAGAACTAATATACACCCCAAAACCTGTCCCATAGAATAAGGACATAACTGAGAGGTGAGACCCACAGGTGGAAAATGCTTTATACTTTCCACTTGCTGATGGCATTCTCAAGACAGAGGACACTATCTGAATATAAGAGAAAATGATTCCACACACAGGAATACCCCCAAATATGCTAGTTGCCAAATATATCAGGATATTGTTAATGAGGGTATCAGAACATGCAAGCTTGATGACCTGAACAACTTCACAGAAGAAGAGGGGGATTTCCAGATCTGTGCAAAAGGTCAGCTGCAACACCATCAGACTGTGAAGAAGGGCAACCACGATGCTAATAAACAAGGAGAATAGAATCAGCTGGCCACAGAGGGGGAAGTTCATGATGGCCATGTACCTCAGTGGGTGACGAATGGCCACATACCGGTCATAGGCCATTACTGCGAGAAGACTATTTTCCAAACCAACAAAGACTAGGATGAAGCAGAGCTGGGTGAGGCAGCCTGTATATGCGATGCTCTGATTCTGTGTTTGGATGTTCACTAGCATCTTTGGGATCGTGGTTGTGCTTAAACAGATGTCAGTAAAGGACAAGTTGTAGAGAAAGAAGTACATGGGGGTGTGGAGGTGGGAGTCAGAGATGACAGCCATGATGATGAGCAGGTTTCCCAGAATGGTAACCAGGTATATGAACAGGAACAGAATGAAGTGGAGTGGCTGCAGTTCCGGATCTTCTGTCACTTCCATAAGAAGGAATTCTAAAATTCCTGTTTTGTTTCTGGGTCCCATGTTGTGGAAAAATCTGGTGAGAAGGATGGAAACTGACAACATATCATATGTGGGTTTTCTGCACTAGCAGGAGGATCACAAAAAGGCAAACACTATCTTGGGATGAGATGGAGACAGAGAAGAATAAGAAACATTCCTTCTGAATACATATTATTCCGTTACTTTTTTTAAAAAACTGAACCTGATACAGCAGATATCATCCATTGTTAATTCCCATAGGGGCTTAAGGGGTAGTCACTTTTCATAATACCCCAACTATACTATTTAGATTATTTGAGACATTTGGTAATTTTCTAAAGAGAGACTAGGGAGGCAGCTGAATATTCTGTCTAGATTCCCAGAGACCTCAGAGCCAGGAAACTGAAATAATACATAGGTATGTCAATAACCTTGATGTCCTTTGGACAGCAAGGAGATCAAACCAGTCAATCCTAAAGGGAATCAACCCTGAATATTCACTGGAAGGACTGATGCTGAAGCTGAAGGTCCAACATTTTAGCCACCTGATGTGAAGAGCCGACTCCTTGGAAAAGACTCTGATGCTGGGAAAGATAGAGGATGGGAGGAGAAGGGGGCAACAGAGGATAAGTTGGTTGGATACGATCACTGACTCAATGGAGATGAATTTGAGCCAACCTCAGGAGACAGTGAAGGACAGGGAAGCCTGGCCTGCCGCAGTCCATAGTGTAGCAAAGAGTTGGACACGACGTAGCGACTGAACAATAATTACAAATGTCAAGAATCGAATGAGAAGATAAGATAAACTTTACTGAACTTCCTGTCCACCCACCCCATACCCCAACAAGATTACAAATGAATGTTGGAAACATTTTAATAGTTATCCTATTTTAAGAAATGCAGATTTGAAGTAGAGTGTGTGTACATATTGATTCCAAACTCCCTAACAGTCCCTTCCTCTCATTCTTCTGCCTTAGCAAACATAAGTGTGTTCTCTAAGTCTGTGAATCTGTTTCTGTTTTGTAAATAACCATAAGGTCCTACTGTGTACCATAGGGGCTCTGCTCAATGTTATGTGGCAGCCTAGATGGGAAGGGAGTTGTGGGAAGAATGGATATATGTATATACATGACTGAGTCCCTTTGCCGTCCACCTTAAACGGTGACTACATTGTGTGTGTGTGCATGTGGCCATGCTCAGTTGGGTCCAACTCTCTTATGACTCCATGGACTCTAGCCTGCCAGGCTCCCCTCTCCATGGGATTTTCCAGGCAAGAATACTGGAGTGGGTTGCCATTTCATTCTCCCAGATATCTTCCCAGCCCAGAGATGGAAACCATGTCTCTTGGGTCTGCTGCGTTGCAGGTGGATTCTTTACCACTGTGCCACCTGGGAAGCCCATTAACCGGCTCTACTCCAGTATAAAGTACAAAGTTCAGAAAAGGGGGGTGCAGATTTCAACTCAAGAGGAAATGGTTTTGGTTATAGTAGAGAGTGACTACAACATTAGTCAATGAGATGCATTTTAATACTGGTGCAAAGTGCAAGGAAACTTGAGAAGAAAATGAGAGACAGGCAGGAGGCCTGGAGTAGCTTATTTCTAATCATCTGATGTATATTCTTTCCTCATAGCTTCCTTTGGATAAGTATAGCGAGACACCTGTCCTCATTTCCAAATCTTACTGAGGGACATTAGGTTACCTGAGTGGCATCACAGTGGAATGATGGTTGACATTTCTGCCGAATGTTCCATACAGATCTGTATTCAGGAGGGGCAGAGGAACTGAGTGAGCCACCAGGCTCCAAGGCAAGAAGGGTCATCTATGGAAGGAGGCTCAGGTGTGTTACTGCTTTTCAGGGAAAGGACTGTTGATTGGGGCGGTCACAGGCAGAGCACAATCTCTGTACTCCCTAGAGGATCAATTTCCAAAGCTCCTCATTAGTCAAGCAATTTTATTATCACTGTGATCCCAGTACTGTGCCAATCCTTAAAGACCAAGGATATAATTCTATAATGCTTAGTATATTATACTAATCTATACTATATATAATCCTATAATATAATAAGCTATATTATGTTTTGTATATTATAATTACTTATAAAATATATGCTATGTATTACACAAGTAACATTTTAAAAACATACTTGTTTATATATATATATATATATATTTTTTTTTTTTTTAACTTTACAACATTGTATTGGTTTTGTCATATATCAACATGAATCCGCCACAGGTATACACGTGTTCCCCATCCTGAACCCTCCTCCCTCCTCCTTCCCCTCCCCTCCCTCTGGGTCGTTCCAGTGCACCAGCCCAAGCATCCAGTATGGTGCTCAAACCTGGACTGGTGACTCATTTCATATATGATATTATACATGTTTCAATGCCATTCTCCCAAATCATCCCACCCTCTCCCTCTCCCACAGAATCCAAAAGACTGTTCTATACATCAGTGTCTCTTTTGCTGTCTCGTATAGAAGGTTATTGTTACCATCTTTCTAAATTCCATATATATGCATTAGCATACTGTATTGGTGTTTTTCTTTCTGGCTTACTTCACTCTGTATAATAGGCTCCAGTTTCACCCACCTCATTGGAACTGATCCAAATGTATTCTTTTTAATGGCTGAGTAATACTCCATTGTGTATATGTACCACAGCTTTCTTATCCATTCATCTGCTGATGGACATCTAGGTTGTTTCCATGTCCTGGCTATTATAAACAGTGCTGCGATGAACATTGGGGTACATGTGTCTCTTTCAATTCTGGTTTCCTCAGTGTGTATGCCCAGCATTGGGATTGCTGGGTCATAAGGCAGTTCTATTTCCAGTTTTTAAAGGAATCTCCACACTGTTCTCCATAGTGGCTGTACTAGTTTGCATTCCCACCAGCAGTGTAAGAGGGTTCCCTTTTCTCCACACCCTCTCCAGCATTTATTATTTGTAGACTTTTGGATCGCAGCCATTCTGACTGGCATGAAATGGTACCTCATAGTGGTTTTGATTTGCATTTCTCTGATAATGAGTGATGTTGAGCATCTTTTCATGTGTTTGTTAGCCATCTGTATGCCTTCTTTGGAGAAATGTCTATTTAGTTCTTTAGCGCATTTTTTGATTGGGTCATGTAAAAAAAAAACCCACAAAAATTTCAGGGTTTCATGTTTCCTGAATCTTAATCTTGACCATGTGTTTTTCACACAAATTTTATTCATTGCAATATATTCTCTGTGACAATACCATCTCTGATCAATTAGTATATCATGGCCATCTTTTCTAATTTATCAAAATAGCTTCAATATGTATTAGTAGTTTTCTTCACTTTCTGTCTCTGTGTGTGCTCAGTCATGTTCAACTCTTTGTGATCCAATGGACTGTAGCCTGCCAGGCTCCTCTGTCCATGGGATTAAGGCAAGAATAGTGGAGTGGGTTGCCATTTCCTCCTCCAGGGGATCTTCCTGAGCCAGAGATTGAACTTGGGTCTCCTGCATTGCAGGCAGATTCTTTACAACTGTGCCACCTGGGAAGCCCATTAATCGGCTCTACTCCAGTGTAAAATAAAAAGTTCAAAAAAGGGAGATGCAGATTTCAACATCTGAGCCATCAAGGAAGCTCTTTAGCTGAATGGTTTGCTACAATAATTAAGACCTATAAAATTGGTACAGGAGTAAATATGACTTGCTGATGATAATGTAGAGTCCAGCCTAAGACCACACATAAATGGACAGTTTATTCAGGGATAGAAAAATGAATTTGGATCTCTGCCTCACATCAAGGCAAAATTAAATTCCAGGAAGGGTTTGTTTCAAATATAAAAGCCAAAATGATGAATCCCTCAGATTGAAGTAACCCTGGGATTTATAAAAAACATCTGGGAGCACAAACCATTATGGAAGGTATTGACAAATGCACTCCACTAAAATTAAGCCCTTACATTCATACCCTGTCCCCCCAAAAAAACCTAAAAAAAAAAAGATATCCAAAAGCAAAAACACATGTGAAAAAAACTGCAGTGCATTCAGGTGAAAATAATAACCTGGTAATACAAAGTCACATGGATCAATTATGAAAAGGGAAGGAACTCAGCAGAAGTACCACAAGCAGAAATTTAACAGATAGGAAAGAAGTATATGAAGATAATATCAACCATTTAATAATAAGACACACGTGAATTAATGAAATCACTTTTATACCCATTAGACTGTCAGTATTTTTGAAAACATTTGTGATGAAATAGATCACTAGTACTTTCCAGTGTATGTCTATTTGTCCAAAGAAAAGCTTATTGGAACTACCCAAAGGAGACTTGATATCTCTAATACCCAGTATTTCCATCCCAATTACAAAACACTCTCATTAACACCAGAAACATATAAGACACTATTCAAAATGATTTATCTATAACACCAGAAAACTAGCTACAAAGAAATGAAACTTCCAGCATCAGGAAGAACATATATTTTGGAAAAGATACAGCATACATGTACAAGTCCAGAGTATTGGAAATGAGTTCATTTTTGCTGCATAAATAATATTTATTTTATTATGTGACACATCAGAAAAGGCAGCTGATAAATACAACATGAAAGAAAACAAAACTAACCTAATTGCTGAAGCAAGTGGTAAAAATATGCGAGACCAGTAGGTTTACAAATTAGAATATCAGCATATTATGGAACACAACAATACTAGTTAATTTTCCAAGGTGATTTGTATTTTTACTCTAGAGAGTACAAATCATTATGGAAAGTATTGACAAATGCACTGCATTAAAATTAAGCACTTGTGTTCACACCCTGCCCCCATAAAAAAACAAACTACAAAAGATATTCAAAAGCAATATCACATGTAAAAAGAAATATGCAGTGCATACAAATCTCCACATGTCTCACAGTAGGCTTGAGCCTGGGATGCAGTTCTGTTGTTGTTCGTCACTAAGTCGTGTCTGACTCTTTGTGATCCCATGAATGGCAGCACGCACGCCAGGCTCCTCTGTCCTTTACTGTCTCCTGAAGTTTGCTCAAATTTGTGTCCATTGAGTCAGGGATGCTCTCTAACCATTTCATCCTCTGCCAACCCTTTCTCCTTTTTCCTTCAATATTTCCCAACATCATAGCTCCAGTAAGTCGGTTCTTCCCATCAGGTGGCCAAAGTATTGGAGCTTCAGCTTCAGTATCAGCCCTTTCAGTGCATATTCAGGGTTTATTTCTTTAGGATTGATTGGTTAGATCTCCTTGCAATTCAAGAGATTCTCAAGAGTCTTCTCCAACATCAGAGTTCGAAAGCATCAATTCTTTGGCATTAAGCTTTCCTTATGGTCCAATTCTCACATCTGTACATGACTACTGGAAAACCATAGTTTTCACTATATGGACCTTTTTTGGCCCCAACCATAAGATCGAGCTAAATCAAGGTTCTTACGTCCACAAATTTATTAGATCCTCTCCCTGACATATCCAAAATTTCCACATTTCTTTTTTTGATGTTCCAATGATATCAGTATATTTCCTGCCTCCATTAGCTTCTTAAGGAGTGCATGGAGGAAAACAGGACTAGGAAATGGGACTCATTTGTGAAACATCACTGAGCCAAGCAAACAGGAAGTTGGTTTCAACCTCAAGTTAAAATTCCCTTAGCCACTATGTTATCTAGTCATTTTAGAATAAGTTGGTGGGACAAGAGTCAGGCTTTCTGGTTCACCTGACATTCTGTTACTCTGGTTCATTCTAGAAATGCCAGTACAAAGCAGAAGAGACAATCACAGAAAAGGAGTCTTAACAATGAGTTTCCTCAAGGCTTCTTTCATGTCCCTGTTCCTCAGGCTATAAATGAAGGGGTTCATCATTTGAGGAACAACAGTGTACATCATTGAAAGCACGGCAGTGTTTCTGGAAGAGTTAGTAAGAGCAAAACTAATGTTCACCCCCAAACCTGTCCCATAGAATAAGGACACAACTGAGAGGTGAGACCCACAGGTGGAAAACGCTCTATACTTTCCACTTGCTGATGGCATTCTCAAGACAGAGGACACTATCTGAATATAAGAGAAAATAATTCCACACACAGGAATACCCCCAAATATGCTAGTTGCCAAATATATCAGGATATTGTTAATGAGGGTATCAGAACATGCAAGCTTGATGACCTGAACAACTTCACAGAAGAAGAGGGGGATTTCCAGGTCTGTGCAGAAGGTCAGCTGTAACAGCATCAGAGTGTGGAGCAGGGCATCCATAATAATAATAAACAGGGTGAGTAAGATCACCAGCCCACAGAGGCGGGGGCTCATGATAACACTATATCTCAGTGGGTGACAAATGGCCACATACCGGTCATAGGCCATTACTGCAAGGAGAGAACTTTCCAAACTAGCAAACACCAGGACAAAGCAGATCTGCGTGAGGCAGCCTGTATAAGTGATGCTCTGATTCTGTGTTTGGATGTTCACTAGCATCTTTGGGATTGTGGTAGTGGTTAAACAGATGTCGTTAACAGACAGATTGGAGAGAAAGAAGTACATGGGGGTGTGGAGGTGGGAGTCAGAGCTGACGGCTAGGATGATGAGCAGATTTCCCAGGACTGTGACCAGATACATGGACAAGAAGAGGCTGAAAAGGAAGGACCGCAGCTTTGGATCCTCTGTCACTTCCATGAGAAGAAAATCTGAAGCATGTGTTTTATTCCTCTGTTCCATACTGTTGATAAATCTGATGGAAAAGGTGGAATGATAATACAATCAAACGTGTGTTTTCTAGACTAGAAGGAAGAGTGTCACCAGAAGCAAAAACATCTAAAGAATAAGGGAAGCAGATTGAAAGAGGGCAATTAAAAAGATGTGCCTGGGACTTCTCTGGCAGTCCAGTGGTTGAGACTCTGCCCTTCCAGTGCAGGGGCCATGGGTTCCATCCCTGTTAAGGGAGCTAAGATCCCCCATGCTGTGTGGTGTGGCAAAAAAAAAAAAAAAGTGCATCTTGTGTATGTGAATTATTCTGTTTCTTTAAAAACTTTTTTTCAGTTAAAAAAACCTTAAGCTGACATAGCAGCATCAACAAATGTTAATTCTGGAAAGGGTTAACAGGTGTCATTAAAAAATTACACTGTGTATATTGTTTTAGCTATTTAAAACCTGGCCATTTTATGACGAGAAACAGGGAGAGGCTGCTTGAACATTTTATCTGGATCCCCTGAGACCTCAGAGGCAGGCAATTGAGGTAATACACGGGTATGTCACGAACCAGCAATAGCATGATAAGGTGAGCTTTACCAATTTTCTTACCACAAGATTGCAAGTGAATGTTAGAGAATGATAACAGTCCACCTGATTTAAAAAAGACAGATTTCTACTCAGAAAGAGATGCTCCTGGTCATAGTAGAGTGAGTACAATATGAGTAAATGAGAGATGCTTTAGCATTGGTGCTAAGTACAAAGAAACACATGAAGAAGATGACTGACAGACAGGAGGACTGCGGGTGGCTTAGTTCTAAACCGTCTGATGTAGGTACTCTCCTCACAGCTTCCCTTGGATGAGCCTGTTGCATAATACCTGACTTCACGTCCAAATACTCACTGAGAGACGTTAGGATACCTGGCTGGCATCACAGTGGAATGATGCTCGATGTCTTCTTTGACTTGCCACATAGGAGATGTGTCCTCGGGAATGGCAGAAGGATTGAGTGAGACCAGAGCTCCTGGGCAAGAGGGATCACGGATGCGAGTAGGCTTAGGTGTGCTGTAACTTTTCACAGAAAGCATTGTTGAATGAGGTGGTCACAGGCAGTATACTGTCTCTGTATCCCTAGAGGTTCAATTTCCAAAGCTCCTCATTAGCCAAACAATTTGATTGTCACTGTGATCCCAGGGCAGTGCAAATCTGTAAAGGCCAAGACTCTGGAAAGGAGGAATCAGAGTAGCTGCTTTCCTGATCCTATGAGACCAGTTGTATACCTTGTAGTTTTTTGCATCTGAGTCTGCTCACCTCCTTTTCTAATTCTTTAAATATGAGCACATCATCTTTCTCTAATTGGATTCCAGTTTTCCTTTTTGCAATATGAGCAAAGGAATCTCTACCTAATTAGTTACATCACAAAGTCTAATACCAAGTTTATATGTGAAAATATAGTTATATATGTGCATATAATTAGTATATCTTTAAATGTTATTATAAAATTGGAAACTCTCAGGAGTTTTTCTCTTCAACAGTCACTAATGTCTCCTCAAACTGAATTTTCACTGTGTATATTTCTATAGCAGATAATAATTTATTTCCTGACAATTGTCTGTGGTCAACACATAAAAGTCTGATACTCCTTTTTTTTTTTTTAGCTTTCACAACCATCTTTTCTAATCTCTTCATGATAGTTTCACTGTACATTTTGGTGTATTTTAGGGGAGTGTGGGTTGAAATTATATAAAGAACTCATGTGAATTAAAAAGAAAAAGAAGGACTTCTGGTGGTCCAGTGGCTAAGACTCCAAGCTCCCAATGCAGGCGGCCTGTGTTCGATCCCGGGTCAGGGAACTGGATCCCAAATGCTGCAACTAAAGATCCCAAATGCCACAACTAAGACCAAGCGCAGCCAAATAATAAATAAAAATTTAAAAAAAGATAAAAAAGAGAACTCATTTGAGATATCACAAACATATATTTACAAGAAACAGAAATTAATATGTGGAAAAAACTCTCAACCAAATAATAAAAAGAGATATGTCAATTAATGAAATGATTTTTACATTAGGTTATCAGTTTACTTGAAAGTGTATCAGTTGTGATACAGATCACCAAGCCTTCATCAGAAAGTGTGTGTACTTGTTTCCGTCACTTAGGAGAACTCTTTGGTACAACTCAAAGGAACATTCATACCCACTTACACTCAGTAATTTCATTGCAAACATAAAACTTGTCTCATTTCCACCAAGAAATATATACAAGAATACTCAGGTTTATTTTTAATAGTGAAAAAAAATTACAAACAAAATTTTCATCAATATTGGGCAGGATGCTTACTTTGAAAAGTCACCATACATAATGTTGAAATACAAAGGATTAGAAATAAATTCGTTACTGATATGCCCAACAACTTGATTAAATCTCAAAGTGCCATAATGAGAGAAGCAATCGAGATTAAAAAACTCATACATTATATTAAACTTCCAGTAAGTTTGAAAAGAAGTCAATTTATAAATTGGGCAGGAACATATATTGGGGAGATAATACAATGAAATTTAATTCTATTGCCAGTTTCATAGGACAAATATGATAAAATATTGGCAATTTCGTAGGATTCAACCCAAAAGAATAATTTCAAAGAAAGTTAGTTAAGGGTAGTGTTTGTACTGGAAGAGGAGAGGGTGTTGTGACTGTGAAACACTTCAGGTGGATTCTGTGGTAATGACATTGCTGTATTTTTAACCCTTATATATAGGTTCATATCATGTTCTTATCTATTCTTTCAAAACTACAGATAAATCTTATGCACTACTTAGCATATACTATATTTAAGAAGTTGGGGAAAGGCCTGCTATCTTCATAATTCTAAACACATTCTCCCATGTTGTTTAATATTGAAGTCAAGCATCTCAGATTTCAGAGGTCTTCAGAATCTCATAGTGCCTATTAAAAATTTTCATTCAATGTAAAAGTTTTAGAAATTCTTTCAACTTTTAAATAAAAATGGGTCATACTTTTTGAAAAATATCAAACAGAGTTATGGGTGTAAAAATGAACGCAGGTTCTCCACAAGTCTCCCCCAGAGGTTCAAAGTCAGTAGTTCTTGCTGGAGGTCAGAGAAATCTTAGTACAAAGGTCTCAGATGATCTGTTTCTTTTTATATTAAAAGATGGTAAACAGTCTGCCTGCAATGGGGAGACCCAGGTTCGATCCCTGGGTGGGGAAGATGCTCAGGAGGTGGAAATGGCAACCCACTTCAGTATTCTTGCCTGGAAAATCCCATGGATAGAGGAGCCTGGCGGGCTATAGTCCATGCGGTCACAAAGAGTTGGACATGACTGAGCAACTAACATTTTCACACTTTCATTTGTTTATTTTTGGCTGTGCTGGGTCTTCGTTGTTGTGCATGGACTTTTTCGAGTTGCAGCGAGCGGGGACTACCCTCTAGTTGCGGTGCACCGTCTTCTTATTGCAGCGGATTCTGTTGTGGAGCGTGGGTTCTAGGGCATGGGCTCAGTAAGTGTGGTGCAGCGGCTTAGTTACCTCTAAGCATGTGGGGTTTTCCTGGGATTGAACCCATGTCTCCTGCATTGTCAGGTGGATTCTTAACCGTTGGACCACCGGGGAAGTCCCAGGTGAACTACTTCTGCATCTGTTCTGTGGGGGAAGCTCTGCTTGTGTGGCAGCCAGGGAGCTGTTCTCCAGTTTTGGTGCTGAAAATAAAACAACCCTTCAACCACCAATGAGGAGAACAGAAGTTTCCGCAGTCACTCCTTCAGCTCTCCTTTGAGATCTCCATTGTTTCACCTGCATCCTCACAGAGATAATTCTAACTTATGGCCTTGCTTTTTGATGCTCATAGGAAAAGTAGTGTCACTGTCCTTATCAAATCCCCCCTTTTTTTCCTTTCTTGTCTTTAATTCAACATCTTCATTTCAAAAGAATATAGTTCACCATAGAATAAATTTCCTCATAAAGACACATTAAAACGCTTTGCATTGGACTTCCCTGGTGGTACAGCGGATAAAAATCCTCCTGCTGGGCTCTGTATCAACCTAGAGGGGTGGGATGGGGAGGGAGATGAGAGGGAGGTTCAAGAGGACGGGACATATGTATACCTATGGCTGACTCATGTTGACGTTTGACAGAAAACAACAAAATTCTGTAAAGCAACTATCCTTCAGTTAAAAATAAATTAATTTAAAAAAAAGAGTCCTCTTGCCAATGCAGAGGACATGGGTTCGATCTCTGGTCTGGGAAGGTTCCATGTGCCATGGAACTACTAAGCCTGTGTACCACAACTACTGAGCCCATGTACCACAACTAATGAGCCTGTGCTCTAGGGCCAGAAAGCCAAAACTACTGAGCCCATATGCTGCAACTCCTGAAGCCTAGAGCCTGTGCTCCTCAGCAAAAGAAACCACCACAATGAGAAGTCCTAGCATCATAATGAAGAGCAGCCCCTGCTGGCTGCAGCTAGAGCAAGCCTGTGCAAAGCAAAGCAGACCCTGTGCAGTAAAAAATAAACAAATACAATTAAAATAGAAAAAAAGTTTTGCATTAAGATCCCCAAGACTGCAACCAGTCCTCTATGACATCAATGATACAATCCATTTTAATGTTTTTTTTTTTTCAGATTCCACCAGTGGCATGTAAGAAGTACAGCAATATAAGATGACTGAGGAGAGAACTGAAAACTCAGACACATTCTTATAAATAGGCCAATGAGAAAGCTCAAAGCAAATAAGATGTTAGAAGATTATCAATAATTACCCTGAGTACCTGAACACAACTTATTTTATTTCATTATGCAGATTAGAAAAAGCAGCTGATAAACATAACATGAAGGAAAACTAATCTTGTTGCTGAGGCAAGTGATAAAAATATGTGAGAACATTAAGTTTACAAAACTGGTGAATATAGGCAAGTATGGAACACGGTGATACTAGTTAACTTTATTGTGTACTTACTAGGCACCAGGCATTGTCCTAAGTAGCGCTTATAAGGGTGAACTTCTTAGAAGCAGTCATACTCCATATAGTCAAGCTAAGGCTCTCATAGCAATCAAAACCCAAAGTTAAAATGAACTTTTCATTATGTTACATAGTTATTTTCAAGAATTTGGTGGTGAAAGAACCAGGCAAACATTCTGGCTTGCCCAGTTTTTCTATCACTCTGACTCATTCCAGAAACCCCAGTGCAAAGCAAATGAGATATCCCAGAAGAAAAGATGTCCTAGATACTGACAAGTTTCCTCAAGGCACTTTTCACATCCCTGTTTCTCAGGCTATAGATGAAGGGGTTCATCATTTGAGGGACCACGGTGTACATCATTGAAAGCACCGCAGTGTTTCTGGAGGAATTACTAAAAGCAGAGCTAACGTACACACCAAAAGCTGTCCCATAAAATAAGGACACAATTGAGAGGTGAGACACACAGGTGGAAAAAGCTTTATACTTTCCACTTACTGATGCTATTCTCAACACAGAGGACACTATCTGAATATAAGAGAAAACGATTCCACATACAGGAATACCACCTAATATGCTAGATGCAAAATATATCAGGATTTTGTTGATGAGGGTATCAGAGCATGCAAGCTTGATGACCTGAACAACTTCACAGAAGAAGAGGGGGATTTCAAGATCTGTGCAGAAGGACAGCTGCAAGAGCATCAGACTGTGGAGTAGGGCATCCACAATGCTAGTAAACAGAGAAAGAAGAATCAACAAGCAACAGAGATGAGAGTTCATGATGACAGCGTACCTCAGTGGATGACAAATGGCCACATAGCGATCATAGGCCATTGCTGAAAGAATACAACTATCCAAACTTGCAAACACCAGGACAAAGCAGACCTGCGTGAGGCAGCCTGCGTAAGAGATGCTTTGGTTCTGTGTGTGGATGTGCATCAGCATCTTTGGGATTGTGGTTGTACTTAAACAGATGTCAGTAAAGGATAGATTGGAGAGGAAGAAGTACATGGGGGTGTGGAGGTGGGGGTCATAGTTGATGGCCAGGATGATGAGCAGGTTTCCCAGCACAGTGACCAGGTACATGGACAGGAACAGGCTGAAGACAAGGGACTGCAGTTTTGGATCCTCTGTCACTTCCATGAGAAGAAATCCTGAAACACCCGTTTTGTTTCTGAGCTCCATGTTATTGATAAATCTGATGAAAAAGATGAAATAGAAAATAAAATATATCATCCCTAGACAAGCAGCAGGTCTATCACAAGAGGAAGAAAGCACCCTGGGAAGGGAAGGGGACTAATGGAGGGTGGTGAGAAAGGAAAGTCTTCTGGTGCATAATTTTCTGTTACTGTAAAAAGAACCTAAAGCTGATATAACAGTCAATAATCAAAATTAAACCTGGAAATGGTTAAGAGGTGACTGTTTTTTTTAATTTAAGTTTATTTATTTTAATTAGAGGCTAATTACTTTGCAATATTGTATTAGTTTTGCCATACATCAACATGAATCTGACACGGGTAACTTGTAGTAGTCTATCTATAGGATTTTCGTGGTGGCTCACTGGTAAAGAACCCACCTGCAATGCAGGAGACACAAGTTCGATCCCTGCTTTGGGAAGATCCCCTGGAGAAGGAAATGGCAACCCACTCCAGTATTCTTGCCTTGGAAATCACTTGGACAGAAGAGTCTGGTGGGCTATAATCCATGGGGTTGCAAAAGAGTTACATAAGGCAGCAACTGAGCTGCTGCTGCTAAGTCACTTAGGTCGTGTCTGACTCTGTAAGACCCCGTAGATGGCAGTCCACCAGGCTCCCCCGTCCCTGGGATTCTCCAGGCAAGAACACTGGAGTGGGTTGCCATTCCTTCTCCAATGCATGAAAGTGAAAAGTGAAAGTGAAGTTACTCAGTCATGTCCGACTCTTTACGACCCCATGGATTGCAGCCTACCAGGCTCCTCCGCCCATGGAATTTTCCAGGCAAGAGTACTGGAGTGGGGTTGCCATTGCCTTCTCTGAGTAACTGAGCAACAACATTCTATTGATATCTATGCTGCTCTGATTATTTAAAACATTTGGTAATTTTATAAGAAGAAACAGACTAGGGAGGCAGTTGAAGATTCTGTCTGAATCCCCAGTGACCTCAGACTCAAACAACAGAGATAATTCCTAGGTGTGTCAAGGACCAGGAATGGGCTGATAAGGTGAAATTTATCAACTTTTTTTGCACACCTCCCATATTAAAGAAACACAAAGAAATGTCAGACAATTCTTCAAAATCACCCTCACTGAGAATGGGCAACTTTCTACTCAGGAAGAAGTGGTCCTTGTCATAGCAGGGAGTCAGTAAAATATTAATAAATGAAAGGTTTTTGAGTACTGGTGCAAAGTACAAGGAAATATTGAAGAAGATGACAAACAGTTTGGCAGGAGACCCATGGATGACTTAGCTGTGATCATCTAATATATGTACGCTCTTCACAGCTTCCCCTGGATGTACCTATTGCAAAATACTTGCTATAATTTCCAAACATTGACAGAGGGAGGTTAGGTTACCTGGCTGACATCACAGTGGAATGATGCTTCACGTGTCTGGTTTGGAAGAGCTGTCCTTAGAAAGAACAGAAGGTCTGAGTGAGTCACCAGCTCCTGGACAGGAGGGATCTGTTATGAGGAGTCTCAGGTGTGCTGTTTCTTTTCTGAGAAAGAACTGTTGATTGAGATGGTCACAGGCAGATGGAACTCATGCAGTCTGGAACTCCGGAGATTCAATTTCCAAAGCTCCTTATTAACCAGTCAATTTATTGTCATTGTGATCCCAGGACAGTGCAAACCTGTAGGTCAACACTCTACACTGGGACTTCCCTGGTGTACAATGGATAATCTGTCTGCTAACGCAGGGGACTCGGGTTAGATCTCTGATCTGGTACAGTCCCAAATGCCGCTGAGCAACTAAGTCCATGTACCATAACTACTGAACCTGTGCTCTAGAGCCCATGAGCCACAACTACTGAAGCCCATGCACCTAGACTGTGTCTGCAACAAGAGAAGCCACCGCAATGAGAAGCCTGTGCACTGCAACGAAGAAGAGCTCCTGCTCGCCACAACTAGAGAAAGATTGTGTGCAGCAATGAAGACACAGTGAAATCATAAGCAAACAAACAAGTAAATAAAAAGACTCTACACTGCAGAAATTCAGGCTAAGTACAGACTACCCACTTTTCAACATCTGTACCTGCTCATGTCCATTCCTTAGTTTTTCACAGACTCATAAGCAGTTAAAAAGTCATGGTAAAACAATAGGGGGCAAGTGTAATCTGAGTACATTTATATAGATTTATCCATTATCTAATAGGTGGAGGTGGTACTGCACATTAATATTGATTAAACTATTTTTCATCTTTACGGAATTAAATATTTTCATGTATCTATGGATTTATCACTGCTACAATATGGCCTATATTAACCTACAATTTTCTTAATATATTAAAACTAACAAGAGAAAAGATGGCATTAGTAATGTCATCCCTTACCTTCTTAACATCATTTGCTCCAAACACATAAAATAACAGAAAAATACACATGATATAAAGATTTAAAATTTTAGCTGTCAAGGGCCCAGGTGGAAATTTGCTATTGATACAATATTGCTTCTATTTTTATGTTTTTGTTTTTTTTGGATGCGAGGCATGGTGGGGGTGGAAATCTTTGTTCCCCGACCAGGGATCTTACCACAGGGATCAAACCCTTATCTCCTTCATAGACCTCATGGTCTCCATCTCTCATGGAGATCCAACATGCCTCATGGCCAAAAAAAGCCAAAACATAAAACAGAAGCAATACTGTAACAAATTCAATAAAGACTTAAAAAATAATGATTCTTTAAAAATTTTAAATTAAGATTCTAAGAGACATTTCCACAACTTTGTACATGAGTTTGAGTAAGCTCTGGCAGTTTGTGGTGGAGAGGGGAGCCTGGCGTGCTGCAGTCCCTGGGGTTGTAAAGTCAGACATGAGACTAGCAGCAAGCCTCTACCAAAATGTGTGCTTGACTGCATGTACCCTCTTCACTAAAATCATATGTAACACTGACCTTCCCCTCTACCTCTTTGGAGCAGTTTCTCAGCTATCTGAAATGCTGTCTTTGGGGCTATACTTCTCATTTTGTCCCAAATAAACCTTAACTCACACATACACCCAAAAAGAGTCAGACAGGACTGAGTGACTGAACTGAACTTGTTCATGAAAGTGAAAGTGGCTCAGTTGTGTCCAACTCTTTTCGACCCCCTGTATTGTACAGTCCGTGGAATTCTCCAGGCCAGGATACTGGAATGGGTAGCTGTTTCCTTCTCCAGGGGATCTTCCCAACCCAGGGATTGAACTCAGGTCTCCCACATTGCAGGCAGATTCTTTTGCAGCTTTACCAGCTATACCAGCTTAACCATCAGGGAAGCCCAAGAATACTGGAATGGATAGCCTGTCCATTCTCCAGCGGATTTTTCCAACCCAGGAATCGAACCGGGGTCTCCCGCATTGCAATCAGATTCTTTACCAGCCGAGCGTTCATAGTTGCACAATTTATAATAATCAGGAAGTGGGAGTGACCCAATGGATGAATGGATAAACAAAATGTGCTATTTGCAGACAATGGAATATTATTCCGTCTTGGAAAGGAAAGAAATTTTGACATATGCAACAATATGGATGAGAATTGAGAACATTAGGCTAAGTGGAACAAGTCAGTCACAAAAAGACAGATTTCATTTATATGAACCGTCTAAAGTACTGAAATTCATAGAAGTAGAAAATAGAACAGTAGTTATCTAGGTCTGTGAAGAGGCAGAAAAGGAGAATTCTTATTTTAAGAGAATAGAGTTTCTGATTTGCAAGACTAAAATGTTCTTATGATTAACACTACTAAACTGTGAACTCAGAAATGGTTCAGGTGGTAAATTTTATGTTATGTGTATTTTAACACAACAAAAAAGAAAAAAATAGTGTACATAGATCAATAAAGCAAATATCGCAAAAAGTTAACTATTCAATGTAGGTGGTGGGCAAATGGGTGTTCACTATATCATTCTTTCAACTTTCCTGTATGTTTGAAAAACTTCACAGTAGGAAATTGAAAAAGACAGACTTCCCTGATAGTTCAGTGGTTATGACTTTGTCCATCAGCGCAGAGGGTGTGGGTTTGATCCCTGGTTGGAGAGATAAGATCCTACATGCCTCACAGCCAAAAAACCAAAACATTAAAAAAAGAGAAGCAATATTGTAACAAATCCAATAAAGAATTAAAAAAAAATAGCTTCTTAACAAGAGGAAATTGAAAAAGAAAAAAAGACATTTATTGTATCATTCCATTTATATGCAATGACTAGAGTAGAAACATTTATAGAAACAGAAATTAGACTACAATTTGCCAGGGACTGAGGTTGGGGGAGAGTTTGAGGCGATGAAAAACACGTGGAAACAAATCTTGGTGATGACAGCATAACATGATGAATGCAATTATGCCACAAAACTGCACACTTAAAAATCATTAAGATTGGAAATTTCATGTTATATATTTTACTAAAATTTTAAAAATAGACTGAGCATGTTATAGGCATTTTCCATTCCCTTTATAGAATTTCAGTATCACTTTCCCCAAAGTAGTAGATTGAATATTCTGACCTCATTATAATGGGCAATTCATTGAAATTCTGGCCCTTGATTACCAATGTTTTTACACTGCATCATAAGTTATCAGAGAAGCATTCAAGTTATGACACAATGTACCTTGTGATTGTAATCAACAGAGTCTGAAGCTTCTCTGTTACCACAATAAATTTATTTTTATTAGTCTAGTGAGCTAGAATAATTAAAATGTTTTATATTGGCTCAGGGATAAATAGAAGACCTATTGACCAGAAGATAGAATCCATAAAGAAATCTATACATAAATGGGAAGTTTATACAGGTACATAAAAATGAATTTGGATCCTGCTTAACATCAAAGGGAAAACTAAATTCATATTTCAAATGTAAAAGCCAAGACTGGGAATTCTTCAGACTGAAGTACTATTGTTTTCATTCAAACCCAGGTCTCCTGCATTGCAGGTGGATTCTTTACCAGCTGAGCCACCAGGGAAGCCTAAGAATACTGGAATGGGTAGCCTATCCCTTCTCCAGGGGATCTTACTGACCCATGAATCGAACAGGGGTCTCCTGCATTGCAGGCAGATTCTTTACCAGCTGTACTACCAGGGAAACCCTGTTGTTTTCATAAATAAGACCTGTTAACTGATGCCATTATGTAAAGTATTAACAGCTATTAACTATGCAACTAAACAATGCACTTGTGTTCATACAAAATAAAACTGTATAAGATATCCAAAAAGAAGTCATACACTTAAGAAATAATTTTGCAGTTGGTATGGTTTTTGTTGTTCAGCTACTAAGTTGTGTTCAACCCTTTGTGACCCCAAGAACTGCAGCACGCCAGGCTCCTCTGTCTTCCACTATCTCCTGGAGTTTGCCCAAATTCACGTCCATTGAGTTGGTGATGCTATCTAACAATCTCATCCTCTGCCTCACTTTTCTCCTTTTGCTTTCAATCTTTACCAGCGTCAGAGATCTTTTCCAATGAGTTGGCTCTTTGCATCAGGTGGCCAAAGCATTGGAGCTTCAGCTTTAGCATCAGTCCTTCCAATGAATAGTCAGGGTTGATTTTGTATAACTAACACTAATATCTTGATTATGTAAAAAAAAAAGCTCATATGAATTAATGAGAAAATTATGAACAACTCAGTAGGTCTATCACAATTAGATATTTGAAAGAAAATAAATGCATCAAAAGCCTCTCAGTTATGTAATAATAAGAGGTATGTCTGTTGATGAAGTAATTTTTACATTGTTACTATAAATGAAAACGTGTTGATGACGATATGGATCCCCTCATGCTACCATGAGAAATAGAAAAGAATACTCAGATTTACTCATAACAGCATAAAATTAGCTACAAACAAAATTTCCATCAATATGATAAAAAATATCTATTTTGAAGTCTCCAAACACAATGTAAATATACAGAATATTGCAAATTAATTATTTACTGATACACTCCAAGATAACATTGAAATCTCCCAAGTGCAATAATGAGAAAAAATCAAGATAAAAGGTTAAAGCATAACAATTAAATTTTAATGAGTCATCAAGTTATAAATTGCAAAGGAATACATACAGAGGTGATCAGACAGTGATATTTCATCCTATTGTCAGTTTTATGGTGCAAACATGATCAAATAATGGCAAATTCACAGGAGTCAACCTAACAGAAGATCAAATGAAAGAAAAACAATTAAAAAGTCAAGATTTTGTTTGTCATTGGGAGGGGAGAGTGTGATGTAGGTGGGAGAAAAATTGCATTCTATAATTAAGGGATTGTTTTATTTATTTAATTTCAGGATAGGGTAGGTACATGCATGGCTATTATGTTACCATTCTCACAGAACTACACATAGACTTTAAGCACCACTTTGCATATGCTACTTTAATGAGTAAAACTGAGGAAAGATCCTTCTGTATTTCCAATTCTAAATGTAATTATATTTCCCCATGTCCTCATATGAAAGTTATGCATCTCAGGTCATCATAGTCTCACAAAATGTTTATTAAAAATTCTCTCATCCTTCACATGCCCCATTCCCCTGAGGCTCGAAATCCACAGTTCTTGCTAAAGATCAGGGAACTCTCAGTATGAACTAAGGTCTAACGTTATTCAAATCTGCAGCTGTTTTGTGAACCTCAATGAAGGAAGCTCTGGAGTTAACAAGAGGGCCAAGCAGGGAGCTGTTTCCCAGTTGTGGTGCTGAAAGTAAAACGACCCCTCTGGCTTCCCCAGTGGCTCAGTGGGTAAAGATATCTGCCTGCAATGCAGGAGATTGAGGAAACACAGGCTTGATCCCTGGGTCGGGAAGATTCCTCTGGAGGAGGAATGGCAACCCACTCCAGTATTCTTGCATGAAAAATCCCAAGGACAGAGGAGACTGGCACACTACAATCCGAAGAGTTACAAAGAATCAGACGCAACTAACCACAATCTACAGTGAACAAGGTTCTTCACTTTGTTAAAGTTCCTCACACACACACAAAAAAAGTTCCTCACCACTCCCTGCACTCTCCCTCGACAGTTCCACTGTTTCTACCACCTCACCCAATGTGGTTCTGACTGATGGCCTCAAATTTTCGTCCTTCTGGGAAGGTGATCTCACTGATCTTCTCTACTTCCCTTTTCTTCTCTCTTGTCTTACTCTCAACATCTCTTTGTCAAAGGAAAGTAGTTCTTCATAGAATAACTTTCCTCTTAGAGACACATGAAGAAGTTTTCCATGAGAGCCCTAAGACTAAACGCAATACACTAAGACATCCATGACACAGTTAAATTTATTCAATGATGTTCCTCTGTGTTGACTCTACCAAAATGTGTAAGAAACACAGCAATAACTCAAACAGGGGCTCTGTAATAATTTAGAGGTGTGGGATGGGGAGGGAGATGGGAGGAAGGTTTGAGAGGGAGGGGACATATATATACCTATGACTGATTCTTATTGATATTTGACAGAAAACAACAAAATTCTATAAAGCAATTATCCTTCACTTAAAAAAATAAATTAATTAAAATAAAAAACTAAAAATAAAAAAGATGACTAAAAGAAAAGTGAAAACAGATACATTCTTAGGAATAAGCCAATGAAAAATTTCATAGCAAATAAGATGCCAGAGGAAGATTAAAAACATTTTCCCTGCCTACAAAACAATGATTTATTTTATTATATTACTCAAATATTTATCAGGGAAAACCTGATAAATATAAGAATAAAAGAAAACAAATCAAAGACTTCCCTGGAATTCCAGTGGTTAAGACTTTTGCAGGTGATGGGGATTCAATACTGCTTGGGGGGGATAAGATCCCAAATGCATTGTGGCCAAAAAACCCAAAACATAAAACAGAAGCAATATTGTAATGAATTCAGTAAAGACTTTAAAAGTGGTCCACAATAAAAGGTAAAAATTTTTAAAAATCAAATTGCTGAAACAATGGAAAAAATACAAGGACTCAAGGGTATAGGAAACTTATGAAACACAATAACACTACTTAAATTTTATTGAGGCATTGTCCTAAGTGTTTATTGTTCTTATAGAGATTAACTTTCCAGCAGTAATTAAACTACAAATGGCAAGCATAAGGCTCAAGAATAATCAATTTCAAATATCAGGAATTGGATTAAGTAGGTGGCATATGATCCATTTCTCAGTGATAAGATTGAAGGTAATACCTTATGGGTGATGCCATGGAAATATCTATTATAAATAGAACTTCAATTAACAACAGACTCATTGAAGGACAGTCAGTTTTGTTTGTCTCCAGTAATCATGTCTAGATATGCCTGAATCTATTTCAGCCATCTGAGTCCATGAGGGGCATCAACCTAATATGAAGCCTCTTCATGGAGGAATGAATGAATCTCTAATTTCCTGTTCCTGCACATTTCCTGCCTCTGAAATCCTTGTGATGAAAGATAATTATCTTTATTGTTTGAGCATATTAAGAGTCAGGATTTCTTTATTAGCAAGAAAATTTTCCTCACTGATCAACTTCAAATATTCCACAATCATTTCAAACTGCTGAGATAATCTAATCACAAAATTTTATGGATAATGAAGTCAAGTGTTATGGATGCTAATGTTGCCTAACATATGTCCAATTTACCAGTGACTGGTCTTAAAGATCCCTGAACTGAGGTGTGAAAGATCAACCACGATGTCTTGTAAATATGCTTTACTCTGGGGTACAATTTACATGGTGTCATCCAAGGAAGCAGGCAGAATCTATTTCTTCATGTACACAGACTTGTTTAAATTCTTCCCTTGACCTACACACCTTTCCCCACTTCCCTCGTGCTGGGAACATTCCCCACAAAATTACTATACCATGAACCTCTGCCTCAGATTCAGCTTCTACTGGCTCTAACCAAAACCTTATATTAGAGAATGGGAAGTTTATGTCAAACATCAGAGACCTAGAAAATGACACAATCATAGAATAGTAGGTACTCTACTGAAGAGTTTCCTCAAAGCTCCCTTCATGTCTTTGTTCCTCAGGCTGTAGATGAAGGGGTTCATCGTGGGAGTGACCATGGTGTACATCAATGAAGCCACTGCAGTCTTCCTGGGAGAGTCAGGAATTGCAGAACAAATGTACACTCCAAAACCTGTCCCATAGAATAAGGACACAACTGAGAGGTGAGACCCACAGGTAGAAAAAGTTTTATACTTTCCACCCACTGATGACTGTCTCAAAATAGAGGAGACTATTTTAGTATAAGAGAAAATGATTCCGAAAACAGGAATGCCACCTAATAGGCTAATTGCAAAATAAAGAAGAGCATTATTAATGAGAGTATCAGAGCAGGCAAGCTTGATGACCTGAACAACTTCACAGAAGAAGAGGGAGATTTCCAGTTCCTTGCAGAAGGATAGTGGCAGCACCATCAGAGTGTGGAGCAGGGCATTCCCAATGCTAATGAACAAGGAGAGTAGAGTCAGCATAACACAGAGGTGGGGGTTCACGATGACTGTGTACCTCAGTGGGTGACAAATAGCCACATAGTGGTCATAGGCCATTGCTCCAAGGAGAAAACTTTCCCAACAAACCAAAATCAAGACAAAACAGATCTGAGTGAGGCAACCCGTGTAAGTGATTCTTTGACTCTGTGCTTGCATGTTTACCAGGACCTTTGGGATGATGGTTGTGCTTAAACCAATGTCTGTAAAGGACAGATGGGAGAGAAAGAAGTACATGGGGGTGTGGAGGTGGGAGTCAAAGATGACAGCCAGGATGATGAGCAGGTTTCCCAGGACAGTGACCAGGTACATGGACAGGAATAGGTTGAATAAGATGGTCTTCAGTTTTTCATTCTCTGTCAGTCTCATGAGAAGAAATTCAGAAACAGCTGTTTGGTTTCTGGGTTCCATGATGCTGATGAATCTGATGAATAAGATGTGGTAACAAGACAATAAAATGTGTAGTCACTAGGGAAGCAGCAGTAGTGTTACAAGAAGCATAAACCATCTTGGGAATGGAAAGAAACTAAAGGAGTGGGGAGGGGAGGGAAAGCCTTCTGCATGCATATTTATGTGTTATGTAAAAAAAAAAATCCTAAAGGAAATCAATCCTGAATATTCATTGGAAGGACTGATGCTGAAGCTCCAATGCTTTGGCCACATGATGCAAAGAGCTGACTTATTGGAAAAGAACCTGATGCTGGGAAAGATTGAAGGCTAAAGGAGAAGAGGGTGGCAGAGGATGAGATGGTTAGATAGCACCACTGACTCAGTGGACATGAATTTGAGCAAACTTCAGGAGACAGTGGAGGACAGAGGAAACTGTCATGATGCAGTCCATGGGGTTGCAGAGTTAGACATGACTAAGTGACTGAGTAACAATAAAAATACCCAAAGCTGATGACAGCAGAGCATAAACAGTTCTAGAAAAGGTTACCAACACCTTGGTTGGTTTTTAAAAATATTTATTGGTATTCATAAATCAGAGATGCTTAATTATTGATGCAAAATAAAAAAGAAGTTTGAAGATGACAAGTTATGAAAAGTGACTTGGTTCTAATCATCTGGGGTGGAAAGTGGAAAATGGAGTTGCTTGTCATGTTCGACTCTCTGTGACCCCATGGACTATAGCCTACCAGGCTCCTCTGTCCATGGGGTTTTCCAGGCAATAGTACTGGAGTGGGCTTCCATTTCCTTCTCCAGGGGATCTTACCAACCCAGGGATTGAACCCGGGTCTCCGGCATTGTAGCAGACACTTTACTGTCAGAGCTACCAGGGAAATCTGGGGTATGTACTCTTTTTATAGCTTTTTCAGGATAAAGTTGTACCCAAATACCTGTCCTCATTTCCAAACATTCACTAAGGATCATTAGGTTACCTGGCTGGCATCGCAGTGAAATGATGTCTGACATCTGTGATATACCAAACCAAGGATCTGTCCTTAGGAAGAAAAGGGTCTGAGTGAGTCACCAGCTCCTGGGCAGGAAGGGTCATCTATGGTAGGAGTCTGTGTGCTGCTTATATCCAAGGAAAGAACTGTGGATAGAAGCGGTAGCAGATAGATTGCAGTCTTGAACCCTAGAGATTCAATTTCCAAAGCTCCTTGTTAACCAAGCAATTTAATGTTGCTGTGATCCCAGGGGAGTGCAAATACTTAAGAAGATTCTACATGGGAAAATTCAGGATGGCTGCTTTCTTGACTCTGTGAGGCCAAGTGTACACTGTCTACTTTTCTGCTCGTGTCCATTTCTAAGTTTTTCATAGAAATGTAAGAGGTTACAGGATCAAGGCAAAACACTAGTGTGAAAGCATACTCTCAGTTCATTTAGTTAGATTTTACCCATTATCTAATAAGTGGGGTTGGTATCCCATATTAATATTAATTAAACTATCTTTCATCTTTAAAGAATTCAATATTTTCATGTGCTTGTGAACCTGCCTGCCAATACAGGAGACATAAGAGACATGGGTTCAATCCCTGGGTCATAAAGACCCCCTGGAGGAGGGCATGGCAACCCATTCCAGTATTCTTGCTTGGGGAATCCCATGGACAGAGGAGTCTGCAAACTACAGTCCATAGGGTCAAGCAGAATCAGACATGAGTGAAGCAACTTAACATGCACACATCAATTTATTTCCTCTATTGTTCACTGCTACTGTATGAAATGTGTTAACATACAATTTTCTGGATATAGTAAAACCAACAGGAAACAAGATATTGTTGTAACTTCATCCCTTACTACTTTAACCTCACTTCCTTCAAACACATAAAATAACAGAAAAACAAGAGATATAAAATTTTAGAAACTAAAGCAGAAGTGGAGATTTGTTATTGAGAAATGAGAGTGAACATAAGAGTTATGGACAGTGTTTGAAACCATGACTATGAGCTTAGAGCAACAGAAAGTTTCAAAAGAAGCCTCCCAGAGAGAACTGAACCAAGCTACGTGATGGCTTGGTGGCTGGATTATTGATACCAAAAAATAGAGAGACAGGAACACAAGCATATCACTAAATGAAAACATCACACCAAAAGGGAAGAAACTTAGGGAATATGAAAAGAACAGAGAACTACAAAAACAACCAGAAAGCAAGTAAC
This sequence comes from Bos grunniens, assembly GCF_055505025.1. NCBI lineage: Eukaryota > Metazoa > Chordata > Mammalia > Artiodactyla > Bovidae > Bos > Bos grunniens. Next base: position 13,540,455 of record NC_141171.1, read on the forward strand.
AAAATGGCAATAAGTACATACTTATCAAAGGGGTTCCCAAGTAGCTTAGGAACATCCCCTGGAGAAGAAATGGCAACCCACTCCAGTATTCTTGCCTGAGAAATCCCTTGAATGGAGGAGCCTGGAGGCTACCATCCATGGGGTTATAAAAGACTCAGACATGACTTAGCTACTAAACAATAGCAACATACCTATCAATAGCTTTAAATGTCAATGAGCTAAATACACCAATCAAAAGATATAGGGCGGCTTATTGGATAAAATAACAAGATCCACCTATATGTTGCTTACAAGAGACTCACTTCAGAGCTAAAGAACACAGACTGAAAGTGAGGGAATGGAAAAGATATCCATAAAAATAGAATTGAAAAGAAAGCTAGTATAGCAATATTCACACCAGACAAAGTAGATTAAAGTAAGTCTATAATAAAAGACAAATAAGGACATTATAAAGACAGAAAATCAAGAAAGAAGAGGATATAATACTCATTAACATATATGTACCTAATACTTAAGAATCTAAATATATAAAGCAAACTATAACAGATAAAGGCAGAATTTCACAATAAAACAATAATAGTAGATGACTTTAACACTTCACATACGTCAGCAAACAGATTATCCACACAGAAAAATCAATTAGGAAATAGTGGCCTTAAATGACATATTAGACTAGTGGTAATCAACATGTATCTATAAGATATTCTATCCAAAAACAACAGAATACAGATTCTTAAAAAAATTTTTTTTATTTTATATTGGGATATAGTTGTTTTACAATGTGTTAGTTTCAGACATATTGCAAACTGATTTATTTATACATATACATATATATCCATTCTTTATCACATCTTTCCCCATACAAGTTATTACAGATTATTGTGTGGAGTTAGTTCCCTGTGCCATATAATGGGTCTATATTGTTTGTCTATTTTATACGTAGTGATATAATGTGTATTATATTTCAAGGGCACATAGAACATTCTCCAGTATATATCACCAGCCAGGTCACAAAAGATGTCTCAACAAATTTAAGAAGGTAAAAACTATACCAAGCATCTTTTCCAACCACATATGAAACTAGATATCAATTATGAGAATAAAAATGGAAACTGATTATGAGGAAGCACTGTGCAAATTAAATTGTGCAATAGCGTAACTAATGAGGAAATACAACCTTAAGTAAACAGAATTGAGGCAAGGTCTTCTAAGCAATCAAGGAAGAGGTAATATTAAGAATAAAGGTAAGGACTTTCCTGGTGGTCCATTGGATAAGAATCCCCCTTGCCAATGCAGAGGACATAGAATTCGATCCCTGGTCCGGAAAGATTGCACGTGTCACAGAGAACTGAGCCCAGGAGCCACAACTCCTGAGCCTACGTGCTGCAACTACTGAAGCCTGTGCACCTGGAGCTTGCGCTCCGCAATGAGAGAAGCTACGGCAATGAGCAGCCCATGCACTGCGACAAAAACTAGCCCCTGCTCACTGCAACTCGAGAAGGACTGCACACAACAGAAAAATAAAATAAAATAGAATAAAGGTATGATTTTAGAAAATAGAGAAAAGGATAACCTCTATCTCATTTCATAAGGACAAAACAACCTGGATGCCTGAAGCACACAAGTTTAGAAGAATGGAAAATCACAAGGCATTCTTACTCCTGCAAAATTACTAACAGATTTTTTTCAAATTAAATCTAACAAAGAATAAAAATGGGTAGTGCATTCTGAAAAATCCAGTTTTCCTCCAGGAACACAGGTTGATTTTTGCTCCACAAAGACATGTTGTTTTCTCCCATGCCTCTTTCAAGCCTGTATTAGAATGTGAAGTTCTCAGCAAGTCTTCTTGCCCTTCTGTGTAAAATTGCACACATTTACTTATTCTTGTCTTTTTACCATTACTCGTTGTTGTGCAGTCACTAAGTTGTGTCCGACTCTTTGCAACCCCATGGATTGCAGCACACCAGGCTTGCCTGTCCTTCACCACCTTCTGGAGTTTGCTCAAATTCATGTCCAGTCAGTGATGCTATCTAACCATCTCATCATCTGTCCCACCACCCTTTTCCTTTTGCCTTTAGTCTTTCCCAGCACCAGGGTCTTTTCCAATGAGTTGGCTCTTTCGATCAGGTGGCCAAAGTATTGGTGCTTCAGGTTCAGCATTGGTCCTTCCAATGAATATTTAGCATTGATTTCCTTTAGGATTGATGGGTTTGATCTCCTAGCAGTCCAAGGGACTCTCAAGAGTCTTCTCCAACTCCACAATTTGAAAGCATCAATTCTTTGGCACTCAACCTTCTTTATGGTCCAATTCTCACACCCGTACAAGACTACTGGGAAGACCATAGCTTTGACTATATGCTCCTTTGTCAGCAAAATGATATCTCTACTTTTTAGTAAGCTGTCTAGGTTTATCATAACTTTCCTTCCAAGTGTCTATTCTCCATAGCATCTTTCACCATCTGTCAGTTGATATTTTTCTTATGGCATTGAATTAGGTTACTGAGAGGTAGACACAGAGAAGGGATTAGCATGCAGGAGTTTGGAGGGAGTGCTCCTAGATATATCCTTGTGGAAGAGAAGGTAAGAAAATAAGAGTGGGCAGAGAAAGTGAGTCGGTGCAATGGAGTCCGAGAGTCAGGCTCCAGAGACCCTAAAGGAAGCTTAAGCCTGGACTGTCCCTTCAGAGCTATTCCAAGTTGATGCAAGAGAGGAAGGACTTTAAACACCTTTAATAACTGTACTAGTCAGTTATTAGATGCAACCCTGGAAAAGGGAATGACTTTGGGTGCAGTGGCTTTCTTCTGAAGTTTGCCCCAAAGGGAGTTGCCAGTGAAGGGCTGTTTGCCAGCAGCATACTCTGCCACTGGAGCAATGATTACTTCCTTCCTAAAAGATGATACATAGGAAGATATTGATCTTCCTAAAAGATCAATACATCACATTGTCCTCCACAATATCTCTTGTATGTCACCTGTTTCCTCTTTTGAGCTTAAAAGAGTTATTTACTAGCAAAAAGTAGTTTGTTTGTGAATAGCATAGCATTGCAATTATGGCAAGTACATTATAGCAAAAGCAACAGGCCAAGACCAACAAACAAAGGACAAAATTTTGTTTTACAGACAAAAAGGAAGACATTGGGAGCAGTTGTCTTGAATGAAAATTCCACTGGAGAAAAGCAAAATTTCCAGGTGATGAAAGCATCTCATTGGCTGAGTTGATGGGGGTGGTCAGTTCCTTGTGGGAGATCCAAGGTACATCTTTTCTTTGGGGGTCAGTGATTGCTGATTCTTCACTGCTGATGATTATTCTGCTAGGGTCTGTAATTGACAGACCTTTGGGTAATGCCCCATGAGTGGTATTGCGTGAGAGCTCCCCTTTATGGACTCCTGATTATGTTTTAGTGAGGCTTTCTTTTATTAATTTCACCTCCCCTCATGGATGAACACTCTCTGAGCACTGGGACTTCCACCTGTTTGTGCCCTGTTCTACATCAGCATGATAAATGGTCTGGCAACAGTGTGTTCTAAATTAACATTTGATGAAGGAATGAATGAATAAGTGAAAAAATATGTGTATTAGAATTCTTGAATATGATTTGACACACTTATAAAGAGAAAGACATAGAATTATTTTCTATAAATGGAGAAAAAGCATCTGAATGAAATTTCCCTCCATGATGATAAAAAAATAGTGAAACAAATATAGAAGAAATGGCCTTAACTCAAAAAAGGGTATTTCAGATAATCAGCAGTAAATGAAATACTTCATGGTCAAATATTCAAAACATTTCCTTTACTATTGTTTTATTTGATTATAACTGACATACAATGCAGCATTAGTTTCCAAAACTTAGTGATTCAATATTTTTGTACCTTATGAAATGATCACCGTGATAAGTCTTAGTTATTATCTGTCACAAGTTATTACAATATTATTGACTGTTTTCTCCATGCTGTATATGACATCCCTGTGACATATTTTACAACTGGAAGTTTGTACTGCTTAATCCCTTTCATCTTTTTTGCCCAATCCCATATCCCTTCCTTTCTGAAAACCACCAGTTTGTTCTCTGTATCTATGAATCTATTTCTGCCAAAACATTCCCTTGAAAATCAAGAACAGGTGCCAAAAAATGCCACTTTCATTCAAAAAAACATGGTTTGAGTTATTGAGGACAAATAAACATATCAGATCAGATCAGATCAGTCACTCAGTCGTGTCCAACTCTTTCCGACACCATAAATCGCAGCACGCCAGGCCTCCCTCTCCATCACCAACTCCTGGAGTTCACTGAGACTCACGTCCATTGAGTCAGTGATGCCATCCAGCCATCTCATCCTCTGTCGTCCCCTTCTCCTCCTGGCCCCAATCCCTCCCAGCATCAGAGTCTTTCCCAATGAGTCAACTCTTCGCATGAGGTGGCCAAAGTACTGGAGTTTCAGCTCTAGCATCATTCCTTCCAAAGAAATCCCAGGGCTGATCTCCTTTAGAATGGACTGGTTGGATCTCCTTGCAGTAAAAGGGACACTCAAGAGTCTTCTCCAATACCACAGTTCAAAAGCATCAATTCTTCAGTGCTCAGCCTTCTTCACAGTCCAACTCTCACATCCATACATGACCACAGGAAAAACCATAGCCTTGACTAGATGAACCTTTGTTGGCAAAGTAATGTCTCTGCTTTTGAATATGCTATCTAGGTTGGTCATAACTTCCTTCCAAGGAGTAAGCGCCTTTTAATTTCATGGCTGCAGTCACCATCTGTAGTGATTTTGGAGCCCAGAAAAATAAAGTCTGGCACTGTTTCCCCATCTATTTCCCATGAAGTGATGGGACCGGATGCCATGATCTTCGTTTTCTGAATGTTGAGCTTTAAGCCAACTTTTTCACTCTCCACTTTCACTTTCATCAAGAGGCTTTTGAGTTCCTCTTCACTTTCTGCCATAAGGGTGGTGTCATCTGCATATCTGAGGTCATTGATATTTCTCCCAGCAATCTTGATTCCAGCTTGTGCTTCTTCCAGTCCAGTGTTTCTCATGATGTACTCTGCATATAAGTTAAATAAACAGAGTGACAATATACAGCCTTGACGAACTCCTTTTCCTATTTGGAACCAGTCTATTGTTCCATGTCCAGTTCTAACTGTTGCTTCCTGACCTGCATACAAATTTCTCAAGAGGCAGATCAGGTGGTCTGGTATTCCCATCTCATTCAGAATTTTCCACAGTTTATTGTGATCCACACAGTCAAAGGCTTTGGCATAGTCAATAAAGCAGAAATAGATGCTTTTCTGGAACTCTCTTGCTTTTTTGATGATCCAGTGGATGTTGGCAATTTGATCTCTGGTTCCTCTGCCTTTTCTAAAACCAGCTTGAACATCAGGAAGTTCACGGTTCACGTATTGCTGAAGCCTGGCTTGGAGAATTTTGAGCATTACTTTACTAGCATGTGAGATGAGTGCAATTGTGTGGCATTCTTTGGCATTGCCTTTCTTTGGGATTGGAATGAAAACTGACCTTTTCCAGTCCTGTGGCCACTGCTGAGTTTTCCAAATTTGCTGGCATATTGAGTGCAGCACTTTCACAGCATCATCTTTCAGGATTTGGAATAGCTCAACTGGAATTCCATTACCTGCACTAGCTTTGTTCATAGAGATGCTTTCTAAGGCCCACTTGACTTCACATTCCAGGATGTCTGGCTCTAGGTCAAATATTAAAAGTAGGATTAGCATCTGAATGCAGAGTTCCAAAGAATAGCAAGGAGAGATAAGAAAGCTTTCCTCAGTGATCAAAGCAAAGAAATAGAGGAAAACAATAGAATGGGAAAGACTAGAGATCTCTTCAAGAAAATTAGAGATACCAAGGGAACATTTCATGCAAAGAAAACACAATAAAGGACAGAAATGGTATGGACCTAACAGAAGCAGAAGTATTAAGAGGTGGCAAAAATACACAGAACTATACAAAGAAGATCTTCATGACCCAGATAAGAACAATGGTGTGATCACTGGACTAGAGCCAGACATCCTGGAATGCGAAGTCAGGTGGGTCTTAGGAAGCATCACTCTGAACAAAGCTAGTGGAGGTGATGGAATTCCAGTTGAGCTGTTTCAAATCCTGAAAGATGATGCAGTGAAAGTGCTGCACTCAATATGCCAGCAAATTTGGAAAACTCAGCAGTGGCCACAGGACCAGAAAAGGTCAGTTTTCCTTCCAATCCCAAAGAAAGGCAATGCCAAAGAATGCCGCACAATTGCACTCATCTCACACGCTAGTAAAGTAATGCTAAAAATTCTCCAAGCCAGGCTATGGATCATCAAGAAAGCACATCAAAGAAGCACATTGTGCTGTGTTGTGCTTAACTGCTCAGTTGTGTCCAACTCTTTGTGACCCCATGGACTGTAGCCCACCAGGCTCTTCTGTCCATGGGGATTCTCCAGGGAAGAATATTGGAGTATATTGCCATGCCCTTCTCCAGGGGATCTTCCCAACCCAGGAATAGAACCCAGGTCTCTTGCATTGCAGGTGGATTCTTTACTGTCTGAACCACCAGGGACATTATTCAGTCTTAAAAAGAATGGAAATTCTAATGCATACTACAGCATGAATGAATTTTGAGGACATTATACCAAGGGAAATAAGTCAGTCACAAAAGGAAAAATAATGTATGATTCTACTTACATGAAGTACCTAGAGAAGTCAAATTCAAAGTCACACAAATTAGAATGAGGTTGCCAGGGCCTGGGGACAAGAAGGGGTAGTGTGTTATTGTCAATAGGTACACATTTCAGTTTTGTGAGATGAACAGTTCTATGGATGGATAGTGGTGATGAAAATACAACAGTGTGAATGAACTTAACGCTAGCAAACTCTGCACTTAAAAAGAATTCATTTGGAAAAAATAATTCATTTGGTTAATTTCCAAAGCATTCTTGAGAGAGAACAATGCTTCAGGGAGGCATTCACTTCCTGACTTCAAACTGTATTACAAAGTTAAAGTAATCAAACCAGAATTATACTGGCATAAAAACACACATTGACCAAAACAACAGAACCAAGAGCCTGTATCAAATCAACATGATATACACCTTAATATTATATAATTTTACATGACAGTTATATCTCAATAAAGCTGAAGAAAAATATCAAATACTGAAAATCAAATACTGGCTGCAAAAATTCAATTCCTGTTGCAATGATTACATTTCCTCCTCCTTCTTTTCTGTGCCATTTCCATTTCTGTCTAGCTTATAAGGATTCATGTGATTACATTTAGGACCTGCCCACAATATTTGGCACAATAGTTCCTCTACAAAGATTCTAATTCCAAATTAGCAACATTCACGCTTTTATTTAGAATGTGACCAAATTGTCTTGAGGATCACTATTCAATCCGTTATAAAAATGTCTTCTAGTTGGCTTCATGGAAAATGCTATAATCATCTGATTCAAAGAAGGACAGTTATGGGTCCGTCTTTGAAAATCATGTGCATATATGACATCTTCATCTGGTGCCACCACTGAGGAGAACTAGTCCCAGGACAAGACAAAACGTGAATGATTGAATGAATCCCTCCCTCTTTTTATATATCTCTTTCCTCTGAAGTCCTTGAAGTGAAAGATAACTCTCTTTATTGTTTGGGTATATTAGAGTTAGAGATTCTTTTCCTTATTGGAACTGAAGGTTTCCTCACTAATGAAGTTCAAATATCTCTCAGTCATCTCAAACTACTGATATCCTTTAATTTTGCTAATTTCATAGGTAATGAAATTGAGTGTGGTAGATACCTAATGTCTTCAGAAAGTTATGGTTTACCAGTGACCAATCTAATTCATTATGAAGTCAGTGACTTAAAGGTCACATTTCTTACTGCACTGATGAAAGTGAAAGAGGAGAGTGAAAAAGTTGGCTTAAAGCTCAACGTTCAGAAAACTAAGATCATGGCATCTGGTCCCATCACTTCATGGCAAATGGATGGGGAAACAGTGGAAACAGTGGCTGACTTTATTTTTCTGGGCTCCAAAATCACTGCGGATGGTGACTGCAGCCATGAAATTGAAAGACACTTGCTCCTTGGAAGGAAAGTTATGACCAACCTAGACAGCATAGTAAAAAGCAGAAGTAATTAGCCTCTAATTAAAATAAATAAATTTAAATTAAAAATATACAAAAAATTAAAAAAAAAACAGAGACATTACTTTGCCAACAAACGTCCGTCTAGTCAAGGCTATGGTTTTTCCAGTAGTCATGTATGGATGTGAGAGTTGGACTATAAAGAAAGCTGAGCACTGAAGAATTGATGCTTTTGAACTGTGGTGTTGGAGAAGACTCTTGAGAATCCCTTGGACTGCAAGGAGATCCAACCAGTCTATCCTAAAGGAGATCAGACCTGGGTGTTCATTGGAGGGACTGATGTTGAAGCTGAAACTTCAATACTTTGGCCACCTGATGCGAAGAGCTGACTCATTTGAAAAGACCCTGATGCTGGGAAAGATTGAGGGCAGGAGGAGAAGGGGATGACAGGAGATGGTTAGATGGCATCACTGACTCAATGGACATGGGTTTGGGTAAACTCTGGGAGGTGGTGATGGACAGGGAGGCCTAGCATGTTGCTGTTCATAGGGTCACAAAGAGTCGGACATGACTGAGCAACTGAACTGAACTGAATTATCATGAGTCTGGGGTACAACTGATATGGTTGTAACATTGATCAAATGGAAGCTGGTCTTCAGAAGTGACCACAGCCCTGCTTCAATATGCCCTTATCCTACATAGCTTCTGGAATATGACTTCTTATGAGAATGACCTCCCCCCAAAATATCATTAAAACTAGAACCCTTGTCTCGGGCTCTGCTTCTATAGAACCTGAGCAAAAAAATTAAATTTAAAGAATTTAAATCATGTGTCAAATATAATAAGCAAGACAGAAAGTTTCAATCCTAAATTAAAATTAATCTGGCCATTCTGTTGTCTGGCTATTTCAGAAGAATTTGGTGATGAAGGAATCAGGTGCTATGGCTCACCCAAGATTTCTATCCCTCTGCTTCAACACAGAAACACAAGTCCAAAGTATATATGGCACAATCATAAAAAAGAAGGTACATCACCGATGAGTTTTCTTAAGGCTCACTTCATGTCACTATTTCTCAGGCTGTAGGTAAAAGGAATCATCATTTGAGGAACCACAATGTACATAACTGAACCCACTGCTTCTGTCTTCCTAGATGAGTCAGTAACCACAGAACTAACGTGAACTCCAAAACTGCACCATAGAATAAGAACACAACTGAGAGGTGAGCCCCACAGGTGGAAAAAGCTTTAAGCTTTGCTCCTGCTGAAGGCATTCTCAAAACAGAGGAGACAATTTAAGTGTAAGAGAAAATGATCCCTAAAAGAGGAATACCACCAAACAGGCTAGCTACAGAATATATCAGGATGTTATTGATGAGGGTATCAGAACAAGCCAGCTTGATGACCTGAGCAAATTCACAGAAGAAGAGAGAGGTCCTTGCAGAAGGACAGTCTCAATAACATCAGACAATGGAGTAAGTCAACCATAGTGCTAATGAACAGTGAACGTAGAATCAGCAGAACACAGAGTTGGGGGTTCATGATAACTGTGTACCTCAAGGGGTAACAAATGGCCACATGGCGATCATAGGCCATTGCTGCAAGGAGAACATTCTCCATACCACCAAAAACCTGAACAAAACCAATCTGGGTGAGGCAGCCTGTATGAGTAATGTGCTGTATCTGTGCTTGGATGTTGACCAGCATCTTTGGGATTGTGGTAGTGCTTATACAGACATCAATAAAGCAGAAGTTGGAAAGAAAGAAGTACATGGTGGGGGGGAGGTGGGAGTCAGAGATGACCGCCAGGATGATGAGCAGGTTTCCCAAGACAGTAATCAGGTACATGGACAGGAACAGACAGAAGAGGAGGGGCTGTAGTTCTGGATTATATTAGTCCCAGGAGAAAAAATTCTGAAATATCTGTTTGATTTCTGGGCTCCATGTTGTTGATGAATCTGAAGGGAAAATGGCATGAAAAGAAAAGAAAATGAATGGTCTCCAGATGAGAAGCGCCAGCATCAATTGGGAACTTGTTAGAAATGCTAACTGTAGGTGTCACTCCAGATGCACTGCTGATAAACATTGGAGGTAACATCCAGAAATCTAAGTTTTAACAGACTCTCCAGATGAATTTGATAGATGTCATAATTTTTAAAACAGTGCTGGAGAGGGTGTAGAGAAAAGGGAACCCTCTTACACTGTTGGTAGGAATGCAAACTAGTACAGCCACTATGGAGAACAGTGTGGAGATTCCTTTAAAAACTGGAAATAGAACTGCCTTATGACCCACTGCTGGGCATACACACTGAGGAAACCAGAAGGGAAAGAGACACGTGTACCCCAATGTTCATCGCAGCACTGTTTATAATAGCCAGGACATGGAAACAACCTAGATGTCCATCAGCAGATGAATGGATAAGAAAGCTGTGGTTCATATACACAATGGAGTATTACTCAGCCAAAAAAGAATACATTTGAATCAGTTCTAATGAGGTGGATGAAACTGGAGCCTATTATACAGAGTGAAGTAAGCCAGAAAGAAAAACACCAATACAATATGCTAATGCATATATATGGAATTCAGAAAGATGGTAACAATAACCCTGTATACGAGACAGCAAAAGAGACACTGATGTATAGAACAGTCTTGTGGACTCTGTGGGAGAGGGAGAGGGTGGGATGATTTGGGAGAATGGCACTGAAGCATGAATAATATCATATATGAAACAAGTCACCAGTCCAGGTTCGATGAACGATACTGGTTGCTTGGGGCTGGTGCACTGGGACGACTCAGAGGGATGGTACGGGGAGGGAGGAGGGAGGAGGGTTCAGGATGGGGAACACGTGTATACCTGTGGTGGATTCATGTTGATATATGGCAAAACCAATACAATATTGTAAAGTTAAAAAAAAAATAATAATAAAAAAACAGTGCACGAATAAAAGAAGTAATTCTATGTATATTTTGAACCTAAGAGAATATCCAGTAGCAACAGTTTATGGTCGTTTGAAGAGACAGGATTAGAAGATAAGACAAAATATGATACAAAATAATCAGGCATCCAAACAGGACTGTTTCTGTAAAGCAGCGGTCTTCCCTTACCTGGGGGAGACAGAAGTGGCCAAGACAGCCTTTATTATTTACTGTATTACTTAGACTCAAACACTTTGAATTTAATCCAAGACCAGTACTTTTTTTGAGAATGCTCAAAGTAATTCAACTGTATGAGAAGCTTCCAGGTTCTCATTGTACAATGAAAACTATCAGAAAACCGTATCTGGATATTGCAATGAATAGAATAGAAATGAACAGAAAAAGAGCAGCCAACATAGTATTCAGCACATGGGACTCTCATACTGACATTTCTTATTATGGTTTTCTTTTTCTGTCATAAACAATGGCACCTGGCAAGTTTCATTCTTCCGAAGGAAGCAGTGGGATGGAGCAAGTCAAAGAAAGACAACAATAGAAAGAGAGAATATCCCTAGCATGACAGCTGCAAATTTCAGGGAAGTGTTTATGAGATGAAACTCAAGCTGGGAATTTACCATGTAGATAAGGAATGAAGGAAATGTCCATGATATAAATATTCATTTGCCATGAACACATGATGAAATATATGATCATTAAGTGTATTAATGATCAATGAATGATCAATGCATATATAAATCAATACAAGTAATGGAAACCTATAAGAAAAAGAATTTGAATGACAAACTATGGCATTTGAAAATTTTATATTTATATATATATTGAATTGTTACAAGTGATAATCCATAATAAAAATAAACCTATAGAGCAAAAAAAAAAATGGATATGAAGGGCTTGGTATCCACCCAGTCAATAGTATCAAATTCACCCACTTAATGGTCCTCATTCAAGGTGTTTTTATTGCAAGAAATAATGCAGATATATGTGAATAACTCACATCATGTGTTGGCACAATCTTATTTTCCTTCCCAAGGTAATCACTGTATGAACATAATATACATTAATTTTCAGCAATTTTTATTATAACTAGTGTTACTGCTCCAAAAATATGTTGTTTTTTATTTTGAAAGCTTTCAAAAACAACATATTTTTGGAGCAGTAACACTAGTTATAATAAAAATTACAAATCTAAAAAACTTAATTCACAGAAACAGAGAGTAGAATGGTGGCTACCAGAGGCTACAGGGTTGGAGAAATAGAGAGATGCTGGTCAAAGCATACAAGCTTTCAGTTATAAGATGATAAGTTCCAGGGATCTAATGTACGGCATTATGACTTTAGTTAACAGTACTGTATTTTATAACTGAAAGTTTCTTACTGTATCAAATCATCACATTCTGAACCTTAAACTTATACAGTGTCACTGGTCAAAGTGTAGGTGAAAATGTTAGTGGTGTACCACTTTTTGCGACCCCATGGACTATAGCCCACCAGGCTCCTCTGTCCATGGGATTCTCCAGACAAGAATCAAGAATAGTGGGGTGGGTTGCAATTTCCTTCTCCGGGGCATCTTCCCAACCTGGGGATTGAACCCAGGTCTTCTGCATTGCAGGGAGATTCTTTATCATCTGAGCCACCAGGGAAGCCCATTATTGGTCAATTGTATCTCAATTTAGTTGGGAAAAAATAATAATACCAACACATTATTCTATTTTAATAAGAATAATATCCTTACTACTTAATAAGGATAATATTATTCTGAAATAATGTTCTATTTTAATAGTGTCTGCCATATTCTATTTTAATAGTAATCTGCTGCTCCCCCAAGAAAAATTTCATATTCTGATTTTTAAAGCAGAATTTCATGGATTTTTCTTGGTAATTTCTCTACTCTGTCTAAATTTGAAAAATTATAGATTAATTTTCCTGAGGCTTGATCTTTTAAAAATTGAATTAAAAGGTATGTTTTCTGACCAGGGCTGGGGGACTCTATCATGCCGGCCACCAGGTGCTAGGAAAGGCTCCTACTAGGGCTCGATCTTTCATGCCCGTGGCTGCCGGCTTCCCCACGCACTTGTAGCTGGGGATCCTACAACCCTAGGCAGCTGTGCTGCCACCACCATGCTCTGTCCTCATAGGCAGATTTGAGCTCCAGGGCAGCCTCAGGAGAAAATACACAGAAGTGGGGCTAAAACAACAGCTGAGCCCCAGGAGTGTGGCAACTAGGGAAGAGGAACAAAAATCTTTCCTTGCAATTGCAGATTAGATTCCTATGATCATCTATGAAAAGTCTGAATAGACTGTGAGTGTTCTCGCAACTGAGACTTGTTTAGCAGTAGCAGCTGTGGACTCTGGGGGCAAGCACATGTGGGAGCTGGCCCAGGTCAGAGTCTGAGCTGCCCAACAGTGGGTCCAGAGACCTGCTTAGAGGTGTTAGAGACCTACTTAGAGGTGCCTCCAGGGGAGGCAGAGGTTGGCTGTGGCTCCTGGTGGGGGCTAAGACACTGACAGCTGAGATGCCAGGAAAATATTATTATTTTGTTTAGTTCTGTTGTTTCTCTTATTGTTTTGTTTTTATTTAATTTAAACAATTAAAAATATTTTTAATTTTTTCTATTTTTCTTTTCTTTGTTGTTTTTTCCCTTGTTTTCATTTTGGGGTTCTTTTGTTGTTCTCTTTTTTTTTTCATTTTCTTTGTTTTTATTAATTAATTATGTTAATTAATTATGTTAATTAATCAATATATTCTTTGCTTCCTTGTTTTTAAAATAAATTTATTTATTTTAACTGAAGAATAATTACTTTACAATATTGAGATGGTTTTTGCCATACATCAATATGAATTGGCCATAGGCATACATGTGCCCTTTCCATCCTGAAGCTCTCTCCCACCTCCCTCCCCATCCCATCCTTCCAGGTTGTCACAGAGCACCAGCTTGGGATGCCCTGCATCATACGCCAAACTCCGACTGACCATTTTACATATGGCAATTTATATGTTTCAATGCTATTCTCTTAAATCATCCTACTCTCTCTTTCTCCCACTGAGTCCAAAAGTTTGTTCTTTATGTCTGTATCTCCTTTGCTGCCTTGCATGTAAGATCGTTGGTACCATCCTTCTAGATTCCATATATATGTGTTAATATACAATATTTGTCTTTCTCTTTATGACTTACTTCACTCTGTAAAATAGGCCCTAGGTTCACCCACCTCATTAGAACTGACTCAAATGCAGTGTTTTTTTATAGCTGAGTGATATTCAATTGTGTGTATGTACCACAACTTCCTTATTCATTCATCTGCTGATGGACTTCTAGGTTACTTCCATGTCCTAGCTGTTGTAAATAGTGTTGCAGTGAACACTGGGGTATATGTGTCTTTTTCAATTCTGGTTTCCTCAGGGTATATGCTGGAGAAGGAAATGGCAACCCACTCCAGTACTCTTGCCTGAAAAATCCCATGGACAGAGGAGCTTGGCAGGCTGCAGTCCATGGGGTCTCACAGAGTCAGACAGGACTGAAGCGATTTAGCAGCAGCAGCAGCAGGGTATATGCATAGTAATGGCATTGCTGGGTCATATGGTTTTGTTTTTGTTTATTTAGTTTTGTTTTACCATTTGTCTTGGGCTTTGCCTGCCCATTTGTTTTCTTTTTCTTTTTTAAAACTCTTTTGCTGCTGCTTATTTGTTTTTGTCTGCTGTTTATCTTAGGTGTTGTTTGTCTGTTTGTGTCCCCTTCCCACATCTTTTTTTGCTCTATCTTTTTGGCTGTGTTGTGTGGCTTGAATCCATATTGTGAAAATGACTATACTACTCAAAGCAATCTATAGTTTCAATGCAATTCTTATAAAATTATCAATGGTATTTTCATAGAAATAGAACAAATAATTTTGCAATTTTTATGGAAACACAAATGACCCCAAATAGCTAAAGCAATCTGCAAGAAAAATGGAGCTGGAAGAATTGGGATCTCTGACTTCAGACTATACTATAAAGCTACAGTTATCAAGACGGTATGTTACTGGCACAAAAATTGAACTATAAAGCAAGGGAACAAGATAGAAAGCCCAGAGATAAACCCGCACCCTCTGTGGTCACCTAATCTATGACAAAGGAGGCAAGAATATACAATGGAGGAGAGTATCTTCAATGAGTGGTTCTGGGAAAACTGGACAGCTACGTGCAAAAGAATGAAATTAGGACACTTCCTAACATCATACCCAAGAATAAACTAAAACGGATTGAAGACCTAAATGTAAGGCAGGAATAAAATTCTTTAGGGGAAAATATAGGCAGAACGTCCTTTGACAGAAATTGTAGCAAGATCTTTTTTCATCCACCTCCTGGAGTAATGCAAATAAAAAAAGTAAATAAGTGGGATCTAATTAAATTCAAAAGATTTTTCATATCAAAGGAAGTCATAAACAAAACAATAAGACAACCCTCAGAATGGGAGAAAATATTTGCAAATGAAGCTACAGACAAGGGATTAATTTCCAAAATATAACAACAGCTCAATGATTGAAACACACATGAAAAGATGCTTATCATCACTAATTATTAGAGGAAGCAAGTCAAAACTACAATGAGTTATCACTTCACACAGGTCAGAATGGCCATCATCAACAAAATCTATGAACAATAAATGCCATAGAGGGTGTGGAGGTAAAGGAACCCTCATGCACTATTTGTGGGAATGTAAGTTGATACAGCCACTATGGAGAAGAGTATAAAGAGTCCTTTAAACACAAAAAAATAGAACTACTATAAGACCCAGCAATCTCACTCCTGGGCATATTCCCTGATAAACCATAATTCAAAAAGATATAAGCACCCCAATATTCATTGCAGCACTATTTACAACAGCCAGGATATGGTGGTGGTGGTTTAGTTGCTAAGTTCTGTCTGACTCTTGCGACCCCATGGACTGTAGCCCACCAGGCTCCTCTGTCTATAGAATTTTCCAGATAAGAATACTGGAGTGGGTTGCCATTTCCTTCTCTAGGGGACCTTCCCAACCCAGGGATCAAACCCAGGTCTCCTGAACTGCAGGCAGATTCTTTACTGAGCTACCAGGGAAACACAACTTACAGGACATGGAAGTAACCTAACTGTCCATCAACAGAGGAATGGATAAAGATGTGGAACACATATACATTGGAATGTTACTCAGCCATAAAAAAGAACAATATAAAGCCATTTGCAATCACACGGATGGATCTAGAGTTTGTCATACTGAGTGAAGTAAGTCAGACACAGAAAGACAAATATCATGTGATAACTCTTATATGTAGAATCTAAAAAAAAAAAAAAAAATGGGTACAAGTGAACTTACTTACAAAACAGAAGTAGAGGACTTCCCTAGTGGCACAGTGGATGAGAATCCGCATGTCAATGCAAGGGACACAGGTTCGATCCCTGCTCTGGGAAGATTCCATGTGCCTCAGAACAACAAAGCCCATGAGCCACAACTACTGAGCCCATGAACTAGAGCCTGCAAACTGCAACTACTGAAGCCTGCGTGCTCCAGGGGCCATGAACCACAATGATTAAACCTGTGTGCCACAGTTATTGAAGCTAGCAGACCCTAGAGCTCACATACTGCAACTACTACTGAAGCCCAGGCGCGCTGAGCCTGTGCTCTGCAGTGAGAGAAGCCACAGAAATGGAAGCCTGCACACTACAGCTAGAAAGTAGCTCCTGCTTGCTGCAGCAGGAGAAAAGCCCACACAGCAATGAAGATCCAGCACAGCCCCAAATAAATATTTTTAAAAGTTGTTTTTAATATGGTATAAGAAAATATCAATAAAATTTTGGAATCAATTTTATTTTATTGAGGTATAATTGCTTTACAATGTTGTGTTTCTGTTGTACAATGAAGTAAATCAGCCACATTTATACACATATATCGCCTCCCTCTTGGATCTCCCTCCCAACCACCCCCATCACACCCATCTAGGTCATCACACTGAGCTGAGCTTCCTGTGCTTTATAGCAGGTTCCCACTTGCTATCTATTTCACATGTGATAGTGTATATGTCAATCCCAACCTCCTGGTTTGTCCCTCCCTCCCCTCCCCCTCTGTGTCCACTTGCTTCTCTATTCCTGCTTTGGAAATAGGTAAAAATCTTTTCAAAAGTGGATATATGCCTATGTATAACTGATTCACTTTGCTGTACAGCAGAAATGAACACAGTATTAGAAATCAATTGAAGTCCAAAAATTTCTTTTAGAAAATCTAAACATAGGGCTAATGTGTGATTCAGCTATTCTACTTCTGGGCCTATATTCAGAGAAAATCATGGTTCCAAAGATACATCCACTCCAATATTCATTGCAGCACTATTTACATTAGCTAAAACATGGAAACAACCTAAATATTGATCAATAGATGAATGGATAAAGAACATGTGGTACATATGTACAATGGAATATTACTCAGTCAAAGAAAAGGATGCGATAATGCCATTCACAGTAACATGGATGAACCTAGAGTTTATCATGCTAAGTGAAATATGCTAGTTAGAGAAAGACAAGTATCATATGGCATCACTTATATGCAGGATCTAAAAAAATGATGCAAATGAATAAACCGAAACAGACTCACAGACACAGAAAACAAAGTGATGGTTACTAAACGGGTAAGGAAGGGGAGATACGTTGGAAGTTTGGGATTAACATATACACACTATTGTATGTAAAATAAACAAGAACGTACTGTATAGCATAGGAGCTATATTCAATGTCTTATAAAAATCTATTATGAAAAAGAATCTGAAATATTATATATATATTTAAAAGGGAAATGTTGAAATTTTTGATAAACAACTTGAACATCAGAGATAAGGAGAGAGGTCAGTCTCCTTGTGAAAAAAGGAAGGATCTAGATCCTTACTAATACTTACTTTTGAAATTTTCATCTTCCATTAAATTAGCAAATCCTTAGAGTTTGAAAGACCATGGACCAATTTGTCTAATTACCTGTTATGTGCACGGAGACCTCGAGGCTGCACCACTGTAAATAATTAGCCTGTGCTTCCCAGCCCTTCAAATAGCCAGCTCTATTCCAGTGAGTCCCATACCTGTGTATCTCAGCTTCCCAGAGTTGTGGTCTGCCCCAGAAGTTCCATTCCTGAGTCTGCCTTGCTGCCAGGCCTGAGGACACAGCTTCAGCCCTCATCCAACAGCAGGTAGGAGAGGGGCAGCCAATCTGTAATCCTCAGTCCTGGTCCAGCAGAGACATAGCACAGCCCAGAGAGTGCCAAGTGCAGTGGGAGACACTGAATGCAGGATGGGGGAGCCATGTTTGATCACTGTCAAGGCAGTGGGACAGTTGAGATAGCCAGTGAGAGGGAACCATTACATAGATAAGGTCAAAGGCTTATGAAGTTGATTTGTTGTGAGTGTTGGGGATCATAGAACTCTTGTTTAAAATTCTTTTTTTTAATGTCTATTTTTTTAATTAAAGGACAATCGCTCTACAATATTGTTTATTTAAAATTCTATTTCATCCCACACTTACTGTCCTTCCATTCCCATCTTTTCTAACTGACAAAGAAATAGGTCCCTCTAAACTGTGCTTAAGTGAAGACTGAGCGACTTCACTTTCACTTTTCACTTTCATGCATTGGAGAAGGAAATGGCAACCCACTCCAGTGTTCTTGCCTGGAGAATCCCAGGGACGGGAAGCCTGGTGGGCTGCTGTCTATGGGTCGCACAGAGTCGGACACAACTGAAGCGACTTAGCAGCAGCAGCAGCAGCAGCAGCAAACTGTGCTTAAGCACTCCAGAGGATCATGCAGATGATAGTGAAGAAAATGATATCAGGAACCACAGTATCACAAACCTTTACTTTGGATTCCAACTGCCAGGAGCCAAGCTAAATTTTTCTATTGCTTGTTTCCTTTTATCTGCATTACCTCTCCCACAACATGCATGAGCATCACTTTACAGTTGAGGATAGGAACACAATATTTTTATGAAATATTTATCAGGCCATGGAGTGGAAAAGGGGGTAAATTCGGATTTGAATGAGGACAGTGAAATGCTATACATAAGGCACCTACAAAATATCCTCCTCTGCTAATATAGCCTGCATTCCAGGACTGAATGTAGGAGAAATGCAAACTCTCTATAAAGAAATGCTGACTTGAAAAACTCCTAAACAGGCATAAGAAGGCCAGCTTAGAGTTTGATATTTGACTTTGGTCCTAAATTTATCAGTTGTTCTTAAGAGGGTTGGATTTGATGAGAAATCAACTTTTTAAAATGTTTTAGGATTGGAGACATCTTTAAGATGCTTTTCCTAGCCACTATAAACAAAAAGAACAAAAAGCAAACTCTCTTCCTTTTCATCCCAGGCAGAGAGGTCCTGCTCACTGGGCTCTTCCCTTTAGGCATTCATGGTAGACACAGTGGAAAGCAGTGGTGGTACCTGCTTAACAACTACCGGAAGGAAGGTGGAGGTGGGGATTCCAGGAAGAATGAGTTCATGCAATTCAAGGCAGTTCTCTCTCTTGTCCCTGTTCTTGGATTTTGCTTCCCTGTCCACTTGCTCTTTTATTCTTGTAATTAATACCTTCTTGATCTCTAAGGGAGTGTGGTATCAGGGTGTTGGTTTGTATTCTGAGGCAGGAAACAAGAAATGTGTACTTTAGAAAGCTTGGAAGAGACTTCTGATCCTCTGCTTAAACTCTCTGAAGTGTGGGGAAACAGTAAACAAGCTCAGTGCATGCACCTCAGAGACCCACAATCTGAGTTTGAATCTTGTCTATTTATTATCTGAATGACACTGAGCAAGTCCTTAACATCTCTGACCCTCAATGTTGCCATCTAAGTTGATATCCAGTTGATACACTGTGTTGACAAAGAATGAAAGAAAATGTATTCTAACACATGCCTAGATGTGTGATGGAGGCATTACAGTTAAAGCAAAGTAAATTTTAGTTAGTTTTATTATTAATATTATCCTTAAGGCTAAGTACCAGTTACTTAACTAAAATAATGGGTGATCTGAGGTTTAGCTTTCCCTAGATCCTGAGAGAACCTTTTGTTATTATTTAGTTGCTCAGTCTTGTCTGACTTTTCCAACCCTATGGACTGTAGCCACCAGGCTCCACTGTCCATGGAATTCTCCAGGCAAGAATACTGGAATGGGTTGCCATTTCATCCTTCAGGGGATCTTCCCGACTCAGGGATCAAATGTCTCCAGTGTTGCAGGCAGATTCTTTACCAGTGAGCAACCAGGGAAGCCAGAGACAACGTTTTACTTTTTTTTTTTTTTTTATGTTAGTGGATTCTGACTGCCTATAGGAAAACAACTGAGACTTATCTATTTTCCATTCCTCAGAGCCTTTTCTTCCTTACACAGAATAGGCTACAAGAACAAAAATCTCAGTTGGATACTGATAGACCCTTCTTTAGTTCTCAGAAGCAGTGTGGGCAATAAAACTTCCATGCACTGGGCATTTTCCTGATTGTTTTTTCATTCCTTCCAGCAATGTTTTGCTGGACTAGACAAAAGATGAAACAGTGCTTGTATGCCTCTGTGTCACTTTCTAAGGGACTCATCAGTTTCCATTAAATAGAATCTACAACACTCAATTATTAAAAAAAAAAAAAAAACAGTCACAAAAATTAAAAAGAGAGAGAGGGAGAGAGAGAGAATGAAAGAAAGAAAGAAGACTTTCCTGGTGATGTAGTGGACCAGAGTCTGCTTGCCAGTGCAGGGGACACACGTTTGATCCCTGGTCCGGGAGGATCCCACGTGCCGATGACACAACTGCTGAGCCCATGTGCTGCAGCCACTGAGTCCCACGTACCCTAGAGCCATGCTCTGAAACAAGAGAAGCCACCACAATGAGAAATTGTCTTCCCCAATAGACAGTAGGCCCTGCCTATCGCAATTGAAGAAAGCCTGTCCACAGCAACCAAGACCTAGCACAGCCAAGAATAAATAAATAAATAAACATTTAAAAAGAAAGAAAGGAGGGAAGTCAATCTTATCATGTGGACTAAGACACATTTTTGGATTTCCATTCATTCTGCAAATGAATTTCTTGGGATATAACAGGTGTAAGGTAAGGGAGTTAGAGAAGGTGAGGTTCAGAAAAAGAATGAGACTGGCACTTTACAGGAACAGATCACCTTTAATGAGGTGAGAAGGGGCAGCAGTCAGATTAGTGAGCTGCTGCACTTATCCAAGAAAAGAGTAAGTATATATAGGCATGTATGTGGTAAGTTACTGTCTTAAGGGAGCCTGTTCTTTTCCAAGGTTTTTCGGAGTAGTTATCTTTTAAATGGCTGGGACAAGGAATTTTGGAGATCTGACAAAGGGTGGACCAGCTGGGAGCTGGGCGTAATCATCCTTAATGTCCATTTTTTTCTTTGGGTGAGAGAGTTCTTTGTTTTGCATAGAATGATGGGGAGGACCTGGAGGGGAGTTTTAACTCCAGGCTATTTTGAGCCTTGTAGCTTTCTTTCACTCCAGACCCTAAGGAATACATAGAAAAAAGAAAGAGAGGTGGACGCCGTTAATGTTTAGGGCTTCTTCGCGCTGATAAATGAGGGTCAGGGATTTGTGGTCTGGGAGGAAGGAAGTCTAAAGCTCGTAGTGTTATTTTTTATTTTAGCTGTTAGGGTCTCAAGCAAAAGAACAGTCTTGACTTGGTCTCAGGAAATGGCTTGAATTCGGTCTTGGAGGAATCTCTGGAAAAGATTAAACAAACAAGGTCCAAAGGTAGGTATAGGAGGATGATAAAAATGAATGGTCTGAGAAGGGGTTAAAAGTTATAGAAGGTTTTTTGTAGTCACAGGGTGGAGGTGTAATCTTCAATGTGTTCGAGCGTGGATGTTTGAGGACTCAAGACCTAGATATCTGTCAGAAGTTGTTCCAGGAATAATTGTAGCCATGAAACCGACAGGCTCATCCATCGCCAGTGGGGCCAGTGGAAATTGTGAGAACTTTAGAGTTGTAGGGCTTGTGTGAGAGACTTGATAAGTATTAGTCTGGCAAGCATTTTTATCATTGGGCTGCATAACCTTTTTAAACCGGGTGATGTGTATCCAAGGGGTGATTTCTTTTAATGTTACAGTGGTAGGGGTCAGCAGAATTACCGTTTAGGGTCTTTGCCATTTTGGGGTTAGATCTGAGTGGGACTGAACTGTCATATAGACTTTGTCTCCTATTTGAAGGGATGGGTATGGAAGATTGGGGTGTGGTCGAGGGAGTAAGTTATCTATATGTTGTCAAAGGGCATCTCGTACCTGGGCAAGTAAAGGAAAAGGTGGGAAGGCAGTTTGGGACTGTCTTGGGAGGGGGAAGATCTAAAGGTATTATGGGCCTCCCATACATGGCCTCAAATGGACTGATATTTAAGGTTTTTTTTTTTTTTTCCGGTAAGGCCTGGACCTTTAAGAGGGCTAAAGGGAGGAGTTTACTTCAGTCTTGATGAAGTTCGATCGTTAATTTGGTCATTGTTTCTTTTAGGACTCGGTTGGCTCTCTCAACCTTATGGGAAGACCGGGTATGATAAGGAATGTGAAATCTCTAAGGAACTTGAAGGGCTCGTGCAATATTTTGGGTGATTTGGGATGTGAACTTGGGCCCATTGTCAAACTGGAGGGAGGAAGGCATTCCAAACCTTGGGAGGATTTCACTAAGAATAAGCTGAGCCACAGTAGGGGCTCCTTTGTTAGTAGTCAGGAAAGTTTCAATCTGTCTAGAAAATGTATCTACAAAGACTAGGCAAAATTTAACCCTTTTTACTGGTGGCATGTGGGTGAAATCTATCTTTCAGCAGGAAGATGTCTGTGAATTTGGTGGGTGGGGAAAGGAGAGGGGTGAATGTTAAGATTTGTCTGCTGACAAATGGTACAAGTTTGGGTCAAATTATTTAAATAAGTCACGTTGTCCTTAGTTTAATAAAGTTCTGAAGGAAAGCCTTAAGTACTTTTACAGAGGGGTGGAAAAGCAAATGTAAATATGAAAGTAACGTGTGGATGTTAGGCTCATCAATTTGGGCTATAGTAAAGACAGGACTAACAGAAGTGGCTTGTTGTTTTGTTTCATGATTTGCTATATTGTTATAAAAGGAGATAGGACTGTGTTGCTGATGTCTCTGGCAATGTATTACAGCAGCTTGTTTTGGGAGTTGAGCCACATGGAGGAGTTTAGAAATAAAAGAATCATTGAGAATATGTGTGTTTTCTTAAGTGAGGAATTTCGTCTCCCTCTAAATTACAATGTTAGAATGTAATATGTTATAGACATATTTGGAGTCAGTGTAAATGTTTATCTTTTGGTCTTTGGCTAGGGTCAAGGCTTGTGTAAGAGTTATCAGTTCAGCCTCTTGTGAGGATGTGTGAGTTGGAAATGTGGCTGACTTGATGAGGTGAGGGGGGATAACTTTGTTGGGTTGTCCCTGAACTATAGCGTTCAGTTCAGTTCAGTTCAGTCGCTCAGTCGTGTCCGACTCTCTGCGACCCCATGAATCGCAGCATGCCAGGCCTCCCTGTCCATCACCATCTCCCGGAATTCACTCAAATTCATGTCCATCAAGTCAGTGATGCCATCCAGCCATCTCATCCTCTGTCGTCCCCCTTTCCTCCTGCCCGCAATCCCTCCCAGCTTCAGAGTCTTTTCCAATGAGTCAACTCTTCACATGAAGTACTGGAGTTTCAGCTTTAGCATCATTCCTTCCAAAGAACATCCAGGGCTGATCTCCTTTAGAATGGACTGGTTGGATCTCCTTGCAGTCCAAGGGACTCTCAAGAGTCTTCTCCAACACCACAGTTCAAAAGCATCAATTCTTCGACACTCAGCTTTCTTCACAGTCCAACTCTCGCATCCATACATGACCACTGGAAAACCATAGCCTTGACTAAATGGAGCTTTGTTGGCCAAGTAATGTCTCTGCTTTTCAATATGCTATCTAGGTTGGTCATAACTTTTCTTCCAAGGAGTATTGAGCCCCAAATGGGGCTTGTTTTTGGGCAGTGTCATCTGTGAACCAGGATGGGACTTTGGGGTCAGTAAGGGGTTGACCAGTTATGTGTTTAAAGGGATTAAGTGTCGTAACTAAGGTCTGAACACAGTCATGAAATAGGTGTTTTGTTTCTGGATCTGGTGCAGGGAGTAAGCTAGCAGGATTAAGAGGTTTACAAGGCATAAAAGAAAGGGATGGGCCGAGGAGGTGTGTGTGGAGGATTTGTAGTCGAGCAGGGGGCAGAGAAAGGAAAGCCCGATGAGAGAGTAAATCTTTGAAGGAATGAAGTGAGCATACATTTAGAGGAGCATTTTGGGTTAGTTTTTGGGCTTCAGGTATTAAGAGGGTGGTTGCAGCTATGTAAGAGAGGGTCTGTTGTAGCAGACGTGGGTAATAAGCTGGTGGGCTTAAGGGGAGAGCGGGGGCAGAATGAGAGCCAAGGGTCGAGGAGAAAGGCATGTAGGACCTGTACCCTGGAAGGGGGAAGGGAGAGGAAAGCCCAATGTGATAGTAAGTCTCAGAAGGTGTGTGGAGAACAGACTGTTAAAGGGGCATGTCTAGAGAGTTCATTTGCTTCGGGTACGAGGGCTGCGATTGCAGCTGTGGCCTGTATGTAGGGAGGCCACCCCTTGGTCACCATGTCAATCTGTTTTGACAGATAGGCTATGGGAGCCCAGGTGTCTTCGGCCCGCTGACATAGAAGTCTCAGGGCCTGTCCTTGGTTGGAATGGGCAAAGAGAAAGAATGGTATGGTGTGATCTGGCAGGTGGAGAGTTGGCACTCAGAGGAGGCTTTGGGTGAACTGGCGAATTGGATTAGCCAGCAAGGAAAGGTTAAAAAGGGGCTCACCCAGACATCCTTTAGTTGTCTCACAAAGTGGCTTTGTAATGAGGGGGAAGTTAGGGATCCAGATACGGAAAAAGTTTAGGAGACTGAGGATAGACAGGAATTCCCTTTTCATTTTTTTTTAAGCGGACAGTTAATCAAGGCCTGGGTTCTATCTGGGGGAATAGTTCTTTGTTGGTGGGATATGGAGAGCCCCAAGTAGGTGACGTTTGTCTGTACTACTTGGGCCTTGGATTGGGACACCTGATAACCGCAGGATCCCAGGGCCCTGGGGAGTTTGGCAGTATGTTGGAGGCAGAGTTTTGGGGTTGGGTTACAAAGGAGGAGGTCATCTACATAATGGAGGAGATGACTCGGGGCTAGGTCGAGTGTCTGTAAGTCCTTTTGTAAAGCCTGTCCAAAAAAGTGGGGGCTGTCTCTGAACCCCTGGGGGAGAACTGTTCATGTTAATTGTTGGGAAACATGAGTCTTGAGGTCTTGCCAGGTGAAGGCAAAAAGGGGTTGGGAGAGGGGGTGGAGGGGGATGGTGAAAAAGGCGTCTTTGAGATCTAATACCGTGAAGTGGGTTGCAGTCGGGGGGTATGGCAGACAGAAGGGTGTGAGGCTTAGGGACTACTGGGAATGTCAGCGTGATGGCCTCATTGATTTTTTGCAGATCCTGGACCAGTCTCCAAGAGTTTGGTCTCTTCTTTACTGCCAGAATAGGGGTGTTGTGTGGTGAATGGGTAGGAATTAAGATAGAGGCTTGAAGAAGGTGGTCTATGATAGGCTTAAGTCTCTTGTGGGCCTCTAGGGTGAGAGATTACTGTTGTTGGGTGATTATAGTTGAGGGGTCTTTTAGGGTAATGTGAACTGGGGGATGATGTTTGGCTATGGATGGGTGATCAGTGTCCCAGACTTGGGGGTCTAAGCTGGGTAGATCCAAGGGAAGGTCAGGGGTGAGGGATAGAAATGGTCTAGGTGTCATCTGCATGCAGAATATAGAGACTGTATTGAGGGGGGCTATGGTAATAAAGACTTCCAATTTGGATAACAAATCTCTCTCCAGGATTGTCATTGGGCACTGAGGCATTATGAGGAATGAGTGTATGAGGGTGGATCTTTTAAATTGACAGTAATGGAGGGCTGATTTTTGGCCTTAAGGCCAGACACCCCCTTGATTGTGAGTTCTGAGTCTTGAGTTGGGCCAGAGTAGGAAGTTAAGAGAGAGAAAGTGGCTCTAGTGTCTACTATAAAGTAGGTCTTTTTTTGGCCACTACCCCATCTACCCTAAGATCTGAGCTCGTGTTCAGGACACGGACCAGGGGGCTGGAACCAGGGCCCCGTCATTGGAACAACTCTCGTAGGGTTGGGCTGGGGTTTGGGGAGAAGTGGGGATGTCTCCAGGGGTGCCAGGGCATCCCTGTGGACATTTCACTCTCCAGGTCTGGGAGGTGTGGACCTCCCCAGGGGTGTCAGGGCGTCCTTGGGGACAGTCTACCTCTCAGTGTCCCCACTGACCACAGGTTGGGCATGTTTTTGTTGGGGGGGCGCGGGTTCGGGCATGTTTTTGTCCAGTGTCCTGACTGGTTGCATCGGAAGCAGGGTCTGGGAGGGAGTCTTAAGTTCCAGTCTGGGATGACTTGGCCTGGGCTGATCTTGATTGTTGCTGCCAAAAAGGCATATTTAGCTTTTCTCTCACAGTTGTT
Source organism: Bos grunniens (assembly GCF_055505025.1). NCBI lineage: Eukaryota > Metazoa > Chordata > Mammalia > Artiodactyla > Bovidae > Bos > Bos grunniens. The sequence goes on from NC_141171.1 coordinate 13,566,975, forward strand.
TTTTCTCTTAGCCTCTTTCTCTCTATTATTGAACACCTTGAAGGCTATTTCTAGAAGGTCTCTTTGGGGGGTCTCAGGGCCCTTTTCTAGCTGGCGTAGTTTTCGGTGAATATTGGGGGCTGACTGGCTTATGAACTGGACATGTAGGTACAGAAGTCCGGCGGGGGTGGAAATATCTAGATTAGTGTGATTTTGGACTGCCTTAGTAAGCCGTGAAAGAAAAAGGGCAGGATTTTTCTCGAGTCACTTCTCTAATCTTATCGTAGTTAATATGAATGTGTAATAAGTAATAAAATACTTTTTCATATTTTTTTTCTAGTAAACAGGTGATCATATGATGCAGGCATCATATGTTTGATATGTCCACCGTGGCTCAGTTAGAGGGACTGTATCATTAACCACCGGATTAGTTTTATCTTGGTTATGGAGCTGATCAGCATGAGTCTGGGCTGTCTGTCATATCCGTTTCTTTTCATCAGGGGTTAAAGTGGCATTTAGGATGTAATAAAGATCATTTTAGGTTAAATGATATGTTTGTGCAAGGCAGAGGAATTTTTTCTGTATCTAGTAGGATTTTTTGAAAAGGATCCAAATTTTTCTTCAATTTGGCTCATATCAGAAATTGAGAAAGACACATGAACCCATGTAGGGCCCTCCGGTCCCACTGCCTCTCTGAGAGGAAATGTGTTTGCTTCGGGTCCTGGCCAATGGAGGGGGCTGGAAATCTCTTTGGGGGTTCTGGAGTCATCGCCTTCTGTTTTGGAGGAGGAAGGGCTAGAGGATGGGGTCTCGTCTCCAGAAGCTTTTTCTCCAGGGCAGTAGGGAGGAGGCTCATCTGTCTGGTCAAAACTGGGGGCTGAGGGTTTAGGGGGCCTTTTCGGGGCTTTAGATTTGGATTCTTTTGTAATGGAGGGGGAGAGAGAGCAGAGGAGGATTTGATAGGTAGAACAATCTTTGCAGAGAGAAGGACGGCTTCTAAGGTCTCAGAAGGCTCGAATATAGGGGAGCTTCGACCATTTGCCATTCCTTTTGAGGAAGTTAGTGAGATCTGATAAAATACTGAAATCGAAAGTCCCGAACTCAGACCAGAGGTTTTGGTTGTCTAATTGGTATTGAGGCCAGATCTGTATACAGAGTTGTTTTAAGTGATTAGCTTTGAGTTCAGTGAGTGAGAGTGGTCTGAGATTTTTGAGAACATAGGCCAGAGGGGAATTTTTGGGGACAAATTGGCCAGACCCCATAATTGAAAGGCAAGCAGAGGCTCTTCTTGGGAGCTTGAGTCATCACCTGTAGTCACAATAGGAGTTGAGAAGAGAGCTCTATGTCGAGGTGGAGCATCCTCCACCATCACCTACAGAGTGGCCCTGGGCTGGGGGTCGCTGGGACCCTGAGAGGACTGAGTTCTAGGGCACCTCTAGAACACCGTCTGGATCTTACCTTAATCTAGGGGCCAGCTTGAGTGGAGTGTTGCATGTAGCATGGTCAAGAATGGCAAAAGGCCTCTGTCCTGGAGTTGGTCGGTCTTGTGGAAAAGAAAGTGTAGAGAAAAGAGGAAGACAGAGAAAGAGAGAGAGACCAATATTCCTCGGGTTATGTGGAAAACCAATAAAGCCCTTACACAGGACTTGTACCGCTCAAGAAGGCACAGGGCGTCCTTTTGAGGAGGTCTTGAAAGCCCGGGTGGGAAAGTGAGCTTGGCAGTCTTCCACGCTGCGAAGAGCTGGCTGTGGAGAACGAGAAGGAACTTCAAACTCCTGGGTTTTGGCACCAAAAATGTAGGGTAAGGGAGTTAGAGAAGGTGAGGTTCAGAAAAAGAACGAGACTGGCACGCTACAAGAACAGATCACCTTTAATGAGGCGAGAAGGGGCAGCAGTCAGACTAGTGAGCTGCGGCCCTTATCCAAGAAAAGAGTAAGTATATATAGGCACATATGTGGAAAGTTACTGTCTTAAGGGAGCCTGCTCTTCTCCAAGGTTTTTCGGAGTAGTTATCTCTTAAACGGCTGGGGCATGGAATTTTGGAGATCAGAGGCTGAACCAGCTGGGAGCTGGGTGTAATCAACCTTAATTAATGTCCATATTTTTCTTCAGCTGAGCGAGTTCTTTGTTTTGCATAGAATGGTGGGGAGGACCTGTAGGGGAGTTTTAACTCCAGGCTATTTTGAGCCGTGAAACTTTCCTTCAATAGGCTTCTACCTCTCCTATATAAAATAGAATATAAGATCATTAAATTTTATTAGGATTGTGTTTCATCAATATCCAACTACTCCAGTAATAATTCAACTTCTGATTCAAAACCTATGACAGAATATTTATTGTGCTGACCTCTTCAGATATCTCTACTGGGGATCAGGATGGGTTGCCACAAAGCATACTGCAATGATCTATTGATCAGTTTGAAATGAAGTTGCTTCTGAAGCAGCCAATGCAAGAAGGAAATTCTGATCCTCCTCTGTCCCCCTGAGAAGGAGGAAAATCTCTCATATGAAAGGGGCACTCCCTGTATCTAGAGGGAGATGTGAATTCAGTCGCATCTGACTCTGTAACTCCACGGACTGTAGCCCATCAGAGATTTCCCAGGCAAGAATATCGGAGTGAGTTGCTGTTTCTTTCACCAGGGGGTCTTCTCAACTCAGGGATCAAACCCATGTCTCCTGCATCTTCTGCTTTGGCAGATGGATTCTTCACCACCTATCCACCTGGGAAGCTTTATCTAGGGGAAGAAGGACATCCTTATTGTCAGACATAGGGAATTTAGGGCCCAGAAATCTGTTTAAACAAAACTCATTATTTCTTCAATACACTACCTCAAGCTCAAACTGTTTAGATTCTTCACTAATGAAGCACTCAAAGCCTAAGTTTCTTTGTCCTGTCAATTTCTTACAAATATTTTGTTTCTTTATCTAAAGAGGATAAAAGCTACCTGCTTTGGCCACTTCTTAGGTTCCATTTTTATGTGACCTTCAAGTGCACAAATTAATATTCGATTCCTTTTTCTCCTGTTAACGTGCCCTGTGTTGATTTTATTATTAATCCAGCCACAAGAACTCCAGAAGGGTAGAAGGGGTAATTTCCCCTTCCCTGACACCCTACATGTCCTACAAATGGGTGTTATTGGCCTGATTTCAATGTGAGGAATATCTTTGCAGAGATATTTTGCAGAGATTTACACACACTCCATATTTAGTATATGAAAGGTGTGGGCCTCAGACAAGCACCTCCCAGTTCCAGTCCTAGGACTCTGTCCCACCAGAGTGGATTGCTTGTTTTCTTCTGAAACCTGCTTTAGTCCCAGATGATCAAATGGAAGTAGAACTGTGGGTTTCTTCTGCTGGGGATTTGGTGAATTTATCTGTGAATTAACAAATAGACTAAGTGGTTTTCAGGCGCTTTTATTGTATGACTATTATGGATGATAGGGTTTTCTGTGAATAAGAATGCATTTTCCAGCCCATCTAAAACATTTGAGTTACAGAAATGTCATTCCCTGTACAAGACGGGAATTTTCCTGTGATTTTATCATGAAAAGCCTATCGCCAGTGAGATTTCAGAGATCTTTCTAATTTTATACCTTGACAATCAGAGCATGCACTTGCTTTTGTGTGATCTTTTTTATCACACAAGAAGATAGGAATAGGAAAATTGCACATGCTTCAATTTTTAAAACTCAAACAATAGTCTTAGATGCATATGTCTTTTGGGACTTTTATTTGTGTAATATAGATAGGGGCCCAAGAATTTTCTGAGCTGTGTCATAATAAAAAATTGAAAAGGAAAATAAAATTTATCCCTCAGGTAATATCATACATCATATTATGTGTTGAAATAGAAGTATTTCATAAAGTGGTAAATAGGGACTCATCTATGGTAGGTAGTATCTAGTAAAGTTTTCAAGAAAACTTCTTATGAATACATAAATCAATACGAATGTTATGGAAACACTGAAAGAAAACATGCTTACCCAACTCATGATGTGTTTAACATGGGGAAACACTGAAGTGCAAGGGAATAAGATCATGCAGGGAGAGCAAAATTCCCTCTAGTTTTTTTTTTTTTTTTTGACTTTTAATAGACGAATAGGGCACAGATTCCTTTTTGTGATAGCTACATCAACATTATAATGACTGTAAGTTCAATTAAATTAAGATACATACATAGTTTTTGGTTTTTCAATTTTTAAATTCAACTTATCTGGATATTAAAACAAGCCTTCGAAGTATAACTGACAGAAGTTGGGAAGTTAAAAGGGCATGTGAAAGCTAATTTTATATGTTAACTAGGCTAGACTATGGTGACCAGTTGCTTGTAAGTGTGAGTACTTTAATTGCTTATAGCAAACCTGTAAGTTCAGTTCAATTAATGTACCTATTTTACAGATGTACAAACTACCCAACTGTTTGTGATATTACTATTTTTTTTCCTGTTTTGATTTTTCCCAATTACATTCATATTTTGACTTGTCAGGAGAAATGAAGACTTGAGTTGCCTTCAGGGAGTTCAATGTTGATTGAAACTTGATTCCTCAATAAAAAAGAACTACCTGAACAGCTCTTAATCTGGCATAAGAAGACCAATTTAGGGTTTGAGACTGGACTTTGTTCTTAAATTTTTCAACTATTCTTAAGAGGACTGGATTTGATGAGGAGTCAACACTTTACACCGAGAAGGCAATGGCACCCCACTCCAGTACTCTTGCCTGGAAAATTCCATGGATGGAGGAGCCTGGTGGGCTGCAGTCCATGGGTTCGCTAAGAGTTGGACCCAACTGAGTGACTTTACTTTCACTTTTCACTTTCATGAGTTGGAGAAGGAAATGGCAACCCACTCCAGTGTTCTTGCCTGGAGAATCCCAGGGACGGGGGTGCCTGGTGAGATGCCGTCTATGGGGTCACACAGAGTCGGACATGACTGAAGCGACTTAGCAGCAGCAGCAGCAGCAGCAGCAGCAACACTTTACAAATGTTTAGGAGTAAAGACACAATTAAGAAGTTTTCCTAGCCTTACAAACAAAAACAGTAAAATGCAAACTCAACCTCAAATCTTTCTCCAAGAGTATATAGCACTGAGAAAAACTCTACAAAAATGAAAAAAACTTCAAAGTATTAAAATTTAATTATTATTTAATAATTGCTGCATCATACATTAATGCTATCTTCAGGATCGTGGATGCCATATGATTTTACTCTTTTAACAAAAATATACTTATCAAAATGTGGAGTCCATCAAGGTCAAATATTTATATTTGAGTTATATTTAAAGAGACAGTGACCAGACAACCCACATATTTGAATAAGCAGTTACTTCCATGGAAGATGAATATCATAAAGATGAAATAAATAAACATAAATAAAGATGAAAAAACCCTTGAAATTACTTAACCTATACAAATGCTATCTGATTGTGAACATTTGATTTTAATTTAGAATCCAGAGACAGTGCTTTTTAGCTTTCTGGGACTACAGTGCAAATCAAGGGAATTTCTTGTACTGCATTTGAATAAGATATAGTACTTTTGACTGCTATTTCTTGTGCTTTAATTATAATAATCTTTTAAAAAAGAAGAATACTTTTTATCCTATATTTTTCTCTCAAAGGTAGGGGACAGATATATGACCGTGTTCATGGATTGTGATCTCAAAATGTTCTTCTCTAATACTCTTTGGCCCCATGCCTCTAAAATAGATGTATGAAGGAAAAAATGAATGTCTTCAGCATTAGTAAAGATGTGTTCACACTGAAAAATACTGCTCAATGAATTGTGCTGTATGGTCCTCAAGCATGCATACTTTATTTCTGAATTTTGAATTGTTCAAATCCAAACTCTGGACACTTATGTCTGTGCCTCTATATTTGTATTGTTTATTCAACATCCTCTTCTCTTTAAAAAGGTGTCCCTTCTTCATGGAACCACACAATCGTACACGTGTCTCACAATTCTTCCTCCTGAGGCTCTCAGATGATCCAGACCTGCAGCCCCTCCTCTTTGGACTCTTCCTGTCCACGTACCTGGCCACTGTGCTTGGGAACCTGCTCCTCATCCTGGCTGTCAGCTCCGATTCTCACCTCCACACCCCCATGTACTTCTTCCTCTCCAATCTGTCCTTGGCTGACATTGGTATAAGCACCACCACTGTCCCCAACATGCTAGTGAACCTCCACACACAGAGCAAATCCATCCCTTATGCAGGATGCCTAGCTCAGGTGACTGTCTTTTCTCTTTTTGCATGCTTGGAGAGTCTCCTTCTGACGGTGATGGCTTATGATCGATTGGTGGCCATTTGTCACCCTCTGCATTACCTGGCCATCATGAACCCCCACCTCTGTGGCTTGTTGGTCCTGGTGTCATTTTCCATCAGCCTTTTGAACTCTCAACTTCACTACTTGATGATGTCACAGCTTACCTTCTGTGCAGATGTGGAAATCCCTCATTTCTTTTGTGAACTTTCTCAACTTCTCAACCTTGCCTGTTCAGACATCTCCACCAGTAACATATTAATCTATTTCATTGGTACCATCTTGGCTGGAGTTCCACTCTCAGGGATCTTTTACTCTTATATTCGAATTATATCCTCCATTCTAAAAGTCTCATCTTCAGATGGGAAGTACAAAGCCTTCTCTACCTGTGGTTCTCATCTGTCAGTTGTTTGCTTATTTTATGGAGCAGCCCTTGGGGTGTATCTCAGCTCCACTGTCTCATCTTCCCACAGGAAGAGTGCAGTGGTCTCGGTGATGTACACTGTGGTCACCCCTATGCTGAACCCCTTCATCTACAGTCTAAGGAACAAGGACATCAAGAGTGCCCTGTGGGGGATTATAATCAGAATAGCCTAATTTTAATACCTGTGTCAACATTTTTTTTTCTTTTGGTTCATAATACTGGGAAAGGCAGTAAATTCAAATATGTGCAACAAGAAATTCTGAATCTGCAGTCCCATAGTGATTTGTACCTATTTGGCACTCTGCTTTCTGTTTACACAATTTTTCCTCTTGTTGTTGAAATTGTTGTTATTTAGTCGCTCAGTCATGTCTGACTCTTTGTGACCCTGTGGACTGGAGCCTGCCAGGTTCCTCTGTCCATGGGATTTCCCAGGCAAGAATGCTGGAATGGGTTGCCATTTCCTACTCCAGGGTTTCTTCCTGACCCAGGGATCAAACTGGCATCTCCTGCATTGGTAGGTGGATTCTTTACCACTGAGCCACCAGGGAAGCCCCATTTTTCCTCTTAGAATAGCTTTAATGGAAACAATAAGTTATTTTGGACTCCCCACACAAGTCATAGCTCTCCTGGACTTTGTGAAGCACATCAGTATACCCTTCTCACTCTCTCTATACATTATCCAGGACCTCTGTTCACAGGGAGTCTTATTTCTAGCACTGTAAAATAATCATAGCTCTCACTTGCTTCTTATTTATTGTTTCTAAACTTTTCCTATGATTTTTTTGCCTACGCCTTGATTTGAGGATCTAGACTCTACCTTAAGGACCAAAATATTTAGTGCATTTTTGTTTCTTAATGGTCTTGGCCATATTTTTGAGCAAATAGGATGACTAATTTCCTGTTCAAACTAGGGTATTTTGAAATTGAAATGAGATATGATTAATACTGAGTTTCAACTGGAACTTTCCTAGGAAACCTCACATGTATGTTTCCCAAGGAGCAGATGAAAGAGTGTCTACCAAAGTCAATTACCAACTTTTCTGATAATTCTTCCAATTCCAACCACCATATCCAGATACAAAGAACAAAATTTTATGTATTATGTATCATATTATGTATCCAGATACAAAGAACAAAAATTGAAAGATTCCACTTATATAAGGTACCTAAAGTAGTCAGACACATGTAGACGGAGATTAGAACGTTGGTTACCAGAGGCTTTGGGAGGAGAAATGGGGAGTTAGTGTTTAGTGGGGACAGAGTTTCAGATGGGGAAGATGAAAAGTTCTGCAGATGGATGGTGGTGATGGTTGCAAAACCATGTGAAGTTTACTTGGAAATCATGAAGACAGTAAATTTTATATTATTTTATGTTATGTTATTTTACCACAATAAAAAAAAAATATCTACTGTTGGAATGAGGGACATATTTCTCCAATGTTGGGTGTTACTCAGCTCTCTGCAATCAACTCCTAAAGCAATCTGCCTCAGCTACAGAGAGCCAGCAGGCAGCCCACAGCCAATGACTGTATGATTTTGTCCCAACTCCAGCCGACTCTAAGGGATCATTCTAGCCCCAGAGCTCTCTGGTAGTTTTCAGAGACCTTTGAGGGGCTTCAACTTGGCTAGATTTTTTTCACCCCCTGCCTTGCTGCAAAGAGTTTGCCAAGCCACAAAGCTTAAGGGAGCACTCCTCATGAGATTGCCTTCACTTCAGACACCAGCTAAAAGTTCAAGGATTTCCAGTACCACCCTTACTTATACAAATCAGGAACTTCCTCACATTCAATAATTAAGTCGCTTCAGTCATGTCCGACTCTGTGTGACCCCATAGATGGCAGCCCACTGGGGTTACCCCCGTCCCTGGGATTCTCCAGGCAAGAACACTAGAGTGGGTTGCCATTTCCTTCTCCAATGCATGGAAGTGAAAAGTGAAAGTGAAGTCGCTCAGTTGTGTCCGACTCTTAGTGACCCCATGAACTGCAGCCTACCAGGCTCCTCCGTCCATGGGATTTTCCAGGCAAGAGTACTGGAGTGGGTTGCCATTCATTGCCTTCTCCACAAAAAAAAATGGGCAGAAGATCTAAATAGACATTTCTCCAAGGAAGACAAGCAAATGGCCAAAAAGCACATGAAAAGATGCTTAACAATACTAATTATTAAGGAAATGCAAATCAAAACCCCAATGAAATATCACCTCAATGGCCATCATCAAATAATCTACAAACAATAAATGCTGGATAGGGTGTGGATAAAAGGAAACCTACATGCACTGTGGTGGGAATGTAAATTAATACAGCCACTATGAAGTTCAGTATGGAAGTTCCTTAAAAAACTAAAAATAGAACTACCAAAAGACCCTGAAATCCTACTACTGGGTTTATACCCAGCGAAAACTGTTTGACAGAAAACAACAAAATTCTGTAAAGCAATTATCCTTCAATTAAAAATATAAATAAAATTTAAAAAATATTTTAAAAAGACATGTGCAGCCCAATGTTCATTGCAGCACTATATACAATAGCCAGAACATGGAAGCCGTCTAAGTGTCCATTGACAGATGAGTGACTAGAGAAGATGTGGTACATGGATACACTGGAATATTACTCAACCATAAAAAGAAATGAAATTGAGTCATTTGTAGAGATATGGATGCACCTACAGACTATCATACAGAGTGAAGTAAGTCAGAAAGAAAAAAAAGTATTGTATATTAATGCGTATGTGTGGAATCTAGAAAAATGGTATAGATGGTCTTATTTGCAAGACAGAAATAAGACACAGACATAGAGAACAAACATATGGACACAGTGGGGTGGGAAAGGGGAAGGGATTGACATATATCCACTATTGACAATATGTATAGAATAGGTACCTAATGAGAACCTACTGTATAGCTCAGGGAACTCTATTCATGCTCTGTGATGACCTAAATGGAAAGGAAATCCAAAAAAGAAGGGATATATGTATATGTATAGCTGATTCATTTGATGTACAGCAGAAACTAACACAACATTGTAAAGCAACTGTACTCCAATAAAAATTAAATTAAAAAAAATTTTTAAGCTATTAGCCAAAAAAAAAAAGGTCATCATTATCAAAAAAAATCTACAAGCAATAGCTGCTGGATAGGGTATGGAGAAAAGAGAACCCTCTTACACTGTTGGTAGGAATGCCTATTGGTACAAACACTGCATATAGAGGTTCCTTAAAAAACTAAAAACAGAACTATTGTATGATTCAGCAATCCCACTCCTGGGCGTATATCTGGAGGCAACTGTAATCTGGGAAGATACATGCACCACAGTGCTCACTGCAGCACTGTTTCTAATAGCCAGGACATGGAAGCAACCGAAATGTCCATTGACTGAGAAGTGGATGAAGATGTGGTTCATAGATAACTAACAAGAGCCTACTTTATAACCCAAGGAACTCTACTCAATACTCTGTAACAGTCTATATGGGAAAAAAATCATTAAAAAAGGATGAACATATGTATATGTATAATTGATACACTTTTCTGTATACCTGAAACCAATGCAACATTAAAAATCAACTATACTCCAAAAATTTGTTTTTAAAAAGAAGACTTGGTACATATATACAAAGGACTATTAGTCAGTCATAAAAAAGAATAAAATAATGCAATTTGTAGCAACCTGGATGGATCTAGAGATTATCACACTAAGTGAAGTAAGTCAAAGACAAATATCATGGTATCACTCATATATGGAATATAATTCTTTAAAAGATACAAAATAACTTATTTGCAAAACAGAAACAGACTTAACAATAGTTTTACAAACAGACTTTCAATATTGAAAACAAATTTATGGTTACCAAAGGGAAAACACGGGGGTGAAGGACAAATCAGGAGATAGGGATGTACACACACTACTGCTATATATAAGACAGACAACCAACAATGACCTACTGTATAGCACAGGCATGTCTACTCAAATCTCTGTGGCAACCTGTATGAGAAAAAAATCTAATCATGAATACATGTATATGTATAACTTGAATTATTCTGCTATACACCTGAGACTAACACAATATTGTAAATCAACTATATTACAATAAGATATATAAACAACAAAAAACAAATAAGATATAAAGCAAAAAACAAAACAAATGAAAAATGAACATGGTACTAATCTATTCAAACAATTTTCTTTTTTATCAGATTAGTAATCTATATCACTTGAGGTCTAATTAAGATGTTCATAGAAATGTGAGTTTCATAAACGAAGAGAATAGAGAAGATTTGAAATTGAAATATCATAATAGGGAGGTAACAGTTGGAAATAAACGAACTATTACATATTTACACTTAAAATACATAAATGCAAGACCTATGGATTTCATAAACAAGACGTATTGGGTACAGGCCATTATGGAAAGTATTGACAAATTACAACTACATAATTAAAACGAAGTACTTGTATTCATCTGAAGCAAAACTGAGAGGATATCCAAATAGAAGTCATATACTTGAAGAAATCTGCAATGTGTATGACTAGCACTAATGTTTTGAATATGTAAATAACTCATATGAATGAGTGAGAAAAGGATAAACAACTCAGTAGATATATCACAATTAGATATTTAACAGAAAGGAAGATCAAAAGACTCTGAACCATATATTAATAAGAGGTATGCCACTTGATGAAATAATTTTTACACTCAGTAAGTTGTTACTATAAATGAAAAGTGTTGATGATGATATGGATCTCCTCTCTCACTCTACCAAGAAATATTAAAAAAAAAAACCCTCAGATTTACTCATAATGGCAGAAACTTAGCTACAAAAACTAATAGTTATTTATTTTATTATGTTATTCAGATCAGAAGAAAAAGGCTGATAAATATAACAAGAAAAGCAAACAAAATTTCCCTCAGTTTCGTAAAGGATATCTATTTTGTAGTCATCAAACATAATGTAGATATACAGAATATTGGAAATTAATCAGTTACTGTCATACCCCAAAGCACAATGAAATCTCCAAAGTGCAATATGAGAAAAACTATTTATTTAAATTTCAGGTCAGTTACATGCATTTTATTATGTTACTACTTTTGCAGACCAGCACATGCCCCACCTGGGGTTTTCCTGGTGGCTGGTAAAGAGTCTGCTTGCAATGCAGAAGACACAGGAGATGCGGGTTCAATCCCTGGGTAGGGAAGATACCCTGGAGAAGGGAATGGCAACCCACTCCAGTATTCTTGCCTGGAGAATCATATGGATAGGATTTGTCCAACAAAGAGTTGGACACGACTGAAGAAATTTAGCAGGCATGCACATACCCCCCACCTCTGAAGTTCAAAATCAGTGGTTCTTGTTGGAGGTCAGGGATACCTCAGTATGAACAAAGGTCTCAGGTAATTAATCTCTGCAGCTGTTCTAATGACAACAATGGAGGAACCTCTGCACTAGAGTGAACAGGAGTGCCAGCCGGGGAGCTGTTCCCTAGATTTGGTGCTTAAAATAAGACCACCTCTCACTTCTCAGTGAATAGAAGGTTCTTCATCCACACCCTTGATTCTCCCTTGACAGCTCCACTGTTTTCACCAACTCACCACAGAGGTGATTCTGACTGATGACCATACATTTTTGTGCTTCTGGGGAAACGGATCCACCTAATCTTGTCCACTTCCCTTTTTCCTTGTCTTACTCTCAGCACTTCTCTGTCAAATGAAAGTAGTTCGCCATAGAACAGCTCTCTTCACAAAGACACATTAAAAAGTTTTTCATGAGGGACTTCCCTGGATCTACCTCCCAATTCAGGGAACTCAGGTTCAATCCCTAGTTGGGAAAATAGATTCCACATGTCTTGGGCAACTAAACCTCCCCACTGCAACTAGAGAAGCCCCCATGCACCACAACTAGAGAAAAGCCCATACACTACAATGAACAGCCTGCACCCCTCAACAAAGACCCAGCACAGCCAAAAAAAAAAAAAAAAATTAAAGTTTTCCACTACAGGCCTAAGATTACACCCAATTGCTAAGATGTTCATGATACAATTGATTTTATTTCACAGTGTTTCTGTGTGGACTTCACCAGAAATGTGTAAGAAATACAATGATATAAGATGACTAAGGAAAGAAGTGAAAATTCAGGTACATTCTTGTAAATAAGTCAATGAGAAAGAAGGTTTCAAAGCAAATAAGATGCCAGAGGAAAATTACCAACATTTGCCTTGCCTGACTAATAATTATTTATTTTTATTATGTATTTTATTATATTACTCAGACTAGAAGGAAAAGGCTGATAAATATAACAATAAAAGAAAACAAATCAAATTGTTAAAGCAAGTAGAGAAATACATGGGATCAATAACATTATAAGACTCAAGGTTAGAGGAAATTTGTGGAACATGATAATACTATTAAATTTTACTAGGGCATTGGTCTAAGTATTTATCGCCTATATGGAGATTAACTTTGCAGCAATAATTGCACTCAGGTGGCTCAGTAGTAAAGAATCCACCTGCCAATGCAGGAGACACAGGAGACTCAAGGTTAGATCCCTGGGTTGGGAAGATCGCCTGGAGTAAGAGATAACAACTGGCACCAGTTTTCTTGCCTGGAAAATTCCATGGACAGAGGAGTCTGGCAGGTTATAGAGTTGGACACCACTGAGTGACTGAGCCCACACACATGATAAGTATAAGGCTTTCACAGTAATCATTTGTTCTTTATCCGGAACTGGATTAAGTCAGTGGCATATGATCCTATTCTCAGTGATAGAATTGAAGGTAATATCTTATGGATGATGCAATGGAAACATCTATTGTTAATAGACCCTCAATTAACAACAGACCCAGAGAAGGACAGTCGATTGTACTGGCCTCTGGGATTCATGTCTAGATATGACGCCTGCATCTGATTCAGCCATCTGAGTCCATGAGGGGAGTCAGTCCTGGGTTGAAGCTACTTCACAGAGGAATGAATGAATCTCTGCTCTCCCACTCCCGCGCATTTTGTACCTCTGAAATCCTTGTAATGAGGATAACTATCTTCATTGTTTGAGCATATTAGAGGAAGGATATCTTTATCTTATTAGAAAGGATTCCTCATTAACCAATTTCAAATATCATGCAATCATTTCAAACCACGGTGATAATCTAATCACAATTTTTTATAGATGATGAAGCTGAGTGTTGTGAATGTCAATGTTGCCCCACATGTGTCTGATTTACCAGTGAGTGACCAGTCTTAAGAATTCCTGAACTGTGGTAAGAAAGATCGGCAGCCATGTCTCATAGCAGGCTTAACTCTGGGGTGCAGTTCACATGGTGCAATCCACGTTTCTACCTCTGTATGACTACAGACTTCTTTAAACCTTGACCTATCCAACTTTTCCCACTTCTCTTGTGCTGAGAACATTCCACTCAAAATTATCATACCGAGAAGATCTGCCTCAGATTCAGCTTCTGTTTGCTGTAACAAAAAACCTTAGAGAAAGGTAATTTGTGGTAAACATCACAGATCTAGAGACTTTCCTGGTGGTCCAGTGGTTACTCCATGCTCCCAAGGCAAGGGACCCAAGTTTGATCCCTGGTCAGGGAACTGGCTCCCACATTCTGCAACTAAGAGTTCACATGTTGCAGCTAAAGACCTTGCATGCCACAACTAAGACGTTGCCCAGCCAAATAATTAAATTGAAAAAAAAAAAATAAAGAAACCACAGAGCTAGAAAAACAAGTTGGTTTTCAATGCTAAGTTGAAATGTAGTTGGCCATCATGTTATCTATTCACTTAAGAATTTGGTATCACAACATTGCAAATCAACTACACTTCAATCAAATTAAAAAAAAAAATAACTTGGTGATGAAAGTGTCAGGCAGAGTAGTTCATTCATATTATTTTAATTTTGATTCATTCTAGAGTACCCAGCCAAAATCAGGTGATACAATCACAGCAAAGATATTCTTCTAAAGAGCTTCCCCAAGGCTCCCTTCATGTCTTTGTTCCTCAGGCTGTAGATGAAGGGGTTCATCACGGGAGTGACCACAGTGTACATCATGGAAGCCACTGCAATCTTCCTAGAAGATTCAGTAACTGCAGAACTAATATACACCCCAAAAGCTGTCCCATAGAACAAGGACACGACTGAGAGGTGAGACCCACAAGTGGAAAAAGCTTTATACTTTCTGCTTGATGATGGCATTCTCAGAATGGAAGAAACAATTTGAATATAAGAGAAAATGATTCCAAAAAGAGGAATGCCACCAAATACACCAGCTGCTAAATATATCAGGATGTTATTGATGAGGGTGTCAGAACATGCGAGTTTGATGACCTGAACAACTTCACAGAAGAAGAGGGGGATTTCCAGGTCTGTGCAAAAGGACAGTCGTAACACCATCAGACCATGGAGCAGGGCGTCTGCAGTGCTGGTGAACAAAGAGAGTAGAATCAGCTGAACACAGAGGCAAGGGTTCATGATGACTGTGTACCTCAGTGGGTGACAAATAGCCACATAGCGGTCATAGGCCATTACTAAAAGGAGAAAATTTTCCCACAAAACAAAAGTCAGGGCAAAGCAGATCTGGGTGATGCAGCCTGTGTAAGTGATGCTCTGGCTCTGTGCTTGGATGTTCACTAGGATCTTTGGGATCATGGTTGTGCTTAAACAGATGTCTGTAAAGGACAGATGGGAGAGGAAGTAGTACATGGGGGTGTGGAGGTGGGAGTCAGAGATGACAGCCAGGACGATGAGCAGATTTCCCAGGACAGTGACCAGGTACATGGACAGGAACAGGTTGAAGAAGATGGTCTTCAATTCTGGGTCCTCTGACAGTCTCATAAGATGGAATTCTGAAACATCTGTGTGGTTTCTGGGTTCCATGCTGTTGATGAGTCTGATTAAAAATATGTGATAACCAGGAAACTTCCCTGGTGATCCAGTGGCTAAAACCCCCCACACTCCCAATGCAAGGGGCTTGGGTTCAATCCTTGTCAGGGAACTAGATCCCACAACTAAAAGATTCTGAGTGCCACAACTAAGACCCAGCACAGCCAAATAAATATTCTTTTAAAAAGATGTGGTCAGGATACAATGAAACATGTAGTCCTTGAAGAAGAAGCAGGGGTATCGAAAGAGGTAAATGCCACTTGGGGAATGGAAGGAGACAAACTGAGGGAACAAAAAAGGAATGCCTTCTTTATGCATTTTTATTCCTGGGTTCCTTTAAAAAAAATGATGTGGAGATTTCAGAGTACAAACAATGAATTCTAGAAAGTTTTAAGACTTGGTTGTCTTTTTAAGTTATACTAGCTGTGTTCTTCTGATTATTAAAAACATTTGGTGACTTTGTAAAGAGAAACAGTGGGCTAGGGAGGCAGTGAAGATTCTATGTAACCAGCAACTTCAGTACCATGTGTCAGAAATAATATAAAGATATATCAAGAAACAGGAAAGCTAAGGTAAACTTACCAACCTTTCTGCCCATCCATACCATCACAGGAACACAGAGAAACGTCAGAAAAAAAAAGTCACCTTATTTGATATAGGGGATAAACCTATGGACACCAAGGGGGAAAAGGGAATGGGATTAATTTGGAGATAAGGATTGACATATATACACCACTATGTATAAGATAGATAACTAATAAGAACCTACTATATAGAACAAAGAACTCTACTTAATGCTCTGTGGTGACCTAAATGGAAAGAAAATCTAAAAAAGAGGGGGTCACTTTTTCATGGGTATATCTATAACTGATTTGCTTTGCCGAATGGCAGAAACTAACACAACATGGTAAGACAACTATACTCCAATAAAAATTAATACAAAAATAAAATTGCACTTCAGCTTAAAAAAATCTAAAAAAAGTCACCCTGTTGTAGAACAAGCAGATTTCTACTCAGGAAGAAAAGCTCAAGGTCACAGCAAAGAATATGGTATTAGTAAAACAGATGTTTACAAGTATTGGTACAAAATGCAAAAAAAGAAAAAAAAAAGTGTGAAGATGACATAAGTTAGGCAGAGACTGGGTTCTATCTGATGTAGGTACTGTCTTCACAGCCTTTCCTGGATAAACCTGTACCAAAATATTTGCCCGCATTTCCAAACATTCGCAAAGGGATATCACCTGTGATACCTAGCTGGGATCACAATAGGAAGAGGCTTGACACCTCTGAGGTACCATAGAGAAGAGCTGTTCTTAGGAAGAACAAAAGATCTGAATGAGTCACCATATCCTGGGCAGGAGGAATCCTTTACGAGAGGAGTCTCAGTTGCACTTCTTCCTTCCTGAGAGAGACTGCTGACTGAGGTGGTCACAAGCATATTACTGTCTTGAACCCTGGAGATTCAATTTCCAAAGTTCCTCATTAATCAGCCAATTCATTGTCACTGTGATCCCAGGACAGTGCAAAATCTTAAGGTGAAGACTACATGAGAGAAATTCAAGATGGCCGATTTTCTGACTCTATGAGGCCAAGTGGATACCATTCACTTTTCTGTGTCTGTGCAGGCTCACGCCCATCTCTTAATTTTTTCATGGAATTGTAAGAGGTTCCAATGTCACGGCAAAATGCTAGTGTGCAGATTTAATCTCAGTATATTTATTTAGATTGTACCCAATAATTGGAGACGGTATTCCACATAATATTAATTGAAATATTTTTCATCTTTACAGAGATCAATGTTTTCATGTGCCTATCCATTTCTTCCCTCTATTTTTCACTGCTACTGTATGAATTTTGTTAACCTACAACTGTCATGATATAGTAAAACCAACAGGAGACAAGACGGCATTGTAAAGTCACTCCTTACCATCTTAGTATCTTTTGCTTCAAACACATAAAATAATAGAAAAGTATAAAAGACATAGAGGTATAAAAAGTTAAAAGCCAAGGGCTCAGTGGAGGTTTGTTATTGAGAAATTAGAGTGAACATGAAGTCTTGGACACTG
Organism: Bos grunniens; assembly: GCF_055505025.1. Lineage (NCBI taxonomy): Eukaryota > Metazoa > Chordata > Mammalia > Artiodactyla > Bovidae > Bos > Bos grunniens. The sequence goes on from NC_141171.1 coordinate 13,584,562, forward strand.
CCTGGGACCTTACCTCTAGACTTAAAACAGTAGAAAATTTCAAAAGAAGCCTCAAAGGCAAAACCAAATAGAGCTACCTGATGGTCTGGTGGCTGGATTTTTTATACTCTCAAAATCAGTGGGCAGCAGAAATTAGTTATTAGAGTGAATTCAAGGCTAGTTTTTGGTAAGGGCAGCTGTGAAGCTATTGCATGATAAAACATGAGAAACGGAGGAAGGGAAGAAACATAGCAATTAAAATGAATCCACATGGACAACCCAGAGGGATGGTATGGGGAGGGAGGAGGGAGGAGGGTTCAGGATGGGGAATACATGTATGCCTGTGGTGGATTCATTTCGATATATGGCAGAACCAATACAATATTGTAAAGCTTAAAAATAAAATAAAGTTAAAAAAAAATGAATCCACAGTTCAAACTTCAAAATAGCCTGGAATAACTTGATGCCAAAAAGCTCAACCTATCAAAGCAAGAATCAGATCATCAATCCACTCTAGGGTGAGATTTTAAATTTTTTATTTTTTAATTGGTGAAAAATGGCTTTACAGTTTTGTGTTGCTTTCTGCCATACAACAGTGCGAATCAGTCATAATTATATATATCCCTTCCCTTGGACCCTCCCTCCCCTCCCCTCATCCCACCCTTCTAGGTCATCACAGAGCGCCAGGCTGGGCTCCCTGTGTTGTTTAGCAGCTTCCTCCTATTTTGCACACGATAGTGTATATATGTCAATGCTACTTTCTAAATTCATCCCGCCCTCACCTTCCCCCGCTGTGTCTACAAGCTTGTTCTCTACTAGGTTCATCAGTACCATTTTTCTAGATTCCGTATATATGTGTTCATATACGGTATTTGTATTTCTTTATCTGACTTACTTCACTCTATTTGACAGGTTCTAGGTTCATCCACCGGAGAAGGCAATGGCACCCCACTCCAGTACTCTTGCCTGGAAAATCCCATGGACGGCGGAGCCTGGTGGGCTGCAGTCCATGGGGTCGCTAAGAGTCGGACACAACTGAGCGACTTCACTTTCACTTTTCACTTTCACGCATTGGAGAAGGAAATGGCAACCCACTCCAGTGTTCTTGCCTGGAGAATCCCAGGGACGGGGGAGCCTGGTGGGCTGCCGTCTATGGGGTCGCACAGAGTCGGACACGACTGAAGCGACTTAGCAGCAGCAGGTTCATCCACTTTTCTACAGCTGACTCAAATTCATTCTGCTTTATGGCTGAGTACTATTCCACTATGTAAATATACCACAACTTCTTTATCCATTCATCAGTTGATGGACATCTAGGTTGGTTCCATGTCCTGGCCATTGTAAATATTGCTACAATGAGCATTGGGGTACATGTACCTTTTAGAATTGTGGTTTTCTCAGGGTATATGCCCAGTTGTGGGATTGCTGAGTCATATGGTCGATTCACTCCTAGTTTTTAAAGGAATCTCCATACTGTTTTCTATAAGGGCCGTACAGGATAAGAATTTTTAAATAAATGTTTGCTTTTTACAGGGGACTTCTTTCACTCAGCATACCTTTGAGAATTATACAAGTTATTGAGAGTATCAATACCTAACTCCTTTTTATTGCTGCTATTATAATACAGCACATTATTTATGCATTGTCCGGAGAAGTCCACGTGGATATTTTTGTTTAGGCCAGTTATGAAAAGAGCCATTGTATTTATGAACAGTGTGGTGATATGTGATTTCATTTATGTGGTATTATGAGAAACACAAAGCTGTAAGGATGCAGAACAGATCAGTTCTGTTCTGTGGCTATCAGTGGCTCATAGTGATTCACAAAGACAAAGGAATGTGTGATTACAGTGCAACACAAGGCAGTTATCCATGAATGATGTAACTGCCTTGTATCCTGAGTGCAGTGGTGGTTCTAAGAATTGATACATGAGTTGAAATATAAAGAGCAGTACAGGGACTTCCCTGGTGGTCCGGTAGCTAAGACTCCATACTCCCAATGCAGGGGGCCCAGGTTCGATCCCTGGTCAGGGAACTAGATCCCACATGCCCCAACTAAGACCTGGTCCAGCCAAATAAATGAATAATTTTTTAAAATAAAAATTAAAAATAGGCATTTCCCTTGTGGTCCAGTGGTTAGGTAGTGACGAATCTACCTTGTAATGCAGGGGACAAAGGCTTGATCCCTGGTTGGGAAACTATGATTCCAAATGCCTCAGAGGTCATAAGTCCATGTACCACAACTGGAAAGTCTGTGTGCCACAACAAAAGATTCCACATGATGCAACTAACATCCGACACAGCCAAGTAAATAAATAAATATTTTTTAAAGATCTCTTCAACTAACAGTGAAAAGCTTTCCACAAAGAAAAATTTCTAAATAAAAAATTAAGTTATTAATTAAAAAAACAAAATAAAGAACAGTACACAAAAATGCATTAAATTGTATGATATTTTAAAAATAAATTTTGGAAAGATTAAAACATAAGTATAGATAGTGGAGCAGTGGTAAAGAATGCAGGAGATGCAAGAGACACAGGTTTGATCCTTGGGTCAGGAAGATCCTCTGGAGTAGGAAACTCTGAAACTCTGTATTCAGTCAGGTATAAGCAACTGAATATATATACCCACTCCAGCCTTCCTGCCTGGAAAATCCCATGGGTAGAGGAGCCTGGCAGTTTACAGTCCTTGGGGTCACAAAGAGTCAGACATGACTGAGCACACACACACACATGCATGCGTGTGCACACACACACACACACAAACATACACACACACACAGATAGTACTCTTAAAGACAGAAAGGAACCTGTGCATTAGAAATTAAAATGAAATATATATATATATATACACATCTTTATTCATAAGAGAACTATATATATTAGCCAAGAGGTGGGAGCTTCCCAAGTGTCCACCAGAGGATGAATTGATAAACAAAATGTGTTATATACATATGATGGAATATTATTCATCCTTAGCAAGGGAGGAAAGCCTGCCGCATGCTACAACATGCATGGAGCTTGAGAACATTAAACTAAGTGAAACAAGCCAGTCAGAAAAAGACAAATTTCACTTATAAGAAGTATCTGAAATACTGAAATGCATAGAAAACGAAAGTAAAATGGTTACAGGGGCTAGGAAGATGAGGTAAAGGAGAGTTACTGCTTAAAGGAAACTGAATTTCAGATTTATAAGATGAAAAATTTCCTATACTGAACACTTTTAATTGTGAACTTAAAAATAATTAGGATGGTATAATTTTATACAATGTGTATTTTAACACCACAAGAAAGAAGAAAATTAGTATATGTAGACTGATAAAACAAATATTGTGAAATAGTAACTGTTGAATGTAAGCAGTCCATAAATGGTTTTTCATTGTATCATTCTTTCAGTTTTTGCTGTATTTTTAGTTTCTCACAATCAAAGTTTGAAAAAGAAAAAAGGACATGTATTGTATGAATTGTATGACATATATTATAAGAATTTTCAAATTAGAAACATTTATAGAGACAGAAAAAGGAACAGAGATTGCCAGGGACTGAGGCATGGGGAGAGTCAAAGGTGATGAAAAATAGGTGGAGGACTTCTTTGGTTGTGCAGTGGTTAGGAATCTGCCTACTAATGCAGGGGACACAGGTTCCATTCCTGGTCTGGGAAGATCCCACATGCCGTGGAACAACTAAGCCTGCATGCCACAATTACCGAAGCCCATGTGCCTGGAGCCTGTGCTCTGCAACAAGAGAAGCCATTGTCAACAGTGGAGAAACAGACATAGAGAACAGACCCATGGACACGGGGATGGGGAGGAGGGAGAGGGTGAGATGTATGGAGAGAGTAACGTGGAAACTTACAACACCATATGTAATGTAGATAGCTAGTGGGAATTGGCTGCATGACTCAGGGAACACAAACAGGGGCTCTGGAAGGGTGGGATGGGGAGGGAGCCGGGGGGTGGGGGTGGGGAGGAGGCTCAGGAGCGGGGGACATGGGTGTACCTATGGCTGATTCTTGCTGATGTTTGAGAGAAAGCAACAAAATTCTGTAGAGCAATTATCCTTCAATTAAAAAATAAATAAATAAATAAAACATGCCAGTGCGGGGTGGGGGGAGAGACAGAGAGAGAGAAAAGCCACTGCAATGAGAAGCATGATCAGCACAAGGAAAAGTAGCCTCCACTCACCGCAACTAGAGAAAGCCCACACAGCAACAAAGACCCGACACAGCCAAAAAATAAAATAGGTGGAAACAGAATGTGGTGATGACTGCCCAGCAGTGTGAATGTTAATATGACACAAAATGGCACACCTTAAACACATTACAATTGCAATTCTTATGTTTTACATTTTACCACAAATTTTAAAAAGCAAAATGAGAAAACAGTAGGCATATTATTTCATTTATAGAACTTCAGTACCAACTTTTCCAACTGAAGGTAATATGACACCATGGAAATAGAGACTAAAAATAGACCCTCAGTTAACAACAGACCCAGAGAAGGACAGTTGTCTTGGTTTCTGGGAATCCCTCTAGGTATGATGCCTCCATCTGATGCAGCCGTATGAATCCATGAGGGGAATCAGCCGTAGCACGAAGCCTCTCCATGGAGGAATGAATGAATCTCTACTCTCTCGTGCCTGCACCTTTTCTGCCTCTGAAATTCCTATAATGAGGATAACTATCTTTACCATTTGAACATATTAGAGCAAGGATGTATGTGCTGTGTGCTAAGTCACTTCAGTCATGTCCGACTCTGCGACCCTATGGACTGTAGCCTGCCATTAGAAAGTCTTCCTCACTAATCAAGTTCAAATACCTCACAATCTTTTCAAATGACTGAGATAAGCTAATCATGGCAACTTTACAGATGATGAAGCTGAATATTGTGGATGCAAATATCCACTTACACATGTCCCATTTACCAGTGAACAACCCCAGGAACTCCTGAACTGGGGTGTGAAAGATCAGCCAGCATGTGTCACAATAGCCTTAACTCTAGAGTTCAGTTCATATGGTGTTATCCAGGGAATCAGGCAGACTCTATCTTTGCATGACCACAAACTTGTTTAAATCCTTTCCTTCACCTTCTCTGATATCCTTTATGCTGAGAACATTCCCCAGCAAAATTACTATACACAAACCTCTGCCTCAGACTCAGCTTCTCTTGGCCCTAACCAAAAACCTTATCTTAGAGAACTGAAATTTTGTGTCAAACATCACAGAGCTAGACAAAGCATAAGTTGGTTTTAAATCTTAAGTTAAAATGCACTTAGCCATCATGTTATATATTCATTTAAGAACCTGGTGATGAAAGAGTCAGGCATTCTAGCTCATCAGTAATCTTCTAATTTGGCCTTATTCTAGTAGCCTTATCTCAAGTTCAATGACACATCACAGAAAAGAAGCTACACTACCAATGAGTTTCCTCAAAGCTCCTTTCATGTCTCTGTTTCTCAGGCTATAGATGAAGGGGTTCATCATGGGAGTGACCACAGTGTACATCAATGAAGTCACTGCAGTTTTCCCAGAGAACTCAGAAATGGCAGAACAAATATACAGTCCAAAACCTGTTCCATAGAACAAGGAAACAACTGAGAGGTGAGACCCACAGGTAGAAAAAGCTTTATACTTTCTGCTTGATGATGGCATTCTCAAAATAGAGGAAACAATTTGAGTATAAGAGAAAAGGATTCCAGAAAGAGGAATGCCACCTAATACGCTAACTGCAAAATACAAGACAATATTACTAATGAGGGTGTCAGAGCAGGCAAGCTTGATGACCTGAACAGCTTCACAGAAGAAGAGAGAGATTTCCAAGTTGGTGCAGAAGGACAGTCGCAACACCAACAGACTGTGGAGCAGGGCGTCCACGATGCTGACAGATAATGAGATGAGAATCAGCACAGCACAGAGGTGGGGGTTCATGATGACAGTGTATCTCAGGGGGTGACAAATGGCCACATAGCGGTCATAGGCCATTGCTCCAAGGAGAAAATTTTCACAACTAACAAAAATCAGGGCAAAGCAGATCTGGGTGAGACAGCCTGTGTAAGTGATGCTCTGATTCTGTGTTTGGACATTCACTAGAATCTTTGGGATCATGGTTGTACTTAAACAGATATCAGTAAAGGACAGATTGGAGAGGAAGAAGTACATGGGGGTGTGGAGGTGGGAGTCAGAGATGACAGCCAGGATGATGAGCAGGTTTCCCAGGACAGTGACCAGGTACATGGACAGGAACAGGCTGAAGAAAATGGTGTTCAGTTCTGGGTCCTCTGTCAGTCTCATGAGAAGGAATTCTGAAACATCTGTGTGATTTCTGGATTCCATGTTATTGATGATCTGATGAAAAAGATGTGGTTAAAAAAGACATGGAAACCTGTGGTCCCTAGATGAGCATCAGGAGTATCACAAGCGATCCACACCATCTTGGGAAGGGAAGGAGATTAATGAAGGGAGGGGAAAAGTAATGCCTTCTGCATGCATGTTTTTCTGTCCTTAAAATACCCAAAGTTGATATTTCAGAGCATGAACAGTTAATGCTAGAAAGGATAAAGACATGGTTCTTTTATAAACTATCTGTACTGTTCTGATTATTTGAAACATTAGGGGACTTCCCTGATGGTCCAGTAGCTAAGACACTGTGTTCCCAATGTAGAGAGCCTGGGTTTGATCCCTGGTCAGGGAACTAGATCCCATATGCCATAACTAAGACCTGGTGCAGCCAAATCAAAAAAATTAGTAATTTTATAAAGAGAAACAGATGAGGGAGGCCACTGAAAATTTTGTCTGGATCCCCAGTGACCTCAGGGCCAGGGAAAAGAAATAATACATAGATATGTCAAGAACCAAAAATGGAAAGATAAGATGAAGCTTATCAAGTTTTCTCCCCTCCCCTACAATGACAGATGCACAAAGAAATATTGGACAATTCTTTAAAAGTCACCCTGTATCTGAACAGGAAGATTTCTAATCAGAAAGAAGTACAAGGTCATATAGAGAGTTTCATATTAGTAAATCAAATACGCTTACAAATATTGGTGCAAAATATAATTTAAAAAAGGTAAAGATGTCATATGTTAGGCAGAGAGACTGGGTTCTAATCATCTGATGTATATACTGTTTTCACAGCTTCCCCTGTATGAATATGTACCAAAACACCAAATATTCACTAAAGGAATTTAGGCTACCTTGCTGGTATCACAGTGGAAAGATGCTTGACATCTCTGATGTACCATACAGAACAGCTGTCCTTAGGAAGAACAGAAGGTCTGAGTGAGTCACCAGCTCCTGGGCAGGAGGGATCATTTATGGGAAGAGTCTCAGGTGTGCTACTACTTTCCTAGAAAAGGTATAGTTGATTGAGGTAGTCACAGGCAGATCACAGTCTTGAACCCTGGAGATTTCAATTTCCAAAGCTCCTCATTAACCAGATGATTCATTGTCACTGTGATCCCAGGAAAGTGCAAATCCTTAAGATCAAGACTCTACGTGGGAGAAATTAAAGATGGTTGCTTTTCTGACCCCATGAGACCAAGTGGACTTTTCTGCATCTGTACTGCCTCATGTTCATCTCTTAACTTTTCATAAAGCTGTAAGGGGTTACAATGTCATCCCAAGACAACAGTGGTCAAGCATAATCTCAGTACATTTAATTATATTTTATCCATTATCTAACAGGTTGGCATGGTACTCCACATTAATATCAATTAAAATAATTTTCATTTTTAAGGAATTCAAGAGTTGCATGTGTCTAATGCTATATTTAAAATGGATAACCAACAAGGATCTACTGTATAGCTCAGGGAACTCTGCTCAGTGTTACGCTGCAGCCTGGATAGGAGGGGAGTTTGGGGGAGAATGGATGCATGTATATGTATGGCTGAGTTTCTTCACTGTTCACCCGAAACTATCACAATATTGTTAATGTGCTACAGCCCAATACAAAATAAAAAATTAAAAAAATATTTTCATCTATTTGTCAATTAACTCCTTTCACTGTTCACTGCTATTGTATGAACTTGTGAACATACAAGTTTCTTGATATTTTAGAACCGACATGAGACAGGAGAGCCTTATACTGTCATCCCTTACTATCTTAATCTCATTTGCTTTGAACACATAAAATAATAGAAAATACAAAAGACTTAGAAATACAGAATTTAAAAAACCAAAGGCATTTGTGGAGGTTTGTTACTGAGAAATGGGAGTGAACACAAGAGTTGGGGACTCTTTCTAGGACTACAACTTTGGACTTAGAACAGCAGAAAGTTTCAAAAGAAGCCCCCAGGGCAGAACTGAATCAAGTTAGTCAGTGGTTTGGTAGCTGAATTTGGTGATGTTCTCAAAATCACTGAGTATCAGGGATTAGTTATCAGTCTGAATTCAAGGCTAGAGGACTGGTAATTGCCAAGGGCAACTGTGAATCTGTTAGGTGATAATGTATGAATACAAAAATGGAAGGAGAGGGAGGAAAAAACCTAGCAAGTAAAATGAATCTACAATTCAAATTTTAAACACCAGGAAGAATATGATCCTAAAATGTTTAACCTACCAAACCAAGAATCAGATCATCAATTTGCTCCAGGATAAGCTTTTTTAAATAAAGGTTTGATTTTTGCATGGGGCTTCTTTCACTCAGCATAATGCTACTGAGAATCATTCAAGTTGCTGCCTATCTCAGTTATTCATTCTTCTTTACTGGTGTGTTTCTATTATGATGATTTAACCGCAGTTTACTTATGCATATCCACGGAAGTACATGTGAGTTGATTTTGTCTTGGGCAATTTTGAGTAGAACAACTCAAAGTATTCATGCACAGGTTGAGGTGATGTATGATTTCATTTATATGATATCATGAAAAGCACAGAAAAGGTAAGGCTGAAAAGCAGATCAGTGGCTCAGAGAGGTTCACAAACATGGAGGACCAAGTGCCTAGTCTGGTCCAGGGCAGTTTGTTGGCAGATGATGTAACTGCTCTGTATATTGACTGTGGTGGTGGTGGTAAGAATCAATGTATGTCTTAAAATACAGAGAGCCGCACACAAGAAGGGCATTTTGCTGTATGATCATTTTAAAACTAAATTTTTGAAAGATTAAATCGTGAGTATAGATAGCATTTTCAAAGAGAGGCAGGAAAGTGTGTAGTTAAAAAATAACAATTCTAGGGAATTCCCTGATGATCCAGTGGTTAGGACTCTGAGCTTTGACTGTGGGGGCCTGGATTTGATCCCTGGTCAGGGAACAAAGATCCTACAAGCCAAGCAGTGCAGCCAAAAATAATGATAATAACAATTCTAAAAACAAATTTAATAAAACATCTGATATATTTACATACCTTTATTCATAGTAGCATGAGGCAGCCTTCAGAATGGGAGAAAATAATAGCAAATGAAGCAACGGACAAACAACTAATCTCAAAAATATACAAGCAACTCCTACACCTCAACTCCAGAAAAATAAATGACCCAATCAAAAAATGGGCCAAAGAACTAAATAGACATTTCTCCAAAGAAGACATACAGATGGCTAACAAACACATGAAAAGATGCTCAACATCACTCATTATCAGAGAAATGCAAATCAAAACCACTATGAGGTACCATTTCACGCCAGTCAGAATGGCTGCTATCCAAAAGTCTACAAGCAATAAATGCTGGGGAGGGCGTGGAGAAAAGGGAACTCTCTTACACTGTTGGTGGGAATGCAAACTAGTATAGCCACTATGGAGAACAGTGTGGAGATTCCTTAAAAAACTGGAAATAGAACTGCCTTATGATCCAGCAATCCCACTGCTGGGCATACACACTGAGGAAATCAGAAGGGAAAGAGACACGTGTACCCCAATGTTCATCGCAGCACTGTTTATAATAGCCAGGACATGGAAGCAACCTAGATGTCCATCAGCAGATGAATGGATAAGAAAGCTATGGTACATATACACAATGGAGTATTACTCAGCCATTAAAAAGAATACATTTGAATCAGTTCTAATGAGGTGGATGAAACTGGAACCTATTATTCAGAGTGAAGTAAGCCAGAAAGAAAAACACCAATACAGTATACTAACGCATATATATGGAATTTAGAAAGATGGTAACAATAACCCTGTGTACAAGACAGCAAAAGAGACACTGATATATAGCTCAGTCTTATGGACTCTGTGGGAGAGGGAGAGGGTGAGGAGATTTGGGAGAATAGCATTGAAACATGTATAATATCATGTATGAAATGAGTTGCCAGTCCAGGTTCGTGCACGATACTGGATGCTTGGGGCTGGTGCACTGGGACGACCCAGAGGGAGGGGAGGGGAAGGAGGAGGGAGGAGGGTTCAGGATGGGGAATGCGGGTATATCTGTGGCGGATTCATTTCGATATTTGGCAAAACTAATACAATATTGTAAAGTTTAAAAATAAAATAAAATTAAAAAAAAATCAAGTCAGGTATTAACCCTAAGTTAAAATGCACTTAGCTTATCATATTATCTATTCATTTAAGAACCTGGTGGTGAAAAAGGCAGGCTTTCTATCTCATTAGCATTCCTTTTACTTTGATTCATTGTAGTGAACCCATCCCATACCCAATGACACATCACAGAAAAGAAGATACCCTACCAATGAGTTTCCTCAAAGCTCCCTTCATGTCTTTGTTCCTCAGGCTGTAGATGAAGGGGTTCATCACGGGAGTGACCACAGTGTACATCAACGAAGCCACTGCAGTCTTCCTAGAAGAATCAGTAACTGCAGAACTAATATACACCCCAAAAGCTGTCCCATAGAACAAGGTAACAACTGAGAGGTGAGACCCACAGGTAGAAAAAGCTTTATACTTTCTGCCTGATGATGACATTTTCAAAATGGAGGAAACAATTTGAATATAAGAGAAAATGATTCCAAAAAGAGGAACACCAGCAAATAAGCTAGCCACAAAATATATCAGGGTGTTATTGATGAGAGTGTCAGAACATGCAAGTTTGATGACCTGAACAACTTCACAGAAGAAGAGGGGGATTTCCAGGTCTGTGCAGAAGGACAGTCGCAACACCATCAGACTGTGGAGCAGAGCATCCGCAATGCTGATGAACAAGGAGAGTAGAATCAGCTGAAGACAGAGGCGAGGGTTCATGATGACTGTGTACCTCAGTGGGTGACAAATAGCCACATAGCGGTCATAGGCCATTACTAAAAGGAGAAAATTTTCCCAACAAACAAAAGTCAGAACAAAGCAGATCTGGGTGATGCAGCCTGTGTAAGTGATGCTCTGATTCTGTGCTTGGATGTTCACTAGGATCTTTGGGATCATGGTTGTGCTTAAACAGATGTCTGTAAAGGACAGATGGGAGAGGAAGTAGTACATGGGGGTGTGGAGGTGGGAGTCAGAGATGACAGCCAGGATGATGAGCAGGTTTCCCAGGACAGTAACCAGGTACATGGACAGGAACAGTTTGAAGAAGGTGATCTTCAGTTCTGGGTCTTCTGTCAGGCTCATGAGAAGGAATTCTGAAACATCGGTTTGGTTTCTTGGTTCCATATTGTTGATAAATCTGATGGGAAAGACGTGGCCCCTAGTCCAGCAGCAGGTGTATCACCAGAGGCAAACCCCAATTTGAGAAAGGATGTAATGGAATAGAGGAACACACATCATTTCATTATTTTGAATAAAGACCTGAAATTACTAAAAGCAGTGTGTCAACATTTGTTAATTATGGAAAGAGTTGAAGAATAGCCGTTTTAAAAATTACACTATCTGGCTTCCCTGGTGACTCAGTGGTAAAGAATCCATTTGCCAATTTAAGAAACATGGTTCGATCCCTGATCCAGGAAGATCCCAGATGCCCCGAGGCAACTAAGCCCATGCACTACAGCTATTGAGCTTGTGCTCTAGACCGTGGGAGCCGCAATGGCTGAGCCCACACACTACAACTACTGAAGCCCATGTGCCCTAGCGCCTGTGCTCTGCAACAAGAGAAATCACTGCAGTGAGAAGCCTGCACACTGCAACTAGAGAATAGCCCCTGTGCTCAGCAACTAGAGAAAAGCCCTCTCAGCAATGAAGACTCAGCACAGCCAAAAATAAATAAATAAATTGTAAATTATCTTAAAAGATAAAATCACACTATGTTGTTCTGATTATTTTTATAATAACATTTGGTAACTTTATTAGGAGAAGCAGGTAATCAGGGCTGATGAGTCTATCTGAATCATCACCTCCTTCCCCAGAGACCTCACAGCCTGGCAACAGAGATAATACAAAGCTGTGTCAAAAACCCAGAAGTACAAGATACGGTCAAACTGCCCAAGCCTCTTCCCTGAATCGCTACAGAAAGGAAGTTAAATGCCAGCAAAGTGGAAAACATGGAAAACAATCACCATGTTTGTAAACAAGCACATTCCTGCTGACAAGGCAAAAAGTCTTTGAGAATGGAGAGACAGTAGGAGACTGGCAGAATAAGAGCTGTTTGAAGATTACAGGAAAGATACAAAGGAACATGTCGAGAAAAGAGAAGACAGGCAAGAGGCAAATGGATGCCTTGGTTCTAATAATTTTATGCATGTCCTCTTCTCACAATTTCCCCTGGTTAAACTTGTGGTAAAACACCTCTCTTGATTGCCAAACAGGAATGAAGGTTTACCTGAATGACTTTACTAGGTAATGACAGACTCTTGTCGAGACGCAATGATGCGTCTCCTAGATGTTGAGTAATGAAAGCTGAAGTTTTAATAAGAGGAGACAGACTGAGAGAAGCACTAGGCTCCTGAGCAGAGGGTGAGGAGGGTCACTTCCAGGAGGAGGCACATGTGTGCTGATAGTATCGAGGAAGTGCTGTTGAGTGAGGCTGTCACCGACAATTTTTAGTCTCTGTACCTTTGGAGGACCAATACCCAAAGCTCCTCATTAGTCAAACAATTTCATCATCATGCTGATGCCAGGCCAGTGCAAATCCTTAGAGACCAAGAAGATATGGAAGAATTTAGGGTGGTGGAGTCCCTGATGCTATGAGGCCAGGTATTCACCAGTCACTGTTCCACCTTTTTCTGCTCATATGTATTTCACACCCAGTGCAAATGTGGACACACCATTTTTCTCTAATTGGACAACAGTATTCTTTTTTTAGATGCAACCAATGACATATCCATGTAATCAATAATATCAGGTTATAATTGGTTATGGTTTATAATTGTAGATGTGAAACTCATTCATTCATTCACTTCAGCCATATAAGAAGGAATGAAATTCTGACACATTACAGCATTACACATTACAACCTTAAAAGCTTTATGCTATGTGAAATAAACCAAGCCGAAAAGGACAAATATTATATGATTTAAGTTATGAGGTATCTAGAATAGGCAACTTTGTAAAGACAGAAAGTAGAATGGTGGTTGCAGAGGATAAGGGGAGAAGGATTGGTTTTTAAGAGAGCTGGACTATATTAAAAGTTGTTTATTTCTGTACTGAGTAATAAAAGCATGTTGATATTGATGTGGTGAGCAATGTCACATGTGGAGATATTTCACTGGAAGTTTACTTGCCCTGCTTTTTTCTTCACTATACTGAAAGAACAATTCTAAATTTTCATTTTTGAATCACTTGTTTTAGTAGCTTATTTTTAAAGTGTTTGAATTTCTCAGTCTTTCCCTTTTGGATTGCGCTATTCTTTCAAATACTTAACTTCTCTAAGGTCATAAAAATATCTTTGCATATTATCTTCCAAAAATTTTAATCACTTTGAATAGATATAAAATTTATCATTTCAAAAGTGGCTAACAGAAAAAAGTAGGAATTTTCACTGTCAATCAAGTTTTGCCTTATTTCATAATATCAGACAAGATTAAAATTCCAAAGTTGACTTGGATGGATTTTAAGATATTTAAGGTTAAATGTAAATTCTAATTAAATCAGGGGCTTTGTTCTTTGGACTAACTGTGAAGAAACTGATGGAATATTTATTTATTATGTTATAAATGGAATTTTGTTTACTACTTAAAATAAAGTGGCTCTCCTTTAAAAAAAGAAAAAATATATTATTCCAGCCATTTAAAATGTACAATTCCACAGCATTAAGAACATTCACAATGTTGTGTGACCACTAACACTATCCATTTCCTGATCATTGTCATCACCCTGAACAGAAATTCTTTATGTATTAAATAATAACTCTGAGAAATTCCCTGGCATTCCAGTGATTAGGGAATTCCTGGCATTCTCACTGCTGTGACTGGGGTTCAATCCCTGGTCAAGGAACTAAGATCCCACAAGCTGTGACAAATGGCAAAACAAACAAACAAACAAAACCCCCCCACAAATTCTGCATTTCATTCTTTTCTCAGAGCTTTTAGGAGCCCAACACTTTGACTTTTGCCCAGTGTAGCTGATTTCAGGCTTTTGACTTCCAAGAATGCAAAAGAAAACATTTGTGTTGTTTTAAGATACTAAGCTTGTGATATGTGTTACAATGACAGTGAGTGAGTGAAAGTTGCTCAGTTATGTCTGACTCTTTGCGACCCCATGAACTGGAGCCCATCAGGCTCCTCTGTCCACAGAATTCTTCAGGCAAGAATCCTGGAGTAGGTTGCCTTTTCCTTCTCCAGGGGATCTTCCCAGCCTAGGGACTGAACCCAGATCTTCTGCGTTGTAGGCAGATTCTTTATCAACTAAGCCACCAGGGAAGTCCATTACAGTGACAATAGGAAACTAATGCAGAACATGTCCCAATTCAGGCTAATAAAAACAATGTCTTTGGGGCATCTCCTGGGCAAGATTCTTTCTGCATTGTAAAAAGAGCAAAGGACAGGGAGAGTTTTATTTCTAGTTATTGTGTCTGACAATATTAAATCTGTATGCAGGTCAAGAAGCAACAGTTAGAACTGGACATGGAACAATAGACTGGTTCCAAATTGGGAAAGGAATGTGTCAAGACTGTATATTGTCACCCTGCTTATTTAACTTATATGCAGAGTACATCATGAGAAACGCCAGACTGGATGTAGCACAAGTTGGAATCAAGACTGCCGGCAAAAATGTCAATAACCTCAGATATGCAGAAGACACCACCCTTATGGCAGAAAGCAAAGAACTAAAGAGCTTCTTGATGAAAGTGAAAGAGGAGAATGAAAAGGTAGGCTCAAAACTCAACATTCAGAAAACTAAGATCATGGCATCCGATCCCATGACTTCATGGCAAATAGATGGGGAAACTGTGGAAACAGTGACAGAGTTAATTTTTTTTTTTAGGGGGGGTCCAAAATCACTGCAGATGGTGACTGCAGTCAAGAAATTAAAAGACGCTTACTCCTTGGAAGAAAAGTTATGACCAACCTAGACAGCTTATTAAAAAGCAAAGACATTACTTTGCCAACAAAGGTCTGTCTAGTTAAAGCTATGTTTTTTCTAGTAGTCATATATGGATGTGAGAGTTGGACTATAAAGAAAACTGAGCGCCGAAGAATTGATGCTTTTGAACTGTGGTGTTAGAGAAGACTCTTGAGAGTAGTCTCTTGGACTGCAAGGAGATCAAACCAGTCAATCCTAAAAGAAATCATTACTGAATATTCATTGGAAGAACTGATGTTGAAGATGAAACCAGTACTTTGGCCATTTGATGCGAAGAACTAACTCATTGGAAAAGATCCTGATTCTGGGAAAGTTTGAAGGTGGGATGAGAAGGGGACGACAGAGGATAGATGGTTGGATGGCATCATTGACTCGATGGACATGGGTTTGGGTGAACTCTGGGAGTTGGTGATGGACAGGGAGGCCTGGCGTGCTGCAGTTCATGGTATCACAGAGTTGGACACGACTGAGCAACTGAACTGAACTGACTGTATCTGAAAGGGCTTACCTGGTGGCTCAGTAGTAAAGAATCTGCCTGCAATGCAGGAGATACAATGGATGCAGGAGATGTGGGTTTGATCCCTGAGTTTGATCCCCTGGAGAAGGGAATGACAACCCACTCCAGTATTCTTGCCTGGGAAATCCCATGGGCAGAGGAGCCTGGTGGGTTACAGTCCACAGGGTCACAAAGATGGACATGACCAAGCAACTGAGCATGCACACATGTTGTGTCTGAAATGTCTCTGCCCAGCTATAGCCATTGGTGACCATCAGGGGATGCCTTAAGAGGAAGGCAAAAAGAATGAAATGGAGTCCTGTGCTTTTGTGCCTAGACGTACCTGACCTTTGAAGTCACTGTTAGAAAAGATGATAACTGTTTTTATCATTTGACCTGTTGGAGTCAAGACTTTTACCTTATTATTGATGAAAGTGGGCATTCTCACTGACAGAGCTGAAGTAATTAAAATCTTCCAAAATTGTAAATATTATAATATCATTATGCCAATTTTGCAGATGAGGAAGCTGAGCTTAGAAAGTTCAAGTAAACTGTCAAAGGTCACAGAGCTATTGTTTAGTAGAAGTAGGATTCAAATTCAGGTGGTCTGATTCCAAAATTCTTACCCCCCAAAAATATAAAAATGAGAACTTTCCTGGTCCAGTGGCTAAGACTCTGCACTCCCAATGCAGGGGACCTGGGTTCTATCCCTGGTCAAGGAACTAGATCCCACATGCTGCAACTAAGACCTGGAGCAGCCAAATAAATAAATATTTAAAAATAAAGTCAAATAAAATTTTAAAAAGAGAAACCCTAGTTTTTTAATTAAAAAAAATTCTCATCCTTATCCATTTGATCTCTGGTATTAAGTATTTCAAGAAGTTGGTCAGACTTTCTGGACTGTTCATTATTTATCTCTCTTTTATATTCTAGGAAGTTAAAGTCAGTCAGTCGTGTGTCCACCTCTTTGCAGCCCTGAAGTCTTTGCAGCCCCATGGATTGTAGTCCACCTGGCTCCTCTGTCCATGGGATTCTCCAGGCAAGAATATTGAAGTGGGTTGCCATTTTCTTCTCCGGGGAATCTTCCTGACCCAGGGATTGAACCTGGGTCTCCTTCACTGCAGGCAGATTCTTTACCATCTGAACCACCAGGGAAGCTCTATATTCTAGGAATATAAGTACAAAGCAACTGAACATCAATGGAAACATGATATTCTAGAGATGAATTTCTTCAAAGCCCCCATCATGTCCTTGTTCTTCAGGCTACAGACAAAGGGGTTCATCATAGGAGTGATCATAGTGTACACCACAGATACTATTGAACTCTTTCTGGAGG
This sequence comes from Bos grunniens, assembly GCF_055505025.1. Lineage (NCBI taxonomy): Eukaryota > Metazoa > Chordata > Mammalia > Artiodactyla > Bovidae > Bos > Bos grunniens. The sequence continues at coordinate 13,601,707 of NC_141171.1, forward strand.
AATGAGTGGCTACAGAACTAAAGAAAGTGAAAGTGAAGTCGCTCAGTTGTGTCTGACTCTTTGCGACCCCATTGACTGTAGCCTACCAGGCTCCTCCGACCATGGGATTTTCCAGGCAAGAATACTGGAGTAGGTTGCCATTTCCTTCTCCAGGGGCACTTCCCAACCCAGGGATTGAACCCAGGGATCAATCCTGGGTCTCCTGCGTTGGAGGCAGACACTTTAACCTCTGAGCCACCAGGGAAGCCCTAAGTTCTAGTGTACAGAACTAAGGTACACTCTAAAGCCTGTCTCGTAAAACAAGGAAACAACTATTAATCGTGACTCACAGATAGAAAAATGCCTATACTTTCCACCAGTTGATGGGATTTTCAGGACAGAAGAGACAATTCGAATATAAGAGACAATTAGAGACAATTATCCCAGAGAGAGGAATAATACCCAACAGGCTGATCCCACTAAATACACAAGGATGTTATTGACAAGGATGTCGAACAGGTGAGTTTGAGAATATGAGCCTGTTCACAGAAAAAGTGAATTTTCAGGTCTGTGCAAAAGGATAGCCACAGGGCCATCAGAGTGTGGAGCAGGGTGTTGAGAACACTAACAGAGAAAGAGACCAGAGCCAGCAGCCCACAGAGCTTGGGATTCATCATGGCCTTGTACCTCAGTGGGTGACAGATGGTCACAAATCGATCATAGGCCATCATCACCAGCACTCCATTTTCCAGTCCAGCAAATGTCTGGACCAAGCAGATTTGTAACTGTGTAACTGATGGATTTGCTCTGGGTCTGGATGTTCACCAGCATCTTAGGTATGGTTGTGGAGGTGAAGCAGATGTCTACAAAGGACAGGTTGGAGAGGAAGAAGTACATGGGGGTGTGGAGGTGGGGGTCACAGATGATGGCCAGGATGATGAGCAGGTTACCCAGCACAGTGACCAAGTACATGGACAGGAACAGGCAGAAAAGGAGGGGCTGCAATTCTGGATCCCCTGACAGTCCCAGAGGGAGGAATTCTGAGGTATTGGAGAGGTTTCCAGGTTTCATGCTGTCAGTGGAGCTGATGGAAAGATGGAGACAAGAAAACAAAACTTCAGAGAAACTTCCTTAATTTTGTGTCTATGGGGCCTTTTCCTTTTTTTAAGATTTATGTATTTATGGCTGCATTGGGACCTCATTTGTACAGTTCTTCTGTGTATTCCTGCCACCTCTTATTAATATCTACTGCTTCTGTTAGGTCCATACCATTTCTGTCCTTTATTGAGCCCATCTTTGCATGAAATGTTCCCTTGGTATCTCTAATTTTCTTGAAGAGATCTCTAGTCTTTCCCATTCTGTTGTTATCCTCTATTTCTTTGCATTGATCGCTGAGGAAGGCTTTCTTATCTCTTCTTGCTATTCTTTGGAACTCTGCATTCAGATGCTTATATCTTTCCTGTTCTCCTTTGCTTTTCGCTTCTTTTCTTTTCACAGCTATTTGTAAGGCCTCCTCAGACAGCCATTTTGCTTTTTGGCATTTCTTTTCCATGGGGATGGTCTTGATCCCTGTTTCCTATACAATGTCATGAACCTCATTCCATAGTTCATCAGGCACTCTATCAGATCTAGTCCTTTAAATCTATTTCTCACTTCCACTGTATAATCATAAGGGATTTGATTTAGGTCATACCTGAATGGTCTAGTGGTTTTCCCTACTTTCTTCAATTTAAGTCTGAATTTGGCAATAAGGAGTTCATGATCTGAGCCACAGTCAGCTCCCCATCTTTGGCTGCAAAGAATATAATCAATCTGATTTCAGTGTTGACCATCTGGTGATGTCCATGTGTAGAGTCTTCTCTTGTGTTGTTGGAAGAGGGTGTTTGCTATGGCCACAGTGGAAACAGTGTCAGACTTTATTTTTTGGGGCTCCAAAATCACTGCAGATGGTGACTGCAGCCATGAAATTAAAAGACGCTTACTCCTTGGAAGGAAAGTTATGACCAACCTCGACAGTACATTGAAAAGCAGAGACATTAGTTTGCCAACAAAGGTCCGTCTAGTCAAGGCTATGGTTTTTCCAGTGGTCATATATGGATGTGAGAGTTGGACTGTGAAGAAGGCTGAGAGCCAAAGAATTGATGCTTTTGAACTGTGGTGTTGGAGAAGACTCTTGAGAGTCCCTTGGACTGCAAGGAGATCCAACCAGTCCATTCTGAAGGAGATCAGCCCTGGGATTTCTTTGGAAGGAATGATGCTAAAGCTGCAACTCCAGTACTTTGGCCACCTCATGCGAAGAGTTGACTCATTGGAAAAGACTCTGATGCTGGGAGGGTTTGGGGGCAGGAGGAGAAGGGGACGACAGAGGGTGAGATGGCTGGATGGCATCACTGACTCGATGGGCGTGGGTCTGTGTGAACTCCGGGAGTTGATGATGGACAGGGAGGCCTGGTGTGCTGCGATTCATGGGGTCGCGAAGAGTCGGACATGACTGAGCGACTGAAATAAACTGAACTGGGACCTCATTGCTGCTCGAGGGCTTTGTCTAGTTGTGTCGAGCTGTGGCTACCCTTCACTGTGGTGTGCAGGCTTCTTACTGAGTGGCGTCTCTTGTTGTGGGGCATAGGCTCTAGGGTGCTCGGGCTTTAGTAGTTGCGGCACACGGTCTTAGTTGCTCCGAGGCATGTGGGATCTTCCCAGAGTAGGGATCGAACCCGTGTCCCCAGTATTGCCAAGTGGATTCTTAAACACTGGACTACCAGGGAATCCCTGTGTGTCTGTTTTGAAACCAAAATCAGTTACAGGTCTTTTTTCCTGCTTCCTCCTCTCTCCTTTTCTCATTTTACATTCCTCAAAATTTCCCTCCACACTGCCCCATGTCCTAAGTTTTTATAGTCCATCTACTTTTTGTCAAGTAGGGGTACTTACTTGGAAGAACAGTCATGGAATGTTGTTTTCTCCCTTAAGATGCCTCCAAGCAAATCATTCCAGTATAAAATTAGGACTGCATTCTAGGGACCTCCATCATGGTCCAGTGGCTAACACTCCATGCTCTCACTACAGGGGGCCCAGGTTGGATTCCTGGTCAGGGAACTAGATCCCGCATGCTGCATGTAAGAGTTCATAAGCCACACTAAAGAACAAAAGATCCTGCATGCCACAACGAAGATCAAAGATCCCACATGCCCCAACAAAGACCCAGCACAGCCAAATAAATGAACAAATATTTTTTAAAAGACTGTACTCTAGAATACAGTTTGGGAAAATACAGTCTGTGGACAAAATTCTGCTTGCTGTTTGAAAGTGAAAGTGAATGTTGCTCAGTGGTGTCCGACTCTTTGTGACCCTGTGGACTAATATAGTCCGTGGAATTCTCCAGGCCAGAATAGTGGAGTGTGTAGCTGTTCCCTTTCCCAGGGGATCTTCTCAACCCAGGGATTGAACCAGGGTCTTCTGTATTGCAGGCGGATTCTTTACCTGTTGAGCTACCCAGGAAGCCTCATTTTATTTATTTTAGTAATAGTAAATAAAGGTTTATTGGAACACAGTCATTCATTTATTTACTGTCCTTGGCAGGTTCCTTGCTACATCTGAGTTGACAATACTCATGTCAAAGACCATATGGCCCACAAAACCTAAAACTTTTACTATTTGGCTCTCTCTTGGAAAAAATGTGCCTACCTCTAGTCTAGAATTTGATTAAATTTAGGTCAATTTTTGGCAAACATCCTTAAATATTTTCATGAGGAAGCATATGTCTATTTATCTTCTTATAACACTTTTGGCCTGGATCCCTTAACTCACGACGAATTACTAAATGATGATATTTTAATTCTTTTTTCAATTATTGGCTGAACTGCTTCCAATAAGTATTAGAGAAACTTCCTCTAAACAAATAGGTTGATTTCTCAAGAAATTGAGTTCTTATAACAAAAGCTGAATACATCTTGATTCTTGTGTTCACTTTGCTTTTCTCCCTTGGCCTAATGCCTAGAAGGGAACTTGAGAGTGAGACAGAGTGAAAAAGGAGGGACAGAGGAAGGAGAACATCCCAAGAGTAATGTCTCAAGGCTGAGAAAGGAAGGATGTGCAGAAATTCCCACTGGGAATCCTCTTAGTATAATGAAATAGAGGGAGGAAATCATTTAAATAAGTTATGGCATGGCTATGATATGCCATGTTATTGCAATACTATTTTAATGTTATTTCATCCTACTTTATTTTTTGAATGTTCATCATATTAACTTTTTAATGCTCAAAATAAAAATATTTAAGTTAGTTCTACATGTATAAAGCTAGCCTGAAAAAATATTAAAGGATAAAAGCAATTTATACACAGCTAGAGTATGGTCACAGTTATGAAAATATACAAATACCCCTTAAAATGAACAATTGTTTACTTTTATGATGTTTTATAATGTCAGATTTCAAGCATCTGGAAAAGTACAGAGAGTGACAATGAAGGGCTTAAACCTACCAGAGCTTCCTTGGTGGCTCAGCAGTAAAGAATGCCTGCAACGCAGGAGACCGCCTGCCATATAGGAGACATGGGTTCAATCCCTGGGTTGAAACTTCCAGGGAAGTTTCCCTGGAGAAGGAAATGGCAACCCACTTCAGTATTCTTGCTTGGGAAATCCCATGGACAGAGGAGTCTGGTGGACTACAGTTCATGGGGTTTCAAGAGTTGGACACGACTTAGCAACTAAACCACACCACCATCACCACCAAACCTACCAGAAAACATGTTCTAATTCAAATTCAAGTATTGTTTCATACTTCCTTCATTTTTTTTTACAGTATTTAAAATATTTATTTGGCTGCACTGGGTCTTAGTCGCAGCATGGAGGATCTTTTTAGCTGTAGCATGCAAACTTGCATGAGGCATGTGGGATTTAGTTCCCTGACCAGGAATCAAACCTGAGCCCCATGTTCTGGAAGGGTGGAGTCTTACCCATTGGGCCACTAGGGAAGTCCTGGCCCATTTTAACCCCTGGCCCATTGATTTTAACATACATCAATCTAACATCAATGGGTATTTGCTGCTAAGTCACTTCAGTCATGTCCGACTCTGTGCGACCCCATAAATGGAAGCCCACCAGGCTCCCCCGTCCCTGGGATACTCCAGGCAAGAACACTGGAGTGGGTTGCCATTTCCTTCTCCAATGCATGAAAGTGAAAAGTGAAAGTGAAATCACTCAGTCGTGTCCGACCCTCAGCGACCCCATGGACTGCAGCCTAGCAGGCTCCTCCGTCCATGGGATTTTCCAGGCAAGAGTACTGGAGTGGGGTGCCATTGCCTTCTCTGAGTCAATGGGTATTTGGGTATGTCCAATTCTGTTTCCTAGAGTATTTATGGAGACACATCCATACGGAACAACAGTGTTAAACTAAGCATGGTGAATGCCCACCAAGTATTCTCTGGGAAAGGCAGGAGGGAAATAATAAGAAAGAGGACTTCCTATGTATGTGTATGTCTTATCTTTAAATTTTTCTATTTTAATATAACTTTATTTAACCCAATATATACAAAAGGTCGTCTCAACATGAAACCAATATAAAAATTATTAGTGAGCTATTTTATATTATTTTTTCATAGAAAGAGTTCAAAATCTGGTGTATGTTTTATGGTTAGAGCACATCTCAATTTGGGTGCTAGATTTTCATCAGAAATACTTGACCTATATTTTAAATGATTTTTTAATGGAAAATAATTGCTTTACAATGTTGTGTTAGATTCTGCTGTACAGCAAAGTGAATCAGCCATGGATGCGTGCTCAGTCGCTTCAGTAGTGTTTGACTCTTTGTGACTCCATGGACTGTAGCCCACCAGGCTCCTCTATCCATGGGACTCTCCAGGCAAGAATACTGGAGTGGGTTGCCATGCCCTCCTCCAGGGTATCTTCACAACCCAGGGATTAAACCAGTGTCTCATGTCTTCTGCATTGAAGGCAGATTCTTTACTGCTGAGCCACCTGGGAAACCTTAATCAGCCATTCATATACATATATCCCCTCTCTCTTGAGCCTCCTAGACACAAACCCCTATCCCATCCCTCTAAGTCATCACGGAGCACTGAGCTGAGCTCCCTGTGTTATACAGCAGCGTCCTTCTGGCTACCTGTTTTACATATGGTAATGTATGTTTCAGGACTTCCCTGGTGGCTTAGATAGTAAAGAATCTACCTGCAATGGCGGAGACCTGGGTTCAATCCCTGGGTTGGGAAGATCCCCTGGAGGAGGAAATGGCAATGCACTCCAGGATTCTTTTTTTTTTTTTTTTTTTAATTTATTTATTTATTTTAATTGGAGGCTAGTTACTTTACAATATTGGTTTTTGCTGTAAATTGACATGAATCAGCCATGGGTGTACATGTGTCCCCCATCCTGAAACCCCTCCCACCTCCTTCCCCAGCCCATCCCTCAGGGTCATCCCAGTGCACTGACCTTGAGCACCCTGTCTCATGCATTGAACCTGGACTGGCGATCTATTTCACATATGGTAATATACATGTTTCAGTGCTATTCTCTCAAATCATCCCATCCTTGCCTTCTCCCACAGAGTCCAAAAGTCTATTCTATCCATCTGTGTCTCCTTTGCTGTCTCATATATAGGGTCATCATTACTATCTTTATAAATTCCATACATATGCTTTAATATACTGTATTGGTGTTTTTCTTTCTGACTTACTTCACTCTGTATAATAGACAGTTTCATCCACCTCATTAGAACTGTTTCAAATGTATTCTTTTTTAATAGCTGAGTAATACTCCATTGTGTATATGTACCATAGCTTTCTTATCCATTCATCTGCTGATGGACATCTAGGTTGCTTCCATGTCCTGGCTAGTGTAAACAGTGCTGCGATGAACATTGGGGTACACGTGTCTCTTTCAATTCTGGTTTTCTCAGTGTGTATGCCCAGCAGTGGGATTGCTAGGTCATATGGCAGTTCTATTTCCAGTTTTTTAAGGAATCTCCACACTGTTCTCCATAGTGGCTGTACTAGTTTCCATTCCCACCAACAGTGTAAGAGGGTTCTCTTTTCTCCACACCCTCTCCAGCATTCATTGTTTGTAGACTTTTTGCTAGCAGCCATTCTGACTGGCTTGAGATGGTGCCTCATTGTGGTTTTGATTTGCATTTCTCTGATAATGAGTGATGTTGAGCATCTCTTCATGTGTTTGTTAGCCATCTGTATGTCTTCTTTGGAGAAATGTCTGTTTAGTTCTTTGGCCCATTTTTTAATTCACTCCAGTATTATTGCCTGTACAATTCCATGGACAGTGGAGCCTGGCAAGCTACAGTCTGTGGGGTCACAAAGAGTCAGACATGACTGAGCAACTAACACATACACTCACATACAATGTTTCAATGCTACTCTCTCAATTTGTCCCACCCTTTCCTTCCCCTGCTGTGTCCACAAGTCCCTTCTCTACAGCTGTGGCTTTATTCTTGCCCTGCACAAGGTTCATTGGTAGTATTTTTCCAGATTCCATGCTGCTGCTGCTGCTAAGTTGCTTCAGTCGTGTCCGACTCTGTGTGACCCCATAGACGGCAGCCCACCAGGCTCCCCTGTCCCTGGGATTCTCCAGGCAAGAACACTGGAGTGGGTTGCCATTTCCTTCTCCAATGCATGAAAGTGAAAAGTGAAAGTGAAGACGCTTAGTTGTGTCTGACTATTCGTGACCCCTTGGAGGCTCCTCCTACCAGGCTCCTCCTACCAGCTCCTCCTACCAGGCTCCTCCGTCCATGCATTAATGTCTGGTATTTGTTTTTCTCTTCTGATTCACTTCATCTATATTTAGATTTCCTACAATTTATAGTTGAAAAGGTAGGTTCATATATCCATATGCTCTAACACACATATGTTTTCCTGAAACTGCACTGAGACCCTGTTCACTCTGAAAGCTTGTAGCTCCCGGCTTCTGTCTGGGCAGTTTTCTTCTGAGCATCTAGCATGCTCTGTAATGATGTCTACCTTTGACACAATTTTTTTAAAGGTGTCTGAGGCCAATAAGACAAAAGGTTTGCATTAATTCTGTAAGGTGGTTGGATGGCTATTTATTTTACTGCTCACTGTGCTGTTTTCATGGTTTAAAATATTTTGTAATGTTTTGCTTGGAGGTTTTCAAAGAACGACTAGAAAAGTAGACCAGTGGGTCTCAACCTTCTTGCCCAGAGTTCTCACAAGTAGGAGATGAGGACAAGACTTGAATTCTCTAAGAATGAAATCTGGAACAAGGAACGGGAAAATAAAAAGGCTGAACTCACCCCACTCCAGGCCCACTCACTACCAAAAAAATTGGTAGAGAATTATAGAACAGGCGCCAGATTTCTGAAGGGGCTCATTCATGCTCAGGTGGGTTCCTGGGATTTAGGAGATCAGAGCCAGAAATGATGAAAGCTGAAGGCAAACTGGATGAAAGTGGGAGGATAAATATACCAAAGTCAAAAACTTGTCAGATCAGATCAGATCAGTCGCTCAGTCGTGTCCGACTCTTTGCGACCCCATGAATCGCAGCACGCCAGGCCTCCCTGTCCATCATCAACTCCCGGAGTTCACTCAGACTCATATCCATCAACTCAGTGATGCCATCCAGCCATCTCATCCTCTGTCATCCCCTTCTCCTCTTGCCCCCAATCCCTCCCAGCATCAGAGACTTTTCCAATGAGTCAACTCTTCGCATGAGGTGGCCAAAGTACTGGAGTTTCAGCTTTAGCATCATTCCTTCCAAAGAACACCCAGGGCTGATCTCCTTTAGAATGGACTGGTTGGATCTCCTTGCAGTCCAAGGGACACTCAAGAGTCTTCTCCAACACCACAGTTCAAAAGCATCAATTCTTCGGCGCTCAGCCTTCTTCACAGTCCAACTCTCACATCCATACATGACCACTGGAAAAAGCATAGCCTTGACTAGATGAACCTTTGTTGGCAAAGTAATGTCTCTGATTTTCAATATGCTATCTAGGTTGGTCATAACTTTCCTTCCAAGGAGTAAGTGTCTTTTAATTTCATGGCTGCAGTCACCATCTGCAGTGATTTTGGAGCCCAGAAAAATAAAGTGTGACACTGTTTCCACTGTTTCCCCATCTATTTCCCATGAAGTGATGGGACCGGATGCCATGATCTTACTTTCCTGAATGTTGAGCTTTAAGCCAACTTTTTCACTCTACACTTTCATTTTCATCAAGAGTCTCTTTACTTCCTCTTCACTTTCTGCCATATGGGTGGTGTCATCTGCATATCTGAGGTTATTGATATTTCTCCCAGCAATCTTGATTCCAGCTTGTGTTTCTTCCAGTCCAGCATTTCTCATGATGTACTCTGCATAGAAGTTAAACAAACAGGGTGACAATATACGGCCTTGACAAACTCCTTTTCCTATTTGGAACCAGTCTGTTGTTCCATGTCCAGTTCTAACTGTTGCTTCCTGACCTGCATACAAATTTCTCAAGAGGCAGATCAGATGGTCTCGTATTCCCATCTCTTTCAGAATTTTCCACAGTTTATTGTGATCCACACAGTCAAAGGCTTTGGCATAGTCAATAAAGCAGAAATAGATGTTTTTCTGGAATTCTCTTGCTTTTTCCATGATCTAGTGGATGTTGGCAATTTGATCTCTGGTTCCTTGGCCTTTTCTAAATCCAGCTTGCACATCTGGAAGTTCACGGTTCACATATTGCTGAAGCCTGGCTTGGAGAATTTTGAGCATTACTTTGGTAGTATGTGAGATGAGTGCAGTTGTGTGCTAGTTTGAGCACTCTTTGGCATTGCCTTTCTTTGGGATTGGAATGAAAACTGACCTTTTCCAGTCCTGTGGCCACTGCTGAGTTTTCCAAATTTGCTGGCATATTGAGTGCAGCACTTTCACAGCATCATCTTCCAGGATTTGAAATAGCTCAATTGGAATTCCATCACCTCCACTAGCTTTGTTCCTTTCTAAAGCCCACTTGACTTCACATTCCAGGATGTCTGGCTCTAGGTGAGTGATCAAACCACTGTGATTATATTGGTCATGAAAATCTTTTTTGTACAGTTCTTCTGTGTATTCTTGCCACCTCTTCTTAGTATCTTCTGCTTCTGTTAGGTCCACACCACTTCTATCCTTTATCGAGCCCATCTTTGCATGAAATGTTCCCTTGGTATCTCTAATTTTCTTGAAGAGATCTCTAGTCTTTCCCATTCTGTTGTTTTCCTCTATTTCTTTGCATTGATCACTGAAGAAGGCTTTCTTATCTTTCCTTGCTATTCTTTGGAACTCTGCATTCAGATGCTTATATCTTTCCTTTTCTCCTTTACTTTTCACTTCTCTTCTTTTCACAGCTATTTGTAAGGCCTCCCCAGACAGCCATTTTGCTTTTTGGCATTTCTTTTCCATGGGGATGGTCTTGATCCCTGTCTCCTATACAATGTCACGAACCTCCGTCCATAGTTCATCAGGCACTCTATCTATCAGATCTAGGCCCTTAAATCTATTTCTCACTTCCACTGTATAATCATCAGGAATTTGATTTAGGTCATACCTGAATGGTCTAGTGGTTTTCCCTTCTTTCTTCAATTTAAGTCTGAATTTGGCAATAAGGAGTTCATGATCTGAGCCACAGTCAGCTCCTGGTCTTGTTTTTGCTGACTGTATAGAGCTTCTCCATCTTTGGCTGCAAAGAATATAATCAATCTGATTTTGGTGTTGACCATCTGGTGATTCCATGTGTAGAGTCTTCTCTTGTGTTGTTGACCCAGCACAGCCAAAAATAAATAAATAAAATTATTTAAAAAAACTCTTCAATTTTCTCACTGCATTTATTGGGCACTTCAGATTACCTTGGAGCTATCAATGTACTCATCTACCTTTCCTCTGGATATTGAAGGATGGAGACGGAAGATCTGCCCCCACAAAGGGTAGATGGCCTAAGTAAGGCATCTGGCTCCAGAGCAAGAGGGATCATCCCAGGAGACTCAAGTGCGCTGTTTCCTGAGCTAAGGAGTGCTGTTCACAGGTGAACCGTCTGTAGTCTCTGTGGCCCAGAGGAGTGTGTGTGTGTGGGGGTGGGGGTGGGGGGTGGTGGTGCTCAATTTTCAAAGGTTCTCATTAGCCAAATGTGTACCATCACTTCTTCCCTTAGGCAGTTCAAATCCTTAAGGAGCACAGATCTTAGAAGGGAGAACTCCTGCATGGCTGACTTCCTGACCCTGAGAGGACAGACAGGTATATGTCATTCCCACCCCCCCCCCCCCCACATTTCCTCTAACCTCCAGAGCTTCTCATTCTTGAATCTTGGGTCTAACCTGAAGGGAACTGATGGGCTTCTCCATAGACTAATTCCCAGCCTTCTATGAGCCAAAATCACTAAAGGACTAGAGAACCAGAGTGCCTTAGTCCCCATAGGGACAGAGACTCAGTGATGGATAGAATGTGTCATGGGATCTTTACAAAGTCACAAGAAAATTTTCTGCTTTTTTAATTAAAGTCTACATGTAGGAGGTTAGTATCATTGTAGCAAAGAAGTAGCAAGGTTGGGACTTTCCAGGTGGTCCAATGATTAAGAATCTGCCTGCCAACGCAGGGGACACAGGTTCAATCGTGGTCTGGGAAATTCCACATGCCACAGAGCAACTAAGCCCATGAGCCAAAACTACTGAATCTGCACTCTAGAGCCCAGGTGCTGCAACTACTGAAGTCTGTGTGCCTAGAGTCCATGCTCCGCAATAAGAGAAGCCACCACAGTGAGGAGCCTGCACTCCACAATGAAGAGTAGCCCCTGCTTGCTGCAACTAGAGAAAGTCCACACACAGCAATGAAGACAAAAGAAAGTAGCAAGGAAACAAATTTAATAGTTACTTAAGCTTTTCAAGGTTGCCTGAAAAATAGGCATAAGCCAGCAATCTTAAAAAAAATCACAGTGGCTCTTCCCTGGTGGTCCAGTGGTTAACATTCCATGATTCCAATGCAGAAGGCTCGGGTTCAATCCCTATTCAGGGAACTAAGAACCCACATGCCACAAGGAAGGGTCAAAAAAAATCATAAGAAAAAGCACTAATTATGAAGGAAGTGACCAATAAACTGACTGCATTAATATTGGGAAACTCTGAGGGATAAGACGATGCTGTGAAAATGCTGCACTCAATATGCCAGCAAATTTGGAAAACTCAGCATTGGCTACAGGACTGGAAAAGGTCAGTTTTCATTCCAATCCTAAAGAAAGGCAATGCCAAAAAATGCTCAAACTACTGCACAATTGCACTCATCTCACATGCTAGCAAAGTAATGCTCAAAATTCTCCAAGCCAGATTTCAACAGTACGGGAACCGAGAACTTCCAGATGGTCAAGCTGGATGTAGAAAAAGCAGTGGAACCAGAAATCAAATTGCCAACATCCACTGGATCATAGAAAAAGCAAGAGAATTCTAGAAAAACTACTTCTGCTTCATTGACTACACTAAAGCCTTTGACTGTGTGGATCACAACAAACTGTGGAAAATTCTTCAAGAGATGGGAATACCAGACCACCTAACCTGCCTGCTGAGAAATCTGTATGCAGGTCAAGAAGCAACAGTTAGAACATTACCTGGAACAATGGACTGGTTCCAAGTTGGGAAAGGAGTACATCAAGGCTGTATATTGTCACCCTATTTATTTAACTTATATGCAGAGTACATCAAGCGAAATGCTGAACTGGATGAAGCATGAGTTGGAATCAAGATTGCTGAGAGAAATATCAATAACCTCTGATATAAAGATGACACCACCCTTATGGCAGAAAGCAAAGAGGAACTAAAGAGCCTCTTGATGAAGGTCAAAGAGCAGAGTGAAAGAGTTGACTTAAAACTCAAAACTCAAAAAACTAAGATCATGGCATCTGATCCCATCACTTCATGGCAAACAGATGGGGAAATGATGGAAACAGTAATAGACTTTATTTTGTGGGGCTCTAAAATCACTGCAGATGGTGACTGAAGCCAAGAAATTAAAAGACACTTGTTACTTGCAAGAAGAGCTATGACCAACCTAGACAGCATCAGTAAAAGCAGAGACATTACTTTGCCAACAAAGGTCCATCTAATCAAAGCTATGGTTTTTCCAGTAGTCATGTATGGATGTGAGAGCTGGACTATAAAGAAAGCTGAGCGCCAAAGAATTGATGTTTTTGAACTGTGGTACTGGAGAAGACTCTTGAGGGTCCCTTGCACAGCAAGGAGATCACACCAATCAATCCTGAAGGAAATCAGTCCTGAATATTCATTAGAAGGACTGATCCTGCAGCTGAAGTTCCAATACTTTGGCCACCTGATGCTAAGAACTGCTCGTTGGAAAAGACCCTCCTGCTGGGAAATATTGAAGGCAGGAGAAGGGGATGACAGAGGATGAGATGGTTGGATGGCATCACCAATTCAATGGACATGAATTTGAGTTAGTGATGGACAGGGAAGCCTGGCTTGCTGCAGTCCATGGGGTTGCAAAGAGTTGGACATGACTGAGTGACTGAACTTAACTGAGAGATACGTGTGTTAGTTGCTCAGTTGTGTCTCTTTGTGACCCATACTGTAGCCCATGAGGCTCCTCTGTCCATGGAATTCTTCAGGCAAAAATACTGGCTGCTGCTGCTAAGTCGCTTCGGTCAGGTCTGACTCTGTGCGACCCCACAGACGGCAGCCCACCAGGCTCCTCTGTCCATGAGATTCTCCAGGCAAGAATACTGGAGTGGGTTGCCATTTCCTTCTCCAGGGGATCTTCCTGACCCAGGAGTTGAACCCAAGTCTCTAGCATCTCCTGCATTGGCAGGTGGATTCTTTACCATTGCACCATCTGGGAAGTCCTTCTCTAGTGTAAAAGTAGTTCAATATAAAAGTTTTTAAAACTGAGAAAAACCAAAATATGGCCCTACATACTCATCAAAATGGTCCAAATAAAAGAGACAACGTGAAATATTGGCAAGAGAGCAGGAATGAAATTTGGTGCAATTATTTTGGAAAACTGCATGGTAGTTGTGAAATAAACATTACCATCAGTTCAGTTTAGTTCAGTCATGCATTGTGTCTGACTCCTTGCCATACGTAATCCTTAATACATACCCAACAAAAATATGTAGTTGTGAATCAAAAGACATGTATAAGAATGTACATTGCAGAACTATTTGTAAAATATCCCAGCTATAAACAGATAAAATGTCCAAAACAGTTGAACAATATAGTGTACAAATTCATTCTATGGAAAACTATAGAACAATGAAAATAAACTCTGGCTAGATATAACAGCAAAAATGTATCTCAAAAATGTAATGCTGAGCAGAAGCCAGGCACAAATGACAACATGTGATATCAGGCACAAGAGTACATGTAACTTAAAGTCAGTGAATTGTACACTTTGAATGGGTGAGCTTTTTGGTATGTGAATTATATCTCAACAAAGTTGTTTTTAAAATACATGTTTCTAGGGGATTCCCTGGGTGTCCAGTGGTTAGGACTCTGTGCTTCACTGCCAGGACCTGGTTTCTTGTTCTTTTTTTAGGGCCTGGTTTTGATCCCTGGCCAAGGAACTAAGATCCTGCAAGCTGCACAGTGCGGTCAAAAAAAAAAAAAAAGACACAAATGAACTTACTTAGAAAACATAAACAGACTCAGACATAGAAAACAAACTCATGGCTACCGAATGGGAAAAGGGGGTGAGGAAGGAATAAATTAGTATACTGGGGTTAGCAGATACACATTACTATATATATAAAATAAACAACAAGGTCCTACTGTATAGTACAGGGGACTATATTCAATGTCCTGTAATAATTCATTGGAAAAGACCCTGACTGGGAAAGACTGAAGGCAGGAGGAGAAGGGGATGACAGAGGATGAGATGGTTGTATGGCATCACTGATTCAATGGACATGGGTTTGGGTGGACTCCGGGAGTTGGTAATGGACAGGGAAGCCTGGCAAAGAGTCAGACACGACTGAGCGACTGAACTTAATACACCATAATGGAAAGGAATATGAAAAAGAATATGTGTATGTATATATATATGTATGTATGTATGGGCTTCCTTGGTGGCTCAGTAGTGAACAATCCACTTGCCAATGCAGGAGACTCGGGTTCGATCCCTCAGTCAGGAAGATCCCCTGGAGAAGGAAATGCCAACCCACTCCAATATTCTTGCTTGGGAAAGCCCATGGACAGAGGAGCCTGGTGGGCTACAGTCAGACACGCAGAGTCAGATGTGACTTAGAGACTGAACAACAACATACATATATATGTATTACTGAGTCACTTTGCTGAACACCCAAAACAACACTGTAAATCAACTGTACTTCAATTTTTAAAAAGAATTAAAAATACATGATTCCATAGAGTACCTACATTCCGATGGCAAGAATCAGAGTTATTAGTAGTGCCCTTAATATTCTATTATCTTGATCAGAGCTTGCAATAGTTAATACTGAGGTATTCTGCTGTTGTTCAGTCACTAAGTTGTGTCTGACTCTGTGACACCATGGACTGCAGCACACCAGGATGCCAGGCCTCCCTGTCCCAGAGGTATTTTACCTTGTAAAGATTCATGCATTTGTTCATTCTCATATATGTTAAATGTATAAACAAAATGTGTTGTGAAAAGTTCATAATTCCAAGAATTGAACCACCTGCAGTCTTCATGGGAAGACTCACTACAGACCTCGTGCAGGACGTGATAGGAGACAAGAAATGTACAGGTACGCAGGTGATTTGTAAGCACAACTTAAGAGCTTTATCTAATAGGCAAACATCTACTAAGGGGCTTCCTCTTAATAGTGATTGCAGGTAAAGAATCCACCTGCAATCCTGGAGACCTAGGTTCGATCCCTGGGTTGGGAAGATCCCCTAGAGAAAAGAATGGCTACTCTTCTAGTATTCTTGCCTGGAGAATATCATGGACAGAGGAATCTGGTGGACTACAGTCCATGGGTTTGCAAAGAGTTGGACATGACTGAGTGACTAAGCATGCACACAAATATCTATCAAACCTATATCCCCATACTAAATAGTTTTTTAATTTTGTTACCATATGTAAAAGTTATTTTTAAAAACTGACCATCTGTGGACTATATTGGTTAGTGATTACAGCGACTGGGAGAAAAAAACAACAACAACAACTCCCTACCACCACCACAGAGTCCATAGGGTTGCAAAGAGTTGGACGTGACTGAAGTAACCTAGCACACATCACCACCACCACCACCATCACCACCACACACACATATGCACGGAAAACAAAAGAACAAATACACAGAAAACATGGTGGCTTAAAACTTTAGGTTTTTATTTTTCTCAAGTGACAAGTCTTGAAGATATTAAAACATTATCTTTCAGCATTACTACATATTCTCTAAGGGATAATGAATGAATAAAAAAATTCTCACAATCATTGCATAACTTAGGCTTCTCCCATATATGCATTATTCAGAGGCTTTCTCACATTATTCAAAACCAGTTCTTTCCACTTAGCGTTCTGTTGCATGTCTTAAAGATTGAGAGTTCCCTGAAAGCTACTTTACATGGATGTCATCAAAAGGGACTTATTGAGCATGAGTTCTCTCGTGACGCTGAAAGGGTAAGGGTTTACTGAAACTGAGCCCACAGATCTTGCAATTATAGAGTTTTTCTCCAGTATGTATTCTTTTGTGCACAGTGAGATTACATTTTACACTGAAGGATTTTCCACATTGATTACACTCATAGGGTTTCTCCCCTGTATGAGTTCTTATGTGTACTGTAAGGGAAACATGCCTGCTAAAAGCTTTTCCACATTCACTGCACTTAAAAGGTTTCTTGCCTCTGGTATGGATTTTCATATGCCTCCCATGAGATAAGAGACCACGGAAGGTTTTCCCACATTCCTTACATTCATACTTCATTTTCATGTGAATTTTCTTATGTAACATGAGGAAAGATTTCACTCTGAAGGCTCTTCCACACTGATTACATGTAAAGGGTTTTTCTCCAGTGTGAATTCTCACATGTTCTTTAAGGCATGAGCGATCCCTGAAGGCTTTCCCACAGTCATTGCACTTACAGGGTTTCTCTCCTGTATGAATTTTCTTATGTGTGGTAAGGTTGGAGCTCATCCTAAAAGCTTTCCCACATTGATTACACTTGTAAGGTTTCTCTCCAGTATGTATCCTCATGTGTGTCTTTAGAGATGCCTTACTCTTTAGGGCTTTACCACAGAGGCTACATTCAGTGACTATCTCTCCAGTGTGGATTCTCTTATGTTGTTTGAAGTATAGGAGAACACTAAAGGTTCTTCCACAATCATTGCACATATAGGGTTTCTCTCCAGTATGTGTTATCTGGTGTGTGGTAAGCCTATCGTTTCTACTGAAGGTTTTGTTGCATTGATTACATTTGTAGGGTTTTTCTCCTGAATGAGTCCTTGCATGCTGTCTGAGAAGTGAGCTATCTCGGAAGGTTTTTCCACAGTCATGGCATTCATAGGGCTTCTCTCCAGTATGAATTCTCTTGTGACGCGCAAGGTAAGAGCTTGAGCTGAAGGATTTCCCGCACTGATAACACTTGAATGGTTTTTCTCCAGTGTGGGTTCTCATGTGCAACTTAATGGACCCATGGCTCTGTAATACTTTACCACACTGACTACACTCAAAAGGTTTCTCTCTAATATGAGTTGTCTCATGCTTCTTAAGATGTGAGATTGAATTTAAGACTTTCCCACAGTCATTGCATTCACAGGGTCCCTCTCCTGTATGTTGTCTCTTGTGGCTGGCTAAGTTAGAGCTCCTGATGAAGGAATTTTCATCTGTTTCACAGTTGTATGATTTTTTCTGAGGAAGAATTCTCTCATGTGACTTAAGATGTGAAGATTCACCAAGGGCTTCTGCAGAGTCAGGGTATCGATGGAGTTTCTTGCCTGGGTAAATTCTCTTATTATGAATAATACTAGATTTCACACTCAAGGTTTCAACAATTTCTCTGCACTGAATGGTATTTCCTCCAAGAGTTTGTTCCTAATGATTAAAATACAAATTATGATCACGAGATTTATCATGTTCATGACTGAGACTCTCCCCCAGCATAAATTCTGACATGTCTAACAAGCACTTTATTAGCATGAGAGTTTCATATTTTCTCAGTGAATATGCACAGTTTCTGACTGAATTTATTAGCTTGAATAAGCAGATTGCTACACCAGATAGATCCCACTAAAGTTTCTTCAACAGATTTAAGATAAAATTGCCTTAGGGTGAATGATATCTTAAACATTTAATATCTAATTACATTATGCAAATATTTACATTAGTGATTCTCTGAAACCATTTTTGGAGCTAAGTTATGAGTTTCCTTCAAATGAAAATTTAACAGTAGCTTCTGCTTTCTGTTGGTGAAATAAGTGTTATATCACTTGGATTACCCTATAATCTAGCAGTCCCCAACCTTTTTGGCACCAGAGACTGGTTTTCGTGAAAGACATTTTTTCCATGGATGGGGGTGGGGATGGTTTTGGGATGATTCAAGTGAATTATATTTATTATGCTGCCACTAATCTGACAGGGGGCAGAGTTCAGGTGGCAATGTGAGCAATGGGGTCACCCATCACATACCTCCTGCTGTGCAGACTGGTAGCAGTCCATGGCCTAGGGATTGGAGAACCCTGCTCTAGTTCTTTTCTATCTTATAGAATTCTGGACTTCTAAGGTGAGGACAAGAAATTATTCCATGTGAATCTTACCTTCTTGCCATTGAGTGTATATTTCTCCAAAATACCTTGTTCTTGCTGTGGTCGTTTGGTTTTAAGGAGAATCATCTCATCTGAACAAAGTAGGGAAGAGTTTTGGAAAAGACATGGTGACCATATATTGACAAAAACAGGTAATGCCCAATCCCAATCTGAAACAAATGGGAAACGTAACCTCATGTTTCTATATAAAATGGTGGAATGTATAGAACAGAGAACTCTATTCAATACTCTCTGATGACTTATATGCAAATAGAATCTAAGAGTGGATATATCTATGACTGACTTTGCTGTACAGCAGAAACTAACACAGGACTGTAAATTAACTATTACACCAATAAAAAATAATTAATTAAATAAAATTGTGGGATGATGACCAAAATAGTAAGCCCCATGTGGATTTCTCTTCAAATATTGATCCTAGACTTAGGGAGACAATATGAAAGAAAAATCTATTTACAGTGAAACCAATGACATTTACATGGTTTAGGATTTCACATAATTTACTAATGAATCATTCTGTCTTGATTGAAAGCCATGTTGTTGACAAGCCATTATTACCTATGCAAAATGGGAAGAATCAGACAATGATTCGAAATGTAAATATTAAAAATCAAGACAGATCTTTCAGAGCACAGGAAAGTATGAAATGAAAGGCAAAAAGTGAAAGATTAGGGAAAGCTGAAACTACAGACTGATGCTAAAGCTGAAACTCCAATACTTTGGCCACCTCATGCGAAGAGTTGACTCATTGGAAAAGACTTGGATGCTGGGAGGGATTGGGGGCAGGAGCAGAAGGGGACAACAGAGGATGAGATGGCTGGATGGCATCACTGACTCGATGGACATGAGTTTGGGTGAACTCCAGGAGTTGGTGATGGACAGGGAGGCCTGGTGTGCTGCAGTTCATGGGGTCGCGAAGAGTCGGACATGACTGAGCGACTGAAATGAACTGAAACAATATAAGGAAGCTCACACCAAAGGGTCTCTGCTTTCTCCTTAAACAAAAGGGGTTATTTCTTAAAGTCTCCTGATTGACATTTCATAATGCACCTTTTCCTTCACCCCAAACAGATCTTGTAGGCAAGACATTCATATATGCCTTGTGCTCACATGAACAGGTATCTTGGTGAATTCTTCGCTCTACTATCTTCATTTCATCTTCCTGCTCCAGATGGGTGATGAGAGGTTTGCAGAGTTGATGTCTTATAATTGGGGATGATATATATGAGAGGGCCATGCAGTGTATAACAAAAACTATCATCAAACTGTGGCAAGAACTTGGTCTTTGAGGTTCTGAAGATTGACTATTGTGACATTACAGAGAGCAAAATGATGACAAACTTCTAACAGAGAAAGCAAAAGTAAAGCATTTGGGAGATCAACTTTCCACATGGAAAACTGTCTAGAGAAATCATTGAACCTTGGTAAGAGAACAGGATATGTGACATTTTAAGGCTGTTTTAAGAAGCCCCACCGGGGACTTCCCTGAGGGTCCAGTGGTTAAGAATTCACCTTGCAATATAGGATATGCAGTTAGATCCCTAGTCAGGGAACTAAGATTCCACATGCTGCAGAGTACCTAAGCCTGTACACTGCAACTACAGAGTCTGTGAGATGCAACAAAAGATCCCTCGTGCCGCAACTAAGACCCAGTGCAGCCAAATAAATAAATAAAACTTAAAAAAGAATTATTTCATTCCTTCACTCTCCCTAGCTCAGTGGCATAGCGGCCAATGCCAGAAGCTCTGCAATCAACAGAGAGGTGGTCTGACCTCTTTGGGAGCTCTGTTAAAAGAACCATAGAACAGAGTCAATATTTTTGTTTTCTAAACTTGCAGCTCCTTAGAAAATCTCCATACTTAGGGTTGTGTGGCTATTTGATTTACTCAGAGCCTAGATGAACAGACTAAAAAAAAAGTCCTTAACCTCAAGGCATTATTCAAATACTTGCAACCTGCTAGTAATAGGGAAGCCTGGTGGGCTGCCGTCTATGGGGTCGCACAGAGGTGGACACGACTCAAGTGACTTGGCAGCAGCAGCAGTAACATTCCCAGATGCTTAAGGCTCTGATTTCACTTGGGGAGAATGGAAGATGGGCTGGGAGTTTTAAAGAAGAGTAAGAACTAGACAGTTACAGGGAACTTTGAAAAGCTCCCAACAAATTCCTGACGATCTAACAGGCTGTGTGCATCAGCAAGGCTATGCACATGCTTAGGAAATATCTAGGAAAGATTAAGCCCCAAGTCCTTTGGTGGACTTTAAGACCCTCTCCAAGTCTAAGCAGGAAGAGAAAGCTAAGCCTGTCTTATAAGTTGCCTGAAGCTTAAAGCTGTGACTTTTCCCATAGGTCCCCTTGGCAAGACGTGGAACAGATAAAGGGAAGGGACTTCCCTGGTGGTCCAGTGGTTAAGAATCCACCTTGCAATGCAGGGGACACTGGTTCAATCCCTGGTTTGGGAAGATACCACATGTCACAGAATAACTAAACCTGAGGGCTCTAAGCCAGCGAGCTGCAAGCATCAACTGAGTCCACATGCTTCAACTACCAAAACTGGAGCACTCAAGAGCCTGTGCTCTACAACAACAGAAGCCACCATACTGAGAAATCCACTACGACAAAAATTGGCCCCACTCACCACAACTAGAGAAAGCCCACATATAGCAACAAAGACCCACCATAGCCAATAAATTAATACATCTTTTTAAAACAAAACAAATGAAAAAAAAAGATACAGGCAAGGCACTTAAGAAAATCTTTTTACCAATCATTGGTGGACTACTAAATTATAATGACCAGCTAGTGACTTCCCAAAAGCCAGGCTTTTAAAAATTAAGTACTTAAAAAAAAAAAAAGAAAACTGTGGCTGCACACTGCAGGGAATACAGAATCTGTGGAATTCATCTAGTAAAGTCACTAAACAAATAAGCACCAACAAGAAAACAATAAAAGCCAGCAATGAAACCAAATTTCCTTAAAACTGAGTTCCTTTACCAAGTTTATGATTAATCATGCTATCCAAAACTTTATTCCTGTTCTTTTATCCCCTCTGACCTCAATCCTATGCTAACTGAACAGTAATCAGTCAGATGACTAAAATTGCCGTTTTTAGTAGCATCATTAACGAACTAAAACTGCTATTATGGATATCATCATTAGTGTACAAACTCAGGTTTCTTTCCTCCAGAGCAAGGTGAGCTAACTGATCCTGAAGTCATGGACCACCTGGCCACAGAATCTTAAACCAGAGACATCCTGACTCCCAAAACTATGATTAAGAAAAGTCAGAGGAATGTCACAAGATAATGATTAATTAATCCCATTCTCTTTTTTATTTCTCTTAAAAAAAAAAAAAACCTAATTCAAAGACCAATTTGGAGTGGATCTGAGGCTTTTCTCCCACTCTCTTGTTTGGCACCCTGCAATAAATGCTGTATTTTTCTTCACCATAACCTAGTGTTAGGAGATCAAGCAAAGCATTAGGAAAGTTGGGATTTCCCTGGTGGTCCAGTGGTTAATAATCCACCTTCCAATGCAGAGGATGTGGGCTCAGCATTTTAATCATTGGGGAAATACAATTCTAAAGCACAATGAAATTCCATTTCACAACTACTAGGATAACTATAATCAAAAACCAGGAAATAAGTGTCGGTAAGAAAATACGGAGAATTTGGAATCAACATATATTACTGCAGAGAATGTAAAATGACAAAGCCAGTTTGGAAAACAGTTTGGCAGTGTCTAAAAATGTAAAGTATGAGGTTATCAAATAACCCAGCAATTTTACTCTTGGGCATATACCCAAGATAAATGACAACGTCTGTCCACACAAAAACCTGTATATGAATGTTTGTAACAGCATTATTTGTAATGTGGTTGTTGTTTTGTTGTTAAGTCGTGTCTGACTGAGACTGTAGCCCATCAGGCTCCTCTGTCCGTGGAATTCTTCAGGTAAGAATACTGGAGTGGTTTGCTTTTCCTTCTCCAAAGGATCTTCTGGACTCAGGGATTGAACCCACGTCTCTTGCGTCTCCTGCACTAACAGGAGGATTCTTTACTACTGAGCCACCTGGGAAGACCATAATTTGTAATAACAAGTGTTAAAAATCCAAATGTCCATCAACTGATGGATAAACAAAATATGGTAAATCTATGCAAGAGAATATTATTCAGCAATGAATAGGCTACAAGTACTGACATATACTACAACATGGATGAACCCTGAGAACATTATGCTAAGTGAAAAAAAGTAAGTCACAAAAGACAACACATGGTATGATTCCACTAATATGAAATGCTGAATAGGGAAATCTACAGAAAACGAAAGTAGGTGAGTTGTCAGGGACTGAAGGCAGAAAGAAATGAAACGCCCTGTAGGCAAGTTAATGAAAATGTTCTGGAATTAGACAGTGGTGATTGTTGCACAACTCTAAAATAAAAAAAAAACACTTTAAAAAGCTTAATTTTGTACACTTTAAATGAATGAATTATAGTATATGAATTATACCTCAATGGCTATTTTTCTTAAAAATAAAAACCTACAGGGACTTCCTTGGTGGTCTAGTGGCTGGGAATTCACCTGCCAATGCAGGGAACACAGGTTCAACCCTGGTTCAGGAAGACCCCATATACCTTGGAACAGCTAAGCCCACGTGCCATAAGTACTGAGCCCTTGCACCTACAACTCTAGGGGAATGAAGAGTAGCCCCTGCTTGCTCCAACTAGAGAAAAGCCCATGCACAGCGAAGACCCAGCACAGCCATAAATACATGAATGAATGAATTTTTAAAAAGCCTGTATCTGTATCACCCAAGAAATCCATGCTCAAACTCAATAAAATAAATCAAGGGATTGTGTCAACCTTACCCAGTGAAGCCAAGTTTCTATAGTTCTCCAGCATCACATCTTTGTATAGCATTCTCTGAGATGAATTCAGCAATGCCCACTCCTTCTGGGTGAAGTTTATGGCCACATCCTCAAAGGTGATTGAGTTCTAAAATAACAACACATCTCATGTCAACCAGTCACCAATCCCACAGTGTTCTGGTTAACAGTACTGGAGATGAAAGACCTGTTTACTTCATGGTCTTTATTTTACTTTCATAAGTCTAGATTCTGAGGACTCTTCATTTAATCCAGGATTCAAGGACTTCCTTGGCGGTCTAATGTTTAAGAATTCCCACTCCCAATTCAGGGGTCATGGGTTCAATACCTAGTTGGGGAACTAGGGTCCCACATGTGGCACAGCATGGCTAAAACAAAACAAAACTCAGTTCTCAGAATCTGTGCTTCTCTATTCATGCTCACTCCTTAAGGAATCTCAAGAATTTATGATGAAATGTATCTCTCTACTCCTAGCCTGAGAACTTCCACAATCATTCTCTTCTATCTTCAGTGTCAAATAGAGACCTGAACACATTGCAAGAATCAAAGAAATACTTCCTAAATGAAAAAAAAATATTTTTCAAAGTTATTATTATTTTTGACGCTGTTGTTGTTCAGTTGCTAAGCTGTGTCCAACTCTTTGCAAACCCATGCGCTGTAGCACCGGGCTTCCCTGTCCTTCACTATCGCCTGGAGTTTTCTCAAGTTCATGTCCACTGAGTTGATGATGCTATCTAACCATCTCATCCTCTGTTGCCCTCTTCTCCTTCTGCCTTCAATCTTTCCCAGCATTAGAGTCTTTTCCAATGAGTTGGTTCTTTGTATCAGGTAGCCAAAGTATTGGAGCCTCAGTTTTAGCAAAAGTTCCTTCAATGAATGGGGCTTCCCTTGTGGCTCAGCTGGTAAAGAATCCACCTGCAATGCAGGAGACCTGAGTTCAATCCCTGGGTTGGGAAGATCCCCTGGAGAAGGGAAAGGCTACCCACTCTAGTATTCTGGCCTGGAGAACTTCATAGACTGTACAGTCCATGGGGTTGCAAAGAGTCAGACACGACTGAGTGACTTTCACTTTCAATGAATGTTCAGGATTGATTTCCTGCCGGGAGCCGGCATATTGCATATTGAGTGCATACTGCATATTGCATATTGAGTGCAGCACTTTCCACAGCATCATCTTTCAGGATCTGGAATAGCTCAACTGGAATTCTATCACTGCCAGGAGCCAGCATGAGGAACTCCGCCCATGACAAAGGTCATGAGGAAGGAGGCTCGGCATACGCAAAGGCGGGATCGAGCTTCAGGAGTCCCCCTGGAAATTCTCGAGCATCTAGCCCCAAAACCAGAGTCTGCCTACTTTCTGCTTTGTGCTTTCACCTACACCTCTGACTTTACGGGGGGCTGTCCCCCACTACCTCTCTCTGAAAAAAGAGTTAGCTTACAGTTCCAGTTATTAATTCCTGGGTGTGACAGTGTTTAACCTACAAACTCCTTTGGAAATCCTCTAGCCTGCCTGAATAGGTTTTTCAGGCCACATGTGATTGTTCAGAGCCTCCCAACTGTGAGAGGCAGATGTTCTAAACTGTCTAAACACAGATTCTTTTGAGTAGTTAAAAGATTGATTAGAAATTGTATTGGTGAAGGGATTTTCACTTGTTGGGCCAATGTTTGCTGCTAAGTTTCCATATCCCTTACCTGCTGTGTCCCTGGCAGTGCATTGATTAATACAATTGGTGTAAGTAGTAGCTTTAATGTTTGTAACCTGGGACCCTTGAGTTAATTCTTTTTCTTGTTATAGCCTACCACACCTTTGCTCTGTAGAAATGCAACTTTATCTAATGCTTTTGGAGGGTGGCTCCTGACCAATCACCTTTAGAGAAAAATAAGTTTTCTGAAGAAAAGGTCTTAAAATGTTAACAGGCCTCCGGGCCAGAAGATGATGCAAATCACCTAAGCTTTTGCATATGATAAGTTTGCAGGAAGAAAGCCTGGCTTGCTGCATGACTCTACCCCTTCCCCCATTATCCTCTATGCATAACTTAAGGTATAAAAACTACTTTGGAAAATAAAGTGTGGGCCTTGTTCACCCAAACTTGGTCTCCCCATGTCGCTCTCTCTCCCAAATTCTGGCTGAGTCTCCACCTGGAGCGCGGAACCCGCCATGCTTGCTAACTATGCCTGGGCTTCTAAGATCCGACCAGGGAGGCCTCAGTGTCTCCTCTCCTTCGGGAGAACAGAAGGACGCCTGCGGCCTACGTAAGTGGTGCAAACTTTTTGTCTTGAAGTTTTATCGGTCTCCCGCGTAAACCAAGCTACTCAGCCTCTTTTCTTCACTGAATTTTCCTACTGAGCTATCCTTATTTCAGCCGCTTTTCTCCACTGAATTTCCTCACTGAGCTATCCTCATCCTATTACTCTTTATATCTTTGATAAATATTTAAATAAATAGGTCGCCTATGCCATCTCTCCTTCGAATACCCTGGATCAGCTGGGGCTGGACCCCTGCAATTTCCTTTAGGATTGACTGGTTTGATCTTCTTGCAGTCCAAGGGACTCTCAAGAATCTTTTCCAGTGCCACATTTCAAAGCATCATTTTTGAGACTAAGACACTATTATATTTTTCTTTTTATTGAAAAATTTTCTAACTTTTTCTTTTTTCTTTTTTTTTTCTTATTTTTATTTTCTTTTAGTTTTTACTTCTTTTACTAACAGCACTAAGCAGAAGAGAATCCTGAAAAAAAAAAAAAACTGTTAAGTAGTGGGGTAGAATAATTTTTTTAAAAGTCCTTGAACCACTATCAGAAGTTCCAAAATGCAGGTTGAGTTGTGAGGCTCCAGAGTACTGAAGGAGATGCATTCACCCCAAGGGACAGGACTGCATTTTAGGAGAAAGAAAATAATTCTTGACTCACTTGTAACCAAGAGTGGAAGTTTCCCATCTCTGTGATCCTTTCATGGGCACAGGAAGGGTCTAGAACAGGCAGAATGAGAGGAGAGGATGACATGAGCATGTAGGCATATATATTATCGCAATGTTTTCAAGCGTAGAAGTTGTCTGACATCACTTGAGTCATACACACACACACTAGCTCCACCAGAGTCAGAAAATAGACGCTTTCTACTCACAACAGCCAGGACATGGAAGCAACCTAAATGTCCACTGACAGACGAATGGATAAAGATGTGGTAGTATCTACAATGGAATACTACTCAGCCGTGAAAAAGAATGAAATAATGCCATTTGCAGCAACATGGATGAGCCTAGAGATCATATTAAGTAAGTCAGAAACAAAAAGACAAATATCATATGATGTCATTTACACGTGGAATCTAAAATATGACACAAACTTATTTAGGAAACAAAAGCAGACTCATAGATATAGAAAACAAACTTATGGTTACCAAAGGGGAAAAGGGGTTGGGGAGGGATAAATTAGGAGTCTAGGATTAAAGGATACAAACCACTATATATAAAGTAAATGAACAACAAACAAGGTCCTACTTTAAAGCACAGCATAATGAAAAAGCATAGGAAAAAGAAATCATGTATCACTGAATCACTTTGGTATACACTAATACAACACTGTAAATCGACTACACTTTGATTAAAAAAAGAGAATAGGGTGCTTTGATACCCATGAGAAATGGGTTTATCTTCTCAATTTTCTTAACAAGGAAACTGAAATTC
The DNA here is from genome assembly GCF_055505025.1 of Bos grunniens. Classification (NCBI taxonomy): domain Eukaryota; kingdom Metazoa; phylum Chordata; class Mammalia; order Artiodactyla; family Bovidae; genus Bos; species Bos grunniens. The sequence continues at coordinate 13,628,970 of NC_141171.1, forward strand.
ACAAAGGTTGAGTTGTTATCTTTCCCAGCTTTATAAAACAAATCGATGAAATAAAGAAGTACCACCCTTAAATTTTCTTCCCTCTCCCCACCAGGCATATATGTCCTTCCTCTAAAATCCCAAAGGGCACCGAATCTGACATGAACAATTCTGGGGCTCCAAGGGTTCAAAGAGCTCCATACCTGCCTCCTTTCATTGCAGCCCTTCTTCCAGTTCCCTGTGACTCCTCAACTCCTTTATTTTGAGCCCGCTCTAAAGTGCTGAGCCCACCCAATCCTGGTGAAGTGCCTCTACCCTAGGGACTTACCAAATATAGTGGACAGATGTGGGGCTGCCATTTTGTAAGTCTATGAGTCGTAAGTATGCTCAGATAGCAACCAGGAGAATCTGGAAGCTCCTCTTATTGCTTCTGTGATCCACTCCAGACAGGGCTCTAGAATAAAGAAATATTGACAAAAGAATTCACAAGCTTTCTGTTTCTCCTTTGCTCTTAGGACAATTTGATCATTGTGCATTCTGTGTGTGCTCCTGTCAGACTCAAGCCCTCTTTGATCCTGGGTCTTTGTTCTGCACGCCATGCATCACCTCAAAGCAATATGAGGGCTGCTCTTGGTCTCTCCCATCCCTAACATACATCCTTCACATTGTTGTTTAGTCACTAAGTTGTGTCCCACTCTTTGCGAGCCCATGGACTGTTGCCCGCCAGGCTTCCCCTGTCCATGGGATTTCTAGGCAAGAATACTGGTTGCTGCTACTGCTAAGTTGCTTCAGTTGTGTCCGACTCTGTGCGACCCCATAGACGGCAGCCTACCAGGCTCCTCCATCCCTGGGATTCCCCAGACAAGAACACTGGAGTGGGTTGCCATTTCCTTCTCCAGGGGATCTTCCTGACCTAGGAATTGAACCGGCATCTCCTGCTTGGCAGGATTCTTTACTACTGAGCCACCTGAGAAGCCCGTCCTTCACATTATCATTACCAAACCATATTACCCATCACTTATCAAAAATCCCATATCAAAAAAAAAAAAAAAAAAATCCATCTCCTCTGAGGCACTTTACTGTCTTCTCCCTTGAATTAGTACCAAACATAGACTTGACTCACTAAAGTCACTGGCACCTAACTCCCATTCTTCATTTTAACTCTATCCCTGGACTTTTTTGGTGGTCCAGTGGTTAAGATTCTGCACTTCCAATGCAGGGGGTATGAGTTCGAACCCTGGTCGGAGAACTAAGATCCCACATGCTATATGGCATGGCTAAAATTTTTTTTTAAAAAAAGGAATAAAACATTAACTCTTATCCCTGCTCTAATTCAAGATGATTCCATGTTTGTGGGCATAAACTAGCAAACATCTAATCCATCGTTTCCATATCTCAATCACATACCTTGAATTTATTGTTACCTGAGATTCTTGCTTTCTACAAAGGCAAAAAGTCAGACTTCCCACTTTATAAACACAGTAGGTATACTTCCACTTGTTCTCTTTTTTGGCTGCACTGCATCTTCTCTCTGGCCTCATAGAAACTTCCAAGCCATCCATACTTCCACCATATTGCTATTATAATCCTCATTTTCTTTGCACTGTGTAGGGAATGTCACGGCCCATCACTTCAATAATACATTTTCCAAAACACCAAATTTCTCTCTGAGGAATCATAATATCATCTGTCTATTCTGCCTGGCTCAGAGAAGGCAATGGCACCCCATTCCAGTACTCTTGCCTGGAAAATCCCATGGATGGAGGAGCCTGGTGGGCTGCAGTCCATGGGGTCGCTAAGAGTTGGACATAACTGAGCGACTTCACTTTCACTTTTCACTTTCATGCATTGGAGAAGGAAATGGCAACCCACTCCAGTGTTCTTGCCTGGAGAATCCCAGGGACGGGGGAGCCTGGTGGGCTGCCGTCTATGGGGTCGCACAGAGTTGGACACGACTGAAGCGACTTAGCAGCAGCAGCAGCATTCTGCCTGGGTAATTCCCATTCAATAAAATACCAGAGAATCACTAAAAATTTTGAGTTCCATACTCTAAATAGGTCCTCAACACTAAAGGAAAAGCTCCACAGGAGATTTAATCTCCTAATTATCTAAAGACCTTTTCAAAATTCCTACAAGATTTTGAATTTCATATGGTCTCAACTTTGTCTCTTCAATAACAAATGATCTTGGAACTTCCCTGGTGGCACAGTGGATAGAATCTACCTGCCAATGCAGGGGACATTGGCAGGTTCCATCCCTGATCGGAGAAGGTTCCAGGTGAGAACTACTGAGACTGTGCTTTAGAGCCCATGAGCCTCAACTACTGAAGCCTGGTAGTCTAGTGGGTAAGACTCTCCTCTTTCAATGCAGGGGGTGTGAACTTGGTTGGGGAACTAAGAGCCTGTTCTCTGCAACAAGAGAAACCACAGCAAGGACAAGTTCATGCACTGCAACTAAGAACAGCCCCCGCTCGCTGCAACTAGAGAAATGTGCACAGCAATGAAGAATCAGTGCAATCAAAAGTAAATAAACAAATGATATTACATCTTACTTTGTAGAACAACTGTAACGATGATAAGAAGGATTTTTCATCTTGTTACCACCAGTTCAAAAGTAGTTCCACAGCATCACGGTTTCTTTCACTTTGCAGGTGAGGATATGTCTGCCTTCTTATCTAAAGTCAACATCTCCTACGAAGGAGATGCAGGTTTGATTCCTGGGTTAGGAAGATCCCCTGTAGGAGGACATGGCAACTCACTCCAGTATTCTTGCCTGGGAAAACTGACGGACAGAGGAGCCCGGTGGGCTATAGTCCATAGGGTGTCAAAGAGTCGGACATGACTGAAGCAATTGAGAAAGAAAAGGCTTTATTGTTATGAGGGTACTATCCTGTGCATTGTAGGATGCTTAGCAGCATCCCTGGAGTCTACGCATTAGATGTCAGTAGCAGGTGAAGTTGCTCGGTCGTGTTTCCGACTCTTTGTGACCCCATGGACTGCAGCCTGCCAGGCTCCTCTGTCCATGGGATTTTCAGGCAAGAATACTGGAGTGGGATGCCATTTCCTTCTGCAGGACATCTTCCCAACCCAGGGATGGAGCCCAGGTCTCCAACACTGCAGGCTGATTCTTTATCATCTGAGCCACCAGGGAAGCCCAAAAGTGAAAGAGAAAGTCACTCAATTATGTCTGACTCTTTGTGACCCCATGGACTATATAGTCCATGGAATTTTCCAGACCAGAATAGTGGAGTGGGTAGCTGTTCCCTTCTCTAGGACATCTTCCCAACCCAGGTATCAAACCCATGTCTCCAGCATTGCACGCAGATTCTTTACCAGCTGAGCTACCAGGAAAGCCCAAGAATACTGGAGTGGGTAGCCTGTCCCTTCTCCAGAAGATCTTCCAGACCCAGGAATTGAAACAGGGTCTCCTGCATTGCAGGCAGATTCTTTACCAGCTGAGGTCAGGAAGATGTCAGTGGTATCCCCTCAAGTTGTGTAAGGGGTATTGGCAAATGTCCTTTAGGGGGCAAAATTTCCTGGTTAAGAACCACTGGTCTAATCCCTTCCTACCTTCTCAGAGAGCTTGCTGTATTACTTATTCCTTTTTCTTTTCCATTACCATCAACTTCTACTCCACTGAACTCATACTGTTTTAAAAATTTTTTATTTATTTTTGGCTGTGATGTGTCTTTGCTGCTGTATGGGCTATCTCTAGTTTCAGTGAGCAGATGCTAATCTCTATTTGCGGTGGGTGGGCTTCTCCTGCTGCAGAGAGCAGGCTCTAGGGCATGCAGCTCAGTAGTTGTGTACTCAGGCTCAGTTGCCCTGAGGCACGTGGAATCTTCCCTGACCAGGGATAGAACCCATGTCCCCTACATTGGCAGGTGGATTCCTAACCACTGGACCACCAGGGAAGTCCTGTACTTATACGTTTATCACTGAAATATAATCAAAGATCTCTCATCTTACAACAAGATCCTATTGTACAGCACAGGGAACTATATTCAATATTCTATGAGAAACCATAATGGAAAAGAATTTTTTTAAAAAAAATGAGAAAGTACATGGGCTTGGAGACAGGTATTTTCCTGGCTAATCTTTTCCCTTTATAATTTTTTGCAAAGTTTGAGAGTTATCTTAAGTGACTGTGGGTCTTCCCTGGTCCAGTGGTTAAGAGTGTGTGATTCCACTGCAGCGTGTGAGGGTTCCATCCCTGGTTGGGGAAGATCCCCTATGCCACTGGGTGAGGCCAAAAAAAAAAAAGTTCAGTGACTTTTTGTACATTTTCTAAAGGTTACCTTGTGTTTCTAATACATATTGTCTTGTATCTCTTCTTTCTAAATAAAGCTTCTTAATCAGTTCAAAGAAAAAAGATCTCCCATCTTGAAACGAATTCATAGCTTAGAACCCACTTAGCCCTCCAGTTACTGTTCAATCTCTTTTCCTGTTCTCCATCAAATTGTTTGAAAGAAGAGTCTATCCCCAGGGACTTCCCTGTGGGTTCACTGGCTAAGACCTGAGCTCCCAGTGCAGGTGGTCAGGGTTCGATCCCTGGTTAGGAAATGTGATCCCACATGCTGCAGCTAAGACCTGGAGCAACCAAATACCTATTTTTTAAAAAGAATAGTCTATCCTCACATTTTCCCCATTTCCTCACTTCCCTTAATTACACTCCAACCTAGTTACTACCTTACTATCGCTTCATTGGCACTATTCTGCCAAGACTGCCAAGGATTTAAGAGAATCAATCCAGTGAATGCCATTCTGCTTTTGACATACAAGCTCAGTAGCTCAGTTGTGTCCAACTCTTTTCGATCCCATGAACTGTAGAGGTTCCTCTGTCCATGAAGTTTCCAGGCAAGAATATTGGAGTGGGCTGCCATTTCCTTCTCTATGACTTAGTTGACCCATAAGAAAAATCCTATCACTACTTTCTTCTATAAATCAGCCTCTCTCATAGGCTCTGTGACATCTCCTGGTTGGCATCTTATTTCTCTGGACTCATTGGCCTGCTCCTTTCTCACTGTTGACTGTTCTCAAGGCTCGGTCCTGGCCCTCATCTCTCACCTTATTCTGTGCATTCCACATCTAATTTAATTCCTTTGAAATTAAATTCCATCTCTACGCTCATGACACCCAAATCTCCAGTTAGAGAACTCAAATTTGATCTTTAGGACCCATATATCCTGTTGCCTTTTCAATGAGGCCATCTAAAATCTTTGTAGGTACCACTGATGAAATTTATCAGACTGAATTTATCATCTCTTCCAAAAAGAGTTTTTACTTCAAACATCTGCACTCTCAGCAAGGAGTACTAGTGCCCGAGGTAGTCACAGCACAAAGAAGGTACCATTGGTATCACATACCTTTACCCCACCCCGCAGCTATAATTAATTGAAACTAAAGATTAATTGATAAGCCCTTCCCCCTTCCTATGGGCTGAACTCAATTAAAGCCCACAGAAGAAAAAATAACAAAACCCACAGAGGGCTTCCCTGGTGGTCCAGTGGTTAAGAATCTACCTGCCAATACTGGGGACACGGGTTCAATCCCTGATCCAGGTAAGATTCCTCTTGCTGTGGAGCAGAGCAACTAAGCCTATGCTGCTGCAGCTGCTAAGTCACTTCAGTCGTGTCTGACTCTGTGCGACCCCATAGACGGCAGCCCACCAGGCTCCCCCGTCCCGGGGATTCTCCAGGCAAGAACACTGGAGTGGGTTGCCATTTCCTTCTCCAATGCATGAAAGTGAAAAGTCAAAGTGAAGTCGTTCAGTCGTGTCTGACTCTTAGCGACCCCATGGACTGCAAGCTACCAGGCTCCTCCGTCCATGGGATTTGCCAGGCAAGAGTACTGGAGTGGGGTGCCATTACCTTCTCTGAACTAAGCCTATAGGCCGCAACTATTGAGCTGGTGATCTAGAGCCTGGGAGGTGCAATTATTGAAGCCCGAGTGTCCTAGAGCCTGTGTTCCACAAGAGAAGTCAGCTCAATGAGAAGCCCAAGCACTGCAACTATAGAAAGCCCACACACAGCAACAAAGACCCAGTGTAGTCAAAAATAATAAAGGGACTTCCCCAGTGGTCCAGCAGCTAAGACTCTGTGCTCCCAATGCAGGGGGTTGAGGGTTCAATCCCTGGTCAGGGAACTAGATCCTACATGCTGTAACCAAAGATCCTACATGCCACAGCTAAGACCCAGAACAGTCAAATAAATAAACTTTTAAAAATAATAAAATAAACAAAATTTTAAAAAACCACACAGAATCCTAGACTGCTCTCCCTCAGTCCACAATAGCCAAAGTAGTTTAAAAATTAGGGCGCACTTTCTACCCCATCCCCTAAGGGCAGCAATTACCTGAAATCTAAAACCATTCCTTTGTAGAGTTCTCCACCCTCCCACACAGCAGAAATTGACAGACTAATCCAAGACACACCCTATCTCCACCCATATCTAATCATTTCTTCAGTGGTGCTCCCTCCAGAGAAAATTCCAACTGCTAAACTCTTCCCTGTTCCCTGACACATGGATAATTTTTCCTTTGTTATTTTTCTGTCCATGTAAATGTCATTTTCTCAGAATCAACTTTATCATGAGCCCCATATTTAATATAAAGACAATCTCTTTTTGTCTAAGAGCTCTCTCTATTCTTCCAACGTAGCCCTTGGCACAATTTGTAATCATATATTTGTTCTTTGCTTGCTTACATTCTTTCTCTTCCACTAGATCTAATGTCCAAGAGTGTATGCATGCATGCTCAGTCGAGTCTGAATCTTTGCAACCCCATGGACTGTAGCCCGCCAGGCTTCTCTGTCCATGGACTTCTCAGGCAAGAATAATGGAATGGGTTGCCCTTTCCTGCTCCAGGGGATCTTCCTGACCCAGGGATCGAATTTCATCACCTGTATCTTCTGCCTTGACAGGTGGATTCTTTACCACTTTGCTACCTGGGAAGCCCAATGTCCAAGAGAGTGGCCTTATTAAAACCATATACCTGAGGACTTCCCTGGTGGCACAGTGGCTAAGACCCTGAGCTCCCAATGCAGGGGGCCTGGGTTTGATCCCTGGTGAGGGAACTAGATCTCATAAGCCACAACTAAGAGTTCGCATGCTTCAGCTAAAGATATCACATGTCGCAACAAAGACTGAAGATCCTGAAGGCCATAGCTAAGATGCAGTGCAGCCAAATAATAAATAGAAATAAGTATAAACATATATTTAAAAAACCATCTACATCCAGTCACTAGCTCATCACATTGCAAAGCATTCTGAGTGTGAAGAAATTAATGATATGGATTCCACCCTTCATCTCTTCCCCAAGTCATCACTTTTTTCTACTTTGCAACCATCAAGAGTCTAGATTACTGTCACTCATTCCTAAAATCTACTACTAATCCTTCGTCTTTTCTCTGACGGTCAAGCTTGCCCTTTTGTACTCCATCCTCACCACACAGCTAGCTCTGCTAAACACAAGTCTATAATCATTGTGCCCCTGCTCATAATGGCTTCCCACCTGTCTTAAATTAAACCCTGAATTTGCTTTCAAGACTACAAGTCATGTGGCTGGGGCTCCTGCAATCTAATTTGATTTCCTCCCCTCTTGCTTCTTTTTCAGCCATGTCCTGTCTTGCTCACTTCTTGGTACAATCCAGAGTTTTTAGCTGCTACAGGGATTTTGCATGTGTAGAGTCCTCAGGCTAAAATGTTCACCTCCCCCCTCCACTCCCCCCAGGCTTAGCCCATTGTCTGCTGGTATCCTAGTCATTTTCTAGATTGTGCATTGAGGCTTCAGTAACTTTTTTTCAAGAGGCTTAATGAACCCTTAGATTGAGTCCTCCACTGACGTGCTCTCATTTAGGAAGGGGCTTCCCTGGTGGTCCAGTGGCTAAGACTCTGTTCTCAATGCAGGGGGTCCAGGTTCGATCCTTGGTCAGGGATCTAGATCCCCACATGCTGCAACTAAGACTTGGTGCAGCCAAATAAAAAATTTTAAAAACAAACCCAGGGGACTTCCCTGGTGGTTCAGAGGTTAAGAATCTTCCTGCTAATGCAGCAGACATGGGTTTGATCCCCAGTTCAGGAAGATTCCACATGCCACAGAGGAACTAAACCCATGGGCCACAACTACTGAATCCAGAGCCCATGCTCCACAAAAGAAGCCACTGCAACAAGAAGCCCATGGACCACAACTAGAGAGTAGCCGACTTGCAGCAAAGAAGACCCACCCAGTGCAGCCGAAAAGAAGTAATAGAATAATAAAAAGTTAAAAAAAAAAAAAATGCAGGAAACCCAGCCTCACACTCTGCGATAACCTAGAGGGGTGGGGTTGGGAGGGGAATGGGAGGAAGACCCAAGAGGGAGGAGATATACATACAGTTAAGAATGATTCAAGTTGTTGTGTGGCAGAAACCAACACAACAAAGCAAGTATCCTCCAATCACACTAAAATTTAGTGACTAAATGATAAGAATTACTAAAATGTATGTAATAAATAATAACAAGAAGCTTGTGAGTTGTTTAAATAATGTGAATTCTATTTAAGTAAAGGAAGCATCAAATTCTATAAGAGGGGCTTTCCTGGTGGTCCAGTGGTTAAGACTCCACACAAAAGCTGCATGGTCACAAAAAAAGAAAAAGAAAGAAATTCTGTAAGACAATGCTATTTTATAACCAAATCCCTTGTATTTAAAGCCAAAGCAGATGCCTAATTTGCCTTTATTATGTTTTATCTCCTTTGGGGGATAACAAATACTTAATGAACACAACACTAGGTCAAAGCTCCTTCCATATAGAGTCAACTGAACTCCAATTCCAGGTAGAACCTTAGTGAAATCTGCATCACTTTTTCATGGACCTCTTGACTTTCGAGTGTTGGGGGCTGTCATGTGAGCTGAGCTCTCTTGAAAAGAACAATGTGTATGCTCACTCAGTTGTGTCTGACTCTTTGAGACCCCCCTGGACTGTCTGCAGCCCTTCAGGCTCCTCTGATGGGATTTTCCAGGCAAGAATACTGGAGTGGGTTGCCATTTCCTTCTCCAGGGGAACTATTTGACTCAGGGATTGAACCCGCATCTCCTCCGTTCTTTTGGCAGGCAGATTCTTTACCACTGTGCCACCCGGGAGCATACAGCTGACCTTAACAGGAGAACTTATGGTTAAAAGGTAATAAAATCGCCCATTCTGACACCCTGTGAACAAAACCTATGTGGTTGAAAAACTACCATCTGCCTCTGTAAGGATGAAGTCACTGGTCACTGCAGTGGCTGACCTTCAACACACCCTGAAAGGAGTTCAGAGCAGAGTTCAGGAACGAGGAGCTCCATGCTCCTGGAAAAACTGGCAGAACAGGACTTTAGATATTCTTTAGGAGAAGATTTTATAAGCCCAATTTCTTGTATTATCTTTTTTTTTGGCCATACCACAGTGGCATGTGGGATCTTAGTTCCCTGACCAGTGATCAAACACACACACCCTGCAATAGAAGGGAAGTCCCCTTGCATTTTCTTTTATCTAAAAAGGACTAAAATAATTAACAGAGACATCTGCTCCTCATGAGTAGTAGCAACCCTCTGCCAAAATGTTGCTTGATGGCAGGTATATCCCTTCACCAAAATCACGCTGACCTACCCCCTACCTTTTGGGAGTAGTTCTTTAGAGATATCTGAGAGGCGGTCTCCTAGGCTATAGTCCTCACTTTGTCCCAAATAAAACTTAAAAACTCACAACTCTCACATTGTGCGCTTCTTTCAGCGGATGCTTATGCAACATAAATAACTGAACAATTTCATTTCACAAGATATCTCAACCTCAAACGCACCCGGATGCCCACCATCAAGAGAAAAATATTCTGCAGGTTAGAAATTATCTTACAAAGTGAAGGGTAGTGGGGAGCGCGTGCTGCAAGTTCTTATTCATTACTCACCAAAAGACACAGAAATCCACAGGTCAGCGAGGTAAGGGCTTGGGCCTGGCTGTACTTCTCAGTTACCGCAAGCTTTCTGTCTGGAGAAATGCACAAGGTCACCGAACTTTATCTATTATACAGCTAAAAGGGCTAAAGGATTAGAAGACACACCTTGTTCTCTTTGACCAGGTTTACACAGTGAACTTTATATTGGATTATTGTTAAACCAAAAAGTAGGCCCCCGTTTACCCTAATGGTGGTAGTTTAGTCGCTAAGTCGTGAGTCCGACTCTTTCGACCCCATAGATTGTAGCCTACCAGGCTCCTCTGTCCGTGGGATTCTCCAGGCAAGAATATTGGAATGGATTGCCATTTCCTTCTCCAGGGTATCTTCTCAACCCAGGAATCAAACCCGGGTCTCCTGCCTAGCAGGCAGATTCTTTACCAACTGAGGTAAGGAAAGCCTGTTTACCCTAAATATTCCTTTTAATTGTCAAGTAAAGATGCAAGTTCAGCCTTCCCTGGGTATCTGCGGAGCACTAATTCCAAGACCACCACTCCACCCATACCAAAAGCCAGGGATATTCGAGGCCCTCCTGGAACACGGTGTAATTTACATCCTGCCCTCGAATTCAGCGAGTTCCGCATCTGCAGGGGTCCGCATCTGCGGTTCCGGAACTGCGGGTTCCGCAATTGCAGATTCGACCAAACGCCAACCACTCTGATTCTGAGGATTCCGCAACTGCAGATTCGACCGATTGCGGATCCGCAGATCCCAGGGTCGACTGCATTCAGTAAATTCTATAGAATGGTTCGCAGCCTACGGAAGTCTAAATTGTTGCGTATTTTAAATATAAATTGTGTATTTTTACAGGATAATTTTCATTCATTGAATTAATGTTTATTGAGTATTACTATATACCATGCACTATTCTGAATACCAGGAATGTAAAAAAAAAAAAAAAAAAAACGCGACATACACACAGGAAAATCAAATAAGTAAGACGGCTTTTGTAGACAGTGAATGCTAGAAGAAAAGTAAATGGTAATGGGATACCTGAATGACTCGTAGTAGTTGAACAGGGACACTCTGGGAAGATGAAGTTCCTGGGGAGACCTTGACACAACCTAGGCTGGATTGACTTAAGACAGTGAGAACCTTTATTTATAAGAAATTCCACTCAATTCTTCCATACAGAGAGTTTAAAGTGAAAGTCGCCCAGTCGACCAGGATACTAGAGTGGGTAGCAGTTCCTTCTCCAGGGGATCTTCCCAACCTAGGGATGGAACCCAGGTCTCCTGCATTGCAGGCAGATTTGTTAACAGCTGAGCTACAAGGGAAGCCCCATATAGAGAGTTTGCCTTTCTCCTAAATTCAGCTCCCTGAATGCAGGTTGGTTTGGAAGAAAAGAATATGGTTTAGGTGTCTTGTGAATGGAGTTTCACTTAATGCATTCAAATCTGACTTTACTCTCTCTAGCCCTGGGCCTGATAAAAATTATGTTAAAGTCATGTGTTCCTGTCCTCAAGTGTAAACTAATAATAAAGCAGGTTGTTTTCTGTTGGAGGGTGATAATGCAGATAAAGGGCTTTGCTGGTGACTCAGACTATGCGAGAGACCTGGATTCAGTCCCTGAGTTGGGGAAGATACTCTGGAGAAGGAAATGGCAACCCATCCCAGTATTCTTGCCTGGGAAATCCCATAGACAGAGGAGCCTGGCGAGCTACAGTCTATGGCGTCTCAAGAGTCGGATGCGACTTAGCTACTAAATCCCACTACCACCACCACCAGTCCACCACGGCCAGTACTGTAACTTGTTTGCTCTACTGTCAATCCCACCCCTCCTCAATGTTCCTGATGACAAACGTTTCCTGCCTCATCTTTTCCTGTTATTGCAATCTTTTTTTCTAAATTTATATTGCAATTGTTTAAAGCAGTTTGTTAAGTTTCCAGACACTCCCCTACTTCATCTTGCACTTACACTCCCCGCCCTACCCTCATTCCCAGCCCCACCCAGCCCCGCCCACAAACTAGTTCTCAACGAGCCCCTCCCTCTCTCCTTCCCTCTCCAGTCCTGTGTGTTAGTTGCTGTTATTTTCGACTCTTTGCAACCTCATGGATTGTAGCCCGCCAGGCTCCTCTGTAATGAGATTCTCCAGGCGAGAATGCTCGAGTGGGCTGCCATTACCTTCTCCAAGAGATCTTCCTGACCCAGGGATTGAACCCAGGTCTCCTACATTTCAGGCAGATTCTTCACCATCTGAGCCACCAGGGAAGCCTCAATTCAGTTCAGTTCAGTGGCTCAGTCATGTCCGACTCTTTGCGACCCCATCAACCGCAGCAGGCCAGGCCTCCCTGTCCATCACCAACTCCCAGAATTCACCCAAACCCATGTCCATTGAGTCGGTGATGCCATCCAACCATCTCATCCTCTGTCGTCCCCTTCTCCTCCTGCCCTCAATCTTTCCCAGCATCAGGGTCTTTTCAAATGAGTCAGCTCTCCGCATCGCCAGGGAAGCCTGCTGCTGCTGCTGCTAAGTCGCTTCAGTCGTGTCCGACTCTGTGCGACCCCATAGACGGCAGCCCACCAGGCTCCTCTGTCCCTGGGATTCTCCAGGCAAGAACACTGGAGTGGGGTGCCATTTCCCTCTCCAATGCATGAAAGTGAAAAGTGAAAGTGAAGTCGCTCAGTCGTGTTGGACTCCTAGCGACCCCATGGACTGCAGCCTACCAGGCTCCTCCATAGGATTTTCCAGGCAAGAGTACTGCAGTGGGTTGCCATCACCCTCTCCGCAGGGAAGCCTAGGCGTCTGCAAATTAAAGCTTTGTTGCTCCACTCCTTCCCTGAGACATTTTAGGTTAACTAAGCATTTCTTCCTGTTGCAGTTGTCTGCTTTAGTAAAGGCATTTAGTAATCACTAACATTTGAAGTAGTGGCTTTTTTTTAAATTTGACAATCTGAATTACAAAAGCCACCTGTGGGAAGATCTGGGAGAAGACATTTCAAAAGAGAGAAATACCAGAAATGCTGATACAAAAGCCTTGAGGCATGAATAAGCTTGGAGTTTGAAGACGAAGGAATCCTCAGTAGTGAAGTCCACCCCTCAGAGTGGATCACATAGCTCTTTCCAACTCTGCCTTCCGGGACTGGTAGCTCGAATTTATCCTGTGAGAATTAACACCTTTGAAATTGACCAAGGTTGGGATTTCCCTGCTGGTCCAGTGGTTAGGTATCTGTGCTCCCAATGCAGAGGGCATGAGTTCCATCCCTGGTGGGGGAACTAAGATCACTACATGCTCCAATACTCCACCATGGCCTCCACCTACCCCGCCCCCGGCCCCCGCCCTCCCACCCCCACCCCCACCCCCACCCCCACCCCCACCCCCACCCCCGGTCCGCGCCGGAAATTCATCAGTGGTACAAATCAGGTCTTTTACTGACTTCCCAGCAAACCATTGCCTCTAATCACTGGCTGTATGTGAAAGTGTTAGTCGCTCACTTGTGTTCGACTTTTTGCCACCCCATGGACTGTAACCTGCCAGGCTCCTCTGTCCATGGGATTTCCGAGGCAAGAATACTGGTGTGGGTAGCCATTGCCTTCTCCAGGGGATCATCCCAACCCAGAGATCGAACCCAGGTCTCCTACACTGCAGATTCTTTACCGTCTGAGCCACCAGGGAAGACCATCTCACCTCTTTTGTGGTTATAAATCATTGCTGCTGCTGCTGCTGCTGCTAAGTTGCTTCAGTCGTGTCCGACTCTGTGTGACCCCATAGACAGCATCCTACCAGGCTCCTCTGTCCCTGGGATTCTCCAGGCAAGAACACTGGAGTGGGTTGCCATTTCCTTCTCCAATGCATGAAAGTGAAAAGTGAAAGTGAAGTCGCTCAGTCGTCTCCGACTCTTAGTGACCCCATGGACTGCAGCCTACCAGGCTCCTCCATCCATGGGAGTTTCCAGGCAAGAGTACTGGAGTGGGGTGCCATTGCCTTCTCATTATGGCACCTAATTTATGGGTTGGAACAGTTTCTTGACTCACATCAGTAATACATTATCAGCTCCTATTAGAGTCTGGCACTGTGTTAAGTTATGCTCAGCAAAAATTGTTCTCTTGTATTGCATTTTTCAGGGCAAAATGGCCTTTCATCATCAAAATAATCAAAAGAGTCTTGGATCTCAGTACAGTCATAGGTGAGTGTCACCAATGAGTAGAACCCCAAATCAAGAACCCTGGCCCTGACAGGGGTGTTGGAGGAAGTCACCTGAGCAGGTACTCCTGATGCAAAAATCTAGAAACTGTAGAGATGTACTTATTAGTGTTTCCAAAACAGGATGCAGACAGTATGTTAAAAACTGTATGTTTTGCTTGGCCAAAAAGTTCATTTGGGTTTTTCTGTAAGATGTTATGGAAAAACCCAAATGAACTTTAAAATATGTGTGTGTGTGTGTGTGTGTGTGTATATATATATACATTTTAAATTTATTTGACTGCATTGAGTCTTAGTCATGTCATGTGTGATCTAGTTCCTGACTGTGGATGGAACTTGGACCCCTTGCATTGGGAGCTCTGAGTCTTAGCCACTAGTCCACCAGGGAAGTCCCTTGAATGAACTTTTTGGCCAAGCCAAATATTTTAACATATATTATAAAATATTCCTTGATAGCTCAGTTGGTAAAGAATCCGCCTGCAATGCAGGAGACCCCAGTTTGACTCTTGGGTCAGGAAGATCTGCTAGAGAAGGGATAGGTTACTCACTCCAGTATTCTTGGGCTTCCCTGGTGGCTCAGCTAGTAAAGAATCTGCCTGCAATACAGAAGACCTGGGTTCGATCCTTGAGTTGGGAAGATCCCTTGGAGAAGGGAAAGGCTACCCACTCCAGTATTCTGGCCTGGAGAATTCCATGGACTAAAGTCCATGGGGTCACAAAGAGTTGGACACGACTGAGTGACTTTCACTTTCACAGGTGGCTCAGTGGTGAAAAAATTCACCTGCCAATGCAGGAAATCTAGGACATACAGGTTTGATCCCTGAGTCAGGAAGATTCCCTGGAGAAGGAAATGGCAACCCACTCCAGTGTTCTTGCCTGGAAAATCCCATGGACAGAGAAGCCTGGCAGGCTACAACCCGTGGGGTCAAAAAGAGTCGGACACGACTGAGCAACTGAACACACACACACTTTACAAAATACATCGCACACACACACACAAAAACAACTTTGCTGAGTTTAACAAAAGAGCCAAGTAAGAGTCACTTCCAAGTCAATAGGAGTATTAGCAACAACCATGAAGATGAACGGGAATGGCTCATTTTGGGAGACTGCTTCCTTGATAAGGGAGTGATATTTGGTAAAGGATGACTATCTCTGCTGTTGGGCATCTGGACCAACCTGGGCTGTGAACTTTGATACCCAAAAGAGGTAGGAAGAAAGATCACATGCTTATCCCCACTCAGAGACTTAGCAAGCCAGTAGTTTTCTTCTTCCTGCTGCAGGACTTAAGTGATGAGAGAGCAATTTGGCTAATGAGGAACTTTGGAGATAACACTCCAAGGGCCAGAAAAAACAAAACAAAACAAAACACAAAACTGTAAATTTGCCCCCTGTCCCATATCAGTACAATCTTACACTTACAAGACCGGATAGGAAGATACCTTGTTACTTCTTAGAGAATGTGTCTTATCTGGAAACTGCACACATGACTGTCTCCTTGAAATTTTCAAACATCTATTTGTCTTCAACATCTACCTCCTGGGGAGAAACTCACCCCCTGTAGTCTTCTATAGGGCCATCCTGGAGATACGGAAACCCTTGTAATTTCTAGAGGAAAGGGAAAACATTATTATTATTATCATTATCAGTATTATTCTCATTTGGATGTGGTCTTGGGTTAATTAAGCAGGAAATCTAAACCAATGGTTCTCAAAATGTATCCCTAGGACTGCCCTGGTGGTTCAGGAGTTAAGACTCTATGCCTCCACTTCAGGGGCCTCAGGTTCAATCCCTAGTCAGGGAGCTAAGATCTTGCATGCTGTGCCAAAAAATTAAATAATAAAAAAAGAAAAAGAAACGTGTCGGGACTTCCCTGCTGATCCAGTGGCTAAGACTTCATGCTCCCAATGCAGGGGGCCCAGGTTCAATCCCTGGTCAGGGAACTAGGTCCCACAAGCTCCAATTAAAGATCTCACACTAAGACCTGGTGCAGCCAAATAAATAAATAATTGTGTATGTTTGTATTAGTCGCTCAGTTGTGTCTGACTCTTTTGCAAACCTATGGACTGTATCCCACCAGGCTCCTCTGTCCATGGGATTCTCCAGGCAAGAATACTGGAGTGGGTTGCCATTTCCTTCTCCAGGGGATCTTCCCCACCCAGGGTTTGAGCCCAGGTCTCTTACACTGCAGGCAGATTCTTTACATCTGAGCCACCAGGGAATCCCAAAGAAATACATAGAAATAAATAAATATTAGAAAAATAATGTATCCCTTAAATAATGTGACCAGCAGCCAGAGCTGGGTTTGTGGATGTGCAATGAGAAGGGCCACAGAGGACCCTGCTCTTGGTTGAATGCTCTGCTATCACTGTCTTGACATTTTCACAACTTGGGGTTCCAAATTTTCATTTTGCGCTGGGACCTGAAAATTATGTAGCAGGTTCTACCAGTTGTATCAGCATTACCTGGGGAATTCTTTGAAATGCAGTTTCTTGGACTTCACCTAGAGATGCTGAAACTGGGGTGGCACCCAGCAATCTCTGTTTTAAGAAACCCTCCAGGTGACTCTGACACATGGTCAAGACTGAGAGTCACTGTCTAATGGGCCTCTCGATTTTTCTGGCCTATTCCCAAGTCCCTTGGCACCAGGTTTGCCATTGCTCCTGGCTCTGCTGAGCCCATTCTCTCGCCCTGAAATTTTATGGACCAATTTGCTATTTGAAGGAAATCAATACTTCCTAATATTTTCTGAGAATTTCAGATTGCTCCAATGCATCCCTTTATTTCAGGAAGGGAAGGAGGAGACCTGTGCTATTGACTCTGATGTGATTCTACCAAGAACAGGAGGAGGTAAGATCTGAGTCTCCATGAATGGTGTTAAATATTCCCTGATCTGCAGAATTCCCTGACTGAGGGAGAAGCCTGAAACAGAAGTGGGGGTGGGGCTGTGTTCCTAAGAACATCCATGAAGTTCAAGAAATGAGGGGGCAGCTGGCTGATTTCTCAAAGCATAGAGGACAAGCGCATGAGTAAGCAAAACAGAAAGAGTTTCTTCAGTACTTCTTATAAATTCATTTATTTTCTAATAGTGACAAAATATAGAAAATAAAATGTACCCTTTTAACTATTTTAAGTATGCAGTTCAGTGGCATTGAGTTCAATTCCATTTTTTAAAAAATTTTTTTTTTTCAATTCCATTTTTGTGTAACCATTACCACCGTTCATCTCCAGAACAGTTTTCATCTTTCAAAAGTGGGAAACACATGTATACCTGTGGCGGATTCATTTTGATATATGGCAAAACCAATACAATATTGTAAAGTTAAAATAAAATAAATTAAAAAAAAAAAAGTGATTCTTGGTCCCCTTGAAACACTAAACACCTCCCCCCCATACTGCCATCCTCCCATCCCCTGACAACTACCCTTCTTCTTTTTTAAATTTATGAATCGAAACCTTTCATTTTGTTAGGTTGTTGTTCTTTGGTTGCTGAGTCACGTCTGACTCTGCGACCCCATGGACTGTAGCCCACAAGGCTCCATGGGATTTCCCAGGCAAGAATACTGGGGTGGGTTGCCATTCCTTTTCCCAGGGATCTCCCTGACCCAAGGGATCGAACTTAGATCTCCTGTGTTGGTAGGCAGATTCTTTACTGCTGAGCCACCAGGAATCACATTTGTTGGGGAGGTACAAATCATTTTTATAATGAAAAAGATAAATCATAGTACCTTCCTCTAAAAGAAAGGAAAATTACCAAATATTAGAGAATAACCACAATGGTTTCAGATTTATGATACCAAGAGTTAGAAAATATCATTAGGCCTTTGAGAAATCTTGGTCAAGGAAAATCAAGCAAAAAGAAAGTTAATTTTTTGAAGAGATTCGTTTATGTGGCTCAAAATTCAAAAGGTACCAAAAACAGTGAAAAATGTCCCTTTTATTCCTATTTCTTAGCAGTAAAGTCCTCTTTTTGAGGCTAACATTGCACTAATTTTGTATGGATTCTTGAAGAGAAATTTTATGCACAGATAGACATCTATGTTACTTCCTCAACTCTTGTCTGCACACTAGTAATCATACTGTTTTTTTAACCTAGCAAAATAGCTTGCAAATTGTTCCCCACAGTGCAATAGTGTTAGAATATTTAAAGGAATGGATTAATGATATTATTTTTTACCTTGAGATAGAAGAGAATCTGAGCTTATAATTTCCAGCAATACCTGAGATTTGCAAATCTGAGCAGGCTCAGTATAAGGTTAACCACAGAGTTAAAAATCCTCTGAGAAAATAAAGTCATCCAACTAAGCTTGAGAGCTTCCCTGTTAGCTCAGCTGGTAAAGAATCTGCCTGCTATGCAGAACTGGGGGAGACCCTGGTTCAATTCTGGGTCAAGAAGATCCTCTGGAGAAGGGATAGGCTACCCACTCCAGTATTCTGGCCTGGAGAATTCCATGGACTGTATAGTCCATGGGGTCTCAAAGAGTCAGACATGACTGAGCCACTTTCATTTTCACTTCTTAACCAGGCTTGATGTGTATAAAGAACTGACTAGAATTTAATCATAGATTTTAAAATGCCTTGGGATTTCCCTGGTGGTGCAGTGACTAAAACTCTGTGCTCCCAATGCAGGGGGCCCAGGTTCGATTCCTAGTCTGGCAACTAGATCCCACATACTTCAACTAAGAGTTTGCATGTCACAGCTAAAGATCCCAAGTGCTGTAACTAAGACCAGGTGCAGCCAAATAAATAAAATAAATAAATTAATACTAAGAAAATAAAGTGCTGGAGGCATGATGCATGCATGTGTGCTAAGTTGCTTCAGTCGTGTCCAACTCTTTGTGTCCCTATGGACTGTAGCTTGCCAGGCTCCTTAGTCTATGAGATTCACTAGGCAAGAATACTGGAGTAGGTTGCCATGCCCTCCTCCAGGGGATCTTCCCGACCCAGGGATCAAACCCACATCTCTGACATTTCCTGCATTGGCAATCGGGTTCTTTACCACTAGCACCACCTGAGAAGCCCATGATGGTTCCTAGAAAAAAACAATAGCACTTGTTTTCATTTTTTAATTGTAGTATTGGAAAAAAATGTACAGTATTTAGAAGTTATTCAAAAATTACTTGGAGAAGGAGGAAATGAGTAGAGGAACTTGAAGTGAAGAATTATTTACATTAAAAAAATTTTTTTTGGCTGCCTCACCCGGCATGCAGGTTCCTAGTTCCCCGACCAGGGGTCGAACCTGTGCCCCTTGCAGTGGAAGCATGGAGTCTTAATTCCTGGACCACCAGGGAAGTCCCTAAATATTTTTAGAATTTAGGGCATAGAAGAAAATTTCTCTCAAACAAATGATGTCTGTGTATCCACTTCATAGTAACTCATGTCTATATTTTCCAGTACACTTATCAACAACATAGAATCAGAAAACCAGACAGACGTCTCAGAATTCCTCCTCCTGGGCCTCTCTGATAATGCAGACCTGCAGCCCCTCCTGTGTGGGCTCTTCCTGTCCATGTACTTGATCACCATGCTCGGGAATCTGCTCATCATCCTGGCCGTCAGCTCTGACCTCCACTTCCACACTCCCATGTACTTCTTCCTCTCCCACGTCCTTTGCTGACATCTCTTTCATCTCCACTATAGTCCCCAAGATGCTGTCGAGCATCCAGACAGAGAACAAAGCCATCACCTATGCAGGCTGCCTCACTCAGATGTATTTTTTCATGGTTTTCATTTGTACGGACAATTTACTCCTGACCATCATGGCCATCTGCCACCCACTGTATTATGTGATCATCATGAACCCCTGTCTCTGTGGTCTGCGGCTGCTTCTCTCTTTGTTCGTTAGCATTCTGAATGCCCTGATCCACAGTCTGATGGTGTTGCAGCTGTCCTTCTGCACAGACTTGAAAATCTCCCACTTCTATGAACTTGCTCAGATCCTCAAACTTGCCTGTTCTGATAGTCTTATCAAGGACATCCTGGTGTATCTGGTGACTAAGCTGTTACATGTTGGTCCTCTCTCAGGCGTAATTTCCTCTTACATGCAGATTGTCTCCTTCATCCAGGGAATCCCATCCATTGGTGGGAGGTATAAAGCTTTTTCCACCTGTGGATCTCACCTCTCTGTCATTTTCTTAAATTATGAGACCTGTGTTGGGATCTACCGTAGTTCTGCAGCTACTCTCTCTCCCCCAGGAAGAGGGAAGTATGATGTACACTGTGATTATTCCAATGATGAACCCCTTCATCTACAACCTAAGGAACAGAGACATAAAGGTAGCCTTGAGGAAATTCATCTCCAGAACGTTTTCTTTTTCATGATTCTGTCATCAACTTTTGGTGTGGGCTTCTAGAATGTGGGCTTCTAGAATGAGTCAAAGGGAATGAAATATTGGGTATGCCAGAATTTCTGTTTCTTTCAAAATTTAATTCTAGTAAAGTTTTCAAGTCACGTATTTTAAATCCTGCTATCCTGGGAATTCCCTAGCAGTCCAGTGGTTAGGACTCCATGCTTCCACTTCAAGGGGAATGGGTTTGATCCCTGATCAGGGAACTAAGATCTCCCAGTTTGCTGAAATGCACACTCCCCCAAAAATCCTTCTATCTTGTGTTTTACTACCTGTCATTTATCAAGCAACTTAACTGAGTTCAGTTTGATATCTATAAAATAGGCAAAATATTACATACTTAATAGTGAAACAGGAAATATATGTGTACAGAAATTTATCTAGATTAAGCACTAGTAAAATCAAATGTGTAATTATCAGGTGCCAACAGAAGTCAATTAATCTCCATAAAGCCGGAGGAAAAAAATCATTATTATCAGGTGTGCAGTTCATGTGTTTGTATACTTGTGAACACGCATTTGCTTTAGCATTATACATTGATAAGCCAATTCTCATTTCATCCTCTTCCTTTTGAGTCATCTTCATTTTCCTCATTTATACAGATACATTGATTAGAATAAAGTGAATTGAGAGTTTTTTTTTCATCCATAAGTTATATAGAAATGCGTTTCTTCGTTTCCAAATATGTGGAGGATCTATTTTTATCCCTTTGTTAGTGGCTTTTAGTATCATTGCATTGTGGCTAGAGAACATACTCTGCACAATTTAAATTCTTTGAAATTTAAGTGTGGAATGCAGCACTTGTGCTCAAACTTAGTAGATGATCTGTTTGTGCTTAAAGATTATTTCAGCAGTGATCAAGTGCATTTTCTGTATATGCCCACCCATTAGGTCAATCATGTTGAAATCTGACTTTTTTGTCTCCTTGTTGTATCAATCATCAAGTCAGTTCAGTTCAGTTCAGTTCAGTCACTCAGTCGTGTCCAATTCTTTGTGACCCCATGAATCGCAGCACGCCAGGCCTCCCTGTCCATCACCAACTCCCGGAGTTCACTCAGACTCACGTCCATTGAGTCGATGATGCCATCCAGCCATCTCATCCTCTGTCTTCCCCTTCTCCTCCTACCCCCAATCCCTCCCAGCATCAGAGTCTTTTCCAATGAGTCAACTCTTCCCATGAGGTGGCCAGAGTACTGGAGTTTCAGCTTTAGCATCATTCCTTCCAAAGAAATCCCAGGGCTGATCTCCTTCAGAATGGACTGGTTGTATCTCCTTGCAGTCCAAGGGACACTCAAGAGTCTTCTCCAACACCACAGTTCAAAAGCATCAATTCTTTGGTGCTCAGCTTTCTTCACAGTCCAACTCTCACATCCATACATGACCACAGGAAAAACCATAGCCTTGATTAGACGAACCTTTGTTGGCAAAGTAATGTCTCTGCTTTTGAATATGCTATTTAGGTTGGTCATAACTTTCCTTCCAAGGAGTAAGTGTCATTTAATTTCATGGCTGCAGTCACCATCTGCAGTAGATGATCTGTTTGTGCTTAAAGATCATTTTGGCAGTGATCAAGTACATTTTCTGTATATGCCCACCCATTAGGTCAATCAGCTATTTGTTGTTATTCAGTTGCTAAGTGGTGTCTGATGCTTTGCAACCCCATAGACTGCAGTGCCCCAGGATTCCCTGTCCTTTACTATCTCCCAGAGGCAGATATAAGTATACATGTATCCCCTCCTTCTTGAACCAAATCACCCCACCCACCTGACACATTGAATTTGACTATTTTTGCTCATAGTTCAATCATTAGATACTGAGTACAAATTCAGAATTGTTATATCTTTCCTGTGCATTCAGTCTTTTATCTTTATGAAGCTGCCTTTGTTATCCCTGGGTGTATTATTGCATTAAAATCTACTTTGTCTGATAGTGAAAAGTGAAAGTGAAACTGTTAGTTGCTCAGTAGTGTCTGACTCTTTGCAGCCCCATGGACTATAGACCACCAGGCTCTTTTGTCCATGGAATTCTCCAGGCAAGAATCCTGGAGTGGGTTGCCATTCCCTTCTCCAAGAGAAAAAATTTTAGAGAAAAAATTGTAGCCTTAAAAAGTGTGTTAAAGCTTGAAATTTTATTTAATAAACATAGTAAGAATAAATGTAGCAAACTCAAAGAATAAAGCAGGAAACAATGATCACAAAAGAACAAATTAAATTAATTTTGAAGAAGTGGAGTAGTAGAGAGAAAAAAACTGAAATTTGGTTTCTTGAAAAAATACTAATAAAGCAATCTCTAGCAAGAATGATAAATTTAAAAGTTTACACAAATTAGTATTGGTATTAATTAGTATTAGTATTAATTGCCAGTCCAGAAGTTAACTCAGAAAGGTGAATTCTCCAGGCCAGAATACTGGGGTGGGTTGCTATGCCCTCCTCCAGGGGATCTTCCCAACCCAAGGATCAAACCCAGGTCTCTTATGTCTCCTGCATGAGCAGCTGGTCTGTTTACCATTAGCGCCACCTGGGAAGCCCAGAAAGGTGGGACATGGATGTTTATTATATTAGGGTCCTGCCCTCTTTGTGTTCAAAATATTCCACAATATGGAGAAGGAAATGACAACCCACTCCTGTTTTCTTGCCTGGGAAATCATAAGAACAGAAGAGCCTGATGGGCTACAGTCCATGGGGTCACAAAGAGTCAGACAACTGAAGTGACTTAGCACACACACATGTATGTCATAGTCCAGGTATTGCCTATCGCCCCTGTATTCTGTGTAGTGTGCTTGAACAGGTACCAGTTCTCTCCTCTTCTAGTGCATCTTGTTCCAAGTGACTCATACATTCTTGCTTTGAACAGGCTTGATACTTGAAATCCCAGCAGTTGAAGCAGTGGCAGGGTCAAAATGTGAAATCAACAGAATGAATGCCTTTAGCAGTGGTTGGAGAGAACAAGACTCCTACTCACACATGGTCAAAATAGATGGATGCACAATGGATCAAAGTCATGGCTGGTCTAGGGACAGTTTCCATGGAAGGCATGGGCTTCCTTGAGGCCTCGTATCCCCAGCCACCCCAAGATTCTCCAATTGCTTTTCCTTATCTGGTTGATGTTATTATTCCTCCCTTTGGCATTTCCTGGGCTTCCCTAGCGGCTCAGCTGGTAAAGAATCCGCCTGCAATGCGAGAGACCTGGATTCAATCCCTGGGTTGGGAAGATCTCTTGGAGAAGGAAAAGGTTACCCACTCCAGTATTCTGGCTTGGAGAATTCCATGGACTACAGTCCATGGGGTTGCAAAGAGTCGGACACGACAGAGTGACTTTCACTTCACTTCTCCAAGGGATCTTCCTGATGTGGGGTTTGAACCTGGGTCTACTATATTGCAGGCAGAGTCTTCACTATCTGAGATAGTAATGCACCATAGTTACCCAAGGTTTTTCTGGCATCTCCCAGGTGGTGAGCAACCTGGCTGTAGCCCACACTGGTTTGCTTTCAGTTCCTCCCTATTCCCCAGAGACATTCCTTTGGGCTGCTAGCCTAAAAGGAGATCCTTACCCTCACTGTTCACCCCTGATCCTGCAGCACTTAAAGCTCACACTGGTCCCTCAGCTTCCCTTGTAGACCACCTCAAGGGTGAAACCAGCACCAGTGTCTGACTCACCACACTCTGGAGCCCTTTCTTCTAGTATACATGCAGCATTTTCTTTTTTTGTGTAAGTTTAATGTGTACAAGGTACTAATTTGCAAAATGCTCATATCTTGCAAAACTACATTCATAGTATTAGCCATCATCTCTACCATACCACATAATTACCACATTTTTTTGTAGTAAGAACATTTATGATTTACTTTCTTAGCAACTTTCAAGTATAAAATACATTTTTTTTTGCTTTCCTTAATATTTTAATATAATTTGTTTCCTCTGTAATTCTATGTATTTTATTAAATGTGTAAAAATACTAAACTATTAAATGCATATAAATATAAATTACTCTAAGAAGGGGTTGATAAAATTTTGCTTTTGTTGTTTTTTGTTGTTTTGGCCACACCCTGTAGCGTGTGGGTTTGCCAGGTTGCCTTAGAGGTAAAGAACCGCCTGCCAATGCAGGAGACATAGAGACACAGGTTTGATCCCTGGATTGGGAAGATCCCCTGGAGGAAGAAATGGCAACTCACTCCAATATTCTTGCCTGGAGAATCCCATGGACAGAGGAGCCTGGCAGGTTACAGTCCACGGGATCACAAAGGGTTGGACGTGACTGAGCAACTGAGCACACACACAATGGTATCTTATAGTAAACTAGGCATTTATATGCATGGCTCAAATATTAACATATAAAAGTGAGTGATAATAGCAAATTTTACCTGTGCTGCTGGAAAATGCTGAGAAGATGCTGTCATGCTGTACCATGTGGAATCTTAGTTCCCTGACCAGGGTGGAACCCTTTTGTCCCTCTGCATTGGAAGCACAGAGTCGTAACCATGGGACTAACAGGGAAATTCCACAAGTGAAGCCTTCTGGGAGGAGCAAGACTCATTATTGCCTGGAATTACCCTTTGACTTTTGAGTCCAAGGAGACTTTTTGCCATGTGTAGTGTCTCCCTTGGGAGAAGGCAATGACACCCCACTCCAGTACTCTTGCCTGGAAAATCCCATGGACAGAGGAGCCTGGTAGGCTGCAGTCCGTGGGGTTACTAGGAGTCGGACACGACTGAGTGACTTCACTTTCACTTTTCACTTTCACATACTGGAGAAGGAAATGGCAACCCACTCCAGTGTTCTTGGCTGGAGAATCCCAGGGACGGGGGAGCCTGGTGGGCTGCTGTCTATGGGGTCGCACAGAGTCGGACACGACTGAAGCGACGCAGCAGTAGCAGCAGTGTCTCCCTTATCCTTTACTCAGACAGGGTTTTTGCTTCTCTTTGTCCTTGTCATGGTTATTCCCTTGAGGTGTTTACGAGAGAAAAAAATTGGCTATTTACCCTGTTTCCATTGTTACTTGCATTTTTTAGATCAATCAGGGGGCTGTTTGTAAATTCCTCAACTGGAGCCCACCTATCTCTTGCCTCAGGAAATGCAAAGTGGAGGCTTGTTGTTCAGTTGCTCAGTCCTGTCTGACTTTGCAACCCCATGGACTGCAGCACACCAGGCTTCCCTGTCCTTCACTATCTCCCGGAGCTTGCTCAAACTCATATCCATTGAGTTGGTGAAGCCATCCAACCATCTTGTCCTCTGTTATTCCCTTCTCCTCCTGCCTCCAATCCTTCTCAGCATTAGGGTCTTTTCTAATGAGTCAGTTCTTTGCATCAGGTGGCCAGAGTATTGGAACTTACTCAGCATCAGTCCTTCCAATGAATATTCAGGATTGATTTCTTTTAGGATTGACTGATTGGATCTCCTTGCAATCCAAGGGACTCTCAAGAGTCTTCTCCAACACCACAGTTCAAAAGCATTAATTTTTTAGTGTTCAGCCTTCTTTATGGTCCAACTCTCACATCCGTACATGACTACTAGAAAAAGCATAGCTGTGACTATACAGCGCTTTGTTGGCAAAGTAATGTCTCTGCTTTCTAATATGCTGTCTGGGTTTGTCATAGCTTTTTTTCCAAGGAGCAAGTGTCTTTTAATTTCATGGCTGCAGTTACCATCTGCAGTGATTTTGGAGCCCCCCAAAATAGTCTGTCATTGTTTCCATTGTTTCCCTATCTATTTGCCATGAAGTGTTGAGACTGGATGCCATGACCTTCATTTTTTGAACGTTGAGTTTTAAGCCAGCTTTTTCACTCTCTTCTTTGACCTTCATCAAGAGGCTCTTTAGTTCCTCTTTGCTTTCTTACATAAGGGTGGTTTCATCTGCATATCTGAGGTTAAAGAGGAGGCTGGCTGATTTTAAATGTCCAACTGGAGTCCATTTATTTCTTGCCTCAAACCTAATAGGTTGGGGTTCAGGGAGCTTCCAGGTTGGAACGAAAGAACTCATCTATGTGCTCGGACAGTGGAGCTCCCTGAACTCTCAGAGAACAGAATTTCCTGTGCTAAAGACCCTCTGGACCCTGACCTGTGTATATATCTATCTGATAGTACATTCGTATTCTTTAGTATCCTTTATAATAAAGCAGTGATCTAATAACTTATTTTCTTGAGTTCTGCGAGCTACTCTAGCAAATTGAGCAAATCAAGGATGGCTTTGCGGGAACTTGCAATGTATAACCAATTAGTCAGACTTATTCTCAAAAGGTGTGCTGCTATTTTACCATTACCCTATTGCCACACCCTGACTCTGCCTCCAATCGTCATTCTATTCACGTTTGGCACCAGATAAAGTCTTTTCTGGGAGATTATCCTGTGCATTTTGAGAAGTTTAGCTGCACCCCCAGAGGACACCACTAGATGCCAGTAGCACTCCACCCAAACCCAGTTGTGCCATTTAACAAAAGTCTCCAGTTCAGTTCAGTCGCTCAGTCGTGTCCGACTTTTTGTGACTCCACTGACTGCAACACGCCAGGCTTCCCTGTCTATCATCAACTCCTGGACCTTACTCAAACTCATGTCCATTGAGTCGATGATGCCATCCAAACATGTCATCCTCTGTCGACCCCTTCTCTTCCCGCCTTCAATCTTTCCCAGCATCAGGATCTTTTCCAATGAGTCAGCTCTTCGCATCAGGTGGCCAAAGTATTGGAGTTTCAGCATCAGTCCTTCCAATGAATATTCAGGATTGATTTCTTTTAGGATTGACTGGTTGGATTCCTTGCAATCCAAGGGACTCTCAAGAATCTTCTCCAAAACCACAGGTATACCTGTGGCGGATTCATTTAGATATTTGGCAAAACCAATACAATATTGTAAAGTTAAAAAAAAAAAAAAAAAGGGGGTCAATTCTTTGGTGCTCAGCCTTTAAGGTCCAAATCTCACATCCATAAATGACTACTGGAAAAACCATAGCTTTGACTAGATGGACCTTTTTTGGCAAAGTAATGTCACTGCTTTTTAATATGCTGTCTAGGATAGTCAGGAAGCAACAGTTAGAACTGGACATGGAACAACAGACTGGTTCCAAATAGGAAAAGGAGTACGGTCAAGGCTGTATATTGTCACCCTGCTTATTTAACTTATGTGCAGAGTACATTTAGAGAAACGCTGGATGAAGCACAAGCTGGAATCAAGATTGCCGGGAGAAATATCAATAACCTCAGATATGCAGATGACACTGCCTTTATGGCAGAAAGTGAAGAAGAACTAAAGAGCTTCTTGATGAAAGTGAAAGAGGAGAGTGAAAAAGTGGGCTTAAAGCTCAACATTCAGGAAAGTAAGATCATGGCATCTGGTCCCATCACTTCATGGGAAATAGATGGGGAAACAGTGGAAACAGTGGCTGATTTTATTTTTGGGCTCCAAAATCACTGCAGATGGTGACTGCAGCCATGAAATTAAAAGACGCTTACTCCTTGGAAGGAAAGTTATGATCAACCTAGACAGCATATTCAAAAGCAGAGACATTACTTTGCCAACAAAGGTCCATCTAGTCAAGGCTATGGTTTTTCCAGTAGTTATGTGTGGAAGGATGTGAGAGTTGGACTATAAAGAAAACTGAGCGCCAAAGAATTGATGCTTTTGAACTGTGGTGTTGGAGAAGACTCTTGAGAGTCCCTTGGATTGCAAGGAGATCCAATCAGTCAATCCTAAAGGAAATCAATCCTGAATATTCATTGGAAGGACTGATGCTAAAGCTGAAACTCCAATACTTTGGCCACCTGATGTGAAGAGCTGACTTATTTGAAAAGACCCTGATGCTGGGAAAGATTGAGGGCAGGAGGAGAAGGGGACGACAGAGGATGAGATGGTTGGATGGCATCACGAACTCAATAGACATGAGTTTCTGTAAGCTCCGGGAGTTGGTGATGGATAGGAGGCCTGGCGTGCTGCAGTCCATGGGGTCACAGAGTCGGACATGACTGAATGACTGAACTAAGGCTTGTCATAGCTGTTCTTTAAAGGAACAAGTGTCTTTTAATTTCATGGCTGCAGTCACAATCTTCATTTTGGAGCCTCCCAAAATAAGTCTGTCACTGTTTCCATTGTTTCCCCATCTATATGCCATGAAGTGATGGTACCAGGTGCCATGACCTTCATTTTTTGAATGTTGAGTTTTAAACCACTTTTTTCACTCTCCTCTTTGACTTTCATCAAGTGGCTCTTTAGTTCCTCTTTGCTTTCTGCCATAAGGGTGGTGTCATCTGCATATCTTAACTTATTGATATTTCTCCCTGATATCTTGATTCCAGCTTGTGCTTTATCCAGTCTGGCATTTTGCATGATGTACTCTGCATATAAGTTAAATAAACAGGGTGACAATACATAGCCTTTACAAATTTGTAACCAGTCTGTTGTTCCATGTCTGGTTCTAACTGTTGCTTCTTGACCTGCATACAGGTTTCTCAGGAGGCAGGTAAGGTGGTCTGGTGTTCCCATCTCTTGAAGAATTTTCCATAGTCTGTTGTTGTGATTCACACAGTCAAAGGCTTTGGTGCAGTCAGTGAAATAGACTTTTTTTTTAATTCTCTTGCTTTTTTGATGATCCAGCAGATGTTGGCAATTTGATCTCTAGTTCCTCTGCCTTTTCTAAATCCAGCTTGAAGATCTGGAATTTCATGGTTCATGTGCTGTGAAGCCTAACTTGGAGAATTTTGAGCATTACTTTGCTAGTGTGTGAGATGAGTGCAATTGTTCAGTAGTTTGAGCATTCTTTGGCATTGCTTTTCTTTGAGATTGGAATGAAAACTGACTTTTTCCAGTCCTGTGGCCACTGCTGAGTTTTCCAAATTTGCTGGCATATTGAGTGAAGCACTTTCACAGCATCATCTTTCAAGATTTGAAATAGTTCAATTGGAATTCCATCGCCTTGTTCCTAGTAATGCTTCCTAAGGCCCACTTGACTTCATGCTCCAGAATGTCTGGTTCTAGGTGAGTGATCATACCATCATGACTATCTGGGTTGTGAATATCTTTTTTATATATTTCTTCTGTGTATTCTTGCCACCTCTTCTTAATATCTTCTGCTTCTGGTAGGTCCATACCATTTCTGTCCTTTATTGAGCCCATCTTTGCATGAAATGTTCCCTTGGTATCTCTAATTTTCTTGAAGAGATCTCTAGTCTTTCCCATTCTATTGTTTTCCTCTATTTCTTTGCATTGATCACTGAGGTAGGCTTTCTTATCTCTCCTTGCTATTCTTTGGAATTCTGCATTCAAATGGGTATATCTTTCCTTTTATCCTTTGTTTTTCACTTCTCTTCTTTTTTCAGCTATTTGTAAGGCCTCCTCAGACAGCCATTTTGCTTTTTTGCATTTCTTTTTCTTGGGGATGGTCTTGATCCCTGTTTCCTGTACAATGTTATGAACCTCCATCCATAGTTTATCAGGTACTCTGTCTCCAACATTTTGGCCACCTGATGTGAAGAGCTGACTCATTTGAAAAGACCCTGATGTTGGGAAAGATTGAAGGCAGGAAGAAAAGGGGTGGATAGAGGATGAGATGGTTAGATGGCATCATCGACTCAATGGACATGAGTTTGGGTGAACTCTGGGTGTTGGTGATGGACAGGAAGGCCTGCTGTGCTGCATTCCATGGGGTCACAAAGAGTTGGACACGACTGAGTGACTGAACTGAACTGTCTATCAGATCTAGTCCCTTGAATCTGTTTCTTATTTCCACTGTATAATTGTAAAGGATTTGATTTAGGTCGTACCTGCATGGTCTAGTGGTTTTCCCCACTCTCTTCAATGTCAGTCTGAATTTGGTAATAAGGAGTTCATGATCTGAACCACAGTCAGTTCCTGGTCTTGTTTTTGCTGTCTGTATAGAGCTTCTCCATCTTTGACTGCAAAGAATATACTCAATCTGATTTCAGTATTGACCATCTGGTGATGTCCATGTGTAGAGTCTTCTCTTGTGTTGTTGGAAAGGGTATTTGCTATAACCAGTGCATTCTCTTGGCAAAACTCTATTAGCCTTTGCCCTGTTTCATTCTGTACTCCAAGGCCAAATTTACCTGTTACTCCAGGTGTTTCTTGACTTCTTACTTTTGCATCCCAGTCCCATATAATGAAAAGGACATCTCTTTTGGGTGTTAGTTCTAGGAGATCTTGTAGGTCTTCATAGAATCATTCAACTTCAGCTTCTTCAGTATTACTGGTTGGGGGCATAGACTTGGATTACTGTGATATTAAATGGTTTGCCTTGGAAACGAACAGATATCATTCAGTCATTTTTGAGATTGCATCCAAGTACTGCATTTTGGACTCTTGTTTCTCCTCAATTTCTTCTAAGGGATTCTTGCCTACAACCTAGAGGGCATATTAAAAAGTAGAGCCATCACTTTGTCAACAAAGGTCTGTATAGTCAAATTTGTTTTTCCACTAGTCACGTAAGGATATGAGAAAATGGAAGTGAAAGTGTTAGTTCCTCAGTCCTGTCTGACTCTCTGTGACCCCATGGACTGTAGCCCACCAGACTCCTCTGTCCATGTGCTTCTCCAGCCAAGTTCCAGAGTGGGTTCCCATTTCCTTCCCCAGAGTGTCTTTCTGACTGGGGTATTGAACCTGGGTCTCCTGCATTGCAGGCAGATTCTTTGCCCTCTGAACCATCATGGAAGCTGCACAGATGTGAGTGCTGAGGGCCAAAGAATTGATGCTCTCAAACTGTGGTGCTGGAGAAGACTCTTTGGAGTCCCTTGGACAGCAAGAAGATAAAATCTATCAATCCTAAAGGAAATCAACCGTGAACACTAATGGAAGGACTGACGCTGAAGCTGAAGCTCCAATAACTCTGGCCACCTGATTGGAAGAACCATCATTGGAAAAGACCCTGATTCTGGGAAAGACTGAAGGCAGGAGAAGAGGGCAACAGAGGATAAGATGGATCCTGCTCGGTTTCAAGAGCTGCTGTGACCTTTCTTGACTCAGAAAGAGGAAAAATATTTCTTGCAAAGCAGTAAGATTCATGGCTGATGGTCAAGGTAGAACTGAGCATTCCCTGTTGGAAGGAGAAGAGTCCAGCCTGTTGTCAAGTTTATAATGCGGAAAGATGGGGTTGCTATTATTTGATGTCGGTAAGATGGAGTCAGGAGTTTGATTTGCAGCATTTTAATGTATCCATTAAAAGCACTGTTTACTTAAAATGGTAAGATTCAGTGCTAACATAGACATAGGACGAAAAGAGGCCTGAAAACTGATTACCGAGGGACTTGAACAATTATAAGTTGGAGAAAATGTGCCTGGTTCGGAGATCACATCTAGGCAACCCGCTCAGGCCTGCTTTAATTCCAAAACTACATTTCCCAGAATCCTTTCCGCTCTGTGCTTCCTTGTTCGCGTCCAGTTTTGAAGTCCCGCGACACTTAGAAGGCGGAAGTGAAGCGGAAGCCATTACTCTTGGGAGGAGAGTGCTGCTATACACATGGGAAGAGGAGTGGTCCACCGTAGCTTCTTACAAGCTCTTGGTCCCCGCGGCCGATCGGACTTTCCGTATGAACTTGTCATCCCTTCGGCCGCAGCTTCCGTGACCTTTGCTTCCCATGATTCTACTGTCGGTGATGTAAGTCCTGCTTTCCTCACTTAACCCTTTACTCTTGGCCTTCATGAGAACCCGGGAGGCCCAGAAGGCCGGCGGAGTTAACAGGGGACGGGACCTGGGACCGAGAAGCCAGGCAGGAGTGTGTTTTAGACACTGTGATAAGCGGTATGAAGTGCTGGTGACGAAGTTTAGGACCCGGGTGAGGCACCAGTGATGTAGTCCAAAATAATTGACATCTTGGGGTGGGGACAGAGAAGTCCATTCCAGATGAGGTCAGGACGTTATTGAGGTGGATTTGTGAGTCAGGAATTGGAGACCCAAGGATAAACTACCTACCTTTTGCTTTGTGGTCATTTTTGTCTAATATTAATAGCAGCACACTGGTTTTCTTTCAGTTAACATTTGTCTTGAATGCTTTTTTACACTTAAATTTCTCTGTTATTTACTTTAGTTGACTGTCGTGAAAATAGTCTATGACTAGATTTAAAAATGCACTTCGACATTGTTGTTTAACTTGAGAATTAGTCCATTAATATTTAATGTGATTACTAATATTTGCATTGAGTTTTGCCATTTTATTCGGTGCTTTCTATTTTCCCTTCGAATAATTTTTAAAATTAGAATATAAGACATATATGTCCCCCCCACCCAAAGTATGAAAACACACAAAATTAAAAGAAGAAGAAAGTGATTCCTCAAACTAGGACAAGAAAAATAAGATTATGAAAACTCAGAAACCTGTATTCTTCTGAACTGTATCCACCTCCTTCTCCATGATTTTTTCCCTGGATTTTACTGCTTATATGTTTTCTTAAAAATGTATTTCCTAATTTTGGTAATTACTTACTATGAATTACATGCACCCAAGTATTTTCAGAGATATGCGCCTACCATTCTTTTTTAGATACATAGTGACTTAAATTTTAGTCTACAAAGCTCCATATACTGTGGTTTTATTTGCAAACTGTGTTATACACACACACACACACACATATACATACACACACAGACACACACACACACCTGTGCGTGTGTATAAATTTTGAGAATATTGACATTATTATGCCATTGAGTTTTACAGTTAACTGGTTACATCTTCTATAATGCTTTTCAGTCAAGTTTTATGAGTATCAGCAAGAAAGATATAATGGTTTTTGTTATTGTTAGTTTTATTCCTTGGAAAGTACTGATGTATATTTATGTTTTTCTTTCGTATCACACATTTATTTTTATTATTTACTTTCTTTGCTGGACTTCCAGTAGCATTGAATGGAGGTCGAAAAGCCAACTTGAGGCAGTCCTGTTTTCTTTCTGACCTTAAGGGGAATTAACTTGAGTGTTAGCTGAAAGCTTTTTTTTTTTAAAAATAGTGTTGGGTAAAAGAAGCTCCTTTTTCCTAATCTAAGAGTTTTTTGTCATGAAAATCACTCTTACCAAATGATTTTTTTTTTCCAGCATCTACTTTGATGTGTTGATGTACTTCAGTCATCTCAAACTATTCCTGATCTGTAGGTTCTAGTTCTGTTTGTGCTTTAAATGAATAAGTGAAAAATATGATTATCTTATTTACCTGGTAATAGTATTAAACCAATTACAGAATTAAACCAATGTACATTTGAGTGAAATTGGTTTGTAATTTTCCTTTTCTGTTTCAGGTTTATGCCAGCCTCATAAAATGGGGTGGGAGTGTTCTCTCTTTATTTCTAAACTCTGGAATATTTTACCTAAGAGTAGAATCACTTTTTCTTTACAAGGGAATCGTACCAGGAAAAACCACTGGGGTCTGGAGATTTTTTTTTTCTAAAGCTGTTGTTTCAGTTCTCTAAAAGTCAAAGGGCATCCAAGTTCTCTATTTAATTGTGGTAAATAAAATTTCTTTAGGAACTTATTCATTCATCTAAAGCTAAATTGTATAATCAAAGTTGTTAAAGTATGGTCTTGAATTGAGTTCAGTTCAGTCGCTCAGTCATGTCTGACTCTTTGTGTCCCCAGGGACTGCAGCATGCCAGGCTTCCCTGTCCATCACCAACTCCCGGAGCCTACTCAAATTCATGTCCATCATGTCAGTGATGCCATCCCACCATCTCATCCTCTGTTGTTCCCTTCTCCTCCTGTCTTCAATCTTTCACAGCATTAAGGTCTTTTCCAGTGAGTGGTTCTTCACATCAGGTGGCCAAAGGATTGGAGTTTCAGCTTTAGCATCAGTCCTTCCAATGAATATTCAGGACTGATTTCCTTTAGGATGGCCTGTTTGGATCTCCTTGCAGTCCAAGGGACTCTCAAGAGTTTTCTCCAACACCACAGTTCAAAAGCATCAATTCTTTGGCGCTCAGCTTTCTTTATAGTCCAACTCTCACATCCATACATGACTACTGGAAAAACCATAGCTTTGACTAGACAGACCTTTGTCTCTGCTTTTTAATATGCAGTCTAGGTTGGTCGTAGCTCTTCTTCCAAGGAGCAAGTGTCTTTTAATTTCATGGCTGCAGCCATCATCTGCAGTGATTTGGGAGCCCCCCAAAAATAAAGTCTGTCACTTTCCATTGTTTCCCCATCTGTTTGCCATGAAGTCATCTCTTACTATGTTTTTAATGCTTGATACATATGTAATGTTACCAGTTTTTCATTCTCATATTTATATGTTCTTTCCTTTATTTTAAATAAGTCCTGTCAGAATTGTGTCAATTCTGTTTTTCTCTTAAAACTTTTGGCTTGATTGAACCACTTTATAATATGTATGTTTTCTATTTCATAACTTTGTGTTCTTTATAATTTTCTTCTTTTACTTTCTTGGCATGTTTCTTTACAATTTCTTACATTGGATACCTGCACATCGTAAAGGACTGAAGTGAGTATTCTATTGTATTTCAGTTCTAAGTATTATCAAATTCTATAACTTCTTTGACATGAAAGTTATTTAGGACTTTTAGTTTCAATTTCTGTGACTTTTTTTCCGGTTATCTTTTGGTTATTGTTTGCTAACTTACACTGTAGTCAGCTTGATGCCATTTTCTGAGACACACATTGTACCCCGTGTGTGGTTGGATTTTATAGTTAGGAAATACTATTTCATCTTGTGCAGTCTGCATGTAGTTATTGAGTTGTCTGAGCGAATGTATTATTGAGAGCTCTGGTAGTGGCTTTGTCCATTCTCCTTAGAGACCTACCACCCTCCGCCTGTATTTTTGAGGCTAAAACATATATAGTATATAGCTAAAACAGTATATATCTTTTTCAGGGGTTATACCTTTTTTCATTATGCAGTTCCTCAGTTTTTACTCTTAGCCTTTTTGCTTTAATTCATTCTGGTATTAAAATATTTAAACCAGATTTTTAAAAAAGTATTTGCCTTGTATGTGAAGCGAAAGTCATTCAGTCATGTCCGACTCTTTGTGACCCCATGGACTATACAGTCCATGGAATTTTCCAGGCCAGAATACTGGAGTGGGTAGCCTTTCTCTTCTCTAGGGGATCTTCCCAACCCAGGGATTGAACCCAGGTCTACCTGCATTGTATGCAGATTCTTTACCAGCTGAGCCACAAGGAAAGCCAATTTACCTTTCCATTCTTGCTATATCCTTATTTTTAAGACGTTCTTGCAAACACCATATAACTGGATTGTTTTTACTCCATTTTGAGAATCTCTCTACTGTAGTTGAAGCATTTGGTCAGGTTTTTTATAGATTTTTCTTTCCCTGCCCTCTAGCTTTTGATTTGAGAATTTTGTTCACTCCACATTTTTCTCTGCATGTTTTGAATTTATCATGTGTGTATATATATGTGTATATATATATAGAATTTATGTGTATTATCTTAGTAGTTGTCTGGGAGAATTCTTATCCTTGTTTGTTCATGAAATTTAGATTTTTGATACCTTATCACTCTCCTCGTTTACACGGTTTTGTGATCATCCGTTTTATTTTATTATTTTTAAAAAATATTTATTTAATTATTTGGTTGTACCTGGTCTTAGTTGTGGCAAACAAGATCTTCAATCTTCATCTTTATTTTGTGGCATGCAGGGTCAAGTTCCCTGACCAGGGATTGAACCTGGTACCCCTGCATTGTGAGCAGAATTTTAGCCACTGGACCATCAGATCATGCCACTGATCATGCATTCTAATTCTGTCTTTTTTTTAAACTCAAAAGAGATTATCGTGTATAGTCATGTTTA
The DNA here is from genome assembly GCF_055505025.1 of Bos grunniens. Taxonomy (NCBI): domain Eukaryota; kingdom Metazoa; phylum Chordata; class Mammalia; order Artiodactyla; family Bovidae; genus Bos; species Bos grunniens. Next base: position 13,665,149 of record NC_141171.1, read on the forward strand.
GTTTCATTATACCCACACATTTTCCTTGTTGTGTTCTTTTTTTGGTTCTTGGACCCTTTGGTGTAAGTTCTTAACAGTCTTTGCTTCCTTGAATTTTCCTTTCTCCCTAAAATATTTGTTTTAGAATTTCTCTTTTCTGTGAGTGGCAAGTTCAAATATGATGTTATTTTGCCATCTTAATGGACATTTTGATTTTTAAAGTATATTCCAGAGCCATGAAGATGTTCCACTATCTTCTGGCTCCCATTATTGCTGGCCAGAAGTCATGTGTCAGCCTATTGTTTTACTTTTTTAAAGCAGTGATTCTTAAAGTGTGTTCTTCAGACCAACAGCATCATCATCACCAGGAATTTGTTATAAATGCATATTCTTGCATTTCACACCCCATATCTTCGGAGTCAAAAACTGGGGCTAGGGCCTAGCGACGGAGAAGGCGATGGCACCCCACTTCAGTACTCTTGCCTGGAAAATCCCATGGACGGAGGAACCTGGTATGCTGCAGTCCATGGGGTCGCAAAGAATCAGACATGACTGAGCGACTTCACTTTCACTTTTCACTTTCATGCTTTGGAGAAGGACATGGCAACCCACTCCAGTGTTCTTGCCTGGAGAATCCCAGGCTGGCGGGCTGCCGTCTGTGGGGTCGCACAGAGTCGGACACGACTGAAGCGACTTAGCAGCAGCAGCAGCAGGACCTAGCAATGTGAGTTTTTTAAAATACATTTCCAGTTTTAACAAGCTCTCCAGGTGATTGAGATGCAACTTGAAGTTTAAGAACCATTGCCTTAAAGGATTTTCCTCCCGGGCTGCTGTTCAGATATTCTTTTGCCATTTTTGTTCTCTGATTCAGTTTAATTGTATATAACTGTGATCTGTTTTTATCTTCAGTGTCTTTATATTTGTCTTTTGAAATGAGAAATTCACAGCTACTGTGTTTTGCAATAATTGCCTGGACTCCTTCCTTCTCCTTTTAGAATTCTGTTTAGAATCAGTTCAGCCATTTTCCTCTGTCTCCCATGGCTCTTTATGCTTATCATCTCTTTATCTGTGTGCCCTCATGTTTATTCTCTAGAAGTGGTTTTTAAATTTAAGCCTGTGTAAAAGTCACCTATAATGCTTGTTATTAATAAAATAGATTCATCAGTCTGCTTCAAAACTCTCATTTAATTGGGCTTGGATATGAACTGGGAAGTAGAATTATTAAAGTTCTCTAGGTGATGTTTATGCAGCTGGCTTGAGGACCACACTTTGTGTAAGACTCTGGAAAATGGTTTTTTTTTTGTTTTTTTTTTTAAGAGGGGGACTGTGTAATCTGATGAAACTCTTTATTTCAATATTTTGCCTTTATTTTAACAATTGTAATTGTCCTTTTAGAAATTACACATTTTAAAATTTCTGCATATTTATTACCAGTGTGTGAATGATTTTAAAAAATACCTGTGTTTATTTTGAATTGCACTTAAAATAGTTTTGAATGGAAGATTTAACCAGTATATGTAGATTGCCTGTTGGAAACAGAAGTATTAATCTGTCCTTTTATCCCCTGGGACATTTCATCTGATTAGTTGAAAGCTTACAGATAGTGAAGTATAGAGATGTTAATTTATGAGTGTAACACATTTCTGGAGTAAAAAAAATGGCTTGCAGTATTCTCAAAACTATTGTTTCTTTGGGCCTACAGGAATGACTGGTAGAAGCAATTCTATCAGGGGCAGAAATACCACTCAATAAAAGTAACGGAAAGATTATTCTCTCTGTAGTAGTTCCACCTGCAAATTCTGAATATCTCTGGGTTGTATTACAAAATTGAATATGGAGATTTTAAATCAAATATTGGAGGAATTATGGCCACAAAAGGAGAAATCATAATAGAACAATTGTGAAGGATAGAATGTGTTTTGGACTCAAAAACGATGAAGGTAGGTCTTTTGTAATTGTGAGGAGCAGTGGTAAGATTAGGGTGAGGTAGAAATGCATGTGAGCATGCAGAATACATGATGGCTTTAACTCTGTGCTCGTGTGATGCTGAGATCTGTATCCAGGGTCACCAATTCTAGCTCAACAAGTGGTATAATTGCTCAGATGAGAAATACTCCAGAACCTTGCTCTGGTCTATAGTTTACATTACCATGAGACTTTGAAAATATCCCACAGATTTGAAATTGATGTGAGTGCATTCTCCATCCAGGCTTTAACCACTTGTGTACCTTGCCCCATATTGCAGATGTGAACAGTGAGGGCCAAGGCGTGCCTAAGCCACATGGCTGTGTCAACATATATCTCATAGGATCTGAACAGGATCCCCCTCCCCTCCAAGTTCCATCCCTTGTGATCTTCCCAAGACCCCAAGGCCCAGGGATGTCATCTCAATATGGAGAGAAACGTGGATCAGCTTATTTGTCACCATTCATTCTTTCACTCACTTTAAACCTGTTTATTATTTGAGGTGCTATTCCAGACACTGTGTACTCAGTTGCTTAGTCACGTCCAACTCTTTGTGACCCCATAGACTGTAGCCCGCCAGGCTCCTCTGTCCATTGGATTTTCCAGACAAAATACTGGAGAGCGGGTTGCCATTTTCTTCTCCAGGGGATCTTCCTGACTCAGGGATTGAATCTGCATCTCTTATGTCTCCTGCATTGGCAGGTGGGTTCTTTTACCCACTGAGCCACATGGAAAAGACACTGCAGCAGTGAACAAAACAAAGACGTGAAAAATCTTTGTCTTCCTGGCACTTCTTGTCTAACGGTGTACATTGCATAGGAGATGTTGTCCAGAGAGCAAATTTTTGAATCATTGTTAGTGAGGTGAACCTGATTCTAGTGATGAAAAGCCCTGAGCTGTAGCTCACAGTTGTGTATGTTGACATAGAGTATGGGGCCAAAAGGCATTGGAGATCAGAACACATGGTCCTAGACGGATCCTCCTCATGGTTACTTGAACCATCATAAGCCAGGATGAGCCTTGAATAAATCTGGAGCTTAAGTGTTTAGTGAGTGACAGAGTTTAGTATAATTGTAATTGGTAACATGGACTTCTCATGTGGCTCAGTGGTAAAGAATCTGCTTGCCAAGCAGGAGATGCAGGTTTGATCCCTGGGTTGGGACAGTCCCCTGGAGTAGGAAATAGCAACCACTCCAGTATTCTTGCCTGGGAAATTTCATAGACAGAGGAGCCTGGTGGGCTATGGTCCATGGAGTCGCAAAGAGTTGGACATGGCTTAGCGACTGAATAACAATTGGTGACACATTACTTGAGAGACTGACTCTGAGTCTTAGTTGAGGTGGGTCCAGGACCTCCACCATGTTGCCTGGAGGTTTTACCTAAGCAAGGTTAAGGCCCAGGATGTGACAGAACTTGCTGCCCAAAAGAGGAAATGCTGAAAAACAAAAGTCAGAATTGTCGTGTGAGTGGGAGAGACAGAAAACCTTTGGCTACACCTAGTAGTCTTTCTCTCATTTCCTACAGATGTCCACTCCAGGAGACCCATGAGAGAGAAAGTAGCTTCCTGGTCCAAGGCCCTGTTCTTCAGGCAGATTTACTGTCATTCTCGCAAGATGGCAGCTCTCGGCCTGGCTCCCACATGTGGTAAATTCTTTGGGTGTCGAATGCCCTCAGAAATCAAGCTTCTGTGGCTCCTGCCACCTCACTGAGGGCAAGGATGTGCATAGCTGGTGGGAGGGCTGCCAGGTCAAAAATGGTAGAGGATGTGTGAACTGAAGTGGGTGGGGCAAAGTCCTGAGAGCTCCCCTGGCAACTATGTCTGATTCAGGGTCTTTGTGAGTTTGGGTGAGGCAGGGAGTGTTTGTAGTTGGTGAGTTAAGAAGGCTACAGGTAATTGATAACCCATTTATTATTTTGACAAATCTGAGCAAAGTAATAGCTCCATCTCTTAGAGCTTTCATTTCTTCACTCATAAATTGAGAATGTATATAATTTTCTTTTTTTTTTGAGAACGTATATTAGTTTCTTTTTTATTTTTTGAGGATGTGTGTCATTTTCTTTATGGCTATGTAGGCCCACCACTCTTTTTCCTATCCTTGAGTGGAGCAGGGTTGCTCTGGCTTGTCACACAACTTGTGTATGTGTGTGTGTGTGATTGTGATTGGGGCATGTGCACTGCCTACACACATAATTAGTATGGGATCATTTCCTGATTTGCGAGTGTCAGGTGGGCTTTAATCCTCATGGGTTCTCTCTTCTCTAGCTATGCCCAGTCAGGAGCCTGCCTATATCCATGAGTCAGAAGTTCCTCTTTCTTCAAAAGACCATTCCTGTCCCCAGGATGTGGACCTGTTTGCATGCAATGGCCTGGAGCCTCATACATCAACCAGTGTTGAACCATCCCAGGTATACCAAGCTCTTTAAGACCCCTGAAGGTGGGGGAGGGTCTCATCTAGGCTGATGGATGCCTGATTAGAGTGCAAGAGGCAGAGCCAGAGAAGGTTGTGAGGTTGGTATCAGGGATGTTAGGGAAAATGACATGTAACAGGTTGTTTTTTCATCATACAGCTCAAAGCTCTCAGGCCAGGCTGGAAGTGAAAGGAGGTTTGATCCCATGTCAGAGTTGGATTTGAAGCAATGAGATAGGATGAAATTATCTTATAAGGAAGAGAAGACATCTAAGGACTGTCTTCTAAAATAAATGTTTAGACCTCAGAGCCCTGTATTGAAAATCCTGTGTTTAGAGTCTCTCACACGTAGTCTTTGTCCTCAGCCATCTGGATGAGTTCTCACTGGCTGGGTTCTCACTGACCCCAAATGTGTGTGGTGTTTCAGGAATCAGTGACTTTCCAGGATGTTGCTGTGGACTTCACTGAGAAGGAGTGGCCCTTGCTGGACTCTACTCAGAGAAAACTATACAAAGATGTGATGCTGGAGAACTACAGCAACCTTGCTTCAGTGGGTAAGGCTGGTGTCATTTCTTCATTTGTTCATTCATGAATCAAATGTCCTTGTTACAAGAGCTTGCTGTGGCTCAGGAACTGTGTGGGGATTTAGAATACAGTTATGAACAAGTTGACCTGGTCCCTGCCCTAGTGGTATCTCCCTTTGGATATTGAGATCTGTCCACTGCATTGACCTTGGAGGTTATGTGTGTCTGAGCTTGGGCATAGTTTTCTGAGTTAAGAAATCCTCATTCTTTTGAAGGGCAAAATGTGTGGGAATATTTGGGATTTTGTGTTTTATGAAAGCCTTTCACTGTGTTCCTTAGAAATGTGGCACCGCCGTTTTGCTGCTCCTAAGTCAGACTTGTCCATCCTCAGAACACTGAAGACCAAAACACTGACCCCAGACTATTGGAAGGGGTGGTCCTCTGCACGATCTTCCCTCAACATATGTCTTTCCCTGTGAGTAGGGTGCCAGGTGGGCAAACCCAGCCTCATCTCCCACTTGGAGCAAGAAGAGGAGCTGAGGACAGAGGATCGGGAACTTCACCGAGGCCCTTGTCCCGGTAAGCACCAGGCAGACAGAAGTGCTGCCGAGAATCTGCCCTTGCCAGCAATGGGGATGAATGGAGTTTCATTGGGAAACCTCACCCAGGTTGAAAATGCGCTTTCTCTTTCACTACACCTCCATCCTCTTAAAAGTTTTTTGGTTTCCGTGTCCCTTCATCTTTAAATTTGAGGTGGCCATGTGGGCTCTTTGTCCCATTCTTTCCTATTCAACATTCCTGGTCATACTCTTAATATCATTATCAATGTCAGTATTTGAAGAGTTAATTCTTAGTGAGTCAACTTACATTTCTACCCCCTTCATTGCCAAATGTCTCACACGTCCAGATTTCTCAGTCCTTTTTACTTATGTGTGTTCTCCCCTCTCACATTCCCTTCTCTTCTTTATGGTTTGTATCTGCAAAGAAAGCCACCTCTGTTTTTGTCACCGTCATCCCACCATTTTCCTTCACCAGCAGGTTGATATTTTCCCAATTTGTTTCAGATTGGGCAACGCCATCTAAAACCAAATGGTCAATTCTTATGGAAGATATTTTTGGGAAGGAAACATCTAATGGTGTGACAGTGGTAAGATTTCCTTGGAATAATTCTGACTCTTCCATATTGGGAGAGGACAGGGTCAGCCTGAGTTAGAAAAGCTTCTCAAAACCAGGCAGGTCCCCTACACCCCTCAGCCACCCTGAAGAGCAAACAGTGATAGAGATAGTATTACAGTTTGGGGAAAACCCTGAATTTGGCCCCAGACTTTTCTTAAAGTCCTATTGAGTAATTATTTCTATAACTACATCTCAGATGTTGAGTGTTGGCTTAATTTAGTTTTAAACAGTTAACAAAGTATATATGCAAGAAGCTTTGTGAAAGTTACATTCATGGCATTCATTTATTTCCTTTTTTGATGGAGTCCATACAGGGCAGGAGCAAAACTTCGGCTTTGCAGATTGTGACATCATTAGTAATTACAGTATGCTTCTACTTATATCAGTTTATGTGGGGATAGTCTTAGGAATGTAACAAACATGGGAAATGCCTTAGTCATTTCCTGAATGCCTTAGTGCTCCCTTTCCATCAACAGGAAAACAGTCAGCTTGGAGAGGAGTCTGCGGAGTACACTAACCTGTTTGACGTCTTCAGCATAGGCGCTCATCTCACTCAGCAGATGGGAAGGCACACTGGCAAGAGACCGTACCACCACCGGGACTGCGGGGTGACTTTCAGGAACAGGTCCCATGTAACCCAACATGTGAGCATTTACAATGGGAGGAAGATGCATGAATGTCATCAGTGCCAGAAAGCCTTCACCACAAGTGCTTCCCTCACACGGCACAGGAGAATACATACTGGGGAGAAGCCCTATGAGTGCAATGCCTGTGGGAAGGCTTTTAATGACCCCTCAGCCCTCAGGAGTCACTCAAGAACTCATCTCACAGAGAAGCCCTTCGACTGCACTCAATGTGGGAATGCCTTCCGCACCCTCTCCTCCCTGAAGATACACATGAGAGTCCACACTGGGGAGCGGCCGTACAAGTGTGATGAGTGTGGGAAGGCTTATGGCCGGAGCTGCCACCTCATTGCCCACAGGAGAACACACACTGGGGAGAGACCCTACGAGTGTCATGATTGTGGCAAGGCTTTCCAGCACCCCTCCCACCTCAAAGAGCATGTCAGGAATCATACTGGGGAGAAGCCCTATGAGTGCACGCAATGTGGAAAAGCCTTCCGGTGGAAGTCAAACTTTAACTTGCACAAGAAGAACCACACAGTGGAGAAAACCTACGAGTGTAAAGAGTGTGGGAAATCTTTTGGGGACCTCCTGTCCCGGAGGAAACACATGAGAATTCATATTGTAAAGAAGCCTGTTGAGTGCAGACAGTGTGGGAAGGCATTCAGGAACCAGTCCATCCTCAAGACTCACATGAATTCCCATACTGGAGAGAAGCCATATGGGTGTGACCTCTGCGGGAAAGCCTTCAGTGCGAGCTCCAACCTAACTGCGCATAGGAAGATCCACACCCAAGAGAGACGCTATGAGTGTGCTGCCTGCGGGAAGGTCTTTGGAGACTATTTATCCCGGAGGAGGCACATGAGCATTCATCTCGTGAAGAAGCGTGTTGAATGCAGACAGTGTGGGAAAGCCTTCAGAAACCAGTCGACCCTCAAGACACACATGAGAAGTCACACAGGAGAGAAGCCCTACGAGTGCGACCACTGTGGGAAGGCCTTCAGCATCGGTTCGAACCTCAATGTGCACAGAAGGATACACACTGGGGAGAAGCCCTATGAGTGCCTGGCCTGCGGGAAAGCCTTCAGTGACCATTCGTCCCTCAGGAGCCACGTGAAAACTCACCGGGGTGAGAAGCTCTTTGTGTCATCGGTGTGGAAAAGACTCCAATGACACATCTTTTTTAAAGAAAAACATGAGAACTCAGATTGGCAGGGAACCTGACAGGTGTCAGAAAGGCAGGAAGCTTTGAGGAACTCATCTCACTGGGTATAAATTGTTAACTTGGGAGAAATCCAGTTTGTATAAGAACTATGGAAAGACTTGGATTTTTCCATGTCACATTGGAACTATGAGAACTCAAGGTGGTTGAGAAAACATATATCTGAGGTGTGAGGAAGCCGTCAGTGTACATGTAGCTCTCAACAAACAGGAGAACTTTGAGAGGGAACCCCTAACCTGGTATTTAATGTCAGAATGACTTTAGTACCATCTTGTACCTCTGGGCACAAGAACAAGCTCATCCTGGAGGATCTCTGTAAATTCCATGACTGGACAAACCTTTCCTGGTCTGATTGTATCCTTTATGAGAGAAATCACACTAAAGAGGAAAATCTATGAAATAAGGACCACGGGGAAGCCAGTAACAGGTTGGCAAGCTATAGCCAGCTGTCTGTTTTAATGCAGCTGGCAAGTTTAGAATAGTGGTGGTGTTTTTAAAGAAGAAAAATATGTGATGGAGACCACTTTTGGCCCACAAAGCCTAAAATACTCATCTCTCTGGCCCTTTACAGAAAAAAAAAAAAAAAGCCAATTCTTTATCTACAGCAGTGGGGATAATTTTGCTCCCTGGGGGACATTTGGCAAATCTAGAGACGTAGTTGGTCTTTAAAAGTGGAGGGGGGGTTGCCATTGGCATGTTTTGGAAGACACCAAGGATGCTGCTAAATATCCTACAATGCACAGGGGCTTTCCTCAAGAGGGAGAAAGTATGTGCCCCAGAATGTCAGTACTGCTAAGGTTGAGAAATTTTAACCAACAATTCCTCATATTTTTGTGAAACACGTGGGTACTCACATTATGAGAAATTCCTATTTACAGCTTCAAAACTATACTCAGTGTAATTGTTTTAGGAATCACATGAGAACCCACACTGCAGACAATCCCTCTGTGGAGTTTCATCCACAGCCTTCTCAAGTGTGTGTATCAGAATTCTTTCCCCATTAGGATTTCTCAGTACATGTGGAATTGCACTTATCAGTCAGTCTTCTATCACGAAAATGGACCCCAGCTCATTAATTTTTCAGTCTTTAATTTTAATGTTATGCTCTTGCAAATAACCCTCATGCCTCATCACAGAAGGTTTGTACATAGTAATTCTACTATAATTTCATTTGTGATATGTGTTTATTTCCTTTTGGACAACTTATTTTAAACAGTGGGTTTTTTGTTTGTTTGTTTAGAATAGTGTCATGTGCTGTGTAACTTGTGGGTATTTTTAGTACCTGTTTGTTACAAATATCTAATTCAAATAAGTTGTGATCAGAGCAGGATGTCATCATCAAATTGGTCCTTTGAAATGTTTTTGGCCTCCTGTCCAGCCACAGGTAACCTAAACTTGTAGTTGCATCTTCAGTATCTTTTTCTTTCATATCAGAAAGATCCAAGTTCTGATTAGTAAGGTATGCTATTTTAGAAAATCTCTTCCAAGTTTTCCTGCAACTAGTAGAGTCCATGTCCACAGCCTGGCCATTGACAAAAAAAGCAGATGCCATGATACAGACTGGAGAAAGCGCTTGAAAAAGGGTCTGTCTTACCTGGATTCCTCTCTACATTTTTTGTGTGCGCTCCCCCCACCCCCCTTTATTTCCCTTACTTCTCACCTTGAGAAGAGATCCAGTACCTAGTGTTAAAGATCCATCTTATGACCATGAGGATGCAAGCCACAGGCTAAGCAAGAGGGGTGGGGCAGTTTACTGCAGAAAAATCACAATAATCTTGGCTTCCTTGGTGGCCTCTTTGAGTGTCTGCACTAGCCCTGGATTTGTTATTTCCATACTTACTATTACATGAGAAAAAATAAAACTGGTTATTGGTTTAAGCTGCTTTGGATATTTCATTGTTTAATCTATTTAATAATTGTTTTATTGGTGGTGGGAATGTTCTTCTGTACCAGATTGGATGTTGTCTGTAACCCATGCATCAAGTCATTAGTGGGGTTGGGTAGCTGCTGCTATACATGTTGGTATAATCTGCTTATAATTGTTGGATTTGGGTTTTTAAAAATCCTTAAGGGCATCCCCGGTGGCTTAGTGGTAAAGAATCCACCTGCAATGCAGGAGACCTGGGTTCCATCCCTGGGTTGGGAAGATCCCGTGAAGAATTAAGTGGCAACCCACTTCGTTATTCTTGCCTGGGAAATCTTACGGACAGAGGAGCCTGGCAGACTACAGTCCATGGGATCGCAAAAGAGTCAGACATGACTTAGTGACTAAATAACAAAAATCCTGTACCCCTGTTTTTATAAAATTGTATTTCATGTCTCTGATGTGCTTAAGTATTATTTCTTGACTTGTGTTGAAGTAAGTGTATTGGTTTTCGCAAAAGCCCTGAGAAATAGGTACTGCCAATAACACGCTTTTGCATATGGGCAATCTGAGGCAAGGAAGTTTAATGTTACTTGTTTTAAGTCAGCTCATTAACAAGTTGTAATGCCTTTTTTGTTGTTTATTTGTTTTAAATATTTATTTATCTGGCTGTGCCAGGTCTTAGTTGGGCATACAGGATCTTTAGTTGCATCATGTGGACTCTAGTTCCAGGGATGGAACCTGGGCCCCCTGCTTTGGGAACACAAGTCTTACCCACTGGACCACCAGGGAGGTCCCTGTGCCCGTGTTTCAAGTTCATTCTTATGTCAGGCCCTGTTCTGTGCCCTGAGTCTGTAGTGATGAATCAGGATTTTTGCCTTTATGGTAATCACATTCTACATGGGATGAAGGCACGTGATAAACAAATGAATAAATATGTGGTATATCGGCAGTCAGTTCAGTGCCCCCAAATTTAAGCACGGTGATGATGACAGGGATGTGGGGGTTCATTGAATCTATTTTATGGATAGGGAAAACCTGTTGCTTAAGGGGACATTATAGAGCAGAGATGTAAATTCCCTGCAAGTGTGTGCCACGTTCTAATGTGCTCAAGAGCACCCGAGGCAGTTCAGAGGTCATGAAAAAAGAATTTTGCTTGCTAGGGCCAGTGTGGCTGAAATCTGGCAAGCTTAGGAGTCACAGAAGGTGGTAAGGTCAGAGCTGGATTGGGATCCTTTTCACGGAGGCATCTTGTAGGTCGACTGGAAAGACTTTGCCTTTTATTCTCTGTAGAAGGTCAATGGAGGGTTCTGTATAGAGAAGTAACAACTATTCCATCTCTGTTTTAAAGAATCATATTGGCTTCTGGGTTGGTTGGCTGAGTAGAGGGATAGGATACAAAACAGAAATCTGTTAGAAGTTCATTGCTGAGTTCAAGTTAAGTATAATGATGTCCAGTTGCTGTATTTAAAATGGATAACTAACAAGGGCTTACTGTATAGCACATGGAACTCTGCTCAATGTTATGTGGCAGCTTGGATGGGAGGAGAGTTCAGGGGAGAATGCATCCATGTATATGTATGGCTGAATCCCTTCACTGTTTATGTAAAATTATCACAACGTTGTTAATCACCTATAGCCCAATACAAAATAAAAAGTTTATAGAGTTTGAAAATAAAATTACAGTATTAGTATTGGGTTGGCCGAAAAGTTCACTTGGGTCTTTCTGTAAGATCTCAGGAAAAAGCCAAATGAACTTTTTGGCTAACTAGCAAGGGTATTTTGAGAGTCACATTGCATATGGCTGTAGTTTCATTTTCACTTCGGATAAGTGGTTCCTTATCATCCCACAATTTGTTTAACAACAGCTGATGTACAGTTCCTGGACTGTTTCCACTTTCCCCGATTATGAACAATGCTGTTGTAAGAAAATGTATAACACGCTTTCTGGAGTGTTGGTGAGTTATTCCAGGAGTATGAAGTTGTTAGGTTGAAGGTCTGTGCATGTTCAGTTTATCTTAATGCCAAAGGTGTTTCTAAGTGTCTGTTTAATGCTTTGTGTGTGGTATCATTTAAAACAGGCATTGGTGAACTTCAGAAAAGTGTTTAACTCGTACTTTGTTGTTTACTTGCTAAGTCATATCCGACTTCTTTGCACCCCAAGGGACCGTAAACCGCCTGGCTCTTCTGCCCATGGGATTTCAATTTCCCAGGCAAGAATACTGGAGTGGGTTGCCATTTTTTCTCCGGGGCATCTTTCTAAACCAGTGATCAAGCCCATGTCTCCTACATTGGTAGACAGGCTTTTTTGCCATTGAGCCACCAGGGAAGCCTTAACTCATGTACCATAAATTTTCACATGAACTCATCTGTGTAAACAGGCAAGAAAAATGTTTTACATGTTTTAGCATTCCTGATAACTCCTTCTCGCCAAATAACAAACCTTGCCTAACTCCCCACGAGTGACCGGTATTCTGGCTCTGACAACATGGCTTGGATTTTTATTTTTGGACCCTATACAAATGGAGCCAAACAGTATACGTTCTTTAGTATCTATCTTAATTTACTCAAAATTTTTGTGAAACTGATCCATATTGTTTTGAGTTCCTCTAGATAGTAGTACATTTTATTGTGTTCCATTGTTTGAATATTCCAGTTTATTTAAGCAGTTTGTGTTGGTGGACATTTGACTTCTCAGTTTGAGGCTATTGTAAATAATGCTGCTATGAGCATATTTTAATATTTCTGATAGTGCATAAATGCGTGAGTTTCTGTTGGGTTTATATCCTGGACTAATATCACTGGGTCATATGCGATGCATATTTCACAAATGATGCCAGTTTTCCAAAGTGTTTGTAGACAGTTTTCCAACAGGCTCTTTTATGGAATTGGATCAGATGATACCAAATTTGCCTGCCTTTTTGGTACTGATTTATATATTCCAGATGTGGGCCTTATGGCTGGATGTTTTGCAAGTAATTTTCCCCATTCTAACTTGTCTCTTCAGTGTTTTAATTGTTATCTTTTGATGAAAGAAGTTCTTAATTTTAATGTCATCTAATCTTTATGGCATCCTCCTCTTGTGTAAGAAACGTTTACCTACCCTGAGGGCAAGAAGATATTCCACATTTTTTTCTGTAAGTTTTATTGTTTTTGTGTATACATTTAGATCTGTATCTTGGAACTGATTTTTTGTGTTAGAGTATAAAGTAGGATTGTTTTATTTTTTCCTTATTAACCCAACATCATTGATTTTAAAAGTACATCTTCACCCCAGGAATTTTCCACCTTTGTCGTATACTGAATTCCATAGGCGTTGGGTCTAAATTTAGGCTTAATTCTATTCTACTGTTCTGTTTGTTCACACACCATGCCACAGTGTTTAAATTATAAAAAAGAAGCTTTATAATAAGTCTTGGTATCTGGATGGACTAGTTTCTCCTCATGGTTTGTCTTTTTCAGTCTTTTCCTAGGTATTGTGTGTGTGTGTTTGGGGGAGGTTATGTGTACTTATCTGTTAACTTGTCCATCTCCATACTACTAGCTTGTTGGTATTTTTATTGGCATTGCCTTGAATTTTTAAGTTAACTTGGTCGGGAATTAATATCTCTATAATGTTAAGTTGTCTTATCCAAGAACAAGGGATGTTTTCCCATTTGTTCAAGTCTACTTTAGTGTTTTTCAGGAATGTTTAAAAATTTTCTTTTACAAGTATTCTAGTCTCATTAGGTTTTCCTTAAGTATTTAATCTTAGATTGTTAATTAAAATTTCTCAACCATTATGTCTTCACAGCTTTTGTATGTGAGAGCTACTAATACTGTATCTTGATTTTATAATTTGCTGCTTCACTGAATTCTTTCATTTTTTTGAGTTCATTTTATTATTTATTTTCTGGGATATTCCAGGCATACTACTGTATCATCTACAGATTGAGTGAGCTTTGCTTGTTTATCAGTCTTTTAAAAAATACTTATTTATTTTTGCTGTGCGCTCTTAGTTGTGGTTTTGAACTCTTAGTTTCAGCATGCAGACTCTTAGTTACAGCATGCATATGAGATCTAGTTCCCCAGCCAAGGATCAAACCCAGGCCCCCTGCATTGGAAACATGGAGGCTTGCCCACTGGACCATCAGGGAAGTCCCTGTTTGTCAGTTCTTAAGCCTCTCGTTTTTTTTTGCCTGTGTGGTTGCATTGGCTAATACCTCTAGTATGATAATAGAGGGCATTTTTGTATTGTTCTAGGGGTAATACCCTGTTTTTCCATTGATTAAGATAAATGTCTTTTAGAATGAAGTATACAATTGACCCTTGAACAACATGGGGGTTAGGAACACTGACACTCCACATAGTAAAAAATCTGTGTATAACTTTTTTGGTTCTCCATATCCATGATTCCACATCCAAGGATTCAGTTGCAGATTGTGTGGTACTGTAATACGTATTTTTTTGAAAAAAAATCCATATGTAAGTGGACTCCTGCAATTCAAACTCATGTTTTTCAAGGATCAATATTTTATTATATTGAGAAGGTATTCTATGTTCTTAAATATTTTATCATAGATGTGTACTGTATTTTGTCAGTTTTTCTGAACATCTGTGAGGAGGATTGTGATTCTCTTCCTCTGATTTATTAATATATTAATAAATTTTCAACACTCAATAAATTTTGTGTCCCGAGAATGAATTTCATTGGCCATGGTATATTATTTTCTTAATGTGTTGTTGGATTGTTTGCTAGTATTTTGTTGAGAATTTTGCATTGGTATTCATGAGTAATTGATACATGGTTTCTTAGAACTGTCTTTCTGGTTTGGGTTTTAGTATTATGGCTGCTTCATGAGAGGACTTAGAAATTTTTTCCTCTTTTTCAGTACTCTGGAATAGTTTGTACAGCATTAGGACTATGTGGTTTTTGGAAAATTTGGTAGAATTCCCTATGAACCATCTGGGTGAATTGTTTTTTAGTGGTATATTTTCTTAGGAAGTTTATTTCTTTTATGGAAGTTAGTCTGTGTTAAATTTTCTAACCTGAATGGAGTCAGCATTGGTAATCTGTATTTTTGGGGAATAGCTCATTTCATCTAGCATAGAGGTCAGTAAAGTGGTCATATGATTTAAAAATATTTTTTGATTCAGTGGTCATCACAAATGACCATCACATTCGATGGTCATTTCTCCTTTCCTGCATCCTTTCTACTTGCAGTGCTCCATGCAGGTCTTTGGGTGCTTGGTGTCAGTAATTGTGCATCGATGAGTGAAGGTGCTGAGTGTTTTGCAGATCAAAAGTTTTCCTCAGCTCACTAGTGAAGGAATAGCAATTACTGACAAGCTCTTGCCTAGATTTGGAGGAAAAAATAAATGTACCCTAGAGGCCAGGCCCAAGGGGAGAAGAGTACTTTTTCTCAGCATTGACTAATGTAAGACTGTTTCTTTAATTAGGAGCCCTGGGAATCCAACACAGCTACTCCATCAGCCCAGTTCCAACATCATGTCAGTTAACAGGACAGAAGGAAACTGAATTCCCACCTGCAACTAAGTGCCCCAGAGCTCTTGCATCTCATTGCACTTTTCTGCCAGTTCTTGGGACAGACCTGCTACCTTACACAGTCTCTCTGGAGGGGACTTCTAATTATATTCTTACTCAGTCTTCATGTCTCATTATGGCCTGAGTTCTTGGGACTTCTCCTACAAAAACCAGCTCTATCTTGTGTAATGTCTGGGTAACTCCAACCCACTCTGAATTTTTTCCTCTCTAAAGAACCAGTGAATATTGATTAAGGGCCTTATACTGGATTAGGCTTTGGGAAGAAAGACATGATGCTGTCCCTAAAGGAGTAAAGATCTAAGAGGAGAGATCAGATCAGATCAGTCTCTCAGTCGTGTCCCACTCTTTGCGACCCCATGAATCGTGGCATGCCAGGCCTCCCTGTCCATCACCAACTCCCAGAGTTCACTCAGACTCACGTCCATCGAGTCAGTGATGCCATCCAGCCATCTCATCCTCTGTCGTCCCTTTCTCCTTGCCCCCAATCCTTCCCAGCATCAGAGTCTTTTCCAATGAGTCAGCTCTTTGCATGAGGTGGCTAAAGTACTGGAGTTTCAGCTTTAGCATCATTCCTTCCAAAGAAATCCCAGGGCTGATCTCCTTTAGAATGGACTGGTTGGATCTCCTTGCAGTCCAAGGGACTCTCAAGAGTCTTTTCCAACACCACAGTTCAAAAGCATCAATTCTTCGGCGCTCAGCCTTCTTCACAGTCCAACTCTCACATCCATACATGACCACTGGAAAAACCATAGCCTTGACTAGACGGACATTTGTTGGCAAAGTAATGTCTCTGCTTTTGAATATGCTGTCTAGGTTGATCATAACTTTCCTTCCAAGGAGTAAGTGTCTTTTAATTTCCTGGCTGCAGTCACCATCTGTAGTGATTTTGGAGCCCAGAAAAATAAAGTCTGACACTGTTTCCACTGTTTCCCCATCTATTTGCCATGAAGTGATGGGACCGGATGCCATGATCTTCGTTTTCTGAATGTTGAGCTTTAAGCCAACTTTTTCACTCTCCTCTTTCACTTTCATCAAGAGGCTTTTGAGTTCCTCTTCACTTTGTGCCATAAGGGTGGTGTCATCTGCATATCTGAGGTTATTGATATTTCTCCCGGCAATCTTGATTCCAGCTTGTATTTCTTCCAGTCCAGCATTTCTCATGATGTACTCTGCATATAAGTTAAATAAACAGGGTGACAATATCCAGCCTTGACGAACTCCTTTTCCTGTTTGGAACTGTGTAAACAATAAATAAGATGGCTAATATGGCCTGTTAATCCATTAACAAGGACCCGAGGAGGTATGTTGAACTTTTGGAGTTCAAAGAGAGCTGTATTGAAGAGATGACACAAGCTAAGCTTAGAAGGCTTATTTATAGTTTTCAGGATCAGATTTGAGTAAGCATGTCAATCATGAGTGCAAAAGCAAAGAAAATCATGCATCACATTCTCTGACATGTAAAAAAGGACAGTCTTGGAAGTAGAAGATAAAACTAGAGGGGTAACATGGGACATTATATAACACACACACACATACATCAGGACTTTATGAATCTCAGTTTCAATGTTAATTGAGGTTGATAGAAATATGTTGACATTTGGTGAGATTCAGTTTAGAAAAGTAGCCTGTGCATGCTTTTTGGTAGAATGGAATTGAAGGGAGCCTGTTCATAGTTGCTGCATAATAAACTACCTGAAACACAGTGGTGTAAAACAACCACCACTTGTTTACAGGTCTGTTGGTTGACAGTTGGGACTGTGCTTAGCTGGGCTTACTAAGGTGCTTGCAGTCGACTGCTTGTTTGGCTTGGGGGTTCCTTGCTCCTCATTCTGGTCTCATCCTCCAACAGTCTAGATGGCCCTTGTGAGGTGGGGCTTTGTACATATGATGCTGGAGGGTTCTAGAAGAGCACAAGCTCCACTGTGCAGGTGCTTTTCAAGTGCCTGTATGTGTCATGTTTGCCTGCACCCCATTGCCCAGTGCTGGTCACGTGGGTGAGCCCAGGGTGGAAGAATCTTCAGAGCTACAAAGAAGGGAAGTGGGTACAGGAAAGGGAAGAAATGGTACCTTTTTTTGCAGTCACCACAAGCCCAGTGTTATAGTGCAAGGATTTCAGATGAGAGAGGATAACTTTATATAGATGTAATTGACATATAAGGAAGGGGCTTTCCTGGTGGTTGAGTGGCTAAGAATCCACCTTGCAATGCAGGGGACATGGGTTCGATCCCTGGTTTGGGAAGATCCCACATGCTGCTGGGCAACTAAGCCCATGCACCACAACTACTGAGCATGCATTCTGGAGCCTGTGCTGTGCAAAAAGAGAAGCCACTGCATGAGAAGCCCATGCATCACAATGAAGAGCAGCTCCTGCTTTCCGCAACTAGAGAAAGCCCTCATGGAGCAATGAAGACCCAGCGCAGCCAAAATAAGTCTTTAAAAAATTCACATGTATAAAGCTGCACATTCTTAAAATATATACTGAGATAAGTTTTGACCTATATATACACTTGTGAAACCATCACAGAGTCAAGATGGTGATGCCCCCAAATATTTCCTCATGTCCCTTTTAATGCTTCCCCATCATTTCCCAGGCAACCAATGAACAGAAAAGGTTCATGTCCTCTGGAACTAAAATTTGTTCATCAGTTCAACAAATGTGCATTAATACTTCTGTACCAGACCTAAGGCCCCATTCTTCCTGTAAGAAGAGGCTTGTATCTTAGGTCTGTTCTACTTGGGGCCTTTGGAAAACCAGGGTCTCAGTTCAGTTGAGTTCAGTTCAGTTGCTCAGTCGTGTCCGATTCTGCGACCCCGTGAATCGCAGCACGCCAGGCCTCCCTGTCCATCACCAACTCCTGGAGTTCACTCAGACTCACGTCCATCGAGTCAGTGATGCCATCCAGCCATCTCATCCTCTGTCGTCCCCTTCTCCTCCTGCCCCCAATCCCTCCCAGTATCAGAGTCTTTTCCAATGAGTCAACTCTTCGCATGAGGTGGCCAAAGTACTGGAGTTTCAGCTTTAGCATCATTCCTTCCAAAGAAATCCCAGGGCTGATCTCTTTTAGAATGGACTGGTTGGATCTCCTTGCAGTCCAAGGGACTCTCAAGAGTCTTTTCCAACACCACAGTCCAAAAGCATCGATTCTTTGGTGCTCAGCTTTCTTCACAGTCCAACTCTCACATCCATACGTGACCACTGGAAAAACCATAGCCTTGACTAGACAGACCTTTGTTGGCAAAGTAATGTCTCTGCTTTTGAGTATGCTATCTAGGTTGGTCATAACTTTTCTTCCAAGGAGTAAGCATCTTTTAATTTCATGGATGCAGTCACCATCTGTAGTGATTTTGGAGCCCCCCAAAATAAAGTCTGACACTGTTTCCACTGTTTCCCCATCTATTTCCCATGAAGTGATGGGACCAGATGTCATGATCTTAGTTTTCTGAATGTTGAGCTTTAAGCCAACTTTTTCACTCTCACTTTCATCAAGAGGCTTTTGAGTTCCTCTTCACTTTGTGCCATAAGGGTGGTGTCATCTAGATATCTTAGGTCACTTTATTTTTTTCTCTTCATTTTCCTTTCATCAGTTGTCTGAGTCATGGTAAATCACTGATTTTCATTCAGGAGTGATTTTGTTCTTAAGGGATATTTGGCAATGTCTGGAGATAATTTTTTTAAAATCTTTTTTGAATGGGATGTGAGAGTTGGGGAAGCTACTGGTGTCTAGTGTATAAGGCCACGAATGCTGCTAAGCACCCTACAATGTATAGGGCAGTGCCTCTGCTCCTCCCTCACCCTCTGTCCCAAGAATTATCTGGCCCCAAATTTTAACAGTAGCCAGGTTGAAAATCCCTGTGATATAGTAAATGTCTCTACACTTGTAACTAATTGAAAGATGGAGGGCAATCATACTGTTCAGGCTTATTAGGATGGTCCTATCTTGGCTTCATCTTATTCTAATTCTCCAGGTCACCAGGGCCAGGGGTTCCATAGAATGATTGGAAGCTAAAACGTTCTATTGAATAAAGTGATTTTTTTTTTTTTTCCCCCACCAGTAGCAATCAGTTTGTATCTCAGCCTCAGACCCCTGCTGGAGAAGAATGCAGCTGTGCAGACCTTTCTGGAGTCCAGGATCCTGCCAATAGGTGTACCTCTTTTGGTACAAGATGGGGGCATAAATAAACATGTTCATAAATATGGTAGCCACTGCTTTTTGCAAATGTGTGCATTTGATGTTAATTTTCTATAATCACCCTAGCAATTATTTAATACCAATGAAGAATCTGAGACTACTTATAAACAGTACTAAATTGCTTTAGTTATGTCCAACTTTTGTGCCCCAATGGACCGTATAGCCTGCCAGGCTCCTCTGTCCAAGAGTAAGTGAGAAAGTTATAATTCAACCATTGGAGTCTGCCAGGATCCAAATCAGGTATTCACCAAGAGGGTTCAACATTCCTCAGGTCAACCCAAGGCAGGTTTTAATGTTTTACCCTCATTTCAAGAGAATCTCCCCTTGGGGCTGAACTGTATAAAGGATGCTCTGCCTTCCCAGTTAACTGTTACAGGGAGTCCTGGTCCAATTCTTAGTCTTTAGATCCAGGGATGTTCTCTCCTGGACTCTGCAGATCTGATCTTCAGCATGACTGAGCCTTGGACAGGCTGCTGCTCCTACATGATGTCCTCAGTGCTGTGAGTCAGCTCTGAGAATTCACTCAGCTTCTTCTAAACCCATAGCCTGATCAACCCTCTACAGCTTTTCCACCTGGTCTGGTGATAATGGATCCCTTTGTACCTTCACCATGGTGAGCATGGACCTAGATGGCCCTCATGGATCTTTTGATACTTAATGCCAGACACTGTTCTGAATTATCTTATGTATAATGTTTAATCTCCATTGGAACTCTGAAGGAAATATGGTGCACAGAGACACAAAGAGGTTAAGTAACATGCATGAGATTGTGCCCTTAGTGAATGATGAAGAGAGATTAATCCAGAGCCCTCTTGACCTCTGTGATCTGCCCCACCTCAAAATACGGTAAGTGCTATGGAAATGAATGAACAGTAGGATGGTGGTCAGGTTTGGGCTCTCTGAAGAGCTGACAGTTTCTATTTGAAGCCTAGCATGTGACAATTCAGGGAAGTGTGGACCAGCAAAGGAAGACAGTGAGTAGAATGCTTTGGACCTTTATTTTAGATCAAATGGGTCAACAGAGACCAGAGTTTCCTTTTTCTGAAAGTAGAAACTGCACTGAGTTTCCTAAAGAAGTTTCTCATTAAAGTCCCGAGTATAGGTCAATGGCCAACACCAAAGCATGACTCAATAAGGGTAAAATCTTACAGGGTGAGGGAGGTTGGTATGAGACAGTCCAAACAATGGTTTTCAGACCTAGACTAGGGAAAAGCATAGTCCAGTAGGCACAGTGCTAGAAGTTTGAACATAACTGAGAGGGTTTAAAGGTGAGCCAATGTGTCAATTTTTGTGGTCATTCTTGTCCTCTCCCCATCTGCATTTCTTGACTTGCTTTTTCCTCCCTTGATGCTTATAGGAATCAATCCTTGGAATGATTTGTTTCCATGAGAAGTTTAGTTATTGATTGGTCATTCTTTTTCCTTGGCAGATGGTGAGCATTTTAGTGTGCTGCTTCAACTTTGTCTTTGGCTCAGAAATATTTTCTTCTAGTATATCATCAGTAGTGTTCATTTTCTATGTCTTCAGATTACACCTTCATGGACACCAGTTATCAGCACTTGGGATCTCCGTTGCCTGCCCTTAACTTCCATTATCTCACTGAGAGTATGTTCCTCTAGTGAAAAGTCTCCTTAGAGCCCCCTTCATGTCCCTGTTCCTCAGACTGTAGATGAAGGGGTTCAGCATGGGGGTGACTATTGTGTACATCACCGAGGCTATTGAACCCTTTCTGGAGGGGTGGGCTGTTCCTGAAGTGAGGTAGACCCCAAGGCCTGTGCCATAGAACAAGGAGACAACTGAGAGGTGAGACCCACAGGTGGAAAAGGCTTTGTACTTCCCCCCAGAAGATGACATGCCCATTATGGAGAAGATAATTCTAGAATAAGAGAAAAGGATCCCAGTCAGGGGAATAATACCCAGCAAGCCAGTTACAAAATACAGCACAATGTCATTGACAAGGGTGTCAGAGCAGGCAAGCTTGAGAATTTGAGCAAGTTCACAGAAGAAGTGGGGGATTTCTGTCTCTTTGCAGAAAGATACCCTCAAAACCATCAAACTTTGCAACAAAGAATATGTCAGGCAGATCAGCCAAGAAAGCAGAAGCAGGAGACCACAAAGGCGAGGGTTCATGATGACTGTGTAGTGCAGCGGGTGACAGATGGCCACGAACCGGTCATAGGCCATCACTGTCAGTAGCAAATTATCTAGCCCAGCAAAGGTCATGAAAAAATACATCTGGGTAAGGCATCCTTCATACGTGATGCCTTTGTTCTGCTTCTGGATATTTACTAACATCTTGGGGACTATGGTGGAGGTGAAACAGATGTCAGTGAAGGACAGGTTGGAGAGGAAGAAGTACATGGGGGTGTGGAGGTTGGACTCAGAGATGATGGCCAGGATGATGAGCAGGTTCCCTGTAACACAGACCAGGTACATGGACAGGAACAGTCCAATGAGGAGGGGTTGAAGGTCCGCATCATCCGAGAGCCCCAGAAGGATGAATTTTGAAATAACTGTCTGATTCTCTGTTTCCATATAAGTTACGGAAATTGCCTTATGGAAAGAGGCAAGAATAGTGTTCAAACAATGACAAAACAGGAATGTGGCATATACTTGAAACTCATTCATTCAAGTCTTATGTCTTATCTATGAGTTTTCTTTAGTTAACCAAGATCTCAATAATACCTTCCTTTTTTTTTTGATCTCTACTCCTTGGAACATCTCTTTAAAAATTGAACATTCCAGGACTTCCCTGGGAGTCCAGTGTTTTAGAATCTGCCTGCCAATCCAGGGGGACATGGGTTTGACCCCTGGTCCAGGAGGGTTCCACATGCCATGGAGCAACTAGGTCCTTGAGCCACAACTACTGAAGCCCATGTACACTAGAGGCCCTGCTCTGCAACAAGAGAAGTCACTGCAATAAGAAACCTACACACAGCAACTAGAGAGGAACCTCAGCCTGCTGCAACTACAGAAAGCCTGCATGTGGCAGTAAAGACCCAGTGTAGCCAAGAATAAATTAATAAATTAAAAAAAAAAGAATGTTATATGAATTAACTGGTGGTCCAGTGGTTAAGAGTCTGCCTTCCAATATGGGGGATGCAGGTTTGATCCCAGGTCGGGGAACTAAGGTCCCATATGGCATGGAGCATGGACTATAGAGCCCATGTGCCACAAGAGCCCAGGTGTTGCAACAAAAGATCCAGTGTGCCACAACTAAGACCAAATACAGCCAATAAATAAATATATATTTAAAAACATGAATGTTGTACACCATGCAGGGCTTTCTTTCATCTTCCCTGACTCATGACTGTTCCTTTGCTCCCTAATTCCTGTGAAAGTACCAGCCTCATGACCATCTCTTTCCTGCCTTGCAGTTGTGGTCTCTTCAAGTCCCAGGGAAAGGTGGAGAGGAGATCATTGGGAGTTACAAAATTAAATGATATTTTCTTATCCTCATGCCGTTTGCTTGAAACAGGATCTTTAAGCAGACCATTCTCTGTCTCAAGTTTGACTTGGAAAAGGATACCATGAAAAAGCTTTATAGATAATTCCTCCATTATCATATAGTAGCTTCTCTATTACTATCCCAATTGATCCCTCTATTATTGTCATAATGATCAATGTAGCATAATGCACCCTAATTCCAAAGGCAAAATCAGAGCCCCACCATAATTGTTCCCAGCAGGTTTGTGTTCTAGTTCTTTACATTTTTTCAGGTTGAGAGGACTATGCCTTTTCTGTTCCATTGCCATTTCACAACCTAAGCACTTAGTATAGTACTTGGTATATAATGTGTGTGTGTGCTTAGTAGCTTCAGTCATGTCTGACTCTTTTTGACCTTATGGATTGAAGCCCACCAGGCTCCTCTTCCATGGGATTCTCCAGGCAAGAATATTGGAGTGGATTGCCATGCCCTCCTCCAGGGGATCTTTTCAGCCCAAGGGTCAAACTCTGTCTGCGTCTCCTGCATTGCAGGTGGATTCTTTCCCCACTGGGCCATCTGGGATATAATAGATGCTCTATAAATATTTGTTGAATGAATAACAGAAATTGTCAGGGTGGAGTAGAGGCAATTCCCTTTCATAAAATCTTTTGACTAAGAACAAAGAGACTATTTATCATGAACTTTTTTCAACTGAAAATAAAGAGGATGAGAGCCTTCTGTCTTTTATTGTGTTCCTTAAAAAAAAAAAAAAAAAAAGCCTTGGTTTCTCTTTGAATGTTGCACCTCTGCCACAGGAGGGAATTTCTAAACTGAGAACAATTGTCCTCAATTTTATATGCATTTAAGCAAACGTTCCTTCCTGAACCAAGGAGACTTCCCTGGTGGCTCAGATGGTAAAGCGTCTGCTTATAATGTGGGAGACCCGGGTTCGATCCCTGGGTTGGGAAGATCCCCTGGAGAAGGAAATGGCACCCCACTCCAGTATTCTTGCCTGGAAAATCCCATGGATGAAGGAGCCTGGTAGGCTACAGTCCACGGGGCTGCAAAGAGTCGGACACGACTGAGTGAATTCACTTTCACTTTCACTTTCCTTCCTTTGAGCTGAAATGTGTCTTTATAAATTACATGGTTTTAATTCCCCTCTCTGAAAATAATTTCTCTTTGCCATGATAACTTTAGATGTTTGCAGACATTTAAATGATTCTCTAAGTCTCCTCATCTTTCACTGATTTCAGTTATTTGAGTGCCTACTGTATGCCAGGCACTGGATTAGAGCCAAGTATGAAAGGTAAGAGACATGGGCTCTGCTATTCTGTAGCATTGAGTGTTACAGAAATGTTACTGCCTTGGAAGAAAAGTTATGACCAACCTAGATAGCATATTGAAAAGCAGAGACATTACTTTGCCAACAAAGGTCTGTCTAGTCAAGGCTATGGTTTTTCCAGTGGTCATGTATGGATGTGAGAGTTGGACTGTGAAGAAAGCTGAGCACTGAAGAATTGATGCTTTTGAACTGTGGTGTTGGAGAAGACTCTTGAGAGTCCCTTGGACTGCAAGGAGATCCAACCAGTCCATTCTAAAGGAGATCAGCCCTGGGATTTCTTTGGAAGGAATGATGCTAAAGCTGAAACTCCAGTACTTTGGCCACCTCATGCGAAGAGTTGACTCATTGGAAAAGACTCTGATGCTGGGAGGGATTGGGGGCAAGAGGAGAAGGGGACGACAGAGGATGAGATGGCTGGATGGCATCACTGACTCGATGGACGTGAGTCTGGGTGAACTCCGGGAGTTGGTGATGGACAGGGAGGCCTGGCATGCTGTGATTCATGGGGTCGCAAAGAGTCGGACACGACTGAGTGACTGAACTGAACTTGACTCCTCTGAGGTCATTATTCTGATTAAGACTCTGATGATCCAGCCATGCAAAGAAAGTGATTAGTAGGAGTATTAACTGGTCAAATGTAAGGAACTTAGTTGAAATCCAAGAAAGTTTGTGAAAGAAGATGAATGAGGACAGGCAACTTTTAAAATAGTGAGATGACATGAATACAGAAATATCAGTGGGACAGACTAGACAGTCATGAAACAGTTATTAGCCAACGTGAGAATTTAGTTTGTAATATAGATAATATTGGGCTTCCCTGGTAGTGATTAAAGAATCTGCCTGCCAATGCAGGAGATCTGGGTTCGATCCCTGGACCTGGAAGATCCTCTGGAGAAGAGCCTGGCTATCGACTCCAGTATTCTTGCCCCCAGAATTCCAGGGACAGAGGACCCTGGTGGGCTGCAGTCCATGGGGTCACAAAGAGTTTGACGTGACTGAGCAAGTGAGCATGAGCAACACTATATATGAGAGTCACACATTTATTTATTGGAAAATAATGCTTTGATATTAGATACTCAATTACTCAACATTTTATAATTCTAGGAACATCCTGTACAATTTCATAGCTTTGGACCTTTACCCCTCTCACTGGGAGTCCCCTCTCACCTGGAAAAGTCGTATCCCCCCTTCCATACTCTGTCCTGAAATCTTCATTGGCATTGCCAGGCAGCAACGGGCATACTCTCTTTGGACCTTCTCTGTACCTTGTTGAAACTGGACCACACCTGAAGCAAGCTATCACACTGCATCCATGTGTTCATTTCTGGGTTTTTACATCCTACCTGGAGAGCAACACATTATAGTTACCTCTTTATATGCAGTACCCAGCTCAGTGTTAGGCATAGAGGAGAAGCTCTGTAGATGTAAAAATGTCCTTTTGAAGGAAAAAATGGTGGAAAATTATTCAGGTGGGTACAGAGTAGGCTTCCCTGGTGGTTCAGATGGCAAAGAATCAACCTGCTGTGCAAGAGACCCGGGTACAATCCTGGTTTGGGAAGATCCCCTGGAGAAGGGAATGGCTGCCCACTCCAGTATTCTTGCCTGGGGAATTCCATGGAAAGAGGAGCCTGGCAGTCTATGGTTGACTCATGGGGTTGAAAAGAGTTGAACACAACCAAAGGACTAACACATACACACATAGAGTGGGTTATGAGGGGGTGGGCCAAAACTGAAGGACACTTAGAGTTGACCTAGAAATAGAGGTAAGAGAACACAGATTGTAGTGGGGCTTGGAGAGCTCTGTCCAGCACCAGGGACTTTTCCTTGATTTTGGTGGGCTTTTCTTCCCCTGGTGTCTCAGTCGGGGAAAAAAAAAAAAAATCTGCCTGCAATGCAGGAGACCTGGGTTTGATCCCTGGGTGGGGAAGATCCCCTGGAGAAGGGAATGGCAACCCACTCCAGTATTCTTGCCTGGAGAATCGCATAGACAGATGAGGCTGGTGGGCTACAGTCCATGGGGTCGCAAAGAGATACAGCTGAGCGACTAACACCTCTTCCCCGTACATACCTACCTGTGTGCCAGGAAAATGTGCAAGGAAAATATTTGGCTCCTTCTTACCTCTTTACCACAGCTGTCTTTGAGCAACATAAGGCATCACAGTGCAATTTCTAAAGGTCTGGGCTCTATGATCTTTGCTTCTCTCAGTGGAGGACAAACAAGGACAGAGATCAGAGACAAAGAGCTGAGTCTGGGACTCAGGGCTAGACTGATACCTGGCGTGGCACAGGGCTTTTCCTCCTGCTGTGGGATAGGTGAGCCAGAGGAGAAGAGCACAGGAGAATTATGTGGGGCTGAATCTCCTCACTTCCTACTGAATGATTGGCTGCTTTTGTGGTCTGTTTCTGGAGAGTTCCCCCCTTGAGGGTTCGGGCAGTGACCTGCTCTGCCACATCCACCCACTGGGAGCAGAGCTGGAGCCACATGTGGGGTCTGCTATCCCCTCATCCCCAAGTCCTACAACCCCATACCTCAGCCCTCATTAGCCCCTTTTCTTCCTGAAGCAGTTTTTCTCTTCGGGTGTGGCCTCTAGGGTACCCAGCTTCCCTTAGGGAGCATCTTACTCCACCTCCAGTTCAATTGCAAGTCTAAAGATTAAGAAACATCTTGGGTGAAGCCTTCTTCAAGATCCTGGGGACACCTGAGGACCACGCTTTGGAACAGATATGAAACCAGTAGAGGGATTTCCCTGGTGGTCCAATGGCTAAGACTCCATGCTCCCAATGCGGGGTGCCTGAATTCAATCTCTGGTCAGGGAGCTAGAGCCCACATGCTGCAAACTGAGTTCACATGACCAACTAAAAGATCTCATGAGCTGCAACTGAGAGTTTGCATGTTGCAGCTACAGATTCCGCATGCTTCAACAAAAATCAAAGATCCCATGTGCTGCAACTAAGATTTAGTTCAGTTCATTTCAGTTCAGTCGCTCAGTCATGTCCTACTCTTTATGACCCCATGAATTGCAGCATGCCAGGCTTCCCTGTTGATCACCAGCTCCCGGAGTTCACCCAAACTCATGTCCATTGAGTCCGTGATGCCATCCAGCCATTTCATCCTCTGTCATCCCCTTCTCCTCCTGCCCCCAATCCCTCCCAGCATCAGAGTCTTTTCCAATGATACAACTCTTCCTATGAGGTGGCTAAAGTACTGGAGTTTCAGCTTTAGCATCAGTCCTTCCAAAGAACACCCAGGACTGATCTCCTTTAGAATGGGCTAGTTGGATCTCCTTGCAGTCCAGGGGACTCTCAAGAGTCTTCTCTAACACCACAGTTCAAAAGCATCAATTCTTCAGTGCTCAGCTTTCTTCACAGTCCAACTTTCACATCCATACATGACCACTGGAAAAACCATAGCCTTGACTAGATGGACCTGAGAGAGTCATTTCCTAGGCAGGTTGATACGGAGTCTAGGGGTCCCCAAGGAGAGAGGGGTCTGGAATTCTCAAGGAGGAAGAAAGGACAAACTTTTTTTCTTTCTCCACATTCCTTAGGATTATATAACAATAATGTATCCTGCCTAAGGACAGTCTTTGGATTCAACCTTCCGTTATCTTAAAATGTTAATTATGGGAGTAGACCTGGTCTTTACAAGGATGTATCTTGCCTGAAGACAGTGTTATCTTAAAATGTAAATTATGGGAGTAGGTCTGATGAGGTCTTTACAACCTCCAGATATTCTTTGGATTATATAACTTCATTGTTAACACTAGCAAGCGGGTACTCTTTCTACCCCCTTCTTATGCCTATGTCAGAAGCTTTCTCTATCTCCTTTATACTTAAATAAAACTCTATTACACAAAAGCTCTGAGCAATCAAGCCTCGTCTCTGGCCCCGGATTGAATTCTTCTCCTCCGGGGGCCGAGAATCCCGGTGTCTTCGCGTGATTCAACCACAGACCTTTCAGACATTTGTTGGCAAAGTCACATCTCTGCTTTCTAATATGCTGTCTAGATTGGTCATAATTTCCCTTCCAAGGAGTAAGCGTCTTTTAATTTCATTGCTGCAATCACCATCTGCAGTGATTTTGGAGCCCAGAAAAATAAAGTCTGACATTGTTTCAACAGTTTCCCCATCTATTTCCCATGAAGTGATGGGACCAGATGCCATGATCTTACTTTTCTGAAAGTTGAGCTTTAAGCCAACTTTTTCACTCTCCTCTTTCACTTTCATCAAGAGGCTTTTTAGTTCTTCAGTTTCTGCCATAAGGGTGGTGTAATCTGCATATCTGAGGTTATTGATGTTTATCCCACCCAGCGTTTCTCATGATGTACTCTGCATAGAAGTTAAATAAGCAGGGTGACAATATACAGCCTTGATGTACTCCTTTTCCTATTTGGAACCAGTCTGTTGTTCCATGTCCACTTCTAACTGTTGCTTCCTGACCTACATATAGGTTTCTCAAGAGGCAGGTCAGATGGTCTCGTATTCCCATCTCTTTCAGAATTTTCCACAGTTTATTGTGATCCACACAGTCAAAGGCTTTGGCATAGTCAATAAAGCAGAAAGAGATGCTTTTCTGGAACTCTCTTGCTTTTTCGATGATCCAGCAGATGTTGGCAATTTGATCTCCGGTTCCTCTGCCTTTTCTAAATCCAGCTTCAATATCTGGAAGTTCATGGTTCACATATTGCTGAAGCCTGGCTTGGAGAATTTTGAGCATTACCTTACTAGCATGTGAGATGAGTGCAATTGTGCAGTAGTTTGAGCATTCTTTGGCACTGCCTTTCTTTGGGATTGGAATGAAAACTGACCTTTTCCAGTCCTGTGGCCACTGCTGAGTTTTCCAAATTTGCTGGCATAGTGAGTGCAGCACTTTCACAGCATCATCTTTCAGGATTTGGAATCGCTCAACTGGAATTCCATCACCTCCACTAGCTTTGTTCATAGTGATGCTTTCTAAGGCCCACTTGACTTCACATTCCAGGATGTCTGGCTCTAGGTCAGTGATCACACCTTCGTGATTATCTGGGTCATAAAGATCTTTTTTATACAGTTCTGTGTATTCTTGCCACCTCTTCTTAATATCTTCTGCTTCTGTTAGGTCCATACCATTTCTGTCCTTTATCGAGCCCATCTTTGCGTGAAATATTCCCTTGGTATCTCTAATTTTCTTGAAGAGATCTCTAGTTTTTCCCATTCTGTTGTTTTCCTCGAGGAAGGCTTTCTTATCTCTCCTTGTTATTCTTTGGAACTCTGCATTCAAATGGGAATATCTTTCCTTTTCTCCTTTGCTTTTCGCTTCTCTTCTTTTCACAACTATTTGGGTGCAGCCAAAAAGTAAAAAAAAAAAAGCAGTGGACAGGAGGACAAGCTTTCAAGGGTCACTGCAGTAACAGGACAATGACCTTGACCATTCCCAGGCCCAAACAGGCATGAGGCAACTTGATACTGTGTGTCTGGAGAGTGAAGTCAGAAGTCAGGGGTCACTGAGTGATGGGATGTCAGGACCTTCACAGAGCCCTGTGGTCTGCTTTGTAGTCGGCCTAGCAGATGTCCCCTGTTCATTCAACTTATAAACCCTTTTAAAGCCCCTTCCTTTTTAAAAAACTTTTTATTTGATATTGGAGTATACCCGATTAACAATGTGGTGATACTTTCAAGTGGACAGTGAAGGGATTCAGCCATAGATAAACACGTATCCATCCTCCTCCAAACTGCCCTCCTATGCAGGCTGCCACATGGCACTGAGAGGGGTTCCCTGGAGCACCTTCCATTTTTGATAATGTGATAAACAAGTCAGAGTAAGCCTCATGGGATTTCCTTGTGCTTGTACAATCCATTGAGGTTATCCAAGGAGACAAATGATAAATAAACAGGTAAATAGAAAATAATATATATAGATAATGATGTAATTACGTAAATAGATAATGATGTATATGATTTAAAATATTAATGAAGTAGGGCTATGGGCTAGAGTGAGCCTGAGGCTTCTCAGAGGAGGTGACATTTGGAGCTAAGATGGAAATATTCATAAAAGACCTGGAGCCAGGCAAAAGGCAAGGAGGAAAAAGCATACTTGGCACTCTCGGGAGAGGAAAGCACATGTGCAAAAGCCCTGAGACAGCAACTGGCTTGATATTTTTGTCACAGGCCAGTGTTTCAGAAGCCAACATGGAAAATATGTGAGATGCGTGTGGCCAAATGTTAGGGCTGTGGTCATTCAGAGCTTTATAGACCCATTTCAGAAGTTAGGGTTTTAATCTTAGAGAGATAGGAAGACACTGCAATGCTTTGTAGCAAAAATGATGTGATGTGATGTTCTTTTTTGATTTCTAAATTTTCTCTGGCTGCTGTGTAGAGATTGGGCTGTAGGTGGGCCAGACTCGAATTAGGGAGACCAATGAAGAGACATGGAGACCATCTAGGGGAGCGATGGCAACAATTACCATTACTCTTTAGGAGGTTTTTATTCTGATCAGTCTATCTGTCATATATTTTCAGTTAGTTTAATTCTCACCTGATCATCCCAAAGGGA
Organism: Bos grunniens; assembly: GCF_055505025.1. Lineage (NCBI taxonomy): Eukaryota > Metazoa > Chordata > Mammalia > Artiodactyla > Bovidae > Bos > Bos grunniens. Next base: position 13,695,949 of record NC_141171.1, read on the forward strand.
GCACAAAAAATTTTCCAAGATTATGAAATGCCTTGTTGTTGTTTAATTGCTCAGTCAGGCCCAATTCTTTTGTGACTCCAGGGACCGTAGCACGCCAGGCTCCACTGTCCTCCACTATCAGAATTTGCTCAAATTCATGTCCATTGAGTCAGTGACACTGTCCAACCATCTCATGCTCTGCTGCCTTCTTCTCCTTTTGCCTTTAATTTTTTGCATCAGGGTCTGTTCCCATGAGTCGACTCCTCACATCATCTGGCCAAAGTATTGGAGCTTCACCTTCAGTAACAGAGGAGGAGATGGCAACCCACTCCAGTGTTCTTGCCTAGAGAACCCCTTGAACAGTATGAAATGCCTAGGTCACAGGAAAATGCCAACCACCTACAGAAAAAGATGGAAGTGCCAACTGACCAACCTGTCACCCCATAGTAACCTTTCTCTTCCTTCTAGCTCTGATATCAGGTTTTCATGGTGGGAAACAATGCACCTTTTTAATTACTATTTTGTTTTTGGCTGTACTGGGTCTTTGTTGCTGTGTGCGGATTTCTCTAGTTGCAGTGAGCAGAGGCTACTGTCTAGTCACAGTGTGCGGGCTTCTCATTTCAGGGGCTCCTCTTATTGTAGATCACAGGCTCTATGACACACAGGCTTCAGTAGCTGCAGCACGTGAGCTCAGTAGTGTGGTGCATGGCCTTAGTTGCTCCTTGGCATGTGGAATCTTCCCAGATCAAGTATTGAACTCGTGTCCCCTGCATTGGCAGATGGATTCTTAACCATTGGACCATGAGGGAAGTCCACAATGCATCTTTAAAGAGGTCCATTGGCGTTGTGTGAGTCTGGAGGTCCATGGGGTGAATGGGAAGAACTGCTGGGAGCAGTATTTCCTCCTCATCAAGACAAACAGGACAGCTGGGACAGACAGATGCTATGGTAACAATATGCAAGATTTCTGCTCTGAGAACTGCAGTTGTGTTCTTTGTTTTGACAGGGGTCCAAGGAGTCTCCCTCAGAGTTCTGCTTTTCTCCCACACCTATTTGAGCTCCCATAGGTGTCTCAGCTATGAGCAGCAAGTGGGTGCCTCTCAAGTGTCCTCTAAGTGTTCCAAAAAGATGGTGAATGTGATAATTAGAATGAAGACAAGGAGGACAGCAACTGTGTTATGAACCTTTGTGGAGGGCATCCTATGTCCCAAGTCAGAGCTTATATAGCTTGTTTCATTTCATCTGCATAATCACCCTCAAAATCTAGGTGCATGCTCTGTTATTGTTATTGTTAAACTTTTTCTTGGAGTATAGTTATTTACAATGTTGTGTTGATTTCTGCTGTGCAGCAAAGTGATTCAACTATACATATACATATATCCACTCTTTTAGATTTTTTTCTCATTTGGGTCCACAGAGCACTGAGTAGAGTTCCCTGTGTTTTGCAGTAGGTTCTCTATTTTAAACAGAGTATCAGTAGTGTATATGTAGCAATACCAGTCTCCCAATTCATCTTATCCTTTCTCCCCTTGATATCCATAAGTTTGTTCTGTGACTTTATCTCTGCTCTGAAAATAACTTCATTTTTAAAAGATTCCATGTATAAGTGATATTATGATCCTATTTTTCTGCTTTATTATTATTTTATAGAAAAGAGAAGGAGCTATGAATTTTTATGTAATTTGTACAAGTCATGAAGTAGAAAGGTGTGAAGCCAAGTTTAAATCAGGCCATCTGACTCCAAACACAGGGCAACTGAATGGTATTCTCCCTCTGTCAACTAGACATTTCACTTCCTGGACACTCCAGGAAGAGATTGCCTGCTCACTCTGCTTTCCCTTTGGGGGTTCCGGGGAGACTACAGTGGGGAGCAGTGGATGGCACCTGATGCATCAACTAAAGAGGAATTGCTGTGATCACAGGCAGAGAGCATGGGAAGAGTTGTTCAGTTGACAAAAATTGAGTTTATTATGGATGGGAAGAAGTTTTTGTTTATTTTGTGTGCAAGAATCCTGGTCATTTTATAGCTGACTAAAGTTATAAATGTAGATCTGTTTTAAAAAAGGTTTAAAACTTCTGTAGGTGGTAAACCCATGTTCATAGCAGCATTATTCAGAGTAGCCAAAAGATGGAAAGAACCCAACTGTCCATAAACATATGAATGGACAAAGAAAATGTGTAATGTACATACCATGGATATTCATTGGAAGGACTGAAGCTTCAATACTTTGGCCACCAGATGCAAAGAGCCAATTCATTGGAAAAGACCCTGATTCTGGGAAAGATTGAAGGCAGGAAGAGAAAGGGTTGACAGAGAATGAGATAGTTGGATGGTATCATTGACTCAATGGAGTCAATGAGCAAATTCTGGGAGACAGTGAAGGACAGGGAAGCCTGGCATGCTGCAATCCATGGGGTCACAAGAAGTCAGACATGACTGGGTAACTGAACAACAACAAGACACACACACACACCCACACACACAACTATTTTTTTGTTGAGATTCCATTTCACTTTCATAGTATTGTAACGGTTGTATTGTAGTGTCTGTGTCTTGCATGTCATCTAGTTGGTGCAACTGTTTGGTGTTTGTGTATATCCCGTTTTACGTGTGTGTGTGTGTGTTTTGTTGGCTGTTAGAATCTCAACTGTCTCACCTTTAAAATGGGAATAGATTCATTCCTATTGGAAAGATTATATGAGATAACAAAGAGCAGTTAGCATAGGCTTACCATAAAATAAGCACTCAAACATCAATTATATTTTCATATGTATTCAATCATACTTTATCCAATTTAAAAAACACTGATGGTGGTACAAACATATACACAACACAAATCCACAGTGAAACACATAGAAATAAAGTGAACAATCAGGAGTTTAAACATGCTATGCCAACATTGGAGATAACAAAGCTATAGTAAATTTCAAATTGAAGTTTTGAACTCACCAGTGTGGAAGTAAGAAGACCAAAGACATAATTTTTTGGATAGCAGATGGGGCAGAAATTACTGGGAGATTGTTTGAATGTGGATTAAAACCTGGAAGAGGGAATTCCCTGGTGGTCCAGTGGTTGGGACTCATCACTTTCACTGCCATGGCTCAGGTTCAATCCCTGGTCAGGGAACTAAGATCCTGCAAGCCATGAGACACAGCCAAAAAAACAAACAAGCAAGCAAACAAACAAAAAAAACTAAGAGAGGAAAAAAAAATCACAGATCTTACAAGATTGGGTGAAAAAAACAAGATGATTTGAGATATGCAAGAGTAATTCTTTCCTTTTTTGTTGGCTGGGCTTGGTCTTTTTTGCTGCACGTGAGCTTTTCTCTAGTTGCAGCAAGCGGAGGCTACTCTCTAGTTGCAGTGCTCAGGCTTCTTTTGTTTTGGAGCACAGGCTCTAGGGCATCTGGGCTTGAAAGTAGTAATGATGCATGGGCTGAGTTGCCCCATGGCTTGTGGGATCTTAGTTCCTGGGCCAGAAATTAAACCCATGTCCCCTGCATTGCAAGGTGGATTCTTAACCACTGGTCCACCAGGGAAGTTCCAAGAGTAAGAATGTCATCACCGACTCAATGGACATGAGTTTGAGCAAACTCTGGGAGATAGTGGAGGACAGGGAAGCCTGGTGTGCTGCAGTTCATGAGGTCGCAAAGAGTCAGATAGGACTTGATGACTGAACAACAACAACCCACAGAACCTCTTAGTCCTGAAGCCATTGGAATTATCACAAACAAGAGGTTGTTCTGTTGAGGAGCCTTCTGAAGGCTCCCTTCACATCCTTGTTCCTCAGGCTGTAGATGAAGGGGTTCAACATGGGGGTCACCACGCTGTACATCACGGAGGCCACTGAGACTTTCTGGGGGGAGTGAGTCACTGCAGAAGTGAAATGGACCCCCACACCTGTCCCATAAAATAAAGAAACGACTGAGAGGTGAGACCCACAGGTGGAAAATGCTTTTTGCTTTCCCCCAGATGAGGACATCTTCCTTATGGATGCAGCAATTTGTGAGTAGGAGAAAAGAATCCCAATGAGGGGGAAAACACCCAGAACACCAGTCATAAAATATATCAAAGTCCAGTTCAGGAAGGTATCAGAGCAGGCCAATTCAAGAATATGTGTCAGTTCACAGAAGAAATGTGGAATTTCAGGATCTCTACAGAAGGTCAGGTGCTTCATCAGACAAATGTGAAGGAGGGATGTCAGGACACCAATGAGCCAGGTAATAAAAACCAGCCAACCACAGAGGTGTGGGTTCATGATGACCGTGTAATGCAGAGGGTGACAGATGGCCACAAATCGGTCATAGGCCATGGAAGTCAGGAGCAGAGTGTCCAGGATAGGAAAAAGCATGGAAAAATACACCTGAGTGAGGCAGTCCATGTAGGAGATGGCTTTGTTCTCTGTGTGGATGCTCAGTAGCATCTTGGGGACTATGCTGGTGCTGAAACAGATGTCAACCAAGGACAGGTTTGAGAGGAAGAAGTACATGGGGGTGTGGAGGTGGGAGTCAAAAATGATGGCCAAGATGATGAGCAGGTTGCCAAGCACAGTGACCAAGTACATGGACAGGAACAGCCCAAATATGAGGGGCTGCAGTTCTGGGTCCTCAGAGAACCCAAGGAGAATAAACTCTGAAACTCCTGTTCTGTTTCCTGCTTCCATGTAGCTGATATATCTATGAAGGAAGAGACAAGAGCAGCAGGAATTAGCAGCAAACTGGCATCCTCCACATATTAGAAATATTGATCATGACTTTCACTCAAGTTTTAATGTTTATGAAGTTTGCCATTTTGTCTAAGCATTGGAGCTTTGTTCACTCAAAAGTGAAAACCTGTTTTTATCTTATAGCTTATCCTAATTTCTTGTATTAAGTATCCATTTTATGACAACAAAATGAAAATAGAATCCTATAAAATGGAATCTGGCATTCCTGACCACTTCTCTGACGGATCTGTTTTATAACAACCCTGTCAGACGGTTATGGATTTCACAATGGGGACAAATCAACACGATAGAAATAATGTTGCTTCTGTGGGATTGAAATCCTGCACATTTGGGATCCTGCCAAAAGTGCAGGACTTCAGTCTAAAGACTAGGGAGCATCAGGGCTTCCCTGTGGCTCAGTGGTAAAGAATCCACCTGCCAACACAGGAGACATGGGTTTGATTCCTGGTCTGGGAAGATCCCACATGCCACAGAGCAACTAAGCTCCAGCACCGCAACTACTGAGCCTGTGCTCTAGAGCCCAGGAGCTGCAACTACTGAGACCTGGGTATCCTAGAGCCCATGCTCTGCAACAAGAGAAGCCACTGCAAGGAGAAGCCCATGCACTGCAACTAGAGAGTAGCCCCAGCTCACCATAACAGAAAAGCCTGCACATAGCAGCAAAGACCCAGCACAACCAGAAATAAAAATATAAAGACTAGGGAACATCAGACAAACTCAAGTCGAAGGACATTTTACACCATGCCTGACCTGCCCCTTTCAAAAATGTAAATGCCAACAAATTCAAATAAATTCTAGCAATTGTTCTGGATTAAAGGAGATTAAAAAGACATGTCAGCTGAATGTAATCATAGATGTTCTTTTGCTGCAGATGGAATTATCAGGATAACTGTCAACATAGACATGAGTTCTGTAAATTTAATAATAGTATATAAATTTTAATTTTATTATTTTGATAATTGGACTATGGCTGTGTGAGGCAATGCCCTTGTTTCTAGTGAATTTTGAAGACTTAGAGATAAAGAGATCCCATATGTACAGTTCTATTTTCTCTTAAGTGGTTCTGAAAATTTTCACCAAGAGACACAGGCACACACACACACTTACAAAAGGAAGAAGGAAAAGTGGATTAAAAAAAGTAAAGATGTTAAAGTGTTAAAATTGGGGAGATCTAATAGAAGATATACATAAGAACTATTTGTTCTTTTAACCTTTCTGTAAATCTGAAATGAGGTTAAAATCAAAAGTTAAAAAGTATCCCCTTCACATTATGCCCAGTAGTACAGGGCAGAAAAACAAGAAGAAAACCCTTTGTGAGATGCTGTCAGAAAAGAGTTAGACTCCCTGGTAGCTCAGATGGTAAAGAATCTGCCTGCAATGCAGGAGACTAGGCTTCAATCTCTGGGTGGGGAAGATCCCCTAGAGAAGGGAATGGAATGGCAACCCACTCCAGTATTCTTGCCTGGAGAATTTCATGGACAGAGGAGCCTGTCAGGCTATAGTCCAAGGGGTTGAAAACAGTCAGACACAACTGAGCAACTAACACTTTCACTTTTCAAAGAACACTGCAGCTGGGGTCACCACTCACAGATTTTGGAGCCCACAGTCACACTGTCCTAGAAACCTCAGCCTGAGGAACTTAGTCTAAAATGGTCCCCGATGAACAGTACCCTAGGTCCCAAGCAGAAGCAAACACATCTCTGGAAGGTGCTTTCATCCCAGGATCTTCTCCTCAATGTCCAGAAGGGAGACAGTTTTGCAGTATCCAGAAGGGAGAAGGTCTGCAGTTTTTCTTTCTTTTAACACTCTTTCCAGGTTTTCCTGTACACGTTGCTCCTCCCAACCTCCCAGTCTTATTTAGCATCATACCAGCCTTTCACTCTCAAAGCCCCCAACATGTTTGCCTTTAGGAGTCCTAAAAACGCTAGGATTCTTCCCCCAACCATGCCTGTGGAAGTGCTGCCCTCTCTGATGAAATCCTCCTCCCTGCTTTGGTCATCTTGTGGTGACTCCTGTCCTCATCTCTAAGATGAACCCTCCCTGCCCACCAACTGCAGTTCACTAATCCATGCCTTTAGAACCCTTTCTACTTTTCTCCACTAAACAAATCATAGTTATGTTTTTGCATTTACTTATGGAATTAATTGAGCTGTCCCTCTTACTGAATCATAAATCACGCAAGTTCAGATAACACATTACTCACCTTTGTATCCCCAGGGCTGTGTTATCAAAGAATATGGAAAGCTGAATGAAGGTTGAAAACAGATATCATTAAATGTAACAGAAATGGGAAATCTACAAGTTAACCTCACACTGACTGTAGCTGCACCAAGGTAAGAAAGGAGTAGTGGACACCTTACCTTTGACAAAGGAGGCAAGAATATGCAATGGAGAAAAGACAGTCTCTTTAACAAGTGGTGCTGGGAAAACTGGTCAACCACTTATAAAAGAATGAAACTAGAACACTTTCTAACACCATACACAAAAATAAACTCAAAATGGATTAAAGATCTCAACGTAAGACCAGAAACTATAAAACTCCTAGAGGAGAACATAGGCAAAACACTCTCTGACATACATCACAGCAAGATCCTCTATGACCCACCTCCCAGAATATTGGAAATAAAAGCAAAAATAAACAAATGGGACCTAATTAAACTTAAAAGCTTCTGCACAACAAAGGAAACTATAAGCAAGGTGAAAAGACAGCCTTCAGAATGGGAGAAAATAATAGCAAATGAAGCAACTGACAAACAACTAATCTCAAAAATATATAAGCAACTCCTACAGCTCAATTCCAGAAAAATAAATGACCCAATCAAAAAATGGGCCAAAGAACTAGACATTTCTCCAAAAAAGACATACAGATGGCTAACAAACACATGAAAAGATGCTCAACATCACTCATTATCAGAGAAATGCAAATCAAAACCACAATGAGGTACCATTTCATGCCAGTCAGAATGGCTGTGATCCAAAAGCCTACAAGCAATAAATGCTGGAGAGGGTGTGGAGAAAAGGGAACCCTCTTACACTGTTGGTGGGAATGCAAACTAGTACAGCCACTATGGAGAACAGTGTGGAGATTCCTTAAAAAACTGGAAATAGAACTTCCATGCTAATGCTAAGTCACTTCAGTCGTGCCTGACTCTGTGTGACCCCATAGACGGCAGCCCACCAGGCTCTGCTGTCCCTGGGATTCTCCAGGCAAGAATACTGGAATGGGTTGCCATTTCCTTCTCCAATATATGAAAGAGAAAAGTGAAAGTGAAGTCGCTCAGTCGTGTCCGACTCTTAGCGACCCCATGGACTGCAGTCTACCAGGCTCCTGTGTCCATGGATTTTCCAGGCAAGAGTACTGGAGTGGGGTGCCATTGCCTTCTCCGAGAACTGCCATATGACCCAGCAATCCCACTTCTGGGCATACACTGAAGAAATCAGAATTGAAAGAGACACGTGTACCCCAATGTTCATCGCAGCACTGTTTATAATAGCCAGGACATGGAAGCAATCTAGATGTCCATCAGCAGACGAATGGATAAGAAAGCTGTGGTACATATACACAATGGAGTATTACTCAGCCATTAAAAAGAATACATTTGAATCAGTTCTAATGAGGTGGATGAAACTGGAGCCTATTATACAGAGTGAAGTAAGCCAGAAGGAAAAACACCAATACAGTATGCTAACACATATATATGGAATTTAGAAAGATGGTAACAATAACCCTGTATGGGAGACAGCAAAAGAGACACAGATGTATAGAACAGTCTTTTGGACTCTGTGAGAGAGGGAGAGGGTGGGATGATTTGGGAGAATGGCATTGAAACATGTATAATATCATATAAGAAATGAATCGCCAGTCCGGGTTCGATGCAGGATACTGGTTGCTTGGGGCTGGTGCACTGGGACGACCCAGAGGGATGGTATGGGGAGGGAGGTCCGAGGGGGGTTCAGGATGGGGAGCACGTGTACACCTGTGGCAGATTCATGTTGATGTATGGCAAAACAAATACAATATTGTAAAGTGATTGGTCTCCAGTTAAAGTAAATAAATTTAAATTAAAAAAAGGAGTAGTATGAAGTTATCTGATAAAACCACAACAATATTGTAATTATCCTCCAATTAAAATAAATACATTAAAAATTAATCTGAAAAAATCCAACATAGCCCATTATGAATTAATATCAATCTGACAAGTGCAAAAAATATTTAATATTAGTAAGTCAGATAACAACATATTTATGTCAATAGATCAATGCACAAAATAATGATAAGTTTCAAACCAAGTTTCATTTAACAAAATTTAAGTCATTGATGGGAAGGGAACAGAGCAAAACTTCAGTCACCTAAGAACAGAAGAGTACTGCCCACAGATGATAAAGTACAGCTATGTTAACCGAGTGTGAAAGAAAGTGAAAGTGTTAGTCGCTCAGTCACGTCTGACTCTTTGCGACCCCATGGATCATAGCCAGCCAAGCTCCTCTGTCCTTGGAATTCTCCAGGCAGGAATACTGGAGTGAGTTGCCATCCCTTCTCCAGAGGATCTTCCTGACCCAGGGATCGAAACTGGGTCTCTTGTATTGCAGGCAGATTCTTTACTGTTTGGGCCACCATGGAAGTCTGAGAGTCATCATTAAAACTTAAAAAAACCAAAACCAACCAATAAAATGCAGAAAGGGGAAACTGTGCCAGCTGTTATAACTATTTAACATTGTTTCTATTAATTCAAAAGAAACACCATAAAAAAGTAAACAAGGTTTAATATTAGGAAATGAAAACAAAATTGGTCACTATCAGTTGCTGATATGATATGAGACACCAAAGAAGGTTAATTTAAATAGAATTTGAACTAATCAGTGTCATCAGCTTTCTCGGATTTTCAAATAATCATTACAAAAGATAAGAGAAAAAGAGGGACTGTTCATAATTGCAGTGACATATAGGCACACCTGGCACAGAAAGGGGGTTTGATGCATATTTGTTGAACCAAAGAGTGTATGCTGCTGCTGCTGTTTAGTCGCTCAGTCGTGTCCGACTCTTTGTGACCCCTTGGACAGTAACCCACCAGGCTCCTCTGCCCATGGAATTTCCCAGGCAAGAATACTGGAGTGGGTTACCATTCCCTTCTCCAGGGGATCTTCCCAACCCAGAGAATGAATGTAGGTCTCCTGTGTCTCCTGCATTGGGATTCTTTACCACTGAGCTACCTGGGAAGCCCTAAAGAGTGTACACAACCTAGTAGAAAGCAAGTGACCATGGGGGTGAGGTAGAGAAGCAGATATTTGCTGAAGCAGAGATTCTTCAATGAGAGCCTACATCAGAATCACCTGGAGGCCTTGTTAAAATGGACTGTTGGGTCCCTTCCCATGAGTTCCTGTCGTTATGATTGAGCAGGATCTGAGAGTGCATTTCTGTCATATTCCTGGGGATATTCTGCTCCTCTAGGAGCCCCACTTTCAGAACTACTGTGAGTGAAAGTCACAACCCCATGGACTATACGGTCATGGAATTCTCCAGGCCAGAATTCTGGAGTGGGTAGCCTTTCCCTTCTCCAGGGGATCTTTGTAACCCAGGGATAGAACCCAGGGATTGAACCTAGGTCTCCTGCATTGTAGGTGGATTTTTTACCAGCTAAGCCACAAGGGCTTCCCTGGTGGCTCAGACGGTAAAGTGTCTGCCTGCAATGCAGGAGACCTGGGTTTGATCCCGGGGTCAGGAAGATGCCCTGGAGAAGGAAATGACAACCCACTCCAGTACTCTTGCCTGGAAAATTCCATGGATGGAGGAGCCGTGGGCTACAGTCCATGGGGTTGCAAAGAGTCAGACACGACTGAGCAACTTCACTTTAAGCCACAAGGGAAGCCCAAGAATACTGGAATAGGTAGCCTATCCCTTCTCCAGCAGATCTTCCCGACCCAGGGGTCAAACCGGGGTCTTCTGCATTGCAGGCAGATTCTTTACCAACTGAGCTATTAGGGAAGCCTGAGAGGTACTGTACTAGAGAAGAATAAGAAAGGTATTAGCAGGTGGATTGAAAACATTTATTACATCTGAGAGAGTGGCAATTCTTGATACTGAGAAAGTCACTAGTTTTTAGAGGGGCTGAGGCAGACAGAAAACAATTGTAATGGAATAAAATAAGACATAAATAGCTAGGAAAATAAATTCTAGAAATTTAACAGGAAACCATCTTGGGTTATTATCTATTATGTTACCTCCTTCTGGGAACCATCACTGTTTTGATTCTCCTTTTTATACACAGCACTCACTCATACAGCAAGATCTTCTTGGCTGGGATTGCTCAACAAAATGCTTGTGCAGCCTCTTCACCTCTGTCTCTTGGATGCTGAAGACAGATTCTCCCAGGGAGATGGAACCTGTCACAAAGCCATGACTGTGGGAGTTACCCATGTGGTCTCCTGGTCAGGCATCACTGAACTAGGGTGAGGCTGGTAGGGAGGTATTTACAGTTTCTCCAGCTCCTGGGGGAAGAATTCTCACCACTCATCATTAAATACATTGTTCCTTTGGTGCTCTGCTCTTCAAGTTATTCAGCTCCCTTTGGGTGGAGAGGAAATGGCAGAACAGAATGGTGTGTGCTTTAGGAAGGCAGCTTTGGGGCTAGATGGATCTCTCTCCCATTACCACCCTCTTCCTTCCTGGAAAAGCTTTCATCATTTTTGATTTGGTTTCGAGGTAAAGAAGTTACCCCTCAGGAATGTGTCTCTGATGTAAAGACTCATCTCCCTGTAGACACACCACTTAGGGTCACAAAGTAATACAGAAGAAAAGAGACACATCTGTCTCAGTGAATTCCTCATGACACTGGATATTTGTTATGTAGACAAGAGTCTTGTTTCAAGAGAGGGTCATCAACTGTGTTAAATGATGCTATGAGGTCGAGGAACAAAGGCTGAATGATTTAGTGACATGGAAACAGTGGCAAGAGCAATTTTGGTAGAGTGCTGGGGAGGGGTCTATTTGCAGAGCTTGGGAGTGATGTGGCAATGAGGAATTTGACCCTGTGAGTTTAAAACATTCTGCCAAGAATTTTGTTGGTGAAGGGAAAGAAAGAGACAATTATTTCTATGGTGTTTTTTTTTCTTTTTTTTCCATTTCAGACATGAGAAAATATTTAGATGGCAAAAGGAATGCTTCACTAGGCTGTAGCAAATTAAATTGGTACTGTGTCATTTAATGAAAATGATATCTGATATATTTCTAAATGAATGAATCATTTATTTTATAAATTATTCTTAGTTTTAAGTAATCGGTCATCTTTAATTAGTTGATCACAGAACTAGAACAGTGAAATCAAGGATGTGGTGTTATCACAAGTTTCATGGGTTAAAGTAACCTCCCATCACCAAGAATAACATCATAAAATTATCAGTTTTCTACTATGTATTGGGTTTTAGGATCTTTATTTTGTAAGATTTTAATGGAAGAACATGAATGAACGTATTGGCCAACCCAATATATATCACTTGACAAAGATATGTAAACTCAATGGTATAACCCAAGAGCCACTGGAACTAGAAATACAAGATGTCAATATTGTGTAGGGAATCTCTTCATTCCTTTCAGTAAATAGTCTTAGACAGCAGCAATTCCATTATGGCAAGATTCAAAAATATCCTTGCCATCACTCTGTATTTTTTTGTTTTGTTTTAAAATTTATTTATTTTGTTTTTGGTTCTGCTGGGTCTTTGTTGCTTTGGTGAGCAGGCCACTCTCTAGTTTCAGTCGTGCTCAGGCTTCTCAGTGAGGTGGCTTCTCTTGTTGCAGAACATGGACTCTAGGGCACGTGGGCTTCAGTGGTTGTGGCATACAGGCTTTGTTGCCCCAAGGCATGTGGGACCTTCCTGGATTGGAGATTGAACTAGTACCCCCCACATTAGCAGGCAAATTTTTTTTTACTTTAAAAAATTATTTTATTTTATTTTTTATTTTTTTAAGCAGGCAAATTCTTAACCACTGGACCACCAGGGAAGTCCCATACTTATTTTCTAAACTAGAAAAATAATTGTACTATAATTAAAATAATAATTTCAGTGTAATTACCAACTGCAGTGTACATGGTATCACTGTAACTTGTACTTTATATTCATGTAAAAACATTATAATGTTACATTATTGCATTAAAAGATCATTCATGGAGTGTGTAGCCCTTCACTACTAGTGAGTGAAATAACCAGCCAGAAAACACCTGTCAGGTGGTGGTAGGTGCTCCCAAGAAGTGTGACAAGTAATGCTTTTAATCAAATGCATTGGTAGTTTTGAATAACCTAAAAGGGTTATTGTTTCCAAAGGCCAGGACTTCCTTTCTTCTAGCTAATGTTGTATCCCTAAGGACAAAATCACTTCAAATGAAACATTATGAACAATGGAATGTATTTTAACCTATGGCTGGAAATTTTCTCCTGGCTTATTTCTTCAGCTTATTTCTTGCTGCTGCTAAGTCACTTTAGTCATGTCCGACTCTGTGCGACCCCATAGATGGCAGCCCACCAGGCTCCCCCGTCCCTGGGATTCTCCAGGCAAGAACACTGGAGTGGGTTGCCATTTCCTTCTCCAATGCATGAAAGTGAAAAGTGAAAGTGAAGTCACTCAGTCGTGTCCGACTCTCAGAGACCCCATGGACTGCAGCCTTCCAGGCTCCTCCGTCCATGGGATTTTCCAGGCGAGAGTACTGGAGTGGGTTGCCATTGCCTTCTCAGGGGATCTTCCCAAAACAGTGATAGAACCCACATCTCCTGCTTGGCAGGTGGATTCTTTATCATTGAATCATCTGGGAAGCCCATGTATTCACCATTATTTTTAGTAAAACTGCTCAAGTTTTAATACTTGTGGAACTTTGGAATGTCCACTGATGGGAGGTGCAAGCCAGGGTGCTGGGCATCAGATCCCCAGTCTGTATCATACCAGGTGTGTGACCTTAGAGAATTCATCTGACCTTCTTGTACCTCAATTAAAGTAGAGGATAAAGTGGTACCTGCTGCCTAGAGCTGTGGTAAGGATTAAATGAGGTACTATCAGGAAAGTGAATAAGAGTGCCTGATACTATTATATATTCAATAGCCATCGTTGTTGTCAGTCAAGAAGCAAGTTGTCCATTATTTAGAGACCAGAAGTGCTGAAATGCCAAGGGTACTGTGGTAGGGGGTTGGAACAGGGGAAAAAAGCATCTTAGAGCATCCCTGAGGGGATACAGCCAAGAGGAAGCCTCAGGAGCTGTTTCCTGGCCACATAGAGGTGGCCCTGGAAGTGTAGCCTCCAAGCTTCCCTTTTCCTTCCATCTCTCCACTCACCACAGGGTGGTGAGGGAGGCAGAAGCACTCAGTGAGAAAGTGCTTCTCCTTTTGGGATCTATGGCCACCACTCTGCTTAGACCTGCCAAATACTCTCTATTAAGGCAGAACCTGAGAAGCAGGACTTTGAGGCATTCAACATGCTGGTGGTGATTTGGGATTTACACTGAGGAGTGCAAGAAAGCAAAGTGCCAAACTAAGAGAAGGTATGATATTCAACTAGTTAACAATGCGGCATGGACATAGGCTTACCCAAGATCTGAAGGCTGCAGGTAATAATCCTCTAGTTTCTGGATCATTGGGAATACATGGGGTACATCAGGCAGCTGCTATCTGCCAAAGATACGGAAGTGTTATGGTGCACAGGGACGCTGCGCTTTTCCACACCAGATGAATGTCACTCAGGTTTGTTTGTTTCTAATCCCTTATGGCACGAAATGCCTAGTTAGAAAGAATAATCTAGAAATAAACTCACCAAAATGTTAACACTATTTACCAAATAGAAATGAGAGGAAAAGATGAGGTGGACACTTGACTTTTTTAAAAATGTGACTTGCAGGATCTTAGTTTCCCAAGCAGGGACTGTACATGATCCCTGGCAGTTAACGGGCTTCCCAGGTGGCACTAGTGGTAAAGAACCCACCTCCCAGTGCAGAAGACATAAGAGATGCGTGGTCAATCCCTGGGTCTGGAAGATCCCCTGGAGAAGGAAATGGAAACCCACTCCAGTATTCTTGCCTGGAGAATCCCATGAATCCCATGAATGAACAGAGGAGCCTGCTGGGTCCTCTGGGCTGCAAAGAGTTGGACATGACTGAAGTGACTTAGTGCACAAGCTTGCGTAACAGTTAAAGCACCGAGTCCTAGTCACGGGATTGCCAGGGAATTCCCTTGACTTTTACTTTAAAGTTTCTGTATTATTTGAAAAAAAAAAAAAGATTTTACCATATAGCATATAATATTTAATATTATATTGGTCAGTGACAGCAAACTAATAAAAAGAGGTGAAGAGAAAACAATAAAAGCATTTCACTACTTGAAATCACTTTGGATTTGAACAGTTTATCACCTAGAGCACGTAAAAATTTGAAAGTTTGTTGAAACACATTTTTTGAACAGAGGAGGGTTTGGCTGAATAGAAATGTTCTAAGCTTGGACCATTTTCTAAAAGAGGGAAAAGCATGAAGCAGTTATAAATCTGTAAATGGCTTCACTATGGTGATATGCATCTTCTGGCGATATGAAGCAAATGATAAAACATGTGAATCAATTCTTACATGAGAAAGTAATGACTGTTAAAAGCTTGGCTTAGCCCATGGAGAATGGAGTATTTTGAACTACCTTTATTTCCTTTCTTCATATCTTTATTAGACCCAATGGACTATAAGTCCATGGAATTCTCCAGGCCAGAATACTGAAGTGGGTAGCCTTTCTCTTCTCTGGGGGATCTTCCTGACCCAGGGATCAAACCCAGGTCTCCCGCATTGCAGGCAGATTTTTTTACCAGCTGAGCCACAAGGGAAGCCCAAGAATACTGGAGTGGGTAGCCTATCCTTTCTCCAGTGGATCTTCCTGACCCAGGAATTGAACCAGGGTCTCCTGCAATGCAGGCAGATTCTCTACCAATTGGGCTATCAGAGAAGCCCTTATTAGGCAAAACAGTGATTTATCTTTTTTTTTTTTTTCCTATTTCTAGCCACTATTTTTTTTTCTTTTTATTTTAATTGGAGGCTAATTACTTTAAATATTGTGGTGGTTTTTGCCATACATTCACATGAATCAGCCATGGATGTACATGTGTTCCCTATCCTGAACCCCCCTACCACCTCCCTCCCCATCCCACCCCTCTGGGTCATCCCAGGCACCAACCCAGAGCACTCTGCCTCATGCATCGAACCTGGAGTGGCGATCTATTTCATATATGTTAATATACATGTTTCAATGCTATTCTCTCAAATCATCCCACCCTTGCCTTCTCCCACAGAGTCCAACAGTCTGTTCTTTACATCTGTGTCTCTTTTGCTGTCTCGCATATAGGGTAGTGCCAAAGAATGCTCAAACTACTGCACAATTGCACTCATCTCACACGCTAGGAAAGTAAGTAATGCTTAAAATTCTCCAAGCCAGGCTTCAACAATACATGAACCGTGAACTTCCAGATGTTCGAGATGGTTTTAGAAAAGGCAGAGGAACCAGAGATCAAATTGCCAACATCTGCTGGATCATCGAAAAAGCAAGAGAGAATTTCAGAAAAACATCTATTTCTGCTTTATTGACTATGCCAAAACCTTTGACTGTGTGGATCACAATAAACTGTGGAAAAATCTGAAAGAGATGGGAATACCAGACCACCTGACCTGCCTCTTGAGAAACCTGTATGCAGGTCAGGAATCAACAGTTAGAACTAGACGTGGAAAAACAGACTGGTTCCAAATAGGAAAGGAGTACGTCAAGGCTGTATATTGTCATCCTGCTTATTTAACTTATATGCAGAGTACATCATGAGAAATGCTAGGCTGGAAAAAGCACAAGCTGAAATCAAGATTGGTGGGAGAAATATCAATAACCTCAGATATGCAGATGACACCACCCTTATGGCAAAAAGTGAAGAAGAACTAAAGAGCCTCTTGATGAAAGTGAAAGAGGAGAGTGAAAAAGTTGGCTTAAAGCTCAACATTCAGAAAACGAAGATCATGGCATCTGGTCCCATCACTTCATGGGAAATAGATGGGGAAACAGTGGAAACAGTGTCAGACTTTATTTTTCTGGGCTCCAAAATCACTGCAAATGGTGATTGCAGCCATGAAATTAAAAGATGCTTACTCCTTGGAAGGAAAGTTACGACCAAACTAGACAGCATATTAAAAAGCAGAGACATTACTTTGCCAACAAAGCTCCATCTAGTCAAGGCTATGGTTTTTCTAATGGTCATGTATGGATGTGAGAGTTGGACTGTGAAGAAAGCTGAGCACCAAAGAATTGATGCTTTTGAACTGTGGTGTTGGAGGAGACTTTTTTTTTTTATTTTATTTTATTTTTAAACTTTACAATATTGTATTAGTTTTGCCAAATATCGAAATGAATCCGCCATAGGTATACATGTGTTCCCCATCCTGAACCCTCCTCCTTCCTCCCTCCTCCCTCCCCATACCATCCCTCTGGATTGTCCGAGTGCACCAGCCCCAAGCATCCAGTATCGTGCATTGAACCTGGACTGGCGACTCGTTTCATACATGATATTATACATATTTAGAGTCCCTTGGACTTCAAGGAGATCCAACCAGTCCATCCTAAAGATCAGTCCTGGGTGTTCATTGGAGGGACTGATGTTGAAGCTGAAACTCCAATACTTTGGCCACCTGATGTGAAGAGCTGACTTATTTGCAAAGACCCCAGTGCTGGGAAAGATTGAGGGCAGGAGAAGGGGACGACAGAGGATGAGATGGTTGGATGGCATTACCGACTCGATGAACATGAGTTTGGGTGAACTCCGGGAGTTGGTGATGGACAGGGAGGCCTGGCGTGCTGCGGTTCATGGGGTCCCAAGGAGTTGGACATGACTGAGCGACTGAACTGATATAGGGTCATTGTTACCATCTTTCTAAATTCCATATATATGCATTAGTATACTGTATTGGTGTTTTTCTTTCTGACTTACTTCACTCTGTATAATAGGCTCCAGTTTCATCCACCTCATTAGAACTGATTAAAATGCATTCTTTTTAATAGCTGAGTAATATTCCATTGTGTATATGTACCACAGCTTTCTTATCAATTCCTCTGCTGGTGGACATCTAGGTTTCTTCCATGTCCTGGCTATTATAAACAGTGCTGCAATGAACTTTGGGGTACACGTGTCTCTTTCAGTTCTGGTTTCCTTTTTTTTAAAATTAAGAATCAAACTTTAATATTTCAAGGACACCCCAAATGAGTTACTGGTGGGGTTACAGAAGCTTCCATTCAAGCCACCACAGAGAGAACATTAAAGTTGAAGCAATCATCTCTTTGGATACATAAAAGCTATATAGTAAAGCGTGTCACAAAGTGGAAAAAGGGAGGCATTCAGCAGAGCAAAAACAAGCAGCAGACTGATTGTCCTTACAAGAGGGCACAGAAACTCATTTTGGAGTTCACAGTGCCAGGAAATAGAGCTGATTCAGGCAAAAAAAAAATTTTTTTTTTTCATTGATTCTTATTACAGCTAGCAAAGGCAAGCTCAAAGAAAATCAAGGTTCAGATTTCTCATGACTGTAGTTGGATTTGCAACAAAGAGAGCCTTTGGTCACTTCTCATATGTAGGCTGAAAAAGAAGCAGTGAGATTTTAGCCAGTGATTCTGACCCCAGGCTGACACCTCAGTGCCCAAGGTCTGAGCTCCTCAGGGAGGACGGCCTGGAATTGCTCCTGCACCAGCATCTCAACAAGCTTCTCCTTCATGTGAATATCAGGTCGCAGCCACTGTCCAGCAAGCTGCTGGAGATGTCTCAGGATATCCCTGGGCCCAGCTGCATCTTCATAGTGGAACTCCTGGAACCTCTGCCTGGAGGCTGCAGGGTTGAGAGGACTCCTTCGGGGCATGGTCTCCAGGTCATCTTCATCCAGGCTCTCTGGTGGAACCTGGACCTGGGGCAGTGCTATCAGGATGTCTTCTGGCTCCTCAGCCATCCTCTCATTTGGTGGTGACCTTATTTCATCATTCTGGACTTCTCCATCTCTTTGCATCTCTGGATACCCTTCAGTCTCCATCATAGAACTCTGCAAAAGGATTTTTCAGATGCCTGCGCAGGTGCCCCTTGGAAGGCCGGGTAAACGGGAGAAGGAGAGAAGCGAGACGCCAAGCCCCACCACTGGCTCTGGGAAAAAGGTCAATTCTGGTTTCCTCTGTGTTTATGCCCAGCAGTGGGATTGCTGGGTCGTATGGCAGTTCCATTTCCAGCTTTTTGAGGAATCTCTACGCTGTTGTCCATAGTGGCTGTACTAGTTTGCATTCCCACCAACAGTGTAAGAGGGTTCCTTTTTCTCTGCACCCTCTCCAGCATTTATTGTTTGTAGACTTTTTGATAGCACCCATTCTGCCTGGCGTGAGATGGTACCTCACTGTGGTTTTGATTTGCATTTCTCTGATAATGAGTGATGTTGAGCATCCTTTCATGTGTTTGTTAGCCATTTGTATGTCTTCTTTGGAGAAATGTCTGTTTAGTTCTTTGGCCCATTTTTTTGATTGGGTTGTTTATTTTTATGGAATTGAGCTGCAAGAGCTGCTTGTATATATATATATATTTTTAAATTTTATTTTATTTTTAAACTTTACATAATTGTATTAGTTTTGCCAAATATCAAAATGAATCCGCCACAGGCATACATGTGTTCCCCATCCTGAACCCTCCTCCCTCCTCCCTCCCCACACCATCCCTCTGGGTCGTCCCAGTGCACCAGCCCCAAGCATCCAGTATCGCGCGTCAAACCTGGACTGGCAACTCGTTTCTTACATGATATTCTACATGTTTCAATGTCACTCTCCCAAATCTTCCCACCCTCTCCCTCTCCCACAGAGTCCATAAGACTGTTCTATACATCAGTGTCTCTTTTGCTGTCTCGTACACCAGGTTATTGTTACCATCTTTCTAAATTCCATATATATGCGTTAGTATACTGTATTTCTGTTTTTCCTTCTGGCTTACTTCACTCTGTATAATAGGCTCCAGTTTCATCCACCTCATTAGAACTGATTCAAATGTATTCTTTTTAATGGCTGAGTAATACTCCATTGTGTATATGTACCACAGCTTTCTTATCCATTCATCTGCTGATGGACATCTAGGTTGCTTCCATGTCCTGGCTATTATAAACAGTGCTGCGATGAACATTGGGGTACACGTGTCTCTTTCCCTTCTGGCTTCCTCAGTGTGTATGCCCAGCAGTGGGATTGCTGGATCATAAGGCAGTTCTATTTCCAGTTTTTTAAGGAATCTCCACACTGTTCTCCATAGTGGCTGTACTAGTTTGCATTCCCACCAACAGTGTAAGAGGGTTCCCTTTTCTCCACACCCTCTCCAGCACTTATTATTTGTAGACTTTTGGATCGCGGCCATTCTGACTGGTGTGAAATGGTATCTCATAGTGGTTTTGATTTGCATTTCTCTGATAATGAGTGATGTTGAGCATCTTTTCATGTGTTTGTTAGCCATCTGTATGTCTCCTTTGGAGAAATGTCTATTTAGTTCTTTGGCCCATTTTTTGATTGGGTCATTTATTTTTCTGGAGTTGAGCTGTAGGAGTTGCTTGTATATTTTTGAGATTAGTTGTTTGTCAGTTGCTTCATTTGCTATTATTTTCTCCCATTCTGAAGGCTGTCTTTTCACCTTGCTAATAGTTTCCTTTGATGTGCAGAAGCTTTTAAGGTTAATTAGGTCCCATTTGTTTATTTTTGCTTTTATTTCCAATATTCTGGGAGGTGGGTCATAGAGGATCCTGCTGTGATGTATGTCAGAGAGTGTTTTGCCTATGTTCTCCTCTAAGAGTTTTATAGTTTCTGGTCTTACGTTTAGATCTTTAATCCATTTTGAGTTTATTTTTGTGTATGGTGTTAGAAAGTGGTCTAGTTTCATTCTTTTACATGTGGTTGACCAGATTTCCCAGCACCACTTGTTAAAGAGATTGTCTTTAATCCATTGTATATTCTTGCCTCCTTTGTCAAAGATAAGGTGTCCATATGTGCGTGGATTTATCTCTGGGCTTTCTATTTTATTCCATTGATCTATATATCTGTCTTTGTGCCAGTACCATACTGTCTTGATAACTGTGGCTTTGTAGTAGAGCCTGAAGTCAGGTAGGTTGATTCCTCCAGTTCCATTCTTCTTTCTCAAGATCGCTTTGGCTATTCGAGGTTTTTTGTTTTTCCATACAAATTGTGAAATTATTTGTTCCAGCTCTGTGAAGAATACTGTTGGTAGCTTGATAGGGATTGCGTTGAATCTATAAATTGCTTTGGGTAGTATACTCATTTTCACTATATTGATTCTTCCAATCCATGAACATGGTATATTTCTCCATCTATTAGTGTCCTCTTTGATTTCTTTCACCAGTGTTTTATAGTTTTTTATATATAGGTCTTTAGTTTCTTTAGGTAGATATATTCCTAAGTATTTTATTCTTTCCGTTGCAATGGTGAATGGAATTGTTTCCTTAATTTCTCTCTCTGTTTTCTCATTATTAGTGTATAGGAATGCAAGGGATTTCTGTGTGTTGATTTTATATCCTGCAACTTTACTATAGTCATTGATTAGTTCTAGTAATTTTCTGGTGGAATCTTTAGGGTTTTCTATGTAGAGGATCATGTCATCTGCAAATAGTGAGAGTTTTACTTCTTCTTTTCCAATTTGGATTCCTTTTATTTCTTTTTCTGCTCTGATTGCTGTGGCCAAGACTTCCAAAACTATGTTGAATAGTAATGGTGAAAGTGGGCACCCTTGTCTTGTTCCTGACTTTAGAGGAAATGCTTTCAATTTTTCACCATTGAGGATAATGTTTGCTGTGGGTTTGTCATATATAGCTTTTATTATGTTGAGGTATGTTCCTTCTATTCCTGCTTTCTGGAGAGTTTTTATCATAAATGGATGTTGAATTTTGTCAAAGGCTTTCTCTGCGTCTATTGAGATAATCATATGGTTTTTATTTTTCAATTTGTTAATGTGGTGTATTACATTGATTGATTTGCGGATATTGAAGAATCCTTGCATCCCTGGGATAAAGCCCACTTGATCATGGTGTATGATCTTTTTAATGTGTTGTTGGATTCTGATTGCTAGAATTTTGTTAAGGATTTTTGCATCTATGTTCATCAGTGATATTGGCCTGTAGTTTTCTTTTTTTTGTGGCATCTTTGTCAGGTTTTGGTATTAGGGTGATGGTGGCCTCATAGAATGAGTTTGGAAGTTTACCTTCCTCTGCAATTTTTTGGAAGAGTTTGAGCAGGATAGGTGTCAGCTCTTCTCTAAATTTTTGGTAGAATTCAGCTGTGAAGCCATCTGGACCTGGGCTTTTGTTTGCTGGAAGATTTTTGATTACAGTTTCAATTTCCATGCTTGTGATGGGTCTGTTAAGATTTTCTATTTCTTCCTGGTCGAGTTTTGGAAAGTTGTACTTTTCTAAGAATTTGTCCATTTCTTCCTCGTTGTCCATTTTATTGGCATATAATTGTTGATAGTAGTCTCTTATGATCCTTTGTATTTCTGTGTTGTCTGTTGTGATCTCTCCATTTTCATTTCTAATTTTGTTGATTTGATTTTTCTCCCTTTGTTTCTTGATGAGTCTGGCTAATGGTTTGTCAATTTTATTTATCCTTTCAAAGAACCAGCTTTTGGTTTTGTTGATTTTTGCTATGGTCTCTTTTGTTTCTTTTGCATTTATTTCTGCTCTAATTTTTAAGATTTCTTTCCTTCTACTAACCCTGGGGTTCTTCATTTCTTCCTTTTCTAGTTGCTTTAGGTGTAGAGTTAGGTTATTTATTTGACTTTTTTCTTGTTTCTTGAGGTGTGCCTGTATTGCTATGAACTTTCCCCTTAGGACTGCTTTTACCGTGTCCCACAGGTTTTGGGTTGTTGTGTTTTCATTTTCATTCGTTTCTATGCAAATTTTGATTTCTTTTTTGATTTCTTCTGTGATTTGTTGGTTATTCAGCAGCGTGTTGTTCAGCCTCCATATGTTGGAATTTTTAATAGTTTTTCTCCTGTAATTGAGATCTAATCTTACTGCATTGTGGTCAGAAAAAATGCTTGGGATGATTTCTATTTTTTTGAATTTACCAAGGCTAGCTTTATGGCCCAGGATGTGATCTATCCTGGAGAAGGTTCCATGTGCGCTTGAGAAAAAGGTGAAATTCATTGTTTTGGGATGAAATGTCCTATAGATATCAATTAGGTCTAACTGGTCTATTGTATCGTTTAAAGTTTGTGTTTCCTTGTTAATTTTCTGTTTAGTTGATCTATCCATAGGTGTGAGTGGGGTATTAAAGTCTCCCACTATTATTGTGTTATTGTTAATTTCTCCTTTCATACTTGTTAGCATTTGTCTTACGTACTGTGGTGCTCCCGTGTTGGGTGCATATATATTTATAATTGTTATATCTTCTTCTTGGATTGATCCTTTGATCATTATGTAGTGACCTTCTTTGTCTCTTTTCACAGCCTTTGTTTTAAAGTCTATTTTATCTGATATGAGTATTGCTACTCCTGCTTTCTTTTGGTCCCTATTTGCATGGAAAATCTTTTTCCAGCCCTTCACTTTCAGTCTGTATGTGTCCCCTGTTTTGAGGTGGGTCTCCTGTAGACAACATATGTAGGGGTCTTATTTTTGTATCCATTCAGCCAGTCTTTGTCTTTTGGTTGGGGCATTCAACCCATTTACGTTTAAGGTAATTACTGATAAGTATGATCCCGTTGCCATTTACTTTATTGTTTTGGGTTCGAGTTTATACACCGTTTTTGTGTTTCTTGTCTAGAGAATATCCTTTAGTATTTGTTGGAGAGCTGGTTTGGTGGTGCTGAATTCTCTCAGCTTTTGCTTGTCTGAAAAGCTTTTGATTTCTCCTTCATACTTGAATGAGATCCTTGCTGGGTACAATAATCTGGGCTGTAGGTTATTTTCTTTCATCATTTTAAGTATGTCTTGCCATTCCCTCCTGGCTTGAAGAGTTTCTATTGTAAGATCAGCTGTTATCCTTATGGGAATTCCCTTGTGTGTTATTTGTTGTTTTTCCCTTGCTGCTTTTAATATTTGTTCTTTGTGTTTGATCTTTGTTAATTTGATTAATATGTGTCTTGGGGTGTTTCTCCTTGGGTTTATCCTGTTTGGGACTCTCTGGGATTCTTGGACTTGGGTGATTATTTCCTTCCCCATTTTAGGGAAGTTTTCAACTATTATCTCCTCAAGTATTTTCTCATGGTCTTTCTTTTTGTCTTCTTCTTCTGGAACCCCTATTATTCGAATGTTGTAGCGTTTAATATTGTCCTGGAGGTCTCTGAGATTGTCCTCATTTCTTTTAATTCGTTTTTCTTTTATCCTCTCTGATTCATTTATTTCTACCATTCTATCTTCTAATTCACTAATCCTATCTTCTGCCTCTGTTATTCTACTATTTGTTGCCTCCAGAGTGTTTTTAATTTCATTTACTGCATTATTCATTATATATTGACTCTTTTTTATTTCTTCTAGGTCCTTGTTAAACCTTTCTAGCATCTTCTCAATCCTTGTCTCCAGGCTATTTATCTGTGATTCCATTTTAGTTTCAAGATTTTGGATCAATTTCACTATCATTATTCGGAATTCTTTATCAGGTAGATTCCCTATCTCTTCCTCTTTTGTTTGGTTTGGTGGGCATTTATCCTGCTCTTTTATCTGCTGAGTATTCCTCTGTCTCTTCGTCTTGTTTAAATTGCTGAGTTTGGGGTGTCCTTTATGTATTCTGGCAGTTTGTGGAGTTCTCTTTATTGTGGCGTATCCTCACTGTGTGTGGGTTTGTACAGGTGGCTTGTCAAGGTTTCCTGGTTAGGGAAGCTTGTGTCGGTGTTCTGGTGGATGGAGCTGTATTTCTTCTCTCTGGAGTGCAATGAAATGTCCAGTAGTGAGTTATGAGATGTCTATAGTTTTGGGGTGACTTGGGCAGCCTGTATCTTGAAGCTCAGGGCTGTGTTCCTTTGTTGCTGGAGAATTTGCTTGGTATGTCTTGCCCTGGGACTTATTGGCCCTTGTGTGGTGCTTGGTTTCAGTGTCGGTATGGAGGCATTTGATGAGCTCCTGTCAATTAATGTTCCTTGGAGTCAGGAGTTCCCTGGAGTCAGGGTTTGGACTTAAGTCTCCTGCTTCCGGTTATCGGTCTTATTTTTACAGTAGTTTCAAAACTTCTCCTTCTATACAGCACCATTGATAAAACGTCTACATTAAAGATGAAAAGTTTCTATACAATGAGGGTCACTCAGAGAGGTTCACAGGGTTACATGGAGAAGAGAAGAGGGAGGAGGGAGTTAGAGGTGACCCAAATGAGATGAGGTGAATCAATAATGGAGAGAGTAGGGTAGCCAGTAGTCACTTCCTTATGTGCACTCCACAACTAGACCACTCAGAGATGTTCACGGAGTCATACAGAGAAGAGAAGAAGGAGGAAGGTGACAGAGGTGGCCAGAAGGATAGAAGGGGGGAATGAAAAGGAGGGAGACAGATCCAGCCAGTAATCAGTTCCCTAAGTGTTCTCCACCGTCTGGAACACACAGAAATTCATAGAGTTAGGTAGAGTAGAGGGGTTAGGGAGGAGACACAGGCGACCTGGTGGAGAAAAAGGAGAGTCTAAAGGGAGAGAGAGCAGTCAAGCCAGTATTCTTGCTCCCTAGTGAAAAATGGGTCCTGAAGATTGGGTTCTTAAAGGTACAAAATTGGTAACAAATACATAAAAGCAAGAATTAAAAATCTAGAGTAGAGTTTGGAATTTCAAAAATACGATGTTAAAGAAAAGAAGAAGGAAAAGAAAGAGAGAAAAAACGAACAAACAAAAACAAACAAGGTCGCGAAAATTGTAAAGAAAGTACAGGTACAAAATTGATAACTAATACCAAAAAGCAAAAATTAAAAATCTAGAGTAGAGTTTGGAATTTCAAAAATACAATGTTAAAAAAAAAAAGAAGAAGAAGAAGAAAAATAAAGAGAGAAAACAGAGAAACGAAAACAATGTCACAAAAATTATAAAGAAAATACAGGTACAAAATTGATATTATTCAGATATACAATGTTATATAGAAGAAGAAGAGAAAGAAACAAAGAAGAAGAAAAAAAGAAGTCACAGAAATTATATAAAAATAAACTATAGGTACAAAATTGATAACAAATACCAAAAAGCAAAAATTAAAAATCTAGAGTAGAGTTTAGAATTTCAAAAATACAATGTTAAAGAAAAGAAAAAAAAAAAAAAAAACAAGGTCAAAAAATTATAAAATATATATATATGAAGTTTGCTGAAGAAGAAAAAAATAGGGTCTTTTTTTTTTTTTTTTTTTTGCAAAGTAATAGGTTATAAAAGTGAAAATTAAAGGAACAATAGAGGACTTAAAAAATTTTTTTTTTAATTAAAAAAAAAAGAATGATCGTAAAAATAATAAAAATATATCTAGGACTTTCTTGGTGGTGTTGTGTGTTCAGTTCATTTTTGGCTAGTTCCTTGGTCAGACTTATATTTCTCAAGATCTATAGGCCCCTTCCTATGTAGTCCGTAGTAACCACAGGGTTTTGGTCTATT
This sequence comes from Bos grunniens, assembly GCF_055505025.1. Lineage (NCBI taxonomy): Eukaryota > Metazoa > Chordata > Mammalia > Artiodactyla > Bovidae > Bos > Bos grunniens. The sequence continues at coordinate 13,722,251 of NC_141171.1, forward strand.
GCCTGTAGCTTCCAAGGCGTTTCCCTCTGTTATATCTTCTTCTGTTTGCTAGTCTCTTCAGTATCTGGTTTCCGCCCTGACACAAAGGGGACGGTGGAGGACACTTTTTTTTTTTTTTTTTTTTTAGGCTTACTTGTTCAGTCGCGCTGTGGGGAGGGAGGGAGGAATGCTGCAAACAAATAACACTGGCGTGGGCTCGCAGTGCCTCAGCCACCCTGGGTCTGCCCCCGCTCACGGCGCGTGTAGCCTCCCTGTCCACACTGCTCGGGCTCTAGGTTGTTCCGCCGGGAACAATCCGAGGCTGGCCCTGGGCTGCATGCACCTCCCAGGTCCAAGCCGCTCAGGTTCAGGCACTCGGGTAGTCCTCAGAGGTGCAGACTCAGTTGGGCCTGCGTTTTGTGCTCTTCCCAGGTCCGAGCAGCTCAGGTGATGAGGTGTTTGGCGAGCGCCAATGCTGCGACTTACCGCCTCCCTGTCACTCGGTTTTCTGGTTGTAACATCGGCGCACCTTCTCAGGCAGATGTTGACCGTCCAGACCCCCAAGAAGTTTTAGTTAGCAAAGAAGCCCGCTTACAGTTTTATAGATAATGTCTCACTGGGGCTGCGATTGCCCCCTTCCGGCTCTGGCTGCCTGTCACCGGAGGGGGAAGGTCTGCAGCCGGCTATCTCTGTTCAGTCCTTTGTTCCGTGCGCGGGCCTGGCGGTTTTAGGTTAGGACTGGCTTTTCGCGTGGTAGATATCCCACAGTCTGGTTTGCTAGCCCAAATTATTTCGCTCAGATAGCGCTCAGGGTATTCAGGCCAGATTCTTACTCTCAGCGATGCAGCCCGCGCCGCACCTCCCTGCCCAGCCCCCGCTTGCTAATGGCGTGTGCAGGCGTCTGCGCTGCTTCTCCGCTGGGGGAGTTACCGTAGGGCTCGAAATCTGCGAGTTTTAATTGTTTATTTATTTTTCTCCCTGTTATGTTGCCCTCTGTGCTTCCAAAGCTCAGCACAGATTCGGCAGTGAGAAGGTTTCCTGGTGTTTGGAAACTTCTCTCTTTTTAAGATTCCCTTCCCGGGACGGAGCTCCGTCCCTCCCTCTTTTGTCTCTTTTTTTTGTCTTTAATATTTTTTCCTACCTCTTTTCGAAGAGTTGGGTTGCTTTTCTGGGTGCCTGATGTCCTCTGCCGGCATTCAGAAGTTGTTTTGTGGAATTTACTCGACGTTTAAATGCTCTTTTGATGAATTTGTGGGGGAGAAAGTGTTCTCCCCGTCCTACTCCTCCGCCATCTTGGCTCCTCCCTGCTTGTATATTTTTGAGATTAATTCTTATTTGTCTTTATACCACAGGGTCTTGACAAAATCTCTCTCTCTTTTTTCCCCTGATTTTTTTCTTTTTTAAAAAAAACTTTTAATTTTTTTTTCATTTTTCTTTTTAAAAAATTATTATTATTATTATTTTTTACTTTACAATATTGTATTGGATTTGCCATACATCAACATGCATCTGCCACGTGTGTACACGGGTTCGACCCCTGGGTTGGGAAGTTCTCTGGAGAAGGAAAAGGCAACCCACTCCAGTACTCTTGCCTAGAAAATCCCATGGATGGAGGAGCCTGGTGTCCATGGGGTCGCAAAACTTTTAATTTTATATTGAGCTATTGGGCTTCCCAGGTGGCGCTAGTGCTAAAGAACCCGCCTGCCAATCCAGGAGACAAAAGAGATGCAGGTTTGATCCCTGGGTCAGGAAGATCCCCTGAAGTAGGAAATGGCATCCTATGCCAGTACCCTTCCCTGGGAAATCCTATGGACAGAGGATACTGGTGGGCTACAGTCTAGAGGGTTGCAAAGAGTCAGACATGACTGAAGCAATTTGATATGCATAGCCAATTAACAATGTTTGTAAAATTTCAGATGAACAGTGAAGGGACTCAGTTTAGTTCAGTTAAGTAGCTTAGTTGTATCTGACTGTTTGTGACCCCATGGACTGTAGCACGCCAGGCTTCCCTGTCCATCACCAACTCCCAGAGCTTGCTCAAACTGATGTCCATCGGGTTGGTGATGCCATCCAATCATCTCATCCTCTGTCGTCCCCTTCTCCTCCTGCCTTCAATCTTTCCCAGCATCAGAGTCTTTTCCAATGAGTCAATTCTTTGCATCAGATGGCCAAAGGATTGGAGCTTCAGCTTCAGCATCAGTCCTTCAAATGAATATTCAGGACTGATTTCCTTTAGAATTGATTGGTTTGATCTCCTTGCAGTCCAAGGGATTCTCAAGAGTCTTCTTCAACACCACAGTTCAAAAGCATCAATTCTTCAGTGCTCAGCTTTCTTTATAGTCCAACTCTCACATCAATACATGACTACTGGAAAAACCATAGCTTTGACTAGATGGACCTTTGTTGGCAAAGTAATGTCTCTGCTTTTGAATATGCTGTCTAGGTTGGTCATAGTTTTTCTTCCAAGGAGCAAGCGTCTTAATTTCATGGCTGCCGTCACCATCTCCAGTGATTTGGGAGCCCTCCCAAAATAAAGTCTATCACTGTTTCCCCATCTATTTGCCATGAACTGATGGGACCGGATGCGACAATCTTAGTTTTTTGAATGTTGAGTTTTACGCCAATTTTTTCATTCTCCTCTTTTACTTTCACCAAGAGACTCTTTAGTTCTTTGCTTTCTGCCATGAGGGTGGAGTCATTTGCCTATTTGATATTTCTCCTTGCAATCTCGATTCCGCTTGTGCTTCATCCAGCTTGGCATTTTGCACGATATACTCTGCATGTAAGTTAAATAAGCAGGGTGACAATACACTGCCTTGATGTACTCCTTTTCCTATTTGGAAACAGTCTGTTGTTTCATGTCCGGTTCTAACTGTTGCTTCTTGATCTGCATACAGATTCCTCAGGAGGCAGGTCAGGTAGACTGGTATTCCCATCTCTTTCAGAATTTTCCATAGTTTATTGTGATCCACACAGTCAAAGGCTTTAGCATAGTCAATGAAGCAGGTGGATTTTCTAGAATTCTCTTGCTTTTTCTATAATTCAACGGATGTTGACAACTTGATCTCTAGTTCCTCTGCCTTTTCTAAATCCAGCTTGAACATCTGGAAGTTCATGCTGAAGCCTGGCTTGGAGAATTTTGAGCATTACTTTGCTAGCATGTGAGATGAGCACAATTCTGCTGTAGTTTGAACATTCTTTGGCATTGCCTTTCTTTGGAAAGGGCCTCAGCCATACATATACATGTATCCATTCTCCCCCAAACCCCCTCCCCTCCAGGTTGCCACATAACATTGAGCAGAGTTCCATGTGCTCTACAGTAGGTCCTTGCTGGTTATCCATTTTAAATACAGCAGTGTGTACATGTCCATCCCAAACTCCCTAAATATTCTTCCCCCTCAGCCTTCCACCATAGCAACCACAAGTTCATTCTCTAAGTCTTTGAATCTCTTCCTGTTGACAAAGATCTCATTTTATTTCTGTTCACGAGGGTGGAGAAACCTGGGAGAGGTTCAAAGCTTCTGGGCTACTGTGAGTAGTTGTGTGAAGAGCTTGTCCATTAATAATGTTAGTTGGGTTTGAAATGTTAGTTGGGTTTGAAATATGTCAGTAGTAGCTTCATTAACAGAAACCCTATGTGGGAAAACAAAGGAGGTAATGTACCCTTTCTGATCTGTAATGATCAGATCAATTGTGTTTTTCTTTAGTCCTTTTGTTTTCCTCAAAGTAAGAGGGAGATCAGGGAAGAATACTGAATCTGGAGATGAGAGATGGGCTGCTAAATTAAAAACTCTGTCATTAGAAAGTGAAGTCAAGTGAAAGTGAAGTCGCTCAGTCATGTCCGACTCTTTGCGACCCCATGGGCTGTAGCCTACTAGGCTCCTCTGTCCATGGGATTTTCCAGGCAAGAATACTGGAGTGGGTTGCTAGAGAAGTATGTAAATCATAATAGTAATATCTTTTATTGGACACTTACCACGTGCCAGTCTTTTTACATTCATTAGGGCATTGCATCGTTATAACCCTCTTAACTAAGAGCTCAGATGGATCATATAGCCCTTCAGTCACACAGCTAAGAAGACATAGATGTGCTCAGTTGCTCAGTTGTGTCCGACTCCTTGAGAGCCCATGGACATAGCCTACCAGGCTCCTCTGTCCATGGGATTCTCCAGGCAAGAATACTGGATTGAGTTGCCTTTTCCTTCTCCAGGGGATCTTCCCGACTCAGGGATCAAACCTGGCTCTCCTGCATTGCAAGCAGATTCTTAACCATATGAGCTACAGGAAAATTACAAAAACTCAAATCTATGTCTGTCTGCCTCATAAAACAGTCATCTTAACTGCAGTGTCAACCTTGTCTCCCTGGAGGAATATTTTAAAATAACTACCAATGAGGATGCTACGTTAATAGGAAGAGGGTGCATTTCCTATAGAAATACATGTGAATGTTCTCTTCAATACAAGTTTTATAAACACAGTTAAACCAACTTCCATAGAAAAGGGAAGATTATCAGAAAATCCATGCATATTTAAACAGAATGCAAGCCAAGAAGGTAACCAGAAGTGTTGAAGGGCTGGTCTCCAACCCAGAAAGCCTCAGAACCAATGTCATCATCTCTATCTCTTTCCTTTTTTTTTCTCCTTCCCATATTCTCTCATGCCAAGTGATCTGATGTCTCATTCTAAGTACTTGCCTTGCTGCCTTCATCTCTGCAGACTATATTTCCTAACTTTTAAAGTTTATTGAGCCATGATTTCTTTAGGTTTCCACAGCATGTCAGGAACTCTTCTTTAAACTCGTTTACCCTGTCAACAGTCCTATGGAATAAATACCATTAATAATCCCCTTTTATGCCAGTGCACTGAGACAACCCAGAGGGATAGGATGGGAAGGGAGGTGGGAGGGGGGGTTCAGGATGGGGGACATATGTACACCCATGGCAGGTTCATGTCAATGTATGGCAAAACCCACCACAGTATTGTAAAGTAATTAACCTCCAATTAATTACTTCACACTCCCATGTACTTCTTCCTCTCCTACCTGTCCTTTATTGACATCTGTTTTGTCTACACCACTGTCCCAAGGATGCTAGTGAATATTCAGACAGAGAGAAAAGACATCTCCTACATAGGCTGCTTCACTCAGGTGTATTTCTTTATGGTTTTTGCTGGAATGGACAATTTCCTCCTGACTGTGATGGCCTATGACTGGTTTGTGACCATCTGCCACCCCCTGCACTACATGATCATCATGAACCCCTGCTTCTATGATCTCCTGGTTCTCATGTGTTTATCATTTTATTCGGCTCCCTCTTTCATGTGCTACTGATGATGCAGCTGACTTTCTGTATTGGAACTGAAATTCCACATTTCTTCTGTGAACTGACTCAGACTCTCAAGGCAGTATGCTCAGACACCCTCTCAATAACATCTCTTTGTATGTGGCCACTGCCCTGCTGTTTATGTTTCCTCTGATTGGGATCCTCTTTTCTTACTCTCAGATTGTCTCTTCATTAATAAAGATGGCCTCCACTGAAGGCAAGTACAAAGCATTTCCCCCCTGTGGTTCTCACTGCACTGTGGTCTCCTTGTGTTATGGGACAGGCCTGGGGCTTTACCTTACTTCTGCTGTGACCCAGTCTTCCCAGAGAAGCTCCATTGCCTCAGTGAGGTACACTGTGATCACCCTGATGCAGAACCCCTTCATCTATAGCCTGAGGAACAAGGATGTGAAGGCAGCCCTGGCAAGGCTCCTGAGTCTAGGCACCCCTTGTCTGTGATGAGTCACTGACCTCAGAACTAAGTGGACATTGTGAACCCCAAAGACAAATGTTGTAGATTTAAATCTCCTGGTTCCTTTTCTCCCTTAAAAGACATGTTCATTTCTTCTATTCCTAAAGCACCTGTGACTTCACTTTTTGGGGATTGTCTTTTAAGGTTTTTTTTTTGTTTGTTTGTTTGTTTTTTTTTTTATGTAGACCATTTTTTAAAGTCTTTATTGAATTTGCTACAACATTGCTTCTACTTTTATGTTTAGGGTTTTTGGCCACAAGGCATGTGGGATCTTAGCTCCCTGACCAGGTAATAAAGAAGCACGCCCTGCACTGGAAGGGCAAGTCTTACCACTGGGCTGCCAGAGAAGTCCCCACTTCTGTTTTTGTATTAGTTTCTCTACTGTTGTCAGTAAATTTTTTTGACATTTTTCTTTATATGCTGTCCATAAAATTTCATGGTTTTACATGCTTTCTTATAGCCATTCTAACAATTTCTAACTTCAGATTTAGAGCACTTTATCAAGTGCTGACCTGGTAGTCCCCAAATTAGCCTCTCAAACCCTGGTGTTCTTCACATTCGTTTGGTTGTGGGCTTGTTATCTCCAAAAGAATTGGGATAGAAGTCATACAATAGACATAACAAAGAGTTTCTCATATCAGGATTGTGTTTATTTCCTCACATGTGTGACTTTATATCTTCTTGAAGACACTTCTTTGAGATATTTTCTCTTTTTCACCCCACTTTTCAAAAGAAGTGGCTTCCCTGCTGGTTCAGACAGTAAAGAATCAGCCTGCATTGGCAGGAGACTTGGGTTCGATCCCTGGGTCAGGAAGATCCCTTGGAGAAGGAAATGGCAACCTACTCCAGTATTCTTGCCTTGGGAATCCCTTGGACAGAGGAGCCTGGCAGGCTACAGTCCATGGGGTTGCAAAGAGTGAGATATGACTTAGGATGAAGCAACAACAACAACAATTTTTTGATTACAGGAAATAGGCTGCATTCAGCTTCCAAGATCTTCTCTGGATTCCAAGGGCAGGTTCAAACAGTTGTTAATTAGGAAAGGGAGGGGATGCAGAGACAAAAGAGGAACAGTCAAGAAGCAATAGTGCAATTCTTAAATCATCCAACATGTACATTACCATTGTAAAATAGGGGATTCCCTGGTGGCTCATATGGTAGAGAATCTGCCTGCAATGTGGGAGAACTGGGTTTGGTCCCTGGGTTGGGAAGATCCCCTGAAGGAGGGCAGGGCAACCCGCTCCAATATTCTTGCCTGGAGAACCTCCATGGACAGAGGATCCTAGTGGGCTACAACACATGGGGTCGTAAAGAGTTGGACACACCTGAGTGACTAAGCACAACGCTGCACATGTAAATAGATGACCAGTGTGAGTTTGATGCATGAAGCAGGGCACCCAAAGCCAGTGTCTGATACAACTTAGAGGGATAGGGTGAGGAGGGAAGTGGGAGCAGCCAGGATTTAGGATGGGTGGGAAATGCATGTATACTTATGGCCAACTCATGTTGATGTTTGGCAAAAACCATCACAATATTGCAAAGTAATTATCATCTGATTAAAATAAATGAATAAAATTTTTTTGTAATTGTACAGCAAATTTTATTTTATTTTTTTAAATTTTATTTTATTTTTAAACTTTACATAATTGTATTAGTTTTGCCAAACATCAAAATGAATCCATCACAGACTGGAAAAAAAAAAAAAAAAAAGACCCAATAGTACAATGTTGGTGCAGGGATATAGGTGAAGATAGTAAATGACTTAGACCAGTGGTATCTGGGGAAAGAGTGCCCCAGGCTGAGGTTAAGGTTAATACAAAGCCCCTGCGGTAGGAGATTGCATGGGGGTGGGGGTGGGGGTTAGCTGGAGCAGAGTGAATGAGGGGGAGCACAGTAGAACAGGAGGACAGGTATCAGGGCTGATCCTATGAGCCTTTCTCTGCCGCTGAATGACTCACACTTTCATTTACTCTGAATGAGATGGGGAGTCATTGCAGGGATTTGAGCAGACATGTAACATGATCTGACAAGATTTTAAAGATCATTCTGGCTGCTGGGTTGAGCACGGGTTGTAGGGTGTAAGTAAGGTAGCCTGTTTGGACTACCTGCAGGCAGGCCTGGTGAGATATAGGTACCTCAGGCCAAGGGGAGGATAGCAGTGTAAGTATTGGGAAGCAGTCAGTTGAGTTGTATTTTGAAGGCAGAACTAAAAGGATCTACTTCCAGGAAGGATACATGTGTGAGAGAAAGAGAAAAGACAAGAATGACTCCAGCATTGGGGCCTGAAGAACTGAAAAAATAGAATTGAATTCAATAAGATGGGTTTCCCAGGTGGCGCAGTGATAAAGAATCCACCTGCAATGCAGGAGACAAGGGTTTGATCCCTGTGTCAGGAAGATCCCTTGGAGAAGAAGTGGCAACCCACTCCAGTATTCTTGCCTGGCAAATCCCATCAACGGGGGAGCTGGGATGATTATAGACCAGTCTGCAAAAAGTCAGACACGACTGAGCCACTGAGCACAACAGCACACATCCATTGAGACATAGAGGGTGAGAATGGAGCAAATTTGAGAACGAAAGAGGATATAAGAGATTCAGAGACATCTCAAAAGTGAGATATTTCAAATGGATATATATTCTATGAGTCCACATATAAGAAGTACGAAGAGTAGTCAAATTCATAGAGACAAAATAGAATGGTGGTTTTCAGGGGATAGAGGAAGGGAGGAAATATGATTAGTGTTTACCAGGCCCAGAGTTTCAAGTTGGGAAAGGTGAAAAAGATTTGGAGATGGATAATGGCAATTATTGTCCAACAATATGAATATACTTAATGCCAAGTGTATAGAACTGTACACATAAAAATGATTATGATGGAGAGATGGATCCAAAAAAATATTGCTGTGATGTATTTCAAACAGTATTCTGCCTTTGTTTCCCTGTGGGCTTCCCTGATAGCTCAGTTGGTAAAGAATCTGCGTGCAATCCAGGAGACCCTGGTTCAATTCCTAGGTCTGAAAGATCCACTGGGGAAGGGATAGGCTAACCACTCCAGTATTCTTGGGCTTCCCTTGTGGCTCAGCTGGTACAGAATCTGCCTACAGCATGGGAGACCTGGGTTTTATGGGAAAGGCTACCCACTCCAGTACTCTGGCCTGGAGAATTTCATGGATTGTACAGCCCATGGGGTCAAAGAGTTGGACATGACTAAGTGACTTTCACTTCACTTCACTTCTATGTTTCCCTCTAACAGTTTTATAGTATTCAATCTTACATTTAGGTCTTTAATCTATTTTGAATTTATTTTTGTATATGGTGTTAAAGAATGTTCTACTTTCATTCTTTTACATGTATGTTATGTAAATGTAATCACAATAAAAGCATTAAGTAGCACAAAATAATGGAGAAAGATTGAGGCTGATAATATTTTCAACATCATTATAAAATAATAGAGCTTAGTTAGGATTTTTTGGATAAAAATTTTATTTTTATTTATTTTTTGACCACACCAGACAGTTTGCAAGATCTTAGTTCCCCAACTGGAGGTCAGACCTATGCCACCTGCAGTGAAAGTGTGGTCTTAACCACTGGACAATTAGGGAAGTTCCAAGATAAAAATTTTAATATTTTTCCTCAACAACATAGACGAGGGTTCTCAACCTCAATAACAGTGACATTTGCCAGGAGAACCAACCCCAAGTCCAAGGAGCCATGGCTGCACGGATGCAGGAGGGCCTAGAGGAGCTATCCCACATTGAAGGTCAGAAAGAGTGGCGGTGAGGAGATACCCCTCATCCAAGGTAAGGAGCAATGGCTGTGCTTTGCTGGAGCAGCCGTGAAGAGATACCCCACGCCTAAGGTAAGAGAAACCCAAGTAAGACAGTAGGTGTTGCAAGAGGGCATCAGAGGGCAAACACACTGAAACCATACTCACAGAAAACTAGTCAATCTAATCACACTAGGATCACAGCCTTGTCTAACTCAATGAAACTAAGCCATGCCCATGGGGCAACCCAAGATGGGCGGGTCATGGTGGAGAGATCTGACAGAATGTGGTCCACTGGAGAAGGGAATGGCAAACCACTTCAGTATTCTTGCCTTGAGAACCCCATGAACAGTATGAAAAGGCAAAATGATAGGATACTGAAAGAGAAACTCCCCAGGTCAGTAGGTGCCCAATATGCTGCTGGAGATCAGTGGAGAAATAACTCCAGAAAGAATGAAGGGATGGAGCCAAAGCAAAAAGAATACCCAGCTGTGGATGTGACTGGTGATAGAAGCAAGGTCCGATGCTGTAAAGAGCAATATTGCATAGGAACCTGGAATGTCAGGTCCATGAATCAAGGCAAATTGAAAGTGGTCAAACAAGAGATGGCAACAGTGAATGTCAACATTCTAGGAATCAGCTAAATGAAATGGACTTGAATGGGTGAATTTAACTCAGATGACCATTAAATCTACTATTGTGGACAGGAATCCCTCAGAAGAAATGGAGTGGCCATCATGGTCAACAAAAGAGTCTGAAATGCAGTACTTGGATGCAATCTCAAAAACGACAGAATGATCTATGTTCATTTCCAAGGCAAACCATTCAATATCACACTAATCCAAGTCTATGCCCCAACCAGTAACACTGAAGAAGCTGAAGTTAAATGGTTCTAAGAAGACCTACAAGACCTTTTAGAACTAACACCCAAAAAAGATGTCCTTTTCATTATAGGGGACTGGAATGCAGAAGTAGGAAGTCAAAAAACACCTGGAGTAACAGGCAAATTTGGCCTTGGAATACGGAATGAAGCAGGGCAATGGCTAATAGAGTTTTGCCAAGAAAATGCACTGGTCATAACAAACACCCTCTTCCAACAACACAAGAGAAGACTCTATACATGGATATCACAAGATGGTCAACATCAAAATCAGATTGATTATATTCTTTGCAGCCAAAGATGGAGAAGCTCTATACAGTCAGCAAAAAAAAGACCAGGAGCTGACCGTGGCTCAGACCATGAACTCCTTATTGCCAAATTCAGATTTAAGTTGAAGAAAGTAGGGAAAACCACTAGACCACTCAGGTATGACCTAAATCAAATCCCTTATGATTATACAGTGGAAGTGAGAAATAGATTTAAGGGCCTAGATCTGATAGATAGAGTGCCTGATGAACTATGGAATGAGGTTCATGACATTGTACAGGAGACAGGGATCAAGACCATCCCCATGGAAAAGAAATGCAAAAAAGCAAGATGGCTGTCTGGGGAGGCCTTACAAATAGCTGTGAAAAGAAGAGAAGTGAGGAAAGGAAAGATATAAACATCCGAATGCAGAGTTCCAAAGAATAGCAAGAAGAGATAAGAAAGCCTTCTTCAGCGATCAACGCAGGAAAATAGAGGAAAACAACAGAATGGGAAAGACTAGAGATCTCTTCAAGAAAATCAGAGATACTAAGGGAACATTTCATGCAAAGATGGGCTCGATAAAGGACAGAAATGGTATGGACCTAACAGAAGCAGAAGATATTAAGAAGAGATGGCAAGAATACACAGAAAAACTGTACAAAAAAGATCTTCACGACCCAGATAATCACGATGGTGTGATCACTGACCTAGAGCCAGACATCCTGGAATGTGAAGTCAAGTGGGCCTTGGAAAGCATCACTACGAACAAAGCTAGTGGAGGTGATGGAATTCCAGTTGAGCTATTTCAAATCCTGAAAGATGATGCTGTGAAAGTGCTGCACTCAATATGCCAGCAAATTTGGAAAACTCAGCAGTGGCCACAGGACTGGAAAAGGTCAGTTTTCATTCCAATGCCAAAGAAAGGCAATGCCAAAGAATGCTCAAACTACCGCACAATTGCACTCATCTCACACGCTACCAAAGTAATGCTCAAAATTCTCCAAGCCAGGCTTCAGCAATATGTGAACTGTGAACTTCCTGATGTTCAAGCTGGTTTTAGAAAAGGCAGAGGAACCAGAGATCAAATTGCCAACATCCGCTGGATCATGGAAAAAGCAAGAGAGTTCCAGAAAAACATCTATTTCTGCTTTATTGACTATGCCAAAGCCTTTGACTGTGTGGATCACAATAAACTGTGGAAAATTCTGAAAGAGATGGGAATACCAGACCACCTGATCTGCCTCTTGAGAAATTTGTATGCAGGTCAGGAAGCAACAGTTAGAACTGGACATGGAACAACAGACTGGTTCCAAATAGGAAAAGGAGTACATCAAAGCTGTATATTGTCACCCTGCTTATTTAACTTATATGCAGAGTACATCATGAGAAATGCTGGACTGGAAGAAACACAAGCTGGAATCAAGATTGCCGGGAGAAATATCAATAACCTCAGATATGCAGATGACACCACCCTTATGGCAGAAAGTGAAGAGGAACTCAAAAGCCTCTTGATGAAAGTGAAAGTGGAGAGTGAAAAAGTTGGCTTAAAGCTCAACATTCAGAAAACGAAGATCATGGCATCCAGTCCCATCACTTCATGGGAAATAGATGGGGAAACAGTGGAAACAGTGTCCGACTTTGTTTTTGTTGGGCTCCAAAATCACTGCAGATGGTGACTGCAGCCATGAAATTAAATGACGCTTACTCCTTGGAAGGAAATTCTGACCAACCTAGATAGCATATTCAAAAGCAGAGACATTACTTTGCCAACAAAGGTTCGTCTAGTCAAGGCTATGGTTTTTCCTGTGGTCATGTATGGATGTGAGAGTTGGACTGTGAAGAAGGCTGAATGCGGAAGAATTGAAGCTTTTGAACTGTGGTGTTGGAGAAGACTCTTGAGAGTCCCTTGGACTGCAAGGAGATCCAACCAGTCCATTCTGAAGGAGATCAGCTCTGGAATTTCTTTGGAAGGAATGATGCTAAAGCTGAAACTCCAGTACTTTGGCCACCTCGTGCAAAGAGTTGACTCATTGGAAAAGACTCTGATGCTGGGAGGGATTGAGGGCAAGAGGAGAGGGGAAGACAGAGGATGAGATGGCTGGATGGCATCACTGACTCGATGGACGTGAGTCTGGGTGAACTCTGGGAGTTGGTGATGGACAGGGAGGCCTGGCGTGCTGCGATTCATGGGGTCGCAAAGAGTCAGACACGACTGAGCGACTGATCTGATCTGATCTGATTAATATTTGTCATAGAGTCTATCTTGTATTGTCTGATGTTTATCAGGATCCGTGGTCTCTACTCGTGAGATGCCAGCACTGAGTTGTGATAAGCAGAAACTGGTTATTCCAGTGTTCTCAACCAGACTGATTTTGCCAGTTGTTCCAGAGAGGGCAAAATCAGTCTGGTTGAGAACACTGGAATAAAATAAAATTCTGTGGGTACTAGAATTGATGGTGTATGCTTTCAAAGAGATGGGGTCATAGAAAAAGCAACATTTTGGGGAGGATAAAATGTCAGGTTATCTTGGAAAGGTTGAGTTGATGGCCTTCAGAACACCCCACTATTATCTGAGAGGTAAATGGTATTGGTTTGGATATCATTAATCTGCATAAGTGACAGTATAAGTTAATTAATCATACAGACAGACGAAGTTCCTGCTGAGAGATTCAGGAGTTATTAATAGAAAAAGAAGCCCATGCTTGAATGAATCCTACACATGATGCTTCAGTTCTCAGTTGTAGAGCCTCATCTGGATATATGATCTCATTTGACCCGTTATAATATCCAATCATTCACATTCCCATTTCTTTCAAGGGAAATAAAACACTCACAGACCCATACTCCCCTTTGGGTATCGCTCCAAACTTCTAAAGAATTTGGTCAGTATCTGTTACTTCCATTTTCATAACATTCACTCTCTTCTCAACCAACTCATCAGGAGTATTTCTACCTCCATCACAACTGCCTTCCCTAAGGTCTGCAGTGACCTCACATGCCAAATGAGTTGTTTTTTTCTTTTTTTTTTTAATTTACATTTATTTATTTTAACTGGAGGCCAATCACTTTACAATACTGTATTGGTTTTGCCATATATCAACATGAATCCACCATGGATGTACGCGTGTTCCCAATCCTGAACCCACCTCCCACCTCCCTCCCCATACCATCCATCTGGGTCATCCCATTACACCAACCCCAAGCATCCTGTATCCTGCATCAAACCTAGACTGGCGATTCATTTCTTATATGATATTATACATGTTTCAATGCCATTCTCCCAAATCATCCCACCCTCTCCCTCTCCCACAGAGTCCAAAAGACTGTTCTATATATCTGTGTCTCTTTTGCTGTCTTGCATACAGGGTTATCGTTACTATCTTTCTAAATTCCATATATATGCATTAGTATACTGTATTGGTGTTTTTCTTTCTGGCTTACTTCACTCTGTATAATAGGCTCCAGTTTCATCCATCTCATTAGAACTGATTCAAATGTATTCTTTTTAATGGCTGAGTAAATAAATTTTAAGGTATATTTTCCTTTTGTCAAAATGCTTGATGTCTCAGTAGCAATATCACTAATGGCTGCATTCCCTTTCTTGAAATAGGAAACTTTCTAAAGCATTTTGTTTCTGTTACAATGGGATTCCCAGATTCAAGTCCACTGGGCAACTTGCAGCATTAACGCATCCCTGAGGGAGAAACTTCTAACTTTGAAATCAAATCCTATAAAGGGGAAGAAAGAATTAGGGTAGAATCTTACAGAGCCCTGGGAGACTTCTTCATGAAGAAAGCTTTTTAATCTCCAGGGGAATAATCTGGACTGCAAATGTTTGAGCATAGCCAGATAAATTAAGAATAATTGGAACAAAGAAATTTGCCTCTCTTTACTACGATCTTCAGGGAAACAGCAGTGGCAGAAAGTTTCTTTTCTATTACTCTCCTTCTACCCCAAGGGAGCTTAATTGTTTAAAGAGTAGAGTGACAACAGGCCAATTTATTTAACGAGACAGCCTGAGAATTCAGCTACCAAAGTTCTCGAAACTTTGAAATAAGCTTTCTGTGTCCCCAAGGCAAAGCATCTTGGGCTTCCCAGGCATATGGTGTGAATTCCCTTCTTGGATAATCTCCCTGTACTTTCTGGAAGAGAATGTGTGCTATAGGAAAACAATCAAGACAACTAGGGGTTTCCATGATGTCATCTGAAAGAGGCAGGGTACCAAAGTAAAGGTTGGGGGTGGTATAGAGGAGGGAGATGTAAGCAATGGAGGGAAAACTTATTAGACAGAGTCCTAGGGACACAAAGAAGAGTAGTGTTTCTCATAGTTTTGTCTCCAGACCAGCAGCATCAGCATCACCTGGGAGCTTGTTAGACATGCGCATTTTTCCTTCATCCTAGATCTACTGATGCTAAGTCAGAAACTCCAGAGTCAGCCCTAGCTACATGTGTTTAACAAGCCACCCAAGTGCATCCTATGGGTGACTAAAATTTGAAAACAACTGCCTTAAGGGATTTGTTGAAATGAGTGATGAAGGACCCTCACAAAGCTGCATCTTCAGAGATTTGAAAGATCTTCACCTCCAACATCTGATCAACAAATGATGATACATTTGTTGTCACTTTAAAATGTTTATCTCCCTTTCTTGTTTTCATTTTATGCATTTGTTTGAATTCTCAAAATAATATTAAATACTGTGGTTTATAGCAGTTAATTTTTGCATGTTTGCTAATTGCCATTTCTTAAAGCTTCCACATGGAACCCCACTCCAGTACTCTTGCCTGGAAAATCCCATGGCAAAACCCCATGGAGCCTAGAAGGCTGCAGTCCATGGGGTCGCTGAGGGTCAGACATGACTGAGCAACTTCACTTTCACTTTTCACTTTCATGCATTGGAGAAGGAAATGGCAACCCACTCCAGTGTTCATGCCTGAAGAATCCCAGGGACAGCGGAGCCTGGTGGGCTGCCGTCTGTTGGGTTGCACAGAGTCGGACACGACTGAAGCGACTTAGCAGCAGCAGCAGCAAAGCTTCCACATGCCATGGAATGTTACCTCTCATTTGAAGATCAAAATTTATTATTTTAAAGATATATCTTTATTTTTCTAGCTTGAGATCCTGCAACCTTCCCTTCCACATATTCATGTACACATTGTCCTTTGCAGCAACGGCTGTTAAAAATGAACAAATACATTTTTAAAAATTAATTTTTATTGGAGTATAGTTGCTTTGCAATGTGTTAGTTTTCACTATATAGCAAAGTGAATCAGATATAGAATCTGACATATATATATACATATATATATATATATGTATACATATATCCTCTTTTTTGAATTCCCTTCCCATTTGAAAAAGTGAAAGTGTTAGTCCCTCAGTTGTGTCTGATTCTTTGTGACCTCATGGACTGTAACCTCTGTCCATGCACTTCTTCAGTCAAGAACACTGGCTTAGGTAGCCGTTTCCTTCTCCAGGGGATCTTCCTGACCCAGGGATAAAACTTGGGTCTTCTGCATAGGCAGTTTCAGATTCTCTAAATAGGCAGATTCTCTACTGTCTGAGTCACTAGGGAAGCCCTGACTCTAGTTAGATCTCCAGAATTTATTCATCTTCTATCTGGAAGTTTGGATCCTTTGACCAGTATCTCCCCATTTGCCCCACCCTTAGTCCCTGGAGAAACTGCTTGCATGAAATAAAAATTAAATTGGGTAGAGTCAACAGAGATAAGGAAAGAGATTTATACCTGTGCCATTGAATGTAGGAGCATGTGAGAATACATAGCTGGGATCTTTGATTCTTGATTCTAAAAATATTATGGAAAATTGTAATTCTTACTGGCCCTATTTTAAAACTAAGAAACTGACATTTCAATAGACTGAGCAACAAACTCTTTAGAGACAGTAGATATTAATAGTTTCAACTACAATTCATACTTAGAATTACAAGTTGATTCAAGAGAGGGGTTATGGACTTCACTTTCATGTGTGCTCAAACGCTTTAGTCATGTCCAACTCTTTGTGATCCTATGAACTGTAGCCCACCAGACTCCTCTGTCCATGGAATTCCCCAGGCATGAATACTGGAATGTGTTGCTATTTCCTCCTCCAGGGGATCTTTGACCCAGGGATTGAAGTGAGACCTCCCTCACTGCTGAGCCACCAGGGAGAGGAATATAAAAGAATTTGCAAACCATGTCTTAAAACTGCCACAAATTGTGTCAAATATGGGTTTACTGAAGGAGCTACATGGAGAATAGCAGAGTTCCTGCAAAGCTCTTAAATCAGTAAGACATGGAAAGAGACAGAGAGAAAGAAGGTGGTAAACTGTTCACCTCTTTTGCAAGGCACTCACCCAGTTCCACTCTCCTTATTTGCAATCCATGAAGCAGATGGTGTTCCATGTTTCTGTGCATTGTGGCACTTGAGGCTCCCCTGAACATGCATTCCATCCCTTCCAAGTGTGACTGCAACTGTCTCCAAGACCACGGGGCTTGATTTTATTCTTGTCCCAACTGGCATCAAGTTACTCCAATTGAAGGTCCTGCCATTTTGAAGGCATTGACTTAGAGAAAGATACAATCTCCATGACTCAAGATATTCAGTTCCCTTATGGTTGTCAGGAGGAGGGCATGGCAGTATTCTTGCCTGGAGAATCCTATGGACAGAGGAACCTGGTGGACTGCTGTCCATAGAGTGGCAAAGAGTCAGACACAACTGAAACCAGTCATGCATGGTTGCCGGAGAAGAAGGGAAGGGATACTTTGGGAGTTTGGTATAGACATGTACACAGTGCTATATTTAAAAGGGTTACCAACAAGGACTTACTGTATAGTACATGGAACTCTGCTCAATGTTATGTGGCATCCTAGGAGAGTTTGGGGGGAGAATGAATACATGTATGTGTATGGCTAAATCCCTTCTCTGTTCACCTTTCAGGATCCCAACATTTGTAATTGTCTACACCCCAGTACTAAATGAAAAAAAAAAAAAGATATTTAGTTACCCCTTCTCTCTGCCAAGTCCTAAGAGATTAAACTCTTGGAGAGAGATAGGAAATGGATGGCCCATCCGTCTCATACACTGTCCAACTTAGCCTCTGCTTGGGACCAATTTGTACTTTCCATAGGTTCTGCATGCTGGAAGGAAGGGTGTTCAGGGTTCATTTCAGTTCAATCACTCAGTCATGTCCCACTCTTTGCAACCCCATGGACTGCAGCATGCCAGGCCCCCTTGTCCATCACCAACTCCTGGAGCTTTCTCAAACTCATGTCCATTGAGTTGGTGATGCCATCAAACCATCCTATCCTCTGTCATCCCCTTCTCCTCCTTCCTTCAGTCTTTCCCGGCATCAGGGTCTTTTCCAATGAGTCAGTTCTTTGCATAAGGTGGCCAAAGTACTGGAGCTTCAGCTTCAGCATCAGTTCTTCCAATGAATATTCAGGATAGATTTCCTTTAGGATGAACTGATTTGATCTCCTTGCAGTCCAAGGGACTCTCAAGAGTCTTCACCAACACCACAGTTCAAAAGAATCAATTCTTCAGCACTCAGTTTTCTTTATAGTTCAACTCTCACATTCATACATGACTACTGGAAAAACCATAGCTTTGACTAGACAGTCGACAAAGTAACGTCTCTGCTTTTTAATATGCTGTCTAGGTTGGTCATAGCTTTTCTTCCAAGAAGCAAGTGTTTTTTAATTTCATGACTGCAGTCACCATCTGCAGTGATTTTGGAGCCCCCCCAAAATAAAGTCTGTCACTGTTTCCATTGTTTCCCCATCTACTTGCCATAAAGTGATCAGACTAGATGCCATGATCTTTGTTTCTTGAATGTTGAGTTTTAAGCCATTTTTTTCACTCTCCTCTTTCACTTTCATCAAGAGGCTCTTCAGTTGCTTTTCACTTTCTGCCACAAGGGTGGTGTCATCTGCATATCTGAGATTATGGATATTTCTCCCAGATATCTTGATTCCAGCTTGTGCTTCATCCAGTCTGGTGTTTTGCATGATGTACTCTGCATATAAGTTAGATAAGCAGGGTGACAATATACAGCCTTGATGTACTCCTTTTCCTATTTGGAACCAGTCTGTTGTTCCATGTGCAGTTCTAGCTGTTATTCTTAACTTACATACAGATCTCTCAGTAGTAGATATAACAGTGTTCAGGGTAGCCATCCTGTTACTGAACCAAACCCGGGTTCTCTTGCCTGCATCCAGAAAAGCCAATCTACTAACTTCAGGTTCAGGTAAAGGAAAGTGCAGACTTTATTTGCAAGGCCAAACAAAGAGTATAGGCAGCTAATGCTCAAATGGCTCAGACCTCCCTGATGGCTTTCCAGGAAATGTTTCTAAAGACAGGGTGAGGAAGAGGATTGTGGAGTGCATGATCAGCTGGTGCACAATTCTCTGATTGGTTGGTGATGGAGTAATCGAGGGTCAGTATCATCAACCTTCTGGTTCCAACCAGTCTTCTGGGCTCTTTGTGCTTGTAGTCAGCATGCATTTAAATTCTACCATATGGTGGGGATTCAAATATGTTCAAAACAACTCAAGCATATGGCTCAGGTTATAGCCAGCATTGGGTTGCCCAGGTGGCTCAGTGGTCAAGAATCTGCCTGCCAATGCAGGAGACTCAGGTTCAATCCCTGGGTCAGGAAGATCCCCTGAAGAAGGAAATGGCAACCTACTCCAGTATTATTGCCTGGGAAATCCCATGGGCAGAGGAGCCTGATGGGCTACAGTCCATGGGGTTGCAAAAGACTCAGACATGACTTAGCAACTAAACAACAACAATCAGCCCCTATATTACTCTTTGTTCCAGGTTCTTTCTTTGCAGATTTTTTTTCTTGGTTTAGGTTCAGGGTTTGAAGAAGCAGGTTTTGCTGAAAACCTGGCAAACTGTCTGGTAGGCCCCTATTCAGTTACTTTGGATCCATCCTTCTCCTATGTATTCTCTGGGGATTTTCTCTTTGGCATAATAACTATGTTCCTATGCTCATGCAGCTAAAAAGTAAAGCAGTGGGCTGGAACTGATGGCATTGCTGCTAAATAATGTTGCCCCCACAGCTGCTCAGGCCCCTTGAAATCCTTTTAAAGGTATATTTTCAGGATTCATCAATTCTGTGTATGTATATGCCCCAAAGTATTGAAGGCAGGAATTCAAACAGATTCTTGCACACCAATGTTCAGAGCAGCATTAATCACAGGAGCCAAAAGATAAAAACAAGCCATGTGTCCATCAATAATGTAAGAATAAACAAAATGGGATATATACACACAATGGAATATTATTCAATCTTAAAACAGAATGAAATTTCGATAGGTGTTGCAGCATGGTTGAATTTTGAAAACATTTTACTAAGTGAAATGTTTACCATTAAGTATTTTAATGTCAGACATAAAAGGATAAATGTTATATGATTTCATTTACATGATATGTCTAGAATAGGCAAATTCATAGAGACAAAAGGTAGAAAGGAGGTTTTCAGGGTCTGATCAGAGAGAAGAATGGGGAGTTGCTGTTTAATGGATTTAAAGCTTCTGTTTGGATGATGAAAATGTTATGGAAATAGATGGAGGTAATGGTTGCACAACATTGTGAATGTACTCAATGCCACAGAACTTTTATACATAAAAGTGGTTAAAATGATGAATTTCATTATATATACACATATACAATATAAAATATACAACATGAATATTGTATATATTGTATGTTGTTGTTCAGTCACTAAATGGTGTCTGACTGCAACCCCATGAACTGCAGCATTCCAGGCTTCCCTGTCCTTCACTATCTCTCAGGGTTTCCTCAAACTCATGTCCATTGAATTTGTGATGCCATCCAACCATCTCATCCTCTGTTGGCCTCTTCTCCTGCCCTTACTCTTTCCCAGCATCAGGGTCTTTTCCAATGAGTTGGCTGTTCCCTTCAGGTGGTCAAAGTATTGAAGCTTCAGCATAAGTCCTTCCAGTGAATATTCAGGATTGATTTCTTTTTGGATGGACTGATTTGATCTCCTTGTTGTCCAACGGACTCTCAAGAGTCTTCTCCAGCACCACAGTTCAAAAGCATCAATTTTTCAGCTCTCAGTCTTCTTTATGGTCCAAATCTCACATCTGTACATGACTACTGGAAAAACCATAGCTTTGACTGTATGGACATTTGCTGGCAAAGTGATGTCTCCTCTTTTTAATACACTGTCTAGGTTTGTCATTGCTTTCCTACCAAGAAGCAAGTGTATTTTAATTTCATGTCTGCAGTCACTATCCACAGTCATTTTGGAGCCCAAGAAAATAAAATCTGCAACTGTTTCCACTTTCCCCCCATCTATTTGCCATAAAGTGATGGGACCAGATGCCATGATCCCAGTTTTTTGAATATTGAGTTTTGAGCCAGCTTTTTTACTCTTCTCTTTCACCATCATCAAGAGGCTCTTTAGTTCTTGTTCACTTTCTACCACGAAAGTGGTATCATCTGCATATCTGAGGTTGTTGATATTTCTCCTGGCAATCTTGATCCAGCTTGTGAGCCTATATGCAATAAACATAAAATAAAGTAAAACTGTTGTTGCTCAGTCACTAAATAGTGTTTGACTCTTTGCGACACCATAGACTGCAGCACGTCAGGCTTTCCTTTCCTTCACTATCTCCTGGCGTTTACTCAAACTTATGTCCACTGATTCAGTGATACCATCCAACCATCTCATCCTCTGTCGTCCTCTTCTCCTCCTGCCCTCAATCTTTCCCAGCATCAGGATCTTTTCCAATGAGTCAGTTCTTCCCATCAGGTGGCCAAATTATTGGAGCTCCAGCTTCAACATCAGTCCTTCCAGTGAATATTCAGGGTTGATTTCCTTTAGGATTGACTGATTTGATATCCTTCCTGTCCAAGGGACTCTCAAGAGTCTTATCCAGCACCACAGTTCAAAAGCATCAATTCTTTGGCACTCAGCCTTCTTTGCCATTCAACTCTCACATGTATTGTAATTTTCTTTCAAAAGTAACCCCTCAGTTAGGACTTCTCTGGTGGTTCAGTGATTAAGAATCTACTTTGCAATTCAGGGAATACAGGATGTATCCCTGGAAGGGGAACTATGATGTATGTGTCATGTGGGTGCAACTAAGCCCCCATGCCACAACTGCTGAGCCCTTGAGGTCCGGAGCCCTCTCACTACAACTAGAGCATCTGTAGGCTGCAACGAAGATCCTGTGTGCCACAGCTAAGACTCTATGCAAGCAAATAAATAAACATTTTTAAAAAGTAAATTCTCAAACTCTTCTCCTGGAGATGTTGAGTAAGTAAGTCTGGGATAAGATGGGAAGCTATATATTAACAAAAACCTCAGTCAATTGGATTGTTTTTCACTGTCAACACTTCATTTCATTTTCTACCAGTCTCTTCTCTATACATACACATTTTTTACACACACACACACACACACACACACACACACACAAACATACCCACAATTAGTATAATTTTGTGCCTATGTTTGTGTAAGTTTTCTTCTTTTCCATTAGTTTTATGGTAGTTTGGATAATACTCAAATTATTTGACTGTGTGGATCACAATAAACTTTGGGAAATTCTGAAAGAGATGGAAATACCAGACCACTCGACCTGCCTCTTGAGAAATCTGTATGTGGGTCAGGAAGCAACAGTTAGAACTGGATATGGAACAACAGACTGGTCCCAAATAGAAAAGGAGTACGTCAAGGCTGTATATTGTCACCCTGCTTATTTAACTTCTATGCAGAGTACATCATGAGAAACGCTGGGCTGGATGAAGCATAAGCTGGAATCAAGATTGCCAGGAGAAATATCAATAACCTCAGATATGCAGATGACACCACCCTTATGGCAGAAAGTGAAGAACTAAAGAGCCTCTTGATGAAGGTGAAAGAGGAGAGTGAAAAAGTTGGTGTAAAGCTCAACATTCAGAAAACGAAGATCATAGCATCTGGTCCCATCACTTCATGGCAAATGATGGGGAAACAGTGGAAACAGTGTCAGACTTTATTTTTCTGGGCTCCAAAATCACTGCAGATGGTGATTGCAGCCATGAAATTAAAAGATGCTTACTCCTTGGAAGGAAACTTATGACTAACCTAGACAGCATATTAGAAAGCAGAGATGTGACTTTGCCAACAAAGGTCCATGTAGTCAAGGCTATGGTTTTTCCTGTGGTCATGTATGGATGTGAGAGTTGGACTATAAAGAAAGCTGAGCACTGAAGAATTGATGCTTTTGAACTGTGGTGTTGGAGAAGACTCTTGAGAGTCCCTTGGACAGCAAGGAGATCCATCCTAAAGAATATCAGTCCTGGGTGTTCATTGAAAGGACTGATGTTGAAGCTGAAACTCCAATACTTTGGCCACCTGATGTGAAGAGCTGACACATTGGAAAAGACTCTGATGCTGGGAAAGATTGAGGGTAGGAGGAGAAGGGGACGGCAGAGGATGATATGGTTGGATGGCATCACCGACTCAATGGACATGAGTTTGAGTGGACTCCGGGAGTTGGTGATGGACAGGGAGGCCTGGCGTGCTGGAGGTTCATGGGGTCACAAAGTGTCAGACACGACTGAGCGACTGAACTGAACTGAACCCCAGGACAGTAGTTCTCAAAAGATTGTCGTGGGGACTGGCAAAATTTGGAAACTTAAAAAAAATCTAAACTACTAGAGCTAAGCCCCAAACATTGTTGTTGTTTAGCCCCTAAGTTGTGTCCAACTCTTATGTAACTCCATGGACTTTAGCCCACCAGGCTTCTCTGTCCATGGGACTTCCCAGGAAACAGTACTGGAGTGGATTGGCATTTCCTTCTCCAGTGGCTCTTCCTGATCCAAGGACTGAACTCGAGTCTCCTGTGTTGGGAGGTGGATACTTTATCACTAAGTACCACCCAAAAAACTCAACCCCAAATCTACTGAGGCAGAAATTTCAGGTAGGACTCAGCAGTGTGTGATGTAACACATTCTCAAGATAATTTTGATGCAGGCTTAAGTTTGAGAACTGCCCTAGTGAATCCTGGGGCCCTTTGGTACTCTGCAATCTTTCTAATGTGGAAACTACAAATCCAAAATGCTGACACTTGTGTCAAAGAGGAGATTGAAGGGAGACCAGAGTGATTCTTCCCAGAGTAAACAGACCCAAAATAGAGGAATCACAGGTAGACCCTCTGTAAGTCTCACAGGGACAAGGAACTGGGCAGGTCAGAGATCCTTTCCTGTGTGCTCTTTGTCCTTAAGGAGTCAGACTGAACAGGGAATTGAAGATCCATTGATCAATTTGTCTAACAAGCTTCAGAAGGCATTCAGTCTCTAGGGGCACAAAAGCTGTAACACATCAACTTATAGTCACCAAGGCCTCCATGTGCGAGACCAAAGACACTTAATACCTTCTCCAGGAGAAATCAACAGACTCCAAACCATGTGTCTGGGCCTATATCCTTGTTTTCTGGTGGGACAGACCTTCTTCCTTCATCACCCACGCTCCACGAGAGACCAGGGTTCAGGGAAGGTGGCCCCTGTGGTGATCCCATATTGGCAAGCCTGCATATCCCAGTAAGTGTTGTGGGAAGTAGAAAAAACAGGTGATTGAGTGAAAAAGGCATCGACTTATTAAGCACAAGGCAAAGAAAACCCTATGATGTCTATGGAGAAAAAGCTCTAAAGGATAATTGCTTGGGAAGGTGAATGGCTACACTACTTGTGTGAAGTTGCCACAACAGAGTGAGATTTCACCTCAGTTATTTATATATATGGAGTTTATATATATTTATATACAGTTATATATACAGCCTGCCAGGTTCCTCTGTCCATGGGATTCTCTAGGCAAGAATACTAGAGTGGATTCCACGCCCTCCTCCAGGGGATCTTCCCAACCCAGGGATCAAACCCACATTTCATTGGCATGCAGGTTGTTTACCACTAGCATTACCTGGGAAAGTACTATCCTCCCTGGTGTTCATAAATACTTATAAGAAGAGAAAAATTGCACCAGGATGTTTGTGTATGATCCTGAAAGGATGAGGGTCACCCATGAGGTGATGCTGAGAAGATGGACAGAGGGGGCATTTGTCTAGTGTCTGCCTACTCCCTGACTCTTTCCTTTCCAGTTTCTTAGGCCCTGTAACCAGAGGTAAAGGAATGAGTGTCTTTATCCTCTTACCTGCCATTGCTCAGATGGCTCAGTGGTCAAGAATCCACCTGTAATGCAGGAAACACAGGAGATGAGGGATTGATCCCTGAGTTGGCAAGATCCCCTGGAGGAGGAAACGGCAAGCCACTTCAGTATTCTTGCTGGGAAAACATCCCATTTGCAGAGAAGCCTGGAAGGCTACAGTCCATGGGGTCACAAACAGCCAAAAGACTAAGCTCGCACACACACCCCATTGTTCTGTCCTGGAAGGAGGTCTTCAAGTGTTTGAGGGGAGAGCACAAAAAAGGAAGGATCTCCTCGTTCAGAGATTAAAGGTATTTAGCAGAAGTGAAAGAACTCGGAATATAAATGTTGAAGAAATTCCAGAAAGGGAAATCAGAAGATGATGAGTATCTTTACTTATCATCACAGAAAAATAGCTGTGTGATAATTCATCCTTTGTGAAATTTCTTGCAAATGTGGAATTTCCCTATTTAGTCTCTCAGTTACCTTAAGTTTGCACCTTTAGATAATTAGGACAGGAAGTCAGAGACACGTATGATGGTATTTCAGAGAAGGACTAGAAGAGCAATTGCTGATACTTTCCTGGGTAAAGACCCCAGGTGACAGAATGGACAAACCACAAGGTCCTACTGTATAGCACAGAGAACTATATTCAACATCCTGTGATAAACCATAATGGAGAAGGATATAGAAAACAATGTATATGTGTAAATGAATCATTTCACTCTTCAGCAGAGAGTACACATTTTAAATCAACTCTACTTCAATAAAAAATTAAAACTGAAAAGAAGAAAGATCCCAAGTGAAAGAATTAGTAAATATCATGGCCAGAGCAAATAGGCTAAATTGTTGGAACTAGGGATGGCTCAACATTGGGAGTGAGCATGTTGCCCGTTTAATTTATTTTTGGCTATGTGGGTCTTTGTTGCTGTGCAGGCTTTTTTCTCTGATTGCAAAGAGCAGCGGGTATTCTCTAGTTGTCGTGCCTGGGTTTCTTAATGTGGTGGCTTCTTCTGTTGCAGAACATGAGCTCTAGGTGCTCAGTAGTTGATATTTCCAGGTTCTACAGTGTGGGCTCTGTAGTTGTGGCGCATGGGCTTAGTTGCTCCACTGCATGTGGAATCTTCCCAGACCAGGGATAGAACTCTTGTCTCTTGCATTGGCAGGCAGATTGATTACAACTGAGCCGCAGGGAAGTCTGGACTTGGTTATTTAATGTGCAGAAAGTTGATATTCCTTTTCTGCCTCTCTTTCTATCTCTCTTCTATTAATATTAACATCTTATTTCTTTTATCTTCTTTCCACATAGTAACTTCCTTGAGGACAAGAGTTGCTGAAGGTTTGGGAGTCATAGACACCCAGAGATTTTGGAGAAATACTGGTTTGTACACTCATCTACTTATTAATTCACTCATTGTAGTCATTTGAAGGGTTTCTGTGTGCCAAGAACTCTGCGATAGATCTGCGATCCCCACCCAGGGATCGAACCCTGGCCTCTTACATATACTGTGTTGGCAGGCAGGCACTTTATCACCAGTGCCACCTGGGAAGCCCACAACAGATCAGTAGGAGACAAAATTACTTTCCTCTCTTTCAAGGCAGTTGATCCATTAACTTACACAGCACACTCCAGGGAATACCTAGAATCTCAGACATTCTCATATACCCTCTACTACTTTGCTGAATAAAGCAAGTTGGAATGCAAGAGAACAATCTACATTTATTAAAAATCATGGGAATCTTTTACAAACTATCATACTTCAAATATGAGTCATGGAAATTGGACTGCCTTTCAAGTGATCAGAAGCCCTTATAGACAATTACAAACTGCCCATCTTCCCCAAAGTCAGATAGAGTGAAGATACTCATGTGTAGTTAAGCAATTTGCATATGATATGGTCATTTTTATCTTTCCAAAGACACTATCTGCCTTGAGTTATTTTAAATTATTGACTGACAATGGACATATAACACGATATTATTTTCAGATGTATACCAAATGATTCAATATTTGAAGACATTCAATACTCAATATTTCAAAATGGTTGCAACAAGCCAGTTAAGACCAAGTCACAAGATCACAAACTCAAGAAAAAGATTACAAAGTTTTTTCTTGTGATGAGAACTTTTAAATTCTACTCTCTTAGCAGCTTTCAAGTATGCAAACAGTCTCCATGTTATACAGTAGAAACCCATGGCTTATTTACTTCATAACTGGAAGTTTGCGCATTTGGACCCCCCTTCGCCCATCTGACCCATCCTTCATCCTCCTAAGGAAACTTAGGGGACTTGGATTTTAATACCAAAGGAGACTGACAGTGATGACAGCCAATGGTAGTCTTTCTCCTTTGTAATTAGGTGCATTACAGAATAGCAAGTGTGCAGAAAGACTTGTAAAAGGCAAACAGAACACTGACAGTCATTGTATTGTTCAGTCGCTGTTGTGTCAGACTCTTTGTGATCACATGGACTGCAGAATGCCAGGCTTCCCTGTCCTTCAGTATCAATCATTGTATGATCTTATGTTATCCCTAATTGCTGGCTATAGGATCTATTACTTTGGGTAAAAGGCCCTCAGGACCAGGGATGGTGAGAATCAGAGGGCAGGTGGACTCTAGATGAGTGTCATCTTAGCTCCATTCTAAGCATCACTGTAATGTGGGTGCCACATACGACTCATCCTTTCAGGTTCATGTGTAAATATCTTGGTGCAATTTCTTTCCTCCCAATATTTAATGAGCACCATACTCCAGTACTCTTGCCTGGCAAATCCCATGGACAGAGGAGCCTGGTAGGCTCCAGTCCATGGGGTCGCTAGGAGTCAGACACGACTGAGCGACTTCACTTTCCCTTTTCACTTTCATGCATTGGAGAAGGAAATGACAACCCATTCCAGTGTTCTTGCCTGGCGAATCCCAGGGACGGGGGAGCCTGGTGGGCTGCCACCTATGGGGTTTCACAGAGTTGGACAAGACTGAAGCGACTTAGCAGCAGCAGCAGCAGCATAGAGGACAAAATTTTATTTGTGACCATTCTAGTATCTAATGGTACTGAAATGGTTTAAGACTTGATGGACACATTTTCCTTGGACATTTAAACCAGTCCCTTAACTTCCCAGGTGAAGGGTGTTTCATCACGTGACAAATGTCCAGGAAGCATATAGCCCTGTTTCTACAAGATAATGATCGTCTTGGTATTTGTTGTTGTTTGGACAATCAGTCATGTCCAGCTCTTTGTGACCCCATGGACTGCAGCATGCCAGGCTTCCTTGTCCTTCACCATCTCCTGGAATTTTCTCAAACTCATGTCCATTGAGTCAATAATGCTATCTAACAATTTCATCCTTTACCGCTCCTTTCTCCTCCTGCCCTCAATGTCCTTGTCATACCAGGCATTAAACATTTGTAGGTGAAACTTGCTCAGTTGTGTCTGACTCTGCAACACCACGGACAATACAGCCCATGGAATTCTCCAGGACAGAAAACTAGAGTGGTAGGTTTTCCCTTCTCCAGAGTGTCTTCCCGCCCCAGGGATCGAATCCAGGTCTCCCTCATTGCAGGCAGATTCTTTACCAGCTGAGCCACAATGTAAGCTCAAGAATACTGGAGTGGGTAGCCTATCCATTCTCCAGCAGATCTTTTTGACCTAGGAATTGAATCAGGGTCTCCTGCATTGCAGGTGGATTCTTTACCAACTGAACTATCAGGGAAGCCCCTAAACATTTGTAAATGTGTTTTATTATTTAGTGAAAATATTTTCTTCATTTTTACATAAGAAATAAACCTTAATTCTACTCATCCCACAGTACTCTGTCTAGATAGTTGAGATATTCTATCAAATTTTCTCACCTCTGAGGCATGGTTAACTGACTCATTTCTGGTCCCAGACAAGGTAAATAATCTAGAACAAGTTACTGTATTTCACTGGGCTTCATGTTCCACTTTTTCTTTAGAGCAAGAATGAACCATTTATCTTTAAGTTTCAAAGTTGCTTTTAACTTTTAATTTTTTTTTTTTAGAAGATGTACTTGTTTGTTTTTCTCTACACTAGGTATTTGGTGCTTCATGGAGCTTTCTTTAGTATCAGTGAGTGGAATTCTCATTGCGGTGGCTTCTCTTGTGGAGCATGAGCTCTAGGGCATGAGGGCTTCAGCAGTTGTGACATATGGGCTTAGTTGTGCTGCAACATGTGGGATCTTCTTGGACCAGAGATCAAACCCATGTACCCTGCATTGGCAGGTGAATTCTTATCAACTGGACCACCAGGGAAGTCCTGCACTAACTTTTTAGATTTGATGATCCTAAACAAGAGAAGCGAAAAGCAAAGGAGAAAAGGAAAGATATAAGCATCTGAATGCAGAGTTCCAAAGAACAGCAAGGAGAGATAAGAAAGCCTGCCTCAGCAATCAATGCAAAGAAATAGAGGAAAACAATAGAATGGTAAAGACTAGAGATATGTTCAAGAAAATTAGAGATACCAAGGGAACATTTCATGCAAAGATGGGCTCAATAAAGGACAGAAATGGTATGGACCTAACAAAACCAGAAGATATTACAAAGAGGTGGCAAGAATACACAGAAGAACTGTACAAAAAAGATCTTTATGACCCAGATAATCGTGATGGTGTGATCACTGACCTAGAGCCAGACATCCTGGAAAGTGAAGTCAATGGGCTTTAGAAAGCATCACTACGAACAAAGCTAGTGGAGGTGATGGAATTCCAGTTGAGCTGTTTCAAATCCTGAAATGTGATGCTGTGAAAGTGCTGCACTCAATATGGCAGCAAATCTCGAAAACTCAGCAGTGGCCACAGGACGGGAAAAGGTCAGTTTTCATTCCAATCCCAAAGAAAGGCAATGCCAAAGAATGCTCAAACTACCACACAATTGCACTCATGTTACATGCCAGTAAAGTAATGCTCAAAATTCTTCAAGCCAGGCGTCAGCAATACGTGAACCATGAACTTCCAGATGTTCAAGCTGGTTTTAGAAAGGGCAGAGGAACCAGAGATCAAATTGCTAATATCCGCTGGATCATTGAAAAAGCAAGAGAGTTCCAGAAAAGCATCTATTTCTGCTTTATTGACTATGCCAAAGCCTTTGACTGTGTGGATCACAATAAACTGTGGAAAATTCTTCAAGAGATGGGAATACCAGACTACCTGACATGCCTCTTGAGAAACCTATATGCAGGTCAGGAAGCAAGAGTTAGAACTGGACATGGAACAACAGACTGGTTCCAAATAGGAAAAAAAGTACGTCAAGGCTGTATATTGTCACCCTGCTTATTTAACTTCTATGCAGAGTACATCATGAGAAATGCTGGGCTGGAAGAAGCACGAGCTGGAATCAAGATTGCTGGGAGAAATATCAATAACCTCAGATATGCAGATGACACCACCCTTATGGCACAAAATGAAGAGGAACTAAAAAGCCTCTTGATGAAAGTGAAAGAGAAGAGTGAAAAAGTTGGCTTAAAGCTCAACATTTAGAAAACTAAGGTCACAGCATCTGGTCCCATCACTTCATGGGAAATAGATGGGGAAACAGTGGAAACAGTCTCAGACTTTTTGGGGGGCTGCAAAATCACTGCAGATGGTGATTGCAGCTATGAAATTAAAAGACGCTTACTCCTTAAAAGGAAAGTTATGACCAACCTAGATAGCATATTCAAAAGCAGAGACGTTACTTTGCCAACAAAGGTCCATCTAGTCAAGCCTATGGTTTTTCTGGCAGTCATTTATGGATGTGAAAATT
Source organism: Bos grunniens (assembly GCF_055505025.1). NCBI lineage: Eukaryota > Metazoa > Chordata > Mammalia > Artiodactyla > Bovidae > Bos > Bos grunniens. The sequence continues at coordinate 13,752,838 of NC_141171.1, forward strand.
GGACTGTGAAGGAAGCCGAGCACCAAAGAACTGATGCTTTTGAACTGTGGTGTTGGAAAAGACTTTTGAGAGTCCCTTGGACTGCAAGAAGATCCAACCAGTGCATTCTAAAGGAGATCAGTCCTAGCTGTTCTTTGGAAGGAATGATGCTAAAGCTGAAACTCCAATACTTTGGCCAGCTCATGTGAAGAGTTGACTCACTGGAAAAGACTCTGATGCTGGGAGGGATTGGGGGCAGGAGGAAAAGGGGACGACAGAGGATGAGATGGCTGGATGGCATCACCGAATCCTTGGAGATTAGTTTGGGTGAACTCCGGGAGTTGGTGATGGACAGGGAGGCCTGACATGCTGCAGTTCATGGGGTCACAAAGAGTCGGACACGACTGAGCAACTGAACTGAACTGAAGCCAGAGATAGAAGCTTCCCTGGTGACTCAGTAGTAAAGAATCTGCCTGCAATGCAGCAGACACGTTTTTGATCCCTGCATCAGGAAGAGACTCTGGAGAAGGAAATGGCCACCCATTCCATTATTTTGCCTGGAAAGTCCCATGGACAGAGGAGCCTGGTGGGCTGTAGTCCATGCAGTTGCAAAGAATCAGATACACCTTAGTGACTAACCCAACAACAAGCCAGAGTGAAGAGGATGGATGTGTATCCCAAAGGTCAGTGGACAGTGGTTGAAATGCTGTATAGACAAATAGCAATACAGGATTCTGAAGCTTTGTCATGTTAATGCTTTTATACCCAATCTATCACTTTAAGAAATTAAAGAAGTAGAAAGACTCTATGGGCTTCCATGGTGGCTCAGACAGTAAAGAATCTGCTTGAAATGCAGGAAACCTGAGTTCGATCCCTGGGTTAGGAAGATCCCCTGGAGAAGGGATAGACTACCCACTCCAGTATTCTTGCCTGGAGAATTCCATGGACACAGGAGCCTAGTGGGCTCCTCTAACACACACAGAGAGACTCTAGAGTCAGTCCAGTGGTTATTTCATGTTTCTCCCCCCTTTCTTCAATCATCTAGCAGATGCATCAGCAACATGAAAGCAGGAAATCAAACACGTGTTTTAGAATTTTTACTCCTGGGATTTTCCCAAGACTCAGAGCACCAGCACATCTTATTTGAGCTGTTTCTATCTATGTTTGTGGTCACTGTCCTTGGGAACCTGGCTCATCATCCTGGCCATCAGCTCAGACTCCCACCTCCACACCCCCATGTACTTCTTCATCTCCAACCTGGCCTTTACCGATGTCTGTTTCACTTCCACCACAGTTCCAAAGATGCTGGTGAACATCCAGACACAGAGCAAATCTATCAGCTACGCAGGCTGCATCACCCAGATGTATTTTTTTCATGGTTTTTGGAGTTATGGACACTTTTCTCCTGACTGTGATGGCCTATGACCGCTTTGTGGCCATCTGTCACCCCCTGCACTACACAGTCATCATGAACCCTTGCCTCTGTGGTCTGCTGGTTCTTGTGTCTTGGTTCATCAGCTTGTTATACTCCTTGATCCAGAGTCTGCTGATGTTACGGCTGTCCTTCTGTACCAACTGGGTCATTCCACACTTTTATTGTGAATTTTCTCAGGTCCTAACACTTGCCTGCTCAGACACGCTCATCAGTTACATCCTGCTGTACGTGGTGACTGGCTTTCTTGGCATTGTTCCCTTCTCAGGGATCCTTTTCTCCTACACCCGCATTGTCTCCTCCATTCTGAGAATCCCATCAGCTCGTGGGAAATATAAGGCATTTTCCACCTGTTCATCTCACCTGTCTGTGGTTTCTTTGTTCTATGGGACAGGCCTTGGTGTGTATCTCAGTTTTGATTCATTTTCCTGGAGAGGCATGATTGCCTCGGTGATGTACACTGTGGTCACCCCCATGCTGAACCCTTTCATCTACAGCCTGAGGAACAGGGACATCAAGAGGGCTCTACAAAAAGTCCTTGGAAGAACACTCTGTGTTCAGTGATGGGAACACTGATCCAGGGTTTTGAGCTGACAGTGATAGCAGTAGTTGGCTAAAGAAATCCTGCCTCTTTCTTGTATGTGTGATTTGAATAAACATGTATTTTATTTAAGCAAAGCGTATACATTTTAATGCAAATATCTTGCATTCAGCTCATTAAACAATTTCAGAATTGTCTTAGGAACACATTTCATGAACTTAGACTATCAACTATTATTTAATAATTTTACATATGTAGAGAGAGTGTTTTTTAATGACCACTGATTGAATTTTAGAATGTAGACCTATGCTTAATTACTCAACAGGTTGCATTTACTCAGTATACTATATTGGCATTCAAGTGTTTGAAATCCTGCCTCTTTTAAAAACTTTTTATTGAAGTATAGTTGATTTACAGTGTTGTGTTAATTTCAGGTGCACAGCAAAGTGAATCAGTTATACATGTACCCAGATCTATTCTTTTTCAGATTCTTTTCCTGTATAGGTTACCACAGAATATTTTAAAACAATTTATTGGAGTATAGTTGATTCACAATGTTGTGTTAGTTTCTGCTATATAGTTAAGTGAATCAGTTATATGTATATATCCATACTTTCTCAGATTCTTTTTCCACATAGGTGATTACAGAATATTGAATAGGGTTCCTAGTGCTATTCAGTAGGTCCTTATTAGTTGTCTATTTTATACATAGTAATGTATATATGTTCATTCCAATCTCCCAATTTATCACTACCCCCACCCCTCATGCTTCCCTTTGGTAATCATGAGGTTGATTTTGAGGTCTGTGAGTCTTTGTGTTTTGTGAGTTTGTTTGTATCATTTTTTATTGAATTCCACATGTAAGTGATACTATATATTTGTATGACTTACTTCACTTAGTTTGATAATCTCTAGGTCCATCTATGTTACTGAAAATGGCATTATTTTGTTCTTTTTCATAACGGAGTAATATTCCATTGTATATATGTACACATCTTCAATCATTCCTCTCTTGATGGACATTTGGGTTGCTTCCTTGTCCCAGTTTTGGTGAATAAACAGTTTTGTTGCAATAAACATTGAAGAGCATGTATCTTTTTGAATTATGGTTTTCTCTGGATATATGCCAAGGAGTGGAATTGTGGGATCATATATTCTATATGAACTTCTATATTTAGTTTTTTAAGGAATCTCCATAGTGGCTGTACCAATTTACATTCCCACCACCAGTATAAGAGGGTACCCTTTTCTCCACACTCTCTCCAACAAGAAATTTTGCCTTTTAGTCACATCAAGTTTTGTTCTTATCCATCCTCCACAAGGGATTTTTGTCAAAATTGCCTAGTGAGTACTTTGTCTTCACCTCTCACAGTGTTATCTCTATTAACCTCAGTTCTACTCTCTGTATCCCTCCTTTTACTAATCCATCACTGTAAATGGATTGGATTTCCAGTCTTGCAGGCTGATATCAGCCACTTCAAGTACAGACTCAGAATAGTTGAATGGGAGTTATGAAATAGTGCCTGTTCTTAATACCATTGCTAGTTCTTACCAAATTCATTTATTCAACAGTACTTACTGAGAAGTTCTCAGTGTGCCAGGCTGATGCAAATATCTGGAACACAGAAGTGAAGGGAGGAAAAAAAGACAAAAATCTTTGCCCTCATAGAGCTTAAATCCTGGATTTCAGCATTTATCAGATCATGTTCTATGTCCAAACAGAAAATACACTTTCTGCATATACTTAGTATGCTTCCAAAATAAGGTTTGAACATGTATCACTAGGACAGAAAAACTGCAAAGCCAAGAAGATTAGAACAGGTCAGGTGCTAATAAATTGCTGGGTCTAGCTGCCTCACTCTAGGTGAATTTACTGAGGTTGAAACACAAGATCCAGATGGTGACCAAATCTGAATGAAAGGGGACATATATTCAGGTATTGTGCCAGGACAGAGTGCTGGATTAGAGTTCAGGAGAGTAAGAATTGATCACAGAATTGCCACCCTGGAGATATATGATGCTGAGCAGCTTCACGGGGTACAGAATATGTTCAAACTACTAGATGTCTTGATGGATGTTTATTTTCCCATATTCTTCACCATAAAGAAATTGAATGGGACTTTCCTTGGTGGTCCAGTGACTGAGAGTCTACCTGCCAGTTCAGGGCACTGAGGTTTGATCCCTGGCTCAGTAGGATTTCACTTGCCATGGGGCAAGGAAGCCTGTGTGCCACAACTACTGAGCCTGTGCTCTAGAGCCCATAAGCCACAACTACTGAAGCCCATCCGTGCTAGAGCCTGTGCTCCACAGCAGGAGAAGTCACCACAAGGAGAAGCCCACACTTATCACTACCCTCACAACTACAGAGTAGCCCACGCTTGCCACAGCTAGAGACACTGCACATGCAATAAGGGAGACCCAGCACAACCAAAAGGAAATATAAATAAATACGTGTTAAAAACCAAAATTGGATGATATGTTGTCTTTCAATGGTGTGTTTGCCAAGGCACTGCAGGCAGGAAAGGCAAACGCAAGCACATAAATATTCAACTTGGTAAAGAAGAATCGCTGCTCACACCAGGACTGGAGTCCAGTGGAATCAACTGGCCACCAAGTTATGTCCTTGAAGAGTGTTACCATGGGGAACACATGTATACCTGTGGCGGATTCATTTTGATATTTGGCAAAACTAATACAATTTGTAAAGTTTAAAAATAAAATAAAATTTAAAAAAAAAGGAAAAAAAAAAAAAGAATGGGCTTCCAAAAGGGGGGGTCATCTCCTATTTAATCCATTTAATTTCTAAGCTTTGAGATTGAAAACAGTCTTGGGTCTGGCAACTGGGAAAAGAAACATGATTTTCTTTTTTTTAAATTTTTTATTTATTTAATTTTATTTTTTAACTTTACAATATTGTACTGGCTTTGCATTACGTCAACATGAATCCGCTACAGGTATACATGTGTTCCCCATCCTGAACCCTCTTCCCTCCTCCTTCTCCGTACAATCCCTCTGGGTCGTCCCAGTGCACCAGCCCCAAGCATCCAGCATCGTGCATCGAACCTGGACTGGTGACTCATTTCATGATTTCCAATTGTGGGAACTGACTATTTTTTAAGAATTTATTTATTTTTAAGTAGAGGATAATGTTTTACAATGTTGTGTTGGTTTCTGGCATACATCAGCACAAAGCAGCCATAAGTATACATATGTTCCCTCCCTCTTGAGTCTACCTCCCACCACCTACCCCATCTCATCCCTTTAGGCAGTCACAGAGTACCTGGTTGAGCTCTCTGTGTTATACAGCAGCTTCCCACTGGCCATTTGTTTTACATATGGCAATGTGTCTGTTTCTTTCTTTTTTTTTTTACTTTACAATATTGTATTGGTTTTGCCATACATCAACATGAATCTGCCACGGGTGTACACATGTTCCCCATCCTGAACCCCCCTTCCACCTCCCTCCCCGTACCATCCCTCTGGGACATCCCAGTGCACCAGCCCCAAGCATCCTGTATTCTGCATCGAACCTGGACTGGTGATTCATTTCTTATATGATATTATACATGTTTCAATGCCATTCTCCCAAATCATCCCACCCTCTCCCTCTCCCACAGAGTCCAAAAGACTGTTCTATACATCTGTGTCTCTTTTGCTGTCTCACATACAGGGTTATTGCTACCATCTTTCTAAATTCCATATATATGTGTTAGTATTCTGAAAGAGATGGGAATACCAGACCACCTGACCTGCCTCTTGAGAAATCTCTATGCAGGTCAGGAAGCAACAGTTAGAACTGGACACAAAACAACAGATTGGTTCCAAATAGGAAAAGGAGTACATCAAGGCTGTATATTGTCACCCTGCTTATTTAACTTATATGCAGAGCACATCATGAGAAATGCTGGACTGGGACTTGAGCGACTGAACTGAACTGATACTGTATTGGTGTTTTTCTTATGCGTTCAGTTCAGTTCAGTTCAGTCGCTCAGTCTGGCCGACTCTTCCCGACTCCATGAATTGCAACATGCCAGGCCTCCCTGTCCATCACCAACTCCCGGAGTTCACTCAGACTCACGTCCATTGAGTCAGTGATGCCATCCAGCCATCTCATCCTCTGTCATCCCCTTCTCCTCCTGCCCCCAACCCCTCCCAGCATCAGAGTCTTTTCCAATGAGTCAACTCTTCGCATGAGGTGGCCAAAGTACTGGAATTTCAGCTTTAGCATCATTCCTTCCAAAGAAATCCCAGGGCTGATCTCCTTCAGAACAGACTGGTTGGATCTCCTTGCAGTCCAAGGGACTCTCAAGAGTCTTCTCCAACACCACAGTTCAAAAGCATCAATTCTTCAGTGCTCAACATTCTTCACAGTCCAACTCTCACATCCATACATGACGACTGGAAAAACCATAGCCTTGACTAGACGGACCTTTGTTGGCAATAATGTCTCTGCCTTTGAACATGCTATCTAGGTTGGTCATAACTTTTCTTCCAAGGAGTAAGCGTCTTTTAATTTCATGGCTGTAGTCACCATCTGCAGTGATTTTGGAGGCCCCCCAAAAAAGTCTGAGACTGTTTCCACTGTTTCCCCATCTATTTCCCATGAAGTGATGGGACCAGATGCCATGATCTTAATTTTCTGAATGTTGAGCTTTAAGCCAACTTTTTCACTCTCCTCTTTCACTTTCACCAAGAGGCTTTTTAGTTCGTCTTCATTGTGTGCCATAAGGGTGGTGTCATCTGCATATCTGAGGTTATTGATATTTCGCCCAGCAGTCTTGATTCCAGCTTGTGCTTCTTCCAGTCCAGAGTTTCTCATGATGTACTCTGCATGTAAGTTAAATAAGCAGGGTGATAATATACAGCCTTATGTACTCCTTTTCCTATTTGGAGCCAGTCTGTTGTTCCGTGTCCAGTTCAAACTGTTGCTTCCTGAACTGCATACAGATATCTCAAGAGGCAGGTCAGGTGGTCTGGTATTCCCATCTCTTTCAGAATTTTCCATGGTTTATTGTGATCCACACCGTCAAAGGCTTTGGCATAGTCAATAAAGCAGAAATAGATGTTTTTCTGGAACTCTCTTGCTTTTTCCATGGCAATTTTCTTGGCAATTTTTTCTCTGGTTCCTCTGCCTTTTCTAAAACCAGCTTGAACATCAGGAAGTTCACAGTTCACATATTGCTGAAGCTTGGCTTTGAGAATTTTGAGCATTACTTTACTAGCGTGTGAGATGAGTGCAATTGTGCAGTAGTTTGAGCATTCTTTGGCATTGCCTTTCTTTGTTTTTTTTTTTTTTTTCAGGTTTTACTTATTTTTTATTTTTATTTATTTAGCAAGCACACTTTAATCCATCAAATGTGAGAACAGTCTATGTTTTTTAGGTGCAAAGACTCTCCTCCCCAGCCCTCGTGTGTGTGCTAAGTTGCTTCAGTCGTGTCTGACTCTTTTTTTTTTTTTTTGACAGCTTTAATTTTTTAGCACTTTATTTATTTTTTTTTTGATAAATTTAACGCCTTTTATTGCCATACCTCATTTTACTGTGCTTTGCTTTAGTGAGCTTTATAGATACATGTTTTTTTTTTTTTTTCCTTGTTAATTTTCTGTTTAGTTGATCTATCCATAAGTGTGAGTGGGGTATTAAAGTCTCCCACTATTATTGTGTTATTGTTAATTTCTCCTTTCATACTTGTTAGGATTTGTCTTACATACTGCGGTGCTCCCATGTTGGGTGGATATATATTTATAATTGTTATATCTTCTTCTTGGATTGATCCTTTGATCATTATGTAGTGACCTTCTTTGTCTCTTTTCACAGCCTTTGTTTTAAAGTCTAATTTATCTGATACGAGTATTGTGACTCCTGCTTTCTTTTGGTCCCAATTTGCATGGAAAATCTTTTTCCAGCCCTTCACTTTCAGTCTGTATGTGTCCCCTGTTTTGAGGTGGGTCTCTTGTAGACAACATATGTAGGGGTCTTGTTTTTGTATCCATTCAGCCAGTCTTTGTCTTTTGGTTGGGGCATTCAACCCATTTACGTTTAAGGTAATTACTAATAAGTATGATCCCGTTGCCATTTACTTTATTGTTTTGGGTTCGAGTTTATACACCATTTTTGTGTTTCCTGTCTAGAGAATATCCTTTATTATTTGTTGGAGAGCTGGTTTGGTGGTGCAGAATTCTCTCAGCTTTTGCTTGTCTGAAAAACTTTTGATTTCTGCTTCATACTTGAATGAGATCCTTGCTGGGTACAATAATCTGGGCTGTAGGTTATTTGCCTTTCTTTGGGATTGGAATGAAAACTGACCTTTTCCAGTCCTGTGGCCACTGCTGAGTTTTCCAAATTTGCTGGCATATTGAGTGCAGCACTTTCACAGTATCACATTTCAGGATTTGAAATAGCTCAACTGGAATTCCATCACCTCCACTAGCTTTGTTCATAGTGATGTTTTCTAAGGCCCACTTGACTTCACATTCCAGGATGTCTGGCTCTAGGTCAGTGATCACACCATCGTGATTATCTGGGTCTTGAAGATCTTTTTTGTACAGTTCTTCTGTGTATTCTTGCCATCTCTTCTTAATATCTTCTGCTTCTGTTAGGTCCATACCATTTCTGTCCTTCATCGAGCCCATCTTTGTATGAAATGTCCTCTTGGTATCTCTAATTTTCTTGAAGAGATCTCTACTCTTTCCCATTCTGTTGTTTTCTCTATTTCTTTGCATTGATCACTGAGGAAGGTTTTCTTATCTCTTCTTGCTATTCTTTGGAACTCTGCTTTCAGATGCTTATATCTTTCCTTTTCTCCTTTGCTTTTTGCTTCTGTTCTTTTCACAGCTATTTGTAAGGCCTATTGGTGTTTTTCTTTCTGGCTTACCTCACTCTGTATAATAGGCTCCAGTTTCATCCACCTCATTAGAACTGATTCAAATGTATTCTTTTTTGGCTGAGTAATACTTCATTGTGCATATGTATCACAGGTTTCTTATCCATTCATCTGCTGATGAACATCTAGATTGCTTCCATGTCCTGGCTATTATAAACAGTGCTGTGATGAATATTGGGGTACACGTGTCTCTTTCAATTCTGGTTTCCTCAGTGTGTATGCCCAGCAATGGGATTGCTGGGTCATAAGTCAGTTCTATTTCCAGTTTTTAAAGGAACCTCCACACTGTTCTCCATAGTGGCTGTACTGGTTTGCATTCCCACCAATGGTGTAAGAAGGTTCCGTTTTCTCCACACCCTCTCCAGAATTTATTGCTTGTAGACTTTTGGATAGCAGCCATTCTGACTGGCATGAAATGGTACCTCACTGTGGTTTTGATTTGCATTTCTCTGATAATAAGTGATGTTGAGCATCTTTTCATGTGTTTGTTAGCCATCTGTATGTTTTCTTTGGAGAAATGTCTATTCAGTTCTTTGGCCCAATTTTTGATTGGGTCGTTGTATATTTTTGAGATTAGTTCTTTGTCGGTTGCTTCATTTGCTATTATTTTCTCCCATTCTGAAGGCTGTCTTTTCACCTTGCTTATAGTTTCTTTTGTTGTACAGAAGCTTTTAATTTTAATTAGGTCCCATTTGTTTATTTTTGCTTTTATTTCCAATATTCTGGGAGGGGGGTCATAGAGGATCCTGCTGTGATATATGTCGAAAAGTGTATTGCCTATGTTCTCCTCTAAGAGTTTTATAGTTTCTGGTCTTCCATTTAGATCTTTAATCCATTTTGAGTTTATTTTTGTGTATGGTGTTAGAAAGTTTTCTAATTTCATTCTTTTACAAGTGGTTGAGCAGTTTTCCCAGCACCACTTGTTAAAGAGATTGTCTTTTCTCCATTGTATATTCTTGTCTCCTTTGTCAAAGGTAAGGTGTACATAGGTGTGTGGGTTTATCTCTGGGCTTTCTCTTTTGTTCCATTGATCTACATTTCTGTCTTTGTGCCAGTACCATGCTGTCTTGATGACTGTGGCTTTGTAGTAGAGCTTGAAATCAGGCAGGTTGATTCCTCCAATTCCATTGCAGCTTCACAGCTGAATTCTATCAAAAATTTAGAGAAGAGCTAATACCTATCCTAGTTAAACTCTTCCAGAAAATTGCAGAGGAAGGTAAACTTCCAAACTCATTCTATGAGGCCACCATCACTCTAATACCAAAACCTGACAAAGATGCCACAAAAAAAGAAAACTACAGGTCAATATCACTGATGAACATAGATGCAAAAATCCTTAACAAAATTCTAGCAACCAGAACCCAGTTCAGTTCAGTTCAGTCGCTCAGTCGTGTCTGATTCTTTGCGACCCCATGAATCACAGCACGCCAGGCCTTCCTGTCCATCACCAACTCCTGGAGTTCACCTAGACTCACGTCCATCGAGTTAGTGATGCCATTCAGCCATCTCATCCTCTGTCGTCCCCTTTTCTTCCTGCCCCCAATCCCTCCCAGCATCAGAGTCTTTTCTAATGAGTCAACTCTTTGCATTAGGGGGCCAGTGTACTGGAATTTCAGCTTTAGCATCATTCCTTCCAAAGAAATCCCGGGCTGATCTCCTTCAGAATGGACTGATTGAATCTCCTTGCAGTCCAAAGGACTCTCAAGAGTCTTCTCCAACACCACAGTTCAAAAGCATCAATTCTTCAGTGCTCAGCCTTCTTCACAGTCCAACTCTTACATCCATACATGACCACAGGAAAAACCATGGCCTTGACTAGCTGGACCTTTGTTGGCAAAGTAATGTCTCTGCTTTTGAATATGCTTATATCTTTCCTTTCTCCTTTGCTTTTCACTTCTCTTCTTTTCACAACTATTTGTAAGGCCTCCCCAGACAGCCATTTTGCTTTTTTGCATTTCTTTTCCATGGTGATGGTCTTGATCCCTGTCTCCTGTACAATGTCATGAACCTCATTCCATTGTTCATCAGGCACTCTATCTATCAGATCTAGGCCCTTAAATCTATTTCTCACTTCCACTGTATAGTCATAAGGGATTTGATTTAAGTCATACCTGAATGGTCTAGTCGTTTTCCCTACTTTCTTCAATTTAAGTCTGAATTTGGCAATAAAAGGTTCAGGATCTGAGCCACAGTCAGCTCCTGGTCTTTTTTTTTTTTTTTTTTTTTTTTTTTGCTGACTGTGTAGAGCTTTTCCATCTTTGGCTGCAAAGAATATAATCAATCTGATTTCGGTGTTGAACATCTGGTGATGTCCATGGATAGAGTCTTCTCTTGTTTTGTTGAAAGAGGGTGTTTGTTATGACCAGTGCATTTTGTTGGCAAAACTCTATTAGTCTTTGCCTTGCTTCATTCTGTATTCCAAGGCCAATTTTCCTGTTAATCAGAACCCAACAACACATTAATATGATCATACAGCATGACCAAATGGGCTTTATCCCAGGGATACAAGGATTCTTCAATATCTGCAAATGAATCAATGAAATACACCACATTAACAAATTGAAAATTAAAAGCCATATAATTATCTCAATAGATGCAGAGAAAGCCTTTGACAAATTTCAACATCCAGTTATGATAAAAACTCTCCAGAAAGCAGGAATAGAATGAACATACCTCAACATACTAAAAGCTATATATGACAAACCCACAGCAAACATTATCCTCAATGGAGAAAAATTGAAACCATTTCCCCTAAAGTCAGGAACAAGACAAGGGTGTCCACTCTCACCACTACTATTCAACATAGTTTTGGAAGTTTTAGCCACAGAAATCAGAGCAGAAAAAGAAATAAAAGGAATCAAAATTGGAAAAGAAGAAGTAAAACTCTCACTGTTTGCAGATGACATGATCCACTACACAGAAAACCCTAAAGACTCCACCAGAAAATTACTAGACCTAATCAATGAATATAGTAAATTTTCAGGATATAAAATCAACACACATAAATCCCTTGCATTCCTATACACTAATAATGAGAAAATAGAAAGAGAAATTAAGGAAAGAATTCCATTCATCATTGCAATGAAAAGAATAAAATACTTAGGAATATATCTACCTAAAGACACTAAAGACCTATATATAGAAAACTATAAAACACTGGTGAAAGAAATCAAAGAGGACACTAATAGATGGAGAAATAGACCATGTTCATGGATCAGAAGAATCAATATAGTTAAGAGTATACTACCCAAAGCAATCTATATATTCAATGCAATCCCTATCAAGCTACCAAGGGTATTTTTCACAGAGTTAGTACTCCTGCCTGGAAAATCCCATGGACAGAGGAGCCTGGTAGGCTGCAGTCCATGGGGTCACTACGAGTCGGATACAACTGAGCGACTTACTTTCACTTTTCACTTTCATGCATTGGAGAAGGAAATGGCAACCCACTCCAGGGTTCTTGCCTGGAAAATCCCAGGGATGGGGGAGCCTGGTGGGCTGCCGTCTATGGGGTTGCACAGAGTTGGACACGACTGAAGTGACTTAGCAGTAGCAGAGCAAATAATTTCACAGTTTGTATGGAAATACAAAAACCCTCGAATATCCAAAGCAATCTTGAGAGGGATGAATGTGTCTGTTTCAATGATGCTCTCAATTCATCCCACCCTCTCCTTTTCCTTCTGTGTCCATAAATCTGTTCTCTATGTCTGAGTCTGTATTCCTCCCCTGAAAATAGGTTCATCAGTACCATTTTCCTACTATATATATATATAATACAAAACTTGTTTTTCTCTTTCTGACTTACTTCACTCTGTATAACAAGTTTTAGATTCATCTACCTCATGACAACTGACTGAAATTTGTTCATCTTTATGACTGAGTAATATTCCACTCTATATATGTACCACAACTTCTTTATCCATTCATCTGTCAATGGACATCTAGGTTGCTTCCATGTCCTAGCTATTATAAACAGTGCTGCATTGAACATTGGGGTACATGCATCTTTTTCAATTTTGTTTTTTTTAATTGGAGTATAGATGCTTTACACTCTTGTGTTAGTCTGCTGAACAACGAAGTGGATCAGCTTTTGTATACATATATCTCCTTCTGCCTTTTGCTGACTTGCTCTTGATTTTTTTGGTTAGCTAAATCTAACAATGCTCCTGATGTGTGCTTACCTGTAACTGTACCATTCCAGATTTATTGCCTTGCCTCTCACTGTTAACACCGACATTTGAGTTTATAATTTTACTTGTAAGCATAATTTAAAACTCCTGCTCAGTGTGGAGGTTAGCTTCCCACACCACAATCAAAATCCCAAGAATTGCAAAGTTGTAACAACAATAGAAATGTTGGATATTCATTGACTAAGACTACTTTGAGTTTCCCCTTCAGCTTAAATGAGTTTCTACCAATCTGTCCTCGCTCTCTTTTCTTAGAGTACTTACATTAGAAAAATTTTAAATTCTTTTTCTATTCCTTTTCTTTTTGGCCACACCATGGGCATGTGGGAATCTTAGTTCCCTGACCAGGGACTGAACCCATGCCCCTTGCAGTGGAAGCACAGAGCCTTAACCACTGAACCACCAGGCAAGTCCACTCTGCTTCTTTTATTAGTAAATGTAGATAAATCTTCTCCAAGTCTCTCATCCTTTTTACAACCAAAGAATGATTTTCACAAAGCCTTCTCTTTGAAATCTAATCATCAAGAAAATTAGTTCCCCTGTCTCCCTGCTTCTGTGGGAATGTAAGAGCCTAAATTTAAAAAAGCAGCAACCAAAGCAGTAGCATTGACATATATACACTATCATGTGTGAAACAGAAAGCTAGTGGGAAGCTGATATACGACGCAGGGAGCCCAGCCTGGCACTGTGTGATGACCTACAGCTGTAGGATGGGAGGTGGGGAGGGAGGGTCAAGAAGGAGGGGATATATGTACAGCTATGGCTGACTCCCTTTGTTGTCCAGCAGAAACCAACACCACATTGTAAAGCAATTATCCTCTAGTTAAAAAGAAAAGCGTGCATGTGTGCTAAGTCACTTCAGTCATGTCCGACTCTTTGCGACCCTATGGACTCTAGCCTGCCAGGCTCCTCTGTCCCTGGGGATTCTCATGGGGAATCTCTAGACAAGAAGGGTTGCCATTTCCTTCTCCAGGGGAACTTCCTGACCCAGGGATCAAGCCCCTGTCTTCTTTATTGGCAGGTGGCTTCTTCACCACTACCAACACCTGGGAGGTCCCAAAAAGGAAAGCAGCAATTAGCAAACACAAATGGCCTATCCTATCAACCCACCTTCCTTCCCTAACATCTTCCAGTGCTTTTCCGTTAGCTCGCCCCAGCTTGAAAAATCCTCCCATTTTTTGTTTCAGGAGAGATGAGACAGAGAGAAATAAATGCATGATCCAGAGGCTGAAAAGAATGTGGTCTGGTTGATGAACTAGAAGAAAACCAAGATGTCTAAACAACTGTGTTCTCAAGTTTATCAACCCAACATCTGGGGAGGGAAGCTGGAAATGGAGTTCAATCATATGGGCAAAAATTCAACTAGTAACATTTATGGAATTGGCCTCAATAAAAATTCTAGAGACTGAAGCTCAGGTGAGCCACCTAGTTTAGTTCAGTTCAGTTCAGTTGCTCAGTCTTGTCCGACTCTTTGCAACCGCATGAATCGCAGCACACCAGGCCTCCCTGTCCATCACCAACTCCTGGACTTCACTCAAATTCATGTCCATTGAGTTGGTGATGCCATCCAGCCATCTCATCCTCTGTCGTCCCCTTCTCCTCCTGCCCCCAATCCCTCCCAGCATCAGAGTCTTTTCCAATGAGTCAACTCTTCACGTGAGGTGGCCAAAGTACTGGAGTTTCAGCTTTAGCATCATTCCTTTCAAAGAACACCCAGGGCTGATCTCCTTTAGAATGGACTGGTTAGATCTCCTTGCAGTCCAAAGACTCTCAAGAGTCTTCTCCAACACCACAGTTCAAAAGCATCAATTCTTTGGCGCTCAGCCTTCTTCACAGTCCTACTCTCACATCCATACATGGCCATGGGAAAAACCATAGCCTTAACTACACAGACCTTTGTTGGCAAAGTAATGTCTCTGCTTTTGAATATGCTATCTAGATTGGTCATAACTTTCCTTCCAAGGAGTAAGTGTCTTTTAATTTCATGGCTGCAGTCACCATCTGCAGTGATTTTGGAGCACCAAAAAATAAAGTCTGACACTGTTTCCACTGTTTCCCCATCTATTTGACATGAAGTGATGGGACCGGATGCCATGATCTTCATTTTCTGAATGTTGAGCTTTAAGCCAACTTTTTCACTCTCCTCTTTCACTTTCATCAAGAGACTTTTTAGTTCTTCTTCACTTTGTGCCATAAGGGTGGTGTCATCTGCATGTCTGAGGTTATTGATATTTCTCCTGGCAATCTTGATTCCAGCTTGTGCTTCTTCCAGCCCAGCATTTCTCATGATGTACTCTGCATAGAAGTTAAATAAGCAGGGTGACAATATACAGCCTTGACATACTCCTTTTCCTATTTGGAACCAGCCTGTTGTTAGCAATATATATATATTAGTATTATTGTCATATATTGTAGCTAGGAGGAGGTAATGGATCTGGACTCCATGGAAAGAGGAAACCAAGAAACTTCACCTATGGGACTTTCCAGATCTTGTCTATGTTGTATCTTTCATCTGATTTAATTTGTGTCCTTTACTATTAAAAAAGATATAATCATAGAGTGTTAGTCACTCAGTCGTGTCCAACTGGTTGTGACCCCATGGACTGTAGCCCACCAGCCTCCTCTGTCTATGGACTTCTCCAGGCAAAAATACTGGAGTGGGTTGCCATTCCCTTCTCCAGGAGATCTTCCTTATCTAGAGATTGATCTCAGGTTTCCTACATTGCAGAAAGATTCTATACCATCTGAGCCAATAACTTTCCTGAGTTCTGTAAGTTTCTCGTGTACTATTAAACCAGAGGGATTCTCCTTAATTTGAACATTCTAGAAAATTACTGAATATGAGAAAGTCCTCGAATTTGTAGCTGGCTGACCTGAAGTGTGGGTCCCCCGGGAACCTGGGAACTTGTGCTGGTGTCTGAAATGAGGACAGGCTTGTGAGGACTGTTTTCTCAGCCATCACAGTTTGGCAAACTTTGTAGCCAATTTCTTTCTTAAGTTGAAGAAAGTAAGGAAAACCACTAGACCATTCAGGTATGACCTAAATCAAATCCCTTATGATTATACAATGGAAGTGAGAAATAGATTTAAGGGACTAGATCTGATAGATAGAGTGCCTGATGAACAATGGATGGAGGTTCGTGACATTGTACAGGAGACAGGAATCGAGACCATCCCCATGGAAAAGAAATGTAAAAAAGCAAAATGGCTGTCTGAGGAGGCCTCACAAATAGCTGTGGAAATAAGAGAAGTGAAAAGCAAAGTAGAAAAGGAAAGATATTCCCATTTGAATGCAGAGTTCCAAAGAATAGTAAGGAGAGATAGGAAAGCCTTCCTCAGTGATCAGTGCAAAGAAATAGAGGAAAACAATAGAATGGGAAAGACTAGAGATCTCTTCAAGAAAATTAGAGATACCAAGGGAACATTTCATGCAAAGATGGGCTCGATAAAAGACAGAAATGGTATGGACCTAACAGAAGCAGTAGATACTAAGAAGAGGTGGCAAGAATACACAGAAGAACTATACAAAAAAGATCTTCATGACCCAGATAATCACAATGGTATGATCACTAACCTAGAGCCAGACATCCTGGAATGTGAAATCAAGTGGGCCTTAGAAAGCATCCCTACGAACAAAGCTAGTGGAGGTGATGGATTTCATCCCATTCCCAAAGAAAGGCATTGCCAAAGAATACTCAAACTACCACACAATTGCACTCATCTCACATGCTAGTAAAATAATGCTCAAAATTCTCCAAGCCAGGCTTCAGCAATACGTGAACTGTGAACTTCCTGTTGTTCAAGCTGGTTTTAGAAAAGGCAGAGGAACCAGAGATCAAATTGCCAACATCTGCTGGATCATGAAAAAAGGAAGAGAGTTCCAGAAAAACATCTATTTCTTTTTTTTTTTTTTTTATTCTTCCAATTTTATTTTATTTTTAAACTTTACATAATTGTATTAGTTTTGCCAAATATCAAAATGAATCCGCCACAGGTATACATGTGTTCCCCATCCCGAACCCTCCTCCCTCCTCCCTCCCCATACCATCCCTCTGGGCCGTCCCAGTGCACCAGCCCCAAGCATCCAGCATCATGCATTGAACCTGGACTGGCAACTTGTTTCCTACATGATATTTTACATGTTTCATTGCCATTCTCCCAAATCTTCCCACCCTCTCCCTCTCCCACAGAGTCCATAAGACTGTTCTATACATCAGTGTCTCTTTTGCTGTCTCGTACACCGGGTTATTGTTACCATCTTTCTAAATTCCATATATGTGCGTTAGTATACTGTATTTATGTTTTTCCTTCTGGCTTACTTCACTCTGTATAATAGGCTCCAGTTTCATCCACCTCATTAGAACTGATTCAAATGTATTCTTTTTAATGGCTGAGTAATACTCCATTGTGTATATGTACCACAGCTTTCTTATCCATTCATCTGCTGATGGACATCTAGGTTGCTTCCATGTCTTGGCTATTATAAACAGTGCTGCGATGAACATTGGGGTACACGTGTCTCTTTCCCTTCTGGTTTCCTCAGTGTGTATGCCCAGCAGTGGGGTTGCTGGATCATAAGGCAGCAACGGAAAGAATAAAATACTTAGGAATATATCTACCTAAAGAAACTAAAGACCTATATATAGAAAACTATAAAACACTGGTGAAAGAAATCAAAGAGGACACTAATAGATGGAGAAATATACCATGTTCATGGATTGGAAGAATCAATATAGTGAAAATGAGTATACTACCCAAAGCAATTTATAGATTCAACGCAATCCCTATCAAGCTACCAACAGTATTCTTCACAGAGCTAGAACAAATAATTTCACAATTTGTATGGAAATACAAAAAACCTCGAATAGCCAAAGCGATCTTGAGAAAGAAGAATGGAACTGGAGGAATCAACCTACCTGACTTCAGGCTCTACTACAAAGCCACAGTTATCAAGACAGTATGGTACTGGCACAAAGACAGAAATATTGATCAATGGAATAAAATAGAAAGCCCAGAGATAAATCCACGCACATATGGACACCTTATCTTCGACAAAGGAGGCAAGAATATACAATGGATTAAAGACAATCTCTTTAACAAGTGGTGCTGGGAAATCTGGTCAACCACTTGTAAAAGAATGAAACTGGACCACTTTCTAACACCATACACAAAAATAAACTCAAAATGGATTAAAGATCTAAACGTAAGACCAGAAACTATAAAACTCCTAGAGGAGAACATAGGCAAAACACTCTCCGACATACATCACAGCAGGATCCTCTATGACCCACCTCCCAGAATATTGGAAATAAAAGCAAAAATAAACAAATGGGACCTAATTAACCTTAAAAGCTTCTGCACATCAAAGGAAACTATTAGCAAGGTGAAAAGACAGCCTTCAGAATGGGAGAAAATAATAGCAAATGAAGCAACCGACAAACAACTAATCTCAAAAATATACAAGCAACTCCTACAGCTCAACTCCAGAAAAATAAACGACCCAATCAAAAAATGGGCCAAAGAACTAAATAGACATTTCTCCAAAGGAGACATACAGATGGCTAACAAACACATGAAAAGATGCTCAACATCACTCATTATCAGAGAAATGCAAATCAAAACCACTATGAGGTACCATTTCACACCAGTCAGAATGGCTGTGATCCAAAAGTCTACAAATAATAAATGCTGGAGAGGGTGTGGAGAAAAGGGAACCCTCTTACACTGTTGGTGGGAATGCAAACTAGTACAGCCACTATGGAGAACAGTGTGGAGATTCCTTAAAAAACTGGAAAAACATCTATTTCTGCTTTATTGACTATGCCAAAGCCTTTGACTGTGTGGATCACAATAAACTGTGGAAAATTCTTCAAGAGATGGGAATATCAGACCACCTGACCTGCCTCTTAAGAAATCTGTATGCAAGTCAGGGAGCAACAGTTAGAACTGGATATGGAACAACAGACTGGTCCTAAATAGGAAAAGGAGTACGTCAAGGCTGTATATTGTCACCCTGCTTATTTAGCTTATATGCAGAGTACATCATGAGAAATGCTGGGCTGGAGGAAGCACAAGCTGGAATCAAGATTGCTGGGAGAAATATCAATAACCTCAGATATGCAGATGACACCACCCTATGGCAGAAAGTGATGAGGAACTAAAGAGCCTTTTGATGAAAGTAAAAGAGGAAAATGAAAAAGTTGGCTTAAAGCTCAACATTCAGAAAACGAAGATTATGGCATCCGGTCCCATCACTTCATGGGAAGTAGATGGGGAAACAGTGTCAGACTTTATTTTTTGGTGCTCCAAAATCACACAGATGGTGACTTCAGCAATCAAATTAAAAGACACTTGCTCCTTGGAAGGAAAGTTCTGACCATCCTAGATAGCATATTAAAAAGCAGAGACAATACTTTGTCAACAAAGGCCCGTCGGGTCAAGGCTATGTTTTTTCCAGTAGTCACGTATGGATGTGAGAGTAGGACTGTGAAAAAAGCTGAGTGCTGAAGAATTGATGCTTTTGAACTGTGGTGTTGGAGAAGACTCAAGAGTCCCTTGGACTGCAAGGAGATCCAACCAGTCCATCCTAAAGGAAGTCAGTCCTGGGCGTTCATTGGAAGGACTGATGTTGAAGTTGAAACTCCAATACTTTGGCCACCTCATGTGAAGAGTTGACTCATTGGAAAAGACCCTGATGCTGGGAAGGATTGGTGGCAGGAGGAGAAGGGGATGACAGAGGATGAGATGCCTGGATGGTATCACCGACCATATGGACATGAGTTTGGGTAAATGCTGGAAGTTGGTGATGGACAGGAGACCTGGCATGCAGCAGTTCATGGGGTCATAAAGAGTTGAACACGAGTGAGTGACTGAACTGAACTCAACTTGGAGCCAGAAAAGACATTGGAAAAAATAGTCAAGTTCAAACTCATCACAGGCCTTTGAAAACCCCCAGGGAGCTCTGGAGCTAACCTTAGAGTTGGCTGGAACTGGGGGCAAAAGAGATAAATGTTTACACACCCTCATCATATAGTCATTGAATTGGGCTGCCTAGTGATGCTCTGTAGCTGAGGCTGATCCCTCTCGGAGTTGATTGCTGACAGCTGAGTAACACCCAACATTGGAGGAATATGTCTGTCATGCCTGACAGGATAATATAACAATATAAAATTTACCCTCTTAGCCATTTTATCTTTTTTTTTTAATTGAAGAATAATCGCTTTACAGAATTTTGTTGTTTTCTGTCAAACCTCAACATGAATCAGCCACAGGTATACATATATCCCCTCCCTTTTGAACCTCCCTCCCATCTGCCTCCCAACCCACCCCTCTAGGTTGATAGAGTTTGTTTCCTGAGCCATACAGAAAATTCCCATTGACTGTCTATTTTACATATAGTAATGTAAGTTTCCATGTTACTCTTTCCATACATCTTACCCTCTCTTCCCCTCTCCCCATCTCCATAAGTCTATTCTCTATGTCTGTTTCTCCATTGCTTCCTTGTAAATAAATTTTTCAGCACAATTTTTCTAGATTCTGTATATGTGCGTTAGAATATGATATGTATCTTTCTCTTTCTGACTTACTTCACACTCTGTATAATAGGTTGTAGGTTCATCCGCCTCATCAGAACTGACTCAAATGTGTTTGTTTTTATGGCTGAGTAATATTCCATTGTGTACCACAACTTCTTTATCCATTCATCTGCTGATGGACATCTAGGTTGCTTCTATGTTATAGCTATTATAAATAGTGCTGCAATGAACAATGGGATACATGTGTCTTTTTCAATTTTGGTTTCCTCGGTGTATATGCCTAGGAGTGGGATTGCTGGGTCATATGGTGGTTTTATCCCTAGTTTTTTAAGGATTCTCCATTCTGTCTTCTATAATGGCTGTATCAATTAATATTCCCACCAACAGTGCAAGAGTATTCCTTTTCCTCCACACCCTCTCCAGAATTTATTGTTTGTAGAAACAATAAATGATGATGGCCATTCTGATTGGTATGAGGTGATATCTCATTGTGGTTGTAATTTGCATTTCTCTAATGAGCAATGTTGAACATCTTTTCATGTATTTGTTAGCCATCTGTATGTCTTCTTTGGAGAAATGTCTGTTTAGGTCTTTTTCCCACTTTTTGATTGGGTTGTTTGTTTTCCTTGTATTGAGTTATATGAGCTGCTTGTATATTTTGGAAATTAATCCTTTGTCAGTTGTTGCATTTGCTATTATTTTCTTACCCTCTTAGACATCTTAAGTGTCCAATTCAGGAACATTTGTGGCTCAGTGGTAAAGAATCTGCTTGTAAGACAGGAGATGCAGGAGACATGGGTTTGATCCCTGGATCAGGAATATCCCCTGAAGGAGGAAAAGGCAACCCACTCCCATAATCTTGCCCGGGAAATCCCAGGGAGAGAGGAGCCAGGTGGACTACAGTCCATGGGGTTGCAAAGAGTCAGACATGACTGAACAACTGAGCATGCACGCACACACCACTATCCATCTCCAGAACTTTTTATCTTCCCCAAGTGAAACTCTATTTCCGCTAAACTAATTCCCCATTCTTCTTTCCAAAGCCTCTGGTAACTATCATCCTACCCACTGTCTCTATGACTTTGATTACTTTAGGTGTCAAATCATTCAATTTTTGTCTCTTTGTGTCTTGCTATTTAATATGATTGGGAAGAAGTTAGATAGAATGGGAAGGAGAATTATCAGCAAGACTGGGAACTGACTTTGCTTTGGTAGGTACCCTCTCATCTACTCCTTGGGAAGCATACACCTCACTTTTCCCAGGAAAAACCCAGTTGATAAGTGTTTATTCAAACTTAATATTCATAGTGTCCTATTTCAGTTTCAAAATACTCCAGTTTAGAAATCAAATATCCACTCTATTTACTTAAAAATCACTAAAGAGCAAAAATATACTAGGTGTCTTGGTCATTAAGGTAGGGTTTAGATCCACCTAACACATAGGGAATACTCATAGGAAAGTTATAGAAACAATGCAAAACAAGAAAGAGAGAGGTGTATTTATTTTGTGATGATGGAAACAAGATTGCTTGTGACCAAATGTCTTGAGTAATACACAAGGAAAGAGAGATGGCTATACTGATGTGATATGCAAAGTCCCATAAGGGTTATAATTCACACGGGGCATCCAGCTAATCTCCCAATTCCATTAGAGCTATGCTACAAAGAGGAAAAATTGTGTAAACATAAAGTAGAGAGCCAGATAGGTACATTTTCAGTAAGTGACTTCAGATTCAGAATCACTTATTGCAATCACTTATTGTTTGATTTTGTTGTATTTTGTACTCCCATGAACCGAAAAACAGGGGTTGGGATAAGGCTATTCTGCTGATAATCCTCCAGGGGGCACTCTTGATGTCCTTGTTCCTTAGACTGTAGGTGAAAGTGTTCAGCATAGGGGTGACCACAGTGTACATCACTGAGGCCACTGCACTCTTCCTGGGAGATTGTGAGATGGCTGAGCTGAGTTACACCCCAAGGCCTGTTCCATAAAACAAACAACTGACAGGTGAGAACCACAGGTAGATAAGGCTTTGTACTTCCCACCTGATGAGGAGACTCTCAGAATGGAGGAAACAATTTGAGAATAAGAGTAAAGGATTCCTGAAAGTGGAATCCCACCTACAATGGTACTGTTGAAATAAATTAATATGATATTGATGGAGTTTTCAGAACAGGCAAGATTGAGGAGTTTAGAAGGGTCACAGAAGAAATGAGGCATTTCCACCTCTGCACAGAGGTAAGCTGTGACATCATCAAGTAGTGAAGCTGGGAGTTCAAAAGTCTGATGGAAAATGACACCAGGACCAAGAAGCCACAGAGGCGGGGATTCATGATGAACAGGTAGTATAGGGGGTGACAGATGGCCACCAACTGGTCATAGGCCATCACTGTCAGGAGGAGACTCTCCAAACATGCAAAAAGAGAAAAGACGGTCACCCCAGCTAGGCAGCCTGCATAGGTGATGGATTTTCTGTGTGTGTGGAGGTTCACTAGCATCTTGGGGACAGTGGTGGTGTTGAAACTGATGTCAGCCAAGGACAGGTTGGAGAGGAAGAAGTAAATGGGTGTGTGGAGGTGGGGGTCAAAGGTGACAGCCAGAATGATGAGTACCTTCCCAAACACAGTGACCAAGTACATGGACAGGAAGAGCCCAAAGAGAAGGGGCTGCAGGTCTGGATAACCTGAGAGGCCCAGGAGGAGGAATTCTGAGACATCTGTTAGATTCTGTGGTTCCATGTAGAGGGGACACCTTTGAAAAATAAGAGAGTATTGAATAAACAGAACAATTGAAGGGGCATACAGATAAGTGTCCATACTTTGGATTTAATAATTCACAAATATTAAAAAAATTTTTATTATGATGCAGTTCTGAAAATTCTTGCAATCCTCTGTATATTACACTAGTGAGAATTTCCAAAAGATATATGCATTCAACAGTATTGCTTCCATTTAAAAAATTGATATCTGGCAAAACTAATACAATTATGTAAAGTTTAAAAATAAAATTAAATTAAAAAAAATTGAAACATTAAATTTTTCTATAAGTATCTCTACAAGTTATGCTAATGGAAAAATCAGACAAAATCAACCACATGGTCTGATTTTCAAGGTGTAAAACTAGAAAGATCCTAGAAGGCTGACTAGGAATAGTCTTTTCATGATAGAGTCACATGAAATTTAGCACCTTATATAGGGAATGATGGAGAAGGCAATGGCACCCCACTCCAGTACTGTTGCCTGGAAAATCCCATGGATAGAGGAGCCTGGTAGGCTGCAGTCCATGGGGTCGCTAAGAGTTGGACACAACTGAGCAACTTCACTTTCACTTTCCACTTTCATGCATTGGAGAAGGAAATGGCAACCCACTCCAGTGTTCTTGCCTAGAGAATCCCATGGACGGAGAAGCCTGGTGGGCTGCGTCCATGGGGTCACACAGAGTAGGACCCGACCAAAGTGACTTAGCAGCAGCAGCATAGGGAATGATGGGGCTTCCTTGGTGGCTCAGGTGGTAAAGAATCTGCCTGCCAATGCAGGAGATGCAGGAGACTGGGATTTGATTACTGGGTCAGGAAGATCCTCTGGAGGAGGAAATGGCAACCCACTCTAGTATTCTTGCCTGAGAAATTCCATGGACAGAGGAGCCTTGTGGGCTATGGTCCATGGGGTCGTTAAGAGTCCGACATGACTGAGCAACTGAGCACAAGGAATGATATTATTATAACTATTATCACTCAGATTTACAAAATGGGCTGGAAAATTCATTACTATCCATAGACAAGCCCATCATCCATAATATTCATACAGTAAAGATCCCTTGCAAGCAGTTTGGTCCATTCTGCCTATTTACCTATAAACTCACCACATCTCAAAAGAAGGAATTCATGGTTTTACTTCTATTTGATCATCTGGGACTAACATAGGTTTTAAAAGGAAATAATCTGGTGAGACAGAGCCTTGGGGTGGGAATTAGGAGGCCTTTGTCTGAGTTCCACATGTTTCACCCACTTAATGTGCAGTGTGTAAATCTCCCCACTTCTCTGCACTTGTATCCCTCACACTGAAGTAGGGCCAATAACACCCATTTGTAGGATGTGTGTGGTGTGGAGGAAGGGGAAATTTCCTCTTCTACCCCTCTAGAGTTCTTGTGGCTGGAATAATAACAAAATTGATGCAAGACAACAGGAGAAAAAGAAACAAATTTGAATTCTTACACACAGAGGTCTTATTAAAATAAGACCTAAGAAGTGGCCAAAGCAGGCAGCTATTATCTCTTTTAGGCAAAGAAACAGTAAGTTGATGAGGAATTGACAGGAGAAAGACACGTAGGCTTTTGGTATTTCATGAATGAAGAATATCAACAGATTTAGGCTTAGGGTGGTAAATAAAAGGAAAAATAAGATTTGTTTACATTGGCTTCGCAAAGAGTTGGACATGACTGAGTGACTGAACTGAACTTAATTGAACACTGGCTTCTAATCTCCAAATTCCCTATAATTGATCATAAGGGGGGGTCTTTCCATTCCTGATGCAGGAGTGCCCATTTCAAGTATAGATGTGAGAGTTGGACCATTAAAAAGGCTGAGCACCAAAGATTTGATGCATTCGAACTGTGGTGCTGGAGAAGACTCTTGAGAGTCCCTTGGACAGCAAGGAGATCAAGCCAGTCAGTTCTAAAGGAAATTAACCCTGAATTTTCACTGGAAGGACTGATGCTGAAGCCAAAGCTCCAATACTTTGGCCACCTGATGCGAAGAACTGACTCATTGAGAAAGATCCTGATTCTGGAAAAGATTGAAGGCAGCGGGAGAAGGGGACGACAGAGGCTGAGGTGGTTGGATGACATCAGTGACTCGATAGACATGAGTTTGAGCAAACTCCAAGAAATAGTCAAGGACAAAGAAGGCTGGTGTGCTGCAGTCCTTGGGGTTAAAAAGAGTCAGACACAACTGAGCGATCAAACAACAACAAATGCAGGCTTCTAGGCTCTGAATTCCCTATCTTTGATCATAAGGAGGTCCTTCCCACTTCTGATGCAGGAGTGCCCCTTTCTTGTCAGAGATTTATTCCCTGCTTTTCCAGGAGACAAAGGAATTTCCTCTTGCACTGGCTGATTCTCAAGTAACTTCTGTAGAAACTAATCAATAAACCATTGCAGCACATTTTGGGACCAATCTCCTTAATCCTCAGTAGTGGCACATAAGAGTGGTCAGTACTTAAGAAATATTCAGTTACAGTTATTTAATTTTTTTAAAAGTTTTTTTATGTGGGTCATTTTTAAGGTTTTTTCTTTTGTTGTTACAGTATTGTTTCTGCTGTAGTTTTTTGGCCATGAAACATGTGGAATCTTAGCTCCCCAACCAGGGATTGAACCCAAACCTCGTGCATTGGAAGGTAAAGTCTTAAGCACTGGGCCACCAAGGAAGTCCCCAGTCATGGCTTTTACATCAGAAGTTGAATCATTATTGGGCTATTTATCTTATTGATGAAATGAAATCCTAATAAAGTTTTAATGATCTTACATTCTATTATATGAGAGAGAGAGAGAGAAGCCTGTCATGTCTCAGGGAATTCATCTACAGAATGAATGGAATCCTAATATGTGTTTCAGTCCACCCAATAAAATTAGCTTTCCTTGTTCTTTAACTGATTCTGCTTTAAAAAAAAACCTTTTACGTTCTCACAGCCAGTGCTCTGTGATAACCTATAGGGATGTGATAGGGAGGGAAGAGGGAGGGGGTTCCAAAGGGAGCGGATACATGTATACCTATGGCCAACTCATGTTGATATATGGCAGAAACCATCACAACATTGAAAAGTAATTACCCTCCAATTAAAAATAATAATAAAGTTAAAAAATTTTTATGATTCACTACTTGTTTAAATAATGGTGTTGTACACAAAAAAGAATTCTACTTTTTGAATGTTTTTCTTTTTGCCAGCTTTCTAAATGTTCTATGGACATCTAATAACAATGTATGAGATACAAAATTTAAATATATTTGTGTAGGATATGATTAATATAAATTAATTAAATATAAATTTATTATATTTTAATTATTAATGACATAACTCAAGATGCCCCTATTCTTACTTTTTCTGCATTTGATAAAATATTGTCAGAGAAATGTTAATATGTCATACTATGATTATGTATTTTTTCTTTCCCTTATATTTCTTCTGATTTTTGCTTTATGTTTATTGTTAAGGTATCTAATGGTATATGATGTCTATCTTTGTGAATTGTACCTTTAACCATTAAAAATATTCATCTTTGTTTCAGACATAGAGGACAGACTTATGGTCATGGGGAGAGGGGAGGAGTGGGTGAGATGCATGGAGAGTAACATGGAAACTTCATTACCATATGTAAAATAGACAGCTAATGGGAATTTGTGTTTTGTCTCAGGGAACTAAAACAGGGGCTCTGTATCAACCTAGAGGGGTGAGATGGGGAGGGAGATGAGAGAGATGCTCAAACAGGAGGGGACATATGTATACCTATGGCTGATTCATGTTGATGTTTGACAGAAAAACAACAAAATTCTGTAAAGCAATTATCCTTCAATTAAAAAATAAATAAATTAAAAAAATTTTTAATTCATCTTTGTTTCATTTAAAATAAATGATTTTTTTAAAGAATAATTGAGTGTTGTAGATTTTATTAAATGGAAAATGATAGATCCCTTAGAAAGTGACACAGAAGCATACAAGTACTGGTTTATGTTTTGTCTAGTCCTGTAAGACATTGTGCTGCTGTCCATGGGGTCACAAAGAGTTGGACACAACTTAGCAACTGTACAACAACAACAGGAAGCTGTAGGAAGGAATGAAGGGACAGACAGAAATGACCCAGCATATGGAAGCCTTAGCCTTATTGCCTACGTTGTGTTTCTGAGAACTTTTTAACAGAGATTTTTGTTCTTGTAGCCTATTCTGTGCCAAGCAAAGAGAGGCGCTGAGAAATCGGAGATGAATACGACTCAGTTTTCCCTGGAGGCATTCAGAATCTATTTGCATAAGGACAAGAACTATCGTATAAAATGTTCTTTCAGGATCTGGGAAAAATCAAACCTCAGATCACAGAATATTTTGATTGAGTAATTGGTACTTAAACTCAAGGGTAATAATAATAAAGCAATACCTAAAATTTACTCTGTCATTATGGTAATGCAAATGCATCCAGGGAACATTTAATCACATGCTTTTTACTTCTTTTGTTTCATTCTTACTTAGGCAGTTGTATCAATTGGATATCAATTTTGATGACCAGTTTCAGGCTCAAAGATATTAAGAGCTTGTCCAGTGTGGTTCAGATAATAAATAGAGCATAAGATTCAAAGTTAAATTGTGGGTTTCTGAAGCCCATGCACTGAACTTAGGCACTCCGTTTATGTACACTTCAGAGAGTTGAAGCACAGATTGAGAAGTCTCTTCCAAACTTTCTAACATATACCTTTATACTGTTTCTTGTTTTCTAATCAGCACCCTAACACGATACTCTCTTAGAGATCCAGAGGTTATAAATTATAAGAATGAAGGAGCAGGTTGACAGTGAAGCAAAATTTGAGATCAAAGACAAGAGAGAGAAGTGCCTTGAATTGTCAAAACTGATACTTTCTGGGATCCTCAGACAGTTAAGAATCAGCCTGCAATGTAGGAGATATGGGTTTGATCCCTGGGTTGGGAAGATCCCCTGGAGAAGGGAATGGCTACCCGCTCAAGTATTCTTGCGTGGAGAGATCCATGGACCGAGAAACCTAGCAGGCTACCGTCCATGGGGTTGCAGAGTCAGACGCGACTGAGTGACGAACACTTTTACTTTTTCACTTTCACTTTCAACTCAGTCTTCTTTCCTATCACTGATGTAGCAGGTGCCACTCATACTGTCCATTGTGTCTACTGTGAACACCCAAAAGGAAGAGTACAGTGATCAGGGGGTCTCTGTGTGCTGTGCTGTGCTTAGTTGCTCAGTCATGTCCAGCTCTATGTGACCCTATGGACTGTAGCCCACCAGGCTCCTCTGTCCGCAGGGATTCTCCAGGCAAGAATACTAGAGTGGGTTGCCATGCCCTCCTCCAGGGTTTCTTCCCAACCCAGGGATTGAACCCAGGTCTCCTGCATTGCAGGCAGATTCTTTATCAATTGAGCCACCAGGGGAGCCCAGGGGGTCTCTGCCTGGGAAGAAAAGGAAGAGAGTTTGCTTTTTGGTGTTTTCCTTTTTTTATAGCTTAATAAAACTTCTTCGATATGTCTCAAATCCTAAACATTTGTGAAGGGTTGATTTATCATCAAATCCAACCCTCTTATGTACAGTTGAACAATTTAGGACCAAAGCAGTTCTCAAATGCTAAGTTGGCCTTTGTATGCCAACTAAAGAGCTTTATTTTTTTTTTTTTAAATTTTGAATTCTTATTTAAAATTTTTTAATTGGAATATAGTTGATTTACAATGTTGTGTTAGTTTCAGGTGTACAATCAAGTGAACCAGTTATTCACATACATACATCTGCTCTTTTTTAGATTCTTTTCCCTGTAATGATAGTATATTGAGAAGATGTGCTATACAGTAGGTCCTTACTAGTCATCTATTTTATATAACAGTGTGTATATGTCAATCTCAATCTCCAGATTTATCCCTCCCACCCTTACCCCCTGGTAACCACAAGTCTCTTTTCTACATCTGTGACTCTATTTCTGTTTTGTAAATAAATGCGTGTGTACTGTTTTTTAAAAAGTCCACATATAAGTGATATCATATATTTGTCTTTCTCTGTCTGACTTACTTCACTCAGTACGACAGTCTCCAGCTCTAGCAATCTAAATATCCATCGACAAACGAGTGGATAAAGAAGGTTTGGTAGATATATACAATGAAATATTACTCAGCAATTTTAGAAAAGAAGGATATAATGTCATTTGCAGTCACATCGATGGAACTAGAAATTACTATGAACTTTTCAATAAACTCTTATGTAGGTGTTACATTTTCCCCAAATTCACCCTTGCATGAAGTTTGGATTGGCAGGAGAGAATACGGTCTAGGTGCCCTATGAAAGGAGATTCAATGTTTACATTAAAATCTGACTATACTCCCTTTTTATCCCAGGGCTTGATAAAAATTGCAGTAAAATACTGTGATCTTATCCTCAGTTGTAAAATAATGATAATGCACACTGCTGTCTTTTGAGGCTGGTAATGTGACAGAGGATGAGATGGCTGGATGGCATCACTGACTTGGTGGACGTGAGTTTGAGTGAACTCCGGGAGTTGGTGATGGACAGGGAGGCTTGGCGTGCTGTGATTCATGGGGTCGCAAAGAGTCGGACACGACTGACAAACTGAACTGAACTGAACTGAACTGAACTGAATGCATACAAAAGGAAAGAAACAAGCTACTTAAAAACTAAGCTAAAAACAAAAAACAAAAAAAATCTAAGTTTCAGTTCAGTTCAGTTGCTCAGTCATGTCCAACTCTTTGTGACCCCATGAATCGCAGCACACCAGACCTCCCTGTCCATCACCAACTTCCAGAGTTTACTCAAACTCATGTCCATCAAGTCAGTGATGCCATCCAGCCATCTCATCCTCTGTCGTCCCCTTCTCCTCCTGCCCTCAATCCCTCCCAGCATCAGGGTCTTTTCAAATGAGTCAACTCTTAGCGTGAGGTGGCCAAAGTACTGGAGTTACAGCTTCAGCATCAGTCCTTCCAATGAACACCCAGGACTGATGTCTTTTAGGATGTACTGGTTGGATCTCCTTGCAGTCCAAGGGACTCTCAAGAGTCTTCTCCAACACCACGGTTCAAAAGCATCAATTCTTTGGTGCTCAGCTTTCTTCACAGTCCAACTCTCACATCCATACATGACCATTGGAAAAACCATAGCCTTGACCAGATGGACCTTTGTTGGCAAAGTAATGTCTCTGCTTTCGAATATGCTATCTAGGTTGGTCATAACTTTCTTTCCAAGGAGTAAGCGTCCTTTAATTTCATGGCTGCAGTCACCATCTGCAGTGATTTTGGAGCCCAGAAAAATAAAGTCAGACACTGTTTCCACTGTTTCCCCATCTATTTCCCATGAAGTGATGGGACCAGATGCCATGATCTTCGTTTTCTGAATGTTGAGATTTAAGCCAACTTTTTCACTCTCCTCTTTCACTTTCATCAAGAGGCTTTTTAGTTCCTCTTCACTTTCTGCCATAAGGGTGGTGTCATCTGATATCTGAGATTATTGATATTTCTCCCAGCAATCTTGATTCCAGCTTGTGCTTCTTCCAGTCCAGCGTTTCTCATGATGTACTCTGCATAGAAGTTAAATAAGCAGGGTGACAATATACAGCCTTGACGTACTCCTTTTCCTATTTGGAACCAGTCTGTTTTTCCATGCCCAGTTCTAACTGTTGCTTCCTGACCTGCATATAGGTTTCTCAAGAGACAGGTCAGGTGCTCTGGTATTCCCATCTCTTGAAGAATTTTCCACAGTTTATTGTGATCCACACAGTCAAAGGCTTTGGCATAGTCAGTAAAGCAGAAATAGATGTCTTTCTGGAACTCTCTAGCTTTTTCCATGATCCAGTGGATGTTGGCAATTTTTTCTCTGTTTCCTCTGCCTTTTCTAAAACCAGATTGAACATCTGGAAGTTCATGGTTCACGTATTGCTGAAGCCTGGCTTGGAGAATTTTGAGCATTACCTTACTAGTGTGTGAGATGAGTGCAATTGTGCAGTAATTTGAGCATTCTTTGGCATTGCCTTTCTTTGGGATTGGAATGAAAACTGACCTTTTCCAGTCCTGTGGCCACTGCTGAGTTTTCCAAATTTGCTGGTATATTGAGTGCAGCACTTTCACAGCATTATCTTTCAGGATTTGAAATAGGTCAACTGGAATTTCATCACCTCCACTAGCTTTGTTCGTAGTGATGCTTTCTAAGGCCCACTTGACTTCACATTCCAGGATGTCTGGCTCTAGGTCAGTGATCACACCATCATGATTATCTGGGTCGTGAAGATCTTTTTGTACAGTTCTTCTGTGTATTCTTTCCACCTCTTCTTAATATCTTCTGCTTCTGTTAGGTCCATACCATTTCTGTTCATTATCAAGCCCATCTTTGCATGAAATGTTCCCTTGGTATCTCTAATTTTCTTGAAGAGATCTCTAGTCTTTCCCATTCTGTTGTTTTCTTCTATTTCTTTGCATTGATCGCTGAGGAAGGCTTTCTTATCTCTCCTTGTTATTCTTTGGAACTCTGCATTCAAATGGGAATATCTTTCCTTTTCTACTTTGCTTTTTGCTTCTCTTCTTTTCACAGCTATTTGTGAGGCCTCCTCAGACAGCTATTCTGCTTTTTTGCATTTCTTTTCCATGGCGATGGTCTTGATCCCTATCTCCTGTACAATGTCATGAACCTCTGTCCATAGTTCATCAGGCACTGTGTCTGTCAGATCTAGTCCCTTAAATCTATTTCTCACTTCCACTGTATAATCATAGGGGATTTGATGTAAGTCATACCTGAATGGTCTAGTGTTTTTCCCTACTTTCTTCAATTTAAGTCTGAATTTGGCAATAAGGAGTTCATGATCTGAGCTACAGTCAGCTCCCAGTCTTGTTTTTGCTGACTGTATAGAGCTTCTCCATCTTTGGGTGCAAAGGATACAATCAATCTGATTTCAGTGTTGACCATCTGGTGATGTCCATGTGTAGAGTCTTTTCTTGTGTTATTGGAAGAGGTGCATTTGCTATGACCAGTGCATTCTCTTGGCAAAACTCTATTAGCCTTTGCCCTGCTTCATTCCGTATTCCAAGGCCAAATCTGCCTGTTACTCCAAGTGTTTCTTGACTTCCTACTTTTGCATTCCAGTCCCCTATAATGAAAAGGACATCTTTTTGGGGTGTTAGTTCTAAAAGGTCTTGTAGGTGTTCATAGAACCATTCAACTTCAGCTTCTTCAGCATTACTGGTTGGGGCATAGACTTGGATTACTATGATATTGAATGGTTTGCCTTGGAAACAGAGAGAGATCATTCTGTCATTTTTGAGATTGCATCCAAGTACTGCATTTCAGACTCTTTTAGACCATGATGGCTACTCCATTTCTTCTAAGGGATTCCTGCCCACAGTAGTAGACAGAATGATCATCTGAGTTAAATTCACCCATTCCAGTCCATTTTAGTTCACTGATTCCTAAAATGTTGACTTTCACTCTTACCATCTCCTATTTGGCCACTTCCAATTTGCCTTGATTCATGGACCTAACATTCCAGGTTCCTATGTAACATTGCTCTTTACAGCATTGGACCTTGCTTCTATCACCAGTCACACCCACAACTGGGTATTATTTTTTCTTTGGCTTATTCCCTTCATTCTTTCTGGGGTTATTTCTCCACTGATCTCCAGTAGCTAATTGGGCACTTACTGACCTGGGGAGTTCCTCTTTCAGTATCCTATCATTTTGCCTTTTCATACTGTTCATGGGGTTCTCAAGGCAAGAATACTGAAGTGGTTTGCCATTCCCTTCTCCAGTGGACCACATTCTGTCAGACTTCTCCACCATGACCCATCCGTCTTGGTTGGCCCTACATGGCGTGGCTTAGTTTCATTAAGTTAGACAAGGCTGTGGTCCGTGTGATCAGATTGGCTATTGGTATATCAGTTCCTACATAAGACTTTGTGATTCTATGTTTACAGTCATCATTTTCATCACCATCACTTTCATGATCATTTGGAGCACTTAGGAGATGATTTAGAGGGACCTATGTCGTGATTAGGTAGACCAGATGCCCATGGAAGACAGACCCAGTGTGCAGGGGAAATAGAAATTTAAATTAGAGTTCTAGGATGCCCAAAAGGTGCAACAACATCAACTTCATAAGCCTCTGAGCTGATCTTTGCATTTTGGTGCCCTCCCACTGACTATCTCAACTGCCCCACTGCCTTGATGATAAGAAAACAAGTTTCCTCCAATCCCTTCTACCTTCAGTGTCTTCCTCTGCATTGGCACTCACTGGGCTGTGCTGTGTCTCTGCTGGAGCAGGGATGAAGGATGCAGATTGCTTTCCCCTCCCCTACCTGCTCTTGGATGAGGAATGAAGCTTCGGGCTGGCGGCAAGACGTACTTAAGTATGGGCCTCCTGGTGCAGACAACAACTCCAGGAGGGTGAGACACACAGGTATCAACCCCACTGGACTTAAGCTGGCTAACTGAAGAGCTGAGAATCACAGGCTTATTTACAGTGATGCAGCCTTGAGACCTCAATGCGGGTAGCACATAATTTGCCAGATTTGTCCAAGGTGTCTCAGTCTCTGAGGGTTTTATAATTTCGTGGAGGAAGAAAAGGAGAAAAGTGAGAGATTTAGACTTGTCCTCTTCTTGGGGGAGTTTGACTTCTACTCATAGTCTCTGACTTTCACAATGTTTATCTCATCATAATATTCAGGCAACTTTTTTTTTTTTTTTCAATTAGAGAAAACACTAAGAGAAATGACTTTTTAATCTGCAGATCCACTTAATCAGTTATGTGATTTGGAGAGATTTAGATCTTCTAAAACATGATTTTTTTCCATTTCCTTAATTAAGACTCCTGTCTTGGGAAACCTTATTTTTCATTCTTTGGTTCTGGTTTAGGGTTTTGGGATATCATATTTGGAGATTTATGGGTTTTTCTTTTTTCTATTTTGAATGAGAGTTCCAACTCTAGTTCTAACATTACAGAATTTTAAATTTTAAGTTCTAGTTAACTTAATATTCTAGCTCTAATTTTTCTGTTCAGTTGTTGTATATTGTATGTTATTGCATGCATACTCAGTCATGTATGGTTTTTTATGACCCCATGGACTGTAGCCCACCAGGCTCCTCTGTCCATGGGATTTCCCAGGCAAGAAAACTGGAGTAGGTTGCCATTTCCTCCTTCAGGGGATCTTCCTGACCAGGGATTGGACCTAGTTCTCCTGTGGCTCCTGCATTAAAGGCAGATTCTTTACTCACTGAGCCACTGTGACATATTACACAACTATGAATTTTGACATATTATTTGGAAACTTGCTAGCTTGCTTGAAGGGGCCTCAGAGAGTCTACATTCAAAATATAGGTGAGGACTTCAGTCTTATCAAGGCTTAACTAGGATAGTATCTGATTCCAAGCTCACTTTTATGGCTCTTGGTAGGACTGAGTCCTTTGAGGGCCAGAGGACTCCCTTAGCTTTTTACCAAATAGGCTTCTGACAGCATGGCAGCTGGCTTCCATTAGAGCAAGGTGGTCATTTAGTGGGAGCAGGTTGGCAAGATGAAACCAGAGCTGGTCTACACATTAAGGTTGGAAGGGACAATCCAATATTTTCCAAATTCAATTCATTGAAAGGAAGTCACTGTATCCAGTCTATACTCAAGGAGACAGATATACAAGGGCATGAATATAGGAGGAAGGGTTCATTATGAGCATCTTTGAAGCTACCCCCATATAGACCCCACACTTTTTCAGAAGCATTGACTCTAAGAAAAATTAAAACTATAGAGATGCTTCTGTGTTTGGTAGCCTTGTCTCCAACCCATCACAGTATCATCTTTTCAAGAAAAGTTAGCTGGAGAAGACCTGGCACAGGGAAGAGTATGCTCTGTTGTGGGTACTTCTGCAGATCCCACCACGCTGCTTCTGGCCATACAGTCAGGAGTCCAGAGGTAGCCTCCTTTAGGCATTGATTACTGAGGGCTGAGTACATCTAACATTGGAGCATATGTCCCTCATTTCTGACAGGACATATTATTATTATTATTTTTAAATCATTTTACAGTATACAGTTCAATGGCATCAGTACATTTACATTGCTTTGCAGCCATCACCACCATCCATTTCTATATCTCCAGAACGTTTTCATCTTCCCCAACTGGAACTCTATGCCCATTAAACACTAACTCCCCCTCCTCCTCCCAAAGCCTCTGGCAACCACCATTCTAGTCTCTCTCTATGAATTTGACTATTATATCTGTGGAATCATTCAAATTTTGTCACTTTGTGTCTGGTTATATAATATGACTGGGGCAAAGTTAGATGGAATGGGAAGGAGAGTTATTAGAGAAACTGGGAATCAATTTTACTCTGATAGGTTCTCTCCTATCTTGGGAAACACGCATCCCTGTTTTCCTAGGAAAATTCCAGTTGATAAATGTTTATTCAAACTTAATGTTAACTGTGTCCTGTTTCAATGTCAAAATACTCTGGCTTGGAAATGAAGTGAAATAGGCATCCCATTTGCTCAAAAATCCTTAAGGAGCAAAAATATATTAAATGCCTTGGTCATTAAGTTAGGGTTTGTATGCATGTATGCTAAGTCGCTTCAGTCATGTCTGACTCTTTACAGCACTATGAACTATAGCCCGCCAGGCTCCTCCATCCATGGGGATTCTCCAGGCAAGAATACTGGAGTGGGTTGCCATGCCCTCCTTCAGGGGATCTTCCTGACCAGGGATCGAACCCATGTCTCTTATGTCCTGCATTGGCAGGTGGGTTCTTTACCACTAGCACCACTTGGGAAGCAAGTTAGGGTTTAGATTCACCTAATATATAGGGGAAAATCATAGAAAAAGTACATAAGTAGTAAACTTCTCCCTCCCAAGAAAGAGGGAGCTATGATTATTTTGCAATGATAGAGACAAAACTACCCATTATGAAGAGTCTTGAGTAGTACATGATGAAAGTGAAAAGAATATACTGCTGTGTATGCAAAATCCTGGAAGGGATATGACTCATAGAGGTGTCCAAATAAGCTCTCAATTACATTAAACTTATTCTAAGAGGAGAAATCTGGAATCAAGATTGCCAGGAGAAATACCCGTAACCTCAGATATGCAAGTGACACCACCCTTATGGCAGAGAGCAAGAGGAACTAAAGAGCCTCTTGATGAAAGTGAAAGAGGAGAGTGAAAAAGTTGGCGTAAAACTCAATATTCAGAAAATGAAGATCATTGCATCTGGTCCCATCACTTCATGGCCAGCAGATGGGGAAACAATGGAAACAGTGAGAAATTTTATTTTTGGGGGCTCCAAAATCACTTCAGATGATGACTGCAGCCATGAAATTAAAAGACACTTACTCCTTGGAAGAAAAGCTATGACCAAGCTAGACAGCATATTAAAAAGCAGAGACATTGCTTTGCCAAAAAATGTCCATCTGGTCAAATCTATGGTTTTCCAGTAGTCATGTATGTATGTGAGAGTTGGAGTATAAAGAAAGCTGAGCGCCGAAGAATTGATGTTTTTGAACTGTGGTGTTGGAGGATACTCTTGAGCATCCCTTGGACTGAAAAGAGATCCAACCAGTCCATCCTAAAGGAAATCAGTCCTGAATATTCATTGGAAGGACTGATGCTGAAGCTAAAACTCCAATACTTTGGCCACCTGATGTGAAGAACTGACTCTTGGAAAATACCCTGACGCTGGGAAAGATTGAAGGCAGGAGGAGAAGGGGATGACAGAGGATGAGATGGTTGGATGGCATCACCGTCTTGATGGACATGAGTTTGAGTAAGCTCCAGGAGTTGGTGATGGACAGGGAAGCCTAGTGTTCTGCCATCCATGGGTCACAAAGAGTCAGACATGACTGAGTTTCTGAACTGAACTAGAGGAAAAAAATGTGTAAACAGGAAGCAGATCCAGAAAGACATAGATATGCTGTGGGACTGAAGATCAGAATTTCTTCTTGCACATGATTGACCTTGCTGCCTTTTCTAGTCCTATGAATGGAAATAAATAGAACTGCCTTATGATCCAGCAATCCCACTGCTGGGCATACACACTGAGGAAACCAGAAGGGAAAGAGACATGTGTACCCCAATGTTCATCGCAGCACTGTTTATAATAGCCAGGACACGGAAGCAACCTAGATGCCCATCAGCAGATGAATGGATAAGAAAGCTATGGTACATATACACAATGGAGTATTACTCAGCCATTAAAAAGAATACATTTGAATCCGTTCTAATGAGGTGGATGGAACTGGAACCTATTATACAGAGTGAAGTAAGCCAGAAAGAAAAACACCAATAGTGTATACTAACGCATATATATGGAATTTAGAAAGATGGTAACAATAACCCTGTGTACAAGACAGCAAAAGAGACACTGATGTATAGATCAGTCTTATGGACTCTGTGGGAGAGGGAGAGTGTGGAGAGATTTGGGAGAATGACATTGAAACATGTATAATATCATGTATGAAACGAGATGCCAGTCCAGGTTCGATGCACGATACTGGATGCTTGGGGCTGGTGCACTGGGACGATCCAGAGGGAGGGTATGGGGAGGGAGGAGGGAGGGGGGTTCAGGATGGGGAACACAGGTATACCTGTGGTGGATTCATTTCGATATTTGGCAAAACTAATACAATATTGTAAACTTTAAAAATAAAATAAAATAAAATAAAGAAAATAAATAGAAAGAAGATAACGTGGATGTTGACCTTAGGCTATTCTGCTTATAATCCTCCAGAGGGCACTCTTGATGTCCTTATTCCTCAAGCTGTAGATGAAGGGGTTCAGCATAGGGGTGACCACAGTGTACATCACTGAGGCCACTGCGCCCTTCCTGGGGGAAGACAAGGCAGCTGAGCTGAGATACACACCAAGACCTGTTCCATAAAATAAGCAAACAACTACCAGGTGAGAGCCACAGGTGGAGAAGACTTTATACCTCCCACCTAATGATGAGATTATCAGAATGGAGGACATAATTTGAGTATATGAGTAAAGGATTCCTGAGAGTGGAATTCCACCAAAGATTGTACCAATGAAGTAGATTAATATGTTATTGGTGGAGGTGTCAGAACAGGCAAGGTTGAGGAGTTGAGAAAGGTCACAAAAGAAATGAGGGATTTCCACTTCTGGACAGAAGGTAAGCTGTGACATTACCAAATAGTGCAACAGGGAGGTCAAAAGGCTGATGGAAAATGACACCAGGACAAACAAGCCACAGAGGAGGGGGTTCATGATGACCAGATAGTGTAGGGGGTGACAAATGGCCACCAACCGGTGATAGGCCATCACTGTCAGAAGGAGACTCTCCAAACATACAAAAAGAGAAAAGAAGGTCACCTGAGATAGGCACCCTGCATAGGTGATGGATTTGCTGTGTGTCTGGAGATTCACTAGCATCTTAGGGATGGTGGTGGTGGTGAAACTGACATCAGTCAATGATAGGTTAGAAAGGAAGAAGTACATGGGGGAGTGGAGGTGGGAATCAGAGGTGACAGCCAGGATGATGAGCAGGTTCCCAAGGATGGTGACCAGGTACATGGACAGGAAGAGCCCAAAGAGGAGGAGCTGAAGTTCTGGATCATCTGAGAGGCCCAGGAGGAGGAATTCTGAGACACTTGTTAGATTATGTGGTTCCATGTTGATGAAACACCTTTTGAAAAAGAAGAGAATATTCAATAAACAAATCAATTGTAGAGGGACCCAGATAAATGTCTATGCTTTGGATTTAAGTGGGTCACAAATAAAATGTTTAGGCTTGAAGACCATACATCCCATGGTCTTCAGAAATACTTCTTAGCTGTGAACACATATTTTGTTATTGTTGTTCAGTTGCTAAATAATGTCCAACTCTTTGCAACCCCATGGACTGTAGCATGCCAGGCCCCTCTGTCCTCCACTATCTCCTGTAATTTGCTCAAAATCATGTCCATTGAGTCAATGATGCTATCTAACCATCTCATCCTCTGCTGCCTGCTTCCCCTGCTGCCCTCAATCTTTCCCAGTGTCAGGGTCTTTTCCAATAAGTTAGCTCTTTGCATTAAGAGGCCAAAATACTGGAGCTTCAGCTTCAACATCAGTCCTTCCAATGGATATTCAGGGTTGATTTCCTTTAGGATGGACTGGTTTGATCACCTTGCAGTCCAAGGGACTCTCAAGAGTCTCCTCCAGCACCAAAATTCAAAAGCATCCAATCTTTGAAGGATCACAGCTGTGTTGTGGTGAAGGGGCTTGCAGAAGTCAATGAAACTATAAGCCATGCCGTGCAGGGCCACCCAAGATGGATGGGTCATGATGAAGAGTTCTGAGAAAATGTGGTCCATTGGAGAAGGAAGTGAAACCCATTCCAGTATGCTTTCTATGAGAACTCCATGGATAGTATGATAAAGCCGGAACACATCTTTACTGATGCTCAAAGTACTGACCAGTGTTTTTGTACTACTTTAAAAGTATGAGGCCGAGGAGGAGCCAAGATGGCGGAGGAGTAGGACGGGGAGAACACTTTCTCCCCTACAAATTCATCAAAAGAGCATTTAAACGTCGAGTAAATTCCACAAAACAACTTCTGAATGCCGGCAGACGACATCAGGCACCCAGAAAAGCAATTCAACTCTTCGAAAGGAGCGCGACTGAACAAAGAGAAGAAATACAGCTCCACCCATCAGAACACCGACACAAGCTTCCCTAACCAGGAAACCTTGACAAGCCACCTGTACAAACCCACACACAGCGAGGAAAAGCCACAATAAAGAGAACTCCACAAACTGCCAGAATACAGAAAGGACACCCCAAACTCAGCAATTTAAACAAGATGAAGAGACAGAGGAATAGCCAGCAGATAAAGGAACAGGATAAATGCCCACCAAACCAAACAAAAGAGGAAGAGATAGGGAATCTACCTCATAAAGAATTCCGAATAATGATAGTGAAATCGATCCAAAATCTTGAAATTAAAATGGAATCACAGATAAATAGCTTGGAGACAAGGATCGAGAAGATGCAAGAAAGGTTTAACAAGGACATAGAAGAAATAAAAAAGAGTCAATATATAATGAATAATGCAATAAATGAAATTAAAAACACTCTGGAGGCAAC
The DNA here is from genome assembly GCF_055505025.1 of Bos grunniens. NCBI lineage: Eukaryota > Metazoa > Chordata > Mammalia > Artiodactyla > Bovidae > Bos > Bos grunniens. The sequence goes on from NC_141171.1 coordinate 13,793,226, forward strand.
AAATAGTAGAATAACAGAGGCAGAAGATAGGATTAGTGAATTAGAAGATAGAATGGTAGAAATAAATGAATCAGAGAGGATAAAAGAAAAATGAATTAAAAGAAATGAGGACAATCTCAGAGACCTCCAGGACAATATTAAACGCTACAACATTCGAATCATAGGGGTTCCAGAAGAAGAAGACAAAAAGAAAGACCATGAGAAAATACTTGAGGAGATAATAGTGGAAAACTTCCCTAAACTGGGGAAGGAAATAATCACCCAAGTCCAAGAAACCCAGAGAGTCCCAAACAGGATAAACCCAAGGCGAAACACCCCAAGACACATATTAATCAAATTAACAAAGATCAAACACAAAGAACAAATATTAAAAGCAGCAAGGGAAAAACAACAAATATCACACAAGGGAATTCCCATAAGGATAACAGCTGATCTTTCAATAGAAACTCTTCAAGCGAGGAGGGAATGGCAAGACATACTTAAAATGATGAAAGAAAATAACCTACAGCCCAGATTATTGTACCCAGCAAGGATTTCATTCAAGTATGAAGGAGAAATCAAAAGCTTCTCAGACAAGCAAAAGCTGAGAGAATTCTGCACCACCAAACCAGCTCTCCAACAAATACTAAAGGACATTCTCTAGACAGGAAACACAAAAATGGTGTATAAATTCGAACCCCAAACAATAAAGTAAATGGCAACGGGATCATACTTATCAGTAATTACCTTAAACGTAAATGGGTTGAATGCCCCAACCAAAAGACAAAGACTGGCTGAATGGATACAAAAACAAGACCCCTACATATGTTGTCTACAGGAGACCCACCTCAAAACAGGGGACACATACAGACTGAAAGTGAAGGGCTGGAAAAAGATTTTCCATGCAAATAGGGACCAAAAGAAAGCAGGAGTAGCAATACTCATATCAGATAAAATAGACTTTAAAACAAAGGCTGTGAAAAGAGACAAAGAAGGTCACTACATAATGATCAAAGGATCAATCCAAGAAGAAGATATAACAATTATAAATATATATGCACCCAACACGGGAGCACCGCAGTATGTAAGACAAATGCTAACAAGTATGAAAGGAGAAATTAACAATAACACAATAATAGTGGGAGACTTTAATACCCCACTCACACCTATGGATAGATCAACTAAACAGAAAATTAACAAGGAAACACAAACTTTAAACGATACAATAGACCAGTTAGACCTAATTGATATCTATAGGACATTTCATCCCAAAACAATGAATTTCACCTTTTTCTCAAGCGCACATGGAACCTTCTCCAGGATAGATCACATCCTGGGCCATAAAGCTAGCCTTGGTAAATTCAAAAAAATAGAAATCATTCCAAGCATCTTTTCTGACCACAATGCAGTAAGATTAGATCTCAATTACAGGAGAAAAACGATTAAAAATTCCAACATATGGAGGCTGAACAACACGCTGCTGAATAACCAACAAATCACAGAAGAAATCAAAAAAGAAATCAAAATTTGCATAGAAACGAATGAAAATGAAAACACAACAACCCAAAACCTGTGGGACACGGTAAAAGCAGTCCTAAGGGGAAAGTTCATAGCAATACAGGCACACCTCAAGAAACAAGAAAAAAGCCAAATAAATAACCTAACTCTACACCTAAAGCAACTAGAAAAGGAAGAAATGAAGAACCCCAGGGTTAGTAGAAGGAAAGAAATCTTAAAAATCAGAGCAGAAATAAATGCAAAAGAAACAAAAGAGACCATAGCAAAAATCAACAAAGCCAAAAGCTGGTTCTTTGAAAGGATAAATAAAATTGACAAACCATTAGCCAGACTCATCAAGAAACAAAGGGAGAAAAATCAAATCAATAAAATTAGGAACGAAAATGGAGAGATCACAACAGACAACACAGAAATACAAAGGATCATAAGAGACTATTATCAACAATTATATGCCAATAAAATGGACAACGAGGAAGAAATGGACAAATTCTTAGAAAAGTACAACTTTCCAAAACTCGACCAGGAAGAAATAGAAAATCTTAACAGACCCATCACAAGCACGGAAATTGAAACTGTAATCGAAAATCTTCCAGCAAACAAAAGCCCAGGTCCAGACGGCTTCACAGCTGAATTCTACCAAAAATTTAGAGAAGAGCTAACACCTATCCTGCTCAAACTCTTCCAGAAAATTGCAGAGGAAGGTAAACTTCCAAACTCATTCTATGAGGCCACCATCACCCTAATACCAAAACCTGACAAAGATCCCACAAAAAAAGAAAACTACAGGCCAATATCACTGATGAACATAGATGCAAAAATCCTAAACAAAATTCTAGCAATCAGAATCCAACAACACATTAAAAAGATCATACACCATGACCAAGTGGGCTTTATCCCAGGGATGCAAGGATTCTTCAATATCCGCAAATCAATCAATGTAATACACCACATTAACAAATTGAAAAATAAAAACCATATGATTATCTCAATAGATGCAGAGAAAGCCTTTGACAAAATTCAATACCCATTTATGATAAAAACTCTCCAGAAGGCAGGAATAGAAGGAACATACCTCAACATAATAAAAGCTATATATGACAAACCCACAGCAAACATTATCCTCAATGGTGAAAAATTGAAAGCATTTCCTCTAAAGTCAGGAACAAGACAAGGGTGCCCACTTTCACCATTACTATTCAACATAGTTTTGGAAGTTTTGGCCACAGCAATCAGAGCAGAAAAAGAAATAAAAGGAATCCAAATTGGAAAAGAAGAAGTAAAACTCTCACTATTTGCAGATGACATGATCCTCTACATAGAAAACCCTAAAGACTCCACCAGAAAATTACTAGAACTAATCAATGATTATAGTAAAGTTGCAGGATATAAAATCAACACACAGAAATCCCTTGCATTCCTATACACTAACAATGAGAAAACAGAAAGAGAAATTAAGGAAACAATTCCATTCACCATTGCAACAGAAAGAATAAAATACTTAGGAATATATCTACCTAAAGAAACTAAAGACCTATATATAGAAAACTATAAAACACTGGTGAAAGAAATCAAAGAGGACACTAATAGATGGAGAAATATACCATGTTCATGGATTGGAAGAATCAATATAGTGAAAATGAGTATACTACCCAAAGCAATTTATAGATTCAATGCAATCCCTATCAAGCTACCAACAGTACTCTTCACAGAGCTAGAACAAATAATTTCACAATTTGTATGGAAATACAAAAAACCTCGAATAGCCAAAGCGATCTTGAGAAAGAAGAATGGAACTGGAGGAATCAACCTACCTGACTTCAGGCTCTACTACAAAGCCACAGTTATCAAGACAGTATGGTACTGGCACAAAGACAGAAATATAGATCAATGGAACAAAATAGAAAGCCCAGAGATAAATCCACGCACATATGGACACCTTATCTTTGACAAAGGAGGCAAGAATATACAATGGATTAAAGACAATCTCTTTAACAAGTGGTGCTGGGAAATCTGGTCAATCACTTGTAAAATAATGAAACTAGAACACTTTCTAACACCATACACAAAAATAAACTCAAAATGGATTAAAGATCTCAACGTAAGACCAGAAACTATAAAACTCCTAAAGGAGAACATAGGCAAAACCCTCTCTGACATACATCACAGCAGGATCCTCTATGACCCACCTCCCAGAATATTGGAAATAAAAGCAAAAATAAACAAATGGGACCTAATTAAACTTAAAAGCTTCTGCACATCAAAGGAAACTATCAGCAAGGTGAAAAGACAGCCTTCAGAATGGGAGAAAATAATAGCAAATGAAGCAACCAACAAACAACTAATCTCAAAAATATACAAGCAACTCCTACAGCTCAACTCCAGAAAAATAAATGACCCAATCAAAAAATGGGCCAAAGATCTAAATAGACATTTCTCCAAAGAAGACATACAGATGGCTAACAAACACATGAAAAGATGCTCAACATCACTCATTATCAGAGAAATGCAAATCAAAACCACTATGAGGTACCATTTCACACCAGTCAGAATGGCTGCGATCCAAAAGTCTACAAATAATAAATGCTGGAGAGGGTGTGGAGAAAAGGGAACCCTCTTACACTGTTGGTGGGAATGCAAACTAGTACAGCCACTATGGAGAACAGTGTGGAGATTCCTTAAAAAACTGGAAATAGAACTGCCTTATGATCCAGCAATCCCACTGCTGGGCATACACACTGAGGAAACCAGAAGGGAAAGAGACATGTGTACCCCAATGTTCATCGCAGCACTGTTTATAATAGCCAGGACATGGAAGCCACCTAGATGTCCATCAGCAGATGAATGGATAAGAAAGCTGTGGTACATATACACAATGGAGTATTACTCAGCCATTAAAAAGAATACATTTGAATCAGTTCTAATGAGGTGGATGAAACTGGAGCCTATTATACAGAGTGAAGTAAGCCAGAAGGAAAAACACCAATACAGTATACTAACGCATATATATGGAATTTAGAAAGATGGTAATGATAACCCTGTATACGAGACAGCAAAAGAGACACTGATGTATAGAACAGTCTTTTGGACTCTGTGGGAGAGGGAGAGGGTGGGAAGATTTGGGAGAATGGCATTGAAACATGTAAAATATCATGTATGAAATGAGATGCCAGTCCAGGTTCAATTCATGATACTGGATGCTTGGGGCTGGTGCACTGGGACGACCCAGAGGGATGGTATGGGGAGGGAGGAGGGAGGAGGGTTCAGGATGGGGAACACATGTATACCTGTGGTGGATTCATTTTGATATTTGGCAAAACTAATACAATTATGTAAAGTTTAAAAATAAAATAAAATTAATTAAAAAAAAACAAAAACAAACAAAAAAATAAAATAGTTTGGAAAAATGGAAAAAAAAAAAAAAAAGTATGAGGCCAAAGAATTTGAGAGAAGTAATGACAATTTGAGATCAGAACTTAATGAACACAGCAACATATTTGTCCCCTGATTTTGAAGGAAGTGTATGAAATTGAAAGTATTCTTTTCTCTCTTTTAGAAAAAAATCTGATTAAAGAACACTAAGAAACACTCAAATGTACTCTATCTAATCCAAATGCAGTACAAGAAGTTTCCTTGATGTGCATCTTAGTCCTAAAGATCTAGAATCATGTTAATTGGATCCTAAATTAAAATGAAATGTTCAGAGATAGCATTTCTATGCAAATTATCTTTAATGGTTTTTCCATGTTTACTTGGTTTTATGTCATCCATCTTCCATGGAGATAAGGCTGGGTTGTCTGGTCAAAGTTCCTTCACATATAACTCAAATACAAATATTTGGCCTTGGTGGGCTTCATATTTTGATAAACATATTTTTGTTGAAAGCATAAAATCACACAGCATCACTGGTCTTTATTACTATATGATATGCCAATGATTAAAGAAAAATTCACTTTTAATAAATGCTTGTTTTTTTCATTTTTAAAGTGCTATACAGTCTCACAGAAAGGTCTGAAGTTGAATTTGCCTTTTGCTGTTTTTGTTTGCAGTGGCTAATTAAAGCGTCTTAAATGTGTCTCTAAATTGTTTTAGTTGAGTCTGAGTCTTTGTGACACCATGAATTGTAGTCTGCCAAATTCCTCTGTCCATGGGATTTTAAAGACAAGAATACTGGCATGGGTTGCCATTTCCTTCACCAGGGGATCTTCCTGATTCAGGGATCAAACCTGCACAGCTTGTGTCTCCTGCATTGGCAGGCAGGTTCTTTACCACTAGCACCACCTGGGAAACTCTAATATATCTCTTCCTATACATTTGTAAAGGGTTGATTTCTCATCAAATCCAACTCTCTTACACCAGTTGAAAAATTTAAGGCCAAAGCCTGTTCTCAAATGCTACATTGGTCCTCTTATACCAGCTTTTCAAGTCATCCTTCCTTATTGACAAATGACATTTCTCCTACATTCATCATCCTGAAGGCAACTCAGGTCTTCATTTCTCCTGACAGGTCAAAACATGATGTATTTTGGGAAAAATCAAAAGGGGAAAAGCTAAAGACTAATATCAGAAAAGTAGGGTAAAGAGTATACTTTCCATCTTGGGCAGGAAAGCTGGTGAGCCCTGGTAAAGAGTGGTAAAATATTTAACCTTGTTTCTTGGGATTAAGACTATGTACCTCTTGAAATTTACCAATAAAAGACTTCATAAAAAAAGAAAAACAATACATGAGTAGTTTGTACATATGTAAAGTGGGTATATTAATTGAACTGGACTCAGGGCTGCTCTGATAGCTCAGTTGGTAAAGAATCCACCTTCAATACAGGAGACCCTAGTTCAATTCCTGGGTCAGGAAGATCCACTGGAGGAAGGATAGGCTAACCACTCCAGTATTCTAGGGCTTCACTTGTGGCTCAGCTGGGAAAGAATCTGTCTGCAATGCAGGAGACCTGGGTTTGATCCCTGGGTTGGGAAGATCTCCTGGATAAGGGAAAGGCTACCCACTCCAGTATTCTGGACTAGAGAATTCCATGGACCGTATAGTCCATGGGGTTGCAAAGAGTAGGACACAACTGAATGACTCACTTACACTTTCTTCCAAGGTTGCTGTAAAAATTAAATTAAAATAAAGTACTTTGGCAGTGGTTATCACTGCTTTACTTAAGCAAAGGAGAAAACGAAAGATATAAGCATCTGAATGCAGAGTTCCAAAGAATAGCAAGAAGAGATAAGAATGTCTTCCTCAGTGATCAATGCAAAGAAATAGAGGAAAACAACAGAATGGGAAAGACTAGAGATGTCTTCAAGAAAATTAGAGATACCAAAGGAATATTTCACGCAAAGATGGGCTCGATAAAGGACAGAAATGGTATGGACCTAACAGAAGCAGAAGATATTAAGAAGAGGTGGAAAGAATACACAGAAGAACTGTACAAAAAGATCTTCAAGACCAAGATAATTACGATGGTGTGGTCACTGACCTAGAGCCAGACATCCTGGAATGTGAAGTCAAGTGGGCCTTAGAAAGCATCACTATGAACAAAGCTAGTGGAGGTGATAGAATTCCAGTTGAGGTATTTCAAATCCTGAAAGATGATGCTGTGAAAGTGCTGCATTCAATATGCCAGCAAATTTGGAAAACTCAACAGTGGCCACAAGACTGGAAAAGGGCACTTCTCATTCCAATCCCCAAAAAAGGCAATGCTAAAGAATGTTCAAACTACCACACAATTGCACTCATCTCACACGTTAGCAAAGTAATGCTCAAAATTCTCCAAGCCAGGCTTCAGCAATACATGAACCGTGAACTTCCAGATGTTCAAGCTGGTTTTAGAAAAGGCAAAGGAACCAGAGATCAAATTGCCAACATCCACTGGATCATGGAAAAAGCAAGAGAGTTCCAGAAAGACATCTATTTCTGCTTTATTGACTATGCCAAAGCCTTTGACTGTGTGGATCCCAATAAACTGTGGAAAATTCTGAAAGAGATGGGAATACCAGACCACCTGACCTGTCTCTTGAGAAACCTATATGCAGGTCAGGAAGCAACAGTTAGAACTGGACATGGAACAACAGACTGGCTCCAAATAGGAAAAGGAGTACGCCAAGGCTGTATATTGTCACCCTGCTTATTTAACTTACATGCAAAGTACATCATGAGAAACGCTGGGCTGGAAGAAACACAAGCTGGAACCAAGATTGCCGGGAGAAATATCAATAACCTCAGATATGCAGATGACACCACCCTTATGGCAGAAAGTGAAGAGGAACTAAAAAGCCTCTTGATGAAAGTGAAAGTGGAGAGTGAAAAGTTGGCTTAAATCTCAACATTCAGAAAACGAAGATCATGGCATCTGGTCCCATCACTTCATGGTAAATAGATGGGGAAACAGTGGAAACAATGTCAGACTTTATCTTTTGGGGCTCCAAAATCACTGCAGATGGTGACTGCAGCCATGAAATTAAAAGACGCTTACTCCTTGGAAGAAAAGTTATGACCAACCTAGATAGCATATTGAAAAGCAGAGGCATTACTTTGCCAACAAAGGTTCGTCTGGTCAAGGCTATGGTTTTTCCAGTGGTCATGTATGGATGTGAGAGTTGGACTGTGAAGAAAGCTGAGCACCGAAGAGTTGATGCTTTTGAACCGTGGTGTTGGAGAAGACTCTTGAGAGTCCCTTGGACTGCAAGGAGATCCAACCAGACCATTCTGAAGGAGATCAGCTCTGGGATTTCTTTGGAAGAAATGATGCTGAAGCTGAAACTCCAATACTTTGGCCACCTCATGCAGAGTTGACTCATTGGAAAAGAATTGGGGGCAGGAGGAGAAGAGGAAGACAGAGGATGAGATGGCTGGATGGCATCACTGACTTGATGGACGTGAGTCTGAGTGAACTCCGGGAGCTGGTGATGGACAGGGAGGCCTGGCGTGCTGCGATTCATGGGGTTGCAAAGAGTCGGACACGACTGAGCAAATGAACTGAACTGAGTGGTTATCAGTGCTAGCTGATTGATCTTTTTGATCCTTTTGATCTTTTCAAATTTAATTATGAATAGACCACAGCCTAGAACCAATTAGAATAGAGTCTCTACCTGTAGTCCTTTGGGCATACTTATCAGGAGGCACTAATGGGAAATAATCTGCCTGCCAATGCAGGAGACACAAAAGATGTGGGTTCAATCCCTGTCAAGAAGATCTCATGGAATAGAAAATGACAACCACTTCAGTATTCCTTCCTGGAGAAGTCCATGGACAGAGGAACCTGGTAGGTGATAGCCCATGGGACCACAAAGAGTCAGACATGACCGAGCAACTGAAGAGACACACACATCTTGCCTGGGTAGAGAACCATTACCTGTATATTAACTGTTGCATTAATGTTATGTATTAATACTACCATTATTACCATATGAAAAATATAAATATTTAATAATGCTCACTTTAGAATTCATATTTATTACTGATAAAACCTGAGGATTTCTTGCTATTTCTGCATGATCTTATTCCCTTGAACTTCAATTGCCCAAAGGTAAACATTGTCATGAATTTGGTATATGCATTTTCCTTTCAATGTTTCCTTAATACTGGTGTTGATTTTTGTATTCACAATAAATTTTCTTGAAAACTCACTTAAATACTATTACACTAAAGATACTGTTAACTGAATTCTGATATACAAAACATTGCCTTTTAAGCCTCTTGAAAAAGAAAGATATATCCATTTGAATGCAGAGTTCCAAAAATAGCAAGGAGAGCTAAGAAAGCCTTCCTCAGTGATCAATGCAAAGAAATAGAAGAAAACAACAGAATGGGAAAGACTAGAGATCTCTTCAGGAAAATTAGAGATACCAAGGGAACATTTCACACAAAGATGGGCTCGATAAAGAACAGAAATGGTATGGACCTAACAGAAGCAGAAGATATTAAGAAGAGGTGGCAAGAATACACAGAAGAACTATACAAAGAAGATCTTCATGGCCCACATAACCACGATGGTGTGATCGCTGACCTAGAGCCAGACATCCTGGAATGTGAAGTCAAGTGGGCCTTAGGAAGCATCACTACAAACAAAGCTAGTGGGAGTGATGGAATTCCAGTTGAGCTATTTCAAATCCTGAAAGATGATGCTGTGAAAGTGCTGCACTCAATATGCCAGCAAATTTGGAAAACTCAGCAGTGGTCACAGGATTGGGAAAGGTCAGTTTTCATTCCAATCCCAAAGAAAGGCAATGCCAAAGAATGTTCAAACTACCACACAATTGCACTCATCTCACACGTCAGCAAAGTAATGCTCAAAATGCTCCAAGCGAGGCTTCAACAGTACATGAATCATGAACTTCCAGATGTTCAAGCTGGTTTTAGAAAAGGCAGAGGAACCAGAGATCAAATTGCCAACATCCATTGGGTCATCAAAAAAGCAAGAGAGCTCCAGAAAAACATCTACTTTAGCTTTATTGACTACACCAAAGCCTTTGACTATGTTGACCACAACAAACCTGAAAAGTCTGAAAGAGATGGGAGTACCAGATCACCTTACCTGTCTCCTGAGAAATCTGTATGCAGGTCAAGAAGCAACAGTTAGAACTGGACATGGAACAACAGACTGGTTCCAAATAAAGAAAGGAGTACGCCAAGGTTGTATATTGTCACCCTGCTTATTTAACTTTTATGCAGAGTCTATCATGTGAAATGCCAGGCTAGATGAAGCACAAGCTGGAATCAAGATTGCCAGGAGAAATATCAATAACCTCAGATATGCAGATGACACCACCCTTATGGCAGAAAGTGAAGAAGAACTAAAGAACCTCTTGATGAAAGTGAAACAGGAGAGTGAAAAAAAAAAGTTGGCTTAAAACTCAACCTTCAGAAATTGAAGATCATCACATCCAGTCCCATCACTTTATGGCAAATAGATGAGGAAACCATGGAAACAGTGAGAGACTTTATTTTGTGGGCTCCAAAATCACTGCAGATGGTGCCTGCAGCCATGAAATTAAAAGATGCTTGCTCCTGGAAGAAAAGTTATGACCAAGCTAGACAGCATATTAAAATGCAGAGACATTACTTTGCCAACAAAGGTCCATCTAGTTCAAGCTATGCTTTTCCAGTAGTCATGTATGGATGTGAGAGTTGGACTATAAAGAAAGCTGAGCACCAAAGAATTGATGCTTTTGAACTGTGGTGTTGGAGAAGACTCTTGAGAGTCCCTTGGAGTACAAGGAGATCAGTCCTGAATATTCATTGGAAGGACTGATGCTGAAGCTGAAGCTCCAGTACTTTGGCCACCTGATGTGAAGAAATATCTTATTGGAAAAGACCCTGATGCTGGGAAAGATTGAAGGCAGGAGGAGAAGGGGATGACAGAGGATGATATGATTGGATGGCATCACTGACATGATAGATATGAGTTTAAGTAGGCTCCTGGGGCAGAGAAGGCAATGGCACCCCACTCCAGTACTCTTGCCTGGAATATCCCATGGATGGAGGAGCCTGGTGGGCCGCAGTCCATGGGGTCGCTAAGAGTTGGACAAGGCTCAGAGACTCCACTTTCACTTTTCACTTTCATGCATTGGAGAAGGAAATGGCAACCCACTCCAGTGTTCTTGCCTGGAGAATCCCAGGGACTGGGGAGCCTTGTGGGCTGCCGTCTATGGGGTCTCACAGAGACGGACACGACTGAAGCTACTTAGCAGTAGCAGCAGGCTCCTGGGGTTGGTGATGGACAGGGAAACCTGGCATGCTGCAGTCCATGGGGTCACAAAGAGTCAGACACGACTGAGCGACTGAACTGACCTGAAGTACCACATTTGTTCAATACATAAAATGAGCATAGTATCCTGGGGGATAAGCTGAGTTTTCAGTTAGGGAAATTCTTGTACCATCCTTCATAATACACAAATGAGAATTTCCAAATATGCACACATTATCGTTTCAATTGTAAAAATTGAAACCTGTCCAATTTTACTACTAATTACCTGTAATTGTTTTCCTCTTGGAAAAATCAGACAAGATCAAGTACATGTTCTGATTTTAAAAATTAAGTCAAAAAGATTCCTGAAATCTGACTAGCAATAGTTTTTCATGATAGAGCCACATGAAAATTCCCATTTTGTATATGGCTGTTATTTTCATGTGTCAAATTTCCAAAATGGACTGGAAAATGCATTACCATTCATAGAAAATCTTATGGTCCATAATATGTATTCAAAAAGTCCCCATTTGATGCATTCTGCTAATTCATAGATGGACCCACCAAATCACACTAGAAGGAATCCATCATCCTGTTTACTTCCATTTGGTCATCTGGGATTAAAGCAGGTTTGGAAATAGTAATCAGTCATTGCACCCTGGTGGGACAGAGCCCTAGGATGGGAATCAGCAGACCTTTGTCTGAGTCCCACATTTTTCACCCACTAAACAAAGGGGGCGACAGAGGATGAGATGGCTGGATGGCATCACTGACTCGATGGACGTGAGTCTGAGTGAACTCCGGGAGTTGGTGATGGACAGGGAGGCCTGGCGTGCTCCGATTCATGGGGTCGCAAAGAGTCGGACACGACTGAGTGACTGAACTGAACTGAACTGAAACATGGAGTGTGTGGAAATCTCCCCATCTCTGGGCACTGGTACTCCTTACATTGAAGTCGGGCAAATAACATCCACTTGGAGATATGGGTTATCAAGGAAGGAGAAATTTCCCCTTCTACCCTCTTGGGTTCTTGTGCATGGAATAATAATAGCATCGACACAAGGCAGATTAATAGGAGAAAAAGAAACACATTTGAATTCTTGCACATGGAGGTTTCATAGAAATGGGACCTATGAAGTGTCCAGAACAGGCAACTTTTATACTTTTTAGAGGAAGAAACAATAAATTGGTGAGGAATTGGCAGGACAAAGAATCTTAGTATTTGGGTGCTTAATTAGTGAAGAATCTAAATAGTCTGGGCTTGGGGTAGTAAATTAAAGAGATATAGAGTATTGTTTATACAGGTTTCTAGGCTCCAAATTCTCCATTTCTTGATGATAAGTGGGTCCTTCTATCCCCAAATGCAGGGAGTAGACCTTTCATAAGAGATATTCATTTCCTACTTTCATAGAGACAGAGAAGGACAGAGTTTCTTTCTTATATCAGCTCCTCCAAAAACAACTTCAGTTCATACTAATCAACACATCATTTTGGCATGTTTTGAGGTGACCCATCCTGATCCTCTGGAGAAGGACATGGCAACCCACTCCAGTATTCTTGCTTGGAGAATCCCATAGACAGAGGAGCCTGGTAGGCTACACAGTCCATGGGGTTGGAAAGAGTCCGACACGACGGCAGCAACTTAGCACACAGCACATCCTGATCCCCAATAATGGCCTCTAACAGAGGTCAGCACTTAATAAACATTCAATCTTGATTCTTAAATCAGAATTTGAGACATCCCTGGAGTAGTTAGGTATTGATGAAGTACAATCCTAATAAAGGTTTAATGATCTTAGATTCTATCCTATAGCAGAAACCTATCATGGTTCAGGGAAGTCATTCATAAAATGAGTGGAGATCCTAAAATATGTCTCAGACCACACAATCAGATTAATTTACCTTTTTTCTCTCTCTCTCTCTCTGGCTCTCTCTCTCTCTCTCTCTTTTTCCTGAAAAGGGCTGTTTATTTTCTTTTTTTTCTCTCTCTCATTTTTCTTTCTTTTTAATTTTTAACTGGAGGATAATTGTTTCACAGCATTGTGCTGGCCTCTGCCACACATCAATGTGAATCAGCCATAAGTATACGTATGTTCTCTCCCTCTTGAACATCCCTCCCACCTCCCACCCCATCCCACCCTTCTAGGTTATCACAGAGCATCTGATTTAAGCTCTCTGTGCCATACAGCAAATTTCCACTGGCTATCTATTTTACATATGGTAATTTCTTTGAGGACCCAGTGTTGTTTTTGTTTTTTGTTTTTTAAATAATCTCATGTTTTAAATTCTATTAAATGGAAAATAATTCTTGTAGAAAGTGACATAGAGGGTTACAAACACTGATTCATCTATTGTCTAGTCCTATAAGACTTCACTGGAAGGAATGTTGAAACAAGCAGGAAAGTGCCCAGTGTGTGGAAGTCATGTTGCCCACACTCTTTTTGAGAACCAAAGAAAGGTCTATTCAATATTTTAACAAATTTTTGTTCTTGTATCTTGTTCTGTGCCAAGCAAGGAGAGGCTCTGAGAATTCAAGAAATGAAGGAAGCTCAGATGTGTCCCACCAGGCACTCTAACTCTACCTGCAGAAGAACAAAAATAAAATGTTCAGACTTCCCTGGAGGTCTGGTGGTTAAGAATCTGCCTACCAATGCAGGGACACAGGTTCAATCCCTGGTCCAGGAAGCTCCCACATGCCTTGGGGTAATTAAGACCATAAGCCACAACTCCAGAAGCCCACGCACCCTAGAGCACCTGTTCTGCAATGAGAGAAGTCATCACAATGAGAAGCCCATGTACCGCAGAGAGTAGCCCCTACTCGCTGCAATGAGAGAAAGCACATGCAGCCACGAAGACCCAGTGTAGCCATAAATAAATAAATAAATTGTAAAAAAATGTTCTCTCAGGATTTAGGGGAAAAAAACTTCTGATCACAGCATATGTCACTTAACCTTGATGCTGCTGCTGCTGAAGATAAAGATACCTGGTTTACTCTGGTATTGCTATAATGCATCCATCACACATTTAGTCACATGCTTAACACTCATTCTGTTTAATTCTTATGCACCACAGTTCTATTGACTGATATCAGTTTAGGTGACAACATTCAGGCTCAAAGATATTAAGATCTTTCTCAGTGTCATTTAAATACATACAGCAGATACAACTCAAAATTGACTGTGAGTCTCTGAGGCCTGTGCACTGAACTTCTCCACTGTTTGCCTACACTTCAGAGAGTTTAAGTAGGGGATCAGAGGTGTCTTCCAAACATTCTAAGGTATACCTTTAAACTATTTCTTGTTTCTTGCCCAAGAATAAAGTTCAACACCCTCACTCTGTACTCCCTTAGAGATCAAGAGGATATAAATTACAAGAATGAAGGAGCAAGTGGATACAGAAACAAAATCCAAGAGCTGGCTCAAGAGAGAGAACTGTCTTGAATCATTTTACATGGAATCTTTGTGGGATTCCCACCATCAACTCAACCTTCTTTCCTGTAGTTGATGCATCAGGTACCACCGCTGCTTTCCACTGTGTCTACCATGAACCCCCACAGGGAAGAGCCCAGTGAGCAGGACATCTCTGCCTAGGATGAAAGGATTGCTTTTTGCTATCTTTGTAGTGGGTTGATAAAACTTCTTAAAGATGTCGCAAAACCTAAACATTTGTGAAAGATTGATTTCTCATCAAATACACTCCTCTTATGAATACTTGAGAAATTTAGGACCGAGGCCACGTCTGAAACCCAAAGTTGGCCTTTTATGACAATTTCAGAACTTTCAAGCCAATTCTCCCTTTTAGAGGATGGCATTTCTCCTAAATTCAGCTCTCTGAATACAGGTTGAGTTAGCAGAAAAGAACACTGTCTAGATGCCCTATGAATGGAATTTCATTGTCTACATTCAAATCTGAATTTAATCCTTTTCTACCCCAGAGCCTAGTAAAAAAATTGCATTAAAGTCCTGTGTTCCTATCCTTAACTGTAAAATGATGCTAAAGCATATTTGGGAGGTGATAATGCAGATAAAAGGAAACAAGCTATATGAAATCTTAACTCAGCTCCTGGCATGTGGAATCCCTAGGTAAAAGTTTATAATTTTGTGGTTACTGTTCATTTTCATGAACATCCCCTTCATGATCATCTGGGGTACTTAGGGTATAGGTTAGAGGTTCCTGTTTCTTGTTCAGGTAGAAAAGATGCCCAAGGAAGAAAGAAGGGAGGAAAATAAGCACTTAAATAAGAGTTCTAAGATCCCCACCGGGAACAACAACATCAACAACATCAAAGTCTTGAACGGAATCTATATATTTTGGTGCCCTCCCACTGGCTAGTCCAACTGTCCCACTGCTTTGATGATGAGAAAACAAGGCTCCCCCAATGCCTCCTGCATTCAGTGTCTCCCGCTGCACTTGGCACTCACTGGGTTGTGCTGCGTCTCTGCTGGGGCAGGACTGAGGGATACAGATTGGCTGCCGTTTTCCACTGTTTGTTGGATGAGGGCTGAGGCTTTGTCCTCAGGACTGGCAGCAAGGCAGACTCAGGTGTGGGTCTCCTGGTGTGGACAACAACTCTGGGGCGATGGGACACACAGCTATGGAACCCACTG
The DNA here is from genome assembly GCF_055505025.1 of Bos grunniens. Lineage (NCBI taxonomy): Eukaryota > Metazoa > Chordata > Mammalia > Artiodactyla > Bovidae > Bos > Bos grunniens. Next base: position 13,809,013 of record NC_141171.1, read on the forward strand.
GACTGGAGCTGGCTAACTAAAGGTCTGGGAAACACAGGCTGATTATTTATTGTGGTGCAGCTTTGAGACCTTAATGTACATAGCAGATTATTAGCCAACTTGGTCCATGGTTTCCCAGTCTCTGAGGATTTGCTAATTTAATGGAGGAGGAAGAGGAGAAAGTGACTGTTTTAGGAAGGACCTAGACCTGGCCTCTTCTCAGAGGCTGATCTTGTCTCCTCACTCTGACTTCCAGGTTGTTTACCTCCTCATGAAATTCAGGCACATTCTATTTAATAAGAGAAGGGAATATGTGACTTTCATATCTGCATATTTATTGAGTTCATCATATAAACTAGAGAGATTTAGGCCTTCCATAACAGGATTCTGACAGTATTTCTAATTCTTTAGTTAAGATTTCTGTCTCTGAAAACTTCCTACTTTTTATGTAGTCTTGCTTTGAAGTTTTAGATTTTATGCCTTGGAGATGTATGGGTTTTGCTATTTTGAATGACAGTTCAAATTCAAGTTCTAATTTAGGTGGAATTTAAAATTTCTAATTGTAATTAATTTAAAAATTTTGCTCTAATTTTACTGCTCAGTTGGAGTACGTTTTCACATTGCACAAGTCTTTATTTGACGTATTTATCTGGTTACTTGCTACTTTGCTTAAACTCTTCAAGAGGCCTTAGAGATATCTACATTCAAAATGTGTTAGGGCTACAGTACTTACAAGGCTTGCCTGGAGAAGTATCTGATTTCCCTCACTTACAAGTCTGTTGATGGGATTCAGTTCTTTGAGGTCCAGAGAATTCTCTTAGCTTCTTACCAAATGGACCTCTGACAATATGCCAACTGGCTTCCATCTCACCAGAGCAAGGTGGTGAGATGGTCAGAGAGTGTTGGCAAGATAAAAGCTGAGTCTTTCTACACATTAAGGTTTGAAGGGACAGCCCAATAGTTTTCCAAATTCTTTTCATTGGAAGCAAGTCACTGTTTCCAGTTCACTCAAAGAGACAGGTATGTACAAGAGCGTGAACACAGGTGGCTGGTTTCACTGGGAACATCTTTGAAGCTACCCACCACACAGACCTTACCCTCTATCAGGACCATTAACTTGGAGGAAGATAAGACTACATAGATATTCCTTTGTTTTCCAGCCTCATCTCCAATCCATTAAAACTTGATCTTTTCTAGAGAATTTTCCTGTAGAAGAACTGGAACATGGAAGGATTTGCACTGCTTCAGGGTATTTTTGCAGATCCCACCATGCTGCTTCTGGCCATATAGTCAGAAAATCCTCTAGTTGCTCTAGAGGAGCAACTATGCTCACCATAGAGTCCTTCCATCAATGTTCGAATAAGCCACAGTCATTCAGCACCCCAGGTCTACAGTTCCCAGGTGACTCAGTGGTAAAGAATTTGCCTGCCAATGCAGGAGACACAAGTTTGATCTCTGGGTCGGGAAGATCCCCTGGAGGAGGAAATGGCAACCCACTCCAATATTCTTGCCTGGGAAATCCCATGGGCAGAGGAGCCTGGTGGGCTACCTGAAGTGAGGCTAGCCCTGGGAACTCCTGAACTTGTGCTGGTATCTGAAATGAGGACAGGCTTGTGAGGACTGTTTCCTCAGGCTTTGTGGTTTAGCAAACTCTTTGCAGTGAGGAAAGGCAGTAGAAAAAAACAAGCCAAGTTGAAGCCCCTCAAAGGCCTCTGAAAACCTCCAGAGAGCTTTGGAGTTAGGATGATCCCTTGGATCATCCTGGAGTTGGGGCAAAGAAGATAAATGCGTCCACCTCCACATCACATAGTAATTGGATGTGGGCTGCCTGCCTAGCGGCAGATCCCTCTAGAAGTAGATTGCTGAGCGCTAACACCCAACTTTGGAGCAGTATGTTTCTCATCCCTGATAGGAGATTTTCTTTTATTATGGTAAAATAATATAAAATTTAGTCTTAATCACCTTCTAAACATTTTATTGAAGTATAGATGTTTTACTTAGCTGTGTTTAATTTCTGCTGTATAGCAAAGTGACTCATTTGTATATATGTATATATTCTTTTCCATTGTGGTTTATCACAGGATATTGAATATATTTCCTTGTGCTATACAGCAGGACCTGTTGTGTATCCATCTCTATATAATAGTTTGCATCTGTTAATCACAAACTCCTAATCTTTCCCTTCACCTCTTCTCCCCCTTGGCAAACACAAGTCTATTCTCTATGTTGGTGTGTCTGCTTCTGTCTCCTAGATATGTTCATGTGTGTTGTAGTTCAGATTCCACATATAAGTAGTATCATATTTGTCTTTCTCTTTCAGACTTACTTGGCTTAGAATGATAATCTCTAGATCCATCCATGTTGCTGCAAATGGAATTTCTTTCTTTCTTTTTAATGGCTCTGATATTCTATCATGTATGTATACCACATCTTCATTGATTCATCTGTCAGTAGACCATCTTAACCATTTTTAGGTGTGCAGTTCAGTGGCATTAAGTGCCTTCATATTGTTTTGCAACCATCACCATCAACCATCTCCAGGAATTTTTCATCTTCCCCCAACTGAAACTGTTTGTATTAAACACTAACTACCCATTCCTACTCTCAAATCTTCTCTATGCATGATTCTGCCCTCCACTAGTATGAATTAGACTTCATTTGGTATATAATAAACATGGAATCATTTAATATTTGTCCCTTTCTGTCTGACTATTTAATATGATTGGGGAGAAAGTTGATGGACTAGGAAGAGGAATTATCAGAAACATTGGGGATCAACTTTGCTCTGGTAGGTACTCTCTATTCTATTCCTGAAGGAGCATTTGTCACACTTTTCCTAGAGAAGTTCCATTTGAAAAACCAATATTAATAGTGTACCACTTGAATTTCAAAATTTGAGCAGGATCTTATTCATCCTACATGTTAAAAAATCTGGCCACAATCATTAAGAAACAAAAATATACTAAATGTCTGGTTCTTTAGGTAGTGTTTAGATACTCTTATTAAATAATGGGGAAAATTATAGGCAAAGTGTAGAAATAATCAATAACAGGAAAGAGAGAGCTATGATTATTTTGCAGTGATAGAAACAAGACTGTCTGTGATCAATACATTGTCTTTATGTACCTTGGATAATACATAGGAACGTGAGCATGGTATACTCATATGCTATGCAAAATCCAAGAAGAATTATGACTCAAGTGGAAAGTCCAAAATATTTCCCAATTCTGTTAAAGCTATTCCAAGAGGATGAAATGTTGTTGCTGAACCATGAAAGACTGGGATTCTTGCCATTTGGAGGAGAAGAATTCAATCCGGGGCCAGAGACGAGGCTTGATCGCTCAGAGCTTTTGTGTAATAGAGTTTTATTAAAGTATAAAATCAGGCTACATTGTTGTTTTATAATCCCTAGTACAGAGTTTAAACTGAGTTGTAATTGACTAAGACTAAGGAATGTAGAGGGAAAAAAAAGTTTGTCCTTTCCTCCTCTTTGAGAATTCCAGAACCCTCTCTCCTTGGGGACCCCCAGACTTCTTATCAACCTGCCTAGAAATTGACTCTCTCAAGGACAAATTGTGTAAAGAGAAAGTCAAGAGCTAGATAGATACATATACATGACATTATCACCGCATCTGGTTTCCTGTATCACATATTTGATTTTTCTGCCTTTTCCAGTCTTATGAACCAAAAAAGACCAAAAAAAAAAAAAAAAAAGACACTAGCACTGAGATTAGACTATTCTGCTGATAATCCTCCAGAGGGCACACTTAATGCCCTTGTTTCTCAGGCTATAGATAAAAGGGTTCAGCATAGGGGTGACCACAGTGTACGTCACTGAGGCGTAACGGTCATAGGAAATCACCATCTGAAGGAGACTCTGCAAACATGCAAAAAGAGAGAAAAAGTTCCCCTGAGCTAGACACCCTGCCTAGGGGATGGATTTGCTGTGTGTCTGGAGATTCGCTAACATCCTGGGGACAGTGGTGGTATTGAAACTGGTGTCAGCCAAGGGCAAATTGGAAAGGAAGGAATACATGAGGATGTGAACGTAGGGGTCAGAGATGACAGCCAGAATGATGAGCAGGTTCCCAAACATGGTGACCAGGATATACCTGGATATACCAGGATATACTCTTTGGACAGGAAGGGCTGCAGGTCTGGACCATCTGAAAGGCCCAGAAGGAGGAATTCTGAGAGACCTGTTAGGTTCTGAGGTTCCATGTTGATGGGGTATCTTTAGAAAAAAGTAGAGGGCGTTGAATAAACAATTGTGGAGGCACCCAGATAAGTGTCCAAACTTTGTATTTAATAATTCACAAATAGTTTTCACTCTTGAAGACCACACACTCCAGCACCTTCAGCAATATTTCTCAATTGTGAGGACATCTTTTTTGATGCCCAGAGTATTCACCAGTTTCTTTTTCTTCTTCTTCTTTTTTTCAATCCAGAGCTTCTGTTTATCAAAAGACTCTGTAGGAAATGAAAGGAAAATCACAGAGGGACAGAACCCCTTGGTAACACATTGATTACTAGTTTTCTACTGCTGCCTCAACTCATTACCAACAACCTAGGGACTTCAAACACAAGGGAAATGTGTTATCACATAGTTCTACAGGCTAGAAGTCTGGCATAGGTATGACTGGGCTAGAAGCAGGTTGTCAGCAGTGCTGATTCCTTCTCAAGTTTCCAAGGAGGAATTTGTTTCCAGCTTCTGGATGCTCCTTCTTCAAAGCAGCAAGGGCACACCCCTCCAACCCTACTTCCATGGTCCATCTCCCTCTGGTTGTGGCCAGGAAAGCCTCTCTGCTCTGAAGGACTCATGTGATTCAATGGACCCACCTGGATACCACAGGGTCATTTCTCCATCTCAAGATTTTTAGTTTAAGCACATCTGCCAAGTTCCTGTCCCCACGTACTGTGACATACACATCAGTCCTGGGGATTAGTGCAGGAAATCTTTAGCAAGGGAAACATTCTGCCTACCACAACCTAACTAAAAAAAACCATGGTCTCATACCCAGGATTTTTTTCCCCAAACTTTAAACCTTTTATTCTGTATTGGGGTATACCCGATTAACAATGCTGTGGTAGTTTTCAGGTGAACAGCAAAGGTACTCAGCCATACATATACATGTATCCATTCTCCCCTCCCATCCAGGCTGCCACATAACATTGAGTATAGTTCCATGAGCTATATAATAGGTCCTTGTTGATTATCCATTTTGAATATGGCTGTGTGTACATGACCTTCAGAAATTCCCTAACTATCCCTTCCCTACACCTCCCACCCCGACCCCAGGCAACCATAGTTTGTTTTCTAAGTCTGTCTCTTTGTATTTTGTAAGTAAGTTCATTTGTATCATTTCTCTTTAGATCCCACATATAACGGATGTCATATGATGTTTCTCCTTCTCTGACTTATTTCACTCAGTATGACACTCTAGGTCCATCCCTGTTGCTGCAAACATACCAGAATATTTAAAGAACTTCTGAAAGTGAAAGTGAAGTTGCTCAGTCGTGTCCAACTCTGTAACCCCATGGACTGTAGCCTACAAGGCTCCTCTGTCCATGGGATTTTCCAGGCAATAGTACTGGAGTGGATTGCCATTTCCTTCTCCAGCGGATCTTCCCAACCCAGGGATGGAACCCAGGTCTCCCGCGTTGTAGACAGACGCTTTACCGTCTGAGCCACCAGGGAAGTCCACAGTTGTTATTTAGTTGCTAAGTTCTGTTCAACTCTTCTGCGATTCCATGGACTGTAGCCTGCCAGGCTCCTCTGTCCATGGGATTTCCCAGGCAAGAATACTGGAGTGGTTTGCCAATTTCTTCTTCTAGGGGTCTTACTGATCCAGGGATCAAACCCACATCTCCTGCATTGGCAGGCAGATTCTTTTACCACTGGGCCGCCAGGGAAGTCATCGTTAGTTTCTTTAGCACTGTTTTTAAAGGCATGGGGCCAAACAATGTTAGTGAGGTAAGGAAATTTTCAGATAACAAATCTATGAACCCAATAATATATCTGCTCCCTAGTTTTAATGGGAAAATAAAAATGAAAAAATATTCTTCTGATTAAATAAAAATATACTTAGAGGACACTAAAAAGCACTCAAATATACTGTATCTTATCTAAGTGCAGTACAAGAAAGTTCATTGACTTGCAATGTAGTCCTAAAGAGATAAAACTTTACTCACTGGATTCTAAATTAAAATCAAATGTTCACAGTCAGATAGTATTCGTGTTTGCTAGTTAACTTTAAGGGTTTTCATCGTTTTTTTGTTTTATAAAATACATCTTTCGTGGAGATAGAAACTCACTCAAATGTGTGGGTGGTTTGGTCAGTCTCTTCAGATGTAACTGATAAACACTTGATCTTGGTGAACTTCACATTTTTTTTTTAAATATAAATGTATTTATTTTAATTGGGGGCTAATTACTTTACAATATTGTATTGGTTTTGCCATACATTGACATGAATCCACCATGGGTGTACATGTGTTCCCCATCCTGAACCCCCCTCCCACCTCCCTCTCCATCCCATCCCCTCTGGGTCATCCCAGTGCACCAGCCTCAAGCATCGATTCATTTTGCATATGATAATACATATGTTTAAATACCACTCTCTCAAATCATCCCACCCTCTCCCTCTCCCACAGAGTCCAAAAGACTGTTCTATACGTCTGTGTCTCTTTTGCTGTCTCGCATACAGGGTTATCGTTACCATTTTTCTAAATTCCATATATATGCATTAATATACTCTATACTCTTGCCTGGAAAATCCTATGGATGGAGGGGCCTGGTGGGCTGCAGTCCATGGGGTCGCTAGGAGTCAGACACAACTGAGTGACTTCACTTTCACTTTTCACTTTCATGCTTTGGGGAAGGAAATGGCAACCCACTCCAGTGTTCTTGCCTGGAGAATCCCAGGGACAGGGGAGCCTGGTGGGCTGCCGTCTATGGGGTCGCACAGAGTTGGACACGACTGAAGTGACTTAGCAGCAGCGGCATACTGTATTGGTGTTTTTCTTTCTGGCTTACTTCACTCTGTATAATAGACTCCAGTTTCATCCACCTCATTAGAACTGATTCAAATGTATTCTTTTTAATGGCTGAGTAATACTACATTGTGTGTATGTACCACAGCTTTCTTATCCATTCACCTGCTGATGTACATCTAGGTTGCTTCCATGTCCTGGCTATTATAAACAGTGCTGCGATGAACATTGGGGTTCACTTGTCTCTTTCATTTCTGGTTTCCTTGGTGTGTATGCCCATTAGTGGGATTGCTGGGTTGTATGGCAGTTCTATTTCCAGTTTTATAAGGAATCTCCACTCTGTTCTCCATAGTGGCTGTACTAGTTTGCATTCCCACCAACAGTGTAAGAGGGTTCCCTCTTCTCCACACCCTCTCCAGCATTTATTGCTTGTAGACTTTTGGATAGCAGCCATTCTGACTGGTGTGAAATGGTACCTCATTGTGGTTTTGATTTGCATTTCTCTGATAATGAGTGATGTTGAGCATCTTTTCATGTGTTTGTTAGCCATCTGTATATCTTCCTTGGAGAAATGTCTGTTTAGTTCTCTGGCCCATTTTTTTTTTCTTTTGAAATAACTTTTTTTTTTTTTTTTGCACCTTTATTACTGATTCTCTGGTTTATTTCATTTTTTAAGCCACTTATCATTTATTTATTATTATTATTATTTACTTTACAATATTGTATTGTGCCGGGAGCCGGTGAGGCATTCCACTCGTGACAAAGGTCATGAGGAAGGAGGCTCGGCATACGCAAAGGCGGGATCGAGCCTCAGGAGTCCCCCTGGATATTCTCAAGCATCTTCCCCCCAAAAAACCAGAGTCTGCCTACTTTATTGCTTTGTGCTCTCACCTCTGACTTTACTGGGGACTGTCCCCCACCACCATCTCACTCTCTCTGTCAAAGAGTTAACTTACAGCTCCAATTAATAAAGTTCCTGGGCAATTAGGAGTGTTTAAATCCAAACCCCTCAGATGGCTCTCTAACTCGCCTGACAAGTTTACCCGGACTCCTACAGCTATGCATACGATTGTTTACAGTCTCTCAGCCTAGGGAAGCTTAAGATATTCAAATAGCTTAGAGCTTCTCAGAGAGTTAGAAACTGTCAGAATAAACTAGTAAAGGATTTCATTGATGAGCCAATGCTTGTTGCCAAGTTTTCACATCCCCTGAATTGTATCCTTGAATGTGTATTAATTAATATAGTTGGTATGTAGAAAAAATAAGTAGTGGCCTTGGTGTTAGTAACTTTAGACCCTTAAGGTAATAAATTCTTTCCTTTGTTGTAAACCTATTACACATCCACCCTATAGGAATGCAATTTTATCTTCGGAAGATGGTGCCAAACCTTAAAATAATTACTCTTAGAGAAAATAAGTCTTTGTTGATAAGTCCTTGTCAAGAGTCATAAAATGTTAATAGGCCTTCTGGCCAGAAGATGATGTAAATCACCTAAACCATTTGTAGACGATAAATTTGCAGGAAAGAAACCCTGGTTTTTGATAAGGATCAAAGACTGCTGGCTTTGCATCCCCTATTATCCTCTATGTGTAACTTAGGGTATATAAACCCCTGTTAAAAATAAAGCTATGGGCCTTGCTCACCAACGCTTGGTCTCCCCATGTCATTCTTCCCTTTAACTTTCGGCTGAAGTCTCCATCTGGAGCGCGAATATCCTCTGCGACCATTTATTTGCCTGGGCTTCTAAGACCCACTCGAGAAGGTGTCTAAGGTTGGGCACCTTCCGCTATTCGAGAGGGCGCCTGCGGCCTCCGTGGTCAGAACTAACCTGGTGTACCGGGTTATATTGATTTTCCGCGTAAACCAAGCTACTCAGCCTCTTTTCTCCACTGAATTTTCCTACTGGGCTATCCTCATTCTATTACTCTTTATATCTCTAATTACCATTTGAATAGGTCGCCGACGCCGTCTCCCCTTCGAATACCCTGGATCAGCCGGGGCTGGACCTTGGCAGTATTGGTTTTGCCATACATCAACATGAATCCGCCGCGGGTGTACATGTGCTCCCCATCCTGAACTCCCCTCCCACCTCCCTCCGCATACCATCCCTCTGGGTCATCTCAGTGCACCAGCCCCAAGCATCCTGTATCCTGCATCGAACCTGGACTGGCGATTTGTTTCTTATGTCATATTATACATGTTTCAATGCCATTCTCCCAAATCATCCTACCCTCTCCCTCTCCCACAGAGTCCAAAAGACTGTTCTATACATCTGTGTCTCTTTTGCTTTCTTGCATACAGGGTTATCATTACTGTCTTTCTAAATTCCATATATATGCGTTACTATACACTATTGGTGTTTTTCTTTCTGGCTTACTTCACTCTGTATAATAGGCTCCAGTTTCATCCACCTCATTAGAACTGATTCAAATGTATTCTTTTTAATGGCTGAGTAATACTCCATTGTGTATATGTACCACAGCTTTCTTATCCATTCATCTGCTGATGGGCATCTAGGTTGCTTCCATGTCCTGGCTATTATAAACAGTGCTGCGATGAACATTGGAGTACACGTGTCTCTTTCAATTCTGGTTTCCTCAGTGTGTATGCCCAGCAGTGGGATTGCTGGGTTGTATGGCAGTTCTGGGTCATAATTGGGTCGTTTATTTTTCTGGAATTGAATTGCAGGAGTTGCTTGTATATTTTTGAGATTAATTCTTTGTCAGTTGCTTCATTTGCTATTATTTTCTCCCATTCTGAAGGCTGTCTTTTCACCTTGCTTATAGTTTCCTTTATTGTGCAGAAGCTTTTAATTTTAATTAGGTCCCATTTGTTTATTTTTGCTTTTATTTCCAATATTCTGGGAGGTGGGTCATAGAGGATCCTGCTGTGATTTATGTCAGAGAGTGTTTTGCATATGTTCCCCTCTAGGAGTTTTATAGTTTCTGGTCTTACATTTAGAACTTCACATTTTGATGACTATGTTTTTGCTGAAAGAACATAGCCATTTGGCATTGCTGATCTTGAAGACAGTATTAATATACAATGCACCAATGATTAACAATTAAATTTTAATATATATTTGAACTTGTTTATCGTATTTGCAAATTTTTAAAAATTGGAGTATAGTTGCTTTACAATGTTGTGTTAGTTTCTGCGGTACAACAAAATGAATCACGTACTCCCGCTTCCCCCTCCCACCCACTTAGGTCACCACAGAGCACCCAGCTGAGCTGTCTGTACTATACAGTAGCTTCCCATTAGCTATCTGTTTCATACAGTACACAAATGTCAATTTTAGTCTTCCAATTTATCCCACCCTTCTCCTGCTCCATGACCACCAGTCCATTCTCCATGTCTTGTGTTTCTATTCCTGCCCTGAAAATAGGTTCATCTGTACTATTTTTATAGATTATTTTTCTAGACATTTGTTTTTATCTTTCTGACTCACTTCACTCTGTATGACTGTCTCTAGGTCCATCCATGTCTCTACAAACAACCCAATGTCATTCCTTTTATGGCTGAGTAATATTCCATTGCATATATGTACCACATGTTTATCCATTCATCTGTTTGTGGATGTTTAGGTTACTTGTATGTCCTGGTTATTGTGAATAGTGCTGCAATGAATCTTGGATGCATGTGTCTTTTTGATTTATGGTTTTCTCCGTGTATGCCCAGGACTGTGATTGCTAGATCATATGGTAGCTCTATTTTTAATTTGTTAAGGAACTCCCATACTGTTCTCCATAGTAGCTGTATCAATCTACATTCCTACCACTCTCTAACACCATACACAAAAATAAACTCAAAATAGATTAAAGACCTAAATATAAGACTGGGCAATTTAAAATTCTTAGAGGAAAACTTCAGAAGAACACTCCTTGACAAAGAGCACAGCAAGATCTTTTTTGACCTACCTCCTCCTGCTGCTGCTAAGTCACTTCAGTCGTGTCTGACTCTGTGTGACCCCATAGACAGCAGCCCACCAGGCTCCCCCATCCCTGGGATTCTCCAGGCAAGAACACTGGAGAGGGTTGCCATTTCCTTCTCCAATGCATGAAAGTGAAAAGTGAAAGTGAAGTCGCTCAGTCGTGTCCAACTTTTGGTGACCCCATGGACTGCAGCCCACCAGGCTCCTTCGTCCATGGGATTTTCCAGGCAAGAGTACTGGAGTCGGGTGCCATTGGCTTCTCCAGACCTACCTCCTAGGATAATGAAAATAAAAGCAAACATACAAATGGGACCTAATTAAAATTAAAAGATTTTGCACAGCAAGTCAGTCAGTCAGTCAGTTCAGTCACTCAGTCATGTCTGACTCTTTGTGACCCCATGAATCACAGCACGCCAGGCCTCCCTGTCCATCACCAACTCCCGGAGTTCACTCAGACTCATGTCCATCGAGTCAGTGATGCCATCCAGCCATCTCATCTTCTGTCGTCCCCTTCTCCTCCTGCCCCCAATCCCTCCCAGCATCAGAGTCTTTTCCAATGAGTCAACTCTTTGCATGAAGTGGCCAAAGTACTGGAGTTTCAGCTTTAGCATCAGTCCTTCCAAAAAAATCCCAGGGCTGATCTCTTTCAGAATGGACTGGTTGGATTTCCTTGCAGTCCAAGGGACTCTCAAGAGTCTTCTCCAGCACCACAGTTCAAAAGCATCAATTCTTCGGCACTCAACTTTCTTCACAGTCCAACTCTCACATCCATACATGACCACTGGAAACACCATAGCCTTGACTAGACAGACCTTTGTTGGCAAAGTAATGTCTCTGCTTTTCAATATGCTATCTAGGTTGGTCATAACTTTTCTTCCAAGGAGTAAGCGTCTTTTAATTTCATGGCTGCAGTCACCATCTGCAGTGATTTTGGAACCCCCCAAAAATGAAGTCTGACACTGTTTTCACTGTTTCCCCATCTATTTCCCATGAAGTGATGGGACTGGATGTCATGATCTTCGTCTTCTGAATGTTGAGCTTTAAGCCAACTTTTTCACTCTCCTCTTCACTTTCTGCCATAAGGGTGGTGTCATCTGCATATCTGAGGTTATTGATATTTCTCCCAGCAATCTTGATTCCAGCTTGTGCTTCCTCCAGCTCAGCATTTCTCATGATGTACTCTGCATATAAGTTAAATAAGCAGGGTGACAATATACATACAGCTTGATGTACTCCTTTTCCTATTTGGATCCAGTCTGTTCTTCCATGTTCAGTTCTAATTGTTGCTTCCTGACCCACGTACAAATTTCTCAAGAGGCAGATCAGGTGGTCTGGTATTCCCATCTCTTTAGACAACCATAAGTGAGATGAAAAGACAAACCTCAGGATGGGAGAAAATATTTGCAAATGAAGCAATGGACAAGGTATTAATCTCCAAAATATACAGCTTATGAAACTCAATATCAGAAAAAATAAACAACTCAATCAAAAAATGGATGGAAGACCTATGCAGAAATTTCTCTAAAGTGTGTTAGTTGTTCAGTCATGTCCAACTCTTTGTGACCCCATGGACTGTAGCCTGCCAGGCTCCTCTGTCCTTGAAAATCTCCAGGCAAGAATACTGGAGTGGGTTGCCATTCCCTTCTCCAGGGGATCTTCCTGACCCAGGGATCAAACCTGTGTCTACTGCACTGCAGGTAGATTCTTTACCATGAGCCATCAGGGAAGGCCTCCTTCAAAGACATAGAGAATGTTTTCTTTATCAATGTCATACACTGTCAGAGAAAGGTTGGAGGGTGAGTTTATGTTTTGCTGTGTTTGTTTGTAGTGGCTAGGTAAAACTTCTTAAATATGCCTCTAATCCTAAGTATTTGTGAAGGGTTGATTTCTCATCAGATCCTACCTTTTATGAACAGTCAAAAAAATCAAGACCTAATCAGGTCCTAAACACTATTTTAGCCTCCTTATGCCAGCTTAAGAGCTTTTCATGCCAATTCTTCCTTATAGTGAGTTTCTGTTTCTCCTAAATTCAGCTCCCTGAATGTCAGTTGGATTGGCAGGACAGAATACTGTCAAGGTGCCTTGAAATGGAGTTTCACTGTCTGCATTCGAATCTGACTTTATCCCCTTCTATACCACAGGGCCTGACCAAAATTACATTAAAACTAAAATTTCCACCCTCAGGTGTAAAGTAATAATAATTAATTCAGGTGTAAAGTGATAATAATGAATGTTGCTCTCTTTTTGTGGGGGATAGTAATTCAGATAAAGGGCTTCCCTTTGGTTCAAAGAGTAAAGAATCTGCCTGCAATGTGGGACACTAGGGTTTGATTCCTGGGTTGGGAAGATTCCCTGGAGAAGGGAATGGCTTCTCCAGTATTCTTGCCTGGGGAATTCCACTGACAGAGGAGCCTTGGTGGACTACAGTCCATAGGGTTGAAAAGAGTCGGACATGACATAGAGACTAAAACTTTCACATTCACACTTTCAATGCAAATAAAATAACAAACTACATTGAAAAATCACTTCAGCCTCTGGTGTGTGAATTCCTACATAAATCTTCATAATACTGTGGTTACTGTCATCATTTCATCACTGTCACCTTCAAGAACATCTGGATAACTCAGGGGGACACTTTAGAGGGACCTGTTTCCTAATCAGGTAGAAATGATGCTCAAGGAAGATAGAACCAGTGTGGAAGGAAAGCAAAAACTTAAGTGTTCTGGGATCCCCACCACTAACAATAACATAAACCTCAGGCTTTGAGCTGAATCTGTACTTTTTAGTGGCCTCCTGCCAACTATTCCAACTGTCCCACTGTTTTGATGGTGAGCAAACAAGGCTCCTCCAATTCCTCCTGCCCTCAGTGTCTCCCACTGCACTTGGCACTCTCTGGGCTGGGCTGTGTCTCTGCTGGACCAGGACTGAGGGATGTAGATTGGCTGCTCCTCCCCTACCTGCCGGAGAAGGCAATGGCACCCCACTCCAGTACTCTTGCCTGGAAAATCCCATGGATGGAGGAGCCTGGTGGGCTGCAGTCCATGGGGTCACGAAGAGTTGGACATGACTGAGCGACTTCACTTTCACTTTTCACTTTCACTTTTCACTTTCATACATTGGAGAAGGAAATGGCAACCCACTCCAGTGTTCTTGCCTGGAGAATCCCAGGGATGGGGGAGCCTAGTGGGCTGCCGTGTCTGGGGTCGCACAGAGTCAGACACGACTGAAACGACTTAGCAGCAGCAGCAGCAGCCCCTACCTGCTGTTGGATGAGGGCTGAGGCTTTGTCCTCAGGACAGGCAGCAAGACAGACTCAGGTGTGGGCCTCTGGTGCAGACAACAACTCTGGGGGGATGAGACACACGGGTATTGATCCCATTGGACTGGAGCTGGCTAACTGAAGTCTGGGAAGCACAGGCTGCTTATTTATAGTGATGTAGCCTGGAGACCTTCATGCATGTAGCAAAGTAGCCAAACTGGTCCACAGTCTCTCAGTCCCTGAGGGTTTGCTAATTTAATGGAGGAGGGAAAGGAGAAAAGTGAATGTATTAGGAAGGATCCAGTAGAGCCTGGAGGAGGCTGACTTCTGCTCCTCACTTCTGCCTTCCAGTTTATTTTCTCATCATAAAATTCAGAAACATTTTTTTTCAATTAGGGGAAGCAATACATGATTTTATTTCTGTAAATCCACTGAATTAGTCATGAAATTTAGAGAGATTTAGGTCTTCCCTCCCAAGATTCTGATAGTATTTCTATTTTCATGGTTAAGATTTCTGTCTCTGGCATTGTCATATTTTTTTTTCTATAGTCCTTGTCTGGAGTTTTGGATTTTCTTCCTTGGAGAGTTATGGTTTTTATTTTATTTTTTAACTTTACAATATTGTATTGGTTTTGCCATGTATCAAAGTGAATCTGCCACAGGTATACATGTGTTCCACATCCTGAACCCTCCTCCCTCCTCCCTCCCCATACCAGAATTTTGAATGACAATCCAATTTCTAGTTCTAATATGCTTGGAATTTTAAATCCTAAATTCTATTAATTTAAGGGCTTCCCTGGTAGCTCAGACAGTAAAGAATCTGCCTGCAATGCAACAGGCCTGGGTTTGATCCCCAGTTCAGGAAGATCCCCTGGAGAAGGAAATGGAAACCCACTCCAGTATTCTTGCCTGGAAAATTCCAAGGACAGAATTAATTTAAAATTCTAACTCTTATGTTTTCTCTTCATTTGATGTATGTTGTTACATTACACAACTGTTTATTTTAACATATTTGTCTAGTAATTTGCTAGCTTGCTTAAACACTTCAAGGGGCATCAGAGAATCTACATACAAAATGGGGGCCAGTGTTGTAGTCTTATCAAGGTTTGACTAGAAGAATATTTGATTCCAAGCTCATTTCCATGTCTGTTCATAGTACTGAGTGCTTTGGAGACTAGAGGATTCTCTTAGTTTCTTACCTCTTATGACTCGGCAACTGACTTCCATCAGAGCAAGGCGGTCAGTAGACTGGAGAGGACTGGCAAGATGAAAGTTGAGCTATTTTACACATTAATGGTGGAAGCGACAGGCCAATAGTTTTCCAAATTCAGTTGACTGGAAACAAGTCACTGTGCTCAGTCCAAGGAGACACGTATGTACAAGGGCATGAACAGAGGTGGTGGGGATCTTTGAAAGCATCTTTGAAGCTACCCACTTAACCAGCCTCATTCTCCCTCTGTACAGTTGACTCTAAAAAGAATAAAACTATGGAGATATTTCTCTGTGTTCCAGCCTTGGCTCCAAAACATCATCTTTTCAAGAAAAATTCCCCAGAGAAGAACTAAAACATGAAAAACTTGCCCTGTTGTGGGTACTTCTGCAGATCCCACCTTGCTGTTCCTAGCCATTCATCCAGAAATATCTCTTGTTTCTCTTAGACCCATAGAGTCCTTCCATCACTGTTAGAATAAGCCACATCCTTTCCAGTGCTGGAGTTCTACAAACATCTCAGTGTTCATCCCTTAGTCGTGTCTGACTCTTTATGACCTTTGGACTATAGCCCACCAGGCTCCTCTGTCCATGGGATTCTCCAGGCAAGAATACTGGAGTGGATTGTCGTGTTCTCCTCCCGGGGATGTTCCCAACCCAGGACTCGAACCCGGGTCTCTGGCATCTCCTGCATTGCTTATTTGTACATAATAAAGAGGTCACATCTCTCTCTAAATATATTTTTCTTTAAAACCTTTGTGTTTGAACACTTAGTGCTCATCAAGACAGTGTCCTTTTAGTTTTAAAGCAGGATATGTGAGATGCGGTCTGTTGTGACCTTCTACATCTTATCCTTGCAGTATTCCTGGCTCATAGTCTATGTATGAGGAACTCAGAGATTAAGTCTTCATTAAATAATAGACAGAAAACTAGATATGCAGTTTTCTCAATTAAGCTGCACATATTTATCTAGTTTTCTATCAGATAATAAGAATATTCAGTTACATTGGACAAGGGACTTCCCAAGGGGTGCAGTGGTAAAGAACCTGCCTGCCCTGCAGGAGATACAAGAGATGTGGGTTCTATCCCTGGGTTGTGAAGGTCCTCTGGGATAGGAAATGGCAACCAACTCTAATATTCTTGCCTGGAAAACTCCATGGACAGAGGAGCCTTGTAGGCTACAGTCCATGGGGTTGCTAAGTGTTGGATACAATTGAGTACTGAGCACATTCAGCACAAATTGGGCATGGAACCCTGGGAACCACTGCACTTGTGGTGGTATCTGATATGAGGGCAGTCTCGTGAGGATGGTTCTCTCGATTTTGTGGTGTGGCCAGTTCTCTTCAGTATGAAAGGGCAGTGGAAAAAATAAAGCCAAGTTGAAGCCCCTCAGAGGTCTATAAAAACCACCAGGGTGCTCTAAAGATGATCCCTTAGAGTTGGCTGCAGTTGAGGGGAAAGGAATCAAATGCTTACATACTCACATCATACAGTCTTTGGATGTGGGCTGCCTTGGGCTCTCTGTAGCTGAGGGAGATCCCTCTAGAAGTTGATTCTTTTTAAAAAAGTTTCTTTATTTTAATTGGACCATAATTACTTTATAATATTGTGATGGTTTTGCCATATATCTACATGAATCTTGAGGGCTGAGTAACACCCAACATTTGGGGAAAGCGTCTCTCATTTCTGACTGATTGTGTGTGTGTGTGGTAAAACAACATAAGATAAATTTTACCCTGTTAACTATTTTTAAGTGTACAGTTAAGTGGCATTAAGTATATTCATACTGTTTTGAAACCATCACCACCATTCATCTCCAGAACTATTTTGTCTTCCCCAACTGAAACTCTGTGCCCATTAAACACTAACTCTTCTTTCCTCCTCCCAAAGCCTCTGGCAACCATCATTCTCTTCTCTGTCTATAGGAATTTGACTACTTTAGGTACTTCATATCAGTGGAATCACTCAACTTCTGTTCTTTATGTCTGATTATGTAATATGATTGGGCTTCCCTGGTGGCTCAGAGGGTAAAGCGTCTGCCTGAAATGAGGGAGACCTAAGTTCAATCCCTGGGTTGGGCAGATCCACTGGAGAAGGAAATGGCAACCCACTCCAGTACTCTTGCCTAGAAAATTCGACAGATGGAGGAGCCTGGTAGGCTACAGTCCATGGGATTGTGAAGATCAGTCACACACAACTGAGCAACTTTACTTATGTAATATAACTGGGGAGAAGTTAGATGGAATGGGAAGGAGAATTATCAGCAAAATTGGGAATTGACTTTACTTTGGTGAGTACTCTATATCTACCCCTCAGGAAGCACACATCCCAGTTTTCCTAGTAAAGTCCCAGTTAACAACTTCTTATTCAAACTTAGTATTCATAGCATCCTATTTTAATATCAGAATACTTTGGTTTGGAAATGAAATGAAATACCCATCCTATTTGTCAAAATTCATTAAGGAGCAAAAATATATTAGATGTCTTGGTCATTAAGGTAGGGTTTAAATACACATAACAGATTGGGAATAATAATAGGAAAACATAGAATCAGTTGTTGTTTAGTCACTAAGATGTTTTGGGACCTCAGGGACTGTAGCCTGCCAGGCTTCTCTGTCCATGACATTTCTGAGGCAAGAATACTGGGGTGAGTTGTCATTTCCTTCTCCATGGGATTGTCCCAACCCAGGGACTGAACTCTCATCTCCTGTACTGCAGGAGGATTCTTTACTGTTAGGCCAGCAGGAAAGCCCAAAGGTTCAGTATATGACAAGAAATAGATCTGTGTTTATTTGGAGGTGATAGAAATAAGACTGCCTGTGACCAAAGGCTTTGGGTAATACATAAGGAAATTGAGAAGTGTACAGTTAGGTGGTGTGCAAAATCTTGGAAGGGTTATGACCCCCAAATAATGTCCCAATTTCAGTAGAGCTAATTTAAGAGGAAAAAAAGAAATGTAACCAGAAACCCAGATTGCTACGTATATGCTATGGAAGTGCAGATTCACAGTTACTTGTTGTACATATTTGATTTTACTGTCTTTTACAGTCTTAACAAACAACAACAGAAAAATTACACAAGTATTGAAATTAGGCTTTTTTGATGATAATTCTCCAGAGGGTACTCTTGATGTCCTTGTTCCTTAGGCTGTAGATGAAGGGGTTCAGCATAGGGGTGACCACAGTGTACATCACCGAGACCACTGCACTCTTCCTGTGGGAAGATGAGACAGTGGAGCTGAGATACACCCCAAGGCCAGTTCCATAAAATAAGCAAACAACTGACAGATGAGAACCACAGGTGGAGAAGGCTTTGTACTTCCCATCTGAAGATGAGACTCTTAGAATGGAGGATGTAATTTGAGTATAAGAGTAAATGATCCCTGAGAGTGGAACTCCGCCCAAGATGGCTCCAATGAAATAGATTAATATGTTATTGATGAAGGTATCAGAACAGGAAAGGTTGAGGAGTTGAGAAAGTTCACAAAAGAAATGAGGAACTTCCACATCTTCACAGAAAGTAAGCTGTGACACCATCAAGCAGTGCAGCAGGGAGGTCAAAAGGCTGATG
The DNA here is from genome assembly GCF_055505025.1 of Bos grunniens. Classification (NCBI taxonomy): domain Eukaryota; kingdom Metazoa; phylum Chordata; class Mammalia; order Artiodactyla; family Bovidae; genus Bos; species Bos grunniens. The sequence continues at coordinate 13,827,957 of NC_141171.1, forward strand.
GAAAATGACACCAGAACCAACAAGCCACAGAAGCGGGGGTTCATGATGACCAGGTAGTGGAGAGGGTGACAAATGGCCACCAACCGGTCATAGGCCATCACTGTCAGAAGGAGACTCTCCAAAAAAGCAAAAAGAGAAAAAAAGGTCAGTTGAGTTAGGCAGCCTGCATAGGTGATGGATTTGCTGTGTGTCTGGAGGTTCACTAGCATCTTGGGGATGGTGGTGGTGCTGAAACTGACATCAGTCAAGGACAAATTGGAGAGGAAGAAGTACATGGGGGTGTGGAGGTGGGAATTGGAGCTGACAGCCAGGATGATGAGCAGGTTCCCAAGCACAGTGACCAGGTACATGGACAGGAAGAGTCCGAAGAGGAGGGGCTGCATATCTGGATCATCTGAGAGGCCCAGGAGGAGGAATTCTGAGACATCTGTTAGATTCTGTGGTTTCATGTTGATGGGGCACCTTTAAAAAAAAGAGACTGTTGAATACACAAAACAATGGTAGAGGCACCTAGATAAGTGTCCAAACTGAATTTAATCAATTCACAAATAAAGTATTAGAAGAAAAATATAGGAAGAACATTCCTTGATCTAAATCACAATAAGATCTTTTTTGACCCACCACCTAGGGTAATGAAAATAAAATGTAACATGACAACAACAAAAATGGGACCCAACTAAAATTAAAAGCTTTTGCACAGGAAAGATAACCATAAATGAGATGAAAAGACAAAGCTTAAAATAGGAAAAAATATTTGCAAATGAAGCTATGGACAAATAATTAATCCCCAAAATATAGAAACAGCCTGTGAAACTCAATATCAGAAAAAAAAAATCAATAAAAGTGGGTGGAAGGCCTACATAACATGTTTCCAGAGACACACAGAATTTTTTTTTCAATCGGTATCAAATACTTTCAGAAAAAGATTGGCGGTTGAGTTTACATTTTGCTGTATTTGTTTGTCGTGGCCAGGTAAAACTTCTTTAATATCCTTCTGTTCCTGAATATATATGAAGGCTTGATTTTTCATCAAATCCCACCTCTTGTGAACAGTCAAAAAATGTAAGACCTAATCAGGTCTCAACACCAAGTTGGCCCCCTTATGCCAGCTTAAGAGAGCTTTTCACGCCAATTCTTCCTTATAGAGAGTTTGTGTTTCTCCTAAATTCAGCCCCCTAAATGTTGGCTGGATTGGCAGGAGAGAATACTGTCAAGGTGACTTGTAAACGGAGTGTCACTTTTGCCCTATAAAAGGAGTGTCACAAGTGACAATACTGTCAAGGTGCCTTGAAAAATGGAGTGTCACTGTCTGCATTCGAATCTGACTTTATTCTCCTCTCTACCAGAGCCTGAACAAAATTACATTAACGTTAAAATTCTTATCCTCAGGTTGAAAATGATAATAATGCATGTTGCTTTCTTTTGGGGGATGGGAATGCAGATAAAGGGCTTCCCTGTTGCCTCAAAGAATAAAGAATCTGTCTGCGATAGAGGACACCTGGGTTCAGTCCCTGGGTTTGGAAGATCCTCTGGAAAACAGAATGGCTACCCACTTCAGTATTCTTGCAGTTTCCCTGGTGGCTCAGATGGTAAAGAATCTGCCGGTAATGCAGGCGACCCAGGTTTGATCCCTGGATTGGGAAGATTCCCTGGAGAAGGGAATGGCAACCCACTCCAGTATTCTTGCTTGGAGAATTTCACTGACAGAGGAGCCTGGCAGACTACAGTCCATGGGGTTGTAAAGAGTTGGACATGAATTAGTGACTAAAACATTCACACTTTCAATGCAAATAAAGTAACAAACTATATTTAAAAATTACTCCAGCCTCTGGTGTATGAATTCCTACATAAGTCTTTGTAATACTGTGGTTGTCATCATTTCATCACCATCACCTTCAAGATCATCTGGAGAACTTAGGCGACATTTAGAAGGACCGGTTTCCTGGTAGTAGAAAAGATGCCCAAGGAAGATAGAACCAGTGTGGAAGGAAAACAAAAACTTGAATAAGCGTTCTACAATTCCCACCACTAACAATAACATAAACCTCGTAGGCTTTGAGCTGATCTTTGCGTTTTGGTGGCCTCCCACTGACTATCATAACTCCCACTGCCTTGATGATGAGCATACAAGTCTCCCATATCCCTCCTGCATTCAGTGTCTCCCACTGCACTTGGCACTCTCTGGGTTGGGCTGTCCCTCCGCTTGACCAGGACTGAGCACTGCAGATTAGCTGCCTGTCCCCTATCTGCTTTTGGATGAAGGCTGAAGCTTTGTCCTAAGCACAGGCAGTAAGACAGACTCAGGTGTGGGCCTCCTGGTGCAGACAACAACTCTGGGAGGATGAGACATATGGGTATTGATCCCATTGGACTGGAGCTGGCTAACTGAAGGGCTGGGAAGCACAGGCTGATTATTTACAGTGATGCAGCCTGGAGAACTTCATGCACGGGGCAGATAATTAGCCAAACTGGTCATGGTCTCTCAATCCCTGAGGGTTTGCTAATTTAATGGAGGAGGAGAAGGAAAAAAGTGAATGTATTAGGAAGGATCCAGTAGAGCCTGGAAGAGGCTGACTTGTACTCCTCACCTCTGCCTTCCAGTTTATTTTCTCATCATCAAATTCAGATACATTTTTTTTCAATTAGGGGAAGAAATACATGATTTTATGTCTATAAATTCACTGAATTAATCATGAAACCTAGAGAGATTTTGGTCTCTTCCAAGAATGTGATAGTATTTCTTTGTTCATGGTTAAGGTTTATGTCTCTGGCATTGTCATATTTTTCTTTCTATAGTCCTGGTCTCAAGTTCTGGGCTTTCTGTCTTGGAGATTTATGTTTTTTGTTATTATATTTTTTGAATTTGGAGCCAAGATGCCCAGAGTGAGAGTCACTCTGGGAACCACTGCACTTGTGTTGGTGTCTGAAATGAGACAATCTTGTGAGAACTGTTCCCTAGACTCTGTGGTTTGGCAAACTATCTGTAGCATGAAAGGGCAGTGGAAAAGTCAAGCCAAGCTGAAGACCCTCAAAGTTCTATGAAAACTACCAGGGTGTTATAAAGATGATCCCTTAGAGTTGGCTGCAGTTGAGGGAAAGGAACCCAATGCTTATAACCTCACATTATGCAGTCATCAGATGTGGGCTCCCTGAAGCTGAGGCAGCTACCTCTAGGAGTTGATTCCTGAGGGTTAACACCCAAATTTGGAGCAATTCATCTCTTATTCCTGACAGGAGATTTTTTTTTTGTTGTGGTAAGAAAAAAAACATAACATTTAGCTCCCCATTTTTAATTGTACAATTCAGCAGCATTAAGTACATTCACATTGTTAGCAACCATCACCACTATCCGTCTCCAGAACTATTTCATCTTCCCCTAATGGACACTTTGTGCCCATTAAACACTAACTCCCCTTTTCCTGATCCCAAAACCATCATTCTCTTTAAATTTGACTACTTTAGCTGTGGAATCATTCAGTGTTTTGTCCCTTTATGTCTCATTAAGTAATATGATTGGGGAGAAGTTAGATGGAATGGGAAGGAGATTTATCAGAAAATTTTGGAATCAATTTTTCTCTGGTAGGTAGTCTCTTCTCTACTCCTTGGGAAGCATATACCCCAGTTTTCCTAGGAAAGTCCCAATTGATAACTGCTTATGTAAACTCAGTATTCATAGTGCCCTATTTTAATTTCAAATTTCTCTGATTTGGAAATTAAATACCCATTCTATTTTCACAAAAAGATTATTTTTTTTTCTAATTTTATTTTCACAAAAAGATTATTAACGAGCAATAATATATTGGATGCATTGATCGTTATGGTAGAATATAGATACATATGACAAATAGGGAATAATAAAAGGAAAAGTATAGAATCAATATATAACAAGAAATAGAGCAGTGTTTCCTTCCTTGGAAGGAAAGCCATGACAAACACAGATAGCCTATTAAAAAGAAGAGACATCACTTTGCTGACAAAGGTCAATATCATCAAAACTATGGTTTTTCTTTTTTTTTAATTTTATTTTATTTTTAAACTTTACAATATTGTATTAGTTTTGCCAAATATCAAAATGAATCCACCACAGGTATACCCGCATTCCCCATCCTGAACCCTCCACCCTCCTCCCTCCCCTACCCTCCCTCTGGGTCGTCCCAGTGCACCAGCCCCAAGCATCCAGTACCGTGCATCGAACCTGGACTGGCGACTCGTTTCATACATGATATTATACATGTTTCAATGCTATTCTCCCAAATCTCCCCACCCTCTCCCTCTCCCACAGAGTCCACAAGACTGATCTATACATCAGTGTCTCTTTTGCTGTCTCGTACACAGGGTTATTGTTACCATCTTTCTAAATTCCATATATATATGTTAGTATACTGTATTGGTGTTTTTCTTTCTGGCTTACTTCACTCTGTATAATAGGTTCCAGTTTCATCCACCTCATTAGAACTGATTCAAATGTATTCTTTTTAATGGCTGAGTAATACTCCATTGTGTATATGTACCATAGCTTTCTTATCCATTCATCTGCTGATGGGCATCTAGGTTGCTTCCATGTCCTGGCTATTATAAACAGTGCTGCGATGAACATTGGGGTACACGTGTCTCTTTCCCTGGGCCAAAGAACTAAATAGACATTTCTCCAAAGAAGACATACAGATGGCTAACAAACACATGAAAAGATGTTCAACATCACTCATTATCAGAGAAATGCAAATCAAAACCACTATGAGGTACCATTTCACGCCAGTCAGAATGGCTGCTAGCAAAAAGTCTACAAGCAATAAATGCTGGAGAGGGTGTGGAGAAAAGGGAACTCTCTTACACTCTTGGTGGGAATGCAAACTAGTACAGCCACTATGGAGAACAGTGTGGAGATTCCTTAAAAAACTGGAAATAGAACTGCCTTAAAACTATGGTTTTTCTAGTAGTCATGTACAGATTTGAGAGTTGGACCATGAAGGCTGAGCACCAGAGAATTGATGCTTTTGAATTGTGGCGCTGGAGAAGACTCTTGAGAATCCCTTGGACTGTAAGGAGATTAAACCAGTCAATTCTAAAGGAAATCAACCCTGAATATTCATTGGAAAAACTGATGTTGAAGCTGCAGCTTCAATACTTTGGCTACCTGATCCAAAGGGCTGACTCACTGGAAAATACCCTGATGATGGGAAAGACTGAGGGCAGGAAAAGTGGGTGGCAGAGGATGATATGGTTACATAGCATGACCAAATCAATGCACATGAATTTGAGCAAACTCCAGGAGATAGTGGAGTACAGAGGAGCCTGATATGCTATAGTCCATGGAGTCGCAAGAGTCAGACACGTCGGAGATACTGAACAACAACAACAAAGAGCTGCATTTATTTTGTAACTACAGAAACAAGACTGCCAGGGACCAAGGGCTCTGTGTAATACATAAGGAAATTGAAAAGGTGTAGTGATGTGGTATGCAAAATCTTGGAATGGTTATGACTCACACTGGGTGACTAAATAATGTTCCAATTTCATTAGAGCTATTTTAATAGGAAAAATATATAAACAGAGAGGTACATATATGGTGTGAGACTAAATATTCAGAATCACTTGGTGCACAGATTTGTTGTTACTGCCTTTACCAGTCTTAGGAACATATATATACACACACACACATATAGGTACATATAACACAGGTATTGAAATTAGGTTCTTCTGATAATAATCTTCCAGAGGGCACTCTTTATGTCCTTGTTCCTTAGGCTGTAGATGAAGGGGTTCAGCATAGGGGTGACCACAGTGTACATTACTGAGGCCACTACACCCTTCCTATGGGAAGATGAGACAGCTGAGCTGAGGTACACCCCAAGGCCAGTTCCATAAAACAAACAAACAACTGCCAGGTGAGAACCACAGGTGGAGAAGGCTTTGTACTTCCCACCTGAAGATGAGACTCTTAGAATGGAGGAAATAATTCGAGTATAGGAGTAAAGGATCCCTGAGAGTGGAACTCCACCCAAGATGGCACCAATGAAATAGATTAATATGTTATTGATGAAGGTGTCAGAACAGGAAAGGTTGAAGAGTTGAGGAGGATCACAGAAGAAATGAAGAACTTTCACTTCTTCACAGAAAGTAAGCTGTGATACCATCCAGTAGTGCAGCAGGGAGGTCAAAAGGCTGATGGAAAATGACACCAGAACCAACAAGCCACAGAAGCGGGGGTTCATGATGACCAGGTAGTGGAGAGGGTGACAAATGGCCACCAACCGGTCATAGGCCATCACTGTCAGAAGGAGACTCTCCAAAAAAGCAAAAAGAGAAAAAAAGGTCAGTTGAGTTAGGCAGCCTGCATAGGTGATGGATTTGCTGTGTGTCTGGAGGTTCACTAGCATCTTGGGGATGGTGGTGGTGCTGAAACTGACATCAGTCAAGGACAAATTGGAGAGGAAGAAGTACATGGGGGTGTGGAGGTGGGAATTGGAGCTGACAGCCAGGATGATGAGCAGGTTCCCAAGCACAGTGACCAGGTACATGGACAGGAAGAGTCCGAAGAGGAGGGGCTGCATATCTGGATCATCTGAGAGGCCCAAGAGAAGGAATTCAGAGACACCTGTTAAATTATTTTTTTCCATGTAGATGGGGCACCTTATGAAAAGAAGAGTGTTGAATAAACAAAACAAATGTAGAGGCACCCAGAGAAGTGTCCATACTTTGGATTTAAGCAATTAACAAATAAAATATTCACACTTGATGACCACATGGCCTAGCAACTTTAGCAATATTTCTCAGTTGTGAGCCCATCTTTAATGAGGCCCCAAATATCATTTGCTTCTTTTTTAATCAGAGGTTAATTACTCATTTGCTTCTTTACTTACCTATTTTAGAGGCATGCGGCCAAAGAATGCAAGAGAAGTAAGGACTTTTTGACATAATAAATCCATGAACGTGATGTAATATGTGTCCCCTTAATTTTGAAGGAAAAATCTATAGTAAAAGTTTTTGTCTCTTAGAAAAGTCATTCTAATTAAAGGACACTAAAAAACACTCAAATATACTGTATCTTATATGAATGCTGTACAAGAAACTCTCTTAATTTTTCTTTTTTTTGAAACTCTCTTAATTTGTAATGTAGTCCTAAACAGCTAAAACCACTCTCTGGGGTATAAATTTTAAAAAATTCTTAATCAGATAGCATTTCTGTTTTTTAAATTAACTTCTAGAGATTTTTCATATTTATTTGGTTTTATGACATCTATCTTCCGTGGAAATATGTGTTCACTCAAATGTGTGTTGTGGTCACACATATAACTCAAATATAAATATTTGCTCTTAGTGGACTTCATATTTCTATAAATGCATTTTTAATATCCTTTTTTCCTTAATTTATTTATTTTTAATTGAAGGATAATTATAATATTGTGTTGGTTTCTGCCATACATCAACATGGATGAGCCATAGGTATACATATGTCCCTTCCCTCTTGAGCCTCCCTTCCACCTCCCACCCCTCTAGGTTGTCACAGAGCCCCAGTTTGAGTTCCCTGAGTCATACAGAAAATTCCTCACACAGCAAATTCTTACTGGCTATACATTTTTTTTCTTTTTTAAAAATTTATTTATTTTTTAAAATTTAAAAATGTATTTATTTTTAATTGAATGATAATTGCTTTATAAAATTTTAAAGCATAAAATCATACACTATCACTGATCTTGAGGATAGCATTCATATATTATGGACCAATGATTAATTAATAAACTCTAATTAAGACCCTGAATTTGCTTTTCTTATTACAGAATATTTTTCTATCGGTACTATAATAGTCTCAGAGAAAGTTCTGAAATTGAGATTACTGTTTGCTGTTTTTTTGTTTGTTTGTTTGTAGTGGCTAGGTAACACTTCTTAACTATGATATATCTTTAATCCTAAAGGTTTGTGAAGGGTTGATTTCTCAGCAGATCCAACCTCTTATGAACCATCAAAAAATTTAAGACCAAACAAATTCTCAACATTAAGTGGGCTTCTCATGCCAGTTTAAGAGATTTTCAAGCCAATTCTTTTTTTTTTCTCATTTAATTAATTTATTTTTTTATTGAAGGATAATTGCTTTACAGAATTTTGCTGTTTTCGGTCAAACCTCAACATGATCAGCCATAGGTATAAATTCTTTCTTACAGAGAGTTTGTGTTTCTTTTAAATTCAGCTCCCTGAATGCAGTTTGGGTTGGCAGGAGAGAAATCTGTTTAGGTGTCTTGTAAATGGGAGTTTTGGGCTTCATTGGTGGCTCAGCAGTTAAGGAATCTGCCTGCAATGGGATTCAATCCCTGGGTTGGGAAGATCCCCTGGAGGAGAAAATGGCAACCCACTTCAGTATTCTTAGCAGGAAAAACCCCATGGACAGAGGAGCCTGATGGGCTACAGTCCTTGGGGTCTCAAAGAGTTCAACATGACTTAGTGACTGAATAATAACAAACAAAATGGTATTTCGCTGTATGTATTCAAATCGGACTTTACCTCCTCTCTACCACAGGGCAAGATTGAAATTACATTAAAATATCTATCCTAAGATGTGCTCCTATCCTCAAGTGTAAGATGATAATAAAGCGTGTTGCTCTCTTTTGGGGGGTAATAATCGCTAAGAGTCGAACAGAACTGAGCGACTTCCCTTTCACTTTTCACTTTCATGCATTGGAGAAGGAAATGACAACCCACTCCGGTGTTCTTGCTTGGAGAATCCCAGGGACGGGGGAGCCTGGTGGGTTTCCATCTATGGGGTGGCACAGAGTTGGACACGACGGAAGCGACTTAGCAGCAGCAGCAGCAGCAGCAGCAGCAGCAATGCAGGTAAAACAAAACAAGTCACAGAAAAACATTAGTTCAGAGCCTGGCACATGAATTCCTACATAAGGCTTTGTGATATTTTGTGGTTATTGTCACGATTTTCATCACTATCACCTTCACGATCATTTGAAGCACTTGAAGGACACTTTGCTGGGCTGTGCTAAGTTGCTTCAGTCGTGTCCAGCTCTTTGTGACCTCGCAAACTGCAGCCCGCCAGGCTCCTCTGTCCATGGAATTCTGCTTGTAAGAATACTGGAGTGGATTGTCATGCCCTCCTCCGGGGATCTTCCTGACCCAGGGATCAAACTTGCGTCTCCTGAGGCTCCTGATTTGCAGGCAGATTCTTTACCACTGAGCCACAGGGGAAGCCCAGAGGGTACTTCAGAGAAAACAATTACCTGCTCGAGTTAAAAAAGATGCCTACGGAAGACAGAATAATTATGGGAGGAAAACAGACATTTAAATAAAAGTTCTAGCATCCCCACCAGAAACAACATCAACTTCCTAGTCTTCTGAGCTTATCTATCCATTTTAGTGTCCTTCTACTGGCTATCCTATCTGTCCTCTGCTTTGATGATGAGAAAACAAGGCTCCCCCAATCCCTCCTGCATTCAGTGTCTCCCACTGCACTTGGCACTCATTAGGCTGTGCTGTGTCTCTGCTGGGGCAGGACTAAGGGATGCAGATGTCTTACATCTCCCCTACCTGGTGTTGGATAAGGGCTGAGAGTTTGTCCTCAGAACATGCAGGAAGACAGTCTCAGGTATGTGCTTCCTGGTGCAGACAACATCTCCAGGAGAATGAGACACACAGATATAGAACCCACTGGACTGGAGCTGGCTAACTGAAGGGCTAGGAAGCACAGGTTGATTATTTACAGTGATGCAGCCTGGAGACCTCCATGCAGCTAGAAGATAATTAGCCAAATTGGCCCATGGCCTCTCAGTCTCTGAGGATTTGCTAACTTCATGGAAGAAAAAAAGGAGAAAAGTGAATGTATAAGGAAGGACCTAGACCCTTCCGACTCCCAAGAAGAGGTTGACCTCTAATTTTTACCTTTGAGTTCCAAGTTGTTTGTTTCACTATAAAATTCACACACTTATTTCTTCAATGAGAGAAAGCAATATGTGATTTTATATCTGTAAATCTTTGATTAGTCATATAATTTAGAGAGATTTATGCCTTCCATGGGCTTCCCAAGCAGTGCTAGTGGTAAAGAACCAGCCTGCCAATGCAAGAGACGCAAGAGATGCGGGTTCAATCCTGGGTCGGGAAGATCCCCTGGAGGAGGGCAGAGCAACACACTCCAGTATTCTTGCCTGGAGAATGCCATGGACAGAGGAGCCTGGCGGGCTACAGTCCATGGGGTCGCAAACAGTCAGACACTATTCAAGCAACTTCACCCACACATATGCATGTCTTCCATACCAAAATTCTGATAGTATTTCTGTTTCCCTAGTTAAAATTTATATCTCTGAGAGCTTACTACTGTTTTTTTTTTTTTTTTTTTTAACAGTCCTGTTATGGGGTTTTGGAATTTATGCTTTGGAAATTTATGGTTCTTGCTATTTTGAGTGACAGTTCCAATTCTAGTTCTAATTCTGTTGAAATTTAAAATATTTCAATTCAATTAGTTTAAAATTTAGCTCTACTTTTTCTGCTCAGTTGGTGTATGTTGGTATATTGCACAGTGTTTATTGTGATGCATTCTGTTATTTTGCTTAAATACTTCTAGGCGTCTCAGAGAGTCTACATTCAAAATGTGGGCCTGGGCTATATAGTCTTGTCAGATCTTGACTGGAAGCGTATCTGAATGCCAGCTCACTTACATGGCTATTGGTAAGATTGAATCCTTTGTGGGCCAGAGGACTCCCTTAGTTTCTTATCAAATGGGCTTCTGACAACAGGACAACTGACTTCTATCAGTGCAAGGCGGTGAGATGTCAAGAGAGGGCTGAAAAGATGAAATCTGAATCCTGGTGATGGAGGGTGAGGAGGGATGGACTGGGAGTTTGAATCAGCAGATGCAAACTAGTGTATATATTAAATAGAATGAATAAACAAGGCCTTACTGTGTAGCACAGGGAACTATATTCAATATCCCTTAAAAAACAATAATGGAAAAGAAAAAAAACAAAGCTCAGCCTTTCTGGATGTTTGTGTTGGCAGATTGAGTTTTTCTCATTTTAAGAAATTAGAAACTAACAAATTATTGCTTTTTTTCCTTCAGTTTCCCCCCCGAAACCCTATGCATGTTGCTCCTTCTCCAATTGCTGTGTTTTGAAAAGAAAAAAAAAAAAAGTGCTACTTTTTCACATCATGAGAAAAATATTCTTAACTTCAAGTAATTGGGGGGAAAGATAGTCTCATTAACAAAGTCATGTGGTTTATCTCACATATATTATGACCATAGTCATAAGAGCTTGGAGTTGCAGGTAACATATTCTAATCTTGACCTCAGGTCCTGAGTGTGAATCCTCTTAGATGCTTTCAGCCCAATAACTCAACATCTTTGTGGCCAGAAATGAGATCTTGAAAATCAGAAAAACTATTTGGGACTTTATTCAATTGGAAGTTTTCAAAAGGTAAGTGATGGAATCTGATCGACCCTTCAAGTCACATAATCCTTTTCTACTCTGAGGTCATATTACATGGTGGCATGAGGTCAACTCTAAAATCTGGAAGCCTGAGTTCAAATCCCTTCACCACCTCAAAAGCACCATGAGTCCATGTATGTATAACATAAACTTACCTTATACTTAAGTGAAATTATGGTAAAGTGGGGCATGAGAAAAGCACCCAACTTATAGGTGTATGGAAAGAATGAAATTAGCTAACATAAGTAGATGCTGAGATAGCTGCCTAACAATAGCCATAACTCTGTTATTAGTGGTGGTGGTAGACTATAATAATGATTATTTCAGTATTTTGAAAGTGAAAGTGAATTGAAAGTCACTCAGTCATGTCTGATTCTTTGTGGCCCCATGGATAGTCCATGGAATTCTCCAGGCCAGAATACTGGAGTGGGTAGCCTTTCTGTCTCCAGGGGATCTTCCCAACCCAGGGATCGAACCCGGGTCTCCTGCACTGCAGGCGAATTCTTTACCAGCTGAGCCACAAGGGAAACCCAAGAATGCTGAGTGGGTAGCCTATCCCTTCACCAGTGTATCTTCCCGACCCAGGAATTGAACCAGAGTCTCCTGCATTGCAGATGGATTCTTTACCAGCTGAGCTACCAGGGAAGCCCATTTCAGTATTATGATTTTTAGTAATTTTACTGTTAATCAGAAAATTTAGAACACAGATTTTGTGATAAGAACTCAAATGGTAGGGCATAGAAATGAAAATAAAGTTAGAAGAACAGGTTTTTAAGGATCCATTGACAATGAAGAGGCTTAATTCACTCATGGATTTGAACTGCCAGCAGAGCTATGATGATCTGGGTCACCATCTGCCCAGGAAGTATACTGGGTTATGTACAAACCAATGGATGAGTTAATTATCCACGCTCCATAGTGGTCAATGCTTTCGAAGAGTGGTCCTTGTGTGTGACCATCAAAGTAGCAACATCAACATTTAGGAACATTTTTATTTTATTATTATTATTTTTTTTAATTTTATTTAACTGTACAATATTGTATTGGTTTTGCCATATATCAAAATGAATCTGCCACAGGTATACATGTGTTCCCCATCCTGAACCCTCCTCCCTCCTCCCTCCCCATACCATCCCTCTGGGTCGTCCCAGTGCACCAGCCCCAAGCATCCAGTATCCTGCATCAAACCTGGACTGGTGACTAGTTTCATATATGATATTATACATATTTCAATGCCATTCTCCCAAATCATCCCACCCTCTCCCTCTCCCACAGAGTCCAAAAGACTGTAGGAACATTTTTAGACAGGCGCATTTTTATTTATTTATTTTTTTTTCCATTTTTTTTAAAATTTGTTTTTCTTTTTTTTTAAATTTATTTTATATTTAAACTTTACATAATTGTATTAGTTTTGCCAAACATCAAAATGAATCCATCACAGGTATACATGTGCTCCCCCTCCTGAACCCTCCTCCCTCCTCCCTCCCCATACCATCCCTCCAGGTCGTCCCAGTGCACCAGCCCCAAGCATCCAGTATTGTGCATTGAACCTGGACTGGCATCTCGTTTCATACATGATATTTTACATGTTTCAATGCCATTCTCCCAAATCTTCCCACCATCTCCCTCTCCCACAGAGTCCATAAGACTGTTCCATACATCAGCATCATTTTTGCTGTCTCGTACACAGGGTTATTGTTATCATCTTTCTAAATTCCATATATATGTGTTAGTATACTGTATTGGTGTTTTTCCTTCTGGCTTACTTCACTCTGTATAATAGGCTCCAGTTTCATCCACCTCATTAGAACTGATTCAAATGTATTCTTTTTAATGGCTGAGTAATACTCCATTGTGTATATGTACCAGGCTTTCTTATCCATTCATCTGCTGATGGACATCTAGGTTGCTTCCATGTCCTGGCTATTATAAACAGTGCTGCGATGAACATTGGGGTACACGTGTCTCTTTCCCTTCTGGTTTCCTCAGTGTGTATGCCCAGCAGTGGGATTGCTGGATCATAAGGCAGTTCTATTTCCAGTTTTTTAAGGAATCTCCACACTGTTCTCCACAGTGGCTGTACTAGTTTGCATTCCCACCAACAGTGTAAGAGGGTTCCCTTTCCTCCACACCCTCTCCAACATTTATTATTTGTAGACTTTTGGATCGCAGCCATTCTGACTGGTGTGAAATGGTACCTCATAGTGGTCTTGATTTGCATTTCTCTGATAATGAGTGATGTTGAGCATCTTTTCATGTGTTTGTTAGCCATTTGTATGTCTTCTTTGGAGAAATGTCTATTTAGTTCTTTGGCCCATTTTTTGATTGGGTCATTTATTTTTCTGGAGTTGAGCTGTAGGAGTTGCTTGTATATTTTTGAGATTAGTTGTTTGTCAGTTGCTTCATTTGCTATTATTTTCTCCCATTCTGAAGGCTGTCTTTTCACCTTGCTGATAGTTTCCTTTGATGTGCAGAAGCTTTTAAGGTTAATTAGGTCCCATTTGTTTATTTTTGCTTTTATTTCCAGTATTCTGGGAGGTGGGTCATAGAAGATCCTGCTGTGATGTATGTCAGAGAGTGTTTTGCCTATGTTCTCCTCTAAGAGTTTTATAGTTTCTGGTCTTACGTTTAGATCTTTAATCCATTTTGAGTTTACTTTTGTGTATGGTGTTAGAAAGTGTTCTAGTTTCATTCTTTTACAAGTGGTTGACCAGATTTCCCAGCACCACTTGTTAAAGAGATTGTCTTTAATCCATTGTATATTCTTGCCTCCTTTGTCAAAGATAAGGTGTCCATATGTGCGTGGATTTATCTCTGGGCTTTCTATTTTGTTCCATTGATCTATATTTCTGTCTTTGTGCCAGTACCATACTGTCTTGATAACTGTGGCTTTGTAGTAGAGCCTGAAGTCAGGTAGGTTGATTCCTCCAGTTCCATTCTTTTTTCTCAAGATCACTTTGGCTATTCGAGGTTTTTTTGTATTTCCATACAAATTGTGAAATTATTTGTTCTAGCTCTGTGAAGAATACTGTTGGTAGCTTGATAGGGATTGCATTGAATCTATAGATTGCTTTGGGTAGTATACTCATTTTCACTATATTGATTCTTTCAATCCATGAACATGGTATATTTCTCCATCTATTAGTGTCCTCTTTGATTTCTTTCACCAGTGTTTTATAGTTTTCTATATATAGGTCTTTAGTTTCTTTAGGTAGATATATTCCTAAGTATTATATTCTTTCCATTGCAATGGTGAATGGAATTGTTTCCTTAATTTCTCTTTCTGTTTTCTCATTATTAGTGTATAGGAATGCAAGGGATTTCTGTGTGTTGATTTTATATCCTGCAACTTTACTATAGTCATTGATTAGTTCTAGTAATTTTCTGGTGGAGTCTTTAGGGTTTTCTATGTAGAGGATCATGTCATCTGCAAATAGTGAGAGTTTTACTTCTTCTTTTCCAATTTGGATTCCTTTTATTTCTTTTTCTGCTCTGATTGCTGTGGCCAAAACTTCCAAAACTATGTTGAATAGTAATGGTGAAAGTGGGCACCCTTGTCTTGTTCCTGACTTTAGAGGAAATGCTTTCAATTTTTCACCATTGAGGATAATGTTTGCTGTGGGTTTGTCATATATAGCTTTTATTATGTTGAGGTATGTTCCTTCTATTCCTGCTTTCTGGAGAGTTTTTATCATAAATGGGTATTGAATTTTGTCAAAGGCTTTCTCTGCATCTATTGAGATATCATATGGTTTTTATTTTTCAATTTGTTAATGTGGTGTATTACATTGATTGATTTGTGGATATTGAAGAATCCTTGCATCCCTGGGATAAAGCCCACTTGGTCATGGTGTATGATCTTTTTAATGTGTTGTTGGATTCTGGTTGCTAGAATTTTGTTAAGGATTTTTGCATCTATGTTCATCAGTGATATTGGCCTGTAGTTTTCTTTTTTTGTGGGATCTTTGTCAGGTTTTGGTATTAGGGTGATGGTGGCCTCATAGAATGAGTTTGGAAGTTTACCTTCCTCTGTATTTTTCTGGAAGAGTTTGAGCAGGATAGGTGTTAGCTCTTCTCTAAATTTTTGGTAGAATTCAGCTGTGAAGCCGTCTGGACCTGGGCTTTTGTTTGCTGGAAGATTTTTGATTACAGTTTCAATTTCTGTGCTTGTGATGGGTCTGTTAAGATTTCCTATTTCTTCCTGGTCGAGTTTTGGAAAGTTATATTTTTCTAAGAATTTGTCCATTTCTTCCACGTTGTCCATTTTATTGGCATATAATTGTTGATAGTAGTCTCTTATGATCCTTTGTATTTCTGTGTTGTCTGTTGTGATCTCTCCATTTTAATTTCTAATTTTATTGATTTGATTTTTCTCCCTTTGTTTCTTGATGAGTCTGGCTAATGGTTTGTCAATTTTATTTATCCTTTCAAAGAACCAGCTTTCGGTTTTGTTGATTTTTGCTATGGTCTCTTTTGTTTCTTTTGCATTTATTTCTGCTCTAATTTTTAAGATTTCTTTCCTTCTACTAACCCTGGGGCTCTTCATTTCTTCCTTTTCTAGTTGCTTTAGGTGTAGAGTTAGGTTATTTATTTGACTTTTTTCTTGTTTCTTGAGGTGTGCCTGTATTGCTATGAACTTTCCCCTTAGGACTGCTTTTACCGTGTCCCACAGGTTTTGGGTTGTTGTGTTTTCATTTTCATTCGTTTCTATGCAAATTTTGATTTCTTTTTTGATTTCTTCTGTGATTTGTTGGTTATTCAGCAGCGTGTTGTTCAGCCTCCATATGTTGGAATTTTTAATACTTTTTCTCCTGTAATTGAGGTCTCATCTTACTGCATTGTGGTCAGAAAAGATGCTTGGAATGATTTCTATTTTTTTGAATTTACCAAGGCTAGCTTTATGGCCCAGGATGTGATCTATCCTGGAGAAGGTTCCATGTGCGCTTGAGAAAAAGGTGAAATTCATTGTTTTGGGATGAAATGTCCTATAGATATCAATTAGGTCTAACTGGTCTATTGTATCATTTAAAGTTTGTGTTTCCTTGTTAATTTTCTGTTTAGTTGATCTATCCATAAGTGTGAGTGGGGTATTAAAGTCTCCCACTATTATTGTATTATTGTTAATTTCTCCTTTCATACTTGTTAGCATTTGTCTTACATACTGAGGTGCTCCCATGTTGGGTGCCTATATATTTATAATTGTTATATCTTCTTCTTGTATTGATCCTTTGATCATTATGTAGTGACCTTCTTTGTCTCTCTTCACAGCCTTTGTTTTAAAGTCTATTTTATCTGATATGAGTATTGCTACTCCTGCTTTCTTTTGGTCCCTATTTGCATGGAAAATCTTTTTCTAGCCCTTCACTTTCAGTCTGTATGTGTCCCCTGTTTTGAGGTGGGTCTCTTGTAGACAACATATGTAGGGGTCTTGTTTTTGTATCCATTCAGCCAGTCTTTGTCTTTTGGTTGGGGCATTCAACCCATTTACGTTTAAGGTAATTACTGATAAGTATGATCCCATTACCATTTACTTTATTGTTTTGGGTTCGAACTTATACACCGTTTTTGTGTTTCCTGTCTAGAGAATATCCTTTAGTATTTGTTGGAGAGCTGGTTTGGTGGTGCAGAATTCTCTCAGCTTTTGCTTGTCTGAAAAGCTTTTGATTTCTCCTTCATATTTGAATGAAATCCTTGCTGGGTACAATAATCTGGGCTGTAGGTTATTTTCTTTCATCACTTTAAGTATGTCTTGCCATTCCCTCCTGGCTTGAAGAGTTTCTATTGAAAGATCAGCTGTTATCCTTATGGGAATTCCCTTGTGTGTTATTTGTTGTTTTGCCCTTGCTGCTTTTAATATTTGTTCTTTGTGTTTGATCTTTGTTAATTTGATTAATATGTGTCTTGGGGTGTTTCGCCTTGGGTTTATCCTGTTTGGGACTCTCTGGGTTTCTTGGACTTGGGTGATTATTTCCTTCCCCATTTTAGGGAAGTTTTCAACCATTATCTCCTCAAGTATTTTCTCATGGTCTTTCTTTTTGTCTTCTTCTTCTGGGACCCCTATGATTCGAATGTTGTAGCGTTTAATATTGTCCTGGAGGTCTCTGAGATTGTCCTCATTTCTTTTAATTCGTTTTTCTTTTATCCTCTCTGATTCATTTATTTCTACCATTCTATCTTCTAATTCACTAATCCTATCTTCTGCCTCTGTTATTCTACTATTTGTTGCCTCCAGAGTGTTTTTAATTTCATTTATTGCATTATTCATTTTATATTGACTCTCTTTTATTTCTTCTAGGTCCTTGTTAAACCTTTCTTGCATCTTCTCAATCTTAGCCTCCAAGCTATTTATCTGTGATTCCATTTTGATTTCAAGATTTTGGATCAATTTCACTATCATTATTCGGAATTCTTTATCAGGTAGATTCCCTATCTCTTCCTCTTTTGTTTGGTTTGGTGGGCTTTTATCCTGTTCCTTTATCTGCTGGGTATTCCTCTGTCTCTTCATCTTGTTTAAATTGCTGAGTTTGGGGTGTCCTTTCTATATTCTGGCAATTTGTGGAGTTCTCTTTATTGTGGCTTTTCCTCGCTGTGTGTGGGTTTGTACAGGTGGCTTGTCAAGGTTTCCTGGTTAGGGAAGCTTGTGTTGGTGTTCTGGTGGGTGTCCAGTAATGAGTTATGAGATGTCTATGGTTTTGGGGTGACTTTGGGCAGCTTGTATCTTGAAGCTCAGGGCTGTGCTCCTTTGTTGCTGGAGAATCTGCTTGGTATGTCTTGCCCTGGAACTTGTTAGCCCTTGTGTGGTGCTTGGTTTCAGTGTCGGTTTGGAGGCGTTTGATGAGCTCCTGTCAATTAATGTTCCTTGGAGTCAGGAGTTCCCTGGAGTCAGGGTTTGGACTTAAGCCTCCTGCTTCCAGTTATCGGTCTTATTTATACAGTAGTTTCAAAACTTCTCCTTCTATACAGCACCATTGATAAAACATCTACGTTAAAGATGAAAAGTTTCTCTACTGTGAGGGTCACTCAGAGAGGTTCACAGCGTTACATGGAGAAGAGAAGAGGTAGGAGGGAGTTAGAGGTGACCCAATTGAGATGAGGTGGAATCAATAGTGGAGAGAGTGGGGTAGCCAGTAGTCACTTCCTTATGTGCACTCCACAACTGGACCACTCAGAGATGTTCACGGAGTTATACAGAGAAGAGAAGAAGGAGGAAGGAGACAGAGGTGGCCAGAGGGATAAAAGAGGGGAATGAGAAGGAAGGAGACAGATCCAGCCAGTAATCAGTTCCCTAAGTGTTCTCCACCATCTGGAACACTCATAAACTCACAGAGTTGGGTAGAGTAGAGAGGGGTTAGGGAGGAGACACAGGTGACCTGGTGGAGAAAAAGGAGAGTCCAAAGGGAGAGAGAGCCGTCAAGCCAGTAATCTCACTCCCTAGTGAAAAATGGGTCCTGAACATTGGGTTCTTAAAGGTACAAAATTGGTAACAAATACATAAACGCAAAAATTAAAAATCTAGGGTAGAGTTTGGAATTTCAAAAATACGATGTTAAAGAAAAGAAGAAGGAAAAGAAAGAGATAAAAAACAAACAAAGAAAAACAAACAAGGTCACGAAAATTATAAAGAAAATACAGGTACAAAATTGATAACTAATACCAAAAAGCAAAAATTAAAACTCTAGAGTGGAGTTTGGAATTTCAAAAATACAATGTTAAAAAAAAGGAAGAAGAAACATAAAGAGAGAAAACAAACAAACAAAAACAATGTCGCAAAAATTATAAAGAAGATACAGGTACAAATTTGGTATCAAATACCAAAAAGCATAAATTAAAAATCTAGAGTAGAGTTTGGAATTTCAGATATACAATGTTATATAAAAGAAGAAGAGAATGAAACAGAAAAAAAAAAGTCACAGAAATTATAAAAAAAACTGTAGGTACAAAATTGATAACATATACCAAAAAGCTAAAATTAAAAAACTAGAGTAGAGTTTGGAATTTCAAAAATACAATGTTAAAGAAAAGAAGAAGAAGAAGAAAAAAAAAACAAGATCAAAAAATTATAAAATATATATATATGAAGTTCGCTGAAGAAGAAAAAAACAGGGTCTTTTTTTTTTTTTTTGCAAAGTAATAGGTTATAAAAGTGAAAATTAAAGGAACAATAGAGGACTTAAAAAAATTTTTTTAATTAAAAGAAAAAGAAAGAATGATCGTAAAAATAGTAAAAATATATCTAGGACTTTCTCTGATTTTGTTGTATGGTGGGTTCAGTTCATTTTTGGCTAGTTCCTTGGTCCGACTTATATTTCTGAAGATCTATAGGCCCCTTCCTATGTAGTCCGTAGTAACCACGGGGTTTTAATCTATTGCCTGTAGCTTCCAAGGCGTTTCCCTCTGTTATAACTTCTTCTGTTTGCTGGTCTCTTCAGTGTCTGGCTTCCGCCCTGACACAAAGGGGACGGTGGGGGAAACTTTTTTTTTTTTTTTTTAGGCTCACTTGTTCAGTCGCGCTGTGGGGAGGGAGGGAGGGATGCTGCAAACAAATAACACTGGCGTGTGCTCGCAGTGCCTCAGCCACACTGGGTCTGCCCCCACTCACAGCGCGTGTAGCCTCCCTGCCCACACTGCTCGGGCTCTAGGTTGTTCCGCCAAGAACAATCCGAGGCCGGCCCTGGGCTGCATGTACCTCCCAGGTCCAAGTCGCTCAGGTTCAGGCACTCGGGTAGTCCTCAGAGGTGCAGACTCTGTTGGGCCTGCATTTTGTGCTCTTCCCAGGTCCGTGCAGCTCAGGTGATGAGGTACTTGGCGAACGCCAATGCTGCGACTTATTGCCTCCCCGCCACTCAGTTATCTGGGTGTAAAACCGGCGCACCGTCTCAGGCAGATGTTGACCGTCCAGACCCCCAAGAAGTTTTAGTTAGCAAAGAAGCCTGCTTACAGTTTTATAGATAATGTCTCTCTGGGGCTGCGATTGTCCCCTTCCGGCTCTGGCTGCCTGTTACCGGAGGGGGAAGGTCTGCAGCCGGCTATCTCTGTTCAGTCCTTTGTTCCGTGCGCGGGCCTGGCGGTGTCTTAGGTTGGGGCTGGCTTTTCGCGTGGTAGATATCCCACAGTCTGGTTTGCTAGCCCAAATTATTTCGCTCAGATAGCGCTCAGGGTATTCAGGCCAGATTCTTACTCTCAGCGATGCAGCCCGCGCCGCGCCTCCCTGCCCAGTCCCCGCTTGCTAATGGCGTGTGCAGGCGTCTGCGCTGCTTCTCCGCTGGGGGAGTTACCGTAGGGCTCGCAATCTGCAAGTTTATTGTTTATTTTTTCTCCCTGTTATGTTGCCCTCTGTGCTTCCAAAGCTCGGCACAGATTCGGCAGTGAGAAGGTTTCCTGGTGTTTGGAAACTTCTCTCTTTTTAAGACTCCCTTCCCGGGACGGAACTCCGTCCCTCCCTCTCTTGTCTCTTTTTTTTTTTGTCTTTTATATTTTTTCCTACCTCCTTTCGAAGAGTTGGGTTGCTTTTCTGGGTGCCTGATGTCCTCTGCCGGCATTCAGAAGTTGTTTTGTGGAATTTACTCGACGTTTAAATGCTCTTTTGATGAATTTGTGGGGGAGAAAGTGTTCTCCCCGTCCTACTCCTCCGCCATCTTGGCTCCTCCCCCCGACAGGCGCATTTTTTAAAAATTGTTTGTTTGTCTTTGGCTGCGCTGGGTCTTTGCTGATGAGTGTCGGCTTTTCTCTGATTGCAGTGAACAGGGGCTACTCTCTAGTTGTGGTGCTCAGGCTTCTCATTGCAGTGGCTTCTGTTGCTGCAGAGCACAGGCTCTATGGCACACAGGCTTCAGTAGCTGCAGCACTTGGGTTCAATTGTTGTGGCTTCCAAGCTGTATACCACAGGCTCGGTAGTTGTAGTGCATGGGCTTAGTTGTTCCACAGCATGTGGAATCTTCCTGGATCAGGGATCAAACCTGTGTCTCCTGCACTGGCAGGCGTATTCTTTACCACTGGACCACCAGGGAAGCCCTGCTGCTGCTGCTAAGTCACTTCAGTCGTGTCTGACTCTGTGTGACCCCATAGACGGCAGCCTACCAGGCTCCCCGGTCCCTGGGATTCTCCAGGCAAGAACACTGGAGTGGGTTGCCATTTCCTTCGATGCATGAAAGTGAAAAGTGAAAGTGAAGTCGCTCAGTCATGTCTGACTCTTAGTGACCCCATGGACTGCAGCCTACCAGGCTCCTCCGCCCATGGGATTTTCCAGGCAAGAGTACTGGAGTGGGGTGCCATTGCCTTCTCCAAGGGAAGCCCTAGAAGGGCACATTTTTGAGTGCCATACCCAACCTTCTGAATTCAATGCTCTGATATAATTGAATCACTTTGCTGTACAGAGCAGCCTGGTGGGCTGCCATCTATGGGGTCACACAGAGTCGGACACAACTGAAGCAACTTAGCGGCAGCAGCTGTACGCCTGAAACTGACACAACTTTGTAAATCGACTATATTCCAATAAAACTTTTAAAATATAAAATTAAAATTAAAAAAGTAAATTCATATAGAAAGAGTTAGAATGAAGATAAATTAACGAACAAAGGAAAATACTGAAGTTTCTAAAGAAAAATGTTTTTAAGTGAATATTGAATGGAGCACCATTCACAACTCAAGTAATGGATGAAATCTCATGTGAACTAATAGACAAAACTGCACACTAGTGCCTTTCAGTGATTTGTTTTTTATCACAATACAACTGAAAATGAAGAACTACAATTCAATTAAAGGAAAATACATTGACTCTATTGTGTAAAAATTGGAAAGATTGGTTATTAAAGTCTAAAAAGAGATTATGAAATCTGTATATACTGATCACAGTCACAATACATCACTGAGAATAGATTAGATTTTGCTGGGTAAAATACAGACAACAAAAATTAAGAAAACATCAATGTATCTAAAGATGAAATATCTCTAATTGTTTGAATGTTACAACATCTTGTTGTTGTTGTTGTTGTTGTTAAGTCACCCAGTCATGTCTGACTCTTTTTGACCCCATGGACTGCAGCACACCAGGCCTCCCTGTCCCTCACCGTCTCCCAAAGTTTGCCCAAGTTCATGTCCATTTCATTGGTGATGCCACCCATCCATCTCATCTTCTGATGCCCTCTTCTCCTTCTGCCCTCAATCTTTCCCAGCATCAGGGACTTTTCCAATGAGTCGGCTGTTCACATCAGATGACCAAAATATGGGAGCTTCATCTCCAGCATCAGTTCTTCTAATGAGTATTCAGAATTGATTTTTCTTAAGACTGACTAGTTTGATCTTCTTGCTGTCCAAGAGACTTTCAGGAATCTTCTCCAGCACCGCAGTTTGAAGGCATCAATTCTTTGGCGCTCTGCCTTCTTTACCATCCAGCTCTCACAACCATATGTGGCCACTGGGAAGATCATAGCCTTGATTATACGGACCTTTGTCAACAGAGTAATGTCTTTGCTTTTCAACACCCTGTCTAGATTTGTCATAGCTTTCCCGCCAAAAAACAATTGTCTTCTGGTTTCATGGCTGCAGCCATCATCCGCAGTGATTTTAGAGCCCAGGAAGGGGAAATCTGTCACTACTTCTACCTTTTCCTCTTCTATTTGCCATGAAGTAATGCAGCTGGATGCCATGATCTTAGATTTTTAATATTTAGCTTTAAACCAGCTTTTTCACCCTCCTTCTTCACCTTCATCAAGAGGCTGTTTAGTTCCTCTTCACTTTCTGCCATTAGAGTGGTATCATCTGCATATCTTGATTCCAGCTTGTAACTCATCCAACCTGGCATTTCTCATGATGTGCTCAGTGTATAGGTTAAACAAACAGGGTGACAACAGACAGCCCTGTCTTACTCCTTTCTCAATCTTGAACCAATCAGTTGTTCCATACAGGGTTATAACTGTTGCTTCTTGACCTGCATACAGGTTTCTTAGGAGACAGATAAGATGGTCTGGTATTCCCATCTCTTTAAGAGCTTTTCACAGTTTGTTATGATACACACAGTCAAAGGCTATAGTGAAACAGAATAGATGTTTTTCTGAAATTCCCTTGCTTTCTCTATGATCCTCCAAATGTTGGCAATTTGATCTCTGATATCTTAATTGTTTATAAATATATTATTTGGCCAATATGTAAAATAGGTTTCTACACTTAAAATTGGAATCAGGCTTTCTGATTTTATAAATTAAATAGAGATGCCTTTGTATGTAACATTAATAAGGAATAGATTGGGAGTTTGGGATTAACAGGTTCACATTGCTATATTTAAAATATAATGCCTTCCCACGAAAAAATAAATAAATAAAACAAAATTCCGTGTCCACCCCCCCTCCCCCAGCAAACAATAGGAAGGAAGCCTGGAATTAATTAGGAAATGAATGTTTATATGTGAAATGCAGGTGTATATGAATGGGTGGATAGAATACATGGCGTACACTTGGCCTAAGAAGGTCAAGGATTATCCATCATGAAATTCTCTCTTGTACTGCTGTGGTCTTTAAGGATTTGTACAGCCCAGGGATCAGAATGGCACCAAAAATATTTGTCTAATGAGGAATTTGGTTATTGATCCCCAGGGGTATAGCTATAGTTAGCCGTCAGCCTGTGATATGAAACAGCCCTTGCCTTCCTAGGAAAGGCACACCTGAACCAGCTTTCAGAGGTGATCCTTCTTGACTAGGAGTTCAAGGTCTCACATGCTCTGTCTGCCCTTCCTGAGGACAGTTCGTCTGTCTCCAATATCCGAGCATCATGTCATGTCAAGCACTGTTACACACTGATGCCAGTCAGGTAAAGTCCCTTAGTTAATGATTTGGGGATTTTTTTTTTTGGTAACAGGAAAAGGTGTTTTACTAAAAATTTTTCTAAGGGACACAATGAGCAGAGTCCAAGCATGTAATGGTCAGAATGAAGTGTCCTATGAGATTCCAGACAACCTGTCTTTTTGTTGACAAGTTTGTACCAATGCTCACCCAGTTCTCAATCTGCTGGTCTTCTATTTCCTCTAAAAATGGAAGAAGTCTTTATATACTCTTTATTCTCCTAAGCAGAAATATGTCTTTCTCAAACCTGATGCCTCACAAAACTTTCTGACATTTGCTTGAATGCCGTGGTGGTTGTGGGGAAGAGATTTGGTCAGTTTTTCCTTTATTTCCCTTTCTGGTTCTTCAAATACCACTGCACAGAAGTTCGTTTGCTTTATTGCTGTACTTGGACTGCAAAGACACAAGGGATAAGTAGAGACACATGGAGCCTTAGCTGGCTGTCCTCCTAGAAAACCTGTATCTATAAAATTTGCAAGAATGTGATACATGGACAGCAAAGATAGTATAACACCTTTTAAAAAATATAACAATCCTTAAACTCCTTTGAAACTTTAAAATGGTGACATTCTGTTCCCAACTTCAGGTCTTAAATATAATGTAAGAAAATAATACACATACAAAAGGCATCCATTTTGTATCCCCTTCAGATCTTATTCCCTCCTCCTGAGAGTCAAAATCATCTTGAATGTGATAGTGTTCCCCCTTGCATTGTTTTATATTGTGCATGTGTTCACAAACATATGTAAGACAAATGTATTAACCATAACACCTATGAGTTAGGAAACAGAGAAATAAAGTATGATGTAATAATATAGTCTTAAAATCTGCCTGCAATGTGGGAGACTTGGTTTTGATCACTGGTTGGGAAGATCCCCTGGAGGAGGAAATGGCAACCCACTCCAATATTCTTGCTTTGAGAATCCCCATGGACACAGGAGCCTGAGGGACTACAGTCCATGGGGTTTCAAAGAGTTGGCCACGACTGCATGACTGAGCACACACACAACAACATAGTGAAATACTCTCTGGTAATTAAAATTAATGAAAAGCGATTAAAAATATCAACAACAAAGAGAAGGTAAATTACACAAGAACACCAATTGTAAATGACATATACTAGGAGAAGGCAATGGCAGCCCACTCCAGTACTCTTGCCTGGAAAACCCCATGGATGGAGGAGCCTGGTAGGCTGCAGTCCATGGGGTCGCTAAGAGTCGGACATGACTGAGCGACTTCACTTTCACTTTTCACTTTCATGCATTGGAGAAGGAAATGGCAACCCACTCTAGTGTTCTTGCCTGGAGAATCCCAGGGATGCGGGAGCCTGGTGGGCTGCCGTCTATGGGGTCGCACAGAGTCGGACACGACTGAAATGACTTAGCAGCAGCAGCATGTGGTCCTAACTATATAAAACTTCAAAATGCAGTACAATGCAATTGTTCACAAAACAATAAACCTGCTTACAGTAAAAATTGTTGAAGAATAATGTATAATGTAATTCATTTAGTGGTTCTCTTGAGAAAGGAAAAGCATCAAGATTTTCTAACACATGATATGGGGACTCCATATACGTCTGTGTTATTTATTGCAATAAAACACCTAGAATGAGGACTGTGATGTGTGGGAATTTGGTACTTTTCACAAGATGGGAATGCTGCTTGTACTTATTTCTGTATTTATTTGCTTGAATAATCCTCCAGGTTTATATTTGTTGTGGATTATTACTTGTAAGTGTTCAATATATATTTTAAATTTTCTAAAATTGTAGGCTTTGTCATTAAAAAATTTATCTTACCATTTTCATAATTGGTACTGATTTGAGTATCTGATTTATTTTATCATTTATTTCAATTTCTATCTATTTCATCATGTGTCCATGGCCAATGAACATGGATATCATCAATATTTCCTTCATATCTTTTCTATGTGATAATGATTTCTAACTAGATTTTAAGCTCATAACACATCTCTGAAATTTTCAGTTGCCATGGAACAATATTCATTCCCCCTTTCTATTGTATTCTTTTAATCTGATCACGGCTTCCTTCCTAGGAGTGTAATGAGACAGGTGCCTTTGTTCATGAAGAAAATTTTAAAATAGGATAGGTGAGTACAAAGGTCTCATATGCTGAGTATTATGCTGATGGCTCTTTATTCATTTCTCATCATTTCAATATTCCATAATATTTTATAATAGCTCCCACTAAACAAATGAGTACATTGAAGTTTCTTACACAGTTGAACAATTTTTGAATTCTCAAAGAAAGTACTGGTCCTGGATTAAGTTCATAGTATTTGAGCCTAAATAATATACCAGCTAATAAGGACTGACATAGCCACATCTGTCTCCCCCAACTGCGGAAGACTATTGTTTTATAATCCTGTAGGGTGCCTGAATATATATGTTGTTGTTCAGTCACTCAGTCGTATCCAACTCTTTGTGATCCCATGGACTGCAGCACTCCAAGCTTCCCTGTCCTTCACCATCTCCTGGAATTTGCTCATGTCCATTGAGTCAGTGATGCTATCTGACCATCTCATCCTCTGCCATCCTCTTCTCCTTTTGCCCTCAATCTTTCCCAGCATCAGGATCTTTTCCAACCAGTTGACTCCATCAGATGACCAAAGTATTGGAGCTTCAGCTTCAGCATCAGAGCTTCCAATGAATATTTAGTGTTGATTTTCGTTAGGACTCACTGGTTTGATCTCCCTGCTGTCCAGGGGACTCTTAAGAGTCTTCTCCAGCACCACAGTTTGAAGGCATCAATTCTTTGGTGCTCAGCTATACAATTTTTATTTTGCCTTCACTGGGTCTTTGCTGCAGTGCTGGACTCTTTGTTGCTAGTTGTGGCATGTGGGCTTTTCCCTGTGGTGCACAAACTTTGCTTGTTGCAACAGGAGCCTCTAGAGGCTTTGGGCTCAGGAGTTATGGTGCACAGGCTTAGTTGCCGCATGGCATGATGTATCTTAGTTCCAAGACCAGGGATGGAACCCACCTTGCCTACATTAGGAGGTAGATCACTAGGGAAGTTTCAATGCCTGAATATTTTTGAAGTGTCATATATCTGTCTTATCTTGTAGTTTCCTGTCTTCTAAGGACCAAAAATTGTTGCTCTGCAGGCATGCTGTCTCTTCAGTTGTGTCTGACTCTTTGTGACCCTATGCACTGTAGCCCACCAGGCTCCTCTGTCCATGGGATTTCCCAGGCAAGAATATTGGAGTGGCTTGCCATTTCCTCTTCCAAGGGATCTTCCCAATCCAGAGATCAAACCCGCGTCTCCTACAGCTCCTGCTTTGGCAGGCAGATTCTTAACCACTGAGCCAACTGGGAAGCCCAAATCTTTGCTATTTTAATCTATTTTTTGAAGCTTATGCATTTAATTCTCTCTCATCTAGCTTTTTTTTTTTTTTTTAATGATATCTCACCTATCATCTTAGGGGAAGAAATCCCCCTAGGATGAAACACAGAATGTGATATTTGTCCAGCTTCTGTTAGAATTAATTGCTAATGCAGATGAGTTGCATATCATGAAGGAATCTACATGACATTTTCTTTTTTAAAGTGAAAATTGACACAATAAAACATCAAACTCAAACATAATCAACATCTTTTCTAAAAGTATTCTATTTTGTTACTATTGTAAATGAATCTTACTTTTGACATTTATAAACTACCAGAAATAAAGATCTGGTTTTATGAAAAGGTCAAGTAAAAAATTGTTATGGGTGAGGATATATGTCATTTCTAGTCTTTGCTCAGGTGCAGAGCATATACCTGTATAGATGCCGTGACCTGTTACACAATACTTCATGGGTAGAGACGAACATATATTATAGGCAGGAGAAAAGATCTGGCATGTTTTCAAGATGAAAATATTAAACTGTTAAAGGGAAATTATAAAATCTGAGTGTTGGTTTGGGAATGCTAATTCTATACTATCCAGAGTCAACTCAGTGGTGAGAAGATCTGAGCTCAGACTTAATATTTTCTATCCACTGTGTATTTCGTAACCTTGATATAACCTCATCTTACCTAAGTGTTCGCATGGATGAATAGAGATATATTATAACTCAGATATGATAAATGTAACTTAGATCTGATAACCCATCTATAATCTGATAAGCCCCTCAAGTCATTTTGAGGTATGTTAAGTTCGGGGCACCACACTCCACAAGACAGATTAGATATATGCATTCTCATCTTTCTGCGTGTTTGAGGCAAGAAATGATTCTGAAGGAAATGTCACATTTTATTCTTTATTTCAGTCTCAGCATTTGGCACAAGGTGTGAAAAAGTGTTCAGTTCAGTTCAGTTCAGTCACTCAGTAGTGTCCGACTCTTTGTGAACCCATGAATCGCAGCACACCAGGCCTCCCTGTCCATCACCAACTCCTGGAGTTCACTCAGACTTACGTCCATCGAGTCGGTGATGCAATCCAGCCATCTCATCCTCTGTCGTCCCCTTCTCCTCCTTCCCCCAATCCCTCCCAGCATCAGAGTCTTTTCCAATGAGTCAACTCTTCGCATGAAGTGGCCAAAGTACTGGAGTTTCAGCCTTAGCATCATTCCTTCCAAAGAAATCCCAGGGCTGTTGGTGATCAATAAAAATAAAAGTCAACAAAGTGTGAAATGTGATGATGGAGGGGAAAATTAGCAAAGGGAAATATTTAAATGATCTCTTGGATTTACAATATACATAAAATTTTATTTCTTTATGTTCAAATTTAAGCACTGTTTTTTCAAACTTTATCATATATCAAATTCATCTGGTGGGTTTGTTGAAACTTGAATTTCTGGCCCTTGCCCCTAGAGTTTATCAGCAGTAAACCTACAGTGATACCAAGAATTTGCAGTTCTAATCAGTTCCCAAGGGCTGCTGCTGCTCACCTGGGGACCCTTCATTTTATTTTATTTTCACTCCATTTTTCCTTCAGATTCATCAACAATATGGAAACCAGAAATCAAACAGATGTTTCCAATTTTTATCTCCTGGGATTGACAGATGATCCAGAACTACAGCTCCACATCTTCCTGTTTCTGTCCATGTACCTGATCACTCTCCTGGGAAACCTGCTCATCATCCTGGCTGTCAGCTGTGACCCCCACATCCACACCCCCATGTACTTCTTCCTCTCCAACCTGTCCTTTACTGACATCTGCATGAGCACAGCCACGATCCCCAAAATGCTGGTCAACATCCAAGCACAAAATCAGAGCATCACATATTCAGGCTGCCTCACCCAGATGTGCTTCGTCATGGTTTTTGCCTTTCTGGAAAATTTTCTCCTTACTGTCATGGCTTATGACCGTTATGTGGCCATTTGTCACCCTTTAAGATACTCAATTATCATGAACCCACAAACCTGTGGCCTGCTGATTATATTCTCACTGTTGCTAAGCATTCTGAATGCTCTGCTCCTCAGTCTGACAGCATTGCGGCTGTCCTTTTGTAAGAACCTGGAAATCCCTCACTTTTTCTGTGAACTTGCTCAGGTTGTCAAGCTAACATGTTCTGATACCCACATCAATGACCTTTTGTTATATTTGGTGGGTAGCATATTTGGTGTCGTTCCCCTCTCTGGCATCATTTTCTCTTATACTCAAATTGTCTCCTCTGTTTTGAGAATGCCATCAGCGGGTGCAAAGCTGAAAGCTTTTTCCACCTGTGGGTCTCACTTGTCAGTTGTTTCCTTATTCTATGGGACAGGTTTTGGAGTTTATATAAGTTCTATCCTGACTGGCTCATCCAGGAAGACTGCAGTGGCTTCAGTTATGTACATTGTGGTTTCTCAGATGATGAACCCTTTTATCTACAGCCTGAGAAACAGGGACATGAAGGGAGCCTTGAGAAAACTCATCAATGGGACATCTTCTTTTCTGTGGTTGTGCCATCTACCTTAGCCTTGTGTTTATAGAACGAGGCAAAATAATAGTTAATAGATATATGTAGAATATTCCATTTGTAAGTGGCAGAATATACATTTTTTTCAAGTGTGCATGGACATTCTGTAGCATAGATCATATGTGGATCATTGATATCCAACAAAAGAGGCAAGAATATGTAATGGGTAATTGAATATATGTATATAAATGAGTTATATATAAATAATACATATAAGAAAACTCCTGCAATAAAGGAGACCCAGGTTCAATCCCTGGGTCAGGAAGATCCCCTGGAGAAGGAAATGGCAACCCACTCCAGTATTCTTGCCTGGGAAATCCCATGAACAGAGGCACATGGTGAGCTACAGTGCATGGGGTCACAAAGAGTCAGACACAACTGAGAGACTAACAATTTCACACTTTCATGTATATATATTGCATGTATATATACATGCAATATATATTGTATGTATATATATTGCATATATATATATGCAATATTACTCAGCCATAGACAGGAATGAAATATTGCCATTTGCTACAGCATGAATGGACTTGGGGGTTACTATAATAGTGAAATTAGTCACAGAGAGAAAGACAAATAAAGTATGCTATCACTTACATGTGAAATCTAAAAAATAAAATGCATGAGTGGATGTAACAAAATTAAACAGACTCACAGATATTGAGAACCACCCAGTTGTTACTAGTGGGAAGAAGAAGGTAGGAGAGGCAAGAAATTGGCAAGGGCTTAAAAGGTACAAACTACTATGTATAAAATAAATTAGCTACAGGGATGTATTGTATTGTAAATGTAGCCAATATTTGATAATTCACTTCATTGTACAGCAGAAACCAACACAACACATACCCCCATAAAATATATAATAACTTTAAATGCAGATTAATTTATAAAAATTTTGAATGACTACATTGTACATCTGAAACTAATCTAATAATGTAAATCATTTACACCTCAGAAAAGATAAATAAACACTAGGGGTGCAATGTACAACATGATGACACAGTTAACACTGACGTACGATATATAGGAAAGTAGTTAATCTTGAAAGTAAGAAAATGTATTTTCCTTCTTTTTTCTGTCTTTTTATTGTATCTCTTGATTATGACTGTTAGCTGAACTTGTTGTGATAATCACTTCATAATATATGTAAATCAAATTATCTGCTGTATACCTCAAACTTATGCAATGATGTGTGTTAATTATTTCTCAATAAACTAAGAAAAAGGAAATATACAATGAAATTATTGTGGCAAAATTGGAAAAGGTGGATATGAACTCTGAAAAGGAATTAACTACCTATGTTGATTGAAACAAAGCTGTCCAAACAGAAGTGGAAAGAAGTAGATGGTGTGCAGCTACCTTGCCTCAGAGGGTCAGACATTGGCCATCGTGAACTCATCCATTCTAGAGTCTTGATCTGGAAGGTCCAGGGATCAGCATGACACTAAAATAGCTTGTCTAATGAGGAGCTTTAGTTATTGATCCCCAGGGATGCAGAGATTGCAAGAGTCTCCCTGTGACCACCTCACTCAACAGTCCTTGCTCAGTAAGGAAGAAGGACACGTGAACCTCCTTCCAGAGATGATCTTTCTTGACCTGGAGCCCGTTGCCTCAATCAGTTTGTCTGGTCCTTCTAAGGACAGATCTGCCTTCAAGATCCATGGGAGATATATCAAGCACCATACTTCAGTGATGTCAGCCAGGTAACACAAAGTCTCTTTAATATTGTTACACTATAATTTCTTACAGTAGAAGCAGTGAGGAGAGACATAAGATTAAAACCAAGACCCTCGTGACCCCCAACAAACTCTGACTCTGTTTTTGACATGTTCACATATATGTTTGTATGAATTCTCACCAAGGACTTTTTCCACTGGGATCATACACTCTCTCTATAATGGCAGGACCCATTTTTCTCCTGAGTAGAAATCCTCCCCCTCACAAACATGGGTGCTATAAAATGTTCAGATGTTTACTTTAAATCTTGTGCTGGTGGTGAAGGGGTCTGTACAATGTATTAGTTTGCTGTGCTGTGTGCTTAGTCACTTAGTCATGTCTGACTCTTTGTGACCCCATGGACTGCAGCCCACCAGGCTCCTCTGTCTATGGGAATTCTCCAGGCAAAAATACTGGAGTGGGTTGCCATGCCCTTCTCCAGGGGGTCTTCCCAATCCAGGGACTGAACCCAGGTCTCCCAGGCATTCTTTACCATCTGAGCCCCCAGGAAGCTAGTGCTGCCATAGCAGAGTAGCACAGACTGGGTGGCTTAATAACAAAGTTATTGTCACAGTTCTGGAGATTGGAAGCCTAGATGAAGGTGTCAGCAAGACTGGTTTCTTTTGAGGCCATTTTTCTTGGCTTGTAGCTGGCCATATTCTCTTCATGTGGTCTTTCCTCTGTATGCATGTATGCAAATCTCTCATTGGATTAAGGTTCACCTTAATGATTCCATTTTAACCAAATTACCTCTTCAAAGATCTTATCTCAAATACAGTCATATTCTAAATATTAGGATATCAGTATATGAATGAAATTAAATTAAAATACACTTGCTTCTTGGAGGGAAAGCTATGACAAACCTAGACAGCATAATAAAAAGCAAAGACATCACTTTGCTGACAAAATTCCACATAGTCAAACCTATGGTCTTTCCAGTAGTCTTGTACAGATGTGAAACTTGGATTATAAAGAAGGCTGAGTATGGAAAGATTGAAGCTTTTGATTTGTGGTGCTGGAGAAGACTCTTGAGAGACCTTTGGACTGCAAGGAGATCAAACCAGTGTATCCTAAAGGAAATCAACCCTGAGTACTCCTTGGAAGGATGGATGCTGAAGCTCCAACACTTTGGCCACCTGATACAAACAGTCAACTCATTGGAAAAGACCCTGATGCTAGAAAAGCTCAGTTCAGTCATTCATGTCAGACTCTTTGCGACCCTGTGTACTGCAGCACATCAGGCTTCCCTGTCCATCACCAACTCCTGGAGCTTGCTCAAACGCATGTCCATTGAGTCGGTGATGTCATCCAACCATCTCATCCTCTGTCATCTCCTTCTTGTCCTGCCTTCAACCTTTCCCAGCATCAGGGTCTTTTCTAATGAGTCATTGATTCTTTGCATCAGGTGGCCAAAGTACTGGAGCTTCAATTTTCAGCATCAGTCCTTCCAATGAATATTAAGGGTTGATTTCCTTTAGAACTGACTGGCTTGATCTCCCTGCAGTCCAAGGGACTCTCAAGAGTCTTCTCCAACACCACAGTTCAAAAGCGTCAATTCTTCAGTGCTCAGCTTTCTTTATGGTACAACTCTCACATCTATACATGACTAGTGGAAAAAGCATAGTTTAGATTATACAGACCTCTGTCAGCAGAGTACTGTCTCTGCTTTTTAATATGCTGTCTAGGTTGGTCATAGCTTTTCTTCCAAGGAGTAAACATCTTTAAATTTCATGGCTGAAGTCACCATTTGCAGTGATTTTGGAGCCCAAGAAAATAAAGTCTGTCACTGTTTCTGAGGAGGTCTTACAAATAGCTGAGAAAAGAAGAGAAGCTAAAGGCAAAGGAGAAAAGGAAAGGTATACCCATTTAAATGCAGATTTCCAAAGAATAGCAAGGAGAGATAAGAAAGCCTTCCTCAATGATCAGTGCAAAGAAATAGAGGAAAACAATAGAATGGGAGATCTCTTCAAGAAAATTAAAGATACAAAGGGAACATTTCATGCAAAGATGGGCACAATAAAGGAAGAAACAGTGTGGGACTAACAGAAACAGAAGCTATTAAGAAGAGGTGGCAAGAATACACAGAAGAACTATACAAAAAAGATCTTCATGACCCAGAAACCACAATGGTGTGATCACTCATCTAGAGCCAGACATCCTGGAATGCAAAGTCATAGGAAGCATCACTACAAACAAAGCTACTGGAGGTGATGGAATTCCAGTTGAGCTATGTCAAATCTTGAAAGATGATGCTGTTAAAGTGCTGCACTCAATATGCCAGCAAATCTGGAAAACTCAGCAGTGGTCACAGGACTGGAAAAAGCCGGTTTTCATTCCAATCCCAAAGAAAGGCAATGCCAAGAATGTTCAAACTACCTCACAATTGCACTCATCTCACACACTAGCAAAGTAATGCTCAAAATTCTCCAAGTGAGTCTTCAACAGTATGTGAACCATGAACTTCCAGATGTTTAAGCTGTATTTAGAAAAGGCAGTGGAACCAGAGATCAAATTGTCAACATCTGTTGTATCATCAAAAAATCAAGAAAGCTCCAGAAAAAAACATATACTTCTGCTTTATTGACTATGCCAAAGCCTTTGACTGTGTGAATCACCACAAACTGTGGAAAATTCTGAAAGAGATGGGAATACCAGACCTCCTTACCTGCCTTCTGAGAAATCTGTATGCAGGTCAAGAAGCAACAGTTAAAACTGGACATGGAACAACAGACTGGCTGCAAATAGGGCAAGAAGTATGTCAAGGCTGTATACTGTCACCCTGCTTATTTAACTTATATGCAGAGTACATCATGCAAAATGCCAGGCTGGTTGAAGCACAAGCTGGAATCAAGATTGCCTGGAGAAATAACAATAACCTCAGACACGCAGATGGCAGAAAGTGAAGAAGAACTAAAGAGTCTCTTGATGAAAGTGAAAGAGGAGAGTGAAAAAGCTGGCTTAAAACTGAACATTCAAAAAAGGAAGATCATGGCATCCTGTCCCATCACTTCATGGCAAATAGATGGGGAAACAATGGAAACAGTGAGAGACGTTATTTTGGGGGGCTCCCAAATCACTGCAGATGGTGACTGCAGCCATGAAATTAAAAGATGCTTGCTCTTTGGAAGAAAAGCTATGACAAACATAGATAGCATGTTAAAAAACAGAGACATTTGGATCGCAGCGAGTTGCCAGTCCAGGTTCGATGCGCGATACTGGATGCTTGGGGCTAGTGCACTGGGACGACCCAGAGGGATGGTATGGGGAGGGAGGAGGGAGGAGGGTTCAGGATGGGGAACACATGTATACCTGTGGCGGATTCATTTTTATATTTGGCAAAACTAATACAATTATGTAAAGTTTAAAAATAAAATAAAATTAAAAAAAAAAAACAAAAACAGAGACATTACTTTGCCAACAAAGGTCCATCTAGTCAAAGCTATGGTTTTTCCAGTAGTCATGTATGGATGTGAGAGTTGGATTATAAAGAAAGCTGAGCAACAAATAATTGACACTTTTGAACTGTAGTGTTGGAGAAGACTCTTGAGAGTCCCTTGGACTGCAAGGAGATCCAACTACTCAATCCTAAAGGAATTCATTCCTGAATATTCATTGGAAAGACTGATGCTGAAGCTGAATCTCCAATGCTTTGGCCACTTGATGTGAAGAACTGACTCATTGGAAAAGACCCTGATGCTGGGAACGACTGAAGGCAGGACAACAACGGGATGACAGAGGATGGGATGGTTGGATGGCATCACTGACTCAATGGACTTGAGTTTGAGAAGTCTCCAGGAGTTGGTGATGGATAGGGAAGCCTGGTGTGCTGTAGTCCATGTGGTTGCAAAGAGTTGGACATGATTTGAGTGACTGAACTGAAGTGAACTGAACTGTTTCCATTATTTCGCCATCTATTTGCCATGAAGTTATGGGACTGGATGCCATGATCTTCCTTTTTTGAATGCTGAGTTTTAAGCCAGGTTTTTCACTCTCCTCTTTCACTTTCATCAAAAGGCTCTTTAGTTCCGTTTCTCTTCCTGCCATAAGGGTGGTGTCATCTGCATAACTGAGGTTATTGATACTTCTCCCAGCAAACCTGATTCCAGCTTGTGTTTCATCCAGCCCAGCATTTCTCATGATATATTCTGCATGAAAATTAAATAAGCAGGGTGACAATATACAGTCTTGATGTACTCCTTTTCCAATTTGGAACCAGTTCGTTGTTCCATGTCCGGTTCTAACTGTTGCTTCTTGACCTGCATACAGATTTCTCAAGAGGAAACATTCCCATTACTCAATGAGGATACTAGGTTACTCATTTAGTTGGACAAGTTTCTGTTTTCATAAAACAAGTAGTAGAGTCTGAGTCCATTAATTAACTCCATTAATTAATTAACTCCACTAATTTCAGAGTTCTGAGTCTAAGTACTCTTCCAAGCAATAAGGGCTGTCAAGACCACATTTGTCTGCCTCCCCAACCCCCGTGGCCCCCCACCCCCAGAGACTGAGAGGCCTTCCCTGGTGACTCAGATTCTGCCTGCAGTGTAGGAGAACCTGGGCTCTCAAGATCCCTGAAGAAAGTATATGGCTATCCACTCAGTATTCTTGCCTGGAGAATTCCATGGACTGAGAAGCCTGGAGGACTACAGTCCATGGGGTCACAAAGAGTCAGACATGACTAAGCCACTAACAATAACTAACTAACTAGGAGAGGGAGAACCTCTGCTTACAGGGACACTCCTTCTAGGATGTTTGACATTTAGTGTTATCTTGTAGTATTCTTGTTATCTTCTAAATACTAGCAAATTATTGCTATTTTCATCTGGATGTTTTAGGAGCCTATGTATTCAGTTTTTTCCTTTCACTCATACTCAGCTTTAAAAAAAAAAAATCATATGCCAGTTACCAGCTTAAGGGATGAAATTCCTTCATAATTTTATTCATAATTATGAATAAATAAACAGAATTTGTAATTTTATTCTTATATTTCTTTTTGTTTGAAGTTGTATAATAATTAAGAAGAAATGCAGCAATGTCTTCTTCATTTTAGGGGCTTTGCAGGTGGTGCAGTGATAAAGAATCTGCCTTTCAACACAGGAGATGCTGGAAATGTGGATTTGATCCCTGGGTTGGGAAGATCCCCTGGAGAAGGGAATGTCTACCCACTCAGTAGTCTTGCCTGGAGAATTCCATGGAGAGAAGAGCCTGGCGGGCTACAGTTCATGAGGTCTCGAGGGATCAGACATGATTGAGCACACACATTTCTTTTTTTTTTAATATAAATTTATTTATTTTAATTGGAGGTTAATTACTTTATAATATTGTATTGGTTTTGCCATACATCAACATGAATCTGCCACAGGTATACACATGTTCCCCATCCCAAACCCCCCCTCCCACCTCCCTCCCTGTATCCTCCCTCTGGGTCATCTCAGTGCACCAGCCCCAAGCATCCAGTATCATGCATCAAACCTGGACTGGCAACTCGTTTCATATATGATATTATACATGTTTCAATGTTATTCTTCCAAATCACCCCACCCTCTCCCTCTCCCACAGAGTCCAAAAGACTGTTCTATACATCTGTGTCTCTTTTGCTGTCTCATATACAGGGTTATCGTTACCATCTTTCTAAATTCCATATATATGTGTTAGTATACTGTATTGGTGTTTTTCTTTCTGGCTTACTTCACTCTGTATAATAGGCTCCAGTTTCATCCACCTCATTAGAACTGATTCAAATGTATTCTTTTTTAATATCTGAGTAATACTCCATTGTGTATATGTACCACAGCTTTCTTATCCATTCATCTGCTGATGGACATCTAGGTTGCTTCCATGTCCTGGCTATTATAAACAGTGCTGTGGTGAATATTGGGGTACATGTGTCTCTTTCAATTCTGGTTTCCTTGGTGTGTATGCCCAGCAGTGGGATTTCTAGGTCATAAGGCAGTTCTATTTCCAGTTTTTAAAGGAATCTCCACACTGTTCTCCATAGTGGCTGTACTAGTTTGCATTCCCACCAACAGTGTAAGAGGGTTCCCTTTTTTCCACACCCTCTCCAGCATTTATTGCTGTAGACTTTTGGATCCAGCCATTCTGACTGGCATGAAATGATACCTCATTGTGGTTTTGATTTGCATTTCTCTGATAATGAGTGATGATGAGCATCTTTTCATGTGTTTGTTAGCCATCTGTATGTCATCTTTGGAGAAATGTCTATTTAGTTCTTTGGCCCAGAAGAAGTAAAACTCTCACTGTTTGCAGATGACATGATCCTCTACATAGAAAACCCTAAAGACTCCACCAGAAAATTACTAGAGCTAATCAATGAATATAGTAAAGTTGTACAATATAAATAAACACACAGAAATCCCTTGCATTCCTATACACTAATAATGAGAAAATAGGAAGAGAAATTAAGGAAACAATTCCATTCACCATTGCAACAAAAAGAATAAAATACTTAGGAATATATCTACCTAAAGAAACTAAAGATCTATATATAGAAAACTATAAAACACTGGTGAAAGAAATCAAAGAGGACAATAATAGATGGAGAAATATACCATGTTCATGGATCGGAAGAATCAATATAGTGAAAATCAGTATACTACCCAAAGCAATTTATAGATTCAAAGCAATCCCTATCAAGCTACCAACGGTATTCTTCACAGAGCTAGAACAAATAATTTCACAATTTGTATGGAAACACAAAAAACCTCAAATAGCCAAAGCAATCTTGAGAAAGAAGAATGGAACTGGAGAAATCAACCTGCCTGACTTCAGGCTCTACTACAAAGCCAGAGCCATCAAGACAGTATGGTACTGGAACAAAGACAGAAATATAGATCAATGGAACAAAATAGAAAGTCCAGAGATAAATCCACACACCTATGGACACCTTATCTTTGACAAAGGAGGCAAGAATATACAATGGATTAAAGACAATCTCTTTAACAAGTGGTGATGGGAAAGCTGGGCAACTTGTAGAAGAATGAAACTAGAACACTTTCTAACACCATACACAAAAATAAACTGAAAATGGATTAAAGATCTAAATGGAAGACCAGAAAATATAAAACTCCTAGAGGAGAACATAGGCAAAACACTCTCCGACATACATCACAGCAGGATCCTCTATGAACCACCTCCCAGAATATTGGAAATAAAAGCAAAAATAAACAAATGGGACCTAATTAAACTTAAAAGTTTCTACACAACAAAGGAAACTATAAGCAAGGTGAAAAGACAGCCTTCAGAATGGGAGAAAATAATAGCAAATGAAGCAACTGACAAACAACTACTCTCAAAAATATACAAGCAACTCCTACAGCTCAATTCCAGAAAAATAAATGACGCAATCAAAAATTGGGCCAAAGAACTAAATAGACATTTCTCCAAAGAAGACATACAGATGGCTAACAAACACATTTCTTTATTTTACTCTCAGCACTTGCCACAGTGTGTGAGGTTATCAGTGCTTAACAAAATATTTTGGCTAATAAAGTAAGTGGAGGGAGAAATAGGCAGAAGAGAAGATTCAATTATTTTCTTGGGTTCATTATATAGATGAGTGTTTTTCTAGAGAAGTGGCTTTCAAAATTCATTGTTTGGCAGAATCATATAGAGACCTTATTAAAAATGTTAATTGTTAGTCCTTATTTCTAGTGTTTGTCATCAGGGAATCAGGAACAGGGCCCAAGAATGGTTATTTTGAAAAAGTTCCAAAGTAATTTTAATGCTGCAGCTAGCCCATAGATTATAAATTTTATTGTTTCTCCACCTGATATTTTCCATCCGATTTCTTCATAACAAGGAATCAGGAAATCAAACAGAAGTTTCAGATTTCCTTCTCCTGGAAATGGCAGAAGATCCTGAACTCCAGCTTATCCTCTTCACTGTTCCTGTCCATATACATGGTCACTGTTCTTGGAAACCTGCTTGGCATCCTGGCTGTCATCTCTGATTCCCACCTCTGCACACCCATGTATTACTTTCTTTCAAATCTTTCCTTTGCTGACATCTGTTTAAGCATAACCACCATCCCAAAGATGCTTGTCAATAAGTAAGCACAGAATGAGAGCACCACTTCTGCAAGCTGCCTCACCCAAATGGCTTTTTTCCTGTTTTTGACCTGTTGGGAGAATTTTCTCCTTGCTATTATGGCCTATGATTGCTATGTGATCATTTATCAACCCCTAAGGTACATGTCTGGGCTTCCCACATGGGTCTGTAGTAAAGCATCTGCCTGCCAATACAGGGGACATAAGAGACTCAAGTTCAACTCTTGAGTCAGGAAGACCCCCTGGAGGAGGGCATGACAACCCACTCCAGTATTCTTGCCTGGAGAATTTCATGGACAGATAAGCCTGGCAGGATATAGTCCATGGGGTTGCATGTAGTCAAACATGACTGAAGTGACTTAGCACACATGCATGCAGAAGGGACATAGTTATCATGAGCCCTCCTTTCTGTGTTCTGCTGATTCTATTCCTTCTGTTCTTTAGCATTATGAATGCCCTGCTCCACAGTCCAATGGCACTGAGGCTGTCCTTCGGCAGAGACCTGGAAATTCTTCACTCATTCTGTGAGTTTCCTCAGGTCATCAAGCTGGCCTGTTCTGATACCCTCATCAACAACATTCTAATACATTTCATGGGTAGCTTATTTGGGGTGTTTCTGTCTCTGGGACCATTTTCTTGTATACTCTAATTGTCTCCTCTGTTTTGAGAATGTCATCAATGAATAGAAAGTATAAAGCTTTTTCCACCTGTGGGTCTCATCTGTTGGTTGTTTCCTTGTTCTGTTGAACAGCTCATGGGGTTTACATTAGTTCTGCAGTTACTGGCTTGCCCAGAAAAATTGCAGTAGTCTCACTGAGATACATTGTGGTCCTTAAATGATGAACCCATTTATTTACATCATTTATTTACAGCCTGAGAAACAGGGACAAGAAGGAATCCTTGAGGAAACTCGTTGATATGTTGCCTTTTTTTGTTCTGTGATTACATTGTCTTTGGGTGGGGGTGCGGGCTTGGTTTTCTCAAGTCAAAATGATAGGCACCCTAGAAGAACCAGAATACTTGATTCTTCCATTGTACAATTCCTCCAAAATGACTAGATGGAGTCATATTTAAACTATTGCAACTTGGACTCAGAGCCCAACTTTGCTTTTAGTCTAGCTCTGGGATGTTTGTCACAACATTTCAATTCTCCATACTCTATTTCTTTGCTCATGTTCTATAGAAGCAGTATGACCCAGGAGTTCTAGTTTGAGTGACTTTTGTTTGTGATGACTCTCAGAAAAGGAAAGTTGTAGGAGGTGGATGAGGCAGGGGGCTGGGGTGGGGGTTGAGGGAGGAATGAAGGAAGCTGTGGTCCTGAATTGAGACTAGCTTCTGTCTGACTATGGAAAGGGCCATGACAATCATACCTTAGAATTATCCCTCCCATGAGGCAAGGGAAATGAGTTCACATCACACATCACATCACAGTCACTGGTGAATAGCATCCTTCTGAGGCACCAGTAGCATCCACTATAATCAGTTTCAATATCTATAAAATTGTCATCATCCTTGGTGGTTGAGGTGATTGTGAGATATCTGAAATTTATCAGTGAGGAGACTTCAGTTGTAATAAGAAAAAGGAAACTTTTGTCTAATATATTAAACAATAAAGAAAGTTATCTTTCATGACAAAGACTTCAGAGATCATCAGGAACAAGAGCTAAGTACTCATCCACTCCTGCATGAGATGCCCTTATCCTCAGATTGTTCTCCACAAAGATGGTGACAGTAAATTAAAATGTTAGACTTGGACATGAAGCCCAAAGATAGAAAACTGACTTTCCTTCCCTGAGCCAGTTTTTAATAGATCTTTCTATGAGTCTGCCAGAACATCTCTGTAGTGAGTTTGAATAGTAGCTCCCAAAACAATATGTCCACTTCCTATTCTTCCTATCTTGTGAATCTTACTTTATATGACAACAGGGTGAATGTTACTTATTTGGAAAAAGAGTCTTTTCAGTGAAAGAGTTTATCCAAGATTATCTGGATAGCCTTTAAATGTAGTCACAGATATCCTTATTAGAGAGACAGAAGTAGAAAAGACACAGGAAAAAAGGAAGGGGAAAATATCTCAATATCAATGAATCAGACTTAACTTGTGGATGAGTTAATCTTGATTTAATTATATTTGATAAAAATGAAGGTAATTTTAGAGAAGCAGAGATGTTTCAATGGATATCAAATTCTAATTCTTTATTGAAGTCAGTAGTCACTAAGACTCAATTCTCAGATAATTCCTGTCTGTTATGTTACATTGTGCAAACTTTAAGTAAATTATTAAGAGAATACTCTAAGTTTATTTCTGAAGCTTAAGCCAATAATGTATCCTTGGATGAAGATCAGATGCCCCATGGTCTACAACCAAGAGATTAACACCCAGGCTGTGGTCATTTAAATTTAAATACTCCCTTAGGCTGGGGACAGTTAAACCATGCTGGGGGTAATCAGTCTAATAACAGTAGGAAATTGGGCTAGATGCCTTATGGGCAATGCCAATATATAGCTTCCCTTAAAGGTAAGGATTGGTATAGAACAGGTAAATTCAGATGATCTCGAATATACTGGGCTGCTTCTAAAGACAATTCTTGACCAAAATTCTTACTTATGACCTCATTAATATTGCTAGCTATCTTATTTTTATATTGCCCATTTTTACAAAATTGTTTCTTTCATTACCAAATGTGTGACTGAGCCTCTGATAAAATGATGATATAAAACTTCATATGAGATTGATGATTGTCATAGTGTAATTCTAGATAGGGGAAGAAGTAACAAGAGGGAATATTTTCCTAGACCAAAAGAGACTAGGAAGAAGGTGGTCCACAGACTTCCAGCTACTGTTAATAAGGCCTAGTCCAGTAATAGCACATTGAGTGGCCTATCAGAGAAATCTCTGCCAGATCTGAGAATGAACATTCCTAGAGTTGTGGGACAAGAGTCATGAAATGCCCCCCAAACCACGGTTGAATTCATTACCCTGAAGGGGCCCTGATAACTGAAAACTGGGCACTTCCCATCTGTCTCTCTTAGGATTAGGTCAGTGGCTACTACAGCCACTGACTTTCAACACATTTTTTTTTTAAATTTAATTTTATTTTTAAACTTTACGTAATTGTATTAGTTTTGCCAAACATCAAAATGAATCCGTCACAGGTATACATGTGCTCCCCCTCCTGAACCCTCCTCCCTCCTCCCTCCCCATACCATCCCTCCAGGTCGTCCCAGTGCACCAGCCCCAAGCATCCAGTATCGTGCATTGAACCTGGACTGGCATCTTGTTTCATACGTGATATTTTACATGTTTCAATGCCATTCTCCCAAATCTTCCCACCCTCTCCCTCTCCCACAGAGTCCATAAGACTGTTCCATACATCAGCGTCACTTTTGCTATCTCGTACACAGGGTTATTGTTATCATCTTTCTAAATTCCATATATATGCGTTAGTATACTGTATTGGTGTTTTTCCTTCTGGCTTACTTCACTCTGTATAATAGGCTCCAGTTTCATCCACCTCATTAGAACTGATTCAAATGTATTCTTTTTAATGGCTGAGTAATACTCCATTGTGTATATGTACCACAGCTTTTGAAATGAGTCCAAGGTGGGGAACTTGAATGAGGTGCTTTATGTTCTGGAAGAACTGCAGAACAGGCCTTCAGATAGTTTCTTTCAGGAAAGATTTTATGAGCTCAAATTCTTGTATCTTCTCATAACGAAAAAAGTACTGAAGTCATTAGTGGTGACATCTGTTTTGGCCATTAAGGAGATAAATGCAATTGAAAGTAAAAATGGAATAGCTGTAGTTCAGACATCCAAAGTAATAATACTAGTTGGCATTATGAACATGATTTCTGAAAAGTCCTTGTATAGCTAAGAGCTTCAGTTTTCTGAGCTGTGGCAGACTTGGGATGTCACCAGCCATTCTCAAAACAATGTCTGCTGGCAGCTGGTAGCTGCAACCTTATGGGTTCAAGGTGTCCTCTTGCAACTAGAATTTTTTGGAAAATGAAATTGCTTTAGATCAGATATTAGTAGAAAAAGGAGACAGGTAATGGCTAATAGTTTCTGATATGTGTATGTTAATACCACACTGGAAGTTAAAAC
The DNA here is from genome assembly GCF_055505025.1 of Bos grunniens. Taxonomy (NCBI): domain Eukaryota; kingdom Metazoa; phylum Chordata; class Mammalia; order Artiodactyla; family Bovidae; genus Bos; species Bos grunniens. The sequence goes on from NC_141171.1 coordinate 13,872,011, forward strand.
CTCCTTAGATAAAAGTAAACAACTGGCTACCTGGCTGCAATTCTCCCCAAGGTGAGAGGTCCAGATTGGGTTTCAGGCTTATCTCAGGGAATGAACTTTATTTTGTCAGTTAAAATTCCAGTTTTCACTCCTCCAACTACTTCTAACTGAATATCTTACACCAAAATAGTGAACCAAGGAAGTGGGATTGAGATCATACAAGACTTAGATCCAGGATTTGGAACTCAGAAATATTTCCAATTAAGTGTATATTCTCCAAATTGAGGGAGAACTATGCCCCCATTTTACCCACTCTTGATTGGGAAATCCCATGGACAGAGGAGATTGCCAGGCTGCAGTTCACGGGGTCACAAAGAGTCAGACACGACTTAGCACGTAAACAACAACAACAATAACTGCCCCATTTTAGCAGGAAGTGACCAGAACCATTGTTGCACAGTTTCCTGAATTGAAACTGAAGAGGACTCTGTGGGACTCCAGAGTACAAATCCTTTCTGCATCCCCTGTTTCTTATTTGTAGGCTCATTCAGCCTCCTTGATCTTCCCTGAGTTTCAAAGGGCAGATTCAGACAGTTGCTAATCAGGAAAGGGAGGGGATGCAGAAACATGGGAAAGTGAAAGTGTGAGTCACTCAGTCCCATGTCAGACTCATTGCAACCCCTTGGACTGTAATCCTCCAGGTTCCTCTGTCCTTGGAATTCTCCAGGCAGGAATATTGGAGTGGGTAGCCATTCCCTTCTCCAGGGGATCGTCCCAACCCAGGGATCGAATCCAGGTCTTCTGCATTGCAGGAAGATTCTTTACTATCTAGGCCACAAGGAAAGCCAACAGAAACATGGAAGGAGCAGTCAAATGGTGGTACAGACTTGGGGCAAGGTGCTGGTTCCTCCTCAAAGAGTATATATAACACTATCTTTGAGTTCTGAAGAACTGTATCCCTGATCCAGGAGGAGGATGGTAGCTTCAGGCTTGAGTGCAAGATTCCTGGAGCACTGCCCTGTTACCTCAACACCAAATGATCAGAAGAAAGTCATACACTCTGTAGCCCTCACTCCCAATTTTTCCTTCCTTTTCTGGACACAGTGATGACATCCTGTTAGGCCTCTTGTTTGGCCCCTGTCTGTTACAAGTACTTATATCTCTGACAGTTTCAGGCTAAATTTTTGTTACTACAAGGGTGGATGTCAGTTTCAGACATAAGATACCTCGATTTAGAACAGGTGGAGAGAAACTTCTACTCTATTAGGCAGGACAATGTTCATTCTCAACAGAAAGTAGTTACAGAAGAAAAATCTCTGCTCCAATTCTCAAGAAGTTATCTTCAGTATGAAGTCCTGGAGGAGGAGGGGGTTGGGGGGCAGATTTTTAGGGGAACCACTGACTGAAACCACCAACTCTGGCCAAGCATGAGAATAACCACTTGTTTGGGTTATCTTTCAATGGGAGTTCCTGTTAAGGGATGCAGAACTAAAAAGCTACGACCAACTGAAAGAATATGGGAAAGGTCAAAAGTAGGTAGGGATGCAGTCTATATGTCCTACTGACCTCCTGGGATCCTTCTCGCTAGAATCTATCTTGGTTGAGTAATGCATGCCACCAGGAAGGACCATGAGTCAGAATGATTGGCCAGAGACAACCCAGAAACTAACCCCATTACCATAAAACCTGAAACTGTGAACTATGTGGCAGAGTAGTTCTGAATTCCCTTACTCTGCTTCATTCTACCCAAGCACCCTTTTCCAATAAAGCTTTTCCACTCTTGCTTTGTCAGCATGTGTGTCTCCTTGGACAATGCATTTCCAAGTATTAGACAAGAGCCCTCTCTCAGACCCTCTCTCCTCTTTTGGTTTTGCAGCCATAAACCACTATTCGTCTCCAACACTATTCCATCTTCCCCAACTGAAATTTGTCTCCATTAAACCCTAACTCCCCATTCTTCCTCCCAAAGATTCTGGCAACGACCATTCTAATCTCTGTCTGTATGAGTTTGACTACTTTTGGTACCTTCTAGAAATGGAACCATTCTATTTTTCCGTATTATGTCTGACTATGTAATATGACCAGGAAGAAGTTAGATGGAATGGCAAGGAGAATTATTAGAAAAATTGAGAATTGTCTTTGCTCTAGAAGGTAGTCTCTCATCATTCTTGGGAAATCATAATCCTATTTCCCAAAAGTACTAGTTGAAAACTCAGTGTTATAGTGTCCAAATTCAGTCCCAAAATATCCTGGTTAAACAGGAAATTAGTCAACCTACTTGCTCAAAAATCTGAACAACATTATTAAGAAACAAAAATATACTTAAGGTAGGGTTTAAATCCACCTAACAAATGGTGGGGGGGGGGCAAATAATATGAAACCTATAAAAACAGAAAATAACAACAAAAAAAGCTATTATTATTTTGTAATCATAGAAACAATACTGCTCATGACCAAGGGTCTGACATAATACATAAGAAAATTGAGAAGGGTATACTGATGTGCTATGCAAAATCCTGAATGGGCTATGACTCACATGGAGTGTCCAAATGATGTTACAATTCCATTACTATTCTAAGTAATTCTACTATTTCCAGCTATTCTAAGAGGAAAAATTTTGTGGACTGAAAGATGAAAGCCAGATAGGTATATATACACTATGGAACTGCAGATTCAAATCATTTGTTGCATACATGTGATTTTACTGCCTTTTCCAGTCTTATGAACCCAAAACAATATGGAACATGTGTTGAGATTAGATTATTCTGCAGAAAATCCTCCACAGGAGGATTGAAATTAGGCTTTTCTGATGATAATTCTCCACAGGGCACTCTTGATGTCCTTGTTCCTTAGACTGTAGATGAAGGGGTTCAGCATAGGGGTGACTACAGTGTACATCACCGAGGCCACTGCACTCTTCCTGGGGGAAGATAAGACAGTTGAACTAACGTACATCCCAAGGCCTGTTCCAAAAAATAAGCAAACAACTGACAGGTGAGAGCCACAGGTGGAGAAGGCTTTGTACTTCCCATCTGATGAGGAGACTCTTAGAATGGAGGATATAATTCGAGCATAAGAGTAAAGGATTCCTAAGAGTGGAACTCCACCGAAGATAGTACCAATGAAATAGATTAATAGGTTACTGATGGAGGTGTTGGAACAGGCAAGGTTGACAAGTTGGGGAGGATCACAAAAGAAATGAGGGATTTTTACATTTGCGCAGAAGGTAAGCTGTAACATCATCAAGTAGTGCAGCAGGGAGGTCAAAAAGCTGATGAAAAATGATGCCAGGACCAACACGCCACAGGTACGGGGATTCATGATGACCAGGTAGTGTAGAGGGTTACAAATGGCCACCAACCGATCATAGGCCATCACTGTCAGGAGGAGACTCTCCAAAAATGCAAAAAGAGAAAAAAAGGTTAACTGAGTCAGACACCCTCTATAGGTGATGGATTTGTTGTATGTCTGGAGGTTCACCAGCATCTTGGGGATGGTGGTGGTGCTGATACTGATGTCAGCCAAGGACAAACTGGAAAGGAAGAAATACATTGGGGTGTGGAGGTGGGGATCAGAGCTGATGACTAGGATGATGAGCAGGTTCCCAAACAAGGTCATCAGGTACAGGGACAGGAAGAGCCCAAAAAGAAGGAGCTGCAGGTTTGGATCATCTGAGAGGCCCAGGAGGAGGAATTCTGAGACACCTGTTAGATTCTGTGATTCCATGTAGATGGACCACCTTTTGAAAAAGAAGAGAGTGCTTAATACAGGAAATAAATATACAGGAACCTGAATAAATGTCCATACTTTGGATTCAAACAATTCACACATAATGTATTCAGACTTGAGTATCAAACACGGAAGTACATGCAGCAGTATTTCTCAATTAAGAGCTCTTCTTTATTGATGCCAAGAATATTCACTTGTCTATACACCCATTTTAGAGTCATGGGGCCAAAGAATATGAGTGAAGTAAGGAGACTGTGAAATAACAAGTCCATACACACAGCAAATTATGTGCCCCCTACTTTTGAAGGGAAAATATAGAATAAAATGTATTCTCCTTCTTAAAAATATAGTTCTAATTAAAGTACATTACAGTGGAAATGACTGATGGCATCACTGACTCAATGGACATGGGTTTGGGTGGATTCTGGGAGTTGATGATGGACAAGGAGGCCTGATGTGTTGCAGTTCATGGGGTCGCAAAGAGTCGGACACAACTGAGCGACTAAACTGAACTGAACTGAACAGTGGAAATAGATGGGGAAACAATAAAAACAGTGAGAGACTATTTTTCTGGGCCCCCAAATCACTGCAGATGGTGACTGCAGCCATGAAATTAAAAGATGCTTGCTAATTGGAAGAAAAACTATGACCAAACTAGACAGCATATTAAAAAGCAGAGACATACTTTGCCAACAAAGGTCTATCTAGTCAAAGCTATGGCTTTTCCAGTAGTCATGTATGGATATGAGAGTTGGACTATTAAGAAAGCTGAGCGCTGAAAAATTGATGCTTTTGAACTGTGGTGTTGGTGAAGACTTTTGAAAGTCCCTTGGACTGCAAGGAGATCCAACCAGTCCATCCTAAAGGAAATCAGTCCTGAATATTCTTTGGAAGGACTGATGCTGAAGCTGAAACTCCAATACTTTGGCCACCTGATGTGAAGAACTGACTCATTGGAAAAGACCCTGATGCTGGGAAAAATTGAAGGCTGGAGGAAAGGGGGATGACAGAGGATGAGATGGTTGAATGGTATCACCAACTTGATGGACATGAGTTTTAATAAGCTCCAGGAGCTGGTGATGGACAAGGAAGCCTGGCATGCTGCAGTCTTTGGGGTCACAAAGAGTTGGACACAAGTGAGCAACTGAACTGAACTGACTGACAGTGGACTATTACTGAGCCACAAAAATAACAAAATAATTTCATTTGCAACATGTACCTAGAGATTGTCATACTGAGTGAAGTAAGTCAGACAGAGAAAGACAAATATCATATGATATTATATTTGTGGAATCTTAAAAAAAGGGTACAAATGTATTGATTTACAAAACAATAAAGTTACAGATGTAGAAAACAGACTCATGGTTACTGGGGGGGACAGGATAAATTGGAAGGTTGGGATTGACAGGTATACACTCCTATATATAAAACAGATGACTGATAAGGACCTACTGTACAGGGAACTCTACTCCATACTCTGTAATGGCCTATATGGGAAAAATAATCTTAAAAAGAGTAAAAGTACAGACATTTATAAAAGACTCACTTTGCTGTATACCTGAAACTAACACAACACCGTGAATCAACTATATCCTAATAAAAAAGATTTAAAGTACACTTATAAAGCATTCAAATGTACTTTATCCTATTCAAATACAGTACAAAAATTCCCTTATTTATAGGGTAATCCTAAATACTTAAAACCCATAATCACTGGACTATAAATTAAACTCAAATATTCATAGTCAGATACCATTTTTACATACCAATTATCTTTTAGAATGTTTCTTCATTTGGGTTTAAAAAATATTTATTATTTATTTGTCTGTGGGAGGTCTTAATTGTAGCACATGGTATCTCTGTTGCAGCATATGGGATCAAGTTCCCTGACCAGGGATTGAACCCGGTCCCCCTGCATTGGGAACATGGAGTCTTAGCCCCTGGACCATGAGGGAAATCTTTTTATTTAATTTTGACATCTGTCTTTCTTGGAGTAAAATGCTCATTCCAATGTGCAGATTGTCTGATCAATGTCTCTTAACTTACACATCCAACACAAATATTTAGCCTTGATGGGCTTCACATTTTGATAATAACTAATTGTTAGAAGTGCAAAATCATATGGCATCACTGATCTTAAAGATAACATTAATATATGGTACACCAGTGATTCAGTAATAATTAATAAACACTGTGTACCTATTTTTTGCAGGTTTTTTTCTATCAGTGTTACATGCTCTTGGAGAAAGATCTGAGGCTGAGTTTGCTTTTTCTTGTTTTTGTTTGCAGTGGCTAGGTAATACTTCTTAAATAAGTCTCTAATCCTAAACATATGTGAAGAGTTGATTTCTCATCAAGTCTAACTCTCATATAAACAATCAAGAAATTCCAGACTAAAGCCAGGTCTCAAACTCTAAGCTGGTCTTCTTATGCCAGCTTTTAAAAGCCTTTTCAAGTCATTCTTTCTTACCAAGTAATTGTGTTTCTCCTACATTGAGCTTCCTGAAGGCAATGCAGGTCTTCATTTCTCATGCCAGGTCAAAACAAGATATAATATGGGAAAAATCAAAAGGGAGAAAACCAGAGACTAATATCACAAACACTGGGGTAGTTTATTCATCTATAAAATGGGTATATTAGTTTCACAGACCTAACCAGGTTACACAGTGGTTGTCAGTGTTAGTTCATCTTTATAATTACCTTTTTAAAAAACTTTTTATTTTGTATTGGTGTATAGGTGATTTTTTTTCATTTTTTAAAAAAATTTTTATTAAAATTTTTTAAAATATAAATTTATTTATTTTAATTTGGAGGCTAATTGCTTTATACTATTGTAGTGGTTTTGTGATACATTGACATGAATCTGCCATGGGTGTATATGGTGATTAACAAAAAATGTTCTGGTAGTTTCAGGTAAACAGCAAAGGGACTCATCCATACACATACTATAATTACCTTTTGATCTTTTATAATTTAACTATGGACTGGGTACAGCCTAGAAGCAATTAAACCAGAATCTCTACCCATAGGTCCTTTTGGCATATTAACATATTACCAGGGTAGAGAACCATTGTCAGGCAGTCAATTGATATTGCATTCATGTTACCTATTATTAACATCATTATTATACACTTCACATATTAAAATATAAATATTTAATAATGTCACTCAGTCGTGTCCGATTCTTTGCGACCCTATGGACTGTAGCCTGGTGCTCCTCGGTCCATGGGATTTTACAGGCATGAATACTGGAGTGGGTTGCCATTTCCTTCTCCAGGGGATCTTCCTGACCCAGGGATCGAACTTGGGTCTCTGGCATTGTAGGCAGATGCTTTACCGTCCAAGCTACCAGGGAAGCCAATACTTGCATTAGAACTTATATTTATTACTTAAAAAATAAAAAACACAGAGGGTTTGCTATCCCTATATGGTCCTATTCCCCTGCATTTCAGTGTTGTTCAGGATAAACATTGTCATGAATTCAATAGATGTATTTTCCTTTCAGTGTGTCCATAATATTTCTATTGACTTCTGTGTTTATAAGTAGTTTTCTTGCAAATTGGCCTAGATTCCAGCTGACATAAAGTTGTCATTTACCACAGTATTGCATTTTAAGTACATATATCTATATACTTAAGGACATGTATCTATGTACCTATATCTCTTAAGTACATATATATATATATATATCAACACATAAAATGATGCACAGTATTACCTGAAGGTTAAATTTCATTTATTTTTCAATTTCTTATTATGACACAGATAAGTGAATTATCATGCCATCCACCATCCTACACAAGTGAGGATTTCCAAAATATATATGCATACAAGAGTACTGTTTTAGTTTTAAAGATGGAAATTTGTGCAACTTTACTATTAATTACTTATTTTCCTGATGGAAATATCAGACAAAAGCAAATGTACACTCTGATTGTCAAGGTATAAAATCAGAAAGATTCTTGAAATTTGACTAGCAAGGCTTTTCATGATAGAGTCATATGAACATTTCCATTTTTCAAAAAGAATGATATTTCCATGGCTCAGATTTACAAAATTGTCTGAAAAATGCATTATTATTCATAGAAAACCCTATCTCTTTAATATTCACAAAAAAGCCCCCTGCAAACCACTTGTTCCATTCTACTAATTCACGGATAGACTCACCAGATCCCAGAAGAAGCAATCCATGGTTCTAATTGCATTTGCTCATCTGGGACTAAAGAAGGTTTCAAAAGAAAATAATTCACTCAGGAGCTACAGAGACTTGGGACTGGAATTAAGAAGCCTTTGTGTGAGACCCACATCTTTCAGCCTTCTAAAGGTGGAGTGTGTGTAAATCTCTCCACTTCTATGCTGGTATCCTTTACACTGAAGTAGGATCAGTAATATCCATTTGTAGGACATGTGGAGGCTTCCCAGGTAACTCACTGGTAAAGAAGTAACGGTGTACTAGAATTAACAGGAGTGCCAGGCAGGGAGCTGTTCCCCCAGGTTTGGTGCTGAAAATGAAACTACCCCTCAACTTCCAATGAGCGCTGAAGAATTGATGCCTTCAAATTGTGGTGCTGGACCTGAAGATCCCACATGCTATAATGGAAGAAAGAAGATCCTGTGTGCTACAACTAAGACCAGGTACAACTAAGTAAATAAATATTAAAAAGAAATGTGGTGCTGGAGAAGATTCTTGAGAGTCCCTTGGACTGCAAGGAGATCAAACCAGTCAATCCTAAAGGAAATGAACCCTAAATATTCATTGAAAGGATTGATGCTGAAGCTGAAGCTGCAATACTTTGGCCACCTGATGCAAATAGCCAAAAGACCCTTATGCTGGGAATGATTGAAGGCAGAAGGAGAAGCAGATGACAGAGTATGAGATGGTTGGATGGCTTCATTGACTCAATGGACATGAGTTTGAACAAACTCCAGGAGATGGTGAAGGACAGGGAAGCCTGGAGTGCTATAGTTCATAGGGTCACAAAGAGTCAGGCACAACTTGGCAACTGAACAACAGCAACAACCAGCTCCAATAAAGAATCTGCCTGCCAGTGTTGGTTTGATACCTGGGTGGGAAAGATCCCTTGGAGTACAAAATGGCAACCCGCTCCAGTATTCTTGTCTGGAAAATTTCATGGACAGAGGAGCCTTGCTAGCTACAGTCCATGGGGTCGTAAAGAGTTGGGCATGACTGAGAGCACACACACACATGTACACACAAACACCCTAAGTTACCCTTCTAATGTCAGGTTTAGAGCCTTTCAAGTCATTTCTCCCTTATAGCAAGTTCGTATGCATGTGTGCTAAGTCGTTTCAGTTATGTCCAACTCTGTGCAATCTCATGGATTGTAGACTGCCAGGCTCCTCTGTCCATGGGATTCTCTAGGCAAGAATACTGGAGTGGGTTGCCATTCCCTCTCCAGGGGATCTTCCCGACCCAAGGATGGAACCACTGTCTCCTGCATTGGCAGATGGATTCTTTACCCCTGAGTCACCAGGAAAGCCCAACAGAGAGTTTGCGTTTGTCCTAAATTCAGCTCCCTGAATGCAGGTTGAGTTAGCAGGACAGGAATACTGTCTAGGCACCCTATGGGTGGAATTTCATTTTCTGCTTTCAAATCTGACTTTACACTTTATACCCCAGGGATTGATCAAAATTACATTAAAGAAAACTGTTTCTATCCTAACTGTAAAATAACGATAATGCATCTAACTTTCTTTGAGAGGTGAAAATGCATATAATAGGAAACAGGCTGCATAATAAACTTAGATCAGAACTTGGCTTTTAGAATCATTGAGTAAGGTTTTGTGATGTTGTGGTTACTGTTATCATTTTTTAAAATATTTTTAAATGAAAGGATTTTTAAAAATAATTTTTTAAATTTATTTTTGGTTATGGTGGATCTTCATTACTATGTAGGCTTTTCCCTAGTTGCAGCCGGATGGGGGCGGGTGGTGGCCATGCTTCATTGCAGTGCACAGGTTTCTCATTCCAGAGGCTTCTCGTTGCAGAGATGGACTCCAGTATTTGCCATCCATGGGCTCAATAGTTAGCAGCTCCAGGACTCTAGAGCACATGCCCTTAATAGTTGTGGAGCACAGGATTAGTTGCTGCTCAGAGTGTGGGATCTTCCCAGACCAAGGATTGAACGCATGTCTCCTGCATTGGCCAAGTGAATTCCTTAACCCTGAGCCACCAAGGAAGCCCGTACTGTCATCATTTTCATCATCACCTTCACGATCATTTTGAGCACTTATTAGATGTTTTAGAAGGATCTATTTCCTGATCAGGTAGAAAAAATGACCAAAGAAGATAGAACCAGTGTGGGAGGAAAACGGAAATGTAAGTGAGTTATACGATCCCCACCACTAACAACAACATTCACTTCATAGGCCTCTGAGCCGAACTATGCATTTTGGTGCCCTCCCACTGGCTGTCCCAACTGTCCCACTACTCTGATGATAAGTAAATAAGTCTCCCCAATTCCTTCTGCATTCAGTATCTCCCATTGCACTTGGCACTCACTGGGCTGTGCCATGTCTCTGCTGGAGCAGGAATGCCCCTCCCATACCTGGTGTTACTTGAGGACAGAGGCTTTGTCCTCAGGAATTCCAGTAAGACAGATTCATGTATGTGCCTTCTGGTACAGACAATAACTTCAGGAGCATGAGACACACAGATATGGAACCCATTGGCTGGAGCTGGCTATATAAAGAACTGGGAAGCCCAGGCTGATTATTTATAGTGATACAGCCTTGAGAACTTCATGCACATAGCAGATAATTAGCCAACTTGGTCCATGGTCTCTGTGTCTCTGAGGATTTGCTAATTTCATGGTGGAGGAAAACAAGTAAAGTGAATATGTTAGGAAGGATATAAACCTGTCCTCTTCTCAGGAGGGGGCTGACCTCTATGCCTCACCTCTGATTTCCAAGTTATTTACCTCATAAAGTTCAAACACATTTTTTAAATTAGAGAAAACAATATATGACTTTTATATCTGCAAATCTATTGAATCGGTCATGTAAGTGAGAGAGATTTAGGTCTTCCATACCAAGATTCTGATTGTATTTCCAATTTCTCAGTTTAGATTTATGTCTCTGAGAACTTTCTATTTTTTTATCCATAGTCCTTGTTTTGGGTTTAGGATTTTATGCCTTAGAGATTTATGTTTTTTGGTATTTTGAATGACAGCCCCAATTCTAGTTCTAATTTTACTGGAATATTAAGTTTAAAGTAATTTAACATTCTAGCTCAATTTTTTTCTCTTCAGGTGAGTTATGTTCTATGTGTACCTCCCTTTAGCTGGTTCTAATTTGTATCCTTTTGCTATAATAGAACTATTATAATGAGTAGAGTGCTTTTCTGAGATCTGAGTCATCCTAGTGAATGACAGAACTTGAGGGAGTCCTCTCAGTTTGAATCATGTTTGAGAATTATTGAATGTGAGGAAGTTCCCAAATTTGTAGCAAACTGGCCTATAACAAGGGTGGCCCTGGAGATGCTTGAACTTGTGCTGGTGTCTGATAGAGGGCAGTCTTGTGAGTGTTCCCTTAGACTCTGCTGATTCACAAACTCTTTGTAGTAAGGAAGGGAGTAGAAAACATCAAGCCAAGTTGAAGCCCATCAAAGGTCTCTGAAAACCACAAGGAAGCTCTGGAGCTACAGTGATCCTTAGAGTTGGCTAGAGTTGGGGCAAAGGAGCCAAATGCTTACACCCCCACATCACACAGTCATCAAAAGTGGACTGCTTGGGGGCTCCTCTAGCTGAGGCAGATCCCTCTAGGAGTTGATTGCTGATGGCTTAGTAACATCCAGTGTTTAAGCACTATATCTTTCATTCCTGCAGGAGATTTTTTTATTGTGGTAAAACAACTGTCAACTTAAAAAATATTCATACCTAAGAAAACATAGAACAGTCTATGACATAAATCACAGTAAGATCCTCTCTGATCCATCTCCTAAAGTAATGGAAAAACAAAACAAAACAAAAAGAAACAAATGGGGCCTAATTAAATTTAAAATCTTTTGCAAAGCAAAGGAAACTATAAACAAGGTCAAAAGATAACACTCAGAATGGGAGAAAATTATAGCAAATGAAACAACTGACAAAGGATTAATTTTCAAAATACACAAGCAGTTCATGCACTCAACACCAGAAAAACAAACAACCCAATCAAAAAGTGGGCAAAACATCTAAACAGACATTTCTCCAAAGAAGACATACCGATGGCTAATAAACACATGAAAAGATGCTCAACATCATTCATTATAAGATAAATGAAAATCAAAACTACAGTGAGATATCACTTTTGACATCAATTTGAGTCAATTGCTAATGAGGTGGACAAACCTAGAGTCTATTATACAGATGAAGTAAATCAGAAACAAATATCATATCTTAATGCATATTTATGGAATCTAGAGAGATGGTGATGATGAACCTATTTGCAGGGCAGCAATAGAGATGCAGACATAGAGAACAAACTTGTGGACAAGGCAGGGGAAGGAGAAGGTGGGACAAATAGAATATCAAGGAAACATATGCACTATCATATGTAAAATAGATAGCCAGTGGGAACTTGCTGTATGATTCAGGGAGCTCAATTGGTGCTCTGTGACAACCTAGAGGGGTAGGATGGGGTGAGAGGGAGGTTCAAGAGGGAGAGGACATATATTTACATATGTGTACCTATGGCTGATTCATGTTGACATATGGCAGAAAACAGTACAATAATGTTAAGCAACTATCCTTCAATAGAAATTAAATTTTAAAAATATATTCATGACCTAAGAGTTGAGAGTTATGCTTTATTCAGCAGGAAATTTTAGGACTTAAGCAGGGAGACATCTCAAGTAACCCTGAAAGAAATGGTTTGAGGAGGCTGAGGGAGGAGGTGGGTTATATAGAAGTTTCTCTACACAAAGGCAAGTAGTCTGAATGTTGAAACTACTTTTGTGAATTAAAGGAAACCAGATACCCCAAGTTAAGGAATTTAGTGCTTTTCTGTGTACGGGAAGATTCAAGAGTCTGGGCTCATTACTGAAACCATTCCTTTCATATGTATCTCAGCTATCTGAGGCCAGTATCCTGTGTTTTTCACATCCTGAGCTCCCTATGGCTCACCATAGAGTAGCTGCAGTCTGATGGCTGTTAGATCACAAGTATTCTTCTCCTTCCTGAGTGCCCTTAGGGCTCACCATCTCACACTGGAGGGCTAGAATCACTAGTGACCATGACATCCTTGTTTTCTGATATGGCAGGAAATACTCCGTCTCACAACATAACATAAAACCTACCATCTAAAGTATTTTTAACTGTACAGTTCAGTTGCCTTAAGTACCTTCACATTGTTTTCCAGCCATCACCACCATTCACCTTCAGGACCATTTTATCTTCCCCAAGTGAAAATCTGTCGCCATTAAACACTAACTCCCCTTTCTTCCTCCCAAAGCCTCTGGCAGCCGCCATTCTACACTCTCTTAGGGGCAGTTCAACTACTTTAGGTCCTCGTTTTAGTGGAGTCATTCAATTTTTACCCCTTTCCATCTGGCTATATAATATTATTGGGGAGAAGTTAAATGGAATGGCAAAGAGAATTATCATAAAAATTGGGAATTGACTTTGCTCTGGTAGGTACTCTCTTACCTACTCTTTGGGAAGCATACGCTCAGTTTTCAAAGGAAAGTTCCAGTTGAAAACTCAGTTAATAGTTTCTCACTTCATTTTCAAAACACCCCGATTAAGATAGGAAATTCATCATCCTCAATTCAGTTCAGTCACTCAGTCATGTCCGACTCTTTGCAACTCCATGGGCTGCAGCACACCAGGCCTCCCTGTCCATCACCAACTCTCAGAGTTTACTCAAACTTATGTCCATTGAGTTGGTGACTTTCTTAAAAATTAGACCAAGATCATTATGAACAAAAAATATACTAAATGTCTTGACCCTCATATCAAAGTGTGGGGGAAAAGCCATTGAAAACAGTATCAATCAGTTTAGTTCAGTTCAGTTCAGCTGCTCAGTCGTTTCTGACTCTGCGACGCCATGAATTTCAGCATGCCAGGCCTCCCTGTCCATCACCAGCTCCCGGAGTTCACTCAAACTCAAGTCCATCGAGTCGGTGATGCCATCCAGCCATCTCATCCTCTGTTGTCCCCTTCTCATCCTGCCCCCAATCCCTCCCAGCATCAGACTCTTTTCCAATGAGTCAACTCTTTGCATGAGGTGGCCAAAGTACTGGAGTTTCAGCTTTAGCATTATTCCTTCCAAAGAAATCCCAGGGCTGATCTCCTTCAGAACGGACTGGTTGGATCTCCTTGCAGTCCAAGGGACTCTCAAGAGTCTTCTCCAACACCACAGTTCAAAAGCATCAATTCTTTGGTGCTCAGCCTTCTTCACAGTCCAACTCTCGCATCCATACATGACTACTGGAAAAACCATAGCCTTGACTAGACGAACCTTTGTTGGCAATGTCTCTGCTTTTGAATATGCTATCTAGGTTGGTCATAACTTTCCTTCCAAGGAGTAAGCATCTTTTAATTTCATGGCTGCAATCACCATCTGCAGTGATTTTGGTGCCCAGAAAAACAAGTCTGACACTGTTTCCACTGTTTCCCCATCTATTTTCCATGAAGTGATGGGACTGGATGCCATGATCTTAGTTTTCTGAATGTTGAGCTTTAAACCAACTTTTTCACTCTCCTCTTTCACTTTCATCAAGAGACTTTTTAGTTCCTCTTCACTTTCTGCCATAAGTATAGAAACAATATAGCAAAAATGAGAGGGCTATGATTATTTTGCAATGATAGAAACAAGACTGCCCATGGCCAGGAGTCCTGGATCATGCATAAAAAAGTGAGAATGATATATTGATGTGCTGTGCAAAATCCAGGTGGGAATATGATTTAAGTGGGGGAGTCTAAAATAACTTATCAAACCATTAGAGTTATTCTAAGAGGAAAAATATAAGAAAGAAAAAAAATCTGACGACACCTTGGATCTATTTCTTTTACTTTAACCTTTTCTTCCTGTTGCTTTTGTTCATGAAAAGGATACTATCTATACATAATGGCCTGCCTGCAGAACCTGATCCTCTGCCTGAATGTTAAACCAAAGTGCCTTTGTTCAGGGAAGCACTCTGACCCTGTCCATCTGTGAATGGCTGCAAGGAAAATGAAATTAACACCTCCCTTCCCCTGAGGTTGGTCATTTCAGGAGATATTTGGCTTTACTTCCTCACCTCCCTTTCCCTTTTCTATAAAAGAATCTGGCAGCCAGGCCCTGATAAGATGGCTATTTTGAGACACTAGCCTCCCATCTTTTCCATCTGCTGGTTTTCTAAATAAATTATTATTTCTTGCCTCAACACCTTGTCTCCTGATTTATTAGCTTCCAATGCAGTAAGCAAAGCAAGTTTGGACTTGGTAACAAACAGAAAGCAGAGATGCATATACACTATGTAACTGGAGATTCAGAACTTCTCGTTGCACATATTTAATTTTACCACCTTTTCCAATCTTATGACCCAAAAGAAAAGAATGGAACAGGTGTTAAGATTAGGCAATCCTATGGGTAATCCTCCACAGGGCACTCTTGATGTCCTTGTTCCTTAGACTGTAGATGATGGGGTTCAGCATAGGGGTGACCACAACGTACATCACTGAGGCCACGGCACCCTTCCTGGGGGAAGATGAAACAGCTGAGCTAAGGTATACACCAAGACCTGTTCCATAAAACAAACAAACAATTGCCAGGTGAGAGCCACATGTGGAAAAGGCTTTGTAATTCCCACCTGATGATGAGACTCTGAGAATGGAGGAAATAATTCGATAATAAGAGTAAAGAACTCCTGAGAGTGGAACTCCACCAAAAATGGTACCAATAAAAAGGATTAATATATTATTGATGGAGGTGTCTGAACAGGCAAGCTTGAGGAGTTGAGAAAGGTCACAAAAGAAATGAGGGATTTCCGTATCTGCACAGAAGGTAAGCTGTGACATCATCAAGTAGTGCAGTTGGGAGGTCAAAAAGCTGGTGAAAAATGATGCCAGGACCAATAAGCCACAGGTGCGGGGGTTCATGATGACCAGATAGTATAGGGGGTGACAAATGGCCACCAACCGGTCATAGGCCATCACTGTCAGAAGAAGACTCTCCAAACATGCAAAAAGAGAAAAGAAGGACACCTGAGCTAGGCATCCTGCATAGGTGATGGATTTGCTGTGCATCTGGAGGTTCACTAGCATCTTGGGGACAGTGGTGGTGCTGATACTGATGTCAGTCAATGACAGATTGGAGAGAAAGAAGTACATGGGAGTGTGGAGGTGGGAATCAGAGATGAAAGCCAGGATGTTGAGCAGGTTCCCAAGCATGGTCACCAGGTACATGGACAGGAAGAGTCCAAAGAGGAGGAGCTGAAGTTCTGGATCATCTGAGAGTCCCAGCAGGAGGAATTCTGAGACACGTGTAAGATTCTGTGGTTCCATGTTGATGGGGCATCTTTTGAAAAAGAAGAGTGTTAAATAAGCAAAACAAATGTAGAGGCATCCAGATAAGTGTTCATACATTGGATTTAAGCAACCCATAAATAAAGTCTTCATACTTGAATATACACCCCAGTACTTCTGGAATATTTCTAAGTTCTCAGTTGTGAGCATGTCTTTATTGATGACCAAAATAGTCACCTCTTTCTTTGCACCCATTTATGTGGTGACCCAAGGATGAAAGAGCAGACAAAACCAAGGAGAGTCTTGGAATGCAGGAACAGAAAAACCAAGCCCTTATCATCCTTCCCTCCTCCATGCTGTAACTATTAATGGAACAGTATAACCTGTCTCCCCTCCTACCCCACAGGGAGAAGGTGTTTGCCCTACTCTTCCTCCTACCCAGTATACATGCCTCATACAATCAGCAAATGACCTGAATGACCTCTATCCCACTCCTTGTACGCTGGCTATAAAAGTGGACTAAGGACCCCTGTTTAACATCTGTTCTCCCTTGAGCTGGCCTGCTGTTCTAACAGCATCTCCCACTCTAATAAACTTTATTTCCCTCTCATTCTGTCTCATGTCTGGAAATTCTTTTCCAACCCACACCCGGACCATGACATTTTACACATGGGACTAAAGAATATTAGAGAAGGAAGGACATTTTGAGATCACAAATCCAGGAACACAATAAAATGTCTGTTTTTTTTTTTCTGTTTTTAATTTTAGTTGCTAGGTAATACTTCTTATATGTCTCCAAGCCTAAACATTTACAAGGGGTTGATTTCTCATCAAATCCAACACTTTTATGAATATTTGAGAAATTTAAGACCAAAACCAGCTTGCAAACACTAAGTCGGCCTTCTTATGCCAGCTTAAGTCCATATTTTTTTTCCTCTGAATTCATTTATTTAAAGATAAAACAGCCATTTGAAATCATGGAATACAATATCAACACAACAAAAGGTGAGGAATTGTTATATTTTGCTTACATTAATAAATATCTTAAAAGAAGCAAATGTAGATTTTAAGATTTAAGACACTAATGACACAACTGAGAGTTTCTATCTAAGTTAACAGTGATACTGCTTGATTTTCAAGTTGAAAGATTTTTAATAACCTATATATTTCAATTAGATGGCGGCAAATAGAAAAGCATCTTTGGAGCTGAATAGTATACTGTTAAGCAAGAGTTTATTTTACAGCAGTCCATCATTCTCCTGGCCTGTTTGTATGTAGAAGGCATACTAGACATCAGCAATTCACATCACATAAATGATCTACCACTCACAATGGTGCAAAATCTATTATGCATGTATCTGAATAGAAATTATTTTTAAATTCCAGAAAAATGCCATTTGTGTTTGACAGATGTGGGATTTCCCAGTTTTGCCACTGATTAGCTATCTGAGCTTCACTTTCTTCACTGTTAAACTTTGACAGAACAGGAAGAAACTGCAAAATAGGCTTTAGTAGCCTTCAGTTTATCAGCTCTGATTTTCAAAACAAACTTTCAAAGTGATTTTCAACCTCCTTCTAACCTATGATTATCCTTTTCAAAATCTTTGTCCAAATCATTCAGAGTTCCTCACTTCTCCACTGAACACATTTTAACACATCTGCATGTGTTTATAATGACCAAAGCAAAGTTCACTATGTTAGTATGAAAGACGACCTGTACTCAGGGGACATTACAGCCTACCTGGGTATTCAATTCAGTACCCACCACTAGCAAATCTCTGAAAATTCTGTGTCTCTGTCTCAACTGTAACCTACACTGTTTTCAATCAAATACTCCATACCTGTATATGTTCCTTACCTTCATATCAAGGGAAAAATCTGAAAAGTTTTTAGAAAACTGACATTTGTGACTTGTTTATACAATTTTTACAATATTAGGACAGCCATGTTCTTTGCAGTATCCTGTAGGACAAGGCATCAAATATTTCAAAAGGCAGCCATACATTTTTCATATTTTTCTGAAACAGCTTATGTTCTAACACAATTTAAAAATCAAACTGCCAAGCAGTTTTGTTTTCACTCTTTTCACAGGTACAGAGCAGAGAATAAACCTAACAATGTCTACTTCTCTTAACTTACCACCAATATACTCATACAACTCTTGATTCATTCTAAAACGCATATTGATGCGCTTGGCAAGACCATAATGAATAAAATGGCAAACGGTAAATCTAATTCATGCCAGAAGACTGGAGAAGTTACACGGGAAGCACACACACACACACAACTTCACAAAAGTTGGGAATACTGCTGATTTCAAATAAATGATGATCAAAGTGAGACTTTCATGCCTCAAGTCCCATTCAGTCAAAACCACGATTTGTAAGAACAAGTGGTGCCACCAGTGTCCAAACATACAGCAGAATGCATATCCAACTAGAAGAGATTTTCACCCAGACAGCTGTCCACTGACTTTTCATCTCACGAGAAGGCTCATACCTGTACCAGTTGGTAAGGGTCATCATGATATAAAGCGAAGCCAGGAAAAGCATGAAGTGAAAGAAGGAGTAACTGTAAGTGACACCATCTCTTTCATTATCTACGGCTTGGTGAACATCATCACCATCCTCAAGTGACCCATCATTTCTGGCTCCACCATCTTCTATTAGTGTTGATTCATCAACTAAACTGACTGTTAGAATCAGTTTATTAACCTGACTATTGTTTGAAGTATGGATGCTTGAATGAAATACACACAGTAAAAAGAGGATTAGTCCAATAATTCCTTGAGTATGCCACTACTGTACAGACTGCCCCTCCTTTGAGATAGTGCTTGTTGTATTATATCCAATTATGTTCAGTAGACTTGGGTTACATTCTGTTTCTGGTTCATTGGTCATAGCAGACCATGTCAAATACATTGTGTAGACTGTAATCACTGAAGGCTGTAACAAACCAGATCTTGGTTGTGATTCTTGGATTTTTGGCAGCTTGGACATTATAGAAGCACCAAGGCAGAGGAGCATGTTGACACTGATGAATGCTTTATTTTCTGCACAACTGGCTGGATGAGTATAGTAAACAAAAAACAGGATGATAGCAACTAAAGACAGCAGATAATTCAGGGCTGTAGCTGATAACAAAGCTGCATACCAACATCTCGAGTTCCCCTCTTCCATTTTTTCAACCCATGATTCATTCCATGAATGGGCAAAATCAATGAGTAAGACTAGCTGTATGAGAAAGAAGAAAAAGGCACCTGCCATGCCTACATAAAACCACACAGTTGTAAAAGTTCCTTCTGGAATGAAGAAGGCCCCAATAATAATTGCAATTGCTGCAGCAAATTTAAAGAACAAGAATCCATTGTGTATTGCAGCTCTAGGGTCACTGCTGCTCTTCACTTTGATCATTAAGAGAGTGAGAAGAAGATAGAACATAGCCAAGACAAAGCACAATCAGTATACAGCTTTACAGCCAACCAGAATATTACAAGGGACCATTCCTTTCTCATTCTCACAAAATCCAGGAATCTTATTCAGCTGTTCTTCCATTCCAGGTATCAACATTACACAAGCTACACACACTCCAACAAGCAAAAAAAGTACATAGATCAACCTAGTTACAGTGGAGTTATTTCCACTAGGACATCATCAGCACAGCAAACACGGGGCACTGCCACACAAACATGGTATCCAGCTCGCCATGGAGCACAGCCCCAAGACGCTCCCCATCTCCACAATGTCGCAGGAGTAGCGTATGCCAACAAGATGGAGACAGCACCTTCTCTCGCCTTTCCCAGCTTATTTACTCTAAGTCCATATTTTTAAGACCATATTTCGTTATAGAGATTTTGCATTTCTCCTAAGGTCAGTTCCCTGAATGCTCAGGCTGAGTTAGCAGGATAGAACACTGTCTAGAGGGGCTTCCTGGTGGCTAAGTGTAAACAATCCACTTGCAGTGCAGGAGATGACAATTCAATCCCTGGATCAGGAAGATCCCCTGGAAATGGGTATGGCAACCCACTCCAATATTCTTGCCTAGGAAATCCCATGGACAGAGGAGCCTGGCAGGCTACAATCCATGTGGTTGCAAGATTCAGACACAACTTAGTAACTAAACCACCACCACCACCTATACTGTATAGGTACCCTATGAATGAATTTTCCCTACCTGCATTCAACTCTGACTTTACCCCTTTTTTATTACACATGCTGCTGCTGCTGCATCACTTCAGTCGTGTCCGACTCTGTGTGACCCCATAGACAGCAGCCCACCAGGCTCCCCCGTCCCTGGGATTCTCCAGGCAAGAACACTGGAATGGGTTGCCATTTCCTTCTCCAATGCATGAAAGGGAAAAGTCAAAGTGAAGTCGCTCAGTCGTGTCTGACTCTTAGC
Organism: Bos grunniens; assembly: GCF_055505025.1. NCBI lineage: Eukaryota > Metazoa > Chordata > Mammalia > Artiodactyla > Bovidae > Bos > Bos grunniens. The sequence goes on from NC_141171.1 coordinate 13,892,566, forward strand.
GACCCCATGGACTGCAGCCTACCAGGCTCCTCCATCCATGGGATTCTCCAGGCAAGAGTACTGGAGTGGGGTGCCATTGCCTTCTCTTCTATTCCACAGAGGGCCTGACAAAAGTTACATAAAAATATTGTGTTCCTATCCTCAACTGTAAGAGATGATAACACATGTTCTGGGAGTGGGAATGCAGATAAAAGAAAATAAGCTTCAGAAAAATCTTAGCTCAGCTCCTGGCAAATGGAATCCCAGGTAAAAGTTTGTGATAATGTGTTTACTGTCATCATTTTCATCACCATAACCTTCATGACCATCTGGAGAACTTAAGGGACAGTTTAGGGAGACCTATTTTCTGCTCTGCTGGAAAAGATGCCCAAGGAAGATAGAACCAGTGTGGGAGGAAAATAGAAATTGAAATAAGAGTTCTCAAATCCCCACCATTAACAATAACATGAACTTCATAGGTCTCTGCTTTGAACCTATGCATCTTTGGTGCCCTTTCACTGGCTATCCCAACTGTCTCACTGCTTTGATGATGAGAAAACAAATGTCCCCGAATCCTTCCTGCATTCAGGGTCTCCTTTCTTATGAACAGTTGAGAAATTTCAAACCAAAGCCAGATCTCAAACCCTAAGTTGGCCTTCTTACACCAGCCTGAGAGCTTTTCAAGTCACCATTTCCTTATACAGAGTCTGCATTTCTCCTAAATTCACTTGCCTGAATGCAGGCTGGGTTAGCAGGAGAGAATATTGTTTAGGTGCCTTATGAATGGACTATCACTGTCTACATTCAAATCTGACTTTATCCTCTATCTCTCCAGGGTTTATAAACATTACCTTAAAGTATTGTGTCCCTATCCAGAACTACAAAATAATAATAATGGTATTTCTGTCTTTGGAGTTGATAGTAAAGCATATAAAAATAACAATTACACAAAAAACTTAGCTCAGCTCCTGGACTTGGAATCCTTAGGTAAAGTTTTGTGACACTGAGGTTACTGTCATCATTTTCATCATCTTTACCTTCATGATATTTTGGAGCACTTGGGGGACAATTTAGAGGGACCTCTTTATTGCTCAGGTAGAAAAAAAATGCACCCCCTCCAAGACAGAAACAATGTTAGAGAAAAATAGAAATTTAAATAAGAGTTCTTGGATCCCCACCACTAAAAACATAAACTTCATAGGCCTCTTAGCTGAATCTGTGTATTTTGGTGCCCTCCCACTAGCTATCCCAACTGTCCCACTGCCTTAAAGGTGAGTAAACAAGGCTTCCCCATCCTTCCTGCATTCAGTGTGTGCCTCTGCATTTGACACTCACTGGGTTGGGCTGTGTCTCTGCTGAAGCAGGACTGAAAGATGCAGATTGCCTGCCCCTCCCATACCCGCTGTTGGATGAGGGTTGAGGCTGTGTCCGCAGGACTCATTAGAAAACAGACTCAAGTATGGCTTCCAGGATCAGACAACAGCTCTGGGAGATGAAAGACCTGTACAGATATGACACCCAGTGGACTGGAGCTGACTAACTTAAGGGTGGGGAAGCATAGACTAATTATTTACAATGATACAACCTTGAGACCTCAGTGCACCTTAAAGATAATTAGATGAATTGGTCCATGGTCTCTCAGTCTCTGAGGATGTGCTAATTTCATGGAGGAGGAAAAGAAGAAAAGTGATTGCATTAGGAAGGACCTAGACCTTTCCTCTTCTCAAGAGGAGGCTGACCTCTACTCCTCACCACTGAAGTTCAAGTTGTTTACATTATTGTAAACTTCAGGCACTTCTTTTACAGATATATATATATATATATATTTTTTTTTTAATATATATTATTTTCCATTATAGAGTATTATAGGTCTGTATATATAGAATATAGTTCCCTATGCTATTCAGTAAATTTTTGTTGTTTATTTTATATATAGTAGTGTATATATGGAAGTTAATCTCAAACTTCCAATGTATCCTTCCATGTGCCTTCCCTTTTAGTAACTATCAGTTTGTTTTTTATATCTGTGACTCTATTTCTGTTTTTTAAAAAGTTCTTTTGTGTTATTCTTTTAGTTTCCATATGTAAGACATATCACATGATAATTTGTCTTTCTCTTTCTGACTTATTTCACTTATTATGCTCTCTAGGTCCATCCTTGTAGCCCCAAATGGCATTATTCCACTCTTTTTCATGAGATCAGATCAGTCGCTCAGTCGTGTCTGACTCTTTGCGACCCCATGAATCGCAGCACGCCAGGCCTCCCTGTCCATCACCATCTCCCAGAGTTCACTCAAACTCACGTCCATCGAGTCGGTGATGCCATCCAGCCATCTCATCCTCTGTTGTCCCCTTCTCCTCCTGTCCCCAATCCCTCCCAGCATCAGAGTCTTTTCCAATGAGTCAACTCTTCACATGAGGTGGCCAAAGTACTGGAATTTCAGCTTTAGCATCATTCCTTCCAAAGAAATTCCAGGGCTGATCTCCTTCAGAATGGACTGGTTGGATCTCCTTGCAGTCCAAGGGACTCTCAAGAGTCTTCTCCAACACCACAGTTCAAAAGCATCAATTCTTCGGCGCTCAGCTTTCTTCACAGTCCAACTCTTGCATCCATACATGACCACTGGAAAAACCATAGCCTTGACTAGATGGACCTTTGTTGGCAAAGTAATGTCTCTGCTTTTCAATATGCTATCTATGTTGGTCATAGCTGAGGAGTATTCCATTTATATAACAACACTTCTTTTTTAAAATTTTATTTATTTTTTATTAAAGGATAATTGCTTTACAGAATTTTGCTGTTTTCTGCCAAAACTCAACATGAATCAGCCATAGGTATGCATATTTCCCCTCCCCTTTGAAACTCCCTCCCATTTCTCTCCCCATCTCACCCCTCTAGGTTGATACAGAGCCCCTGTTTGAGTTTCCTGAGCCATACAGCAAATTTCCATTGGCTATCTATTTTACATATGGTAATGTAAGTTTCCATGTTACTCTTTCCATACATCCCACCCTCTCCTCTCCTCTCTGCATGTCCATAAATCTATTCTCTATGTCTGTTTCTCCATTGTTGCCCTGTAAGAAAATTCTTCAGTACCATTTTTTTTTAGATTCTGTATATATGTGTTAGAATATGATATTTATCTTTCTCTTTCTGATTCACTTCACTCTGTATAAAGGTTCTAGGTTCATCCACCTCATTAGAACTGACTCAAATGCATCCCTTTTTATGGCTGAGTAATATTCCATTGTGTATATATACCACAACTTTATCCATTCATCTGTCGATGGACATCTAGGTTGCTTCCAAGTTCTGGCTATTGTAAATAGTGCTGCAATGAACAATGGGATGCATGTGTATCTTTCAATTTTGGTTTCCTCAGGGTATAGGCCTAAGAGTAGGATTGCTGGGTCATATGGTAGTTTTATTCCTAGTTTTATAAGGAATCTCCATACCATCTTCCATAGTGGCTGTATCAATTTACATTCCCACCAACAGTGCAAGAGTGTTTCCTTTTCTCCACATCCTCTCCAGTATTTATTGTTTGTAGACTTTTTCATGCAGGACATTCTGACTGGTGTGAGGTGATATCTCATTGCAGTTTTGATTTGCATTTCTCTAATAATGAGCGTTGTTGAGCATCTTTTCATGTGTTTGTTAGCCATCTGTATGTCTTCTTTGGAGAAACGACTGTTTAAGTCTTTTCCCCACATTTTGATTGGGTTGTTTGTTTTTCTGGTATTGAGTTGTACAAGCTGCTTGTATATTTTGGAAATTAATCCTTTGTCAGTTATTTTTCAAGAAGATTTCCCTGTAGAAGACCTAGTACATGAAGAATTTGCCCTGTTGTGGCTCTTTCTGCAGATCCCATCATGCTGTTTCCGGTCATAGAGTCAGAAATACCTCTAGTTTCTACATTCATAGAGTCCTTCCATTGATGTAGAGCCATTCAGTGTCTGAGTTCAACAAACTTTTGATTTCTGCTCAACTAGAGAGGACACAGTTCCCTCTCTAAATGTAATTTTTAAAATAACTTTTGTATTTGAATTCTGGATGTCATTAATGTGCTTTTGGCTTACATTCTATGGACAGAGGAGCCTGGTGGGCTACAGTGTACTACAGTCCATGGGGTTGCAAATAATCAGACATGACTGAGTGACTAACACTTTCACACACACTTATGTGAGATGATGGTCTGTTGTAACCTGCTACACCTTATGTTTCTATCTTCCTGGTTCAGAGTCTATGTATGAGAAACTCAAGAGACTGATTCCTCATTAACTTGTTAGTTGATGAGTAGAGTATATACTCAATTAAGTTGGACATGGAAGAAAAATGTTAATTATATTTGTGCAAACATGTCAGAGAAAAGTTAGGGGGACAACCAAGTAACTGGTGTACAGAATATTTAGGGGAAAAGAAGTGGGTATCAATCAGATCAGATCAGATCAGTCGCTCAGTCATGTCCAACTCTTTGCGACCCCATGAATTGCAGCACGCCAGGCCTCCCTGTCCATCACCAACTCCCGGAGTTCACTCAGACTCACGTCCATCGAGTCAGTGATGCCACCCAGCCATAGCATCCTCTGTCGTCCCCTTTTCCTCCTGCCCCCAATCCCTCCCAGCATCAGAGTATTTTGCAATGAGTCGACTCTTTGCATGAGGTGGCCAAAATACTGGAGTTTCAGCTTTAGCATCATTCCTTCCAAAGAAATCCCAGGACTGATCTCCTTCAGAATGGACTGGTTGGATCTCCTTGCAGTCCAAGGAACTCTCGAGAGTCTTCTCCAACACCACAGTTCAAAAGCATCAATTCTTCGGCGCTCAGCCTTCTTCACAGTCCAACTCTCACATCCATACATGACCACAGGAAAAACCATAGCCTTGACTAGACGAACCTTTGTTGGCAAAGTAATGTCTCTGCTTTTGAATATGCTATCTAGGTTGGTGATAACTTTCCTTCCAGTGAGTAAGCGTCTTTAATTTCATAGCTGCAGTCACCATTTGCAGTGATTTTGGAGCCCAGAAAAATAAAGTCTGACACTGTTTCCACTGTTTCTCCATCTATTTTCCATGAAATTGTGGGACCGGATGCCATGATGTTTGTTCTCTGAATGTTGAGCTTTAAGCCAACTTTTTCACTCTCCTCTTTCACTTTCATCAAGAGGCTTTTTAGTTCCTCTTCACTTTCTGCCATAAGGGTGGTGTCATCTGCATATCTGAGGTTATTGATATTTCTCCTGGCAATCTTGATTCCAGCTTGGGTTTCTTCCAGTCCAGCATTTCTCATGATGTACTCTGCATATAAGTTAAATAAGCAGGGTGACAATATACAGCCTCGACGTACTTTTCCTATTTGGAACCAGTCTGTTATTCCATGTCCAGTTCTAACTGTTGCTTCCTGACCTGCATACAAGTTTCTCAAGAGGCAGATCAGGTGGTCTGGTATTCCCATCTCTTGAAGAATTTTCCACAGTTTATTGTGATCCACACGGTCAAAGGCTTTGGCATAGTCAACAAAGCAGAAATAGATGTTTTTCTGGAACTCTCTTGCTTTTTCCATGATCCAGCGGATGTTGGCAATTTGATCTCTGGTTCCTCTGCCTTTTCTAAAACCAGCTCGAACATCAGGAAGTTCACGGTTCACATATTGCTGAAGCCTGGCTTGGAGAATTTTGAGCATTACTTTACTAGCCTGTGAGATGAGTGCAATTGTGCGGTAGTTTGAGCATTCTTTGGCATTGCCTTTCTTTGGGATTGGAATGAAAACTGACCTTTTTCAGTCCTCTGGCCACTGCTGAGTTTTCCAAATTTGCTGACATATTGAGTGCAGCACTTTCACAGCATCATCTTTCAGGATTTGGAATAGCTCAACTGGAATTCCATCACCTCCACTAGCTTTGTTCATAGTGATGCTTTCTAAGGCCCACTTGACTTCACATTCCAGGATGTCTGGCCCTAGGTGAGTGACCACACCATCGTGATTATCTGGGTGGTGAAGATCTTTTTTGTACAGTTCTTCTGTGTATTCTTGCCATCTCTTCTTAATATCTTCTGCTTCTATTAGGTCCATACCATTTCTGTCCTTTATTGAGCCCATCTTTGCATGAAATATTCCTTTAGTATCTCTAATTTTCTTGAACATATCTCTAGTCTTTCCCATTCTGCTGTTTTCCTCTATTTCTTTGCACTGATCACTGAGGCAGGCTTTCTTATCTCTTCTTGCTATTCTTTGGAACTCTGCATTCAGATGTTTATAGCTTTCCTTTTCTCCTTTGCTTTTTGCTTCTCTTCTTTTCACAGCTATTTGTAAGGCCTCCCCAGACAGCCATCTTGCTTTTTTGCATTTCTTTTCCATGGGGATGGTCTTGATCCCTGTCTCCTGTACAATGTCACGAACCTCATTCCATAGTTCATCAGGCACTCTATCTATCAGCTCTAGGCCCTTAAATCTATTTCTCACTTCCACTGTATAATCATAAGGGATTTGATTTAGGTCATACCTGAATGGTCTAGTGGTTTTCCCTACTTTCTTCAATTTAAGTCTGAATTTGGCAATAAGGAGTTCATGGTCTGAGCCACAGTCAGCTCCTGGTCTTGTTTTTGCTGACTGTATAGAGCTTCTGCATCTTTGGCTGCAAAGAATATAATCAATCTGATTTCGGTGTTGACCATCTGGTGATGTCCATGTGTAGAGTCTTCTCTTGTGTTGTTGGAAGAGGATGTTTGTTATGACCAGTGCATTTTCTTGGCAAAACTCTGTTAGTCTTTCCCCTGCTTCATTCCATATTCCAAGGCCAAATTTGCCTGTTACTCCAGGTGTTTCTTGACTTCCTACTTCTGCATTCCAGTCCCCTATAATGAAAAGGACATCGTTTTTGGGTGTTAGTTCTAAAAGGTCTTGTAGGTCTTCATAGAACCGTTCAACTTCAGCTTCTTCAGCATTACTGGTTGGGGCATAGACTTGGATTACTGTGATATTGAATGGTTTGCCTTGGAAAAGAACAGAGATCATTCTGTTGTTTTTGAGATTGCATCCAAGTATTGCATTTCGGACTCTTTTGTTGATCACGATGGCCACTCCATTTCTTCTGAGGGATTCCTGCCCGCAGTAGTAGATATAATGAAATCTGAGTTCAATTCTGTTCAGTTCAGTCACTCAGTCATGTCCGCCTCTTTGCGAAGCCAATGTAAACAAATCTTATTTTTCCTTTTATTTACCACCCCAAGCCTAAATCTGTTGATATTCTTCATTCATGAAATACCAAAAGCCTACATGTCTTTCGCCTGTCAATTCCTCATTAACTTACTGTTTCTTTGCCTAAAAGAGATAATAGCTGCCTGCTTTGGCCACTTCTTAGGTCTTATTTTAATAAGACCTCCGTATGTAAGAATTCAAATTTGTTTCTTTTTCTCCTGTTGTCTTGCATCAATTTTGTTATTATTCCAGCCACAAGAACTCTAGAGGGATAGAAGAGGAAATTTCCCCTTCCTCCACACCACACATATCCTACAAATGGGTGTTATTGGCCCTACTTCAGTGTGAGGGATACAAGTGCAGAAAAGTGGGGAGATTTACACACACTGCACATTAAGTGGGTGAAACATGTGGAACTCAGACAAAGGCCTCCTAATTCCCACCCCAAGGCTCTGTCTCACCGGATTATTTCCTTTTAAAACCTATGTTAGTCCCAGATGATCAAATAGAAGTAAAACCATGAATTCTTTCTTTTGAGATGTGGTGAGTTTATAGGTAAATTAGCAGAATGGACCAAACTGCTTGCAAGGGATCTTTACTGTATAAGTATTACGGATGATGGGCTTGTCTATGGATAGTAATGAATTTTCCAGCCCATTTTGTAAATCTGAGTGATAATAGTTATAATAATATCATTCCTTGTGCTCAGTTGCTCAGTCATGTCGGACTCTTAACGACCCCATGGACCATAGCCCACAAGGCTCCTCTGTCCATGGAATTTTTCAGGCAAGAATACTAGAGTGGGTTGCCATTTCCTCCTCCAGAGGATCTTCCCGACCCAGTAATCAAATCCAATTCTCCTGCATCTCCTGCATTGGCAGGCAGATTCTTTACCACCTGAGCCACCAAGAAGCCCCATCATTCCCTATGCTGCTGCTGCTAAGTCACTTCAGCGTGTCCTACTCTGTGTGACCCCATGGACGCAGCCTACCAGGCTTCTCCATCCATGGGATTTTCCAGGCAACAGTACTGGAGTGGGGTGCCATTGCCTTCTCCCATCATTCCCTATATAAGGTGCTAAATTTCATGTGACTCTATCATGAAAAGACTATTCCTAGTCAGCCTTTAAGGATCTTTCTAGTTTTACACCTTGAAAATCAGACCATGTGGTTGATTTTGTCTGATTTTTCCATTAGCATAACTTGTAGAGATAGTTATAGAAAAATTTAATGTTTCAATTTTTTAAATGGAAGCAATACTGTTGAATGCATATATCTTTTGGAAATTCTCACTAGTGTAATATACAGAGGATTGCAAGAATTTTCAGAACTGTATCATAATAAAAAGTTTTTAAATATTTGTGAATTATTAAATCCAAAGTATGGACACTTATCTGTATGCCCCTTCAATTGTTCTGTTTATTCAATACTCTCTTATTTTTCAAAGGTGTCCCCTCTACATGGAACCACAGAATCTAACAGGTGTCTCAGAATTCCTCCTCCTGGGCCTCTCAGATTATCCAGACCTGCAGCCCCTTCTCTTTGGGCTCTTCCTATCCATGTACTTGGTCACTGTGCTTGGGAAGGTACTCATCATTCTGGCTGTCACCTTTGACCCCCACCTCCACACACCCATTTACTTCTTCCTCTCCAACCTGTCCTTGGCTGACATCAGTTTCAACACCACCACTGTCCCCAAGATGCTAGTGAACCTCCAGACACACAGCAAATCCATCACCTATGCAGGCTGCCTAGCTGGGGTGACCGTCTTTTCTCTTTTTGCATGTTTGGAGAGTCTCCTCCTGACAGTGATGGCCTATGACCAGTTGGTGGCCATCTGTCACCCCCTATACTACCTGTTCATCATGAATCCCCGCCTCTGTGGCTTCTTGGTCCTGGTATCATTTTCCATCAGACTTTTGAACTCCCAGCTTCACTACTTGATGATGTCACAGCTTACCTCTGTGCAGAGGTGGAAATGCCTCATTTCTTCTGTGACCCTTCTAAACTCCTCAATCTTGCCTGTTCTGAAAACTCCATCAATATCATATTAATTTATTTCAACAGTACCATTGTCGGTGGGATTCCACTTTCAGGAATCCTTTACTCTTATTCTCAAATTGTTTCCTCCATTCTGAGAGTCTCCTCATCAGGTGGGAAGTACAAAGCCTTATCTACCTGTGGTTCTCACCTGTCAGTTGTTTGTTTGTTTTATGGAACAGGCCTTGGGGTGTAACTCAGCTCAGCCATCTCACAATCTCCCAGGAAGAGTGCAGTGGCCTCAGTGATGTACACTGTGGTCACCCCTATGCTGAACACTTTCACCTACAGTCTAAGGAACAAGGACATCAAGAGTGTCCCCTGGAGGATTATCAGCAGAATAGCCTAATCCCAACCCCTGTTTTTCGGTTCATGGGAGTACAAAATACAACAAAATCAAACAATAAGTGATTGCAATAAGTGATTCTGAATCTGAAGTCACTTACTGAAAATGTACCTATCTGGCTCTCTACTTTATGTTTACACAGTTTTTCCTCTTTGCAGCATAGCTCTAATGGAATTGGGAGATTAGCTGGATGCCCCGTGTGAATTATATCCCTTATGGGACTTTGCATATCACATCAGTATAGCCGTCTCTCTTTCCTTGTGTATTACTCAAGACTCTTGGTCACAAGCAATCTTGTTTCTATCATCACAAAATAAATACACCTCTCTCTTTTTCTTTTTTTGCATTGTTTCTATAACTTTCCTATGATTATTCCCTATGTGTTAGGTGGATCTAAACCCTACCTTAATGACCAAGACACCTAGTATATTTTTGCTCCTTAGTGATTTTTGAGTAAATAGAGTGGATATTTGATTTCTAAACTGGAGTATTTTTAAACTGAAATAGGACACTATGAATATTAAGTTTGAATAAACACTTATCAACTGGGTTTTTCCTGGGAAAAGTGAGGTGTATGCTTCCCAAGGAGTAGATGAAAGGGTACCTACCAAAGCAAAGTCAGTTCCCAGTCTTGCTGATAATTCTCCTTCCCATTCCATCTAACTTCTTCCCAATCATATTAAATAGCAAGACACAAAGAGACAAAAATTGAATGATTTGACACCTAAAGTAATCAAAATCATAGAGACAGTGGGTAGGATGATAGTTACCAGAGGCTTTGGAAAGAAGAATGGGGAATTAGTTTAGCGGAAATAGAGTTTCACTTGGGGAAGATAAAAAGTTTTGGAGATGGATAGTGGTGTGTGTGTGCGTGCTCAGTTGTTCAGTCATGTCTGACTCTTTGCAACCCCATGGACTGTAGTCCACCTGGCACTTCTCTCCCTGGGATTTCCCGGGCAAGATTATGGGAGTGGGTTGCCTTTTCCTCCTTCAGGGGATGTTCCTGATCCAGGGATCAAACCCATGTCTCCTGCATCTCCTGTCTTACAAGCAGATTCTTTACCACTGAGCTACAAATGTTCCTGAATTGGACATTTCAGATGTCTAAGAGGGTAAGAAAATAATAGCAAATACAACAACTGACAAAGGATTAATTTCCAAAATATACAAGCAGCTCATATAACTCAATACAAGGAAAACAAACAACCCAATCAAAAAGTGGGGAAAAGACCTAAACAGACATTTCTCCAAAGAAGACATACAGATGGCTAACAAATACATGAAAAGATGTTCAACATTGCTCATTAGAGAAATGCAAATTACAACCACAATGAGATATCACCTCATACCAATCAGAATGGCCATCATCATTTATTGTTTCTACAAACAATAAATTCTGGAGAGGGTGTGGAGGAAAAGGAATACTCTTGCACTGTTGGTGGGAATATTAATTGATACAGCCATTATAGAAGACAGAATGGAGAATCCTTAAAAAACTAGGGATAAAACCACCATATGACCCAGCAATCCCACTCCTAGGCATATACACCGAGGAAACCAAAATTGAAAAAGACACATGTATCCCATTGTTCATTGCAGCACTATTTATAATAGCTATAACATAGAAGCAACCTAGATGTCCATCAGCAGATGAATGGATAAAGAAGTTGTGGTACACAATGGAATATTACTCAGCCATAAAAACAAACACATTTGAGTCAGTTCTGATGAGGCGGATGAACCTACAACCTATTATACAGAGTGTGAAGTAAGTCAGAAAGAGAAAGATACATATCATATTCTAATGCACATATACAGAATCTAGAAAAATTGTGCTGAAAAATTTATTTACAAGGAAGCAATGGAGAAACAGACATAGAGAATAGACTTATGGAGATGGGGAGAGGGGAAGAGAGGGTAAGATGTATGGAAAGAGTAACATGGAAACTTACATTACTATATGTAAAATAGACAGTCAATGGGAATTTTCTGTATGGCTCAGGAAACAAACTCTATCAACCTAGAGGGGTGGGTTGGGAGGCAGATGGGAGGGAGGTTCAAAAGGGAGAGGATATATGTATACCTGTGGCTGATTCATGTTGAGGTTTGACAGAAAACAACAAAATTCTGTAAAGCGATTATTCTTCAATTAAAAAAAAAGATAAAATGGCTAAGAGGGTAAATTTTATATTGTTATATTATCCTGTCAGGCATGACAGACATATTCCTCCAGTGTTGGGTGTTACTCAGCTGTCAGCGATCAACTCCGAGAGGAATCAGCCTCAGCTACAGAGCATCACTAGGCAGCCCAATTCAATGACTATATGATAAGGGTGTGTAAACATTTCTCTCTTTTGCCCCCAGTTCCAGCCAACTCTAAGGTTAGCGCCAGAGCTCCCTGGGGGTTTTCAAAGGCCTGTGATGAGTTTGAACTTGACTATTTTTTCCAATGTCTTTTCTGGCTCCAAGTTGAGTTCAGTTCAGTCACTCACTCATGTTCAACTCTTTATGACCCCATGAACTGCAGCATTCCAGGTCTCCTGTCCATCACCAACTTCCAGAGTTTACCCAAACTCATGTCCATATGGTTGGTGATACCATCCAGCCATCTCATCCTCTGTCGTCCACTTCTCCTCCTGCCCCCAATCCTTCCCAGCATCAGGGTCTTTTCCAATGAGTCAACTCTTCACATGAGGTGGCCAAAGTATTGGAATTTCAACTTCAACATCAGTCCTTCCAATGAATGCCCAGGACTGACTTCCTTTTGGATGGACTGCTTGGATCTCCTTGCAGAGCAAGGGACTCTTGAGTCTTCTGCAACACCACGGTTCAAAAGCATCAATTCTTTGTCACTCAGCTTTCTTCACAGTCCTACTCTCACATCCATATTGGAAAAAACATACTGTGACTACTGGAAAAAACATAGCCTTGACCAGACGGGCCTTTGTTGACAAAGTAATGTCTCTGTTTTTTAATATGCTATCTAGGATGGTCAGAACTTTCCTTCCCAGGAGCAAGTGTCTTTTAATTTGATTGCTGAAGTCACCATCTGTGTGATTTTGGAGCACCAAAAAATAAAGTCTGACACTGTTTCCCCATCTACTTCCCATGAAGTGATGGGACCGGATGCCATGATCTTTGTTTTCTGAATGTTGAGCTTTAAGCCAACTTTTTCATTTTCCTCTTTTACTTTCATCAAAAGGCTCTTTAGTTCCTCTTCACTTTCTGCCATAGGGTGGTGTCATCTGCATATCTGAGGTTATTGATATTTCCCCTGGCAATCTTGATTCCAGCTTGTGCTTCCTCCAGCCCAGCATTTCTCATGATGTACTCTGCATATAAGTTAAATAAGCAGGTTGACAATATACAGCCTTGATGTACTCCTTTTCCTATTTGGAACCAGTCTGTTGTTCCATTTCCAGTTCTAACTGTTGCTTCCTGACCCACATACAGATTTCTTAAGAGGCAGGTCAGGTGGTCTGATATTCCCATCTCTTGAAGAATTTTCCACAGTTTATTGTGATCCACACAGTCAAAGGCTTTGGCATAGTCAATAAAGCATAAACAGATGTTTTTCTGAAACTCTCTTCCTTTTTTCATGATCCAGCAGATGTTGGCAATATGATCTCTGATTCCTTTGCCTTTTCTAAAACCAGCTTGAACATCAGAAGTTCACAGTTCACGTATTGCTGAAGCCTGGCTTGGAGAATTTTGAGCATTATTTTACTAGCATGTGAGATGAGTGCAATTGTGTGGTAGTTTGAGCATTCTTTGGCAATGCCTTTCTTTGGGATTGGGATGAAATCCATCACCTCCACTAGCTTTGTTCGTAGTGATGCTTTCTAAGGCCCACTTGACTTCACATTCCAGGATGTCTGGCTCTAGGTCAGTGATCATACCATCGTGATTATCTGGGTCATGAAGATCTTTTTTGTATAGTTCTTCTGTGTATTCTTGCCACCTCTTCTTAATATCTTCTGTTTCTGTTAGGTCCATACCATTTCTGTCCTTTATCGAGCCCATCTTTGCATGAAATGTTCCCTTGGTATCTCTAATTTTCTTGAAGAGATCTCTAGTCTTTCCCATTCTATTGTTTTCCTCTATTTCTTCGCACTGATCACTGAGGAAGGCTTTCCTATCTCTCCTTACTATTCTTTGGAACTCTGCATTCAAATGGGAATATCTTTCCTTTTCTCCTTTGCTTTTCGCTTCTCTTCTTTTCACAGCTATTTGTAAGGCCTCCTCAGACAGCCATTTTGCTTTTTTACATTTCTTTTCCATGGGGATGGTCCCGATTCCTGTCTCCTGTACAATGTCACGAACCTCCATCCATAGTCCATCAGGCACTCTATCAGATCTAGTCCCTTAAATCTATTTCTCACTTCCATTGTATAATCATAAGGGATTTGATTTAGGTCATACCTGAATGGTCTAGTGGTTTTCCTTACTTTCTTCAACTGAAGAAAGAAATTGGCTACAAACAGTTTGCCAAACTGCAATGTCTGAGAAAACAGTCCTCACAAGCCTGTCCTCATTTCAGACACCAGCACAAGTTCCCAGGGTCCCAGGGGGACCCTCACTTCAGGTCAGCCAGCTACAAATTCGAGGACTTTCTCATATTCAGTAATTTTCCAGAATGTTCAATGTAAGGAGAATCCCGCTGGTTTAATAGTACACCAGAAACTTACAGAACTCAGGAAAGTTCTTGGCTCAGATGGTATAGAATCTTTCTGCAATGTAGGAAACCTGAGATCAGTCTCTAGATAAGGAAGATCTCCTGGAGAAGGGAGTGGCAACCCATTCCAGTATTTTTGCCTGGAGAAGTCCATAGACAGAGGAGGCTGGTGGGCTACAGTCCATGGGGTCACAAACAGTTGGACACGACTGAGTGACTAACACTCTATGATTATATCTTTTTTAATAGTAAAGGACGCAAATTAAAGCAGATGAAAGATACAACATAGACAAGATCTGGAAAGTCCTATAGGTGAAACTTCTTGGTTTCCTCTTTCCATGGAGTCCAGATCCATTACCTCCTCCTAGCTACAACATATGACAATAATACTAATATATATATATTGCTAACAACAGGCTGGTTCCAAATAGGAAAAGGAGTATGTCAAGGCTGTATATTGTCACATTGCTTATTTAACTTATATGCAGAGTACATCATGAGAAATGCTGGGCTGGAAGAAGCACAAGCTGGAATCAAGATTGCCGGGAGAAATATCAGTAACCTCAGATATGCAGATGACACCACCCTTATGGCAGAAAGTGAAGAGGAACTAAAAAGCCTCTTGATGAAAGTGAAAGAGGAGAGTGAAAAAGTTGGCTTAAAGCTCAACATTCAGAAAACTAAGATCATGGCATCCCATGAAGTTATTTCCCATAACTTCATGGGAAATAGATGGGGAAACAGTGGAAACAGTGTCAGACTTTTATTTTTTGGTGCTCCAAAATCACTGCAGATGGTGACTGCAGCCATGAAATTAAAAGATGCTTACTCCTTGGAAGGAAGGTTATGACCAATATAGATAGCATATTGAAAAGCAGAGACATTACTTTGCCAACAAAGGTCTGTGTAGTTAAGGCTATGGTTTTTCCCGTGGTCATGTATGGATGTGAGAATAGGACTGTGAAGAAGGCTGAGTGCCAAAGAATTGATGCTTTTGGACTGTGGTGTTGGAGAAGACTCTTGAGAGTCCCTTGGACTGCAAGGAGACCCAAGCAGTCCATTCTAAAGGAGATCAGCCCTGGGTGTTCTTTGAAAGGAATGTTGCTAAAGCTGAAACTCCAGTACTTTGGCCACCTCATGTGAAGAGTTGACTCATTGGAAAAGACTCTGATGCTGGGAGGGATTGGGGACAGGAGGAGAAGGGGACGACAGAGGATGAGATGGGTGGATGGCATCACCGACTCAATGGACATGAGTTTGAGTGAAGTCCAGGAGTTGGTGATGGACAGGGAGACCTGGTGTGCTGCGATTCATGGGGTTGCAAAGAGTCGGACAAGACTGAGCGACTGAACTGAACTGAACTGAACTAGGTGGCTCACCTGAGCTTCAGTCTCTAGAATTTTTGTTGAGGCCAATTCCATAAATGTTATTAGTTGAATTTTTGCCCATATGATTGAACTCCATTTCCAGCTTCCCTCCCCAGATGTTGGGTTGATAAACTTAGAACACAGTTGTTTAGGCATCTTGGTTTTCTTCTAGTTCATCAACCAGACCACATTCTTTTCAGCCTCTGGATCATGCATTTATTTCTCTCTGTCTCATCTCTCCTGAAACAAAAAATGGGAGGATTTTTCAAGCTGGCGGGAGCTAATGGAAAAGCACTGGAAGACGTTAGGGAAGGAAGGCGGGTTGATAGGATAGGCCATTTGTGTTTGCTAATTGCTGCTTTCCTTTTTGGGACCTCCCGGGTGGTGGTAGTGGTAAAGAAGCCACCTACCAATAAAGAAGACAGGGGCTTGATCCCTGGGTCAGGAAGATCCCCTGGAGGAGGAAATGGCAACCCTTCTTGTCTAGAGATTCCCCATGAGAATCCCCAGGGACAGAGGAGCCTGGCAGGCTAGAGTCAATAGGGTCCCAGAGTCGGACATGACTGAAGTGACTTAGCACACATGCACGCTTTTCTTTTTAACTGGAGGATAATTGCTTTACAATGTGGTGTTGGTTTCTGCTGGACAACAAAGGGAGTCAGCCATAGCTGTACATATATCCCCTCCTTCTTGACCCTCCCTCCCCACCTCCCATCCTATAGCTCTAGGTCGTCACACAGTGCCAGGCTGGGCTCCCTGCGTCGTATATCAGCTTCCCACTAGCTTTCTGTTTCACACATGATAGTGTATATATGTCAATGCTACTGCTTTGGTTGCTGCTTTTTTAAATTTAGGCTCTTACATTCCCACAGAAGCAGGGAGACAGGGGAACTAATTTTCTTGATGATTAGATTTCCAAGAGAAGGCTTTGTGAAAATCATTCTTTGGTTGTAAAAAGGATGAGAGACTTGGAGAAGATTTATCTACATTTACTAATAAAAGAAGCAGACTGGACTTGCCTGGTGGTTCAGTGGTTAAGGCTCTGTGCTTCCCCTGCGAGGGGCACAGGTTAAGTCCCTGGTCAGGGAACTAAGATTCCCACATGCCCATGGTGTGGCCAAAAAGAAAAGTAATAGAAAAAGAATTTAAAAGTTTTCTAATGTAAGTACTCTAAGAAAAGAGAGCGAGGACAGATTGGTAGAAACTCATTTAAGCTGAAGGGGAAACTTAAAGTAGTCTTAGTCAATGAATATCCAACATTTCTATTGTTGTTACAACTTTGCAATTCTTGGGGTTTTGATTGTGGTGTGGGAAGCTAACCTCCACACTGAGCAGGAGTTTTAAACTATGCTTACAAGTAAAATTATAAACTCAAATGTCGGTGTTAACAGTGAGAGGCAAGGCAATAAATCTGGAATGGTACAGTTACAGGTAAGCACACATCGGGAGCATTGTTAGATTTAGCTAACCAAAAAAAATCAAGAGCAAGTCAGCAAAAGGCAGAAGGAGATATATGTATACAAAAGCTGATGCACTTCGCTGTTCAGCAGACTAACACAAGAGTGTAGAGCATCTATAGTCCAATTAAAAAAACAAAATTGAAAAAGATGCATGTACCCCAATGTTCAGTGCAGCACTGTTTATAATAGCTAGGACATGGAAGCAACCTAGATGTCCATTGACAGATGAATGGATAAAGAAGTTGTGGTACATATATAGAGTGGAATATTACTCAGTCATAAAGATGAACAAATTTCAGTCAGTTGTCATGAGGTAGATGAATCTAAAACTTGTTATACAGAGTGAAGTAAGTCAGAAAGAGAAAAACAAGTTTTGTATTATATATATATATATATATATATATATATATATAGTAGGAAAATGGTACTGATGAACCTATTTGCAGGGGAGGAATACAGACTCAGACATAGAGAACAGATTTATCGACACAGAAGGAAAAGGAGAGGGTGGGATGAATTGAGAGCAGCATTGAAACAGACACATTCTTCCCTCTCCAGATTGCTTTGGATATTCGACGGTTTTTGTATTTCCATACAAACTGTGAAATTATTTGCTCTGCTACTGCTAAGTCACTTCAGTCGTGTCCAACTCTGTGCGACAGCCCACCAGGCTCCCCCGTCCCTGGAATTCTCCAGGCAAGAACACTGGAGTGGGTTGCCATTTCCTTCTCCAATGCATGAAAGTGAAAAGTGAAAGTAAGTCGCTCCGTCGTATCCGACTCGTAGTGACCCCATGGACTGCAGCCTACCAGGCTCCTCCGTCCATGGGATTTTCCAGGCAGGAGTACTAACTCTGTGAAAAATACCCTTGGTAGCTTGATAAGGATTGCATTGAATCTATAGATTGCTTTGGGTGGTATACTCATTTTCACTATATTGATTCTTCTGATCGATGAACATGGTATATTTCTCCATCTATTATTGTCCTCTTTGATTTCTTTCACCAGTGTTTTATAATTTTCTATATATAGGTCTTTAGTTTCTTTAGGTAGATATATTCCTAAGTATTTTATTCTTTCCGTTGCAATGGTGAATGTAATTGTTTCCTTAATTTCTCTTTCTATTTTCTCATTATTAGTGTATAGGAATGCAAGGGATTTATGTGTGTTGATTTTATATCCTGAAAATTTACTATATTCATTGATTAGGTCTAGTAATTTTCTGGTGGAGTCTTTAGGGTTTTCTATGTAGAGGATCATGTCATCTGCAAACAGTGAGAGTTTTACTTCTTCTTTTCCAATTTGCATTCCTTTTCTTTCTTTTTCTGCTCTGATTTCTGGGGCTAAAACTTCCAAAACTATGTTGAATAGTAGTGGTGAAATTGGGCACCCTTGAGAGGAGGAGCCAAGATGGCGGAGGAGTAGGACAGGGAGAACACTTTCTCCCCCACAAATTCATCAAAAGAGCATTTAAACGTCGAGTAAATTCCACAAAACAACTTCTGAATGCCGGCAGAGGACATCAGGCACCCAGAAAAGCAATCCAACTCTTCGAAAGGAGGTAGGAAAAAATATAAAAGACAAAAAAAGAGATAAAAGAGGGAGGGATGGAGCTCCGTCCCAGGAAGGGAGTCTTACCTGTGGCGGATTCATTTTGATATTTGGCAAAACTAATACAATTATGTAAAGTTTAAAAATAAAATAAAATTAGAAAGAAAAAAAAAAAGAGAGAGAAGTTTCCAAACACCAGGAAACCTTCTCACTGCCGAATCTGTGCTGAGCTTTGGAAGCACAGAGGGCAACATAACAGGAAGAAAAAATAAATAAACAATTAAAACTCAAAGATTGCGAGTCCTACGGTAACTCCCCCAGAGGAGAAGCAGCGCAGACGCCTGCACGCGCCATTAACAAGCGGGGGCTGGGCAGGGAGGCGCAGCGCGGGCTGCATCGCTTAGAGTAAGAATCTGGCCTGAATACCCTGAGCACTATCTGAGCGAAATAATTTGGGCTAACAAACCAGACTGTGGGATATCTACCACGCGAAAAGCCAGCCCCAACCTAAGACACCGCCAGGCCCGCGCACGGAACAAAGAATTGAACAGAGATAGCCGGCTGCAGACCTTCCCCCTCCAGTGACAGGCAGCCAGAGCCGGAAGGGGGCAATCGCAGCCCCAGAGAGACATTATCTATAAAACTGTAAGCAGGCTTCTTTGCTAACTAAAACTTCTTGGGGGTCTGGATGGTTAACATCTGCCTAAGAAGGTGCGCCGGTTTTGCGCCCAGATAACCGAGTGGCGGGGAGGCGATAAGTCACAGCATTGGCGCTCACCAAACACCTCATCACTTGAGCTGCTCGGACCTGGGTAGAGCACAATACTCAGGCCCAACTGAGTCTGCGCCTCTGAGGACTACCCGAGTGCCTGAACCTGAACGGCTTAGACCTGGGAGGTACATGCAACCCAGGGCCAGCCTCGGATTGTTCCCGGCGGAACAACCTAGAGCCCGAGCAGTGTGGGCAGGGAAGCTACACGCGCAGTGAGCAGGGGCAGACCCAGTGTGGCTGAGGCACTGCGAGCACACGCCAGTGTTATTTGCTTGCAGCATCCCTCCCTCCCTCCCCACAGCGCGACTGAACAAAGAGAAGAAATACAGTTCCACCCATCAGAACACTGACACAAGCTTCCCTAACCAGGAAACCTTGACAAGCCACCTGTACAAACCCACACACAGCGAGGAATAGCCACAATAAAGAGAACTCGACAAACTGCCAGAATACAGAAAGGACACTCCAAACTCCGCAATTTAAACAAGATGAAGAGACAGAGGAATAGCCAGCAGATAAAGGAACAGGATAAATGCCCACCAAACCAAACAAAAGAGGAAGAGATAGGGAATCTACCTGATAAAGAATTCCGAATAATGATAGTGAAATTGATCCAAAATCTTGAAATTAAAATGGAATCACAGATAAATAGCTTGGAGACAAGGATTGAGAAGATGCAAGAAAGGTTTAACAAGGACCTAGAAGAAATAAAAAAGAGTCAATATACAATGAATAATGCAATAAATGAAATTAAAAACACTCTGGAGGCAACAAATAGTAGAATAACAGAGGCAGAAGATAGGATTAGTGAATTAGAAGATAGAATGGTAGAAATAAATGAATCAGAGAGAATAAAAGAAAAACGAATTAAAAGAAATGAGGACAATCTCAGAGACCTCCAGGACAATATTAAACGCTACAACATTCGAATCATAGGGGTTCCAGAAGAAGAAGACAAAAAGAAAGACCATGAGAAAATACTTGAGGAGATAATAGTTGAAAACTTCCCTAAAATGGGGAAGGAAATAATCACCCAAGTCCAAGAAACCCAGAGAATCCCAAACAGGATAAACCCAAGGCGAAACACCCCAAGACACATATTAATCAAATTAACAAAGATCAAACACAAAGAACAAATATTAAAAGCAGCAAGGGAAAAACAACAAATAACACACAAGGGAATTCCCATAAGGATAACAGCTGATCTTTCAATAGAAACTCTTCAAGCGAGGAGGGAATGACAAGACATACTTAAAATGATGAAAGAAAATAACCTACAGCCCAGATTATTGTACCCAGCAAGGATTTCATTCAAGTATGAAGGAGAAATCAAAAGCTTCTCAGACAAGCAAAAGCTGAGAGAATTCTGCACCACCAAACCAGCTCTCCAACAAATACTAAAGGATATTCTCTAGACAGGAAACACAAAAATGGTGTATAAATTCGAACCCCAAACAATAAAGTAAATGGCAATGGGATCATACTTATCAGTAATTACCTTAAACGTAAATGGGTTGAATGCCCCAACCAAAAGACAAAGACTGGCTGAATGGATACAAAAACAAGACCCCTACATATGTTGTCTACAGGAGACCCACCTCAAAACAGGGGACACATACAGACTGAAAGTGAAAGGCTGGAAAAAGATTTTCCATGCAAATAGGGACCAAAAGAAAGCAGGAGTAGCAATACTCATATCAGATAAAATAGACTTTAAAACAAAGGCTGTGAAAAGAGACAAAGAAGGTCACTACATAATGATCAAAGGATCAATCCAAGAAGAAGATATAACAATTATAAATATATATGCACCCAACACGGGAGCACCGCAGTATGTAAGACAAATGCTAACAAGTATGAAAGGAGAAATTAACAATAACACAATAATAGTGGGAGACTTTAATACCCCACTCACACCTATGGATAGATCAACTAAACAGAAAATTAACAAGGAAACAAACTTTAAACGATACAATAGACCAGTTAGACCTAATTGATATCTATAGGACATTTCATCCCAAAACAATGAATTTCACCTTTTTCTCAAGCGCACATGGAACCTTCTCCAGGATAGATCACATCCTGGGCCATAAAGCTAGCCTTGGTAAATTCAAAAAAATAGAAATCATTCCAAGCATCTTTTCTGACCACAATGCAGTAAGATTAGATCTCAATTACAGGAGAAAAACGATTAAAAAATCCAACATATGGAGGCTGAACAACACGCTGCTGAATAACCAACAAATCACAGAAGAAATCAAAAAAGAAATCAAAATTTGCATAGAAATGAATGAAAATGAAAACACAACAACCCAAAACCTGTGGGACACAGTAAAAGCAGTCCTAAGGGGAAAGTTCATAGCAATACAGGCACACCTCAAGAAACAAGAAAAAAGTCAAATAAATAACCTAACTCTACACCTAAAGCAACTAGAAAAGGAAGAAATGAAGAACCCCAGGGTTAGTAGAAGGAAAGAAATCTTAAAAATTAGAGCAGAAATAAATGCAAAAGAAACAAAAGAGACCATAGCAAAAATCAACAAAGCCAAAAGCTGGTTCTTTGAAAGGATAAATAAAATTGACAAACCATTAGCCAGACTCATCAAGAAACAAAGGGAGAAAAATCAAATCAATAAAATTAGAAATGACAGTGGAGAGATCACAACAGACAACATAGAAATACAAAGGATCATAAGAGACTATTATCAACAATTATATGCCAATAAAATGGACAACGAGGAAGAAATGGACAAATTCTTAGAAAAGTACAACTTTCCAAAACTGGACCAGGAAGAAATAGAAAACCTTAACAGACCCATCACAAGCACGGAAATTGAAACTGTAATCAAAAATCTTCCAGCAAAGAAAAGCCCAGGTCCAGACGGCTTCACAGCTGAATTCTACCAAAAATTTAGAGAAGAGCTAACACCTATCCTGCTCAAACTCTTCCAGAAAATTGCAGAGGAAGGTAAACTTCCAAACTCATTCTATGAGGACACCATCACCCTAATACCAAAACCTGACAAAGATGCCACACAAAAAAGAAAACTATAGGCCAATATCACTGATGAACATAGATGCAAAAATCCTAAACAAAATTCTAGCAATCAGAATCCAACAACACATTAAAAAGATCATACACCATAACCAAGTGGGCTTTATCCCAGGGATGCAAGGATTCTTCAATATCCGCAAATCAATCAATGTAATACACCACATTAAGAAATTGAAAAACAAAAACCATATGATTATCTCAATAGATGCAGAGAAAGCCTTTGACAAAATTCAACACCCATTTATGATAAAAACTCTCCAGAAAGCAGGAATAGAAGGAACATACCTCAACATAATAAAAGCTATATATGACAAACCCACAGCAAACATTATCCTCAATGGTGAAAAATTGAAAGCATTTCCTCTAAAGTCAGGAACAAGACAAGGGTGCCCACTTTCACCATTACTATTCAGCATAGTTTTGGAAGTTTTGGCTACAGCAATCAGAGCAGAAAAAGAAATAAAAGGAATCCAAATTGGAAAAGAAGAAGTAAAACTCTCACTATTTGCAGATGACATGATCCTCTACATAGAAAACCCTAAAGACTCCACCAGAAAATTACTAGAACTAATCAATGATTATAGTAAAGTTGCAGGATATAAAATCAACACACAGAAATCCCTTGCATTCCTATACACTAATAATGAGAAAACAGAAAGAGAAATTAAGGAAACAATTCCATTCACCATTGCAATGAAAAGAATAAAATACTTAGGAATATATCTACCTAAAGAAACTAAAGACCTATATATAGAAAACTATAAAACACTGGTGAAAGAAATCAAAGAGGACACTAATAGATGGAGAAATATACCATATTCATGGATTGGAAGAATCAATATAGTGAAAATGAGTATACTACCCAAAGCAATTTATACATTCAATGCAATCCCTATCAAGCTACCAACAGTATTCTTCACAGAGCTAGAACAAATAATTTCACAATTTGTATGGAAATACAAAAAACCTCGAATAGCCAAAGCGATCTTGAGAAAGAAAAATGGAACTGGAGGAATCAACCTGCCTGACTTCAGGCTCTACTACAAAGCCACAGTTATCAAGACAGTATGGTACTGGCACAAAGACAGAAATATAGATCAATGGAACAAAATAGAAAGCCCAGAGATAAATCCACGCACATATGGACACCTTATCTTTGACAAAGGAGGCAAGAATATACAGTGGATTAAAGACAATCTCTTTAACAAGTGGTGCTGGGAAATCTGGTCAACCACTTGTAAAAGAATGAAACTAGAACACTTTCTAACACCATATACAAAAATAAACTCAAAATGGATTAAAGATCTCAACATAAGACCAGAAACTATAAAACTCCTAGAGGACAACATAGGCAAAACACTCTCTGACATACATCACAGCAGGATCCTCTATGACCCACCTCCCAGAATATTGGAAATAAAAGCAAAAATAAACAAATGGGACCTAATTAAACTTAAAAGCTTCTGCACATCAAAGGAAACTATTAGCAGGGTGAAAAGACAGCCTTCAGAATGGGAGAAAATAATAGCAAATGAAGCAACCGACAAACAACTAATCTCAAAAATGTACAAGCAACTCCTACAGCTCAACTCCAGAAAAATAAATGACCCAATCAAAAAATGGGCCAAAGATCTAAATAGACATTTCTCCAAAGAAGACATACAGATGGCTAACAAACACTTGAAAAGATGCTCAACATCACTCTTTATCAGAGAAATGCAAATCAAAACCACTATGAGGTACCATTTCACACCAGTCAGAATGGCTGCGATCCAAAAGTCTACAAATAATAAATGCTGGAGAGGGTGTGGAGAAAAGGGAACCCTCTTACACTGTTGGTGGGAATGCAAACTAGTACAGCCACTATGGATAACAGTGTGGAGATTCCTTAAAAAACTGGAAATAGAACTGCCTTATGATCCAGCAATCCCACTGCTGGGCATACACACTGAGGAAACCAGAAGGGAAAGAGACACATGTACCCCAATGTTCATCGCAGCACTGTTTATAATAGCCAGGACATGGAAGCAACCTAGATGTCCATCAGCAGATGAATGGATAAGAAAGCAGTGGTACATATACACAATGGAGTATTACTCAGCCATTAAAAAGAATACAGTTGAATCAGTTCTAATGAGGTGGATGAAACTGGAGCCTATTATACAGAGTGAAGTAAGCCAGAAGGAAAAACATAAATACAGTATACTAACGCATATATATGGAATTTAGAAAGATGGTAACGATAACCCTGTATATGAGACAGCAAAAGAGACACTGATGTATAGAACAGTCTTATGGACTCTGTGGGAGAGGGTGGGAAGATTTGGGAGAATGGCATTGAAACATGTGAAATGTCATGTATGAAACGAGATGCCAGTCCAGGTTCAGTGCACGATGCTGGATGCTTGGGGCTGGTGCGCTGGGAAGGCCCAGGGGGATGGTATGGGGAGGGGGGAGGGAGGAGGGTTCAGGATGGGGAGCATGTGTATATCTGAAATTAAAAAAAAGAAAAAAAAAAAAGAAAGAAATTGGGCACCCTTGCCTTGTTCCTGACTTTAGGGGAAATGCTTTCAATTTTTCTCCATTGAGGATAATGTTTGCTGTGGGTTTGTCATATATAGCTTTTATTATGTTGAGGTATGTTCATTCTATTCCTGCTTTCTGGAGAGTTTTTATCATAAATGGATGTTGAAATTTGTCAAAGGCTTTCTCTGCATCTATTAAAATAATCATATGGCTTTTAATTTTCAATTTGTTAATGTGGTGTATTTCATTGATTCATTTGCGGATATTGAAGAATCCTTGCATCCCTGGGATAAAGCCCACTTGGTCATGCTGTATGATCTTATTAATGTGTTGTTGGGTTCTGATTAACAGGAAAATTGGCCTTGGAATACGGAATGAAGCAGGGCAAAGACTAATAGAGTTTTGCCAAGAAAATGCACTGGTCATAACAAACACCCTCTTTCAACAAAACAAGAGAAGACTCTATCCATGGACATCACCAGATGTTCAACACCGAAATCAGATTGATTATATTCTTTGCAGCCAAAGATGGAAAGGCTCTACACAGTCAGCAAAAAAAAAAAAAAAAAAAGACTAGGAGCTGACTGTGGCTCAGATCATGAACCCTTTATTGCCAAATTCAGACTTAAATTGAAGAAAGTAGGGAAAACCACTAGACCATTCAGGTATGACTTAAATCAAATCCCTTATGATTATACAGTGGAAGTGAGAAATAGATTTAAGGGCCTAGATATGGTAGATAGAGTGCCTGATGAACTATGGAATGAGGTTCATGACATTGTACAGGAGACAGGGATCAAGACCATCTCCATGGAAAAGAAATGCAAAAAATCAAAATGGCTGTATGGAGAGGCCTTACAAATAGTTGTGAAAAGAAGAGAAGTGAAAAGCAAAGGAGAAAAGGAAAGATATAAGCATCTAAAAGCAGAGTTCCAAAGAATAGCGAGAGGAGATAAGAAAGCCTTCTTCAGCGATCAATGCAAAGAAATAGAGGAAAACAACAGAATGGGGAAGACTAGAGATCTCTTCAAGAAAATTAGAGATACCAAGGGGATATTTCATGCAAAGATAGGCTCAATAAAGGACAGAAATGGTATGGACCTAACAGAAGCAGAAGATATTAAGAAGAGGTGGCAAGAATACAGAAAAACTGTACAAAAAAGATCTTCACGATGGTGTGATTACTGACCTAGAGCCAGACATCCTGGAATGTGAAGTCAAGTGGGCCTTAGAAAGCATCACTACGAACAAAGCTAGTGGAGGTGATGGAAACCAGTTGAGCTATTTCAAATCCTGAAAGATGATGCTGTGAAAGTGCTGCACTCAATATGCCAGCAAATTTGGAAAACTCAGCAGTGGCCAGAGGACCAGAAAAGGTCAGTGTACATTCCAATCCCAAAGAAAGGCAATGCCAAAGAATGCTCAAACTACCGCACAATTGCACTCATCTCACACGCTAGTAAAGTAATGCTCAAAATTCTCCAAGCCAGGCATCAACAATACGTGAACCGTGAATTTCCTCATGTTCAAGCTGGTTTTAGAAAAGGCAGAGGAACCAGAGATCAAATTGCCAACATCCTATGGATCCTGGAAAAAGCAAGAGAGTTTCAGAAAAACATCTGTTTCTGCTGTATTGACTTTGCAAAGACTTTGACCGTGTGGGTCACAATAAACTGTGGAAAATTTTTCAAGAGATGGGAATACCAGACCACCTGACCCTCCTCTTGAGATATCTGTATGCAGGTCAGGAAGCAACAGTTAGAACTGGACACAGAAAAACACACTGGTTCCAAATAGGAAAAGGAGTACGTCAAGGCTGTATATTGTCACCCTGCTTATTTAACTTATATGCAGAGCACATCATGAGAAATGCTGGATTGGAAGAAACACAAGCTGGAATCAAGACTGCTGGGAGAAATATCAATAACCTCAGATATGCAGATGACACTACCCTTAGGGCAGAAAGTGAAGAGAAACTAAAAAGCCTCTTGATGAAAGTGAAAGAGGAGAGTGAAAAAGTTGGCTTAATGCTCAACATTCAGAAAACGAAGATCATGGCATCCGGTCCCACCACTGCATGGGAAATAGATGGAGAAACAGTGGAAACAGTGTCAGACTTTATCTTTTTGGGCTCCAAAATCACTGCAGATGGTGACTGCAGCCATGAAATTAAAAGACGCTTACTCCTTGGAAGGAAAGTTATGACCAACCTAGACAGCATATTCAAAAGCAGAGACATTACTTTGCCAACAAAGGTCCGTCTAGTCAAGGCTATGGTTTTTCCTGTGGTCATGTATGGATGTGAGAGTTGGACTGTGAAGAAGGCTGAGCACTGAAGAATGGATGCTTTTGAACTGTGGTGTTGGAGAAGACTCTTGAGAGTCCCTTGGACTGCAAGGAGATCCAACCAGTCCATTCTGAAGGAGATCAGCCCTGGGATTTCTTTGGAAGGAATGATGCTAAAGCTGAAATTCCAGTACATTGGCCCCCTCATGCAAAGAGTTGACTCATTGGAAAAGACTCTGAAGCTGGGAGGGATTGGGGGCAGGAGGAAAAGGGGACAACAGAGGATGAGATGGCTGGATGGCATCACTGACTCGATGGACGTGAGTCTAGGTGAACTCCGGGAGTTGGTGATGGACAGGGAGGCCAGGCGTGCTGGTATTCATGGGGTCGCAAAGAGTCAGACACGACTGAGCGACTGAACTGAACTGAACTGGGTTCTGATGGCTAGAATTTTGTTAAGGATTTTTGCATCTATGTTCATCAGTGATATTGACCTGTAGTTTTCTTTTTTTGTGGCATCTTTGTCAGGTTTTGGTATTAGAGTGATGGTGGCCTCACAGAATGAGTTTGGAAGTTTGCCTTCCTCTGCAATTTTCTGGAAGAGTTTTAATAGGATAGGTATTAGCTCTTCTCTAAATTTTTGATAGAATTCAGCTGTGAAGCTGCAATGGAACTGGAGGAATCAACCTGCCTGACTTCAGGCTATACTTCAAAGCCACAGTCATCAAGACAGTATGGTACTGGCACAAAGACAGAAATATAGATCAATGGAACAAAAGAGAAAGCCCAGAGATAAACCCACACACCTATGTACACCTTACCTTTGACAAAGGAGACAAGAATATACAATGGAGAAAAGACAATCTCTTTAACAAGTGGTGCTGGGAAAACTGCTCAACCACTTGTAAAAGAATGAAATTAGAAAACTTTCTAACACCATACACAAAAATAAACTCAAAATGGATTAAAGATCTAAATGGAAGACCAGAAACTATAAAACTCTTAGAGGAGAACATAGGCAATACACTTTTTGACATATATCACAGCAGGATCTTCTACGACCCCCCTCCCAGAATATTGGAAATAAAAGCAAAAATAAACAAATGGGACCTAATTAAAATTAAAAGCTTCTGTACAACAAAAGAAAGTATAAGCAAGGTGAAAAGACAGCCTTCAGAGTGGGAGAAAATAATAGCAAATGAAGCAACCGACAAACAACTAATCTCAAAAATATACAAGCAACTCCTACAGCTCAATTCCAGAAAAATAAACGACCCAATCAAAAATTGGGCCAAAGAACTGAATAGACATTTCTCCAAAGAAGACATACAGATGGCTAACAAACACATGAAAAGATGCCCAACATCACTCATTATCAGAGAAATGCAAATCAAAACCACAATGAGGTACCATTTCACGCCAGTCAGAATAGCTGCTATCCAAAAGTCTACAAGCAATAAATTCTGGAGAGGGTGTGGAGAAAACGGAACCCTCTTACACCATTGGTGGGAATGCAAACTAGTACAGCCACTATGGAGAACAGTGTGGAGATTCCTTTAAAAACTGGAAATAGAACTGCCTTATGACCCAGCAATCCCACTGCTGGGCATACACACTGAGGAAACCAGAATTGAAAGAGACACGTGTACCCCAATATTCATCACAGCACTGTTTATAATAGCCAGGACATGGAAGCAACCTAGATGTCCATCAGCAGATGAATGGATAAGAAAGCTGTGATACATATGCACAATGGAGTATTACTAGGCCACAAAAGAATACATTTGAATCAGTTCTAATGAGGTGGATGAAACTGGAGCCTATTATACAGAGTGAAGTAAGCCAGAAGGAAAAACATAAATACAGTATACTAAAGCATATATATGGAATTTAGAAAGATGGTAACAATAACCTGGTGTACGAGACAGCAAAAGAGACACTGATGTATAGAACAGTCTTATGGACTCTGTGGGAGAGGGAGAGGGTGGGAAGATCTGTGAGAATGACATTGAAACATGTAAAATATCATGTAAGAAACGAGTTGCCAGTCCAGGTTCGATACACAATACTGGATGTTTGGGGCTAGTGCACTGGGACGACCCAGAGGGATGGTATGGGGAGGGAGGAGGGAGGAGGGTTCAGGATGGGGAACACATGTATACCTGTGGCAGATTCATTTTGATATTTGGCAAAACTAATACAATTATGTAAAGTTTAAAAATAAAAAAAATTAAAAAAAAAAAAAAACTGGAAATAGAACTGCCTTATGACCCAGCAATCCCACTGCTGGGCATACACACTGAGGAAACCAGAATTGAAAGAGATACGTGTACCCCAATATTCATCAGAGCACTGTTTATAATAGCCAGGACATGGAAGCAACCTAGATGCCCATCAGCAGATGAATGGATAAGAAAGCTGTGATACATATGCACAATGGAGTATTACTAGGCCACAAAAGAATACATTTGAATCAGTTCTAATGAGGTGGATGAAACTGGAGCCTATTATACAGAGTGAAGTAAGCCATAAAGAAAAACACCAATAGACCTTACAAATAGCTGTGAAAAGAACAGAAGCAAAAAGCAAAGGAGAAAAGGAAAGATATAAGCATCTGAAAGCAGAGTTCCAAAGAATAGAAAGAGGAGATAAGAAAACCTTCCTCAGTGATCAATGCAAAGAAATAGAGAAAACAACAGAATGGGAAAGACTAGAGATCTCTTCAAGAAAATTAGAGATACCAAGGGGACATTTCATGCAAAGATGGGCTCGATAAAGGACAGAAATGGTAAGGACCTAACAGAAGCAGAAGATATTAAGAAGAGATGGCAAGAATACAGAAAAACTGTACAAAAAAGATCTTCATGACCCAGATAATCACGATGGTGTGATCACTGACCTAGAGCCAGACATCCTGGAATGTGAAGTCAAGCGGGCCTTAGAAAACATCACTAAGAACAAAGCTAGTGGAGGTGATGGAATTCCAGTTGAGCTATTTCAAATCCTGAAAGATGATGCTGTGAAAGTGCTGCACTCAATATGTCAGCAAATTTGGAAAACTCAGCAGTGGCCAGAGGACTAGAAAAGGTCAGTGTTCATTCCAATCCCAAAGAAAGGCAATGCCAAAGAATGCTCAAACTACTGCACAATTGCACTCATCTCACACGCTAGTAAAGTAATGCTCAAAATTCTCCATGCCAGGCTTCAGCAATATGTGAACCGTGAACTTTCTGATGTTCAAGCTGGTTTTAGAAAAGGCAGAGGAATCAGAGATCAAATTGCCAACATCTGCTGGATCATGGAAAAAGCAAGAGAGTTCCAGAAAAACATCTATTTCTGCTTTATTGACTATGCCAAACCTTTGATCGTGTGGATCACAATAAACTGTGGAAAATTCTGAAAGAAATGGGAATACCAGACCACCTGACCTGCCTCTTGAGAAATTTGTATGCAGGTCAGGAAGCAACAGTTTGAACTTGACACGGAACAACAGACTGGCTCCAAATAGGAAAAGGTGTACATAAGGCTGTATATTATCACCCTGCTTATTTAACTTATATGCAGAGTACATCATGAGAAACGCTGGACTGGAAGAAGCACAAGCTGGAATCAAGACTGCTGGGAGAAATATCAATAACCTTAGATATGCAGACGACACCACCCTTATGGCAGAAAGTGAAGAGGAACTAAAAAGCCTCTTGATGAAAGTGAAAGTGGAGAGTGAAAAAGTTGGCGTAAAGCTCAACATTCAGAAAACGAAGATCATGGCATCCGGCCCCATCACTTCCTGGGAAATAGATGGGGAAACAGTGTCAGACTTCATTTTTTGGGGCTCCAAAATCACAGCAGATGGTGACTGCAGCCATGAAATTAAAAGACGCTTACTCCTTGGAAGGAAAGTTATGACCAACCTAGATAGCATATTCAAAGACAGAGAAATTATTGCCAACAAAGGTCCGTCTGGTCAAGGCTATGGTTTTTCCTGTGGTCATGTATGGATGTAAGAGTTGGACTGTGAAGAAGGCTGAGCACCAAAGAATTGATGCTTTTGAACTGTGGTGTTGGAGAAGACTCTTGAGAGTCCCTTGGACTGCAAGGAGATCCAACCAGTCCATTCTGAAGGAGACCAGCCCTGGGATTTCTTTGGAAGGAATGATGCTAAAGCTGAAATTCCAGTACTTTGGCCCCCTCATGCGAGAGCTGACTCATTGAAAAAGACTCTGATGCTGGGAGGGATTGGGTGCAGGAGGAGAAGTGGACAACAGAGGATGAGATGGCTGGATGGCATCACTGACTTGATGGACGTGAGTCTGAGTGAACTCCGGGAGTTGGTGATGGACAGGGAGGCCTGGCGTGCTGCAATTCATGGGGTCGCGAAGGGTCGGCCAGACTGAGCTACTGAACTGAACTGAACTGAACTGAACACATAAGAAAAACACCAATACAGTATCAGTTCAGTTCAGCTCAGTTAAGTTGCTCAGTCGTGTCCGACTCTTTGCGACCCCATGAATCGCAGCACGCCTGGCCTCCCTGTCCATCACAAACTCCCGGAGTTCACTCAGACTCACGTCCATTGAGTCAGTGATGCTATCCAGCCATCTCATCCTCTGTCGTCCCCTTCTCCTCCTGCCCCTAATCCCTCCCAGCATCAGACTCTTTTCCAATGAGTCAACTCTTTGCATGAGGTGGCCAAAGTACTGGAGTTTCAGCTTTAGCATCATTCCTTCCAAAGAAATTCCAGGGCTGATCTCCTTCAGAATGGACTGGTTGGATCTCCTTGCATTCCAAGGGACTCTCAAGAGTCTTCTCCAACACCACAGTTCAAAAGCATCAATTCTTTGGTGCTCAGCCTTCTTCACAGTCCAACTCACATCCATACATGACCACTGGGAAAACCATAGCCTTGACTAGACGGACCTTTGTTGGCAATAATGTTTCTGCTTCTGAATATGCTATCTAGGTGGTCATAACTTTTCTTCCAAGGAGTAAGCGTCTTTTTATATCATGGCTGCAGTCACCATCTGCAGTGATTTTAGAGCCCCCCAAAATAAAGTCTGACACTGTTTACACTGTTTCTCCATCTATTTCCTATGAAGTGATGGGACCGGATGCCATGATCTTCATTTTCTGAATGTTGAGCTTTAAGCCAACTTTTTCACTCTCCTCTTTCACTTTCATGAAGAGGCTTTTTAGTTCCTCTTCACTTTCTGCCATAAGGGTGGTGTCATCTGCATATCTGAGGTTATTGATATTTTTCCCAGCAGTCTTGATTCCAGCTTGTGTTTCTTCCAGTCCAGCGTTTCTCATGATGTGCTCTGCATATAAGTTAAATAAGCAGGGTGACAATATCCAGCCTTGATGTACTCCTTTTCCTATTTGGAACCAGTCTCTTGTTCCGTGTCCAGTTCTAACTGTTGCTTCTTGACTTGCATACAGATTTCTCAAGAGGCAGGTCAGGTGGTCTGGTATTCCCATCTGTTTCAGAATACTAACACATATATATGGAATTTAGAAAGATTGTAGCAATAACCCTGTATGTGAGACAGCAAAAGAGACACAGATGTTTAGAACAGTCTTTTGGACTCTGTGGGAGAGGGAGAGGGTGGGATGATTTGGGAGAATGGCATTGAAACATGTATAATATCATATAAGAAATGAATCACCAGTCCAGGTTCAATGCAGAATACAGGATCCTTGGGCCTGGTGCACTGGGATGACCCAGAGGGATGGTACGGGGAGGGAGGTGGAAGGGGGGTTCAGGATGGGGAACACGTGTACACCCGTGGCAGATTCATGTTGATGTATGGCAAAACCAATACAATATTATAAAGTAAAAAAAAGAAAGAAAGAAACAGACACATTGCCATATGTAAAACAAATGGCCAGTGGGAAGCTGCTGTATAACACAGAGAGCTCAACCAGGTGCTCTGTGACAGCCTAAAGGGATGAGATGGGGTAGGTGGTGGGAGGTAGACTCAAGAGGGAGGGAACATATGTATACTTATGGCTGCTTCGTGCTGATGTATGCCAGAAACCAACACAACATTGTAAAGCATTTATCCTCTACTTAAAAATAAATAAATTCTTAAAAAATAGTCAGTTCCCACAATTGGAAATCATGAAATGAGTCACCAGTCCAGGTTCAATGCACGATGCTGGATGCTTGGGGCTGGTGCACTGGGACGACCCAGAGGGATGGTACGGGGAGGGAGGAGGGAAGAGGGTTCAGGATGGGGAACACCTATATCCCTGTAGTGGATTCATGTTGACGTATGGCAAAGCCAGTACAATATTGTAAAGTTAAAAAATAAAATAAAATAAATAAAAAATTAAAAAAAAAGAAAATCATGATTCTTTTCCCAGTTGCCAGACCCAAGACTGTTTTCAATCTCAAAGCTTAGAAATTAAACGGATTAAATAGGAGATGAGCCCCCCTTTTGGAAGCCCATTCTTGTTCTTCAAAATGGTAACACTCTTCAAGGACATAACTTGGTGGCCAGTTGATTCCACTGGACTCCAGTCCTGGTGTGAGCAGCGATTCTTCTTTACCAAGTTGAATATTTATGTGTTTGCGTTTGCCTTTCCTGCCTGCAGTGCCTTGGCAAACACACCATTGAAAGACAACACATCATCCAATTTTGGTTTTTAACACGTATTTATTTATATTTCCTTTTGGTTGTGCTGGGTCTCCCTTATTGCATGTGCAGTGTCTCTAGCTGTGGCAAGCGTGGGCTACTCTCTAGTTGTGAGGGTAGTGATAAGTGTGGGCTTCTCCTTGTGGTGACTTCTCCTGCTGTGGAGCACAGGCTCTAGCACGGATGGACTTCAGTAGTTGTGGCTTATGGGCTCTAGAGCACAGGCTCAGTAGTTGTGGCACACAGTCTTCCTTGCCCCATGGCATGTGAAATCTTACTGGGCCAGGGATCAAACCTCAATGCCCTGAACTGGCAGGTAGACTCTCAGTCACTGGACCACCAAGGAAAGTCCCATTCAATTTCTTTATGGTGAAGAATATGGGAAAATAAACATCCATCAAGACATCTAGTAGTTTGAACATATTCTGTACCCCGTGAAGCTGCTCAGCATCATATATCTCCAGGGTGGCAATTCTGTGATTCAATTCTTACTCTCCTGAACTCTAATCCAGCACTCTGTCCTGGCACAATACCTGAATATATGTCCCCTTTCATTCAGATTTGGTCACCATCTGGATCTTGTGTTTCAACCTCAGTAAATTCACCTAGAGTGAGGCAGCTAGACCCAACAATTTATTAGCACCTGACCTGTTCTAATCTTCTTGGCTTTGCAGTTTTTCTGTCCTAGTGATACATGTTCAAACCTTATTTTGGAAGCATACTAAGTATATGCAGAAAAGTTCAACCATGCTGAAAATCAAATAAATAATTTATTTGTCAGTGTATTTTCTGTTTGGACATAGAACGTGATCTGATAAATGCTGAAATCCAGGATTTAAGCTCTATGAGGGCAAAGATTTTTGTCTTTTTTTCCTCCCTTCACTTCTGTGTTCCAGATATTTGCATCAGCCTGGCACACTGAGAACTTCTCAGTAAGTACTGTTGAGTAAATGAATTTGGCAAGAACTAGCAATGGTATTAAGAACAGGCACTATTTCATAACTCCCATTCAACTATTCTGAGTCTGTACTTGAAGTGGCTGATATCAGCCTGCAAGACTGGAAATCCAATCCATTTACAGTGATGGATTAGTAAAAGGAGGGATACAGAGAGTAGAACTGAGGTTAATAGAGACAACACTGTAAGAGGTGAAGACAAAGTACTCACTAGGCAATTTTGACAAAAATCCCTTGTGGAGGATGGATAAGAAACAAAACTTGATGTGACTAAAAGGCAAAATTTCTTGTTGGAGAGAGTGTGGAGAAAAGGGTACCCTCCTATACTGGTGGTGGGAATGTAAATTGGTACAGCCACTATGGAGATTCCTTAAAAAACTAAATATAGAAGTTCATATAGAATGTATGATCCCACAATCCCACTCCTTGGCATACATGCAGAGAAAACCATAATTCAAAAAGATACATGCTCTTCAATGTTTATTGCAACAAAACTGTTTATTCACCAAAACTGGGACAAGGAAGCAACCCAAATGTCCATCAAGAGAGGAATGATTGAAGATGTGTACATATATACAATGGAATATTACTACGTTATGAAAAAGAACAAAATAATGCCATTTTCAGTAACATAGATGGACCTAGAGATTATCAAACTAAGTGAAGTAAGTCATACAAATATATAGTATCACTTACATGTGGAATCCAATAAAAAATGATACAAACAAACTCACAAAACAGAAAGACTCACAGACCTCAAAATCAACCTCATGATTACCAAAGGGAAGCGTGAAGGGTGGGGGTAGTGATAAATTGGGAGATTGGAATGAACATATATACATTACTATGTATAAAATAGACAACTAATAAGGACCTACTGAATAGCACTAGGAACCCTACTCAATATTCTGTAATCACCTATGTGGGAAAAGAGTCTGAGAAAGTATGGATATATACATATAACTGATTCACTTAACTATATAGCAGAAACTAACACAACATTGTGAATCAAGTGTACTCCAATAATTTTTTTAAAATATTCTGTGGTAACCTATACAGGAAAAGAATCTGAAAAAGAATAGATCTGGGTACATGTATAACTGATTCACTTTGCTGTGCACCTGAAATTAACACAACATTGTAAGTCAACTATACTTCAATAAAAATTTTTTAAAAGAGGCAGGATTTCAAACACTTGAATGCCAATATAGTATACTGAGTAAATGCAACCTGTTGAGTAATTAAGCATAGGTCTACATTCTAAAATTCAATCAGTGGTCATTAAAAAACACTCTCTCTACATATGTAAAATTATTAAATAATAGTTGATAGTCTAAGTTCATGAAATGTGTTCCTAAGACAATTCTGAAATTGTTTAATGAGCTGAATGCAAGATATTTGCATTAAAATGTATATGCTTTGCTTAAATAAAATACATGTTTATTCAAATCACACATACAAGAAAGAGGCAGGATTTCTTTAGCCAACTACTGCTATCACTGTCAGCTCAAAACCCTGGATCAGTGTTCCCATCACTGAACACAGAGTGTTCTTCCAAGGACTTTTTGTAGAGCCCTCTTGATGTCCCTGTTCCTCAGGCTGTCGATGAAAGGGTTCAGCATGGGGGTGACCACAGTGTACATCACCGAGGCAATCATGCCTCTCCAGGAAAATGAATCAGAACTGAGATACACACCAAGACCTGTCCCATAGAACAAAGAAACCACGGACAGGTGAGATGCACAGGTAGAAAATGCCTTATATTTCCCATGAGCTGATGGGATTCTCAGAATGGAGGAGACAATGCGGGTGTAGGAGAAAAGGATCCCTGAGAAGGGAGCAATGCCAAGAAAGCCAGTCACCACGTACAGCAGGATGTAACTGATGAGCGTGTCTGAGCAGGCAAGTGTGAGGACCTGAGAAAATTCACAATAAAAGTGTGGAATGACCCAGTTGGTACAGAAGGACAGCTGTAACATCAGCAGACTCTGGATCAAGGAGTATAATAAGCTGATGAACCAAGACACAAGAACCAACAGACCACAGAGGCAAGGGTTCATGATGACTGTGTAGTGCAGGGGGTGACAGATGGCCACAAAGCGGTCATAGGCCATCACAGTCAGGAGAAAAGTGTCCATAACTCCAAAAACCGTGAAAAAATACATCTGGGTGGTGCAGCCTGCGTAGCTGATAGATTTGCTCTGTGTCTGGATGTTCACCAGCATCTTTGGAACTGTGGTGGAAGTGAAACAGACATCGGTAAAGGCCAGGTTGGAGATGAAGAAGTACATGGGGGTGTGGAGGTGGGAGTCTGAGCTGATGCCCAGGATGATGAGCAGGTTCCCAAGGACAGTGACCACAAACATAGATAGAAACAGCTCAAATAAGATGTGCTGGTGCTCTGAGTCTTGGGAAAATCCCAGGAGTAAAAATTCTAAAACACGTGTTTGATTTCCTGCTTTCATGTTGCTGATGCATCTGCTAGATGATTGAAGAAAGGGGGGAGAAACATGAAATAACCACTGGACTGACTCTAGAGTCTCTCTGTGTGTGTTAGAGGAGCCCACTAGGCTCCTGTGTCCATGGAATTCTCCAGGCAAGAATACTGGAGTGGGTAGTCTATCCCTTCTCCAGGGGATCTTCCTAACCCAGGGATCGAACTCAGGTTTCCTGCATTTCAAGCAGATACTTTACTGTCTGAGCCACCATGGAAGCCCATAGAGTCTTTCTACTTCTTTAATTTCTTAAAGTGAATGATTGGGTATAAAAGCATTAACATGACAAAACTTCAGAATCCTATATTGCTATTTGTCTATACAGCATTTCAACCACTGTCCACTGACCTTTGGGATACACATCCATCCTCTTCACTCTGGCTTGTTGTTGGTTAGTCACTAAGGTGTATCTGATTCTTTGCAACTGCATGGACTACAGCCCACCAGGCTCCTCTGCCCATGGGACTTTCCAGGCAAAATAATGGAATAGGTGGCCATTTCCTTCTCCAGAGTCTCTTCCTGATGCAGGGATCAAAATCGTGTCTGCTGCATTGCAGGCAGATTCTTTACTACTGAGTCACCAGG
Organism: Bos grunniens; assembly: GCF_055505025.1. Classification (NCBI taxonomy): domain Eukaryota; kingdom Metazoa; phylum Chordata; class Mammalia; order Artiodactyla; family Bovidae; genus Bos; species Bos grunniens. The sequence goes on from NC_141171.1 coordinate 13,930,491, forward strand.
GAAGCTTCTATCTCTGGCTTCAGTTCAGTTCAGTTCAGTTGCTCATTCATGTCTGACTCTTTGCAACCCCATGAACTGCAGCATGTCAGGCCTCCCTGTCCATCACCAACTCCCAGAGTTCACCCAAACTAATCTCCAAGGATTTGGTGATGCCATCCAGCCATCCCATCCTCTGTCGTCCCCTTTTCCTCCTGCCCCCAATCCCTCCCAGCATGAGTCTTTTCCAATGAGTCAACTCTTCACATCAGTGGGCCAAAGTATTGGAGTTTCAGCTTTAGCATCATTCCTTCCAAAGAACAGCTAGGACTGATCTCCTTTAGAATGCACTGGTTGGATCTTCTTGCAGTCCAAGGGACTCTCAAGTCTTTTCCAAAACCACAGTTCAAAAGCATCAATTCTTTGGTACTCAGCTTCCTTCACAGTCCAATTTTCACATCCATAAATGACCGCCAGAAAAACCATAGCCTTGACTAGATGGACCTTTGTTGGCAAAGTAATGTCTCTGCTTTTAAATATGCTATTTAGGTTGGTCATAACTTTCCTTTCAAGGAGTAAGCATCGTTTAATTTCATGGCTGCAATCACCATCTGCAGTGATTTTGCAGCCCCCAAAAAAGTCTGACACTGTTTCCACTGTTTCCCCATCTATTTGACATGAAGTGATGGGACCAGATGCCATGATCTTCGTTTTCTGAATATTGAGCTTTAAGCCAACTTTTTCACTCTCCTCTTTCACTTTCATGAAGAGGCTTTTTAGTTCCTCTTCACTTTCTGCCATAAGGGTGGTGTCATCTGCATATCTGAGGTTCTTGATATTTCTCCTGGCAATCTTGATTCCAGCTTGTGGTTCTTCCAGTCCAGCATTTCTCATGATGTACTCTGCATAGAAGTTAAATAAGCAGGGTGACAATATACAGTCTTGACATACTCTTTTTCCTATTTGGAACCAGTCTGTTGTTCCATGTCCAGTTCTAACTGTTGCTTCTTGACCTGCATACAAGTTTCTCAAGAGGCAGGTCAGGTAGTCTGGTATTCCCATCTCTTTCAGAATTTTCCACAGTTTATTGTGATCCACACAGTCAAAGGCTTTAGCATAGTCAATAAAGTAGAAATAGATGTTTTTTCTGGAATTCTCACTTTTTCCATGATCCAGCGAATGTTAGCAATTTGATCTCTGGTTCCTCTGCCTTTTCTAAAACCAGATTGAACATCTGGAAGTTCATGGTTCACATATTGCTGATGCCTGGCTTGAACAATTTTGAGCATTACTTTACTAGAATGTGAGATGAGTGCAATTGTGTGGTAGTTTGAGCATTCTTTGGCATTGCCTTTCTTTGGGATTGGAATGAAAACTGACCTTTTCCAGTCCTGTGGCCACTGCTGAGTTTTCCAGATTTGCTGCCATATTGAGTGCAGCACTTTCACAGCATCACATTTCAGGATTTGAAATAGCTCAACTGGAATTCCATCACCTCCACTAGCTTTGTTTGTGTGATGCTTTCTAAAGCCCATTTGACTTCACATTCCAGGATGTCTGGCTCTAGGTCAGTGATCACACCATCACGATTATCTTGGTCATGAAGATCTTTTTTGTACAGTTCTTCTGTGTATTCTTGCCACCTCTTCTTAATATCTTCTGCTTTTGTTAGGTCCATACCATTTCTGTCCTTTATTCAGCCCATCTTTGCATGAAATGTTCCCTTGGTATCTCTAATTTTCTTGAACATATCTCTAGTCTTTACCATTCTATTGTTTTCCTCTATTTCTTTGCATTGATTGCTGAGGCAGGCTTTCTTATCTCTCCTTGCTATTCTTTGGAACTCTGCATTCAGACGCTTATATCTTTCCTTTTCTCCTTTGCTTTTCGCTTCTCTTGTTTAGGATCATCAAATCTAAAAGTTAGTGCAGGACTTCCCTGGTGGTCCAGTTGATAAGAATTCACCTGCCAATGCAGGGAACATGGGCTTGATCTCTGGTCCAAGAAGATCCCACATGTTGCAGCACAACTAAGCCCATATGTCACACCTGCTGAAGCCCTCATGCCCTAGAGCTCATGCTCCACAAGAGAAGCCACCGCAATGAGAATTCCACTCACTGCTACTAAAGAAAGCTCCGTGAAGCACCAAATACCTAGTGTAGAGAAAAACAAACAAGTACATTTTCTAAAAAAAAAAATAAATAAAAGTTAAAAGCAACTTTGAAACTTAGAGATAAATGGTTCATTCTTGCTCTAAAGCAAAAGTGGAACATGAGGCCCAGTGAAATACAGTAACTTGTTCTAGATTATTTACCTTGTCTGGGACCAGAAATGAGTTTGTTAACCATGCCTCAGAGGTGAGAAAATTTGAGAGAATATCTCAACTATCTAGACAGAGTACTGTGGGATGAGTAGAATTAAGGTTTATTTCTTATGTAAAAATGAAGAAAATATTTTCACTAAATAATAAAACACATTTACAAATGTTTAGGGGCTTCCCTGATAGTTCAGTTGGTAAAGAATCCGCCTGTGATGCAGGAGACCCTGATTCAATTCCTAGGTCAAAAAGATCCGCTGGAGAATGGATAGGCTACCCACTCCAGTATTCTTGAGCTTACATTGTGGCTCAGCTGGTAAAGAATCTGCCTGCAATGAGGGAGACCTGGGTTCAATCCCTGGGTTGGGAAGACACTCTGGAGAAGGGAAAACCTACCACTCTAGTTTTCTGTCCTGGAGAATTCCATGGGCTGTATTGTCCATGGTGTTGCAGAGTCAGACACGACTGAGCAAGTTTCACCTACAAATGTTTAATGCCTGGTATGACAAGGACATTGAGGGCAGGAGGAGAACGGAGCAGTAAAGGATGAAATTGTTAGATAGCGTTATTGACTCAATGGACATGAGTTTGAGAAAATTCCAGGAGATGGTGAAGGACAAGGAAGCCTGGCATGCTGCAGTCCATGGGGTCACAAAGAGCTGGACATGACTGATTGCCCAAACAACAGCAAATACCAAGACTATCACTATCTCATAGAAACAGGGCTATATGCTTCCTGGACATTTGTCACGTAATGAAACACCCTTCACCTGGGGAAGTTAAGGGACTGGTTTAAATGTCCAAGGAAAATGTGTCCATCAAGTCTTAAACCATTTCAGTACCATTAGATACTAGAATGGTCACAAATAAAATTTTGTTCTCTATGCTGCTGCTGCTGCTGCTGCTGCTGCTAAGTCGCTTCAGTCGTGTCCAACTCTGTGAAACCCCATAGGTGGCAGCCCACCAGGCTCCCCCGTCCCTGGGATTCTCCAGGCAAGAACACTGGAATGGGTTGTCATTTCCTTCTCCAATGCATGAAAGTGAAAAGGGAAAGTGAAGTCACTCAGTCGTGTCTGACTCCTAGCGACCCCGTGGACTGCAGCCTACCAGGCTCCTCTGTCCATGGGATTTCCCAGGCAAGAGTACTGGAGTATGGTGCTCATTAAATATTGGGAGGAAAGAAATTGCACCAAGATATTTACACATGAACCTGAAAGGATGAGTCGTATGTGGCACCCACATTACAGAGAAGTTTAGAATGGAGCTAAGAAGATGACACTCATCTAGAGTCCACCTGCCCTCTGATTCTCACCATCCCTGGTCCTGAGGGCCTTTTACCCAAAGTAATAGATCCTATAGCCAGCAATTAGGGATAACATAAGATCATACAATGATTGATACTGAAGGACAGGGAAGCCTGGCATCCTGCAGTCCATGTGATCACAAAGAGTCTGACACAACAGCGACTGAACAATACAATGACTGTCAGTGTTCTGTTTGCCTTTTACAAGTCTTTCTGCACACTTGCTATTCTGTAATGCACCTAATTACAAAGGAGAAAGACTACCATTGGCTGTCATCACTGTCAGTCTCCTTTGGTATTAAAATCCAAGTCCCCTAAGTTTCCTTAGGAGGATGAAGGATGGGTCAAATGGGCGAAGGGGGGTCCAAATGCGCAAACTTCCAGTTATGAAGTAAATAAGCCATGGGGTTCTACTGTATAACATGGAGACTGTTTGCATACTTGAAAGCTGCTAAGAGAGTAGAATTTAAAAGTTCTCATCACAAGAAAAAACTTTGTAATCTTTTTCTTGAGTTTGTGATCTTGTGACTTGGTCTTAACTGGCTTGTTGCAATCATTTTGAAATATTGAGTATTGAATGTCTTCAAATATTGAATCATTTTGGTATACATCTGAAAATAATATAGTGTTATATGTCCATTGTCAGTCAATAATTTAAAATAACTCAAGGCAGATAGTGTCTTTGGAAAGATAAAAATGACCATATCATATGCAAATTGTTTAACTACACATGAGTATCTTCATTCTATCTGACTTTGGAGAAGATGGGCAGTTTGTAATTGTCTATAAGGGCTTCTGATCAATTGAAAGGCAGTCCAATTTCCATGACTTATATATGAAGTATGATAGTTTGTAAAAGATTCCCATTATTTTTAATAAATGTAGGTTGTTCTCTTGCATTCCAACTTGCTTTATTCAGCAAAGTAGTAGAGGGTATATGAGAATGAGATTCTAGGTATTCCCTGGAGTGTGCTGTGTAAGTTAATGGATCAACTGCCTTGAAAGAGAGGAAAGTAATTTTGTCTCCTACTGATCTGCTGTGGGCTTCCCAGGTGGCACTGGTGATAAAGAACCTGCCTGCCAACACAGTATATGTAAGAGACCAGGGTTCGATCCCTGGGTGGGGATCGCAGATCTATCGCAGAGTTCTTGGCACACAGAAACCCTTCAAATGACTACAATGAGTGAATTAATAAGTAGATGAGTGTACAAACCAGTATTTCTCCAAAATCTCTGGGTGTCTATGACTCCCAAACCTTCAGCAACTCTTGTCCTCAAGGAAGTTACTATGTGGAAAGAAGATAAAAGAAATAAGATGTTAATATTAATAGAAGAGAGATAGAAAGAGAGGCAGAAAAGGAATATCAACTTTCTGCACATTAAATAACCAAGTCCAGACTTCCCTGCTGGCTCAGTTGTAATCAATCTGCCTGCCAATGCAAGAGACAAGAGTTCTATCCCTGGTCTGGGAAGATTCCACATGCAGTGGAGCAACTAAGCCCATGCACCACAACTACAGAGCCCACACTGTAGAACCTGGAAATAGCAACTACTGAGCACCTAGAGCTCATGTTCTGCAACAGAAGAAGCCACCACATTGAGAAACCCATGCACCACAACTAGAGAATACCCGCTGCTCTTTGCAATCAGAGAAAAAAGCCTGCACAGCAACAAAGACCCACATAGCCAAAAATAAATTAAACGGGCAACATGCTCACTCCCAATGTTGAACCTTCCGTAGTTCCAACAATTTAGCCTCTTTGCTCTGGCCATGATATTTACTTATTCTTTCACTTGGGATCTTTCTTCTTTTCAGTTTTAATTTTTTATTGAAGTAGAGTTGATTTAAAATGTTGTGTAATCTCTGCTGAAGAGTGAAATGATTCATTTACACATATACATTGTTTTCTATATCCTTCTCCATTATGGTTTATCACAGGATGTTGAATATAGTTCTCTGTGCTATACAGTAGGACCTTGTGGTTTGTCCATTCTGTCACCTGGGGTCTTTACCCAGGAAAGTATCAGCAATTGCTCTTCTAGTCCTTCTCTGAAATACCATGATACGTGCCTCTGACTTCCTGTCCTAATTATCTAAAGGTACAAACTTAAGGTAACTGAGAGACTAAATAGGGAAATTCCACATTTGCAAGAAATTTCACAAAGGATGAATTATCACACAGCTGTTTTTCTGTGATGATAAGTAAAGATACTCATCATCTTCTGATTTCCCTTTCTGGAATTTCTTCAACATTTATATTTCGAGTTCTTTCACTTCTGCTAAATACCTTTAATCTCTGAATGAGGAGATCCTTCCTTTTTTGTGCTCTCCCCTCAAACACTTGAAGACCTCCTTCCAGGACAGAACAATGGGGTGTGTGTGCGAGCTGTCTTTTGGCTGTTTGTGACCCCGTGGACTGTAGCCTTCCAGGCTTCTCTGCAAATGGGATGTTTTCCCAGCAAGAATACTGAAGTGGCTTGCCATTTCCTCCTCCAGGGGATCTTGTCAACTCAGGGATCAATCCCTCATCTCCTGTGTTTCCTGCATTACAGGTGGATTCTTGACCACTGAGCCATCTGAGCAATGGCAGGTAAGAGGATAAAGACACTCATTCCTTTACCTCTGGTTACAGGGCCTAAGAAACTGGAAAGGAAAGAGTCAGGGAGTAGGCAGACACTAGACAAATGCCCCCTCTCTCTATCTTCTCAGCATCACCTCATGGGTGACCCTCATCCTTTCAGGATCATACACAAACATCCTGGTGCAAGTTTTCTCTTCTTATAAGTATTTATGAACACCAGAGAGGATAGTACTTTCCCAGGTAATGCTAGTGGTAAACAACCTGCATGCCAATGAAATGTGGGTTCAATCCCTGGGTTGGGAAGATCCCCTGGAGGAGGGCATGGAATCCACTCTAGTATTCTTGCCTAGAGAATCCCATGGACAGAGGAACCTGGCAGGCTGTATATATAACTGTATATAAATATATATAAACTATATATATATATATATATAATATATATATATATAACTGAGGTGAAATCTCACTCTGTTGTGGCAACTTCACACAAGTAGTGTAGCCATTCACCTTCCCAAGCAATTATCCTCTAGAGCTATTTCTCTATAGACATCGTAGGGTTTTCTTTGCCTTGTGCTTAATAAGTCAATGCCCTTTCTACTCAATCATCTGTTTTTTCTACTTCCCACAACACTTACTGGGATATGCAGGCTTGCCAACATGGGATCACCACAGGGGCCAACTTCCCTAAATCCTGTTCTCTCATGGAGTGTGGGTAATGAAGGAAGAAGGTCTGTCCCACTAAAAACAAGGATATAGACCCCAAACATGGTCTGTTTGGGGTCTGTTGATTTCTCCTGGAGAAGGCATTGAGTGTGTTTGGTCTCGCACATGGAGGCCTTGGTGACTATAAGTTGATGTGTTACAGCTTTTGTGCCCCTAGAGACTGAATGCCTTCTGAAGCTTGTTAGACAAATTGATCAATGGATCTTCCATTCCCTGTTCAGTTTGACTCCTTAAGGACAAGGAGCACACAGGGAAGGATCTCTGACCTGCCCAGTTCCTTGTCCCTGTGAGACTTACAGAGGGTCTACCTGTGATTCCTCTATTTTGGGTCTGTTTACTCTGGGAAGAATCACTCTGGTCTCCCTTCAATCTCTTCTTTGAGACAAGTGTCAGCATTGTGGATTTGTAGTTTCCACATTAGAAAGATTGCAGAGTACCAAAGGGCGCCAGGATTCACTAGGGTAGTTCTCAAACTTAAGCCTGCATCAAAATTATCTTGAGAATGTGTTACACCACACACTGCAGAGTCCTACCTGAAGTTTCTGCCTCAGTAGATTTGGGGTTGAGTTTTTTGGGTGGTACTTAGTGGTAAAGTATCCACCTGCCAACACAGGAGACTCAAGTTCAGTCCCTGGGTCAGGAAGATCCACTGGAGAAGGAAATGCCAATCCACTCCAGTACTGTTTCCTGGGAAATCTCATGGACAGAGAAGCCTGGTGGCTAAAGTCCATGGAGTTACATGAGAGTTGGACACAACTTAGTGACTAAACAACAACAATGTTTGGGGCTTAGCTCTAATAGTTTGGATTTTTTTAAGTTTCCAAATTTTGCCAGTCCCCACGACAATCTTTTGAGAACTACTGTCCTGGGGTTCAGTTCAGTTCAGTTCAGTCGCTCAGTCGTGTCCGACACTTTGTGACCCCATGAACCATATCATCCTCTGTCGTCCCCTTCTCCCGCTACCCTCAATCTTTCCCAGCATCAGGGTCTTTTCCAAAGTGTCAGTTCTTCACATCAGGTGGCCAAAGTATTGGAGTTCCAGCTTCAACATCAGTCCTTTCAATGAACACCCAGGACTGATATTCTTTAGGATGGACTGGTTAGATCTCCTTGCAGTCCAAGGGACTCTCAAGAGTCTTCTCCAACACCACAGTTCAAAAGCATCAATTATTCTGTGCTCGGCTTTCTTTATAGTCCAACTCTCACATCCATACATGACCTCTGGAAAAACCATAGCCTTGACTACATGGACCTTTGTTGGCAAAGTCACATCTCTGCTTTCTAATATGCTGTCTAGGTTGGTCAGAACTTTCCTTCTAAGGAGTAAGTGTCTTTTAATTTCATGGCTGCAATCACCATCTGCAGTGATTTTGGAGCCCACAAAATAAAGTCTGACACTGTTTCCACTGTTTCCCCATCTATTTGACATGAAGTGATGGGACCAGATGCCATGATCTTTGTTTTCTGAATGTTGAGCTTTGAGCCAACTTTTTCACTCTCCTCTTTCACCTTCATCAAGAGGCTCTTTAGTTCTTCACTTTCTGCCATAAGGGTGGTATCATCTGCATATCTGAGGTTCTTGATATTTCTCCTGGCAATCTTGATTCCAGCTTGTGCTTCATCCAGCCCAGCATTTCTCATGATGTACTCTGCATAGAAGTTAAATAAGCAGGGTGACAATATACAGCCTTGATGTACTCCTTTTTTCCTATTTGGAACCAGTGTGTTGTTCCATATCCAGTTCTAACTGTTGCTTCCTGACCCACATACAGATTTCTCAAGAGGCACATCAGGTGGTCTGGTATTCCCATCTCTTTCAGAATTTTCCACAGTTTATTGTGATCCACACAAATAATTTGAGTATTATCCAAACTACCATAAAACTAATGGAAAGGAAGAAAACTTACACAAACATAGGCACAAAATTATACTAATTATGGGTATATGTGTATGTGTGTGTGTGTGTGTGTGTGTGTAAAAAATGTGTATGTATAGAGAAGAGACTGGTAGAAAATGAAATGAAGTGTTGACAGTGAAAAATAATCCAATTGACTGAGGTTTTTGTTAATATATAGCTTCCCATCTTATCCCAGGCTTACCTACTCAACATCTCCAGGAGAAGAGTTTGAGAATTTACTTTTTAAAAATGTTTATTTATTTGCTGGCATAGAGTCCTAGCTGTGGCACACAGGATCTTCGTTGCAGCCCACAGATGCTCTAGTTGTAGTGAGAGGGCTCCAGACCTCAAGGGCTCAGCAGTTGTGGCATGGGGGCTTAGTTGCACCCACATTACACATGCATTATAGTTCCCCTTCCAGGGATATATCCTGTATTCCCTGAATTGCAAAGTGGATTCTTAATCACTGAATCACCAGAGAAGTCCTAACTGAGGGGTTACTTTTGAAAGAAAATTACAATGCATGTGAGAGTTGAATGGCAAAGAAGGCTGAGTGCCAAAGAATTGTGCTTTTGAACTGTGGTGCTGGATAAGACTCTTGAGAGTCCCTTGGACAGGAAGGATATCAAACCAGGCAATCCTAAAGGAAATCAACCCTGAATATTCCCTGGAAGGACTGATGTTGAAGCTGGAGCTCCAATAATTTGGCCACCTGATGGGAAGAACTGACTCATTGGAAAAGATCCTGATGCTGGGAAAGATTGAGGGCAGGAGGAGAAGGGGATGACAGAGGATGAGATGGTTGGATGGTATCACTGAATCAGTGGACATAAGTTTGAGTAAACGCCAGGAGATAGTGAAGGAAAGAAAAGCCTGGCATGCTGCAGTCTATGGTGTTGCAAAGAGTCGAACACTATTTAGTGTCTGAGCAACAACAGTTTTACTTTATTTTATGTTTATTGCATATAGACTCACAAGCTGGATCAAGATTGCCAGGAGAAATATCAATAACCTCAGATATGCAGATGATACGACTTTTGTGGCAGAAAGTCAACAAGAACTAAAAAGCCTCTTGATGATGGTGAAAGAGCAGAGTAAAAAAGCTGGCTCAAAACTCAATATTCAAAAAACTGGGATCATGGCATCTGGTCCCATCACTTTATAGCAAATAGATGGGGGGAAAGTGGAAACAGTTGCAGATTTTATTTTCTTGGGCTCCAAAATGACTGTGGCTAGTGACTGCAGACATAAAATTAAAATACACTTACTTCTTGGTAGAAAAGCTATGACAAACCTAGACAGTGTATTAAAAAGAGGAGACATCAGTTTGCCAGCAAATGTCCATACAGTCAAAGCTATGGTTTTTCCAGTAGTCATGTACAGATGTGAGATTTGGACCATAAAGAAGACTGAGAGCTGAAAAATTGATGCTTTTGAACTGTGGTGCTGGAGAAGACTCTTGAGAGTCCGTTGGACAACAAGGAGATCAAACCAGTCCATCCAAAAAGAAATCAATCCTGAATATTCACTGGAAGGACTGATGCTGAAGCTTCAATATTTTGGCCACCTGAGGGGAACAGCCAACTCATTGGAAAAGACCCTGATGCTGGGAAAGAGTAAGGGCAGGAGGAGAAGAGGCCAACAGAGGATAAGATGGTTGGATGGCATCACAAATTCAATGGATATGAGTTTGAGGAAACCCTGAGAGATAGTTAAGAACAGGGAAGCCTGGAATGCTGCAGTTCATGGGGTTGCAGTCAAACACCACTTAGCGACTGAACAACAACAACATACAATATATACAATATCCATGTTGTGTATTTTATATTGTATATGTGTATATATAATGAAATTCATCATTTTAATCATTTTTATGTATAAAAGTTCTGTGGCATTGAGTACATTCACAATGTTGTGCAACCATTACCTCCATCTATTTCCGTAACATTTTCATCATCCAAACAGAAGCTTTAAATCCATTAAACAGCAACTCCCCATTCTTCTCTCTGATCAGACCCTGAAAACCTCCTTTCTACCTTTTGTCTCTATGAATTTGCCTATTCTAGATATATCATGTAAATGAAATCATATAACATTTATCCTTTTATGTCTGACATTAAAATACTTAATGGTAAACATTTCACTTAGTAAAATGTTTTCAAAATTCAACCATGCTGCAACACCTATCAAAATTTCATTCTGTTTTAAGATTGAATAATATTCCATTGTGTGTATATATCCCATTTTGTTTATTCTTACATTATTGATGGACACATGGCTTGTTTTTACCTTTTGGCTCCTGTGATTAATGCTGCTCTGAACATTGGTGTGCAAGAATCTGTTTGAATTCCTGCCTTTAATACTTTGGGGCACATACATACACAGAATTGATGAATCCTGAAAATATACCTTTAAAAGGATTTCAAGGGGCCTGAGCAGCTGTGGGGGCAACATTATTTAGCAGCAATGCCATCAGTTCCAGCCCACTGCTTTACTTTTTAGCTGCATGAGCATAGGAACATAGTCATTATGCCAAAGAGAAAATCCCCAGCGAATACATAAGGGAAGGATGGATCCAAAGTAACTGAATAGGGGCCTACCAGACAGTTTGCCAGGTTTTCAGCAAAACCTGCTTCTTCAAACCCTGAACCTAAACCAAGAAAAAAAATCTGCAAAGAAAGAACCTGGAACGAAGAGTAATATAGGGGCTGATTGTTGTTGTTTAGTTGCTAAGTCATGTCTGAATCTTTTGCAACCCCATGGACTGTAGCCCATCAGGCTCCTCTGCCCATGGGATTTCCCAGGCAATAATACTGGAGTAGGTTGCCATTTCCTTCTTCAGGGGATCTTCCTGAACCAGGGATTGAACCTGAGTCTCCTGGGTTGGCAGGCAGATTCTTGACCACTGAGCCACCTGGGCAGCCCAATGCTGGCTATAACCTGAGCCATATGTTTGAGTTGTTTTGAACATATTTGAATCCCCACCAGATGGTAGAATTTAAATGCGTGCTGACTACAAGCACAAAGAGCCCAGAAGACTGGTTGGAACCAGAAGGTTAATGATACTGACCCTCGATTACTCCATCACCAACCAACCAGAGAATTGTGCACCAGCTGATCATGCACTCCACAATCCTCTTCCTCACCCTGTCTTTAGAAACATCTCCTGGAAAGCCATCAGGGAGGTCTGAGCTATTTGAGCATTAGCTGCCTATACTCTTTGTTTGGCCTTGCAAATAAAGTCTGCACTTTCCTTTACCTGAACCTGAAGTTAGTAGATTGGCTTTTCTGGATGCAGGCAAGAGAACCCGGGTTTGGTTCAGTAACAGGATGGCTACCCTGAACACTGTTATATCTACTACTGAGAGATCTGTATGTAAGTTAAGAATAACAGCTAGAACTCGACATGGAACTACAGACTGGTTCCAAATAGGAAAAGGAGTACATCAAGGCTGTATATTGTCACCCTGCTTATCTAACTTATATGCAGAGTACATCATGCAAAACACCAGACTGGATGAAGCACAAGCTGGAATCAAGATATCTGGGAGAAATATCCATAATCTCAGATATGCAGATGACACCACCCTTGTGGCAGAAAGTGAAAAGGAACTGAAGAGCCTCTTGATGAAAGTGAAAGAGGAGAGTGAAAAAAATGGCTTAAAACTCAACATTCAAGAAACAAAGATCATGGCATCTAGTCTGATCACTTTATGGCAAGTAGATGGGGAAACAATGGAAACAGTGACAGACTTTATTTTGGGGGGGCTCCAAAATCACTGCAGATGGTGACTGCGGTCATGAAATTAAAAAACACTTGCTTCTTGGAAGAAAAGCTATGACCAACCTAGACAGCATATTAAAAAGCAGAGACGTTGCTTTGTTGACTGTCTAGTCAAAGCTATGGTTTTTCCAGTAGTCATGTATGAATGTGAGAGTTGAACTATAAAGAAAACTGAGTGCTGAAGAATTGATTCTTTTGAACTGTGGTGTTGGTGAAGACTCTTGAGAGTCCCTTGGACTGCAAGGAGATCAAATCAGTTCATCCTAAAGGAAATCTATCCTGAATATTCATTGGAAGAACTGATGCTGAAGCTGAAGCCCCAGTACTTTGGCCACCTTATGCAAAGAACTGACTCATTGGAAAAGACCCTGATGCCGGGAAAGACTGAAGGAAGGAGGAGAAGGGGATGACAGAGGATAGGATAGTTTGATGACATCACCAACTCAATGGACATAAGTTTGAGTAAGCTCCGGGAGTTGGTGATGGACAAGGGGGCCTGGCATGCTGCAGTCCATGGGGTTGCAAAGAGTAGGACATGACTGAGTGATTGAAATGAAATGAACCCTGAACACCCTCCCTTCCAGCATGCAGAACCTATGGAAAGTACAAATTGGTCCCAAGCAGGGGCTAAGTTGGACAGTGTATGAGACTGATGGGCCATCCGTTTCCTATCTGTCTCCAAGAGTTTAATCTCTTAGGACTTGGCAGAGAGAAGGGGTAACTAAATATCTTTTTTTTTTTTTCATTTAGTACTGGGGTGTAGCCAATTACAAATGTTGGGATCCTGAAAGGTGAACAGAGAAGGGATTTAGCCATACACATACATGTATTCATTCTCCCCCCAAACTCTCCTAGGATGCCACATAACATTGAGCAGAGTTCCATGTACTATACAGTAAGTCCTTGTTGGTAACCCTTTTAAATATAGCACTGTGTACATGTCTATACCAAACTCCCAAAGTATCCCTTCCCTTCTTCTCCGGCAACCATGCATGACTGGTTTCAGTTGTGTCTGACTCTTTGCCACTCTATGGACAGCAGTCCACCAGGTTCCTCTGTCCATAGGATTCTCCAGGCAAGAATACTGCCAGGCCCTCCTCCTGACAACCATAAGGGAACTCAATATCTTGAGTCATGGAGATTGTATCTTTCTCTAAGTCAATGCCTTCAAAATGGCAGGACCTTCAATTGGAGTAACTTGATGCCAGTTGGGACAAGAATAAAATCAAGCCCCGTGGTCTTGGAGACAGTTGCAGTCACACTTGGAAGGGATGGAATGCATGTTCAGGGGAGCCTCAAGTGCCATAATGCACAGAAACATGGAACACCATCTGCTTCATGGATTGCAAATAAGGAGAGTGGAACTGGGTGAGTGCCTTGCAAAAGAGGTGAACAGTTTACCACCTTCTTTCTCTCTGTCTCTTTCCATGTTTTACTGATTTAAGAGCTTTGCAGGAACTCTGCTATTCTCCATGTAGCTCCTTCAGTAAACCCATATTTGACACAATTTGTGGCAGTTTTAAGACATGGTTTACAAATTCTTTTATATTCCTCTCCCTGGTGGCTCAGCAGTGAGGGAGGTCTCACTTCAATCCCTGGGTCAAAGATCCCCTGGAGGAGGAAATAGCAACACACTCCAGTATTCATGCCTGGGGAATTCCATGGACAGAGGAGTCTGGTGGGCTACAGTCCATAGGATCACAAAGAGTTGGACATGACTAAAGCGTCTGAGCACACGTGAAAGTGAAGTCCATAACCCCTCTCTTGAATCAACTTGTAATTCTAAGTATGAATTGTAGTTGAAACTATTAATATCTACTGTCTCTAAAGAGTTTGTTGCTCAGTCTATTGAAATGTCAGTTTCTTAGTTTTAAAATAGGGCCAGTAAGAATTACAATTTTCCATAATATTTTTAGAATCAAGAATCAAAGATCCCAGCTATGTATTCTCACATGCTCCTACATTCAATGGCACAGGTATAAACCTCTTTCCTTATCTCTGTTGACTCTACCCAATTTAATTTTTATTTCATGCAAGCAGTTTCTCCAGGGACTAAGGGTGGGACAAACGGGGAGATACTGGTCAAAGGATCCAAACTTCCAGATAGAAGATGAATAAATTCTGGAGATCTAACTAGAGTCAGGGCTTCCCTAGTGACTCAGACAGTAGAGAATCTGCCTATTTAGAGAATCTGAAACTGCCTATGCAGAAGACCCCAGTTTTATCCCTGGGTCAGGAAGATCCCCTGGAGAAGGAAATGGCTACCTAAGCCAGTGTTCTTGACTGAAGAAGTGCATGGACAGAGGTTACAGTCCATGAGGTCACAAAGAATCAGACACAACTGAGGGACTAACACTTTCACTTTTTCAAATGGGAAGGGAATTCAAAAGAGAGGATATATGTGTGTGTATATATATATATATATATATATATGTCAGATTCTATATCTGATTCACTTTGCTATATAGTGAAAACTAACACATTGCAAGCAACTATACTCCAATAAAAATTAATTTTTTTAAATGTATTTGTTCATTTTTAACAGCCGTTGCTGCAAAGGGCAATGTGTACATGAATATGTGGAAGGGAAGGGTGCAGGATCTCAAGCTAGAAAAACAAAGATATATCTTTAAAATAATAAATTTTGATCTTCAAATGAGTGGTAACATTCCATGGCATGTGGAAGCTTCGCTGCTGCTGCTGCTAAGTCGCTTCAGTCGTGTCCGACTCTGTGTGACCCCACCAACGGCAGCCCACCAGGCTCCACTGTCCCTGGGATTCTTCAGGCATGAACACTGGACTGGGTTGCCATTTCCTTCTCCAATGCATGAAAGTGAAAAGTGAAAGTGAAGTCGCTCAGTCATGTCCGACCCTCAGCAACCCCATGGACTGCAGCCTTCCAGGCTCCTACATCCATGGGATTTTCCAGGCAAGAGTACTGGAGTGGGGTTCCATGTGGAAGCTTTAAGAAATGGCAATTAGCAAACATGCAAAAATCAACTGCTATAAACCACAGTATTTAATATTATTTTGAGAATTCAAACAAATGCATAAAATGAAAACAAGAAAGGGAGATAAACATTTTAAAGTGACAACAAATGTATCATCATTTGTTGATCAGATGTTGGAGGTGAAGATCTTTCAAATCTCTGAAGATGCAGCTTTGTGAGGGTCCTTCATCACTCATTTCAACAAATCCCTTAAGGCAGTTGTTTTCAAATTTTAGTCACCCATAGGATCCACTTGGGTGGCTTGTTAAACACAAGTAGCTAGGGCTGACTCTGGAGTTTCTGACTTAGCATCAATAGATCTAGGATGAAGGAAAAATGTGCATGTCTAACAAGCTCCCAGGTGATGCTGATGCTGCTGGTCTGGAGACAAAACTATGAGAAACACTACTCTTCTTTGTGTCCCTAGGACTCTGTCTAATAAGTTTTCCCTCCATTGCTTACATCTCCCTCCTCTATACCACCCCCAACCTTTACTTTGGTACCCTGCCTCTTTCAGATGACATCATGGAAACCCCTAGTTGTCTTGATTGTTTTCCTATAGCACACATTTTCTTCCAGAAAGTACAGGGAGATCATCCAAGAAGGGAATTCACACCATATGTCTGGGAAGCCCAAGATGCTTTGCCTTGGGGACACAGAAAGCTTATTTCAAAAGTTTCGAGAACTTTGGTAGCTGAATTCTCAGGCTGTCTCATTAAATAAATTGGCCTGTTGTCACTCTACTCTTTAAACAATTAAGCTCCCTTGGGGTAGAAGGAGAATAATAGAAAAGAAACTTTCTGCCACTGCTGTTTCCCTGAAGATCGTAGTAAAGAGAGGCAAATTTCTTTGTTCCAATTATTCTTAATTTATCTGGCTATGCTCAAACATTTACAGTCCAGATTATTCCCCTGGAGATTAAAAAGCTTTCTTCATGAAGAAGTCTCCCAGGGCTCCGTAAGATTCTACCCTAATTCTTTCTTCCCCTTTATAGGATTTGATTTCAAAGTTAGAAGTTTCTCCCTCAGGGATGCGTTAATGCTGCAAGTTGCCCAGTGGACTTGAATCTGGGAATCCCATTGTAACAGAAACAAAATGCTTTAGAAAGTTTCCTATTTCAAGAAAGGGAATGCAGCCATTAGTGATATTGCTACTGAGACATCAAGCATTTTGACAAAAGGAAATATCCCTTAAAACTTATTTACTCAGCCATTAAAAAGAATACATTTGAATCAGTTCTAATGAGGTGGATGAAACTGGAGCCTATTATACAGAGTGAAGTAAGCCAGAAAGAAAAACACCAATACAGTATACTAATGCATATATATGGAATTTAGAAAGATAGTAACGATAACCCTGTATGCAAGACAGCAAAAGAGACACAGATGTATAGAACAGTCTTTTGGACTCTGTGGGAGAGGGAGAGGGTGGGATGATTTGGGAGAATGGCATTGAAACATGTATAATAACATATAAGAAATGAATCGCCAGTCTAGGTTTGATGCAGGATACAGGATGCTTGGGGCTGGTGCAATGGGATGACCCAGAGGGATGGTATGGGGAGGGAGGTGGGAGGTGGGCTCAGGATCGGAAACACGTGTACACCCATGGTGGATTCATGTTGATGTATGGCAAAATCAATACAGTATTGTAAAGTGATTGGCCTCCAGTTAAAATAAATAAATGTAAATTTAAGAAAAGAAAAAAAATAACTTATTTGGCATGTGAGGTCACTGCAGACCTTAGGGAAGGCAGTTGTGATGGAGGTAGAAATACTCCTGATGAGTTGGTTGAGAAGAGAGTGAATGTTATGAAAATGGAAGTAGCAGATACTGACCAAATTCTTTAGAAGTTTGGAGCGATACCCAAAGGGGAGTATGGGTCTGTGAGTGTTTTATTTCCCTTGAAAGAAATGGGAATGGGGATGATTGGATATTATAACAGGTCAAATGAGATCATATATCCAGATGAGGCTCTACAACTGAGAACTGAAGCATCGTGTGTAGGATTCATTCAAGCATGGGCTTCTATTTCTATTAATAACTCCTGAATCTCTCAGCAGAAACTTCTTCTGTCTGTATGATTAATTAACTTTTTATGTCACTTATGCAGATTAATGATATCCAAACCAATACCACTTACCTCTCAGATAATAGTGGGGTGTTCTGAAGGCCGTCAACTCAACCTTTCCAAGATAACCTGACATTTTATCCTCCCCAAAATGTTGCTTTTTCTATGATCCCATCTCCTTGAAAGCATACACCATCAATTTTGGTACCCACAGAATTTTATTTTTTTCCAGTGTTCTCAACCAGACTGAATTTGTCCTCTCTGGAACAACTGGCAAAATCAGCCTGGCTGAGAACACTGGAATAACCAGTTTCTGCTTATCACAACTCAGTGCTGGTATCTCACGAGTAGAGACCAGGGATCCTGATAAACATCAGACAATATACAAGATAGACTCTATGACAAATATTAATCAGATCAGATCATATCAGTCGCTCAGTCGTGTCCGACTCTTTGCGACCCCATGAATCGCAGCACGCCAGGCCTCCCTGTCCAACACCAACTCCCGGAGTTCACCCAGACTCACGTCAATAGAGTCAGTGATGCCATCCAGCCATCTCATCCTCTGTCATCCCCTTCTCCTCTTGCCCCCAATCCCTCCCAGCATCAGAGTCTTTTCCAATGAGTCAACTCTTTGCATGAGGTGGCCAAAGTACTGGAGTTTCAGCTTTAGCATCATTCCTTCCAAAGAAACCCCAGGGCTGATCTCCTTTAGAATGGACTGGCTGGATCTCCTTGCAGTCCAAGGGACTCTCAAGTGTCTTCTCCAACACCACAGTTCAAACATCAATTCTTTGGCATTCAGCCTTCTTCACAGTCCAACTATCACATCCATACATGACCACAGGAAAAACCATAGCCTTGATTAGACAGACCTTTGTTGGCAAAGTAATGTCTCTGCTTTTGAATATGCTATCTAGGTTGGTCATAACTTTCCTTCCAAGGAGTAAGCGTCATTTAATTTCATGGCTGCAGTCACCATTTGCAGTGATTTTGGAGTCCAAAAAAATAAAGTCTGACACTGTTTCCACTGTTTCCCCATCTATTTCCCATGAAGTGATGGGACTGGATGCCATGATCTTCGTTTTCTGAATGTTGAGCTTTAAGCCAACTTTTTCACTCTCCACTTTCACTTTCATCAAGAGACTTTTTGGTTCCTCTGCACTTTCTGCCAAAAGGGTAGTGTCATCTGCATATCTGAGGTTATTGATATTTCTCCTGGCAATCTTGAGCTGGAGCTTCTGTTTCTTCCAGTCCAGCGTTTCTCATGATGTGCTCTGCATACAAGTTAAATAAACAGGGTGACAATATACAGCCTTGACGTATTCCTTTTCCTATTTGGAACCAGTCTGTTGTTCCATGTCCACTTCTAACTATTGCTTACTGACTTGCATACAAATTTCTCAAGAGGCAGGGGAATTTTCCACAGTTTATTGTGATCCACATGGTCAAAGGCTTTGGCATAGTCAATAAAGCAGAAATAGATGTTTTTCTGGAACTCTCTTGCTTTTTCCATGATCCAGTGGATGTTGGCAATTTGATCTCTGGTTCCTCTGCCTTTTCTAAAACCAGCTTGAACATCAGGAAGTTTACGGTTCACATAGTGCTGAAGCCTGGCTTGGAGAATTTTGAGCATTACTTTACTAGCGTGTGAGATGAGTCCAATTGTGCGGTAGTTTGAGCATTCTTTGGCATTGCCTTTCTTTGGGATTGGAATGAAAACTGACCTTTTCCAGTCCTGTGGCCACTGCTGAGTTTTCCAAATTTGCTGACATATTGAGTGCAGCACTTTCACAGCATCATCTTTCAGGATTTGGAATAGCTCAACTGGAATTCCATCACCTCCACTAGCTTTGTTCGTAGTGATGCTTTCTAAGGCCCACTTGACTTCACATTCCAGGATGTCTGGCTCTAGGTCAGTGATCACACCATCATGATTATCTGGGTCGTGAAGATCTTTTTTGTACAGTTCTTCTGTGTATTCTTGCTGTCTCTTCTTAATATCTTCTGCTTCTGTTAGGTCCATACCATTTCTGTCCTTTATCGAGCCCATCTTTGCATGAAATGTTCCCTTAGTATCTCTGATTTTCTTGAAGAGATCTCTAGTCTTTCCCATTCTGTTGTTTTCCTCTATTTCCCAGCATTGATCAGTGAAGAAGGCTTTCTTATCTCTTCTTGCTATTCTTTGGAACTCTGCATTCAGATGTTTATAGCTTTCCTTTTCTCCTTTGCTTTTCACTTCTCTTCTTTTCACAGCTATTTGCAAGGCCTCCCCAGACAGCCATCTTGCTTTTTTGCATTTCTTTCCCATGGGATGGTCTTGATCCCTGTCTCCTATACAATGTCACGAACCTCATTCCATAGTTCATCAGGCACTCTATCTATCAGATCTAGGCCCTTAAATCTATTTCTCACTTCCACTGTATAATCATCAGGGATTTGATTTAGGTCATACCTGAATGGTCTAGTGGTTTTCCCTACTTTCTTCAACTTAAGTCTGAATTTGGCAATAAGGAGTTTACGATCTGAGCCACAGTCAGCTCCTGGTCTTGTTTTTGCTGACTGTATAGAGCTTCTGCATCTTTGGCTGCAAAGAATATAATCAATCTGATTTTGATGTTGACCATCTGGTGATGTCCATGTATAGAGTCTTCTCTTGTGTTGTTGGAAGAGGATGTTTGTTATGACCAGTGCATTTTCTTGGCAAAACTCTATTAGTCTTTGCCCTGCTTCATTCCATATTCCAAGGCCAAATTTGCCTGTAACTCCAGGTGTTTCTTGACTTCCTACTTCTGCATTCCAGTCCCCTATAATGAAAAGGACATCTTTTTTGGGTGTTAGTTCTAAAAGGTCTTGTAGGTCTTCATAGAACCATTTAACTTCAGCTCCTTCAGCATTACTGGTTGGGGCATAGACTTGGATTAGTGTGATATTGAATGGTTTGCCTTGGAAACAAACAGAGATCATTCTGTCGTTTTTGAGATTGCGTCCAAGTACTGCATTTCAGACTCTTTTGTTGACCATGATGGCTACTCCATTTCATCTGAGGGATTCCTGCCCGCAGTAGTAGATATAATGGTTATCTGAGTTAAATTCACCCATTCCAGTCCATTTCAGTTCACTGATTCCTAGAATGTTGACATTCACACTTGCCATCTCTTGTTTGACCACTTCCAATTTGCCTTGATTCATGGACCTGACATTCCAGGTTCCTATGCAATATTGCTCTTTACAGCATCGGACCTTGCTTCTATCACCAGTCACATCCACAGCTGGGTATTCTTTTTGCTTTGGCTCCATCCCTTCATTCTTTCTGGAGTTATTTCTCCACTGATCTCCAGCAGCATATTGGGCACCTACTGACCTGGGGAGTTTCTCTTTCAGTATCCTATCATTTTGCCTTTTCATACTGTTCATGGGGTTCTCAAGGCAAGAATACTGAAGTGGTTTGCCATTCCCTTCTCCAGTGGACCACATTCTGTCAGATCTCCCCACCATGACCCGTCCATCTTGGGTTGCCCCACGGGCATGGCTTAGTTTCATTGAGTTAGACAAGGCTGTGGTCCTAGTGTGATTAGATTGACTAGTTTTCTGTGAGTACCAATAAATTTTATTAATAGAATGCTTGAGCAGTGACAAAATGTAAAAAGTAAGTGAAATCATTTCATAGTGGGAAGCAGAGTTTGGTTGTTAGAAAACTACCGAAATGAGTTTAGAAGACATGGCATTTGAAAACCATGATGTGTTTTTCATAGATTTGTTTTGTGATTTTCTGAATCTCCCCTCCCTGCTATTATGCTTATTCTTCAAGGAAACAGGTAAATCAACACCTTCTTGTATTGTCTTTTGAGACGTCCAATTGAGAAATGTCTATCCTCACTTTTTATCACTTTGTTTTTTGTGAATCATATAAACACACCCTGTATTTTGTGACAATCGTGTGCACACTAGTAGTTGGACAAAAACAGATCCTACTCTGTATACATACTAATAGAAATAAACCAAACATTGCTTCTTTGGGGAGTTGTAGAGCACTCTATACAAGGTCCAGTGATCCAGGAAGAAAGGGAGTTAGTGGAAGTATGTGATTTAAAATGGGAAATTAGTCACCCTATTTGCTCAAAAACCTGCCCAAGATCTTTAGGGGATAAAAACATCCTAAACATCTTGGGCTTTCAGGTAAGATTTGGATTCTCATATCAAATAGTGGAAAAAATCATAGGAAAATATAGAAACAGTAAATTTCAGAAAGAGAGGGCTATGATTATTTTGTAGTGATAGAAACAAGACTGCCCATGATCAAAGGTCCTGGATCATGTATAAGGAAAGACAGAATGGTATACTGGTGTACTATGAAAAATCCTGGTGGGAATATGACTTATGTGGAGAATTCAAAAAGAATCTCCTAAGTGATTAAAGCTATTCTAAGAGGAAAACCTGCATAAACAGAAAGCAGGAAGCCAGATAAGTATATATACACTATGTGTTTGCATATTCAGAACTTCTTGTTGCACATATTTGATTTTACTGCCTTTGTAGATCTTTTTTGTGATTGTTCAGTCACTAAGTTGCGTCTGATTCTTTATGCCCCTTGGACTGCAGCATGCCAGACTTCCTTATTCTTCACTATCTCTTGGAGTTGGCTCAAACTCATGTCTTATGAACCAAAAAGCAAGATGGCACAGGATTTGAGATTAGGCTATTCTGTGGCTAATCCTCCACAGGGAACTCTTGATGTCCTTGTTCCTTAGACTGTAAATGAAGGGGTTCAGCATAGGGATGACCATAGTGTACATCACTGAGGCCACCGCACTCTTCCTAGGGAAGATGAGAGAGCTGAACTTATATACACCCCAATGCCTGTTCCATAAAACAAACAAACAACTGACAAGTGAGAACCACAGGTGGAGAAGGCTTTATACCTCCCACCTAATGATGAGAGTCTGAGGATGGAGGAAATAATTCGAGAATAAGAGTAAAGGACCCCTGACAGTGGAACTCCACCAAAGATGGTACCAATGAAATAGATTAATATGCTACTGATGGAGGTGTCAGAACAAGTAAGGTTAAAGAGTTGAGAAAATTCACAAAAATAATGAGGAAGTTCCACACCTGCACAGAAGGTAAGCTGTGTCATCATCAAGTAGTGCAGCAGGGAGTTCAAAAAGCTAATGGAAAGTGATGCCAGGACCAACAAACCACAGAGGCGAGGGTTCATGATGACCAGATAGTATAGGGGGTGACAAATGGCCACCAACCGGTCATAGGCCATCACTGTCAGAAGCAGACTCTCCAAACACGCAAAAAGAGCAAAAAAGTTCACCTGAGCAATGCACCCTGCATAGGTGATGGATTTGCTGTGCGTTTGAAAATTCACTAGCATCTTAGGGATGGTGGTGGTGCTGATACTGATGTCAGCCAAGGACAGATTGGAGAGGAAGAAGTACATGGGGCTGTGGAGGTGAGGGTCAGAGCTGACAGCCAGGATGATGAGCAGATTCCCAAGCACAGTCACCAGGTACAGGGACAGGAAGAGCCCAAAGAGGAGGAGCTGAAGTTCTGGATCATCTGAGAAGCCCAGGAGGAGGAATTCTGAGACACGTGTATGATTCTGTGGTTCCATGTAGATGGGGCACCTTTTGAAAAAGAAGCGAGTGTTGAATACACACAACAATTGTACAGGTACTCAGATAAGTGTTCATACTTTGAGCAATTCATAAATAACGTGTTCATGCTTGAGGACCATACCCCCCAGTTTATTTCACAATTTTCTGAGTCTGAACACATCTTTATTGATTCCCAGGGCATTCACTTGTTTCTTCACACATCTGTTTTTGAGGCATAGGTCCAAAGAATATGAGACAAGTAAGGACATTTTGAGATCACAGATCCATGAACATAGTAAAACATTTGTTCCCTACATGTTAAGGAAAAATGTGGACTAAAAATTCCTCTTCTCTTTAAAAAAAATCAATCTCATTAAAGAACACAATGTGCTTACTTGCTCAGTCATGTCCAACACTTTATGACCTCATGGACTGTAACCCACCAGGTTCCTCTGTCCATGGGGAGTCTCCAGGCCAGAATACTGGAGTGGATTGCTATGCCCTCCTACAGGGGATCTTCCCAACCCAGGGATCGAACCCAGGTCTCCCACATTGCAGGTGAATTCTTTACCATCTGAGCCACTAGGGAAGCCCAAGAACGCTGGAGTGGATAAACTATCGCTTCTCCAGGGGATCTTCCCAACCCAAGAATCGAACCGGGGTCTCTTGCATTGCAAGTAGATTCTTTACCAGCTGAGCTACCAGAGAAGCCCAAAGAAGCACTCAAATGTGAAGCAGGAGATAGATGGGCCACTGGACCAGACAGCTAATGTTTGTCGAACAGAGCAAAACTGAAGTTTTTGTCTTTAGCCACACAAGAACGATGCCTGCTTCCCTTCCCCCACTGATACAGAGAGAATAACTAACGGGATATTCATTGCAGCAAAAATGGAGATGAATGAACAATCTTTGGCACACACCAGCCAAACAGGCCTACAAGAGTTAAACAATCTTGGTTATTCTTTAGTTGTTACTCCTAACAAACACCTGTGGCTGGACAATCTTTCACAAAGCGAATTACTCTCTGACTCCATATAGATCTTACTCTGCACCAGGCAATCTTCTCCCCTACACTGTCTTGTAGTATTCTGCATTTCAGAAAGATCATGGGCCAATAACCACAGGGGCACCAGACCTGGTTGCTGAGTTGCCTGATGCCAGCTGTGACCATTTTGAAACTTTGCAAAAGAAAAAAATCCAAGACCTTCAAGAGGATATAAAACCTCTCCCTATTCCTGAGAAAGGGGTGGGGGCATAGTTCTCGAGGTGCTAACCTGCTGTGCTTCCCTTTTACCTGGCAAAGAAAATAAAGAAACTCTTTTCTATTTCCTCCAGACTCTGTCTCTGTATTTATATTTGGCCTTGGCAGACAGGGAGCCAAGATTTTGGCATCATTAATACCATGATTATCCACTTCACATATTAAAATGCAAAAATTTAGCAATACTTGCTTTAGAACTTATATTTATTACTGATAAAAATAGAGAGGTTTTGGATTTCTCTGATGGTCAAGTGGTTAAGAATCCATACTTCCAATGCAGGTGGTTCAGGTTTGATTCCTGGTGGGGGAACTAAGACCATATAGGTGTTTCAGCATATAAAATCATGCAAAGTACTACCTGAGGGTTAGAATTCATTTATTTTTCAATTTCTTATTATGATACAGATAAAAGAATTCTAATGCTGCCTTCCATCCTACACAAGAGAGTATTTCCAAAATATATAAGCCTATGACTATTGCCTCAGTTCTAAAAATTGAAATGGCAACTTTCCTATTAATGACCTAGGCTTATTTTCCTGACCAAGATATCAGACAAAAGCAAGTACACGCTCCGATTGTCAAGGGATAAAATTAAAAAGATCCTTCTTCCGACTTGCATAGGGAATGATGTTTCCATAGCTCAGATTTACAGAATGGTCTGGAAAATAGTGGCTCAAACAGTAAAGAATCTGCCTGCAGTAGAGGAGACCTGAGTTCAACCTCAGCATTCAGAAGATCCCCTGGAGAAGGGACTAGCTGTCCACTCCAGGATTCTTGCTTGGAGAATTCTGTGGACAGGAGGCTGGCGGGCTACAGTCTGTAGGGTAGCACAGACACGGATACAACTGAATGATTTTCATTTCACTGGAAAATGTATTTCTATTCATAGAAAACTCCATCATTCATAATATTCAAGTAAAATGCTCCTGAAAACCACTTGTTCCATTCTGCTAATTCACAGATAAACTCACCATATCCCAGCAGGAGGAATCTATGGTTCTAACTGCATTTGCTCATCTGGGACTAAAGCAGGTTTCAAAAGAAAACAATCAGTTCACTCTGGTGGGAGCCATGGGGTGGGAATAAGGAAGCCTTTGTGTGAGACCCGCATCTTTCACCCACTAAATGTGGAGTGTGTATAAATCTCCCCACCTCTCTGCACTGGTATCCCTTACATTGCAGTCAGACCAATAATAATATCATTTGTAGGACAGTGTGATGTTGAGGAAGGGGAAATTTCTCCATCTACCACTGCTGAGTGCTTGTGGCCAAACTAATAATAACATTGACACAAGTCAGATTAACAGAGAAAAAGGATAACAAATTTGAATTCATGCACATGAAGGTCTCATAGATGGGGCCTAAGAAGTGTCTGAAGCAGGCAACTTGTATCCCTTTTCAGAGAAACAATAAATTGATGAGGAATTTATGGGACAAAGAAATTTAGGCTTTGGGTTCTTCATTAGTAAAGAATCTTAACAGCTTGGACTTGGGGTAGTATATTAAAGAAATAACAAGCTTTGCTTACATATAACTTCTAGGCTCCAAATCCCCCATCTCTGATGATAAAGGGGTCCTTCTATCTCCAGATACAGGACAGCCCCTTTCATGTGAGAGATTTATTTACTAATTTCAGAGAAAGAGACAAGAATCAGAATCTCCTTGAATCAGCTGCTTCTTGAATAACATCAATTATAACTAACCAATATGCCATTTTGCGTGTTTTGGGGCAGCCCAACCTGATCCCCAGTAGTGGCTCAGTTGTGTCTGACTCTTTGCAGTCCAAAGGACTATAGCTTCCCAGGCTTCTCTGTTCATGGGATTCTCCAGGCAAGAATACTAGAGTGGGTTGCCATGCCCTCCTCCAGGGGATCGTCCCGACCCAGGGATTGAACCCGTGTCTCTTGCATCACCTGCATTGGCAGGAGGATTCTTTACCACTAGTGCCACCTGGGGAGCCCCTGTGTGTGCTAAGTTGCTTCTGTCATGTCCAACTCTTTGTGACCCTATGGACTGTAGTCCGACAGGCTCCTTTGTCCAGGTCAAATATTCAGTCACAGTTTTTAAATAAAAATTTTTTAAATTTTTATTTTATACTGGAGTATCCCACCACTGCCACACCTTGTGTTTTGGGCTTCCCTGGTGGCTCAGCTGGTAAAGACTCTGCCTGCAATGCGGGAGACTTGGATTTGATCCCTGGGTTGGGAAGATCCCCCAGAGAAGGGAAAGGCTACCCATTCTAGTATTCTGGCCTGGAGAATTCCATGGAGAAGTCCATGGGGTTGCAAAGACTCAGACCCGACTGAGTGACTTTCATTTCATTTCTCTGAAGTCCCAGTGGCCTAATGGATAAGGCACTGGCGTGGGCTCGAGTCCCATCTGGGGTGGGGATGGATAAGGCACTGAAAGTTCTCCTTTGGGCTTCCCTTATAGCTCAGCTGGTAAAGAATCTGCCTGCAATGTGGGAGACCTGGGTTTGATCCCTGGGTTGGGAAGATCTCCTGGAGAAGGGAAAGGCTACCCACTCCAGTATCCTGGCCTGGAGAATTCCATGGGCTGTATAGTCTATGGGGTCACAAAGAGTCGGGCATGACTGAGCGACTTTCACTTTTTTAGGACTTCCCTGGTGGCTCAGATGGTAGAGCGTCTGTCTACAATGTGGGAGACCTGGGTTCGATCCCTGGGTTGGCAAGATCCCCTGGAGAAGGAAATGGCAACCCACTCTAGTACTATTGCCTGGAAAATTCCATGGATGGAAGAGCCTGGTAGGCTAGAGTCCATGGGGTTGCAAAGAGTCGGACACAACTGAGCAACTTCACTTTCACTTTCACATAGTTGATTAACAATGTTGTGATAGTTTTAGGTGTACAGAATTTGGTTTATTATTGAAGTAGTTAGCTAATGAAATACAATTCTAATATTAGTTTAATGATCTTATATTCTATTATGGTGGTGGTTTAGTTACTAAGTCATATCTGACTCTTCCAACCCCATGGACTGTAGCCTGCCAAGCTCCTCTGTCCATGAGATTCTCCAGGCAAGAATACTGGAGTGGGTTGCCATTTCTTCTCCAATATTTTATATATATGAAGTAGAATTAGAAGCCTATCACATCTCAGGGAATTCATTCAGAGAATGAGTGGAAATCCTAAAATATGTCTCAGTCCACACAATAAAATTAACTTCCCTTTTTCTTTCTCTTTTTCTCTCTTTTTTTTTTTCATTTTTATGATCCACTCTTTTTTAAAAAATTACTGAATGTTGTGAAAGTAAAAAGTGAATGTGTTAGTTGCTCAGGTGTGTCCATCTCTTTGGGACCCCATGGACTGTAGCTCACCAGGCTCCACTGTCCATGGATTTCTCTAGGCAAGAATCCTGGAGTGGGTAGCCATTTCCTTCTCCATGGAATCTTCCTGACCCAGGAATTGAACCCAAGTCTCCCACATTGCAGATGGATTCTTTACCCTCTGAGCCCCAGGGAAGCCCAATTGAAGGTTATGCTGCTGCTGCTGCTAAGTCACAAATTCTATTAAATGTAAAATGATAGCTCCTGTAGAAAGTGACACAGAGTCATGCAAGCACCATTTTATCTTTTGTCTAGCCCTACACATCACTGGAAGGAAGGAAACTCAGGCAGGAAAGTGCCCAGTGGGTGGAAGCCACATTGCCTACACATAGCTTATGAGAACCAGAAAGAGTCCATTCAATATCTAGCAAAAAAATTTCTTGTTGCAATCTCTTTTGTGACAAGCAAGGAAAGGCTCTGGGGAATCAGAAATAATTGAGTCTCAATTTTTTCCAGGCATTCAGAATCTACTAGTGTAAAGAACAAAAAGTAAAATGTTCTCTCAGGGTCTAGGGAAAACCAAACCTCAGATCACAAGATATTTTATTTGAGTGATTGGTACTTAACCTTGAGAATAACAATAATTATAACAATACTTAAAATTCATTTGGTTTTACTATAATGCATCCATCACACATTTATTCACATGCTTCATACTCACTTTGTTTCATTCTTAATACAGTTTTGTCAACTATGTATCAACTTAGATGGCAACACAGGCTTAAAGATATTAGTAACTTGCCCAGTTCTTTGTCATTTAGATAATAAACAGGTCAGATAAGAATCAAAATTAAATTGTGGGTCTCATGCACTGAACTTGTCCACTCTGTTTCCCTACATTTCAGAGGTAGTTTAAGCAGAGGTTCAGGAGTCTCTTCTGATTTTCCTAAGATATATTAAAACCTTTGAACTGTTTCTTATTTTCTGCCTAAGAATAGAACCCAACGCTCTGACTCTACACTCCCTTAGTGATCAAGAGGGTGTAAATTACAAGAATAAAGGAGGAAGTGGACAGTGAAGCAAAATTCAAGACCAGGGGCAAGATAAAGAACTGACTTGAATTGTTGTAAGCAGAATCTTTCTAGAATCCCCACCTTCAACTCAGACTTCCTTCCTATAACTAAAGTAGCAGGTGCTGCACATGGTCACCACTGTGTCTGCCATGAATACCCAGAAAGAAGAGCACAGTGATCAAGGGATATCTGACTGGGATGAAAGAAAAGAGAGTTTGTTTTTGTTTTTAATAACGGTTTGATGACATTTCTTAAATATGCCTTCAGTGCTAAACATTGGTGAAGGGTTGATTTCTCTTCAAATCCAACCCTCTTACAAACAGTGAAAGAACTGAAGATCAAAGTCAGGTCTCAAATACTGCTTGCCTTCTTGTACCAACTTAAAGCATTTTCAAGTCCATTCTTCCTTACAGAGGTATTGCATTGCTCCTAAATTCAGCTCCCTTGAATGCAGATTGGGTTAGTAGGACAGGATACTATCTAGGTGCCTTATGGATGGAATATCACAGTCTGCATTCAGATCTGATTTTACCCTCTTCCTCCTTCAGGGTTTATAAAAATAAACCTTAAAAATAAACCACAGTACCTTAAAGTATTGTGTTCCCATCCAGAACTACAAAGTGATGATAATGTTGCTCTATTTTGGGAGTGGCAATTGCAATAAAAAGTAACTAGCTACATAAAAGAACTTGGCTCAACTCCTGGCATTTGGAATCCTTAGGCAATATTTTATGATACTATATAGGTTACTCTCATCGTTTTCATCAGCATCCCCTTCAAGATCTTTTGGAGCACTTGGAAGATAATTTAGAGGGAATGCTTTTCTGCTTAGGTAGAAAAGATGCCCCCCAAAGATAAAACCAATGTCAGAGGAAAATAGAAATTTAAATAAGAGTTCTCGGAGCCCCACCACTAACAACAGCAACTTCATAGGGCTCTGAGCTGAATCTGTGCATTTTGGTGCCCTCCCACTGGCTATCTCAACTGTCCCATTGCTTTGATGATAAGAAAAAAGGCTCTCCCATACCTCCTGCATTCAGTGTCTCCCTCTGCACTTAGCACACTCTGCTGTGTCTCTACTGAAGCAGGACTGAGGGATGCAGATTGCCTGCCCCTCCTCTACCTACTGTTTGGATGAGGACTGAGGCTTTATCCTCAGGACTGGCAGCAAGGCAGACTCAGGTGTGGGCCTCCTGGTGCAGACAACTCTGGGAGGGTGAGACTCAAAGTACAGAATTTGGCTATATGAAGGGCTGGGAAGTACAGGGTAATTATTTAGAGTGATATGCTCTAAATATATCTAGAACATCAATAGACCTTGATGCTCATAGCGGATAATTAGCTAAATTGGTCCAATTTTTTTTTTTTTCCTCAATCTCTGAGGATTTGTTAATTTAATGGAGGAGGAAAAGGAGAAAAGTGAATGTGTTAGGAGCTATCTGAACCTTTTCTCTTTCCAGGAATAGGCTGACCTCTACTTACCTCTGATGTCCAAATCGTTTACCTTATTGGAAACTTCAGATACTTTTTTGCACATGCATATATCCATTATTTTTTATATTCTTTTCCATTATAGATTATTACAAGACATTGAATATAGTCCCCTGTGCTATATAGTAAGTTGTTGTTTAGATATTTTATATACAGTAGTTAATATGTTAATCCCAAGCTCCCAATGTATCCTTTCCTCTCCTTACCCCTTTAGTAACCATCCGTTAGTTTTCTAAGACTGTGACTCTACTTCTGCTTTGTAAATAAGTTCATTTGTATTACTTTTTTAGATTACACATATAAATGATGTCATATAATTTTGTCTTTGACTTACTTCATACTATAATTTCTAGGTTCACTCATGTTGCTTCAAATGGCATTAGTCAATTCTTTTTCATGGGTAAATAATATTCCATTGTATACAACACTACACCTTCTTTATCCATTCATGTTAAAGGACATTTATGTTGCTTTCATGGCTTAGGTACTGTAAACAGTACTGTTATGAACTTTGGGTTGCATGTGTATTTTAAAAAAAATTTTATTGGAGTCGAGCTGATATACCATGTTGTGTTAGTTTCATGTATAAAGCAAAGTGAATCAGTTATGTGTATACATATACCCACTTTTAGACTCTTTTCCCATATGGGCCATTATAGAGTATTGAGTATAGTTCCCTCCACTATACAGTAGATCCTTATTAGTTATCTATTTTACATATAGGAGTATGTATATGTCAGTCCCAATCTCCTAATTTATTCCTCCCCCCTTGCCCACTGATAGCCGTAAGTTTCTTCTCTATTTCTGTTTTGTATATAAGTTCACTTGTACCCTTTCTTAAGATTTCACACATATAAGTGATATCATATGCTATTTGTCTTTCTGTGACTTATCTTAGTATGATAATCTCTAGGTCCATCCATGTTGATGCAAATAACATAATTTTGTTCCCTTTTATAGCTGAGTAATATACTGTAGTGTGTTTGTACCACATCTTCTTTATCAATTTCTCTGTCGATGGATATTTAGGTTGCTTCTATGTCCTGGCTATTGTAAACAGTGCTGCAATGAACATTGGGGTAGAGGTATCCCTTTTTAAAACTTGTTTTGACTGTACTGGGTCTTCATTGCAGTGTGCAGGCTCCTTGTTGCAATATGAGAGCTTTCTCTAGTTGTGGCATGTGGGCTTTTCTAGTTGTCATTTATCCATAGTGACTTGGGTGATTTATCCACAGGCACAATTAGACTCACACAGTCACTGGAAATACCATGCCACTATCTTAAACCTCAATTATATACCCTTGGCCAAGACATATCATTAAAATCATCTTTTCCCCCCTCCCCCAGAGTTCACTTTGCTATCCTCCAATTACAGAATCTCACAATATACCTTTTTTCTCCCCTAATATGATTTTTCAGTCAGAGTTTAATCAAGAAGAGAACTCACTATTGTTAATCAAGATAATTTAACAGAAGTAATTAAATAAATGGGCTTCCCTAGTGGCTCAGTTGGTAAAGAATCTGTCTGCAATGCAGGAGACCCAGGTTTGATCCCTGGGTAGGGAAGATCCCCTGGAGAAAGAAATGGCAACCTACTCCAGTATTCTTGCCTGGAGAATTCCATGGACAGAGGAACCTTGTGAGCTACAGTCCATGGGGTCACAAACAGTCAGACATAACTGAGCATAAGAACATAATCAATTAAATATTTACTAAAAGATGAAAAACATGAATGAAACATCCATCATGTGTTCAGTCATGTCCTTTCTAAGTTACTTCACTCTGTATAATAGGCTATAGGTTCATCCACCTCACTAGAAGAGATTCAAATTCATTCCTTTATATGGCAGAGTATTATTCCATTGTATGTATATACCACCACTTCTTTTTTTTAAATTTTTTTAACTTTACAATATTGTATTGGTTTTGCCATATATCAAAATGGATCTGCCACAGGTATACATGTGTTCCCCATCCTGAACCCTCCTCCCTCCTCCCTCCCCATACCATCCCTCTGGATCATCCCAGTGCACCAGCCCCAAGCATCCAGTATTGTGCATTGAACCTGGACTGGCGACTCATTTCATATATGACATTATACATGTTTCAATGCCATTCACCCAAATCATCCCACCCTCTCCCTCTCCCACAGAGTCCAAAAGACTGTTCTATACATCAGTGTCTCTTTTGCTGTCTCGTATACAGGGTTATTGTTACCATCTTTCTAAATTCCATATATATGCATTAGTATACTGTATTGGTGTTTTTCTTTCTGGCTTACTTCACTCTGTATAATAGGCTCCAGTTTCGTTCACCTCATTAGAACTGATTCAAATGCATGCTTTTTAATGTCTGAGTAATACTCAATTGTGTATATGTACCACAGCTTTCTTATTCATTCCTCTGCTGATGGACATCTAGGTTGCTTCCATGTCTTGGCTATTATAAACAGTGCTGCGATGAACATTGGGGTACATGTGTCTCTTTCAATTCTGGTTTCCTTGGTGTGTATGCCCAGAAGTGGGATTGCTGGGTCATATGGCAGTTCTATTTCCAGTTTTTTAAGGAATTTCCCTACTGTTCTCCATAGTGGTTGTACTAGTTTGCATTCCCACCAACACTGTAAGAGGGTTCCCTTTTCTCCACACCCCCTTCTGCATTTATTGCTTGTAGACTTTTGGATCCCAGCCATTCTGACTGGCATGAGGTGGTACCTCACTGTGGTTTTGATTTGCATTTCTCTGATAATGAGTGATGCTGAGCATCTTTTCATGTGTTTGTTAGCCATCTGTATGTCTTCTTTGGAGAAATGTCTATTTAGTTCTTTGGCCCATTTGTTGATTGGATCGTTTATTTTTCTGGAATTGAGCTGCAGGACGTGCTTGTATATTTTTGAGATTAATTCTTCGTCAATTTCTTCATTTGCTATTATTTTCTTTCATTCTGACGGCTGTCTTTTCACCTTGCTTATAGTTTCCTTCTTTGTGCAAAAGCTTTTAATTTTAACTAGGTCCCATTTGTTCATTTTTGCTTTTATTTCCATTACTCTGGGAGGTGGTTCATAGAGGATCCTGCTGTGATGTATGTCGGAGAGTGTTTTCCCTATGTTTTCCTCTAGGAGTTTTATAGTTTCTGGTCTTACATTGAGATCTTTAATCCATTTTGAGTTTATTTTGGTGTATGGTGTTAGAAAGTATTCTAGTTTCATTCTTTTACAAGTGGTTGACCATTTTCCCAGCACCACTTGTGAAAGAGATTGTCTTTTCTCTATTGTATATTCTTGCCTCCTTTGTCAAAGATAAGGTGTCCATAGGTGCGTGGCTTTATCTCTGGGTTTTCTGTTTTGTTCCATTGATCTGTATTTCTGTCTTTGTGCCAGTACCATACTGTCTTGATGACTCTGGCTTTGTAGTAGAGCCTGAAGTCAGGCAGGTTGATTCCTCCAGTTCCATTCTTCTTTCTCAAGATTGCTTTGGCTATTCGAGGTTTTTTGTATTTCCATACAAATTGTGAAATTATTTGTTCTAGTTCTCTGAAAAATACCGTTGGTAGCTTGATAGGGTTTGCATTGAATCTATAGATTGCTTTGGGTACTATACTTATTTTCACTATACTGATTCTTCCGATCTATGAACATGATATATTTCTCCACCTATTTGTGTTATCTTTGATTTCTTTCTGTGTTTTATAGTTTTCTATATATAGGTCTTTAGTTTCTTTAGGTAGATATATTCCTAAGTATTTTATTATTTTTGTTGCAATGGTGAATGGAATTGTTTCCTTAATTTCTCTTTCTGTTTTCTCATTGTTAGTATATAAGAATGCAAGGGATTTCTGTGTGTTAATTTTATATCCTGCAACTTTACCTTATTCATTGATTAGTTCTAGTAATTTTCTGGTGGAGTCTTTAGGGTTTTCTATGTAGAGGATTTGGCATAGTCAATAAAGCAGAAATAGATGCTTTTCTGGAACTCTCTTGCTTTTTCCATGATCCAGCGGATGTTGGCAATTTGAACTCTGGTTCCTCTGCCTTTTCTAAAGTCAGCTTGAACATCAGGAAGTTCACGGTTCACATATTGCTGAAGCCTGGCTTGGAGAATTTTGAGCATTACTTTACTAGCGTGTGAGATGAGGGCAATTGCGTGGTAGTTTGAGCATTCTTTGGCATTGCCTTTCTTTGGGATTGGAATGAAAATTGACCTTTTCCAGTCCTGTGTCCACTGCTGAGTTTTCCAAATTTGCTGGCATATTGAGTGCAGCACTTTCACAGCAT
Source organism: Bos grunniens (assembly GCF_055505025.1). Lineage (NCBI taxonomy): Eukaryota > Metazoa > Chordata > Mammalia > Artiodactyla > Bovidae > Bos > Bos grunniens. The sequence continues at coordinate 13,965,123 of NC_141171.1, forward strand.
CATCTTTCAGGATTTGGAATAGCTCAACTGGAATTCCATCTCCTCCACTAGCTTTGTTCATAGAGATGCTTTCTAAGGCCCACTTGACTTCACATTCCAGGATGTCTGGCTCTAGGTCAGTGATCACACCATCATGATTATCTGGGTCATGAAGATTTTTTTGTACAGTTCTTCTGTGTATTCTTGCCATCTCTTCTTAATATCTTCTGCTTCTGTTAGGTCCGTACCATTTCTGTCCTTTATTGAGCCCATCTTTGCATGAAATGTTCCTTTGGTATCTCTGATTTTCTTGAAGAGATCCCTAGTCTTTCCCATTCTGTTGTTTTCCTCTATTTCTTTGCATTGATCACTGAAGAAGGCTTTCTTATCTCTTCTTGTTATTCTTTGGAACTCTGCATTCAGATGTTTATATCTTTCCTTTTCTCCTTTGCTTTTCTCGTCTCTTCTTTTCACGGCTATTTTTAAGGCCTCCCCAGACAGCCATTTTGCTTTTTTGCATTTCTTTTCCATTGGGATGGTCTTGATCCCTGTCTCATGTACAATGTCACAAACCTCATTCCATAGTTCATCAGGCACTCTATCTATCAGATCTAGGCCCTTAAATCTATTTCTCACTTCCACTGTATCATCATCAAGGATTTGATTTAGGTCATACCTGAATGGTCTAGTGGTTTTCCCTATTTTGTTCAATTATATCTGAATTTGGCAATAAGCAGTTCATGGTCTGAGCCACAGTCAGCTCCCAGTTTTGTTTTTGCTGACTGTGTAGAGCTTTTCCATCTTTGGCTGCAAAGAATATAATCAATCTGATTTCGGTGTTGACCATCTGGTGATATCCATGTATAGAGTCTTCTCTTGTGTTGTTGGAAGAGGGTGTTTGTTATGACCAGTGCATTTTCTTGGCAAAACTGTATTAGTCTTTGCCCTGCTTCATTCCGTATTCCAAGGCCAAACTTGCCTGTTATTCCAGGTGTTTCTTGGTGTCCTACTTTTGCATTCCAGTCCCCTATAATGAAAGGGACATCTTTTTTGGGTGTTAGTTCCAAAAGGTCTTGTAGGTCTTCATAGAATCGTTCAACTTCAACTTCTTCAGCGTTACTGGTTGGGACATAGACTTGGATTACTGTGATATTGAATGGTTTGCCTTGGAAACAAACAGAGATCATTCTGTCGTTTTTGAGATTGCATCCAAGTACTGCATTTTGGGCTCTTTTGTTGACCATGATGGCCACTCCATTTCTTCTGTGGGATTCCTGCCCGCAGTAGTAGATATAATAGTCATCTTGTTAAATTTACCCATTCCAGTCCATTTCAGTTCGCTGATTCCAAGAATGTCCACATTCACTCTTGCCATCTCCTCTTTGACCACTTCCAATTTGCCTTGATTCATGGACCTGACATTCCAGGTTCCTATGCAATATTGCTCTTTACAGCATTGGACCTTGCTTCTATCACCAGTCACATCCACAGCTGGGTATTCTTTTTGCTTTGGCTTCAGCCCTTCATTCTTTCTGGAGTTATTTCTCCACTGATCTCCAGTAGCATATTGGGCACCTACTGACCTGGGGAGTTTCTCTTTCAGTATCCTATCATTTTGCCTTTTCATACTGTTCATGGGGTTCTCAAGGCAAGAATACTGAAGTGGTTTGCCATTCCCTTCTCCAGTGGACCACATTCTGTCAGATCTCTCCACCATGACCCGTCCATCTTGGGTTGCCCCACGGACATGGCTTAGTTTCATTGAGTTAGACAAGGCTGTGGTCCTAGTGTGATTAGATTGACTAGTTTTCTGTGAGTATGGTTTCAGTGTGTTTGCCCTCTGATGCCCTCTTGCAACACCTATCATCTTACCGGGTTTCTCTTACCTTGGGCGTGGGGTATCTCTACACGGCTGCTCCAGCAAAGAGCAGCCATTGCTCCTTACCCTGGACGAGGGGTATCTCCTCACCAGCGCCCTTCCTGACCTTCAACGTGGGATAGCTCCTTTAGGCCCTCCTGCGCCCATGCAGCCAGGGCTCCTTGCACATGGGGTTGGTCCTCCCGGCTGCCGCCCTTGGCCTCGGGCGTGGGGGCATGGGGCATCTCCTCCTGGTGGCCTCCCCTCTCTGACGAGAGGTAACTCCTCTTGTCGCCACCCCTGACCTCGGACGCGGGTTTTATTGACTATGCCAAAGCCTTTGACTGTGTGGATCACAATAAACTGTGGAAAATTCTGAAAGACATGGGAATACCAGACCACCTGATCTGCCTCTTGAGAAATTTGTATGCAGGTCAGAAGCAACAGTTAGAACTGGACATGGAACAACAGACTGGTTCCAAATAGGAATTCGTCAAGGCTGTATATTGTCACCCTGTTTATTTAACTTATATGCAGAGTACATTATGAGAAACGCTGGACTGGAAGAACACAAGCTGGAATCAAGATTGCCAGGAGAAATATCAATAAGCTCAGATATGCAGATGACACCACCCTTATGGCAGAAAGTGAAGAGGAACTAAAAAGCCTCTTGATGAAAGTGAAAGTGGAGAGTGAAAAAGTTGGCTTAAAGCTCAACATTCAGAAAACAAAAATCATGGCATCCGGTCCCATCACTTCATGGGAAATAGATGGGGAAACAGTGAAAACAGTGTCAGACTTTATTTTTCTGGGCTCCAAAATCACTACAGATGGTGACTGCAGCCAGGAAATTAAAAGACGCTTACTCCTTGGAAGGAAAGTTATGACCAACCTAGATAGCATATTCAAAAGCAGAAATTACTTTGCCAACAAAGGTTCGTCTAGTCAAGGTTATGGTTTTTCCAGTGGTCATGTATGGATGTGAGAGTTGGACTGTGAAGAAGGCTGAATGCCAAAGAATTGATGCTTTTGAACTGTGGTGTTGGAGAAGACTCTTGAGAGTCCCTTGGACTGCAAGGAGATCCAACCAGTCCATTCTGAAGGAGATCAGCCCTGGGATTTCTTTGGAAGGAATGATGCTGAAGCTGAGACTCCAGTACTTTGGCCACCTCATGCAAAGAGTTGACTCATTGGAAAAGACTCTGATGCTGGGAGGGATTGGGGACAGGAGGAGAAGGGGACGACAGAGGATGAGATGGCTGGATGGCATCACTGACTCGATGGATGTGAGTCTGAGTGAACTCCTGGAGTTGGTGATGGACAGGGGGGCCTGGTGTGCTGCGATTCATGGGGTCACAAAGAGTTGGACACGACTGAGCGACTGATCTGATCTGATCTGATGTAGAGGATTATGTCTTCCGCAAACAGTGAGAGTTTTACATCTTTTTGAATCTGGATTCCTTTTATTTCTTTTCCTTCTCTGATTGCTATGGCTAAAATTTCCAAAACTATGTTGAATAGTAGTGGTGAGAGTGGCACGCTTGTCTTGTTCCTGACTTTAGAGGAAATATTTTCAGTTTTTCACCACTGAGGATAATGTTTGCTGTGGGTTTGTCATATATAGCTTTTATTATGTTGAGGTATGTTTCTTCTATTCCTGCTTTCTGGAGGGTTTTTTTTTTTTTTATCATAAATGAATGTTTAATTTTGTCAAAGGCTTTCTCTGCATCTATTGAGATAATCATATGGTTTTTATCTTTCAATTTGTTAATGTGCTGTATTACACTGATCGATTTGCAGATATTAAAGAATCTTTGCATCCCTGGGATAAAGCCCACTTGGTCATGATGTATGATCTTTTTAATATGTTGTTGGATTCTGTTTGCTAGAATTTTGTTAAGGATTTTTGCATCTATGTTCATCAGTGTTATTGGCCTGTAGTGTTCCTTTTTTGTGGCATTTTTGTTCGGTTGTGGTATTAGGGTGATGGTGGCCTCATAGAATGAGTTTGGAAGTTTACCTTCCTCTGCAATTTTCAGGTGAGTTTGAATAGAATAGGTATTTAGTTCAGTTCAGTCACTCAGTCATGTCTGATTCTTTGCAACCCCATGGATTGCAGCGTGACAGGCCTCCCTGTCCATCACCAACTCCCAGAGTTTACCCAAACTCATGTCCATTGAGTCGGTGATGCCATCCAGCCATCTCATTCTCTGTCATCCTCTTCTCCTCCTGCCCCCAATCCCTCCCAGGATCAGAGTCTTTTCCAATGAGTCAACTCTTCGCATGAGGTGGCCAAAGTATTGGAGTTTCAGCTTCAGCATCAGTCCTTCAAATGAACACCCAGGACTGATCTCCTTTAAAATGGACTGGTTGGATCTCCTTGCAGTCCAAGGGACTCTCAAGAGTCTTCTCCAACACCACAGTTCAAAAGCATCAATTTTTCGGTACTCAGCTTTCTTCACAGTCCCACTCTCACATCCATACATGATCCTGGAAAAACCATAGCCTTGACTAGACAGACGTTTGTTGGCAAAGTAATGTCTCTGCTTTTGAATATGCTATCTAGGTTGGTCATAACTTTCCTTCCAAGGAGTAAGCATTTTTTAATTTCATGGCTGCAATCATCAACTGCAGTGATTTTGGTGCCCCCAAAAAGAAAGTCTGACACTGTTCCACTGTTTTCCCATCTTTTTCCATGAAGTGATGGGACCAGATATCATGATCTTCGTTTTCTTAATGTTGAGCTTTAAGCCAACTTTTTCACTCTCCTCTTTCACTTTCATCAAGAGGCTTTTTAGTTCCTCTTCACTTTCTGTCATAAAGGTGGTGTCATCTGCATATCTGAGGTTATTGATATTTCTCCTGGCAATAGGTGTTAGCTCTTCTCTAAATTTTTGGTAGACCTCAGCTATGAAGCCGTATAGTCCTGGGCTTTTGTTTGCTGGAATGTTTCTTATAACAGTTTTGACTTCCGTGCTTGTGATGGGTCTGTTAAGATTTTCTATTTCTTCCTGGTTCAGCTTTGGAAAGTTATACTTTTCTAAGAATTTGTCCATTTCTTCCAAGTTGTTTGTTTTGTTGGCATATAGTTGCTGATAGTAGTCTCTTATGATCCTTTGTATTTCTGTGTTGTCTGTTGTGATTTCTCCATTTTCATTTCTAATTTTGTTGATTTGATTCTTCTCCCTTTGTTTCTTGATGAGTCTGGCTAGTAGTTTATCTATTTTATTTATCTTCTCAAAGAACCAGCTTTCAGCTTTATTGATTTTTGCTATAGTCTCTTTTGTTTCTTTTGCAATTATTTCCGCCCTAATTTTTATGATTTCTTTCCTTCTACTATCCCTGGGGTTCTTCATTTCTTTCTAGTTGCTTTAGATGTAGAGTTAGGTTATTTATTTGACTTTTTTCTTGTTCTTGAGGTAAGCCTGTATTGCTATGAACCTTCCCCTTAGCCCTGCTTTTAGTGTCCCACAGGTTTTGGGTTGTTCTGTTTTCATTTTCGTTCGTTTCTATGCATATTTTGATTTCTTTTTTGATTTCTCCTGTGATTTTTTAATTTATCCCGTGATTTTTTGGTTATTCAGCAGCGTGTTGTTTAGCCTCCATATGTTGGAATTTTTAATAGTTTTTTTTTTTTTTTCCTGTAGTTGACATCTAAACTTACTGCATTGTGATCAGAAAAGATGCTTGGAATGACTTCAATTTTTTTGAATTTACCAAGGCTAGATTTATGGCCCAGAATGTGATCTATCCTGGAGAAGGTTCCATGTGCATATGAGGAAAAGGTGAAATTGATTGTTTGGGGGTGAAATGTCCTATAGATATCAATTAGGTCTAACTGATCCATTGTATCATTTAAAGTTTGTGTTTCCTTGTTAATTTTCTGTTTAGTTGATCTATCCGTAGATGTGAGTGGGGTATTAAAGTCTCCCACTATTATTGTGTTATTGTTAATTTCCCCTTTCATACTTGTTAGCATTTGCTTTACGTATTCCAGTGCTCCTATGTTGGATGCATATATATTTACAATTGTTATATCTTCTTCTTGGATTGATCCTTTGATCATTATGTAGTGACCTTCTTTTTCTCTTTTCACAGCCTTTATTTCAAAGTCTATCTTATCTGATATGAGTATTGCTATTCCTGCTTTCTTTTGGTCTCCTTTTGTGTGAAATATCTTTTTTCAGCCCTTCACTTTCAGTCTGTATGTGTCCCTTATTTTGAGGTGGGTGTCTTGTAGACAACTATCATGTTCATTCTGCTTGAGAAGGAAACCATGCTCCCAACACTCCCTTCATCCCTCTCTGTCTCCCTCAGCACTTACTGGGCTGGGCTGCATCCATGCTGGAGCATGACCAAGTAGCACAGACTCACTACCCCTCTCCTTCCTGGAGTTTGATGGAGTCTCAAAGTCCTTCCTTAGGACAGGCAGGAAGGCAGACTCAGGATGGAAGCCTTTGATGCAGATTCCTACAAAGGATGGAGACATAGGTGTGGAGCCACAAATTCAGAACTGCCAAACTAAAGATGCAATAGAAGCAAATTAGTCCTTTTAATGATGAACATTTAAAAGACAGTTGGTTAATGCGTTATTTTAGGACAAAAGGCAAGAAAGAACAAAGAAGTAACAGCAATCATAACTGACTGAAGAAGCTATTCCACCAATAGCTTGAGGGGTGTAAAGGGACTGACTGAGTTTTTAAAGCAAAAAGACATTTCCAGACCACTGTTGAAAATATGTAAGTTTAATACAAGATGCAACATAGAGTAGTGATTTCAAGCACCTCACTTGGAACTGAAGCCCATATATATGATGTAGAGAAGTTATGTGAAGAAATTTATTAGAAATAATGGGAAAAACACATCACTTGCTACAACATCAGGATCTTCATATCCCCCCCCCCCAACCTTTGCCCTCTGATCTCTTCTGGATCTTTAGCATTTGTCCATGAGCAGTTAAGACCCAAGATGTAAAGTTCACCTTTGAAGGAACGATCTGACTTGGATCAGTAGTTGACAACCTTGGACACACACTAGAACCATCTGAGTGCTTTTCAAAAGCTTCATGCTCAGAACATGCCTTGTGCTTAGTCACTAAGTCATGTCCAACCTTTGCCACCCCATGGACTGTAGCCTTCCAGGCTCCTCTGTCCATGGGAATTCTACAGGCAAGAATACCAGAGTGGGTTGCCATGCCCACCTCCAGTGTATCTTCCCAACCCAGGGGTCAAACCCAGGTCTCCCTCATTGCAGGCAGATTCTTTACCATCTCAGCCACCATAAAAACTCCAAAACACACCCAGATACAGTTAAATCAGGATATCTGGTGGTGAGAACCAATGGTCAGTATTTTTAACCTTCCCAGGTGACTGCAATAAAACCCAAGGTTGAGATGCAGTAGCATGTCTCCTCACACATAACTGCATGCAGACATTTGAAAAATAGAATTTACTGTGAAAAATACATAAGGACTGTGACAAACTTGCAAATTTTCAGTGTATTAAAAGGGGACATGAGTGTACCTATGACTGATTCTTGTTGATGCATAACATAAAACCACAAAATTCTGTAAAGCAAATATCCTTCAATTTAAAAAATTAAGTGGCAGGGAGAGAACAAGATGGCAGAGGAGTAGGTGGGCAGGGAGTATATCTCTCTCTAACAAATACGTCAGGAATACACCTTCAGACACAGAAATGCATGCAGAACACCAGCTGAGAGTGGACAGAAGTACCTGGCCAGTGGAAAAGAATATATAGAACCATGCAAAACTCGGTAGGATGAAGGAATTAGGGGGAAAACAGGAGTATTAATGGGACTGGACCTGCCCTCAGTGGGTGGGGGAACTGAAGCAGGGGTCCTATCCCCACATGAGGGCAATTGTCTGAGTCGGAGGAGAAACGTGTAAGGCTGAGAGTGAAACAGCTGATCTGTGGCAGCCTAAATGGAATGAGAATCAGACAGTCCTTGCCATAGCCGTACATACCCTAGACAAGGATGCAGGTCCCCTGGAAGGTGCAGAGACTGGGAGCTGGAGTTTAAGGATTGTGGAGTAATCCCAGGGGGATTGAGGGGATATGAGGGAGGAGACTGTGGTGGGAAATGCCCACAGAAGAAAGCCAGGCAGCCATGGAAGCAAGGTGATACTGCCGAGCCATGCATAGGGAGGTGGAGCCATCATCATAGCCTCTCTCCCCACATGCCAGCATTGGCAGCTGAACAATAGAGAGGCTGGCCCATCAAATGCCTGATTATCTGAACTACAGAGTGGGACCCCACCCAGGGTGCTCCTTTAAGTGCCTGACATGCCGATCTACAGAGTAAGACCCCAGCTAGGAGGGGGCCCTCTATGTGCCTGATGTGCCAAATGACGAAGGACCCCAGGCAAGGGAGTCCTCTAAGTACCAGAATGGGCAGAGCTATGGAGAAAGACTGGCCAAAGAGGCCTTCTGATCACCAGCTATAAGAGGCTTGAATAAAGATTCTGATAGGGCCATAACACCTGTGGCAGAGGCAGTCCATGTCCCTGCACAGTTGGCAGTACCAGAGTCCCTGCAAGCCAAGGAGTTGTGCCATATTCACGCTCAACTCGCATTGGGGCAGAGCTGCCACAGGCAAAAAAAAAAAAAAAAAAAGTCTTGCATCTATGTGCACAGAGTCGTTTCTGTCATGTCCAGCTCTTTGTGATCCTGTACACTGGCCTTCCAGGCTTCTCTGTCAGGGGGGTTCATCAGGCAGAAATATAGGATCATATTGACCAATACTGGCTGCCATTATCCTTCTCAGATCAGATCAGATCAGATCAGTCACTCAGTCGTGTCCCTTTGCGACCCCATGAATCGCAGCACGCCAGGCCTCCCTGTCCATCACCAACTCCAGGAGTTCACTCAGACTCACATCCATCGAGTCAGTGATGCCATCCAGCCATCTCATCCTCTGTCGTCCCCTTCTCCTCTTGCCCCCAATCCTCCCAGCATCAGAGTCTTTTCCAATGAGTCAACTCTTCGCATGAGGTGGCCAAAGTACTGGAGTTTCAGCTTTAGCATCATTCCTTCCAAAGAAATCCCAGGGCTGATCTTCAGAATGGACTGGTTGGATCTCCTTGCAGTCCATGGGACTCTCAAGAGTCTTCTCCAACATCACAGTTCAAAAGCATCAATTCTTTGGCATTCAGCCTTCTTCACAGTCCAACTCTCACGTCTGTATACGACCGCAGGAAAAACCATAGCCTTGACTAGACGAACTTTGTTGGCAAAGTAATGTCTCTGCTTTTTAATATGCTATCTAGGTTGGTCATAACTTTCCTTCCAAGGAGTAAGCGTCTTTTAATTTCATGGCTGCAGTCACCATACCCTTCTAGAACACTATATTTCCTGCTGCCCTTGCCGCTGACTCCCCTGAGTAACTGGGGCTGCCAGAACCCCCAAACTCAAGCAGCTGAACCACTTCCACACCTGGCCTTCACAGGGGTAAACCCAAGTTCTCCAGGGCAGCCTCAGGAGCAAACCCCAGTGGATTACCCACATGCAGAAGTGAAAATAAAACAATGGAAACTCAGGGGCAGTATGGCTAAGGAAGAAGACCCAAAACCTTCCTACTAGCTGTACAAGCTGCAAATTCTACATGATCAACAAGGCAAACTCTGTGTCTATGGAATATATAAAAGGACGTTGAGAGCTCCCACAAAAGAAAATGCACTAGTTCTGATAGCTGTGGACATTGGAGGCAAGAACACACAGGAATAGGACCAGATTAGAATCTGAGCTGTTCCCACAGCAGGTCCAGCGAACAGCACAGTGTTGGAAGGCATCCTAAGGAAGTGAGGTGGACTGTGACTCCCAGTGAGGGGAAGGACTCTTACAGCAGTGACTCAAGAAAAACATTTATTATTCTTATGATTTGACTTGTTCTGCAGATTCTTTTGGAATTTTTTTCTTTCTTTTATTTCCTATTTTTACCCCTGTGTTGTAGTTGTTGATTTTAATGGCACTATGAAACCTAATTAAGGTTTTGAGCTTTCTTTTTTCTCAGTAACATTTTTTATTGTTGTTATAAACCTCTGCCTCTATGTTGGGTTTTTGCAGTTCTGTGGAATTTTCCTTTTTTGCTCTCTCTCTTTTTTTGATTTTAATTTTTAATTTTAATTTTTTTCTATATTTATTCCTTTGTTTGCCTTTTCTACTGTTCTTTTCCCCTTGCAGTTAATCTTTAATATATATAAATCTTCATCTACCTCTATTTAACTTTGTGTATCTATTCTTTCTTTCTTTTCGTTCTTTCCTTTCCTTTCAACATATTTGTTAGTTTTGTTTGCATTAATTTATTCCCTAATTAACACCTTGCTTTAATTTTGCTTTCCAGTTTGTGCTTAAGTTAGTTTTGTTCTTAATTGGTAAATGTAATTTTTTACTTCCTTTGTTTGCCAAGCCAATCTACTGTACTTTATTTTTGTTAAACTGTTTGACTTTGCTTATGGGTGTATATGTATATGTGTATATTCCAATATTTTCATTATTATTTGCCTGATTTTGTAACTGCCATTTGTCTGGGGTTCATTTTGGTTTCTCATTTTTTTGGTATTTGTTTTAATATCATTTAATGCCATAACAAACCACTTGTGGAATCTGTTCCTGACAGAAATCAAGCCCTGAGCCTTTGGAGTGGAAGCACTGATGCCAAGACCCTAAGCTACCAGAGAACTAACTTTAGGGAGTATCAAAGAGAGAGAACTCACACAAAGGAAACCACTTGAATGGAAGACGTGGCATCACCCAACCATCAGTAGCACCCTGTGCAGGATGCCTCATCTAAACAACAAAGAAAAAAAAGTACAAACTCAATCATCAGCAGACAGGATTACCACCTCTCTCAACCTTGCCCATCAGAGGACAAACAAACAAACAAATAAAAAACTCAGCACAAATCTCACCCTATATGAAGCTTGTAGAAACCACTGTTCAAACTTAGGAGGGAAGAAACCAAAAGAAAGAAAAAAAATCAACCTTAAAGCCTGAGAAAAGGAGACCTCAAACACACTAAGTTAAAAAAAAATAATGAAAAGGCAGAGAAATACTACACAAATGAAGGATCAAACTAGAAACACAGATGTTCAAATAAATGAAGAGGAAATGGGCAAAATACCTGAAAAAGAATTCAGAATAATGATAGTAAAGATGATCAAAAACCGTGAAAACAAAATGAAGAAAATGTAAGAATCAACTAACAAAGACCTAAAAAATTAAAGAACAAACATACAGAGACAAAAAACACAATTACTGAAATTGAAAATACTCTGGAAGGAATAAATAGCAGAATATCTGAAGCAGAAGAATGAATCAGTGAGCTGGAAGATAAAATGGTGGGGAAAACTTCTGAAAAGCAGAATAAAGTAAAAAGAATGGAAAGAACTGAGGATAGACTCAGACCTCTGAGACAATATCAAACGTATTAGCATTCAAATTATAGAGGTCCCAGAAGAAGAAGAGAAAAAGAAAGGGTCTGAGAAATTTTTTGAAGAGACTATATATGAAAATTACCCCAACTTGGAAAAGAAAAGTCAATCAAGTCCAAGAGGCACAAAGAGTCCTATACAGGACAAACCCAAGGAGAAACACACCAAGATACAGACTAATCAAACTAACAAAGATTAAATGTAAAGAAAGAATATTAAAAGCAAAAAGGGAAAAACAGCAAGTAACATACAAGGGAAACCCCATACACTTAACAGCTGATCTTTCAGCAGAAACTCTACAGGCCAGAAGGGAATGGCAGAATATATTTAAAGTACTGAAAGGGAAAAATCTACAACCAAGATTACTGTACCCAGCAAGGATCTCACTCAAAATCGATGGAGAAATAAAAAGCTTTTCAGACAAGCAAAAGTTAAGAGAATTCAGTATCACCAAACCAGCTTTAAAACAAACGTTAAAGGGACTTATATAGTCAAGAAATACAAGAGAAGGAAAAAGTTCTACAAAATCAACCCAAACAATTAAGAAAATGGCAATAGGAACATATATATCAATAATTACTTTAAATGTAAATAGATTAAATGCTCCAACCAAAAGACACAGACTGGCTGAATGGATACAAAAACAAGACCCATATATATGCTGTCTACAAGAAACCCACCTCAGACCTAAAGACACATATAGACTGAAAGTGAGAGGATGGAAAAATATATTCCATGCAAATAGGAAGCAAAAGCAAACTGGAGTAGCAATCCTCATATCAGACAAAATAGACTTTACAATAGAGAAGATTACAAGAAATGAAGATTACGAGAGATCAGATTACATACTAATCAAGGGATCAATCCAAGAGGAAGACATAACAATTGTAAATATCTATGTACCCAACATAGGAGCACCTCAGTACATAAGACAAACACTAACAGATATAAAAGGAGAAAAAGACAGTAGCACAATAAATGATACATTAGATGAGGAGGACCTCATTGATATCTTCAGGACATTTCATCCAAATGCAGAAGAATACACCTTCTTTTCAAGTGCACATGAAACATTCTCCAGGTTAAACCACATCTTGGGTCACAAATCAAACCTCAGGAAATTTTTAAAAATTGAAATCATATCAAGCATCTTTTCCAACCTCAAGGCTATGAGACTAGATATAAATTTCAAGAAAAAAAACTGTAAGAAACAAAAACACATGGAGATTAAATTATATGTTTCTAAATAGCCAACAGATTACTGAAGAAATCAAAAGGGAAATAAAAAATTTCTAGAAACAAATGAAAATTAAAACACAACAACTCATAACCTATGGGTACAGCAAAAGAAGCTCTAAGAAGGAAGTTTATAGCAATACAATCCTACCTCAAGAAACAAGAAAAACATGGACTAGACAATCTAACTTTACACCTAAAACAACTGGGAAAAGAAGAAGAAAAAATCCCAGAATTCGTAGAAGGAAATAAATTATAAATATCCTAGAAGAAATAAATGAAAAAGAAATGAACCGGTGGGCTGCCGTCTATGGGGCCGCACAGAGTTGGACATGACTCACACGACTTAGCAGCAGTAGCAGCAGGGATGGGCCAGAGCTGAGAGTCAGATATGACTAGTGGGAGCAACTGGGCAAACAGCACCCCCCCCCCCAAAAAAAAAAAGAAATGAACGGAACAATAGTAAAGATTAATGACTAAAAGCTGCTTCTTTGAGAAGATAAACAAAATTGACAAACATTTAGCCAGACTCATCAAGAAAAACAGAGAGACGAATCAAATCAACAAAATTAGAAATGAAAAAGGAGAGGTTATAGCAGACAATGCAGAAATAAAAAGGATTATAAGAGACTAATATGAACAACTATATGGCAATAAAATGGGTAAACTGGAAGAAATGGACAGATTCTTAGAAATGTTCAATCTTCCAAGACTGAAGCAGGAAGAAATAGGAATTATGAACAACCCAATTACAAGCACTGAGATTGAAGCCGTGATCCAAAATCTCCCAGAAAACAAAAGCCCAGGAGCAGATGGCTTCACAGGAGAATTCTATCAAAAACATTTAGAGAAGAGATAATGCCTATCCTTCTAAAACTCTTTCAAAAAATTGCAGAAGAAGGAACACTTCCAAACTCCTCATTCTACAAGGCCAACATCACCCTGATACCAAAACCAGACAAAGACAACACACAAAAAAGAAAATTACAGGCCAGTATCACTGATGAACATAGATGCAAATATCCTCAACAGAATTTTAGCAAGCAGAATTCAGCAACACATCAAAAAATTCATACACCATGATCAATTCAGGTTTATTCCAGGGATGCACAGGTTCTTCAATATGCACAAATCAATCAATGTGATACACGTTAATAAATTGAAAGATAAAAACCATATGATAATCTCAATAGATGCATTAAAATCCTTTGACAAAATTTGGCACCCATTTATGACTAAAACTCTTCAAAAAATGGGCATAGAAGGAACCTACCTCAACATAGTAAAGGCCATATATGATAAACCTACAGAAAACATTTTTTTCAATGGTGAAAAACTGAAAGCATTCCCCCTAACATCAGGAACAAGACAAGGGTGTCCACTTTCACCACTATTATTCAACATAGTTTTGGAAATCTAGTACAGCAATCAGAGAAGAAAAAGAAATAAAAAGGAATCCAGATTGGAAAAGAAGTAAAGCTCTCACTGCTTGCAGATGACATGATACTGTACATAGAAAACTCTAAAGATATTATCAGAAAATTACTAGAGCTAATCAGTGAATTTAGCAAAGTTGCAGGATACAAAATCAATACACAGAACTCACTTGCATTTCTATACACTAACAATGAAAAGTCAGAAAGAGAAATTAAAAAATCAATCCCCTTCATCATTGCAACAACAAGAATTAAATATCTAAGAATAAACTTATCTAAGAAGACAAAAAGCTGTACAGAGAAAATTATAAGACACTGATGAAAGAAATCAAAGACAACATAAACAAATGGAGAGATAGTCTATGTTCCTGGGTAGGAAGAATCAATGTTATGTAAATACTATACTACCAGATGCAATCTACAGATTCAATATGATCCCTATCAAATTACCAATGACATTTTTCACAGAACTAGAACAAAAAATTTCACAGTGCATATGGAAACACAAAAGACTCTGAATAGCCAAAGCAGTCTTGAGAAAGAAGAATGGAGCTGGAAGAATCAACCCTCCTGACTTCAGATTATACTACAAAGCTACAGTCATTAAGACAGTGTGGTACTGGCACAAAAACAGAAATATAGACCAAAGGAACAAAATAGAAAGCCCAGTAATTAACCTATGCACCTGTGGCTACCTTATTTTTGCAAAGGAGGCAAGAATATACAATGAAGCAAAGACAGCCTCTTCAATAAGTGGTGCTGAGAAAACTGGACAGCTACATATAAAAGAATGAAATTAGAACACTTTCAAACACCATACATAAAGGTAAACTCAAAATGGATTAAAAACCTAAATATAAGACAAAAAACTATAACACTCTTAGAGGAAAACATAGGCAGGACACTCGATGACATAAATCAAAGCATAAATTCTATGACCCACCTCCTAGAGTAATGGAAATAAAAACAAAAGTAAACAAGTGGGACCTGATTAAATTTCAAAGCTTTTGCACAGAAAAGGAAACTATAAACAAGGTGAAAAGACAACCCTCAGAATGGGAGAGAATAATAGCAAATGAAACAACTGACAAAGGATTAATTTCCAAAATTTACAAGCAGCTCATACAACTCAATACCAGAAAAACAAACAACCCAATCAAAATGTGGGGGAAAGACCTAAACAGACATTTCTCCAAAGAAGACATAAGATGGCTAAACACATGAAACAAACACATGAAAAATGCTCAATATTGCTCATTATTAGGGAAATGAAAATCAAAACTACAATGAAATATCTCCTTACACCTGTCAGAATGGCCATCATCAAAAAGTCTACAAACAATAAATGCTGGAAAGGGTGTGGAGAAAAGGGAACAAACACTCTTGCACTGCTGATGGGAATGTAAATTGATACAGCCACTATGGAAGACAGTATGGAGATTCCTTAAAAAACTAGGAATAAAACCACCATATGACCCAGCAATCCCACTCCTAGGCATATACCCTGAGAAAACCAAAATTGAAAAAGACCCAGAGGGATGGTATGGGGAGGGAGGAGGGAGGAGGGTTCAGGATGGGGAGCACATGTATACCTGTGATGGATTCATTTTGATATTTGGCAAAACTAATACAATTATGTAAAGTTTAAAAATAAAATTAAAAAAAAAAGAAAAAGACACATGTATCCCACTGTTCATTGCAGCACTATTTACAATAGCTAGAACATGAAAGCAACCTAGATGCCATCAACAGATGAATGGATGAAGGAGTTGTGGTACCTATACACAATGGAATATTATTCAGCCATGGAAAGGGATGCATTTGACTCAGTTCTAATGACATGGATGAACCTAAAGCCAATTATACAGAGTGAAGTAAGTCAGAAAGAGAAACATAAATGTTGCATTCTAACATGTATATAGAGAATCTAGAAAAATGGTTCTGAAGAGTTTATTTGCAGGGCAGCAATGGAGAAACAGACATAGAGAATTAACTTATGGAAATGGGGACAGGGGAAGAGAGGGTTTATGTATGGAAAGAGTAACATGGAAACTTTCATTACTGTATGTAAAATAGATATCCAATGGGAATTTGCTGTATGGCTCAGGAAACTCAAACAGAGGCTTTGTATCAACCTAGGGGTGTGGGATGGGGAGTGAGATGGGAGGGAGGTTCAAAAGGGAGGGGATTTATGTGTACCTATGTCTGATTCATGTTGAGCTTTGACAGAAGACAACAACCTCAACATGAATCAATCAATGTGAATCATGAACAACAAAATCACGTGACTCAAAAATTCTGTAAAGCAATTATCTTTCAATAAAAAATAATTTTAAAAAATTTGTAAAGAAACAAAACCAAACAAACAAACAAACAGAAAGAGAAACATGTGGTCTTGCATTATCCTGGTTTTAAGTAAAAATAAAAGACAATTGTCACTTTCATCAAAGAATTTTATTGAACAACATATTAGTTTTGTTCTACTAATTTCTGCCATAATCCAGGCAACTTCATAATTCATAGTTGGATAATTATGCATTTTCTGGATGCTTTTCATGGAGTACTGTTTTCAGTTGGTCTAATTGGGAGCATTACTTGTTGGAATTAATCATTTGATTTTCTAGGAGGAGCTTATATTAATAACAGAGGACTCCTTTCCATTCCACCATATACATCACCTTCTTTGGGTGAACACCAGCCTTTGGTGTGGTTGGTGGTGATTCATTTCACTTGCACCATGATCTCTTCCATTCCACATTACTGTACAGTATCCACTGTACATCACCTGTCACAATTTGTTTTAAAAACAGAACATTTTCCTTACATTTAAGTAGAGAATCACAAGCAGAAATACAGTCAAGAAGGCTTTTTCACTTATGTGAAATCCAGATATTAAAGCAATAAACATAATCAAGCTGGTGCAAATTATTTTCTCACCTCGTATCTTGATTTGATCTCTATCAACTTCAACTTGTCTACCCAACCATGGAGCATCATCCAGTGAGAAATCTCCAGTACAGAACTTCACAAACCACTGTGGACATGTTCAATCAGTCACAGCACCTTCTATATAAATCCTTTCTCATCTCTCAGTTGAGATTTTACCTATCTTGAAATAATAAAGCACCATATGTCAAAAAATAAAAATAAAAAAAGTGGCAAAAAAAGGGAATGATTCACCTTTCAAGGATGCTTGCACCACCAAAGAAAATTATTGAATCTCCGTAGATACAATGAGATTCAGTCAAGGAGTGATTATGATACACAAAGGATCCTCAATGTCCCTACTGTCATGTTAAACCATGAAAGAGAAGCAATATTCAGGTGTCAATCAAAGAAAGGCAAGGGGGTCATAAGACTTACAAAACTGATAACATGAGAGAGGTAGAATTTTTATATCTCCAGGTTTAGTTTTGCTACATTTTCAAGACTACACTCAAATGGGTGGCCAGAACCTAAGAGGAGATTGTTCTGCTAAGGAATCTCCACAAGGCCCTTTTGATGCCCCAGTTTCTCAGACTGTAGACGAAGGGGTTCAGCATGGGGGTGACCACAGTGTACATCACCGAGGCTGCAGCATTCTTCCTGGGAGATTGTGAAAGAGCTGAGCTGAGGTATTCACCCAGGGCTGTTCCATAAAATAAGCAAACAACTGCCAGGTGAGAACCACAGGTAGAGAAGGCTTTATACCTCCCACCTGATGAGGGGACCCTCAGAATGGAGACAAGAATTTTATAGTAAGAGAAAAAGATCCCTGAGGTAGGGATAAAACCAGACATGGCACCAATAATATACCTGACTATACTATTTTTGAGTGTGTCAGAACAGGCAAGGTTGAGGAGTTGGGAAGGGTCACAGAAGAAACTAGAAATTTCTACATTCTTGAAGCAGGAAAGTTGTAGCACAATCATATTGTGCACCTGGGAGTCCAAAAGGCTAACACAAAAGGACACCAAGACTAAGGAGCAACAGAGGCGTGGGTTCATGATGACCGTGTAGTGCAGTGGGTGACAGATGGCCACAAACCTGTCATAGGCCATCACGGTAAGAAGAGTACAATCCATATACCCAAAAAGGATAAGAGTAGACATCTGTGTCAGGCAGCCCGCATAGGAGATGACTCTGCTGTGACTTTGGATGTTCACAATCATCTTAGGGATGGTGGTGGAGATGAAACTGATGTCAGCCAAGGACAGATTGGAGAGGAAAAAGTACATGGGGGTATGGAGGCGGGGGTCAGAGGTGATGGCTAATATGATGAGCAGGTTCCCCAGCACGGTGACCAGGTACATGGACAGGAACAGGACACAGAGCAAAGGCTCCAGTTCTGGATCATCTGAGAGGCCCAGGAGGAAGAATTCTGAGACACTGGTTAGATTTCCAGTTCTATGTAGGTTGGATATCTTTGGAAAAAGAAAAGAGGACTTGGAAAATAGGAAATACATAAATGGTCAGTCATGCAGCACTGTGTCCATATTTTGGATTCAACTAACTTATTTCTAAGATTATATATCCCTGTTCCTTCAACAATATTTCTCACTGTGACAAATTATATTTGCTTAGAATTTTTCCTTCTTGATTTCTGTGTTATACATGTCTGTCTATAAACTCTTAGATTATAAAACTTCACAGAAAAGTGAAAGGGAACTAGAACATCCATGATCTCAGTTAAATACAGCCTACTTATTTAGAAATAATACAGAAAGAGAAATTCCCTTCCTCTTTATGAAAAATTATACTTCAAAGAAATGAAATATTTGTATAAATCGTATTTCATTTAAATTCAATTCTAGATATTTCCTTTATTTGGAATATTTTTTAAATCTCTATGAAATGAAGGACTTGGTCGTCTGGATTCTAAATTAAAAATGAATGTTCACAGTCAGAAAGCATTTTTAGGTGATATTCAGGGTTTTATTGGTTTCTCTGTCTTCCCTCCTTCATGAAATAAGTAATTACTCAGTTATCAGGGTTCTGTTTTAAGAATCTCTTAGTATATATTTCATTTGACTTTAGTGTACTGAAAACTTTGATCTGCATGGGTTAATTAAGTGCACATGATCATACAGCATCAGTAACTATAATTACAGCATTAGTGTACAGAGCATTTCAATGACTAAACAATAATGAAATTTTAGAAACGCTCTTGAAATTTTTTTTTTAATTTTATACAATGTTATTTGTTTCCATACCATCTCATTTAAATGTCTAATGTGTGAGACCACTTTAGATCTTTTGGACTCTATTCTGTGTTGGTGAAATAACACTACCTTATTGTTTTGCTTTTTTGTTTTCAGTTTATTGGAATGATTGACAAAATTGCATATATTTGTGTTGTGCCACATGAAGGTTTTTAAAGGAGGTTTTGAAAAATGAAAATCATCATTAAAATGATGATTTAACAGAATACAAATCGTGAATAACTACCACAATCAAATTAATTAATGTTTATGTCACCTTACATAGCTTCTGTTTGTGCTCACGCGCCTATGTGGTAAGTTAAACAGACCTCTCACAGCAGATTTCAAGAACACACAATACAAAATTATTACCTATAGTCATCAGACTGCATATTAGAGCCCCAGAATGTATTCATTTTATAACAAAAGTTTATATCCTTTGACCAACATTTCTCCACCTTCTCCACTACCAGTTCTCAAAACTACAGCTCTTTCTTTTAAACTTCTTATTTTATATTGGAGTATAGCCAGTTAACAATGTTGTGATAGTTTCAGGCAAACAGCAAAGGAACTCAGCCATACATATAAATGTATCCATTCTGCCTCAAAATCCCCTCCCCTCCCCGCTGCCACATAACATTGAGCAGAGTTCCCTGTGCTATACAGTAAGTCCTTGTTGGTTGTACATGTGTACCTTTGGCCAAATCATGTTGATGTAAGGCAAAAACCATCACAATATTTTAATTACCTTCCAGTAAAATAAATAAATCAATTAAAAATATAAATGTAACAAAGAACAAAAAAAGCATATAGCAGAGTGTACATGTTGATTCCCTCCCTAACTATATCTCCCCTCATGGCTGAGTAATATCTTATTTATACACACCATATTTTCTTTACCTGTTCATCTGTCAACATACATGTATTCATATTTTCACTATTTCAAATAATATTGCAATGACAAGGGAATGCATTAAAAAGATTTAAATAGAATCATCCCAACACATCTTGCAGTATCCTTATCTATGAAATTATGATAGTAATTGAACCTACAGAATAATATCATTCAAGAAAGTTTTTAAAAACCAGTGATTCTCACTTCCGTTTCATCAATTATTCATGTGTGCTCATTTAAAAATGCTTAGTTACCCCAACTTCAGCCCAGAACCAGTTTCAGGATCTCTACTGGCGAGTGTCTTGGTCTCCCTTCTGTGAACCAGGGCTTGATCAACACTGCCTTAGAATGAATATTGCCCAACACTTAGAAAAATCTCCATGAATATTATCAATTAATACTGTCATGAATACCCTGCTGCTAAGTCACTTCAGTCGTGTCTGACTCTGTGCGACCCCATAGACGGCAGCCCACCAGGCTCCCCCGTCCCTGGGATTCTCCAGGCAAGAACACTGGAGTGGGTCGCCATTTCCTTCTCCAATGCATGAAAGTGAAAAGTGAAAGTGAAGTCGCTCAGTCGTGTCCGACCCTCAGCGACCCCATGGACTGCAGCCTACCAGGCTCCTCCGTCCATGGGATTTTCCAGGCAAGAGTACTGGAGTGGGGTGCCATTGCATGAATACCCTACCTATTCTTAAAATATAAACATTTAATAATATTGCTTCAGATTCCACATATTACAGAAATTTGAAACATTAATGATAAAAGTTAACTTCTTTTGGAATCTCAGTTCTATCCCATTTCTCTGCATACATGTCCCCAAAAGCAACTAGTGTGATGAACTTGATAGATGTTTCCTTGTAAATGTTTCCATAATGTCAATATTCATTTGACGTTATGCATAACCAGCTTTTAAAAACTTTTCCCTAAATAGAATACTATCCATATTGCCTATGAATGCACTTCTTTACCCAACATTTTGGTTAAGTCTCTTGTGAAGTACATACAACTACATCAAACAATTTCCTGACACATGTTATTACATAAGGAAACATACCATTTTCTTCAGTTGGTAAGTTTATATAAATTAATTTCACTTTAACAAATTTTACACATTTAAATGCAGTAATATATAATTTAATATATTTTATATATTAAATAAGTATTTAGTTTACATTACGTATATTATTTTTTATTTATATCAGTTTTTGCTTACAACAATCCTATGAAAATTCTTGTACCTCTCTCTGTTTCAGACAAATGGAAATTAGTACATAACATGTGAGTGGCAATTAGTTAAGTTCTCAAAATGGGTGCATAACCAGTTTGGTATGTGTGTGTGTGCTCAGTCATGTCTGACTCTTTGTGATCCCATGGACTGGAGCCAGCCAGGCTCCTCTGTCCATGGGATTCTCCAGGCAAGAATACTGGAGTAGTACCAGAGTCCAGTCCTGGTAGGATCCAGGGATTCCCTCAGGAGGACGGTGTTGGCGATTATAATAGCAAAAGCTGAGAGATTTTAGAGGCTCATTAATAACTGGTTTATGCGGGAAATCAATAAAGTTCATGACACCGAACTTGCTCTGACTACGGAGGCCGTAGGCACCCTCTCGAATAGCAGAAGGTGCTCCACCTTGGGTGCATTCTCGAGTGGGTCTTAGAAGCCCAGGCAAATAAGTAGTCCCAGAGGACCCCCACACTCCAATTAAATGTCCTGAAGGAAGAACAGAAAAGAAAAGGAGGAAAAGGAAACAAGAAAGAACGACACTGGGAGACCAAGCTTTGAGAAAGGCCCGTAGCTTTATTTTCAAAGGGACCTTATATACCTTAAGTTGTGCCTAGAGAATAATAGGAGGTGTGAAATCATGCAAAGTCAGCAGTCTTTGATCCTTATCGAGACCAGGCTTTCTCTTCTGCAAGCTTATCGTATACAAATGGTTTAGGTGATTTACACCATCTTCTGGCCAGAAAACCTGTTAACATTTTATGACTCTGATAAAGGTTTGTCAACCATAACACTTATTTTCTCTAAGAGTAATTATTTTAAAGTTTGGCACCATCCTCCGAAGGTGTTAGATAAAGTTGCATTCCTATAGGGCAGAGGTGCAATGGGTTTACAACAAGGAAAGAATTTATTACCTTAAGGGTCTAAAGTTGTTAGCACCAAGGCCACTACTTATTTTTCGTATGTACCAACTATATTAATTAATACATTTTTAAGGATAAATACAGGGGATGTGGAAACTTGGCAGCAAGCATTGGCTCAACAATGAAATCTTCTACTAGTTCTAACAATTTCCAACTCCCCGAGAGGCTCTATACTGTTTGAATATCTTAGGCTTCCCATGCCTCTCACGGCTGGGAGACTGTAAACAATCGCATGCGTAGCTGTAGGAGTCCGGGTAAACCTGTCAGGCAAATTAGAGAGCCGTCTGAGGGGTTTGGATTGAAACACTCCTATTATGCCCAGGAGGCTAATTAGCTAGAGCTCTAAGTTGATTTCCTTCAGAGAAAATGTGGTTGGGGATAGCCCACCATGACTGTCAGAGGAGTTGGTGAAAGTCATGAAGCAGTAAAACAGACAGACTCTGGTTTTGGGATAGACACTCAGGCAGGCCCAGAGGGGCACCCCTCAAGTTCTTGCTCGCCTTGCCCACCAGAACTCTCCCACATGACCTTGTCGTGGGTGGGGACTCCCATGCTGGCTCCCGGCAGAGTGGGTTGCTATTTCCTTCTCCAGCGGATCTTCCTGACCCAGGGATTGAACCCGGGCCTCCTGCATCACAGGTAGATTCTATGTTGTCTGAGCCACCAGGGAAGCTAATTCCTTATATTTGTTTCAATGCAAAAATAACATTCTGTCAACGGCATTCATAACATTTTCACCCTATATAGGAAATCTTTTCAACCTTAAATTTCAAAGCTGTACTGCAATGCATGATTATTCATTGAAAACCTTATAGTCATCCATGTTAGTGCCATTATGACCTCTGTAAACTGTGGCCTTAGTCCAGTGATTCACAGATACTCACTGAACCAAAAGGGGACGAAGCAATTCTCTACCTTCCTTTCACCTCTGGGACCCAAGTAGGTTTGAAAAGAAACACATGAGCCACAGTGGAGATGACTGAGAGCTGGTACATGAAAAATCAGATCAGTGATTTGAGTCCTGGGTCTTTCACGCCTATAAGTGGAATGTGTGCAAATATCTCAAGCTCTCTGTGCTTCTCTTCTTCTTGGCATAAAGATCTACCACCCACTCTAGAACATATGTGGCACCAAAGGGAAACTGGAAACAATACTTGGTCATTTGTATAAATAATTTTAATCATTATTGGGATAGTATGCTTATTAATAGGGCTTCCCAAGAGGCACTAGTTGTTAAGAACCCACCTGCCAATGCAGGAGACATGAGATGCAGGTTTGATCCCTGGATCAGAAAGATCCCTTGGAGGAGGGCATGGCAACGCATTCCAGTATTCTTGCCTGCAAAACTCCATGGACAGAGGGGTCTGGTGGACTACAGTCCATGGCATTGCAAATAGTCGGACACAACTGCAGTGAGTTAGCAGGCATGCATGTTTATTAATAAAATACAATGCCCAAAATGTAATGAGGTATCATGGAGTATATAGCAGAGAGATCAAAGCCTTTCCTATCTCAGAGCTGGAGCACAGTTAACGTGAAACCCTAAAATAAGTCTCAGCCCATGCATTAAAATATACATGTCCTATTCTTTTCTCTTTTATTCCCCTCATATTCATGAAAATCTCTTCAATGACTTCTCAGTGATTGAATGCTGCAGATGCTATTAAATGGAAAATAACAAGTCTCAAACAAAGTCCACGACATAGACAGAAACGAACAGTATTTTAATTTGTCTCTAGTCCTGCAGGACATTCTGAAAAGGATGAGAAAACTGGCATAAATGGTCCACCATGTAGAAGCCATATTGCTCACAAGTAGTTTCTATGAAAAAGAGAAGAGTTTATTCAACACTTAACCGGGTTTTTTATCCTTGGTGTCTCCTCTGTGCCAACAAGATATAGGTTTTGGGGAATCAGAAATAAATGAGCTTCACTCAGTTCTCTTCATCTATGAAGAATGTACTCATAGAAACAAAAATAAAATGTTAAGTCAGGGATGTAGGGAAACCACATCAGATCTCAAGATATTTAAATCTGATGACATGACAATTACTCTTATCATTATTAGTAACAAATTCAATTATGTATTTTTCCCTTTCTTTGTGCATCCATCACATAGCTATTGCACCGAGGGTAGGCATTATTTGCTTAGTCCCAATTCAATGGTTCTGTATGAAAGAGGAATCACTCAGTTGATAATCTTAAGTTTCAAGATTCTAAGAAATTGCTCCACAACACACTAAGAATAAGTGGAGCAAGCAGGATTCAAAATTAAGGTTTTCTTCTCTGAGTCCCATGCCCTAAATTTCATTTTCAGACTTTCTGAAAGTTTTCAGCAGAGGTAGAGAGGTATAACTACAGATGCATCTGGAGTATATTATTTTAAGCATTTTCATTTTCCTGCATAAGACTGGACCACAAGACTGATTTTGTGTCTCCTTTTGTGATTGACTTAGCTCATTATAACTATAGAGGAGACAGTGGACAGGTGAAGTGAAATCACAGAACAGCATCAACAGAGATCTACCCTAAAGTATTAGGTGCCGATTATTTCTATGGCTTCGTCTGTGATTTCAGACGTTCTTCCCATAGTTGATGAGGCAAGTGCCACCTACTCCCCAACACTGTGTCCTCCAGGAAATTCCAAGGGGAAGGGCACAGTAAGCAGGGAGTGCCAGGAAGTGACAGGACTGTTTGGGTGAAAAGGGGAAGACTGCCCAGATGCCATGTGTCTGGAGTCAGTCTCCCCAGATTGACAGGCTTCAGATTTGGCTTTAATACTTTCTAACTCATGAACTGGTAGATGTGACATAAAATGCTGTGCCTCTTTCCTCTTTTTAAAATTATAATAATGTGTGCACTAACAATTTGGGAGAGATTATGCAGACAGAATCGAACAAGAAACATAAAACGTACCTCAGAGTCTGACACTTAGGAAGCCTTGAACAACAGTACATGATGTTATGATCAGTTTTATCCTCCTCATTCTCATCACTGCTTTCATATGATTTAAATGAGTGAAGGGAAGTTTACAGACCCATTAGCTGCTCTTGTGGGAAGGATGCCAGACAGAACCAGAAACAGTAAGGTGTATGCAGAACTCTGAATGAGAGTTCTCATATGCCAACCAGAACTTAATAGATAAATTTCAAAAGTCTCTATTCCAAAACCATGTAGATGGGTGCCTTCCTACCTTTTATGAAAACTATTATGTTTGCTGCTCTTGAGGGGGAAAGAATGCTCAAATAGTCCCTCTGTCAATTACTGTCTCCCTCAGCACTTACTGGGCTGGGCTGCATCTCTGCTGAAGCAGGACCAAGGAGCACAGACTCTGCCTCTCTCCTGCCTGGTGTGTGATGAAGTCTCAGGTCCCTCCTCAGGATAGGAAGGAAGACACACTCAGATTGGACCTTCTGATGCAGGTTCCTCCAAAGGATGGAGACATAGGTGTGGACTCACAATATTAGAACA
Organism: Bos grunniens; assembly: GCF_055505025.1. Classification (NCBI taxonomy): domain Eukaryota; kingdom Metazoa; phylum Chordata; class Mammalia; order Artiodactyla; family Bovidae; genus Bos; species Bos grunniens. The sequence goes on from NC_141171.1 coordinate 13,990,776, forward strand.
GGCAAACTAAAGAACTGGAGGCACATGGCCAATTACTTTCAGTGTTATGACCTTAGAGCTCAGTGCCCAAAGCTCATCATTAGCCAGATGGTCCATGTTGTCCCAATCTCTGGAGACTTGTTAATATTAACAGAACAAGAAAAGGAGAAATGTGAATGTCCTGGGAATGTTCCTCCTCTCCTCAGGTGGTTGTGCACCTCTCCTCTTTATTTCTTACTTCCAAGTTGTGTGAGGATAACGTAAAATTCAGACTTTTTTCTCAATTTAATCACACAATGTGTGATTTTGATATTTGTAAGTCCACTTTATTTATCATGAAATCTAGGTGTATTAGGACTTCTATACCAAGGATATGATACACTTTCCATTTTCTCAGTTAATAGTTGTCTGTAAGTAAGTATAAATTTTTATTTTCATTGCCTTACTCCTTGCTTTGAATGACATTTTATATCATGAAGATTTACATTTTGTCTCTAGTTTGAATGAGTCTTTGTTTCTGAGTTTTTCTCTAATGGAATTATGTTGCCATATTAGAAAAATGATTTTATTTTTTTAATTTATTGAATATAAATGATTTACAATGGTGTGTTAGTTTCAGGTGAACAGGAAAGTGAATCATTTATACATCATATATACCTACTGTTGTTTAGATTTCTCCCACATTAGTCACTAGAGGGTATTGAAAAGAGTTCCCTATGCTATACAGTAGGTCCTTATTAGTTATATATTATTATATATAGTTGTGTATATATGTCAATCCCAATCTCCCATGTATCCCTATCCCTTCATTACCCAATAGTAACTATAAGTTTAGTTTCTACATCTGTAACTCTATTTCTATTTGTAGATAAATTGATTTGTACCTTTTTTTAAGATTCCACATATAAGTGACACCATGACATTTGATTTTCTCTGTCTGACTTACTTCACTTAGTATGACAATCTCTAGGTCCATCCATTTTGCTGTGAATGACATTATTTCATTCTTTTTATGGATGGGTAAATTACCAACATCTGCTGGATCATTAAAAAAGCAAGAGAGTTCCAGAAAAGCATCTATTTCTGCTTTATTGACTATGACAAGGCCTTTGACTGTGTGGATCACCATAAACTGTGGAAAATTCTGAAAGAGATGGGCATACCAGACCACCTGACCTGCCTCTTGAGAAACCTGTATGCAGGTCAGGAAGCAACAGTTCGAACTGGACATGGAACAACAGACTGGTTCCAAATAGGAAAAGGAGTATATCAAGGCTGTATATTGTCACCCTGCTTATTTAACTTCTATGCAGAGTACATTATGAGAAACACTGGGCTGGAAGAAGCACAAGCTGGAATCAAGATTGGGGGGAGAAATATAAATAAGCTCAGATATGCAGATGATACCACCCTTATGGCAGAAACTGAAGAGGAACTAAAAAGCCTCTTGATGAAAGTGAAAGAGGAGAGTGGAAAAAGTTGACTTAAAGCTCAACATTCAGAGAACAAACATCATGGCATCTGGTCCCATCACTTCATGGCAAATAGATGGGGTAACAGTGGAAACAGTGTCAGACTTTGGTTTTCTGGGCTCCAAAATCACTGCAGATGGTGATTGCAGCCATGAAATTAAAAGATGCTTACTCCTTGGAAGGAAAGTTACGACCAACCTAGATGCATATTCAAAAGCAGAGACATTACTTTGCCAACAAATGTCCGTCTAGTCAAGGCTATGGTTTTTCCAGCAGTCATGTATGGATGTGAGAGTCGGACTATAAAGAAAGCTGAGCGTTGAAGAATTGATTTTTTGATGATTGTCATTCTGACTGGTGTGAGGGGATATTTCATTATAGTTTTGATTTGCATTTCTCCAGTAATTAGTGATGTTGAGCCTCTTTTCATGTGCTTTCTATTTTTTTAATTATGCAAACCATAAATTTATATCAGGAGTGATACAGCATATAATATTTTAAAAGTTAGACAAATATTACATTTAATAATTTCACAATTAAAATGGTTTTTTTATTCTCCCAGGTAGTAAACCATATAATAAAAGAAAAAAAAAGAAAAGAACTTATCGTCAACATATGCTTTTTAGCCATCTGTATGGCTTCTTTGGAGAAATGTCTATTTAGATTTTCTGCTCATTTTTTTTTCTGCTCATTTTTTAATTTGCTTTTTTGGTTGTTAATGTGAAATGGACTAAAGACCTAAATTTAATACCAGTTACTATAATATAAAACTATTAGAAGAAAAATGAGGCAGAACACTCTCTGACACAAATTGCAGTAACATCTTTTTTTGATCTACCTTCTGGAGTACTGAAAGTAAAAACAAAAATAAACAAATGGGACCTAATTAAACTTAAAAACTTTTGAACAGCAAAGGAAACCATAAACAAAACAAAAAGACAATCCTTAGAATGGGAGAAAATATTTGCAAATGGAGCAACCCACAAGAAATTGATCTCCCAAATATACGAACATCTCATGCAAGCTCAGTATAAAACAAAGGAAAGTCTTTAGTTTTTACTTATTATTTGGTAACTGAAATTTGCTGAAATATTTCAGAGCACCTCCAAGAAGTTTGCAGTCAAGATATTGGTTGGGGTTGCAGGCAGTTGAAGTCTTGATGAACAGAGGATCACTTTCAAGCTCACTCACAGGGCTTTTGGTAGGATTCGCAAGTACCCAGGATATTATTCAGAGAATTCCAGAAATTCCTTGTTACATGGGCCCCTGAAGGAGTAGAGCACAACATGGAAGTTGGGTTCTATCAACCAAAAGAGAAAGAGAGAAGCAGCAAGAAGAAAGCTAGATTTATCTTTTTACTCTAATGCCTGGCATGACTTCCCAAAATTTCTTTCTCATTGTTATAATTGAGTCACTATATGCAATTCAAGTCAATGGGCAGGAAATACACCGTAATAACAAGAGTTGGGATCAGTGAGATCGTCTCAGATCCTGCCCACCACACAGGCCTCATCCACTATAAGGACTTTGTTCTCCAAGCAATTCAAGACTCAAATCCTGTCCATCTGCTTTCCTGTATATTCCCAAATTCATTGAACCACCATAATATCAACAAAAATTCCCTGGACAGAAACTAGCATATGGGTAGACCTTTCCCTTCACTGAATACTTCTGCAGACCCCACTCTACGGCTTAAGGTCATGCAGTCTCAAGTTGACCCCTGTTTTCTGATACACTAGGAGAGCGCCTCCATCAACATCAGACCAATATGCAGCCATTCCATTGACAGATGTAACAAACGTTCCCAGTGAATCTAATTTATTCTCACTAAAGAGGAATCAACTCACTCAAGAACATATTTTCTTCACATTTTTTTGTGCTCTCAACTCTTGAAGACTTTAATAAAGTATGGTTTTTGCTTATCTGTTTTCTTCTAGTGGATAAAGTGAGATGTAAGCGGGTAGTAGTGTGATGTAACCTTCTAAATCCTGTCCGTGCAGCCTTTCTGACTCACAGACCTCTGTGCTGAGGAATGCAGAGAATGGTTTATCATTAAACAATATGAAGAAAACTTTAATTTATACCAAATTCAAATTCAATATCCAAGAAATGATGTTATTTACCTGTGTGGGAATAAGAAACAGAGAATATTGTTAGGGGAGTGGTTGTTCAGTCGCTCAGTCTGATCTGACTCTTTGTGACCCTATGAACTTAGCATGCTAGGCTTCCCTGTCTTTCACCATCTTCCACAGTTTGCTCAAACTCATGCCCCTTGAGTTGGTGATACATCCAACCATCTCATCCTCTGTCTTCCCCTTCTCCTCCTGCCCTCAATCTTTCCCAGCATCAGGGTCTTTTCCAATGAGTCAGCTATTAGCACTAGGTGGCCAAAGGATTGGAGCTTCAGCTTCAATACAGTCCTTCCAATGAATATTCAGGGCTGGTTTCTTTTAGGATTGAGTGGTTTGATCTCCTTGCTGTCCAAAGGATGCTCAAGAATCTTATTCAGCACCATAGTTCAAAGGGATCAGTTCTTCAGCACTCAGTCCTCTCCTTGTCCAGCTCTCACATCCATACATAATTACTGGAAAAACCATAGCTTTGACTATACGGACCTTGGTCAGGAAAGTGATGTCTCTGCTTTTTAATACGCTGTCTAGGGTTGTCATTGCTTTTCTTCCAAGGAGTAAGTGTCTTTTAATTTCATGTCTGCATTCACCATTTACAGAGATTTTGGAGTCCAAGAAAATAAAGTCTGTCACTGTTTCCATTGTTTCCCCATCTATTTTCCAAAAAGTGATGGGACCAATTAGTCAAGAGCACATGGCAGATATTTAGAAGTGGATATGAGAGAGAGAGAGCGAGACTGAGTGTTGGGGCATTTAAAATAATGAGTCCCGTGCAAAAATATGTTATTAAACAGAAGTTATTCGATAATGAATAGAATAGATAAGGTACTAGGTTCAGTGACAAAAGGGCGTCCCAGGTGGTGCAGTGGTAAAGAATCCACCTGCCAATGCAGGAGACGTGGGTTCAATTCCTGGGTTGAGAAGATCCCTTGGAGGAGGAAATGGCAAACCACTCCAGTATTCTTGCCTGGTAAATCTCATGGACAGAGTAGCCTGGCAGGCTATGGGGTCACAAAGAGTCAGACACAACTGAAGCAACTGACCATCAGTAACAAACATGATTTCCAGCACATGTGATATGAAAACCAGTACTAGTTATGTTTGGACCAAAAATGTGACATGTGCTTTGTACTTTTCCCAGTTCTCATGATAAGTATCCTTTACTAAGTGGTAAGTAAGCAGAGGTGGGTTAGAGAAAGTGGAAGTGAGATTGGGAATCATTTAAAATATTTGGACAGTAGCAAAAATAGTATTAACCTAAACTCATGGCATATTGTGTAGAAGGGATATGATATCAGAGTCATTGCCAAAGATGTGTGTACAGGACATGGTGTATGAAACACACAGATACTGATGTGCATATAATAAAATTAGTGATTACCTTTTCTCAATTCCTCTTCACAAACATGAGTATCTTTTCAGGAAATGGGAATGTTTTCACCATGTGAAATGAAATTGAGAAATTTCTATCCTCACTTTTTCTCCCTTTGTTATTTGTAGTACTTTTCAAACCCCAACCTATATTCTGTGAGTCTTAATCTTTTGTTTTCTTTACTTTTTTAAGTTAATTTAACTGGAGGATAATTACTTTACAATATTGTGATAGCCTCTGCCATACATCAACATGAATCAGCCATAGGCATGCATGTCCCCTCCGTCCTGAACCCCACTATTTCTGTTTTGTAGATAGGTTTATTTGTGCCTGTTTTTAAAATCCCATGTATAAGTGATATCATATGATATTTGTCTTTCTCTGATGTACTTTACCCAGTAGAACAACCTCTAGGTCCATCCATGTTGCTAAAAACAGCATTATTTATTTATTTTGTGTGGCTGAGTGGCCACTGGCCAGGAATAATGAAATTAGTTCTTTGAGTGAGAAAACTTAATAGAGTAAAGTTGGTTAAAGAATTACTGAAGGACTGAAAGGCAAGAAAGAATAAAGAAGTAACATAGGAATCCTAAGTGAAGGTTGAAGTTAATGCCCCAAGGGCTTGAAGGGTATGAAGGGACCAGGTGAACTTTAGGAGCACAGAGGTTTTACTGACCACTACAGAAAGTATGTAAGATGACGACAAGATGGAGAATAGAGCAGTGATTTCAAGTCCCCTAATCCAAAGCAAAGCCCAGGTGGTATGATGTAGAGAAGCTAAATGAAGAAAATTATCAGAAACAATGTGCAAACACATTGTCTCGTGCTAGAGTAGAGGCTCTTTATATCTTGCCCCTCCAACCTCTGATCTCTTTCAGATCTTGAACATTTGTGCATGAGCAGTTAGGACCCAAGGTTTAGAGGTCACCTTTGAGTGAAACACCTGACTTACCTCAGTAGTTTTCTATGTCGGCCATACAGTAGAAACACCTGAGTACTTTTTAAATCCTCATACTCAGACCATACCCAAGTCAGTTAAATAGGAATATCTGGTGGTGAGACCCAGTGATCAGTATTTTTAAGCTTCCCAGATGATTTAGATAAAAGCCAATGTTGATAAGCAGAGGCATGCATCCTCACACAAAACTGCATGCAGAGATTTGAAAAATAGAATTTACTATGGAAAACATATGGGCTTCCCTGGTGGCTCAGACGGTGGCTCAGAATCCACTTACAATGTGGTAGACCTAGGTTCGATCCCTGTGTTGGGAAGATCCCCTGGAGGAGGGCACAGCAACCCACTCCAGTATTCTTGCCTGGAGAATCCCAATGGACAGAGAAGCCTGGCGGGCTACAGGCCATGGGGTCCCAAAGAGTCAGACATGATTGAAGCGACTAGGCACATACACAGAGAAAATACATAAGGGCTACAGAAAAATTGTAAATTTTCAATATATTAAAAGAAAAATTTTTAAAGACTTTATTTTTATTAGCCACTATACCATAATACAAAAGGTAACTACAAATCAAGAACTAAAACCTGAAGAATAATATAAAAAGACAGGAAAACTAGAGGAGGAGCTAAGATGGTGGAGGAATAGGATGGGGAGACCACTTTCTCCGGAACAAATTCATCAAAAGAACATTTAAACGCCAAGCAAATTCCACAAAACAACTTCTGAAAGCCGGCAGAGGACATCAGGCACCCAAAAAAGCAGCCCATTGTCTTTGAAAGGAGGTAGGAAAAAATATAAAAGACAAAAAAGGAGACAAAAGAGGGAGGGACAGAGCTCCATCCCGGGAAGGCAGTCTTACAAAGAGAGAAGTTTCCAAACACCAGGAAACACTCTCACTGCCGAGTCTGTGCCGAGCCTTGGAAGCACAGAGGACAACATAACAGGGAGGAAAAATAAATAAACAATTAAAACCCACAAATTTCGAGCCCAACAGCAACTCCCCCAGTGGAGAAGCAGTGCAGATGCCTGCACCCGCCACTAGCAAGCGGGAGCTGGGCAGGGAGGCGCGGACTACATCGCTTAGAGTAAGGAACTGGCCTGAATACCCTGAGCGCTATCTGAGTGAAATAACTTGGGCTAGCAAAACCAGACTGCGGGGATAACTACCACGCGAAAAGCCAGCCCTAACCTAAGACACTGCCAGGCTCATGCACAGAACAAAGACTGAACAGAGATAGCCAGCTGCAGACTATCCCCCTCTGGTGGCAGGCAGCCAGAGCCGGATGGGGGCAATCGCAGCCCCAGAGAGACATTATCTATAAAACTGTAAGCAGGCTTCTTTGCTAACTAAGACTTCTTGGGGTTCTGGACGGTCAACATCCGCCTGAGAAGGTGTGCCGGTTGTACACCCAGAAAACCAAGTGGTGGGGAGGTGATAAGTCGCAGCGACCGCGCTCGCCAAACACCCCATCACCTGAGCTGCTTGGACCTGGGAAGGGCACAAAACGCAGGCTCAACCGAGTTTGCGCCTCTGAAGACTACCCGAGTGCCTGAACCTGAGCGGCTTAGACCTGGGAGGTGCATGCAGCCCAGGGCTGGCCTTGGATGGTTCCCGGCAGAGCAACCCAGAGCCTGAGCAGTGTGGGCAGGGAGGGTACACATGCCATGAGCGGGGGCAGGTCCTTAGTGGCTGAGGCACTGCGAGCACACGCCAGTGTTATTTGTTTGCAGCGTTCCCTCCCTCCTTACAGCGCGACTGAACAAGTGAGCCTAAAAAAAAAAGTGTCCACCACCACCCCATTTGTGTCAGGGCGGAAATCAGACACTGAAGAGACCAGCAAACAGAAGAAGCTAAAACAGAGGGAACCACCTTGGAAGCGACAGGTGCAATAGATTAAAACCCTGTGGTTAGTACTGACTACATAAGAAAGGGCCTATAGATCTTGAGAAATATAAGTCAACCAAGGAACTAGCCGAAAATGAACTGACCCCACAATACCCACAACAACACCAGAGAAAGTCCTAGATATATTTTTACTATTTTTACGAACATTCTTTCTTTCTTTTCTTTTTTAATTAAAAAAAAAATTTTAAGTCCTCTATTACTCCTTTAATTTTCACTTTTATAACCTACTCAGGTCAGATCAGATCAGATCAGTCGCTCAGTCGTGTCCTACTCTTTGCGACCCCATGAATCGCAGCATACCAGGCCTCCCTGTCCATCACCAACTCCCGGAGTTCACTCAGACTCACGTCCATGGAGTCAGCAATGCCATCCAGCCATCTCATCCTCTGTAATCCCCATCTCCTCCTGCCCCCAATCCCTCCCAGCATCAGAGTCTTTTCCAATGAGTCATCTCTTTGCATGAGGTGGCCAAAGTACTGGAGTTTCAGCTTTAGTATCATTCCTTCGAAAGAAATCCCAGGGCTGATCTCCTTCAGAATGGACTGGTTGGATCTCCTTGCAGTCCAAGGGACTCTCAAGTGTCTTCTCCAACACCACAGTTCAAAAGCATCAATTCTTTGGTGATCAGCCTTCTTGACAGTCCAACTCTCACATCCATACATGACCACAGGAAAAACCATACCCTTGACTAGACGAACCTTTGTTGGCAAAGTAATGTCTCTGCTTTTGAATATGCTATCTAGGTTGGTCATAACTTTCCTTCCAAGGAGTAAGCGTCTTTTAATTTCATGGCTGGAGTCACCATCTGTAGTGATTTTGGAGCCCAGAAAAATAAAGTCTAACACCGTTTCCACTGTTTCCCCATCTATTTCCTATGAAGTGATGGGACCGGATGCCATGATCTTCGTTTTCTGAGTGTTGAGATTTAAGCCAACTTTTTCATTCTCCACTTTCATCAAGAGGCTTTTGAGTTCCTCTTCATTTTCTGCCATAAGGGTGGTGTCATCTGCATATCTGAGGTTATTGATATTTTTCCTGGCAATCTTGATTCCAGCTTGTGTTTCTTCCAGTCCAGCGTTTCTCATGATGTACTCTGCATATAAGTTAAATAAGCAGGGTGACAATATACAGCCTTGACGTACTCCTTTTCCTATTTGGAACCAGTCTGTTGTTTCATGTCCAGTTCTAACTGTTGCTTCCTGACCTGCATTCAAATTTCTCAAGAGGCAGATCAGGTGGTCTGGTATTCCCGTCTCTTGAAGAATTTTCCACAGTTTATTGTGATCCACATAGTCAAAGGCTTTGGTATAGTCAATAAAGCAGAAATCAATGGTTTTCTGGAACTCTCTTGCTTTTTCCATGATCCAGCGGATGTTGGCAATTTGGTCTCTGGTTCCTCTGCCTTTTCTAAAACCAGCTTGAACATCAGGAAGTTCACGGTTCACATATTGCTGAAGCCTGGCTTGGAGAATTTTGAGCATTACTTTACTAGCATGTGACATGAGTGCAATTGTGCAGTAGTTTGATCATTCTTTGGCCTTGCCTTTCTTTGGGAATGGAATGAAAACTGACCTTTTCCTGTCCTGTGGCCACTGCTGAGTTTTCCAAATTTGCTGGCATATTGAGTGCAGCACTTTCACAGCATCATATTTCAGGATTTGCAATAGCTCAACTGGAATTCCATCACCTCCACTAGCTTTGTTCGTAGCAATGACATTCTAGGAATCAGTGAACTGAAATGGACTGGAATGGTTAAATTTAACTCAGATGACCATTATATCTACTACTGTGGGCAGGAATCCCTCAGAAGAAATGGAGTGGCCATCATGGTCAACAAAAGAGTCCAAAATGCAGTACTTGCATGCATTTTCAAAAACAACAGAATGATCTCTATTCATTTCCAAGGCAAACCATTCAATATCACAGTAATCCAAGTCTATGCCCCAACCAGTAACACCGAAGAAGCTGAAGTTGAACAGTTCTATGAAGACCTACAAGACCTTTTAGAACTAACACCCAAAAAAGATGTCCTTTTCATTATTGGGGACTGGAATGCAAAAGTAGGAAGTCAAGAAACATCCTGGAGAAGGTTCCGTGTACGCTTCAGAAAAAAGTGAAATTCATTGTTTGGGGGTGAAATGTCCTATAGATATCAATTAGGTCTAACTGGTCTATTGTATCATTTAATGTTTGTGTTTCCTTGTTAATTCTCTGTTTAGTTGATCTATCCATGAGTGTGAGTGGGGTATTAAAGTCTCCCACTATTATTGTGTTATTGTTAATTTCTCCTTTCATACTTGTTAGCATTTGTCTTACATATTGCGGTGGTCCTATGTTGGGTGCATATATATTTTTAATTGTTTTATCTTCTTCTTGGATTGATCCTTTGATCATTATGTAGTGACCTTCTTCGTCTCTTTTCATAGTCTTTGTCAAAAATAAACAAATGGGACCTAATTAAACCTAAAAGCTTCTGCACAACAAAGAAAACTATAAGCAAGGTGAAAAGACAGCCTTCAGAATGGGAGAAAATAATAGCAAATGAAGCAACTGACAAACAACTAATCTCAAAAATATACAAGCAACTCCTACAGCTCAACTCCAGAAAAATAAACGACCCAATCAAAAATGGGACAAGGAACTAAATAGACATTTCTCTAAAGAAGACATACAGATGGCTAACAAACACATGAAAAGATGCTCAACTTCACTCATTATCAGAGAAATGCAAATCAAAACCACTATGAGGTACCATTTCACGCCAGTCAGAATGGCTGCGATCCAAAAGTCCACAAGCAATAAATGCTGGGGAGGGTGTGGAGAAAAGGGAACCCTCTTACACTGTTGGTGGGAATGCAAACTAGTACAGCCACTATGGAGAACAGTGTGGAGATTTCTCAAAAAACTGGAAATAGAACTGCCTTATGATCCAGCAATCCCACTGCTGGGCATACACACTGAGGAAACCAGAACTGAAAGAGACACATGTACCCCAATGTTCATCGCAGCACTGTTTATAATAGCCAGGACAGGGAAGCAACCTAGATGTCCATCAGCAGATGAATGGATAAGAAAGCCATGGTACATATACACAATGGAGTATTACTCAGCCATTAAAAAGAATACATTTGAATCAGTTCTAATGAGGTGGATGAAACTGGAGCCTATTATACAGAGTGAAGTAAGCCAGAAAGAAAAACACCAATGAAGTATACTAACGCATATATATGGAATTTAGAAAGATGGTAACAATAACCCTGTATATGAGACAGCAAAAGAGACACTGATGTATAGAACAGTCTTTTGGACTCTGTGGGAGAGGGAGAGGGTGGGACGATTTGGGAGAATGGCATTGAAACATGAATAATATCATATATGAAACGAGTCGCCAGTCCAGGTTCGATGAAAGATACCGGATGCTCGGGGCTGGTACACTGGGACGACTCAGAGGGATGGTGCAGGGAGGGAGGAGGGAGAAGGGTTCAGGATGGGAACTCGTGTATACCTGTGGTGGTGTCATATTGATATATGGCAAAACCAATAAATATTGTAAAGTTAAAAAATAAAATTAAATTAAAAAAATAATAAGTAAAAGATAATTCCAGGGGGAAAAAAAAGACATGAAAACTAATTTTTACTTGTTTGTATCTCCTTGCATAGATATTTTTTCTTTTTCTTTCCTTGGAGGATAATTGCTTTACAATATTGTGTTGCTGCTGCTGCTAAGTTGCTTCAGTCATGTATAAATCTGTGTGACCCCATGGACTGCAGCCTACAAGGCTTCTCCATCCATGGGATTCTCCAGGCAAGAACACTGGAGTGGGGTGCCATTGCCTTCTCCCACAATATTGTGTTGGCTTCTGCTATTCATCAACATGCATCAGCCACAGGTATACATATGTCTCCTCCCTCTGGAGTCCCCTTCCCATCTCCATCCCATCCCATCCCTCTAGGTTGTCACAGAGCACTGGGTTGAGTTCCCTGTGTCACATATCAAATTCTCACTTGCTATTTATTTTGCATATGCTGATGTATAAATGAAAGGGAATTACTCATCTTTTGAGTATGCTTAGGCTGCCAGGGATAAACTATAGAATCTCTGTAGATATAATAACATTCTACACATTCCCCTCTGCACTTACTGGGCTGGGCTGCATCTCTGCTAGAACATGACCAAGGAGCACAGACTCACTGACCCTCTCCTGCCTGATGTGTGATGAAGTCACAGGGTCCCTCCTCAGGATGGGCAGAAAGACAGAATCAGGCTGAACCTTATGATGCAGGCTCCTGCAAAGGATAAAGACATGGGTGTGGAGTCACAATATTAAAACTGGCAAACTAAAGAGCTCTAGGCACAGGCTAATTATTTAAAATGATTTGACCTTAGGGCTCAAGGCCCAGAGCTCATCATTAGCCAGTGGGACAGTGTTGTCTCTATCTCTGGGGACTTGTTAATATTAACAGCAAAGGAAAAGGAGAAAAGTGAATGTCCTGGGCAGTGACTCAGTTCCTCTTCTCAGAAGGAAATTCACCTGTACTCTTGCTTCTTACTTCTAATTTACAGGTTCTTAACATAAAACTCAGATTTTATTTCACAATCTAAAACGCTTAGTGTGGTCTTGATATCTGCAAATTGATTGTATCAATCATGAGGTCTATGCAGCATTAGATCCATACCAAGGATATGATACACTTTCCATTTTCACAGTTAATATTTTTTTCTAAGGATAACTTCTTATTTTCCTTTCCTCACCCTGGCTCAGCTGGTATTGGAAATGGTGGACTTCACTGTTTTGCTAATTTGAATGAATCTTCAGTTCTAAGTTTTTTCTCTAAATGAATTACATTGGCATATTAGAAAACTGTTGATCTTTACTTATGATTTTATTACTGATACTTTAAATATTTCACTGTGTCTCCCAGAAGGTTGCATTCAAGGTGATAGCCAGGGCTGCAGGCATCTCAAGATTGAATCAGCAGGTGTCCACTTTCAAGCACACTCATGAACCTGTTGGGAGGATTCACCTGTCCACACAATATTGTCCAAAGAATTCCTTCAGTTCCTTGACACTTGACCTCCTTGCCTGGTGGGGGAGTTGCGTTTTATCAGTGTGGACTATCAATAAAACAAGAGAGAGATGCAGCAAGAACAAAGCCAGATTATTTTACTCGCTTCCCAGAATTGACTTCCCAACATTCTTCCACATTCTCATCGTTGGAAGTGGGTCTCTATGTACATTTCACACTCAGTGGGAAGGGAAATATGCAAAGCAATGAAAACCAAGAGATGGGACATTGGGAGCTTCTCAGATACTGCCCACCACACAATCCTCGTTCTCTATAAAGACTTTGTCCTCCAAACAATTCAAGACTCAGGGCTTATCCATCTGCTTTCCAGCATATCCCCAAATTCATCCCACCACCATGATCTCAACAAAAATTTCCTGGACACAAGCTAGATTATGGGTAGAACTTATTCTCCCCTGGGTACTTCTGCAGATCCTACTCTACTGCTTCACATAATACAGTCTGAAGTAGACCCCTGGTTTCTGATATACTAAGAGAGCTCCTCCCAGAGAAGGCAATGGCACCCCAGTCCAGTACTCTTGCCTGGAAAATCCCATGGATGGAGGAGCCTGTTGGGCTGCAGTCCATGGGGTCACGAAGAGTCAGACACGACTGAGCGACTTCACTTTCACTTTTCACTTTCATGCATTGGAGAAGGAAATGGCAACCCACTCCATTGTTTTTGCCTGGAGAATCCCAGGGACTGGGGAGCCTGGTGGGCTGCCGTCTATGGGGTCACACTGAGTAGGACACGACTGAAGCGACTTAGCAGCAGAAAGAGAGCTCCTCCACCAACATCAGGACAACCTGCAGCCATTTCATGGATGAATGTAATAAATCTTCCATGCGCTTCCAATTTCTGCTAACTACATGGGAATCTACTCGCTCCAGAATATATTTTCTTTAGGTTTCTTTGTGGTCTCAGTGCTTGAACACTTTTACAAAATGTGGTTTGGGCTCACCTGTTTTTTAATAGTGGATAAAGTGGGATGTTTGTGGATAGTGGTATGATGTAATTTTTAAAATTCTATCTACAACTATGGAGAACAGCATGGAAGTTCCTTCAGAAACTAGGATACAACTGCCATATGACACAGCAATTCTACTATGGGCATATTCCCTGAGAAAACCATAATTCAAAAAGACATATGTATCCCAAAGTTCATCAGCACACTAGTTGCAATAGCTGAGACATGGAAGCAACCTAGATGTCCAACTACAGATGAAATGGATAAAGAAGATGTGGTACATGTATACAATGGAATACTACTCAGCCATAAAAGAAATGAAACTGAGTCCATTGTAGTGAGGTAGATGAACCTAGAGTCTGTCATACAGAGTGACATGTCAGAAAAAGAAAACAAATATCATATATTAATGTATATATGTATATATGTATATATGTATATATATATATATATATATATATATATGGAATCTAGAAAAAGGGTATTGATGAACCTATTTGTGGGGCAGGAATGGAGCACCTGATGTAGAGAATGGATTTGTGGACACAGTGAATGAAGGAGAGAGTGGGATGAAAGGAGAATGTACCATTGACATATACACACTATCATGTGTAAAATGGATACCTGGTGAGAACACAGGGAGCCCAGTCTGGTGCTCTTCGATGACCTAGATGGGTGGGATCAGGGGAGAGGAGGGAGGCTCAAGAGGAAGGTGATATATGTATAAATATGACTGATTCGTGTTGTATGGCAGATACCAACACAACATTGTGAATCAATTTTCTTCCAATTATAAGACAACATAAATATTAAAAACCAAAAAAATACCCATGCATATTGGTTGTAATTTCAGAGTGATGTGTATGGAACAATTTTATTCTTTGTAAAAGGTAAAAAAAAAAAAAACTCCTTGCATTTGCTTTTGCCTGTCTGAATATAGAGAAGAGGATGAAAGAAATCCTAGGTGCAATACTCAATTAATCCAGCAAATGAGGTTGGAGAAAGGAGGGGAAGGATGATTTTCTTTATAATTCTATCGCTGGCTTGTCACAATGAGTGGATGTTGTTTTTGTAAAAATCCAATTGAGAAAAATAAATGGTTGATGAATGAGTAAAAAAAGGAGAAAAAAAGTGAAGGAAGCTACAACTCCAAGGCCTTGAGGGATAAAAAGGGAACAGTCGAGTATTTAGGGTAAAGAGACTTTTACTGATCACAATTGAATGTATATAAGATGACCACAAGATGGGAAATAGAGCAAGGATTTTAGAGCTCCACCCCAAACAAAGTATATAAATGTGAGTTTGGGGCAAAGATGATAGCTTCACAACCAGCACACAGACCCAATTGTATGGTGTGAAGAGAGACCATATGTGCAAATCATTTTCAGGAATAATGGGGGAAATAAACTGCCAGTTGGCTTTTCATATTGTCCCCTACTGAAGTCTGATCACTTTAGCATCTTCGTCCATGAGCAGTTAGGACCCAAGGCATAAAGGGCACCTTTGAATGAAAGTATTGGTTCATATCAGTAATTCTCAGCAGGACCATTGAGTGCTTTTAATAATCCTCATCCTCAGGGCACAACGAAGTCCAGTTAAATCAGAATCTCTGTTATTGAGACCCAATTGTCAGTATTTTTATGTTTCCTGGATGATTTTCATAAAAACCAGAACTGAGAAGAGGTTATATGTATCCTCCCACGTAAACTCCATATGCAGAATTGATAAATAGAAGCAATATGGAAAATATCAATGTGATGGTGAGGATGTAGAACAATGAGAACTCCTCTGTCCTTTCATGGAAGTGGAAGGGCTTAGTGGCTCAGTCGTGTCCAACTCTTTGAAACCCTTTAGACAGTAACCCACTGGGCTCCTCTGTCTATTGCTTTTGGGCTTTCTAGATGGTGCTAGCAGTAAAGAATTCATCTGCAAATATAGAAGACATAGAAGACACAGTTTTGATCCCTGGATTGGGAAAATTCCCTTGAGGAGGAAATGGCAACCCACTTTAGTATTCTTGCCTGGAAAACTCCACTGACAGAGGGGTCTGGCAGGCTACTAAGGCTACTATCCATGAGGTCACAAAAAGTCAGACACAACTGAACAACTGAGCACACACATGGAAAATATACAAGAACTATGGGAAAGATGTAAATTGTAAATATGTAAAAAAAAGTTATTCATCTTACCAGGATGCTTGGGCTGCTAATAATAAAATGAAGCATCACCACAGTAAAATAATATTCAATCCTGCATTTATTAAGCTATACAAAGGATCCCAGAATACTCTCACAGTCTCATTAAAGACATATCAAACTCAGCAACACTCAGGTGTTAAGCAAGGGGAAGTGTTGAAGGCCAGAAGAACTACAAAAGCGAGGTGATGAGAGAGGTAGAATTTGAGGTTCACATGCATAGTTTTGTTGCATTTTCTAACCTACATTCTAAATGAATGACACAGGTACTGAGATTAGATTGTTTTGCTGAGTAACCTGAACACAGCCCTTTTGATGTCCCTATTCCTGAGACTGTAGATGAAGGAGTTCAGCATGGGGGTGACCACGGTGTACACCACTGAGGCCACTGCATCCTTCCTGGGAGATTGTGAGGTGGCTGAGCTGAGGTACACACCAAGGCCTGTTCCATAAAATAAGCAAACACCTGCCAGATGAGAGCCACAGGTGGAGAAGGCTTTATACCTCCCACCTAATGAGGGAACTCTCAGAATGGAGGAAAAAATTTTATAGTAAGAGAAAAAGATACCTGAGACAGGAAGAAATCCAAAGATGGTACCACCAAAATACATGACTATGCTACTGGTGAAAGTGTCAAAACAGGCAAGCTTGAGGAGTAGAGAAGGGTCACAGAAGAAATTAGAAATTTCCACATCCTTGAAGCAGGCGACTTGTGACACAATCCAACTGTGCACCTGGGACTCCAAAAGACTAACAAAAGAGGACACCAAAACTAAGGAGCAGCACAGGCGTGGGTTCATGATGACGGTGTAGTGCAGTGGCTGACAGATGGCCACAAACCTGTCATAGGCCATCACAAGCAGAAGCGTATCATCCAAACAACCAAAAAAGGTAAAAGTAGACATCTGTGTCAGGCAGCCCACATAGGAAATGCCTCTGCTGTGAGTTTGGATGTTCACAATCATATTGGGGACAGTGCTGGAGATGAAACCAATGTCCGCCAAGGACAGGTTGGAGAGGAAGAAGTACATGGGGGTGTGGAGGTGGGGGTCAGAGGTGACAGCCAGGATGATGAGCAGGTTCCCCAGCACAGTGACCAGGTACATGGACAGGAAGAGTCCAACGAGGAAAGGCTGCAGTTCTGGATCATCTGACAGGCCCAGAAGGAAGAATTCTGAGACTCTTGTTAGATTTCCAGCTCTGTGCTGCTTGGTCACCTTTGGAAGAATGAAAGAGGGTTTGAAAAATAGGAAATAACTAAATGGGCATTGAGCACTGTGTCCATATTTTGGATTCAAGCTTCATTTCTAAGACCATATACCCCAGTACGTTCAGCAATATTTCTCAGTGACAAATTCTGTTTAGAACTGCTTCCTTCTTGGTTCATGTGTTATTCACCTCTGTTGATACACCCATACTTTATAAAACTTCACTGAAAAGTGAAAGGGAGAGAGGACATTAGAGGTAATACCTCCAGGATCTCAGTAAAATGCAACCTTCTTTTTTACATATGTTAGTGTATATGTTTCCATGCTACTCTCTCCATTAGCCTGAATGAGACATTTTCTTCCTTCTTTAAGAAAAATTAAATTCTAATTTAAAGAAATAAAGCAATATATATACACATATATATACATATATATATATATCTTGTTTTATTCAAATATAATTCTAGATAATTCCTTCATTTAGAATATCTACAGATCTCTGTGAAACAGGACTATGTCATCTGGATTCTAAATTAAAGATGAATGTTCATAATCCAAACACATTTTATATGATATGCAGTGTTTTATCCTTCTTTATTTTTCTGTCTTCCTTCCTTCATGAAATAGGTGATTACTCAAATGTCAAGGTTTTCTTTTGAAGGCCATTTAGTATACTTGATATCTTTGATGGACTCTATAGTCCATGGAATTCTCCAGGCTAGAATACTGAAGTGAGTAGCCTTTCCCTACTCCAGGGGATCTTCCCAAACCAGGGATTGAACCCAGGTCTCCCACATTGCAGGAAGATTCTTTACCAGCTGAGCCACAAGGGAGGCCCCATTGATGGACTTCAAATTTCAGTTAATATGGTTTAATTAAGTGCACATAATCATAATGCATTGGTGACTACAAGATGGTGTTAGTTTACAGGGGATTGTTAATGATTAAATGACAATGAAAGTTAAGAAAGCCTCTTGGAATCTTTTCTTTTATATGGGGTATTTGTTTCAATTCCGCCTCAGTAAAATGTCTGATGTGTGATACCACTTGCATTTTTGGACTCTATTCTGTACTGGTGGGATAATACTTTTTTCTTTTTCTTTTTTTTTTTTTTTTGTTTATTGAAGTTTGATTGACAAAATTGCATATATTTGGGTTATGCAATGAAGTGTTTTAAAAGATGTCCAAAATGATGATTTAGTATACATCAACATTGTGAACAAATACCACAATCAAGTTAATTAGCATGTCTGTCACCTCACAGAATTTCTATTCGTGTGTGTGTGTGTGTGTGTGTGTAGTAACAGTTAAGCAGATCTTTCTTAGCAGATTTCAAGAATATAATATATTATTATTAACTATAATCAACAGATTGTATTTAGATCCCTAGAATTTACTCATTTCATAACTGAAAGTTTCTCTACCACCAGTTCTCAGAACTACAGTTCTAATCCATGATCCTAAGATTTTTACTTTCTTAGCTTCCACACATAAATGAGATTATACGGTATCTGACTCTACATCTAGTATATGTTTTTTAATAAGAATATTATTTTCCAGGTCCATCCCTGTTGTCATAAATGGCAGGATTTCCTTGTTTTTATGGTTGAGTAACATCTAATTCTTTAAATACACACAGGATGCCTTCTTTCATTATTCATCTGTCAACAGACACATACCCATATTTTCACTATGTAAAATAATAATGCCATGACATGGGAATACAGATATCTCTTTAAGGTTCTGATTTCATTTCCTTGGCATCTACCCTGAAGTAGGGTTGTTGGATCCTAAGGTAGTTCTACTTCAATTTGTTGCAGTTTTTAATTTCTTAAGAAACCTTCATTCTGTTTTCTATTTTTTTAATATAATTTTTTTTATTTTCATTGGAGGCTAATTACTTTACAATATTGTATTGGTTTGTCAACATTAACATGAATCTGCCACGGTTGTACACGTGTTCCCCATCCTGAACCCCCCTCCCTCCTCCCTCCCCATACCATCCCTCTGAGTTATCTCAGTGCATCAGCCCCAAGCATCCTGTATCATGCATCAAACCTGGACTGGTGATTCCTTTCACATATGATATTATATATGTTTCAATGTCATTCTCCCAAATCATCCCAGCCTCGCCCTCTCCCACAGAGTCCAAAAGACTGTTCTATACACCTGTGTCTCTTTTGCTATCTTGCATACAGGGTTATCATTACCATCTTTTTAAATTCCATATATATGCATTAGTATACTGTATTGGTGTTTTTCTTTCTGTCTTACTTCACTCCGTATGATAGGCTACAGTTTCATCCACCTCATTAGAACTGATTCAAATGTATTCTTTTTAATGGCTGAGTAATACTCTATTGTGTATATGTACCACAGCTTTCTTATCCATTCATCTGCTGATGGACATCTAGGTTGCTTCCATGTCCTGGCTATTATAAACAGTGCTGTGATGAACATTGGGGTACACGAGTCTCTTTCAATTCTGGTTTCCTCGGTGTGTATGCCCAGCAGTGGGATTGCTGGATCATAAGGCAGTTCTATTTCCAGTTTTTTAAAGAAATCTCCACACTGTTCTCCATAGTGACTGTACTAGTTTGCATTCCCACCAACAGTGTAAGACGGTTCCCTTTTTTCCACATCCTCCCCAGCATTTATTGCTTGTAGACTGTTGGATCACAGCCATTCTGACTGGTGTGAGATGGTACCTCATTGTGGTTTTGCTTTGCATTTCTCTAATAATGAGTGAAGTTGAGCGTCTTTTCATGTGTTTGCAAGCCATCTGTATGTCTTTTTTGGAGAAATGTCTGTTTAGTTCTTTGGCCCACTTTTTGATTGGGTCGTTTATTTTTCTGGAATTGAGCTGTAGGAGTTACTTGTATATTTTTGAGATTAGTTATTTGTCAGTTGCTTCATTTGCTATTACTTTTTCCCATTCTGAAGGCTGTCTTTTCACCTTGCTTATAGTTTCCTTTGTTGTGCAGAAGCTTTTAAGTTTAATTAGGTCCCATTTGTTTATTTTTGCTTTTATTTCCAATATTCTGGGAGGTGGGTCATGGAGGATCCTGCTGTGATTTATGTCAGAGTGTTTTGCCTATGTTGTCCTCTAGGAGTTTTATAGTTTCTGGTCTTATGTTGAGATCTTTAATCCATTTTGAGTTTATTTTTGTGTATGGTGTTAAAAAGTGTTCTAGTTTCATTCTTTTACAAGTGGTTGACCAGTTTTCCCAGCAACACTTGTGAAAGAGACTTTTTTCTCCGTTGTATATTCTTGCCTCCTTTGTCAAAGATAAGGTGTCCATAGGTGCATGGATTTATCTCTGGGCTTTCTATTTTGTTCCATTGATCTATATTTCTGTCTTTGTGCCAGTACCATACTGTCTTGATGACTGTGGCTTTGTAGTAGAGCCTGAAGTCAGGCAGGTTGATTCCTCCAGTTCCATTCTTCTTTCTCAAGATTGCTTTGGCTATTCGAGGTTTTTCATATTTCCATACAAATTGTGAAATTATTTGTTCTAGCTCTGTGAAAAATACCATTGGTAGGGATTGCATTGGATCTATAGATTGCTTTGGGTAGTATACTCATTTTCACTATATCAATTCTTCCGATCCATGAACACAATATATTTCTCCATCTCTAAGTGTCCTCTTTGATTTCTTTCACCAGTGTTTTATAGTTTTCTATATATAGGTCTTTAGTTTCTTTAGGTAGATATATTCCTAAGTATTTTATTCTTTTTGTTGAAATGGTGAATGGGATTGTTTCCTTAATTTCTCTCTATATTTTCTCATTATTAGTGTATAGGAATGCAAGGGATTTCTGTGTAATAGCTGTACAAATATTCATTCCCACCAACCAAGTACAAGTGTTCCCTTCAACTCCACATCCTACCCAATATTTGTTGTCTTTTTGTATATAATGGCCATCCTAACAGATGTGAGGTGATATTTGATTTCCATTTGGTCTTGTATGTCCTAATGTTACCTGATGTTGAGTACCTTTTACCCAGTGGTCTTGTTCTCCTGATCATAAATTCTCCTGTTTACTGTTGAGGAGGTTAATGCTAGGGAAGGTCCAACTCCCAGGTCAGGACCCAGCCTTCTTATGTCAAGGTAACAAATTTTCCTGCCAATCATTCCTGATAGAGGGGTTGTAATTCTTCTAATTCTGCTTTTTATAGGCAATTCAAGTTCTTTATTTTGGCTTTCAAACTATGACTTAATTGTGAAAAAAAAGATTAAAACAGAATAATGCAAACACATCTGGGCAGTCTCCTTATCTATGAAATTATGATAGTAATTAAACCTACAGAATAGGACTATTACAAGATAGTTTTTTAAACATCATTAATATTGCTTAAACAAGTGGTTTTCAGTTCCAGTTGATCTATTATTTACATGTGCTTACTTTAAAAATACTCACTTACCCCAGCCTCAGCCTCAAATCAATTTCGGGATCTCTACATGTGAGTTTCTTGGTCTCCTTTCTTTGAAGCTGGGCTTGATAAACACTGCTTTAGAATACAGTCTAACACTTAGAAAAAGCTCAATGACCATCATCTATTTATATAATCATGAATTCACACTATTTTTAAAACAGAAACTTTTTCTAATATTTGCTTCAGATTTCATATTCATACAGATTTGAAACATTAACAATAAAATTTAACTTCTCTTGGTGTCTCAGCTCTAATCCATTTCTCTACATACACCTCCCTAATAGCAACCAGTGTCATGTCTTGGGTGCACACTTTGTTTCTATGAAAAATGGAAGGGTTTAAACAAAATTTACTGGATTTATTTTATTCTTTTTTTTTTCTTGCCCTTGTCCTTAATCTTTTTTTTTTAATTTTATTTTATTTTTAAACTTTACATAATTGTATTAGTTTTGCCAAATATCAAAATGGATTTATTTTATTCTTGTTGCTGCCTCTGTGTCAACAAGATAGAGTCTCTGGAGAATCAGAAATTAATGAGTCTCAGTCATTTCTCTTCATCTATGAAGAATGTACTTATGTAAACAAAAATAAAATGTCCTGTCAGGGATCAGGGCATCAGATCAACAGATATTTAAATTTGGTAACATGAAAATTAGCATAGTCATTATTAGTAAAAATAAAAAATCAAAAACGTATCTTGCCCTTCTCGTATGCCCATCATACAATTATTACACAAAGCACTATTATTATTTTAGTCCAACTTCAGTGGATTTCTGTCTGTGAACCATCAGCTCAGTTGACATGGCTAAATCTCAGATTCTAAAAAATTTCCCATAACACACTGAGAATGAGTGCAGCATAGAAAATTCAAAATTAAGTTTTTCTTCTCTGAGTCCCATACCCTAAACTTCACTCTTTTCAAACTTCCTGAAAGTGTTTGGCAGAAGTACATGAGATTTAACAACACATACATCTGGAATACATTATTTTGAACTGTTTTCATTTTTCTGAGTAGGAACAGACCACAAGGCTCTGATTCTGTGTTGCCTTTCATGATTGAGGAAACTGATTTTAAGTACATAGGAGAAAGTGGAGAGGTGAATGGAAACCCAGGAACAGAATCAACAGAGATCTATGCTGAAGTGCTGTGCTGTGCTCAGTCACTCAGTCATGTCTGCCTCTTTGCAACCCCATACACTGTAGCCCACCAGGCTCCTCTGTCATGTGGATTCCCCAGGCAAGAATATTGGAGTGGATTACCATGCCTTCTTCCAGGGGATCTTCCCTGCCCAGGGATCAAACCCAGGTCTCCCTCACTGCAGGGTTATTCCTTACTGTCTGAGCCACCAGGGAAGCCCACTCTGAAGTATCAGGTGCCAAATAATTCTATGACTTTTGTCTGTGATTTCAGACATCCTTCCTACAGTTGATGCAGTAAGTGCTACCTAGTAACCTCCAATGTGTCCTCCAGAAAACTCCAAAGGGAAGGGCACAGTGAGCAGGGAGTTTCTGCCCAGACTCACAAGGAAGTGACTGACTGACTGGGTGGCAAGAGGAAGACTGCTAGAATGACTGGCTTCAACTTGGCTTTAACACTTTGTAACTCATTACCTGATACATATGACATAAAATGTTGTGCTTCTTTTCTCTTATTAATAATAATGTAGGCAGTTATAATTTTGTGCATGCCTGTGTGCTAAGTCACTTCAGTTGAATCTGACTCTTTGTGACTCCATGGATTGTAGACGGCCAGGATCCTCTGTCCATGGAATTCTCCAGGCTAAAATACTGGAGTGGGTTGCCATGACCTCCTTCAAGGGATCTTTCCTACCCAGTGATCGAACCCAAGTCTCTCATGTCTCCTGCATTAGCAGGCAGGTTCTTTACCTTTAGCACCACCTGGGAAGACCATAATTTGGTGCAGATGCAATAAAAAATGAAACATAAAACATATACCTCAGAGCCTGACACTTATGAAGTCTTAAGTAACAGTACCTGATATTATGGTTAATGTCATCCTCCTCACCATCTTCATCAGCACTTGCAGAATTATCTGATGTGCTCATGGGGAAGTTTGAAAGTGAAAGTGATGTGGCTTGGTTGTGTCCAACTCTTTGCAACCCCATGGACTGTAGCCTACCAAGCTTCTCTGTCCATGGGATTTTCAGACAAGAGTCCTGGATTGCCATTTCCTTCTCCAGGGGATCTTCCTGACCCAGTGATCAAACCTAGGTTTCCTACATTGCAGGCAGACGCTTTAACCTCTGAGCTACCAGGGGAGGGAAGTGGGAAATTTTTCAGAGATCTATTCACTGCTCTGGTGGGAAGCATACCAGGCAGAGCCACACCAGTGCTGGTGAAAGCAGAACTCTGAATCAGAGTTCTCACACACCAGAACGTAAGTGTCATAGGGCTCTAATCTGAAATTTGTATACTGGTGCCCTCCCATCTGTCTATCCCAATTGTCACGTTTGCCATGTTGTGCATAAAATCATGCTCCCCAAACTCCTTTCATTCACCAATCACTGTCTCCCTCAGGACTTGCTGGCCTGGGCTGCATCTCTGCTGGAACATGACCAAAGAGCACAGACTCACTGCCCTCCTCCTGCCTGGTGTGTAATGAAGTCTCAGGGTCACTCCAGAGGACGGACAGGAAGACAGACTCAGGCTGGACCTTCTAATGAAGGTTCCTACAAAAGATGGAGAAGTAGGTATGGATGGACCACAATATTAGAACTAGCAACATAACGAGCTAGAGACACTGACCAATTATTAAAAAAGGTATGACCTTAGGGCTCAATGCTCAAAGCTCATCATTAGCCAGTTGCTCCATGTTGTCCCACTCTCTGGAGACTTGTTAATACTAACAAAACAGGAAAAGGAGAAAAGTGAATGTCCTGGGAAGGGTCCGGGTCTTTCTTCATCTCAGGAGGAAATTCCATGTACTCTTGCTTCTTACTTCCAACTTGCAGGATCTTAACATAACCTCAGACATTTTTTTCTCAATTTTGTCCATTCAATGTGTGGTTTTGATGTGTTGAAGTCCATTTTATAAATTATGAAGTCTATGTAGCAAGAGGTCTAGCCAATGATGTGATGCACTTTCCATTTTCAGAGTTAATAACTGTCTGTAAAGATAACATGCTTTCATCTCTTTACTTTAGTTCACAGTTGATGGGAGGAAACATACAATGGAGTGAAAACCAAGAGGTGGGATAAGTGAGACCATCTCAGATCCTGCCCACCATACAGGCCTCATCCTCTATAAGAACTTTGTGTGCCAAACCCTTCCAAGATTAAGTCTTGCCCATCTGCTTTTCAGTATATTCCTAGATTCACTGCACCAACATGATCTCAACAAAATTTCCCTGGAAACAAACTAGAAATGGGTAGACCTTCCTCTCCCCTGGGTACTTCTACAACTTCAGGTCATGCAGTCTCAAGTAGACCCCTGGTTTCTGATACACTAGGAGAGCCCCTGCATCAATGTCTGGACAACCTGCAGCTGTTCCATGAACAGATGTAACAAATTTCCACATGCTGTGTTTCACATATTTCTGATTTCTGGTAATTCAAATGGAATCCACTCAAACCTGGATGTTTTCTCTTGGTTTCTTTGTGGTCTCAGCTCTCGAGGACTTTAATAAAATATGGATTTGGCTTACCTGTTTTTGCTATTGGATAAAGTGGGAGGTATGTGGAGAGTGTTGGGATGTAACCTTCTCAATCCTGTCCATGCAATCTTCCTGACGGAGAGTGCTCTCCTGAGGAATGCAGAGGTTGGTTTGTCCTTAAATGACATGAAGAAATTTTAACTTAAACCATATCAGATTGGATATGAAGGAAAGAATGTTATGCAACCGTGTATAAAAAACTGACAGGATATTTTTAAGGGAAATCTCATTGCAGATATGCACAGGTGGATATGAGAGGAAGTCACTGGGTGTTGTAGCATTTAAATATTTAGTTCGTGGCAAAAACGTATCACTAAACTGAAATGCTTTCATACTGAGATCTAGGAATAAGATTCTAGAACAAAGACGAATTTACAAGGAAACCAAGGCAGTTATGTTTGTACCATAAAATGTGACATATGTCATGTTCTTTTCCCAGTTCTCAATGCCTCCAATCGTTATGACCAAATAGCAACTCAGTAGATTTGATCAGGGGCTTCCCAGGTGGTGGTGTTGGTTTTCAGTCGCCCAGTCGTGTTCAACTCTTTGCAACCCCGTGGACTGCAGCACACCAGGCTTCCTGTGCTTCACCATCTCCCGGAGCTTGCACGAACTCATGTCCATTAAGTTGGTGATGCCATCCAACCATCTCATCCTCTGTCATCCCCTTCTGCTGCCTTCAATCTTTCCCAGCATCAATGTACTTTCTAATGAGTGAGCTCTTAACATCAGGTGGCCAAAGTATTGATGCTTCTGCTCCAGCGTTAGTCTTTCCAATGAATATTCAGTGCTGATTTCCTTTAAGATTGACTTATTTGATCTCCTTGCTGTCCAAGGGACTCTCAAGAGTCTTCTCCAACACCACAGTTTGAAAGCATCAATTTTTCAGTGTTCAGCCTTCTTTACAGTCCAACTCTCACATCCATGTATGACTACTGGAAAAACCATAGCTTTGACTATGTGGACGTTTGTTGGCAAAGTGATGTCTCTGCTTTTCAATATGCTATCTCAGTTTGTCATAGCTTTCCTTCCAAGAAACAAGCATCTTTTAATCTCATGACTGCAGTCACTGTAGGGAGTGATTTTAGAGACAAAAGAAAATCTGTCACTGTTTCCCTTATTTCCCCATTTATTTGCCATGAAGTGATAGGACCAGATACCATGATCTTAGTTTTTTTCATTTTTTTGTTTTAAGCCAGCCTTTTCACTTTCCTCTTCTTTCAGCTTCATCAAGAGGTTCTTTGCTTTCTGCATTTAGGGTGGTGTCAGGTTGCTGTCATATCTGAGGTTGCTGATATTTCTGCAGGCAATCTTCTTTCCAGCTTGTGAGTCAACCAATCCATCAGGCATTTTGCATGATGTTCACAGTGCATATAAGTTAAATAAGCAGGGTGACAATATACAACCTTGATATACTCCTTTCCCAATTTTGAAACAGTCCACTGTTCCAGGTCCAGTTCTAACTATTGATCCCTTTCCTTCATTCAGGTTTCCCAAGAGATGGGTCAGGTGGTCTGGCATTCCCCTCACTGTAAGAATTTTTAACAGTTTGTTGTGATCCACTGAGTCAAAGACTTTAGTGTAGTCAATGAAGAAGAAGTAGATAGTTTTCTGGAATTCCTTTGCTTTTTCTATAATCCAATGGGTACTGACTACTTGATCTCTGATTCCTCTGCCTTTTGTAAACCCAGCTTGTCCATCTGGAAGTTCTTGGTTCATGTACTGTTGAAGCCTAGCTTGAAGGATTTTGAGCATTACCTTACTAGCATGTGAAATGAGCACAATTGTGCAGTAGTTTGAACATCCTTTGGCATTTCCCTTCTTTGCAATTGGAATGAACACTGACATTTTCCAGTCCTGTGGCCATTGCTGAGTTTTCCAAATTTGTTGGCACATTGAGTATAGCATTTTAACAGGGTCATCTTTTAGGATTTGAAATAGCTCAGCTGGAATTCCATCAGTTCCACTAACTTTGTTAGTCATAATTCTTCCTCAGGCACACGTGACTTCACACTCCAGAATGTCTGGATCTAGGTGAGTGAGCACACCATCGTGGTTATCCATGTTATTAAGAGCTTTTTTATACAATTCTTCTATGTATTCTTGCCCCCTCTTCTTAATCTCTTCTGTTTCTGTTAGGTCATTACGGTAAGTGAAATAAGTCAGACAGTGAAAGACATGGAATATAGGATTTCTCTTCTCTGTGGAATGTAATATATTAAACTCATACAAGCAGAATGTATTTTCTGACATATTACCAATTGTGAACATTGCAGAAAATCATTCCATGAACATTGTAGAACACCTAGGATTATCATTCAAGTGTATACTTTCTCTTATAATATTTATGGATTTAAAGTGCCCTGTATTCATTTGCTATGAGAATTTAACATGATCTAATAAGAAACAAAGTGATAGAAGTTTAACAGAACATAAACAGAAAACTAAACCACAGAACCACACACACACAAAGTAGCATTACTTTGGCTTCTTTCAAGATTCTTTGACTGTCACTTAGATTAGCTTAAATGGATATGCAGATATAGTATTTTAGTGATTTTAGTAACTTTTTGGAGGTGATATCTCTTTCCCTAAACTAGTAAGAATTTATCTTTTTTCAAATATATTCTTTCTTTTAATGTAGAATATCATGTATGAAACGAGTTGCCAGTCCAGGTTCGATGCACGATACTGGATGCTTGGGGCTAGTGCACTGGGACGACCCAGAGGGAAGGTATGGGAGGAGGGTTCAGGATGGGGAACACATGTATACCTGTGGCGGATTCATTTTGATATTTGGCAAAACTAGTACAATTTGTAACGTTTAAAAATAAAATTTTAAAAATAAATAAATAAATAAACAAAACAAACAAAGTCTCTCCTCAGTAGAGTTGGTTGGTGATTTTGTTAAGAGGTAAAATGGAAAGTAACTAAAGTAGATCTGCACAGCTTTCAGTCAGCCAAGATTACTACCACAAAAACAATAAGTGACATCTCAATTTGTGATGGATACTTATTTTGCAGAATGCAATAGGAGCCCAAGATGTAAAGATTCTGAGAGAGGCATGGTAATCAACTGGGAAAGGAGGACATCAAGGCTGTATATTGTCACCCTGCTTATTTAACTTATATGCAGAATACTTTATGCAAAATGCCAGGCTGGATGAAGCACAAGCTGGAATCAAGATTGCCAGGAGAAATATCAATAAGCTCAGATATGCAGATGACACCACCCTTATGGCAGAAAGTGAAGAGGAACTAAAGAGCCTCTTGATGAAAGTGAAAGTGGAGAGTGAAAAAGTTAGCTTAAAGCTCAACATTCAGAAAACGAAGATCATGGCATCTGGTCTCATCACTTCATGGTAAATAGATGGAGAAACAATGGAAACAGTGACAAACTTTATTTTCCTGGGCTCCAAAATCACTGCAGATGGTGACTGAAGTCATGAAATTAAAAGACACTTGTTCCTTGGAAGAAAAGCTGTGACAAACCTAGACAGTATATTAAAAAGCAGAGACATTACTTTGCCAACAAAGGTCCATATAGTCAAAGTTATGCTTTTTCCAATAGTCATGTACAGATGTGAGAGTTGAACCATAAAGAAAGCTGAGCACTAAAGAATTGATGCTTTCGAATTATGGTGTTGTAGATGACTCTTGAGAGTCCTTTGGAATGCAAGGAGATCAAACCAGTCCATCCCAAAGGAAATCAGTCCTGAATATTCATTGGAAGGACTGATGCTGAAGCTGAAGCTCCAATACTTTGGCCACCTGATTCGAAGAACTGACTCATTGGAAAAGATCCTGAGGCTTGGAAAGACTGAAGACAGGAGGAATGGGGAGGACAGAGAATGAGATGGTTGGATGGCATCACCAACTCGATGGACATGAGTTTGAACAAGCTCTGGGAGTTGGTGATGGACAGGGAGGCCCAGCATGCTGCAGTCCATGGGGTTACAAAGAGTCAGACTGAACTGAACTGACTTGTCTTGAAGAACTCAATAGGAGACCTAAGGTGTAATTATTGAGACAGAGAACAGGAAGGCATGGCAATCAAGTGAAGTCCTAACCAGGCTGTTTCTACTAAAAGGAAAAGTCCTCCCTTGAAAGAAGATAAACTTACTATGAAGACTTGGGTGACTCAATGTACCTCAGGCATCACTGGAGTCACACAGCAATTGGAATATGATACCACCTATTCTCCAGCTGCGTACCCAAAGCTAAGACATACCCTTGACTTCCACCTGTCTTTCCTGGGCAAATTTTGCATCTTCCAATCACAGGTACATAAGAGCAAATCTATAGTATCAGTCAAGAGTCAGTCAAGTAAAGAAAAACCAATTAGTGTTTTTTCAAAAACTTTTTTATTGGAGTAGAGTTGATTTACAATGTTGTGTTACTTTCAGGTGTACACTACAGTGAATTTGTTATACATATATCCATTCTTTTTCCGAATGTTTTCTATATAGTTCATTACACTGTATTGAGTAGAGTTCCTTCCTTTTGCTATACAGTAGGTTCTTTGGAGAAGGAAATAGCAACCCACTCCAGTATTCTTGCCTGGAGAATCCCAAGGACAGAGGAGCCTAGTGGACTGCCGTCTATGGCGTCACACAGTTGGACACGACTGAAGCGACTTAGCAGCAGCAGCAGGTTCTTAACATCTATCTATTTGGATATAGTTGTGTTTATATGTCCGGTACTCTTGCCTGGAGAATCCCATGGATGGAGGAGCCTGGTGGGCTACAGTCCACGGGGTCACACAGAGTCGGACACGGCTGAGCGACTTCATCACTTTCATATGTCAGTTCCAGCCTTCCAATTTATCCCTTACTACCCCTTACTCAGCACAAATTTGTTTTCTACATCTGTAACACTATTTCTGTTTTGTAGATAATCCATCCCACTCCAGTACTCTTGCCTGGAAAATCCCATGGATGGAGGAGCCCAGTAGGCTGCAGTCCATGGGGTCGCTCAGAGTCGGACAGGACTGAGCGGCTTCACTTTCACTTTTCACCTTCATGAATTGGAGAAGGAAATGGCAACCCACTCCAGTATTCTTGCCTGGAGAATCCCAGGGACAGGGGAGCCTGGTGGGCTGCCATCTATGAGGTCGCACAGAGTCGGACACAACTGAAGAGACTTAGCAACAGCATATATCCTACATATAAGTGATATCATATGATATTTATTTTTCTCTGACATACCTCATGCAGTATGACAATCTCTAGGTCCATTCAGGTGGCTGCAAATGGCATTATTTCATTATTTTTTTGGCTGAGTGGCAGTCATCCAGGAATAATTCATTTAATCATTTTAGTGAAAAGTTTTAACACAGAGAGTTGGTTAAATAGTTATTGAATGGCTGAAAGATAAAAAAAAGAAAGAAAGAAAGAAAATGAAGTAACATAGCCATCATAAGTGAAGGAAGAAGCTACTCCACCAAGGGCTTGAGGGGTTTAAAGGGATCACCTGAGCATTTAGGGCAAAGAGATATTTACAGATTATGTTGAAAGTACGTAAGATCAACACAAGATGCAATATAGAGGAGTGATTCTGAGCATCCCACCCCAGAGCAAAGTCCATGCATATGGTGTAGAATAATCCATGTGAAGATTATTGGAAATAATGGGGTAAATGCATTGCTTGTTACTACAGCAGAGTCTTCATAACTTCCACCCTTTGACCTCTGATCTCTTCTGGATCTTTAGCATTTGTCCATGAGCAGTTATGACCCAAAGTATAAAGGTCACTTTTAAAGGAAAATTCTGACTTACATCAGTAGTTCTCAATCTTGGCCACACACTAGAACCACCTGAGTGCTTTGAAAAATACTCATATTTAGGCCACAACCAAGTACAGGTAGAGTGTCTGGTGGTGAAAAACAAGGTCAGTATTTTTAATCTTCCCAGATATTTTCAATAAAAGCCTAGGTTGAGAAGCCGTGACATGCCTCCTCACCCATAACTGCATGTGCGAATTTAAAACATAGATACAGAATTTACTATGGAGATGATGTAACAGCTGTGCAAAACTCATAAATTTTCAGTATATTGAAAGGGAAGTACTCATTCTTCAAGGATGTTTGTGCCACCAAAGATAAATCATAGAATCTCCATAGATATAAAGAAATTCAGGTAAGAAGTGATTATGACACACAAAGGATCCTCGATCTCCCACTGTCATGTTAAACCAGAAACAGAAACAATATTCAGGTGGAAAGCAAAGAAAAATATGAAGGTCATAAGAGTTGCAAAACTGATGACATAATAAAAGTAGAATTTTAAATCTCCAGGGTTTTTTTTTTTTTTTTTTTTTTTTGCTACATTTTCTAGCCTACACTCAAATGGATGGCCAGGTCCTAAGCTGAGATTGTTCTGCTGAGGAACCTCCACATGGCCTTTTTGATGTCTTTGTTTCTCAGGCTATAGATGAAGGGGTTTAGCATGGGGGTGACCACAGTGTAAACCACTGAGGCTGCTACATCCTTCCTTGGAGAAAGGGAGATGGCTGAGCTGAGATATACCCCCAGGGCTGTTCCATAAAACAAGCATACCACTACCAGGTGAGAGCCACAGGTGGAAAAGGCTTTATACATCCCACTTGATGAGGGGACTCTCAGAATGGAGACAAGAATTTTATAGTAAGAGAAAAAGATTCCTGAGGTAGGGAGAAAACCAGAGATGGCAACGATAATATAGCTGACTATATTATTCATGAAAGTATCAGAACAGCCAAGGTTGAGCAGCTGAGAAGGGTCACAGAAGAAACTAGAAATTTCTATATCCTTGAAGCAGGTAAGTTGTAACACAATCACATTATGCATCTGGGAATCCAAAAGGCTAACAAAAAAAGACACCAAAATGAAGATGCAACAGGTGCGTGGGTTCATGATGATTGTATAATGCAGTGGGTGACAGATGGCCACAAACCTGTCATAAGCCATCACAGACAGAAGCATACTATCCATACACCCAAAAAGGATAAAAATAGACATCTGTGTCAGGCAGCCCCCATAGGAGATGACTCTGCTGTGAGTTTGGATGTCCACAATCATCTTGGGAACAGTGGTAGAGATGAAACTGATGTCAGCCAAAGACAGGTTGGAGAGGAAGAAGTACATGGGGGTGTGGAGGTGGAGGTCAGAGGTGACGGCTAATATGATGAGCAGGTTCCCCAGCACGGTGACCAGGTACATGGACAGAAACAGGACACAGAGCAAAGGCTGCAGTTCTGCATCATCTGAGAGGCCCAGGAGGAAGAATTCTGAGACACTTGTTAGATTTCCATTTCTATGTAGCTTGGACACCTCTGGAAAAAGAAAAGAGGTCTGGAAACAAAGGACATAAGTAAATGGGCATTGAGCGCTGTGCCCATACTTTGGATTCAAACAATTCATTTTAAGATTATACATCCCAGTATCTTCAGCAATATTTCTCAGTGTGACAAATTCTACCTGCTTAGAAATGTTTTCTCCTTAGTTTCTATGTTATTCATCTCTGCCTATACACCCTTACTTTATAAAACTTCATGGAAAAATGAAAGGGAACAAGAATATTAGAGTTAAAGCATCCATGGTCTCAGTTAAATATAGCCAACTTCTTTAGATATAATGTAGAAGGAGAAATTCTCTTCCCCTCTAATAAAATATAAAATTTGATCTAAAGAAATTAAGACATGCATATTTATACAAATCTTAATTCAGTCAAAAACAATTCTAGATATTTTCCTCATTTTCAATATTGACAAATCTATGAAATGCAGAACTAGGTCCTCCTGATTCTTAATTTAAAATGAATGTTAAAATGAGAACACATTTTATATGATATTCAGAGTTTTATCATTCTTTGTTTTCTACCTTCCCTTCTTCATGAAATAAGTCATTACTCAAACATCAGAGGGGTCTTTTAAAGCTTTTAGTATATTCTTCATATCTTTGACTTTAGTGGAATTCAAATTTTGATCAGTATGGCTTAATTAAATGCAGGATCATGATGCATTGATGACTACAAAGGTGGTATTACTGTACAGAACAATGTTAATGATTAAATGGTAATAAAATTTAAGAAACTCTCTTGAAATTTTGATTCATGATGATGTATGGCAAAAACCATCCCAACATTGTAATCATGCTCCAATTAAAATAAATTATTTTTTTAACAGACATAATATTCTCCAGATCATTCCATGTTGTCACAAATGGCAGGATTTCCTTGTTTTTATGGCTGAGTAATATCCCATTATTTATATAAACACACAACATTTTTTACCTATTCAACAGTCAATAAACACATTTTCACTATTTAAAATAAATGACGATGACAAGGGAATGTAAATATCTATTAGAAGTTCTGATTTGAGTTCTTGGGCACCTAACCTGAAGTGGGTTGCTAGATCCTATGGTAGTTCTATTTCAATTAGATGCAGCTTTTAATTTTTTTAAGGAACCTCCATTCTGTTTTCTGTAATGGCTGTATCATTATTCATTCCCACTAACCAAGTACAAGTGTTCCCATAACAGTGAGCAGGGATCTAGGAGTCTCTGCCAGGACTGACAGGGAAGTTAGTGACATGATGGTTTGGGGTGGCAGAGGCATTGCCCACATACCTAGCATCTGGAATCAGTCTGTCCAAAATGACTGACTTCAAACATGATTTTATCATTCTTTAATTCATGATCTGGTTGCTGTTGTTTAGTCCCTAAGTTGTGTCTGACTCTTTGTGACACCAAGGACTGTAGCCCGCCAGGCTCCTCTGTCCATGGGATTTCCCAGGCACGAACACTGGGGTGGGTTGCCATTTCCTTCTGCAGGGGATCTTTATGACCCAGGGATCAAACTTAAGTCTCCTGTATTGGCAGGCAGATCCTTCACCACTTGAGCCACCAGGGAAGCCCCAAGAACTGGCACATGTTATATAAAATGTTTCACTTCTTTCCTCTTATTAAAATAATAGTAATGTTATGTACATATCATTGGGGAGAAATTATGCACATATAATCAAGAAGGAAATACAAAATGTATACGTCAGAGCCCGACACTTAGGCCTTCAATACCAGGACAGGATGGTATGGCTCATGTCATCCTCATCATGCTTGTCCTCATCCTCATCACTGATCCCATGATGAACTGAAGAGGTAGAGGGGAGGGGGACAGAGGATAAGATGGTTGGATGGCATCATCGACTCAATGGACATGAGTTTGAGCAAACTCCAGGAGATGGTGAAGGACAGGGAAGCCTGGTGCTGCAGTCCATGGGGTTGGAAAGAGTCAGACATGACTGAGTGACTGAACCACAACTGAACAAGGGGAAAGTTTACAGAGGTGCACTTGCTTCTCTATTGGGAGGGATGCCAGCCAGAGCCAGTGAGGGTGAAAGCAGAACTCTGAACGAAAGTTCTCACAGCTCAACCAAAACAAAGAATGTGAACTTCAAAGCACTCTATTCCAAACCCATGTGGATTGCTCCCAACACCTCTTCACCATTCCTGTATCCCTAGCACTTACTAGGTTGGCTGTATCTCTGCTGGAGCATGACCAAGGACCACAGACTCACTGCCTCTCTCCTGCCTGGTGTGTGATGAAGTCTCAGGGTCCCTCCTCAGGATGGGCAGGAAAACAGACTCAGCCTGGACATTCTGATGTAGGTTCCTACAAAGGATGGAGACATAGGTGTGGATTCACAATATTAGAACAGCCAAAATAATGAGCTTGGAGGCATTGGCCAATTATTTACAATGGCATGACCTTAGAGCTCAACACCCAAAGCTCATCATTAGCCACTTGGTCCATGTTGTCCTCATCTCTGGGGACTTGTTAATATTAAAAGAACAGGAAAAGGAGAAGAGTGAATGTCCTGGGAAGGGTCTGGGTCCCTTTTCATCTCAGGAGGAAATATCACATACTCTTGCTTCTTACTTCCAAGCTGCAGGATCTTAATGTAACATCAGACCTTTTTTTCTCAATTTACCACTCAATGTGTGTTTTTGATATGTTGAAATTCATTGTATCAATCTTGAAATCTTTGCAGCATGAGGTCTAGACCAACGATGTGATACACTATCCATTTTCAGAGTTTTCCATTTTTCACAGGACCGGAAAAGGACATTTCTCATCCAACTGCAAAGAAGGGCAATACCAAAGATTGTCCAAACCACTGCACATTTTGTGCTCACTTACACACACTAGTAAGGTAATGCTCAAAATCCTTCAAGCTAAACTTCAACACTATGTGAACCAAGAACTTCCAGATGGACAAGCTGGATTTAGAAAAGGCAGAGGAAACAGAGATCAAGTAGTCATAGAAAAAGCAAGGGAATTCCAGAAAACTATCTACTTCTTCTTCATTGAGTATGCTAGAGTCATTGACTGTGTGGATCACAACAAACTGTGGAAAATTCTTAGAGAGATAGGAATACCAGACCACCTTCCCTTCCTCCTGAGAAATCTGTATGCAGGTCAAGAAGTAACAGAACTGGACATAGAACAAAGGACTGGTTCCAAATTGCTAAAGGAGTACATCAAAGCTATATATTGTCACCCTGCTTATTTGACTTATATGCAGAGTATACTGTATGAAATGCCAGGCTGGATAAAGCACAAGCTGGAATCAAGATTGCAGGGAGGAGTATCAATAACCTCAGATATGCAGATGACACCACCTTATGGCAGAAAGCAAAGAGGAACTAAAGAGCCTCTTGATGAAAGTGAAAGAGGAGAGTGAAAAAGCTGGCTTAAACTCAACATTCAAAAAACAAAGATCATGGCTTCTGGTCCCATCACTTCATGGCAAATAGATGGGGAAACAATGGAAATAGTGAGAGGCTTTATTTTCTTGGGCTCTAAAATCACTGCAGATGGTGACTGAAGCCATGAAATTAAAAGATGCTTGCTCTTTGGAAGAAGAGCTGTGACAAACCTAGACATCATTTTAAAAGCAGAGACATACTTTGGTGACAAAGGTCCATCTAGTCAAAGCTACAGTTTTTCCAGTGGTAATGTATGTGTGTGAAAGTTGGACTATAAAGAAAGCTGAGCACCAAAGAATTGATGCTTCTGAACTGTGGTGTTGGAGAAGACTCTTGAGAGTCCCTTGCACAGCCAGGATATCAAACAAGTCAATGCTAAAGGAAATCAGTCCTGAATATTCTTTGGAAGGACTAATGCTGAAGCTGAAGCTCCAATACTTTGGCCACCTAATGTGAAAACCTGACTCATTGAAAAAGTCCCTGAGGCTGGAAAAGATCAAAGGCAGGAGGAGAAGGGGACGACAGAGAATAAGATGGTTGGATGGCATCACCGACTCGATCAACATAAGTTTGAGCAAGCTCTGGGAGTTGGTGATGAACAGGCCTGGCATACTGTAGTCCAAGGCATCGCAAAGAGTCAGACACAACTGAGCAACTGAACTAAACTAAACTGAAACTGGGAGTTCGTTTAAAAGATATTGAAAGGCTAACAGGCAAAAAAATAACAAAGCAGTAACATAGCATTTATGAGCGAAGAAAGATGTTACTCCACCAAGGGCTTGAGGAGTATGAAATGAAGAGCTGAGCATTTACGGCAAAGAGAATTTACTGACCACTATTGAATGTAGGTAAGTTAGAAAATGGAACAAACATTTCAAGAGCCACACCCCAAAGCAGTGTATATAAGTGTGAGTTTGGAGTAGAGACAATAGTTTTATAAACAGCACATAGGCTATGGAGACCAAATTCTATGGTGTAGAGAGGCTATATGTGAAGAATCATTATCAGCAATAATGGGGAAAACACACTGCCTGTTGGCCTTCTCAGTAGTAAAGAAACTGCCTTCCAATTTAAGAGATGTGGGTTCCATCCTTGGGTCAGGAAGACCCCCTGGAGAAAGAAATGGCAACTCCAGTATTTTTGCCTGGAAAATATCATGGACAGAGGAGCCTGGCAGACTACGGTTCACGGGGTCGCTAAAGAGTCAGACTCAACTTACTGACTGAGTATGCACACAGGCACATTGCCTGTTACTACAGCAGGCTCTTCATATTTTCCCCCATGAGTTCAGATCTCTTTAGGATCTGGGACATTTGTCCATGAGGAGTTAGGACACATGACATAAAGGTCACATTTGACTGAAAGATTTGGCTTAGATCAGAAGTTCAAACCTTGGCCACATGCTAAAACCAGCCTCAGTGTGTTTAAAAACCCTCATGCTGGGACCTCCCTGGTGCTCCAGTGGATTAGGTTCCACCTTTCAATGCAGGAGGCATGAATTCAACCCTTGGTCTTGGACTTAAGACCCCACATGCTGCATGGTATGACCAAAAATAAAAATAAGTAATTTTTTTAAATCTTCAGTTTAGGACACCCTAAGTCTAACATTGTGAAGGAATTATCCTCCTTTAAAATAAGTAAATAAATTTAAAAATAAATAAATAAGAATAAAATAAATAGACTCTTTGGCAGTGAGACTCAGTTGTCAGTTTATTTTTTAGTTTATTTTATTGTAGTATAGTTGATTCACAATGTTGCAAAACAGTGAGTATTTTTAAGCCTCCCAGATGATTTTGAGAAAAGCCAAGGCTGAGAAGCAGTGACATGTATCCTAACACAGTGTGTTCATGTGTGCTCAGTCACTACAGTCATGTCCAACTCTCTGTGACCCCATGGACCATGGCCCACCAGGCTCCTCCATCCATGGGATTCTCCAGGCAAGAATACTGGAGTGGGTTGCCATTTCCTTCTCCAGTGATAAAGTATGAAGGGAGTGAAATGAGGGAAGTGAAGTCGCTCAGTTGTGTCCGACTCTTTGCGACCCCATGGACTGCAGCCCACCAGGCTCCCCCGTCCATGGGATTTTCCAGACAAGAGTACTGGAGTGGTTTGCCATTGCCTCCTCCACATAGACTGCATACACAGATTTAAAACATAGTAATCTGTAAAAATGGAGTTGTTCATTTTTCTAGTATGTGGGTCACCACGATAAATGAGAGACTCCTCCTTAAATACAATAAGATTCAGTTATGCAGTATTTTTGACATCTACAGAATCCCAGAAGACCCGTCCAGCCCCATCAAAACATATCTAAAAAGCAATATTCAGGTATAAAACAAGGAGAGGCAAGAAGGCCCTAAGGGCTACAAATGATGTCATCAGAGAGATAGAATTTTCAGATCCAGGTGTTAATTTTGCTACATTTTCCAACCCACACTCCAAATGGAGGTTAGATTGTTTTGTTGAGGAATCTGCACAAGGCCCTTTTGATGTCTTGGTTCCTCAGGCTGTAGATGAAGGGGTTCAGCATGGGGGTGACCACAGTGTAGATAACTGAGGCCAGTGAATCCTTCCTGGGAGACTGTGAGATGGCTGAGCTGAGGTACATACCAAGGCCTGTTCCATAATATAAGCAAACAACTGTCAGGTGAGAGCCACAGGTAGAGAATGCTTTATACCTCCCACCTGATGATGGGACTCTCAAAATGGAGGAAATAATTTTGTAATAAGAGAAAAAGATCCCTGAGACAAGGACAAAAGCAAAAATGGCACCAGAAAAATACAGGATTATATTATTGGTGAAAGTGTCAGAACAGGCAAGCTTAAGGAACAGAGAAGGGTCACAGAAGTAATTATAAATTTCTACATCTTTGAAGCAGGTAAGTTGTAGAACAATCAAATTGTGTACCTGGGAGTCCATAAGGCTACCAAAAAA
The DNA here is from genome assembly GCF_055505025.1 of Bos grunniens. NCBI lineage: Eukaryota > Metazoa > Chordata > Mammalia > Artiodactyla > Bovidae > Bos > Bos grunniens. The sequence goes on from NC_141171.1 coordinate 14,029,823, forward strand.
AGACACAAAAACTAAAGAGAAACAGAGGTGTGGGTTCATGATGACTGGGTAGTGCAGTGGGTGACAGATGGCCACAAACCTGTCATAGGCCATCATAGACAGCAGCATACCATCCATACATCCAAAAAGGATTAAAAAAGACATCTGTGTCAGGCAGCCCCCATAGGAGATGACTCTGCTGTGAGTTAGGATGTTCACAATCATCTTGGGGACTGTGGTGGAAACGAAACCAATGTCAGCCAAGGACAGGTTGGAGAGGAAGAAGTACATGGGGGTGTGGAGGTGGGGGTCAGAGGTGACAGCCAGGATGATGAGCAGGTTCCCCAGCATGGTGACCAGGTACATGTACAGAAACAGGACACAGAGCAAAGGCTGCAGTTCTGCATCATCTGAGAGGCCCAGGAGGAAGAATTCTGAGACACTGGTTAGATTCTGTGTTAGATTTTGTGGTTGTATGTACCTTGGACACCTTTAAAAAAGAAACGAGATTTGGAAGAAAGAAAACAAGTAAATGACATGCAGTACTGTGTCCATATTTTGGATTCAAGCAATTCATTTCTAAGATCATACACCCCATTTCCTTCAGCAATATTTCTCAGTGTGACAAATACTATCTGCTTAGAATTCTTTCTTCATTGGTTTCTGTGTTATTCACATCTGTCTATGCACTCTTTATAAAACTTCACTGAAAAGTGAAAGAAATAAGAACGTCAGAGGTAATATATTCATGACCTCAGTTAAATACAGCCTACTTCTTTAGAGATGATAAGAGACTCCCTTATAGAATAAGAGATCCCCTTCCCAGTCTAAGAAATATATAATAATTCAAATATAAAAAAATTAAGTCATTTATAAAGATCTTATTTTCTCAAATACAATTCTAGATATTTCTCTCACTTTTCTATTTACAAATCTCTATGAAATTCAAGACTATGTCACCTGGATTCTAAATCAAAGATGAATGTTCATAATTGGAAACATTTTTTTGATCTTCAGAGTTTTATTCACCCTTTGTTTTTCTGTCTTCCTTCCTTCATGAAATAGAGATTACTCAAATATCAGAGCTGTCTTTCAGAAGTCATTTAGTATATACTCCATATCTTTGACTTTGGTGGACTTGAAATTCTAATCAACTTTGTTTAATTAAGAGGACAAGATCTAATGTGTTGGTGACTACATAGATAATGTTCATGTGCACAGTATTTTCAATGATTAAATGATAATGAAATTTAAGTAACCCTCTTGAAATTTTTTATCTTATACAGGATTATTTGTTTCGAACCATCTCAGTAAAATGTCTGAAGTATGAGACCACTTTACATTTCTTGAACTCTGTTCTGTACTGACAGGATAATACTACTTCATTGTTTTTCTTTTTTTCAGTTTATTGACGTGATTGACAAAATGGCGTATATTTGGGTGGGTTGTGTGAGATGAAACGTTTTAAAGATATACAAAAGGATGATTTAAATACATATACACACAGGGAATGATTACCACAGTCAAGTTAATTAATATATCTGTCACCTCGCATAGTTTCTTTGCATGTGTGTATGTGTGTGTGTGTGTGTGTGTTAACAGGTAAGCCAACCTCTCTTAGCAAATCTCAACAACACAGTGCAGAATTATTAGCTATAATCAATTATAGCTAATAATTCTGCACTGTGTACATTAGATCCACAGAACTTACTCATTTTATAACTGAAAGTTTATACCCTTTGACCAACATCTCCCCACTTTCTCCACCACCAATCCTCACAACTACAGTTTAAACTATAGTGCTAAGAGCTTGATATTCTTCGCTTCCATACATAAGTGAGATCATACAGTATTTGACTATGTCTGGTGTATATATTTTAATGTGCAAATATTTCTTAGGTCCATCCATGTTGTCACAAATGGCAAGATTTCCTTGTTTTTATGGCTAAATAATAGCCCATCATTTATATATACACAGCATATTTTCTTTATTCATCTGTCAATAGACACATATCCACATTTCACTATTTAAAATAATATCATAAGGGAGGAGCTAAGATGGCGGAGGAGTAGGACGGGGAGAACACTTTCTCCCCCACAAATTCATCAAAAGAACATTTAAAAGCCGAGTAAATTCCACAAAACAACTTCTGAATGCCGGCAGAGGACATCAGGCACCCAGAAAAGCAACCCAAGTCTTCGAAAGGAGGTAGGAAAAAATATAAAAGACAAAAAAAGGGACAAAAGAGAGAGGGATGGAGTTCCGTCCCGGGAAGGGAATCTTAAAAAGAAGTTTCCAAACACCAGGAAACCTTCTAACTGCTGAATCTGTGCCGAGCCTTGGAAGCACAGAGGGCAACATAACAGGGAGGAAAAATAAATAAACAATTAAAACCTGCACATTGCAAGCCCTATGGTAACTCCCCCAGCGGAGAAGCAGCGCAGACACCTGCATCCACCATTAGCAAGCGGGGGCTGGGCAGTGAGGCGCGGCGTGGGCTGCATCGCAAGAATCTGGCCTGAATACCCCGAGCCCTATCTGAGTGAAATAATTTGGACTAGCAAACCAGACTGTGGGATATCTACCACGCGAAAAGCCAGCCCTAACCTATGACACCGCTAGGCCCGCCCACGGAACAAAGGACTGAACAGAGATAGCCGGCAGCAGACCATCCCCCTCCGGTGATAGGCAGCCAGAGCCAGAAGGGGACAATCGCAGCCCCAGAGAGACATTATCTATAAAACTGTAAACAGGCTTCTTTGCTAACTAAAACTTCTTGGGGGTCTGGACGGTCAACATCTGCCTGAGAAGGTGTGCGGGTGCACATCTAGATAAACGAGCGGTGGGGAGGCGATAAGTCGCAGCAATCGCGCTTGCTAAACACCTCATCACCTGAGCTGCTCGGATCTGGGAAGAGCACAAAACGCATGCCCAACTGAGAGTCTGTGCCTCTGAGAACTACCCGAGTGCCTGAACCTGAGCGGCTTGGACCTGGGAAGTACAGGCAGCCCAGGGCCAGCCACAGATGGTTCCAGGCGGAGCAACCTAGAGCCTGAGCAGCGTGGGCAGAGAGGCTACACGTGCCGTGAACGGTGGGGGGGTGGGGGGGTGGGGGGGTGGGGGGGGCGGGGGTGGACCCAGTGTGGCTGAGGTACTGAGAGCACACGCCAGTGTTATTTGTTTGCAACATCCCTCCCTACCTCCCCACAGCGCGACTGAACAAGTGAGCCTTAAAAAAAAAAAAAGTGTCCTCCACCGTCCTCTTTGCGTCAGGGTGGAAACCAGACACTGAAGAGACCAGCAAACAGAAGCTATAACAGAGGGAACCGCCTTGGAAGCTACAGGCAATAGATTAAAACCCTGTGGTTACAACCAACTACATAGGAAGGGGCCTATAGATCTTGAGAAATATAAGTCGGACCAAGGAACTAGCCAAAATGAACTGAACCCACAACACTCACAACAAAACCGGAGAAAGTCCTAGATATATTTTTACTATTTGTATGATCATTCTTTCATTTTTTTAAATTATTTTTTTTTAATTTTTAAAGAAAATTTTTAAGTCATCTATTATTCCTTTAATTCCCACTTTTATAACCGAATACTTTGCAAAAAAAAAAAAAAGACCGTATTTATTTTTAAAGCAAACTTCATATATGTATATATTTTATAATTTTTTGACCTTTTTTTTCCCTTCTTTTCTTTAACATTGTATTTTTGAAATTTCAAACTCTACTCTAGATTTTTAATTTATGCTTTTTCATATTTGTTATCAACTTTGTACCTGTATTTTTTTTATAATTTATGCAACTTTGTTTGTTCTTGTTTGGTTTTTTTTTCTCTCTCTTTCTTTTTCTTCTTCTTTTTTTAACATTGTATTTTTGAAATTCCAAACTCTACTCTAGATTTTTAACTTTTGCTTTTTGTATTAGTTATCAATCTTGTACCTATATTTTCTTTATAATTTTCGTGACCTTGTTTGTTTTTGTTTGTTAGTGTTTTCTCTCTTTCTTTTCCTTCTTCTTTTCTTTAACATCGTATTTTTGAAATCCCATACTCTACTCTAGATTTTTAATTTTTGCTTTTATGTATTTGTTACCAAGTTTGTACCTTTAATAACCCAAACTTCAGTACCCATTTTTCACTAGGGAGCGAGATTACCGGCTTAACTGCTCTCTCTCCCTTTGGACTCTCCTTTTTCTCCACCAGGTCGCCTGTGTCTCCTCCCTAACCCCTCTCTACTCTACCCAACTCTGTGAATTTCTGTGTGTTCCAGACGGTGGAGAACACTTAGGGAACTGATTACTAGCTGGGTCTGTCTCCCTCCTTTTCATTCCCCCCATTTATCCTCCTGGCCACCTCTGCCACCTTCCTCCTTCTTCTCTTCTCTGTATAACTCCGTGAACAACTCTGAGCGGGCCAGTTGTGGAGTGCACATAAAGAAGAGATTACTGAATAGCCCACTCTCTCCTCTATTGATTCCACCTCATCTCATTCGGGTCACCTCTAACTCCCTCCTCCCTCTTCTCTTCTCCATATAACGCTGTAAACCTCTCTGGGTGAAACAAGTTTCAGGGTAAGACATACCAAGCAAATTCTCCAGCAGCAAGGAACACAGCCCTGAGCTCCAAGATACAGGCAGCCCAAAGTCACCCCAAAACCATAGACATCCCATAACTCATTACTGGACATTTCATTGCACTCCAGAGAGAAGAAATACAGCTCCACCCACCAGAACACCGACACAAGCTTCCCTAACCAAGAAACCTTGACAAGCCTCCTGTACAAACCCACATAGAGCAAGGAAACGCCACAATAAAGAGAACTCCACAAACTGCCAGAATACAAAAAGGACACCCCAAACTCAGCAATTTAAACAAGATGAAGAGACAGAGGAATACCCAGCAGATAAAGGAACAGGATAAACGCCCACCAAACCAAACAAAAGAGGAAGAGATAGGGAATCTACCTGATAAAGAATTCCGAATAATGATAGTGAAATTGATCCAAAATCTTGAAATCAAAGTGGAATCACAGATAAATAGCTTGGAGACAAAGATTGAGAAGATGCAAGAAAGGTTTAACAAGGACCTAGAAGAAATAAAAGAGAGTTAATATATAATGAATAATGCAATAAATGAAATTAAAAACACTCTGGAGGCAACAAATAGTAGAATAACAGAGGCAGAAGATAGGATTAGTGAATTGGAAGATAGAATGGTAGAAATAAATGAATCAGAGAGGATAAAAGAAAAACGAATTAAAAGAAATGAGGACAATCTCAGAGACCTCCAGGACAATATTAAACGCTACAACATTCGAATCATAGGGGTCCCAGAAGAAGAAGACAAAAAGAAAGACCATGAGAAAATACTTGAGGAGATAATAGTTGAAAACTTCCCTAAACTGGGGAAGGAAATAATCACCCAAGTCCAAGAAACCCAGAGAGTCCCAAACAGGATAAACCCAAGGCGAAACACCCGAAGACACATATTAATCAAATTAACAAAGATCAAACACAAAGAACAAATATTAAAAGCAGCAAGGGCAAAACAACAAATAACACACAAGGGAATTCCCATAAGGATAACAGCTGATCTTTCAATAGAAACTCTTCAAGCCAGGAGGGAATGGCAAGACATACTTAAAGTGATGAAAGAAAATAACCTACAGCCCAGATTCTTGTACCCAGCAAGGATCTCATTCAAATATGAAGGAGAAATCAAAAGCTTTACAGACAAGCAAAAGCTGAGAGAATTCAGCACCACCAAACCAGCTCTCCAACAAATACTAAAGGATATTCTCTAGACAGGAAACACAAAAATGGTGTATAAACTCGAACCCAAAACAATAAAGTAAATGGCAACGGGATCATACTTATCAATAACTACCTTAAACGTAAATGGGTTGAATGCCCCAACCAAAAGACAAAGACTGGCTGAATGGATACAAAAACAAGACCCCTACATATGTTGTCTACAAGAGACCCACCTCAAAACAGGGGACACATACAGACTGAAAATGAAGGGCTGGAAAAAGATTTTCCATGCAAATAGGGACCAAAAGAAAGCAGGAGTAGCAATACTTATATCAGATAAAATAGACTTTAAAACAAAGGCTGTGAAAAGAGACAAAGATGGTCACTACCTAATGATCAAAGGATCAATCCAAGAAGAAGATATAACAATTATAAATATATATGTACCCAACACGGAAGCACCACAACATGTAAGACAAATGCTAACAAGTATGAAAGGAGGAATTAACAATAACACAATAATAGTGGGAGACTTTAATACCCCACTCACACCTATGGATAGATCAACTAAACAGAAAATTAACAAGGAAACACAAACGTTAAATGATACAATAGACCAGTTAGACCTAATTGATATCTATAGGACATTTCATCCCCAATCAATGAATTTCACCTTTTTCTCAAGTGCACATGGAACCTTCTCCAGGATAGATCACATCCTGGGCCATAAATCTAGCCTTGGAAAATTCAAAAAAATAGAAATCATTCCAAGCATCTTTTCTGACCACAATGCGGTAAGATTAGATCTCAATTACAGGAGAAAAACTATTTGAAATGCCAACAATTGGAGGCTGAACAACACGGTGCTGAATAACCAACAAATCAAAGAAGAAATCAAAAAAGAAATCAAAATTTGCATAGAAATGAATGAAAATGAAAACACAACAACCCAGAACCTGTGGGACACTTTAAAAGCAGTCCTAAGGGGAAAGTTCATAGCAATACAGGCATACCTCAAGAAACAAGAAAAAATTCAAATACATAACCTAACCCTACACCTAAAGCAACTAGAAAATGAAGAAATGAAGAACCCCAGGGTTAGTAGAAGGAAAGAAATCTTAAAAATTAGAGCAGAAATAAATGCAAAAGAAACAAAAGAGACCATAGCAAAAATCAACAAAGCCAAAAGCTGGTTCTTTGAAAGGATAAATAAAATGGACAAACCATTAGCCAGACTCATCAAGAAACAAAGGGAGAAGAATCAAATCAATAAAATTAGAAGTGAAAATGGAGAGATCACAAAAGACAACACAGAAATACAAAGAATCATAAGAGACTACTACCAACAATTATATGCCAATAAAATGGACAACGTGGAAGAAATGGACAAATTCTTAGAAAAGTACAACTTTCCAAAACTGGACCAGGAAGAACTAGAAAATCTTAACAGACCCATCACAAGCATGGAAATTGAAACTGTAATCAAAAATCTTCCAGCAAACAAAAGCCCAGGTCCAGACGGCTTCACAGCTGAATTCTACCAAAAATTTAGAGAAGAGCTAACACCTATCCTGCTCAAACTCTTCCAGAAAATTGCAGAGGAAGGTAAACTTCCAAACTCATTCTATGAGGCCACCATCACCCTAATACCAAAACCTGACAAAGATCCCACAAAAAAAGAAAACTACAGGCCAATATCACTGATGAACATAGATGCAAAAATCCTTAACAAAATTCTAGCAATCAGAATCCAACAACACATTAAAAAGATCATACACCATGACCAAGTGGGCTTTATCCCAGGGATGCAAGGATTCTTCAATATCCGCAAATCAATCAATGTAATACACCACATTAACAAATTGAAAAATAAAAACCGTATGATTATCTCAATAGATGGAGAGAAAGCCTTTGACAAAATTCAACATCCATTTATGATAAAAACTCTCCAGAAAGCAGGAATAGAAGGAACATACCTCAACATAATAAAAGCTATATATGACAAACCCACAGCAAACATTATCCTCAATGGTGAAAAATTGAAAGCATTTCCCCTAAAGTCAGGAACAAGACAAGGGTGTCCACTTTCACCATTACTATTCAACATAGTTTTGGAAGTTGTGGCCACAGCAATCAGAGCAGAAAAAGAAATAAAAGGAATCCAAATTGGAAAAGAAGAAGTAAAACTCTCACTATTTGCAGATGACATGATCCTCTACGTAGAAAACCCTAAAGACTCCACCAGAAAATTACTAGAACTAATCAATGATTATAGTAAAGTTGCAGGATATAAAATCAACACACAGAAATCCCTTGCATTCCTATACACTAATAATGAGAAAACAGAAAGAGAAATTAAGGAAACAATTCCATTCACCATTGCAATGGAAAGAATAAAATACTTAGGAATATATCTACCTAAAGAAACTAAAGACCTGTATACAGAAAACTATAAAACACTGGTGAAAGAAATCAAAGAGGACACTAACAGATGGAGAAATATACCATGTTCATGGATTGGAAGAATCAATATAGTGAAAATGAGTATACTACCCAAAGCAATTTACAGATTCAATGCAATCCCTATCAAGCTACCATCGGTATTCTTCACAGAGCTAGAACAAATAATTTCACAATTTGTATGGAAATACAAAAAACCTCGAATAGCCAAAGCTATCTTGAGAAAGAAGAATGGAACTGGAGAAATCAACCTACCTGACTTCAGGCTCTATTACAAAGCCACAGTCATCAAGACAGTATGGTACTGGCACAAAGACAGAAATATTGATCAATGGAACAAAATAGAAAGCCCAGAGATAAATCCACACACCTATGGACACCTTATCTTTGACAAAGGAGGCAAGAATATACAGTGGATTAAAGACAATCTCTTTAACAAGTAGTGCTGGGAAAACTGGTCAACCACTTGTAAAAGAATGAAACTAGAACACTTTCTAACACCATACACAAAAATAAACTCAAAATGGATTAAAGATTTCAACATAAGACCAGAAACTATAAAACTCCTAGAGGAGAACATAGGCAAAACACTATCTGACATACATCACAGCAGGATCCTCTATAACCCACCTCCCAGAATATTGGAAGTAAAAGCAAAAATAAACAAATGGGACCTAATTAAACTTAAAAGCTTCTGCACAATAAAGGAAACTATCAGCAAGGTGAAAAGACAGCCTTCAGAATGGGAGAAAATAATAGCAAATGAAGCAACTGACAAACAACTAATCTCAAAAATATACAAGCAACTCCTACAGCTCAACTCCAGAAAAATAAATAACCCAATCAAAAAATGGGCCAAAGAACTAAATAGACATTTCTCCAAAGAAGACATACAGATGGCTAACAAACACATGAAAAGATGCTCATCATCAATCATTATCAGAGAAATGCACATCAAGACCACTATGAGGTACCATTTCATGCCACTCAGAATGGCTGCGATCCAAAAGTCTACAAGCAATAAATGCTGGAGAGGGTGTGGAGAAAAGGGAACCCTCTTACACTGTTGGTGGAAATGCAAACTAGTACAGCCACCATGGAGAACAGTGTGGAGATTCCTTAAAAAACTGGAAATAGAACTGCCTTATGATCCAGCAATCCCACTGCTGGGCATACACACTGAGGAAACCAGAATTGAAAGAGACACGTGTACCCCAATGTTCATTGCAGCACTGTTTATAATAGCCAGGACATGGAAGCAACCTAGATGCCCATCAGCAGATGAATGGATAAGAAAGCTGTGGTACATATACACAATGGAGTATTACTCAGCCATTAAGAAGAATACATTTGAATCAGTTCTAATGAGATGGATGAAACTGGAACCTATTATACAGAGTGAAGTAAGCCAGAAAGAAAAACACCAATACAGTATACTAACGCATATATATGGAATTTAGAAAGATGGTAACAATAACCCTGTGTACGAGACAGCAAAAGAGACAGTGATGTATAGATCAGTCTTATGGACTCTGTGGGAGAGGGAGAGGGTGGGGATATTTGGGAGAATGGCACTGAAACATGTATAATATCATGTATGAAATGAGTCGTCAGTCCAGGTTCGATACATGATGCTGGATGCTCGGGGCTGGTGCACTGGGACGACCCAGAGGGAGGGTATGTGGAGGGAGGAGGGAGGAGGGTTCAGGATGGGGAACAGAGGTATACCTGTGGCGGATTCATTTCGATATTTGGCAAAACTAATACAGTATTGTAAAGTTAAAAAATAAAATAAAAAATAAATAAATTAAATTAAATTTAAAAAAATAAAATAATATCATAAGCACAAGGGAACGCATATATGTCTTAAAGCTTTTGAGGTCATTTTATTAGCACGTACTCTGAAGTGCAGTTACTGGGTCCTGTGGTAGTTCTATTTTAGTTCATTGCAGTTTTTTCTTTTTTAGGCCACCTCCATTCTGTTTTTCTAGTGTCTATAAATATTCATTCCCACCAACCAAGTACAAAGATTCACTTACCTCCATATCCTCAGCAACATTTGTGTTTTTTTTTAATATAATACCCATCCTAACAGATATAAGATGATATTTAATTTACATTTGTCCTTGCATGTCTTCATATTAAGTGATGTTGAGTGCCTTTTACCTGGTGATCTTGTTCTCCTGATCATAAACTCTCTTATTTATAGTTGAGGAGTTTCAGGGGAGGTTTCACAGCCAGGTCAGAACTCAACCTACTTATCGCGACGCAACAAATTTCCATGTCAATCCTTCCTGATTCAGGGATTGCAATTCTTACACTTCTGCCTTTAAAAGGTAATTCTGGTTCATTATTTTGGTATTCAAACTATAATTTATTTGTTTAAAAGATCAAAATAGAATAATGAAAACACATCTGGGCAGTTTCGTTATCCATGAAATTATTATAGTAATTGAACCTACCAAATAGGACTATTGCAAGAACTTTTAAAGAAAAATCATTAATGTTGCTTAGACCAGTGGTTTTCAGATCCAGTTGATCTATTATTTATATGTGCATATTTTAAAAATACTCAGTTACCCCAGCCTCAGTCTAGAACCAGTTCCAGGATGTCTACATGTGAATTTCTTGGTCTCCCTTCTGTGAAGCTGGGCTTGATAAACGCCACCTTAGAATACTGCACAACACTGAGAAGAAGGTCCATGACTATTATATCTATTAATACTATCATGAATACTTCACCTACTTTGAAAATATGGACATTAATAATATTCGCTTCAGATGTCACATATTATAAAAATTTAAAACATTGAAATTTTCATGGCATCTCAGTTCAATCCCATCTTCTCCATGCACATCCCCGAAAGCAACCAGTGTTGTGAGGTTGATGGATTTGTTTCCTTGTAAATGTTTCCATAATGTCAGTATTCATTTATGTATCCAAAGCCAGCTTTCATAAAATCTTCTCTAAACAGAATACTATCCATATTGCCCCTGAAATGCACTTCTTTACATGACATTTTGGTTCCATCTCTCTGTAAAATACATACAACTACCTCATTTTCCTGACACACATTTTTGCATAAGGAAAGACAACATTTCATCAGTTCATAAATTTACATTTATAGAAAGCAATATAAATTTAACAAATGTAAAATATATCTTTGACATATGTATTAAAGGCAATAATACATACTTTAATATAGTTTATATATAAAGTGAATATTTAATTTATATTATATGTATTATATTTTTATTCATATCAGTTCTGCTAACAACAATCCTATGAAAATTTTTGTACCTCTCTCTATATCAAACAAATGAAGATTTGTATGTAATATGTGAGTGGTAATTAGTCGTTCAAGTTCTAATAATTGATTCATAATCAGTTTTACTAATTAATATTAGTAATTACTAATATTTGTTTCAATGAAAAAATCATTTTTGACAACTGCACTGTCTTTTAATAAGGTATCTTTTGAAAAGATCTTTGAAGTGTGTCTTGTGATAATTTCACGTTAGCTGCACATTTTCATCTTATATAAGAAATCTTGTCAACCTTAGATTTCAAAACTGGACAGCAAAATGCATGGCTAATCATTGAAAACCCTATAATCCTCCATTTTAGGGTCATTATGGCCTCTGTAAACTGCTGTGTCACTTTCATAATTCACAGATACACCCCCTGAACCAAAAGAAGATGAAACCGTTTATCTTCCCTGTCACTTCTGGGACCCAAGTAGATTTGAGAAGAAACTCTTACTAGGTACAGTGGAGGTGACTGAGAACTTTTGTAAGAATGAGCAGACCAGGGTTTGAGTCCTGGGTCTTTCACCCCCTGTAAGTGGAGTATGTGCAAATCTCCACTCTCTGTGTTTCTGTTCCTTCCTGGAAATTCAGTCCAATATTTGCCTCTACAGTGTACATCACACCTAAAGGGAAGTGTGGAACTTAATAAATAATCAATCATTTGTATAAAGAATTTCAATCATTATTGGGACATCATACTCATTAATAAAATAAACTCCCCCCAGTTTAATGACCTTTCATGGGCTCCAAGGCAAAGAGATCAAAGCCTTTCCTGTCTCAAAGCTGGAGTATAGAAAACACAAAATCCTAAAATACATCTTGGCTCATGCATCAAGATGTGCATGTCCTCTTCTTTTCTGACTCTTTTTTCCCATATGTTCATGAAAATTTCTTCAATGACTTCTCAGAGATTGAATGCTGTAGAGGCTATTGAATAGAAAATGATAGGTCCCAAAGAAAGCCCTAGGATACAGGAAAAAACAAGCAATGTTTTAACTTGTCTCTCGTCCTATGGGACATTCTGAAAAGGATGAAAACACTAGCGTGAATGGTCCACTGTGTGGAAGCTATATTGCCAACACATTGTTTCAATGAAAACTGGACGGGTTTATTCAGCACTAAAATGGGTTTTTCACCTTTGTTGCCTCCACTGTGCTACCAAGATATAGGCTCTGAGGAATCAGAAATAAATAAGCCTCAGTCATTTCTCCTCATTATGAAGAATGTACTTGTACCAACAAAAATCACAATAAACTAAACAATAAAATAAGCAAAAATCTCCAGTCAGGGATGTGAGGAAACCATAGCATAAGATGAAGAGACAATTAAATCTGATGACAGGAGAATTAGCCTTATCATTATTAGTAACAAAATTTAAAAAATGTATTTTTCCTTTTCTTCATCCATCATATAGTTATTGCACAGAGGACTACCATTATTTCTTTAGTCCTAATTCAGTGGGTTTGTATCAATGAGGAATCAAGTCTGTTGACAATCCTAAGTCTCACAGATTCTAAGAAATTTCCCTATAACACACTAAGAATTAGTGGAGCATAAAAGATTCAAAATAAAGTTTTTCTTCTCTGAGTCTCATACCCCAAATTTCACTGTTTTCAGACTTTCTGAAAGTTTTCAGCAAAAGTACAGAGATATAGCAACATATACATCTGGAGTATATTATTTTAAACTGTTTTCATTTACCTGAGTAGGAATGGACCACAAGACTCTGATTTTGTATCTGCTTTCATGACTGAGTCAGCTGATCATCAGTGCAGAGGAAAAAGTGGACAGATGAAGTGAAATCCAGAAACAATGTCAACAGAGAGATCTACCCTGGAGTATCAGGTGGCAATCATTTCTCTGGTCTTTGCCTGTGATCTCATATGTTCTTCCTAAAGCTGACACAGCAATAGCTACCTACTGCTCTCCACTGTACCCTCCAGAAAACTCCAAGGGGAAGGGCACAGTGAGCAGGGAATCTCTGCCGGGACTGACAAGGAAGTGGCACGATGGTTTGAGGTGGCAGAGGGACTTCCCTACCTTGCATCTGCAGTCAGTCTGTCTAAAATCATTGGCTTCAAACTTGGTTTTAACATTGTCTAACTCATGGTCTGGTTGCTGTTGTTTAGTCCTTAAGTTGCATCTGACTCTTTGAGACCTCATGAATCGTAGCCTACCAGTCTCCTCTGTCCATGGGATTTCCCAGGCAAGAATACTGGAGTGGGTTGCCATTTCCTTCTCCAGGGAATCTTCTTGACCCATGATTTGAACCCACATCTCCTGCATAGGCAGGTTCTTTACCACTAAGCCACCAGGAAAACCCCTTGAACTGGTTCATGTTACATAAAATATTTCACTTCTCTATTCTAATTAAAATAATAGTAATGTGCGTACATAAATTGGGGAGAAATTATGCAGATGTACTCAAGCAATAAATATAAAACAATTCCAAACCCATGCAGATTGTTCCCAAACTCCCTTCAGCATCATTATCTCCCTCAGCACTTACTGGGCTGGGCTGCATCTCTGCCGGAACATGACCAAGGAGCACAGACTCACTGCCTCTCTCCTGCCTAGTGTGTGATGAAGTCTCAGGGTCCCTCCTCAGGACGGACAGGAAGACAGACTCAGGCTGGACATTCTGTTGTAGGTTCCTACAAAGGATGGAGATAGAGGTGTAGATTCACAACATGAGAACAGGCAAAGCAAAGAGCTGGAGGCACTGGCCAATTATTTACAAGGATATGACCTTAGGGCTCAATGCATAAAGCTCATCATTAGCTAGTTAGTCTATATTATTCCAATCTCTGGGGACTTGTTAATATTAATAGACCAGGAAAGGAGAAAAGTGAATGTCCTAGGATGAGTCTGTGTCCCTCTTCTCCTCAGGAGGAAATTTCCTGTACTCTTGCTCCTTACTTCCAAGTCACAGGATCTTAACATAAAGTCCGATTTTTTCTCATTTTGCCACTCAGTGTGTGGTTTTGAGAGCTGAAAATCCATGTATCAATCATGAAATCTATGCAGCATGAGGTCCATGCCAAGGATGTGTACACTTTCCATTTTCAGAGTTAATCATTGTTTCTAAGGATAACTTGTTTTCATTTCCTTACTTTAGCTCACACTTGATGTGAGGAAATACCCAATGGAATGAAAACCAGAAGTTGAGATCAGTGAGAGCATCTCAGATCCTGCCCACCACACAAGCCTCATGCTCTGTAAAGACTGTGTGCTCCAAGCCATTCAAGGCTCAGGTCCTGCCCATCTGCTTTGTAATATGTCCCCAGATTCACTGCACCAACATGATCTCAACAAAAATTCCCTGGAAACAAACTAGAAATGGGTAGACTTTCCTCTCTACTGGGTACTGCAGACCCCACTGTACAGCTCAGGTCATGCAGTTTCCAATGACCGCTGGTTTGTGATACACAGGAGAGCCCCTCCATTAGCATCAAGGCAGGTGTGGAGCCACAATATTAGAACTGGCAAACTAATGAGCTAGAGGCACTAGCCAATTATTTACAACGATATGACCTTAGGGTTCAGTGCCTGAAGCTCATCATGAGCCAGTTGGCCCATGTTGTCCCGATCTCTGGAGACTTGTTAATATTAGTGGAACATGAAACAGAGAAAAGTGAATGTCCTGGGAACCATCTGGGTCCCTTTTGTCCTCAGGAGAAATTTTTCCTACATTCTTGCTTATTACTTCTCACTTGCCGGATCTTAACACAAAATTCAGACTTTTCCCCTCAATTTAGCCATGCAATGTGTTATTTTGATATCTATAATTTGATAGTATCAATCATGAAATCTACAAAGCATTAGGTATATACTATGGATATGGCATAATTTGCATTTTCACAGTCTCTGAAATTAAATAACTGCTCCTTGGAAGGAAAGTTATGACCAACCTAGACAGCATATTAAAAAGCAGAGACATTACTTTGCCAACAAAGGTCCGTCTAGTCAATGCTATGGTTATTCCAGAAGTCATGTATCGATGTGAGATTTGGACTGTGAAGAAAGCTGAGTGCCAAAGAATTGATGCTTTTGAACTGTGGTGTTGGAGAAGACTTTGAGAGTCCCTTAGACTGCAAGGAAATCCAACCAGTCCATTCTGAAGGAGATCAGCCCTAGGATTACTTTGGAAGGAATGATGCTAAAGCTGAAACTCCAGTACTTTGGCCACCTCTTGCGAAGAGTTGACTCATTGGAAAAGACTCTGATGCTGGGAGGGATTGGGGGCAGGAGGAGAAGGGGACGACGGAGGATGAGATGGCTGGATGGCATCACTGACTCGATGAATGTGAGTCTGAGTGAACACCAGGAGTTGGTGATGGACAGGGAGGCCTGGCGTACTGCAATTCATGGGGTCGCAAAAAGTCAGACACGACTGAGCAACTGAACTGAACTGAAGGATAGCTTCTCTTATTTTGGCCAATTTTAATGAAACTTCACATGGGGTTACAAGAGTTAAACATGATTTAGCAACTAAATCACCACCAAACAGATGAATCTTGAGTTCTAAGGTTTTTTTTTTCTTTATTGACATTGGCATATTCGAAAACTATTGATCTTTACTTACAATTTAATAACTGATACTTTAATTAAATATTTCAGTATATCTCCCAGAAGGTCGCAATCAAGGTGACAGCCAGGGCTGTAGGCATCTCAAGGCTGGATCAGCAAGTGTCCATTTCCAAGCACATTCATAAGGTTGTTGATAAGAGTCACCTGTTCACACAATATTATCCAGAGAATTCCTTCAGTTCCTTGACACATGGCCTCCTGGTGGGGCAGCTGGGTTTTATCAATGTGAGCCATCAAGAATACCAGAGAGAGGCACCAGGAAAATAGCCAGATTATTGTACTCTGTTCCCTATTACTTCCCAACATTTCTTCCTCATTCTTGTTGTTGGAAGTGGGTCTCTATGTACATCTCACACTCAGTGGCAGGGAAACACACAGGGGTAGGAAAACCAGGAGTTTGGAGGACCTCAGATAGTGCCCACCACACAGAAACCTCACTGTCGATGAGAGGAAGACACTGAATGTTGGGACATCAAAAATAATTCATCCACAGCAAAATGTATTACTATGCATGTGGGCTATGCATGTCCGCTAAGTCACTTCAGTTGTCTGACTCTTTTCAACCCTTTGAACTGTAGCCTGCTAGGCTCCTCTGTCCATGAGATTCCCCAGGCAAGAGTCCTGGAGTGGATTGTCATGCTCTCCTTCATAGGATCTTCCCAACCCAGGGATTGAACCCAAGTGTCCCTCATTGCAGGTAGACTCTTTACCAGCTGAGCTACCCGGGAAGCCCTGAGTTATCTTTGAAGTGAAGTGAAGTAAAATTCACTCAGTCATGTCTGACTCTTTGTGACCCCATGAACTATACAGCTCATGGAATTCTCCAGGGCAGAATACTGGAGTGGGTAGCCTTTCCCTTCTCCAGGGGATCTTCCCAACCTGGGATCCAACCCAGGTTTCCTGCATTGCAGGCAGATTCTTTACCAGCTGAGCCACAAGGGAAGCCCAAATGGTGATTGAGTAGAGTTGATTATAGAGAGATGAGGGGAATATTGGGGCTCTATAAGATATGTGGGCAGTGGTAAAAGTGTTAAACTGAAGTAACAGCATTGTGGGGAGAGGGAATCAGACATTAGAGTCAGTGCTAAGGATGAGTGTAGAATACACGGTGTATATGAAAGATGGATATTGGTCTTTACGTAGTAAATTAGTGATTTGCTTTGCACTTGCCTTGGTTTTCCTTACATGATGACTATCTGTAAAGAAAACAGTAATCTACTCACATTCAGTGTTTGATGTGTCATTGAGAAATTTCTGTCCTCACTTTTTATCCCTTTACTATGTGCACAAATAGTCAAACCCCACTCTTTGTTCTATGAGTCTTAATCTTGCAGTTACCATTAGAGCAAAAAAGATTCTATTGAATGTCCTGATAATAAACGCAAACCATATTTGTATGATTTTAAAGCAAACCATATTTTTTTCTCTCTTTTGCAAGTCTTCCTAGAGTGTCTATAGAAATTTCAAGACAGAAGAAAAATACTGGATGTATAATTGTTAAATTGACTTTACTCTTCCTTATGAGGTACTGGGTAATTTGTTCAATGTTGTACAAAGTAGAGCTGTGCCTAATCTCTGCCCTTGCTGTACTACACAAGAGTACAAATAGACAAATTTCAGTTTCTATCCTCAACCTAATGAGAACATGCTGCATAGCACAGGGAACTCTACTCGATGCTCTGTGGAGACCTAAATGTGAAAGATATCCAAAAAAGAAGGGAGCTATGCAAACATATAGCTGATTCACTCTGCTGTACAGCAGAAGCTAACACAACATTGTAAAGCAAATACTCCAATAAAAATTAATTTACAAAAATCTAAGAGTGTTTTAAGCTCCGTGTGGTTAGCAAAGAAAAATTAGAATGAATGAGAATATTTTAAAAAAAAATTTTTTAAACAGATTGTTTTTCTGAGGAACCTCCACATGGCCCTTTTGCTATCTTGGTTCCTCAGGCTGTAGATGAAGGAGTTCAGCATAGGGGTGACTACAGTGTACACCACCGAGGCCACAATTCTTCCTGGGAGATTGTGAGATGGCTGAGCTTAGATAGACGCCAAGGCGTGTTTCATAAAATAAGTAAACAAATGCCAGGTGAGAGCCACAGGTCAAGAAAGCTTTATACTTCCCACCTGACGTGGGGACCCTTAGAATAGAGGAGACAATTTTATAGTAAGAGAAAAAGATCCCCAATATAGGGAGAAAACAAGAGATGGCACCAACAAAAATACATGATTATGTTATTGGTGAAAGGGTGAGAACAGGCAAGGGTGAGGAGTTGAGAAGGGTCACAAAAGAAATTAGAAATTTTCACATCTTTGAAGTTTTATCACCACATCTTTGAAGTTTTATTTCCACATCTTTGAAGTTTTTCCACATTTATGAAGTTTTATCATGGTGAGTTTTATCACCATGGAATTGTGCATCTGGGAAACCAAGGGACTGATGAAAAGTGATACCAAAACCAATGAGCCATGGAGATGTGGGTTCACAATGTCCAAGTAATGCAGAGGGTGACAGATGGCTACAAACTGGTCGTAGGCCATCACAGTCAGGAGGAGACCATCCAAACACCCAAAAAGCATAAAAAAGGACATCTGTGTCAGGCATCCTGCATAAGAGATGACCCTGCTGTGAGTCTGAATGTCCAGAATCATTTTCAAGATTGTGGTGAAGGTGAAATCGATGTCAGCCAAGGATGGGTTTGAGAGGAAGAAGTACATGGAAGTGTGGAGATGGGGGTCAGACGTGACAGCCAGGATGATGAGTAGATTCCCCAGCACGGTGACCAGGTATATGGACAGGAACAGGATAAAGAGCAAAGGCTGCAGTTCTGGATCATCTGAGAGTTCCATGAAAAGGAATTCTGAGTCAATTGTTAGATTCTGTGGCTCCATATAGCTTTGACACCTTTTGAAAAAGAAGAGAAGATTGAAAGAAAGGAAACAAGTAAATGGCCATGCAGCACTATGTCCACATTTTGGATTCAAGCAATTCACAAACAAAATATTCACTCTTGGTTTAAAAGTCTGTTCTTTATGTCTGTGTCTCCTTTGCTGCCCCTCATGTAGGAGTGTTGGTACCACCTTTCTAAACTTCATATATATTTATTAATAAACAGTACTTGTCTTTCTCTTTCTTTCACTCTGTATAATAGGCTCTGGGTTCATTCATGTCAATAGAACTGACCCAAATATGTTCCACTTTATAACTGAGTATTGAGGCAATATGTCCTGGTACCTCAGCAATATTTCTTTTTTTTTTTAACTTTACATAATTGTATTAGTTTTGCCAAATATCAAAATGAATCCGCCACAGGTATACATGTGTTCCCCATCCTGAACCCTCCTCCCTGCTCCCTCCCCATACCATCCCTCTGGGTCGTCCCAGTGCACCAGCCCCAAGCATCCAGTATCGTGCATTGAACGTGGACTGGCAACTCATTTCTTACATGATATTTTACATGTTTCAATGTCATTCTCCCAAATCTTCCCACCCTCTCCCTCTCCCACAGAGTCCATAAGACTGTTCTATACATCAGTGTCTCTTTTCTGTCTCGTACACAGGGTTATTGTTACCATCTTTATAAATTCCATATATATGCATTAGTATACTGTATTTATGTTTTTCCTTCTGGCTTACTTCACTCTGTATGATAGGCTACAGTTTCATCCACCTCATTAGAACTGATTCAAATGTATTCTTTTTAATGGCTGAGTAATACTCCATTGTGTTTATGTACCACAGCTTTCTTATCCATTCATCTGCTGATGGACATCTAGGTTGCTTCCATGTCCTGGCTATTATAAACAGTGCTGCGATGAACATTGGGGTACACGTGTCTCTTTCAATTCTGGTTTCCTCAGTGTGTATGCCCAGCAGTGGGGTTGCTGGATCATAAGGCAGTTCTATTTCCAGTTTTTTAAGGAATCTCCACACTGTTCTCCATAGTGGCTGTACTAGTTTGCATTCCCACCAACAGTGTAAGAGGGTTCCCTTTTCTCCACACCCTTTCCAGCATTTATTATTTGTAGACTTTTGGATCGCAGCCATTCTGACTGGTGTGAAATGGTACCTCATAGTGGTTTTGATTTGCATTTCTCTGATAATGAGTGATGTTGAGCATCTTTTCATGTGTTTGTTAGCCATCTGTATGTCTTCTTTGGAGAAATGTCTATTTAGTTCTTTGGCCCATTTTTTGATTGGGTCGTTTATTTTTCTGGAGGTGAGCTGTAGGAGTTGCTTGTATATTTTTGAGATTAGTTGTTTGTCAGTTGCTTCATTTGCTATTATTTTCTCCCATTCTGAAGGCTGCCTTTTCACCTTGCTA
The DNA here is from genome assembly GCF_055505025.1 of Bos grunniens. Classification (NCBI taxonomy): domain Eukaryota; kingdom Metazoa; phylum Chordata; class Mammalia; order Artiodactyla; family Bovidae; genus Bos; species Bos grunniens. The sequence continues at coordinate 14,050,248 of NC_141171.1, forward strand.
ATAGTTTCCTTTGATGTGCAGAAGCTTTTAAGGTTAATTAGGTCCCATTTGTTTATTTTTGCTTTTATTTCCAATATTCTTGGAGGTGGGTCATAGAGGATCCTGCTGTGATGTATGTCAGAGAGTGTTTTGCCTATGTTCTCCTCTAGAAGTTTTATAGTTTCTGGCAATATTTCTGAGTGTCTCAAATCCAGTTCTGTTTTTGTTTTTTTTTCCTTGTTACTGTTTTTTCAATGGTTTCTATGTTATTCACCTCTTTCATTACACTGGCCTGAAGAATGTTAGGAAAGCAAGGAACTTTTATGATAACAATCTATGATCACAGCAATAAACTTCTCTGGTGGCTCAGATGGTAAAAAATCCACCTGCAATGTGGGAGACCCAGGTTCAATTCCTGGGTCGGGAAGACCCCCTGGAGAAGAACATGACAACCTACTCCAGTATTCTTCCCTGGAGAATCCTCAGAAACAGATGAGCCTGATGGGCTGCAGTCTGTTGCAGGAAGGGGGACACCTTCCAGGGCTCGAAAGCAGACTCTTGTCTAACACAGAAATGAATGATCTGAGGAGACACATTTACTGACAAAGCAAGAGATTGTATTGGGAAGGGGCACCCGGGCAGAGAGCCTCTTGGGTAAGGGAACCCAAGAAAATTACTCTGCCACATGGCTCGCAGTCTCAGGTTTTATGGTGAATGGATAAGTTTCTGGGTTTTCTTTGGTCATTCATTCTGAGTCCTTCCTGGTGGTGCACACATTGCTCAGCCAAGATGGATGCCAGTGAGAAGTATTCTGGGAGGTAATTGGACAAGTGGTGTCACATTTTGAACTTTCCCAAACTCTTCCAGTTGGTGGTGGCTTATTAGTTCCGTGTTCCTTACCAGGACCTCCTGTTGTAAAATAACTCATGCAAACGGTTACTATGGTGTCTGGCCAAGGTGGGCAGTTTCAGTCAGTGTGCTTCCCCTAACAGTTCATGGAGTCACAAAGAGTCAGACACAATTGAGACTAAGCACAAGCACTCTTAATGAAATATATTGAATAAGAAATAGACTTCTCCCTCTGAAATGAAAATATCTCTTGACATATCAATAAACTATAAATGGCACAGACATCAGCAATTTCTTGCCCTCAAATGTGGATGAGGGCTCCCAAAACTGCGATACACCACCACCAACACCCCCACAGTGATTGCTGAGGAGCTGGGAGGGGTTCTGTGCTGTGTTTAGTCGCTCAGTCTTGTCCGACTCTACAACCCCAAGGATGGTAACCCGCCAGGCTTCTCTGTCCATGAGATTTCACAGGCAAGAATACTGGAATGGGAGGGCAGGGAAATGCAAGAAGCAGCCTTCTGCCACATTGCCACTCCTTAAGGTGAACAGAGAAACAAGATTTGGTCCCAGAGGGCTGAGGTGCATATGAAAGGAATGAATTCGCTGATCCTGGAGGCTTGCACCTTCCCATATATAGAATGCTAAATTCCTTAATTTGCTGTCTGATCTCTGATGTTCAGACTGCCTGCTCCCTTTGTTGCAGACTTGTATATAGCCTGCAAACTTGTATTTAGCCTTCCCATCACAATAAACTGTGGAAAATTCTGAAAGAGGTGGGAACACCAGACCATCTGACCTGCCTCTTGAGAAATCTGTATGCAGGTCAGGAAGCAACAGTTAGAACTGGACATGGAACAACAGACTGGTTCCAAATAGGAAAAGGAGTATGCCAAGGCTGTATATTGTCACCCTACTTATTTAACTTATATGCAGACTTCATGGCAAATAGATGGAGAAACAGTGGAAACAGTGGCTGACTTTATTTTTCTTGGCTACAAAATTAACTGCAGATGGTGATTGCAGCCATGAAATTAAAAGACGCTTACTCCTTGGAAGGAGAGTTATGACCAACCTGCTGCTGCTGCTGCTAAGCTGCTTTAGTCATGTCCAACTCTGTGCGACCCCATGGACAGCAGCCCACCAGGCTCCCCTGTCCCTGGGATTCTCCGGGCAAGAACACTGGAGTGGGTTGCCATTTCCTTCTCCAATGTATGAAAGTGAAAATTGAAAGTGAAGTCGCTCAGTCGTGCCCAACTCTTAGGGACCCCATGGACTGCAGCCTACCAGGTTCCTCCGTCCATGGGATTTTCCAGGCAAGAGTACTGGAGTGGGGTGCCATTGCCTTCTCCAATGACCAATCTAGACAGCATATTACAAAGCAGAGACATTACTTTGCCAACAAAGGTCCGTCTAGTCAAGACTATGGTTTTTCCAGTGGTCATGTATGGATGTGAGAGTTGGACTATAAAGAAAGCTGAGCGTTGAAGAATTGATGCTTTTGAACTGTGGTGTTGGAGAAGACACTTGAGAGTCCCTTGGACTGCAAGGAGATCCAACCAGTCCATTCTAAAGGAGATCAATCCTGGGTGTTCATTGGAAGGACTGATGTTGAAGCTGAAACTCCAACATTTTGGCCACCTGATGCGAAGGTCTTTGAAAAGACCCTGATGCTGGGAAAGATTGAGGGCAGGAGGAGAAGGGGATGAGATGAGGATGAGATGGTTTGATGGCATCACCGACTCAATGGACATGAGTTTGGGTGGACTCTGGGAGTTGGTGATGGACAGGGAGGCCTGGTGTGCTGCGGTTCATGGGGTCACAAAGAGTCGGACACAACTGAGTGACTGAACTTGCCTCCTTGGAGCAGTTTTCTCAAGTTACTGGGATGCTGTCTCCCACGCTCAAATTCCTAAACATTCCCACCAAATAAAATAACTCTCTACTTTTAGGTTGTGACTATATTTTTTAGTTTACAGCACAAACAAGCGCTATTTTAGCTTGTCTTTTGTTCTATGGGACACCCCATAGGCATGGACTGGAAAGCACCAGTGCATGCAAGCCATGTTGACTAGTCTCTGTTTCTGTGAACCAAAGAAAGGTTTATTCAATATTTACCATATTTGGGGTTTGTTTTTTGGGGGGGGTTGGAATGGGGGGGTGGGCATTATTGTTGAAGGAAAGCTACACTGCTCAAAATAGCCTGGAGTTAAAACTCCCCTTGAGGTCCTCTCCACCATTCAATACAAAGTTCTATAAAGAACTTTCTCCCCTAAAGATAGGAATGGACAATAAGATTATGTTCAGCTCCCAGAGGATCCCAGTCTCCAACCAGTCTCAGGAATTCCTTTCCCCAGTTGTTTAAAGCTAACTAATCAAAAATAATCATGAGGAAAAACAAACCTCCTCAAAACGATGTTTCTCCACATATATATGTTTTCTATATGTACCTACTCTCTTCTCCATTTAGTGCAGCAGCCCACTAATCTGACTGCTGCCCCTTCTCACCTCATTAAAAGTGATCTGTTCCTGTAAAGTGTGGGTCTTGTTTTTGTTTTGCTTTGTTTTTTTCCTCGAACCTTGCCTTCTCTATCTCCCTTACCTTACAATTGTTGCCTACATTTTGCCAAAGACTAAACTCTGGAGAATCAGAAATAAATGTGACTGAGTCATTTCCTCCAAGTAGTCATTATCCACTTACATAGGGATGAAACTTAAATGCTTCGGGAATTCCCTGGCTGTCCAGTGACTAAGACACCATGCTTTAACTGCCAACGGCCCTTGTTCGATCCTTGGTCAGGGAACTAGGATCCCACAGCCATGCTGCACAACCAAAAAAGAAAAAAGAAAAACTAACATGATTTGTCAGGTATCCATTAAAAACCAAACTGTCAGGTCACAGAATGTTTCAGTCAAATCATATGAACCTTAAATTTTGCCCTTATTGTAAGCATAGTTAAATCATATAAGTAGTATTGTTTATTTAGTTCTTACTCAGTGGAATGGTATTGTAATCACGAAGAGTTAATTTTGAATTCACACCGGATCTGATCTGTGACTTTAACCCTTATCGTGCTGCTTCTGAGTTATATGTACATAATGGCCTGCCTCAGGGAGATAACCTGACCCAACCCACCTGTGAAGGACTGTGACATATTCTTAAATTCTTTGTGTGGCAAAGGGCATGGTGCCCTTCCTCTACTGCTTACAGAAGTGGCCCAGAAATTCACATTTGGGGAGGCCAGAGTCACAGATAGATATGACATATTTGTTGGTTGATATGAGAAGAGATATTTCATTTCATACCACCCGTGAAATGACTTGTAAGGAAGTCAAATTCACACATCCCCCTGCCTGAGGCTTGCCATTCTAGGAGACATTTGCAAGGATTGAACTGTCTTTTTACTTTGTTTCCTCACCACCACCACCACCACCCCCCACCCCTCCACTATCTCTGATCCATAAAAAAACCTGATTTTGAGTTCCCAGCAAGATGGTTGTTTTGAGGCACTAGACTGCCATCTTCTCTGTCAGCTGGCTCACGAATGAAGTCCCCTCCTTGTCCCAACACCTCATCTAGGTTTTATTGGCCTATCATGTGGTGAACAGCTTTCTTCACAGTCCAACAGTCACATCCATACATGATCACTGGAAAAACCATAGCCTTGACTAGATGGATCTTTGTTGGCAAAGTAATATCTCTGCTTTTTAATATGCTATCTAGGTTGGTCATAACTTTCCTTCCAAGGAGTAAACGTCTTTTAATTTCATGGCTGCAGTCACCATCTGCAGTGATTTTGGAGCCCCAAAAAAGAAAGTCTGGCACTGTTTCCACTGTTTCCCCATATATTTCCCATCAAGTGATGGGACCAGATGCCATGATCTTACTTTTCTGAATGTTGAGCTTTAAGCCAACTTTTTCACTCTCCTCTTCCACTTTCATCAAGAGGCTTTTGAGTTCCTCTTCACTTTCTGCTATAAGGGTGGTGTCATCTGCATATCTGAGGTTATTGATATTTCTCCTGGCAATCTTGATTCCAGCTTGTGTTTCTTCCAGCCCAGTGTTTCTCATGATGTACTCTGCATATAAGTTAAATAAGCAGGGTGACAATATACAGGCTTGACGTACTCCTTTTCCTATTTGGAACCAGTCTGTTGTTCCATGTCCAGTTCTACCAGTCCATCCTAAAGGAGATCAGTCCTGGGTGTTCATTGGAAGGACTGATGCTAAAGCTGAAACTCCAATACTTTGGTCACCACGTGCAAAGAGTTGACTCATTGGAAAAGACCCTAATGCTGGGAAGGATTGGGGGCAGGAGGAGAAGGGGACGACAGAGGATGAGACGGCTGAATGGCATTACTGACTTGATGCACATGAGTTTCGGTGAACTCCGGGAGTTGGTGATGGACAGGGAGGCCTGGCGTGCTGCGATTCATGGGGTCCCAAAGAGTCAGACACGACTGAGCGACTGAACTGAACTGATCTGTGGTGAGCAGAGCAAGCTTGGACTTGGGAACCCTTATCAACCAGGAATCAACTCAGATAACAATATGGAGGTTCAGAGGTACTAAGTACTTGTTCCATTTTTCTAGATAGCAAGTAGAGCAGACAGGATTTTAAATTATATTGTGCACAATTTAGTGACAAAGCAACAACAGGGAATCATTAATAAAGGTTCATGATACCAAGTCTATAGCTTGTTGTTCACTTGCTTAGTCATGTCCAGCTCTTTTCAACCCCTTGGACTGCAGCATGCCAGGCTACCCTATTCTTCACTATCTCCCAGAGCTTTCTCAAACTCATTTCCATTGATTCAATGAAGCCATCCAACCATTTCATCCTCTGTCACCTCCTTCTGATTTTGTCTTCAGTCTTTCCCAGCATCAGGGTCTCTTCCACGGAGTCGGCTTTTCACATCAGATGGCCAAAGTATTGGAGCTTAAGCTTCAGCATCAGTCCTTCCAATGAGTATTCAGGGTTGATTCCCTTCAGGGTTGACTGGTTTGATCTCCTTGCTGTCCAAGGGACTCTCAAGAGGCTTCTACAGTACCGAAGTTCAAAATATGTGTAGCTGACATCATTCTCCTCCTCATTTTCATCATCACTTTCATGATCACTGACACTTTGAAATACTTAAGGGACAGTTGTTTGTTCTTGTTTTATGGTTTTTTTTTTTGTCTTGTTTTTGTTTTTGTTTTTGTTTTGGCTATGCCATGCAGCTTAGGCCATGAGTAGGGATTGAACCTGTGCCCCTTCAGCAGAAATATGGACTTCTAACCACTGGGCCCACAAGGGATGGTTTACAGGGACTCATTTCCTGCTCCAGTGAGATAGATGCCAATGGGCACTAGAGTCCATGTGGGAGAAAAACAGAAATCTAAATAAAAGTCCCAGAATCCCCACCAGAACCAATACCATAAACTCCATGGGCCTCTGAGCTGACTGCCTATGGTGCCCTACCATCTTCTACTACCACTGTGCTTCTTATGCTGATGATCAAGATACAACCCTCCACCAGGCCTTCCCGTATCCAGTATCTCCAGTGGCACTCACTGTACTGCACCTCCTTTATGCTGGCTCATCACAAAGGACTAACAATCCGCTGCCCTTCCCATTCTTGGTAAGTGATGAAGGTTCAGGCTTCATTCTCTGGACTGGCAGAAAGACAGAATTAGACCTGAACCCCTTGATGCATACAATGACTCTGGGAATAGAAGACACACATACAGGTGCAACTATACAAGGACTTGCAAACTGAAAGCTTGCACAGCACAGGCTGATTATTTGAAGTTGTGTGGGCTTGAAGATTTGATGCACAGAGCTCCTAATTAGCCAAATTTGTCCATGTTATCTCAGTCTCTGAGGATTTGTTGATGTTAATTGTACTGGATTATAGGAAAAGTAAATGCTCTTTGTAGGGACTAAGGATTTCCACTTCTTAGGAGAAATCTTGCCTGTACTTCTCCTTCTGACTTTCAGGTTTCATACCCCTTAATGAAAAATTCAGACTTACTATATGTGTATGTGTTAGTTTCAGGTATAGTGCAAAGTGATTCAGTTATATACACATATGTGTGATGTATATATATATATATACACACATATATATGTGTATATATATATATGTGTGTGTGTGTGTGTGTGTGTGTATACCCTTTTTCAGATTCTTTTCCATTATAGGTTATTACAAGATATTGAATATAGTTCCCTGTGCTATATACAATAGGTCCTTGGATGTTTATTTAATATATAGTAGTGTGTACATGTAAATTTCAAAGTGCTAATTTATCTCTCCACCCCCACTGCTGTTATTCCCTTTGGTAATGATATGTTTGTTTTCTATGTCTATGATTCTATTTCTGTTTTGTAAATAAGTTTACTTGCATCATTTTTGAGATTCTACATTAAGTGATATCATATGATATTTGTTTCTCTCTGTCTCACTAACTTCATTTAGTATGATTATCTCTAGGTCCATCCATGTTCCTGCAAATGGCATTATTTCATTCTTCTTTATGGATGAGCAATATTCCCTTGAGTATACCACATCTTCTTTATCCATTCATCCGTCAATGGACACTTAAGTTGTTTCCATGTCATGTCTTTTGTAAATAGTGCTGCTAAGAACATTGTATGTATGTATGTATCTTTTTGAGTTAAAGTTATCCCTGGATATTTGCCCAGGAGTGGGATTGCTGAATTATATAGTAAATTTATTTTTAGTTTTCTAAGGAACATTCATACTGTTCTTAGTGTGTCTGCACCAATTTATATTTCCACAGACTTACTTTTTAAAATAACATACATTACTTAAATTGAAGAAGGAAATGGCAACCCGCTTCAGTATTCTTGCCTGGAGAGTCCTCATAGACAGAGGAGCCTAGCAGGCTACAGTCCCTGGGGTTGCAAAGAGTTGGACATGACTGATGCAACTTAGCACATCACTTAAATGGGAAGAGAATCTAAAAAAAGGATATATGTATCTGTATAACTGATTCACTCAGTTATACACTAGAAGCTAACACAACATTGTAAAGCAACCATACTTCAATAGCAATTAATTAACATACATCAAAATATGAGTTTATCATCATCAAATGTATTCAAATGACCAAGAAATTTAGAGAAAATTAGGTCTTCTACATCAAGAATCTGATGGTATATGTCCTGAAATATTAACTGAAAGGTAATGTTCATGTCTCTAAGGACAACTCTTTTTTTATTGTGAAAGGAACACTTACCATGAGATCTGTCTTTTAACAAATCTCAAAGTGTTCATATATTATTGTTAACTGTATGTACAATGTTGTAGAGCAGATCTCTAGAGCTTATCAATTTTAATTGACTGAAGATTTATGCCCTTTAAGTAGTAACTCTCCATTTGCTCCTCCCCTCAGCCCCTGGAAGCCACCATTCTACTCTATGATCTTGTGAATTTGACTCTGTTAGACAAATTATGTAAGTAGAATTAGGCAGTGTTTGTCTTTCTGTGATTAGTTTATTTCTCTTAGCATAATATCCTAAAGTCACCCATGTTGTTGCAAATGACAAGATTTCCTTCTTTTTTCAGGCTGAAGAGTATTCCCATTTCCTAATTCCTTCATCTGTCTATGATGTTAAGTTGTTTCCAGATCTAGGCTATTATGAGTAGTGCAGCAATGAACATAGAAATGCTACTATTTCTTTGAGATCGCAATTTCAAATCTTTTGATAAAATACTGAGAGATAGAATTGCTGGATCATATAGCAGTTCTGTTTTTAATTTTCTAAGGATGCTTCATACTGTTTTCCACAGTGGTTGCCACATTTTTTATTTACACCAACAATACATAAGGGTTCCAATTTCTCCACATCCTTGCCAGCACTGTTGTCTTATGGATTTTGTCTTCTTTTCTTTTCTTTTTTAGCCATACTTACAGGTCTGAAGTGATATCTCTGTGTGGTTTTGATTTGCATTTCCCTGATGAATAGTGATACTGAGCAACTTTTCAGATACCTGTTAGCCATTTGTATATATCCTTGGGAGAATTGTCTATTTAAGAAATTAGTCCATTCAGGGGGGCTTCCCTAAGCAGTCCAGTGGTTAAGACTTCAAAGGACTGTAGGTTTGATCCCTAGTCAGGGAACTTAGATCCCACATGCTGCATAGTGCATCAAAAATAAAGAAATAAATAACAGAGAATCAATACATGTGTGGTGACACAAACAGATGGAGAGATATACAATGTTTTTGGATTGGAAGAATCAATATTGTGAAAATGACTATACTACCCAAAGCAATCTATAGATTCAATGCAATTCCTATCAAATTACCAATGACATTTTACTAGAACTAGAGCAAAAAAATTACAATTTGTATGGAAACACAAAAGATCTCAAATAGACAAAGCAATCTTGAGAAAGCAAAAATAGAGCTGGAGGAATCAGGCTCCCTGACATCAGATCATACTACAAATCTACAGTAATCAAAACATATGGTAATGGCATGCAGGTGCTAAGTCACTTCAGTCGTGTCCAACTCGTTGCAACTTTATGGACTGTAGACCACCAGGCTCCTCTGTCCATGGGATTCTCCAGGCAAGAATACTAGAGTGGGTTGCCATCCCCTCCTCCAGTCGATCCTCCAAACCCAGGGATTGAACCCTGGTCTCTTATGTCTCCTGCACTAGCAGGTGGATTCTTTACCACTAACACCACCTGTACCTCAAAGGAATAGGATAGAAAGCCCAGTGATAAACCCACACACCTATGGTCACCTTTCTTAGACAAAGGAGGCAAGAATATGCAATGAGAAAAGACTGTCTCTTCAATAAGTGGTGCTGAGAAAACTGAACAGCTACATGCAAAAGAATGAAATTAGAAAACTTTCTAACACCATACACTAAAAGAAACTCAAAATGGATTAAAAACCTAAATGTAATGCTGGACACTATGAAACATTCATAGGAAAACAAAGGCAGAACACTCTTTGACATATATTGCAGCAAGACATTTTTGGACCCATCACCCAGAGTAGTGAAACTAAAAACAAAACTAAAGAATTGGGACCTAATTAATCTTTTGCACAACAAAGGAAACCATAAACAATACAATGATACAATCCTCAGAATGGGAGAAAATATTTGCATATGAAGCAACTGACAAAGGATTAATCTCCAAAATATACAAGCAGCTCATGCAGCTCAATTAAAAAAAAAAAAAACAAAAAAACCCAATCAGTAATATGCTCCTGCTAAGTCACTTCAGTCATGTCTGACTCTGTGTGACTCCATAGATGTCAGCCCACCAGGGTGCCCCGTCCCTGGGATTCTCCAGGCAAGAACACTGGAGTGGGTTGCCATTTCCTTCTGCAATGCATGAAAGTGAAAACTGAAAATGAAGCCGTTCAGTCGTGTCCGACCCTCAGTGACACCATGGACTGTAGCCTACCAGGCTCCTTCGTCCATGGGATTTTCCAGGCAAGAGTACTGGAGTGGGGTGCCATTGCCTTCTCTGTCAGTAATATGGGTAGAACCTAACAGACAGTTCTCCAAAGAAGACATGGTGGTGTAGTTGCTAAGTCGTGTCCAACTCTTATGATCCCATGGACTGTAGACTGCCAGGCTCCTCTGTCCATGGGATTTTCCAGGCAAGACTATTGGAGTGGGTTGCCATTTCCTCCTCCAAGGGATCTTCCCAATCCAGGGATCGAACCCAGGTCTCCTGCACTGCAGGCAGGTTCTTTACCAACTAAGCTATGAGGGAAGCCCGAAAATACAGATGGCCAACAAACACATGAAAAGATGCTCAACATCACTAATTATTATGCTAATGCTATGCTAAGTCGCTTCAGTCGTGTCTGACTCCGTGGGACCCCATAGATGGCAGCCCACCAAGCTCCGCCATCTCTGGGATCCTCCAGGCAAGAATACTGGAGTGGGTTGCCATTTCCTTCTCCAGTGCATGAAAGTGAAAAGTGAAAGTGCAAATCAAAACTACAATGAGGTATCACCTCACAGCAGTCAAAATGTCTGTCATTAGAAAGTCTATGGACAATAAATGCTGGAGAAGGTGTGGAGAAAAAGGAACCTTCCTGCACTGTTGGTGAGAATGTAAACTGATAAGCCACTATGAAGAACAGTATGGAGGTGCCTTAAAAAAGTGAAAATAGAACTACTATATAAGCCAGCAATCCCACTCCTGGGCATATATCAGGAAAAAACCATAAGTCAAAAACACACATGCACCCCAATGTTCATTGCAGCACTATTTACAATAGCCAGGATATGGGAGTAAACTAAATGTCCATCAGCAGAGGAATAGATAAAACAGATGTTGCAAATGCACATATATATAATGGAATACTTCTCAGCCATAAAAACAGTGAAATAATGTCAAATATTTGCAGCAATATGGATGAACCTAGAGACTGTCATAGTCAGTGAAGTAAGACAGAGAAAGACAAATATTATGATATCACTTATATGTGAAATCTAAAAAAAAAGGTACAAATGAATTTATCTACAAAACAGATATAGAGTTACAGATGCAGAAACTAAACTTGCAGTTACTATGGAGTAAGGGGGAATGGGTTAAAGGGGAGATTGAGATTGACATATACCCACTACTATATATAAAATAGATAACTAATAAGGACTTACTGTACAGCACAGGGAGCTCTATTCAATATTCTGTAATGATCTATATGGGAGAAGAATTTAAAACAGAGTGGGTGAGATGCTAAGTCACTTCAGTCGTGTCCGACTCTGTGCGACCCCATAGACGGCAGCCCACCAGGCTCCCCCGTCCCCAGGATTCTCCAGGCAAGAACACCGGAGTGGGTTGCCATTTCCTTCTCCAGTGCATGAAAGTGAAAAGTGAAAAGTGAAAGTGAAGTCGCTCAGTCATGTCCGACTCCTAGAGACCCCATGGACTGCAGCCTACCAGGCTCCTCCATCCATGGGATTTTCCAGGCATGAGTACTGGAGTGGGGTGCCATTGCCTTCTCCGAACAGAGTGGGTACATGTTTGTATATAACTGATTCAATTCGTTGTACACCTGACACTATCACAACATTGTAAATCACCTACAGTGTAATAAAATATTGTTAAAAATGAAAAAGATTTTCCTAATAAGGCAACGTAATTCCATTGGAGAAAAACTTAGAAGACAAGACTCATTCAAATTAGAGAAATAAAAATCTATAAATCTTCACAGTACAAAATGCTATCCAAAGCAAGGACTAAAGATGGCAGAAAGTGAAGAGTAACTAAGAAGCCTCTTGATGAAAGTGAAAGAGGAGAGTGAAAAAGTTGGCTTAAAGCTCAATATTCAGAAAACGAAGATCATGGCATCTGGTCCCATCACTTCACGGGAAATAGATGGGGAAACAGTGGAAACAGTGTCAGACTTTCTTTTTTGGGGCTCCAAAATCACTGCAGATGGTGACTGCAGCCATGAAATTAAAAGATGCTTACTTTTTGTAAGAAAAGTTATGACCAACCTAGATAGCATATTCAAAAGCAGAGACGTTACTTTGCCAACAAAGGTTCGTCTAGTCAAGTCTATGGTTTTTCCAGTGGTCTTGTATGGATGTGAGAGTTGGACTGTGAAGAAGGCTGAGTGCCGAAGAATTGATGCTTTTGAACTGTGGTGTTGGAGAAGACTCTTGAGAGTCCCTTGGACTGCAAGGAGATCCAGCCAGTCCATTCTGAAGGAGATTAGGATTTCTTTGGAAGGAATGATGCTAAAGCTGAAACTCCAGTACTTTGGCCACCTCTTGCGAAGAGTTGACTCATTGGAAAAGACTCTGATGCTGGGAGGGATTGGGGGCAGGAGGAGAAGGGGACGACGGAGGATGAAATGGCTGGATGGCATCACTGACTCAATGGATGTGAGTCTGAGTGAACTCCTGGAGTTGGTGATGGACAGGGAGGCCTGGCGTGCTGCAGTTCACGGGGTCGCAAAGAGTTGGACATGACTGAGTGAATGAACTGAACTGAACTGAAGACAATGAAAATAAAAATTTATACTTAGAGACAAATGTTAACTGAGAAAATGGAAAGTGCATCACATTTTTGGTATAGAAGGCATAATACAGCATAGATTTCATGATTAATAAAATGGATTTACAAATATCAAAATCACACATCACATGATTAAACTGAGGAAAAGAAGTCTGAATTTTATGTCATCATCCTACAACTTGGAAGTAGGAAGCAACAAGTACAAGTAAACAACCCCCTGAGAAGAGGAGAGATCTAGACCCTTCCCAGGACATTCACTTTTCTCCTTTTCCTGTTGCATTAATATTAACGAGTCTCCAGAGACTGGGCCAACATGGACCAACTGGTGAACGATGAGCTTTGAGCACTGATCCCTAAGGTCATACCATTGTGAATAACTGTCAGTGCTTCCAGCTCACTAATTTGCCTGTTCTAATATTGTGAGTCCACTCCTATGTCTCCATCCTTTGTAGGAACCCACATCAGAAGGTCCAGCCTGAGTGTGTCTTCCTGACCATCCTGAGGAGGAACCCTGAGACTTCATCACACACCACGCAGGAGACAGGCAGTGAGTCTGTGCTCCTTGGTCATGTTCTAGCAGAGATGCAGCCCAGCCCAGTAAGTAAGACAGGGATGGATGAAGGGAATGTTGAGAACATGAATTTTTCCACTATAAGACAAATGTAACAGTTGGGATAGACAGGTGGGAGGACACCAGTATACAAATTTCAGATTAGAGCCCTGTGATCTTCACGATCTTTGCTCCAGTTAGGGTGTGAGAACTCTCATTCAGAGTCCTGCTTCCACCATCACTGGTTCTGACTCTGGCTGGCACCCCACCCAACAAAGCAGCCAATGGGTCTCTGTAACCTTCCCCTGAGCACTTCAATTCATTATGAAAGCAGTCATGGGGAGACTGAGTAGGATGACATTAATTAAAGTATCAGGTACTGTTATTCAAGGCTTCCTAAGTGTCAGGCTCTGGGGTGTGTTTTTGTGTTTCTTGGTTGATTACATCTGCATCATCTCTTCCAAATTATAAGTGCACATATTATTTTTCTTAATTTTATTTTATTTTTAAACTTTACAATATTGTATTAGTTTTGCCAAATATCGAAATGAATCCACCACAGGTATACCTGTGTTCCCCATCCTGAGCCCTCCTCCCTCCTCCCTCCCCATACCCTCCCTCTGGGTCATCCCAGTGCACCAGCCACAGGCATCCAGTATCGTGCATCGAACCTGGACTGGCGACTCGTTTCATATATGATATTATACATGTTTCAGTGCCATTCTCCCAAATCCCCCCACCCTCTCCCTCTCCCACAGAGTTCATAAGACTGATCTATACATCACTGTCTCTTTTGCTGTCTCGTACACAGGGTTATTGTTACCATCTTTATAAATTCCATATATATGCATTAGTATACCGTATAGGTGTTTTTCTTTCTGGCTTACTTCACTCTGTATAATAGGTTCCAGTTTCATCCATCTCATTAGAACTGATTCAAATGTATTCTTTTTAATGGCTGAGTAATACTCCATTGTGTATATGTACCATAGCTTTCTCATCCATTCATCTGCTGATGGGCATCTAGGTTGCTTCCATGTCCTGGCTATTATAAACAGTGCTGCGATGAACATTGGGGTACACGTGTCTCTTTCAATTCTGGTTTCCTCAGTGTGTATGCCCAGCAGTGGGATTGCTGGGTCATAAGGAAGTTCTATTTCCAGTTTTTTAAGGAATCTCCACACTGTTCTCCATAGTGACTATACTAGTTTGCGTTCCCACCAACAGTGTAAGAAGGTTCCCTTTTCTCCACACCCTCTCCAGCATTTATTGCTTGTAGACTTTTGGATTGCAGCCATTCTGACTGGTGTGAAATGATACCTCATAGTGGTCTTGATGTGCATTTCTCTGATAATGAGTGATGTTTAGCATCTTTTCATGTGTTTGTTAGCCATCTGTATGTCTTCTTTGGAGAAATGTCTATTTAGTTCTTTGACCCATTTTTTGATTGGGTCATTTATTTTTCTGGAGTTGAGCTGTAGGAGTTGCTTGTATATTTTTGGATTAGTTGTTTGTCAGTTGCTTCATTTGCTATTATTTTCTCCCATTCTGAAGGCTGCCTTTTCACCTTGCTAATAGTTTCCTTTGTTGTGCAGAAGCTTTTAAGGTTAATTAGGTCCCATTTGTTTATTTTTGCTTTTATTTCCAATATTCTTGGAGGTGGGTCATAGAGGATCCTGCTGTGATGTATGTCGGAGAGTGTTTTGCCTATGTTCTCCTCTAGGAGTTTTATAGTTTCTGGTCTTATGTTTAGATCTTTAATCCATTTTGAGTTTATTTTTGTGTATGGT
This sequence comes from Bos grunniens, assembly GCF_055505025.1. Classification (NCBI taxonomy): domain Eukaryota; kingdom Metazoa; phylum Chordata; class Mammalia; order Artiodactyla; family Bovidae; genus Bos; species Bos grunniens. The sequence continues at coordinate 14,065,423 of NC_141171.1, forward strand.
GTTAGAAAGTGTTCTAGTTTCATTCTTTTACAAGTGGTTGACCAGTTTTCCCAGCACCACTTGTTAAAGAGATTGTCTTTAATCCATTGTATATTCTTGCCTCCTTTGGAGGACACTAATAGGTGGAGAAATATACCATGTTCATGGATTGGAAGAATCAATATAGTGAAAATGAGTATACTACCCAAAGCAATTTATAGATTCAATGCAATCCCTATCAAGCTACCAACGGTTCTTCACAGAGCTAGAACAAATAATTTCACAATTTGTATGGAAATACAAAAAACCTCGAATAGCCAAAGCTATCTTGAGAAAAAAGAATGGAACTGGAGGAATCAACCTACCTGACTTCAGGCTCTATTACAAAGCCACAGTTATTATTATTTTATTAAGAAGAAAGAAGGACAATATTTTTTTTCACTGCCTGCCCTAGGCTCACCTCCAGGGATGTGTGAGTCTGGTGGGCTGCAGGCAAGGCAGCCAGGCATAGGTCCCAGGCACGGGAGCTGCTGAAGGGCAGGTCCTGGCACATGCCTGAAGCCTGGGCTGGCCAGCTCCCCCCCTGGGTGCGGAGAAACATGGTGAATGCAGGGCAGAGGGGCTGCAACAGTTGAGGGGTGCACTCCTCCACATGTCTTCACAGCTCCTCAAGAAGCACATTTTATGTCACATGTATCACGTCATGAGGTAGAAAATGTTAAAACCTCTTTGAAGCCAGTCACCCTGGGAAGGCTGATTCCAGACACAGAGTACCTGGGCTATTTTTCTGTTTTCACCCAGTCCTGTCACTTCCCTGTCAGCCCTGGTAGAGACTCCCTGCTCATTATGCCCCTTCCCTTGGAGTTTTCTGGAGGACACAGAAGAAGGGAGTGGGTAGCACTTGCTGCATCAACTTTAGGAGGAATGTCTGAGATCACAGGCAAAGGTCAAAGAAATAATTGGCACCTGAAATTTTCAGGGTAGATCTCTCTGTTGATGCTGTTCCTTGATTTCACATCATCTATCCACTTTCTCCTCTGTATTTATAATCAACTGAATCAATCATGAAAAGAGACATAAATATCAGAGTCTTGGTTTCTGGAAACTGAAAACAGTTCAAAATAATATACCCCAGGTGCATCTGTTGTTATACCTCTGTACTCCTGCTGAAAACTTTCAGTAAGTCTGAAAACAGTGAAATTTAGGACAGGACTCAGAGAAGAAAAATGGAATTTTGAATCCTATAGCTCTACCAATTCTTCGTGTGCTATGGGGAAATTTCTTAGAATCTGTGAGATTTAGGATTATCAACTGGGTTGATTCCTCATTGATACAAACCCACTGAATTAGGACTAAACAAATAATTGTTGCCCTCTCTTCAATAACTATGTGATGGATGCATAAAGAAAGTGCAAAATACCTTTTTGATATTTCGTTCCTAATAATGATTATGGTAATTCTCACATCATCAGATTTAAACATTTGTTGATCTGATGTTATGGTTTCCCTATATCCCTGACAGGACATTTTATTTTTGTTTATACAAGTATATCCTTCAAATATGAAGAGAACTGAGTGAGGGTCATTTATTTCTGATTCCCCAGAGCCTATAACTTGATAGCACAGAAGTGGCCCCAAGAATTAAAAAAAAAAAAAAAAAAACTCAGTTAAGTGTTGAATAAACCCTTCCAGTTTTCACAGAAACAAAGTGTGGGCAATATAGCTTTTGCATAGTGCACCATTCATGCCAGTGTTGTCATCCTTTTCAGAATATCCCATAGGACTAGAGACAAAATAAAATAGTATTTGTTTTTATGTCATGGACTTTCTATAGGACCTATTATTTTCCATTTAATCTTCAGATTTCAATGATCAAAACACCATTTCAGAAGTTTTTATAAGTATAGGGGGAAAAGAGTCAGAAAATATGGGGACAGTACATTTTACTGCACTTGCAGAGACATATTTTAAAATTTTCTATCATTCCATGCTCTGGTGTCCTGGCACAGGAAAGGCTTTGAACTCTTCTGTCATATAATCCATTCTGCTGCTGCTGCTGTTTAGTTGCTAAAGTGGTGTCCAGCTCTTTGCAACCCCATGGACTGTAGCCCATCAGGCTTCTCTGTCCATGAGATTTCTCAGGCAAGAATACTGGACTGGGTTGCCATTTCCTTCTCCAGGGGATCTTCCCAACCCAGCGATCGAACCCACAACTCCTGCATTGGCAGGAGGATTCTTTACCACTGAACCACCTGGGAAGCCCAATAGTCCTCTTCAGTTCAGTTCAGTTTAGTTCAGTCGCTCAGTCATGTCCAACTCTTTGCAACCCCATGAATCGCAGCACGCCAGGCCTCCCTGTCCAACACCAACTCCTGGAGTTCACTCAAACTCATGTCCATCGAGTCGGAAATGCCATCCAGCCATCTCATCCTCTGTTGTCCCCTTCTCCTCCTGCCCCCAATCCCTCCCAGCATCAGGGTCTTTTCCAATGAGTCAACTCTTCACATGAGGTGGCCAAAGTACTGGAGTTTCAGCTTTAGCATCAGTCCTTCCAATGAACACCAAGGACTGATCTCCTTTAGAATGGACTGGTTGAATCTTGCAGTCCAAGGGACTCTCAAGAGTCTTCTCCAGCACCACAGTTCAAAAGCATCAATTCTTCGGTGCCCAGTTTTATTCACAGTCCAACTCTCACATCCATACATGACTACTGGAAAAACCATAGCCTTAACTAGATGGACCTTTGTTGACAAAGTAATGTCTCTGCTTTTGAATATGCTATTTAGGTTGGTCATAACTTTCCTTCCAAAGAGTAAGTGTCTTTTAATTTCATGGCTGCAATCTGCAGTGATTTTGGAGCCCCCCCAAAATAAAATCTGACACTGTTTCCACTGTTTCCCCCATCTACAGTCCTCTTAGATAGGTTCAATTATTGTCTAACTGACAGATAAGGAATCTTCCCAGATGTGTTTATATTATTTATTTTGAATGTTTCTCAATTAAATCATGGGAGAAGGCAATGGCAACCCACTCTGGTATTCTTGCCTGGAAAATCCCATGGACGGAAGAACCTGGTGGGCTACAGTCCAAGGGGTCGCTAAGAGTCAGACATGACTGAGCCTCTTCATTATCACTTTTCACTTTTATGCACTGGAGGAGGAAATGGCAACCCACTCCAGTATTCTTGCCTGGAGAATCCCAGGGATGGGGGAGCCTGGTGGGCTGCCGTCTATGGGGTCACACAGAGTCGGACACGACTGAAGCAACTTAGCAGCAGCAGCAATTAAATCATAGTATGGCATGCCAAAATAATGAACCTGAATTACTTTGAGGCAGCAGAATCAAGGGAATTGCAATCTCTTGGTCAGGAAGGACTCACATGAAAATCTGTTAGTAGACATAAGGCAGGTTGTGGGAACTTTCCCAGGTGCCAAATTTGTCAACCATAGACAGGAGGGTTTAGACCAGGAAAGGAAGACCACCTGGTACATGAAAATGGGCTCAACATGGCTAATACCAGGAAACTCACGTCAAAAACCCAATCAAATACCACTTTTCATATGTTGAGATGTTTATTATAAAGAAAAAAAAGACATGTTCCTTGGAGGATGTGGAGATAAGGGAACTGTTGTGTGTGGTTGGTGAGAATGAATATTGGTACAGTCATTACAGGAAAGAGAAGGGAGGTTCCTTAACAACAAAAACTTACTAATTGAAATAGAACTACCATAGGATACAGCAATCCCACTTCAGGATATATGCCAAAGAAGAGATAATCTGCTTTTACATGTCATTATGATATTATTTGAAATAGTGAAACCATGAAAACACTTAAAGTGTCTGTTGAAAGATGAATAAAGAAAATGTAGTATGTATATATGTGTGTATATGTAAGCAAAGAAATATTATTCAGCCAGGAAAAGAAGGAAATTCTGCCATTTGTGACAACATGGGTGGACCTAGAGAATATTATGCTTATTAAAATACATACAACAGACATAGACAGTCAATATCATATGATCTCACTTATGTGTGGAAGTTAAGAAAATCAAACTCTTAGGGCCATAGATTAGAACTGTAGTTGTGAGGAGATGCTGGTGGAGAGAGTAGGGAGATTTTGGTCAAAGGGTACAAACTTTCAGTTATAAAATGAATACATTCTGGGGAGCTAGTACACCGCCTGGTGACTATAGCTAATAATTTTGTATTATATTCTTGAAATATGCTAATAGAGATTTCCTTAACTATTACTATAAACACACACACACAAATAAAAAAGATGTGAGGTGACAGATATGTTAATTAACCTGACTATGGTAACCATTCACAATGTGTACATATATTAAATCACCATTTTGGACATCTTTTAAGAAATTTCCCATTGCACAACCCAAATATATGCAATTTTGTCAGTCAACTTCAGTAAACTGAAAAAAGAAAAACAATGACGTAGTTAATCTGCCAGTACAGAATAGGGTCCAAAAACAGTAAAGTGGTCTCACATATCAGACATTTTACTGAGATGGTATTGGACTGAAACAAACAAGCCTGTATAAAATAAAAAAGTTCAATATTAGTGTATAGGAATGCAAGGGATTTCTGTGTGTTGATTTTATATCCTGCAACTTTACTATAATCATTGATTAGTTCTAGTAATTTTCTGGTGGAGTCTTTAGGGTTTTCTATGTAGAGGATCATGTCATCTGCAAATAGTGAGAGTTTTACTTCTTCTTTTCCAATTTGGATTCCTTTTATTTCTTTTTCTGCTCTGTGGTGGATTCATTTTGATATTTGGCAAAACTAATACAATTATGTAAAGTTTAAAAATAAAATAAAATTAATTTAAAAATAAAATAAAAAAGTTCAAGTAGGTTTCTTAAATTTTGTTACCATTTAATCATTGACAATCCTTGGTACACTGATAACATCTTCATAGTCACGAATGCTGTATTATGTGCACTTAATTAATTATCTTACAATAAATGACTCAACATAAAAAAAATAAACCATACTGATTGAAATTTGAAGTCCACCATAGTCAAAGATATGAAGTATATATTAAGTGGCTTTTAAAATATAACTCTGAGATTTGAGTAATCACTCATTTCATGAAAGAGGGAAGGCAGAGAAACCAAATAATGATAAAACTTTGAATAGCATATAAAATATTTTCTGATTATGAACTTCAGCTTTAATTTAGAATCTAGATGACATAGTCCTGTGTTTCATAGAGATCTGTAAATATTCTAAATAAAAGAAATATCTAGAATTGCATTTGAATAAAATGTAACTATATCTAAGTCTATTTAAATTGAAATTATATTTTTCCTTAAAGGGGGAAGTTTCTCATTCTGTATTATGTCTAAAAAAGTAAGCTGTATTTAACTGAGATCATGGATATGGCTGTATTACCTCTAATGTGCTTGTTCCCTTTCATCTTTCAGTGAAGTCTTATAAAATAAGACTTTGTAGACAGAGGTGAATAACACAGAAATCAATGAGGAAACAGTTCTAAGCAGATAGAAACTGTCATAATAATGACAGTTATATAATGAGAAATATTGCTGAAGGAACTGGGGTGTATGATCTTAGAAATGAATTGCTTGAATCCAAAATATGGACACAGTGTGCAAGGCCCGTTACTTAATTCCTATTTTTTTCAGCCCTCTTTTATTTTTTCCAAAGGTGTCTAATCTACACAGAACTGGAAATCTAACCAGTGTCTCAGAATTCTTCCTCCTGGGCCTCTCAGATGATCCAGAACTACAGCCTTTGCTCTTTATCCTCTTCCTGTCTATGTACCTGGTCACCATTTTAGGAAACCTGTTCATCATCCTGGCTGTCACCTCTGACCCCCACCTCCACACCCCCATGTACTTCTTTCTCTCCAACCTGTCCTTGGCTGACATTGGTTTGGTCTCCACCACAGTCCCCAAGATGATTGTGAATATCCAAACTCACAGCAGAGTCATCTCCTATGAAGGCTGCCTGACACAGATGTCTATTTTTCTCCTTTTTGGATGTATGGATAGTACTCTTCTCACTGCAATGGCTTATGACCAGTTTGTGGCCATCTGTCATCCACTGTACTACATGGCCATCATGAACCCACGCCTCTGCTGTCTGTTAGTTTTGGTGTCTTTTTTTGTTAGTCTTTTGGAGTCACAGCTGCACAATTGGATTGTGCTTCAACTCACCTGCTTCAAAGATGTAGAAATCTCTAATTTCTTCTGTCACCCTTCTCAACTCCTCAAGCTTGCCTGTTGTGACACTTTCACCAATAACATAGTCATGTATACTGCTGGTGCCATCTTCGGTTTTCTTCCTATCTCAGGGATCTTTTTCTCTTACTGTAAAATTCTCTCCTCTGTTCTGAGAGTCCCCTCATCAGGTGGCACGAATAAAGCCTTCTCCACCTGTGGTTCTCACCTGGCAGTTGTTTGTTTATTTTACATAACAAGCATTGATGTGTATCTCAGTTCAGCCATCTCACAATCTTCTAGGAAGTTTGCAGTGGCCTCAGTGATGTACACTGTGCTCACTCCCATGCTGAACCCCTTCATCTACAGTCTGAGGAACAAGGACATCAAAAGGGCCATGCGGAGGTTTCTCAGCAAAATGTTCTACACTTAGTACCTGTGTTATCCATTTGGAGGGTAGGTTGCAAAATGTAGCAAGATTAAATCTAGACCTGAAAATTCTACCTCTCTCATACATCAGTTTTTGTAGCTCTCATGGCTTTACTTCTCCTTTTGCTTAACCTCATAGTTAAATATTACTTTTCTTTTATGTCTTTAATGTGATGGGTGAGATTTCTAGGATTCTTGTGCATCAAAATCATTCCTTGGCTGAATATTTTTTTTTCTTTTTTTTAAATTGGGAGGTGATTGCTTTACAATATTGTGTTGGCCTCTGCCATACATCAACATGAATCAGCCATAGGTATGCATATGTCCCCTCCCCCTGAAACCCACTCCCATCTCCTACCCCATCCCACCTCTCTAGGTTGTCACAGAGAACTGGGCTGAGCTCCCTGTGTCACATAGCAAATTCCCACTTGGTATCTGTTTTCCCTATGGTCATGTATATATTTCCATGCTACTCTCTCAATTCAACCCACCCTCTCCTTCCCCTACTGTGTCCATAAGTCTATTCTCTCTGTGAGTCCATTACTGCTTTGACTGAATCTTACTGCCTCTACAGAGATTATACAGATTATCTTTTGTGGCCCAAGCATCCTCAAAAGATGAATAATTCCCTTTTAGTATATTGAAAATTTATAAGTTTTTCACAGCTCTTGTGTATTTTCTGCAGTAAATTCTATTTTTCAAATTTGTTTACATAGGTTATGTGTGAATATTCGTGTCACTGTTTCTCAGCCTTGGGTTTTATTGAAATCATCTGGGGACTTCAAAATACTGTTCACTGGGTCTAACCACAATCAAATATTCTGATTTAATTAGACTTGGGTGTGGTCTGAGCATAAGGAATTTTAAAAGCACTCAAGTGTTTCTGGTATATGGCCAAGGTTGAAAACTACCAACTCAAATCAGATCTTTCATTCAAAGGTGACCTGTATACCTTGGGTCCTAACTGCTCATGAACAAATGCTGAACATCCAGAAGAGAACAGAGCTCAGAGGGGAAGCTATGAAGACCCTGATGTAGTAATAGGCAATGTGTTTACCATGTTATTTCTGATCATTTTCTTCACTTAGCTTCTCTACATCATACTAGGCTTTGCTTTGGGGTGGGGCTCTTGAAATCACTATTTTTCATCTTCTTCCATCTTACATATATTCAACAGTGGTCAGTAAAATTCTCTTTGCCCTAAGAGCTAAAGTGTTCCCTTCATGCCCCTCAAATCAAGTCTTCCTTCACTTATGATGGCTATGTTATTACTTTACATTTTTTAAATTTTCAGTCTTTCAATATCTCTTTAGCTGACTCTCTGTATTAAATTCTCTTTATTAAAATGACTGATTGGTTTCTCTTTTCTTGACTGAACCCCAACTGATATTGTAGCATGAGTACAAAAGTATATTTTGGGGTCTTCCCAGGTGGTCCTGTGGTTGGGAACCCACCTTCCAATGCAGGAGACACAGGTTCAATCCCTGGTCAGGGATCTGAGATCCCACGTGCCACAGGGCAAGTAAGCCCATGTGCCAGAACTAGATAACCCAAGTGCCACAACTAAGATGTGACTAAAAGGTGACACAGCAAAACATTTTTTTAAAATCAGTATTAATTGTTTTGAAAAAGTGTATTTTGAGGCATCTGAAATTGAAGATGCAAAATGTGCACAGGGAAGAAAGGTTGTCAAAAATATGTCTTAGTCTGGGGTATGCACTTGGAAAATAGGTTGGCGATGTCATATTTCAATTGCTGTGTGACTCCAATGATATCCAAGGTACATTCAGTCACCCCAGTCTTCACAATAAGTTTATCTTCTTTCACATTACTTAGGAGTGCAAATAGCCCAGTTGTCAACAAAGGGGAGTTTATTCCTTTTATTAATACTAGAAACAGCCTGGTTAGAGCTTCATTTGAATACCATGGCTTTCTGTCCAATAACTCGAGTCTTAGTGTTCCTGTTGAGTTCTACAAGATGACTATCCATCACTTCATAGATACATCACACATTGTTTTGTAGTGGTAATATTGGCCATCTGAAAATAATATTATGCAAAACTAGTTTAATTTACTTTGCATTTTACCACTTAAGATCACCACAAGCTCCACTGATGAGTAACTTTGATATTAAAGAAAAGATACACTTGACATAGGATAGATTCCTATTAGATTTTGGGAAGAAATAGCACTCATTAAAAATTACTAAAATAGTATATCAGTATATCCACTTATGCAGATGACATGAGTTTGAGTGACCTCCAGCAGATAGTGAAGAACAGGGAAGCCTGGTTTACTGTAGTTCATGGGGTCACAAAGAGTCGGACACCACTTAACAACTGAGCAACAACAAAGTGATAGTCAACGAATCTTGGAAAAAATCCAAGTAATCCTACTTTGAGTGTATATGTGTATGTGTTTGTGTAGTTTAATTTCTACTTTATGTTCTGTTAAATTTACAACCTCTTATTTTCTTATTAAATAATATTAAATCCTCACATCAAATGATTAAAGGAAATTTAAATCTAAAAATATTATAAATGAAAGTACACACCAGAATACTAATCTAGATGTACTACAACATTCATGAAATGTTTTTCCACAACATTCACAATTGGTCAAATGGGAGTAAATAAACTCTATTTCTATGAGTTCAGTAATTCAGATTCCACAGATAAGGGAAACCATACATTCCATGTCTTTCCTTGTCTGACTTATTTCTTTTAGCATAATGCCCCTAAATTCATCCATATTGTAATGAATGTAATTCATCCATATTGTAATGAATAGCATAGTTTTCTGCTTTCTCATGGCTGAATAATATTCCATTGTATGTGCTGAATATTTATCACATTTTCTTTATCCTTAATTCATTCATGGATACTAGGTTGTTTCCAGTTTTTGCTCTGGTGAATGATTCTTCAGTGAGTATGGGGATGCAGTTATCTCTTTGAGATAGTTATGTCATCTCCTTTGGACACACACCCAGGTGTATTATGCGATATTATGTCCATATTATGTATGGACACACAATCGCTGTATTATGCGATAGTTCTATTTAAGATTTTTGAGGAACTCTGCTCTGTTGTTGGTAGTGGGCTGCACATTCCCATAAACAGTGCATGAGGATTCCTTTTTCTGCACATATTTGCCAGCATTTGTTAACTTTTATCTTTTTGATAATAGCCACTTTAACAGGTGTGAGGTGAAGATTTCGCTTCCCAATGTCAGACCCCAGGCTCGGGTGCCCAAAATGTGGTTCAAACCCCTCACTCCCCAGGAAGGATACCCCAGCCTGTGTTATATCACACTCCTTCTCTTCTGTGTCACATCCTAGAGGCACAGATCCCAACCTGAACACTTCTCCCACCTTCCTACCCAACTCCATGTGGGTATTTCTTTAAATTCTTTTTTCTTCAGAAGTATGTTTCTTTTTTTTTCTTGCCACAAAACATTATTTTTGTTTGTTTGTTCTTTAAATTTATTTATTTTTAATAGGAGGATAATTGCTTTACAATATTTTGTTGGTTTGTGACATATAGCAACATAAATCAGTCATAGGTATATGTACGTCCCCTCTTTCTTGAACCACCCTCCCACCTCCCATCCCGTCCCACCCCTCTAGGTTGTCACAGAGCACCAGATTTGAGCTCCATGCATGATACAGCAAACTTCCACTGGCTGTCTAGTTTTACATATGGTGTTACATGTTAGTTGCTCAATCATGCCTGACTCTTTGCGACCCCATGGACTGCAGCCCACCAGGCTTCTCTGTCCATGAGATTTTCCAGGCAAGGATACTGGAGTGGGTTGCCATTTCTTTCTCCAGGGGATCTTCCCAACCCAGGGATCGAACCCGCATTTCCTACACTACAGGCAGATTCTTTACCAACTGAGCTACAAGGGAAGCCCTTACGTATGGTAGTGTAGATGTTTTAATGCTACTGTCTCAGTTCATCCACCCTTCTCCTTCCCCCCATGTCCACATGTCTGTTCTCTATATCTGTGTCTCTGTTGCTGCCCTGCAGATAGGTTCTAGATATTTCTAGGTTCCATATATATGTGTTAATATACAATATTTGTTTTTCTCTTTTTGACTTACTTCATTCTGTATAACAGGCTCTAGGTTCATCCATCTCATTAGCTAGCACTGACTCAAATGTATTCCTTTTTAAGGCTGAGTAATATTCCATGGTATATATGTACCAGAACTTCTTTATCCATTCATCTATTGATGAACAATTGCAAATAGTGCTGAGATGAAGACTGGGGTACATGGGTCTTTTTCATTTGGTTTCTTCAGGGTATATGCCCAATAGTGAGATTGTTGGGTTATATGGTAGTTTTATTCCTAATTTTTTAAGAAATCTCCATACTCCTCTCCAAAGTCACTGTATCAATTTGCATTCCCATCAACAGTGCAAGAGGGTTCCCTTTTCTCCACACTCTCTCCAGTATTTATTGTTTGTAGATTTTTTCAATTATGGCCATTCTGACTGGTGTGAGGTGATACCTCATTGTAATATTGATTTGCATTTCTCTAATAATGAGCAATATTGAACAGCTTTTCATGTGTTTATTAGCAATCTATATGTCTTCTTTGGAGAAATGTCTGTTTAGGTCTTCTGCCCACTTTTTGATTGGGTTGTTTTTCTGGTATTGAGCTGAATGAACTACTTGTATATTTTGGAGATTAATCCTTTGTCAGTTGTCTCTTTTGCTATTATTTTTTCCCATTCCAAGGATTGCCTTTTTACCTTGTTTATAGTTTCCTGCACTGTGCAAAAGCTTTTAAGATAGAAGTGTGTTTGTGAAGTTTCCAGTTTGGTTTTTGTAAGAATATCTCCACATTTTTGATGTGTTCCATGGGGAAGTGTGTTCACGGTTCTCCTATGCACCATCCTCATCGCCTCCTGATAATGAAGGTAATTTTCAGTGAACATCTTGGAATTCATAAGTTACCTGATTTTGCAAATTGTGACCTTGAGTATAAAAGAAAACATCTTTCTGTTTAACTTTCTCATTTGTAGAATAGTGATAAGAAGTTCTTAACTGAGAAGGTGCTAGAAAGGAGGTAACCTAAAGTACTTGTTACAATAATGTTTTGACCTACTAATAGATCAATAATTGTACACTATCATATTCACCACTTTAATAGGTCAATGTGTCATTTCAACTTATGTGCTTTTCAGGCAGAAAAGTTGATTTTCCCCATCAGGTCCTCTAAATCTTTAACCCTGTGGAACAGTCATTTTTTTACTCTGGGGCATTCTGATTCCTCCTTTTTAATCACATACAGCTTAAAGCACTTGTGGATTAAGCAGATAATACGTGCACATGGTAATATGTAAATGAATGTTGACATCCCTCCTGTCATCTACTCTGAGGTTGATGTGTTTCAAATTAATTAATTGTGTACCATTAGCCCTTTATCCCAGATGCCTGACTGACCTTGACATTTTCTTGTTTACACAATAAGACCTTTACCAGGTTGAGGGCAGGGGCTGAATATCATTTGTTTGTACACTCAAATGTAACACATAAATGGCAGAGATTAGACATGGCTCTACTTTGTATAACATTGAACAAGTATTCTACTATGTTATAAGAAAAAGTGAAGGCAATTTAACATTTATTCTTCCTCTTAGGATCCCTTGACTTCTACAGACATATCTAAGAATTCCTGAGAGAGAGGGGGGAAAGTATGGTTTGCTCCTATTTATTATCAAGAACTTCACTGGGATCTGTTTCTCTCTCATAGTTACTGTAAGATTAAGACTCACAGAATAAAGTTAGTGTTTGAAATTTACTATAAATAACAATGAATAAGGAATGAGATAGAAATTTCTCAATTTCACATCAAGCAGTGAAAAGATTTCTGTTTCCTTAAAAGGTACTCATCATGTGAGGAGAAACTGAAAAAAGCTCATCACTAATTTTTACTACATAAACATCAGTATCTATGTTTGTCATCCACTGTGTCCTGTACACACATCTTTGGCCCTAATATCAGATCTCCTCTACACAATATGCCATGAGGTCAGTTAATATTATTTTTTCTATTGTACAAATATTTTAAATGTCCCCAACACTTACCTCCACTTTCTCCAATCCACCTCTGCTCATTTTCCACTTAGTAAAGGATATTCTCCGAGAGCATTGGGAAAAGGACAAAGCACATGTCACATTCATGGGACAAACATAACCACCACTGGTTTTCATATCCCATTTCCTGGAAATCATGTTTGCCAATGACCCTAGTACCTTATCCCTTCTATTCACGTGAAACAACTTCTGATTAGTAGAGCATTTTTGCCCTGCACTCATTATTTAAATGGCTCAACATTCAGTCTCTCCCTCTCCTATCCACCCCCAGATATCTGCCATGTGATCTCCTCTAAAAATACCCTTTTTCACTTATCACCACACAGGTAAATCACATCCTTTCCTCTATACTCCATTTGATTTTTGTATAAATTAAAGTTTTCTCATGTCACCTAATGATAAAGCAATCTCTGCATTCTCAGCAGAGAGGTCTCTGAGTCAAGAAGGCTTCATGGACAGGGTTTAGATGGCTCCATCACAACACTATCCACTTACATCCCACCTTATCCACTAGAAAAAAATACATAAGCCAAAATCACATTTTATTAACATCTTCAAGAGTTTAATAACACAAAGAAATCTGAAAAATATATATATTCTGGAGTGAGTTGATTCATCTCTGCTGCTGCTAAGTCGCTTCAGTCATGTCCGACTCTGTGCGACCCCATGGACTGCAGCCTACCAGGCTCCTCCGTCCATGGGATTTTCCAGGCAAGAGTACTGGAGTGGGTTGCCATTGCCTCTACTTAGAAACAATCAGATTCACTGGGAATATTTATTATTATACATTTATCTATGGAATGGCTACAGGTTGTTCTGATGTTGATGGAGGGGCTCTCCAGGTATATCAGAAATCAAGGGTCTACTTGAGACTGCATGACCTGAAGCTGCAGAGTAGATTCTGCAGAAGTACCCAGTGAAGGGGAAATTCTCAGTTCAGTTTAGTCACTCAGTCGTGTCTGACTCTTTGCAACCCCATGAACTGCAGCACGCCAGGCTTCCCCATCCATCACCAACTCCTGGAGTCCACCCAAACCCATTTCCATTGAGTCAGTGATGCTATACAACCTTCTCATCCTCTGTCATCCCCTTCTGCTCCTGCCCTCAATCTGTCCAAGCAGCAGGGTCTTTTCAAATTGGTCAGCTCTTTGAATCAGGTGGCCAAAGTATTGGAGTTTCAGCTTCAACATCAATCCTTCCAATGAACACCCAGGACTGATCTCCTTTAGGATGGACTGGTTGGATCTCCTTGCAGTCCAAGGGACTCTCAAGAGTCTTCTCCAACACCACAGTTCAAAAGCATCAATTCTTCGGCACTCAGCTTTCTTTATAATCCAACTCTCACATCCATACATGACCACTGGAAAAACCATAGCCTTGACTAGACAGACCTTTGTTGGCAAAGTAATGTCTCTGCTTTTGAATATGCTATCTAGGTTGGTCATAACTTTCCTTCCAAGGAGTAAGCATCTTTTAATTTCATGGCTGCAATCACAATCTGCAGTGATTTTGGAGCCCCCCAAAATAAAGTCAGCCACTGTTTCCACTGTTTCCCCATCTATTTGACATGAAGTGATGGGACCGGATGCCATGATCTTCATTTTCTGAATGTTGAGCTTTAAGCCAACTTTTTCACTCTCCTCTTTCACTTTCATCAAGAGGCTCTTTAGTTCTTCTTCACTTTCTGCCATAAGGGTGGTGTCATCTGCATATCTGAGGTTATTGATATTTCTCCCGGCAATCTTGATTTCAGCTTGTGCTTCCTCCAGCCCAGCGTTTCTCATGATGTACTCTGTATATAAGTTAAATAAGCAAGGTGACAATATACAGCCTTGACATACTCCTTTTCCTATTTGGAACCAGTCTGTTCTTCCATGTCCAGTTCTAACTCTTGCTTACTGACCTGCATACAGATTTCTCAAGAGGCAGGTCAGGTGGTCTGTTATTTTTTTTTTTCTAATTTTATTTTATTTTTAAACTTTACATAATTGTATTAGTTTTGCCAAATATCAAAATGAATCCATCACAGGTATACATGTGTTCCCCATCCCGAACCCTCCTCCCTCCTCCCTCCCCATACCATCCCTCTGGGCCGTCCCAGTGCACCAGCCCCAAGCATCCAGCATCGTGCATCGAACCTGGACTGGCAACTCGTTTCCTACATGATATTTTACATGTTTCAATGCCATTCTCCCAAATCTTCCCACCCTCTCCCTCTCCCACAGAGTCCATAAGACTGTTCTATACATCAGTGTCTCTTTTTATTCCCATCTCTTGAAGAATTTTTCAGTATTGTGATCCACACAGTCAAAGGTTTTGGCATAGTCAATAAAGCAGAAATAGATGTTTTTCTGGAACTCTCTTGCTTTTTTGATGATCCAGCAGATGTTGGCAATTTGATCTCTGGGAAAATTCTACCCATATGCTAACTTTTGTCCAGGGAATTTTTGTTGAGATCATAGTTGTTTGATGAATTTGGAAATATGCTGGAAAACAGATGGACAGGACCTGAGGCTTAAGTTGCTTGGAGCACAGTCCTTACAGAGGATGAAACCTCTATACTGAGCAGTATCAGAGATGTTCTTACCGACCCCAGCCATGGTTTCATGACCTGTGTATTTCCCTCTCATTGAGTGTGAGATGTACATAGAAACCCACTTCCTACAATGAGGATGTGGAAGAAATGTTGGGAAGTCACTGGGAACAGAGTAAATAAAATTCTGGCTTTCTTCTTGCTGACTCTCTCTCTTGCATTCTTTTTTTTAATTAATTTATTTATTTTATTTATTTTAATTGGAGGCTAATTACTTTAAATATTGTAGTGGTTTTTGCCATACGTTGACATGAATCAGCCATGGGTGCGTTCTTGATGGCTCACATTGATAGAACCCAACTGTCACACCAGGAGGCCATGTGTTGAGGAACTGAAGGAATTCTCTGGAAAATATTCTGTGAATCCTGCCAACAGCTTCATCAGTGTGCTTGAAAGTGGACAGCTACCAATCCAACCTTGAGATGCCTGCAGCCCTGGCTGACACCTTGATTGCAACCTTCTGGAAGGCCCACTGACATTTAATTTAAAAATCAGTCATTAAATGATAAGTGAAAATCAATAGTTTTCTAATATGCTATGTAATTCATTTATAGAAAAAAATTAGAAATGAAGATTCATTCAAATTAACAACAAAAACTTAATAATGTCTACCATATCTAATGCAGATGAGCAAGGCAGGGAAATGAAAATAAAAAGTTATCCTTAGAGACAAATATTAACTGTGAAAATGGAAAATGTATCACATTCTTGATACAAAAACCTCACGCTGCATAGATTTCATGATTGATACAATGGATTTGCAGATATCAAAACCACATATTGAAAGGTTAAATTGAGGTGGGGGGGGGAGTCTGAATTTTGGATTGAGAGCCTGCAAGTTAGAAGTAAGTAAGAGTCCAGGTGAACTTCCTCCTGAGGGGAAGAGGTACCCAGACCCTTTTCAGGATATTCACTTTTCTCCTTTTCTTTTTCTGTTAACATTAACAAGTCTCCAGAGGTTGAGACAATATGGACCAACTGGTTAATGATGAGCTTTGGGCATAAAATTGTAAATAATTGACCAGTTCCTCCAACTCATTATTTTGTCAGTTCTAATATTGTGAATCCACACCTATGTCTCCATCCTTCATAGGAGCCTGCATCAGAAGGTCCAGTCTGAGTCTGTCTTCTTGCCCATCCTGAGGAGGAACCCTGAGACTTCATCACACTTGAGGCAGGAGAGGGGCAGTGAGCTCCTTGGTCATGCTCTGGCATAGATGCAGCCCAGCCCAGAAAGTGCTGAGGGAGACAGACATGGATGAAGCGAGTGTTGAGAAAATGATCTCTTCCTCAACAAGGCAAACATGACAGTTGGATAGACAGGTGGGAGGGCACCAGTATACAAATTTCGGATGAGAATCCTATGATCTTTATGTTCTTTACTCTGGTCGGTGTGTGAGAACTCTCATTCAGAATTCTGCTTCCACCATCACTGTTTATGGCTCTGGCTGGCATCTCCACATCTGTAGTAGTAAATAGGTCTCTGTAAACTTCCCTCTAAGCACTTCAAACAGTTATGAAAATGATTACAATGGTGAGGAGGACGACATTAACCATAACATCAGATACTATTATTCAAGGCTTCCTAAGTGTAAGGCTCTGAGACACGTGTTAGGCTCTGAGACATGTGTTTTATGTTTCTTCTTTGATTGCATCTGCATCATCTCTCCCAAATTGTAAGAGCCCACATTATCATAATTTTAATAAGAGGAAAGAAGAATGGCATTTTATATCACATGTATCAGGTTATGAGTTGCTGCTATTCCTAAGTCGCTTCAGTTGTGTCCGACTCTGTGTGACCCCATAGACGGCAGCCCACCAGGCTCCCCCATCCCTGGGATTCTCAAGACAAGAACACTGGAGTGGGTTGCCATTTCCTTCTCCAATGCATGGAAGTGAAAAGTGAAAGTGAAATCGCTCAGTCGTATCTGACTCTTAGCGATCCAATGGACTGTAGCCCACAGATTATGAATTAGAAAGTATTAAAGCCAAGTTTGAAGTCAGTCATTCTGGGCAGACTGATGCCAGACACAGGGCACCCAAAGCAGTCTTCCTTTTTACCCAAACAGTCCTGTCCACCTCTCCACTTTCTCCTCTGTACTTATGATCCACTGAATCAATCATGAAAGTGGACATTAAATCAGTCTTGGGTTTTTTCCTACTCAAGAAAATAAAAAATTCAAAATAATGTATGCCAGATGTATCTGCAGTTATACCTCCGTACTTTTGCTGAAAACTTTCAAGAAGTCTTAAAACAGTGACATTTAGGGTTTGAGACTCAGAGAAGAAAAACTTGATTTTGAATCCTGTGTGCTCCACGAATTCTTAGTGTGTTATGGAACAATTTCTTAGAATCTGTGAGACTTAAGATTGTCTACTACCTTGACTTTTCACTGATACATGCTGCGTGCTCCATTCCATAGTCGTGTCCAACTCTTTGCAACCCCATGACTTTAGCCCACCTCTGCCCAGGCTTCTCTGTACATGGGATTTCCAAGGCAAGAATATTAGAGTGGGTTGCCATTTCCTCCTCCAGGGGATCTACCTGACCCAGAGATCGAACCCATGTCTCCTGCAGCTAATACATTCAGAGGCAGATTCTTTACTGCTGACCTGCCTGGGAAGCCCTCTTGTTGATACAAACCCACTGAATTAGGACTAAATAAATAATGATCACCCTCCATGCAACAACTATGTGATGGATGAGTATAGAAGACAAAATACATTTTTGACATTTTGTTACTAATAATGATAAGGCTTATTCTCATGTTATTAGATTTAAATATCTCTTGATCTGATGCTACATCCCTTACAGGGCATTTTATTTTTGTTTATACAAATACATTCTTCACATATGAAGAGAAATGACTGAGACTCATTTATTTCTAATTCCCCTCATTTATATCTTGTGGCCACAGAGGAGGCACCAAGGATTAAAAAAAACTTAAATGCTGAATAAATCATTCTCTTTTTCATAGAAACAATGTCAGAGCAACATGGTTTCCACACAGTGGACCATTCATGCCAGTATTTTCCATCCTTTTCAGAAGATCCCAAAACACCAGATAAAAGATAAAATACTGCTTGTTTTTGTCTGTATCATGGGCTTTCTTTGGGACATATTATTTTCCATTTGATAGCATCTGCAGCATTCAATCATTGAAAAGCCATTGCAGTAAGTTTCATAAACCTTGGGGGGAAAGTCAGAAAAGAAGGGGATGGCATATCTTAATACATGGACTAAGATACATTTTAAGATTTCATGTTATCCCTGCTCCAGCTCTGAGACAGGAAATGGCTCTGATCTCTCTGCCATATAATCTATGAAAGGTCACTAAATTGGGGGAACTTTATTTTATTAATAAACATGCTATCTCAATAATTATTGAAGCTCTTTATACAAATGATTGCATATTTATCAATCTACAAATATTCCTTAGGTGTGACATATGCTGTAGAGGTGAATATTGGACTCTGTTTCCAGGAAAGAACAGAAACACAGAGAGATGGAGAGATTTGCACATACTCCACTTTTGGGAGTGAAAGACCAAGACTCAATCATTGATCTGCTTCAGTTCAGTTCAGTTCAGTCACTCAGTCGTGTCCGACTTTTTGAGACCCCATGAGTCCCACCACGCCAGGCCTCCCTGTCCATCACCAACTCCCAGAGTTCACTCAGACTCACATCCGTCAAGTCAGTGATGCCATCCAGCCATCTCATCCTCTGGAGTCCCCTTCTCCTCCTGCCCCCAATCCCTCCCAGCATCAGAGTCTTTTCCAATGAGTCAACTCTGCGCATGAGGTGGCCAAAGTACTGGAGTTTCAGCTTTAGCATCATCCTTTCCAAAGAAATCCCAGGGCTGATCTCCTTCAGAATGGATTGGTTGGATCTCCTTGCAGTCCAAGGGACTCTCAAGAGTCTTCTCCAACACCACAGTTCAAAAGCATCAATTCTTTGGTGCTCAGCTTTCTTCACAGTCCACTTCTCACATCCATACATGACCACTGGAAAAACCATAGCCTTGATTAGATAGACCTTCGTTGGCAAAGTAATGTCTCTGCTTTTGAATATGCTATCTAGGTTGGTCATAACTTTTCTTCCAAGGAGTAAGCGTCTTTTAATTTCATGGCTGCAGTTACCATCTGCAGTGATTTCTGCTTATTCCTGCCCAACTCTCAGTCACCTCTATCTAGCTAAGAAGTGTTTGTTTTCTAACCTACTTGGGTACAAGAGGTGAAAGAATGGTAGAGAACTGTTTTATCCTCTTTTGGTTCAGGGGATGTATCTGTAAATCATGAGAACAAGCCAGGAGTTTAGAGAGGCTCTAATGGCCCTGATGTGGAGGATTATAGGGTTTTTAATGAATAGCCATGCATATTGCTGTCTAGTTTTAAATCTAAGGTTGAAAAATTTTCCTATATAAGATGAAAATGCTCAGCTATTATGAAATTTTCACAAGACAGATTTCAAGGATCTTTTTTTTTTCAGTTTAATTAATTAATTAATTTTACTTTACAATATAGTATTGGTTTTGCCATATAGTGACGTGAATCCATCACAAGTATACACGTGTTCCCCATGCTGAACCCTCCTCCCACCTCCCTCCCCATCCCATCACTCTGGGTTATCCCAGCGCACCAGTCCTGATCACCCTGTATCATGCATCGAACCTGGACTGGCAATTCGTTTCACATATGAAAATTTACATGTTTCAATGTCATTCTCCCATATCATTCTGCCCTCACCCTCTCCCACAGAGTCCAAAAGACTGTTCTATACATCTGGGTCTCTTTTGCTGTCTTGCATACTGGGTTATCATTACCATCTTTTTAAATTCCATATATATGCCTTAGTATACTGTATAAGTGTTTTTCTTTCTGACTTACTTCACTCTGTATGGTAGGCTCCAGTTCCATCCACCTCATTAGAACTGATTCAAATATATTCTTTTTAATGGCAGAGTGATATTCCATTGTGTATATGTACTACAGCTTTCTTATCCATTCATCTGCTGATGGACATCTAGGTTGGTAAAAGATACCTTCTTAAGGATGCAGTTGACAAAAATGATTTTTGCATTGAAACAAATACAGGCAGTTACTAGTATAAATTAGTAAAACTGATTATGCACCAATTGTTAGAATTTGAACAATTAATTATTACCCCCATATTATATACAAATTCCCATTTGTATTATACAGAGAAGAATTTTCATAGATTTGTTGTAATCAGAACCTGATATAAATAAAAATATAATACTTATAATGCAAATTAAATATTTATTTAATAAATAATAAAATGCTATTAAAATATACTTCCCCTATAGTTCAGCAGATAAGGAATTCGCCTGCAATGCAGGAGCTGCAACACACACAGATATGATCCCTGGGTCAGGAAGATACCCTGGAGAAGGAAATGGCAACCCACTCCAGTATCCTTGACTGGAAAACCCCATGGACAGAAGAGCCAGCAAGCTATAGTCCATGAGGTTGCAAAGAGTCAGACATGACTGAGTGACTAACACTTTGCTATCAAAGTACATACTATTTCATTTAAGATACATATGAAAGATATATTTTAAGTTTGTTAAATTTGTATTAGTTTATATAAATATAAATTTATGAACTGATGAAAATATTTTCTTTCCTTTTGTAATAATGTGTGTCAGGAAAATTTTGAAGTAGTTCTTTTTTTTTTTTTTTTTAATAGTGGAGTGCAGTTTATTACACTGGCATGCCCAAGGCAGAGTCTCCTCCTAGCCAAGAACCCCGACCAGTTTTTGTGAAAACCTTATATACCCTAAGTGCACGTGCTCAAACCCACCTCCCCAAATTCTCTGAAACTAGTCTGAACAGTGGACAAGAAGAATACAAACAAAGTTAACCTGTGATTTGTATGCCTTAAACCTGTGATTCGTATGCCTTAAGCCTAGGTAGCTAACCGTGGACAATTATCAATAGGCCTGTGGTCATACCCCAATAAGCATAATAGAATTTCTGATTCTATTCGGTTACACAGATAATTAGGGTATTCTTTTAGGTGGTGGAGAGTCTACCTACGAGCCCTGGGGCTCTTCCATCCGGGGGGGGGGTCTGGTTTTCCAGTTGGTTTGTCATTTCCGTAGATACTGAGCATATAGCTCAAACTCCACAGTCTGGCCCAAGATGGAGTCCTGCTTTCAAGATGGAGCCTGTTCTGTTTGTTTCCTCCTTCAACATATGTTCAGTCCCAGCTTCCTTTTATAAAGGTGGCAGGTCCAGAGCATCAAGCCTGGTATCCAGTTCTTGGGCACTTACTGTGTGCCAGATACTGCATTAAATGATTTTCTAGATTCACTACATTTAATCCTCACGACAATCTCTGAGAAGTCTTTTTATGATCCCTATTTACAACAAGGACTTAAAGCTTGGAGAGTTTAAGAAACTTTTGACACAGATAATGAATTTCAGAACTGAATTCATCCTGTGTCGTTGTGAGGCCTAAGATCATATTCAGAAAAGGCCTTGGTGATGACACTAACTTGGGAAGCAGAGTTGTTAAGTCAGAAGGTCTTGAAGTCCTGAAGTGTGTGTCCTGCTTTATCTCAATTTTATGACTTTCAACAAATAACCTGGCCCCCCTTGATTTCCTCTTTTGTTTTTTTTTTAATCTTTATCTTTAGTTCTTATTTTTTTACTTTACAATATTGTATTGGTTTTGCCATACATCAACATGAATCTGCCACGGGTGTACACGTGTTCCCCATCCTGAACAAAGTAGTTCTTTGTATTTCACAAAGAGTCTTCACAAAAACATTGTGCTAAACAAGTTCATTTCAGGGGCGATATGGATAGTAATCTGTTTAGAGAAGATTTTATGAAAGCTGGTTATGGATACATAAATGAATATTGACATTAGCAATGACAAGGAAACATACCTATCCAGTTCATGACACTAGTTGTTCTTGGGGACATGTATTCAGTGGAATGGGATGAAGCTGAGACACCAAGAAAAGTTAAATTTTATTGTAATGCTTCAAATCTCTTTAAAAATATGAGATTTGAAGCAAATATTATTAAATGATTATGTTTTAAAAATAAATATGGTATTCATAACTATATTAGTAGATGATATTCATGGAGCTTTTTCCAAGTGTTGGGCAATATTCTAAGGCAGTGCTTATCAAGCCCAGCTTCATTAAAGGTAGACCAAGAAACTCATGAATAGAGATCCTGGAACTGGTTCAAGGCTGAGGCTGGGCTAACTGCATTTTAAAATAAATATACTTAATCAGTCAACTAGAACTGAAAACCACGGTTTAAGGAATATTAATGATTTTTTAAAATTTTTCTTGAAATAGTCCTATTAGGTAAGTTCAATTACTATCATAATTTCATTGATAAGGAAACTGTCCACAGATTTTCCATTATTCTATTTTGATCTTTTTCATAATTAAGTCATAGTTCAACATGCCAAAATAATGAACCAGAATTACTTTTAAAAAGCAGAAGTAAAAGAATTGGAATCCCTGTATAAGGAATGTTTGACACGAAAATTTGTTAACTCAACATAAGACTGGGTCCTGATCTGGCTGTGGGACCTTCTCTCATGTTAAACTCCTCCCTTTAAATAAGGGTATTTATGATCAGAAGAAAAAGACCACCAGGAATAGGGAAAGACATTTAACATCAATTAGTATCAGGAAATTCTAGTCCAAATCTAAATCAAATATCACCTCACATCTGTTAGAATGGCTACTATATAGATATAGATGGTAAGGAGAGACAAGAAGGCCTTCTTTTTTTAATTTTTTTAACATAAATTTATTTATTTTAATTGGGGGCTAATTACTTTACAATATTGTATTGGTTTTCCCATACATCAATATGAATCCACCACGGTGTACACATGTTCCCCATCCTGAACCCCCCTCCCACCTCCCTCCCCATCCCATCCCTCTGGGTCATCCCAGTGCACCAGCCCGGAGCATCCTGTATCATGCATCAAACCTGGACTGGCAATTCATTTCACATATGATATTATACATGCTTCAATGCCATTCTCCCAAATCATCCCACCCTCGCCCTCTCCCAAAGTGTCCAAAAGACTGTTCTATACATCTGGGTCTCTTTTGCTATCTCCCATACAAGGTTATTGTTATCATCTTTCTAAATTCTATATATATGCATTAGTATACTGTATTGGTGTTTTTCTTTCTGGCTTACTTCACTCTGTATAATAGGCTCCAGTTTCATCCACCTCATTAGAACTGATTCAAATGTATTCTTTTTTAATGGCTGAGTAATATTCCATTGTATATATGTACAACAGCTTTCTTATCCATTCATCTGCTGATGGACATCTAGGTTGCTAAGAAGGCCTTCTTTAATGAACAATGCAAAGAAAAGGAGGAAAACAACAGAAGGAGAAAGACTAGAGACATCTTCAAGAAAACTGGAAATATCAAAGAAATATTTCATCCAAAGATGGGCACAGTAAAGGACAGAAACAGAAAAGATCTAAAAGAAGCAGAAGAGATCAACCAGTGATGTAAAGAGTACACAGGAGAACTGTACAAAAAAGATCTTAATGACCCAGATAACCATGATGGTTTTGTCACTCACCCAGAGCTGGACATTCTAGAGTGTGAATTCAAGTAGGCTTTAGGAAGTGCTGCTGTCAATAAAGCTAGTGGAGGCGATGGAATTCCAGTAGAACTATTTTAAATCCTAAAAGATGATGCTATCAAAGTGCTGCACTCAATATGTCAGCAAGTTTGCAAAACCTAGCAGTGGCCACAGGACTGGAAAAGGTTAATCCTCATCCCAATTCCCAAGAAAGACAGTACTAAAAAGTGTTCAAACCACTGGACAATTGCACTCATCTCCCATGCTAGTAAGGTTATGCTCAAAATCCTGCATGCTAGACTTCAGCGTTACATGAACTGAGAACTTCCAGACATCCAAGCTGGATTTAGAAAAGGCAGAGGAACCAGAGATTAAATTGTCAACATTCACTGAATCATAGAGAAAGCAAGGGAATTCCAGAAAAACATCTACCTCTGTTTCATTGACTATGCTAAAGCCTTTAACTGTGTGGATCATAACAAACTATGGAAAGCTCTTAAAGAGATGGGTTTACAAGATTATCTTACCTGTCTCCTGAGAAACCTGTATGAGGGTCAAGAACCAACAGTTAGAAATCCTGAATGGAGTAACAGGGCTGTCTGCTGTCACCAAGTTTATTTACCTTATACGCTGAGCACATCATGAGAAACGGCAGTCTGGATGAGTTACAAGCTGGAATCAAGATTGGTGGGAGAAACAACCTCAGATATGTAGATGATACCACTTTAATGGCAGAAAGTGAAGAGGAACTAAAGAACCTCTAGATGAGAGTGAAGGAGAAGAGTGAAAAGGCCGGCTTAAAACTATAAGCATTAAAAAAAAAAAAAAAACAGATCATGGCATTTGGCCCCATAACTTCATGGCAAATAGAAGGGGAAAAGATGGAAGCAGTGACAGATTTCCTCTTCTTGGGCTCTAGAATCACTGTGGATGATGACTACCACCATGAAATTAGAAGACAATTGTTTCTGGGCAGGAAAGATAGGACAAACCTAGACAGTGTGTTAAAAAGCAGAGACATCACTTCACTGACAAAGGTCCATATAGTCAAGGCTATGGTCTTTCCAGTAGTCAAGTATGGTTGTGAAAGTTGGACCGTAAAGAAGGCAGAGCACTGAAGAACCGTCGCTTTCAAATTGTGGGGCTGGAGGAGACTCCTGAGAGTCCCTTAGACAGCAAGGAGATCAAACCAGTCAATCTTATAGGAAATCAACCCTGAATACTCTTCAGAAGGACTGATGCTAAAACTGAAGTTCCTAATTTGGTCACCTGATGTGAACAACTAACTCATTGGAAAAGACCTTGATGCTGGGAAAGACCCAAGGCAGAAGCAGAAGAGGGCATCAGAGGATGCAATGGATGGATGGCATTGCTGATGCAATGGACATGAACTTGGGCAAACTCCAGGAGATGGTGAGGGACAGGAAAGCCTGGAATGCTGCAGTCCATGGGGTTGCAAAGACTCAGACATGATTGGGCAATTTAACAACAACAACAACAATATATATATATATATATATATATATATATTAATGAGGATGTGAAGTTTAAGGGAACACTTGGTTGGCAGGAATGAATATTTGTACAACCATTATGGGAAACACAATGGAGGTTCCTTTAAAAATTAAAAACGGCAATAAATTGAAATAGAACTACCAGAGGATCCAGCATCCCACATCAGGGTATATGCCATAGAAATGGAATCAGAACCTTAAGGAGATATATTAATTCCCTTGTCATTGTGATATTATCTGAAATAGTGAAAGATGGATGTGTCTGTTGACAGATGAATAGGTAAAGAAAACATGGTGTGTAAATAAACAATGAGATATTATTCAGCCACAAAAACAAGGAAATCCTGCCATTTGTGACAATATGGATGGAACTGGAGAATATTATGCCTATTAAAATACATACACCAGACATAGTCAGATACTGAACTATTTCACTTACGTGTGGAAACTAAGAATATCAAACTCTTAGAATCATAGATAAAACTGTACTTGTGAGGATTGGTGGTGGAGAAAGTAGGGAGATGTTTGTCAAAGAGTACAAACTTTCAGTTATTAAAATGAATAAGTTCTGGGAATCAAATATACAGCCTGGTGACCACAGCTAATAATTCTGGTTGTGTTCTTCAAATCTTCTAAGAGGGATCTACTTAATTGTTACTATGCATACACACACATGGAATTTAGAAAGATGGTAATGATAACCCTGTATGCGAGACAGCAAAAGAGACACAGATGTATAGAACAGTCTTTTGGACTCTGTGGGAGAGGGCGAGGGTGGGATGATTTGGGAGAATGGCATTGAAACATGTATAATATCATATGTGAAATGAATTGCCACTCCAGGTTTGATGCATGATACAGGATTGGGGAGGGAGGTGGGAGGAGGGTTCAGGATGGGGAACACGTGTACACCTGCAATGGATTCATGTTGATGTATAGCAAAACCAATACAATACTGTAAAGTAATTAGCCCCCAATTAAAATAAATAAATTTATATTTAAAAAAAGAAACTACGTGAGATGACCTAAATGTCAATTAATTTAATTGTGCTAATCTTTCACAACATCTATGTGTATTAAATCATCACTTTGTACATCTTTAAAACTCTTCATGTGGCGCCATCCAAATATTCTATCTTGTCAGTCACTTCATTAAACTGAATAAAAGAAATACATTGAAGTAGTATTATTTCACAGTACAGAATAAAGTCCAAAAAAAGTAAAGGGATCTCACATGTAAAAAGTTTCACTGAAACAGTATTGAAACAAATATCCACATAAAAAATTTAAAAATTTCAAGTAGATTCCTTGAATTTTGTTGTTTAATCATTGATAAAATGTCTGTATACAATGCCACTTTGTAATCATCAATGCTATATGATTATGTGCACCTAACTAAACAATACTTATTGAAATTTAAAGTCCACCAAAGTCAAAAGTTTTTCTGGAGCAGCCGTGAAGAGATACCCCACGCCCAAGGTAAGAGAAACCCAAGTAAGAAGATAGGCACTGAGGGAGGGCATCAGAGGGCAGACAGACTGAAACCACAATCAAAGATAACTAGCCAATCTGATCACATGGACCACAGCCTTGTCTAACTCAATGAAAGTAAGCCATGCCATGTGGGGCCACCCAAGATGGACAGGTCATGGTGGAGAGGTCTGACAGAATGTGGTCCACTGGAGAAGGGAATGGCAAACCACTTCAGTATTCTTACCTTGAGAACTCCATGAACAGTATGAAAAGGCAAAAAGATAGGACACTGAAAGATGAACTCCCCAGGTTGGTAGGTGCACAATATGCTACTGGAGATCAGTGGAGAAATAAATCCAGAAAGAACGAAGGGAAGGAGCCAAAGTAAAAACAACACACAGTTGTGGATGTGACTGATGATAGAAGCAAGGTCCGAAGCTGTAAAGAGCAATATTGCATAGGAACCTGGAATGTTAGGTCCATGAATCAAGGCAAATTGGAAGTGGTCAAACAGGAGATGACAAGAGTGAACATTGATATTCTAGGAATCAGCGAACTAAAATGGACTGGAATGGGTGAATTTAACTCAGATGACCATTACATCTACTACTGTGGGCAGGAATCCCTTAGAAGAAATAGAGTAGCCCTCATAGTCAACAAAAGAGTCCAAAATTCAGTAGTTGGATGCAGTCTCAAAAACAACAGAATGATCTCTGTTCGTTTCCAAGGCAAACCATTCAATATCACAGTAATCCAAGTCTATGCCCCGACCAGTAATGCTAAAGAAGTTGAACAGTTCTATGAAGATCTACAAGACCTTCTGGAACTAACACCCAAAAAAAAAAGATGTCCTTTTCATTATAGGGGGCTGGAATGCAAAAGTAGGAAATCAAGAAACATCTGGAGTAACAGGTAAATTTGGCCTTGGAGTACAGAATGAAGCAGGGCAAATGTTAATAGAGTTCTGCCAAGCGAACACACTGGTCATAGCAAACACCCTCTTCCAATAAAACAAGAGAAGACTCTACGCATGGACATCACCAGATGGTCGACACTGAAATCAGATTGATTATATTCTTTGCAGCCAAAGATGGAGAACCTCTATACAGTCAGCAAAAAACAAGACTGAGTGCTGACTGTGGCTCAGATCATGAATTCTTTATTCCCAAATTCAGACTCAAATTGAAGAAAGTAGGGAAAACCACTAGATCATTCAGGTATGACCAAAATCAAATCCCTTATGACTACACAGTGGAACTGAGAGATAGATTTAAGGGACTAGATCTGATAGACAGAGTGCCTGATGTACTATGGAATGAGGTTCGTGATATTGTATAGGAGACAGGAATCAAGATCATCCCCAAGAAAAATAAGTGCAAAAAAGCAAAATGGCTGTCTGAGGAGGCCTTACAAATAGCTGTGAAAAGAAGGGAAACAAAAAGCAAAGGAGAAAAAGAAAGATATAAGCATCTGAATGCAGAGTTCCAAAGAATAACAAGGAGAGATAAGAAAGCCTTTCTCAGTGATCAATGCAAAGAAATAGATGAAAGCAATAGAATGGAAAAGACTAGAGATCTCTTCAAGAAAATTAGAGATACCAAGGGAACATTTCATGCAAAGATGGGCTCAATAAAGGACAGAAATGGTACGGACCTAACAGAAGCAGAAGATATTAAGAAGAGACGGCAAGAATACACAGAAGAACTGTACAAAAAAGATCTTCATGACCCAGATAATCATGACAGTGTGATCACTCACCTAGAGCCAGACATCCTGGAATGTGAAGTCAAGTAGGCCTTAGGAAGTATCACTACGAACAAAGCTAGTGGGAGTGATGGAATTCCAGTTGAGCTATTCCAAATCCAGAAAGATGATGCTGTGAAAGTGCTGCACTCAATATGCCAGCAAATTTGGAAAACTCAGCAGTGGCCACAGGACTGGAAAAGGTCAGTTTTCATTCCAATCCCAAAGAAAGGCAATGCCAAAGAATGCTCAAACTATCGCACAATGGCACTCGTCTCACATCGTAATAAAGTGATGCTTAAAATTCTCCAAGCCAGACTTCAGCAGTACATGAACAGTGAACTTCCAGATGTTCAAGCTGGTTTTAGAAATGGCAGAGGAAGCAGAGATCAAATTTTCAACATCCGCTGGATCATGGAAAAAGCAAGAGAGTTCCAGAAAAATATCCATTTCTGCTTTACTGACTATGCCAAAGCCTTTGACTGTGTGGATCACAATAAACTATGGAAAATTCTGAAAGAGAGGGGAATACCAGACCACCTGACTTGCCTCTTGAGAAACCTGCATGCAGGTCAGGAAGCAACAGTTCGAACTGGACATGGAACAACAGACTGGTTCCAAATAGGAAAAGGAGTACGTCAAGGCTGTATATTGTCACCCTGTTTACTTAACTTATATGCAGAGTACATATTGAGAAACGTTGGGCTGGAAGAAGCACAAGCTGAAATAAAGATTGCTGGGCGAAATATCAATAACAGCATATATGCAGATGACACCACCCTTATGGCAAAAAGTGAAGAAGAACTAAAGAGCTTCTTGATGAAAGTGAAAGAGGAGAGTGAAAAAGTTGGCTTAAAGCTCAACGTTCAGAAAACGAAGATCATGGCATCCGGTCCCATCACTTCATGGGAAATAGATGGGGAAACAGTGGAAACAGTGGCTGACTTTATTTTCGGGGGCTCCAAAATCACTGCAGATGATAACTGCAGCCATGAAATTAAAAGTCGCTAACTCCTTGGAAGGAAAGTTATGTCCAATTTAGATAGCATATTCAAAAGCAGAGACATTGCTTTTCCAACAAAGGTCCATCTAGTCAAGGCTATGTTTTTTCCAGTGGTCATGTATGGATGTGAGAAGTGGACTGTGAAAAAAGCTGAGCACTGAAGAATTGATGCTTTTGAACTGTGGTGTTGGAGAAGACTCTTGAGAGTCCCTTGGACTGCAAGGAGATCCAACCAGTCCATCCTAAAGGAGATAAGTCCTGGGTGTGCATTGGAAGGACTGATGTTGAAGCTGAAACTCCAATACTTTGGCCACCTCATGCGAAGAGTTGACTCATTTGAAAAGACCCTGATACTGGGAAAGATTGAGGAGGAGAAGGGGACGACAGAGGGTGAGATGGTTGGATGGCATCACCAACTCAATGGACATGGGTTTGGGTGAACTCCATAAGTTGGTGATGGACAGGGAGGCCTGGCATGCTGAAGTTCATGGGGTTGCAAAGAGTCAGACACAACTGAGTGACTGAAGTGAACTGAGAGCTTTATCCTGTATGCTTGACTCACATTTTATGTTTACACCATGAGACCTTGAATAGGTCGAGATCAGGGACCAAATGTCATTTATCTGTATACCCAAATGCAACACAGTAAGGGTGGGCTGAATTAAACACAGCTCTGCTTTGTATCAGATCAGATCAGATCAGTCACTCAGTCGTGTCCGACTCTTTGAGACCCCATGATCGCAGCATGCCAGTTCTCCCTGTTCATCACCAACTTCAGGAGTTCACTCAGACTCATGTCCATCGAGTCAGTGATGCCATCCAGCCATCTCAGCCTCTGTCGTCCCCTTCTCCTCCTGCCCCCAATCCCTCCCAGCATCAAAGTTTTTTCCAGTGAGTCAACTCTTCACATGAGGTGGCCAACGTACTGGAGTTTCAGCTTTAGCATTATTCCTTCCAAAGAAATCCCAGGGCTGATCTCCTTCAGAATGGACTGGTTGGATCTCCTTGCAGTCCAAGGGACTCTCAAGAGTCTTCTCCAACACCACAGTTCAAAAGCATCAATTCTTCAGCACTCAGCCTTCTTCACAGTCCAACTCTCACATCCATACATGACCACAGGAAAAACCAAAGCCTTGACTAGACGAACCTTCATTGGCAAAGTAATGTCTCTGCTTTTGAATATGCTATCTAGGTTGGTCGTAACTTTCCTTCCAAGGAGTAAGTGTCTTTTAATTTCATGGCTGCAGTTACCATCTGTAGTGATTTTGGAGCCCAGAAAAATAAAGTCTGACACTGTTTCCACTGTTTCCCCATCTATTTCCCATGAAGTGGTGGGACCGGATGCCATGATCTTAGTTTTCTGAATGTTGAGCTTTAAGCCAACTTTTCACTCTCCTCTTTCACTTTCATCAAGAGGCTTTTTAGTTCCTCTTCACTTTTTGCCATAAGGGTGGTGTCATCTGCATATCTGAGGTTATTGATATTTCTCCTGGTAATCTTGATTCCAGCTTGTGCTTCCTCCAGTCCAGCGTTTCTCATGATGTACTCTGCATATAAGTTAAATAAACAGGGTGACAATATACAGCCTTGACGAACTCCTTTTCCTATTTGGAGCCGGTCTGTTGTTCCATGTCCAGTTCTAACTGTTGCTTCCTGACCTGCATACAAATTTCTCAAGAGGCAGATCAGGTGGTCTGGTATTCCCATCTCTTTCAGAATTTTCCACAGTTTATTGTGATCCACACAGTCAAAGGCTTTGGCATAGTCAGTAAAGCAGAAATAGATATTTTTCTGTAACTCTCTTGCTTTTTCCATGATCCAGCAGATGTTGACAATTTGATCTCTGGTTCCTCTGCCTTTTCTAAAACCAGCTTGAACATCTGGAAGTTCATGGTCCACATATTGCTGAAGCCTGGCTTGTAGAATTTTGAGCATTACTTTACTAGCATGTGAGATGAGTGCACTTGTGTGGTAGTTTGAACATTCTTTGGCATTGCCTTTCTTTGGGATTGGAATGAAAACTGACCTTTTCCAGTCCTGTGGCCACTGTTGAGTTTTCCAAATTTGCTGGCATATTGAGTGCAGCACTTTCACAGCATCATCTTTCAGGATTTGGAATAGCTCAACTGGAATTCCATCACCTCTACTAGCTTTGTTCATAGTGATGCTTTCTAAGGCCCACCTGACTTCACATTCCAGGATGTCTGGCTCTAGGTCAGTGATCACACCACCGTGATTATCTGGGTCGTGAAGATCTTTTTTGTACAGTTCTTCTGTGTATTCTTGCCATCTCTTCTTATCTTCTACTTCTGTTAGGTCCATACCATTTCTGTCCTTTATCAAGCTCATCTTCGCATGAAATGTTCCTTTGGTATCTCTAATTTTCTTGAAGAGATATCCAGTCTTTCCCATTCTATTGTTTTCCTCTATTTCTTTGCATTGATCGCTGAGGAAGGCTTTCTTATCTCTTCTTGCTATTCTTTGGAACTCTGCATTCAGATGTTTATATCTTTCCTTTTCTCCTTTGCTTTTCGCTTCTCATCTTTTCACGGCTATTTGTAAGGCCTCCCCAGACAGCCATTTTGCTTTTTTGCATTTCTTTTCTATGGGAATGGTCTTGATCCGTGTCTCCTGTACAATGTCACAAACCTCATTCCATAGCTCATCAGGCACTCTATCTATCAGATCTAGGCCCTTAAATCTATTTCTTACTCCACTGTATAATCATAAGAGGTTTGATTTAGGTCATACCTGAATGGTCTAGTGGTTTTCCCTACTTTCTTCAAATTAAGTCTGAATTTGGGAATAAGGAGTTCATGATCTAAGCCACAGTCAGCTCCTGGTCTTGTTTTTGCTGATTGTATAGAGCTTCTGCATCTTTGGCTGCAAAGAATATAATCAATCTGATTTCGGTGTTGACCATCTGGTGATGTCCATGTATAGAGTCTTCTCTTGTGTTGTTGGAAGAGGGTGTTTGTTATGACCAGTGCATTTTCTTGGCAAAACTCTATCAGTTTTTGCCCTGCTTCATTCCGTATTCCAAGGCCAAATTTGCCTGTTACTCCAGGTGTTTCTTGATTTCCTACTTTTGCATTCCAGTCCCTATAATGAAAAGGACATCTTTTTTGGGTGTTAGTTCTAAAAGGTCTTGTAGGTCTTCACAGAACTGTTATAACATTAAATAAGTTATTCTCTATTTTATCAGAAAAAGTGAAGACAATTTAACATTTATATATCCACTATTTGCCTTCTTTCCTGGAGCCCTTGCTTCATATAGATATCTCTAAGAACTCCTGAAAGAGAAAAAAACTATGATTTGCTTGGTTTTATTATCAGGACCTTCAATGGGATCTATTTTTCTCTAGTGATCACTGCAAGATTAAGACTCTTAGATTAAGATTGAGGGCTGAAAGTTCTACAAATAATAAAGGAACAAAAAAGGGAGTAGAGAATTTCTCAACTATACATAAAGATATTCATCATGTGTGGAGAAATTGAGAAAAGTAAAAAGAAAATCATTCATTTGACTATTAATTATATGAACATCAGTATCTATGTTTTTCAAGCACCATGTTCTCATTACTCATCTTTACCAGTAACCCTAAGATTTGATTCCCTTTACTATGATATGACCTCAGTTTAATGTTATTTTTGCTACTGCCCACTATATTAAAGGGCTTCAGTACCTGCTTTTCCTCTCTCTTTAATCAACTCTGCTACTGCTGCTGCTGCTATGTCGCTTCAGTCATGTCCGACTCTGTGCGACCCCATAGATGGCAGCCCACCAGGCTCCCCTGTCCCTGGGATTCTCCAAGCAAGAACACTGGAGTGGGTTGCCATTTCCTTCTCCAATGCATGAAAGTGAAAAGTGAAAGTGAAGTCGCTCAGTCGTGTCTGACTCTTAGCAACCCCATGCACTGCAGCCCACCAGGCTCCTCCGTCCATGGAATTTTCCAGGCAAGAGTACTGGAGTGGGTTGCCATTGCCTTCTCCGCTAATCAACTCTACTGACTTGCTATTTGGTTATGGATATTCATCATAGGGGGCTCCCTGGTAGCTCAGCTGGTAAAGAATCCACCTGCAATGCAGGAGACTCTGGTTTGATTCCTAGGTCAGGAAGATCCCCTGGAGGAGGGCATGTCAACCCACTCCAGTATTCTTGCCTGGCGAATTCCCATGGACAGAGGAGCCTGGTGGGCTACAGTTCATGGGGTTGCAAAGAGTTGGACATGACCAAGTGACTGAGAACAGCACAGCACTCGTCATGGGAGGGGACACTGGGAACTGGGGAAATAACAAAATATACATTACATTTTTTGGTAGAAACATACCGTTCTTGGGTTTTCATGTCTCATGTCCTATAAATCCATCTTTGCCATTCATTCTAGAATCTTATTCCCCAAATTCTTTATGAAATCATCTCAGCCTAGTGATACATTTTTGGTCTGAATTAATTAATTTAAATACTCCAGTACCCAGTCTCTCACTCTCATATCCATCTGTGCATGTCTACCATGTGCTCTGCCCTAGAAATACCCTCTGGCATTTATCCACACACTGGTGAATAGCATTCTTTCCTCCATATCCAATTTGACTTGATTTACATTCAAGTGTTCTTCATATCACTTAATGACAAACCAATTTATGCATTCATCAGGAGAGACCTCTCTGTTGGGAAGGCTGCATGATGCGATTGAGAAGGTTTCATCACATCACTATTAACAATCATCCCACTTTATCCACTACACACACACACACAAACAAGTGAACCGAAACCACATTTTTAAAAACTCTTTAAGAGATAAGACCACGAAGAAACCTAAAGAAAATAGATTTTGGAGTGAATGGATTCTGCTCTAGTTAGTAGAAATCAGAAATACAGGAAACATTTGCTCAGTTTGTCCATGGAATGGCTGCAGGTTGTCCTGATGTTGATGGAGGGGTTATCCTAGTGTATCAGAAACCAGGAGTCTACTTGAGACTGCATGACCACAGTAGTATAGATAGGTCTGCAGATGTACCCAATGGAGAGGAAGGTCTACCCATTTGTGAGACTATATCTGGGATATTTTATTAGATCATGGTGGTGAGATTAATTTAGGACTATGTTGGAAACAGATGAACAGGACCTGAGTCTTAGAACACAATATCCTTATAAAGGATTAGGCTTGGCTGATAAGCAGTCTCTCAAATGTTTCCAATGGTCCCAAATCCTGGTTTTCGTGCCCTTGCAAATTTCCCTCTCATTGACTATGAGGTGTACATAGTGATGTGATTACAAGAGAGAGAATGTGGAAGAAATATTTGGAAGTCTCCTCAGGAATTGGAGTAAAAAAAATCTGAATTTCTTCTTGCTGCCTCTCTCTTTAGGTTGATAGAATCCAACTTCCATGTTGTGTGCTGTTCCTTCAGAGGCCCACATACCAAGGAACCTTGAGAACTCTCTGAATAATATGCTGTGAATGCTACCAAAAGCCCTGTGGGTGAGCTTGAAAGTGATCCTCTGCTCATAAAGATTTCAGAGGCCTGCAGCCCCAACCAATACCCTGACTGCCACCTTCTGAGAGGTGCTCTGAAATATTTCCAAAAAAAGTCAATTACCAAATAATAAGCAAAAATCAAGAGTTTCCCAATATGGTAATGTAATTACATTAGAGAAAAACTTAAAAGTGAAGACTCATTCAAATTACAAAAGAAAAGCAATGCTGTTAAGCCTCCATGATATAAAAATGTCTTCCAAAGCAAAACCAACAGCAACAAAAATAAGAAGTTATACTTAGGAAAAATATTAACTGAGAAAATGGAAAGACTATCACATTCCTGATATAAAAGACTTAATATAGCATAGAATTCATTATAAATAAAATGAAGTTACAGATATCAAAATCACACATTGATTGTTAAATGAGAAAAAGTCTGAATATTATGTTAACATGTATAATTTGTAAATAAGAATCAAGAGCAAGGGTGTACTTCATCCTGAGGAGAAGAGGGATGCAGACCATTCCCAGGACATTCACTTTTCTCCTTTTCCTATTCTGTTAATATTAACAAGTCTCCAGAGATTGAGACAACATGGACCAACTGGCTAATGATGAACTTTGGGCATTAAGCTCTAAGGTCATACTATTGTAAATAATTGGTCAGTGCCTCCAGCTCATTATTTTGCCAGTTCTTTTTTAATATTTATTTATTTAAATTGGAGGCTATTTACTTTACAATACTGTGGCAGTTTTTGCCATACATCGACATGAATCAGCCACAGGTGCACATGTGTCTCCTTTCCTGAGCCCCCTTCCCATTTCCTTCCCCACCCTATCTCTCTGGATTTTCCCAGAGCACTGGCTTTGAGTGTCCTTCTTCATGTATTGAACTTGCCCTGGTCATCTATTTTACATATGGTAATATACATGTTTTAATGCTATTCTCTCAAATCATCTTACCCTCGCATTCCCCCACATAGTCTGAAAGTTTATTATTTACATCTATGTCTCTTTTGCTGCCTTGCATGTAGGATTGTTACCATTTTTCCAAATTCCATATATATGCATTAATACACTGTATTGATGTTTCCCTTTCTGACTTACCTCAATCTGAATAATAGGCTCCAGTTTCATCCACCTCATTAGAACTGACTCAAATGTGTTCCTTTTTATAGCTGAGTAATATCCCATTGTGTATATATACCACAGCATCTTTATTCATTCATCTGCCTATGGACGTCTAGGTTGCTTCCATGTCCTAATTACTGTGGCTCCATGTCTGTGTCCATGCTTTGTAGGAACCTGCATCAGAAGGTCCAGCCTGAGTCTGTCTTCCTGCCTGTCCTGAGGAGGTACCCTGAGACTTCATAACACACCAGGCAGGAAAGGGGCAGTGAGTCTTTGCTCCTTAGTCACGTTCCAGCAGAGATGCAGCCCAACCCAGTAAGTACTGAGGGAGACAGTGATGGATTAAGGGAGTGCTGAAAAGGTATTTCTTCTTCAAGAAGAATAAACATAATAGTTGTTATAGAAAGATGCTGTTGTTGTTCAGTTGCTCAGTCATGTCTGACTCTTTACGACCTCACAGACTGCAGCACACCAGGCTTCCTTGTCCTTCACTATCTCCTGGAGTCGGCTCGAACTCATGTCCATTGAGTCAGTGATGCCATCCAACCATCTCATCCTCTGTTGCCCCCTTCTCTTCCTGCCCTCAGTCTTTCCCAGCATCAGGACACCAATCTATTCGGGTTTGGAATAGAGCCCTTTGAAGTTTATGTTCACAGTTCTGGTTGGGGTTTGAGAACCCTCATTTAGAGTTCTGTTTCCACCCTCACTGGTTCTAGCTCTGGCTGGCTGGCATCCCTCATACCAGAGCAGCAGCAAGTGGGTCTCTGTAAACTTCCCCCTAAGCACTTCAGTTCATTATGAGAGAGGTATTGAGGATGAAGACAAGCATTAGCAAGATGACATGAATCATAATATCATATACTGTTATGGAAGGCTTCCTAGGTGTCAGATTCTGAAGTATGTGTTTTCTCTCCTGTTTCATTTCATCTGAATAATCTCTTCCAAAATGCAGGTGCATACATTATTTTAACTGGAGGAAAGAAACACAGCATTTTATGTAACATGTGCAAGATCATGAGTTAGAAAATGTTAAAACCAAGTTTGAAATCAGTCAGTCTGGTCAGACTGACTACAGATACAGGGCACCTGGGCAGTCTTCCTGTTTTCACCCAGTCATGTCACTTTCCATCAGTCCTGGCAGAGACTCCCTACTCAATGTGCCCTTCCCCTTTGTAGTTTTCTGGAGGACACAGTGGAGGGCAGTAGGTAGCACTTGCTGCAACAACTGTAAGAACGTCTGTGATCACAAGCAAACATCATAGAAATAATTGGCACTTGATGCTCCATGGTAGATCTCTCTGTTGACTCTGTTTCTGAATTTCACTTTGCCTGTCCACTTTCTCCTCTGTACTTATAATCGGTTGCCTCAATCATGAAAGGCTACACAAAATCAGAGTCTTGGGGTTTTACCTATTCAGGAAAATGAAAATCTTGAAAAAAAATCTGATATGCCCCTGTGTTTAGACTGAGATACCTCTGTTTAAAGCTGTGCCTCTGCTTGAAATTTTGACATTTAGGGCATGGGACTCAGAGAAGAGAAACTTAATTTTGAATCCTGTGTGCTACACACATTCTTAATATATTATGGGAAAATTTCTCAAAATCTGTGAGACGTAAAATTTTCAACTGAGTTGATTCTTCATTGATACAAACCCGCTGAATTAGAACTAAATGAATAATGGTTGCCCTCTATGCAATAACTCTGTGACAGATGCATTAAGAAAAAAGGCAAAATACATTTTTATATTTGTTACTAATAATGATAATGTTAATTCTCGTGTTATTAGATTGAAATATCTGTCTATCTGATGTTATGGTTTCCCTACATCTCTGACAAGGCATATTATTTTTCTTTATTTAAGAAGAGAAATGTCTGAGGCTCATTTATTTCTGATTCCTCAGAGCCTATACCTTGATGGCACAGAGAAGGCACAAGGAATAAAAAATCTCCAGTTAAGTGTTAAATAAGCCCTTCCATTTTTCATAGGAGATCAGGAGAACCAGACCATCAGGTATACGAAAAGGCACACAACATCAGTTAATATTGGAAACAAAAGTCTAAAGCTAAATAAAAGTTCACCTCACATCTCTTTGGATGACTTTTTAAAGAAAAAATTTAAAAGAAAACAGATGTTGGTGAGAATGTGGAAGTGGGGGAACACTTGCACCTGATCAGTGAGAATGAATATTGGTACAGTCATTACAGAAAACAGAATGGAGGTTCCTTAAAAATTAAAAACTGAAACTAATTGAAATAGATCTACCATAGGCTCCAGCAACCCCACTTCAAGGTAGATGCCAAAGAAATAAAATTGGAACCTCAAAGAGATAAATGCATTTCTTGTCAATGTGATGTTATTTGAAATAGTGAAAATATATACTCTGTTGACAGATGAATAGGTTTAAAAAACAGCTGATAATTCTGGTTATGTTCTTGAAATCTGCTAACAGAGATCTGCTTAAGTGTTACTACACACACACATAGAAACTCTATTTGAGGTGACAGATGTGTTAATTAACTTAACTGTGGTAATCATTCCAAAGGTCCCTGTGTATTAGATCATCACTTTGTATATCTTTAAAAAACCTTCATGTTGCACAACTCAAATATATGCAATTTTGTCAATCACTTCAATAAACTGAAAAAAAGAAAATACAATGAAGTTGTACTATCCTGCCAGCACAGAATAATGTCCAAAAATATTACATTGGTTTCTCATATCAGACATTTAACTGAGACAGTAGTGAAACAAATGATCCTATATATAATGTAAAAATTTTAAGAAAGATTCTTAAATTTTGTTATCATTTAAAAATTGAAAGTGCTCTGTATACTAACACCATATTTGTAGTCACCAATGCTGTATGATCATGAGTGCTGAGTTAAACTATACTGATCAAAATTTGAAGTCCACCAAAGTCAAAAATGGGGCTTTCCAGGTGGCACTAGTGGTAAAAGAACCCGCCTGCCAATGCAGGAAACATAAGAGACATGGGTTTGACCCCTGGGTCAGGAAGATCACCTGGAGGACCACATGACAACCCACTCCAGTATTCTTGCCTGGAGAATACTATGGACAGAGAAGCCTGGCGGGCTACAGTCCATAGGGTCACAGAGTCGGGCACAACAGAAGTGACTTAGCAAAGTCAAAGATATAAAGTCTATACTGAATGACTTTTTAAAAACAACTGCGGGACTTCCCTAGTGTTCCAGTGGCTAAGACTCTCCAATCTTAATGCACGGCACACTGGTTTGATCTTTGCTTCAGGAAAGACCCACATGCCCCAACTAAAGATTCCTTATCTGCAAGGGAGATGAAAGATCCTGCATGCCCACAACGAAGACCTGGCATGTATAAGTAAATAAATAAAAATAAATTTTAAAAGAAGATAATCCTGATTTTTGAATAATCAATTATTTCATGAAGTAAGAAAGACAGAAGGAACAAAGGATGATCTAAAACACTGAATGTAATATAAAAGCATGTTCTGATTAAGAGCGTTCATTTTTAATTTAGGATCTAGGTGATATTGTACTGCATTACATAGAGATTTGTAAACATTCTAAATGAAGGAACTATCTAGAATTGTATCTGACTCTTTGCGACCCCGTGGACTGTAGCCTGCCAGGCTCCTCCATCTGTGGGATTCTCCAGGCAAGAATACTGGAGTGGGTTGCCATTTCCTTCTCCAAGAGATCTTCCCAATCCAGGGGTCAAACCCAGGTCTCCCACATTGCAGGCAGACACTTTACCATCTGAGCCACCAGGGAAGCTCATGAATAAAATAAGGTATATATAAATATGTCCTAATTTCTTTACATTTGAATTATGTATTTTCTTAGAGGAAGAAGGAAATTTCTGATTCTGTATTATTTCTAAAGAAGTAGGCTGTATTTAACTGAGATCATGGATGTAATACCTCTAACATTCTTGTTCTTTTTCACTTTTATGTGGAGTTTTATAAAGTAAGAGTGTATAGACAGGTGAATAACACAGAAACCAATGAGGGAACAGTTCTAAACACAATTTATCACACTGAGAGATATTGCTGAAGGAACTGGGGTGTATAATCTTAGAAATGAATTGCTTGAATCCAAAATATGGACATAGTCTGAATGCCCATTTACTTATTTCCTTTGTTTCCAGCCCTCTTTTCTTTTTCCAAAGGTGTCCAAGATACGTAGAACTGGAAATCTAACAAGCGTCTCAGAATTCTTCCTCTTGGGCCTCTCAGATGATGCAGAACTGCAGCCTTTGCTCTGTGTCCTCTTCCTGTCCATGTACCTGGTCACCGTGTTGGGGAACCTGCTCATCATATTAGCCATCACCTCTGACCCCCACCTCCACACCCCCATGTACTTCTTCCTCTCCAACCTATCCTTGGTTGACATCGGTTTAATCTCCACCACAGTTCCCAAAATGATTGTGGACATCCAATCTCACAGCAGAATCATCTCCTATGGAGGCTGCCTGACTCAGATGTCTATTTTTATCCTTTTTGCGTGTATGGATTGTATGCTTCTTACCGTGATGGCCTATGACAGGTTTGTGGCCATCTGTCACCCACTGCACTACACGGTCATCATGAACCCGCGCCTCTGTTGCTCCTTAGTTTTGCTGTCCTTTTGCGTTAGTCTTTTGGACTCCCAGGTGCACGATGTGATTGTGTTACAAGTTACCTGTTTCAAGGATGTAGAAATTTCTAGTTTCTTCTGTGACCCTTCTCAACTGCTCGACCTTGCTTGTTCTGATACTTTCACCAATAACATAGTCAGCTATACTATCGGTGCCTTGACTGGTTTTCTCTCTATCTCAGGAATCATTTTCTCTTACTATAAAATTCTTGTCTCCATTCTGAGAGTCCCCTCATCAGGTGGGATGTACAAAGCCTTTGCCACCTGTGGTTCTCACCTGGCAGTTGTTTGCTTATTTTATGTAATAGCCCTGGATGTGTACCTCAGCTCAGCCATCTCACAATCTCCCAGGAAGGATGCAGCAGCCTCGGTGGTGTACACTGTGGTCACCCCCATGCTGAACCCCTTCATCTACAGCCTGAGGAACAAAGACATCAAAAGGGCCTTGTGGAGGTTCCTTAGCAGCACAAACTCATCTTAGGACATGGCAACCCATTTGAGCATATACTAGAAAATGTAGCAAAACTAAATCTGGAGATCTAAAAGTTCTACCTCTCTCATGACATCATTTTATAGCTTATTGCCTTCATGCCTCTCCTTGCTTTCTACCTGAATATTACTTCTCTGTAGCTTATTCCCCTGCCAATGCAGGAGACACAAGAGACACAGGTTCAATCCATGAGTCCAGAAGATCCCTGGAGGAGGAAATGGCAACCCACTCCAGTATTCTTGCCTGGGAAATCCTATGGACAGAGGATCCTTGTGGGCTACAGTCCACAGGGTTGCAGAGAGTCAAACAAGACTGAGCATGCACACACACACATGTTTTAACATGACAGTGGAGAGTTCTAAGATCCTTTTTGTATCAAAATCACTCCTTGACAGAATCTCACTATATCTATGGGGATTCTATATTTTTATCTTCAGTAGCCCAAGCATCCTCAAAAGAATAATTCCCCTTTAATATACCAAAAATGTACAAATTTTCCAAGCTTTTATATATTTTCAAGAGTAAATTCTATTTTCAAATCTGCACATGCTGTTATGTGAGCTGCAAGTCACTGCTCCTCAGCCTTGACTTCTATTGAAACCATCTGGGAAGTTTAAAATACTGACCACCGGGTCTCACCACTAGAGTTTCTGATTCAACTGGACTTGGGTGTAGTCCAAGCACAAGGATTTTAAAAAGCTCTCAAGTGGTTCTAGTGTGCGCCCACTGTTGACAACTACTAATCCAAGTCAAGTCTCTCTTTCAAAGGTGAGCTTTATGCCTTGGGTCCTAACATTCCTCATGGACAAATGCTGAAGATCCAAAAGAGATCAGAGGTCAATGGGGGAAGATATGAAGACCCTGATGTGGTAATAAGCAATGCATTTTCCCTTTATATCCAATAAATTTCTCCACATAGCTTCTCTACATCGTACACCTGGCCTTTGCTTTAGGGTGGGGCATCGGAAATCACATTCTATCTTGTGGTCTATGTTCCATCTTGTATTCATCTTAGCATATATTCAGCAGTGGCCTGCAAACGTCTCTTCACTCCAAAAGCTCAACGAGTCCCTTTATACCCCTCCAGCCTTTGGTAGAGTAGTTTTGTCCCTCAGTTATGATCACTATGGTACCACTTTTTTCTTTCTTGTCTTTCAGTCCTTCAATAAAATTTTTTTAATTTTTTTATTTTTAAACTTTACAATATTGTATTGGTTTTGCCATATATCAACATGAATCTGCCACAAGTATACACGTGTTCCCCATGCTGAACCCGCCTCCCTCCTCCCTCCTCCCTCCCTGTACCATCCCTCTGGGTTGTCCCAGTGCCCCAGCCTCAAGCATCCAGTATCGTGCATCAAACTTGGACTGGCGACTTGTTTCATATATGATATTATACATGTTTCAATGCCATTCTCCCAAATCATCCCACTCTCTCCCTCTCCCACAGAGTCCAAAATACTGTTCGATACATCAGTGTCTCTTTTGCTGTCTCGTATACAGGGTTATTGTTACCATCTTTCTAAATTCCATATATATGCATTAGTATACTGTATTGGTGTTTTTCTTTCTGGCTTACTTCACTCTGTATAATAGGTGCCAGTTTCATCCACCTCGTTAGAACTGATTCAAATGTATTCTTTTTAATGGCTGAGTAATACTCCATTGTGTACATTTACCACAGCTTTCTTATCCATTCATCTGCTGATGGACATCTAGGTTGCTTCCATGTCCTGGCTATTATAAACAGTGCTGCGATGAACAGTGGGGTACACGTGTCTCTTTCCCTTCTGGTTTCCTTGGTATGTATGCCCAGAAGTGGGATTGCTGGGTCATATGGCAGTTCTATTTCCAGTTTTTTAAGGAATCTCCACACTTTTCTCCATAGTGACTATACTAGTTTGCATTCCACCAACAGTGTAAGAAGGTTCTTTTCTCCACACCCTCTCCAGCATTTATTGCTTGTAGACTTTTGGATCCCAGCCATTCTACTGGCATGAAATGGCATCTCATTGTAGTTTGGATTTGCATTTCTCTGATAATGAGTGATGTTGAGCATCTTTTCATGTGTTTGTTAGCCATCTGTATGTCTTCTTTGGAGAAATGTCTATTTAGTTCTTTGGCCCATTTTTTGATTGGGTCATTTATTTTTCTGGAATTGAGCTGTAGGAGTTGCTTGTATATTTTTGAGATTAGTTATTTGTCAGTTGCTTCGTTTGCTATTATTTTCTCCCATTCTGAAGGCTGTCTTTTCACCTTGCTTATAGTTTCCTTTGTTGTGCAGAAGCTTTTAAGTTTAATTAGGTCCCATTTGTTTATTTTTGCTTTTATTTCCAATATTCTGGGAGGTGGGTCATAGAGGATCCTGCTGTGATGTATGTCAGAGAGTGTTTTGCCTATGTTCTCCTCTAGGAGTTTTATAGTTTCTGGTCTTACGTTGAGATCTTTAATGCATTTTTAGTTTATTTTTGTGTATGGTGTTAGAAAGTGCTCTAGTTTCATTCTTTTACAAGTGGTTGACCAGTTTTCCCAGCACTACTTGTTAAAGAGATTGTCTTTAATCCATTGTATATTCTTGCCTCCTTTGTCAAAGATAAGGTGTCCATATGTGCGTGGATTTATCTCTGGGCTTTCTATTTTGTTCCATTGATCTATATTTCTGTCTTTGTGCCAGTACCATACTCTCTTGATGACTGTGGATTTGTCATAGAGCCTGAAGTCAGGCAGGTTGATTCCTCCAGTTCCATTCTTCTTTCTCAAGAATGCTTTGGCTATTCGTGGGTTTTTGTGTTTCCATACAAATTGTGAAATTACTTGTTCTAGCTCTGTGAACAATATCGTTGGTAGCTTGATAGGGATTGCATTGAATCTATAAATTGCTTTGGGTAGTATACTCATTTTCACTATATTGATTCTTCCAATCCATGAACATGGTATATTTCTCCATCTATTATGGTCCTCTTTGATTTCTTTCACCAGTGTTTTATAGTTTTCTATATATAGGTCTTTAGTTTCTTTAGGTAGATATATTCCTAAGTATTTTATTCTTTTTGTTGCAATGGTGAATGGAATTGTTTCCTTAATTTCTCTTTCTGTTTTCTCATTATTAGTGTATAGGAATGCAAGGCATTTCTGTGTGTTGATTTTATATCCTGCAACTTTACTATATTCATTGATTAGCTCTAGTAATTTTCTGGTGGAGTCTTTAGGATTTTCTGTGTAGAGGATCATGTCATCTGCAAACAGTGAGAGTTTTACTTCTTTTTTTCCAATTTGGATTCCTTTTATTTCTTTTTCTGCTCTGATTGCTGTGGCCAAAACTTCCAAAACTATGTTGAATAGTAGCGGTGAGAGAGGGCACC
Organism: Bos grunniens; assembly: GCF_055505025.1. NCBI lineage: Eukaryota > Metazoa > Chordata > Mammalia > Artiodactyla > Bovidae > Bos > Bos grunniens. The sequence goes on from NC_141171.1 coordinate 14,110,168, forward strand.
CTTGTCTTGTTCCTGACTTTAGGGGGAATGCTTTCAATTTTTCACCATTGAGGATAATGTTTGCTGTGGGTTTGTCATATATAGCTTTTATTATGTTGAGGTATGTTCCTTCTATTCCTGCTTTCTGGAGAGTTTTTATCATAAATGGATGTTGAATTTTGTCAAAGGCTTTCTCTTCATCTATTGAGATAATCATATGGTTTTTATTTTTCAATTTGTTAATGTGGTGTATCACATTGATTGATTTGTGGACATTGAAGAATCCTTGCATCCCTGGGATAAAGCCCACTTGATCATGGTGTATGATCTTTTTAATGTGTTGTTGGATTCTGATTGCTAGGATTTTGTTAAGGATTTTTGCATCTATGTTCATCAGTGATATTGGCCTGTAGTTTTCTTTTTTTGTGGGATCTTTGTCAGGTTTTGGTATTAGGGTGATGGTGGCCTCATAGAATGAGTTTGGAAGTTTACCTTCCTCTGCAATTTTCTGGAAGAGTTTGAGCAGGATAGGTGTCAGCTCTTCTCTAAATTTTTGGTAGAATTCAGCTGTGAAGCCGTCTGGACTGGGGCTTTTGTTTGCTGGAAGATTTTTGATTACAGTTTCAATTTCCATGCTTGTGATGGGTCTGTTAAGATTTTCTATTTCTTCCTGGTCGAGTTTTGGAAAGTTGTACTTTTCTAAGAATTTGTCCATTTCTTCCACGTTGCCCATTTTATTGGCATATAATTGCTGATAGTAGTCTCTTATGATCCTTTGTATTTCTGTGTGTCTTTTGTGATCTCTCCATTTTCATTTCTAATTTTATTGATTTGATTTTTCTCCCTTTGTTTCTTGATGAGTCTGGCTAATGGTTTGTCAATTTTATTTATCCTTTCATTTTTTTTTAAGTTCATAAATAAACTAGCTTTATTTTTTAAATTTTATTTTATTTTTAAACTCTACAAATTGTATTAGTTTTGCCAAATATCAAAATGAATCCATCACAGGTATACATGTGTTCCCCATCCTGAACCCTCCTCCCTCCTCCCTCCCCATACCATCCCTCTGGGTCGTCCCAGTGCACTAGCCCCAAGCATCCAGTATCATGCATCGAACCTGGACTGGCAACTCGTTTCATACATGATATTATACATCTTTCAATGCCATTCTCCCAAATCTTCGCACCCTCTCCCTCTCCCACAAAGTCCATAAGAACCAGCTTTTGGCTTTGTTGATTTTTGCTATGGTCTCTTTTCTTTCTTTTGTATTTATTTCTGCCCTAATTTTTAAGATTTCTTTCCTTCTACTATCTCTGGGGTTCTTCATTTCTTCCTTTTCTAGTTGCTTTAGGTGTAGAGTTAGGTTATTTATTTGACTTTTTTCTTGTTTCTTGAGGTATGCCTGTATTGCTATGAACTTTTCCCTTAGGACTGCTTTTACTGTGTCCCACAGGTTTTGGGTTGTTGTGTTTTCATTTTCATTCATTTCTATGCATATTTTGATTTCTTTTTTGATTTCTTCTGGATTTGTTGGTTATTCAGCAGCGTGTTGTTCAGCCTCCATATGTTGGCATTTTTAATAGTTTTTCTCCTGTAATTGAGATCTAATCTTACTGCATTGTGGTCAGAAAAGGTGCTTGGAATGATTTCAATTTTTCTGAATTTACCAAGGCTAGATTTATGGCCCAGGATGTGATCTATCCTGGAGAAGGTTCCATGTGCGCTTGAGAAAAAGGTGAAATTCACTGTTTGGCGGTGAAATGTCCTATAGATATCAATTTGGTCTAACTGGTCTATTGTATCATTTAAAGTTTGTGTTTCCTTGTTAATTTTCTGTTTAGTTGATCTATCCATAGATGTGAGTGGGGTATTAAAGTCTCCCACTATTATTGTGTTATTGTTAATTTCTCCTTTCATACTTGTTAGCATTTGTCTTACATATTGCGGTGTTCCAATGTTGAGTGCATGTATATTTATAATTGTTATATTTCTTCTTGGATTGATTCTTTGATCATTATGTAGTGACCTTCTTTGTCTCTTTCCACAGCCTTTGTTTTAAAGTCTATTTTATCTGATATGACTATTGCTACTCCTGCTTTCTTTTGGTCTTTATTTGCATGGAAAATCTTTTTCCAGCCCTTCACTTTCAGTCTGTGTGTGTCCCCTGTTTTGAGGTGGGTCTCTTGTAGACAACATATGTAGGGGTCTTGTTTTTGTATCCATTCAGCCAGTCTTTGTCTTTTGGTTGGGGCATTCAACCCATTTACGTTTAAGGTAATTATTGATAAGTATGATCACGTTGCCGTTTACTTTATTGTTTGGGGTTCGAGTTTTTACACCATTTTTGTGTTTCCTGTCTAGATAATATCCTTTAGTATTTGTTGGAGAGCTGGTTTGGTGGTGCTGAATTCTCTCAGCTTTTGCTTGTCTGTAAAGCTTTTGATTTCTCCTTCATATTTGAATGAGATCCTTGCTGGGTACAGTAATCTGGGCTGTAGGTTATTTTCTTTTATCACTTTAAGTATGTCTTGCCATTCCTTCCTGGCTTGAAGAGTTTCTATTGAAAGATCAGCTGTTATCCTTATGGGAATTGCCTTGTGTGATATTTGTTGTTTTTCCCTTGCTGCTTTTAATATTTGTTCTTTGTGTTTGATCTTTGTTAATTTGATTAATATGTCTTGGGGTGTTTCGCCTTGGGTTTATCCTGTTTGGGACTCTGGGTTTCTTGGGTGATTATTTCCTTCCCCATTTTAGGGAAGTTTTCAACTATTATCTCCTCAAGTATTTTCTCATGGTCTTTCTTTTTGTCTTCTTCTTCTGGGACTCCTATGATTCGAATGTTGTAGCATTTAATAATATCGTGGAGGTCTCTGAGATTGTCTTCATTTCTTTTAATTCATTTTTATTTTTTCTTCTCTGATTCATTTATTTCTACCATTCTATCTTCTAATTCACTAATCCTATCTTCTGCCTCTGTTAGTCTACTATTTGTTGCCTCCAGAGTGTTTTTGATCTCATTTATTGCATTATTCATTATATATTGACTCTCTTTTATTTCTTCTAGGTCCTTGGTAAACCTTTCTTGCATCTTCTCAATCCTTGTCTCCAGGCTATTTATCTGTGATTCCATTTTGATTTCAAGATTTTGGATCATTTTCACTATCATTATTCAGAATTCTTTATCAGGTAGATTCTCTATCTCTTCCTCTTTTGTTTGGTTTGGTGGGCATTTATCCTGTTCCTTTACCTGCTGGGTATTCCTCTGTCTCTTCATCTTGTTTATATTGCTGAGTTTGGGGCGTCCTTTCTGTATTCTGGCAGTTTGTGGAGTTCTCTTTATTGTGGAGTTTCCTCACTGTGGGTGGGATTTTATGGGTGGCTTGTCAAGGTTTCTTGGTTAGGGAAGCTTGTGTCAGTGTTCTAGTGGGTGGAGCTGGATTTCTTCTCTCTGGAGTGCAATGAAGTGTCCAGTAATGAGTTATGAGATGTCTACGGTTTTGTAGTAACTTGGGCAGCCTGTGTATTGGAGCTTGGGGCTGTGTTCCTGTGTTGCTGGAGAATTTGCATGGTATGTCTTGCTCTGGAACTTTTTGGCCCTGGATGGTGTTTGGTTTCAGTGTAGGTTTGGAGGCGTTTGATGAGCTCCTGTCAATTATGAACCCCTGGAGTCAGGAGTTCCCTGGAGTCAGGGTTTGGACTTAAGCCTCCTGCTTCTGGTTTTCAGTCTTATTTTTACAGTAGTCTCAAAACTTCTCCTTCTATACAGCACCATTGATAAAACATCTAGGTTAAAGATGAAAAGTTTCTCCACAGTGAGGGACACCCAGAGAGGTTCACAGAGTTACATGGAGTAGAGAAGAGGGAGGAGGGAGTTAGAGGTGACCTGAATGAGATAAGGTGGAATCAATAGAGGAGAGTGCAGGCTAGGCAGTAATCACTTCCTTATGTGCACTCCACAACTGGACCACTCAGAGATGTTCACAGAGTTATACAGAGAAGAGAAGAGGGAGGAAGGAGACAGAGGTGGCCAGGAGGATAAAAGGGGGTAAATCAAAAGGAGAGACAGATCCAGCCAGTAATCAGTTCCCTAAATGTTCTCCACCATCCAGAACACACAGAAATTCACAGAGTTGGGTAGAGCAGAGAGGGGTTAGTGAGGAGACACAGGCGACCTGGTGGAGAAAAAGGAGATTCTAAAGGGGGAGAGAGTAATCAAGCCAGTAATCTCGCTCCCAAGTAAAAATGGGTACTGACGATTGGGTTCTTAAAGGTACAAAATTGACAACAAATACCAAAAAGCAAAAATTAAAAATCTAGAGTTTGGAATTTCAAAAATACAATGTTAAAGAAAAGAAGAAAAAAAAAGAGAAAGAGAAAAAAAAAAAAAAACAAAGTCACAAAAAATATTACAAAAATATATATGAAGTTTGCTTTTAAAAAAAAAAAGGGTCTTTTTTTTTTGCAAAGTAATAGTAGGTTATAAAGGTGAAAAAGGAGTAATAGACGGCTTAAAATTTTTTTTTAATTAAAAAAAAAGAAAGAATGATTGTAAAAATAGTAAAAATATATCTGGGACTTTCCCTGGTGTTGTTGTGGGTATTGTGGGGTCAGTTCATTTTCGGATACTTCCTTGGTCCTGCTCATATGTCTCAAGATCTATAGGCCCCTTCCTATGTAGTCAGTACTAACGACAGGGTTTTAATCTATTGCACCTGTCACTTCCAAGGCGGTTCCCTCTGTTTTAGCTTCTTCTGTTTGCTGGTCTCTTCAGTGTCTGATTCCTCCCTGACACAAAGGGGGCGGTGGTGGACACTTTTTTTTTTTTTTTTTTTTTAGGCTCACTTGTTCAGTCGCGCTGTGGGGAGAGAGGGATGCTGCAAACAAATAACACTGGCAAGTGCTCGCAGTGCCTCAGCCACACTGGGCCTGCCCCCGCTCACGGCGCATGTACCCTCCCTGCCCACACTGCTCAGGCTCTAGGTTGCTCCACCGGGAACCCTCCGAGGCCGGCCCTCGGCTGGATGCACCTCCCAGGTCTAAGCCGCTCAGGTTCAGGCACTCAGGTAGTCCTCAGAAGAGCAGACTCTGTTGGGCATGCGTTTTGTGCCCTTCCCAGGTCTGAGCAGCTCAGGTGATGAGGTATTTGGTGAGCGTGGTCACTGTGACTTATCGCCTCCTTCGTCCCTGACGCTCAGTTTTCTGGGTGTACAACCAGCGCACCTTCTCAGGCGAATGTTGACCATTCAGAACCCCAAGAAGTCTTAGTTAGCAAAAAAGCCTGCTTGCAGTTTTATAGATAATGTCTCTCTGGGACTGCGATTGCCCCCTTCTGGCTCTGGCTGCCTGTCACCGGAGGGGGATGGTCTGCAGCCGGCTATCTCTGTTCAGTCCTTTGTTCTGTGCGCAGGCCTGGAGGTGTCTTAGGTTAGGGCTGGCTTTTCACGTGGTAGTTATCCCACAGTCTGGTTTGCTAGCCCAAGTTAGTTTGCTCAGATAGTGTTCAGGGCATTCAGGCCTGATCCTTACTCTAATCAATGCAGCCCACACCTCCCTGTCCAGCCCCTGCTTGCTAGTGGTGGGCGCAGGCGTCTGCACTGCTTCTCCACTGGGGGAGTTACCGCTGGGCTCCTAATCTGTGGGTTTTAATTATTTACTTTTTTCCTCCCTATTATGTTGCCCTCTGTGCTTCCAAGGCTCGGCACAGACTCGGCAGAGAGTGTTTCCTGGTGTTTGGGAACTTCTCTCTTTTTAAGACTCCCTTCCCAGGATGGAGCTCCATCCCTCCCTCTTTTATCTCTCTTTTTATCTTTTATATTTTTTCCTACCTCCTTTCAAAGACAATGGGCTGCTTTTCTGGATGTCTGATGTCCTCTGCCAGCTTTCAGAAGTTGTTTTGTGGAATTTACTCAGCGTTTAAATGTTCTTTTGATGAATTTGTGGGGTCTCCCCATCCTATTCCTCTGCCATCTTAGCTCCTCCCTCCTTCAATAACATTTTATCCAACTCTTCATATTAAATATTCATCTGTTAACAGCTAATTGGCTTATATTGCTTTTTTGACTGAACCTTTACTGATATTGTAGCATGGGATATAGAAGTACATTGTATGATGCCTGCAGTTTCATGATTACAAAACATGCACAGGTAAGAACGGTGATTATCCATAATATGCCTTAGTCATGGACAACCAACTGGAAAATGGGTGATAATATTATTTTTCCAATTACACGTGGCTTTAATGATGCCTAAAGATCATAAATCACCCAAGTCATCACAACAAATTTATCTTCTTTCATTTTAATACAAATTTATTCATTTTAATTGGAGGCTAATTACTTTACAATATTGTATTGGTTTTGCCATACATCAACATGAATCCGCCAAGGGTGTATACATGTTCCCCATCCTGAACCCCCTCCCACCTCCCTTCCCATCCCATCCCTCTGGGTCATCCCAGTGCACCAACCCCAAGCACCCTGTATCATGCATCGAACCTGGACTGGAGATTCCTTTCACATATGATAATACACATGTTTCAATGCCATTCTCCCAAATCATCCCATCCTCACCCTCTCCCATAGAGTCCAAAAGACTTCTATACATCTGTGTCTCTTTTGCTGTCTTGCATACAGAGTTATCGTTTCCATCTTTCTAAATTCCATATACATGCATTAGTATACAGTATTGGTGTTTTACTTTCTGGCTTCCTTCACTCTGTATAATAGGCTCCAGTTTCATCCACCTCATTAGAACTGCCATATGACCCAGCAATCCCACTGCTGGGCATACACACTGAGGAAACCAGAATTGAAAGAGACTCGTGTACCCCAATGTTCATCGCAGCACTGTTTATAATAGCCAGGAAATGGAAGCAACCTAGATGTCCATCAGCAGATGGATGGATAAGAAAATGGTGGTACATATACACAATGGAATATTACTCAGCCATTAAAAAGAATACATTTGAATCAATTCTTCTTTTATATTACTGTAGGATTGCAAAGGACCACATTGTCAGAAAGGGGAGTGTCTCCTTTGAGCAGTGGCATCCTGGTTAGGACTTCACCAAGCTTTCCAGTCTTCAGTCAAGATAACTCAGTTTTGGGGCTCCTTTTGTTTTCTACAAAATGAGCTTTCGAAACTCCTAAGAGATGCCACACATCATTTTTGTGGTAGTTATCTTGGTGTTCTGAAAACTTTCCATAACTAAATTAATTTGCTTTACATTTTCCAACCAAGGATAAACAGTATCCACTGCATTGATTGAAACGTAAATAGTAAAGAAGGGAATCCATGCAACAGAAGATGAATTCATATTATTCAGTGGGAAAAGATATAGCACATTAAAATTACTAGTACTTTTAAAATATTATGTTAAATATATGTACTACAATACTATATTTATTCTCCATTCTTCTCAGCAAATGATAGGCAAGGAATCTTGGAAAAGCCAAAGGAAATTTGCTTTTTTGTGTATAAGGTTTAATTTCAAGGATGTTCTGTAAAATTTTCTAGCCGTTATTTTCAGACTGCATCATCTTAAAGATTTCTAAAGATAAGTAAATATATGAAGTTTTCAATTTGAGAATATTATAATGGAATATGCACATTTGAGTGTTACTCTTAAACTTTCTACAACATTCATGAAATGCCTTTCCATGATGAATAACATTGGCAAAATAGGGTAAATACCCCACGTCTGAGGTCAGGGGCAGTGGCCGAGAGGAGCTACCCCACGTCTGAGGTCACAGGCGGCAGCCGTGAGTGCCAGGCTGCAACGGTGCAGGAGCGACGGAGAGGAGCTACCCACATCCGAGGTCAGGGGCAGTGGCTGGGAGGAGCTACCCCACGCTCGAGGTCAGGGGCAGCGGCCCAGAGGAGCAACCCCACGTCCAAGGAACAGTAGCTGTGTAGGCGCAGGAAAGAATACACAGAAGAACTGAACAAAAAAGATCTTCACGACCAAGATAATCACAATGGTGTGATCACTCACCTAGAGCCAGACATCCTGGAATGCAAAGTCAAGTGGGCTTTAGAAAGCATCACTATGAACAAAGCTAGTGGAGGTGATGGAATTTCAGTTGAGCTATTTAAAATCCTCAAAGATGATGCTGTGAGAGTGCTGCACTCAGTATGTCAGCAAATTTGGAAAACTCAGCAGTGGCCACAGGCCTGGAAAAGGTCAGTTTTCATTCCAATCCCAAGGAAAGGCAATGCCAAAGAATGCTCAAACTACCGCACAATTGCATTCATCTCACATGCTAGTAAAGTAATGCTCAAAATTCTCCAGGCCAGGCTTCAGCAATACGTGAACCATGAACTTCCAGATGTTCAAGCTGGTTTTCGAAAAGGCAGAGGAACCAGAGTTCAAATTGCCAACATCCGCTGGATCATGGAAAAAGCAAGAGAGTTCCAGAAAAACATCTATTTCTGCTTTATTGACTATGCCAGAGCCTTTGTCTGTGTGGATCACAATAAACTGTGGAAAATTCTGAAAGAGATGGGAATACCAGGCCACCTGACTGGCCTCCTGAGAAACCTATATGCAGGTTAGGAAGCAACAGTTAGAACTGGACATGGAACAACAGACTGGTTCCAAATAGGAAAAGGAGTACGTCAAGGCTGTATATTGTCACCCTGTTTATTTAACTTATATGCAGAGTACATCATGAGAAATGCTGGCCTGGAAGAACCACAAGCTGGAGTCAAGATTGCTGGGAGAAATATCAATAACCTCAGATATACAGACGACACCACCCTTATGGCAGAAAGTGAAGAGGAACTCAAAAGCCTCTTGATGAAAGTGAAAGAGAAGAGTGAAAAAGTTGTTTTAAAGCTCAACATTCAGAAAACGAAGATCATGGCATCTGGTCCCATCACTTCATGGGAAATAGATGGGGAAAGAGTGGAAAAAGTGTCAGACTTTATTTTTCTGGGCTCCAAAATCACTGCAGATGCTGACTGCAGCCATGAAATTAAAAGACGCTTACTCCTTGGAAGGAAAGTTATGACCAACCTAGATAACATATTTAAAAGCAGAGACATTACTTTGCCAACAAAGATCCATCTAGTCAAGGCTATGGTTTTTCCAGTAGTCATGTATGGATGTGAGAGTTGGATTGTGAAGAAAGCTGAGTACCGAAGAATTGATGCTTTTGAACTGTGGTGTTGGAGAAGGCTCTTGAGAGTCCCTTGGACTGCAAGGAGATCCAACCAGTCCATTTTGAAGGAGATCAGCCCTGGGTGTTCTTTGGAAGGAATGATGCTAAAGCTGAAACTCCAGTACTTTGGCCACCTCATGCAAAGAGTTGACTCATTGGAAAAGACTCTGATGCTGGGAGGGATTGGGGGCAGAAGGAGAAGGGGACTACAGAGGATGAGATGGCTGGATGGCATCACTGACTCACTGGACGTGAGTCTGAGTGAACTCTGGGAGATGGTGATGGACAGGGAGGCCTGGTGTGCTGCAATTCATGGGGTCACAAGGAGTCAGACACGATGGAGCGACTGAACTGAACTGAACTGAATGCATTTTTGCCCTGGACTAATTCATTTAAGTGCTTCAACACACAGTCTCTCCCTTTCGTATGTGTCTATAAATATCTGCCATGTGTTCTCTCCTAAAAATACCCTCTGGTACTTATCCACACACAGGTAAATACCATTCTTCCCTCCACATCCAATTTGATTTTAGTATAAATTAAAGGTTTCTTCATATCAGTCAATGACAAACCAATCTCCATATTCCTCAGCAACGAGGTCTCTAAGTCAGAAAGGCTGCATGGACAGGGTTCAGAAGGTTACATTACACCAAAATCCACCTACATCCCACTTTATACAATAGGAAAAAATTGGGTAAGCCCAACCACATTTTATTTATTAAAGTCTTCAAGAACTGAGGACACAAAGGTATCTAAAGAAGATATATTCTGAATTTAGCTGATTGTTCTCTAATTAGAAAAAAATCAGAACACTTGGAATATTTGTTACATTTTGCCATGGAATGGCTGCAGGCTGTGCTGATGTTGATGCAGGGGCTCTCCTAGTGTATCAGAAGCCAGGGATCTACTTGAGACTGCACAACCTGAAGCAGTAGAGTAGGGTCTACAGAAGTACCCCACTTCTGTGGAAGAGGTTTGACTCAAATGGTAGTTTGTGTCCAGGGAAGCTTTGCTGAGGTTGTGGGATGAATTTGGGAATATGCTGGAAAGTAGAAGGACAGGATCTGAGCCTTGAATTGCTAGGAGCACAAAGTCATTATAAAGATGAGGACAGTAGCAGGGTGGGGGCTGGAGGGTGCAGGATCTGAGATGTTTTCAATGATCCCAAATATTGGTGATCATTATTTTGTGTATTTCCTTTCCATCGAGTCAAGACATACATAATGACTCGATTACAATGATAAGAATGTGGATGAAATGTTGGGAAGTTACTTCTGGGAACAGAGTAAAGTAATCTGGTTTTCTTTCTGGCTCCTCTTTCTTGCATTCTTGATGGCTCACGTGGATAAAACCCAGCTGCCTCACCAGGAGGCCATGTGTCAAGGAACTGAAGGAATTCTCTGGATAATATTATGTGGACAGGTGAGTCCCACCAGCAACCTCATGAGTGTGCTTGAAAGTGGATACCTGCTGATTCAGCCCTGAGATGCCTGCAGCCCTGGCTGACACCTTGATTAAAACTTTCTGGTAGGCCTGTTGAAGTATTTAGTTAAAGTATCAAATATTAAATAATAAGCAAAAATCAATATTTTTCTAATATGCCAGAGAAAAAGCTTAGAACTGAGGATTTGTTCAAATTAAGAGAAAAGTTATCCTTACAAATATTAACTGTGAAAATGGAAAGTATATCACATCCTTTGTATAGAACTGATCCTGCATAGATGTCATGATTGATACAATGGATTTGCAGCTATCAAACCACATTGAGTGGTCAAACTGAGGACAGAAGTCTAAATTTTATATTAAGATCCAGCTAGTTAGAATTAGTAAGTAAGAGTACAGGAGAATTTCCTCCTGAGGATAAGAGGGACATAGACCCTTTCCAGGACATTCACTTTTCTCCTTTCCCTGTTCTGTTAATATTAACAAGTCTCCAGAGATTGGAACAACAGGGACCAACTGGCTAATGAAGAGCTTTCAGCACTGAACCCTAAGTTAATATCATTGTAAATACATGGTGCCTCCAGCTCTTTAGTTTGCCTGTTCTAATATCAGAAATCCACACCTATGTCTCCAATCCATTGTAGGAACCTGCCTCAGAAGGTCCAGCCTGAGTCTGTCTTCCTGCCTGTCCTGAGGAAGGACCCTGAGACTTCGTCACGCACCAGGAAGGAGAGGATCAGTGAGTCTGTGCTCCTTGGTCATGGACCAGCAGAGATGCCGCCCAGCCCAGTAAGTGTTGAGGGAGACAGACACGGATGAAGGGAGTTTAGGAGCATGATGTTTTTTTCCTCGACAAGGCAAATGTGACAGTTGGAATAGTTAGGTGGGAGTGCATCAATGTACAAATTTTGATTCAGAGCCTTATACTGTATATTTTTGTTCCTGGTTGGAGTGTGAGAACTCTCATTCAGAGTTCTGCCTCCACCCTCACTGGTTCTGGCTGTGACTGGCATCTCCCCGACCACAGCAGTGAATGGGTCTCTGTACAATTCCCCCTCAGCACTTTAAGGATTCTGAAAACAGTGATGATGAGGTGGATGACATTAACCACCTGCTAAGTCACTTCAGTCATGTCTGACTCTGTGCAACCATATGTATGGACTGTAGCCTGCCAGGCTACTCTGTCCTAGGGATTCTCCAGGCGAGAATACTGGAGTGGGTTGTCATGCTCTCCTCCAGCGGATCTTCCCTACCCAGGGATTGAACCCACATCTCTTATGCTTCCTGCTTTGGCAGGCAGGTTCTTTTTTTTTTTTTTTTTTAACTTTACAATATTGTATTAGTTTTGCCAAATATCGAAATGAATCCACCACTGGTATACCCGCGTTCCCCATCCTGAACCCTCCTCCCTCCTCCCTCCCTTCCCCTCCCTCTGGGTCGTCCCAGTGCACCAGCCCCAAGCATCCAGTATCCTGCATCGAACCTGGACTGGCAACTCGTTTCATACATGATATTATACATGTTTCAATGCTATTCTCCCAAATCTCCCCACCCTCTCCCTCTCCCACAGAGTCCGTAAGACTGCTCTATACATCAGTGTCTGTTTTGCTAACTCTCTTCCACTGTTGGTGGGAATGCAAACTAGTACAGCCACTATGGAGAACAGTGTGGAGATTCCTTAAAAGACTGGAAATAGAACTGCCTTATGATCCAGCAATCCCACTGCTGGGCATACACACTGAGGAAACCAGAAGGGAAAGAGACACGTGTACCCCAATGTTCATCACAGCACTGTTTATAATAGCCAGGACATGGAAGCAACCTAGATGCCCATCAGCAGATGAATGGATAAGAAAGCTGTGGTACATATACACAATGGAGTATTACTCAGCCATTAAAAAGAATACATTTGAATCAGTTCTAATGAGGTGGATGAAACTGGAGCCTATTATACAGAGTGAAGTAAGCCAGAAAGAAAAACACCAATACAGTATACTAACGCATATATATGGAATTTAGAAAGATGGTAACGATAACCCTGTGTACGAGGCAGGCAGGTTCTTTACCACTAGCACTCCCTGGGAAGCCCAATATTAACCATAATGTACTGTAACTGTGGGTTTCCGAAGTGCCAGGCTCAAAAGTTTGTGTTTTATTTATTGCTTGATTTCATCTGCATAATCTCCTGATAATAAGTGCACAGACATCATTATTTTAATAAGAGTAAATGCATACAGAATTTTATGTAATTTATATCTGATCATACGTTAGAAAGCATTGAAGCCCATCAGTCTGGGCAGACTGACTCCAGACACAGGACACATGGGCAGTCCTCCTCCTGCAAACCCCAAAAGTCCTGTTGCCTCCCTGTCAGTCCTGGCAGACTCACTGCTCACTGTGTCCTTTCCTTTAGAGTTTTCTGGAGGACACAGAGAAGGGCAGTAGGCAGCACTGGCTGCATCTACTATAAGAAGGGTGGCCAAGATCACAAGCAATGTCTTAGAGAAAAGGGACACAGGATAACTTAGGGAGATTCTCTGTTGATCCTTCTCCCAGATGTAATGTTGACTGTCTACTTTCTCCTTCATGCTCATAATCAGCATACTCAATCACATAAAATGATATACATTCAGAGTCTTATTGTTTATTCTTACTTAGGAAACTGAAAACAGTTTTATAAATGTACTTCATACATATCTGTGGTTAGATATCCATGGGTATTCCAGCTAAGTCGCTTCAGTTGTGTCTGACTCTTTGGGACCCCACGGACTGTAGCCTACCAGGCTCCTCTATCCATGGGATTCTTCAGGCAAGAATACTGGAGTGGGTTGCTATGCCCTTCTCCAGGGGATCTTCCTGACCCAGGGATCAAACCCACATTTCTTACATCTCCTGCATTGACAGGTGGGTTCTAGCACCACCTGGGAAGTCTGCTTAAAACTTTCAGAAGGCCTGGATATGGTGAAATTTTGTGTGAAGGAATCTGGCTGACACCTTCATTTTGAATTCTGTTCGTTTCCCTTATTATCAGTTTATTTGAGAACAAGTTCTTAGTATAAATGAGCTAAAGATTGTTCACTGAATGTATTACTTGTTGATGCAACTTCAGTGAATTACAATCAAATAAATAATGGATGCCGTCTATGTATAATAACTGTGTGATGGATGCATAATGAAAGGGCAAGAATGCAGAATTCCAAAGAATAGCAAGGAGAGATAAGAAAGCCTTCCTCAGTGATCAGTGCAAAGTAATAGAGGAAAACAACAGAATAGGAAAGACTAGAGATCGCTTCAAGAAAATCAGAGATACCAAGGGAATATTTCATGCAAAGATGGGCACAATAAAGGACGGAAATGGTATAGACCTAACAGAAGCAGAAGATATTAAAAAGAGATGGCAAGAGTACACAGATGAACTATACAAAAAAGATCTTTATGACCCAGATCATCACGATGGTATGATCACTGACCTAGAGCCAGACATCCTAGAATGCAAAGTCGAGTGGGCCTTAGGAAGCATCATTACTAACAAAGCTAGTAGAGGTGATGGAATTCCAGTTGAGCTATTTCAAATCCTCAAAGATGATGCTGTGAGAAAAGATATGTCAGCAAATTTCAAAAACTCAGAGAAAAGGTCAGTTTTTATTCTAATCCCTAAGGCATTGAAACATGTATAATATCATATGTGAAACAAATCACCAGTCCAGGTTTGATGCATGATACAGAATGCTCGGGGCTGGCACACTGGGATGACCCAGAGGGATGGTATGGGGAGGGAGGAAAGAGGGGGGTTCAGGATACGGAACACGTGTACACCCGTGGCGGATTCATGTTGATGTAAGGCAAAACCAATACAATATATTAAAGTAATTAGCCTCCAATTAAAATAAGTACATTTTTAAAAATAATAATTAATTAAATAAATAATTAAAGTTATAAAAAAAACAAAGGCAATGCCAAAGAATGCTCAAATTACCACACAATTGCACTCATCTCACACAATAGCAGAGTAATTCTCAAAATTCTCCAAACCAAGCTTCAACAGTATATGAACTGTGAACTTCCAGAGGTTGAAGTTGGATTTAGAAAAGGCAGAGGGACCAGAGATCAAATTGCCAACATCCGCTGGATCATCAAAAAAGCAAAAGAGTTCCAGAAAAACATCTATTTCTGCATTATTGACTATGAAAAGCCTTTGACTGTGTGGATCACAACAAAGTGTGGAAAATTCTTCAAGAGATGGGAATACCAGACCACCTGACCTGCCTCCTGAGAAATCTGTATGCAGGTCAGGAAGCAACAGTTCGAACTGGACATGGAACAACAGACTGGTTCCAAATAGGAAAAGGAGTACATCAAGGCTGTATACTGTCACCCTGCTTGTTTAACTTAGATGCAGAGTACATCATGAGAAATGCTGGGCTGGAGAAAGCACAAGCTTGAATCAAGAATGCTGGGAGAAATATCAATAACCTCAGGTATGCAGATGACACCACCCTTATGGCAGAAAGCAAAAAAGAACTAAAGAGCCTCTTGATGAAAGTGAAAGAGGAAAGTGAAAAGGTTGGCGTAAAGCTCAACATTCAGAAAACTAAGATCATTGTACCTGATTCCATTACTTCATGGCAAATAGATGGGAAAATAGTAGAAACAGTGTCAGACCTTATTCTCTTGGGCTCCAAAATCACTGCAGATGGTGACTGCAGCCATGAAATTAAAAGACACTTGCTCCTTGGAAGAAAAGCTAAGACCAACCTAGACAGCATATTAAAGACAAGAGACATTACTTTGCCAACAAAGTTTCATCTAGTCAAGGCTATGGTTTTTCCAGTAGTCATGTATGGATGTGAGAGTTGGACTATAAGGAAAGCTGAGCACCAAAGAATTGCTGCTTTTGAACTGTGGTGTTGGAGAAGACCCTTGAGAGTCCCCTGGACTGCAAGGATATCCAACAGTCCATCCTAAAGGAAATCAGTCCTGAATATTCATTGGAAGCTAAAATTCCAATACTTTGGCCACCTGATGCAAAGAAGAACTGACTGGTTGAAAAAGACCTGAATGCTGGGAAAGACTTAAGGCAGGAGGTGAAGTGGACTTCAGAGGATGAGATGGTTGGATGGCATCACCGACTCATTGAACATGATTTTGAGTAAACTCCGGAAGTTGGTGATGGACAGGGAGGCCTGGCGTGCTGCAGTCCATGGGTCACAAAGAGTCAGACACAACTGAGTGACTGAACTGAACTGAATGATAAGGCTAATTTTCACATCATGTGGCTTAAATATCTGGTGACCTGATGGTATATTTTTCCTACATCCTGACAGAATATTTGGTTTTGTTTATATTTTACATAGATGAAAGAAAACAATGGAGGCTCTTTTATTTCTGATTCCCCAGAGCCTACTGGATTTCCTTGGGCTTCCCAGGTACTGCTAGTGGTAAAGAACCTGCCTGCCAAAGCTTGAGACATAAGAGACGAGGGTTGGATCCCTGGGTCAGAAAGATTCCCTGGAGAAGGGTGTGGTAACACATTTCAGTATTCTTGCCTGGAGAATCCCATGGACAGAGGAGCCTGGCAGGCTATGGTCCATAGAGTTGCAGAGTCAGACACAACTGAAGCTACTTAGCATGCACACACCAGAGCCTACATCCTGATATCACAGAGGAGATATCAAGAATTTTTTTTTAAGCCCTGTTAAGATTTGAATAAAAACTTCCATTTTGCGTGGAAATAAAGTGTTCAATAAAGTTCCCACACAATCAACCACACATACCACTGTTTTCATCCTCTTCAGAAATATCCCAAGGGACAGAGACAAGATAAAGTTGTGTTTATTTGTGTGTATCTCATGAACTTTCTCTGGGGCCTATTATTTTCCATTGAGTAGCATCAGCAGCATTCAATGATTGGAAAACCACTGCAGAAAGTTGCACAAGTATGGGGGGTGGGGTGCAAGTCAGGAAAGAAGAGGACAGAACATCTTTTTTTTTTTTTTAACGTTACAATATTGTATTGGTTTTGCCATATATCAACATGAATCCACCACAGGTATACACGTCTTAATGCATGAGTTGAGACACATTTTAGGATTTGTTGTCATCCATGATTCAGATCACTGAAACAGGAAATGCCTGAATCTCTCTTCCATATAATCCATGAAATACCAATAAATTTGGGATCTGTGTTTCTTTGCTAAATGCAGTACCCCAAATTGAAATTCTTTTTAAAAAAATGACCAAATATCTGTTAAGCTCCAAACTTCTTTTAGGTACCATGTACATTCTACAGGTGCAATTTAGACATTTTTCCAGAAGGAACAGAGGCACAGAGAGGTGGAGAGGTTTACAGACATTTCATTAATAGAGGGTGAAAGACCCAGAACTCAGTCATTGATCTACTTACTCCTGCACCAGTTCTCAACCAACTTCCCTGCTAATACTGTGACTGTTTCTTTCCAAACCTACTTTGGCCTCAGTTGTTTTTTTTTTTTTTTTCATTATTTTATTGGAATGTAACTGCTTTACAATGCTGTGTTTGTTTCTGCTGTACAACATCATGAATCAGCTATATGTGTGCATATATCCCCTCCCTCTTGAGCCTGCTTCCCACCCTCCCATCCCACCCTTCTAGATCATCACAGAGCACTGAACTGAGCTCCCCATACTATACAGCAGCTTCCAAGTAGCCATCTACTGTATGTATAGTAATGTATATATATCAATGCTACTCTCTCAATTTGGTCTCAGTTTTGAAATGAAGAGAAAATAATTGATTCACCCTCTTTGGGCTCAGAGTGTCACCCAGTGAATTATGGGAATGAGGCAGTATTATAGAGGGGCCATAAAGGTACTAACATGATGGAATATAGGATTTCATATGAATAGTCAGGTTTTGCAGTCCAGTTTTGAAATATAAGATTGATAAGATCTCCTGTAGAAGATGAAAAATCATGTGCAGGTATCATGAAATGATCAAAAGATAGATTTCAATAATATATTCATATGATACCTTAATAAGGGTGGATGTTAACAGTCCATGAGTTGCAGAATCAGATGTCACTGAGTGATTGAGCATGCATGCTTGCAGTTGATAGAAAATATTTTTTGCATTGAAATGAACATAGGCAATTAATATTAATAAGGCTGGACATGCACTAATTTTTAGTTATTGAATAACTGTTGAACACTCACATATCATACACAAATTCTCACTTGTATGACACAGAGAGGTACAAGAAATTTCACAGGATTGCTGTAAAACAAAGTTGATATATATAATAATATAACAAAATAATATATGTGACATTAAATATTTAGTAGATATGTAAATGTTGTTATAGTTATTGCATTTTAATATATGTTAAATATATATTTTAATAATGCTAATTTTTTGAAAAATTGTTATTGAAGAATAGTCTATTTATTATGTTGTGTTTGTTTCAGGTGTACAGCAAAGTGAAATAGTCATACATATACATACTTTTTTACATTTACACTCTTTTAGATTGTTTCCCATATAGGTTATTACAGAATATTGAGTGGAATCCTTTGTTCTAGACAGTAGGTCCTTTATTAGCTATTTATTTGATGTATGTGTTAGCCACTCAGTCATGTCCGACTCTTTGAGAGTCCATGAATTGTAGCCCGCCAGGCTCCTCTGTCCATGGCATTTTCCAGGCATATTAGTCAGCCATAAAAAAATAATGAAATAATGCCATTTACAGCAACATGGATGAACTTAAACATTGCCATACAACACACTACAGTATTCTTGCCTGGAGAATCCTCATGGACAGAGGATCTAGGCTGGCTACAGTCCATGGGGTCACAAAGAGTCAGACATGACTTAGCAACTAAAACAGCATCTACCTGTCTGTATATCTATCTATCTACTTGTTTATACCTAACTTTCCATCTATTTATCTGTATCTCTATCTATCCACGCACTTATGGGGACTTTCCTGGTGGCTCGGTTGGTAAAGAATCTTCCTGCCCATGCAAGAGATGTGGGTTCCATCCCTGGGTCAGGAAGTTCCCCTGAAGAAGGAAATGGCTCCCCACTCCAGAAATCTTGCCTGGAAAATCCCGTGGAGAGAGGAGCCTGGCAGGCTATCGTCCGTGGGGTCGCAAAATAGTTGGGAGATCAAACCCAGGTCTCCCATATTGCAGGAGGATTCTTGGCCAGCTGAGTCCCCCGGAAGCACCAAGATTATACATATTGGGTTGAAAGAAATAACCTCACGTTAAAAAAAATCCAACTGTTTCAAAATCTTATTATTGTTTAAATATTAACAGAGCCCTCAGGCTGCCCTGATAGCTCAGTTGGTAAAGAGTCCGCCTGCAATGCAGGAGACCCCAGTTTGATTCCTGGGTCGGGAAGATCCGCTGGAGAAGGGATAGGCTACCCATTGCAGTATTCTTGGGCTTCACTTGTAGCGCAGCTGGTAAAGAATCTGCCTGCAATATGGAAGACCTGGGTTCGATGCCTGGGTTGAGAAGATCCCCTGGAGAAGGGAAAGGCTACCCACTCCAGTATTCTGGCCTGGAGAATTCCGTGGACTACGTCCATGGGTTCGCAAAGAGTCAAACACTACTGAGCAACTTTCACATTCACGTGTACTAACATCATTTTTGCAGCCCTCAGCAATGTTTCATTATGTACACTTAGGAGACCATACTTCTTGTAGTTTGATTCCAGCAAAACCAATGGTATGAAGTATATACTTAATGACTTTTTAAAAGCCAACTCTCAAATTAATTAATTAATTAAAGGACAACTCTCATTTTTGAGTAAATACTTATTGTTTGAAACAGGAAATTCAGGAAATCAAAACATGATAAGAAATTATGAAGATTACTATGACACAAAAATGTTTTCTGACTGTTAATCTTAAATTTAGAATTCAGATGACACAGTCCTATGTTTCATAGAGTGCTTACAAACATTCTAAATAAAGGAAATTTCTAGACTGTATTTAAATAAAATAAGATTTATATAACTATGCCTCACTTTCTTTCAATTTGAATATTTTTCTTTTTTTTATTGGAGGAAAATTGATTTACAGTGTTGTATTGGTTTCTGCCATACAACAATGGGAATCAGCCATAATTATACATATATTACTTTTTCTTAGAGGTGGCAGTTATCATTCTAGATTTTTTCTAAAGAGAAGACTATTTTTTACTGAGATCATGGATTTAGTATCTCCAACATTCTTGCACCTCTTTTATCCTTCAGTCCAGGACCTACGAAATAACTGTGTATAGAGAGAGGTGGAGAAGGAGAAAGCAATGAAGGAACAGTTCTGAGCAGATAGAATTTGTCACACTGAGATATATTGCTGAAGACCCTGGAGTGAATGATCTTAGAAACGAATTCCTAGAATCCAAAACACAGACACAGTACTGCATGACCATATAATTATTTCCTTTTTTCCACTAATTCTTTTCTTTTTTAAAAGGTGTCCAATCTACATAGAACCACAAAACCTAAGAAATGTATCAGAATTCTTCCTCATGGGTCTTTCAGATGATCCAGAACTTCAGCCTTTCCTCTTTGGACTATTCCTATCCATGTACCTGGTCACCATGCTGGGAAACCTACTCATCATTCTGGCAGTCTCCTCTGACCCCCACCTTCACACCCCCATGTACTTCTTCCTCTCCAACCTATCCTTGGCAGACATAGGTTTCATCTCCACCACAGTCCCCAAGATGATTGTGAACATCCAGTCTCACAGCAGAGTCATCTCCTATGCAGGCTGCCTGACACAGATGTCCATTTTTATCCTCTTTGGAGGGATGGATTGTATGCTTCTGTCTGCGATGGCCTATGACAGGTTTGTGGCCATCTGTCACCCACTGCACTACCAGGTCATCATGAACCCATGCACCTGTGGCAAATTAATTTCAGTGTCTTTTTTTGTTAGCCTTTTGAACTCCCAAGTGCAGAATTTGATTGTGTTACAACTTACCTGCTTCAAGGATGTGAAAATATCTAATTTCTTCTGTGACCCTTCTCAACTGCTCAACTTTACCTGTTCTGACATGCTCAAAAATAACATAGTCATGTATTTTGTTGGTGCCATTTTTGGTTTTATTCCTTTCTCCGGAACCTTTTTCTCTTACTGTAAAATTCTTTCCTCTATTCTGAGAGTTCACTCATCAGGTGGGAAATACAAAGCCTTCTCCACCTGTGGCTCTCACCTGGCAGTTGTTTGCTTATTTTATGGAACAGGTCTTGGTGTGTGCCTCAGTTCAGCCATCTCACAATCTCCCAGGAAGGATGCAGTGGCCTCTGTGGTGTACACTGTGGTCACCCCCATGCTGAACCCCTTCATCTACAGCCTGAGGAACCAAGACATCAAAAGGGCCATGTGGAGGTTTCTCAGAAAAATAATCTAAGCTCAGTCCCTGTGCCACCTATTTGGAGTGTAGGCTGGAAAATGCAGTAAAACTAAGCATGTTGACCTGAAATCCTACCTCTTTCATCTCATCATTTTTGTAGCTCTCATGGCCTTGATGCCTCTCCTTGCTGAACAACTGAGTGTTTCTTCTTTTGGTATTGTTTTAATGGGACTGGGGGAGACTTCTAGGATCCTTTGTCCATTTTAATCATGGCATTATTGTGTAGTTTTCATCTATGGTGATTCTATTGTTCATTATCTGTGGTCCAAGGATCCTGAAAAGATGAATAACTCTTTCTGTATATTTAAATTTCACATCTTTTTTCACAGCTCTGATGTATTTTCCATAAAATTTTCTCAAGTTTGAAGTCTATTTACACAGGCTATATGTGACATCAACCTTGGTTATTATTGAAATCATCAGGAAGTTTAAAAACACTGACACCAGCCCTGAGGAATGAGATGGGGAGGGAGGAGGGAGGGGGGTTCGGGATGGGGAACACATGTACACCCATGGTGGATTCATGTCAATGTATGGCAAAACCAATTCAATATTGTAAAGTAAAATAAATAAGTAAAACTGAGATTAAAAAAAAAAAAAAAAAACACTGACAACTAGGTCTCACAACCAGAGACTGATATTATACTTGAGTGTATCCTGAGGATTTTTAAAAGCACTTAAAAGGCTCCAGTCTGGACAAGGTTTAGAACTTCTGATTTCAGTCATATCTTTGATTCCAGGATGACTTGTGCACCTTGAATCCTAACAGCTCTTGGACAATGATCAGAACTCAAGGTGGGAAGATATGAAGAGCTTACGATGGCAACAGGGAATTTTCCCCTTTCCGAATAATTATTCTTCACATATAGTCTCTCTCTACACCATAGAGTTGGGTGTAAGTGCTGGATATGAAGCTACTGTCTCTGCTCCAAACTCACACTTCTGCACTTGCTTTGGGCTGGGGCTCTTAAAATCACTGCTCTGTTTACCATCTTGTGTTCTTACATTCATTCATGCATGCCCATTGCTCAATTATGTCTGACTCTTTGCAAGCCCATGGACTAGAGAAGGGATAGGCTACCCACTCCAGTATTCTTGGGCTTCCCTTGTGGGTCAGCTGGTAAAGAATCCGCCTGCAATGTGGGAGACCTGGATTTGATCCCTGGGTTGGGAAGATCCCCTGGAGAAGGGAAAGGCTATCCACTCCTGTATTCTGGCCTGGAGAATTCCTTGGAGTCACAAAAAGTTGGACATGACTGAGCAACTTCCACATTCCACTTTCACAGGCTCCTCAGTCCTTAGGATTTTCTAGGCAAGAATACTGGAGTGAGTTGCCATTTCCTTCTCCATGGGATCTTCCCAACCCCGAGTTCAAATCCATACCTCCTGCATCTCCTGCATCGCCAAGAGAATTGCTTACCACTGCACCACCAAGGAAGCCATTTAATTAAGTACCAGTTACCAACAAATGTGTACAAATCAATAGTTTTCTAATATGCCAATGTATACAATTAGAGCAAAAACTTAGAGCTGATGACATATTCAGATAAGCAAATAATAAAACCATGTAAATCTCCATCCTACAAAATGCCAACCAAAGCAAAGACTAAGGAAAAGAAAATAAGTTATCCTTGGTGGTGGCTTAGTCACTAAGTCGTGTTCAACTCTTTTCGACCTCATGGACTGTAGCCTGTGAGGCTCCTCTGTCCATGGAATTTCCCAAGCAAAAATACTGGAGTGGGTTACCATTTACTTCTCCACGGGATCTTTCTGATGCCGGAATCAAATCCCAGTCTCCTGCATTGTAGGCAGATATTTTAACGACTGAGCTACAAAGATCATGAACTCCTTATTGCCAAATTCAGACTTAAATTGAAGAAAGTAGGGAAAACCACTAGACCGTTCAGGTATGACCTAAATCAAGTCCCTTATGATCATACAGTGGAAGTGAGAAGTAGATTTAAGGGACTAGATCTGATAGATAGAGTGCCTGATGAACTATGGACTGAGGTTCATGACATTGAACAGAAGACAGGGATCAAGATCATCCCCATGGAAAAGAAATGCAAAAAAGCAAAATGGCTGTCTGCGGAGGTCTTACAAATAGCTGTGAAAAGAAGAGAAGTGAAAAGCAAAGGAGAAAAGGAAAGATATAAGCATCTGAATGCAGAGTTCCAAAGAATAGCAAGGAGACATAAGAAAGCCTTCCTCAGATATCAATGCAAAGAAATAGAGGAAAACAACAGAATAGGAAAGACTAGAGATCTCTTCAAGAAAACTAGAGATACCAAGGTAACATTTCATGTAAAGATGGGCTTGATAAAGGACAGAAATGGTATGGACCTAACAGAAGAAGAAGATATTAAGAAGAGGTGGCAAGATACACAGAAGAACTGTACAAAAAAGATCTTCACGATCCAGATAATCACGATGGTGTGATCACTCATCTAGAGCCAGACATCCTGGAATGTGAAGTCAAGTGGGCCTTAGAAAGCATCACTACAAACAAAGCTAGTGGAGGTGATGGAATTTCAGTTGAGCTATTTCAAATCCTGAAAGATGATACTGTGAAAGTGCTGCACTCAATATGCCAGCAAATTTGGGAAACTCAGCAGTGGCCACAGGACTGGAAAAGGTCAGCTTTCATTCCAGTCCCAAAGAATGCTCAAACTACTGCACAATTGCACTCATCTCACATGCTGGTAAAGTAATGCTCAGATTTCCCAGCACCACTTGTTAAAGTGATTGTCTTTAATCCATTGTATATTCTTGCCTCCTTTGTCAAATATAAGGTGTCCATATGTGCGTGGATTTATCTCTGGGCTTTCTATTTTATTCCATTGATCTATATTTCTGTCTTTGTGCCAGTACCATACTGTCTTGATAACTGTGGCTTTGTAGTAGAGCCTGAAGTCAGGTAGGTTGATTCCTCCAGTTCCATTCTTCTTTCTCAAGATCACTTTGGCTATTCGAGGTTTTTTGTTTTTCCATACAAATTGTGAAATTATTTGTTCTAGCTCTGTGAAGAATACTGTTGGTAGCTTGATAGGGATTGCGTTGAATCTATAAATTGCTTTGGGTAGTATACTCATTTTCACTATATTGATTCTTCCAATCCATGAACATGGTATATTTCTCCATCTATTAGTGTCCTCTTTGATTTCTTTCACCAGTGTTTTATAGTTTTCTATATATAGGTCTTTAGTTTCTTTAGGTAGATATATTCCTAAGTGTTTTATTCTTTTTGTTGCAATGGTGAATGGAATTGTTTCCTTAATTTCTCTCTCTGTTTTCTCATTATTAGTGTATAGGAATGCAAGGCATTTCTGTGTGTTGATTTTATATCCTGCAACTTTACTATATTCATTGATTAGCTCTAGTAATTTTCTGGTGGAGTCTTTAGGATTTTCTGTGTAGAGGATCATGTCATCTGCAAACAGTGAGAGTTTTACTTCTTTTTTTCCAATTTGGATTCCTTTTATTTCTTTTTCTGCTCTGATTGCTGTGGCCAAAACTTCCAAAACTATGTTGAATAGTAGCGGTGAGAGAGGGCACCCTTGTCTTGTTCCTGACTTTAGGGGGAATGCTTTCAATTTTTCACCATTGAGGATAATGTTTGCTGTGGGTTTGTCATATATAGCTTTTATTATGTTGAGGTATGTTCCTTCTATTCCTGCTTTCTGGAGAGTTTTTATCATAAATGGATGTTGAATTTTGTCAAAGGCTTTCTCTTCATCTATTGAGATAATCATATGGTTTTTATTTTTCAATTTGTTAATGTGGTGTATTACATTGATTGATTTGTGGACATTGAAGAATCCTTGCATCCCTGGGATAAAGCCCACTTGATCATGGTGTATGATCTTTTTAATGTGTTGTTGGATTCTGATTGCTAGGATTTTGTTAAGGATTTTTGCATCTATGTTCATCAGTGATATTGGCCTGTAGTTTTCTTTTTTTGTGGGATCTTTGTCAGGTTTTGGTATTAGGGTGATGGTGGCCTCATAGAATGAGTTTGGAAGTTTACCTTCCTCTGCAATTTTCTGGAAGAGTTTGAGCAGGATAGGTGTCAGCTCTTCTCTAAATTTTTGGTAGAATTCAGCTGTGAAGCCGTCTGGACTGGGGCTTTTGTTTGCTGGAAGATTTTTGATTACAGTTTCAATTTCCATGCTTGTGATGGGTCTGTTAAGATTTTCTATTTCTTCCTGGTCGAGTTTTGGAAAGTTGTACTTTTCTAAGAATTTGTCCATTTCTTCCATGTTGTCCATTTTATTGGCACAACCACGTGTAAAAGAATGAAACTAGACCACTTTCTAACACCATACACAAAAATAAACTCAAAATGGATTAAAGATCTAAACGTAAGACCAGAAACTATAAAACTCCTAGAGGAGAACATAGGCAAAACACTCTCTAACATACATCACAGCAGGATCCTCTATGACCCACCTCCCAGAATATTGGAAATAAAAGCAAAAATAAACAAATGGGACAAACTAATTAGCCTTAAAAGCTTCTGCACATCAAAGGAAACTATAAGCAAGGTGAAAAGACAGCCTTCAGAATGGGAGAAAATAATAGCAAATGAAGCAACTGACAAACAACTAATCTCAAAAATATACAAGCAACTCCTACAGCTCAACTCCAGAAAAATAAATGACCCAATCAAAAAATGGGCCAAAGAACTAAATAGACATTTCTCCAAAGAAGACATACAGATGGTTAACAAACACATGAAAAGATGCTCAACATCACTCATTATCAGAGAAATGCAAATCAAAACCACTATGAGGTACCATTTCACACCAGTCAGAATGGCTGCGATCCAAAAGTCTACAAATAATAAATGCTGGAGAGGGTGTGGAGAAAAGGGAACCCTCTTACACTGTTGGTGGGAATGCAAACTAGTACAGCCACTATGGAGAACAGTGTGGAGATTCCTTAAAAAACTGGAAATAGAACTGCCTTATGATCCAGCAATCCCACTGCTGGGCATACACACAGAGGAAACCAGAATTGAAAGAGACACGTGTACCCCAATGTTCATCGCAGCACTGTTTATAATAGCCAGGACATGGAAGCAACCTAGATGTCCATCAGCAGATGAATGGATAAGAAAGCTGTGGTACATATACACAATGGAGTATTACTCAGCCATTAAAAAGAATACATTTGAATCAGTTCTAATGAGGTGGATGAAACTGGAGCCTATTATACAGAGTGAAGTAAGCCAGAAGGAAAAACATAAATACCGTATACTAACGCATATATATGGAATTTAGAAAGATGGTAACAATAATCTGGTGTACGAGACAGCAAAAGAGACACTGATGTATAGAACAGTCTTATGGACTCTGTGGGAGAGGGAGAGGGTGGGAAGATTTGGGACAGTGACATTGAAACATGTAGAATATCATGTAAGAAACGAGTTGCCAGTCCATGTTCGATGCGCGATACTGGATGCTTGGGGCTGGTGCGCTGGGACGACCCAGAGGGATGGTGTGGGGAGGGAGGAGGGAGGAGGGTTCAGGATGGGGAACACATGTATACCTGTGGCGGATTCATTTTGATATTTGGCAAAACTAATACAATTATGTAAAGTTTAAAAATAAAATAAAATTTAAAAAAAATAATAATAAAGTAATGCTCAAAATTCTCCAAGCCAGGCTTCAGCAATAAATGAACTGTGAACTTCCAGATGTTCAAGCTGGTTTCAGAAAAGTCAGAGGAACCAGAGATCAAATTGCCAACATCCACTGCATCATCGAAAAAGCAAGGCAGTTCCAGAAAAACATCTATTTTTGCTTTATTGATTATGACAAAGCTTTTGACTGTGTGGATGCCAATAAACTGTGAACAATTCTGAAAAAGATAGGAATATCAGACCACCTGACCTGCCTCTTGAGAAACCTATATGCAGGTCAGGAACAACAGTTCGAACTGGACATGGAACAACAGACTGGTTCCAGATAGGAAAAGGAGTATGTCAAGGTTGTATATTGTTACCCTGCTTATTTAACTTCTATGCAGAGTACATCATGAGAAACGCTGGGCTGGAGGAAGCACAAGCTGGAATCAAGATTTCTGGGAGAAATATCAATAACCTCAGATATGCAGATGACACCACCCTTATGGTGGAAAGTGAAAAGGAACTAAAGAGCCTCTTGATGAAAGTGAAAATGGAGAGTGAAAAAGTTGGCTTAAAGCTCAACATTCAGAAAACGAAGATCATGGCATCCGGTCCCATCACTTCATGGGAAATAGATGGGGAAAGAGTAGAAACAGTGTCAGACTTTATGTTTTGGGGGCTCCAAAATCACTGCAGATGGTGATTGCAGCCATGAGATTAAAAGACGCTTACTCCTTGGAAGGAAAGTTATGACCAACCTAGATAGCATATTCAAAAGCAGAGACATTACTTTGCCAACAAAAGTCCATCTAGTCAAGGCTATGGTTTTTCCAGTGGTCATGTACGGATGTGAGAGGTGGGCTGTGAAGAAAGCTGAGCACCAAAGAATTGTTGCTTTTGAACTGTGGTGTTGGAGAAGACTCTTGAGAGTCCCTTAGACTGCAAGGAGATTCAACCAGTCCATTCTAAAGTAGATCAGTCCTGGGTGTTCTTTGGAAGGAATGATGCTAAAGCTGAAACTCCAGTACTTTGGCCACCTCATGCAAAGAGTTGACTCATTGGAAAAGACTCTGATGCTGGGAGGGATTGGGGGCAAGAGGAGAAGGGGACGACAGAGGATGAGATGGCTGGATGGCATCACTGACTTGATGGACGTGAGTTTGAGTGAACTCCGGTAGTTGGTGATGGACAGGGAGGCCTGGCTTACTGCAATTCACGGGGCCGCAGAGTTGGACATGACTGAGCGACTGAACTGAACTGAACTGAGCTACAAAGAAAGTTCCCAGTTATACTTAGAGACAAATAATAACTGAGAAAATGGGAACGGTATTACATCCTTGGTGTAGACCTAATGCTGCATGTATTTCACATGAAATACAATGGATTTACAGATATCAAAATTTCATGTTAAAGTGGTTAAAAAAACAAAAACCTGAAATTTATGATAAAATCCTGCTAATTGGAAGGAAGAAGTAAAAGTGGACCTCCACCTGAGGAGAGAGGATCCCAGACCCTCCTAAGGATATTCACTTTTCTTTTTTTTTCCCCTTTTCCACTAATATTAAAAAGGAGATTGGGACAACATGGACCAACTGGCTAATTATACCCTTTGTGCATTAAGCCCTAGGTCATATCAATGTAAATAATTGGCTGGTGCCATCTACACATTAGTTTGCCAGTTCTAAGTGTGTGGATCTATACCTGTGTCTCCTCCATTTGGAAGCACCTGCATTGGACGTTCCCCACCTGAGTCTGTCTTCCTGCCCATCCTGAGAAGGGACCCTGAGAGTTCATCACACATCAGGCAGGAGAGGGGTCATGAGTCTATGCTCCTTGGTCATGCTCCAGCAGAGATGCAGCCCAGCCCAGTAAATGTTGAGGGGGAGACAGTGATTGAAGGAGGAACCACTGGGAGCAATATTTTCTGTTCAGGAGGAACAAACATGACAATAGAGATGGAAAGTTGAGAGGGCACTGATATACAAGATTTTGGATCAGAGCCCTATGAAGTTTAAGTTCTTGGTTCTGATTAGGTTGTGAGAACTCTCATTCAGAGGTCTAATTCTACCCTCCTTGGTTCTGAGTCTGGCTGGCATTTCTCCAACTATAGCAGCACATGGGTCTCTAAACTTCACGTAAGCAGTTCTAATGATCCTGAAAGCAGTGATGAGGATGATAAGGAAGATAACATTAACCATAATATCATGTACTGTTGCTGAGGTCATCCCCAGAGCCAGGCACTGAGGTCTGTGTTTTATGTATGTTGTTTGATTTCATCTGCATAACCCCTCCAAATTATAAGTACAGACACATTATTAATACTTTTTTTAGCTGCGCTGGGTCTTCATTGCTGCACACAGACTTTCTCTAGTTGCAGAAAGAGGGGGCTACTCTCTAGTTGCAGTGCTCTGGCTTCTCATTGCTGTGGCTTCTCTTGTGGAGAATGGGCTCAAGGAGCATGGACTCAGTAGTTGTGGCAGATGGGCTTACTTGTCCCAGGGCATGTGGGATCCTGGGACAGGAATCAAACCCATGTCCCCTGCATTGGCAGGTGGATTCTTAACCACTGAACCACCAGAGAAGCCCTCATTAGCATTTTAAGAAAAGGAAAGGCTCACAGCATTTTCTGTAACTTTTAACAGGTCATGAGTTAGAAAGGGTTGAAGCCAGATTTGAAGCCAGTGAATCTGGGCAGATTTCCTCCAGACAAAGGGCACCTAGACAGTGCCCCCTGCAAACCCAGAGTGACATGACTGGGCAGTCCTGGAAGAGACTTCCTGCTTACCACACCCTTCCCTTTGGAGTTTTCCAGAGGACACAAAGGCTGCACTTGCTGCATCACTCATAGGAAGGAGGGGTGGGTGAGATCACCAGCAAACTCACTGATAGAAGGAACCCAGACACTTCAAGGCAGATTTATCTGCTTATCCTGCTCCTGGATTATAACTGTTCACTTCCTCATCCACATTTATAATCCACCTACTCAATCACAAAAGGAAATATAAAGTCAGAGTCTTGTTGTTCATCTTTACTCAGAAAATAAAAACATCAGTAAATATACCTCAGACATATCTCTGATTAGACCTTGGTACCTTTGTCTTCCCTGGTGACTCAGACTGTAAAGAATCTGCCTTCAATGGAGGAGACCTGGGTTCAATCCCTGGGTTGGGAAGATCCCCTAGAGAAGGAAATGGCAAGTCATTCCTCTTTCCTTGCCTGGAGAATTTCATGGACAGAGGCTACAGTTGGACATGACTGAGACTAACCTTTTCACATTTTCATCTTTGCTTAAACCTTTCAGAAAGTCTGGAAACAACAAAATTAGTGTGTGGGACTCAGAGACTGACAATTTGTTTTTGAATCCTGTGTGCTCCCCTTATTCTTAGCATATTATGGGGCAATTTCATAGTATCTCTGAGATATCTGAGTATCATAGTATCTCTGAGTATCTCTAAGGGTTGTCAAATGTGTTGATTCCTTATTGATACAACACCACTGAAGTAAGACTAAACAAATAATGGATGCCTTCTATGCAATAACTATGTGAAATGACTGAGGCTCATTTATTTCTGATTCCCCAGACCCTATACTTTGTTGTTACAGAGGAAGCACCAAGAATTTAAAAAAAAAATAAATATTGAACAAATTCTTTCATTTTTAATAGAAAAAAAAGTTAAGCAATATGACTTCCACACCGTAGACTTGTTCCTGAAAGGTAGGGTCTGGCTGCTCACTGCTCAAAAGCCAATAAACAGGCCAGATTGATGGAAAGGAAAATTTGCTTTACTTCAGATATAGGCAACTGGTGGGTGGTAGCAGAAGGAGAAGGGGACGACAGAGGATGAGATGGCTGGATGGCATCACTGACTCGATGAACGTGAGTCTGGGTGAACTCTGGGAGTTGGTGATGGACAGGGAGGCCTGGCGTGCTGCGATTCATGGGGTCGCAAAGAGTAGGACACGACTGAGCGACTGAACTGAACTGAACTGACATCTATCCAAAGGCTGACTCCCCCTCACTGACAGTCAGTAGGGAAGAGTTTTATAGACTGAGGGAGGGGGCTACATGTGGAAATAGTACAGTCAGCTCTGACAGTCATCTTCAAATTGGTCACTGATGGTCTGACCAGCATCATCATAGTTGTTTTAGGTACAGTTAATCTTCATTTTCAGAGTCAGTTTGTTTTCATTTCTTTGAGGCCAGTTCTCGGAACTGTGGCAGCATATGTCACGGCTACAGTCTGATCCATGTAGTTAACTTCTCCACCTGGTGAGGGTTTCAGTAAGACAGTTCACAGAATAAGGCTCAGAATATCATCTATAGCCCTCGAGGAGGAACTAAAGGTCCTTGACTATACTTAATGAATATTATTATTATTTGGTCTCCTTTGACTGTTTTCCTTGTTTTTGCATGTTCTCGTTTCTCTGATTACACTTATTCTTTGACTAAAGTTTTTCCACAGACAAAAGGCAGGCAGAAGATATGGAGGGAAGGACCACAGGGTCCTGCTGTGTTTCATCCTTTTCAGAATGTCCCATAGGACCAGAGACAAGATAAAATAGTGCTTGTTTGTGTCTAGGTCATGGACTTTCAATGAGACCTATTATCTTCCATTTAATAGCATCTGCAGGATTCAATGATTGAAAAAGCATTGCAGAAATTTTCATAAATATGGAGAAAAAAGAGTCAGGAAAGAAGGACATGGTACATCTAATTGCATGAACTGAGACACATTTTATATTTCATTTCATTCCATGCTGTGATGCTCTGAGACAGGAAAGGCTTTGATCTCTTTGCCATATAAACCAGAAAACATCATTAAATCTGGTATTGCATTTCGTTACTAAACACATTATCTTAACAATGCTTTAAATTCTTTATTAAATGACCAAATATGTATAAGTTCCAAATGTGTCTTGACTGTGACATAATTGCAGAAGTGGATGTTAGACTCTTTTTTTTCCAGAAAGGAACAGAAGCACAGAGAGGTGGAAGCACACTCCACATACAGGGGGTAAAAGACAAAAGGATTAAAACCCTGATCTAGGTTTTAGGGAAGATCCAGGACTAAAACTGTGACAAATCCACCTATTGTCAGTCCCCTCCATCGTAGCTCATAAGCATTTCTTTTCTAACCTGCTCTATTGGTCCAGGATGTGAAATGAAGGTAGGAGAACTGATTCAGTCTCTTTTGGTTTAGTGAGTCTACCTGTGAATTATGGGAATGAGGCAGTAATTTACATGAACTATATTGACATTAACATGGTAGATTATTGAGTTTTCTATGAATAGTCATGTTTTGCAGTCCAGCATTGAAATCTAAGGTTGAAAATATTATGTATAAAAGATGAAAATGCTATGAGCCCATATTAAGTAATTGTCACCAGGTACTTAGTTTATAGAAAATGATTTTTGTATTGCAACAAATACAGAAAGTTAACATTAGCAGAAGATATTAAGAAGAGATGGCAAGAATACACAAAAGAACTGTACAAAAAAGATCTTCACCACCAAGATAATCACGATGGTGTGATCACTCACCTAGAGCCAGACATCCTGGAATGTGAAGTCAAGTGGGCCTTAGAAAGCATCACTACGAACAAAGCTAGTGGAGTGATGGAATTCCAGTTGAGCTATTCCAAATACTGAAAGATGATGCTGTGAAAGTGTTGCACTCACTATGCCAGCAAATTTGGGAAACTCAGCAGTGGCCACAGGACTGGAAAAGGTCAGTTTTCATTCCAATCCCAAAGAAAGGCAATGCCAAAGAATGCTCAAACTACCACACAATTGCACTCATCTCACACGCTAGTAAAGTAATGCTCAAAATTCTCCAAGCCAGGATTCAGCAATATGTGAACCGTGAACTTCCTGATGTTCAAGCTGGTTTTAGAAAAGGAAGAGGAACCAGAGATCAAATTGCCAACATCCGCTGGATCATGGAAAAAGCAAGAGAGTTCCAGAAAAACATCTATTTCTGCTTTATTGACTATGCCAAAGCCTTTGACTGTGTGGATCACAATAAACTGTGGAAAATTCTGAAAGAGATGGAAATACCAGACCACCTGATCTGTCTCTTGAGAAATTTGTATGCAGGTCAGGAAGCAACAGTTAGAACTGGACATGGAACAACAGACTGGTTCCAAATAGGAAAAGGAGTACGTCAAGGCTGTATATTGTCACCCTGTTTATTTAACTTATATGCAGAGTACATCATGAGAAACGCTGGACTGGAAGAAGCACAAGCTGGAATCAAGATTGACGGGAGAAACATCAATAACCTCAGATATGCAGATGACACCACCCTTATGGCAGAAAGTGAAGAGGAACTAAAAAGCCTCTTGATGAAAGTGAAAGTGGAGAGTGAAAAAGTTGGCTTAAAGCTCAACATTCAGAAAACAAAGATCATGGCATCCGGTCCCATCACTTCATGGGAAATAGATGGGGAAACAGTGGAAACAGTGTCAGACTTTATTTTTCTGGGCTCCAAAATCACTGCAGATGGTGACTGCAGCCATGAAATTAAAAGACGCCTACTCCTTGGAAGGAAAGTTATGACCAACCTAGATAGCATATTCAAAAGCAGAGACATTACTTTGCCAAAAAAGGTCCGTCTAGTCAAGGCTATGGTTTTTCCAGTGGTCATGTATGGATGTGGGAGTTGGACTGTGAAGAAGGCTGAGCACCAAAGAATTGATGCTTTTGAACTGTGGTGTTGGAGAAGACTCTTGAGAGTCTCTTGGACTGCAAGGAGATCCAACCAGTCTATTCTGAAGGAGATCAGCCCTGGGGTTTCTTTGGAAGGAATGATGCTAAAGCTGAAACTCCAGTACTTTGGCCACCTCATGTGAAGAGTTGACTCATTTGAAAAGACTCTGATGCTGCGAGGGATTGGGGGCAAGAGGAGAAGGGGACGACAGAGGATGAGATGGCTGGATGGCATCACTGACTCGATGGACGTGAGTCTCAGTGAACTCAAGGAGTTGGTGATGGACAGGGAGGCCTGGCGTGCTGCGATTCATGGGGTCCCAAAGAGTCGGACACGACTGAGCGACTGATCTGATCTGATCTGATCTGAACATTAGTAAACCTGATTATATACCAATTGTTAGAAATTGAATAACTAATCACCACTCACATAATATATACAAGTTCTCATCATACAATACAAAGAAAGATACAAGAATTTTTGTAGGATTATTTGAGAATGTGTGTATGTGTTAAGTCATTTCATGCATGTCTCTTTTCAACTCCATGGACTATAACATGCCAGGCTCCTCTGTTCATGGGATTCTCCAGGCAAGAATACTGAAGTGGATTACCATGCCTTCTCCAGGTTATTTGAGAATAAACTAATATAAGTAATATGACAAATATGATATATATAATGTAAATTAAATATTTATTTAATATATAAATTCAATATATCAAATTATATATTAATGCATTTTAAATGAATGCAAAACATATATTTTAAATTTTTAAAATTTAAATCAATACATATAAACATAATTTTATGCAATAAAGAAAATATTGTATATCCTTACATGATAATGTGCATCAGGTAAATGTTTGAAGTAGTTTTATGTATTTCACAAGGAGACTTAACCTCAAAGTTGTGGTAAACAAGAGCATCTTAGAGGCAATAAGGGTAGTATTCTGTTTAAGAAAGATTTTAAGAAGCTAGTTATGGATACATAAATGAAATTGACATTATTGAAACACTGACAAGGAAATAATACTCATCAACTTCATGACACTGGTTCCTTTTGGGGATGTGTATGCAGAGGAATGAGATGGAGCTGAAATTCCAAGAAAAGTTAAACCATATCATTAATATTTCAAATCTTTATCAACTGTGAGATTGAAGCATATATTAATTAATGTTTATATTTTAAAAATAAGTAGTGGGTATTGATGAGAATAATAATAAGTAATATTCATGGAGCTTTATCTAAGTTGGGCAATATTTTAAGGCAGTGTTTATCAAGTCCAGCTTCACATTAGGGTGACCAAAAAGCACACATGTAGAGATACTGAAATTCGTTCTAGATGAAGCTAGGGTTGTTGTGTATTTTAAAATAAGCACATGCAAATCATCAATCAAATGGACACAGAAGTATAAGATTGCAATTCCTTTATTAGGAAGCACTGATATGAAATTCTGTTAACTAGATTTAGAGGGGGCTTCCCCGTTGGCTCAGTGGTAAAGAACCCACCTGCCAGTGCAGGAGATGTGAGAGACAAGAGACTTGGGTTCAATCCCTGGGTCAGGAAGATCCCTGGAGGAGGATATGGCAACCCACTCCAGTCTTCTTGCCTGGAGAATCACTTGGACAGAGGAGCCTGGGGGGCTACAGTCCATAGGGTCACAAAGAGTCAGACATGACTGAAGCAACTTAGCAGGCATGCATACATGCAAAGGTCTGCATTCTCACCTGTAGGAATTTTCCTTATGCTAAGCTCTTCAATGTAAATAAGAGGTTATGATCAGGAAAACAAGACTACCAGGTATATGAAAATGTGCTCAACATTGCTAATATCAGGAAAAGTTGGTCAAAATCTACATTAAATATGGCCTCATATCTGTTAGGATGGCTACTATTTAAAAACAACAACAATAACCCGGTGTACGAGACAGCAAAAGAGACACTGATGTATAGAACAGTCTTATGGACTCTGTGGGAGAGGGAGAGGGTGGGAAGATTTGGGAGAATGACATTGAAACATGTAAAATATCATGTAAGAAACGAGTTGCCAGTCCAGGTTCGATGCACGATACTGGATGCTTGGGGCTAGTGCACTGGGACGACCCAGAGGGATGGTATGGGGAGGGAGGAGGGAGGAGGGTTCAGGATGGGGAGCACATGTATACCTGTGGCGGATTCATTTTGATATTTGGCAAAACTAATACAATTATGTAAAGTTTAAAAATAAAATAAAATTAAAACAAACAAAAAAGTGTCGGTGAGGGTGTAGAGGGAAAAAAACCCTTGTACCTGGTTGATGGGAAAAAACATTTGTACAGCTATTACAGAAAACAGAAAGGAGGTTTCTTTAAAAATTAAAAAAAGGAGCAAACTGAAGTAGAACTACCTTAGGATCCAGCACCCCACGTCATGGTAGTTGCCAAAGAAATGAAGTCAGAACCTCGAAGAGATATCTCTACTCCCCTGTCATTGTGATATTATTTGAAATAGTGAAAGTATGAAAACGTGTCTGTTGACAGATGAGCAGGTAGAAAAATATGGTGTGTATATAAAGACAATAGACTATTACTCAGCCATACAAAGAAGGAAATCTTGCCATTTGTGACAACATGGATGGATCTGGAGAATATTATGCTTATTAAAATATATACACCAGACACAGACAGTCAAATCCACTATGATCTCACTTAGGTGTAGAAGAAAATTAAACTTTTAGGACCATAGATTAGAACTGTACTTGTGAGGACTGGTGGTGAGGAAAGTGGGAAATGTTAGTAAAAGGGTACAAACTTTCAGTTATAAATTGAATAAATTCTGGGATCTAATAAATAGCCTGGTTACTATAGCTAATAATTCTGGTTGTGTTCATGAAATCTGCTAAGAGAGATTTGCTTAACTGGTACTACACACACACACAAATAGAAAATATGTGAGCTTCCAGATACATTACTTAACTTGACTGTGGTAATTATTCTCCATGTGTATGTGTATTAAATCATCATTTTGTACATCTTTTAAAGACTTTCAAGTGGCGCAACCCAAATATGCAGTTTTGTCAATAATTTCAATAAACTGAAAAAAAAAAACAATGAAGCAGTATTTTTCTGCCAGTACAGAACAGAGTCCAAAAATGTAAAGTGGTCTCACACATCAGACATTTAATCGAGATGGTACTGAAAAAAAAAAAAAAGAGAGAGACGGTATTGAAACAAATAACCTGTATAAGATAAAATATTTCAAGTGGGTTTCTTAAACTTCATTATCATGTAATCATTGACAATGCTGTGCACAGGAATACCATCTTTGTAGTCACCAACGCATTAGATCATGTGCAATTAATTAAACATATTGATTGAAATTTGACCTCCTCAAAAGGTATGACGTATATACTAAATGAGTTCTAGAAGATAACCTCTAATATTTGAGTAATCGCTATTTCATGAAGGAAGGAAGACAGAAAATCAAAGATGATAAAACTCTGAATATCAAATAAACTGTGTTCTGATTATGAATATTCATTTTTAAATCAGAATCCAGATAACATAGTCCTGTATTTCATAGATATTTCTAAATATTCTAAATGAAGGAAATGCCTAAAATTGTATTTGAAGAAAATAAGATTTATATGAATGACTTAATTTCTTTATATTTTAATTATTATATATTTTCTTAGAAGGGGAAGGGAATCTCTCATTATATGTTATTTCTAAAGAATAGGCTATATTTAACTAAGATCATAGATATATTAACTCTAATGTTCTTGCTTCCTTTCACTTTTCATGAAGTTTTATAATCTAAGAGTTTATAGACAGACGTGTGTAACACAGAAATCAAGGATGAAAAATTCTAAGCAAATTTGTCACAGTGAGAAACACTGCTGAAGGAACAGCGGTGTATAATCTTAGAAATGAGTTGGTTGAATCCAAAATATAGACATAGTGCTACATGACAGTTTATGTATTTCCTATTTTTCCAGTCCTCTTTTTGTTTCCCAAAGATAGCCAAGCTACATAGAACTGGAAATCTAACCACTGTCTCAAAATTCTTCCTCCTGGGCCTCTCAATGATCCAGAACTTCAGCCTTTCCTTTTTGGACTCTTCCTGTCCATGTACCTGGTCACCGTGCTGGGGAACCTACTCATCATCCTGGCTGTCACCTCTGACCCTCACCTCCACACCCCCATGTACTTCTTCCTCTCCAACCTGTCCTTGGCTAACATTGGTTTCATCTCCAACACTATCCCTAAGATGACTGTGAACATCCAAACTAATAGCAGTGTCACCCTCTATGCAGGCTGCCTGACAACAGATCTCTACTTTTATGTTTTGGGGTACATGGATAGTACTCTTCTTCCTGTGATGGCCTATGACAGGCTTGTGGCCACCTGTCACCCACTGCACTACAGGGTTGTCATGAACCCGCGCCTCTGTTGCTCCTTAGTTTTGGTGTCTGTTTTGGTTAGGCTTTTGGATTCTCAGGTTCACAATCTGATCGTGTTACAACTTACCTGCTTCTAGGACGTAGAAATTTCTAGTTTCTTCTGTGACCCTTCTCTGCTCTGACACACAAAGAGTATAGTCAGGTGTATTATTGGTGCCATCTCTGTTTTTCTCCCTACATCAGGTATCTTTTTTTCTTACTATAAAATTCTTGTCTCTTTTCTGAGGGTGCCCTCATCAGGTGAGATATATAAAGCCTTCTCCACCAGTGGTTCTCACCTGACAGTTGCTTGCTTATTTTAAGGAACAGACCTTGGTGAGTACCTCAGCTCAGCTGTTTAACAATCTCAGGAAGGATGCAGTGGCCTCAGTGGTATAAACTGTGGTCACCCTCATGCTGAATCCCTTCATCTACAGTATAAGGAACAGAGACATCAAAAGGGCCACGTGTAGGTTCCTCAGCAAAACCTTCTCATCTTAAGATCTGGCCACCCATAGAAAAGGTAGCAAAACTAAACCTGGAGATCTGAACATTTTACCTCTCTCATGATGTCATTTTGCAACTCTTTTTTTAAAATTTTATTTTATTTAACTTTACAATATTGTATTGGTTTTGCCATATATCAAAATGAATCTGCCACAGGTATGACCTACATTCCTTTCTTTGTGTTACACCTGAATATTGCTTCTCTTTTATGGTTTAACATGACAGCAGGGAATTTTAGGATCCTTTGTGTATCATAATCACTCTTTGCCTAAATCTCATTCTATCTACAGAGATTCTATGATGTTTCTTTGGTGCTGAAGCAGCTTCAAACAATGATTAATTCCCTTTAGATGTGTTGAAAATTTACAAGTTTTCCACAACTCTTATGTCTTTTCCATAGGAAATTCTATTTCTATTTTTCAGATCTCTGCATGCAGTTATATTTGAGGATGCACATCACTGTTTCTCAACCTTGGCTTTTTTTTTTATTTTATTTTACTTTTAAACTTTACATAATTGTATTAGTTCTGCCAAATATCAAAATGAATCTGCCACAGGTATACATGTGTTCCGCATCCTAAACCCTCCTCCCTCCTCCCTCCCCATACCATCCCTCTGGGTCATCCCAGTGCACTAGCCCCAAGCATCCAGTATCGTGCATCGAACCTGGACTGGCAACTCATTTCTTACATGATATTTTACATGTTTCAATGTCATTCTCCCAAATCTTCCTACCCTCTCCCTCTCCCACAGAGTCCATAAGACTGTTCTATACATCAGTGTCTCTTTTGCTGTCTCGTACACCGGGTTATTGTTACCATCTTTCCTTGGTTTTTATCAAAAACATCTAGGAAATTTTAAACTACTGACCCTGAGTCTCACCACTTGACACTCTGGTTTAACTTGACTTGGGTGTGGCCTGAGTATGAGTTTTGTTTTTTTTTTTTTCCCTAATTTTATTTTATTTTTAAACTTTACATAATTGTATTAGTTTTGCCAAATATCAAAATGAATCCGCCACAGGTATACATGTGTTCCCCATCCTGAACCCTCCTCCCTCCTCCCTCCCCATACCATCCCTCTGGGTCGTCCCAGTGCACTAGCCCCAAGCATCCAGTATCGTGCATCGAACCTGGACTGGCAACTCGTAAAGCACTCAGATGGTTCTAGTGTTTGGCCAAGGTTGAGAACCACTGATGTAAGTCTGGTTTTTCCTTCAAAAGTGACCTTTGGGTCCTAACTGCTCATGCACAATGCTGAAGATATGGAAGAGTCACAGGTCAAAGGGAGAAGACAGGAAGACTCTGCTGTAGTAACAAACAATTCTTTTTCCCCACTTTTGCAATAATTTTCTTCTCATAGCTTCTCTACATCACTTACATGGGCTTTGCTCTGGTTGGGCTTCTCAGAATCACTGCTCTATGCTGTATCTTGTGTTCATCTTACATGCTTTCAACAGTGGTCTAAAAATGTCTCTATGTCTTAAAAGCTGAGCTGATTCCTTTACACCCCCCAAGCCCTTGGTGGAGTAGGTTCTTCCTTCGTTTATGATTGCTATACTACTTCTTTGTGTGTTTTTTTAACTTTCAGCCCTTCAATAACTATTTAACCAACTCTCTGTGTTAAAGCTTTTCACTAAAATGATTAATTGCATTATTCCTGGCTGACTGCAACTCAGCCACAAAAAATAATGAAATAATGCCATTTGTAGCAATTTGGATAGACCTAGAGATTGTCATACTGGGTGAAGTATGTCAGAGAAGGACAAATATCATATGATATCACTTATATGTGGGATCTATAAACAGGTACAAATGAACTTATCTACAAAACAGAAATAGACTTACAGATGTAGTAAAGGAATGTATGCTTATCAGAGGGTAAGCAGTAGGGAGAGATAAATTAGAAGGTTGGAACTGACATATAAACACAACTATATCCAAATAGATAGCTATTAAGAACTATGACAAATGAAACTCTACTCAAAACACTGTAATGAAGTATATAGAAAACAATCTAAAAAAGAATGGATATATGTATAACTGATTCACTGTGGTGTACACCTGAAACTAACACAACATTGTAAATCAACTCTATTCCAATAAAAAATTTTTGAAAAAACACTAATTGGTTTTTCTTTTCTTACTGAATTTTAACTGATACTGTAGCACTGGGTATAAGTTTGTTGTTATGTACCTGCAGTTGGAAGATGCAAAATGTGCCCAGGAAAGACACATGGTTGTCAAGGGTATATCAGCTTTGGGTATGAAACTGGAGAATAGGTGGTATCATAGTCCAATTGTTATGTGGCTCATGATGCTTGTGGTACATTGAATCACTCAAGTCTTCACAATAAGTTTCCCTTGCTTTGCTTATCTTTAAGATTGCAAAGAATCTATTATCAACAAAGGGAGGATTTTCCTTTTACTAGAAACAGCCTGGTTAGGACTTCACTTGATTACCCTGCCTTACTGTCCTCCATCACAATAATTACATCATAAGGCTCCTATTGAGTTGTGTAAGACAAGTATCCATCACTTTTTGAGGTGTCACATTTTTTGCATGGTAGTAATCTTGGCTGACTGAATGCTGTGCAGAACTACGTTAATTTACTTTTCATTTTACCACTTAGGAAAATCACCAACAAACTCTATTGATAAGAAACTTTGATATTAAAGAAAAGAATACACTTGACAAAAGACATTTTCTTGTTAGTTTAGGCAAAGAGATATTGCCCAATAAAAGTTATTAAAATCACTAAAATACTATACGTGCATATTCATTAATGCTAACCTAAGTGACAGTGAAAGAATCTTGGAAGGAGCCAAAATAATGCCACTGTGTGTGTCTCTGTGTGTGTGTGTGTGTGTGTGTGCACGCATATGTGTGGTTCTGTGGGTTTAATATCTTGTTTATGTTCTGTTAAACATATCACATGGTTTCTTACTAGATCATATTAAATTCTCATAGAAAATGAATAGGGGGCATTTTAACTCCATAAATATTATTATAGAAAGTATACACTTGAATAGTAATCCTAGGTGTTCTACAATATTCATGAAATGATTTTCTGCAATGTTCACAACCAGCAAAATGTCAGAAAATACATCCTGCTTGTATGAGTTTAATATTTTACATTCCACAGAGAAGCAAAATCCTATGTTCCACATCTTTCACTGCTTGACTTATTTCAGCTAGCGTAATGAACTAATAGAAGCAGAAGAGATTAAGAAGAGGTGGCAATAAGAAAATTGAAATCGTATCAAGCATTTTTTCTGACCACAATGCTATGAGACTACATACCAATTATAAGAAAATAACTAAAAAACACAATCACATGAAGATTAAAAAATATGTTTCTAAATAACCAACAGGTTACTGATGAAACCAAAAGGGAGATTAAAAAATTTCTAGAAACAAATGACAATGAAAACATGACAAATCAAAACCGATGTATGCAACAAAAGCAGTTCTAAGAGTGAAGTTTATAACAATACAATCCTACCTCAAGAAACAAGAAAAACATCAACTATACAACCTAAATTTACATCTAAAACAACTGGAAAAAGAATAACCAAAAAAAAAAAAGCAGAAGGAAAGAAATTATAAAGATCTAGCAGAAATAAATGAAAAAGAAATGAAAGAAACAATAGTAAAGATTAATAAAACTAAAAGCTGGTTCTTTGAGAAGATAAAATTGACAAACCTTTTAGCCAGACTCATCAAGTAAAAAAGAGAGAAGAATCAAATCAACAAAATTAGAATGAAAAAGGGGAGGTTACAATAGACAAAGCAGAAATACAAAGGATCGTAAGAGACTATTATGAACAACTATACGGCAATAAAATGATAACCTGGAAGAAATGGAAAGATTCTTAGAAAAGTTCAGTCTTCCAAGACTGCACCAGGAAGAAATAGAAATTATAAAGAACCCAATTACAAGCATTGAAACTGAAGCTGTGATCAAAAATCTCCCAAAAAACAAAAGCCCAGGACCAGATGGCTTCACAGGAGAATTCTATCAAACATTCAAAGGAGAGCTAATGCCTATCCTTCTAAAACTGTTTCAAAAAATTGCAGAGGAAGAAACACTTCCAAACTCATTATGAGGCCACCACAGCCTGATACCAAAACCAGACAAAGACAACACAAAATAAAGAAAACTACAGGCTAATATCATTGATGAACATAGATGCAAAAATCCTTCACAAAATTTTAGCAAACAGAATTCAACAACACATTAAAAACTCATACACCATGATCAACTTGGGTTTATTCCAGGGAGGCAAGGATTCTTCAATATACACAAATCAATCAATGTGATACACCATATTAACAAATTGAAACATAAAAACCATATGATAATCTCAATAGATGCAAAAAAAAAAAAAAAAAAGCCTTTAACAAAATTCAGCACCCATTTATGATTAAAACCCTTCAAAGACTCAGCATAGAAGGAACCTGCCTCAACATAGAAAGGCCATATATGATAAGCATACAGCAAATATTATTCTCAATGGTTAAAAACTGAACACATTTCCCCTAAGATCAGGAGCAAGACAAGGGTGTCCACTTTCACCACTATTATTCAACATAGTTTTGGAAGTCCTAGCTACAGCAATCAGAGAAGAAAAAAAAAATGGAATCCAGATCAGAAAAGAAGAAATAAAGCTCTCACTGTTTGCAGATGACATGATACTGTACATAGAAAACCCTAAAGATACTACCAGAAAATTACTAGAGCTAATCAGTGAATTTAACAAAGTTGCAAGATACAAAATCAATACACAGAAATAATTTGCATATCTATATACTAACAATGAAAACTCAGAAAGAGAAATTAAGGAATCAATCCCCTTCACCATTGCAACAAAAATAATTAAATATCTAAGAATAAGCTTACATAAGGAAACAAAAGAACTGTACACAGAAAATTATAAGACACTGATGAAAGAAATCAAAGATGACATAAATAGATGGAGAGATATCCCATGTTCCTGGGTAAGAAGAATCAATGTTGTGAAAATGAATATACTACAAAATGTAATCTACAGATTCAATGCAATCCCTATCAAACTATCAATGGCATTTTTCTGCCATTGTCCAGAACTAGAACATTGTATTGTTCTGGTATTTGTTCAGAACTAGAACAAAAAATTTCACAGTTCATATGGAAACACAAAAGACCCCAAATAGCCAAAGCAGTCTTCAGAAAGAAGAATGGAACTGGAGAAATCAACCTTCCTGACTTCAGATTACAGACTTTATTATAACTTTGTATACTACAAAGCTACAGTCATCAAGATAGTATGGTACTGGCACAAAAACAGAAATGTAGGCCAAAGGAATAGGACAGAAAGCCTAGAAA
Organism: Bos grunniens; assembly: GCF_055505025.1. Classification (NCBI taxonomy): domain Eukaryota; kingdom Metazoa; phylum Chordata; class Mammalia; order Artiodactyla; family Bovidae; genus Bos; species Bos grunniens. The sequence continues at coordinate 14,153,793 of NC_141171.1, forward strand.
TAAACCCATGCACCATGGGTACCTTATTTTTGACAAAAGAGGCAAGAATATACAATGGGGCAAAGACAGCCTCTTCAATAAGTGGTGCTGGGGAAATTGGACAGCTACATGTAGAAGAATGAAATTAGAATACTTCCTAACACCATACACAAAGATAAACTCAAAATGGATTAAAGACCTAAATGTAAGATCAGAAACTATAAAACTCTTAAAGGAAAACATAGGCAGAACACTCAATGACATAAATCAAAGCAAAGCAAGATCCTCTATGACCCACCTCCTAGAGTAATGGAAATAAAAATAAAAGTAAACAAGTGGGACCTGGTCAAACTTAAAAGCTTTTGCACAGCAGAGGAAACTATAAGCAAGGTGAAAAGAAAACCCTCAGAATGGGAGAAAATAATAGCAAATGAAACAACTGACAAAGGATTAATTTCCAAAATTTACAAGTAGCTCATACAACTCAATACCAGAAAAACAAACAACCCAATCAAAAAATGGGGGGAAAAAACCTAAACAGACATTTCTGAAAAGAAGACATACAGATGGCCAACAAACGCATGAAAAGATACTCAACATTGCTCATTATTAGAGAAAGGCAAATCAAAACTACAATGAGATATCACCTCACACCACTCAGAATGGCCATATCAAAAAGTCTACAAACAGAAAATGCTGGAGAGGGTGTGGAGAAAAGGGAATGCTCTTGCACTGTTGGTGGGAATGTAAATTGATACAGCCACTATAGAAGATAATATGGAGGTCCCTTAAAAAAAAATAGGAATAAAAGCACAACGTAACCCCTCAATCCCACTCCTAGGCATATACACTGAGGAAGACAAAATTGAAAAAGAAACATGTATACCATTGTTCATTGCAGCACTGTTTACAATAACTACAACATGGAAACAACCTAGATGTCCATCGACAGATGAATGGATAAAGAAGTTCTGGTACATATACAAAATGGAATATTACTCAGCCATAAAAGGAATGCATTTGAGTCAGTTCTAATGAGGTGGATGAACCTAGAACCTATTATACAGAGTGAAGTGAGTCAGAAAGAGAAAGATAAATATCATATTCTGATGCAATACGTGAACCATGAACTTCCAGATGTTCAAGCTGGTTTTAGAAAAGGCAGAGGGACCAGAGATCAAATTGCCAACATCTGCTGAATCATCGAAAAAGCAAGAGAGTTCCAGAAAAACATCTATTTCTGCTTGATTGACTATGACAAAGCCTTTGACTGTGTGGATCACAATAAACTGTGGAAAATTCTGAAAGAGATGGGAATACCAGACCACCTGACCTGCCTCTTGAGAAACCTATATGCAGATCAGGAAGCAACAGAACTGGACATGGAACAATAGACTGGTTCCAAATAGGAAAAGGAGTACGTCAAGGCTGTATATTGTCACCCTGCTTATTTAACTTCTATGCAGAGTACATCATGAGAAACGCGGGGCTGGAAGAAGCACAAGCTGGAATCAAGATTGCTGGGAGAAATATCAATAACCTCAGATATGCAGATGACACCACCCTTATGGCAGAAAGTGAAGAGGAACTAAAAAGCCTCTTAATGAAAGTGAAGAGTGAAAAAGTTGGCTTAAAGCTCAACATTCATAAAATGAAGATCATGGCATCTGGCCCCATCACTTCATGGGAAATAGATGGGGAAACAGTGTCAGACTTTATTTTTTAGGCCTCCAGAGTCACTGCAGATGGTGATTGCAGCCATGAAATTAAAAGACACTTACTCCTTGGAAAAAAAAATTATGACCAACTTAGATAGCATATTGAAAAGCAGAGACATTGCTTTGCCAACAAAGGTCTGTCTAGTCAAGGCTATGGTTTTTCCAGTGGTCATGTATGGATGTGAGAGTTGGACTGTGAAGAAAGCTGAGCACTGAAAAATTGATGCTTTTGAACTGTGGTGTTAGAGAAGACTCTTGAGAGTCCCTTGGACTGCAAGGAGATCCAACCAATCCATTATGAAGGAGATCAGCCCTGGGATTTCTTTGGAAGGAATGATGCTAAAGCTGAAACTCCAGTACTTTGGCCACCTCATGTGAAGAGTTGACTCATTTGAAAAGACTCTGATGCTGGGAGGGATTGGGGTCAGGAGGAGAAGGGGACGACAGGATGAGATGGCTGGATGGCATCACTGACTCGATGGATGTGAGTCTGAGTGAACTCCGGGAGTTGGTGATGGACAAGGAGGCCTGACATGCTGCGATTCATGGGGTTGTAAAGAGTCTGACATGACTGAGCGACTGAACTGAACTGAATGCAAATATACAAAATATAGAAAAATGGTACTGAAAAATTTATTTGCAGGGCAGAAATGAAGAAAAAGACATACAAAATAGAGTTATGGACCTGGGGATAGGAGAGGAGAGGGTGAGATGTATGGAGTGAGCAACATGGAAACTTAACTTACCATATGTAAAATAGATAGCCAATGGGAATTTGCTGTATGTCTCAGGAAAATCAAACAGGAGCTCTATATCAAAAGGGAGGGGATATATATATATATATATATATATATATATATATATATCTGTGGCTGATTCATGATAAGGTTTAAAAGAAAACAACAAAATTTGGTAAGGCAATTATCCTTCAATTAAAAATAAATAATTTTTTTTCTAAAAAGAAGAGGTGGCAAGAATACACCAGAAGAATTGTATTAAAAAGGTCTTAATGACCTGGATAACCATGATGGTGTGGTCATCACCTAGAGCCAGACATCCTGGAATGTGAAGCCAAGTGAGCCTTAGGAAGCATTACAACTAACAAAGTTAGTGGAACTGAAGGAATTCCAGCTGAACTATTTCAAATTCTAAAAGATGACACTGTTAAAGTGCTACCCTCACTCATTTGGAAAACTTAGCAATGGCCACAGGGTTGGAAAAGGTCAGTTTGCATTTCAATTGCAAAGAAGGGCAATGCCTAAGAATGTTCAAACTGCACAATTGCGCTAGTAAGGTAATGTTCAAAATCCTTCAAGCTAGGCTTCAACAGTACATGAACAGATAATTTCAGATGGACAAGCTGTATTTAGAAAAGACAAAGGAACCAGAGGTCAAGTTGTTATAGAAAAAGCAAGGGAATTCCAGAAAACTATCTATTTCTGCTTCATTGACTATGTTAGAGTCTTTACTTCATGAATCACAAGAAAACTGTTAAAAATTCTTGAAGAGATGGGAATACCAGGCCACCCTAGCTGCCTCCTGAGAAAACCTGAATGTAGGACAAGAAGCAATAGTTAGAACTCGACATGGAAGAATGGACTATTTCAAAACTGGGAAAGGAGTACATCAAGGCTGTATATTGTCACTCTGCTTATTTAACTTATATACACCATGAACATCATGCAAAATGCCAGGCTGTATGACTCACAGGCTGGAAACAGTATTGCCAGGACAAATATCAACAACCTCAGATATGCACCTGACACCACCCTAAATGCAGAAAGCAAAGAGGAACTAAAGAGCCTCTTGATGAAGGTGAAAGAGGAACATGAAAAAGCCGGTTTAACACTCAATATGCAAAAAACTAAGATCATGGCATCTGGTCCCATCACTTCCTGGCAAATATACGGGGAAACAATGGAAACAGTTACAGATTTTCTTTTCCTGGGCTCTAAAATCATTCCTGACAGTGACTGCAGTCATGAGATTAAAAGACATTTGCTCCTTGGAAGGAAAGCTATGACAGAGCCAGATAGCATATTGAAAAGCAGAGAAATCACTTTGCTAACAAAGGTCCATATAGTCAAAGCTATGGTTCTTCCAGTAGTCATATATGGATATGAGAGTTGGAGAGTAAAGAAGGCTGAGTGCTGAAGAATTGACGCTTTCAAACTGTGGTTTTTGGAGAAGACTCTTGAGAGTCCTTTGAACTGCTAGGAGATCAAACCCATTAATCCTAAAGGAAATCAATCCTGAATATTGACTGAAAAGACTGATGCTGATGCTGAAGCTGAAGCTCTAATACTTGGGCCACCTGACATGAAGAGCTGACTCATTAGAAAATACCTTGATGCTTGAAAAGATTTAAGGCAGGAAAATGGGATGACAGAGGATGAGATGATTGGATGGCATCACCAACTCAACAGACATGAGTTTGAGAAAGCTTTGGGAGATGGTGAAGGACAGGGAACCCTGGCCATGCTGCAGTCCATGGGGTCACAAACAGTCAGACAAAACCGGGCGACTGAACAACAACAACATCGGGGCAGCCCATAATCAACTCTACTGAGTTGCTATTTGGTCATGGATACTTCCCTGGTGTCTCAGACGGTAAAAGCGTCTGCCTATAGCGCGGGAGACTACAGTTCGATCCCTGGGTCGGGAAGATCCCCTGGAGAAGGAAATGGCAACCCACTCCAGTACTCTTGCCTGGAAAATCCCATGGACAGAGGATACAGTCCATGGGGTCTCAAAGAGTCGGACACGACTGAGAGACTTCACTTCACTACTCATCATGATAGAAGGTATTGAGAACTGGAAAAAGAACAAGACATACATCACATTTTACGGGACAAACATAACTACCTTGGTTTTCATGTCTCATGCCCTATAAATTCATCTTTGTCTTTGACCCTCGAATCTTATTCCTTGCTCTCAGTATGAAAGCATTTCAGTTTAGTGATACGTTTTTTGCCAAGAACTAAATTTTTAAATGGTACAGCCCCCAGTTTCTTCCTCTCATATCTGCCTGTGCATAACCGCAATGCGATCTCCCTTAAAGATACCCTCTGTCACTTGTTCATTCACAGTTGCATAACATTCTTTCCTCCATATCTAATCTGATAGGGTTTAAATTAAAGATTTCTTCATATCACTTAATGACAAACCAACCTCTACATTCCTCAAGAGAGTGCACTCTGTCATGAAGATTGTCACGAAGAACTGAGAAGATTACATTCTACCACTCTCCACATACATCTCACTTTATCCACTAGCAAAAATGGGTAAGCCAAATCCACATTGTATTAAAGTCTCCAAGAGCTGAGACCACAAAGAAACCAAGAGAAAATATATCCAGATTTGAATGCATTCCATTAGAATTAGCAGAAATTAGAAACATGAAGAACATAACGTGGAAATTTGTTACATCTGTTCATGTGACAACTGCAGGTTGTCCTGATGCTGATGGAGGGGCTCTCATAGTGTATCAAACCAGGAGTCTACAAGAGACAGCATGACTGGAAGCAGTCGAGTCAGGTCTGCAGAAGTACCCAGTGGAGAGGAAAGCCTACCAATTTCTAGTTTGTTTCCAGGGATTTTTTTGTTTAGATCATGTTGGTGCAGTGAATCTGGGAATATACAGCAAAACAGATGGGCAAGACCTGACCCTTGAAGGGTTTGGAGCACACATTCCTTATAGAGGATGAGGCCTGTATGGTGGGCAGGATCTGAGATGCTCTCACTGATTCCAGCTCCTGGTTTTAATTTCATTGTGTATTTCCTCCCATTGACTGTGACCTGAAGTAAAGAAATGAAAGTACATTTTCTTTCGAGACAATTATTAACTCTGAAAATGGAAAGTGTATCGCATCGTTGGTCTAGACCTCATGCTCCATAGATATCATGATTGATACAATGGATTTCAACATATCAAAATTACACATTGAGTGGTAAATTGAGAAAAAAGGTCTGATGTTATATTAAGATCCTGCATCTTGGAGGTCAGAAGCAAGAGTACGTGGAATTTCCTTCTGAGATGTAAAGGGACCCAGACCCTTCCCAGGACATCCACTTTTCTCCTTTTCCTTTTCCATTAATATTAACAAGTCCCCAGAGTTTGGGACATAATGGACCAACTGGCTAATGATGCTCTGTGAGCATTGAGCCCTAAGGTCATACCATTGTAAATAATTAGCCAGTGCCTCCAGCTAATTAATTTGACTGTTCTAGTACTTTGGCTCCACACTTATGTCCCCATCCTTTGTAGGAACCTGCATCAGAAGGTCCAGCCTGAGTCTGTCTTCCTGCCCATCCTGAGGAGGGACCCTGAGACTGCCTCACACACCAGGCAGGAGAGTCTATGCTTCTTGGTCATGCTCCAGCAGAGATGCAGTCCAGCCCAGTAAGTGCTGAGGGAGACAGTGAAAGTGAAGGGAGTCTAGGAGCATGATTTTTTCGACAAACATGACAGTTGGGATATACAGACGGGAATGAATTCATTCTTGTTGTTCAGTATATCAGTTGTGTTGGATTCGTTTTGACCCCATGTATTGCAGCACACCAGGCTTCCCTGTCCTTCACCATTTCCCAGAGCTTGCTCAAACTCATGTCCCTTGTGTAGATGATGCCATCCAGCCATCTCTGCACAGATTGTCCAACCATCTCTCCATCCTCTGTTGTCCCCTTCTCCTCCTGTTTTCAATCTTTCCCAGCATCAGGGTGTTTCTAATAAGTCAGCTATTTGAATCAGGTGGCCAAAGTATTGACACTTCAGCTTCAGCATCAATGACTATTGACCAATGACTATTGAGGACTATTCAGGACTGATTTCCTTTAGGATTGACTGGTTTGGTCTCCTTGTTGTCTGTCCAAGGGACTCTCAAGAATCTTCTCCAACACCACAGTTCAAAAGCATTACTTCTTTGGTGCTCGGCCTTCTTAATGGTCCAATTCTCATGTCCATATATGACTACTGGAAAAACCACAGCTTTGACTATATGGACCTTTGTTGGCAAAGCAATGTCTCTTCTTCTTAATATGCAGTCTAGGTTTATCATATCCTTCCTTCCGAGGAGCAAGCATCTTTTAATTTCATGTCCACTGCAGTCACTGTCCACAATTATTTTAGAGCCCAAAAAAATAAAGTCTGTCACTGTTTCCATTGTTTTCCCATTCATTTGCCATGAAGCAACAGGACCAGATCCAATGATCTTAGTTTTTGCGTGTTGAGTTTTAAGCCAGCTTTTTTATTCTCCTCTTTCACTTTTCAGTTAGTCTTCACTTGCTGTGTTTAGGATGGTGTCATCTGCATTCTGAGGTATTGATATTTCTGTTGGAAATCTTAATTCCAGCTTGTGCTTCATCCAGCCCCGCATTTTGGATGATGTTCAGGGTGAATATAAGTTAAATAAGCAGGGTGACAATATACAGCTTTGACATACTCCTTTCCCAATTTGGAACCAGTCCATTGTTCCATGTCCGGTTCTAACTGTTGCTTCTTGACCTGCATACAGGTTTCCCAGGAGGCAGCTAAGGTGATCTGGTATTCCCATCTCTAAGAATTTTCCAGTTTGCTGTGATCCACATAGTCAAAGGCTTTAGCATAGTCAATGAAGCAGAAGTAGATGTTTTTTGGTGTTTCCTTCCTTTTTCTATATTCCAACAGACATTGACAATTTGATCTCTGGTTCCTTTTTTCTAGTTGCCAGTCCAGGTTCGATGCAGGATACAGTGAGCTCAGGGATGGTGCACTGGGATGACCCAGAGGGATGGGATGGGAAGGGAGGTGGGAGGGGGGTTCAGGATGGGGAACACATGTACACCCGTGGCGGATTCATGCCAATGTATGGCAAAACCAATACAATATTGTAAAGTACTTAGCCTCCAATTAAAATAAATAAATTTATATTAAAAAGTAATAAATCCAGCTTGTACAAGTTCTTGGTTCATGTACTATTGAAGCCTAGCTTGTAGGATTTTGAGCATTGCCTTGCTAGCCTGTGAAATGAGTACACTTGTATGGTAGTTTGAACATTCTTTGGCTTTTCACTTCTTTGGGATTATGTTTCCCTGATGGCTCAGATGGTACTGCCTACAATGCATGAGACTCAGGTTTGATCTCTGGGTTGGGAAGATCCCTGGATAAGGGAATTGCAGCCCACTCCAGTATTCTTGCCTGGAGAATGCCAAGGACAGAGGAGCCTGGCAGGCTACAGTTCATGGGGTCACTAAGAGTTGGACACGACTGATTAACTAATGCTCTTAACATTTCTTTGGGATTGGAATGAAAACTGACCTTTTCAGTCCTGTGGCTGAGCTTTCCAAATTTGCTGGCATATCGATTTCAGCACTTTAACAGCATCGTCTTTTAGGATCTGAAATAGCTAAGTTAGAATTTAAACCCCTTCACTAACTTTTTCATAGTAATACTTCTTAAGGCCCACTTGACTTCACATTCCAGAACATCTGGCTCTAGTTGAATGACTACACCATCGTGGTCATTTGGGTCATTAAGACTTTTTTGTACAGTTCTTCTGTGTATTCTTGCCACCTCTTCTTAATATCTTCTGCTTCTGTTAGGCCCATACCATTTCTATCCTGTACAGTTTCTGCCCACCTCTGCATGAAATGTTCCCTTGGCATCTATAATTCTTCTGAAGAGATCTCTAGTCCTTCCCATTCAATTGTTTTCCCCTATTTCTTTGCATTGTTCACTTGGAAAGGATTTCTTATCTCTCCTTGCTATTCTTTGGAACTCTGCATTCAGATGGCTGTTTATTCCTTATTTCCTTTGCCTTTTGCATCTCTACTTTTTTCAGCTATTTGTAAGGCCTCCACAGACAACCATTTGCCTTTTTGCATTTCTTTTTCTTGGGAATGCTTTTGATCACTGCCTCCTCTACAATGTTACAAACCCCCATCCATAGTTCTTCAGGCACTCTATCAGATCTAATCCCTTGAATCTATTTGTCCCTTTCACTGTATAATCATAAGGGATTTGATTTAGGCTATACCTAAATGGCCTCATGGTTTTCCATACTTTCTTCAATTTAAGTCTGGATTTTTCAACGGCTACAGTGGTACATGCCATTTTCTCGTTATCTTTCTTCCAAACTCTTTTCTTTTTCAAAGGTGTCCAAGATACGTACAACCACAGAATCTAACACAGAATCTAACCAGTGTTTCAGAATTCTTCCTCCTGGGCCTCTCAGATGATCCAGAACTGCAGCCTTTACTCTGTGTCCTATTTCTGTCCATGTACCTGATCACCGTTCTGGGGAACCTACTCATCATCCAGGCCGTCACCTCTGACTCCCACCTCCACACCCCCATGTACTTCTTCCTCTCCAACCTGTCCTTGGCTGACATTGGTTTCATCTCCAGCACTGTCCCAAATATGATTGTAAACATCCAAACTCACAGCAGAGTCATCTCCTGTGAAGGCTGCCTGACTCAGATGTCTATTTTTATCCTTTTCGGAAGCATGGATTGTACGCTTCTGACTGCTATGGCCTATGACCGGTTTGCGGCCATCTGTCAGCCACTGCACTACACGGCCATCATGAACCCACGCCTGTGCTGCTCCTTAGTTTTGGCGTCTTTTTTGGTTAGCCTTTTGGAGTCCCAGGTGCACAATTTGATTGTGTTACAACTTACCTGCTTCAAGGATGTGGAAATCTCTAACTTCTTCTGTGACCCTTCTCTGCTCCACGACCTGGCCTGTTCTGACAGTGTCACCAATAACATAGTCATGTATTTTGTTGGTACCATCTTCGGTTTTCTCCCTTTATCAGGAATCCTTTTCTCTTACTGTAAAATTCTTTCTTCCATCCTGAGAATCCCCTCAACAGGTGGGAAATATAAAGCCTTCTCCACCTGTGGCTCCCACCTGGCAGTTGTTTGCTTATTTTATGGAACAGGCCTTGGGGTGTACCTCATCTCAGCCATCTCACAATCTCCCAGGAAGGATGTGATAGTATCAGTGGTGTACACAGTGGTCACCCCCATGTTGAACCCCTTCATCTACAGTCTTAGGAACAGAGACATCAAAAGGGCCATGTGGAAGTTACTCAGCAAAATAATCTCACCTTAGTACCTGTGCCACTCATTTGGAGTGTATAAGGTTGGAAAATGTAGCAAAATTAACATCTAGACCTAAAAATTCCACCTCTCTCAGGATGTCATTTCTGTAGCCCTTATGGCTTCACATCTCTTCCTTAACAGCTTAATTATTTCTCCTTTTTAGGTCCTTATCTGACCATTTGAGAGTTCTATCATCCTTTGTATGTCATATTCACTTTTGACTGAATATTGTTATATCTACAGAGATTTTATAGTTTATAATTGGTAGCCCAAGCATCCTCAAAACAAAAATAATTCCCTTTCATTTATATATTACCAAATGTAAAATAAATAGCAAGTGAGAATGTGCTATGTGACACAGGGAGCTCAACCCAGTGCTCTGTGACAACCTAGAGGGATGGGAGATGGGATAGGGGCTCCAGAGGGAGGGAACATATGTATACCTATAGCTGATTCATGTTGATGAATGGCAGAAGCCAATACAATATTGTAAAGCAATTATCCTCTAAGGAAAAAAGGAAAAAGTAACTATGTCTAAGAGCCATAAGCAAGTAAAAATTAGCTTTCATATCTTTTTACATTGTTCTTCAGGTTTTAGTTCTCAACTTTGTAACTACCTTATGTATTATGGTATAGTAGCTAATAAAAGTAAAATCTTTTAAAATTTTTTTCCTTTAATACATTGAAAGTTTACAATTCTTCCACAGCCCTTATGTAATTTCTATGTGCATGTGCCTAGTCGCTTCATTTGTGTGTGATTCTTTGGGACCCCAAATAGTATACTGCAGCCCACCAGGCTCCTCTGTCCATGGGGATTCTCCAGGCAAGAATACTGGAATGGGTTGCCATGCCTTCCTCCATGGAACCCTCCCAACACAGCGATTGAACCCAGGTCTCCTGTACTGTAGGCAGATTCTTTACCATCTGAGCCACCAGGGAAGCCCAAGTATTTTCCATAGTAAATTCTATTTTTCACATCTCTGCATGCAGTTATGTGTGAGGATGTCTGTCACTGCTTCTCAACCTTGGCTTTTTTTTAAATCAACTGGAAAGTTTAAAAATTCTGACCCCTGAGTCTCACGACCAGATATTCTGATTTAACTGACTTGGGTGTGGTCTGAGTATGAGGATTTTAAAAAGTACTCAGGTGTTTCTAGTATATTGCCGAGGTAGAAAACTACTGATGTAAGTCATATCTTTCACTCAAAGGTGATCTCTACATATTGGGTTGTAACTGCCCATGCACAAATGTTCAAGATCTGAAAGAGATCAGAGGTCAGAGGGGGAAGATACAAAGAGCCTACTTTAACACTAGACAATGTGTTTGCACATTGTTTCTGATAATTTCTTCATTTAGCTTTTCTACATCATACACGTGGGCTTTGCTTTGGATTCAGTTCAGTTCAGTCGCTCAGTCGTGTCTGACTCCCTGCAACCCCATGAACCACAGCACACCAGGCATCCCCGTCCATCACCAACCCTCAGAGTCCACCCAAACTCATGTCCATTGAGTCGGTGATGCCATCCAACCATCTCATCCTCTGTCGTCCCCCTCTCCTCCTGCCCTCAATCTTTCCCAGCATCAGGGTCTTTTCAAATGAGTCAGTTCTTCGCATCAGGTAGCCAAAGTATTGGAGTTTCAGCTTCAACATCAGTCCCTCCAATGAACACCCAGGACTGATCTCCTTTAGAATAGACTGGTTGGATCTCCTTGCAGTCCAAGGGACTTCCAAGAGTCTTCCCCAACACCACAGTTCAAAAGCATCAATTCTTTAGTGCTCAGCTTTCTTTATAGTCCAACTCTCACATCCATACATGACTACTGGAAAAACCATAGCCTTGACAAGATGGACCTTTGTTGACAAAGTAATATCTCTGCTTTTTAATACGCTATCTAGGTTGGTCATAACTTTCCTTCCAAGGAGCAAGCGTCTTTTAATTTCATGGCTGCAGTCACCATCTGCAGTGATTTTGGAGCCCAAAAAAATAAAGTCAGCCACTGTTTCCATCATTTCCCCATCTATTTGCCATGAACTGATGGGACCAGATGCCATGATATTAGTTTTCTGAATGTTGAGCTTTAAGCCAACTTTTTCACTCTCCTCTTTCACTTTCATCAAGAGGCTCTTTAGTTCTTCTTCACTTTCTGTCATAAGGGTGGTGTCATCTGCATATCTGAGGTTATTGATATTTCTCCCAGCAATCTTGATTCCAGCTTGTGCTTCTTCCAGCCCAGCATTTCTTTGGATTAAGGGGCTTGAAATCACTGCTCTATTCTTCATCTTGTCATCATCTTACATACTTTCAATAGTGGTCAGTAAAACCTCTGTGTCCTTAAAGCTCAACTGGTCCTGTCATACTCTTCAAGCCCTTGGGGTAGTAACTTCATCCTTTACTTAGGGTTGCTGTGTTAGCTTTGTTCTTTTTGCCTTTCAGTCCTTCAGTAACTCTTTAACCAACTCACTTTATTAAATTTTCTCACTCAAAGGACTAATTGCATTATTCCTGGCAGAGGGCTACTCAGCCACATGAAATAACTAAATAATGCCATTTTCAGCAATGTGGGTGGATCTAGAGATTGTCACACTGGGTGAAGTATGTCAGAGAAAGACAAATGTCATATGATACTGCTTATACATGGAATTTTTTAAAGTAGTACAAATAAACCTATCTACAAAACAGAAATAGCAGAGTTCAGAAGGGAGGGAACACTTGAATGCCAATGGCCAGTTCATGTTGATGTATGTCAAAGGCCATCACAATATTGTAAAATAATTATCCTCCAATTAAATTATCTTAAAAAAGAAAAGAAAACAAAAGGTTAAGACTCACAGAATATAGGTTGGGGTTTGAAAAGTACTACAAATAACAAAGAGAGAAAAAGTGAGGATAGAGATTTCTCAGTTTCACGTGACATGATGAAAAGATTACTATTTCCTGAAAAGAAACACATCATGTGAGGAGAAATTGAGAAAACCTAATCACTAATTTTATTACATACACACAAATATCTGTGTTTTTCATACACCATGTCCTGTAGCCACATCTTTGGCAGCAACTCTGATAGTGTATCCCCTGTACATTATATGCCATGAGTTCAAGTTAATATTATTTTTGCTACTGTCTGAATATTTTAAACAATCCTAGCAATCACTTCCACGTTGTCTAATCCACCTCTGCTCACTTCAGTTGAGTTCATTCGCTCAGTTGTGTCCAGCTCTTTGCAACCCCATGGACTGCAGCATGCCAGGCCTCTCTGTCCATCACCAACCTAAGTTTACTCAAACTCATGTCCATTGAGTTGATGATGCCATCCAACCATCTCATCTTCAGTCACCCCCTTCTCCTCCCACCTTCAATCTTTCCCAGCATCAGGGTCTTTCCCAATGAGTCAGTTCTTCGCATCAGGTGGCCAAAGTATTGGAGTTTCAGCTTCAACATCAGTCCTTGCAATGAATATTTAGAACTGATTTCCTTTAGGATGGACTGGTTGGATCTCCTTGCAGTCCAAGGGACTCTCAAGAGTCTTCTCCAACACCACAGTTCAAAAGCATCAGTTCCTCGGCACTCAGCTTTCTTTATAGTCCAACTCTCACATCCATAGATGACTACTCTGAAAACCACAGCTTTGACTAGACAGACCTTTGTTGGCAAAGTACGGTCTCTGCTTTTTAATATGCTGTCTAGGTTGGTCATAACTTTCCTTCCAAGGAGCAAGAGTCTTTTAATCTCATGTCTGCAGTCACCATCTGCAGTGATTTTGGAGCTCTAGAAAATAAAGTCTGTCACTGTTTCCATTGCTTCTTCATCTATTTGCCATGAAGTGATGGGACCGGATGCCATGATCTTAGTTTTCTGAAAAGGGGCTTCCCTGATAGCTCAGTTGGTACATGGACAGGAAGAGGATAAAGAGAAAAGACTGGTGGAGTCTTTAGGGTTTTCTATGTAGAGGATCATGTCATCTGCAAATAGTGAGAGTTTTACTTCTTCTTTTCCAATTTGGATTCCTTTTATTTCTTTTTCTGCTCTGATTGCTGTGGCCAAAACTTCCAAAACTATGTTGAATAGTAATGGTGAAAGTGGGCACCCTTGTCTTGTTCCTGACTTTAGAGGAAATGCTTTCAATTTTTCACCATTGAGGATAATGTTTGCAGTGGGTTTGTCATATATAGCTTTTATTATGTTGAGGTATGTTCCTTCTATTCCTGCTTTCTGGAGAGTTTTTATCATAAATGGATGTTGAATTTTGTCAAAGGCTTTCTCTGCATCTATTGAGATAATCATATGGTTTTTATTTTTCAATTTGTTAATGTGGTGTATTACATTGATTGATTTGCGGATATTGAAGAATCCTTGCATCCCTGGGATAAAGCCCACTTGATCATGGTGTATGATCTTTTTAATGTATTGTTGGATTCTGATTGCTAGAATTTTGTTAAGGATTTTTGCATCTATGTTCATCAGTGATATTGGCCTGTAGTTTTCTTTTTTTGTGGGATCTTTGTCAGGTTTTGGTATTAGGGTGAAATAATCAATGACTACAGTAAAGTTGCAGGATATAAAATCAACACACAGAAATCCCTGGCATTCCTATACACTAATAATGAGAAAACAGAAAGAGAAATTAAAGAAACAATTCCATTCACCATTGCAACAGAAAGAATAAAATACTTAGGAATATATCTACCTAAAGAAACTAAAGACCTATATATAGAAAACTATAAAACACTGGTGAAAGAAATCAAAGAGGACCATAATAGATGGAGAAATATACCATGTTCATGGATTGGAAGAATCAATATAGTGAAAATGAGTATACTACCCAAAGCAATTTATAGATTCAACGCAATCCCTATCAAGCTACCAACAGTATTCTTCACAGAGCTAGAACAAATAATTTCACAATTTGTATGGAAATACAAAAAACCTCGAATAGCCAAAGCGATCTTGAGAAAGAAGAATGGAACTGGAGGAATCAACCTACCTGACTTCAGGCTCTACTACAAAGCCACAGTTATCAAGACAGTATGGTACTGGCACAAAGACAGAAATATTGATCAATGGAATAAAATAGAAAGCCCAGAGATAAATCCACGCACATATGGACACCTTATCTTCGACAAAGGAGGCAAGAATATACAATGGATTAAAGACAATCTCTTTAACAAGTGGTGCTGGGAAATCTGGTCAACCACTTGTAAAAGAATGAAACTGGACCACTTTCTAACACCATACACAAAAATAAACTCAATATGGATTAAAGATCTAAACGTAAGACCAGAAACTATAAAACTCCTAGAGGAGAACATAGGCAAAACACTCTCCGACATACATCACAGCAGGATCCTCTATGACCCACCTCCCAGAATATTGGAAATAAAAGCAAAAATAAACAAATGGGACCTAATTAACCTTAAAAGCTTCTGCACAACAAAGGAAACTATTAGCAAGGTGAAAAGACAGCCTTCAGAATGGGAGAAAATAATAGCAAATGAAGCAACCGACAAACAACTAATCTCAAAAATATACAAGCAACTCCTACAGCTCAACTCCAGAACAATAAACGACCCAATCAAAAAATGGGCCAAAGAACTAAATAGACATTTCTCCAAAAAAGACATACAGATGGCTAACAAACACATGAAAAGATGCTCAACATCACTCATTATCAGAGAAATGCAAATCAAAACCACTATGAGGTACCATTTCACACCAGTCAGAATGGCTGCGATCCAAAAGTCTACAAATAATAAATGCTGGAGAGGGTGTGGAGAAAAGGGAACCCTCTTACACTGTTGGTGGGAATGCAAACTAGTACAGCCACTATGGAGAACAGTGTGGAGATTCCTTAAAAAACTGGAAATAGAACTGCCTTATGATCCAGCAATCCCACTGCTGGGCATACACACTGAGGAAACCAGAAGGGAAAGAGACACGTGTACCCCAATGTTCATCGCAGCACTGTTTATAATAGCCAAGACATGGAAGCAACCTAGATGTCCATCAGCAGATGAATGGATAAGAAAGCTGTGGTACATATACACAATGGAGTATTACTCAGCCATTAAAAAGAATACATTTGAATCAGTTCTAATGAGGTGGATGAAACTGGAGCCTATTATACAGAGTGAAGTAAGCCAGAAGGAAAAACATAAATACAGTATACTAACGCACATATATGGAATTTAGAAAGATGGTAACAATAACCCGGTGTACGAGACAGCAAAAGAGACACTGATGTATAGAACAGTCTTATGGACTCTGTGGGAGAGGGAGAGGGTGGGAAGATTTGGGAGAATGGCAATGAAACATGTAAAATATCATGTAGGAAACGAGTTGCCAGTCCAGGTTCGATGCACGATGCTGGATGCTTGGGGCTGGTGCACTGGGACGGCCCAGAGGGATGGTATGGGGAGGGAGGAGGGAGGAGGGTTCGGGATGGGGAACACATGTATACCTGTGGCGGATTCATTTTGATATTTGGCAAAACTAATACAATTATGTAAAGTTTAAAAATAAAATAAAATTGAAAAAAAAAAAAAAAAAAAGAAGTACCTGGCAGGCAAAAAAAATAAATAAATAAAAGATATTCTCAGAAAAAAAAAAAAAAGAGAGAAAAGACTGAAGTTCTAGATCATCTGAGAGACCCAGGAGGAATAATTCTGAGATACTTGTTAGATTTACATATCTGTGCTGCTTGGACACCTTTGGAAAAAGATAGAGCTGGAAACAAAGGAAATAAGTAAATGAGTGTTGAGCACTGTGTCCATATTTTGTATTGAAGCAATTCATTTCTAAGATTGTACACCCCACTTCCTTCACCAATATTTCTCATTGTAACAAATTCTGTCTGTTTAGAATTGTTCCCTCAATGGTTTCTGTGTTATTCACCTGTGTCTATACACTCTTACTTTATAAAACTTCACAGAAAATTGTAAAGGAGCAAGAATGTTAGAGGTAATACATCCATGATCTCGGTAAAATACGACCTACCTCTTTAGAGATAATATAGAATGAGAAATTCTCTTTCCCCTCGAAGAAAATATATGATTCAAAATTAAAGAATTTAAGATATATATATTTATTTTATTCAAATACAATTCTAGATATTTCCTTCATTTATAATATTTACAAATCTCTATGAAATGCAGGACTGTATAATCTGAATTTTAAATTAAAAATGAATGTTCCCAACCAGGACACACTCTAATATGACACTCAGGGTTTTAGATAATCCTTTGTTTCTTCTGTCTTCCTTACTTCATGAAATAAGTGATTACTCAAATATCAGGATTATCTTTTTTTAATATTCTTTATTTATTTACTTATTTGTGCCAGGTCTTAGTTGTGGGCACACAGGATCTTTGATCTCCCTTGCAGATAAGGGATCTTTATTTGGGGGATGTGGGATCTAGTTCCTGGAGCAGGGATTGAACCAGTGCACCCTGCATTAAGATTGCAGAGTCTTAGCCACTGGAACACTAGGGAAGTCCCCAGGGTTGTTTTCCTAAAAGTCATTTAGTATAGACTTCATACCTTTGACTTTGAAGCTAAGTCACTTCAGTTGTGTCTGACTCTTTGTGACCCTATGGACTGTAGCCCACCAGGCTTCCCTGTCCATAGGATTCTCCAGGCAAGAGTACTGGAGTGGGTTGCCATGCTGCCCTCCAGAGGATCTTCCTGACCCAGGGATCGGACACATGTCTCTTATGCTTCCTGTATTGGCAGGCAGGTTCTTTTACCACTAATGCCAGCTGGGAAACACCATCTTTGACTTTGATGGGCTTCAGATTTTGATCAGCATGGTTTAACTAAGCACTCATGATCATACAGCATTGGTGACTACAAATGCGGTGTTAGTGTACAGAACACTGTCAATTTTTACACAATAACAAAATTTAATAATCCTTCTTTAAGTTTTTAAATTATATATAGGATTATTTGTTTCACTACTGTCTCAGTTAAATGTTTGATGTGAGAAACCAATGTACTATTTTTGGACTTTATTCTGTGCTGGCGGATAATACAACTTCATTGTCTTTTCATCAGTTTACTGAAGTGATTGACAAAATTGCATATATTTGAGTTTTGCCACATGAAGATTTTCTAAAGGTGTACAAAGTGATGATTTAATACAGAGAGACCTTGGGGATGATTACAGTCAAGTTAATTAGCATACCTGTCACCTCACAGAGTTCCTATTTGTGTGTATAGAAGCAGTTAAGTAGATCTCTCTTAGCAGATTTTAAGAAAACATCCAGAATTTTTAGCTGTTTTTTTTTTAAACTCATTCATCTATCAATAGACACTTATCTGTATTTTCACGATTTCAAATGACAGCACAATGACAAGGAAATGCACATAGCTCTTTGAGGTTCTGATTTATCTTGTTGGCATCTACCTTGAAGTGGGGTTGCTGGAGCCTATGGTAGATCTATTTCAATTAGTTTCAATTTTTAATTTTTAAGAAACCTCCATTCTGTTTTCTGTAATGACTGTACCAATATTCATTATCACAGATCAGGTATAAGTTTTCCCTCACTTCCACATCCTCACCAACATTTGTTTTCTTTTAAGCTTTTTCTTTAAAAAGTCATCCAAAGAGATGTGAGTTGAACTTTAATTTAGCTATGGACTTGCGTTTGCAATATTAACTCCTGTTGTGTGCCTTTTGGTATACCTGATGGTCTGGTTCTCCTGATCATAAACCCACCTATTTGCAGATGAGGAGTTCAGCAGCAAGGAAGGTCCCACAGTGAGGTCAGGACCCAGCCTTCTTAGATCGAGTTAACAGATTTTCATCTGAACCCTTCCTGGTAAAGGAATCACAATTCTCTAATTCTGCTGCCTGAAAGTAACTCAGCTTCATTATTTTTTTAATTTAATTTTATTTTTTTTCTTTTTTTTTTAATTTTATTTTATTTTTAAACTTTACATAATTGTATTAGTTTTGCCAAATATCAAAATGGATTCATTTTATTTTATTTTTAAACTTTACAATATTGTGTTAGTTTTGCCAAATATCGAAATGAATCCACCACAGGTATACATGTGTTCGCCATCCTGAACCCTCCTCCCTCCTTCCTCCCCATACCATCCCTCTGGGTCATCCCAGTGCACCAGCCCCAAGCATCCAGTATCGTGTATCAAACCTGGACTGGTGACTCTTTTCATACATGATATTATACATGCTTCAATGCTATTCTCCCAAATCTTCCCACCCTGTGCCTCTCCCACAGAGTCCATAAGACTCTTCTATACATCAGTGTCTCTTTTGCTGTCTCATATACAGGGTTATTGTTACCATCTTTCTAAATTCCATATATATGCGTTAGTATACTGTATTGGTGTTTTTCTTTCTGGCTTGCTTCACTCTGTATAATAGGCTCCAGTTTCATCCACCTCATTAGAACTGATTCAAATGTATTCTTTTTAATGGCTGAGTAATACTCCATTGTGTATATGTACCACTGCTTTCTTATCCATTCATCTGCTGATGGACATCTAGGTTGCTTCCATGTCCTGGATATTATAAACAGTGCTGCGATGAACAGTGGGGTACATGTGTCTCTTTCCCTTCTGGTTTCCTTGGTGTGTATGCCCAGCAGTGGGATTGCTGAATCATAAGGTAGTTTTATTTCCAGTTTTTTAAGGAATCTCCACACTGTTCTCCATAGTGGCTGTACTAGTTTGCATTCCCACCAGCAGTGTAAGAGGGTTCCCTTTTCTCCACACCCTCTGCAGCATTTATTGCTTGTAGACTTTAGGATCGCAGCCATTCTGACTGGCGTGAAATGGTACCTCATAGTGGTTTTGATTTGCATTTCTCTGATAATGAGTGATGTTGAGCATCTTTTCATGTGTTTGTTAGCCATCTGTATGTCTTCTTTGGAGAAATGTCTATTTAGTTCTTTGGCCCATTTTTTGATTGGGTCATTTATTTTTCTGGAGTTGAGCTGTAGGAGTTGCTTGTATATTTTTGAGATTAGTTGTTTGTCAGTTGTTTCATTTGCTATTATTTTCTCCCATTCTGAAGGCTGCCTTTTCACCTTGCTAATAGTTTCCTTTGTTGTGCAGAAGCTTTTAAGTTTAATTAGGTCCCATTTGTTTATTTTTGCTTTTATTTCCAGTATTCTGGGAGGTGGGTCATAGAGAATCCTGCTGTGATGTATGTCGGAGAGTGTTTTGCCTATGTTTTCCTCTAGGAGTTTTATAGTTTCTGGTCTTACGTTTAGATCTTTAATCTATTTTGAGTTTATTTTTGTGTATGGTGTTAGAAAGTGTTCTAGTTTCATTCTTTTACAAGTGGTTGCCCAGTTTCCCCAGCACCACTTGTTAAAGAGATTGTCTTTAATCCATTGTATATTCTTGCCTCCTTTGTCAAAGGTAAGGTGTCCATAGGTGCGTGGATTTATCTCTGGGCTTTCTATTTTGTTCCATTGATCTATATTTCTGTGTTTGTGCCAGTACCATACTGTCTTGATGACTCTGGTTTTGTAGTAGAGCCTGAAGTCAGGCAGGTTGATTCCTCCAGTTCCATTCTTCTTTCTCAAGATTGCTTTGGCTATTCGAGATTTTTTGTATTTCCATACAAATTGTGAAACTATTTGTTCTAGAATTATTTAGCAGGTCACATTCTGACAGAATGTGGTCTGCTGGAGAAGGGAATGGCAAACCACTTCAGTATTCTTGCCTTGAGAACCCCATGAACAGTATGAAAAGGCAAAATGATAGGATACTGAAAGAGAAACTCCCCAGGTCAGTAGGTGCCCAGTATGCTACTGGAGATTAGTAGAGAAATAACTCCAGAAAGAATGAAAGGATGGAGCCAAAGCAAAAACAATACCCAGCTGTGGATGTGACTGGTGATAGAAGCAAGGTCCGATGCTGTAAAGACCAATATTGCATAGGAACCTGGAAAGTCAGGTCCATGAATCAAGGCAAATTGAAAGTGGTCAAACAAGAGATGGCAAGAGTGAATGTCGACATTCTAAGAATCAGCGAACTGAAATGGACTGGAATGGGTGAATTTAACTCAGATGACCATTATATCTACTACTGTGGGCAGGAATCCCTTAGAAGAAATGGAGTAGCCATCATGGTCAACAAAAGAGTCCAAAATGCAGTACTTGGATGCAATCTCAAAAACGACAGAATGATCTCTGTTCGTTTCCAAGGCAGACCATTCAATATCACAGTAATCCAAGTCTATGCCCCAACCAGTAATGCTGAAGAAGCTGAGGTTGAACAGTTCTATAAAGACCTACAAGACCTTTTAAAACTAACACCCAAAAAAGATGTCCTTTTCATTATAGGGTACTCAAATGCAAAAGTAGGAAGTTAAGAAACACCTGGAGTAACAGGCAAACTTGGCCTTGGAATACGGAATGAAACAGGGCAAAGACTAATAGAGTTTTGCCAAGAAAATGCACTGGTCATAACAAACACCCTCTTCCAACAACACAAGAGAAGACTCTATACATGGACATCACCAGATGGGCAACACCAAAATCAGATTGATTATATTCTTTGAGCCAAAGATGGAAAAGCTCTATACAGTCAGCAGAAACAAGACCAGGAGCTGACTGTGGCTCAGACCATGAACTCCTTATTGCCAAATTCAGACTTAAATTGAAGAAAGTAGGGAAAACCACTAGACCATTCAGGTATGACCTAAATCAAATCCCTGATGATTATACAGTGGAAGTGAGAAATAGATTTAAGGGGCTAGATCTGATAGATAGAGTGGCTGATGAACTATGGACGGAGGTTTGTGACATTGAACAGGAGACAGGGATCAAGACCATCCCCATGGGAAAAAAATGCAAAAAAGCAAAATGGCTGTCTGGGGAGGCCTTACAAATAGCTGTGAAAAGAAGAGAAGCAAAAAGCAAAGGAGGAAAGGAAAGATATAAGCATCTGAGAGCAGAGTTCCAAAGAATAGCAAGGAGAGATAAGAAAGCCTTCTTCAGCGATCAATGCAAAGAAATGGAGGAAAACAACAGAATAGGAAAGACTAGAGATCTCTTCCAGAAAATCAGAGATTCCAAAGGAACATTTCATGCAAAGATGGGCTCGATAAAGGACAGAAATGGTATGGATCTAACAGAAGCAGAAGATATTAAGAGATGGCAAGAATACACAGAAGAACTGCACAAAAAAGATCTTCATGACCCAGATGATCACGATGGTGTGATCACTGACCTAGAGCCAGACATCCTGGAATGTGAAGTCAAGTGGGCCTTAGAAAGCATCACTACGAACAAAGCTAGTGGAGGTGATAGAATTCCAGTTGAGCTATTCCAAATCCTGAAAGATGATGCTGTGAAAGTGCTGCACTCACTATGCCAGCAAATTTGGAAAACTCAGCAGTGACCACAGGACTGGAAAAGGTCAGTTTTCATTCCAATCCCAAAGAAAGGCAATGCCAAAGAATGCTCAAACTACCGCACAATTGCACTCATCTCACATGCTAGTAAAGTAATGCTCAAAATTCTCCAAGCCAGGATTCAGCAATATGTGAACCGTGAACTTCCTGATGTTCAAGCTGGTTTTAGAAAAGGCAGAGGAACCAGAGATCAAATTGCCAACATCTGCTGGATCATGGAAAAAGCAAGAGAGTTCCAGAAAAACATCTCTTTCTGCTTTATTGACTATGCCAAAGCCTTTGACTGTGTGGATCACAATAAACTGTGGAAAATTCTGAAAGAGATGGGAATACCAGACCACCTGACCTGCCTCTTGAGAAATTTGTATGCAGGTCAGGAAGCAACAGTTAGAACTGGACATGGAACAACAGACTGGTTCCAAATAGGAAAAGGAGTACGTCAAGGCTGTATATTGTCACCCTGCTTATTTAACTTATATGCAGAGTACATCATGAGAAACGCTGGACTGGAAAAAACACAAGCTGGAATCAAGATTGCCAGGAGAAATATCAATAACCTCAGATATACAGATGACACCACCCTTATGGCAGAAAGTGAAGAGGAACTAAAAAGCCTCTTGATGAAAGTGAAAGTGGAATTTTTAATAGTTTTTCTCCTGTAATTGAGATCTAATCTTACTGCATTGTGGTCAGAGAAGATGCTTGGAATGATTTCAATTTTTTTGAATTTACCAAGGTTAGATTTATGGCCCAGGATGTGATCCATCCTGGAGAAGGTTCCGTGTGCACTTGAGAAAAAGGTGAAATTCATTGTTTTGGGATGAAATGTCCTATAGATATCAATTAGGTCTAACTGGACTATTGTATCATTTAAAGTTTGTGTTTCCTTGTTAATTTTCTGTTTAGTTGATCTATCCATAGGTGTGAGTGGGGTATTAAAGTCTCCAGCTATTATTGTGTTATTGTTAATTTCTCCTTTCATACTTGTTAGCATTTGTCTTACATATTGCAGTGCTCCCGTGTTGGGTGCATATATATTTATAATTGTTATATCTTCTTCTTGGATTGATCCTTTGATCATTATATAGTGACCTTCTTTGTCTCTTTTCACAGCCTTTGTTTTAAAGTCTATTTTATCTGATATGAGTATTGCTACTCCTGCCTTCTTTTGGTCCCTATTTGCATGGAAAATCTTTTTCCAGCCTTTCACTTTCAGTCTGTATGTGTCCCCTGTTTTGAGGTGGGTCTCTTGTAGACAATATACGAACGGGTCTTACTTTTGTATCCATTCAGCCAGTCTTTGTCTTTTGGTTGGGGCATTCAACCCATTAACGTTTAAGGTAATTATTGATAAGTATGATCCCGTTGCCATTTACTTTATTGTTTGGGGTTCAAATTTATACACCCTTTTTGTGTTTCCTGTCTAGAGAGTATCCTTTAGTATTTGTTGGAGAGCTGGTTTGGTGGTGCTGAATTCTCTCAGCTTTTGCTTGTCTGTAAAGCTTTTGATTTCTCCTTCATATTTGAATGAGATCCTTGCTGGGTACAATAATCTGGGCTGTAGGTCACGCCAGTCAGAATGGCTGTGATCCAAAAGTTCACAAGCAATAAATGCTGGAGAGGGTGTGGAGAAAAGGGAACCTTCTTACACTGTTGGTGGGAATGCAAACTAGTACAGCTACTATGGAGAACAGTGTGGAGATTCCTTAAAATACTGGAAATAGAACTGCCTTATGACCCAGCAATCCCACTGCTGGGCATACACACCAAGGAAACCAGAATTGAAAGAGACACGTGTACCCCAATGTTCATCGCGGCACTGTTTATAATAGCCAGGACAGGGAAGCAACCTAGATGTCCATCAGCAGATGAATGGATAAGAAAGTTGTGGTACGTATACACAATGGAGTATTACTGAGCCATTAAAAAGGATACATTTGAATCAGTTCTAATGAGATGGATGCAACTGGAGCCTATTATACAGAGTGAAGTAAGCCAGAAAGAAAAACACCAATACAGTATACCAACGCATATATATGGAATTTAGAAAGATGGTAACAATAACCCTGTATACGAGACAGCAAAAGAGACACTGATTTATAGAACAGTCTTTTGGACTCTGTGGGAGAGGGACAGGGTGGGATGATTTGGAAGAATGGCATTGAAATATGTATAATATCATATATGAAATGGTCACCAGTCCAGGTGAGTCTGAGTGAACTCCGGGAGTTGGTGATGGACAAGGAGGCCTGGCGTGCTGCAATTCATGGGGTCGCAAAGAGTCGGACATGGCTGAGTGAATGATCTGATCTGATCTGATTCTAATTTAACTAAGAAAAATTTCTAAAGAGTATAATGTAAACACCTCTGGGCTATTTTCTGATCTCTAAAATTGTGATAATAATTGAATCTTCCTAATAGGATTATTGAAAGAAAGTCTTAAAAATCATTTATACTTCTTAAAGAAGTGGTTTTCAGTTCCAGTTCATCGATAATTTATGTGTTGTTTTTGTTATTGTTCAGTCACTAAGCCAGCCCCCACTCTTTGCAACCCCATGGTCTGTAGCCTGCAAGGCTCCTTAGTCCATGGGGTTTTCCAGGCAATAATACTGGAGTGGGTTGCCTTTTCCTTCTCCAAATTTGTGTGCCTTTTTAAAAATACTCAGTTACCCCAGCCTCAGCCTAGAACCAATTTCAGGATCTACATGTGAGTTAACCCGTCACCCTAATGTGAAGCTGAGCTTGATAAACAATTTTTATTTGAAGAAAAATCTATCACATATTATAAATATTTGAAAAATAAAATGCTGACCTCAAGTTAGAAATTTATTTATAACTCAACTTCACTTTATGCAATGGATGGATACACCAAAAGATACCTGTGATCTGAATCACATTTGAAATGTACAGTCTGCTTAAATTTCTTTGATAAAATTAATATCTATCCATAAAAAAAAAAAAAAAAAGATCATAGCCCAACACTTAGTAAAAGCTCCATCAGTATTATGAATTAATGCTATCATCAATAAGCCCTACCTATTTCTAAAATACAAACATTTAATAATATTTGATTCAGATTTCATATTTCATAGAGACTAGAAAATTTAACAATAAAATTTAACTTTTCTTGGAATCTCAGCTCCATCTCTTTCTTGAGCATACACATCCCCAAAAGCAACCAGTGTCATGGAGTTGATGGGTATGTTTCCTTGTCAAGTTTTCATATCAGTATTCATTTATGTATCCATAACTAGCTTTTGTAAAATTTTCTCTAAACAGAATATTGTCTATATTGCCCCTGAAATAGACTTGTTTACCACAATATTATGGTCAAGTCTCTTGGCAAAGAACATTTAACTACGTCAAACGTTTTCCTGACACACTTTATTACATAAGAAAAGACAACATTTGCAGCAGTTCATAGATTTACTTTATAAAAATTACACCCTGTATACGAGACAGCAAAAGAGACACTGATGTATAGATCAGTCTTATGGACTCTGTGGGAGAGGGAGAGGGTGGGGAGATTTGGGAGAATGGCATTGAAACATGTATAATATCATGTATGAAACGAGTCACCAGTCCAGGTTCAATGCACGATACTGGATGCTTGGGGCTGGTGCACTGGGACGACCCAGAGGGAGGGTATGGGGAGGGAGGAGGGAGGAGGGTTCAGGATGGGGAACGCAGGTATACCTGTGGCAGATTCATTTTGATATTTGGCAAAACTAATACAATATTGTAAAGTTTAAAAATAAAATAAAATTTAAAAAAAACTGGTAGAAACATCATGAGAACAGAGGGAACAACACGTTCTGGGGAGAGGGGCATCGCTGAGTGTCTAAGACAATAAACGAGTATGAGAAACTGTGGAATTGTTTGTGCAAATAAATCATAAAAATGGAAAAAAATGTATCTTTCATATGTATTTTAAATGCAATAATATATACTTTCAGTTCAGTCCAGTTCAGTTGCTCAGTCTTGTCCGACTCTTTACCACCCCATGAATCACAGCGTGAGAGGCCTCTCTGTGCATCACCAACTCCCAGAATTCACTCAGACTCACGTCTAACGAGTCAGTGATGCTATCCAGCCATCTCATCCTCTGTTGTCCCCTTCTACTCTGGCCCCCAATCCCTCCCAGCATCAGAGTCTTTTCCAATGAGTCAACTCTTCGTATGAGGTGGCCAAAGTACTGGAGTTTCACCTTCAGCATCATTCCTTCCAAAGAACACCCAGGACTGATCTTCAGAATGGACTGGTTGGATCTCCTTGCAGTCCAAGGGACTCTCAAGAGTCTTCTCCAACACCACAGTTCAGAAGCATCAGTTCTTTGGTGCTCAGCTTTCTTCACAGTCCAACTCTCACATCCATACATGACCACTGGGAAAACCATAGCCTTGACTAGACAGACCTTTGTTGGCAAAGTAATGTCTCTGCTTTTCAATATGCTATGAAGTTTGGTCATAACTTTCTTTCCAAGGAGTAAGCATCTTTTAATTTCATGGTTGCAATCACCATCTGCAGTGATTTTGGAGTCCAGAAAATGAAGTCTGAAACTGTTTCCACTCTTTCCCCATCTATTACCCATGAAGTGATGGGACCAGATGCCATTTTCTTAGTTTTCTGAATGTTGAGCTTTAAGCCAACTTTTTCACTCTCCTCTTTCACTTTCATCAAGAGGCTTTTGAGTTCCTCTTCACTTTCTGACAACAAGGTGGTGTCATCTGCATATCTGAGGTTATTGATATTTCTCCTGGCAGTCTTGATTCCAGCTTGTGCTTCTTCCAGCCCAGAATTTCTCATGATGTACTCTGCATAGACGTTAAATAAGCAGGGTGACAATATACAGCCTTGACGTACTCCTTTTCCTATTTGGAACCAGTCTGTTGTTCCATGTCCAGTTCTAACTGTTGCTTCCTGACCTGCATACAAATTTCTCAAGAGACAGATCAGGTGGTCTGGTATTCCCATCTCTTTCAGAATTTTCCACAGTTTATTGTGATCCACACAGTCAAAGGCTTTGGCATAGTCAATAAAGCAGAAAGAGATGTTTTTCTGGAACTCTCTTGCTTTTTCCATGATCCAGCAGATGTTGGCAATTTGATCTCTGGTTCCTCTGCCTTTTCTAAGTCCAGCTTGAACATCAGGAAGTTCACGGTTCACGTATTGCTGAAGCCTGGCTTGGAGATTTTTGAGCATTACTTTACTAGCGTGCGAGATGAGTGCAATTGTGCGGTAGTTTGAGCATTCTTTGGCATTGCCTTTCTTTGGGATTGGAATGAAAACTGACCTTTTCCAGTCCTGTGGCCACTGCTGAGTTTTCCAAATTTGCTGGCATAGTGAGTGCAGCACTTTCACAGCATCATCTTTCAGGATTTGGAATAGCTCAACTGGAATTCCATCACCTCCACTAGCTTTGTTTGTAGTGATGCTTTCTAAGGCCCACTTGACTTCACATTCCAGGATGTCTGGCTCTAGGTCAGTGATCACACCATCGTGATTATCTGGGTCGTAAAGATCTTTTTTGTACAGTTCTTCTTTGTATTCCTGCCACCTTTTCTTAATATCTTCTGCTTCTGTTAGGTACATACCATTTCTGTCCTTTATCGAGCCCATCTTTGCATGAAATATTCCCTTGGTATCTCTAATTTTCTTGAAGAGATCTCTAGTCTTTCCCATTCTGTTGTTTTCCTCCATTTCTTTGCATTGATCGCTGAAGAAGGCTTTCTTATCTCTCCTTGCTATTCTTTGGAACTCTGCATTCAGATGCTTATATCTTTCCTTTTCTCCTTTGCTTTTCGCTTCTCTTCTTTTCACAGCTATTTGTAAGGCCTCCCCAGACAGCCATTTTGCTTTTTTGCATTTTTTTTCCATGGGGATGGTCTTGATCCCTGTCTCCTGTTCAATGTCACAAACCTCCGTCCATAGTTCATCAGCCACTCTATCTATCAGATCTAGTCCCTTAAATCTATTTCTCACTTCCACTGTATAATCATCAGGGATTTGATTTAGGTCATACCTGAATGGTCTAGTGGTTTTCCCTACTTTCTTCAATTTAAGTCTGAATTTGGCAATAAGGAGTTCATGGTCTGAGCCACAGTCAGCTCCTGGTCTTGTTTCTGCTGACTGTATAGAGCTTCTCCATCTTTGGCTGCAAATAATATAAACAATCTGATTTCCGTGTTGCCCATCTGGTGATGTCCATGTGTAGAGTCTTCTCTTGTGTTGTTGGAAGAGGGTGTTTGCTATGACCAGTGTGTTCTCTTGGCAAAACTCTATTAGACTAATAGACTTTGCCCTGCTTCATTCCATATTCAAAGGCCAAAATGCATGTTACAGTTTATATATTAAACAAATATTTAACTTACATTATATATATTATATTATTATTCAAACCAATTTCTGCTTACAACAATCCTATGAAAATTCTTGGACCTCTCTATTACACAAATGGGAATTTGCATATAATATGTAAGTGGGAATTGTTGTTCGAGTTCTAACAATTAGTTTCGCTAATTAATATTAGTGTTAGCTTATATTTGTATCAGGGCTTTCCTGGTGGCTCAGACGGTAAAAGAATCTGCCTGCAATGTGAGAGACCTGTGTTCGACCCCTGGGTTGGGAAGATACCCTGGAGAAGAGCATGGCAACCCACTCCAGTTTTCTTGCCTGGAGAATCCCATGGAATAGGAGCCTGGCAGGCTACAGTTCATGGAGTTCCAAAGGGTCGGACACAACTATGCAACTAAGTAAAGCAGCACAGCGTATTTGTTTTAATACAAAAATCATTTCTGTCAACTGCATCCTGTTTTATTAAGTACAATTTTTAAAAATCCTTTATGTCTGTCTGATTTTCATTTCATAGTAGCTTCACATGGCATTTTTCTCTTGTATAGGAAATATTATCAAACTTAGATTCAAAACTGGACTAAAAAATGCATGACTATGCAATCAGTTCAGTTCAGTCACACAGTCTTTTCTGACACTTTGCAACCTCAAGGACTGCAGCACACCAGGCTTTCCTGTTCATTACCAACACCCGGAGCCTGCTCAAACTCATGTCCATTGAGTCAGTGATGCTATCCAACCATCTCAATCCTCCGTTGTCCCCTTCTCCTCCTGCCTTCAATCTTTCCTAGCATCAGGGTCTTTTCCAATGAGTCAGTTCTTCTTTACATCAGGTGGCCAAAGTATTGGAGTTTCAGCTTCAGCATCAGTTCTTCCACGGAATATTCAGGACTGATTTCCTTTAGGATTGACTAGTTGGATATCCTTGCAGTCCAAGGGACTCTCAAGAGTCCTCCCCAATACCACAGTTCAAAAGCATCAATTCTTCAGTACACAGCTTTCTTTATGGCCCAACTCTCACATCCAACATGACTACTGGAAAAACCATAGCTTTGACTAGATGAACCTTTGTGACTAAATGGACTGAGTGACTAAGCACAGCACAGTACCCCTCCCAGCTCCTCAGCAATCACTGTGGGAGGTGGCATATCACAGTTTTGGGAGCCCTCATTCACATTTGTGAGGTTCCCTGCTGGTCTAGTGCTAGGATTTGGCACTTTCACCACCACAGCCCGAGTTCAATTCCTGGTCCGGGAAGCCTTTTGGGGGCATCCCAGGTGGCTCAGTGGTAAAGAATTCACCTACCAGTGCAGGAGCCACAGAAGACATAGGTTCAGTCCCCCAGTCAGGAAGATCCCCTGGAGAAGGAAATGGCAACCCAATCCAGTATTCTTGCCTGGGAAATCCCATGAACAGAGGGGCCTGGCAGGCTACACTCCATGAGGTTACAAAGAGTCAGACACAATTTAGAGACTAAACAACAACATTCACATTTGGGGTACTGAAATCACTGATGGCTGTGACATTTCTTATTTATTGATATGGCAGGAGATATTTTCATTACACATGGGGAAATCTATTTCTTATTCAATATATTTCATTGAATGTTTGTGTTTAGTCACTCAGTCATGTCCAACTCTTTGCAACCCCATGGACTACAGCCCACCAGGCTTCTTTGCCCTTGGGGATTCTCCAGGCAAGAATACTGGAGTAGGTTGCCATGCTCTTCTCCAGGGGATCTTCCTGACCCAGGGATCAAATCCACGTCTCCCACATTTCAGGTGGATTCTTTACCATCTGAGCCACCAGAGAAGCCCATTTTTCTGTGATCATAGATTGTCATCCCAAAAGTTCCTTGCTCTCCTAACATTCTTCAGACCAGTGTAATGAAAAAGGTAAGTAACATAGAAACCAGTGGGAAAAAACAGTATAAAAACAAAGATGAACAAACAAAAAAACTGGATTTGAGACACTCAGAAATATTGCTGAAGGTACCAGGGCCTATGACCCCAATACTCAGCTATAAAATGGGACACATTGTTAGGGTCCACAAGGGGCTGATAGTGTATTGTTTAAAAATGGCCCATTGTGGTGACCTGGCAAGCAAAGGATGAAGTCACAGTGGCTACATTGCCCTGGTGACACCCTGTTTTTTCCTTAAGACAAGATCCTGTTTTTCCCTGCTGGTGCCAGTTTCTCAAGACTACATGACCACCCAACCATAAGACCCCTCTAACTATGTGAACACAAGACCCCAGCTGCATGCTAAAGATAAACTAAGGACCCCCTCCCTTCAGGGCACAATTTCCTATCGATAGGGTGTAAGAAGTGTTGGCTGTAAAGGGAGAGCACTGGTTCTCTCTAAAGCCAGTCACTTTCTTTCTTCCTATAATAAATCTCTTTCTGCCTAAATACCCAGCTAGCTCTCTTTTGATCTGACTCACCTTACACATCTGGGTCATTTCTAATGACGTTGATGAACCTGAAGTCTATCATACAGAGGTAAAGCAAGGGAAAGACAAATACTGTATATTAATGCATCTATATGAAATTTAGAAAGATGGTACTGATGATTCTACATGAAGGTCAGCAAAGGAGACACAAATGTAAAGAACAGACTTTTGGATCAAATGTGAATATTTTGTTTGTGAATTGCTAGAATCCAAAATATGCACACAGTGTTGCATGCCCATTTGTTTGTTTCCTTTCTTTCAATCTTCTCTTCTTTTTCAAAAGGTGTCAAAGCTATATGGACCCACAGAACCTAACAAATGACTCAGAATTCTTCCTCATGGGACTCTCAGATGAAAAGAACAGCAGCCTTTGTTCTTTATCCTCTTCCTTATCAATGTACCTTGTGACCATGCTTGGGAACCTGCTCCTCTTCCTGGCTGTCATCTCTGAGCCCCACCTCCACACTCCCATGACTTCTTCCTCTCCAACCTATCCTTGGCTGACATCAGTTTCACCTCCACCACAATCCCAAAAATGATTCCGGACATTCAGACTCACTGCAGGGTCATGTCCTATGCAGGATGCCTGACACAGATGTCCTTTTTTATGCTTTTAAAGGTGTTTGGATAGTCTCCCCCTGACTGTGATGGCCTATGACCAGTTTGTAGCCATCTGTCACCCTCTGCATTACTTGGTCATTATGAACACACGTCTCCGTGGCTCATTGGTTTGGTATCACTTTTCATTAGTCTCTTGGTTTCCCAGATGCACAATTCAATGGTGTTAAAACTCACCTACTTCAGATGTGGAAATTTCTCATTTCTTCTGTGACCCTTCTCAACTCTTCGACTTTGCATGTTCTGACACTCACCAATAACACAGTTGTGTATTTTGGTGCCATCTCTGGTTTTCTGCCTATCTCAGGCATCTTTTTCTCTTATTATAAAACTGTTTCCTCTATTCTAAGGGTCCCTTCATCAGGTGGGGGGAATAAATCTTTCTCCACCTGTGGCTCTCACCTGGCAGTTGTTTGCTTATTTTATGAAATAGGTCTTGGTGTGTACCTCAGCTTAGCTATCTCACAATCTTGCAGGAAGGATACAGCAGCCTCAGTGATGTACACTGTGGTCACCCCCATGCTGAACCCCTTCATCTACAACGTGAAGAACAGATATGTCAAAAGGGTCATGTGGAGGTTTGTCAGCAAAACAATCTGTTTCTAAAAACTGTTTTGTTTTGGGTTTTTTTAGTGGATGGGATATAGAATACAAATCTATATTTTTAAATTAATTTATTTATTTTAATTGGAGGCTAATTACTTTACAATATTGTAGTGCTTTCTTCCATACCTTGACATGAATCAGCCATGGGTGTACATGTGACCCCCATTCTGAGCCCCCCTCCCGCTTCTCTCCCCATCCCATCCCTCGGGGTCATCCCAGTGCACTGGCCGTGAGCACCCTTTCTCATGCATTGAACCTGGACTGGCGATCTATTTCACATATGATAATATACATGTTTCAATGTTATTCTCTCAAATCATCCCACCCTCGCCTCCTCCCACAGAGTTCAAAAGTCTGTTCTTTACATCTGTGTCTCTTTCACAGTCTCACATATAGGGTCATTGTTACCATCTTTCTAAATTCCATATATATGTGTTAATATACTGTCTTGGGTTTGGGGTTTTTTTTTTTTTTTTTTCCTGAGTTACTTCTCTCTGTTTAATAGGCTCCAGTTTTATCCGCCTCATTAGAATTGATTCAAATGCATTCTTTTTAATAGCTGAGTAATATTCCATTGTGTATATGTACCACAGCTTTCTTATCCATTCATCTGCTGATGGACATCTAGGTGGCTTCCATGCCCTGGCTATTATAAACAGTGTTGCGATGAACATTGGGGTACACGTGTCTCTTTCAATTCTGGTTTCCTCAGTGAGTACACCCAGCAATTGGATTGCAATTGGATTGCTGGGTCGAATGGCAGTTCTATTTCCAGTATTTTAAGGAATCTCCACACTGTTCTCCATAGAGGCTGTACTAGTTTGCATTCCCACCAACAGTGTAAGAGGGTTCCCTTTTCTCCACACCCTCTCCAGCATTTATTGCTTGTAGACTTCTGGATAGCAGCCATTCTGACTGGCTTTAGATGGTACCACATTGTGGTTTTGATTTGCATTTCTCTGATAATGAGTGATGTTGAACATCTTTTCATGAGCTTGTTAGCCATCTGTATGTCTTCTGTGGAGAAATGTCTGTTTAGTTCTTTGGCCCATTTTTTTATTGTGTCATTTACTTTTCTGGAATTGAGCTGCAGGAGTTGCTTGTATACTTTTGAGATTAATTCTTTGTCAGTTGCTTCATTTGCTATTATTTTCACCCATTCTGAAGGCTGTCTTTTCACCTTGATTATAGTTTTCTTCATTGTAAAAAAGCTTTTAAATTGAATTAGGTCCCATTTGTTTATTTTTGCTTTTATTTCCAACATTCTTGGAGGTGGGTCATAGAGGATCCTGCTGTGATTTATGTTGGACGGTGCTTTGCCTATGTTTTCCTCTAGGAGTTTTATAGTTTCTAGTCTTATATTTAGATCTTTAATCCATTTTGAGTTTATCTTTGTGTATGGTGTTAGAAAGTGTTCTAGTTTCATTCTTTTACAAGTGATTGACCAGTTTTCCCAGTACCACTTGTGAAAGAGATTGTCCTTTCTCCATTATATATTCTTGCCTCTTTTGTCAAAGATAAGGTGTCCAAAGGTGCGTGGATTTATCTCTGGGCTTTCTATTTTGTTCCATTGATCTATGTCTTTGTGCCAATACCATACTGTCTTGATGACTGTTGCTTTCTGGTATAGACTGAAGATAGGCAGACTGATTCCTTCAGTTTCATTCTTCTTTCTCTAGATTGCTTTGGCTATTCAAGGTTATTTGTGTTTCCATACTAATTGTGAAATTATTGGTTCTAGTTCTTTGAGAAATACCATTGGTAACTTGATAGGGATTGCATTGAATCTATACATTGCTTTGGGTAATATACTCATTTGACCTCAAGAAACAAGAGAAAAATTAAATAAATAACCTAACTTTACACATAAAGCAACTAGAAAAAGAAGAAATGAAGAACACCAAGGTTAGTGGAAGGAAAGAAACATAAAAATTAGGGCAGAAATAAATTAAAAAGAAACAAGGAGACTATAGCAAAAATCAACAAAACTAAAAGCTGGTTCTTTGAGAAGACAAATAAAATAAACAAACCATTAGCCAGACTCATCAAGAAAAAAAGGGAGAAGAATCAAATCAACAAAATTGGAAATGAAAATGGAGAAATCACAACAGAAAACACAGAAATACAAAGGATCATAAGAGACTACTATCAGAGCAACTATATGCCAATAAAATGGACAACTTGGAAGAAATGGACAAATTCTTAGAAAAGCATAACTTTCCAAAACTGAACCAGGAAGAAATAGAAAATCTTGACAGACCCATCACAAGCACAGAAATCAAAACTATAATCAAAAATTTTCCAACAAACAAAAGCCCAGGTCCAGACAGCTTCACAACTGAATTCTACCAAAAATTTAGAGAAGAGCTAACACCTGTCCTACTCAAACTCTTCCAGAAAATTGCAGAGGAAGGTAAACTTCCAAACACATTCTATGAGGCCACCATCACCCTAATACCAAAACCAGACAAAGATGCCACAAAGAAAAACTATAGGCCAATATCAATGATGAACATAGATGAAAAAATCTTTTACAAAATTCTAGCAAACAGAATCCAACAACATATTAAAAGGATCATATGTCATGACCAAGTGGGCTTTATCCCAGGGATGCAAGGATTCTTCAATATTTGCAAATCAATAAATGTGATACACCACATTAACAAACTGAAAGATAAAAATCATATGATTATCTCAATAGATGCAGAGAAAGCCTTTAACAAAATTCAACATCCATTTATGATAAAGAAAAATCCTCCAGAAAGCAGGCATAGAAGGCACATACCTCAACATAATAAAAGCTGTATATGATAAACCCACAGCAAACATTATCCTCAACGGTGAAAAATTAAAAGCGTTTCCCCTAAAGTCAGGAACAACACAAGGGTACCCACTCTCACTGCTACTATTCAACATAGTTTTGGAAGTTTTTGCCACAGCAATCAGAGCAGAAAAAGAAATAAAAGGAATCCAGATTGGAAAAGAAGAAGTAAAACTCTCACTGTTTGCAGATGACATGATCTTCTACATAGAAAACCTGAAAGACTCCACTAGAAAATTACTAGAGCTAATCAATGAATATAGTAAAGTTGCAGGATATAAAATTAACACAGAGAAATCCCTTGCATTCCTATACACTAACAATGAGAAAACAGAAGGAGAAATTAAGGAAAAAATTCCATTCACCATTGCGATGAAAAGAATAAAATACTTAGGAATGAATCTACCTAAAGAAGCAAAAGACCTATATATAGAAAACTATAAAACACTGATGAAAGAAATCAAAGATGACACAAATAGATGGAGAAATATATACCATGTTAATGGATCAGAAGAATCGATAGTGAAAATGAGTATACTACCTAAAAAAATGTTTTAAAAAATTTCTCATGCATTCTAATTTTCCTTTGTTAACCACACAGAGCTTAAAGCACTCTAAGATTTTTGTAAATTAATTTTTGTTGGAGTATATTTGCTTTACACTGTTGTGTTAGTTTCTGCTGTACAGCAAAGTGAATCAGTTTTATATATGCATATATCCATTCTTTTTCGGATATCCTCCCCATTCAGGTCACCACAGAACACTGAGTAGTGTTCCCTGTTCTATGGAGTAGTTTCTCATTAGTTATGTATTTTATACATAGTGTCTATAGTGTATATATGTCAATCCCAATCTACCAATTCATCCCACTTCCCTTCCCCCCTTGGTATCAATACGTTTGTTCTCTACCTCTAAAAGCACTCAAAGATTTAAAAGATACTGTGTACATATAGAAAGAAAACACTAAATGTAGTTATCATTCTTGTCAGCTCTTCTGAGGTTGATATATTTCTTTTTTAAAAAAAGAAATTATTTTATTTAAAAACAGGTTCCCTGTTGCTTTTATCTCCTTTTTTTTAAATTTTATTTTATTTTTAAACTTTACATAATTGTATTAGTTTTGCCAAATATCAAAATGAATCCGCCACAGGTATACATGTGTTCCCCATCCTGAACGCTCCTCCCTCCCCCCTCCCCATACCATTCAAATAAATGAATTGAATACCATCAGTGTTTAATCCGGGATGCCTCAGACCATTACATTTTTCTGCTGACACAATGAAACTTTGACCAGGTTGAAGACAGAAACTGAAATTCATCTATTTGTACTCTAATGTAGCACAGAGAGGGCAGAGATTAGGCACAGCTCTACTTTGTACAACATTGAATAAACTACCCCACTACCTCATAAGAAAGAGTAAAGACAATTTAATATTTATACATCCAGTATTTTTTTTCTGTCCTATAACTCTTCTATCAATGTCCCTAAGAACACTTGTGAAGGAGAGGAAAAAAATATGATTTGCTTTAAAATCATAAAAATATGGTAACTGCATATGATAATCTTGATACATGCAGAAAAAGCCTTTGACAAAATTCAGCACCCATTTATGATTAAAACTCCTCAAAAAAATGGACATAGAAAGAACATACCTCAACATAGTAAAGACCATATATAATGCACCTACAGCAAACATTATTCTCAATGGTGAAAACCTGAAAGCATTCCCCCTAAGATCAGGAACAAGACAAGGGTGTCCACTTTCACCACTATTATTCAACATAGTTCGGGAAGTCCTAGCTACAGCAAATAGAGAAGAAAAAGAAATAAAAGAAATTCAGATTGGAAAAGATGTTAAACTCTCACTGTTTGCAGGTGACATGATACTGTACACAAAAAACCCTAAAGATAGTACTAGAAAATTACTGGAACTAATCAGTGAATTTAGCAAAGTTGCAGGATACATAATCAATACACAGAAATCACTTGCATTTCTATATAGGAACAATGAAAAATCAGAAAGAGAAATTAAGGAATCGATCCCATTCAACACTGGAACAAAAAGAATTAAATATCTAGGAATAAGCTTACCTAAGACCATCACCATGGAAAAGAAACAAAAAAGCAAAATGGCTGTCTGGGGAGGCCTTACAAATAGCTGTGAAAAGAAGAGAAGCAAAAGGCAAAGGAGAAAAGGAAAGATATAAGCATCTAAATGCAGAGTTCCAAAGAATAGCAAGGAGAGATAAGAAAGCCTTCCTCAGCAATCAATGCAAAGAAATAGAGGAAAACAACAGAATGGGAAAGACTAGAGATCTCTTCAAGAAAATTAGAGATACACAGGGCACATTTCATGCAAAGATGGGCTCAATGAAGGACAGAAATGGTATGGACCTAACAGAAGCAGAAGATATTAAGAAAAGGTGGCAGAAATGCACAGAAAAACTGTACAAAAAAGATCTGCATGACCAAGATAATCACGATGGTGTGATCACTCACCTAGAGCCAGACATCCTGGAACGTGAAGTCAAGTGGACCTTAGAAAGCATCACTACAAACAAAGCTAGTGGAGGTGATGGAATTCCAGTTGAGCTATTGCAAATCCTGAAAGATGATGCTGTGAAAGTGCTGCACTCAATATGCCAGCAAACTTGGAAAACTCAGCAGTGGCCACAGGACTGGAAAAGGTCAGTTTTCATTCCAATCCCAAAGAAAGGCAATGCCAAAGAATGCTCAAACTACCGCACAATTGCACTCATCTCACACGCTAGTAAAGTAATGCTCAAAATTCTCCAAGCCAGGCTTCAGCAATATGTGAACCATGAACTTCCAGATGTTCAAGCTGGTTTTAGAAAAGGCAGAGGAACCAGAGGTCAAATTGCTAACCTCCGCTGGATCATGGAAAAAGCAAGAGAGTTCCATAAAAACATCTATTTCTGCTTTATTGACTATGCCAAAGCCTTTGACTGTGTGGATCACAATAAACTGGAAAATTTTGAAAGAGATGGGAATACCAGACCACTTGACTTGCCTCTTGAGAAATCTGTATGCAGGTCAGGAAGCAACAGTTAGAACTGGACATGGAACGACAGACTGGTTCCAAATAGGAAAAGGAGTACGTCAAGGTTGTATATTGTCACCCTGCTTATTTAACTTATATGCAGAGTACATCATGAGAAACTCTGGGCTGGAGGAAAGTGAAAGTGGAGAGTGAAAAAGTTGGCTTAAAGCTCAACATTCAGAAAACTAAGATCATGGCATCTGGTCCTGTCACTTCATGAGAAATAGATGGGGAAAGAGTGGAAACAGTGTCAGACTTTATTCTTTGGGGCTCCAAAATCACTGCAGATGGTGACTGCATCCATGAAATTAAGACCCTTACTCCTTGGAAGGAAAGTTATGACCAACCTAGATAGCATATTGAAAAGCAGAGACATTACTTTGCCAACAAAGGTCCGTCTAGTCAAGGCTATGGTTTTTCCAGTAGTCATGTATGGATGTGAGAGTTGGACTGTGAAGAAAGCAGAGAGCTGAAGAATTGATGCTTTTGAACTGTGGTGTTGGAGAAGACTCTTGAGAGTCCCTTGGACTGCAAGGAGATCCAACCAGTCCATTCTGAATGAGATCAGTCCTGGGATTTCTTTGGAGGGAATAATGCTAAAGCTGAAACTCCAGTACTTTGGCCACCTCATGCGAAGAGTTGACTCATTGGAAAAGACTCTGATGCTGGGAGGGATTGGGGGCAGGAGGAGAAGGGGATGACAGAGGATGAGATGGCTGGATGGCATCACTGACACGATGGACATGAGTCTGAGTGAACTCCGGGAGTTGGTGATGGACAGGGAGGCCTGGCATGCTGCGATTCATGGGGTCGCAAAGAGTCGGACACAACTGAGTGACTGAACTGAACTGAAAGGAAACAAAAGAACTGTACACAGAAAATTATAAGACACTGATGAAAGAAATCAAAGATGACAGAAACAGATGGAGATATTCCATGTTTCTGGATAGGAAGAATCAATATTGTGAAAATGACTATACTACCAAATGGAATCTACAGATTCAATGTGATCCCTATCAAACTACCAATGACATTTTTCACAGAACTAGGACCAAAGAAGTCACAATTCATATGGAAAAACAGGGACCCCGAATAGCAAAACAGTCTTGAGAAAGAAGAATGGAGCTGGAGAAATCAACCTTCCTGACTTCAGATTATACTACAAAGCTACAGTCATCAAGACAGTATGGTACTGGCACAAAAACAGAAGTATAGACCAATGGAACAAGATAGAAAGCCCAAAAATAAACCCATGCACCTATGGGTAACTTATTTTTGACAAAAGAGGCAAGAATATACAATAAGGCAAAGACAGCCTCTTCAATAAATGGTGCTGGGAAAACTGGACAGCTACATGTAAATGAATGAAATTAGAACACTTCCTAACACCATACACAAAGATAAACTCAAAATGGATTAAAGACCTCAATGTAAGATAAGAAATTATAAAACTCTTAGAGGAAAACATAGGCAGAACACTCGATGACATAAATCAAAGCAAGATCCTCTATGATCCACCTCCTAGAGTAATGGAAATAAAAACAAAAATAAACAAATGAGACCTGATTAAACTTAAAATCTTTTGCACAGCAAAGGCTTTAGCAAGGTGAAAAGACAACCCTCAGAATGGGAGAAAATAATAGCAAATGAAGCAACTGACAAAGGATTAATTTCCAAAATATACAAGCAGCTTATATGACTCAATGCCAGAAAAAAAAAAAAAAAACAATCAAAAGGTGGGAAAAACCTAAACAGGCATTTCTCCAAAGAAGAAATACAGATGGCTAACAAACACATAAAAAGATGCTCAAATCGCTCATTATTAAAGATGCAAATCAAAACTATAATGAGATATCACCTCACACCACTTAGAATGACCATCATTAAAAATGTCTACAAACAATAAATGCTGGAGAGGGTGTGGAGAAAAGGGAATGCTCTTGCATTGTTGGTGGGAATCTAAATTGATACAGCCACTATGGAAGATGGTATGGAGATTCCTTAAAAAACTAGGAATAAAGCTACCATATGACCCAGAAATCTCATTCCTAGCCACATACCCTGAGGAAATCAAAATTGAAAAAGACACATGTATCCCATTGTTCATTGCAGCACTATTTACAATAGCTACAACATGGAAACAATCTAGATGTTCATCAATGGATGAATGGATATAAAAGTTGTTTTACGTATACACAATAGACTATTACTCAGCCATAGAAGGAGCACATTTGAGTCAGTTCTAATGAGGTGGATGAACCTAGAATCTATTATACAGAGTGAAGTGAGTCAGAAAGAGGAAGACAAATATCATATTCTAATGGATATATGTGGAATCTAGAATAATGGTATTGAAGAAGTTATTTGCAGGGCAGCAATAGAGAAGCAGACATAGAGAATAGATTTATGGACATGGGGAGAGGGGAGGAGAGGGTGAGATGTATGGAGAGAGTAACATGAAAACTTACATTACCATATGTAAAATAGATAGCCAATAGGAATTTTTTGTATATCTCAGGAAATCCAAAGACGAGCTTTGTATCAATGTAGAGGGGTGGGATGGGGAAGGAGATGGGAGGGAGGTTCAAAAGAGAGATGATATATGTATACCTATGGCTGACTTATGTTGAGGTTTGACAGAAAACAACAAAATTGTGTAAAGCAATTATCCTTCAATAAAAAATAATTTTAATTTTTAAAAATATGGTTTGGGTTTATTATCAGGACATTCAATAGGATCTATTTTTTCTCTAATGGTAACTGCAAGATTGGGACTCATAGACCAAAGTATGGGATTTGAATATTTCTGCACAGAATAACTGTGGTGTTGGAGAAGACTCTTGAGAGTCCCTTGGACTGCAAGGAGATCCAACCAGTCCATTCTGAAGGAGATCAGCCCTGGGATTTCTTTGGAAGGAATGATGCTAAAGCTGAAACTCCAGTACTTTGGCCACCTCATGGGAAGAGTTGACTCATTGGAAAAGACTCTGATGCTGGGAGGGATTGGGGGCAAGAGGAGAAGGGGATGACAGAGGATGAGATGGCTGGATGGCATCACTGACACGATGGACATGAGTCTGAGTGAACTCTGGGAGTTGGTGATGGATAGGGAGGCCTGGCATGCTGCGATTCATGGGGTCGCAAAGAGTCAGACACGACTGAGTGACTGATCTGATCTGATCTGATCTGCACAGAATAAAGGGATAAAAAGTGAGGACAGAAATTTCTCAGTGATGCATCAAATACTGAATGTGAGAAGATTCTTGTTTTCTTTACAGATACTCACCATGTAAAGAAAACTGAGTCAAGCACAAAGCAAATTGCTAATTTACTACATAAAAACCAATATCTATCTTTTATATACACCATGTCTTCTACATTCATCCTTAGCACTGACTCTAATGCCTGATCCCTTCTCCCCACAACGCTATGACTTCAGTTTAACACTTTTACCATTGCCCACATATTTTAAAGAGGCCCAATACTCTCCTTATCTTTCTATAATTAACCCTACTCAGTTGCCATCTGATCAAGGATACTCAAGGCTTCCTGGGTAGCTCAGCTGGTAAAGAATCTGCCTGCAATGCAGGAGACTCCAGTTCCATTCCTGGGTTGGGAAGATCCCCTGGAGAAAGGATAGGCTACCCACTCCAGTATTCTTGGGCTTCCCTGGTGGCTCAGACGGTAAAGAATCTGCCTGCAATGTGGGAGACCTGGTTTGATCCCTGGGTTGGGAAGATCCCCTGGAGAAGGGCATGGCAACCCACTCCAGTGTTCTTGCTTGGAGAATCCACATGTACAGGAGAGCCTGGTGGGCTATGATTCATAGAGTCACAAAGAGTCTGACATGACTGAGTGACTAAGCACAGTTTAGCACCAGGATACTCATCATAAAAGGGGGAATTGGGAAAAGAAGCAGCACATGTCACATTTATGGTATAAGCATAATGAACCTTGGTTTTCATGTCCCATGTTCTATAGATTCATCTTTGTCATTTATCCTATAATCTTATCTCTTCTACTTACTATGAAATAACTCCAGTTTAGTAATACGTTTTTGGGCTTCCTGGGTGGTGCTAGTGGTAAAGAACCTGCCTGCTAATGCAGGAGACATAAGAGACTCGGGTTCAATCCCTGAGTCTGGAAGATCTCCTGAAGGAGGGCATGGAAACCCACTCCAGTACTCTTGCCTAGGGAATCCCATGGACAGAGGAGCCTGGCGGGCTACAGTCTAAATGGTTGATAAGAGTCGAACACGACTGAAGTGG
Source organism: Bos grunniens (assembly GCF_055505025.1). Lineage (NCBI taxonomy): Eukaryota > Metazoa > Chordata > Mammalia > Artiodactyla > Bovidae > Bos > Bos grunniens. The sequence continues at coordinate 14,196,139 of NC_141171.1, forward strand.
CTTAGCACACATGCACAGTTATACATTTTGCTGTGGATGAATTATTTTTGATGACCCAAAATCCAGTGTCTTCCTCTCATAAAGGATGAGGTTTCTGTGTGGTGGGCAGTATCTGAGATTTTCTCACTCTCCCAAACTCCTGGTTTTCCTACCCCTGTGTATTTCCCTGCCATTGAGTGTAAGATGGACATAAAGACCCACTTCCAACAACAAGAATGTGGAAGAAATGTTGGGAAGTCACTTCTGGGAAGAGAACAAAATAATCTGGCTCTCTTCTTGGTGCTTCTCTCTGGCATTCTTGGTGGCTTGCATTGATAAAACCCAACTGCCTCACCAGGAGGCCACATGTCAAAGAACTGAAGGAATTCTCTGGACAATATTCCATGAACAAGTGAATCCTACTGACAACCTCATGAGTGAGCTTGAGAGTGGACATCTGTTGGTCTAACTTTGTGATATCTGCAGCCTGACTGACATCTTGATTGCAACTTTCTGGGAGATCCACTGAAATATTTAAAGTATCAATGATTAAATTGTAAGTAAAGATAAATAGCTTTCTAATATGCCAATGTCAATAGAGAAAAAAACTTAAAACTGAAGACTCATTGATTTGGCGGTGGTTTAGTTGCTAAATCATGTCTGACTCTTGTGACCCCATGTGAAGATTCGTTAAAATTAGCCAAAAAAAGAGAAGCTATCCTTAGAGACGAATATTAACTGTGCAAATGGAAAGTATATCACATTCTTGGTATAGACCTAATGCTACATAGATTTCATGATTGATACTATTGATTTGTAGATATCACATTGAGTGGCTAAATTGAGGGAGAGGGAGTCTGAATTTAATTTAAGTACCTGCAAGTTAGAACCAATAAGTAAAAGTACAAGGTGAATTTCCTCCTGAGGAGAAGAGGGGCCCAGATCATTCCTAGGACATTCATTTTTCTCCTTTCCTGTTCTGTTAATATTATCAAGTCTCCAGAGATTGGGATAATGTGGACCAGCTTGCTAACAATGAGTTTTGAGCATTGAACCCTAAGGTCATACCATTGTAAATAATTGGCCAGTGCCTCTAGCTAATTAATTTGCCTGTTCTAATACTGTGAGTCCACTCCTGTGTCTCCATCCTTCATAGGAATCTGCATCACAAGGTCCAGCCTGAGTCTGTCTTCCTGCTCAACCTGAGGAGAGACCCTGAGACTTTATTACACACCAGGCAGGAGAAGGGCAGTGAGTCTGTGTTCCTTGGTCATGCTCCAGCAGAGATGCAGCCCAGCCCCGTAAGTACTCAGGGAGACAGTGATTGAAGGACGAACTATTCGGAGCATTATTCCCTCCACAAGAGGAACAAACATGATGTTTTATTTGGTAGAGAAATCTGGGGGGCACCTGATCTGCTCAGTTTTCAAATAGTGCACTTAAAATCTACATTCTAGGATCTGACTGGGCTGTGAGAACTCTCATTCAGAGTTCTGCTTCCACCACCACTGGTTCTGACTCTGGCTGGCATCCCTCCCACCAGAGCAGCTAATGGACTCAGTAACCTTCCCCTGAACACTTCAATTCATTATGAGAGTAGTGATGAGGATGAAGATGAGGACAAGGATGAAGAATGTGGTATCAACCGTAACATCATAATATCATAGATATCTGGCTCTGAAGTGTTTACAACCAGGAGAACAAGACTAACAGGTATATAAAAAGGTACTCAACATCAGTTAATATAGGAAACCCAGGTCCAAACCTAGATCAAAGATCACCTCATGACTGTCAGGATGGCTATTAAAAACAATAAAAAGAAAACAAATGCTGGTGAGGAAGTGGAGATAAGAACTGTTGTACATGGTTGGTAGGAATGAATATTGGTAACTTCATTAGAGAAAACAGAATGGATGTTCTTTAAAAATTTTTAAACTGCAACAAATTGAAATAGAACTAGAAACCAGCAACCCCACTTCAGAGTATTGGCTAAAGAAATAAAATCAGAACCTCAAAAGTGGATATTTGCATTCCCTTGTCTTTGCAATATTATTTGAAATAGTGAAAATATGGATACGTATCTGTTGACAGATGAATAGGTAAAGAAAATGAGACGTGTATATATAAACAATGGGATATTATCTAGCCACAGAAAGGAGAAAATCCTGCCATTTTTGACAACATGGATGGACCTGAACAATACTATGCCTATTAAATTATATATACCAGTCACAGAAAGTCAAATCCACTATGATCTCAGTTCTGTGTAGAAGCTAAGAAAATCAAACTCTTGTTGTGAGGATTGGTGGTAGAAAAAGTGAGGAAATGGTGGTCAAAATGTACAAACTTTTGTTACAAAATGAATAAGTTTGGGGATCTAATATGCAGCCTGGTAACTATAGCTAATAATTCTGGTTGTGTTCTTGAAATCTGCTAAGAGAGATCTGCTTAACTGTTACTACACACACACACACACACTCACAGAAGCTATGTGAGGTGCCACATACATTATTTAACTTGACTGTGGTAATCATTCCCAATGTGTATTGTATTAAATAATCATTTTGTACATCTTTTTTATGATCTCCATGTGGCACAATCCAAATATATGAAATTTTGTTAATCACTTCAGTAAACTGAAGAAAATAAAATCAGTGAAGTATTATTTTTCTGCCAGTAGAGTCCCCAAAGGTAAAGGGTCTCATCCATTGAACATTTAAATGAGATGGTATTGAAACAAGTAACCCTATTTAAGATATTCAGAAAAAAATTTCAAGAGGATTTCTTAAATTTCATTATTGTGTAATCTTTAGCAGTGCTGTGTACATGAACACCATCTTTGTAGTCAACAACACATTAGATCATGTACACTTAAACAATATTGATCGAGATTTGAAGTCCACCAAAGTCAAATATATGAAAAATATATATACTAAATGACTTTTAAAAAAAAACTCTGATACTTGAATAATCCCCTATTTCATAAAGGAGAGAGAAGACAGAAAAACAAAGGATGATAAAACTCTGAGTATCATGTAAAATGAGTTCTGATTATGAACATTCACCTTTAATTTAGAACAAGTGGGCTGTCTTTAACTGAGACCATGGATGTATTACCTCTAATATCCTTCCTCCCTTTCACTTTTCATGAAGCTTTATAATGAACATAGGAGACTATAGACAGAAGTGAATAACACAGAAGCCAACAGGAAACAATTCTAAGAATATGTCACACTGAGAAATATTGCTGAAGGAACTGGGATGTATAATCTGAGAAATGAATTGCTTGAGTCCAAAATATGGACACAGTACTGCATGACCATTTATGTATTTATATTTTTCCAGTCCTCTTTCCTTCTTCCAAAGGTGTCCAAGCTACACAGAACTGGAAATCTAACAAGTGTCTCAGAATTCTTCCTCCAGGGCCTCTCAGATGATCCAGAACTGCAGCCTTTGCTCTTTACCCTCTTCCTGTCCATGTACCTGGTCACCATGCTGGGGAACTTGCTCATCATCCTGGCCGTCACCTCTGACCCCCACCTCCACACCCCCATGTACTTCTTCCTCTCCAACCTCTCCTTGGCTGACATTGGCTTCATCTCCACCACGGTCCCCAAGATGATTGTGAACATCCAAACTCACGGCAGAGTCATCTCCTATGCAGGCTGCCTGACACAGATGTCTATTTTTATCCTTTTTGGATGTATGGATGGTATGCTGCTGTCTGTGATGTCCTATGACAGGTTTGTGGCCATCTGTCACCCACTGCACTACACGGTCATCATGAACCCACACCTCTGTTGCTTCTTAGTTTTGGTGTCTTTTTTTGGTAGCCTTATGGACTCCCAGGTACACAATCTGATTATGCTGCAACTTACCTGCTTTAAAGATGTAGAAATTTCTAATTTCTTCTGTGACCCTTCTCTGCTCCTCAAGCTTGCCTGTTCTGACATTTTCACCAAAAATATTGTCATATATTTTATTGGTGCCATTTTTGCTTTTCTCCCTTTCTCAGGAATCTTTTACTCTTACTATAAAATTCTTTCCTCCGTTTTGAGAGTCCGGTCATCAGGTGGGAGGTATAAAGCCTTATCCACCTGTGGCTCTCACCTGGCAGTTGTTTGCTTATTTTATGGAACAGGCCTTGGTGTGTACCTCAGCTCAGCCATCTCACAATCTCCCAGGAAGGATGCAGTAGCTTCAGTGGTGTACACTGTCATCACCCCCATGCTGAACCCCTTCATCTACAGCCTGAGGAACAGAGACTTCAAAAGGGCCTTTTGCAGGTTCCTCAACAAAACAATCTAACCTCCATTTGGAGTGTAGATTGGAAAATGTAGCAAAATTAACATCTAGATCTGAAAATTCTACCTCCCTCATGACATTAGTTGTAGCTCTTAGGGCCTTCTTGCCTCTCCTTGTTTTACACCTGAATATTGCTTCTTTGGATATGTTTTTGATGGGGCTGGGAGGGTCTTCTGGGATTCTACAGATGTCAGAACTACTGTGACTAAATCTTATTATACCCAAGGAGGAGTCTCTAGTTTATTATTATTATTATTATTGTTATTCATTATTGTGGTGACCCACACACTAGAAAGATGAACAACTCCATTTTTTACAGATTTAAATAATATTTTTTTCTCAAGCTGTTATCTATTTTCCAGCTAATTACTATGTTTTAAGTCTATGTATGCAGTCTATGTGTGAGGATACATGTCATGGCTTCTCAGCCTTGGCTTTTAACAAAATAATCTGAGGGGGGGGGTGCTTACAAATACTGACTATTTTGCAACATTGTAATTCAACTATCCTACACTAAAATAAATTTTAAGAAAGACTGTCAACTGAGACTCACTGCAAAAGAGTCTATTTATTCTATTCTTATTTATTTATTTTTAAATGTATTACTTATTTCAAAGGAGGATAAATACTTCACAATGTTAGACTTAGGTTGTCCTGAACTAAGGATTTTTTAAAATTACTTATTTTTGTTTCTTTTTGGTCATAACTTGCAGCTTGTGGGGTCTTAATTCCAAGACCAGGGATTGAATTCATGCCTCCTGCATTCAAAGGCAGAATCTAAGCCTCTGGAGCACCAGGGAAGTCCCAGCATGAGGATTTTTAAACACACTGAGGCTGGTTCTACCATGTAGCCAAGGTTGAGAACTTCTGATCTAAGTCAGATCTTTCAGTCAAATGTGACCTTTATGTCATGAGTCCTAACTGCTCTTGGACAAATGTCCCAGATCCTAAAGAGATCTGAGCTCATGGGGGAAGATATAAAGAGCCTGCTGTAGTAATAGGCAACGTGCCTATGTGCATATTCAGTCGGTAAGTTGCACCTGACTCTTTAGTGATCCCGTGGACTGTAGCCTGCCAGGCTATTCTGTCCATGATATTTTTCAGGCAAGAATACTGGAGTTGCCCTTTCCTTCTCCAGGGGATCTTCCCAACCCAAGGATGGAACCCACATCTTCTGAATTGGAAGGCAGATTCTTTACCACTGCACAACTTGAGAAGCCAAACAGGCAACGTGGTTTCCCCACTATTGTTGATAATGATTCCTCACATATAGCCTCTCTACACCATAGAGTTTGGTCTCTATGGCTTATGTGCTGTTTATGAAGTTATTATCTCTGCTCCAAACTCATACTTGTATACGTTGCTTTGGAGTGTGACTCTGGAAATAACCGCTCTATTTTCTGTCTTGTGTTCATCTTACATACATTCCATAGTGGTCAGTAAAATTCTCTTTGCCCTAAACGCTCAACTGTTCCTTTCATATTCCTCAAGCCCTTGGTGGAGAACAATCTTTCTTCACCCATGAATGCTATGTTATTGCTTTGTTCTTTTTTTGCCTCGGAGAAGGCAATGGCACCCCACTCCAGTACTCTTGCCTGGAAAATCCCATGGACGGAGGGCCTGGTGAGCTGTAGTCCATGGGGTCGCTAAGAGTCAGACACGACTGAGTGACTTCACTTTCAATTTTCACTTTCATCCATTGGAGAAGGAAATGGCAACCCACTCCAGTGTTCTTGCCTGGAGAATCCCAGGGATGGGGGAGCCTCGTGGGCTGCCGTCTATGGGGTCGCACAGAGTCAGACATGACTGAAGCGACTTAGCAGCAGCAGCAGCAGTCTTTCAGTATCTTTTAAATCAACTACCAGCTTCAGTTCTGTTTAGTTCAGTTACTCAGTCATGTCTGACTCTTTGCAACCCCATGGACTGCAGCACGCCAGGATTCCCTGCCCATCACCAACATCCAGAGTTTGCTCAAACTCATGTCCATCAAGTCAGTGATGCCATCCAACCATCTCATCCTCTGCCATCCCCTTCTCCTCCTGCCTTCAATCTTTCCCAGCATCAGGGTCTTTTTCAATAAGTCAGTTCTTCACATCAGGTGGCCAAGTATTGGAGTTACAGCTTCAGCATCAATCCTTCCAATGAATAGTTAAGACTGATTTCCTTTAGGATTGACTGGTTTGATACCCTTGCTGTCCAAGGGACTCTCAAGAATCTTCTCCAACACCACATTTGGCATTGAAACATGTATAATACCATATAAGGAACGAATCACCAGTCCAGGTTCGATGCATGATACAGGATGCTTGGGGCTGGTGCACTGGGATGACCCAGAGGGATGGTACAGGGAGGGAGGTAGGAGGGGGTTGAGGATTGGGAACACGTGTACACCCATGGTGGATTCATGTTGATGTATGGCAAAACCAACACAATATTGTAAAGTAATTAGCCTCCAATTAAAATAAATAAATTTAAATTTAAAAAATAAAATAAAAGGGCTATATTTGATGGGGGAAAAAAAAGCATCAATTCTTTGGCACTCAGCTTTCTTTATGATCAAACTCTCACATCCATATATGGCTACTGGAAAAACCATAGCTTTTGGACTATATGGACCTTTGTCAGCAAAGTATGTCTCTACTTTTTAATATTCTGTCTAGGTTTGTCACAGCTTTTCTTTCAAAGAGCAAGCATCTTTTAATTTCATGGCTGCAGTCACCATCTGCAGTGATTTTGGAGTCCAATAAAATAAAGCCTATCACTGTTTCCATTGTTTCCCCATCTATTTGCCATGAAGTGATGGGACGAGATGCCATGATCTTCGTTTTTTGAATGTTGAGTTTTAAGCCAGCCTCTTCACTCTCCTTTGTCATTTTCATCAAGAGGCTCTTTAGTTCCTCTTCACTTTCTGCTCTAAGAGCAGTGTCATTTGTATATCTGAGGTTATTGATACACCTCTCAGCAATCTTGATTCCAGCTTGTGCTTCATCCAGCCCAGCATTTCACATGGTATACTCTGCATAGAACTTAAATAAGCTGGGTGGCAATATACAGCCTTAACATACTCCTTTCCCAATTTGAAACCTGTCCGTTGTTCCATGTCCAGTTCTAACTCTTGCTTCTTGATCTGCATACAGATTTCTCAGGAGGCAGGTCAGGTGTCTAGTATCCCCATCTGTCTAAGAATTTTCCACAGTTTGTTATCATCCACACAGTCAAAAGCTTTGGCATAGTCAATAAAGGAGTAGTAGATGTTTTTCTGGAACACTTTTGCTTTTATGATGGTCCAACAGATGTTGGCAATTTGATCTCTGGTTCCTCTGCCTTTTCTAAAACCAGCTTGAACATCTGGAAGTTCGCAGTTCACGTACTGCTGAAGCCTGGCTTGGAGAATTTTGAGCATTCCTTTACTAGCGTGTGAGATGAGTGCAATTGTGCAGTAGCTTGAGCATTCTTTGGCATTGCCTTTCTTTGGGATTGAAATGAAAACTGACTTTTTCCAGTCCTGTGGCCACTGCTGAGTTTTCCAGCATATTGAGTGCAGCACTTTCATGGCATCATCTTTTAGGATTTGAAATAGCTCAACTGGAATTTCATCACCTCCACTAGCTTTGTTCATAGTGAACTCCCAGTTTAAGTTGTCTTAATTAAAATGACTAGTTTCTCCTTTCTTGGCTGAATCTCAGCTAATACTGTAGCAAGAGACATAAATGTACGCTGTGCTGCTGCTGCTGCTAAGTCACTTCAGCCGTGTCCGACTCTGTGCAACCCCACAGATGGCAGCCCACCAGGCTGCCCCGTCCCTGGGATTCTCCAGGCAAGAACACTGGAGTGGGTTGCCATTTCCTTCTCCAATGCACGACAGTGAAAAGTGAAAGTGAAGTCGCTCAGTCGTGTCCAACCCTCAGCAACCCCATGGACTGCAGCTTACCAGGCTCCTCCGTCCATGGGATTTTCCAGGCAAGAGTACTGGAGTGGGGTGCCATTGCCTTCTCCGAAATATGCTGTGAGGTACCTCCAATTGGAAGATTGCAAAATGTGCCCAGGGAATAAAGCGTATGTCAAGGGTATGTCTTAGTTTAGAATATGCACCTGAAAAATAGGCAGTTATGTCCTAGTCCAGTTGCTGTGTGTCTCTAACGATGCCTGAGGTACATTGTCACCCAAGTTTTCGCACTTAATTTATTTCTTTTCACATAATTTTAGGATTGCAAAGAACTGTATTGTCAACAAAGAGGAGATTTTCCCCTTTACTAGAAATAGCCTGATTAGGACTTCATTACTATGTTTTCCTGTCTTCTGTCACAGTAACTACATCCTAGGGTTCCTATTGTGTTCTACAAGATTAGTATCCATCGCGTCTCAGATGTGTCACACCTGGTTTTTGTGGTAGTAATCTTGGCCATCTGAAAGCTATGCAAAACTAGTTTAATTTATTTTGCATTTTGCCACTTAGGAAAATCACTAACTCTATTGTTGAGAAACTTTTATATTAAAGAAAAGAAAACACTTGACACATACTAAATTTTAATTAGTTTGGAGAAAGAGATATCACCCAGTAAAATTCATGAAAATTACTTGAATGCTATATCTGCATATCCATTTAGGCAAACCTAAGTGATAGTGAAATAATATTGGAAAGAGGCAAAGGATTGTTGCTTTTGTGTGTGTGTGTGGTTGGGTAGTTTGATTTCCAGTTCATGTTCTGTTAAATTTACACCGCCTATTTTCTTCTTTGTTTGTTTGTTTGTTTTTTGTTTTTTTGTTTTTGAATTTATATTTCTTTTTTTTTAATTTTATTTTATTTTTAAACTTTACATAATTATATTAGTTTTGCCAAATATCAAAATGAATCTGCCACAAATAGCATGCATGCATGCTAAGTCTCCTCAGTTGTGTCTGGATCTTTGCAACCCCATGGACTGTAGCCCACCAAGCTCCTCTGTCCATGGGATTTTCCAGGCAAGAATACTGAAGTGGGTTGTCATGCCCTTCTCCAGGGGATCTTCCTCACCCAGAGATCGAACCCACATCTCTTATGTCTCCTATTTTGGCAGGCAGGTTATTTACCACCAGAGCCTCAGAAGCCCCATTTTCTTATTAAATCGTATTAAATTCTCACAGCAAAAGGAAATTTTAAGCCCAGAGTTATTATAATAGAAAGCACACACCTGGACACTAAACCTAGATGTTCTGCAACATTCATGAAATATTTTTTCACAATATACACAATTGGTCAAAGGCGAGAAAATACATTCTGTTTCTATGAGACCAATAATTTATATTCCATATATAACAGATATAATACATTGTATGTCTTTCACAGTATGACTTATTTGTTACCATGATGCCCTCAAATTCCACCCATATTGTACCAAGTGACAGGCTTTGCTTCTTTCTCATAACTGAATAATATTCCGTTGTATGTACTGAATGTATATCACATTTTCTTTATCCCTTATTCATCCATGGACACTAGGCTGGTTTCATCTTTTGCTCTTGTGACTGATGCTGGAATGAACACGGCCATGCAGTCATCTCTTTGATAGAGTTATGTCATGTCCTATGGACACACCCAGAAGTGGGACCATTGTAGCATATGGCAATTCTATTTAACATTTTTTAGGAACCTCCACACTATTATCCATAGTGCTTATACAATCCCATCAGCAGTGCATGAGGATTCCGTTTTCTACACATTTTTGCCAGCATTTGTTACTTCTTGTCTTTTTAATAATAAGCAGTCTAACAGGTGTGAGGTGGAGATTTGTCTTCCTACTGTTGGACCTCAGGCTGTGGTATCCAATATACGGTGTAAATCTCTCATCCTTACTTCTCATAGAAGTTAACCTAGCCCATTGTACTCCCTCCTCTTCTGTGTCCCCTCCTGAGGGCATCAAGTCACTCTCTTTTCCTACCCAATTTCATGTGGATCATTCTGTCTTCTTTTAATTTTTCTTTAAAAATTATTGAAGTATAGTTGATTTATAATGTTGTGCAAATCTCTGCTGTACAGCAAAGTGACTCAGTTATACACACATACACATTCCTTTCTAAATTTTTTAACATGTGGTTCACTCTTTACAGTCTTGGTAAAAGAGTCTTTCTGACAGCTTCCAGTTGTTTTCAGTGAGAATGACTCCCCATGTAGATGAATTTGTGTTGTTTTCCTGCAGGGAGCTGATCTCAGTGTCCTCTTATTCCCCCATCTTCACCTCCTCCTAGCAATGTATTTAAATTTATGCATGTGTGCGTGTGCTCAGTCATGTCTGACTATTTGCGACCCCTTGAACTGTAGCCCACCATGCTCCCCTATCCATGGGATTCTCCAGGCAAGAATACTGGAGTGGGTTGCCATTTCCTACTCCAAAATTCATGTGAGCATCTTGCAACTCACGTGTTGCCTCATATTACAATCTGTGACTGTGCGTGTGATACAAAACGTATTTTCAACTTCCTCATCTGCAGGAGAGTTTCAACAAAATTTCTTAACTGAGAGAGTGGTCGAGATGAGGCAATCACAAGTACTTATCAGAACAGTGTTTGGACACAGTAGTGGATCAAGAAGTGTACACTATCATATTCACCTTGTTAATAGGCCAGTATGGTGTTTCAGCTAAAAGGTTTTTCAGGTAGTATATTTCATCTGAAGCGTCAGCTCCTGGAAGTCATTAGCTTGTGAACCAGCAAAAAACAAACAAATTCCTATGCTTTCCAAAGTACTCTAGTTTAAAAGATGGCCTTGGAGAGAGTAGCATGGAAGCAGATACACTACCATATGCAATATAGATCCCTAATGGAAATGTGCTGTATGACTCAGGGAACTCAAACTGGGGCCCTATAACAACCTAGAGGGGTGGAAAAGGATGGGAGGTGGGATGGAGGTTCACAATGGGCGGGATATATGTACACCTATGGCTAATTCAAGTAGATGTACAGCAGAAATCAAAACAATATTGTAAAGCAATCATCAAGCAATTAAAAATAAATAAATATAATTAATTTTAAAAAGATGGGCTTCCCTAATGGTTCAGTGATAAGAAATTCGCCTGCCAATGCAGGAGACAAAGGTTTGATTTCTGGGTTGAGAAGATCCCCTGGAGAAGGGAATGGCAACCCACTCCAGTATTCTTGCCCTGGAAATCCTACGGAAAGCCCATGGTGTTGCAGAGTTGGACATGACTTAGTGATTAAACAACAATAACCACAAATTGTTTAAATGCCCCATCACCCAGTCTCTTCCTCTCATATCCACCTGTGCATATCTGCTCTGTGCTCTCTCTTAAAAATACCCTGTCACTTATTCACATACAGTTAAATAACATTCTTCTCTCCATATCCAATTTGACTTGGTTTAAAGTTTTTTCATATCACTTAATGACAAATCAACCTCTGCATTCATCAGGAAAGCACTCTCTGTCAGGAAGACTGCATGGACAGGACTGAAAAGGTTACATCCCACCACTCTCCACACACATCCCACTTTATCCACTAGCAAAAGTGTGTAAGCCAAATCCACATTTTATTAAAGTCTTCAAGAGCTGAGACCACAAGGAAACCAAGGGAAAACATACCCAGGTTTGAGTGGATATCATTTGAATTAGCAGAAATCAGAAACATGTGGAACATGTCATGTGGAAACTTGTTACATCTGTTCATGGAGCAGCTACAGGTTGTCCTGATGCTGATGGAGGGGGCTCTCCTAGTATATCATAAACCAGCAGTCTACTTGAAACTGCATGACCTGAAACTGTAGAGTGGGGTCTGCAGAAGTACCCAGTGGAGAGGAAGGTCAACCCATTTCTAGTTTGTTTCCAGGGAATTTTTGCTGAGATCATGTTGGTGCCGTGAATCTAGGAATATGGTGTAAAGCAGATGGGCAAGACATGACTATTGAAGGGTTTGGAGCACAAAGTCCTTATAGAGGATGAGGTCTGTGTGGTGAGCAGGACCTGAGATGCTTTCACTGATCTCAACTCCTGGTTTTCATTCCATTGTGTATTTCCTCCCATCAACTGTGAGCTATAGTAAGGAGATGAAAGTACGTTATCTGTAGAGACAATTATTAACTCTGAAAATGGAAAGTGTATCACATCATTGGTTTAGATCTCTTGCCACATAGATTTCATGATTGATACAATGGATTTGCAGCTATCAAAACCACACTTTGAGTGGCAAAATTGAGGGGAAAAGTGTATAATTTTATGTTATGATCCTGCAACTTTGAAGTAAGGAACAAGAGTACATGGAATTACCTCCTGAGAAGAGGGAACCAGACCTTTCCAAGGACATTCACTCTTCTCCTTTTCCTGTTCTGTTAATATTAACAAGTCCCCAGAGATGAGGACAACATGGACCTAATGATGAGCTAATGATGAGCTTTGGGCATTGAGCTCTAAGGTCATACTATTGTAAATAATTGGCCAGTGCCTAGAGCTCTTTAGTTTGCCAGTTTTGATACCGTGAATCCACACCTATGTGTCCATCCTTTATAGAAATATGCATCAGAAGGTCCAGTCTGAGTCTGTCTCCCTGCTCAACCTGAGGAGTGACTCTGAAACTTCATCATACACGAGGCAGGAGAGGGGCAGTGAGTCTGTGCTCCTTGGTCATGCTCCAGCAGAGATGCAGCCCAGCCCAGTAAGTGCTAGGGAGAAAAGGATGGTGAAGGGAATGTTGGGAGCAATCTATGCAGGTTTGGAATAAAGCACTTTGAAGTTCATATTCTTAGTTCTGGTTGAGATGTGAGAACTCTCATTCAGAGATCTGCTTTAACCCTCAATGGCCTGGTTCTGGCTGGCATCCCTCCCACTAGAGAAGCAAGTGCACCTCTGTAAACTTTCCCCTTGTTCATTTGTGGTTCAGCCACTCAGTTGTGTCTGACTCTTTGCAACCCTGTGGACTGCAGCACGCCAGGCTTCCCTGTCCTTCACCATCTCCCAGACTTTGCTCAAACTCATGTCCATTAAGTCGATGATGCCATCCAACCAACTCATCCTCTGTCCCCCTTCCCACTAACACTTCAGTTCATTACAGGATCAGTGATGGGGATGAGGACGAGCATGATGAGGATGACATGAACCATACCGTCCTGTCCTGTTATTGAAGGCTTCCTAGGTGTGGGGCTCTGAAGTATAAGTTTTATATTTCCTTCTTGAGTATATCTGCATAATTTCTCTCCAATTATGTGTACACACATTACTATTATTTGAATAAGAGGAAAGAAGCGAAATATTTTATGTAACATGTACCAGTTCATGGGGCTTTCCTGGTGGCTCAGTGGTAAAAGGATCTGCCTGCCAATGCAGGAGGCTCAGGTTCAAGTCCTGGGTCATGAAGATCCCCTGAAGAAGGAAATGGCAACTGACTCCAGTGTTCATGCCTGGGAAATCACATGGACAGAGGAGGCTAGCAGGCTACAGTCCTTGGTGTCACAAAGAGTCAGACACAACTTAGGGACTAAACAACAGCAACCACATCATGTGTTAAAGAATGATAAAATCATGTTTGAAGTCAGTCATTTTGGACAGACTGATTCCAGATGCAAGGTATGTGGACAATACCTATGCCACCCCAAACCATCATGTCATTCACTTCCTGGTCAGTCCTGGCAGAGACTCTCTGCTCCCTGCTCACTGTTACAAGAACACTTGTACTTGGTTGGTGGGAATGAATAATGATACAGCCATTACAGAAAACAGAATGGAGGTTCCTTTAAAAAGTTAAAAGCTGCAACTAATTGAAATAGAACTACCATAGGATCTAGCAACCCATTTCAGGGTAGGTGCCAAAGAAATGAAATCAGAACCTCTAAGAGATATTTGCATTCCCTTGTAATCATCGTATTACTTGAATAGTGAAAATGTGTCTATTGAAGATGAATAGGTAAAAGATGTTGGGTGTATATATAAACAATGGGATATTACTCATCCATAAAAAGAAGGACATCCTGCGATTTCTGACAACATGGAATGACCTGGAGAATATTATGCCTATTTTTTTAATTCATTTACTATAATTAGAGGATAATTACTTTACAATGTTGTGATGGTTTTTGCCAAACATCACCATGAGTCAAAATTTCAAGAGAGTTCTTAAATTTTATTATCATTGACAGATAATTAATAAAGGACAAAAATGGTATGGACCTAACAGAAGCAGAAAATATAAGATGAGGTGGCAAGAAAACACAGGACTATACAAAAAAGATCTTCATGACCCAGATAATCAGATAATCACCCAGATAATCACCCAAATAATCATGACCCAGATAATCTTCATGACCCAGATGATATAATCACTCATCTAGAGCCAGACATCCTGAAATGTGAAGTCAAATGGGCCTTAGGAAGCATCACTACAAAGCTAGTAGAAGTGATGGAATTCCAATTGAGCTATTTCAAATCCTAAAAGATGATGCTGTGAAAGCACTGTACTCAATATGCCAGCAAATTTGGAAAACTCAGCAGTGGCCACAGGACTGGAAAAGGTCAGTTTTCATTCCAATCCCAAAGAAAGGCAATGACAAAGAAAACTCAAACTACTGCACAGTTGCACTCATCTCACGCTGGCAAAATAATGCTCAAAATTCTCCAAACCAGGCTTCAACAGTACATGAACCGTGAACTTCCAGATGTTCAAGCTGGACTTAGAAAAGGCAGAAGAACCAGAGATCAAATTGCCAACATCCGCTGGATCATGGAAAAAGCAAGAGAGTTCCAGAAAAATATCTACTTCTGCTTTGTTGACTACACCAAAGCCTTTGACTGTGTGGATGACAACAAACTGTGGGAAATTCTTCAAGAGATGGGAATACCAGACCACCTGACCTTCCTCTTGAGAAACCTGTATGCAGGCCAGGAAGAAACAGTTAGAACTGGACTCGGAACAATAGACTGGTTCCAAATAGGAAAAGGAGTACGTTAAGGCTGTATATTATCACCCTACTTATTTAACTTCCATGCAGAGTACATCATGAGAAACGCTGGGCTGGATGAAGCACAAACTGGAATCAAGATTGCTGGGAGAAATATCAATAAGCTCAGATATGCAGATGACACCACCCTTATGGCAGAAAGTGAAGAAGAACTAAAGAGCCTCTTGATGAAAGTGAAAGAGGAGAGTGAAAAAGTGGGCTTAAAACTCAACATTCAGAAAACAAAGATCATGGCATCCAGTCCCATGACTTCATGGCAAATAGATGGGGAAACAATTGAAACTGTGACACACTTTATTTGGGGGGGCTCCAAAATCACTGCAGATAGTGACTGCAGCCATGAAATTAAAAGATGCTTGCTCCTTGGAAGAAAAGCTAAGACCAACCTAGACAGCATATTCAAAAGCAGAGACATTACTTTGCCAACAAAGGTCCGTCTAGTCAAGGCTGTGGTTTTTCCAGTAGTCATGTATGGATGTGAGAGTTGGACTATCAAGCAAGCTAATTGCCAAAGAATTGATGCTTTTGAACTGTGGTGTTGAAGAAGACTCTTGAGAGTCCCCTGGACTCCAAGGAGATCCAACCAGTCCATCCTAAAGGAGATCAGTCCTGAGTGTTCATTGGAAGAACTGATGCTGAAGCTGAAACTCCAAAACTTTGACCATGTGATGCAAAGAGATGACTCATTAGAAAAGACCCTGATGCTAGGAAAGACTGAAGGTGGAAGAAGAAGGAGACGACAGAGGATGAGATGGTTGGATGGAATCACCAACTCAATGGACATGGGTCTGAGTAAACTCCAGGAGTTGGTGATGGACAGGGAGGCCTGGCACGCTGCAGTCCATGGGGTTGCAAAGAGTTGGACACGACTGAACTGAACTGTATAGCATAGGGAACTCATTCTGTGAGACTAATTTGGGAAAAACCTAAAAAACAGTGGATATGTATGATGTATAACTGATTCACTTTCTTGTACATCTGAAACTAACATACCAGTAAATCAACTGTATTCCAATAAATTTTTAAATAAGGTTTTCTAATATGGCAATGTAATTCCATTAGAGAAAAACTCAGAAACAAAGACTCATTCAAATTAGAGATAAAAATGTAAATCTTCATGATATAAAATGTCATTCTAAGCAAGGAGTAAGGCAATGAAAACAAGAATTTATACCTAGAGGCAACTAACTGAGAAAATGGAAAGTATATCACATCCTGGTAAAAAGTCCTAATATGCCTAGATTTCATGATAAATAAAGAGACTTACAAATATCAAAATCACACGTTGTGTGATTAAATTGAGAAAAAAGTCTGAATTTTATGTTATCCTCCTGCAACTTGGAGGTAAGACGTAAAGAGGAGAGGTGAACAACCACCTGAGGAGAGGCGGGACATTCCCAGGACATTCACTTTTCTCCTTTTCCTTTCTGTTAGGATTAACAAGTCTCTAGAGATTGGGATAACATGGACCAACTGACTAATGATGAGCTTTGGGCATTGAGCCCTAAGGTCATACCATTAAAAATAATTGGCTAGTGCTTCCAGCTGTTTAGTTTGCCTGTTCTAATATTGTGAATCCACACCTATGTCTCCATCCTTTGTAGGAACCTGCATCAGAAGGTTCAGTCTGAGTGTGTCTTCCTGCCCATCCTGAGGAAGGACCCTGAGACTTCATCACACACCAGGCAGGAGAGGGGCAGTAAGTCTTTTCTCCCTGGTCATGCTCCAGCAGAAATGCAGCCTAGCCCAGTAAGTGCAGAGGGAGACAGTGGTTGACACCAGGACTATTCAGCATTATTTCCTCCTCAAGAGCAACAAACATGATAGTTTTCATAGAAAGGTAGAAAAGCACCCATCTATGTGGTTTGGGAATAATGACTTTTGAAATTTATGTATTTGGTTCTGGTTGGCATATGAGAACTCTCATTCAGAGTTCTGCATACGCCTTACTGGTTCTGGTTCTGGCTGGCATCCTTCCCATCAGAGCACCAAATGGGTCTCTGTAAACTTTCTTTCACACATTTAAAGAAAATGAAATGGTGATGAATAGATGATGAAAATGAGGAGGATAAAACTAATCATAACATCATGTACTGTTATTCAAGGCTTCCTAAGTATCAGGCTCTGAGGTACGTTTTATGTCTCTTGCTTGATTCTGTCTGCATAATCTCCCCCAAATTATTAGTGCACATATTATTATTATTTTAATAAGAGGAAAGAAGCAGGGCATTTTACGTCATATCTACCAGTTCATGTTAAAGTGTTAAAGCCAAGTCTGAATCCTGTCAGTCTGGGCAGACTGACTCCAGACACAGAGCATCAGGGCAGTCTTCCCCTTTTCACCCAAACAGTCCTGTCACTTCCTGGCAGAGACTCCCTGCTTACTGTGCCCTTCCCCTTGGAGTTGTCTGGAGGGCACAGTGTTGGGCAGGTATCACTTGCCACATATACTATAGGAAGAATGTCTGAGATCACAGATGAAGCCATAGAAATAACTGGCACCTGATACTTCAGGGTAGATCTCTGTTTATGCTGTTCTTTGACTTCACTTCACCTGTCCACTTTCTCCTCTATAGTTAGAATGAGCTAAGTCAATCATGAAGGAGACACAAAATCAGTCTTGGGGTCCAGTCCTATTAAGGAAAATGAAAACATTTAAAATAATATACTCGAGATGTACCCATAGTTATACCTCTCTACCTCTGCTGAAAACTTTCAGAAAGTCTATAAACAATGAAATTTAGGGCATGGGACTCAGAGAAGAAAAACATTTAGTTTTGAATCCTGTTTGCTTCACTCATTCTTAAGTGTATTGTGGGGTAATTTCTTAGAATCTTTGAGATTTAGGATTATCCACTGACGGATTCCTCACTAATACAGAACCTGTGGATTGGGACTAAGCAAATAGGCTCACCCTCGATGCAATAACTATGTGATGGATGCACAAAGAAATGGAAAAATACATATGTGATTTTGTTACTAATAATGATAAGGTTATTTGTCATATCATCAGGTTTAAATATCTCTAGATCTGATGTTGTGGTTTCCTTACATCCCTGACAGTACATTTTTTTTTTTTCTACAAGTACATTCTTCCTAGACTAAAAGAAGTGAGTGAGGCTCATTTATTTCTGATTCCCCAAAACCTATATCTTGTTGGCGCAGGGGAGACACCAAGGATAAAAATACTCAGTTAAGTGTTGAATAAACTCTTCTTTTTTTCATAGAAACAACATGTGAGCAATATGGTCCACACGGTGGACCATTTATGTCAGTGTTTTCATCCTTTTCAGAAAGTCCCACAGGACCAGAGAAAAGTTAAAACACTGGTTATTTCTGTCTATTTCATGGACTTTCTTTGAGACTTGTTATTTTCCATTTAATAGCATCTGCAGCATTCAACAGAGAAGGCAATAGCACCCCACTCCAGTACTCTTGCCTAGAAAATCCCATGGACAGCGGAGCCTGGTAGGCTGCAGTCCATGGGGTCACCAAGAGTCGGACACGACTGAGCGACTTCACTTTCACTTTTCACTTTCATGCATTGGAGAAGGAAATGGCAACCCACTCCAGTGTTCTTGCCCGGAGAACCCCAGGGACAGGGGAACCTGATTGGCTGCCATCTGTGGGGTTGCACAAAGTCAGACACGACTGAAGCAACTTAGCAGCAGCAGCAGCATTCAATCATTGAGAAGTCATTGAAGAAATTTTGATGAATATGGGGAGAAAAGAGTTTAAAAAGAAGAGAACATGCACATTTTAATTCATGTGCCTAGCCATATTTTAGGATTTGATGTTATCTGTGCTCCACCTCTGAGATAAGAAAGCCTTTGATCTCTCTGCCATAATAAACACGCATGTCTACTAAGTCACTTCAGTTGTGTCCAGCTATTTGCAACTCCATGGACTGTCGCCCACCAGGCCCCTCTGTCAATGGAGTTTTCCAGGCAAGTATACTGGAGTGGGTTGTCAAGCCCTCATCCAGGGAATCTTTCTGACCCAGGAACTGAACCTGCATCTCTTATGTCTCTTGCATTGGCAGGCAGGATTTTTACCACTAGCGCCTCCTGGGAAGCCCTATTAATAAACACATTATCCCAATAATGATTAAAATTCCTTATACAAATTACCAAATATTTATTAAGTTTCCAATTTCCCTCTGGTGCTACATGTATTCTAGAGTGGGTGTTAGATCTTCATGTCCAAGAAGAGAAGCACAGAGACCTTGAGATAATTGCACATATTTCACTTACAAGAATGAAAGACCCAGGACTCAATCACTGATTTGCTTTTTCCTGCACCAGCTCTCAGTCATCTCCACTGTAGCTAATGTGTTTCTTTTCAAACCTACTTGGCTCCCATAGGTGAAAGGAAGGTAGGTAGTTAGTTCATCCTCTTTTGGTTCAGTGAGAATCTGTGAATCATGGGACTGAGGTTGCAGTTTACAGAGGTCATAATGGCACTAACATGGATGACTATAAAGTTTTCAATGAATAGTCATGCAAATTGCAGTCTAGCTTTGAAATTTAAGGTTGAGAAGATTTCCTATACAAGGTGAAAATGGCATGGATGCAGTTGACAGAATATTATTTTTGCACTAAAATGAGTACAGGGAATTATCTTCCCTGGTGGCTCAGACAACAAAGAATATACCTGTGATGCAGGAAGCCCAAGTTTGATCCCTGGGTTGGGAAGATCCCCTGCAGAAGGAAGTGGCAACCCACTCCAGTATTCTTACCCAGAGAATCCCATGGACAGAGGAACCTGGTGGGCTCCAGTCCATGGGGTCACATAGAGTCGGACACAACTGAGCACGCACATACCAAACTGGTTATGCACCCACTGTGAGAACTTAACTAATTACCACTCACATGTTATGAACTAATTTCCATTTGTCTGAAACAGAGAAAGGTACAAGAGTTTTCATGGGATTGTTGTAAGCAGAAACTGATATAAATAAAAATAATATATGTAATGTAAACTAAATATTTAATATATAAAATATATCAAATTATATATTACTGCACTTAAATGTGTTAAATTTGTTAAAGTGAGATTAATTTATATAAACATAAATTTACCAACTGAAGAAAATGGTGTCTTTCCTTATGTAATATTGTGTCAGGAAATTGTTTGATGTAGTTGTATGTAGAGACTTAACCAAATTGGTGTGGTAACAAAGTGCATTCAGAGGCAATATGGATATTATTTTATTTAGGGAAGATTTTTTAAAAGCTGGTTGTATGTGTGTTAGTCGCTCCATCTTGTCCAACTCTTTGCGACCCCATGGACTGTAGTCCATAAGGCTCCTCTATCCATGGGATTCTCCAGGCAAGAATACTGGAGTGGGTTGCCATCTCCTTCTCCAGGGGATCTTCTGACCCAGAGATTGAACCCAGGTCTCCTGCATTGCAGGCGGATGCTTTACTGTCTGAGCTACTACAGAAACCCTAAAAGCTGATTATGGATATGTAAACGAATATTGACAGTATGAAAACATTTACAAGAAAACACATATGTCAAGTTCATCACACTGGTTGTTTTGGGGATGTGTATGCAAGGAAGTGAGATTGAACTGAGGTTCCAAGAGAAGTTAAATTTATCATAAATCTTATCATTAATGTATCAAATTTCTATGATATGTGGGATCTGAAGAAATATTATTAAATGTTTATGTTTTAAGAATAAGTGTGGTATTCATGACAGTATTAATCATAATATTCATGGAGATTTTTCTATGTGTTGGGCAATATTCATTCTAAGGCGGTGCTGATCAAGCCCTGGTTCATAGAAGGGAGACCAAGACACTCACCCATAGAGACCCTGAAATTGGTTCTAGGCTGAGGTCAGGGTAACTAAGCATTTTCAAATACGCACATGTAAGTAACTGATGAAATGGAACTGAAAATCACTGGTCTAATCAATATAAATAATTTTTTAAAACTTTCTTGCAATGGTCCTATTGTAGGTTCAATTACCATCACAATTTCATAGATAAGGAAACTGCTCAGATGTGTTTGCATTATTCTATTTAAATCTTTTTCACAACACATTCCCTTGTCATTGCAATATTTTTTGAAATAGAATATGGATATATGTCTATTGACAGATGAAAAGTAAAGAAAATGTGAAGTGTATATAAACAATGGGATATTACTCAGCCATGAGGGGAGGTATAGTTAGAGAGGAATCAACATGAACCCTCTGTTATATTTTTTTGTTCTGTGTTACATTTATGTTTTTAATTAATTTACTTATTTTAATGAAAGATAATTAAAATATTGTGATGGTTTTTGCCATACATCGACATGAATCGGCCAAAGGTACACATGTACAACCAACAAGGACTTTTTATATAGCACAGGGAACTCTGCTCAATGTTATGTGGTAGTGTGAAGGCAAGGGGATTTTGAGGGAGAATGGGTACATTTATATGTATGGCTGAATTCCTTTGCTGTCTGCCTGAAACTATCACAACATTGTTAACTGACTACACCCCAATATAAAATAAGAAATTTTTTAAAAGAGCTGTAGTTGTGAAGACTAGTGTTGGAGAAGGTAGAGAAATGTTGGTCAAAGGATATAAACTTTTGCTATAAAATGAATACATTCTGGGGACCTAATATGCAGTCTGATGACTATAGCTAATAATTTTGTACTGTGTTCCTGAAACCTACTATGAGAGGTTTGTTTAATTTATACCACATACACACAAGCACAAATAGAAGCTATGTAAGGTGACATATACATTAATTAATTTGATTTTGGTAATCACAGTTTGTATTGTAGTAAATCATCATTTTGTACATTTTTTCAAAACCTTCATGTGACAAAACCCAAATATAAGCAATTTTGTCAATCACTTCAATAAGCTAGAAAAAAAGAAAAACAATAAAGGAGTATTAGTTCACCAGCAAAGAATGGACTCCAAAAAATGTAAAGTGGTCTCACACATTAGACATTTAACTGAGTTGATATGGAAACAAATAACACTGTATATGATTAAAAAAATTTCAAGAACGTTTCTAAAATTTCATTATCATTTAATCATTGACAATGCTCTGTATGCTAATGCCATAATTATAGTCACTAATGCTGTATGATCACATGCACTGAATTAAACCATACAGATCGAATTTTTAAGTCCACGAAAGTCAAATGAAGTATATACTAAATGATTTTTAAAATGCAACCCTGATAATTGAGTAATCACTTATTTCATGAAGGAGGGAAGACAGGAAAACCAATAATAAAAGTCTGAATATCACCTAAATATGTTTTCTGATTGTGAACACTCATTTTTAGTTTAGAATCCAGATGAACAATTCCTTCATTTCATAGAGATGTAAAAATACTCCAAATAAAGGAAATAACTAGAATTTAATTTAAATAAAATAAGATTTATACAAATATGTTTAATTTCTTTGAATTATATTTTTTCTTAAAGGGGGAAGGGAATTTCTCTTTCTGTATTACTTCTAAAGAAGTAGGCTGTATTTAACTGAGATCATAGATATATTATCTCTTTTTTTTAATTTTATTTTATTTTTAAACTTTACATAATTGTATTAGTTTTGCCAAATATCAAAATGAATCCATCACAGGTATACATGTGCTCCCCATCCTGAACCCTCCTCCCTCCTCCCTCCCCATACCATCCCTCTGGGTCGTCCCAGTGCACTAGCCCCAAGCATCCAGTATCGTGCATTGAACCTGGACTGGCATCTTGTTTCATACATGATATTTTACATGTTTCAATGCCATTCTCCCAAATCTTCCCACCCTCTCCCTCTCCCACAGAGTCCATAAGACTGTTCCATACATCAGTGTCTCTTTTGCTGTCTCGTACACAGGGTTATTGTTACCATCTTTCTAAATTCCATATATATGCGTTAGTATACTGTATTGGTGTTTTTCCTTCTGGCTTACTTCACTCTGTATAATAGGCTCCAGTTTCATCCACCTCATTAGAACTGATTCAAGTGTATTCTTTTTAATGGCTGAGTAATACTCCATTGTGTATATGTACCACAGCTTTCTTATCCATTCATCTACTGATGGACATCTAGGTTGCTTCCATGTCCTGGCTATTATATTATCTCTAATGTTCTTGTTCCCTTTCAATTTTCTGTGAAGTTTTATAATCTAAAAGCTTATAGAGAGATGTGTATAAGAGAAACCAAGGAGGAAAATTTCTAAGCAAATGGAATTTGTCACAGTGAGAAATATTGCTGGAGAAACAGGAGTGTATAGTCTTAGAAATAAGTTACTTGAATCCAAAATATGGGCACACTGCTCAATGCCCATTTACTTATTTCCTTTGTTTCCAGGCCTCTTTTCTTTTTCCAGAGGTGTCCAAGATACACAGAACTGGAAATCTAACAAGTGTCTCAGAATTCTTCCTCCGGGGCCTCTCAGATGATGCAAAACTGCAGCCTTTGCTCTGTGTCCTCTTCCTGTCCATGTACCTGGTCACCGTGCTAGGGAACCTGCTCATCATATTAACCGTCACCTCTGACCCCCACCTCCACACCCCCATGTACTTCTTCCTCTCCAACCTGTCCTCGGTTGACATAGGTTTCATCTCCACCACAGTTCCCAAGATGATTGTGGACATCCAATCTCACGGCAGAGTCATCTCCTATGGAGGCTGCCTGACTCAGATGTCTATTTTTATCCTTTTTGCGTGTATGGATTGTATGCTTCTTACCGTGATGGCCTATGACAGGTTTGTGGCCATCTGTCACCCACTGCACTACACGGTCATCATGAACCCGCGCCTCTGTTGCTCCTTAGTTTTGCTGTCCTTTTGTGTTAGTCTTTTGGACTCCCAGGTGCACAATGTGATTGTGTTACAAGTTACCTGTTTCAAGGATGTAGAAATTTCTAGTTTCTTCTGTGACCCTTCTCAACTGCTCGACCTTGCTTGTTCTGATACTTTCACCAATAACATAGTCAGCTATACTATCGGTGCCTTGACTGGTTTTCTCTCTATCTCAGGAATCATTTTCTCTTACTATAAAATTCTTGTCTCCATTCTGAGAGTCCCCTCATCAGGTGGGATGTACAAAGCCTTTGCCACCTGTGGTTCTCACCTGGCAGTTGTTTGCTTATTTTATGGAACAGGCCTTGGTGAGTACCTCAGCTCAGCCATCTCACAGTCTCCCAGGAAGGATGCAGCAGCCTCTGTAGTATACACTGTGGTCACCCCCATGCTGAACCCCTTCATCTACAGCCTGAGGAACAAAGACGTCAAAAGGGCCTTGTGGAGGTTCCTGGCAGCACAAACTCAACTTAGGACTTGGCAACCCATTTGAGTGTATACTAGAAAATGTAACAAAACTAAATCTGGAGATCTAAAAATTCTACCTCTCTCATGACACCATTTTTATAGCTCTTATGGCCTTCATGTCTCTCCTCACTTTCTACCTGAATATTACTTCTCCTTATGGTTTATCCCCCTGTGCAAGTGCAGGAGACACAAGAGACACAGGTCCAATCCCTGAGTCTGGAAAATCCCTGGAGGAGGAAATGGCAACCCACTCTAGTATTCTTGACTTTGAAATCCCACGGACAGAGGAGCCTGGTGATTTACAGTCTGTGGAGTTGCAAAGAGTCAAACAAGACTGAGCACGTGCAAACACACACATGGTTTAACATGATAGCGGGGAGTTCTAAGAGCCTTTTTGTATCAAAATCACTCCTTGAATGAATCTCATTATATCTATGGAGATTCTATATTTTATCTTTGGTAGCCCAAGCATCCTCAAAAGATGAATGATTCCCCTTTAATATATCAAAAATTTACAAATTTTCCAAGCTCTTATATACTTTCAATAGTAAATTTTACTATTCAAATCTGTACATGCTGTTATGTGAGCTGCATGTCACTGCTTCTCAGCCTTGGCTTTTATTGCAATCTTCCAGGAAGTTTAAAATACTGACCACTGGGTTTCACCACCAGAATTTCTGATTAACTGAATTTGGGTGTGATCCAAGCATGAGAATTTTAAAAAGCACTCAGGTGGTTCTAGTGTGTGCCCAAGGTTGACAACTACTGATCCAAGTCAAGCCTCTCTTTCAAAGGTGACGTTTACGCTGAGTCCTAACATTGTTCATGGACAAATGCTGAAGATCGAAAAGAGATCACAGTTCAAAGAGGGGAGATATGAGGACCCTGATGTGGTAATAAGCAATTCATTTTCCCCATTATTTCCAACAAATTTCTTCACATAGCTTCTCTATGTTATACACCTGACCTTTGCTTTAGGGTGGGGCATTTGAAATCATGTTCCATCTTGTAGTCTATGTTCCATCAATGTCCATCTTTGTTCATCTTATGTACATTGAACAGTGGTCTGTAAATGTCTCTTTGCTCTAAAAGTTCACTGGGTCCCTTTATACCCCTCCAGCCCTTGGTGAAGTAGCTTCCTCCTTCAGTTATGATCACTATGGCACCACTTTTCTCTTCCTTGTCTTTCAGTCTTTCAATAACTTTTTAACCAACTCTGTATATTAAATGTTCCTCTGTAAACAACTAATTGGTTCTATTGCTTTTTTGACTGAAGTTTTACTGATATTGTACCATGGTCTACAAAAATACATTGCATGGTGCTTTCAGTTACATAATTACAAAACATGCACAGATTAAAAGGGTGATTATCCAGAATATGTCTTAGTCATGGGTAACCACCTGGAAAATAGGTGATGATATTATTTTTCCAATTACACATGGCTCTAATGATGCCTAAAGGTTATTAAATCACCAAAGTCATTACAACAAATGTATCTTCTTTTATGTAACTGTAGGATTGCAAAGGACCATATTGTCAGAAAGGGGAGTGTTTCCTTTGAGCAGTGGTATTCTGGTTAGGACCTCACCATGCTTCCCTGTCTTCAGTCAGGATAACTCAGTCTTTGGGCTCCTTTTGTTTTCTACAAGATGGGTTTCCAATACTTCTTAGAGATGTCACACATCATTTTTGCGGTAGTTATCTTGGTGTTCTGAAAGCTTTCCATAACTAGATTAATTTGCTTTGCATTTTCCAACAAAGGCTAAACTGTTATCGACTGAATTGATAAGAAACATGAATAGTAAAGAAGGGAATCCATGTAACAGAAGATGAATTCATATTATTCAGTGGGAAAAGATATAGCCCATTAAAATTACTAGTACTTTTAAAATATCATATTAAATATATGTCCTAAAATATTATATTTATTCTCCATTCATCCCAGCCAAATGATAGGCAAGGAACCTTGGAAAAGGACAAAGAAAAGTTGCTTTTCTGTGTATACAGTTTAATTTCAAGTGCGTTCTGTAAATTTTTCTAGCTGTTGCTTTCAGACTGCACCATCTTAAAATTTCTAAAGATAAGTGAACATATGAATTTTTCAATTTGAGTATATTATAATAGAATATACACATTTGAGTATTACTCTTAAACTTTCTACAACATTCATGAAATGCCTTTCCATGATGTACACCATTGGTAAGATGAGAGTAAATACACTTGCAAGAAAAAATTGGGTGAAATTACTGCTATATTTAAAAAGGATAACCAACTAGGACCTACATAAAACTATGCTTAATGTAATGTTGCAACCTGGATGAGAGGGGAGTTTGGGGGAGAATAGTACATGTATTTGCATGGCTGAGTCCCTTCACTATTTACCTGAAACTGAAAGGTTGTTGCTGAACCATGAAAGACCTTGGGATTCTTGGCCTCCACAGAAGAAGAATTCAATCCAGGGCCAGAGACGAGGAAAGATCGCTCAGAGCTTTTGTGTAACAGAGTTTTATTAAAGTATAAAAGGGATAGAGAAAGCTTCTGATATAGACATCAAAAGGGGGCAGAAAGGGCACCCCCTCACTAGTGTTAGCAATGGAGTTATATACTTTTAATTAGTTATTCAGTTCACTTCAGTTCAGTTGCTCAGTCGTGTCCGACTCTTCTCAACCCCATGAATCGTAGCACGACAGGCCTCCCTGTACATCACCAACTCCTGGAGTTCACTCAAACTCATGTCCATCAAGCCGGTGATACCATCCAGCCATCTCATCCTCTGTCGTCCCCTTCTCCTCCTGCCTCCAATCCCTCCCTGCATCAGGGTCTTTTCCAGTGAGCCAACTCTTCGCATGAGGTGGCCAAAGTATTGGAGTTTCAGCTTCAACATCAGTCCTTCCAATGAACACCCATGACTGATCTCCTTTAGGATGGACTGGTTGGATCTCCTTGCAGCCCAAGGGACTGTCAAAAGTCTTCTCCAGCACCACAGTTCAAAAGCATCAATTCTTCAGTGCTCAGCTTTCTTCACAGTCCAACTCTCACATCCATACATGACCACTGGAAAAACCATAGCCTTGACTAGACGGACCTTTGTTGGCAAAGTAACATCTCTGCTTTTCAATATGCTATCCAGGTTGGTCATAACTTTACTTCCAAGGAGTAACTGTCTTTTAATTTAATGGCTGAAATCACCATCTGCAGTGATTCTGGAGCCCAAAAAAATAGTCTGACACTGTTTCCACTGTTTCCCCATCTATCTGCCATGAACTGATGGAACCTGATGCCATGATCTTAGTTTTCTGAACGTTGAGATTTAAGCCAACTTTTCACTCTCCTCTTTCACTTTCATCAACACGCTTTTTAGTTCCTCTTCACTTTCTGCCGTAAGGGTGGTGTCATCTGCATATCTGAGCTTATTGATATTTCTCCCAACAATCTTGATTCCAGCTTGTGCTTCTTCCAGCCCAGCGTTTCTCATGATGTACTCTCAGTTCAGTTCAGTTCAGTTCAGTTGCTCAGTCGTGTCCGACTCATTGCAACCCCATGAATCGCACCACACCAGGCCTCCCTGTCCATCACCATCTCACGGAGTTCACTCAGACTCACATCCACCAAGTCGTGATGCCATCCAGCCATCTCATCCTCTGTCATCCCCTTCTCCTCCTGCCACCAATCCCTCCCAGCATCAGAGTCTTTTTCAATGAGTCAACTCTTCGCGTGAGATGGCCAAAGTTGGAGTTTCAGCTTTAGCATCATTCCTTCCAAAGAAATCCCAGGGCTGATCTCCTTCAGAATGGACTGGTTGGATCTCCTTGCAGTCCAAGGGACTCTCAAGAGTCTTCTCCAACACCACAGTTCAAAAGCATCAATTCTTCAATGCTCAGCTTTCTTCACAGTCCAACTCACACATCCATACATGACCACTGGAAAAACCATAGCCTTGACTAGACAGACCTTTTTTGGCAAAGTAATATCTCTGCTTTTCAATATGCTATCTAGGTTGGTCATAACTTTTCTTCCAAGGAGTAAGCATCTTTTAATTTCATGGCTGCAGTCACCATTTGCAGTGATTTTGGAGCCCAAAAAAATAAAGTCTGACACTGTTTCCACTGTTTCCCCATCTATTTCCCATGAAGTGATGGGACCAGATGTACTCTGCATATAAGTTAAATAAGTAGGGACAATATACAGCCTTGACGTACTCCTTTTACTATTTGAAACCATTCTGTAGTTCCATTTCCAATTCTGTTGCTTCCTGACCTGCATATAGGTTTCTCAAGAAGCAGGTCAGGTGGTCTGGTAGTCCCATCTCTTTCAGAATTTTCCACAGTTTATTGTGATCCATACAGTCGAAGGCTTTGGCATAGTCAATAAAGCAGAAATAGATGTTTTTCTGGAACTCTGTTGCTTTTTCGATGATCCAGTGGATGTTGGCAATTTGATCTCTGGTTCCTCTGCCTTTTCTAAAACCAGCTTGAACATCTGGAAGTTCACAGTTCACATATTGCTGAAGCCTGGCTTGGAGAATTTTGAGCATTACTTTACTAGCGTGTGAGATAAGTGCAGTTGTGCGGTAGTTTGAGCATTCTTTGGCATTGCCTTTCTTTGGGATTGGAATGAAAACTGACCTTTACCTGTCCTGTGGCCACTGCTGAGTTTTCCATATTTACTGGAATATTGAGTGCAGCACTTTCACAGCACCATCTTTCAGGATTTGAAATAGCTCAACTGGAATTCCACCACCTCCACTAACTTTGTTCATAGTGATGCTTTCTAAGGCCCACTTGACTTCACATTCCAAGATCTCTGGATCTAGGTGAGTGATCACACCATCGTGATTATCTTGGTCATGCAGATCTTTTTTGTACAGTTCTTCTGTGTATTCTTGCCACCTCTTCTTAATATCTTCTGCTTCTGTTAGGCCCATACCATTTCTGTCCTTTATTGAGACCATATTTGCATGAAATGTTCCCTTGATATCTCTAATTTTCTTGAAGAGATCTCTAGTCTTTCCCATTCTGTTGTTTTCCTCTATTTCTTTGCATTGATCACTGAGGAAGGCTTTCTTATCTCTCCTTGCTATTCTTTGAAACACTGCATTCAAATGGGTATATCTTTCCTTTTCTCTTTGGCTTTTCACTTCTCTTCTTTTCACAGCTATTTGTAAAGCCTCCTCAGAGAGCCATGTTGCTTTTTTGCATTTCTTTTCCATGGGGATGGTCTTGATCCCCGTCTCCTGTACAGTGTCACAAACCTTCATCCATAGTTCATCAGGCACTCTGTCTATCAGATCTAGTCCCTTAAATCTATTTCTCACTTCCACTGTTTAATCATAAGGAATTTGATTTAAGTTATACCTGAATGGTCTAGTGGTTTTCCCCATTTTCTTCAACTGAATTTGGCAATAAGGAGTTCATGATCTGAGCCACAGTCAGCTCCTGGTCTTGTTTTTGCTGACTGTATAGAGCTTCTCCATCTTTGGCTGCAAAGGATATAATCAAGCACACCGGCTGAGATGGACCACGCAGAATCATGGCTGAGAGGAGCTACCCCTCACCCACGGTCAGAGGCGGCGACCGAGAGTGTCAGGCTCTGTCAGCACAAGAGCGGCTCAGAGGAGCTATCCCACGTCCGAGTTCAGGGGCGGCAGCTGAGAGGAGCTACCCCGTATCCGAGGTCAGGGGAGGCGGCTGAGAGGAGCAACCCCACGTCCAAAGAGCAGTGGCTGCACGGGCAAAGGAGGGCCGAGAGGAGCTACTCCACCTTCAAGATCAGGAGGGGTGGCCATGAGGAGATAACCCTTGTCCAAGGTAAGGAGCAGCAGAGGCACTTTGCTGGAGCAGCCATGAAGAGATACTCCACGTCCAAGGTAAGAGAAACCCAAGTAAGACAGTAGGTATTGCGAGAGGGGATCAGAGGGCAGACACACTGAAACCATAATCACAGAAAACTAGCCAATCTGATCACATGGACCACAGCCTTGTCTAACTCATTGAAAGTAAGCTATGCCATGTGGGGCCACCCAAGACAGGAAGGTCATGGGGGAGAGGTCAGACAGAATGTGGTCCACTGGAGAAAGGAATGGCAAACCACTTCAGTTTTCTTGCCTTGGATACCCCATGAACAGTATGAAAAGGCAAAATGATAGGGTACTGAAAGAGAAACTCCCCAGGTCAGTAGGTGCCCAATATGCTACTGGAGATCAGTGGAGAAATAACTCCAGAAAGAATGAAGGGATGGAGCCAAAGCAAAAAGAATACCCAGCTGAGAATGTGAATGGTGATAGAAGCAAGGTCTGATGCTGTATAGAGCAGTATTGCATAGGAACCTGGAATGTCAGGTCCATGAATCAAGGCAAATTGGAAGTGGTCAAACAGGAGATGGCAAGAGTGAACGTCGACATTCTAGGAATCAGTGAACTAAAATGGACTGGAATGGGTGAATGTAACTCAGATAACCATTATATCTACTACTGTGGGCAGGAATCCCTTAGAAGAAATGGAGTAGCCATCATGGTCAACAAAAGAGTCCGAAATGCAGTATATGGATGCAATCACAAAAAGGACAGAATGATCTCTCTTCATTTCCAAGGCAAACCATTCAATATCACGGTAATCCAAGCCGATACCCCAACCAGTAACGCTGAAGGAGCTGAAGTTGAACAGTTCTGTGAAGACCTACAAGAACTTTTAAAACTAACACCCAGTCCAGGTTTGATGCACCATACTGGATGCTTGGGGCTAGTGCACTGGGACGACCCAGAAGGATGGTATGGGGAGGGAGGAGGGAGGAGGGTTCAGGATGGGGAACACATGTATACCTGTGGTGGATTCATTTTGATAGTTGGCAAAACTAATACAATTATGTAAAGTTTAAAAATAAAAATTAAAAAAAAAAACTAACACCCAAAAAAGATGTCCTTTTCATTATAGAGGACTGGAATGCAAAAGTAGGAAGTCAAGAAACACCTGGGGTAACAGGCAAATTTGGCCTTGGAGTACAGAATGAAGCAGGGCACAGGCTAATAGAGTTTTGCCAAGAGAATGCACTGGTCATAGCACACACCCTCTTCCAACAACACAAAAGAAGACTCTACACATGGGCATCACCAGATGGGCAAAACCAAAATCAGATTGGTTATATTCTTTGCAGCCAAAGATGGAGAAGCTCTATACAGTCAGCAAAAACAAGAGCTGACTGTGGCTCAGATCATGAACTCCTTATTGCCAAATTCAGACTTAAGTTGAAGAAAGAATTAGTTATTACAGTGAATCAAAAGAATGTCTGGAGATTGTAAAGACCTTACTAAACCCACTCCCATAATTTACATTTTAGATAACAGGATTAGCCAGAAATTTTTTTCCAGAGACTGTTCTCAAGAAGGATACATTATTGTTATATAATCCTAAGGAATGTAGAGGGGGGAAAAAAAACTTTGTCCTTTCCTCCTCCTTGAGAATTAATCCAGATCCCTCTCTCCTTGGGGACCCCCGGACTTCTTATCAACCTGCCTAGAAATTGACTCTCTCATTCCCCTCTTTTCTTTTAGGAGAATTACGTTGCCAAGGCAAAGGAATGTCATTTTGGTTCTATAACTACTTCCTGCTGTTTAGGGGCATGGTCCCTAAATTGCTGAGGCAAACTATTCTCCTAACCCTCATATTGAAGGTCTCTGATCCAGGAGCCCCAAGTAATAGTTGGAGGAGGCTGTGGCACTTATAGGAGTTTGGACAACAATTTGTAACTTAAAAGCTTTCAGACAGTTAGAAACAAATCCCATTATACAGTTACAGATGTAAGGCAAAATAGTCATTAAACCAAGTTAAAATCAAAATTAAAAATCACATTATGTCCATAGTTAAATCAGTCCATCTTAGGATTGTTAGATGTGATCACAGAGTTGAAAGTCCTTTCCTTGAAGTGGAGAAACCCCCCATGGGAAGTCTTCCACTTGATGAGGAGGGGAGTGCTCTGCAGACCCAGCAGTTAGACCAATTGTGGAATGCAGTGTAGGAGTGAGCCCAGGACAGGAAGGCATTGTCTTGAGGGTCAAATGGCAGACTCAGGACCTCTGGAGTCAGCAGAAGTAAGCACACATAGATTATCAGGCCCACCTGAAAAGTACAAAGTCAGAGCATAGAAAGTAAAGACATAAAATGATGTCACTTAGTTCTGGTCAGAGTGCCACCTCTTAACAAGAATGTGATGCACCCATGAATCAATTCCTGGCACTTTGACAGCTGTAGGAGAAGAAAGAATAACCTGGTAAGGGCCTTCCCAGAGGGGCTCAAAAGATTGGCCCCCAGATCCCAATGTTTTTATCAGGACCTCTGTTCCTGGTTCAAATAGAGGCTTGCTTGACTCAGAGGCTGGGTCAGGAGTCACCTCCTGAAGTTCCATTAATGCCTGTTGAAAAGCTGAGAGCTGAGTTACATAATTAGCTAATTCACACAAGCTGGAATCAAGATTGCCAGCAGAAATATCAATAACCTCAAATATGCAGATGATACCACCCTTATGGCAGAAAGTGAAGAGGAACTCAAAAGCCTCT
The DNA here is from genome assembly GCF_055505025.1 of Bos grunniens. Taxonomy (NCBI): domain Eukaryota; kingdom Metazoa; phylum Chordata; class Mammalia; order Artiodactyla; family Bovidae; genus Bos; species Bos grunniens. Next base: position 14,229,200 of record NC_141171.1, read on the forward strand.
TGATGAAAGTGAAAGTGGAGAGTGAAAAAGTTGGTTTAAAGCTCAACATTCAGAAAACGAAGATCATGGCATCCGGTCCCATCACCTCATGGGAAATAGATTGGGAAACAGTGGAAACAGTGTCAGACTTTATTTTGGGGGGCTCCAAAATCATTGCAGATGATGACTGCAGCCATGAAATTAAAAGACGCCTACTCCTTGGAAGGAAAAAATATGACCAACTTAGCATATTCAAAAGCAGAGACATTACTTTGCCAACAAAGGTCCATCTAGTCAAGGCTATGGTTTTTCCTGTGGTCATGTATGGATGTGAGAGTTGGACTGTGAAGAAGGCTGAGCGCCGAAGAATTGATGCTTTTGAACTGTGGTGTTGGAGAAGACTCTTGAGAGTCCCTTGGACTGCAAGGAGATCCAACCAGTCCATTCTGAAGGAGATCAGCCCTGGGATTTCTTTGGAGGGAATGATGCTGAAGCTGAAACACCAGTACTATGGCCACCTCATGCGAAGAGTTGACTCATTGGAAAAGATTCTGATGCTGGGAGGGATTGGAGGCAGGAGGAGAATGGGACGACAGAGGATGAGGTGGCTGGATGGCATCACTGACTCGATGGACGTGAGTCTGAGTGAACTCCGGGAGTTGATGATGGACAGGGAGGCCTGGCATGCTGCGATTCATGGGGTCACAAAGAGTCGGACATGACTGAGCGACTGAACTGAACTGAACTGAAGGCTTTGGAAAACTTTTCCATTGAGCATTTTCAGAAATTAGTAATCGTCCATTTGTGGACTGTAACCATCCTTTATCAGTAATCTTTCCTCCTCCTTGAGAATTCAAGATCCCTCTCTCTTTGGGGACCCCCAGACTTCTTATCAACCTGCCTAGGAATTGACTCTCTCAAAACTGTCACATTGGCTATACCACAGCACAAAATTGAAAGTCCAAAAAAAAAAAAAAAATCGGGTTAAATAAAATGATTAAAAAACAATGTGAAAATTATTTCATTTAAAGTGAAAGTGAAATCGCTCAGTCATGTCCGACTCTTTGGGACCCCATGGACTGTAGCCTACCAGGCTCCTCGCTCCATGGGATTCTCCAGGCAAGAATACTAGAGTGGGTTGCCATTTCCTTCTCCAGGGGATCTTCCCAACCCAGGGATCAAACCCAGGTCTCCTGCATTCTAGGCAGACGCTTTAACCGCTGAGCCACCAGGGAAGCCCATTTCATTGAAAGATATTCCCAAATGACTAGAAAATGCGATAACTTAGACTTCATCTTGTCATATAGGACAGCTTTTTGTGACTGATCCATTTCATTGTCCTCATTCTGGCGATTATCCCATTCCATTAAATCTTCTGGAACAGTGTGAAGACAACAATAGACATTCTTCTGGAGGCAGATGCACGTGTTTTCCAACAAAAATAGAGAATAAGTTTTTTTCTAGCTATATTGAGATATCAATGACATAATATTGTATAAGGGTTCAGACTGTAAAGAATCTGACTACAATGCAGGAGACCTGGGGTTCAATTCCTGGGTCAGGAAGATCCCCTGGAGAAGGGAATGGCAACTCACTCCAGTATTCTTGCCTGGAAAATTCCATGGGCAGAGGAGCCTGGTGTGATACAGTCTATGGGTTGCAAATATTCAGACATGACTGAGCAACTAACACTTTCATTTTCAAGATGTACAATAGGATGTTTTGATACATGTATATATTATGACACATTTACCAAAATATTTTACTGTGCAAACAACTACCACTGGTTTTCATATTCCATGTCCTGGAAATCGTGTTTTTCATTGACCCTAGTACCTTACTCCTTCTAGTCACTCTGAAATAATTCCAGTTTAGTAATGCATTTTTGCCCTGGACTAATTCCTTTAAGTGCTTCAACACACAGTCTCTCCCTTTCATATGTGCCTGTAAATATCTGCCATGGGCTCTCTCCTAAAAATACCCTCTGACACTTAGCCACACAGAGGTAAATGACATTCTTCCCTCCACATCCAATTTGACTTGGGTATAAACTAAAGTTTTGTTCATATCACTCAATGATAAACCAATCTCCATATTGCTCAGCAAAAAGGTCTCTAAGTCAGGAAGGCTGCATGGGTGGGATACAGAAGTTTACATCATTCCAATTTCCACCTACATCCCACTTTATGCAGTAGGAAAAAAACAAGGTAAGCCCAACTACATTTTATTTATTTAAGTCTTCAAGAGCTGAGACCACAAAGGAACATAAAGAGAATATATTCTGAAGTTAGTTGCTGTTCTCTAATTATAAGAAATCAGAATACTTGAAACATTTGTTACATTTTGCCATGGAATGGCTTCAGGTTGTCCTGATGTGATGGAGGGGCTCTCCTAGTGTATCAGAAACCAGGAGTCTACTTGAGACTGCATGACCTGAAGCAGTAGAGTGGGCTCTGCAAAGTACCCAGTGGTGGAGGTTCGACTCAAATGCTAGTTTGTGTCCAGGGAAGTTTTATTGAGGTGGTAGGATGAATTTGGGAATATGCTGGGAAGTAAAAGGACCGGATCTGAGTCTTGAATTGCATGAAGCATAAAGTCATTATATATAGATGATGAGGACTGTAGCGTGGGTTAGGGGGGAAGGGTGGGAGGGGGCAGGATCTGAAATGTTCTCAATGATCCTAGATCTTAGTGTTCATTGTTTTGTGTATTTCCTTCACCCTGCTCAAGATGTATGTAGTGACTAGATTACAATGATGAGAATGTGGAAGAAATGTTGGGAAGTTACTTCTGGGAACAGAGTTAAGTAAACTGGCTTTCTTCCTCGTTCCTCTTTCTTGCATCCTTGATGGCTCACATGGATAAAACCCAGCTGCCCCGCCAGGAGACCATGTGTCAAGGAACTGAAGGAATTCTCTGGACAATATTGTGTGAACAGGTGAGTCCTTCCAATAGCTTTATGAGTGTGCTTAAAAGTGGACACCTGCTGATCCAGTCTTGAGATACCTGCAGCCCTGGATGACACCTTGATTGAAACCTTCTTTGAGGCCCATTGAAGCATTTAATTAAAGTATAAATTACTAAATAATAAGTAAAAATCAATATTTTCTAATATTCCAATGCAATTAATTTAGAGAAAAAATTTAGAACTAAAGATTCATTCACATTAGGAGAAAAGCTATCCTTACAAATATTAACTGTAAAAATGGAAAGTGTATCACATCCTTTGTATAGAACTGATCCGGTATAGATGTCATGATTAATACAATGGATTTGCAGCTATCAAACCACACATTGAGTGGTCAAGTTGAGGACAGAAGTCTAAATTTTATATTAATATCCAGATAGTTAGAACTAATAAGCAAGAGAACAGGAGAATTTCCTCCTGAGGAGAAGAGGGACACAGACTCTTTCCAGAATATTCACTTTTCTCCTTTCCCTGTTCTGTTAATATTAACAAGTCTCCAGTGATTGGGGCAACAGGGACCAACTGGCTAATAATGAGCTTTCAGCACTGAACCCTAAGTTAATATCACTATAAATACACGGTGCTTCCAGCTCTTTAGTTTGCCTGTTCTAATATTGTGAGAATATTAGAACACCTATGTCTCCATCCTTTGTAGGAACCTGCAAAGGTTCAGCCTGAGTCAGTCTTCCTAGCCCGTTCTGAGGAAGGTCCCTAAGACTTCATCACACACCAAGAAGGAGAGAAAGAGGGAGTCTGTGCTCCTTGGTCATGGACTAGCAGAGATCCATCCCAGCCCTGTAAGTGCTGAGGGAGACTGGGATGGATGAAGGGAGTTTGGGAGCATGATGTTTTTTTCCTCAACAAAACAAACATGACAATTGGAATAGTCAGATGGGAAAGTATCAATGTACAAATTTTGGGCCAGAGACTTATAGCTTATATTCTTATTACTGATTGGGGTATGAGAACTCTCACTCAGAGTTCTGCTTCCACCATCGCTGGTTCTGGCTGTGACTGGCATCTTCCTGACCACAGCAGTGAATGGGTCTCTGTACACTTCCCCCTCAGAACTTTAAGAATTCTGAAAACAGTGATGATGAGGTGGATGACATTAACCACCTGCTAAGTCACTTCAGTCATGTCTGACTCTGTGCAACCCTATGGACTGTAGCCCACCAGGCTCCTCTGCCCATGGGGTTCTCCAGGCGAGAATACTGGAATGGGTTGTCACGCCCTCCTCCAGCGGATCTTCCCTACCCAGGGATTGAACCCACGTCTCTTATGCCTCTTGCATTGGCAGGCAAGTCCTTTACCACTAGCACTCCCTGGAAAGCCCGACATTAACCATAATGTCTTGTAATTGAGGGTACGTGCCAGGCTCAAAAGTATGTGTTTTGTTTTTTGCTTGATTTCATGTTTCTCCATAGTCTCCTGATAATAAGTGCACAGATATTATTTTAATAAGAGTAAATGCATACAGAATTTTATGTAATTTATACCTGATCATGAGTAGAATTTAGAAAACTCTGAAGCCCATCAGTCTGGGCAGACTGACTCCAGGACACATGGGCAGTCCTCCTTCTACAAACCCAGAGTCCTGTCACCTCCCTGTCAGTCCTGGCAGACTCACTGGTCACTGTGCCCTTTCCTTTAGAGTTTTCTGAAGGACACAGAGGAAGACAGTAGGCAGCACTCACTGCATCTATTATAAAATGGGTTGCCAAGATCACAAGCAATGTCTTAAAGAAAAGAGACACAGGAAATTCAGGGAGATTCTCTGTTAACCCTGCTCCCAGATGTAATGTCCACTGTCCACTTTCTTCTTCATGCTTATAATCAGCCTCAGTTCAGTTCAGTTCAGTTGCTCAGTCGTGTCCGACTCTTTGCAACCCCATGAATCACAACACGCCAGGCCTCCCTGTCCATCACCAACTCCTGGAGTTCACCTAGACTCACGTCCATCGAGTCAGTGATGCCATCCAGCCATCTCATCCTCTGTCGTCCCCTTCTCCTCCTGCCCTCAATCCCTCCCAGCATCAGAATCTTTTCCAATGAGTCAACTCTTCTCATGAGGTGCAAAAGTACTGGAGTTTCAGCTTTAGCATCATTCCTTCCAAAGAAATCCCAGGGCTGATCTCCTTCAGAATGGACTGGTTGGATCTCCTTGCAGTCCAAGGGACTCTCAAGAGTCTTCTCCAACACCACAGTTCAAAAGCATAAATTCTTCGGCGCTCAGCCTTCTTCACAGTCCAACTCTCACATCCATACATGACCACAGGAAAAACCATAGCCTTGACTAGACGAACCTTTGTCGGCAAACTAATGTCTCTGCTTTTCAATATGCTATCTAGGTTGGTCATAACTTTCCTTCCAAGGAGTAAGCGTCTTTTAATTTCATGGCTGCAGTCACCATCTGCAGTGATTTTGGAGCCCAGAAAAATGAAGTCTGACACTATTTCCACTGTTTCCCCATCTATTTCCCATGAAATGATGGGACTGGATGCCATGATCTTCGTTTCCTGAATGTTGAGCTTTAAGCCAACTTTTTCACTCTCCACTTTCACTTTCATCAAGAGGCTTTTGAGTTCCTCTTCACTTTCTGCCATAAGGGTGGTGTCATCTGCATATCTGAGGTTATTGATATTTCTCCTGGCAATCTTGATTCCACCTTGTGTTTCTTCCAGCCCAGCATTTCTCATAATGTACTCTGCATAGAAGTTAAATAAGCAGGGTGACAACATACAGCCTTGACGTACTCCTTTTCCTATTTGGAACCAGTCTGTTGTTCCATGTCCAATTCTAACTGTTGCTTCCTGACCTGCATACAGATTTCTCAAGAGGCAGGTCAGGTGATCTAGTATTCCCATCTCTTTCAGAATTTTCCACAGTTTATTGTGATCCACACAGTCAAAGGCTTTGGCATAGTCAATAAAACAGAAATAGATGTTTTTCTGGAACTCTCTTGCTTTTTTGATGATCCAGTGGATGTTGGCAATTTGATCTCTGGTTCCCCTGCCTTTTCTAAAACCAGCTTGAACATCAGGAAGTTCACGGTTCACATATAATCAGCCTGCTGCTGCTGCTGCTGCTGCTGCTAAGTGGCTTCAGTCGTGTCCAACTCTGTGTGACTGCATAGACGGAAGCCCACCAGGCTCCCCTGTCCCTGGGATTCTCCAGGCAAGAACACTGGAGTGGGTTGCCATTTCCTTCTCCAATGCATGAAAATGAAAAGTGAAAGGGAAGTCACTCAGTCATGTCCGACTCTTAGAGACCCCATGGATTGCAGCCTACCAGGCTCCGCTGTCCATGGGATTTTCCAGGCAAGAGTACTGGAGTGGGGTGCCATTGCCTTCAGCCTACTCAATCACAAAACATAATATAAATTCAGTCTTAGAGTTCATTCTTACTCAGGAAATTTTAAACAGTTTTTTAAATGTACTTCATATGTATCTGTGATTAGATTCTGCACTTTTGCTTTAAAATATCAGAATGTCTGCTTGTGTGCATGCTAAGTCACCTCAGTCGTGTCTGACTCTTTGAAATTCTATGGACCTGCCAGGTCCATATGATAACCTGCCAGGTTCCTCTGTCCATGGGATTCTTCAGGCAAGAATACTGGAGAGGGTTGCCACGCCCTCCTCCAGAGGATCTTCCTGACCCAAGGATCAAACCAGCGTCCCTTATGTCTCCTGCTTTGGCAGATGGGTTCTTTACCACTAGCGCCACCTAGGAAGCCCTCAAAATGTCTGGATACAGTGAGATTTTATGTGAAGGACTCTGACTGACAACTTCATTTTGAATCCTGTTTGTTCCATTTATGTGGGGACAAGTTCTTAGTATACATGAACTTAGGATTGTCCACTGAATTTATTACTTGTTGATACAACCTCTCTGTGAATAAGGACCAAATGAATAATAGATGCCCTCTATGTAGTGTGTGATGGATACACAATGAAAGGGCAAGATAAATTTTAGATATTCTTAATGATAGGTCTACTTTTCATTTCATTCGACTTAAATATCTGGTGATCTGATGTTATATTTTTCTTAGATTCTTGGCAGGATATTTCATTCTTGTTTATGCATGTATCTTTTTCATAGATGTAAAGAAATGACTGAGGCTCATTCATTTCTGCTTCTTCAGAGCCTATACCTTGACGTCACATAGGAAGCACCAAGAATTAAAAAAAAAAAAAAAACAGTTCAATACTAAATAAATCTTTCCATTTTAAACAGAAACAAAGTGTGAGCTTATGGCTTCCAAATAGTGGATGGTGCCTGCCAGTCTGTTCATTTTTCAGATTGTCCCATAGGACCAGAGACAAGAAACAATGTGATTATTCGTGTGTATGTCATGAAGTTTCTCTGGGGCCTATTACTTTTTACTGAATAGCACTTGCAGCATTCAATGATTGAAACATCTCTGCAGGGATTTTCAAAAATATGAGGGAAAGAGAGTCAGAAAAGAAGGGGAAGATAACTTTATTCTATGGACTGAGACACATTTTGGGAGTTCATGTCACTCTATGCTGCAGAGTCATGACACAGGAAAGCCTTTGCTCTCTCTGCCATATAACCCAAGAAATGTTGGGAGCCGCGTTAGGCATTACTGACAAAATGGAGGCATGGCCCCAACCCCCTCTCCTCATCTTGCAGGCACAGTCCTGGAATGAAGGAGTTAGGCCTTGTGATTCTGACTTGTTCTTTCCTTTCTTCGGTTGAGTTGGCTGGAAAGAGTGTTAAGGTGCTTGAGGGAATCATGAGAAAGCACAAAGCCTTCTGCAGTTGTGCCCAGAAAATAACCTATAAAATAACCATTGACATTTGTTCAAGGATCTTTACAAAGAATGTTCCAGGATGAGCACATAGGCCGCAGCTTGAGGCCATGGGAAGGATTGTTTTCTGAGGCCTGTTTGTGAGGGAAATATTTATGGCAAAAGTAGTTTGCTGAGTTTAGGGTTTAGGAATAATTAATAATAGCTAGAAGCCTTTTTAGGAGATAGTGATCTTAAGATGCTAGGGGCAAACAGGATTTAGAAAGATAAGAAATAAACTGAGGAATGTGGCATGAGTTACAATGTAATCACAAGTTAAGTATAAGACACACAAATAGATAGTAAAGCCAATTCTGAGAGAATTGCTGAAGCAGGAACTCTGTTTGTAGGACAACAATGATTTCTGGAGACAATAAATCTAGGTGGGGAAAACTAAAAATATCAAACCTCTGACCTAATGCTTTTGTCAAAGTATAAAAGAAAACCTGAAGCTTGAAATAAACATGTAGTCCCGTACCTCAAGTCAGAGGTTACATTATCGTCCACCGACACCACTCACCCCTTCAGGCTGATTCCCTGGCTGCTGGAGCTGGACTCTGGCAAAATGTCTTTAAATTTGGGGGACTGTGCTTCATTACCAAGAGCTCTACTTCAAAATGATTGAAATCCTTCACAACAAATGGTTTGGGAAGTTCCCAACTTCTCTTAACATCTAGAGGTGCAAGTTAGACTGTTTTTTTCTTCCAGGAAGAAAGAGAGGTGCAGAGATTTGCATACACTCCACGTACAGGGGGTGAAATATCCAGGACTCAACCCTGGATCTGCTTATTCCTGCACCAGCTCTCAGCCAACTCCACTGTAGCTAACAAGTGTTTCTTTTCTAACCTACTTTGGTCCCAGATGTTAAATGAAGGTAGAACAAGGGATTCATAAGGGATCCTCTTTTGGTTCAGAGTTAACCTGTGACTTATGAGGATGAGGCCATAATGGAACTAATAAGATTTCACATGAATCGTCATGTTTTGCAATCCAGATTTGAAGTCTAAGGTTGAAAAATTTCTCCTATACAAGATGAAAAGTCTGGTGCAGGTATTGTGAAATTATCAGAAGACAGACTTCGAGAATATATTCTTGAAGATGGTGGAGGAACAGAACGGGGAGACCACTTTCTCACAGAACGGGGAGACCACTTTCTCCCCCACAAATTCATCAAAAGAACATTTGAACGCTGAGTAAATTCCAGAAAACAACTTCTGAATGCCAGCAGAGAACATCAGGCATCCAGAAAAGCAGCCCATTGTCTTCAAAAGGAAGTAGGAAAAAATATAAAAGATAAAAAGAGAGACAAAAGAGGTAGGGACAGATCTATCTTGGGAAGGGAGTCTTAAAAAAGAGAGAAGTTTCCAAACACCAGGAAACACTCTCACTGCCAAGTCTGTGGCGAGCCTTGGAACCTCACAGGGCAACATAACTGGGAGGAAAAATAAATAAATAATTAAAACCCACAGATTACTTGCCCAACGGTAACTCCCAGCAGAGAAACAGTGCAGACGCCCACATCCACCACTAGCAAGCAGGGGCTGGGCAGGGAGGCGCGGGCTGCATTGCTTAGAGTAAGGACCAGGCCTGAATCCCCAAGGGCAATCTGAGGGAACTAACTTGAGATAGCAAACCAGACTGTGGGGTAGCTACCCCGTGAAAAGCCCTAACCTAAGACACTGCCAGGCCTGCTCACAGAACAAAGGACTGACTAGAGCTAGCTGGCTGCAGACCAGCCCATTCCCCGCCAGAGACAGGAAGGCCAGGGCAGCCAGAGCCAGAAGGGGGCAAACGCAGCCCCAGAGAAGCATCCCATACCAAGCTGCAAGCAGACTTTGTTGCTAACCAAGACTTCTTAGGATTCTGGATAGTCGACATTTGCCTGAGAAGGTGCGCCGGTTGTACACCCAGAAAACTGAGTGGCAGAGATGGGGGAGGAAATAAGTAGCAGCTACTGCACTCACCAAACACCTGGTCACCAGAGCCACTCAGACCTGGGAAGGGCACAAAATGCAGGCCCAACTGAGTCTGCGACTTTGTGGAGTACCCAAGTACCTGAACCTGAGCGGCTTAGACCTGGGAAGCGCGTACAACCCAGGGCCGGCCTCAGACAGTTCCCAGCAGAGCAACCTAGAGCCTAAGCAGTGTAGTCAGGGAAAGCACATATGCCATGAGTGGGGGTTAAACCCAGTGTGGCCGAGACACTGCAACCACACACAAGTGTTATTTGTTTGCAGCTTTCCTCCCTCCCCACAGCACGACTAAACAAGTGAGCCTTAAAAAGTGTCCACCACTGCCCCCTTGTGTCAGGGCGGAAATTAGACACTGAGAGACTAGCAAACAGAAGAAGCTAAAACAAACAGAGGGAACTCTTGGAAGTGACAGGTGCAATAGATTAAAACCCTGCAGTTAGCACCGACTACATAGGAAGAGGCCTATAGATCTTGAGAAGTATAAGGTGGATCAAGGAACTATCTGAAAATGAACTAACCCCACACTGTCCACAACACCACCAGAGAAAGTCCTAGATATATTTTTACTATTATCACTCTTTACAATTTTTTAATTTTTTTTATTTTTAAGTCCTCTATTACTCCTTTAATTTTCATTTTTATAACCTACTATTACTTTGCAAAAAAAAAAGACCCTGTTTTTTAAATAAACTTCATATATATATATATATATATATATTTTATAATTTTTGTGACTTTGTTTTTTTTCTTTAACACAGTATTTTTGAGAATCCAACCTCTACTCTAGACTTTTAATCTTTGCTTTTTGGTATTTGTTATCAATTTTGTAACTCTAAGAACCCAATCCTCAGTACCCATTTTTACTTGGGAGCGAGATCACTGGCCTGATTGCTCTCTCCCACTTTTGACTCTCCTTTTTCTCCACCAGGTCGCCTCTATCTCCTCCCTCCCCCTTCTCTTCTCTACCCAACTCTGTGAATCTCTTTGTGTGTTCCAGACTGTGGAAAATACTTCAGTTCAGTTCAGTTGCTCAGTCGTGTCCGACTCTTTGCAACCCCATGAATCACAGCATGCCAGGCTTCCCTGTCCATCACCATCTCCCAGAGTTCACTCAACTCACGTCCATTGAGTCAGTGATGCCATCCACCCATCTCATCCTCTGTCATCCCCTTCTCCTCCTGCCCCCAATCCCTCCCAGCATTAGAGTCTTTTCTAATGAGTCAACTCTTCGCATGAGGTGGACAAAGTACTGGAGTTTCAGCTTTAGCATCATTCCTTCCAAAGAACACTCACGGCTGATCTCCTTTAGAATGGACTGGTTGGATCTCCTTGCAGTCCAAGGGACTTTCAAGAGTCTTTTCCAACACCACAGTTCAAAAGCATCAATTCTTTGGCACTCAGCTTTCTCCACAGACCAACTCTCACATCCATACATGACCACTGGAAAAGCCATACTGATTACTGGCTGGATCTGTCTGTCTCCTTTTGATTCCCCACTTTATACTCCTGGCCGCCTCTGTCTCCTTCCTCCCTCTTCTCTTCTCTGTATAACTCTGGAGGCATCTCTAAGGGATCCAGACGGTGGAGAGCACATAGGGAAGTGATTACTGGCTAGCTTGCTCTCTCCCCTTTTGATTCCCCCTCTTCTCCTCCTGGTCACCTCTATCTCCCTCCTCCCTCTTCTCTTCTCCATGTAACTCTGTGAACCTCTCTGGGTGTCCCTCACGGTGGAGAAGCTTTTCATCTTTAACCTAGATGTTTTATCATTGGTGCTGTATAGATGGAGAAGTCTTGAGGCTACTGTAAGAATAAGACTGAAAACCAGAGGCAGGAGACTTAAGTCCAAATCCTGAGAACATCAGGGAACTCCTGACTCCAGAGAACATTAATTGACAGGAGCTCATCAAACGCCTCCATATCTACACTGAAACCAAGCACCTCCCAAGGGCCAACAAGTTCAGAGCAAGACATACCATGCAAATTCTCCAGCAAAACAGGAACATAGCCCTGAGCTTCAATACACAGGCTGCCCAAAGTCACTCCAAACCCATTGACATCTCATAACTCATTACTGGACACTTCATTGCTCTCCAGAGAGAAGAAATCCAGCTCCACCCACCAGAACACCGACACAAACTTCCCTAACCAGGAAACCTTGACAAGCCACCCATCCAACCCCACCCACAGTGAGGAAACGCCACAATAAAAAGAACTTCACAAACTACCACAATACGGAAAGGCCACCCCAAACACAGCAATATAAACAAGATGAAGAGGCAAAGAAATACCCAGCAGGTAAAGGAACAGGATAAATGCCCACCAAACCAAACAAAAGAAGCAGAGATAGGGAATCTACCTGATAAAGAATTCCGAATAATGATAGTGAAAATGATCCAAAATCTTGAAAACAAAATGCAGTAACAGATAAATAGCCTGGAGACAAGGATTGAGAGATGCAAGAAAGGTTTAACAAGGACCTGGAAGAAATAAGAGTCAATATATAATGAATAATGCAATAAATGAGATTTAAAAAACACTCTGGAGTGAACCAACAGTAGAATAATGGAGGCAGAAGAGAGGATAAGTGAGGTAGAAGATAGAATGGAAGAAATAAATGAAACAGAGAGGAAAAAAGAAAAACGCATTAAAAGAAATGAGGACAATCTCAGAGACCTCTGGGACAATGTTTAACACGTTTAACACGCCCCAACATTTGAATCTGGAAGCTCACGGTTCATGTATTGCTGAAGCCTGGCTTGGAGAATTCTGAGCATTATTTTACTAGTGTGTGAGATGAGTACAATTGTGTGGTAGTTTGAGCATTCTTTGGCATTGCCTTTCTTTGGGATTGGAATGAAAACTGACCTTTTCCGGTCCCGTGGCCACTGTTGAGTTTTCCAAATTTGCTGGCATATTGAGTGCAGCACTCTCACAGCATCATCTTTCAGGATTTGAAATAGCTCAATTGGAATTCCATCACCTCCACTAGCTTTGTTCGTAGTGATGCTTTCTAAGGCCCAATCGACTTCACATTCCAGGGTGTCTGGCTCTAGGTGAGTGATCAAACCATCGTGAGTATCTTGGTCATGAATATTTTTTTGTGTGTAGTTCTTCTGTGTATTATTGCCACGTCTTCTTAATATCTTCTGCTTCTGTTAGGTCCATATCATTTCTGTCCTTTATTGAGCCCATCTTTGCATGAAATGTGCCCTTGGTATCTCTAATTTTCTTGAAGAGATCTCTAGTCTTTCCCATTCTGTTGTTTTCCTCTATTTCTTTGCATTGATTGCTGAGAAAGGCTTTCTTATCTCTCCTTGCTATTGTTTGGAATTCTGCATTCAGATGCTTATATCTTTCCTTTCCTTTATAGCAGAAAGTGAAGAGGAACTAAAAAGCCTCTTGACGAAAGTGAAAGTGGAGAGTGAAAAAGTTGGCTTAAAGCTCAACATTCAGAAAACGAAGATCATGGCATCTGGTCCCATCACTTCATGGCAAATAGATGGGGAAACAGTGGAAACAGTGTCAGACTTTATGTTTTGGGGGCTCCAAAATCACTGCAGATAGTGACTGCAGCCATGAAATTAAAAGATGCTTACTCCTTGGAAGAAAAGCTATGACCAACCTAGATATCATATTGAAAAGCAAAGACATTACTTTGCCAACAAAGGTCCGTCTAGTCAAGGCTATGGTTTTTCCAGTGGTCATGTATGGATGTGAGAGGTGGACTGTGAAGAAAGCTGAGCACCAAAGAATTGATGCTTTTGAACTGTGGTGTTGGAGAAGACTCTTGAGAGTCCCTTGGACTGCAAGGAGATCCAACCAGTCCATTCTGAAGGAGATCAGCCCTGGGATTTCTTTGGAAGGAATGGTGCTAAAGCTGAAACTCCAGTACTTTGGCCACCTCATGCGAAGAGTTGACTCATTGGAAAAGACTCTGATGTTGGGAGGGACTGGAGGCAGGAGGAGAAGGGGACGACAGAGGATGAGATGGCCGGATGGCATCACTGACTCGATGGACGTGAGTCTGAGTGAACTCCAGGAGTTGGTGATGGACAGGGAGGCCTGGTGTGCTGCGATTCATGGAGCCACAAAGAGTCGGACAGGACTGAGTGACTGAACTGAACTGAACATTTGAATCATAGGAGTCCCAGAAGAAGAAGACAAAAAGAAAGACCATGAGAAAATACTTGAGGATATAATAGCTGAAAACTTCCCTAAAATGGGGAGGGAAATAATCACCCAAATCCAAGAAACCCAGAGATCCCAAACAGGATCAACCCAAGGCAAAATACCACAAGACACATATTAATCAAATTAACAAAGATCAAACACAAAGAACAAATATTAAAAGCAGCAAGGGAAAAACAACAAATAACACACAAGGGGATTCTCATAAAGATAACAGCTGATCTTTCAATAGAAACTCTTCAGGCCAGGGGGGAATGGCAAGACATACTTAAAATGATAAAAGAAAATAACCTACAGCTCAGATTACTGCACCTAGCCAGGATCTCATTCAAATATGAAGGAGAAATCAAAAGCTTTACAGACAAGCAAAAGCTGAGAGAATTCAGCACCACCAAACCAGCTCTCCAACAAATCTAAAGATCTTCTCTAGGCAGGAAACACAGACAGGGTGTATAAACTAGAACCCAAAACAATAAAGTAAATGCCAATGGGATCATACTTATCAATAATTACCTTAAACATAAATGGATTGAATGCCCCAACCAAACGACAAAGACTGGCTAAATGGATACCAAAAAAAAAGACCCCTATATATGTTGTCTACAAGAGACCCACCTCAGAACAAGGAACACATACAGACTGAAAGTGAAGGGCTGGAAAAAGATATTGCATGCAAATAGAGGCCATAGAAAGCAGGAGTAGCAATACTCATATCAGATAAAATAAACTTTAAAGCAAAGGCTGTGGAAAGAGACAAAGAAGGACACTACATAATGATCAAAGGATCAGTCCAAGAAGAAGATATAACAATTATAAATATATATGCACCCAACATAGGAGCACCGCAATATGTAAGACAAATGCTAACAAGTATGAAAGGGAAAATTAACAATAACACAATAATAGTGGGAGACTTTAATACCCCACTCACACCTATAGATAGATCAACTAAACAGAAAATTAACAAGGAAACACAAACTTTAAACGATACAATAGACCAGTTAGACCTAATTGATATCTATAGGACATTTCACCCAAAACAATGAATTTCACCTTTTGCTCAAGTGCATACGGAACCTTCTCCAGGATAGATCACATCAGATCAGATCAGTCGCTCAGTCGTGTCCGACTCTTTGCGACCCCATGAATTGCAGCACGACTGGGCCATAAATCTAGCCTTGGTAAATTCAAAAAATTTGAAATCATTCCAAGCATCTTTTCTGATCACAATGGGGTAATATTAGATGTCAACTACAGGGAAAAAAAAAAAAAAAAAAACTTAAAAATACAAACATATGGAGGCTAAACAACACGCTTCTGAATAACCAACAAATCACAGAAGAAATCAAAAAAGAAATCAAAATATGAATAGAAACGAATGAAAATAAAAACACAACAAGCCAAAACCTATGGGACCCAGTTAAAGCAGTGCTAAGGTGAAGGTTCAGAGCAGTACACACTTACCTCAAGAAACAAGAGAAAAATCAAATAAATAACTTAACTCTAAACCTAAAGCAACTAGGAAAAGAGGAAATGAAGAACACCACGGTTAGTAGAGGAAAGAAATCTTAAAAATTAGAGCAGAAATAAATGCAAAAGAAACAAAAGAGACCATAGCAAAAAATCAACAAAGCCAAAAGCTGGTTCTTTGAGAGGATAAATAAA
Organism: Bos grunniens; assembly: GCF_055505025.1. Lineage (NCBI taxonomy): Eukaryota > Metazoa > Chordata > Mammalia > Artiodactyla > Bovidae > Bos > Bos grunniens. The sequence goes on from NC_141171.1 coordinate 14,244,787, forward strand.
ATTGACAAACCATTAGCCAGACTCATGAAGAAACAAAGGGAGAAGAATCAAATCAATAAAATTAGAAATGCAAATGGAGAGGTCACAACAGACAACACAGAAATACAAAGGATCATAAGAGACTACTATTAACAATTATATGCCAATAAAATGGACAACTTGGAAGAAACGGACAAATTCTTAGAAAAGTACAACTTTCCAAAACTGAACCAGGAAGAAATAGAAAATCTTAACAGACTGAGCACAAGCACAGAAATTGAAACTGTAATCAGAAATCTTCCAGCAAACAAAGGCCCAGGTCCAGATGGCTTCACAACTGAATTCTACCAAGAATTTAGAGAAGAGCTAACACCTATCCTACTCAAACTCTTCCAGAAAGTTGCAGAGGAAGGTAAACTTCCAAATTCATTCTATGAGGCCACCATCACCCTAATACCAAAATCTGACAAGGTTGCCACAAAAAAAGAAAACTACAAGCCAATATCATGGATGAACATAGATGCAAAAATCCTTAACAAAATCCTAGCAATCAGAATCCAACAACACATTAAAAAGATCATACAGCATGACCAAGTGGGCTTTATCCCAGGGATGTAAGGATTCTTCAATATCCGCAAATCAATCAATGTAATACACCACATTAACAAACTGAAAAATAAAAGCTATATGATTATCTCAATAGATGCAGAGAAAGCCTTTGACAAAATTCAACATCCATTTATGATAAAAAAAAAAAAACCTCCAGACAGCAGGAATTGAAGGAACATACCGCAACATAATAAAAGCTATATATGACAAACCCACAGCAAACATTATCCTCAAAGGTAAAAAATTGAAAGCATTTCCCCTAAAGTCAGGAACAAGATAAGGGTGCCTACTCTCATCACTTCTATTCAACATAGTTTTGGAAGTTTTGGCCACAGCAATCAGAGCAGAAAAAGAAATAAAAGGAATCCAAGTTGGAAAAGAAGAAGTAAAACTTTCACTGTTTGCAGACGACATGATCCTCTACATAGAAAACCCTAAAGACTCCACCAGAAAATTACTAGAGCTAATAAATGAATATAGTGAAGTTGCAGGATATAAAATCAACACACAGATCCTATACAATAATAATCCTATACACTAATAATGAGAACATAGAAAGAGAAATTAAGGAAACAATTCCATTCGCCATTGCAATGAAAAGAATAAAATACTTGGAAATATATCTACCTAAAGAAACAAAAGACCTATATGTATAAAACTATAAAACACTGGTGAAAGAAATCAAAGAGGACACTAATAGATGGAGAAATATACCATGTTCATGGATCAGAAGAATAAATATAGTGAAAATGAGTATACTACCCAAAGCAATCTATAAATTCAATGCAATCCCTATCAAGCTACCAACTGGATTTTTCACAAAGCTAGAACAAATAATTTCACAATTTGTATGGAAATACAAAAAAACCTCGAATAGCCAAAGCAATCTTGAGAAAGAAGAATGGAACTGGAGGAATCAACCTGCCTGACTTCAGGCTCTACAACAAAGCCACAGTCTTCAAGACAGTATGGTACTGGCACAAAGACAGAAAAATATATCAATGGAACAAAATAGAAAGCCCAGAGATAAATCCACGCACCTATGGACACCTTATCTTTGATAAAGGAGGCAAGAATATACAATGGAGAAAACACAATCTCTTTCACAAGTGGTGCTGGGAAAACTGGTCAACCACTTGTAAAAGAATAAAACTAGAACACTTTTTAACACCATACACAAAAATAAACTCAAAATGGATTAAAGATCTAAACATAAGACCAGAAACTATAAAACTGCTAGAGGAGAATACAGGCAAAACACTCTCTGACATAAATCACAGCAGGACCCTCTATGACCCACCTCCCAGAATATTGGAAATAAAAGCAAAAATAAACAAATGGGACCTAATTAAACTTAAAAGCTTCTGCACAACAAAGGAAACTATAAGCAACGTGAAAGACAGCCTTCAGAATGGGAGAAAATAATAGCAAATGAAGCAACTGACAAACAACTAATCTCAAAAATATACAAGCCACTCCTGCAGCTCAATTCCAGAAAAATAAACAACCCAATCAAAAAATGGGTCAAAGAACTAAACAGACATTTCTCCAAAGAAGACATACAGATGGCTAACAAACACATGAAAAGATGCTCAACATCACTCATTATCAGAGAAATGCAAATCAAAACCACAGTGAGGTACCATTCACACCAGTCAGAATGGCTGCGATCCAAAAGTCTACAAGCAATAAATGCTGGAGAGAGTGTGGAGAAAAGGGAACCCTCTTACACTGTTGGTGGGAATGCAAACTAGTACAGCCACTATGGAGAACAGTGTGGAGATTTCTTAAAAAACTGGAAATAGAACTGCCTTATGACCCATTAATCCCACTGCTGGGCATACACACCAAGGAAACCAGAATTGAAAGAGACACATGTACCCCAATGTTCATCGCAGCACTGTTTATAATAGCCAGGACATGGAAGCAACCTAGATGTCCATTAGCAGATGAATGGATAAGAAGCTGTGGTACATATACACAATGGAGTATTACTCAGCCATTAAAAAGAATACATTTGAATCAGTTCTAATGCGCTGGATGAAACTGGAGCTTACTTACAGAGTGAAGTAAGCCAGAAAAAAAAAAAAAAAAACACCAATACAGTATTCTAACGCATATATATGGTATTTAGAAAGATAGTAATGGTAAACCTATATGCAAGACAGCAAAAGAAACACAGATGTATAGAGCAGCCTTTTGGACTCTGTGGGAGAGGGCAAGGGAGGGATGATTTGGGGGAAAGGCATTGAAACATGTATATTATCATATAAGAAACGAATTGCCAGTCCAGGTTTGATGCATGAGACAGGGTGCTCAGGGCTGGTGCACTGGGATCACCCAGAGGGATGGGGTGGGAAAGGAGGTGGGAGGAGGGTTCAGGATGGGGAACACATGTACACCCATGGCAGATTCATGTCAATGTATGGCAAAACCACTACAATATTGTAAAGTAATTAGCCTCCAATTGAAATAAATTAATTAATTAAATAAAATAAAAAATCAGCAGCTATCTAATATGCCAATGTATGCAATTAGAGTAAAAACTAGAGCTGATGACATATTCAAATAAGCAAATAATAAAAACATGTAAATCTCCATCCTATAAAATGCCAACCAAAGCAAAGGCTAAGAAAAAGAAAATAAGCTATCCTTGGTGGTGGTTTAGTTGCTAAGTCATGTCTGACTCTTGTAACCCTATGGACTGTAGCCTGTCAGGCTCCTCTGTCCGTGAGATTCTCCAGGCAAGAATACTGGAATGGGTTGCCATTTTCTTGTCCAGGAGATCTTCCCTACCCAGGAATCAAACCTGGGTCTCCTACATTTCAGGCAGATTCTTTACTGACTGAGCTACAAGGGAAGCCCCAAGTTATCCTTAGAGACAAATAATAACTAAGAAAATGAAAAATATCAAATACCTGTTGTAGATCTAAAGCTGCATAGATTTCACATGAAATACAATTGATTTACAGATATCAAAATTTCACACTAAGTGGTTAAATTGAAAAAAAAAAAAAAGAAGTTTGAATTTTATGTTAAAATCCTGCAAGTTGGAAGTAGAAGTGGAGGACTTCCACCTGAGGAGAGAGGGTCCCAGACCCTCCTAAGGATATTAACTTTTCTCATTTTTTTTCTTTTCCATTAATATTAACAAGTCTCCAGAGATTGGGACAACATACCAATTGGCTAATTATGCCCTTTGTGCATTAAGTCATAGGTCATACCATTTTAAATAATTAGCTGGTGCCATCTACACATTAGTTTGCCAGTTTTAAGTGTGCGGTTCTATACATGTCTTTCCTCCATTTGGGAGCACCTGTGTTAGAAGTCCCCCACCTGAATCTGTCTTCCTGCCCACCCTGAAAAGGGACCCTGAGACTTCATCACACACCAGGCAGGAGAGGGGCTGAGTCTGTGCCCCTTGGTCGTGCTCCAGCAGAGATGCAGCCCAGCCCAGTAAGTGTTGAAGGGGAGACTGTGATTGAAGGAGGGACCACTGGGAGCAATATTTCCTGTTTGGGAGGAACAAACATGACAATAGAGATGGAAAGATGAGAGGGCACTGATATACAAGATTTGGGATCACAGCCCTATGAAGTTAAAGTTCTTGGTACTGGTTAGCTTGTGAGAGCTCTCATTCAGAGGGCTACGTCCACCCTCATTGGTTCTGGTTCTGGCTGGCATCTCTCCAATTGCAGCAGCACATGGGTCTCTGTAAAATTCCCATGGGCACTTCTAATGATCCTGAAAGCAGTGATGAGTGTGATAAGGAGGATGACATTAGCCATAATATCATGTACTGTTCCTGAGGTCATCCCTAGTGCCAGGCACTGAGGTCTGTGTTTTATGTATGTTGTTTGATTTCATTTGCATTCAGTTCAGTTCAGTCACTCAGTCATGTCCAACTCTTTGCAACCCCATGGACTGTAGCACACCAGGCTTCCCTGTCCATAACCAACTCCTGGAGATGGCTCAGACTAATGTCCATCAAGTCAGTGATGCCATCCAACCATCTCATCCTCTGTCATCCCCGTCTCCTCCCACCTTCAGTCTTTCCCAGCATCAGGGTCTTTTCAAATGAGTCAGTTCTTCACATCAGGTGGCCAAAGTATTGGAGTTTCAGCTTCAGCATCAGTCCTTCCAATGAATATTCAGGACTGATTTCCTTTTAGGATGGACTGGTTGGATGTCCTTGGAGTCCAAGGGACTCTCAAGAGTCTTCTCCAACATCACTGTTCAAAAGCACCAATTCTTCTGCGCTCAGCTTTCCTTATGGTCCAACTGTCACATCCATACATGACTACTGAAAAGACCATAACTTTGACTAGACAGACCTTTGTTAGCAAAGTAATGTCTCTGTTTTTTAATAAGCTGTCTAAGTTGGTCATAACTTTTCTCCCAAGGAGAAAGCGCCTTTTAATTTCATGGTTGCAATCACCATCTGCAATTATTTTGGAGCCCAAAAAAATGAAATCTGTCACTGTTTCCACTGTTTCCCCATCTGTTTGTCATGAAGTGATGGAAATGGATGCCATGATCTTAGTTTTCTGAATGTTGAATTTTAAACCTACTTTTTCACTCCCCTCTTTCACTTTCATCAAGAGGCTCTTTAATTCTTCACTTTCTGCCATAAGGGTGGTATCATCTGCATATCTGAGGTTATTGATATTTCTTCCAGCAATTTTGATTCCACCTTGTGCTTCTTCCAGCCCAGCGTTTCTCATGATGTACTCTGTATATAAGTTAAATAAGCAGGGTGACAATATGCAGCCTTGACGTAGCCCTTTCCCAATTTGAAACCAGTCTGTTATTCCACGTCCAGTTCTAACTGTTGCTTCTTGACCTGCATACAGATTTTTCAGGAGGCAGGTCAGGTGGTCTGGTATTCCCATCTCTTGAAGAATTTCTCACAGTTAATTGTGATCCACACAGTAATAGGCTTTGACATAATCAATAAAGCAGAAGTAGATGTTTTTCTGGAACTCTCTTGCTTTTTATATGATCCAACAGATGTTGGCAATTTGATCTCTGGTTCCTCTGTCTTTTGTAAATACAGCTTGAGCATCTGGAAGTTCATGGTTCACGTACTTTTGAATCCTGGCTTGGAGAATTTTGAGCATTATTTTGCTAGTATGTGAAATGAGTGCAATTGTGTGGTAGCTTGAGCATTCTTTGGTATTGCCTTTCTTTGGGGTTAGAATGAAATCTGACCTTTTCTAGTCCTGTGGCCACTGCTGAGTTTTCCAAATTTGCTGGCATACTGAATGCAGCACATTCACAGCATCATCTTTTAGGATTTGAAATAGCTCAACTGGAATGAAATCAAGTGGGCCTCAGCAAGCACCACTACGAACAAAGCTGGGGCGATGGAATTCATTTGCATAACCACCTCCAAATTATAAGTGTAGACATATCATTAATACTTTTTTTCCCCTTTGGGCTGTCCTGGGTCTTTGTTGCTGCACACAAGCTTTCTCTAGTTGCAGAGAGAGGGTGCTACTCTCTAGTTGCAGTGCTAGGCTTCTCATGGTTTCTCTTGTTGTGGAGCACGGGCTCTAGGAAAAGGGACTCAGTAGTTGCAGCAGACAGGCTTACTTGCCCCAGGGCATGTGGAATCCTGGAACAGGGGTCAAATCCATGTCCTCTGCATTGGCAGGTGGATTCTTAACCACTGGACCATAAAGGAAGCCCTCATTAGCACTTTAAGAAGAGGAAAGGCTCGCTACATTTTCTGTAACTTGTACCAGCTCATGAGTTAGATAGGGTTGGAGCCAGATTTGAAGCCTGTCAATCTGGGCAGACTGACTCCAGACACAGATCACCTGGACAACCTTCCCCCTGCAAACCCAGAATGACATGACTGGGCAGTCCTGGCAGAGACTCCCTGATTACCATGCCCTTCCCTTTGGAATTTTTTGGAGAATGCAGTAGGCTCCACTTGCTGCATCACTCGTAGGAAGGGTGGGTGGTTAAGATCACAGGCAAATTCATAGAGAGAAGGAACCCAGACACTTCAAGGCAGGTCTCCCTGCTTATCCTGCTCCTGGATTTTAACTGCTTACTTCCTTATCCACACTTATAATCCACCTGCTGCTGCTGCTGCTAAGTTGCTTCAGTCATGTCCAACTCCATGGGACCCCATAGACAGCAGCCCACCAGGCTCCCCTGTCCCTGGGATTCTCCAGGCAAGAATACTGGAGTGGGTTGCCATTTCCTTCTCCAATGCATGAAGGTGAAAAGTGAAACTGAAGTTGCTCAGTCGTGTCCGACTCTGAGGGACCCCATGGACTGCAGCCTACAGGGCTCCTCCATCCATGGGATTTTCCAGGCAAGAGTACTGGAGTGGGGTGCCATCGCCTTGTCCACCACTCAATCACAAAAGGAGATATAAAGTCAGAGTCTTGTTGTTCATTTGTACTCAGGAAAATGAAAACATTAATAAATATACCTCAGACGTGTCTCTGATTAGACCTTGGTACCTTTGGCTTCCCTGGTGGCTCAGACAGTAAAGAATCTCCCTTCAATAAAACTCCTAGAGGAGAACATAGGCAAAACAGTCTCCGACATACATCACAGCAGGATCCTCTATGACCCACCTCCCAGAATACTGGAAATAAAAGCAAAAATAAACAAATGGGACCTAATTAACCTTAAAAGCTTCTGCACATCAAAGGAAACTATTAGCAAGGTGAAAAGACAGCCTTCAGAATGGGAGAAAATAATAGCAAATGAAGCAACCGACAAACAACTAATCTCAAAAATATACAAGCAACTCCTACAGCTCAACTCCAGAAAAATAAACGACCCAATCAAAAAATGGGCCAAAGAACTAAGTAGACATTTCTCCAAAGAAGACATACAGATGGCTAACAAACACATGAAAAGATGCTCAACATCACTCATTATCAGAGAAATGCAAATCAAAACCACTATGAGGTACCATTTCACACCAGTCAGAATGGCTGCAATCCAAAAGTCTACAAATAATAAATGCTGGAGAGGGTGTGGAGAAAAGGGAACCCTCTTACACTGTTGGTGGGAATGCAAACTAGTACAGCCACTATGGAGAACAGTGTGGAGATTCCGTAAAAAACTGGAAATAGAACTGCCTTATGATCCAGCAACCCCACTGCTGGGCATACACACTGAGGAAACCAGAAGGGAAAGAGACACATGTACCCCAATGTTCATCGCAGCACTGTTTATAATAGCCAGGACATGGAAGCAACCTAGATGTCCATCAGCAGATGAATGGATAAGAAAGCTGTGGTACATATACACAATGGAGTACTACTCAGCCATTAAAAATAATACATTTGAATCAGTTCTAATGAGGTGGTTGAAACTGGAGCCTATTATACAGAGTGAAGTAAGCCAGAAAGAAAAACACCAATACAGTATACTAACGCATATATATGGAATTTAGAAAGATGGTAACGATAACCCTGTATACGAGACAGCAAAAGAGACACTGATGTATAGAACAGTCTTTTAGACTCTGTGGGAGAGGGAGAGGATGGGATTATTTGGGAGAATGGCATTGAAACATGTATAATATCATATATGAAACGAGTCACCAGTCCAGGTTCGATGCACGATACTGGATGCTTGGGGCTGGTGCACTGGGACGACCCAGAGGGATGGTACGGGGAGGGAGGGGGGAGGAGGGTTCAGGATGGGGAACACATGTATACCTGTGGCGGATTCATGTTGATGTATGGCAAAACCAATACAATATTGTAAAGTTAAAAAATTAAAAAAAAAAAAAAAAAAAGAATCTGCCTTCAATGCAGGAGGCCTGGGTTCAGTCCCTGGGTTGGGAAGATCCCCTGGAGAAGGAAATGGCAATCCATTCCTATTTCCTTGCCTGGAGAATTCCATGGACAGAGGCTACACTGGACACAACTGAGCGACTAACGCTTTCACTTTTTCACCTTTGCTTAAATCTTCCAGAAACTCTGAAAACAACAAAATCAGTGTGGGGGATTCAGAGACTGACAATTTGTTTTTAAATCCTGTGTGCTCCCCTTATTCTTAGCGTATTATGGGTCAATTTCATAGTATCTCTGAGATGTAGGATTGTCAAATGTGTTGATTCCTTGTTGATACAATGCAACTGAAGTAGGACTAAACAAATAATGGATGCTTTCTATGCAACAAATATGTGAAATGACTGCAGCTCATTTATTTCTGAATCCCCAGACCCTATACTTTGTTGTTACAGAGGAGGCACCAAGATTTTAAAAAATAATTAAATATTGAACAAATTCTTCCATTTTTGATAGAAAAAAAAGTTAGGCAATATGACTTCCACATCGTGGACTTGTTACTGAAAGGTAGAGTCTGGCTGCCCATTGCTCAAAAGCCAGTAAACAGGCCAGGTTGGTGGAAGGGAAAGTTTGCTTTACTTCGTATGTAGGCAACTGGTGGGTGGTGACTGTCCAAGGCCAATTCCCCCTCACTGAAAGTCAGTAGGGAAGAGCTTTTATAAGCTGAGGGAAAGGGCTACATGAATAAACAGTAAAGTCATCTCTGATAGTCATCTTCAAATTGGTCATCGGTGGCCTGACTAGCATCATCTTGGTTGTTTTAGGCACAGTTCATCTTCAGTTCCAGGGTCGGTTTATTTCCATTTCTTTGTCATGGCTCCAGTCTGGTCATCAGGTAGTTAACTTCTCCACCTGGTGATGGTTTCAGTATCTATAAGACAGCTCACAGGATGTAGCTCAGAATATTATCTATATTCTCCTCCTTGAGGAGGAACTAAAGGTTCTTGACTACAATTAATGAACATTATTATTATTTGGTCTCCTTTGACTGTTTTTCCTTGTTTCTGCATGTTCTCATTTGTCTGATTAAATTTATTCTTTGACTAAAGTTTTTCCACAGACAAAAGGCAGGCAGAGGATAGGGAGGGAAGGACCACAGGGTCCTGCTGTGTTTCATCCTTTTCAGAATATCCTATAGGACCAGAGATAAGATAAAATATTGCTTGTTTGTGTCTAGATCATGGACTTTCAATGAGACCTATTATTTTCCATTTAATAGCATCTGCAAGATTCAATGATTGAAAAATCATTGCAGAAATTTTCATAAATATGGAGAAAAAAGAGTCAGAAAAGAAGGACATGGTACATCTGATTATTGCATGGACTGAGACACATTTTATATTTCATTTCATTCCATGCTCTGATGTTCTGAGACAGGGAAGGCTCTGATCTCTTTGCCATATAAACCAGAAAACATCATTAAATCTGGTACTGCATTTCATTACTAAAGACATTATCTTAACAATGCTTTAAATTCTTTATTAAATGACCAAATATTTATAAGTTCCATATGCCCCTTAGCTGTGACATATGTTGTAGATGAGGGTAGACACTTTATTTCCAGGATGGAACAGAAGCACAGAGAGGTGGAGAGATTTATACACACTCCACATACAGGGGGTGAAAGATCCAGGGTTGAAACCTTGATCTAGGTTTTAGGGAGGATCCAGGGCTAAAACCATGACAAATGTACCTACTGTCAGTCCCCTCCACTGTAGCTCATAAGTGTTTCTTTTCTAACCTGCTTTATTGGTCCAGGATGTGAAATGAAGGTCGGAGAACTGATTCATTCTCTTTTGGTTTAGTGAGTCTACCTGTGAATTATGGGAATGAGGCAGTAATTTACATGAACTATATAAACACTAATATGGTGGATTACTGAGTTTTCTATGAATAGTCATGTTTTTTCAGTCCAGTGTTGAAATCTACGGTTGAAAATATTACATATAAAAGATGAAAATGCTATGTGCCCATAGTAAGAAATTATCACCAGGTAGTTAGTTCATAGAAAATGATTTTTTTATTGCAACAAATACAGGAAGTTAACATTGGTAAACCTGAATATATACCAATTGTTAGAAACTGAATAATGAATCATCACTCACATAATATATACGAATTCTCATTGTACAATACAGAGAAAGATACAAGAATTTTTGCAGGATTATTAGAGAATGTGTGTGTGTTAAGTCACATCAGTCATGTCTCTTTGCAACTCCATGGACTATAACATGCCAAGTTCCCCAGCCCTTGGGATTCTCCAGGCAAGAATACTGGAGAGGGTTGCCATACCTTCTTTCAAATTATTTGAGAATAAATTGATATAAGTAATATAACAAATATGATATATATAAAGTAAATTAAATATTTATTTAATATATAAATTAAATACATAAAATCATATATTATTACATTTTCAGTTCAGTCCACTCGCTCAGTCGTGTCTGACTCTTTGCGACCCCATGAACCGCAGCACGCCAGGACTCTCTGTCCATCACCAACTCCCGGAGTCCACCAAAACCCCTGTCCATTGAGTCAGTAATGCAATCCAACCATCTCATCCTCTGTTGTTCTCTTCTCCTCCTGCCCTCAATCTTTCCCAGCATCAGGGTCTTTTACAATGAGTCAGGTTTTCGCATCAGGTGGCCAAAGTATTGGAGTTTCAGCTTCAACATTAGTCCTTCCAATGAACACCCAAGACTAATCTCCTTTAGGATGGACTGGTTGGATCTCCTTGCAGTCCACAGGACTCTCAAAAGTCTTCTCCAACAACACAGTTCAAAAGCAGCAATTCTTCACAGTCCACCTCTCACATCGATACATGACCACAGTCCACCTCTCACATCGATACATGGAAAAACCATAGCCTTGACTAGACGGACCTTTGTTGGTGAAATAATGTTTCTGCTTTTTAATATGCTGTCTAGGTTGGTCATAACTTTCCTTCCAAGGAGTAAGCGTCTTTTAATTTCATGGCTGCAATCACCATCTGCAGTGATTTTGGAGCCCCCCAAAATAAAGTCAGCCACCGTTTCCACTCTTTCCCCATCTATTTGCCATGAAGTGATGGGACTGGATGCCATGATCTTTGTTTTCTGAATGTTGAGCTTTAAGCCAACTTTTTCACTCTCCTCTTTCACTTTCATCAAGAGGCTCTTTGGTTCCTCTTCACTTTCTGCCATAAGGGTGGTGTCATCTGCATATCTAAGGTTAGTGATATTTCTCCCAGCAATCTTGATTCCAGCTTGTGCTTCCTCCAGCCCAGCATTTCTCATGATGTACTCTGCATATAAGTTAAATAAGCAGGGTGACAATATATAGCCTTGACGTACTCCTTTTCCTATTTGGAACCAGTCTGTTGTTCCATGTCCAGTTCTAACTGTTGCTTCCTGACCAGCATACAGGTTTCTCAAGAGGCAGATCAGGTGGTCCGGTATTCCCATCTCTTTCAGAATTTTCCATAGTTTACTGTGATCCACACAGTCAAAGGCTTTGGCATAGTCAACAAAGCAGAAGTATATGTTTTTCTGGAACTCTCTTGCCTTTTCAATGATCCAGCAGATGTTGGCAATTTGATCTCTGATTCCTCTGCTTTTTCTAAAACCAGCTTGACTATCTGGAAGTTTCCGGTACAAATATTGTTTAAGCCTGGCTTGGATTATTTTGAGCATTACTTTACTAGCATGTGACATGAATGCAATTGTGCAGTAGTTTGAGCATTCTCCAGCATTGCCTTTCTTAGGGATTGGAATGAAAACTGACTTTTCCAGTCTTGTAGCCCCTGCTGAGTTTCCCAAATTTGCTGGCATATTGAATGCAGCACTTTCACAGCATCATCTTTTAGGATTTGAAATAGCTCAACTGATATTCCATCACCTCCTCTAGCTTTGTTCATAGTGATGCTTCCTACAGCCCACTTGACTTCACATTCCAGGATATCTGGCTCTAGGTGAGTGATCATACCATCGTGATTATCTGGGTCATGATGATCTTTTTTGTATAGTTCTTCTGTGTATTCTTGCCACGTCTTCTTAACATCTTCTGCTTCTGTTAGGTCCATACCATTTCTGTTCCTTATTGTGCCCATCTTTGCATGAAACATTCCCTTGGCATCTCTAATTTTCTTGAAGAGATCTCTAGTCTTTCCCATTCTGTTGTTTTCCTCTATTTGTTTGCACTGATCACTGAGGAAGGCTTTCTTATCTCTCCTTGCTATTCTTTGGAACTCTGCATTCAAATGGGTGTGTCTTTCTTTTTCTCCTTTACTTTTCACTTCTTTTCTTTCCACAGCTATTTGTAAGGCCTCCTCAGACAGCCATTTGAATTTTTTGCATTTCTTTTTCTTGGGGATGGTCTTGATCTCTGTCTCCTGTACAATGTCACGTGCTGGGAGCCACCACGGGAGATCCCACCCATGACAAACGTCATGCGGAAGAGACCTGACAGGAAAAAGCTGATCAGGCCTCAAGGGACCCCCTGAATCTGCTCGAGCATCCACCCCAAAACCAAAATCTGTCTGTCTTACTATTTTGTGCCTTTCACCAACTCTTCTGATATTAGCACACGTGATTGTTCACAACTCCCCAACCTTGAAAGGCACGGGAAGCCAAAACATTCTAAAAGTCCTAATGAGCATAGAGTCCTTTAAGGGATGAAAAATTAGTAGAATAGATAGTACTGGTAAAGGGCTTCATTATTGGGCCAATGCTTGCTGCCAAGTGCCCATATCCCTTATCCATTGTGCACCTGGGAGTGCATTAGTTAACATAGTTGGAATGTAAGAAAAACAAGCAGCAGCCTTGGAATTAACCACATCAGACCTTTGAGCTAATTGGTTCTTTCTTTGTTGTGGCCCACTGCACCTTTGCTCCGTGAGAATGTAACTCTGTTTAGCACTTTCTGAGGCTGGGAGAAATAAAGAAGAAACACTTTAAGGGAAAACAAGTTTTCTGGCTGATCAGCCTTTATCAAAAAAGGGTCATAAAATGTCCATAGGCCTCCAAGGCCAGAAGATATAGTACACAACATTGTTTATGGGACAGGTATGCAGAAAAAATCCTGGTTTCAATAAAGACAAAACAGATGTAATGTTTGGGCTGACTCTGTATGACTTTGCATCTTTCATTTCCCTCTATGTACAAGCCAAGGTATAAAAGTTCCTTTTGAAAATAAAGTTATGGACCTATCTCACCAAAGCTTGGTCTCCCCGTGTCATTCTTTTTTTTTTTTTTTCCCCCTTTTCCCTCCTTTTCTCTCTATGTTCTTCTTTCAGGATGACTCCTTGGAACACAGGAGCTTTATTGGCCTTCTGTGTTAATCAAGGAAGATCAAGCCTCTGATCTCTCCGCTTTGCTATCCTTATCGCCTAAGCCATCCTTAGGGTACCCCTGGATCCTGCTGGGGCTGGACCCCGGCAGTCACGAACCTCTGTTCATAGTTCATCAGGCACTCTATCAGACCTAGTCCTTTAAATCTATTTCTCACTTCTGCTGTATAATCATAAAGGGACTTGACTTAGATCATACCTGAATGGTCTAATGGTTTTCCCTACGTTCTTCTATTTTAGTCTGAATTTGGCAATAAGGAGTTCATGGTCTGAGCCACAGTCAGCTCCTGCTCTTCTTTTTGCTGACTGTATAGAGCTTCTCCATCTTTGGCTGCAAAGAATATAATCAATCTGATTTTGGTGTTGACAGTCTGGTGATGTCCTTGTGTAGCGTCTTCTCCTGTGTTGTTGGAAAAGGGTGTTTGTTATGACCAGTGTGTTCTCTTGGCAAAACTCTGTTAGCCTTTGCCCTGCTTCATTCTGTACTCCAAGGCCAATTTTGCCTGTTACACCAGGTGTTTCTTGACTTCCTACTTTAGCATTCCAGTCCCCTATAATGAAAAGGACATCTTTTTTGGGTGCTAGTTCTAAAAGGTCTTCTAGGTCTTCATGGAACAACAGATTGGTTCCAAATAGGAAAAGAAGTACATCAATGCTATATATTGTCACCCTGCTTTTTTAACTTATATGCAGAATACATCATGAGAAATGGTGGGCTGGATGAAGCACAAGCTGGAATCAAGATTGCCAGGAGAAATATCAATAAGCTCAGATATGCAGATGACACCACTCTTATGGCAGAAAGTGAATAAGAACTAAAGAGCCTCTTGATGAAAGTGAAAGAGGAGAGTGAAAAAGTTGGCTTAAAGCTCAACATTCAGAAAACTAAGATCATGGCATCTGGTCCCATCACTTCATGGTAAATAGAGGGGGAAAGAGTGGAAACGGTGGCTGACTTTATTTTGGGGGGCTCCAAAATCACTGCAGATGGTGATTGCAGCCATGAAATTAAAAGACGCTTACTCCTTGGAAGGAAAGTTATGACCAACCTAGACAGCATATTAAAAGCAGAGATATTATTTCGGCAACAAAGGTCCTTCTAGTCAAGGCTATGGTTTTTTCAGTAGTCATGTATGGATGGGAGAGTTGGACCATAAAGAAGGCTGAGCACTGAAGAACTGATGTTTTTGAACTGTGTTGTTGGAAAAGACTCTTGAGAGCCCCTTGGACTGCAAGGAGATCCAACCAGTCCATCCTAAAGGAGATCAGTCCTGAGTGTTCATTGGAAGGATTGATGTTGAAGCTGAAACTGCAATACTTTGGCCACCTGATGCGAAGACCTGACTCATTTGAAAAGACCCTGATGCTGGGAAAGATTGAGGGCAGGAGAAGAAGGGGACAACAGAGGATGAGATGGTTGGATGGCATCACCAACTCAATGGACATGAGTTTGGGTAAACTCCAGGGAGTTGGTGATGGACAGGGAGGCCTGGGGTGGAGGACGCATGGTGTGTGCATGGGGTCACAAAGAGTCGGACACGACTGAGCAATTGAACTGAACTGAACTGAGGTCTTCATAGAACTGTTCAACTTCTGCTTCTTCAGCATTACTGGTCATGGAATAGACTTGGATTACCCTGATATTGAATGGTTTGCCTTGGAAATGAACAGAGATCATCTGTCATTTTTGAGAATGCATCCAAGTACTGCATTTCAGACTCTTTTGTAGACTATGATGGCTACTCCATTTCTTCTAAGGTATTCTTGCCCACAGTAGTAGATATAATGGTCATCTGAGTTAAATTCACCCATTCCAGTCCATATTTATTTCACTGATTCTTAGAATGTTGACGTTCACTCTTGCCATCTCCTGTTTGACCACCTCCAATTTGCCTTGATTCATGGACCTGACATTCCAGGTTCCTGTACAATATTGCTCTTACAGCATCAGACCTTGCTTCCATCACCAGTCACATTCACAACTGTTTTTGTTTTTGCTTTGGCTCCATCTCTTCATTCTTTCGGAGTTATTTCTCCACTGATCTCCAGCAGCATGTTGGGCACCTACTGCTCTGGGGAGTTCATCTTTCAGTGTCCTATGTTTTTTCCTTTTCATACTGTTCATGGGGTTCTCAAGGCAAAAATACTGAAGTGGTTTGCCATTCCCTTCTCCAGCGGACCACATTCTGTCAGAACTCTCCACCATGACCCGTCCGTCTTGGGTGGCCCTGCATGGCATGGCTCACAGTTTCATTGAGTTAGACAAGGCTATGATCCATGTGATTAGATTGGTTAGTTTTCTTTGATTGTGGTTTTCAGTCTGTCTGCCCTCTGATGGAGAAGGATAAGAGGCTTATGGAAGCTTCCTGATGGGAGAGACTGACTGAGAGGAAATCTGAGTCTTGTTCTAATGGGCGGGGCTATGCTTAGTAAATCCTTAATCCAAATTTTTGTTGATGGGTGGAGCTGTGTTCCCTCCCTGCTATTTAGCTGGGGCCAAACTATGGTAGAGGTAATGAATATAATGATGACCTCCTTCAAAAGATCCCATGCAGGTACTGCTACACTCAGTGCCCCCAACCCTGCAGCAGGCCACCACTGACCCACACCTCTGCTGGAGACTCCTGGACACACACAGGCAAGTCTGAGTCAGTCTCTTGTAGGGTCACTGCTCCTTACTCCTGGGTCCTGGCGCACAAAGTTCTGTTGTGCCCTCTGAGAATCTATTTCCCAGTCCTGTGTAAGTTCTGGCAGCTCTATGGTGAGGTTAATGGCAACCTCCTCCAAGAGGTTTTATGCCATACCCAAGTCTGCTGCATCCAGAGCCCTGTCCCTGTGGCAGTCCACTGATGACCCATACCTCCACAGAGATGCTCAAACACAGTTCTGTCTCAGTCTCTGTGGGGGTCTCTGGGTCCTGGTGTGCACAAGGTTTGTTTGAGCCCTCTTAGCATCTCTGGCGGAAATGGGGTTTGATTCCAAATGCAAATTCGCCCCTCCTACCATCTTTCTGGGACTTCTCCTTTGCCCTTGAACGTGGGGTATCTCCTCACAGCCATTCCAGAGCCTACCACCTTACTGGGGTTTCTCTGACCTTGGACGTGGGGTATCTCCTCTCAGGGGCTTGCTGCTCCAGCACACCACTCCAGCACCATATGCAATTAATTAAACAATATTGATTGAAATTTGAAGTCCACCAAAGATATGAAGTATATACTAAATGACTTCTAAAAGACAACTCTGATATTTGAGTAATCCCCATTTCATGAAGAGGGAAGACAGAAAATCAAAGATGATAAAACTCTGAATATCAAATAAACTGTGTTCTGATTATGAAAATTCATTTTTAATTTAGAATCCAGATGACATAGTTCTGCATTTCATAGATATTTGTAAATATTCTAAATTAAGGAAATATCTAGAATTGTATTTGAAGAAAATAAGATTTATATAAATGACATAATTTCTTTATATTTTAATAATTATATATTTTCTTAGAAGGAGAAGGGAATCTCTCGTTCTGTTATTTCTTTAAAAGTAGGCTGTATTTAACTGAGATCATGGATGTATTGTCTCTAATGTTCTTGTTTCCTTTCACTTTTCATGAAGTTTTATAATCTAAGAGTGTATAGACAAAAATGAATAACATAGAAGCCAATGAGGAAACGATTCTAAGACAGAATTTCTCATACTGAGAAATATTGCTGAAGGTGCTGTCACCCAGTTGTGTCCAATTCTTAGTGGCCCCGTAAACTGTAAGCCACCAGGCTGCCTCATCCATGGAATTCTCCAGGCAAGAACAATGGAGTGGGTTGCTCTTTCCTTTTCCAATTGCTGAAGGTACTCAGATGTATACTCTTAGAAATGAATTGCTTGAATCCAAAATATGATGCAGGACTGCATGACGATTTACATATTTCCTATTTTTCCAGCCTTTTTTTCTTTTTCCAAAGGTGTCTGAGCTACACAGAACTGGAAATCTAACCAGTGTCTCAGAATTCTTCCTCCTGGGCCTCTCAGATGATCCAGAACTGCAGCCTTTGCTCTGGGTCCTGTTCCTGGCCATGTACATAGTCACCATGCTGGGGAACCTGCTCATCATCTTCACTGTAACCTCTGACTCCCACCTCCACAACCCCATGTATTTCTTCCTCTCCAACCTCTCCTTGGCTGACATCGGTTTTGCCTCCACCACGGTCCCCAAGATGATTGTGAACATCCTAACTCACAGCAGAGTCATCTCCTATGCAGGCTGCCTGACACAGATGTCTATTTTTATCCTTTTTGGATGTATGGATTGTCTGCTTCTTACTGTGATGGCCTATGACAGGTTTGTGGCCATCTGTCACCCACTACACTACACGGTCATCATGAACCCTCGCCTCTGCTGCTTCTTAGTTTTGGTGTCTTTTTTTGGTAGCCTTTTGGACTCCCAGGTGCACAATCTGATTGTGCTACAACTTACCTACTTTAAGAATGTTGACATTTCTAATTTCTTCTGTGAGCCTTCTCAGCTCCTCAAGCTTGCTTGTTCTGATACTTTCACCAATAACATAGTCACGTATTTTGATGGTGCCATTTTTGTTTTTCTACCTTTCTCAGGAATCTTTTTCTCTTACTACAAAATTCTTTCCTCCATTCTGAGAGTCCCATCAAGTAGGAGGTATAAAGCCTTCTCCACCTGTGCTTTTCATCTGGCAGTTGTTTGCTTATTTTATGGAACTGGCCTTGGTGTGTACCTCAGCCCAACCATCTCACAATCTCCCAGGCAGGGTGCAGTGGCCTCAGTGATGTACACTGTGGTCATCCCCATGCTGAACCCCTTCATCTACAGTCTGAGGAACAGACACATCAAAAGGACCATGTGGAGGTTTTCCAGAAAAATGTTCTAATCTCATTGCCTGTGCCACCCATTTAGAGTGTAGGTTGGAAAATGTAGCAACATTAACATCTGAAAATTCTACCTCTTTCATGATATCATTCTTGTAGCTCGTAGGACCTGTCTCTCCTTGTTTTACACCTGAATATTACTTCTTTTGGTATGTTTTTAATGGGGCTGGGAGAGTATCCTGGGATTCTGTAGACGTTAGAACTACTGCATGACTGAATCTTATTATACCTAACGAGGAGTATCTAGCTTATCATGGTGATCCACATTCTAGAAAGATGAAAAAACTCCCTTTTTACAGATTTAAATATATATTTTCCCCAAAGCTGTTGTTTGTTTTCCAGTTGATTACTATGTTTTAATTTTTTGCATGCAGTCTATGTATGAAGGTGCATGTCACTGCTTCTCAGCCTTGGCTTTTATCAAAATCATCTGGAAGGCTTAAAAGCACTATTTCCCAACATTGTAAATCAACTATACTACAATAAAATAAATTTTAAAATATACTGACAACTGAGTCTCATTGCCAAAGATTCTGATTCAATTAGATTTGCATGTGTCCTGAGCTGAGGATATTTTTTTTTCCTTATTTTTATTTATTTATTTTTGGCCACGTGGTGTAAAATATGATGTCTTAATTCCTGCACTAGGGATTGAACTCATGCCCACTGCATTGGATGGCAGCCAAAAATAAATACATAAATCTTAAAAACACACACATACAATATCACTTCACACTTGTCAGAATGGCTATTGTCTAAAGACAAGAGATATTTATTATCCACATAACATACACAGTGAAACAGCACAAATGAACTCAAATGACTGGCCAGTGTTGTATTTTTAGTATGTAGTGGAACTATGTCTTAATACAGAACCCATGGTTTTTATCATTGCACTATACTGCCTCCAGAGATCAGAGAATTCTGAAGTACCAGTTAGGAAAAGCAAGCTATGTGTGGTTGGTTAGGGAACTGCTAGGGTCAACTGGGGCTGAAACAGCATTGTGGGGTGACCTTCACTTGGCATCTACTAGGCAAGCAAAAGAAAGCTTTTCAACCATCCACAGAAATATTGAATGTGTTACAATATTACTTCTGTTTTATGTTTTGGTGAGGTATATGGGATCTTAGCTCCCCAACCAGGGATCAAACTCTCATCCCCTGCATTGGAAGGTGAGGTGTTAACCACTGGACTACCAGGGAAGTCCCTCATTAGCTATTATGGAAGAACATTTGCACATGTAAATGAGGAAACCTACAAGAATATTAATTATGCATTTTATGATAATGCAAAAAATTGGAAATGTATTTAACTCACAGATTCAAACTGAATACAATTCTGCATCTTAGTGATTAAGAATGTTGGAGCTGAGGCTAGACTGCCTAGTTTGAATCCAGATATCCAGATACTACATTCAGAAAACTAAGAACATGGCTTCCGGTCCCATCACTTCATGGCAAATAGATGGGGAAACGATGGAAATAGTGGCTGACTTTATTTTGGGGGGCTCCAAAATCACTGCAGATGGTGATTGCAGCCATGAAATTAAAAGACGCTTACTCCTTGGAAGGAAAGTTATGACCAACCTAGACAGCATATTAAAAAGCAGAGACATTACTTTGTCAACAAAGGCCCATCTAGTCAAGGCTATGGCTTTTCCAGTAGTCATGTATGGATGTGAGAGTTGGGCTATAAAGAATAATTGATGCTTTTGAACTGTGGTGTTGGAGAAGACTCTTGAGAGTCCCTTGGACTGCAAGGGCATCCAACCAGTCCATCCTAAAGGAAATCAGTCCTGGGTGTTCATTGGAAGGACTGATGCTGAAGCTGAAACTCCAATACTTCGGCCATCTGATGCGAAGAGCTGACTCATTTGAAAAGATCCTGATGCTGGGAAACATTGAGGGCAGGAGGAGACGGAGACAACAGAGGATAAGATGGTTGGATGGCATCACCGACTCAATGGACATGAATTTGGGTAAACTTCGGCAGTTGGTGATGGACAGGGAGGCCTGGTGTGCTGCAGTTCATGGGGTCACAAAGAGTCAGACACGACTGAGTGACTGGACTGAGCTGAACTGAACCCAGATACTAGTACAGTAAAGAATCTGCCTGCAATGCAGGAGACCAGGGTTTGATCCCTGGGTCGAGAAGATCCCCTGGAGAAGGGAATGGCAACCCACTTCAGTATTCTTGCCTAGAGAATCCCAGGGACAGACGAGCCTGGTGGGCTACAGCCCATGCAGTTGCAGAGTCAGACATGACTCTAACACTTTCACTAGACTATTAGCAATGGTGCCATGAGAGTCACTCAATCTTTTTCTCCTCAACCCAGTTTTATTGAGAGATAACTGACATACAGTATTGTATAAGTTTAAGATTTGACTTAACACATCAAAGGTTTGACTTAACACATGATTTGACTTCAACACATCATGAAACAATGACCATAATGGGTTTAGTGAATAACTTTCATCTCATATCGATAGAACATTAAAGAAACAGGGGGAAAAAAACACGTTTCTTTGTTGTGAGAACTCAGGATTTACTTTTATCAACTTTTATATATAATGTATAACAGTATTATCTTTGTACGTGTTGTACATTATACCCCTAGAACTTAATTTTTTAACTTTTTATTGTGTATTGGGTTATAGTTGATTAACAATGTTATGATAGTTTCAGGTGGACAGCAAAGGGACTGAGCCATATATATACATGTATCCATTCTCCCCCAAACTCCCATCCCATCCAGGTTGCCACATATCATTGTGCAGAGTTTCCTGTGATGTACAGTAGAACTTTGTTGGTTATCCATTTTAAGTATAGCAGTGTGCTTAGTAGCTTTATATTATAGTAGCTAAATTTTATAACTAAGAGTTTGTACTTTTTGACTACCTTCATCCAATTCTCTCTTCTCCAACTCCCACCTCTGGTAGCCACAAATTGTATTTATTTTTCTAGAGCTTGTATGTTTGTTTTTTGATGTATAATTGACCTACAATACTATGTTAGTTCCTGGTACACAATATAATGATTTAATATTTCTATACATTTCAAAATGACCATCATGCTAAGTCTAGTTGCCATCTGTCACCATACAAAGATATAACATAGTTATCAACTACATTTCCTACATGGTACATTTTATATCAGTGACTTATTTATTTTGTAAACTAAAACTTTGTACCTCTTAATGTCTTCACCTATTTCTATTCCCCTCTCCCCCTGTCAACCACCCATTTGTTCTCTATGCCTATGACTGTTTCTATTTAATTATATTTACTTGTTTTTATTTTTAGATTCCACATATAAGTGAAATCACACAGTACTTTCCTTTCTCTGTTGGACTTATTTTACTTAGCATAATACCCTCTAGGTCCATTCACATTGTTGCAAATTGCAAGATAGAATTCTTTTTCATGGCTGAGTAATATGCTATTGTGTGTATAAATATACCATGTCTCTTAATCCATTCATCTGTTGATGGGCAGTTAGGCTTCTTCCTTATCTTGGCTGTTGTAAATGATGCTACAATGAACATATGGGTGCAAATATCTTTTCATATTAGTGTTTTCATTTTCTTCCATATCCAGAAGTGGAATTGCTAGTGGTTCTATTTTTAATTTTTGAGGAGTCTCTATACTGTTTTCCATACTGGCTGCACCAATTTTATTCTCAAACAGAAGTGGAGGAGTGTTCCCTTTGCTCCATATCCTCATCACCATTTATATCTCATCTTTTGTATAATAGCCATTCTGACAAGTCTGAAGTGATATCTCTCTGTGGTTTTGATTGGCATTTCCCTGATAATTAGTGGTGTTGAGCATTTTTCATGTGCCAGTTGATAATTTGTATATTGTATTTTGAAAATGTCTATTCACATTTTTTTCCCAGTTTTAAATTGCTTTTTTTTTCTTTGTTTGTTTCCACTCTATCAATATTTTATTGTGTTATAAGGAAGATAGACTGTGAAAAGGGAAAAAACACAACGATAAATAATTTCAGATGATATACTTCCACTCTAGAAAAATGGGCTTCCCTGATGACTTAGCTGGCAAAGAATCCACCTGCAATGCGGAAGACCTGGATTTGATCCCTGGGTTGGGAAGATCCCCTGGAGAAGGGAATGGCTACCCCCTCCAGTATTCTGGCCTGGAGAATTCCATGGACTGTCTAGCCCATGGGATCACAAAGAGTCAGACACGACTGAGCAACTTTCACTAAAAATAAACAACTAGAGACATTCTTCGAATAGAGTGGTGGACAATGGAAATATACAATTCAATTATTTTCTACAATGCAAGTATAAAACAATTTCAGCAATAAATAAAACAAGATTATAACTTAAAATAGCAACAAAATATTACTAAGGACTAAACTCCACAATGAATTAGAAGGACTTAGATTAAGAAAAGTGTGAAGCTCTCCTTGGTCATATCAAAGTGTTCAAACATGGAAAGATTGTCAGATTTTAGCATGGTAAACTTTAACAACAAATATCCCAATATTCCTGATATTATTTCATCATTGAGGCAGTTTCAGTACTCAATATTGCAATTGAATTTTTAGCTGAGAAAATAACAAGTCTGAACTTTATAGCAAGGGCCTTCCTTTTGGATATGTGATGAGAGCAGGCCAAGTGAACTTCCCCCTTGGAAGGGGTAGGGCTCAGAGTAATTGAGTTGACAGACACTGATTTTCTTGTGGTTCTCCAAAGATTGTGAAGTCTTCAGGGAATGCAGTTCATGGATCAGTCTGGCTAATTAGGAGCTCTGTGTATCAAGCTTTCAAGGCCACAAAACTGTAAAGAGTCAGCCTGTGTCTCCAGCCCTTCAGGTTGTGGGTCCATGTCCAGCAGGTTCCACACCTGTGTCTCCTCCCAGAGTAATCATCTCCAACAGGAGGCTCTGGCTGGAGTCTTTCTGCCAATTCTGAGGCTGGAGCTTCAGCCATCATTGCTCACCAGGCAGAGAGGAGTGGCAGACTCACTGCCCTTGGTCATGGACAAGCAGGGTCTTAGCACAGCCCAATGAGTGCGATGGAGACAGTGGATGGAGGAAAAATTTCAGGACTTTTGTTTCCTCATTGTCACAGCAAACAAAAGAATTGCAATTGACAGATGGTAATGAGAGGGTAACAGGCAGGAAAGCCAGGGGTCTCCAAATGAAGGAAATAGGCTGCAAATGTCAGACATTTTTTTTATCTCTCTCTTAAGCAGCAGGAGGAAACAAACTAGTGATATATTTTTTCCCCTTCTCCATACAAACCTAAAAAAAGGTTTCTCTTAAAATACTGTGTTGCCATAATGACACCTGTTTCCACCTGAACTTAACTATCCTCAAACCTTGAGCTAACCAATGCATTTTTCTTATGGAAATATTTGTCTTAAGCTATGTTAATGTACTACGCATTTACCCCAAACTCTGTCTTCAAGTTGGTTCTGCCTAAAGGCTCAGAACTGACTTGACAAACCAGTATGTTATACTCAGACATTGTTCTCCTAATCTATGTAAACGAAAGTATTTGTATGGTAATCTGCCTTTCTACAAGATTCAAGTCAATCGTTTTATGGCCCGGGATGACTCATCTGGTGCCAAGATTATCCCAAAATACATCTTGTGGGTGAGGGGCCTGGTACCATTCTCTGAGTTTTAAGACATTCCTGTCTTTCATTAACAAACTGGTAGTAACTATATAACATCCAGCTAAAGACTAGCAGGTGGGTATTCTTTCTGCCCCCTTCTGATGTCTATGTCAGAAGCTTTCTCTATCTCCTTTATACTTTAATAAAACTTTGTTACACAAAAGCTCTGAGCAATCAAGCCTCGTCTCTGGCCTCGGATTGAATTCTACTTCTCTGGAGGCCAAGAATCCCGGCGTCTTTCATGGTTCAGCAACAACCTTTCAGTAGTACACCAGTATGCAAAATTTCAGCTCCAGGCACTATGACATTTATGTCCTTGGTTCTGGTGGGGTTCTAAGAACTCTCATTCAGAGTTTTGCTTTCCTCCCACGCTGGTTCTAGTTCCCGTAGGCATGACCCCCTTGATAGCAGGAATGGTCCCTCTAAACTGTCCCTAAGTACTCCAAAATCATAAAGTGAGGATGAGGATGAAAACAGCAAACATGGTATCATGATTCTTCATTGAGGATTTCCTAAGTGCCAGGCTCTGAGCTAAGTGTTCCACGTATTTTGTTTCATTTCATCTGCATAATTATCACCAAGAAAT
Organism: Bos grunniens; assembly: GCF_055505025.1. Lineage (NCBI taxonomy): Eukaryota > Metazoa > Chordata > Mammalia > Artiodactyla > Bovidae > Bos > Bos grunniens. The sequence goes on from NC_141171.1 coordinate 14,269,654, forward strand.
AGGGATGAATATAATTGTCATTTTATGGGTGAACAAGGGAGCATACCATTTAAATATAACTTGTATTAGATCATGGGTAAAATAGGAGTGAATTCAAGTTTGAATCCAGGCATTTAGACTCCAGACATGGGAATTTAGCCAGAATTCTTTCCCTTTATTTTATTTACTGGTCACTTCCAGCAAAGATTCCATGTTCACCATCCTCTCTCCTTTGGAGGCTCCTGGTAGACCTCAGTGAAGGGTAAGTGGTGCTCTTGCTGCATTGGCTCTAGGAAGGATAGCTGAGATCAAGGTAGGGCTCGTAGAAGGATCACAATATTATAATTTAGCACAGATCTCTCTCTTGCTCTCGCTTCTAGATTTCGCTTCTTTCACTCCCTCCTTCATCCATATATATTTTAATAGATCTACAGGTAATTATAAGGATTACAATGCTCAATCCAGAGTGAGAGCCACTGGTCTAAGCACTTTATTATTTAATTTCTTACAACCACCCTGCAAAGTTGGTTCCATTTTAATCCCCATTTGTAGATGAAGAAAATGATACAGGTGTTTGTTATCTTTCACATTTTCTCAAATAAAATCATGTTGTTTACTGACAGGAGAAAGGAAGTCCTAAGTTGCCTGTAGGAAGCAGATTTAAGGACAATTGGAACCCCTTTAATCAGGAAGGACTGATATGGAAAGTTCTTAAATATATTAAAGAACACTGGGTTTCAGATGTAACTTAGGGGCTTCCCTGATTGCAGAATGCTATGCTAAGTCACTTCAGTCGTGTCCGACTCTGTGCGACCCCATAGACAGCAGCCCACCAGGTTCACCCGTCCCTGGGATTCTCCAGGCAAGAACACTGGAATGGGCTGCCATTTCCTTCTCCAATCCCTGGTTGTAGAAACTGAACATTAAATAAGAGGGTTGGTTTGATGAGGAAACAGTGCTCCACACATTTTAGAGTTAGAAGCATGTTTAAATGTCCAGATGAACAAGCTGGGCTTAGAAAAGGTAGAGGAACCAGAGATCAGATTACCAACATCTGTTGGATCATAGAAAAAGCAAAGGAATTCCAAAAAAAAACCAAACATGCTTCATTGACTACACAAAAGCCTTCTTGTGAATCACAACAAACTGTGGGAAAATCCTAAAGAGATAGGAATACCAAGCCAACTTACCTGTCTCCTGAAAAATCTTTATACAGGACAAGAAGCAACAGTTAGAACCAGATACGGAACAATGGACCAGTTCAAAATTGGGAAAGGATGAAACAAGGTTGTATACTGTTACTCTAACTTAAATGCAGAGTACATCATGCAGGCTGGAATGAAGATTGCCAGGAGAAATATCAACAACCTCAGATATGCAGATGATACCACTTTAATGGCAGGAAGTGAAGAGCAACTAAAGAGTCTCTTGATGAGGGTGAAAGAGAAGAGTGAAAAACCTGGCTTAAAACTCAATTCAAAGAACCAAGATCATGACATCTGGTCCCATCACTGCATGACAAATAGAAGGGGGGAAAGTGAAAGCAGTGACAGACTTTATTTTCTTGGGCTCCAAATCACTGTGGACGATGACTGCAGCCACAAAATTAAAACACGCTTGTTCCTTGAAAGGAAAGCTATGACAGTGTATCAAAAAACAAAGACATCACTTTGCCAACAAACTTGTGTATAGTCAAAGCTATGATTTTTCCAGTAGTCATGTACAGATGTGAGAGTTGGACCATAAAGAAAGCTGATCACCAAAGAATTGATGTTTTTGAATTCTGGTGTTGGAGGAGACTCTGAAGCATCCCTTGGACTGCAAGGAGATCCAACCAGTCAATCCTAAAGGAAATCAACCCTGAATATTCATTGGAAGGACTGATCCTGAAGTTGAAGTTCCAATACTTTGGCCATCTAATACAAAGAGCCAACTCATTGGAAAAGACTTTGATGCTGGGAAAGACTGAAGGCAAAGGAGAAGGGGACATCAGAGGATGAGATGGTTAGATAGCATCACTGACTCAATGGATATGAGTTTGAGTGAACTCTGAGAGATAGTGGAGGACAGGGAAGCCTGGCATGCTGCAGTCCATGGGGTGGCAAAGAGTTAGACACAGCCTAGTAACTGAACAGCAACAACAACCAAGCCACTACGTAATGGAAACAAGAAAAACAGAAAGCAATCTCAAACATAAGACTGTCCCTGGAGTTGTATAAAGTTTTTTGTTTTTTTTTTTCAGTTGTAATCTGATTTTATTTTATTTTTAAACTTTACATAATTGTATTAGTTTTGCCAAATATCAAAATGAATCCGCCACAGGTATACATGTGTTCCCCATCCTGAAATGTATACAAACAACTGCATAACAAGCTTAGTATTAGGATTAATATTTGAAAAGACTTTTAAAAGACAACTTACATAGTGAAGTGAGCACTTATTTTCATGGAGGATGGCTATTAGAAAACCAAATAATGATGAAAATCCATGGAGATGACTATGTTATCAAAATTCTGATGAAGTACATTTGACTTTAATTTAGAATATACATAAGGTTATAAGGTGTTTATATATATTCTAAATTAAGGGAATTTCTTGCACTACATTTGGATAAGCCATGTTTGACTACTTTCTAGTGTCTTTTAATTGGAGTGGGTTTTTTAATTTTTTCTTGGCCATGTCACTCGAGGGATCTTATTTCCCCAGCCAGGGATTAATTCTGGCCCACAGCAGTGAAAATGTTGTGTCCTAACCAATGGACTATCAGAGAATTCCCAGAAGAGGTGTGTGTGTGTGAGTGAGTGAGTGAGTGTGTGTGTGTGTGTGTGTGGTGGGTTTTTTTAACAGAGAAAGATATTTCATTCTTTTTAACTTTTTATTTTTAATTGCAGAATAATTGCTTTACAATGTTGTGTTAGTTTCTGCTGTACAACAAAGTGAAGCAGCCATAAATATACATATATCCTCTCCTTCCAAAGCTCTCTCCCACTCCTCATCCCATCCCACCCCTTTAGGTCTTCACAGAGCACCAAGCTGCACTCCCTGTGCTATACAGCAGCTTCCCACTAGCTAGCTATTTTCATAGGGTAATGTATATGTTTCAACGCTACTTTCTCAACGCAACTTTCTTGTTGCACCTTCTCCTTCCCCTTTTTCCATTTTTAAAAATTGAAGTATTATTGATTTACAGTGTTGTGTCATTCTCTGCTGTACAGCAAAGTGACTCAGTTATACACATATGCATATTTTTATATTCTTTTCCATTATGGCTTATCACAGGATATTGAATATAGTACCTGTGCTATGTATTAAACCTTGTTGTTTCAGTTCAGTTCAGTTGCTCAGTTGCGTCTGACTCTGTGACCCCATGGACTGCAGCATGCCAGGCCTCTCTGTCCATCAGCAACTCCCAGAGTTTACTCAAACTCATGTCCATTGAGTTGGTGATGCCATCCAACCATCTCATCCTCTGTCGTCCCCTTCTCCTCTGACCTTCAATCTTTCCCAGCATCAAGGTCTCTTCAAATGAGTCAGTTCTTAGCATCAGGTGGCCAAATTATCGGAGTTTCAGCTTCAGCATCAGTCCTTCCAATGAATATTCAGGACTGATTTCCTTTAGGATGGACTGGTTGGATCTCCTTGCAGTACAAGGGACTCTCAAGAGTCTCCTGCAACACCACAATTCAAAAGCATCATCCATTCTAAATGTACTAGTTTGCATCTACCAACCCCAAACTCCCAGTCCATCCCTCTGCTTAGCCCCATCCCCTTTGGCCACCACGAGTCTGTTCTCTATGTCTGTGAATCTATTTTTGTTTTGTAGATAGGCTTATTTGTGCCAAATTTTATATTCCACACATAACTGATACCCTATGGTGTTTGTCTTTTTCTGACTTACTTCACTTGGTATGATAATCTCTAGTTGTACCCATGTTGCTGCAAATGGCAATATTTTAGTTTTTTATGGCTGAGTAGATTTCCACAGTATATATGTACCATATCTTCTTTATCCATACATTATTTATCTATTCATCTGTCAATAGACATTTATGTTGCTTCTATGTTTTGGCCACTGTGAATAGTGCTGCTATGTATATAGACATGCATGTAAAAAACATATTTCTTATTCCATATATTTCATTCAAAGGTGGCAATTGATATTCTACTGTGTTCATGATTAATTCTAAATTGGCTCCTTCTTTATGAAAATTTGGCCTATTGTCTGTAAAATGACTGTACATAGAAACAGGTAAATAGCCAAGACATCAGTGAGAAAAGAGTTGTAAGAGAAAATAAGTTTGCCAGAACTAAGGAATGTCACTGAAGTTACTGGAATGTATGATCCTCAAGTGTGAATGCTTTGACTTGCTTGAATCTAACAAAAAGTGCTGACTCCTTGTTTGCTTGTCTCATTTATTTGAAACCTCTTTTCCTTTCTAGGAGATGTCTAAGCCACATGGGCCCAGAGAATGTTAACACTTGTCTCAGAATTCCTCCTCATGGACCTCTCAGATGATCCAGAACTGCAGCCCCTCCTCTTTAGCCTCTTCCTGTCCATGTACCTGATCACTGTGCTTGGGAACCTGCTCATCATCCTGGCCTTCATCTCTGATTCTCACCTCCACACCCCCGTGTACTTCTTCCTTTCCAGCCTGACCATGACTGACATTGGCTGCACCTCTACCACTGTCCCCAAGATGATTGTGGACATTCAAACTCACAGCAGACTCATCTCTTACATGAGCTGCGTGACCCAGATGTCTATTTTTATCCTTTTTGGATGTTTGGATAATCTACTCCTGATTGCCATGGCCTATGACTGGTTTGTGTCCATCCATCACCCTCTGCACTGCACGGTCATCATGAACCCACGCCTCTACAGCCTGCTGGTTTTGGTGTCATTTTTCATCAGCCTTTTGTCTTTCCTTCTTCATAGTTTGATGGTGTTAGAACTTACCTTCTTCCTGGATATGGAAATTCCTCGTTTCTTCTGTGACCCTTCTCAGCTCCTTAGCCTTGCCTGTTTTCAAATCCCCAGCAGTAATATATTAATCTATTTTATTGGTGCTATTTTTGGTGGTTTTCCATTCACAGGGATCCTCTTCTCTTATACTTGCATTGTTTCCTCTATTCTGAGAGTCCCTTCAACAGGTGGGAAGTATAAACCCTTCTCCACCTGTGGCTGTCACCTGGCAATCATGTGTTTATTTTATGGAAGAGGCATTGGGGTGCATCTCAGTTCTACTGTCTCATCTTCTCCCAGGGACAGTGCAGTGGCCTCAGTGATGTACACTGTGGTCACCCCCATGCTGAACCCCTTTGTTTACAGCCTGAGGAACAGGGACATCAAGAGGGTCATGTGGGGGCTCTTCAGCAAAACAACCTAATCTCAACATCTGTGCATCTTGTTTGCATAGGTTAGAAGACCCAGTAAAAACAACCGTTGGAATTCAAAGTTGGTTCTATGATTTTGTAGCTCTTGTGCCTTTCAAAACTTAACAATGTTTCCAATCAGTTTGTTGCTTCATTTGGAATATTTTGATGGTAACTGCAGCCATGAAATTAAAAAACGCTTACTCCTTGGAAGAAAAGTTATGACCAACCTAGATAGCATATTCAAAGCAGAGACATTACTTTGCCAACAAAGGTCCGTCTAGTCAAGACTATGGTTTTTCCAGTGGTCATGTATGGATGTGAGAGGTGGACTGTGAAGAAAGCTGAGCACCGAAGAATTGATGCTTTTGAACTGTGGTGTTGGAGAAGACTCTTGAGAGTCCCTTGGACTGCAAGGAGATCAACCAGTCCATTCTAAAGGAGATCAGCCCTGGGTGTTCTTTGGAAGGAATGATGCTGAAGCTGAAACTCCAGTACTTTGGCCATCTCATGCGAAGAGTTGACTCATTGGAAAAGACTCTGATGCTGGGAGGGATTGGGGGCAGGAGGAAAAGGGGACGACAGAGGATGAGATGGCTGGATGGCATCACCAACTCGATGGACGTGAGTCTGAGTGAACTCCAGGAGTTGGTGATGGACAGGGAGGCCTGGCGTGCTGCGATTCATGGGGTCGCAAAGAGTCGGATACGACTGAGCGACTGAACTGAACTGAACTGAATGGGATTAAGGGATTATTGTGGGATCCTATCATTATATTCACTGCATGATTGAATCATGTTATAGCTATAGACTCTCTTTATTTCTTTTTTTTTAGTTAGTTTATTTTAATTGGAAGCTAATTACAATATTGCAGTGGCTTTCGCCATACATCGACATGAATCAGCCACAGGTGTACACGTGTCCCCCATCCTGAACACCCCTCCCAGCTTCCTCCCCATCCCATCCTTCAGGGTCATCCCAGTGCACCGGCCTTGAGTGCCCTGTCTCATGCATCAAACCTGGACTGGTGATCTATTTCATATATGGTAACATACACGTTTCAATGCTATTCTTTCAAATCATCCCACCCTCGCCTTCTCCCACAGAGTCCAAAAGCCTATTCTTTATCTCTGTGTCTGTTTTGCTGTCTCGCATATAGGGTTATCGTTACCATCTTTCTAAATTCCATACATATGCGTTAGTATACTGTACTGATGTTTTTCTTTCCGGCTTACTTCTCTCTGTATAATAGGCTCCAGTTTCATCCACCTCATTAGAATTGATTCAAATGCACTCTTTTTAATAGCTGAGTAATATTCCATTGTGTATTTGTACCACAGCTTCCTTATCCATTCATCTGCTGATGGACATCTAGGTTGGTTCCATGTCCTAGCTATTTGTAAACAGTGCTGCAATGAACATTGGGGTACATGTGTCTCTTTCAATTCTGGTTTCCTCAGTGTGTATGCCTAGCAGTGGGATTGCTGGGTCATATTGCTGGACCCAGACATCCTGGAGACATGTAAAAATCCTTAACAATTAAAATCTTCAATCCTTAGGGAGGGGATATAGGTACATACATACCTGATTCACAATGTTGTACAGCAGAAACTCACACAAAATTGTAAAGCTACTATACTCCAATTAAAAAATAAATTTTAAAAATCTGCAATTCTTTCCAAAATTCATGTCTATTGTCCACAGAACTGTTGTATCTTTCATATCTGCTTATGCATGTTGTGTGTAACATCCATGTAACTGGTCCTCAACTTTGGTTTCATATTGGACTCACCTGGGAGTCTTTTAAAAATATTGGTGACAGCTTCTCAACATAGATTATGATTTAATTAGACTGAGTTGCATTCTTAGCATAGGATTTTAAAATTATCCCAGTTGATTTTCATGCTGAGTTTGGGAACTAATGATATAATCACATTTTGTTCAAAGACTGTTGTTGTTGTTCAGTCACTCAATCATGTCCAACCCTTTGTGACCCCATGGACTGCAGCACACCAGGCCTCCCTGTCCTTCACCATCACCCAGAGCTTGCTCAAACTCATATCCATTGAGTTGGTGATGTCATCCAATCATCTCATCCTTTGTCATCCCCTTCTCCTCCTCCCTTCAATCTTTCCCAGAATCAGGGTCTTTTCCAATGAGTTGGCTCTTCAGAGCTTCAGCTTCAGCATCAGGCCTACCAATGGATATTCAGAGTTGATTTCTTTTAGGATTGATTGGTTTGATCTCCTTGCTGTCCAAGGGACTCTCAAGAGTCTTCTCCAACACCACAATTGAAAAGCATCAACTCCTGGGCACTCAGCCTTCTTTATGGTCCAACTCTCACATCCATACAAGACTACTGGAAAAACCAGAGCTTGGACTATACAGACCTTTGTCAGCAAAGTAATGTCTCTGTTTTTTAATATAGCAGAGGTTTATCATAGCTTTTCTTCCAAGGAGCAAGCATTTTTCAATTTCACAGCTGCAGTCACCATCTGCAGTGATTTTGGAGCCCAAGAAAATAAAGTCTGACTGGTAGGTTTGGATCCTTTAGTGTTCATGAGCAGATGCTGAAGTTATTAAAGTCATACTAGCTCACAAGAAGGATGATCTGAGAAAGTTTACCTTAGAAACAGGCCATGTTATGTTCCCCGACATTCCTGATATTTCTTTACATATATTTGCTTTCCATACCATAAAACCTGTTGCTTGTGCTCATTAATAAGATATTGTCACCTTGCTCTGAATTCAGCCTTCTGTACTTTACTTAAGCAAAGGTTAACTCTTTTCTTTACTAGTAATAGGATCTTTGTGTTTTTATTGTTTAGTCACTAAGTCGTGTCTGACTTTTGTGACCCAAGAGTCTGCTAGGCCCCTCTGTCCATGGGATTTCCCAGGCAAGAATACTGGAGTGAGTTGCCATCTCCTCCTCCAGGGGATCTCCCCAATCCAGGGATCAAATCAACATCTCTTATGTCTCCCACAAATCCTCTTTTGAGTACAGTTGACCGTTGAATATGGGTATGAACTGTACAGGTCCAGTTATTCAGACTACAACACTACACATCTGGCTGGTTGAATCTGAGAATACAAAATCACTTATATGAAGGGTTGAATGCAATAATACATGGATTTTCTCCTGCTCAAGGTCAGTGCCCCTCCCTGCAGCATTGTTCAAGGGTCAACTGCAGTAACACACGTTAAAAGTGTGAATTCTGAATCCAGGCAGATTTTAGCTGCTAGTTGTGACTTTGGGAAAACTCAGTTTCTCTGCCTCAATCTCCCCATCTATGAAATGTGGATAATGACAGCATCTATCTCAAAGGTTGTTTTTTTTTTTTTTTAAATTTGTTTCAATTGTTTATTAACTGAGGAGATTATAAAAATAATCCTGGTAGATACCTTAATTCATCCTTCTAATAAGCCTGTTGATCTGGTCTTCCCTGTCGCCAGCATCTCCACCTTCTACAAAATGACTGGTCTTATTCTTCATTCCACCTCGTGGAGAAGACAATTTAAAGGGCCACAGGAAATTGTTTGCTTCTTTGAAATGTTTTCTAATGGTATAGATCTCATGAATCAAATCCTCCATGCAGAAGATGCCATATTTCCCAAGAGATCGAGCAATCAACACGTTACCTGTCAGGGCAATTTGCTTCTTGCTGATTTTTCCATAACCATGTTTGTATTTCAATTCATTTACGGACTTCAGATTTGGGTACCCCCATGCAATGTATCAGAGAAGGCAATGGCATCCCACTCCAGGACTCTTGCCTGGAAAATCCCATGGACGGAGGTGCCTGGAAGGCTGCAGTCCATGGGTCGCTGAGGGTCGGACACGACTGAGCAACTTCACTTTCACTTTTCACTTTCATGCACTGGAGAAGGAAATGGCAACCCACTCCAGTGTTCTTGCCTGGAGAATCCCAGGGACGGGGCATCCTGGTGGGCTGCCGTCTATGGGGTCGCATAGAGTCAGACACGACTGAAGTGACTCAGCAGCAGCATGCAATGTATGACTCCACAATTCTCAGCATGTTAACTGAAGCCCTGTTGAGCTTCACAAAGGTGCCATTGAAGATCTGCCGGAGGCAAAGGAGCTGTAGCACCTTTCGAACATTTGGGCTCACGTCGTTGACACCTCTGATCCTGACGACAAATGCCAATTTGGGTTCTGCAGGTACATAGAAGTTGCCAGCTTTTTGTTCCATCCTAGCCATTCAAATTTCAGTTCTGTACATCTGTATGTATTCCTTGTGGTAATGCTTAGCTTTTTCATAGATAAGCTTCCTCCTTGCCTTTTGAAGCATCTCTTGGGCAAACTTCTGTCTCAGGTGCTTGATCTTAAGCTCTGTGAAATTCTTTTGCTTTTTCTTAAGGGTTTCAGGCACAGTAGGAACCTTCTTTATTTTTTTTCTCTTCTGAACACTTCATGGTTCCAGCTGGAAAAGAGCTATCTCAAAACTTTTGTGTGTGAAGAGTTAAATGCGTTAGAGCTATAAAGTGTTCACAGTTCCCTGCACAGAGTAACAAACAGTTCAATAAACCATAACTATTTCAGTTGAATCAAACTATTAATATGCATATATTGCTAACAATGAGCTGTATGTATTGGTCTCATTTTTTTTTAATTGGAGTATAGTTGCTTTACAATGTTGTATTAGTTTTACTGTACAGAAAAATGAATCAGTTATACATGTACATACTTCCTTCCCATTCAGGTCATCACAGTGCATTAAGTAGAGTTCCCTGTGCCATACAGTAGGTTATCTATTTTATACACAGTATAAGTAGTATATATGTGTCAATATCAGTCTCCCAATTCCTCCCACTCCACCGTTTCCCCTTGGTACACATATATTTGTTCTCTACACCTGTGTCTCTATTTCTGCTTTCCAAATATCATCTGTACTATTTTTCTAGGTTTCACATATATGAATTAATATACAATATTTGCTTTTCTCTGACTTACTTCACTCTGTATGACATTCTCTAGGTCCATCAATGAATATTGGGGTGCATGTGTCTTTTTTAGTTAGGTCTTATACTTTTTTTATTAATTGGAAAATATTTTATTTTATTGTTTTTAATTTTTTTTGTTTTTAAACTTTACAAAATTGTATTCGTTTTGCCAAATATCGAAATGAATCTGCCACAGATATACATGCGTTCCCCATCCTGAACCCTCCTCCCTCCTCCCTCCCCATACCATCCCTCTGGGTCGTCCCAGTGCACCAGCCCCAAGCATCCAGTATCGTGCATCGAACCTGGACTGGCAACTCGTTTCATACATGATATTATACATGTTTCAATGCCATTCTCCCAAATCTTCCCACCTTCTCCCTCTCCAACAGAGTCCATAAGACTGTTCTATATACATCAGTGTCTCTTTTGCTGTCTCGTACACAGGGTTATTGTTACCATCTTTCTAAATTCCATATATATGTGTTAGTATACTGTATTGGTATTTTTCTTTCTGGCTTACTTCACTCTGTATAATAGGCTCCAGTTTCATCTACCTCATTAGAACTGATTCAAATGTATTCTTTTTAATGGCTGAGTAATACTCCATTGTGTATATGTACCACAGCTTTCTTATCCATTCATCTGCTGATGGACATCTAGGTTGCTTCCATGTCCTGGCGGATTCTTTCCTTCCCTTGTAACCACACTCCTTCCATAAGATAAGGAATTCATATTCTGTGGAAAATTGAAAAGATATCTGGAGCTTGCCTAGAAGATGCCAAGTGAAGGTCACTCCAGAATGCTGTCTCAGCCTCAGCTGAACCTAGCAGTTCCTTGTCTAACCACAAATAAGCCTGCTTTCTCTAACTGGTTCCTCAAAATTCTTTGGTCACTGGAGGCAATATAGTGTAGTTATAAACATCATGCATTCTGAATTCAGACATAGTTTCACTATATGCATAACATTGGCCAATTATTTGAGTTCATGTGTGCTGTTTCACTATTTGTGTCAAGTGGATAAGTATCTGCCTCATAACTTTTTGTGACAATCAAAAAGATTAATATATAGAAATATCTTGAGTATTAAGATAGTGAATGACACAGAAATTCATGAAATATTAAATATTATTTTTCTCTTACCTCTTACCTCTTATCATAAAACCAAATAAGCCCCTTCTCTTCAAAGCCTTCTCTGAAACAAATTTGTCTTCTAAACTTCTCCACTGGAGAAGGCAATGGCACCCCACTCCAGTACTCTTGCCTGGAAAATCCCATGGATGGCAGAGCCTGGTGGGCTGCAGTCCATGGGGTCGCGAAGAGTCGGACACGACTGAGCGACTTTACTTTCACTTTTCACTTTCATGCATTGGAGAAGGAAATGGCAACCCACTCCAGTGTTCTTGCCTGGAGAATCCTAGGGACGGGGGAGCCTGGTAAGCTGCTGTCTATGGGGTCGCACAGAGTTGGACACGACTGAAGCGACTTAGCAGCAGCAGCAGCAGCAGCAGCAAACTTCTCCACGGTATGGGACAGAGACTGTATGGCCCCATAGCATGTGACATCTTAGTTCCAATGGTCTTAGTTCCCTGACCAGGGATCAAACCTACATCCCCAGCATTGGAGGCACAATCTTAACCACTGGACCACCAGGGAAGTCCCTGAGAAGGAAGTGTTTCTGATAGCACAGAAAGGATGCAGTCCCACCCCAGCCCACTGCAGTAGCACTTCCTATGTGCCTTTCTGATACACTAAACTAAGGATCAGAAAGCTTAAATGACTTTTTTCTAAGGTCACAGAAGTAATGAGTTGAAAAGTGAAGACTAGAAATCAGGTGTCTTGGTTCCCAGACCAGTTGTCTTTCCATTCCAACAAGGAAACCCTGTGATCTTATGACAATGGGCACATAAAGGTGTTTCTCTGCATACATCTCAAATGCATCACAACTGATAATGTTAATAGTAGAATATTCTGATGGGATGGTTCTATAAGCAAACTACACAAAACAGAAGACAGGCACTGACATAAGCATCTATCACAACTAGCTAGGAAAATGAGAAACTTAAACCCAAATCCAGTAGAAGGAATAAGACCAAAAATTAAAGACTTATAAGTAGAATAAAACTGACAGTTGGTTCTTCAAAAACAATTAAAATATCTAAATCCCTACCAAGATGAAGAAAAGGGGGACCACATAAATTACCAAGATCAGGAATGAAAAAGGAGATATTAGTATCATTACAGCTTTTAGACATTAAAAACAAATTATAGGATTTTATTAATAACTTTAGACCAACAAATTTGGAAAGTTATGGAATAGACAGATACAATATAGCAAAACAAATACAAATTTTAAATAATCTTTGTCTATTTATACATTCAATATAAATCACTACTGGAGTAGGAAATAGCAACCCACTCCAGTATTCTTCCTGGAAAATTCCATGAACAGTGGCACCTGGCAGGCTACAGTCCATGGGGTTGCAAAGAGTTGGACACAACTGAGCATTACACACACACACACAAATTCATAAGTAAAACTATTTTACAAGTTTCCTGTCAAGAAAACCCAAATATAGATTCCCTGGTGAATTTTTCCAAACATATAAGGAATAGATAATAGACAGTTCAGATTTCATATAAAGTCTTCAGAACAGTTTCCAACTTTTATGAGGCAGCATGAACCTGATACAAAGCATACTGACATAAAAGGAATTACAAGACAAACCTCATTAACACAGACACAGAAATAATTTTTTAATAGCATTTTGAGTAGAGCAAAATGAATAGGTTAATAAGCTAATCTATAACATTCCCAAGTATGGTTTATTCCAGGAATACAGGTTGTCTTACCACTTGAAAAGCAAGGAATGTAGTAATTCTCCACATTAAGAGACCAAGGAATGATTTTTAAAGACCCTGACATAGACAGAAAAGGCACTAGATAAAATCCATTATCCATTAATGATTTTAAAAACTCTTCGTATATATATATATACTTACAGCTGATTATGGATGATTTATGTTATTGTATAGCAGAAACCAGCACAATGTTGTAACGCAATTATCCTCCAGATTCATGTTGATGTATGGCAAAACCAATACAATATTGTAAAGTAACCTAACCTTCAATTAAAATAAATAAATTTATATTTAAAAAAGATTTTTTTAAGTTACAAGGTATTTTTTTCAAAAACATCTTCACAATTGAGGAATAGATAGTAGAACAGAATTCCTTTTATTTTTAAAAGTTATCTATGAAGAACTTATAACTATTATTATACTTAATGGCAAAATATGGAACATTTTCCCCTAAGATCAGGAAGAATACAAAGATGTTCACTTTCATCATTTCTATTTATTACTATAAAGAAGAAAAAGAAAGGGTAAAATTTAGAAATCAAGTAAGACTTTCTTTTATTGGTGTTCACAAGATTGTATACAACGAAAATCCAAAATAACTCATAAACCATTTGAATAAATAATTGAATTTATAAATGTCATGAATAAAAGATCAATGTACAAAAAAAAAAAAACTGCAACTCTATGTGCTAGCCTCCAAAATCAAAAATTAAATTAAAATATTTACAAAGGAAAACATACCACAAGCCTAGAAATAAAGTTATTCAAGACCTCTATAATAGAAACTACAAAAAAAAAAAAAAAAAACTGTTAAGAGGAATTAAAGCTGACCTAGATAAATGAACAATTTTAGTAGGCTCATCAATTGGAAGACTTAGTGTTGTAAAACGTTAATTTTATTCACGTTGTTCTATAAAGTCAATGCAATTCCAAGCAGAGTCCCAAAAGATTTGTGAAAATTGCTAAGGAGATCCTAAAATTAATATAGAATCAAGTGAGAAATAGAGAAGGCAAGACAATCTTGATGAATAAAAAGGTTGGAAGGTTCTTGCTACCAAGTATCTAAAAATATTGCAAAATTATGTAAAGACTGAGAAATCATATTCGGCAATCAAAAGAGATGGTAACATAATCAAACCTTTCTGAAAGATTTCTTGAACTATGGCTGGCTGAGAATCCCCAGACTTCATAGTTCCCTCCCACTGCTAAGATTAGAGTAAGCATATTGTGTTGGCTAATGTTATTATTACATCTATTACTATACCCTATCTGCCCCTGCTGCCTTCTCCCTTCACCATATACATCATGAATATTCATTGGAAGGACCATTACTGAAACTGAAGTTCCTTCTCCCTTCACCATATACATCATGAATATTCATTGGAAGGACCATTACTGAAACTGAAGTTCCAATACTTTGACCACCAGATGCAGAGAGCCAATTCATTGGAAAACACCCTGATGATGGGAAAGATTGAGGGCAGGAGAAGGGGGTGACAGAGAATGAGATGGTTAGAAGGCATCACCAACTTAATGGATATGAGTTTGAGCAAACTCTGGGAGATAGTAAAGGACAGGGAAGGCTGGTGTGCTTCAGTCCATTGGGTCACAAAGATTCTGACATGACTTATCAACTGAACAAGATTCAGTGAGAAGCCACTCCTAAACCAACCAAAGAATCGTATTTCTCTGGCCACAATGAATTGATAACAGTTGGCAAGTAAGCCAATCAGATTGAACTGTAACAGGCATATTGGAATTGGTCATAATGATAATCACTCTCTTCTCCCTAACACATCAACCTGGAAAGAAAGCAGCTTGGATCTTCTGAGGGCCACTGTGGAGAGAAAGAGCCCACCAGGAAGAATAGTTAATGCAGAAAGATGCACAGTCAAGGAATGGAGACAGAATTCATCCAGATAACATCTTTTTAGCTCCAGGATCCAGCCATCTCTGCAATTAGTTATACCCAAAGATTTTTCTGTAGTCAAACTATTTAATTATCTTTATAGTTTACAAAAGTGAAAAGAATGAAGACAAGCCAGAGACTGGGAAAAATTATCTGCAATACAGTTTATATATAGTATATACCTGCAATACAGGTATATAGTATACATAATTTACATATATATAATATACAACAGATGTTTTATGTATATGTATGTAACTAGACAGAGACATATACATACATTTAAAAAGGATAAGTAACCAGAGGAAGGGCTTCCCAGGTGGTGTAATGCAAAAGAATCCTCCTGCCAATGCAGGAGACACAGGAGACGTGGGTTCAACCCCTGGCTCAGAAGGTCCCCTGGAGAAGGAAATGGCAACCCACTTCAGTATTCTTGCCTGGGAAATCCCGTGGACAGAGGAGCTTGGTGGGCTACAGTCCATGGGGTCACAAAGAGCTGGACATGACTGAGTGACTGATCAGGCACAAAGGTGGCAATTTTAAGACATGGCTCCCAAATTCTTTTATAGTCTTCTCATGAAAGTGAAGTCCATATTTCCTCTTTTGAATCAACTTGTAACTCTAAGTATGAATTGTAGCTGAAACTATTAATACCTGTTTCTAAAAACTTTGCTACCCAGCCTATTGAAATGTCAGTTTCTTAGTTTTAAAATGGGGCCAATAAAAATTACGATTTTCTATAATATTTTTAGATCTCAGCTATGTATTCTCACATGCTCCTACATTCACTGCCACAGGTATAGATCTCTTTTCTTATCTCTGTGGACTCTACACAATTTAATCTTGATTTCATGCAACCAGTTTCTCCAGGGACTAGGGATGGGGAAAATGGGGAGATATTGATCAAAGTATGCAAACTGCCAGATAGAAGATGAATTCTCAAGATCTAACTATAGTCAGGGCTTACCTGACTTCCCAGGTAGCTCAGATAGAAAAGAATTCACCTGCATTATAGGAGACCTGGGGTTTATCTCTGGTCAGTAAGATCCCCTGGAGAAGGAAACAGCTACTCACTCCAGTATTCTTGCCTGGAGAATTCCATGGACAGAGGGGACTAGAGGTTACAGTCCCTGGGGTTGCAAAGAACTGGACATGACTGATCAACTGAGCACACACACACACAACCATAGGAAACCTTTCAAACAGAAAAGGAACCAAAAATGGGTGAAGTGCTTTAACAGGTATCCCCCAGAAAGAAGATATCCAGGGAGTTGCCTGGTTGCCTAGTGGTTAGGATTCCAGGCTTTCACTATCATGGCCCAGGTTCAATCTCTGGTCAGGGAACTAAGAACCTGCAAGTCACACAGCCAAAAAAAAACCCAAAAAAACAGATATTCAAATAATCAATAAGCATATAAAAAAGTATTCACTATTGTTACATATCAGATAAATGCAAATTAAAACCAGAAACAAGATAATAGTACATTCTGTGTTGAACAGCTAAAATTAGAAAGTGCTAATCAGGCATGTGGAACAGTTAGGACCTTCATTCATTGCTTTTAGGATTATAAGTAGAATTGCTTTTGAAAAACTGGAATACCTACCTAAACATAAAGTCTATCCTATGATTCAGTAATTTCATTCTTATATTCAAAGCATAACAAGAGACGTAAGTTCATAGTCTGCCAAAATAGCAATTAGGAGGCAAATTAGACATTGAAAAAAGAAGCCAAATATGTAACTGTACATATTGTATCTTAACATTTACATGAAGATCAAGAACAAGCAAACTTAATAAATTATAATCAAAGCCAAAATTGTGGAGCAACACATTTTATTTTATTTATTTATTTTTATTTATTTATTTTTTTTTTTTTTGGCTGCACTAAGTCTTAGTTGCAGTATGCAGGATCTTTAGTTGTGGCATGTGAGATCTAGTTCCCTGACCAGGGATCAAACCTCAGCCCCCTGCACTGGCAGGCAGATTCTTAGCCACTGGACCACCAGGAAAGTCCCCAGAGCAATTATTGAGAAGGCAGATGAATGAACTTTCTGAAATCCTGGGAAAGTTCTGTTTGTCACAGTATGTAGTATAAAATTTCATCAAGCTGTACACTTAAGATTAGCACACTTTGGACCATGTAGATGACAACAACCCTGATCCAAACTGGAGCCAACTCTATGCAGTCAACAGATGTGCCAGAGGAGCTGTAATATCAGCAAAATTACAATGCAAGAACTTGCCAGAAAAATCCAAGAAGCTGTGTATGGCCATGATGGAGAAATTTATGGAGGTGTCTATGGAATGGCTGCCTCTGAGATAATGAAAGTCAAGCATTTTGTGTTCTGCTTTGAGCCAGTATTGATCAGCGAGTCCAATAATTAGGGAAAAAGCTGGAAACTGAAGCTTGCCAGGCCCCCATGCATCTGTCTCCCTGTCTCATTGCCCCCACAAACTCAGAATAATGGTTTCTTCCCTCTGCCTTCCAATTTTCACACAAACTCTTATTTTAGACAACTCAAACCTGGAACTAGATAAAGAACTGACTCTGGGAAATGCAGTCCCAGCCACGTCCAAAGTACCACAACATAAGACAGCCCAACCAACTTTACTTGTAGCTTTCCTGTTGCAAGGTCTCTTTTGTAAACGTTCAAAACATTGGGTCCAATTCCCAGTCATAAGCAAGGATAAAGAACAAAATACAAAAATACCATAACAGATGAGATTCTTCTATCAAGGCTTTTGCACTTATTGATTTCCACTGGATTAGTTATTAGACAGGGAAAGCTTTTAATGGTAAAAAACTAATAATGTTTTTGTAAAAAAAAAAAAAAAGAGGTGGGGTTGGGGGGAATAGTGGGTAGGCAATTTCCAGTTTCCACCATACTAGATCAAAATGAAATTACCATTTACCAAAGAAACTACAAATACTAGAATGTCAATACCACAATGACTGCACACTTAGAGAACAAAGAGAATTAGTTAGTAACTAATAATAATAATAATAAAAGATCACTCATGCCTACATATAAAAAATATATACTTTAAATGCCTGATGGGTCAAGAAAACTCTGTAATAGAAATAACACTTACAGCTGAACCAAAATAAAAGCACCTCATAATAAAACATATGGGGCTAGAGCTGAAATGTATTAGAGGAAATTTATGACCTTAAACATTCATATCAGAAAATTAAACTGGAAACCAATGAGCCAGCAGTAGCCCACTTTAAGGATGAGGCACTGATCTTTGTTTTGAGTATGAACTTTCTTACAACACAATAAGTGATGGTCATGGAGGTATTACCACATGATTTACATACACAGAGTTTCTCTCAGTTATGGGTTTTTCCAAAATAGGGTGTCTCCACAGTGTGAGATCTCACACACTCCCTAAGCTTTGAAAAAGCATTAAAGACATTCCCTCATTCCTTACTTTATACATTTTCTCTAGTGTGAGTTTTCACATGTCTTCGAAAGTAAGCGGGACAAACAAAGGCTTTCCCACATTCCTTACATTCATAGGGCTTCTCACCAGTGTGGCTTCTTACATGTCTTCGAAAGGATGAAGGACAACTGAAAGCTTTCCCACATTCCAGACATTCAAAGGGTTTCTCTCCAGTGTGCATCCTTGTATGGACAGTCAGGTATGAAGAATGGCGAAAGGCTTTCCCACATTCCTTACATTCATAGGGTTTCTCCCCAGTGTGTGTTCTCATGTGGATCCTAAGAGCTGAGGGGTAAATGAAGGCTTTTCCACATTTCTTACATTCATAAGGTTTCTCTCCAGTGTGAGTTCTTATATGTACCGTCAGGTGGGATGAACTGATGAAGGCTTTCCCACATTCCTTACATTCATAAGGCTTTTCTCCGCTATGAGTTCTTAAGTGTTCAGTGAGGGATGAGGAACGACTGAAGGCTTTCCCACATTCCTTACATTCATACTGCGCCTTTCCAGTGTGATCTCTCACGTGTGCTCGAAAGGACGAAGGGCAACTGAAGGCTTTTCCACATTCTTTACATTCATAGGGTTTCTCTCTACTCTGATTTTTCACATGTGTATTCAGGGAAGTGGGAAGATAGAAGGCTTTCCCACATTCTAGGCATTCATAGGGTTTTTCCCCTGTGTGTTTTCTCATGTGGATGCTCAAGGAGGATGGACAGTTGTAGGCTTTCCCACATTCCTTACATTTATAGGGTTTCTCGCCTGTATGTGTTCTAACGTGTACAGTGAGCTTCGAGGACTCACTGAAGGCTTTCCCACACTCTTGACATTCATAAGGCTTTTCTCCAGTATGGATTCTTATATGTATGATAAGGTGAGAGGAGGAACTGAAGGCCTTCCCACACTCCTTACACTCATATGGCTTATCTCCACTGTGAATTCTTTTGTGTTTGGAGAGTGAGGAGGAACAGCTAAAGGCTTTCCCACACTCCTTACATTCATAAGGCTTATCTCCACTGTGAATTCTTTTGTGTTCTGTGAGGGATGAAGAACAGCTAAAGGTTTTCCCACATTCCCTGCATTCGCAACTTGTCTTTCCTGCATGAATCTTCATATGTGCCCGAAAGAAGGAAGAACAACTGAAGGCTTTGGTACATTCCTGACATTCGTAGGGTTTCTCTTCAGTGGGAGTTTTCATATGCTTTTTAAAACAAGCAAAAAAATGGAAAGCTTTCCCACATTCCTTACACTGATAGGGTTTGCTACCAGTGTGAGACCTAATGTGATTCTTCAGGGATAAATGATCTATGAAGGCCTTTTTACACACATGGCACTCATAGGCTCTTACTTCAGTAGTTCTCTTGGGTATATTAAGATGTGAAATTTGGCTGACGGTTTGGCCACACTGATTTTCTTCATTATGTTCATAGATGTTCTCAATCCCATGAATTCTTTCAAAAATAAAAAGCACATTATTAGTGGCAAGTAAATTTTTACCATGTTCAGTGACTATGTGTGTTTTTCTGCCCTGTCCAATGATAAGATGAAAGTACTCACATAGTGCTCTAAGACAGACAATATTATGACTGAGTTTTTGACTTATGAGATTTTTATGATGGTTGCTCAATGATTTATGTGTCAAACATGGAAGGGCTCAAGTCTCACTTGTGAAAAAAATATCTTATGAAAAGTCTTTATGAAATTACAATTTTTGACTAAGTTTTAGATTTTTCTTTTTTTAATTCTGTGATATTTTAAGATTCTTTCCTGAGACACTACTTTTCTCTTATATGAATGACACTTACCTCAAACTTCTCTTGTGGTTTTTGTTCTGATAATCAACATCATGGTATTCCCAGATTTTATGTAAAATGGACAATGAGGAATCACTCTTTTTGAATCCTGCTACATCCTGTTCATTGGATATTTCTCCATAAGCATCTTGTGGAGCAACTGATTCATTAATTTTAAGTTGAATCTCGAAACCTGAAACAAAGTAGCAAAGGTACCCTTGAGCAAAGGACTTTGGCAGTACAGCTGGTTCAGGACTTTGGTAATAAGCACACGGTCGAAATAGTAAAGTGACTAGGAAATAATCCCATGAAGATGGAAACTGATGGTAGCATAAATGAGATATTACTAGGATAACAAAACAAAAAGAAATGGAATAAAACACACATGACCAAATAGTACATTACAAAGACAAAATGTGGTCTTTGCCAAGAACAAGAACAGGTGAGAGGACTGAAGAAAAGTCAAAATAGTAATCAAGGACTGGTGGCACAGTGGATAAGAATCCACTTGCCAATGTAGGGACACTGGTTCAATCCCTGGTCCAGGAAGATTCCACATGCCACAGAGCAACTAAGCCAGTGTGCTGTAACTACTAAGCCCACACCTTCAAGCCCACAAGCTGCAAATACTAAGCCCAAGCACTGCAACTAGAGGGCAGTTCCCACTCTCTGCAACTAGAGAAAAGCCCATGCAAAGTAATGAAGATCCAGCACAGTAAAAACATAAAAAAATGTTAAATAAATAAAATAGTAATCTAAGGTATCTGTGGAAGCTCAGCTTCCTCAGACAAAACAAAGCTTCATTTTGATTTTACATTATTTTTTCCAAATGTAATATCCCCCAACTACATCAAGTATTCTTGCTTTACTGATGCTCCCCTTGGAAAGAGTCTTCTCTCCACTGTCTCTAGGTCCTCCTCTTGTTTCCACTGTAAGATCAGATACGGTTTGTGTAGTGGATACCCTGTTCACATAAAAAGGTATATCATGCGGGAAAACAATGAGTTACCACAAATATTTCTATGAAACAGAACAAAAACTGCTCTTCTGATACTCTAAAGCAAGTGATAGGGATAGAATAGGATAGTCATACAGGATAGTTATGCAGAAGTCCCAGTAGTGGATTATAGATAAAGAGGGAAACCTAGGGAACTTTAAGAGACCAGTGGAAGTTCAGTTCAGTTCAGTTCAGTCGCTCAGTTGTGTCCAACTCTTTGCGACCCCTTGAATCACAAAACGCCAGGCCTCCCTGTCCATCACCAGCTCCCAGAGTTCACTCAGACTCATGTCCATCGAGTCGGTGATGCCATCCAGCCATCTCAGCCTCTGTCATCCCCTTCTCCTCCTGCCCCCAATCTCTCCCAGCATCGGGGTCTTTTCCAATGAGTCAACTCTTCTCATGAGGTGGCCAAAGTACTGGAGTTTCAGCTTTAGCATCATTCCTTCCAAAGAAATCCCAGGGCTGACCTCTTTTAGAATGGACTGGTTGGATCTCCTTGCAGTCCAAGGGACTCTCAAGAGTCTTCTCCAACACCACAGTTCAAAAGCATCAATTCTTCGGTGCTCAGCTTTCTTCACAGTCCAACACTCACATCCATACATGACCACTGGAAAAACCATAGCCTTGGCTAGACGGATCTTTGTTGGCAAAGTAATATCTCTGCTTTTCAATATACTATCTAGATTGGTCATAACTTTCCTTCCAAGGAGTAAGTGTCTTTTAATTTCATGGCTGTAATCACCATCTGCAGTGATTTTGGAGCCCAAAAAATTAAAGTCTGACACTGTTTCCCCATCTATTTCCCATGAAGTGATGGGACCAGATGCCATGATCTTAGTTTTCTGAATGTTGAGCTTTAAGCCAACTTTTTCATTCTCCTCTTTCACTTTCATCAAGAGGCTTTTTAGTTCCTCTTCACTTTCTGCCATAAGGGTGGTGTCATCTGCATATCTGAGGTTATTGATATTTCTCCCAGCAATCTTGATTTCAGCTTGTGCTTCTGCCAGCCCAGCGTTTCTCATGATGTACTCTGTGGAAGTTAATGATGCTCAAAAAGCTATTAGACCATGGTGGAACAAAGCAGGCTTGTTTAACTATAATGCAATTTATAAACGCAAAAGATATGCCCCAGGTCATTAGGTGAAATAAGAATGTCACCACCCTTCTACTGATTTGAATAAGTGCTATAACAATGTGGCACCAGTGGTCAAAACTCTGCCTGCCAAAGCAGGATTCACAGGTTCAACACCTACATTGGGAAGATCCTCTGAAGTAGAAAATGGCAACCCACTCCACTATTCTTACTTGGAAAATTCCAGGGACAGGGGAGTCTGGTGAGCTATAGTCTATGGGATCTCAAAGAGTCAGACAGGACTGAGCATGCATCCACACATGACAATTCTAGTTTGACCACACAGGGTCAGACATTCTTGTGCCTGATACAAAGGAGGAGCTAGTGATGTAAGCCTGAAATCAACTCAAAGAAGGCAGTCCTTTCCCCTCCCCCACTTTCCTTTGACAATAAAATTATAGCCCACTTAATCCTCAGTGCAGGGCTCCCTCACCTATCCACCTACATCTCTTACAAGCATCTTATACTAATAAATCTACTTTTTGCCTATCAGTTTGCTTCTTGCTGTTCCTTTCGCACTGAGATACAAAGAATCTGACCATCATTAAGTCCAGAAACCAGGTATGCGATCTCAGTTGGAAGACCATGAGTTTTGGCCAGGCTGAAGTTCCAGCCTCATGAGTTCAAGTTCCAAACTGGATTTTGGCCAAGTTCGAGTCCTGGCACATGAGTTCAAACTCTGGCACACGGGTTCAAGTCGCAATCTGAGGTGAACTGTTTCACAAGTGTGAATTTAACTGCAAAAAAATTATCTAATTTATCTTTAAGGGGACGGGGCAGTCTGATGAATAGAACTGATCTGATATTCACACATAGACCTCGATATTATTAAAAGCTGGTCCAATACTCACAGGTAGGATATGTTGTTCTCCTGTTGAAGATAAATAATCTCCAAATACCAATCTTAGACAAGGTTACTCTAATACGGTGATAAAATGAAACAAAATAAAGCTACTTCATGATTTAGCCTAGGGACAAAGTATTACCAGAATTTCCCCTGCTTTCTGTCAGCATCCAATCTAAAATGAACACCTGTGAACTGAGGTGACAGTGGCCCTCAAAAATTCATATCTAAATAGACCAACAGAACAGAATAGAGAGTCTAGAAATAGACCCACATAAATATAGTCAACTTATCTTTGACAAAGGCTCAAAGGCAATACAATAGAGAAAAAAATAAGTCTTTCCAACAAACAGTGCTAAAACAACTACTAGACATTAAGGTACATTTTTAAAAAAAATCTTGACATAGGCTTGCAAAAAATTAACTCAAAATACACAGGGAGGCATACAGGGCTTTGGGATAATTGGGGTCCATCAATAGAGAGTAAAAGATTAGCTCAAAATGGATCACAAATCTAAATGTAAAACGTAAAACTATGGAATTCCTAAAAGATAACAGGGGAAAAATGTAGATGCCCTAAGATCTAGTGATTTGTTAGATATGTGAAAATTAATCAAGGAAAACTTCACTAAAATGGAGTTGAAAAAAAAAAAATGGAGTTGAGAGGCCAGAAGAGGAAGTTTTCATCTAATTCTTTACAACATTAATTACAGGGAGAATTGTTCATCAGAGACCCCAATAAGAATCACCAATTATAATCCTAACAGGAAAAGATGTACATCACATCTCCTATCAAAAATCACTACTCCAGCAACTCAGCCATCATCACCCTGAACTCTCACCTTTATCCAGTGGACTTTCATCCAAAACAACCTTTCCCAATTTCCTCATTTTTCTCTACAAAATTACATTCTTCTCCGTTGTTCTGTGGACTTGCCAATGGCTTTTGTTATAGCTATCTTATCTCAAATTGCAATTCCCCTACTATTTCCAAGTAAACTATTTTTTTGTTGGTAAAATAACTTTTTATTTTTAAAGCCAATAGGTAACCTGAAAAGGACAATTCATGAAAGAAAGAAGTAACAAGCTGGTCTTCATTAAAATTAAAAATTTTTGCTCTGAGTAAAACACTGTCAAGAAAATGAAAAGACATGCCACATACTTGGAGAAAATATTTGCAAAAGACATGTGTGATAAAGAACTATTATCCAAAATATACACAGAAGTCTTAAAACTCAACAATAAGAAAATAAATTGATTTTTTTTTAATAGGCCAAAGTAAGAATATACAATGGAGAAAAAGTCTCTTCAGCAAGTGATGTTGGGAACTCTAGACAGCTGCATGTGTATCAAGGAAACAACAACACACCCTCACATCATACACAAAACTATACTCAAAATGGCTTAAAAGACAAGACACCATAAAATTCCTATAAGAGAACACAGGCAAAATACTCTTTGACATAAATCATACCAATGTTTTCTTAGGTCAGTCTCCCAAGGCAAGAGAAAGAAAAGCAAAAATAAACAAATGGGACTGAGTCAAACTTACAAGCTTTTGCACAGCAAAGGAAACCATAAACAAAGCAAAAAGACAACCTACAGACTGAGAGAAAATATTTGCAAATGATGCGACTGACAAGAGCTTAATTTCCAAAATTAAGCTCCTTAACTCAAACAATTCAATAACAACAACAACAAAATTGAAAAACATGCAGAAGACCTAGACATTTCTCTCTTAAAGACATACAAATGGCCAACAGGCACATGAAAAGATGTTCATCATCACTAATTATTAGAGAAATGCAAATCAAAACAACAAGGTTCCACCTCACACCAGTCAGAATGGTGATTATTAAAAAGTCTACAATTATGTATGCCAAGAGTAACATGGAAACTTACATTACCATATGTAAAATAGACAGCCAACAGGAATTTGCTATATGGCTCAGGAAACTCAAACAGGGGCTCTGAATCAACCTACAGGGGTGGGATGGGGAGGGAGATGGGAGGGAGGTTCAAAAGGGAAGGGATACATGTATACCTATGGCTGATTCATGTTGAGGTTTGACAGAAAACAACAAAATTCTGTAAAGCAATTATCCTTCAATAAAAGATTAATTAATTTTAAAAAGTCTACAAATAACAAACACTGGAGAGGGTATGGAGAAAAGGAAACCCTCCTACACTATCCAGGAGATAGTGAAGGTAGTGAAGCCTGGTGTGCTGCTGTCCATGGGATCACAAAGAGTGAAATATGACTTAGCAACTGAATAACCACCTACATTGTTGGTGGGAATGTAAACTTCTGCAGTTACTATGGAAAACTGTATGGAGGTTCCTCAAGAAACAAAAAGTACAGTTGCCATATGATTCAGCAATCCCACTCCTGTGCATATACCCAGACAAAACTATAATTCTAAAAGATACATACACCCCAACGTTCAAACCAGCACTATTTATTACAATAGCCAAGATATGGAAACAACCCAAATGTCCATCAACATATGAATGGATAAAGAAGATGCAGTATACATATACAGTGGAATATTACTCAGCCATTAAAAAGAATTAAATAATGCCATTTGCAGCAACATGGATTGACCTAGAGATTATCATACTAAGCAAAGTAAGTCAAAAAGAGAAAGACAAATACCATATGCTCTCACTTAATATGTGGAATCTAAAATACGACACAAATGGAACATATCTACAAAACAAAAACAGACTGGCAGACACAGAGAACAGACTCGTGGTTGTCAAGGGCAAGGGATGGATTGGGAGTGTGGGATTAGCAGATGCAAACTATTATATATAGAATAAATAAACAACAAGGTCCTACTGTATAGCACAGGGAAATATAGTTAATATCCTGTGATAAATCATAATGGAAAAGAAAATGAAAAGTGTTAGTTGTTCAGTCGTGTCTGACTCTTTGCGATCCCATGGACTATATCCTGCCAGGTTCCTCTGTTCATGGAATTCTTCAGGCAAGAATACTGGAGTGGGTTCCCATTTCCTTCTCCAAAAGAATATGAAGAAGAATATATATATATATATATATATACACATATATATATGTGTATATGTATATATATGTATAACTGAGTCATTTTGCTATACAGCAGACATTAAATACAACAATGTAAACCAACTATACTTCAATAAAAATTTTTTTAAGTTTTTTTTTTTTAATGGGCCTAATACTTTAACAGATGCCTTACCAAGAAGATACATAGATGCCAAATAAGCATATGAAAAAAAAAGATGTTCCACATTACATGTCATCAGGAAAATGCAAATCAAAACAATGAGACACCACTACATACCTAAAAGAATGGCCAAGTCCTGGTGAGGATATGGAGCTGGTGGGAATGCAAAATGGTACAGCTGCTTTGGAATACAAAGCAGTTTCTTACCAAATTAAACATACTCTTAGCCATATAAGCAAGCAATCATGCTCTCTGGAAGTTACAAAAAGGAGTTAAAAACACATCTACACAAAAACCTTCATGTGGATGTTTATAGCAGTTTTACTCATAATTGCCAAAATTTGGAAGCAATCAAGGTCTTCTTCAGTGACTGAATGGATAAACAGACTGGTATTGCATATCCAGACAACAAAATATTACTCAGCACTAAAAAGAAATCAGCCATCAAGCCATGAAGAGATGAAGAACATTAAATGCATATTAGTAAGTGAAAAAAGTCAATCTGAAAAGGCTATATACTGTGTGATCCCAACTACATGACATTCTGGAAAAGGCAAAACTATGAGAACAGTAAAAAGATCAGTGGCTGCCAGGAGTTGGGAGGGAAGGAGAGATAAATTGGGGTGGAGGGGGATAAAAGATTTTTAGGAGTAGTGAAATTACTCTCTGATACTATAATGGTGGATGCTTGTTGTTTAGTTGATCAGTTGTGTCCTACTCTTTCATGACCGCATGGACTACAGCCCACCAGACTCCTTTGTCTATGGGATTTCCCAGGCAAGAACCCTGGAGTGGATTGCCATTTCTTACTCCAGAGGATCTTCCCAACCCAGGGATCCAAACTGCACATCTGCTGCATTGTCAGGAGGGTTCTTTACTACTGAGCCACCAGGGAAGCCCATAATGGTGGAAATGTCATCACATATTTATCTAAACTGTAACAAAGTACAACAACAAAAGTGAACACTAATATAAACTTGAGATTTACCGTAATAATGATGTGTCGATATAGGTTCATCCACTGTAATAAATATACTACTCTGGCAGAAGGCAGTGCATTTATGGGAAATCTTTGTACTTGCCGGTTAATTTTGCTGTGAGCCTATAAACTGCTCTAAGAAAAAATAGAGTGTACTGGAAAAAAGAAAATCCATGTCCACCCAGAATTCAGAACATTACTTTATTTGGAAACAGATATTTGCAGATGTAATCAAGTTAACATAAAGTTATACTCGACTAGGGTAAGCCCTAAATGCAATGACTGGTGTCCTTACAAGGACAGAAAGATGTAGAGACAAAGGACAAAGGCCCTATGAAGATGGAGGCAGAGATTGGAGTGATGTGGCTACCAACCAAGGACTGCCAGCAACAACCAAAAGCTAGGAAGAGACAAGGAGGGATTTTTCCTGAGCCTTCAGAAGGATCATGACACCTTGATTTCAGACTTCCAATCTCTTTAATTTAGAAGAGTAAATTTCACACTTCCCTGGTAGTACAGGTGGTACAGAAGATGCCTGCCAAGGCAGGAGACACAGGTTCGATCCCTGGGGCAGGAAGATTCCACATGCCGTGGAGCAACTAAGCCCATGCACCACAACTACTGAAGCCCTCGCACCCTACAACTAACTACCAAAGCCCTCGCACCTAAAGCCTGGGCTCCCCGACAACAGAAGCCACCACTGTGGGAAGCCCACGCACCCCAACAAAGAGTAGCCCCACTCACTGCAACTAGAGAAAGTCCAAGTGCAGCAAAGACCTAGCACAACCTAAATAAATAAAATAGTTGCCTAGCTACAGAATAAGAGTGGGGAGTAGAGGTAGAGGAAGTTTTTTTTTTAAGTAAAAGAGTAAGTTTCTGTTGTTCCTAGCTACCCAGTTTGTGGC
Organism: Bos grunniens; assembly: GCF_055505025.1. Classification (NCBI taxonomy): domain Eukaryota; kingdom Metazoa; phylum Chordata; class Mammalia; order Artiodactyla; family Bovidae; genus Bos; species Bos grunniens. The sequence continues at coordinate 14,298,049 of NC_141171.1, forward strand.
ACTTTGTTATGAAAGGCCTAGGAAAACAGAACAGCCTGTTGTCATGGACCTACCCCCAAATCATTCGACCTAAGTATATAAATCCTATATTTACTTTCTAACACACTGCATTGTTCCCCATGATATGTGTTTCTCCCTCACTGCTCCAAGGAATAAACCCAATTTGTTAAACTGGTGGTCTTTGGGTACAGGGAATTAATAGCAGTAAAATTCTCAAAAGGTCCCAAACCACCAATTTTCTCCCTGTCCCCCAAAGTGACCCCTGAAGCCTGTGCCCACACCACATACACTTGATAATCCTCCTTGAGGATTCTGACCACAAGAAAAAGGAAAAGCAGGTTCAACATATATGTTTATTTTCTTTCTTTTTGTCGCGTTAATTTCATATTTATCTTCTCCATTACTGAAGCATTTTGAATACAATGACATCTTATGGTCTATAGTATATATTCAAAAGGGTTTGATACAAATTCACCCTCAAAAAAAACGCTTAAAGAATGAAAGAATGACTGAATGAAGAAAAATAATGCTTTCAGTACTCTGAGAGAAAATGAAAACCTTACAACCCTGCGAAAATGCAAACTCTGCATTCAGTGCCAGTGGCAAAATGGGTAAGGAAATTTTCACTAATTCTTTTGTTTGTTTTATATTGGTGAAATACTTTAACAATACACGTGTTTATTTTCATGGTGAAGCCACTAGACTATAAGCTCCTTGGGGTCAGTGACCATGTCTGTCTTATTTAACAATTTGTTCCAGTTTCTCAACCCAAATCCTAGAACAAGGGCAATTTATAAGATAAAGCTGTTTTCTAAATAACAGAACGTTGGAGGAATGTTACCATCCTTACCTAATGAGGCCAGGTTCCGGAAGTTTTCCAGCATCACATCTCTGTAGAGGTTTCTCTGAGTGAGATTCAGCAGAGCCCACTCCTCTTGGGTAAAGTCCACAGCCACATCCTCGAAGACCACTGTGTCCTAAAACATTCCACATACTTTGTTCAGAAAGGTACCAACTCCCCCAGCATGTGCAGGAGGCTGAATGAGGCTGACACTACGGGGAACTGAGAATCAACTCACAGGAAGTTCAGAAGATTCTTTTCTCCCAAATATCTACCCTAGGATTCAGTCATCAGATCTTTCTCATTCTATCTAAGCATCCTGACTGATCAAATTCTGCCTCATAAATTTAACAACATTTTTGAAACACTAAATTTATCTTTCCACTGTTTGATGGTGACCAGTTCCACTCTTACAATAATCAAGAACATCCAGAACATATTGCAGAAATGAGAGAAATGCTCTAAAAATGAAATGACAATTTCCACATTGAAAGAAGCAAAAATCCCTTGTTAGAGGGACTTCCCTGGAGGTTCAGGGCTTAAGACTGTGCCTTCCAATGCAGGGGATGTGGGTTCAATCCTTGGTTGAGGGGCTAAGATCCCACATGCCTTAGGGCCAAAAAACCAAAACAGAAAACAGAAAAAACAAGTGTAACAAAACATTCTACTGCAAAATAGAAAAACTATTGTAACAAAAAAAAAACTATTAAAAAAAACATCCTTGTTACAGAAACAAGTTCACCTGCTTCCTTATTCCCCACCATAGCAATCAGCACAACACAAAACACTAGATAAAATTTGGATGAGGTTTAAATCCCCAAGGGACAAGGACCTTTTCTTTTTCTTTTTCCCCCCATACACCTGGAGCCCAGAAGTCAGCAAGAAACACAACATTCAACCCAGGCCCACAGTCAGTCATATTTTCTTACACTCTAGGCCCAGGAGCTGTAAATTATAGAACATGAACTAAAACCAGCCTATCACCTGTTTGTATAAGTAAAGTTTTACTGGAACACAATAAAACATTTATTTATACACTGTATATAGATGCTTTCACACTAAAATAGCAGAATTGATGGGAAATCCCTGGCAGTCCAATGGTTAGGACTCCATGCTTTCACTGCTGAGGGCACAGGTTCAATCCCTGGTCAGGGAAATAAGATCCCACAAGCTGCCCAAAACAAACAAACAAAAAACAATAAAATACCAGAACTGAGTAAAATAGAAACTATGGCCTAAAATGCTTACTATGTGACCCAATGTAGGAATAGGTTCTTGATCTCTGCTCTAAATTTAGGACATAGATAAGCTGATGGAATTGAAATATTGTTTTGGAGAATTATTAGCTCTTACTTACCTGTATCACATTTTTCTGTAACTCAGCAGCTGTTCTCTCTTCCTCCATGTTCCCTTCATGAAGAAAGACAGAGTACTGAGATGTTACAGCTGAGACAGGAGAAAGAAGACATGAGAATCTGGGTGTCCCCACAGTCTCCACAATCAAGACTGTGGATTTGGCAGCACATCTGTTATGAGTGATCATTCTCCTCAAAACACACACACACATATGCAAAGACCCTGCACACCCAAGCAAATACACATTGATCTTGTGAGAAAATGGAGCAAGAAAAAAAATCCTAATAGTAACTTACAAAACAAAACGAGACTCACAGACATAGAGAAGGAGCTTATGGTTGCCAGGGGGAAGGATAGGGGAAAAGGATAGTTAGGGAGTTTAGAATGGACATGTACACACTCCTATATTTAAAGTGGATAACAAACAAGGGCCTACTGTGTAGCACATGGAACTCTGTTCAATGTTATGTGGAGGCCTGGATGGGAGGAGAGTTTAGGGAAGAATGGATACATGTATATGTATGGCTGAGTGTCTTAGTTGCTCACCTGAAACTATCACAACATTGTTAATTAGCTACACCCCAATACAAAATAAAAAGGTGTTTGTTTTTTTTTTTAAGTTGGAGCAATTTTATCTCCTCCAGAGCTAGAAACAGTCCTCTCATTCTTGTAGATCATTAAAAAAAAAAAAAAAGGTTTAAGAGTCCATTTTGTAAGTAAGTCAGCCACAGTCTAAAAAAATTTGGCTGTCAATCTGCCCATGATAATGAAAACATTAAAAACATAAGAGAATGCCTTCAGTAGTAAGAATATACATTCCATCTCAAAGGAAAGCGTGACTTGTATGCCACATCTCCAGGGGTTCCAGACCCAATATTTATTTCTGCACTGCCTGGCAGGCCTACATGTATTACTACTCAATCTCTGACTATGAGATCTTCTCCCTCTGAGGGCTGCAGGGTCTCCAAAACCTGGTTTTTGAGAAACAGCACAACCAACTGAATTTTACATGCAGGTGGCAGAGAAGACATCTTATGTTAAATCTTGCCTGTACAGGAAATACAGTCACAGCATAACAAGAACACCTGAAGTGAAGCTGGCATATGTGTCATCTCTGACAGTGGCATCCACAGCACTAGTGCATGAATTTCAAATAATGAAAACACAGCAGTCTCTCTCACTTCAGTGGACCAAATACGTATTGTAGAGCCAGTAGAAACTTAAGTCACTTAGACATGTGCTCAATGTTATCCAATTAGAAAGCTAAGGGAGGGTGTGTATCCAGGTGTGTTTACCTTCAAAGCTAAATGCCCAAAGAGTGTGTTTCTGAACATATACCTTACAATTTAGTTGTCAGTGAGGCCCCTATGCCCTAACATTACTGGGGTCTAGCCTAGAATGCTGTCGGGCACACCATGGAGAGTAAACAAATAAAGTATTCCCTTCAACTGTTTTATCTTTGAGCTCCTTCTCTTTTTTTATTTATTTTTAATTGGAGGGAAGACTTTTCAGAGTCCCTTGGACAGGAAGGAGATCAAACCAGTCAATCCTAAAGGAAATCAACCCTGAATACTCATTGGAAGGATTGATGCTGAACCTTTGCTACTTTGGCCTTCTGATGCAAAGAACCAACTCATTGGAAAAGACTCTGAGGCTGAGAAAGATTGAGGGCAAGAGGAGAAGGGGATGACAGAAGATGGATGTCAGCTGGATGGCATCACTGACTCAATGGACATGAGTTTGAGCAAACTCCGGGAGATGATGAGGGACAGGGAAGCCTGGCATGCTGCAGTTCATGGGGTTGCAAAGAGTTGGACACAACTTAGAGACTGAATGCTTCCCTGGTAGCTCAGCTGGTAAAGATCTGCCTGCAATGCAGGGGAGACCTGGGTTCGATCCCTGGGATGGGAAGATGCCCTGGAGAAGGAAACAGCTACCTATTCCAGTATTCCAGCCTGGAGAATTCCACGGACTGTATAGTCCATGGGGTTGCAAAGAGTTGGACACGACTGAGTGACTTTCACTTTCACTAGTGACTGAACAACAAATGCTTTACAATGTTATGTTGGTTTCTTCTATACAACAATGTGAATCAGCTACAAATTACATATTTTCCCTCCCTCTTGAGTCTCCCTCTCACCCATGTCCATCCCACCCCTCTAGGTTGTAACCCAGCAGCAAGCTGAGCTCCCTGTGCCATACAGCAGCTTTCTACTATCCGTTGTACACATGGTAGCATACATATGTCAATGCTACTCTCGCAATTCATCCCACCATCTCCTTCCTCCACTGTATCCACAAGTCCATTCTCTACATTTGCATCTCTATTCCTGCCATTGAGCTCCTTCTCTTGACTAAGCCCTATGTCTTCAACAAGGATGCTCCCCTTAAGGTACCTACCTCCTGCTCCTTCATCTCATATTTATTTAGGTAATATTTGCCCTGTCCAACTATGTGCAATCATAGGAGACACAGCACTGAACAAAATAGAAAAATCCTAAAGTGCTTGGGTCTTATAATTGTTTTAAGGAGGACCAGTACATTAACAAAATATTATCAGGTGATGGTATATGCTATATAAAAATATATCACATTATAGGGATAAGGAGATACACACACATTTACCTTTAGCAAGTCAGGACCACTTATGTGACAGGGTAGAAGCAGGAAATTAAAACAACTGTTTTAGGACTTCCCTGGTGGCCCAGTGGTTAAGAATCTCCAGGGTACAGGGGTTTGATCCCTAGTCCAGAAAGATTGTAAATGCCACAGGGCAACTAAGCTGTGCACCACAACTACTGAGCCAGCACTCTAGGGCCCTCACACTGCAACTACTAAGCTCACATGCTGCAACTACCAAAGCCTGCACACCTAGAGTCTGTGCTCTGCAATGAGAAGCCAACACCATGAGAAGCCCACGCACTGCAAAGAAGAGTAGCCCCTACTCACTACAACCAAAGAAAACCCATGCTTGGCAATGGAGACCCAGTGCAGCCAAAAATAATTTTTTAAGAATAAATAAATAGAACTGTTTCAAATAACACAAAAAATCAATGGCTGGTGTGGCACATATATTTATGCACAACTGACCCTCAAACAATTGCATGGGTTGGGGTACCAACCCTCCAGCAGTGGAAAATCTGTTTAACTCATAGTCAGCCCTCAGTATCCAAGGAGTCAACCAATGGCCCATCCTGTAGTATCTGCAGTATTTAATAGTGGGGGAAAAAAAAAAATCTGCATATAAGTGAACACATGCATTTCAAACCTATGTTGTTCAAGGGTTAATTGTATTTATAAATATCAATTCCTATAGAAGAAAAATTAGTAATGATAGGTTAACCATTGACGTATAATAGCAGGAAAAGAACCTCATAAAGGTGTAAATATATATATATATATGACAAAATTAATGATATCTTTTGGAGAAGGAAATGGAAACCCACTCCAGTACTCTTGCCTGGAGAATCCCATGGACAGAGGAGCCTGGCAGGCTACAGTCCATGGGGTCACAAGAGTCAGACACTACTTAGTGACTAAACCACCACAACTAACCCGAATCCTTGAACAACATAGGTTTGAAATGCATGTGTTCACTTAAATACTGCAGATACTACAGGATGGGCCATTGGTTGACTCCTTGGATACTGAGGGCTGACTATGAGTTAAACTCAGATTTTCCACTGCTGGAGGGTTGGTACCCCAACCCATGCAACTGTTTGAGGGTCAGTTGTGCATAAATTATTTGATATTTTGATATTTGATATTTTTAAAAACTTAAAACAGAATCAGAAAAGCTAAAATGGCAATACTACCCAAAACAACCTACAGATTTATTGCCATCCCTATCAAATTACCTGGAGAAGGCAATGGCAAGCCACTCCAATACTCTTGGCTGAAGAGTCCCATGGATGGAGGAGCCTGGTAGGCTGCAGTCCATGGGGTCGCTAAGAGTCGGACACGACTGAGCGACTTCATTTTCACTTTTCACTTTCATGCATTGGAGGAGGAAATGGCAACCCACTCCGGTGTTCTTGCCTGGAGAATCCCAGGGACAGGGGAGCCTGGTGGGCTGCCACCTATGGGGTCGCACAGAGTCGGACACGACTGAAGTGACTTAGCAATCAAATTACCCATGACATTTTTCACAGAACTAGAACATGAACTTTTATGAAATCATAAAAGACCCAGAATTGCCAATGCAATCCTGAGGAAAAAGAATGAAGCAAAAGCCATAACTGTCCCAGGCTTCAGACAACACTACAAAACTATAGTAATCAAAACAGTGTGGTATTTACACACACACACACAAAACAGGCATACAGATCAATGAAACAGAATAGAGAGCCCAGAAACAAACCCATACTCCTACGGTCAATTAATCATCAACAAAGGAGGCAAGAATATACAATGGCTAAAAGACAATCTCTTCAGCAAGTGGTGCTGGGAAAGCTGGAAAGCTGCATGTAAATCAAAGAAATTAGAACACACTCTCTCCCATGGAAAAAAGGGAACCCTACTACCTGTTGGTAGGAATGTAAACTGGTACAACCATTGTGGAGAACAGTATGTAAGGTTCCTTAAAAAACTAAACACAAAACTACCGTATGATGCAAAAACCCCACTCCTGGGCATATATCTGGAGTAAAGCAATTCAAAAAGATACATGCATCCCTATATTCAAAGCAGCACTATTCACAACAGTGAAGTCAGGTAAACAACCTAAATATCTATCAGTGGAGGAATGAATAAAGACGATGTGGTACATATATAAAATGGAACATTACTCAGCCATTAAAAAAAGAAAGGAATAATACTATTTGCAGCAACATGGGTACAGCCAGAAATTATCACACTAAGTGAAGTAAGTCAGAAAGTGAAAGACAAATACCATATGATATCACTTATATGCAGAATCTAAAATGTAGCACAAACAAGCCGATCTACAAAATGGAAAAAGACTCAACAGATATAGAGAACAGACTTGTGGTTACCAAAGGGGAGAGGAGATAGGACAAGGATGGACTAGAAGTCTGGAATTAGTAGATGCAAACTATAGAATGGATAAACAACAAAGTCCTATTGCATAGCAAAGAGAATTATATTCCATATCCTGGGATAGACTATAATGAAAAAGAATATACTACATAAAAAAAGAATGTGTATACATGTATAAGTCATTTTGCTGCAGAGCAGAAATTAACACAACATTGTAAATCAACCATACTGCAATTTAAAAAAAAAAATAAAGTGAAAAAAGTTAACAAAACTATAAACACAAAACCTGTTTACATACAGTCATTAAAGAAAAGAAAAAAATAGCAGTTTAGAACATACCTACAAAGGAAACAGAAGCTATAGACTTTTACAGACAGGTTCACCAAACAAGTAAAGGATTCATAATTCCATTTTTTTGTTGTTGAGTTGGTGTTTTCCATGTATTTACAAGACCAGAAAGGGACTCGAAACTCAAATATATGTGTATTTATGTACATGTACACACATACACACACATATATATATGAAAGATCTCATTCGTATACACAAGGGCAAAATATTAAAATATTAAGTACAGTCCAGGAAGTAATAATGAAGATAGTAATCACAAACTAAGTTCATTTCCTCCTAGGAATGATGCGTGGTTAAAATGATTTACATAGTTAAAACGTTAAATATAATTCACATCAATAGAAAAAGATCATATGACTTATCCCCTTCAATACAAAATAGTGACTGATCTCCATCAATACCCATTGATGATAATAATTTAACCCACTAGGACTAGAAGGAAATAGGCTTTAATTAGAAAATATATATATTATCTACAAACACCTATAGCAAACATCCTATTTAATAATGAAATGACAGAATTCCCTCTGGGATCAGGAACAAGGCAAGGATGCAATTTATATGCTTTTCTACATTGAACTGAAAGTCCTGGCAAATGCACTAAATAAACAAAAATATAAGATACAAGGAATAAAAAAGAAAACGCTAAAAGTGGCATATGATCACACTTCGGGTGTGAAATTTTTAAAAAATCTATGGATAATTGACCAACGTTCAGAGCGGCAACCGGCAAACAGGGGTTAAAAAGATACTAAGTAATCAGTTCACTAGTATGTAGCTGAATACAATGTAGCAAACTAACTACCACAATCCGAGAAAAAGAAATCACAGGTTAAAATGTATCTCTTGCACCTGGAAGGGAGAGATGCAGACGGAGTTAAGCAAACGTCACCCCGCACTCACCAAACAAACCGAAATCCACAGACGGGCACAGAGACGAGGTTGAGGCTCAAGTCCCCGTGACCCGAATGGCAAGGATGCTTTTCCTTTCCGGAAAGAGAGCAGAGGATGCTTTTGGAGGCCGATTAAGTACGAGAATAGCTCCTCAACTCTTGCCTGCAGCTGATTCACCCCGACTGCTGGACTCTCACAGAGTTCCTGATTCAGTAAGTTTGGGACCGGCCGCGGCTGCTACAGACCCCGGGAGCGGCGGGGAGCCCAAGCGGCAGCCTTTTGACCACAGATCCCAAGGCCGAGTTCTCCACCTCCCGAGCACCAGACTTGGGGCCGGCTGGGTCGAACTGGATGGGAAATTTTCTATCAGATTTAGACAGAGATGCAAGAAGACAAGGCCGCCCGCTCGCGCACGCGCAGAAGCATGCTGCTGCTTCCGGTTTCTGAGCCACGTACAGCGTAAGAGGGGGGGGGTCTCGGGAGCTGGGATATTGGGGAGGGCGGTGGCAGCTTCCCGCGGCAAGCGGAGAAGTGTTAGTTTCCTCCAGGGAGAGACCCGAGTGGGTCTTGGAGCCGGGTCAGCCGAGGACTTGGCGTTGGATGACGCTGGAGCAGGACCAGGCCCGTAGCGGGGCTTCGTTGACTAGGCCTGTGGGGCGGAGCTGGGACGCGACCAGGCCTAGGGGGCGTGGCTTAGTTGAATATTCCCATGTGGGATCTTAGTTCCCCAATCAGGGATTGAACCTCTGTTGCCTGCATTGCAAGACATAATCTTAACCACATGCTTAACCACTGGACCACTAGAGAAGTCCCGAGGTAGTAGGTTTTTGCTGAGCCCGTGCATAACTTTCATCCCTGCCACCGTGGCTACTTTGTTCTGGAGCCCACTGGGAAGACAAGAGCAACCAGAAAAGGAGGCTTACTAGTATCCACAGAACCCGTTATCCTATTGTCATAGTCACTCTGCAGATGTAGAATGGAACCCCCACCCCAAACTTTATTTGCATGTCAAGATATTATGCCACACACACATACACCAAGAGGGTATGAAAATGTTTAAAACTTAAATTACAGATGACCCTTGGGTCAGCAAGGTAAAATAACTCTACTTGTGAGTTGCCATCAAACATCCAGTTTTTTAAGACACTTGAGACATATTCTCCACCATTAATTTCTCTCAGTCTTCCATGAACCTTTCTTGGAGCAATAAAAAGTTCTCAATGGTGGGATTTACCAACAAAATGTTTCCACGTTCTCTCCCACTCCCTCTTTTTCTCCCAACCTTGCCTGTCTCTCTGTGACCCTTAATACTCAACACATCTTTCTCAGTTCTTCATCCCCACTAACCTATTTAGATGGGAACTTTTGACTCAATGAAGAGCCACTATTAGGCTCACACCTGAAAGATTTTTTTTTCCCTTCTTTAATCTCTCAGGCTCTGATGTCCTAATATACTAATTTATGTTGGCTTCCCTTAAAGACCGTCCACTCATGTTTCTCCAACTCACTAATTAGTTCAGTTTTCTGATTTACTTTTCTCAATAACTGACTTCTCATCTAGAGATGTGGGGGAAAGAAAGATTATAGACCCATATGAATCAATATAAACCCCACAATGCCTCTGCAATTGCACAGTTCTGGCACTGTGCACTTGCCACTCCAGAATTCTTGCCTGGGAAATCACATGGTCAGAAGGGCCTAGTGGGCTATAGTCCATGGGATCGCAAAAGAGTCAGACGTGACTTATCAACTAAACAACAACAATCTCAAAGAACTAGAGGCACTATGACCTATTGTTGCAGATTTCATAGTCAAGAGCTTACTCATTCCTTGTACTAATCTCTGAAACACTCCTATCCTCTTAAAAAAAATGATAAGGGGAATTATTTTGTAAAAAAAAAAAAAATTAAGGGTTATAAATTGTATCATGTGCCCGCATTTGCTGTGGCCCCCCAACCCAACTGCCATTCTGGCTTCTTTACTTCTGAAATCATCATTACTTCACAGTAGTAGGTCTCTGTTCAGCTTTCTCTAGTATTTCTTTATATCTTGACTCCAAATACCTTTTCGCTTTAGTATGACAAAACAATACACCTGGAAGTGTGATGTCACAAGGCTTCACTAACATCCCCTCCTACTTCTTCCAGTTTCTCAACCATAATCTACAAGCCTTTCAACCTCCCTATTCTTCTACTTTGATTCTAGGTGGTGGTGGTGGTGGTCAGTCGCTCAGCCCTGTCCAACTCTTTTCGACCCCATGGACTGCAGCATGCCAGGCTTCCCTGTCCTTCACCATCTCCCAGAGCTTGCTCAAACTCATGTCCATTGAGTTGGTAATGCCATCCAACCATCTCATCCTCTGCTGAACTTTTATATTCACCTAATCTAACCTCCCCTCAAGAGAAACGTTTTTGTCTCTGGAAAACTTTGTTATCTAAAGACATACAGTTTCTGGGAATTCCCTGGTGATCCAGTGGTTAGGGATAAGTGCTTTCATTGCAGGGGGCCTGGATTCAATTCCTGGTCATGGAACTAAGATCCTGCAAGCCTCCAAACCAAAAATAAAGAAATAAGACACAAAGTTTTTGAGGATAAATTATAATTAAATCAGATTTAGTAGGTTAATTGTATAGTTCATGATGTAACACTGAGAAACAAGTCCTGACATCAAACTGAATCAGATCAGATCAGATCGGTCACTCAGTCGTGTCTGACTCTTTGTGACCCCATGAATCGCAGCACACCAGGCCTCCCTGTCCATCACCAACTCCTGGAGTTCACTGAGACTCACATCCATCGAGTCAGTGATGCCATCCAACCATCTCATCCTCTGTCGTCCCCTTCTCCTCCTGCCCCCAATCCCTCCCAGCATCAGAGTCTTTTCCAATGAGTCAACTGTTCCCATGAGGAGGCCAAGGTACTGGACTTTCAGCTTTAGCATCATTCCTTCCAAAGAACACCCAGGACTGATTTCCTTCAGAATGGACTGGTTGGATCTCCTTGCAGTAAAAGGGACTCTCAAGAGTCTTCTCCAAGCCACAGTTCAAAACCATCAATTCTTCGGTGCTCAGCCTTCTTCACAGTCCAACTCTCACATCCATACATAACCACAGGAAAAACCATAGCCTTGACTAGACGAACTTTTGTTGGCAAAGTAATGTCTCTGCTCTTGAATATGCTATCTAGGTTGGTCATAACTTTCCTTCCAAGGAGTAAGCATCTTTTAATTTCATGGCTGCAGTCACCATCTGTAGTGATTTTGGAGCCCATAAAAATAAAGTCAGCCACTGTTTCCACTGTTTCCCCATCTATTTCCCATGAAGTGATGGGACCAGATGCCATGATCTTCATTTTCTGAATGTTGAGCTTTAAGCCAACTTTTTCACTCTCCACTTTAACTTTCATCAAGAGGCTTTTGAGTTCCTCTTCACTTTCTGCCATAAGGATGGTGTCATCTGCATATCTGAGCTTATTGATATTTCTCCCAGCAATCTTGATTCTAGCTTGTGTTTCTTCCAGCCCAGCGTTTCTCATGATGTACTCTGCATATAAGTTAAATAAGCAGGGTGACAAGATACAGCCTTGACGTACTCCTTTTCCTATTTGGAACCAGTCTGTTGTTCCATGTCCAATTCTAACTGTTGCTTCCTGACCTGTATACAGGTTTCTCAAGAGGCAGATCAGGTGGTCTGGTATTCCCATCTCTTTCAGAATTTTCCACAGTTTATTGTGATCCACACAGTCAAAGGCTTTGGTATAGTCAATAAAGCAGAAATAGATGTTTTTCTGGAACTCTCTTGCTTTTTCCATGATCCAGCGGATGTTGGCAATTTGATCTCTGGTTCCTCTGCCTTTTCTAAATCCAGCTTGAACATCTGGAAGTTCACAGTTCACATATTGCTGAAGCCTGGCTTGGAGAATTTTGAGCATTACTTTACTAGCATGTGAGATGAGTGCAATTGTGAGGTAGTTTGAGCATTCTTTGGCATTGCCTTTCTTTGGGATTGGAATGAAAACTGACCTTTTCCAGTCCTGTGGCCACTGCTGAGTTTTCCAAATTTACTGGCATATTGAGTGCGCACTTTCACAGCATCATCTTCAATAGCAGCTATTAAAAATCCCCTTTCCTGGGGACTTCCCCAGTGATCCAGTGGTTAAGAATCTCCCTTCCAATGCAGGGAATGCTGGTTCATCCCTGGTGGGGGAACTAAGATCACACATGCTGCAGGGCAACTAAGCCTGTGCGCCAATACTAAGATCCAATGCAGTGAAGTAAATACATCAATATAAAGTAAAATAAATTTTTTTAAAATTCCGTTTCCTTTTGCTGAAAGACAACTTAGTTCATTTCAGTTCAGTTCATTTGCTCAGTCCTGTCTGACTCTGCGACCCTATGAATCGCAGCATGCCAGGCCTCCCTGTCCATCACCACCAACTCCCGGAGTCCACCCAAACCCATGTCCATCAAGTCGGTGATGCCATCCAACCATCTCATCCTCTGTCGTCCCCTTCTCCTCCTGCCCTCAATCTTTCCCAGCATCAGGGTCTTTTACAATGAGTCAACTCTTCGCATGAGGTGGCCAAAGTACTGGAGTTTCAGCTTCAACATCAATCCTTCCAATGAACACCCAGGACTGATCGCCTTTAGGATGAACTGGTTGGATCTCCTTGCAGTCCAAGGGACTCTCAAGAGTCTTCTCCAACACCACTGTTCAAAAGCATCAATTCTTCGGCGTTCAGCTTTCTTTATAGTCCCACTCTCACATCCATACATGACCACTGGAAAAACCATAGCCTTGACTAGACAGACCTTTGTTGGCAAAGTAATGTCTCTGCTTTTTAATATGCTGTCTAGGTTGGTCATAACTTTCCTTCCATGGAGTAAGCGTCTTTTAATTTCATGGCTGCAGTCACCATCTGCAGTGATTTTGGAGCCCCCCCAAAATAAAGTCAGCCACTGTTTCCACTGTTTCCCCATCTATTTCCCATGAAGTGATGGTCCCAAATGCCATGATCTTAGTTTTCTGAATGTTGAGCTTTAAGCCAAGTTTTTCACTCTCCTCTTTCACTTTCAACTAAAGAGGCTCTTTAGTTCTTCACTTTCTGCCATAAGGGTGGTGTCATCTGCATATCTGAGCTTATTGGTATTTCTCCCAGCAATCTTGATTCCAGCTTGTGCTTCCTCCAGCCCAGCGTTTCTCATGATATACTCTGCATAGAAGTTAAATAAGCAGGGTGACAATATACACCCTTGACGTACTCCTGTTCCTATTTGGAATCAGTCTGTTGTTCCATGTCCAGTTCTAACTGTTGCTTCCTGACCTGTATACAGGTCTCTCAAGAGGCAGGTCAGGTGGTCTGGTATTCCCATCTCTTTCAGAATTTTCCACAGTTTATTGTGATCCACACAGTCAAAGGCTTTGGCATAGTCAATAAAGCAAAAATAGATGTTTTTCTGGAACTCTCTTGCTTTTTCCATGATCCAGCGGATGTTGGCAATTTGATCTCTGGTTCCTCTGCCTTTTCTAAAACCAGCTTGAACATCTGGAAGTTCACGGTTCACGTATTTAGGATTCCTAAAACTTATTGTGAACTGTGCACTGTCACCTTAATTATCTGCCTCCTTCTATGAAATGACTATTCAATTATGCACCCAAATTTGAAAGCATTTGTCTTTCATGTAAGATGCATGGACTACTGAGGAAAGCAAACCACCTAGCCAATCTTGGGCCACAGCCCCACCATGCGGGTCCGGAAACTGTGCCTCAGTGCCTCTCAGCGGAAGGAAAAGGGAATAACTCCCCGAAGCTCCCAGACTTTAGAAGCAGTGGCCTCTAGGGCCCGCCCAACCTCCGAGGCCCCACCCCTTAGGCTGCACGCGGACAATGAAAGTGCGCGTGCGCGTTTGTATTTGCGCGTGCGCAGTGAAGAAGTTCTGTTACTGGTGTGCCTCGGCTCGGGTGTGAGGTGAAATTTTCGTTTCATATCGTCCGGTCTCTGTGTGGTCAAGCAGGAGGGGAACAGACCCAAGAGGAGGCTTGAAGTCAAAGGACACTAGCCTCGAGGGCTGCCGGGCGGCGGCCCCTCCTCCGAGAGCTAGGACCCACTCGGCCTGGCGGCAGTTCCGGGAGGAGGCGGGTCCGCCCGGCCTACTCTCCATCGGCTTTGCTCCCGATTTCACAAGCCACCGGAGCAGCCTTTGGGTCCTTACTCCACAAGGAAAAGAAATAGCATCTCCGTCCTTCTCGACACTCCGGCGCCTATGGCCCCCTGTCCCCGTGTCCCGGTGAGCTCTCGGTGGCTTTACTCCGGCCGTGGTTGTCGGTTACTGAAGTTTGGTAAGTCATATTCCGTTGGAAACAGAAGAAACCTTTGTAGGTTATTAGGGAGCACGTGTGTTTGATCTAAATAAGAGCAGGAGGGAAGGGATTCATATAAATAATAAATTTACCATATGAGAGCCCCGTAAAGCCCCAAACCTTCAAAATATAGAAGCCTCTGGGAAGGAAGTCGATCGAAGCTGTTTGCCATTAGTAGCCGCCGTTGGAATTGAATTTATGTAAGATGAGTTTTGACGGGTAGATTTTTCTTCCAGGTATTCATCTAGAATTTCTCTCTTTTTTTTTTTTTTTTTTTTTTCTTTTTTCGCCCATGCTGCACGGCTGGAGGGATCTTAGTTCCCCCACCAGGAAGGAGATGAACCATGGCCCACGGGATTGACAGTGCGGAGTCCTAACCACTGGACCACCAAGAAATTCCCTCATCTTGAAATTTTTATCTTAAGAAAATTTGTGGTCAATAAAAGGAATATCCATGAATCTAAGTTCACTAAGATTTTGTCTGTCGTTTTATATGTATATAAAATGATGAACCATTTAATGGTAAATTGCAGACACTGACTTCTAAGAATGAGGACAGTTTCCTACTAAGAACAAAACTCCATTGTCCATCCAAGA
The DNA here is from genome assembly GCF_055505025.1 of Bos grunniens. Lineage (NCBI taxonomy): Eukaryota > Metazoa > Chordata > Mammalia > Artiodactyla > Bovidae > Bos > Bos grunniens. Next base: position 14,313,445 of record NC_141171.1, read on the forward strand.
AAATCAAAATTTCTCCAGTTTTCCAAAAGTATATTTTATAGTTGTCGGGTTTTGGACGGAGCTGGGATTCAAATAAGCTGGATTCAAATTGCACATTGCATTTAGGTTTTACATCTGTTTTACCTAAAACATTGGCCAGTATTTGTGGTTCCTGCAGTCCGGGAGATTTATATTGAAAAATGTTGGCATTCCCATATGGTAATGTTTTCCTATAATTTCATGTAATTGTGTATCTCATGGACTGTAGACCACCAGGCTCCTCTGTCCATAGGACTTCCCAGGCAAGTGGGAGTGGGTTGCCATTCCCTCCTCCAGGGGATCTTCTTGACCCAGGGGTCAAACCCAGGTCACCTGCCTTTGCAGGCAGGTTCTTTACCACTGAGTCACCTGATACAGCCAGTAGTATCTAACAAATGTAATGTGATTTTAAAATGTTTAGTAGTCAAATTAGGAGAAAATACACATGTGAAGTTATTTTTAATAATATGTCATAGCTAACCTAATTTACCCAGTTATTAATATATAACTATTGGTGAAATTAATGACCAATGTAGCTAATACAAAGTTATTAGTGAGAAATTGTACATTTCTTTTGTACCAAGTTGTTGGACTCTGATATGTATTTTACACGTAAGCTCACCTCATTTAGTATGGATGCTAAATTTTTATTAGAAATTCTTGATCTGTATTTAGCTTTCAGAAAATTGACTGTTGAAAAAATATTTGGGGAAACCCAGATTGCTCCAAACATACTGAAAGATTTTTTTTAGTAACTGAACAGTTTTATTTCTAAAATTTAATTAAAAGTGAGTAAAATGACAAATTTCAGGCCCTCAGTCTCACTAGCCACATTTCATATTCACGATAGCCACATAGAGCAAGACAATGACTACTGCATTAGACTGCAGGTTTAGAGACTTGAAAATGTCCTAGGTCATGTGTACTTCATGTCATGTCACATCAGGAGGCACATAAATGCAAGTCGTCCACTGTGTATTAGGAGTGCAAAGTGTTTAGTTAAGGTACCCATCTCTGTCTTGCACGGTCACATTTTTCTTTGTGATAATCTGTAGGTGATAAGCTTCCCAGGTGGCTCGGTGGTAAAGAATCTGTCCACAGTGCAGGAATGCTGGTTTGATCCCTTTGTCAGGAAGATCCCCTGGAGAAGGAAATGACAACCCACTCCAGGATTCTTGTCTGGGAAATCCCATGAACAGAAGAGCCTGGTGGGCTAATCTGTGGGGTCACAAAAGAGTTGGACATGACTCAGCAACTAAACAACAACAACAACAATCTGAGGGTGATACTTGGCAACAGGGGAATAATCTGTTGCCCAGCCCTTTCACCCAGTGGTTTTAGCATCACTTGTTGATCTTCACTTCTACCTATTTTTTACATTGAGGTCTTGAAAAGTGCTTTTGGTTGTTGTTGTTTTTTCTAATTCTTTTTCTTTTTCCAAATTTTTCCATTCTCTTGCTGTCAGTCTTTTGTGAACAAGAGCTTTCTCCCCACACTTACCCTCCCTTCTCTATTTTTTTTTCCCCCTTTCAGGGTTTCACAACATATTCCCCTATTTTTCTTTCATTTATCATATTATAAACAGTTGCTGTTATTTGATGCTCAGGCTCTCCCAAACTTGGCCAAGAGTAGGCCTTTTAATTTGATTCATTTGTCCTTTCAACACATCCCTATAAATCTTTGAGCATAAATTCCCAATTCACTTTGAATTTGACTGTTGCTGCTTAGTCACTTCAGTCATATCCAACTCTGTGTGACCCTATGGACTGTAGCCTGCCAGGCTCCTCTGTCCATGGAATTCTCCAGGCAAGAGTACTGGAGTGGGTTGCCATGCCCTCTTCCAGGGTATCTTCCCAACCCAGGGATCAAACCCAGGTCTCCTGCATTGCAGCAGATTCTTTACTGCTGAGGCACCAGAGAAGCCCCAAATTTGACTGTTAACAGACCATAATCAATGATTTCTCCAAGAAGCCTGTTTCCTTGTAGACACCAAGGTCTGTATGATACATGGACTCAGTGCTCCTGGGGTTTAATTGTGTCTAGGCCTTTCAGTGGATATCTAAAATAGATATTTTCCAGACTTTTCTGGTGGTCCAGTGCTTAAGACTCCATGCTGCCACTGCAGGGGGCACAAGTTCGATCCCTGGTTGGGGAACTCAGATCCTACATGCCACACAAAGTGGCCAAAAATATAAATAAATAAATAAGTTTTTTTTTTAATTTATAATTTTATATCCTCCTTTCCATATAAATTATATTGTGAACATACTCTCATATTATTCTTCAAAAACCCAGTTAAAATATATCTTCTTACATCATAGGTTCATACTCATATTCCTAGTAAAAATTTTGGGCAACCCAGACCTGCTAAGTTAGTCATTTCCTGCGCACTATTTCATGATCACTGTCCAGTCATATTGGAGAATTAACAATAATCTTAGGAGTTCAGGCTTTTGAGACACAGTAACCTGGATTCAGGCTCTGGCTCACCACTTCCTAAGTGGTGATCTTGGACCAATTACTACTGCTGTTTGCACATGAATTGCCTCAACTATTGAATGACAGTAATAATAACTTGATAATCATATGAGCTTTCAATGTTTCCAGTACATAATGGGTACTCAGGAAATGGCAATTATTTATATTCATGCCATCTACAGTTTCTAATGACTTTCACATAATATATAACTGCCGTCTTCCACAGAAGGATGGCTAATGAATGATGCTTGATGACAAATCAGTAATGCCTACTGCTTAAAGATTGATGGCATGAGGCAAGACTCCCACTACTGCTTAATCAAGAGGAATTCAACTGTCTTGAAGAGACTTCGGGAATAACATGTATAAGGCAGATTTCACTGTCAGATTCACAGATGCCAGCCTTTGATTTTTTCCCTTGTGGCAAGTACTTGCTGATGCTCCTTTCAGAGACAGTACTTTACTGGCCTGTGAACATAATGTCTTTGTGGCCTGGGTCTACACAGTCCTGCTTCTGGGCTGTCTAGGAGGGTGCTTAAGTATATAACAATATCCTTTTGTGTAAATCCTGGGACTTGGGGAGAAAGGGGTAAGTCTGCCCATTTTTGTGGGAGAAGTTCTGCTTAACTGATGAGACATCACTGTTAGCCAAAAAAATAACCCCAACAATTTTACCTGTCTAGACTTTTATCTGTAAAATGAAATTAGATTATTAAACATTTTTTCCTTTTTACCAAAATCCATTTCTAATTTCAGGTGAAGTGGACTGTAGGGCATTTTATGGCAGCAGTGTGTATGTGTTTACTTAGAATTAGTGTGGGTTGTTTCCAGGCTTGTGAGTATGGGAACTGTGGGCAGCCTGAATTCTCAGTTTTTGTTTCTTCTTAAGGCTGTCTTAGGACTTTTTCTGTCTTTATGAAGAGACATCAGAAGGGGAAAGGACTGTGACTGGATGTCTTGACAAATTATTTTCAAGTGAGTAGGAAATTTATTCTTTTATAAAAGCACATGCTTCTTCCTTCCAGGCAGATGTGTTTCCTTCTAGTGAAACAGAGTTTTTTATTCCAACAGAACCTGCTTACGGACTGAGTCCAAGTTAAATTTCCTCAGATCTTAGGGCCTTTCATTTACATAAGAGAATGATACCATCATCCCAGTATTTACTAATTCAGTCTGACCATCCATGCTGATTGTGTGCCCTCATTTTGCTATAATAGACAGGGAGCTGACATGTGATTCTGAGAATTTGTGCTGTCACTGGAGGAGTGATGCATTTCCAGCATTTATTGTCGTAATGTGCTCAGAACTATTGCTAATCCTATCACAAGAGAAAATTAAGACCAGAAGAGGTCACAATCTAGTTGTGGTGAGATACATCGTTAGAGAGAGAGGTGCTCTTAAGCTACATAATTGGATGAGGTCACTATGAATATGTCCAGGTAGAGAGGAGAAGGGGCTTGAGGACCATCAAGCCCTGGGGTTGATGGTGGGAGAACATGAAACCTGTCTAGGCTTTGGGTCTCCCTTCCTCTTTTTCAAGTGCACACTGATAGAGACGGCAACTGCCTGATGCCAGGATGTTTGTGATGGTGTAGGTTCCAGTGACCTTTGAGGTCACAGACTTTACAGTACAATGGCTTCCTCTTGAAAAATGAAGATCTGTCCATTGTACTGACTTTATTTTTTCTAGGATAAAAGGCTTAGGACTTCAAAATTCTGTATATAAGCTTGAGATTGGGTTTTAGGCAAAAGATTGGGAGTCTGTTTTGTGAAAAATGAGAGAGAATGTGAATATCATTGCGTTTTAGTTTTATTTTAAAGTGTACTGGTTTGATAAAGTTGACATGAACATTTTGTTGTTTCTCAAGTTATACCTGAGAGTATTTGGTATCCCTGAAGAGCAGACTCTCGGCCCCATATTTATGGAAGTATTTGTCATCCCTTACATGTTAGTATTATATCAGGCATCTTCCTCTCAGAGCAGGGCACCAGCTATGCAGACCTCGTCTGATCTTTCAGGTAGAACTAAGAGGAAAGCTGAAGAAAATGGAAAGTTTTCCAAGAAAGAGAAAAGGCTAATTATTTATGTATTTGGCTGTGCTGGGTCTTCGTTGCAGTTCGCAGCTTTCTCTAGTTGTGACAATTGAGGACTACTCCTTGCTGTGGTGCACGGGCTTCTCATTTTGGTAGCCTCTCTTGTTGTGGAGCACAGGCGCTAGGCTTTCGGGCCCAGCAGTGTGGCACACGGGCTAAGTTGCTCCACAGCAAGTGAGATCTCGGACCAGGGACCGAACCCACGTCCCCTGCATTGGCAGGTGGATTCGTATCTACTCTACCACCAGGGAAGTCCAACTTTTCTTCTCTTTAACTTTTCCCTCACTTTTGGAAACTTTCTTTTGGCCTGATGGTAGAATCTGTCCCATTTTTTAATTTAAATTTTGCATTTGCCTTAAGCTCTTTATCCATTTCCTTTCACCTTTGTTTTCCTCCATGGTGCTTTCCGTTCATAGTCAGTTTCAACACTAGAATCATTTCTTAGTAAATCACCTACCAGTTTGACCACAGCACCTTATCACGCCAAACTCCTAATCCAGCCAAACTTAATTTATTCTTTCTTTCTGTTCTAAAATATATTTTAAGTCAATGTTTGAAAGTAAACACACATTGGCCTTCATTTTTAACACCTTCCTTCCATTTATTTTCCAATAACATAATTTTTTGTAATCTTATTTCAGATTGGGAGATTTGTCTCAATACCAGAAGGTCAGCACCTCAGTGGGATATTTTGAATGGGAAAAAAGTCCAGCGTGGTAGACATGGTAAGATTCAGAAGGTATAGTTCCTTCCCTTCACTAGTGGAAGATTAACAGTTCCATAAAATAGAAAAGCAGCACGATAACCATGACAGATATTTAAGGCTTGTGTCATTCACCTGTTTTTCAGTCTCTGAGCATTGTGAATTTGGCAGACACTTGAAATACCCCTCACAATATATTTTTTTACATAGAATTCACTTGGCTAAGTATTCCCATATATGTCATTCTGATGAAGTTTTATTTCATTTTGGTCAACTATCAGCTCAACTCTATAAGAATCCTTATGAAAGTAAAGAATACAACAGAGCTTTGTTGCAGAATGATCACTTCATTTTGCTTGAAAGCAGTGAGGCCTGGAACCATGCATTGCAGTGAAAATGAAAGAAAAAAACAAAAAACTTCAATCATACCAATGTGTTTCTTGTATATACTCTTATTTTTAAAGACTTTATTTTTAAAGACTACTGATGTTAAGCATAAATATGGTCAGCTGATCTTTGACAAAGGAGCGAAGGAAATGAAATATAGAAATATAATTCTTTTCAACAGATGATGCTGGAACAGCCAGACATCCACATGCAAAAGAATAAATCTAGACACTGGCCTTAACACTCTCAACATAAGTTAATTCAAAATGCATTGCAGCCCTAGGTATTAAATACAAAACTGTAAAACTCCTTGAAGATAACATAGGAGAAAACTTAGAAGCCCTTGGGGTATGGCAATACTTTTTTAAATATAACATGGAAGATATGATCCATAAAAGAAATAATTGATAAACTGACATTGTTAAAACTAAAAATTTCTGCTCTGCTGAAGGCATTGTCCAGAGAGTGAGAAGGCAAGCACAGATTTAGAGAAAATATTTGCAAAAGACAACTGATAAAAGACTCTTAAGACTTAACAATAAGAAAACAAATAGCTGGTTAAAAATGGACTGAGACCTTAATAGACACAGCAGCAAAGAAGACATACAAATAGCAAATAAGCATGTGAAAAGATGGTCCACATCATATATCACCAGAAGAAAGAGTGAGAGGGCCTTCCTGAGCTCTACTGTAAATATAAGCACACACACGCTTTGCCAGTAACTCTGCCCTGGCCATCCATACTCATGCACCTCACTAGAAACCCAGAGCCTCTTGTTCCTAGAGGAAATGACAAGGCTGCACCCAACAGAAACACAGAGGGCAGGCTGCTTATTCATTGGGATACAGCCTAGAAAGGAGAATCCACTGAAGAGGTTTACTCCATTGTTTTAATTTGGGAGAGAGGAGGTAGAAGGAAGTTCCAGAGGGGGTCAGACAGCCCAGAAATTCAGACAAGTGGCATGTCTTTTCTCACCAAACTTTGCTCTGCTCCCTGCTATAATCATTAACAACCTTTGGCCCTGACCTCAAGGTTCTTCCACTTCAGGACCACCAAACACTGCTCCTACTTCTGATGGATAAAAATATTTAGGACAGGGGTGGGGGGCACTAATTTGATATAACAGTAAGTCCTGAGGGTACCCACATAGATGGCTTCCAGGTGCCAAGCAGAACCTGAGGCCAGGAATGATGAAGCTGGCATAAAACTATTGAACCAGATGTGAATTTCTCATTTGAATGAATCTCATTTGAGAACTGCAGTTGAATGCTGAACACATGAGGTCTAAGGACCCTGACCCTCTTCAAAGTCAAAAACCCCAGTACAACTCATCAGTCAGCCTTCTGGGTTCTGCACCTGTGAATACAACCATCCATGAACTGTGTAGTACTCTAGTATGTACTCATTGAAAAAAAAAAAATCTACATGTAAGTGGACCTGTTCAGATCAACCCGTGTTGTTCAAGTGTCAACTGTAACGATATATTCATTATAGTATCATACAGGGTATTTTCACTGCCCTAAAAATTCTCTGTGCCCTGCTTATATATTCTACCAATCACTCTCACTAATCCCTGGCAATCACTGATCTCCAATTTTGTCTTTTCCAAAGTGTCTTATAGTTGGAATCATACAGTATTTAATCTTTCCAGAATGGCTTCTTTCACTTAATATATATGCATTTAAGGTCTTTTCATGGCCTGATAGTTCATTCACTTTAGCTCTGGTAATATGTTGTTTTCTTATCTGTTCACCTTCTGAAGGACATCTTGACTGCTTCCAAGTTTTGGCAGTTATAAATAAAATTGCTATAAACATTCATGTGCAAAGAAACAACCCCCACCCCCACCCCAGTCCCCAATCCAGAGCATGCATGTGCTGGTTTTTGTGTGGACATACGTTTTCAGCTTACTTGGGTAAATATCAAAGAGTGTGACTACTGTATTACTTGGTAGGATTATGTTTAGTTTTGTAAGCGATCACCAAATTGTATCCCAAAGTGGCTGTACAGTTTTGTATTTCTACCAGCACTGAATGAGCTTTCCTGTTCTACATCTTCACCAGTGTTTGTCATTATTAGTATCAGATTTTGGCTCTTCTCAGATTTGTAGTGGCCTGTCTGTCTCTGTCTCTGTCTATCTGTCTGTCTGTCTCAGCAGGTAGCTTAAAGTCTGATCTAGACTCTCTGGTTATTTGTTTTTAATACCAGGATAATCATTGTTGAAATCGGAATTGGGACAGAAAGGTCTCTGACTTCTGGGGGCTTATTTTGGTTAGGAAGAAGGGAGAGGCAGTGACTACACAAGAGAATCCATAATGGCTGAGGAAGTGAAGTTTGGACTCCTCTTGACTGCTGAGTCTTCTTTTCAAAATCTTGGGACCTCTACGTTTTCCCTTGGGGAGAGCAAATGGAGTCAAAAGACTTGGGCTCATGTACCTGGGGATCATTTTATATTTTAATGTGACATCAAGAGTAAGTTAGTTTACTTGATAAGCCTCTTTTGCTTAAAATAAGATGTCCTGCGTGGGTTCTCGGGCTGTCCAACTTCTGAGACCCCATGGACTTAAGACCGCGAGGCTGCTCTGCCCATGGCATTTTCCAGGCAAGAATACTGGAGTAGGTTGCCATTTCCTACTCCAGGGGATCTTCCCGATCCAGGGATGAAACCTGCCGTCTCCTGCATTACCAGGTGGATTCTTTACCACGAGACACCTGGCAAGCCCCCAAACTTTACTGGGCTTGTCCTCAGCTTGTGGCCCAGCAGCGTCACTGGGCCTTAGCCACTCTCTGCTTTGCCGCATCCTAGCCCCGCCCACTCGTCGGAATTAAGGTCGAAACCGGAAGCAGAAGTGCGCCTCTGGGAACGGCGTGGTCTCTAGAGCCCCCCTTCCTCAGCTTACCTTATCCGTTGGCATCCGATCCGGCTAGACCCAAGCCCAGGTTCTGACTGAGAGTCTGGAGTGGCGGTTGGAGAACGGGGAAGGATCATGGATATGATAGAAGGCGCAAGCAGTTCGGAACCGCAGCGCCTATTGCCAAGCTTCTCGCGCGACTCCCAGCCCTAGCTGCGCGCATAGGGCTGCTAGACCCACCGCTTTTACTCCCAGCAGCGACCGACTCCATCCCCGCCTGTTGGGGCCACGCTTTTCCCGCCTCCAGAAAGACTGCTTGATCGGTCTGTACACAGGAAGAGATGCGGACAGGGCACATGCTCGGGGTCTTTTCTCCGTCTCCTGTCCACCCTTTCTTTAAAAAGCCTCTCTCAAATCAGACTGCATTTCCGTAAGAAGATGTCCATTCTTGTATCTCATTTTCTTCCGTTAATGACGTGTCTTGAAGTACTCATTAGTTCACAGAGATCTGCCTTTTTTTTTTTTTTTTTAACCTCTTTTACAGCTCTGTTGTGTGGAATCATCCTGTTGGTGGACGATTGAGTTGTTCCCATCTGAATGGGTTTGTCCATGTTTCTTCATTTTTATGGACTTAGGATTTTAAATTTTAAGGTCGATTTTTAGAACTTGAGTTGTTGGGTCATAGGTGCTGTTCCTGTATACTGCAAACTGCCCCCTTGTTCTGTTTTGAGCCCTCAGAGCTATATTCTGTATCCAGCAAGCTGCATACCTCTTAGTTTTCAATTAATCTTACCTGTAGATGCTTTTGGTTGTTTACACACTGTCATATCATCCAGGAATGGCAGGATGATATTCTTCCTTTATTATCTTCTAACCTATCATGTCTCCCTATCCTTGTCCACTCTCCCCAGTTTACTGTGCTGTCTGTAACATGCTTAGTAGAAGGAGCCACTCTTTTTCTGTGTCTCAAAGGCCTTCGGCTTTTATCTAGTAAATTGAAACACTTGCTGTATATTTTTGGCATGTTTTCAGGTTTAAAGACATTTCCCTTTATGCTGCTTTTTTTTGTTTACTAACATTTTTTGTAATAGTTTTCACTGTTGTTATTGTTCACTTGCCAAGTCATGCCTGACTCTTTGTGACCCCATGGACTGTAGCTCTCCAGGCTTCTCTGTCCTCCATTATCTCCCAGAGTTTGCTCAGATTCATGTCCACTGAGTCAGTGATGCTATCTAACCATTTCATCCTCTGCTGCCCTCTTCTCCTTTTGCCTTCAGTCTTTACCAACATCACAGTCTTTTCCAGTGAGTCAGCTCTTCCCATCAGGTAGCCAAAGTATTGGAGCTTCAGCTTTAGCATCAGTCCTTCCAGTGAATGTTCAGGGTTGATATCCATTAGGATTGACTGGTTTGATCTCCCTAGTCCAGGGAACTCTCAAGAGTCTTCTCCAGCACCACAGTTCGAAAGCATCAATTCTTCAGTGCTCAGCCTTCTTTATGGTCCAACTCTCACATCCCTGCATGACTACTGGAAAAACCATTGCTTTGACTATATAGACCTTTGTCAGCAAAGTGATGTCTCTGCTTTTTAATAGGCTATCAAGGTTTGTCATAGCTTTCCTTCCAAGGAGCATCTTTTAATTGTAATAGCTTTATTGAGATATAATCACATGTAACTAAAGTGTATAATCCAGTGTATTTTCGTGTATTCCCAGAGATGTGCCACCCTCACCGCAATCTAATTTTAGAAGATTTTCGTCATCCCATAAAGAAACCCCACACTCATTAGCACTCACTCCCCATGCCTCACTACCCACCAGGCCCATGTTAGCACTGGCCTGTTTCTTGTCTTTATAGACTTGTCCATTCTGGACATTTCGTGTACATGTAATCATATAATATTTTGTCTTTTGTGAATGGTTTCTTTCACTTAGTATAATATTTTCAAGGTTCATCCACATTGTAGGAAGTATCAGTACTTAATTCCTGTTAGTGGCCAAGTAATTCTTTTGTATGGATACATCACATGTATCCACTCACAATTTAATGGGCATTTGGGTTATTTTCCACATTTTGGCTATTATAAGTAATGCTGCTGTGAGCTCTCCTGCTAAAGTTTTTGTGTGGACTTATTTTCATTTCTCTTGGGTTTATACCTAGGAGTGGAATGCTGATTTTATGATAATCGTATATGTAACCTTTTGATAAACTGCAAATATTTCTAAAGGGGCTGTACCATTATTCTTTCCCATCAGCAAATAAGAGTTCTGATTTCTCCACATCCTCACCAGTTGTTAGTCTTTTTGAGAATAATTATCAAAATGAGTGTCAAGTAGTATCTTGTGGTTTTAATTTGCATGTCCCTGGTAGTTAATAATAAGCATATTTTCATATGCTTAATGGCCATTGTATTTTTCTTTAGAAAAACATATTTTGCCCATTTTAAAAGTTGAGGTTTTTTTTTTTTTATGGAGTTGGCTGAAAATATTTTTAAATCATTAGGCAATGTTGAGTATTATCAGACTTTTTTAGTGTGTATTGAGATGATCATACTAGTTTCTACTTTGATCTATTGTGCTGTGTTCAGTTGCTCAGTCATGTCCAACTCTTTGTGACCCTATGGACGATAGCCTGCCAGGCTCCTCTGTTCATGGAATTTTCCAGGCCAGAATACTGGAGTGGGCTGCCATTTCTTCTCCAGGGGATCTTCCCAGCCTAGAGATAGAACCTTCATCTCCTGCACTGGCAGGTGGATTCTTTACCATGGAGCCACAAAGGAAGCCCATATATGTATATGTATATATATGTATAAACGTGTGTGTGTGTGTATATATATATACACACACATACACATAGATATATGTATACAATGGATATAAATAAATCACTTTGCTGTACACCTGAAACTAACATGACATATATATCAATATACTTCAATTAAAAATTTTTAAACAAACTTTTAACAGAAGTTTTTAGCATTATCACAACACCATTACGACACACCCCCAAGTTAATAGTTTTTCTTGATATTATCAGTGGTCTTTAGCCAAAGGTTACCAGGAACACACAGAATTAAGCAAGTTGGATTTATTACTTATTGCAGCAAGGCAGAATGTACACTATAGTGAACTGTGGGATGTCTTAATAAAGGAGTGTTAGAAAAGACATTTGGTTTTGTACACATGAAGCTTACATAGTTTTGTAAATCATTATTACCTCAATAAAAATAAACTTAAAAATTACTTTTAAAAAGGAAAGGGAGGGACTTCCCTGATAGTCCCATGGCTAAGACTCCCAGTTTCCAATGCAGGGGATCCAGGTTCAATCCCTGGTCAGAGACCTAGATCTCACGTGCCCAACAAAGACCTGGTGCAGGAAATAAATAATAAATATTTTTTAAAAAAAGAAAGGGAAACATTGCTCTTGATAAACATATTAGCAAATTTGCTCATAAGTTTAATGAAAAAATCATAGATCATTTTAACATTCAGGAAGATTGCTTTAAAGGGCATCCAGTATAAAACTACTGACTCAGAAGCATACTTCATGGAGAAGGGAATTGGAGCCCACTCCAGTATTCTTGTTTGGAGAATTCCACGGACAGAGGAGCCTGGTGGGCTACAGTCCATGGGGCCGCAAAGAGTTAGACACGACTGAGTGACTAACACTTGACTAGAATGCTTAAAAGGATGGAGCTGCATTGCTGAACTAACTCAGCATTGAGAGGGAGCAAGCTTTTTTATAATAAATCACTTTGGGGGAAGAAAAGCACACTGCATTTTGGAATTAAAAAATGTCATTCCAAGGATCAAAAGTGTGAGTTGTAAGTCATGTGATTTTTCAAGCTATAGTGATATTTTCCAAGGGACGTTGATATTTAAAATTGTAGTTTAATCCAACAACAATACCTTTTTTTCTCACTTTGGTAGAAATAGCTATTTTTGAAGGCAAATTCTCTAGTTTTCGAACTAATTTGTCAATGTTGAGCATTTTCTAGACTTTCTCCATGTCTGTTGACCTTTGTTAATTGAGAACCTAAAATCATGTAACTTAAAAGGAATATATCTTTGAGGTGCCAGCTGAAACCAGGAACTTTGTAAATGCCGTTACAAAGCCTTAACGTTCAAAAATTTTACCATATTTCTCTAATCTATAAAAAAAAGAATTGGGCGCTTCCCTGGTGGCTCAGTTGGTCATAACTTTCCTTCCAAGGAGTAAGCGTCTTTTGATTTCATGGCTGCAAATCACCATCTGCAGTGATTTTGGAGCCCCAAATAATAAAGTCTGACACTGTTTCTACTGTTGCCCCATCTATTTCCCATTAAGTGATGGAACCAGATGCCATGATCTTCGTTTTCTGAATGTTGAGCTTTAAGCCAACTTTTTCACTCTCCTCTTTCACTTTCATCAAGTGGCTTTTTAGTTTTTTAGTTCCTCTTCACTTTCTGCCGTTAAGGGTGGTATCATCTGCATATCTGAGGTTATTGATATTTCTCCCAGCAATCTCGATTCCAGCTTGTGCTTCTTCCAGCCCAGCATTTCTTATGATGTACTCTGCATATAAGTTAAATAAATACCAACTTAGATAGCATATTAAAAAGCAGAGACATTACTTTGCCAACAAAGGTCCGCCTAGTCAAGGCTATGGTTTTTCCAGTGGTCATGTATGGATGTGAGAGTTGGACTATAAAGAAAGCTGAGTGCCAAAGAATGGATGCTTTTGAACTGTGGTGTTGGAGAAGACTCTTGAGAGTTCCTTGGACTGCAAGGAGATCCAACCAGTCCATTCTAAAGGAGATCAGTCCTGGGTGTTCTTTGGAAGGAATGATGCTAAAGCTGAAACTCCAGTACTTTGGCCACCTCATGCGAAGAGTTGACTCTGACTCGTTGGTAAAGACCCTGATGCTGGGAGGGATTGGGAGCAGGAGGAGAAGGGGACGACAGAGGATGAGATGGCTGGATGGCATCACCGACTCTATGGACATGAGTTTGGGTAAACTCCGGGAGTTGGTGATGGACAGGGAGGCCTGGCGTACTGTGATTCATGGGGTCGCAAGGAGTCGGACATGACTGAGCAACTGAACTGAACTGAAGTGGTGGCTCAGTAGTAAAGAATCCACCCACCCGTGCAGGAGACACAAGTTCAATCCCTGGTCTGGGCAGGTCCCACATGCTGCAGAGCAACTAAGCCAAAGCACCACAACTACTGAACCCATGTTCCACAGCTACTGAAGCCTGTGTACCACAACTAGAGAGTAGCCCCCACTCACTGCAACTAGAGAAAAGCCCACACAACAACGCAGACCCAGCACAGCCTAAAATAAATAACATTATTTTTTTTTTAAGCTGTAAGGGCCACACATTGCAGTGAATTGTTACACCTCTGAAGTCTCTTAATCAGGAAGAGTTTTCCTTTCCTCTTTCTCCTCCAAACTGGATATTTCTGATTATGTCCCCTATATATCATTAAGCATGTCCTCTGTCCCCTCCTCTTACCCTTCTTCTATAAACTGCTAATTAGATGAAAGGATTTGTTAGGATTTTTTTTTTATTAAAAAATATTTTATAATTGGTATTGTCTCTTATTGCATCATATCAGAACTCATGGTGTCCAGGTGTCTCTTAAGATGTTAAGATTTATCAGCCTGATCTTCCTTTATAAAGTTGCCCAGCACATCTATTTAGTCTTAAAATTATCCCCTTCAGGTTTCTTCTTAGTTACAAAAAAAGGGGGGGGGTCACTTAATGGGGAAACCTGCTGCATACCACCTTAACCAAGTGATCGAAATTAACATCAGTAATCAGACACACTGTTGCCATATGCCTCCTGAAGTGATTCACTGAGGACAAGCATCAGTTATAAAATACATCATCCAAAAATAAACGTTGTGACTCTAACCATGAGAAAACAGACAAACTAAAACTGAGATGTAATCTGTAAAACATTTGACCTGGGACTTTTCAAACCTGAAAAGATGAAGAAAGGCCAAGGGACTGGTCCAGATTAAAGAAGATGAAAGAAACATAGTCTGAGGGCATAATCCTGGATAGGAAATTTTAAAGTGGCTGCTGTAAAGGATATTACTGGACTAGTTGGTAAAATTCTGCATATGAATTATATGTTAGATAATAAATATTAAATCCTGGTTTTGATTTTGTTAGGGAAAGTCCCCAGTTCCTATGACACTCTGAAGCATATAGGAAAAAAGGGTCTGACACCCGCAATTTCCTCTCAAGTAGTTTCCTCTCAATATTCTTGATGAAACACACACACACCCCTATAGAGAGGAGAGGGAAAGCAAATGTGACAAAACTTTAACAATTAGTAAAGAGTATAGGGAAGCTCATCACTTTTACACTAATTCTTACAACTTTTGAGTTTGAAATTTTTTCAAAGCTAGAAGTTGAAAATAAATATTCCCATTCACTTTTCACGTAATATTTTAGTAACCATTGATTGTCATTGCCTAAGTGCATTAATTTACTAGTGGTTTCAGAATGATGACTTTCTGATTTTAGCATTTTCTTCATAATAAATGGAACTTAGAATAAAGTTTGTATGATTATTCTGGAAAGAACTTTCCTGTATCATAACTATTTAGTAATAATAAAATGTTGTTCATAAAGGAGGGGACAGGATGATACAGGCTTGATTTTTTTTTTTTTTTTACGAATTTTCAGAATAACAAAATTATATCCTGGTCACCTCTGGTAGTGACCATTGACCATTTTTTAGTAACATTATGGACTCATGGCTTTGTTTTATATTTGGTGTATTTCAACTGATTGTAATTACTGTTTATTAAATTGTTCCATCATAAGCCAGTGGGAACCTTTTTAAGTTTTCTCCTGTGTGGTAGATTCCTTCCTTTCTGGTATAAGCTGTTCCAGGCTTATGCTGAACATTTCTTGTTCCACACTGAACATAGTTCCCAAAGGAGTCCTGGTTTCTTATACAGAGGAATTTTAATACTAGAGGACTCATTGCTCCTGAATTGTTAGTGACTCTAGGCAATTTTGGTGGCTCAGTCTAAGGAAAAGTTTAAAAAATAAGAACATACTGTATTCCCAATTCCTAATTGTTCTTGGATAAGGAGATAAATTCTTTACTGTATTATGTGTGTGTGTGTGTATATATATATATATATATGTATATATATATGTGTGTGCATTTAGGTGTGTGTGGCTACTCTGAAGCTAGTATGAGAACTCTTACAAGGCCTCTAAGTGTTGAATATCTGTCAGGCCCAGAATCTCATGGCTTCTTTCTTCGCTTCTAGGTCTTCATGGTCAGAACCCTGCCAAGCCAGAAGGGAGACACACAAAAGAAAGAATGGCTGCAGGATTGCTGACAACCTGGTCACAGGTATGTGGGAAGTTACTCTATCCAAAAAAAATCACTGTTCCCAAAGGCTACATCTCTTGTCCGTGACCCAGAGCTTCACAGCCCAACCGGACTAGCCTCAGTTCAGTTCAGTTCAGTTCAGTCACTCAGTCGTGTCCAACTCTTTGCAAGCCCATGAATCACAGCACGCCAGGCCTCCCTCCATCACCAGCTCCCAGAGTTCACTCAGACTCATGTCCATCAAGTCAGTGATGCCATCCAGCCATCTCATCCTCTGTTGTCCCCTTCTCCTCCTGCCCCCAATCCCTCCCAACATCAGAGTCTTTTCCAATGAGTCAACTCTTCGCATGAGGTGGCCAAAATACTAGAGCCTCAGGCTCCCTCAGTTCTTTGGGCTTCTTAGAATGGGAGAGAGAGAATGTTTAAGGAAAAGCTTCAACATTTGTTTTGTGTTTTAGATAATCCCTGAGGGTGAGTGTTAGTTCCATATTCTGCTGGCTGCCATGAAGGAAAACAAAGACTTTTTTTCACTAGGAAAAACATTCATTTTCCAAGTATTTTCTCATTCTATAATATGCTCAATCTGTACTAGATCTTGAATAAGATTAGAAGACTCCTTGCAACCTAGTTGTGGCAATAGCAGCTCAGCTGTGTTAGAAAAGCTTCTAAAAACCATGATCCTGAAAGAGATGGTCCAGTGAGTGAGAACAGAAGTGGAAGATTCCAAGAACTTGGGTGAAATGATGAGGCCTCTGAAGAATGTCTGAGCTTACTGCACATTGGGTCTTCTCCCCATTTCCTCTCAGCCTCACCCATCATCTTTCTGGTTCAAAGTTAGAGATAGTTCTTGGCTGAACCTGAATGTATACATGGTGTTTTAGGAGTTGGTGACCTTCGAGGAAGTGTCAGTGGACTTCTCACAGGAGGAGTGGGCCCTGCTGGCCCCCACTCAGAAAATCCTGTACAGAGATGTGATGTTGGAGAACTTTAGGAACCTGGCCTCAGTGGGTAAAGTTGGCCTCATTCCTTCATATTCACTTGTTTATGCATGTACTAGTTCATCACTTGTCTCTCCCAGGAACTGAAAAGAACAGCTATACACGGTAAACACAGAATGGACTGTTCCTGCCCTTGTGGGGAAGTCTTATCACTTCCCAAGAAAATTCACTGATGGTATTTTCTCAGTTCTTAAAAAATGTAGGTAATTTACAGATCTTGGGCTTAGAATTCAAGAGTCAGATCATGTGGGAAAAGGTGTGTGGGTGTTTGTCTTATGGTGCTCTGTGAAAAGGCTATGTAATCTGATTCTTTTGCTGCTCTTGCCTATCTTTAGAATCCTTGAAAACCAAACTATTGGAATCAGTTTTGTGGAAAGACTCCTTGTCTCCTTCACAGTCTCCCCACATCATATGTCTTTTCCCATGAGCAGGGTATCATCTCTGCAAACACAGTCCAATCACTGAGGTGGCGCAGGAAGAACTGAGGCCAGAGGGGAGAGGAATTCTCCAAAGTGCTTGTACAGGTGAGCCCCGGGCAGGAAGGGGTCATTGTATGGAATAGCCACAGCCTGTGAGTGGTGGTACAGTTGTCAGTCATTGTGAGCTAAGAAGGCTGAGACCATTACATGAGCTTTATGTCCCAAGCCTCCAGAATTCTATGTAAAATACCTCTCATTTCCGTTGCTTGTTCCTATCATTGGCATCTTTTCCCAGAGAAAGCCAAGTTCCTAAATTAATTTCTCTGATCACTGGTTACATCTTCTCTCTCACATTTTCCTCTTATATTTAGGGTTATTAATTGAAAACAAATCGATAGCATGCCTGCCTCCTTTTTTCTTTCACCCCTACTTTTTCTCCCAATAATTATAAAAAATTTCCCCATTCACTTTCAGATGGGGCTACTCAACTTAAATCAAAAGATGTAATTCTCATGCAGAATGTCCCTGGAGAAAAAACTGCCAATGGCATAAAAATGGTGAGATTCACTAGAAATGATTCCTGTTTTTTAAGACTGGGAGATCTCTGTGAATTTCAAGAAATTAAAACAGCAGCAGCACCCAAACAAGAGGAGACACTTGAGGCAAGTAGAATCATTCATCAGAAAGCTGCATCAGGAAATCATTTATTAATCCTATAAAATTGGAGAAATCTCCAAACCTACCTCAACACTTGCAGCCTTGCAGAGAATATCAAAAAGTAAACATTTACTTGAGCTTCCCCGGTTGTGCAATGGTAGAGAATCTGCCTGCCAAGGCAGGAGACACAGGTTCAATCCCTGAGTTGGAAAGATCCCCTGGAAAAGGAAATGGCTACTCACTCCAGTATTCTTACCTAGGAAATCCCATGGACAGAGGAGCCTGGTGAGCTACAATCCATGAGGTCACAAAAGAAACACAACATAGCGACTAAACAACAACAACAAACATTTACTTAAATGTCATTCCACTATCAAGTATTTAATAAATCATTCATTCTTCACCCATGATTAGAAAAACTCTATAATTAGGATGCCCTTTGATGGAATAAATTCCATGGGGCCTTGGGAAGAGTATTCAGCTATTTCAACTTGAAAGAATAAGGCAAAAAATATACACACATCCTGAAAATGGCAAAAATGTTAGTCATAATAATATACTTCCTATATATGGCAGGATCCACATGGAAATGAGTTCCTGTGTAATAAAAGTGAGAAAGCCTTTGTGCATGTTAAGTCACTTCAGGCATGTCAGACTCTGTGCAGACCCTATGGACTGTAGCCTGCCAGGCTCCTCTGTCCATGGGATTCTCCAGGCAAGAATACTGGAGTGGGTTGCCATGCTCTTCTCCACGGGATCTTCCCAACCCAGGGATCAAACCCAGGTCTCCTGCATTGCAGGCAGATTCTTTATTGTTTGAGCCACCAGGGAAGCCCCAAGAAGGCCTTTAGTCATCACTTACTCCTTTTTCTGTAGGCACCAACCCTCCCTGGTGAGAAACCATTGGAATGTGATCACTGTAGAAAATTCTTCAGAAAGAATTATCACCTTATTCATACAAGATATTGCAAGGGCGAGAAATGCTACAAATATAAAGAATATGGGAAAGACTTTGGCCATCCCTCAACTCTCAGGAATCATTTGTGTACTCACATTGGAGAGAAAATTCTTGAATTCAGTGATTGTGGAAAAACTTTTAATCAAGAGTCACCCCTTAGGAAACACTTCAGAACTCTCACAGGAGAAAAATCTGAATGTAATCAACATCTTATGTCCAAATTACACTCTTCCTTCTCAGTACATAAACAAATACCTACTGAAGAGAAACTCCATGAACACAGTGACTATGGGAAAAGATCTGTCCATAGTGTCCACAAAAAAATGTGTACTGTGAAAGAAAGCTCAAAATGTAATGGACATGGGAAAGTTTTCACTGGCCCCTTGTCCCTTCAGATATGTTTGAGACCTCACACTGGAGAGAAAGCTTATGAATGTAGGGACTGTGGGAAAGCCTTTGTTTTTCAGTCTTCCCTTAAGAAACACGTAAGATCACACACTGGAGAGAAACCTTATGAGTGTAATCACTGCGGAAAATCCTTCAGCCAGAGCTCTCACCTTAACGTTCATAAAAGAACTCACACTGGAGAGAAACCTTACGACTGTAAGGAATGTGGCAAGGCTTTCACTGTTCCTTCATCCCTTCAGAAACATATGAGAACCCATACTGGCGAGAAACCCTATGAATGCAGTGACTGTGGGAAAGCGTTTATTGATCAGTCATCCCTTAAGAAACATACCCGATCTCACACTGGAGAGAAACCTTATGAGTGTAATCACTGTGGAAAATCCTTCAGCACAGGCTCTTATCTCATTGTGCACAAGAGAGCTCACACTGGAGAGAAAACCTATGCATGTAAAGAATGTGGGAAGGCCTTTAGGAATTCCTCTTGCCTACGAGTGCATATGAGAACTCATACAGGGGAGAAGCCTTATAAATGTATCCAGTGTGGAAAAGCATTCAGCACTAGCACTAACCTTATCATGCACAAGCGAATACATACTGGGCAGAAGCTCTGTGAATGAAATGACTACAAGCTAGCCTTAAGGGCCCCTTCCCCCCTCAGTCATTTTTGAACACACTCTGGAGAGAAACCATATTATGACCAATTTAGAAGGCACAACTCTTCAGTTACATTATACTGGGGCAAACGTAAATGTTACGATTCTGTGATTGTATTTATCAGTGAGTGTTTAAAGTGTGACAACTCATTAGCTGATGAGTATTAAAGATTATATAGCACTCTAAATTCCCCTTGATGTACATCACAAAGATGGTTTTTTTTTAGTATTTATTTATTTATGTATTTATTTGGCTACAACAAGTCTTAATTGCAGCATGTAGGATCCTCAGTCTTTATTGTGGCATACAAGATCTTTAGTCACAACGTACAGTATCTAGTTCCCTGACCAGGAATTGAACCTAGGTAGGCCCTCTGCATCAGGAGTGTGGAGTCTTAGCCACAGGACCACAAGGGAAATCCCTCACTAAAGTTTAGGTATGTAATGTTTTTATTATAAGTAAGTACTAAGTATTGTGCATTTCTCATCAAGATATCCTGGACTGAACTATAGGTTATTTATAAATATGTATTTTAATGTGCAGGCTGGGCATATTTTAGCTATCTTTTAGTTATAGATTCCTAATTGAATTGCACTGTCCACAGAATGCCTGATCTTCATGACATAGATCAATAACATACAAACAGAAAATTATTAGAGACTTGCTATGTGGCCTAATGTGTGAGATACAAGAAGTTGCTGTCCCAATATCCATTTCTCCCTTCCTTCAAGTAACAAAACTACAGTTGTGTTCAGATTAGCAGTGTAGACAATTTCTGAGGACTCATCTCCCAGCTTTTCTTGCAGCTGTGAGTGCCCATGACCTCACAGTCTTGGCCTGTGAGAAAGAAGCAAGAGGTCACAGCTTGTGGGTTCTAAAGAATTCCATGGAAATGGGAGCATGGCATCTGGCATTTTCACTTTACCATGTGCCCTCAGGTTAATCTCTTTTTCCTTAGAGAATAGACCAATAAGATGACAATCATAGACTACTGATTATATAATAGACATGTAAGGTATTTTTTGGCTGTATATAAGCAACTATGAGTTGCTTGTTTCTGAATTTCATGTAACATGAGAAAAATAAACTCCTAACTGGTTTAAATCACTCGTGTGGGAAGAATCTGTTGCAGTGGATTTCAGTCTTAACTGATGCATCTCATATATGGTCAAGCTTTAAGAATCCTTCAAAGGAGAGGGAGCATATGTATTCTTATGGGTGATTCATGCTGTTTTATGGCAGAAACCAACAACGTTGTAAAGCAGTTCTCCAATTAAAAAAATTTTTTTAATCCTTCAAGTATAGTTGAAAACAATGTGTGTTCTGTAATTGTTGAGTATAGGTCAGTTTTCATTCCAGTCCCAAAGAAAGGCGATGCCAAAGAATGTCCAAAACTATCACACAATTGCATTCATCTCACATGCTAACAAGTTTAATTCAGTTCAGTTCAGTCGCTTAGTCGTGTCTGACTTTTTTTTGAGTAATGTTCAAAATTCTCCAAGCCAGGCTTCAACAGTATGTGAACTGCGAACTTCCAGGTGTTCAAGCTGGATTTAGAAAAGGCAGAGGAACCAGAGATCAAATTGCCAGCATCCATTGCACCATCAAAGCAAGAGAGTTCCAGAAAAACATCTACTTTTGCTTTATTGACTATGCCAGTGCCTTTGCCTGTGTGGATCACAACAGACTGGAAAATTCCTAAAGAGATGGGAATAGCAGACCACCTTACCTGCCTCTTGAGAAATCTGTGTGCAGGTCAAGAAGCAACAGTTAGAACTAGACATGAAACAACAGACTGGTTCCAAATCAGGAAAGGAGTATGTCAGGGCTGTATATTGTCACCCTGCTTATTTAATTTATATGCAGAATACATCATGGGAAATGCTGGGCTGGATGAAATACAAGCTGGAATCAAGATTGCCAGGAGAAATATCAATAACCTCAGATGTGCAGATGACACCACCCTTACGGCAGAAAGTGAAGAAGAACTAAAGAGCCTCTTGATGAAAGAGGAAAGTGAAAAAGTAGGCTTAAAACTCACCATTCAGAAAACTAAGATCATGGCATCCGGTCCCATCACTTCATGGCAAAAAATGAGGAAACAGTAAGAGACTATTTTCTTGGGCTCCAAAATCACTGTAGATGGTGGCTGCAGCCATGAAATTTAAAAAGACGCTTACTCCTTGGAAGAAAAGCTATGACCAACCTAGACAACATATTAACAAGCAGAGACATTACTTAGCCAACAAAGGTCCATGTTGTCAAGCTATGGTTTTTCCCATAGTCATGTATGGATATGAGAGTTGGACTATAAAGAAAGCTGAGCACCAAAGAATTGATGATGCTTTTGAACTGTGGTGTTGGAGAAGACTCTTAAGAGTCCCTTGTACTGCAAGGAGATCCAACCAGTCAGTCCTCAAGGAAATCAGTCCTGAATATTCATTGGAAGGACTGATGTTGAAGCTGAAGCTCCAATACTTTGGCCACCTGATGTGAAGAACTGGCTTCTTAGAAAAGACCCTGATGCTGGACAGATTGAAGGCAGGAGTAGAAGGGTATGACAGAGGATGAGATGGTTGGATGGCATCACCAACCCCATGGACATGAGTTTGAGAAAGCTCCGAGACTTGGTGATGGACAGGGAAGCCTGGCCTGCTGGAGTCCATGGGGTCACAAAGAGTTGAACACAACTGAGTGACTGAACTGAACTGAATAGATTTTCAGTATATCTGATGAATAAATCTTGTGTTTTTAAAACCTGTATCATTACAAACTTTATCTCCTGATTACCCCTTTATTGAGAGAGGTATTTTAGTGTCCCAGTATGACTGTGGATATTAGGTTGTTTTTTAAATTATTTTATTTTGAGGCCATAGAACTGGAAGCACACAAATGTAGTCATTTTATATGTTTCTGATAAATTATCCTTTCATTCTTAAATAGTGTCTGTTCTTTTCCTGTTAATAAGTATTTATTCCCAACCCAGGGATCGAACCTGGGTCTCCCACATTGTAAGCAGACGCTTTACTGTCTGAGCTACCAGGGAATTCCCTCACTTGATATAAATGTGAGCTATTGACCTACTGCATGCATGGTAAGTTGCTTCAGTGGTGTCCAACCCTTTGTGACCCTGTGGCCTGTAGCCTGCCAGGTTCCTCTGTCCAAGGGATTCTCCAGGCAAGAATACTGGGGTGGGTTGCCATGCCCTCCTCCAGGAGATCTTCCTGATCCAGGGATTGAGTCCACATCTCTTTAAGTCTCCTGCATTGGCAGGCAGGTTTTTTACCACTAGCACCACCTGGAAACCCGCAGGGTAACATTTTATCCCTACCAGTTTTAAAGACAACCAGAAACAACTTAACCTTTCTTCATCACCATATTATTTGTGATGTTCCTTGCAACACCAAGAGACATCTCCACAACATCCCTTGTGGGAGACAAAGAGACCTGGAGGTCCCCAGAAGCTGTCCAACCAAAGACACCAGCAACCCTCACCTATCTCTCTGTTGCTCCTTGCTTGGCTTCTGTAGTGATTTGTTCCCCAACCTACTGGGATATGAGGGATCTCATCCATAGAGACTGGTGGCTCAGTATTTAATGAAAAGGGGGAAGGACATTTTGTTCTAATTCCCAGGAAATCTCAGAAGGTTTCTCAAATCAGTTTGTAAAGCTCCTGGTCAGTGTGCTTGGGCTCTGATGAATGCCACTGCCTATCAACATGAAAAAGCATCTTCCTGAAAATCAAACTTAGAAAGTAGGGATTGCCCCACCTTGGCTATAGACTCTAGTCTCTCTGAAGTTGACAGGGCCATTCTAGAAAGGGAGGCTACTGCTCAGAGCAGGAGTCCCTCAGGACCATCAGGAGCTTATCAAGATAAGTATCTTAACAAAAATAAAAAAGGGAAAGGCAGGAAACCAAAAGAAAAAGTATAAAGGCTGGGGCTTTACAGGTTTACAGGTAATCTCCTCAACCCCTATCAAAAAAAGGGAAACTAAATATTATACACCAAGCAGTTGTGAAATCTAGCAAATGTAATGCTAGTCTCAGCTTGCTTACTGATTTAAAAACAAAATGAAATAAATAAAATTCAAAGAAAAATTTGTCCCGGGACTCCCCAGACAGGCTTAGAGATGCCTGGTGTGTACCGATCCCTTCTGTTGGGGCCTCGAGGCCTCTCAGAACCAGGTCCAGGGGCCGCTACCGCAAAATGTAAGGGCGCCTCCACAGGGTCATTCTGGTTTCATCTTGTGCTCTGCTCTTCAAAAGCATCCACAGCAACCTTTATGAGTTTTCTTCAAGAGGTGAGGAATTTCTGCCTTTAAAGTCGACTCCAACCTCGTGTCCTCACATCCTTACAGTCCTGGAGATTCTGGTGAGCAGTAGGGGAAAGTGGTGGTCCATGTTTGGATATGTTAAAGGTTATTGATATTTTAACAAAAAGAAGCTAACCTTTAGATACAGAATGTTAAAAGAACTTAAGCATGAAGAAAGTCTGTGGAAGAAGTGAATAAACAAAAGCAAATTGAATGAAAATGGAATTGAAAACTAACATGAGAAGGTGATTTTCTGAAGAGACTCACAAAACAGATGAATGTTGGACTAAGTATGATGGGGCATTGCTCCTTGTCCAAGGCAAGGAGAGAGTGCAGAACTGTTTTGAGTGTTTCCGATGAAGACCTGTGGAGGCTTGCCAGTACTTTCATGTATTCTGAATTCTTTTGTAAAAAGTTTCATAAATTTTTTTGTAATCTTTTTGGGTCAAGTATGGGAGACCTAATGATTTCTCCCTTCTTTATTTTGCCCAGGAAATAGCAAAATATATGTAGGGTGTCTGTGTGTCCTGTTTCTATGTGTGTGTAGGATAACGATTTTTTTTTTTACCTGTTTGATTGTTTTCCCATATTACTAATGAATTGATTTATCAATTATTCTTTTGTTGTCTATCTTCTGTAATAAGAATGATGGATATTTAATGCCTATAATATTTTCTGTATATGTTACTGTTCTCAAGTGATTGCCTGGCATAGCGGCATTGAAAGAATAAAGGAATAATCCAGTGATGGTTAAGAATCTGCGTCCAATGTGGGAGACCTGTGTTCGATCCCTGGGTTGGGAAGATCCCCTGGAGGAGGGAAGGCTACCCACTCCAGTATTCTGGCCTGGAGAATTTCATGGACTGTATAGTCCATGGGGTCACAGAGTTGGACACAACTGAACGACTTTCACTTTCAAGAACTTAAAGAGGCCCAGAGCTTCAAACTTCTCTAACATCCATTAAGAGAAACTCAAAGGTGTTGACCAAATAAACGTTTTATGTTCTCCCTTCATAAGCCCAGAAGCACCCTGCGTGCCTGCTAAGTCACTTCAGTCATTTCCGACTTTGCAAACCTGTGGTCTGTAGCCTATGAAGCTCCTCTGTCCATGGGGATTCTCCAGGCAAGAATACTGGAGTGGGTTGCCATGCCCTCCTCTAGGGGATCTTCTCCACCCAGGGATCAAACCAGGCAGGTGGGTTCTTTACCATTAGCACCACCTGGGAAGCCCTTTTAGCAGCAGCCTACACCAGTGCTTTTCCGATATAAATATAATGAATAGATCATGTACATAAGAAAATATTTTCAGTGCCTACAATAAACAAAAATGAAAGATGAAATTTGTTTATATGAATATATTTTATCCTATATATACTCAAATATTAATTAAACACTTAGTCAGTATTAAAAATGAAATGAGGAGGGCATGGCAACCCACTCCAGTATTCTTGCCTGGAGAATCCCATAGACAGAGGAGCCTGGCAGGCTACAGTCCATAGGGCTGCACAGAGTTGCACATGACTGAAATGACTTAGCACACATACACACATAAAACAATGAGATGTTTTACATTGTTTTCTTCATGCAAAGGGATTTGAATCCACCGGACATTAAATTTTTATCCTATATACTTGATTTCTGTTTAGAGTTTACATAATTCACAGTGGAAAGAGTAGATTCCAATAATCAAGTTGTTCTAAACATATACATAAGGTATAAGCTCCTAATGAGAGATCTGGTACATAATGTCTTCAGTGAATAGCAATTGATGTTACTGATATTGTCATATAGAGGATACTCTTTTTGTAACTATCATCTACATAGACCTAATTTATGATGTTGTATATGAGATAACTAGTATTTCTTGTTTGGTGTTTGGTATGAAGCAAGACTCCAGATAACCCAATCTCCCAGGGGATGAAGATATTCCTATCCGCTTATATTTATAAGCTGCCTTACATGGTCTTGACATCAAAGAATGAAATTTAGAGGCAAATTTTACCATCATTACAACATTGCCAGGAGCCAGCATGGGAGTCCCCACCCCATGACAAGGTCATGTGGGAGATACAAGGTGAGCCAGAATTCAAGGGGTGCCCCTCTGGGCCTGCCTGAGTGTCTACCCCAAAACCTGAGCCTGTTTTACTATTTCATGACTTTCACCAACTCCTTTGACAGTCACGAGGGGCTATCCCCAACCACTCTTATCTGTAAGAAAAGCAACTTAGAGCTCTAGTTACTAAGTCTCCAGGGTATAATAAGGTGTGTTGCAATTGTGATCCCCTCAGAAAGCCTTCTAACCTGCCCAACAGGTTTCCGGACTCCTACAGCTATGCATGTGATTGTTAATAGTCCTGCAACAGTATGAGGTACAAGGAGAGTCAGTTATTTTAACAATACAGAGCCTCCTGGAGAGTTAGAAAATGTCAAAATAGAACCAATAGAAAATTCTTTGTCGAGTTAATGCCTGCTGCCAAGTTTCCATATTTCCCACCCACTATGGAAACAGGGTCAGACTTTATTTTTCTGGGCTCCAAAATCACTACAGATGGTGACTGCAGCCATGAAATTAAAAGGCGCTTACTCCTTGGAAGGAAAGTTATGACCAACCTAGATAGCATATTCAAAAGCAGAGGTTTGAATATGCCTTTGCCAACAAAGTTTCGTCTAGTCAAGGCTATGGTTTTTCCTGTGGTTATGTATGGATGTGAGAGTTGGACTGTGAAGAAGGCTGAGCACCGAAGAATTGATGCTTTTGAACTGTGGTGTTGGGAGAAGACGCTTGAGAGTCCCTTGGACTGCAAGGAGATCCAACCAGTCCATTCTGAAGGAGATCAGCCCTGGGATTTCTTTGGAAGGAATGATACTAAAGCTGAAACTCCAGTACCTTGGCCACCTCATGCAAAGAGTTGACTCATTGGAAAAGACTCTGATGCTGGGAGGGATTGGGGGCAGGAGGAGAAGGGGACGACAGAGGATGGCTGGATGGCATCACTGACTCGATGGATGTGAGTCTCAGTGAACTCCGGGAGTTGGTGATGGGCAGGGAGGCCTGGTGTGCTGCAATTCATGGGATCACAAAGAGTCGGACACGACTGAGCGACTGATCTGATCTGATGTCCCTGAAAGTGTATTGATTAATATAGTTGATATATAAGAAATATAAGTTGAAGCTTTAATGTTAATAATAACCTTGGACCCCTAAGCTAATAAATTCTTCCTTTAATTACCCCCACTGCACCCTTGCCCTATAGGAATGCAACTCTGCCTAGTGCTTTTGGGGAGTGGTACTAAACTCTAAAGTCACCTTTGGAGAAAATAAGTCTTTCTGCTGACTAACTCTTATCAGAAGAAAAATGTTAGCAGGTCTCCTGACCAGAAGATGATGTAAATCGTAAAGCCTTTGTATCTGAAGAAAAGCCTGGTTTCAAGGTCTGCTGACCTTGCATGACTTTACATCCCCTATTATCTTCTATGTACAACTTTGGGTATAAAAGCGCCTGCTGGAAATAAAGCTACGGACCCTGCTCACTAAGCTCGGTCTCCCCGTGTCGTTCTTTCTCGTCTCCTTTTCTTTCCTTTTGTCTCTACTCTTTCTTCAGGCCAAAGTAATTGGAACGTGGGGGTATATTGATTTCCCACGTAAACCAATTATAATTAGGCCTCTGATTCTCTCCACTGACGCTATCCCTTTTCGCCAACGCCGTCATCCTGAGGGAATCCCTGGATCCTACAGGGGCTGGACCCCGGTACAACATGAGAGCTATATGTCCCATGAGAAGTCTTTGTTAATGCCATTTTTCAGAGACCCTAGGTTAGGATCTGCCAGTTTCCTTTAGTCTGGGCCTGAGCTGTCATACTTCTGGTTCATCTAGGAACTGCTGAAGGAATACTGTTCTCTAAGTCAGTTTTCTGGAATGTGTGTTAGGTAGAGTTGCTGTATAATATTATTCATGTATTTTATTGTCTTGGCAAGTGAAAAGTCACATTACCCAGATCTTAAGGTCCCTTACATGTAAAATGAAGCCACTGTCTTTTCCTAATGGGCAGCGTGGCTCACCATCCCCTTTTCTGGCTCCAGGTAAGACATGGCTATTCTGGTATTTCACAGCAGTAGTGTGGATTTATGTGAGATTTCTTGGATGTGAAGAATATTCAGAAGTTTTGAGCTAGAGTGGAATGACTTTCAGGCAGTGACTGTGGGAATTATGACCATCTCTGTGTGCCCATGCCTTCTTTCTTTTCTCCTAGGTGTTCTTTCTAAAGGCCCTTTCTGCCTTCCTGAGGGAAAGATAGACAGAAAGGATGATGTCTGAGTGTTTGAGAAGTTGCTCTTGGTAAGAAGACAGAGTATCCTTCTACAAAATGGCCTGCTGCATCCACCAGTGGACACATTTTGTTTAGGTAGACCCTTGTCCAGAACTTCTTAAAGAAAAGCCACTGCAGGACTCAGTCCCTAGGAAATCCCCTCCCAAAATGGAGTCTTATTCTGGTGACACATTCAGTTCAGTTCAGTCACTCAGTTGTGTCCAACTCTGTGACCCCATGGACTGCAGCATGCCAGCCTTCCCTGTCCATCACCATCTCCCAGAGCCTGCTCAAACTCGTCTCCATCAAGTCTGGTGCCATCCAACCATCTCATCCTCTGTTGTCCCCTTCTCATCCTGCCCTCAGCCTTTCCCAGCATCAGGGTCTTTTCCAGTGAGTCTGTTCTTTGCATCAGGTGGGCAAAGTATTGGAGCTTCAGCTTCATCATCAGTCCTTCCAATGAATATTCAGGATTGATTTCCTTTAGGATTGACTGGTTTGATTTCCTTGCAGTCCAAGGGATTCATTACCCTGAATGATCTCAGTATTTTGGTAATTACCTCCTAATACTGCCTCTCACAATGATGACTGCATTGTTTTTGTTTTGCATGTACACGGCCTCCAATTGGCTTACAACTGTGCAGCCAAAGGGAAATGCTTTTAGGCTCACTGTATTTGGATAAGTTCATGTATTCCTTGTTCCTGTAGAGCCATAGCTGAAGAATCATGAGTGAGTGCAGATGGAAGAGAACCTAGGACCAATGTGACCTGGGAGAGATGAGATGTTGAATACCTCTTCCTATGGGTCACCCATCTTCATTCCCCACTAAACATTGGTGGAAATCTTACTTTACTCAAGCTAGTATGTGTGTGATGGTTTAGGACTCAATGACCTTTACTGATGTGGTTGTGGACTTCACCCAGGAAGAGTGGACTTTACTGGACCTCTTTCAGAGAAAGCTATGCAGACATGTGATGCTAGAGAACTACAAGAACCTCACCACAGCAGATAAGGCTGCCATCATTCCTATAGCCTCTTAGAAAACAGATATTAGTGATGCACTTACTCTTGCAGCATGATGTTGTTCAGTCACTCAGTCATGTCCAACTCTTTGCGACCCCATGGACTGCAGCACGCCAGGCAACCCTGTCCATCACCATCTTCTGGAGCTTGCTCAGACTCATGTCCATTGAGTCAGTGTTGCCATCCAACCATCTCATCTTCTGTCCTCTCCTTTTCCACCTAACTTCAATCTTCCCCAGCATCAGGGTCTTTTCTAATGAGTCAGTTCTTCCCATCAGGTGGCCAAAATACTGGAGCTACAGCTTCAGCATCAGTCCTTCCATTGAATATTCAGGATTGATTTCCTTTAGGATTGACTAGGTTGAGCTCCTTGCAGTCCAAAGGACTCTCAGGAGTCTTCTCCAACACCACAGTTCAAAAGCATCAGTTCTTCAACACTCAGCCTTCTTTATGGTCCAATTTTCACATCCATAGATGACTACTGGAAAAACTATAGCTTTGACTATATGGACCTTTGTTGGCTAAGTAATGTCTGCTTTTTAATACACTGTCTAGTGTTTTTCATAGCTTTTTTCCCAAGGAGCAAGCATCTTTTAATTTCATGGCTGCTGTCACCATCTGTAGTGATTTTGAAACCCAGGAAAATTAAGTCTGTCACCGTTTCCATTGTTTCCCCATCTATTTGCCAAAAAATGATGAAACCAGAGGACTGATATTGAAGCTGAAACTCCAATACTTTGGCCACCTGATGCAAAGAGCTGACTCATTTGAAAAAAAACCCTGATGCTGGGAAAGATTGAGGGGAGAGAAGACTCATCTCCCCCTCTGAGGGACAACAGAGGATGAGATGGTTGGATGGCATCACCAACTCAATGGACATGAGTCTGGGTAAACTCCGGGAGGTGGTGATGGACAGGGAGGCCTGATGTGTTGTGGTTCATGGGGTCGCAAAGAGTCAGACATGACTGAGCGACTGAACTGAACTGATGGAACCAGATACCATGATCTTGGTTTTTTGAATGTTGAGTTTTAAGCCAGCTTTTTCATTCTCCTCTTTCACTTTCATCAAGAGGCTCTTTAGTTCCTCTTTGCTTTCTACCATAAGGGTGGTGTCATCTGGATACCTGAGGTTATTGATATTTCTCCCAGCAATGTTAATTCAAGCTTGTGCTTCATCCAGCCTGGCATTTTGCATGATGTACTCTGTATATAAGTTAAATAAGCAGGGTGAAAATATAAAACCTTGATGTAGTCCTTTCCCAATTTGGAACCAGTCCATTGTTCCATGTCCAGTTCTAACTCTTGCTTCTTAACCTGCATACAGGTTTCTCAGGAGGCAGGTAAGGTGGTCTGGTACATTGCAGCAAGGGTGATGTTAAATCTGAATATAATGGAAACTCACTAGTCTTCACATGAATGGGTTTCAATTCTGGTGGTGTCTGAAATTGTAGTTTGAAGACTAACTGTATCACCATCGTTCTTAGACATGTGCATTCTCAGACTCCCAGACTCCACCTTTGACCCACTGAATGAAACTGCAGCATTGGCACCCAGTCATCTATGTCCTAACAAACACTGGACTTGACTCTCATGAAGAACAAAGTTTGACAATCATTGGTATATTGGTTTCTCCATGTGAATGAACTTCTCTTTTTGCACTTAGTTTCCCATTTCAAAAAAAAGTCTTGGCTTTGTCATTGTGTATATCAATCTGAACGTGGACTTGAGATGCCAAAGAGAAACAATCTTTGTGGAAAACAGATATAGGTGAATTCCCATTTTTATCTATTCTGAAATACTTTTATCACATTTTTAGAAATACAGGACCTGATTCATTGGATAATTTCTCCTGTTTTGCAGGAGCTTCTTTAATTAATATATCTTTCCTCAGGGACAAGATATCAATCATTGAAACCCACTCTAATATCTTGGTTGAAATAAGATTTGAGGACAGTGGAAAGAAGAGGAGTCTTCCAAGGTGAGTGATTCCTGGTCAACGAAACTTTCAGTACATTTGGAATAATAGTGAGGAGACTTATGAATAATGATCGGCTTTCTCACAGAGGGCTGAGATCATTGTTCTCCAGTGTTTCACTATATATTCAAGTTATCATAGATACTTATTTGACATTGATTCAAAATTTCATATGGGTTCACAAGGTGGCTTGTTCTTTTTTTTTTTAATTTTATTAGTTTATCTGTTTGGTTTTGGCTGCACTTGGTCTTTGTTGCTGTGCGTGGACTTTTCTAGATGTGGAGAGTAAGGGGTGCTCATTGCAGTAGCTTCTTTTGTTGCAGAGCACAGGCTCTAGGCCCAGGGGCTCAGTAGTTGCAGCTTGCAGTTTCAATATTTCTTAGTCGCTCGGTGTCTTGTGAGATCTTCCCAGACCAGGGATCGAACCCGTGTCTTCTGTATTACCAGGTGGATTCTTAACCACTAGACCACCAGGGAAGTCTTTGTCTCTTATATATATAATTTTATTGCAGTATAGTTGATTTACAGCACTGTGTTAAGTTTCAGTGTACAGCAAAGTGATTCAGTTATACATACACATATATTTATTATTTTTCAGATTCTTTTCTCATATATGTCATTACAGAATATTTAGTAGAGTTTCTTGTGCTATACCATAGGTCCTTGGTGGTTATCTATCTTATATATAGTAGTATGTGTATATTCCTCCCAAGCTCCTGATTTATTCCTCCCTCCTCCATTTCCCTTGGTAAACATCAGTTGTTTTTGATATCTGTTTTGAAATCTGTTTTATAAATAAGTTCATTTGTATTATTTTTAAATTAGATTCCACATATGAGTGATAGGATATTTGTCTTCATCTGACTTACTTCACTTAATATGGTAATCTCTCAATCCATCCATATTGTTGCAAATGACATTTTTTCTTTTTTGTGAATGAGTAATATTCTATTCTACATATGTACCACATCTTTATCCAAGATCCCTTTTTCAATTTCTTTTTTAAGTTTATCATTTTGATGTAGGCTTTTTTTCCCAAAAAGTTCTTTTTTCCTTCACTGATAATATTCTGTGTTTTTTTTTCCCCCATCACATTTAATTTTTATGGAATTCTTTTTAATCAGGTACTGGATTTCAGCTCTGCAACCCTATCATTGTAAATACTTTGGCATAGCCAAACTCCTCAAATCAAGTATGTATATATCAACATTTTTAGCATCTTTACTTTGGAAGCAAATAAAAATGAGTATTATTTTTAACTCCATCAATGAACTCTTTCCTGCTACAAACTCTTACACAATTGTTATTCTTTTTTTAAAAACAATTTAAACCAAAGACTCAGCAATTCAGCAGAATAACCTTGGGGGGGGAAACATCTGTTGAGATGAAAACAGTAACATCATTAATATTAAAATGTCATATTTCATTTTTTTGACATTCAGAAAAGAAAGGTAATTTCATTTACAGCACAAGCAAAGTGATAGATGTATGCAATAGGTGGCAGTCATCCAGGGGAAAGCAGTGTCTATGGTGAAATAGTTTGAACAGGATGAATTTGGGGATATCATAAACCTAGCTTGATACTTACTGCTTTAGAGTTCCCCTAAGTTCTTGCTTCCACATATGTAACAGGAAATTTGAGATTTTCACACTAATTCATGAAGCTGTAGAGGATTATTTCAAGGTTGAAGTAGATGGAACATCATTCTAGCAGAAAGATTCCATCATTCAATTTGAAAGAAATCAACAGAGCAGATGTTTGTGAATATAATAGAAATGGTGAAAGTCATTATCATCATTATAATCATATTTCAAGTTTGAGATGAATAGGATCAGTTAATGAGTCTGAGCAATCTTTGCATCTGCTGGGAAATTAAATAAATAGTTTTGTTTAGGCTTCAGAGACAAAGCAGGCCTCTGACATTGCTTCCAACCTGCCTGGACACTGTCCTGACTGTGAGTGACTATGAGTGACTGCCTGCTGTGAATGCAAGACTTGCAGCACCATAGATAAGATGGGGGAAGGGTCTTGAGATTATTGAGCCCCTGGAGGGGGCCTGGCCAGCCAAGCCCTAGGTTTAGCAACATTCCAAGTTTTACATGACAAAACCAACAGTATTAACATGAAACCAGGCTTGCAATTTGGTCACAGATTGATGATAATATCAGTTTGCAGCCCTCCTGGGATTATAAATGGGAACCCTAAACTGCAATCTTTGAAGTTTTACCCATAGAGCAGACTTGCTGCCTGGAACCCTTTCCCAGTTGGGATTCCAGATGTGCTGCGACACGAGACTTCTCAGTGCTATTTAAGTCAGGATGTTGGTCAAAACCCAATTTGGTGATGTATTCTCTGCCTTCTATTTCTCTTTTCTTTTAATGTTAGTATATTGAAAGTAAGCTAGATAATTCTCTAATAAATATTTGTATTATTTATTTGTATATAGCAAGTCACTCACTTTGTTAACAAATCCTTTGAACCTGAGATGAAAGTGAAAACTTTTGGCAAAACAGTGTCATCATTTCTTTATCCATCCACAGGCAGCAATCAAAAATGGATGGGAAGTCTATGACTGTAAGCAACATGAGAAAGGCTTCAGTGAACACACTAACCTTATGATACACAGGAATATTCAGAATGGAGAGAACACTTAAGAGCATAATGAGTGTGGAAGAAGCTTCCTACCTCCACAGAAGAAAACCTCTACTGTTGTGAAGCATTCTGTTTAATTAGTGTGGAAAAGCCATCAGTCTGACTGAATGCTGTAGATGGGAGAACCAGCATGGGAGAGAAAGCTGGAAGCCTCTGGGCATCAGCTTTCTCTTCAGGCACAAATGGTAACTCAGAATGGGGAAAAACTGTGAATAGAAGTAACATGGGAAAGCTTCTGTTCACTTCCAAGCTATGATGTACATGTACTAAATCACACCTCAAACTAGTTATGAATGTAAGGAGTGTGGGAAAGTATCGTACATCCCTTAAAATTCATATGGGAATTCATACTGGAGAGAAACTCATGTTAATGTAAAGAATATGGGAAAGCCTTCATTATACCTTCTAAACTTAAGCGGTATATAAAATCTCATACTGGAGACAGCACTTTATAAGTAAGAAATTTAGGAAAGCTTTCATTAGAGCTTATAAGTAGGTTTGATGCATGATACAGGATGCTTGGGGCTGGTGCACTGGGATGACCCAGATGGATGGTGTGGGGAGGGAGGTGGGAGGGGGCTTCAGGATAGGGAACACATGTACACCCATGGCGGATTGATGTTGATGTATGGCAAAACCAATACAATATTGTAAAGTAATTAGCCTCCAATTAAAATAAATAAATCTATATTTTTAAAAAAGTAAGGAATCTAGTAAAGACTTCTTTTTTTTAATTTATTTTTTCTCATTTTTTATTTTTTTATTTTTTTAATATAAATTTATTTATTTTAATTGGAGGCTAATTACGTTACAATATTGTGTTGGTTTTGCCATACCTCAACATGAATCCACTACGGGTGTACACATGTTACCCATTCTGAACCCCCCTCCCACCTCTCTCCCCACACCATCCCTCTGGGTCATCCCAGTGCACCAGCCCCGAGCATCCTGTATCATGCATCAAACCTGGACTGGCGATTCGTTTCACATATGATATTATACATGTTTCAATGCTATTCTCCCAAATCATCCCACCCTTGCCCTCTCCCACAGAGTCCAAAAGACTGTTCTATACATCTGTGTCTCCTTTGCTGTCTCGCATATAAGGCTATCATTACCATCTTTCTAAATTCCATATATATGTGTTAATATACTGTATTGGTGTTTTTCTTTATGGCTTACTTCACTCTGTATAATGGGCTCCAGTGTCATCCACCTCATTAGAACTGATTCATATGTATTCTTTTTAATGGCTGAGTAATACTCCATTGTGTATATGTACCACTGCTTTCTTATCCATTCATCTGCTGATGGACATCTAGGTTGCTTCCATGTCCTGGCTATTATAAACAGTGCTGCAATGAATATTGAGATACATGTATCTCTTTCAATTCTGGTTTCCTTGGTGTGTATGCCCAGCAGTGGGATTGCTGGGTCATAAGGCAGTTCTATTTCCAGTTTTTTAAAGAATCTCCACACTGTTCTCCATAGTGGCTGTACTAGTTTGCATTCCCACCAACAGTGTAAGAGAGTTCCCTTTTCTCCACACCCTCTCCAGCATTTATTGCTTGTAGACTTTTGAATAGCAGCCATTCTGACTGGCGTGAAATGGTACCTCATAGTGGTTTTGATTTGCATTTCTCTGATAATGAGTGATGTTGAGCATCTTTTCATGTGTTTGTTAGCCATCTGTATGTCTTCTTTGGAGAAATGTCTGTTTAGTTCTTTGGCCCATTTTTTGATTGGGTCATTTATTTTTCTAGAATTGAGCTGCAGGAGTTGCTTGTATATTTTTTGAGATTAACCCTTTGTCAGTTGCTTCATTTGCTATTATTTTCTCCCATAGGAAAAATTTCTTTGAGCTTATTATCTTAGGAGCTGTATAAAATCTCATACTGAAAAGAGGCCTGCTATGCAGAATCACAGAGAAATAAAAAACTGCATAAATATAAGGAGTGTGGGAAAACCTTCTATACTTCCTATAGACAGAGAACATAGGAAATCTCATAGTTAAGATGGCGTTTTCCATGAGAAAAATGTGGAAAATTATTTCAAAGTTCTTTGCATCTTAACACTCACAATCAAATTCACCCTGGAACAAAACCATATAAATGTGAGGAATGTGGTAAAGCCTTCATCTGGTCTTTCTTCACTTTTCATGTGAAAACTCATGCTAAAAAGTTTTTATGTGAAGATTGTGAATTTTTTGTTAAGTTTCCATTTAGGGAGCATAGAAATCATTGTGGAAAATCCTTTAAACATTCCTTATGCCTTCAACATTACAAGAATACTCACTCTGGAATAAAACCCAAGAAATGTGAGAAAACCTTCACTTGGAAATTTTTCTTTGCATTGTTAGTGTATTTTCACATGAATGACTTAACTGTCAGTGATTGAAATTATATATTCCACTGTTTTTATTTTATATTGTCACCCTGCTTATTTAACTTATATGCAGAGTACATCATGCAAAATGCCAGGCTTGATGAAGCACAAGTTGGAGTCAACATTGCTGGGAGAAATATCAATAACCTCAGATACGCAGATGACACCACCCTTATGACAGAAAGTGAAGAGGAACTAAAGAGCCTCTTGATGAAGCTGAAAAAGGAGAGTGAAAAAGCTGGCTTAAAACTACATTCAAGAAACTAGGATCATGGCATCCAGTTCCATCACTTCATGCCAAATAGATGGGGAAACAATGGAAACAGTGGCAGACT
Organism: Bos grunniens; assembly: GCF_055505025.1. Taxonomy (NCBI): domain Eukaryota; kingdom Metazoa; phylum Chordata; class Mammalia; order Artiodactyla; family Bovidae; genus Bos; species Bos grunniens. The sequence continues at coordinate 14,350,410 of NC_141171.1, forward strand.
TTATTTTCTTGGGCTTCAAAATCCCTACAGATGGTGATGCAGCCATGAAATTAAAAGATGCTTGCTCTTTGGAAGAAAAGCTATGACAACCTAGACAGCATTATTAAAAAGCAGAGACATTACTTAGCCAACAAAAGTCCATATAGTCAAAGCTATGGTTTTTCCAGTAGTCATCTATGGATATGAGAGTGGGACCATAAAGAAGGCTGAGTGCCAAAGAATTGATGCATTTGAACTGCGGTGCTGGAGAAGACTGGTAAGAGTCTCTTGGACTGCAAAGAGGCCAACCCAGTCAATCCTAAAGGAAATCCGTACTGAATATTCATTGGAAGGACTGATACTGAAGCTGCAGTATTTTGGCCACCTGACGCAAAGAGCCAACTCTTTGGAAAAGACCTGATGCTGGGAAAGATTGAAGGCAGGAAGAGAAGAGGATGACAGAGGATGAAATGGTTGGATGGCAGACCAACTCAATGGACATGAGTTTGAGCAATTGAACAAGCTCCAGGAGATGGTGATGGACAGGGAAGCCTGGCGTGCTGCAATCCATGGAGTTGCAAAGAGTCAGACACAACTGAGTGACTGAACAACAACTTTCATTTTAGCTGCTACCCTGAAACTTTTTTTGTCTGTATTGGGTCTTCATTGGGGCACAGGCTCAGTGGTTACAGTGTGTGGATTTAATTGCCTCATGCTGGCTTAATGCCCCATGGAGTGTGGGATCTTAGTTCCCTGACCAGGAATCAAACCTATGTCTCCTACATTGAAAGTCGAATTCTTCACCCCGGACCTCTAGAAAAGACCCCTGAAACCTTTTAAATTAACATCTTTCACCAAAGTCTTTATACCTTTTCCCTCATACAAAGTGTACTGGGACTTGTGATCCCAGTTGACAATGCTGATTGTCAACTTCTCAGCAGCAAACTGACCCAGAGACCCAAAAATCAGAACACAGTCAGAAGAGGCACTAAACAGGCCCAGGTGAGGGAAAAAAAAACAAGTCCCCCCCGAGAAGTGGCAGAGCCCTTCCTTCTTGAGAGAGGTTACAACTGACAGTGACTTAGAAACCCCTGTGGGGAAGTCCTCAGTATCATCAGCAACAGTGAAATTCATGCACTATTGTGAGGTAAATTGGCTGGCTCCTTCCACAGGAACACAGCCATGGAGATGGACTGCATGATTGCCGTATTGTGGACATAACCGTAATGATGATGGAAATGACTGTGACTGTTACCCCGCTTTTCCTGGGTCATGAACGCTTCACACTGGACTTTTCTTTTTCCGTGCAGCTTGATGTGTGGGATCTTAGTTACCTTACCAGGGAAAAAACTCTCATTTTCTGCAGTGGAAGAACTGAGTCTTAACCATTGGACCACCAGGGAAGTTCCACACATTGGCCTTTTCTGCCCCAGACAACTTTGGACATGGCTGTCAACCTCAGTCCCCAGTGGTGCCATCCTTTGAGTTTCCCATTTGCTTTGTCCTCTGTTTCTGGGACCCTGCAGTCAATGAATCTCTGGTTCTTTCTTCCCTCTTTGCCCAAGCCTGCTGCTCTCACAGGCAGCTGTCTTCCTGTGGCCTTTTCTCCCTCCTCAGTGTTCTGTCATTTGTTACATAAAGGGTGGCCTGTGCATCCCTGTGGCAGGGACATTATAAAAGATGTTATTGCACCTCAGCAGTGTGTTTTTCCACATGGCGTAACAGCAGACAAGTATCTCTTTAGTACAGGAGCTTTGAGGGGGGAGCTGCTGCTGCTGCTGCTAAGTCGCTTGAGTCGTGTCCAACTCTGTGTGATCCCATTGACGGAAGCCCACGAGCCACCCCCCCACCCCCGTCCCTGGGACTCTCCAGGCAAGAACACTGGAGTGGGTTGCCATTTCCTTCTCCAATGCATGAAAGTGAAAAGTGAAAGTGAAGTCGCTCAGTCGTGTCTGACTCTTCGCGACCCCATAGACTGCAGCCTACCAGGCTCCATCCATGGGATTTTCCAGGCAAGAGTACTGGAGTGGGGTGCCATCGCCTTCTCCATTGAGGGGGGAGTGGGGGGTGTTATTCGTTAAAGTGGGGTTAGATCAGGGTCAGCTTACATTTGTGCTACATGAGGGGAGGAGAGATCTGCACTATAATTATTTCAGTGGAAGATGTGACAAGTTTTGTCCAGCTGCAACTGGACAACACCTTGCCATAGGCCTGTGCCATATACCTCCTGCTTTCTGCCTTAAAGCTTCTTTGATATTACACTATGGGACACCTGAGAGAATCTGCTCTGTACTCAGAAATGTACAACTCAGACATAGAGGTATGCTAATTTCTCTGGGACCACCTCTGGCCCATAGAATGGATGAGCTGCTTTCTTTTCATTTACTGACTGGACAGTTCTGAGAGACATATCATGAGGTACTTCAGAAGGGGGTTTACCTCCAGTCATTCATAAAGGAATCAAATTGATAATGATTACTTTAATTGGTTTAGTTTTCTGTCCTTCCCTGGTGGGTAATAATAGATGATATATACTACACACACACACAACACACACACACAAACATCAAGACCATTCCCATGGAAAAGAAATGCAAAAAAGCAAAATGGCTATCTGGGGAGGCCTTACAAATAGCTGTGAAAAGAAGAGAAATGAAAAGCAAAGGAAAAAAGGAAAGATATAAGCATCTGAATGCAGAGTTCCAAAGAATAGCAAAGAGAGATAAGAAAGCCTTCCTCAGCGATCAATGCAAAGAAATAGAGGAAAACAACAGAATGGGAAAGACTAGAGATCTCTTCAAGAAAATTAGAGATACCAAGGGAACATTTTATGCAAAGATGGGCTCGATAAAGGACAGAAATGGTATGGACCTAACAGAAGAAGAAGATATTAAGAAGAGGTGGCAAGAATACACAGAAGAACTATACAAAAAAGATCTGCATGACCAAGATAGTCACGATGGTGTGATCACTCACCTAGAGCCAGACATCCTGGAATGTGAAGTCAAGTGGGCCTTAGAAAGCATCACTACAACAAACCTAGTGGAGGTGATGGAATTTCAGTTGAGCTCTTTCAAATCCTGAAAGCTGATGCTGTGAAAGTGCTGCACTCAATATGCCAGCAAATTTGGAAAACTCAGCAGTGGCCACAGGACTGGAAAAGGTCAGTTTTTATCCCAATCCCAAAGAAAGGCAATGCCAAAGAATGCTCAAACTACCACACAATTGCACTCATCTCACATGCTAGTAAAGTAATGCGCAAAATTCTCCAAGCCGGGCTTCAGCAATATGTGAACCGTGAACTTCCAGATGTTCAAGCTGGTTTTAGATAAGGCAGAGGAACCAAAGATCAAATTGCCACCATCTGCTGGATCATGGAAAAAGCAAGAGAGTTCCAGAAAAACATCTATTTCTGCTTTATTGACTATGCCAAAGCCTTTGACTGTGTGGATCACAATAAACTGTGGACAATTCTGAAAGAGATGGGAATACCAGACCACCTGACCTGCCTCTTGAGAAACCTATATGCAGGTCAGGAAGCAACAGTTAGAACTGGACATGGAACAACAGACTGGTTCCAAATAGGAAAAGGCATACGTCAAGGCTGTATATTGTCACCCTGCTTATTTAACGTCTATGCAGAGTACATCATGAGAAACTCTGGGCTGGAAGAAGCACAAGCTGGAATCAAGATTGCCGGGAGAAATATCAATAACCTCAGATATGCAAATGACACCACCCTTATGGCAGAAAGTGAAGAGGAACTAAAACACCTCTTGAAGAAACTGAAAGAGGAGAGTGAAAAAGTTGGCTTAAAGCTCAACATTCAAGAAAACTAAAATCATGGCATCTGGTCCCATCACCTCATAGGAAATAGATGGGGAAACAGTGGAAACCGTGTCAGACTATTTTTGGGCACTCCAAAATTACTGCAGATGGTGATTGCAGCCATGAAATTAAAAGATGCTTACTCCTTGGAAGGAAAGTTATGACCAACCTAGATAGCATATTCAAAAGCAGAGACATTACGTTGCCAACACAGGTCCGTCTAGTCAAGGTTATGGTTTTTCCTGTGGTCATGTATGGATGTGAGAGTTGGACTGTGAAGAAAGCTGAACGCTGAAGAATTGATGCTTTTGAACTGTGGTGTTGGAGAAGACTCTTGAGAGTCCCTTGGACTGCAAGGAGATCCAACCAGTCCATTCTGAAGAAGATCAGTCCTGGGTGTTCTTGGAAGGACTCATGCTAAAGCTGAAACTCCAATACTTTGGCCACCTCGTGCAAAGAGTTGACTCATTGGAAAAGACTCTGATGTTGGGAGGGATTGGGGGCAGGAGGAGAAGGGGATGACAGATGATGAGATGATTGGATGGCATCACCGACTCGATGGACATGAGTTTGAGTTAACTCCAGGAGTTGGGAGGCCTGGCGTGCTGTGATTCATGGGGTTGCAAGGAGTCGGACATGACTGAGTGACTGAACTGACTGACATACACACATATATACATATGTATCTACTACCTAAGTGTCTGTATATAAACGTATATATACACATTTGTTCTGTTTCTGGATAATCCTAATAACTACCCAAAAGAAATGAAAATATGTCTGAACAAAAGGATATACATGAATTTTAAAGCACCATTACTTATAACATGCACAAAGTGGAAACAATCCAACCCAACATTCATCAACTGGTGAATAAATAAATGGAATATTTCTGCAATAAAAAGAAATTATGTATGCTATAAAGGACATGAATCTTTAAAAATACACTAAGTGAAAAAATTATTGATGACTTTATTTACGTGAAATTCTAGAAAATGCAAATGTATAGAAATAGCGGAATCACGGCAGTGCAGATGTTAAGTGTGTGGGAAAATGGTGTAACAGCTAAAGGTAATGGAACCAAAATTCCAGTATATTTTTACCACTAAATTTTAAAATTACATAAATCTATTTTTATCAAGAGTCTGATACAGGCATATGTAAATATTAACTGGCACAGAAGAGTCTGAAATCTAATATAGGTATATATAGGACTTTGTTATTTATTAAAGGTGAAATTTCAAATTAGTATGTCAAGGATAGATTATCAGTAAACAATTGGCTGTCTTTCCATAGGAAAACGTAATTGGAAATACTACCCCACACCACATGCCAAAATATATTCTTCAAAGATTAAAGACTAAAATGTCAGTAAAAAAAAAAATTAATTTTATAAGAAAATTAGGAAATCTATGAATCCTAGAGTTGGAAGAGAATTTTAAGGCCAGCAAGAAACCCAGAAATTATTTCAAACAAGAAGAGAGTCCTTTGGCTAAATAAAAAGTGAGTTTTTTTTTTAATTTAAATGTATTTATTTTAATTGGAGGCTAATTACGTTAGAATATTGTATTGGTTCTGCCACACATCAACATGAATCTGCCACGGGCGTACACGTGTTCCCCATCCTGTACCCCTCTCCCACGTCCCTCCCCGAACCATCCTTCCGGGTCATCCCAGTGCACCAGCCCCAAGCATCCTGTATGGAACCTGGACTGGCGATTCATTTCTTATATGATATTATACATGTTTCAAAGCCATTCCCCCAAATCATCCCACCCTCGCCCTCTCCCATAGAGTCCAAAAGACTGTTCTATACATCTGTGTCTCTTTTGCTGTCTCGCATACAGGGTTATTGTTACCATCTTTCTAAATTCCATATATATGCATTAGTATACTGTATTGGTGTTTTTCTTTCTGGCTTACTTCACTCTGTATAATAGGCTCCAGTTTCATCCACCTCATTAGAACTGATTCAAATGTATTCTTTTTAATGGCTGAGTAATACTCCATTGTGTATATGTACCACTGCTTTCTTATCCATTCATCTGCTGATGGACATCTAGGTTGCTTCCATGTCCTGGCTATTATAAACAGTGCTGCAATGAATATTGGGATACATGTATCTCTTTCAATTCTGGTTTCCTTGTTGTGTATGCCCAGCAGTGGGATTGCTGGATCATAAGGCAGTTCTATTTCCAGTTTTTTAAGGAATCTCCACACTGTTCTCTATAGTAGCTGTACTAGTTTGCATTCCCACCAACAGTGTAAGAGAGTTCCCTTTTCTCCACACCCTCTCCAGCATTTATTGCTTGTAGACTTTTGGATCGCAGCCATTCTGACTGGCGTGAAATGGTACCTCATAGTGGTTTTGATTTGCATTTCTCTGATAATGAGTGATGTTGAGCATCTTTTCATGTGTTTGTTAGCCATCTGTATGTCTTCTTTGGAGAAATGTCTGTTTAGTTCTTTGGCCCACTTTTTGATTGGGTCATTTATTTTTCTAGAATTGAGCTGCAGGACTTGCTTGTATATTTTTGAGATTAGGTCTTTGTCAGTCACTTCATTTGCTATTATTTTCTCCCATTCTGAAGGCTGTCTTTTCACCTTGCTTATAGTTTCCTTTGTTGTGCAGAAGCTTTTAAGTTTAATTAGGTCCCATTTGCTTATTTTTGCTTTTATTTCCAATATTCTGGGAGGTGGGTCATAGAGGATCCTGCTGTGATGTATGTCAGAGAGTGTTTTGCCTATGTTCTCCTCTAGGAGTTTTATAGTTTCTGGTCCTACGTTTAGATCTTTAATCTATTTCGAGTTTATTTTTGTGTATGGTGTTAGAAAGTGTTCTAGTTTCATTCTTTTACAAGTGGTTGCCCACTTTTCCCAGCACCACTTGTTAAAGAGATTGTCTTTTCTCCATTGTATATTCTTGCCTCCTTTGTCAAAGATAAGGTGTCCATAGGTGCATGGATTTATCTCTGGGCTTTCTATTTTGTTTCATTGATCTATATTTCTGTGTTTGTGCCAGTACCATACTGTCTTGATGACTCTGGTTTTGTAGTAGAGCCTGAAGTCAGGCAGGTTGATTCCTCCAGTTCCATTTTTCTTTCTCAAGATTGCTTTGGCTCTTCGAGATTTTTTGTATTTCCATACAAATTGTGAAACTATTTGTTCTAGCTCTGTGAAAAATACCATTAGTAGCTTGATAGGGATTGCATTGAATCTATAGATTGCTTGGGTAGCAATGAGTATTTTCACTATATTTATTCTTCTGATCTATGAACATGGTATATTTCTCCATCTATTAGTGTCCTCTTTGATTTCTTTCACCAGTGTTTTATAGTTTTCTATATATAGGTCTTTAGTTTCTTTAGGTAGATATACCTAAAGAATATAGGAATAGATATATTCCTAAGTATTTTATTCTTTTCATTGCAATGGTGAGTGGAATTGTTTCCTTAATTTCTCTTTCTGTTTTCTCATTACTAGTGTATAGGAATGTAAGGGATTTCTGTGTGTTGATTTTATATCCTTCAACTTTACTATATTCATTGATTAGCTCTAGTAATTTTCTGGTGGAGTCTTTAGGGTTTTCTATGTAGAGGATCATGTCATCTGCAAACAGTGAGAGTTTTACTTCTTTTTTTCCAATTTGGATTCCTTTTATTTCTTTTTCTGCTCTGATTGCTGTGGCCAAAACTTCCAAAACTATGTTGAATAGTAGTGGTGAGAGTAGGCGCCCTTGTCTTGTTCCTGACTTTAGGGAAAATGCTTTCAGTTTTTCACCATTGAGGATAATGTTTGCTATGGGTTTGTTATATATAGCTTTTATTACGTTGAGGTATGTTCCTTCTATTCCTGCTTTTGGGGCAGTTTTTATCATAAATGGATGTTAAATTTTGTCAAAGGCTTTCTCTGCATCTATTGAGATAATCATATGGCTTTTATTTTTCAATTTGTTAATGTGGTGTATTACATAGATACTCCAGTACTTTGGCCACCTCATGTGAAGAGTTGACTCATTGGAAAAGACTGATGCTGGGAGGGATTGAGGGCAGGAGGAGAAGGGGACGACAGAGGATGAGATGGCTGCATGGCATGACCGACTCAATGGACATGAGTTTGGGTGAACTGCGGGGGTTGGTGATGGACAGGGAGGCCTGGCATGCTACAATTCATGGGGTCACAAAGAGTCGGACATGACTGAGTGACTGAACTGAACTGAACTGAGGGAAGATGTGGAGACTCTCTGGAAAAATACTCTTCACTGGAAGAGGCTCTAGATCCCAAGAAGGGAGAGAAAGAAACAGCCAGAACTAGAAAAGACTAATTTCATTTGAAACTAAAGCACCTTCAAAAAACAGGGACTTCAATGTTACACATCAAGTAAATATGAGACTCTCCCAGTCTCACTATTTTACAAGTCAAGCCAATGAGGACGGACTGTTTTCTGCCACATCAGTAAAGAAGGATGTCACAGTCATCAGCAATTGCAGCCTTCCTTCATGAACCTGTGATCCCTGAGGGAACACAAGAAGAAAAAGATTACCTGCCATCTAGCAGCTATCTGAGCACAGCCCCTATGGTGAGCCCTGAGGAAACTCAAGATGTGAAATCTTAGGATACTGGCCCTACATAGCTGATATGCATATCAAAGGAATAATCTTGGTAAACCCAGACTCTTGAATCGTCACAGGCATAGAAAATCACTAAATTCCTAAAGTGGCATACCCAATTTCTTTAATTAACAATAATCTTTTGACATTCAGACTACTTGCCCTTGGTTACAAAACTTCTATATAACCTGGCTGCCCCCTCCTCACCTTCTCAAAGAAGTTCTCTCCGAATTCCTTTAGATGCTGCCTCCCAGGCTTGAAGTCCTAAAAATCCCTGCTGAATAAAACACAACTTTGAACTTTTAGGTTGTCAGTATTTTTTTTTTAATCTTTTTTTTTTAATTTTATTTTATTTTTAAACTTTACATAATTGTATTAGTTTTGCCAAATATCAAAATGAATCCGCCACAGGTATACATGTGTTCCCCATCCTGAACCCTTCTCCCTCCTCCCTCCCCATACCATCCCTCTGGGTCATGCCAGTATTTTTAAGTCAACTCCCAGTACTATCTCTCTATTCCTTCTTATTCCAGCAGCACATCCTGAGAGACACACTCTCTGATGTTTATCACTGAAGCTTTCTGTTCTCCATTGTCTGTTCTTGGGAAGCCCAGTTGTGTTTTCACTTGGCTAGAGTCAGAAAATTATAGGAATGGGACAACAGAAGAGTTTTAAAGTCTCCAGCATCTCAGAGGTTGGATCCTCAAAGCTCCACATTAAATAAACTGTTCTATTGTCTTTCTGCTCTCCAAACAATTCACTTCCTTTGGGGTGCATAGATAAAAGAATGGAAAATTTTCAGCCAGTGTGGTGTCTTTGCAAGTATCCTTGGAGGGAGATGGATTCATTTCCTCCAAGGAGAAATTTTTCTTTCTTTGTTTTGACTTAAAATTACAAGGTGTCCCCCAGAGAAACTTTAATTTCTACAGGAACCAACTTTCTATAATGCTCTTCCCTTGATGAATCTTTGGAGATTTCATGGATTATTTGGTGTCCACAATATCATGGAGAAAAAATGTCCTTTCTGAAGAAAAACAAACTGGTTAATAGTTTTGGTTTTCTTGAAATAACTATCAAAATGAAGACTGAAAAATATCCCCTGGTATTTGCTTATGTCAGGAGACCTTTGTTGCTATTAGAGAGGTCTCCATTTATTATCTCTAAAGAGAGGGACAGAAATAACCCAGGTAAAGCGGGTTGAAAAATATTAAAGACGTATATGTGGCAAATATAAAATAACTATAAAGAGAAGGAAAGAGGAATGTATAGTCTAAAAGGAGTATAAAATATAGGAAAGATTAAAATTTTTAATAGAAGACACAGGAAGAGGTTTAATTTCATAAAGAATGATCATATTTAGTGTAGGCATTTGAACACACAGGGTATTCTAACTAATTTGCAAAATGCAGTATACACTCTAAGTCAATGACAATCATTATGTGCTGTATCTCCAACAGAGTACATGGGTCTCTAAATGAAGAATTTGATGTGGGGAAATGGGCTTATGGAACATAACTCCTGTTGGAAATAACTGCACAACATGACAGTTACGAGTTAAGTTGTTTTGTTGCTGCTTTTTGTTGTTGTTGATGTTGTTTTTTTGGCTGCACCTGATGGCATGTGGGATCTTAGTGGCCAGACCAGGGCTCAAAACTGCATCCCTTGCATTGGAAAGCAAAGTCTTAACCACTGGACCACCAAGAAGGTCCCCAGCAAGTTAAGTTTTAGTGGGGGCCAAATGAGAAGTGTATCCTGGGAAACAGAATTTCAGATAATCTGAGAAACTGTTCCAAAGAGGTGAGAGATGAGCTAGGATATAGAGGAGCTTTTGCAACAAAGACCAGGTAACCTGAAAGTCAAAAGATTATTGTTAATTAAAGAAGTCAGATACGTCAAGGTAAGGAATTTAGTGATTTTCCGTGTACGGGGAGATGCAAGGGTCTGGGCTCACTGAAATAATTTCTTTGATACTCTCTTTCATAGTTTCCATGGGTTGTTTTTAGGGGTGAGGGTGAGTAAGATAAACCTCTACTTAAAAGAGGGTCAATGGGTCAATCTATAGCCTCTGCTACTATAGGTGGCTTCAGGGCCACAGTTGATTCTCATTGTCTCCCTCATGCACTATCCATCCTAAACTCTTACCCCCAGATAATACTCTGCTAGATCAGATGGCTTAGTTGGTAGGGTGACCCTGAACCTCATCCCTGAGTGTTGTCAGCCCTGGTCATCATTTCTTTCTCATGTTGTATTTTACCATTTACTGTGAAAACTGGGAAAGGCAATTCCAAGAAATGCCCATTTTCCAATTTTTAAATCTTTTTCCTGGAGACATTTTTGGCTTCTCTGGTAGCTCACCTGGTAAAGAATCCACCTTCACTACAGGAGAACCTGGTTCAATTCCTGGGTCAGGAAGATCTGCTGGAGAAGACATAGGCTACCCACTCTAGTATTCTTGGCCTTCCTGGTGGCTCAGCTGGTAAAGAATCAGCCTGCAATGCAGAAGACCTGGGTTATTTTTATCACCCCAATAGGAAACTCTACCCATTCAGCAGTTAACTATTTTGCTCTCTCTACCAGGCCCTGGAGACCACCAATCTGCTTTCTTTCTCTATGGATTTACTTATTCTCAATATTTCAGATAAAAGGAGTCATACAATGTGAGACCTTTGTATCTGGCATCTTTCACTGAGCATGTTCATGAAATTAGTATTTCATTCCTTAGAAAAAATTTCTGGCTGTGTTCAGCTCAGTTCAGTTGCTCAGTTGTGTCCAACTCTTTGCGACCCCATGAACTGCAGCACACCAGGCCTCCTTGTCCATCACCAACTCCCAGAGTCCACCCAAACCCATGTCCATCGAGTTAGTGATGCCATCCAACCATCTCATCCTCTGTCGTCCCCTTCTCCTCCTGCCCTCTGGCTGTGTAATTGATATTTAATTGCTCCATTCTTTTTTATGACTGAATAATGTTCCACTGTATATGTATACCACAATTTGTGTATCCTTTCATCCAGTGATGAGCATTTAGGTTCCATGATTTTTAATTGGGAATAGTGCTGTACATATTGGATTGCATGCACATATTGGTTTGGCCAAAAAGTAACATCTTATGAAAAACTCAGACTTTTTTGCCAACCCAATATATTTGTTTGAGTGTTTTCAATGATTTAGGAGTAGAATTGCCGAGTCATATGGTAATTCTGTTTATCCCCAAAACATGCCCCAAAAAGCTTCCTAAAAGTCTGTCCTTGTCTCAGAATCAGCTTTTCAGGGAGCATGACCTGCACTAGTATGAACAGTCTCTGATGAAAACTTATTTGTGCTGCATGGGGTTCCATAGCTGGGAAAGGCTTTTCTTAAGAAGTGACAGCTAAACTGAGAACAAATTCAATGTTTTTTCCTTCTTTCTTTCATTCCTCCCTTCCTTTCTTCAGAGGGATGGCATAGATTTTTTACACAGTATGTACTTTCAAAACTTTTGCATTTGAACCCTGAACTTATTGATAAGACAAAAAATATAAGCAGGGTATTAAGGCTCAAATTATTAATATCACAGAAGCATTATAGTGAGAACTTGGATTGGAAACAATTTATTAGTAAAAACTATGGGAGTTTTTTTAAATAATAATTTTGATAGAAAACTTGACAAATGAGAGTGTATAGAGAGAATATTGGTTATTTGGAAAATTGGAAGCACTTCCCTAGTGGTTCAGTAGTAAAGAATCTGCCTGCAGTGCTCAAAAGGCAGATTCAACCCCTGGGTCAGGAGGATCCCCTGGAGAAGTCAGTGGCAACCCACTCCAGTTTTCCTGCCTGGGAAATCCCATGGACAGATGAGCCTGGTGGGCCAGAGTCCATGGGGTCACAGAAGAGTTGAACAAGACTTAGCAACTAAACAACAACATCATAATATTGATGGGTTACACAAATTCTTCCATTTACTTGAAAAAAGGAGTTTTAAGTCAGCTTGGGTTGCTGTAAAAAAAAAATATATATATATACCATAAGTGGGAGTGGGGTGGAGGTTGAAAACAAGAAAAATGTATTTCTCACAGTTCTACAGACTGGAACTCTGAGATCTAGGTACCAGCAAAACTGTGAACCTCAGATTGGGACTTGAACCCATTACAATCACTCACCTGGTGTCTGAACTTACCGAGGCTCAGATTCTTTGTGTCTCTCTGAACAGATGGAATTCAGCAAGAGGCAAAGTAGTAGGCATGAAGTTGATCTGTTAATATATTAGGACACTTGTGAAAGATGCAAGCAGGCCATGTGGAGGGGACTCCACCCCAAGGATTGGTGGTGGTGGTGGTTTAGTTGCCAAGTCGTGTCTGACCCTTGCGACCCCATGGACTGTAAACTGCCAGGCTCCTCTGTCCATGGGATTCTCCAGGCAAGAATACTGGAGTGGGTTGCCATTTCCTTCTCCAGAGGACCTTTCTGATCCAGGAATCGAACCCGTGTCTCCTTGCTCTTGCATTGCAGGCGAATTCTTTACCTCTGAGCCACTAGGAAAGCACTCCCAAGGATTAAATAGGCTATATTTTTATATTCAAAAGAGAGTGGGGGAGAAAGAAAAGACCTCTTTCTTCCTTGTTGTTCAAGTAGATGTTAAGCTTTTGATACCAGCTCCCCCTTCGTATGGGGCAGAAGAGTGTCCGACCCTATGAGGTCAAACTAGGACTGTCATAGCGCTTATTCACATCATCAGAAGATTGATAACATTTTTTTTCTTTCATTTAATGAGCTGGGGCATGTCTCATACTTTATACTTAAGCGAGCCTATTTCATTTCATGAGGTTTTGATAGCCTTCTTTTTTTTTTTAATTTTATTTAATTTTTAAACTTTACATAATTGTATTAGTCTTGCCAAATATCAAAATGAATCCACCACAGGTATACATGTGTTCCCCATCCTAAACCCTCCTCCCTCCTCCCTCCCCATACCATCCCTCTGGGTCGTCCCAGTGCACTAGCCCCAAGCATCCAGTATCGTGCATCGAATCTGGACTGGCATCTCGTTTCATACATGATATTTTACATGTTTCAATGCCATTCTCTCAAATCTTCCCACCCTCTCCCTCTCCCACAGAGTCCATAAGATTGTTCTATACATCACTGTCTCTTTTGCTGTCGTACACAGGGTTACTGTTACCATCTTTCTAAATTCCATATATATGCGTTAGTATACTGTATTGTGATAGCCTTCTTAAGCAATCATTAACTAACAAAGTTCACTAGGTTTCTTTCCCTCTGTATCTGTAATCCCCTACCAGGATTTCAGTAGCATACTGGGCACCTACTGATCTGGGGAGTTCCTCTTTCAGTATCCTATCATTTTGCCTTTTCATACCGTTCATGGGGTTCTCAAGGCAAGATTACTGAAGTGCTTTGCCATTCTCTTCTCCAGTGGACCACATTCTGTCAGATCTCTCCACCATGACCCGCCTGTCTTGGGTTGCCCCATGGGCATGGCTTAGTTTCACTGAGTTAGACAAGGCTGTGGTCCTAGTGTGATTAGATTAACTAGTTTTCTGTGAGTATGGTTTCAGTGTGTCTGCCCTCTGATGTCCTCTTGCAACACCTACCATCTTACTTGGGTTTCTCTTACCTTGGACATGGGGTATCTCTTCACGGCTTCTCCAGCAAAGCGCAGCCACTGTTCCTTACCTTGGACAAGGGGTATCTGCTCATCGCTGCCCTTCCTGACCTTCAACGTGGGATAGCTCCTATAGGCCCTCCTGTGCCGGCGCAGCCACTGCTCCTTGGACATAGGGTTGCTCCTCCCGGCCGCCGCCCCAACCTCAGACGCAGGGTAGCTCCTCCCAGCCATCACCCCTGACCTCGTACTTGGGTAGCTCCTCTCAGCTGTTCCTGCGCCGTCGCAGCCTGGCACTCTCAGCCGCTGCCCCGCGACCTCGGACATGGGGTAGCTCCTCTTGGCTGCCGCCCTTCGGGCATGGGGTCCTCCCGGCTTCTGCCCCTCACCTTGGACATGGGATAGCTCCTCTCGGCCACACTTAGTGCACCAATCGCAGCCGCCCGCGCTAAGCAAAAACAATACCCAGCTGTGGATGTGACTGGTGATAGAAGCAAGGTCCGATGCTGTAAAGAGCAATATTGCAGAGGAACCTGGAATGTCAGGTCCATGAATCAAGGCAAATTGGAAGTGGTCAAACAAGAGATGGCAAGAGTGAATGTCAACATTCTAGGAATGAGCAAACTAAAATGGACTGGAATGGGTGAATTTAACTCAGATGACCATTATATCTACTACTGAGGGCAGGAATCCCTCAGAAGAAATGGAGTAGCCATCATGGTCAATAAAAGAGTCCGGAATGCAGTACTTGGATGCAATCTCAAAAACAACAGAATGATCTCTGTTCATTTCCAAGGCAAACCATTCAATATCACAGTAATCGAAGTCTATGCCCCAACCAGTAATGCTGAAGAAGCTGAAGTTGAATGGTTCTAAGAAGACCTACAAGACCTTTTAGAACTAACACCCCAAAAAAGATGTCCTTTTCATTATAGGGGACTGGAATGCAAAAGTAGGAAGTCAAGAAACACCTGGAGTAACAGGCAAATTTGGCCTTGGAATATGGAATGAAGCAGGGCAGAGACTAATAGAGTTTTGCCAAGAAAATTCACTGGTCATAGCAAACACCCTCTTCCAACAACACACGAGAAGACTCGACACATGGACATCACCAGATGGTCAACACCAAAATCAGATTGATTATATTCTTTGCAGCCAAAGATGGAGAAGCTCTATACAGTCAACAAAAACAAGACCAGGAGCTGACAGTGGCTCAGACTATGAACTCCTTATTGCCAAATTCAGACTTAAATTGAAGAAAGTAGGGAAAACCACTAGACCATTCAGGTATGACCTAAATCAAATTCCTTATGATTATACAGTGGAAGAGAGAAATAGATTTAAGGGCCTAGGTCTGATAGATAGAGTGCCTGATGAACTATGGACGGAGGTTTGTGACATTGTACAGGAGACAGGGATCAAGACCCTCCACATGGAAAAGAAATGCAAAAAAGCAAAATGGCTATCTGGGGAGGCCTTACAAATAGCTGTGAAAAGAAGAGAAATGAAAAGCAAAGGAAAGATATAAGTATCTGAATGCAGAGTTCCAAAGAATAGCAAGGAGAGATAAGAAAGCCTTCCTCAGCGATCAATGCAAAGAAATAGAGGAAAACAACAGAATGGGAAAGACTAGGGATCTCTTCAAGAAAGTTAGAGATACCAGGGGAACACTTCATGCAAAGATGGGCTCGATAAAGGACAGAAATGGTATGGACCTAACAGAAGCAGAAGATATTAAGAAGAGGTGGCAAGAATACACAGAAGAACTATACAAAAAAGATCTTCACGACTCAGATAATCACGATGGTGTGATCACTCATCTAGAGCCAGACATCCTGGAATGTGAAGTCAAGTGGGCCTTAGAAAGCATCACTACAAACAAACCTAATAGAGCTGATGGAATTCCAGTTGAGCTACTTCAAATCCTAAAAGATGATGCTGTGAAAGTGCTGCACTCAATATGCCAGCAAATTTGGAAAACTCAGCAGTGGCCACAGGACTGGAAAAGGTCAGTTTTTATCCCAATCCCAAAGAAAGGCAATGCCAAAGAATGCTCAAACTACCACACAATTGCACTCATCTCACATGCTAGTAAAGTAATGCTCAAAATTCTCCAAGCCAGGCTTCAGCAATACGTGAACCATGAACTTCCTGATGTTCAAGCTGGTTTTAGAAAGGGCAGAGGAACCAGCGATCAAATTGCCAACATCTGCTGGATCATGGAAAAAGCAAGAGAATTCCAGAAAAACATCTATTTCTGTTTTATTGACTATGCCAAAGCCTTTGGCTGTGTGGATCACATTTTTATAAACTGGAAAATTCTGAAAGAGATGGGAATACCAGACCACCTGACCTGCCTCTTGAGAAATCTGTATACAGGTCAGGAAGCAACAGTTAGAACTGGACATGGAACAACAGACTGGTTCCAAATAGGAAAAGGCATACATCAAGGCTGTATATTGTCACCCTGCTTATTTAACTTATATGCAGAGTACATCATGAGAAACACGGGACTGGAAGAAACACAAGCTGGAATCAAGATTGACGGGAGAAATACCAATAACCTCAGATATGCAGATGACACCACCCTTATGGCAGAAAGTGAAGAGGAACTCAGAAGCCTCTTGATGAAAGTGAAGTGGAGAGTGAAGAAGTTGGCTTAAAGCTCAACATTCAGAAAACGAAGATCATGGCATCTGGTCCCATCACTTCATGGGAAATAGATGGGGAAACAGTGGAAGCAGTGTCAGACTTTATTTTTGGGGGCTCCAAAATCACTGCAGATGGTGATTGCAGCCATGAAATTAAAAGACGCTTACTCCTTGGAAGGAAAGTTATGACCAACCTAGATAGCATATTCAAAAGCAGAGACATTACTTTGCCAACAAAGGTCCGTCTAGTCAAGACTATGGTTTTTCCAGTGGTCATGTATGGATGTGAGAGTTGGACTGTGAAGAAGGCTGAGCACCGAAGAATTGATGCTTTTGAACTGTGGTGTTGGAGAAGACTCTTGAGAGTCCCTTGGACTGTAAGGAGATCCAACCAGTCCATTCTGAAGGAGATCAGCCCTGGGATTTCTTTGGAAGGAATGATGCTAAAGCTGAAACTCCAGTACTTTGGCCACCTCATGCGAAGAGTTGACTCTTTGAAAAAGATTCTGATGCTGGGAGGGATTGGGGGCAGGAGGAGAAGGGGACGACAGAGGATGAGATGGCTGGATGGCATCACTGACTCGATGTACGTGAGTCTCAGTGAACTCCGGGAGTTGGTGATGGACAGGGAGGCCTGGCGTGCTGCGTTTCACGGGGTTGCAAAGAGTCGGACATGACTGAGCAACTGAACTGAACTGAACCAGGATTTCAACAACTATCTATATGACTATCCTGTTTCATCTCTTTCACCAGGATCAAGTTATCTTCCGGTTTGCGGATTGTTTCCTTCTCATTGAGTCCTGACAGGGCAGAGGGCAGAAAGAAAAAGCAAGCTCTCTCGTGATTAGCAAGGGTAAGAATCACGTCGTAAAGGCTTCACCCTCGATAGAAATGAGAGCTTCTATCGAGGGTGTGAAGCACTGCTACAAAGATCAATAGACCATGTGTTTACAGAGAGAACTACTGGACTGGCCAAAAATATCGTTTGTGTTTTTCTGTAAGATATTATGTAAATAATACAATATATAATAAGTTGCTCACAGAATAGATTCATCTGTCTTCCCCAAAAAAGTCTCTGACATCAGTGGTCCATTCCTGGAAATTCATTCTTCCTCAAGGAAATCTATACTCTCATTTAAAAAAAAAAAAAAAAAAGAACAACAAATGAAGTTACATGAAAGACACAAAGGACTTTTCCGGCTCTAAGGTTTGTTGATTAAACCTGTTAGTCCAAACTTAGTTCCAAAATGTACCTCAAATATGGTTTCATTCACTTAACAATATTTGAGAGGCTCACCGTGGTACAGACTTGCTATGCAAGCCAAAGTTGGCCAAATATATATCTTGACTCCTAGGGAGCATATAGTCTAGACTTTAGAAAAGAGTAGGGAAGAGAGTGAGTCAGGGAGAAGCAGGACTAGAAGAAACCTAAACAGGAGGCTTGAGATAATTTATCAATATAATCGAAGGTATTTAGGCAAATTAGGTTAATTTTATTTCATCCCTGCAGACCATATACACTTCCTTTGATTCTGAGAGTTTTAGTTTATGCAGTCCAGGCCCCTTTAAGGAGGAGGTGAACATTGTCAGTCTTGCTTTCCTTAAGCCTTGTGCAACAATGTGTTTTGCCTGAGATCTGGCCTTTCTTTAGGAGCTAATGATTACACAGCATAATGTCTTACTCATGGAAATGCTTTTCTCAATGGCACCCCACTCCAGTACTCTTGCCTGGAAAATCCCATGGATGGAGGAGCCTGGAAGGATGCAGTCCATGGGGTCACTGAGGGTCGAACATGACTGAGCGACTTTACTTTCACTTTTCACTTTCATGCATTGGAGTAGGAAATGGCAATCCACTCAAGTGTTCTTGCCTGGAGAATCCCAGGAATGGGGAAGCCTGGTGGGCTGCCATCTATGGGGTCACACAGAGTCGGACACGACTGAAGTGACTTAGCAATAGGCTCTATGGTAATTGTTATAATTGTAACAAATCTTGCCTGGGAACCTGTGTCTCAAGACTTGTAGCCCAGATTACACAGCAACAGTATATCTTGCTCAGAGAGGTTGCCCAGAACCTGCTATCTCTGGCTAATCTTGTGCCCAAGTTATCTCAGGATGTATGCTTTGGGAAAAGGTCTGATGGAATTCTTTCCACCTTGAGGTATCATTTTTATTTATTCCCAGCAGCCAGTTGAAAATTATATAATGCCCCACTTAAACTAGTGATGCGGGCACTCTTGTGCCCCTTCCAGTGATTTTATCGGAAGCTTTCTCTATCACTGTTACTTTAATAAACTTTACTGCACAAAGCTCTGAGTGACTGGGACTGTGTCTTTTGGTCCTGGACTGAAATCATCTCTTCTGGGGCCACGAACCTGTTTGACACTGGTCTCAATGCTAAGCTATCAATTCTAAATTTCATATAGTAAATAAAACTTAAATTTTGAATGACATATATTAATTTTGAAGAGACAGTTTTCAGTGAACACAATGTCACGGCTTTATATAATTGGCATTATCTCATTTTTATTTTCTTAAATTAAAAAAATATGTATTTGTTTATTTATCTGACTACATCAGGTCATAGCTGTGACTAACAGGATGTTGCATTGTGGCCTGTGGGCTTCTCCCTAGGTGTGCCTTAGTTGTTCCACGGCATGTGGGATCTAGTTCCTTGACCAGGGATTGAACCCATGTCCCCTGCATTGGAAGGTAGATTCTTTTTTTTGTGTGTGTGTGTGGCAAAAACAAGTTTATTGAAGAAAGAGAAGTGGGCCAAGCCAAGAGAGGCACAGATACCAGAATGATGAGGTACAGGGGTTTTCAAGACAGGGCTTTTGCATATTCAACTTGGTGGGCATGGACTGACAGTTTTGATTGACAATTGGAAGTTACATAATTATAAGCTCCATTGCATATGTCTTCCCATAATTCATTCTGTTATAATAAGATGTGTGTATATATAGACTATTTATGAACCCTTAGTAGGCTTCCAGATGCCTAAGGTCATTTGAGGACACAGCAGCCTCTGTGGTTATTTTGCAACCTATCTGTGTGTTCTCCTGGGCCTCATCTGGGGTGAGGTTTAGAAATCAGCTTGGATCTTTTCAGCTGAAAGATTAGGTGTCGATTCTTTTCCATCTCTCATTGCTGATACCTAACTTTCTGTAATGTCTTTTTAAAATCTCTCTAACAATGGAACATTAAGACAGAGTTACAACAGCATATTACTTTAGAGATTGAAAATAGTAGTTAATAGTGGTTCTTTTTTTTTTAATAGAATAATCTATTTTTTTTAATAAATTTTATTTTATCTTTATTTTTATTTATTTATTTTTTCCCCCAGGGAACTTCAGTTTATTTTTTATTTTTTATTTTTTTTATTTATTTTTTTATTCTTCCAATTTTATTTTATTTATTTATTTTTTTTTATTCTTCCAATTTTATTTTATTTTTAAACTTTACATAATTGTATTAGTTTTGCCAAATATAAAAATTAATCTGCCACAGGTATACATGTGTTCCCCATCCCGAACCCTCCTCCCTCCTCCCTCCCCATACCATCCCTCTGGGCCGTCCCAGTGCACCAGCCCCAAGCATCCAGCATCATGCATCGAACCTGGACTGGCAACTCGTTTCCTACATGATATTTTACATGTTTCATTGCCATTCTCCCAAATCTTCCCACCCTCTCCCTCTCCCACAGAGTCCATAAGACTGGTCTATACATCAGTGTCTCTTTTGCTGTCTCGTACACCGGGTTATTGTTACCATCTTTCTAAATTCCATATATGTGCGTTAGTATACTGTATTTATGTTTTTCCTTCTGGCTTACTTCACTCTGTATAATAGGCTCCAGTTTCATCCACCTCATTAGAACTGATTCAAATGTATTCTTTTTAATGGCTGAGTAATACTCCATTGTGTATATGTACCACAGCTTTCTTATCCATTCATCTGCTGATGGACATCTAGGTTGCTTCCATGTCTTGGCTATTATAAACAGTGCTGCGATGAACATTGGGGTACACGTGTCTCTTTCCCTTCTGGTTTCCTCAGTGTGTATGCCCAGCAGTGGGGTTGCTGGATCATAAGGCAGTTCTATTTCCAGTTTTTTAAGGAATCTCCACACTGTTCTCCATAGTGGCTGTACTAGTTTGCATTCCCACCAACAGTGTAAGAGGGTTCCCTTTTCTCCACACCCTCTCCAGCATTTATTATTTGTAGACTTTTGGATCGCAGCCATTCTGACTGGTGTGAAATGGTACCTCATAGTGGTTTTGATTTGCATTTCTCTGATAATGAGTGATGTTGAGCATCTTTTCATGTGTTTGTTAGCCATCTGTATGTCTTTTTTGGAGAAATGTCTATTTAGTTCTTTGGCCCATTTTTTGATTGGATCGTTTATTTTTCTGGAGTTGAGCTGTAGGAGTTGCTTGTATATTTTTGAGATTAGTTGTTTGTCGGTTGCTTCATTTGCTATTATTTTCTCCCATTCTGAAGGCTGTCTTTTCACCTTGCTAATAGTTTCCTTTGATGTGCAGAAGCTTTTAAGGTTAATTAGGTCCCATTTGTTTATTTTTGCTTTTATTTCCAATATTCTGGGAGGTGGGTCATAGAGAATCCTGCTGTGATGTATGTCAGAGAGTGTTTTGCCTATGTTCTCCTCTAGGAGTTTTATAGTTTCTGGTCTTACGTTTAGATCTTTAATCCATTTTGAGTTTATTTTTGTGTATGGTGTTAGAAAGTGGTCCAGTTTCATTCTTTTACAAGTGGTTGACCAGATTTCCCAGCACCACTTGTTAAAGAGATTGTCTTTAATCCATTGTATATTCTTGCCTCCTTTGTCGAAGATAAGGTGTCCATATGTGCGTGGATTTATCTCTGGGCTTTCTATTTTATTCCATTGATCAATATTTCTGTCTTTGTGCCAGTACCATACTGTCTTGATAACTGTGGCTTTGTAGTAGAGCCTGAAGTCAGGTAGGTTGATTCCTCCAGTTCCATTCTTCTTTCTCAAGATCGCTTTGGCTATTCGAGGTTTTTTGTATTTCCATACAAATTGTGAAATTATTTGTTCTAGCTCTGCGAAGAATACTGTTGGTAGCTTGATAGGGATTGCGTTGAATCTATAAATTGCTTTGGGTAGTATACTCATTTTCACTATATTGATTCTTCCAATCCATGAACATGGTATATTTCTCCATCTATTAGTGTCCTGTTTGATTTCTTTCACCAGTGTTTTATAGTTTTCTATATATAGGTCTTTAGTTTCTTTAGGTAGATATATTCCTAAGTATTTTATTCTTTCCGTTGCAATGGTGAATGGAATTGTTTCCTTAATTTCTCTTTCTGTTTTCTCATTATTAGTGTATAGGAATGCCAGGGATTTCTGTGTGTTGATTTTGTATCCTGCAACTTTACTGTAGTCATTGATTATTTCTAGTAATTTTCTGGTGGAGTCTTTAGGGTTTTCTATGTAGAGGATCATGTCATCTGCAAATAGTGAGAGTTTTACTTCTTCTTTTCCAATTTGGATTCCTTTTATTTCTTTTTCTGCTCTGATTGCTGTGGCAAAAACTTCCAAAACTATGTTGAATAGTAATGGTGAAAGTGGGCACCCTTGTCTTGTTCCTGACTTTAGAGGAAATGCTTTCAATTTTTCACCATTGAGGATAATGTTTGCAGTGGGTTTGTCATATATAGCTTTTATTATGTTGAGGTATGTTCCTTCTATTCCTGCTTTCTGGAGAGTTTTTATCATAAATGGATGTTGAATTTTGTCAAAGGCTTTCTCTGCATCTATTGAGATAATCATATGGTTTTTATTTTTCAATTTGTTAATGTGGTGTATTACATTGATTGATTTGCGGATATTGAAGAATCCTTGCATCCCTGGGATAAAGCCCACTTGATCATGGTGTATGATCTTTTTAATGTGTTGTTGGATTCTGATTGCTAGAATTTTGTTAAGGATTTTTGCATCTATGTTCATCAGTGATATTGGCCTGTAGTTTTCTTTTTTTGTGGGATCTTTGTCAGGTTTTGGTATTAGGGTGATGGTGGCCTCATAGAATGAGTTTGGAAGTTTACCTTCCTCTGCAATTTTCTGGAAGAGTTTGAGCAGGATAGGTGTTAGCTCTTCTCTAAATTTTTGGTAGAATTCAGCTGTGAAGCCGTCTGGACCGGGGCTTTTGTTTGCTGGAAGATTTTTGATTACAGTTTCAATTTCCATGCTTGTGATGGGTCTGTTAAGATTTTCTATTTCTTCCTGGTCCAGTGTTGGAAAGTTGTACTTTTCTAAGAATTTGTCCATTTCTTCCACGTTGTCCATTTTATTGGCATATAATTGTTGATAGTAGTCTCTTATGATCCTTTGTATTTCTGTGTTGTCTGTTGTGATCTCTCCATTTTCGTTTCTAATTTTGTTGATTTGATTTTTCTCCCTTTGTTTCTTGATGAGTCTGGCTAATGGTTTGTCAATTTTATTTATCCTTTCAAAGAACCAGCTTTTGGTTTTGTTGATTTTTGCTATGGTCTCTTTTGTTTCTTTTGCATTTATTTCTGCTCTAATTTTTAAGATTTCTTTCCTTCTACTAACCCTGGGGTTCTTCATTTCTTCCTTTTCTAGTTGCTTTAGGTGTAGAGTTAGGTTATTTATTTGACTTTTTTCTTGTTTCTTGAGGTGTGCCTGTATTGCTATGAACTTTCCCCTTAGGACTGCTTTTACCGTGTCCCACAGGTTTTGGGTTGTTGTGTTTTCATTTTCATTCGTTTCTATGCAAATTTTGATTTCTTTTTTGATTTCTTCTGTGATTTGTTGGTTATTCAGCAGCGTGTTGTTCAGCCTCCATATGTTGGAATTTTTAATAGTTTTTCTCCTGTAATTGAGATCTAATCTTATTGCATTGTGGTCAGAAAAGATGCTTGGAATGATTTCTATTTTTTTGAATTTACCAAGGCTAGCTTTATGGCCCAGGATGTGATCTATCCTGGAGAAGGTTCCATGTGCGCTTGAGAAAAAGGTGAAATTCATTGTTTTGGGATGAAATGACCTATAGATATCAATTAGGTCTAACTGGTCTATTGTATCGTTTAAAGTTTGTGTTTCCTTGTTAATTTTCTGTTTAGTTGATCTATCCATAGGTGTAAGTGGGGTATTAAAGTCTCCCACTATTATTGTGTTATTGTTAATTTCTCCTTTCATACTTGTTAGCATTTGTCTTACGTACTGTGGTGCTCCTGTGTTGGGTGCATATGTATTTATAATTGTTATATCTTCTTCTTGGATTGATCCTTTGATCATTATGTAGTGACCTTCTTTGTCTCTTTTCACAGCCTTTGTTTTAAAGTCTATTTTATCTGATATGAGTATTGCTACTCCTGCTTTCTTTTGGTCCCTATTTGCATGGAAAATCTTTTTCCTGCCCTTCACTTTCAGTCTGTATGTGTCCCCTGTTTTGAGGTGGGTCTCTTGTAGACAACATATGTAGGGGTCTTGTTTTTGTATCCATTCAGCCAGTCTTTGTCTTTTGGTTGGGGCATTCAACCCATTTACATTTAAGGTAATTACTGATAAGTATGTTCCCGTTGCCATTTACTTTATTGTTTTGGGTTCGAGTTTATACACCATTTTTGTGTTTCCTGTCTAGAGAATATCCTTTAGTATTTGTTGGAGAGCTGGTTTGGTGGTGCAGAATTCTCTCAGCTTTTGCTTGTCTGAAAAGCTTTTGATTTCTCCTTCATACTTGAATGAGATCCTTGCTGGGTACAATAATCTGGGCTGTAGGTTATTTTCTTTCATCATTTTAAGTATGTCTTGCCATTCCCTCCTGGCTTGAAGAGTTTCTATTGAAAGATCAGCTGTTATCCTTATGGGAATTCCCTTGTGTGTTATTTGTTGTTTTTCCCTTGCTGCTTTTAATATTTGTTCTTTGTGTTTGATCTTTGTTAATTTGATTAATATGTGTCTTGGGGTGTTTCTCCTTGGGTTTATCCTGTTTGGTACTCTCTGGGTTTCTTGGACTTGGGTGATTATTTCCTTCCCCATTTTAGGGAAGTTTTCCACTATTATCTCCTCAAGTATTTTCTCATGGTCTTTCTTTTTGTCTTCTTCTTCTGGAACCCCTATGATTCGAATGTTGTAGCGTTTAATATTGTCCTGGAGGTCTCTGAGATTGTCCTCATTTCTTTTAATTCGTTTTTCTTTTATCCTCTCTGATTCATTTATTTCTACCATTCTATCTTCTAATTCACTAATCCTGTCTTCTGCCTCTGTTATTCTACTATTTGTTGCCTCCAGAGTGTTTTTAATTTCACTTATTGCATTATTCATTATATATTGACTCTTTTTTATTTCTTCTAGGTCCTTGTTAAACCTTTCTTGCATCTTCTCAATCCTTGTCTCCAGGCTATTTATCTGTGATTCCATTTTAGTTTCAAGATTTTGGATCAATTTCACTATCATTATTCGGAATTCTTTATCAGGTAGATTCCCTATCTCTTCCTCTTTTGTTTGGTTTCGTGGGCATTTATCCTGTTCCTTTATCTGCTGAGTATTCCTCTGTCTCTTCATCTTGTTTAAATTGCTGAGTTTGGGGTGTCCTTTCTGTATTCTGGCAGTTTGTGGAGTTCTCTTTATTATGGCGTTTCCTCACTGTGTGTGGGTTTGTACAGGTGGCTTGTCAAGGTTTCCTGGTTAGGGAAGCTTGTGTCGGTGTTCTGGTGGGTGGAGCTGTATTTCTTCTCTCTGGAGTGCAATGAAATGTCCAGTAATGAGTTATGAGATGTCTATAGTTTTGGGGTGACTTTGGGCAGCCTGTATCTTGAAGCTCAGGGCTGTGTTCCTTTGTTGCTGGAGAATTTGCTTGGTATGTCTTGCCCTGGAACTTATTGGCCCTTGTGTGGTGCTTGGTTTCAGTGTCGGTATGGAGGCATTTGATGAGCTCCTGTCAATGAATGTTCCTTGGAGTCAGGAGTTCCCTGGAGTCAGGGTTTGGACTTAAGTCTCCTGCTTCTGATTATCGGTCTTATTTTTACAGTAGTTTCAAAACTTCTCCTTCTATACAGCACCATTGATAAAACATCTACATTAAAGATGATAAGTTTCTCTACAGTGAGGGTCACTCAGAGAGGTTCACAGGGTTACATGGAGAAGAGAAGAGGGAGGAGGGAGTTAGAGGTGACCCAAATGAGATGAGGTGAATCAATAGTGGAGAGAGTGGGCTAGCCAGTAGTCACTTCCTTATGTGCACTCCGCAACTGGACCACTCAGAGATGTTCACGGGGTTATACAGAGAAGAGAAGAAGGAGGAAGGTAACAGAGGTGGCCAGAAGGATAAAAGGGGGGAATGAAAAGGAGGGAGACAGATCCAGCCAGTAATCAGTTCCCTAAGTGTTCTCCACCATCTGGAACACACAGAAATTCACAGAGTTGGGTAGAGTAGAGAGGGGTTAGGGAGGAGACACAGGCGACCTGGTGGAGAAAAAGGAGGGTCCAAAGGGAGAGAGAGCAGTCAAGCCAGTAATCTCACTCCCTAGTGAAAAATGGGTCCTGAAGATTGGGTCCTTAAAGGTACAAAATTGGTAACAAATACATAAAAGCAAAAATTAAAAATCTAGAGTAGAGTTTGGAATTTCAAAAATACGATGTTAAAGAAAAGAAGAAGGAAAAGAAAGAGAGAAAAAATGAACAAACAAAAACAAACAAGGTCGCGAAAATTATAAAGAAAGTACAGGTACAAAATTGATAACTAATACCAGAAAGCAAAAATTAAAAATCTAGAGTAGAGTTTGGAATTTCAAAAATACAATGTTAAAAAAAAAAAAAAAGAAGAAGAAAAATAAAGAGAGAAAACAAACAAACAAATACGAACAATGTCACAAAAATTATAAAGAAAATACAGGTACAAAATTGATATCAAATACCAAAAAGCATAAATTAAAAATCTAGAGTAAAGTTTGGAATTTCAGATATACAATGTTATATAAAAGAAGAAGAGAAAGAAACAGAGAAGAAGAAAAAAAAAGAAAAAAAAAAAAGTCACAGAAATTATATAAAAAAAAACTATAGGTACAAAATTGATAACATATACCAAAAAGCGAAAATTAAAAATCTAGAGTAGAGTTTGGAATTTCAAAAATACAATGTTAAAGAAAAGAAGAAAAAAACAAAAAACAAAAAACAAAAAAAAAAGGTCAAAAAATTATAAAATATATATATATGAAGTTTGCTGAAGAAGAAAAAAATAGGGTCTTTTTTTTTTTTTTTTGCAAAGTAATAGGTTATAAAAGTGAAAATTAAAGGAACAATAGAGGACTTAAATTTTTTTTTTTTTTTAGTTAAAAAAAAAAAAAAGAAAGAATGATCGTAAAAATAATAAAAATATATCTAGGACTTTTTTGTTTTTTTTTTGTGGGTGTTGTGGGTTCAGTTCATTTTTGGCTAGTTCCTTGGTCAGATTTATATTTCTCAAGATCTATAGGCCCCTTCCTATGTAGTCCGTAGTAACCACAGGGTTTTGATCTATTGCCTGTAGCTTCCAAGGCGTTTCCCTCTGTTATATCTTCTTCCGTTTGCTAGTCTCTTCAGTATCTGGTTTCCGCCCTGACTCAAAGGGCACGGTGGAGGACACTTTTTTTTTTTTTTTTTTTTAGGCTTACTTGTTCAGTCGCGCTGTGGGGATGGAGGGAGGGATGCTGCAAACAAATAACACTGGCGTGGGCTCGCAGTGCCTCAGCCACCCTGGGTCTGCCCCCGCTCACGGCGCGTGTAGCCTCCCTGTCCACACTGCTCGGACTCTAGGTTGTTCCGCCGGGAACAATCCGAGGCTGGCCCTGGGCTGCATGCACCTCCCAGGTCCAAGCCGCTCAGGTTCAGGCACTCGGGTAGTCCTCAGAGGCGCAGACTCAGTTGGGCCTGCGTTTTGTGCTCTTCCCAGGTCCGAGCGCCAATTTGCTCTTCCCAGGCGAGCGCCAATGCTGCGACTTATCGCCTCCCCGCCACTCGGTTATCTGGATGTAAAACCGGCGCACCTTCTCAGGCAGATGTTGACCGTCCAGACCCCCAAGAAGTTTTAGTTAGCAAAGAAGCCTGCTTACAATTTTATAGATAATGTCTCTCTGGGGCTGCGATTGCCCCCTTCCGGCTCTGGCTGCCTGTCACCGGAGGGGGAAGGTCTGCAGCCGGCTATCTCTGTTCAGTCCTTTGTTCCGTGGGCGGGCCTGGCGGTCTTAGGTTAGGGCTGGCTTTTCGCGTGGTAGGTATCCCACAGTCTGGTTTGCTAGCCCAAATTATTTCGCTCAGATAGCGCTCAGGGTATTCAGGCCAGATTCTTACTCTCAGCGATGCAGCCCACGCCACGCCTCCCTGCCCAGCCCCGGTTTGCTAATGGCGGATGCAGGCGTCTGCGCTGCTTCTCTGCTGGGGGAGTTACCGTAGGGCTCGCAATCTGCGAGTTTTAAATTGTTTATTTATTTTTTCTCCCTGTTATGTTGCCCTCTGTGCTTCCAAAGCTCGGCACAGATTCGGCAGTGAGAAGGTTTCCTGATGTTTGGAAACTTCTCTCTTTTTAAGATTCCCTTCCCGGGACGGAACTCCGTCCCTCCCTCTTTTGTCTCTTTTTTTTGTTTGTTTTTAATATTTTTTCCTACCTCCTTTCGAAGAGTTGGGTTGCTTTTCTGGGTGCCTGATGTCCTCTGCCGGCATTCAGAAGTTGTTTTGTGGAATTTACTCGACGTTTAAATGCTCTTTTGATGAATTTGTGGGGGAGAAAGTGTTCTCCCCGTCCTACTCCTCCGCCATCTTGGCTCCTCCCCTCTGGAAGGTAGACTCTTAACCACTGGACCACCAGGGAAGTCCTATCTCTTTTTTATTTCAATTGATGCATAATATAATAACATAATAAGATGCAAAAATCTTAAACACATGAAGAGCTTTTACTAATATATATCTTCATAGCTACTCACCTGATGAAGATATAAAACACTTCCATCACCCAAAATGTGTCTTTGTGACCTTTCTCAGTCAACATTTCCCACATTCAAAATACCCACTATACTGATTCCTATGTCCATCAATGAGTTTGACTGCTCCTAGATTTCATAAAAATGGCATCATATAATGTATACACTTTCATGACAATCTAACTTATGTCTGAAGTTTGTCAATGTTGTTGTGCATAGGAGTATTTGTTCTTTTCATATTAATGTGGAATTTTCTGTATTTTGGTGTGCCATATTTTGTTTATCCAATCTAGCACTGATGGGCATTTGAATTATTTCCATTGTGGTGCTATCTTTCAAATTGCTGCTGTAAACATTTTCAGACATGTTCTGTGAATATAAGCACTCATTTCAGTCAGGTATATACCTAAGAGCAGGAGAGCTATGATGTACAGTAGGAGTATAATTAGATTTAGTGCATGTGCATGTTTCTAAAGTAATGGAATCCATTTATGCTCCAGTATAAATATCCTAGTACACTAGTAGTATATGAAAGTCCCCATTGCTCCATGTCTTTGCCAGCCCATGGTATTTTTAATCTTTTGAACTTTAGCCATTCTGGTGGGTGAATTGATGATTTTTTTGCAGGAGGGAGAGGGGCACATAGTGTGCCATGCGGGACCCCATTTCCTCAACCAGGAATCCAATTCAAGGCCCGTGCAGTGGAAATAAAGAGCCTTAACCACTGCACAACTAGGGAAGTCCCAGTGATTATCTTGATATGCCTAATGGTATATGAAAGAGACCAAGGATGAACACCTTTGCATGAAATGTTCCCTTGGTATCTCTAATTTTCTTGAAGAGATCTCTAGTCTTTCCCATTCTATTGTTTTCCTCTATTTCTTTGCACTGATCACTGAGGAAGGCTTTTTTATCTCTCCTTGCTATTCTTTGGAACTCTGCATTCAAATGGGTATATCTTTCCTTTTCAGGAAATGCCTCCTCAGACAGCCATTTTGCTTTTTTGCATTTCTTTTTCTTGGGGACAGTCTTGCTCCCTGTCTCTTGTACAATGTCATGAACCTCCATCCATAGTTCATCAGGCACTCTGTCTATCAGATCTAATCCCTTGAATCTATTTCTCACTTCCACTGTATAATCCTAAGGGATTTGATTTAGGTCATACCTGAATGGTCTAGTGGTTTTCCCTAACTTCTTCAATTTAAGTCTGAAACTAAACAAAAACTATAAAAAAAAAAAAAGACCTTCATCACCCAGATAATCACGATGGTATAATCACTCACCTAGAGCCTGACATCCTGGAATGTGAAGTCAAGTGGGCCTTAGGAAGCATCACTATGAACAAAATTAGTGGAGGTGATGGAATTCCAGCTGAGCTATTTCAAATCCTAAAAGATGATGCCATGAAAGTGCTGCACTCATTATGCCAGCAAATTTGGAAAACCCAGCAGTGGCCACAGGACTAGAAAAGGTCAGTTTTCATTACAATCCCAAACAAAGGCAATGCCAAAGAATGCTCAAACTACTGCACAATGGCACTCATCTCACACACACACTAGCAAAGTAATGCTCAAAATTCCCCAAGCCAGGCTTCAACAGTAGGGAACCGTGAACTTCCAGATGTTTAAGCTGGTTTTAGAAAAGGCAGAGGAACCAGAGATCAGTTTGCCAACATCTGTTGGATTATGGAAAAAGCGAGAGAGTTCCACAAAAACTTCTGCTTTATTGACTATACCAAAGCCTTTGACTGTGTGGATCACCACAAACTATGGAACATTCTTAAAAAGATGGGAATACCAGACCACCTGGCCTGCCTCCTGAGAAATCTGTATACAAGTCAGGAAGCAAGAGTTAGAGCTGGACATGGAACAACAGACTGGTTCCAAGTAGGGAAAGGTACATCAAGGCTGTACATTGTCACCGTGCTTATTTAACTTATATGCAAAGTACATCATGAGAAGCACTGGGCTGGATGAAGCACAAGCTGGAATCAAGATTGCCAGGAGAAATATCAATAACCTCAGATATGCAGATGACACCATCCTTATGGCAGAAAGTGAAGAAGAACTAAAGAGCCTCTGATGAAAGTGAAAGAGGAGAGTGAAAAAGTTGGCTTAAAGCTCAACATTCAGAAAACGGAGATCATGGCATCTGGTCCCATCACTTCATGGGAAATAGATGGGGAAACAGTGGAAACAGTGACAGACTTTATTTTCTTGGGCTCCAAAATCACTGAAGATGGTGACTGCAGTCATGAAATTAAAAGACGCTTACTCCTTGGAAGAAAAGTTATGACCAACCTAGATAGCATATTCAAAAGCAGAGACAGTACTTTGCCAAAAAAGGTCCATCTAGTCAAGGCTACGGTTTTTCCAGTAGTCATGTATGGACGTGAGAGCTGGACTATAAAGAAAGCTGAGAGCTGATGAATTGATGCTTTTGAACTGTGGTGTTGGAGAAGACTCTTGAGAGTCCCTTGGACTGCAAGGAGATCCAACCAGTCCATCCTAAAGGAAGTCAGTCCTGAATATTCATTGGAAGGACTGAAGCTGAAACTCCAATACTTTGGCCACCTGATGGGAAGACCTGACTCATTTGAAAAAACCCTGATGCTGGGAAAGATTGACAGAGGGAGAAGGGATCAACAGAGGATGAGATGGTTGAATGGCATCACCGATTCAATGGACATGAGTTTGAGTAAACTCCAGGAGTTGGTGATGAACAGGGAGGCCTGGCGTGCTGCAGCCCACGGGGTCACAAAGAGTTGAACACAACTGAACAACTGAACTGAACTGAAGGATGAACATTTCTGCACAGGAAAGAGATCATAAATTTCACTAAAGGAAGTTCTTGAGAATCAGTTACTTCTGTTTCATTTTTTACTACTTATTTTTTATCTTATTTTTAATTATACTGGGTATTCATTGTTACAGGCTGGCTTTCTCTAGTTGTAGCTGGCAGGGGCTGCTTTCCAGCTGTCATTGGATGGCTTCCCATTTCAATGGCTTCTTTTGTTATGGAGCACAGACTCGAGGTGCACTGACGTCATTGGTTGTAGCACAGGGCCTCAGTCACTGCGGCTCATGAGCTCTAAATCATGGCCTCAGTAGTTGTGGTGCTCAAGCTCCTCAGTATGTGGAATCTTCTTGGACCAGGGATCAAACACACATTCCCTGCGTTGGCAGGTGGATTCTTATCCACTAAGCCATCAGAGAAGTCCAAGAATCAGTTGCTTTAGGAAGTGAAAACTTAGAAGAAGCTCAAGCTATGGTATTTCAGAAAAAGAGTGACAAAGCATACACTCAATGAAGTTGAAGATTAGGTATTTCTGATTGCCAGTGTATTTATATAGGTTATTACAGTGATTCTCCCATCCCAACATCCACGTCTCCTCATAAGGACAAGAAAAACATGCTGGCAAGTTTCCTCAGGGCCCCATTCATATCCCTGTCCGTCAAGCTGTAGATGAAGGGTTCAGCATAGGAATGACCACAATGTACCTTACTGAGACAATTGCCTGCTTTGAGGAGGAGGGGGAGAAGGCAGAACTGAGATATACTCCTAATCCTGTCCCATGGAATAAGCAAATGACTGTTAGGTGAGACCCACAGTACACAGAAAGCTTTGTAGTTCCCCTCCACCAAAGAGATGTTCAATATGGAGGAAATAATCCTAGAGTAAGAGAAAAGGATCCCAGAAAGTGGAGGAATTCCCAGCAATCCAGTCACAGAATACAGCATGATGTAATTGCTGAGAGCATCCAAACAGGCAGACTTGAGCACCACAGCAAATTCACAGAAGTTCAGAATTTCCATGTGTGTGGAGAATGAGAGATGTAATACCATCAGACTGTGCAAGAGGCTGACTAGGACACTGAGAAACCTAGAGACTAGAGCCAGCAGGGCACACAGGTGGGGACTCATGGTGACTGTGTAGTTCAAGGGGTGGCATATGGCCACATAGTGGTCATCGGCCATCACAGGCGGGAGGAAGTTGTCCAAATACCCCAATACCAAGAAAAAATACATCTGGATGATACAACCTTCATAGGTGATAACTTTGCTCTGTGTCTGGATATTTGCTAGCATTTTTGGAACTACAGTGGAATTGAAACAAATATCAGAAAGAGACAGGTGGGAGATGAAAAAGTACATTGGGGGTGGAGGTGGGGGTCAGAGCTGACAGTGAGGATGATGAGGTTCCCGAGCACCAGGACCAGGTACATGGACAGGAAAAGCATGAAGAGGAAGGGCTGCTGGTCTGGATCTTCTGAGAGTCCTGAGAAGAGGAATTTTGAGACAACTTTTTGGTTTTCTGCATCCATGTAGCTGATAACTGTGCCAGGTAACTGACAAAGCAAAGCTAATTCAAACAAACAGGAGTCCCCAAATATAAAGAAACTTTATCCTATTAATGAACACCCCCAGAAAAATGGACATGAGTTTGAGCAAATTCTGGGAGATAGTGAAGGCTAGGGAAGCCTGGTGTGCTGACGTCCATGAGGTTGCAAGGAGACACGACTGAGTGACTGAACAATCAGAAAAACGAGGAAAAAACCACACACATTTTGACTAACAATCGAATATTCCTTCCCTGAGAGCATAATAAACACCATTATCTTGTACAGATATTATTTTAGGGAAAATTTCTTCCTTTCTTCTAACTTTTTCACAAATGAGTGACTGCCTTCAAGACCATCAACTTTTGTGGTGTCCAGCTCAGCTTCAGCCTATTTCAGGTGTAGCATGTCAATGGCTCGAACGTTCTTCCTTCTTTGGGGTGGAGTTTTGCCTCTTGGATAATTCTGCTTTTTCCAAAATTTCTGTAGTAGTCGAGCAGCTCCATATGTGTTTGTGGTGCACTTACTTTGCTCTGTGGCCCTACCCCCTGACAACAACGAATTTGATCAGAAAGTGGTGTCTGGCCGAATCTGGCCATCTCAAAGATTGCCAGGTTTGTCAATATGGGAGAATCTAATTTTAAGCGCTCCCGGAATCTGAGAACAGGCAGGCAGAAAAGTTTTTGAGTCGCATCGTCTTGGGTGGGTAACCATCGCCAGCCTCTCCTTTCTGCCCTCCAAACCCAGAACTGTTACTCGTCCCAAAACTCGCCTCCAAAACTATATCCTGTTATGGGCCCCGCCTTCTGCTCGCAGCTCCGCCCATAGACTTAGTTCTGGCCTCAGCCGCTTCCGCTGGGCCTATTTCTGCCTTCAGTCCGCGTTCTGAGCTGACCTAGGGGTCTCGCTCCAACGCGACGAAAACTACCGTATCGCCAAGGGAACTTGCCAATCAATCGAACTTGAATGGCAGCCAGCGTCCTGGAACCCCGCCCCTCTACAGCCGTGGCACTAAGCGGAAGTGGCGTCACAGGCTCGCGACAGCATTTTGGTCAGGCTGGTCTACGCCTGGTGGAAAGAGGTAGGCTAGTCGTCCCGTGTTTCACATTGTTGTGGGTGAGTCTTGCGTGGAGGCAGGGTTCTGGGCTGCACCGAGGTCGTTATACAGCACGTTGGGCCTGGCTTCCGGGGGGACTCCTGAGAGAGGCCTGGCCCCTCCTTTCGCGTCCGTAGGATCAGAGTCACCGTCGGGTGGTAAGTGCTGTGACGGCGCGTCTGCGGGGTGTAGACGTTGACTGTGCTTTTCTATTTGAAAGCCTCCAGTGAGTTCTTTATGACTTTCGTCCACGAGGAAAAGAATTTCCGCTGTTCCAGTGTGCGTTGCTCTGTCCCCCACGTCCTCCGGGTGTTACCAACCTGGCTACCCTGTCCTGTTGGTCAGAGTATTGGGGAGAGTTGGTTTAAACGCCTGCTTCTTTTGTATGAAAAATAACGTTTCACCAAACAATTTGGCTTTCTCTTTGCGCGTTGCTTTTGAATATTTCATAGAGGTACAGATTCCTCGGATATCAAGGCTGCGCATATTACTCTGTTTATATGTATGTAGATTACAGAACTTGTTTTAAAAACGCACACATACACACAGCGAGAGCAGTTAAGTCATCTGAAATACCTAGGGTCGTAAGATCCCACAGTCAAACACGGGTCTCCAGGAGATACGATGGAGGCTTTTTGATACAAGTTCAAGAATGAGAAACCATAGATAACTTGTTTGGATTAGATGTGTATTTCCCCACATTATGTGATTGTGTAACGCCTAGAACCTCAATAAAATGTGACCTTCCAGTACAGTGAATGTTCGTTGTCGTAGATTCATTTAGTTTTAGAATTTTCCATGCTTGTTCTCTCCTCGATTTACGAATACACCGTGG
This sequence comes from Bos grunniens, assembly GCF_055505025.1. NCBI lineage: Eukaryota > Metazoa > Chordata > Mammalia > Artiodactyla > Bovidae > Bos > Bos grunniens. The sequence goes on from NC_141171.1 coordinate 14,385,314, forward strand.
TGAGCTGTTTGACAATAAGTTGAAAATAAATCGCATACATGATGACTTGCCTTTTAAATACTTGGTAATACTTCTTCTAAAGATATGGGCATTATCCTACTAAATATCTGAATTCCATTATTTCACATAAGAAAGATAAAAATAATAATATTTTGAAGTATCTACTATAATAAGTTAGCCTCTCCACGTGGTTCCAAAATGTGTTTTTGGTACTTTGGGGATCTAGAACCCAATCAGGGCTTATATGTGACAACTGTTAATGCCTTTTTGTCTTTTTTTAACCGAGATCACTTCCCGTTGTTTGTCTATTAAGTTCATTATATTGACACTTTGAGGAGTCACACATTGTTTAAAAAGTCACAGTTTTATATTTGTGCTTTTATATTCACAGTATGTTTAAGTTTTCCTTCATATCGTGTAGTTTCTGTCAGTTGGTAATTGGTTGAGAGCCATGGTTGGCAAACTTATTGTCTGAAAAGGTCCAGATAGTTAGTGCTTGATGTGTCACGAGCAATAAGGTAGGGAATTACTCAACTCTGCCTTAGTAGTAGAATAATACTGTCGACTTAGGGAAACAAATGGGCATATCTGTGATCCAAAGAACTTTATTTACAAAAACACACCCTATGACCAAAATGTGCCAACTCCTGGTATATTCTACTGGTTATTTCTTACGCATATTTTGAAGGTGATGTTGTGTACATCAAGTTGGATTCCATCAGGAGATGTAAATTTAGGATATCCCTTGGTTGTGTTGCTCAGTAGGACTATTTACTTAAGCTAGGAATCATCAGAGTTTTCTATTTTAAAAGCAGACTTTCCTATAAAGTCCTATGTGCGGTGATATTCTGATCCTCAGAATAACTTGTTTCCCAGCACCTTCCTATAATTTCTTTTAGCATCTGTTATTGTGTGAATAAACTTCTCTGTATATTGTTTCATCTTTTGGGGGTGTACTTTGAGGGTCAGCTTCTAGATTGTTTTTCTAGGTCATCAAACAAATATATATTTACTTCAGTGGATATTAAATTCTCTTAGATCTTGTGCCATTTTGTAGTTTCTGATCAACTTTTAAAAGGCATGTCTAAAACTGATTATGAAAAAATGCAAGGAACAGATTTTAGTTTTGACATCAGGACGCTTGTTTTTAAGAAGAATGTCCCAAAAGAATTTTTTCATCTTCAATGAAAAATACATAGTTTTTCAGAACTATAGCATTTTGATTTATATGTTTTTGTTCCAGGACATTTCATGTGAGTCTTACTTTATTTTTATGTTGCAGTCCTGTTTTTTATATTCCCTCAATTGTGTGTACTGTACTAGAACATTTTGTGAAAAGTGGCAAATTGTCTGGCAGTCCACAAGTGATTGTGGAATAACTTTAATGAGTTAGGCTCTGTGCCAGGGACAGAGAAACAATGGTGGTATGTATACCTGTGGCTGATTCATGTTGATGCATGGTAGAAACTAACATAATATTGTAAAGCAATTATCCACCAATTGAAAATAAAAAATAATAAGTCTGTTGTTGTTCAGTTGCTCAGTCGTGTCCAACTCTTTGCAACCCCATGGGCTACAGCATGCTAGGCTGCCCTGTCCTTCACCATCTCCTGGAGCTTGTTCAAACTCATGTCCCTTGAGTCAGTAATGCCATCCAGCCATCTCATCCTCTGTTATCTGCTTCTCCTCCTGCCTTCTATCTTTCCCAGCATCACGGTCTTTTTCAATGAGTCGGCTGTTCACATCAGGTGGCGAAAGTATTGCAGCTTCAGCTTCAGCATCAGTCCTTCCAGTGAATATTCGGGACTGATTTCCTTTAGGATTGACTAGTTTGATCTTTCAGTCCAGGGGACTCTCAAGAGTCCTTCTCCAGCACACAGTTGTAAAACAAATTCTTTGGCACTCAGTCTTCTCTATGGTCCAACTCTCACATCCATACATGACTACTGGAAAAACCATAGCTTTGACTATACAAACTTTTGTCAATAATGTCTCTGCTTTTTAATATGGTGTCTAAGTTTCTCATAGCTTTTCTTCCAATGACCAAGACTTATCTTGCGGGTGCAGTCACCATGTGCAGTGATTTTGGAGCCCAAGAAAATTAATCTGCCACTGTTTGCATTGTTTCCCCATCTATTTGCCGTGAAGTGATGGGACCAGATACCATGATCTTCAGTTTTTGAATATTGAGTTTTAATCCAGCTTTTTCATGCTCCTCTTTCACCTTCATCAAGAGGCTCTTTAGTACATCTTTGCTTTCTGCCCTAAGGGTGGTATCATCTGCATATCTGAGGTTATTGACATTTCTCCCAGCAGTCTTGATTCCAGCTTGTGCTTCATCCAGCCCAGCATTTCGCATCATGTACTCTGCATATAAGTGAAATAAGCAGGTGACAATATACAGCCTTGATGTACTCCTTTCCCAATTTTGAACCAATCTGATTTTCCATGTCCAGTTCTCACTGTTGCTTTTTGACCTGCATACAAGTTTCTCAGGAGGCAGGTAAGGTGGTCTGTTTTTTTTTTTAATCTTTTTAAGAATTTTCCAGTTTGTTGTGATCAACAAAGTCAAAGGCTTTAGTGTAGTCAGTAAAATAGAAGTAGGTGTTTTTCTGGAATTCCCTTGCTTTTTCTATGATCCAATGGATGTTGACAATTTGATTTCTGGTTCCTCTGCCTCTTCTAAATCCAACTTGTACATATGAAAGTTCTCAGTTCACATACTGTTGAAGTCTAGCTTGAAGGATTATGAGCATTATCATGTTGGCATGTGAAATGAGTGCAATTGTGTGGCAATTTGAATATTCTTTGGCATTACCCTTCTTTGGGGTTGAAATGAAAACTGATCTTTGCAGTCCTGTGGCCAATTAAAAATAAAAAATAAGAAATTTAAGACAAAACAACAAAAAAAATTCATATAGCAATTGTCTTATCTGGGAATTCATTTTTTAAATGAAAACCAGGCATTGTGTGACATGGACAAAGAGTGTCTTACTATGAGATGGTAATATATATTGGAAGGGGTTGATATTTAACTTATGAAGCAAAACATGGGTTGTTGTTGTTTAGCCCCTCAGTCATGCCTAACTTTTTGAGATCTCATTGACTGCAGCATGTCAGGCTTCCCTGTCCTTCACCATCTCCTGGAGCTTGCTCAAACTCATGTCCTTTGAGTTGGTAATGCCATACAACCATTTTCTCCTCTTTCATCCCCTTATCCTCCTGACTTCAGTCTTTCCCAGCATCGGGGTCTTTTCTAATGAATCAGCTCTTCACAACAGATGACCAAAGTATTGGAGCTTCAGCATTAGCATCATTAGAGCTTGCAGTGAATATTCAGTGTTGATTTCCTTTAGGATGGACTGGTTTGACCTCCTTGCTGTCCAAGGGACTCTCTAAGAGTTTTCTTCAACACCACAGTTCAAAAGCATGAGTGTTTTGGCGCTCAGCCATCTTTATGGTCCAACTCTCACATCCATACATGGCTACTGGAAAAACCGTACCTTCGACTATACAGACCTTTGTTGGCAAAGTAATGTCTCTGCTTTTTAATATGCTGTCTAGGTTTGTTATAGCTTTTTTTCCAAGCAGCAAGCTCTTTTAATTTCATGTCTGCAGTCACCATGTGCAGTGATTTTGGAACCCAAGAAAATAAAATCTGTCACTGTTTCAATTGTTCCCTCATCAGTTTGCAATAAAGTAATAGGACCAGATGCCATGATTTTTGTTTTCTGAGTGTTGAGTTTTAAGCCAGTTTTTTCACTCTCCTCTTTCACTTTCAACAAGAGGCTCTTTAGTTTCTCTTTGCTTTCTGCCATAAGGGTGGAATCATCTGCATATCTGAGGTTATTGATATTTCTCCCGGCAGTCTTGATTCCAGTTTGTGCTTCATCCATCCTGACGTTTCACATGATGTACTCTTCACATAAGTTAAATAAACAGGGTTACAATATACAGCCTTGACGTACTCCTTTCCCAGTTTTGAAATGGTCCTTTGTTCTATGTCCAGTTCTAACTGTTGCTTTTGACCTATATACAGGTTTCTCAGGAGGCAGGTAAGGTGGTCTGGTATTCCCATATCTTTAAGAATTTTCCACAGTTTGTTTTGATACAAACAGTCAAAAGCTTTAGTTTAGTCAGTGAAGCAGTAGTAGATGTTTTTCTGAAATTCTCATGCTTTATCTGTGATCCAGTGATGTTAGCAGTATCTATTTAGGTCACTGAGCAATAGTAAGGATTCATGGAATGGGTAAAAATTGTCAGATGACGGGAACTTCATGAGTAACATACAGTGTAGTTGAAAGCGCAGTGTATGTTTTACTGAAGAAAGAGTTTGCAGAAGCAGAACAGATAGTAATGAGATTTAAAGCGGAAAAAAAGGACAGGACCCAGGAAGGAGGTGCTCTGGGCATATTCTTAAGTCCATGTCAATTTTAGAAACATTGAGTCTATGTACATCTTAAGTATAACTGACTAACTGCTACTTTGGAAAAAGACTTCAGGGAAGATGAGACCGAAGGCATTGAGTCAAGCTAGACTCTTATGCTGATTAAGTTTTAAAAGACATTCATGTTTATAGCGGTGTCATAATTATTATAGAAAATTAAGTAAATGATTTGAGAGTTTTGTAGAAGGTAAAAATGAAGGAATCCAGTGATTACCTATTTCCATTTACTAGATGAAATGCCCTACTTAAAAAATGCTTGATTAGCACTCAGTGAAAAAAATCAAATCCAGGGCTATCTTAAGGAGCCTTTGGGGAAGGCAACCATGTATTGTGACTAATTGAATAGAGCTCTGGAGCTAAATAGAAGATAGTATTCTTTATCTTTATATGATAGTAGGTGAAGGAAAGAAGAGAGAGTTGACACTGAAATCATAAAAAGACAAAGCATTCAAATTTGCCATATGGGAATTGATGGGAGTAGGAGGACGGGAAAAATTTGCATGTTTTGTTGATTCCATTTCTAGGGTGGGACAGTGAAACACATGAAGGCTTACCCCCAGATTTGATGAGACAATTTATTTGATTGGGAAAATTGCTCAGGGAAGAATTTAATTTTCACTATTTATCTATCAGGATCAATAAGAGATATCTTTTTTTCTTTTTTTGCCGGAACCCTGCAGCATGTGGAGGTTTTGGGGTTTTTTGTTGGTTGGTGTTTTTAATTTATTTGGCTAACTCTTAGGATCCATTTAAAATCTCATCCTGATAAAAGCCCTTTATGCAAAATTACATAGTGAAATAAAGGTGCATAAATGTAAGTAGTGTGGGAAACCCTTCCATAATTCCTAGAGACTTAAAGTAGATATGAAATTTCATAGTGAAGAGAGGCCGTTTCCATGTGACAAATGTGGAAAATTCTTTAGAAGTTTTTTGTATCTTAAGAGTCACAATCAAATTCACACTGGAACAAAACCATATAAATATGAGGAATGTGGTAAAGCCTTCATCTTGTCTTCTTTACTTACTTTACATATGGAAACCCATGATAGAAAGTTTTCATGTGAACACTGTGGTGACTTTTTTGTTAGATCTGAGATTAGGACACATTGAACATCTCACGTTGGAGAGAGTCCTTTTTTATCTAAGCAATGTGGAAAATACTTTAAATGTTCCTTATGACTTCAGTGTCACAAAAATATTCACTCTGGATTAAAACCCTACAAATGTGAAAAATGTGGGAAAGCCACATTTGTTGATTGGGTTGTTTGTTTTTCTTTTTTGATAGTGAGCTCCATAAGCTGTCTGTATATTTTGGAGTCTAACCCTTCTGTATTGCTTTCTTAGAAAAGTTTTTGCTCCCAATTGGAGGGTTGCCTTTTTATCTTCTCTGTAGTTTCCTTTGCTTTGAGAAGTCTTTTAAATTTAATTAGGTCCCCTTCAATTTCTTAAATTTTCAGTAATTTACTAGGTAGGTCAAAAAAGATCTAATTGTGACATGTCAAAGAGTGTTTCTCCTATGTTTTCTTCTAAGAATTTTATAGTGTCTCGGCTTATGTTTAGGTCTTTAATCCATTTTGAGTTTATTTTTGTGTAGGATGTTAGAAAGTGTTCTAATTTCATACTTTTACATGTATCTGTCCAGATTTCTCAGCACCACTTATTGAAGAGTCTGTTTGTTTTTTTGTTTTTTCCATCAGATATTCTTCCCTTTGTCACAGATTAGGTAACCAAAGGTCGGTGTGTCTGTCTCTGGGCAAGAATACAAAGAAGAACTATACAAAAAAGGTCTTAATGACCCAGATAACCACGATGGTGTGGTCAGTCATCTAGAGCAAGAAATCCTGGAATGTGAGGTCAAGTGAGTCTTAGGAAGCATTACTACAAACAAAGCTAGTGGAGGTGATGAAATTCCAGCTGAGCTGTTTAAAATCCTAAAAAATGATGCTATTAAAGATGATGCTGCTGCACTCAATGTACCAGCAAATTTAGAAAACTCAGCTGTGGCCACAGGACTGGAAAAGGTCAGTTTTCATTCCAATCTCAAAAAAAGGCAATGCAGAGAATGTTCAAACTACAGCACAATTGCACTCATCTCACACGCTGGTAAAGTAATGCTCAAAATTCTCCAAGCGAGGCTTCAACAGTATGTGAACTGAGAACTTCCAGATGTTCAAGCTGGTTTAGAAAAGGCAGAGGAACCAGAGATCAAGTTGCCAACATCCGTTGGATCATAGAAAAAGCAGGGGAAGTCAAGAAAAACATCTACTTCTGCTTTATTGACTATGTGAAAGCGTTTGGCTGTGTGGATCACAACAAACTGTGAAAAATTCTTAAAGAGATGGGAATACCAGACCACCTTACCTGCCTCCTGAGATATCTGTATACAGGTCAGGAAGCAACAGTTAGAACCGGACATGGAACAATGGACTGGTTCCAAATTGGGAAAAGGCTGTATATTGTCACCTTGCTTATTTAACTTATATGCAGAGTTGCTGCTGCTAAGTCGTTTCAGTCGTGTCCGACTCTGTGCGACCGCATAGACGGCAGCCCACCAGGCTCCGCCGTCCCTGGGATTCTCTAGGCAAGAACACTGGAGTGGGTTGCCATTTCCTTCTCCAATGCATGAAAGTGAAAAGTGAAAGGGAAGTCACTCAGTCGTGTCCGACTCTTAGCGACCCCATGGACTGTAGCCCACAGGCTCCTCCGTCCATGGGATTTTCCAGGCAAGAGTACTGGAGTGTGGTGCCATTGCCTTCTCCGATATGCAGAGTACTTCATGTGAAATGCTGGAGTGGATGAAGCAAAAGCTGGAATCAAGATTGCTGGGAGAAATATCAATAGTCTCAGATATGCAGATGACACTACCCTTATGGCAGATAGTGAAGAGAAACTAAAGAGCCTGTTAATGAAAGTGGAAGAGGAGTGTGAAGAAGCTTGCTTAAAACTCAACGTTCAGAAAACAAAGATCATGGCATCCGGTCCTCTCATTTTATGGCAAATAGATGGGGAAACAGTGACAGACTTTATTTTCTTGGACTCCAGAATCACTGTAGATGGTGACTGCAGCCATGAAATTAAAAGACACTTGCTCCTTGGAAGAAAAGCTATGACCAACCTAGACAGCATATTAAAAAGCAAAGACTTTACTGACAGAAGTCCGTGTCGTCAAAGCTATGGTTTTTCCAGTAGTCATGTATGGATGGATATGAGAGCTGGGCCATAAAGAAAGCTGAACACTGAAGAACTGATGCTTTTGAACTGTGGTGTTGGTGAAGACTCTTGAGAGTCCCTTGGACAGCAAGGAGATCAAACCAGTTAACCCTAAAGGAAATCAACACTGAATATTCATTGGAAGGACTGATGCTGAAGCTCCCATATTTTGGCCACCTGATGCAAAGAACTGACTTAGTGGAAAAGACCCTGAGGCTGGGAAAGATTGAAGGCAAGAGGATAAGGGTTTGACAGAGGATGAGATGGTTGGATGGCATCACTAACTCAATGGACATGAGTTTGAGCAAGCTGCAAGAGTTGGTGCTGGACAGGAAGGCCTGGCATGCTGCAATCCATGAGGTCACAAACATTTGGACAGGACTGGGCAACTGAACTTATCTGTCCATGAAACATTAATCTAAGAAATTTTTGGAATTGTATTTGAGCCATATTAGAGGATTAGCCCTGGAAGAACATCACAGAAAGCCCTTGTTTAGTGTGTATTTGTGTGTTTGTTTATTTATTTGGGGCTTCTCTGGTAACTGAGTAGTAAAGAATCCTCCAAGGTAGGAAACCCAGGTTCAATCCCTGGGTCAGGAAGATCCCCTGGAAAAGGAATTGGCAACTCATTCCAGGACTCTTGCCTGGAGAATCCCATGGACAGAGGAGCCTGGTGGGCTACAGTCCATGGCACTGCAAGTGTCAGATATGACTTAGCCACTAAACCACCACCATCATTTATTTATGTATATTTTTGGCCCCACCATGGTGTATGTGGGATATTATCTCCCAGAGGCATGCACGATCTTATTACCCCAACAGGAATTGAACCCCTGACCTCTGCAGTGGAAGCTTCCCTGTGCTTCCCAATCTGCTTGAGTTTGCTCAAACTTGCATCCACTGAGTCAGTTATACCATCCAACCATCTCATCCTCTGTTGCCCCCTTCTCCTCTTGCCCTCAATCTTTCCCAGCATCAGAATCTTTTCCAGTGAGTCTGAATAATATTTCATTTTTGAATTTTTTTCTTCCATTCATGTGTTGATGGACACTTAGGTTGCTTCCATAACTTGCCTGCTGTAAATAAAGTTGCTATGAACATTGGGGTGCATGTATCTTTTCAAATTACTGTTTTCATTTTCTCTGAAATGAAAGAAATGGAAATTTCTTTCCTTTCCACACCCAAAGAAATGGAATTGCTAGATCATGGTGTCATTTCTTGAGGAGTCTCCATACTATTTTCCATAGTGGCTGTACCAATTTACAGTCCCACCAGCAGAATACCAGTGTTCCCTTTTCTTCACAGTCTGGGCAAATTTGTTATTTGTGACCTTTTTGATAACCATTCTGCATGAAGCAACAGCTCACTGTAGTTTTGATTTGCATTTCTCTAACGGTAAGTAACCTTGAGAATCTTCTCATGAACCTGTTGGCCATCTGTGTGTATTCCTTGGGAAAATGTCTTTTCAGGTCTTCTGTTCATTTTTTTAATAGGATTATTTGGGTTTTTTTATCTTAAGTTGTATGAGCTATTTATGTATTTTGTACTTTAATCTATTATTGGTCATATCATTTGCAGATATTTTCTGCCATTCGGTAGATGGTCTTTACTTTTTTTTTTTTGTCTTTACATTTTTTGATTGTTTATTTTGCTTTACAAAACTTTTACGTTTACTTCAATCCCATTTGTTTATCTTTGCCTCTGTTTTCTTTGGCTTAGGAGACAGAGCCAAAAGCATTCTGCTGATATGTATGTCAAAGAGCGTTCTGTGTATGTTTTCTTCTAGGAGTTTTATGGTTTCTGATGGTGTTTTAGTCACTATGTCGTATCCGACTCTTGCGACTCCGTAGACTGTAGCCTGCCAGGCTCCTCTGTCCATGGAATTCTCCAGGCAAGCATACTGGAGTGGGTTGCCATTTCCTTATCCAGGGTATCTTCCCAATGCAGGAATCAAACCCAGGTCTCCTGCCTTGCAGGCAGATTCTTTACTGACTGAGCTACAAGAGAAGCCCAAGGTTCTAGTCTTGTATTTAGGTCTTTAATCCGTTTTGAGCTTTTTTTCATACATGATATGTAAAAATATTCCAATTTTATTCTTTTACATGAGCTGTCCAGTGTTTTCAGCACCATTTATTGGCCGTACTGTCTTTTCTACATTGTATATTTTTGACTGCATTGTAGATTAGTTGACTCTAAGTGTGTGGGTTTATTTTTTGGTTCTTTATACTATTCCATTCATCTATGAGTCTGTTTTTGTATCAGTTTTATACGGTTTTCATTGCTGTAGCTTTGTAGTGTAGTGTAGAACCTGCCTGCCAGTGAGGGAGACACCAAAGATACAGGTTCGCTCCCTGGGTCGGGAAGATCCCCTGGGAAAGGAAATGGCAACCCTCTCCAATATTCTTGCCTGGGATATCCCATGGACAGAGAAGCCCATGGGGTCGCAGAGTTGAACACAACTGAGCACACACACACAGTTCGAAGTCAACGACTGTGATACCCCTAGCTTTGTTCTTTGTTGTGTATACTGTCTTGGCTCTTCAGAAGAATTATTTGTTCTAGTTCTGTGAAAAATATCATGAGTACTTTCCTAGGGGTTAAATTTCTGATTGCTTTGGGTAGTATGGAATTTTAACTGTATTGATTCTTTCAGTCCATGAGCACAGGATATCTTTCCACTTCTCTGTAATATCATCTTCAATTTCCTACACTGTTGTATGGTTTTCAGAGTATAGGTCTTTATTTGGTTAAGTTTATTTCTAGTAATTGAATTCTTTTTGATTTGTTTTTCAAAGGAACTTCTTTTTTCTGCTTTCTTTTTCTGGTAATTCATTATTATGGTATAGAAAAGAAACATTTCTTTATATTAATCCTGTATGCTTTCCATTTCACTGAATTCATTTATTCTAATAGTTTTTTGATGGTGACTTTAGAGTATTTTTGTATATAGTACCATGTAATCTGCAAAGAGTGGCAATTGTACTCATCCTTTCCAATCTGGATGCCTTTTGTTTCTTTCTCTCATCTGATAGCTGTGGCTGGGACATCCAATACTTCATTAAAGAGAAGTTATGAGAGTGGGCATTCTTGTCTTCTGATTTTAAATGAAAAGCTTTCTGTATTCCATTGAGTATGATGTTAGCTGGGGCTTGTCATAAATGGCCTTCATTATGTTGAGATGTGTTCCCTCCATACCAACTTTGATGAGAGTCATTATCGTGAATAGATGGTGAATTTATTCAGTGTTTTTCCTGCATTAATTGAAATTATCTGTGATTTTTAGTATCCTTTTATTAATGTAGTGTATGACATTGCTTGATGATCAGATTTTGAACCATTTTTTCATCCCTGGAATAAATCTCACTCGATCATTGTGAATAATCCATTTTATAGACTGTTGAATTCTATTTGCTAATATTTTGCAGAGAATTTTTGTATCTCTATACATAAGAATTATTGGCCTGTAATCTAATTTTTTTTATACTACCTCTTTCAGGTTTTAGCATCAGGGTAATCGTGGTCTCATAGAAAGAATTTGGGAGTATTTCCACCTCTTCTTATTTTGGGAATAGACATTAAGGGACTTCCCTGGTGGTCCAGTGTTTAAGACTGTTTCAATGCAGCGGGCACTGATTCAATCCCTGGTGGTCAGAGAACTGGGATCCCATATGCTGTGTGGCACAAGCATATGTATTCAGCCTTCTTTATATGTGGGATAGAATTCTCCTGTGCAGCTGCCTTGCCTGGACTTTTAATTTGGGGGGATTTTGATTGCTGATTCAGTTTCAACATTAGTAATCAGTCTACTTAGATTATCCATGGATTCCTATTCAGTTTTCAAAGGTTTTGTAATTCTAGATACATATTTCTCCTAGTTCAATTTATTGACATATAACTTTATAGTATACTTTCTTTTTTCTCATAGTATTCCCTTTTGATTATTTCTGTGTGTGTGGAATCAGTTATAATTTCTCCTCTTTCATTATTTATTTTGCTTATTTGGGTCTTCTTTTTCCTTAATGAGACAGGCTAAAGCCTTATCAACACTAATTATCTTTTCAAAAGACCTGCATTTGGGTTCACTGATCTTTTCTAATGCAGGGGACTTGAGGTTCTCTATTTTCTCTCTGATGTTTATTACTTCTTTCCTTCTGCTAGCTTAAGGCTTTGTTCTTCTTTTTCTAATTCCTTTGGATGATAAGTTAGGTTGTTAACTTGAGATTTTTCTTACATCTTGAGATAGACCTGTATCATTATAAAATCCCCCATCATGACTACTTCTGCTGCATCCCATCAATTTGGGGATGTTTCGTTTCTATTTTCATGTGTCTTGAGGTATTTTCCAATTTCTTTGTTGACCCATTCATTTTGTAGTAATATGTTGTTTGGTCTCCACATATTTGTTCTTTTCCCATTTTTCTTTCTGTAATTGATTTCTTTATTTCACAGCATTGTGGTCAGAAAAAATATTTGATATTATTTTGGTCCATTAAATTTGTTGAGCAGACATGTCATCTGTCTTGGAGAACACTCCATGTGCACTTGTGAAGAATGTTTATGTCTCTGTTTTGGGTTGGAATGTCCTGTAGGTATCTATTAAGTCCAAGTGGCCAAATATGTCTTAAGACTACTGTTTTATTCTGGATTTTCTGTCTGGATGATCTGTCCACTGATGCTGCTGCTGCTGCTGCTGCTAAGTCATTTCAGTCGTGTCTGACTCTGTGCGACCCCATAGATGGCAGCCTACCAGGCTCCCCCGTCCCTGGAATTTTCCAGGCAAGAACACTGGAGTGGGTTGCCATTTCCTTCTCCAGTGCATGAAAGTGAAAAGTGAAAGTGAAGTCGCTCAGTCGTGTCTGACTCCCAGCAACCCCATGGACTGCAGCCTACCAGGCTCCTCCATCCATGGGATTTTCCAGGCAAGAGTACTGGAGTGGGTTGCCATTGCCTTCTCTGCCACTGATGGTAGTTGGATGTTAAAATTCCCTATTATTATTGTATTACTCTCAATGTCTCCCTTTATGTCTGTAAATACTTACTTTATTTATTTAGCTTCTCCTGTATTAGATACACATATGTTAACAGCTGTTACATTCTGTTATGTTAATCCCTTATCATTACATAATGTCCTTTGTCTTTTATTTAGACTTTGTCTTAAAGTCTACTTTGTCTACTCTGAGTATTGCTACTCCAAATTCTTGTTCGTTTGCCTTTATATGGACTATCTTTTTCCTATCCTTTCACTTTCAATCTGTATGTGTGTCTTTAGCTTTACTAATTTGTGATTATCCTGGGATTCATATGTTGACCTGTAACTAGATCTGCTTGTTTTAAACTAATAGTGATTTAATTTCAAGAACATTCTAAAACATCTATGTTATTTCTCCCTTATTACATGTTTTTTGTCTTTAATGTCATATTCTTGTTTAACACTTAATTGATTGTTGTAGTTATAGTTTCTTTGTACTTCCTTTGTACTTCCTTACTTAATCTTTGTACTTCCTTACTTAAATGGTTATTACACAGGCTTTACTATATATTTACTTTACTAATGGGACTTTTCTTTCCTATACATTCTTCTGCTCGTAGCCTTTTCTTTTCCACTTAAGAGAAGACCCTTTACTATTTCTCTTAGAGTTGTTTTAGATTTGATGAACTCCTCTAGTTTTTGCTTACCTGAAAGTTCTTTGTCTCGCCTTCGATTTTGAATGATAACCTTGCTGGGTAGAGTATCTTTAATTTGTAGGTTTTTCCCTTTTAGCACTTTCAAAGTATATGCCCCACTGTCCTGCAAGGTTTCTGCAGAAAAATCAGTTGATAGCCTTAAGTGGGTCCCTTGTATATGACTCCTTGTTTTTTCTTACTGCCTTTAGAAGTCTCTGTTTACCTTTTGAATTTTAATTATGATATATTTTGGTGTGTGTCTCTGGGTTCATCTTGTTTGACACTCTGTGCTTTCTGTAGCTGTATATCTGTTTCATTCTTCCATTTTGGGAAATTTTCAGTCATTCTTGTTGTTGTTGTTGTTCAGTTGCTAAGATGTGTCTGACTTTGTGATCTGTGGACTGCAGCACGTCAGTCTTCACTATCCTTAAGTATCTCCCAGAGTTTTCTCTGGGAAATTCATGTCTTTGAGTCAGTGATGCTATCTAACCATCTTATCTCTGCCACCCCCTTCTCCTTTTGCCTTCAGTCTTTCCCAGCATCACGGTTTTTTCTAGTGAGTCAGCTCTTTGCATCAAGTGGCCAAGGTATTGGAACTTCAGCTTCAGCATCAGTCCTTCCAATGAGTATTCAGAGTTGATTCCTTTAGGATCCACTGGTTTGATCTCCTTGTATTCCAAGGGACTCTCAAAAATCTTCTCCAGAACCACATTTCAAAAGCATGAATACTTTGGCACTGAGTCTTCTTTATGATCCAACTCTCACATCCATACATGACTACTGGAAAAACAACTTTGAATAAACAGAACTTTGTTGGCAAGTGATGTCTCTTCTATTTAATACACTGTCTAGGTTTGTCATAGGTTTTTTTTCCAAAGACCAACCGTCTTTTAACTTCATGGCTGCAGTCACCATCCACAGTGATTTTGGAGATAATGAAAATATGGTTTCTGCTTCTACTTTTCTGCCACTTCTCTTTGCCATGAAGTGATGGGAACAGATACCATGATTGAGTTAGTTTTTTTAACGTTGAGTTTTAAGCCAGCCTTTTTACTCTCCTCTTTCACCCTCATCAAGAAGCTCCTTAGTTCCTCTTCACTTTCTGTCATTAGAGTGGTATCATCTGCATTTCTGAGGTTGTTGATGATGTCTCCTAGCAGTCTTGATTCCCACTTGTGATTCATCCCGTCTTGCTGAAGGCAATGGCACCCCACTCCAGTACTCCTGCCTGGAAAATCCCATGGATGGAGGAGCCCGGTATGCTGCAGTCCATGGGGTTGCTGGGAGTCAGACACGACTGAGCGACTTCACTTTTACTTTTCACTTTCATGCATTGGAGAAGGAAATGGCAACCCATTCCAGTGTTCTTGCCTGGAGAATCCCAGGGATGGGGGAGCCTGGTGGGCTGCCGTCTATGGGGTCACACAGAGATGGACACGACTGAAGTGACTTAGCAGCAGCATTGAAATTAGATAAGCAAGGTGACAATATACAGCCTTCTTGTACTCCTTTCTCAACTTTGAACCAGTCACCCTTCCTTGACTGCTTCACTTGCTTTTTGATCCACATACACGTTTCTCAAGGAACAGTTAAGGTGGTCTGGTATTCTCACTCATTAGAATTTTCCACAGTTTGTTGTGATCCACCCAGTCAAAGACTATAGCATACTTAATAAAGCAGAAGTAGATGATTTTCTGAAACTCCCTTGCCTTTCTATGGTCCATAAGTGTTGGCAATTTGATCTCTGTTTCCTCTGCATTTTCTAAACCCAGGTTGTACATCAGGAAGTTCTCGGTTCATGTATTGTTGAAGCATAGCTTGAAAGATTTTTGAGCGTAGCCTTACTAGCATATGTGCTGTTGCTGCTGCTGCTGCTAAGTCACTGCAGTCATGTACGACTCTGTGTGACCCCGTGGACAGCAGCCTACCAGGCTCCTCCATCCACAGGATTGTCTAGGCAAGAATACTGGAGTGGGTTGCCATTTTCTTCTCCAGCATATGTGAAAAGGGTGCAATTATATGGAAGTTTGAACATTTTAGGGCATTGGCCTTCTTTGGGATTGGAATGAAAACTGTCCTTTTTCAGGCCTGTGGCCACTGCTGAGTTTTCCAAATTTGCAGATGTATTGAGTACAGCACTTTAACAGCATCATCTTTTAGGATTTTAAATAGCTCAGCTGGAATTCCATCACCTCCACTATCTCTGTTTGTAGTAATGCATCCTAAGGCCTACTTGATTTCACACTCCAAGATGTCTGTCTCTAGGTGAGTGAGCACACCATCGTGGTTATCCATGTCATTAATACTTTTTTTAATAGGTCTTCTGTGTATTTTTGCCACCTTTTCTTAATCTTCCCTGGTTCTGTTTGATGATACCGTTTCTGTCTTTTATCATGCTCATGCTTGCATGAACATCCTTCATATGTCCAATTTTCTTGAAGATATGTCTAGTCTTTCCCATTCTGTTGTTTTCCTCTATTAACTTTGTTTTTTTCATTTAAGCAGGCCTTCTTATCTCTCCTTGCGGTTTTCTAGAATTGTGCATTCACTTGGGTATATGTCTTTCCTCTTCTTTGCCTTTTGTTTCTCTTTGCACAGCTATTTGTAAAGCTTTGGCTTCAGACAACCACTTTGGCTTTTTTCATTTTTTTCTTTGGGATGGTTTTGGTCACTGCCTCCTGTACAGTATTATGAACCTCCATCCATAGTTCTTCAGGCACTCTGTCTACCAGATATAATCCCTTAAATCTGTATGTCACCTTCACTTATAATGGGTATGATTTAGGTCATACCTGAATGGCCTAGTGGTTTTCCCTGCTTTCTTCAATTTAAGCCTAAATTTTGCAATCAGGAACTCGTGATCTGAGCTACAGCAAGCTCTGTGTTTTCATATTTTTATCAAATACATTTTTTCCCCTCTTTTTCTCTCTTCTTCTGAGACCCAATTACGAGAATGTTAGAATCATTTATATTAGACCAGAGATTCCTTAACCTGTCCCTTTTTCTTCCACCACAACACCCAGTTTGCAGGATCTTAATTTCTTGATAAGGAATCAAATCCAGGCCCACAGTAGTGAAAGCACTGAGTCCTAACCACTAGTCTGCCAGGGTATTGCCATACTGTTCTCATTTTTTCAAATTTTGTTTTCTCTTTCTGTTTTTCTGATTGGGTGATTTTTGTTATTCTATCTTCCACATCAGTTGTGCACTCTCCTGTGCCCCCTGATCTGATACTTCGTAGCATTAATACTTCCTAGCATGTTTTTTTGGAGAAGGCAATGGCAACCCACTCCAGTACTCTTGCCTGGAAAATCCCATGGATGGAGGAGCCTGGTAGGCTGCAGTCCATGGGTTCGCTAAGAGTCGGACATGACTGAGCTACTTCACTTTCAGTTGTCACTCCCATGCATTGGAGAAGGAAATGGCAACCCACTCCAGTGTTCTTGCCTGGAGAATCCCAGGGACGGGGGAGCCTGGTGGGCTGCCGTCTATGGGGTCGCACAGAGTCGGACATGACTGAAGCAACTTAGCAGCAGCAGCAGCATGTTTTTTATTTCAGTCATTTTATTCTTCACATCTGACTGGTTCTTTTTTATTGTTTATGTTCCTTGTTACAACTTGAACTATGTTCATTCATTCTTTTCTCCAGTTATCATTCTTATTTATTGCTCTTCTTTAGTCACCAAGTCATGTCCAACTCTTTGCAACCCTTTGGACTAACAGGGTCTTCTGTCCATGACATTTCCCAGGCAAGAATCCTGGAGTGGGTTGGCGTTTCCTTTTCCAAGGAATATTCCTGATCAAGGGATCGAACCCATGTCTCCTGCATTGGCAGATGGGTTCTTTACCACTGAATGACCTGGAAAGCCCTAGCATCCTTGTGCTTTACATTTTGTGTTGGTTTCTGCTGTATAACTGAGAATCAGTCGCAAGTTTACATAATATGTATGTATGTATGTATCACTTCCCTTCTGAGTCTCCCTCTTCTTCCCACATCCCACCCCTGTTGGTCATCACAGAGCACCAGACTGGACTCCCTTTGTTATTAAGCAACTTCCCACTAGTATTTTACACATGATAGTGTATATATGTCAGTGCTGCTTTCTGAATACAGCCCACCCTCTCCTTCCCCTTCTGTGTCCACAGTTTCTTCTCTGCCAGGTTCATAAGTACCATTTTGCTATGTTCCATGTATATGCGTTAATATATGATTCTTGTTTTTTTCCTCTGACTTCACTCTGTATAAGATGGTATAGGTTCATCCACTATAACTGACTCAGACTTGTTCCTGTTTATAGCTGGGTAAAATCCACTGTATTACTGTACCATAATTGCTATATCCATTCATCTGTCACTGGACATCTAGATTGCTTCCATTTCGTAGCTATTGTAAATATTGCTGCAATAAATACTATAATTTAGTAGTGAGATTTCTGAGTCATATGGTAGATTAATTCTTAATTTTTAAAGGAATCTCCATATTGTTTTCCATTTGGCTGTATCAGTTTCCTTTTCCACCAGCATTCCCTTGCTGCTTTTAATCGTTTTTCTTTGTATTTAATTTTTGTTAGTTTGAATAATATGTATGTTGGTGTCGTTCTTTTGAGGTTTTTCTTTACGAGAGACTCTGGGCTTCCTGGACTTGGGTTACTATTTCCTTTCCCCTCACCCTAAGGAATTTTCCAACTGTAATCTCAAATATTTTCTCATACCCTTTTCCTCTTCTTCTTCTGAAACCCCTGTCATTTGAATATTGGAGCATTTAATTTTGTCCCAGAGTCTTTAAGACTGTCCTCGTTTCTTTTTCCTTCTTTTTTCTCTATTCTTCTCTGCTTTGGTTATTTCCACCATTCTATTTTCCAACTCATTTATCCATTCTTCTGCCTCAGTTATTCTGCTATTGGTTCCCTCCAGTGTATTTTTATTTCAGTTCTTACGTTTTTCATTGTTGATTGTCTGTTTTTTGTCTCTTATAGGTCCTTGTTAAATGTTTCTTTTACATTCTCAATCTGTGCCTCCGTTCTTTATCCATGCCCACATATTATTTCTGAGGTCTTGTATCATCTTTAATATCATTACACTGAATTCTTTTTCAGGTAGACTGCCTATTTCATCTTCATTTGCTTCATCTGATGAAGCCCTGGAGTTCTTTTACTAATGCTTTAAACTGATTGTTTCATATATTATTTATCTCTGTTAAATTAGTTGTTTCATCTATGTTTTATCCTTGTTCTTTTGTTTGAAACAAATTCCTTTATCTTCTCATTTTATTTCACTTTCTCTGTGAAATTAAGTGAAGCATTTACCTATCTCATCTTTGAAGGTGTGTCCTTTTGTAGGTCCCTATGCAGTCTTTGTGTGCAGGAGCTTTGGTGGGAGAGCTGGATTTAAGCAGAGAAGAATCTTCCTTGGCAGTCCCTTGAGTGAGGCTCCACATTCCACTACAGTGCTTGATCCCTGGTAGTGGAGCTCAGATCCCACAAGCTGTGTGGCATGGGCAAAATTTAAGAAATAAAACTTTAAAAATTAAAATAAAGGGGCTTCCTTGGTGGCTCAGTGGTGAAGAGTCCACCTGCCAATGCAGTGGGTATGGGTTTGATCTCTGGTCCAGGAAGATCCCACATGCCACAGAGCAACTAAGACTGCGTGCCACAACTATTGAGCCTGTGCTCTAGAGCCTGGGTACTGCATTACTGAACCCACATGCTGCAACTACTAATAAGTCCTTTCACCCTAGAGCCTGTGCTCCAGAACAAGAGAAGCCAACCCAATGAAAAGCCCATGCACAACTACAGAGTAGCCCCAGCTCACTGTAACTGAGTATGGCAAAGAAGACCCAGCATAGCCAAATATAAATAAATAAATCTTTAAAACAAAAAATAAAATGTGGTCAGCACAGATTATGTCTTTCCTCGGGTGTCCTTGTTAGGAAGTTGTGCTGGTGATACAATGGCTAGAGCCAGAGCCATGTGTGAGCTGTTTTTCTCCTGTGCACAGTGGCTGTCACTACCCTGTCATCAGGGGCAGGAGCCAGGTCTGGTTCCAAGGTCCTGGAAGCAGAAGCCCTGAATGTTGCCTCAGTCGGTTCTGTTCTGTCCATGTTTGCACTCTCTCTGCTCCCACCAACTGTACCTTTGCCTTGGAGGAAGCAACGCTGGAACAGGAGGGTTTTTGTGGGCCAGACACACACTGAGACTGTCTAGGAAGCCAGTCAGGTATACAGACAGCTCCTGACCCACAACCTCCACAAGTCCGAGCACTGGCCTAACTCACCTTATTCAGATACAGTACTGGGTCCAGATCTGCTGCATACCCTCAAGTGTGCACTCTACTTGACAGCAAACACTAAAACCAGATCAATTCCCCTCCTTTCCTACCTGACTCTGGATCATTTTTACAGCCTTGGTTTTAGACATCGTTCTGTCTCCAGTTTTTTTTAGTTTGAAGGGGCTCCATATAGATGTATTTTTGATATGTTCCTGAGGGGAGGTGAGCTCAAGGTCCTACTTCACCTGCTTTCCTCTCAATGTGACATTTTCTGAGTGTGCAGGGATATTCAGGAATTTCAAACTAGAATGGAATGACTTTCACACAGTGATTGTGGGAATTATGATCATCTCTGAATGCCCATGCCTTCTTTCTTTTCTCATAGGTCTTCTTTCTAAGGACCCTTTATGCGATCCTGAGGAAAAGATAGAGGCAAGACAGGATGGTAGCTGAGTGTTTGAGGGATTGTTCTCAGGTAAGAAGACAGGGCATCCTTATACAGAGTGAGCTACTGCATGCACCACATGGAAACATTTCCTTCTGGTTAGACCTATGTACACAGCTTCTTAAATAAAGCTAGTCTGAGTCCCTTTTGAATTTCCTCCCCATGTGAAAGGGGGAGTAATTGATGAGGGATTACTCTGAATAATCTTAGTATTTCAGTAATTACCTTCTGATATTGTGTCATGATTGCTGCTGCATTTGTTTTATTTTGACTATTCTGACATGGTACAGAATGAGGGTATATATTTCTTAGTGACCTTATGTATTAGCTTGCCCAATTATGTGTAATTTGTTCAGGACTGTGTTACTGGTTCCATATCAATCACGAGTGGGTCTAGCTAGAAAGGAGAGCTAAGACCATTGTGTCCTGGAAGAGATGATGAGAGACCTTGAGGCCCTCTGTTGATATTGGGGCTCCCTTCCTCATTCTCCACTGTACATTGTTGGAGATCTTACTTTACTGAAACTACTTTGTGTGTGATGGTTTAGGACTCAGTGACCTTCACTGATGTGGCTGTGTACTTCAACCAGGAAGAGTGGACTTTACTGAATCCCTTTCAAAGAAAGCTATATAGAAATGTGATGCTGGAAAACTACAAGAACCTGACCACAGCAGGTAAGGCTGCCATCATTCCATTACACTCTTAGGGAATGGACATATATGTGCTGTACCTTCTATGTTCCAAGATGGGTGATGCCAACCTGAACACAATGGAAACTACTAGACACTCGTATCTAAGGAACGAGTTTTACTCCAGTATACTTTCTGTAACAATGTGCTTTGAGAACTAACAGCATTATCATGACTCTTGTTTGAAATATGCATTCTCAAGAGTTCACCTTTGGCATAGTGTCAAACTTAGAAATTTGGGCCCAGTTATCTGTTTTAACGGACAGTGGGCATGATTCTTGAAACTAGCATTTGGCAACCACTAGTTTAGCAGCTTCTCCATGAGACCAAACATCTCTTTTACATTTACTTCATTTCCCATTTAACAACATTCTCAGTGCTTTGTAAATGTTCACATAGGTTTGAATATGTTTTTCACTGACCACAGATACAATCTCTTTGACACACAGAAAGAGGAGCTATTTGCCTTTTTATCTCTTTAAAAATTATTACCACACAACAACAACAACAAAACAAAATTATTACCACATTCATTCTAATGACTTGATTAGATATAGGACCTGATTCATGGGAAGGTTTGTCATGCTTGGCAGGGACTTTTTCATTAGTATATCTTTCCTCATGAACAGGATATCAAGCAATCAAACCCACTTTAATCTCTTGGTTGGAACAAGACGTATTAAAAACTGTGGAGAGAGGAATCCTCCAAGGTGAGCAATTATAAAGAACTTCCCATGTCAATTCAATTTCAGTGTGTTTTGAATTTATAAGAAGGAGGCTTATTGAAATGTGCTTTCTCTCAGAAGGCTGAGGATATTGGTTTCTAATGTTCCGTGGCTTCTTGAACTTCTCATACGTACATACATTTAATCAGACTTTCCTGTGATCTCACAAAATAGCCTTTTTTTTCTGTATTAGTTAAATATATATATATATTTTTTTTTTGAGGGGTGGGGGCGCTGTATATAGGCTTTTTGTTGCTGCTTGCAGGCTTTCTCTAGTTGCAGCGATCAGGGGCTACTCTACTTTTGGTGTGCAGGCTTCTCATTGGATAGTTTCTCTTGTTGCAGACAATGAGCTCTAGGGCCTCCAGACTTACTAGTTGTGTCACTTGGGCTCTACACTGCAGGCTCAGTCGTAGCACACAGCCTTGGCTCTTCCACAGCACATGCCATATTAGCTTCAGGACCAGAGATCTCACATGTGTCCCCTGCATTGGTAGGCAGATTCTTAATCACTGGACCACCAGTGAAGTCCCTTAGTTTTATCATGTAGATGTATGTTCTTTGTCCAGAACTTTCCCTAATAATATTCTCTTTTCTTCCTTTTTACTCTCCATAGACTCATCTTTTAAATCAAGTACTCAATACATATATATATTCTTGCTTAATTTTTGTCATTGTCAAATTCCTCACGTGTGTCTTGCCTTTTTAAAAGATATGTTAAATTGGAAACTTACACAGATGAGCCTTATTGTTTTTAACCCCTTTAACATCCACTTCTTTGTGCAAAGTCTTAAATTTATTCTCTTTTCCTTTAGAATGGGAAATGCAACTTATATCCAATGACTTGGGAATTCAGCAGGATATTTTGCCAGAAAAAACATCAAATAGGGTACAAATGGTAAGATCAGTAAGTTTCATTCATAAAAAATACTTATTTTCCTTTTAGTTAATATTGGGATTTCCATACAGCATGAACATTAGTGATAGATATTTGAGTGGCATTCACCCCAGATAGCAGTGTCTGTCAACAAATTCTGATTATGATCAACTTGGGAATATCCTAACCCAAGGTTCAAAATAGTTGCTGCAGACTTCCCACAAGGAATCATTCCCATGTATATAATTAGACAATGAACTTTGAGAACAATTCAATGAAATTGTAGTGAACTGTTTTATGATTACAGTATATGGCACCTCATTGTGTCAAAAGATTTCATCATTTAACTTTAAAGAAATCAACAGGGCAGGAAGTGTATGAATATAACGGAGATGGTAAAAATCATCATCCTCTCTGTAATGATGTTTCTGTTTTGAGATGGGTAGGATCAGTAAATGAATCTAAGAGATCTTTGAATCATCATCCATCCATTTCTCCACAGACACAAAGCCACAATGGACAGGAACTGTATGACTGTGAGCACAGCTGGAAAGACTTCAGTGACAGTGACTACTTGTACCATAGTACACAAAGGAGAACTGAAAAGGGAGGCAATTCTCATGAATATAGTCATTATGGAAAAAGCTTCCTTATTCTGCACAATGAATCCTTTACTGGAGAAAAATGTTCCATGTTTAATCAGTGTGGAAAAGCCATCAGGCTGACTCCAAATACTGTGTACTGGCAATCTAGCATACAAGAGAAAGCCTTAGAACACAGAGATTGTGGGCAATCCTTTGCTAATGGGTCTTTTCTTCAGGCACAAGTGAGAGCTCAGAAGAAAAAAAGACATGACAATTGGAATGAATGTGGGAGAGCTTCCATTCAGTCAACAAGCCTCCAGGCACATGTACCAACTCACACAGCTAACAAACATTACATATATGAGGATTCTGGAAAAGTCTCTGATGCAACCCTAAGCCGTAGACAACATATAAAAACACACACTGTAGAGAAGCCTTTTCAGTGTGACACATGTGGGAAAGCCTTTGGATCATCCTCATACCTACGCATTCACATACGAATTCACACTGGAATAAAACCCTACAAATGTAAGAGATGTGGGAAAGCATTTGTATCCTCCTCATACCTTCAAGTTCACAGTCGAATTCATACTGGAATAAAACCCTACAAATGTAAGGAATGTGGGAAAGACTTCTCTCAATCCTCAAACCTCACTGGACATATGAAAACTCACACTAGAGACCAGCCCTATAAGTGTAAGGTATGTGGGAAACACTTCCATCGATCCTCAGACCTCACTGGACATACAAAAACTCACACTGGAGAGCAACTGTATAAATGTAAGGAATGTGGGAAAGCCTTTGGGTCATCCTCACACCTTCGTGTTCACAGTCAAATTCACACTGGAATAAAAATATACAAATGTCAAGAATGTGGGAAAACCTTCACTGGTTCCTCTCGCCTTATTGAACACATGAACACTCACACTGGAGAGAAACCTTTTAAGTGTGACATGTGTGGGAAAACCTTCACTCAATCCTCATGCCTTACTAAACATATGAAAATACACACTGGAGAAAAGCCTCTTAAGTGTGACATATGTGGGACAACGTTTACTCAAACTTCATACCTTACTCAGCATATGAGAACACACACTGGAGAGAAGCCGTTTAAGTGTGACAAATGTGGGAAGGCCTTTGCTGCTTACTCATATCTTAGTAACCATTTCAGAACTCACACTGGAGAGAAGCCTTTTAAGTGTGACACATGTGGGAAAACCTTCGTTCAATCCTCAGGCCTTTCTCAACATAAGAAAACTCACACTGGAGAAAAGCCTTTTAAATGTGACACATGTGGGAAAACCTTCAGTCAATCCTCATACCTTTCTCGGCATATGAGAACACACACTGGAGAGAAGCCTTATAAGTGTGACACATGTGGGAAAGGCTTTGGGTTTTCTTCTATTCTTCGTAGACATTTACAATCTCATACTGGTGAGAAGACTGCTAAATGTGAAAAATGTGGGAAAACCTTCACTCGAGCCTCAGGCCTTACTCAACATATGAAAACACACACTGGAGAGAAGCCTTATAAGTGTGACAAATGCGGGAAGGCCTTTGCTGACTCCTCGTGTCTTACTAAACACTTTAGAACTCACACTGGAGAGAAGCCTTTTAAGTGTGACAAGTGTGGAAAGTCCTTTGCTGTTTCCTCTCGTCTTACTAAACATTTTAGAACTCACACTGGAGAGAAGCCTTTTGAGTGCAATACATGTGGGAAAACATTTACCACTTCTTTGTCTGTTACCATGCACAAGCGAAGGCACACTGGAGAGAAACCATATTCTTGTAAGGAACGTGGGTAAACCTTTTTATGTTCCTCAATACTTACTTCCTATGTACAGTGACATTGGGAGAGAAGCCATTGGAACATGATATGTGGGAAAGCCCTTGGTGATTACTCCTGTCTTAACATTTTGTTTTTAATATTTGACTGCACTGTGCAGCATATGAAACCTTAGTTCTCTGACTGGAGATCTAACGTGTGCCCCCTGTATTGGAAGGTAGAGCCTTAACCACTGTAAACCAAGGAGGTCCCCTACTAAACATTTTCAAAATCAACACAGGAGAGAATCCTTTTGAGGGTAATAAACATGGGAAAGGATTGATTCACCAATTCTTCACCCTTTACCATTCACTACTGTATGCACACTGGCAAAACACTGTAAATTTCAGGAATATGGGGATCAGTTTTATCATTCATATCTCAGTAGTAATGGAAAAAATAAGGAGACTAGCTCAGGTTTCCTTCTGCCTTGTCTTGTCTCTAGAGCAAAGCCTAGAGTTCTTGATCACAATACACACACACAGTTCAACCGATGGTGACTCCTGCACACCAGGTCCCTGCAGTGGCATGAAAGATGAGGTGATGCCTTTGCACCAGCCAGGTAGATTGGAGCCCAGATAGCTACAAGGGCAGTTCCAGGAGCTACTGGGCTCCCCTGAGCTGGGAATACAGAGCACTATCTTATGGGGGCTTCTTCCTTGAAATACTTCTTGCAGGCTGATGTGTGTCAAGACTCACCCTTCTTTTTGTAGATGACATAATCCTATACGTATAAAACTCTAAAGATGCCTCCAGAAAATCATTAGAGCTAATCAATTAATTTAGCAAAGTTGGAAGAAATAAAATTAATATGTGGAAATCCTTTGCATTCTTGTACATTAACATTGAAAAATAAGAGATACTAAGGAAACAATTCCATCACCATCACAACACAAAGAATAAAATACCAAGGAATAAACCTACCTAAGCAGACAAAAGATCTCTGTACAGAAAATTTTAAGATACTGATGAAAAAAATCAAAGGTAACACAACAGTTGGAGACATGT
Organism: Bos grunniens; assembly: GCF_055505025.1. Lineage (NCBI taxonomy): Eukaryota > Metazoa > Chordata > Mammalia > Artiodactyla > Bovidae > Bos > Bos grunniens. The sequence continues at coordinate 14,411,056 of NC_141171.1, forward strand.
ATCATGTTATTAGAAGAATCAATATTCTGAAAATGACTACTATCCAGTGATATCTACAGATTCAGTGCAATACTGATGGCATTTTTCACAGAACTAGAAAAAAATTTTTTTTTAGTTTGGAAATTCAAAAGACCCCAAATAGCCAAAGCAGTCTTGAGAAAGAGAGTGGAGGTGGGGCAATCAACCTTCATGACTTCAGACTATACTACAAAGCTACAATCAAGACAGTATGGTCCTGGCACAGAAACATAGACCAATGGTAAAAGATATAAAGCCCAGAGGGAAACCCACACACCTGTGGGCACCTTTTCTTGGACAATGGAGGCAAGAATATACAATGGAGAAAAGACAGCCTCTTTTAAAAGTGGTACTGGAAAAACTGGACAGCCTCATGTAAAAGAATGAAATTAGAACACTTCCTAACACCATACACAAAAGAAATTTAAAATGGATTAAAAACCTAAATGTAAGGCCAGAAATTATAATATTCTTAGAGGAAAATATAGGCAGAACACTCTTTGACATAAATGACAGCATTCTCTCTTTGACCCACCTCCTAGTGTAATAAAAATAAAAACAAAAATAAACAAATGGGACCTAATTAAATGCTCTAGCACATGAAAGGAAGCTATAAACAAGATGAAAAGACAACCTTCAGAATGGGAGAAAATAATTGCAGTGAAACAACTGAAAAAGGATTAATCTACAGAATATATAAGCAGCTTAGGCAAATCAAATACCAGAGAACAATCCAGTCAAAAAATCAGCAGAAGACCTACACAGACATTTCTCTAAATAAGACATAGAGGTGGCCCCCAAACACATGAAAAGATGTTCCACATCACTCATTATGAGTGAAATACAAATTAAATCTACAATGAGATATCATCTCACATTGGTCAGAATGCCCATCATCAAAAGATCTAAAACAGTAAGTGTTGGAGAAGATGTGGAGAAAAGGGAACCTTCTTATATTGTTGGTGGGAATGTAAGTTGATACATCCACTATGAAGAACAGTATGGAGATTTCTTCAAAAACTAGGACTAAAACTAATGTGACCCAGCATCCCACTGCTGGGCATATACCATGAGAAAACAATAATTGAAAACAACACATGTACCCCAGTGTTCATTGCAGCACAGTTTGCAGTGGATATGACAGAGAACCAAGCTTTATGTTCATTGACAGATGAATGAATAAAGAAGTTGTGGTACATATATACAACTGAATATTACTCACCAATACAAGCAACGTACTCGAGTCAGTTCTGGTGAAGTGGATGAACCTAGAGCCTGTTACACAGAGTGAAGTAACTCAAAAAGAGAAAAACAAAGATTGCATACTAATACTTATGTATCTGATTTAGTTGCTAAGTCATGTCCAACTCTTGTGACCCCATGGACTGTAGCCTGCCTGGGTCTCTGTCCATAGGATTTTCCATGTAGGAATACTGGGATGGGTTGCCATTTCCTTCTCCAAACACATATATATGGAACCTAAAAACTTATATTTTTTAACCTATTTGCAGGGAAGCCATAGAAATGCAGACCTGGAGAACAGACTTTTGGACTGAGGCTGAAAGGGAGGAGGTGGGGCAAATTAAGAGAACGGTATTTGAATCTGCTTGTAACACGGGAGACCTGGGTTTGATCCCTGAGTTGGGAAAATCCCCTGGAGAAGGGAACAACTACCCACTCCAATATCCTTGCCCAGAGAATTCCAGGGCCAGAAGAGCCTGGTGGGTTACAGTCCATGGGGTCCCAAAGAGTTGGACACAACTGAGCAACTTGGAAAACCACAAAGTCAGACACTACTGAGCAACTCACTCATTGACATATACACTACCGTGTGTACAATAGATAGCTAATGGGAAGTTGCTATACAACACAAGGAGCTCAACCTGGTTCTGAGGGGTAGGATAGTGTGCGTGTTGGGAGGGAGGTTCAAGAAGGAGGGTACATAGGTATTCTTATGGCTGATTCATGTTGTATGGCAGAGACCAACACAATATTGTAAAGCAATTACTCTCCAATTTAAAAAACATTTTTTAAATAAAGTTCACCTTTCCCCACCAGCACTGACTGTCAGTGATGTCTGTCCACTACTGTCCTTGCATGACCCATTGGATTTGACCCACTCTCTGGTACCTGCCTGTGAACAGGGAATTCCTGTTTTTGTATGACTGAGGCAGCTGTACTTGTGAGACTGCTGACCTCCCCCAGCAGGCTGCCTACAGAAGTGACCCTGCATGTGAGTATTTTAAAATACTGTTTTGTGGGACTTCCCTGGTGGTCCAGTGGTTAAGAATCCAGCTTGCAATGCAGGAGATTCAGGAGACACAGATCCATTCTCTGGGTGGGAAACAAGCATCTCACATGCAGTGGGGCAACTAAGCTATTGCACCACAAATGGAGAAAAGCTCCTTACAACCTTGAAGTCCCAGTGCATCACACACAAAGAATAATGTTTTGTGTGAGATGTTTTGTTCAGTGCATTAAGTCTTGAAATAACCAGCTAACCAGTTTCTTTATATTCTCTTTTTTCATATGCTACATTTCTCCATTTACAATCTGACTTAGTAGTTTTTTAAAAAACTAACATTTTCTAAGAATCTGAGTTTTGGTTTACTTAATTCATTTAAAATGCCCATTTTAAATAAACCGCTAAAGGTCAGTTTTCATTCCAATCCCAAAGAAAGAAAATGTCAAAGAATGCTCAAACTACCTCACAATTGGACTCATCTCCCACACTAGCAAAGTAATGCACAAAATTCTCCAAGCCAGGCTTCAGCAATATGTGAACCGTGAACTTCCAGATGTTCAAGCTGGTTTTAGAAAAGGCAGAGGAACCAGAGATCAAATTGCCAACATCCGCTGGATCATGGAAAAAGCAAGAGAGTTCCAGAAAAAACATCTATTTCTGCTTTATTGACTATGCCAAAGCCTTTGACTGTGTGGATCACAATAAACTGTGGAAAATTCTGAAAGAGATGGGAATACCAGACCACCTGACTTGCCTCTTGAGAAACCTATATGCAGGTCAGGAAGCAACAGTTAGAACTGGACATGGAGCAACAGACTGGTTCCAAATAGGAAAAGGAGTACGTCAAGGCTGTATATTGTCACCCTGCTTATTTAACTTCTATGCAGAGTACATCATGAGAAACGCTGGGCTGGAAGAAGCACAAGCTGGAATCAAGATTGCCGGGAGAAATATCAATAACCTCAGATATGCAAATGACACCACCCTTATGGCAGAAAGTGAAGAGGAACTAAAAAGCCTGTTGATGAAAGTGAAAGAGGAGAGTGAAAAAGTTGGCTTAAAGCTCAACATTCAGAAAACTAAGATCATGGGATCTGGTCCCATCACTTCATGGGAAATAGACAGGGAAACAGTGGAAACACTGTCAGACTTTATTTTGGGGGCCTCCAAAATCACTGAAGATGGTGATTGCAGCCATGAAATTAAAAGACACTTACTCTGTGGAAGGAAAGTTATGACCAACCTAGATAGCATATTGAAAAGCAGAGAGATTTTGCCAAGAAAGGTCCATCTATTCAAGGCTATGGTTTTTCCTTTGGTCATGTATGGATGTCAGAGTTGGACTGTAAAGAAAGCTGAATGCCAAAGAATCGATGCTTTTGAACTGTGGTGTTGGAGAAGACGAGAGTCCCTTGGACTGCAAGGAGATCCAACCAGTCCATTCTAAAGATCAGTCCTGGGTGTTCATTGGAAGGACTGATGTTGAAGCTGAAACTCCAATGCTTTGGCCACCTCATGCAAAGAGCTGACTCATTTGAAAAAACCTGATGCTGGGAGGGATTGGGGGCAGGAGGAGAGGGGGACAACAGAGGATGAGATGGCTGGATGGCATCACCGACTCGATGGACATGAGTTTGCGTAAACTCCAGGAGTTGGTGATGGACCAACTGAACTGAACTGAACTGAAAAAACCTCTAGCACTTTAGGGTCCTCTGCAGTGATATTTTATACAGCTGAGTCTCTAAGAGCACTGCCAATCAAGCTGGTTTTAAAACTTTTTTCCCCAGATGTGTTATTTCTGGAGGATCCATTAAATACTACTGTTAGTAATTCTCTACTCACAATTTTCTACTATTGTAAGATGTACATTATGTAAAATTTACTGTGTTAACTATTGTTCAGTTCAGATCAGTTCAGTCGCTGAGTCGTGCCCGACTCTTTGTGACCCCATGAATTGCAGCACGCCAGGCCTCCCTGTCCATCACCAGCTCCTGGAGTTTACCCAAACTCATGTCCATCGAGTCAGTGCTCCCATCCAGCCATCTCATCCTCTGTCTTCCCCTTCTCCTCCTGCCCCGAATCCCTCCCAGCATCAGAGTCTTTTTCAAAGAGTCAACTCTTCGCATGAGGTGGCCAAAGTACTGGAGTTTCAGCTTTAGCATCAGTCCTTCCAAAGAACACCCAGGACTGATGTTTAGAATGGACTGGTTGGATCTCCTTGCAGTCCAAGGGACTCTCATGAGTCTGCTCCAACACCACAGTTCAAAAACATCAATTCTTCGGCACTCAGCTTTCTTCACAGTCCAACTCTCACATCCATACATGACCACTGGAAAAATCATAGCCTTGACTAGACTGACCTTTGTTGGCAAGGTAATGTCTCTGCTTTTGAATATGCTACCTAATTGGTCATAACTTTCCTTCCAAGGAGTAAGTGTCTTTTAATTTCATGACTGCAATCACCATCCGCAGTGATTCTGGAGCCCCGAAAAAGTCTGACACTTTCCACTGTTGCCCTGTCTATTTCCCATGAAGTGATGGGACCAGATCCATGATCTTAGTTTTCTGAATGTTGAGCTTTAAGCCAACTTTTTCACTCTCCTCTTTCACTTTCATCAACAGGCTTTTTAGTTCCTCTTCACTTTCTGCCATAAGGGTGGTGTCATTTGCATATCTGAGGTTATTGATATTTCTCCCGACAATCTTGATTCCAGCTTGTGCTTCTTTCAGCCCAGCATTTCTCATGATGTACTCTGCATAGAAGTTAAATAAGCAGGGTGACAATATACAGCCTTGATGTACTCCTTTTCCTATTTGGAACCAGTCTGTTGTTCCATGTCCAGTTCTAACTGTTGCTTCCTGACCTGCATATAGGTTTCTCAAGAGGCAGGTCAGATGGTCTGGTATTCCAAGTATGCAGTTATGTCGAGTTGCATTAAGTATACATTTTTGGGTAGGTGTGGCTGCTATGAGGCTAGTGGAATGTTGGCTTCCCAACTAGGGATTAAACCTGGGCCCTGGGAATGAGAACACAGAGTACTTACCACTGGACTACCAGGGAATTCCCAAGTATATTCTTATTGTTATGCAACAATTGCCACTATCCATCTCATGTTTTTCGTCATCCCAAATTGCTACTTGATACTTATTAAATAGTAACTTCTTCTTGTCCCTTAGTCTATTTCTGGTAACCACTGTTATACTTTCTATTTTGGTCTTTATGAAATAAATTCCTCTAGTTAAGTTATGGAGTTGGAACTATATATTAGACTTGGCCCTTTTGAACACCATGAATTGGAAATGCACAGGGATGATATTCATAGGGACTTGGGGAAAAGAACAAATTGGAGTTTTGACCTATGGAGATTCCTTCAGTTCGATATAAAGCCACCAGGGAAGCTGTCTATAGCACTAGAGCATTTTAAATTTATGTTTCTGTTTTCTGTGTTTGCCTCTACATGGATGTTTATTACATGCCACAGGGGACTGTGTAATTACATCAAACAATGTTAAGAGTGATTTTGCAATATCTAGGTATCCTTTAATAACCATGAAAAGATATCCAACAGGAATTTGCTATATGTCTCAGGAAACTCAAACAAGGTCTCTATATCATCCTAGAGGGGTGGGATGAGGGAGATGGGAGAGAGAGGTTCAAAAGGGAGGGGATATACACCTATGGCTGATTCATGTTGAGGTTTGACAGAAAACAGCAAAGTTCTGTAAAGCAATTATCCTTCGATTAAAAAATAAATTAAAAAAAATATTCGTGAGAAGAAATGCAGTATGTGTTAGTCACAAGTCACTGGGTTCCTCTGTGCAAGGTTCTATGCCATTGGTAATCAGAAGATACAGAAAATGCCCATGATGTGCAGAAACTCTCAAAAGGAGATCCTAATGAGACAATGTAGACTTTAAAGCATTTCTACATACAGGATTAATTGGATAAAACATTCCAGTCCTTCAAAATAGGAAAGATTAGATGTGTCTCCACTTAATATTTCTATAAACCATATGAAGGAATGTTTGACAGAAATAAAAGAGATAGTACATTGTTCCATAGGGGGACTTAATCATCTTTCTCTCCATAATGTTTCTCTAAGCAATAGGGGATAATCAGGACATTCATGACAATGAGTAAGGGTTTAATACATGTGTACTGAATAGTGTCTTTAGTAACTTAAAAGTGCTTGTCTGGGGATAGAGGTGAGGGGATGCACTAGAACAGACAGTTGGTTTCGGGGGAAGATTACGTTCTGTATCTTTTTGTAGCTGGTGTTTACTCAAGTATGTTCAGTTTTCAAAACTCGTTGCCTGAATTCTTAAATGAGCATTTCATTGTACATGAAATATATCTCAACAACAAAAAGTAAAAATCCTATGCAGTCAGCAGGAAAATAAACAGATGTCTGACCTTGTTCAGTACAAGGTTTCCCAGTTTGAGGAATGTGATATTAAATGGAATCTCTACTGGGAAACAGATAGCTGTTTGTGTGTGTCTGTGTGTGACTTCACAGTTAACAAATGACACACAAAATCTTTCCAAAAGAATGCAGATCCTAATGCCAGACTCACAAACTTGATGTATGTTGTTTCAGGCTTCATACTTCTCATCTATGGTGTTATCATGATGGTGGGTTTGGTTCACACATAAGAACTGTGGAACTTTCCACCTTTGTCATTCTAATACCATTGGAGATGACCATTTTAGACTGCTCTTTGGTTTTTTATTTTGTTGAAGACTGAATTCCTAGTGGTGGTTCTCTGAGAAGACACACATCTATGGAGACCCATACAATACACAGATTTTGGAACAAGTCTGACTTGCCACTTCCCATCTACAAAGGTGAGTGGGAGAGGGCAGACCTATTTCAATTGAATGTTCTCAACCAAAACATTCTTGAAGTTGCCCAGTAGTTAAAATGTATTCAAAAGGTTTTGGGTGGAGGTGGGGGATCATAACATTGTTTTTCTAATATTTTTTGGTAAAAAGGTATATTTATTTTCCTTTTCTGCCATTATTTGCCCCAGACTACTTTGCCATTGTGCATGTGTCTGTAGTACATTCTCTTTTTTTTCTTGCCTGCTTCACTTTTCCCATAACACTTTTGAACTGTTATATTTATCATTAGTTTATTATCTACCTCCTATATTCCTAATAGATCATTTGGACTTTGTATATATTTTTTTTTGCTTTTAATTTTTTATTGAAATAAAATACTACATACAGAAAGTACATATGAGTGTTTACCTCCATACATTTTCACTGTGGAACAGCCTCATGTGACCAGCACACTGACCAAAACAAAGAATGTTACTACCACCCCCATTGTCCCCTACTGTACCCTTTCACACACTCACCTCCCAGAGTTAGAACTTTCCTGACATCTAATAGGACAGAATGAATTTTATGTCTTTGGTGATTGACATTGATGGAATGTTACAGTGTCACTTTTTTTATTTAAATAAACTTCTAATTTTTGAAACAGTTCAGATTTTCCCAAGAAAATAAACAATACAGAAAGTTCCAGTGTACACCACACCAAGTTTTTTCTATGGGCACAAGGGAGCTTTCTAGGGTAATAGAAGTGTTCAAAACTAGATTGTATTAAAGGTTGTATAACTATAAATTTACCAAAACCATTGATTTTATGCTTTCAGTGGCTGAATTTCATGATATATAAATGATCCTTCAATAAACCTGTTAAATATACTTTTAAAAAATTTTTCTGGACTGTCTCCAGGTGAATTGAAAAGTGTTACCTTTGTATTCAGCATGCCTTATTACAGAGCAATATTATTATGGTTATTACTGTGTATTGCAAATAGATGGGGGGGAAATGGAAACAGTGACAGACTTTATTTTCTTGGGCTCCAAAATCACTGCAAATGATCACTGCATCCATGAAATTAAAATTGCTTGCTCCTTGGTAGAAAAGCTATGACAAAACTAGACAGCATATTAAAAGGCAGAGACATCACTTTGCTGACCAAGGTCCATCTAGTCAAAGCTGTGGTTTTTCTAGTAGTTGTGTGGATGTGAGTTGGACCATAAAAAAGGCTGAGCCCCAAAGAATTGATGCTTTTGAACTGTGGTCCTGGAGAAAACTCTTGAGAGTCCCTTGGACAGCAAGATCAAACCAGTCAATCCTAAAGGAAATCAACCCTGAATGTTCATTGGAAGGACTGATAATGAAGCTCCAATACTTTGACAATCTGATGAGAATAAACTCTGATGCTGGGAAGAGGAGAAGGGAGCAACAGGATGAGATGGTTAAATAGCATCATCAACTCAATAAACATGAGTTTGAGCAAACTCTGGGAGATAGTGAAGGACAGGGAAGACTGGTGTGCTACAGTCCATGGGATCACAAATAATTGGACATGACTGAACATAAAAAAATAAGAACAGTCTTGAAGTGTGAAGCTAATTATCAGTATTGTGTGATTTTCATTCCTATTCTTTTATAGAAAAACACAACAAATTAAGGAGACAAATAACATTTGAGAGGATAATTGTGGGGAAAACAATGCCACATTTGATATAAGTGCTTCAAATCTAATGTTGGAAATCACTGGAATGGCTCTAAGAAAGCTGGCCCAGGATAGAAATGTGTGGTCTGCAAATAGGAAAGAAAAGAAGGAATTTCTGATGAGGGTGTTAAGGAGAAACTGATACAACAAATAAATGTCTAGAGCTTTGAGAATAGAAGAAACAAAGCATGTCTTTTAGGGTCAAAAAAGGACGAAAATGTTTAACTTCACAATGTGTCTTTGAGCCTCGTGATGTCCATTTAGTTCTGAGGCCAGTGACCCATCATAGACAAGGAGCTCTGCTGAGGGACCTTCCCAGAGCCCCCTTCACATCCCTGTTCCTCACACTGTAGATGAAGGGATTCACCGTAAGGGTGACCACAGTGTACATCACAAAAGCAATAGAGCTTCTCTGGGAAGAATGGGTCATATCAGAACTGAAATAGACCCCAAGGCTTGTCCCATAGTACAAGGTGACCATAGAGAGGTGAGACCCACGGGTGGAAAAAGCTTTATGTTTTCATGCTGCAGAGGACATTCTCATTAAAGAGGAGATGATTTGGGAGTAAGAGGATTCCAGTTAGGGGAAACACACCCAGCAGGGCAGTGACCACATACAAGCAGATGTTATTGATGAAAGCGTCAGAGCAAGCCACCTTGATAATCTGAGCCAGTTCACAGAAGAAATGTGGAATTCAGTGTCAGTACAGAATGTCAGTCACCTCAACAGAATATGAATCAGAGCAACCAGAAAATGATGAACCAACACATCAGAAGAACCAGGAGGCAACACACACATGGGTTCATGATGACCATGTAGTGCAGGGGTTGGCAGATGGCCACAAACCAACCATAGGCCATTCTGGTCAGGAGAAGACCATCCATTCCTGCAAAAATCATTTTAAAAAATAAACCTGAGTGAAACATCCTGTGTAGGAGATGTCTTTGTTCTGTGACTGAATGTCACAAGCATCTTGGGGACAGTGGTGGAGACACAGCAAATTATCAACAAAGGACTGGTGGGAGAGGAAGAAGTACATGAGGGTGTGGAGGTGGGAGTCAGAGCTGATGGCCAGGATGATGAGCAGGTTCCCAAGCATGGTGACCAGGTACATGGACAGTAACACTCCAAAGAGGAGGGGCTGCAGTTTAGGATGATCTAAGAGGTCCAGGAGGAGAAACTGATTCTCCCATATGGTTTCCTGCTCCCATGTAGCTGTGTGTCTGCTGGGGAACAAGACAAATGGAAGTTTCACCTAATAGCCAAGGGCCAACTCAGCTAGTTATCGGTTATGATTCCACCTTCTGGTTGGTATCCTTTACACTCTATTAGTCCTTCTTGTGATAGTGATTCACTCAGTCAAATGGTAGGACCACTTGCATTTAAAATGTTTTTTCAGCTAAAATATTTAGCTGAAAATTTTTTTATCTCCTATCACAAGTTCTAATTCTTTTGTTGTTGTTTTTATTAAAGTATAGTTGATTTATAATATGTTAATATCTGCTGTATAGCAAAGTGAATAAGTGGATTATACATACATATTCTTTTTCATATTCTTTTCCATTGTGATTTAAGTGATTTATCTCAGGATATTAATTTTAGTTTCCTGTGCTGTACAGCAGGAACTTGTTTATTCACTGGTTCTAATTCTATATGCAGCTATAGACATGAACTGATTTTTATAGTATGACAGTTGCAAAATGATTAAAGACATTTAATATTGCTAAATGATAATCTTTTTAAAACTCTATAGCTCTTTCATTCAAATAGTTTAATAATAGTTTTTAGGACATGGTATCCCAACTCAGACAAAATTAATTCTATGACTTGATCCTCCCTGTTATTGTGACAGTTAGTGCTTAATTTAAATTGCCTTTTTTTTTTTTAAATTTATAAAGGTATGGTTACTCAGGACTTCCTGCTAGTACAGTGGATAGAATCTATCTGCCAATACAGTGGACATGGGTTCAATCCCTGGTCCAGAAGATTCTGATGCCATGAGGCAACTAAGCCCATGTGCCACAACTACTGAGTCTGTGTGCCACAACTACTGAAACCCACGCACCTAGAGCCTGCGCTCTGCAATGAGAGAAGCCACCAGAATGAGAAGCCTATGCACCACAAAAAAGAGTATTCCCTGCTCACCGCAACTAGAGAAAGCACTACGGGAAGCCACAAGGTCCAGTTCAACCAAAAAAAAAAAAATGGTTATTACCTTCTTTGTGAGAATTAAAAAGACCCTTGTGGCAGAGGAGGATCCCAGGAAGTGATGGCTGCTATTATTACTATTACTTTTATGACAGTTATTAATATTTTTGATACATAACTTTTCAAATTATAGAGATGTCATTCAGATAATGGGATCTTGAGTGAGAGTTCCTTGAATAGAATTTTGCTTCACCAACTTAAGGTCTGTGTGACCTTGACAAAGTTTCTTAACCTGTCTTAGCTGTAAATACCTCACCCCTACAACAGGAATAATAAATATCCCCTACATTGTAAGACTGATGAGTTAATTAAATGAGATGATGCATGTAATTTTCCTAGCATGGTTCTTGTGACAAATAGCAGGCATTTGATAAATGTCAGTGTCTAACAATATGTCTTGCATGAGTATCACTGATCATTATTCCCCTTAAACAGGGGCAGCCATCAAAGATCATTCTGTGGACTTCCCTGGTAGTTGAGATTTCACACTTCCAGTGCAGAGGGTTACCAAGATGGAAACTTGGCAGGGGAGCTAGATCCCATATGCCACAATTTAGAGTTGGAATGTCCCAACTAAAGATCCCAAATGCCACAGCTAATCACACACACACACACACACACACACACACACACACACACACACACACATTATATATATAATATACATAATATATATCACTATTTAGAAAATTTTAATATAAAATGTTCCAAGCTTCTATAAAAAAGTCAAACAAGATGATGACCTAGCATGGTGATCGGTGTCAAACAGATTCGTGGCCTCCAAAGGAGATTTCATTCTGGGACCAAAAGACATAGGCTCAGTCACTCAGGGCTTTGTGTAGCAAAGTTTATTAAAGTAACAGTGATAGAGAAAGCTTCCAGCAAAGACACTGCAAAGGACAGAAGAGTGCCCACGTCATGAATTTTAGCAGGGTTTTATATACCTTTCAGCTGGCTGCTGAGAATAGATATAAAGACTACCTCAAGTTTGTAAAATTTCTACCAGACCCTTTCCCAAGGCATGCATCCTGAGATAACATTAGTACAGTGAGATAAGCCAGAAGGAACACGTTCTGGGTGAGATATGGTGTTGCTTGAGAGGCAGGTTCCCAGGCAAAATAGATTGTTAAAATTATTAACATAGAACCTAAGAAAAGCATACTTATGAGCTCCTGATCTAAAGAAAGGTGAGATACATTACTGCACTATTAACACAAAGCTTAAGGGAGCCATGTCCCTCGTGACTAAGGCAAAGGAATTTTAAAAGAATGCTCTCCTCTTCCTTCTCCTTGAGGGTAACTGCCTAAGCTTTAGCTCTCTCAAAGTCATCCTGAAAAAAAAAAAAGACAAATTTAGGATGATTATAAATGTTTACAGTCTCCATGACAGAAAAAATGCTCAGTACTATTATACCTAGAGAATGCAAGTAACATTTTTTTAAATAAAGTGAGAATTTACTAAACAATAGTATACTCAGGAGGAAGAGTGGGCAGGGTCATGTGAACAGCTGCCGAGAATACAATTAAGAGAAAAAAAATCATTGAGAGCAAATTTAGTCTGGAGAGGTGGAGAGGTGGATAGAAAAGACCACTCTGCAATAAGAATACTGAGCTCTGAGAAGAGGGACAGGTAATTGCTAATCAGAGGAAATAAGGGAAGGGCAAGCATTTTGGCCTGAGAGAACAGAATTCACAGTTGCCCTGGGATTGGTGAGCTTGGTAATGGACGGGATATGAGCATCCAGTGAGATGAGAACAGGGTGAGGGTGAGGAGGACAGAGTGTGAGGCCCACAAGTCAAGTATCCTGTACTATTCTTGATGTGACTCTCATGTCGGTAATTTTATATTTATTTGTGGGTCAGAGGTCGTGACCATTTTTGCTCATTATTGTGTTTCCAGTGACCTACATGGTGCTAGTAGCACATATTAGGTGCTCGTAGCACATTTTAGGTGCTCAACACAGGCAAGTGTTAGATATGTAATAAAGACTGAGACCATTAAGTATCAACTGTAACACACACAAAGGACCCTCCAAGCCCACTATATGCCTGAATGTAGACATAGAATAGTAAAATTAGAGTACACTCACACATATATTTTAAAAGAATAATATATCGTGAACAAGTAACTCTTACTCTAAAAATGTAATTCTGCTTATTACTGGAATGTTTGCTATCATAATTTATCTCAAAAATAGGTCAGCGGAGAGCAATCATAACCATAATTACAGTCTAAAATGCATTTGAGGGAATGTAAGAGCCATTACTGTGGTTAGCAGCCAGGACAGAGCCTCTCACTAGATAAGGAAGCTAAGGATCATTTCTTAAGTCAGTAAAGAATATACATTTTAAGACTACAGCCAACTGGATATTCTACATTAAACACTAAATCTTTGTGTTTAATTCATGAAGAGGACAACGCAGTCTTCTCCTTGATATTCTCTTAAACACTTAAAGAGAATGGTAAAATGAGCCAATGAAATGAGTACTGAATGTCAGTAATAATTACATTGTTTGTAGATGGTATTGTGGACACAGTGAGGTGGGTAAGGTGAAACATCAATATAGAGAACTAAAGTACCTGCTAACTATAGATTTCCCCTTCATAGACTAAATAACTATGGGACTGTCCCAGCCTCATTATTCTAGAGGTAAAGCCCAATACCCACCATCTCGCTTTGTTTCCTTCTCACTCCACCAGCCTTTACTGAACACCGTCTCTGATGCTTACCAGCGAAGCTTTCTTGTTATCTGCAGTCAGCCCTGCGGAAACCCATTTGGGTTTTCACCAAGGCTGGGGTCACAGAATTATAGCAAAGGGGCAACAGTGCATGTTGTTATCTCAAGGGCTATACTCTCCTCATTACCAAAGTTATGTGTGTAGGCAGCAGTGGGAGAAAAAGGTATGTTCTCCAAGGAGAAATTCTTTGACTTGACTTCAAAGTGACCAGGTGTCCCCTAAGGAATGTTTAATTCCTACAAGAACTAAAACATGGAGTCCTTTATTGATATTAGGGAGGGCTCCAGGTGGTGGTGCTACTGGTTAAGAAACCGCCTGCCAATGCAGGAGACATAAGAGATGCAGGTTCTATCCCTGGGTCTGGAAGATCCCCTGGAGTAGGAAATGGCAACCTGCTCCAGTATTCTTGCCTGAAAAATTCCATGGACAGAGGAGCCTGTCGGGCTACCATCCATGGGGTTGCAAAGAGTCAAACACGACTGAGCACAGCACATGCTAAGGGGCAGGGGCCACAATTAACCAGGTAGACTCAGCTGAAAAGAGTATTGAGGAGATACAATGTGACAAACAAATCATCTGTAAAGTTTATCAAGAAAGGGGAGGACAGAGATAAAACATAGAATAAACAGAGTATCTAAAATGGGAGGGTTAAAACTAAAATTTAAGGGAAGTTATGGGAATACATTTAAGTTCAAGAAGAATGATGGTATGTAGTGCAAGCCTTTAAATACACAGGCATGTCTGGGTACATACATACTTCACAGGATGCACCATACACTTCTAAACCAACAGATAGCATAATGTGCTGTATCTCCAGCTTATAGGATATGGATGCAGAAATCAAGGATGGGAAGCTGAAGTGAACCCTTGTAATATCACTCCTGGTAAGACATGTGAGGAGTCTGTGCTCCAGCTCTACATACGTATGGCCTTTGCAGCTCTGGATGCCTGGACACCAAAAATGTAGCAGTTCTAGAGACATGACAAAAGTCCCATTGAACTTTTTTTTTTTTTTTTGTCATGCTGCCTGGATTGCAGGGTCTGAGTTCACCACCAAGGACTGAATATGGGCCCGTGGCAATGAAAGTGCCAAGTCCTAACCTCTGGACCACCAGGGAATTCCTGCCACTGAACTTCAAGCTATGCTGAAAAGTGAAACTACTGGTCATTCAGTTATGTCTGACTCTTTACGACCCCATGGACTGCAGCCCGCCAGGCTCCTCTGTCCACTGTCCATGGGCTTCTCCAGGCAAAAATATTGGAGTAGGTTGCCATTTCCTCAGTCAGTGGCTGGGAGCAGGAGCAACCTCAGGGCAAACACAGTGGTGGATATAGATGGTGGTCACTTATGCTCCCACGGCAAGAGATCTGAGTGGTGTAATCTCAGGTGAGGCTGCTTTCTTTAGTTGAGGGCAGTTATCATAGAGAAGGCTCAGGGCTCTTGATCTCTATGCTTGAAAAATAAGACTTTAATTCTGAAGGGAGAAATGGGCAACACAGCACAGGATTCGCTACAATGAATCCTATTAGCCATTTGGAGTGGATCTTAAACAACATGGACAGTGTTCCTGGAGAGCTTATTTGTGATTAATGGGGGTCAGGAGTTGGAAATGACTTTTCTTGGAAAGTGAGGGACAAACCAAGAACAGAAGCATCCTAAGTAAGGCTCAGCCAAGCATGACTGTCTTTTTGGCCTGTTTCTCTATAAAAATCCAATTCTCTCTCCCTACTACTGCCAAGAAACAGACCAACACATGCCACTGCCAAGTAGATATTAGTGGGGTGTTTCACAGGCACATCCAACTGAACCTCTCCAAGAACAAACCTACATTTTTTTCTTCCTTCCTTCCTTTTCCTTAAACATGTTATATCAGAGTGAGTAACACCATAGATGACGTGAACAGATCCACACATGGAATTGTTCTAGATAGTTAAGTAATAACATATTAAAATATTTTTCCTAATTATTTTTATTAGGATTTATCACAAAGTCTGGTTTTACCATTTATTTATGTATTATTTTATTTCCTTTCTCCCAGTAGAATATAATCTCAATGAAATGTGTGCCTTTATTTTGTTCCAAGTCTTATACCAGTACCTAGAAGATAATATTTAATAAATGTTTAAAGGCATGAGTCAATCAAACCATTGCTATTATTAGCATCAGAAAGAAACTGGTTTCATCTTTTGTGGGGGAAAAAAGGAAAAAATAGAAAAAAAAAAATGAACTTGGGAGCAGAGAAATGTTCCAATTTTTTCTTTTCTAGTTTTTGCCAGATACTAAACATCAGAGAAGGGGATGACAAAGGATGAGATGGCTGGATGGCATCACCGACTCGATGGATGTGAGTTTGAGTGAACTCCGGGAGTTGGTGATGGACAGGGAGGCCTGGTGTGCTGTGATTCATGAGATCGCAAAGAGTCGGACATGACTGAGCGACTGAACTGAACTGAACTGAAACATCACCTACACAAATTGAACATTTGTAACTATCAAAAATTTGTATAATGGCTGCAGTTCATCTGTTAATCTCAGAATGTCTTGTTTTCCATATATCTTTTAATGACATGCAGCTGTTAGGTAATTTTTGTCTCTAAGGAAAAATTCCAAATCTAATAACAGTGTAAAGAAATATAAAGAGAAAAACACAGCAGTCAACATAGCATCAGGTTCCTCTTTTTCAGCATGTTTTTCATATGACTAACAATAATATTACACTTATTTAATAATATTACACTTATTTGGGTACTATTATGGACTGAACTGTGTTCACTCAAAATTTTATGTTGATATCCTTATTCCCAGGGCCTCAGAATGTGACTGTATTTGGAGAAAGTGCCTTTCAAAAGTAGTTAATTTTAACATGAAGTCACCAGGGTGAACCTTAATTCAATCGCCCTGGTGTTCTTATAAGAAGTGGAAGTCAGAATACACAGAGAGGCCAGGGAAACCTGCACGAAGGGAGGACCAGGTTCAGAATCGGCATGACAGTGGCCATCTGCAATCCAAGTGAAATGGAGCAGGACGTTATGGTCTGTGCTCCCCCCATGTCCTCAGCCTACCTTTTGTCTGTGGAACAACTTTAGCCAAAGAATAAGCTTAATCAGAGAAATGAAAAAATGCAGAAACAAAGGAAAACTGTCAAAGGAGGCCAAGTAATAATAGTTAATAGTCATATTAAGCAGAGTCAAGGACATTTAGTTCCTCCTCAAGGGCTATTATAGATGATACCCTGAGCAGTATCCTGTGAGGTATCTTGTAGATACTGAACTGCACATCAAGTGGAAGAAGTTAACTACCTGATGACCAGACTGTAGTCATGATATAAACTGTCAGTTCCAAGAACTGCCATCAAGGAAATGGGAACAAACCGATCCTGCAACTGAAGATTAACTACTTAAACAAGATGAATCTGATTAGGACACCACATGACCAATTTCAAGGAGATTATCAGAGCTGACTGTACTATATCTGCATGTAGGCCCCTCCCCCTGTCTATAAAAGCTCTTGCCCACTGATTGTCAGTGCAGGAAGTCAGCCTTCTGCTAAGCATCTGCCCTCCCCCTGCCCCCCTGCTGGTTGCCAGCATCCAAAGTAAAGCAAACTTTCCTTTCCACCAATCTCACTTGTCTATTGGCTTTTGAGAGGTCAGCGGCTGGACCCCACAAGGAGACAGGCCTCAGAGGAAACCAACCCTGGTGGGACCTTGACGTTGAACTTCCAGACTCTAGGACTGTTAGAAAATACATTTCCATTGTGTAAGTCACCCAGTCTAGCATTATTAGGATAAGGCAAGCACCATTTCAAAATCCTCTTGCTACAGCTGTTACTTGAGCCATGTGTCCTGTAATTATTTCAATGGAAGTTGTGACAACTTTTTTGCTCAGCCCCAGCTAGACACCTTGCCAGTCAGTTCAGTTCAGTTGCTCAGTTATGTCCGACTCTTTGTGACTCCATGAACCGCAGCACGCCAGGCCTCCCTGTCCATCACCAACTCCCAGAGTCCATTCAAACCCATGTCCATCAAGTCAGGGATGCCATCCAGCCATCTCATCCTCTGTCGTCCCCTTCTCCTCCTGCCCCCAATCCCTCCCAGCATCAGGGTATTTTCAAATGAGCCAGCTCTTCGCATCAGGTGGCCAAAGTAGTGGAGTTTCAGCTTCAAAATCAGTCCTACCAATGAACACCCAGGACTAATCTCCGCACATGCCAAACACCTCCTGCTTTCTGCCCTGAAACTTCTGATACCAAATTATGGGACATTTGAGGGAATCTGCTCTGTATTCAGAAGTGTGCAACTCAGACATAAAGGGATGCTAATCTCTCTAGGACCATTTCTGGCCCATAGAAAGCATGAGCTGAGGTCTTTTCACCTATTGAGAGGAAAGTTCTGGGACACATATCATGTTGTACCTCAGGAAGGTTTGATGGGATTTAGTAGCAGTCATCAATAAAAGCAGTCATTATTATTTTGATTCCTTAATTGATATGGTTTTCCTTCCTTCCCTAGTAGATAATAATAGGAGATATATACAACACATACATACATATTTGTTCTGTTTCTCTGGATAACCCTAACAACAAGGCCCAAGAGAAATGAAAATATGTTTGAATATATATGGGTTTTCATAGCACCATTATTCATAATATGCACAAAGTGGAAACAATCCAAATATTCATCAATTTATAAGTAAATAAAACAACATATTCACTGCTGCTGCTGCTAAGTCGCTTCAGTCGTGTCCGACTCTGTGCGACCCCATAGACGGCAGCCCACCAGGCTCCCCTGTCCCTGGGATTCTCCAGGCAAGAACACTGGAGTGGGTTGCCATTTCCTTCTCCAATGCATGAAAGTGAAAAGTGAAAGTGAAGTCGCTCAATTTTGCCAACTCTTAGCGACCCCATGGGCTGCAGCCCACCAGGCGCCTCCATCCATGGGATTTTCCAGGCAAGAGTACTGGAGTGGGGTGCCATCACCTTCTCCAATGTTCATACTATGGAATATCATTCTGAAATACAAAGAAATTATATATGCTACAACACGTATGAATCTTGAAAAAATTACTGATGAAAGGTTTCATGATCTTATTTACATGAAATGTCTAGAAAAGGTAAATGGATAGAGACAGAAGGTGGAATCATGGCAGCATGGATGTTAAGTGTCTAGGAATATGGGGGTGTAACAATCAAAGGGTACTTTATAATGGAACCAAAATTCCATTATATTTTTACAACTAGGTTTTAAAATAACATAAATCTGTTGTTATCAAAGAGCCTGATACAGGTACAAGTAAATATTACTGACACAGAAGAGTCTAAAACCTGAATTAAGTATATACAGGAATTTATTGAATAAAGGTGGAATTTCAAATCAGTATGTCAAGGATCCTCTCTCTGGAGGAAAAAACATAATTGTATCCACTACCCCATGTGTGTGTGTGGGTGTGTTAGTTACTCAGTTGTGTCTGACTCTGTGACCCCATGGACTGCAACCCGCCAGGGTCCTCTGTCCATGGAATTCTCCAGACAAGAATACTGCAGTGGGTTGCCATTTCCTTCTCCAATGTGAATTTTAGTAGTAGTCACTAAGCCGTGTCTGACTCTTGCGACCCCACAGACTGTAGCCTGCCAGGTTCCTCTGTCCATGGGATTCTCCAGGCAAGAACAGTGGAGTGGGTTGCCATTTCCTTCTCCACCACTACCCCATAACACATGCCAAAACACATTCTTTCACGATTAAAATGTCCGTAAAAATACAAACTTTAGAAGAAAATTAGAAAATCTGTATGTAACCTAGAGTTAGAAGAGAATTTTTAAGGAAGGCTAGGAGAAAACCCAGAGTTTTTTGTTTTTTGTTTTTTTTTAAGAAGAGAGTCCTCTGGCTATGTAAAAAGTGAATTTCATTTGCAATTGATGAAACATTAACATGGCAAAACAATTACCAGTTTAACAGACGCATAAAACACATTTGATAAGGCACATAAGCAATTTTCGTAAATGTGCTAACAAGTAGGATTTCAAAATACCTTTATAAACTCCTCTGCGGCCACCCACTAAAATACACAGAAAACATGATTAAGGAGAAAACAGAACTATTTCTGAATGAGTGAAGAAGGCCTGGTTATCAGAGCTGTTTCTCAGCTAGGAGGCCCTAGACGGTATGGTAAGATCGAAAAAATAAAAAACCGAAATACATACTTGAACACAATATATACAAAGGTTACAGGAAAATGTCACTACTTAGAATACTCAAAGGAGTCAATAATTAAAGTTTAGCACGGTGTCCTAACTTCATACAAAGAAGGCAAAAATAAACGTTAAATATGAGATTGATTGAATAGAGGAGATAGACCATATCTCGGGTTGACAGGTTTATCAATATAGGAGACTAAGGGCTCCAGGGAGCTGAGAACAGACAGGTACAAAAGCTTTCGAGTACCATCCATTTGGATGCCTCTCCCTTCTGACCCCTAAACTCGGGAGTGCGCCTCTTCTCGCCTCCCCATCACTTCCGGGCATGGGTCCCGCCCTCCACTCGGAGCTCCGCCCACGAGCCTAGTTTTAGCCTCGGAATCATCCACTGGGAGTGTTTCTGCTTCCAGCCCCGCCCCCCAACCCCCCACCCACTGAATCGACTGCAAGACCCCTCACCCGCAACGTTGGGAGAAACTGCAAGTTTTCTCTGCATTGGCTGAATTTGACTGACAGTCCCAATCTCAGAACTCCACCCCGTCACGGCCGAAGTAGGAAACGGAAGTGGCGTCACTGTCTGCGTCGGTTTTCCGTCCGGCGGCTTCGTGCTTCTAGGAGGGAGTGGTTTTGGTCGTCCTGTTTCAGCGTGTCCTTGGTGAGGCTCGCGTTCAGGAAGGGCTGTGGGATACAAGGAGCGCGTTAAAGGACAGGTTTGGTCCGAGTTTTCGAGAGGTCTCCTTGGGCAGGCCTGGCCCCTCTCTCTTACATCATTCGGGACCTAAGGCCCCGCTTTCATCCAGGTCGTAAGGGGAGTTTTCGGGGTGTTGTCCTTCACTGTGCTTCCCTATTCGAAAGCCTTTGTGACTTTAGTTCTTGAGATCATGAATATCCACTGTTTGATTCCGGTTACTCAGGCCCCTGCACCTTCTGGTTATCTTGAAGTTAGTGATCCTGCTGTATTCCTCTAGAGTATGAAGATGTTCACTTGAAAATGAAAGAGTTGAGTTTATTCAGTGTTTTATCTGGGAACTGTTGCCCAGGAGTCAGCCTCTGAGATAGCTGTGAGAAATTATTTTGAAGAGATGAGGTGGGATGTTAGTATATATGTGATTCGGGGGAAGGATATGGGTAATTTTCCACGAAAAATTAATCTAAGAAAGAGTTGGACCACTTTATTTGAGCCAGATTTGAGGATTCCAACCCTTGAAGAGCATCTCAGAAGGCTGTTGTGTGTGTATGTGTAACTGAATCTTCTTTGAGTACATCTAAAACGAACACTTCATTGTATTTCAAGTCATATCCGACTCTTGAGACTCCCATGGACTGTAGCCTGCCAGGATCCTCTGTCCATGGGGTTCTCCAAGCAAGAATACTGGCATGAGTAGCCACCCCCTTCTCCAGAGGATCTTCCTGGCTCAGGGATCTGCATTGCAGGCATATACCATGTGAGCCACCAAGGAAGCCCAATATATACTATAGTATTACTTAAGCATGTAATCTATTTAAAATGAGATTTTTTATGTTGCTTTCTTCATTTAAAGTGTCCAAAATTAGCTGCACCCTAAATTTTTATCAGATGTACTTCGTTAGTGTGCATTTAGGATCTTATTTTCACAACCAGGGATTGAACCCATGACCCCTGCAGTGGAAGTGCAGAGTTTTAATCACTCAACCAGCAGGGAAATCCCTTGATTAGTGTTTAAAGTGAAAGTCGCTCAGTCATGTTGGACTCTTTGAAACCCCATGGACTATACAGTCAATGGAATTCTCCAGGCCAGAATACTGGAGTGGGTAGCCCATTCCCTTCTCCAAGGGATCTTCCCAACCCAGGGATCGAACCCAGGTCTCCAGCATTGCACGCAGATTCTTTATCAGCTGAGCCACCAAGGAAGCCCAGATTAGTGTTTAGACCATATGCAATATACAGTTGAAAGAGCAGATTCAAATACTGAAGTTATTCCAAATATAAAACGGACTTAAAAGGTCCTAGTGAGATAGTTGGTACATAATGGTTGTCAATAAATGGCAGTTGATGATACTGATACTCTTGTTGTAGAGCATACAGTTTTAGTAGCTTTCATATATGTCCTCTGCACAAAAGGAGCTAATTTATCATGTTGATGACTGATAATTAGTATTTGTTGATTTGTGCTTGATACGAAGCTGAGCTCCAGATAACCGTATCTTCAGAGGGATGGAGATGGCCCTATCCACTTACATTCTTAAGCTACCCTGAAATGATCGTGATTCAGGAAAGAGTATGCAAATTTCACTATCAGTCTTGCAGCATAGCAGCCTATCATACGCCCCATGGTAATTTGTCATTAATGCTTTTTTTTTTTTTCCAGAGACTTAGCTTTGGGTTCTGTTTTTTAAATACAGATTTCTTTGGTGTGATTCTGAGCAGTTGTGTTGCTTGTTTTTATCTAAGAGGAGCTGAAATGAGCCAGAGAATGCTGTTCTCTAAGACAGCTTCCTAGTATGTATGCATGAGGTAGAGTTGCCGCATAGTCCTACTCATGTATTTTATTGCCTTGATAAGTAAAAAGTCACATTACTTGTGTTTCCTTGCCTGTGAAATGATTACTCTTTGCCTGGTGGGTAACATGGCACACCATTTATCTCTCCGGCTCCAGATGGGACAGGACTTCCCTGGTACTTCATGGCAGTAGTGTGTACTTGTGAGTTTTTTAGTTTTTGGTTTTGAGTGTGTGCTTATCTCAGAGTTGCAATGTCGATTTTATTTTTTTAACTTTTTGTTAAAGTATAATTTATTTACAGTAGTGTATTGGTTTCAGGTATGCAACACAATGAATGTATTTTGATCGGTTATACTCCATTTAAAGTTATTATAAAATATCACCTACATTCCACGTGCTGTACAGTATATCCTAGTAGCTTTTTGACTTTATACATAGTAGTTCATACCTCTTAATTCCTTACTCCAGTCTTACTGGCTCTCCCACTGGTAGCCAGTAGTTTGTTCTTTGTATCTCTGAGTCTGTTTTGTTCTATTCGTTTCCTTCATTTTTTAGATTTCACATATAAGTGATAACATGCAGTATTTGTCCTTGTCAGACTTGTTTCACTAAGCATAATAGCCTCCACGTCTATCAGTGTTGCTGCAAATGGCAAAATTTCATTCTTTTTTATGACTGACTGGTATTTGGTGAAACTTCTTTATCCATTCATATGTCGATGGATACTTAGGTTGCTTCTATATCTTGGCTTCGGTATGTATGTAATGTTGCTATGAACATTGGGGTGCATGAGTCTTTTCAAATTACTGTTTTCATTTTCTTTGGATATGTACCCAAAGGAGTGTAATTGCTGGATCATATTATAGTTTCTTGAGGAATCTCCATACTGTTTTCCCTACTGGCTACACCAATTAAAATTCACATCAACAAAATACAAGGGTTCCCTTTTCTTCACATCTTTGCCAAATTTGTCATTTGTCGTGTTTTTGATGACAGCCATTCTGACAGGTGTGTGGTAATATCTCATTGTGGTTTTGATGTACATTTGTCTGATGGTGAATGATGTTTAGTATCTTTTCATGTAACTCTTGGCTGTCTGTATGTGTTCTTTGGGGAAATGTCTTTTCAAGGCTTCCCTTCATTTTTTAATAGAATTGTTTGTTTTTTTTTATTTTGAGTTGTACAGCTGTTTATATATTTTGTATATTAACCTCTTATTGGTCATATCATTTGCAGGTGTTTTTCTCCCATTCAGTAAATTGTCTTTACATTTTGTTGATGGTTTATTTTGCTGTACAAATGCTTTTAATTAAATCCCATTTATTTTTGCTTTTGTTTTCTTTGCTTTAGGAGACAGATCCAAAAGTCATCCAAATTTATGATTTATCCAAATCATAAATGGACTATGATTTATGTCACAGACTGTTCTGCCTGTGTTTTCTTCTAGGAGTTTTATGGTCTTACTTTTAAATCGTTAATCCATTTTGAGGTTTTTGTACATAGTATGAGAAAATGCTCTAGTTTCATTCTTTTACATGAGCTGTCCAGTTTTCTGAGCACCGTTTATTGAAGAGACTGTCTTTTCTCCATTGCGTATTCTTGCCTCCATTGTGTATTTTGTCGTAGATTAATTGACTGTAAGTGTGTGGGTTTATTTCTGGGCTCTGTATTCTGTTGTTCTATGTGTCTTTTTTGTATCAGTGCTATACCGTTGGATTACTGCAGCGTTGTAGTATTCAAGGAATGTGGTATCTCCAACTTTGTTCTTTTTTCTCAAGATTGCTTTGGGTATTTAGCCCAGACTCCCGGGACTTCTTTTCTGGTTCCATATAAATTTTAGGATTATTTGTTCTAGTTTTGTGAAAACTGTCATGAGTACTTTTCTGGCGATTGCATTAAATCTGTAGTTGCTTTGGGTAGTATGGACATTTTAACAGTATTAATTCTTCCAGTCCATGAGCATGGGATATCTTTCCACTTCTTTGTAATATCATCTTGAATTTCCTTCAGTGTTTTATTGTTTTCAGAGTATAGGGGTTTTTTGTTAAGTTTTTTAATTCTAAATTAGTAATTTAATTCTTTTTAATGCATTTTTAATGGGATTTTTTTCTTGCTTTTTGTCTCTGATAGTTATTATTGTATAGAAAAGCAATGGATTTCTGTATATTAATCTTGTATACTGCTACATTACTGAATTCATTTATCTTTAGTTTTTTGGTGGAGACTTTAGGGTTTTATATTATATATAGTACCATGTCATCTGCAAATAGTGACAGTTTGACTTCTTCCTTTCCTATCTGAAAAAGAAAAAGTGAAAGTGTTAGTTGTTCAGTCATGTGTGACTCTTTGCAACCTTTCCTATCTGAATGCCTTTTATTTCTTTTTCTCATCTGATAGCTGTGGCTAAGACTTCCAGTACAAGTGGGGAGAGTGGGTATCCTTGTCTTCTGATTTTAGATGAAAAGCTTTCTGTATTTCAGTGAGTATGGTGTTAGCTGTGGGCTTGTATAAATGGCCTTTGTTATGTTGAGATATGTTCTCTACATACCAGCTTTGATGAGAGTCTTTATCATGAATAGATACTGAGTTTTGTAAAATATTTTTCCTGCATTTATTGGAATGATCTTGTGATTTTTATTCATCCTTTTGCTAACGTGGTGTATCACATTACTTGATTTTTCAGATGTTGAATCATACTTGAATTCCTGGAGTAAATCCCACTTGATCATTGTGAATGATTTTTTTAATAGATTTTTGAATTCAGTTTGCTAATACTTTGTTGAGAATTTTTGCCTCTATATTCATGAGAGATATTTGCATGTAATTTAATTTTTTATACTACCTTTTTCTGATTTGGGCATAGGGTAATGATGGTCTCATAAAATGAATTTGGGAGTGTTCCCACCTCTTCAGTTTTTCAGAATAGTTTGATAAGAGTAGGTATTAAAGGGACTTCCCTGGCATGCCAGTGGTTGACTCTGCTCTTCCAGCGCAATGTGTGTGGGTTCAGCCCCTGATCAGGGAAATGGGATCCTGCATGCTATGTGGCATGGCAAAAAAGAATTAAGTATTAAGTCTTTTTATGTTTGGTAGGATTCCCCTGTGAAACTGTCTGCCCTGAACATTTGGTTTTTAAGGGCTTTGATTACTATTTCAGTTTCAGCAGTGGTAATTGGTCTGTTTAGATTATTTATTCCTGATTTAGTTTTGGAAGATTGTGGGACACTGGAAATATATTTCTTCTAGATTGTCCAACTTTTTGGTATATAACTGTTCATAGAATTCTTTTTTTTTATATAATATTATTTTATGATTATTTGCATCTCTGATATCAGTTGTAATTTCTCTCCCATTTTTTATTGCTTTTGTTTGGTACCCTCTTTCCTCTTGTTTCTTGATGAGACAGGTTAAAGCTTTATCAACATTATTTATCTTTTCAAAAGACCTACTCTTGGGTTCACTGATCTTTTCTTGGATTATTTCCTCTCTGATGTTTTTTATTTCTTTCCTTCTGATAACTTTGGGCTTTGGTTGTTCTTCTTCTAATTCCTTTCAGTATTAAATTAGGTTGTTTATTTGAGTTTTTTCTTATTTCTTGAGATAGGATATGATAGATAAATATGATAGATATTTACTATCATAAAAGTTTCTCTTCTAACTGCTTTTGCTGCATCCATATTTTCACTTGTCTTGACATATTTTCCAGTTTCCTCTTTGATTTCATCATTGACCCATTGGTTTTGTAGTAGCATGTTGCTTTGTTTCCACATGCTTATTCTTTTCCCATTTTTCTTTCTGTAATTGATTTTTAGTTTCATACCACTGTGGTCAGAAAAAAAATCCTTAATATGATTTCTATCTTTTTAAATTTGTCGAGCTTACATGTTATCTCTCTTGGAGAACATTCCATGTGTAATTGAAAAGAAAATTTTGCTATTTGGGGATGGAATGTCTTATAGTTATCTATTAAGTCCAACTGGCCTAAATGTGTCTTTTAGTACCATTGTTTTCTTATTTTCTTTCTTGATGATGTGTCCACTGATATAAGTTGGGCATTAAAATTTCCTATGTTTATTGTATTATGGTCAATGTCTCCCTTTATGACTGTAAGTAATTGCTTTATTTATTTAGGTGCTCCTGTATTAAGCCATATATGTTAACAAATGTTATATCCTCTTGTATTGATGCTTTTATCATTACCAAATGCCTTTCTTTGTCTTTTGGACTTTGTTTTAAAGTCTTCTTTGTCTGCTATGAGTAATGCTACTTCAGAGCTTTGTTTGTTTGCATTTGTGTGTAATATCTTTTTCCATCCTTTCACTTTCAATCTGTGTATGTCTTTAGCTTTACTAATTTGTGGTTACCATGCGGTTCATATGTTGACCTGTAATTAGATCTACTTGTTTTAAACTAATAGTCATTTAACTTCAAGCACATTCTAAATTATTTGCTCCCTTCTTCCACATTTTTTGTTTTCAATGTCATGTTTTATGTTTATCCCTTAACTTATTATTATAGTTACAGTTTCTTTTAATCTTCATGCTAGCTTACTTAAACCCTTGGTCTACAGCCTTTACTATATATTTACCTTTACTGGTGGGATTATCCTTTCCTATACATTCTTTCTTCTTGTTGTAACCTTTTTGTTTCTGCTTAGAGAAGACCCTTTAACATTTCTCTTTGGGTTCTTTTAGTATTGATGAACTCTTCTAGTTTTTGCTTGATTGATAAGTTCTTTATCTCTCCTTCAGTTTTGAATGATAACCGTGTTGGGTAGAGTATCTTAAGTTGTAGGGTTTTGCCTTGCAGCACTTTAAATGTATTATGTCCTTCTGTTCTGCAAAGTTTCTGCAGAAAACAGCTGATGGCCTTGAAGGGGTCCCTTGTATGTGATTCTTTGTTTTTCTCTTGGCTGCCTTTAGAATTTTCTCTTTAGCTTTTGCATTTTATTATTATATATTTTTGTATGATCTCTCTGGATTCATCTTGTTAGGGACTCTGTACTTTCTGCACCCGGATATTTGTTTCCTTCTCCAGATTCAGGAAGTTTTCAACCATCATTTCATCAAATACATTTTGACCCTTTTCTCTCTACTCATTCTGGGACCCTTCCAACCAGAATGTTAGAATGCAGCATGTTGTCTCAGAAGCTCCTTAAACTGTGTTTTGTTTTTTCTTTTTTTGGCCCCACCATGTGGCTTTGAAGATACTTAGTTCCTCAACCAGGAATCAAACCCAGGCCCACAGCAGTAAAAGCGCTCAGCCCCAGTCGCTGGACCACCAAGGAGTTCCTACTCCTACTACTAAGTCACTTCAGTCGTGTCCGACTCTGTGACCCCATAGATGGCAGCCCACCAGGCTCCCCTGTCCCTGGGATTCCTAAAGTGTCCTAATTTTTTTAATTTGTTTTTTCTTCCAATTTTTCTGATTGAGTGATTTCTGTTACTCTATTTTCCAGATCACTTATACATTCTATGTCAACTCATCTACTGTTAATCCTTTCTAGTGTGTTTTTCATTTCAGTTATTGTATTCTCCACTTTCAACTGGTTCTTTTTTATATTTTCTAGTTACAATTCTCATTGTATTCTTCCTTTCTTTTCCCCAGTTCAATTAGCATTCTTATTACTACTGCTTTAACACCTTGTTATTTTTATCTTCATTGAATTAGTTGTTTGTCAGGGTTTTGTGTGTGTCCTTTCATTTGAAACAAATTCTTTTGTCTTCTCCTTTTGTTTAACTTTCTCTGTCACTATGAAATTAAGTAAAACAGTTGCCTATCCCATCTTGAAGGTGTGTCGTTTTGTGGGACGACCCTTATGCATTCTTCGTGTACCCCAGAGCTTGGATTGGTGGCTGGATCTAAAGTAAGCACAGGGCAACTTCCCTGGGGGGTCCAGTGGTGGAGACTCTGTGCTTCCACTGCAGGGGGATGGGTTCATCCCTGGTCAGGGAACTAGGATCCAACAACTTGTGTGGCGTGGCCATAAATAAATAACATTTTAAAAAACAAAGTGAGCACATGTTATGTCTTTTTTCGGGGTGTTTTGGCAGCTGTCACCTTGTTGGGTGATAGCTGGAGATAGAATTGGAGTTGGGCTGGAGATAGAAGGGCTAGAGCCAGAACCCTGTGTGAGCTGGTTTCTCTATGCCCAGTGGCTATCAGTGTCCTGTCAGCAGGGGCAGGGGCAGGTCCCAATGTGCTCGAAGCAGAAGCCTTGACTGTTGAGTCTGAGTTGGTTCTGTTCCCTCCAAGTGTGCACTCTCTTTTCTCTCAGCAGCTAGAGCAGGAGGTTGGTTGTGTGTCAGACACACACTGAGACTGTCTAGGAAGCCAGTCAAGGATCCAGACAACTTGCCATCCACCACCTCCGCAAGTGCCAGCAGTATGCTCCCTCACCCCATTCAGATGAGGTGTTGGGTCCAAATCTGGTACATCCCCCAAGTGTACACTCTTCCTTGGCAGCAAACACTTTTCCCTAGTTAGAAACTGACCTGAGCTTCAGGCAGGTTCAGCCTGCTTCCTCCACCTTGTTCCTGGGAATAAGCAAGCTGTGCAGTCTCATCAGGAGAGGAGTCTTGGATTCTTACAGCCTTCCTGTAAGTCCCACTTGTTTTCAAACCAGCTAAGGGAACTTGTCTTCCTAATGTCAGACCACAGGTTTGCAGTGTCCAATTTGTGGTTCAGACCTCCAGGCTCATGATATTCTCTTCTGTGTCCCCTTCCGGGTGGACCCCCGACCACTTACCCTCCTTTCCTACCTGACTCTGTGGGGACCTTTTTTATAGACTTGGTTTTGGAAGCATCTTTCTGCTGATGTCCAGTTTGTTTTCAGTGAGACTTGCTACACATGTGGATGTACTTTTTATTTGTTCCTGAGAGGGATGTGAGTTCAGTGGCCTCCTACTTCACCAACTTACCTCTCTGTGAGATTTTCTGAATGCACATGGACATTCGGAAATTCTGAGCTAAAGTGGAATGACTTCCAGGCAAGGACTGTGGGAATTATGATCAATTCTGGGTGCTCATGCCTTCTTTCTTCTCCTAGGTGTTCTTACTAAGGACTCTTTCTGCCTTCCTGAGGAAAAGATAGAAGCAAACAGGATGGTAACTGAGTGTTTGAGAAATTGTTCTCAGGTGAGAAGAAAGTGTATCCTTGTACAAAATGACCTAGTGCATTTACCAGATAGACACATTTGAGGTACTTAAATAAAGTCTGTCTGAATCCATGTTGAATTGCCTCACAAAGTGGAAGCTCTCATATTGCTGAGGGATTGCTCTGAATAATCATAATATTCAATAATTACCTTCTGATATTATCTCATGATTGCAACTCCTGTTTTGTTTTGTTTTGTTTTTGCCTGTTGTTCTGACATGATAAGGAACGATAATGTGTATTTCTCAGTGAATTTATTTATTCATCAGCTTGTAAAAATATTTGTAATTTGCTTAGAATTGTGTTACTGGTTCCATATTGATCAGAAATTAGTGTAGATAGAAAGAAGACCATTGTGTCATGGGGGAGATGATGAGAGAACTTGAAGCCCTCTATTGATGCTGAGTCTTCCTACTTCATTCCCCACTGAACACTGTTGAAGATCTTACTTTACTGAAGCTAGTATATGTATGATGGTTCAGGACTCAGTGACCTTTGCTGATGTGGCTGTGAACTTCACCCAGGAAGAGTGGACTTTACTGAACCACTTTCAGAGAAAGCTGTACAGAGATGTGATGCTGGAGAACTACAAGAACCTGACCACAGCAGGTACAGCCACCATCATTCCTTAGCCTCTTAGGAGACAGACATATATGTGCTGTACCGTCTGTGTTCTGAGATGGGTGATGTCAACCTGAACACAATGGAAACTAGTAGACATTCGTCTCTACATGAATGAGTTTTAACCCAGTATGGTTTCTGTAAAAATATGGTTTTAGAACTAACAGTGTTACTATCATTCTTTTAGAAACGTGCGTTCTCAGTTGTTCACCTAAGGCATAGTAAATGAAACACTGGGATCTGGGCCCAGTCATCTGTGTTTTGACAAGCGCTGGACATGATTTTCATAGACACCAAAATTTGGGAACCACTAGTTTAGTGCCTTCTCCATGAGAATGACTATTTCTTTTTGCACTTATTTCATTTCCCACTTTAATAAAAGTCTTAGTGCTTTGTAAATGTACATATAGGTCTGAACATGTATTTCAGGGGCCAGAGAGATGATCACTCTGAGACACAGAAAGAGGAGCTATTCACCTTTATATCTCTTTTGGAATATTATTAATACCACATTCATTCTAATGACCTGACTAGATACTGGAACTTATTCATGGGAAGATTTGTGTTGTTTGGAGGGCTGTTTCTATTAATAGATCTTTCCTCATGAACAGGATATCAGGTGTTCAAACCCACTCTGATCTCTTGGTTGGAAGAAGAAGAGTTGAGTACTGTGGAGAGAGGAGTCCTCCAAGGTGAGTGATTGTAAAAGACTTTGCATGTTAATAAAATTTCAGTGTGTTTTTAATTTGTAAGGAGGCAACATGTTAAGATGTGCTTTTCTCTCAGAAGGCTGAGGTCATTGGTTTCTGATGCTCTGTACCTTCCTCAACTTCTCATATGTACTTGTATGTGAGTGCTAAGTCATTTCACTAATGTCCAAGTCATCGTGACTCTTTGGATTGTAGTCCACCAGGATCCTCTGTCCCTGGGACTCTCCAGGCAAGAATACTGGAGTGCCCTCCTCCAGAGGATCTTCCCGACCAGGGATCGAACCCATGTCTCTTGTGTCTCCTGCATTGGCAGGCCAGTTCTTTACCACTAGCACCACTTGGGAAGCCCCTCATAGGTACTTACTTTCCATTTAATCAGAATTTCCAGTGATCTCATAAAATAGCCTTTTGTTTCTTCTTTAGTTTTAACATTTTGATGTATACTTTTTGTCCAGAACATTCCCTGGTAATACTGTCTCTTTCCTTCATATTTAATTTTCAAAGATTTGTCTTTTAAATCAAATGCTGAATTTTGACTGCATATACATATATTACTACTTATTTTTTGACATAATCAAACTCCCCAAATCTATCTTGCCTTTTTAAAAGATATGTGTAATTTGGAAAAACATACAACTGAGCCTTACTGTTTTTACTTCCTCTAACATCCACTTCTTTTTGCAAAGTCTTAAATTTGTAATTCTCTTTTAGAGTGGGGAATGCAACTTAAAGCCAAAGACTCAAGAATTGGGCAGAATATTTTGGGGAAAAAAGTGTCAAATGGGATAGAAAAGGTAAGATCACTAAGTTTCAAAAAAATATTTCTTATTTTCCACATAGATGATTTTAGGATTTTTGTTAGAATATGAGCACAAGTGATAGATATTTGAGATCAAAGGCATTCACCCTGGAGATAGCAATGTCTCTCAAAGAATTCTGATTATGACTAGCTTGGGGATATCCTATCCCTAGGTTGATACTTGTTGCTTCAAAATTCCCACAAGGAATCATTTCCACTTATATAAATTAGACATGGAGTTTTCAAAACAATTCAATGAAGCTGTATAGAAGCCTTTTTTTCTTTTTTAAGAAACAGGTTTATTTTTTTGTTCTGTTTTTTTGTTGTTGTTTTAAATTATGAAAATATAACACATTTACAGGAGACTTGGAAAATACAGAACAAAGTTACATATATATACTACATTTATACACTATATATACTACAATTACTGTTTCAGGTATAAAAATTAAGGTTTTTAGTAGAGTTTCAGTATCAACTCTCAGAAATTAATAGAATGAACAGAGGAAAAGTAGAAGGGTATAGCAGACCTTAAAGACACTATGAACCAATTCAACATAATTAAGATTTATACAATTTTCACACAACTGCAGGATATTAATTCTATTCAGGTTCCCATAGACTATAAACCAGGCGACACTAGAACATATCCAGGGACATAAAACAAGGTACAGAAATTTCATGCTCTAAGAGTATTGAAATCATAGTGTCTGTTCTCTTGTCACTGTAGGAAATTATGTTAGAAATCAATATCAAGAGATAACTGAAAATAACCCTCATATTTTCAAGTGTAATGTGACATTTACCAAGAGAGATCTTTGACTTAGCCATTGAAAGCCTCAATAAAGTTGAAAGACTGAAAGAACACAGAAGGTGATGGCAGAGAAGAAAACATTTAAATGAGAAGTTAATATCAAGGATACTTTAGAAACCCCATGTATTTGGAAATTAAATGTCCACTTTTAAATGATAGGTGTAGCTAAGAAGCCATAAGAAGAAAAATTAGAAAATATTAGCAACAATAAAAATGAAAAGAAAATTTATCAGAACTTATTGCATGCAGCTGAAGTTGCTCAATGCATCTAAATACAATGTGGAATCTTGAATAACAAATAATGGACACTAGCATAAAATTTTGTGAAATTTGAACAAAATCTGTACTTTAATTAATAATATTGTATCACATGTTAATTTTTTTAGCAACATAGTATTTCTTTATATTCTGAGAATTGGATTAAACGTTTCAAGCCTCATTCAATTTTTTTAAAAAAACAACTAAAATAGTAAGCTTTCTCGGCTTTTACCAGTAATATTAGATGCTAGAATAAATGGATATATATCAGAGTTTTGAGTGAATATAAATTAGAAATCTAGCATTGTATTATATTTAAACATGTAGAACCAAAATGTCATAAATTTTTTAGCTAATCAAAAATTTGTAAGTTTTCTAAAATATATATTATACATGCTATTTATGTATATATATGTATACAAAAGCTTTTCTTCTACTTCCTAAAGGCTTGAGAAAGAACAACAACAAAAAAACTGGAAAACATAAACTAAGTGAAATAGGAGCACTGAATATGAAAAAGAAAAGGTGAAATTATATAAAAGTAAAAGCTCATCATATAGTTCAGTTATTTTTAAACATGACCGCTCATTAGAATCACATCTGGAGCTTTGGAGAAAAAAAAAATACCTGGGCATTTGTATTTTTAAAAAAAATTCCAAGATAATTCATGGATAAGTCATCTGGATTTTAAAAAGTGGTTATAGGTTTTTCTATTAAGTGGTAATTTTAGTAATATAGAATTCTATTATTTTCTGTTGACCAATTATGATACAATGGGGTTAAAATGAATAATAGTTACATTATCACAATAGTAAAGGATGTTTATCAATTTTCACAACCAATAGCCAGACAAAAAATAAAAGATAATTATAATTGCAAGCTGTAATGGACACATGATTAACCTAACAATATAAAAGAATTACATACAATTTAGGTGGTTAAGTAGAGTGATATGGTAAGTGGAAGTGCATATATGTGCATGTTTTCATCCACCCAGCCAATCTGCTTTGGTTGGTGCATTTAACCAATTTACATTTAAGGTAATTATTGATATGTATGATCCTATTTCCATTTTATTAATTGTTTCAGGTTTATTTTTTGTAGGTATTTTCCTTTGCTTGTGTTTCCTGCCTGGAGAAGTTCCTTTAGCATTTGTTGTAAAGCTGGTTTGCTGCTAAGTCGCTTCAGTCGTGTCCGACTCTGTGCGACCCCATAGACGGCAGCCCGCCAGGCTCCCCCATCCCTGGGATTCTCCAGGCAAGAACACTGGAGTGGGTTGCCATTTCCTTCTCCAATGCATGAAAGTGAAAAGTGAAAGTGGAGTTGCTCAGTTGTGTCCGACTCTTAGCGACCCCATGGACTGCAGCCTCCCAGGCTCCTCCATCCATGGGATTTTCCAGGCAAGAGTACTGGAGTGGGGTGCCATTAGTGGTGCTGAATTCTCATTAACTTTTGCTTGTCTAAAACTTTTCTTTGTCAAATCTGAATGAGAGTCTTGCTGGGTAGAATATATTTGGTTGTACATTCTTCCCTTTCATCACTTTAAGATTAATATATCATCATTCCTTTCTGGCTTATAGAATTTCTTTTGAGAAATCAGGTGATAACATTACAGGAGTTCCCTTGTGTATTATTTGTATATAAAAGCAATGTTTTCCCTTGTTGCTTTTAATATTTTATTAATATCTTTGTCTTTAATTTTTGTCAGTTTGATTACTGTGTGTGTCAGTGTGTTCCTCCGTGGGTTTGTCCTGCCTGAGATTCTCTGCACTTCCTGGACTTGGTTGACTATTTCCTTTCCCACATTAGGGAAGTTTTTGGCTATTATCTCTTCAAATGTTTTCTCAGATCCCTCCTTCTGGGACCCCTATCATGTGAATTTTGGTGCATTTAATGTTATCTCTTAGGCTGTCTTCATTTTTTTTTTTCCTATATTCTGTTTTGTGCCAGTGATTTCTGTAATTTTGTCTTACAGGTCACTTATCCTATCTAGTTATTCTGCTATGGTATCTTCTAGTCTATTGTTCATCTCTGTTTGTTCTTTAGTTCTTCTAAGTCTTTGGTAAACATTTCTTGTATTTTCCCCATTCTTCTTCTGAGATCCTGGACCATCTTCACTATTACTATTCTGAATTCTCTTTCTGGAAGGTTGCATATCTCTATTTCATGTAGTTGTTTTCCTAGGGCTTTATCTTGTCCCTTCATCTCAGACATAATCCTTTGCCTTTTCATTTTGAATAACTTACTGTGATGTGGTTTCTGTTCTGACAGCTGAGGAATTGATGTTCTTCTTTCTGCTTCTGTCTGCCCTCTGGTGGATAAGGCTTTGAGGCTTGTGTAAGCTTTCTAATGGGACAGACTGGCAGTTGGAAAAACTGGGTCTTGCTCTGGTAGGCAGGGCCTTGTTCAGTAAAACTTTAATCCAGTTGTCAGCTGATGGGTGGGGCTGTCCTCCCTCCCTGTTAGTTGCTTGGCCTGAGGCAGCCCAGTCCTAGAGTCTACAGGCTCTATGGTAAGGTTAATGGTGACCTCCAAGAGGACTTACACCAAGGGGCACTCCCAGGACTGCTGCTGCCAGTGCTCCCATCTCAAGGTGAGCCACTGGTGGTCCACGCTTCTGATAGAGACCCTCCAACACTAGCAGGTAGGTTTGGTTCAGTCTCCTGTGGGGTCACTGCTCCTTTCTCCTGGGTCCTGGTGCATGCAAGATTTTGTTTGTGACTTCCAAGAGCACAGTCTCTGTTTCTACCAGTCCTGCGGAAGTCCTGCAGTCAAATCCCACTGGCTTTCAAAGTCAGATTCCATGATGATTCCTAGTCCCTTTGCTGGATCTGGAAGCTGAGAAGCCTTGCATGGGGCTCAGAACCTTCACAGCAGTGTGAGAACTTACTTGGTATTATTGTTTTCTAGCTTGTGGGACACCCATGCAGTGGATATGTGATTTGATTTTATCGTGATAACACTCCTCCCACCATCTTGTTGCTACTTTTCCTTTGTGTGTGGATGTGGGGTATAATTTTTTTGGTCGGTTCCAGCATCTTTCTCTCGATGGTTGTTCAACAACTAGTTGCAATTTCAGTTCTCTCACCTGAGAAGAGTGCACATCCTTCTATTCTGCCATCTTGAATCAATCCCCTACTTTATTTTGATTGCTTATTTATTTGACTACTGTGGGTCTTAATTGCAGTGTGTCAGCTTTCTCTCTAGTCGCAGCACACAGACTCAGTTGCCCCATGGCATATGGGTTCTTAGTTCCATGACCAAGTATTGAACCCACATCCTCTGCATAGGAAGGTGGATTCTTAACCATTGAACCACCAGGGAGTCCCCTGTAGAACTCTTTTAGGATGAGAGTATATGGCACATCATTCTTAAAGAAGGATTTCATCATTTAAATTGAAATAAATCAACAGGGCAAGAATAGTATGAATGTAATGGAGATGGTATAAATCATTCATCCTCATTATAATAATGTTTCTGTTTTGATATGGGTAGGAGGAGTTAAATGAGTCTGAGAAATCTTTGAATCATCATCCTTCCATTTCTCCACAGGCAAGAGGCCATAATGTACAGGAACTCTATGACAGTGAGCAATGTGGGAAAGACTTCAGTGACCACTCATGCCTTAGGAGATACAGGAGTACTCAAAATGGAGGGAACCCTTATGAAGATAATCAGTATGGGAAAAACTTCCTTACTCTGCACAACAAATCCTTTACTGGAGAAAAATATTCCATGTTTAATCAGTGTCGAAAAACTGTCATGCTGACTCCAGATATTGTACACTGGAAATCTAACATACCAGAAAAAGCCTTAGAACCCAGAGATGTTGGGAAAGCCTTTGTTAATCAGTCTTACCTTCGGACACAAGTGAGAGCTCACAATAAAGAAAAGCTCTACAAATGGAAGGAATGTGGAAAAACTTCTGTTCACTCAACAAGCCTTCATGCACATGTGCCAACTCACACTTCTAACAAATGCTACAGATGTGAGGACTCTGGAAAAGTCTCCACTGCATCCCTAAGCCATAGACAACATATAAAAACACACACTGGAGAGAAGCCTTTTCAGTGTGACACATGTGGGAAAGCCTTTAGGTTTTCCTCATACCTTCTTGTTCACAGTCGAATTCACACTGGAATAAAACCCTACAAATGTAAGGAATGTGGGAAAACCTTTAGATTGTCTTCATACCTTCGTGTTCACAGTCGAATTCACACTGGAATAAAACCCTACAAATGCAGGGATTGTGGGAAAGCCTTTAGATTATCCTCATACCTTCATGTTCACAGTCAAATTCACACAGTAATAAAACCTTACAAATGTGAGGAATGTGGGAAAGACTTCAAACATTCTCTACCCTTTAACATTCACATGGGAACTCACACTGGAGAGCAACCCTATAAATGTAAGGAGTGTGGGAAAACCTTCACTCGATCTTCAGGCCTTATTGAACATATGAAAACTCATACTGGAGAGAAGCCTTTTAAGTGTGACACATGTGGAAAAACCTTCACTCGATCTTCAGGCCTTACTGAACATATGAAAACACACACTGGAGAGAAGCCTTTTAAGTGTGACACATGTGGAAAAACCTTCACTCGATCTTCAGGCCTTACTCGACATATGAAAATTCACACTGGTGAGAAGCCTTTTAAATGTGACACATGTGGGAAAGCCTTTGCTTCTTCTTCCCACCTCATTAGACATCTACAGTCTCATACTGCACAGAAGACTATTAAATGTGACAAATGTGGGAAGGCCTTTGCTAATTCCTCATATCTTACTATACATTTTAGAACTCACACTGGAGAGAAGCCTTTTGAGTGTAATGTGTGTGGGAAAACATTTACCACTTCTTCATATCTTATCATACACAAACGAACTCACACTGGAGAGAAACCATATGAATGTAAGGAATGTGGAAAAACCTTTTCTCACTTCTCAAGCCTTTCTTACCATATAAAACGACATTGAAGAGAGGCCATTGAAATGTGACAAGTGTGGAAAAGCCCTTGCTGCTTTCTCAAATCTTATGAATCATTTTTTTGAAAATTTTGGCTGCACCCACAGCATGTAAGACCTTAGTTCCCAGTGACTGAACCCAAGTCTCCTGCATTGGAAGGCAGAGTTTTAACCACTGGACCACCAGGGAAGTCCCTTACTAAATATTTTTGAACTCACAATGGAAAGATGCCTTTACAGTGTAATAAGTGTGGGGAAAGATTTGCAAATTCTTCACCCTTTGCCATTCACAAGTGTATTCACACTGGTGAGATACCGTATAAATG
Source organism: Bos grunniens (assembly GCF_055505025.1). NCBI lineage: Eukaryota > Metazoa > Chordata > Mammalia > Artiodactyla > Bovidae > Bos > Bos grunniens. The sequence goes on from NC_141171.1 coordinate 14,449,123, forward strand.
TTTGGAATGCGGGGAGGCATTTGCTGCTTCTAAGCACTTTTAAAATGTTATTTATTCATTTTGGCTGTACCGTGCAGCTTGTAGGGTATTAGTTTCCCAACCAAGGATTAAACCTGGGCCCTTGGGAGTGAGAGCATGGAGCTGTACCCACCACTGGACTGCCAGGGAATTACCTAAGTATTTTAGAGCTCATACAGGGCAGAAGACTTTCAAGTGTAATATATGTGGGAAAACATGTACCAGTTCATCCGTTACCACACACAAAGCTATTCACAGTGGAGAGAAACCCTATAAATGTACAGAGGAAAACTTTTTGTCTTTCTGATTCACTTCAACAACCTGAAAGGTCAACACTTGGGAGCTGCTCTACAAATGTTAGGAATGTGGGAAGCACGTCAGTCCCACAGCTGGTATGTAAGATATCACAGTGGAGATTTCCCTGGTGGTCCAGTGGTTAAGGATCTGCCTTGCAATGCAGTGGACACGAGTTCAATCCCTGCTTGGGGAACTAAGATCCCACATGCCACAGAGCAACTAAGGTTGTGCGCTACAAGTGCTGAGCCTGCACATTGCAACTAGTGAGTCCACCCACAGCAACAAAGGATCTGGCATGAGGCAACAAACCTCTTCCATGCCACAAATAAGACTCAAAGCAGCCAAATAAATAAATTAAAAAAACTCACAATGAAGCCATATTATAATATTAAAGACACATGGACAGCCCTTTACTCTTTCCTCAGTGAAATTAATATTTTTTAAATATGGGAAATCTTGCAGTAGACAGAAATCCTACTGATTTAAGCTATGTGGCTAAGTTTTATTACTTTTTACATTTTATACCTTTAGGAAAAAGAAAGTAATTTTAACTTGTTCTTAGAGGTTTAAATGGTTATTTATTGAAGACATCCAATGTATCTTTTCCTGTGTAAATTCTGGTTCTGCTAAATACCTTAGTGTTCACTTATAATCTCACTGTGGAGCAAAACTTTATGAATGTAAGAAGTTAGTTGTAGAGTCATCATTTTCCATTAGATTGTTCCTCATTCTTAATAAACATGAGGTATTTCACAGTCAAGAGAAACTGAATATGGAGTATTTGGAAAATACTACCCTGAGTCTGAGATCTTAGAGTTGCTGAGAGGTGTAGAGTGCTGGGGGTTCTGTATATCTGTTTCAAGCATTTGTGATTTGCTCTGACCTTGGGGAGAGTCTTGACACGACTGAGGAACTAAACAACAAGAACAAGTTCTTGCACACAGTGTGCCTTTCTTCACTCTCACAGCTAGACCAGGCCAGTATAGTGACTACACTTTGAGTTTGCACCTGGGTCTGAAGTGGACCTACAGGATACACACTTTATCCTTGTCTAACCTGCTGGATTCTCTTGTTGGATTGACATTGTCTTCACATTGTGAAGACAGGGAGTGCTTAAATGTGTACAGTGCTCACCAACCTCATTTATGCTGAGGACTTCCCTGGTGGCTCAAACATTAGAGAATCTACCTGCAGTGCAGGAGACCTGGGTCGGGAATATCACCTGGAGAAGGGAATGGCTACCCATTCCAGTATTCTTGCCTGGAGAATTCCATGGACAGAGGAGCCTGGTGGCCGACAGTCCATGGGGTCACAAAGAGTTGGACATGACTGATCAACTAACTTTCTTTTCATGCTGTCCAAGGTGAGGGATGTGGTATGTCTATAAATTCTGTAAAATTACCGTGTCGTTCTTACCCTGATCCTGGCATGGCACGAATGGAGAAGATTACATCTAATGTGAGTCACCCTGATTTCATGACTTTTGTAGGTGAACACCCCAGCATCTGAGGGAGAATCTTTAATCTCAAGCTGTGCAGAAAGTAATTGAGAATAATGTTCTCTTTCACCCCTAAACCCAACACCACAGTCTGACAAAACAACTGTATTTTTCTTGGTCAGACAACAGCTGTCACTGATGATATAACTTGCTTCTGTATTTTTTATTTCACTCATCTGTGAAAACAAAAACTCGTGAATAGAGCTGGTCCTGATCATCTACTGTGCTTGATGCCATCAGTGGCAGTTCCTGAGTGTGGGTCTTGGGTGCAGATACACACTTACAGAAACTCGTTTTAGCCTTGACAAAGTTCTCATGCTTGAGCAGCCTTGGATTATGTTGACATTGGCTATCATGCCTGCAGCTGCTTGATGATGCTTTATTGAGGTTTAATCAAACCATTGTAATAATAATGATAGTCCAGATCAACCTTAACGATAAATCCTGAACAAGAATTGCATGTGCACTTTTGTGTTACACATTTGTATGTATGGAGGAATATGTCATGTTGTAGTTTAATTTGGGGTGTGTACATTGTGACTTAGCCCATCTGTTGCCGCCTTTAATTATTTGCAATGACTAAGGCCTACAGATTGGCTTTAGATGTAGCCTGATTGTCTGAAATAAGACCTGAGTATCCTAGAGATTTTTCCAGTGGTCCAGAGGTTAAGCATCGCCTTATCCTTAATGCAGGGGACTCGGGTTTGATCCCTAGTCTGGGAACTAAGATCCCACATGCTGCAGAGTAACTAAACCTGCGCATTACTAGAGTCCATATATCACAATGAAAGATTCCACATGCTGCAACTGAGATCCAATACAGCCAAATAAATATTTTTAAAAAGACCTACCCACTGAATTTCTTATAATTGCCTGAGTCTGAGACCATGTGGGAAATGTTGAGATCACTACTGCAGATTGACCTCATTCTGCTTGGCCTCCTGTTGACAGTGTTGTCAAGTGCTGAGCAAGATAAATCAAGTAAATATGGTCCCAGCTTTTGTTATTCAGTGAGTCACAAAGTGGCGTATTCACATGGAAATTCTCCAAAGCCAAGATGATATGAGCCATGTACACATGGATGAACCTTGAAAAACATTTTAAGTGAAAACAGTTGTTTGTATGAAAAATCCAGAAAGTGCAAATCTACGTATAGAGAAAGTATATTTGTGGTTGTTTAGATATTGAGAGAAATGAAGTGGGTGATTTGACAGCCAGAAGCTGCTTTTGAAGTGAAAAGATTATAAAATTATGACAACATTGAGTCATATAAATTAAATAGGTGTATTGTATTGTAGGCAAATTATGTCTCAATAAAGTAGTCCCAAGAAACAAAATAAAAAATCTTGATTATACCTACACTGATTGGGTAGTTACCAGCAGAGCCAGCCAGGCCACCCAAAGGAGGCCCATTGAAGCCTCCTACTAGGAACTCGTCCTTGGACGCCCTCCTTCCAGCATGATACACTCAGGTTCACTGAGGGCCTCACCTAGCTGGGATGGAACTAACCACCACAAAGCTAATCACACAGGGAGAGGCACAGATAACGGGAATCTCTTGCATCATTTCCGTTCCTCACCTTGAAACGTGGGGCTTTGGATGTCAGCCATATTAGGCCGATTCACACAAGTTGTAAGTAGTTCCCTCATGACTGGATGCAGTAGGACTTTGGCTCCGCCCAGAGAGGCAGGTGGAGAGAGCATTGTACCCAAGGAAAGAAGTTGAGGCTAGAAACAGGTTTGAGACCCGGGCTCTGGGCAGAAGGCGGCGCACACACCCAGGGTCGGGACTGGAGGTAGGACCAGGTCTAGCGTGGGGTTTAGAGGCTGGAAGGGCAACACAGGTTGAAGGCTCACCCTGCAGGATATTCATCAAAAAGATTTTCCATCACTTATCCAGTTTCCTAGAGCTTTTGTAGGAATTCTCCCCATACTGATGGGCCTGCTCATCTTCAAAGTTGTGGTCTATTCAGTCAATCCCATTGTTAGGCCTTTGTTTCCTCTTACTGCTTTTTATTTACACGGATACCGTGCTAAAGTCTAATAATACCACTGGGTTCCTTTGGAATTTTAAGGGTAGAAATTGAAATATCTCTTTCAATCGAGATATGTAAATTTGAAAAAAAAAATGTTTTCAAATATGTATTTCTGGGTTTGTTTTCCATATCTAACAAAACAGGCTAGGACTTACCCTACTATGTTAATATAGCACTGAATCAGGCATTTTTTGTCTGTTCAGGAACAGTACCACAGTTTCTCTGGTAGTCTTGTTGTGTGTTTCAGGGGGTGGCCTTTAAGAATTGAAATTTTTTAAAACCCTCATGTACTAACATGTTTTATCAGAAGGTTCACAGACATTATCAAATGTGTTAACATTTACATAATGGTTATTCTACTACGTTAATTTTCCAAATTATGCTGTAATTTTTTTTATATAACTCAGGATTCTGTTTTTAAAAATAATTTCTGGATTTACTACTTTGCTTTCAGTTCAGTTCAGCTGAGTCGCTCAGTCGTGTCCGACTCTTTGAGACCCCATGAATTGCAGCACGCCAGGCCTCCCTGTCCATCACCAACTACCGGAGTTCACTCAAACTCAAGTCCATCGAGTCGGTGATGCCATCCAGCCATCTCATCCTCTGTCATCCCCTTCTCCTGCCCCCAATCCCTCCAGCATCAGAGTCTTTTCCAATGAGTCAATTCTTCGCATGAGGTGGCCAAAGTACTGGCGTTTCAGCTTTAGCATCATTCCTTCCAAAGAACACCCACGACTGATCTCCTTTAGAATGGACTGGTTGGATCTCCTCACAGTCCAAGGGAGTCTAAAGAGTCGTCTCCAACACCACAGTTCAAAAGCATCAATTCTTCAGCACTCAGCTTTCTTCACAGTCCAACTCTCACATCCATACATGACCACTGGAAAAACCATAGCCTTGACTAGACGGACCTTTGTTGGCCAAGTAATGTCTCTGCTTTTGAATATGCTATCTAAGTTGGTCATGACTTTTCTTCCAAGGAGTAAGCGTCTTTTAATTTCATGGCTGCAATCACCATCTGCAGTGATTTTGGAGCCCCAAAAAATAAAGTCTGACACTGTTTCCACTGTTTCCCCATCTATTTCCCATGAAGTAATGGGACCAGATGCCATGATCTTCATTTTCTGAATGTTAAGCTTTAAGCCAACTTTTTCACTCTCCTCTTTCACTTTCATCACTTAGTTCCTCTTCACTTCTTGCCATAAGGGTGGTGTCATCTGCATATCTGAAGTTACTGATATTTCTCCCGGCAATCTTGATTCCAGCTTGTGTTTCTTCCCGTCCAACGTTTCTCATGATGTACTCTGTATATAAATTAAATAAGCAGGGAGATAATACACAGCCTTGACGTACTCCTTTTCCTATTTGGAACCAGTCTGTTGTTCCATGTCCAGTTCTAACTGTTGCTTCCTGACCTGCATACAGATTTCTCCAGAGGCAGGTCAGGTGGCCTGGTATTCCCATCTCTTTCAGAATTTTCGTTTATTGTGATCCACACAGTCAAAGGCTCTGGCCTAGTCAATAAAGCAGAAATAGATGTTTATCTGGAACTCTCTTGCTTTTCCCATGATCCAGCGGATGTTGGCAATTTCATCTCTGGTTCCTCTGCCTTTTCTAAAACCAGCTTGAACATCAAGTTCACGGTTCACGTATTACTGAAGCCTGGCTTGGAGATTTTTGAGCATTACTTTACTAGCATGTGAGATGAGTGCAATTGTGCGGTAGTTTGAGCATTCTTTGGCATTGCCTTTCTTTCGGATTGGAATGAAGACTGACCTTTTCCAGTCCTGTGGCCACTGCTGAGTTTTCCAAATTTGCTGGCATATTGAGTGCAGCACTTTCACAGCATCATCTTTCAGGATTTGAAATAGCTGAACTGGAATTCCATCACCTCCACTAGCTTTGTTCATAGTGATGCTTTCTAAGGCCCACTTGACTTCACATTCCAGGATGTCTGGCTCTAGGTGAGTGATCACACCATCGTGATTATCTTGGTTGTGAAGATCTTTTTTGTACAGTTCTTCTGTGTATTCTTGCCACCTCTTCTTAATATCTTCTGCTTCTGTTAGGTCCATACCATTTCTGTCCTTTATCGAGCCCATCTTTGTATAAAATGTCCCCTTGGTATCTCTAATTTTCTTGAAGAGATCTCTGGTCTTTCCCATTCTGTTGTTTTCCTCTATTTCTTTGCATTGATCTCTGAGGAAGCCTTTCTTATCTCTTCTTGCTATTCTTTGGAACTCTGCATTCAGATGTTTATATCTTTCCTTTTCTCCTTTGCTTTTCGCTACTCTTCTTTTCACAGCTATTTGTAAGGCCCCCCCCAGACAGCCATTTTGGTTTTTTGCATTTCTTTTCCATGGGGATGGTCTTGATCCCTGTCTCCTGTACAGTGTCACGGACCTCATTCCATAGTTCATCAGGCACTAGCTAATGTTTTTTAATGTTACTCTTCTAGATGCTTCATACATTAAAGTTTTATAACCTAACTACTCAGTGATGTAGGTTCTGTCACAATTTTTTGTTTTGAGAAAACAGCTTTATTGAAATATAATTTTTGTACTATATAATTCATGCATTTCAAAATACTCAGTTTTTCTTCTGTTCTTCTGTTAATCTGTTCCTTAGATTTCCTTCATGTTCATGTATTTGGTGTATTTCAGTCTTACATGGTGTAAGGTCAACTTTTTTGGTTTAAAATAGACTGCAATCTTAATAAACCAAAATTATAACACCAGCCTAATTTATTGTTGTTCAGTTGCCAAGTCGGTCAATTCTTTGAGACCCCACAGACTGCAGCACACTAGGCTTCCCTCACCATTTCCTGGAATTCACCCAAGTTCATGCCCATTGAATTGGTGATGCCATCCAACCATCTCATTCTTTGTCATCCCCTTCTCCTCCTGCCTTCAATCTTTCCCAGCATCAGGGTTTTGTCCAGTGAGTCAGCTGTTTGCTTCAGGTGGCCAAAGTATTGGTGCTTTAGCATCAGTCCTTGAAGATGTATTCAGGGTTGATTTCCTTTAAGATACACGCTGATCTCCTTGTTTTTCAAGGAACTCTCAAGAGTCTTCTCCAGCACCATAGTTTGAAAGCATCAGTTCTTCAGTGCTCTGCTTTCTTTATTGTCTGGCTCTCACATCTGTACATGACTACTGGAAAGGCCATAGCCTTGACTATGCGGACCTTTATTAGCAAAGTGATATCTTTGGTTTTTAACACACTGTCTAGGTTTGTCACAGCTTTCCTGCCAAGAAGCAACTGTCTTCTAATTTCATGGCTGCAGTCACCATCTGCAGTGATTTTATAGTCCAAGAAGAGGAAATTCGTCACCGTTTCCACCTTTTCCCCTTGTGCATGCTGCTAAGTTGCTTCAGTCATGTCCGACTCTTTGTGACACTGTGGACTGTAGCCCACTGGGCTCCTCTGTCCATGGGATCTTCCAGGCAAGAATACTGGAGTGGGTTGCCATTCCCTTCTCTAGGGAATCTTGCCAATCTTCCCAGGGATTGAACTTGCGTCTCTTATGTCTCCTGCATTGGCAGGCAGGTTCTTTACCACTTGTACCACCCAGGAAGCCTCTTCTGTTTCCCCTTATGTTTGCCATGAAGTGATGGGACCAGATACCATGATCTTATTTTTTTTAATATTGAGTTTTAAGCTGGCCTTGTCACTCTCCTCCTTCACCCTCATCAAGAGGCTCTTTAGTTCCTCTTCGCATTCTGCCATTAGAGTGGTATCATCCGCATATCTGAGGTTGTTGACATTTCTGTCGGCAGTCTTGACTCCAGCTTGTAACTCATCCAGCCCGGCATTTCCCATGATGTTCTGTGTGTATAAGTTAAATAAACAGAGTGACAATAAACAGCCTTGTCGTACTCCTTTCTCCATTCTGAATCAATCAGTTGTTCCATATGGGTTCTAGCTGTTGCTTCTTGATCCACATACAGGTATCTTAGGAGACAGGTAAGATTCCCATCTCTTTAAGAGTTTTCCACAGTTTGTTTTGACCCATACAGCCAAAGGCCTTAACATAGTCAATGAAACAAAGGTAGATATTTTCTGAATTCTCTTGCTTTCTCTATAATCCACCAAATGTTGGCAATTTGATCTGTGGTTCATCTGCCTTTTCTAAACCCAGCTTGAACATCTGGAAGTTCTCAGTTCACATAATCCTGAAGCCTAGCTTGGAGGATTTTCAGCATAACCTTACTACCATGGGAGATGAGTGCAATTGTCTGGTGGTTTGAACATTCTTTAGTACTGCCCTTCTTAGGAATTGGAATGAGGGTTGATCTTTTCCAGTCCTATGGCCACTGTTTGGATTTCCAAATTTGCTAACATATTGAGTGCAGCTCTTTAATACCATCATCTTTTAGGATTTTAAATAATTCTGCTGGAATTCCATCATCTCCACTAGCCTTATTGGCAGCAGTGCTTCCTAAGGCCCACCTGACTTCACATTCCGGAATATCTAGCTCTGAGTGAGAGACTACGCCATGGTGGTTATCCAGCTCATTAAGACCTTTTCTGTACAGTTCTTTTGTGTGTTCTTTCCATCTCTTCTTGATCTCTTCTGCTTCTATTAGGTCTTTACCGTTTCTGTCCTTTATTGTGCCCCATCTTTGGGCAAAATGTTCCTTTGATATTTCCAATTTTCTTGAAGAGATTTCTAGTCTTACCCTTTCAGCCTAACTAGTAATACCAAAAATGGTATCCTAATGGTGACAGACTTGGAAAGTTCCACTGGTCATTATGCATGAAACAAATTCACCCTGCTCAGGATGAGAAGCCTGAAACCTGAAATCCTGGAATAGTCTGCGTTATCTGACATTAGGATCTGCCTTCTTATAGAAAGATTTTGCGTGCTGTGGGAAGCATTATGTGTTTTCTATTTTCTAATATTTCTTTGTTACCCTGAAGTTTCATAGGGTCATAGGTAAAAACCGGCTATCTACTGCCTAGTAGAGATTGTACTTAACACCACAGTCCTCGAATTAGGAAACCTTGTGCTCAACAGGTCCACAGAAGAGTTAGTTTCATGGTGACTGCACAGGATATTTACTTTTTTTTTTTTGCATTGAGATACTGTTAGTGTTCAGTGAAATATACATTTAAGTATTCCACAAATGACTTTTGAAAATTGAGTATACTTATGTAATCACCAGCCTACACAAGATATAGAAAATGTTAATCTTCCGCAAAAGACCTTTGCACATTTTAGTCCATTCCCTCACCATTACCCGCAAACACTTTCTAGTTTCTAACAGTTACTTGACACTGTATACTGCGTACATATATTAGGCAGTTTGCTCATCATTTTCACATTGTATCCTACCTAATTTTTCTCTACTATTTGAAGAAACATTATGGGAGAGGTGATCAAATCTCCCAGTGAAATTGTGGGCTTTTTTGCCTTGTATTTCTGTCAAGCATTGCTTTATATATTTTACAAATAAATTACTAAGTGGCTTATAATGCACATCTCAACTTTTTATATTATGAAGAATCAGAATTTTATATATAATTAACTCCATCTGTAGAAATGCATTAAAGTTTACACAGACTGACAGTAGGGTCTGCTTCTGTTTTCTTTTTGAGGGTTTTTGCATATTGTGGGCAGTAGTATGTTTCATCTGGTTACCAATGACATAGAGCCTTGCTCAGCAAAGAGTAAAGGCACCAGTGATCTTTCTTTTTTTTTTTTTTTTTTTTTTTTTGGTCATGCCACATGGCCTTTAGGATCTTATTTCCCTGACAGGGATTAAACCTGGGCCCTCATCAGTGAACGTACAGAGTCCTAATCAACGGACCGCTAGAGAATTCACACCCAGTGATTTCTGACTAACAGACAACTGAGATCCTTCACAAGACTGTTGAAAGTACCTTGATATAATGACACCTGGATCTTATTGCTTGATGTGACGCACAGTCCTCCAGAGGATATAATTAAATTTGTCCATGTAGAGACAAAACAAAAAGTGCTCTGGCGTAACAGTTGCTATATCTTGATACCCAAAGTAGAGATTTTTTGTATTTATCAAAAGCTCCCAATTTTCTGCTTTTTCTCAATATGCCTATGAAAAACACACCTGCCAAGATATAGTAGATGAATCCTGAAGACATTCAGCTATGTGAAATAAGCCAGATACAAAAAAATAAATAAAAACTATAAGCTGTATTATTCCGCTTACATTAAGTTAACTGGAGGAATCTATTTCATAGGCAGAGACAGAAAGTAGAAGAGATGTCAAGACTAGGGAAAAGGGCATTGGGGAGTTAGTGTTTAAGTACCAAGTATCAATTTGAGATGGTAAAAAATTTCTGGAGATAGATGGTAATGATGGTTACATAACAATAAGAATATACTTAATGCTACTGAATATACTTAATGCTTTTTTTAAGATTTGTTTTTATATTTGGCTATGCTGGGTCTTTCAGGATTTGAAACAGCTCAACTGGAATTCCATCACTTCCACTAGCTTTGTTCATAGGCCCACTTGACTTCACATTCCAGGATGTCTGGCTCTAGATGGGTGATCACACCATCGTGATTATCTTGGTTGTGAAGATTGTTTTTGTACAGTTCTTCTGTGTATTCTTGCCACCTCTTCTTAATATCTTCTGCTTCTGTTAGGTCCATACCATTTCTGTCCTTTATCGAGCCCATCTTTGCATGAAATGCTCCCTTGGTATCTCTAATTTTCTTGAAGAGATCTGCCGGTAGCCGGTGTGAGGAGCTCCGCCCATCGCAAAGGTCATGAGGAAGGAGGCTCAGCATACACAAAGGCGGGATGGAGCCTCAGGAGTCCCCCTGGATATTCTCGAGCATCTACCCCCAAAAAACCAGAGTCTGCCTACTCTCACCTCTGACTTTACTGGGGGCTGTCCCCCACCACCATCTCACTCTCTCTGATAAAGAGTTAACTCACAGCTCCAGTTAATAACAGCTTACAGTTCCTGGGCATTAGGAGTGTTTAAATCCAAACCCCTCAGATAGCTCTCTAACTCGCCTGACAAGTTTACCCGGACTCCTACAGCTATGCATACAATTGTTTACAGTCTCCCAGCCATGAGAGGCACGGGAAGCTTAAGATATTCAAATAGCTTAGAGCCTCTCGGAGAGTTAGAAACTGTCAGGATAAAACTAGTAAAAGATTTCATTGATGAGCCAATGCTTGCTGCCAAGTTTCCACATCCCCGGTATTGTATCCTTGAATGTGTATTGATTAATATAGTTGGTATGTAGAAAAAATAAGTAGTGGCCTTGGTGTTAGCAACTTTAGAACCTTAAGGTAATAAATTCTTTCCTTTGTTATAAACCCACTGCACCTCTGCCCTATAGGGAATGCAACTTTATCTAACACCTTCGGAGGATGGCGCCAAACCTTAAAATAATTACTCTTAGAGAAAATAAGTCTTATGGTTGACAAACCTTTGTCAAGAGTCATAAAATGTTAATAGGCCTTCTGACCAGAAGATGATGTAAATCATCTAAACCATTTGTATATGATAAATTTGCAGGAAAGAAACCCTGGTTTCGATAAGGATCAAAGACTGCTGACTTTGCATGATTTCACATTATCCCTATTATCCTCTATGTGTATACTTAAGAGTATAAAAGCCCCTGTTGAAAATAAAGCTATGGGCCTTGTTCACCGAAGCTTGGTCTCCCCATGTCATTCTTTTTCTCAATTTCTGGCTGAGTCTCCACCTGGAGCACGGAGGTCCTCTGCAACCATTTATTTGCCTGGGCTTCTAAGACCCACTCAAGAAGGTGCCTAAGGTGGAGCACCTTCCACTACTCGAGAGGGCGCCTGCGGCCTCCGTGGTCAGAGCTAACCTGATGTCACAGGTTATATTGATTTTCCCCGTAAACCAAGCCACTCAGCCTCTTTTCTCCACTGAATTTTCCTACTGAGCTATCCTCATTCTATTACTCTTTATATCTTTGATGAATATTTAAATAAAGCTATTGTGTCCAATTGGAGAAGGAAATGGCAACCCACCCCAGTGTTCTTGCCTGGAGAATCCCAGGGAGGGGGGAGCCTGGTGGGCTGCCGTCTATGGGGTCGCACAGAGTCGGACACGACTGAAGCGACTTAGCAGCAGTAGCAGCAGCATTGTATCCAGTGAACTCGCCGAAGCCATCTCCCCTTCAAATTCCCTGGATCAGCCGGGGCTGGACCTCAGCAGAGATCTCTAGTCTTTCCCATTCTGTTGTTTTCCTCTATTTCTTTGCATTGATCTCTGAAGAAGGCTTTCTTATCTCTTCTTGCTATTCTTTGGAACTCTGCATTCAGATGCTTGTATCTTTCCTTTTTTCCTTTGCTTTTCACTTCTCTTCTTTTCGCAGCTATTTGTAAGGCCTCCCCAGACAACCATTTTGCTTCTTTGCATTTCTATTCCATGGGGATGGTCTTGATCCCTGTCTCCTGTAAAATGTCACGAACCTCCACCCATAGTTCATCAGGACTCTATCAGATCTAGTCCCTTAAATCTATTTCTCACTTCCACTGTGTAATCATAAGGGATTTGATTTAGGTCATACCTGAATGGTCTAGTGGTTTTCCCTACTTTGTTCAATTTAAGTCTGGATTTGGCAATAAGGAGTTCGTGATCTGAGCCACAGTAAGCTCCTGGTCTTGTTTTTGCTGATTGTATAGAGCTTCCCCGTCTTTGGCTGCAAAGAATATAATCAATCTGATTTTGGTGTTGACCATCTGGTGATGTCCATGTATAGAGTCTTCTCGTGTGTTGTTGGAAGAGGGTGTTTGCTATGACCAGTGCATTCTCTTGGCAAAATTCTATTAGCCTTTGCCCTGCTTCATTCCGTATTCCACGGCCAAATTTGCCTGTTACCCCACGTGTTTCTTGACTTCCTACTTTTGCATCCCAGTCCCCTATAATGAAAAGGACATCTTTTTGGGGTGTTAGTTCTAAAAGGTCTTGTAGGTCTTCATAGAACTGTTCAACTTCAGCTTCTTCAGCATTACTGGTTGGGGCATAGGCTTGGATTACTGTGAAATTGAATGGTTTGCCTTGGAAATGAACAGAGATCATTCTGTCGTTCTTGAGATTACATCCAAGTACTGCATTTCAGAATCTTTCGTTGACCATGATGGCTACTCCATTTCTTCTAAGGGGTTCCTGCCCGCAGTAGTAGATATAATGGTCATCTGAGTTAAATTCACTCATTCCAGTCCATTTTAGTTCCCTGATTCCTAGAATGTCAATGTTGCCATCTCCTCTTTGACCACTTCCAATTTCCTTGATTCATGGACCTAACATTCCAGATTCCTATGCAATATTGCTCTTTATAGCATCGGACCTTGCTTCTATCACCAGTCACATCCACAACTGGGTATTGTTTTTGCTTTGGCTCCATCCCTTCATTTTTTCTGGAGTTATTTCTCCACTGATTTCCAGTAGCATATTGGGCACCTACCGACCTGGGAAGTTCCTCTTTCAGTATCCTATCATTTTGCCTTTTCATACTGTTCATGGGGTTCTCAAGGCAAGAATACTGAAGTGGTTTGCCATTCTCTTCTCCAGTGGACCACATCCTGAAAGATGATGCTGTGAAAGTGCTGCACTCAATATGCCAGCAAATTTGGAAAACTCACCAGTGGCCACAGGACTGGAAAAGGTCAGTTTTCATTCCAATCCCAAAGAATGCTCAAACTACCACACAATTGCACTCATCTCACACGCTAGTAAAGTAATGCTCAAAATTCTCCAAGCCAGGCTTCAGCAGTATGTGAACCGTGAACTTCCAGATGTTCAAGCTGGTTTTAGAAAAGGCAGAGGAACCAGGGATCAAATTGCCAACATCCGCTGGATCATGGAAAAAGCAAGAGAGTTCCAGATAAACATCTATTTCTGCTTTATTGACTATGCCCAAGCCTTTGACTGTATGGATCACAATAAACTGTGGAAAATTCTGAAAGAGATGGGAATACCAGACCACCTGACCTGCCTCTTGAGAAACCTATACACAGGTCAGGAAGCAACAGTTCGAACTGGACATGGAACAACAGACTGGTTCCAAATAGGAAAAGGAGTATGTCAAGGCTGTGTATTATCACCCTGCTTATTTAATTTATATACAGAGTACATCATGAGAAACGCTGGACTGGAAGAAACACAAGCTGGAATCAAGATTGCCGGGAGAAATATCAATAACCTCAGATATGCAGATGACACCACCCTTATGGCAGAAAGTGAAGAGGAACTAAAGAGCTTCTTGATGAAGGTGAAAGAGGAGAGTGAAAAAGTTGGCTTAAAGCTCAACATTCAGAACACGAAGATCATGGCATCTGGTCCCATCACTTCACAGGAAATAGATGGGGAAACAGTGGAAACCGTATCAGACTTTATTTTGGGGGGCTCCAAAATCACTGCAGATGGTGATTACAGCCATGAAATTAAAAGACACTTACACCTTGGAAGGAAAGTTATGACCAACCTCGATAGCATATTCAAAAGCAGAGACATTACTTGGCCAACAAAGGTCCGTCTCGTCAAGGCTATGGTTTTTCCAGTGGTCATGTATGGATGTGAGACTTGGACTGTTAAGAAAGGTGAGCACCAAAGAATTGATGATTTTGAACTGTGGTGTTGGAGAAGACTCTTGCGAGTCCTGTGGACTGCAAGGAGATGCAACTGGTCCATTTTAAAGGAAGTTAGTCCTGGGTGTTCTTTGGAAGGAATGATGCTAAAGCTGAAACTCCAGTACTTTGGCCACCTCATGCAAAGAGTTAACTCACTGGAAAAGACCCTGATGCTGGGAGGGATTTGGGGCAGGAGGAGAAGGGGACGACAGAGGATGAGATGGCTGGATGGCATCACCGACTCAATTGACATGAGTTTGAGTGAATTCCGGGAGTTGGTGCTGAACAGGGAAGCCTGGCATGCTGCAATTCATGGGGTCGCGAAGAGTCGGACACGACTGTGCGACTGAACTGAACTGAACTGATGCTGGGTCTTCAGTTGCTACATGCAGGCTTTCTCTAGTTGTGGGGAGAGGGACTACTCTGTAGCTGCTGTTCATGAGCTTCTCTCATTGCAGTGGCTTCTCTTGTTATGGAGCACGGGCTCTAGGGCAGTCAGGCTTCAGTAGTTGTGATGTACAGGCGTAAGTTGTCCTGAGGCATGTGGAATTTTCCTGGACCAGGGATTGAACCCATGTCCCCTGCATTGATAAGCAGATTCTTAACCCCTGATCCACCATGAAAGTCCTAAACTACACAGTTTAAATGGTTGAGCATAAATAATATGTGATGTATATTTTATCATAGTAAAAAATTGTGGAAGGAGATTATATGTATTATTTGTAGGAATCTCGTAAAATACCATTTCCAGGGAAAAGAAATTCTAAGTAGGCTTGGCTGACAGTACCTCTCATAGAGTCCCAGGTCAACAAAATACCCATCCAATATAGAAGGCTCTTACGTGCTTGAGGTTCATTAATTTATATATCTGAGGCACGTGTTTAGAACAGTCATTTTAAAACAACTAACCAATAAAAAATCAGATTTTTAAAGGGCTAGATTTTATAATTGCTACTAAAACCAGACCCTGAACTGAGAGAGATATTGAGTTAAAAAATGAAAAGAATAAAGCAACTTGCTCAGACAGTATTTCACAGAAAGGGAAAACCAAACAAAACACCTGAATAAAACATCTAATAGAAAATGGAATTTTAAAACACCCACATGTAGGGTCAGTCCTGCAGGTTTCCTGAATAGGGACGTTAGTAGGCTCACAAGTTCAGCTGCCTCAGCCTCTCAAAAACAGGAATGTCCCAATCCCCCAGATCACAAGCCATTCTTTATGTGACAAGTGACTGAGCAGTCAGGAGGAAGACAGCTGCCTGTGAGAGTGGCAGCTCTAGGTGAAGAGTAAAGAAAGAACCAGAGCTGCATTGACTGCAGGATCCCAAATAGCCTAGGGGATAAAGCCAATGGGATAAACTCAGTGGATGGCCCCACTGGAGGCTGATGGAGACAGCCAGGTCCAGAATAGAAAGGGTTAGAAAAGACCAACATGAATCCTTCATGACCCAGGCAAAGCTGGTGAACAGTCACACCTGTTCCTGTCATCAATACTGTAATGTCCACGGTGGGGCAATCATGCACTCAGTCTACATGATTGTGTTCCCTGTACTGTATTGTTTAGTCACTAAGCCATGTCCAACTCTATGACCCCATGGACTGCAGCATGCCAGGCTCCTCTGTCCTTCACTGTCTCCCAGGGTTAGCTCAGATTCATGCCCATTGAGTTGGTGATTCTATCTAACCACCTCATTCTCTGCCACCCTCTTCTCCTTTCCTTCGATCTTTCCCAGCATCAGGGTCTTTTTCTAGTGAGTCAGCTCTTTGCATCAGGTGGCCAAAGTATTGGAGCTTCAGCTTTAGCATCAGTCTTTCCAGTGAATATTCAGGGTTGATTTTCTTAAGGATTGACTGATTTGATCTCCTTGCAGTCCAAGGGACTCCCAAGAGTCTTCTCCAGCACCACAATTCGAAACTATTCATTCTTTGGCATTCAGCATTCTTTATGGTCCAACTCTCACATCTGTACGTGACTACTGATGTAGTCACGATGTACTGTGTATGTAAGTTAAATAAGCAGAGTGACAATATACAGCCTTGAAGTACTTCTTCCCCAATTTGGAATGAGTCTGTTGTTCCATGTCCAGTTCTAACTGTTGCTTCCTGACCAGCATACAGATTTCTCAGCGTGCAGGTTAGGTGGTCTGGTATTCCCATCTCTTGAAGAATTTTCCTCAGTTTGTTGTGATCCACATAGGCAAATGCTTTTGCATAGTCAATAAAGCAGAAGTAGATGTTTTTCTGGAACTCTCTTGCTTTTTCTATGATTTAACAGATGTTAGTCATTTGATCTCTGGTTCCTCTGCCTGTACTAAGTCCAGCTTGAACATTCATGGTTTATGTACTGTAGAAGCCTCACATGAAGAATTTTGAGCATTACTTTGCTAGCATGTGAGATGAGTGCAGTTGTGCTGTAGTTTAAGCATTCTTTGGCATTGCCATTCTTTGGTATTAGAATGAAAACTGACCTTTTCCAGTCCTGTGGCCACTGCTGAGTTTTCCAAATTTGCTGGCATATTGAGTGCAGCACTTTCACAGCATCATCTTTCAGGATTTGAAATAGCTCAACTGGAATTCCATCACCTCTACTAGCTTTGTTCGTAGTGATGCTTCCTAAGGCCCACTTGACTTCACTTTCCAGGATGTCTGGCTCTAGGTGAGTGGTCACACTATCATGGTTATCTGGATCATGAAGATCTTTTTTGTATCGTTCTTCTGTGTATTCTTTCCACCTCTTAATATCTTCTGCTTCTATTGGGTCCATACCATTTCTGTCCTTTATTGTGCCCATCTTTGCATGAAATGTTCCCTTGGTATCTCTAATTTTCTTTAAGAGATCTCTAGTCTTTCCCATTCTATTGTTTTCCTCTATTTCTTTGCATTGATCACCAAGGAAGGCTTATTTCTCCTTGCTCTTCTTTGGAACTCTGCATTCACATGAGTATATCTTTCCTTTTCTCCTTTGCCTTTTGCTTCTCTTTTCTCAGCTATTTGTAAGGCCTCCTCAGACAACCATTTTGCCTTTTTGCATTTCTTTTTGTTGGGGATGGTCTTGATCACGGCCTCCTGTACAATGTCACAAACCTTCGTCCATAGTTCTTCAGGCACTCTATCAGATCTAATCCTTTGAATCTGTTTGTCACTTCCACTACATAATCATAAGGGATTTGATTGAGGTCATACCTGAATGGTCTAGTGGTTTTCTCTACTTTCTTCAATTTAAGTCTGAATTTGGCAATAAGGAGTTCATGATCTGAGCCACAGTCAGCTCCCAGTCTTATTTTTGCTGACTGTATAGAGCTTCTCCATCTTTGGTTGCAAAGAATATAATCAATCTGATTTCAGTATTGACCGTCTGGTCCCTTGTGTTGCTGAATAGGAGGAGAATCCTGAAATCCTGCAATCCACGCAAGATGCTGCTTGAAAAAAAAAAAAAACAGAAAACCAAGATAGATTGTATAGGAGCTTATACTACAAAAGAGCCGCAAGTTCAGAGGAATTGGTTTTGGACTTGGAGGACGGGATTTTGGTAACAACTTTATTGAGACATTTTTCACATAGAATTCACCCACTTAATGTGTACATTCAATGGTTTTTCACAAATTCTGAAAACATTACTATAATCAATTTTAGAATGATTTCATCACCCCAAATACACCATCCCATCCACAACCCTAAGCAGCTACTAATCTATTGATTATCTCTACAGATTTGCCTATTCTGACAATTTCATATCAGTTTTTTAAAAAATTACCATATGGGGGACTTCCCTGGTGGTCTGGTGGCTAAGACTCTGAACTCCTAATGCAGGAGGCCCTGATTTGATCCCTTGTCTGGGAACTAGATCCCACATGCCGCAACTAAGACCCAGCACAGCCAAATAGATATTTTTTAAATAAAAAAATTAAAATACTATATGCCTTCTTGTGACATTTCTTTCACATAGCATAAACATCTATGCTGTAACATTTATCAGTATTTTTTTAGATGATGAGTTTGAATTTGAATATTAATTCAAATGAGCTATCATAAAATGAGACAATGGGTTTGAATTTGAATATTAATTCAAATGAGCTATGGTAAGTATTAGCAAGTAGAATATAAAGCCACATTAAGAAAATAATAAGCCTTGACCAAGTGGATTTACTCTAGGAAGTCAAGGTTTGTTCAGTTATTAGGAAATCCATTAAATAACACATCCTATAGGACATCTAAGAAGGTAAATTATATGATTATCTACATTGATGCTGAAGAAGCCTTTGACAAAATTCAATAGCCATTATTTATATAAACACTCAAGAAAATAAAAATTGGCGAATACTTTGTTGGTTGATTATCTATATCTATAGCTATGTGTGTGTCTGTGTACTGGTGACATTAGCTAATGCAATTAGATGAGAGAAATTAATTGCAAGAGAAGTAAGACCACCTCTTTTTGCAGATGATATATTATTACACATGGAAAGGTCTACAGTATCAATTATAAAATTAATATAAGCAGGGAAGTTTCTGGTGGTCCAATGGTTAGGACTCTTGAGTTTCCACTGCTAGGGGCACAAGTTTGACCTCTGGTTGGGGAGCTAACCAGGTTTCATCTGAAAGTCGCTCAGTCGTGTCCAATTCTTTGCAACCCCATGGACTATACAGCCCAGGGAATTCTCCAGGCCAGACTACTAGAGTGGATAGCCTTTCCCTTCTCCAGGGGATCTTCCCAACCCAGAGATCGAACCCAGGTCTCCTGCATTGCAGGTAGATTCTTTACCAGCTGAGCCACCAGGGAAGGTCTCACATGCTGCACGGCAAAAAAAAAAAAAGTAAGCAATTAAAGAATTCAGTATCTTTGCAAGATATGGAATTGCCATTTAGAAGTCAAAAGCCTCCATCTACTAAGCCAGTAACTAATAAGGTGATAAAATGGTAAAGGAAAAACTCAATTACAATAGTAAAAAAAGAAACTTTGGTTCAAACTTAACAAGATATGGATAAAACCCAAATGAAGAACCTTAAAACACTCTTGTAAGACAAAATAGATTTGAACAAAAGGAAAAACATCCTTTGTTCTTCAATAAAATGGCTTAACATAATAAAGATATAAATTTCCCAGGATTAATTTGGAAGTATAACATAATCCTGGGCTGCCCTTGTGGCTCAGTTGGTAAAGAATCCACCTGCAATGCAGGAGACCTGGGTTTGATCCCTCCGTTGGGAAGATCCCATGGGGAAGGGAAAGGCTACCCACCCCAGTATTCTGGCCTGGAGAATTCCATGGACTACAGTCCATGGGGTCACAAAGAGTCGGACTCCAGTGAGCGACTTTGGTTTTCATAACATAATCCTAATACGAATGCCAAGAATCTTTTTTTATTAGGCAAACTGATGCTAAAGTTTATATGGAAGAACAAACATCTGATGATACCCAAGAAAGCACTGAAAAACAAGCGATGATGCCCTACTGATGTTAAAACATGGCACAAAGCCACTGTAACACTATAGTATTGTCACATAAATAGGAATCAAATGGAATAAAGTAGAATATCTCAAAATAGGCACAAAAACATATGGAATTTTAGTTTGTAAAGGTGGTGTTTCAGATCACTGAGACAAACATGGAGTTTTAATGAAAAGTGCAAAGACAACTAACTAGTTAGCCATCTGGGAAAAGATAAAATTACATATGTACCTCCCACCACTCACAAAAATAAAACACCAAATGGATCAATTATCTAAATGTGTGTTTTGGGGAAGCTGGGAAGCCATACACGTTAAGTATTCAAGTGATTTCTGGACTAATTAAGGAAAAAGATATGACCATGAGGTGGCAGTACAGACACCTTATTTGGGTAGAACTTTGACAAGTTTCTTGGTCTTCCTGGTAGCTCAGCTGGTAAAGAATCCACCTGCAACGCAGGAGACCCCTGTTCAATTCCTGCATCAGAAAGTTCCCCTGGAGAAAGATCGATTGGCTCAGATGGTAAAGAATCCACTTGCAATGTGGGAAATCTGGGTTCGATTCCTGGGTTGGGAAGATCCCCTGAAGGAGGGCATGGCAAGCCACTCCAGTATTCTTGCCTGGAGAATCCCCATGAACAGAGGAGCCTGGTGGGCTACAGTCCATGGGATCACAAAGAGTCGGACACAACTGAGCACACAGTTGACAGGTTTGCATATGAGAAAAGTACCAGGAAATACCAAAGTTATAGCATCAGGGTTACTACTCTGAAGGGGGGAGTAGCCAAACTTCTATTCCAGGAGGAAAAGGCAGTTGCAGAGGTGGTTTATGTATCTAGGTGATATTCAGAAGCCTCATGGGGAGTCTCTGGGTCAGAAAGCTCTGAAGGGTGACAGCACTTTGGGGTCTTTATAGCCCCAGGATTTATCTTCTCATGGTGGGCAGATTTTATTTCTGGGGTATGCTAAGCAGCTGTGTTCTAAATGACTGAAAATCTCCATCTCCTTGTTTGGGCTATGTTTAAAGCTATGAATTTATGTATGTATAACTGAATCACTTCTCTGTACGCCTGAAACTAACACAGTATTGTTGATCAACTATATTCTGATATAAAATAAAAATTGAAAAAAATAATTAGGACTTCCCTGGCAGTCCAGTGAACACTCTGTTCTTCCATTGCAGAGAGCACAGGTTGATCCCTGGTTGGAGAACTAAGATCCTGCAGGCCACACAACAAGGTTTAAAAAAAAAAAATTTGTTTTTAATTTTTTTTTAAAAATGTTTAAATAACTTATATAAGGAAAAATAAAAACTCCAAAAAAATAAAAACAACTTAATTTGTAAATTTTTGAGTTTGGCATCAGTAGGCTACTGTGAATAATGCTGCTGTGAATATTGTTGTGCAAATATTTGAATCCATGCTCCCAGTTCTTTTGGATTTATCAGATCAGATCAGTCGCTCAGTCGTGTCTGACTCTTTGTGACCCCATGAATTGCAGCACGCCAGGTTTCCCTGTCCATCACCAACTCCTGGAGTTCACTGAGACTCATGTCCATCGAGTCAGTGATGCCATCCAGCCATCTCATCCTCTGTCATCCCCTTCTCTTCTTGCACCCAATCCCTCCCAGCATCAGAGTCTTTTTCAATGAGTCAACTCTTCGCATGAGGTGGCCAAAGTACTGGAGTTTCAGCTTTAGCATCATTCCTTCCAAAGAAATCCCAGGGCTGATCGCCTTTAGAATGGACTGGTTGGATCTCCTCACAGTCCAAGGGACTCTCAAGAGTCTTCTCCAACACCACAGTTCAAAAGCATCATTTCTTTGGCGCTCAGCCTTCTTCACAGTCCAACTCTCACATCCATACACGACCACAGGAAAAACCATAGCCTTGACTAGACGGACCTTTGTTGGCAAAGTAATGTCTCTGCTTTTGAATATGCTATCTGGGTTGGTCATAACTTTCCTTCCAGGGAGTAAGCGTCTTTTAATTTCATGGCTGCAGTCACCATTGGCAGTGATTTTGGAGCCCAGAAAAATACCCAAAACCAAAAATCCCATGGATGGAGAAGCCTAGTAGGCTACAGTCCATGGGGTCGCAAATAGTTGGACATGACTGAGTGACTTCACTTTCACTTTTCTTTCCCAGTTCTTTTGGATTTATACCCAAAGTGAAACATAATTGTTTCATTATTTGAGGAACTTCCAAACTGATTTCCACAGCAGTTGAATTTCATATTCCCACCAGCAGTGTACAAGAGTTTCAGTTTCTCCACATGCTCACCAGGATATTCTTTCAACTTCATGGCAAGTTTGAAATATTTAAAAATGAGAAGTTGATCACCTGAAACTATCACAACATTGCTAATTGGCTATACCCCAATACAAAATAAAAAGTTTAAAGAAAAAAAAGGTTGTTAAGGGAATTCCTTGGTGGTCTGGTGGTTACGACTCAACACTTTTATTGCTGAGGGCACGGGTTCAATCTCATGATTGAACTAGGCTGGGGAACTAGGATCCCCCAAGCAACACAGTGTGGAGAGAAAAAAAAAAAGTTGATAGAGGGGGCAAAAGGGGAATCTACTTTTGGTCAAAAAGACACTTCATGCTATGATAAATTCTAAATTCTCAAGTGACATTTTTTCCAAAGAAACTAGCATGTCATAACATATCTTTGTAGTGACCCTGGCAAGCGGCAGCTGTATGAAATGTCATTAGCACCACTGAATCTAAAATTATTTCAAAATAAAAGGTTTTTCTAAATTCTATGTTGATTAATTTGGGGTACTGTTTAATTCTTGAAGTGTGCCTGAGGAGATGCCTGTTTGACATCTCCACTACTGGGTGTGATGGTCATGTTAATTTTCAGATTCCCAAAACTAATGCATGATTTTCCCCAACATCTGTTCCTGCTCAGTCTTCCCCCATTTCAGTAAATGACAGTTCCATTATTGAGCAACTGCTCAAGCCAAAATCCTTGAAGTCACCTTTTATTCTTTTTCAATTAGTTTTTTAATTGAAGGATAATTGCTTTACAGAATTTTGTTGTTTTCTGTCAACATGAACTAGTATAGAGTAGTATTTATGTAATCTACCACAAAATCCTGTCAGTTCTACATTCAGCACATATAAAGAATATACAAAATACATCTTTAATGCTACATTGGACTTCAGGACTTATCTGTTTCAACAGCCAGCATTACCTTAACTAATATGATTGATTAAAAGATTGATAGAAAGAAGAAAGAGATAATGTTAGGTAATAAAAAAGCATTTTGTATTTTTATATAATATTCTTCTACTTATTTGTGAATTTTAATATTTATTAATTGATTCTTAGATATACATACAATCTTATTTTGATCTCTTTACCTTTTCTTTTGACATAAGTTTCTCTCATTTCTATAAAAGATTGTAAGGCTCTGCTAAAATCTTCTTAAACAATGTCAAATTTCAAGAATAATGTTAAAGCTGGGTTTTTTAAAAATATTACTCAAAAAATATTATTACTCATCTGTTAAAAATAAGTCATTACATGCAAACATAAATAAATAGTACTTTATTTTTTAAGTATATTTTCCAAAACAAAAAATTAAAAGAGTGGCATTATTTTACATTTTTGCATTATCTCTTTAATGTCCACTTAACAGGAACAGTTGTATTCTCATACTTGCTTGCTTTTACAATCATTCTGCTGTGATACATTGTTTTGATTGAAGTAAGTGAAGAAATTCAGCTACATACAGATACATACAGATGGAAAGGGGGGGAGTATTTCTATAGCCTCTTAAGATAATTGAAAAGTCTTCTTTGATACAGTATCAGTATTAACAAGTGGTAGTTTACTTATTAAAGATTAGTTGCACTGTGGAATCTGAAACCATTATCAATAAACTTGTCATACAGTGTCACAAACAAAAGTCAATTTCAGGTTGATTGAAAATTTAAATGTGAAACCAAACATGAATAGCTGAAGAAAACAATGAAGTTGAACATATTTAGAATTGAGTTTGGGGAAGGATTTCTTAAGAGAGACACAAAAACTAACACATTAAAGTTCAGAATCACTGTTCAAGACACCATAAAGAAAGAGGGACATGTACAATGAAAAAAGAATTGGTATCAGAAATATCACACTCCTAAACATCATAGAGAAATGACAAAGATACAGAGAGAAATTAGTAAAAACATGTAAAGGTAATTTCCAAAGGGAAACTCACAAGAGCCAATAAATATAAAAAGATGCCCATTCTCATTACTAATCAGCAATGAGATACATTTTACATAAAATACAAAAGAAATCTGAACATAAATATCCTACACCCAGTGAGTTCATGGGAGGTGTACAAGAATGTTTATGGCAACTTTATTAATAATGGATAAAAGCTACAAACTACCCAGAGAGGCCCATCCACTGTAGACTGGATAAGTAAGTTGTATACATTCATACAAAAGATCCCTATGTAGCAATTAAATAAATTATACTTTCATGTGACTTAAATCTCAAAAATGAGTGAGCAAAAGTAAGAATGTATTAACACGCTATTCATTTAGGTAGTGTTGTTCCTTTCTCAACTTTTAGTCATGTTTTATTTTTAATAATTTAAGAATCACAAGAAGTTACAAAAATAGTACTGAGGTCCCACGGACTCTTTGTCCAGCATCTCCTAATGACAATGTCTTACATAACTGTAATTCATTATCAAGATAAGAATACTGACATTGCCACAATATGATTAACTCAGGTACAGACATCTGTATTTCACCTGTTGTTTACTTGCATTCTTTTTCCTTCTTTTGGCAGGGGATACATGTTACCCTGGGGAAGAAAATGGCAACCCACTCCAGCATTCTTGCCTGGAGAGTCCTAAGGACAGAGGAGCCTGGAGGACTGTAGTCCATGCGGTCGCAAGAGTCGGACATGACTTAGCGACTAAACCACCACAAGTTTATTGTTTTTTTTAACTGTATCTATACATTTTCATCAAATCTTCTCTATTGCCATTTTTTAAAAGAAATCTGGATAGAAATCATAACTATGAGGTGGTAGAGGTTAATCTATTAGAAATCACAATAAAAAACTAGACAGGTTTACAAATAGGTAAAGGAGTACGTCAAGGCTGTATGTCACCCTGCTTATTTAACTTCTGTGCAGAGTACATCATGAGAAACGCTGGGCTGGAAGAAGCACAAGCTGTAATCAAGACTGCCGGGAGAAATATCAATAACCTCAGATATGCAGATGACACCACCCTTATGGCAGAAAGTGAAGAGGAACTAAAGAGCCTCTTGATGAAAGTGAAAGAGGAGAGTGAAAAAGTTGGCTTAAAGCTCAACATTCAGAAAACAAGGATCATGGCATCTGGTCCCATCACTTCATGGGAAATAGATGGGGAAACAGTGGAAACAGTGTCAGACTTTATTTTGGGGGCTCCAAAATCACTGCAGATGGTGACTGCAGCCATGAAATTAAAAGACGCTTACTCCTTGGAAGGAAAGTTATGACAAACCTAGATAGCATATTCAAAAGCAGAGACATTACTTTGCCAACAAAGGTCCGTCTCGTCAAGGCTATGGTTTTTCCAGTGGTCATGTATGGATGTGAGAGTTGGACTGTGAAGAAAGCTGAGTGCCAAAGAATTGATGCTTTTGAACTGTGGTGTTGGAGAAGACTCTTGAGAGTCCCTTGGACTGCAAGGAGATCCAACCAGTCCATTCTAAAGGAGATCAGTCCTGGGTGTTCTTTGGAAGGACTGATGCTAAAGCTGAAACTCCAGTACTTTGGCCACCTCATGCAAAGAGTTGACTCATTGGAAAAGACTCTGCTGCTGGGAAGGATTGGGGGCAGAAGGAGAAGGGGACGACAGAGGATGAGATGGCTGGATGGCATCACCAACTCGATCGACATGAGTTTGAGTGAACTCCAGGAGTTGGTGATGGACAGGGAGGCCTGGCGTGCTGCGATTCATGGGGTCGCAAAGAGTCGGACACGACTGAGCAACTGAACTGAACTAAACAGATTGAAAGATACTTTCAGAGTGGACTGACGTGGGAGTTGGGGTCTAGCTAAATCCTTTTTACAAGAGACACATCTAAAGTACACAGAAGGCTTAAATGAGAAGGAGGGAGAACCATCTGACAGAAAACAGGCATGGCTTTATTAATAATACTGAAAAAAATAGACCTAAAAAATCTTTCTCCTTGCTGTCTCCAATTTTTCTCCTAGTTTCTTCCGAACCCATTTCAATCAGCCTTTTGTGACAGCAGGTCACAGAATCAGCTTTGACAAGTTTATCAACAACTCCCATTGATATTCTGTTATCTGTTGTCAAGTCCAGTCAGAACAGAGAGGGTGGAGGAAGGCTGAGTCAGGGCAGTCCTAGACAGAGGAACAGTCTAGCCAAGTTTGGGCCAGACTAGTGGGGGGTTCTTAAACCGTGGCCATCAGTGGGAGAGCCCTGTGACCCACAGGGATGGGCTGGTACTATTACTCCTGCCAGGCTTAGTCACTGCCAGGAGCAGTCTTAGCACAACCCCAGAGGTAGGTTCTGGGCAGGGCAGCAACCAGGGCCACTCATAAACTAAGCCCACTAGGTGGATACCCAAGATGCAGGTTCTCATGGCTACCATACCAGCAGACACTATACTCAGCTGGGAGTAATAAACATTTCTGAAAGGGAGGACTTCCCTGGTGATCCAGTAGTTAGAATCCATGTTGCACCACAGGGGAATGTAGGTTCAATCCCTGGTCGGAACTAAGATCCCACATGCTGTGAAGCAATTAAGCCTGTGAGCCACAACTAGAGAAAAGGCTGTGTGCCATAACGAAAGACTCCACATGACGAAACAAAGATCCTGTGTGCTGCAACTAAGACCCAATGCAGTCAAAAAAAAAAATTTAAACTCCTACGAGAAATAAAAAATTCTTGATAGCTCTCCCATCATGAAACTACAGTGGAGACTTTAAAAAATATATGTATTTCTTTTTCTCATGTACCATGAGTCTAGAGATAAGCAGTTCAGTGTAAGTACAGCTACTCAGAGAAACTGCTGAGAAGCAAGGAAGCCTTGTGTTCTGGCATCACCATCTTTGCTGGTGGCTTCTGCCTACTGGTTACCTTCTTCCAGTCCCTGGCACTGTATTTACTTTCCAGGCAGAAAGAGGGAGGAAGTACCGAGGAGAAAGAGAGTAAGATAACAAACATGGGACTGTCCCCTTTTCAACGGCTTTCCTAGAAATCACACCAGTGGCTCTGCCTCTGCCATGTGCCAGGGCTGTGAGGCATTCCTTCAAGAAAGATGGGGAGGGACTTTCCTGGTGGCTCAGTGGATAATAATCTGCCTGCCAATGCAGGAGACATGGGTTCGATCCCTAGCCCAGGAAGATCCCATATGCTGCGGAGCAACTGGGCCTCTGCACCACAACAACTGAAGCCCATGCACCTAGAGCCTGTTTTCCACAAGAGAAGCCAGCACAGTAAGAGGCCTGTGCATCATAAGAGAAAGCAGCCCCTGCTCACCCCAGCTACCGAAATCCTGTATGCAGCAACAAAGACCTAACATATCCAGTGATAAATAACTTTAAAAAAGAAAAGAAAGACAGAGCAAGCTGGGTTTTCTGTTTTTTGTTTTACTAACATTTAACAAGTTGAGCAAAATCTAGGTTGTGATAGTAGGAAGTGGCAAGAGTGGACACAGAGCAACGTGTGCTACACTGGGCCCATAAAGTCCCAACAGATGCCAGAGGTTCCACATCCTACAGGTCACTGCCTCCAATCACAAACAACTAGAATGGAAATGAAAAACAAGGCGACCGAGAAACCCCAGCACTGCATCTAGAAGACATATTCCTGAATAACCCATGTGTCTCAGGGGCTGTTAAAATGGAAATAATACAGTATTTAGAACTGAGCCACAATAAGTAAAAAGATCACCTATCACAACTTGTTGAATAACTTGGAGGGCATTTAGAGTGATATATGTGGCCTTGCGTATTTATATTACGCAAGGAAAAGCCAAGAAGCCAATGAACTCGGGGTCCACATAAAAAATGCAGCATTGGGAACTATGTCTAGAAGGGAAAAGAATCTGGAAACAATATATACAGGCACATATAACTGAATCACTTTGCTGTACACCTGAAACTAACACAACATTGTAAATCATATTTACTTCAATAATTAAAAAAAAAAAATGTAGCATAAAGTCAAATCCACATTCGTAACACTGACAGAGCCCCTCTCTCAAAATGAGTTCTCTTGTGAATACCAGTGAAGGTCCCATCTGAAGGCCCATACATAGTCGTTATACTAACACAACCATTCTCTATTTGTCCTTCCATATGACACAGAAGGATGGGTGCTCACGAGGGCTTTCACAACTTCTATGGGAAAAAAAAAAAATGACAGTTTTCTGTACAGGCATCCAGTTCCTGTCCTACCCGATTCTTCTGGGTTGAATACAGTCACTTTTGTCAGAAGGCTATATTTAAGTGTCTATTTTCCCAGGACTTGTTATGTAAGTTTTTTGCTTTTTTTCGGCTGCATCTCGCAGCTTGTGGAATCTTAGTTCCCAGACCAGGGATTGAACCCAGTAGGCCCCTTGGCAGAGTACAGAGCCCTAAACAGTGGACCACCAATGAATTCCTAAGGTTTTTTTAAAAAAATAACTTAAAAATTAAATTATATTTTGAATCCTCAAGAAAGGATATTTGTGGGGAGAAATTTGATTAGAGGTTGTGTGCGCTAACATTTTATCCATGTTAAATTTCATATGTGCATTCATTATATTTTGATTATAGAGGAAATGTCCATTGGGAGATAGTTCTCCATGGGCTAACTCACATTTCCATATGTCTTGCTCTGTTCTGCACTGTGTCCTTGAGGATGTTTATAGACCAGACATCCTCGGAGCAGAGGGCAGGTATGTTTGCAGTCCAGTGTCCTAAAGTTAAAGTCCCTCCCGGGCAAAGATGGGGCAGATTTGTTTACAGCTCATTAGAAAATGAGCTGGAGTTCCTGAGCTGTGACACAAACTGACTCCATGAGTAGCATCCACATGGGCCATTTTACATCATCCCTGTGCAACTTGGGAGTCCAGGAGAATCAACAGGAACGTGAAGCATCTGTTGCCTCCTGCACTGTTAATAAAGCCCTTGGTCTCTGACCCAGAAATCTGGTGTCTCTGGCCAACGTCCATGAAACTGTGGCAGGCTAACGATCAGCCTGGAAGTAGGGAAGATCTTTTTATTTTTTGACAATATCCTGGTTCTTAGGATGAATGCTAAAGAAATCTTATGTTTGTAATGGCTCACCCATTAAAAAAAGAAAGGGGGGGTTCCCTGGTGGCTCAGATGGTAAAGAATCTACCTGTAACACAGGAGACCTGGGTTCAATCCCTGGGTGGGGAAGATCCCCTGGAGAAGGGAAGGCTACCCACTCCAGTATTCTTGCCTGAAAAATCCCATGGACAGAGAAGCCTGACAGGCTATACAGCCCATAGGATCACAATAAGTCGGACATACATAAGGAGAGAAAACATAAAACAGTTGTCCAAAAAAAAAGTTGATAATCGGTGAATGAAGGCATGGACTTTGAGGGACTTTCCCCAACTAACTTTATGAGGCTGGCATATCCCAACAAAAGAACAGCATGACAAAGGAAAATTTGCAATTTGGTGTCACTCAAAGGTGCAAAAATCCTAGCTAGCAAACTAGGAACAGTGCTGTGTAGTAGATATGAGAGGGCAGAGTTACCCAGGAATCCAAGGTTAATAGCACAGTAGAAGAGTCAATTCATTTACCACACAGACATGTTAAAAAAAACAAAAGAAAAAGCTACCTGTATTCATTCATTCATTCAACAAATACTTATTGAGTGCCTGCTATGAGTTCTACCCTTGTTCCAGGGGTTTTGAAATACATCAATGAACAAATACTATCATCTCACGAGATGCAGAACAGACATTTGATTTTGTAAAAAAAAATGCAATGCCTGTTCATAAGAAAGAACACTAATGCCCTAGGAAGAGAAGGCAACTTTATCATCCTGATAAAGTCATCCACCAAAATGTAACAGCAGATAACACTTTGATACGATAGGAACACAATGCCCTTTAAGATCAGGAAGAAGACCAGGGTGCAGAAGGCCCCTTCTAATCAATATGATTCAAAAGCCGCTGCCAGAGAGCATAAGAGCAACAAGAGCATAAGAAAGTGGTAAGAATTTAAAAGGAGCAAATGAAATCTGTCTGTATATATAGATATGATTATCTGTAGAAATCCCCCCAACGATCTACCCATCAGTTATTAGGAAGGAGTATATCCAATTTGCTATGAATAGGCTCAACAAAGAGAACTCTATGAGGACCAGCAAGATACATATACCTCTAGGTCTTCTCCAGAAATACCCTGTGAAGTATTCTAGGAAAGAAAACCATGCCATTTCTCACAAAAAGTCCAAAAGACTTCTAAATAACACAAGGAAAAGAATCAAAAGTGTAGCATGGAAACTATGGGTTAAAAGGAAGAAGACCCTGAAAGAAAAGATGACACTGCCAAGATAAATACCCCCAACTGAACCCCAATAAATGAGTTAAAGAGTGTTGCCCTCTTTAGATCATTCATTCAATCTAAAAAAGATTCATTAACAATTGAATGCCAGCATTTGAGAAAACAGACGGTGACTGTCCTCTCCAAGGAATGCCACAATTACAAGATGACTTCAAAATAGTATTATGGGTCTATCCTGCCATGATGAAGACGGTAGCTATGTTTACCAAAATGAATGCACATTGGAAGAACCTTTTAAAACAACTTTAGTGGGGTATCACTTACATACTATAAAACTCACACATTTGAAATGTACAGCTCAAATGATTTTTAGTGGTCTGTCTACAATGCGGGAGACCCAGGTTCGATCCCTGGGTTGGGAAGATCCCTTGGAGAAGGAAATGGCAATCCACTCCAGTACGATTGCCTGGAAAATCCCATGGACAAAGGAGCCTGGTAGGCTACAGTCCATGGGGTCACAAAGAGTCAGACACGACTGACTCCACGTTCACATTCATCACACTGTGCAGCTATCAGCATGAACCAGTTTTAGAACATTTCCATTACCCCAGTAAGATCCCTCATGCCTGCACAGTTCACTGGGTTCTCCCCACCAGCCCAGGCAAAAATGGACCTACTCTATGTTTCTATGGCTTCTCTGCCTAATCTGGATATGTCACATAAATGGGATAGTACAGTCTGTGGTGCTTTGTGACTGGTTTCATTCACTGAGCATGTTTGGCGAGGTTCATTCCTTTCTGTGACTTCCCTGGTGGTCAAGTGGTTAAGACACCAAGCTTCCACTGCACAAGTTCTATCCCCAGCTGGGGAACTAAGATCCCACATGCTGCATGGCACATTAAAAAAATTGAAAGAAAAAAAAAAAAACTTAATTTATTTGTATGGCCAAATAATATTTCATTGTATAGTTAACTATATTTTATTAATCCATTCTCCAATTCCCCAAAGGGAAATTTGGGGTTTTCTCTTTCTGGCTATCGTGACACATGTTATGAACACTTGTGCACAAGTCTTTGAACAGCTTTTGATTTCTCTTGGGGGTCAAGTAGTTTTCTGTTACGACCAACACCACTTTAGGGTCCCACCAACAATGTGTGTTCTCTGAACTTTGGAAGCAGCATTTCCTAGTTCCCCTTTTCCCTCAAGATTACATTTGTCCATCGAAATTAATTTTTTTTAATATTTTTAACTTTTGGCCAGGCCTCTCAGCTTGTGGGATCTTAGTTCCCCAACCAGGGACTGAACGCGGAAACACTGCAGTGAAAGCGCCAAGTCCTAACGACTGGACCATCAGGAAATTCCCAGTTTCTTACATATTGAGGATCCAGTGTCCACACTTCAAAGTTCTGCATGTGTTTTGTTTTTTTAATAATAAATAAGCCAATAAGGTTCAGTGCTTTTTGAAAGCACGAGTCTCCTTTTCCTCTTTCTTAATACAACTTCTGCCTTAAAATAAGGATAAGCCCGCCTGGCTTCTGTTTTTGTATAGTTTTGATGGTGCACAGCCACACCTGTTTATTTATGTATTTTCTGTGACCACTTTTGTGCCACATGGTAGAGCTGAGTAGTTGTAACAGAGATCATCTGGCCCACCAAATCAAAAATATTTAATAGCTCCCCATTTACCAAAAAAGTTTGCAGACCTCTGTCTTAAAGTGTAGGTTTAGAAATATGCACAAAATACAAAGAGTTAAACTAGTGTGTGTGCAGGGGGACTTACCCTGATGGTCCAGGGATTAAGACTCTGTGCTCCCTATGCAGGCAGCCTGGGTTTGATCCCTGGCTGGGGAACCTGATCACACGTATCACAACGAAGACTTGGCACGGCCAAATAAATAAATTTAAATATACAATTTTTTAAAACCCTATTGTTTTGAAGGGCTGAGAAAGAAATACATCAGACGGGCCTAAGCTAGAACAGTAAATCTGCCCTGCAAATTAACCCCCAACGCAACTGCTTTAAGGTGTTTAGAGTCGTGTGCAAAGCTCTTGATTAGGGCATTGAGAATGATATCACGTCGTGTGATGCGGGCATGTGTGATGAGGCACATCACACATGCTTCTAGGCTGTCTGCTCAGGTTACACTGCCAGGCTTAAAGTCATGTTGTTTTTTGAGGGTTTTTGTTGTTTTTTGCCGCTAGGCAGCTTGCGGGATCTTAAGTTCCTCAAATAGGGATAGAACATGCACCTCCTGCAGTAAAGCATGGAGTCCTACCCACTGGAAACTTCCACCAGGGAATTTTTTTTTCCCTGTCAAATTGCTTTTATTATGGAACACAAAAGCATTTTCGTTTCCACAGTTTACAGCTTTCTTAATGATGGGCAAAATCAATGTTATTCTTTCTGGGAAGATGGTAATGTTTTATATCCTAATTCAGGTGGTGATTATAGGGGTTTACACACTGGTCAAATTTCATCAACCTGTACATTTAAAATGGTGCATTTTACATGCAAGGTAAGTTTTCAGACAGAATTATAAAATTAAACATCATTCTCCAGAGAGAGATTCAAAGAAACAGCTGTCTGCATGAAAAATACATTTAAAGATTTCTTTTCTTGGTCTTGGAAATAGGGGAACAGAGATGTTTAAAAAACTGTCGTTCAACTGTTAGCACAAAATTCCATTTCCTGGAGTTCATCTCCCAAGTTTGAACAGAAATTATGTTCGACTTAGCGACTGAACAACAAAACCTGACACCATAAATAAAAATCAACAATGGATAGGAAAACATCTTAGAAGACATTTTAGAAGGGTATTTTAGGAACATTTTAGAAGACAAGAATCTAAATATATTCTCATAATTAGTAGAGTGTATTCTATATAATAAAATAATAATGTGACTACACATTATTGTCCCAACACAAATCAGCCAAAGACCACCAGGGACAAAACTTATAGTCTGACAAAGTTGGATTTACCAACTTGTTACAGAGGAAACGACATACCTGAGGAACCACCAGGTGTCCCACCAAACCACGGAAGACATAGGGATATTAGAAGATTGGGGGGAAGGAAAGAGTTTGGATGAAATTCAAGTGAAGTAGTATTTTGATAGGCTTAAAAAGTAAAGTGACACTGAGTTAAAACAGGTGTAACAGATATATCAGATGACACTTAGAACTAAACCAAAGTTTTAAAAACCTTAGCTCAAAACCCATGTGCAAGTTCAACTGGTGGCTCAGTGGTGAAGACTCTACCTGCCAATGCAGGAGACGCAGGTTTGATTCCTGAGTCAGGAAGATCCCCTGGAGATAGCAATCCACTCCAGTATTTTTGCCTGGAAAACCCCATGAACAGAGGAGCCTGGAGGGCTACAGTCCTAGGGTGGCAAAGAGTCAGACACAGCTTCAGGACTGAGCACACACACATGTAATGTAGCCAAATGGGGTATTTAGCAGGATATCTATGGCCTTAACTGCTTAAATTCAAAAACACAGACTGAAAATTAATGAGCTAGATTTCCAGCTTCAAGATAGGACCTAATAAAAGCAAACCCACATTCTTCACGTTTATATGTTTTCTCTGCCACTCTGAATTTCCTTGTGCAGTAGTTTAAGCCCCAGCAGGATTCCCCCCATACCAAAGCTATTCACAGTTGCTCTCCTGTGGGATCGATGAGCCTTTCTCTGCTTCCACTCCCAGACTTGTCTTCAGTGTGCATCCTCACGTGTTTCCTACGTGATGAATGACTGGAAAGCTTCCGACACTGCTACATCTTCCCTCTTGCATGTAGCCTCTTGTGGGCAGTTGCCTTAGAGCTCTTATGGAAGGCTTTTCTGCAGTCACTGAATGGGTAGGGCTTCTCCCCAGTATGGGTTCTCATGTGTGCCATCAGAAAGAACTTTCTGCTAGAGGTTTTGCCACAGTCACTGCACTGGTGGCATTTCTCCCGTGTGTACTCTCTTATGCACTGTCAGGTCACTGCTCCTGCCGAAGGCCTTCCCACAGTCACTGCATTCATACAGCTTCTCCCAAGTGTGCATCCTCTTGGGTACAGCAAGGCTCGAGGTAGAGCTGAAGATCTGTCCACACTAGCTACACTTAGACAGAGTTCCTCTCCAGGATGAGTTAACACGTTCGGCCCGAGAAAGGAGTTGCAACTGAAAGCCTTCCCACACTGAGAACATTTGTAGGTTTTCTCACCAGCATGTGATCGCACGTGGACCCCAAGGAAGGAAGGATAACTAAATACTTCCCCACATTATTTACATTCATCACGTTTCACACCTGTGTAATTCCTCTTAGTAGTCAGGTCAGGATTTCTTCTGATGGCTTTTCCACACAGACTGTGTTCATGGGACTTCTTTCTAGGTTGAGTTGGTACCTGTCAATGAAGAGATAAGCAGTAACTAAAGGCTTTCTTACTTTCATTGCACTCATGGGAATTCTCCCCCATAGGAAGTATGTGGTGTAAAGAAATCAAATTCCTACCTTAGAAATTGCTACCATTTTCAGAGCACGTGCACTGCTTCTGCCCTGTCTGAGTTCAAATTGAGTAGACATAATGAAGTGAAAGTGTTTAGTCACACGGTCGGGTCCAGCTCTTTGTGACCCCATGGACTGTAGCCCTGCCAGGCTCCTCTGTCCATGGAATTCTCCAGGCAAGAATACTGGAGTGGGAGCCATTCCCTTCTCCAGGGGATGTTCCCAACCCAGGTCCTGAACCTGGGTCACCTGCACTGCAGGCAGATTCTTTACCATCTGAGCCACCAGGTAAATACAGGGAATGCTCTACCATAAGGCTCCATCATGGCTGCATTCATAAGACTTCTTATGTACTGACTTTTTTTTTCTGATAGTTTTGTAAAACAAAAATTCAATTCTAAGTCATATATACAGACCTGCTTACTTGTGGGATCTATCTCTCTATGAATCACTACTGAAATCAGTTTAGGATACTACCCAAATTCATGGCACCCTAGACTCTCTACTGAGACATGACTTATCTTAGGTGAAGGCTACTGGCCCCTCGTGTCTCCCCAGGTTGTGCTGCTTGTCTGTCTCATGGCAATTTCCTCCTGCAGAGAACCAGCAATGAGCCCTCATGAGCCTTACCCCTTTCCTGCCAGTAAATGGTTTTTCCCACACTTTATTCCTCTCAGCCGTGGTCTCTTTGGTTTTAAGCTGAGAATTCTGGTCTGAAATGATCAGAAGAAAAAAGGTTTAAGTTCATGGAGAAATAAATGGTTAGATAACATAAAATAACAAACAGAGGCCCATGGAGTTTTTCTTTCATATACTGACTCTTCTCAGTCAATGTGACAGGGAAGAATACACCAGCAGTTAAAGACAGACTTAGGATTTCAGCAAGGTAGAGAATTTGACAAGCATGCAAACAAGGGGTGAAAATGGCAAGTGACGGGCCAGGGAACAGTTCTGTTAAGAATGAGACAACTGCTAATAGTCTAAAAGAGGGCAAATACACTTTGAGGACAGTGGGAAAATGGGAAAATAGCACACCTGGGAATGTTCTGGAAAGAGGAAGCAGTACTCAGTACTCTGTAATGGCCTATATGGGAAAAGGACTTAAGAAAGAATGGATATATGTGTATGCATAACTAGTGCATAACTAGTTAGGTACTGCTGAATACCTAAAACTAACAGCATTGTAAGTCAACTATACTCCAATAAAAATGAATTTTAAAAAAAGAGAAAGCAGGACAGAGCTTATTCTTAGAGCAAAAGTGGTAGAAACAGCAAGAATTATGTTCAAATCTTATAATAACCTACAATGGAAAAGAATCAAACAAAAAAAAAGAATATAGATATATACATAAATGTTGTTGTTGTTTAGTCGCTAAGTCATATCCAACTCTTTGCAACCCCATGGACTATGTAGCCCAACAGGCTCCTCTGTCCATGGGATTTCCCAGGCAAGAATACTGGAGTGGGTTGTCATTTCCTTCTCCAGGGGATTTTCCCAACCCAGGGATAGAACTCTACCACTGAGCCCCCAGGGATACCCTGTATACATATATATTAATACACATATGGCTGGTGGGCTAAGTCCATGGGTCACAAAGAGGTGGCCATGATTTAGCGACTAAAACAACATGTATGTATGACCGAATCACTCTGCTGTATATCTGAAATGTATCCAACATTGTAAATCAGCTATACTTCAATTTAAAAAAAAAAAAGTGGGAGAGAAAAGAGAGAAGGGAAGGAGAGGAAGGAAAGCAGAAGTTTCTAGAGGAAATTCACCCCAAGTGGCTAGACACAATTTCTCAGACAAAAATGACCTTTGAGAAACTCTATAAAGGGGCTCCTTTTCCCCAGGGCTCACCTGCACAGGTGTCTTGGAGAAGTCTCCTCTTCCGTGTTCTCAGCTCCTCCTGGGTGAGCAGGCAGGGTTTGCGGAGATGATACCCTGGCACGTGGGGAAATACACATGAGGTGGGGGGTGTGCAGGGTCGGCACGGAAACTCCGCCCAGAGTAGGGCCAACAGTTTCAGCATGTGTGGCCCCAAGAGCAGTAACATAATGATGGTTGTTGTTCAGTCACTCAATCATGTCCCACTCCTTGTGACCCCATGGGTTGTTGCCCATCAGGCTTCTCTGTCCATGGGATTTCCCAAGCAGGAATAGTGGAGTGGGTTGCCATTTCCTTCTCTGGGGATCTTCCCAGACCAGGATCAAACCTACATCTCCTGCACTGGCAGGTGGATTCTTCACCACTGAGGTACCTGGGAAGCCCAACATAATAACCCAAGACCCAAAACTCTGTCTCACATCATGCCCTCCAGGGATCAGGGATCCTCAGACCCAAGCTCAGAGACACACAGAAGGGGCATGAAAGCTTCCGATCATGAAGAAAATCAGGTTGATATAATGAATAAATCTTCACTCTCAAAAGGAAGACAGGAGACTAGGGGCTAGTGACTGCAGCCCAGGCACTAGCCACCTGCTTCTGCAAGTCAAGTTGTATTGGAACACAGCCCTGACTATTTGTTTATATGCTATCTGCGGTGGCTTTGGCACCATAGTGACAGCATTCAGCAGTTGCAACAGAGACCCAGGGTCCACTTAGCTGAAAATATTTACTCCCTGGCCGCTTAACAAAAAGAGTGCTCACCCCCATTCTACACAGTCAATTTTTTTTTTTTTTTTGGCTATGCTGCAAAGCTTGCAGGAGCTTAGTTCCCCAACCAAGGATCAAACCTTTTCCCCTTCCAGAGGAGAAGTGTTGAGCCCTAATCACTGGACTGCCAGCGAAGTCCCTACAATATCACTTCTTAAGGATGGACCACATGCTCCTCCCAAGAGCAAGAATAGTTCCTGCAACACAGCAGGTGCTTGAGAAACGTTTGCAGCAAAAACCTATAAATGGCACTTCCCTGGTGGTACAGTGGATAAGAAGCCACCTGCCAACACATGGGACATGGGTTTGATCCCTGCTCCAGGAAGATTCTACATGCTGAGGGGCAACTAAGCCTGTGCGCTACAACTACTGAGTCCTTGCACCCTAGAGCCTGTGCTCTGCAACAAGAGACGCCACCACAATGAGAAGCCTGTGAACTGCAATGAAGAGTAGCCCCCACTCGCTGAAACTAGAGAAAACCCACACGTAGCAACAAAGACCCAGTGCAGCCAAAAAAATAAAATAAATAAATAATTTTTAAAAATAATAAATCTGCTTAAAAAAAAAAAACAAAAACTATGAATGACACCCTGCCCATTGTGTACGTGTGGGGGGGTGTTGCTCCAGGACCTTACTTCAGACATGTAAACTCCCAGACGTGTAAGCTACCACTGATAGCTCTGAAAAACAAAATCGACTAACGAAGAGAGGTGGCCAACCACACTCACCCACAGAAGTCAGGTTCCTGTAGTTCTCCAGCATCACGTCTTGGTACAGAATTTTTTGAGCAGGGGCCAGCTGGGCCCACTCCTCCTGGGAGAAGTCCACTGACACTTCCTCGAAGGTTACTGGGTCCTGAAACATCACAGGCTCATCTCCATCAGTGTCCCATGAGGCCAGGGCATCAGGAAGATGGAGCCAGATGACTGAGGCTTGGGAAGTTCAGACAGAAAGGTGAACTTGACCTCAGCAGCCCCATGTAGCCCCATCGATATGTTAATTCTTCAACACACACTTGAACTCCTCTCCAGCTAGTCTGTGAACCCATCCTGCCTGGGTCCCCTCAGTCAGGTAACACCCAGCCCTGAGCTCCCCAAGGTCCTGGAAGAATACTTGGTAAATGAATGAGTTAAAGCAACTATACTCCAATATAAATTATTTTTAAATAAACAAATGGTGACAAATTTTAATTTTTTTTTTAATTTAGATAAATGAATGAGTGATGTTCCCAAGAGTTCCTGAGACAAAGTGGTCTCATAGCTTTTCTTGGTTTTCTGTCACAGCCCAGAAGTGACTATACTGAGAAAAGTTCATAAATACTGAGGCAATGCCAGCATTCTCTGGGAAGCTCCTTCACCACCATTAGAGGAAGAGTAGGGACAAGTCCCAGTGGGATTTGAGGCTCCAGGCCACCCACCCTCAAGGAAGGGAGATGCCATGTTGGATGGAAGGGGATTTCCAGTTACCTCTGACCAGGCTGTTGGCAGCTCTGCAGCCATTGCTTCCTCCTCCACGTTCCCCTGCTGGTGACAGGTGGGATCCTGAGCAGGTACAGCTGGAGGACAAGGGAGATGCTGTGAGAAACAGGCCAAGCCTAGATTCCACTCCACCCAAGCCTGGACACTGCTTCACATGACCCTGAATGAAGCAAAGGCAAGCCCGCCCACCTGCCTTCAGGCAGGTTTCCTAAAAGGCCAGGGAGGCCCTGTCTCTCTCACAATTAGAAAAGAGGCCTGTGGACCTTGCCACCCAGGGGAAGCTTAGTAATCTCCCGTGACTATTGTGGGTAATCAAGTTTCAGAACAGTTTTGCAAGTCGATTGTCCAAGTTTATAAAGCAAAAACAAGGAGGGGAATGCCCTGGCAATCCAGTGGCTAGGACTCCAGGCTTTTACTGCCAAGGGCCCAGGTTGAATCCCTGGTGGGGGAACTAAGATCCCACAAGCCACTTGGCAAGGGGGAAAAAAAAGAAAGAAAAAGGAACAGGATGTCCCTGGTAGTCCAGGGGTTAAGACCCTGTACTCCCAGTGCAGGGGGCCAGGGTTCTATCCTTGGTAAGGCACAGCCAAAAAAAAAAAAAAAGATGGGAGGGAGGGGGGAAGGAAGGAAGCAAGAATAATACAATA
Organism: Bos grunniens; assembly: GCF_055505025.1. NCBI lineage: Eukaryota > Metazoa > Chordata > Mammalia > Artiodactyla > Bovidae > Bos > Bos grunniens. The sequence continues at coordinate 14,488,812 of NC_141171.1, forward strand.
TTATCCCCCAAATATCCAAAACCCTAAAAAGCACTGATCCTGGAACGCAGGGGCTCCTGGGGCTCCACTCTCACCTCGTCCTGGCCTTTGGAAGCCCTGGAGGAAGAGGGTCTCAAAATACTGGCCAGGGCACGAACTAGCTCTGGGAGGGGGCTCAAGGGGAAAGAAAGCCCGTGTGGGAGTGGCTGGAGCTTGGTGACTGGAGTGTCTAGGGAGGAAAACTGAAGGAGCAGAGGGACCAGGAGCTGAGTCAAGACAGGGCAAAGGATGGACTATCTTGGTAGTCCAGTGGTTAAGAGTCCTCCTGCCAACACAGGGGACACGGGTTTGATCTCTGGTCCAGGAAGATTCCACATGCTGCAGGGCAACTAAGCCCACGCTCCACAACAAGAGAAGCCACGGCAATGAGATGCCCATGCAACGTAACAGAGTAGCCACCCCGCGACCCCGCCCCACCACCCACCCCCAACTAGAGAAATGCACCCGCAGCAACAGAGACCCAGTGCAGCCAAAAGTAAATAAATAATAATAAAAGGCCAGGGCAAAGGGACATGTGGATTTATACCCCATGACCAGCTTAGCAGAAGAATTAGGCACCAAGAGTGTTCTGTTCCTGTTTTTATTTTTTTAAGATCATATTTACTGCTGTTCACAGGACAGAACTGGGGAGGGCAGAAATAGAAGCAGTGGGCTGGTAAGCAGCAGTGGCAGGGCCCAGAACGCCTTGGCAGAGGCCAGGAGCAGCAGACTATTCTAAGTCATTAGTATGGTATATGTATCAGAGGAAAGACCAAAGGATTTGCTAGGGAATTCAACTGGGGTAGAAGCGGAGCTGCGGGAGACCTTCAGCCAACGGGAGAAGGTAAAGAAACCAAGGAAGGACCACTGGATCCTTTATATTCACAATGTTGAACTTTTGGAGGTGGGGAAGGGAGGAAGGCACAGCTTGCAGGATCTTAGTTCCTCGACCAGAGATTGAACCTGGGCCCCAGCAGTGAAAGCGCTGAGTCCTAACCACTGAACAACCAGAGAATTCCCAACAACTGAACTTTATACCTGAGCCCTGTGATCCTAGAAAACAGTGATGGGTAAGAACCGCCCCTCCAACCCTTTGTGCCCTGAAATGAAACACCCTTCCCCATACAACTCAGGTAGACCCAAGGATGACCCCTCTGTTTACCTAGGACAAGGCCAGGCAGAGGCTATCCGAATTCCCAATATCTGTCTTGTGAATGAGTAGCTGAACTGTCTGTCCCGCTTGAACAGCCTGGACAAAACTTTACCAAGCTTCAGTCAGGCTTCTCCCCACCCCCCAACCCCCAAGTCTCCTGGGTCATTGAACTTTGACCCACCTGTGAACCTGGAAACCAGCTGTCCGCCCTAACAAACTACCCTACCACCCCACCAGTCATCCCACTTCTCAGCCTTGTTTATTCTTTCCTATCAAAGAAAGCCTGACCTGGGATTTCCCTGGCAGCCCTGTGGTTAAGACTCCAAACTTCCAATGCAGGGGGCACAAGTTCAATCCCTGTTTGGGAACGAAAATCCCATATGCTGCATTGTGCAGCCAAAAAGAAAAAAAGAGCCTGACCCTAGGATGGGAGGTTTCAGCCTACAGCAAGCCTCTCCTTACAATATTAGCACACTGGCTAAGAGATGACCACTACTTGAGAGGGAAAGATGGAGGAGAAGCAAGTTTGTTCAAGGTGAGGTTTGGCAGAGGCAAAAATATATGTATTTTGTATAACATGTGAAAATTAATATGTATATATCATATATACTTTACACACACATATGCATAGTGTATTTTACAGATTTAACAAATAGCATATTTTCCCATCAAATTTAAAAGGGTTATCCCAGGTGGCACAGTGGTAAAGAATCCAGAGATGCAAGAGACTTGGGTTCAGTCTCTGGGTTGGGAAGATCCCCTGGAGAAGGTAATGGCAACCCACTCCAAGGTTCTTGCCTGAAGAATCCCATGGACAGGGGAGCCTGGCAGGCTACAGTCTGTGGGGTCGCAGAGTCAGACACAACTGAGCATACACACTACACACACATTCCAGAAAGCTCAGGCACTAGTGAACTTGGGAGGACAGAGGGTGAGGGGCGTTTATTCACTCTGACTATGCTCTCCCCACTCCTTGGCAAAAGAGGAGGGGGCTGTTGTCAGCTGGAGGTTTCAGGAAGGTAAAGGAAATTTCCTCTTGGGGCAGGGCCACCCCTACAAGGCAGACTCCCTCAGAGAGAGGTTTGATACAGCAGAGGGGATTTTTTTTGTTGTTTTTTGTTTTTGCAAGAGGGATATCAAGGCCTATTCTCAGGCTTGTGGGAGTGACAGGGGTTGGAGAGAATAATTTCAAAATGTGGTAGACCAGCAGGCTGAGAGAGGGCTTCAGGGGATGTCTCTTTTTGAGGGAAGTGGGAGAGGGCCTATGCTAGTTCTAAGTTATAGCATGTGGGGTCTAGTTCCCTGACCAGGGATCAAACCCGGACCCCCTGGGTTGGAAGCATGGAGTCTTAGCCATTGGACCACCAGGGAAGTGCCCCAGGGATGTCTTATCTGGGCTCCAGGTTCAGGCAGCCACCTGCCCTCAGTACCCAGTAGAAAAAATTCTTTGCCACAGATGACAAAGATGACCAGGGGCCCGTGGTAGTTGGGACTGTGCTGGGGATAATTCGAATTTATGTGTATAAAAATTTTAAATATCCCCATGCCTTCAACTAGCAACTTGCAGGAATGTAGCTAAGAGAAACCTTGGCAACTGTGCAGATATAGACAGATAAATAGATGTGTGTGTGTATTCAAGCTTGTTTACTATTGTACAAACTGTTTATAATGGGTAAAAACTGGAACAAACCAAAATATCCATTAGAGTATAGCAAGGGGCTAAAGAATGACCAGATATTTGTATGTGGGATATGATTACGGCCTTTAAAACCAAAAAACTGACATAGATCTTGAAGTATTCAATACGTTTACATAATCTATAATATATGTATATGCTCAGTGGCTCAGCCACGTCCAATTCCTTGGACCCCAAGGACTATAGCCCACCAGGCTCCTCTGTCCATGGAATTCTCCAGACAGGAATACTGGAGTGGGTTGCCATTCCCTCCTCCAGGGGACCTTCCCAATCCAGGGATCAAACCCAAGTCTCCTGCATTGCAAACCTGCAACTCCTGCACTGCAGGTGTATTCTTTACCACTGGGAAGCTTATAAAATATATGTACGTGTTAAAAATGACTGTGAGGAAAAAGCCTTCAATGAATACTTCTCCAAAGAAAATACATAAATGGCCAGTAAGCACACAAAAAGATGCTTGACATCACTAATCATTAGGGAAATGCAAACATGAACCATATTGAGGGACTTTCCTGGCAATCCGGTGGTTAAGACTCCACGCTTCCAGAGGGCCTGGGTTGGATTCCAGGTCAGGGAACTAAGATCCCACAGGCTGGTGGGGCAAAAAAATAAATAAATTACGAGACATCACTTCATACACAGTAGGATGGCTCTTATCAAAAGAAAAAAAACTAACAATTGTTGAAGAGAATGTGGACAAACTGGAACACTTATGCATTGCTGGTAGGAGTGTGAAATGTGCAGCTACTGTTGAAAAGTGTAACGGTTCCTCAAAAACCGAATTACAGAACTACCTTAACACAGACCCAGCAATTCGAGTTTTTCCATTCTTTTGGATCTGTATACCCAGCAATAGTATACACATCCAAAAGAACTGAAAACAGAGACTCACACAGATACGTGCACATGAATATTCATAGCTGCATCATTCACAATAGAGGAAAGGTAGAAAAAGCCCTCATGTCCATCAACAGATGAATGGATAAGCAACATGTGTATACTTACAATTGAATATTATTCAGCCTTGTGTGTTAGTCGCTCAGTCGTGTCCAATTCTTTGTGACCCCATGGACTGTAGCCCGCCAGGCTTTTCTGTCTGTGGAATATGAAAAGTAAAAGTCGCTCAGTCGTGCCCAACTCTTTGCAACCCCATGGAATTCTCTAGGCCAGAATACTGGGGTAGGAACCTCTTCCCTTCTCCAGGGTGCCGGGAGCCGGCATATTGCATATTGAGTGCATATTGCATATTGCATATTGAGTGCAGCACTTTCCACAGCATCATCTTTCAGGATCTGGAATAACTCAACTAGAATTCTATCACTGCCGGGAGCCAGCGTGAGGAACTCCGCCCATGGCAAAGGTCATGAGGAAGGAGGCTCGGCATATGCAAAGGCGGGATCGAGCCTCAGGAGTCCCTCTGGAAATTCTCGAGCATCTACCCCCAAAACCAGAGTCTGCCTACTTTCTGCTTTGTGCTTTCACCTACACCTCTGACTTTACGGGGGGCTGTCCCCCACTACCTCTCTCTGAAAAAAGGTTACAGCTCCAGTTAATAATTCCTGGGTGTTGACAGTGTTTCAACCTACAAACTCCTTTGGAAATCCTCTAGCCTGCCTGAATAGGTTTTTCCAGCTACATGTGATTGTTCAGAGCCTCCCAACTGTGAGAGGCAGGAGATGTTCTAAACTGTCTAAACACAGATTCCTTTGAGTAGTTAAAAGATTGATTAGAAACTGTATTGGTGAAGGGTTTTTCACTTGTTGCGCCAATGTTTGCTGCTAAGTCTCCATAACCCTTACCTACTGTGTCCTTGGCAGTGTATTGATTGATATAATGGGTGTATAGAAATGTAAGTAGTAGCCTCAATGTTTGTAACCTTGGACCCTTGAGTTAATTCTTTTCTTGATTGAGCCCACCTCACCTTTGCCCTATAGGAATGCAACTTTATCCAATGCTTTTTTGGAGGCTGGCGCCTGACTTTAGAATACTCACCTTTAGAGAAAAATAACTTTCTTAAAATGTTAACAGGCCTCCTGGCCAGAAGATGATGTAAATCACCTAAACTTTTGCATATGATAAGTTTGAAAGCCTGGCTTCGATTAGGATCAGGAACTGCTGTCCTTGCATGACTCTACCCCTTCCCCCATTATCCTCTATGCATAACTTAAGGTATAAAAACTATTTTGGAAAATAAAGTGTGGGCCTTGTTCACCACAACTTGGTCTCCCTATGCCGTTCTTTCTCTCACCTTCTGGCTGAATTATTCAGCCTCTTTTCTCCACTGAATTTCCTCACTGAGCTATCCTTAACCACTCTTTATATCTTTAATTACATTTAAATAAGCTGAAGCTTTCTGATCGCCGACGCGGTCCCCACTTCGAATTCCCTGGATCCACCGGGGCTGGACCTCAGCACAGGGGATCTTCCCAACCCAGGGACTGAACCCAGGTCTCCCACATTACAGGCAGATTCTTTACCAGCTGAGCCACAAGGGAAGCCCAACAATACTGAAGTGGGTAGCCTATCCCTTCTCCAGTGGATCTTCCCTACCCAGGAATTGAACTGGGGTCTCCTGCATTGCAGGTAGATTCTTTACCAACTGAGCTATCAGGGAAGCCATTCAGCCTTATAAAGGAATGAAATTCTGACAAATGCTACAACATGGAAGAATTTTGAAAATATTAAGTGAAATAAGCTGGACACAAAAGGATGGATATCAGATGATCCCACTTATCTGAGGTATGTAGCTAAGGGTCAACTCCACAGAGAAAGAAAGCAGGGAGTTACTGTTTAATGGGTACAGTTTCCATTTGGGAAAATGAAAACGTTCTGGAGATGGATGGTGGTGCTGACTGCACAACAATGTGAATATACTTAATGCTACTGAAAAGTACCCTCAAAAAAGGTTAAAAACTGGGATTTCCCTGCTTGTCCAGCAATTAAGACTTCACCTTCCAATGCAGGGGGTGAGGGCTGGATCCCTGGGTAGGAGCTAATAAGATCCCATATGACTTGGGGCCAAAAGACAGAAGCAATACTGTAACAAATTCAATAAAGACTTTAAAAAAAAATGGTTTACGTAAAAAAAAAAAACTTAAAAAAATTTAAAAGGAAAATTTTATGTTATATATCATTTGCTACAATTTGTAAAACAAACTGCAAAGGCCTACTGAGATAGGTAACACTGGGACCCTCTGGAGAAGAGCACAACACTGTTTCATGGGCATTTGGCAGGGGAAATATGAAGGGAAATGTTGATATTTTTACTCTACAGTTTCCTGAATTACTTAAATTTTTTCATATTCAGTTTATTTCAATAATATAAATATTCCCTCTACTATTCCTACTTTATGGAAGTTGTGAAAAGTGAAAGTGTTAGTCCCTCAGTTGTGTCCAACTCTTTGCGACCCCATGGACTGTAGCCCGCCCGGCTCCTCTGTCCATGGAATTCTCCAGGCAGGAATACTGGAATGGGTTGCCATTCCTCCTCCAGGGGATCTTCCCAATCCAGGGATCAAACCCACATGTTCTGCATTGCTGGCAGATTCTTTACTGTCTGAGCCACCAGGCAAGCTTAGCTGAAATAAAATGTGTTTTGACTAATTGTTTAAAGAAAATAACACTAGGGACTTTCGTGGTGGTCCAGTGGCTAAGATTCGGTGTTATCAATGAAGTGAAGTGGCTCAGTCGTGTCCGACTCTGCGACCCCATGGACTCTGCGACCCCATGGACTGTAGCCTACCAGGCTCCTCCCATGGGATTTTCCAGGCAAGAATGAATACTGGAATGGGTTGCCATCTCCTTCTCCAGAGGATCTTTCCCACCCAGGGATCGAACCCAGGTCTCCTGCATCATAGGCAGATGCTTTACCGTCTGAGCCTCCAGAGAAGTCTGAATTCTGCTCCTGGTCGGAGGAACTATATCCCGTATGCTTCAACTAAGACCTGGTGCAGCCAAATAATACATAAATAAACTATTAAAAATAAACAAATAGATTTTCATCTTTATTTTTTAAAAATTTAAAAAATAACAGTACCATGCAAAATGACGTTTCAACTTGGCAAGAACAAAAGATACAGGGCATGTAACATTTTCAGTTTGTTTCTGTTTTTAACTGCAATATTTACTCTGAAAAGCACAGCACTGTTTCTTTTAGAAATATTCACTTCCCCTTTCTTTTAGAAATATTCACTTCCCCTTTCTACATACACCAAAAATGATTCCTTCTCGTCTCTCTCTACAGTTAGAACTCTTATCCAGAAAGTAGCAGGCATGAGATTGCAGCCACAAACAACTACAGATGGAAGACAACTAAAGTGTTAAAAATTGCATAAGGACAAATGGCAACCTCTACCCCAATTCCATGCTGAGTTCTCTTCTGCTCAACCCCCTTCATGAGTATGAATGTACCCTTAGCTTAAAACTACCCCAATTTTGCTGTTCAAGGAGTCATTGCTTTGGGAAAAATCCCAGTGTCCTCTTTACTTGCCGTAAGTAATAAATCCTTACCTCTCCTGCTCTTTGGCTTGGTTATGTCATTTGGCTAGATGCCCACCAAGAGGTGAACCCACATTTCAGGCAACACTGCCCCTTCTTTTCTCATCACTCTCTGCCCTTCCAGGTCAGGTCTCTCTTTCCTTCATTCAAGCAATACACCAGGCTCTGTCCTGCTTCTGGGATTCTGAACTTTCTTCCACCTCTCAGACCCCCTTCTTCCACAGCCTCTGCCCAGCTCTGTCCTACTTATCTTTCAGTTCTTAAATATCAGTGCCTCCTAATATCAAGCCTCCTTCCCTGCTTGTCCATACAATTAAGCTCATCTGTCCATTATAGGCCCTCATATCAGTTTCACATCAGTTTCTCCTCTAAATAGCCTACTTGGTGGAGACAGCACTGTGCATTTTTTATTTTTCTGGTGCCCATGCATTGACTTAGGTTTGGCTCACACTCAGCAAGTTTTGTTGAGTGCCCTGGACAATGTTCAGTTACAGCTAGACTAAGAAGGTGCACACATCCAATAATAGATACAGTACAAATATTAACACTGGAATTAATTTAAATGCCTGTCCGCAATACAAACCACTCGTGTTATTTAAGAAAAGGTAAGGCAGGCAATGGGGTCGCAGAGTCAGACACAACTTAGCGACTGAACAATAAGGTATGAGAAGTATTTTCAGAAACAAGGAACCCATGTTGCTGAATTTCCTCCAGAATCATTCTTCCTCCAATTTCTCACCCATGAGTTTTTAACTTCACTGAAAAAATAAAAAACTCACTTGGTCAAAACACATCTCGTTTAAGGCTACTAAATTCAATTTTCTTCTACTAATATTAGGAAAGCTGCTTCCTCCCATTTACTGAAGAACCCTTTTGTTTTTATGAAATACAATCGCATGTATTTCACTTTGGGTTCTTGTCACGCCTTCACTACAAATATACGACACCAAAATCCCTTTTAATAATATCAATATTAAGAGATCCCTATATTTTTAAACTCAGCAGCAATCATAGCCGCTGGAGGAAAGTTGGAGCTGACTGCATGTAAAGAGCTGAATAATCTTTAAGACCTGTATTTACGTTTTCACTTTTCCTCCTTCGCCTTTTATTACACTTGCTTATTTACACTCACCCTAGAATCCTGAAATTATTTTCCCAAACGAATTTGTCAAACAAATAAAAGTTGAAAAAGAGTTTATCTTAACCTCACCTCAATGCCGCTCACGAAAGCAAAAGTCTCTTGTATAAGTAAAATTCTCTTGTACAAGGCCGGCAGAAAGGGACTCCTTGATTAAATTTCACCGGCACACAAAAAAAATTTTTTCACCGGCGCCTCTCGCTGGAAAAACGGACGAAACGGCCAGATCACGAGAACCGAAGGACACGAGGACGGAAGGTCAACGCCAGCTGGATTCCCAGTCGCTCGAATCCCCGCCTCCGGAGGCATAAGGCCACACCCTCTTTCAGACCCCGCCCTTTGGAGTTCCACGCCCCGCCCCCCTATGCCCCGCCTCCCAGAATTCCACAACCACGCCGAGACCCCGCCCCTCTGAGCCCGGTCTCCGCGCCCAGACCCGGCCCCTTGGATCCTACGCCCCTGCCCCCGCCGAGACCTCGTACCCACAGGTTCATCTTCCCGCCCTTCTCAAGACCCCGCTCCGTGAGCACTGTCACCTGCCTTCCGAGCCCCATCTCCAGGCCCTTACCAAGACCCCACCCTACAAGCACCTTCTCCTCGCCCTCGCCGAGTCCTCGCCCGCCAAGAGGCGGGGCCGCACACGGATCTGCTCCTCGGTGCTGGAGGCAGATCGCTAGGAAAACAGTGGCGCGGTTTCGATAAGGATGGCCGCTCTAGGGACGCCCACTCCATTTCCTTAGAAGGGGGAAGACTCGGGGGGCGACCTAGTAGCACCTGAGGCGGCGAGAACGGCGACCACAGCATCTTCTAGCCTTGGGGCTGGGGAGTCCCAGTATCCTCTCACTGGAGCCGTTGGGCCCCGCGGGGCAGGCTCCAATAGGGATCTTGGGGGCGGGGCCAGGCGGGAGGCTCGGGCGGAGCCGGGGAACCAGGGCCCCTGAAGTCGATTGGACCGGTCCTCGTGCACACCTGGGAGCCGCCAGGCTGTGGGAGTCTCTGAGAACGCTTTTCTCCCAGCTCTAGCAACTCCTTAGTACCTCCTTTCACAAAGGGATACTAAGTTTGCCGGTGGTTTGTTATGCAGCAGTGGATAACTAATGCAACCCTCTTCAGTTTTTTATTTCTATTATTATCTTTGAACCTGTGTGTTAAGTAACTTCAGTAGTGTCCGATTCGTTACGACCCTATGGACTGTAGCCCGTCAGGCTCCTCTCTCCATGAGATTCTCCAGGCAAGAATACTGGAGTGGATTGCCATGCCCTCAGCCAGGGGATCGTCCCCACTCAGGGATCGAACCCGCAACTCTTAAGTCTCCTGCGTTGGCAGCTGGTTTCTTTACTACTAGCGGCACCTGGGAAGAATTTGTCTTACATTTGTATATTAATCTTGAGACTTGTTCAGTCGCTAGTCGTATCTGACTCTTTGCAACCCCATGGACTGGCAGCACGCCAGGCTTCCCTTTCCTTCACTATCTCACTGGAGTTTGTCCATTGAATTGGTGATGCCACCCATCCCTCTCATCCTCTGTTGACCCCTTCTCCTCCTGCCCTCAATATTTCCCAGTATCAGGGTCTTTTCCAATGAGTTAGCTCTTTGCATCAGGTGGCCAAAATATTGGAACTTCAGCAATCAGTCCTTCCCATGAATATTCAGGGTTGATTTCCTTTAGGATTGACTGGTTTAATCGCCTTGCTGTCCAAGGGACTCTCAAGAATCTTCTCCAGCACCACAGTTCAAAAGCATCAATTCTTCAGTGCTCAGCTTTCTTTATGGTCCACCTGTCACATCTGTACCATAGCTTTGATGATACCTTTGTAGGCCAAGTGACATCTCTGCTTTTTACACTATCTAGGTTCATCATAGCTTTTCTTTCAAGGAGCAAGTGTCTTTCAGTTTTATAGCTGCAGTCACTGCCCACAGTGATTTTGGAGTCATCACTTTTCCCCATCTTATTTGCCATGAAGTGATGGAACTGATTACCATGATCTTAGTTTTTTGAATATTCAGTTTCAAGCCAGCATTTTCACTGTCCTCTTGCACCATCATCAAGAGGCTCTTAAGTTTCTCTTCACTTTCTATTAGAGTGGTGTCATCTGCATATCTGAGGTTATTGATATTTCTCCCAGCAGTCTTGATCCTAGCTTGTGATTCATCCAGCCCAGCATTTTGCATAATGTACTCTGCATGTAAGTTTAAAAAGTAGGGTGACAATATACAGCCTTGTCATACTCCTTTTCTGATTTTGAACCAGACCATTGTTCTATGTTCAATTCCATCTGTTGCTTCTTGACCTGCATACAGGTTTCTCAGGAAGCAGGTAAGGTGGTCTGGTATTCCCATCTCTTTAAGAATTTCCCATTAGCTGTGATCCATGCAATCAAAGGCTTTAGTCAATGAAGCAGAAGTAGATGTTTTTCTGGAATTCCCTTGCTTTTTATATGACCCAACAGATGTTGGCAGTTTGATCTCTGGTCCCTCTGCCCTTTCTGAATCCAGCTTCTACGTCTGGAAGTTCCCAGTTCACGTACTGCTGGAGCCTAGCTTGAAGGATTTTGAGCATTACCTGGCTAGCATGTGAAATGAGCACAACGGTACAGTAGTTGGAGAAGGCGATGGCACCCCACTCCAGTGCTCTTGCCTGGAAAACCCCATGGACAGAGGAGCCTGGTAGGCTGCAGTCCATGGGGTCGCTAAGAGTCTGACGCTACTAAGCGACTTCACTTTCATTTTTCACTTTCATGCATTGGAAAAGGAAATGGCAACCCACTCCAGTGTTTTTGCCTAGAGAATCCCAGGGACAAGGGAGCCTGGTGGGCTGCCGTCTATGGGGGTCACACAGAGTCGGACACGACTGAAGTGACTTAGCAGCAGCAGCAGTACAGTAGTTTGAGTATCATTTGGCATGGCCTTTTTTAGGTTTGGAATGAAAACTGACCTTTTCCAGTCCTGTGGCCCCTGCTGAGTTTTCCAAATTGTAGACACTATAGTTATATACATCTAAGTTTTAGTTTAATTCCCCATTTGATTGCTTGGGGGAGTTCTGAGAGTTGAGGGACATGGTCTGATTTAAATCAAAGATGTATATTGATATTCACCTGATAAAGTAGATGCCCAACAAATATGCATTCCTTTATTTTTCCCCTTATGAGGGATGAAGAGAAATACAAATGTTAAAGCTTTCTTAATTCCTATGTTATAAAGTTGGAGAAGACTCTTGAGAGTCCCTTGGACTGCAAGGAGATCCAACCAGTCCATTCTGAAGGAGATCAGCCCTGGGATTTCTTTGGAAGGAATGATGCTAAAGCTGAAACTCCAGTACTTTGGCCACCTCATGCAAAGAGTTGACTCATTGGAAAAGACTCTGATGCTGGGAGGGATTGGGGGCAGGAGGAGAAGGGGATTACAGAGGATGAGATGGCTGGATGGCATCACTGACTCGATGGACGTGAGTCTCAGTGAACTCCAGGAGTTGGTGATGGACAGGGAGGCCTGGCGTGCTGCAATTTATGGGGTCGCAAAGAGTCAGACACGACTGAGCGACTGAACTGAACTGAACTGATAATTTACATGGCAGATATGATGTGTTGCCATCTGCTGGGGATCAAGGGTATCATGCGCTGTCTCAAGCAGCTGCTCTTGAAACCAACCACAAAATAATCCTTTCTGTATTGGATATTCTTATCTAAAAAAAAGCATTTTCCTGGCAAAGCCCCCTTACCTGCCCACTTGCATCTCTCACAAGTATCCTGGATTCCTTCTGCACTGAGACATAAAAATACCTGAGTCTCATGAAGTCCAGACACAAGATACTGACACCCAATCCAGGTAGAAAAAGTTAATGATTAACAATGGTAGGCTGCCCACAAGCATGTAGACCCCAGACCATTTGGACCTGAGGGTTGATGATGCTGATTCCTACTTACCACACCACCAATGCTCCAGATCCAGAAGAACTCAAGCCCATCACTCCATTGATCCTTATCACCTACCCCTGAGCATTAGCCCTATCTATAAGACCTCTCCCTATTCCCTAAGGAGTGGGGCACAGTTCATGAGGTACTAGCCTGCTGTATTCCCTCTTTGCCCGGTAAAGGAATAAAGCCACTCTTTTCTTCTCCTCCATAAGTAAATGTTCCCTTCCCGAGATAACTTTGGGTTCTAACAATGCTTACTGCTTGGGGTTTGGCAGGGAAGGAGTGACAGTTTAAAACTAAAATTCAGAGTTATCTAGACACAGTATTTCCACATTACCCACCCCCCACCACCCCCAGCAATCAGGCTGAAGGATTTTAGGGACTGTCTTAGAATTTCTGGAGGAAGAATGAACAGCAAGTGCAAATATCCTGAGGCATGAAATGTTTGGCCTCTTTAACCAACAGCAGAAGCTCAGTACCTAAGATGGTGGAAGTGAATTGGGGAGGATGGAAACCAGCAGGAAATAAAATTAGAGAAGTAACAGTGTCAGAGTATATGGGGGTTATCTGGGCAACTATAAGAATATCAGGTTTAACTCTGAGTGCAGTGGGGAACCCCTGAAGGGCTTTGAGCTACAAGAGGAGCATTATCTGATATATATTTTTAAAAGATGTGTGGGGCTTCCCAGGTGGTGTGAGTAGTAAAGAACCCACCCGCCAATGCAGGAGACACAACAGACGAGAGTTTGATCCCTGGGTAGGGAACATCCCCTGGAGGAGGGCATGGCAACCCACTCCAGTATTCTTGCCTGGAGAATCCCGTGGAGAGAGGAGCCTGGAGGTCTACAGTCCATGGGTCGCAAAGAACTGGACACAACTGAAGCGACTGAGCACACACGTCTTTTGTGTGATTCCTAGGAAGCAAAAATAGAATTGGGGAGGACAATTTTAAAAGTTAAGGCAGGAACTTCCCTGGTGGTCCCGTGGCTAAGACTCCCACTCCCAATGCAGGGAGCCCAAGTTTGATCCCTGGTCAGGGAAACTAGATCCCAAAATGCTGCAATGAAAATCAAAGATCCTGAATGCTGTAACTAAGAACCAGAGCAGCCAAATATATAAATTATTTTTTTTTAAAGTTAAGTCAATAATCCTGATGACAGATGGAAATGTCTGAACAAGCATGTCAGGGGAGAATAGGAGTGGGACACCATTTGCAAAAAGTATGTGCGTGATTGCATGTACTCCCCCTTCACCAATATCACATCTATACTGACATTTCGCCTGCCTCTTTGGAGAAGCTTCTCAGAGCTATCTGAGGAGCTGTCTCCCAGGCTGTAGTCCTCATTTTGCTCCAAATAAATTTAACTCACAAGTCGCACTCTGTGCTTTTTTTTTTTTAAGCCAGCACTCTATCTCCTTCTATCTGAGACCTCAAGCATGCCCCTGTACCCTTTAGGATCTGTGACTAATGAACCTGTTTTTTCAAGTTCCCTGATGATCGTTGATAAAGTGCTTCTTGGAATTGTCAACAAAAAAATTAATTAGTGGCCAATCCAAGAACGAAATATAGAATTTTATTCTAGCCAACCTGAGGGTTATCCATATAACCTGGGAGACAGTCTTTTGGAAAGCCCTGAGGACTTTTCCATTGGTTAGAGATCAAAGCACAGTTATACACTTTTTTTTCCAGGAAAAAAAAAATCAAAGTGAACTGCTGAGAGTTTACAAAGTACAGATTGCATATATAGGGCAAGTAATGGGTCACTTTGGTTTTAACAGGGTTGTGAAAGGAATATTTCCTCTCAAGGAGTTACCTTGCTGGCACCAGGAGAAATTTGCTCTTTATATTTGGGCAGGTATTCCTGTGTCTTCTAAGGAGGTCTGATTTATGTATAATACAGATGCACATTGCACACAAAGGGGAGGAGGTAGTGGCCCAAATGGGCAAAGAGAGAATCCTATGTTTACATTTTTTCTCATCCTGCCTTAAAATAAGTTTATTTCATCACAGTCATAATAAGAAACCATAAAGGCCAGTCCAGCCACATAGTGTTGGCTCACGTTGGGGGAATGTCCACGGGGGCTCATCCCAATGAGTCTGGGACCAGGTGAGTGTCCCAGGCACTCTATCAGTATGCTGTTGTTCAGTGGCTAAGTCATGTCAGACTCTCTGCGGCCCAAGGACTGCAGCATACCAGGCACCAGGCTTGCTCAAACTCTTGTCCATTGAGTCAGTGATGCTATTCAACCATCTCATCCTCTGTGGCCTCCTTCTCTTCCTGCCTTCAGTCTTTCCCAGCATCAGGGTCTTTTCCAATGAGTCAGCTCTTCAAATCAGATGGCCAAAGTATTGGAGCTTCAGTTTCAGCATCAGTCCTTCCAATGAATATCCAGGGTTGATTTCCTTTAGGGTTGACTGGTAAGACCTCTTTGCTGTTCATGGGACTCTCAAGAGTCTTCTCTAGCACCACAATTCAAAAGCATCAGTTCTTCATCACTCAGCCTTCTTTATGGTCCAACTTTCACATCAAAACAGGTATGCTTCTAAGTTAGTCTGAGTTAGGGAAGAGACTCCATTTCTCCAGCTTCCTAGGTCCAAGTAAGGGAAATTTCAGCTGAAGTGACAGTCATGATTCTTTTCTGCGCATGAAACACAAACTTTATCTGACTAGTGGATTTGGAAGAAGGAGCTGAGTTTGAATGGTTCATGCCCTTTCTCTCTGGTTTTGGAGTCAGCTGGACCCCGGAAAGAAGGTGCTGCCCTAAAGGTCCGGGAGCGAGTGATGGAATGAAAACAACACGAAATCTGGTGCAATGGATCAGGGGGCCTGCAACCTCTATTGGACTGAGGTGCAGAGTCCACTCTGAGTCCAGCTTTCATTCCTGATTGCAGACTACAAAACTTGCTTTGCTGTATCTTTCCCAAGACACTACATTGACATAGTCCAGATCTCCTTGTTTTTACCCCAGGCCGTTCCCTTCTGGAATAGTCTCGGGAACAATCAGCAAGTGTGTAGGCAGTGTTCATACCTAACACCGACCTAGTATTCCAAGGTCCATGCTTTCATGATCCCAGTCATACTCCCTTCTGGGTCTGGCCTTGGGGTCTGTAACAAGGCTATTATTCTAAGAAAAACATGATGAAAAAAATGTTTTTCATCATTGTTGACATATCATCAACACAGTTTCTTGATATATGCTGTTTTGCCAGGTGCTATTTCTATGAAATTTCTCAAGGCTATGAAAGTACATTAGTAGAAATTCCCACTTCAAGAGGGTATTTTGGTCAGGTTGGGACCATGTAGTTGATATCCAGAGGAGACTTGTGGTTGACTAGCTGTGCCATGCCTGAGTAGGTTGGGCACATTAAGGGGTGAAATATCAGAAAACCCACCAAGTTGCCTAATGAAGCCATGTGTTCCAGTCCTGCCTTTATGGGCCACGAAGCTGATGTTTTCATTGCTAGTTCCTGTGACTGGCCTTGACCTCAGAAGTGAAACGAAGAGATCCCAATGATTGTTTTTTGTCCAAAGTCACAATAATAGAAAGCCAACTGAAAACTGTTGCTTGCCCTCTGATTCTATAAGAATGAAGTCACTAGCCGGAATTCCCTGGTGGTCTAGTGGTTAGGACTTGGTGCTTTTAGTGCGGGAGCCCTGGTTTGTTCCCTGGTTGAGGAAGATTCCACAAGCTGCATTGTGTTGCAAAAAAAAAAAAAGAATAAAATCACCTGCCACTGCAGTGACTTCAACACACCGTGGAAGGAGTTCAGGATAGCGATCAGGAATGAGGCACTCTGTGCACAGAGAAAAACTGGCAGAACAGGTCTTCCAAGGGTTAGATTTTTCAGGAGATTCTCCAAGTCTAATTTCTTGCATCTTCTCAAATTTAGAAAAGCACTAAAATTACTAAGAGAGACATCTGCTCCTTGAGACTAACAGAAACCTTCTATCAAAATGTGTGCTTGACTGCACCTATCCCCCTTCACTAAAGTCATAAAGCTACTCACCTCCTACCCTATTTGAGAGCAATTCCTCAGAGCTGTCTGAGAGACTGTCTCCTGAGCTATAGTCCTCATCTGGTCCCAAATAAAAATTAAATCACAACTCTTACATCGTGCTTTTTTTTTCTTAGTCAACAAGACAACATTTTAGAAGATGATAAGCCAAACTTCTTACAATGATTCCCTGTGGGGTCTAGGATTAGAAATAGATTCACTTTCTGTAATGTTAATATTATTTACAAGGGACTTCCCTGGCAGTCCAGTGGTTAAGACTGCAATGGTTAAGACTTCCCTGCAGGGTCCACAGGTTCAATCCCTGGTCTGGGAGCTAAGATCCCACATCCTGTGGGGTGGCAAAAAAAAAAAATTATTTACAACATCAGGACAATTTCTTTTTAACCAAAAATTATATGTTTTCAAGGCTTGTATGTGTATATATGTGCTCAGTCTCTCAAGTGTCTACAACTCTTTGCAATCCTATGGACTATAGCCTGCCAGGCTCCTCTGTCCATGGAATTTTCCAGGCAAGAATACTGGAACAAGTTACCATTTCCTATTATAGCAGAGCTTCTGGACCTGGGGATTGAACCTGAGTCTCTTATGTCTCCTGCATTGATAGTGCCCTGTGCCAACTGGGAAACCCTGTCTTCAAGGCTTTTATTTTTTTTAATATTTACTTATGTACTTGGCTTCTCTTGGTCTTAGTTTTGGCATGCAGGATCTTTAGTTGTGGCATGTGAAATCTAGTTCTTTGACCAGGAATTGAACCCACGTCCCCTGCATTTGGAAACATGGAATCTTAGCCACTAGACAACCAGGGAAGTCCCACAAGGCTTATTTTATACTTTATTTTTTAATTGAAATACAGTTGGTTTACAGTGTTGTGTTAATTCCCACTCAAAAATTCTATGTTTAAACACAAATAACCATCCATAGGTGAATGGATAACAAATTACTGTCTCTAGTCATATGATGGAATACTACTCAGGAAGAAATGTTTTTTACTTATTTTTTTTCTGTTTCTTTGGTTTTTTTTAAGGGGCAATTTGTTTGTTCATGTTTGGGGGTCTGGTGGGGGGTTTTTTGTTTGTTTTTGCCACATTGCACTGCTTCCTGGATCTTATTTCTCCCACCAGGGATCGAAGCTGGTTTCCCTGTCGTGGAAGCGAGGATTCCTAATCACCTGGTCACCCGGGAATTACTTTGAACAAATTTTTGATCCTTGAAACGAAAGGATCTTGATAAATCTCAAAATTTTTATGCTGGGTAAAAGGAACAAGACCTCTCCGCCCAAATACACACACACACAAACACACCATATGATTCTATTTCCACAAAATTCTTGGAAAAGCAAAATAATTTCTAGTGAGAGAAAAGAGATCAGTGGTTGCCTAGAGCCTGTGCTCTGCAACAAGAGAAGCCAGCCCAGTGAGAAGCCCAGGCACCACAACTAGAAAGTACCTTCTGCTGCTGCTGCTGCTGCTGCTAAGTCACTTCAGTCGTGTCTGACTCTGTGCGACCCCATGGACAGCAGGCCACCAGGCCCCGCCGTCCCTGGGATTCTCCAGGCAAGAACACTGGAGTGGGTTGCCATTTCCTCCTCCAATGCATGAAAGTGAAAAGTGAAAGTGAAGTCGCTCAGTCGTGTCCAACTCTTAGCGACCTCATGGACTGCAGCGTACCAGGCTCCTCTGTCCATGGGATTTTCCAGGCAAGAGTACTGGAGTGGGGTGCCATTGCCTTCTCCTACCTTCTGCTAGCCACAACTAAAGAATGCCTGCATGCAGCAACCAAGACCCAGCACAGCCAAAAATAAACAAATGAATAAATAAAATTTTTTAAATAAATAAATAAAGACAGTTGTTGGAGGATGGAGGGAATGAAAAGTGACCATTGAAATGAGAAGCCATCTTGAGACTGAAAAACAAGGCAAGCAGCTTCATATAGTCAATGGATCGATTTATTAGAGGGTAACTTGCTCATGGGTTTCCCAGGTGGTGCTAGCAGTAAAGAACCTGTCTGCTAGTGCAAGAGACGTAAGAGATGCAGGTTCAATCCCTAGGTCGGGACGATCCCCTGGAAGAGGGCAGGGCAACCCACTCCAGTATTTATGCCTGGAAAAATCCCATGGACAGAGGAGCCTGGCAGGTTCTGGTTCATAGGGTCTCAAAGAGTCAGACACGACTGAAGCAACTTAACACACTCACAACATGCTCACAGGGTAGGATCAGGTGTATGACCACTGAGAAGCATTCATGGCCTCACTCCTCACCCCTGAGGGACCTTTGGACAATTTATAATTAACCTAGGGTCTGGGGGAAGGTGCTGGGAAACAGAATGTACATTACTAAGTCAAGATTTATAAATGAGTAACTAGTCCCATGGGCACTGGGAATACATCAGCAGTGAAAGTTTTCATCACTGTTTGGGGACTATCAGAGCATAGAGGCCAACCAATCCTAATGACTGTTAAACAATATCTCTTAACTACAAAGCCCTTGATGACAGAGAGGTGGTTTACTGTACAGTACATTTCTGCATGGGGTCAGCAGAAGGACAGGAGGAACTATAAGGGCCCAAGATGGCGTCAATTACGCTAACAGCCATACTACCAATGTCTCCACATCTGTCACCTTACTATACATGATTCAATAAGCTCCAGGTACATTTTGTTTTATTTTATTTGTATTTTTTAGTGGAGGTGTGAAGTAGAAAAGAGTAGCTTTATTGCTTTGCCAGGCAAAGGGGGCCACAGAGGGCTAATGCCCTTAAAACTGTGTGTCCCAATGTGGAAGGGGTAGTGAGGCTGAATGAGGCGTTTTTATAGTAATGCTTCAAAGAGGAAGGCATGATCAGCTCATGGACATTCTTCTGATTGGTTGGTGGTGAGGTAACTGGGAGTCAACATCATCAACTTTCTGGTTCCAACCGTTCTGGGGTCTCTGTCCTTATGGAGAGCATACAGTTACTTTCTCCCACCTGGTGGGGGTTTCATTACAGTAAGTCCCCTACACAGGAACCTTCAAGTTGAGAACTTTTGAAGATTCAAACATACATCTGGTTCTGGCCAAAAACCAGAACCTATGCCATCAATATCATGCGTTAATGAAACCGCAGCTTTTCCTCCATCTCCTATTGCTCATGATCCTTCAGCTCTAACCTTTTTCCACCTCCTCTCCCTCCTCAGTCAGTAACTCTCCTTGCCTGTTCACTTCTTGCCAGCCCCTGTTTGCCAGCCACTGTACTGTACTCCTGAATTTTCAATAAATTTTCTTAAATTGAAGAGAGTAGGGAAAACCACTAGACCATTCAGGTATGATCTCAATCAAATCCCTTACGATTATATAGTGGAAGTGAGAAATAGATTCAAGGGAGTAGATCTGAGTGCCTGAAGAACTATGGATGGAGGTTTGTGACATTTTACAGGAGGCCATGATCAAGACCATCCCCAAGAAAAAGAAATGCAAAAAGGCAAAATGGTTGCCTGAGGAGGCCTTACAAATAGCTGAGGAAAGAAGAGAAGCAAAAGGCCAAGGAGAAAAGAAAAGACATAACCATTTGAATGGAGAGGTCCAAAGAATAGCAAGGAAAGCTAAGCCTTCCTCAGTGAACAATGCAAAGAAATAGAGGAAAACAATAGAATGGGAAAGACTAGAGGTCTCTTCAAGAAAATAAGAGATACAAAGGGAACATATCATGCAAAGATGGGCTCAATAAAGGACAGAAATGGTAGGGACCTAACAGAAGCAGAAGATATTAAGAAGAGGTGGCAAGAATACACAGAAGAACCCTGCAAAAAAGATCTTCATGACCCAGATAACCATGATGGTGTGACCACTCACCTAGAGCCAGGAATGCAAAGTCAAGTGAGCCTTAGGAAGCATCACTACAAACAAAGCTAGTGGAGGTGATGGAATTTCAGTTGAGCTATTTCAAATCCTAAAAGATGATGCTCTGAAAGTGCTGCACTCAATATGCCAAGAAATTTGGAAAACTCAGCAGTGACCACAGAACTGGAAAAGGTCAGTTTTCATTCCAATCCCAAAGAAGGGCAATGCCAAAGAATGTTCAAACTACAGCACAATTGCAGTCATCTCACATGCTAGCAAAGTAATGCTCAAAATTCTCCAAGCGAGGCTTAAATAGTACATGATCCGTGAACTTCCAGATGTTCAAGCTGGATTTAGAAAAGGCAGAGGAACCAGAGATCAAATTGTCAACATCTGTTGGATCATAGAAAAAGCAAAAGAATTCCAGAAAAACATCTACTTCTGCTTTATTGATTACACCAAAGCCTTTGACTGTGTAGATCACAGCAAACTGTGGAAAATTCTTCAAGACCACCTCACCTGCCTCCTGAGAAATCTGTACTCAGTTCAAGAGGCAACAGTTAGAACTGGACGTGAAACAACGGACTGGTTCCAAATTGGGAAAGGAGTACATTAAGGCTGTATATTGTCACCCTGCTTATTTAACTTATATGCAGAGTACATTATGCAAAATGCCGGGCTGGATGAAGCACAAGCTGGAATCAAGATTGCAGGGAGAAATATCAATAACCTCAGATATGCAGATGACACCACCCTCATGGCAGAAAGAGCCTCTATGAAGAGCCTTTTGATGAAAGTGAAAGAGGAGACTGAAAAAGCTCGCTTAAAACTCAACATTTGGAAAGCTAAGATCATGGCATCCAGTCCCATCACTTCATGGCAAATAGATGGTGAAACAGTGGCTGACTTTATTTTCTTGGGCTCCAAAATCACTGCAGAAGGTGACTGCAGTCATGAAATTAAAAGACGCTTGTTCCTTGAAAGAAAAGCTATGACCAACCTAGACAGCATATAAATAGCAGAGACATTACTTTGCCAACAAAGGTCTGTCTACTCAAGCCTATGGTTTTTCCAGTCATAATGTATGGATGTGAGAGTTGGACTATAAAGAAAACTTAGCTCCAAAGAATTGATGCTTTTGAACTGTGGTGTTGAAGAAGACTCTTGAGAGTCCCTTGGACTGCAAGGAGATCCAACCAGTCTATCCTAAAGGAAATCAGTCCTGAATATTCATTGGAAGAACTGATGCTGCCGCTGCAGCTGAAGCTCTAATACTTTGGCCACCTGATATGAAGAACTGACTCATTGGAAAAGACCCTGAGGCTGGGAAAGATTGAAGGCAGAAGGAGAAGGGGACAACAGAGAATGAGATGGTTGGATGGCATCACCAACTCGAAGGACATGAGTTTGAGCAAGTTCCAGGAGATGGTGAAGGACAGTGAAGCCTGGTGTGCTGCAGTCCATGGGGTTGCAAAGAGTTGGACATGATTGAGTGACTGAACTGAACTGAACTGGACCTTCAAGGTACTGTACTATAAGATTTAAAACGTTTTCCATATTTCTGTGTTTGTTTTTATGCATTATTTGTGTGAAAATTATTATCAACCTGTTACAGTATAGTACTATACAGTGATTGTGTTACTTGAATACACAGGCTAACAAATTGGACTTATGAACATACTCTTAGGACAAAACTCATTCATATGTAGGGACTTGCAGTATCTAAAAAACAGCTCAAAGATAATGTTATTGCTTGAGGGGAGAACCAGGACTCCTGCCCCAAGGCTTCACCATGGTCCAGGTACATTTTATTTATATATTTTTGGTTGTGCTGGGTCTTTGTTGCTGCACTCGGGCTTTCTCTAGCTGTGATGACTGGGGGCTACTCTGTTGCGGTTCATGGGCTTCTCATTGTCATGGCTTCTCTTGCTCTGGAGCACAGGATCGAGGCATGCAGGCCTCAGTAGTTGCAGGACGCAGGCTCAGTAGTGGTGGTGCACAGGTGTAGTTGCTCCATGGCAAGAGGAATCCTCCCGGACCAGGGATCGAACCTGTGTCCCCTGCATGGCAGGTGGATTCTTATCCACTGTGCCACCCAGGAAGTCCCAGATACATTTTAAAACAGAGGACAGCCTTAAGCCCCCAGCTCCTTATCTAGGAAAAGGCATTGGTTAAGGATGAGAAGATCCCAAGTGGGGAGGAGCTCTGTCTGATGTCCCACAACTCCACCAACCTTCAGAGCTAAACTCGAGGAAGGCACCGCTAAGATAGAATGAGTCCTCCACCAGGTGAGCCTGGGGAAAAAACACCTCTAACTAGCGGTGTGCTGCAGCCAGTTCATGCCAGTGTAGGGGAGCTGATTGCTAAATTGTCATGAATTTCTTGAGCCAAGTTGTTAAACTGTTGGTAGCTTGAAACCAGCCATGGTAGAGAGTTTTACACCACAAAAATCTGCACATTCTACAGGCATTACGAATGAGGACTCCCCCCCCCACCACCACCTGCTAACACCAGCCATTAAACATTTCTGTGTACACCACTGCCTCTAACTCCATATTTGTTGCTCCATTCCCACTGGAAAGGCAGGAAAAGAGCTGTTCCAGGTTGAATATCAGTAGGAAATGGCAACACACTCCAGTTTTCTTGCCTGGGAAATCTCTAGAACAGAGGAGCCTGGCAGGCTCCAGTTCATGTGGCTGCAGAGTCAGACACAACTTAGTGATTAAACAACAACACTCCATCTCCAGGGAGACCAGCAGAGGCCAGGACAGGGCTTCTGTCAATCTCTCCATCACACCCCCTCTCCCAACAGTATATACCAGATCTCCAAACACCCTCTACCAAGGTGACAGAGCCCTTGGTCATTTCCCTTCCTGAGATGTCCCCAGGGTCCATGCCCCAGCCTGGATCAACCTGGTCCCCTAGATGCCTTGGGCAGGAGCTGCTAGATTTGGTCCCAGTGTGGGACAAGTAGACCCCTAACTATGGCCACATCAGGGGAGCAGTCACACCCTGGTCTTCATGTGGTCAGATGGGAAGGAATTTCCATTGGCTGCCCCAGTGGGAAAAGAATGAAACATCTGGGTCCTCTCTGATAGGTGAACTTGGAAAAAAGAACCAAGGGTACCCAGCTCAGCCCCCTTTCCTCTCTCCTGGCTCTGCCCACCACAGAGCAGACACACTGAACTGGCAGGCAGGTGGTGAGCCTGCAAAGCCACACATACCCTCCTACCCAGCTCCGATCAGGAGTAACACTCATGGATAAACAACACAGTCCTAGGGACTTCACTTGGTCCAGTGGTTAGGACTCCATCCTTCCACTGCTGGGGGCACAGGTTTGATCCCTGGTCAGAGAACTAAGATCTCACAAGCTGTGAGGTGTGGCCAGAAAAGACAAAACAAAAAACCCAACAAGGTCCTATTGGATAGCACAGGGAACTATATTCAGTGTGTACTAAGCCGCTTCAGTCATATCCGATTATGTGACCCTATGGACTGTAGCCCACCAGCCTCCTCTGTCCATGGGATTCTCCAGGCAAGAATACTGGAGTGAGTTGCCATGCCCTCCTCCACAGGATCTTCCCGACCCAGGGATCAAACCCATGTCTCTTATGTCTCCTGCATTGGCAGGTAGATTCTTTACCACTGAGCTTCCTGGGAAGTCCACTATATTCAATATTCTGGGATAAACCATCATGGGAAAACATATAAAAAAGAATACGTAGGGATTCCCCTGGTGGTCCAGTGGTTAAGACACCCTGCTTCTGACTTAAAGCTTAGGGCCCTTTAAAGGGGAGTCCAATATTCTTGCTCATGCTTTCCTTAAGCCTTGTGCAACAATGTATCTTGCCTGAGAACTGGCCTTTCTTTAGGTCTGGAACTAATGGCTGCAGTGTCTTACTCATGGAAATGCTTTTCTTAGACTCTATGAATAATTATAATTGTAACAAATCTTGCCTGGGGAACTGTTTCCCAAGACTTGTAGCCCTGATGACACAGCAACAGTATGTCTCCAGAGACATTGACCAGGATCATTCCCCCTGGCTTATCTTGTGCCAAAGGTATGACATGATGTATGCCTTGGGAAAGGGTATGGTGGAACTTTTACAAACCTTGAGGTATTATTTTTATTTAACTAGCTAGCAGAAGAGTATATAATGCCCTGCCGAAACTAGCAAACCAGGTATTCTCCTGCCCCCTTCTGATGTCTATGTCAGAAGCTTTCTCTGTCACTTTCACTTCAAATAAAAATCTACACAAAGCTCTGAGTGACTGAAACTGTCTTTGGTCTGGAGTTAAATCTTCTTTGGGGACCACAAACCCAGCAACACCATTCACTGTAGGCTTCCTTCACTTCCACTGCAGGGGGCACAGGTTTGATCCCTAGTTGGGAAACTAAGATCACACATGCTGTGTTGCAAAAAAAAAAAAAAAATAGTATATGCATACATATAAGTGAGTCATGAGTCACTTTGCTGTATGGCAGAAATGAACACAACATCGTAAATCAACTCTACTTCAAAAAAAAAAAACACACACACACACACCTCATTTCAAGGGTAGGCACTTAGGATCGCTGTCTGCCACCTGCATCTTTGAAGTGGTTCAGACTCAAAAACAGGAAAACGAGTTGCTCCTTACGGAACCCCTGAAACCAAAGCCACCTGTGAGGCCCTTCCAACGTCTCCTCATCCTGTCTGATTTCACTAATGTTCACTTGGCCCCTGGGACCTTCTTCCCATCCTCAGAAAATGCCAAGTTCATTATTTCCATCTTAGGTCTTTGCTTTTTCTGTCTTTCCTAGTGCTCCCCAGGGCTGGTTCCTCATTGTCTCCCAGGCTTCCCCTCAGAGAAGCCCACCTGCCCACCCAACCAAACACACGTGTGTCCATCACATGGCCCTAGTTTATTGGCTCAGAGTCTCTAAAACTATTCCATGCGTATGTTCACCTGTTGATCACCCTGCCTTCTTCCTTGTGTGTGTTTCATTCATTGCTGTGGTCCCAGTGCCTAGAACAGTCCCTGTAAAATAGCTTGAGACACATTTGTTGAATAAATAAACCAAACACTTAAAAAAAAAAAAAAAAAGATTGTCTTTAATAGCAAAATTACACTATGGAAAATTGGGAAAATCCAGAATACAAAATACAGAAAGGACAGCTTCGGATCTTTAACATTTTGATCATCAAAGCATGAATTGTATCTGCCCTCCTTTCCATGTCTCCTGTGTGCATGTAGGTCTGTCAGTGTTATCAGTGGTGTGTCTGCGTGTCAATGACATGTTAGTGTGCAGTGTGCATGCATAGATAGGCTTCCTAAGCTTCCTAGGCTTTCTAGGCTTCCTAAGGGGTCTCGGCCCCTCAGGTCTCCCTAAGTCCTAAACTGCCCTTCCGCATCGTCCTGTTCCTGAGAACAGCTCTTCATGGAGGGCCATTGGTGGGCCCTGGGGTGGTAAACATTAAGGCTCGGTAACGTAACCATGAGGTAGCTGAGGTCTTCTTCATCTCCAGATGTGAGGATAGGGCCTCCAAGGGGCTGGCTCATGTCACAGAGGCCATACAGCTGGTAAACCATGATCCCAATGACCTGAAGACACCAAGGCCTGGGTTCTCTCTACCTGGCCTTCAGGCCTCTCCAACCTGATTACTTGCCTACTGGCAAGGTGCTGCTCAGAGGGTCCAGATCTCATTAATGAAAGCTAAGAGGGGGATCCCTGGGTCGGGGGGGGGGGGGGTGCAGTCACATCCACCAGTCCATGGACTCTTTGGGCAAGGCCCTGACAATGACCATACAGTGCGGTAGCCCCTTAGACAGGATCCTCTCTGCCTCCTGACCCTCCCAGCCCAGCCCCTGCAGCTCAAGGACCCTGAGCTTGGGCATGGTGAGGCAGGAGGCGAGGATCTCCTGTGGGGAAGGCATTTCCGGGGTGACAAGTGGCCCCAGCAGGCACAGACTCTCCAGGGCTGGCATGCCCTCCAGGACAGACAGGCCAGGGGCCGAGAGGCCCCGAACGGTCAGCCGGATCTTCCGCACATCTCGGAGGTGGCGGCTGATGGCCAGGAGGGTGCTGTCGGCCGAGAGGGTACAGCCCAGCACCTCCAGCCTCTGCAGGTAGTTCAGCTCCTGCAGGCCCATATCCAGCCCCGTCTCAGTCACTCGGTAGGTGCCACCCAGCACCAGCGAGCGCAGGGCGCGGAAACGTGTGAGGCCCTGCAGGTGCTCGTCGCGGAAGGCGGGGACGCGGTCCAGCACAATGCACTCGAGCAGGGGCAGCACCGTGGGGTCCTGCTCTTTATGGAGCCAGGCCATGGAGATCTCACAGCTGTGCAGCTCCAGGGTCCTCAGGGTGCAGGGCAGGCTGGTGATGGGCACCATGCTCAGGTTGGCCACATGCAGGCAGAGGCGCTTGAGGTTGGGGCACTTCTGACCCAGGGCCCTCATCAGGGCAGGGGACAGCTGGGGAGCCTGGGAGCCTGAGAACAGGTAGCCGCCCATCCGTAGGGAATGGAGCCTGGATGCCATGTACCGGCGGAGGAGGTGCCACATGACTTTGGGCCGCATCTGTAAGAGCCAGAGGTGGGAGGGTGTCTGGACCAGAGATACGGGGCATCTTCCAGGGACCCCACCCACCTGGAGACAGACAAGCCCCAGGTAGGGTTCTGAGGCTTCCTGGGAATTCTGTCCTTCCCTCACCAGCCTTACTCAACCAGATACCTTTCCAGAAGTAACAGGATGGTTTAACCCCATCATTTTGACCTCTAAGTTTGAACAAAAGCAATGGTGGATAAGAGACCATCATAACATATCTGTCTCTACCAGGACAGTGAGTCTCATTACCTTCTGGAATAAGTAAGAAAGTGAAACAACAACAACAAAAAGCCTGTTTCTAAACCTTTCAATTCCTTGCACAATGAAAATCACTGTGATCTGTATATATACCCTAGGAAAATTTTACTGCTAATTTATGAAATAGTACTATTGATTCCAGGTTTAATAAAACTTTATACCTTTTAAGATTTTAAAAAAAGTGAATCCACCCAGCAATATTTTTATCTCTTTTTCTTTTTTTGGCCATCCCATGTGGTATGTGGGATATTAGTTCACCAACCAGGGATCAAACCCTCGCCTCCTGCAGTGGAAGCCTGGAGTCTTAACCACTGAACCACCAAGGAAGTGCCTATCCCATTCTTAATGACCACCTCTTCATAGCAATGAGCAACACAAAATAAAAACTGAAAAAGGTTAAAACTGCCCAGGGTAAATTAGATGTAAACAAACAAACAAACAAAAAATCATAGCTTAGTAATAGTGAAAGCTGCAAAATTTAACCCTGGGAAGTTAGACTTGTAGAAAACAAACTATAAATAACTAGTATTTCATGTATTTTATCATATGTACAGTTTACCTTTAAAAAGAAAAAAGCAGAAAAAAGAAACTGCATACCATAGAATTTGTTGACTTTTTTTTTGGTAAATATGACTTTTTTATTAGCAAAATCCATGACCAGGCAAGACGATATTCTGCTGTCTCTCAGCTGTTCCTTTTCTGTTGGGTTCTTGGTATCCCTAATCCTTTTATTCCTAAATTCATGTTTTTCACACTTTCATTGAAATATAGTTAATTTACAGTATGTTACAATGTATTAGTTTTGGTGCAGAGCGAAGTGATTCAGTGATTGCTATTTTGGTGTACAGCTATATATATATGTAAAAGAGTTAATCACTCAGTCATGTCTGACTCTTTGTGACTCCATGGACTGTCACCCACCGGGCTCCTCTGTCCATGGAGTTCTCTAGGCAAGAATACTAGAGCGGGTAGTCATTCCCTTCTCCAGGAGACCTTTCTGACCCAGGGATCAAACCCAGGTCTTCTGAATTTCAGGCAGCTTCTTTACCACCTGAGCCACCAGAGAAGCCCATATGTGTATATATATGGATGAATATATATATATATGGCTGGATCTATATATATATATTTTATATTCTATTCCATTTTAGGTTATTATAAGATATTGAGTATTGCTCCAACTGTGCTATACAGTAGGTCTTTGTTGGTTACCTATTTTATATATAGTAGTATGTATAGTTTAATCTCAAACTCCTAATTTATCCCTCCCCCCCTGTTAACTACTCTTGATAGAGAAATCAAATCTTCCTGATCAAATTCAGACCTGCAAATTTGGGCTGAGGAAAGGGATTCACTAGAAACACTGGCCACTAAAAGGTAACTCACAAGAGTGGAAGCCACTGTTGGCAAAATATCAAATGGCCACAAAGCCAGAAGTTGAAGCATTTTTACTTGTAAAAAGACAAATGAGAAAATCCTTTAAGTTTCATGATATCAAACACTAGCCAGGATGTGGAAAAGCAGTTCTTGGGTCCTGCTGGTGGGACTTGGTCTGGCTACTTTGAAATGCAATCTGATTTTTACTGAAATTTAAAATATGGACCCCCACTGGCACCTGTTTTGTTTTTTCAAATACAGGAACATCTACTGCCTTTCTGGGAAAGAACAAGGTGACCTGGGTGACAGAAGCAGGGAGAGACCTTACCTTCCAATGTTTATCATTTTGTATATTTTCAATCCTGTGCATTTATCTCTGAGCGCCCCCCCCACACTTATGTTTTTTTAAACGAATTCTTTAGTTGGTTTAAATGAACACACTGCCTAACCTAGTAATACCTGTTTTGTGGAATTTACCTTACAGAAACGTTGGTTTCTGACATCATGGTTTTAACAGCAAAAATGTTCAGTGATAACAGCCATGTAGATAGCAACTAAGAACAAAGAGGATTCAGAGATTCAAACGTGGGTAACTCCTCAAGACATGCAGGAAGGAGTGGCAAAATGATACCTTCAGGGTTAAAGAAAAAAGAAACAATACTATGTACTTTTGTTGTTTAGCTGCTAAGTCATGTCTGACTCTTTTGTGACCCCATGGACTGTAGCCCAACAGGCTCCTCAGTCCAAGGGATTCTCCAGGCAAGAATGCTGGAGTGGGTTGCCATTTCCTTCTCCAGGGGATCTTCCTGACCCAGTGATTGAACTGGCGTCTCTTATGTGTCCTGCAACGGCAGGCAGATTCTTTACCACTAGCCCCACCTGGGAAGACTATTATATATATATTATAATTTATATGGGTACAATTCTTTCAACCATAATGGTTAACTTGTATTGAGTAACTACTGTTTGCCAGATGCAGCGCTGAGCATTGAACTAGAAGGCTCACACAGTACCTGGTTGCAAGGCAGGTCTCCGTCCCCACCCCACCCCCCTACTGGAAAAATGCATTGGCCGAATCTTGCTGCAAGAGTACAACTATGATTCAACACAGCCTGACCCCAAAGGCCAATCCTGCTCTTGTAACCACTGCCCTTTCCTTCCCTATAAAGCCCCAAGGCTCCAAAAGCATAGAAAATGCTACAGAAGGAAATTCCACACATAATAGTGGTTATTCTGGGGAAGGGTAGAGATACCAGGGGATGACTGTCAAAGGCTCTTGCTTCATTTGTGACAATATTTCAATTTTTTTTGGTTTTGTTTTAATTTAGATATAATTAACATATAACACTTATTAGTTTCAGGCATACAACATAATGATTCAATACTTATATGTATTATGACATGATCATCACAATAAGTCTAGTTAATACCCATCACCATACATAGTTATACTACTTCCACATTTTTGTAAGAATTATTCATGATGTGTGATTTTAAAAAGTTAAACCCCAAAAAGAGAAATGTAAAACAAATGTCCTAGTTAATCTCTGTTATGGGTACTAAAGTGTTTTAGAAGTGGACTCATCTGCAACTGATTTTGAAGCATACTTAAAAAATCAAATGGGAAAACAAAATAAACAAACATTTGGAAAATAAAAGCTTGATGGAAAGAGGGATGGATGGATGAAGAGATGATACAACAAATGTATTAAGTATTAGTGGTGGGCAACTCTGTGTTCTCTGTACTGTTCTTTTAACTATTATATACGTTTGAAAGTTTTCATAATAAAATAGTCTGGTGGCTTGGAGGTAAAGAATCCGCCTGTCAATGCAATGGGTCGGGAAGATCCCCCAGAGGAGGAAATGGCAACCCACACCAGTATTCTCGACTGGGAAATCCCATGGACAGAGGAGCCTGGTGGGCTATAGTCCATGGGGTTGCAAAAAGCTGGACACGACTGAGTGACCAACACCAACCTAACACTAACAGGTGATTCATATGCACAATAAAGTTTGAGACACGGTCTTATAAAGCTGTTTGTGATAGTAGAAAGTTGGAAATAATCTAATCATCTGTCAACAGGAAAATAGAGAAACAAACTGTGGTATATTCATTTAACAGCAATTAAAAGGAATGAATTAGATTTACAAGTACTAATTAGAGTAAATCTCAAAAGTGATGTGTGAATAAAGTTGGTAATGGGTGGATATATTAATATAAGTAAAATAGCATTTAATTATCTAAAGAGTAGTTTTATCTCCATTTTAGAAACACATTAACAATACTGTATATTGCTTATAAGCACATACATAGGCAGTAAATAAAAACATGAAGGGATACAAATCCACTTTATAGTCACGGTTATCTCTGAGGAGGGTTTCAAAAGTGCAAGAAACATATGTGCAAATGTTGTATGCATATGTTCGTATAGAAACATTTGTATGTGTATTTCACAAGATCTGCAGTGAATAAAGCCAAAGGTTTAAAAAGATTAAATCTAGGTGGTGAGTACATAGTTTCAGATATATATCCTCTATACATTTCTATATCTATTTGAAATAGTTCATAATAAAAAGAAAAATGCAAAGGGCCAACTCATTGGAAAAGACCCAATGCTGGGAAAGATTGAAGGCAAAAGGAGAAGGGGGCAGCAGAGGATGAGATGGTTAGAGAGGATCACTAAGTCAATGGACATGAATTTGAGCGACTCCGGGAAATCAGTGAAGGACAGGGGAGCCTGGTGTGCTGTAGTTCATAGGGTGGCAAAGAGTCGGGCAACTTAGCGACTGAACAACAACAAAGAAAAATAAATAAAGCACAAGTGGGAGAAAGTTGAAATGATTTGGTTGACTACTCAGGAGATTAATTCTAGAACTAAGTCGACTATAGAAAATTTCTCCATGAAAACTCATCAATAAGCTCTTTTCCTGCAAGACCTTGGTTACACCCATTCTGGAAATGGGGAAGCTGAGGCCTGGAGGTCACTGCAGAGCAAGTAAGGGACACGGGCGGGACGCACCCGGGAGAGCCTCGCTCGAAACACAGGGTTGGAGGCGTGGTCTTCGAAGTCTGACCAACCCGACCTCGGCCCAGGCCTGCCCGGCCAGACCCGCATACCGTGTAGAGCGTCAGGTCGACGTGTCGCCACAGCCACCGGTCGTCCACCAGCTTCTTCCAGTGGTGACAGACCCTGGGGGAGGGGACCCGCCGTTAGAACGACCCCGGCCCCGCGAGGATCAGATGTGCATCTCCTGATACGCCCCCCGCCTGGCCCTTCCCTCCCGCAGGGGGCGGCCGCACCTGGAGATTCGGATCCGATCCCGGACCGGGAGATAAGAGAAGATCTCCAGCAGGACCGAGTCGGGCAAGTCGGCAAAAGTCGCCATGATCCCGTTGACACGCACTTCCGCTTCCGACTAAAGAAACCCGGGTACTCGCCCTGTGGGGGCCCTAAGAAGCGGGGGGAAAAGAGGGTGCGGACAGGGAGGTGGTCGCAGTTTCCGGTAGCTGACGGAGTTTCGGCTTTCCTCTTCAGGGGATGTGGCTGGATCTGGCAGCCAGTCCAGCACGGTATCAGAACTCCGCACAGAGGATGGGGCTAGGGACTGGGACCTAGCCCGGAAGGCGTGGCTAAGGCGATAACGAAGTCCAGGGCGGGGTTAAGGTGGGAACAAGACTCGGGGGCGGGGCCGGAGAGGCGGGCCAAACACAAAAGGCGTGGCTCGGTCGACATTGAGGCCTGAGGCGGGGTTAAGGGCGGGAACGAGACTGGGGGCATGGCTGGAGATTAGGACCGAGCTCCTAATGCGTGACTGGGCGATTAAGTGACGTGAAGCTGCTCAGTAGTGTTCGACTCCTTGCGACCCCATGGACTGTAGCCTACCAGGCTTCTCAGTCCATGGGATTTTCCAGGCAAGAGTACTGGAGTGGGCTGCTGATGCCGAGCCCTAAAGGGCGGGACCAAAAGCGGAGCTCTAGGCAGAGAGAGAAGTCCCTATTTTTTTACTTAATAATGCTTTTTTGTGCATGAGAATAAATTTGTAGAAGTGATATAGCTTGTTAAAAGACACTGAATTTTTTACTTTTACTGATGGCGCCAAATTGTTCTCCACAGAGCCTGAACTGACACTTCCTCCACATATATAACACTCATTTTTAAAGTTGCCAAGTCATAAGGGCAGTGAAATTTATTGAAACACTCCTGTATTGATGAGCATTCAGGTTGCTTCCAGGCAAGCTAAACAATACTGGAGCTAAACATTCTCTTATATACATATATTAGTTCAGTTCAGTTTAGTCACTCAGTCGTGTCTGATTCTTTGGGAACCCATGGACTGCAGCACACCAGGCTTTCCTGTTCATCACCAACTCCCGGAGTTCGCTCAAACTCATGTCCATCGAGTTGGTGATGCCATCTAACCATCTCATCCTCTGTCGTCCCCTTCTCCTCCTGCCTTCAATCTTTCCTAGCATCAGGGTCTTTTCCAATGAGTCAGATCTTTGCATCAGGTGGCCAAAGTATATATACATATATGTGTAACATATACTAAGATCCCACAAGCTGTACAGCATAGCAAGACAACAAAATCCCCAACAAACAAACAAAAAACCATGTATTGCCATTATAGGCTCTTGAAAGTGTGATTTGGCAAAAGCTATTCAAAATTACACTCTCACTGAATTTTGTCATACTATTTGAGGAAAGAACTACATAATTGGAGAATAAGACCTGCACTGTAATAACTGTTTAGCTGATGACTTTCCTAAATTAATTCATTTAAAAAACACTCAGTTCAGTTCAGTCGCTCTTCAACCCCATGAATCACAGCATGCCAGGCCTCCCTGTCTATCACCAACTCCTGGAGTTCACCCAAACTCATGTGCATCGAGTCAGTGATGCCATCCAGCCATCTCATCCTCTGTCGTCCCCTTCTCCTCCTGCCCCCAATCCCTCCCAGCATCAGGGTCTCTTCCAGTGAGACAACTCTTCACATGAGGCATGTCCTTTGACACATGAATCCAATTCCTGGTTTGATTTGTCATATATAAATAGAGTGTATTTATAATAGAAACATAGAAAGTATATATTACATATATGTCTGTGTGTGTGTGTGTGTGTGTATATATATATATATATATATATATATATATATATATAAAATAGCTTTTACTAACTCACACTCTCGGGAGCCTATAATGGTAATACATGGTTTTGGTTTGTTTGTTGGGGGCTTTGTTGTTTTGCCATGCTGTGCAGCTTGTGGGGTCTTAGTTCCCTAAGCAGGGACTGAAGCCAGACCACTGCAGCAAAAGTGCTGAGTCCTAACCACTGGACCACCATGTAATCCCCTGGCAAAATATGTTTTTAATACATGCACACACAGAAGAAATTGTGTATGAAATGCCAAACTGGGACTTCCCTGGTCGTCCAATGGTTGACGTGGTGGTCCACTGGACTCTGGTAGTCCAGGGGTTTCTGGTTTCCTCATCTTAATAGGTGACTACCACAGTGTTTTACTTTTTATGTATTTATGGATAAGTGAAAGCAATATAGGTTTTTTAAGCTTTATTCAGATATAGTTGATAGATAGTTGCAGAAATTTAACACATACATCTAAAAGAGTTTGCTTTTTTAAATTTTCTTTTGGCCAACTCTACAGTGCATGTGGGATCTTAATTCCCCCACCAGGGGTCATGCAAACATCATGTTGCTTGCTAGGGCTTCAAGCCCAGATTTTTCTGATGCCAGAGTGTGGGCATCTCTCTGGCTGTGATTCTCTCTAGAAAGCCCATGGCATCATGAAGGGGCAATGCCTCTGTCAGTTACACAGGTTTCCTAGGAACCATCTCCTCCCCATCAAGCAAACAGGAGTGGAAGGATGGGCACCCCCACATAGAATTTCCTCCGGGTCAGAAATTTAGGTAATAAGGGGCAGAGGAGCCCTGCTCAGCTTGCGCCTTGAGTTGTGACTCAGAACTCTCCTTCCTAGGAAACACCTAGCTCCTCCCAGTAGCAGATGACAGCAGATCCTTTTGAGGCCCCGATGGGAGAGTGGGGCTGTCCTGGCCCCCAGTGGGCAGGTACTGAGTCTCTTCATGAGAAGTTCTGAATGACATTTATCAGGAAATAGAGAGAAGTCTCTAATGTGAGTCTGGAGACGGAAATGGCAACCCAATCCAGTACTCTTGCCTGGAAAATCCTATGGACGGAGGAGCCTGGTAGGCTGCAGTCCATGGGGTCGCTAAGAGTCGGACACGACTGAGTGACTTCACTTTCACTTTTCACTTTCATGCATTGGAGAAGGAAATGGCAACCCACTCCAGTGTTCTTGCCTGGAGAATCCCAGGGACAGGGGATCCTGGTGGGCTGCCATCTATGGGGTCACACAGAGTTGGATACAACTGAAGTGACTTAGCAGCAACAGCAGCTCTAATGTGAATTGTCCAGTCTCCTGAGGCCTTTCCATATCCCACCCAGCTCTGGAGGAGGGAGTCCTTGCAGCAGTGGCAGCCTAGTCCTGGGACTTCCCATGGCCCATTCCCTCCACTTCCTCAGGATGCCTTAGCCCAGTTGGGACTGGCAGGCCGCCAGTAGATCCCCAAGCTCCCAACAATCCCAGGCTTTATTTCCCTCCCCTTTCAGCAGCACTCTTCACCCCTTTTCAATCTCCCCCAGCCCATAGGCTCAGCAACACAATCCTGTGTTTTAGCTATCTCTATTTTAATTAAAAAAAATTTTTTTTTAATTTATGGGGTTTCTTTTGAGGAAAGGGTTTTTTGTTTTTTTCTTTCTGTGTTGCATGGCTTTCAGGATCTTAGTTCTGCAGCCAAGGACAGAACCCAGGCCCTAGGCAGTGAGAGAGTAGAGTCCTAACCACTGGACCACCAGGGAACTGCCTAGCTACCTTTGAATGAAACATAAAAAATGAGTGAGAACTTTTTTTTTTTTAAATAACACTTACTTCCCTGGTGGTCCAATAGTTAAGACTTTGTTCTTCCACTGCATCGGGTATGGGTTCAGCCCCTGGTCAGGATGCTAAGATCGGATATGCTATTTGGTATGGCGAAAAAGCCCAAAATTTCTTCTGGGACTTCCCTGGAGGTCTAGTGGTTAAGAATCTGCCTTGCAATGCAGGGGATGGGGGTTCAATCCCTGGTCGGGGAACAAAGATCCCGCATACCGCAACTAAGACCCAATGCAGCCAAATCAACTGATAAATTTTTTTAATTTACTTTGCCCCTCATTACAAGAGTAACATATGTCCATTGTAGATAACTGGGAAAACACCAAAAGCACCAAAAAAGAGGAATATGCTCAGCAATTCTGCTGTCTAGTGGTCAACACCATCAACAGCGGGTGTGACCTAGTTTTTCTATGTGAATGCAAAGATGTGCTCTTTCTAAACTTCCCCAGGCACACCAGTCCCTTCAAGCTTACCCCTTACATTCCATCTCCCTTCTTGCCCCATCTATTCTTCTGGATGAGGAAAAGGAGAATCAGAGAGGGGAATGTTGGAATCATGTGTGAGCATGTGTGCCTGCTAAGTCGCTTCAATCGTGTCTGACTCTGCAACTCCATGGACTGTAGCCCACCAGGCTCCTCTGTCCATGGGATTCTCCAAGCAAGAATACTGGAGTGGGTTGCTATTTCCTTCTCCAGGGGATCTTCCCGACCCAGGCAGGCGGGTTCTTTACCACTAGCGCCATCTGGGAAGCCCGTTGAGACCATGCAGCTTAATATTAAGGAATGAGACTGAGGTTTTGATTCATCATCTGGATCTGTGTCTCCAATCTGAATAAACTTTCCATTAAGATTCCCTGCCCTCTGAAGCCCACTCAGTGGGATTCTGCAGAGGTTGGAGAAACAACAGATTTCTGCCCTGAGGCAGAAAAAAGAAAAAATCCTGAGGCAGGAAGGCCCCTGAGTCTAGTGTTTGAGGCGGCACTTCTTGAGCCAGTTCCTTAACTCAGGGCAGCCCCGACAGGGTCGCAAAGCATCCATCCTTTCCCCAGGAAGGTATCTCACGTCTTCTGCCTAATCTTGCATCTTATTTTGAGAAAGTGGATTGGGTGAATCAGAGGTTGCCGCCCCCTTTTCAGAGTGAATCCTTTTAGGCTAGTCAAACTAGAATTCTGTCTGCTGAGAAGAAACAGTTCAATAGTGAGTTCTACAGGCAGGTTGGATTTAGGAAGGGGTGTTCCCTGTTCCACCAGCCCTGGGGAAACATATCAGTCCAGGGGCTGCTCTGGGGCTGAAAAGCAAGGTTGGGATCTGGTACACAGTGCCCTCTGTAGGGCAGGAGCGACCTTCCTTGAAGTCAAAGACCTGGGAGCTCTTGCACGCGTGCTGGTTTCCAGCTTCCTCATCAGTGCTGCATTCTGATAAGAGCTGAACTCCATTCTGGAGTGCTGGTAAGTGCTGGTACCCAGGCCAGAATCAGAAGAGTCCTTCACTTACTGATTGTAGTCAGCAACCCAGATGTCCCTGGGGACAGGCGAGATAGCCAGAGGGGAGGGATGAGTAAAACGCTTCCGGGGTCCAGCCCTGAATGAAGGCAGCGGGGCGGAGAGTACAACTGCAGGACTTGATCCAGGCTCCTGTTAGAGGCTTCGTTGGGCTCAGGAACAGGAGGTCAACCCTGTTCCCTCGGGATGTGCCTGGGCGTCCCCACCAGATGCCACACTAGACGGTGTCTCGGCACAACGAAGTGCCTTCAACCAAGGGCCTCCAAAAGGCTGGGCGCCGGTCCAAGACCGCTGACACTCCACTCCTCTCCCCAGCCGGGACCCTCATTCGGCCCAACGCTCCGTCCACAGGTGTCCCCCTGCCCAGGCTTGGAAGCCCAAAACCGCTCCTGGGAACTGCAAGCCCACATCTTACCCTGGGATGAGCACTCCGTGGCGTGTTGACAGGCACGGGGGGGAGGGGTGGAGCTTCCGGTTGCGCACTTCCGCTTCCTGTTTTAGCGTAGGTTCTTAGTGTCTACTCTGGCCTGGGTTTAGCAGTCGTGCGAGGAGGTTGTGGCGTCTGCTGCTTCCAGGCGATTTGAGGTGAGGGAGCCAGGTGGAGGAATCCGGAGTCGGGGAAAGGTGAGGGGACCCGGCCTTCGAGGATCCGCTGGCCTGCGAGAGGCTCGGCTCGGTCTTCAGGCTACCTGGAGTGGGTCGGGGCCTGGGCGGGTTACTGGAGGGGAGGAGCGCGGCTGCCCGGCGTCCGCGGTAGCCCTGGGGTCCGAAGTCCTGGGACACGGAACTAGGGGCCTGGGGAGACTCCGATCTAAGGGAGTGATGGGGACGGGGAGTGATGGGGACGTGAACGTTAAGTCTCAATAACCGGGGGTCTTGGGACCTAGGGAACCCCTGAAGTCTCGATTCAGTTGCCTCCCAGTCCTCGCTTTGTGTTGCTCCAGCCAGGATGATCGAGGTTGTTTGCAACGACCGTCTGGGAAAGAAGGTGCGCGTTAAGTGCAAGTATCCACTGCCGACCAAGGTGCTGTAGCTTCCGGGGGATGCTTGGCATGAGGCAGGCAACTCAGTCTTTGTTTTAGGGTGATTGTAATTAAACCTGGGGGTTGGGGCGGGAATGGGGAGAGTCCCCTTTCCATTTTCCTTAACTCCTCTGCGTCCAGTACGGATGACACCATCGGGGACCTTAAGAAGCTGATCGCAGCCCAAACTGGCACCCGTTGGAACAAGATCGTATTGAAGAAGTGGTGAGTACAGGGGTAGAACTAGGGGCTGGACAGGAGCAGGCCAGAAGAGTTTGGTTGAGGGAGGGCTGCAGCCAGCCCTTTGTTTAGGCAGAACTTTTTCAGCTGGTCTCTGGGGTGAAGAGCCTCCTTAGATTTTTTTCTAAAAAGTTTTTATCCCACAGGTACACGATTTTTAAGGACCATGTGTCTCTGGGGGACTGTATCCTTTTTTGACTTTTTGAGGAAGGATCTACATACCCAGACTTGGTTCCCTATGTTCAATACTCAGGTCTGTATGAGGTTATGCCCATAAGCTATTTAACTTAGAATGTGACACATGGTAAGTATTTAGAGAGTGGGAGCCATCTAATTATTTTGTTGGGGGAGGAGGGTGGTTGGTTAAATATTTTGACTTGGCTTGTAAGACTTTGACACTTTCTGGTCAAAATATTTATTTACTAAGCTCCACCTGAGGGGGGACAGGAGATCAGGGTGGAGCGAGATTCCAGGATGTCTGTTGTGCAGAAGGAACATGAACTTTTTACAAAGTTTGGATTCTTTCCAAATCAAAATTATCCAGTCCCAAATGTTGCAGTTGTGAGAGATGGGGATGGGGATG
This sequence comes from Bos grunniens, assembly GCF_055505025.1. Classification (NCBI taxonomy): domain Eukaryota; kingdom Metazoa; phylum Chordata; class Mammalia; order Artiodactyla; family Bovidae; genus Bos; species Bos grunniens. The sequence goes on from NC_141171.1 coordinate 14,527,596, forward strand.
GAGCCCACCTTAAGGATTCCTTAACACCTTCACTTCAGATGAAATCCACGATGGGATGAACCTGGAGCTTTATTACCAATAGAGCAGAATTCCTTCTTCCTGCCCTTCTCCCTCCTCCCACCCTCACTCCCCACACTAATATGGATGCTTGTTTTTGGAAACTCATGTTAATAAAAACTTAGAGGCTGCTTTGTTGTCATCTTTGAGTGAGAGTTATCTCTTGAGCGGAGGGTTGGTATCTGGTTGTCACTGTTCTAAGTACCCACCCAGCTGCTCAATAAGACTTCAAGATTGGATCAAGGAGGGAGTCAGTAGATTGGGAACCTGAGTGGAAGACCAGAGCTCTGGGGCTAGCCATCTGTCTCTGGGCCGCCCTGGTGGCTCAGACAGTAAAGAATCTGCCTGCAATGCGGGAGACCTGGGTTTGATCCCCTGGAGAAGAGAATGGCAATCCACTCCTGTATTCTTGCCTGGAGAATTCCATGAACAGAGGAGCCAGCCAGGCTACACAGTCCATGGGGTCACAAATAGTTGGACACAACTGAGTGACTAACACTTTTCTGAAGGTCAAAAGATCCTGGGATTATTGTCATCAATAGACCAAGGATCCTCTGGGCAAGGACCTTAGAATTAATAATAGTTAGGAATACAGGTTTAGATTCACACAGACTGGGTGTGGAACCCCAGCCCTACCACCAACTGTGACCCTGGGTAGTTACTTAATCTCCCTTAACCTTCATTTCCTTATCCAATCTGGAACTGATTGTGTTTACTTCATTGGTATGTTGTGAAGTAGAGATGAGATAAGCATGATTAAGCAGCCACAGTTCTTGGCACCTGTGAAATGCTAGTGGACAGAGTAAAACAGTGTGACCTAGGCTATTCAGCCCTTGCCGATCCTCTGTTTCTTCCTCTAAAAAGGGGCACCATGATGACACCCACATCTCCATGAAATAATGAGATAATGCAGTTAAAACAGCAGGATGTCTGGTGCTATATCCATCTCTGGCCTTCTTCCTTCAGGTATGAGTAGACAGGAGATCAAACACTCCATTTCTGTTCCCTTGGCCACAGCTCCTGAGGTCAGCCTTGACCTTGTCCTTACCCAGAGCCACATTCTGGAGCTGCTTTTGAAAGTTTCACCTAGAACCTTGCTCCAAGCCTTCTCCCCTCTCTGTGTATTGACCTGGTAGGTCCTTCCTCAGGACATAACCATGTTCAAGTCTAGTCCACTGCTCCCCCCGCACCCCCCCCGCCCCAGCCTTATGCTTTCTTTTTGCCATCAAGCTTCTTGGGACGCAGTCGTGCAGACTGCCTGGGATGCTGGTCTATAGTCCACTAAAGCTGGTCTCTCCTTGGTCTCCACTGGCCTCCTTTTTACCTGCCCCCTTGACTTCCCTACTGTCCGTAGGATTCCCCTTCCTCCTGACAAATCAGAAATATGTGTCTTCTGGTACCCCTGCTCTTTTAGCTCAGTCTCCTCCTAATCTGTCTGCTTAGAAAATAAACCCCCTCCCCCCAATTCTTTTTTAAATTTTATGACAGCCTTGACATGCTGGAGTCCTTGTTTTCAAATCAGCATAGAAAAGTACAAGCTAAAAGTAAGACCACCCTCCTGGCCTCATTCTCTCTCCTGAGGTGAAGCCTTTTTCAGTGTATTTCTGTAAACTTCCATTAAAAATATTGTTTTAATTAATATTAATTTTTAGTTATTTACTTGGCAGCACATGTCATGTAAATCCTTAGTTGTGGCATGTGGGATCTGGTTCCCTGACCAGGGGTTGAACCAGGTCCCCATCCATTGGGAGCATGGAGTCTTAGCCACTGGACCCCCAGGAAGTCCCCAATTTAATTTTTTTTTTAATTACTATGCTAATATCTGCTTGTAAAAAAAATCCACACATTTGCAAAAAATTAAGTTTCTTACTTATATAACATCCCTAATGACAGTGGCAATAATTAACATTTGAGTGAATCCAGAAATTTTCTGAAATACAATTGGAAAAATTATACATTCTATAATATTTGTTTTCCATTCAGTAGTTTTTTTAATGCTTTTTATTTTTCTATATTAATGATTTTTTTGTCTCATTCTTTTTAATTGGTATTTTTATTGAATTTTTTTTGGCCTTTTTTTACATAAAAGGGCAGTATGCAGGAGGGATTTTTGTGGTGATGGAATTGCCACATCTGGAATTATGGTGGTGAATGCAGGACTCCGCATTTGTCAACCAGGATATAGAAAGATCAAGTGCAGCCAGTCAAACAGATCCATATGTATAAGTGAATTACAAGACCCCACTGAAGGAGGTGGGGGAGAAAGGAGCTGATCTAAATAATTTTCTAAAATGTATTTTGATTTGATACTATAAGGCTAAAGACAAAAAGAATTACACACAAACATTGTACTATAGTTGGTAAATATGTTCCTCATAGAATGATTTTGCAATTTCCAAACTAGTCTTACTAATATACATCTGTTCACACACAGAGTTGGATACATATATTGCAGATAATTATAACCAGGTGTCTTGCTGCTGGAGAAAGAAGTTACTGTGAAAGAGGGTGAATAGAACCCCATGGGACTGATTAGAGTTGGAAGCATCAGTATGAACTCATGATTTTCATTTAAAACATTACAGACATACATAGAAATACAGTTACGTGCATATGTACATACATTTCCTTGTTTATCCATTTAGAGGGACCAGAAGCAGTGATACCCCAGTATCTACTTCCAGATCTTGGTTTCTTTATATATATAATTTTACGTTTCATTTATTTTTGGCTGTGCTGGGTCTTCATTGCTGCTCAGGCTTTCCTCTAGTTGTGGTGAGGGGGGCTACTTTTCATTGCAGTGCACGGGTTTCTCACTGCAGTGGTTTCTCTTGTTGCAGAGCACAGACTCCAGGACACAGGCTTCAGTAGTTGCAGCTCCTGGGCTCTAGACACAGGCTCAGTAGTTGAGGTGCACAGGCTTAGTTGCTCCACGGCATGTGGGATCTTACTGGGCCAGGGATCAAGCCCATGTCTTCTGCATTGGCAGGTGGATTCTTTACCACTGGACCTTCAAGGAACCCCCAGATCTTAGTTTCTAAACAATATTCTCCAATAAAGGGAACCAGGGTTTCTGGGAGAAGTGAATGATTCCTGAGCTAGAGCAGGGAAAATTCAAGCTCAGGGTGGAGCATCTTGAGATAAGAAGTACTCAAAAAAGGTAGAAGCATGTTGAAAGAGCACAGAGGCCAACCTGTGAAAAAGCTCTCAGTGGCCAAATGTAGAAAAACTTGAACAACAAAAGAATAATATTGGACTATGACCCAAAGAATGAAATAAATATCCTCAACCCCATGCTCATAGAAATAAATAGCTGAAAGTGTAAATGAGTGGGGAAGAAGGGACAACCCTTCATTACAAAAGGATTTCAATTAATTGTAGAAGGAAAGAGGAAAATAAGAACTCACCAATGCTTTAAAAAAAAATCACTAATCCTTATATCATCATAGTAATAATTGGTGTAGGCAAGATGTACTAATAGATGTTAAAATTTGGGGGTGAAGGATATTTGCACAGACTCAAAAGTATCTCTTCCAAAAGTATTTACTTATTACAAAAGGGAAAATAGTTCAGATACTATCTTAACCAAGTGATCAAAAATACCACAAGTGTGGGAGGTGACCTCTAAGATGGCCCCTAATGAGCTGGGACCACACTCATACTATTGTGTAATCCCTTCCTCTTAGGCCAGACCTAACTTCTAACAATATAGCAAAAATGATGGGATATTGTTTCTGAGATTAGGTTGTGGATTCCATCTTGCCCTCTTGCTCATTAATGAAAGCCAGCCAGATACCATGTTGTGAGCTGCCTTGTTGACCCCCAGCCAATAGCCAGTGAGGAACTGTGGTCCTAAATTCCATGTTCTGTTAGCAACTAAATCCTACCAGCAACCAAATGAGGGTGCTTGGAAGCAGATCCTGCCCAGTCAAGCTTTGGGATAAGACCATAGCCGCTCCTGCTGACACCAGCTAAACTGTACTGCATTCCTGACCCATAGAAACTGAGATGGTAAATGTTAATCCACTAGATTGTAGGCTAACATGACAGCAATAGAAACCCTAATACAACCAGTAATACATTGCAACGTCATTAACCGCCTGGTACAATGCACTGAAAAGGGCATATCATCTTTGTGGTGTCCTTTCCAATGATGTATGTGCTGGTGGTGCTTAGTTGCTCAGTCGTGTCCGACTCTTTGTGACCCCATGGACTGTAGCCAACCAAGCCCCTCTGTCCGTGGGGATTCTCCAGGCAAGAATACTAGAGTGGGTTGCCATGCCCTCCACCAGGGGATCTTCCCAACCCAGGGATCGCACCCAGGTCTCCCGCATTGCAGGTGGATTCTTTACCATTTCAGCTACCAGGGAAGTCCAAACCTCAATAAATCATGAGAAAATATTGGACAGACATCATCATGTCCAAACATCAGCATGAAAGCCATTGTAGTCTTCAAAAGTATCAAGATCATGAAAGACAAGGAAAGACCTAGAAATGGTCACATCCTGGAGGAGGATATTACTAGTGAAACAGGAAATTCTTTTATTTAAAATCTAGTTTACTTAATTGTATTGGACCAATATTTATTTCTTAGTTTTCATCATCATTCTGTGGCAGAATTTCTCAGTTTTGGCACTGTTAACATTTGGGGGGATAATTCTTTGTTGTGGAGGCTGTACATTGCAGGATGTTCAGTAACATCCTCAGCCTCCACCCACTAAATGCAAGTAGCATCTCTCTCTTTTTGTGACAACCAAAAATGTCTTAATCTTGCCATATGTCCCCTGGGGAACAATATCACCCCTGGTTGACAGCCTCTATTCTATTATGTAAGATGCTAATATAAGGGATGGTTGGGTAAAGGACTTTGAGAACTATCCTACTTTTGCAGTCCAGCCTTAACTCTAAAATTATTTTTAAAAAAAGATTATTATTACTATGCTAATACATGCTTGTTTAAAAAGTCAGAATGTTATAACTTAAGTTCCTCATTTCTTCCTTCACCTGCATCACCAGTATTAGTCATTAACATCTTTGGATAAATCCAGAAATTCTCAGTGATACACAATTATTTTTATACAGTTTGAGTTAATTATAATACTCTAATAATCAGATCAGATCAGATCAGTCGCTCAGTCGTGTCCGACTCTTTGCGACCCCATGAATCGCAGCACGCCAGGCCTCCCTGTCCATCACCAACTCCCGGAGTTCACTCAGACTCACATCCATCGAGTCAGTGATGCCATCCAGCCATCTCATCCTTTGTCGTCCCCTTCTTCTCCTGCCCCCAATCCCTCCCAGCATCAGAGTCTTTTCCAGTGAGTCAACTCTTCGCATGAGGTGGCCAAAGTACTGGAGTTTCAGCTTTAGCATTATTCCTTCCAAAGAAATCGCAGGGCTGATCTCCTTCAGAATGGACTGGTTGGATTTCCTTGCTCTAATAATATAAAAAGTTAATTTTTCTTGGTCTTTTTGGTTTTATTATGCTTTCTTTTTTTTAATATATATTTATTTGGCTGCACTGGGTCTTTGTTGCGGTATGTAGGATCTAGTTCCCTGACCAGGGATTGAACCTAGGCCTCCTACTTAGGGAGTACAAAGTCTTAGCCACTGGACCACCAGAGAAGTCCCTTATTATGCTTTCATACATACTATAATTGCTATGCTGTACTATGTTTTGCTTTTTTTTTTTTTTTTCACCCAGCAATACCTACCCTTGCTATGGACCAGACACTGTTTTTGAATGCTTTCTATAGATGAACTCATTTAATCTTTACTTAAAGGATATTCATGAGACATGTTTTTTTCTTACCCTCATTTTGCAGATGGAGAAGCTGAAGTACAGAGGTTAAGTAATTTGTTAAGGTCACAGCAAGTGGCAGAGCCAGACTTTGAACTCAAAGCAATCTGGTTCCTGGGTGCTTTTAACTTTCAGCTGCATCCTGCTTCTGTAATTTTTCCTAGACATGTTTCCCTGTGTTTCATGTCACTGCGCCTCATTCTTTTTAACAGTTACATAAGGTTGTATGCTATGTTGTTCAGTTGTTAAGTCATGTCCGACTCTTTGCGATCCCATGGACTGCAGCACACCAGGCTTCCCTGTCCTTCACCATCTCCTGCAGTTTGCTCAAACTCATGTCCATGGAGTCGGTGATGCCATCCCACCATCTCATCCTCTGTCACCTTCTTCTTCTGCCCTCAATCTTTCCCACCATCAGGGTCTTTCCCAATGAGTTGGCTCTTCACATCAGGTGGTCAAAGTGATGGCATCAGGTGGAACTTCAGCTTCAGCATCCGTCCTTCCAATGAATATTCAGGACTGATTTCCTTTAGGATGGACTGGTTGGATCTCCTTGCAGTCCAAGGCACTCTCGAGTCTTCCCCAGAACCACAATTCAAAAGCATCAGTTCTTTGGCGCTCAGCCTTCCTTATTGTCCAACTTTCAACATCCATACATGACTACTGGAGAAACTGTAGCTTTGACTATACAGACCTTTGTCGGCTTAGTGATGTCTCTGCTTTTTAATACCCTGTCTAGGTTTGTCATAGCTTTCCTTTCAAGGAGCAAGTGTCTTTTAATTTCATCACTACAGTCACCATCCACAGTGATTTTGGAGCCCTAGAAAATAAAATCTGTCACTGTTTCCACTTTCCCCTTATCTATTTGCCATAAAGTGATGGGGCCAGATGCCATGATCCTAGTGTTTTTAATGTTGCATTTTAAACTAGCTTTTTCACTCTCCTCCTTCTATAGATGAACTTTAGTTGAACTCTTCCGTTTTGGTGTCCCGATCCCCACGTAAATCTACAGCCCTAGGTCTCCAACCACCTCTTCAATGTCCCTTTAGTGCCACAGCCTTCGTTTTAAATTGACTTATTCAACTGATATTTCAATAAAAAATAAATTTAAAAAGTAAGTTGATTCAAACTGAGCTCATTATCCTCCCACCCGCGCTTCCACCCACAAATTTCCACCCACAAAGCCACCGTGTCTTCATCTGAATGGCAATGCCAACACCCACGAGTCACCCAGGACAGAGGCAGAAGCCAAACTGGGAGGGAATTAGTGAAGTAAAGTAGATTTCAAAGGAAATGGAAGGTATTTGGGTCAGTAAAATAGGGAAAGAGTCTTGCACAAAAAATTAAAAGGAGGTGGGCTAGCTTTGGACATCTGGGGGAAACAGGTGTGACGAGGGAGAACGGAGGAGCCAAATATAGGCTTCTGGATTCTTAGCCGTTCATCACCAAGGTAACTGTGTTGCTATGGCAACAGCAAAGGCAGCACCGCCTTTTTCAAGAACTTCCTTCGCTGCGGTTACCTCCACACAAGCCAGACACTTCCGCATGGGAGGCTACAGCCCGCGGGCTATGGTTTAGGAAGGCGGGAATTGCTGCAGTAGTAGCCAATCGGATGGGCTCTGCGGCGTAGGACGCAAAGGAGGGGTCGGAACTTTTGGAAGCTCAGCAGAGGGCGTTGATAAGGCGTGTTCGCGTCCCTTTCCCACCAATTAGCGGCCGAGGAAAGGAAGGGGGCGGGACCTGGGTGAGGCCGACCAGGGGCGGGGCCCAGATTAAAAAATGGGAGGCTCCGCCCACCCCCGCTTCTGCTCAATAGGAAGCCAGAGAGTCAGTCCGGACAGTTAGGGTGCCCAATGAGTGCTGTCGCCAGGACCCCTTGCGGGGCGGGCTCAGCCAATCGGCAGCAGCGGTGGGCGGACGCGGGCGGCAGAGGCGGTGCGGCGGAGGCGGAGCGGCCTCTGCGGCAGGAGGGAAGATGGCGGACGAGGAGAAGCTGCCGCCCGGCTGGGAGAAGCGTATGAGCCGCAGCTCAGGTGCCGCGGGGGTCGGGGCTGGGACGGGGCCGCGAGGGCCCGCAGAAGCAGGGCTCGAGCTTGCCCCTCGAGCGCGGCACCGCCGCTCGGTTCCCGTGGGGTCCTGGCTCCTCCGCGTCGTCCCCGGGTAACGGCCCTGGCCCACCCTGTGAGGGCTGCGAGCCTGAGGAGAGGGGAATCCCGAGGAAACTGAGGCAAGGGGCGTGGCCGGGGAGTCCCAGGGTGCTCCCAGCGTGGCGGGGGGATGGTGATCCCGCGGCACTCCCTCAGGCGATGGCCCTGGCCCTGCCGATCTGATTGACACTTTCGTTCGGCCTAATGCACCAGAAGTCCTGAGGGAAGGTCTGTGCAACCCGCTGGTCCCAGGGGGGACCCCTTGGGGAGGACACCCCAACATCATGCTCAGGGCGGGGCCCTAGGGTGTTGTTCGGCCTCGGATCCACAACCTCCTTCTGCTAATAACGCTCGCTGCCATCCACACCATATTCTTAGTTTGCGATATCCGGCCGGTGGTATTTGCCTGAGAACTGCCCTTGTGCTCCGGAACCCGACTTAAGGCTTTCCCCCAATAATAATGTCAAGAATAGGGAACGTTTATCTCAGGACCAAGCGTAGTTACAAGCATTTTGGGTGTGTGCTTTCTCTAAATGGCCATAATTTTGGGAGAGAGGTAATTGTTACCCCCGTTTTGCAGATCAGGAAACTCAAGGCCAGAAAACGCCAGGAACCCGCCCAAGGTCATTGATTTCAGGGGGTGGGGGCTGGGTTCGGACCCAGTCATTCTGACTCCAGAGCCCCCTACCCTTCTTGCTGCAAACTACTAAGATGCAGGTTCCAGTATTTCACACTTCTTTCTCCATAGAGCCTAGCAGTCATAGTCGCAGTAATAATTTGAGTTTTTGAACATCAGGAGCACTTTGCATACAGCACCATCCACTCTCCACATTAACCCCCTGGAGGTTTGATGTCCCTATTCTCTTACCCCCACTTTTCAGATGAGAAAACTGAGGTTCAGGGAGATGGAACCCATTGCCAAGGTTTTTGAGGCAGTCAGTGGCTCAGCTCTCACCAACCCCCACCCCACCCTGCAGCCTTGACCTGTGGATGCGACCTACAGTGTAAAGCCTATGCTCTGCCCGATTTGGGGCTCCCACTCCAACCATTTCTACCCAGTTCAGTCCTAACAGTGTTCCCTGAGGGTGCCATCCAGCCCTTCACGGTGTTCGGCACAAGTCCTCCGTGTAAGCCCAGCAGACTCTGCTCCAGGAATGACACCCTATCTCTGCTGGGTCCTACTTCAAGCTTCTTGTTGGCAGCCCTCACTCCATGCTCTTTAGTCTCTGGATAACATCTGACCCCAATAATGCTGGACCCCAGTTCTGTAACTGGGTAGGGGAAAAGGACAAAGCTTTTGTGTCTGACACACATGGGTACAGTTTATGCAGCGGAATAAACACCCATTGCTTTGTTTTGGAGGTACTAGTAGCTGTTGCACTCTTATTGACCAGACGCCTCACAGTAACATGTGCATGCTCAAGTCGTGTCCTACTCTTTGTGACCCCATGGACTGTAGCTCACCAGGCTCCTCTGTCCATGGAATTTCCCAGGCAAGAATACTGGAGTGAGTTGCCATTTTCTCTTCCACAGTATCTTCCTACCCAGGGATCGAACCCAAGATTGTTTTGCTTCCTGCATTGGCAGGCAGATTCTTTACCTCTGCACCACCTGGGAAGCCCACGTTTTGACCAGAGATGCATTAGTATGTCTTTGGTTACCCAAATGTTACTCAACATTCACTTACATAACAAATCACCAGCCACAGGCGTTAGTTTCTGCAAAATTCCCCAATCGATAATGTGTTAATATATGTCAAGTGCTATCCTAAACTCGTTACAGATGTGAACCCATACAGTCCTTCCAAAAACCATTCAGGCAAGTACTGTTGTTATTTCCATTTTACAAGTGAGAAAACTGAGGCCCGGAGAAGGGAGATCATACAGGGAGTGAGTGGCAGATTTGAACAGGGAGTCTGGCTTCTGAGTGCATGCTTCCAACCTCTCTTCCTCACCTTGGGTTATTTCCCCCCTTGAAGTTATTATGACCAAAGTTGTTATATGGTCTTGCTTGCTTGTTTATTGCCTGTCTTCCCCCCCTAGAGGGTTAGCTCCGTAAGTCCCGATGACACTGGTGGACAGCAGTGGGCTGGCTGAGTGAAGGCGTCTTGTTGGCCAGTTCCGTATCATGGCTTGATGGTGGTATCCTCTGAGCAGGTCCCAGCTAAATTCTGTGCCCCCCGCCCTTCTAGGCCGGGTGTACTACTTCAATCACATCACTAATGCCAGCCAGTGGGAGCGGCCAAGTGGCAACAGCAGTGGCAGCGGCAAAAACGGACAGGGGGAGCCCACCAGGGTCCGCTGCTCACACCTGCTGGTCAAGCACAGCCAGTCACGGCGGCCCTCATCCTGGCGGCAGGAGAAGATCACCCGAACCAAGGAAGAGGCCCTGGAGCTGATCAATGGTGAGCAGGGGTTGGAGACCAGGCTTGGGGGAAGGGGGCAGTCCCTCTCCCCAAGGGCAGCGCAAGCTTTACAGAAATCACATGAGATCCTCCACCCCAGCCAGCTTAGCTGTCAGCTGTGGCCTTGGCCAACCTGTAAGTGCCTGTTGGTGGCGTGAGCCTGGCTTCCATGGCTGCCTTTCATTTTCCTCCCTAGCTCGTCTTTGAGAGTGGGCCAGGGTTGGTGGAGAGGACGCAGCCTTGGGGCTGGCAGACCTGGGTTCACATGGTCACTATGCCCCTAGGAGCTCCTTGACCTTGAGAGATTCATGTCACTTCCTTGAGACTCAGTTTTCACCTCTGTCAAATGGACATCGTCATCTCCTTGCCTTCGTGGGCCATTGTGAAAGCTCAGTGAGATGAAATGGTGTAACGGGTGGCACACAGTTGTCACTTTGTGGGTCGTCGTTCAGTGGGAGCTATCCTGGAGAGTAGTGTCATCAAGCAGGGTCCTGGGACACGTATTTGGATGGATCAAGAAGGAGGTTGGAAAGGCAGCAGTGTTAGAACTAGCCGACAGAGTCAGTGAATTAATTCGGCTCTGAGCAGGCTGTTTGTCGCTCAGTTCTGTGTTTCCTCCACAGTCTAGAGCAGCAGTTGGTAGGCAGACTTTTTCTTAAAAGGCCAGATGGTAAATAGTTTAGGTTGTGTGGGCCATACAGTCTCTGTCAGCTCTGCTTGGCAACTCCATAGCAGCCGCTGCTGCTGCTGCTAAGTCACTTCAGTCCTGTCCGACTCTGTGCAACCCCACAGACAGCAGCCCATCAGGCTTCCCCATCCCTGGGATTCTTCCGCAGGTGATGTGTAAACAAATAGGCGTGGCCATGTGTCAATAAAACTTTATTTACAGAAACAGCAGGATTTGACCCCAGGGCTGTAGTCCTCAGCATCCTGGTCTAGAGCTATCTAGTGTGGCCGCTTCTATCTACATGTGGTTATTTTCATGTAAATTAGTTCAATTTAAGTCATATTAAAGATTGGTTCCTCAGTCACACCAGCTACACTGTTCAGGAGTCCCACTTGGTTATAGGCTGTGGACAGCACAACTGGAGAATATTTCCATCCTTGCAGGAAGTTCTGTCAGCCAGTGCTGGTCTGGATCACAAGTGTGGTTTCATCATCCACTCAGCCTCTCTCACCAGAGATCCCAGACACCTCCCAGGCTTTCCAACCCCACAGAACCAGTGTCTCACCCCTGCCCAAACAGCCTGAGTGCCCATCCAGTTCTGCCAGGTCCTGGCTGTGTGACCTTGAGCAAGCTACTTAACATCTCAGCCTCAGTCTTTTAACTTACAAAGTTAATGTTAAGATAATAGGACCCACCACATAGGGTGAAGAAAAAAAATTGTTAGTTGCTCAGTCGTTTCCGACTCTTTGTGACCCCATGGTCTGTAGCCCACCAGGCTCTTCTGTCCATGGATTTCTCCAGGCAGTAACACTGGAGTGGGTTGCCATTTCCTTCTCCAGGGGATCTTCCTGACCCAGGGATCGAACCTAGGTCTCGTGCACTGCAGGCAGATTCTTTATCTTCTAGCCACCAGGGAAGCTCTAGTGCAGTAAAGCACGAATAACAGCCCTTGTCATCTAGTAAATGTTGTGTAATTGCTCTTGGCCATTAAGATGGTGGTTATTAGCACAGGCCTGGCACGGTTAGTCCATATTGGCTGTTGTTTTGGGCCACATAACTGGCCTGTGGGATATTACTGACACACACCTACACCCACACCTGTTCACCCCATAAAGTTCCCAGCATGATAAGTGGCGCCTGTTAGCCACCCACCTCTCAGCCTTGTAGAGTGGAGCCAAGTTTTTGCACAGAATCTTGAAGGCAGATTTAAAGAGCTTACTTCCTTGAACTTACTTGATGGTCCGGTGGTTAAGAATTCGCCGTCTAGTGCAGGAGAGACGGGTTCCAACCCTGGTCAGGCAACTTAGGTCCTGTATGCCTTGGGGCAACTTAATCTGTGTACCACAACTAGAGAAGCCTGCATGCTTCAATCCAGCACAGCAGAAAAAAAAAAAAACTCGCCTCCCGAGCTCCCTAGGGCAGGGGCTGGGTCTGTCTCTTTGCCCACTGCACACCGGACACAAAGCCTGGCCCACAGTAGCGCCCACATCCGGGTCTCCTGAACCCAGAGGAAGCAAGAAGGGATCCTGGCAGAGGAAGCAGCAGAAATGAAGGCCTGGGGCTGGGCTCTGGGCAGGACTCAGGGGAAGACTGCAGGGGACTGAAGAGAAATGAAACCCATCAGGGCAGGTCCCAGCCAGGTGGAGGAGGGCCCAGGCTGAGGCCAAAAGTTTGGGTCCTTTTCCAGAGGCTGCAGGAAACACATGGCCACTTGACGCTGGGAGAAGGGCCCTAAAGTCATGGCTTTTCAGAAAGAGCTGTGTGGCTGGAGGGTGACGGGCCAGGAAAGCCGGAAGGCCCAGGCCCAGGCTGGATGGGCCAGCAGTGAGCAGTAAGTGATGAGTGGGGTCTGGCTGCCACTCGGGAAGAGGACGTGGTGGGATGCGCAGAAGAAACCAAGAGGTGACCTCTTGGGTGCTTTTAGCTCAAATGGTCCTAGTTCTGAGGCTTCTGGACCACGTGAGAGTGCACAGAAGGTGATGGGCACTTGGAGAGTGAGTGGCAGGAGATGTCGTCACTGGCTGAGGGGACTCGGGAAGAGGCACAATCTGGGGAGAGTCTCACCAAGTCTGAGGGCTGGGGGAAGAAACCTTGGCAAGGCAACCATGAGAGGATCTGGGTTGAGCAGAGGAGCAGGCCAGAGACAGAAGCCTGGGGGACAGTCCCAGCCAGAGAGGGCAGGTAGACATGGGGACATCTGAGCATTGCTTGGAAGAAAAGCTGTTGGGCTCTAGGGCCTGCCTGGGAGTGGTGCCGCCTGTCCCATCTCTGAGGGACAAGGATGTGTCTAGTGGGGCTGACAACTGCAGTGGGAGCCTGGGGTCCTGAGGTCAGCTTGGGTCTGGGGAAGGGGTATCTGTGGGTGCGCCCAGTAAGCAGCTGGGCCCTGGGGCCTCACCTTAGATCAGTGTACACTCGGACTCGGAAGTGTTAGCAGGGGTCGAACGTGCCTCCCTGTGCCAGGGGGCCTGGTAGAGGCTGTGGGAGGAACTGCAGCTAGAAACAGTGTGACTTGAACTTGGAGTGGGTGGGAGGCAGGGGGAGTAGATTCTAGAGCGCTTGAGTGGGCAGAATCAGGAGGACTGGGTGATAGATTAGAGGGGCAGGGAGCGGGTAAGGTCAGAGGTAACGTGACCCACCCTGGACTGGCCCGTAGGTGGATCTCGGTGCCAGCTGTGTGAAAGTTGCTCAGTTGTGCCCAACTCTTTGACCCCATGGACTGCAGTCCATGGAATTCTCCAGGCCAGAATACTGGAGTGGGTAGCCATTCCATTCTCCAGGGGATCTTCCCAACCCAGGGATTAAACCCAGGTTTCCCACATTGCAGGCAGATTCTTTACCAGCTGAGCAATCAGTGAAGCCCAAGAATACTGAAATGGGCAGCCTATCCTTTCTCCAGCAGATCTTCCCGACCCAGGAATCGAACCAGGGTCTCCTGCATTGCAGGCAGATTCTTTACCAACTGAGCCACCAGGGAAGCCAGCTGTGTAGCTTCAAGCAAGTATCTTCATTCTCGGAGCTTCAGTTGGCCTCATCTGTAGAATGGACACAGGGTGGCCTGAAGATCCAGGGGCCAGCCAACCACTGAACGCTTAGCAGAGCAGTGGGCTCAGTGTCATGTTGTCTGCATGGTAGAGCCTTAACCCCAGTCGTGTAGGTGTGTGTGGTGGGGACCAGGGTCAGGACAAGGCCTTTGCCTACTGCAGCCTCTCCTGCTTGCTAATGGTCCATGGGTGGAGCGCTGGGCCAGGGCATGGGAGGCCTGGTGGGCTCCGCATGCAGACCCTCCACTGACATTGGCATATGGTCTTAGTGTCCTGAGATGGGCCCCCTCAGGGGTCATTATGAGGGTGCAGTAAGATGGCGCAGACTTCGGTACACTTGGTCACCAGACACCCATGTGCCAGGTCAGCAAGCTTTGGGCATCGGGGCCTGGTTGCCTCTTTCATGAAGAAGGATGTCTTCTGCCCCGTCGCCTCTTCTCATCATGGGCTTGTTCCAGGTGATGACGAGATCAGCCTTTCAGTGGCACAGTCTGCCGCTGGTAGCCTGGGTCCCTCTGTACCCATTTAGAACCTGTGCTCCCCAGTTTCCTTGAAAAGCAGTGTGTCCACATTTTCTGCTGAGGCTTCTTTCTCAGGGCCCGCTCCTCTGCAGCTCTTGGGCTGCAGCCAAAGGCTTGTCAGGGATCTGGGGACCGGCTGCCTGTCATTGCCTGTGTCCTTGTGTAAGGAAGCCAGGCCACAGAGAAGCCCTCCCTGCCTACTGCCCATTCCTCCATCCCTACGTGCCCAAGGTCGCAGAGAGGCCCCAGTGTGAGTCCCATCCCGGTACCCCGTGCCCAGGGTCTGGAGGGTTAGTGAGCGCCTTCCACCCAGTGTCCCCACTCACGGTGGGTGGCTCCCTTCCAGGCTCCTGGCTTCAGGCTGGGGTCTCTGGTCTCTAGACATCCCCTCCTGGAATTGGGATTTTTTTTTTTAATATTTACTTGGCTGTTCCTGGTCTTAGTTGCAGCATGCGGGATCCTTAGTTACAGCACGCATACTCTTAGTTGCAGAATGTGGGAAATGCTTCTGCAACCAGGGATCGAATCTGGCTCCCTGCATTGGTAGCACAGAATCCTAGTCACTGGACCACCAGGGTAATCCCTGAAATTTGGGTCTTGAGGAAGGCAGACTTAATTCCATCACCTTTTTCCCTGTCCAGACCCTTTCCCTAGTTTGTCTCTAAACCTCATTAGAGTCAGAGACCACTCCACTTGTTCACTCACTGTCGCTGGAATCATTATGGTGTGACTGCCTGCTACAACAGAATACCACAGGCTGGGTGGCTTAGCCACAGACATTTATTTTTCACAGTTCTAGAGGCTGGAAGTCTAAGATCAGAGTGTTGATTGGTTTGGTTTCTTCTGAGGCTTCTCTCCTTGGCTTGCAGATTTCCACCTTCTATGTGCTCACCCGGCCTTACCTCAGTGCATGTGATGGAGAAGGAGCTTTTGGGGGGCCTGTTTTTTTAATATGTATTTTTATTTATTCAGTCGCACTGGGTCTCAGTAGTTACAGCAGGCAGGCATGTGGGATCTTTAGCAGGAGCATGTGGGATCTAGTTCCCTGACCAGGGTTTGAACCCAGGCCCCCTGCACTGGGAGCGTGGAATCTTAGCCACAGGACCACCAGGGAAGTCCCTAGCTTTTCATCTTGACTGGTGGCCAGACTCCCAGAGGTCAGCTTTAGAAAGGAGAGCTCAGAAAGGAAGTCTTGTTTCTTTTTAAAAAATCATTTCAGGGGCTTCCCCTGTGGTTCAGTGGTTAAGACCCCATGCTTCCAATGCAGGGGACACAGGTTTGATCCCTGGTCATGGAACTAAGATCCCACATGCCGTGGGGCGTGGCCAAAACGTAAGAAAAAAAATCGGTCCCATCCAAGCAGAATATTTTCTTTTTTTTTTTTTTTAAACAAAAATGTATTTATGTATTTGGCTGCATCAGGTCATAGTTAAGGCACGTGGACTCTTCGTTGGGTCATACGGGATCTGTCACTGCGGCATGAAGACTCTCTTAATTGCAGCTTGTGGGCTTAGTTGCTCGGAGGCATGTGGGATCTTCATTCCCAACTAAGGATTGAACATATGTCCCCCTGCTTTGCAAGGCAGGTTCTTAACCACTGCACCACCAGGGAAGTCCTGTAGCAGAATATATTCTGAGAGCTGCTGATCACAGGAAGATGTGAGTGCTACGAATGATGGGGAGAAAAGCTTGGCTTTTATTCAGTTCTTAGGCTGCTGTTGCTTGCGTCACACACACCGTGTGTCCTTGCCAGGCTGCCTAGTTTCAGGGATCCCTGCAGCTGTGCCCCCAGCCCCAGTGGCTGGAGGATGCTGCAAGGGGTGCTTGAACAAGGCTCAGGACTGGGGCCGACTCCCCAACTGCTGGGCCCATGCAGCAGTGCTCCCACAAAGTACTTGGAGGCGGGCAGGTACACTGGGGGGCGCTGCACTCAGGATTCCCTGGCTGGGTTTACTGGAGTCCAGACAGGAGAGGTGGGGGGGAGCATATCTCAGTGTTGCTCAGGTGAGACTGAGGACATAACCAGAATCCAGGGAGAGGAAGAGATGGAGGAGGGGAATCCTTGTGCCATCCAGTTCAGATCGGAGTCAGCTGTGGATGTGTCAGGCACAGGGGGTCCACCTGGCAGCCACGGCGGGTATTGGGAGCCCACCCGGGTTTTCACGGAAAGAGGCACTGCAGGAACTTCCCTGGCGGTTCAGTGCATAGGATTCTGGGCTTTCACTGCTGAGGGCCTGGCTTTGATCCCTAGTCAAGGAACTAAGATCCCACAAGCTGCAGGGTGCAGCCTCCCCACCCCACTCCTCCCCAAAAAAAGCCACCGCAGCATGCAGGCCACAGGGGGCTGGGCCGTGTCCCATCAGAGAGCCTGTCTGACCAGGCAGCACAGCGCGGTGACAGCCAGTGCAGACCACACGGTGCAGACAGGTACGCAGGTCAGAAAGAAACAGGGCAGTCCGAGTGGCCGGGCCCCACAGAAGGGAGGACAGAATGCTGACAGCGGCTGCCATTTGTCA
Organism: Bos grunniens; assembly: GCF_055505025.1. NCBI lineage: Eukaryota > Metazoa > Chordata > Mammalia > Artiodactyla > Bovidae > Bos > Bos grunniens. Next base: position 14,544,752 of record NC_141171.1, read on the forward strand.
AGGTGTCTCTCAGTGCCTGGCACTGTGTCTCATGTCCCTGTGACCGGCTGGCAAATGACCGATGGTCGAGGCTCAGAGGCACAGGGACACAGGCCAGGCAGGGGTCACGGGAACAGCTGTGGAAGCAGCCAAGCAGATCAGATGCCAGGACACGAGTTACTGCCGTGACCTGTAGTGAGATGGAGGAGTGGGGTGACAGGTGTGCTGTCATAGCGTCCTGGACGGACGGACGGATGACAGTGACAGGTTAGACCGGAGCTGGAGATCCGTGGGCCAAGGTGAAGTTCCCACCAGCTCAGCGACAGGCAGATGGTCTGGCTGGGTATGTGGGTCTCTGAGCACCAAGTGGATTAATCAGCAGCGTCCATGTGGCCCTCAGAAAGGTGCCAGGTGTGTCACAGCCTCGTTTAGGTCAGACGGGAGCCATGGATGGAAGTGTCACCGTGGTGTTGCCCTCTGCTGGGAGCCCTTTCCCTCAGTCCTCTTCCTTCCCTCCCATCAGCCCGGTCTCCCTGTCCCCCCAGGGAGAATCGGTATGTAGTTTGGGCTGCACAGAGGGTGAATCTGGCGTGCTGCCAGCTCACCCCGTCAGGGCAGCTGGGAGAAGAGCTGTGTCAGCTGCCCCCGGGGTGCAGTCTGCCACCTGTCCCTTGCTGAGTCCCAGCCAGGCCGCCTCCAGGGTTCTTCATGACACCCCAGGAAGTGGCCCTGGCCTTCCTCACACTTTGGTCAGACGGGACAGCCGAGCCCTTGCTCTGAGGGCTCAGCCGTCCCCTGTAGCAGAGCTGGGCTAGTGCTGTGGCCTCCTGCCTTTGTCCTAGAAGCCTCTAGAAAATTTTCCTACCACTGCCCTGGGGCGTCCCAGTGTCCCTTTTGATTTTTATTTTCTTGGCTGCACTGCTGTGGGATCTTAATTCCCAACCAGGGGTCAAACCTGTGCCCCTTCTGTTGGAAGCCCTGAGCCTTAACCACGGGACCACAGTGAAGTCCCCCAGTCTCCTTTGTAACGTCTGTCCTGTCTTCTGCTGCCCTCCCCAGCAGAACCTGGAGGTAGACTTTCTCTCAGTGTGTGGGGGTAGGAAGAGGCCATGCCTTGTTCGTTATGAGTTCCTGTGTGTGTGTGGGGAGGGGGCAGTTACAGAGAAAGCAGTGTAGGACTGGGGTAGGAGACCAGCTGCTCTTGAGGTGACCACAGGGTCATGGGGTGCGTGCCTGTCATGGGTGTGTATGGCTCCGGCTGTGGTTGTGCATGCATGCTCATGCACACTCAATTGGCAGGGGTTGCAGGCTCCTTTCTGAGTGAAGTGCTGCCCTGCCCGGAACCCTCCGCCCGCCCTGCCCTGACTGGGAGGCCTCCCTTCGTGTCCCTCTTGCAGGCTACATCCAGAAGATTAAGTCTGGAGAGGAGGACTTTGAATCTCTGGCCTCACAGTTCAGCGACTGCAGCTCCGCCAAGGCCAGGGGAGACCTGGGTGCCTTCAGCAGAGGTGCGCAAAGAATGGGCACCCCTGAACCCCAGCAAGACCCTCTGACCCACTGGTGCCTGCACCCCACCTAGAGGGATGGCCCGTGTCGCACTGTCCTCTAGGGTCCACCAGGTGGCAGCAGAGTCCCTTCCTCAGGCTGCAGAGTCTTCTCCCCAGTGGTGGCATCTCTCTTGGGGTGGGGCGTCCATCTGTGTGTCTCTCTGCTCAGTTGTCCCCATCACAGGCCCACAAAGGTGGGTGCTTGCTGCCATTTCCCTCTCCTTCTGTTGAGGTGCAAAGCTGGGGCCCCTAAGAATCCCAGAGCATGTCCCCCAGAATCCTCTGCCCACCCTCCTGGGTGGAGAAACCAAGAGTGAGGGGAGGAGGGGGTCAAGATCAGCAACCCCGCCAAGTTCAGGCCTCTCAACCTGGGGCTGTGGGAAGGGAGGAGCAGAGGGAACCAGGCTGCCGCCTCCTCCCCCCTCCATCCTGGGGTCTCTAGAGCATCAAGGAAGGGCCCAGAATAGGCTGAGGGGTGTTGGGGAGCCAGCAAGGGGCTGTGGGCAACCCAAGGAGGCAGGCGAGACAGTGTGGCAGGGCCCAGGAACTGGGCCCAGGGAGACCAGTTCATCATTAAAACTCCTCTCTCGGTGCACAGTGGAGACAGCCACTCTGCCCTCATTCGTCATGCTGTCCTCAGGCTTCCCGGGGCCTCCCTAATAGCCTTGCTACCCCCAGCTGCGCCCAGCTCAGGCACCATGACAGGGCCGTAAAGTGCATGACGGATGAGTCCGAATGAGGGCCCTGGGGGCGCAGTGGGAGCCCCGTCTGCCCAGGACTGCCTGCAGGTCTGGACCCCACCCACCATCTCTCCTGCTTCCTCCCCCAGGTCAGATGCAGAAGCCATTTGAAGACGCCTCCTTCGCTCTGCGGACAGGGGAGATGAGCGGGCCCGTGTTCACGGATTCGGGCATCCACATCATCCTTCGCACGGAGTGAGGGGTGTGGATGGCCCAGGCCTGGCCCCCCGGGGGCAGACGGGTGGGACGGGGTGGCTGGGCCCGCAGACTCCGCTCCCTGCTGCCGGCCAACCAGTGGGGACCCCTCCCTTCTCCTGTCACACAGTATTTATTGATCCCAGAATGGCTGGGAGGGGGCCCTTCACCACCGGGTGCTCCCTGTCCGCTCCCATTGGGGCTATCCCTGCTAGACCCCCCTCCCCTTTAGGAATCGACTTCAGAAGGGCACAGGGTGGAGAGGCTCCCTGGGCTCCCAGGGCCAGGGTTGGGAGTAACCTGTCCCAAAGAAAAGGCCTAGTTAGCTGAGCTGCCCCTGTGCCGCCCCAGGTCCAGGATGGGGGCAGGTGGGCCTTGAGTTGTTGCTGGTTAGGCCGTGTTCCTCTGTTCAGTTGTAAAAAGCAGACGCTCCGTGTGGGGCCCAGGCTGCTGGCTGCTATGGGGCCTCTCTAAGCAGCCATGCAGCGCCTTCCCCACCCTTGATTAAACCTGGAACCACTGCTCTGCTGTCTGGCATTTCATTTCCCATCCCCGGGGCAGCGATCATCTCCCGCCACCTCTGGCGTCAGGTGTCCAGGCCATGTTCCCTCCCTGGGAAGCCACTCCTTTCCCTCAGGGGTGCTTCATAGCAGCAGCAGACTCTCAGGGAAGTGGAACAACAAGGTCCTCAAACTTGGGTGTTCAGGAATGTTCCAGAATGCAAGGGCCCTGACCACACAGCTCTGAGTTCAGCAGGTCAGGTGGAGCAGGAGAATCCTCGGAACCAGAGTGAAGCCCCCATTCACCCTTCGTGCTCTTGGCGCCAGCCCCGCCCCCGCCCCTCCCCCCCGCCCCCCCCCCCCCCCCCCCCCCCCGCCGCTGAACACACACAGCCTGCTTCAGTTGGAACAAAATACTCCCAACACTCTGATGCCCACTTCCCTGTCACCATAAGCATTCTGCCAGGACCCAGGCACCTCTGCAGATGCTAATACCATGGCAACAGGGAGCAGGGGCACTGCCAGATGTCTCTGAGAGCAGGGGTCCTGCCCAGCCTTCTGGTGGCAGGTGGGGGGAGTTCTGTGCTGGAACATGGTAAGGGGAGGGTCATTGAGCAGAAGGAATCCCTGCAGCAGATGTGGGAGGGGGCAGGACTCTTCAGGTGGAGGCCAGGGGCGTGGCCCACCTGTTCTGCATGACTCCTCACAGATGCCCCTGGATCCAGGCCAGGCAAGGAGGCTCAGAGGTCAGTCAGGGGGTTCATGGGTGTGTTGGAAAAGGGGTTATGTCCATTCTGCACCCCACACACACCCTTAATGGGGACCAGCCTGGATCTTGGGAGTGATGGGCTAGCAGGGATTGGGAATCCAATAAAATAAGCCCTGCCTGGCCTGACGCCGAGGAAGAGCACCCCCTACCCCCAGGGCTGAGTCTCTTACCACAGGCCTGAGTTGCTCATAGTCACCTGGGCCGACTCCCATCTGGCCGGTTTCTGGAGCAATTGCTTTCTGCCTGCTAGCACACTTGTCATTAGGAAGGTTTAATGAGCCTCCTCTCAGCTCTGGCTGCTTGGCTGCCCCTCCAGACAGACCCTTCTACCACCGTCTGTGGGGGCCACGAAGCAGGCAGAGGCCCCACTGTCGTTCTCTAGGGCTGGGGGAGACATCGCCCCCCGCTCCTGGTCCAGTGGAGCCTCTGGGAAGGATTGGAAATGAGTACTTGGGGGCAGAAAGGTTTGCAGGGTCCTCCTCCAAAGTACCACCTGAGAAGTGGGCCTGTGCCCCTTTCTTAACACCAAACGCCCAAGGAAAGTCTCCCTGAGCTCCCAGGCATCTAAGATACTGTTGGGGAAGGGAGAGGGTAGGGGTGCATTTTCCTGGGTAGGGGCTGGTAGGGAATTTTTTTTTTTTTTTTGCCTTGCCACCTGGCTTATGGGGTCTTAGTTTCCTGACCAGGGATGGAACATGTGCCCCCTGTTGTCCTTAGGTGTGTGTCTGTCCTGGCGGTCCCCACCTGCCTCCATGGACCTCCCTCTTCCTTTGTCTAGCAGCAGCCAAATCCCAAACACATAAAGTTGCTCTTAGATAAACATGCCCTGGAGCCCTCTCAGCATCCATAATTCAAAAGCTGTGGCTTCTGTCACCTGCTCCACACTCCCACCCACCCGCTCCTGCCCAGAATCCAGGCCCTGGATCCCAAGCCCTCAGGATGATGAGAATATAGTCTACGCCACTGGTCTGGCACCTCCCTGCTCAAACTACCTTAGGGGCAGTGTGGTCACTTCAGTTCATGGTGACGTGGGTACTGCCACTGGCTGGTCTGCAGAGCTTCCCCCGTGAAGCCAGTCACGTCCATCATAGGGGAAGTTGGGATCAGCAGGCAACCTTGGACACAGGCGGATGACATGTGACCCAGGCCAGGGTCAAGGGACGGGGGGTTATTTCTCCTGCCCATATTTTGTTGTTCAGTCGCTCAGTTGTGTCCAACTCTTGGCGACCCCATGGACCACAGCACGCCAGGCTTCTCTGTCCTCCACTGTCTCCTGGAGTTTGCTCAAACTCATGTCCACCCATCTCATCCTCTGTTGCCCCCTTTTCCTCTTGCTCTCCATCTTTCCCAGCATCAAGGTCTTTTCCAGTGAGCTGGCTCTTCACATCAGATGGCCAAAGTACTGGAGCTTCAGCTTCAGCATCAGTCCCTCCAATGAATATTCAGGGTTGTTGGAACAAAAGCCACCAATGCAAAAGTATTGGAGGGCGGGGCCTGCCCCTGTGTTGTGTGTATGAGAGAAGGCACCATTCTAATGCCAGGGACCTGTGGGCATCGATGCCCAATATGATGGGAGGGATGGGGTACAGATGTTCTAAGGTGAGTGTTTTTGGTGTGTGTGTGTGTATGTGTGTGTGTGTGTTTTAAGCAGGTACAGAGCAAAGTGCTTATCCAGGAATTGATTCTTTTCATGTCAAACTTGCTAATTTAAATGGAAATTAATTGCTTTTCTTGACGATTTCTTTAAAAATTGGTTTTAAATGCATGCATCAGGCAGTCACATTTATTATTCATTGGTTTCACTGGCAATACAGCCCCAGTGTCCGCGTTCCGGGAGATGCCAGCACAGAGCAGAGATGATTTAATCAAGAGGCCATTAATTAGAGATGGGGAGACAGGGAGGGAGGGTTCCTCCCACAGGAGCAGGTTTGGCCACCTCTGTGGCCTCAGCAGGGGGCGGTGGGGTTGGAGGGAAGGGGAGCCTGGGTGGGTGGGGCTGTTTGCATGATGTTTCTGCTAGAGATTTCAGTGGGGTGGGGGCCATGCGTTGGGGCAAAGGTGGGAGTACGGGGTGCACAATCTTTGTTCCTGGCCACAGCTCCAGAGGTGACTGTCCTTCCCCCTCACCTTGCTGTCTGTCGCCCAGGCCACCAAGGATCTGGCTAAAATAAAGCCTTCATTGTGTCCTTCCCATTCTGTGACCCCCTTCCACCCCACCTCAGTCACATTAACAAGGCTTCTGAGGACCTCGACTCTGCTGACTTCTTCAATTTCTTCCCGACTTGTTCAACACACCCTTCCTGTCTCTGAGACTTGCTCGCTTTGCCCATTTCTTTCCCTCCAGGAGCCCCGATCTCCACGTCAGTCCCCGTTGAGGACTATCCCTGCCCAAGCCAGGGCATCAGGTGTGGGTGTGTCCAGTGGAAGACCCCCCCCCCCCCGCCGCCGCACTTTCAGACTGTTGCTACCTTTTTGTTACTAGCGCACTCAAAACTGGTGCAAGTTACACAAAATGGCTTTGAAATTACAAAGCCAAAACAAGAAAAAGGGAAAATTCTGCTGTGTCCCACTCTCTCTCGGTGGTGTTGGTGTTCAGTCACTCAGTCATGTCTGACTCTGCAGCCCCGTGGACTGCAGCATGCCAGGCTGCCCTGTCCTCCACTATCTCCTGGAGTTTGCTCAAACTCATGTCCATCGAGTCGGTGATGCCACCTAACCATCTCATCCCCTGCTCCGCCCCTTTCTCCTTTTGCCTTCAATCCTTCCCAGCACCAGGTTCTTTTCCAATGAGTCGGTCTTCGGAGCTTCTGCTTCAGCAACAGTCCTTCCAATGAATATTCAGGGTTGATTTCCTTTAGGATTATCTGGTTTGATATTCTCTTTTGGCCACACCACGAGGCATGAGAGATCCTAGTTCCCCGACCAGATGACCAGGGATCGAACCCACAGCCCCTGCAGTGGAAAGAGTGGAGTTTTAACCACTGGACCACCAGGGAAGTTCCATCATACCTATATTCTTAAAAGCAGCCAAACTGTTAAAAAAAAAATGTTAAAAGTTGCCAGATGGTCACCAGTGATGCACCAGTGTGATCAGTGAGTGAAAGAAAAAAAAAAAAACTGGCAATGGGGTTTCCCTGGCAATCCAGTGATTAAGACTTTACCTTCCAGTTCAGGAGGGCAGGTTTGATCCCTGGTCGGGTCGGGCAGCTAAGATCTCACATACCTCCTGGCCAAAACCCAAAAACAGAGAAGCAACACTTGTAACAAATTCAATAAAGACTTTAAAAATGGTCCACATCAAAAAATGTCTTAAAAAAACACTGACAATATTCACTTGAGGCCAGTCTTCAGTGTCATGATAGAATTTGCGGTTGTTTGGATCCTGGTGTTTGGGTCAACTGAAACAGCTTTGGATTGGGTCTCCTCGCCTGGCTTCCCAAAGGGCTCACCCTACCATGATCCCTGCCCTCATCCCTCCCACCCCACCCTCTACCCCCAACCCCCCTTCACCCCCACCCTCAGGCTGGGCTTGTGCGTGCACGCATGCCAAGTCCCTTCAGTCATGTCCAACTCTTTTCGACTCTGTGCACTGTAGCACCCGCCAGGCTCCTCTGTCCATGGGATTCTCTAGGCAAGACTATTGGAGTGAGTTGCCATGCCCTCCTCCAGGGGATCTTCCAGACCCAGGGATCAAACTTGCCATCTCTTAAGTCCCCTGCCTTGGCAGGCAGGTTCTTTACCACTAGCATCACCTAGGAAGCCCCGGACTTGTGCTTACCTGCCCCTATTCACAAAGCTCGTGTCCTCAGACAAGGGAACCCAGCTGGGATGGGCCTCCAGGCTCACCCTCCACCTCGCCTCCTCTGCCTCTTCTAGACACACAGAGCAATTAAAGCATCAAATGTCAAAGATCCCGTTTATTCCGGCAACCCGGAAAGAAAAAGTGTAAATTAAAAAAAGAAACAGATCCATGCACTCAACTCCTTGGGTTGGGAGGAAGGGATGTGGGGAGAGGAGAAGAGGGTCTGGGTGGGATGCAAAAAGGGAAGGGAAGGAGGGAAGAGAGAGAGAGACAGATAAGCAGAGAGAGAGAAAGAGACCTGGAGAGTCAGATCAAATGAAAGAGAGGCATCAGGAAAAAAAAAGATGTATCAAAATCAGATCATAAAGAAGAGACAATACAGAGAAAACGCACCAATAGAAATACAGAGGCACAGAATGAAAGCTGGGCGCAAAGGTGGAGAGAGAAAAAACAGTACTGGGAGGAAGAGAGGGAGGGAAAGAGAGGGCAGGACAGAGACATAAACTTGAAGGGACACAGCGGAGTGGAAAGGGCCCCCGTGGCCCTCATGTGGCAGCGCAGGCGACGGCAGCCCCTAGGGGTCCCCGGCGGTGCTGATGACATGGAAGAGGGTGACGTTGTAGAGCACCTGGTGGCCGTTGTTCCAGGTGTAGAGGGCCCGCTCCCGGGGGTTGTAATCCAGCATGGAGATGTGGGAATACTGGTTGTGGAAGGGCACGTCCGTGTACTCATAGCTGGACGTGTTGGTGAAGTAGGCGAAGTAGACCTTGGCCCCGGCCAGGTGGGAGTTGGTCACATAGAGCACGCCGCAGATCATGAAGGCCTCACCGGCACTGCGCTTGGGGTAGCCGGTGTCCCACGAGCGCACGACCTCCAGGGTGTGCGGGTCCAGCCGGCTGACCACGATATTGCCCGCATTCTGGTTGGTGGTGTACACGGCCCAGAGCCCGCTCTCGTCCACCATGAAGTCCATGTCCGAGAAGCCACCCCAGGAGTAGGGGAAGGTGTTGTTGTAGCCGGCCCCGGGGAGGCTCCGCTGCACCAGCACGGAGCGAGAGCGGAAGTGGTACTTGACCACCACGTTGCTCTGGTACTTGTTGTAGAACAGGGAGCCGTTGTACACCACGTGGCCGGTGCCGGCCCACGGCTGGGGCAGCAGGTGCTGGATAAAGTTCTGACCCTTGATGAAGTCTCCCAGAGTGCGGAACTCCAGGACGCGCCGGCCCTTGTAATAGCCATCCATGTACCAGACCTGCGAGAGAGCTGTTGGTCACTGCTGGGCCACTGCTGACCAGGGGTCCCAACAGTCACACATCAATCACATAGTCATAGGGGTCAACAGTCACTTAGTGGTCATTACTCAGTCACATGACGTCTGGTGACCCTTCATGACCAGGCAACATCCCGGTGACTGGGGTCACTGGGCCAGTGCCATTGGTCTCAGACACTCGGAGGACAGGGCTTGATCCCCAAGAATCAGGGGAAACTGCAGTCCCTGGAGACTTGCCGGGCCTAGGAATTGACTGGTCACTGGATATGGGACGGTTAGCAGTCATGAGACTGTCCTGGGGTGGCAAGAGGTCACCTGAACCCACTGCTTTGGGTAATCCCAGTAACGATAGGTGACTGCCATGTCACCATCATCCTCTCCGTCAACATCACTCACTGTCCCATGGTAATTAGCAATTACGAGTGCTCTTACTAGTGCTGGTTATTGGGTTAAATATCTTAAAAACTGTAAGGCTGACATTATTATAACCATTTTGAAGATAAGGGAACTCAGGCTCAGCGACATTAAGGAACCTGCCCGAGATTCCCTAGCTAAGAACTGGTGGAAGTGCGATACAAATCCAAGTCTGATTCCCAAACCTAAGCTCTTTTTGTTCGTTTTGCTGGTGGTGGTGGTGGTGGTTTTTTGGTTTCAGCCACGCTGTGTGGCTTGCTGGATCTTAGTTCCCTGACCAGGGATCAAAATTGGGCCCCGGCAGTGAAATCACCAAGTCCTAACCACTGGGCAGCCAGGGAATTCCCCTCAAACCCAGGCTCTTAACCCCTTGGTTAAATCACCATGATGCCTCAGGAGGTCAATGATCACAGTGGAGAAGTGGCTATTATGGACTTCCCAGATGGCTTAGTGGTAAAGAATGCCAATGCAGGAAACACGGATTCGATCCTTGGGTGGGGAAGATCCCCTGGAGAACAAAATGACAACCTACTCCAGTATTCTTGCCTGGAAAATCTCATGGAAAGAGAAGGCTGGTGGGCCACAGTCCATGGGACTGCAAAAGAATCAGACATAACTAATTGAACGATCTATGATGGTGGCTGCCCAGTGACCAATATCTGTCACTAGGATAGTCACTGAGCAGTTAATGGATGGTTCCTGTGGGCCAGAGGTGACAGGCAATTGTGACCATGGGGGTCACTGGAAGTTCAAAGGTCATCAAGTGGTGCTCATAGATCCTAGTCCTTGGGAAGGCACTGGTCACTGGTGGTTATTCTGAGATCAGTGCTCACTGGGAGCTGGTCAGTGGTACTAGAAACCATTAGTCTCTATACAGTCACTGGACGTCAGCTGACTTGCAGATTCACAGAGTTGGAAAGTTCTTGGTCACTTGGTGGTCACTAGACAGACAGTCAGGGGCAGGTCAAGGGCCCTGGAGACCCTAGGACAAGATAATCATTGATGTGGAGTCACTGGGCACCTATGGAGCACCACGGGCTATGTCTCCCTGCCCCCGAGTTCTGACCCCCGGCATGAGCACACTCACCCGGCTGTCCGCGCTGGGGGCCATCGTGTCCGTCATCCAGGAGCCAAAGCGGGACCCCATGGCCCGAATGGTGATGGGGTTACTGACCCCCGTCAGCTTCCCACAGCCTGGGAGGCAGCAACAGGGGGAATGAGGGTGGAGGATGGGAAGAGTCCGAGGGACACAGGGCAAGGCTGAGGGGGTGTGATCAAACTGAAGCGCTGGGACCAGGGGTGAGGGAAGATCCAGAGATCTGGTCCCAAGGTGGAGTTAGCTTGGGGGTGAGGAGGGGTAGGGTCAGGGCCATTTCCCGTTTTGGGGGTCTATTTTTGGCCTTGGGTAGGAAAGTCAAGGATCAACGTTTGGAAGTTAGAGGTCAAAACCGTGCTCTGAACACGCAGAGGGTATTGGGGTTGGAGGTGGAGGTCAGGGGTCAAGGTCAAACATCAAGGCATACCCAGCTTTTGGGCGCAGGCATGGAGCCGGGCCTCCAGGGCCATCACCCGCTGCTGCAGGTCCTCGTAGCCGTAGGCGCCCATCTCTTCCTGGATGGTGGCAAGGCTGCCGGACAGATTCCTCACCTCCTCTCGCAGGCGCACGATGGTCCGTGTGTCCGCCTTGTACTGCTCCAGGACCGAGCTCAGCGGCAACAGCTCTGTCATCCTGTCCTTCAGCTCCTGCCCCCAAGAGGGAACCTGTGCTGATCCCGACCCCTAACCAGTGACCCAGACCTGGCTCCAACCTTCAACCCACAACTTCACTCATTTGGGGGGGGTATTATTTTTATGGGAGTATAATCACTTTACCATGTAGTGTTGGTGTCTGCTGTACAACAAAGTGAATCAGTCAAATGTATACACATATCCCCTCCCTCTTGAGCCTCCCTCCCACCCAACCCCAATTGCTGTTGTTCAGTTGCTCAGTCATGTCCTACTCTCTGCAACCCCATGGACTGCAGCATGCCAGGCTTCCCTGTCCTTCACTATCTCCTGGAGTTTGCTCATGTCCACATAGTTGGTGCCAGCAATCCCACCCCTTATCTTTGATGCACACCTGACTCTTGACATTCAGCCCAATTAGGACCGCAGATCCCAGTCAACCCTCTGTCCTTCCGGGAAGTAATGGGCACCAATCCCAGTTCTTCCTTTGACCTCTGACCTGAACCCTGAAGGACACACCTGGAAGCTCTTGGCCGAGAGGGACCCGTCGGCTGCCCGGAGCCGCGCATCCAGGCTCCGCATGAGGGTCTCCATGCTGCGCACATACTGGAGGTCCCGGTACGTCCGCAACTCAAGAACCTCCATGGACTGGGAGACGTTCTGAACCTAGGAAGCGGGAGGGTTAGGGCGAGCCCAACTCCTGTCCCCATCCCCGGGGATGCCGCAGACAAGACCTGGTGGGGCCAGAGGCTAAACACCCAACCAACCTTCTCCTCCCGACCTTACCAGCAACCTCCCAAAGCACGCCCAATCTATCCATCTGGTCTGGCCACCACCACCTCCCACCTCTCCCTGCCTCCCTGCTCTCCTCGCCTCCACCCTCATTCACAGCAGTCAAGTTTCCACACAGCAGCCAGAGGGAATTTTTCTTTTTTCTTTTCTTTTGTCCATTCTGAGAAGCATGTGGGATCTTAGTTCCCCAGCCAGGGGGCAAATGCATGCCCCCTACAGTGGGAGCGCAGAGTCTTAAACTCTGGACCCTTGGGAAAGTCTGGAGAGGGAGTTTTTCAAAAGGAAGATTGAGTCACCTTCTCCTGCAGACCCTGCGAGCTGTTTCTGCCCCTTGGCCTGCCTCCTCTCCATGTTCATCTACTCCAACGACCAGCCCAACTTCACTCTCATAGGCTCAAAGCTCCTTCCCTTCTCAGGGCCTTTGCTGTTGTTCAGTTGCTAAGTCGTGTCTGAGTCTTTGCGACCCCACGAACTGTAGCACCCCAGGCTCCTCTATCCTCCGACATCTCCCAGAGTTTGCTCAAACTCATGTCCATTGAGTCGGTCATGCCATCCAATCATCTCATCCTCTGTCACCCCCTTCTCCTCCTGCCTTCAATCTTTTCCAGCATCAAGGTCTTTTCCCGTGAGTTGGCTCTTTGCATCAGGTGGCCAAAGTATTAGAGCTTCAGCTTCAGCATCATTTCTTCCAATGAATATTCAGGACTGATTTCCTTTACGATTGACTGTTTTGATCTCCTTGCAGTCCAAGAGACTCTCAAGAGTCTTCTCCAACACCACAGTTCAAAAGCATCAATTCTTCGGCATTCAGCTTTCTTTATAGTCCAACTCTTACATCTGTCCACGACTGCTGGGCCTTTGCACTTGCTGATCCCTCTATCTGGAGCGCTGTTCCTCTCGTCTTCCCACAGCTGGCTCCTCTTCACCCTTCATGTCTTAGCTCCAGCATCACCTCCTCAGAGTGGCCTTCCCCAATCACCCTCCCTCAAGGGGCCACTCACCCTCTCTCCCTTATGTGGTTATTTTTTTCCAGTTGTGAATACTACCTGGAACATTCTTATTCATCTGCCTCCTTCAGGTGGGGTCCTCAGAGGCAGACCCGGTGTTTGGTTTGTCCACAGCTGAATTCTCAATAAATACTAGATGCTCAGTAAATACGAGTAAATGATGGAATGAAACCTCCCTTGCCCTGACCTCTCTGAATCAGCCCGAGGGCTCCCTAGGTTCCACTTCCACCTGGCTAAGGTGAGCTCCTCCCAGTCAAGGTGAACTCAGAGACAATGCTGGATGCTTGTTGAAATACGCAGACATTCCTGAACCATTGTCCATGTGACACTTGGAAGTTCTGAGAAAGCCAACAAACAGCCTGATAGCCATCCTGGACGTCACAAAACATTTTAAGAGTCATTGTCAACAATCAGGGGACACCCCCTGGATGTGTTTAGTGTCTCCTGGTTTACAGTCTATGGGAACTTGAATACAATTTGTATTTTGCTGTTGTGTGAAAATTGTATGAATCTTGCGTGTGTCTGTGTGTGAAAATCATTCAGTCGTGTCTGACTCTTCTGTGACCCCATAGCCAGTAGCTCACCAGGCTCCTAAGTGTATGGGATTCTCCAGGCAAGAATACTGGATATTGCCTTCTTCAGGGGATCTTCCCGATCCAAGGATCAAACCTGGGTCTCCTGCATTGCAGGAGATTCTTTACCATCTGAGCCACCAGGGAATCCCTGTATAAATCTTAATTATGCTAAATTGATTCACAGTGCTTTTCAGGTCTACTATATCCTTCTACTTTTTGTCTATGCATTCTACTTATTTTTGAGACTTTGATATTAAAACTCCAACTAAAAAATTTATCTGCTTAAAAAAATTGTAATATATAGTAGAATTATATGTAACTTCTGTATTTTCCAAGTCTCCTGTAAATGCTTTATCATACTTTCATAACTTTAAAAATAAAAAAGAAAGGAAAAAAAAAACAATCAGGGGACACCACATGGTCATCTTGGACTGTTCTGGTGTCGCAGGCAGACAAGACTTTGGTGCCAACAAGGGTCTCTGTCCTCAGCTTCCTCCTCTACAGGAGGATGGTGGGAGGTAGCTAGTCCCTTTCAACACTGACTTCAGAACTGACTCATAAGCAGTTCATCTGGGTAGTGGCAAAGAACAGCAATCAGCCTGTAAAGGGCACCCAAATATCCTTGGATTGAATTGCTGTTGTTTAATTACTAAGTCGTGTCTGACTCTTTCTGACCCCATGGACTGTAGCCCGCCAGGCTCCTCTGTCCCTGGCATTCTCCAGGCAAGCACACTAGAGTGGGTTGCCATTCCCTTCTCCAGGGAATCTCCCCAAACCAAAGATCGAACTTGCGTCTCCTACATTGGCAAGTGGATTCTTTACCACTGAGCCACCTGGGAAGTGCTTGGATTGAATGGGGACCAGTTTCTATCAGTCACAATCAGAAGGGGAAGGAATCTTCACATGTCTTGGGATGGAGGGCGAGACCCTTCTTAGCAGCTGAGTCCTGAGGCTGAATACACAGTGTGGTTGGAGCTCACACACCAGAGATGCAGATGCTGCCATTGCAGTTCACCTTCCCTGTGCCCACACAGTGCTCAGCTTCTTCTCCAAAGAAGCAGCAGAGAGATTTTGACTAAAACACCCGCCCGGAGGGCAGCCAGGTTATCCACCAGCTTTGCATAATCATGGCTTAGATCCAGTCCCAGCTGACCTGGTGGGAAGCAGAGGAGAGGGTGGGGAAGTGAGAGATTTTCACAGGGGAACCTGGACGGTGCTTACCTTCTCCATCAGCTGCCGCAGCTCCCGGCTCCGGCCGTCTCGGGAGCAGGTGCTTTGCGCAGGGATCACAGCCGTGCAGATGCATTTTCCGTCGGGGGCCTGGGCTGAGGTGTACAGCTGCCAGCCTTCCTCTGGGCTTTGGAAGAGGGTCTGCGGGGAAGTCAGGGTCAGAGAGCGGGAACCCCAAGAGGGATTCACCCCCTCACCCCCTGGGAGAAAAAGGGGATCCCAGGGAGATGACAGATGCCCTTCCCTGGATGCTTGGGATGTCCCAGACCATGTGCTCTGCGTGCCAGGGGTGTGTGATCTAAATCCTTCCTCAGGGAAAGCCCCATTTTACAGGTGACAAGATTGAGGTACAAGGGGTGAAGGAACACAGCAAGGAACTGTGGGATACAAGCCCTTCCACAAAATGAGAGTTCATTCTCTCACACGTATTTGCACACGTACACACCACTGCCTCCATAACCACCATTAGAACATAGACCAGGGGACTTCCCTGATGGTCCCGTGGTTAAGAATCCACCTTTGCAATGCAGGGACTTCAGGTTCAATCCCTGGTTGGGGAACTAAGATCCCACATGCTGCAGAGCAACTAAGCCTATGTGCCACGACTACAGTCTGTATATCAAAATGGAAAGCAACCAAGACCCGATGCAGCCAAATAAATACCAAAAAAAAAAAACCCTCCACCTATGCCATTCCGGCTTCCGCAACTCCTGCTCCCTAAAAGCCCGAGCAAGGTAATGGCCAAAGGGTGATACAGTCCTCACCAAGACCTTCAAGTCTTTGCCTGGAAGGCATCATTTTCAGACTCCTACACTAAGTTTCAAGTTAGATGATGCCACTTAGATAATTCAATGATCAATTATGGCTGTTTCCCAAACCTGGCTTCTTGGAACCCTGGCAATCTTATCAGGCATGCAAGGAAAAGGGGTGCTCTGTGGTCAAATATGTTTGTGTAATGCTGAGTGAAATGAGTTTTGTTTTTTTTTTTTAATGCAGGACTTATCAGAGCCTTTGAAATACTCATGTGCATCCGGGAACTCAGCCATAATTTCCCAAACTTACTAGAAAATATCTAGTGAGTGCCTACTGTATGCCAGGCATGGGTCTGTGAGAGGGACTAGGAAGAGAGGAGAAATGAAGAAAGTGTATCTATTGCTCCCCACGGATGTGGAGGAGGCAGACTTCAAGTATGGAATCCCACTGATGCTTCCAGAACTATGTGCATGCATGCTAAATGGCTTCAGTCGTATTTGCTCTTTGTCACCCCATGGATTATAGCCTGCCAGGCTCTTTTGTCCATGGGATTTCCCAGTCAAGAAAACAGCAGTGGGTTGCCACACCCTCCTCCAGGGGATCTTCCCAACCCAGGGATCAAACCTTGGACTCCTGAATAGCGGGTGAATTCTGTACCATCTGAGCCACCCCAGAAGCCCTCTAGAACAATATGCTGCAGTGGATGCTACAAATAAAGTGCAGAGCATAACAAGGGGTGTCCCTAGGCTGAGAGTCTCAGAGGAGGTATACCAGGGACGGGCATTTAAGCTGAACTGGAGGAATGAAAGAGCCAGTAGAAGGGGAGAGAGGAAGGGACATTGGGCACACAAATTCTGACCAATGGGACATCCCTGGTGGTCTAGTGGTTAAGATTTTGTGCTTCCATTGCAAGGGCCTCAGGTTCGAACTCTGGTTGGGAACTAAGATGCCACATGCTGCACCACACAGCACAGCCCACCCTCCAATTCTGATCAATATATGGAGGAACTGGAGAAACACTGCTCAAAAAGCATCAAATCCTCACTGGATGGAGCATACATCATGCCGCCTTGAGCTTCCCCAGAACATACTTCCAGCCAGTCACAAGTCCCAATCTTTTTTATTTTAATGACAATGTTCTTGTTGCTTAGTTGCTAAGTCATGTGTGACTCTTGCAACGCCATGGACTGTAGCCCACCAGGCTCCTCTGTCCATGGAATTTTCCAGGCAAGAATACTGGATAGAGTGGCTTGCCATTTCCTTCTCCAGGGGATCTTCCCTATCCAGGGATTGAACCCCCTGTCTCCCACTTTGGCAGGAGGATTCTTTACCACTGAGTCACCTAGGAAGCTTGCAATTTTAGGGGCCCTAAGAAGGTCTTCATGAGAAGGTGTCATTTGAATAAAGACATGAAGGAAGTGAGGGAGAAGCCTTGGTGATATCAAGGGAAAGATGGTCCAAGCCAAGAGAACAGCAAGTGCAAAGGTTCTGAGGCAGGAACATGCCTGGTGTGTTTGGGAAACATGGAGAAGGCTATAGCTAAAACAGAGCGAACAAGGAGAAAAGTGGGAAGGGGACAGATGAGGACAGGGATGGAACAGGACAGCCTGTGCAGTGCTTATGTGCCATGGGGAGGACACTGATTTTTGGTCTGAGGGAAGTGGGAGCCATGGTGGGTTCTGATCACAGGATAGACAGGACCAGACTCAGGTGTTCACAGGCACCCCCTGGCTGCTGGGGCGTGGAACAGACTGGGAGTGTCGATGGTGGGAGACCAGGGCAGATGGGTGGAAACTGAAGAGATGGGAAGAAACTAGAAGATTCCAATCCTATTCATAATGCATCCCTACAGACAGGAAGGAAAGTCTAATAAAACCCCAAGTGTTTTACAGACAAACAAAGCCCCACTACCATGGACTATTTGCACAGCGGCTGCTTATCACACAGCAGAGGCTGTTTCCATGAGCTGTAGCAGAGATAAAAGCCAGACTATGAATTATGAGCAATCCTAGAGATTCCAGCTATTAGCCCACCTATTTTCTCTCCCACTCAATAAAGTCTTTTTTTTTTAAGCTAATTGGAATGTGAGCAAGTGGTATCATTGTACAGATGAGCTTGACTCCTCCACTAATTTATAAGAAAAACAAACGATTCATAAAATGCCAACTGAAACTATTGTAATTAGTCATTCCTTGCACCTTAAAATACGCATTTTGGAGATTGAGGGAACCCCCACTGTACAAGGTGCTGTGAGAAGAATCTTGAAGGGTCCATTGGACAGTCAATCCTAAAGGAAATCAACCCTGAATATTCACTGGAAGGACTGATGCTGAAGCTGAAGCTCCAATACTTTGGCCACCTGATGTGAAGAGCCGGCTCATTGGAAAAGACACTGATGAAAGACTGAGGGCAGGAGGAGAAGGGGGTGACAGAGGATGAGATGGTTGGATGGCATCACTGACTCAACGGACATGTGTTTGAGCAAACTCTGGGAGATGGTGAAGGACAGGGAAGCCAAGCATGCTGCAGTCCATGGGGTCGCAGTGGGTTGCCATTTCCTTCTCCAATGCATGAAAGTGAAAAGTCAAAGTGAAGTCGCTCAGTCGTGTCCGACTCTTAGCAACCTCATGGACTTCAGCCCACCAGGCTCCTCCGTCCACGGGATTTTCCAGGCAAGAGTACTGGAGTGGGGACTATACACACTACCATATACAAAATAGATAATCAACAAGGACCTACTATATAGCACAGGGAACTCTACTCAGTATTCCGCAATAACCTACATCAGAGAAGAATCTGAAAAAGAATAGATTATATGTATACGTGGGGCTTCCCAGGTGGCGCTAATGGTAAAGAATCTGCCTGCCAATGCAGGAGACACAAGAGACAGGGATTTGATCCCTGGATCAGGAAGACCCCCTGGAGTAGGATATGGCACCCCACTCCAGTATTCTTGCCTGGGAAATTCGATGGACAGAGGAGCCTGGCGAGCTACAGTCCATGGAGTCCCAAGGAGTTGGACACGACTGAGTGACTAAGCACGCAGCACACATATGAATCTGTATAAGTGAATCACTTTGCTGTACACCCGAAAGTTACACAACATTGTAAATTAACTATACTCCAATATAAAATAAAAATTTTTTAAAGAAAAGAGTGACCCAGGAATGCCTTCCCCCTTGGATCTGAGAACACAGAACTAGTTTCACCTTTTTTCATGGCAAATATAGTTCTTAACAAACAAAAACAGAATCATGAATGTGAGTTCAAACACCTCCATCTGTGCTCCCCTGGCCCTGGTTCCCAAGCAATTTGGACGGAATCCCCTGAAGATTTTCGTTTATGCAGAGACAAAGCAGCCTGGTTCAACATAATTAACATCCCTTTCTTACATTCTGTAGCGTGTCCTTTGAAGCAAACAAGCCGTCTTCTCTCAACATATGAAATATTGAATTGTAAAAGAGAAGCAAGATTTAAGTGGCACGGAGAGAAGGCTTTCATGGCTTGCCTAAAGTAATTGTCTGCGTTGGACGTACCTTGCTGGGGTATTCTCTGCAGCAGCTCAATTAAATGCCTGGGGTTTGGCTGCCAAATCTCTGCATGGCAGAGATTCTGAGTTTCACCCGTGGGGTTCCAGTTCAAAAACACAGTCAAGTCCAGGTCCCGGGAAATTGCTAAAACATCCTGGAAGGCTCAGCGTCTGAGTGTCTAAATACCAGTTCCCCAGACTGGGTTGGGGTTGGAACCAAAGCTACAAATTCTTGGAGGTCATAGTCCTAGGAATAGAGAACACCTATAACTAACAGAAGGGGCTTCCCAGGAGGCACTAGTGATAAAGAACCCGCCTACCAGTGCAGGAGACTTAAGAGACGAGGGTTCAATCCCTGGGTCAGGAAGATCCTCTGGAGTAGGTAGTGGCAACCCACTCCAGTATTCTTGCCTGCAAAATTCCATGGACGGGGCGCCTGGCAGGCTACAGTCCATGGGGCTGCAAAGAGTCAGACACGACTGAGCACATCACTAACAGAAATGTTTGTATCAGCAGGTGTGAGAGCCCTCCTGGTACAGACACTTCTGGTCTGGTAGCCCATCTCACCTCTAACGTAGCAAACGTACTGGAGGAAGCCAGCCACTCTGTCGGTTGAGCGATTGGTTCCAAGCTTAATATTCTTGCTAATGGGCTCTAAGAGCATAAGCCAGGCATTCAACTAGCTCTTCCTCAAATTGTCTTTTCTGCCCAGAATTTTTCAAATGCTTTCACCCAAGCTACTACCCCAATTAAACAGCAGTCTTGGTAACCAGTCCAGGACTGAGTAAGGACGAGACACGCAGGGAAAGTTTTTCTAGCTGTCGGGTCCAGGATCATCAGCTCAGCCTACAGCTCCATCACCTACGTCTTGGTTCAGAAAACAATTCCTGGTTCTTTTGGGAGCAGAGAGATTGCCACAGAATCCTGGGGGGAGGGGCCGCCAACCATTAAGTGCTGGCTATCAGGGGTTCAGCCAACAGGAACAGAGCAAGCGGCTGCCTCTTAATGAGTCAAAGATATTATTGCGTGGAGGCTGTATAATTTAATCAGGAAGCAGAAGTGTCTTGGGGCTCATATATTTATTTGTTCCCCGCCTTGTTCCGGAGAGGACCGCAAGTGGTTTACAAGGATATGTAAAATAATGCACGAGAGCTCCAATTAAAGAGGAGAGCAGGAATTAGATATTTCTGGAGGGCAGGCTGTCAATCCAGAGCCAAAGCCTTCAGGCTTCTGCATTTTGTATTTAACCCAGTCAATCCCACTCTAAGAATGTAGCCCAGGGAAATGGTGTGGACGAGCACTCACTCGATGGCTATAAGAATGCTCATTAAAATGCTGTCTAAAATTGGACAAGTGGAATTTTTTCCCCTCTCTGGCCTTTTGCCAATAGGGAGGCTGATTTAAAAACTCTACAGCGGAACTTCCCTGGTGATCCAGTGGTTAAGAATCCCACTGCCAATGCAGGGGACACTGGCTCGATCCCTGGTCTGGGAAGATTCCACATGCTGTGGGGCAATTAAGTCCATGTGCTGCAGTTACCGAAGCCCTCATGCCTAGAGCCTGTGTTCTGCAACGAGAGATGCCACCATAATGAGAAGCCCGAGCGCTGCAGCTAGAGGGTAGCCCCCACTCGCCACAGCTAGAGGAGGCCCATATGCAGCAACGAAGACCCAGTGCACCAAAAGTAAATGAAATAAACTAAAAACTCTACAGGGAGGAATACTGTGTGTGTGTGTGTTAGTTGCTCAGTTGTGTCCGACTCTTTGCGACCCCATGAACTATAGCCCACCAGGCTCCTCTGTCTATGAAATTTTTCAGGCAAGAGTGCTAGAGTGGGTAGCCATTGCCTTCTCCAGGGATCTTTCCAACCCAGGGGTGAAACCTGGGTCTCCTGCATTGCAGGAAGATTCTTTTACCACTTGAGCCACCAGGGAAGCCCAGGGGAAACACTATGCACCCATTAAAATTGAGAACAAGCAGGGATTTTTATTGCCATCTTTAAACGTATCTTGAAGCAAAAGTTCTCTACAATAAACACGGACTGTTCTCGTGAAGATTTTTTTTTCAGTCCCTTAAAGTTTTGTCTTTGCAAGGGAGAAAGGGAAGAAAGAGAAAAAGTAGAGACGCTAGAGCTCAAAGGAAAGCTAAGAAAAACCCAGCCCTTAAAAACCTGAACAACCAGCATATGGTCGGGCCATAAATTTGGCTCCCAGCTCCTTAGCAGCCAACTCAAAAAAGGGAAAGCTGGTCATTTATGCGGCTCCCAATGTCCTGAAACAAAAGCATGCCAGATGCTCAGGAGAAAACTTAACTATTTTTAGTACCAAGAACAGGCAAGGCTCTCTCCCACGGTCCTCCCCAAAAAAGGAGCCCATGTGATGTCACCAGGATCTTTCCAGACAACATCCTTACGGTAGAAATGAGTCGTTTTCTCTGGACGTTCCTTCTCCCTACTCAGATGTTGGAAAGGTCAGATGGTCCGAGAGTCAGACTGCCGGGTTTATGTACTGGCTTGGCCCCTCCCCTGTGGTGTGAGTGGGATCACCTCTATAAGTCTCCATATTCTCATCTGTAAAATGGACATGATACCTGTACCTACCTCACAGAGTTGCCAGGAAGCTTGAATGAGTAAGACTACATGTGTGAGCAAGGAGAAGAGTCATCAGCATGTATTGACAGTAATGCTACAGAAGGGTTTGCTTTTGCTATTATTATAATCCTTGTGACACTCTAATGCCAATTTGGTGACTTCCTAAAGTCAAAATCGTTTGAGTTTGATGCAGGTATGAAGCTGAGATGATTGGGAAGAATTGGTGCTGGGACTTCCATGGTGGCCCAGTGATTAAGATTTTGCCTTCCAAAGCAGGGGGTGCAGGTTCTATTCCTGGTCGTTGAGCTAAGATCCTACATGTCACTCGGCCCAAACAACAAACAAACAAACATAAAACAGAAGCAATATTGTAACAAATTCAATAAAGACTTTTTCAAAATGGCCCACTTTTTAAAAATCTAAAAAAAAAGCAGGGGGACTTCTCTGGTGGTACAGTGGATAGGAATCTACCTGCCGATGCAGGGGACAAAGGTTCAATCCCTGGTGCAGGAAGATCCCACGTGACTAGGAGCAACTAAGCCCGTGCACCACAACTACTGAGCCTGCATGTTGCCACTACTGAAGCTGGAGCGCCTAGAGCCCGTGTGCCACAGTAAGAGAAGCTACCACAATGGAAGCCTGAGCATCTCAACTAGAGGGTAGCCCCTGCTCACCACAACTAGAGGAAGCCCTCTTACAGCAACAAAGACCCAGTGCAGCCAAAAAAAAAAAAAGAGTCACTGAAAGTCCATTTGATTTGGGACTGAGAATGCAAGATGAGGAAGACTCACAGACAGCCGGATGGCAGAGAGATAAAGAAAGAGAGCATCAAGTCCTGCCAAAGAGGGACAGAGATGCTGCTCCATCTTACTTGCCATGTGACTTGGCTGGCTTCTGGTTCCAGACCATCTCCTTGACATAATTTGGTGCAAAGGAGTCCTGCTTCAGAGTAACAGGCAATCAACAAGGCTCACACGACCCTGTTCTCTGTGGCCCATCTTCTGGCCAGTGGTCCCCAACCTTTTTGGTTTCGTGGAAGACAGTTTTTCCATGGACCAGGCAGGGTGGGAAGGATGGTTTCAGGATGATTCAAATGCACTTCACTTACTATGCACTTTATTTCTATCATTACATCAGCTCCATCTCAGATCATCAGGCATTAGATCTCCGAGGTTGGGGACCCTTGCCAGTCATCTTACTCTTCCTGGAACACATCACACTTTTTCCCCACAACCCGTCCACTGGCTGGACCCTCTGTATGCCTTGCCCGAGTCATACAGCAAATTCCTACTGGCTATCATGTTATATATGGTAATGTAAGTTTCCATGTTACTCTTTCCATACAATCTGCTTCAAACCGGAGGTCTGTAACAACCTAGAGGGGTGGGATGGGGAGGGAGGTGGGAGGGAGTTTCAAGAGGGAGGGAATCATGCCCTATGGCTGATTCATGTTGATATTTGGCAGAAACCAACACAATTCTGCAAGCCAATTACCCTTCAATTAAAAAATAAATTTAATTTTTTTTTTAAAAAAGAACTCTTGCCGGGGAGATCCCTGGCACTCCAGTGGTTAGGACTCTGAGCTTTCACTGCAGGAGGTATGGGTTGGACCACTGGTCAGGGAACTTAGAACCCACATGACATGCAGCATGGCCAAGAAATTGAAAAAGAAAAAAACGATTTTTAACCTTGCCCTATCTCATGGCTAGGCTAACCCTTCCCCATTAGGGCTCAGGCATAAATGTCTCTTCCAAAAGCAGCCTCCACTGTCCCTTCCCCATCCTAGCCAACTCTCAGGCATCCTGTGCCTTTTTTTCCCCTATACTTCTATTTCTTCTTAGTGTATGTCAAGCACTGTTCTAAGCACTCTGCATGCTTTAACTGATGGAGTTCTCACCACGGCACTTAGACAGGACTGTCATTATTCGCCTTTGATGAGTTGAGATTCTAACACGACCATTTGTCTCCACGGTCCTCATCACCACACTGCAGCTCCCCTGTCCTCCTTCAAGCCCTGATCACAATGGCCACTGGGGGGACTTCCCTCATGGTCCAGAGGTTAAGAATCCATCTTGCAATGCGGGGAACTTGGTTTTGATCCCTGGTTAGGGAACTAAGATCCCACATACCACAGGGCAACTAAGACTCAATGAGGCCAAACAAATAAATATGGGGGCGGGGGAAGAAAAACAAAGGAATTAAGGGCTTCCCTGGTGGCTCAGTGGCAAAGAATCCACCTGCTAATGCGGGAAACAGATTCCATCCCTGATTAGGGATCTTATCCCACATGCCACGGAGCAACTAAACTCCTGCGCCACAACTACTGAGCCTGTGCTCTAGAGTCAAGGAGCTGCTACTACTGAAGCCTTCGAGCCCTTATGCTCCGCAACAAGAGAAGTCACTGCAGTGAGAAGCTGCAACTAGAGCTTACCCAAGCAGCAATGAAGACCCAGCACAGCAAAAAAATAAATAAATAAAATCATATCCTTTCAAAATAAAATAATAATAACAATTTTAAAAAATGGCCATTGGGACCTCTTGGGTGTGACCACTGGCTCAAAGCCTACCTCTGTTCTCAGACAGAAAATATCATGGAGATAGGGAGCTCTGTCTGCTTTGGTCACTGCTGAATCCCCCGGCCCTGCCATGATCAATACTGAGTAACTAGACGCTGATGGGCTGGTGAGTCAGAGAGCAAACGTCCTCACAGACCCACCATGCATTTCCCCTCCGCCACCAAATGGGTTTCCATCTCTTCCAGGGAGGGACTGGCTGAGATCAAACGGTAGATCGGCTGAGGCAGTCACGGAGGCGGCCGCGGCTCCCCTCTGACTCTGGGGATGGCGCAGGGCCATGATGAATGATCAGGGACATGCTTGTCTGCCTCGTCTCAGCCGTGACGGGTCCTGAGTCCCTCTGGAGGGCTTGAGATAATAGCAGGCTGCCCCTGTCAAACCTAGCGGTATTGGGCAAATCCCCCCTGAGTGATAAGCTTGACAGGCTTTAAAGAAGACATCAGCTCACCCGTGCTGAGATGGAGAACCAGGATCTCCCTCAGTCTGAGCAGCTGGGGCCTGGCTGGTGAGAGCCTGCAGCCAAGGGAAGGGCTGGGATGGCATGTGGGGAGGGGGGCAGCTATAAATCCATTCATTCATTCACTTTTTTTTTTTTGCCGTACCACTTAGCTTTCAGGATCTTAGTTCCCCCACCAGGGATGGAATCCTGGCCCTCAACAGTGAAAGTGCCAAGTTTCAACCACTGGACCAGCAGGAATTCCCAATTCATTTATTCTTTTTTGTAAATATAATCTTATTTATTTATTTTTGGCTGTGCTGGGTCTTCATTGCTGTGTGGGCTTTTCTATAGTTGTAGCAAGCAGGGGCTACTCTCTATCTGAGGTGTGCAGGCTGCTCTCTATCTGAGGTGTGCAGGCTGCTCTCTGTCTGAGGTGTGCAGGCTGCTCTTTATCTGAGGTGTGCGGGCTGCTCTCTGTCTGAGGTGTGCAGGCTCCTCATTGTGGCGGCTCCTCTTCTTGCAGAGCACGGGCTCTAGGGCATGCAGGCTTCAGTGGTTGTGGCTCCTAGGATCTAGAGCACAGGCTCAGTCATGGCACACAGAACTTACTTGCTCTGAGGCATGTAGGATCTTCCCAGATCAGGGATCGAACTTGCATCTCCCATACTGGCAGGTGGATTCTTTACCACTGAGCCACCAGGGAAGCCCCTGATTCATTTATTCTTTCATATCCTTCCAATGCAGATTACCCATCTCACCCTGAGAGGCTACTCAGGCTGGCACACACAACCTCTCCCCCTCTTGAAGCCACCCAAGCCATGGCAGAAGACCCCCCAGTGCCCCTTGGGCCCCAGTCCACACACATATTCCTGGATCCTAGGCTCTGCCATTACAGTGCCAATGGGGGCCAAAAATGAATGGAACAGACTTTCTTGGGATGAGAAGAGACACAGGTCTCTGAGTTTGACTGACTGCCCTCCTTGGGGTCCAGGGAAGGTGTGGAGAGGGCTTGCCTTGTGCAAAAATTTACAAACACAGTCCATTCCCTTGGAGTGTGGCCCAGACTGTTGGAATCACCTCGAATCCCCATGGATAGCCCCAAGAGTAGGGTTTATGGGCAGAGCTCTGCATCCAGGCTACCATACAAGGGCCACTCCAGTCCTCATACCAGCTTGCATCGATAGAGGACAAGTTCTTCTCTGTCTCCAACCCTTAAGAACACCCCATTTGAGAAGACCCCTCTGGAAGGAAACAGACTTTCACTTGAGTCTCCTGAGCCTTACCATCTTTCTTTCAGATCCCCAAGCGCCTCCTGAGCTCTTTATCATCCCAGGCCTTTGAACATGCTGCTTACTCCAAAGTCATTCTGGTGTGAGGGCTTGCCCCAGGGCATGTGGAATGGAGACAGAAAATGGGCAGATTCTTGTGTTTTACACAAGTCACAGCCTGTGACTTCCCTGGTGGCCCAGTGGTTGAGATTCTGAGCTTCCACTAGAGGGGGCACAGGTTTGATCCCTGGTCTGGGAACCAAGATCCTGCATGCTGCTCGGCAAAGCCAAAAAATAAAAATAAAAAATAAAGACAGAGTCCACAGGCCTCTGACCACCTCCACGTGGAAATGCCAAGTTAGGTAGTTGGGGTGAGGAAGAGAGAGGGTTTGGCTGGAGATACATATTTGCATCCTCTCAGCAGAGATGGGATGGAAAGAGACATCCCTGGTGGGCTAGCGGTTAAGACTCCAAGCTTTCAATGCAGGGGACACAGGTTCAATCCCTAGTCACGGAACTAAGATCCTGCATGCCAAGCAGCCAAAAAGTAAACAAATAAAACTAAACCAATTGCTTGAATTAAGATCCCTGAAAGCCCTAAAAGAGTTCTGTTTCTCTTACCAGCCTCTAAGATACCTTAGCTGCTCACTAAATACCTGTGCATGAACAGGCGGCTATAGAGTTCATCAGTACAGGCTGCTTCAGCCCCAATTCTGATCCACTCCTTCCTGTGTGACCTTGGGCAAGTAGCTTAACCCCTCTGTGCCTTTCTTCGCCCCTCTGCTTCCTCATCTAAAAGTTGGGATCATAATGGCCAGGCTTCTCAAAATTCTTGTCAAAATGATGAATTAGTACATGTCAAGAGTTAGTCACAGTGTGTGGTACATTGTGAATGTCCAGTCAGTGGGAGTTTTTATATCAGTTCATGGAAAAGACCCTGATGCTGGGCAAGACTGAGGGCAGGAAGAGAAGGGGGCGACAGAGGATGAGATGGTTGGATGGCATCATTGACCTAATGGACATGAGTTTGAGCAAGCTCCGGGAGTTGGTGATCGACAGGGAAGCCTGGCGTGCTGCAGTCCATGGGGTCACAAAGAGTCGGACCTGCCCGAGTGAGCGATTGAAAAACAACAAATTGAAACAGCACTGTTCTAGAACTGTCTTAGGTCCCCTGCTGACTGTTTAACTTTTTATATATTATTTTATTTTATTCAGGCTTCTCAGGTGGCACAAGTGGTAAAGAACCCACCTGCCAGTGCAGGAGATGTAAGAGATATGGGTTCGAACCCTGGGTTGGGAAGATCCCCTGGAGGAGGGAATGGCCACCCACTCCAGTGTTCTTGCCTGGAGAATTCCTTGGACAGAGGAGCCTGGCAGGCTACAGTTCATGGGGTCGCAGAATCGGACACAACTGAAGCGATTTAGCACGCACTCATGCTGTGAGGCATGTGGGCTCTTAGTTCCCCGACCAGAGATCAAACCCTTGCCCTCTGCATTGGAAGAGTGGAGTCTTAACCACTGGATCACCAGGGAAGTCCTTCCTGCTGACTTTTTAAAAATAAACTTTTTATATTGGAAGGATTTTAGATTTACAAAAAAGTTGTAAAGAGAGGGCTTACATACACCCCTCACCCAATTTCCCTTGTTGCTAACCTATTACATATTCATGGACATTTGTCACAACTAAGAAACCAGTTCAGGTGCATCACTCATTAAACTCCAGACTTTACTCAGATGCCTCCAGTTTTTCCAGGGGTACCCTGGTGGCTCAGACAACAAAGAATCTGCCTATGATGCAGGAAACCCAGGTTTGATCCCTGGGTCAGGAAGATCCCCTGGAGAAGGAAGTGGCAACCCACTCCAATATTCTTGCCTGGAGAATCCCATGGACAGAGGAGCCTGGCGAGCTACAGTCCATGGGGTCACAAAGAGTCGGACACGACTGAGCACACACACACCAGTTTTTCCACTCATGTCCATTTTCTGGTCCAGACTCCCGTCCAGGATCCCACACTGCATTTAGTTGTAGCACCCCCTTAATCTCTGGTCTGTCATAGTTTCTCCATCTTTCCTCGATTTTCATGACCTTGGCAGTTTTGACGACTACTGATCAGAGATTCTGTAGCAGATCCCACTGGCTTTGAAGGGGCAGGAACCAGGTTCTAATTTCTCCCTGAGGTTTCCCTGGCTCCCAGCCTGATGCCTAGCACGCAGTAGCTGCTGCACAGACACTTCCTGAATGAATGAACACGTGAATGACAGTCATTTATTTCTTTATCTTCCGCACTCCATGTTCCACAGGCATTCCTGCCAGAGGCTAGATCTAGAAAAGTTCACAGAGAAATAAAAGCTCTTCTCCTTTCAGAAAGGTTCGTTTTTGATCCTTTCTTTGTAGACATCAAGGATTTATTTCTTTAATATTTAGGGGCTTTTGTACCAAAGGGAAGTGACTACGTCTGCATCAGATGTCTCATTTTTAAAGGCATGTGAGAGAGATCTTTCTAGCAAGACGGAGGTTTCTTCCTTGCCAGTGCCATCATTTGATTTCTCTGTTTCTCCCTCCCCAGCTTTCAGGCAGGGGCAGAGTGGAGGGGTGAGGGAACTATGGAATTATCCACATTTTGATGTCCTCTCTGTCACCCGAGGAAGCTTAATTAGAAGAACCTTGCAAAGTTTACCGAGGCTGAAGCAGCCTCAGGACCCGGTGTAAACAGCGGCATGGCTGGTGATGGAGATAAATTGTTATTGTTGTTGTTTAGTCGCTAAATTGTGTCTAACTCTTTTTTGACCCCATGGACTGCAGCCCACCAGCCTCCTCTGTCCATGGATTTCCCAGGCAAGAATTCTGGACTGAGTTGCCATTTCCTTCTCCAGGGGATCTTCCTAAACCAAGGATCGAACCTGTGTCTCCTGCGTTGGCAGGTAGATTCGTTACCACTAAGCCACCTGGGAAACCCAGAAATGAATTAGAAGTTTTATTTCCCATCCCTCTGAATGGCTCAATATTTGCCACAGGGACCAAGAGACCAGCCTTTGGGTATACACAGCGTGCACATTTTTAACATTAGTTAGTCAGAAATGGGAATGCCCTTAAGCCAAGCAGTTGGGAGTCTGGCTGTTTTTTTATTTCTCAGCTCTGGGAGGCCAAGGTGAAGCCAGGGAATGGAAGAAAAATGTACACGTCGAGGTCATCTTGCTCCCCCCAACCAACCCCGCAACCATGGTCCCTGCAGCTGAAAGACACCGAGCCAGGTTTAATCTCTCACCCGAAGTTTGTCAGAAGTAAAAATGAGCCTGGGTGAGCTTTTCCGACACTTCTCCTGACTTACAGGAATTCAATTTCTGGCCTGGGCATAAATTTGCCGCCAACAGTCCCCGCTGTGGGGGATGGGCCCATTGGCTGAGGTTGGATTCCTGAAATCGATGCAGCAGTGCGTGAAAAAGGTCGTCATGGGGGAAATTGATCTTCCGTGGCTGCCTCAGGAATTTCACGCTAGGAGCCAGGGACGCCCTGGCACAAAATGGAGGCATTCGCTATGAGGCTCCTGGGCGAGGGATGAAGGGAGGGAGGCCTTGAAGGCTGGACAGTGCAGTCAGGAGGTGACGATCTGCTGGCTAATAACTCACAGAGACAGCCAAGCATCAGCACTGTCTGCAACTGACTTCTGGAGGCTCCGTGGGCGCCTCTGGGGGTGGCAAGTTAATTTGGGGTCCAAAGCTTTGATCATTTGGTTACACCTTGGATACATATTCCAGGGTTTCAAAGATGGGCATTCAATTCCCCCAGCCAAGGTGAGGCAACAGAGCATGGTCATTTAGGGTGCCAACTCTGCAGCCGGGTTGCCTGAGTTCCACTCAGCTCTGCTGTGTGACCTTGGGCAAATGACTTAACCACTCTGGGCCTCCATTTCCCCACTTGTACTACAGCACTAAGCATAGTACTGATGCAGGACTTCCTTGGTGGTCCAGGGATTAAAAACCTACCTGCCAATGTAGGGGCCACAGGTTCAATCCCTGGTCCAGGAAGGTTTCACATGCCAAGGGGCAATTACTGAGCCCACACTCCGCAACAAGAGAAGTCACCACAACGAGAATCCTGAGCACCGCAACTAGAGAAAGCCGTCAGGCACGAAGATCCAGCACAGCCACAAACAAAACAAATATATGAATCTGTTTGCAGTGAGGGAGGAGGGGGAGAACTGTTCAGCCCATGACCATGTGTGAGCAGGGAAAAGGTCTGGTCAGGAAGATGGTTGAGGGTGGGTCAGCCAGAGTGAGACAGAGAGGCAGAAAAAATCCACCAGCAAGATTCAACTGAGCACATCAGGGGGCTGACTCAGCCCCTGCTTTGGAGTTTTCCAGAGCTTTCAAAGAAATAGATCTCAGAAAAAACAGCCCCAGCCACGAGGCACATCCTCCGCTCAGAAAGGGGAGGAGGCAGTGCTGGCCACCAGGGTCACCGGAGCCCTTTGTTAGGGAGAACGGGCCACTTGAAGGGAAATCGATCCTGGCTAAGCACGAAGCAGCTGCTCCCAGCCAAAGCTGCTACAGAGAGGCCCTTTGCACCCTCTCCTCCGGGGCTGGGACAGGAGCCAGCAGGAGCCCGGGGATTGTTCTGCCAGGTGGCGGGTCTCGGAAGGGCCTTCAATCAGCATGCATTGTGGCCGCTGGCTCCTACGTCCGTCCAAAGTGAAGTTTCAGCATCACCTGCACTCACCAGAGATCCGGCCTCATATGGAATGGTTAACATTATCATCAGCCTTGCCAAGTGCCATCCATGTGCGTGCGTGCATGCTAAGTCGCTTCAGTTGTGTCCACCTCTTTTTTACCCTATGGACTGTAGCCTGCCAGGCTCCTCTGTCCATGGGATTCTCCAGGCAAGAATACTGGAATGGGTGGCCATTTCCTTCCCGATAGCATCTTCCCAACCCAGAGTTGAACCCGAGTCTCTTGCATCTCTTCCATTGGCAGGCAGATTCTTTACCACTAGAGCCACCTGGGAGGCATTATGCATGCACATCTATGCCTGAGGAAATTCCCAGAGTCACCTCTTAGCCACATGACCTTCAGCAAGCAACTTGAACCTCACTGTGCCTCAGTTTCCCATTTTTAAAACAGGGCCAACAGCAGCACCCACCTCTTAGGATTGTAGTGGAGGTGAGTGGCACACAGAGCTTCAAACCATGAGTGATAAGAACTGTGGAAGGAGACTTCCCTGGTGGTCCAGTGGTTAAGAATCTGCATTGCAATGCAGGGAACATGGGTTTGATCCCTGATCTCAGAACTAAGAGCAATTGAGCCCATGCAATTACTGAGCGCACGCATCACAACTAGAGAGTCCGTGTGCTACAATGAAAGATCCTGCAACCCAATGCAGCCAAATTACTTAATTTTAAAAAGGCGTATGTTCTCCTCTAGGAGTTTTATAGTTTCTGGTCTTATGTTTAGATCTTTAATCCATTTTGAGTTTATTTTTGTGTATGGTGTTAGAAAGTGTTCTAGTTTCATTCTTTTACAAGTGGTTGACCAATTTTCCCAGCACCGCTTGTTAAAGAGATTGTCTTTTCTCCATTGTATATTCTTGCCTCCTTTGTCAAAGATAAGGTGTCCATATGTGCATGGATTTATCTCTGGGCTTTCTATTTTGTTCCATTGATCTATATTTCTGTCTTTGTGCCAGTACCATACTGTCTTGATAACTGTGGCTTTGTAGTAGAGCCTGAAGTCAGGTAGGTTGATTCCTCCAGTTCCATTCTTCTTTCTCAAGATCGCTTTGGCTATTCGAGGTTTTTTGTATTTCCATATAAATTGTGAAATTATTTGTTCTAGCTCTGTGAAGAATACTGTTGGTAGCTTGATAGGGATTGCATTGAATCTATAGATTGCTTTGGGTAGTATACTCATTTTCACTATATTGATTCTTCCAATCCATGAACATGGTATATTTCTCCATCTATTAGTGTCCTCTTTGATTTCTTTCACCAGTGTTTTATAGTTTTCTATATATAGGTCTTTAGTTTCTTTAGGTAGATATATTACTAAGTATTTTATTCTTTCTGTTGCAATGGTGAATGGAATTGTTTCCTTAATTTCTCTTTCTGTTTTCTCATTATTAGTGTATAGGAATGCAAGGGATTTCTGTGTGTTGATTTTATATCCTGCAACTTTACTATAGTCATTGATTAGTTCTAGTACTTTTCTGGTGGAGTCTTTAGGGTTTTCTATGTAGAGGATCATGTCATCTGCAAATAGTGAGAGTTTTACTTCTTCTTTTCCAATTTGGATTCCTTTTATTTCTTTTTCTGCTCTGATTGCTGTGGCCAAAACTTCCAAAACTATGTTGAATAGTAATGGTGAAAGTGGGCACCCTTGTCTTGTTCCTGACTTTAGAGGAAATGCTTTCAATTTTTCACCATTGAGGATAATGTTTGCTGTGGGTTTGTCATATATAGCTTTTATTATGTTGAGGTATGTTCCTTCTATTCCTGCTTTCTGGAGAGTTTTTATCATAAATGGGTGTTGAATTTTGTCAAAGGCTTTCTCTGCATCTATTGAGATAATCATATGGTTTTTATTTTTCAGTTTGTTAATGTGGTGTATTACATTGATTGATTTGCAGATATTGAAGAATCCTTGCATCCCTGGGATAAAGCCCACTTGGTCATGGTGTATGATCTTTTTAATGTGTTGCTGGATTCTGGTTGCTAGAATTTTGTTAAGGATTAAAGATCTAAACATAAGACCAGAAACTATAAAACTCCTAGAGGAGAACATAGGCAAAACACCCTCTGACATACATAACAGCAGGATCCTCTATGACCCACCTCCCAGAATATCGGAAATAAAAGCAAAAATAAACAAATGGGACCTAATTAACCTTAAAAGCTTCTGCACATCAAAGGAAACTATCAGCAAGGTGAAAAGACAGCCTTCAGAATGGGAGAAAATAATAGCAAATGAAGCAACTGACAAACAACTAATCTCAAAAATATACAAGCAACTCCTCCAGCTCAACTCCAGAAAAATAAATGACCCAATCAAAAAATGGGCCAAAGAACTAAATAGACATTTCTCCAAAGAAGACATACAGATGGCTAACAAACACATGAAAAGATGCTCAACATCACTCATTATCAGAGAAATGCAAATCAAGACCACTATGAGATACCATTTCACACCAGTCAGAATGGCTGCGATCCAAAAGTCTACAAATAATAAATGTTGGAGAGGGTGTGGAGGAAAGGGAACCCTCTTACACTGTTGGTGGGAATGCAAACTAGTACAGCCACTATGGAGAACAGTGTGGAGATTCCTTAAAAAACTGGAAATAGAACTGCCTTATGATCCAGCAATCCCACTGCTGGGCATACACACTGAGGAAACCAGAAGGGAAAGAGACACGTGTACCCCAATGTTCATCGCAGCACTGTTTATAATAGCCAGGACATGGAAGCAACCTAGATGTCCATCAGCAGATGAATGGATAAGAAAGCAGTGGTACATATACACAATGGAGTATTACTCAGCCATTAAAAAGAATACATTTGAATCAGTTCTAATGAGGTGGATGAAACTGGAGCCTATTATACAGAGTGAAGTAAGCCAGAAGGAAAAACACCAATACAGTATACTAACGCATATATATGGAATTTAGAAAGATGGTAACAATAACCCTGTGTACAAGACAGCAAAAGTGACACTGATGTATGGAACAGTCTTATGGACTCTGTGGGAGAGGGAGAGGGTGGGAAGATTTGGGAGAATGGCATTGAGACATGTAAAATATCATGTATGAAACGAGATGCCAGTCCAGGTTCAATGCACAATACTGGATGCTTGGGGCTAGTGCACTGGGACGACCCAGAGGGATGGTATGGGGAGGGAGGAGGGAGGAGGGTTCAGGATGGGGAGCACATGTATACCTGTGATGGATTCATTTTGATATTTGGCAAAACTAATACAATTATGTAAAGTTTAAAAATAAAATAAAATTAAAAAAATAAAATAAAAAGGCGGGGGCCTTCCCAGGTGGTGAAGTGGTAAAGAATCCGCCTGTCAATGTAGGAGACACAAGAGACTTGGGTTCAATCCCTTGGTGGGGAAGATCCCCTGAAGTAGGAAATAGCAACCCACTCCAGTATTCTTGCCTGGAAAATTCCCTGGATAGAGGAGCCTGGTGGGCTACAGTCCTTGGGGTTGCAAAGAGTCGGACACAACTAAGCATACACACACAAATCCCTTGCTATAAATTAAAGATAATCCTAAAAGTAATCACAGCAAAAACAAAACAATATTAAAAGAAAAAACAGAACTATGGAAGGTCACCCCCTGATAGGGTTGTCTCCTTTCATCTCACAACAGTTGTGGGGTGCAGGGGGTGTCCTAAGTCAAAGGTCAGGGAGGAAAGTAGCAGAACCTGACATGCCATCAGTCTGTTGGGAGACAGTAGCCACACTAGATGGTTCCATGGAGAAAATTTAATATGGGGAGTGTGGTGCCAAGGACCCAGAAGGGCTGGATGAGGGAGGTGGGGAAGGGAAAGTGATCAGAAGAATAGCAATTGTAATAAGCTGCAAGGTTGGCAGGGCAAAGGGGGTTACTAGAGCTAGACCCAGGGAAGGGACACAAGACCACTACTGCAGCTAAGTAACAGGGACAGAAATCCCCTGACTTCTGTTTTCCTCCCACTTACAACTCCTACCACGGCTTCCCATTGGCCAAACCTAACAGGGAGCCAGTGAGCAAGGGAACCTGGGAAATGTAGTTTTCAGGGGTCAATTTCCCTCAGATACCAAGAGCAAGGTAAGGGTACCTAACTCAGAGCCCAGGCTACCTCTTTCTAAATTCTGCTCCAGTCAAATGTCCCATTTTATGCCTCACAATAATAAGTCTTTGAAGGAACAGTGATTCTTCTTTAAGGGAGGTAATCAGGGAAGGCTTCCTTGAGGAGGTGATTTAAAAAAAATTTTTTTTTTTAATTTTTCTTGTTGAATTTTCCTTTTATTTTATTGGCCACACCATGCAGCATGCGAGCTCTTAATTCCCCAATCAGGGATCAAATCCACGCCCTTGGCAATGAAAGCATGGAGTCTTAAGCACTGGGCCACTGGGAAATTCCCCAAGGAGGTGACTTTTTTCCTTCAAACTTTAAATTTTTTATTTTGTATTGGGGTATAACTGATTAACAATGTTGTGGTAGTTTCAGGTGAACAGTGAAGGGACTCAGCATATATATACATGTGTCCACTCTCCCCTAAACCTCCCATCCAGACTGGCACGTAACACTGAGCAGAGTTCCATGTACTAATACAATAAGTCCTTGTTGGTTATCCATTATGAATGTAGCAGTGGTACATAACCTTCCCAAACTCCCTGACTATCCATTCCCCCCAGCAACCGTACGTTCATTTTTTAAGTCTGTGAGTCTCTTTCTGTTTTGTAAGTAAGTTCATTTGTACTATTTCTTTTTAGATTCCACATATAAGAGATGTCATGATATTTCTCCTTTGTCTGAGTTACTTCATTTAGTATGACACTCTCTAGATCCATCCGTGTTGCTGCAAATGGCATTATTTTATTTTTTTAATGGCTGAGTAATATTCCATTATATATATACATACATACATATATATATATACATACACACACACACACACACACCCCACACCTTCTTTATCCATTCCTCTGTCCATGGACATTTAGGTTGTTTCTACGTCTTGACTATTGTAAACAGCCAATGCAGTGGACACTGGGATGCATGTATCCTTTCAGATCATGTTTTTCTCTGGAATATGTGCAGGATGGGATTGCAGGGTCATTGGCAGCTCTATTTTCAGTTTTATAAGGAACCTCCATACTGTTCTCCATAGTGGCTGTACCAATTTACATTCCCACCAACAGGGAAGGAGGGCTCCCCTCTCTTCACACCCTCTCCAGCATTTGTTCTTTATGGATTTTTTTTGATGATAGCCATTCTGGCTGGTGTGAGATGATGTCTCATTGAAGTTTTGATTTGCATTTCTCGAATAACCAGCGATGTTGAACATATTGTCATGTGCCTGTTGGCCATCTGCATGTTCTCTTTGGAGAAATGTCTATTCAGATCTTCTGCCCATTTTTTGAGTGGGCTCTTTGTTTTGATGCTGTTAAGCATCATAAGCTGTTTGTAAATTTTGGAGACTAGTCCCTTATCGGCCATATTAAACTTAGGTGACTCTTAACTATGAAGGAGACTTTCTCAATCCCCAACTCTCTGCCTGGCATTTGTGACAGCGGATATCAAACTATATTTGTTGGCTGGTGTAGTGTATGACGCACTAGGGAAGAAGTGTACAAATACAAGGACCTTATGTCTTGGTCACGACCATGTTCCCAGTGCCTAGAATAGCACTTGGCACATAGTAGGTGCTCAATAACCCTCATAGCTCAGTTAGTAAAGAATCTGCCTGCAATGCAGGAGACCCTGGTTTGATTCCTGGGTTGGGAAGATCCCCTAGAGAAGGGATAGGCTACCCACTCCAGTATTCTTGGGCTTCCCTGGTGGCAATCAGCTGGTAAAGAACCCACCTGCAATGTGGGAGACCTGGGTTTGGTCCCTGGATTGGGAAGATCCCCTGGAGAAAGGAATGGGCTACCCACTCCAGTATTCTGGCCTGGAGAATTCCTTTTTTTTTTTTTCATTTCATTATTTTTTATTGAAATATATATACTTACAATATTACACTCATTTCAAATATACAACATAATGATTAGATGTTTTTATATGTTGTGAAATGACCACCATGTGAAACCTGGTTACCATCTGTGCCCATGCAAAGTTATTATAATATTATTGACTATAATGTATTTTACATTCCCGTGAAGGAGAATTCCATTGACTGTATAGTCTATGGGGTCGCAAAGAGTCAGACATGACTGAGCAACTTTCACTTCACAGGTGCTCAATAAACGTTTGTACAATAATTTTTAAGACCTTGAAGTGGTGCTGCTTGCTCTGTAAATTAAGCAGTAGAGCTGGAATTACGAACCAAATTCTGTGGCATTGTAGAGAGGCTGGTGTTTCTACTCTGCCATCTACCAGCTACCCCAGGACTGTCCAAAATCTCTGCATCCTTCAGGGTTCAGAGTAAACATGGCTGGTGTTTAGTCTCTAAGTCATGTCTGACTGTTTCAGCCCCGTGGACTGTAGCCTGCCAGGCTCCTCTGTCCATGGGATTTCCCAGGCAAGAATACTGGAGTGGTTGCTGTTTCCTTCTCCAGGGGATCTTCCTGACTCAGGGGTCAACCTGAATCCCCTGCATTGGCAGGCAGATTCTTTACCACCTGGGAAGGCCACCTCTGAAACATTACCACCCCCGAAAAGCCTCCCCATCTCTGCAGATGGGTCAAGGTCCCCTCTGTGTGTGTCTCCAAAGTCCCCACCCCTCCCTTCTTACAAGGTTCTTATATCTCATAGTTTTTCTTGCCCGGGTGAGTGTCTGCGTGCTCTTTCAGGCTGTGAGCTCTAAAAGAGCAGAACTAGGTGCTCCTTCCCGCTGTGGCCCCAGGACCAGCACATGCTGGACAGATAGGCAGGCATCATCAGGACATGAATGAACAAATGAATGGACAAATGAATGCCTCCTACGTACTCTGAGTCCTCCAGATGACCTCCTTCTCTCCTACCCTCCATACACTGTCTGTTCTATTCTCTCAGGGATTTCCTCCCTTCTTCCCATCCCTTCTCAGGTGAAGGCAGGGGTTTCAGGTTTCGAAGGGATCATGGGGTCCAAGGGCTTCCCAGGTGGTGCTAGTGGTAAAGAACCCATTGCCAATGCAGGAGATGCCAAAGACATGAGTTCGATCCCTGGGTCAGGAAGATCCCCTGGAGAAGGAAATGGCAACCCACTCCAGTATTCTTGTCTGGCTAATCCTATGGACAGAGGAGTCTGGCGGGCTACAGTCCTTGGGATTGCAAAGAGTCAGACACCACTGAAGCAACTTAGCACACAGCACACACACATGGGCTCTAAGGTGGGCTTCCTGGTGGCTCAGATAGTAAAGAATCTGCCTGCAGTGCAAGAGACCTGGGTTCGATCCCATGGTCAGGAAGATCCTCTGGAGAAGGGGATGGCAATCCACTCCAGTATTCCTGCCTGGAGACTGAGTGACTAACACACATGGGGTCTAAGGCAGTTGAATGTGTCTCAGAAGCACAAAGATCCCAGACCATGAAGACCTGAGTTCAGATCCTGGCTCCTCCAGTTTCTAGCTATGTGACCTTGGCAAGTGATTCAACTACTCTGTGCCACCGTTTCTGCATCTGCCAAATGGGTGTGATGGCAGTGCCTTCCTCTAGGACCATGGGAGAATGAGGTGAGCTATTCAGAACTGCTTCTGGGCTGTATCTCTTCCTCACAGCTCCCTTCTGCAATGTCTAGGCAAGTCTGGGAAGCGGAGGGCTGAGCCTCCGGCAGTTAATGAATCCAGAAAGGATCTCAGCTGTGTCAGGGGAGCCCCAGTGCCAAGTTGGCCTGATTTTTATCCCAAGAAAGCTGAGAACGGGTTCTGGTGTCAGACATCTGCAGTGTGATTGGCATAAATGCCTGGTGTTCCCGTGACCCTCTTTGTTAGAGCCTGGGGGTGTAGATGTTCTTGGGGCTCTGCCCAGATCTCCTTATAATGGGGCACACCCGCCCCACAGATGCTGAGAGTGGAAGCTCAGAGCTAGCACTGCTGACCTTCTCTGGAGACCTGCCCTTGGCTTTCGGGAGCTACCACAAGCCTGAGATGCCTCAGAGGCTTCCTCCACCCCTAGGAGCAGCCAATGGTTAACTGATGCCAAAGCCTACCCCTAGGCAATGCAATTTACATTCGAGAGCTTCCTCCATCCTTGTGGATCACGCCACTGTACCTGAGTCCCCTTCCTAGTCCCACTTCTCTTTACCCCTCCCCCTACTCACAATTAGTCATGTGCTCCAAATCCCCGTCTTGGGTTCTGCTTCTCACAAACCCAACCTAAGATGAGGAGAAACAATGAGCATTCAACAGGAGAGGGCATTTATGTGAGTGTCCCTTCAAAGCTCATCTTCACACCCAGGCACCAGGTTCTGTCATTTCCACCTACACAGGCCATCCATCAGCTAATCCCGAGAACAGCTCTTGCTTCAAAATGTATCCCCAATTCTGCCCGGTCCACCCAGCCCACAATGTGCAGTCCTTATCACTTTCCAAGGCTTGCTGTGCTGCATTTTATTGCATAAGATGTACTGCCCCTTGACCCTACATTAAAATTTATCTTGTTTCTTGTCTGTCTCCCGTGATGCTGTCAGCGTTCCAAGGGCAGCATCCAAAGGATGCTTATTGCTTTCTGTGTTGCTGTATCTGCAAGCCAGAATGGGGCCTGGCACCCAGTAGGTGCTCAATAAACATTTCTGGAATTAAAGAATGAATCCCTTAAATGCATTCATTTAGAAACAACTTTAAATGTCTCTTTCTCTTACCTGTGTGTGTTGTCTGACTCTGTGCAACCTTATGGACTGTAGCCATCCAGGCTCCTCTGTCCATGGGATTCTCCAGGCAAGAATACTGCAGTGGGTTGTCATGCCCTCCTCCAGGGGATCTTCCCAACCCAAGGATCGAACCCACATCTCTTGCATCTCCTGGATTGGCAGGCAGGTTCTTTATCACTGGCGCCACCTGGAAAACCCATCTTTTTCTTTTACCTCTCTACACTCAGAATCTATGCACTTTTTGCTCTCTGGATGGACATCTTAGTGCAGTCACCTCTGCCCTGGTCCCCTCGATCCCACTCTCACCACCCACAGAGCATTCCCCCCTGCAGCAAATAGAGGCCACCTACAAGCGTAAGTCAGATCCTATTCTCCCTCTGACCAGAAGCCTCTATGACTCCCACCCTCACTTGTAAATTGCAAAGTTCTCCCACAGCCCACAAGGCCTTGCATAATCTGCCCCTGTCACCCCTCTGCCCTCACCTCCTCTACGCTCCCCCTCACTCACTGTTTCAGCCTCACAGGCCTCCTCACTGTTCCTACGACACCCCAGGCACACTTCTTCTACATCAAGTTTTGCATCCACTATTCCCCCTGCCTGGAAAATGTCCTTCCATTTCCTTTATTTAACATCATTTTTTCAAGAGGCCTCCTTGACAGCACCCCCCCACCTCGCCCCTGTCAAAACAACGAATGTTTCAGCACCACCCATTTCCTTCTTTGCTTTATCAGCTTCCAACACACTACATCATTTATGCATTAATTTTGTGTGTTATCTCTCTTCTTTTCTGGAATGTCAGGCAGGGGTCTTAACCTGTTTTTGTTCACTGCTGTATCACCAGTGCCTAGAATATTACCTTGCATACCACAGGTATTCATTGGTTACTTTAAAAAATGTGCATATTTGCAGCCAATTAATCCAACTGTTCTCTTTTCCCCATGGGGGCCTAGTGTTCAATGGCTGCAAACTGCAACCCCCTTGGTAGTGTAGGCAGCCTGTTGTCTATACAGGTTGCCCTAAGGGACCTTGGAGACAGTCCTTTCCAGTGGACATTCATGAATGGCATGCTAGTCCCAGTCTAGCCTCCAGACAGGTGTGTGAAGAGCCTTTGAAAGCCCCAGGGCACAGTGGGCAGGTCAAAATGTCCATCTGCACCGAGCTGCAGAACAGGAAGTGTTTGATTGAGGACCTCTGCAGGTCCAAGTTCAAGTTCCCTGGCTGCCAGAAGATCTACATCTCCAAGAAGTGAGGATTTACTAAGTTTAACGTGGATGAACTTGGAAACCTGGTGGCAGAAAAGCAGCTCATTCCAGGTGGCTACGGGGTCAAATCCATCCTTAATCACTGCCCTCTGGACAAATGGTGGGCCCTGTGTTCACGAGAGCCTGGGTGCTGTCCCCACCTTACTTACGCGTGTGTGCTAAGTCGCTTCAGTCACGTCCAACTCTTTGCGACCCTATGCCTGTCAGGTTCCTCTGTCCATGGCATTCTCCAGGCAAGAATACTGGAGCGGGTTGCCATGCCCTCCTCCAGGGGATCTTCCTAGCCCAGGGATCGAACCCTCATCTCTTGCGTCTCCGACACTGTAGGCAGGTTCTTTACCGCTGAGCCATTGGGGAAACCCCACTGGTAGCATTAATACCTTCTTTTTCCACCCACTGCAGGTGGCAGGTCAGGGAGAGGAGACTAAGCAGGGTCAGCCTCATCTGAGGCTGGAACCCAGGTCTCCTGCACTGCAGGTGGATTCTTTACCACTGAGCCACCTACTAATGCCCACCAATAAATCCTACTTTCCTATCCAAAAAAAAAAAAAATTTTTTTTTGCAAAGCAGGACTTCTCTGGAGGTCCAGTGGTTAAGACTCTATGATTCCAATGGAGGGAGCACGGGTTTGATCCCTGCTCAGGGAACTAAGACCCCACATGCCACAAGAGATGGCCAAAAAACAATTTGCCCAACACCCTATGAGGCAGGGACTCTCAGCACCAGCCCCACAGAGATGAGGACACTGAGACCCGCCAAGGGCCGTGCCATGCTTGGTGGGTCCAAGAGTGGTCCAGAGGCATCTCTTTGGGTGTGTGTGTGACTGTATGGGATTCTGAGTTGTGTGTGCTGGTCTGAGCCCGAATGCCTGGATCTGTCTGGACGCCAACACCAGAGGAGGCTGCCTGGACATGTTCAGGCAAATTTTGCCTGTGAGTGTCTGTGTGTGGAAGGGAGGCAGCGGGCCAGCTCCCAGACAGGTGGGAATGTGTGTGTGCTCAGCTGTGTGGGAAAGTGTGTGTGTGACAGCGCACAGGACGAAGAGGATTCATGCATCCACAGCCAAGCTCTGTGTGTGCATGTGTGTGTGTGCATGTGTGTGAAGAGGGGAGGGACAGCTCTGGGAGGCTTGGATGGGGCTGGAGCTGAAGTCAAAGGAATGTGGTGGGTGAGGGAAGAGCCCCGCCAGTCACAGGCCTGTTATTTATAGACGGATCCTGGTTCATAAATTCCGAATGTTTTTTTTTTTTTTTTATCTCCCTCACTGCCAGGCCCTTATAAATATTCATGAGTTTCCTGCCTCAGAATATTCAAGTAGTCAGAGGAGGAGTGGGGTGGGCCATGAGAGGGGAAAGAGAGGGTCCTGGTGGCAACAAGAGGATGCACGGGTGGAGAGGACTGGGCTCTCTCTGGAATTGCCTTCTCCCCTCGGGGCTCCTCTTCCAATGCAGCTGCTGAGATGAGGAAGGTTCTCGGCCAATACGGAGATCTCTCAATGCCTATTACTATTCTTTCCCAGCGTCTGTGGAAAAATACCGCCCACTCTGGGGGCAGAGAAGGCGTGTGTGCTGTTTTCTCAGCTCTGACGATAGCTCCGGCTTGGAAACTTCTTACTCTGGGACCCCCTGGCTCTGAAGTGGGTGGGAGACCCCTCAGACATACGATGAGACAAAGGAGCTCTGGAGGCAAACCCTCCTGTCCCATCCCATGGAGGGGATTAGGTCCCAAAGACTAGTCCGTAAGGGAAGAAATAAAGTGTGTGTGTGTGTGTGTGTGTGTGTGTACCTGCATCTGTGAGTATCTCTTCAAATGTGAAAGATTTGGCAGCTGGTAGAAGTGTTCAAAAATTTTCCAGTTCTCTCTTGGGCTCAGGATAAGACTCTACTTCCCCAGTGTGGCCCTGGGACTTCCTTTAGCCAATGCCGTGTGGGTGGAAGTGATCTCCGGGGAAGAGCTCTAACAGCCAGTGCGTGATTTGCCACATTCTTGCCTCAGTAACTGTGGAAGTGCATGTGGATGAGAAGCCTCCAGCAGTTGGCCACATGAAGCAGAGACCCCTGCCAACCGGCATGTAGCATGAGCAGCTGCTCATTTGGTTGTGCTAAACCACTGAGATTTGGGGACTGTGTGTTAGGCAGTACAGCCTTGCTTGCTCTGACTGGCACACAGCCTGAGTGTGTGAGATGGATGAGTGGCACATCTGTGTCCATGTGGCCAAGAACACACGTGAGTGTGTAGCCAAGTACAGGCCTAAGTGTGCAAGCATCAGCAAGTGTATGGAACTGTACACATGAGTGTATAAAACAGGGACTGAGTAAGAGTGTGCAAGGCTCTGTAGGTGGGTAAAAAAAACGTGAATGTGAATGTCCAGGCACCGCACTGCACTGCACAACTCCAGGGGGCACTGTTCTCTGAGAACATATCCCCTAGAGCCGGGGCATTGCTGTAAACATGAAAGTATCATAGGGTGGGAGGCTGCGTCTGAATGCGCTGCCTTGGCTGGCTGGCAGTGTATTTGTGATTCGTTCTGTGCCCATGTGTGTGTGTGCAAGGATTTATACACGGCTACTGTATCAATGTGCATATATGTGCAAAGCGTGTTGCTGTGGGTTGAGGAACATGTATGGGCTTGGATGCTACGTGTGTGTGTGCTGCAGTGTGAATTGACCCCCTGTGTGTGATGAGTCTGTGTGACGTGAAAGCACTGCTCTAGTCTCCATCAGAGTGGTCGCAGTCAACACGGAGGCGGGCATGGCCACCTTGGGTATTCCCAAGCTGTCAGCTCTGCTGAACATGTTTCTGGGCTCAAGGGCCTGAGCTGGCTTCAACTTACATCCTAGGATGACCTGGCATTGGAAAATAAAATACACTTCCCCTCATCAGTCCTGGGACATGCTATGTCATTTACAATGGACATTAATCAGCAGTACTCCACGGTTTGAGCAAAGTGGCTCAACAGGTAGGGAGATCCCTGCTCTCCTCAACTTCCCCAAGAGAAGCACATTTTCTTTTTCTATCCTCATAACCTCTTCTCTGGTCTCAGGATATGGGGTCAGCACTGGTCCATCTCAGGGAAGTGAAAGAAAGTGAAAGTGTTAAGTTGCTCAGTCGTGTCTGACTCTTTACAACCCCATGGACTGTACCCTGCTAGGCTCCGCTGTCCATGGAATTCTCCAGGCAAGAATAGTGGAATGGGTTGCCATTTCCTTCTCCAGGGGATCTTCCTGACCCAAGGATCGAACACGAGTCTCCTACATTTCAGGAAGATTCTTTACCATCTGAGCCACCAGGGAAGCCCTTAGTTCATCTCAAAACTTAGGTTCAACTCTGGCCCATCTGAGGACCTGGATTTGACCTTACCTATCTCAAGCTTGAACTGTAGCCTCGATTCATCCAGGACTTGGGTTCATTCCTGGGCTCCTAGGTCTCCTAGGACCACGTTTATCTTTGGTCTATCCCTAGACTGAAGTTCAGTCTTTGCTGATCCAGGGTTTGGACTTGATCCTGGATTGTCTCAGAGTCAACTGTGGGGTATCTTAAGACCTCATGGGTAAACCTTTGCTCTGCAGGGCTTGAATTAATCTCCAGTCTCAGAACCTGAGTTAAGCCTGTTCTGACTCAGAACCCAGCTTCCCCCAGGTCTATCTCAGGATCTGAGCCCCTCTTACCCAAGCTCAACTTTCAACAATCAGTGGTAAACCCACAGCTGACATTTCCTCTTTCTGAGC
This sequence comes from Bos grunniens, assembly GCF_055505025.1. Classification (NCBI taxonomy): domain Eukaryota; kingdom Metazoa; phylum Chordata; class Mammalia; order Artiodactyla; family Bovidae; genus Bos; species Bos grunniens. Next base: position 14,588,933 of record NC_141171.1, read on the forward strand.
ATCTCCTTATTCATGGATCACTTCCCCCAACAAGTGCTTAGGCCTCTTGAATGAATGTCCACTTCAAATGATTGGTGTGTCCCATGATTAATGAGGGTAGGGGGATTTTATCTCTCCAATGCCATTATCTAAAATTCACCAGCGTGGATTTTATGGGTCTTTCAAGGATTGTTGCAAGGCTTTCTTGATAAGCTATTACAAGCAGCATTAATCTTCAAGAGTTGGGGAGTTTACGAGAATCCATCATGAGTCTTAACTCATAAACACTGGAGTTGGACACCCCCTCCCCATCTGATCTGTCTCTAGGCTCAGAGGACCAGTCTGAGGCCAGGAGCTCAGTAGCAGACTTTGAAGAGGGCCTTCTTCATGGGTGTGTACGATGGGAACGAACCCCTGCACACTGTCATGGGGCAACTTGAGCTAAACTGGGAGACTCAAACTATTCTCCATTTTCCTCCAGTGTTCCCTGATCTTCCAGGGAGAATAACAGCCATAAAGTGGAACCTTTCTTCTCCCCTGACATATTTTACAATCATTTGCTCCATTCTGGGCCCCCGCTCCTGTCACAATAGAGGAGTTGCCCTTTATCTCAAAGATCATGCAGCTCTTCTTGCTTTGGTCCTCCTCTGCCTTCTTATGTTGTTGTTGTTCAGTCGCTAAGTTGTGTCTGACTCTTTGTAACCCCATGGCTTGCAAAGGCTTCCCTGTCCTCCCCTATCTCCCAGAGTTTGCTCAAACTCATGTCCATTGAATCGGTGAACCATCTCATCCTCTGTCGTCCCCTTCTTCTCCTGCCCTCAGTCTTTCCCAGCAGCAGGGTCTCTTCCAATGAGTCAGCTTTTCGCATCAGATGGCCAAAGTATTGGAGCTTCAGCTTTAGCATCAGTCCTTCCAATGAATATTCAGGGTTGATTTCCCTTAGGATTGACTAGTTTGATCTCTTTGCTGTCCAAGGGACTCTCCAGAGTCTTCTGCCTTCTTATACGATCTCTTTTATCTATATTTATCTATTTATCTCATTCATTTTAAACTTTTTATTTTTATTGGGGTATAGCTGATTAACAATATTGTGATGGTTTCAGGTGAACAGCGAAGGGACGCAGCCATACATACACGTGCATCCATTCTCCCCAAGCCCCCCTCCCATCCAGGCTGCCACATAACACTGAGCAGAGTTCCCTGTGCTGTACAGTAGGCCCCTGTTGGTTATCCATTTTAAATATAGCAGTGTGTATATGTCGATCCCTAACTCCCTAACTATCTCTTCCTCCCATTCTTCCCCCCGGCAACCATAAGTTCATTCTCTAAGTCTGTGGATCCGTTTCTGTTTTGTAAGAAAAGAACTTTCTCATTGGTTTTTAAATAAACGCAAGTCTCTCCTATGAAAAAACAAAACGCCTTACTTGTCTCCTCCTTCCATCTGTCTTCAGCTCCTCTCCTCCTCTTCTCCGTTGCCTACACTACCTGCCTCCGTTTCCTCACTTCCCGAACTAGCACTCCCACTGCTCCTGTCTAGTTTCTGACCCCATCATACCACCGACACAGATTTTGCCAAGTCCACCCACGGCTTCCATGTTTCCAAACACAATGGCCATTTTTCAGCCTGCCATCTCTCTTGACCTCTCATCAGGGTTCAACTCTGTTGACTTTTCTCTCTTTCTTGATATATTTCCTTCCCTGGCTGCCATCACACATGTTTGCATGGTTCCTTCCCACCCTAGTCTCCTTTGCAGACTCATCTTCCTCCACCTGGTCATTAAATGTTACTCAAGATCAGGATAAGTCAACCTGAGCATGACAGATACTGTGGCCAGATAACAATTCTGTGCATTGTAGGATATTCAGCAGTATGTCTGGCTTCTACCCGCTAGACACCAGTCATATCCCCTTTCAGCTGTGACAACAGAATGTCCCCAGACAATACCAAATATCTCCCTGGGTGCAGAATCACCTCCAAGTTGAGAACTAGTGCTCCAGACTCAGTCTTAGGCTCTCTCATTCCCTCGATCTTTCTCTGAGGGTATTTACTCTTACCAAATCTCCTATCACTTGCATGTGTGTACAACCTCAGACCTCCAAATACATATATATATCTGACTCCTTGATCCCCTCCCCCTCACCAAGACCCTTGGCTCTCAAAAGCATCTCAGTCCCAAAAATGCTCAAAATGAAAAGAAATCTTCTCTCCTGAACCTAGTTCAGATCCAGATTCCTGTGTTAACTTCTCCATCCCCTTCCCTACCCCCGGCCAGTGGTTCAGATGCCCAGGCATTATCCCCACCCACATTTCTACTCTCTCACTTGGTCTGCTGCTGCTGCTAAGTCGCTTCAGTCATGTCTGACTCTGTGCGACCCCACAGACGGCAGCCCACCAGGCTCCCCTGTCCCTGGGATTCTCAAGGCAAGAACACTGGAGTGGGTTGCCATTTCCTTCTCCAATGCATAAGAGTGAAAAGTGAAAGTGAAGTCGCTCAGTCGTGTCCAACTCTCTGCGACCCCATGGACTGTAGCCCACCAGGCTCCTCCATGCATGGGATTTTCCAGGCAAGAGTACTGGAGTGGGGTGCCATTGCCTTCTCCGCTCACTTGGTCTAGTTGACCTTAACTCCTAGATACTTTACAACTCATGCAGCGTTCTCCGCGCTGTATCATCACTCAATGGTCCAAGCCACCCTCACAATTCAGAAAGTCCATCTGATCTGTCTTGATCTACGCTTTCTCTTGCCAGTTCACTCCACACATGGGAGCCTCAGGAACCTTTTTTTTTTTTAATATATTCCTTACTGCGTTATGGTTTATTAGAGGATGCTGAATACAGTTTTCCTGCGCTATACAGTGGGACCTTGTTGTTTATCCCTTCTGTAGAAAATAGCTTGTATCTGCTAATCCCAAACTCCCAGTCCATCCTTCCCCATGCCCCTCCCCTTTGGCAACCAGAAGTCTGTTCTCTTTATCTGCGAGTCTGTTTTTATTTTGAAGATAAATTCATTTGTGTCATATTTTTAGATTCCACATATAAGTGATATCATATGGTATTTGTCTTTCTCTTTATGACTGACTTCACTTACTATGATAATCTCTAGGTCCATCCACATGGCTGCAAATGGCATTATTTCATTCCTTTTTATGGCTGAATAATATTCCCTTGTGTATATGGACCACATCTTCTTTATGCATTCATCTGTCAATGAATATTGAGGTTGTTTCCATGTCTTGGCTACTGTATATAGTACTGCTATGAACACAGAGGTGCATGTATCTTTTTGAATTATAGTTTTGTCTGTTTATATGCCCAGGAGTGAAGGTGCTGGATCATATGGTAACTCTATTTTTAGTTTTTTGAGAACCTCCATACTGTTTTCCACAGTGGCTGTACCAACTTACATTCTCACCAACAGTGTAGGAGGGTAGGGAACTTTTATAATGCTTACTGATGATATCATTCTCCCAACCAAAACCTCACTGGCAGATTTCTTTTATTCTTAGCACACAGATAAAACCCCTTAACACAGCCACGAGGCCCTGCATGCCTGCCCTGTATTTACTTCTCTGCTTTCATGCTACATTGTCTCTCCCTTCCAGGGCCGTCTTTGGTCTGCCGTATAGTTTGCCTCATCCCAGAGCCTTTGCATAAGCAATTCTCTCTGCCTAGAATACCCTTTGCTCTCTGCTTCAGATCTTACCTCTTACTTCCTCTGACTTTCCAAATTAGATCAAATCCCCTTATTAGATGCTCTTTTGACACCAAGAATCTTTCTTCAAGCTGTTATCACAGCTGCCATTTATATTTATTTGTGAAATTTGGTCATCACCTGTCTTTCTGTTTTGAAGGAGGCTCCATGCACTGCTTGGCTCACCATCTTATCCCCCAAGAAGGGCACATAGTAGGTCCTCAATGGTTATTTGTTGAATAGTAATTGGATAAACGGCCACACTGCTTTCAGGATCAAGTTAGAGTGATGTGCTCTGGCATTTGAGAATCTCCATGACCTCGAGGACTGAGCTCTCAGTCCAGGTAAAGGTCAGAACAGAGACCAAAAGGCACAAGACGCAAAGTGGAGAATAATAATTCTGTAGAAGTGGGAAGTCAGAGGCAGGGATGACCAAGAGAAAACAGGCCCTCCAAGGAGCATGGCGGGTAAATCTTGGGGAATGAAATGCCCTTCACAGAACTTAGAAGGGAAATCCAGGCCATTATATCTACCTGATTATTAATGGGCAGGGTGAATGGCACCCCACTCCAGTACTCTTGCCTGGAAAATCCCATGGACGGAGGAGCCTGGTGGGCTGCCGTCTATGGGGTCACACAGAGTCGGACACGACTGAAGTGACTTAGCAGCAGCAGCAGACCCAGCTGGTATTTGGTCTGCTCTATTCACCACCCCCCACACCCCAACCTTTAGAAATGGTTCCCAGGTCTCTGGTCCTCTCCAAACATCACCCCATTTCTCTGTTCCTCACCTTCTCCTCCCCAACGTCAGTCGGATCCATCAGCAAGTCCTGATGGCTCTCCCCTAAGAACCGTGCCAATTTGCGCACTGTTCACTTTTCCAGATGCTTCTTTCCCAGCCCAGCCACCTCTGGCTTTTGCTTGGACTATTGCAGTCACCTCCTCCCTGATCTCCCTGCTTCCACGCTCACTCACTGGTATCCTTTCCCCATCACAGAAGTTAGAGGGATCTTTAAACAATGTGAATCAGATCATGGCTCCCCTCTCCACTGCAACTTATCCAGCAGTTTCTCATTGTATTTAGAATGGAATAAAACCCAACAACTCACTTTGGCCCGTGAGGCCCTGCATTAAGTGTCCCCTATCAACCTGTAAGACCTTAGTCCTCTCCTCCTCTTGAGTCACACAGCCCTCTTTCCAGAAGGCATGAAACTCATTCCCATGTCAGAACATTTGCACTGTGGTTCCCTCTCCTAGAATGCTCTTCTCCCAGAATGCTCTTCCCTCTCCCAGAATGCTCCTCTCCCAGTTCTTTCCCTCTCCCAGAATGCTCCTCTCCCAGTTCTTTCCCTCTCCCAGTATGTTCCTCTCCCAGTTCTTTCCCTCTCCCAGAATGCTCCTCTCCCAGTTCTCTCCTTCTCTCAGAATGCTCTTCTCCCAGTTCTTTCCCTTTCTCAGAACACTCTTTTGCCAGAATGGTCTTCCTTTTCCAAGAATGGTCTTCCCTTTCTCAGTTCTTTCCATGGCTGGCTCCTTCTCATCTGTCAGGTCTCTGTTGACATGTCACCTCTTCAAACTTCTAAGATGAATGAATTCTGGGGATCTAATGTACAGCATGGTGACAATAATTACCAACACTGTATTATATACTTGAAAGTCACTAAGAGAGAAATCTTAAATGTTCTCACCTCACACACACAAAAATGGTAATGATGTGAAGTGATGGAGGTGTTAACTAACTCTGGTGAAAATCATTTTGTAATACACGTGTGTATCAAATCATCTTCTTGTACACCTTAAAGTTACACAATGTTATATGTCCACTATATCTCAATAAAGCTGGCAAAGAGTCACTTCCCCAGAGAGCCCTATCCTGGTGTCTTGACAAAATGAAGTTCTCTGGTCACTTTCTTTTACTTGTTAGTTTCATTGCAGCATGTATCTCTCCAAAACGAACTTGTTTATATATCTGCTTAGATGTTTGTTGCGTCTCCATGTAATATACATATCACAAAACTGAGGTAGACCCATCATATTCACAGCTGCATCTCAGCCCCTACAACAATGCCTGAGACACTAGGCATTCAGTCAGAGTTTGTGGAGTGAATGCATTCATGAGTGAATGAGTGATGATGTCTAGCACTGCCTCCCTTCCCAGTGACCCTTCCAAGAGAAAACTTCTACTTGTAAATCCCAACTGAGTGGAAGACCTCCAAACCACATGTCCCCAGGCACCCAGGGTGTCTGACAAACTGGACGGTAAATGGATTCCTGATACAAGTTGAAAGAGATAAATTCTCTAGTCCAGGGAGATGGAATTGGAACATGGAGGTCAAGGCAATTAAAAGGTTTGGGGGCCAGTGGGGCCCTGGAGCTGGAGACGCATGGCGGATCAGGGGCTGCAGAAACCAGAGCCATGACAGGCTGGAGTGAGGAGTGCAGAAATGAAGATGCCTCAGAGTAGGGGGGTGGACAGAAAAGAGGGTTTCCTCCTGAATCCATAGGAGCCCCACCTCCACCACATCCCTCACCCTAGTTTACATATGCACAGTGCTGTTACCGGCTGATAATCTCTCACTTATTACCAGTCTCTTTTCTTATGTATAATTTTATTTATTTACTTATTTTTATTTTTGGTTGTGCTGGGTCTTTGCTGCTGCGCAAGCCTTTCTCTAATTACAGCAAGTGGGGGCCTACTCTCTAATTGTGGTGCTCAGGCTTCTCATTGTGGTGGTTTCTCCTGTTGCCAAGCACAGACTCTAGGGCACGCAGGCTTCCTTAGTTGTGGCTCCCAGGCTCCAGAGCCCAGCTCAACAGTTGTGATGCATGGACTTAGTTGCTAAATGGCATGTGGGATCTTCCCGGACTAGGGATCAAACCCATGTCTCCTACATTGGCAGGCAGATTCTTTACCACTGAGTCACCATGGAAGCCCTGTTACTGGTCTCTTTCCACTAAAATATCAGCTCCATGAGAGCAAACACCCTGTTTTTCTTGTCTACCTGGTGCCTAGTAGGTAGAGAATAAATATTTGCCAACTGAATTGCTAAAAAAGTGAGTGAATGACAGCTTCCCAAGTCCCTGAAGCCCCTGTTATTGGGTTTTCTGAGACTCCCTGTATTCTTTATCTAAAACTCTTACTTCACTGGGCCATATTAGGTTTTTTGTTTTTTTTTTTTTATTCCAAATAGATGCTCCAACATCCACCCATCCCCAGGCAGACAGACAGGAACTGTGATGTTTGGAGGCAAATGAGAATGAAGAGAGATGTCAGGGAAGAGTGCACAGTGGGAGAGGAAACCATGGCTTTAAAGGACTGACTCTCAGAACAGGAGAGAAACAGATGAAGCTGGAAGGCTACTGGGACACTATGATGATAATGCCAGGACTGAAATGCAGGGGATAAAGAATCTCTTTGCATTTCAAAAATATTCATAATAGGGGACTTCCCTGGTGGTCCAGTGGCTAAGACTCTGTGCTCCCAACGCAGGAGGGCTGGGTTCCATTCCTGATCAGGGAACTAGACCCCACATGCCACAGCTAAGAGTTGGCATGCTTCAGCTAAAGACCCCTTGTGCTGCCACTAAGACCTGGTACAGCTAAATAAATAAATAATATTTTTTAAAAAAGAATATTCATAATGATGGTTCTATTCAGTGTTAGAGATAGTCCCTAACACACACGGAGCTCCACCTGTGCTGGGTGCCACTTTAAGCCATACCTGAGCATTGGCGGCCATAACTGGCCCTGATGGGAGCAGGGTGTCAAACAGGGGAGAATCTCAGCTAAGACAGCCTGAGTGAGGCTGGCTCGGGGCTCTGTATTTGCACTTGTGTAACTCGGGTCTCCTCCCCCATGGTTCTCCAAAAAGGGTCTGAAAAAGTCACTCATGCTGGCTTTGAGATCTCATTTTGCCAGGAACCCTGGGGAATTTGGTCGGGCGGTGGTCATTTGCATCCCAAATAGTGACATGTGGGTACTGGGGTCCACAGGGGGCACTGTGACTGTGGACATCAGTGTTCATCCACAGGCACCTGTGAGCATCTGCATTCTGGACACGCATGGAACATCTGGACACATCTGTGATGAGTCATGTGCATGGGTGCATACAAGCATAAACTGAGGGGAATGCTGGTGTGCATCACTGCGCGAGTGCAAATATGCATGCCTCTTGCACTGTTGTCCATAGGTGTGAACATTCCCTTCATTTAGACGTGTTCACAAGCATCTATTCCCATATGCAATTTGTGAGCCCACAAGTCAGTCTGCATAAGGACTCTTAAATATATACGTATACATATTATACATACATATGTGTGTGTGTGTGTGTGTGTGTGTGTGTGTGTAGGCTTTCCAGGTAGCTAAGTGCTAAAGAACCCACCTGCTAATGCAGGAAGACTCGAGTTCAATCCTTGGGTCTGGAAGATTCCCTGGAGAAGGAAATGGTAACCCACTCTAATATTCTTGCCTGGAGAATCCCATGGACAGAGGAGCCTAGCAGGCTCACAAAAGAGTTGCCATGACTTAGCAACTAAACAACACAACATATCTTTATATAGATCAGGTGTACACTGCATACATGTTTATCTGTATGCCTCTCTCCTTGAGTCCTCAAGTCCATGTGCTACTGTGTAGCCACGTACATAAATGAACACTGCTTAATCCAGAAACTGCACTGCCACAGTGCCCATCACAGAAGGGAATGCCCCCTTATAAACGCCCATGACCCTGTGTGTGCTAATCTGCACAGCCATGTACGTATCTGTATGTCTAATCGGGAGCCACAAACATGTTACACATTTGTGTCCATTCAAGAAGATCCCTGCCCTTCCATGTATTAATACAACTCTCCATGTGCATTTGTGTCCAGCTGCCTGTAACAGCGAATATTTCCACGCTCCTCTCAGCAGGAACTGACATCTGTATATGTTCTGTCGGTTGCACTCTCAGGTGTCCTCAACCAATTCATTAGCATGGCAGTCAGTCCTGAAATATTCCTGCAGAATTTATGCTTTACTAATAAGCCTGGTGTCCTGCTGAGGTCACATGGCACTTTACAAGGGCTAATGGAGCCAGCTTCGGCCAGCAGGGCTGGGGATTCCTGGTCTCCTAGAATAGCCAGAGAATGCGTTCACCGGAATGAGCAAATTTCTCTTCCTTCTCACTGCACCAAATGCCCCAACCAATGCCTGTCTGCAGAACCGAAGTCACATTTCAAGGTATGTTTATCACGCCAATGCTACCCTGGCATCACATTAAGGGGGGCATCATCGTCTTTGTCATTATACTGAAGGCTGCATCGCTGGTGGATGCTATGCTGAGGGCTGCCTCAACAGACTGTGTGCAGTGGGAAGGGACAGGCAGAGGTAAGGAGTAATCCCAAGGGACCTGGTGGGACCAGAGCAGTGGAAGAAATGGGGACCCTGGCGCTACGCCCTGGGGGAGGGAAGCTACAGAGGAGCAAATAGGGCATCAAGACTTGGCACTCAGGGACTGCCCTGGCGGTCCAGTGGCTAAGACTCCAAGCTCCCAATGCAGGGGCCTTGGGTTTGATCCCTGGCCAGGGTACTAGATCTCACATGCTGCAACTAAGACCCAGTGCAGCTCTGGGGGGACCAGCAGGTCTCCAGCCTCTGCCTGAGTCTATGCACCCGAAGCCACCTTGCTCTTCTGGATGGATGGATAGGGCAGCGGGGAGAAGGCTGTTATAAATTAAACATTGAGACGCCACCTGAGCACCAGACTACCGTCGCCTCATTGGCTGGTTCTCTCCCAGGAGGCTGCGGGACTGCAGGGTGGGGGAGAGGGCAGGGGAAGTGGCTCGCTTAATTAATTAGTCCTAATTGAGATATCTTTGTAAATACCCCTGTATGGAAGGACACGATCCCATTATTTCCTGGGAATTTGCCATCTCTATTTGTCCGCAGCCCCTGAGCATCGCAGAAATGACAACAAAAGAAAAGAGCAGTCCAAAAGACTGCTGGAGATTTATCCGTGCTTCTGATGATGACAGCAGCACCGAGGGGTTGGGGGAGGAGGCTCAGAGATACACAGAGACCCAGGCGGAGTGGCAGGCAGAGAGACAGAGAGATGCAGGCAGGGAGAGATGGGGAAACTGATATACTGGGCAGGAGGCGGCAACAAGCAATAGGGAGACCAAGCGACACAGGCAGAGTCAAGAAATTCAGGCTCTGAAATACAGGAAGAGGGAGAGACAGCCAGAGATGGGCGGAGAAACTTCACACCAGGGAAGACCAGAAGTGGGGACAGATGGACCACGGCTGGGCCAACAGACCTTCCTCTGCCTTTTCCCGCCTCGCCTGGTCTCCCCATCTCTTAGGCAAACTACCCACTGCAGCAGCGGCAACCATCAAGCCTGATTCCTCTTTGGCCCTTGCTCCCCTCCCTTTTGCTCTCCCTCCCCCAATCACTCCTGCAATCATCTTCCTTGTTCAAAATGAGCTTCCGCAGCTGTAGCCCAGACAGCTGTTCCATCTTGGAGCCAATGCTGGGTCCTGGTGGCTGGGTCCTAGAGGGACACCCTCCTGGGCAGCAGAGCGGGTGGGGGAGGGTGGAGGAGGGTTCAGGCTCGCCGAGAGCTTGGGCACCCACCCACCCTTCACCCCAGACTCCCATTAAAGCATGCCCCCCATCCCCAGCATCACCAGGGGTACAGACACTCCCCACTTGTCCCTCTAGGGCCTTCAAGGGCTGATGCTGGCCTGGCCCGTCACTGAATCCTGCCCAACATAGGTTCCAGCTCTGTCCTGTCTCAGGAGCCCTCTCAGGTCTGAGGATTTGAGCCTCACCCCTACCCCCTGTCAGGGTCCTGGACTGTGATATAGCAACTATGGCAATAATAGAAACAGAATCCTGGAGAGAGACATAGATAGACAGAGACTGAGAGACAGATGTGGCTTCCCACGCGGCAGAGCAGTAAAGAATCCACCTGCCAATGCAGGAGATGCAAGAAACGAGGGCTCGATCCCTGGGTTGGGAAGATCCCCTGGAGAAAGGAATGGCGACCCACTTCAGTATTCTTGCCTGGAGAATTTCATGGACAGAGGAGCCTGGTGGGCTAGAGTCCATGGGGTCGCAAAGAGTCGGACATGACTAAGCACACACACACATGGCATGGCACAAGAGATAGACGTGGAAGAGAGATAGTGACAGACACACCAAGAGGCAGAAAGGACAGAACCAGAGACAAAAGAGACACATAAAGACAGAGACACACAGGAAGGAGGAAGGAGACTTACAGAGGTAGAGACAAGAGAGAGATGGAGAGAAGACAGTGGGACAGAGACAAAGAGAGGCAGACATGAGACACAGGCAGACAAACAGATAACCATCAATATTCACTCAACAAACACTTTTTGAGGGGACTTCCCTGGTGGCCTAGTGGCTATTATTCCACACTCCCAATGCAAAGGGGCCTGGGCTCGATCCCTAGCCAGGGAACTAGATCCCACATGCTGCAACTAAGAGTTCACAGGTGGCAACTGCTAATAAAAGATCCTGCATGCTGCAACTAAGACTCGGTGCAACCAAATAAATACAAATAATAAACAAAGGAAAAAAGCCTCCATTTATTGAATGCCTATTATGTGATGGGCTTCCCTTGTGGCTCAGCTGGTAAAGAATCTGCCTGCAATGTGGGAGACCTGGGTTCGATCCCTGGGTTGGGAAGATCCCCTGGAGAAGGGATAGGCTATCCACTCCAGTATTCTGGCCTGGAGAATTCGATGGCCTGTACAGTCCATGGGGTTGCAAAGAGTCCGTCACGACTGAGCAACTTTCACTTTTTCGCTTTCTATTATGTGATGGCGATACACAGTGAAGACAAAGAGAGGAACAAAGATAGCTAATGAGACAAAGATATGAGAGACAGAGAGAGAGACACAGAGAGAGACTTAAAAGACAATGTTTAAAAATAGAGAAGCATCAAGGCTGAGACAAGAGAGGACTGAGAACCAGCCTGGTCCCTCAGATCTCTCAGTGGCAACTTCTTCACTCCCACACACAAAGACACCCAACCCCACATCAAACTCTCTCCAAGCGCCTGAACCTCCCCCGGAAGGCTGCTTTTCTTCCTCGCCCAGCTTCGCGGCTGCTCCTCACTGGAGCTTCACAAAGAGGCGTTAGCCACCCAGGGCCAGAGGTGAGAAGGATGCTGGGGGGAATGCAGATGCCAAGAGGCAAAAACCAGAGCTTCCCTCTGGAAGAGGAGGAAGCCAGTTTTAACTGCACTCAAGCAGCCCCAAGGTTCAGACTACCCTCCCTTGGTAGCTGTCCATGGTGCTATTAGTGGTGCCAATTGGATGGGCAAAAGGCAGCATTTCAAGCCATTTCTATGTGCTGCGTCAGGCTCAGGTGGTAGTCAGCAGCACCCGACAGCTATGGTCCCTGCCTATCTCACCAGATCATCAAACAGAACACCTGCCATTCCATCCCAACACCTTTACATGCCCTGTTCTCTTGGCATCTCTCCCTCCAAGTTACCAGCTCCGTCTTTACCCAGCTCTTACTCATCCTTCATGTCTCAGGGCAAACATCACCTCCTCAGGGAAGGTGGCCAGTCCCTCCCAACTTCCTGTCCTCACAGTTCCACATCTTCTCCTTCACGGCCCCACTAATTTTTAATTATCTAGAAGTGTGCACATGGCTATTTGCACAATTCCAGGTTCACTGTCTCCCCACGAAGCTTTGTGAGGAAAGAGACCTTGTTCACTGCTGTATCCCCTGCCCCCAGCACAGGACTTGGCACGGAAGAGCTCAGAGGTTGCTAGTCGGGGATGATTGCTTTCTGGTTGCAAGATCACTTCATACTTTAATGTGGGCTGCTGGCAATGTGCCCGTTTGTTGGACATCCATTCAAACAGAGACAAGTTGAGAAACAAAGACACAAGGGGAAAAAATGTTTTAAGAAACAGACATTTCTGAGGAATTCTCCAGCAGTCCAGTGGTTAGGACTCTGTACATTCACTGCTAAGGGTGAGGGTTCAATCCCCCATTGGGGAACTCAGATCCTACAAGCCACAATGCCAAATTAATTAATTAATTAAATAGAAAAGAGAAAGAAACAGGCACTTCTGAGCCATGGGAGAAGATTGAGTTGTTGTTATTCAGTTGTTAAATCATGTCTGACTCTTTACAACCCCATGGACTGCAGTGTGTCAGGCTCCCCTGTCCTTCACTATCTCCTGGAGTTTGCTCAAACTCATATAGTCACAGAAATACTCAATTAAGGCTCAGAAGTTTCACTAGCAGAAAGAGGGGGCAGTAGTGTCATGGGGCAGAACTGAGACCATTCAAGAAATACCTACTGCCCCAAATGAGACAATTCCAGTAACAAACAAGAGGGACGAAAGTTTTTGCTTGCATGGCACTACCGTTCTGTTGGTGGAAGACAGTTACCAACATGATTTCAGATCAATATGAGTACTGGGAAAAGAACAGAACAGGTTCAAATAATAAAGTGGGGGGCATTTTAGCTGGGGAGGCCAGGGGAGCTCTCTCTGAGGAGATAATGTTTGAGCCTGAATCAGAGGGGCGAGAAGGAGCTGGCTAGAGAAAGGATGTTCCCAGAAGATGGGAACAAGTTCCAGAGGCAGAAACAAGACTAGCATGGGATGGAAAAGTGGTCCTTCCTAGATCTGCAACTCAGGCAGGTAGGGATTTGTGATAATAATAATAGCTAACCTTCACAGGCTCCTTCCATATGCCAGGCACACTGCTAAACACAATGTTATACAGTGTGTGTGTGTGTGTGTGTGTGTGTGTATTTTATTGTTGTCCCCATTTTATGGATGAAGAAACTGAGGTTTACTGAATTGGGCCAGGTAAGGAGTTTAGATTTGGCACAAGAGATGGGGAGATTTTTAAATGAGACAAATTTCACATTTACAGTCTAGAAGGATATGCTAACAATTAGGTCTCTAGAAAAATGCAACGGGCAGCCTCATATTCCTTTCCTGCTCCAAAGTCCTCCAGGTCTCCCATTCTTTGACACTCAGAATGAAGTAAAGGCAGACTTCCCTGGTGGTGCACTGGGTAAGAATCCACCTGCCAAAGCAGAGGACGTGGGTTTGATCCCTCGTCTGGGAGGATTCCACATGCCATGGAGCAACTAAGCCTATGCACCACAAGTATTGAGTTTGACCTCTAAAGCCCACAAGCCACAACTATCGAGCCCATACGCTGCATCTACTGAAGCCCGTAAGCCTAGAGCCTGTGCTGCACAAGAGGAGCCATCACAATGAGAAGCCCTCGCACCGCAACAAGAGAGTAGCCCCCACTAAACGCCACTAGTGAAAGCCCTCACCAGCAAGGAAGACCCATGTAACCAAAAATAAAAATAAATAAATAAAAAAATTTTAAAAAGAATGAAGTATAGGCACCTCTGGCCAAATCCCATCATGACATGGTCCCCCCCTGGCCACTTAGGCCACTTCCACACTCTTCCCATCCTGGTACATATTGGTGTTTAATAAATAGCTGTTAAGTGAATAAATGGGATGCCAGGGAGGGTGCTGAGCACCAGAGGGATGGTGACTCAGGTGCTCAGTTTTTCTGAATTGCTTGCATCTCTCTGTCCTCACCAGGAGGCTCCTCACCTCCAAGCCTTTGTCTCTGCTGTTCCTTCTGTCTGGAGCCCCCCTGCTCTGTTTTCACCTGGCCAATTCCTTCTCCACTTTAAGACTCAGTTGGACATCACCACCTCCAGGAAAGCTCCATCACACCCCGGCTGATTTCAGTGCCCCTCTCCTGTGTCCCCGCAACACTCTAGAAATATCCCTGTCTCCAGGCACACCATGACGTGTCACAAGTACTGCGGATGAGACAGTAATCTGATTGAAGTCAGGGCTTTATTCATCTCTATATTCCACAGTCCAGGACCCTTCCCAGTACAAAACAGGTACTCAAATATTTCCTGACATATTGAGGTGTTTGAGCAGAAGCTGTAGTCCACAATTATGAGCAGGTGAATAGGCAGGTGCGGGTGAAATCCACAATACTTCGCCTCCTTGGTTCCTACCCTGGTCCAGTCCCCATCATCGCTCACCTGGACCAGGGCTGTGGCCTCTTCCCCAGTCTCCTGGCTCCTGCCCTTACCTCCCACAGTCTGTCCATCCTACAGGGGCCAGAGAAAAACTGTGAACACCTGAGTCATCATCCCTCTTGTGCTCAGCATCCCCCCGGCATCTCATTTATTCATTTAAAAACTGTTCATTGAACACCAACTGTGTGCCAGCCCCAGTGCTAAAGCACAGGGGCTACAACAGTCAACAAAAATGGATTAAAAAAAATCTCTGCCCTCATGGAGTTAGCGTTTCAAGGGGGAGGATCAGACAACAAAATAAATAAATCAACTACACTGTGAGCAACAGAAGGTTAAAACTGCAATGCTGAGAGCTTCCCGGGTGGTCTAGTGGTTAAGAGCCCACCTGCCAATTCAGGGGACAAGGGTTCGATCCCTGGTCCGGGAAGATCCCACATGCAGTGGAGCAACGAAGCCTCTGTGCCGCAACTACTGAAGCCTGTATGCCTAGAGCCTGTGCACCACAACGAGAGAAACCACCACAATAAGGATTCCGAGCACTGCAACAAAGGGCAGCCCCCTCTCACTGCAACTAGAGAAAGCCCAAGTGCAGCAAGGGAGACCCAGGCACAGCCAAAAATAAATAAATAAATAGTTTTTTAAAAGCGCAATGCGGAAAAGGAAAGCATGAAAAGACAGATAATGTGCAACAAGTTGCAAGTTAAATCTAAAATCCTTGCAAGTCCCTCTCCCCCAAACATGATGTGGCTCCCACCACCTCCCTGCCCTCATTCCTTCTAGCTTTCCCCTTCACTCACTGTCCTTCAGCCACACTGATTTCCTCACCGTCGCTCCAAAATTTCCGACATAGTCCCACCTCAGGGCCTTTGCATTTGCTGTTACCTCCATTTACTTCCTTCAGATCTCTGTTCAAATGTCACCTCCTAAGAGACATCTACTCAATCTAAAATAGTCTCCCCAAGACTCTCCACTCCCCTTATACTGCTCTATGGTTCTTCACAGCACATTTATCACTCTGTGTGTGTGGGGGGGGGTGGGGGTGAGCTTGGTCGCTTTAGTTGTGTCCAACTCTTTTTGACCCCACAGACTGTAGCCCACCAGGCTCTTCTGTCCATGAGATTCTCCAGGCAACAATACTGGTTGCCATGCCCTCCTCCAGGAGATCTTCCCAACCCAGGGATTGAACCCTGCATCTCCTGCATTGCAGGCAGATTCTTTACCACTGAGTTACGGGGGAAGCCCTGTATCACCATGTATATATTATCAATTTATCTGTGCACTTATCTATTTGTCCCCCTTCCTGCCCTAGAATATCAGTTCCACCAGGACAAGATATCTGTCTGTTTTGTTCATGGTCATATCCCTGCCACTTGGAAGAGTGCCTGGCACATAATAGGTGCTCAATAAATATTCGTTGAATGAATTAATGAATGGAGAGAATGTCCAAGAGAATTCTTGTTATAGAATAAGAGGAGGAGGCATCAGTAGTATACAGCCATGTTTAGGGCTCTTCATAAATATTTGGCCACTTCTCTCTGTTCCAGGTCATAGTAGGACCTCCTGTCTCACCCTCTTTGGGGTTAAGCATACCATGTGACTTGTGCTGGCCAATGAAATGTGAGCAGAAGTAACATGGGGTTTCCAGGGGAAAGCTTTAGGAAGCAGTGAGGGGGGCTATGCCGTGCCTTGCTCTCCCTGTTTCAATGATCAGGTCACTATAGAGCCTCCCTCATTCCAGGTCCCTGACTACCACCGACAGAGCTCACCAGCCAACATGGACGCATAGTGCAAGCACAAAATAAACCAGTGCAGTGTTAAATCACTGAGTTGTGAGGCCACTTGCTACAGTCCTTCCTTGCCTCAACTGACTGTGTATTAGGGTCCTTTCCCCACTGAAAACCGTCAAGAAAAGACAAGGATTCCGAACTTTGGTTCTTACTGGGAAGTCCTCAAAAATAGCTGCCAGACCATCCCTGTTTCTCCCAGGAGGAAAAGGGTCCTCCCCAAACAGAATATTCCTCCTTCATCTCCCCTTCCTTCCCTCCATCCCTCAAGGAGGAGGGGATGGACAAGGGCATAACATATAAGATGCAGGTAACTCACTTCAGGCCCTGGAATGACGGCAGCCGCTGGCAATGGAGCTGACAATGCTTGGTCTGGCTCTGAATTTATGACCCCCAGGTGAGAAACCATTCCGCTGAAGTCTCCCATCCCACAGGGATGGTTTATGGCTGGGAGTTGGCCAAAGGTAGTAGCAGAGGCAGTTCCCCCTCCCCCTGTCTTCCAGAGATGGTTTGTAACAGCATCTCTCAGAATCTCTTAGCATGCTAAGCTGTTTCTCTGGATCAGATCAGGGAGGTGAACAATGGCCAGAGGATCTGGGCTCGTCCCGTCCTCAAAGAGACCCTTTTTAAAGTCAAGCACCAGCATCCAACTGTCTGCTTCAGGACCGGGAATTCTCACTACCCGGGTTCCTGAACCCCTCAGCTTAACCGTGTTGCTGCTATGTACCTTCCCACAACTCTTCCCTATTAAACACCTACTCTGTGCCTTCCATTTGTTCTTCAATTCTTATGAAGGTGGATTACTGATTTAGACACTTGACAAATATTTATTCCATGTCTATTATTTGCTTGGCTGTAATGGCAAACAGAGAAGCCTCTCCTTACTGAACCTAACCATTTGTTTTTATTGGAAGGTGGAATCTTTATGAAGATGCAATTGTTGATTCAGCCACTTGACAAATACTTATTGTAGGCTTACTATACATCAGGTCTTAGGTTTCAATAATGAGTAAAACACAGATGTCCTCATGGATCCTGTGGTTTAGCGGGGACCCTGCTTGACGAATGAGGATATTGGAGCTTAGAGAGATTAAATAATTTTCCCCAAGGTCATAAGACTGGTAACTTGTAGGACCAGAATTCAAACCCAGATTCATCTGACTCAGAGTCCTGCCACTGAGCATCTACATCCCAGGCACTGAACTGGGATTTTCAGGCATACACGCACTTGTCATAAAGAAAGTACTCAATAATTTTATTGAATAAACAAAAGAGTTGGATGGATAGAGAGATGGATAGATGGAAGGATGGATGCATGGAAGAATCGATTAAGAGACACATAATGAATAATAGGTGAATGGAAGATAGATGGATGGAGAGGTGGATGGAGAAACAAATGGAAGGATGAAGAGATGAATGGGTGGGAGGATGGTTGACTGGATGAATGAATGGATGGATAGGTGAGTGGACAGATGTATGGGTAGATGAAACAATGAGTATAAAGATAGTTGGATGGATAGGTAGATGAAGGGATGGATGGATGAGGACCTGGATGATAGACCTCTTACCCACAACAGTTCTGTGAGGTAGACATTATCATTCCCATTTTATAGATGAGGAAACTTCTGCCTACAGTGTCATGTCACTGGCCCGGAGTGCAAGTCATACAGCAAGTTGGGGGAAAGTCTGCATTTCAATCTATGTCTACAGACTCCCAAGACCCTTTCTAGAGCACTCTCATGTCACAGTCTCCTTCTAGGTCCTACCCTGAGTTCTTTGGCATCTCACTCCATAGAGCTCTTCTAGCAAGGCTGAGTGAGACTGAGGAATGGGGATGGGGATCAAGGATGGGAGGACTATTAGCTTTTAGTAGGTAACTTCATGGAAGCATTGGATCAAGGTCCTGTCAGCTACAGATAGGCTAGAGCAGAGACAACATCCAACCACACACACCCTCACACTTACAGAAAAATTGACACACACAGGAATCCACCCACACATACAAACTAGGCACACATACCATTCCTAAATAAACACTTGAACATATAGCATGCACTTCTAAAGACAGACATGTTCACATTTATATGCACATGTACATATCTGCAATGACATATTTACACACACAAAGTCATAATTCAGAGACATGCTGTTACACACTTATGTACACATTCCCCAGACATTACCCATATGC
The DNA here is from genome assembly GCF_055505025.1 of Bos grunniens. Lineage (NCBI taxonomy): Eukaryota > Metazoa > Chordata > Mammalia > Artiodactyla > Bovidae > Bos > Bos grunniens. The sequence continues at coordinate 14,607,640 of NC_141171.1, forward strand.
TGTACATGATACGAGCACACGTTTACACTGACTCATATTTTTTAGATGGTAAGGGAGTGGAATAATCCAGCTTCTGATTTCAATGAGACACCATCTCCTCCCCACCCCCAAAAGGCAACAGTAAGAAGTCTGTCTCAGAGTCATGTAGACAAACATATGCACACATGCAATTACATACATGCAAACCCACAGTCAGGGACATACAACTGCAGATACACACTTAGACACATCCACACCCAGACACAGTGAGTACCCAGGGACACACCCACTCCGTCTGGAATGCACCCTTACATACAGGCAGACACATCTATGCCCTCACGCCAGCAAAGCACATGAACTTTCTCTAACCTCCACTCACACACGCCCCCATACACACACCAAAACCCACGCATAGATAGATACACCAGGACATCGCTTGATGGGATTGACACACAGAAAGACATTGTTTCACACACTGACTTCAATTCTGAGAATTCAGACTGAAAGCCCTCACCTGGGCCAAGCCCAGTGACAATTCCTTCCAGGGGCTGATGAAGCCTGAGCACAGGACACGGCATCCCTGCCTCTACTTGCCCGCAACCCTTGGGAGCAAAGACCTCTTTCCTTTCAGGGTGGTGGCCATTGGAGGCTCAAGAGGGGAGCTGATGAAGCTGGGGGACTGTCAAGCAGGAAAGGGAGATCCCATGAATCCCAGATCCAGATATTGGGAGGAGTCCCAAAACCAGACTGAAAAGGGGAAGGAATGAGGGGTATGGGGCATACCTAGAGGATCCTGAGGGAAATTTGTCCAGGAAGATGTCTCCCCAGGACACCAAGACCACCATTATTAACCCTGAAGGAGCTCCCCCCCACACACACACACATCCTGCCCTCTCTCGTTGCGCCCCCTCACCCCCAGCCAAATTCTCTGACTTGGGAAGCTAGAGGATGAAGGTGATAGAAGAGAATAGGAAGGTATGGGGAAGGCAGCAAACCTGGAGTTTCTGCGGGCAGCACAGAGTCCCAAGCCCTGCTCTCTGCACCCCCCTCCCCCAGAGTCTGAGACCCCATCTGCTTCCTAGGGTTTCAGCACATGGGGAGACAGGTAATTAGAAGGGAGATGCTGGGGGGTGGGGCGGGGGCTGCACAGGGGAGAGGAAAGGAAACACAGAAGAAAAGAAGCACTAAGTCAGAGACAGCTCAACAGAGACTCACAGAGAGGGGAAACAGAGAAACAAACCAGAGGAAAAAGAAATCAAGGAGACAGAGCGAGACAGACAGGGAAACACACAGAGAGAGACAAAGATACAAGAGAGGGAGAGAGACAGACTGATAGACACACGGGACTACTCAGACATCAAGACACAAGCAGGGAGAGATTGTGACAGTGGAGATGCTCTGAGACCCTGAGATTTGCCCATTCAGAGGCTGGGTTCCTCCCAGACCCCCGAATCTACCCTCCCTCTTCGCCCCATTCAGCCCGGACCAGGCTCAATTCCGCAGCCCTTGCTGCCTGCGCCCCAGGGCCGGAGCGAGCCTAGTACCTTGTCGCCACTCGGACACTGCACATTAAGCCTAAGAAATAATCATAACAATAATAAAGGCGCCGCGGAGGTGGCCGGGGGTCCCAGGGCGCCTCCGCCTCGGCGTCCAGCCCCCAGCCCAGGAAGGGCGCCCCCGGGGCCGGGCGCGCGGGGAAAGCAGGGGGGCGGGGGCCCCCGGGGGCTGCGGCGGCGGCTCGGGCACCACGCCCCCCCTCGGGAGCGCCCCCTGCGCGGCGGCCACTCACGATTTTCTCGGAGGCGCCCGCACGGGACACGGTGCCGTTGAGCCCCACGAGCGAGGGCAGCGTCTGCGACATCCAGTTAGTGACCATGGCCATGGTGCTGAGCACGGCCCCGATCTTGAGCAGCGGTACCGACATCGCGCCCCCGCCTCATGCCCCGCGGCCGCCCGCCGCCTGGCGCTCCGTCCCTCGCCGCCCAGTCGCCCCAGGGGACGCGAGCGCGAGCTGGGGGCCGGGCCGGGGCCAGGCCGGCCGGGGGGCTCCGGGACGCGGGCTGCGGCTCTGCGCGCCCGGCGGGGCTCCGCTTATAAAGCGCCGCCTCGGCCCCCCCGCACCCCCTCCCGCGCCTCCGCGCCGGGCACTTCCAGCCGCCGTGACGTCACGGCTCCGGCCCAGAGCCCGGCAGGGGGCGGGGGGCGCCCGGACTACACCCCCCCGGGCCTGGCCACCCCTCTCTATGCGGGACCCACCCATCCCGCGAGGGGCCCCCTCCGGCGGCCTTCCCCACCTGCCCCACCCCCACCGCCGCGGCATCCCGGCCCCGCCCCCAGCGGTGTCCCCGCCCCCAGTTACCCCCCAACCACCCCAACCCCAGTGAGGTATTCCCTGGCCACTCTCCACGCACAGCCCCTCTCTTAGACCCCCGAGTGCTTGGCCAGCGTCTAAATGGGCACCCGCCCCACCCCGACCATCCAAAGCTGGCAGGGGGCGGTGAGAGGGGGGTGGCCGGAGTCACAAGTCCCTATCCACCTCCTGCTAGGACACCGACACCGGCTCCCTAAAAACCGAGAGACCAGGCATGGGGCGGGGGGACTCTGGTGCGCTTCCTTGAATGGGAAGGCCAAGGGTCTCCTTTTCCTTGGGGAAGGGGCACCCCGGTACCAGGACCACTCGGGACCCCTTGGTTGTTTTCGGACGAGGGAAGCCTAGAGTGGCGCGTCCGAGACCAATAGATGTGACTACTTCAGGAATGGGGTCACTTTTGCAGCAGGAGGACCCGCCGCCCACATGACTCCAAGGGGCGGCATGGCTACCCCCGACGGCTGAGACAGGAACTAGCCTTTTGCAGACAGTCCCAGGCGGGTCTCCACTCACAACTTGAACTTAGGGTGAGGGCGGGGAACTGATGCTTCGGACCCTCCTCCAGACCCCAGGGACCAGCTCCCGGGCCCGCCCCTTCGAAGGAGGGGGGCGTGCAGTGCCCCCCCGACTTTCCACCCACGCACCAGCCGGCGGCAGGGGCGGCCAGGCCGCCAGGAGGAGAGCCCTGCCGGTTTTAATTTCCTCTGTTTTCCCTGCACTCACGCCCCCTCCTGGCGTCCCCGCATCACCTCGCGTGGCCGCCGCCACCGTCGCCTTCAGCCCGCGGCCGCCGCCGTCTGGAGGCGACGATGACTCAGGCCTTTCCTGGGTAGTGGCCGCTCACCGCCCTCGGGAGAAGCGCTGGGCATGGGGGGTAGAGATGGTGGGGGTCTTGACAATCCTTTTTTTCTGAGCTTAACGATCCAGAGAGGCAGGTTCTGCCCTTATGTGACCTCAAGCAATGACCTCTCTCTGTCTCAGTTTCCTCATCTGCAAAGTGGATGGTTTTAAGGATCTGCAGACCTAACACCTGTAAATGGCTCCCATGTCCTGACAATCAAGTAAAAGATTTATTGAGCATCTACTATGTCCCAAGCACCATGAACAACAGATTTTAAAAGCTCTGCCTTTGTGGAGCTGAACATTCTATAGCCGACAAAGGTCCTTCTAGTCAAAGCTATGGTTTTTTTCAGTAGTCATGTACATATGTGAGAGCTGGACCATAAAGAAGGCTGAGTGCCAAAGAACTAATGCCTTCGAACTATGGTGTTGGAGAAGATTCTTGAGTCCCTTGGACTGCAAGGAGAGCAAACCAGTCAATCCTAAAGGAAATCAACCCTGAATATTCATTGGAAGGACTGATGTTGAAGCTGAAGCTCCCATACTTTTGGCCACCTGATGTGAAGAGTCGACTCATTGGAAAAGACCCTGATGCTGGGAAAGACTGAAGGTAGGAGGAGAAGGGGACAACAGAGGATGAGATGGTTGGATGGCATCACCGACTCAATGGACATGAGTTTGAGCAAGCTCCGGGAGTTGGTGATGGACAGGGAGGCCTGGTGTGCTGCAGTCCATGGGGTCACAAGGAGCCGGACAAGACTGAGTGACTGAACAACAATAGGATCAGACAGACAACAAATGGGGGTGGAGAGGAGGGGACATATGGACTAAGTAGGGGAGTAAAACTTTAATCAAGGTGGTTGGGAAAAGTGACATTTGAGCAGAGACCTGAAGAAAGTGGAGGGAGCCATTTGGATATCTGAAGGAAGAGCTCCAGGCAGGAAGCATAGCAAGTGCAAAGGCCCTGAGACAGAAGCAAATGTTGAAGGAACAGGAAAGATGCCAAGTGTGCAGGTTGCAGCAGAGTAAGTTGGGGAGAGATGGTGCTTGTAAAGCACTTTGCTGCTTGTCTGGGACATCGTGTTTCATAAATAGCTGACATTGTTATTATCTGCAACTGATAATGAGCTTTAGAAAAATGAGATGTCTCTTTGCCTACTTGTACTACAGCTTGCATTTAGGAGTGCTGAACACTTTGCAAATACACTTGCTGAGTACTGGGTGAAATCTCCCATGAAAAGTACAGCACCTTCCCTATTTACAAGAGGGAAACCACTCAGAGAGGAGCCAGGAGATAAATTTGAGCCCAGGATTGGAACCTAGGTGGGTCTGATTTCAGATCCCCGAGCCACTGGGCTCCAAGCCCTCCCAGTTTAAAGAATTTGGAACAGGATGATACTCTCATTCACTAACTGTTGGTGATGCAGGAAACAGCACTAGCTCCTTCCAGCCAAACTCCTTCAAGGAGTGGTCTACACTCACATCTATTCTTGCCGTCTCTGCTCCCTCACCTCCCATTTCCTGTATGTTTCCCACAATCCTCTCACTAAAGGACCAGTGGCCCTACAATTTGTTCATCCCACAGCCTCATTTAGTCACTCTCACAAGTAAGCCCTTGTGGATCATTCCCTTCTTGAAAGTCATTTGTCCTCTGAATTCAATGCTGCACCATCACTGTCTCCTGCCTTCTTCCTAAATGTCTCCTGAGGCTTTGTCCTAGGTTCCTAGCCCCTGTCATTCTGTATTCTGTGCCTGAATCATCCATCACACTCACTCCTAGGGTTTTGGTTCCATTCAGCACACTCCCACCTCAGGACCTTTGCACTTGCTGTCTTCACTATTAACACAGATATACACGATGTTTGTTCTTTTTTTTTTTTTTTACTGTATTTATTTATTTTGGCTGTACCATGATATGTGAAAGCTTCCCTGTTGGCTCAGATGGTAAAGAGTCCGCCTGCAATGTTCAAGACCCAGGTTCGATCCCTGGGTTGGGAAGATCCCCTGGAAAAGGAAATGGCAACCCACTCCAGTATTCTTGCCTGGGAAATCACCATGAACAGAGGTGCCTGGCGGGCTACAGTCCATGGGGTCACAATGAGTTGGACGTGACTGAACGACTAACACGTGTGGGACAAATGGCATGTGGGACCTTAGTTCCCCAACCAGGGATTGAACCCAGGCTCACGACATTGGAAGACAGAGTTTTATCACCACTGGACTGCCAGGGACGTCCCTAACTATATTTATTAATTTATTTGGCCATGCCACCTGGCATGAGGGATCTTAGTTTCCTGACCAGTGATTGAATCTACACCCTCTACAGTGGAAGCGCAGAGTCCTAACCAATGGATGGCCAAGGAAGTCCCTGTGGTTTATTCCTTTATTTCACTTATATTTCTGGGCTATCATTGTGTAGGTCAGAGCCATACCCTACCTTTCTCCAGAAAACTACATTTCCCAGGTTCTCTGGCACCCTGGCTTCCTGGTAGTCCCTCCCAATGAGAGGCCCTGGAGGGAGACTGGAGACTGGAGAGTGAGGAGGAAGGGAGAGGGCCAGGGTATTTCTTCTTTCTCTGCTTAGGGTGGCAGTGTGCATTCTGACAGTGGCCACACCTTCTCTATGACCCCATGATCCCAGCTCCCACACACAAGCCTCTTCCTCATCACACCCCTCCTTTTGTCTTGTCCCTCCAGTAGCTTTGTGCTGTGGCTTATTCCTGGATTCCCTGATCATTCCATCAGTTTGGCTTCTCAACTCTTCCATTTTGAGACAAACTAATTCTCCATATTATTAATACACTTCCTCTCTTTGAAACACCCAGAGTGGCTTGCTTCCCTGCCTGGACTCTGAGTGATCTGACCATTGTATCTCGAAGCCCTCCCCTGGCCCCCCCACTCCAGCAGCACCTCCAGCACCACTACCACCTCTCCGTCCCTTACTCTGCTCTACTTTTTTTTTTGAACAATATCTATCACCATGTGACATTGTATTGTACTTTTATTTGTTTCTGGTCTGTCTCTTCCACTAGACTTTCAGCTTCACAAGGGCTCCTACATGCCTGTGTTTTCCACAGCTGCATCCTTACAGCTTAGGATAGTGCTTGGCATATAATAGTAGGTGCTCAAGGGGCTGTCTGGGTGGCTCAGTAGATAAAGAATTTGCCTGTAATGCAGGAGCCACGAGTTCAATTCCTGGGTCAGGAAGATCCCCTGGAGGAAGGCACGGCAACCCACTCCAGTATTCTTGCCTGGGAAAGCCCATGGACAGAGGAGCCTGGTGGGCTACAATCCAAAGGGTCACAAAAAGTTGGACACAACTGAAGCGATTGAGCACACACGCACGCATGCACAGGTGCTCAAGAAATTATTGAATTGACTGAATCTACAACTGAGACTCCCAAAGGTATTTCTACAGGCCGTATCTCCACCTAGAGCTCAAATTCCCATGCCCATCTCCTCCTTGCACATCTCCACCTGTGTCTTTCATGGGACTAATCACATATGACATCCACCAGACAAACCTCAATCAAAAAGACGGGCAGAAGCAGGTGCTGGTGATGATGTGAAGAGACCAAAACCTCTTGCTAGTGGAAATATAAAATGTTGCAGACTTCTCTGATGGTCCAGTGGGTAAGAATCCACCTGCCACTGCAGGGAACATGGGTTCAATCCCTGATCCGGGAAGATCCTATATGCTGCAGAGCAACTAAACCCGTGTGCCACAACTTGAACCTGCACTCTAGAGTCCCTGCTCCTCAACAAGAGAAGCCACCACAGTGAGAAGCCCCTGTACCGCAACCAAGAGTAGCTTCTGCTCACTGCAACTAGAGAAAACCCAAGCGTAGCAACGAAGACCCAGTGCAGCGAGCCAAAAATTAATATAAAAAGTAAAATAAACTGTTGCAACTACTTTGAGAAACAATTTACCAGTTTTTTAAAATGTTAAACAGAAATTGACCATAAGACTCAACAATTCCATCCACTCAAGAGAAATGAAAGTATATGTCCACGGAATGGACATATGAATATTGCATATGAATATTCATAACAGCATTGTTCACAATGAAACAATTCAAACGCTCATCAACTGGTGAAATGATACGCTGTGTGGTACATCCATACAGCTGGTGAACACATCCATACCACTGTGGCTCAGTGGTCAAGAATCTGCCTGCCAATGCAAGAGACGTGGCTTCGATCCTTCGATCCAGGAAGTTCCCACATGTGGCAGAGCAATTAAGCCCGTGTGAGCCTCGACTACTGAGCCCACAGGCCCTGAGCACCCTAGAGTCAGCGCTCCATGAGAGAAGCCACTGCAGTGAGAGCCTGAGCACAGCAACAAGCGGTAGCCCCCGTTCAATGCAGCTAGAGAAAAGACCTCACAGCACAACCAAAAATAAATAAATAAATTTTTAGAAAGAATCATAAGGAACAAACTGATATATGCTTCAACATAGGTGAACCTTAAACATATTTTGCTAAGTGAAAGAAATCAGATACAAAAGGCCACATTTTGTACGATTTCTATTTACACAAAATGTCCAGAAAAGGCGAATATAGAGACAAAGAAATTAGAGTAGTGATTGTCTGAAATGGGATGGCGTGGGAATGAACTGCAAACAGGCGTGAGGGATCTTTTGCAGGTGATATAAATGTCCTCAAACTAGATTGGGATGATGTTCGCACAACTCTGAAAATTTACTAAAAGTCATTGAGTTGCACAGTTAGGTGGATTTAATGGTATACGAAGTGAAAATGAAAGTCGCTCAATCGTGTCAGATTCTTTGCGACCCCATAGACTGTAACCTGCTGGGCTCCTCTGTCGATGGGATTCTCCAGGCAAGAATAGTGGAGTGGGTTGCCATTTCCTTCTCCAGGGGATCTTCCCGACCCAGGGATCGAACCCAGATCTCCTGCATTGGAGGTGGATTCTTTACTGTCCAAGCCCAGAGAAGACCAATGATATATAAATTATACCTCAAAAAAACTGTAAAGGGGGACCATCCCTAAACTTTCCCTGAAAGTCCCCTCCCCCAAGGAACCCTGTACTGACATGAGAATGCTGCTGCTGCTGCTAAGTTGCTTTAGTCGTGTCCGACTCTGTGCAACCCCATAGACAGCAGCCCACCAGGCTCCCCTGTCCCTGGGATTCTCCAGGCAAGAACACTGGAGTGGGTTGCCATTTCCTTCTCCAATGCATGAAAGTGAAAAGTGAAAGGGAAATCGCTCAGTCGTGTCCAACTCTTTACGACCCATGGACTGCAGCCCACCAGGCTCCTCTGTCCATGGGATTCTCCAGGCAAGAGTACTGGAGTGGGGTGCCATTGCCTTCTTCAGACATGAGAATGAGTTCTTCCTTAATTTTTTTTTTTTTTTGGCAGCATGTGGGGTCTTAGTTCCCCGACCAGGAATTGAACCCACAACCCCTGCAGTAGAAGCATGGAGTCTTACACTGGGCCACCAAGGAAGTCCCTTCCTTAAATTTCTACATCCTATATTTCTTGCTTGCTCTATCCTGCTCCTGGCCCAGATGTACCCACAGTTAGAAACTATCAATTATGCCCCTCTTGTGTTCTTTCTCTGTCCCTACTCCTCCATTCATATTATCACCAATGCCAGCTGAAATTGATGTAGAAATATCTCCAGAAAGTGTCCCTTTTTCACTGTCACCATCACGACTCTAAACATTGTGTTGGGGAGTGCTACAGATTGAATGTCAGTCTCCCCCTACTCCTTCCAATTTCACATACTGAAAGCTAACTTTCAATGTGATAGTGTCTGGAGGTGAAGTCTTTGGGAGGTGACTAGGTCCTGAGGGTGGAGCCCTCATGTACGGGATTAGTGCCCTTATACAGAGACCCCCAGGGAGCTCCCTCTCCCTTGCACGTGAGGACACAGTGAGAAGACACCGAGAAACTGGTCCTCAGCAGACCCCAAACCTACCAGCGCTTTCACTTTGATCCGGGACTTCCCCAACTCCAGAACTGAAATAGATTTCTGTTGTTTATAAGCCATCTAGTCTATGTTATTCTATTACAGCAACCTGAACACACCAGGAGCCATGAGAAGAAATCTTTTTCCCCTGATCTGAAAAATTATCAGGAGGAAAAAAAGTTTGTAACAGTCAGAAACAGTAACAATAATTGCTAAGGTTTATTGAGTACTTATTATGAGAAGGCAAGGGCACTCCACTCCAGTACTCTTGCCTGGAAAATCCCATGGACAGAGAAGCCTGGTAGGCTGCAGTTGATGAGGTCGCTAAGAGTCGGACACGACTGAGTGACTTCACTTTCATGCATTGGAGAAGGAAATGGCAGCCCACTCCAGTGTTCTTGCCTGGAGAATCCCAGGGACCGGGGAGCCTGGTGGGCTGCCGTCTATGGGGTCGCACAGAGTCAGACACGACTGAAGCAACTTAGCAGCAGCAGCAGCATCATGAGCTTTCCTTGGAAGGAAAGCTGTGACAAACCTAGACAGTGTATTAAAAAGCAGAGACATTATTTTGCCAACAAAGGTTCATATAGTCAAAGCTATGGTTTTTCAGGTAGTCATGTACATATGTGAGAGTTGGACCATAAAGGAGGCTGAGCACTGAAGAATTGATGCTTTTAAATTGTGGTGCTGGAGAAGACTTGTGAGAGTCCTTTGGACAGCAAGGAGATCAAATCACTTGATCCTAAAGGAAATCAACTCTGGATATTCATTGGAAGGACTAATGCTGAACCTCCAGTACTTTGGCCACCTGATGCGAATAGCCAAGTCATTGGAAAAGACTCTGATGCTGGGGAAGATTGAAGGCAAAAGGAGATGGGGACAGAAGAGGCTAAGACGGTTAGATAGCATCACCAACCAATGGACATGAATTTGAGCAAACTCTGGGAGACAGTGAAGGACAGGGAAGCCTGGCGTGCTGCAGTCCATGGAGTTGCAAAGAGCTGGACACAACTTAGCAACTGAACAACAGCAACAACAACATGAGCTAGGCACCATTTGCAGCAATGTCCATGTAATAACTCATTTACCCTCAGAAAACCAATATGAAGTAGATAATGTCAATTTCCAAAATGAGGAAATAGTGGCACAGAGATGCTAAGAAATTGTTCCAAGATCCCCTGGAATCTAGCCCAGACTCTGGAGCCTGTTCTTGGGTCATTCGGCCCTATTCAAAGGGGAAAGAATAAATGTTGATCTGTATCTCACATCATATACAAAAACCAATTCCAGGTAGATTTTACATCTAAATGTGAGAGGTAAACAATGAGTATTTTAAGTAAATATAGAAGAATATCTTCATTACTGTGTGGTGGGCAAAGATTTCCAACACAGGACATTGCTGCTGCTGCTGCTAAGTTGCTTCAGTCGTGTCCGACTCTGTGCGACCCCCTAGATGGCAGCCCACCAGACTCCCCCGTCCCTGGGATTCCCCAGGCAAGAACACTGGAGTGGGTTGCCATTTCCTTCTCCAATGCATGAAAGGGAAAAGTGAAAGTGAAGTCGCTCAGTCGTGTCCAACTCTTAGCGACCCCATGGACTGTAGCCCACCAGGCTCCTCCATCCATGGGATTTTCCAAGCAAGAGTACTGGAGTGGGGTGCCATTGCCTTCTCCGAAAACAGGACACTAACGAGCACTAATCTTGAAGGAAAAACATTATTATTTAAACTGCATTCAGGGACTTCCCTGGTTAGTCCAGTGGTTAAGCATTATCCTTCCAAAGCATGGGATATGGGTATGATCCTTAGTCAAGGAACTAAGATCCCACATGCTGTGAGGCAACTAAGCCTGCAGGCTGCAACTAGAGAAGCAGCACAATGAAGACCCAACCCAGCACAGCCAAAAATAATTAAAGTTCACTTGTTAAAAAAAAAAAGAACATACCATAGTTAAAAATAAACTACATTCAAATTAAATTCTATTTATCAAAGACATTAAGAGAATGAAAAGACAAGCCACATAGTAGAAGATACTTGCAATCCTATGTCCAACAAAGAACTGATATCCTAATTTTAATTCATATAAGAAACAGAAATACAGATACAAAATTTGGATGTATACAAAACACATATTCTTACAAAGTAATAAGAATAAGGCAGACAGCCTAATAGCAAAATGGGCAAAAGACTTGAAAAGGCATTTCACAAAAGGGAATACTCAAGTGGTCAATAAACATGTGAAAAGGTATTTAAATACTATTAGTCATCATGAAATGTAAATTAAACCCAAAATGTGATACCACTACACACCCATCAGAATGTCTAAAGTGAAACAAAGACCATACCAAGTGTTGGTAATGATGCAGAGCAACCGGAAGGCTCAGATGCTGCTAGTGGGACAGTAAATTGGTAAACTCTTTGAAGAGTCTTTGAAACTTTTGAAGACTGGCACTTACCTCCTCAAGTTCAATATATCCCTCCCCTGTGTATGCGTTCAGTTACTAAGTCATATCTGACTCTTTGTGATCCCAGAGACTGTAGACCACCAGGCTCTTCTGTCCATGGGATTTTCCAGGCAAAAATACTGAAGTAGGTTGTCATCTCCTATTCCAGGGGATCTTACTGATCCAGAGATCAAACTTGTGTCTCCTGCATCTCCTGTATTGGCAGGCAGCTTCTTTACCACTGAGCTACCTGGGAAGCCCATATTCCTCCCCTATGACTCAACAGTCCTTCTCCTAGGTATATATACTTGAGTCTCACTATTTGTGGGTTCCGTGTTGTCAAACTCACCTACTCACTACAATTTATTTGTAACCCCCAAATCAATCCTCCTGGAGTTTTATGGTAATCCATGGACGTTCACAGGGTAGCAAAAATATTGAGTCACTGACACACAGGTTCCCAATGGAGATCCACTGCAGCCATGCTGTGGGCCTCTTATTTCAGTTCTCATAACTGCAAATAACTTTCTTTCTCACAGTCTACTTGATGCTGAAACTTTCACATTCTCATGCATTTTATTGGTGATCTTGCTGTTTTAAGGGACCACGTGCACAGTGCTAAGTTCTGTCTAGTGTTCTAGGCAAAAGAAGGTTGTAAAGTGTCTTCTAGAGAAAATAGGACTCATTGATAAGCTTTGCTCAAGATTGTCTTTGGGGGACTCAGTTGGTGGTCCAGTGGTTACGAATCTGCCTTACAATGCAGGGGATGTAGGTTCGGGCCCTGGTTGGGGGAACTTCCAGTAGTCACGTATGGATGTGAGAGTTGGACTGTGAAGAAGGGTGAGCGCCGAAGAATTGATGCTTTTGAACTGTGGTGTTGGAGAAGACTCTTGAGAGTCCCTTGGACTGCAAGGAGATCCAACCAGTCCATTCTGAAGGAGATCAGCCCTGGGATTTCTTTGGAAGGAATGATGCTAAAGCTGAAATTCCAGTACTTTGGCCACCTCATGAGAAGAGTTGACTCATTGGAAAAGACTCTGATGCTGGGAGGGATTTGGGGCAGGAGGAGAAGGGGACAACAGAGGATGAGATGACTGGATGGCATCACTGACTCGATGGACCTGAGTCTGAGTGAACTCCGGGAATTGGTGATGGACAGGGAGGCCTGGCGTGCTGCGATTCATGGGGTTGCAAAAAGTCAGACATGACTGAGCGACTGAACTGAACTGAAGATGCCATATGATGAGGAGTTACTAAGCCTGAGTGTTGCAGCTGCTAAGCCTGTACGCTCTGGAGCCTGTGCGCCACAACTAGAGCCCCCTTGCCGCAACTGAACCCTAGAGACACAACTAGAGAAAGTCCATGCACCGCAAGGAAACATCCCACATGACACAAGGTCCTGCGAGCCACAGCTAAGACCTGATGCAACCAATAAATTAATTTAACTAAGTTTTTAAAAAAGAATGCCTTTGGCCATGAGTTTGATGCCAATGAATCAGCAACATATATTAGATAAAGTATTTTTAAACACAAACACTCATAAAAGGGGTTTGCGTATTGTTTCGTAAACAAAAATGTGACCAGAGCCTTGCAGGAATCTAATGCCATGATGACTCAGTATTCACTAACTCAGTATTCACAGCATTCAGTCTTTACCTCACTAATTCTTTATAGAACATAATCACTTCGAAAAAAGAGAATCTACTGTATATATACACCCAACAGAAATGCAAACAAGCATCCCTAAAGGCATGTATCAGGGTGTTTACTTAAGAATGTTTGTGTCAGCCACAAACTTCACCAACCCAAATGCCAAGAAACAGTGGAATGGATCTATCACACTCGATATATTCACACAATGGAACACCACAAAGCAAGAGAAACAAGCAATCTACCACAAAACAATAATATGGAGGAATCTGACAAGCATCATGCTGAGCAAAAGAAACTAGGCACCAAAAACAATATATTTAGTGACTTCATTAAGTTGAAAAGCAGGTCAAACCAGTGCATAGTGAGAGATGCCTGGCTCAGTGGTTCCTCTAGGTGGACGGGGAAGGTGAAAGTGCAGATGGGAACCAGAAGAGGCATCAGCGGGCTCCGGATTCTTAAAACGTTCTGTTTCTCAACCTGGTACTGGTCACATTATGTCACTTTAAGACAATTTCTAAAGGGCACTGTTATGATTTGCATACCTCTTTGTAGATATGTCAAGAAGGAAGTTCATTCAAAATTATGAACTAAGGTACCAAGCGTAAAGAGGCTTCCCAGGTGGCTCAGTGGTAAAGAATCTGCCTGCCAATGCAGGGCAGCTGGGTTCAATCCCTGATCCGGAAAGATCGCCTGGAGAAAGAAAAGACAACCCCCTCCAGTATTCTTGCCTGGGGGAATCCCATAGACAGAGGAGCCTGGCAGGCTACAGTCCAGAGTTAAAAGAGTCGGTCATGACGTAGCAACTTAACAATAACACCCAAGTATAAAACATAAGTGTCATTTCTGTTTGATGTGCAGCAGGCAAAAATGCTAGAATGTCCAGTGGAAAAGCTAGAAAACATAAACCAAGAAAAACTCAGTGTCCTTTGCAAGAAGCCAAGTGGCCTCTGTCAAAGGGACCGTGTTGGCTCCCATGATATTTCATTCACACAGAGGAAAGGCATGAATTTCTGTCCACACACACACAGCTTTGCATCCCTCAGAACACACAAACACACATGGTGTTAATCTTCTAGCCTGTGCCTGCCTTGAGCTTTTTTGGTTTTCGCTTGGTTACAGCAAGTGTTTAGAAATGGTGTTGAAACACTTCCTCCCAGGAATTCTCTGTCTTGCCATCTCTGCTTTCCTGCCTGGTTCAGAATTCCAAGAGGAGACTCCAAAGGAGACAGCAGGCCTGGCTGAGGACCTTGGCCACTATACAATGAGAGTCACATTCCCCCTGCCCCCTAAATGTTGGTCCTGCTCTACCCACGGCTGCCACCAACTTGCCTCTGGTTTTGTTAGCTCTTGTAATAATTCTGTTTTCATACCTTTACTTTCCCTATGCCGACCTGTCTTCCAAGTTCCAACCAGAGGATCTCTCCCTCTTACAAATCCAACCACGTCTTATTCCTGGCTTTAAAACCTTGTATTTAAACAACAAAAAAAGCAGACGTCCTAATTTTGAAAATGGACAAAGGTCTTGACTAGACATTTCTCCAAAGAATATATACAAATGGCAAACAAACACATGAAAAGATGCTCAACATCACTAACTCTTCTTTTTCCAACATCACTTAATGAAACGCAAATTGAGGCCACAATGGAGAACCGCCTTACACACCTTCAAATGAGAGCCCAGGAGCCTCAACTGTTGAGCTGATGTGCCACAAGTACTGATGCCCGAGCGCCCTAGAGCCCGTGTTCTGCAACAAGAGAAACCACCGCAATGAGAAGCCTGAACACCACAACTCGAGAGGAGCCCCCGTTCATTGCAACTATATAAAAGCCCATGAGCAACAAAGACCCAGCACAGCCAAAAATAAATTAATTAAAAATAAATAAAAATTTTTTTTAATAGTAACACTTTCTTTCTTTTTTTTTAAAGAGTAAACCAGCACTGAGAACCTACTGGATTTCCCAGAAGCAACACAAGTCAGTTTCTCTGCACAGACTTCATGGAACCTATTCTGACTCCTCTCTGCTCCTTCTTGATTTGTGGCTGAGCTCTGAATGGATGAGGGCTTCCCTGGTGGCTCAGATGGTAAAGAATCTGCCTGCAAAGCAGGGGCCTGGGTTTGGTCCGGGGATCAGGAAGATCCCCTGGAGAAGGGAATGGTTACCCATTCCAGTATTCTTGCCTGGGAAACCCCAGAGATACAGCTACAGTCTATGGGGTCGCAAAGAGTTGAACACAACTGAGCAACTAACACTCTGAATGGATGGGGTTGTGAGAAAGACCAGGCTTCTGTTCTGAAAGTGAAGATAAGTCAATGTGCTCAGACATGAGTTCCTGGAAAAACACGAACAAAGTCTCCTGCCCCTGCCACAAAGCCCTTCTCCCCATCACAGCCAGGCTCAACTTGAAAGAAGTTAAATCTTCATCTCACTCCTTGAGAGCTCAAACAGTCACCCAGCCTCGGTGTCTGGTATAAGGCTCGAAACACAGAAGACTCACAATGGATGCTTTCTAAATGAATACATGAATGCATGGATAAATGAAAACAGCCAGTCACTGCTTCCCAGGCACTGGCCACCAAATTCTGGGGACACAGAGTCATTGCTAACACCAGCTGCTGAGATCATAAGAAATCTTCACACGTCCATGTGGTCAACTTGTATGGACACAGAATCACTGTGCCTATATACCCATAGGTGTGAATATGGCACACGTGTGTCCCGGTGCCCAGTTTGACCAATGCCAAGTACACGGCTGCTAAACATACACACATATGCGCATGGACACTATAGACACACTACTATTGTATTGGGGCACGGTTAGAGTGAAGTGAGTCATACACAAGCAGAGTTTGATCCTGCCTTTATTTAAAATTTTGTTATTTTGTTCATCATGGATTTTTTTTGCATTGATTTTTATTTTCCTAAAATATTGCATAAAAATATTTATCTTGGGGGCTTCCCAGGTATCCCAGTGGTTAAGAATCTGCCTTGCAATGCAAGGGACACTGGTTCGATCCCTGGTCCAAGATCCCACATGCCACGGAGCAACTAAGCCCGTGCACCACAACCACTGAGCCTGTGCTCTGGAGCCCTTGAGCCACAACTACTGAACCCACAGGCTTCAATTACTGAAGCCCGAGCACCCTAGAGCCTGTGCTCCGCAACAAGAGAAGCCACCACAGTGAGAAGCCCGAGCACCCCAACGAAGAGTAGACCCCCTCTCGCCTCAGCTAGAGAAAGCCTGCGTGCAGCAGTGAAGACCCATCACAGCCAAAAAGTAAAAATAAATCTTTTTTAAAAAAATATTGGTTTCTGAAGCTATTGGCACCTCCTTCGATTTTGCACCCAAGACGAGTGCCTCACCTGTCACACCCTGGCCAGGACTATTGACACACACTGCCTGCACCTCCTCACCAGTCAACGGGACACACCAGTCTCTGCACAAACCTCATTCTACCACTAGATGTCGCCCCAGCTCCTTCAGCTTGAGCTCAGCAGCAACCCCTTAGGAAGAAAACGTCCAATTCACTTAATTATCTGGGAGTCCTCGAGATTTCCTTTTACTTCCCTCCACCCGAAACATTTACATTCTCTAATGGAGCCCTGGGGGAACAGAGTTTTAATCCTAAATAGTGGTGCCCTGGAGTGCTGGAATTTTTAGGCACAGATGAAGACGGGTTTTCCTAATGCCTGCAATCCAGGAGCGATGGTTGACTTGCAATGGGTATGGGATAACCCAAGGGGAGGGTTGTTCCCCTGACCTTCCCTGGGCACAAGAGTCCCACTGTTTGAGAAAGAAAGAGACTCTGTGGGGGGAAGAGGAGGAGGGACTGATCCATTCATTCGACAGATATTTTTTGAGATCCTACTGCGTGCCAGGCTCTGCTGTAAACACTGATACAACAGATCACCGGACCCCGATAAGTTGCCCCTCTAGGGGGAGAGAGACAATAATTTGTTGTTTTGTTGTTGTTTAGTCTCAAGTCATGGCCGACTCTTTTGTGACCTCATGGACTGCAGCCCGACAGGCTCCTCTGCCCAGGCTCCTCTGCTCCTCTGCCTGGGATTCCTCAGGCAAGAACACTGGAGTGGGTTGCCATTTCCTTCTCCAGGGGATCCTCCCAACCCAGGGACTGAACCCATGTCTTCTGCCTGGCAGGCAGATTCTTTACCACGGAGCCACCTAGGAAGCCCAATAAGTGAATAAACAAATCCTGGAAATGTAGTGACAAAGGCTATCAAGAAAAACAGCACAAAGGCAGAGGTCTCAGAGGAGGTGACTTAAGCAGAAGGAGAGGGAGGAAGTTGAGTAGCTACCTAGGGGAACAGTGTCCCAGGCAGAAGGAATGACACATGCAAAGGCCCTGAGGCATGCAGTATAAACTGAGCTATTCCTCCTGTCCCATCCTGTGAGGACCCCAGGAAAGAGGGGACCCCAAACTCACACAGTACCAGAGATGTAGCTAGATCTTTTTTATTTTTTTGACTGCTGAGCCTTCATTCCTTTGCTCAGGCTTTCTCTAGTTGCTACGAGTGGGGACTACTCTCTGGTTTTGGTGCAATGGCTTCTCATTACAGTGGCTTCTCTTGTTGTAGAGCACAGGCTCTGGGGCACACAGGCTCAGTAACTGAGGTGCACTGAGGCTTAGTAGCCCTCCATGGCATGTGGCATCTTCCCAGACCAGGGATTGAACCAGTGTCCCCTGCATTGGCAGGTACATTCTTAACCACTAGAATACCTGGGAAGTCCCAATGTAGCTAGATCTGAAAGAGGACTTCCCAGTGGTCAGGAAGGGAGCATCTTTCCATGAGGAAAGATGGTGAGCCTTGAAGCTATCAAGCTCTCTGGTAGCTCCAGACCCTGGATGGATGGACAACTCCTCTGACATGTACTACTTTCCTGTTCTCAGGGTAAAATCCAAGCTCCTATCCACAGCCCACAAGTTTCCACTTGGTCTGGTCCTTCTTGGCTTCCCTGGCCTCATCTTCCCCTCGACTTTTCCTTCCCTCACTCCTCTCTAGCCACACCAGCCTTCTTGCTGCTCCTCAAACACTCCAAGCTTGTTCCTACCTCAGGGCCTTTGCATTTGCTGTCCCTGCTTTGAAAGCTTTCCCCCTGGACACAGAAGGCATCTCTCTCACCTCTCAGGGAGCCTCAAATACCACCTCCTTAGAGACACAGTCTCTATCAAACCTGCTAAAACAGCTCCCCACCCCACCCATCATTCTTTAACCTCCCTTGCTGTTTAGTCACTAAGTGGTGTCTGACTCTTTTGTGACCCCATGGACTGTAGCCCATCAGGCTCCTCAGTCCATGGGATTTTCCAGGCAAGAATACTGGAGTGGGTTGCCATTTCCTTCTCCAGGGGATCTACCCTACCCAGGGATAGAACCTGCATCTCCTGCTTGGCAGGTGGATTCTTTACCACTAAGCCACAAGGGAAGCCCTTAACCTCCTTTACCCTGTTTAATTATTCTTCATGCCACTTGCACTGTATTATATATTGATTTAGTTGTTCACACGGTATTATATATTTATTCGGTTTTTGTCTGTCTCTCCTACTACAAGGTCAACCCCAGGAGGGCAGGGACTTGATGACTTGGTTCAAGGCTGAATCTCCAGTGTTTCATCATATCTGTTGATTGAATGGACAAATGCATAATTTCCAGAAAGGACCCCTGGTGGAGCCCAGGGCCCATCAATGACGGGGAAGGAGGTCCTGGGAAACAATGGAGGAGACTCAGAGGGGATAGAGTGTCCATTTTCCAGACCTCTCTCTTCCCTGGGGCGCTAGGCTGGGTGGGCAAGCTGGGACACACAACACAGTAGCGCCCACTGTAGCTAGTGGAAGGACCCGACCAGCATAACCCCAACTGATCACCCCAGCTAAGTCCCGCCCCATCCACCATTTGGCCCCGCCTCCACGGACTCAGTTTAGTCCCGCCCCCAAACAGCCTCATTTAGCTCCTCCCCTATGAATCTTCATGTGAGCCCCGCCCCCAAGCATCTCCCACCCTCCTCTGGGGTCACCCAACAGCACCTCTCACTGCACTCTCCCGCACCCCTAGACAATCTTGGCACGGGACAGGAAATGTAGAGTTTCCTAAAGGTTAGCAGGGGATGGGGGAAGAGTCCCCAGATGGTGGTTCCAAGGATCCTTCTGGGAAACCCAATTCAGCTTCCCTCCTGGTGCATTTTTATCCACCATTCTCTTGAGCGTACACATCTTTTGGTTTCTTGTCTCTCACTCAGCTGACTTTCTTTACTTCTTTGGGATTCATGTATCAGTCGAGCACCTGTAGTGTGCAGCCTGATGCCTGGCACTAAGCACACTCCCCACCCCAGTCAGTACTTGGATACTGTGATGGGAAAACAGAGTGAGGGAGGGCACCTCTTGAGGTCTTCTGTGGCCTGGAAATCCTCCTACCTACAGTCTTATCTCCATCTCTCCCAATGTCCCCAGACCCCCAGAGTGGGCACAAGGGTCTGATTTCTTTCTTCTCTCTCTTTTTTTTTTTTTTGCCACACCGCGCATCTTGTGGGATCTTAGTTCCCTGACCAGGGATTGAACCTGGGCCCTCAGTAGTGACAGTACAGAGTCTTAACCACTGGACTGTCAGGGAAGTCCCTTTTTCTTCTCTTGACCACAAAAGAGAAGGTACCAGGATTGTTCTTCCTCTGAGTTTCTACCTAGAAACCCTTCTAGTGTCTACACAGGCACTGTCCACACCCATGGAGTGGATTATTTAACAAGACAGTAAATGTGTGGGTTCAGGAGCCTTGGTTCAGTCCTAGCTCTGCCACACCCTAGCTGTCTGAGCTTAAGCAAGTGACCTAACTTTCCAGTGCCTTGGTTTCCCCATCTGTAAAGTGAAGGTAACATGAGCACCCATTAATTACTGATTAAATGCCTTAGTTCATTCTGTGTGCTTGAAACAGTGCCCAGCACATAATGAGCATTTAATAAGTGTTAGCTGTTATCATAATTATTATTTTATTATTTTGGATTCCAGCTTCCTTCTGAGCTTCTAAAGATGAGATCTTAGGGGGCTCCCACCCTGAAGATGGAGCAGGAAAGAGGTTTCCCAATAGCATTAGAAAGCTGGGACCACCCCTCCTTTTGCAAAGCCTGCTCAAGAGGTGAGGTAGCATGGAGAGGGAGACACACTTCTGTGAAAGCATGGCGTGTGCAGTGCACACACACAAACACATGGATATACACGTTCGCACACACAGTCTTTGCCCCACATACCCCCTTTTAGAATGACTTGGGCACAGAATGACACACAATTACCTAAAGCTCCCACACCAGGCACACACCTGGTCACACACATTTTGTACAACACCCAGGCAGATGGACAGAGTCATGGGGACACTGACACACACAGCCCTTTACACACAGTCACAGCTGCCCAAATACCACTGGGATTAACACAGACCTCACTTGCTGTCACTCTGCCAATCACACACAGATACACAACTCCAGGTCGCAGCCTCACAAGCCTCCCACTGTCACAACAGCCCTTCAAGTCACAGCTTCCAGCTGTGACACTCAGAATCTGCCTCACGTACACACACCCTCTCCCAATCCCGCCCCAACTCACGCACAGCCGGCCCCACACCTGCACAGCCACACACACAAACTCTCAGTCACACCCAACCGTGACACAAAGGCACCCACGTTTACCCAGCACCCCTCCAGCACCTCGCACACATCCCCATCAGTCACACACATGCGAGTCCCACCCCCTGCCCACACTGGGGATGCTGGCGAGGAGTCGGGGGCTGTGATGGGGGGCATGAAGGACAAGTAATGCCCAAACCCCACTGAAGTCCCCTCCCACAACCCCACTAAGCTCGAGCGAGATGGCGGGTGTGGGCTCCGGGTCACCGAGAGGTTGAGAACCCCGAAGCTGGAGTCAGGTGGTCCCCCAAACCTAGGATGCTTTGAAGCTGAATTTAAAGCTTCCCTTCTTATTCCCAAAGCCAGGGTGGACGGCCCAGCCCCTCCCCCTCTGCGACCCCCCTTCCCTCACCGCCCCGGGGGGGAAGCCATGGAGCCCCCAGTCCCGTTTCTGCGGGACCTCCTGAGCCCCCTCCCCTCCTGGAGCCCTCCGCGCCCGCACCTGCCCGCCGGGCCCCTACCTGTCCGGCGAGGCCTGAACACAGTAGCAGCAGCAGCAGCGGCGGCGGCGGCGGGACCGCGAGCGGCCACATGACGTGCCCCCGGCCCGGCGTCCCGTCCCCCGCCCGCCCTAGCGGCGCCTCGGCCCGGGGACCGCCACCAGGCGCGACCCCGCCCGCCCGCCGGCCAGGGCGACCCTCCGCCGCCGCCTCCCCCGCCTCGCCGGCGGCTGGGATCCCGCCCCACCCCCGCCCCCCGCGCTCGCTCAGAGTCTTTGTTGCGGGCTCCGCCCCCCCGCCCAACCCCCAGCTCGTTTTCGGGAGCGGATCTTGCTGGGTCTGGGGATGGGGAAGAGGGGGAAGGAAGATGGAAGGAAGAAGGGGAGGGTAGCTGGGGACGCGACCCAGAACCCCAAGGCCATGGGGGGGGTGGTCATGGAGATGGGGGGAGGGAGTGAGGTTCCGTCACGTGGTTGTCAGTTTCCCCTCCCTGGACATTTCCTACGCTGTCAGTGAGGGGTGGGAGGGGGATCCAGGGACGGAGTCGTAGGAGGAAGGCCTGGCAGCAAAGAAGAGACATTGAGAGGCCTCATGCTTACGGAAGTCAGGAGTGAACAGAGAAACTGAGGCAGAGTGTGTGAAACTCTTCTTTGCAGGAAGGGGTCACGGCCATGACACGGGGGGCGAGGGGTGGGGTGGAAGAAGGAGACAAAAAGGAAGACAGATACAGCGGGCGGGAGATCGTTAGACTAGGCCGAAAGGGGTGACCAGCTGGTGGGCACCTTGTTTTCACCTCCTCCCCTTCTCCAGGGGTCCTCGGGCTCAGTCTCCCTTTTTCCACCACACCTGGGACAGTCTCTCCCTCTCATTTCAATGGCCCAAGACTGGAGACCAGAATCCTAAGAGAATCAGCCACCTCCACACAAAGCTATTTGCAGATGAAGAGCGTCCTTGTCTTGCCTCCATCCTTTCTCTGCCTCCCCCCTCTTCGGCTTCCCCAATCATCTTCTTTCTCCAAAGTCCCTCTGTGGCTTTTTGGCGGGGGAGGGGTAGTGACCAAGCAGGCCAGTCAGGTTATAGAGGAATCGATCATAAATATTGGGAATGGGGAAGCATGGAATTTTACTGATCCTACTGTGTGGGACAGATAACAAGTTATGGGTGTTTTTGTCAAAGCAAGGAGAAAGAGCTTGTTATATGATACGGCCTGGGTTCCACCCTGGTCTGTCCCTTCTCGGCCATGCAATGCCAGGCAAAGAGCTTTCCTTCTCTTGGGAGAACTGTTTCCTCTTGAGTTGTTGGGGACTTTGTGACTCATGAATAAAGAGAGTACCTAGCCAGCAATCAATGCCCGGAGGGTATTACTACATTGAAGGCTATATTAAAATTATGATCAGGTCATACTGCGGTCAGGGTCATACTTAGTGTCCTGATAGTACGTTGTCAGTTTGGACATCAGCACCGTTGGGAGTCCTCACCATGGTTCATTCAGCTCCTGCCAGGTGGCCGTTACCAGGGTAACCCCCTCCCCCCTCTGCTGCTTCAGCCCTTGGAAGTGGTAGCTTGCTACTCCTGAGTAGATTCACTTCCTCGTATTTACTTTTAAAGCTTAACTGCCATCTCTATGACTAAATCCCCATATTAAATTCTTGCTATTGAACTATCTGGTGTGAGCTCTGTTTTTCTGACTGGACCCTGACCAATACATTCAACAGCTGTGGTCGGTGGCTAAGTTCAGTGTCCTGATCATGCTGTAGTCAGTGTCCTGTTAAACTGTGATCTGTGCTTCCATCAGCATCCTGGTTCTACTGGGGTCAGCACTGCAGTCAGTACTGTGGTCTCTACAGGTCTTAACTGTGCTGTGGTCAGTGTGGTGGTCAGCTTCCTGGCCATGTTGTGCTCAGAGTCACAATCACTGACCTGGTCATGCTGTGGTCAGGGTTCTGACCTAGCTTTGGACAGTGCCCTGGCCATGCTACCATCAAAATCATGATCAGGTTTTACTGTGGTCAGTGTCATGCTCAGTGTCCTGGTTGTACTGTTGTCAGCTTTGAGATCAGCATCATGGTCAATGCTATGATGAGCATGGTGTCTGCCTTCCTCTGTGGTTAGTGTCGTAGTCAGAACTGAGCACCAGCACTGAAAAGAGATCAGCTTCTCAAGGACCTTGTACAACAAAACTCTTGGGCCAGGTGGCTTGATGTCTGGCACTGGCAGTTGGCTCTCCACAGTGTGCAAAGGTAGGGTAGAAGAGCAGTGGATCCCTCTGCCAACTCTCATCAGGTGTCACTGGGTTTTCTTAATTGGTGCTTGAGTATCCATTGGCTTTACTCATCTTTGACCCCTCTATGTCTCCAGCTAGAGGGAGAAACAGTCCAGGCCTTTGTTTTCCTTTACTCTGCACAGGGCCTGACATGAAGAAGATGATCAAGAATAATTTAACGAGTAAATGAACCTAAGCCATGCATGTCTACCCATGTCTTTGCTCTTGCTAATCCCACCATATATTATTCAGTGCTCCTTTGATAGCAAGTAGCCACTTGAACTGTCTTAAACAGTAAAGACTATCTGTTATCTCACAAAACTGAAAAAAAAAAAAAAATCCAGAGGTAATGGAATGCAAGCATGGCTGGATCCAGGGATTCTGTCATATCATCAGAATCCTGTCTCTCCCCATTTATCATCTACTATTCTCTATGTTGTTGTTGTTGTTCAGTCACTCAGTCATGTCTGACTCTTTGTGATCCCCTGGACTGCAGCACATCAGGCACCCCTGTCCTTCACTATCTCCCAGAGTCTGTTCAAACTCCTGTCCACTGAGTCAGTGATGCCATCCAACCATCTCATCCTCTGTTGCTCCCTTCTCCTCCTGCCCTCAATCTTTCTCACCATCAGGGTCTTTTTCAATTAGTTGGCTCTTTGCATCAGGTGGCCAAAGTATTGAAACTTCACCTTCAGCATCAGTCCTTCCAATGAATATTCAGGACTGATTTCCTTTAGGATTTACTGGTTGGATATCCTCACTGTCCAAGGGACTCTCAAGAGCCTTCTCCAGTACCACAGTTTGAATGCATCAATTCTTTGGCACTCAGCTTTCTTTATAGTCCAACTCTCACATCCATACATGACTACTAGAAGAACCATGCTAAGTCACTTCAGTCGGGTCCGACTCTGTGTGACCCCATAGATGGCAGCCCACCAGGCTCCCTTGTCCCTGGGATTCTCCAGGCAAAAGCACTAGAGTGGCTTTAACTAAACAGCTCTTTGTCAGCAAAGTGATGTCTCTGCTTTTTAATCCCTATTCTCTATAAGGGATCTCTTTTAGCCAGGAGATGACATAGATACTTCCCAGAACCTTTCATCTTCCAAGCTCAGCAGCTTTAGCAAAAAGAGAGCTTGCAAAATAATGACTCTCATTGACCCATCTCAAGTTATGTGCCTATCTCTGAGCCAATCATATTTCAAGTGTAATTTCAATTACACTTGATTGTGTAGCTTGACCAGACCTGGTTCATAGATCACCCCTCCAGAGCCAGAAAGAGGAGTTAGCCTCATTTAAACTATATTGGATAGAAAACAAGGGGGTAGGGGTGGAGGATATGAAACTTTTACCATTGAAAGAGGGAAAAAATTCTATGTATCAAAACCAAGAGACAATGAACTGTCTCAGCACCATCCCAAGCCCCTAGTGTCCCTTCCTATACTACAGAAGCTGCAAAGCTAAAAACTATGTTTGCCAGACTCCCTTGCAGCTAGATTTCTGTATGGCAATGAGATTCCATCAATTAGAAGCATGAGATGTGGGTGGGGGAAGTGAGTGAAGGTGGGTGGAGGTCATCTTTCTATTGTGTTGCAGTGATGTCTAGCAAGCACAGTTGTAGAGACACTAGGTTTTCCTTCAGGAATGCTACTGTCTACAGTCACCAGTGTTGCTCACTTTTGTTGAGAGGCAGTTGCAAGTGACAATGATGGAAGCTTCCAAATCTCTAAGTTAAAACCAGGGAGAGAGAGATATATATATTTAAGTTTTATTGAGATATAATTCACATGCCATATAATTTGCTCTTTAAAATGTACAATTCAGTGGGGTTTGGTATATTGCCGTATTAATTTTTTTAAGTTGTAGTAAAATACATGTATCATAGAATTTGCCATTTAAACCATTTTTAAGGGTACAATTCAGTGGTATTAATTACCTCTGTAGTGTTGTGAAACTGTCAACTTTTTTTTCAATTTTTAGTTTTTATTTATTTATTTTCAATTCATTTTTATTGGAGTATAGTTGATTCACAATGTTGTATTAGTTTCAGGTGTACTGCACAGTGAATCAATTATACATATACACTTATCCACTCTTTTTTGTATTCTATCCCCATATCGGTCATTACAGAGTACTGAGTAAGTTCCCTGTGCTATAGAGTAGGTCCTTATTAGTTATCTGTTTTATATATAATAGTGTGTATATATTAATCCCAATCTCCCAATTTATCACTCCCCCATGAAACTGTTTTCAGAACTTTTTCATCTTCCCAAAATTTTAGATATTCTATATAAGTAGAATCATACATTATTTGTCCTTTTTTGTCTGGCCTCTTCACTGAGCATGTTTTCGAGGTTCATCCACGGTATAGCAAGTGTGAGAACTTTATTCCTTTTTATGGCTGAATAATATTTCATCATGGGCTCCCCAGGTGGCGACAGTGGTAAAGAACCTGCCTGTCAATGCAGGAGACAAAGAGATGTGGGTTCGATCCCTTGGTGGGGAAGATCCCCTGGGGGAATGCATGGCAACCCACTCCAGTATTCTTGCCTGGAGAAGCCCCATGGACAGAGGAGCCTGGAGGGCTACAGTCCATAGGGTCACAAACAGTTGGACACAACCAAAGCAACTTAGCACTCAATATTCCAATATATGGCTGGACTAGATTTTATATACGCATTATGGTGCATTCTTGAAGTCAGTGGTTCCCAGTGTGTTTTTCTCCACCTTCCTGTGAATAATAGAGGCAGAAGCTCCTGGAAGCACAAAGTTCCCTGATTTGGGGCCTTATTTCCCACAGCTAATCCCTGATTGACATGTGCTTGGAACATGCATTCCTCTTATTTGTATGGAGAAAACCTCATCATTCACAAAGCCCTAATACCCCAGGCTATGTGAGACTATCCACTCAGGTCTACATCTCTTTTATTTATTTATTTTTTTTGGCCATGCTTCACAGGGGGACAACCCCATTCCCCCTGCTGTGGAAGTGTGGAGTTTTAACCACTGAACCACCAGGGAATTTCCTACATCTCTTTAATAACAACCGTCCCACTCATCGAGCTCCCACTTAGGACTCAACACCAGGTGAAGTCTTTTCCATTGCTTCTTTGAATTCCTCCAACAACCCTTGAGGTAGAAATTATTATCCCCATTTTAAGATTGAAAAGTCTGAGGCTCAGAGAGGCTAGGTAACTTGGCCAAGGCTGCCCAGCTATAGATAGCAGACACAGGATTCAAACCTAGTTCTGTCTGATGCAAAGTCAACCTACTGACCTCCGTACTTTTGTATTGGGTTATTTGTTCTGCATCTTTCCTTTCCTGTTATTCTGATTAGACAACTGAGGGTCAGTCCTCCTGGAGGCCCCTGGGAGAGTATGTAGATGCTGGCTGCCCTTCATAATTGTCCCACAGGAGGGTGAGGGAGGTGGGTTTTTATTCTCCAAGTCCCATGTGTCACTGGGGAAGGGCTGCTCCCAGAAGTGTCAGCTCCTCAGCATTTATGGTCTGGCCAGCATGTGAGCTGAGACATCCCTGAGGCTGAAATGTGCACAGGAACCCATGAGGGCAAGGGGTATACAGGCAGGGGACTGACATCATCTGCCTTGGTCCCATTTTTCAGATGGAGAAATTGAGGCTCAGAGAACTTAAGACACTTGAGCAAGGCCACAGAGGGTGTATAGCAGAGCTTAAGACCATAATTTGATTCATGTGCAATTCCATACACGAGATTCTTTATTTTTTAAATTTTATTTATTTAGTTTTAGCTGCACTGGGTCTTCATTGCTGCGTGCAGTCTTTCTCTAATTTTGGAGACCGTGGGCTGCCCTTCATTGCAGTGGCTTCTCTTGTTGCAGAGCACAGGCTCTAGGGTGTGTGGGCTCAATAGTTGTGGCACATGAGTTGAGTTGCCCCACAGCATAGGGGATCTTCCCAGACCAGGGATGGAACCCGTGTGCCCTGCATTGGCAGAAGGATTCTTAACCACTAGACCACCAGAGAAATCCACAAGGCTCTTAATGCTGTGGTTGCTGGGGATATCTGGGCCAGCTCCTCCGGTGTCACGTGGCTTCCAAAAGACCTGATCTATCCCAGGTGAGCTGAGCATCATCTCTTCCCTTCCCCAGCTTCTGCATCTCCATGGCGATCATTCCAGGGTCCTTCCAGTCCAGGGCTCCCAATCCCGCCCCTCCCATTGCTCACCCAGAATGGAGCCCAGCTCTCTTTCCATGTCCTGGTAAAGGCTCCAAGGTTGAGCCCTTGACCTTGGGGTTCCCCACAGACTGTCCCCACCGTCCAGCCCCATTCTTTCCTTCTTGTGGGCCTTTCTCAGAGTGGGACTGTAGCCACCCCAGGAAATCCCTCCTCTCCAGGTATCACACACACACACACACACACATACACACTGAATGACCACATGAAAATAGGAATTTGTGCTCCAGTTGCATAGGACTGACCTCAAGTCAACTGACACAGAAGCACACAACATGAGCATACGGTCACCCAGGGACACTACACCCCCATAAGTGGTCCAGGCACAACACCATGCTCAGACTGAACAGTGTCACCCAGAACCAGTACACACAACCACAGTCAACATACAGCCAGATACGTGTTCCAGGCACAAGGGCCCCAGAAACCACCCCACCCCCGCCGACACACACACACACACACACACACACACACACACATCCATCAAGGAGAGGAAGAACATCAGAGGTGAACCAGCCAGTTACCCAGGAACCAGCACTCACACAGTTGACCCAACGCACACACAGACCCCAAACACAAAAAATACACAAACCTCACAGTTCCGGCACACAGCTCAAGAACACAGATTCACACACATAGAGATTTGTAAAACAGATTGTTACTACATTAACATGCGGGACTTCTTGGTGGTCCAGTGGCTAAGTGCACTCCCAATACAAGGGGCCTAGGTTTGATCCCTAGTCAGGGAACTAGATCCCATATGCTGCAACTATAAGTTTGCATGCCACAACTAAGCCAAATAAATAAATAAACATTTTTTAAAAATACAGTGACATGCACAAACCCACAAGACAATCACACAAAACATGACAGATAGACTACACGCAAGACAAGGACACACAAAAAGAGGCACATTGTTTGTTTAAAGCCAACCTACAGACCCATAATTCAGACACAGTCACACGCACAAACAGTTCAGACAGACAGCTCAGACACACATACAGACCCACAGGGACCCATGACACGACAACAGACATCCTGGACACGCGAACCCCAGGCCAGGGCAGCGTGGGAATGAGGCTGTGAGAAGCTGGGAGAGGGGAGGTGGACCAGATGACTCAGGAGGCCTCTCTGGGGGAGGAGGCGGAGAAGGGCAGGCGGGTGGGTGGGCAGGCGTCCAGCGCATATGGTTCCCATTAAAGGCTTGGGAATTGAGGGTTGAGTTGGCGGGACAAGGAGACCCAGCACTGCTTTCCAGCCCTGCCAAGCCAGGAAGGAGTGAAGCCCTAGTCCAAGGTTGTGGGGCTGGAACTTGGCTCTGAACCACAGCAGGTCCTATCAAGAGTGGTCTATCCTGAGCCAGGTCCGGCTGGGGCTCATTTGAACCCCTGCAACAGCCCTGGGAAGGGTTTCACAGAAGAGGAGAGTGAGGGGCTCAGGCAAGTTAAGACACTTGCCTGAGGTCACACAGCCAGGAAGCAGTGGAACTGGGATTGGAGCCCAGGTGTCTCTGCAGCTGCCGCCCCAGCCCCAAGGCAGATGCAAGGACTCCTCCATTTAGCCAGCAGCAGAGACCGAGTGCTCAGTCTGGGCCCAGCCTGCACTGGATTTGAGGCAACCCCATTTTCAAATAATTGAGAGTTAGGAGTGGGGCAGGGTTTGCTGACTGGGGGTGTCAGCATCAGAGAGTGACACCAGAGTTGCAACCGGAAGGTTGAATAAGAGCTGACAGGGTGTGTTGGGCAGAAAGAAGTGCAGGTGCAAAGGACGTGAGGCCATGGGGTGCAGGAGGCTATGTCTTCTGGTGAGGTACGGTGACAAATGAGACCAGAGAGGCAGGTAGAAGAACTTGGACTTTGTCTCAGGGCCAACAGGGAGCCTCTGGAGGGTGGTGAGCTGAAAGGTACACAGTGAAGTTTGGACAACCAGCATGAAGATCATACTCAGGATAGATGAACATGTACTTTCTCCCTGACCCAGAATTTCCTGTTTTATTATATATTTATAGGAAACAGCAACCCACTCCAGTATTCATGCCTGGAAAGTCCCATGGACCGAGGAGCCTGGTGGGCTACAATCCATGGGGTCACAAAGAGTCGGACACGACTGAGCGACTTCTGTGTGTATACACCCTAGAAGAGGAAGATCCCCTGGAGGAGGGCATGGCAACCCTACTCCAGTATTCATTCTTGCCTGGAGAATCCCATGGATGGAAGAGCCTGGCCGGCAACGGTCCATAGAGTTGCAAAGAGTCAGACACGACTGAAGCGACTTAGCACGCACGGCCTGGATACACTTAGCCATGTGCACACATGCCCGGATGTTTGCAGAGGAACAAAATGGGAAACACCTAAAAGTTTATGAGTAAGAAAACAGCTAACTCTGTTGAGGTAAACCTTTTCAAAGCAATTAAAAAGACAAGATTAGAAATACTTGTGTCTACATGGAGAAGACGGAAAAAAAATTCTCTGGCTGAGCTAACAAAGTGAGTCGCAAAAGAGCGTGTTCAATATCGTACCCATGTGAGACAGTTTAGGAACTTGCCAAATCATGTTGTGCATCACCCCTGGATACAACTTCCTGTATGAGGTAAACATGGAGAAATAATGAGGTCAAAAATTCCCACAACCTAGGGAAAGGAAAAAATAGGGAGTTAGGGTTTTATGGGGACAGAGTTTCAGCTGGGGAAGATGAAAAAGTTCTGAAAGCGAATGGTGGAGATGATGGCTCAACGATGGGGCACTGAACCGGACATTTAAAATGGATAAATGGTTTAAATTTTATAGTATGTTCTTTCAACCACAATTAAACCCATATTTTTCACTGAAATTCATCTACCCTTGGTGGAGAAGGAAGAGAAATGCCATGGTGGAAATATACTCTTGTGTGCGTGCGTGCTAAGTCATGTCTAATTCTTTGCTACCCTATGGACTGTATCCCTCCAGGCTCCTCTGTCCACAGGATTCTCCAGGCAAGAATATTGGAGTGGGATGCCATGCCCTGCTCCTTCCCAACCCACGGATCTCAATTGTGGTTGTGATGCTTTATTCTTAGGTTGGGTGGTAGGCATATGAGTGTTCATTATAAAATTTCTCTCTTTTTCTCTCTCCATATGTGGATATATATGTTGCATTTAAGTGTTGCATATATATGCATATTTTTATATATGCAACACTTAAATACAACATTTGTATAGCATTTACCTCATGGCAGACATTGTTCTAAGTGTGTGATCTCTATTAACTAATTCAATCCTTGCACAAATCTGATGCTGTAGGGCTATTATTCACCCCATTTTACAGCTCTGGACACTGAGACTCGGTATGGTGAAGGTCACATCTGTTATAGCAAAGGATCTGACACTTGCACCACGTGACTTGGCTCTAAACATTATGCCACACGGCCTCTGTACAACTTCCATGTTTCATTCACAGGTTTTGTCACACATGGAATGGATCTGAGAAGAGGGTGTGTCTGGAGGGGCATGGGAAAGGACGTGAGGAATTTTCTGGGTGCTGGAAACAGTCTACGTGTTGTTTAGGGTGTGTAGACAATTGTCAAAATTCCTCCACAAGAACACTTACGATCAATGCATTTTATTGTACATAATGTGTGTCTGAATGAAAACAACTTCTAAAAAGAAATAATACCCGATCCAGCAATTCCACTTCTGGGTATAGATCCAAAAGAATCAAAAGCAGGGTCTCAAAGAGATACTTGCACTTTTGTATTTATAGCAGCATTATTTACAGTAGCCAAGATCTGGAAGCAATGCAAGTGTCCATCAACAGATGAATGGATAAACAAAATGTGGGCCAACCATCCAATGGCTTATTACTCACCCTGAAAAAAGCAAGGAAATTCTGACACATGCTATGACACAGATGAACCTTGAGGATATTATGCTAAGTGAAATAAGCCAGTCACAAAAAGACAGATATTGCATGATTCTACTTATACGAAGTCCCTAGAGAAGTCAAATTCCTAGGGACAGGACTTTCCAGGTAACGCAGTGCTTAAGAATTCACCTGCCAATGCAGAGGACACAGGTTCGTTCCCTAATCCAGGAAGATTCCACATGCCATGGAGCGACTCAGCCCGTGTGCCACAACCACTGAGCCCAGGCATCCTAGGGCCTGTGCTCCACAACAAAAGAAGCCCTCGCACCACAACTCAAGAGTAGCCCCTCATCGCTGCAACTAGAGAAATCCTATGCACAGCAACCAAGACCCAGCACAGCCATAAACAAACAAACAAAATTAAAGGGGAGCACCAGGGTTTGAGGTGGGGAGGAATGAAGAGTCGTTTAATGAGTACAGGTTTTTGGCTTTGCAAGATGAAAAAGTTGTTGCCCAGCAGTGTGAACATACTTAACACTACTGATCTGTACAGTTAAAAATGGTAAATGGTAAATTTTATGTTATGTAGTTTTTCAACACAAAAATACTGTAAAATAAATACAGCAAGGGAGGAAAAGCGTATATAAGGGAGATGAGACCAGCATCACAGAGGGACAAGATAATCTCTTGATGTCAATCTGGTCTTTTGTCTGCTCAGCCTCCCATCTCTCCTGTGCTACACAGTCATCTTCAGGGTCCACGCCCGTCTCCTCGAAAGGAAGTTCTGATATGTCTGGGACACTAAGCATGGGAGGCCACACGTCTGCTCTTGTAGGGTCGGGACCTCTTTGCGTGACCAGGTGGGGATCGGCATGGTTCTGAGCGGTTCACGGCCTCTGGGCCTGGCTGTGTGAGGTGTTGCTTGGCTCCCTCTCTGTCTCTCTGTATGAGCCTCCACTTCAAAGATGTCTTCTCCAGGAAGACTTCCCTGACTACCCTGTCTTAAAGAACACCCCTCTAGTCCTCCTCCCTGCCTTATTTTCATAGTGCCACCTGACATATCATATACATATATATCTGCTTACTGCCTGTCAGCCCCACTAGAGTGTTAACTCCACGAGGGCAGAGAATCTTTGTTTTGTTCACTGCTGGGTCCCTGGAGCCTAAAACATGGCCTGGTACATGATAGGTACTAAATACAGATTTGTTGGGACTTCCCTGGTGGTCCAGTGGCTAAGAATCCATCTTGCAAGGCAGGGGACAACGTGGATTCAGTCCCTGGTCAGGCAACTAGGATCCCACATGCCACAGGGCAACTAAGCCCGTGCATCACAACTACTGAGTCGCCCATGCCACAGCTAGAAACTGTGGGTCCCTGCAAAGAAAGACAGAGAAAGCAATGGCACCCAACTCCAGTACTCTTGCCTGGAAAATCCCATGGACGGAGGAGCCTGGTAGGCTGCAGTCCATGGGGTCGCTAAGAGTCGGACATGACTGAGTGACTTCACTTTCACTTTTCACTTTCATGCATTGGAGAAGGAGGTGGCAACCCCTCCTATGTTCTTGCCTGGAGAATCCCAGGGACAGAGGAGCCTGGTGGGCTCTGTCTATGGGGTCGCACAGAGTCGGACACGACTGAAGCAACTTAGCAGCAGCAGCAGCAATGAAAGATCCTGCATGCTGCAGCTAGGACCTAGTGCAGCCAAATAAATAAATATTTTTTAAAAAATTGGTGGATTGATTGAGTGAATGAATGTGTAGGCAGAGCAAGGGTTGTCTCTGAAACAACCATGACGGAGTTTACCTGGATCCACATCTGTGGCTTTTGTGTTGGTGGCACATCTCTGTGTGTGGGGTTGTGTGTCCGTCTGTGTATTTAGCGTCTGCCAGGCCCCAGGATGTGGTACTTCTCTGTGTGACAAAGAGGATCTCCCTCCAGAGGTGGCTCCGTCTCTGAGTGTGGGTTTGTGAACACAGTTGTCTGGGGGGTTCTGGGTGTGCATCCAGACACAACTGTGTGTGTGGCCTGTTATGCATGTCACCATATCTGCCTCTGGCCAAGGATGTAGGGGTGTGTGTGAGGCAGGTCTGCCTCTCTGAGTCTGCTTGTGGGTCCAGACTTGCAGCTGTTGGTGGCAGAGGGGGAGGGGAGGAGGTGACAAGATGCGGGTCTGATTCCACCTGCCCTTGGTCTGTGTATGTCATTGTTTGTATCTCTGTCAATGTTGTCAGGGAGTATGTGTAAATTACCCTGCTCCAGCCACCCTCTACAGCCCTGTCTAAAGCCACAGGCAGGCCTCCCCGCTGGCCGTCCCATGCCCCCACCCCCACCCCCCGCCACCACCACCTCGAGAGTAATTGCTCAAGAAGCACTAGCGGTGTGATTAATTATGGCTGCTGAATATGCAAATCAGCTGGGGGTTTCCTAGCAGCCGCCTGGGTGCTGGTGATGATGCTGAGTAAATACACAGAGCAGAGGCGAGCCAGGCCTAGAATTCCCTCCTTACATCTTTGTCAATTACCCTTTAATTTAGCAGGGCAGATTTCTAATTCTTTAATGAGCTTTTACCTAATTAAAGAGTCCTCATTACACTATTAATTGGTCCTCCCCTCCAAAATACCTGTACCAGCATGGGATTGGAGTTGCCAAAGCAGATGCTGGCTGACCCGCATTCAAACTCTGGGGTGTTATTGGGTATAATTTTTAAAATTAGGTTGGAAATAATTCCTTTTAGGGAGAAGATGGCTTTTTGCTTAGCAAAATCTTTAGCTGTAGACTCTGGGCAAGTTACTCTCTACCTCTGTTTCTTAGCTCACTTATCTGCAAAAAGGAGGTAGTAAGAGAACCAAGTGGCATCCTCTGGAGAAGGGAATGGCTAACCACTCCAGTATTCTTGCCTAGAGAATTTCATGGACGGAGGAGCCAGGCAGGCTACAGTCCATAGGATTGCAAAGAGTCTGACACAACTGGAGTGACTGAGCACAACAGAACCTTCCTCAAAGGTGGTGATGAGAAATAAATAAAAGCATTCAGGAAAGACATTTGATGAACAGTGTCTGGCATGGAGCCAATCGATGGTCTTTATTATCATTATTAATACTGAGTTGAACTAATCATGGATCATGTGGGCATGGAGACAGGGTCTGAACGAAGGGTTGAGGGGATTGCTCTTCATAAGAAAGTGAGATAAATTCGATCTAGCAAGATAAGTTTGATCCAGGGAATTCCCTGGTGCTCCAGTCGTTTAGGGCTCTCTGCTTCTACTGCAGGGGGTGTGGTTTCGATCCCTGGTCAGGGCACTAAGATCTTACAAGCCGCACTGCGTGGCCAAAAATTAAAAAAAAAAAAAAAAAGAGCAGAAAGACTTAGAGGAAGGGAGTGAAGACGCAGGCAAGGAGAGCTATCAGGGAGGGAAAGATGGTAGGGGCGGGAGAATGGTAGGAAATCTGGGCTTGGGAAAGCACACCTCCAGTGACAGATTCACAGTGGTGGACACATTTGAAGATAATGATATTCAACAATAAATTTTAGCTTGATTTTCCTGCAGTGAGACCTCCTGGTTTGCACACATGCTTACATGCTGACCTTCGGTAAAAGTTGGATTTATTCACTGTGTTAGGATAATTAATGATAGCTGCTGTAAACAAGCAACTCTTAAAAATCTCAAGGGCTTAAAACAAGTAATTTCTTGATCACATCTAATGGAGTTCTCCCTGACAGCATTCTTCCAAGTGCAGTTGACCCTTGAACATGAATTTGAACTCACAGGTTCTTTTATATGTAGATTTTTTCCAATAAATATATACAGTACCATGGGCTTCGCTGGTGGCTCAGCGGTAAAGAATCCACCTGCAAAGCAGGAGCCACAGGAGATGTGGGTTCAATCTCTGGGTCAGGAAGCGCCCCTGGAGGAGGGGATGGCAACCCACTCGAGTATTCTTGCCTGGAGAATCCCATAGACAGAGGAGCCTGGTGGACTACAGTCCATGGGGTCACAAAGAGTTGGACACGATTGAAGCGACTTAGCATGCTCACATAGTACTATAATGATCTGAGATTGGTTGAACCCATGGATTCGTAATCATGGATGCAGAGGTCTGACTATAAAGTTATGTGCAGATTTTTGACTATTCAGGGGTTGGTTTTCCTAAACCCAGCCTTGGTTCAAGGGTCAGCTGTAATAACTAATGGAAGCAGTCTTTCTAGTTCCACATCTGATACTCTCATCTGACACACATGATCTCCAAGATCTTCATGGAATGGAGAGAAAGAGCAAGGAGGGCTATGTGGGCTATTTTATGGCTACACACATCCTATTGGCCAAGACCCAATTGTCCCCAACCTGACTACAAGGGGAGCTGCGAGATGTGATCTCAATTATGTGTGCCCAGGAAGAGGAAAATAACATACAGCATTGGTGATACTATTATGCATTCTTCTGGGGGGGGCTGTGATGGGTCTTAACTGCAGCACGCAGGATTTTGGTTGCTACATGTAGAATCTAGTTCCCTGACCAAGGATGGAACCTGAGCCCCCTCCATTAGGAGCTTGGAGTCTTAACCACTGGACCACCAGGGAAGTTCCCACTATAGGCTTTTTTTTTTCCCTTAAAAGATGCATTTGTTTATTTATTTTATTTAGCTGTGGTGGGTCTGTGTTGCTGCGCGCAGACTTTCTCTAGTCGCAGCAAGCGGAGGCTCTCTCTAGTTGCAGGGCACGCACTTCTCCGCCGTGTCTTCCCTTGTTGTGGAGCACAGGCCCTAGGTTCGTGGGCTTCAATAGTTGCAGCTCTCGGGTTCTAGAGCACAGGCTCAGTAATTGTGGTGCATGGGCTTAGTTGCTCTGCAGCATGTGGGATTTCCCTGCACCAGGAATTGAACCTGCGTCCCCTACATTGCAAGGCAGATTCTTAACCACTGGACCACCAGGGAAGCCCATCATATGCATTCTTGAGTTAAAGATGTTTGAGAGAGGAACTAAAAGGAGGCAGGGCCAAGTCAACGTTTGGATTGATAAAAGTCAGGATGAAGAAGTCAGCAAAAGCCACACATCCAGAAAAGAGGTGACTGGGAGAAACACCATCCTCTCAAGAGCCCTCATGGGTATTTGATGATTTCCGGGTTCTTACACTGTGTGTCAGATACTTCCTTAAGACTTCACAAGATGAGTTCCCTGGTGGCCTAATGGTTAGAATTTGGGGCTTTCACTGCCATGGCCTGGGTTCAATCCCTGATTGTGGAACTGAAATCCCAAAAGCCACGTGGCCAAAACAACCTCCCTATGGCTCTTCTCTTTCAGATCTCTGCTAAAACACCAGCTCCTCAGCAAAGCCTCATCTGACCAACCAGTTTCAAACAAGACATTATTCCATCAGTCTTTATCCATGCAACTTGTTTGATTTTCCTTCACAACAATTGAAAGTGAAAGTGTTAGTGGCTCAGCCGTGTCCGACTCTGCTATCCCATGGACAGAGGAGCCTGGCGGGCTACAGTCCATGGGATTCTCCAGGCAAAAATACAGGAGTGGGCTGCTGTGCCCTTCTCCAGGGGATCTTCCCAGTGGACTCTTTACCATCTGAGCCACCAGGGAAGCCCTCACCACGATCACTACCACCTGAAATCGTATTACACAGCTATTTGTATATAATCTGTTTTCCGCGGGACTAAGATCTTAAGGGCAGACACATCTTTCTTTTATCCGCAGTATCTGGAAACATGCCTTAGTGCTGAGAACACATGCCACAGAGATAAACAAATGAATGAATAATAATGGTGACCATTAAATGGATGACCTCTGGGCATCTTCTTCATAGAATTTCAACTCTTAGTAACATTTATTGAATGAATAAATAAATCCAGGTGGCCTTAGAGAGCCTGCTGACAGAAATAGTAGAGTGAGCCCTGGTTTGAGCTTCCCACGTGGCTCAGTGGTAAATAACCCACCTGCCAACACAGGAGATGCAGAAGACTCATGTTTGATCCCTGGGTCAGGAAGATCCCCCAGAGAAGGAAATGGCAACCTACTCCAGTATTCTTGCCTGGGAAATTCCATGGACAGAGGAGGCTTGGGGGCTACAGTCCATGACGGGCAAAGAGTCAGACATGACTGAGCATGCATGCATGCAAGCCCTAGTTTGGAAGAGGCAACTTACTCCAACCTGTTACTTCTGCCCACCCAATCCCACCTGATCCAACTTAATCACACCAGCCCTCCATCACTCCTAACTCAATAATGTCTATCAGCTGATGGATAGATAAACAAAATGCAGTAAATTATTATTCAACAATAAAAAGGAATGAAGTTCTGATACATGCTGCAACTTGAACTGTGAAATCATGCTAAATGAAAGAAGCCAGACACAAAGGACCACATGTTTTATGATTCCATTTATGGGAAATGTCAAGAATGGGCAAATCCACAGGGACAGGAAGATTAGTGCTTTTCTGCCACTCAGAGGTTTGGAGGAGATGATGAGTGTTAATGGATATGGGATTTCTCTCTGAGGTGATGAAATGTTTCAAAATTTATTGTGGTGACGGTTGCACAAGTCTGTGAATACCCTAAAAACCATTTAATTATGTACTTTAAGTGGGTGGATTAGATGGTACGTGAATTACATCTCAATTCGAGCCGGTGGCTTGTGGGATCTTAGTTCCGCCACCAGGGATTGAACCTCGGCCACAGCAGTGAAAACACCAAGTCCGAACCACTTGATCGCCAGGGAATTCCCAATCAGTCTGTCTTTTAAAACCCTCAACCCGGGGACTTCCCTGGTGGCGCAGTGGATAAAAATCTGCCTGCTAATGCAGGGGACACAGATGCAATCCCTGGTCTGGGAAGATTCCACATGCCGCAGAGCCACGAGCCCACGGACCACAGCTGCTGAGCCCGTTCTCTAAGGCCTGTGAGGCCCAAATACTGAGCCCACGTGCTGCAAATACAAAAGCCTGAATGCCCTAGGGCCCGACAGCCAGGACTAATGCCACAACTACTGAAGACTGTGTGCCCCAGAGCCTTTGCTCCACAAGAGAAGCCACTGCAAGGAGGGGCCTGCACGCTGCAACTGGAGTAGCCCCTGCTCTCCGAAACGACAGAAAACCTGCGTGCAGCAACAAACACCCAGTACAGCCAAAAATAAATAAGATAAAGCAGTGTGTACATGTCAAAACCAGAGTGAAAATCCTCAACCCAACATCTAATCCCCAACACAAGTCATCCCACATCCAACTCATCTTAACTGATCCCATTTTGACTCACCAAATAGGTAATCCTCCACCTCAAATTCATAATAACCCCTACTCACCTCTACTCAACTCAATCTCCTTCTTAAGTCAACCCTAATTCAACTCAATCCAGTATCCAATTTCAAACCCTTAACCCTCTCATCATTTCAACCTCCAACTCAACAGATCCCCAGACCGACTCAACTCACTCCAAACTACCCTCCAACCCGATTCATCTTTAACCCACCTCCCCAATGGCTCAGGGGATAAAGAATCTACCTGCAATGCAGGAGACACAGGAGGTGCGGGTTCAGTCTGGGTTGGGAAGATCCCCTGGAGGAGGAAATGGCAATCCACTCCAATATTCTTGCCTGGAGAATTCCATAGACAGAGGAGCCTGATGGGCTACCGTCCATGAGGTCACAAAGAATCAGACACAATTCAGCATGCACGTGAATCACTAAAGCTACCTCTACCAAAAGGCACAATTAATTAAGACAAGTGATGGCAAGATGCCTTGGGTGAGACAAGAGCCAGACCCTAAGAGAACATCAATTGACAGACACAGACAAGGAACTTCCCTGGTGGTCCAGTGGTTAAGAATCTGCCTTGCAATACAGGGAACATGGGTTCTGTCTCTGGTCTGGGAAAATTCCATATGACTCAGGCCAACTAAGCCCGTGCACCACAACCACTGAGCCCACGCTCTCACACTCTAGAGCCCAGAAGCCGAAACTACTGAACCCGTGTGCGCTAAAGTCCATGCTCTGAAATAAGAGAAGCCACTGCGATGAGAAGCTCAGGGACCACGGCTAGAGAGTAGCCCCTGCTCACTACAACTAGAGTAAGGCTGAGCACAGCAATGAAGACCCAGGGCAGCCAAAACTAAAAATAAGCAAATAAAAAAGTAAAAAGAAAGAAAGACACAGACAGGACACAGTTCACTGATTTATTCTCAGACTTGAGATGCCAATTATGCCCTATGGCCTGGGGCAGGTGGTGGTATGGGGGAGTTAGGGTGGGGGGATGGGGGTTTCTCTCATCATATCCCAGCCTTCCCTAAGGAGGAAGCAGATTAAATATACAACAGAGGGGATTCTCCCTTTTAATATAGACCCAGGTATAAATAGGGCAGCACCATTAGAATCCTAGTTTCCCCCCAACCCCACCAGTTTGGTCCCCACGCCACCTGGCATGGCAAGGTGTATTTGGGGAGGCATGGAGGGAGACAGTATTCAGAGCTGGGCTGAGGCAGCAGAAAGAGTACGCAGCTCAGTCCAGGGAAGTCCCACTTCCCTCTGTAGTCTGACATCAGTCCCTTCACTGCGAACCCACCTGAAAAGAAGAAATGAGCAAAGGGATCCCAGTCTGGGTTCAGGAGACATCCAGTGCTTAACTATGGGGAAGGTAGCACCAAAGGGTGTTGAGAGCACTGACTGAGGGGGTGGGAGGCAGGTGTGGGTGGGGGCATTCATCAGCTCTGAGTCAGAAGTTCATTGCTGGGGTGGGGGAGCTCAGGGGAGGGAGATGAGTGATGGGTGGGCACCGAGGGGAGAAAGAGCCAGACTACAGTTATGCCAGCCGGGGCGCAGTGCAGAGAAACAGGACCCATGGACCAGGGTAGTCCAGCCCCCAGACCCCCTGGAACGGAGAAGGAATATTGTTTGACCATGATGAGCAGACCGTTTCCTGGCTCCACGCAGTCACAGGAGACGATAAATATGACGGCTTCAAAGCCTCAGCACCAAATATGGCCCGTCTTGGGGGCTCCCTCATTGTCCCTCCCAGCCCCGGAAGCTCTCAGCTGCTAAAGCAGACAGGGCCCAGTTCAAACCCAAACTTCTGGTTCGTCTGGCCAAAGTCAGCAGCTGCCACATCCAACAGGGGCAGAAATCCCACTCGGGAGGAGCTGAACTCAAAGAGGGTCTTCGACTGTCCCTTCCGGAGCTGACACGGGAAGACACGGATGGTGGGTAAGTCAGGGGGAGGGGAGTAATCACAGGCTCCCCTCCCCAATCTGGCCAGTCCCTGCCCTCTTCCTTACCCTGCAGCCATCGTAGGGGACTGTGATGGTGGCGGCTGCCATCTGGTTGAAGGATACCTCTTCCCCATTGGCCCCGAGGAAACGGGCAGAGCGGCTGTGGTCACCTGCAACTTCGTCCAGCCAGGCGGCCGAGTTCTGGCAGGTGAATGTGAAGCTCTGGCGGGCCGTGGCACTCAGCAACTTCAGGAAGGTCAGCTGTACCACGCTCACTGGGGCCCCATCGGCATCCACGTAGGAGAACTGGAGGTGGGACAAAGAGGAGCTGAGGATGTGTCCTTGCCTCGACTCTTTCCGAGGTACCCACCTCCCAGGATCTGTATCCACTGCCGGCCTGCCCCTGCTGCCATGACTTCCTCTTTGGAGGCCCCACCAGCCATCTGATCATCCCTGGTTCTCCTGCAAGCCCCTAGGCCTGTGTGGCCATTGAGCACTTGAATGGTGGCTGGTGAGATTGAGAAACTTTTCACAATTTCAGTTAAATTTTAAATTTTTTTGGGCACTCATTTCTTAAAAAATTGAAGTATAGTTGATTTACAATGCTGTGTTAGTTTCAGGCTTATAGCAAAGTGATTTAGTTATATGTATATATATATATATAGATATACACACACAGATATTACATATATATATTCTTTTTCATATTCTTTTCGATTACAGTTTACTACAAGATACTGACTATATAGTTCCCTGTGCTATACAGTAGGTCCTCATTGTTTATTTTATACATAGTAGTGTATAGTGTGTATATGTTAATTCCAAACTTCTAATAGATCCCTTTCTCCCTTTCCTTTCTGGTAACCATAAGTTGGTTTTCTATGTCTGTGAGTCTATTTCTGTTTTGTAAATAAGTTCATTCCTGTCATATTTTAGCTTCCACATGTAAGTAATATCATCCGATATTTGCCTTTTCTGACTTACTACACATAGTATGATAACCTCTATGGGTCCATCTATTTAAATTATTTAATTAAAAAATGTCTAACTTTATTTAATTTATAATGAACAACTGAGCCTCAATCCATTTATCAGAAAACTGAGGTTTGGAACAACTTGAAGATGCAAATCTGCTTTTTCAACTGCAGGTTTTATGCAGTCTAACTCTTTCCAAGGAAATTTAGTATCAAAATTATGATGTGCTATAAATATAAAATATGCACCAGACTCTGAAGAACTCACAGGGAAAAAGTTGAAAATGCTTCAGTAATCTTTATATTGATACGACAATATTTTGGATATATTGGGCTACATAAAATATATTATTAAGTTATCACTGGCTTGAGATAACTAGCCCGGTAACACATCTTTTTTGGCTTCCTTCTCTTCCCTGTATCATTTCACATTTCCTGATTGATGTTTTCTGGACTCACATCACAGATAAACCCCTTGCAATTGAGTCTCAGGTCTGTTTTAGGGGGGCCCAAACCCATATACCACTTGACATTATATGGTAGCTTTGTTTCCTTGGTTACTCTCTGTCTGCTTCCTTGGTCCCATTCCCAATAGAATATTAACTTCAGGAAGTCAGGAACTGTGTTTTCTTTGCTGCTATGTTCCCAGTGCTTAGCATACATAAATATGTTACATAAACAAATCCCAAATGGACCCAAGATCTCCCACCACTGCATAAACCTGATCCTCTTCCCACTTATATATCTCAGAATCTCACTAGACTGTTCTTCAAACCAGGAACCTGGGCATCATCTCTCTTTCTTTTCCTCCCCTCCATCTCATCAATTACTCATCTCATCAATTACTATTGATAGGTCCTATTGACTTGCCATCTCATCAATTAACTAGGTCCTATGGACTTGCCCTCTTAGATAACGTTCTAAGCCATTCCTTCCTCTTCATCCCCCATTCCCCTAGCTCCAGCCACTTCCCTTCCTTGCCTTTCTAAACCAACACATCAATCTCCTCCTGGGTCTCCCAGCCTCCAGTTTCCCCACAGCCACCACCAGCAGCCCAGAGGCATTTTCCTATCATAGAGATTGAATCTCAGTCCCTCTCACTTAAACACATTCCATGGCTCCCTACTGCCCATAGGTCTTTCTGAGGAGGTGGTCTTAGCTCTCACCTACCTGCCCAACCTCTTCTCTACCACATTCCCCCTCACTCTCTCTACAGCAGAGCAAGTCGCATTTTCTTCTTTTAATTTACCAGGCTTTCTCTTGACTCTGGGACTTTGTATATGCTGTTCCATCTCTTCGGAACACCCTTCCATGTCCTCCCAAACTTGCAAACCAGTTAATTCCTTAGACCTCAGCTGAGCTGTGACTTCCCTCAGGAAGCCTTCAGGTCCTTCCAGCACTGCCTGTAGATCACCACCATGTCCTGTGTTTCCCCCCACATCACACATATGATGCTGCCCCCTCCCCCACAAGCCTATGATCAGCATAAAGGCAGAGGTGAGGCTATCCTGTTCATCTCACCTCCTCCAATTCCCATGCTGGTTTACACCAATTTTTATACCATCCCCACCCTGGCTTTGCAGGTAACTCACCTTTTTCCCTCGACGGAATGTGCTATACCAGCCACCTGGCTTTTCTTTGGACCAAGAGGCCAGTTTCACCTGGGGGACAGAGGGAAGGGTGTAACAGGTGCCCTGGGGTGGGGGGGCTGGCAACGTGTCAATTTTGCATTTACCACCCCACACTGAAAGCTACGGACTGTAGGGGACTTCCCCGGTGGTCCAGAGGCTAAGGGGCCATACTCCCAATGCAGGAGGCTCGGGTTCAATCCCTGGTCAGAGAACTAGATCTCACATGCTGCAACTAAGATCCAGTGCAGCTAAATGAATAAAAAGAATCTGCTGACTATAAATATCAGGAACTCTTAGGTTATTCTCTGGCTGTGGGACTGGGCTTGGCTGGTACCCAGGATAGATCCAAGAGGCTGGGGGTTTCTGACTTCTGAGGGTGCCTCCACTGATGATTGACAAGAGCTGGTGGATAAATGCTCCGGCTCCTACCTCTCCCCTGAGGTGAGGTAACTCCCAGGAGTCTGCCCTACACTGTCTCCCCGAAGGCCCTGTGGATCGGAGCCTTGGGTGTCCAATGGTGATGTTTTAACAACACACCCCTTGGGAGTTCCCTGGTGGTCTAGTGGTTAAGAATCCACCTGCCAATGCAGGGGATACGGGTTCAGTCCCTGGTCTGGGAAGATGCCACATGCCGCAGAGCAACAAAGCCTGTGCGCCAAACTAATGGGCCTGTGGGCCACAACTACTGAGTCTGTGCGCCTAGAGCCCATGCTCCTCAAAAAGAGAAGCCACTGCAACGGGAAGCCTGTGCACCACAGCAAAGAGTAGCTCCTGCTCACTACAACTACAGAAAGCCCACACACAGCAACGAAGACCCAGTGCAGCCAAAAAATAAATTAATTAAAAGAAGAACATCACTGTGCACTTTTGCAGGCCCTGTGCTCACTAAGTGGTTTACCGGCAGTAGAGACATTAACAAAAAGTGTTAGTCAAGTGATTCAGTTGTGTCCGACTCTTTGCAACTCCATGGACAGTAGCCCGCCAGGCTCCTGACTGTCCATGGAATTCTCCAGGCAAGAATACTGGAGTGGGTAGCCATCTCCTTCTGCAGGGATCTTCCCAAACCAGGGATCAGACCTGGGTCTCCTGTATTCCAGGCAGATTCTTTACCATCTGAGCCACCCCAGCACTGCACACAGTCAGTGTATCAGTGTCATCTGATATGTGTACTGGTAACATGACTGCACAACTACCCTATCAGGTAGATACTTTCTTGAGCCC
Source organism: Bos grunniens (assembly GCF_055505025.1). Taxonomy (NCBI): domain Eukaryota; kingdom Metazoa; phylum Chordata; class Mammalia; order Artiodactyla; family Bovidae; genus Bos; species Bos grunniens. The sequence continues at coordinate 14,652,323 of NC_141171.1, forward strand.
CCACTTTACAGATGAAAAAACTGAGATAACAGATCTGGATTCCAACCGAAGCAGTCCAGGGTCCAGAGGCTCACTGCTCACCCACTGCTCTCTACAGCTAAGCCTGGTTCTTAGTGTCAGAGACTGTTAGACTCCCTGATGGAGAACCCCAGGATTTCTGGGGGACCAGGTGGAGGGCAGTTAACCCATGGGACCTATAAGAGAGCAGGTTAGGAGGCAGTATAGATGGGTGGTTAAGGGCTGAGACAAGGGCCAGGTGGTCATGGGTAATCTTGTCCTTCTCCATGCCTCAGTTTCCCTATCTGGGGGATGATAACAGAATTGTTATTTTTTTAATTGAAACAGAGCTGATTTCCAATGTTGTGTTAGTTGAGGTGTACAGCAAAGTGATTCAATTATACATATATATCTTTTTTTTTCTTTCAGATTCTTTGCCCTGATGTTGGTGTTGTTTAGTCTCTCAGTTGTGTCCAACTCTTTTGCAGCCCTATGGACTGCAGCCCACCAGGCTTCTCTGTTCGTGGGACTTCCCAGGCAAGAATACCAGAGTGGGTTGTCATTTCTTTCTCTAGGGGATCTTCCTGACCCAAGGATCTGACTCAGATCTCCTGCTTAGCAGGTGGATTCTTTGCCACTGAACCACCAGGGAAACCCTTTCTCCCCTTATAAATTATTACAAGATATTGAGTATAGTTCCATGAGCTTTACAATAGGTTCTTGTTGGTTATCTATTTTAGGGATAATAATAAAATGACCGCATCGGTGGCTGGGACTCAGTAAGTTAATGCAGCTGAGTTCTTAGGGCTGGCACATATATCCTATTGTTTCAAGGTTCACCACTATTATTGATTTCCTTACTATTTTTTCTTATCTGTCTTTCCCCACAGAAAATAAGCTCCATAAAACAAAACGAAGCAAAGAAGGGTTTGTTTTTTTTAGTTTGTTTGGTTTGTTTGTTTTAGATTATCTGCTGTAGCCCCAGCATTTCAAGGACTTTGGCATACAGAAGGTGCTCAATAGACGTCGGTTGAAGGAAAAATAAAATCCCAATCAACTCCTGGTGGGGCGGGGAGCGGGGAGGGTTGGGGAGCGGTGAGGTATGAATGAGATATTTTCGAGTCCCTCCTTCCACCAACCCCTCCCAGCCCCCTACTCAGGTACTCACGGTCTCAAACTTCTTGTCTGGGTAGAGGCAGGTTTCTCCTCCTGCCGTGAAGTTACAGAAAACCCTGAGCGCATCCCGCGCGCAGCCTTGATTGGGATCAATCCAGTATTCCCCTGCCGCAGAGCCAGTGGGAGAAGATAAACCGGGGGCTGGATCCCACGTCTCCCCGCCCTCCGGGGGGAGGGACGAGACCTCACCATCTGGCAGATGCGGATGGCTGCGGTGCAACTCTTTGCACACGAGGCCCGGGCGCTCAGCCGTGCCGGGAGGGCGCCGCAGCTGCTCTAACTCGAAGCTCAGCGACGCCATCGAGGCCAGCACCTCCTCCAGGCCGCCCTCCGGGGTTCCCAAGCCTAGCAGGGAACGTCGGCGCCGGCGCAGCCCGTGCAGCTCCGCAGAGGGACCCTGGGCAGAGGTGGGGATGGAGGAGAGGAGGACGGCAAGAGGAAGAGACAAGGAGAGAGACAGGCAGAAATGAGAGATGTGGGAGGCAGAAAGACACAGGGGTGTGGAGAGTAAGGAGAGATACAGACAGGAACCGGGGACATGGACAATCAGAGACGGAGGGCGACACAGGAAGGAGAGGGACAGAAAGGCTCAGAGATGGGAAGTGGAGAGAGGAAAAAAAAGAGCCAGAACCACAGTCAGGCAAAGGAGAGAGACAGAGAGAGACCCAGAAGACAAAAAGAAAGATAAAATAGTGAAACAACGTTTTGAGGTAGAGACAGAGAAAGGCCAGAGAGATGGACAGACAAAATCCAATCAGAGCCCCCATGGAGGTCCCCCCAAGCCCCTCTACACACAGCCCAGATCCTCCTTCAGCTTTTGAGCCACCTCCCTTCCCACCTGCAATCCCCGAACACGTGGTGTGTGCTCCGCCCACTTCTAGTCACTGAGGGACCAGGGGAGACACTCGGACAGAGCCCCATAGGGAACTTACCGGGGGACCAGGAGGACCTGGGGGGCCAGTGTCTCCACGAGGACCTTGGGATCCCTATAGGGAGAAGTACTTGGGTGTGAACTCTGTCTATGGAGACCCCTGCCTGCCAACACACACACACACACACAACTGGAGGAAGGACATGCAATTTTCAGCCCCAAGCATAAAACGCAAATTTTCTTTCCATATTTGAACATCTCTGAAATCAGCATCTTAACATCTGTGACAAGTCATCATTAACTTGGCAGAACTGTCTTCTTCTGTAGCAGTTCATAAAACAATGGTGCATCTTACAACAGATGAAATCTTAGATTTTATAAAATACAATGGTAAGTGTTGAAGACATAATCAAATGCCTGACTGACTGAATAAATAAACGAATGAACCCAAAGGCATTGAGGGTTCTGGTACAGTGAAGGGGGCTGAGGGGTTGGGAGGTGAGAGCCCAAGGGAGCGGTGACTACTTACCGGGGACCCCTTTGAGCCTTTCTGTCCTGGAGGACCCTGTGGGGTAGAGACAGGGGGGCTTGGACTCCTGGCTGGCCCAACAGGGTGACTCCCCCACCCCTGCAAACCCCTTATACTCACCACCACGCCTTGGGGCCCAGGGTGGCCCAGAGAGCCAATGGGGCCAGGAGAACCCTGGGGAAAGGGCATCAGAATCATCACTGATGGGGTTCATCCTTATGGTCCAGACACATCCCCCAGACAAGTCTCCTCAAAAGAAGACCCTCAACCCCAGTCACAACCTTCAAGTCCCCCAGATAGAGCCCCCCATTTCCTTCAGACACAATCCCTATTGTTCAAGACCCAGGCTTCCTAATCCCCCACACCCAAACAAGCCCCACTTCTGCTTTCCCATCCCCCTCGAACACAATCTTCCCTCTTGGGGCATGACGAACACTCACCGGTTCTCCCTGGAGGCCAGGGGAGCCTTGCACTCCTGGCAACCCCTGATCCCCTTTCTCACCAACCTCCCCAGGGGGGCCGACAAGACCAATTAATCCAATGTGGCCCTGGAGGATATGAGAGACACATGTGGGGGAAGAATGGGGGCGGGGAATTGACAGACTGTTCCCTTCCAGCCTTGGGGTAGTGAGTTTGGGAGCAGAGGAGACCCCAATCTCCTAGCCCTCTGGCTACGGAGAGAAGTAAAGGTGGAGGAGAGGGAGGTAGCTGGGGAAGAAGAAGAATAAAAAGAGGCATCCTTACCTTTTCTCCCTTGGGGCCAGCATCTCCCTTCAGCCCTGGTAGGCCAGAGGGCCCCTGGAAGGAGAGTTAGGATCAGTTGAAAGAGAAAGTGTTAGTCACTCAGTGGTGTCTGACTCTTTGCAACCCTATGGACTGTAGCCCACCAGGCTCCTCTGTCCATGGGATTCTCTAAGCAAGAATACTGGAGTGGATTGCCATGCCCTCCTCCAGGAGATCTTCCCAACCCAGGGACTGGACCCAGGTCTCCTGCATTGCAGGCAGATTCTTCACTGTTTCAGCTACCCGGGAAGCCCTAGGGTCAGTTGGTAAGTCTCAAACAGAAAGCCTCATGTGAGTGACTGGAGGATGGTCAAATGGGAAATTACCTAGATTTCAAATCGAATTACCAGGGAAGTGGTCATGGGGGTGGTCAGGAGAGAAGAGAGCTGATGAGAGATGAACGGAGGGGTTTTTGGAGGATGGTCAAGATAAATGATCTGTAGTCAACATCGGTGTGGGTAGTCAGTGAAGACTGTTAAGATAGATGGTCGGTTTGGTCAGTGTAGACCGCCAAGATGAGTGATCTGAAGAGATGGTTAGTATAGATGGTCAGGGTGGACCATCAGAAGGATAGTCAGTGAGGGGTCAGTCCGCACTATCAGAACCCAAGGTCACTAGATGGTCACTGGATAGATGTCCAGTGTGAGTCTCAGTGCGGGGACCTCAGGGATGAAGAAGTCTCTTACCAGGGGACCAGGAGGGCCTAACAGTCCAGGAGGTCCCAGGAGGCCTGGCTCGCCCTAGGGCAAAATAGAACATGAGGGGCTGCACCCTGCCAGAACTCATGTGTGGCGCCCCCCTCCCACCCCAACCAGGGTCAGCTCCTCCCAACTGTGATGACAAATTACAAGAAGCGAGCAGACAGGGAGGGCCTGATCCCACCCCCCAACCCCATCCCTATTCTCAGTCCACTCACCACAGGTCCAGGGATCCCACGAAGACCCTCAGGTCCAACACGTCCAGGGGGCCCTTGAGCCCCTACTGGGCCTGTCCTCCCTGGGGGTCCATCAGGACCTGGTTCCCCCTGAAAAGGAGCAAGGTGGAAGGGAGGAGGCAGAGAGAATCAGGGGGAGCCTGCCTCCTGACCCTCCAGCCAAGAACCATCAGGGAGCGGGGAGAAATTGGGGCAACTGTGGTGGTCACAGGTCCCTCCCCATTCTGCTGGCCCAACTATTGACCAATGGGTCAGGACAAGGACCGCTCCCTGGGACTTCCCTGGTGGTCCAGTGGTTAAGAATCCACCTGCCAATGCAGGGGCTGCTGCTGCTGCTAAGTCGCTTCAGTCGTGTCCGACTCTGTGCGACCTCATAGACGGAGCCCACCAGGCTCCTCTGTCCCTGGGATTCTCCAGGCAAGAACATAGGAGGGGTTGCCACCTCCTTCTCCAATGCATGAAAGTGAAAAGTGAAAGTGAAGTCACTCAGTCATGTCCGACTCTTAGCGACCCCATGGACTGCAGCCTACCAGGCTCCTCCGTCCATGGGATTTTCCAGGCAAGAGTGCTGGAGAGAGTTGCCATTGCCTTCTCCACCAGTGCAGGGGACACGGGTTTGATCCTTGCTCTGGGGAGATCCCACATGCCGCAGGGCAGCTAAGCCCGAGCACCACGGCTAGAGAGTAGCCCCCACTTGCTGCAATTTAGAGAAAGCCCACACACAACAATGAAGACCCAACGCAGCCAAAAATAAAAGAACCCCTCTCTTGGCCAGGGGGAACTCACCTTGGCACCTTTCTCTCCTTCTCTACCTTCTTGACCCATGCGACCAGAAGGACCCTGAGGGGTGAGTAGAAAGTGTGACTAGAGGGCTGTGAGCTGAGTAGAGGGCTGTGAGCTGAGTAGGGGCCTGTGAGCTGAGTAGAGGGCTGTGAGCTGAGTAGGGGTTTGTGATGGTGAGTGGAGGGCTTGTAGGGATGAGTGGGGGCCTCTAGGTATGAGGGGGGCTTGTGGAGGTAAGGGGGGGCCTATGAGAGTGAGTGGAACCAAGTTAGAGCCGGGGGTGGTGTGCATCACTCACCCTTTTACCAGGAGGCCCAGGGGCGCCAGGCTCCCCAGAAGCGCCAGGTGGACCCTATAGAGATTGTAAGCAGCACGGGAGTCAAGGATGACAGTTTCAGGATGCCTTTGATGGGAAAACAGCCTTCCCCAAACATCACCCCAGCACCAGCCAGCCCTCCCTCCCCCTGCCTCCTCCTTCAAGCTGCTCACATTCATGGTACAAAGCAGATGCATCCCTGGGGGCCCTGGGGACCTCATTAACCCATTCTCCTGGCCCTCAATTCACCCACTCACCTGCCCCAACACCCCTCTTTAGGCACCACCTCCTCTGTTCCCCTACTCACCGGTCCCCCCACATCTCCAGGGTTTCCCTTCTCCCCTGGGGGGCCATCTTGACCCTGTGGTAGGGGAAATGAAGTTGGGAGGGGTCGTGAAGACACAGCAGAATGTTGGGGTGATGCTTGGAGGCAAGTGGAGGTTTTTTGCTTCATCGACCTTGCTCAGGTTTGTGATGAGATTGGGGACAGAATAGGGAATATGCTGGGCTTTTGAGGAAGAGGGGGTCACACTCACCGAAACTCCAGGGTCTCCGGGGGGGCCTAGGTCTCCTGGGAGGCCTGTGGGGCCCTGGAACACATAATGATGAAAAATCATATCTCTGAATGATGGAGCATTCATCCATCCATTCATTTATTCATTCATTCAGCTGTCCTCAGACACAGTTCTGGTTGCTGGGGATACATTGGTGAAGAAAACACAAAACCCCAGCCCTGCTAGAAGGAACATTCTGGTGTTTAATGGGAGCTAAAAATGTTCCATGAATCATTTCACTGCATCCTCCCAGCTAGGGACTCACAGATAAAAATCAGAGAGGGGACCCGGTAAGGGGTGGGGTGCTGAAATTCAAATCAAGGTCCCTCAGACTCTGAAGCTCCTCACCGCCCTCCCTCCCCACCCAGAGGACCATCACCATGGCAGGAGGGGCTCAACCTCTGCCTTGATGGCAAATCCCAATCAGCCAACCCTGATCCCTCATCAGTTTCAACTTTGACCTTTCCAGCACTGTTAGAATGACTCTATGTGGAAGCAAGTTTCCCCTGCTGCCATGACCGATTACCACTGTATGTTTACACTGATTCATTCTTTCATTCAATCATTTGGCCACGTTCTGGGTTGCTTGTGGAATCAGCACACAGGACCCCTGGCTGGAAGTTGAGGAGCAGGTTCGAGTTGACACATGTGCCCCTCCCTGGGTTGCGGCCTCCATGTGCCCCAGGACTCACCACATTCCCCTTTGCTCCATCCTCTCCAGGGGGTCCTTTCTTGCCTGGGGGTCCAGCAGCCCCAGATGGACCTGTATCCCCCTTTTCACCAACTTCTCCCCTGGGGCCCTTGGCAGAAACAGAGGTCAGAGGTCAGAGTAGCCTGGACTCTCCAGGGGTCAAGGTTAGCATACCTGAACTCAGGAATCTGCGTGGCTTGGGACTTTCCTGGGGTTAGGGGTCAAAGTAGCCTAGACTGCCCAAGGGTCAGAGGAATCTAGGATTTACTGGAATCAGGGGTCACAGTGATCCAGTTGACCAGAGGTCATGGGCAAGTTTGGGCTAGCCCATGTGCCACTCTGGGGTGAATCAGAAAAGGGATCCCAGGACCTCCCTAGTGGTCCAGTAGTTAAGAATCTGCCTTGCAATGCAGAGAACACAAGTTCAATCCCTGGTCGGGGAACTAAGATCCCACACGCTGTGGAGCAACTAAGCCCACATGCCACAACTATTGAACTCTCGCGACACAAGTAGAGAGTCTGTGCACCCCAAGGAAAGATCCCACATGGCCCAGCGAAGCTCCCATGTGTCCCAACTAACACTGGACACAGACAAACAAGTGAATGAATCAATATTTTTGGGATCCCCTCTGGGCAGCTCATCCTCAAGCCAAGGCTTGTGCTTTAGATCTGAGCCCCACCTGCCCCCTCAGCCACGCACCCTTGTGCAGTACACAACCTAGAGAACTTGATGTAGCCACCCTGATACCTTTCAGGTCTCTGTCATCAAAATAACTGGGGATGCCCATAGGTCTGGGTCCATGAGTGACCTAGGGCTGCCCAGAGGTCATGGGGGCCCAAGATGCCCAAGGGTCAGGGATTCCCTGAGATGGGTGCAGGGGCCCAGAACAAAGTCACTCACCGGGGTGCCTGGGGTCCCGGGGGGTCCTGGGTCTCCAGGCTCTCCTGGCTCACCCTGCGGGAGGCAAAGTGAAAGTGAGGAGGGGTCCCCTCCTGGCAGCCAGAACTGCCACCACCACTCCCCCAAACCAGGCAGGACTGATTGAGCCTCCTGGACCCTGGGCAGCCCCTTGTTCTCTCTCTCACCTTCTCACCCACAGCGCCAGGCTGACCAACTCCCCCAGGCAACCCTGGAGGACCCTGGAGAGACAACGAAGGGTATAGGTGGGATGGAGGGATTCCAACAGCCCCTTCTTGGGAAAGTGATGTCCTGAGGCCCTCCCCCTCCCCCAGTTCTTACCTCTGATCCGCTGGGGCCCTGGGGGCCCCGAGGGCCTGGAGCTCCGTGGGGACCCTATGGGACAGTCAGAATAGCATCCAGTGACCTCATGGCCCCTCAAAAAGCTCCAAGCAAGAGGAGAAGGGAGCGACAGAGGATGAGATGGTTGGATGGCATCACTGACTCAATGGACATGAGTTTGAGCAAACTCGGGGAGACAGGGAAGGACAGGGAAGCCTGGCGTTCTGCAGTCCATGGAGTCACAAAGAGTCCAACACAACTGAGTGACTGAACAACAAACCACAAACACCACCCTTGATATTGGTGACCCACATGTGCCCCATGACCCCCCAAATTGATCTGATGGCCAACCCTGCCCTACCACCCCTCCCATTCCCCCCATAGTTCATACCATGGATCCTACATCTCCAACTTCTCCCTTTTCTCCAGCAGGGCCTGGCATTCCCTGTGGAGCAAAGAAGCAAAATTGGGGCACAAAGTGGGGAGGATCAGAGGCCATAGCCTCAAACTCAGACACCCACCTGTAGGCCAGGAGGACCAATCATGCCAGGGAAGCCTCTCACTCCATCATCTCCTTTCTGCCCAAAGAGGCCTGGGGGTCCCCGGCGTCCCTGAGCCCCGTCTGCTCCCTAGAAGGCGGACAGGGCAGGACACAGTTAGGGTCTGTGTCAAGGGTTGGAGTTAGGTTCAAGGTCAAAGTCAGGATGGAAGTTCAAGGTTGGAATGAAGTTTGGGGAGGGTCAGGGTTGGGTCTAAAGGTGCAGGTTAAGGGTCAGGGTTTAGGAATGAAATCCAGGACTGAGCAAAGTTTCGAGATGAGCCTTGGTCATCTCAAGTGAGTCAGGGTCAAGCTGAGGTCAATTAAGGTCCAAGTGGGGTTGAGAGGTAGGGTTGAGCTTGACCTCAGGTCCGAGGTAAATTCAGAATTGGAGCTCAGGTCTGGGGTCAGTATTGGAGGGTGGGTCTGGACTAGGGTCAAGGGTAGGACTGGGTCAGGTTCAGCTAATGTTGGATAGTGAAGATAAGGTCTGAGTTGGGATTGAGGTTAAGGTCACAATTAAAATTAGGGCATTAAAATTAGGGCTGTGATAGAGTTTGAGGGTTAAGGTCAAGACTGAGTCAGATTCTGGGGTGAGTTTGAATTGAGCATTGACACGAAAGGGTAGGGGTTAGGGTTGAACTGGGGCCTGAGTCACAGTGGAGAACACTGTCCCTTCCCATAAGGGATCCAGAGGACCACAAAGCTGGGAGTACTCACCGGGGAGCCGGGGTGTCCCACCAGACCCCGTATCCCTGTTGGTCCAGGCGGGCCCTGGAGGCGGGAACAGAGTCAAGAAACCCTCAGGTTTAAGACTAAGGTCGCAGGTGGGGAACTTCCCTGGTCGTCCAGTGACTGAGACTCTGCACTCCCAAGGGGGTCAGGATTCGACCCCTGGTCAGGGAACTGGATCCCACAGGCCACAACGAAGATCAAAGATCCCATAAGCAGCAACTAAGACCCAGTGTAGCCAAATAAATAAATATTTTTTTAAAAAACTGGAAAAAGATGAAGGGGGAACACTAGCAACATCAATCACTGCACCCCTGTCCACTCCCCACCCCACTAGAAAATTGCATTTCTCTCCCCACAACCCTGTCTTCCTAGCCACCAACTCCTGGGACCAGACACAGCATCTCTCATAAGCTTGGCCCATCAGAACGTTGGCCTCAAAGTCCCATCAGTTTCCCAGGACTGAGCTGGCTTCCAGGTGATGGGTGCTGAGACTGAATTCCTGGAGGGAAGTTGGGAACGCAGTTGGCCCCTTTATTCTGGGTAGCTTAAGTGACTTCTGTTACTTGAGTGTCAAGATGGGGCTCAAGAAGGCAGGAAACCCTGTGACCCGCCCCCCTGCCACCCTCTCAATATCCCTTTTACCCCTCTCCAAAGACCAGCTCCCTCTCTGGGGTCCCCCACTCACCGCATCTCCCTTGTCACCTTTGCTGCCTTTGTGACCGGGGGCACCCACTTCTCCCTGCAAAGCAAGCAAACAGGATGAGGGACGACCCAGCCTCCCTCTTCCCCTGTCCTCCTCCAGCCCCTCCCTCTGCCTCAGCTCTCTCTCACCTTGTCCCCTTCCTCGCCAGAAGGCCCCGCAGCTCCAGGGGGCCCAGGAAGCCCCAGGGGCCCGGGGATCCCATCTTTACCAGTGGGGCCAGGGGCGCCACGTTCACCCTGTTAGGGGAAGTAGAAAGAGTCAGGGCAGAAATGCAGTCCTGGTATGTGGAGGGCTGGTTCTTGGGGATGAATGGAGGGGGCAGGAACTTACCGGGGAACCCTTCTCGCCTGTGGGGCCCACGGGGCCTTGGCCTCCGCTTTGACCAGGAAGCCCAATGCTCCCTGCTGGGCCTACAGGACCACGCTCCCCAGGGGATCCCTGAAAACAGGGGTGGAGGGTCAGGAATGATAGCAATAACAGTAGATCTCATTTATTGGAGGGTTTGTAAGCAGCCTGAGTTAGGTGGTTACCACCAATCCAGGCCGTTCCCCACACAGCAGCCAGAGGGCGCTATCAACATCCAAGTCAGAGCACGTGACTCCTCTCCTCGCAGCCCTCCAAGGCTCCCACCTCATTTGGAGGAAAAAAGCTCTCCGGGCATCTCAGGAGGCCCTACGCGACCTGCCCCCATCTCCTCCCTGCCCTCACCTCCTCCGACTCACTTCCCTCCAGCAACACGGCCCCCTCACTGCTTCCTCCAGCCTCAGGACTTTGCACATGCTCTTCCTCCCTTCTCCTAGCCAACCACATGGCTCTTTCCTCAGGTCTCAGCTCAAATGTCGTCTTCTCAGGAGACTTTCCCTAGTCAGCTTTTTTATTTATTTTTTGGTGCCTCAGGGTGGCATATGGGATCTTAGTTCCCCCACAAGGGATTGAACCAGCACCTCCTGCATTGGAGGCACGGAGCCTTAACCGCTGCACCTCCAGGAAAGTCCCGTGGCCAGACTATTTAAGGGCCCTCCCCTGCTCCCCACTAGTTTGCATTATTTGGCTTTGTGGCATTCACCGCCGCTGATCCATTATCTTCTTGACTAGATAGTAGTAAGCTCCAGAAGAAAGGAGGTTTTTAAAGGGGCTCATGTCCAACTTCCCTGAGGTCCAGTGGTTAAGACTTTGCCCTTCCAATTGAGAGGGCACAGGTTTGATTCCTGGTCAGGGAACTAGGGCCCACATTTAAACAGTGAGATCTGGTATGCAAGTAAGTATGTGTCAGACAGATCATCTCATTGAGGTTTACAACCTAGAGATGGGACTATTTTACAGACAAACCAACTGAGGCTGATGGAATGAGAGACTGCCTGGCCAGTGAGTAGCAGAGAGGAGTGTGACTCAAGCCTGTTTGGCTCCCAAAATAGCTGAACATGATCATGACCATACCCAGCTTCCCAGATATCTCGAGACCCCTCCACCCTGCCCACCCGCCATAGCAGATGGATTTACACTTACGTTGGCACCGACAGGACCTGGGGGGCCCTTGTCACCCTTTAAACCAGTCGGTCCCTGAGGAGGAGATGATTCATAGTCAAGAGACCCCCAAAGGTAATTCACTGGTAGTCCAGTAGTCGGGACTCTGTGCTCTCATTTCTGAGAGTCTGGGCTCGACCCCTGGTCAGGAAACTAAGATCCACAAGTCCCCATGACTTGCTTCCCTAGAAAGAGAGACCCCCCTAAAGTGCTCCCAGGTCCTGTGTTTACTCTGGGGGGCTCAGAGTTCCCACCCCCTTCCTGGCACTGAGGTTCAGGGATCCATCCCTCCTCCTCCATGGTCAGGAGGCTATGGCCATGTCCCTCCTAAGCCCCCCTTTCTTTCTCCACTTCACAGCCCAGCCAGGCACATGTAAACCATACTTACTGGGTCCCCGGGGGCTCCATGAGGACCAGGGAAACCTCTGGGTCCAGGTGGCCCTTCCTTCCCAAGGGGTCCCAGTGGTCCCACGTCCCCCTGCAGGAGTCCAGGGGAGGGAAGTCAGACTGTGGAGCAGGGGCGTCTCCCCTCAATCTGTGAGTCTGGGTCCCCTCCCCCACAGGGTTGATGCTAAGGCCATTCCAGGATCTTTGGGGTCACTCAACCGAGATGTCCCATGGGGTGGTGGTCTCACCTTGGCCCCCTCTCTGCCTTCCAGGCCCGGAAGACCTTGTTCACCAGGAGGTCCAGGGGGCCCTGGGGGCCCCCTCTCACCCAGAGGCCCTGCTTCTCCTGTCTTTCCCTGGAGAGGAAGAAGGCTCATCTTGAATGGAGGTGGCCTGGGGTAGTGGTTCTGTCTGGGATCACCATCTCCCCTCCCCCCAGGTATCCCCAAACTGGTGCAAAACTGGGGAGAACTGTGGGGACCACTCTGACCTGAGGACCCACGACACCAGCTGGTCCAGGTGGGCCTGTCTGACCTTGGAAACCCTGAGGAGAAACATTGAAAGAAGGTGTCATGGGACTTCCCTGGTGCTCCAGTGGTTAAGACTGAGCATCCGCTGCAAGGGGTGCAGGCTCCATTCCTGGTAAGGGAACTAAGATCCCACATGCCACAAGATGTGGCCAAAAAAAAAATTTTTTTTTAATAAAATATAAATGAAAAAAAGTATCATGGAGTGGAAGAAATGAAGAGCTCAATGGGGTCAGGGGTCAGAGGTCAAAGGGTTGCTCACCAATTCTCCTCTCTGTCCAGGGTGTCCAGGTACCCCATCTTTTCCCTGGGGACCCTGATGGACAAAGCATGAGAGAGCTGAAGCACAATAAGGAGTTTCCCCACTGCCTGGTTCCCCCTCTCCCCAGCAGGATATGCTGACTTACAGGGGGACCCTTTGGTCCAGAGAACCCAGGAGGACCTTGCAGACCTGGGAGGCCCTGAAACGGAAGCAGAATCATTAGAGCATCCTTTCTGCTTTCCTCCCCCTCCCTCTGAGTCCCACCTAATGACAACAAGCATTCTGGGTGCTTCCTGCAGGCCAGGCATGGGGTCAAGCATTCTACCTGCAGGAAGTCATTTCATTTGCCACAGCAGCACTTTGGGAGGGGGACTGTGGTTATTCTCATTTGGTGGAGGGAGAAACCGAGGCAGAGAGGTTAGGTGACTCAACCAAGGTCACAGAGCAGGTGAGCAGCAAAGTTAAGACTTGAACTCACAGCTCTCGGATATCAGAGGCTCTTTCTGCATTCTGCATTATAATGTCTCCCTACCTTCTGGGCTTGTCTCCCCGCCAGAATCACACAGACACACACAAACTCACTCACTCACTCACTTACCTTTTCTCCAGGGAACCCAGGGGCTCCGTCCTGGCCCACATCACCCTAGGATAGAATGAATTAGACTCAGGCTGCAGAACAAACTCAACAGGGATGTGTTGGGAGGGACTTGGTGGGCCTGAACCAGAAGGCTTGCATGGGGGTACCTGGCCACCCACCCTCTCCATACCTTGGGGCCCGGCTGCCCTGTGGCACCTGGTTGCCCTCTCTCTCCACGGGCACCCTGAAGTGAAAAGAAGCAAAGATTAGGCAGGGGTGGGGGGGCGGGAGCCAGGAAGTGAGGCCGAGTCCTTAGGGTCCCTTCCCTCTGTGACCACCCAAGGACCACCGACATCCCCCAAACTCTCTTCCCACCCACCTCTCCCCTCGTAGCCCATCTTTCTGGCCCTGTCCCCATTTTCTTACTGGTGGTCCCCGCTCTCCTTCCAGGCCTGGCTGCCCAGCCTTCCCCTGGAACATAAATTGGGGCGAGGGGGAAGGAGAAGGTGGTGATGGTGCAAAGACAGGACAGAAACACACAAATACACCCAGTCAGAGACCTGGAAGATGTCTGTCTCACATTCATTTGCAAGCCTTTCACTCACTCAGATACATAAAGACAACTTACACACCCAACTATGAAAAGATGACAGACACCCAGTTATATTAGGATTGTACCTAGAGGGTCCACCCCTAGAAGCATGTTCACTCACACAGACACCTGTTTAATTATCACAGCTGCATGGTATGCATACAGGATTGTGTGCCACCATGGCATGCAAGGGGTGACCACAGCTTCGAGATGACACATGGAGCTTGTCAGGTAATATGTTCTTTGCCCATGTGTCTACCCAATGTAGTAAACACATATGTACATGGGCTCATGTGAGGACACGGTCTTGATAAACACAGTGGTGTACATGATGAGTGCATATACACAATATCCATTTACATAGCTGCAGTGCACACATAGCCAAACAATGCACGCATGTGTACACAATCCCTCAGGTGCATAGAAATACATATTCCTATGTGTGTTTCCCTATTCTTTAACACACATCAACATGCCCTTTCATGCATTTATGCCCACAGTCACACAACAGACATGCAGCTGGTGCCCTTGTTCACCCAGTCACAAGCCCCGAGGCTGCAGCATCCAGGTCCCATCTGATTTGCACTGAAGGGCATGTAGGATGCACATGGCACATGGGCACACGTGCTGTAGGGCCAGGTGGGATCACCTACATGTGCCCTGCATTGCATGTGGCAATGTGTGTGCACACAGTGCTTCCAGGCACAGACACACCTGCCTATGGTCCCACCTGCTGTCACGCATAGCCACACATACTCCTCCTCTCATGCGAGCCCTTCCCCTCCCCACTGACCCCTAGATCATGACTCACCCGCTTCCCTTTTTCTCCTAATGGTCCCAGAGGTCCCGGAAAGCCAATAGATCCCTGAATCAAGAGAATGAGAGAGAAGAAATGGAGATGAGGAATGGGTGGTGGGCAATGTTAGCCCTCCATTTGGTCATCCCATCTTTTCAGGCATTTCCAGGTGACTGATTCCAGAGGCTTCTTTGGTCCCTCCAGCCCCTGCCTCCTCCAAGACAGCCCTCAGGCATCCTCACCTCTCTCCTCTTGCTCACTCCTTTCCAGCCACACTAGCCCCTTTAATGCTACTCACATACCAGTACATTCCTGCCTCAGGGCCTTTGCACTGTCTGCCTTTGCCTAAAATTCTCTTCTTAGATCCCCTCCTCATCTAGATCTCATTCAGATGTCACCTCCTTCAAGAAGCCTCCCACCACCATCCTGACCACCTCATCCTCAAATCATGCACTAACACATTTTCCTATTTTGTTTCCCCCATAATATTTGTCTTGAAATGACCTGCTTGTCTGCTTAGTTATTCAATGACTAGGACATAACACTCTAGTCCTAATCCCCACTGCCTGGCATATGGTGGGCACTTACTCAATACTTATTAACTGACTCCAGTAGTTGCTTTCCTGCCCATCTTGGAGGCATCCTCCCTTGACCTGGGGAGAAGACATCATAGGCTCCAATATCCCCTCCCACCCCTCACTGTGTTTTGAATCCTAGATCCATCTCTGGACTAGCTGTGTGGCCCTAGACAAATGGCTGAAACTCTCTGAGCACCAGACTCCCTGTTTGTAGCCTGGGATGATATGAACAAGGTTCTGGTTAGGATAGATGGGATATGTGTAGAAAGTGTCTTGTTTAGTTTTATTTTTGTTACAAAGTACTTGGTACATAGTATGAATTCAACGAATGTTAACTGTCATTGTTACTCACGCAATTAGTAACTGCTATGGGCTGAATGTTTGTGTCTTCCAAAAATTCATGTTGAGTCCTCAATCCCTAGTGTGATAATATTTGGAGGTGGAACCTTTGGGAACTAAGTAAGTCATGAGGGTAGGGGCCTCGTAAATAGGATTAGTGTCCTTATAAGAAGAGGAGACTAGACATACTGAGTGAAGTAAGCATCAGACAAAGAAGGAGAAATATCGTATGACATCCCTTATATATGGAATCTGAAAAGAAATGATACAAACAAACTTACTTGCAGAACAGAAAGAGACTCACAGAATTAGAGAACCAACCTATGGTTGCCAGGGGGAAGGATGGGGGAAGGGATAGTTAGGGAGTTTGGGATGGACATGTACACACTGCTATATTTAAAATGGGTAACCAACAAGGACCTACTGTAGAGCACAGGGAACTCTGCTCAATGTTATGTGGCAGCCTGGATGGGAGGGGAGTTTGGGGGAGAATGGATACATGCATATGTATGACTGAGTCCCTTCTTGGTTTACCTGAAACTATCACAACATTGTTAATTGGCTATACCCCAATACAAAATAAAAAGGTTTTTTTTTAAAGAAAGGAGACTATCTCTCTCTCGGTCTGTCTCTCTCTCTGGCTCCTCCCTCTCTCCTTTGTTGTTGTTCAGTCGTTAAATCATGTTCGACTTTTTGTGACCCCATGGACTGTAGCATGCCAGGTTTCCCTGTCCTTCACTATCTCCCAAAATTTGCTGATTTATGTCCATTGAGTCTGTGATGCCATCCAACCATCTCATCCTCTGCTGCCCCCTTCTCCTTTTGCCTTCAATATTTTCCAGCATCAGGGCCTTTTCCTCCACTATGTGAGGACAAAGACAGAAAATGTTCATCTACAAACCAGGAAGAAAGCCCTCATAGAATCCAACCATGCTGGCGCTCTGATCTCAGACTTTTGGCCTCCAAAACAAATTTCTATGTTTAAAACATCCAGTCCAAGGCATTTTTATTCTAGCAACCCAAAACTGACTTCAACTTAACTGATACATCAGGCCTCCTGTAATGTGTTCATTGCTTGATGCTCAAGGCACGCTGCTCAGCCTTGGCTTCGAGCCTTTGAATTTCTTTGAACTCCCAGGAATTCCTGCTCCAACAGGCTGAGTTCTGCTCTGAATTTTGGTGCCTTGAGTTAATTCCCAAACCTGTTTATAGCAGTTACCCTTGCCAATGGACTCATGTGATTTAATGAAAGCTTATGAAAACTGATGAAATGCAGAAAGGGAAAAGAAAGATATCTCTAAGATCAAAGTTACATGGAAAAGACAAGAATTCCCTGGCAGTTCAGTGGTTAAGACTCAGCGCTTTCACTGCTGAGGGCCTGGGTTCAATTCCTGGTCTTGGGATCTAAGATGCTGCAAACAGCAGAGTTCAACCCCAAAAAAAGAGAGAGAGAGAGAGAAATGGAAAAGATTTAACATAAAGGAAAGCAATTTTTTAAAAAATCACTGTCAAATTAGATAGACATGAGCAAGATAACTATGGGGCTTCCCAGGTGGTGCTAGTGGTAAAGAACTCATCTGCCAACTCAGGAGTAAGAGAGGTGGGTTCCATCCCTGGGTCTGGGAGATCCCCTGGAGAAGGGCATGGCAACCCACTCCAGTATTCTTGGCCTGGAGAATCCCACGGACAGAGGAGCCTAGCGGGCCACAGTCCATGGGGTCGCAAAGAGTCGGACATGACTGAAGCTACTTAGCATGCACGCAGGCAGGGCATCCAGGGTATGCAGGGCCCTGGTTAAAGGGCAGCCTCAGAGGCAGCGCCAGGGGCGGGGTCAAGAACGTGGGGGCGGTTGGGTAAGGGGCGGGTTAGAGGCGGGAAGATCCCTTGCAGGAGGGCGTGGCAACCCACTCCAGCATTCGGCCTGGAGAAGCCCATGGACAGAGACTAGCGGGCCACAGTCCATGGGATTGAAAAGAGTCAGACACAACCGAAGAGACTTAGGACACACAAACGCAAGATAACTGTGCCAGAACAAGGCGCCAAAAGTATGGAACTCGAGGATTCTGTGCTCAGATTTCTTCCAAATGTCTTGGATTTTTCTGCTCCGCTTTATGTAAACAAAAACTACAAATCATCAGTGATGTAACACGGGTGTGGCTGAGGCAGAGAGACACGTCTTACCAATAGCCTCATCCATCAACACACTGGCAGCCAATGTACATTTTTACATAAATACATTCTAAGTTATAATTAATTCGAGATATGTAAGCTGCATGTTTTTTATGATTCTGCTCTTTACTGACTTTTTGTTTGAGCCAACCTCAATCATACCAGTAAGAGGGTCCTACAGATTTATTATCACCAAAATCATCAACATTATTATAATCAAATTGATGAGGTAGCTACTGCTGGTATCTCCATTTTGCAACTGAGAAAAATGGCTCAATAGACTTGTTCAAGTTCATTTAGCAGGTATTAGGGGGTGACTTACTCAAGGTCACTTAGCAGGTGAGGAGTGACTTACCCAAGGCCACTTAGCAGATAAGCTTGGGTATTTGAGCCTAAGTTTGATGCCAAAGCCCACATCTTACATTTTCAGTGCCCCATGAGGTGGCCAGTTCACACCCCCCAGACCACAGCCTAGAACCCCAGATGTTAATCAGTCTCTAAACCCTACCCTTGCCCACCACCTGCCTCCTAGCATCTGACCTTAGGGCCTGGACGTCCTGGATAACCTGGGAGACCCGGCACGCCAAGCTTGCCCTGCAGAGAGATTGTAGGAAAAAAGTCAGAGATTGCAATTTGGGGGTCAGTGGGGGAGGGGCAGGATGGCTGGGGCACGGTGGCAAAGGGAGGAGGGTGGGATCCAGGGAAACATGGGTTCAACTCCTGGTCCCTGTCTGCTAGGGGCATGTCCTTGGACAGCTCATTCAACTGTTCCAAATCTCAGTTTACTTGTCTGTAGAATGGGGATAAAAATGTCTGTTGCCTATAGTGGTTATGGGATATAAATAAGATAGAGTGCATTGCATTGCTCTATCATGCTGAGCTGCAGAAGTGAAGAAGTGGAGAGCCTCCTAAAGTTGGAGATAAAAAGACAGAAGGCTGAGGGCAAAGGGCCAGGGAACACCTTGACTGCAGGAAGCTGGGGACAGACTGGAGGCGGGTGACCAGGTCCACTCACCTTCTCCCCAGCTGAGCCTGGGGGACCCTCCTCGCCAAGCAGCCCCTCCTGCCCCTTTAGCCCCTCCGGACCATCCTCTCCCCGAGGACCTGGAGGTCCGGGTTGCCCCTGGAACAGAAGGGAGAAACCCTGATAATAGTCCTTCTTTGTCATCCCTGCCCGCTGTCTTTGCCCCAGTTCACCTCCTCACTGTTTTTCCCAAGTCCCCCAGATTCACCAGACTCCTCCCTTGGAGATCATCTTACCCGATCTCCTTTAAGCCCCGCATCACCCTTGAAGCCTGGGAAACCATCCTCTCCCTGGGTGGAAGACAGTACAGAGATCAGAAGTCAAGGTTTTCATGAAGGGGCAGAGTCAGAGCCCCAATATTAGGGTTCCCCTCTCCCAAGGAATCCCCTTCTTTCTTACCTTCTCTCCTTTCTCCCCCTGGAGGCCCCGGTTGCCAGAGGTACCCTGAAAAGAAAGAAGCTCTCAGTCCCCATGCTGCCCCCACTTAAGAAGGGCCCTGAACTCAGTCCTCTGCCCTGAAACAGCCAGGACAGTCCCAAGAGGATGCAGGACTAGAGGGAGGGGGTGGGCAGCAGCCCCAGAGAAAATTATCTTGTCCCATCATCTGCTAGTATGGTGTACAAGAGGTTCATTTCCCCCGCCCCTTCTCACTGGCAGCCTCCCAAGATCATCTGTGTGGGGGTGTGAAGGGAAGGCCAAATTTCCAAGTAATTGATTTCCATCTCCTAGGGACACTGTGTCCACAGTTCCTTCTGGCAGGAGGAAAAGGATGAACATTCCAGAACCCAGCTTCATTCTAAAGGCGAAGGAATGTTTCCCATTGTGCTGGATACAGTGCGACTCTGTGCCTGGCAACAAGGGGAGTCTGTGCTTGGCTACAGTGAGACTGCTCAGTGCAAGCCCAGATGCTGCTCACACCAAATTCTTGGCTTGGGCCATAAGAAAAGCTGCACTCGGCTACAGTGTAACTGAGCTCAGTGAGTTAAATGAAATTGTACTTGGATACACTATAACTATGTTTTGACAATAGCATGACTGTTTCCAGCCACAGGGAGACACACTATAATGGAATTCAGTGACTACAATGAAGTTACCCTTGGATACGATGTAACTATGTGTTTTGACACTATCATGACTGTCTCTAGCCACAGGGCAATTCATTGACCACGATGTAACCAAGTTTGACCACAATTGTTCTCTGACCATGGCTATGGTGTAACTAGACTCAGCCAAAACATAGCCTTCAACTGTACATAGAAAACCATGCCTGACTTTCAATGGAACTCTGAGTTTGGACACCCACAGGACTTCATGGCCAGCTACAACATAACTACACCTCCTTGGCTATAGGGTGAAGCTTGTCTACAATGCGAAAATGTGGCTTTTAGACTGTTCTTAGACTAACCAAACTCTGTTCTTAGACTACAGGTGATGGATACCTGTACTTAGCTACAAGGTAACTGGACTTAGCTACCACACATATTTTAATTACAATGTCCCTACAGCTGGTCAACAGTAAGTCTCTATTCAGTACAGCTCTCAAGTGGTCCTAGCAATTCTAGGCTTGTAGATTGTATGGCTCTTGGCTTGAGTTTTTGTTGCTTTTGTTTGTTTTAATTTATTTATTTTTAATTGAAGGATACATGCTTTATAATGTTGTATTGGTTTCTGCCATACATCAACAAGAATCAGCCATAGGTATACATATGTCCCCTCCCTCTTAAACTTCCCTCTCACCTCCCACCCCATGCCACCCCTCTAGGTTGTCACAGAGCACTGATTTAAGCTCTCTGCATCAAACAGCACATTCCCACTGGCTATCTATTTGAGCTTTTAAAACAACCCTGCTTGATTATAATGTGTTGACCTAGGGATGTGATGTGTGTGCTTAACAGTGGGGTTCAGCCTGTAATGGGTTAAACTATTCCCAACTGCAAGGTGACAACTATGCTGTAATGTTACCCTTTGGCTGTTCAGCTTCAAAGTAGAACACACCCTACTGCATAGGGCCAGTTCCACCGCACCTTGCCTGGCGGGCTGATTCCTCTCTCACACTCTTGTAGAAGTGTCTGATGGAGCCAGCTTCCCGAAGTCAGTGCTGATGAATCAGCCCTAACTGCAGGCCCAAAGCATCACTTACCTTCACACCCCGAGGTCCTGGATAGCCCGGAGGGCCTGCTGACCCTGCTGGACCCTGAGATGGAGATAAGATCAGCGTCAACCTGTTCTTCCCCCTCCATGTTCCCAGCGCCCTCCTCTCTCTTCTCATGAGACTCCTGGCCCTGCCTGCCAACCCCCATCCCCAAATCAGCCCCTCTTCAGGTCCCTTACCTGGGCCCCTTTCTCTCCTGTTGGGCCCTCATGACCTGGGTGACCCTGGGAGAAAGACGTTCTGAGTTGTCAAAGACCTGATTTGCCATCCAAACTCCCAAGCCTCTCCCTTCTCCTTCCTCTTTCTCCCAGAATCTAGTTCTCACCGGAGGGCCTTCAGATCCTGGGAGGCCTGGAATTCCTGGGTTTCCAGGAGGACCCTGAAAGAAGATGAAAAGTAGGGAGAGATACAGCGTCTCAGGGCCTGGCATTCCACCAGGAAATCCCTGCTCAGACATGCAGCTACCTCAAGGTTAGAGAAAAAGCAGATCCTACTGGTCAAGCAATCTATTCTCAGCAATTCCGAACTTGCTGTATGACCCTGGACAAGCCGCCTCCCCTCTCTATGCCTCAGAAAGCCTCTGCTTCTGGGAGAATTCAGGCAAGGGATATAAAAATAGTGTGACAGACATGCTGGGAAGGGGGACCCCTTCCTTTAGAAGCCCCTTCAACCCACAATTCCACCGAAGAGTGGTGGGTCTACACAGGCATGTGGTGACCCCTCTATGTCCTGCACACAGTTGATGAGTCCAGAGGGGAGATCCTGGCCCAGCTAAGCCAGTCAGACTCTCTCCTGAAATTTTGAGGGAAGCAACACCTTGTCTCATTGAAACTATGATCAGATGGGTTTGGGTAAAGAAACTGTAAGATCCTAAGGAGCTGGGAACTGAAATAGTGACAGAGCAGTACAAGATTGTGTAGAAACAGGGTTGAAGTAAGAACAGACTCAGACGGTAAAGAATCTACCAGCAACGCGCGAGACATGGGTTTGATCTCTGGGTTGGGAAGGTCCCCTGGAGAAGAGAATGGCAACCCACTCCAGTATTCTTGCCTGAAGAATCTTGTGGACAGAGGCACGTAGTGGGCTACAGTCCATGGGGTCAGAAAGAATCAGACGTGACTGAGAGACTAACATTTTTGCTTTTTCAAGATGTATATAGAAAGAATCCTGTCTTTCAGGGGAGATGGAAACAGACATGCAGAGGAACAAAGACGACACTGCAAGACCCCAAAGAAAAGGATTTCTTGGCCCATGAATCTTGGTAATACTTTCTGGCTTCTGAGAGGTTCCCCCATGTCTTGATAATATCCCCTTGTTCTCTAAACTCGGTCGAGGTCTATTTCTCACCATCAGCCCTTCTCCAACAATGACACTTGGTTACTCTGGGCTTGTTTAGGGACTGCTGCAATTGATCATTATCCATGGCTTACAAAAGGGGCCCAATGGGAAGTTTTTCCTGCAGGCAGAGTTGAAGGAAGAAGACGATAGGGGAGGAGGGAAACGTAGAGCTGTCACTCACCTTCTCCCCAGGAGTGCCGATGGGTCCCTGGGGGCCGGGAATTCCCTGGAGATATTTTAAAAGACAAGAAAAGCATTAGAAAAGGACAGTGAGTGCAGAAGTTGGAGAAGCTAAGAATGGTCTATGACCTTCATGGACCACCCCTCCCCCCCTTATTGGAAAAATAGCTCAAACCTGGGACCCAGGATTTCCCTGCTGTCCTGGGGGGCCTGGTTCTCCTGGAGGACCCTGGGGAGAAAGTGAGGTTTCTGTGAAGCTGGAAAGGTTGTGGTGTTGAGGTGTCAGTGAAGTTGAAATGAGGGAAAGGGTCATGGGAGTGGACAAGGATATGGGTGGTCATAGGGTCAGAGTGTCTGAAAGCATCAGGGGGGCTTCCCCGGTGGCACTGTGGATGGGAATCCACCAACCAATGCAGGGGGCATGGGTTCAACCCCTGGTCCAGGAGGATTCCACATGCCGCAGGGCAACTGAGTCCATGCACCACAAGTACTAAGCCCGAACTCTAGAGCCCATGAGCTGCCAGCTACTGAAGCCCGTGTGCCTAGAGCCCATGCTTTGCAACAGGAGAAGCCACCGCAACGAGAAGCCCGCACACCACAGTGAGGAGTAGCTCCGGCTTGCCACATCTAGAGAAAGCCTGTGCCCAGCAATGAAAACCCAGCCCAAACGAAACTTTAATTCATTCATTAATTTAAAAGAAAGCATCAGGTGGGGCTTCCCTGGTGGCTCAGTGGTAAAGAATCCACCTGCCAATGCAGGAGACACAGGTTGGATCCCTGATTTGGGAAGATCCCAAATGGCAAGGAACAACTAAGCCCGTGCGCCACAACTATAGAGCCTGTGCTCTAGAGCCTGGGAGCCGCAACTATGGAGTCCCCATGCTGCAACTACTGCAGCCCATGGACCTAGAGCCTATGCGCCTAGAGCCCCTCCGTGCTCTGCAACAAGAGAAGCCACTACAGTGAGAAGTCTGTGCACTGCAACTAGAGAGTACCCCCACTTGCAACTAGAAAAAAGCCCGTGCAGCAACAAAGACTGAGTGTAGCCAAAGACAAAGAAAGAAAGCATCAGGTATTGGAACACGTACCACATTTCCTTTGGCACCTGGAGCACCATCACTTCCAATCACACCCTGGGGGAGGAGAGGCTGTGAGACCAGGGCAGACACACGTGGAGGAGCCTGCGTCTGAGACGCTGAGAGGCACAGGGGGAACAGTGAGTGGGCAGAGAAGCCAGGCGGCAAGGAATGGACATGCAGAGGAGATAATGGTGAGGAAAGGACAAACAGGGATGTAGAAAGACAGTGATGTTCTCACCGGGCGTCCCAGGGGTCCGGGGGAGCCTCTAGGGCCAATCAGTCCTCGAGGGCCCTGCAAGGAAGTGGGAGCTAATGTTATTCCAGCATCCCTGTTCTGAGGCCCAAGGAGGCCTGCCTCCCTCCTCTGTGTCAGACAAGCAGTCCAGGGGTCCCTCATACTCACCGGCTCCCCTGCCTGGCCAGTGGGCCCTGGAGGTCCCTCTGCTCCCTGTGGGAAAGTGGCATCACTTGGGGAGGCAAGGGTATGACCTTTAGAGAATCACCTTCCCTCATCTGGGCAGCCCCTTCCAGGGCATCACAGAGTCAGAACTTGTGGCAGAATCCAGCCAGCTGGGTGTACGTGACTTGAAATTCAGGCCCGTGACCCCAGTCTGGACCTGCAGTCCCGGGCCTCACCTCTGAACTCTAGTTGTTGTTTAGTCTCTAAGTCAGGTCTGACTCTTTTGCGACCCCATGGTCTCCAGGCTTCTCTGTCCATGGGATTCTCTAGGCAAGAACACTGGAGTGGGTTGCCATTTCCTCCTCCAGGGGATCTTCCCCGCCCAGGGATGGGACCCATGTCTCCTGCATTGGCAGGTGGATTCTTTACCGCTGAGCCATAGGGAAAGCCCAGTAACTCTAGTACTAACCCCCAACTCTCCATCTGTCTTTTTGAGCCCCTGATGGGGCCTCCTGAGTCTCCAATGCAGACCTTCACCCCTCCCCCAGTCTCCTGAATGTTCTATTTCCCTCATTCTGGCTTTCTGGCTTCCAAACCACCCCCTAACTTGCTTCCAAACTTACCTTCCGTCCATCCTCTCCTGGGGGACCAGGTTTCCCCACATAACCAAAGTCACCCTGGAGTGGGGAACACAGAGGGCCATTCAGAGTCAAAAGGTGAGGGTAGAGATCAACCCCCAAGAAAGGGAGATGGGGTGTGAGGGGCGAGCACTCAGACACAGGGATGGAGGCTCTGATATTGGGGGTGGGGAGAGTGTCATGAATATATCGGGAGGGGCGTGGATGTGGGGGAAGGGCCTCACACACTCACCCTTTGGCCCTTCTCACCAGGCAGCCCTGGCAGGCCATCAAAGCCCCGATCACCCTGCACAAAAAGATACCATCTGAGCCTTGAATCCTCTACCCTGACAGTCCCTCCAAGTCCCAGTCCTGGCCACATCACCTACCTTAGGTCCCGTGGCGCCGGGGAGGCCCCGAGCCCCATCTGCTCCAGCGCGGCCCTGTGGGGGGTAGGGGTGACATAGTCAGGACATCTACTGCCATGTGGGGAGTACCTTCCTCATGCAGTCCCTTGTGCTGGTGGTTTCGCTGTGTACTAATTGAACCTCTCAAGTATATCTCAAACCCATCCATTACTCTTTATCCCTAGTGCCCTTTCTCTAATCCGAGTTACCAGCATCACAAAAATGAAGAACCCTCGTCTTCAGGGAATTCCCTGGCAGTCCAGTGGTTGGGGCTCCATGCTTCCACTGCAAGGGGGCAAGGGTTCCATCTCTGGTTGGGGAACTAAGATTCCCACATACCGCATGGCCAAAAAATAAAATAAAATAAAAAGAGGACTTCCTTTTTGGTCCAGTGGTTGAGAATTGATCCAGGAAGATCCAACATGCCACACTGCAACTAAGCCTGTACACCGCAACTACCGAGCCTGAGCTCTAGAGCCCATGAGCTACAACTACTGAAGCCCGTGGGCCCTAGAGCCTGTGCTCCACAATGAGAGAAGCCACCACGATGAGAAGCTTGTGCTCCACAACGAGAGGGTGGCCCCACTCACTGCAACTACAGAAAGCCCTTCACAGCAAGGAAGACCCAGGACAGTCAGAAAAATTAAAAATAAATAAATTTTTTACAAATAAATTTTTTGAAAAGAGAAGAGTACACTTAAAAAAAAAAGCCCCCATCTTCAGTCTGCATTAATCTCCTTGCTGTATGTTCCCCATGGAACATTAATACTATCTGGAATTATCATTTTCCCCAATGTGCCAGTCTTTCCTTTTGCATGTACTGTTCCTTTGCTTGGAATGCCCTTCCCCTCCTGTTTCCCTGGTTATACCTCAAATCTCAACTCAAGCATCATTCCTCAGCTGGTCCTCCCTGATTCCATGACCTGGCCAGCTTCCTTTGTCACCCTTGACTGGGAACGGCAGTCCATAACCCTCAGTGGACTGCCATTCCCTGTCCTCAGTGCTCTTATCCCACCAATGACACCAGCAGACCCTGAGAACACAGAGCCGAGGCTCGTGTTGGGTGCTGAGAGATGGCTAAGGGATGACCTGAAGACATACGAATCACTCACCATCTTTCCCTCTCGGCCAGGGGGCCCATGAGGTCCCTGAAGCCCTCGGGGACCCTAGAAGAGAAAGAAAAGGAGGCAGAAAAAGACTAACAAAGAGTAAGGACTTAATTTAGGTCATTCCCTGTTGTGTTCAGTCACTAAGTCGTGTCTGACTCTTTGCGACCCCATGGACTGCAGCATGACAGGCTTCCTTGTCCTTCATTATCTTCTGAAGTTTACTCAAAGTCATGTCCATCAAGTTTGTGATATTATCCAACCATCTCATCCTCTGTTGCCCCTTTCTCCTCCTGCCTTCAATCTTTCCCAGCATCGGCATCTTTTCTAATGAGCTGGCTCTTCGAATTAGGTGGCCAAGTTATTGGAGCTTCAGCTTCAGGATCAGTCCTTCTAACAAATATTCAGGGTTGACTTCCTTTAGGATTGACTAGTTTGCTCTCCTGGCTGTCCAAGGGACTCTCCAGCACCACAATTTCAAACATCAAAAAGGCAGTAATTGCAAGTGTATCATCAGCCCTTTTGCTATTTTCCCCAACTCGCACTTTACCCTGTGGCCATGGGAGACATCCACCTTCCCATCCACCCTGCCCCTCACCCCACCAATCTCACCTGCGGCCCCATTTCTCCCATCTCTCCTTTCAGACCTGGATACCCAGGGAGACCCTTGGAGAAGAAAAATAGGGTGATGCACTTAGAGGGAGTTTGAGTTAGAGTCATCTCCACGGATGTGTTCCCTCTTCCACGCAGCCTCCTTACTCACCACGGGACCCGGGCGTCCAGTGAGCCCCACCGGGCCAGGAGGGCCTTTCATAGAGAGCTGAAGAGACAGAGGGGAACAAAGCCTCAAGTCTTCCACACCCCCACAAAATCATCATCAAGAGTTAAATATCCACCTGTCTCCTGACTATTCAGAGTCTCCCATCTTTGTCATTCTCTCAATGTCCTCCCATTAGCTCCTGACACGCATGCTCAGTTATATGCTACCTCATAGACAGTAGCCTGCCAGGCTCCTCTGTCCATGGAATTCTCCAGGCAAGAATACCCGAGTGGGTTGCAATTCCCCTCTCCAGGGGATCTTCCCGACCCAGGGATCAAACCTACATCTCCTGAATTGCAGGCAGATTCTTTACCGCTGAGCCAATGGGGAAGCCCCACCCTCCAACAGTCCCCGGATTATCCTCCCCTCACCTGAGCTTGTTGCAGGACTGCCTGAGCCTGGGCCTGCTGGAAGGATACTGGGGGTCCTTTGTGAGAGCCTCTTGCAAACTGGAACTAGAGGGCAACTAGTAGTGAGGGTAACTTCTACAAGAGGTCCCCACTTCCTGGGTCAGGACTCCACTCCCCAAGGCCAGGCCAGCCTGTCTCCCTCTTACCGGCATCATGATCACAGTGCCTGGGAGACCCCGGATCCCATCCATGCCAGGGATGCCTGGGAGGCCAGCAGGGCCCTGAGAGAGGAAGAGAGACACAGAGGGATGGAGATAGAGAGATGGAGCAAAAGATAGGGGAAGGAGGGGACAGAGAGAAACAGAGCGGGAGAGAGGGAGAGAGACAGGTGAAGGCAGAGAGATGGAAAGAGGGGGGCAGGGAGAGAGAAGATACAGAAGACAAGACAAACACAGAGAAATTGAGGGAGGGAGGGAGAAAGTGATGAAAAGTGAAAGAGACAGAAACAGAAAGGAGACAGATGAAAGAGAGATGAGGAGACAGACATAGAGAGAAAGAGACAAAAAACACTCAAGGATAGAGACAGAAGGAAAAAAGCAGGGGATAGCCCCACCCCTAAGATGGAAGAGGAGCCAGATGGCAATTCACGAATGGGGAGAAAGATGAGCAGGAGGGGTCAGTGCCAGCCCCAAGGTGATGTCCCCAGCCCCAGCCATGCTCCCAGCTTCAGCTCCACAGCTTGAAATCTCCCTCTCCCCAAAGGTTACATGCCAGAGAGACTCTCTTACCGGTAGACCACGGTCTCCAGGGAATCCTGGGGGGCCAGGAGGGCCTGAGGGGCCAACCACCCCCTGTTGCAGACAGAGGTACAGAGGTCATGAGAAGTGCAAAGTCTGAGCCAAGGGGACTTGTGGCCCACCACTGACCTCGGCCCCGTGTTGACCTTCCTACCCCATCCTTGAGCCACTCCTGGCCCCTCAATGCTACGCTGATCCATATAAACCTCCAACTTTACATCTCAATCCCGTTTTTTATTCATCTTTTGAGCCTCAAGTATCTAACAGTCATTGAATGATCTGGCAACATTACACTCCAACTCCGCACCCGGGGAGATCAAACACCCCAACTGGAAGTAAAAGGCAAGAAGAGGGGAATGCAGTCATGACTCACTTGGGGTCCCGGGGCTCCTGGGGGTCCTTCAAACTGCTGTCCCTGGGGGAGAAAGGAGTGTGACCCCCATTCTTGCCCATACCCCTTCAACTCTGCCAGCCCCAGACCCCTTACCTGTTCGACCACAGCTGGTTCTCCTTTTTCTCCTTTCTCCCCAGCACCCTGGAGCAGGGGGTGGAAAGAAAACAGATGTGAGCCTGGAACTCAGACACAGAACTCTCAGCTAACTGACTTTACACTAAACACACACACACACACACACATGCATACACAGAGTCCATTCTCTGAGCTGCCTCTGTTGTTCTTTCTTCAACCAATATGTTTCCAGCAGCTCAGCTTCCAGTTTTGAGCTGGCTGTGCTGCAGCAAGGTGAAGACCATGAATTCTGGGGCATGCTGTGAGATCTTAATCCTGGAACTGCCTCTCACTTATTCAACTTATTCAACTCCTACAGACTTATTTAACTCCTGCAGACTCACGTGCAAAGTTCATGGGTCAAAGCCTGCTCTATATATCCCATGGGAGGATGAAGAAGTTAAAACAATGCTTAGCACATCACAAGCACTCAGGGTAAGATGGTAGGATTATTCACCTTCTTCCTTGTCCAACATCAAGGCTAGAACCTAGATGCCTTCCCTATCTGCAGTATTTTTCTAGACAAGCTCCTCCAATCCCTGGACTAAAGATAGAATCTCTCTGCTAATGAGTTCTAAGTCTTTATCTCCAGTCTAGACCACCCCTTGAGCTCCAGAATTTTCTAACCAATCACTTGCACTGACAACCGAACAAGGGTTGCCAATTTGTCACTGTTGTTCAGTCACTCAGTCAAGTCTGGGACCACATGGACTGAAGCCCCCACCAGGCTCCTCTGTCCATGGGATTTTCCAGGCAAGAATATGGGAGAGGGTTGTCATTTTCTTCTCCAGGGGATCTTCCCAACCCAGTGATCGAATCAGCGTCTCCTGCACTGGCAGGCGGGTTCTTTACCACTGAGCCACCAGGCAAGCCCAGTTGCCAATTTAGCACATCCGAAATAAGATCATTGACCCTTTCCACCTGCTCCTCCTTCAGGCTTCCCCATCTTACTCAGTGGTGCCACCATGCATCTCCCCAGTCATCTTAGCATCTTTCTTCACCTTCAGCAGCAAGAGCAAAATGGGGCACGGTTCAAGTCAGTCCACTCGTCTCTATCCGCCCCCTCCGCCCTCCCCCAACCACCACCACTCTCATCCAGGTTACCACTTTCTATTTTGCATGCATGTGTGTATTAATCACTCAGACGTGTCCTACTCTTTGCGACCCCGTGGACTGTAGCGGGCCAGGCTCTTCTGTCCGCAGGATTCTCCTTTTGCATAGACCGCTGGTTTCCCTGCTGCCCTTCTGGCTCCCCCTACAGTCCACAGGCTGTTCAGCACCAGAGAGAGCTTTGAAAACTCCCAAGTCATGTTCCCTCTCCAGAGGGCTTCTCATCATGCCTAGACTAAAAGCCAAATGAATCACCCTACCCACAGAGCCATTGATTAGCACAATGCCTGTCACATTAGCACAGTATCTGTAGATAAATATTTGTCAACTGCACTGGGGTGGTGGGAAGGCATTCTAGGCAAGAGCAAAGAAAGCAAAAAAAAAAGAATGTGGCCATGTGTGGCTCCAGGAAGGAGTCCCTGCACCTAAGCCACCCAAACTCACAGGAAAGATCTGGAACTCAGTATTCCATGACTGTTCTGCTGCCCGGAAGTGGGGGCCCATGGTGGGATCACCTTCTTCTTCATCTTCTCTGTCTAACTCAGTCTCCAGGGTCTCCAGTTCAGTTCCATTGTCAGGGTCCAGGCCCTCCTGAGGACATTGGAACAGACCAAAGTTTGCCCCGAGCTCTTCATTGTCTGCCGCCACCACCACCCCAGGACCTTCCCTTCCAGCCCCGTCCACTTCCCACCAACCTCTAGGATGGTGACATTGCTACCAAAGGTCACAGTTGTGGTGATGACCAAAGGCGTGGGTGTCGGAGACAGAGTTGGTTCTGGTGTCTCTGTCTTGGGGATGTCAGTGGAGGTCTGGAGGAAGGACAGAGAGAGTACCAGGTCAATCAAGGCGGAAGAGAGGGAACTTCCCTCGTGGTCCAGTGGCTAAGATTCTGCGCTCACAATGCAGGGGGCCCAGATTCAATCCCTGGTCAGAGAACTAGATCCCACACGCTGCAACTAAGAAAGATCCCACGTGCCACAGCTAAGACAGTGAAAGTGTTAGTCACTCAATTGTGTCCAACTCTCCGCGACCCCATGGACTGTAGCCTGTCAGGCTCCCCTGTCCATGGGATTCTCCAGGCAAGAATACTGGAGTGGTTTGACATTTCCTTCTCCAGGGGGAACGTCCCAACCCAGGGATCAAACCCGGGTCTCCCACATTCTGGGCATATTCTTTACCATCTGAGCCACCAGGGAAGCCTAAGACAAGGCACAGCTATATAAATAAATAAATAATTTTTAAGGTCAAAAGGGAAGATACTTTAAAAAAAAAAAAAGGCAAAAGGAAGGTGAAGGAAGAGACAGACCCTGTCTCCCAGAGCACTCAGTCCAGGGAGGGGGACAGAGGAGGATTCTCAAAAAACATCAGAGGTATATAGGGCACCCTCAGGCCTGTGGAGGCGAAGGTGTGATGGCTGGATGAGGACAGCCAGCAGGGGGAGCCCTCTTGTATGGAGGATGGTCGGGGCTGGCCAGGGCTGGGAGTCACAGCAGGACTGGATCCAAAGCCCAGTGGTCAAGGTCAATGTCCAGCACTCAGGGCCAGACTCCCGGAAGCCTAGCTCATGTGTCCGCTCCCAAGGCAGAGCTCAGCGGTCAGCCAGCCAGGCTGCAGTCAGAGGGGGAGTTTGAGCTCCTGCTGGCCCAGACAGCTGCAAAGGAACTGGGTCAGGGTGCAAAGCGGGTGGTGGGGGCCCAGGTGAAGGGTTGGCGCTGAGGAAGGGGCTGAGGAAGGGGCTGAGGAAGGGTAGAATAGTCCTGGCATCTCTGTTCTAGGCTGAAGCGCTAACCTCTTTCTCCATGATGCTGAGAACAGATGTAATGCAACCGGTGACCCTCCAAACAAGGATCCCAACAAAGGGCACCTACCAGGGACACCTAAACAGTGGCCCTGCCAACTGATGACCACCATCAATGGCCCCCAATTATTCCTACAGTCATGAACCATTGCATGCATGCATGCTAAGTCACTTCAGTCGTATCCGACTCTTTCTGACCCCGTGGACTATAGCCTGCCAAGCTCCCCTGTCCATGGGATCCTCCAAGCAAGAATACTGGAACGGGTTGCCATTTCTTCCTCCAGGGGATCTTCCCAACCCAGGGATCAAATCTGCATCTCCTGCATTTGTAGGTGGGTTCTTTACCACTAGCTCCACCTGGGAAGCCCAATTTAGTGACCCTCCAATTAATAACCTGTGATCAGTGACCCCCATTAAGAATCCTAACCAATGACTAACCAAAACACCTCCTAATAATCTGTATCCTTGATCTTCCACCAGGTATTCCTATAACCAGTCACCCATCACTGGCCCCCCAATTAACGACTTCCATCAATGACCCCAACAAGTTACTCTTTCAGTCAGTGACCTCCCCAACCAATGACCCCCACAAGAAGTACTAACCAGTGACCCCCCAACCAATGAATCCTCTTAACCAGTGATCTTCCAACAACGAATACCCACAAATGAACTCAACTAGTGCTCTCCAACCAATGACCCCCCCAGACAGTAATTTCATTAACCAATGATCCATCAATGACTTCCCAACTAATTACCCATCAGGGACTCCCAAATTAACTATGTCATCCATGATCCCCCCAAAATCACTCCCCAACGAGTGATTCCAACTGGTGACCCCACTAGTGCTTTCTCATCAATAGTCCCCCACTGGCGACTTCCCCAATTAGTGATCCTCAACAATGACACTCCCCCACCATGAGCCTTAAGCTAGTGACACCAATAACACCAACAATGGCCTCCATCAATGGCTTCCAAGAATGACCTCCAATTAGAAACCCCCAAACATCAACCTTAATAAATATCTCCTTACAGTAACCCATGTCAACCAGTAATCTCTATCAGGGAGTCCAAATAGTGTGCCCCTAATTGCTGTTGTTGCTGTTCACTCACCAAGTCACATCCAACTCTTTGAAACCCCATGGATGTTATTAGACCAGGCAACTCCATCCTCCATTATCTCCTGGAGTTTGCTCAAATTCACATCCATTGAGTCAGTGATGCTATCTAACCATGTCATCCTCTGCCATCCCCTTCTCCTATTGCCTTCAGTCTTTCCCACCATTAGGGTCTTTTCCAATGAGTCCCCCCAGTGAGTGACCCTTCACTGAATAACCCCAACCAGTCAACGCCAAACAATGACGCAACAACAAACCCATCATTGAACCCAGCTAGTGGCTCTTCTTAAACAGTAGCCCTCACAAGAACCCCACTAATAATAATGTACTCATCTGGTGTGTCCCCTCCCTCCAGCACCCCCACCCCTAGAACTGGAGGTTGGGAGGAAGATATGAGAGGACTCCTAAGACAGGATAAGCCCCCCCCCAACAGTGATTGGTCAGCCGAGATAAGTCAAAGGTCAGGGACTGGAGACCAGAGGGGGAGACCCTGGATGAGGCACAAGGGATCAGTGGGGATCAGAGTCCAGAAGCAGGGCGGGCAAAGGGCAGACCCCTTACCTGGTTGTCCAGGGAGCCAGGAGGAGGACTCACAGCCACAGTTTCCTTGTTCTTCTTCTTCCTGCCCTTCCCTTTACGACCTCGCCCTTTTTTCTTCCCTTTTCCTTTCCCCTTTCGCCTAGGGGGAGGGGTTTCTGGCTCCCCCTGAGGGACCTGGGGAGAGGACTCCAATCAGATCCAGAGGCCCTGAGTGGAGACTCCATCACTCAGATCACGGGAGGTCATGCTGGCACATGGTCCATTGGTCCTGTGTTTTAAAGCCAGGGCTCACTCAGCCCTGGGAATTGGGGTCAAGGTCAATACATGATCTGGGGCCAAGGGTCAGTTATGTGACTGGAGGTCAAAGTCATTCATGCCTAGGAATGGTTTGAGGGCGGGGGTCACTCAGCCCCATGGACAGGGCTCAGAATTCACTTATTCCTGAGACCTGGAGCCAGGGATGTCTGAGCCAGTGACCTCAGGACAAGCCCCATACTCACCGTGGTGACTGTTGGATCCAGGTCATCACAGCCAGGAAGGTACCGCTCACATGCCTGGAAGGCAGCCTGGGGATCTGGGCTTATCACCAGCTCCTGAACATCTCCCTGAGGAGAGAGTGGGGGTTGGCGAAGGGGTCCACAGCCTGACCCCAATCCCCATTCCAAGCAGCAGGGTCTCGTATTTTTCCACTCAAATCACCACTACTAAGTATAAGGAAGGGATAGCCCCACCACAGCCCCAGAAATCCCTCTGCACCCCAAAACTGAGAGCAGGAAGATTCTATCAGGGTAATGCCAAACCACAAGCCACACCCCAAAACGTCTGTCCCATCAGAGGCACATTTGTTCCTTTTCTCTTAGGCACATGGTGACACCTACTGTGAGTCAGGTGCCCTTCAAGGTACCAGGGACGAGAAGGGAAACAAAAACTTTCCTAGTAGTCTAGTGGTTAAAAATCTGCCAATGCAGACATGGGTTCAATCCCTAGTCCAGGAAGATGCCACGTGCTACAGTGAAACTAAATCCATGCATCACAACTACTAAAGCCCACGTGCCCTGGAGCCCATGTTCCCCAACAAGAAAAGCCACCACAAGGGAAAGCCCATGCACTGCAACTGGAGAGTAGCCACAGCAGCAACGAAGACCCAGCACAGCCATAACAATAGACATTTTTTTCTTTTAGAAAAAGAAACCGGATGATGAGTTTCCTGGATTTTTATGACACACATGACAATTTTATGACATATTGAAAACACGTCTGTCACAGAGCCTCATGACACCTTGCCTTGCTGGCAACACACACCATCACAACAGCCAGTGTGGTCACGCATCACAGTCTTATCCTCCCACCTTAAGCTAAGTACGTGTGTGCATGCTAAGTCGCTTCAGTCGTGTCCATCTCTTTGTGACCCCTTGGGCTATAGTCCGATAAGTTCTTCTGTCCATGGGATTCTCCAAGCAAAGATACTGGAGTGGGTTGCCATTTCCTCCTCCAGGGGATCTTCTCGACCCAGGGGTCAAACCCACGTTTCTTTTGTCTCCTGCATTGCCGGGCAGGTTCTTTACTACGAGTGCCACCTGTGAAGCCTAAGCCTAGCATGCACCATCACAAATGATTGAATCGTGGTTTTACAGTCTCACAGACAGACACCAAAGATGCACTACAACACATGGGCTCCCTTCTCTCAGCTTCCTGGTGCTGAACTGAAGCTGGATAGTTCTCTTCTTCCATTTCTTCTCCAGATTCAGGCTGCAGACAAACCTTCCTTCAGCCCTCTGCCTCAGTTTCCCCATCACTGAAGTGAAGTGAAGTGAAGTGAAAGTCACTCAGTCATGTCTGACTCTTTGCAATCCCATGCACTATACAGTCCATGGACTTCTCCAGGCCAGAATACTAGAGTGGGCAGCCTTTTCCCTTCTCCAGTGGATCTTCCTAACCCAGGGATCAAACCCAGGTCTCCCACATTGCAGGCGGATTCTTTACCAGCTGAGTCACAAGGAAAGCCCAAGAATAGTGGAGTGGGTAGCCTATCCCCTCTCCAGTGGATCTTCCTGACCCAGGAATCGAACCGGGGTCTCCTGCATTGTAGGCGGATTCTTTACCAACTGAGCTTTCAGGGAAGCCCAATCCCTGAAAAGCTACCTCAAAAGTCTCCTCGCCAAGGTCCTGGGTCCCCAGCACAGTGAGTCCCGCTGTACTGATGAATCGAGGTCCCTGAGCCAACATGGGGAGCTGAGGTTCACAATCAGCCACCAGGGTCACCATCTCACCGTCCACACTGACTGCCACACGGTGCCACCTGCAAGCACACAGTCTCAGTGGAGGGGTGCTCCTCACTCACCCTCCCGGGATCCCCCACCCTCCCCATATTCACCTGCCATCCGTGAGGTTGACCTGCTGGGGGAGGGGGCTGAAGGAGTCACCTAGGAGGTCCAGAGCTGGCCCCAAGGCCAAGCCGAGCTGCCGGACGCCGCCCTCATCATAGATGGACAGAAGGACAGAACGGTTGGCCGGCTGGCCCCGCAGGGTGATCAGGATGGAGAAGTTCTCAGGAAAGTGCCCATCTGGGAGGGCAGAGGGAAGGGGGCAGTTCATGCTGTGACCCCAGCTCCCAGGATGACCCACAGCCCCTCTGGCCCTGACTCACCTTGGAAGAGCTCCTGCGTGGGGACACCAAGTGTGCCAGTCTTGCCCACCCGGAATGCTCGGTCGCCCTCCGGGACCCTCTGGGGGCAGAGGCCGGGTCCCTCAGGGATCCCAGCCTGGCCCCCCCGCATGCCCAGTGCCTTCAGCACATCCACAGGATCTACTAGAGAAAGAAGGCGGGGTGCAGGGCAGTTAGAACAAGCCCAGGACTCTGTGTGAGCAGCTCCAGTTTGGAGGACTCAGCATCCCCAACTGTGTTTATGGGTTGGGGGAAGGAGCAGGCCTGGGACCCGTGCTCCCCTCACCCCTCCACAGCTGTTCCGGCCTCATCAGCCTGTTGACTCCTGTTTTTTTTCCCTTGGTTTTTGGTGAGAAGAAAAAAAAGCTGACCTAGTTCTGGGATGAATCAAAGCTTCCTGGCCTGAGCCCCAGAGCCAGGCGGTCCCCCTCTCCACACTCCCCCGCACCAGCTCCCTGGGGCTGCTTCCCAGGCCTGAAGCCCCCTTGCCAGGGGAAACCCGCTTAGAGAGGAGGGGCTCCTTCTGTATGTCCTTCCCACCTCTTCCCTTGGCTCCACTCCCTCGGACATCCTCCCTCTGACCACACTCGTCCATGACTTCCTCTGACAACCTTCACCCATGACTTCCTCCCTCTGACCACCACCTCTCCTGGCTTCTTCCTCTGACCACCATCGCCCAGGACTTCCTCTCTTTGACCACTGCCATTTTGGATCTCTTCCCTCTGACCACACTTTATCTGATCCCCACTGATTTCTGGCCATGCCCTCTGACCTTCCTCTGCCTGACCCTGACCGTCTCCTTCTGACTACCCCCGACCTCTTTCCTCTGCCTATCCCAGTCTCTTTCAACCCATGACCTCCCCATTTCATCACCCTCTCCGACCTTCTCCTCTGACCACCTCTCCCTGATAACCTCCTGACTTCCTCCCTCTGACCCTCTCCCTCTCATCCCAGCAAAGGAAGAGACTGGTCCAGTCAGATCTTAACCCAGGCTGTCCTACCAGCCCCACCCGGTGCAGCCTGGCCAGTGCTAAGTAGAACCACATGGCTGGGCAAGGGTGGGCGGGGTCCTCCCCTGGGCCCAAAGCCCCTGCCTGATCCCCCTCCCCTCAGCAGACTGTCCCACTGACCCCCTGACCCAGCCTCTTGGCAGGAGCCAGATTCTGCCGAATCTGCCATGACCTCACCCCGGGGGCGGCTCGGCTGAGCTCACCATTGGGGAGCCAGGGTGAGGGGCCAGACTTGGGGGAGATCGGGGCTCAGATGTGGGCTTCCCATCTCCGCTCCCCCTGGGTCAGATCCCGCATTCACCAGACTACAGAGCCCTGTTCCAGCCTCAGCTCTCTCTTGCCCCAAACTTCTGCTATTTTTCCTTCTCTCCCCCTCCCCGCCTTCTCCCCATCCCACTTTCTGTGTCCAACTCTGAATCAGTCCCTCTCCCTCTCTCTTTTGCTAACTCACGCTCGCTCTCACTCTCTAGCTCTCTCTGTCTCTGCCTCTTGGTACTTCCCTGGTTCTCACATCTGTTTTTCTCTGCATGCCTCTCTCTATCTCTATGTGTGGATTACTCTCCCATCTCTCTCTCTCTCTCTTTCTCTCTCTCTTTCTATCCATACCCACTCCCCCCACCCCCCCACCCCCCCGCCCAACTCTGCTGCTTCCACCAGCCTCATCTTTAATTGCCTGAATTGCCTGTTCTGTGGCTGGGCTGTCATTAAGAGGTATTTGGGTTACAGCCCCCTGGGGCTAAGATCTGGACTCCCAGGCTCTCCTGACCACAAGGGTCACTCCTGGGTGGAATAATCAGCCCAGCTGCCCTCTCTGCAGGCTGGAGCCCCGGGGAGGGCTGAGATCCATGATTCCACCCAGCATGGCTCTCCCAGGCTCTCCTTTCACCCAAACTCAGAAGGATCTCCCCTCGACCGACTGCTCAATCACATTTTAAAAGCCTTCCCCATCATCTAACCCAAATGTCTCCTACTTCAATCTGTGTTCCTTCTGTCATGGCCTTTCAGAAACTAACTGCCTTTCTTTTCATAGCTGGCTTGGTGACAAGGAAATACACAAGAGGCATTGAGTTCTGCCTGCAGGACCAGAAGGTGGGGGTCTGTCAAGCACCCAGCTTGCCCTTCTCCCCACAGACTCTCCCCGGTGCTGGTTAGGACCCCAGGGAGATGCTGGGTGGGGTCTAGGATCTGGAGAAAGGCAGGCAGGGATCAGGCTGGGACATGGCTGGGACCCCTCAGATGTGTAGGGGAGCTTATATATGAATGTGCAAATGTGTATACGTGCCATAGTGTATGTGGATGAGACTGCAGGCATGTGTATGACTGACTCTATATGGTCCAGGGACTAGCTGAGCATGTTCTTTGTGGTGTCTCTATGTCTGTGAGTATTTGGCCTATGATGGAGTGTTTAGGTGCAGTTCTTGGACTTGTTCTGGGGTCCCAGCAGTGAGTCAGAGGTTCTGCAGGTGATTCAGGGAAATCTGTGATTGTTATAGCTCAAACTCGAGCTATAACAGATGCAGGCGTGGGGTTAACTGTGAGCCTGAGGCCAAGTCAGCGAGTGGGTGACTGGTTGAGAATATTTACTGCTTTGTGTGGATGCCAGTGGAAGAACGTGTGAGAGTTTGAAAGTGTAGGCGGGTGACAAAAGCCGAGGCCGTGTGGCGGACGGCTGATGGGGTTGCCTGGGCGTGGGCATCAGGTGTTTAACATTCTTGGCGTCCCAGGGGCCTTATATTCGGAATGCGTGCGTGAGATCGCACGACTGTGTGGATGTGTGAGCGTGGGAATGGGGCATAGGCTAATTTGGGATCATCTGCGTGAACAGGGACCTCTCTGAACTGCTGAGAAAGTGAGAAAGTTGGAGGGGCCAGGGTGCTCGGGTGGGGGTGGGCTGCGTCTGAGTTCACCTTAGTGGAGGATTACCGGGAGGGACTGACTTGGGGTATCTTAGACCAGGGAAACCCCCTCAGTCACACTTGAAGAACCACGACCTTCCCAAAGCCCGGGGCGCCCCCGACCCAGAACCCTGAGGGGCGGGGCGTGGCGTCCTGCCAGAACCGCACAGCTGGGCGTGCGTCAGCGCTGACTCATCCGTCCGGCGGCCCCCGGGACCCCCTGGGGGGGGCCCTGAGAAATTCCTCGGGAAAAACACCCGAGGCTTGCTCAGCTTGGGGGAGCAACTTCCACTCCCCCCACCACCCGGCCCGCACTCCGCCCCTCCCTTCCCTGAGCCCCGCCCCGTCTCGCCCCTCCCCAGGGCCCTCCCGAGGCCCTGTCCATGGTGCTGATCCCGGCTCTGGGGAGCGCGGGGTGGGGGAGGGGGTCAGGGATGTGGGGGAAAGGAGGTGGGAGTGCGCTAACTGGGCACAAAGGAGGAAGAGGAAGAATAAGGTGAAGCCATTTGGGGAGCCGCCAAGGGAGCTCTGAATCCCAGGTCAACCCTCTCCCCTACAAGTCCCCACCTACCATCCCCCTTAGAATGATCCTCATGGGCAGTTATTTACCTATGTATCCCCCAAGTCACAACCACAGCCCTCATAGCGTCACCCAGAGACACACAATCAGAGACACACGCATAACACGCGCGGTTATTCTTAAAAATCAGCCCCACACACAGACACACACTCGCAATACAACTCAATCACAGATTCTCCCAGGGATTATCCCATCGCCCATATCCATACAATCGTCAACTCCCACTCCGAGCACACACATAATTTCACTCTAAATGCCCCCAAGCTCATGGCTGCGCACGCACACATACCTATAAATTGCATGCATTCCCATGCACACACCACGAAACAGGGTCACAGGTTTCCATGCCTCCCCAAACTGTCACACCCGCAAACCGCCCAGAGTCAAACACTAGCGCCCCACGCAACGTGCACACCCGCATTCCCCACTCCGCGGCGTCTCTGGGAGCCTCGCTGGACCCTGCACTCTAGGTCCTATTTCCCCTTTCCCAGCTCACCGGCCTGCGTCCGGGGTAGAAGCTGCAAAGAGGCCAGGAGCAGGCAGAGGCCGGCCCGCGGCTGGCCCGGGCCCCGGCGACTCCCCATCCCGGTGGGGCCCACACTCAAGGCGGGGGACCAGCCCGGGCGGCTGCGGGGCGCGGCGTCTCCTCGGGCTCGGTGCAGTCCCTCCGCGGCCGACTCCACTCTGGATCCGCAGGAGACTGCCCGAGACCCCGCCCTGGCCTCTCCCTGCGCTCCAGCGCCCGGCCAGGCGGAGCTCAAGGGAGGGGGGCCAGCTGACAGCTGGTGTGGGGAATTGGGAAAGTTTGTGCTGAGCGCTGATTGGACGGCTAAGGGTGGAGCCCTGGGCCGGGAGCTGGGCCCTTTTTGCCCCACCCCACAGTAGCGGAGAGTGAAAGAGCCGGCTTAAAACTAAATATTATTTAAAAAAAAAAAAAAAAAAACAACTAAGATCATGGCACTTGGCCCCATGACTGCAGCCATGAAATCAGAAGACGACTGCTTCTTGGCAGGAAAACAATGACAAACCTAGACAGTGTGGTGGAAAATACAGACATTACTCTGCCGGCAAAGGTCCGTATAGTCAAGGCTGTGGTCTTCCCAGTGGTCAGGTACAGTTGTGACAGTGGAGGGTAAAGGCAGAATGCCAAAGAATTGATACCTTCGAAATGTGGTGCTTTAGAAGACTTCTGAAACTCCCTTGGACAAGGAGATCAAAACCATCAAATCTTAGGGAAATCAACCTGAATACTGGTTGGAAGGACTGCTGCTGAAACTGAAGCTCCAGTATCTGATGTGAACAGCCGGCTCGTTGGAAAAGTCCCTGATACTGGGGAAGATTGAGGGCAGAAGAGTGCATCAGAGGATGAGATATCTGAATAGCATCACCGATGCAATGGACATGAACTTGGGCAAACTTCAGGAGATGGTGAGGGACAGGGAGGCCTGGTGTACTTCAGTCCATGGGGTTGCAAAGAGTCAGACACAACTGGCCGACTGAACAATAACAGTAGTGGAGGAGGGTCATTCCCACCCAGCCTTAAATTCCAGGGTCCCAGACTTTTTCTCCAAACAGGCTCTGTCGAAGAGCTTAGTTGCTTTCAAACCTGCAGCCTCCATCTAGGGCCTGGAATTAGAGGCTAGAGCTTTATACCAGATCCTTTGTCTCAGTCAGGCCCCTAAATGGGGTCCCAGCCTGATGCTAAATCCTCACCCACCTGTCTGACCCCACAATAAGGTACCAGCCTCACCCCGTCTCCCCTGTGTGTGCTCAGTCATGCCTGACTCTTTGGAGACCTCATGGGCTATGGCTTGCCAGGCTCCTCTGTCCATGGAATTCTCCATGCAAGAATACTGGAGTGGGTTGCCTTTTCCTTCTCCAGGGGATCTTCCTGACCCAGGGTCAAACCTGGGTCTCCTGCATCACAGGCAGATTCTTTGTTGTCTGAGCCACCAGAGAAACCCAAACTCTTGATCTTCAAATAAAGCCCCCCACCTCCATCCTCCTCGCTCTTCTCCCAGACTCAGATCCCAGCGGGACATCCCAGGCAAAACTCCGAAT
This sequence comes from Bos grunniens, assembly GCF_055505025.1. NCBI lineage: Eukaryota > Metazoa > Chordata > Mammalia > Artiodactyla > Bovidae > Bos > Bos grunniens. The sequence goes on from NC_141171.1 coordinate 14,693,476, forward strand.
CCTTATGCATTTCCCTATTAAATCAGGGAGTCTGGTCCTACCCTCAAGCAGGGCACTGCTGCAGGGAGGGGTGGAGCCCTGTCATTCCTGGGGTGAAGCAGAACGCTCCCTTCACCCCACTGGGAACCCTCCCCACCCCAGTGTGAGGGGGACCCAGGGGGTCAGGTCAGGCGGAGCTGTCTGTGCAATTGAACAAGCGCAGACAGGCAGGATCTGAGAGCTTCCGCAGGGAGGAACCCAAGGGGCGTGTCCCGGGCCCTGAACTGCCCCGCCCCCCATGGGGAAGAGGGAGAAGCCTCCCTCCCGGCCTCTGACTCTTACACAAAGAGACTTTGTGTCCCTGGGGAGGAGGGGGTGGGGACCCATCTGGCGTGAGGGGGAGGGGGGGCCCTGAGTGGGAGGAGGAGAGGGAATCTCCTCAAGTCATTTCTCTTCCCTCTTCAGGGACACCCGGAGACCAAGACTCCCCTAGCTGAAGACCCATGAAGTTCCTGCCCTGCCCTGTTTTGTTGGGAAGTTCTTCCTATAGTCTAACCTCATCTTCTGCCATTTCTATGCCCTTTCTCTCTTTGAAAGGACCCTTCTGGGACCACACTCTCTCCACCAGAGATTCTTTGCCCAGGGTAGAAACAGCAAGAGAACACCCCTACTCATTCCCCATGCACCCCAACTCCCCCCGCCAGCCCTGAATAACTTACCATCATAACGAAAGCCCCCAGTTATGAGTGTATTGGGGAGGAGAGGAAATATTTGACAGATAAAAAGAAAGGACTATATTGAAGTTAAGGGATTCTCCTCCCCCCCCCCGCCCCCGCCCCCGCCCCCGCCCCACCATCCTCCCGCCCGGTGGCTGCCTGTGCAAGGTCAGTTCATAATTGAGGGATCCCAGGGTCCCTTCACGCTGCTGGGGATCAGGTGGAGGGTGCTTAGGAGAGAGCAGATGAGCGGATGACAGGTGGTGGGAGTCAGCTGCTGGCCAGTGGAGGTCACGCGTCCAGGGAGGAATCAACATGGCCGATGCACCCCGGACTGTACTCATCTCAGGATGCTCCTCTGGGATCGGCTTGGAGCTGGCAGTGCAGCTGGCTCATGACCCCAGGCAGCGCTACCAGGGTAAGGGGACTGGAGGTGGGGAGGACAGGCCAGGAAAGACAGGAGTGGGCATGGTTTCCCAGGACCCCTCAGCTCTCCCCGAACTATTTCCGCTAGTCCATGCCTTCAGCTGCCTTGGTGAACTTGGAGAGAACCCAGAACACCGAGAGGCCCCCTTCCCACCTCTGCTTGTGAATCATCCCCCATCCAAAGAAAGCTTCTGATGCACCTATTGGGTCTCAGATTTTAGGTGTGGAAATACAGCTGCAAAAAAAAAAAGACAAAAATCTGGGGGAGGAGAGGGAAGACAAATACTAAACAGATAATTTAATTGTATTATATGGCTAGTGCTGATGAGTGGTCAGAAGCAAAATAAAGGAAGCGGGGTGGGCGTGTGTGATATTTTTAGAAGGGCTGGCTGGGGAGGACTTTTCTGAGGTTTCACTTACGCGTTCCCCTCCCCCACACCTCCCCAGATTACTATTCAGTGATAAGCCTCTTAAGTGACCCTGACCTTGAGGGTTTGGGGAGGGGAGGGCGCTGTATATCTAAAGACTTGGCCTCCTGCCGCTCTAGAGTCAATGGCCCCAATCTGCACCCCACCCAGAACCTCTGACCCAGAGCACACTACAGTGGAAGCAGCCAAAGGGCCATTACTTAATAGGAGGATGCAAGGGTGAGGACATTGCCCCACTTGGCAAGGCTGCTTCTCCCAGGGCTCTGCTCTCTGTCTTAGAGAGATGCACAACTTTGGCAAAACCCATGGTCAGAGGAGCCTGGCGGGCTACAGTCCATGGGGTCGCAGAGAGTCGGATTTGACTTAGCAACTAAACAACAAGGATAAATTAGGCAAGAAACTTCATTTTGTTGAGACTTGGTGAGTTAATGGGGATAATAACATTATGTATGTGTTCTGATTACTACTGTTAAAAACAGAGCACCCAAAAATGTATGGCATACAACAGCTGTGATCACTTTTCTTGAGAGATTTACAAAGGTTGTGAATTTGGAAGAGCTCAGCTGGGCAGTTCAGGCTCAAGGTCAAAGGCTACAAAGAGAACAGAGGAGACTGGAACATGTCAGGGTTGGGCAGACATCTCTCTCCCTTCCAGCCATCTCGGGGCTGCTTCATGGGGTCTTTCTGTCTGGGCTGGCTTGGGCTTCCTCCTAGCATGGTGGCCTCAGGACAGGGCTGCTATAGGGTAGCTAAAGGCTTCAAGAGTAAGTGTTCCAGCAAGCAAGGCAGAAACTGCAACATCTTTTCCATCCTAATCTCCGAAGCCACACAGTGTTACCTTTACCACAGTCTATTGATTCCCAGCCAGTCACAGGATTCAAGAATCAGATTTCATGTCCTGCTGGGTGAGAAGCTACATTGTAGAAGAGCATGAGCAATAAAAGATATTGTGGCCATCTTTGGAAAATAAGTCAATGACCTAATCATAGGATTCCTGTGAGGATTAGAGTTAGCACTTATTAAAAAATGTTTAGCATAGTATATGGCACATAGTAGGTATTCAATAAATTGCAATCTATGCTGATGATGTAAATGTGGCTATTCATACTTACATGTGCATATTTGCACATATGTTGACTTTATTTTTTTATTGGAGGATAAGGTGGTGCTAGTTATAAAGAACCCACCTGCCAATGCAGGAGATGTGAGATACACGGGTTCAATCCCTGGGTCAGAAAGATCCCCTGGAGAAGGAAATGGTAACCCACTCCAGTATTCTTGCCTGGAGAATCCCATGGACAGAGGAGCCTGGCAGGCTATGGTCCATGGCGTCACAAAGAGTTGGACATGAAGTGACTTAGCACAGCACAGTGGCTTTACAATGTTGTGTTGGTTTCTGCCATACAATGCGAATCAGCCACAATTCTATTATATCCCCTCCTTCCCACTCCCATTCCTCTAGGTCATCACAGAATGGAGGCTGGGCTCCCTGTGTTAAACAGCAGCTTCCCACTATCTATTTTACACGTGGTAGTGTATATATGTCAATGCTACGTTCTCAATTCATCCTACCCTCTCCTTCCCCCACTGTGTCCATTCTCTACATCTGTGTCTCCATTCCTTCCCTGCAAATAAGCTTACCAGTACTATTTTTCTAGATTCCGTATATATGCGTAATATACAACATTTGTTTTTGTCTTTCTGACTTACTTCACTCCATATAACAGGCATATGTTGACTTTAGATGTGCAGGCATTTCCTTTCTCAAGCCAACCTGTTCTATGTTTATTTTATTGTCTTACCTACTGGTTCTGAATTCCTTGAGGGCATGCACTTTATCTTATTTCATGGGATAGCCTCTGCACCTCGAATAGGGCATAGGGTAAAGTGAACGTAAATAAATGTTTGTTAGATGAATGGATGGATGGATGGAGGTACATATAAATGTCTGTACATAAGTATGCATTTGTGATTGTATGGTGAATGTAGATGTGTAAACCTATGAGTCTCCATTCCTCTGTGACATTCCTCATGCAGTATCACAGGAACATGGAAGTTCACTCATAGGGTAAAGGAACCCCAGTGCCTGCTCCAACTCTGCTCTCTGTTCCCAGTGGTGGCCACCATGAGGGACCTGGAAAAGAAGGGGACACTGGAGGCAGCCGCTGGGGAGGCTCTGGGTCAGACCCTCACCGTGGCCCAGCTGGACGTGTGCAGTGATGAGTCAGTGGCCCAGTGTCTCAGCTGCATCCAGGGAGGGGAAGTGGACGTGCTGGGTGAGTCTGAGCATCCCCTGGGGTCACTTGCCTCCTCCTTGGCCTAAGCAGAGATCCTCAATCACAGCAAGCCCTCTCCAGTGTCTGGGAACCAGCCCTATTGTTTGACCAGCAACCTCTGACACTGTATGGAAGGGGTAGACCAGTTGGCTAAGAGCCCAGGATACCATTCAGTTTATTAAAGAAACAAAAAATAAATTGAGATCTGGGAATAGGGTGGATTTTTTTTAATGGAACTTCTCACGTATGAAGAAAACCATACGTGGTTGGGGAAATTAATTTGATGAGTCATTGAGGGAAAGGAGCATGATGAAGAAGCAACTCATGGTCCCTAAATGGTCCTCTAAGAAGGGGTGGATGTGGCTGTTTTGATGCAATTTGGGGTCAGAGCTGAATTGCTCATGCATTGAAGGAGAGGCTGTTCCCAGCAGTCCTCTTCCCCACCCAGGGTTAAGAGTCCCCTATAACAAATGCTAAACTGTATCTAAAGATTTTCAAGGCTCCACATTTGTCTGCCCTAGACACCCTGGATTAACCCCAGACCTGGAGTGGGGGGAGGGGGGAACAATTTAGTGAGTGTCCTAGGGAAAGTGACCCTAGAAGGGTTGGGGGACTTCAAAGTAACCCTCACTCCTACCCACCTTAGTGAATAATGCTGGAGTGGGCCTGGTGGGGCCCTTGGAAGGGCTCAGCCTAGCTGCCATGCAGAACGTCTTTGATACCAACTTTTTTGGGGCTGTCCGGCTGGTCAAAGCTGTGCTTCCCAGCATGAAGAGGAGGCGACAGGGCCACATCGTGGTGGTCAGCAGTGTCATGGGGCTGCAGGGTGAGTCCTGAGGATCCAATGCTGGGAATCCTCCCAGTGTCTGACCCTCCCCCAGCTGGAAGGATGGCAACTAGGTTTTAACTCATATTCCCTACATAGGCCTGCATTGAGAAGAATACTGAACTTCAGGAGGAAGAAGTTCTGGGATAGATTAATTATGTCTACCATGGTACAGGAGTAGACAGGGCTGGTATACATGCTGCCAATGGCCACCCACATCCATTATCAACCCCACTTCTGGAGACCTCCAAAAATCTCTTCCAACCATCCCACAAAATTGAAAGGAACCATCAGCACTCCTCCGGAGACTCCTTCTTGCCAGATCCCATCAGACCCCAGAGATGTCTAGATCTGGGACTCTGAGGTTCTGCAGGAAAGAGAGTGGTGATTGACTAGAGATGTCTGCTATAGGCCTACTATGGAGGCCACCTACTTGCCATCCTTGTGCCTGCTCTTTCCTCCTTGAGCTCCTCTCAACTTCCTTCCTCTCCCTGGAAATTTCCTTGGAGCTGCCTCTCTCTCCAGCAGCCCCCTAAGGAATCCACCCTACTTGTAACCCTGACATGGAAAATCTGCATTTACCCAGCTCTCTGGTCCCTCTTCCAGCTACACTCCCTGACTTTGGGGGGACACATTCACTGTTCAATAAAGGGGCCAATAAAGACCCTGGTGAGTGGGGTTGTCCTTGTGGATCCCAGGAATCCCATGACCAAGCAGCCCAAGCGTTTAGAGGATGGAGGGAAATAGGAGAGTTCCTTGGACTAAGGATGGATGGAACACTACAAGGAAGAGGTGGGACCTGGCACCCCAACTTCATCCTGACCCCACATGGTCCCATAACACACTACCAAACACCCACCACATTGGCCCCAGATATCCTCTGATCTCTAATCCTCTTTGCTCTGTCTCCCAAGACCCCATCCCTCTGGACCCACCAAGCCCACCACCCAGACCCCCAAAGGGCCTGCCTTCCTGCCATCTTCTCAGGTGTCGTGTTCAACGAAGTCTACGCGGCCTCCAAGTTTGCCATGGAGGGGTTCTTCGAAAGTCTGGCTGTCCAGCTGCTACAGTTCAACATCTTGTGAGGCGGGCATTTGGACAGTGATGGGGGGATGGAGGCAGTGGCAGGACAGACAAGGAGAGAGGAGTAGCAGAGGAGACGGGTGGGAGCAAGGAGGCATGAAATAACAATGGGAGACATGGGGAAGTGAGGAGAAAAGAGGGACAGTATCGGAGACTTTCCTGGCGGTCCAGTGGTTAAGACTTCACTTCCAATGCAAGAGGCATGGCCTCAATCCTTGGTCAGGGAACTAAGATCCTACATGTCATGCAGCCACAAAAAAAAAAAAAAAAAAACAGAGACAGAGAGAGAGACAGTATTAGACAAAATGGGGTATCTGGCATTTGGGGGGCACCAGACTCTCTCCCCTCCCCCTTTTCTCAGCATCTCCCTGGTGGAGCCAGGCCCGGTTGTCACAGAATTTGAGGGCAAGCTCCTAGAGCAGGTTTCCACAGCCGAGTTCCCAGGCACCGACCCTGACACCCTGAGCTACTTTCGAGATCTGTACCTCCCAGCCTCCAGGGAGCTCTTTCACAACGTGGGACAGAGCCCACAGGATGTAGCCAAGGTGAGGTGGGGCCTGGAGCCCCAAGACATGGCTCAGGTATGTGAGGGGGCCCCTCCCTACAGAAACCCTGCCCCTCCTTGGGTCCCAGAGCTCAGGACTCCACCCCACAGGTCATCGTCAAGGTCATCGGCTCGGCCAGACCACCCTTGCGCCGACAGACCAACACCCGCTACACTCCACTGATCGCACTCAAGGCCATGGACCCCTCCGGCAGCCTGTATGTGCGAACCTCCCACTGCCTGCTCTTCCGCTGGCCACGCCTCCTCAACCTTGGCCTTCGGTGCCTGGCCTGCAGCTGCTTCCGCACCCCAGTGTGGCCCCGATGAACAGAGCCTCACCCAACCCTCCTCACCCCTGAACAACCAAGCCTCTTTAGTTCACACCCCTCTCTGGATGTACGACCCTTCACTCATTCATTCATTCATTCATTCAACAAACTCTGCCTGACACATTTTTGTGTCTGGGCATTGCTGGAACCCCAGAGAGCACTCAGCCTCCAGGTACAGACCCCTCTGTGGTCAAGGCTAGGAGCAGAGAGAGCGGACCCTAGGATCCTGGCATCCTGGGCTGAGGAGCCCAGATCAGAGAGCTGGAGTTGTGTCCGGGAACGCAAGGAAGTCTTCCTGGAGGAGGGGGCGTTGTCCCTGGACCTTGAAGGATGAGACAGGCTGTCTCAGTCAACCTCTGGACTTCATTATCTTCAGTCTAGGAATTTAGGAATGATCCAAACATTCCCATCCCTCCTCCCCTCCTACACACACACTCAAAGCTGGTTTGACTAAGGGGTTTCCAGACATTCTGGTCACATACTCCATCAGAAGGGCTTCCCAGGTGGTGCTAGTGGTAAAGAACCTGCCTGCCAATGTAGGAGATATAAAAGATGAGGGTTCGATTCCTAGGTTGGGAAAATCGCCTGGAGGAGGACATGGCAACCCACTCCAATATTCTTGCCTGGAGAATCCCCATGGACAGAGGAGCCCAGCGAGCTACAGTCCATAGGGTCACAAAGAATTGGACATGAAGGAAGCAACTTAGCACACATGCAATCCATCAGTAAAATGTGTTTGCATACATACCAGCAATGTATGTATATTTTTTCATAAAATATATATTTGCAGCTAATAGTAATCACTGTAGTAATAAAGCTCAATTTCTCATGTATAAATAAAAACATTAAAAAGAAATAGGGCCTTTCTCACACCTATTAGCATGACTACATTTTTTTAATGCCCAGAAAATAGCAAGTGTTTGCAATGATGTAAAGAAACTGGAACCCTGTGCACTGTTGGTGGGCATCCCAGATGGATCAGCAGGTAAAGAATCCACCTGCAATGCAGAGACACAGGAGACTCAGGTTCAATCCCAGGGTCAGGAAGACCCCCTGGAGAAGGAAACGGCAACCCACTCCAGTATTCTTGCTTGGAAAATCCCATAGACAGAGGAGCCTGGCAAGCTACAGTACATGGGGTCGCAAAGAGTCGGACCTGACCGAGCACTTGGCACGTTAGGCATTAGGCAGGCACTGTTGGTAAGAATGTAAAATGGTGCAGCCCCTACGGAAAGTGGTAAGGCAGTTCCTCAAACAGTGAAATAAAATTATCATACGACTCAGCAGTTCCATTCCTTGGTATTACCCAAAAGAACTGAAAAGATATTGTACGCCCATGTTCAGCACAGCATTGTCCACAATAGGCAGAAGGAGGAACCAACCCAAATGTCCATCAACAGATGACTGGATAAACAAACTGTGATCCATCTGTACAATGGAATATTTATTCAGCCTTAAAAAGGAAGGAAATTCTGACACGTGCTAAAACATGGATGAAACGTGAGGACATTCTGCTGAGTGAAAGAAGCCAGACACAAAAGGATAAATACTGTATGATTCCACTTATAAGAGGTCCCAGAGGAGTCAGATTCAAAGAGACAAAGTAGAACGGTGGGTGCCAGGGGCTGGGAAATGGGGGAATGGAGAGTTAGTGGTTAATGGCGATAGCATTCCAATTCTGCAAGATGAAGAAAGAGTTCTTGGAGATGGATGGTGGTGGCAGTTACACAACATTGTAAATATACTTATCACTAACGAACTGGAGGGGCTTCACTGGTGGCTCAGTGGTAAAGAATCCACCTGCCCATGTAGAAGACAATCCCTGATCAGGGAAGATCCCCCACACCGCGGAGCAGCTGAGCCTGTGTACCACAACTGTTGAGCCTGTGCTCTAGAGCCTGGGAGTCACCATTACTGAAGCCCGAGAGCCCTAGAGCCCATGCTCTACAACAAGAGAAGCCACTGCAACGAGAAGCCCAAGTACCACAGCTAGAGAGGACTAGACTAGAGAGCAGTCCTTGCTCACTGCGACTAGAGAAAGGTGGCACACAGCAATGAAGATGCAGCACAGCTAAAAATAAATGAGCAAATTTAAAAAAAAATCTAGTCAACTATACACTTAAAAATAGTGAAGAGGGACTTCCCTGGTGGTCCAGTGGTTAAGACCCCATGCTCTCCATGCAGGGGGTGCAGGTTCGATCCCTGGTCAGGGAACTCAGATCCTGCATGCGTCGGCCAAAAAAAAAAAAAATAGTAAAGATGACACCTTTTGTATTGTATATACTTTTCCACAATTTAATTTTTTTTAAACCAATAAGGATTCCGTCTGAACCCTGAGACGTGTCCCCCACATTTCTTGGCCCTCCTCTTGAGAATTTGGAAGCAAATGGACTCTGGGTGTAAATGCTGATTTTGCCTTTCATTCAGTGGGTGGCCCTGGGCAGGTGACTCCCCTGGTGTCATCTTCTACCAAGCAGGACTAGCAATAAAGTGCTGAAACCAAAGTCCTCTGGACTGTTTCATTTCACTTGGAATATTTGTTGTGGTTTTGGGTTCAATAACCACCTTGGAATGCCAAGCTCCAGGCAAAGTTTTTTAATTAAAGTTTGCTCGGCAGCCGTATGAGATGGAGTCACTCAGAACATCCCCAGTTTCAAGAGACAGGGTTGGGAGGGGTGGGGAGAGGCAGGAATCTAGTCTGGGGCCATCCAACTCGGTCTATGCTGGTCTTTAGAGCCTCTTTCAATAAAAGGGAAACTGAAAGGAGAATCCCGGACCCTCAGAAGAGATCTCTTTGAGTCAGTGCAGGGGTTACTTAATATTTCTTCAAATCAGTTCCTCCTTTCTGCTCCGTCTGTACTGGATTTTTGAAGCAAGGTTGGAATACCTGCAAAAGAATATCTAAAAGTAGATAATGGTGATGGTTGCATAAGCTTATGAATCCACCCAAACCCACAGAACTGTGCACTTAAACAGGGCAATGTTTATGGCATACAAATGCTATCTCAATAAAAAAAAAATTATTTTGGAGTCTGCAGAGGACAAGGATTCGATCCCTGGTCAGGGAACTAAGATCCCCATCATGCTGCACATGATCCCCACAGGCATGTGGGGCTCAGAGGGTGAAGAATCTCCCTGCAATGCAGGAGACCTGGATTCCATCCCTGGGTTGGGAAGATTCCCCTGGAGAAGGGAATGGCTACCCACTCCAGTATTCTTGCCTGGAGAATCCCATGGATAAAGGAGCCTGACAGGCTATAGCCCATAAGATCGCAAAGAATTGGACATGACTGGACTTAGCAGCAGCAGCAGGACAACTAATACTTCCATTTTCATCCCTGTAATTTAATTTCACGTGACCTGAATACTGATTTTTTAAATTAATTTTTATTGGAATATAGTATTCACCTGTGATGTAGGAGATGCAGGTTTGATTTCTAGGTCTGGAAGATCCCCTGGAGAAAGAAACAGCAACCCACTCCAATATTCTTGCCTGGGAAATCCCATGGACAGAGGAGCCTGGCAGGCTACAGTCCATAGGGTCACACAGAGTCAGATACGACCAAAGAGAATTAGCACGCACAGACAAATAAACATTTAAAATAAAATAAAAAAGAGTAGATGAAATACACATGTGCAAAAGGTCTTTAACCAGGAGGCTCACCCAAGGATCAGATCAATCAATTTCCTTCACCTCCGGCTTCCAGTTGCGTTGGGTTCTGCCAGTGGGAGGCATCAGCAGGAGGTCAGGGGGTAGGAGGGGAAAGAACAGGGTGTTTGTCCCTTCCATGCAGAGTCCCTGTGGATTGGAAGCATCTGTCCGTTTCAGGCCCTGACTCCAGTTTCTGAGGACCACACCCTCCTTTAGCCCCTTTCAGCTAAAGATAGTGATGGGACCCCATGGTCGGCAGCAGGAAGGCACTGCGTTATCCTCCATTAGGCTCCCGACCCCTGGCCCTTCCTTTAACCATTGTGCCTGTCCCCATCATTCCCCAAATTACCCACTGTGAGTGTGCTCTTTCCATCTGGGACGCTGACTGATGGAACAATACACGCACTTGACAAGGCAGAGGAGCAAAGTGCATACACAGTAGCCTATCGTCAGACTCTACCGTTAGAACCTCATTGATATTGGCTGCCTGCCTCACCCCAAAGGTCTCCTCTGCCCTGAATTTTATGATTTTCCAGTATTTCCTTGCTTTAAAAAAAAAACTCCGATTTTTTTTTTTTTTAGGACTTCCATATTGGTACAGTTATTAAGGATCCACCTTCCAATTCAAGGGACCTATTCAATCCCTGGTTGGGGAACTAAGATCCCACATGCCTTGGAGCAAGCCACAACCACTGAGCCTGGGCGCTCTGGAGTCCATGCGCCACAACTCAAGAGACGCCTACCTGCCACCACTGAGACTCAACACAGCATAATTAGTTAATATAGAAACCTCCTTTAGAACTCTCCCTAATATTCTGTGATAACCTCTATGGGAAAAGTATCAAGAAAAGAATGGCTATATGTGTATATATAACTGAATCCCTTTGCTGTACACCAGAAAGTAACATAACATTGTAAAGCAACTATACTCCAACACAAAATAAAATCTGTATTTATAAAATGTTTTAAAAACTCCCTTAAGTAAGTTATTTTAAAAGACACAATTACCTCCTTACCAAGAAGGAAGAGCCATCATACCCAGGAAGAGTGAAGCCGAACTTGATTTTTATTTGCAGGTGGGGCGGACAGTATTCCAAACCCCGTTCATATAGATTTTTTTTTTTTTTTTGGCTGCTCTATGTCTTCATTGCAGCTCACAGGCTTTCTCTAGTTGCAGCGAGCAGGGGTTGCTCTTCATTCTGGTGCGCAAGTGTCTCGTTGCGGTGGTTTTCTTGTTGCAGAGCATGGGCTCTAGGCATGTGGCTTCAGTAGTTGTGGAGCATGGGCTTAGCTGCCCTGCGGCATGTGGGATCTTCCCAGACCTGTGTCCCCTGCATTGGCAGGCGGACTCCTAACCACTGGACCACCAGGGAAGTCTCCATATAGACTCTTGGAACAAGAACACACCAGACCTTCTCTCCCAGCTTCCCTTGCAGCTTGAGGGCGAGCATGTGACCCTGATTCCACTCTGCAGATGCACAGGATTTAGAATGGAGAGCTGCCCACCTGGAGGAATGATCAGGAAGAGGAGGGGGCAGAAGGGATGTAAGCGTGGCATCACCAGTGTTGGCAACAAAAACCAGAGGTGCTGGCTGGTTCCAGGGGATGATTTAAACTGTGGTCTTAGCTGCTGTCCTGCCCTCACTTTGTCCTTTTCCATCTTCCAAGGCTGGTGATCCCATGAACCCCCAGTATCCACCCGAGAAATTCCTCTGAAGCTTAAATCACCCTGAGTCAGTTTCTGTTGCGAATCAGGAAGAATCGTCATCAATCCAGATAGCAACTCTACAAACAAATGCAGAGCCTCCCTGGTGACTCAGTGGTAAAGAATCCGCCTGCCAACGGAGGAGACATGAGTTCAATCCCTGGATCCCTGGTCCGGGAAGATCCCACATGCCACAGAGCAACTAAGCCCAGGCACCACAACTACTGAGCCTGTGCTCTAGAGCCCAGGAGCCACAACTACTGAAGCCCTCTTGCCCTAGAGCCTGCAACTAGAGAAGCCACCACAATGAGAAGCCCAACTAGAGAGTAGCGTGGCAACTAGAGGGTAGCGCCCGGCTTGCTGCAACTAGAGAAAGCCCACCAGCAGCAAAGAAGACCCAGTCAAAAATAAATACATAAATACATTTACAAAACAATTGCGGTGGGAAGAGAAAGGTTGCTAGGTGAATGCTACCGCTGACCAGCAGAGACTGATCAAAGCTCAGAAGGTGATAATAACCAGCCTACCTTTGACTCTTGATTTCTACACTCACACACCCCCCCATCCTATCTTCCCATCTTAGCCAAAATAAGTCCATCCTAACTGCTCAAGCCAAAAATCTTGGCATTATCTCTACTTTCTTTCACACTTCATATATGGTCTATCAGGAGAGCCTATTCACCTGACCTGCAAAATATACTCAGAACCAAGTACTTCAAAACACCTTTTTGGCCTCCAGCCTAGTCCAACCACCAAGATTTCTCACCTAGAATATTGCCGCAGCCTCCTCCCCTTCTGCATTTTCCTCCCTACAATATATTCTCCAGACAACAGCCCAGAGGACCCTTAAAAATATCTTTCAAATAGTTAAAACATTCACAGTGCTTTTCAAAATCAAAAAATACAAAAGCACATACACAAAAATAAAAAATACATATTAAGAAATATTTTTAAGCCATTCTCTGACCCTCCTCATTACTCAACTACCCAGTTTCTGATTCCCCACCCCTCCCTGTAATAACTTTTATGAGTTATTTATCCAGATTTTCTATCTGAATATACAAGGGAAAAAAATACCTGATGAATGGATAAATGAACTGTGGTATAATCACACAAAGGAATAGTATTCAGCCTTAAAAAGGAAGGAACTTCTCTCGTGGTCCAATGGTTAGGAATCTGCCTTTTAATGCAGGGTACACAGGTTCAAGCCCGTGTCAGGGAACTAAGATTCCACATGCCACCAGGCAACTAAGCCTGCATGATGCAATTAGAGAAGCCCACGCACTGCAACAAAGACCCAGAGCAAGCAAAATTTTAAAATAAAAGGGAAGGAAATCCTGACCTGTGCTACAACACAAATGAAGCTTGAAGACATCACACAGATGAACCTTGAAGATATTATGCCAAGCAATACAAGCCAGCTGTAAAAGAACAAGTCTATTGCGTGATTCTATTTATATGAGGTACCTAGAATATGTAAATTCATAGACAGGAAGTAAAATAGTGGTTCAAAGAGTCTGGGGAATGGGAATGGGGAGTGAGGGTTTAATGGGGATAGAGTTTCAGTTTGGGAAGGTAAAGAGAGTTCTGGAGATGGCTGGTGGTGGTGGGTCAACAACAATATGAATGCACTTAATGCCTGTGAACTGTACACAAAAAATGGTCAAAATGGTCAATTTTATGTTGTGTGGATTTTACCACAACTTTAAAAATAAGGGGACTTCCCTGGTGGTTCAGTGGTTGGGACTGTGCCCTACCAAGGCAGAGGGGCATGTGTTCCAAGCCTGGTCGGGGAGCTAAGATTCCACGTGCCGCAGGGGTGCAGCCAAAAATAATACAAAAAGATTTTTTTTTAATTTTTTAAAATAAAATGCTCAAATACTGCCTACATTTAAAAAAATACAAAAATAAATGTGTAGCATTTTAGTGGAAAAAATGAATATACACTTTTAAAACTTTTTCACAAAAAGCAACATACTATACACATAAGAGTGAAGAGTGAAGGGATCTTTCCTTGAGTATGTTCTGGGAGTTTTCCCCCCATCAGCCGGAGCAGACTTCCTCATTCTTTGATTCAGCCGTAATATATTCCATTGTGTAGATGGGGGTAATTTATACAACTGGTCCTGGAGTTCATGAAGAATCTTAGGGGTTCTCTGCAACCTTTGGCTTATGATAGAAATGGCTGCAATGAATAACCTTGTGTTTATACATCATTTCACACACGTGCAAGCATTTCTATCATGGGATTTCTTGGCCACAGAAGCTAAGCATTTGTAATCTTTATGAACATCATCAAATTCATCTCTACTGGGGAGGACTGAAGTCCACATATTAATATGCTCACTTTTTAACAGCTCAACCATATTGAGCATCGTTTTGCCAATCTAACATGTAAAAATTGGTATCTCACATTCCTCTTATTTTAACTTGCATTGCTCTTATTAAGAGCAAGGCCCAGTGTCTTTTAATGCATTAAAGAACCCTTGTGTTTCATTTTTTGTGAACATTCTGACTACACCATTTGCTCAATATTTTTCCTATGGGATTTGCATATTTTATGTAAATATACAAATTTATATTTATATTTTTATCATTAATTCTTAGAAACTCTTTACATATTATAGACATTAAGGGGTCTATAATATGAAGTACAGTTATGTTTTCCCAGGTTTTTTTTAACTTTTCTGTGGTGGCATTTGGCCCTTTTTTTTTTTATGAAGGTACATTTGTTTATTTATTTATTTTGACTACATTGGGTCTTCCTTGCTGTGCTCGGTCTTCCTCTAGTTGTGGTGAGCACAGGCTACTCTCTAGGTTCAGTGTGTGGGCTTCTCATTGCAGTGGTTTCTCTCATTACAGAGCATCAGCTCCAGGGCACACAGGCTCACTAGCTGTGGCACTTAGACTTACTTGCCCTGTACCGTGGGGAATCTTCTTAGACCAGGGATGGAGCCCATGTCCCCTGCACTGGCAGGCAATTTCTAACCACTGGACCACCAGAGAAGTCCTGGCCTTGTTTTTATGTGGTGGAATTATTCACCTTTCTTCTCCTTGTTACTTTTGGATTTCAAGTCATAGTAACAAAGGGCATCCTCAGACTAATTTGCTAACACAGAAAGAAAATGCCCTTCCCATCTTCAAAATTCTCCACGTTCCATCTCTAACTTAGATTCAGATCCACAGTGATGAGGCCTCCTACATGATCTGACCCCTGAATATTCATCTCAAATTATCTCCATCACTCTCACCATTGCTCACTCCAGTCCCGGAACACAGGTCTCCTTGCTGTTTCTTAAACCTCCACACACACTTCCGCCTCAGGGCCTTTGCACTTGCTGTTTCCTCTGCCTAGAACACTTTTCCCAAATTTCCACAAGTCTCCCTCCTTGATCTCATACAGGGACTCAGAGGGGCCCCTCCCTGATCACCACAAGATGGCACAAGCAGATTCATTGTATACCTTGGACCTGCTTTATTTCTCACCACCTGACATATTTGTCTCTTGCCCATCTCCACCCATTAGAACATCGTCTCCACGGGGAGGAGACTGTGTGCTCAGCTGCATCACCGGTACCTATGGCCCACGGTTGCTTGTTGTTCAGTCGCTAAGTCGCATCTGACTCTTTGCGACCCCATGGACTGTAGCCCACGGGCTCCTCTGCCCATGGAATTCTCCAGGGAAGAATACTGGAGTGGGTAGCCATTCCCTTCTTCAGGGGATCTTCCCGACCCAGGAATTGAATCCAGGTCTCCTGATTTACAGGCAAATTCTTTACTGTCTGAGCCACCGTGGAAGCCCTGAGATTCTCTGATTTCAGCCTAAATACAACTTCCTCCAGGAAGCCTTCCTTTACTCCTCAGACTAAATGGGTTAGCAGGCTCCTCTGGGCTCTCACATCTGCTTATTTATGAGTAGTTCTCCCTGACCTGGCTGTGAGCTCTTTGGGGACACATATTATTGAAATTCCATGGTGCTTTCAGACCCAGTAATCAACCCCAAATGTGATTGCTAAATTACTCTTTCTCCTCTGTTGGCAATAAGCTTCCCTTGAAAACTCTGACAGCCTTCAGAGACCGCCTTTGACCAGCAGAGAAGGCATGAGATTCCCGTAGGGAACAGGAAGCAAAGCCAGTTCTAGAAGCTCTGAGGAAGCCAAGAAATGGCCCAAGGAGCCTGGGCTAGGACTGGAAGTGACTAAACTGGCCACATCCTGGCCATGCCTTCCACACTAAGAAGCTCCTGACTCCCCCTACCTGAGCAATCAACCGTACCTCTCTGAGCGTCTGTTTCCTTATCTGTAGAATGGAGCAGTTGGTGGAAAGTCCCACCAAGCTCAGGGATTCGTAGGTGTACTACAAATGACAACTATCCGTTGTTATGCTGTTATGGGTGTTATTCCCTGTCTCCTGGGTCCTTCCCGGCCTTTCCCGGGAAGCCTCGGGCTGGAAGCCCAGGCGGAGGGGGACGAAAACAGAGGCCACAAATCCGTGCAAAGCCGCCCCTCCCGCGCCGGCCTCCTTTCTGCAAGCCCGGTGTCCCAGGGAGGGAGGGGGAAGGAGGGCGGAATCAGCGGCGGCAGCAGCAGCTGCTCTGGGCTGGCCGCCAAAGTCCCCTCCCTCCGCCACTGACATTCCTGCGGGAGGAGGCCGAGCGCTGCTCAGCGTCTGGCCGGAGGTTCGCTGGCGCCCTCTCGTGGCCAAGTCCAAGAGGTTGGACTTGATCACTGGTGGCTGCTGAAGACTTGGGTGGAACCCATGGCTGCTCTCCCCAGTTCCTACCCTTCTTGGGCTCCCTCTTTGTTTCGTTTTTTAATCGAAGGAGAGCTGATTTACAGTGTTATGTTAGTTTCTGGTGTATAGCAAGGTGACTGAGCCATAGGCTTCTCTGGTGGCTCAAATGGTAGAGAAGCTGCCTGTAATGCTGGAGACCGGGGTTCTATCCCTGGGTCGGCAAGATCCCCTTGGGGAGGAAATGACAACCCCTTCCAGTATTCTTGCCTGGAGAATCTCATGGACAGAGGAGCCTGGCGGGCTACAGTCCATGGAGTCGCCAAGAGTCCGGCACCCACTGAGAGACTACCTCTTTCACTTTCATATATATATATAAGTATATTCTTTCTCATATTCTTTTTCATTATTTCTAAGTCTTTATTGAATATGTTACAATAGTGCTTTCTATTTTGTTGAATTTTGGCCCCCAGGCATGTGAGATCTCCTTGACCAGGAAAGTGAAAGAAAATTAAAGTCACTTTGTCGTGTCCAACTCTGTGCCACTCCATGGACTATACAGTCCATGGAATTCTCCTGGCCAGAATACTGGAGTGGGTAAGCCTTTCCCTTCTCCTCGACCAGGGATGGAACCCAAACCCCCTGAATTGGAAAGCAAAGTCTTACCAATAGACCAACAGGGAAGTCCTCTCCATTATGATTTATTACAGTATACTGACGGTAGTTCCCTATGCTATACAATAGGACCTCATTGTTTATCCATTTTTTTGATATATATATATATATATAGTTGTTTGCATCTGCTAATTTGGGCTCCCTCTTAAGTCCAGATTCCAAGGCTCAGTTCCATCTGTTAACTTTCTGTGTGACCCTGAGTGAGTCACTTAACCTCTCTGTGCTTAAGTTTCCTAGCTGTACAGTTTGGGGCAGGAGACTTCACTTTGAGTTTTTTTCCCCTGCAAAATGGGCCAATGATGGATCTTTAGATTGCTGAGAGGATTCAGAGAGTCCTGGTGAATGTGGCTATGGTAAATATCCACTCCAGGAGGGTGGTGGTTTCCATTCTGTTCACTGCTATGTCCCCAGCACCTACAGCAAGGCTGGGCATGCAGTAGGTGCTCAAATTTATTTCAATTAGTGAGCAAACACTTATCATTTTTCTTTTGGGGTACCTGGATTGGGGTGGGATGGAGGGGTCAGGTGGATGAGATATGAACTCCTGTTATCACTCATTCAGTCAGCACCCATTCTTACCCCCATCCATTAGTTCATTGGGTGGCAAGGCTATATCTCAAAGGATCCCCACCCGAGTAGTCTAAGTGCTTCCTGCCTCCTCTGCTGCTCACTGGCACCCTAGGGCAGTTTTTCTTTCCTGGACCCACTTCCAAATCAAAATACTGATAGAAACTCAAGAGACTGCTGCAGGCCTGAGTGTGCTGCAGAGAGGCTTGGAGGCACCTACCTAGCAAAGATTCCCACTCAGGAGACAGAGGCATTGGCATGGAGGAAGGAGCCCAGACTGGAGAGAAAGATGAGATTATATAAGTCTCAGCAGCCACTCACCATTGGGTATCCTCCATTCTGGACATGTGGGGGCCCCTGGGATGGGTGGGGGAGATGTGAGCACCTGGTGTAGGGATGAAGATGTGAAGTGGGAGAGCTCACTCCAGCCAAGGGAGAGCTGAACAAGACCAACGGAGGTTCCCTGAGATCCTGGGACAGCGGTAGAACATGCCACCCCAAATGGACACCAGTGTTCTAGAATCTTCTAAATTAGGTCTCACCTGCATCCCCGATCCAGGCCGTAATTCCATTCTGTTGGTTCTTTGTTTCATAAGAGACTGTTTACCATAGATTTTGGTAAGGGCATTACCCAACCTGCAGGGCTCACGTGCCTGATGTGGGGGGAAGTTGCCCACCATCTCTGGGCCTCAGTTTCCTCATCCACACAATGGGTGGTAATTCTTACTTCAGCATGACTCTGAGACTTCCGCGAGTGTACATCTGGCACGTAGTAGGTGCACAAGAAGTGCCTGAGGAATAAATGACTATCTTCTTTGTGTCTGACACACTCAGTTTCCCAGCTCTCTACAAAGGTAGAATCCACAGAGTTGGTACACAGGGAACCAAGGTCATGGGAAGCTATGAAATCTAAGGAGAAAATAAGTTCTCAGAAAAGTATCCAGTCCATGAAAGCAGAGACTTTATTATGGTCACTGCTGTGTCCCCAGCATGCTAAGTAGGGCCAAGCTTGTAGTAAATATTTGGTGAATCTTTGTAGCATAAATGTATATTATCATTGTTTGGGGAGGTCTGGGTCCCTCCTAGGCAAGACTCCCCAAGCTAGCAGTGTTGACCTCATCGAAGAAGGAGACCTATTTTTATTTATTTATACATCGATCTATTCATCTTTGGTTGCATTGGGTCTTCACTGCTGCAGGCGGGCTTTCTCTAGTTGAAGTGTGTGGGGGCTACTCTTCAGGTGTGGTGCGTGGGCTTCTCATTGCAGTGATGTCTTGTTGCAGAGCACAGGCTCCAGGGTGCTCGGGCTTCAGTACTTGAGGATTCCGGGCTCAGTAGTCGTGGCTCACAGGCTTTGTTGCTCCGTGACATGGGGAATCTTCCAGGACCAGGGTTTGAACCTGTGTCCCCTGTATTTGCAGGCAATTCTTACTTATCTACTCTTCCACCAGGGAAGTCCAAATAGAGCATATTAGACAGCCAGTGAGAATGATTTCAGGTCAGAGGAAGGCTTCTTCCAGGAATGCTTCAATCAGGATGTGTTTTCCTCCATGGTTTAATGGCAACCCACTCCAGTATTCTTGCCTGAAGAATTTCATGGACAGCAGAACCTGGTGGGCTACAGTCCACGGGGTCACAAAGAGTCGGACACAACTGAGTGACCAACACTTTCACTTTAACTATAATAGCGTATAATTTGCCATCTGGAAAAAGAACCCAGAGAGACTGGTGTGATTTTGGAATAATGGACAGTGGGCGATTTACCAAGTGTAACTGTCTCCTGCTTCCCCGATGGCTCAGATGGTAAAGAATCTGCCTGCAGTGCATGAGACCCGGGTTTAATCCTTGGATCAGGAAGATCCCCTGGAGAAGGGAATGGCAACCCACTCCAGTATTCTTGCCTGGAGAATCCCATGGACAGAGGACACTGGTGGGCTACAGTCCATGGGGGTCACACAGAGTCGGACACGACTGAGCGACTAACACACACAATCATCTCCTGCAAGGAAGGAGAAAAGCCATGAGGTTCATGCTGAGTGAAAGTCACTCAGTCGCTCAGAAGCCCAGTAAGAGGATTTGACCTGTGCATTTTCCAGAAGCTTCCACTACAGTGGGTCCCAGGGCCAGATGGCTAAATGCCTCATACGGCTGATCACACCTGTGATTGGGAAATAAAAACATAATGCCTGCATTGCCCTTGTTAGAGCAGCTACCCCAGAAATTCTTGCCAATTTCACAAGGGCAGAGGTGGGAACATCCTGTCTCCTCCTACCCCTACCACCCAATCCCAACTATGTCCCGAGTGTGTGCTGCGCCTAGCGGTCACCTGGCCTGGGAAGTGACCTCCTTCCTGCTGTGGGAGCAGAGGGCTTCAGGATGAGACCCAGTGGCTGATGGGAAAGACAGCTCTCCCTACGCTCTGGCCCCCAAGGTGGGGGTGGGGCTGGAGTAGTCTCAGTGCAACTTTCCCTGACCCCCGACCCTGCAGAGCACTGGTTGAGAAGGGCAGAGCAGCCCCTCATCTTTCACTGGATTTATGGGAAGTTCCTCCCCTTGTTCGTTTAGATATTAACTCAACCAGGACAAGCCAAGGCAAACAGACCAGCGCTGAGGTGGACAAGAGGACAAGCATCTTCCACCCACCACCATGGACGTGCCCTGGGGCCTGGGGTTGCTGCTTCTCCTCCTGGGGATCCCCATCGCCCAGGCTGAGCCGCTGTGAGTCAGAACTGAGGGGACCCGGCCGCTGGCATGATTCCTTGCATTTGACCCCAGTCCATTGCTTCCCCCACTTGAATCCTCCTGTCCCCCCGTATATGTTCACTGGCAGGTACATCCTGGTGACCCCCCGGGTCCTGCGGATCGGCAGCCCAGAGACCATCCATGTGGAGGCTCATTCTGACTCCAGTGAGCCCCTCAGCCATCCCCTTGAGGTGAATCTCAGCGTGTGGGATTTCCCCATGAAGAATACTCGGGTGGCCAGGAGAGAGCTCGTTCTCTCAAAGGAAAACCACTTTATGGACCAAGCATCAGTGACGGTGGGTGACAGGCCAAGATGAGTGGGCTGGATATACTTACTGCTCCTCTTATGTCCTATTTTTTGTTTAACTTATTGAAGTATAGTTCATTTACAACGTTGTGTTAATTACTGCTGTACAGCAATAGGCTCCCCTGGTGGCTCAATGGTATAAAGTATCCACCAGCAGTGCAGGAGACTGGATTCAACCCCTGGGCCAGGAAGATCCCCTGGAGAAGGGAATGGCTACCCACTCCAGTATTCTTGCCTGGAGAATTACATGCATCAAGGAGCCTGGCAGGCTATAGTCCATAGGGTGGCAAAGAGTCACACACAACTGAGCGACTAACACTTTCTTTTTTTTTTTTTCCAGAAAATCTCAGAGTAATCAAGTGAAAGGTTAAAGGTGGGAAGGAGAAGATGGCTTTGTTTCAGGGTGAACAGTCTAAGCAAAGACCTGGAAGGGAGATGCAGCATGGTGGCTTGGGAAGCAGAAAAAGATTTTAAAATCTTTCTTATTAGGCCTCAGCTCAGTTGGTAAAGAATCAGCCTGCAATGCAGGAGACCCCGGTTTGATTCCTGGGTCGGAAAGATCCACTGGAGAAGGGATAGGCTATCCACTCCAGTATTCTTGGGTTTTCCTGGTGGCTCAGATGGTAAAGAATCCACCTGCAAGGCAGGAGACCTGGATTTGATCCCTGGGTTGGGAAGATCCCCTGGAGAAGGGAATGGCTACCCACTCCAGTATTCTGCCTGAAGAATTCCATGGACAGAAGAGGCTGGCAGGCTACAGTTCATGGGGCCACAAAGAGACACAACTGAGTGACTTCCACTTTCGTACGTTCTTTTTCATATTCTATTCTATTATGGTTTATCACAGGATTTTAAATAGAGTTCCCTGTGCTCTACAGTAGGACCTTGTGGTTTATCCATTCTATATATACCGGTTGGCATGCTCTATCCATTTAGAAATTCAAAGTCCCCTAAGTCTGGGCTCCAAGAAAGGCCTTGATTAGCCCACATGACACCTCTGTGCAAATCTAAAAAGAAATGATACCAATGAACTTACAAAACAGAAAGAGACTCACAGTATTGAGGAACGAACTTATTCTTGCCATGGGGGAAGGGTGTGGGGGAGAGATATTTAGGGAGTTTGGGATGGACATGTACACACTGCTGTGTTTAAAACGGGTAACCAACAAGGACCTGGGAGCTCTGTTCAATGTTATATGGCAGCCTGCATGGGAGGGGAGTTTATGGGAGGAGAGTTTGAGGAAGAATGCATACATGTATATGCATGGCTGAGTCGCTTCACGGTTCACTTGAAACTATCACAACATTGTTAATCGGCTACGCTGCTGCTGCTGCTGCTAAGTCGCGTCAGTCGTGTCCGACTCTGTGCGACCCCAGAGACGGCAGCCCACCAGGCTCCCCCATCCCTGGGATTCTCCAGGCAAGAACACTGGAGTGGGTTGCCATTTTCTTCTCCAATGCATGAAAGTGAAAAGTGAAAGTGAAGTCGCTCAGTCGTGTCCGACTCTTAGCGACCCCATAGACTGCAGCCCACCAGGCTCCTCCATCCATGGGATTTTCCAGGCAAGAGTACTGGAGTGGGGTGCCATTGCCTTCTCCGTAATCGGCTATACCCCAACACAAAATAAAAAGTTTAAAATAAAATAAATCATAGCTTGAGATTTGAAAGAATAAAAGGCGCCCTCTGCTGGTGACTTGGGAAACAGTCTAAACGCGATTGCATCCGCGCCGGATGCACTAGCTCGGCAGCAACCTGGGCGTTGCACGCTGGAACCTTGCCCCCAACGGCAGAACCAGAGAGCTCCCATTCAATTGCTTCTCCAACACCTGGTCCAGGGCTTTGCCCGCAAGGATGGAGACCCCAGCAGACCCTGAGGAGTGTGGGCATCTCTCCCCAGATTCCCGAGGACCTGGTCTACCCCCCAAAACCCGGGATGCAGTATGTCCTCATCGAGGCAAACTGGGCGCCCACCTCAGTTTCCTCATCCATGAATAAGCTGGTGTTGGTGGCTCCCCACGCTGGATACATCTTCATCCAGACGGACAAGACCATCTACACTCCCGAGCAATCAGGTGCAGCCCCCCTGGGCCCCATGTTCCACTTCCCAAGGTGTCCTTCTGTCCAAGGCCCCCCTCCCTCACCGCCCAAGATCCTCATGACGATACCCACCCCCTCTCCAAACCCTAGCCCACGCTCAGAATCTTCCCTCCTTCTCTAGTTCAATACCGGGTGTACACCGTGAACCACAGGATGGATCCTGTGTCCAGGACTTTCACTCTGGACATCAAGGTGACCTCTCCTGAGGGGAGGGTGGACCCCAGGTTCTATCACGTGCTGGAAGGCTGGGGCGTGAACCGCCCGCTCTCCATTCCTGCAGAACCCGGAGGGGATTGCTGTGATCAGCAAGGATCTCCTGCCCGATAATGGTGTCTACATAGATTCCTTCACCCTCCCAGAGCGTATCAGGTACCCTGCCAGGAGCTCTAGAGATGGAGTGGGGGCAGGTCTTCCTTCTCAGGCTCCAACTCTCCTAACTCTTTGTGCCTCAGTATTGGGACCTGGACCATTGAAGCCAGTTACCAAACGGCTCCCAAGCAGAAGTTCAAGACAGGCTTTGAAGTGAAGGAGTACGGTGAGAAGGGTGTGCCGGGGAGGGCAAGGTGGGTCTCCACAAGGAGTGGAGCTGGAAATGCAAAGAAGGTCTCATGGTGCATGTTCCATGGGCCAGGGCCTGAGCTGGGGGCTGGTGAACAGGACCATGTGTCCAGCCCACCAGGGCTGCCAGAAGCATTGAGGAAGGAGCAAGTGGGGCGGGGAAGGGATGGGAGTGGGGCAGGCACAGTGAAACGCTGAGGGTAAGTAACTCTCTTTACTCCACCCAGTGCTCCCATCTTTTGAGGTCCAGCTGACACCCAACAAGACTTTCTTCTACCTCAGGGATGAGGTTCTGGGTGTGAATATCCAGGCCCGGTGAGTCCCTTTACCCCTAGCCTGGCCAGAGGACCAGGGAGGCCAAGAAGCTGAATGGGCAGAGAAATGAGCCCTTCTGTAGCTCTTAGGGTATAAGAGAGACACTCTGCCACCCATGAGACATTCTTGTCCTGTGAGGTTGTGCACATCACCCCCTAGGTCTCCAGGGTTGCACAAGCCACCTTGTCTTCATAACGGAGTTACACCATATCTCACGGTTCGGACCGTCTCTGAAGATCCATGAGGTCTCATAGGCACCTTTGCCATCTCCTGAGATTGTCCAGGTCATTTCTGGAGCTCAACGAAGCTGCAAATGCTACATTCGCTGCCTTTTGGAATTTTACAGACCATCTCCACAGCTCTATAAGGCTGTACAGGCCATGTTGTCTGCCTAGGGTTGTAGTGGCCATGTCTGTCACTTCTTGACATTATGTAGACCACTTCTTCAACTCTATCATCCTACACAGGTCTCGTAGACTGCCTGATGAGGCTTCACAGGCTGCCTTTGCCACCCCAGGGTTGTTCAGACTCCCCTGTGGCTCCATATGGCTGTGCAGCCTACCTCTACCATCCTGGGAGGTTGCATAGGCCACATCTGCAACCCAACAAGACTTCATGGGGTTCTTTTGTCACCTCCCAGGCTTGTGTTGGTCAGTAATGGAATCATCTTAGTCACCAGGGGCCCCCTCTGCCCTTCCCAAGTGTTACAGCCTTTCCTCCAGCTCCATGAGGTCCTACAGGCTGTGTCTGCAGACACATGAGGTCGTGTCTGCGGGCAAACACATGAGGTCGTGTCTGCAGACTCATGAGGTTGTGAGGGTGCTTCAGAGCTAGTGAGATGGATATCTATCCTCCAGGTATATATTCAACAAGCCAGTGGATGGACATGCTCTGGCCATCTTCGGGGTGAAGCAGGACTCCCGTCGGATCCCCATCCAAAGCTCCCTGCAGAGGGTGGAGGTGACTGAGACTTACCCCTCTGCTATCTCTCCTCCCCCACCTCCTCTCCCCTCTTTCCCCTTCTCCCACCTCCCTTCCTTTGACTATCCCCTACTTCCCAAGAAACCATCTCCTCTCCTCTCTCCTACTCTGAGAGCAGATCTCTCAAGGCCATGGCCACATCTCCCTCCAGAAGGACACACTGATGGCTGCCTTCCAAGGCTCAGAAGAGGACTTCATTGGGGCCTCAATCTTTGTCAACATCACTGTCTTCTCCTCAGGTGCCATCCTCACCTGGGCCCCCTGGCTAAGCTCACGACCCTGTGTCCTTTTCCAACCCAGGCACTCCACCTATGTGACCTCAGGCCAGCTCCTTAGCAGAGAAATTGGGAAATACCAGAAGGACTGGGAGGAGTCGAAATTGTGTTACCATCTTATCTTGCCTTCACCAAGTGGTGCCTTCCGTACCAGCAGCCCTGCTTCTTCCCCAAGAAACTTAACATCTGCTGCAGATTTCATGGTCCCCGTGTCTCTCCAGGGGGCGAGATGGTCCAGACCGAGATCTCTGGGGTGAAGATTGTTCGGAGCCCATACAACATCAAGTTCATCAAGACACCCCAGTATTTCAAGCCGGGGATGCCATTCAGCTTTAGGGTCAGAGTCTGGGTTTACTCCACTCAGGGACTCAGGGCCCCCCTTCCCTGAAACAGACCTTCCCAGGAGACAAAATCCCACACTGGATTCACCTGCCTCCCAGAAATTCATTTGTCTAAGAATTGAGTCCATCATGTCTCCAGACCTATTCCAGGGTTCCCTCAAGTCGTAACTCAAATCCCCCCAAAGCACAGAGATGGCTCCAGAATTTCTCCAAAGATGGAGGGGGGATGGTTACAGACCACAGTCAGGCTAGAAGGTGGTGCTTAGACATTTATCTTGAGACTGCATTTGCACAGAAAGTGTGCTATTTTTGTATACATTCTTTTGGGATGATTTTGAGATGTCTGGTGGGCATTATAAAAGCTGGTGACAATCCTACTCCAAGCTTTCCCCAAGCCCTGCATGACTCCTCCTATGCTTTTCACCCTCAATCCCCCCCACCCCTACCCACCTGGCACACAAACCCCAGGGCTGCCACATCTGGCTTTACTCTGCAAAACTCTAAGGGGCGCCATTCATTGGCACTAAATGAGTGGTGCTCCTGGTGTCGTTCAGTGCACAACTTGTACAGCTGTACAAAGCAGTCTTATCCAGGCTGCCTTCACAGTTCCCACCTCTTACCTAAGGCCACCCTCAGGCCTGTCCTTGATCTCACACCAGATTCCACCCCAGGTCTTTGTCTCAAATCCTGATGGGTCCCCAGCTTCCAAAGTCCTCGTCAGCTGCACAAATGTGAAAGTACACACCACACCACGTGGTGAGGCTACTCTGGTCATCAACACAGAAGCAAATCTGAAGGAGCTCACTATCCAGGTACCAAACTTATGGGGAAGGGATAGTGGGGCTGGGATTTTGTAAGCTGGAAGAGTTATTGAGGGGTTTACTTGTCCATCACTCTCCCGAGGTGAAAACTGAGGCACCAATCCAGCCAGAGGAGCAGGCTTCAGCCAGTATGACAGCTCGGCCTTACTCAACTCAAGATGAGTCAGGGAACTTCCTGCACATTGATGTGAAGGCATTGAGCACAGAAGTTGGCAGCAACCTCCAACTGAACCTCAACACAAATCGAGATTCTTCTGTCAGTAACAAGATCACTCGCTTCACCATCCTGGTGAGGGGCTGGACTTGCACTGAGGAATTCTTTCTCTGGTACAACCCTGGCAAGCTGAGTTGGTGGGAACCATGTGGGATGGACTCAGACCTAAGGGTGGGCTGAAGCAAAGGGACTATGGGCCTCCTTTTTGGGCTGGGATGGCCTTGGGGGAGGGCTGGTCCTGTCCTTCTCATCCTTAGTCTCCCTTGTCTCCAAGGTCTTGAGTAAGGGTCAGATTGTGCATGCCAAAGAATTAAAAAATCATGGGAGTGTCTTCGCATCCACCATTATTGATGTGACTTCCAAGATGCTGCCCTCCTTCCGCATTCTGGCCTTTTATTTACTGCCCAAGGGGACAGGACAGGACCCTGAACTGGTGGCTGATTCCATTTTGATTGATGTGAATGACAAATGCCAGGAGAAGGTGAGCCTAACTCCTTATAGTTGTACACCACCATCATAATTCTTGGGAGATAGTCTGTACAAATTTAAGGGCTCTCAGCCTGGGGGCAAGGGAGAGGAAGAGGAAGTGATGTGGCATTAAAAGCTCAACCTCAGAGGTGAAGAAGATGCAAGTAAGTGTGCAGAGTTGAGACTGGCCTGGTGGAGTTCCCAGATGCACCATCAGAGCTGCAGGGAGCATGGACTTGAAAGTGGACTTCAGGAAACCCCTTGGTGACCTATGAGCCTCTTTTCCTCACATCTCTCTTTTTCCTTGCTTAGTTGAAGATTGGCTTGCAGAATGAAGCATACGTCCAGCCTATACAACCAAGCAGCTTGGTGGCATTGAAGGTTACAGGTGATGCAGAAGCCACAGTGGGGCTAGTAGCTGTGGACAAGGCTGTCCATATCTTGAACAGCAAGCACAAGTTCACACAGAAGAAGGTAAGAGCATGTGGGCTTTGAGCCAAAAGATTTCCTGGAGATTCTAGCTGGAGCCTCAGTTTCTTCACCTATTAAATGGGTAATATTGGTGATTGCAAAGATTCAAGGAGCCTGTGGATGGCATAGAAGTTGGCAGGTGGTAAGAGCTCAATAAATCGATGATGGTATGAAAATTATTATTTGAACCATCAATTACAGTGTACCATTGCACCTTCCCTGGAGGGGTAATACAAGCTCCAAATCCAGGGTCCTCTCTTGACCCTCAGATCTGGGATACGGTAGAGGAACATGACATTGGCTGCACAGCAGGCAGTGGGAAAGACAGACTTGCCGTGTTCAAGGATGCTGGATTGGACATGAAGATGAGCACAGGGATGGACACTTTGGCGAGCACAGGTACAGATTGGGGACAGGAGGAGGGTAGAGGAAGGGAAAGTGCTATCCAGTGGTTAGGCACATGGACTTTGGTGTGAAACAGATGAGCTAAAATCTAGGATGCTGCCACTTACCATAGGTCAGTCATATTTCCTCTCTGATTCTCAATTTATCTGACCATAAAATATACATAGTAATATGTATATGTATAGAAGTAACTCACTGTGTGCTAATTAAGATGCAATTTTAGCCATGTGTATCAGAGATACAAATTAACATTGTCTTAAACAAGGGAGACATTTATTTCTTGCTCAATAACAGGCCAGAGATTATTCTGGGACTCAGGCTCCTTCAAGCTTATTGCTCTGTTGTATCCCAAGATGGAGGCTTATTAGGACCTCCTGCCAGGCACCAGGACAAAGGGACTTGAGAAGAAGACACTTCTCTCTCATCTTATTGGCCAAAATTCAGTCACATGGCCCATCTAGATGCAAGGGAGGCTGGGAAATGTAGTATTCATTTCTGAGTGATACATTAAAGATGGAGGCTTAAATGCCACAAGCCACAGGGGAGAATGGATATATGGGGACAACTAGGCATATCTTCTTTCAGCTATAAACAGTGAAAACAATAATGATTTTTATTTACTGCAAGCTGGAGCCTGCACTAAGTACTTTTATATGCATGATCTCACAGATAGAACTATGATTATTCCATTTTACGCAGCTGAAGAAATTGAAACCCAGAGAGGTTAAGTGACTTGCTGAAGACTGCACAGCTTTTAAGTGTCAAAACTTGAATGTGAAGAGGCTATGAGATAAAATGAGGTGATGCATATGAAGCACTGGGTAGGCAGTAAGCACCCAGTAAGTATCAAGAATGTGGATAACAATCTTGACTTATCCTCTCATTCTTCACTCTGACTCCCAGACTGGCACTGCCCACCAAGCCCCTCTCCCAGCCATCGCCGCCGCCGCTCCTTGAAGAGGTTGGAGACCAAGAGGAAAGCAGGTTAGTACTAAAGCTGGATGTGGCCCTCTTGGCTCCCTGCTGCTGCTGCTGCTGCTGCTGCTGCTGCTGCTAAGTTGCTTCAGTCGTGTCCGACTCTGTGCGACCCCATAGACGGCAGCCTACCAGGCTCCCCCGTCCCTGGGGTTCTCCAGGCAAGAACACTGGAGTGGGTTGCCATTTCCTTCTCCAATGCATGAAAGTGAAAAGTGAAAGTGAAGTCACTCAGTCGTGTCCGACTCTTCACGACCCCATGGGCTGCAGCCTACCAGGCTCCTCTGTCCATGGGAGTTTCCAGACAAGAGTACTGGAGTGGGTTGCCATTGCCCTACCAGGGCTTAGAACAGAAAACTGAAACCACTCTAGATACTCCAATGAGGAGAGGAGTGACTTAATGATGGAAGTTTAGTGCTTTGAAATTCATTAGCTGAGCTTTGGAAATGAAATTGGAAAGGTGTTTGCTGGGACTCAAGGTCATGCCACTGGAGACCCTGCAATGCACAAAATCTCAGGAAATTGCTGTCAATATCCCTTGGGAAGCTGATGGGTCAATAATGAAACACAGAATTATGCCTGCTACAGAAACAGATGGTAGCCCACCTATCAACTACCACTGATGGTAGGGAAAATGGTCCCCACCTCTCTTCCACCTTCCAAATCCTATACAAGAGCGTCTGAAAAGTGAAAGTGAAATGGAATTCTCCAGGCAAGAATACTGGAGTGAGTAGCCATTACCTTCTCCAGGGGATCTTCCCAACTCAGAGATCAAACCCTGGTCTCCAGCATTGCAGGCAGATCTTTTACCATCTGAGCCACCAGGAAAGCCCACACAGGAGTTTCTAGATGGCAGGATCTCGTTCCATCCAGCACCCTAGCAGCAAGGGAGTCTGGAAATGTAGTTTTTAGATGTCTAGAGTCTGTGATACTGAAAGGGGAAAAGGATAACATGTAGACAAAGACCAGGGTGTGGTGAATCAAGAAGTCTAGAGCTGAAGGAAGATGGGAGGTAAAACTAGGTGTTTTTAGAAGATGGATTCTATGAATATTAGACTTTTCAGTCTCTTTGGCAGTGCTAATTACTTTGTGGGTTTAAATAAAGGGGAAATAAGTGAAGTCTAATAAAAATTTAGGTAAAACGCTGTCTAATTTCAATATCAAAAATTCTGCTAACCTTCATGGAAAAGTACATATTATAAACTGTTGTTATATTTATGATAACAATCAGTCATATTACTTAACTATAGATGTGCTAATCATGTTATATGGTAGATGGCAAGATTTTTAAACTGCTGTAATATTTTAATCTTTAAGTGCACTCCTTCAGTTGGCTAATTTAGAAGCCTTTCAACTTGGCATCATACTCTACAGCAAGTTTTGTGTTTTCATTTTTTAAAAATACACAGTAAAACCAAGAGTCAAAATTGCATCTTTTTAAGGCTTATTTATTTACTTTTGGTTGTGCTGGGTCTTCGTTACTGCAGGCAGCTTTCTCTAGTTGCAGAGAGCAGGGCCCAAGCTCTAGCTGCCATGCGCAGGCTTCTCACTGAGGTGGCTTCTCTTGTTGCGGAGCACAAGCTCCAGGGCACAGGCCTAGTAGTTGCGGTGCACGGTCTTAGTTGCCCTGTGGCTTGTGAAATCTTCCCAGATCAGGGATCAAACCTGTGTCCCCTGCACTGACGGGCAGATTCCTAGTCACTGCACCACCAGGGGAGTCCCAAAATTACATCTTTAATAAATAAACATGGCATTGCCAATCCCCGTCCAAAAGGAAGGAGGAAGAGCAATGCTTCTGAGCTCTGTGACCCTAGGCCAGTGAATTGATCTCTCTGTGCTCAACTTCCTCATTAGAACACATCACAAGGGAAGGGTTCAATGTGAAGCTTCAGGGGAAAGATATAGCAAAGCTCTAGGGACAGCATTTCCAGAGATGTGGCTAAACAGAGGTCGAGTGTCATGGTGCTTAGGTGGATGGGTCCCTGCTTCCTCAGGTCCCTCCCAGCCCTTCCTCTGTCCCTCTAACTCTGGCCTGCAGTGAACAAGTTCAAGACAGAGCTGGAGCAGAAGTGCTGTGAGGCTGGGCTCCGGGAGAACCCAGTGGGGCTGTCATGTAAGGAGAGGATCCAGCATGTCCGCCATGGACCAGTCTGCATCACTGCCTTCCTGAGCTGCTGCCAGCTGTCTGAGACCCTGACTCGGGAGGCCCGAGAGGAGCAGCTGCTTCTGGGGACAAGTGAGGGGGCCATGGCAGGAGGCACAGGGTTGGGAGGGCTCCACTGAGGGGGTGTGGAGTGCGATGGAGGGTTGGAGTGGGAGGACCCCACTGAAGGGTCTGCTGGGTCATGGGAGATGTGCAGAGGAGACCCTGCCCGGCATCTGCCCCCTGCAGCGGATGAAGATGATGATTTAGATGACTTCTTCCCGGAGGACGAGCCTGTCCGGAGCGTGTTCCCTGAAAGTTGGTTCTGGAAGACCATTACTCTGCCAAAAACCACACAAGGGTAGGATTATGACCCTCATGTCAGCCTCTGGTCCCTGGCCCTTCCATGCATTATCAGGGGATGTGGAGTCTTCCCAGACCAGGGATCGAACCTGTATTCCCTGCTTAGGCAGGCAGATTCCTAACCACTGCACTACCAGGGAAGTCCCAAGATTGGGTCTTTAATAAGTAAACATGGCATTGCCCATCCCTCTCCGAAAGAAAGGAGGAAGAGAAACAGAAGCAGCAGCAGCAGCATAAATTCCACTCCCAGCTCTGCCACTCGTGAGCTGTGTGACCCTGGGCCAGTGTATTGACCTCTTTGTAGCTCAACTTCTCTGCAAGTTGAATGCTTCTAAATTAGCTAACTGAAGGAATGCACTTAAAGATTAAAAAATATAACAATTTAACCATCTTATTGTCTACCACATAACATGATTAGAACAGCTATAGGTCAGTAATATAACTTGATTGTTGCCGTAAATGAAACTGTTCATATTATGTACTTTTTTCAGGGCCAATGCTCCCGGGGTGATACTGAGCTCTCAGAATCGTCCCATGCCTTCCTGGATGGGGATAAAGATCCCAGTGGGTTCCCCTCCCAAATCATGGCCCTCTAAGGAAAATGTCTCTAATTGGGTGACTCACTGACCCGTCCATAGTGATGTTAAGCCCAAGACAGTGACCCTCAAATCAGAGGCTCTGTCTAGGCAGCACAGACTCATCATGTCCCTTCCATCCACCCCCTGGGGCTTCCTGCAGCATCTCCCACTACACCACCCACGTGACCGTGCCTGATTCCATCACCACATGGCAGTTCGTGGCTGTCAGCATCAAGACTGGACAAGGTGACCCCACAAGCCCAGTGCTGAGGAAACAGGAGAACAATGGCCCTGACCAGCCCCCCACCCCCACTCCCAGGACAGTTGGCCTTTGCTTGACCGCGAGTGCTCTCCTGGTTCTAGGTCTTTGCGTCTCAGATCCCTTTGAGCTGACAGTTATGAAACCCTTCTTTGTGGATCTTAAGTTGCCCTTCTCCATGATCAGGAACGAGCAAGTCCAGATCCAAGCTGTGCTGTACAATTTCTTGCAGCAGTCAGTCAAGGTGAAGCCTCCAGACTTCCCCCTGTCCCTTCAAACATATCTGTTGGTGTGTTTTATGAAAAGGGATGGAGTGTGTCCATTTACCGAAGGGGCCACTGAAGTGGCAGCCTTCTTGCGAAAGCATCTAAGACATTTTCTCATTTAAGCCTCACAATAACCCCAGGAGATGGATGCTCTGGCCATTCTCAGTTTAGAGATAATTGCTTCCTGAGGTTACACCACACCCAAGAGACAGAAGCCTGGCATGCTGCAGTCCATGGGGTCACAAAGAGTCGAACACTTAGAGACTGAACATCAACAACAAGTGAAAGAAGGGGTGTGAACCCAGGCAGGGTCTTTACTCTCAACCACTATGCTACGTTGTCACGTACTCAGGATTCTCAGGATGGAGGCAGGGAGGAGACTGTGACTTTAGGGTCCTGGGCCTCCTCAGGCAATCAAGATCCCCTAACCGTGCCCTCTGCCGCAGGTCCGAGTAGAGTTCCCTCACAAGGAGTCATTATGCAGTGCAGCAAAGCCAGATGCCCCTTCCCGCCAGATAGTGGCCGTGCCCCCCTTCTCCTCCAAGGTGGTGCCCTTCGTGCTCCTTCCACTTGAAATAGGCAAAGTGGATGTGGAGGTCAAGGCCAGAGGCTCTGTGGTCCAGGACCACGTGAGGAAGACACTCCTGGTCCAGGTAATGGGCACTCCCCAGCCCTTCCTGCCCATGTAGACAGTGGGGTGTCTACACTTGGGGCTCCAGGCTGTGTGATTGTGGGAGGGGGTGGTGGTTCCAAGATCAACAAACAGGCAGAAGTGAGGGGCATGACAATGATTTAAAAGTTCAATCACAAAGCCCCCCACTTTGGGACTTTGGAGTCAGGCTTGGGTTCAAACCTTGTGTCTGCTGTGTGACCTTGGGCAGCTTACTTAACTTCTCTGAGCCTCATTTGCAGGAAGAATAATCCTCATAGCCATGAGTGATCAGAGAGCTGTGAACATTACACACAACCAGTGCCTGACCCATCAGTAATAATATTTTATTTACTTGACAAACACGTGTTTAATACTTAGGATATAGCACTTTGAAAATATTAACTCATTGAGCCTTCAGAACAACTCTGTGAGGTAGGAATTATTATCCTCTCCCTTTTATGGATGGGAAAAGTGAGGCACAGGGGGAAGAAGTATTTTGTCCAAAGTCGTGCAGCAAAAGAGCTGGGATTTGAACCTAGTTATCTGGGCTCCAGAGTCTCTGGTCTTTTTTGTTTGTTTGTTTGTTTGGGCTGTGCTGGATCTTTGTTGCTGCTGGTCGGCTTTCTCTAGTTGAAGCAAGTAGGGTTACTCTCTATTTGTGGTGCATGGCCTTCTCATTGTGGTAGCTTCTCTTGGTGCAGAGCACTGGCTCTAGGGTTCAGTGCCAGCACTCTAGGGTCCAGTTCTAGGCTCAGTAGTTGTGGTCCATAGACTTAGTTGCCTCAAAGCATATGGAATTTTCCCAGACCAGGGATTGAACCCATGTCCCCTGCATTAGCAGGAGGAGTCTTAACCATTGGACCACCAGGAAAGACTGAGTCTGCTCTTTATGGCTAAGCAAGACTTCCTCTTACCGTCATTATGAATGTCATTATGACTATTGTTTTTAACCTGCTTCTTCATTGCATCCTACAGGCAGGGGGTCAGATTGAGCAAATATCCCAAAGCTTCCTCCTGAACCCCCAAGGTTTGTGGGGTTTTCATGAGGCTTGTGGGATCCTGGGGCCATGCCCTGGTGTAGGGAAGGTCTGAAATGAGGGGGTCTGGCTAAGTGGGCAGTCTGAGCTTCTCCCAAAGTCTACACACCCTGACCTCCCCAGTCCCAGAGCCCACTCATCACACAAGGCTGTGCCTGCTCAGGTCAGACCAAGACGCAGCTGGTGCCAAAACAAGAATTCTTGAACAAGATCCCCAACACAGAGGCGGACGTGTTTGTCAGCGTCCAAGGTACCTAGGAAACAGAGCTGGCTCCTGTGGGGGCTGGGGTAGGGGGTGGGGGTGTGTGCCGGCTCCTCCAGAGCCCGCCTGGGCACAGAGTGATGGGGGAAACCTGGTGCTTAGACTCTGCCCACCTGACAGGTGACATCCTTGGCGAGACCATCCTGGGGACCCTGACACCCAGTGAAACATGGCGGCTGCTGAGGATCCCGTCTGGCTGCCCCGAGCAGACGCTGAGCTCCCTGACACCCGTGGTCATACTGACGCGTTACCTGGATTCCACAGGCCAGTGGAACAAGGTTGGGGTGGAGCTCAGGGAGCAGGTGATGAAGAACCTTGCCAGAGGTGAGAGCGGGTCTCCTCCTGGGACCTTGATGAGGGTGTCTGAGTCTCTCAGGCAGAGTGCCAAGGTACCCTTGGAGCTGAAGGAGGCCCCCACTTGACCCTCCCAGACAATAGCATCCAAATTCTGACTCCCAGGGGACTTCCCTGGTGCACCAGTAGTTAAGACTCCACACTTCCAGTGCAGGGGGCATGGGTTGGCTCCTTGATTACAAGTGTGTGTGTGGTGTGCATGCTCAGTCGTTCAGTCATGTCCGACTCTTTTGCAACCCTATGGACTATAGTCTGCCAGCCTCCTCTGTCCATGGGATTCTCCAGACAAGAATACTGGAGTGGGTTGCCACGGCCTCCTCCAGGGGATCTTCCTAACCCAGGGTTCAAAACTGCATCTCTTGCATCTCCTGCCCTGGCAGGCAACTTCTTTACCACTGAGCTACCTGGGAAGCCCTGGATCCCTGGATAGGGAACTAAGATTTTGCATGCCCTGTGGCACAGCCAAAAAATAAAATTCTCAAACTCTGACTTCTCTCCCAGTTGACAGCCTGATTGATACCAAGTTCCCCAGGTGGCCTCCAACTATGACTGACCCCCAGGTTATTCCTTCACCCTGACCCCTCTCCCAGGCTACACGTCTCATAACAGACACCATGATTTACCCTAAAGCAGCAACTTCCCAGGTTATGTTATATTTAGACACTGTCCCAGGCTTTAGCCAGTCAGTTCCATGTCCTGGGCTACATTCCCAGGGAACTCCCAGGTAGAAAACTCCAGAATAATCCCAGGTGGTGGCTTCCTGGTTACACCTGAATGATAACACTTTCCCAAGTTACATCCAAACCCCCCAGGTAACAACCAGAGATACACACCCTGCTTACACCCAGACAGAGACCCTCAAGCATGTCAGGATGGCCAAGTGGTCTAAGGCACCAGACTCAAGTTTCTACTTCCCCAGACAGAAACCCTCAAGTTAGTTTGGACACTTACCCCTCCTCTCCCTGGTTACACTCAGACACCAACCCTCCATCCACATGCTCTGGATGGTGCTCCATCCAGCTAACACCCAGATGCTATCATCCCATGTTAAACCCAAACAGTAAACCTGAACTTCCCTGCAGACCCAGTGGCTAAGACTCTACGCTCCTGATGCAGGGGTCCAGGTTCCATCCCTAGTCAGGGAACTAGATTCTTCATGCCACGATGAAAGATCCTGCTTGCCTACAATAAGGACTGAAGATCCCACATGCTGAGATTAAGACCCAGTGCAGCCAAGTAAATAATTAAACACACACAGACACACACACACACACACACACACACACACACACACACACAGACAGGAAACCTCCAGATAACCTTCAAATAATACCCAAGCAGCAATGCTCAGAATCCGACAGAGACTACACCCAGACTACACCCTGGAGTGACCCCTTCTGACTACTACTGACACCTTTAGATTACAGCCAAGAAACAGCCCCCGAGAAAACACCTAGGTCATGGCCCCTCAGGGTTTCCTGCTGGCTCAGTGGTAAAGAATCTGCCTGCAATGCAGGAGATGCTGGTTCATCCCTGGGTCAGGAAGATCCCCTGGGGAAGGGAATGGCAACCCACTCCAGTATTTTTGCCGGGAGAATCCCATGGACGGAGGAGCCTGGCAGGCTGCAGTCCATGGGGTCCCAGAAGAGTCAGACATGACTAAGCGGCTAAATAATAATGGCACCTCAGAATATGCCCTTTTCTGAGTTTTACCTTCCACGATCCTTGGTAGCAGTAATTCCCCATCACACCCTTCCCCAGAGGACCCAACAGCACTTCCAGTTTATTCCCATATACAACTGTCCCCTGGATCCCACGGTCACACTTGGCCATGACCATCATTTACACCTGGGCCCTTCAGGCCCCTCCGTTCTGCACCTGGACAAGTCACCGCCTCCGGGTTCCATCAATATGCAAAGCACCCCTAAGTCTCACCCACACCCTGCTCCCCAGATTCGGCCTGGTAACTGACCCCTCCCTTGACAACCACACCCAAACACCAACTCTCCCTGTAAATTTCCCATCCACCTATTTCCCCAGGGTACAGCCGGATGTTGACCCACCGGAGTGAAGATGGCAGCTACCACACCAGCAAGGGAAACCCAGGAAGCACCTGGTAAGGATGAGGACACTGGTAGGAGGGGCCAGCCTGGGGCTTGGGGACCCCAGGAGCACCCCCACTGTGGGATCTTGGGGCAGGCAGGCTGTGGGGCCAGTGGTGTTCCAAGTTGCTATGGTGTCTGGCATAGACTTCTCCACAGAGTAGAAGCCCCTCTCCTAGAATGCCTTGGTCAACATTGCCAGCCATCACCCACCCGTCTCCCTCCCAACAGGCTCACGAGTTACGTATTCCGGGTCTATGCCTTGGCCTACCCCACCATGACAATCAGCGTGCTCAGTCTTGATTCTGTCTGCAACATCGCCAACTGGATCATCACCCACAGACAGCGGACGCGTGGGAACTTTGTGGAGGAAAGCCCTGTGGTCATGTGGTCTATGCAGGTACCCACCATCCCCCTAGCTGAGCCATTCAAATAAAACCCCAGGGCTCTGCATACAGGGAGGGGATGTCAGCCCCCTGGGGTGTTCACAGGTAGAATGAGAATAGGAAAGGGCTGAGGCCCAGCACCCAGCATCACATCTCCCTGCTCTGGACCATCCTGGACTCTATTACAATGTGGGGAGGTAGGGTACATCCAGGACCCATCCCCACCTCAACCCTACTTCAACGAGTTGCCAGTCCTGGCCCACCTTTCTCTGCGTCTGAGTCCTCCCTGTTCCCCCAGTCAATACACCCATCCCTACCAAGTATTCCTCCACACCAGCCTCCAGAAACAACTTTTAAAGAGGGAGGTGTGAAATTCTGGAAGGCTTCATGAGGAGAGGATGGGCTTCCCAGGTGGCTCAGTGATAAAGAATTCACCTGCCAATGCAGGGGATATCAGAGATGTGGGTTTCATCCCTGGTTTGGGAAGATCCCCTGGAGGAGGAAATGGCAACCAACTCCAGTATTCTTGCTTCCAGAATCCCATGGACAGAGGAACCTGGTGGGCTACAATTTATGGGGTTGCAAAGAGTCGGACATGACTGAGTGACCAAGTGCATGCACTCTGATATTTATACAGACCTGGGGAGGTTAGGGAACAAGTCCCAGTGGATAACTAAGGCCAGAGTGTTCCAAGCAGAGGAAGCAGCATGTGCAAAGGTCCTGAGGCTGGAGTGTGTCCAACATGTTTGAGGAACTGTGAGGAGGCCAGTGTGTCTGGAACAGAGTGAGCAAGGGGAGAGGGGGAGAAGGTGAGAGGAGGGAGGTAGTGGAACAGATTGTGCAGGGCCTTCTGGGCCAAAGGGAGGACTTGAGTTTTTCCCCTGAGTGAAGGTAGGAGCCACAGAAGATTCTGAGCAGACGATGGATGCAAACTGATCCAAGAGTTCATAGGCTTCATTGGCCGCTCTGGGAAGAAGGAGCTGTGGGCTATGTATTAGCTTCCTAAGACGGCCAGAACAAAGCAGTCCAACTAGGTGACTTAAAACAACAGAAATGTATTTATTTTGTCACAGTTCTGGAGACTTAAAGTCCAAGATTAAAGTTTTGGCAGGGCCATGCTCCTTTGGAAGGCTCTGGAGGGTGGGGATCAGCCCTGGGATTTCTTTGGAAGGAATGATGCTAAAGCTGAAACTCCAGTACTTTGGCCACCTCATGCGAAGAGTTGACTCATTGGAAAAGACTCTGATGCTGGGAGGGATTGGGGGCAGGAGGAGAAGGGGACGACAGAGGATGAGATGGCTGGATGGCATCACTGACGCGATGGACGTGAGTCTGAGTGAACTCTGGGAGTTGGTGATGGACAGGGAGGCCTGGCGTGCTGTGATTCATGGGGTCGCAAAAAGTCGGACATGACTGAGCGACTGAACTGAACTGAACTGAACTGGAGGGCAGGGATGGGGAGGGGAGAATCCTGCTTTGTCTCTTCAAGCTTAGTGGTTCCTGGCAATCCTTGGCACCCTTTGGTTTGTAGCCTCATCACTCCAATCTCTACATCCAACATCGCATGCCGTTCTTCCTTCTATGTACGCTTTCTTATGTGTACACCAGTTATTGGATATTGGGCCCACCCTAACCCAGTAGAACCTGTACTAGTCACTCAGTCATGTCTGACTCTTTGTGACCTATGGACCACCAGGCTCCTCTGCCACGAAATTCTCCAGGCAAGAATGCTGGAGTGGGTTGCCATTTCCTCCTCCAGGGGATCTTCCCAACCCAGAAATTGAACCCAAGTCTCTTTCATTGCAGGCAGATTCTTTACCGTCTGAGCCACCAAGGGAAGTAGTAGAACCTGTTATTTTCTAATCTTTTTTTTAAGTTTTAAATTTTATTTATTTATTTTTGGCTGCACTGGGTCTTCACTGCTGCACATGGACTTTCTCTAGTTGTGGCGAGTGGGGGCTACTCTCTAGTTGCAATGAGTAGACTTCTCATTGCCGTAGCTTCTCCTGTTGCAAAGCACGGGCTCTAGAGCTCTCAGGCTTCAGTAATTGCAGCACATGGGTTTGGTAGTTGTGGTTCCTGGGCTCTAGAGCACAAGATTAGTAGTTGTGGCACAGGGGCTTAGTTGTTCCACGGCATGTGGGATCTTTCCAGACCAGGGATCGAACACTAGTCCCCTGCATTAGCAAGCAGATTCCTCACCACTGAGTTACCAGGGAAGTCCCAGTATAACCTGTTCTTCACTTAGCGAGTTACATCTACAAAGACCCTATTTCCTAATAAGATCACATTCCAAGGTTCTGGGTGGACAAGATTGGGGGGGAGGGCTGGACATTATTCAACCCAGCACAGGGATTGGGGGTGGAACCCGGGAGACTGGAGAAGAGTTTGAACCTTAAGTTGGTCATTTACTAGCAATGGAGACATGTCTCCAACCCTAAGGTTCATTGTCAAGAAAATGGAGCTGCCGCAAGAATGTTTTGAGCTAGCTTAGAGAATTTAGCACAGCATCCTCCATGGCCGTCAGTTTTTGTTAGTAAGACAGACCCCACACAGGCAAGTCTCAAGATAGCTCCTCCTCCTCTCCCTGTCTCCACATCCTGCTTTCAACATCATCCAGCCCAGAGCTGAGCACCCAGGAGCTGTTCAAGGTCAGGGAGGAGAGACTGGGGAAGGTGCCTCCAAGATGGTAAAGGGATCATGGGTATGGTTCTGCATTTGCAGGGTGGCTACCATGGCTCTGAGGCAGACATATCACTCACAGCTCTTGTCCTGATCGCCCTGAATGAGGGGAAGGAGTTGTGCAGCCAGAAGATACCGGTAGGCCTCAAAGAGAAGGGAAGGGTCTGCAAGGTGCCCTAACCCCTGCACACAGGATGCTCCCTTGCCATCATGTCCTTCTCAATGCATCCCTCTCTTCTAACTCCCAGACCCCTTCCACCCGTCACCTCCCTCTAGCCTCTTCTCTTGACTTTCTAGAGTTTGGCTGACAGCATGAAGCGTGCCGGTGACTTCCTGGAGAAAAAACTCCCTCATATTCGGACAACTTTTGCCATGGCCATAACCTCCTACGCTCTGGCCCTCATCAGGAGCCCCCGAGCCAATGACTACCTGGACAGCTTTGCCAGCAAGAGTGGGTGTGGGCCACTTTTTAACCAGCTATGTGTTCACCATAGCCATGGAGGCAGAGTGAGGGAGAGTGCATGATCTCAAATCCAGCAAGGTGTGATTCATCATTTACTGAGCACCTATTGTGTGCCAACCCTTGAGCTCAGGCCCTGAGAAACCAAGGTGAACAAGACTGACGTGGCCCCTCCCCTCAAAACTACCACTGTTGTTAGGGGAGGCTGGCAGAAGACAAACAGGTCAATAGAGAATGACAAATTGAGACTGGTGCTGAGATAGTAACCTACAAGGTGGGTGGGAGCGATGATGATGAGGGGGGGGAAGTATAGACCGCAGAACTGGGAAGGGCCTCTGTGAAAAGGCGACCCCCTCAGCTGAAATGAAAGATGAGAAGGCTCACCTTCATGAGAAGGTTATTCCAAGCAGAGGGGCTGGCTCATGCAAATGCCCTGAAGCGGGCAAGTGCTTGGTATGTTTGAGGCTAGAAAGAAGGTCATTAGACACAGGTAATTGAGAGGGGTCTGCTTCCCATGGTCTTGCCCTATCCCATCCCTGAGGGTCCTTATCTCATCCTCTCCATCCCCCAAGTCAAGAGGAGTGGAGTTAGAGAAACTCACTTGTGGTGGGTCTGGGAAGGATGTGGAGGAGCTCCTTTGGACCTCAGTTTCCTCAACTCTAAATAGTGTCCCTGTCCCCTAGAGTGGTTCTGAAAAATTCAGTGTCCATATGTCTCCTCAGCAAAGGTTTTCACATAAAGTAGGTGCTCAATAAAATAGCCATGAGGGTGAGAGAGGATGAGATGGTGGGATGACATCACTGATTCAATGGACACGAACTTGGGCAAACCTCAGGAGGTGGTGGGGGACAGGAAAGCCTGGCGTGCTGCAGTCCATGGGGTCGCAAAGAGTCAGACATGACTTGGCAGCTGAACAACAACAATGACACAAGGAGAGGACAGGTTTAGGGAGGTGGTTCCAGATCTACATGACCAGGGGGACACCTATCTTCTAGACAAAACCCACTGGCCAGTGGGTTTGGATGACCTGGACCTAGACGACTCCCTGTACACCATTGAGGCCACGGCCTATGCACTGATGCAGAAATTGGAGCTGGGTCGGCGCAATGAAACGCATGCCATCGCCAACTGGCTATTGAAGAAACGGCAGCTGGGAGGAGGCTTCCAGTCCACCCAGGTGACCAAATGGAAACTAGGGGTGGAGGGGTCAAGGGTGGAGGGTTGGGTTGCTAGCCAAGGTGCTGACACGACTGGCCCTTTGGGTGGAGCTGTCCACGGTGCTGGTACCCACAGGGTTGGGGAGAGGGGTCCCAATGTGCTGTGTCTGGTGCTGATCCAACACACACCCACGCACCCACCCTGTCCCAACACCCAGACCACGGTCGTGGCCATCGAAGCCCTCACCCGCTTTCGCGAGGCTGTCCCCTTCGAAGGTGTCCAGGATCTCCACATCCAGATCAAAAGTTCCAAGAAAGCCTTGCATGTGGAATGGGTCATTGATGAAAAGAATGCCTACCAGCTACGGTCAGCAAAGGTATGGAGCTCAGGGGCAGACAGGAAGTCCACACGGAAGTGGCACTGGAGATGAGGCCAAGAGTCATGTCCCTGACAGTCTCCCTCATCAATAGTATCTAGCCACCATAGGCAACACTGTCAATGTATTGGTTCACTTATTCTTCCTGAGCACCTACTGTGTGCCAAACATTCTCCTGGAGTACATTATGAAGCATCTGTGTTCCCTGCTCTCAATGAACTTACAGTCTAGAAAGAAACTAAGACAATAAATTTAATTCTATATTCTGTTTTAAGCTTCTGAACACAGGGGAAGGAAATAAGTATATAAAGGAAAAAAATAACCTGGGTATGGTAGAAAAGGTAATCTCCATGACCTTACCTCATGGCGGAGGTGATACTTACCTTCAATCACTCAGTTATCTTTACTGGGCACTTACTGTGTGCCAGGCACTGTTCTAGGTTCTGGGAATATGGCCATAAATGAGACAGGAAAAAAAGTCCTTGTCCCTGTAGAATTCTATATTTTAATGAGAACAGACGATAAAGAGATGTGAATAAGTAAGATGCATAATGTGTTAAGTGATGACAAGTGCTACCTACGGGAAAGAATGAAACAGGGAGAGAGGTAGGAACAAGCAGTTGTCATTTTAAGTAGGTTGGGCAGGGAAGGTCTCACCAAGAAGGTTACACTTGAGCAAAGATCTTAAGGAAAGGGAGGTGTGATCCTTCTGGAGATCTAGGCAGAAGAAACAGCAAGTGCAAAGGCCCTGAGGCCAGAGTGTTGTAAGAATACCAGTGGGATTTAAGCAGGGGTGATGTGATTGGATGTGAATGCATAAGATTTTGCTCAAGCAAATGAGGGAAGAATGTATGAGGGGAACAAGACTAGGTGCAGAGAAGCCAAAGAAAAGAGTCTTGGTGGGGCTTCACACATTTGGAACTTCAGAGACACTGCAAAGTTGATGGTGCGGACAGATCTATATTAGGACTGAGTCAGCAGTTGTAGCTGATCTGTGACAGTGTAGATACCACAAATGCTCAGTCAAGAAGGAAAAGTCAAGCCATCTTCATGGAGAGGGACAGGAGAGTCACTAGACCCCAAGTTAGGGAAATAATTGAGTTCCCAGTGCCCATGGATGCTTCCCTCTTCATCCTCATTGCATGTGAGCCATGTTTTGCTGCTTCCTCTGCCCTCAAATCCTCCTCCCCCTTCATTTCAGTTCTCTGCTGAGGAAGAGCTACAGATCAAAGCCAGCGGCACTGGAAGAGGCACCATCTCGGTAGGTCTTGTGTTCCTTAGCTAGAGCCCAGGGCTCTCTCTGTTCATGGGAAGAGAGGCAAATATAGACTCCAAAACAAGGTTGATATCACCAATAAGCTTAGCTATCATTTAGAGCACAAATATGGGAATCAAGCTAAGGACACCTCAAAAAAACCCTGAGAAGTAGGTAAAAATATGGGCTCCATTTGACAGGTGGAGAAATAAGGTTTTCACTTGCAGTAAGTCAAGAGTTGGGGTAAAGGCCAGAGATACTTGGGGTTTTGGTTTGTTTTGTTTTGTTTAGCCCACACCATGCAGCATGTATGATCTTAGTTCCCCCACCAGGGATGGAACCCACATCCCCTGAAGTGGAAGCACAGAGTCCTAGCCACTGGACCCCCAGGGCAGTCTCAAGGGCAAAGATTTTTGGATATTGAGTCCTTGCTATGTTGAGTCCCTGAAAAGATGTCTCTTTCCTTGCCCCACCAAAGGAAGATTCTCCCTCCAGGGTGCCTCCCAAGGCCCAGAGAACAACTGCATCCTCCCCCCAATATCTGGGGGCTCCATTACATCCTCTGACCCTCTGCCCTGTGATCCAGGAGGACAGCCCTCTTGGTCACTGAATTCAAGGTAGCCCGCTCTCATGTGTCAGGCGATGGAGTCACAGTTGAAGTTGAGCCTTTGTTGTGTGACCTCAGGCAAGTCACACTCTGTCTTCAGCTTCAGTCAATTTTAAAATAAATAAAATTAAAAATTCAGTTCCTCAGTGGAACTGGCCACATTTCAAGTGCTTGGTTAGCCACACGTGTGGACTTCCCTGGAAATCCAGTGGTTAAGACTCTGCACTTCCACTGCAAAGGGCATGGGTTCAATCCCTGGTCAGGGAACTAAGATCTTGTATGGCACAACCAAAAATAGCCACATGCGTCCAGTGGCTGCCACATGGAAAGCACAGATAGAGGCTATTTTGCCATCAATGCAGGAAGTTCTACTGCACAGAGGTGGCGTAGACTCCATAGGTTGTTCTGGCCACTGAGTGCACTGGATCGAGGAGGAAAGACCTTGCTGTGAATCCCCCATGGAGCAGAGAGCTGGGCAGGCAAGAATTGAAGCAAGGAGGAAAGGAGTATGCGTGAGTGAGCTCTGACCTCTCCCCTGCCCAACAGATCCTGACCGTGTACCACAGGTCCC
Organism: Bos grunniens; assembly: GCF_055505025.1. Taxonomy (NCBI): domain Eukaryota; kingdom Metazoa; phylum Chordata; class Mammalia; order Artiodactyla; family Bovidae; genus Bos; species Bos grunniens. The sequence goes on from NC_141171.1 coordinate 14,737,895, forward strand.
CAGAGTTCCTGGAGAACACTTGCAAGCAGTATCACCTGAATGTGACTCTAAACGAGAACCAGAAAGGTGAGCCTGGACCCAGAGATGCTCTTCTTCTTTTTTTAAATATAATTGTGTTTATTTATTTATTTTTGGTTGTGCTGGGTCTTCATTGCTGTGCTACGGGCTTGCTCTGTTTGCAGCAAGCAGGTTGCGGTGCCCAGGCTTCTCGCTGCAGTGGCTTCTCTTGCTGCAGAGCCCAGGCTCTAGAGCTCAGACTTCAGTAGCTGCAAGTCATGGGTTTAGTTGCTCTGCAACATGTGGAATCTTCCCAGACCAGCGATCGAACTCAAGTACCCTGCATTGACAAGCAAATTCTTATCCACTGTCATCACCAGAGAAGTCCCTATCTTTTCTTTTTTATTATTTTATTTTAGCTACCATTCAGTAATCACATCTATTGCTTTATTCAGCCACTCAACAAAGAATCTGTGAGCATTTACCATGTGCTTCACTCAGTTTCTCGGCCCTGAGAACATAAGCATGAACAAGAAAAACAGCCCTTCTCCTCTGGGAAATCACACTCTAGCAGATTCTAGCAGAATCTGCATTGTAAAATGTAATACGTAGCACAGTAGCAGGTGATGACTAAGTGTCACCTAAAATAAAGTAGGAAGAGGTGCTACAGACTTGAAGGAGGTCCAGGGGAAGCTCTCCCCAGCCTGCTTTCAACTGAGATATGGAAGATGTGAGAGAGTGAGTTGTGGAGGATCTGAGGGAAGAGCACTCCAGGCAGGCAAAACAGCAGGTGCAAAGGCCCCGAGACAAGAATGAGGTCACCTGGCTTGAGTAACAGCAGGGAGGCCAGTGCGGCTACAGAGGAGCAAAGGTGAAAGTCGCTCAGTTGTGTCCGACTCTTTGTGACTCCATGAACTGTAGCCCGCCAGGCTCCTCTGTGCATGGGATTCTCCAGGCAAGAACACTGGAGTGGGTAGCCATTCCCTTCTCCAGGGAATCTTCCTGACCCAGGGATCAACCCCAGCTCTCTTGCATTACAGGCAGATTCTTAACTGTCTGAACCACCAGAGAAGCCCCAAGAGAAGGAAGGAGTAGTTTTAGGTGGAAGAGTCGGAGAGATGATGAGGCAGGGACTTGCAGACCATGGTGAGGACTTTGGGTTTGGCTTGGAGGGAAGTAGGAGCCAGAGAGGGTTCTGAGCAGAGGAGGGACGTGATATACAACAGGCTTGCACAGGCTCCTTCTGGGGGGAACAGACTATAGAGGGCACAGGCGGGAGTTGGGACAACAAGGAGGGAGCAACTGCGCTGTTCCTGCAGGAGATGATGGACTGGACCAGGGAAGGGGTGTTGAAGATGATCAGAAATGAACTTGCCTGATGGTCCAGTGGTTAAAACTGCACTTTCAATGCAGGGGGTATGGGTTCAATCCCTGGTCAGGAAACTAAGATTCCCACATGTCATATGGTGTGGCCAAAAAATAAAATTTTTAAAAGAGGAAGAAATGGATTCTAGAATTTCCAGTCCTGAGTACCAAGAAGGAAGAGCCAAGGCTCTGCCACTGGGAACTCACTGTCAGAGTAGTGGGGGAAAACAAGCCTCACCAGTCCCAAGACTTTTGGGGACTAAAGGTAACCAAGAGGGGACTCCCCTGGTGGTCCAGTGGTTAAGACTCCATGCCCAAATGCACAGAGCATTTGTTCAATCCCTGGTCAAGGGACTAAGATCCCACACACTGTGCAGTCAACAAATAAATAAATGAAAATAAAAGTGACCAGGACTTTGGTTGGTGTCATATTTCTTAATAGTAGTAGTAAAATGATAGTAATAATAACTCACCATTAGAAAGCCCTGATCCAGCACTATATTAAATGCTTTACTTGTATTTACTCACTTAAAAGTAACCAACTTGATTGGGAATATCATGATCCCCTTTTCCAGATTAAGAAACCAAAGCACAGAGAGGTTAAACAACTTGCTCAAAGTCACACAGCAGAGCCAGGATTTGAGCCCAGGAAGCCAGCTCCAGAGACTATGTTACCAGCCTCTAAATTCCTGCTTTCTTTCTGCAGAGAATAAAAAGGGGGAAGCAACCTTTCAGCTCCGGATGGAAACAAGGTCAGAGAACAGATCTTCACCTAGGCAGGAGGAAGGATGCACCTCCTGGAGTCCAGAGTCCTTAGCAGCTCTCCCTGTGTACTGAGTGGAGGCTGGGAACCAGCCAAACCCACCTCTCCATGCCTGCTCCATCATCGCTACCTCTCATCCTGCCCTCCCCTGCTTGTCTACCATCCCACTGCCCCAATCCTGTCCTCCATCCTGCCATGTCCAGAATGGCAGGCTCCTGAACGGTGGACGTGCACCATGACCCAGATGCCCAGAGCCTGCTCCAAGCGTGGTGGCTCTCCCCTGGCTTCATTTTCTCCAGACATTCCAGCTCCCATTCCAGTCTGGCTCTGTCTCCCAAATACCCGTGCCCAAGTCTAGGTAACAAAACATGTACTGAGTGCTTCCTGGGTGTCAGGCTCTGTTCTAGGAGCTACGGAGACAGTTGTGAGCAAGACAGCTCCTCCCTGCCTGCTGAAGCCCACAGCCTCTCAGGAGAGATAAACAATAACTGAATAATCACCCAAAATCAATGCAAAATGACCACTGTGATTAAATGTGGTGAAGGAGAGGTCCACAGAGCCGCGGGAGGGCAAATTAGAGAATTATCAGTTGTGAGGGCTGAGGAAGGCTTCTGGGCGGGGGTGGGGGGCATGGTTGGTGAAGGGATGCATCAGGTGAGATTGCAAAGATGAAAGGGTTTTTCAGGGCAAAGAGGGAGGAAGGAGAATTCTAGGCTGAGAGAACAGCATGAGCCAAGGTCCAGTGGCAGGAGAGAGACCAACACTTCAGAGCAATCAAATTGGAGGCTGGAGTGGGAGGAAGTGAACTGGAAGGATGAGACCAGGCATTTTGTAAAGCAAGGAGGGTAAACCAGGAGGCAATGTATCAGATTTCTGTTTGCTAAAGCTATATGCTGTCTGGGGGCAGAAGTGACAGGGAGTCACAGGAGGAGGTTACTGCCCTTGTCCAGGCAAGAGGTGACAGCAATGGGAGTGTGGGGGAGGGGCAAGAGGACAGTGGGAAGAGACTCGCTCTGTGAAATCCCCAGGTTCCAGGGTCATCGAGATGCCACAATGACCATCATGGAGATCTCCCTGCTCACTGGCTTCTACCCCAACCAGGATGACCTCAAACAGGTAATGAGCAGGGCGGGGATGTCCTGGAAACCTCCCACACCCCCCAAGTGGGTGCAGAGCGCCTGTCTGTGGGTCAAGGCCCCCAGGTTAATGCCCCCACGGTCTGTGCCCCAAGGTCAGTGGCCATGGTCAACTTTAGCTTAACCTCTGCCCTGACTGTGCCTCAGTTTCCCCAACACTGGAGCTAATTGGACAAAGGTTGGGACCTCTAAGAGTGGAGCTCTCAGGGCTGGGTGCCTCTGTGGATCTCTGCCAACTGGCAGGTCTCACCTTCTGCCCCAGCTCACGAGCGAGGTGGAGAGGTACGCCTTCCAGTACGAGACCAAGATGAACTCCAGTGACAGCACCGTTGTCCTCTACCTGGAGAAGGTAAGGCAAGCCAGGTGTCCTCTGCCAGGGCTGTGCGGGCCGCAGGGTAGGCCAAGAAACGACGGTCAGCACCCTGGTCAGTGATGCTGGAGAGTCATGCCCTGAGGTCGGCTCTTCAGTATTCAAGACCACGTGGTCAGTGGTCATGACCAAGGCCCTGTAATCTGTATCCCCGTGCTCGGTGGCCCTGCGTGCCTCAGACAGTACGCCCCTCCTCCAGCTCTCCCACAAAGAAGACACCGTGCTCGGCTTCCGGGTCCACAGGATGCTGAAGGCCGAGTTCCTGCAGGCTGCCCAGGTCACAGTCTACGACTACTACGAGCCTTGTGAGCAGGGCCTGGGAATGGAGGGGATCCTCAGAGCGTACAAGGCCTGAGAAGGATAGGGTCAGAAAACAAAACAGAAGGGTGAGGCGCGCGGAGCCGAAAAACGAAATGGGGCGTGGCAGAGAGGGTCTTCTTTGGCTCCGTGGGAGGGGTGGCCAGAGGGAAGGAACTTAAGGGGCATGGTGCTGAGGGGCGTGTCCTTCGTTGGTGGTTAAAGGGGCGGGGAGGTGGGGCAGTAGGTTGCCTGGAAGAGGGTGTGGCCGAGCGGAGAAGGGACTGGGCGTGGCCTGTTGGGTCAGGATGGGCAAAAAGCAAGCAGGGTCTTCAAAGAGGGAGGACTTGTTAAGGGCGTGGCTGCGCACCCAGGTGCCCACTAGTGGTAAAGAACCCTCCTGCGACTTCAGGAGACGTTAAGAGACGTGGGTTCGATCCCTGGGTCGAGAAGATTCCCAACCCACTCCAGTATTCTCACCTGGAGAATCCCATGGACAGAGGAGACGTGGGCTACAGCCCAAGGGGTCGCAAAAAGTCGGACACGGCTGAAGCGTGAAGAATGTTAAAATGATAGGCAGGGGCCTTCTGGGGGCGGGGCCAGACCGGCACCCAGCCCTCCAGGACCAGAGGCCCAAGCCAACCCGACTTACTCGCCCCCTCTCGCAGCCCGAAGGTGCACTTCCTTCTACAACCTGCCCACAGAGCACGCTTCCCTGCGGAAGATCTGCGACAAAGACGTGTGCAGATGCGCGGAGGGTGAGGCCATGGAGACGGAGGGCTGGGGTTGCCAGGCTGGGGATTCAAGAGCTTTTTATCACCTCCTGGGTGCCTTCTGGGTTGAGTTTAGACGGCGAGAGGGAGAGAGAGAGAGAAAGACAAAGAGACAGAGGAGGAGAGAGCACACTACAGACCAGAAAGGCCAGACCCGTCCCTCCCCCGGGGGTTGGGCCTGGGGCCGGATGGGGGTCAGAGTGGAGGAGGGCCCCACTCCTAGCGCAGCCAGAGCACCCTCCCCTTCCCCCAACCTTCCAGAGCAGTGCCCATCCCCAAAGAAGGACAGTAACCACCTGAGTCAGGAGGAGCTCCAGACAGCAGCCTGTGAGGCTGGAGTGGACTTTGGTGAGTGTGGGGCTTGGCAGGGGGGGTAGGGGGCAGACACCTGCAGACTGGACAGCAACACGACACACCCTTGGCCCCCTTCCCCAGTGTACAAGGCCAGTCTGGAGTCTGTGGAGACCTCTGACTCCAACCCCTACATCTACTACAACATGAAGCTCCAAGCCATCATCAAGAGTGGTATGTCCAAGGTGGCAGAGGAGATGGTGTGGGAGCCTACACCGGGGGTCCCAAAGTGGGGGCAGGCCAGGCCCATGCAGGTGAACACGCACTGGCTCTCATCTCCTTCAGGCACGGACTCTGCCAAACCCCTCGCCGTAAAGAAATTCGTCACTCACACCACCTGCCAAGACTCCCTGGGGCTGCAGGAACACGAAACATACCTCATAATGGGCCAGATTTCAGACCTGTGGAGAGTCAAGTCTGAGTGCGTGGCTGGGGGGCTCCTGCTACCCTGGGGACTCAGGCCTGGGCCCCTTTCCCTACCCCAGGCCAGTCCTTGGTGTCAAAATTTCTACTGCACCCGTCAACAGGAGTCTTGGGTTTCAGGGCTACCCTGAATGAAGGTGTAGGCTGTGTACTGCACAGCTCCTGGCAACACTGTTCATTAGGGGATGGTGGTTTTCCAACAGAGGGCAGGAAAGAGTCAGAGCAAAGGGAAGCTTTTCTAATCCCCAGTAGTATGGGCTGGGGTGGGGCTGGGGGACAGCGAGACAGCCCTGTGGAGGACATTATAGGTTGTGGTTCTGGGACTCCGTCAAGCAGGGCAGAGGGGCAAATCAGAAAGGTCTCCACACTTCCAAAGCAGCAGGCTCTCCTTACTGTCCTTGCCTCCTCTCACCCACAGATACATCCATGTCCTGGGCAAGGAGACGTTTCTCATGCACTGGCCAGCGAATGGGACAGTGGGCAAGAAGGAATTGCTGGACCAACTGGCAGGGTTTTCAGACTATATGCACACCCATGGCTGCGAGTCCTGAGACCCTAAGGGTTTCTGCTGCTCACAGGAGGGTGTCTCCAAGCACACCTGAACCCCTGGGCTTAACCTCAAATAAAAAGCATAGAATATTGTACCCAAACTCCAGACATGTGTTCCTGACCCGGAGAATTAAGCAGGGACCCCACGGAACCCGCTCTATCATTAACCTGCCTCCTCTTTCTCACTCCTATTCCATTCCAGTCACACTGGCCTTCTTTGTGACTTTCCAACACCCAAGTTGATTCCCACCACAGGGCCTTTGCACAGGGCCCTGTCCCCTCCGTCAGGTACACCCTTCCTCCAGATTTCTTTATGGGTTGAACACTTACCTTATTTGCAATCTGGCAGAGGAAGTTGTTTGCTTTGGTTGTTTAATTTAATTAGTTAATTTATGGCTGTGCTGGGTCTTCATTGCTTCATGCAGGCTTTCTCTAGTTGCAGACAGCAGGGGCTACTCATTGCTGTGGCTTCTCTTGTTGCAGAGCACGGGCTCATGGGCTTCAATAGTTGTGGCGCATGGGCTTAGTTGCTCCGCGGCATTTGGGATCTTCCAGGACTAGGGATTGAACCTGTGTCCCCTGCATTGACAGGCAGATTCTTAACCACTGGGCCACCAGGAAAATCTCTGGACTCTGTTTTAATGTCACTTCCTCAAAGATATGTGCTTTAATAACATATCTAAAATAGACCCCCTCCCTTGAGACTTCCCTAGCGGTCCAGTGGTTAAGAATCTGCCTCCCAATGCAGGAGATGTAAGTTCAATCCCTGGTCAGGGAACTAAGATCCCACACGAGAGAGAGTGAGAGTGTTAGTCGCTAAGCCCTGTCTGACTCTTTGTGACCCCATGGACTGTAGCCAGCCAGGCTCCGTTGTCCATGAAATTCTCCAGGCAAGGATACTGGAGTGGATTGCCATTTCCTCCTCCAGGGGATCTTCCTGACCCAGGGATCGAACTTAGGTCTCCTGCACTTCAGGCAGATTTCTTACCATCTCTGCCAGCAGTGATCCCACATGCTGCAGAGCAACTAAGCCCACAAGTCACAAGAGACCCCTTGTGCCATAACTAAGACCTGATGCGGCCAAAAATAAATAAGTAAATATATTTTAATAAACAAGTAAAATAGGCCTCCTCCCATCACTCTCAATAACACTTAAAATACATAGTATGTGACATTTATTAATTTGATTGTTAGCTAATCAGGTATTTCTCCTGCCCCACAATATCAGCTCCTTGAGACCGCATGCCTGTCTGGTTCATTGTGGAATTCCCAGCTCCAGTAGCAGGGGCTGGTATACAGAAGGTGCTCAGGAAATGACTGTTGAATGAATGAATTTAGCATACACTCTGCACTTGGTCTTGATGGAAGCTTTGACCAGGAATCCTAGGAAACTGGAGAATTGAAAAAAGGGGCAGGGTAGGATGACTGAGTTTCATCAATGTGGCCTGGAATGGGAGTAGGGGACTGGCAAGCCAAGGCAGTAGCCCATGGGGGTCAAGGGACCACCCCCCTCAAGGAGTTCTGGAGGGATTGCAAGTCATGCAGGATGGCTTGAACTCAGTGTCAAGGAGGGGCTGAAAGTGAGGGAGAAAAAGAAAGATGGAGTTTTGAACACCAGGCTAAAGGGTTTGATCATTATGAAGGGCAGTGGGGAGCCATGGAAGGTGTTTGAGCAGGAAGAGGAATTGACCAACTCTGAGGTGGAATGGCCCAGTTGATTGATGGGCAGAAAGTGAGTTGATGGCAAGAAAGCGGAAGAGGAGGCTGGGGGTTGTGGGCCCACTGGATAGCATGGCAGCAGCTACATGAATTGTGTCTAACCTTAACCCAGTTATTCACATCTTTGTGCCTTGGTTTCCTCATCTCTAACCTTATTGCCATCAGAGAGTTACTGTGAGTGTCCAGCGTTCTAAGTATTCAATAAACCTTCATCGGCCTTATTATCAGTGAGCCAGATAAGAGGCCTTGGGGAGGGAGTGACACTGCTGGAATTCACACAGTCAAAGAAAATCAGATATCAGCAACCCCTGCTCAACACCCCCTACCCAGGTGAGACTTCCCTGGTGGTCCAATGGCTAAGACTTCACGCTTCCAGTTCGGAGGACCCAGGTTTGATACCTGGTCAGAGAATTAGATACTGAATGCTGCGACTAAAAACTGGCACAGCCAAATAAGTAATTTTTTTTTAATTTAGTGGGACTTATCCTGGGACCAGGGCAATGAGGAGTTACCACCCCTTCTTGTATTCTTCTTCTTCCTCTTGTTATTTTTAATCATACATGAAGACCTTCTAGCAAAAAAGATTCCCCAAAAGGCAGACATTAAGGGGAAAAATGTGAGGGTCCCTGTTCCCTCCCCAAAGGAACCAGAACTGTCCATGGCTTGCTTGCATACCCTGTGTTCTATTTCCTGCTGTTTGTGGACACTCTGATGACCACAGGCAAAACTATAACTTAAGGTTTTATTTTCCTATGTATATAAAGACCTCCTCTTTCTAAATCAAACATTTCTTAATGTTTAACTTTTTTCTTTTTAAGAACAAACACACAATTCTTGCAATCAGGAAAAAAAAAAAAAGGCAGAGTCTTTGTTTTTTTCAAGGGGGGCTTTCCACAGATTTGAAATTTCAAACTGTGACATAGAAAGAGATGAAGTCATCTGGCCACCCAAGCTCCCAGAGCTGAGTTACCTCACGCACTTTCCTGAAACTTTTCCTGTGAGCTTTCCGGAATGTGGGATCAATGATTAACTGTGAAGGCTTCTGCTGCCAGGAGCAGACACAAAGCTACCAGGCCCAGGGCTGGAGCACAGAACTGTTTTCCCACAGTTGACACCTTTAGGAAAAGCGATAGAAACCAAGGTGCTTGCACGCTCAGTTGCTCAGTTCTGTCCGACTCTTTGCGACCCCATGGACTGTAGCCTGCCAGGCTCCTCTGTCTATGGGATTCTCCAGGCAAGAATACTGGAGTGGGCTGCCATTTCCTCCTCCAGGGGATCTTCCTGACTCAGGGGTCAAACCTGTGCCTCCTGCCTTGGCGGGTGCATTCTTTACCGCTGAACCACCTGGGAAGCCCATAAACCAAGGTGGTATGATCATAAAAATAGCTGCATGGTCCTTGAAGGATTACTATGCTTTGTATCCTCTAAATCAACACAATCCCATAAGAATATAATGAAAGTCACATGTAATTTTTTGTAAAATATTAAAAAATTTTTTGGCTGCACTGGGTCTTCATTGCTGTTCACAGGCTTTCTCTAGTTGTGGCGAGAGGGGGCTACTCTTTGTTGCATTGCCCAGGCTTCTTATTGAGGTGGCTTCTCTTATCGCGGAGTAGGGGCTCTAGGCTGTGGGCTTCTGTAGTTGTGGCACACAGGCTTAGCTGCCCCTCCGCATGTGGAGTCTTCCCTGAGCAGGAATCGAATCTGTGTCCCCTGCATTGGCAGGCGGATTCTTAACCACTGGACCACCAGAGGAGCCCCCATACATATAATTTTAAATATTCTAGTCATCGTATTAAAAAGACAAAACTAGTGAAATTAATTATAACAATTTTATTTAGCCCAATATATCTAAAATATTATCATGTCAAAATGTAATCAGTACAAAAAGTTAAAAATGTGTTATTTCACATAAATCTTCAAAATCCAACGTGCAATTTGACACTGACAACACGTCTGAATAAGGAGCTACCATATTTCGAGGGCTCAAATGCTACATGTGACCAGTTGCTACCCTATCAGACAGCCCAGTTCTTAATGGTTTATCTATATTAACTCACAGAATCTTTACAAGAACTCTATTCCCATTTTATAGATGTGGAAATTTAGGCTCCGAAATTTAATAGAAGAAACTGCTCAGAGAGCTAGCAATGGACTCAAACCCAGATTGTCTGGTTCCAAGGTGTACCCCATTGGCCTCTATGCTGCTGCTTCTGCTGCTAAGTCGCTTCAGTCGTGTCCGACTCTGTGTGACCCCATAGACGACAGCCCACCAGGCTCCCCCGTCCCTGGGATTCTCCTGGCAAACACACTGGAGTGGGTTGCCATTTCCTTCTCCAATGCATGAAAGTGAAAAGTGAAAGTGAAGTCACTTAGTCATGTCCGACTCTTCACGACCCCATGGACTGCAGCCCACCAGGCTCCTCCGTCCATGGGATTTTCCTCAATTCCATCTGGAAGGAGCGATGCACTCAGCTGTCCTGGGTTCGAGTCCTGACTGTGCCACTTACAACCCAGATCACTGCATGATTTGCTTAATTCCTCTGAAATTTCATATTCTTCATCTGAAAAAGGGCCAGTAGTACCTAAACCAGAAGGCTGAGGGATCACTTGCTAGTCTAAAGCCTGGAGGACACTGCACAGAGAGCCGGCACCCTGCTGACCCCTGGGTACACTCGGGCTCTTTCTACCACTGCGATTTCTCCATTCACTGAATTCATTTGGGCTGCCCAGCTTTGCACATAACACATTCTTGAAAATGTATTTGAAGCCGATTTTGCACAACTCGAACAATAGATTGCTGTGCTGTCAAGGGCACTCCATTTACAAAGGACTACACAAATTATGAAATTCCAAATTACTTCTCACCTCTTAGGTGTCATTGTCAAAGACAGATTCCCAGGGTCTCGTACATGTTATTTTAAAAAATAATTGGATTTGTCTTATTGTGTATTTTCTTGATTCTCATTACAAAAGTGATGGATACTTATTGCAAATAAAAAAAAATTTTGATACTTCGAGAAATATGTCATATTGAGAGTAAAGGTGGTGTGGGGACCCACATGCAGAAATGCACAGGGATGGGGTGTGTGAGCCAAGGGAGTGTCAGCAAGGCCCCAGCTGTCAAAGCATCAGAGTACAGAGGTTGAAAGAGACAATTAAAATAACACACAATATTCTGAAATTTCACACATACATACACACACACACATAATGAACTATGTGGATGAAATTTTTTTCTGAGCCATAAATAATAAAAAACAAATACTGATCAATCATGCTAGAGAAAAAATAAATTATCTTTGTAGTCAATCTGAAGAAAATATTATAAATCATTGTCATATGAAGAGTCGGTTAAAGAGTTTGTTGTTATTTAGCCACTAAGTCATGACTGATTCTTTGTGACCCCATGGACTATAGCCTGCCAGGCTCCTCTGTCCATGAGACTTCCCAGGTAAGAATACTGGAGTGGGTAGCCAGTTCATTCTCCAGGGGATCTTCCTGGCCCAGGGATCAAACCTGAGTTCCCTGAATTGCAGGCAGATTCTTTACCACTATACCATCTGGGAAGCCCTGGTTAAACAGTATATAGCCATAAAATGTAGGGGGACGTTTGGAGAGGCATGCTTGACAGTTAATTAATAAAAACACTTTGTTATTAAAAAAAATAACACACCATGCTTTAGTAGGTGTTGCAGAGTTGCTCTCTCCAACGATTTTACCAAGGGACACCCTTTCCAACCAACAATATGGAGATTTCCCATACCCAGCATCTCCAGTTCTAGGCATTCCCAAATTTCTTCATTTGGTTAAACTGAGGGAGGGACTTAGCCAGTGGTCCAATAGTTAAGATTCTCTGTTTCCACTGCAGGGGGCACAGGTTCAACCCCTGGTCAGGGAACTAAGATGCTGCGTGCTGCTCATCCTGATCTAATTAATTAAGCTGAGGGAGAAATTGACTAGGTTTTGAAAAGCACACATATCCTCCAATCATGTCCATTTCCTCCACAACTAAATGTACTTTCACTCAGCATGTGCCTCTGAAGGTCAAATTGAAGGTCAAGATTTGGGTATGAGTTTCCCCTCGGTTCACCCTCCACCCTGCTCACTAAAGCCCAGCAAAGGTGGCCTATAGATTCCTGCAATATACCCAGCCCCCTCCCACCTCAGGACCTTTGCACATGCTGCTCTCTCTACCTGCACCTCGTCACCTTGTTGTTATTCAGTTGCTCAGTCGTGTCTGACTCCTTGTGACCCCATGGACTGCAGCACCCCAGGCCTCCCTGTCCTTCACCATCTCCCACAGTTTGCCCAAACTGATGTCCATTGAGTCAGTGATGCCATCCAACCATCTCATCCCCTGTTGCCCCCTTCTCCTCCTGCCTTCAATCTTTCCCAACATCAGGGCCTTTTCCAGTGAATTGGCTTTTCACATCAGGTGGCCAAAGTATTGAAGCTTCAGCTTCAGCATCAGTCCTTCCAATGAGTACTCAGGGTTGATTTCCTTTAGGATTGACTGGTTTGATCTCCTTGCTGCCCAAGGGACTCTCAAGAGTCTTCTCTAGCACCACAGTTCGAAAGCATCAATTTTTCAGCACTCAGCTTTCTTTACTGTCCAACTCTCACATCCATACCTGACTACTGGAAAAGCCATAGCTTTGACTAGACAGACTTTTGTCAGCAAAGTGGTATCTCTGCTTTTTAATATACTGTCTAGCTTTCTCACAGCTTTTCTTCCAAAGAGCAAGTGTCTTTTAATTTCACGGCTGCTGTCACCATCTTCAGTGATTTTGGAGCCCAAGAAGTAAAGTTTGTCACTGTTTCCATGTTTTCCCTAGGTAGTTCCTATTCCCTATTTATCCTTTGGAGAGACCCCCCCCCCACCCCCAGGAGGTTCTTGTTTTCCCTTTTGTGATAATATTACCCCCTTTATATGATTTCTATCTGGATCAAATGAGATACATAATTCAAAACACTTGACACAGTGTTTCAGAAAGTGTTCACATCATGGGACAACAAAGCTATCTTTATCTGTCCAGACAGACCAAGATGGTTACAGAGCTCAAACTAAACTTTGAGGTAGGCAGCGCCTCCATGTGATCGCTGGGAATCTTTGTTTTTCTGTTCATCATGTTTAGTCGCTAAGTCATGTCAGAGACTTTTGCGACCCCATGGACAGTGGCCCGCCAGGCTCCTCTGTCCATGGGATTTCCCGTGCCATTTCCTTCTCCAGGGCATCTTCCCAGCTCAGGGATCAAACTGAGTCTTCTGTACTGGCAGGCGGAAATTGACAAGCCACCAGGGAAGCCCTCTGTTCATCCATAAATGCCCAAATTCAGTACTCACAGGCTGTATCTCTGTCCCTCCAGACTGCTCTCGCCCTCGCCTCCTGCTCTGTGCCCTGACAGGCTGACTGCCTGACCGGCTCCCTTTCCTTCCTTACCTTCTGGCGCTGGAAGCGAGAGACTCCAGTAGGAGATGGGGAGGGAGGAGGGGAGAGAGGACAGGGTCTTTATCCTTCTTCCTAAACACAGGCTGGATCTGGCAACTCAATTTTATCACACAGGATGTGGCGGCTGAAGTGATGCTCTGGGACTTTGAAGGCTAGGTCATGAAATGATACAACTTCCACCTGGCTTTCCTTCTCTTGGGTTGCCTGCCCTGGCGAGGCCAGCTGCCAGGTTGGGCGTATCAAACTCAAGTCAACCTAGGTAGTGAGGAACTGAGGCATCCCGCCAACAACCAGCACTCACCTGCCAGTCACATGTGAGTGAGCCTCCTCGGAAGCAAGAGCCTTCAACCCCAAACCTTCAGAGGAACGCAGCCCCAGTCAACATGTCGACTACAACCTTATGGAGACTCTGAGCCAGAAAGCCTACTAAAGCCGTCCCTGGATTCCTGACCCACAAAAACTGTGTGAGCTAATAAGTGTTTCTTGTTTTAAGTCACTACGTGTGTGCGTGCTAAGTCACTTCAGTCATGTCCAACTCTGTCACCCCATGTCAGTCCATGTCACCCCAGGTCACCCCATGTCAGTCCATGAGGATTCTCCAGGCAGGAATACTGGAGTGGGTTGCCATGCCCTCTTCCAAGGGATCTTCCTAACCCAGGGATTGAACTCACATCTCCTGCATTGGCAGGTGGGTTCTTTACCACTAGCGCCACCTGGGAAGCCCTTAAGCCATTACATTTGGGAAGATAATTTGTTGCACAGCAACAGAGAACTACACCTGGTAAGAAGAGTCCCGAGTTCCCATTCTTCCTGGAACCCTCTTCCTCTACATCCTTCAGGTCTCCACTCAGATGTTACTTCTCATCTTCCCTAAGCTCTCTTTATCCATCCCCCTGTGGCGGTTTATTTTTCATCCTGGCGTGTATTATCTCCTGAAAGCAGTAAGAGTGTTAGTCACTCAGTTGTGTCCGACTACAACTCCATGGAGTGTAGCCCACCGGGCTCCTCTGTCCATGGGATTCTCCAGGCCAGAATACTGGAGTGGGTAGCCATTCCCTTCTCCAGGGGATCTTCCTGACCCAGGGATCGAACCCAGGTCTCCCGCATTGCAGGCAGATTCTGTACTGTCTGAGCCACCAGGGAAGCTGCCTACCCATCACATATTTGTTTCTTCTATCTCCCCACTAGAATGCTAGCTCTATAGGGCAGGGATCTTTGTTTTCTGTGATGCTGTGTCCATGGTGCATGGAGCAGTGCCTGGCACAGAGCAAGCTCTCACTATGGTGATCATTAGGATGAGAAGCTAACAGACGTGAGTTGTGTTGGGGCTTGATCAGATTCCCACCTGTTTCCTGCCTGTTCTGTGCTCACCATGACCAGGGATAGAACATAGCTGTGACCTCCCCCTCCACTGGGTAAGTAGTAGTTGGGAACTATAATGAGAGAGCCCCTCCATGCCTCCCTGCTTCCCTGGGATAAAATCCCAGGTCCTCTCAGCAGTCTTCAACCTTTTCTGCACCAGAGACCATTTTCCTGGAAGACAACTTTTCCACAGACGGAGTGGGGGGTGTGGGGATGGTTTCGGGATGATTCAAGTGCATAACATTTAGTGTGCAATCTATTTCGATTATTATTGTATCAGCTCCACCTCAAATCATCAGGCATCAGATCCCAGAGGTTAGGAACCACTGCTCTGTGATGCCTGCTGCTGCTAAGTCGCTTCAGTTGTGTCCCACTCTGTGCGACCCCATAGACGGTAGCCTACCAGGCTCCCCCGTCCCTGGGATTCTCCTGGCAAACACACTGGAGTGGGTTGCCATTTCCTTCTCCAATGCATGAAAGTGAAAAGTGAAAGTGAAGTCGCTCAGTCGCGTCCAACTCTTAGCGACCCCATGGACTGCAGCCTACCAGGCTCCTCCGTCCATGGGATTTTCCAGGAAGACTACTGGAGTGGGTTGCCATTGCCTTCTCCACCTGCGATGCCTACAGTCCCCCATTCCTACCTGAAACCCCACCACTCAGCCACAAAGAACCATGAACTGTTTACATCCGCTAATAGAGTAGGCTCCAGGGAGGAGTGCCTAGACCCCACAAACAGAACTTTGGAGTTCGAGTAGAAAACATTAGAACATTTATATTTTTAATCATTGGGGATCTTCCCCACCCTGGAATTGAACCCCCATCTCTGGAGTCTCCTGCACTGGCAGGCGGATTCTTTCCTACTAGTGCCACCTGGGAAGCCCAAGGAATATCATTATGTAATAAATACATTATTATAAAATGATCTACAGAATCTGATCTTTCTCTTGTAGCTCAGTTGGGAAAGAATCTGCCTGCAGTGCAGGAGACCTGGGTTCGATTCCTGGTTCGGGAAGATCCCATGGAGAAGGAAATGGCAACCCACTCCAGTATTCTTGCCTGGAAAATCTCATGGACAGAGGAGCCTGGCAGTCCATGGGGTCACAAGAATCAGACACGACTTAGCGACTAAACCACCACCACAGAATCTGAGTATAACTGTATTTGTATATAATTCATAAGCAAACACTCTTTGGGGAATTGAGCTTCCACATTTTTACTGATGGAGGTTAAACAATTTGAGGGGTGTCATTTATCCTAACACAATTTTGCCACCCCCAGAGAACATTTGGCAACGTCTGGAGACATTTTCAGTTACCACGACTGGGGCAAGGGTGCCACAGGCACCTAGTGGGTTGAAGCCAGGGATGCTGCTAAATATCCTACAATGCACAGGGCAGGCCCCCAGAATCACCCAGCCCTAAGCGCCAATAGTGTTGAGGTTGAGAAGCCCTGGCTTAAAGCGCTAGTCACTTTTTTCTGGGGTCTTTGCACCCAAAGCTGTTCCATCCCACACTCCTATCTTCTGACTGCTTGAGACCTCGCTCTTCCGGACTCCTCCAAGAAGCCATTTTTTTCTTTTTTTTAAAGAAACCATTTCTGATGCCGCCAGGCAGGGCTCCTCCAGCCCCCTCGCCCACCCCCCAGGCTGGGTTAAAATCGTCCTGATCCCCCGGGGTTCTCAATCTTCCGTTTTTCAGCGCAAATTCCCTGGAACCCCTAGACAGACCGATTCTGCAAGACTGCGAGGGACCAGGAATCCGTATTTTTAACGAGCACCTTCTCCCCACCACAACTGCCTGCTTCCTAATATCTTGCACATAGTAGGTGGCCCAGTGACTAGTTGAATGTCTACAGCGTGCCAGGCGCTACTAAATACTCGACCTGGGGATCTCGAATCCTGGCACGTGCGCGCGCGCGCGCGCACAGGCATGAGCGCGCGCGAGCACACACACCCGCCCCCAGGATGTAGCCACTATCATCATCCCCATTTTACAGAGAAGTAAACTGAGGTTCAGAGAGGAGACATAGCCGGGTAAGACACTCAAAGCGAGTCAGGGGTCTAGATCCTCATTAGCGCCTGATTCCCGGGGGAGGGAGGGGACCGAGCGATGAACTGGGGAGCGCGAACAGGCGGGGGCACCGAGACTCGCCGCGGCCTTCAGATGCGGCCCCGCCCCCACGAGGGACGTGAAGACGCGGACCCCGCGCAGCGTGGGGACATGTGACCGACTGCAGAGGCCGCGCCGCTTCCCCCGCTCGAGTTCTGCGCGCTCCGCCGCAGGGTGCAGATCCGGGGCGCCCGCCTGGGTTTGGGGCGCAAGAGCAGAGGCGGAGCCAGGGCGGAGCCAGCGCTCCCCGTCCACCCCCCCGTTCCCAAACGAAAGCGAAACGGAGCGCAGGAAAGGAAGGGCGGAGCCGGCCTGGAGGCCCCGCCCCCTGCCCTGCGCGGCCGGACCGACGGGCGCGCCCAGGTAGGGGGCCGCTGAGCGCGCAGTGCGGACCCTCGCGGGGACCTACGCCGCCACCATGTCTCAAGAAGGTGTGGAGGTAGGAGATGGCTACAACTGGGCCGGTGGCCCGCGAGAGATGCTGAGGAGGAGCTAGGGGCACGGAGCGGGCTTCGCAGTTGCTGGGGACTCCATCCAAGCCCAGACCTTCCCCCCAAGGCTGGCTCTCGTCTCCCTCGGAAAGGAGAGAGACCGCCACATGCCCCGGAGCAAAATGCGGCCTCCTCGAGGAAAAGCGGGGGCTGCTGGGTCAAGGGTCAGAGGCCAGGGGTCATCTGGCCGGCCTCTTCCCTTAGCCTAGGACGCTCGCCCTAGTCCGCTCCCTCCCCCAGTGCCCTGTGGGGACTTTGGCTTTTTCCAGGAAATGCAGTAGAGGGATGGAGTGGGGGGGGGGGGGGTGCGGGTGCGGAGGCCAAAACCCAGGGTCAAGTTTAGGCCGTGAAAAAAGGAAGCCTAGGGATGGAGGAAGGGCAATTGCGCTTCTCCTTCCCCCACCGGTCCCCACCCCAGCTGGAGAAAAGCGTCCGGCGCCTCCGGGAGAAGTTTCATGGAAAGGTATCCTCCAAGAAGGCAGGGACTCTGATGAGGAAATTTGGCAGCGACCACACTGGAGTGGGGCGCTCCATCGTGTATGGTGAGCAGGTGGGGGTCCTGCCTGGTGAGAGTAAGCTGGGGAGCAGGGAGGGGGTGTGGTCTGTGCTGGGGGCTGGAAGAGGCGATGAGATCATCTCTTTGGGGGGCGGTCTGGATCGGGGTTCTGGGGGCCCTGAAATTCCCACAAAACCTTTCAAGGGGCCTTCACTTACACTTACTCTCCCCACTAGGGGTAAAGCAGAAGGATGGACAGGAACTGAGTAATGATCTGGATACCCAGGTAAACTGTCCCCCTCCCCTCAAAACACGTGGTAAGGGGAGGAAGAATGGAAGGGTCAGGCAGAGCTCCTTCTGTGCACTGTCCATCCACAACTCATGGTCTAGCCTTATTCACTTACTCAACTCTCACTCATGGATCTGACCAAGGAGCCTGCAAACCGTAGGTGCTCATTACATCCTGATTGTATGAAATGGAGGAGAGATACAAGAAACTAGGCAGTGAAAAGAATCCGATTATCATCATTACAGAGGAGCCAAAGAGGTCAGGGAAGGCTTCCTGGAGGAGGTGGTACCACATTCTTCAAGCCTAGGGAGGAGTGATCCCTGGGAAGGGGAGGGGTTGGAGATCTTCCTGGAAGGGAGGGTGACCTGAGCAGAGGAACTTGCAGACAGGCTGGGACGAGTAGGAGATGGGGGAGAAAAGAGGGGCAGGGAAGCCCATGTGAATGAATGACTAAAACAATGAATGAATGAAAGCCTTTGTATGGCCACTTTGCCCCTTAGATGGCCTTGGTAGCTGGTGCACTGGTTTGCCTGTCTGAAAGGGCCCAGCACAGAGTTTTTAAAGAGTATAATAAAGTGTTTTATACTTGTAACATTTATATATTTACAGTTATACATGTAATGAGTATAATAAAACTAGCAAAGAGTATCATTGATTGAGCACTTTCCCTGCAGCAGGACTCCAGGAATTCTACCTGT
The DNA here is from genome assembly GCF_055505025.1 of Bos grunniens. Taxonomy (NCBI): domain Eukaryota; kingdom Metazoa; phylum Chordata; class Mammalia; order Artiodactyla; family Bovidae; genus Bos; species Bos grunniens. The sequence continues at coordinate 14,756,534 of NC_141171.1, forward strand.
TGACTTATTGCCACAGGTCCTGTAAGACAAGTCCTATTATTTATCATATCCACTTGACAGATGAGGAAGCTGAGATACAGGGTGATGAAGTCACTCACCAGGTTCATGCTGAATGCAGGTGGTGACTGGGATTTGAACCCAGGTCACCTAGAGTCAGAACCTGGACTCCTAGATGTCCTTCATTAGGGAGAGTGGCTTGGCCACAACCCCATAGCTGGAAGTGATGAGGCCAGGATGCCAACCCGTGGCTCTCTAAATCTAGAACTCAAGCACTTAGCCTAAAGCAGCGTAGCCTCAATGAGGTGACCTGTCACAATGCCAGCAAGTGTGTGGCATTTGCCAGCATGAAGGGAGCACAGGCCCCAGGCCTGTTGCCCCACACTCACTCAGGGTAATCTCAGGCAAGCCCTCTCAGGGCTCTGGGCCTCAGTTTCCCCATCTGAACAAGGGGGATCACAGGCGTCCCCACCCCTCAGGGTTGCTATGAGGACAACTGAGGTCACACACCCTTGCCCTCAGGAAGTGGAAGCTGCTCAGTTAACTCCTCTTGAGCTGGGGCCACCTTACTCATATGGGGCCAGAACCCTGCCTCCCCATCCAGAAGCCCTGCCCCCAGAAAAGAAGCATGAGCCACCTCCCCAGTTTCTACCCCTGGTGTTTCCACCCAGGACCCCCCAGAGGACATGAAGCAGGACCGGGACATCCAGGTGAGTCCAGGGTGTGGGACGGGGAGGTGGAGCGGTGAGCACACCCCTGGAGGTGTCCATACGTGAGGAGGAGGGACACTTCAGGGGCTGGAAGAGGACTGACCACCCTCTTGGCCCTGCCCACCCCATTCTGCAGGCGGTGGCGACATCCCTCCTGCCACTGACAGAAGACAACCTACGCATGTTCCAGCGTGCCCAGGAAGACCTCATCCCTGCTGTGGACCGGCAGTTTGCCTGCTCCTCCTGTGACCATGTCTGGTGGCGCCGCGTGCCCCAGCGCAAAGAGGTGATAACCCAACCCCTGACCTTGGTTCTGTCCCGGCTCTGCTCCCAACCCCCATTCTGTGTCCAAACCAACTGACCTAAGAACATCAGCCTCTGAGAACCCAACTCCAGACACCTGCAGCCTCAGAGATCAACCCCAATCTCAGCCCCAACTCTGACCCACTGAGCTGGACTTTCAACTTAACATTCAACTGGAGAAACTCAACTTACCCCTGAACTCTGACTACGGAGTTTGACCGCTACCACAGAAATAAAACCTGAACCCCAAATCTGGCTTCTGAAACCCCTGACCAGTGGTGTGCTTCTGGTAAACGCCTAACAACCAGCCCTTGTAGGAAGTGCCCCCAGATTTCGCCAATTTTGATGTGTTCGCCAATTTCTATGTGTTCGCCAATTTCGATGTGTTCGCCAATTTCGATGGTGTAAATCCCAACGTGACCACCATCAGGCTATCGGTGCCCATCTGCTCCGCTCTTCTGTACCCCCAGGTGTCCAGATGCAGGAAATGCCGGAAGCGCTATGATCCCGTGCCCAGTGACAAGATGTGGGGCGTGGCTGAATTCCACTGCCCGAAATGTCGACACAACTTCCGGTGAGGGCACAACTTCCCGAGAGGGAGCTGACCCCACCCCCTCGCCCTCGCCCTCGGCCCCAGCCCAGCCCCGCCCCTCCCTGCCCTGGCCCCATCCTGGCCCAGCTGGCCTTTGGACCCTCACGGCCCTGCCCGCCCCCAGGGGCTGGGCACAGATGGGGTCCCGGTCCCCCTGCTACGGGTGCGGCTTCCCTGTGTATCCGACCCGGATCCTCCCTCCGCGCTGGGATCGCGACCCGGATCGCCGCAGCACCCACACCCACTCCTGCTCCGCTGAGGACTGCTACAATCGGAGAGGTGAGTGCCTGGCGCGTCCGCATGGCCTCCCCCTATTCCGGGCAGTCTATGTGGCCTGGACTGCTGGGACTTCCACCTCTGGGGCTTTAAGTACCAAGGTGTCTGCCTGCTTCTTCCACCTAACTCCTAAGGTCCTAGTTCTGGAGGCCATTTCATCTCTTACCACATCAGCCCCTCCTTCCACATCTTCCACCGTCCTCCACCTCCTTGCCTCCAGGTCTCTCCTGGAGGGGGATCCCTCCTCACACTCACCTCCCATGGCATCAGCCACCCTCCGTGTTTTCACCCATAAGGCTTTGTGGTTTCACCCTGATGGCCCACATCCCAGTGTCCTGTGGACTCAGCCCTTGCAGTCTCTCTGTGTTCTTGGCTCGTTTTGTCCTCTGTAGTCTCAGGTGATGCCCATGACCCTGGGTCTCCTGTGGCTTTAACGTCTATGACTTCCACCGCTGCCCTAGAGCCTGTGGCCTCAGCCCCTCCCCTCCCCCAAAGCACCCTGTGGCCTCCAGCCCAGGAGGGGCTCAGAACCTCTCCCTCCCCAGAGCCCCATGTGCCTGGGACGTCCTGTGCGCACCCCAAGAGCCGAAAGCAGAACCACCTGCCCAAAGTCCTGCACCCCAGCAACCTCCACATCAGCAGTGGCTCCACTGTGGCCACCTGCCTGAGCCAGGGAGGACTCCTGGAAGACCTGGACAACCTCATTCTGGAGGACCTGAAGGAGGAGGAGGAGGAAGAGGAGGAGGAGGAGGAGGAGGAGGGCGGGCACAGGGAGTGACCCCTGCCAGATGCAGATGCAAACCAGACACGGTCTGTGGCTATTTTGTGTTGTTATAAAATATGAGCTCAAACTGAGATCTCAATGCCCTTGGGGAGCCATGTGGGTCCAAGATATTGGCAGGGGGATTCCTGGGCACTGTCTGCACAGCCCTGGGGAAGCCCTGCAGATCCACAACGGGAGGAGGTCTGTGGGCGTGGTCTGCATGGAGCCACGAAGGAGGGGTGGCCAGAACAACTTGGGCTCCTGCTGACACACATCCCCTGGGACCTGAGGGACAGATGGACAGAGGGTCACGGCCTCAGGGGCCTGATCAGCATGGCAGCCTTCTTGAGAGAGTAAGCCCCACCACGAAACTCGGCCCAGTAGACCCCATCCTGGTAGCGGCTACGGTAGTGGCCACCACGATGCCACACACCATTGAGGTTGGAGTGGGCACAGGCGTGGTACCACCAGCCTCCCCGCTGGTACAGGGCACAGTTACCTGAGGGGAGAGGGGAAAAAAAAGCCTTATTTTATTCTTCTCACCAGAATAAAAGCCTCTACCAGCACCTCACTAACACAAGGCTTTTGCCAGGCATACTCTGTCCCCCTACTTCAAAGTAATAGCCTTAGTTTCTTCCTTATCCCCTTACCAAAGTACAAGTCATATTTTCCTCCATCCTTTCTGCAAACAAGGAGCTTTACCTCTCATCCCTTTACCAGAAAAAACAACCTCTACTTTCTTTCTACAACAGTTAAAAGTCCTAGCTCTCACAGCTCCCCCTTTCCCCCACCACCTTTCACAAAGGCTGGGGCCTGACTTATTGACTCATTAGAGAATGAACGTAGACTCCCTCACCAGAATAAGAGTCCTGTCCTCCATTCTCTTGTTTGCCCTGATCCCTACCAGAGGAAAGTCTTAGCCCACCCTCTTTCATTTCCTCATTAAGAGTCTTCTATCCTGCCCCGACACACCACCAAAATAAGAGCCCTTTACCAGAATAGGAGTCTCGGTCTCTATCCACGGTGCTGAAAGGCTTGTCATTGTGCCAGGAAAGAGAGTCTCCAGCATCTCCATGGTACTGGCCAAGCCGCAGGCGATAGTGGTCACTCTCAGGCTCCAGGGAAAAACCATCATAGTGGGCACGTGCCCCACGGCCTCCCCAGTCTTCAAGGAGCACCAGTAGCTCGTGGTCCCCACGGCTGGTAAGCTGATGCACAGGTTCAAGGCCCAGCCAGTATTCCCCATCAGGCTGCCCGAAGCCCACCTAGCAGGGCAAGAAAGTCAGAAAGGCAGGAGCTGGTCCCCTTCCCCTGCCCAGCCCTGCCCCACCCACCTGTGCCCACCTTGTAGTGCTGCCAGGTAGTGAAGAAGTTGACCGAGCCATCTTGCCGCCTCTGAATCACAGTCCAGCCTCCTCCCTCCAGCTGTTGCTCGCACCATGCTGACACCACGTGCCGGCCCACTCTTAACTCATACACTCCACTCTGTCCATGGCCTGCCTGGCGGGCCTCTGCACAATCCTGCCATGGGCCTATGGGCACAGGGACATGGGAGAGGCACAAGCTGAACCAGTCAACCCCTTACTTGAGTAAGAGTCTTGATTCTCACTGGTCCCCTCACCAGAATAGAAGTACTGCTTCTCTTATTCCCTCTCCAGGATAAAAGCCCCAATACCCCTTTTCTTACCTAAATTAGACTCTAAGTCACTCTTCTCTCAGTAGAGCAAATGTGGAGCCTGGGATTCTTAAATCCTCCTTCTAGGGTTTCACCAGAAGAGAGGTCCTGAACATGGCTCTCTGAACTTCCTCCAATTCTCACCAAAGTAGCATTCTTAAATCTGCTGCCCTCTCACCAAAATAAGAGTACCTCTCCTAGTTTCACACCATAGTAAGAATTTTGTTCCTTACCAGAGTAAGAGCAGTATCTCCCTGTTCCATCAACAGAATACAAATGCATCATTTCCCCCCAGTCCCCTCACCATAAGACGAATCTCACATTAAGGTCCTGACTCCTATTTCCCTCTATTCATGCTGCACTGGGAATCCCCTGGCTCCTCACACCCCCAACAGCCACGCCCTTGACTTACCTGCTGGCTTAGGAGGAACAGCAGGGTGCCCCAAGGGCAGAGGAGAGGCCAGGGGTCCTGGCTGTCTCAGGGTCTGATCTCTCTGGGGTTCTGCAGCTGAGTTTAACCTCCTGCCAGTGTCGTCAGTGCCACCCACCAAACTTACAGGAACCACAGGTACCAGGGGTGGGGGCAGGACCTGGGGTAACCAAGAAAGTCAGATACGTTAGCCCTGGAGGCTCTGGGCTCCTACATCTCCCAGCACCCAGATGGGAAGGCGATCAAGCAGGAGCATGGCTTGATCCTCCCACGCCTAACTCCAGCAGTCAAGAAGAGACAGAGTTGGACTTCCTGGTGGTCCAGCAGTTGGGACTTTGCTTCTACTGCAAGGGGAAGGTTTCGGTCCCTGGTCGGAGAACTAAGATCCCCCATGCCTCAAGGTGTGGCCAAAAATTTTAACAAGAGACAGAGCTGGGCTTAAACTTGCTCTGGTGCCCATAGCTTAACCAATCTGTGCCTCCAAACTTTTCTGTAAAGCAGGGATAATATGAGGCAATCCAACACTTGAGTATTAACTTACTGAAGCCTCCCAAAGCTGTAAGGTAGCTAATGTCAGAGCAATAATCTCTTATTCAAAACCCAAGGCCAGACATAGTCCAGAATTCTGAATAATACAGCAGGAGTTAGAAACAATAACTGGAGAAGGAAATGGCAACCCACTCCCAATATTCTTGCCTGGGAAACCCCATGGACAGAGGAGCCTGGCAGGCTACAGTCCATGGGGTTGCAGAGAGTCAGACGCGACTTAGACTAAAGGACAACAAGAAACAGTAACACAGGGTCTACATATATTCCCTAGCATCCCCAATGAGGTCTTTGGTCTTCATGCACATATTAATAATATACCTGATTACAGGAATCTGCCTGCAATGCAGGAGAGCTGGGTTCAATTCCTGGGTCAGGAAGAACCCCTGAAGAAGGAAATGACAACCCACTCCAGTATTCTTGCCTGGAGAATCCCATGGACAGAGGAGCCTGGCAGGCTACAGTCCGTGGGGGTCGCAAGAATCGGACACGACTTAGCGACTAAACCACCACCACTATGAGTATTCATATCAGGTAGATAAAGACTTTAAGTAGCTACCAGTAGCGTTTTGACCCAAATGAGTTGTTGGAGGAGAGGCAGGGATCCGGTTTATGGAGCTTTTTTACTTCAGAACTGCAGATAAGAGATCGTGGGGTTTCAAGAGGCCCCACCTTACAATGCCCACAAGAAGTGGCTGCGATTTGGGGAGGGTGATAGTTTCGGAGTTACCTGCTGCTGCCCGCCCGCACTCCCCGGGCACAAGCGCTCCAGGCGGGCGATGAGGCCACTCTGCTGGCTGACTAGCTGTGCCAGCTCGCGGAACTTGACGTCCAGCTGGTGGAAGCGGGCGGCGGCGCGCTGAGCCTCGGCCGAGGCGTTCAGCACGCGATCCCCGAGCAGCGCCAGCGCGGAGGCGGGCTCCGCCCCCGGGCTAGGCGCCGCCCCTGGGCCCGCCTCGTGCTGCAGCTGCGCGCGCAGCTGGCCCAGGCGCGCGCTCAAACCACGGCTCTCCTTGCGCAGCGCACGCACTTCGCCGGCTACGGCGCCGTCGGCAGTTGCCAGCCGCTGAAGTTCGCGCAGCAATTCCTCGTGGCGGCTCACGCGCACGCGCAGCGCCGCCACCTCGCTGGCGTTCACGGCCTCCGGCGTCTGCCGCGCGGCCGCTGGCCCGCTCCAGCACACGGCGCCTGTGAACTTCTGCGGGGGCAGCACGAAGGTGTAGGTGCAGCGCGGGGCGGCCGCGCGCGCCCACCACGCGCCCAACAGGAGCAGCAGCTGCAACGTGAGCAGCCGGGGTGCCGACATGGCGGACCTGCGGGCAGAGAATGAACGGGAAGGAGCGGGGCTGGACCCCCGACTATCAAGTCGGACCAAACCTTGTCCTCTCCCACACGGGAACGCACATGTCTACACCTACGTGTATCAGGGGTCGCACACGCCGGATACATCCCCTTCCCAGCCCCGAGGTTGGAGATGCTGCAGTAGAACCCATCCCTGGCCTCACCACTGAGTTCCAGGCGCCCTACAGGTCATTATGCCTCGTGCATTCACTCTGCAAGGCTTCACTGAGAGCTGACTGTTTACGGGCCTCAGTTCTAGGCGCTTGGGAATACAGTCGGGGGCAGCACACACCAAAAAATCCCTGCCCTGGTGAGCAAGGAACAAAATTAAGTTAGAATTCATAGAGTATTAGACTGCCCTAGTTTGTATTAAAGATAACAGGAAAAGACAGAGGGGAATACCCTGGCCGTCAGTGGTTTAACTGCGCTTTCGCTGCTCGGGACTTGGATTCCGTCCCTGGTTGGTCCAGGAGCTAAGATCCCACAAGAGGCAAAAAAAAAAAAAAGACACCAGTAAAAAGACTGAGATTTGAGAGGAGGGAAGACCTGGAGGACGTGACATTTTTATAGAAAAACCTGAGGGAGGAAACCATGGGGGTTTCTAGGGGAGAAGAGGTCCCTGGCTGGGGGAACTGAAACTTGAGGGTGGATCATGCCTGATGTATTAAAGGACCTGGAGGAGGTGGAAGCAGAAGCCATGGGGAAACGGGGGGAGAGGGGATGAGGGAAAAGTCCCCCTAACTCAGTCTAGTAGTGGACACCACATTTCCCATATACCCAGCTCAAAACCCCAGGGTTGTCCGCATCTCTTTCTCAATGGCAGATGGAACTCATCAGCCAGGCATGTCAGCTCTGGTGTTTAGACCCTGAATTCCTCCACATCCCCCCCGGCCACAAACTAACCCCATCCCATGATCCAAGCTCAAGACACCATCTGGCTTTCCTTACAGCAGCTACCTCCCAGGTCTCCAGGCTTCTGTCCTCAGGTTCTGCTCTGTTTTTCCAACAGCAGCCAGAGAATGCCTGTGAACACCCAAGTCAGGTCATGTCCCCTCACTTAAAGGAAAAACTCAAGTCCTCCTGCAGCGCAGAAAGTTCTATAAGCTCTGCCCAGTCCCCTCCCTTCCTCACCTCCTCCTGTTCACCCCACTCACTCTGCTCCAGCCACCCTGGCTTCCTGACTATTCCTCAAACACACAAGGCATCCTTCAGCCTTAAGGCATTTGCACTTGCTGTTTTCTCAGCCTGGAATATGCGTCCCTGAATTTATCATGCCTCCCTCTCCTTATTCAGGTCTCAGCTGTCTCCTTAAAAGCCCTCCTTGACTTATCCCATTTAGAGTCGCCCCTCCTGGGCACACCCTATACGGACTTTTTCTTTCTTTTTTTCTTTTCTTTTTCTTTTTTTAATATTTATTTATTTGGCTGCACTGGTCTTACTTGCGGCATGTGGGATCTAGTTTCCTGACCAGGGATTTAACCCAGGCCCCCTGCATTGAGGGCGTAGAACCTCAGCCAGTGACCACCTGGGAAGTCCCCATGGTCTTTGTCATTTTAGCATTTGTCATTCTGCATTTGCCTCATTGATTTGCCACTGTTTGCGCTCTGAATTCCTCCACCAAAATAGCAGCTCCCAGAGGCTGAGTCTGGGTTTTGTTCACTGCTCTGTCCCCAGCTCCTAAAACAGTGCTTGGTGCCACACAGGCCCCGCAACACCCACATGCTTCCCCCCCAGGTGTTCCCTGACTCCCACAGGTGAGCTCATATATGTGTCTTCACTCAAGGATGTATAGTTGTGGCCACTAACCCTCTGCCCTGCAGGATCCACACCCAGGCCTGCACTGTCTTCATTCCTGGGGTTCACACACTTGCAGCCTCTCAGATGGGGAAACACGTTCCTCCCATGTACATTTGCCCACATTCAGAAAATGGTCCACATGTCAGCCCTGTCTGCACCAACATCCACTTTGTCCAAACCCGCACATCCTGGTAGCCACACAAGCATGTGTCCTGTGGGCTTCATCGTCACGCACATTACCTCGTTCACACATTCAACAAGCATTCCTTGAGCACCTATTGTGTGCCAGGAGATGGGGACACAGCTGTGACCAACACAAACAAAACCCCTGCCCTCACAGAGCCGACTGGGAAAAAAACAGTAGGTAGGTCTTAGAGTGATAAGACTTAGGAGAAAAAATATGGAAGGACGTGAGAGACCTAGGCTGGGGGGCACTTTAAATAAAGGAGTCAGAATTCGCTTTCACTGCCAGGGGTCTGGGTTCTATCCCTGGTCAGGGAACTAAGATCCCATAAGCCATGTGGCGAGGCCAAAAAAAATGAATAAATAAGTAGAGGAGTCAGAGCTCACTGAGAAAATGACACTTGAGTGAAGACCTGAAGGAAGAAAGATAAAGGGAAAATCATTCAGGCAGAGGGAACAGCAATGCAAAGGCCCTGAGGTGGAACCTAACTTGATATGCCCAGCGAATAACAGGGAGGCCTGTGAGGCTGGAACAGAATGAGAGAGGGGGAGAGCAGGAGGCAGAGAGGACAAGGAGGTGATGGAGGCACAGTGTGCAGGGACCAGAGGAGGATCTTGAGTTTTACTCCAAGTCCTGTGGGAGCAGTGGAGGGTTCTGAGTTGCAGAAAGGCATACTCACAACGGTACTCAAACACCAAGCACTAGCTCCCCAGGGCAGAGCAGGGTCCTCTCCTTGCCCCCAACCCTGGAAGACATCAGGCCCTACATAATAGGGATGGACCAAACCCCTTGGAGGCTTTCCCAGGTGGCACAGTGGTAAAGAATCTGACTGCCAATGCAGGAGACATGGCAGACGCGGGTTCAATCCCGGGTCTGCAAGATCCCCTGGAGTAGGAAATGGCAACCCATGCCACTATTTTTGCCTGGGAAATCCCATGGCCAGAGGAGCCTGATGGGCTACAGTCCATGAGATCGCAAAGAGTTGGACACAACTGGACATGCATACACACAAACCCCTTGGCACTAGAGTGTGTGTAACATCTGCTGCCTTTTGGGATCTCAGCCTGTGGTAAAGAGGAGGCCTGGGGAGCCCCCCAGCCAAACCGAGGCCCAGGTTTCCCAACAGACAGATTCAGCCTCCACCTACCCTCTCACCCTCCCACGCTCTCACCTCTCACGACCAAGACCCTGAGTTCCACAAGGCCCACAGCAGACACAAGGAGTCCGAGAAGGAGCCGAGGGTCCAGCAGGGCCTCTGAACTGGAGAAGGGGAGAGGCTAGTGGGAGAGCAAGGAGGAAGGAGGCGTGGTAACCACCCCCAGCCACCCAGAGCCTCGAACTGGAGCTGTGAAATGCTAAGCCGGGGAGTTCCAACTGTAAATATTTAGCATTTCCCACGTGAGAACAGAGGCAGAATTGCCAGACCCTCCTGCTCAGGCCACCAGAGCCTGATAACACAGTTCAGTGCCCTGAACGTTCCCCCAACAGCGGAGCACAGAGCGTGGGAGGCTGCAGGCCCAGGAGGCTGGGGCGGATCCCAGCCTTAGACACAGACACGCAGACATACATCACAGAGAACCACAAGGGCAAATACCAGCAGCACCTGCTGCGTGGCGGGGGTGACTCTAAACTCAACATTTTGTATCTCATTTAATCCTGGCCACCTGAGCTGGTCTCCATAAGCAGCCACATTTTACAGCAGAGAACTGAGCCTCAGGGAGGGTGAGCAACTGGCCTGTGGGTCACAGCCAAAGGAAAAAGCAGCAGTGGGATTCAGCCCAGGTAACATGGCTCCAGAACTCACACACATAACCACGACAGTCACACACTCCTGTGTAACACTGCAGCACAAAGACACATACAGATGCCCCAATAAGACATGTAAACCATTGCACAAAGCAGCAAAGATAGATGGAATCTATGTGTATGTGTGTGTGTCCATGGATTTGCCTGGCACACCCAATTATAAAGACACAACTGGAGGGAATTCCCTGGTTGCCCAATGGTTAGGATTCTGCTCTTTCACTGCCGGGGGCCAGGTTCCATCCCTGATCAGGGAACTAGGATCCCACAAGCCTTGTGGTGTGGCAAAAAAAGAAAAAAAGACAGCTGGAAACACAGCACAGATTTGGGCAGTGACTTTTCAAAGCGTGGTCACATACACATATACATCACAACAAAAGAAAATATCCTGTGGGCTGAGTGTGTGTATCTGCACGTCAGGCACATACACACTCAAGTATACTCAGTCACACACCGGCAAGGGCAGAGACACAAACCAACTGGAAAGCGCAGAGACAAGCCCCTGATACCCGCCTGCCACCCAGTGCAAGTTTCCATTTATCTCCCACACACTCTCATATCCTCACACAGGTCAAGTCCTGCAAGGACGAAAACAGGCAGCAGTAACCACACACTCATCTCTCAGAAGTACAAAGCGACTCACGTAGAGCCCCCACCGGCCTAGGGTCTCCTTGTAAGAAGGCCTCCCCGACCAGCAGACACTCTCTCCCGGTTGCTACTGTCCTGAGCTCGTAACCCGAGTGGCCTCCCGGGCTGAAGGAGGAAATGGTCGTCCCAGATCTGAGAGACGCTGCCAGGCTGGGCTCTGGGCCTGGGCTGGGGCCCCTCCGCCCCCCACTGGTAGTCTCCTCCGGCTCCCCCTTTTGGCCGCAGAGAAAGAAACCTCAGAAGTCACGGAGACGGGCTAGTGGAATGGAGTGTCCAGGAGACAGAAGAGAGACGTAGGGAAGGTGGGGAGAAAGGTGGGTGATAGAGAGAGAGATGAGAAGAGAGAAATGGGAAAAGCGGCAGAGGAGAAAGACGGAAACTTATAGATGATGAACGAGACAATTGATGGCAGGAGCAAGGCTGGGGAGAGGGAGGCAGACAGGGAGAAGACAGGGATGGGGAGGGGGAGACAGAAGTGGGGAGAGGAGAAAAATTGGAGTGGGGAGACAGGAGAGGGGAAGCAAATGGTGGGGAGACAAATGAGGCAGGGGAGTAAAGTGGAGAGGGGAGACAGGGGAAGGAAACAGATGGAACAGGGAGAGAGATGTTGGGGGAAATCTCTTCCCCCACCCGAAGGTTCTGGGGAAGAAGCCAGAGGCCTGAGGCCAAGACTGGGGCTTTGAGCGGAAACTGGGAGGGGGGAAATTATTGACCAAGCGCCCGCCTTGCCCTGAATTTCCAGAAGGTGATGTGGAGTTTCCATCCCCCAGCCAGTCCACAGACAGGGCCTCTGCGAGGGACAGCTGATCCTCAGGAGCTGGGAGCCCAAGCGAGTAATTGCCAAGGAGCTACCCCCTTCTCAGGCTCCCAAGTGCCAGGCTCCAGGGTGCCAAGTATTGTGTACACATCATCTCTCTTAATTCGCAGGTCAGAGAGGAAATGATGATCATTTAGGATATTTTAGGAGCCTCAGAGTGGAGAACTTGGCTCTCAAAATCGCACAGCTGATGGAAATGGCAGAGGCGGGATTCGAACCACCGTCTCAGTTCGAACCATGGCCCCGCCCTGGTTTCCGTAGAAACAGGCCCTCTGTGTCTCCATAGCAACCCCTCCGCGGACTTTTTTTTTCCCCCGCCACCTGGTGCGCATGCACTATTGGTGACGTCATCGCGGCGCCTCACATAGTCGACTCGCCAGAGCCGGAAGTGAGCGGAACGGCGCCGGAAGCAGCCGGCAGACGAGACCTCGTGGAAAGGACGGCGGCATGGGACAGTCGGGGAGGGTGAGTCCCGGCGGCCAGGACAGCGGGCAGCGCGGGCGGGGTTCCACCGGCGGCCGCGGGGCTAACCTCTTGTTTCTCGTCCCCGCAGTCCCGGCACCAGAAGCGCGCGCGCGCCCAGGCCCATCTCCGGAACCTCGAAGCCTATGCCGCGCAGCCGCACTCGTTCGTGTTTGCTCGGGGCCGCGTGGGTCGCAGCGTCCAGCAGCTTAGTATGGACTTGAGGCGGGTCATGGAGCCGCTCACCGCCACCCGCCTGCAGGTCAGCATCACCCAGCCCACCTTCACCCGCACTGGGCCTCGTCTTCTCAGCTGCGGGGGTGGCTTCATCCTCGAAACTGCTGGAGGCCTCAGTTTCCCAGGCTGGAGAAAGGGACCTTTATGGGCACCATCGTGCCTGCCTCTCAGGGCTTTGAGGGGCAGCAGCGAGGGCGAGCAGATGAATGCACCCAGCCTGGAGCTTGGCTGAGTGCCTAAGGCTGATGGTTAAGAGGGGACTCGAGTTAGCAAAGCTGGCTTCTCTCAAAGGCCCGAGCCAAGTTACTTAACCTCGCTGAGCCTCAGACGGGCCCTCTGAAAAATGTGGTGATGCAGTGTCAAGAGACAGAAGCTTCGGTTAAAGTCTGATTGGCTCTAGAGACCAAGAGCATTCCATTCCCCTCTCCCCCTAGTTCTCTAAAGGGTTAAATGCAAGAAATGGCATAACAGGTTAGGCTTAAAGGCTTTGCTTAATAAGAGGTTATCTGTGATTGTCCATTTTTCTTTTCATTGTTTCCAGATACGGAAGAAAAACTCTCTGAAAGATTGTGTAGCAGTGGCTGGGCCCCTTGGGGTCACACACTTCCTGATTGTGAGCAAAACAGAGACCAACGTCTACTTTGTGAGTGGATGCTTTCACTCCCCACACCCTCCTCCGCTGCCAGCTCTCATGATGACCCTTGTGCCTCTGAGGTGCCATGATTCTGGCTTCAAAGTAAACGCTCTGAAGAGATAGGCAGTGGTCTCCATTTCCCACCCCCTCCAACCCCGCTCCTGAATTATACACCTCAGCCCTCACAGATCTTTTTTTCTGCAGAAACTGATGCGTCTCCCAGGAGGCCCCACCCTAACCTTCCGGATCAACAAGGTAAGGACTCAAGGTGACATGGGGCTCAACTGGTAAAGAATCAGCCTGCAAACCCAGAAGACCTGGGTTTGATCTCTGGGTTGGGAAAATCCCCTGGAGAAGGGAACCCACTGCAATATTTTGGCCTGGAAAATCCCATGGACTGTGTGTATAGTCTCTGGGGTCACAAAAAGTCAGACACGACTGAGTGATTTTCACAACAACACAAGAGGTCACGTGAGGTCTCCGAGGGGCAGGAGCTGGGTTTGGGGATTGCACCAGCTGTGTGTGCTGGACGGGTGGTCACCCACTCCTCACCTCGCCCTACAGTACACGTTGGTGCGTGATGTGGTGTCCTCGCTGCGCCGGCACCGCATGCATGAGCAGCAGTTTGCCCACCCACCCCTCCTGGTGCTCAACAGCTTTGGCCCCCATGGCATGCATGTGAAGCTCATGGCCACCATGTTCCAGAACCTGTTCCCCTCCATCAACGTGCATAAGGTGAGCCAGCCCACGTGTGATGAAGGTGAGTGTAGGTGAAGCAGGCAGCAAGGACCACCCTCAGGCTCATTCTTCACCTCCCAGCCCCAAGGCTGAGAGTTCTGGGTCCTGAGTTCTAAACCCACTCAGGCTCTCCCATCTGGCAGGTGGAAAATAATGTCCGTGGTATTTTATTTCCTAAGCGTGCATTCATTGAATGCTGATCTAAGCTAAGTAGTGTGTTCCATTTTACAGAGAGGGAAACTGAGGCTCCAAGAGATGAAGATACTAGTCTGAGGTTAGATACTAAGGACAAGAAGGCAGGACTGGATTCTTTAAATCCGTCTGGCTCCAGAACCCTGGTTCCTGATCCCTGGCATCAGTGGGTCTCAAATTAGGCTTATTAGATGCTAGTCATCAGGGAGTCCAGTGTGGGTAACCTCAACGGGCCTTGGAAGCTGGATTTCTAGCCCTGGGTAGCCCGTGGACACCAGTTGCAACCCCATCTGTCCCTGAGGTGCTGGCAGCACCCAGGCTGCCCTTCTGGAGTGTGGCCATAGCCAGGGCTCAGCAGGGGCTCCAGCACACAGGGAGGCCCATGGAACACTCACCAGGTGCTGTGCCCTCTTTTCTCTCCCAGGTGAACCTGAACACCATCAAGCGCTGCCTTCTCATCAACTACAACCCTGACTCCCAGGAGCTGGATTTCCGTCACTAGTGAGTTCTCAGTGGGAATTGGAGGGGTTGCCTAGCCCCACGTGCAGCTGATGACAGCACAGCTGCTGAGACTCTATGATTGCTCAGTCTCAAAGTAAATGACGCACTGTGGAAAGGGTTGGCAGGGTAGAGCTGACCTGTGACCCTTGGCTCCTGACCCCCATCCTTGCCTCCCTCCAACCCCTGCAGCAGCATCAAGGTGGTCCCTGTGGGTGCCAGTCGTGGGATGAAGAAGCTTCTCCAGGAGAAGTTCCCCAACATGAGTCGCCTGCAGGACATCAGTGAACTGCTGGCCACGTGAGGAGGGCTGGGGCTGGAGGTGGGGAGTGGGGGGCACCACACTCCAGGGGACCCCAAAGCTGTCCTTGGAGCCAGGGAGCCCCTGCTGAGCCCCTTGTGTGCCCCACGCAGGGGCGCAGGGCTGTCGGAGAGTGAAGCAGAGCCCGACGGCGAGCACAACATCACAGAACTGCCGCAGGCTGTGGCGGGGCGCGGCAACATGCGGGCCCAGCAGAGCGCTGTGCGGCTCACAGAGGTGAGGCCCAGTGCGGGGCAGGCCTGGTGGCTCCCCCCATCCCCGAGGAAGCACTGACACCCCATCCCCTCCTCTACCGTCCCTCCAGATTGGGCCTCGGATGACGCTGGAGCTCATCAAGATCCAAGAGGGGGTCGGAGAGGGCAACGTGCTGTTCCACAGGCTTGGTGAGGACGGGGCCAGGGGCACAGTGGGGCCTGCAGTCTGGTCATGGGCGGGCTCACCTGGACCTTGGGGATGAAGAGCTCAGTGGCCACCTCTTCCTGCTCAGTGCACAAAACAGAGGAGGAGCTCCAGGCCATCCTGGCTGCCAAGGAGGAGAAGCTGCGGCTCAAGGCCCAGAGACAGGACCAGCAGGCCCAGAATGTTCGGCGCAAGCGGGAGCAGCGAGAGGCTCACAAGTGTGTGGTCACCAGGCAGGTGGGGCAGGGTCCCAGGTGCAGGCTGCCACGTTGACCGATGTCCCTCCTCCAGGAAGAAGAGCCTGGCAGGCATGAAGCGGGCACGGGCAGAGGCCGATGGGGACAGCGATGCAGAGGACCCCGGGGCCCCGCCAGAGGCAGAGAGGACTAGCCAGCAAGAGGAAGAAGAGGATGAGGCTGAGTATTTCCGCCAGGCTGTGGGCGAGGAGCCTGATGAAGGTGTGTGGCAGACAGGGCTCAGGGCACCTGGGTATCACGGGCCTGTCTGCCCCTGCACCCTGGTGGCCCTGACACTGTTTCTCCCTACAGACATGTTTCCAAAGGCAGCCAAGAGGAGGCGGCCCACTGGGCCCCCAGGCAAGAAGCAGCGGCTGAAGGAACGGAAGCCGGACCGAGGCAGTGATCGGAGGCCTCAAAAGGCCAAGGGCAAGGGCCCAGGGGCCCAGGCCAAGGTGGGACCCAGGGGGGCTGCCAGGAACCGTGGACAGGGCCGACCTCGGCCACTGAAGAGAGCAGCCTGAGGCCAAGCCTGGGTGGCAGATGGAACGCCCCAGATTGGGGCCCGAGAGACGCTGTGCTGGGCTCCCCTCCTGGGCCTCCAGGCGCAGCCCTCGGTTTCCTTTCATAAAGGAGAGCTGCTTTCCCACTTTGCCCTCTAATAAATTCATTTCTCGTGAGGGTGAGTCTACGTTTGAAATGGCGGGCCTGCTTTTTGCTCCACACCTGGGCCTCTGTCTGCACCTGGGCAGTGGATGTGCAAGGCCTTATTTCATATGCCAGGGTGACACAGGTGTGACCCTCCTGTGGTGCCCTGGGGCCCTGGACCCCTCCCCAGCCTACCCAGTGCCCCCACAGCAGATGAACCAGCTCTGGAGGTTGGGTGCTCTCAGAAGGAAGGAAGCAGGAAGTGGTAGTGAGGCCTGTGCTCAGACCCGCTTGGCGGGCTGAGGGTGGTACTGCTGGGAAGGGGAGGGGCCAGCGGCTTGTGTCTCAGAAGGGAGCACGCCGCACAGGCCACAGTGCAGCTGCAGACCCAGAGGCAGGCCATGCAGGCCTCAGCCAGCAACAGCTCAGGTGAGGGGCCAGCACAACCGGGCTAGTGAAGCCGGGCACATCCAGGGCCTTGGGGGTGGAGGTGGCCGGCTCCTAGAGGGTGGTGGGGAGATGGGTAAAGAATCACTGCTGGACCCACTTCCTCCCAGACCAGAGGGATGGGATAGGAAGGCAGAAGTGAAAGTGGAGGAGCCATCTGAGTCATGGAAGGGGTCCATGCACAGAGCTCATGGCCAGGAGTCCAGGCCATTCCTAAGAAAGCTGAGGCTGAGTGGGGTGTGTGAAGGATAGATTACAGAGCTCAGCCCCCCTACACTGCTGCATCCCGGGTGCTGGCATGGGAGGCCAGGAGCAGGGCACTTCTACCTTCAGGAGGGAAAGTTCTGGGGATTTTCCTTACAGTGGTCATATGGATGGGGATAGAGCTGTGGAGGAAAATAAGCAGGGTAGGGAACTACGGGGAGCAGTCGCCAGGTTAGGGTCATCTCAGGACCCGAGACGAGGAGGAGGTGAGGGGGACTACCTCCAGGGATGCCTGGTGCATCAGCCAATGCAAAGGCCGTGAGGTAGGTTCTGCCTTAAGGAACAGCCAGAACACCATGGTTGGTGAGAGCTGGAAATGAGTGAGTTGGGGTGGGAGGAGTAGCTCCCTCAAGGCATAGTAGGAAGAGATGAGCACTGGTTTTTCTTCCAGGTAGGTAGGGAGAGAGTCTGGGAGTGTATGGCTGTGACCTGACTCTGGAGGCTGTGAGGACAGATGGATGATGAGGGTGGGAGCAGGGACAGCAAGGTGGACCAGACTCCTGATCCAGGTAGATGGTGACACTTGGGGGGACAGACTCTGACATGCGGGACCGAGTTGTAGAGGGATGTGGGGGGCTCTTGCTTCCCCGCCCCAGGCCCTGATGGCTCTGGTGGTCAATGCCAGATTGTGTGCATCCCTGGTTCTTGCCCCAGGACACGCCTAATGGACTCTGGGCTTCTAACCTTCCTTGGGCTCTGAGTCCCTCTGTACAAAGGTCCTGTGGCTGGCACCTGCCTTCCTGGGTGTGGAAAAGCACTCTGGAAACATCCCACAAGGGGCTCCTGGCACACGATAGGTAAAGGTGTCACAGCGGGAGCCACAGTGAGGGACAGGGTTGATGTGCCACACCCTCTGCTCACAGGTGACACGCAGTGCCCAGTCAACTTCTCGGAGGCTGCAGATAGCGTCCTCAGTGGCCTCCAAGATGGCTTTCTGTGGCCCATGCTGGTAGTTGAGTTTCTGGTGGCCTTGGCCGGCAACAGCCTGGCCCTGTACCGCTTCTGCAGCCGGGAGCAGCACCCCTGGCCCCCAGCTATGATCTTCTCGGCCCAGCTGGCGGTCAGCGACCTGCTCTACGCCCTGACGCTGCCCCCCCTGGCTGCCTACATCTACCCGCCCAAGCACTGGCGCTACGGGGAGGCTGCCTGCCGCCTGGAGCGCTTCCTCTTCACCTGCAACCTGCTGGGTAGCGTCATCTTCATCACCTGCATCAGCCTCAACCGCTACATGGGCATCGTCCACCCCTTCTTCACCCACAGCCAACTGCGGCCCAAGCACGCCTGGGCTGTCAGTGCCGCTGGCTGGGTGCTGGCGGTCCTGCTCGCTGCCCCCACACTCAGTTTCTCTCACCTGAGCAAGTCCCAGCGCCCAGGCCAGTGCTCTGTGGCCAACCTGGGGGCCTGTACCAAGTGCCTGGGGACAGCAGGTGACAGCCAGCTTGAGGCCTACCGGGTCTACAGCCTGGCGCTGGTAACGCTGGGCTGTGGCCTGCCGCTACTGCTCACCCTGGCAGCCTACGGCGCCCTGGGGCGGGCCGTGCAGCACAGCCACGGCATGACGGCAGCCAACAAGCTGCAGGTGACGGTGCTGGTGGCCAGCGGCGTGGCCCTCTATGCCAGTTCCTACGTGCCCTACTATATCACGGCAGTGCTCAACGTGTATGCCCGGCTGCGCTGGCTAGCCCTCTGCCCGGGTTTTACAAGTGAGGCTGCAGCTGAGAAGGCACTGGCCCAAAGGACGTACTTGGCCCACCAGGTGACACGAGGCCTTGTGCCCCTAGCCATCTGCATCCACCCGCTACTCTACATGGCTGTGGTGCCCAGCCTGGACTGCTGCCACCAATGCTGCGGGCAGGGACAGACCCCAAAGAGCACCACGTGCTCCAGCCAAGCCCTGCCCCTCAACGTCACAGCCACCCCCCAAACCTCAGGGCTCCAGTCCCACGAGCTGAGCCCGTGACCTGGCCCATCTTCAGCCCCCTCCTCATCACAAGATGCTGGAACCCGGCAGCAGAATGGAGGCAGAGAGCAGGCCCCTGGCCCCGAGCCCCCAGACAGGCCAGGAGCCCCTACTTCCTCCCCACAGAAAGGCCTCCAGTGGGACTAGGGGGCACCCATGCCAGAGCTGCAGGAGCTTCCACTCACAGCACTAACCCTGGGGAGGGCCATGGAGCAAACCCAAGATTGGGGGGACTGGGCGGGGGGGGGGGGGGGGGGGGGGAAGCTGGCCCCACCCACAACAGTGTGATTGACATCAGGGAATAAATGTAACAGCACAAGGCTAGAGACTAAAGACTTTTTATTGCCCTGAAATCCCCTGCTCCAGGAGGCTGACTTCTGTCACTGAAGGGTCCCGGGGCCAGGGGCTGAGCAGCAACAGCAGCAGCTGGCTTAATTGGTTGATGGCCTAGAAAGGGAAGCATGAGGTGGGTGAGGATGGCAAGTGGGGGAGCTCTAGACCCTTTAGGGAGTCCCAGGACCACCACTCATCTTACATACACAACATGAACTCAACGGGGAGGAGGGGGACGGGGCACGGAGCACACCAGGGGCCAGACAGGCCTTGGGGTGTGGGGCCCTCCACGAGAAGCAAAGGAGAGCCAAAGACCCACGCCCCGGGACAGCCCTGGCGAGGCCCACAGTCAGCCCAAGCATCAGCTACGATGCCACGAGGGGCGGTGGAGGGCAGAGGTCTTACTTGGCCCACTCGACGTTGAGGATGAGGTGGTCGTAGCCAAAGCCGGACACCCCGGCAATGGCACGCGCAGCGTCCTCGCGGCGGTGGAAGCTGATGAAGGCAAAGCCCTGGGGGAGGGAGTGGGGGTCAGGGACAACGCTCGGGGCACAGTTGGGAGTCAGGACCCCACCCCGCCCCACGGCCGCTGGCCCACCTTGGACTGGCCGGTGGTCTTGTCCTTTGCCAGGTAGATGCGGGAGATGGAGCCAAAGGGCCGGAAGAGCTCCTGCAGGTCGGTCTCACGAGTGTCCTCAGACAGGTTGGTGACACGGATGGTGGCATTGTCATCAGCTGGGCAGGCAAGGAGAGGCGTCAGTGAGGGGCCGGCCCCACCCATGGGATAATCATAGGGTACAAGGGGTGCCCGCCCACGCATCAGCCCGGCGCTGGGGTGCCCTCCCCGCCTCACCTCTGCGGTTGGGCTGCATGGACTCCCCACGGCGGCTGGCCCCGTCGCGCAGGCTCGGAGGCACGTACTTCCCAGTCTTGTTTTGAGTGGCCTGCACAGGCTCCAGCTCTGGGGACCAGAAGCAAGGTTAGGTCAAGCCTCCCCCGGCACAGGCCTGGCCCAGGATGTTAGCCGCTGTGGCCATGATCCAGCCCCAAGCACTCTCTCTCTCAAACCACAGGCATCCGGGGGATCTCTCAAGGGCTAAAGGTCTTAAAAGGACTAAAAAGACTTAAAGGTCACGTCCAGGAAATTGACCCACCCACATGCCCTGCCTCCTAGCAGCACAGGAAGAGTGAGAGAACACACCGTGAGAAAACGCCCAGCCTCACACACAGCAAGACAGTACACAGGGTAGCAACAGCCCCCAGGTTCCCGTCCCGGGGACAGGTGACAAGTGGCTGCGCACACGAGTCACAAGTATAGAACTCCAGTGTGTGTGTGTGCACACACACAGCAAGCTCCAGTTAGGACAGACACACTGAGAGAACAGCCTTCTCCCCTCACTACTCACGTCCTTACGCCTGCAGCCGTGCTCACTAGAGGCTCTCACAAACCCCAACGGCAAGAGACGGGTGGTGTCACCAGCAGAGCGCCCACCTGCAGTCTCTCCCACAGACCAACGTGGGCTGTGGCCACAGCCTTGCTGCTGCGTGGGAGGCAATAACCACCAACGGCGGTGGTCCTGTCCAGACCCCAGGTGAGGACCCGCGACTCCCAGAGACGCACGCAATTCCTGCGCTCCACTCCCACTCCTCCCCCCAACCACCAAGCCTGCCAGCCGTATCCCAAGGTCCTGGCACCTCCGGGGAGCTTCTCCTTCTCGCCAGTGGACAGGCCCAGCTGTTCGGCCAGCTCCTTCTGCATGGGCCCCAGCGTGTCCTTGTAGGGGCAGCGGGTGGTCCAGTGGTCGCCCTTGCAGATTCGGCAGGACACTATCTTCTGGCCCTTGAGCTTGTTCATTGGATCCTCCTCTTCCTGGCAGTTCAGATCCTGGCAGGGCAGGTGGGGGCAGTTCAGAAGGGGCAGCCGCTCCCCTGGTGCCTCCAGTAACACCCTGGCCACTGGCTCCCCCTGCCAGCCACCCCACTTACCTCTTTGCTGGTGATGAATGTCATGGATACATCATCGCTGACTGTGGTGGTAGCTACGTTGGGCCCCGGTGGGTCAAATTCTGAGTTCCCAAACTTCTTCCAGTTCTGAGCTCAAGGCAGGATGGGGGACAGGTCAGGGCAAGGACAAGCGGGACCCCCTCCATTTGCACCCTAGACTTAACAAGAGCCACCTTGAGGGTGGGTGGGTCTTGAACCCTATTCACCGCCCTCCTCAAATGCTCCTTGGAGAAGTGATGACGACAGTTTCTGTTCCCTGAGGGCATGTCAGGCCCCAGCTTCATGCCAGCTCCAGGAGTAGGGGCAGCTCTCAGCCTCATGTTACAGATGAGAGAATTGAAGCTCAGGGGTAAACAGGCCCAGAGCCAACAACCCCTGGCAGGGGCTGTGCAGGTAACAGACCAGCTCCCACTGAGTGATACTCAGGGGTGTGCAGGATCACCCAGATTTCCAGGGGCCTTGAGCTCCTTAAACAACCTGCACCTCGGCATCCTCCCCTATAAGGGACCACAATGCTCCCCCGACACCTTCCTGGAATGCTAGGGGAACTGAACGAGAAAATACTCCCCACGAAGCACCTGGGTCTAACACAGAGTATGTAGGTAACCATACAAAATGTATTTACTGCCATCACTCCTGCTGCTACGACCACCTCACAGGAGGGCTTGGCTCTGTTCCTCCCAGGCGACAAGCCAGGAGAAGTAAGAACCAACCCCTCCGATCCCACTCCTGCTGGACTTTTCAGGGCCCCCCACGGACTGCACACAGGCCTCAGTTCTGCTCCAACAAAACAGGTACACACAGGGGACTTCCCCGGTGGCCCAGTGGTTAAGACTCCGCACTCCCAATGCCCGAGGCGTGGGTTCAAGCCTTGCTCAGGGAACTAAGATCCCACATGTTGTGTGGTGCAACCAAAACATTAGAAAAAAACAAAAAAGCACTAGTCTCTGAATCATGCCCAACTTTTTGTGACCCTATGGACTGTAGCCCACCAGGCTCCTCTGTCCATGGAATTCTCTAGGCAAGAAAACTGGAGTGGGTAGTCATCCCCTTCTCCAAGGTATTGTCCCGACCCAGGGATAAACCAGCATCTCCTGCACTGCAGGCAGATTCTTTACCACTGAGCCACCAGGGAACTGTTTAACAAACAGTTAAACCCCACTTCTAAAAATGAAGGCAATGGGGAAAAGAACTCCTATTTTTACTCTGAGTCAGCCCTGGAGGAGCCCCCAAGACAGGGGGAGAAGGGTCTTACCTTCCTCCTTGCCACAGCCTTTGAGGCCTTCCGGGTCTCAATTCTGAAGGTGCGGACAATCTGTGGACAGGAGGGGAAAGGTTTGGGCGTTCTGCTCCTCAAGGTTCCTAGAGCCAGCAGATCTTCCTCATCAAGACATCCAACACATCACTCTCTCCTAGTCCAAGTGCCCCTCAAGCAAAGGGCTCCCACCTCTTCCCCAGCCTCACCTTGAACTTCTTGCCATCCTCATCTATCTTATACTCCGTCACTGTTTTGATGTTTCCATTGATGACCTCCTTGGGAGGCGGTAGTGGAGCTGGGAGAGGGGAAGAGACAAAGGAACTGAGCCCTGGGTAAGAGGGACCAGAAGGAAGGAGGCTGGGGAGAGAGACGGCTCAGGGCTGGAGTGAAGTCGGTCACTCACCTCCCGGCAGTAGCTCAGGCTCTGGACTGGTATCCCCAGTGGCCAGGGGGATCCCCTTGAGGAGCTCGCTGGTGACACATTTGTCTGTGACAGGGAGTGGAGGGAGCAGGGGTCAGCTGTGGGCGGGGGGGGGGGGGGGGGTGGGGTAGGGGTGGGCAGGGACAGGAATTCCCAAGCTGAAATCAAGGGACCTTTGGGATGATGCCTGCACCAGGAGTTGAGAAAGGCGGGACCAAGGGCAGAGGACTGGCCAGGAAGTGTCTTGGGATAGCCATCCAGGGACACGGAGCTGGCACGTAGTAACTTCCAGCAATGAGAAGCACAGGGGATCCCTGGCCTGAGGGCAGGGGAGGGCCATAGGCCTCCGGGCAATAGTATTAATACAAAGGCAGGAGCGTGGCTGTTAAAATTTCCTCCCCAGAGTAGGGAAGCGGAAGTGCTGGCATCAAGGACTTGGGCGGTGGCACGTTAGAAGATGGGCTGGCTGGTGAACATATGGAGCTGGAGATAGGCTGGCCCAGATGAGAGTGGCGCGGGGCAGGGGCTGGCCGTGAGGGGAGATGCAGGGTCTGACGGCGGTGCCAGGGTGGAGGATCAGAGCAGGCAGCAGTGACGGCCTGGGAGCGGCGGGGGGAGGCCGGGCTGCGGTGACCCGAGGCGACAAGGTAGACTCACCATCCTCTCCTTCCTCTTCCACCTGGTCCGCCCAACTGGGCTTCGAACTGCGGGGACAAGTTTGTCAAAAGGAGGGATGAGTGAGGCGAGGCACGGCTCCCGCGGCCTCGACGCACCTAGGCTCCATATTAACTTCTAGGACCGCCCCCCACACCTAGTCTGCCTCCCAAACCCCCTCCACGGCCCCAGACTCACTCAAAGTCTCCGGTCGGCATTACAAAATCCCCACGCAGCCCAAGCCTGGGCCAAAGACCGGAAGTAAGAGGTGACAGAGACTTCCGGTTCCGCTGCCTAGAGCAGTACGGCTGCTCCACAGCGCCCCCTACGGACGGAGGTAGAGGTGCCGGCTGTGTGAGAGGCTGGGCCCTGTTATCTTCCTATTAATAGCTGAATAGAGGCTCGGCTCATTTACCTTAAAATCTTGTTTATTTATTTATTTGGCTGCGCTGGGTCTTAGTTGCGGCATGTGGGATCTAGTTCCTGGACCAGGAGCGCCTGCATTGGGATCACTGAGTCTTAACCACCGGACCTTTTCATTTACCTTTTTTAAAAAATTAAAAATAATGACAATAAGCTCAATTATATAGTTCTTACTGTTTGCAGGAACTGTGAGGAGGAAATTATCGTTTCCATTTTTCAGCTGAAGAAACCAAAACTGGTCTTCCTTGTCTGGAAAGAACTTTCCTGATTCAAATGACCAAGATATCAAGTCACCCCCTTACTATTCTCCCTCTTTGAGTAACTTTTTTCTTTCTTTCCCCTCCGAACGGTAAAGATTGCAGGATCTTAATTCCCTAACCAGGTATCAGACCTGGGCCCTGCAGTGGAAGTGCAGAGTTTTAACCACTGGACCACCAGGGAATTCCTAGTAACATTCTTGGCTCCCTGATATAATCTTTTCCATTTTCTTTAATTTATTGCTTATTGTCCAGCTTTCCCTCTACTGCATGCATTCTCAGTGGGAGTGATATGACTCCCAAGGGGACCAAAATTAATTGTTCTGTGGCAAAAAAACAAAAAAACCAACTTGGAGATGACAATGACTTGTGGCCCTCCAAAGCCAACCCTCCCAGACAAAATCTTATTACTAAACATTTAATTTCTATTAGGGAGAAATTAAATGTAATTAGATTAACATTGATTTAAATTGAAGATAATTCCATTTTTCTCTTTTAGAGGGACGATAATGAAAAAAATGGTAAAAACTGCTGTAGACTGCTGCAGAAAGATATTTGCCTGCTTCGTTCACTTCTGGGTCCCCAGCACCCTCAGAGTGTCTACACTTGATAAGTGCTCAATTTGTGGGTATTTGGAACCGATAGGAACCAGATTATAAAGGACTTTAAAAACTAGACTAAAGATCGTAGTCTCTTTTATATATATATATATATAAGGTTTTAAAAATATTTATTTTTATTTATTTGGCTGCATAGAGTCTTAGCTGTGGCACGTGGGAACTAGTTCCCTGACCAGGGATCAAACCCAGCCCCCCTGTATCTTGGGCACAGAGTTTTAGCCACTGGACCACCATGGAATTCCCAGCATAGGCTCTCTATCCTGCAGGATGTGGGGTGTGGGTGAGGCACTGACATGTTCTGAATGGTCACCCAATGTGACCAGATTTTCTTGTGAGAAAGATTATTCTAGAAGCCTGTAGAGGATAGGGTGGAAAGGAATAAATTAGCAGGAGACCAGGAAGGAGGCTGGGAAAATAAGTAAATAAAGAGAGTGGTTGGGAGTTCCTGGTGGTCCAGAGGGCAGCAGACGATGAGATGGTTAGATAGCATCACTGACTCAGTAGACATGACTTTGAGCAAACTCTGAGAGATAATGAAGGACAGGGAAGCTTGGCGTGCTGCAGTCCATGGGGTTACAAAGAGTCGGCCAAGACTTAGCAACTGAACAACAGTAACAATCAGTGGTTAGGACTTCAGACTTCTATTGTAGGGGTCACGGGTTCAACTCCTGGTCAGGAAACTAGGACTGCAAGCTGTGAGGCACCACCAAAAAAAAAAAAAGAGGGCAGTCTGACAACAGATGAATCTATTATAAAGTTTGTACAAAGGGTCAAGAAACATTTGTGCAAACTCACTAAAGTTTACTTCAAGAAATGCAAAATCCAAACAATGAAAGTTGCAGTTGGGCAAAACTGTAAAAATTTGATATTACTCAGTGGTAGCAAAGATACAGAGAAAAAGACACTCCTGTACTTTGTTAGTGAGATTATGCAAACTCTTCAGATGGCATACTGATGATATCTACTAAAACTTAAGTACACATACGTGTTTTCCTTTGAATCAGTTGACAATTCAACCTGTGAGAAAAACCTGGGAATGTATGTAAAGATGTGAGAACAAGCTATCCGAACAGTACTGTTCATGACAGCAAAAACTGGAAATTCCTATCTGTCCCTTAACAGTGGCTGGTTAAATAGATTAAGACGTGTTATGCTGCTGGGACTTCCCCGGTGCTCCAGTGGCTACGACTCAGAGCTCCCGATGCAGGGGGCCTGGGTTTGATCCCTGGTCAGGGAAGATCTGGCATGCTGCAACTAAGACCTGGTGTAGCCAAATAAATAAATATTAAAAGAAAAAAAGACATGCTATGCTGTAATCTATTAAATGCTATTCAGTCCTTAAGGAAGTAGATCTACTTGAGTTCATGTTAAAAATACATCCAAGAAAAGAACATGAAGCAAGGTATAAAATGGCATATGCTATAGGAACCAATTTTTGTATATCTTTAATAATAGATAGATATGTAGATACATTCAAGCTATTTTAGGAACAGAATTATCAAACTATTGCTGAGAGAATGCTTTGAGAGGAAGCCATCGGGAAAGAGAAGGTTATTTTTTAAATGCTGTTTTAGTTAAAATTTTTACCATCTGATTTTTTTTTGGTTTAAATGTAAACATATACATAAACTATAAAATTATATTTTTCATGTTAATATATAGCACACACCCTATGTTACATATGCGAGATGTAATGTATATACAATATGTTTTTTAAATCTCTTCTTTTTTTGTATTTCCTTACTTGGCTGCAGCCTGTCTTAGTTGCATGTGGGATCTTTAGTTGCAGCATGCACTCTTAGTTGCCGCTTGTGGGGTCTGGTTCCCTGACCAGGGATCGAACCGGCCCCGTCCCCCACCCCCTGCATTGGTAACTTGAAGTCTTAGCCATGGACCATCAGGGAAGTCCTTTTAACATGTTTTTCATATTCACAAATTTGCATGTCCTCTTCTAGAAGGGGCCTAAGGAAATATACATCCAAGTGCCCTAAACTGGCTATAAGAAGGCGCCCAGTGCAATGTGGTTTGAAGGGTTGGAACTGAAAACAGCACAACTGTCATGACTAAGGGATTAGCTAAATATTGCCCAACGAGCTTCACCCCTGTTAGAGAAAACTGTGCCCATTTCTGGCTACCCAGAAGGACCTTAACCACTAAACACTGATGCTTCTGGGTGTTTCGATTTGGCCTCATCTTTATAGGCATAGTTTGTTTCATTGCACTTGATAGATTTCCTACCAATTGAAGGTTGGTGGGAACCCTGCATGGTCAGATGATGTTTATTTAGCATTTTTAGCAGTAAAGTATTCGGAGAAGGCAATGGCACCCCACTCCAGTACTCTTGCCTGGAAAATCCCATGGATGGAGGAGCCTGGTAGGCTGTAGTCCATGGGCTCGCACAGAGTCGGACACGACTGAAGGGACTTAGCAGCAGCAGCAGCAGTAAAGTATTATTAAATTAAAAGTTTTTTTTTTTTCTAGACATAATACTATTGTGCACTTTAAATAGACTACATAGGGCTTCCCAGGTGTCGCTTGTGGTAAAGAATCCAACTGCCAATGCAGGAGATGTAAGAGCTGTGGGTTTGATCCCTGAGTCAGGAAGATTCCCTGGAGAAGAAAACGGCAACCCGCTCCAGTATTCTTGCCTGTAGGATGCCCTGGACAGAGGAGCCTAGTGGGCTACAGTCCCACTGGGGTCACAAAGAGCTGGACGCCACTGAGCACATACACACGTATACACATAGTGTAAACATGACTTTAAAAAATTATTTTACTTTGGGCTGCACTGGGTCTTCATTACTGTGAGGGCTTTCTCTAGTTGCGGCCAAAGGGGTTTCTCCTGTGGTGGCTCCCCCTGTTGCACAGCAGGGTCTTTGGAGCACAGGCTCAGTAGTGGTGGCTCACAGGCTTAGTTGCCTCACGGCATGTGGAATCTTCTTGGACCAGGGATTGAACCCCTGTTCTCTGCACTGGCAGTCTTCCCTTGTGGCTCAGCTGGTAAAGAATCCGTCTGCAGTGTGGGAGACCTGGGTTCAGTCCCTGGGTTGGGAAGATCCCCTGGAGAAGGGAAAGGCTACCCAGTCCAGTATTCTGGCCTGGAGAACTCCATGGACTGTATTGGAGTCTCAAAGAGTCAGACATGAGTGAGTGACTTTCACTTCACTTCCCTGCACTGGCAGGCAGACCCTTAACCACTGGACCACCAGGAAGTCCAAACATGACTCTTATTTATTTTTAAAATGTATTTCTTTTTGACTGTGTTGGGTCTTTGTTGCTGCTTGGGCTTTTCTCTAGTTGTGGACAGCAGGGATTACTCCCTAGTTGCAGTGCCCAAGCTTCTTATTGCAGCGGCTTCTCCTGTTTCGGAGTGCAAGCTCTAGGGCTCCATGGCTTCAGCAGTTGCGGCCCCCAGGCTCTAGGGCACAAACTTAATTGTTGCGGCACATGGGCTTAGTTGCTCTGCAGCATGTGGGATCTTCCTGGATCAGGGATTGAATCCGTGTCTCCTGCACTGGCAGGCAGATTCTTTACCACTAAGCCATCAAGGAATCCCCCAAACATGACTTTTATATGCCCTAGAAAACAAACAAAAAAAAATTGTGACTCATATTTTCTTTATCGATTAATTTCGGTATTTGCTTTACTGCAGTGGTTTACAACTAGACCTGCAACATCTCTGAGGTTTGCTTGTACTTCCATCGCAGTATTCTTTCTGTATGGAATACAATTTTCTTTTTAGTTCTCTATTTATTTATGTGGTGGCTACACCACACATCATATGAGACTTTAGTTCCCTGATTAAGAATCAAACCTGCACCCGCTTCAGTGGAAGCACAGAGTTTTAACCACTGGACTGCCAGGGCAATCCCTGGAAAACTTTTTCTTAAACATTGAACATGTATTTTTTTTTCAAATCAGGTATTTTCTAAGGGATAAAAAAGGGGGCCAAGGGAAGCATAGGACAGTGGGGAGAAGCCTGAGTCCAAGGCTGGATGGAAAAGAAGTCCCTGAGCCATTCTTGTGGTCCTTTATCACCACACCAACATTCTGTCCACATCCAGAGACTCCACAGGACAGCAGCCAAGATAAGAGCAGGACTCCCCTGGTGGTCCAGTGGGAAAGAATCTGCCTGCCAATGCAAGGGACAGGGGTTTGATCCCTGGTCTGGGAAGATCCCACATGCCATGGAACACTAAACTCCTGTGCTCCTACTGAGCCTGCGCACCTGGAGCTTGGGAGCCGCAACTGCTGAAGCCCTCACATGCCTGGAGCCTGTGCCCCACGAGAGAAGCCACTGCAGTGAGGAGCCCCCTGCTCACAACTAGAGAAAAGCCCGAACACAGCAGTGAAGACCCAGTGCAGCCCAAAATAAAAATAATTAAAAAAAAAAAAAAGACAAGAGTGGAAGGAACTCTACAGAGGGCGTCAGGAGGGGAGTGTGGACACTCAGGGTGTGGCACTGCTCAGAAATTTGGCAGCAGTTTCAAGGGACTCACTGGTGCTCATAGGTGGGATTCCACTTCTTGGTATTCTTCAAAAGCACCAGAAACACACATCCACAAAAGGTCACATATTAGGACATGCACATGAACATTCACAGCAGACTTATTCACAATGGCCCAAATTGGGAATCATTTGAATTTGTTTCTGCCATAACAAAATACCAGACTGAACAGCTCATAAACAATGAACATTTATTTTCTCACAGTTCTGGAGGCTGGGAGTCTGAGATCAAAATGTCCTCTGAGTCCTATCTCCCTGGCTTGTGGATGGCTGTCTTCTCCCTGTGTCTTCACATGGTCCTTATAAGGACACCAGGCCTGTTGGCTTAGGGCCCACCCTAATGACCTCATTTTATTTATCTTTAAAACATTTTTTTAAGATTCTATCCTCAAATATATTCACATTCTGAGGTACTGGGGTTATTCAACATATGAATTTTGTGGGAGACACAATGCAGGTCATAACAGAATTCAAAACTCCATCAGCAGAGGCATGCACAAACTGTTGCATCTCTACAATGGAGTACCATGTAGCAATAAAGGGAAGCAAATGACTGACAGTGACACGGATGCACGTCTCAGACACAAATGAAGAGACACCATAGGATTCCACTGGTGTGAAATTCTCTAACAGGCGAAACTAACCCATAGTAACAAATCATCTGTGATCATCTCTTAATGGAGATGGAACCAGCTTGCAGTGCCAGGCAGGTGAAGGGAATTTTCTGCATCTTGATCTGGGCAGTTGATGACATAGGCAAATATACAAGTAGAAAGTCCAGCTATCCTTGGAAAAAAAAAAAGAGCCAGATCTTTAGAAAAAAGTCCAGCTGCACATACATGTGTGCATTTTAATAATAAAATCTGGAAAGGAACAAATTAAGGATCAGAGTCAGAGTCAGACCATCCCAATTCATTGTTTTTTTAAAAAAAATTATGTATTTGGCCAAGTGGAATTTTCTATCTTTGTCATGGCATGTGGGATCTCGATTTGTAGCATGCAGGATCTAGTTCCCTGACCAGGGATCAAACCCGAGCCCCCTGCATTGGGAGCATGGAGTCTTAGGTACTGGGCCACCAGAGAAGTCCCCATGTTCTCTGCTTTATTTTGATTGTAGTATTTCTTGCTTTTCAAAATCCCCTCATTCTTTGTGGAGTTTGTCTGCTCACTTTGTTCTTGAGACAGCTGGGGATGATGCTGGTCTGTGTGATTGCTGCATGCTTGCCCAGCACTGGAACCAGTGCTGGAATAGTCAGTGGTAGATCAGTGGTTGTGTGATTGTTTGTGTTAGTTTTCAATTAGTAGTTGCAAATGATTGCATGTCAGTGTGGACACATTACATATGTGCGTGATCGTTGTCACTGTGGCGATGATGGGGTGTTAGAAAAGCTTCCTTGTGACACAAAAAGGGGAAACAAGTACTGACCATTCGTTTTGGCCATTGTGGGATTCAGTGTCATCTTTTTTTCTATAGCTTGCTTTTGTTTGAAAATTGCAAACGTGCTTGAGAAAAACAGGTTGCCAATAGATACGCGTAGAATAGATGAACCTAATGTTTTTTAAAGATGCAGAAAATAACTGAGTTTAGGAACATGTGGTAACGGTGGAAAAACCTAGACAGGAAGGAAACACAGCAACACTTTCATCATGGTTGTGTCTGAGGAAGTAGCAGGCGGGAAAGACAGAGAGTCTTCATCTGTGCTTTGAATAAGCATTTCATTAAAAACAAAACAATCTGGACTTCCCCAGCGGTCCAGTGGTTAAGACTCCATCTTTCAATGCAGGGGATGTGGGTTCAACCCCTGATCAGGGAATTAGGATCCCACATGCCGTGGGGTGAAGTCAAAAAATAAAAAAACAAAAACACAACTTGGCTGTTGTGGAAAACAGTATGATGGGTCCTCAAAAATGTAGAAATAGAATGACTACAGAATAGAAATATGACCCAGCATTTCCGGGTATATACAGAAAGGAACTGAAAGTATGGCCTTGAACAGATGTTTGTACATCCACATTCATAGCAGCATGATTCACACTAGCCTGAAGGTGGAAGCAACCCTAGTGTCCATTGATGGATGAATGAATGAACAAAATGTGGTCCATCCATACAGTGGAATATTATTCAGTTTTAAAAGGAAGGAGCTTCTGGGAATTCCCTGGTGGTCCAGTGGTTAGGACTCTGGGCTCTCACTGCTGAGGGCCCAGGTTTATTCAGTCCCTGGTCAGGAAACTAAAATTCTGCAAGCTGTCATGTGCATACACCCGGAGAGAAACATAACTCAAAAAGATACATGCACCACAATGTTCAATGCAACACTATTTACAACAGTCAGGACATGGAAGAAACCTAAATGTCCATCAACAGAGGAATAAAGAAGATGTGGTACATGTATGCAATGGAATATTACTCAGCCATAAAAGGAATGAAATAGTGCTATTTGCAGAGATGTGGATGGACCTAGACTGTCATACAGGGTGAAGTCAGAAAGAGAAAAATAAATATTGTACATAATGCTTCTATGTGGAATCTAGAAAAATGGTAGATGAATTTATTTGTTGAGCAGAAATAGAGATACAGATATAGAGGATAACTTACGGATAGCAAGGGGAGAAGAGGGTGGGATGAAATGGGAGACTGGAATTGACATATATACATTACTGTGTATAACAGATAACTAATGACAGCCTACTATACAGCACAGGGAACTATTCAATGTTCTGTGGTGACCTAAGGGCCTCCCAGGAGGTGCTACTGGTAAAGAGCCCATCTACCAATGCAGGAGACATAAGAGACGGGGGTTTGACCCCTGGGTTGGGAAGATCTCCTGGAGACGGGATAAGCCACCTGCCCACTTGAGTTTTCTTGGGCTTCCCTGGTGTCTCAGATGATAAAGAATCTGCCTGCAATTCAGGAGACCTGGGTTCAATCCCTTGTTTGGGAAGATCCCATGGAGAAGGGAACCCACTCCACTATTCTGGCCTGGAGAATCCCATGGACAGAGGAGCCTGGCAGGTGAGAGTCCACGGGGTGGCAAAGAGTTGGACACAACTAAGCAACTTTCACAATACTACAATAAAAATTAAAATTTAAGAAAAGATTCTGCAAGCCACAGGGCATGGCCAAAAAACCAAAACAAACAGAAGACGTGAGGTGTAGTTGATTTACAGTATTGTTAATTTCTATTGTACAGTAAACTGAGTCAATTATACATGTATATATTCTTTTTCATATTCTTTTCCACTGTGGTTTATCACAGGCTTTTGAATATAGTTCCCTGTGCTACATAGTAGGACCTTGTTTATCCATCCTATATATGATCATTTGCATCTGCTGACCCCAGACTCCCAATCCATCCTTCCCCCAGCCTTCAGAATTGGTGTTTAATGGGGACAGAGTTTCAGTTTCACAAGATGAAGAGAGTTCTAGAGATGGATGGTACTGATGTAATTGCAGTGTGAAATTACTTAGTGCCGTTGAACTGCACACTTAAAAATGGTTAAGGTGGAAAATTACATCATATGTATTTCACAATTTTAAAAAATTAAAATGAACATGTACGCACACACACACCATAAACCTGAAACCAGTAAAAACCACAGCGAGACACTACTAGGATGGCATTTATGAAACAAAAAGTAACAAGTGTGGGCAAAGATGTAAAGAGATTTGAACATCTGTGTGTTGCTAGCACAAATGTAAAATGGTACAGTTGCTATAAAAAAGTTTTTGCTGGTTCCTCAACAAGTTAAACATAGAAGTAGCCTGTGATCCAACAATTCTGTTCCAAGGTATATACTCCAGAGACTTGAAAGCGGGACCTCAGAGAGATACTTGTACATCAGCGTTTACTCCAGCATTATTCACAATAGCCAGAAGGTGGAAGCAGTGCAAATGTCCATTGACAGACTGATGGACAAAACGTGTATACATACGAGGGAATGTCATTCACCCTTAAAAAGGAAGTTCTGACCAGCGCTATAACACGGATGAACCCAGAGAGAGTTCTGCTGAGTGAAAGAAGTCAGATGCAGAAGGCTAACTATGATCCCATTTCTATGAGATGCCTAGAATGGGGAAACTCAGAAAGTATAGGGTAGAGGTTACCAGGGGCTGGGCGGGGGGAGATGGGAATGAGGGGTTGTTATTTAGTGGCTATGAAGATTGTTTGGGATGATAAAAATGTTCTGGAAATACAGTGGTGATGGTCCTACAACAGAGTGATTGTATTGGATGCCATTGAACTGTACACAAACACAGAAAAAGGCTTAAAATCCCTCAAGTCTGTCATGAGCTTTGACAGAATTAAATTATCAGTCGTTAAGTCATTTCCGACTGTGACCCCATGGATTGCAGCACACCAGGCTTCCCTGTCCTTCATTGTCTCCCGGAGCTTGCTCAAACACATGTCCATTGAGTCAGTGATGCCATCCAACCATCTCATCCTCTGTCGTCCCCTTTTCCTCCTGCCTTCAATCTGTCCCACCATCAGGGTTTTTTCTAATGAGGTGGGCTCTTCACATCAAGTGGCCAAAGTATTGGAGCTTCAGCTTCAGCATCAATCCTTCCAATACATACTCAGGGTTGATTTCCTTTAGGATTGACTGGTTTGATCTCCTTGCAGTCCCAGGTCTGCAAGTCTCCAGTCTTCTCCAGAACGACAGTTCGAAAGCATCAATTCTTTGGCGCTCAGCCTTCTTTATGGTCCAACTCTCACAGCTCTATGACTACTGGAAAAAACCACAGCTTTGACTAGACGGACCTTGTGACACAATGGAAGAGTCTATCCAAGGATGCTCAGCATGGTGCTGTTTACAACAGCAGGAAGATGAGACATTTACTTACTTACTATGTGGTAGATTAGTTGTTAAGTCGTGAAGTCGTGTCCGACTCTTGCAACCCCATGGACTGTAGTCTACCAGGCTCTTCTGTCCATGGGGATTCTCCACGCAAGAACACCAGAGTGGGTTGCTATTTCCTTCTTGAGGGGATCTTCCTCACCCAGGGGTCAAACCTGAGCCTCCTGCATTGGCAGGCAGATTCTTTACTGACTGAGCCACCAGGGAAGCCAGACTACTTATGAAGGAGCTGAATGGATCTTACATTTGAACGCTCTCTAGTCCTTTAGTCTTGTGATTAAGGCACCTGTGACTTGCATGGCATGTTCCAGTAGAGGCGCCACCGAGTACCCTCCTGAATACATAGAGGTGGGGCACGTGCTACTTGACATCTTAACAGTGGCCCTCTGGGGTTTGTGCTGGTGAGTGACACTTGTTTGTCTGCTTCTGCTTCATTGTCATTTTATACAGGTCTTTCCCAAAGATGAGTCAAAGAAAAGGTTTGTTCCTCTTAGAATTCAGTCAGGCTGAAAACATGGAAAGTCCACCTAACAGATTCTTAAGTAAATACAGGGTCTGTCTGGGGGTGGCAGGCCAGGGCTCCAACTGATGATTCTCTTCTTGTGCCACCATCTGTTGTGTGGGGCTTCTGGCCTCGTGGTCACAAGACAGTCACTACACTGCCAGGCATCACAGCCCACTCCAGACCAAAGAGATAACAAGGCCACGAGGAAGGCCAACTAAGGCTTCCTGGGGACTTCCCCAGTGGTCCAGTGGTTAAGACTCCATGCTCCCAATGCAGGTTCGATTCGTGGTTGGTGAATTAAGACCCTGCATGCTTCACAGTGTAGCCAAAAAATAAATAAATAAAAGGCTTTCCTAAAAACACCACCAGCAAGTTCTACTTGCATGTTATTGGCCAGCACCGAGTCACAATCTCTACCCCAAATACACATAGAGTGATCTAACTTCAGACCAACACCTCTGTGGGGTCACACTTGGCACTAAGGACCCCACTCTCATCCTGCCTCAGTGGAGAGGCAGCCAGAAGTCCCTCGTAAATTGTGAGTCGCCACCCAGGGTGATTTATAGGAGAGATTTATTTGAAGAAATATTACAACATATAAAAACTACATAAAGTCTTAATTTCCACTTCATACAGTGGTAAATTTTATATAATGCGTAATAAAAAACTTTTAAAATCCAGAATGGACAAAGTACTGCACAGTTTGATCACTAAGTCAAATTAGCCGATAGGCAAATCTCACTGAAGAGCTTCATGTCAGCCAAGGCCACAAACACCGCATACGACACATCTGAACTGACTGATTGACATGTGAAAAATACAACAATATCAGTGCACGTTGGGGATCTCTGGTGGCAGAAACATGGGTGATAGGAGGAGAGAACTAGTCCTTGGCAGCCTCCTCCTTGATTTTAGCTGAAGGGAAATAAAAGGGAGAGTCACTGCAGGGAACGTATGCTACAGTAAGCAACAGACAAGTACGACAGGTACATCAATCAGGAGCTATGTTAATACCCAGGTGTCGATGTTAAAGGATGACCAGGTAAGAACCTGTGGCAGCTCTGTATCAACATTCAGAGAGACTGAGCACTACTCAGGTGTCCCCTAAAGGCTTCTAAGACTGCCTGGGTTAGCGTCCACGGTGGGCCCAGCCGAGCCAGACTCTGCCACAGGACAGAACCGGGCCCCAGTGCCTGTCCACTTACCCACCCGCCTGCCTGCTCAGTCTCACAGCAACCCTGAGAGAGACGCGAGGCCACTGGGTGGGTCGCCCCAGAACATCACACCCTTGCCGAGTCCGCCCCCACCATACCTGAGGCGCTCTCGCGCGCTTTGGCCAACATGCAGCGCTTGATCTCCAAGCCGATGGCTTTGGCCAGTGGCGGCGGCACAGCATTACCCACCTGCAGGAGGGAAGGAGGGCGACACCTGGTTTGGCATGGCTGGAGTCAGCACCAGCCTCCACTCAGACCCGGGCACTGGGTCCCTGGCCTCAGGCTCACAGAGGCCTACAAAGCCCTTCCACTGCACCCTCTTCCCACCCCAAACGCTGATGGGTCAAGAATCAGCCAGAGAAAGGGGATTTAAAGGGCTTTAGAAAATCTTAGAATCCAGATACAAAAGCCACCAGGTCTCACTTCTGGCTGAAAGTTGATACTCTGGGAGAACAGCATGTTGAGGGGGGTGAGGGTGGTGTGAAATGGGAAAGTCTCGCTGTAACCCCAGCCATGCACCTGCATTACTTGGATGTACCTTAATTAAGAGCCAAAACTAGTACTCGGAGGAACAGGAGGAAATACTGGTTCATTTCAATGCTTAGTGACAAAACAGTGAATTTGCACCACCACACGCTCAGCCTGCTTTGTGTGATGTGCTGGAAGTTTCCTTTGGGCTAAATCTCCTTCAGCTGTCAATAGCAACCACACACTTAGTGATTCCACCTGACCCATGAGGACCCGAGGCCCCAGGGATGGCGGGTTACCCGCTTCTTACCACCACCCTCCTGGGAATACTGAGGCCAGCCAGTCAACCAGCTGTGGGGGTTCAGCATCCCCTCAGAAGCGACCGTGTGAGCCAAGCTCCCCACGGACCCACCCCACCCTGGTCTCCCTCTCGACGGGCCTGCATCGTGGGAGCTGCCGGCCGGCCCCGCCTCAGCGTCCGTCCACTGACCTGCCGGTGCTTGTCCAGGATGTTGCCGAACAGCCGATAGGTGTCGGGGAAGCCCTGGGAGCGGGCACACTCCCGGACGCTCACCACTCGGTGCTGCTCGGGGTGGAGCACGCGGCCCTGGGGGCGAGAAGCATGGTGGGGGAGGGTGTGAGAGGCGACCACCTACGACCGTGCCACCGGAAGCCCACGATGGCCCTGGCCAGCGAGTCCGTCCCCACCAGGCCCGAGGGGCCCGCAGACCTACCTGCTTGCCCATGGGCTCGGGGTTGGTGACAGTTGTACTGAAGAAGCCGTCCCACTCGAGACGCCCGTAGAGGCCGGCCCAGTGGTTGTGCCTGTTCCCAGTGTGGGGCAGGCACCAGGGGATAAGGGTGTTAAACTGTCGGGCCGCAGGCTCACAGGGCTTGCCTGCAGGGAGAGAGGGCTGTGATGGGGCCGTGGGAGCGGGGCGTGAGGACAGTCCACCGGGCGGAGCCTCCCTATAAGCCCTGCTTTCAGCAGCCTTTATTTAGAGCAGGGACACCCAGGTCTGGTGGGTCTGCACCCAGCTCAGGGCCACTGGGCTCCTGAGCCCCTGCACCTCCTGCTGAGAAAGCCTGAGACCGTGCCCCTTCCCTTGAGCCCCCCGCATGGCTGCAGACCCTAAGGGGGCTGGAAGCTTCGCACCAAGCAGGAGGAAGCCATACCCAGAGGCCAGGGCACGGGGAGGGGGTGCCCCACCTTCCACACAGGAGCAGACCCCACGGAGGGCGCCGCTGCTGCTGCAGCCGTTCTTCTTGTCGTGGTAGTTGTACCGCAGCTTCCGGGCCAGGGTGCCATCAGAGAGCCGCACCTCAATGTTGGGCAGGTCACGCCAGTCCGAGCCCGGGGCCAGGGGGATGTGCCGCATGCGGGCAGCCACCAAGGCGCTCATGTCCTGGAGGAGCACAGCAGGCCCGGCTGTCGCCCAGTTCGGGGAGCACCCAAGCAGGAACCATGGGGGCTGGGTGCTGTCGTGGTGGGCACTGGGCACATTGGAGGCGACTAGG
The DNA here is from genome assembly GCF_055505025.1 of Bos grunniens. NCBI lineage: Eukaryota > Metazoa > Chordata > Mammalia > Artiodactyla > Bovidae > Bos > Bos grunniens. The sequence continues at coordinate 14,794,491 of NC_141171.1, forward strand.
AGCCCCCAGGGGCTTGTATCTCACTGGGGGAGACTGACAGTAACCCCAGTGCACAGCCTGGAGTCATACACGTGCATTGACATCTCCAGAGCGGGGATGTGGAATAAGGGAGGATGGGTGAAGGGGCGGCTTCTGGCAAGTGCAGGGAGGGTTTGGGAGGAGCTTGCGTGGCACAGGTGGAGCCAGAGGAGGGGAGCCCTGCGGTCTCCCAGAGAACAGGGGTGGTGAGAGACGCAGTGGGAGACAGTGGCCATTCCAGACCTATTCTAGGAAAAGACTATAAGGTCTTCCTAGACCTGTTACTTCAGAGTAATAAGCTCTGATGAACACTTCCCACGGCCAAGTACTGTGGTGGGGGAGGGTGGTGGTGGTGAGAGTGTGGGAAGTAAGAGGAGAAGCAGGAGGAGGTGAGGTGGTGAGGCTGGGGGCCGGCTGAGATAACGCTGGTCTACCGGTGAGGGATCAAGAGCAGAAGGAGTGGAAGGGGAGGGGCAGACATCAGCTCCCCCAGCCCAGGCTGGGCTCCACCCGCAGCTCTGTCCCCAACAGGCAGCTGTAGGGAGGCCTCCTCTGGTCACCTTGCAAATATGATCCCTGAGGATGGGCTGGTACTGCGAGCCCCGGAGCTGCCTCTGGAACCAGGACTGGGGCTCCCCGTTGTATGAAATCTCCAGTGCCGAGGCCCCGTTCCGGATCTCAGGGAGGTCGGACATGGTGTCCCGCACGGTGATGGTTCGGAAGGGACCCGAGCTCAACCTGCAGCAAAGCATGGAGGGTTGGTACCTCTGGGACACACAGCTACTGTCACCTGAGTTACAGCTGCTATCCCCAACGACTGGCACCATCTTCTCCAGAAAAGGGGACCTCAACTCGCGGTCAAAGGGCTACCCGAGGTCACCGGGGCAGCACTCTCCTCAGACCCTGTGTAGAGTGTGGGCTCTGGCTGTGGCCCTGTACTCAGGGTGCTCGGGCAGGATGAGCCCAGGGGGCAGAGCGTTCTGGGGGCACACTGGACCCCACACCACTGCTCCTCGCTAACACCTTCTCTGGGCCCAGGCCTTGTCACTGAGGTCCCCCGGCACCACCCTGCTCCCCCGAGCCTCACCGGCACCACGACCACGGGCGGGCAGGGCTCCTACCTGGTGATGTTGCTGACAAACTTCTTGTCGTCCACCACGACGCTCAGCTGGCAGGCCCTGGGTGCGAACACATGCAACGGCTCCGGGAACAGCGGGAGTGGCTCCCCAGGGGCTGCAGCCAGGATGATGGCTCGCCTCCGAGTCTGGGCCACGCCGTACTGACCAGCCTATGCGGGGAGGACCAGAGATGCACAGTCAGCGGGCACCCTGACTCGCTGGTCCAAGGGCTGGGGTCCGTGGCATCTGACTTTGGGGAGCAGCTGGCCGGTGTGAAGCTCACCCAGAGAGCCCTTAGTTAAACCACAGTGCTAGTGCTAAGTTGCTTCAGTTGCGTCCGAATCTTTGCAATCCCATGGACTGCAGCCCAGCAGACTCCCCTGTTCATGACATCCCCCAGGCAAGAATACTGGAGTGGGCTGCCATGTCGTTCTCCAGGAAGTTAACACACAGGCTTACACCTAACCGGAGTGAGGCCAGAGGGAAGGACAAGAGATCCCAAGAGGTGGCCGGCAGCCCCTGGAGGAGGTGGGAGTGAACTCAGGAGATGCTCTCAGCCGGTTCTTTAGACACATGAGGGTGCTGTGGTCTTAGCCCTGGGGAGGAGAGCGGCCAGAGGAGACACCAGGAGCCACGCCTCCTGCCTGGCAGCCCCCAGTCACAGGGACAGAACACGGCCGCCAGCGAGGCTTGTTCAGTGAGGCTGAGACACTGTGCAGACCGACTGGGAGGGCCTGGGGCTGAGTGGCCACCCTCTCTCCTCCACACACTCACTGTTTTCCAGCCCACTCTTCCTCCTCTTTCAGCACTCGTTTCAGTTTTAGTGATGCCATCAGTTACTGAACAGGCACATACAGCGCAGCTGCTCTTCAGAAGAGGCCTTGACCCCTCTGACCACCCCAAGGCCCTGTCACTGCAGACACAGCCACTGAGAGCCCCCTGGAGTGTCACCATGCACACCCTTTAGGTGTTCATAAGCACGTCCGTTCACCCAGAGACTCGGCTCTTTAGTCTATAAAACAGTTTGGTCTATGTGTGGTTCCTGACCCACCCTGTGTGGGACTCTAACTGCTACCTGGAGTTCCACAGCTGGGCACCCCTACACCCCATCAGGGGAAACGAGCTGGAAATGACGAGGCAAAGAGGTCTCTTGCACACGGCCCCTCAGGACTTACTGGGGTCCTGGCTCTGAGTTCCTCCAGAATCTCAATGCCAAAGGCTCCACAGTGCAGTGTGGGCCCCAGCATCTGCTTCCACCACACTACAGGTCACCACCCTATACAGCCTGACCCTTTGAGGGGTTTTGTTTTTAATTTTTGGCCACATTCAGCAGCATGTAGGATCTCAGTTCCCCACCAGGGATCGAATCCACACCCCCTGCAGTGGAAGTGCTGGGGAAGTCCCCTTTGGAGCTCCGTGTTCGGTTAGGGACAGTTTGTTGCAGCTCAGGGATGGCCGCTCCCGTCTCTGGCCTCTGCGTCTGCCCCCAACCTGGGCCCACCTGCAGCACGCCAAAGGTGCACTGGTAGCCCATGCGGACCAGGCAGCGCAGCGTCAGCTTCAGGACCATGGAGCGCTTGAAGGAGACGAAGTTCCGAACGTTCTCCAAGAGGAAGTAGCGGGGCCGGTAGTAGTCACAGTAGCTGTGGAGGACAGGAGTGACCGAGAGAGTCAGCTCCACGCCTGGAGAGAGCAAGAAGGCCTCCTTGGCCAGAAGTCACTCCCAACTGCTTTGATGCTTGTCAAGACACACCTGCCGGCTCTCAGGGTCTCTCCCTAGTGGAGAGGGAGCCGTGAACCCCTGAAGGCTGAGACTGGCGCCTCGCTCAGCAGCAGCCTTCTGCAGGGGTAAAGGCTAAAGTGGTGACTGCTTGGCCCTGGCACCAGGCCTTGCAAGGGGGCAGGCCATCTAGTTGCCCTTAGGTGGCACTGAATGCAGAGGGACTTTCGCTCTGTTTACCTGAGGAAAGAGACCACCAGGGAGTTCTTGAATTTGGAGTAGGTTCGAGAGTTGAAGCGGTTCATGCCGCTGAAGCCCTGGCAGGGCGGCCCGCCGCACAGCATCTCCACGTCTCCCTTCTGAGGCAGCTTCTGGCCGCGGGAGTTGGTCACCTCCCCGGCCATGACCAGCTTCAGCAGGACGTTGCAGTCCTCTGTGAACACCGTGGACCCAGGGTTGTTGAGCCGGAACGCCTGGGCCGCAGGGTCCCACATCTCGATGGCCCAAAGTGTCTCCGAGATGCCTGGGTGGGGGATACAAGGACACAGACCTGTCATGAAATCCCCAGAAAGACTCTCTAGTCGGAGCTGTGACCAGGGCCACAGAGGTCTTCCAGACACAGCCTGCCTGATCGAGTTTTTAACAGGTTGTGTGGAGAGACCCCCCCGCCCCGGAGCGCACCTGCTTGGTGGAAGCCTTCCGACAGTCCCCCACAGCCGGAAAACACGTCCAGGGTCCGCAGCTTCGGCAGTTTGATTTCTGTCTCCAGTTCACTCGGCTCACACGTCTGAGATTTCGTCCTGTTTTTTCCTGCAGGAGATGGGCCCCAAGTCAGAGCAGTTCCTGATGGGCTCTTCTCGAAGCCCCTGGTGACTCAGAGTCCACCTCGTTTTGAGGGAGGTAACGTCAGAGGCTGCTCTTCCATACTGACTGACTCGTGAGTATCCGAGCTAGAGGACACACACTTGAAGAGGAACCTGGGGGGATGACACACCACGACATACCTTTCCCCTTCCCCTTCCCTTTATTTCCGGTGCTCCGGGCGTGGTTCGGAGGATCTTCAAAGCTTTTGCTCTTGGCATTATAGGCCTGAGGGGGAAAGAACCACAGTGGTCTGCAAGAGAGACACCAGCTCCCCTCTCTAACAAATAGGCTTTAAGTTAATCTGATAAGAATACACTTCATCTCTCCCTAAGTATGGCCAGAAGCCAAGAGGGCTTTGATTCTAATAGAGAAAAGGGGAAAAGTCTATTAATAAAAATGTTTTATGTAGCTGACAGAAATTCCTGCTATTTTAAGTACCTGGACTACTCATTCTAAAAATAGGCAAATGTCATAATCAGGCTGTACAGACCAGACCCTGGGGGAGACACGGGTTATCTTAAGACCATACATGCCTGTCACAAAGAAGCCATGCTCAAACAATTTAAAAGTGATTGGGAGAAAAAAAAAAAAAGTGATTGGGAGAGCCTGGTGGGCTGCCGTCTATGGGGTCGCACAGAGTCGGACACGACTGAAGTGACTTAGCAGCAGCAGCTTAAATCAACAGACTCCTGGCTCGTCTCTCTCTCAATAACCAGGCCACAAGCTCAGCTATGAGGCTGAAGGGACTGGGGGCAGGGATTCATCTCCTGGGGCTAGAGGTCCATCTCCCTAACTCATAGACACTGACCAGACCAGCAGAGGCCACCTAACAGTCTACAAAAATTGTTATTTGTGTGTGAGTGTGTGTGTGTGTGTTAGTTGCTCAGTTGTGTCTGACTCTTTGCAATGCCATGGACTGTAGCTCGTCAGACTCCTCTGTCTATGGAATTCTCCACGCAGGAATACTAGAGTGGGTTGCCATTCCCTTCTTCAGGGACTCTTCCCAACCTAGGGATTGAACCCAGGTCTTCTGCATTCCAGGCGGATTCTTTACCGTCTGAGCCACCAGGGAAGTCTGAGTTACTGCATTACTGCTACGCTGCTAAGTCGATTCAGTTGTGTCCGACTCTGTGTGACCCCATAGACGGCAGCCCACCAGGCTCCCCCGTCCCTGGGATTCTCCAGGCAAGAACACTGGAGTGGGTTGCCATTTCCTTCTCCAATGCATGAAAGTAAAAAAATAAAGTGAAGTTGCTCAGTTGTGTCCGACTCCTAGCAACCCCATGGACTGCAGCCCACCAGGCTCCTCCATCCATGGGATTTTTCAGGCAAGAGTACTGGAGTGGGGTGCCATTGCCTTCTCCGAAGTTATTGCATTAGGATGTTAAAATATTTTGTTTTGCTTTAAGTGTTAAATTCCAGATCAACCTGAGTGTCACAGACTCGTGCTCTGGGTAAGTAAACTTCTCGGGTGCTGTGTCTGACCCAGAGGCCCTCCCTGCAGTGAGCCCAGGGCCCCACCTCGAGAAAATAGAAGCGATCGGGGCCACCAGCGGAGAAGTCCTGGAGGCACTGAGGCAGGTCCTCTCCGTACTCCACGGTGCAGCGGCCCTGCACGGCCTTGAAGTCCACCATGGCCTCCTCATCGCTCCAGTAAAGCAGGTTGATGTCTGCGTGGTAACTGGCTGGGGTAGACTTGTGTGTGTTCTCCGGCCTGGGAGTGCAAGAGTCTTTGTTAGTTCGTTTGTCGCAAGTTGAAAATGAATTAAATGGCATATTCCTGGGGATGTGCTCATAGGATCAGTGGGTAAAGACTAGGCCCCATGCCTCACTAAGTCACCTTGATTTACTAACCCCCTTAGTTGGCACTAAACACCACAAACTAAGTGGGATTTCTTACCGTGAACTCAACTAAGGGTTTGCTTGCTCTTTATGCCTCCAAGAAGACTGGGTGGGCCTGGGTTGAGACCAGTTGCTGACCTCCTATTGAGAAGCATGTCTAGAGCTGCCTTCTTCCCCCTATGCCCGCCAGACTCCTTGTTCTCTCAGTACCTGTTATTTCAAAGACTTCAGAAAAACTTTCCTGTACGTTAGCTAAGAAGTGGAGCAACTGTAGACCTATCTGTATGGATCAGCTTCAGTTTAAGCTCCTAAGTACTATTAGGATCCCAGAAACTCAGTGAAGCCAAGACCTTGGGACAGAGAGAAATCCCAGAAACGGAGAAGAGGGCCTGGAAAGGACAGGACTGGCAGTAGGGAGGGGGCGGAACACAAGGCAGCTTAAACAGATATCAGGGTTTTGATGGCACCTCAGACAGAGCCCAGGATATTCCATGCCTGCCTTGGTCACACTCTGGACCTCCGCTCCCTGATTTCTTTTGGACAAAGCTCTGCAGCTTTAAGACAGGAATCCAGGGCTGTGCTGCACAGCTGTAGTGATCCTCAGCACCCACCAGGTAATCAGGAACACCTGGGAGGACACCTCCACCCGCCCCCCCCCGCCCAGACCACCGTGTGTGCAATTCACTACCTCCCACGACTCAGGCAGAGGCCCCTGGAGGGCAGAGCCCTCACCGACCTGTAGAACTTGTTGACCCTGATCTTGATGTCTGTCTCATTGGGCCGGCCGTTGCTCTTCTTGCTGCAGAAGATCTCCTTTATGCGGCCAATACGGTAGGGCTCAGGGGCATCCAGGTTGCTGCCCTTGATGTAGTCAGAGTACTTCCGGTAGTGTTCTGGATACAGAGCTTCGTCCACAGGCTCCTTCCGGGGGCGTTTCACAGGACTGGACAGCTTGATGCTGCAGAGAGGCAAATGCTCTGAGTGACTGAACGTGAAATGTTAGAAAGTGGTTTGGCGTGACTGACCTGTGATAATTACTGTTTAAATTCCAGCGCCTGAACTAATGCAGCTCAGTACCCTGATCACAGATTCAGAGATTCAACCTCATCCACACTTTGACACAGGTATTCCCCATCTGTGCTCTGGGTCTCACTGCTGAGGTTGTTCACATTCTCCCTGCACCCGGCCTTAGGGCAGGACTTCCTGGCAGGTGATGTGTTCAGCTCCATGGGTGTGAGCAGCCGTGATACACAAGCCCTGCCCTGGCAGGAGAGTTGCCAGTGAGCTTCCTCTTGCCTCAGAAAGGCAACTTCTGAGAAGGCAGAGGCCCTGTCAACCCAGGTCCCTGAGTGACACAACAGTCTGAGTCCCCTGAACCACAGTGGGCACACAGTCCAGGCAAGAGGTAAACTCCTGTGATCTGAGAGTTGTGGCCGTGGCATAAGCTACACTCTGACTGAGGCACTAACCTCGGGGCACTGCGGGAGAGGCCGGGGGAGAAGATGGGCAGTCTGGGCTAGCCGAACCTGGCCTGGCCATGTACTGGCGGAATTAGGCCATCACAGCAAATGCCAAGCTGCCAGGACCACAGGGCCACACTCTGAAGACAGGAAGTTAAGCAGTTCAGGAGGGCAGCTGCCGTGTGTTCCCACCAGGCCCCCCAAAGTCTATCAGGCCCCAGAGACCCTCTGAACACCTGTGCTCTCACTTTTGGCTGGGCCAGGAATACCTGGTCAACAGCCCTACAGGGCGGCCTCCCCTTCTAGGCCAAGAACTGGTGTTTCAGGGCACCATGTACACCCACTTCACGGGGCTGGGAGGACTGAGGCTCTGCAACTCAGTACACGGGTTGATTGGGTTGAACCCATTCAGTTGAATGGGTTCCAATGAGGACTCGAGGAAAATAAGTCGGGAAACTGAGCTAAGCTTGCCAAAATGCTGGTTGTAAATCCAACCACACACTAGTTCTAAGGACCAACAAGGAAGGAATCAAGTATGGGAAATATCTGTGGCTTTGATTTTTCCCTGAAGAGCTCAGTCCTTTGATGTGGAAGTCTTTTGATGCAATTCCCAATTACCAAGCAGTAACTCACAGTCAGCCTTTACACTAAGCCAGGCGCTGTGCTAATAAGCACCTTTTTTTTTTTTTTTGAATTTTAGATTTTTTTGGCCACACCATAGGGCATGTGGGATCTTAGTTTTCTGACCAGGGACTGAACCTGTTCCCCTTGCACTGGAAGGGCAGAGTCTTAACCACTCAACCACAAGGGAAGTCCCTAATAAGCACTTTTAACTCACTTATTCTTAGAGGCCTGGCAGGCAAGACAAGATACTCCTCTCCCCATCTGATAACGGGAACTGGGGGCAGGGTCTCTGACATGACCAGCTGGGCAGGAACCCATCACTGACCCCAGCATCCTCCTTTAGCCAGCTGGCTCTGTCTGACTTCCTTCACAGATAGCCTCACTGCCATAGAAGGACAGTGGCTCCACACAGGACCGCTGGATGGCATCTGCTCACCACAGACGCCAGTGCGACGGCTCGACAGCAGCTGGTAGTGGGCTGACGTGGGGGGCACATGGTGGAGCCAGCCTGCTGCTGGCCCGGAGCGCCTGGCCCCGCTGGCTTCAAGGGGCACTCACTTGAAGGTGAAGGCCTCGGGAGGGAGGTACACGCCATCGCCCACCCGGTACTGGACGCCATTCTTGGTGGCGAGGCTGTAGAGGACGCGGCCTTCCAGGTCCTGGAGCTGCTCCACGACCCTGGGGATTTCCTTCTGCCTCATTTCGGCCAGACGCGCACAGCTTGCGCAGAACCTGAAGGAGAGGTGGACAGAAACCAAAGGCCCTTGAGTGGCTGGTGGTAACTGTAAGCAGCTGCCGCTGGCGTATTTCCAGAGACTCCGGTACCAAGAGGAAGTATGGACGGATGTTAGAAGGCACTGGCTCTCCTGCACTTTTATGTTCACACTGATTGGGGAGCAAAGCCCAGAGATATGCACACCAGGAAAATGTCAAGTCAACCCCACTTCCGAGTAGCTGACATAAAAACCCAGAGACATTAGCAAATGGCCTAGAATCTGGTTAAGAATCCAACATGAATGATAATGCAGACCACGGTAAAGCCAGGAACCCAAACCATGTCAAAGGAGGCTCACACTATTATCTCTAAAGGCTGAAGAAGGATTTGGTAAAATACAACATTCCTGATTAATAAACCCTTCAGAGGAGAGTTAGAGTGCCTTAAAAACAGATCAAGCCCGAAAGCAGCCCAGGCTGACTGGAAGTACCAGAGGCAGCTCAGCAAACCCTCCCAGCCTCACTCCCACACACTGCTCATGATGGAAGACTCCAGTCACCACCTTTAGTTAAAAAAAGTGAGGTATCAAGGTTAGAAAGGAAAACAGGAGCACTAAGCATTTAAGAAGCAAACCTCTCTAAAAGCATTAGAGTTAAATGGAATCAAAGACCTCACTTATGAGGAAAGACATAGATTTGTAGGACAGACACAGAAAGACACACCCTATCCCTGAGTGGGACAGCTTCTCATGGGCGTGACCCCGACCCCCAGCCAGGCTGTCCACACACTCACAGCCACTGCAACCAAGTCAGGCTGGTCTCTGGTTGGCGGGGAGGGCAATCAGAGGACAGGGGGACAGCAGACCCAGCAGAGAGAAGCACAGGGCAAGCAGGGGGGGTCCACACATTCACACAGCGTCCTGGAGCACCGACAGGGCGGCCTGGGAGCCCAGGCCCCGCACTCACTTGTACTTGTTGTCCTCCGTCGGCTGAGTTTTCGGAGGGGACTCAAATCTCGCGTAGTCTTGGTCGTACCACAGCTGGTAGAAGTAGGTCTTCCCGTCGTCCTCTGACATCAGGGCCTCGGGGTCCACGCCTCCCTGGGGATGGGGCCACCGTCAGCCATGATGACCCCACGCAGCAAGGGGCAGCAACACATGCAGGGCACCGGGGACTCACCTCCATGGCCCAGTTCTCCGAGGGCGCCTTATAAATGACCTGCACCTTGCTGTGGATGTACGAGAGCTGCATGTCCTCACACTCGTCAACCAGGAACAGCTCCAGGGGGTCCGATGTGGCCCCGAGGACCGTGTCCGTCCCAGCACAGAACCAGTGGGCATGGAACATCTGCCCATTGCTGCTGTCCTCCCACAGCGCCGTGACCCTGGAGCCGGAAGACGGGGAGGGAGAAGGTTCTAACTCGACCAGTGGAGCTGGCCCGAGGCTCCTCAGGAGTACAGATAATTGTTCGGTGTCGCTTGCATGTGTGCTCAGTCGTGTCTGACTCTTTGTGACCCCATGAACTGCAGTCCACCAGACTCCTCTGTCCACGGGATTTCCCAGGCAAGAATACTGGTGTGGGTTGCCATTTCCTTCTCCAGGGGATCTTCCCAACCCAGGGATCGAACTCAGGTCTCCTACATTGGCAGAACTCTTTACTACTGAGTCACCAGGGAAGTCCATTTCTTGGTTTTAGTCTAGGGCAAAGAGCTGCTGCTTTTTGCAAAACAGGCACCTCCTGCTTTTACTCAAAGTGTGGGCTGAAGTCAGGCGGAAGGAAGGATACAAACCTTGCTAGATACAGTGGTTTTGAAGAGTCGTCTGGAATTACAGAAACACAGTCCCCCACTTCCAGGGTTTCCGAGTCGATGCATACCTTCTTGTAGTAACTCTTCTTCCCGTCAGTCTGAAAACAAGAACTTAGTTTCAGGAGAGGATGGATCTGAAGGTCCGTGCAAGGCTTGTCCTGCTAGTTCCTGCTGCTTTACAGAAAAGCATAGCTCATGACGGTTTCTCTAAACAGCCGTGAGCTCCAACAGCCTGGCTACTTACTACAGAGAGCAGCCCCTCCCCTGGCTGGAAGCCTGCAGCCGAGGCACTCACAGCCCTCTGTCACCAGCTCCGCCCTCCTTTGTCAGCAGCAAGTCAGATCCTAGCCTTCAATTAGAACAGCACTGCATCGCACTCATCACACCCCCTCAGACACATGGACCCCCTTCCTTCTCTCCCACAAGGAAAGCTGGTTCCCACCACAGGGCCTCTGCCCTGGTTCCTCTCAAGGACTTTCAGTGGCCAGCTGCTCTCCAACCCTTCAAGACGTTCCAGCAAGAAGCCTCTGTGGCCCCAGCCCTCTTCCCGTGCCCCACCCGCCTGCCGGCACTTGTGTCGCCCAGACCTGGAGCAGCACCCAGCAGGGGCAGGCCTCAGGCTTGCTGAGGGAACTGGCCCGTCTCCAGCTTATGGACACCAAGGGACCAATGCGGACAACGTATTCACTCCCCAGCTGTGGCAAAGAATTTGACTCTTAGGCAGGTGAGCACAGAACCTCCGGAGGCGGTTTGCTAGTGCTCCCAAACACCAACTCCTAGCGAGGGGGCAGTGAGGGCTCTCCTCAAAACCAGCTTCACAGGAGAACTAGTCTCGAACACCAGGACTGTATCAAATGCCAGCTTTGGAGGGCGAGGAACATCGAGTCCTTGAGCATACAAGTAAAAACACATTTTTGGCGCCTGGCCACAGACCCCAGTCTCTCAGTCAGCTCTGCTCCGCTCGCGGCTGCGGGATGCGTGGGCAGGTTTCTCACTCCAGGGCTCCGGCTGCTCTCAGAACGGCTGGCAGTGAGGTACCTGGCTGCTCAGCAGTGCAGCACGAGGACAGCCGAGGGCCCACTCCTGGATTACCTTGACGGCATCGCCAACCCAAGAGATCCGATTCTTATTCTGCTTCTTTTTCTTCCCCTGATGCATCTTTTTGGGTGATGGCATCTCTGGAATATTGTCATCCACTTCCTCGTCATCGTCTGCCTCCTTCATGGCCATGTTGGGACACCTACAAAGTCACTTGTGATAAGCAAGGTCTTCTTTAAAAAATAAGACCAACTGGGAACTACCTGGTGGTCCAGGGGTTGGGACTCTGTGCTCTCACTGCCAAGGGCCCAGGTTCAATCCCTGGTCGGGGAACTAGGATCCCACAAGCCAAGGGCCCAGGTTCAATCCCTGGTCGGGGAACTAGGATCCCACAAGCCCCCACAGCGCAGCCGGGAAAAAAAAAGTAAAACCAACTGAAGGTTTTCACTAAGAAAACAGGGACAGGTTTGGTGACAACACTAGACAAAGAGATCTTGCCTATTCTACACGTGTCAACCCATCTGTCCCACACAAAGTCTATTTGCCATCAGCTGGCATTTCCCTCCATTCCAAAAACAATCATTGGCCAAACTTACCTCCTCTTTTGGCAAGCCTGCTTGCTCCGTCCGCTACCACCAAATTTAACCATATCTTTACAGGCCTTACACTTTCCACACTCGGGCTGTTGACAAATCTAAAACACATAATTAAAAAAAAAAATTAAATGCCCTTTAGTCACAGCTGATAACCAGTTTTTGGTGAATTTTAAAATATGTAAGTTTAACCTCATTAGAACTCAGGGAAATAAGAGTTAGGAACAAGACGTAAGGTTTGTAAAGGTTAACCCTGAGACATGGTGCTGGCACAGGTATGGGGAAAGGAGAACTCAGGTGGCTCAGAGGTAAGCTGGTGACACCACTCTGGAAAACAGTGTTCTAGATCAAAGTCAAGTATGTAACCTACACCCCAGCAATTCTGCTTCCAAGCAGTGAAGAATCACAGAAGACACATTAGAATATCACACTGCCCATCACCGAGGGATAGGCTAGGAGAGTCACCACGAAATACTATGGAGTAAAGTGGTAACTAGGTCTACTCATATCAACACACAGTAGCTGTGAAAGATGCCAGGTTATGTAAATTAAAAAAAAAGAAAATTTAAAGCTTGGATAAGCATGTGCTAGATGAAATAAAAACCAAAATAAGAACGGTGAGGACAGGGAATTCGCTGGTGGCCTAGTGGTTAGGTCTCTGTGTTTCCACTGCTTGGGGGACACAGGTTCAACATGCAAATTCCTATTGAGGGCGACCACTGAAGACAGAGGAGACCCTCAGAATCCAGGGACTAGTGTGAATAGAGGGTGGTTCTGAAGGCAGGTGCTATATTTTCACTTTTAAGCTTTCATCCAAATTAAGTCAAATAAGATACCAAAACTGATCTGATCTCTGGGTCAGTGATAGAATTAGAGAGATTAATTCCTCGAGGGTGAAGTAAATACATATTATACTAAAAAATTCAGAGAGAGGTCGTCTCAGGCCTCAAAGCTAAGCTGGACGAAGCCCCCAATTTCTGAGGAAAGTTCCACCATGAGACAAGACAGGATCCTGGGAGGATGACCCCGCTTGGAGGAAGCAGTGCTGGCCTCTGCGGGGCAGTCACCCCCCTCACCCTCACACAGGGGCCTGAGGACACAATGGGACGTGACCAGACTCCTTTGTAGCAGAAGCAGCACTGATGGCAAAGTGCCTGAGCGTGCCTCTTTTGACAGTTGTCCCGTAAGACATGCAAGTCCCCCTGGATAACTAACTCCTTCGCTGAGCTGTTTTTGGGGGGTCACGTCTACGCAGTAAGACTCTCAAGCCAAAAAGAGAAAACAGCGAGCTCCTCAGAGATCATGAGGGGCAGGAGAGCCGGCGTAGGCGAGGTTACCTCACAGACGCCACAGCGCCGGCGCTTGAAGGCATTCTCCTTGTCTTCCTTGTCATCTTTTTCAATTTGCTCCGCAAAGAAAGTGTCAAAGATCTGGTAGACCAGCTTGGTGGTGGTGGCCTTGGTGGGGCCCTTGTCCTTCTCTTTGGCGGGTTGCCGGATGGTCTGCCGCCTCTCGGCTCGCCTGGAAGAGAGATTCCACGGTGTTAGCGGCCCAGGAAGAGCTCCCGCAGTGCCCTGCCTTCCAGACTCCGTCTCAGGTCTTCAGGCTCACTCCTACTGCACCCTCACCTTTTTCCCAGGGTGACCCCGGCCAGCTTGATGAGGTCTCTCATGCAGGGGCTCAGGAAGATGGGCTGCTCGTCACTGTCCCCAGCCCGATCATAACTCTCTACTTGCTCCACCACGAACTGGGCATGCCGCAGGAGAGAATCCTCTGTGAATCGATTCAAGTTGAGCATACAAGGAGGAACGGTGGTCTTTTGGGGAAAAAAAAACAAAAACAGAAGTTTCTCTTAGGCTTAAGCAAAACTGGTTTGCGTCAAACATGCTTATATGTATCACATGTAAATGGGACTTCCCACATGGCTCGGTGGTAAAGAACCCGCCTGCCAGTATCCGTTCCCAGGAAATCTCATGGACAGAGGAGCCTGGAGGGCTGCAGGCCATGGGGTCACCAAGAGTTGGACCCAAATCAGTGAATGAACAACATCACATGTAAACAATCTGTGAATCCCAGATAATGAAAAACCTAAGCCTCTTACCTCAATCTTATTGATCAGGTCTTCGTAGGTGGAGTCAGGGTTGCTCTGCAGGAACTCAACCACTATCTTACTTATATAGATCTTCTCCTGCATCACGCTGAATAGTGGTGCGTACTCTGGGCTGGGATCCATCAAGATATACTCAGCAAATGCTGGAGTGGACAGACAGACAAGAGCAGTGTGAGCCTGACGGCAGCAGCAGTAGCCAAAGGGCAGGGATGAGGCTACGAGGCTCACAGAGCAGGCAGAGTCATTCCACACTCAAACGTCAAAACCTAAGAGGCACGGTCAGGGTTAACTCATTCAGAAGGGGCCTATTGGAGCCAACCAGAGAATAGACTGGCCAAGTGGCTTTCCTCTAGCTCGATTCTGGCTTTTGGAATTTGGTCTGGGTTTCAGCTGCAAGGTCAGTTCCAGGGTCAGTTGTAACTAGTACGAGAAGCCATCCCAATCAAGCCTGACATGCTTCCCACACAGCCACGAGAGCCTGAGACTTTCCAGAGCCCAACCAAGCCCGGTCATGGGAGCCTGAGACTTCCCAGAGCCCAACCAAGCCCCATGGAAGACAGAAGCATCTTTCAGATTCCAAAACAGTCCACAGTTGGCCACATACTTACAGGTGCTAAAGCCAAGAAGAGCCTTTTCACCTCCATCAAAACCAGCAATCCACCATTCGTTTATGGGGCCAAAATTTTTGCCATTAATACCACCTAAAAGAGGAAAAAAAGGTTTCTTGAAATGAAGTGGACTAAGAAATGGCAACTCACTCCAGTCTTCTTGCCTGGAAAATCCCATGGACAGAGGAGCCTTGACAGGCTACAGTCCATGGGGTTGCACAGTTGGACATGACTAAAAGAATATGCCTCAAAAACCCAAGCAGGTTCAGTGGCACTGAGTCCCCACCCGAGCCCACACCTCTGATCAGGTGAGCCGGGCAGCCTTACTGGAGCCATCAGAGCGAGACTGCTTATAGCTGCTCGCAGCCCAGACTCTGTTCGGTTTACAAACTGACTGTTTCAGACAATCTGGAACATTCCCCTTACCTTCGGGAGATGGATCATCCTCATATATCGGCTTTGCTGAACCAGAAAAGAGGAGCTCGACATCCTTCTCAATGAGGCCGGTGTCGATCGGGCAAAGGTGACCGCGTTTACAGTACACGCTAGACAGGGGACAGAGGCCATTTACCAGGAGACCAAGGCAGGCAGGGGTACAGAGTCAAGCTCAGACATGGGGGGATGAAGTGTGGTCCCCAGACTCCACTATCTCCCTGGCTGCCAGAACCCTGGGTCAGTACAATGCTCTTTCACCCCATACCTTCTGATTCGCCCACCTGGGTACCAAGAGTAAGAGTATGAGAAGGGAATGTGGAGAGGTCAGCAAGACCGACAGCGGGAAACCCCACAGGGGAGCCCCTGGCGCGCCCTCCCTTGGGGAGTGGCTTGTGGAGACGCACTGGCTGCTCCAATACATCCTACCCAGACTTGGGCCACCACTCCCTCTAGCTCCAAAACGTTCTTGTTGCTGAAAATGAAACCTCACACCCACTGACCTGTCACTCCTTCCCCCCTCCCGACACCACCCCAGCAATTCCTGATCTGCTTTGTTTTTCTGGATTTACTGCTTCACACTATTTTATATGTTAGTTTGCGTTATGACTTTCACCTCAAAAAGATTAAAATAATGTGTGTTACACATCATAAGAAGTGAGGCTCATTGAGGACATGAGAAGGAGGGACTTCCACCTCCCTCTGGGGGGTGAAGCCTCAAGTTCAAGAACACCCACCACCTAGAGACGCTCCATGACACTAGGAGAGTGTGCATCATTGAGCAGGACGCTGAATTTGAGAAAACAGGATGGGACTGGGGTGGGTTCTGCTTACGCACCTGCCTGTGCTGGCCTCAAGGCCAGAGTTGCTATGCAGGTCTGAGAGTATCCCCCGCCACATTCCCACCGCCTAGGCCCCTGGATGCCAAGAAATTCTCATCTTGGAATCTTACCAAATTAAAAAAATGAACACATGAGCACTTTGAGTGGAGCTCTTCCACCAGGCATAGCAGACAGACATGGGTCACAGTTCTGCCATTAGGACCTGAAGCCGTGGGAAGGATGGACACATACCCACAGAGGGCAGGACACGGTGGACTCACAGAAGGGGAGGATCCAGGGCCCAGCCTGACAGACTGTCCTCGTGCTCCGTCAGGAGAGGTGACATCAGGGAGAAGTGCCGAGTCTCAGGCCAGGGCAGGGCCCACTAGTGTGCAGAAGGGGCTCGTTGCCACCTGCCACCTTCAGCCCAAGGACCAGAGGTAAACAGAGTCCCCAGCTAACCCAGGTGGTCTGGCTTCAACGGCTTGATGCTCAAAGGCATGCCATTCCTGGGACGTGTGTTCTTATTTCCCAACCCACAGGAAGGAGTCTGGGGTAGACCTGTTCTTGAGGAGCCACCCAGAGACCCCAAGCCCTGACACTCCTGATTACAGTGGCCCCAGCCCCCGGTTCTCGCGAGCCTCTGCCCCAGCAGCGCCACAGGGAAGCACAAGGCCGTGAACATCAGCAATGCTAACAGCACGTTTCACTCGTGCTGTCAGGCAGAGGTTTGAGCCGGGGAGTGGCCGGGGAGTAGACAGCGTCCCAGTACAGATCAGGCTCCTGCTCGTGGAGAGGGAGAGACACACCCAACAGCGGCGAGCATACAGAGCACTGTGAAGAAACACACTGGGATTTCCTAGAGCGCCCAGCCCACTGTGGGGCAGGAATGTCAGAAAGACCATCTCAAGATGATTCCACCTAACGCTTTGTAACAGGCAATTCAGCCGCCCCTACTCTTTTCTTGTCCAGGGAGAGGAAAAGCACGTGCCAAGGCCTGAAAGGAGACATGAGCTGGAGCCAAGCTATTTCACACAGAGAAGCAAAGGGAAGCACCTCCAGTGAGCAGGAGAGAGCAGAACGAAGGAGGCTAGAGAGGAGGGGGACTCTGCTCAATCACAGGCTTGTCTGAACCCCAAACGCAGTCCAAACTCCACTACCTACACCAAGAAGACCCCAGCGTCATTGCCTCGGCCTGAAGAGCCCCGCAGGATCCAGCCCCAGCCCTGGGTCCCTGTTCCCCAGCCACATCCCCTACCACTCACCCCCGGCCCCTCCACTCCAGCCACACAGCCCCTTATCTAGTCTTCCACAGCCCACACGCCCCCCTCCCAGCCTCCACCTGCTGTTCCCTCCTCCTGGATGTCTTTCCCTCACTATCTCCTTGGCTTGTTCTTAAGCTGAGGTCTTTGCTCAAGTCCCTTCCCCTCCATTCTGAACAACTTTCTCCCACCCACTCTCTCTGCTCCCCGTGCTTTTCACATCCATCACAATGTCGCTACCCACAGGCACAGCTTGTTCTGCTTCCATGAAACCAGGGGCCTGAAGTGCTGTATCTATAATACCCACTGCACACAGCTGGCCCTCAGTGGAATGAATGAGCTTTACAATATTTACCGACTCAAGGGCCTTCCCTGGTGGTCCAGTGGCTAAGAAGACTCCATGCTCCCCAATGCAGGGGGCCCAGGTTCAATTCTTCAGGTAACTAGATCCCACATGCCAGAACTAAAGATTTGCAAGCCACAACTAAGACTTGACACAGCAAAATAGCTGATTTTTGCAAGGATGTTTACCTACTCAAGATCTAACAGGAATAGCTTTAACAACCAAAGACCTACCAAGTCATCTACCAGCTTGGTGGCCCTGAAGTGTCAGCAGCTTAAGAAATGTTGCAGATCAGGTGTTGAAAACTTTATTAGGATATTAAGAACTCAGGTGTCTTTAAGAAAATGCCTTGTTATGATAAGTATATTAGTTACCTGCGCTTCTTTGGTGACTTAGTGGTAAAGAATCCCCTGCCAATACAGGGGACACGGGTTCGATCCCTGGTCCGGGAAGACCCCACATGCCACAGAGCACCTGAGCCTGTGCACCACAACAAGAGAAGTCACCGAAACGAGAAGCCTGCACACTGCAACTAGAGAGCAGCCCCTGCTCGCCACAACCAGAGAAAAACCCGTGCAGTAACAAAGACCCACCACAGCCACGTAAATAAAAAGATCCAGCAGGATTTAAAAAAAAGGAAAAACACACAAAACCTATCAGTTACCTGAAGCAGGTTAGTTTGTGCTGGGGCAAATCCTCGTAACTCTCAAAGCCAGATTCGTTGGCATCAAAGATGGACAACCTCTCGTTGGTCAGTATCTGTATCTCTTCCACCTGAGAGACATTGGACCAGTGAGCAGAGACACAGGAGACGGTAACTATCCGGCCGAAGACAGAGCTGGAACTTACCGCATCGGGGGGGTGCTGCTCGTATCTCAGCTCAGGGTCGTCCAGGTACTGCAAGCACTCGGTGCACTTCGGAGGATTGGTCTGTGGGGACAAAACACAGACGGCGCTCAGAGAGCCAGCCCTAAGCCAGTCCCTTAGCGTCACACAACGGCTTTTATTCCCAGGTGTACATTTACCTTGGACACTACGGCTATTTTGGTTCGAGTCATTTTCTTCTCAGTTCTGGGAACAAAGCAGAAGGTTTGTTTTAGTCATTACATGACACGTCAGAATCTGTCAAAGTTATACCGGATCCAGACACAGATGAGTGCCAGCTGCTGCATAAGGGGAAAGTGTGTCTTTACCATGCAGAGGGGACCTGCCTCACACAGCAGAACTGGCATGTCTCAGTCCTGCACTCACTATCCATCACACGCAAAGCTAAGGCTGCTCCAGGAGGTCACTGAAAGTCAAAGTGAAGTCGCTCAGTCATGTTGGACCCTTTGCTACCTGGTGGACTGTAGCCCACCAGGCTCCTCTGTCCATGGGATTTTCCAGGCAAGAATACTGGAGTGGGTTGCCATTTCCTTCTCCAGGGGATCACTAAACGCCCCTTTTTCTTTCTTTCTCAGACAACTGTTTAGTATTACGATCTGCTTGATGGAAAGACAAAAAATAAGTTCTTACAGTTCTCTGTATGTAGTTCTGCGTCTCTTCTCCTCCTAAGTAGAGAAAACAGAAGAGTGAAGGGTAAAAAAGTCTTTTCCATCCGGACTATGTCACAAAGTTAAAGAATTTTATGTACATGGTTATCACAAAACCTAGTCAGAGGCAGGAAGGCAGTCAGAAAACCAGTGAGACCCAAGCCACCTCCAGTGTCTAGTCTTATAAACAAAATTATTATAACCAGACTTCCTTAAAAGACTCATAAGAGACTAGTTTTTTTAAAAAAGACAAAAACTTTTGTTGTTTAGTCACCAAGTCATGTCTGATTCTTTTGTGACCCCATGGAACTACAGCCCACCAGGCTTCTCTGTCCATGGGATTTCCCAGGCAAGAATACCAGAGTGGGTTGCCACTTCCTCCTCTAGGGGATCTTCCCCACCCAGGTATAGAACCCGCATTAGCAGGTGGATTCTTTATCCCTGAGCCACCAGGGAAGCCTGACAAAAATTAGCTCTCCTGTATTAAGTGATACCTCAGTAAGTATATAATTGATATGGGGCGCTATGGACTGAGTTTTGCCCTTGCTCCCCAACCCAATTCTTATGTTGAAGCCCTAACCTCAAATGTGACTGTATTTAGAGATGAGGCTTTTAAGGAAGTGACCGTGGTTACGTGAGGTCGTAAGTGGGAGAGACCTAATCCAATAGGACACCAGAGCGCTCTCCTCCCTACGTGCTTGCACAGGGACAGGTCATGTAAGGACCAGCAAGAAGGCATCCGTCCACACGTCAGGAAGAAAGACTTCTCCAGAAACTAACCCTGCTGGTACTTTGATATGTGAACTGTATTCTCCAGAACTGTAAGAAAAATAAACGTCTGTTGGTTAAGTCACTCAGACTGTCGTATTTGGTTATGGTACCATCCCCACCCCTGGTGACTAATAAGAGAAAACTTATTTCTAGAATTATTTTGAGTAAATGAAGGAATGCTAGAACTATCACTCTGCAACTCCCAGTGAAATAATGGATTTAAGCAATGATTGTTAAAAACAGGTGAAAAGGTGAAAAGCTGAGGGGAACTTTATAATGGATGGAGCAGGCTGAGGGCACCTGGGTTCAGTGATGAGTCCTGAAGCCTTACAAAGATAACCCTGCCTCTGGTGTGATATAACAAGCAGCACACAGCACCACCTTAGAAATCCTCTGGGAAACAAGAGACATGCCTCTGGTCCAGCATCTGAGCCTAACTAGTGGTCTACAGGGGACAGGGCTCTGGGAAGATCCCAAACCTGAGAACCCACTAATGCTATGCGTCAGCTGGCTACTTACACCAACTGCAAGTAAGAGGATGGGGTGGCGCTATAGATGACACAGGGAAGACAAACAGCAAGTAAGCATATCGTACAGACTTAGCTGGGGTTCTGACTCACAGCAAAACACGCAATGCAGACCTCAGAGAAATCTGAACAGAGATTGGACTTTGATACTATGGTGTTAGGAAAATGGTATTGTAGTGATGCTTATTTACTTTTAATATTTTTTGATGTGGGTCATTTTTACAGTCTTTATTGAATTGGTTACAACATTGCTTCTGTTCCATATTTTGGTTTTTTTGGCTACGAGGCGTGTGGGGTCTTAGCTCCCCAACCAGGAACTGAACCTGCACCCCCTGCATTGGAAGGTAAAGTCTTAACCACTGGACCACCAGGGAAGTCCCTGTGATGATGTTTAAGAGACTCCTTTCCTTTTTAGAAGGAAGCACCTTATAGAAGCACTTCTGTTAATATTTCAGTAATATGTCTGGGATCTGTTTACCAGAGTGAGGGAGGGCAAGGAGAATAACTGAGGCTTGGGTAAAACATGCCTAGTCATGGGTTGATAACTGATGAAGGTTGATGAGAATATGAGGGTTTGCTACCCTTTTCTGCCTACTCTAGGGTACGTTTGAAAGTTTCCATGAGGAAAATTGTTTATAAATCACTTTAAGATATTCCAGCCAATGGGATGTTATGAAATACAGTAGAATTGAAAAAACAAGAGCTTACCTTTTCATCTTCATCTTTCTCATCAGAAACTTGTGGCTTTACTCTTTCAGGTTCTTTTTCTTCTGGTCTCCGTTTGCTAGCTCTATTGGATAAACAAATAAGCCAAATGTCAGCTTAAAACCTGTATTGCCAATTCACATAAAAAATGACAAACTAATGCCTCGCTATAGAAAAGCAAAATATTCAGAACCGATCTGGTGAACAGACACTTTCTTCCCATCCAAAAGAAAGTCCCCTTGTCACAGTGGCTCCAAAGGTGCGTCACTAACACGTGATCCTGAAAAGAGGCCTGCAGACGCCCCATGTGACCCTCAGACATGGGGCCTGACGAGATACTGGAACTAAGACACGTGGCAGTGCAGTGATGGGAGTGCTACCCATGAGGCAAAGGGCAACAGGCAAGATGGGGCCCACAGTGATTTCTCATCCAGCCCCACCCAAACTGATCCAGTCTTCCAATAGCACCAGCAATTCCCTGTAAACATCTACATCACAGATCTCCAATAGCTATTTTGGTAATTTAAACTACACAAAGCACAGCACAAAAGCACAAGCATTTTAACCACTTACAGATCTTTGGGTTGACTTCTGTGCCTCTTTTCATCCTGAGAGGGGAAACGTGTGGGTAGAGAAATAAAGGGGGGAAAATTAATTTGAGCAAGAGTGAGACAAAACCCCAAAGTATCAGTTAATGATTGCAGCACCGTGGGACGAGAGAATTGGAAAATCTAGGCAGGTCTACAGGCTAGAGATGAGGCTTCAAAAATTTTAACTCAGTTCCCTAACGCCTACAAACAAGAGTTGGTAGATCTCCTGTAAAGGGCCAAAAAACAGACATTTTCAGGTTTCCAAGCCACAGACTTGCGTCACAGCTCCTCAACTGTACCACTGCAGCACAAGAATAGCCAGAAACAATACATAAGCGAAATGGCATGGCTGTGTTGCAATAAAACTTTATGAAAACAGGCAGAGGGCCAACTTTGGCCTGTGGACCACAATTTACACACCCCTGTCCTGGGATAGCTCAAAGCAAAAGGGACTGTTAGAGCCATTTTGCTTATGTCAGCCCAAATGTCTATAGCTGCATCTGTCATTTGGTCAGGAGTGAAGATGTCATACAAACAGGCACTGGGACAGGAGTGGGGAAAGTAGGTGACAACGCTAAACTTTGGAATCCAGTATGGGAAAGAGACAGAAGTAGGGATTCCCAACTTGGTCACCAACTCATTAAAGACAGCAGAGCCCACATACAAAGACTATCTTTCTGATATGCTGCTGAGCTTTATAAAGAAGTATACACACAGATTAAGTCAATAATTAAAAAAAAAAAAAAACTAGACAAAGTCAAACTTTTGGTCCTTTTGTCCTTTTCTGCCATGAGACAAGAGCGCTGGCTGTGGGGTCTGAAGCTCCTGCCAGCTGCTGTCTGAGGAAAACGGATGGTCTGACACCACCGCTGAGATCTCTCTAGACCTGAAGGGATCCCAGGCAAGTGCTGACGATTAAGATCACGAGTAATCAGAAAAGATGAGACAATAAGATGTTAGACAGAACAAGCTGGAGGTGACACACCGAAAGGATCACGTGCCACAGAACAAGCAAGGGTGCCCACTGGAAGCGAGAACACTCAGGACCCAGGAAGTCTGACCTCAGGCTCTGCTCCCTGGATCTCACAGAAAACCAGAGACAATCTTGGGACCATCCTGGTTTGGCTTTTCTTAGAGCAAATTGCTAAGGAGCTTAATAAGATCCCTGTGCTGTGGCCCCCAGCAGATGTAGCCCAGTCCCCTGGAGTTTACAGCCCTGTGGATAACCTCACCATCTGAGGCTTCTATACAGGCCCACCCCTGGGTCAGTGTACAATATTTTAGGGTTTAAATATGTTAACTAAGCTGAACTGTGGGAGCTGGCGGGAACGCGAGGAGCTAGACTCAGAACTCAGGAGACTGGTCGATAAAGCAGCACAAGCACGATGACGCGTGTATCTGGGGTGACACGTCAAGCCTTCTCAGGCCAGAGGCTATGAAGAGAAGCTGGTTCCACACACGTCTTAGGCCAGGCACACACAGGCCCT
Organism: Bos grunniens; assembly: GCF_055505025.1. Taxonomy (NCBI): domain Eukaryota; kingdom Metazoa; phylum Chordata; class Mammalia; order Artiodactyla; family Bovidae; genus Bos; species Bos grunniens. The sequence goes on from NC_141171.1 coordinate 14,817,478, forward strand.
TGGCACCATTACCATAAATAGACAACTGAACGCTCACTACGTATCAGGTGCTAACATGCAGCGACAGCTGCCAACCCCCACAAGGAGGGGCAGGTCACCTGCCCAAAACCACCCCAGGGCAGGTAGGGCTGGATCTCAACGCACAGCCCTAACCCATGCCATTTCTCCCAACCAACTGGGAACACAAGGATCGGTTAGAGATAAGTGATATGAGTCAGTATTTACTTTGTCTTCTCCTTCATTCATTTCAGCCTGAGCTCCTCCAGGCCTCACATCTCTGTCTGGCTCCTCCTTAGCTTTGTGTTTAGGTGTCCTGTCACAGAAAAAAACACACAGTCAGCTAAGGGAGCCCATCACCGTTTCAAGAAGCCACAGTGAGGGTTTACACGGTTCCCTCCCCCAAGTTAGAGAGCATGGATGATTTTTCTCATCTGAAGGGTGATTTTTCTCATCTGAAGGGTAAGTTTTCATTGCAAGAAACCCAAGAGGGCTTTGGTACTTCAGAACTTATGATCTCAGAAGTGCCACCAACACTTCATGTGTTGCTGAGACACGCCACAGTTTAAAAACAAGAGACAAAAGGGCTCCCCTGATCCCTGATAACCTGATGGGAATCCTGCCTGTGGAAGATTCCTGTGCAGGTTTGCTAGTGGGCTGAGGTGACATCTGAGAAGTCTTCCCCTCCTTCCACCAGGGCCCAGGCACTTGGTTCAGGAGTTCTGCCCACCCCAGACTCAGGCCCAGTCAATACCTGCTTCAGTCCATTGCATGTCAGAGGCTGCTTTTCACTGCCGCCCTCACACACTGCCACTGCTGAGCGCACGCCCCAGCTGGACTAGTCCTAGGGCTGAAGCGGGTCTGCCTGGCCAAGATCAGTCAATGGCCACTGAGCCGCAAACATATAAGCTCAAAAAGTGCCTACTGTCCTGAGCCGCTGAGCTCTGGGGCAATTTGTCACATAGCATCTTCACAGCTACAGGCAAGAGACAGAGCTGCTCAACGCTCTTTAACCACCACCTAACAAACTGCTTCCTGTATGAACAGCAGTAAGGACAGACCACTAAGGACAGGCCAGCGGTCAAGGTCAGGTAAATCTCAGTTGACCTCAGCCTACACTGTGGTTGCCTGACCTTCCAAGAACAGAAGTTACCCACACATTACACGTATGACCTTAATGCCCTGTCCAATCCATAATTTTTACGAGAACACTTACTTTTGGAAGTAAATTTCACAAAGTACAAAAGGCATGTTAACTGTACTTACGGTTCTTTGGTCTGACTTCTGAGTCTCTTTTCTTCCTAAGTGGATGGGACGGGGAGGCAAAAAAAAAAAAAAAAGACTAGTTAATTTCCCCCCGTTTGATTCTAATATTTCTATTAAAGAGCTTTATGGAAATAAAATACCTAAACTGATCCTATAGTCTAGCTGGTAAGAAGGAGTCTCTTCTATTCAGATAGCACATTTTTTTTGGTGGGGTAGGTAGGCAAGAAGTTAAAGAACTCTTAGATTCTGCTGTTTAAGATGGATTTGCGGGCAAAATTACTGTCACTTGTCAGGATTAAGTGTTGACAATCTCCTTGATAACTTTATCAAATGAGAATCTAAATAAAGGAATGAAGTAGTATGACCAATCGGAATAAGAGCTCCATTTCAAACATGGACAACAAATCATTTTGAGTCTGAATTTAGAGAGCTAAATGCACCTCTCCAAAATTCAGCCTCAGGAACCCCTCACACTTTGTGAGGAGATCAAAGGTTGGTGATGTAAACAGAAAAAACACATGGCAGACTCTGCTACTGCAAGAGGGGATCCCAGGAATCTGGCCATAGACAAGGGATTTCAATCAGCCCTAAATCCTTCTTTGGAGGATTTGAGCCAGTCTACTGGAACCACTTGTTCTCAAACGATTTAACCATGTCCCAACTGTAACTGCTGCTAACTTTAACTAGGATCAGGGTAGGGAAGTGATCAATTAAAGGCTAGCTTCAAGTACCAAATAGTTCAAGAATTATCATGCATCTTGGTTGATTCCCCATTAGGACAAAATAACAGACACCCATTTTTTAACAGGCTCTCAAGGGCACACACTACCCATGGGAGTTGCTAAGAAAATTCTCATCAGTGTGGTCATAAAACTTTTGGGGATCTGAGACTGTTCCACCACCTGGGACCGACCAATGTCAGCCTTTTACCGTATGGGGCAGCGCTCATGGTAAAGCTCCCACTTTCAGATCCCCAATTCCTTCTTCTACCCGCCCAAGCTCCTGGGGTGGGATTCAGTGGTACATTTGTATTTCACAGAACCTTAAGCCCACCCTGATTTTACAAAGGAGCCACAAGTCTGGGGAAAGAACTGGTCTGATCTCAGTTAAGAATGCAGCTTTAACCCTGGATGATGCTATAGCACTTTAGCACCTGTGTGTCTGAAAGTGAGATCTCCACCAAGACCTCATGAGCAACCAAGATGCGCAGGAGAGGGGAGAGGCTTAAGCTGTGTGACTAACTGATCAAGCAGCAGAGGTCCAGGTGACTTCTAGGCCTATCAGTGGTTTACTGCCACCAGAACCACATAAACACACCTTCCACATAGAGAAGCAGCAGAAAGAGGAGTTTGAAGAGCATTTTTGCTAAAGTCAAGGTCATTGTGATCATTAGTGAAAGTCATTCTGTTCCTACATGCTCTCCACGCCCTGATCCCTCTGCCTAGAACCAATGGGGACTCTGATTCAGGTGGAAGTGACAAGCACGGAGGTGACCAGGCTTTACTTTATCATCTCTTCCTTCTTCTTCCATGTGTGTTCCTGGTCTTACTCTTCCTGGTTCTTCTGCAGGGAGCAGCCCAGCAACTCTATCAAGCAAGATAACACACCCTAAGGATGACTTTCAGAGACTCCTCCCCTGGAAGCAGCTTTCAAAAGGGCTTCCTTCCTCCCCCCGACCACCAAAAGCCAATCTTCATCTCAGTAGCCCTGAAAAGTACATATTACGTTAACATTTAATATTCAATACAACCTTTAGATCTACTTCTGGTAACTGCCAGTTGCCCCCCACCCCAATTCACTCTTTGCAAGAGAATTCAACCTGGATCACAAGGTTAATCTGGCTGCAAACTCAGCGTCCTTAAGCTATCTATGATCACCCTGGCAACTCGCTAGTTCTTCCTTTTAAAACATTTCAGAAAAGTAATTTCAGTAGTCGAGATTACAAATTACACAGAACAAAAAGGTATAAACTCTTACCGTTCTCTGGATGTAACTCGACGTCTCTTTTCCTCCTATGTGGACAGAAGGGACGAGAAGAATATTTATTTCAAAAGAGGATCAAAACCAAAAGCACGAATCAAAGTGTTAAGTAAATACATTTGATATGGTTAAATACAGGCTTCCCAGGTGTTGCTAGTGGTAAAGAACTTGCCTGCCAATGCAGGAGACAAGAGATATGGGTTCGATCCCTGGGTCAGGAAAATCTCCTGCAGGAGGGCATGGCAACCTACTCCAGTATTCTTGCCTGGAGAATTCCATGGACAGAGGAGCCTGGAGGGCTACGGTCCAGAGGGTCACAAAGAGTCGGACACATTTGAAGCAACTTAGCAAGCATGCATGCATGGTTATAAACAGGGGTTGGGGGTAATCTGGGTTTGGGGAAGATGTGGGCAACTGTCACTCTGGTGTTGAGGTCCCATCAGCCTCAAAACAAAGGAGAGGCCCAGGAGTTGACCCAGCACACGTCCGCACAACTAGAGGTTGTCTAGTGATGCTACATGAAGTCAAAGATCCACCTCATGTCAGGGATTTGTTAATGTTAGCAAAAAAAATCAACCCAGTAATTTGGGATTCCCATCAGGAAGTGATGATGACAACCTAAACTGGACACCAGCTCTTCGATGAACAGCCAGGACACTGCTTCCCTAAGTTCACAAGACTTGCCATTTCTAGGATATCTGCAGTTATGTATTTAAACAGGATAAAAATATTGTGGTGACGAAGCAGATATCTTGTTTGAGGTGGAGATTACAAGAATCCACACACACATACATCTGGCTATGCATGCAGAGTGAACAAAGTCTGTAGATTATACCAATGTCCATTCCCTGGTTTTACGGTTGTATTATAGTTGAGATGTTACCACTGGAGAAAGTTGGGTAAATTACACAGAACCCCTCCATAATATATTATATGGAATTAGTCTGTGTGTGTGTGTATTATATATAAAATTCTGACTGCAAATTGCTTTCAGACTTGAGCTACAACATCAACACTTCCCTGCGTCTGCAGCCTATTGGCCCATCATGCATATTTTGGACCTGCCAGTCTGACATTGTGTGAATCAGCTGCTTAAAGTAAATCTCATATATACAGATATCATTGACTCTATTTCTCTGAAGAACCCTAATACAGGTTATATATTAATATAATACAGTACTATGTATAGACATACAATCCAAAACAATATATTAGAGACTGAGAAATGCTCGCCTCTAGAAGGACAGACAGGAGGGAGGGGTGGGAGAGGGATGGACAGAAGGGTGGGAGTACCACTCCTTTGTACCCAATAGCTGTTTGTACTGTTTTATCAAGTGTAGGTAATACTTGTTTAAAAAAAAAACACATAGTAAGATCGCAAAACTTTAAACTGGGGGACTTCCCTGGTGGTCCAGCAGTAAAGAATCCGCCTTTTAACGCAGGGTTCAATCCTTGGTCAGGAAACTAAGATCCTATACACCGTGAAGCAACTAAGCCCGCGGGCCACAACTAAGACCCAATGCAGCCAAATAAACAAATAAATTAAAAAAAAAAAAAGACACTTTAAACTGGCTGAAGTATAAGGTTTTGACCTTATTTGACTTATTCAACCAATACCATCTGATATCACTGGTTTGGTGCACTAGGACTCTAGCATGTTGGAATAAACCCTATTCCTACAGGGGTTCATCCTCGAAGTTCACAAGGCCTCACACACACCACCAGTGAAACAGCTTCCTACTTGGGAAAGAACGCCCTGGTTAATTTCTTTAAAAGCAAAAAGAAAAGGCTATGTAAGCCCTCCAAGATGTTAGAAGGGGGAAAAAAACAACTCAAACTGGTACATGTGTTTGTGTTTTTTTTTTAAAGTCTTATCAATATTACAAGAGCCAGCTTGCCCATGACATGTTCTCCTAGGGGGCAAGGGACTTGGCCACACGGCTTAGACAAGACGTTTCCCCATCTCGGTTTCCCACCGTGAGTGGGTACTCTGGCTAAACCTAACTATAGACACCTGAATAAGGGTCATGAACAGTCGCATATAATTCTCAAGAATAAGACAGAAGAATGAGCGTGTCTTATCAAGTCTACCTCAGCGATACCGGGCTCAATGCTTCTCACCTAGGGCAATTTTGCCCCTCTGAGACCTCTGGGAGAAACCGAAAGTGATTTTGGTTGTCACAAATGGGAGACAGAAGGAATGTTACTGGCATCTAGCGAGTAGGGGTCGTGACCTTGCTAAACACTCTACGATGTACAGGACTGACCCCTACAGCAAAGGTTTATTTGCCCCCAAAAGTCAAAGCCTTGGCTGAGACATCCAGCCTTAGAACAAACCACAGATATTCATCTTCAGCAGGTAACAGGCATTTACTACCCACCCGAAAGCCTACAGACTTTCCAAATTACACAGCCAATCCTGTGGCAGAACTGAAATAGACAGCATGTGGCCAGCTGGTATTACCTAGATTTGCCCCTTAAGCCACATGGGACAGCGCCAGAGGCATTGTCTTTCCCAGAGGCCTTTGGCAAGCCACCAGTTTTCCAACCTAAAAAGTCTAAGCAGCATTATTACAATGCACATAATAACATGACAATTCTGCTCTTATTGAAAAATTAGATGTGGGAAAGGAGCTTATCTGATGTCAGAAGCAAATGCTTTAAACACACCACCTCTGCTGGTCTGAACATCTCATCTTGCCAGGTGGAGAGGCAGGAAAGTAGACAGGAGAGAGCAGACTCAAGCTATGGGCCTGCTAAGCCCTCGGGTCTCATCATGATACACTTTGCACTGCCCGGGGTCCAGGGATACGTTCTAACACCTTCTCAGTCACTTCTGGTCCATAGACAGACCAAGCGTAAATTCACAGTTAACGGAAAACGTACCAAAATAAGGCAGAGTTAAGAAACTTAAACGCGAGCCCCACCTGGTCTTTTTCTTCATCAACAGAATCGTCTGACTTCACTTTTTCAGGTTCTTCCTCAGGTTTTCGTTTGGCAGGGCTGTCACACACAGTAAAGCCAACTGTTAGCTCAGCCCAACCCTAGACCTCCAGTGGGCATGAAGCAACTTACTGATACATTCCTCCCTCTGTATGGGAAGATTCAGGGCATGGACTCCCCCTTCCCTCCAAGGAGACGCCCTCATTGTCAGGATGTTAAAGTTCAACATATCTTCAAATGACAGGTTTAGAATACTACCATTTTGCAAACCTTATAAAATCATGGATCTAGACTTTGATCAACAGCTGCTATCATCACCAAAAAGACGTGACATGCTTCTGATGGACAGCCCCAGTTTGTTAATGAAGTTTCAGAAAATAAAACTGGAATCTGAACAAGCCTCTAGACCTAGCTACCAGTTTTTAGAAAACCAGAGACAAGTGAACACATTAACCACCACTAATGATGGTGATCCGGAAGCTAAAACAAAACCAAGTTTCTTTAAATAAATGGCAAGAAAATAAGGAATCTTAAAAGGATTAAGGAAGAAGTCAACCAAACTCTGTTAACATACGCGGAAGTATGAACACTGCTGTATACCTGGTAGTCAGGAGCTATTATACTTTATGAGGCATGAAATTATAGTTCTGTTTTGTCTTCTTAAAAAGACTGTTTCCTAAATGTTAGCAACTATAGCAAAACATGAATTAAAACTTGTCAGAGGAAGACCCTGTCATCTAGAAATACAGTATTTATAGATAAGATGACATGTCTGACTTGTTTCAAAGTAACCCAAGTGGGGGGTGTGGTATGTATGGAGGTGTAATTCATTTGGAATAGATCATTGGAGCACATGGGGCTGAGGATGAAACGATCACCAGGAGCTGTTAACTGCTGTCACTGGGCCATATACAAGGGGTTCATTTTACTACTCTTGGTGATTTTGTGTATGCATATTTGAAGCTTCCCAGAAAGACTAAGGGCAGGAGTAGAAGGGGGCGAGAGAATGAGATAGTTGGAGGGCATCACCAACTCGACTGTCATGAGTTTGAATACACTCTGGGAGACAGTGAAGAACAGGGAAGCCTGCTGTGTAGCACTCCATGGGGTCACAAAGAGTCGGACAGGACTTAGCAACTGAACAACGTTAACAGGAAAAATGGATGAGGTCTTCAGAAATGCTGTTCATGAGTGTCTGATAGCAAAATACCAAAGTGAAACCCAGGCAATGTGGAAGTCAGAATCACTAAATTACATCCTACTAATTCTATACGTGGTTTACCAAAAACAGTTGGCCCCTAAAAAAGGGGCTTGTCCATTCATTATATACTGACCCCCGTGTGAAATGAGATGTGATGGTGGTCTGCCTGGTAGTCTTCCTTGTAATCCTGGGGCTAGAAGAGACTTCAGCTGTTTAAAGAAAAAGAAACAAAAAAGTCACTAAGAATAAAAAAGTTCACAGCAAAGGTACAGTTCTTCAGAATTACCAGGCTGCTGCAGAGACCAGCTTCTGAGGATTAAGAATCCTCCTCTTCTTATTTTCAGCAACCACCATCTTGATAAAACTCACCAAATTAGCACCTGCCAGTTTGCTGAACCATTTTAACACAACCTCTTATATGACGGGCCCAACCCTGACACAGACAAGGAAACAGAACCTTTGCTTCCATCATCAGAAGGTGAAGTGGTCAAGAGCCTGACCTGAGCTCAAGTCCCATGCTCTTATTCTTTTAAAAATTTCAGAAGAGTTACTCTGACTACAAACGGGGAAGGAGTCTAAGAATAAATGTTTAGCTTAAACAGGCATATAACTTAGTTCTAAGTATCAGTAGATCCTGTTACTTTATACCTCAAATTCAATGATGTTTGGAGATCTAATGCTCTCAAACTTGGTCAAAGACAAAAATTTCTAGTCTACATCGAAGCTAGTTAGAAGTATACACAAGGGGGAATTCCCTGGCGGTCCAGTGGTTAAGACTGGGCACTTGCACTGCCATGGGCCCAGGTATGATCCCTGGTCAGGGAACTATGATCCCACAAGCCGAGTAGCGCGGCCAAAAATATATACATATATGGATACACAGGAGAAGGCAATGGCACCCCACTCCAGTACTCTTGTCTGGAAAATCCCATGGATGGAGGAGCCTGGTAGGCTTCAGTCCATGGAGTCGCTGAGAGTTGGACACGACTGAGCAACTTCACTTTCACTTTTTACTTGCATGCATTGGAGAAGGAAATGGCAACCCACTCCAGTGTTCTTGCCTGGAGAATCCCAGGGACGGGGGAGCCTGGTGGGCTGCCATCTATGGGGTCACACAGAGTCGGACACGACTGACGTGACCTAGCAGCAGATGGATACACAAGAAAGAAGTGATGCCCAGGGGAGCGGGTGGGATGAACCTATGGCGCCAAGTCTAATTGTCCTCCCCTTTGGTGATACCATACTCCAATAAGGTCAAATGAGTCGAATGCTCTTACACTTTGTTTCTCCATCAGACTTGCTTCTCCTGGGCGTGTAAAGTCTGGAGACAGGTTTGGGGGGCTTGCCTTTCTCTGCCATTACCACTCTGCAATCCTCACCACTTGTCTGGCTCCCGTTCTCTAGACATCCATTCGCTTCCCGACTGAAAGCATGAGCTCCGTTCTCCAAGGACAAATCTTTATTTAAAAGGGATTTGACTTTAGCCAGGTAGCCCTCCTACAGCAGGAAAGGATAATTTGAGTAGCAGTGAATGTAAACAAGTGGCAATGAGAGAATAATAAGGAAACACATGTGTTCCCTTTGTATAACTATCAGGTGACATGGGGAGTTGGGATTATTCAGCCTCCCTGGTCACAGACCAGTTACCCGGGAGGCCAAGTCTTCCAGACGCCAGGACCCTGAAGACTTACCTCAGATAATTCTTCTTTATGCAATTTGGTTTCCAAATCACATAACTGATTCTTTATTTCTGTCCGCAGAAATTCGTGCAAGAGATTCAGTTTCTCCTTCACACATTCCTAAGGGAAGGATATATGTTTAGAAGTCCCCACACTCTGAAACAACGCACTAAGGCACACTTACACTGCCTGGCCACGTAACAATGACTGAAAGGCAGGCAACGCTGAGTCAAGACATGTTCGTGATAGTTCCATTAAGATCATATTACTTATTATTTTTATTTTTTTAAGAGGGACTTCCCTAGTGGTCCAGTGGCTAAGACTCCACACTCCCAATGCAGGGGACCCAAGTTCGATCCCTGGCCAGGGAACTAGATTTCATGTGCCACAGCTAAGACCTGGTGCAGCCAAATAAATATTTAAAAAAAAAAAAAAGATCATATCACACCATCTACAGGGTGGTGAAAAATGGGAAGATTAGGAAGTGAAACAGACACATAATGGTATAGTAGAACAAAACTGATTCTGAAAAAAACAGTATGACCAGGGCAAGTTATAACCTAGACTTGCTGATAGGGAACCTAGATTGGGAAACTTGATGAGTTACCAAAAGCTAACTGATAACAGCCTATTAATATAGCACATTAGACAAAAACATCCAAGTTATCCTTAAGAGTTTAAGGAAAAGAGAGCCAATTCCACTTTGAGCTACATAGTCTATCAGACAGTCACATCTGATAATAGATTTTGTTAAGGTGGAGATGACCTTACCTTTTCTGTCAAACTATCTCTTTCCAAATCTTTGAGCCTGGGGGAAGAAAAAAGGGAAGAAAGAAAACGCTTGTTAAGCAACACTGTTCATCTATAATACCACAGTTTAAAGAACTTTGGAAATAACTTCAACACGGATATTAGAAAATACAATGGTTCCCCCTGCTCAATGTGTAGAATGCCCCACTGCAAGTGCCTACATACACATTAAGAAGTCATTTGCAATCTAAGTGAGGTTCCCTTTTTGGGGGGTGTTTTTCTGATAGTGGAAAGGGATAATACAGGCACTCTATGACAATGTTATTTTAAAGACACTGGCGGTCCAGTGGTTAAGAGCCTGCACTCCCAATGCAGGGGGCACAGGTTTGACCCCTGGTCGGGAACTAAGATCCAACATGTTGAACAGTGCAGTCAAAAATTAAGATTTAAAAAAAAAAAAAGGCACTGGGAAAGTGGAAGCATAGTTGGGGTCCTTCCCAAGTTAAGTGACCAACAGGTGGTCTTCCTCCAGTTGAACCTGACCAAGAGTCCATAGAAGGGCATACAGAGGTTAGAAAGAGTGAACCAGGGCAACAGGAGGCTGCGGAAACAGTCAGCTAACACCCCCAAAGGCCAGGATGGGGACAGTGGGAGTGGCAGCACTCTGATGAGTAGGAAATGGAAGTCGGGGTCACCTGGGGCAGCACAGGGTGCCCCACACACAAGGAAGAGAGAGGAAGTCAGAGAAGCTGGCTGGCGCCTCACCCAAGAGCTCATCCTTGTGAACGTTTCTACCTAGTCATTCAGGTGTGCAGAACTGTCATGAGTTTCGCTGGAAAAATCATGGTCTGACTTGATTACTAAGATGAATGTCTTGCCTCTTTTCGGGGGAAGGGAGCAAAGAGAATAAAGGAACAAGAAGCAAAAGACACAGAGGAAATGGAGAGGCTGTTGTTCCTGGCTTGGGCAGTGTTCCTGTGGGCAGCGGAGTGAGAACAGGTCCAACCAGCTAAGCCAGCGTCCGTCAGCAGAGGGGGGTTGCCCTGGGCAGGGAAGGACTGGGCCTCCACCATGTGTGGGTCCTCCCTTTGGGCACCCAGGCAAGGTACTCGGTTACCACCAACCTAAAGGGCAGGAATAGAGCTCTCCCAGACTGACCTTCGAAGAGGGAGGGCAGATGTAAGCAGCACAGACAGGAATGTGAGTGACAGGCTCTGCTGGACTAGTGACAGACAGTGGCTACTCCGAGTGGGTGGGGATCCTGCTTCTAGCTGCAAACATCATCTGTGGGTGCCTCCTCTGCGCCAGACCCTGTTTCAGGCAACAAGCTGAGTGCTGAGATGTACGCACTGCCAGGCAGGGGCTTCCTGGCTGGCGCTGGATGCTCAGCAGAGGTCTGGCTATAGAAGAGACTGAGCAGGGGCTTCCTGGTGGGCCAGCAGCTAAGACAATCATGCTTCCACTGCAGGGGGCATGGGTTTGATCCCTGGCCAGAGAACTGAGAACCCACAATGCCACGGAGCACAGCCAAAAAAAAAAAAAGATAGCAGCCTACCGACAGAGTGGTTAATATGCTGTGTATCACATGCGTTGTGTAATCTGGACTCAAGATTCAGAGTCAGGCTTTCCAGAAGCATGTGGAGTCCCTTCCAGGCAAAAGTCATTCTACCCCCAAAGCAACTCAGGTCCTGGGAGAGCCTTAGTTGAGGACGACTGCAGATCATGTTGCTCAGAGCCAGAGGCGCACACACTGCTGCCGGAGCACCACAGCCACCCACCTTCAGTCACTGTGCTCACAAAACCCTAGCAGGACACAGCTCCCACCTCAACCGGGTCACCTCAGGCATCAAGGACAACGCTCAGATGGAAGCCCATCAAGGGGCCCTTTGCCCAACGCTGACAACGCCTATATCTGGGCAGGAGACAGATCTGCAGGTCAGAATTTTTTAAATCTTTCCTATTGAAGTGGGATATTTAGCTTGGCAGGGAGAAACAGATCTTGGGGGTATCTCAAAAGTCTCGCCCTGTGAAGACTAGATTTAACCTGCTCAGCCCTGGAGTGGGAGGCAGGAGCCCAGGGCAGGCACTGAGGAGCCAGAGGTGGGGCAGGAGGAAGGCTGGTCAGTGTGCCTCCCCTGGTGCCCAGGCTATCACTGGAGAGTTTATCCCCATCCCAGTAAAACTGGTGACACTACCTCCCATCTAGGTTCACAGCCAGGAGGATGAGAAGCAGATATGAAGGACCGAGTAGTCACAGAAGATGGCAACATTACATACACATACACACACACACACACACACACACACACACACACATATATATATATATATATATATAACCTTAGCTACCTTCTGGTCCAAGATCCCATGACTCATTCCTAGCTGCTTCCATCAGAGCAGCTCTTGAAAGGCAAAAAAGATATACGTCGACCACTGTGAAGGCCAACAGAGTTTAAGTCTGAGGCTTCTGAAGAAAAAGGATATAAATGGCAACAGGAAGGAGGGACACAGAGAAGCTGAGAGCTCAGTGGGAACTAGGCAGAGGAGCTGCCACAGCAGGGCAAGAAACTCACACGAGTCAGGCCAACACAGGGGAAGAAAGGCAAATCCTGAGAGGAGCTGGGTGCCTGTCTCAAGGAGGTCAGCAATGTCAGGCTAAAATATCACAGATTTTCTCCATAGTTAACAAACCATTGGAAGAGTCATGGGGGAGATAAAACCCAAGAATCAGTCATGTTTTAGTGGGGGATAAACAAAGTCAAGATGGCAGAAATATACAATATGTATTAGTTTAAAAGAGATAAAGTGTTAAATCACCATAAGGTGTTAAATCACTCTAACATCCTAAATTGGGCTTCCCTGGTGGCTGGACGGTAAAGAATCTGCCTGCCAATGCAGGAGACCTGGGTTCGATCCCTGGTCAGGAAGATCCTCTGGAGGAGGGAATGACTAGCCACTCCAGTACTGTTGCCTGGAAAATCCGATGGATAGAGCCTGGCAGGCTACAGTGCATGGGATTACAGAGTCAGACATGACTGAGTGGCTAACTCTTGACATCCTAAATTAGAAACACTGATCTGTAATATGGTTTCACAGCAGGAGCTGAGAACATCCTGGAGAAGTTACAAAGCTCTGTTAATTGTGCCTTCCGTAACTGGCTGCATGGTGGGTGGTACCGGAGACAGTATTTGTGGAGGGAAGGATAACGGACCCTCTCCCCTAGTTCCCCAGAACCTGTGAATATGTTACCTTACATGGCAAAAGGGACTTTGCAGATGTGATTAAGAGTACAGCTCTTGAGATGGAGAGGGTATTCTGGATGACTCAGGTGGGTCTTATCAAATCATTTAAATCCTAGGAGCAGATAAAGTTCCCAGCTGCATTTCAAGTGATGTGACTACAGAATGGTCAAAAAGACGTGATGTGAGAACTCGCTTTGAGGGCTTAAAAGATGAAGGAAAGGGGCCACGAGCCAACAGATGACGTCGCCTCCAGGCACTGGGAATGGCTTTCACCCTACAGCCAGCAAAAGAAGAAGGACCTCAGTCCTACAACCACAAGGAACTGAATTCTGCTGACAACCTGAGAGAGTAAGAAACGGGTTCTCCCCTAGGGCCTCCAGGAAGGAAGGCAGCCTGCTGATGCTTTGATTTTAATCCAGTGAAACCCACACCACATTTCTGACCTACAGAATCAGAGGATAACAAATATGTTTTATTTAAGTTACTAAGACTGCAGTAGTTTGTTATGACAGCAGTTAAAAACTAATACAGTACCAGAAAGGCAGAACTTTTTGGTAGGGAAGAAGGGAGCAGACCACGAATTTTAGGAGTGAAAGACAGTCCAGTGAATCTACGTGGCTATTTAACAGCTAGAAATTAGAACTGGCTCTCCAAAGAGGCATCTCTGGCTGGTACTGTTAACTGCCGAAGGCAGAAACCCTAAGACTGGAGGAAAATAAGGGTCCGAGAATTGAAAAGAAATATGGGGGAGATCAGGACAGAAGCTCCCAGGTAGTAAACAGCATCACCAAAGTCAAGAATACAAAGAATTAAGGAGAGAAAACCATCTTAACTGAGGAATGGCTGGGCACCTGGCACAAAAGCTAAGCTAAGGTGGCAGCAAAAAGAACAGGTCCAGATGAGTATACAAGAAGCCAGGCAAATAGGAAAGTTGGAATGATAAGCAGGCATGGGCTGCTATATTAGTATCTGCCTTAGGATCAGGTTTGCAAGTTGGTAATTCATTAATAAGGTATGTTCCCCACCCCCCCACCCCCCATAATGGAAGTGAAACATACAGCTGCCATGTAATAAGCAGGGAAGCAGGTTTCTGTGCAGGTGTTGCTCTGCCACGTTTACCTCTTTCAGCTCAGTCTTCACAGTGCCCTAGTGTGGTGGGCACCTCTGTCCCATTTTAGAGATAAAGCATCAGGAAGTTAGGCTACTTGGTCATATACCTGGCAAGTGGCAGGCTGGGCTTTGAACCCCAGGAGTCTGCACGTTTAGAATCCTACTTCAGGGGAGAACTAGAGAAGTCAGTTATGCCTTCTGTACCTATTCAGGAGCCACAGACTAGTTAAGAACTTGAAGATCCACTCTAATCTAATCAGAGTGGTTAGCAGATAGGAAAGCTGTCATAATTACAAAGGCTGAGTCAGATTTGTGTGAGGAGGTGTCTAGTATTAGTATGTCAATTCAGGCTTCACTGAAGGTGAAAGTCTAGCAAGCAAGAATCTGAGTCTACTGGATTCTAAGCTGCAGATGCAACCAATGAGGCAAACATGCTTGGACGACAAGTGATCATCAACTCCAGACTGCAGAGGCAGCATGAGGGGTATACTGACAGAATTTAACCCCTTCTCATGGCAGGGAAAGGGGACTGTCTTTCTGAGCAGTCCTGGGAATGAATGGACAGTAGCCACCATGGGGAAGGAGTCAGGTGCAGTCTAGCCTCACACTGGTGGCTCTGCATGGTCTCAGGCCCTAAAAACCTAAAGGATAACCTGAATGGCTTGTAAGAAAAAGAAGGGCACAGGATGAGTCAGGCAAGTGGATGGCAGTCCTGGACTTCAAGTCATCACATGCGTATGGGGCAGGAAACCTCCCACTCCAACTTATATCCTAAGAGGATAAGTTTCAAACTTAGAGAAAAAAGACCAAATGGCAACAGAAAGACAAGTGGGAAGACTACTGCTTTTTCTATACAAAAGATGGTGGCTTGGAGAGTAAGAAAAATCAAGTGGAAAAATGTGGCTTGTCCTGAAAGGCCTGATTTTTAGAAGACTTAGGACATGTGCGTGCTAAGTTGCTTCAGTCGTGTCCGACTCTTTATGATCCCATCGACTGTAGCCCACCAGGGTTCTCTGTCCATGGGATTCTCCAGGCAGGAACACTGGAGTGGGTTGCCATTTCCTTCTCCAGGGGACCGTCCCAATCCAGGGATTGAATCCATGTCTCTTATGTCTCCTGCATTAGCAGGCAGATTCTTTACCACGAGCACCACCTGGGAAGCCCTGAACTTAGTTTTTACACTTAGTTACACTTTAAAAACTCAAACACTGGACTTGCCTGGTGGCGCAGTGGATAAGAATCTGCCTGCCAATGCAGGACACAGGCTCCATCCTTGGTCTGGGAAGATTCTACACGCTGCAGGGCAACTAAGCCCGTGCGCCACAACCACTAAACCTGTGCTGTAGAGCCTGAGTGCTGCAAATACTGAAGCCCACGCGCCTAGGGCCTGTACTTCGAAAGAAAAGCCACAATGAGGAGCCTGCGCACTACAACAAAGAGTAGCCCCTGCTTGCTGCAACTAGGGAAAGCCCACGCACAGCAACAAAGACCCGGTGCAGCCGTAAGTAAATGTACAAATACCTAAACATTAAGAACATTTTCTAGTATCATCATATAGGTAATGTAATGGTATGAGTCTTAAAAGAAGCTGCCATATAAACACAAGTTAGCGTAAGTGACAAGAATTCCTCAGTGAGGACTAGGCCTAAATTTTGTTCCTATTCTACTAGATTTAGTATAATCCATAACATGAGGTACCTAATTTTCATGAATCAAAAAGTTATATCTCCATTTACAAGGTGGTATAAGGGAACATTTTAAAGGGAATATTGAATGCCATGTTTACACCTGTATTTTAGAAGCTAAAATTCAAAATTTAAGAAAAGCTGTTGAGAGGGTCACATAAGGTGACAATGTCAATGGTCTGAGGCAGAAACCTAAGCCTACACTGGGCTTCCCTGGTGGTCCAGGGGTTAAGATTCCATGTTCCCAACGCAGGGGGCATGGGTTTGATCCCTGGTCAGGGATGGATCCCACATGCCATGAGGTGTAGTCAAAAAATAACCCAAAATGAAAAAAAAAAACAAAAACCTAAAACCAGACTCTATACCTAACAGTAGGCAATTCTAGTTCAAGGTAATATGGAACCTACGGTGAATGATGGATTGATGGATTGTAACACTCACCTAAGAACATTCAAATTCAGCCAAACAGAAGCCTTGCTCTGGCCCAATAAAAGCCCTCACAGAAGGGAAAGGTTTTGCCAAGAAGCAGATCTTAGCAGAAATCTTTGCTTCCTTACAGTTAATTCCTAGGGCAACCACTCTTGAGAACAGTTGAAGATTAAGTGAGATCATGTAAAGTGTTCTATACAATTAGAACTGAAAAAAAGCAAGTTAGATTAGTCAAGAATGCTGACACGGGGGACTTTATGTGCCAGGCATATTCTCATTTAATCCAATACCAGTTTAAAGCCCATGTTAACTGTCCAAGTCCACAGACGCGACTTGTTTATGAAATTTGCCCAAGGTCATGGATGGCTCAGTGGAGGTAGCACTCTCACCATCAAGGTAAAGAAGGCTGAGCCCAATATCCCCGTCCTGGGTCTAAAATGAAGTGAGGCACTTTCATAAATCCATTTCCACTTCAAGTCATGTTTTATCTTGGGGGAGATGTATAGGGATTATTTAGCGAGGGACATCACCCTCTAACTGTGGCTAAGAAGTGATCTGACACCTGGGAGGAGGATCCAAATACCCGCTATCACCTACTCTCCACCTTTCAAAAGCCCGAATCAGAACTGGTCTGGCACAACTTTAGGAAAGAAGCAAAGGGAAATAGGGAAATGGCAAAATCAGGTTCACAAATCTGGTTGGAAGCATTCAGGGCTGGTTCCCACATTGTTGTAAGTGAGGTTTGCAAGTTTCCAAGAGTGAAACTGATGCCCTTCACCAGCAAGAAGCCTAGGGTGCACACTGGGCTTGCCTGAAGATCCATGTGCACAGAGTAGCTGTAGCTGCATCCCCAGTATTAGCTGCTGCCCCCCTCACTCCCCTTCCCACACATGCACATACATACGCACACATACACAAGGAAACCAGCCAGTTCTCCCTAGCAAGGCTTCCTTGATGCCCACAGCTCAGATTTACTGGAAGAAACCACTCAGTTTTCACGCTGCCCAGCCCTATCCTATCACTGAAGGATAAGGGGTCCTTCCAGAATGCTACTACCCTAGCCATATGAGGTGATGGAGGGAGCCCCCCAAGGAAGACAGGGCTCGCAAACCTGAGCCGGCCGCGCCAGGGCCCCGACCGGCGGCGGCATCTGTCTCTGGAGGCTGCCATCGGGATGCTTGGCGTGGGACGCCGAGAGAATCCCCCCAAATACCCTCGGGGACCAGGCCAGCCCAACCCCCTCGAGTGGACCGGGCACCGGAAGTGGAGGCCGAAGTGCCCGGGCTGAGGGGTATCCCGAGGCCGCAGGCTGCCCACTTCCTGCGCGACCAGGCTGGCGGCAGGAGCTGGGCCCGAGGCTGCTCCGGGAAGGGGCTCTCCAAGGAAAACCCAAAGCTTGCTCTACTTTGAGGTCAGAAGAGACCCCAAGTTTCTAGTCACCAGGGAACTGGGGGGGGGGGGTGGGATTGGCCCATTTTGGCGCCAAACGGCCAGGGGCGCGCGCGACCGGAAGTGCCACCCTGCCCGCGCCAACTGCCGCCGCGCGCCGCGCCAGCCCACGCATGCGCGCCCGTCTGTCAGCGGCGGCCACGGGCTACCCCGAGGGGAAATGACCCCCACCCCCACCGCCGTGCCACCCACCCAGGTTCCAGGTTCCCCGCGACACCTACCGCCTGCGGACATCGTCAGGCAGTGAGAAGGCCCGGGAGGCCAGCGCAGGCACCCGCGCCGGGGCGGTTCGGGCAGGCATCTTGGAAGGTGCAGCAGAGGCGGCAGCAGCACAGGCAACCCTGGCTTTTCGCGCGGAAACCGACGGGGAGGGGCCGCGAGCGGAGGCGGCGCGTACCATCCCGGCCCAGGCGTGGGGGAAGTCGGGCCGTACCACACAGAGAGAGGATGTACCATGAGTGGGCGGAGGCAGTGGAACTGGCTCCGCACAGGGGTCGCGCATGCGCGACAGAGGAGAGCACCCCTGCGCGGAGCAGTGGATTTGTCCAAGCTCCTCCATTTGCTGCGAGCCTTGCCTGAGACATTCATTCATTCATTCTTTACCCGCATGCTAGGCATAGAACGAGGAACATCCCCAGGGCACTATACCCCGTGGGCTCTAAAGTTCAAGCACTCATTTCCAATCCCACCTACACTATATTTGCTCACTATAACTACCTAGGGCAGGCCACTTGGACCCAGCCTCAGTTTCCTCATCTGTGAAAAGGAACTAACAGAACTTAGTCCAGAAAGTATTGAGGACGCACGAAGGATCTCACAGTGTAGGGGGACCTGGGCCACTTCCACAGCCTATGTACTTAAAGAAGCATCAGAACTCGGGCAAGGATAGTCTCTTCAACACATGGTGCTGAGAAACCATATATCTACACGCCGAAGATACCCAGAATGCGAATATCTACCTGCAAAAGGATGAAATTGGAACCTTGCCTTACATTACATATAAAAGTTAACTCAAAAGATGGATTAAAGACCTAAACCTAAAACTGCGGCACTTCTAAAAGAAAGTGTGTGTGGTGGGGGAGGGGGCAGCTTCACAACATTGGGCTTGAAAATGACACCAAAACCACAGGTCACAAAAACTAAGATAGACAAATGGGACTATGTTAAAGTGAACTCATGAAAATTAAAGTGAACTCATGAAAAGCAAAGGAATCAAAGTGAAAAAGCAACCAATAGAATGAGAGAAAAATGTAGGCAACCCATGTATCTGATAAGGGCTTATCTAGAATATATAAAGAATTCCTACAACTCAAAGACAATTAGAAAACAGGGGACTTAAATAGAAAGTTTCATAAAGTAGATACAGATGGACAAAAAGCATATGAAAAGAGGTTCAATATGACCAGTCTGGGAAATGCAAATGAAAACCACAATGAGATCACCTCACATGCTTTAGGATGGCCAGTATCAAAACAAAAAGTATTGGTGAGAACATGGAAATTAGAACCCCCTTGCACTGTCAGTGGGGATTTAGAATACTGCAGCTGCTATAGAAAAGTGTGGAGGCTCCTCAAAAAACTAAAAATAGAATTATACAGGTGCACTGGGATGACCCAGAGGGATGGTATGGGGAGGGATGTGGGAGGGGGGTTCAGGATGGGGAACACGTGTACACCCATGGCAGATGCATGTTGATGTATGGCAAAACCAATACAATATTGTAAAGTAAAAAAAAATAATATAAAAAAAAGAATTATACGAACAGCAACCCCATTTCTAGATAAATATTCAAAAGAACAGGAAATACGATCTCAGAGATATTTGCACACCCATCTTCTTAGTGGCAGTATTCTCAATAGCCAAGAGGTGGAGGCAACCCAAAGGACAGGATAGATGAATGGATAAAGAAAATGTGGCATATACATTATGGATGTATTAAATGGATAATTCAGCCTTAAAAAAAAAAGCAATCCTGCCCTTTTACAACAGCCTGGGTGAAACTTGAGGTCATTATGCTAAGTGAAATAAACTAGTCACAAAAAGACACACTGTGTGATTCCACTTAGAGGTATCTGACTTAGTCATCTCATAAAGAAAGAACAGTGGTGGTTGACAGGGGCTGGGAGGAAGAGGAAAAGGAAAGTTGTTCAATAGGAATAGAGTTTCAGTTTCACAAGATGAAAGTCTGAGATCTGCTGCAGAACAATGTGCATATAGTTAGTAATGTACTGTATGCTTAAAAACAATTAAGATGATAAATGCTATGGTTTTTATCCCAATAAAGAAATAAATCATCAATAGGATAGGACTACATTTTTTTTAAAGTACTTTATCCGCCACAACGTAAGCATCAGAATGGAGTTCCAGGTTACAGTATACATTTACATTTTTGTATCATGCAATTTACAAGTGAACGTATTTGTAAACATGCACATAAACTAAGTTCCCCCAGCAACTGGTGGAGAGCTTCCAGAAGTGGACCTCAGACCCTCTGGTCGCCATGGGTTACCCACTGCAGGGCAGGATCCAGGAGAACTGAAATATTAGGAATAAAACTAATAGCTATTAATTGAATAGTTAATCAGCACTTCCATACTTACTGTACCAGGATCTTTAGGAGTTATTTAGTCCTTTACAGGCTTCCCTGGTGGCTCAGATGGTAAAGAATCCACCTGTAATGCAGGAGACCTGGGTTCGATCCCTGGGTCAGGAAGATCCCCTGGAGAAGGGAATGGCTACCCATTCCAGTATTCTTGCCTGGAGAATCCCATGGACAGAGAAGCCTGGTGGACTACAGTCCATGGGTCTCAATGAGTCAGACACAACTGAGTGATTAACACACACTCAGTCCTTAACCACCATAAAGGGAGGTTTCAAGACCCCTTCCCTCCCCCATTTCCCATGGCCTAGGAGATTCGTCACAAAGGAGACTGGCTTATCCAAGATCACAGGCTCAGTAAGCAGGAAGAACTATCAATCCAGGTGTCTTTAACTCCAAAGCCTGAATGTGTAGACCTGTCAAAAGCCAGCATCTGGGTCCCTAACCCAGCTTAGGAAAGGGGGCGCTCATGGGATGGGGTAGGGAGGGGAAAGAGATAAATGAGCAGACTTGCTGTTCAAGGGCCTCAGCTCACAGGAGAGCAGCTGCACTTATTGGAACCTCCCTCTCAGGTAGATTCTCTTTGTAATCCCTTTGCCAAGGGATAATTCGACCAATTATACATATGGGACAAGGGTTCAGAGACAAAGACTGGCCGAGGTTCCTGGTGGCTCAGATGGTAAAGAATCTGCCTGCAAGGCAAGAGAGCAGGGTTCAATCCCTGGGTTGGGAAGATCCTCTGGAGAAGGAAATGGCAACCCAATACAGTGTTCTTGCCTGGAAATCCCATGGACAGAGGAACCTGGTGGGCTGAAGTCCATGGGTTGCAAAGAGCTGGACACAGCTGAGCAACTAACACTTTCACTTTCACCCAGCAAGTTGGTGTCAAAGCTGCACCTTCAGCCCAGCTGATCTGTTCATGTTGCTCAGAAGCAACCAGCCAGGCACCATCTCTTAATTCCTCTCCTCCCCTCACCTGCTGGAGGTGAGAAATTTGTTGCTTCTTCCTCTGAAATACACACAGGACTTTCTGTGTAACCCAGACTGCCATCATCTCTCACTTGTACTATAATAGCAGCCCCTTCCCCAATCTCTCAGCCCACTGCATCCAGAGGGCATTTTCAAACACTTTTAATGCCCTTTTCTTTCCCTCTAGAATCTTACAGAACTTTCTACTGCCCTTGAAATAAAATGTAAGCATTTAACTACCTTTACAAGGCCCTGGAAAAGGAAATGTCAACCCACTCCAGTATTCTTGCCTGGGAAATCCCATGGACAGAGAAGCCTGGCGGGCTACAGTCCATGGGGTCACAAGAGTCAGACACGACTTTATGACTAAACCACCACTACCACCACAAGATCCTGCCATGATGCAACTCATTTCCAACCCCCTCGATGAGCCCCAGCTTCGCTGACCCACTTTCAGTCTTTCAAGCCCTCAAGTGCCAGTGCCCCAGGGCCTTTGCTTTCAATGTCAATGCTGCCCAGGCTACTCTTCTGGAAGCTCTACAGCTCAAAGGTTCCTGCTACCCACAGGATCCCCCGACCTGTCCACTCATCTGGAAACAGCCCGTCACCCCCACCTCTCTGTTCTATCTTCCTGTGGCTTCGTGGCACTTAGCACTGTCACTGACTCTTATTTCCATCTGTTGTAGTCTTTCTGTTCCACTAGAGTAGAGCAAAGGTTGACAACTTTACTATGACGAATCAGACAGTATTTTAGGTTCTGCAGGCCATATGTTCAGTCAACTCAGCGCTGCCTTTCTAGCATAGAAATAGCCATAGACAATACACAAATGAATAGCTATGCCTGTATCCCAATAAAACTTTATTTACATTAATTTCCAAAAACTTGCTGGGCCAGATTTAGCCCATGGGCCTTAGCAAGCCAACCCCTGCAAAAACCATGAGCTCCAGGACTTCCCTTGTGGTCCAGTGGTTAAGAATCCATCTGCCAATGCAGGGGACACCATTTTGATCCCTGGTCTGGGAAGATTCTAGTGCTGTGGGAAAACTAAGCCAGTGCACCACAACTATTGAAGGCTACATGCCCTAGAGCACACTGAGAGAATTCTTGAGCACTACAAGAGAATTCACTGCAACTAGAAGCCTGAGCACTGCAACTAGAGAGTACTCCTGGCTTGCTGCAGCTAGAGAAGGCCGACATGCAGCAATGAAGACCCAGAACAGCCCCAAAGAAATTGAATCAATTTTTTTTTTTAAGAAAAGACTGATCTCCAGAGGGCAAGGATATGGTGGTCTGCCTCATTCACAGCTGACTCTCCAAGGGCTCACTCAGTTGGAATCCAAATATCCTTTGAATACATAGGACATGGGGGCTACCACGTGGGAGGTACCTGATGCAAATGTTGGTAGGTATAGAGTGGTTTTCTCCCCTGCCCCCCCCCACAACACTATGATTTCCATTTCACAAACTCAGAAACTGTGGTCCAAATCAGATCATTTGCAAACCCAGGTTCTGTCTACAATCCCTGAAGCTGCTTCGCTCGACTCACCTGACCAGTGAAATGTTGGCCAAGGTCAGGGGAAAGGGCTACACATGGCTTCCAGAGTGACTGGCTGGGCTACCAGACTCCTTCCCTGCAGAAGATTTTTCCCCAGCAGTGGATAGGAATCCGCCTGCCAATGCAGGGGACGTGGGTTCAGTCCCTGCTCCAGGAAGATTCCACATGCCTCAGAGCAACCAAGCCCATGTGCCACAACTACTGAGCCCGTGTGCTCACTACTGAAGCCCCTGTGCCTAGAGCCCATGCTGTGCAGCAAGAGAAGCCACCACAATGAGAAGCCCGCACACTATGATGAAGAGCAGTCCCCACTCTCCACACTCGAGAAAGCCCATGTGTACAAAGACCCAGTGTAACCAAAAAAATTTTAAAAAAAGATTTGCCCCACCTCCCCAGTTCCTGGGCCACATTCTTGCCCCCAGCTGGAGGGCCACACTCCAGAGGCCAGGAGAGTCCTGGGGGCCAGCCCAACTGAGGTCTCAGCAGCCCAGAGCACAGGGCTGGTGGAGGGATGGCTACATATCCTGAGCCATGGTCAGTCAGAAGGCCGAAGCTGAGTCATGCCACGTGCTGGGGAATTAGTCACGGCCACTGAGATCTTACTTGATGCCAGCCCAGCAAAGGCTCCAGGAACAGCACTCAAGGCTTGCACAGGGACACTTTGCCACTCCCAGCCCCAAGCAGGTGGCCCAGCAGGAAGACCACCAGGACAGAGCCTCGCAAACTCTCTAGGCTCAAGTGACTGGAAATCGGATCTTGGGAAACCAATGGTGAATAGTGCTGGGCAGACCCGTCTGCTCCTCTGCAGGGCCTTTGAGCAGGCTGAGGGCTTTCTGTTTAGACTTGCCACCAAGCCTGGCCAGGTTTTCCTTCAAACAGCCCCTGAGTCAGTTAGCTGATTTGCCCCTCCAGGGCCAGTGCCCCAACTCAAGTCATTCCTCCCCGCTCTCCTGGACACCTTCCTAGTCTCCTTCCTGGGCTGCCCTTCAACCCTTCTACCACCTACTTTCCACAAGGAAATGTGAAGTTTCTAGATCTGAGGGCTTCCCTGGTAGCTTAGCTGTGAGGAACCTGCCTGCCAATGCAGGAGACACGTGTTCGATCCCTGGTCCAGGAAGATCTCACATGCCAAGGAGCAACTAAGCCCATGTGCCACAACTACTGAGCCTGTGCTCTAGAGCCCAGGAACCACAACTATTGCACCCATGAATCAGAATTACTGAAACCTTCATGTCCTAGAGTTCATACTCCACAACAATAGAAGCCACCACAGTGCAAACTCCGTGCACCCCAACTAGAGTAGCCCCCCCAGGCGCCACAACAAGAGAAAAGCCCACACAGTGATGAAGACCCCGCACAGCCAAAAATAAATAAAATTATTTTTGAAAAATCTAGATCTGATCTTATCACTTCCTCTTTATCCTACTGAAGACACCTGAGTGGCTTCTCAGGGCTCTTAGGATAAATCCAACCCCTCCAGGCCTAGCTCCAACCACTTCAGCTTTTGCTACTCATCCCTTGGTTCACCCAGCTGAGCTACATCCTAGAGGCTCCCCACTCCTTCCTGTCTAAGAACTGAAGAAGCCCACCTCCTACAGGGCCCTCCAACATTCCTTGCCTCTCAGTACTCACGCCCTTCTGGAATCCTCTCTAAGAAGAACCAGGGCCAGTCTCTACGGCCAAGAGAGCATGGTGGAAGCGAAGGTCCAGGACTTCTGAGCTGTTGTTGTTGTTTAGTCACTCAGTCATGTCCGACTCTTTGTGGCCCCATGGACTGCAGCACACCAGGCCTCCCTGTCCTTCACTATCTCTCAGAGTTTGCCCAAGTTCATGTCCATTGAGTCAGTAATGCTTTCCAACCATCTCATCCTCTGCTGCCCTTTTCTCCTTTTGCCCTTAATCTTTCCCAGCATCAGGGTCTTTTCCAAGGAGTCGGCTCTTCACATCAGGTGGCCAAAGTATTGGAGCTTCAGCTTCAGCATCAGTCCTTCCAATGAGTATTCAGGATTGATTTCCTTTAGGATTGACTGGTTTTATCTCCTTGTAGTCCAAGGAACTCTCAAGAGTCTTTTCTAGCACCACAGTTCGAAAGCATCACTTCTTCAGCTCTCAGCCTTTGTTGTGGTCCAACTCTCATATCCGTACGTGACTACTGAAAGGAACATAGCTTTGACTATATGCAAGAACTCCATGAACAGTATAAAAAGGACTTCTGAGTCTAGACCACAAAAGCCACCTTGTTCTCTTGGGGGAAGCCAGCCATCATGTCATGAGGATGCTCACGCAGCTTTGTGGGGAGGCCATGGGAAGAGGAACCAGTTTGTCAGCCAGGTGAGTAAGCCACTTTGAAAGTAGTTCCTCCAGCCCCAGTCAAGCCTTCAGATGATTGTAACACCAGCCAATATCTGACTGTATTCTCTGAGACACCTCAAGCTGGAACCGTTCACTTTGCTGCTTTCTGATCCCCAGCCTATTGAAACCATTGAGTGATAATACATGGCTGGTAGTGTTCTAAGCCAGTAGACTGAGGGCTTTTTTGTTATCCAGCCATAAAAAAATATTGTAAAGTTTCAGAACTTGCTGTTGTTTTAGCCTGCTGCTCCATGTGTTCACTTCTCCTGCTTAGAGAATCATTAGTCATTCTTTCTATTTTGACTCACCCATCACTTCCTTCAAGGAGCCTTTCCTGACCTCCCCCAACACTATCAGCTGTCTTGATAGGCTTTTTTTTTTAAGTTTCATTTCTTTTCTTAAGTCTTTTATTAAGTCCTTGAATTTGTTACAATACTGCTTCTGTTTTATGTTTTGGTTTTATGGCCACAAGTCATGTGGGATCTTAGTTCCCTAACCAGGGATCAAACCTGCACCTCCTTGCATTGAAAGGCAAAGTCTTAATCACTGTACCACCAGGGAAGTCCCAATAGGCTTTTTAAAAAATAAATTTATATTGGAGGATAATTGTTTTGCAGTATTGTATTGGTGTCTGCCATACATCAACATGAATTAGTCATAGGTATATATATGTATCTTTCCTCTTGAACCTCCCTCCTGCCTCCCACACCATCCCAACCATCTAGGTTGTCACAGTTTTTGAGCTCCCTGAGACATACAGCAAATTCCCACTGGCTATCTAGTTTTACATATGGTAACGTATATGTTTTAATGCCACCCTCTCAATGCACCCCCCACTCTCCTTTCCCACACTGTGTCCACAAGTCTGTTCTTCATGTCTGTGTCTCCATTAGTGAAAGTGAAGTCACTCAGTTGTGTCCGACTCTTTGCGACCCCATGGACTGTAGCCTACCAGGCTCTTCTGTCCATGGGATTTTCCAGGCAAGAATACTGGAGTGGGGTGCCATCGCCTTCTCCAGGGGGTCTTCCCCACCCAGGGATTGAAACCAGGTCTCCCGCATTGTAGGCAGACGCTTTACTGTCTGAGCCACCAGGGAAGTCCTGTGCCTCCATTTCTGCCCTGCAAATAGATTCATCAGTACCATCTTTCTAGATTAGAACACTAGGCAGAACTCACATCGTGTCAACACCCGCCACAGGCCTTCGAGTTGATAGGCTCTTTCTTTCACAGCCTATGCCTCAGCTGGGGATCACACATTTTGGGGTGATAACTTTTTGCCATCATCTAACAAAGTGCCCAAGATGTAGCTGGCATAGAACAAAGACTCAAGGAGCCCTGCGTGAGTAAGGGCACGATGGCTCTTCCTCTATATTAAATGCTCAGTCTGCAAATATTCATCGGAACAAAGGCAGACACCCTTTTATTCAGCTATTCTACTTCCAGGAATTTCTCCTAAAATGTACTCACAAACATATGCAAAATGAGAAGTGGGGAATTTGCTGGCAGCCAGTTGTTAGGACTTGGCCCTCTCAGCGCCAGTGTTCCAGGTTTGAGCTCTGATCAGGGAACTATGATCTCAAAAACCTTGAGGTTCAGCAAAAAAGAAAAAAAAAGAGAGAGAGAGAAAAGTGGACGCAGCCCCACATTAAGCCTTGTCTGTAGCAATATACTGGGAAGAATCTAATCCCCACCAGTGGGGATTAGTTTAAAAGAATGGCTTCCCATTCATACAGTGACAAACTCCACATTAACAAAAAAAAAGGATATTTTTCTACATAATATCCTAAAGACTGTTTTCTTATCTGTAAGTAGAGAGAGAAAAAAAGAAGACATGGAGGACAGAACCCTTAGTGTGCTACTGTTTATGTAAAAATGGAAGGAAGGAAGGAATTATGTATATTTACTGGTTTACATGTAAAATCTTGGGAAAGAAATAAGATATGGATAAGTTTCTTGAGATAAGGGATGCTATCTCTGGAGATAAGGGATTTTAATTAGCAGAGTGGAAGCTACTGGCAGAGGAATTTTTTTCTGAATCTTTTGGCCCTTTTGGAATGCTGGACCATGTGGCTATATTATTTATGTCAAACAAAAACAGCTGGCAGAGCATCGGTGAAAGGATGGCCTTTTTAGTGAATGATGCTGGAATCACTGGATGATCCTATGGAAGAAAGTGAACTTTGATCCCTACCTCATACCATATACAAAACTCAGTTCCAGATGTCTTGCAGATCTAAAGTGTTCGTTGCTCAGTTGTGTCTGACTCTTTTTGACCCCATGGACCGTAGCCTGCCAGGCTCCTCTGTCCATGGAAATCTCCAGGCAAGAATATTAGAGTGGGTTGCCATTCCCTTTTCCAAGGGATGTTCCAGACCCAGGGATTAAATCTGGGTCTCCCACATTGCGGTAGATTTTTTACCATCTGAGCCTCCAGGGAAACCCAAATGGGAAAGCAATGTCAAGATACACAGAACATCTTTGTGACTTTGTAGTAGGCAAGTATTTAACATGACATAAATCATTTTAATCATAAAGGAAAATATGCTAGTCTGTATTAAGATGACTTTGTTCATCTTGTTGTTTAGTTGCTAAGTCGGAGAAGGCAATGGCACCCCACTCCAGTACTCTTGCCTGGAAAATCCTATGGACAGAGGAGCCTGGTAGGCTGCAGTCCATGGGGTCGCAAAGAGTCGGACACGACTGAGCGACTTCACTTTCACTTTTCACTTTCATGCATTGGAGAAGGAAATGGCAACCCACTCCAGTGTTCTTGCCTGGAGAATCTCAAGGACGGGGGAGCCTAGTGGGCTGCCATCTATGAGGTCGCACAGAGTCGGACATGACCGAAGCGACGCAGCAGCAGCAGCAGTTGCTAAGTCATGTCCGATGCTTTTGTGACCCCATGGGCTATAGCCCACCAAGCTCTTCTGTCCATGGAACTTCGCAGGGAAGAATACTGAAGTGGGTTGTCATTTCCTTCTCCAAAGGATCTTCCCAACCCAGGGATGGAACCCGCATCTTCTGCTTGGCCAGCAGATTCTTTACCTCTAAGCCAAACTAAAAGACAAAGCCACAGACATATGTCTGTTAATCAAGGACTTGTGTCTAAAATACAGACTTCAGTAATGAAGAGATTGCTTGTCTTCTTCTTAAGTAAACAAAAGAGTTGAACAGGCACTTCACAAAAGAGGATATCCAAACAGCCAGAATGGGAAGCTACTCAGTTTCATTAGTCATCAGGAAAATGCAAAATGAAACCTCAGTGTGACATCAGCTCCCACATACACCCAGGCATGCTAGGGTGGCTAAAATGGAAAAAGAAAAGCTTTTCAGTTTCAGCAAGATCAGAATTCTCCTGTGTTGCTGGGAGAGCCCAAAGAGAACAGTCACTTTGGAAAATGATTTGGTGATATCTACTAAGGCTAAGCATATTCCTGCCCTCTGACCTAAGTAATTCCACTCCTAGAATGAGTGCTTTGATCCAGGGTACGTCTTTCCAGTTCTGTCACCCACTTAAAGCTTGGGCCTCCATCCTTTCTTCCTTCCAAGACATATAGGGTCCCATCTTGCCTCTCTCGGCCCACCCCAGCACTCCTCAACTTCTCTGGATCCCATGGTCATCTCTCATTTGTAGCCACCAGTCCCTAAAGAAAAACAGCACTCGGACCTCTGGGCATCACTCACCTTCTGGCGCACGAAGTGAAAACACACCACATCTGCCCCTGAGCTGCAAAGAAAATCATCCTCACCACACTGAGCAGGGATGAGAATGGAGCCTGCCCTGGTCATTAAATCACACGAAGGCCCTCCTTCCTGGAAATGACCACTAATTAGCCACAACTGCCTCTCCAAAGGCAATCACCAAGTTATTACAAATGCCTGGCAAAGTGAGGCATTCCCCCACTCTCCCAGGTGAACCGGCCTGACCAGGTAGAAGGAGCTGGAGGGGCAGGCACCCCTCCTCCACCTAGGTACCACTGACAGTTGGAGCCGAATAAGCCTTTATCATGGGAGACTGTCCTGTGCATTGCAGTATGACTAACGACATCACTGAGCTCTACCCACTAAATGCCAGCAGCAGCTCCACCCCCAGGTGGGTCAACCAAAAATGTCTCAGACATAACCAAAGGTCCCGTGGGGATGTGGAATCACCCTGGATGAGAAGGACCAATTTAGCTCCATGGAAGTGACAAAGCAATGGTCTTGTCCTGGCCATATTTCCTCTGGGCAATATCTTGGTGCCAGCCCCAAATCAGCATTTTGAAACTGTAAGTAATGAATGGGTCACATTAGGAGGGTTCCAGCATGAAAATGCCGAGACCTGGGCCCTGGAGTTAGATCCTGCAGGCCCTGGTAGGTAACTGTACTTTTTTCACATCCTCTCTACTTGAGAAGTTTAAGAAGAACTGCAGCTATGTGTGTGTGCTGAGGCGTTTCAGTCGTGTCTGACTCTTTTTGACCCTATGGACTGTAGCCTGCCAGGCTCCTCTGTCCCTGGGATTCTCCAGGCAAGAATACTGGGGTGGGTTTCCACACCCTCTGCCAGGAGATCTTCCCAAGCCAGGGATCGAACCTGCATCTCTTGCATTGGCAGGCAGGTTCTTTACCAATAGCACCACCTGGAAAGTCCTTAAGAAGCATTTCCCCAGTTTTATTAAAGCATAATTGACAAATAAAAATTGCATGTATTTAAGGTGTACAATGCAATGATATGATATATGTATCCTTTATGAAATGATTACCACAATCAGGCTATTAATTCATTCATCACCTCACTTAGTTACCTTATTTATTTATTTATTTACTTTTTGGTTATACTGCATAGCATGTGGGATCTTAGTTCCTCAACCAGGGAGCCAACCCACACCCCATGCAGCGGAAGCTCAGAGTCTCATCCACTGGCCTGCCAAGGACTACCCTCGTTACCATTTTTTGTGTGTGTGCTGAGAACACTACTGTCCAACTACAGGATACAGTATCATTAACTATAATTACCACTGTACATTAATTAGATCCTCAGAATTTACTCATCTAATAACTTAAAGTTTGAATCCTTTGACCAACATTTACTCATTATCCTCCAGCCCTCAGTAACCACCGTCTTACTCTCTACTGCGAGTTTGAGCTTTTTAGATTTCACATGTAAATGAAATCATACAATATCTGTCTTTCTCTGTTCGGCTTATTTCACTTAGTATGAGGTCCTACAGGCTCATCCATGTTGTTGGAAATGGCAGGATTTCCTTTGTGGCTGAATTATATTCCCTGTGTATATATGTGTGTGTGATGTTTTCTTTTCCTTTTTCATTTCCTTCTTTCTTTCTTTTTGGCTACACTGTGTGGCCTGTGGGATCTTACTTCCCTGTCCAGGGATTGAACCCATGCCCCTTGCAGTGGAAACATGGACTCCCAACCACTCGATCACCAAGGAAAGCCATTTATCACGTTTTCTTTATTCATTCATCCATTGATGAATGCTTAGGTTGTTTCCATATCTCGGCTACTCTGAGTAATACTGCAGTGAGCATGTTGGAGCAGATATTTCTTCAAGATACTGATTTCATTTCCTTTGGATATATACCCAGAAGTGAGATTGCTGGATCATATGACAGTTCTATTTTTAATCCTTTGAGGAACCTCCATACTGTTTTCCATAAAGGAAACTTCCTAAACTGTATTATATATTTGCATTTAGGGCCTGTCTCCCCTACTAGCATGTAAGATCTCTGAGTATATGTGTGCTCAGTTGTGTCCGACTTTTTACGACCTCAAGGACGGTAGCCCACCTAGCTCCTCTATCCATGGAATTTTCCAGGCAAGAATACTGGAGTGGGTTGCCATTTCCTACTCCAGGGGATCTTCAAAACCCAGGGATCAAACCTCTGTCTCCTGCATTGGCAGGTGGATTCTTTACCATTGTGCCACCTGGGAAGTCCTAAGATCACTGAGGGTAGGAATAAAACAGAGGGTTCAATATGTATTTGAGACTTTGGAATTCTTTTTGAATAAGCTTATTGAAGTAAAATGTATAGGCCACAAAATTTTCACCCATTTTAAGCATAGGAATCACTGTTTCCTTAGTAAATTTGCCAAGTTGTGCAATTATCATCACAATCCAGTTTTAGAATATTTCCATCACTCCAAGAAGAATCTTCATGCCCAGTTCCAATTAATCCCCATTCCTACCTTCAACCCCATGAAACCACCAAGCTACTTTTTGTCTCCATAGATTTGCCTCTTATGGACATTTCACAAAATGGGCCATGTGCTGTGTTGTGTTTGGTTGGTCAGTCCTGTCTGACTCTTTCAGACACCATGGACTGTAGCCCATCAGGCTCCTCTGTCCATGGGAGTTTTCAAGCAAGAATACTGGAGTGGGTGCTATCTTCTCCTCAAGGGGATCTTTCCGACCCAGGAATTGAACTTGAATCTCTTGCATCTCCTGCATTGCAGGAGAGTTCTTTACCACTGAGCCCCCAGGGAAGCCCATAATGGACCATATAATTTACAATATTTTGTGTCTGACTTCTTTCACTAAGCATAATTATTTTGGGTGCCATTGTATTATCATGTCAGTATTTTGTTCCTTTTTTATTGTTGAGTTATACTCTATCATATGGGTGAACCACATCGTGTTGATCCATTCATCAGCTGATGGACATTTGAGTTGTTTCCACTTTGGAACTATTATGAAAAATGCTGCTGTATGTATACACAGATAAGTCTCTGTGGACACACCTGTTCATTTCTCTTGGGTAGATACCTGGAGTGAAATTTCTAGGCCGCATGGTAAATTTGAAAGTGAAAGTCGTTCAGTCGTGTCCAACTTTTTGTGACCCCATGGACTATACAGTCCATGGAATTCTCCAGGCCAGAATATTGGAGTGGGTAACTTTCCCTTCTCTGGGGGATCTTCCCAACCCAGGGATCGAACCCAGGTCTCAAGCATTGCAGGCGGGTTATTTACCAGCTGAGCCACAAGGGAAGACCATAGTAAGTTTAGGTTTGCCTCTCTAAGAAACTGCCAAACTGTTTTCCAAAATGCCAGGGCCATCTTGGATTTGAGGTTAGGATTATGAACTACAATTTTACAGACAATGAAACCAGCTAAGACTTGTCAGGTGACTTGCTGAAAGTCTACTTGGGTTGTCAAGTGTTGGAGTTGAGGTTCAGATCTGGTTTTTCTTTCTTTTTTTTTTTTTCCATTTTAGATAGAGTATGCACTTTTAAAACTAACACCCAAAATGCCACCGACAATGAGTCACACCTACCCAGATTCATTCCCCTTTCATACAAATTTCACTATTCTTGGACAAGACACTTAGGGAAAAGTGGTACATCTGAAAGTGGTACATCTGATTCAGATGTCTGAATCTGGGGGAGTACATTTGCTTTGTAGACAAATGAAAAAGATGGCCAGAATGTGAGAATAAGAAGATGGCTAATGAAGTGACAGGTCTAAGCAACAGTCCACAGATTATCAAACCAGTAGGGGACAGTCAA
The DNA here is from genome assembly GCF_055505025.1 of Bos grunniens. Taxonomy (NCBI): domain Eukaryota; kingdom Metazoa; phylum Chordata; class Mammalia; order Artiodactyla; family Bovidae; genus Bos; species Bos grunniens. Next base: position 14,850,189 of record NC_141171.1, read on the forward strand.
AGGAAAATTTACAAAGGCAGGATCAGGCTGATGGCATGTGAACCCTTGATAGTCCTCAGTAACGAAGACAGCCAGACTTTATATCCCCCTGGTGAGAGTTTCCAGCACCACTTAGAAAGAATTGAATCTCTTTCCATTTTTGAATTTGACTGGGGAAAAAGACAAACGTTAAATGACATAATAAGGAGATGCCATCAGCCAATACCAAACTAGGGGAAACTGCAGAGCAAACAGCCTGGTCCTTTTTTTTTTTTTTGGCCCCCACCTCGAAGCACATGCGGTCTTAGATCTCTCATCAGGGATCAAACTCATGCCATTTGCAAGTATGGAATCCCAAGTCCCAACAACTGGGCCACCAGGGAAATCCCAACCTAACTTCTTATGTGAATGAATTACCAAAAAAAAAAAAAAAAAAACAAGAAAGAAAGAGGGAAAGGAAATCTTATAAAACAAGGTTAAATAGGTTTAACCTGGTTTAAACCTATTGTTTAACCAGGTTAGACAAACTTGCTAAGCAATATTTCAGAGATTGGTTAACAAAATGCCATGTGAGGATCTCCTTTAGATTCTGACTCAAACACATCAAAGAAAGAAAGAAAAAAAAACTGATATCTGAAACTGATGCAACATTGTAACTCAACTGTACTTCAATTGAAAAACACCTGATGGGGGAATTTTAACAGACTGATACTTCCGATAAACATGTAAGTACGATCACAATATTGTGGTTAAGTTTTTTTTTTAAGTGTTGCTCTTTAAAAAAAAAAAAAAAAGATAAAAAGGAGAGTACTTACAAATGAAATGGTGTGATATCATCTGAATTTTCTTAAAAATACCCAGTATTAATTTATTCAGACAAGAATGGATGCTAAATGAGTAAATTTGATGAGTAACAGAATTGTTTGCAGTCTCAAAGGACCTCCCCACAAGATACTTAACTTCAAAGGAGGAAATAGTTACTTTAAAATGGAGAAACTTTGCCCCTATCTCCAAGTGATCAGTTAACATTGTTACTGACAGAACTAATTGAGAAAGACCTATCAATTCTTTGGTATTTCTGCCAAAAAAAAAAAAAAATCCATAACCTGAATCTAATCATGAGAAAACACCAAACTTCTGCTGAAGGACGTGCTTCCAAATGACTGACATATATTTTTCCAAAATGTCAGGGTTACAAAAGACAAAGCTTCCGAAACTGTCCTGATTGAAGGTAACTAAAAAGACAAGTGAATACAGCAAGCTGGGGTTTTCTTCTGCTGTCAAAGTCGGCAATGGGACAGTTGGTAAAATCTGATTAAGGTTTGTAGATTTGCCGATTTTGACCATTCTACTGGGTTTTGTAAGAGAATGCCTTGTCCTTAGGAAAAGTGAAATATTTGGGTAGATGTATGTATGAATAGATAGATAGACAGGAGCCTGGACTGAAGTGTAAGTGATCCTTCTTAACCAGGTTCAGTTTTCTCTGAAATTCTTGTACATGAGTGAGAAATCAGTTTCTCTTAGTTACTAATGGATTTCCCTGGTGGTTCAGTGGTAAAAAATCTGCTTGTCAATGCAGGAGACGTGGGTTCGATCCCTGGGCTGGGAAAATCCCCTGCAGAAGGAAATAGCAACCCACTCCAGTATTCTTGACTAGAAAATCCCATGTATGGAGAAGACTGGCAGGCTAACGTCCATGAGATCGCAAAAGACTGCAGCATGACCTAGCGACTTAATAAGACCGATGTATATTACTCTGCCAGCTGATAAGCAGGTGAGGGACTAGATAGAGGAAGAAGGTGGTCAGAGCAGGCTTCTCTGAGGAGGTGGCATTTGAGCGGAGGCTGGAAGGAGGAGGTGAAGGAAACATGTGGGTGTTTGGGGGAAATTTATTGACTCTGGCCTGGTCTGTGCCTCTTCCTCCTCCCAATCCCAACAACCTCCTTCCAACCTCCAAACAGAGGTTGTCTCTGAACTACTGGAGGAAGGGGAATTCCGATGGGGGTGGGTGTGTGTGTGCGCGCACATGTGCGGGTCTCAGTCTCTGGCCACCATCCGCTTCACTCCTCTCTGCCACTGGCTGTCCTAGCTTTGTGTAGGTGTTGCTGGGCAGAGCTTTGGTTTGAGGGCCTGGGTTCCCCATCAAAGCTCCAGATCTATTTTCAAAGGAGCCGCTGGGCCCTGTGCCTGTGGACAAAGAAGGGAGTGCCATCCCGGAGCCCAGTTACGGAGCCACTTTTCAGCTGCATCCCAGCTGGGCATCTCCTGGATCGGGGATAGGGGGTGGTGGTGGTGGGGTGCTGGTGGGGCCTGGATGCTCACACTCCCCACTCCTTCCATGGCAAAGAGGGGATTGAGGATCCTTTCTCTGGCCCACTGGTGGAACTGGTAGGATTTGGAGTCAGCCCGTCTGAGTTCAAATCCAGACAGGAACATTTATGATTACTAAAAAAAAAAAAAATCCAGCCAGGCACTTTCCCAACCAGCTGTGTGACCCTAAGCCGCTCATTTAAATTCTCTGAATCCTCATCTCCATAAAAGGAGTTTATCAGTAACTCCTGTCTCCTGAGGATTCTGTCTTCCTGCCTGGAAAGTGCTTGCTGGGGAGTTCCTTGGTGGTCCAGTGGCTAAGACTCCATGTTCCCAATGCAGGGGGCCCAGGGTTCTATCCCTGGTCGGGGAACTAGATCCCACATGCTACAGCTAAGAGTTCACATGCTGCAACTAAAAGTCTTGCATGCCACAACAAAGATAGATCTTGCATGCCACAATTAATACCTGGCACAGCCAGATAAATAATTAAGGGGGGAAAAAAAGAAAGTGCGTGATGAAGTTGGCCATTCACTTAGGGAACACTGGGCTTTAGAGGGGTACCTGAGTCTGTCTCCCAAGACCATCTCTCCAGCTCCCTGGGAGGAATGTGCACTTGGGATGAAGAAGGGGTGCCCCCACCACCTGCCAGACTTTCTCTTTGAAGGATGGCACAGAGGTCCTGGGACTAATTAATCACTGGGAAGGGCCAGACAACTGCCCAGGGGTGGGGAGGACGTCAGTATTTACCCGGTTTTCTCAGAAGCCACTGAGATCCTGGCTCTCACAGGGGGAGGGGGAGGGGAACAAATGAACCGCAAGGCTGGAAAAGGATGAGTGGTCTGGATAGCAGCCACCCTCCCTGCCCCCACCCACCCCCAGGGTGCTAATGGGGCAACCGCTGCCTTAAGCCTCAAAAGACAACCACCACCAGAAACAGACACTGAACCGTTTATTGGCCTGGGCCTGAGTCTCTGGCAGGAGGGGCATCCGGGGAGCTGTGTAAGGGGAGACAAGCCCCCAACTGGCTCCTTGCCCCCCCAAAGATCCCCTCCCCCAGCCTTTGCAGTCACAAGAAATCACTTTCAGGTGTGAGGGTTCCTTCCCCCCACCCCCAGGTGAGCTGCACCCCAGTTCTCCAGTGGGGAGATAAGCCAGCAATGACACAGGGGTCGGTGCAGGGACCAGACCCCTCTTTGGCAGCTTCATTACAGACGAGAGGAGACAAAATAGCATGCATCCTGGGAGACATGGCAAGGGGAGGGGACCACAGATATTACACACACACACACACACACACACACACACACACACACGCACAGACACTGACAGACGCACATAAATACATGTTTGTACCGCAATATCCCTTCCCTCCATCCACAGAATTTAGCAAAGTCCTTCTGGAGTGGGTTAAAAGAGGGTATCCCACCATTGTCCTTGGTACCCCCACCCCCTGTGCTCCATCTGATGTAGCTGGAAAGCAGGCACAGGAGGCTCAAGGCTGTCCTGCCTTAGATTGGGTATCTTGGCTGGGTCTGGAAGTGAGTGGAGCTTGAGGAAGGGTGGTTATTTTATGGGGGGCCAGAGGTCTGGTGTCAACAGTTCCCCTAGAACTTTCTCCTATTCCACTCTGCCCCCCTGGGAGAGCCCTCCTCAGGTCCCCAGACCAGTTTTCCCAGCCCTGGGTGACTCTTCTGAGCCCCCAGTAGTGCAATCTGGCCGATGAGGTCTGAGAATGGGGGTTAGTCCCCCCCCACCCCCCACGTGGTTTCCTGGCATCTCACTTGTAGAATGAGAAGAAAAGACAAGGAAGAAGTTGCCAGAGTGGCAGCTGGTGACATTTGGGGAAGCTGTGGATTTGAGGCCAGGAACGGTTAGCCCCAGGGCCACCCAGAAAGGTCAGAGAGGAGGTCTCCAGCCCCTAGGTACACAGTGGTTCCAGGGGAGTAGGCTCCGAGGTGGCCAGAAGAAGGTGGCAAGGGGGGATGGTAAATTCAGAGAGGGGAGTCAGAAGCAGGGCGGCAGGTCAGCGTTGTGAAATGCTGACATCCTTCAGACGGGGTTGGAAATGGCTCCTTTGCTGTGTTCCACTAGAGCACCTGCCTGCTGTCACTCAGGCCCTTTCCAGGTTCCCCCACCCCACCCCCGTCCCCAATCCTCCCCACAATCCAGTTCCAAAGAGGTCACCATGCTGAGCCCCAGGACCCTGCTGCCGCTGTGCCATCTGACTGGTCAAAGCCTCAGTCGACCATCCCAAGCATGAAAAATCTTCAGCATCACCCGGGTCTGTGAAATGGGGGCATCTTACTTGGCAACCCCTGCCCCCCTCGGCCCCATTTCTGTCCCGGGTCACTGGAGCTTCTCCACGGAACTCTCTGCCAAGGTGGCCTGGCTGTCAGCCCACTTGCCCCTCACACAATTGTGTTGCCCTCCAGAAATGTGGGTGACGTGGGCACGTGCATGCCCTTCTCCAGGGAACTGGAGCTGCGAAGGGGTAGGAGGTGGTGGCCCGGGGTTCTGTCCCGCCGCCCTTGCATCCCTGCTGCCTGCCGCCAGCACTGCAGCGGTCGTAACACCTCCCGCCGCAGGTCCCGGCTGCGCCACGTGTAGATGACTGGGTTGAGCAGCGAGTTGAGGGTGGCGAAGGCAAAAAAGTAGTGGGCCTGGTAGAGCATAGGGCAGGTGCGGACCGGACAGGCATAGTCCAAGAGGAGGATGCTAAAGGCAGGCAACCAGCAGAAGATAAAGACACCCAGCACGATGGTGACCGTCTTGAGCAGGGCGAGCGTCTGTGGGGCAGCCACATCGGCCTGGCTGGAGCGGACCACACAGTAGATGCGGATGTACAGAGCTACAATGGCCGACAGGATGACCGAGAAGATGGTCACCACGCAGAGCACGTAGGGCTTGGCGTAGAGTGGCAGAACGGTGGAGCAGGCCTCCAGGTGGCCCAGGCAGTTCCAGCCGAGGATGGGCAGGCCTCCAAGGACCAGCGAGATGAGCCACGAGGCTGCGATGAGCAGCAGCATGCGGCAGCTCTTGTCGCTGCCGTAGAGCTTGACCTTGGCAATGGCCACGTGCCGCTCAATGGCGATGGCCAGGAGGCTGAAGACAGAGGCGGAGAGCGTGATGAAGGCAGAGCCCTCGCGGGCGAACCACTGCACAGGTGTCAGCCCCAGTGTGACTGAACCCGAGAGCAAGGTATTGGCTATGAAGGCCACGCCCGCCAACAGGTCTGATGCTGCTAGGTTGCCCAGGAACAGATACATGGCCGAGTGGAACTTGCTGTTGCGGGCAACTGCGATGAGCACCAGCAGGTTCTCTACTACGATGGCACAACACAGGAGGATGATGAGGGCCGAGGCCACCTGACGGGAGGGCGTATCCTTCGTGTCGGGACTCTCCTTGGTGTAATTATAGTGTTCCCTGACCTTGCTGGAGCTTAGGTACTCTGAGTACACGCCGCCCATGGTGGGGCTCAGTAGCCAGCCGGGGCCATGGGGCTGTTGATGCTGCAGAGAGAAAACACAGACAGACAGGTCAGTGCTGTGGCTGCAGCTTGGACTGACTCTGGACTAGGCTGTGGTTCACGTTCCAGCTCTGTCACATGAAGTCAGAATTATCGTCATCTTTGCTTTACAAATGGGGGGCTTCCCAGGTGGCACTAGTGGTAAAAAATCTGCCTGACAATGCAGGAGAGGCAAGAGACACAGGTTCGATCCCTGAGCTGGGAAGATCCCCTGGAGGAGGGCATAGCAACCCATTCCAGTATTTTTGTATAGAGAATCCCATGGACAGAGGAGCCTGGCAGGCTTTAGTCCACTGGGTCACAAAGAGTCAGACACGACTGAGTGACTGAGCAAATGAGCACTGCTTTACAAATGGGAAACCCAGAGAGATCAATTCACTTTCCCAAAGCCTCGAAACTAGTCAGTGGCAGAGCCTCAGAGACCCACTCCAAAGCGTCTAAAACCTCTAGACTACAGTGTCTTGCAAAGGAACAGAAGCTCCCCTAAAGGGCATAAGAGACGTGAAGTAGACTTCTAGAAGCCTTACCCACCCACCCAGAGAGGGAGTCTTAGCCAGAACCTGGAGGCTTGTCTCCTTTCTTGAATACACTGGAGCCTCGGGCCCCGTGCCACCTGCCAACCTCGGTCAGCGAGATGCTGGTCGCTGATAGCACCATCCCCTGCTCATTACCACCCACTGCTCTGGACTTCAGGCTGGGTCTAAGCCTAGAGGCCCTGGGTGTTCCCAAGATAAGGTTTTGGGGAGACACCAGGGCGGCCCCGAGGTTTGAGCATTACAGAGGTCACATCATCTTCAAGGACATAGACCTTGCAGGCAATCCAGGGTTCAGCCCCACTCCCATATCTGACATGGTGTGGGATGCTGGGCCAAGTCACTCGATGCTTGGTCTCTAGGTCTCAATGGCCTCATCTGTGCAATGGGGAGAAGAAAGCCCATTTTAGAGGGGTGATGGGAAAATCCTGTTGAATGATACATGCAGCACATTTAGCACATAGCAGGCACGCAATAAATATTAGCTAATATTATTAGCTCCCCTCTTCCTGCCATACCATAGGGAGGGACTAGGTGCCTTCCTCCCAGTCTTTTGGGAGGGGATGTTGAGTGAGCCAGCTGGGCAAGAGTCCACAACAGCCTGTTCTCATCAGCACCATCTAGCCCTGCCCTGGGACACAGGGTCTTAGCTGGGTGGGCAGGGCCCTGTGGCACCCCCCTCCCCAGCCAGGATGAAATCCAGATGTGAGGGCCTTGGAACACACAGGGTGGAGTCTTTGCTCTCCAGTCACATCCGGTGTGGGGAAGGCTGGGAGGGGATGATGGGATAGGGGAGCCACAGAAGACCCTTCTGGGAGGTCCTGGCTGGGAGGATGGGGCAGCTGGGCCGAAGTCATGTGAGTGGTGAGGGGGCGTGCAGCCCCGCGGGGAAGAGGAGGGGATGGTATTCCCTTCCATGAAAGCCTGAGTCACCCCTCTCCCAAGGAAAACTGAGCCGTTGGGGGAGGGGGCTGGAAGGAGAGCGTAGGCAGAGAGGGTTAGAGGCCAATACCATGGCCTTCCCCGCCTTGGGAATTGGGGCGGGGGCCAGGAGGTGGTCTCAGAGGAACTGGTGTAGGGTCTGCCTTTCACGGGGGCCAGGAAGAAGCTCCAGACCAGCAGTTAGTTAATGGGGGGGGGGGTACGGGAACAGCCCTCCCCAAGTCCCTGGAAACATGCCTTGCAAGGACCTCGTGCATGCCAGGAGCACCGGTTCCAGAAAAGGCTGGTTAGGCTGGTTCTCAGTGAGCTTGGGAATGATGAGGGGCTTCTGGGGTCGCCCAGCCATCTCAGTCTCGGACACCCCCTCAGAGGGGCGCCCTGGCCCCCGGCCTGATAGAGGCAGCTGCTCCCCCTGGGCAAAAGGACATCCGTCCTAGTTTGGGAACAGAGAAAGGCTTGTGCGCATCCCCAGGGACTGTCGCTCCGCCCAGATAGCCACACAGAGGCCCCTTGTTTCCCTGCCGGACGGGGCCCAGGCGCCCCGATGCCCTCTGCCCATTGCAGCGGGCTTGGCCCAGGTCTTGGGCCTTACCAGACCGACCGACAGGCCAGAAACAGCCCCGCGCTCTGATTGGCTTATTTTCAATCCCAGAGTATTGAGCAACTCAGGCCTATTGGCCTGAGCTTTGCATCCTCGACATTTGATTGGCCCAGTTGGGGGCGCTCTATGGTTTGCACTACTGAGCGGGCTCTTTCCAGGCGGTTGGAGCTCATTTCTTTTCGAGGACATTGTTAAGACTGTGGATGTCCCCGGGGAGAGTCTGAACCACAGCCTGACCGCTGGGTCACTCCGACCAGTCACCCTCGAGCTGCCCTGGCCTACTGGCCCCCTCCTGGGGATCATAATTGAGAACTGAGGGCCTGTGGCAGGTCTGGGAAGCACCCTTGCTGGTGGGCTAGAAGCCCAGGGTGTGCCCCCTGCACCGCCCCTCAAACCTCTCTCCTGTCTGGAGGCCCAGAGAAAGATTTATGGCCGATTCCTAGATAAATAAGAAGTGGTTTCAGTCCTCATACCCCAGGGACTGACCAAAATGTCGTCTTCTTCCTTGGGAGACTACCATCATTTCTTATAGCCTCAGAAGGAAGGGTGGTTAGTTAGAGAAGACGAATGCCTCTTTCTTCTCCACTAGGACGATTCCCAGAAAGAGGAACCAGGGTCTGGAGGCTGGAGCTGGCACAGTCACCCTGAGGCAAATACAGGCCTGGCCTGCTTCCCCTCCCTGCATCAGGCTCCCAGGCGTGGCTAACGCAGGGCCTGACTCCTCTTCACCTTCACCAAGGCAGTCACCTCCCAGATGCTCAGTAAGAGGTCACTAGGCTCAGCACTGGGGAATGGCCAGGCCTGAAGCAAGAGGGACAAGCGATGGGGTTTGGAGGGAAGGAAAGCGAGACACACCAAGACTGTTCAGGGGGAGATTAAAGAGAGAGGAAGGCAGGAGGAAGTCTCAGTGGCTTCCAGGAGCCCCTCCCGCAAGTTCTATGGAGGCATGCCCTGTGGTTACTGTTCCTCTGGGCATTCACAGGTCCCATACCCCTTGCCCTAGGATATCCCCCTGGGCTCCGTTTCCCTTCAGTTTCCATTTCCCAGGTGGCTCGGTGGTAAAGAATCTGCCTGCATTTCAATCCCTAGGTGGGGAAGATCCCCTGGAGGGGGAAAAGGCAATCCACTCTGGTATTCTTGCCTAGGAAATCCCAAGGACAGAGGAAATCCCTGGCAGGCTACAGTCCAGGGGTCACAAAGAGTCAGACACGACCAAGCTCACATGCACGCATCCAAACCCCTCTATACTGCCATTCTCCATGCAGCAGCCAGGGGGAGCTTTTAAATTTATAGCTTCAATATGTCACTCCTCACCTCCAAACTCTTCCATGGTTCCCCAGTATCCAAAGTGACCCCTGCCCACCTCCCCTCCTCCCACTCTCCCCCAGAGCCATTCCACTGAACCACACTGGCCTCTCACGTTTCAGCCCCATGCCTACCTCAGAGCTTTTGCCTCTGCTGTTTGTTCACCTGGCATGGCCTTCCTATCTTTCAGGTTTCTGTTTAGTGGCCTCTAACCACTAGGCTATCCTAGCCACCTTCCCTAGGCCCTTTCTATCACAGCATCTTTTATTATATTCACAGCACTTGCCAATTTCAAAAATTATCATTGTATTTCTTGTTTTTTGTCAGCTTCCATGGTTGAATGTGTGTCAGAGGCCAGCAACTAAATCCTTCAGTCCCTGGAAGAATGCCTGGCATACTTAGAAAGCACTCAGAAAATGTGTGGGATGGATGGATGAATGGATAGATGGATGAATAGATGAATGAATGAACAAGTGAACGAGGGCCCCCGAGGGTGGAGGCTCCTAAACTCAGCCCAGGCTCAGACAACAGCAAAGGAGGCTGGAGACACCTCTGGTCCGCTGGCAGGCCACCCCCACCAGGCGAAGCCCAGCGTCTCCTTGGAGACACGCACAACCCGCCCCCGCCCTTGGGCCGCAGTCTCGGCCTCCTTATCTGGCGGTGGAATGCACGGTATCCACACTGGCTGCTTCTGGGGCCGCGCCTCCTTTCTTCGGCGACAGCCGCACGCAGGGGACCCCCAAGTCTCCAAGTGGGAATGGGCGACGCCTGTGCGTCCAGCCCGGGGCCCCGCCTCGATCTTCCTAGAGGACTGGGGAGAGGGGGGTGAGGGGTCCAGCGACAGCTGCACCGCGAGTGCCGCGCCCGTGTCGCGCCACGCGGGGCACCGTGGGCTCAGCGCGTGGCGCCTGGAGTGTCTGACTAGGGAAGAGTCTGGTAAGGGGATGGAAATCCCCGATGAGTCAACTCGTGCCAGAAGGAGTGGGCTAGGTTCCCACGCTTGTCTGGGCCCAGAACCGCGCGGGGTCGGCGGCACGCGTGCCCGCGCCCGCGCCCCATCCCCAGGCCCCAGGGGAAAGAAGAGGCGCCGAAGCCACGCAGCCTCAGGTTCACTTTCCTTCCAGAACAAAGCCACGACCCCACGGGAGGCGGGGCGGAGGACTGGAAGAGATGAACTACTCAGGGAAACTGAGGCAGAGGATCAGAAGTGCAGGAGGTGGGCATCTGCCTTCCTCCGGAGCCCCGCCCCTTGGCTTGGCTGTACTGCGGCGCGCAGCACCTTTCGCCAGCGTCCAGCCAGGGTCAGCGAAGAGGGGCGTCCTCCCCTCCCCCATACACAGTCCCCAAACCCCCTGGTCCGGGGTGCACGCCATCCTGCCTCCCAGTCTCCGACCGAAAGCGCTTGGATTCCGCCTTCTCCTCCCGGCCAACTTCCTGCCGCTGGAGAAGGCGGGGAACTCAGTCTGGGGGTTCGCGGCCAAGGCAATGGGGCCTCCTAGGATCGTGGAGAGGGCGCACGATGACCACTCCCTGGGTGCAACCGGAGGACCAGCAGTGCGTGCGCGCCCAGGGAGCCCCCGACCCCTAGCGGGCTTTCCTAGCTCCGATCCGAGACCTCCGGGGACCCGGGCCCGCCCTTTCTGCCTCCCCCTCGCCACGCACGCTCACCTGGCTAGGCCGATCCGGCTCCTTGCCCGGGCCGGAGGGGCTTTGGCGCCTGCGTCCCCCGGGACGGCCGCGGCAGGGGCTGGGACTGCCCGCCGGGCTCCACTGCGTCCCGGGGCTGGGGACTGGGGACTCAGGGACAGGGAGGGAAGAGCCGCCTTGGCCCCTCCACTCGCCGCGCCCTGTCTCCGCCTCCTCCTTTCCGGCCGGCGGCAGCAGCAATGAATTCCAGATGTGATCAGCTCAGCGGGGCGCGCGCGAGGGCGGGCGTGGGGGAGGCGCGCAGGGTCCCTTTGTCCGCACCCCCACCTCCAGCCCTGCCCCCTCCCAGCCCCCACCCGTGAGAACCGGCCAACGCATGACGTCACGCAGACCCGTACTGTCCAGTCGCTCCTGCCCAGGTGGCCTCAACCTGAAATAACTGTCTTGGATTGCAGATATACTCTTGGCCCCTGCCTGGGATCCTGGAATTGCAGGAGGGCAAGGAATTGCCTTACTTATTCAGCAAGGAGCCAGGGAGCACCTACTAAGGTCAACACAACAAACAGGCATTAAGCGCCCACTGTGTGTTCATCCAACAAAAAAGCAAGTTCCTATTATGTGCTAGGTGGTGGCGGTGGTTTAGGCGCTAGGTGGTGTCTGACTCTTGCAACCCCTTGGACTGTAGCCCTGGACTCCTCCTTGGGATTTTGATTTCCCAAACAAGAATACTGGAGTGGGTAGCTATTTCCTTATCCAGGGGATCTTCCTGACCCAGGACCCACTGATGGGTGGATGCTTTACCACTGAGCCAGGGAAGCCCACTATGTGCTAGGCCCTGCCACAAAGAATGGATTGGTTTTTGCCTTAATAAGGCCCCAGAATTGAGGCCCTGGCCCCTCTGCCCTAGAAGACTGGGGGAGCACTCAGCAGCCTCCACTGCCTCTGTCCAATTGAGTATTTTCCTTGTGGTCGACCAGCAGGCCCAAGCTAATTCTTGCTTTTTAAGTTGGGTCCCAGTCTTTTTGGCTGAGCTATGAGGGATCTTAATTCCCCAACCAGGGATCAAACCCCATGCCCCCTGCAGTGGCAGCACAGAGTTTTAACCACTGGACTGCCAGGGAAGTCCTAGCCAGTTCTTTAGTTTCCCATTTTTTCCCATTGAGCTTTTCCTGGGCATCTCTGTGTGCCTGGCCGCAGAGATGAAGCCCACCTGCATTTACTGATGTGTGCGTGTGAAATGAGGGACTAGACGATATGTCCCTCACTCCTTTGGAAATGGCAACCCATTCCCATATTCTTGCCTGGAAAAATTCCATGGACAAGGGAGCCTGGCAGGTTATAGTCCATGGGGTCACAAAGAGTCAAACATGACTGAGTGTCCAAGATCCCACGCACAGGCATAGCAGTGAACAGAAAAGGGAAAAAAGTCCTTCCCTTCATGGAACCTATGTACAGAAAGGCACTATTTGTGGAAATGAATACATCATCTGCTTATATGTTTACTTACCACAATACAGTAAGCACCCGCATGTGCCAGACACCATTCTAAAAGGCTGGAGATATATCAGGAAACAAAACAGATAAAACTCCCTGTCCCAAGTTGATGTTCTACTATACTTGCTCAGGGCTTCTCCACTGGCTCAGTGGTAAAGAATTTTCATGCAACGCAGCAGCTGCAAGAGACTTGGGTTCAATCCCTGGGTCAGGAAGTTTCCTCTGGAGGAGGAAATGGCAACCCACTCCAGTATTCTTGCCTAGAGAATCCCATGGACAGAGGAGCCTGGCGGGCTACAGTCCATAGTGTCACAAAGAGTTGAACACGACTGAAGCGACTTAGCATGCACACATACTTGCTCAGAATATCTAAAGTATTACAGAAAGAAGAAACTGATAAATTTCCTGGGAGAGGAACTGAAAGATAGGGGACAGGGCATGGGAGGGACATAACTTTCACTCTGTGAGTGCTTTTGTATCTTTTGACTTTTGTAACATGTACATACTTGGCCTATTCCAACAATAAGTTACGTTGAGGGAATTCACAGGCGGTCCAGTGGTTAGGACTTGGGGCTTTCACTGCCATGGCCCAGGTTCAGTCTCTGGTCAGGAAACTAACAAGCCATGTGGTCAAAAAAATTAATTGATCAATTAAGCTGAAAGTTAGACTGCTTGTACGCAGACGTGTGCTTAGTCACTTAGTGTCCGACTCTTTGTGGATTACTGAATACTGGAGTGGGTTGCCATGCCCTCCTCCAGGGGATCTTCCCAACCCAGGGAGGGAACCCAGGTCTCCCACATTGCAGGCAGATTCTCTCCTGTCTGAACCATCAGGGAAGCCCTGATACCCAGACAGTGTAAGAAAAAACAGGGAGAGGGTAGGTACACTCTTCTGTGTGTATTTGGCTGTGCCGTACAGCATGTGGGATCTTAGTTCCTCAACCAGGGATAGAACGCAGGCTTTTGGTAGTGAAAGTGAGGAATCTTAACCACTGGACCACCAGGGAATTCCTCGTATGTCTAATATACTTCAGTAAAGAGTGTTGTAAAGCAAAATGACACAAAAGGGTATCTGCACTTCCACATCTGTTGCAGTATTATTTGCAGTAGCCAAGATATGGAAACAACTTGTGTCTGTCAACAGATGAATGGATAAAGATGTAAGATTCATTTATACATACGGTGTCCCCCGGGATAAAGAATCCACCTGCCAATGCAGGAAATGAGGGTTCAATTCCTGGGTTGGGAAGATTCCCTGGAGTAGAAAATGGCAACCCACTCCAGTATTCTTGCCTGGAGAACCCCCATGGACAGAGGAGCCTGGCAGGCTACAGCCCATGGGGTCACAAATAGTCGAACATGACTGAGTAACTGAGAATGCACACACATATAAATATACATATATACACATACACATATACATAATGGAATATTGTTCACCGATTAGAAAAGAAATTCTGTCATTTTCAACGACATGGATGAAATTTGAGGGCTTTATGCTAAGCGAAATGAGCCAGACAAAAACAAGTACCACATGCGTGCTAAGTCACTTCAGTTGTGTTCAACTCTTTGCAACTCCATGGACTGTAGCCTTCCGTTTTCCTCTGTCCATTTGGATTCTCCAGGAAAGAATACTGGAGTGGGTTGCCATGCCCTCCTCCAGGGGATCTTCCCAACCTAGGGTCTCCTGCAGCTGCTGTATTGCAGGTGAATTCTTTACCACTGAGCCACAGGGGAGGCCCCTAAATACTGCATGCTATCCCTTATACTGGAATCTTTAAAAAAAACTTATAGAAACAGAGAGTAGGAAAGGTGATTGCCAGATGCTGGGGGGTGGGGGAAATGGGGAGAGATTAGCAAAAGGGTGCAAACTTTCAGTTATAAGATAAATAAGGCTGCGAATATAATATACAGCACAGTGACTACAGTTGATAATACTGTATCAAAGAATTGAAATTTGCTGAGAGTAGAACTGAACTGCTGTTACACACACACACAAGATAAAAACGTGAGGTGAAAGATGTGTTCATTAACTGGATGAGGGGGAATCCTTTCAGTATATACATATGTCAAATCACCTGGATGTACACTTTAACTTACTATTTTACACGTCAATCATGCTTCATAAAAGATGAAATTAAAAAAAAAAACTATGGATGCTTGAATCCCAAAAAATGCAACCAATAAAAAAGAGAGAAAGAGAAGTTTAGTGCACGCTTCTGTATGCATACCATACTCCATAAATCAGGTTGAAAAGCAAAACTTTGAAAAAGGAAATTAAAGTTGATCCATTTGGACACGACTGAGTGACTGATCTGATCTGACCTGATTTATGCCTATTAAAAAGGAAAATCGGAGTCGTCCTGATATGAAACTGTTTTCAACGTAAGATGAAAAAAGCACAATGTAGATGAGTTTGCATTGCTCACTTGCCTGCGTTTCTGGATATATTTATTTATAAGGACTGTATAAATACACACACATTTGCCTGTGGAGAAACAGGCCGTATTGGGGAGAAGGCACAAGACCCCGTCACAGTGGTTACCTCCAGGGAGAGAGACAGGGGGACAGGTGAAAATACATACACATTTGCCTGTGGACAACCAGGCCATATCAGGAGGGTTGGGGGGAGGCACAAGACACCGTCACAGTGGTTACCCTCAGGGAGGGACACAGAGCGGGCAGGGGGACAGGTGAGAGGGGACCAGACTTTTCATGGGGTACCCTAGGGGGAGGGAATGTTTGAAATTTTTAGCTCATATTACAAACTCAAAAAATTTACAAAGACATGAAAAATCACATTGAAGTAACAAATCACCAGGCTTTTTAGCTGTAAAATTGTTTCTATAATAATAATAACAAATAGTATCAATAACATAAATCAACAATAACATCATCAATAAACATACCTGTGCTATTTATTCAACATGTCACTGTGAAATGAATTTATATTAAGAATACACATATTTAAGTTATCAATAAGGAAATAAATATTAAGAGTCAATATATTAGTGTTACGTGTCTGTGGCATATATATTCAAATAATGCAACAGAGAATGCTCTGAGCTAGCTATAGTGATACCTTGTTGGTTTCTGCCATCCAAAACTGAAAGTCCAATGGAAGAGACAGAAGAAACCAAACAGTTCTAACACACGAGGTAGCAAGGCTTTGGTGAGAAGATTTTAAAAAGCCGGAGAGTGGCTTTGCTCCTTTTCCTGACTCAGATTCAGTGTCCACTAAGCTTCGGGGCTAGATGGTGGGGTCCACTCGGAACCTCAGCAAAACCTCTCTGAATCCTCTGCCCAGATGAAGTGCAGCCATGCAAAGTCTAGAAACCAGGTGTTCAACCCATAGAGGACAAAGCACACACACACACACACACACAAAAAAAAAACCAAAGACAAACCAGGTCCTTTCCTTGCAAGGGAGCTATCAGAGCGGAAATCTTAGCCCTCTGTGAGGACCTGAGACTGGGGAGGAAGTGCCCCCCTCCCCAGCTCGCCTAGGCTGCCTCAGCAGTTTGCCATCCTCTCAAGGGACCTGCGGGAGGGGGGAGTGTGCGGGTAATATCAAGGCTGCAGATACATCCGGCCGTCTGTTAGGGGTACCGTGGCGCCTAGACAAAGGTGATGTCCCCAGGAACACACAGATACACCCGCAAGCAACTTCCGCCTCCCCCTCCACCTCCCATTACTGGGGCCATATGAGATCCACACCGGGTCAGCTGAGGCGACAGGCTAGAGAACTGGGAACCACTTGCGTAGACACCCAGATCGTCTGGGCGGCGGTGGGGGGGCGGGTTATCTAGAGGAAAGCTGGAACCTCCCTGTGGCGGGGACTCAGGGAGGGGGGATCTCTAAGTGAGAGAACAGTGGAAGGGGAAGGAAATGGGGCCCTTTTCTTACCGAGCTCGCAAGCAAGGGAAAAAGAAGAGAAGGAAGAGGCTTGGAGCAGCCTTCTGTAATTACAGGGCCACCGACACTAATGGCTAATGCTCACAGACACAGACAGACTGTGCTGGGTGCGGCTGCATGAGTCCTCCACGCCTAGGAGGTGGGTATTATTGTTATCCTCATAATTCCACTTTTTACAAGGACTTTCTTTTTCTTTCATTTTTTGGCTGCAGCAAGTGCCATATGGGATCTTAGTTCCCAGAGCAGGGATCCAACTTGCACCCCTTGCATTGGAAGCACTTAATCATTGGACCACCAGGGAAGTCCCTAGACTTTAGTTTTTTAGAATAGTCTTAGGTTCACAGGAAAATTGAGCAGAAAGTACAGAGAATGGCCCATCTACCCCCTTTTACATGCATAGCTTCCCCCACTGTCAACAGCTCCCCCCAACAGAGTAGTACATTTGTTACCACTGATGAACCTACAAACATACATCATTATCACCCCCCAAGTCCGTGGTGTACATGAGGGTTCACTCAGTGTTGTACATTCTATGGGTTTGGTCAAATGTATAATGATACATCGGAGAAGGCAATGGCACCCCACTCCAGTACTCTTGCCTGGAAAATCCCATGGGTGGAGGAGCCTGGTAGGCTGCAGTCCATGGGGTCGCTAAGAGTCGGACACGACTGAGCGACTTCACTTTCACTTTTCACTTTCATGCATTGGAGAAGGAAATGGCAACCCACTCCAGTGTTCTTGCCTGGAGAATCCCAGGGACGGGGGAGCCTGGTGGGCTGCCATCTATGGGGTCGCACAGAGTCGGACACAACTGAAGCGACTTAGCAGCAGCAGCAGCAGCAGCATAATGATACATGGGCTTCCCTGGTGGCTCAGTGGTAAAGAATCCACCTGCCAGTGCAGGAGATGCAGGTTCGATCTCTGGGTCGAAAAGATTCCCTGGAGAAGGGGATCTTCAAAGGACATTCTTGAAAATGTCCAGTATTCTTGCCTGGAAAATTCCACCAACAGAGGAGGCCTGTGGGCTACAGTCCATGGAGTTGCAAAAGAGTCAGATACGACTTAGTGACTAAACAAAATGGGGAAAAAATGGAAGAAAAAATAATGATACCTATCCACCCTTATAGTATCATACAGATAGTTTCACTGCCCTAAAAACCCTCTGTGCTCTGGCCATTCATTCCCCTCTCCTCATCCTTAATCACTGACAACCATTGGTTTTTTTCACTGTCCCCATAGTTTTGCACTTTCCACATCACCCCATTTTAAAGATAAGGAAATTGAGGCACACGATTGTGGTGGGATTTGAACCAGAGCCCTCTCTGCTCTTCTTTTTATCCCAAGTCCCTGTCCCACTCCTGATGCAGTGAACATCACCCCCACCCCCACCCCCACCCTATCCCTGCCCTGGTGCCTTGGAATAGGAGGGCTGTGGTTATTGCTCAGAACCACATCAGCAACTGGTGAGGTGTAGAATGTTCTTCTCCACAGTCCAGAGGTGAAGGAATCCCTCTGACCTCTGATCCCACCCTACTCCAATTAAAAAAAAATTTTTTTTATCTATTTATTTGGGCTGTACCAGGTCTTAGTTGCAGCACACGGGGTCTTAAGTAGTCACCTGCAGGATTTTTCAGTGGCAGCATGTGGGGGTCTAGTTCCCTGATCAGGGATGGAACCCAGGTCCTCTGCATCAGGAGCCTGGAGTCCTAGCCATTGGACCACCAGGGAAGTCTCCACCCCCGATTTTGTGAACTCCCCTATGAGGATGAGGCCTAGAATGTCCCTTGATCCACTCTGGGCCTCCACTGTCCCCCCACTCCCATCCCCCAGCTCTCAGGTTTTGGCAGGAGGAGAAGTGTCTGAGACAGGTCCCAACTTTCTCATCATCACCCCAGCACAAGCGGGGGAGGGGCCCAGCTGCAGAGAGGCTTTCCAGATGCTGATCTTGGCAGGCTGTGGAGCTGCAGTGGCCTCGTTTCATCCACCCATGGGCTTGAGGCCCACTTTCAGCTTCAGGGATGGGGTAGGGAGGCCGCTGGGGGAGGCCACCCCTGCCACGTCGGCACCAGATGGAGCTGCAGCCCAGGCTCAGCTCTCTCTTCTAGATGAGGGAGACGTGCTGTGAGGGGAGGGGAACCCCTGTAGCCCACTTCAGCCCTGCTCCAGCAAAGTAATAACAGCTGACACATACATCATGCGCCAGTTTACTGTCCTAAGTCCTGTGTAAATATCAACCCATCAGAAGCTCACAGCAGCTCCTTTAACGAATGAATAGACATGCTGCAGTTTGTCTTCACATGGAAGACCACTCAGGAATGTAATATTTGAAACTTCAAGTTCTCAGAGGAACTAGTGGTGGGACTTCCCTGGAGGTCTGGTGGCTAAGACTCCAGGCTCCCGGTGTGGGAGACCTGGATTCGATCCCTGATCAGGGAACTAGATCCCACGTGCTGCAACTAACAGCTTGTCTGCAGCAACTAAAGACCTCGCATGTGGTGCTCACTTCAGCAGCACATATACTAAAACTGGAATGATACTGAGATTAGCATGGCCCCTGCACAACGATGACAGGCAAATTCACGAAGCGTTCCATTAGGAAAAAAAAAAAAAAGCCCTGAAATCCCACAACTAAGACGTGGTGCAGGCAATAAAAGAAAGCAGAGGTATAGAACAACATGGATGAATCTCAGATGCATTGTGGTGGGAGAAAGAAGGCAGGCACAAAAAGCTGCATACTGTATGATTCCCCTTCTGTTATTTCAGAAAAGGCCAAACTATACATACAATGAATAACCAGGGATATATAGGGGCTGAGGGTGGAGGGAGGGGCTGACAACAAAAAAGCATGGTGGAATTTTTTGGTGATGGAACCTTTCTATAGTTTGATTGTGGTGGTGGTAATATGACTACATATGTTTGTGGAAATTTGCAGAACTGTGCACTGTAAAAAAAGAATTTCTGGGTTTTTTTTTTTTTAAATGCAGGTCATATTTTAATGTACCTAAAAAAAAAAAACCCTTCCAAATATAACTATAAATATAACCAGGAAAAATACCTGAGATATGAATCTTAATTAACCATTAGTACATTACTTAAAAGAATTTTTTGAATCCTTAGCTTACTTCACTGGGTTCATAAAGGTATAAACCTACTTATTTTTCCATTTGAGCATTTTGTACTAAATGTAGTTTGTTTAGTCGCTAAGTTGTGTCCAACTCTCTTAACCCCATGGACTGTAGCCTGACAGGTTCTCTGTCCATGGGATTTCCCAGGCAAGAATACTGGAGTGGGTTGCCATTTCCTTCTCCATCTTTTTTTTTTTTTAATTGTATCTTAAATAAAAATCCTTCACAACTGCGTTGCATTAGTTCAGTTCAGTCACTCAGTCGTGTCTGACTCTTTGCGACCCCATGTACTGCAGCACACCAGGCCTCCCTGTCCATCACCAACTCCCAGAGCCTACCCAAACTCATGTCCATTGAGTTGGTGATGCCATCCAACCATCTCATCCTCTGTCATCCCCTTCTCCTCCTACCCTCAATCTTTCCCAGCATCAGGGTCTCTTCAAATGAGTCAGAGTCAATTTAGGAAAATAGAAGTATCTCAAACAGATGGGATTTAATACCAGGATTGGTTATGTTGATGAGAAATTGACAAAGAGGGAGGCTATGTCCAGTGGGAGATGATGTGGGAAGCAAATGGGGAGAACGACTCTGGCTTGTTCCATCCTCCCACCCTCCAATCTACCCTTAGTGCCTGCCATTGACTAAATCTGGGCAAAAAGCAGTGGGCAAAAGAGGGGCTATCCTATGCAGGGGTCAGACCTTAACCATGGGGCAGGGACAGAACAGGGAGTGGGTGATCTGAGGGTACACAGGCTCAAGGCTGACACAAACCAAATGAGGAAAGGGGAACTATACCCCCATTCTACAGAAGGGAAAACTGAGGCTGAGAGAGCCCATGTGCCCTGCAGGGGCCTGACTCTCTGCCAAAACCTGGGAGGCTGGTTTTGAGCCTTTTTTTCTGCTCCAAACACCCACTTGAACTGAAGAGAATGGAAACATCTATGCAAATCATGCCCATCCCTAGGGGTTGAGGGGAGTGGAGAAAACCTCCATGGGGACTCCTCCTCCTCACCTGCTTGGCCGTTACCCACAAACTGAGCTGCAAAACAGCAGCTGTGTTGGCAGTTGAGGGTGGTATACTTTAAACAGCTCCCCCCAAGAGGTCAGAGCCCCCAATCCAGCCTGCACCCATGATCTTCATCTTCTATCTGAAGGCTGCCCCCCAATATCCCAGCCTTGACCTCTTGCCCTTGTGAAAACCCTGGCACAACAATGGGAGGCTAGAAATGACCAGACCTTGGGGGACCTTCCAGTTTCCAGTATATGCTCCCTAAATTGCCCTGATGCTGGGAAAGATTGAAGGCAAATGGAGAAGAGGGCGGCAGAGGATGACATGGTGAGATGGCATCACTGACTCAATGGACATGAATTTGAGCAGACTCTGGGAGACAGTGGAGGACAGAGGAGACTGGTATGCTCCATGAGGTCGCAAGGAGTTGGACAAAACTTAGTGACTGAACAACAACGACGAAATTGCTATCGTGCCCGGTGCCAGCAGAGACCCTCTCTGGTCTGCAAAGATTGATGCTGGCCCATTGGGGGCAGAGGCCACTACAATTGAGCCTTTGAGCCACAGGGAAGGGCTGGACACCTCTACCTTCAACCTCTACTCAGGCTTGGACAAAAATGGTCAAACTTTTAGCCTCTCGGTGTGCAGGTCTGAAGGTCATTACCACCCTTTCATTAAGGCTTGCAATCAATATGCCTGTTGGGGAGCCATGTGCAAACTGCTTCCTCTACATTCTATTTGTTCAATTACTATTTACTGAAATCTTCTGGGTGCCTGGCACCCTTCTCCTTCTTAGCAAAGGGATCCAACAGTGAAAGAAACAAAGATCTCTGTTGTCTAGTAGTTGATATTCTCATGGAGGAGACAGACAAGAGGCAGGACAAATAAGAACCTTATGTCATCTGTTAGGATGTGGTGGAAGTTCAGGAAACAATGACACTGGGAAGGTTGATTAGATATATGGGGTAGGAACAGAACCATGATTTTTAGACCTAGTGTCACTTGAGAAGGTGACATGTGAGTAAAGACCCGAAGGAAGTGAGGGCTTCCCCACTGGTGCAGTGGGTAGAGAATCAGCCTGCAAGGCAGGAGACGTGGGTTTGAGTCTGGATTGGGAAGATCCCCTGGAGAAGGAAATGACAACCCACTCTAGTATTCTTGCCTGGAAAATTCCATGGACAGAGGAGCCTGGCGGGGTACAGTCCATGGAGTCGCAAAGAGTCAGACACAACTGAGCCACTAAACACACACAAGGAGGTGAGGGAGTGAACCATGCAGATATTTCGGGGAGAGTGGTCCATGTAGAAGGCAAGACTAGTGCAAAAGCCCTGGGGCTGGTGTGAAACTGATAGGTTCTGGTGAGAAAACCAGTGCATCCAAGGGCTGCTGCTAATTGGTCAGGCGTTACCTGGGCACAGGGTTAGCACTTTCAGAGTTGAGTTTCTTAATGGGGAGGTGGGACACACACAAACGCTTCCGTGATGAGCTGTATGGTTGTTGAGTTCTCTTTCTTTCCATCCTCAGCCCCTACAATGTTCCCCCTGCCCCCAGCCACAGAGGGAGCCTAGAACAACCAGCACACTGGAAACCAGAGAGGGATAGAGAAGGGCAGGGGGAGGCAGTAGGGACAGGTCTTTCAGGGCCTTGTGGGCTCCAGTGGGGACTTTGGCTTTTGCCCTAAGTGAAAAAGGAGCCATAGAGGGTTCTGAACAGAGGAGGGACATGATCGTAGTCAGGTATTTACAGGCTCTCTCCATTGTAGGGAGCGGGGAGATACTGTGGGGGCTGAGGATGGAAAGAAAGAGAACTCGTCAACCACACAGCTAGTCAGGGGAGAGGTTGTGGGTGTTCCACCTACCAATAAGGAGACTGAACTCTGAAAGTGCTAACCATCTGCCCAGGGACACCCGACCAGTTAGCAGCCGCCCCTGGATTCAAACCTATGTCTATATGATTCCAGGGTCATTGGGTAAATAATCATTCACTGGGTACCTTATTTGCCCATGACTTCAGTGGGGATACAGATCCTGAGACCCAAGAGACAGAGAGGATTCTGTTTTTGGTAACATACCTGCATCAGGGCTTCCCTGGTGACTCAGACAGTAAAGACTCTGCCTGCAATGTGGGAGACCTGGGTTCGATCCCTGGGTTGGGAAGATCCCCTGGAGGAGGGCACAGCAAGCCATTCTAGTATTCTTGCCTGGAGAATGCCTATGGACAGAGGAGCCTGGTGGGCTATAGTCCATGCGGTCACAAAGAGTCAGGCACGACTGAGTGTCTGAGCACTGCATCAGGATGATGAATGAAGGGATTCACTCAAGAGGGGGAAGGATATTTAGGGAGTCTGGACGGACATGTACACACTGCTATATTTAAAATGGAAAACCAGACTTCCTGGTGGCACAGTGGATAAGACTCCACCTGCCAATGCTGGGGACATGGGTTTGATCCCTGGTTTGGGTAGATTCCACACGCCATGGAGCATATAAGCCTGTGCACCACAACTACTGAGCCTGCACTCTAGAGCCCACATGCTGCAATTACTGAAGCCCGAATGCTGAAGAGCCCATGCCCCACCGCTATGAGAACCCCACACACCACAGGGAACAGTCCCCAGTCTTACAACTAGAGAAAGCCTGTGTTCAGCAACAAAGACCCAGCCCAGGTAAAACTAAAATAAATACGTAAAAACTAAAATGGATAATCAACATTTATCCATACAGTACAGGATCTACTGTATAGCACAGGGAGCTCTGTTCAATGTCATGCAGCAGCTTGGGTGGGAGGGAAGTTTTGGGGAGAATGGATACATGTATATGTGTAGCTGAGTCCCTTTGCTGTCCACCTGAAACTATCACAACATTGTTAATCAGCTCTCCTTGAATATAAAATAAAAAATTTTAAAAAAGAAACATGTATTGAGTCCCTACTGTACTATAGGCACTATACTGGCTGCAGGGGCCAGACAGAGCAAAATTTCTGCCAAGGAGGAGACAAAATTTCTCCTCTAATGGGGGAGACAGACAAAAGACATTTAAAAAAATCCAGGAAGTTATATATTAGAATATAAATACTGATGGGAAAAAAATAGGGCAGGATAAGGGCTTCTCCAGTGGCTCAGACAGTTAAGAATCTGCCTGCAATGCAGGAGCAGAAGGAGACACGGGTTCCAGTCTCCCAACCCTGGAGACTGGGTTGGGAAGATCCCCTGGAGGAGGGCATGGCAACCCACTCCAGTATTCTTGCCTGGAGAATCCCATGGACAGAGGAGCCTGGTGAGCTACAGTCCATGGGGTCACAAATAGTCCGACATCACTGAGTGACTAATAAAAAACAAAAAATAAAACCTGCTATTGTTCACAGTTGCTAATTCGTGCCTGACTGTGACCCCATGGACTGCAGCATGCCAGGCTGCCCTGCCCTTTACTGTCTGCTGGAGTTTGCTCAAATTCATAACCGTTGACTTGGTCCACATCAAGAAAAAAAAAAAAAAGCCTTTAAAGAGAAAGAAAAGTATGATCCAGGCTGAAGGAACAACAATGCAAAGGCCCTGAGGCGGGGTCAACAGAAATGAATGAGTCAATAAACAAAGCCTGTGGCCATTAGGAAGGTCCAGCCACCCCCTCAACCCTCCCCCCTCCCCTCCTCCTGCCCCGACTTCTGCCCTTTGCAACTGCTATTTCCTCAGCCTGGATCACATTTTCTCCTTTGGACAAACTCTTAATGGAACTTTAAGCCTTAGCTCTCAGGTTACAGCTTCAGAGAAGTCGCCTGTGAGACTCCTGCCCCCATGGGTTAGGTGTTCTTCCCCTGGGCTCTCAGAGACTCTATAGACTTCCCTCCCCCATTCTGATCTCTCAGCCTTCTGCACTGAGCTGTGAGTATTTTCAAGGGTGTCTGTTGGATTTACCCCAGCAGTACACAGTAGGTGCCCACTAAATCATTAAGTAACTAAGTGCCGTCCCATCCTTCACCACATAAAATCTAAATTCTCTTGCCCGGGACAGACTTGGAGAAGCTGCCTGTAAAATAATAAACTGGTTCTCAGAGAAGAGACACAGCTGGTTGTGGCGGTGGATTCTGGGAAGGGAAAGGGGTGTGGGGCGGGCCCAGCAGGGAACAGAGGTTGGAGGAGACAGATTTTTTCATTCACTCTAGTTTTCTTTGTGCAGTTTTTGAAATTTTCTTTACTAGGTGTGTGAATTATGCAAACATAAAGTGAATAAACAAGACTGTACAAAATAAAGGATTTAAAAGACCTTTTGAAATTGCAAAGTGTGTGAAGTTTAAAACACACATTCACAGTTCTTACAAGAGTAGAGTACACAATGAAATATAACATTGTAAATTTTCATTAATACTTCACAAAAATATCCATATGTCATATATCAGATGAAAATTTAGAAAAGAAACAATGTCTTACATCTTTAGCACAGCATTCAGGTCCTCCAGTGCCCAACCCTTTCCCTGCCTTGGTTCTTGTCTTGATTTGATGACAAAACTTACCTTCAATTAATAATAATAATATAATAATGCTCTGCATGTTTCACGCATGACATGCTTTGCCTCAATCATTTCATCAAATCTTACAACCTCCCCATCTTCCAGATGAGTACACTGAATTTGTCTCTGAAAACACGTTCTTAGCCACTGAACTCGGTCCAAATCACGCTGGCAGCCAAATGCTCAGGTCTAGCCTGGCAAGGTCCGTCTAGTCAAGGCTATGGTTTTTCCAGTAGTCATGTATGTCATGTGAGAGTTGGACTGTGAAGAAAGCTGAGCGCTGAAAAACTGATGCTTTTGAACTGTGGTGTTGGAGAAGACTCTTGAGAGTCCCTTGGACTGCAAGGAGATCCAACCAGTCCATTCTGAAGGAGATCAGCCCTGGGTGTTCTTTGGAAGGAATGATGCTAAAGCTGCAACTCCGGTACTTTGGCCACCTCAAGCGAAGAGTTGACTCATTGGAAAAGACTCTGATGCTGGGAGGGATTAGGGGCAGGAGGAGAAGGGGACGACAGAGGATGAGATGGCTGGATGGCATCACCGACTCGATGGACGTGAGTTTGAGTGAACTCTGGGAGTTGCTGATGGACAGGGAGGCCTGGCGTGCTGCAATTCATGGGGTCGCAGAGTCGGACACAACTGAGCGACTGAACTGAACTGAGCCTGGCAAGAAAGGCTGTTATGTGGTCGTGGCGCCGCCTGGAGGCCCGATGGGGAACATGGCAAAGAACCTAGAAAAGGAACATTTGGGGTTTCTCTGGTGGCTCAGTAGTGGTAAAGAATCGGCCTGGCGATGCAGGAAACACGAGTTCGATACCTGGTCACGAAGGATCCCACATGCCCTGGAACAACTAAGCCTGTGAGCCAAAACTATTGAGCCTGTGCTCTAGACCTCAGAGGCCTCAAATACTGAGTCCACGCACCCCAACTACTGAAGCCCACTCACCTAGAGCTCCGTGCTCGGCAAAAAAAGCCACTGTATTTAGAAGCCCGTGCCCCACAACTAGAGAAAACCTCGCGCACCAAGGAAGAACTAGCCTAAATAAACAAATAGATGAATAAAATTATTTTTTTAAATGAGCATTTGGATTTCTATTGTGAGGGGGGACGAGAGAGCAAGCTAGGATCTGTGGACTTCCCACTGTGCTCTCTGAGAACTCGGGCTGTATGAGACGCGACATCTTGGCCAAGGAGATGAGGGAGACACATCCCTAACCTGAGGCATTGAACGGGGACATACCCTGGGGATCTATCCTCCAGGTCCTATCCTGAGGGCTTTCTGCGGGAGATAAAGCCCTGCATTTAAACAAACAAAAATCCACGTTCCTGTAGAAACCGCAACTTAGAGACTTCGGGGCCCCAATGGGGCGGGACCTAGAGGGCGTGGCCGACATAAAAGCGTAACAACTATTGGCCATATTCCCTTTAGTGCCCGCCCCAGAACTTTTTTTTTCATACTTAACAGCTCATTGGCTGAATGAGGAGCGTGTCCTTTGAGTAGGGAGGTTTCATTGGCTGGATTCCCTCAGGCCCTTTGGGGGCGGGACCGACGAAGGGGCGGTGTTTCTCACTGTGGGCTCGCACTCCCGGGGTTGCAGAGGGTTCTTAGACCTGCAGAGAAAATTGGGGTTTGGGGCGTTAGTCTTGGGGCGGAGGTGGGGGCACGCTGAGGCGAGCCCCGCGGTCCTCGATCTTGCATGCTCCGCTTTCCTAAGCCGAAAACAAGCAGAGCAGGCGGTGTCGCGGGCGTGACGTCATCTCGAGGCGTCGCTAGACTCCAGAGGAAGCCTTGACCTCTCTAAACGTGGAGAGCTACGCGAAGATGCAGCAGCTAGTCCGGGCCGGGGCCCGGGCCTGGCTTCGGCCCAGGGGCTGCCGGGTGAGGCCGAGGACGGAGGTCGGGGTCGGAGGATAAAAGTTGGAGGGCCCAGGGGCTTCTCTCTCATTCCCTCCCACCGTTTACAGGGCCTGAGCGCGCTGACAGAAGAGGCAGTGCAGTCGGCGGAGAAACCAGAACCCTTGGCGAACGCAGGTGAAGTTGCTTGGTCACCTCAGGAAGGGTGGCGACTGGGAACTCTGACCCTTACTCCTGACTTCCCTATCATTCCAGGTCCCCAGGCACCCGTACTGCGCAGGTGCGAGCTCCCGGTACCCCTGCACCGGCGTCCGGTGCAGGCCTGGGTTGAATCTCTGCGGGGCTATGAGCAGGAGCGCGTCGGTCTGACCGAACTGCACCCAGACGTTTTCTCTACGGCGCCCAGGTCAGTGGGAGCTGAAATGGTGAACTGGGTGGCAGAGGGATGAGGATCGGGGGTTTAGGAATCAGGATGACCTAGGTTCAAGCCTCATTTTCTCCAGCTGTCAAAAGGGAATGATGGTTTTTCTTGCTTCAGAGTTGTGGGTAGGTGAGGGTTGAGAGGTAACGTTCTCTGAGGGTTAAGGGCACAGGGCTCTGTGGGAAGGTGAGGGTTGAGAGGTAACGTTCTCTGAGGGTTAAGGGCACAGGGCTCTGTATCCCTAGTGACTGGGTTGGAATCCTACCTTCCCCCTGTGTTTCGATGTCACCATTCTGTCAAACCTCAAGAGATTAAATGAGATAATTCTGGCCCGTAATACGGTCTGTAGAAATGTTGATTATTGTTGCTGTTATTGGTTTTTGCAAAAATGGGTACTAACAGTGGTTAAGTCCGTACTGTGTGTCTGGCTCAGCCTATTTGCATTTTATTTTTATTTTATTTTAACTTCATTTTTTTTTTTTTGGCCATGTGGCTTGTGGGCTCTTAGTCCACTGACCAGGGAGTGAACCCAGGCCCTCCATAGTGAAAGTGCAAAGTCCTAACCACTGGGCTGCCAGGGAATTCCTTTTTATTATTTTTTATTCTTATTTTGTAGCTAAAGAAACAGCACAAGCAAGTTAAGAAATCTGCCTATGGTCACATAGCTTGTAAACTATATACTCAACAGTATATGGGCCAACTCCCAGGACTAAGTTTCTGCTTGCAAAGGAGTTTGATGTCTCTTATGTCTACTGTGTCTGGCAGATAATAACTGCTGTTAATTTATTACTATAATTTTTGTATGGTTTGTCCCCTGTTTTTACAGAATCCCAATCTGCTAAGAGGTGACCAAAGGAAAAAAAAAAAATTAAAAACAATGTATTTTGGGACTTCCCTGGTGGTTAAGACTCTGAGCTACCACTGCAGGGGACATGGGTTCCATCACTGGTTGGGGAAATAAGATCCCACATGCTGCAAGGTTAAAAAAAAAAAAAAAGAGAGAGAGAGAGAGGCAGCATTTTATTTATTCTGTAAATACTTAGGAAGTGCTTACCAGGTGCCAGATTCCATTCTGGGTGTCAGGGATATAGCAATGAATGAGCACCGAGGTTGCTGATGTTGCTCCCAGTCTAGAGCTGGGACGGCAAGCTTCTGTAAAGAGCCAGGGGGTAAATATTATAGGCTTTGAAGGCTGTAATGTCTCCATGGCAACTACTCATCTTTGCTGATGCAGTACAAAAGCAGCTGTGCACAATGAGTAAGTGGATGAACGTGGCTGTGTTCTAGTCAAGCATATTTACAAAAACAGGCAGCAGGCCAGACTTGGCCTTTCTAACCATAAAATACTTCATTTGAAATGCCGGGCTGGATGAAGCACAAGCTGGAATCAAGATTGCCGGGAGAAATATCAATAACCACAGATATGCAGATGACACCATATGCTGCTGCTGCTGCTAAGTCACTTCAGTCATGTCCGACTCTGTGTGACCCCATAGACGGCAACCACCAGGCTCCCCCGTCCCTGGGATTCTCCAGGCAAGAACACTGGAGTGGGTTGCCATTTCCTTCTCCAATGCATGAAAGTGAAAAGTGAAAGTGAAGTCACTTAGTCATGTCCGACCCTCAGCGACCCCATGGACTGCAGCCTACCAGGCTCCTCCGTCCATGAGATTCTCCAGGCAAGAGTACTGGAGTGGGGTGCCATTGCCTTCTCTGATGACACCATATAGCAGAAAGCAAAGAAGAACTAAAGAGCCTCCTGATGAAAGTGAAAGAGGAGAGTGAAAAAGTTGGCTTAAAACTCAACATTCAGAAAACTAAGATCATGGCATCCAGTCCCATCACTTCATGGCAAATAGATGGGGAAACAAGGGAAACAGTGAGAGACTTTATTTTGGGGGGCTCCAGAATCACTGCAGATGGTGACTGCAGCCATGAAATTAAAAGACGCTTGCTCCTTGGAAGAAAAGCTATGACCAATCTAGACAGCATATTAAAAAGTAGAGACGTTACTTTACCAATAAAGGTCCATCTAGTCAAAGCTAGTTAAAGTCTAGTCAAAGCCAGTAGTCAAGTATGGATGTGAGAGTTGGATTTAGAAAGCTGAGCGCTGAAGAATTGCTGCTTTGGAATTGTGGTGTTGGAGAAGACTCTTGAGAGTCCCTTGGACTGCAAGGAGATCCAACCAGTCTAGCCTAAAGGAAATCAGTCCTGAATATTCATTGGAAGGACTGATGCTGAAACTCCAATACTTTGGCCACCTGTTGGGAAGAACTGACTCATTCGAAAAGACCTTGATGAGGATGAGATGGTTGGATGGCATCACCGATGCAATGGACAAGAGTTTGAGTAGGCTCCGGGAGTTGGTGATGGACAGGGAGGCCTGGTGTGCTGCAGTCCACAGGGTTGCAAAGAGTTGGACATGACTGAGCAACTGAACTGAACTGAACCAAACCATAGTTTGCCAACCCTTGGCACCCCAGCCTGGCACCCCTGTCCAATGCGAGCCCCGTGTGTAATTTCAGTTCTTCCAGTAGCCACCTTTTCTCTCAAATGGCAAGAGACAAGTAAGATTGATTTCAGTCATGTATTTCATTTGGCCTGATAAGTCTAAAATGTTGGGGCTTCCCTGGTGGTCCAGTAGCTAAGACTCTGCACTCTCAGTGCAGGGGGCCCGGGTTGGATCCCTGGGCAGGGAACTAGATCCTTTATGCCACAACTCAGAGTTCACATGCCAAAACTAAAGATCGCACATGCCACAACTAAGACCTGATGCAGTCAATTAAATAAATACATTTAAAAATTTTTATTTGTTTATTTTTGGCTGCTCTGGGTCTTCAATGCTGTATGGACTTTTCTCTAGTTGTGGCGAGCAGGGGCTGCTCTGTAGTTGCGGTGCATAGGCTTCTCATTGCAGTGGCTTCTCCTGTTGCAGAGCCTGGGCTCTAGGGCACCCAGGCTTCCATACTTGTGGCCCCTGGGCTGTAGAGCACAGGCTCAATAGTTGTGGCCCACGAGCTTAGTTGCTCCTAGGCATGTGGGATCTTCCCATCTTAAGGATCGAACATACATTGGCCAGCAGATTCTTTACCACTGAACCATTAGGGAAACCCAAAATAAATAAATATTTTTTTTAAAAAATGAAATACTGTCGTGTAGTCCTGGCCGCTTTTTAGGGCTTCAGTAGCTGCACATGTGGCCATCCACTGTACGGGACGGCATAGGGTCAGAGAGGCAAGCTAGTCTGTAAAGAAGTGACAGAACAGATGGAGCAGGGCTGGAGGTGGTGTGAGATGGGCCTGGAGAGGGACTGGAGCTGGCCCGGAGAGGGACTGGAGTGGACCGCAGGGCCCTGGGAGTGGATGGGAGGAGCCCAGGTTCTCATCTCATGGAGCGGGGAGGGTTTTAAGTGCACTCGACCCTCTTATATCTCCTTCCTTCACAGGCTGGATATCCTGCACCAGGTTGCCATCTGGCAGAAGAACTTCAAGAGAATTGTGAGTGCCCTGGGCAGGGCAGGTGGGGTGAGGCTGAGGCAGAGGCTGAGGAAGGCCGTGCTGTGTCTTCTCTGGATGGCTGGCTCAGGCCTCATTTTCTCTCTCCTGAACCATTCCCCAATGGGCCATTTTTTTTTTTTCTTAAATGTGAGCACTGAGAATTTTTTTAAGATTTATTTTTATGTATTGCTAATTATACTCATACCTTTATTTATTTGTTGGGCTGCTCTGGGTCTTTCCTGTGGCACGTGGGATCCAGTTCCCTGCCCAGGGATCGAACCCAGGCCCCCTGCACTGGAAACATGGAGGCTTGGCCACTGGACCTCGAGGGGAGTCCTCTAACCCTGCTAACATCTTGATCTTGGACCTCTGGCTTCCAGAAGTGTGAGACAGTACAGTTCTATTGACGAAGCTCTAGTCTGTGCCTGCGTGCTCTTTGTGACGCCATGGACCGTAGCCCACACCCACCCCTAGGCTCTTAGCCGCTGGACCACCAGGGAATTCACACTAGGCATTTTCTGAACACCCACTGCGCACTGGGCATTTTGCTAGGGGACATGACAGGCAAGGTCCCTGCCCTCATGAAGCTCCCAGTCTAGTCAGAATGGGAGAGTGGGAGTCAAGCAGCCATGCCTATAAATGTTTCATTAGGGAAGTTGTCTCAGAAGAAAGGGGCATTTAACCTCAGGGATGTGATAGGCAGGAGCTAAGTAGGTAGAGGGGGCAGTGGGGCTGGCATGGAAGGAGTGGGAGCCTCACAGGCAAAGGCCTGTGGGATCAGAGGGAGCCCAGGGTGGCCCTGGAGGTCAGCAGGGGCAATGTGGGGTGTTTGGATTTGGTGCCAAGAGCATGGAAGATGCCGTTCTCAGTCAGGGCCCCTGCCTTTCATGTGGCCACTTCGAGTCTTGTGAGCCCTGCCTGGCTCCCCATGGCCCTGGGAATGAAGTCATTAGCCTGGCATTGGAAGCCTCACAGGATCCCCCATCCCACACCTCTCCCCGATTCTAACCCCCACAGCTTTCCCCATATCCCACCTTCCTTTCATTTTTTAAATTTTATTTTATTCTTAATTTTTTGGCCACTTGGCTTGTGGGATCTTAGTTTCCAAACCAGGGATTGAACCCGGGCCCCTTGCACAGAGTCCTAATCACTGGACTGCCAGGAAATTCCCCCACTTTCCTTTTTTTAAAAGTTAGGTTGTTTTCTTCTTTTTTTTTTTGTTTTAAAAATAGATATATTTATTGATTTTATTTTTGGCTGTGCTGGGTCTTCATTGGTGCACGCCGGCTTTCACTAGTTTTGGCGAACAGGGGCTAATCTTTGTTGTGGTGTACCAGCTTCTCATTGCAGTGGCTTCACTTGTTTCGGAGCATGGACTCTAGCGGGGGGTGGGCTTCAGTTGTGGCACACAAGCTTAGTTGTCCCAAGGCATGTGGGATCTTCCGGGACCATGGATTGAACTGGTGTGCCTTGCATTGCAAGATGGATTCTTATCCACTGGCCCACCAGGGAAGCCCTTACCTTCCTTTTAATTACAACCACATGGAAATCATTCAAAAAATACGAAGCACCTACTGTGTGCCAGGCAGCAGCGCCCCTGCCCTTCTGAGGCTGACGTTCTGGAGTGGAGGAGGAAGCTCTTGACTTCTTTATCCCTCTCTCCCTCCCAAAGCACTCTGTGCTTGACCTGATGGAGCCCCAGTCTCTGTGCCTCCTCTCCAGCTCCCCAGCAGCGGGCCGGTCCTCCCAGCTCACTGCCCCGTCAGTGGGCCTGGTGCCTTTCGGCTGCGATAGCATCTGCCTGTGAACCTGACTCTCTCCTCACTCTGTGCCCACAGAGCTACGCCAAGACCAAGACCAGGGCTGAGGTGCGGGGAGGTGGCCGGAAGCCCTGGCAGCAAAAAGGCAGTGGGCGCGCCAGACACGGCAGCATCCGCTCCCCAATCTGGCGAGGAGGTGAGCAGGTCTGCCCACGTGTGTGCACTTCCCCGCAAGTCCCCGCAGCCCTGGCCTCAACCTCTCATCAGGCCGTGGCCACAGCCCCTTTCTGCCCCACCTCTCAGCTCACCTCTCCTGGCCTACACTTCACACAGCACCCAGAGGGATCTTCCCAAGCCTCCTAGCTCCTGTGTGAAGTCTGAGCCCCTCATCTTGGCCTTCCAGCCCCTGGTGGCTGTAGACCCCCTCTCCGCTCTATCCCTTCCACGCCCTCCTGACCAGGTAGAGCTGACTCAGTCATCTTCCATTTGCCTGGCCAATTCCTCTCAACCTTCCCTGGGTTGGGAAGATCCCCTGGAGAAGGGAATGACTACCCACTCCAGTATCCTGGCCTGGAGAATTCCATGGACTGTGGAGTCACAGAGTAGGACACAACTGAGCAACTTTCACTTTCCCTTGTGTTTGGGCCCTGCCTCTTCCAGGAAGCCCTCCATGATCCTCTTTGGGTCCCCCCTACCCGCTGAATCCCCTTGTGCTGCCCCACACAGCCCTGATTCCCTCTGCGATCAAGCCTCTGTCTGAATATGAACGAGGGAGGGATCCTATTAGGTCCCCTGCTGCCTCCCAGGGCCCAGCAGGGGGAGCAGCCAAGTAGAATTATCCTCACTCAGGGATTGATGGCTGAGGACACCAGGCCCCTCTGAGGCGAAATTACCTGTCCCAGGTGGTGCCTGATCCATCCTCCGCTCCCACCCCGCCCTGACACCCCCACCCTCTTTGCTGCACTTCAGCCTGGCTGCCAGCAGCCTCCCCCCACCCACCTCTGGGCCCACCACTGGGGTAGATTTCTGACCTCCAAGCCCAGCTGGGGCCTTCACCCATTCACACATCCCTCTGCCCCTGCAGGAGGTGTTGCCCACGGCCCCCGGGGCCCCACGAGCTACTACTACATGCTGCCCATGAAAGTGCGGGTGCAAGGCCTCAAGGTGGCGCTGACCGTCAAGCTGGCCCAGGTGACAGCACCGATCCTGCGGGAGCCACGTGTGCTGGGATCTGGCCTGTGGGGGTAGGGGAGCCTGAGTAGCTGCAGGGGGGCCCAAGTGGCTCCCAGGGGGGCAGTAGGAGACTCAGCCCGTCCTTTCCTCCTACCAGGATGACCTGCACATCGTGGATTCCCTGGAGCTGCCCACCACAGACCCCCAGTACCTGACGGAGCTGGCCCGCTGCCGCCGCTGGGGCGACTCTGTCCTTTTTGTAGACTTGTGAGGGGGCCGCGCCGGGCAGGGGCGGGGGTGCAGGCAGGCTCCGTCCTTGGCAGGGCTCACCTCCTGGCCTCTATTTCAGAGAACACGAGGACATGCCCCAGAACGTCGTAGCAGCCACATCTGGGCTCAAGACCTTCAACCTGATCCCGGCTATCGGTGAGCAAAGGGCCTCAGGCCAGTTCACATCGTGTATCTTTGACTCAGTCATGGAGTGGCCCTGGGCAGTGACCGCCCTCCCCAACACAACCCCCAGCTGGCCCAGCCCAGCCTGGGAGAATGATGTCTTTCTTAAAGAAACGCTCTGAGGTCGCGTCAGTCCAAGCTTGGGTTTCAGTGCCAGGGTGGAGTGAGTCCAAGGGCCCCCTGGCTGCTCTCACCCAGCTCCTCACTCAGACACACAGGATCAGAGCTGCCCTGAGCAGGACCCCCGATCCATAGAGGGGTTGACTAGTCCCCAGAGCCCTCTCTTGGCCTCCTGATTGCAGGCCCAGCTGCCTCCTGGACAGCAGCACATGGGGGTCTCATAGTCATCACTGCACATAAGACCTCCTTCCTCCATTCCAGTCTGTTAGCCCACCCTGTCAGCTCTGTCTATGAACGTGTCCAGGATCCAACAACTTCTCACCACCCTGGGCCAGCCCCCAGCATCTCCCACTCTGTTGCTTCTGTCCTGGTCCCAGGCACCTGCTAACTGCCAAAATCTGTCCTGATCTCGCATTCCCCGCCCAGTCCCACTTACGGCCGCCAGAGGGCGCCTGAGCACCTCACTAAGATCCCGTCCCTTCTCTGCCCACCACCCTCCAGGGCTCCCACTTCACTCAGGGTAAAAACCTGGCTTATCTGGAGGCCCACAGATCCTGCACTCCCTGCCCTCCTCTCCCTCCACTCCCCTCCCCCCCCTCCCTCATCACTCCCTGCAGCCGCATGGACCCGCCTCAGTACATCGTGTTTATTCATCTGCTCTGTTTATCATCTGTCTCCCCAACGGGAAGGTGAGGTGGGAACCCTTCCCTGGCACAGGGCAGAGTCGGGGTACCCTGGATGTTTTGGTTGAGGTTGATGAGCTGAGGACCACCCCTTGCCCAGGGTCTTCCCAGGGGTGAGCGGCTGAGCCAGAGTTTGAACCCAGGCTGCCGGACTCAGGACCCTACACTAGACTGTGGTGTCTCTGTTGGGGGACGGGGGGCTGGCCCTAACTGTGCCCCCCTTTCCCCTCGCCCCCCCAGGCCTGAACGTGCACAGCATGCTCAAACACCAGACCCTGGTCCTGACCCTGCCCACCGTCGCCTTCCTGGAAGAGAAGCTGCTCTGGCATGACTCACGTTACACACCCCTCTACCCCTTCCGCCTGCCCTACCGAGACTTCCCCTGAGCCCCAACCCCGTGCCCCCCAGGGCACACAGACCACCCTCCTTCCTGCTCTGAGCCAGGCTAAGCCCTGGGTGGGCTTGGGAGACGCCTCCCCATCCCAGGCCCCCTGGTCCCAGTGGGAGGCTGAGGCCACACCCAGAGAGCAGCCAAGCAGACATCAATACTGGGAAGAGGGCAGCTCGCCAGAGACCCACGTCTCTCTTTCACGTCAGATACATTTTATTTTGTAATCAAAGAGGGGAAGCACTGCAGCTGATGGCCGTTTTGTGAGTAATTCCATTCGGTGCTTCCCCTGGTGCTGGGCGTCCCTGGGTGCCTAGCTGCCTCGAGACCCCATTCGTAGAAATGACCCAGGATCAACTTTGCCAGGGTGAGTCAGCCTTGGGGAGTGCACAGCAGAGAAGCAGCCATCTCTGAGAACCCACTGGTGCTGCCTCCCAATCCCAGGCACTCTGACTGAGTGCTCGTATCCCTGATGGGGCTTGTGGTCCTGTTTATTACCATCCTTCCATCCAGCTGTGGGCCTGATTCTCCAAATGGGTATAATGTGGAAACTGGGGCTTCCATCACAGGGACTTTCCCTAAACACGGAGTCAGGATCAATGTGGTCAGTAAATGTGCAAATAAATGTTTTTTAAAAACACCAAGCGGACATACTGATTCTTAAGTCTGCCCCACCCCCAAGTTATTATCTCTTTAATAGTCACAACACAGACTACAGAATAATGTGGTCTGTTTCTTTAAAGTTGGCTGAAACTGCATCTGGCCTGCAGGCCCACCCAGGCAGCCAAAGAGACCCATCGACTGGGCAGCTCGACACCGAAAACATCTCTGGAATGCCTCTCGAGAGTCCCTTGAGAGCTCACAACACACTCTTTGAACGTCCTCAGTGGACAAAAATTATGATCCTTAAAGTTTCAGATTTGACTGAGGGAAAAAGAAAAATCTGAGGCTTCCCTGGCTGTCCAGTGGTTAAGATTCTGAGGTTCCAATACAGGGCGTGCAAGTTCAGCCCCTGGTCGGCGTGCATGTATGGCTGAGTCACTTTGCTGTACACCTGAAACTAACACAGCATTGTAAGTCAACTATGTTTTGATTTTTAAAAATAATTTTTAAAATATTTTAAGAAGATAAAGCTATTTGGAGCCAGTAGTAGGAAGGTGTACAGAGGCTGGGTGGGGAATGCTGGGCTAAACCCAAACCATTACCAGCTTCTGCCTGTGCCTCTCACTAGCTCTGCAGGGACATCGAGGCCCCAAGAAAGACACATCTGTTGTCCTGACAGCACCCAGCCCCATAGCTGTGTTTAATGGGGCTCAGTTGTCCACAACATGGCCATCAGGAAACAGTGAAGAAAGCAGTCAGAACCTGTTACCCCACACTGGAATCCCTTAGCCAGATCAAGGATGGAAAAAGTCACTGGAAAAAAATGACCTAGGGTCTAGAATTTTCTTTCTAATAATCAGGGCATAAAATGTGTGTGTTTCCTGGGCTACCATAAAGCACGACAGACTAGGAAGGTCTTTCCAGCTGGCTCTGTGGCAAAGAATCCACCTACCAATGCAGGAGATGCAAGAGACGCAGGTTCGATCTCTGGGTTGGGAAATTGCTCAGAGAAGGAAATGGCAACCCACTCTAGTGTTCTTGCCTGGGAAATTCATGGACAGAGGAGCCTGGTGGGCTACAGTCCGTGGGGTCACAAAGAGTCGGACATGACTGAGCGCACAAAAACTAGGGCTTCAACAATAGAACTGTACTAGCTCACACTTCTGGAAGCCAGAGGTCCAAGAGCAGGATGTTGGCAAGGTTGGAGGACTCCCCTGGTGGTCCAGTGGCTAAGCCTCCATGGTCCCAATGCAGGAGGCCTCGGTTCGATCCCTGGTCAGGGCACTAGATCCCACATGCCACAATTAAAGATTTAGTGCAACAAAATAAATGTTAAAAAGAAAAAGATGTTGGCAGGATTGGGAATTCCCTTGTGAGCCAGTGGTTATGACTCAGTCCACTGCAGGGGGGCATGGGTTCAATCCCTGGTCAGGGAACTAAGATCCCCAAACCCCTTACAGAGCATCCCTCCCTACCCCCCAAAAAAGTGAGCAGGGGTGATTCCTTCTGAGTCTATGAGGCAAGATCTGTCCCATCCCTCTCCCCTAGCTTCTGGAGATTTGTTGGCGTCCTTGGCATTTCTTGGCTTGATTCATCACCCTTATCTCTGTCCTCATCTTCAAATGGTATTATCTGTGTGTGTTCAGATTTCCCCTTTTTATAAGAGCACTGGTCAAGTTGAGTTAGGGCCCATCCTAATGACCTCAACTGAACTTGACCATCTGCAAAACCCTGTTTCAAATAAGATCACAATCTGGGGTCAGCACTTTCCCCCTCTTCCTGGGGAGAGAAGTAGTTGAACCCATGACAGGGAGTAAGGGGAAGGATGGAGCGAGACTGGCCATAAGGAGTGTAAAGTAGGCACTTGTGGCTTCACCACATGTCCTCTTCGCTGTTGCCTATTTTGAAATTCTCTGCAATTAAAATATTTAAAAAAAATAGAGATGTGTGAAGACATTTATTCAGGGAGCCGTTCTTACATGAAAATGCCTATCACAGGGGGACTTCCTTGGTAGTCCTGTGTCTGGGGCTCCATACTTATACTGCTGGAGACCAGATCCAATCCCTGGTCATGGAACTAAGATCCCACATGCTACGCAGCGTGGCCAAAAAACAAACAAACCTTATCACAACCTCTTACGACATTGGTTACCCAGAGCCCAGAGAGGAAAGTGCCTTCACAACCTTTGAAAAATATCCCTGAAGGCAGAATGCCCACGCTGAGGCTAATCAGGCTTCAGAAAACTCAAATGAACTAATTGGGCTGGGAACTGACCCCCAGGAGATCCAGAGGGTGAGAGGCAAGAGGCTCTGATGTGCAGTGAAGGTGTCTGCTTATTGATGGTCAGCATGGAAGCCCACTAGGCTTCCCTGGTGGCTCAGATGGTAAGGAGTCTGCCTGTAATGCAGGAGACCTGGGGTGCATCCCTGGGTCGGGAAGATCCCTTGGAGAAGGGAATGGATACCCACTCCAGTATTCTTGCCTGGAGAATACCATGGACAGAGGAGCCTGGCAGGCTTCAGTCCATGGGGTTGCAAAGAGTCGGACATGCAACTGAGTGGCACACACACACACACACACTTACAGAAGCCTAATAGGAGACATGAGAGGATAGGAGGACCCCAAAGGCTGAGAAAAGAGCCACAGCCCACACCAAAGATACCTCCATCTCAGATTTCCTTGGTGATCAGGTAGCTAAGACTCTGCTCTCCCAAGGTAGGGGGCATGGGTTTGAAACCTGGTCAGGGAACTAGATCCCACATGCTGCAACTAACACCCGGTGATGTGTGCATGCTGTTATGTCCAACTCTTTGTGACCCTATGGACTGTACCCCCACCAGGCTCCTCTGTCCATGGGATTCTTCAGGCAAACTACACTGCAGTGGGTTGCTGTACCCGCCTCCGGGGAATCTTCCCAACCCAGGGATCAAACCCCAGGCTCTTATGTCTCCTGCATTGACAGGAGAATTCTTTACCATTAGCGTCACCTGGGAAGACTCAGTGCCGTCAGATAATAGTAATAATACATTTAAGAGAAAAGATGCTTCCATCTCAGGATTTCCCTGGTGATCCAGTGGTTAAGACTCCGTGCTTCCACTGCAGGGGGTGCAGGTTTCATGGCTCAGGATGGGGCCACAGGAAAAAAAAAAAAAAAGATGCCTCCATCTAGCAACGACGTACCCAGGAAAGACGAAACCTAAAAAGCTGCTCAGAACACGAGCACACTGCTGGGGAACCTAAGGAAGGGGAAGCTGCCAGCCCAGGAGGAACTGCCCTTCGATGCCTCCTTACACCTCTGTAGGAGAGACCCAAAGGCTGGTGAGAGGAGGCAAGGGGGACAGACAGAGGGTCAAGAGCTGGGGGACCAGGCCCTTCTGCTCTAGGAGGGCCTCCAGCCGGGAGAAGCCTGACCTGGGCTCCCATCCAACACCAAGTTCAGAGATTTGAACGTGAGGCTGATGTGGACCTGAGTTCCAGGCAGGATTCGCAGCCAGTGGCATGGCAGAGTCCGCCACAGAATAAACTTTCAATGAGCTATGGTTTTTCCAGTAGTCATGTATGGATGTGAGAGCTGGACTATAAAGAAAGCTGAGGGCCGAAGAATTGCTGCTTTTGAACTGTGGTGTTGGAGAAGACTCTTGAGAGTCCCTTGGACTACAAGGAGATCCAACCAGTCCATCCTAAAGTAAATCAGTCCTGAATATTCATTGGAAGGACTGATGCTGAAGCTGAAACTCTAATACTTTGGCCACCTGTTGGGAAGAACTGACTCATTTGAAAAGACCTTGATGCTGGGAAAGACTGAAGGCAGGAGGAGAAGGGGATGACAGAGGATGAGATGGTTGGATGGCATCACCGACTCAATGGACATGAGTTTGAGTAAGCTCCGGAAGTTAATGGGCAGGGAAGCCTGGTGTGCTGCAGTCCATGGGGTCACAAAGAGTCAGACACGACTGAGCGACTGAACTGAATTGAACTGACCTGAGTGGATGGAGGAGCCAAGTTCTGTTTCGATCAACATCCACACGCCATGCAGTTTTGCTTTCCACTCTTGGGCTGTTATGAGGAACCATGATGTGAGAGTGAATTCATCTGTGGGGAAAAAGGAGGAAGTCTGTGGTCCTGACCAGGAAGTTTGAGGTGGGATTGTCCGAACTCAGTCGTAAGGAAACAGACAACTTGCAACTACTGCTATCTGTTCTCCTGTGCAAAAATGGTCTTTTGAATTTTATTTATCCATCTATTTATTTACTTATTCATTCTTTTGGCCGTGCCGGGTCTTTGTTGGGTCAAATGGGCTTCTTTTATTGTGGAGCATGGGTCTAAAGCTCACAAGCTCAGTAGTTTCAGGGGCTTAGTTGCCCTGACGCGTGTGGGATGTTAGTTCCCTGAGTGAAGATCGAACCTGTGTCCCCTGCATTGGAAGGCAGATTCTTAACCACTGTACCACTAGGGAAGTCCCATGAATGGTCTTTTTTTTTTTTTTAGTTTTTCTAATTATTTGTTTTGCTTTGGCTGCATGGGTCTTTGGTGCTTGCAGGCTTTCTCTAGTTGCAGTGAGTGGGAAGGGGACACTATTCTGTAGTTGTGGCATGAGGGCTTCTCGCTGCAGTGGCTTCTCTTGTTGCAGAGCAGGGGTTCTAGAGCGTGGGCTCAGAATTTGTGCTGCACCAGCTAGTTGCCCCGAGACATGTGGAGTCTTCCTGGACCAGGGATTGAACCTGTGTCGCCTGTGTTGGAAGGTGGATTCTTAACCACTGGACCACCACAGCAGTCCCTAATGGTCCTACTGAAATCTCACTCCCACCCTTTGCAGGATGCATTACCATCCCTTTCTGCAGCTGAGGCCATCAAGGTATCACCAGGTGACATGGCTTGCTCAAGGTCACAGCTGGTGGCTGTGCCCTTTGGCCCCATCCTCTCAGCAATTGCTGGTCCCTGAACATCCAAGCTGTACATCACAGCTCTGTTTTGGTCTCATCCACTGGACATGTCAGAAGTACTGGGGAGCCACAGTGAGATACCACTTCCCACTCTAGTGGCTCTGACAGTAAAGAATCTCCCTGCAGTGGAGGAGACCTGGGTTCAGTCCCTGCATTAGGAAGATCCCCTAGAGAACGGAATGGCTACCCACTCTAGTGTTCTTGCCTGGAGAATTCCATGGACTGAGGAGCCTGGTGGGCTACAGTACATTGGGTCACATAGTTGGACATGACTGAGCCACTAATCACATTCATTAGGATGACAACAACCATAATAATTAAACAAAATATATGTTGGCAAAGATGCAGAGAAATTGGAACCCTGGAATCTTTGTATGTTGCTGGTGGGAATGTAAAATGGTTCAGCTGCCAGGAAACACAGTCTCACAGTTTCTCAAAACGTTCACCATGAAATTACCATGTGACTCAACATTTCCACTCCCAGGTAGACACCCAAAAGAAATGAAAAGATGCTCAAACACTTGTACAGGAATGCTGATAGCACCATGATTCAGAATAGCCAAAAGGTGGAGGCTACCAAAGTCATTCCATGAATGAAAAACAAAACCTGATTTGGCCTTACAATGGAATGTTACTCAGACCAGGGCCTGAACAGTACGGAGGTTCCTCGATTCCTTGGAAAATTAAAAATAGAACTACCCAAAACATTGTAAGTCAACTCTATTTCAATACATATATAGAACTAATGTATGCTCCAGCCATTCCTCTCTTGGCTATTTATCTGAAGGAAACAAAGCTGTTCTTTTGAAAAGACAGCTGAGAATTCCCTGGTAATCCAGTGTTTGGGACTTGCCACCTTCATTGTGGGGGCAGGGTTCAATCCCAGGTCAGGAAACAGTTCTTGCAAACTTGCAGCTTTCAAAAAAAAAAAAAAAAGGAAAGAAAGAAAGAGGACTTCCCTGGTGGTGCAGTGGTTAAGAATCCACTGTCCAATGAAGGGGTTGCGGGTTTGATCCCTGATCAGGGAACTTGCCACATGGCAATTAAGCCTGAGTGTGGTAACTAGTAAGCCTGCTCGCTAAAACGAAGAGCCTGGGAGCCAAAAAAATAATAAGATATCTGGACCTTGTGTTCCTAGCCATGTTACAACCTGGGGGATGAAATCCTCTAGTACCTTCCATAAAAGCAGTGGGAAAGGAATCCTGGGTTGGAAGAACAGCATGTACGGAATGCTGAGAATAAGTGAAGTTCATTCATTCAACCAATACTATTGACCGTCTGCCTCTAATGACTGGACATTGATTCAGGTGCTGAGGCTGAGAGATTCCCTGGCCTTCTGGCACTCACGCAAATGGAAGTGATATAATCAAGTCATTCAAAAGAATTTCAACCAGTGGATGAGTTTCAGTAATGAAATCATTAGAGCAAGTGACAGGGAATGATTAGGCTGTGACCCAGGATGGAAGGGGCCAGCGAGTAGGGAGTACTGGGAAAGTTTTTTTTTATTTTAATTGTTTATGTATGTATGTATTTATCTATGGTTGCGCTGGGTCTTCGTTACTGCTTGGACATTTTTCTAGTTGGGGAGAGCCGGCTTCTCGTTGCAGGGGCTCCTCTTGTTGTGGTCACAGGCTCTGGGTGTGAAGCTTCAGTAGCTGCAGCACTTGGGCTCAGTAGTTGTGGTGCATGGGCTTACATGCTCCGAGGCGTGTGGGATCTTCCTGGACTAGGGAAGGAACCATTGTCCCCTACATTGACAGGCAGATTCTGATCCACTGTACCACCAGGCAAATCCTCGGGAAAGCTTGTTAAGAGGAGGCCGAGGCCACAAGAAAAGGTTGGCCCCACCAGGGATGAGAGGAAGGGCATTCCAGGTCAAGGGAACTGCAAGGTGGTCACACCAGAGCGCAGGATGAGTTCCGAGCAGGCACAGTGCCCTGGAGTGGGGTTTGGGTACTTCTGTCCTGGTGCACAGCCTCTGGTTTGCAGTGGGACCATTCCTCCTTTCCTGAGACTGCCTGACACCCTGGAGGAAGCTCTGCCCTTCCTGATGGCTGCGGAAAGGGGATGGGGGAGCATCTGCTTCCCTTTCTTTCAAGAAAGCACAAAGAGAGTGTAGACTGGGGGCACAAATTTTTCTGCCTAACTATCCCCCATTATCATTCCATCTCAGGAAATGGCCCTCCACCCTCTCAGGACATCAGAGCAGGACCATGCATCAAGTGCAATGTGCCCTGCTGCGAAAATGAATGTCAAATTGAACCACATCTCTGGTCCTCACTGCCCACTCTAGGCACCACCAGTTTCCTGGTTCCACCCAGTCCTCCACCCACCCCACCCCCAACTGTAGCTCCAGCTGTCTCAAGAGGGTGCCTGTAATTTCCCAAGTCAGGGGTGCCTCCCCTCTGCTCAGAACCCTCCATGGATCCCATTTCACTCAGAGGAAAAGCCAAAGTACTCCCCAGCCCTTGCTCCACACCATCCCCTCCATGCCCTTCTCTCCCCTAATTCCCTCCCTTCCTCATTGCACTCCAGCCACACCAGGCTTCTGGCTGTTCTTTAAGGCAGTTCCTACCTCAGGGCCTTTGCACATCCAGTGAGCTCTGCCTGGTACATTCCTTCCCTGATATTGTTAGGACTCCCTCCCCACCTCCCTCCGTTTCTTGATCAGTGTCACCTTCTCAGTCTTTCCCATGATACTCTATTTATTGCTTTAGGAATCCTGACATTTCCTATTCCCTTCCCTGCTTTATTTTTCTCTTTATTTTTCAAGCACAAGCTACATCTCCATATATATATATTAATATTTATGTATTTATTTATCTGTGTTGAGTCTTAGTTGCCACTTGGGTGATTGCATCTTCTGCATCCACTTGGGGAATTTTAGTTGCAGCATGCAAACTGAGTTATGCCACACGGGATCTAGTTCCCTGACCAGGAATGGAACCCGGGCCCCAGCATTTGGACAGCAGAGTCTTAGCCAAAGGACCACCTTTACATATTGTATTTTTGTTTCTGTTGCTCCTACTATTAATAAATGATTTCTGTGTGATAGCAAGAAATTTGGTCTATTCTGTTCATTACTGTGTCCCCAGCACCTGGAATGACACTTGGCTCACAGTAAGCTCTTATTTAAAAAAAAAAAAAAACTTAAAAAAAATTTACTTGTTTATTTTTGGTTGTGCTGGATCTTCCCTGCTTCTTCTTGTTGTTCAGTCGCTCAGTCGTGTCCTACTTTTTGAGACTGCATGGACTGCAGCACTCCAAGCTTCCCTGTCCTTCACCATCTCCCAGAACTTGCTCAGACTCATGTCCATTGAAATGATGATGCCATCCAACCGTCTCATCCTCTGTCGAACCCTTCTCCTTCTGCCTTCAATCTTTCCCAGCATCAGGGTCTTTTCTAATGAGTTGGCTCTTTGCATCAGGTGCCAAACTTCAGCTTCAGCATCAGTCCTTCCAATGAATATTCAGACTGATTTCCTTTAGGATTTACTGGTTTGATCTCCTTGTGGCCCAAGGGATTCTAAAGAGTCTCCAGCACCACAGTTCAAAAGCATCAATTCTCTGGCGCTCAGCCTTTTTTATTGTGCAGCTCTCACATCCATGCGTGACTACTGGAAAAACCATAGCTTTGACTATACCAACCTTTGTAGGCAAAAATCATGTCAGGATTCCTAAATGCTTTTTAGTAAGCTGTCTAGGTTTGTCATGGCTTTTCTTTCAAGGAGCAAGCATCTTTAAATTTCATTGGTACACTCACCATCCACAGTGATTTTGGAGCCCAAGAAAATAAAGCCTGTCACTGTTTCCATCGTTTCCCCATCTATTTGCCGTGAACTGATGCGACCGGATACTGTGATCTTCATTTTTTGAATGCTGAATT
This sequence comes from Bos grunniens, assembly GCF_055505025.1. Lineage (NCBI taxonomy): Eukaryota > Metazoa > Chordata > Mammalia > Artiodactyla > Bovidae > Bos > Bos grunniens. The sequence continues at coordinate 14,894,864 of NC_141171.1, forward strand.
TTAAGCCAGCTTAAAGCTCAACATTCAGAAAACTAAGATCATGGCATCCAGTCCCATCACTTCATGGCAAATAGATGGGGAAACAGTGGAAACGGAGGCTGACTTTATTTTTCTGGGCTCCAAAATCACTGCAGATGGTGATTGCAGCCATGAAAATAAAAGACACTTACTCCTTGGAAGGAAAGTTATGACCAACCTAGACAGTATATTTAAAAGCAGAGACATTACTTTGTCAACAGTAGTCATGTATGGATGTGAGAGTTGGACTATAAAGAAAGCTGAGCACTGAAGAATTGATGCTTTTGAACTGTGGTGTTGGAGAAGACTCTTGAGAGTCCCTTGGACTGCAACGAGTTCCAACCAGTCCATCCTAAAGGAGACCAGTCCTGGGCATTCATTGGTAGGACTGATACTGAAGCTGAAACTACAATACTTTGGCCACCTATTGCGAATAGCTGACTCATTGGAAAAGACCCTGATGCTGGGAAAGATTGAGGGCCGGAGGAAAAGGGGACGACAGAGGATGAGTTGGTTGGATGGTATCACCAACTCAATGGACATGGGTTTGGGTAGACTCCAGCTGTTGGTGATGGACAGGGAGGCCTGGCGTGCTGCAGTTCATGGGGTCACAGAGAGTCGGACACGACTGAGCGACTGAACTGAACTGAACTGAACTGAAGAATTTTCCATAGTTTAAAGCGCTTGCTGCTAAGTCGCTTCAGTCGCGTCCGACTCTGTGCAACCCCATAGACGGCAGCCTACCAGGCTCCGCCGTCCCTGGGATTCTCCAGGCAAGAACACTGGAGTGGGTTACAATTGCCTTCTCCAACGCATGAAAGTGAAAAGTGAAAGTGGAGTTGCTCAGTCGTGTCCGACTCTTCGCGACCCCATGGACTGCAGCCTACCAGGCTCCTCCGTCCGTGCGATTTTCCAGGCAAGAGTACTGGAGTGGGGTGCCATTGCCTTTTTAGCGTAACGTAAACACACAATCAAGGTCAGGTCCGCTCAGGGACTGGCCCCTTAGCGCCGGGAGCAGTTCCGTCATTTGTTTCACGGCCGCTGCCGCTAGGCAAGCCTCAGGATTTTAATTTGCAAATACCAGTGCTGAGCGCCCAGCTAGGGGGGACAAAGCAGGATCCGGCCAGGCACTCTCTCAATCCAGAAAAGCCAGGGTCCGGGAGGGGAAAGCGTGAGGTTTCTTCGGAGCACCGCCCCCTCCCCCTCCTTGGCCAGCGGTATAAAAGGACCCATGAAGCCCTGGCGCCAGTCTTGGCCGCGATCCTTGGTACCAGCTCCCCCGCCCCACCTCCGCCTGCGATGGCTCCCGGCGCCGCCGGTGCTGCGCGGCTTGCGCTCCTGGCCCTGCTCTGGACTCTGCTGCCCGGTGAGTTAGGGGCGGGGGCTGCCGTCAAGTCAACTTTGGAGACACGGGGTGCGTCCTGAAGCCGTGGGAGGACCAGCCCACGACCGCCTGGGAATAAGGCGATTCGTACTTAGGTCGCTGTTTATGGGAAGTTGGGGTTAGAGGCACCGATTGAAAGTCAACAGCCATGGGTTCCCATCCAGACCCTTCATGGCCCGACTGCTCTGCGGGTTGCCGCTCCCGAGGATCTACAGGTTTTCCGCTGTAAAGTGAAGTTAATAGCGGCTACCTCTCAGCGGTTGTGTCCTGGCCCAGGAGGTGGTCTGACTGTGAGGAGGGCCACCCCAAGCTTAGGTACACTGGGGTCCCTACCCCACCTCCCCGCCATGCACATTCTGTTCCTCACCGGTGCCCCCGGGGGAAGTCCTGGACTCTGCCCAGGGGGATTCCAGGGCTGACTTGCCCAGGGAGCAGAGATTGAGAATGGGATGCCCCAGCAATCCTTCCCCACCTTCAGTCAGGAGGAAGGGGAGAAGGGGGACAGCTGGTCTCAGATGGTGGTAACTGTCAGAAAGTAAGAGACTGGAAAATCCACACCAGCTCAACAAAGAGTTCTAATTGGGATTCCAATCTGGATTCTACCCCTTTCTAGCTGAGTAACCTCCCCTTTTGCATGGGGCTCTTGTCCATGGAATTGCCAGGCAAGAATACTGGAGCTGGTTGCCATTGCCTATTCCAGGGGATCTTCCTGACCCAGGGATCCAACGTGGGTCTCTTGCTTGGGAAGGCAGATTCTTTACCATCTGAGCCACCAGGGAAGCCCCAGCCTCCCATCAGGTTTCACCATTTCTCTCTGAAGTGGGAAGGATCCCAGAGTCACCCTTGGAGAACTCACAGAGCTGCTGTTTCCACATACCTCCATCCTAGATGGAGTAGACCCGAAGCTGAAGGCAGAGATCATTTTGAGGGGGGTCTGGGGAGGGTGGCAGGGTTAGGATGGGTGGGCTCACACAGAGATTTTTTCCGTTTGAAAGCACCATGGTCTGAAGGAGCTTATCAGAACAGACCCCCTCCTTCTTTCCTGCAGCCACTGGCTACCTGCCCTGTGCTAGCGGGTGGTGTGGTGACTGTATTCGCCCACTTTACAGGCAGGGGAAAGTGAGGGCCAGAGAGGGGAAACCACTTGTCCAAGGGAGTGGGGACCAGCCTGATTGGAGCTTCTTCACACTTGACCTCTTGGGAGGGAAACGGACACTGACTCCATGCCCCTCCTTTGCTAACATCCTCCATGGTCACTCAAGGTCCTCAGAATGAAGACCACATCCCTGGCATGGCTGAACACTGCTTACATGATCCTCCTGACTTCATTTTCCCCCAACCTATCCCCTTACTCTGCTCCAGCCACCCTGCCTCAGGACCTCTGCACTTGCTGCTCCTTTTCCTGGAGGTCATTTCCCTTTTCTCTGGAATGGCCCGCCGCTGCTCTGCATCCTGATCTCTGCTCACAGATTCCCTGGTCACGAAGGAACTGTCTGTTCTCTCATCCTGTTTCGTCTTTCCCGAAGCCCTTGTCAGCATCAGTTGTTAATTATGTTGTTTGCTCATGAATTTTTCTGTCTCCCACACTGAAGGCAGAGTTTTGTCTTGTTCAATGCTGTGTCCCCAGCACAGGCTGGATGCAGTAATATTGATGAGCCCCAGTTGTCAGGCCTGACCCCTTCCCCCGATTTGGTTCCAGGGCCTGGAGGTGCCGGAACATCAATACATCCTTCAGAAGCCATCATACCCCGAGGAGGCTCTCTGAGGGTGAACTGCAGTATCTCCTGTGACCAAAAGGCAATTTTGAGCCTAGAGGCTGAATCAGCCAAGAAGGTAGTGGACCGCAGGAACAACTGGAAGGTTTTTGAACTGAGTGATGTTCAAGAAGACCACATGCTGTTGTGCATCTCAATGTGTCACAGTGAAGTGACAATGGCTTCGATGGACCTCACCGTATACTGTGAGTGGCTGGGTCCAGGGCCTGGACTAGGCAGACTGGGTGGGGGAGGTGGACAGGGGAGTCCCAGCAGGTTGGAAAGCCTTTGTAACTTGGTGAGTGGAGGCAGGGTCTCATTGACGGGCAGGAGGCCCATCTTTGGAAAGTCTGATGTCATCTGGACGCCCTCCTTGAACTTCATAGGGGTGCCCTTCAAATATGGACAGGGATTCAGAACATTCCTGTATGCTGTCTCTCTAGGCCTCTTTAATAAGCTGAGATGGTCCTAGATCTGATTCTTTAAAAAAAAACAACAACACTGTGGTGTGTTTCCTGGTAGTGTGGAGGCACTGATGTGGCCTGGGTTCAGTACCTGGTCAGGGAACTGAGTCCCTACAAGCCTTGAGACCAAGAAATAGATAAATAAGTAAAAGATATGAATTAAAATTAGCCCTGAGTTTTTTTTTTTTTTCAAACATTGTCAACAATACAAAGAACTGGTACCAACTGGTCTGGCAAGAGTGTGGGGAAGCAGACAGTCTGTGGACATTGCTGACAGAATGGGGGTCCCAAGAGTCACAGCTTCTGGTGGGGAAGCAGACATCAGTCCCCAAAATGTCACATGTGTGGGTCCTTTGACATAGAAAACCCACTTCTAGAAATTGGGCCTATAGGTGCTCCCACTCACGAGGGAACTGAAGCAGGTAGGGGGTTATTCACTGTGGCTTGATCTGGAAGGGAAATAGCTTGCAAGTCACTCTAATGTAGGGAACTGGGGAGACGTCCCTGGTGGTCCAGCGCTTAAGACTTCACCTTCCAGTTCAGGGGGTGCGGGTTTGATGTCTGGTCTGGAACTGGGATCCCACATGCCACACAGCCAAAAAACCGAAACATGAAACAGAGACAATATTGTAACATATTCAATAAAGAGCTTAAAAATGGTCCAAATTCAAAAAATTCTTTTAAAAAACATAGGGGGTTGAGGAGAGAAACAATGGTTCAGTCATCCCATGGAATAGTATGCAACTGTGTAAAAGAATGAGACAGAACATTTTGGGGGTATTGTCAAGTTCAAAAGAAGTAGGGTCTGCCCAGAATGACTGTCAAGGTACCACAGTGTTAGGGAGACATGGGGGTGGGGAGAGAGAGGTTGTGTTTCTGCATTAAAGAGCTCTGGACAAAAACACAGCAAAAGCAGCTGGCTGTGACAAGGGAAACCGGGGTGGCAGGGGGCGCTCCAGGAGAGGGCAAGGGATGTGTTTTCTCCATGTGCCTTTTATTTCCTTTGGACATTTGAAGTGACAGTGAGTTAGCATGACATAAGCAATAAATAGATACATGAAATTCAAACTAAGAGAAAATAAAAAAGGAAGAAAGAGGGATTTCCCTGGTGATCCAGTGGTTATGAACCTGCCTTGCAGTGGAAGGAACACAAGTTCAATCCCTAGTAGGGGAACCAAGATATGCCTGTGAGCGACTAAGTCCATGTGCTGGAGTGATGCTCATGTGGGGGAGTGAGGGGGAACATATGGCTTCCTGACTGATTTTCATTTGACCCCCTTGGAAAGGTCTAATGATGCAATGAGGCCTGAGGGACATTCGCCTTCACAGTGCCTGAGTAGGAGCTTTGGGGCATTCAGTGGCTTTGTTTCTGGTTTCGGGAATGTTTGAACAGCTGCTGGCCAAGTGAGCAAAGTCCCCAAACAATCTCAGTGGCCTCTGAAAACCCCCTGGAAACCTCCTTATAGGACCCTCTGCATCTCAGCCTGAGACTGAAAGCACCACCTTCCAGGTTTGAGTCCCGGCTCTGCTAAATTTCTCCCTCTTTGGGTGCCAGACTTTGCCTTAGTTTTCAGCTCTGTGAAATGGATCACACAGTCGCACCCAGTAGCAAAGGGTCACCTAGGAGAGACTGTAGCTTGGTCCTGCCCCACTGCCAGTATTTAGATGAAGAAGCGTCTCTGGGTGGCTGAAATTTCTCTAGATTGAGTTGTAATTTTTGTAGGAGAGGCCCCTAACTGGATTTTGAAGCACGCACAGGAGTTGGTAAAAACAAGCATGCTAGACAGAAGGAACAGGGCTTCCCTGGTGATTCAGTGGTAAAGAATGTGCCTGTCAGTGCAGGAGACATAGGTTCAATCCCTGATCCGAGAAGATCCCACATGGCGCAGAGCAACTAAGCCCGTGGGTCACAACACTGAAGCCTGCTAGCCTTAGAGCCCAGAATCCCCATCAGAGAAGCCACCCCGATAACAAGACTGTGCACCACAACTAGAGAGTACCCCCATTCACCTCAATAATAGAAAAGCTCACACGGCAAGAAGACTCAGCAGAGCCAAAAATTAAAGAATAATATTTTTTTTAAGGGTAGACAGAAGGAACAGCCTGGTCAAAAGTTTGGAGTGGGGAAACAAACTGACATGCAACTGGGGAGGTTAGAGGGACTGAATATCAATGGATTGGTGTCATTGGAGCTGAGTTTGGCAGGACTTTGAATGCCAGACTGAGAAACCGAGACCTTCTCCTTCTGTTGATAGGGAGCCATGGAGAGTGTGTGAGCAGGCAGACATCTAGAGCACAGGGCTGACCTTACAGGAAGCCAGGGAGCAGCTAACTGTGGACCCAGTCCAGGTCACACATGTCGTGGGCAGTGGTGTGTACAAGACGGGAATACTAGGGACTTCCCTGGTGGCCCAGTGGCTGACTCTGTACTCCCAGGGGACCAGGTTCCATCCCTGATCAGGGAACTAGACCCCACATGCTACAATTAAAGATCCTGTGTGTGCAATGAAGACCCAGCACAGCCATATAAATAAATTAAAAAAAAATTTTTTTTTTAAAGAATGTAGTTCTCACCTTGGAGAAGGAAATGGCAACCCACTCCAGAAATCTTGCCTGGAAAATCCCATAGACAGAGGAACCTGGTGGGTTACAGTCCATGGGGTCGTAAAGAATCAGATATGACTGAGCATACACACACATTCCTCACCTTAAAAGTAACCTCATTCCAGTTTACAGTCATCCTCTTAACTTCTGAAGTGGATTAATAATAGTCTGAAGAAAAACATTATGAGTCTTCCCTGGTGGTACAGCAGTTAAGAATCTGCCTTCCAATGCAGGAGTTTCCGTCCCTGGCTGGGAAACTATGATCCCACATGCCAAAGGGCAACTAAGCCCAAGCCCCACATCTACTGACGCTGGGCACTCTGGATCCCGCCCACCATAACTAGAGAGAAGCACAGTTTGCCGCAGGGAAGAGCCTTCTTGCTTCAAGGAAGGATCTGGCATGCTGCAATGAGATCCCACACACATCAGGTAATAAATATTTAAAAGTAAATTAATAATAATAATAACAAGAGCCCTACTCTCTTTAGACCCAGTTTATAGCTTAGAAAACTCAGGCTTCCTTTCCCTAACCCTGAGGGCAGGGATTATTCAGGTGGCAAAGTCACTCCCCCACTGGCCAAAGCAAGGAAGCAGAGAAGCTAGGAATCAACTCCAGCCTCCTGACATTTTAAGATCACTGCTCTTTTTTTTTTTTTTGATGCTGGCAACCTGGGGAGAAGGTGAATTCAGGTCTGAAAACCAACTCGAAGCAATGCTGCTATTTAAGTGACACTTCAGGGCCTCTTGAGAAGGGACTAGAAGTTCGAGGCCTCAAGACCTCTCCCTGGGGAGTCTGGGGAATGTCTCAGTGCTAAGCCACAGTTCACTGGGGCTCTGTTGGCAATTTCCACTGGCAGGAAGATCCAGGCTGGGAATTCTATTATCTCATGCAGAATGGAGACCCTGGCCTGTGGATACCCCGCCCCCCCCCCCCCCCCCGACAGATGGTGCCTTCAGGGGATACTCAGGCTTCGTTTTGAGTGTCTGTTCTGATATGTTTGACATTTCAGGGGATCACACAGTTCATTCAGGAACCCTTAAAAGGAAACTCCCGAAAAGCCTCGAGTCAGTGTGCCTGACTCTATTTCATTCTTTCTACAAATACAGAACACCTCCTGGGTGCCAACCGTACAGCTGGGGACAAAACAGACAAACACCCCTGCCCTCCTGGGCTGACATTCTGTGGCAGGAAGAGTAGAGAAACCAATGAAGTCAGTCGATGATCTTGTATGTCAGAGGTGAGAGCTGCCGTGGAGAAAAATAAGGCCACAAAGAGAAGGAAGAATTTCTCTTTTTATTTTACAGCAAAGTCTAGAGACTGGGCAGCTTAAGTGTAATGTATTGCTGGGACTCCAGGCAATAGACTTTGAAATTCCTTTCCATTTGTCAGCCTCAGATGCTGCAGTGAATAAAGAGTTGTTTTGCCTCCTTCACAACCACCTGGGGACATCTCACCAGGTTATCCTGAAGCTCTTAACATTCCGATCTGGCTTAGGTGGTTTGGGGAGTGTTCTGGGGATAAAATGGTGAGGTTTGTGGAACAGGTGTGTCCAGGGCCCCAACACACCCGCTATGGGCAGGCAGCCAGCCTGTCCTGTTCACATAACACCCCTTTCCCCTGCAGGGTTCCCGGAGCATGTGGAGCTGGCTCCCCTGCCCCTCTGGCAGCCTGTGGGTGAAGAACTCAACCTGAGCTGCCTGGTGTCTGGCGGGGCCCCCCGGGCCCACCTCTCCGTGGTGCTGCTCCGAGGGGAGGAGGAGCTGGGCCGGCAGCCCGTGGGAAAGGGGGAGCCCGCCGAGGTCATGTTCACAGTGCAGCCAAGAAGAGAGGACCATGGCACCAATTTCTCTTGCCGCTGGGAACTGGACCTGCGGTCACAAGGGCTGGAACTCTTCCAGAACACCTCGGCCCCCAGGAAGCTCCAGACCTATGGTGAGGCACTGGGGAGCCAGCAGAGAAGATGCACTGAGGGGGATTTCTTGCTTGGGATGCGGGGTCCCTGGGAAGCAGAGGCCCCTGGCCATGGGGCTGCTGAGAAAGTGGCAACCTTGATTGCAAAGGCTTCTGGGAAGAGCATCTTCTTGGCCACTGGGGTGGAATGTTCTGGGCTGGGTGCCTGCACTGAAGGATGATCTGGAAAGGCTGTGACCCAGGGCAAGCGGTAGGTGTGTCCTGAGACAAGAGTGACCTAGCCAGTTTCCCTGGAAGAGGGCGTTCCAGGCCGGGGGATGGAAATGGCCGGGGAGAGGGCTTCAGGATGTCTGTCTGCCCCCTGTTTACACCGGCTCTGTCTCGCCAGTCCTGCCATCGACCGACCCACACCTTGAGGTCCCCTGGTTGTGGAAGTAGGCTCACGGTGGCCGGTGAAGTGCACGCTGGATGGACTGTTCCCAGCCTGGGACGCTGAGGTCTATGTCGTGCTGGGAGACAAGAGGCTGGAAACCATCGTCACGTTCCATGAATACTCCGTCTTCGCTGAGGCCTGGATCGAGGGAAACGAGGAGGAAGAGGGCACCCATTCCTTGAAGTGTTCAGTGAGTCTGGGGAACGAGATCCGGAATACACGAGAGAGCGTGATTTCTACACTTAAGTAGAAACCCAAGAGAGCCTTAGGAGGTGGGTCAGGATAACGCTGGGGCGGGTTAACGCCAGGGGCGGGGCTCACTGTGTGTGTGCCACACCTCCAGGCTTCCAGGCTCTCTCCCGGACCTTGAGCCACCCGAGGTCTCAGGATGGACTACAGTGACCATGGAGTGTGAGGCCCGTGCTGCAACTGTGGTGACACTGAACGGAGCCCCGGCTGGGCCTCTGGGCCCGAGGGCCCATTTGCAGCTCAGCCCCAGTGCCCAGGACAATGGACGCTGTCTCTCCTGCTCTGCTGAACTGGAGGTGGCTGGGCTGGTGGTCCAGAAACACCAGACCCTGGAGCTCCGTGTCCTGTGTGAGTGAGGCCGCTGGACTATGACCCCTAAGCTCCAAGACCCTAAGAGCTCCTGCCCTCCAAGGCCCACCCCACCCCCACCCTGGTGAGGCCCTTACCCAAATTCCCGCCTAAGTCTTCTTACACATAGACCCAGAAGGTGAGTGGTGTCCAGATCCCTGATCTGCCCTATTCCCCCACGCCCCATTTGCTGTGTTTCTTCAGAAGGCCCCCAACTAGACCAGCGGGATTGCCCGGGAAACTGGACGTGGCAGGAAGGCTCGGAGCAGACCCTGATGTGCGAGCCCTGGGGGAACCCAATCCCCAAGCTGAACTGTAGTCGGAAAGGGGACGGGGCTTTGCTGCCCATCGGGGACCTGAGGACTGTCAAGCGGGAGGTGGCGGGCACCTACCTGTGTCGGGCCACCAGTGCTCGTGGTGGAGTCACCCAGGAAGTGGTCGTGAACATGCTCTGTGAGTGCTGGAGTTTGGGGCCGGGAAGGGACTCAGAGCTTCCACTGCAGGTGCAAGGGGTTCAATCCCTGGTTGGGGTGCTGAGATCCCACATGCTGTGTGATCAGCAAAAAATAAAAAGTAAAAAAAGCCAGGCTGTTTGCCCTGCAGTTTCCCATAGGTTGATATTGGCTGATGGCATCCCCTTACGTTACTTAACGTGTTCCTTTGTCACCAGTCAAATTCAAGAAATGAAAGCTATTAATTCATTCTAGGTGGTGCTGGAGACAGTCACCAGGAGGACAGGATTCTGCGTTTCTCTTTCTGTTTCTGAGGACTACAACTGATCAAGAGGTTCACATGCCATCCACCTGATCTTACCTTTGTAAACTCTCTGACTGTTCCCTAATGATTTGCTTCTCTAGGGACAGTTGCTTGGACCTGTCATTTCATTAGCCATCTTCGAAGGGTTTCTAATCCATCTCTCCATCCTCACACTCTCTACATCTTTCTCATGTATCTTTGAAGCAAACGTACTTCCTCAAATTCATACATCCGACATTTACTGCCTTTCCCTAAGCATCCTGTCCCAGAACAGTTAAATCTGTCATGAAAGGCAAATGGAGATGGGTAGGTGTGACTCATTGTCAACAGCACTTGTGATGTTAGTTTTAGGAGTGCATATTCTAAAGTGAAAAGCAAAAACAAACAGATTTGAATCTCAACTCCAACACTTGACACTCCAAGTAGACTCACAAATCGCCTGACAAGTCTCCGCCGGTTTCATCGTCTGTAAAATGGTATGTTCGTAATCCCAACCTCGAATGCAAAATGGCCCTGCCACTTTGGAAAACAGTTTAGCAGTTTCTCGGAAAGACAAAGCTAAACTTACAATGTGGCCTAGAAATTTGTCTCCAAGAATCTACCCAAGAGAAATGAACAGGTATGTCCACACAGAGACTTGTCCATGCGTATGTACAGCAGCATTTCTCGTAATAGTCCTAAAGTGAAAACAACTCAGATGTCCATCAGCTGATGAATGGATCAACACAATCTGGTTCATCCATATGATGGAGTATGACTCAGCAAGAAAAAGGAACAAAATGCTGACACATACTAACATGATGGAACTCAATTATGCTTAGTGAAAGAAGTCAGACACAAAATAATGTAAATTGTATGACCCATTCTATAAAAGGTCCATAAGAGACAGATCTATAGAGACAGAAAGTAGACTGGTGACTGCCTAGGGTTGAAGGGCAGGAATGGGGATTAATTGGAACCAGGCATGAAGGTTCTTGGAGTGATGTAAGTGTTTCAAAAGTGGATAGTGGTGACAGTCACACTATTTGGCAAGTTTACTAAGGAAATATTGATTTCTCTTCTTAAAATGGGTGAAATGTTGTGGCCTCTAAATTTTGCTTCAGTAAGCTTATTTAATGGAGAAGGTGATGGCACCCCACTCCAGTACTCTTGCCTGGAAAACCCCATGGGTGGAGGAGCCTGGTGGGCTGCAGTCCATGGGATCGTGAAGAGTTGGACACGACTGAGCGACTTCACTTTCACTTTTCACTTTCATGCATTGGAGAAGGAAATGGCAACCCACTCCAGTGTTCTTGCCTGGAGAATCCTAGGGACGGGGGAGCCTGGTGGGCTACCGTCTATGGGGTCGCACAGAGTCGGACACGACTGAAGCGACTTAGCAGCAGCAGCAGCAGCAAGCTTATTTAAAAGAGAATTCAGACCTCTAAGTCCATATTGAATACTCTATTTTGTTTCTACCCTCGGAGATCTTACATGACAGTAGGAGACACAAGCCATATAAGCACATATATGATACAATGTTAGCACGTAATTTCCATTCTTGAAAACAGCGTGGAGGTTCTTCATGGGATTAAATGTAAAACCACCATATGATCCAGCAATCCCACTTCTGGGTATATATCCAAAGGAAATGAAATCACTCTCTTGAAGAAATATCTGCACCCCCATGTTCTTTGTAGCATTACTCATAGTAGCCAAGATACGGAAAAAAACTTCAGCATTTGTCAATGGATGGTTGAATAAAGCAGAAGTGCTACAGGGCCTTCCCTGGTAGTTCAGTGGTTGGGAGTCCGTGCTTCCACAGAGAGGGGCATGGGTTTGATCCCTGGTCGGGGAAGTAAGATGCCGCATGCCATTTGGTGCGGCCAAAAAGAAGAAAGGGATCATCAGACACATATACACACAGGAAATATTATTCAGCCATCAAGAAGGAGATCCTGCCATTTGCAACAACATGGATGAGCCTGGAGGCCATCATACTAAGTGACATAAGCCAAACACAGAAGCATAAATACCATATGATTTCATTTACATGTGAAATTTTAAAAAATCAAATGGACAAAAGCAGAGAGTAGAAGGGTGGTTGCCTGGGGCTGGGGGCAAATTTGATTGAAGGATTTAAGCTTTCAGTTGTTAGATGAGTAAGTTCTGAGGATTCAATGTACAGCATGGTGATTATAGCTAATAATACTGCATCGTGTAGTTTGATGGTAGTATTCTTACTATTCATACAAAAAATGCTAGCTAAGGACATCCCTGGTGGTTCAGTGGTTGAAACTCTGCGCTTCCATTGCAGGGGGTGCAGGTTCAGTTGCTGGTTGAAGAACTAAGATCCCTCAGGCTGTGTGGTATGGCCAAAAAATGAAAAAGAGAACCAAGTGAGGTGATGAATGCATTAGCTTGACGGTGGTAGTCATTTTACAGTGGGTATATATATATATCAAATCATCATGTTGTACACCTTAAATATATGCGATTTCTATTTGTCAATTACATCTTAATAGAGCCGGGGAAAATGCTTTTTAAACTTTCAAGTGGAGAAGTTGTGAAATACAGCTCCCTGGGCCCTACCAGGACCTGCAGAATTTGCCTCCAGGGCCCAGGACTCTGCATTTTCACCCTGGCCCTCTCCTGATGTGCCCCATCCATGACTTAACTGTTTTCAAAAGGCTGATTTGGGGCTGCTTTTAGGCTCTAAGATACTGTAAGATATTGCCCAGAGGCAATATGGCCAGGACAAGACCGTTGCTTTGTCACTTTCATGGGGCTAAATCGGTCCTTCTCTTCCCAGGTGATTCCACAGCCCCAGGGGACTTCTGACAATGTCTGAGACATTTTTGTTGTTCCCCCTGGGGTGGGGGTGCTGCTGGCATCTAGTATCTAGACAGAGGTCAAGGATGTCCCTAATGCCCCAAGTTATTACTTTTCTTTAATAGTCACAACACAGAGTACAAAATAAAGTGGTAGTTTCTTTACAGTCAGCCAAAACGGCCATCTGGTGTGTGGGCCCGGCCGTGTGACCACAGTGACTCATTGACTGAACAGCTCCTCCCTGAAAACATCTCTGGGATGCCTCTCAGGACTGGCTTCAGCGCTCACAACACACTCTTCAAAAGTCCTTGATGGACATAAATTGTGATCCTTAAAGCATCATATTTGACTGAGAGAAAAAGAAAAAACTGACAGTCCCAGTGGTTTGAATTCCATGTTTCCAGTGCTGAGGGTGCAGGTTAGATCCCTGGTTGGAGAACTAAGATCTCACATACCTGCTTGCATAGCTGAGTCACTTTGCTGTGCATCTGAAACTGACACATCATTGTAAATCGACTATATTTCCATTAGAAATAACAATACATTTTTGATTTAAAAAAAAAGTAAAAAGGCAATTTGGAGCAAGTATTAGGAAAGGATACAGAGGCTGAGTGGGAAATGCTGAGCTAAACCCAAATCATTACCAGCCTCTCCCTCTGCCTCTCATCAGTCCCGCAGGGAACGAAGGCCCTAAGAAAGACAATTCTTTTGCTCTGACAGCTCCCAGCCTAGTCATAGAGATGCTTAATAGGGTTCAGCATGGCTGAAAACAGGGAACAGGGTGAAGAAAGAGGTCAGAAGTTGCTGCTCCACACTGCAATTCTTTGGCCAGATCAAGGATGAAAAAGGCATCAGAAAAAGTGATCCCTAACTTTCCTGGTGGTCCAGTGGTTAAGAATCTGCCTGCCAATGCAGGGGACACAGGTTCAATCCCTAATCCGGGACGGTTCCACATGTGCCTGAGAAACAGCCCATGCACCCCAACTACTGAGCCTGCACTGTAGAGCCTGAGCTCCACAGCGAGCATATCCACCACAAGGAAGGAAGCCTGTGAACCACAGCTAGAGACTAGCCCCTGCTTGCCACACCTAGAGAAAATCCACGAACAGGAACGAAGACCCAAGCAGTCAAAAATAAATAAATAAATAAATTTAAAAAGGATTCGGTGTCAGGATGTGCTAATAATCAGGGCATAATGTGTGAATTCATTTCCTAGGCTGCTTTAGCAAAGTAGCACAGACGAGGGCTTCAACAATAGGACTGGGATTTCCCTCCTAGTCCAGTGGTTAAGACCGACTGCTTCTACTGCAGGGGGCATGGGTTGGATCCCTGGTGAGGTAAGTTCTACCTGCCACACGGTAAAGCCAGAAAAAAGAAGAAGAAAAAAAAAACTAATAAAATAAATGTAGTAACCTGATTTTTAAAAAACAAACAAATAATAGAACTGTACCATCTTATAGTTCTGGAAGTCAGAAGTCCGTGATCAAGATGTCAGCAGGAGACTTCCCTGATGGTCCAGTGGTTAAGAATCTGCCTGCCAATGCAGCGGACACAGGTTTGATCCCTCAGAGGACACAGATTCAGTCCCTCCTGTAGGAAGTTTCCACATGCCATGGAGCGGTTGGGCCTGTGTGCCCCAGTTAAACCTGCCCACCTATATCCTGTACTCTGCAACAAGAGAAGCCACCGCAATGAGAAGCCCAGGCACTGTAACTAGAGAGTAGCCATTGATCACTGAAACTAGAGAAAGCCTCCACAAAGCAAGGAAGACCCAGCTTAGTAAATAAATAAACAGTGTTAAGGAAAAAAGATGTCAGCAGGGTTGGAACGTCCCTGGTGTCCAGTGGTTAGGACTCTGTGCTTCCATTTGCTGGAGACATGGGTTCAAGGCCTGGACAAGGAACTAAGATCCTTGCATGCCTGGTAGCCCAGCCAAGAAAAAAATACGTATCAACAGGGCTGATTCCTGTTGAGGCTGTGAGGCAGGCTCTGTCCCATCCCTGTCCTCTATCTTCAGGTGGTTTGTTGGTGTCCTTTGCATTTCTTTGCATATCCACCGGGCTTTACTGGTGGCTCACACAGTAAAGAATCCACCTGCAATGCAGGAGACCTGGGTTCCATCCTTGGGTTCTGAAGATCCCCTGGAGAAGAGAATGGCTACCCACTCCAGTATTCTTGGCTGGAGAATTCCATGGACATAGGAGACTGACAAGCTACAGTCCATGGGGTCGCAGAGTCAGACATGACCAAGCGACGAACACTCTGCACTTCTTTATTTGATTGATCACCAGGATCTCTGTCCTCATCTTCAAAGGGCGTAGTCCCTGTGTGTGTGTGTGTGTTCAAATTTCCCCTTTTTATAAGAGCACCAGTCATGTTCAGTTAGGGCCCATCCAAATGATCTTCCCTGAACTTGAGGATCTGCAAAAATCCTGTTTCTAAATAAGATCACAATCTGGGGGTCAGCACTTCCCCCGCCCCTCTGCCTGGGAAGAGAAGTAGTTGAACCCGTGACAGGATGGAGCAAGACTGGCCATGTGGACTGTGGAAGCAGGCACATGTGGCTTTACCACATGTCCTCTTCACTGTTGCCTATTTTGAAATTCTCTGCAATTAAAATATTTTTTTAAAAAGAGAGAGAGATGGGTGAAGAGATTTCTTCAGGGGAGCTGTTGCTGCATGCAAATCCCTATCACACTGGCACTTCCCCGGTGGTCCTGTGGTTGGGAGTCCATACTTTCACTGCTCCTTGGGGTTCAATCCCTCCTCAAGGAACAAAGACCCCACTTGCCCTGCAGTGAAGCAAACAAAACAAAACAAACCGAAAAAAAACACCCTATCATACACTTTTAGGACATAGGTTAACCCAGAGCCCAGAGAGAAAGAAGACTTCATAGCATTTGAAATATATTCTAAAGACAGAACACCCAAGACTGAGACTGACTTTGGCTTAAGAAAGCTCAAGTGAGGTGATGGGGCTGGGATCTGATATCCTGGAGATCCAGAGGGCAAGAGGAAGGGGGCTGTGATGTAGAGTGAAGGTGTCTGCTTTTTGGTGGTTGGTGTGGAAGGGCTTCCCTGATGGCTCAGATGGTCAAGAATCTGCCTGCAACGCAGAAGACCTGGGTTTGATCCCTGGGTCAGGAAGATCCCCTAGTGAAGGGAATGGATATCCATTCCAGTATTCTTGCCTGAGGAATCCCACGGCCAGAAGAGAGTTGCTTCAGTCCATGGGCTTACAAAGAGTCGGACATGACTGAGTGACTAACACACACACACACACACCTGGACGCCCACTAGGAGAGATGAGACGGTAGATTGACCCCAAGGGCTGAGAAAAGAGCCACAGCCCATACCAGAGGTGCCTCCATCTCATACTTCCTTCGTGATCAGATGGCTAAGACTCTGCTCTCTCAAGGCAGGTGTGTGGGTTCAAAACCTGGTCAAGGAACTAGATCCCACATGCTGCAACTAAGACCCGGTGATGTGTGCATGCTGTTATGTCCGACTCTTTGTGACCCTATAGACTGTACCCCCACCAGGCTCCTCTGTCCATGGGATTCTTCAGGCAAACTACACTGGAGTGGGTTGCTGTACCCTCCTCCAGGGAATCTTCCCAACCCAGGGATCAAACCCCAGGCTCTTCTATCTGCTGCATTGATAGGCGACTTCTTTACCACTAGTGCCACCTGGGAAGACCCGGAGCAGACAATAATAATAATATATTTAAGAAAAAAGATGCCTCCATCTAGCAACGACGTACCCAGGAAAGAAGAAACCTCAAAAAGTTGCTCAGAACACAAGCACACTGCTGGGGAACCTAAGGAAGGGGAAGCCGCCAGCCCAGGAGGAACTGCTCTGCGATGCCTCCTTACACCTCGGTAGGAGAGACCCAAAGGTTGGTGAGAGGAGGCAAGGGGGACAGACAGAGGGTCAAGAGCTGGGGGACCAGGCCCTTCTGCTCTAGCAGGGCCTCCAGGCTCCCATCCAACACCAAGTTCAGAGATTTGAACGTGAGGCTGATGTGGACCTGAGTTCCAGGCAGGATTCGCAGCCAGTGGCATGGCAGAGTCCGCCACAGAATAAACTTTCAGTGAGCTATGGTTTTTCCAGTAGTCATGTATGGATGTGAGAGCTGGACTATAAAGAAAGCTGAGGGCCGAAGAATTGCTGCTTTTGAACTGTGGTGTTGGGAAAGACTCTTGAGAGTCCCTTGGACTGCAAGGAGATCCAACCAGTCCATCCTAAAGGAGATCAGTGCTGAATATTCATTGGAAGGACTGATGCTGAAGCTGAAACTCCAATACTTTGGCCATCTGTTGGGAAGAACTGACTCATTTGAAAAGACCCTGATGCTGGGAAAGATTGAAGGCAGGAGGAGAAGGGGATGACAGAGGATGAGATGGTTGGATGGCATCACCGACTCAATGGACATGAGTTTGAGTAAGCTCCGGAAGTTAATGGGCAGGGAAGCCTGGTGTGCTGTAGTCCATGGGGTCACAAAGAGTCAGACACGACTGAGCGACTGAACTGAATTGAACTGACCTGAGTGGATGGAGGAGCCAAGTTCTGTTTCGATCAACATCCACACGCCACGCAGTTTTGCTTTCCACTCTTGGGCTGTTATGAGGAACCATGATGTGAGAGTGAATTCATCTGTGGGGAAAAAGGAGGAAGTCTGTGGTCCTGACCAGGAAGTTTGAGGTGGGATTGTCCGAGCTCAGTCGTAAGGAAACAGACAACTTGCAACTACTGCTATCTGTTCTCCTGTGCAAAAATGGTCTTTTGAATTTTATTTATCCATCTATTTATTTACTTATTCATTCTTTTGGCCATGCCGGGTCTTTATTGGGGCTAGTGGGCTTCTCTTATTGTGGAACATGGGCTCTAAAGCTCACAAGCTCAGTAGTTTTGAGGGCTTAATTGCCCTGAGGCGTGTGGGATGTTAGTTCCCTGAGCGAAGATTGAACCTGTGTCCCCTGCATTGGAAGGCAGATTCTTAACCACTGTACCACTAGGGAAGTCCCATGAATGATGTTGGGTTTGTTTTTTGTAGTTTTTATTTATTTATTTTTTATTGCGTCAGTCTTTAGTACTTGCAGGCTTTCTCTAGTTGCAGCGAGTGGGAAGGGGACACTATTCTGTAGTTGTGGCATGAGGGCTTCTCGCTGCAGTGGCTTCTCTTGTTGCAGAGCAGGGGTTCTAGAGCGTGGGCTCAGAATTTGTGCTGCACCAGCTAGTTGCCCTGAGGCATGTGGAGTCTTCCTGGACCAGGGATTGAACCTGTGTCCCCTGCATTGGAAGGTGGATTCTTAACCACTGGACACCACAGCAGTCCCTAATGGTCTTACTGCAATCTCATTCCCACGCTTTGCAGGATGCATTACCATCCCTTTCTGCAGCTGAGGCCATGAAGTTATCACCAGGGGAAGTGGCCTCTCAAGGTCACAGCTGGTGTCTGGTGCCCTTTGGCCCTGTCCCCTCAGCACTTGCTGGTCCCTGCACATCACAGCCACATATCACAGCTCTGTTTCGGGCTCATCCACTGGACATATCAGAAGGACTGGGGAACCACAGTGAGATACCACTTCCCACTCCGGTGGCTCTGACAGTAAAGAATCTGCCTGCAGAGGAGACCTGGGTTCACTCCCAGCATTAGGAAGATCCCCTAGAGAAGGGAATGGCTACCCACTCCAGTGTTCTTGCCTGGAGAATTCCATGGACTGAGGAGCCTGGTGGGCTACAGTACATTGGGTCACATAGTTGGACACGACTGAGCCACTAATCACATCCATTAGGATGACAATGACCATAATAATTAAACAAAATATATGTTGGCAAAGATGTGGAGAAATTGGAACCCTGGAATCTTTGTATGTTGCTGGTGGGAATGTAAAATGGTTCAGCTGCCAGGAAACACAGTCTCACAGTTCTTCAAAACGTTCACCATGAAATTACCATGTGACTTAACATTTCCACTCCCAGGTAGACACCCAAAAGAAATGAAAAGATGCTCAAACACTTGTACAGGAATGCTGATAGCACCATGATTCAGAATAGCCAAAAGGTGGAGGCTACCAAAGTCATTCCATGAATGAAAAACATAAACCTGATTTGGCCTTACAATGGAATGTTACTCAGACCAGGGCCTGAACAGTACGGAGGTTCCTCAGAAAGTTAAAAACAGAACTACCCAAAACATCGTAAGTCAACTCTATTTCAATACATATATAGAACTAATGTATGCTCCAGCCAGTCCTCTCCTGGGTATTTATCTGAAGGAAACAAAGCTGTTCTTTTGAAAAGACAGATGAGAATTCCCTGGTAATCCAGTGTTTGGGACTTGCCACCTTCATTGTGGGGGCAGGGTTCAATCCCAGGTCAGGAAACTAAGAGCTCACAAAAGTGCAGCTTAAAAAAAAAAAAAAAAGGAAAGAAAGAAAGAGGACTTCCCTGGTGGTCCAGTGGTTAAGAATCCACTGTCCAATGAAGGGGTTGCGGGTTTGATCTCTGATCAGGGAACTTGCCACAGGGCAATTAAGCCTGAGTGTGGCAACCAGTAAGCCTGCTCGCTACAATGAAGAGCCTGGGAGCCAGAAAAGTAAAAAGATGTCTGGACCTTGTGTTCCTAGCCCTGTTACAAGCTGGGGGATGAAATCCTCTAGTACCTTCCATAAAAGCAGTGGGAAAGGAATCCTGGGTTGGAAGAACAGCATGTACGGAATGCTGAGAATAAGTGAAGTTCATTCATTCAACCAATACTATTGACCGTCTGCCTCTAATGACTGGACGTTGATTCACGTGGTGAGGCTGAGAGATTCCCTGGCCTTCTGGCACTCACGCAAATGGAAGTGATATAATCAAGTCATTCAAAAGAATTTCAACCAGTGGATGAGTTTCAGTAATGAAACCATTAGAGCAAGTGACAGGGAATGATTAGGCTGTAGCCCAGGATGGAAGGGGCCAGAGGAGCATTGGGAAAAGGTTTTTTTTTAAAAAAAAAAAAGAAAACAAAACTTCCCTGATTCTGGGAAAGATTGAAGGCAGGAGGAGAAGGGGAGGACAGAGGATGAGATGGTTGGATGGCATCACCAACTCAGTGGACATGAGTTTGAGCAAACTCTGGCAGTTGGTGATGGACAGGGAAGCCTGGCATGCTGCAGTCCATGAGGTCGCAAAGAGTTGGACACGACTGAGCGACTGAACTGAACTGAATGTATTTATTTATTTATCTATAGTTGCACTGGGTCTTCGTTACTGCTTGGACATTTTTCTAGTTGGGGAGAGCCGGCTTCTCGTTGCAGGGGCTCCTCTTGTTGTGGTCACAGGCTCTGGGTGTGAAGCCTTCAGTAGCTGCAGCACTTGGGCTCAGTAGTTGTGGTGCATGGGCTTAAATGCTCCGAGGCGTGTGGGATCTTCCTGGACTAGGGAAGGAACCATTGTCCCCTACATTGACAGGCAGATTCTGATCCACTGTACCACCAGGCAAATCCTCGGGAAAGCTTGTTAAGAGGAGGCCGAGGCCACAAGAAAAGGTTGGCCCCACCAGGGATGAGAGGAAGGGCATTCCAGGTCAAGGGAACTGCAAGGTGGTCACACCAGAGCGCAGGATGAGTTCCGAGCAGGCACAGTGCCCTGGAGTGGGGTTTGGGTACTTCTGCTCTGGTGCACAGCCTCTGGTCTGCACTGGAGTCATTCCTCCCTTCCTGAGACTGCCTGGCACCCTGGAGGAAGCCCTGCCCTTCCTGATGGCTGCGGAAAGGGGATGGGGGAGCATCTGCTTCCCTTTCTTTCAAGAAAGCACAAAGGGAATGCAGACAGAGAGTGCAAGTTTATTCTGCCAAACTGTCCCTCATTATCATCCCATCCTCATCTCAGGAAATGGCCCTCCACCCTCACAGGATATCAGAGCAGGACAAGGAGCTGACCTTGACTCTGCCCTGCTTCCAAGTCCCAAAAGTGCAGTGTGCCTGCTGCCAAACTGAATGCCAAATTGGATCACGTCTCCAGTCTCCATGGCCCACTCCAGGCTCCATCATTGCTCCCAGTTTCCTGAATCCACCCTGTCCTCCACCAAACCTCTCCTACACACACTGTAGCTACTGCTGTCTCAGGAGGGGACCTGTAAATGCCTGAGTCAGGGGTGTCTCCCCTCTGCTCAGAACCCTCCACAGCTCCCACTTCACTCAGAGGAAAAGCCAAAGTTTTCCCCAGCCCATGTTCTACCCATTCCCTCCCTACCTGCCTCTCCCCCAATTCCCTCCCTCCCTGCACTCCAGCAACAGCAGCCTCCTGGCTTTTCCTTAAGTCAATTCCTACCTCAGGGCCTTTGCACATCCAGTGTACTTTGCCTGGTACATTCCTTCCCTGATATAATCAGGATTCACTCCTCACCTCCCTCTATTCCTGGTTCAATATCACCTTCTCAGTCTTTCCCAGGATGCTCTATTTAGAGTTTTCTGAACCCTCACATTTCCTATTCCCTTCCCTACTTTATTTTTTTCTTAGCACCAAGCACAAGCTACGTCTCCATATGTTTTATTTTTTAAATATTTCTGCATTTATTATCTGTATTGAGTCTTAGTTGTTGCTTGGGTGATCCTCCATCTTCTACTTCCACTTGGGGAATCTTTAGTTGAGGCATGTGAACTCTTAGTGATGCCACGTGGGATCTAGTTCCCTGACCAGGGATGGAACCTGGGCTGGGGCTTTTGGACAGTGGAATCTTAGCCAGTGGCCCACCAGGGAAGAGTCCCTTTATGTATTTTATTTTTGTTTCTGTTGCTCCTACTTTTAATAACGATCTCTGCATGATGGCAGGAATTTTGGTCTCTTCTGTTCATTACTGTGCCCCCAGCACCTGGAATGATGCCTGGCACACAGTAGGTTCTTTAAATTTTCTTTTTGTTTTTCATTGTGTTGGGTCTTCTTTGCTGTGTGGGCTTTTCTCTAGTTGTGGAGAATGAGGGCTACTCTCTAGTTGCAGTTCACTGGCTTCTCCTTAAAGTGGCTTTTCTCCGTGTGGAGCACAGGCTCTAGGGCGCTTGGGCTTCTGTAGTTGTAGGACGGGGACTCAGTTGCGGCTCCCAGGCTCTAGAGCACAGGCTCAGTAGTTGTGGTGCATGCGGTTAGTTGCACCGAGGCATGTGGGATCTTTTCAAATCAGAGATCTAATCTGTCTCCTCTCCATTGGCAGGTGGATTTCTTATCACTGAGCAACCAGGGAGTCCACACTCTAGGCTGTCAACACTGTTTAAGCCACTGTGGAGCTACAGAAGGAAGAACCACGGTTTACGGTTTTTAAACATTGGAAGGACTGATGCTAAAGCTGAAACTCCAATACTTTGGCCACCTCATGCGAAGAGTTGACTCATTGGAAAAGACTCTGATGTTGGGAGGGATTGCGGGCAGGAGGAGAAGGGGACGACAGAAGATGAGATGGATAGATGGCATCACCGACTCTATGGACATGAGTTTGAGTGAACTCCGGGAGTTGGTGACGGACAGGGAGGCCTGGCGTGCTGCGATTCATGGGGTCGCAAAGAATCGGGACGACTGAGCGACTGAACTGAACTGGACTGAACTGAAACCTCCGTAAAACTTGGGCCGCGCGGGGGAGCTCTCCGCTCGCACACTTGGGGCTGGGGCCAAAATAAACAATGATCTTAACTTGCTAAAAACCCGCCGGAAAGTGACCCCAGCGGAGGATTTTCCCAGACCTTCCGAGGGACGTCCCCGGTCCCCACTCGGCACCTTTTCCCAGGCCGTTTGGGGCGGGAATTCAGCACCCTCCACCCTTAAGAAGAAAGATCCCCGTGGAAATTCCTTAGGAACAATCTGGGAGCAGCGAGGAAAGCTTTTCTGGCTGGGCAGTGACTCGCAGCCCCTTCCCCGGGGGAAGGGCTCGAGCGTCCCTGAATGATCCTCCCTTCCCAGTCTGCCGCGCGACCTTCTTGGCCTTTCTCTGGTCTCCATGGCGACAAAGCGCGCGCCCCACAACAGGAAGCCTTAGGCGGCGGGGCTCCGCGCTTGGAGACTCCAGGATCCCTAGCCTTGAAGGGGCGGTTGCCGAGTTTGTGGATGACCGGCGCAGGCGAGGCCTGAAGCCGGGGGCGATGGCGTGCGGCTTAAATGCGCAGCGCCGGACCTCCCAGCATCCCGCGCCCTCTCCCTACAAATACAAACAGAACAAGCCCGGGCGAACACCCGCACAGATTTAGTGCTGGCACCTGGGGTTGGAGTTTCAGAAGCTGCGCGCAGACGGCGGGAGTTTGAGCGCCCCCTCTCCTCCCCCATTCCGGGCCTGGGAGCTACCTCAGTTTCCCTGCCGAGGGCAAGGGTTCGAGCGCCCCCGCTCCCCGCCCCGGTCGAGGTCTTTGGCCTCAGTTTCCCCGCGGAGCCTGGGAACAGCAACTCGCTGCGTCAGGACCACGAGGCTTCCTTTTTTTTTTTCCTGGAAGCTGTAAAGACGCCCCCGTGGCCGAGGTCCAGGCCGAAAGGGGAAGCGATGAGTAGGGGAGTAGAAGCGCCCATCCGTGGGGGATGCAGCGCCCCGGATGTGATGCGCCTTGAGTCTTCCCCTCCAGGGTTCACAGGCGCCTGGAAGTGCCTGGGCCTGCTGCGGTCGCTTCTCGAGAAATCTCGGTGTCATCTGGGCGGGTACTTGCCCCTTAGGGCAGGGGCACCCGTGATCGAGAGCGCCCCAGGAGGATCCTGGGCCCCACCGAAGCGAGGGACGGTCCACTCGATTAGAGGCCTGCTTGTGCTGGGGAGTTAGACTTGAGTTCTAATGCCCTCGAAGCTGGAAGCCTCAGTCTACCCCTCCGTGGAAGGGACACGATAACAGTCCCTACCGTCTAGGGTGGTTGGCAGGATCCAATAAAGCTCTTAGCGCAGTGTAAACGCAAAATCAAGGTTAGCCTGGCCCGGGGACAGGAACCCTAGCTCCGGGAACCTTCCCTGGGTTGTTTTTTTGGCTGCTGCCGCCAGGCAGCCCTCAGGACTTGAATTCGGAAATTCCGGTGTTGAGCGGCCACCGAGGGGGCACATAACCGACTTCGGCCAGGCACCCTCTCAATCCGGAAATGCCAGGGCCCTTGTTCCGGAGGGGAAAGCAGGAGGTTTCCGGGAAGCACCGCCCCCTTGGCCCCCCTCGGCCAGCCCAGCGGTATAAAAGGACCCGCGAAGTCCTGGGCGCAACAGTCTTAGCCGCGCGCCTCCGCCCCAGCTGGTCCGCCCCGCCTCCGCCTGCGATGGCTCTCGGCGCCGCCCCTGCAGCACAGCTTGCGCTCCTGGCCCTGCTCGGGACTCTGCTCCCAGGTGAGTCAGGGGTGAGGGCTGCCGTCGAGTCAGCTTTCGGGATCCGAGGTGCGCCCTGAAGCCATGGGACGACCGGCTCCCGACCGGCTGGGAATAAGGCTATTCGTACTTAGGTCAGTGTTTCTGGGAAGTTGGGGTTAGAGGCACCGATTGAAAGTCAGCAGCCGAGGGTTCCCATCCAGACCCTTCATGGCTCTATCCTGTGCTCTCCGACTGCGGATTGCCCCTCCCGAGGATCTACAGGTTTTCCGCTGTAAAATGGAGACGTTTAACAGTGGCCACCTCGCAGTGGTTGTGTCCTGGCCCCAGGAGGTGGTCTGACGGTGTAGACACACGCCCCAACCTTTAGGTAGACTGGAACCTCCCTCCCCCACCCCGCCATGCACATTCTGTTCCTCACCCCGTGTCCCTAGGGGGAAGTCCAGGACTCTGCTCAGGGGAATTCCAGGGCTGACTTGCCCAGGGAGCAGAGGTTGAGAAGTGGGATGCCCCTGCAGCCCTTCCTCACCTCCAGCTAGGAGGAAGGTGAGAAGGGGAACTGTGCTGTGTGCTGTGCTAAGTTCCTTCAGTTGTGTCCAACTCTTTGCCACACCATGGACTGTAGCCTGCCAGGCTCTTCTATCCATGGAATTCTCCAGGCAAGAATACTGAATTCCCAACCCAGTCTCCTGGGTTGGGACACTGGAACCCGTGCCTCCTTCGGCTCCTGCATTGCAGGCAGATTCTTTACTGCTGAGCTACGGGGGAAGCCCAGGAGAAGCGGGACAGCTGGCCTCAAATGCTGGCCACTTTGAAAAGCAGGAGTGTGAAAAATCCACACCATGGTTACCAGCTCAACGAAGAGTTCTAATTCAGACTCTAATCTGGAGTCTACCCTTTTCTAGCTGAGTAACCTCGCTTCGTGTGTAGGGCTCACCAGGCTCCTCTGTCCATGGGATTTCCGGGCAAGAATACTGGAGCAGGTTGCCATTTTCTCCTCCAGGGGATCTTCCCGACCCAGGGATCGAACCTGGATCACTTGCACTGGCAGGAGGATTCTTTACCACCTGGGAAGGCCCAGCATCCCTTCCGATCTCAAAATTTCCTTCTGAAATGGGAAGGATTCCAGAATCACCCTTGGAGAATTCAAAGAGCTGCTGTTTCCCTCCATCCCAGATGGAGTAGACCCAAAGTTGAAGGCAGAAATCTTTTTTTTTTTTTGGGGGGGGGGGTTGGCGAATAGGATGGATGGGCTCAGAGAGACATTTTTTCAGCTTTGAAAGTGCCGTGGTCTGAGGGAGCTCATCAGAACAGACCGCCTCTTTCTTATCTGCAGCCACTGCCTACCTGCCCTGTGCTAGGAGTTGCTTATGTCAGCAGAAGTTGTGGTGACTGTATTTGCCCACTTTATAGATAGAGGAAAGTGAGGCCCAGAGAGGGGAAACCACTTGTCCAAGGGAGTGGGGACTAGCCTGATTGGAGCCCCTTTACCCCTGAAGGGCTGGCTCCCTCCCCTTGACCTCTTGGGATTGAAACATACACTGACTTCATGCCCCTCTTTTGCTAAAATCCTCCCCGTCTGCTCAGAAGTTCCTCAGAATGAAGACCACATCCCTGGCATGGCTTAACACTGCCTGCATGATTCTCTTGACCCTGTTTCCCCCCAACTTATCCCTTACTCTGCTCCAGCCACCCTGCCTCAGGACCTCTGTACTTGCTATTCCTGGAGGTCATTTTCCTTTTCTCTGGAATGGCTTGCTTCCGCTCTTCATCCTAATCTCTGGCTCACATATTCCCCAGTCACCAAGGCACTGTCTGTTCTCTCATCCCATTTTGTTTTTGCCAAAACCCTTGTCAGCATCAGTTGTTAATTATGTTGTTTACTCATGAATTTTTCTGTCTCCCACACTGAAGGCAGAGTTTTGTCTTGTTCAATGCTGTGTCCCCAGCACGGGCTGAATGCAGTAATATTGATGAGCCCCAGCTGTCATGCCTGACAACCCCCCTTTTGATTCCAGGGCCTGGAGGTGCCGGAATATCAATACATCCTTCAAAAGCTATCATACCCCGTGGAGACTCCCTGACGGTGAACTGCAGTAACTCCTGTGACCAAAAGTCAACATTTGGCCTAGAGACTGTATTAATCAAGGAGGAAGTGGGCCGTGGGGACAACTGGAAGGTTTTTCAACTGCGTGATGTGCAGGAAGACATCGAGCTGTTTTGCTACTCAAACTGTCACAAGGAACAGACAATAGCTTCAATGAACCTCACCGTATACTGTGAGTGGCTGGGTCCAGGGCCTGGACTAGGCAGACTGTGCTGGGGAGGTGGACAGGGGAGTCCCCAGCAGGTTGGAACAACCTTTATGACTTGGTGGGTGAAGGCAGGGTCTCACTGAAGAGCAGGGGTTCTATCTTTGAAAAGTCTCATTGTTGGTCTGGAACTCTTCCTTGAACTTTCTTGGGCGTGCCTTTGGAGTATGGTCAGAGAATCAGAACATTCAAGAATGCTGGCTCTCTAGGCCTCTTTAAACAGATGACAAAGTTGTAGATCTGACTCTTTAGAAAAAGATGCTGGGGGTTTCCCGGCAGTGGTTAGGATTCCGGGATTTCACTACCTTGGACTAGGTTCAATCCCTGAGATCTATCATCCTGCAAGCCTCACAGCTTGGCCAAAGGGGGAAAAAAAAAAAGATGAGAATTCAAATTAGCCCTGAGATGACACTTTTCACTTATTGGCAACAATCCAGAGAATTGATAACAGCTGTGTTGGCAAGGGTGTGCGGAAGCAGGTAATCCTAGGACATTGCTGACAGTGTAGGGGCGCAAAAAGCACAACTTCCAGTGGGGCAGGGGGCAGCAGTCTTCAAAAATGTCACACAAGGGGGTCCTTTGATAGAGAAGCCCACTCCTGGGAATTGGGCCTATAGATGGTCCTACCCATGAGGGAACTGAGAGGGGGCAGGGTTATTCACTGTGGCTTGATCAGGACGCGCAAAAATTTGCAAGCCACTCGAATGTAGGGAACTGGGGAAAGAAAGCAGTTTGATCTGGAATAGTATGCAACCGTATAAAAGAAGGAGACCGCTCTCCCCAACCCCTGGCAATCACTAGTCTGCTTTCTGTCTCTGTGTTTTCCTATTGTGGACATTTCCTTTACATGGATCATGGAGTGTGTGGCCCAGTGTATCTGGCTTCTTTCACTTATCAAACTGTTCAAGGTTTATCCATGTTACAGCATGTATTAGTACTTAATGCCTTTTATGGCTAAATAATATTTTATCGTATGGATGTAGAACATTTTATCTACCCATTAGTTGATGGCCATTTGGCTTGTTTCCATCTTTTTAGGTGGGATAGTGGTCACTCTAGCAGAGAGAGAGTGCTAGTGGTTGATGGGGGCATTTAGGGGACTTCTGGGGTGACTAAAAAAATTCTATCTTGAGTAGTATTTACAAGAGTCCTAACCTTAAAGCAGTTATATTAACCTGCACATTTACTTTTTTATGGTTTTCTGCTTCTTAGTATAACAATTAAAAATGTTTTTTAAAAAAGAATGAGATGGAAACTGCCAGGGGTACTGTCAAGTTCAAAAGAAGTAAGGTCCTGTCCAGAATCAGTAGTACACCTATCACAGTGTTAGAGAGCCACAGGGGCTAGGTGAGGAAGACTGTGTTTCTGCATTAAAGAGCCCTGAGAGGAAACACAGTAAATGAGAATAATAGCTGGCTGTGAGCAGAGAAGCTAGGGGCCTCTGGGAGAGGGCAGGGGGTCTAGTTTTCTCTGTGTACCTTTTGTTTCCTTTGGGCATTTTGACGTGTGACAGTGAATTAACATGAATATAAGCAATAAATCAGTTCAGTTCAGTTCAGTCTCTCAGTCATGTCCAACTCTTTGCAACCCCGTAGACTACAGCACTCCAGGCTTCCCTGTCCATCATCAACTCCCGGAGCTTGCTCAAACTCATGGCCATTGAGTCGGTGATGCCATCCAACCATCTCATCCTCTGTCTTCCCCTTCTCCTTCTGCCTTCAATCTTTCCCAGCATCAGGGTCTTTTCCAGTGAGTCAGTTCTTTGAATCAGGTGGCCAAAGTGTTGGAGTTTCAGCTTCAGCATCAGTCCTTTCAGTGAATATTCAGGACTGATTTCCTTTAGGATTGACTGGTTTGATCTCCTTGCAGTCCAAGGGACTGTCAAGAGTCTTCTCCAACACCACAGTTCAAAAGCATCAATTCTTCAGTGCTCAGCTTTCTTTATGGTACAGTTCTCACGTCCATACATGACTATTGGAAAAACGAATCCGCCTGCAATGCAGGAGACCTGGGTTCTATCCCTGGGTTGGGAAGATCCCCTGGAGAAGGGAAAGGCTACCCACTCCAGTATTCTGGCTTGGAGAATTCCATGGATACTATATTATTCATTTGGGCTTCCCTGATAGCTGAGTTGGTAAAGAAATAGAGACATGAATTTCAAATTAAAACAGAAGAAAATAAAAAAGGAGGAAAGAAAGAAGATTGGCCTACTGGCTTTGGGATTAGACAGCCTTGGGTTCTAGTCCCAGCATATGTGTGTGTGTGTGTGTTCAGTCGTGTCCAACTCTTTGCGGCCCCATGGACTGTAGCCTGCGAGGCTCCTCTGTTCATGGGATTCTGTAGTCAAGAATACTGGAATGATTGCTGCTTCCTACTCTAGGGGATCTTCCTGACCAGGGTTTGAACAAGCGTTCACTGTCTCCTACATTGGCAGGTGGATTCTTTACCACTGAGCCACCTGGGAAACCCCTAGTCCCAGTAGGGTCCTCACTAACTGGGTGACCCCAGTGTGGGGGAGCGAGGGGGAAACCCATGGCTCCTGATTGATTTTCACTTGAAACCTCCTTGGAAGGATTTAATGATGCAGTGAGGCCTGAAGGACATTCTGCCTTCACAGTACCTGTGTCAAAGAAGCTTTGGGGTAAATATCAGGTTTGTTTTTGGTTTGAAGGATGTTTGAGCATTGGCTAGCCAAGTGAGGGAAGTCCCCAAACATTCCCAGTGGCCTCTGAAACCACACCCCCACCCAGAAACATCTTCACAGAACTGTCTGCCTCTCAGCCTGAGAGCTGAAAGCCCCTCCCGCCAGGTTTGAGTCCTTGCACTACTACGTTTCTCCTTCTTTGGCTTCCAGACTTTACCTTAGTTTTCACCTCTGGGAAATGGAACAGATGGGCGTACCCAGTAGCAAGGCGTCACCTAGGAGACACTGTAGCTTGGTCTTGCCCCACCACCAGTGGAAAGATTAGAGAGCATCTCTGGATGGCTGAGCTTTCTCTAGAAGGAGCTGTAATTCCTGTAGGAGGGAAGCCCTAGCTGGGCTTTGTAGGACATGTAGGAGTTGGTAAAGACAGGCATTCTAGTCAGAAGGAGCAGACTGGGCAAAGGTTTGGAGTGGAGAAACAAACAGCCTGGGATTGGGGAAACCAGAGGGATTGACTATCAAAAGATCAGTGTCACTGGAGCTGAGTCTGGCAGGACCTCGACTGCCAGGCTGTGAAGCTGAGATTTCTCCTTTGGGAAATAGGGAGCCATGGAGGATGTGTAAGCAGGCCAGGGATCTAGAGCAGAGGGCTGAACTTAGAGGAAGCCAGAGAGCAGCTGGCCGTGGACCCAATCCAGGTCACACATCTCATGGGCAGTGACACGTACAAGAAGGGAGTGGCCGACAAACATTTGAAGGGTGGAGTAATCAGGACTCAGTTTGGCACTAAAGATGGGGAGTCAAGGAGAGATACCGGTGGAACAGACCTCTTGCCCCAGTCTGGCTTTCAGGGCAAGGAGCTAGGCTTGCAGATGTGAGTCCCATTTGGGGACTGTGGTCTGAGGAGGCCTTCAGCTCTGCAAACAAGGGTTTGCAACAGATGGTCAGAAGTAAGAGTTGAATGTCTGGGGGTTTTCTCACCCCCTCTTTTTTAACAGCTTTTAATGTACAATGCAATGAACTTTGGTGTATTTATAGAAGTGTACAACCACAATCTACTTTAAGAATGTATCTGTCATATCCCTCACCTTAAAATTAACCTCATGCCCATTTACAGTCACTCTCTCAATTTCTGAAGTGGATTAATAATAGTCCTAAAAAAAATAATATTACTCCTACCTTCATTAGTCCCAGCTTACAGCTTAGAAAACTGAGGCTTGGTTTCTATAGCCACAAGGGCTGGGACTGTTCAGTAGCAAAGTCACTCCCCCGTAACCCATAGCAAAGAAGCAGAAAAGCTAGGAATCAACTCTAGGCTCCTAACATGTTAAGATCTCTGCTTTTTCTTTTTTTGGTTGGAAAAGGAAAGTTTGCTTTGTTCAGGGGGTTGGCAATCTGGGGAGAAGGTGAACTCATGTCCCAAAACCAACTCCCAACATCACTGCTGTTTAAGTGACATTTCAGGGCCACTTGAGAAGGGACTAGGAGTGGGAAGCCTCAAGACCTCTCCTTGGGGAGTCTAGGGTGGAGCAGGGGGCTCTCAATGCTAAGCCACAGCTAATGCTGGCAATTTCCACTGGCAGGAAGATCCAGGCTTGGAATTCTTACCTCATGCAGAATGGAGACCCTGGCCTGTGAATACCCTGCCCACAGATACTGGTTTCAGGGGATACTTGGGGGTATTTTTTTTTTGAGCATCTGTGGGTTGTTCTTACATTTTTGACATTTCAGGGGATCAGACAGTTTATTTGGGAACCTTCAAAAGCAGGCTTCCGAAAGGCCTCAAATAGGTGTGGGTACTCCAACCTCATTCTTTCTACAAACACAGAGCACCTCCCGTGTGCCAACAGTACAACAGGGAACAAAAAAAAGATTCCTGCCCTCCTGAACTGACATTCCATGGCAGGAATAATAGAAAACAAATGAACTCAGTCGATGATTTTGTACCTCAGAGGTGAGAGATGCTATGCAGAAAAATATGGCCAAAGAGAGAAGGAAGAACAGAAGTTTTGTTTTGTTTTGTTTTTTTATAGCAAAGTCTAGAGACTGGGCAGCTTAAATGTACTGTATTTATTTGCTGGGACTCCTGGCAATAGCCTTTAAGTTCCTTTCCCACTTGTGACTCTCAGATGCTGCAATGAATAAAGAGTTGTTTTGCCTCCTTCACAACCACTTGGGGACATCTCACCAGGTTATCCTGAAGCTCTTAACATTCCCATCTGGCTTAGGTGGTTTGGGGAGTGTTGTGGGGAAAAAGTGGTGAGGTTCCTGGAGCAGGTGTGTCCAGGGCCCCAACACACCCGCTGTGGGCAGGCAGCCAGCCTGTCCTGTTCACACAACACCCCTTTCCCCTGCAGGGTTCCCGGAGCATGTGGAGCTGGCTCCCCTGCCCCTCTGGCAGCCTGTGGGTGAAGAACTCAACCTGAGCTGCCTGGTGTCTGGCGGGGCCCCCCGGGCCCACCTCTCCGTGGTGCTGCTCCGAGGGGAGGAGGAGCTGGGCCGGCAGCCCGTGGGAAAGGGGGAGCCCGCCAAGGTCATGTTCACAGTGCAGCCGAGAAGAGAGGACCATGGCACCAATTTCTCTTGCCGCTGGGAACTGGACCTGCGGTCACAAGGGCTGGAACTCTTCCAGAACACCTCGGCCCCCAGGAAGCTCCAGACCTATGGTGAGGCACTGGGGAGCCAGCAGAGAAGATGCACTGAGGGGGATTTCTTGCTTGGGATGCGGGGTCCCTGGGAAGCAGAGGCCCCTGGCCATGGGGCTGCTGAGAAAGTGGCAACCTTGATTGCAAAGGCTTCTGGGAAGAGCATCTTCTTGGCCACTGGGGTGGAATGTTCTGGGCTGGGTGCCTGCACTGAAGGATGATCTGGAAAGGCTGTGACCCGGGGCAAGCGGTAGGTGTGTCCTGAGACAAGAGTGACCTAGCCAGTTTCCCTGGAAGAGGGCGTTCCAGGCCGGGGGATGGAAATGGCCAGGGAGAGGGCTTCAGGATGTCTGTCTGCCCCCTGTTTACACCGGCTCTGTCTCGCCAGTCCTGCCATCGATCGATCCTCACCTTGAGGTCCCCCCGATTGTGGAAGTAGGCTCACGGTGGCCGGTGAATTGCACGCTGGATGGACTGTTCCCAGCCTCAGACGCTAAGGTCTACCTGGTGCTGGGGGACCAGAAACTGGAATCCAATATCACGTACGATGGTGACTCTGTCTTGGCCAAGGCCTGGATGGAGGAAAATGAGGAGGGCACCCATTCCTTGAAGTGTTCAGTGAGTCTGGGAGAGAACAGCCGGAGGACGCAAGAGAACGTGACTGTCTATAGTAAGTAGAAACCCAAGTGAGCCTTCCAAGGGGCTGGGGCTAATGCCAGGGGTGGGGCTCACTGTGTGTCTCACTTCCAGGCTTCCCGCTTCCCACCCTGACCCTGAGTCCGCCTGAGGTCTCAGAATGGACAACTGTGACTGTGGAATGTGTGACCCGTGATGGAGCTGTGGTGAAGCTGAATGGAACCTCAGCTGTGCCGCCGGGTCCGAGGGCCCAATTGAAGCTGAACGCCAGTGCCAGCGACCACAGGAGCAACTTCTCCTGCTCTGCTGCCCTGGAGATAGCTGGGCAGGTGGTCCACAAACACCAGACCCGGGAGCTCCATGTCCTGTGTGAGTGAGGCCGCTGGACAATGACCCCTAAGTTCCAAGCCCCAACCACCAAGACCCTAAGAGCTCCTGCCCTCCAAGGCCTACCATCACCCCTACCGACCCCCTCCCTAATCTTGTTGTGTTTCTTCAGACGGCCCCCGACTAGACCAGCGGGATTGCCCGGGAAACTGGACGTGGCAGGAAGGCTCGGAACAGACCCTGAAGTGCGAGGCTCAGGGGAACCCAATCCCCAAGCTGAACTGTAGCCGGAAAGGGGACGGGGCTTCGCTGCCCATCGGGGACCTGAGGCCCGTTAGGCGGGAGGTGGCAGGCACCTACCTGTGTCGGGCCACCAGCGCTCGTGGCAGAGTCACCCGTGAAGTGGTCCTGAACGTGCTCCGTGAGTTCGAGTTCTGGAATGGGCAGGGCAGGGGCAATGTGGCCAGCTCAACACTCACTGCTGCCTTGTGTCCTCCCCACAGACGGCCAGAATATCCTGGACATTGTCATTCCGGTAGTAGCTGTGACCCTCATCTTGGGTGCTCTGGGCACCGCCGGTTATGTCTATAACTACCAGCGGAAGATCCAGAAATACGAGCTGCAGAAGGCCCGGAAGGCCCAAGAAGAGGCTGCCTTGAAACTGAATGCACAATCCACGCCGCCCTGAGCCCACCCCAGGATAGGACTTCTTCAGCTCCCCAAGCCATGACAAATGGGGCTGCATCAACCAATGGTGGACACATGCCGTTAAGCTACACCCACCTTCCCTGGATGCCAGAGGACCAAATAGAGGACTCAGTCAGGACAAATAGCATGTGGGGTCATGGCCTCTGCACAGTTATGACCCCCAGGCCTCACACCTGACCTGGAGCCACAGGACTAAGACAAAAGAAGGGGCCAAGACTCAGGGCATGACTCTGAGGGATGTCAAAGTCTGACCTGGCCGGAGGCTGTGTGATGGAGACCCTTACCTCCAGCATGGGGACACTCAAATGGGAAACATTGAAACTCACCTCCTGCTGTGTGTGCTGAGGCCCTACAGTCTGAAGAGAGATGTAGCCCTGCTCAGACACATGCAGCATTGAAACACAAATCCCCACACTTCCTGAACAGAAACCAGCTCCGGCATTACTGTCCACAGACTGTTCCCAGATCTTGATGATGACATATTTATTCACTGGTTTTTCTACTAGCTATTTATTGAGTGCCTTCTATGGGGGCTAGAATTTGTAAACAAGAACACTGATTCCAGCCCTCAGGGAGCTCTCAGTCGAATCTCATTCAGGGTCGTCAGGTACAACTATTAGGGCTATGCACTGCACAAGAGTGCCTGGCAAAAAGATTAAGTGGGGCTAGGATTTCCCACTCCATTGGCCAAGCTGCTTTCTCCCAGAAAGGGATTAGTAATGATGATAGGGTATTGCTGGTGACATGCCCAGAGATGACCCACTGAGCCCTTATACCCCAGAATTAGCGCTGACCTCTGTTAAGACACCTATCCACCCATATGCATCTCTGCTAATGCTCACAATGACACTTGGTTGTTTAGTCACTGAGATGTGTCCAACTCTTGTGACCCATGGACTGTAGCCTCCCAGGCTCCTCTGTCCATGGGATTCTGACACTTGGTGGCAGGCCTAAATGTGGTGCTCACTCCTTCATAGCTACACCACAGGGTCACATGAAACTCTGCCCAACCCCTGTGTGCCCCTGCCTTGCCCTTCCTGTTTCCATCTCAGTGGGACCACACAGTTCCAAATTCCTGCAGGGATGAGGGTCCTGCAGGCAGTGGGGAGGAGAGGCCTGGGAGTAGCCCCCCACAGCGTGGGAAGCCTCTCCCCAGTGCTAATAAAGCTGTTTCATCCTCCCAGCCTTGTGTGAGTTGAGGGGAGGTGTCATGTCCAGCTGGAACTCTTTCTACCAGTTTTCCCATTTCCTGCTCCAAGAAAAGGCTGGGAGTTCAAGGCCCAGCCCTCAGGCTCTAATCCAAATGTGAGGCTTATTAGGGCCTTTGAAGACTTTAGTGAAAATAAAAAATCCCTCTCCAGAAAAAAACATGACGTTTGGTTTGGAATGGCGTCGAGAGTCCATTTGTTAAGCTGTAGGGGTGGGGTGTATCCTGCAAGGCTCCTGGGCCCCTCAGTCTCTGTCTCTCACCCCGCTTTCCCCACCCGGTGGGGCCGAGGAGGCGGTGCTACGAGCCTCCTTATCTCCAGAGCCAGCTGTGACTCCCTGGCGCCCAGCCCTTCAGTCCGGGCTTTTTGCCATGGGGTCTGTGCTCCTCGTCTTGCTTCTGCTTTTGCTGTCGCCCTCCTACCCACGAGGCGGGAGCGCGCGGAGCCGTCGGAGTGCGCGGACGCAAAGCCCGGGGGGCAGCTCTCACCCACAGTTCTGGGTGCGCCTAAGCCCCGACTTCAAGGCAGTGCCGCTGGGGGGCTCAGTGTGGCTCAACTGCAGCAGCAGCTGCCCCCTCCCGGAGGGTTCCAGCCTCCGCACCGAGCTGCGGCGGGGTGAGACGCTCAGTGGGCCCCGCTGGGTATCCTACCAGCTGCTGGATGTGAGGGCCTGGAATTCCGATGTGCACTGCTTCGTCACCTGCGCGGGAGAAACGCGGGGGACCACGGCCAGGATTACAGCCTACAGTGAGGGACAGGGCTCAAGCCGGTCTGGGGTGAGGGGAGCAGGACGGAGTGGGGGTAGTTGACAGTCGCGCTAGGAGGAGCCCTCGGACCTTGCCCAGCGGCCCCCTCTTGCTTTAGAACAGCCAAGCAGCGTGATCCTGGAGCCTCCGGTCTTAATGGGCAGTGACTACACTCTGCGCTGCCACGTGACACACGTCTTCCCCGTGGGCTTCTTCGTGGTGACTCTGAGGCGCGGTGGCCGAGTCATCTACTCCGAGAGCCTGGAGCGCTTCACCGGCCTGGATCTGGCCAACGTGACGCTGACTTACCTGTTACCCTCCCGGCCCGGTGACTTTGGGCAGCCTGTTACCTGCCACGCCCGCCTCAATCTGGACGGCCTGGTGGTCCTCAGTAGCTCGGCACCCGTGACGCTGCCAGTCCCCGGTGAGGCACCCTTATAATCCTGGGAGGAGTGGGGAGGTGTTATGACCCCAAAAGGGGGCAAGGGCCAAGCTAGAGCATGTCCATGGGGGTCCTCACACCTCCAAGCGCTCTGTTTCGAATTCTCCCCTCCTATTCCCAGCTTGGAGTCCTGCGTCCATAGCCTTGGCCTCTACCTCCATCGCAGCCTGTGTGGGGATCTTTCTTGTCGTGGGGGCCCTCTGTCTGCGAAAGTACCTATCAATGCAGCCTCCGGCATAGAGGCATTGGTCCATGCAGGCTGAACTGGAGGAAAAAGCAATCTGGGACAACTGGTGGAACCTTGCCTGGATCAATAAAGACTTTCTCAGCCAGCTCTGCCCCTGGGCATAAAGTTCCCCCATTAGGGCATCTCCTATGACTGAAGTGGTCTTCTTTTTTGGCCTAGCCTCTTTCATTTTTCTCCAAGTTGCCTTGTCTCCCTGAGGGCCCTTGAGGTTTCCTCACTCTAGTCTCCCATACGGGAGCCCCAATCCCCCTGCATTGCCAGCTTGTGTAGTAAGAACCTCTCTCCTGGTCATTATCAGTGAGGAGCAGAAGGGCAAAATATGGGCCCTAGGGGGCTTCAAGATCTGAGAAGGCTGCTTCCTGGTGTGGCTTCTTCTGATTGGCTCCAGCGCTGCCACACAGCAGCTCTGATTGGATATTAAGTTTCCTACCCCGCCCCCTTTAGACCTTGCACTTTACTGGAGGGCAGGGGCGGGGCGAGAAGTAATCCCCAGAGTTCTCCATTAGCTCTAAGAGGGAGGGCACAGGTGGGCGGGGTCATATGTATATTTTGAGGGACTTGGATCTGCAGAAAAGATACCCGGGTGGTGACTGAGAAGGTGCAACCATATGGTGTGTGTGTGGGAGGGGGCGGGTGTGTGTCACAGACTCACAGCCTGAAAACATCCTGATAGTCACCCGGCCAGGTGGGCACATGGAGAGCGTCCAAATCTGGGGCCCAGAGACAGGGTCAAAAGTATCACAGTTGGCCTCTTGGCCTCGGGTGGACACAGAATCCAGACCTGCAGCGGATGCCTGGCAAGGCCCGTGTGGTCCAGGGCCCCGCCCGCCGCGCAGAAAGCGGATGGGGACGCTCTTCGGCGGCTTCAGCTCACACACGCCGCGCAGACACGTGCCTGCTGCACGCTGGGTAAATACAAGACCCAGAGCCGAGCCGACCCTAATTTAGACGCCCGAGAACGCAGCGAGCACGCACACGTGTTCCCAACTCGCTGTCACTTTCGTCCCCGCCCCTTCTGTCGCGTGCGGGGGCGGAGCCAGAGAAAGACTAGAGGCGTGGCTGTAACTCTTAGCTCCCTGGGGTTAAAAGGGAAAGGATCAGTGAGCGAGCCATCTCGAAATCTCCTAGAACCTTTCCACCCCCAGCTTCCGCTTCTCAGATCTCTCCTAGCCCCCAACTCAATCCCCGCTTTCAGGGGCTCTGGTGGGAGGGATTAAATATGGAGATGGAGTTCGGAGTCCAGCTCATTATGGAATCTAAGCAAGTGGTGGGTGGGGGTTTGCGAAGGACAACCCTGCATCCCCCACAACCTTCGCGTCGCCGCCGGGGATGACGCGGGAGCGTGCAGCCGCCCCCAGAAGGCTCCGGGCGATGGGGCCGGCCTCCATGTAGACCCCGGGGGTCGCTAGCACCTGCCAGCACGCCTTCACCAAGGCCGGTAGCCTGGTGCAAGCTCGCCTTCCCGCCCCCTACCGCCGCCTCTGCTGCCGCCCCCTCCTTGGAAACCAAGTTACCAACGTTAAACCAATCCCCGAGCGCAACTCAGCCTCCTCCACACCCCACCCGCCGCGCACCGCCGTCCTCTAGCCCAGCTCAGCGCTCGCGGTCCCCTCACCTCCTGCGCTTCCCCCGCGGCGGCGATGCCAGGGCCCTCGCCAGGGCTGCACCGGGCGCTGCTCGGCCTCTGGGCTGCCCTGGGCCTGGGGCTCCTCAGCCTCTCAGGTAAGCCGGTCTGGCTGAGGGTGGACAGGGTGGGGGCGGAGTTCCTGGACCCGAGAAGCGGCCACAAGCTCCTCCCCTCTCCGCCCTCGCCTCGCTCCCACGCTTCTGCTCCCACCTTGAGCCCAGGGGCCTTCTTTAACCCTCTTCCCCACAACACACACTGAAAACCCAGCTTCCTGACTTCTCGATCGCCCAGGTCTCTACCCTACCTTCTTCGAGATCCTGGTTGCTCTTTTGCATCCATCCTCGAGCTCTGGAGACCCCACGTCTCCCTTGACCCCTCCCGGGGTACCTCCTTAGGTTCTACTATGCACCATAGTCCCTACGGCGTCTTCCTTACTCGAAATCAACGAAGACCCGATCTCACCTACTGCCGTGACTCAAAGGCGCTGTTTCCGCTCCGCTCGGAGCCCTGGCAACCGAGTCCATCGGCTGTCGGCTGTTCCCGCGGTTCTTTTCTTGAGCCCAGCCCCAGACCTCTTTCCGTACTCTTCACCTCTTCACCGGGGTTTGGAATCCTCCTTTACCCTTGCTTGACTCAGTCTCATCTCTCTTTCGACACCTCCTCCACTTCAACCAGTCTCCCCCTCTCTTGGCGAGAACAGTGAGAACCAGGTGGTTTCCCTTCCTACCCCCGGGGTCCCCTCCTCCCAGCATTGCTGTGTGCATTGGAGACCCCATCTTTCCTCTCATCTCTCCCCTCCCCGTATGCTTCCCCATCACTCTGCTGGCAGCTTGGAGAGCAGGACTCTTCGCTACCATGTACCAGAGACACCCTCGAGGTTTGGGTCGCGGGAGCGCGCTTGTAAACCCGAGACCTCGGCAGGATTTGGCTCCCGGCTGTGCCCTCTGCTCCTTCCCTGGGAATCCCTGACTCGGGCAGAGGGGCACGTAGATCCCAGGGAGGTGGCTCCCAGGCTAACCTTGCGTTTCTCCGAGCAGCCGTCACGCAGGAACCTTTCTGGGCGGACCTGCAGCCCCGAGTGGCGCTCGTGGAACGCGGGGGATCACTGTGGTTGAACTGCAGCACCAACTGCCCACGGCCCGAGCGCGGTGGCCTGGAGACCTCGCTGCGCCGGAATGGGACCCAGAAGGGTCTGCGCTGGCTGGCGCGGCAGCTGGTGGACATTCGCGAGCCGGAGACTCAGCCCGTCTGCTTCTTCCGCTGCGCGCGGCGCACACTGCAGGCGCGTGGGCTCATTCGCACTTTTCGTGAGTTCTCAGCT
This sequence comes from Bos grunniens, assembly GCF_055505025.1. NCBI lineage: Eukaryota > Metazoa > Chordata > Mammalia > Artiodactyla > Bovidae > Bos > Bos grunniens. The sequence continues at coordinate 14,933,758 of NC_141171.1, forward strand.
GCCACGCTCTTAACTCCACTACTTTCCCTCCCTTCCAGGTCCCGCTCCCTGGGTCAAGGGGTCCTCTTCTTCAGACCCCACTCTCTGAATCCGCACCCCCTCCCCTTCTTGGTCCCCGGAGTTCGAAGCCAAGTCCTTCTGAGCCAGGCATTTCCAACAGCCGTAGTTCCTCCTCCTTGCAGAACGGCCAGATCGTGTGGAGCTGGTGCCGCTGCCAGCTTGGCAGCCAGTGGGCGAGAACTTCACCCTGAGCTGTAGGGTCCCCGGTGCTGGACCTCGTGGGAGTCTCACATTGACCCTGTTGCGGGGAACCCAGGAGCTGATCCGCCGCAGCTTCGCCGGGGAGTCACCCCGAGCGCGGGGCGCCGTGCTCACAGCCACGGTCCTGGCGCGCAGGGAGGACCATGGGGCTAATTTCTCTTGCCGTGCTGAGCTGGACCTTCGGCCTCATGGCCTGGGGCTGTTTGAAAACAGCTCAGCCCCCAGAGAGCTCCGAACCTTCAGTGAGTAGCTAGGAGGAGAAGGGGCCCAAGAGGGGTCGGGCTGGTGTTTAAGAATTTTGAAGGCAGAGGAATCAGAATTCTGATTCTTGCTCCAACACTCACCAGCTGAAAGTTATTTTCCTCTCTGCCTTGAGGATAATTCCATATTATAGTACATGTGAAACGCTTAGAGCATATTGAGCGTTCGGTACAAAAGTTCAAACTCTGTTTTTCTACCACCAGCCCTGCCTCCGGAACCCCCTCGCCTCACTGCCCCCCGGCTCTTGGAAGTGGGTTCAGAAGGACCCGTGAGCTGCGTCATTGATGGGCTGTTTCCAGTCTCGGAGGCTGGTGTCTACCTGGCGCTGGGGGACCAGAGGCTGAGTCCCGATGTCACTCTCGAAGGGGACGCTCTCATGGCCATTACCACAGCCACAGCTAGCGCAGAGCAGGAGGGAGCCAGGCAACTGGTCTGCAACGTGACCCTGGGGGGCGAGAGCCGAGAGACCCGGGAGAACGTGACTGTCTACAGTAAGAGTGGGACCTTGGGGGTGGAGCCAGAGGAAGGCGAAGGCGGGGCCAATAGTGGGTGGGGCCGTGGTACCCCAATAGGCGTGGCCCGAGAGTCCCGAAGAGGCGGGGCAGCTACTACCTACTAGTTAGTAGCTAGAGAGGTGGAGTCTATGCTGCCCCAATTGCAAGATCGCAGACCCGACGAGGATACCTAGATCTGTGGCCTGATCTCCTCAAGAGGGCGGGGCAAGAAGGAAGAGAAGCCTTAACAGCCCACCTGTGGGGTGGGCGTCCCCACAGGGGTCTGGGGCGTGGAATTTGAGCTGAGTCTTGGAAAGATGGGCGTTTCTGAACCTGCACTGTACGCACTGTTCGGCTGCAGGGGTAAGTTTCGGCTTACTGAGCTGCAGCCTTGAGAGGTGGGAGGGGCGCGGTCAGTGGTCTCCCGGCCAATGCCCCCCGCCCCAGGTTTCCCGGAGCCCCACCTTACTCTGAGCGAGCCCAACGCCCCCGAGGGGACGATCGTGACAGTAACCTGCGCAGCGGAGACCCAAGCCCTAGTCACACTAGACGGAATTCCAGCCGCGGCCCCGGGACAGCCCGCCCAGCTCCAGCTAAACGCCACGGAGTACGACGACAGGCGTGGCTTCTTCTGCGACGCCACCCTCGAAGTTGACGGGGAGACCCTGAGTAAGAACGAGAGCGTAGAGCTGCGCGTCTTATGTGAGTTGGCCTTTAACCTCTCGCCTCCCTCCTCGTCATCTCAAGGGCCTACCCGATCTCTGGCCGTATCGTGGAAGTGGAGGCTTTTCTCACGTCTAGGCTCCTGTATATATATGCCCCTGCCCTCAGACGCTCCCCGGCTGGACGATTCGGACTGTCCCAGGAGCTGGACGTGGCCAGAGGGACCAGAGCAGACACTGCGCTGCGACGCCCGCGGAAACCCACAGCCCTCGGTGCACTGCGCGCGGCCCGACGGCGCGGCGGTGCTGGCCCTGGGCTTGCTGGGTCCGGTCACTCGTGCGCTCGCTGGCACTTACCGCTGCACTGCGACCAACGACCAAGGCCAGGCGGTCAAGGATGTGACCTTGACGGTGGAGTGTGAGTTGGGGTACATGGGGCACACCTCTGTCTGGTTCTCAGGTCCTAGGGGTGGCCTGACTACACAGGAGTGTGGAAACAGGGTCTAAGGTGTGCTTTTGAGCAGGATTTTGAGAAGGTGGTGAGCGGGATTATGGGAAGATCTTAAGAGAAGGACGGAGAGGAGGAGGTGGGAGTGTGCACAGGGGCCTGGGGCGTGGCGTTTGAGCTGAGTCTTGGAAAGGTGGGTGCTCCAAACCAGCTAACAATTTTTAGGTCAAAGACTGGGGAGGGTCAAACAGTGATCAGTGCCAAACTCCTTTGCTTCGGTGGCCAGTCCCTGTGCAGAGTGTAGCCTGTCTGCCTAGGATGGGAGAAAAGGGTCCAGGGACTCTAGACTGTCCACTAAACCCCAGACTCAACAATACTCCCCTCTCTAGATGCACCAGCGCTGGACAGTGTGGGCTGCCCTGAACGCATTACCTGGCTGGAAGGAACAGAGGTCTCCCTGAGCTGTGTGGCTCTTGGGGTCCCACCACCCAACGTGAGCTGTGTGCGCTTTGGGGGAGCCGAGGTCATCGAGGGCCTAATGCGTGTGGCCCGGGAGCACGCAGGCACCTACCGCTGCGAAGCCACTAATGCTCGAGGGTCGGCAGCTAAAAATGTGGCTGTGACAGTGGAATGTGAGTGGGGACAACACTGTTCAAGATGGGGCATGTCAGAATAACCTTGAATAACTGACTTCCAGTTGCACTGCTTCCCAGATGGCCCCAGGTTTGAGGAGGTGAGCTGCCCCAGCAACTGGACATGGGTAGAAGGATCTGGGCGACTTTTTTCCTGTGAGGTGGCTGGAAAGCCACAGCCAAGTGTGGAGTGTGTTGGCTCCGGAGGCACCAGTGAGGGGGTGCTGCTGCCACTGGCACCCCCAGACCCAGGTTCCAGAGCCCCCCGCATCCCTAGTGATCTGGCACCGGGTACCTACATCTGCAATGCCACCAACCGGCACGGTTCCATGGTCAAGATGGTCACCGTGAGCGCGGAGTGTGAGCGAGGCCCAGGCGGGCGGAGGGTAGGGGGCGCTCCGGGTCTCGGCCTCTCCCTGACCCACTCCCCCCATCCCCCCACAACCCCGTGGCTGTTTTGCAGCGCCACCGCAAATGGATGAATCTACCTGCCCAAGTCACCAGTCTTGGCTGGAAGGCGCGGAGGCTGCTGCGCTGGCCTGCTCCGCCCGGGGTCGCCCCTCCCCGCAAGTGAGCTGCTCCCGGGAAGGCGCGCCCCGGCCACAGCGGCTGCGGGTGTCCCGAGAGGATGCGGGCACTTACCGCTGCTTGGCCACCAACGCACACGGCACGGACGCCCGGATCATCACCGTGGGCGTGGAATGTGAGTAGGGCAGCACCAGATACATGGCACTCGGTCTCCAGGACAGTGAATAGAAGAGGTGGGATTGCCCAGGGTTGTTCAAGGGCACCTCTCCTAGTCCCGTTCCCAGGAACAAGGAATCCGGGCCTTAACATGAGGGTAAAGGAAAACTCTAGGGAACAAAAGCCGGCTCCCCTCAGTTTCTGGGTCTGAAAGGCACTGGCCTGGGTCCCCACCTCCTTCCACTCAGTGAAGCAGGGCTCAGTTTAATCCCAACAGGCCAGTGGTAGGGGGAGGGGACGCTGTTGGAAGGCAGAATCCTTGCCTGTTCATTTCAGGAGGGGCGGTCTCAAAAAGGGGCGCTTGGTCAGCAGCTGGCCCCCTTCCACATCCTGTCCCCTGTAGACCGTCCAGTGGTGGCCGAGCTGGCTGCTTCACCTCCAGGAGGCGTGCGGCCAGGTGGGAACTTCACGTTGACCTGTCGAGCCGAGGCTTGGCCCCCAGCCCAGATCAGCTGGCGCGCGCCCCCGGGGGCGCCCAACATTGGCCTGTCGAGCAATAATAGCACGCTGAGCGTGGCTGGCGCCATGGGCAGCCACGGCGGCGAGTACGAGTGCGCAGCCACCAACGCGCATGGGCGCCACACGCGGCGCATCACAGTGCGAGTGGCTGGTAAGTGGCAATGGGGAGGAGGCGGGGTGAGGGATCTGAAGGCGGCTGTGACCTGTGCCTTGGTATTATTGATCCCACCCCTGCCTCCCTCTCAATCTCCACAGATGAGACTGATGTGAACCAGGGTAGAAATTAGGGGCGCCCTGATGGGTGGGGCTTTGATGGCGGGTTCGAGATGGCAAGTGGAGGGACAGGGAGCTGACTGGAGTCAAAGTAAGGGAACCTTGGAGGATGTGACTGTTATGAGGAGGGAATTTATATTAACTTTTGAGCAGTGAAGACGATACAATTCAGCCTCCACTGTGTCTCTGTGGAGAAGGGGGTTAAAGAGGGACCAAAAGAAGAGGATTGGGGTGAGGCCCCAAGATTCCCACTCTCATTTCGTGTATCTCTAGGTGGGGTTGGGTTCTTTTTTTTTTTTTTTTTTTCAACTTTTTTTGCCATGTGACACTTAGTTCTCTGACCAGGGATGGAAACTGCGCCCCCTGCAGTTGAAACGCGGAGTCTCAACCGCTGGGGAAATCCCTAGAGGCTGGGGTCTTTCTGGGGAGTAGGAATGACCAAATCACCCTCACCATCGTTCTGAGGGTGAGAGTCGGACACGACTGAGGTGACTTAGCAGCAGCAGAGTTGGTTGACTTGGTATCCCTGGGGTTAGGGGCTTTTATCCTCCCTGTGATGGGGTGGTGTGTAAAATGGGTCAAGGGCTTCACCCGAGTTGGGGGTGCCCTTTACTGGGGTCACTCTTCTCCTCCAAGGCTGAGTTCCCTGATGCTCCCTGCCAGGCGCATGAGGACTGACTTCATTTCTGTGGGGAGGGGACAGAAGTGGCCCGGGCTGGGCGTGTGGACCGAGCCCGGAGCTCGTCATCCTCTTTGAGCGTCTCCACCCCGCAGGTCCGTGGCTCTGGGTCGCTGTAGGCGGCGCGGCGGGGGGCGCAGCACTCCTGGCCGCGGGGGCCGGCCTGGCCTTCTACGTGCAGTCCACCGCCTGCAAGAAGGGCGAGTATAACGTGCAGGAGGCCGAGAGCTCAGGCGAGGCCGTGTGTCTGAACGGCGCGGGTGCAGGCGCCGGCAGGGACGCAGGAGCTGAAGGTGGATCAGAGGCCGCGGGCACCTCGGAGGTGCCGGCAGGGGGCGAGGTCTTCGCCATCCAGCTGCCGTCAGCTTGAGCCCGCACCCCTCTCCCCGCGGGCCGGGGACTCCCCGCCCAGACTCACAAGGGGGCTGATTTATTGTTCTATTTATTTATGTATTCAATTCTAGGGGCGTCACCCCGCATTTTCTACCCCCTCCCCCAATAAAATTTTTTTAAAGGACTCCGGCTCCATCTGCTTCATTCTGCGATGGGGATTCAGCAATCGAGGGTTCGAATCCCAGCCCTGCCGGTTACTGATTCAAAAAAACCTTTTGGCTTTTGAGGACCTACTACATGTCAGGCACGGTCCAAGCCACCTTTTCATGACTAGACCTGAAGTTTGCTCTCCAGGCTCCGTTTCCTGCCCTCCCTAGACCCTTGGGCCAGGGTGGGGACCTTGCTCCTTCCTCCCTTTCAGCCACTTATCTCTTCCGCCCAGCGCTGCCTTCTAATCCGGCTGGTGTTTGGGGGTGGGAGCTACATGAGCTTTCCCCCAGGCCTGGTTCCGAGCAGAGCTGAGCCTGCCTTCCTTGGATGGGTGGAGGCCCTTCCCAGGGGTCTAGGCACTGCCAGGCCCCCAAGCCCTGCAGGGATGGGTAAACAAAGCTGGGTCTGTGAGTGTCAGCCTCTGGGATGTCCCTTCTATTACAGAGTCCACCCCTGCCCCACCCTCAAGGCCTCCTTCATCCTGTGCCATCCACAGTGGAGTTTACCCCTAACCTGTCTTTCAGTATTTTTTACTTATTGGCTGCACCCGCAGCAGGTGGGATCTTAGTTCCCCGACCAGGGATCAAACCCACGTCCTCTGCATTGGAAGGCGGAGTCTTAGGCACTGGACCACTGGGATGTCCCCCAGCGTGCCTTTCATCGACTTGGCCATCGTGATTCAGAAGAGACACAGAGGGTACCAGCTGCGTGCCCCATCCCCCACAGCACACCACCAGCCATCCCCCTCACCCTCTGCAGCAGAAGGAGAGAGCAGCTGTGCCTCCACTGCCCCGTTTCCTCCTCCCTCAAAAGCAGGAACACAGAGCTGCCAGAAGGAAGCAGGCCTGGACAGCTCCAGCTCCACAGGCTGGCCCCTCCACCTCAACATTTCAGGAGAAAAGGTGAGAGCAGGAAACAGGGGCACCAGAGACCAAGCCAGTGCTGGGTGCCAGGTACAGAAGGCGACAAGGCCCAAGTGAAGTGCAATCCCTGCTGTACCCCCGCCCCTTTATTTATCTCTCTGCCCTCACCCGAGTCCTCAAGGTTTCCGGAGTCCCACAGAGTCCTCCCTGCCACAGGGCTTTTGCTCGTGCCATCGCCTCGGCCTCAGGTGTCCTCACCCCCTGTAGCTGGTTCCTTACCATCAGGTCTCTACACAGAGGTCACCTCCTCAGAGAGGCCTTCCCTGCGAACATGGTAACTCCTCACCTCCTTATGTACTTTACTTTCTTATTCTTTCTTTCTTCCTTTCTGGCTGGGCTGGGTCTTTGTTGCTCTGCACTGGCTTTCTCTAGTTGCGGTGAGCATGGCTACTCTTCGTTGTCGTGTGTGACCTTATTGCGGGGGGGTCTTCCCTTGTGACTCAGTGGTAAAAAATCTGCCTGCAATGCAGGAGCCACAGGAGACACGGGTTCGATCCCTGGGTCCAGTAGATCCCCTCAAGGAGGGCGTGGCAACCCACTTCAATATTCTTTACCTGAAGAATCCCATGGACAGAGGAGCCTGTCGGGCTATACAGTCCATGGGGTCACAAAGAGTCGGACATGATTCAATCGACTTAGCACGCACGCACCTTCTTGTTGCCGAGCACAGGGCCGGCTTCCGTCGCTGCGGGCTCCTGGACTCTAGAGCACAGGCTCAGTAGTTGTGGCCCATGGGCTAAATTACTCTGCAACATGTGGGATCTTCCCAGATCAGGGATTGAACCTGTTTCTCCTTCACTGGCAGGTGAATCCTTTACTCCTGAGCCACCAGGGAAGCCCTCTTTTTCTAATTCTGTTTTTTAATTTGGCTGTGCCAGATCTTAGTTGCAGCATGTGGGATCTAGTTTCCTGATTAAGGATCAAACTCAGGCCCCCTGCACTGGAAGCGCAGAGTCTTAATCACTGGACCACCAGGAAGTTCCACTTTATTTTTCTCTGTAGCATGATCACTACTTGACATTCTATTAGTCCTCACTGAATATTTGCTTACTATTATTCTAGAATATTGGCTTTGCTAGAGCAGGGATCCTTGTTCTATTCCCAACTGAGTGCCCCATGGGGGCCTGGCACACAATACTTGCTCCATAAACACTGACTTAGTGGATATGACTTGGTGGATACAAACAGCCAGGGGTTTGGAGACACATAATCTGAGACCCTTGTGTGCTGTATCTATCCCTCAAGAGCTTCTCCATGCTGGGCACTGGTGGTGGGGTGGGGAACTCATGGTCAAGAACACAGAGGTGGTGAGCTTGGATCTCTGAAGTCATGGTCCAGTAGGGGAGATGAATGTGAACGAAACAACCCTGGACCAGTACAGAAGTGAAACATTTAATTAAAACTTTTAATTATTTTTGGCCACACCACGTGGCTTGTGGGATCTTTGTTCCCCAACCAGGGATTGAACCTGCACCGCCTGTAGTGGAAGCACAGAGTCCTAACCACTGGACTGCCAGGGAAGTCCTGAGGTGAAGCTTCTGAACCTCTTAGAATCTCCACAGGTTCTAAGAGGGAGATGCGTTCTAAGAAGCTGAACTAGAGCCTAATGTGGGGTGGGAGGGGTGTCCATTTTAGGCTGGATGCTCAAGGAAGGCTTCTCTGAAGATGTGGTGTCCGAGCAGAGCACCCTCCCCCCTCACCCCACAAAGGATAAGGTAGCAGCTACAGGAGAGGTGCGGGAGGTTATGCTGAGCCCAGGGAAGGCAGGATGGGGTGAGTCAGGGATCTGAGGGCTGAGCCATCTGGCCCTAGGCCTTCTCCACAGGCTCAGTCAGGAGAGACAAAGGGGGTCTCAGGGGCTTATCTTCCCTCTGAGGCCAAGCGGGCCTCACTCACACCCCCACAGCAGGGACCATCCTGCCCATCCTTGACACTCTCCGCCCTCCACCCCTCCCTCTGCCCCTCCTTCCGAGCAGTGGTGTCCTGTATATCCTAGTGACAGGGGCAGAGCTCCATGTCTCTCCCATTTGGCTTTTGGCTTCAGGCTGGGGACACCCTTTGGTGAGGTCAGAGAACATGAAAGGGGGAAGGGGAACACAGGTGTGCGGAAGGAGCGGGGAAGGGGACACTCTGCAGGCCGCGGTGGGGCTGCAAGATGAAGGGCCCATTGTGTCTATGTGCCGTCGATGTGTCTTTCGTGTGTGTCTGTACTGCGCGTGTGTGTCCTGTGTCTATCAACATATGTGCCTCATGTGTGTCGTTCTGTCCTGTGTGTGGTCTGTGTCTGATGAGCGACAGCACGTGTGTGTCTGCTGATGTATCTCCTCTGTGTTTTCATGTACCTGCCAGCCTGTGTGTCTGTCTTGGGTCTTTAAAAAAAAATTTTTTTTTTTTAAGTTTTGGTTGCACTGCATAGCATGCAGGATCTTAGTTCCCTGGCCAGGGACTGAACCCTTGTCTCCTGCATGGGGAGCATGGCGTTTTAACCACTGGACTGCCAGGGAAGTCCTGGTGTCTGTCTTTCTGAATGTGCTGCCTCTGCATGTGCTGGCAGTTGCCCTCTATGGGATGTTGTAACAAAGGTGACTAATTGTCTTGTGGGGCAGAAGGCTGGTAGCTGTTTAGATGACTGTGTGTGTGCCTCGGAAAACCCGGTGAAAAAACCCCTCCCCACATTCCTGGGCCAGGGGAGAGGCAGGTGAGGGCGCGCAAGGTGGGATCCCAAAGTTACAGTGCCCCTTCTGAACAGATCTATTCTTTATTGTCACTTCTATTAACAATATGAGTGTCATTGCTGACAGCACTTCCTGAGCGGGGTGCTCAGCCAAGCCTGATTGAAGCAGGAGCCAAAGAGGGGGCTAGTGACCCCCTCAACCAGGAGCTCTGGGGCCTTGAGGCCTGGGTCTTCCATCTGAGGTCTCTGGATGGGGAGGGTGTGGAGAGGAGGTAGGCTGGACCCCTCAAGACTCAGGCTCTTCCCCCTAGGAGGAATTCAGCCCATTTTCCCCCTGGAGAAACTGAGGCAGGACAGGCTTGGCTGGGTGAGGAAGGGCTTACCCTTCCTGAGCTGAGGCTGGGTGGGGGCCCAGGGACACCCCACATCTGCCACATAGCTTCTTGGGCTGCACATTTTTCCTGGGCACCAACCAGCAGCTAGAGCACCGGGTGCCATATTTCTTGTACCTGGGATGGGGGTGCAAGAAACCGACATTCAGCAGGCAGGGGGAGCCCAGAAACCGCCACGAGGGAGGCACGTTCCCAGAGGTGGGTGTTTTCCCAATACCCCATGCTGGCTAAGCATGGACTCAAGTGAGGACCCCACCCCCAACCCCTCTCCATTTTGAGGACCTGATGCCACAAGCGTTGCAGAGAGGGGTACCATCCTCAGCATCTCTCCATAAAGGGGTCCTCTCGGTCCTACAGGAAGCACAGCGGCGGGGTGCTGAAAGGGCAGAGGTCAAAGGGTGGGGTCAGAGGCCAGAAGCCTGAGCTCAGGAGACCTGTGTGGGATGGGCCTTTTGTGTATATGTGGGTGGGAGGGGGCTCTCTATGAAGGCTCCCCCCCCCAACTCCCAGCCAGCCCCAGATCTAAGACAGAGGGAAAGCCAGGAAGGGAGACAGATGGCAAAGCTCAGCAGAGGAGGAAGCCGGGGGTGAGGGTGACTCAGCTTGAGTGGATGGGGGATGCTGCGACTCCTCCTGGATGGGTCTAAATAGGGAAGCAGGATGGGGAGAAAGATAAGGAAGAAAAGAAAATGCTGCCCCCTGCACCTTTCCCCAGTATTTATAGCTCTTAAGTCTCCAGGACTCACCCAGGGCCTCGCTGCCTCCCGGGTTGGCCTCTGGGCCTCTGGCAGGGCCTGGAGTGGGAGGCCCTGGAGAGCGGCTGCTGCAGGCCAGGCTGGGGAGTAAACAGGGCATTAGCACAGAGGGTCTGGATCCTGCCCCAGACAGCCCCCAAATTAAGATTTTTAAATGATATTTATTTATTTAGTTTTACAACGCGGCTTGTGGGATCTTAGTTCCCTAACCAGGATAGAACCCACGCCTTCAGCAATGAAAGCGCGGAGTCTTAGCCACAGGACTGCCAGGGAATTCCCCCAAATGAAGATTTACTATCAAGGCATCTAGCACTGCTCCCCCCTCCCCTGACCAAGGGGGCATCTGATGCCTGAAAGGCCTGGCCTTGCCCTTCATGAGTAATCATAATCATTTGAGGAGACAGTAAGCCTATGACCAGCTTTGCCAGGTTGAAAACTCAATTCTCCCATGTCCTTGCTGTGTGACAAGGGATTTCATCCTCTGTGCCTCAGTTTCTGCATCTGTAAAGTGGGCTTCACAAGGCCTCAGTGAGTCCATACACACCAAGTGCTGTTACCTCTATGGCTGGTGTCACGTCTGACAAATGGTAGCTATTATCATTGCAGGAAAAACTAACAGAAGCAGCAGCCCCCAGGTATGGTGAAGCCATTTCACTAGGAGAAGACTCTGGCTCAGGCCTGGATTTGACTGGCTCATAGCAGAAAGGACAGGAATAGGCATCAGCCTGAGGTCTCACTCAGAGATGAGGCTGTTTGGACTTCCCTGGCAGGCCAGTGGTTAAAACTCTGCACACCCAATGCAGGGGGGTGAGTGTTGCACCCCTGCTCAGGGAACAAAGATCCCACAGGCAAAAAAAAGTTTTTTAAAAATATAAAGAAATAAAAAAAGGAGAAAGGCAGTTACAGAGATGAGGCCATTTGTAATGCAGGGCTGGGGTGGCAGTCCATAAGCAAATGCCTGGGAGCACCTCCCTACCCCCCAGCTCTATTATTGTTTAGTTGCTGAGTCGTCTCTCCGACTCTTCTTGACCCCATGGACTATATAGCCTGCCAGGCTCCACTATCCATGGAATTTCCCAGGCAAAAGAATACTGGAGCAGGTTGCTATTTCCTTCTCCAGAGGATCTTCCGCACCCAGGGATCAAACCCGCATCTCCTACATTGGCAGGTGGATTCTTTACCACTGAGCCACTAGGGAAGGCCCACTGATATTGTTATTACTTGCAGAAAGGGTGCCCTTGCCCAGGCCAGCTCCTACCTGTAACTGGGTATAATCTGTAGGCTGGAATCCGGCTTTATCTGAAACTTCAGGGTCACCCCCTCAAAAAGAGGGTCCACTTTTTCGGCACCCCGCTGGGGGTTTGACTGCTTCCGGGGCCTTCTCTGTGGTTGGGCTGGAGAAGTAGGGGGAGCCCGTGGGGACCCCAGGTTGGGGCTCTGCTGGCTGACTAGGGTCAGCATGTTCTTGTCATCCTTGGCCTGAGGTAGAGGTCCCAGGGTCTCCAGGGCCTTCGGCTCCCAGTAGGGCCCCAGAGCCTGGGTGTCCCAGGGGGCCTGGGCCAGCTCTTCTGCTGTCTCTTGGAGGAAGCGCAGGGCGGTGACCGAGTCTTGGCGTGCAGGCCAGAAGGACCTGGGGACAATGGCCGGTGTGGTCAACCCCCTTCCGTGGGCGGCAACTACGAGGGTCCCAAAGACACGGAGCAAGAACTGCACAGTCTCTGACCCCCATATGACCCCCCCAATATCCCTGGGGATCAGGATCTCGTCCTTGCGAGTACCAGTAACTAACATTTTGACCCCTGAGTAACCCTAGGAACCAGAGATCATGACCCATTGACCACTGGGCCAGGTGGGGGGAAGGGCTGCTCGTGTACGCACCTGCCACTGGGTCTGAGGCATCCTGGGGTCCTTGGTGCCTGCCGGATCGGGGGTTCCGGGGGCGGCTCGGGGTTCAGGCAGGGCGGCGCTAGCAGCTCTCGCAGCATGGCGAAGTCCGGGGCTGGCTCGGCCTCCATTGCTTCCTAGCCCAGCCCCCCTTCCCAAATCTCGCCTGGCCCCGCCCACGCCGGGCCCACTTGATGAGCCCCACCTGCGTGGGGGGGCCCGCTTCTGGCCGAGGGTGCAAGGGGCTCCACCTGGGGGGGGCGGGGGGCGGAGCCAGTAGGATTGGGCGCCTCTAGCGGGTGATGTTGGGCACGGGCTTCCAAGGCTCCACCCTCAGGCCCGCCTGGGTCCCTCTCTCCCTTCCGACTCTGCTCAGACTATGTGATTACCCCTTGTGACCGAGGGCGGCCTGGGGCCCTCCAAATCCCTCCGCGACGGCGGGGCGGGGCCTTGCCATGCTGATCCTCTGGCTCGCGGAACCTCGCCTACAGACCTCTCTGCCTCAGTTTCCCGCTGGCCCATCACCGCCGTGGTAGGGGAAAGCTGGGGAGGTCTGGCAGATGCAGCTGTAGACCCCAGAGCCTGCACCCCACCCCCACCAACCCCAAGGACGCTCAAGATGCCAGATATCTGTTAAACAGTTTTATTATCGCTCCAATTAGATTCCACCCCTATCCACACCCCCATTCTCATGAGCTTGGTTGAGGCAGCCCCATTAGGGGCCGGGCCCCACCAGAGCTGGGACATGGGATCTCTCTGAAGCCAGGGTTTTGACTTTCTGGGTGCTTCCGCCATCTCTCTCCGATCTGTCCGCGCTCTGGACTGGGCTGGCATCTTGGCTATGTTCTTCTAGTCCTGGCCCTGGGGCCGTCAGTGTCTGGGACCGTCCAGTTGCCCATGTCAGTGGGGCTTGGGGACGTGGCCATCCACATAGAAGTTCCTGGTGATCTTGGGCAGGGTGAATTCGGCCCCTTCCAGCTCAGGCGTCAGCACGATCTGGCAGCCCAGCCGGGAGTTCTCTTGGAGGAGAGGGGCCATATCCAGCATGTCGTCCTCCCTGGAGTAAAGGGCGGCAGCAGTTGTTAATGGATCCAGGGGTAGGGGCCAGAAGGGAAGCTCTCCCGCCAGCAGCTGGAGGGGAGAGAAAACCCAGGGCTGCCCTCTGCTATGGCCTGGGTGGATCCCGGAATGCCAAGGCTCAGCAACCAAGCCTTGCAGCTCAGGGCTGGGAGGGGCCACCCTGCTCACCTCTCATCAGGAGGCGGCAGAAGGTCCAGGTGGTCCTCACTCACATACACGTGGCAGGTGGAGCACGCCAAGGACGCTTCGCAGGCCCCTGGGGGCGGCAAGTGAGGGACCGTTGGTGAGGGACCGTGCTTGGGCAAGCACCATTCAGAGAAGGGCTTAAAAAAAAATCCCTTTGTTTCTTATTTTTTGGGGGGTGGGGTGGGGAGCCACACCCTCAGGCTTGTGGGATCTTAGTTCCTGATCAGCGATCAAACCCAGGTCTATGGCAATGAAAACAACTGGACCACGAAGGAATCCGGTGAATCTGTTTCACCATGTGACTCTCATTTCTCCCTCCCAGGCCTGCAGGCCCACTCTGTGCATCCTCCACCCTGTCACTGACTTGGCTGACTGTTGCTGATCTGCACACAGGTTTTGCAAACGGACTTCAGGGTTTCCCCCAAACTCTCCAGAAGGCTGATGACCAGGCTGGGCACCTGGCACCATTAATGAGCATGGACTGGACTTCAGTGTAGCTGAGAGGAGACAGGCCAGACAGGTTCCCTGTAGCCTGTGAACGCTTGCTGTGACCCTGCCACTTTGCTGGGCTGCCCTGATGCTCCGAGGGACCAACTCACTCGGCATCTAGTGCTGCAGCAGGAGAAGGGGTCAGGAAATAAAGGGGTGAATGGTACAGAGTCGAGGGTTTCCTGCTTGCCCCGGACACGTTCCCAGGCTTCTGACTGAGCGCTGGGCTTCCAGATAATGTCCTCTTCCAAACGGTTTTCATAGCTAGAATAAAATCCAAACTCGTCACCTCAGCCCTTGAGATTCTCCCACCTCACTGCACTCAGCCCCTTCAGCCACCCCAGCCCCCTCGCTCAATTCCTCCATGCCAAGCTCAGCCCCTAGCACAGGACCTCTGCCCTTGGCATACTTGTGATCTGGAATGCTCTTCTCTCCAGTCTTTCCATAGCTAGGCCTTTTTGTCTTGGGGCACTACTCAGTTGTCCTCCAAGTTCCCATCTCCTATTTCTTGTCCTTCCCCCAACTCTTGTTATCCCTTTAAAAATTTCTGGACAGCATTTATCACAATCTGAAGTTACCACCATCATTTCTCGGTTTCCCTGTGCTGTGTCAACATGCCTCTTCTCTCTGCATTCAGCACTGAGCCTGGGAGGTTGTAGATGCCTCGAGAGATACTTGTTCTAAGTAAACAGGACAGAATTCTTTCTCTTCCAGACAGGTCGGACCATGAGGGTGGAGCTACAAGACAGCTTTCTGATCCAGCAGACCCTCCCCTGTGGGCTGCAGTGACTAAGTCGCCCACCTTCCCTGTCTGGAGAAGAAACAGTCTGGGCCTTGAAACTCAAGTCATCCCCAGGTGTCTTTCTCAGCCCTCTCTCCCAGCTCATTAACATCCTCACCACATGAGACAGAGATAACCTAGTACAATCATTCCAACTACTCGCTGCACACCAACCACGTGCCAGGTATTACACACCGTACACATGAAATCTGCTTAATCCTCACAGCAACCCGGTGAGATAGGAACTAAATTATCCTACTTTATAGACGAGGAGGCTGAAAGATGATAAGTAACTTGCTCAGGGTCACACAGTTGGCAACAGAAAAATCTGAACACAGGCCACGTGCCTTGAAAACCCATGTTCTAATCTTTGTCATGAACTGCCAGCCAATGGATTCCAGAACAGAACTTAAGGTAGGTCTGCCAGGACTGCCCCCAATTCTCCCCCCTCCCCCAACCGCTAATGATGAAATCAGCTCCTTATTATATACACTGGGGCTTCTCAGGTGGTGCAGTGGTAAAGAATCCGATTCCAGAACAGAACTTAAGGTAGGTCTGCCAGACTGCCCCCAATTCTCCCCCCTCCCCCAGCCACTGTCTAATGATGAAATCAGCTCCTTATTATATACACCGGGGCTTCTCAGGTGGTGCAGTGGTAAAGAATCCGCCTGCCAATGCAGGAGACGCAAGAGACGTGGGTTTGATCCCTGGGTCAGGAAAATCCTCTGGAGTAGGAAATGGCAACCCACTCCAGTATTCTTGCCTGCAAAGTTCCATGGATAGAGGAGTCCATGGGGTTGCAAAGAGTCCCAACACAACTGAGCATGTACTCATGCCATGTATACATACATACACCCAACACTATACACTTTTTAAAAGACCACTCTCCCAGTTGCTCATGATATAATTACATGTTTATGCATGGGATTATAGTCCCTATTAGGTTGAAACTGGTGTGAAATGACAAGGGCCTTATCTGCTTTTTTACATTGCTACCTGGCACACAGTATGTGTTCAATATTCACAGAAGAGTAGCACAGATTAGTGGCTAAGATAGGCTGGGTTTGAATCTAGTTTTGCCACTTACTTGACCTTGGACCAGGTCTGCTCAACCTGGGGCTCAGTTTCCTCACCTATAAAACAGGATAACATTCTCTCCTATTGCATAATGTTGTCATGAAATAGATTCAATCAGTCAAAATGTGGTAAGGGGCTTAAAGTAACGTCTGCTATTATTATCTTTCCTTTAACAAATACTGATTTAATACCTGTTACATCTAAATACCATGACAGGCAACAGATAAGTGTGAACAAGGCAAACACGGTTTCTGATCTCATTTTGGGGAGAAACGACAAAGAAGGAAACAAAACAATGAGAAGTGCTATGCAGACAATACAGCACACTGATATGAATAGAGTTATTGGGGCATGGGGACTGCAGTTGGGCTGAGAGGGATAAGACTGTCAGGAAGATGACATTTACATCAAGACCTGAAGGATGAGGAGCCAGAAGGTCTGGTGGGAAAGCACTTTCGATGGAACACCAAATGCGAAGGCCCTGAGGCAGGCATGAACTTGGCTATTTGAGGAACAGCAAGCAAGTCAGTGTGGCTAGAAGAGAGGGAGGAAAAAGGAAGAAAATACAAGCTCCTGGCGGGCAGGAGTTTTAGGACCCTCTACTAAATGCTCAATAAATAACTGCTGAATGAATAAAGATTAATAGAGCAGGGGATGAGATCCTGTTGAGGAGTCTGAAGTTAACCATGTTGGGTGGGAAGCCGTGCAAGATTAGGTAGTGGAGAATCCTATCTGACTTGTGTTTTTTTAAAACGAATGAATAAAGATATCTCCAATTCCCTATGCCCGGCTCCCACCTTCCAGATCCAACCCATGGCGCTGGGCCAGGTGGAGAACATTGTCCCCGACTCTGCCGCTCACCGGAATCCGTTGGCCTGACCGGTCTACGAACACCACGTTCACCCTGGGGGCAGATGAGAGTGCAGATGCCTCAACTGGATGATGGGAGCAGGGGCCAGGTGGAATATAGGGTTAGGAACTCATGTTTGGGGTTTGACGGGACATGGAAATAGGGTGATGCAGAAGAGGGGACACAGGGATGAGGCTGTACGGCAACGTGGGGACCGGAGGAACCCCGTGCTATTATTAACGGGGGACTTGGCTCCCACACTCACACGTCCCCGGGCCGCTCGGGGCCGCCGGCTTCTTCCTCCCCCGCCGGGCGCGAGCCTGGAAAACACGGTTGGGTGAGCTGCCGTGCTGGGCACAGCTGGAGTACGATGGGTTAACGACGCCCGCCCGAGGCTCCCCAGGTACCTGTCGCCCGGAATTTCCTGGCTATCGCTGGCGCCGCCGCCTCCCCGGACCCCCAAAAGCCTCCAGGACGGCTCCACCAGGCACCCCTGGCAGCCCGCAGCAGGAACCCAGCATTCACACCTCCCCAGGCCACGGAGGCGGCCATGACAGGCATCACGTGACCAGGGACTAAGCATGCGCCTTGGTGCGTTTAGAAGCCACGGCCCTGTAATTACCCGAATAGAAGCGCCTTTTTTTTTTGTTTTTGGCGTCGCTGCGCGGCATGGAGGCGCGTCCAGGGGAGGCTGCCAAACTGGGAGCGCAGTGCGCAGGCTCGGATGAGCCAAGACCTGCAGGGCTATCCCCGACATCCCACCCAGGCACATTGTCCCAAGAACCAGCCGGGTCTGCTTTCTTTAAAACCATTTACTTACAAACTTTAATTCAGCAAAGGTTTGTGAGAATGGGGAGGAGACAGCCCCCCGGAGTGGATGTGGACGCCGAGTCAGGGGAGGGGAGCTGGTGGCCCAGCTGGCCAGGGTCACAGCCCAGGGTCACCTCAGGCTAACAGGTCCTGCTGGTGGGAAGGGGCAGAGTTTATCTGCACCTTGTCTTATTTTCCAGCACTGGGCCACAGGGAGGCCAGCTCTGGGTGATCTGGCTTGGGGATGACAAGGCAGGGCTCATCTTCAACATGGGGGAGAGGACAGAGGCTCAGTGAGATGCACAATGCCCAACAGACAGTAGGACAGCAGGGGAACTGGGTTAAGCTGGCAGAGAAAGCCCACCCCGCACCTAGGCCTGGGCAGAGAGGGCTGGTGGGACTGGTTTGCCAAGACCAAAACTTTGGCCTTCTACTGTCCCCACGATCGGGGACCTTGGGTAGAGGGGCCCGATCCCCAGGCCAGAGCCATTTGGTCCTGAGTCAAGCTTCCGGAGCTCAGCATCTGAGAGGCTCTGGCCGGCGGGGTCTGGGGCCTGGCTTTTAAGGCATCAGAAGGCGAGGGGACTATGGTAGGAAGCAGGGGACCCGGAGCTGGGGTACAGGCCAGAGAGGGCAGGCCAGGGCAGGAGACAGCCATGCCTGCAACAAGTGTGGGAGAGAGAAAAAAGGGCTGAGCCATTTCAAACTGGAAAGTGTGGAATGGAGGCCCAGACATGCTGGGCCTTGAAGGAATCAGAGCTGGGGGGGCAGGGAGGGAACGTCCTGGATTGTTTAAAAATAATAAAAATTAGAAAAGGAAACCAAAGTCAATTGTCAAAGTTAGAAAAGGGGGGACAGTCTCTGATCCTCACGGGAGGTCAGGGAAACCTCCAAGGCACTCGAAAGGCCAAGATACAGGAGCGACGAGGCAGGAGGGGACTCCCAGAGAGACGGACACAGGCGGACACGGTGGCGGGGGGAGGGGAGAGACAGCAGGCTGGTGCCCCTCCCTCTTAAGGCTGCAGGGTTTCCACGCTGGGAGCAGGCCAGAGGTGCAGAGTGCTCCCAGATGCCCCCCGCACTCCTTGGGCTCCTGCTGGTTGGTCAGCAAAGTCTTTCAGAGATTTTTCTATTACCCAAAGGAAAAGAAAACTAACAACAAAACACCAGAAAACCCCAAAGCGATTTGGTGCAGGCCTTTGAGCATCTCCAGCACTGGCCCTTTAGAAAATCCTCTTGCGCTTCAGGTAGGAATCTGCGTAGTGGCCACCAAGGCCCTGGGAGTGCTGGCCCACATAGCTGCCTTCTGGGCTGGGCTCGGGTGAGGGCAGCAGGTGGGCGAAGCTGCGTTTCTGTCCACCCAGTGGGGTCTGGAGACAGAGGGGAAGGGCTGGTGGGTCAGGGGCCACCCAGGGGCCACCACTCCCCAGCCCTGATGGTCCCCACCCCCTGCCCATACCTTCAGCAAGTGGCTGTGGCCATTGGGCCCAGGGCCGAGGCCCAGGAGCCCTTCTCCGGAGCCCAGTGGGGAGGAGCCAACCACCTGGGAGAAATGGGAGATGTGGGATGGGAGAGGAAGCAGCCCCTGGAGCAGAGGCGAGAGTTTCATGTTCAAATCCTGCCGCTGCCAGTTACGAGCTCTGAGACTGGGGGCTGATTATGTCATCCTTCTGGGCCTCAGTTTCTTCATCCGTGGGTTGGGGCTACATCACCCACACCCTGGGCTGCTGGGGGAGGAAGTAAGAGGCCCAGAAGCCTGGGCAGTACTACATGCAAGACATAAGGCTTGAGGAGGACGGCCTGTTTTAGCTCAACCCTGAGCAAAACTGACCCCTGCCACCCACCCGGCCGTGACACTGAAGGCCCCCGGGGCTGCGTGTGTCCTGGTTGCCCTCAGGGCCTCGTCCTTGGCGGGGGCGGCGCCTCACCTTGTTAAGGTGGCTCTGCCTGAGGCCAGCCTGCAGGCCGCTGGTGAAGCAGGACGTGGGTGAGCCCGCATAGAGGTGGGAGAGGGGCCCACCGCCACCTCCGACACCCCGTTCGCCAAAGCCACTGGGTGGGGGGGACATCTGCAGAAAGGGGGCCGCCTGAGTCAGACAGGTCACTGCTGTGCCACCCCCTTTGGGAGGTCCCCCAAAGAAGTCTGCGCTCTGGCCCCTAGGAGAGTGTGTGACAATGCCAGCAGAGGGGCCAGCCCGCCCTTCCTCCGCCGGGGAACCCCGGGACCACTAGCACATGCATGAGCACAGGCTGGCCAGCTGCAGGATGAGGTCCAAGTGCAGCAGGGAAGTCACTGCAGCCGGGGCTGCATCCCCAGCCCACTGACTGCCAGATACATGAAGGAAGCCACTACGAACTCCCAAGACCCAGCTGAACTGCTTGGTGACTACAAAGAACTGCCCCCCCAACCCCCACACCCCACAGGACAGTGAGAATAATAAAATATTTCCTGTTCTAAGTCACAAAGTGCTGGGACTGCTTCTTATGCAGCATGAGCTAACTGATACACCCAGGAGGTGGGATGGACAGGGAGGCTCTTACTCTGTGTCGGCTGGGTCCGTGAGGCCCAAGGGTTGGCTCCCGTGGGTGGGAGAAGAGCCGCCGAGGTCCCACATCCTGAATGAGAGTGGGAGAAGCACGTTGAATGTGGGGGGCCAGGGGCTGTCTATAACCAGCCTCACCCAAATTCAGCTCCACAGCACAGCTGTCACTAGGGAAGTCTGGTGCCTGGGGCAAACTCGGCAAGCAGGGTGGGGCAGTGGCACAGAAGCGGTGCCTGGTCCCAGGGGGTGGCTGCACCTGGACCCCAGAGGGCTGTGAAGGTATGAGGCAGGAGCTTGGGGTCTTTAAGGCAAGCAGGGCACCCAGGTGCGAACTCCTGTGGTTTCAGTAATTTGTCACTGGCATTTATCTCGATTATTTTTTAAAAAATCCAGTGTGGGCCAAACACAACACATGTGGCCAGTCTGCAACATCTGGCCTAGAAGTCAGAACCATAGAAGGAGCAGTTCTCCAGGGACCGAGATGGGGCCTGCAGAGGGGAGCAGTGAGAAGGACAGACAGAGAGGAGGCTGAGGAGAAGCAGACATGTGGCCACAGGCCTCTTGGGAGAGAAAGACTGACAGGAAGCAGGGTTTGATGATGCGCAGAGACAGACAGACAAGAGACTTGAGCGCAGGGACCACGTCTGGCATGCTCCCTCCTGTCTCCCGTGCACTCAGCCCAGCCCAGCACAGTCAGTATTAGAAAGATGTCGGACTGAAGAATGACATGCTCTCGGGACACAGGGCCTTTGGAAGGGCTGCCCCCAGGGTGGCCACGTATACTTACTGAGGGGTATTCGAAGCCATAGCTGTCAGGCAGCCCTGGTTCGGGGGGTAGGCGGGCACTGGAGAGGGGGCTGAGCAGGCGGGACTTGAGCTGGAAGGCTTTGCTGCTGCCGCCACCTCCACCACCGCCTCCGGGGGCTGGGGGGTGAGGCAGGGGGCCCTCAGCTGGGCGGCGGCTTCTCCCAGCGCCTCCCCAGCCCCGGGCCTCCTTACCCGCCAGGTTGCTGGCTGGGAGCAGGCTGTGTAGGTTCAGGTAGGGATTCAGGGGGATCCGGAAGTCCTTGGGGGGCTCCCCGAGCAGAGAGACCTGTGGTGGGAGGGCTAGATTCATGAGGGCCTCTGGCACGGGGGAGCTTGCAGGGCGGGAGGCTGGGGTGATGGCTGGGCACCAAGTGGGGCCTTACCCCAGGGGGCGTTGGCAGAGGCCCACTGTCTTTCTGGAGGCCTCTGAGGCCCGCACCTCGGAGCCCCACGGGGGCGGGGGGTGGAGTAAGCTGGGGTGCTGGAGGACCCAGGCCCATGGGTTCCCGGTCACCTCCAGAGGGGCCGAGCAGTGGCGGCAGCAGGGGTGGTGGCTTCCCTCGCCGGGGTGGCAGCTCAGGGGGCAGGCCCCCTCCTACAGAAAGAAGAAGGGTGTCAGCAGCCCAACCACACAGGACCCCTTCTTCTGGGGCCTGGGAGCCTCTGCTTGAACCAGGGCCACTAAGTTTCGGACACTGAGCAGCATTCTCGAAGTCCATCAACTCCCAGGACGTCCGTGACTCCCCAAGGAGGCGGGCACCATGTGCTCAACTGACAGGTCGGGACTCAGACAGGTTAGGTCACTTGCCCAGAGCTGCACAGCTGGGAATGTACCACACCCAGGGAGGAGAGGGAAGGGGAAGTGGGATGAAGCCCAGAGAGATGGGGAGGAGGGAGTTGGCATTACCTGCAGACAGCTCCCCGAGGAGGGGGTTGGCTGGCTGGGCCCCAGGCTGGAGAGTGCCCAGAGGAGAGTCTCCCAAGATCCCAGGTTTCTAGGGACAGAGGATAATGAGCTGGAGATGAGACGGGGGGCCACAGGCCCAGCCCACAGCCAATCACAGGCAGACACAGGGCATCTCCCAATGTCTGTGACACCCTGGCCATTACCCACCCGCCAACAGTGACCAGGGGCCTCCTGCATGCCAGGGCCTGCCCGGGTGCTGGGGAGACCCCGGGAACATGGGATGGGCCATGCTCAGCGGGTCAAAGCCTGTCACCCAGTCAGTTACTGTCAGCAATTCACACAGTGATGTCCACCGGTTCACACCTAGTCCCCTTGCTGATTATCACAGACGCACAGCGTCTAACACACACAACCACCCTGATTGGAGATGCAGTGTGTGACAGCCACACGTAGATTCAGTCACTCTTATTCACACAACAGCCCACGCCCACAGCCTCACCTGTCAGTTACCCTCAGACACACCCGAGCCACTGACTCGGCCCCAGTGAATCAAACTGGACAGGGTGGCACGTGTTTCTGTGTATGTGTGCGCTGTCGCTTCAGTCCTGTCCGACTCTGTGACATTAAGGACTGTAGCCCGCCAGGCTCCTCTGTCCATGTGATTCTCCAGGCAAGAATACTGGAGTAGGTTGCTGTGCCCTCCTCCAGGGGCTCTTCCCTACCTTAAGTCTCGTGCATCGGCAGGCGGGTTCTTTACCACTAGCGCCGCCTGTGTGTGGTATGTCAGTTTTTCCGTGTGCGTGTTGAGGGGGTGGGGACGAGAGGCCCCTCTATTCCCCTGTGGGGCCTTGGCTTTCACTAAGTCACTTCCTGAGCACCTGCGAACCAGGCCCCCAGGGACACAGTCCGAGGGCCCACAGCTGATAGATGGTAAGCTACCCGTTGGCAGAAGCAGCAGTGCTGGAAATGGAATCACGAGGGGCTGCGGGATGTGTTTGAGGGAGCCTGTGGCCCATAGGCCTGAGGTTACCTTCTGACTCTGGGTCTGGAGGGCAAGCTGCAGCAGCGCCGTGGACAGGGCAGGCCCGTTGAGCAGCGGCACGGCCGGGGGCGCGCCTAGGAGGCCTAGCGGGAGACCCAGAAAATGAAGCGGTCCAAGGGTGGAACCCCCCACCCCCACC
This sequence comes from Bos grunniens, assembly GCF_055505025.1. NCBI lineage: Eukaryota > Metazoa > Chordata > Mammalia > Artiodactyla > Bovidae > Bos > Bos grunniens. The sequence goes on from NC_141171.1 coordinate 14,956,553, forward strand.
CCCCGAGGAAGCACAGCACCAGGCCCATTGAGAACATGAGGACAACTGACATACCCCAAGAAACAGCCTGGGTGATGAGTTCCCTCCTCACCCCCCAGGGATGGACAGTCCCTCCTCCATGACCCTGCCCCCTTGCAAAGGACTCAGGGCACCAGCTCCCTTGGGGAGCGTCATCCCAGACCCTCTTTGTGGGCTCATGTCACTTGGAGCTCAGACAGCAAGAGTCCAGGGAAGTGCCCAGTTCTGAGTGCTGGGCCTCCCTCGCCTTACCCTGCTTGCCACCCGCGCCACTGTGGAGCAGGGGGTTGAGCAGCAGCTGGAGGGAAGCAGAGGGCCCCAGGTTGTTGAGCAGCTGCAGGATGTTGGGCTCTGGCAGGAGCCCTTTGCCCCGATTGAGGGCCTGCAGAGAGGATCAGAGGGGCAGTTCAGAGCCTTGCCTGACTCCTTGGCTTCCCCATGCCCCTCCTCTGGGGCACCCGCCCCCCGCAGCACACACTCACCGTGGCCTGGGCAGCAATGAGAGCAGCCAGCATGCTGCGGCCAGGGGGCCCGGGGGCGCAGAAGGAGACGCGCAGATGGCTGCCTCCCAGGGCCAGGCCGTCTGCCCGCTGCTGGGCCTCCTCTGCCATCTCTGCCGTCTCGTACTCCAACACAGCGAAGCCCTTCAGCTGCCCGTCCTGGCCATATGCCAGCTGTGGAGGGGAGAGACAGTCGTGAGCACCAGGGTGGCAGTGACCACCATCAACTGAAGTGACAGCCATGACCAGATGAGGATTCTGATGACAGTAACCCCCAGAGACAGAATGGACTCTGGGCCCTGTGCCCAGTTCCTGTGTTAACTCATAGAACCTTCTCAACAGCCCTGGGAGGCTGTATCCTGCCCATTATTCAGAGGGGACAACTGAGGCTCAGAGAGGTCAGCATGCTCAAGGTCACACTGCTGGTGGGAAGGCAGAGCCAGGCTTCCCACTGGTCAGAGCCACCAGGCCTTGTGCCAGTGCCTCTTGGGGACGTTGCCTGGGTTTCCAGAGTACACACTGCAGGGCCTGGAGAGGACGGGCTGGTGGGAGAAGCAGGTAGCTCTGGAGTTCAGCCGGACCGCACACCTCAGGCCGAGGATGCTACAGGTGCAGCTGGGAAGGGCACACAGTCTGATGATGAGGCAGATGGTCACTGAGCTCGGGTTTAAGGCTGGTAGTGCTGGGCAGGAGGGTGGGGTCACACAGCCAGTGTGTGGCAGAAATAGAGATGTGATCACGAGTGAGCCAGAGGCCCCTTCACCTGCCTTAACAGCAGTCATTTGGTACTTCAGGCCCTCAGCCCTCAATCCTGGGGGAGGATGTGTTCCAGGCCTTTTTTTTTTTCAATTTTATTAGCTACACTGCACAGCATATGGGATCTTAGTCCTAACCAGGGATCAAACCCACACCCCTTGCACTGGAGGCACAGCATCTTAACCATTGGACCACCAAAGAAGTCCCTGTGTTCCAGGATTGAGGATGTTTTGGAGATGAGAAGAGGGAGCCAAACATACCCTATGTTATGTATCAGTCACCCCCAGGGGGTTCTGGGGCACCCTGGAAATCAAGCTTGAGAATAGCTGGGCAGCAAGATGCAAAGAGGAAGGCCACAGATGACCCCATGTCAGTTTGACTCAGACAACAAGACTCTTTGGTTTTCAGGGTGTTGTGGCTGCTAGACACTTGTCCAGGGCTGTCCCAGGGTGGGCAGATCCTGGCAGAGCGTCTGGCTGGGCCCCACACGCCCATGGGCCAGGGGCCACAGGTGCTGTTTCACTGCACCCCGGATACAGGTGGTCTCGGCACACACACTTTGCAGGTGAAGTAACTCCCTGCAATTCGGGAGGCTCCAGTTCAATCCCTGAATTGGGAAGATCCCCTGGAGATGATTATCCCCCAGTACCCTTGCCTGGAGAATTCCATGGACAGAGGAACCTAGCGGGCTACAGTCCATGGGGTCGCAGAGAGTCAGACGTGACCGAGCAACTAATGCCACTACATAGCACTCATAGTTTTTAAACAACTTTGCGACAAAATGAACCAATTAAGATATGTAGGCACGTGGGGAGGGAGGTGGGAGGGGGTTCAGGATGGGGAGCACGTGTGTACCCGTGGGAGATTCATGTTGATGTATGGCAAAATGAATACAATATTGTAATTAGCCTCCAATTAAGATAAATAAATTTATATTAAAAAAAATATGTAGGGACTTCCCTGGCAGTCAGGGCTCTGAACTTCCACTATAGGGGGCAAGGGTTTGATCCCTGGTCAGCAGTGAACTAGGATCTCAATAGTTCTGTGCAGCCAAAAATTTTTTTTAAAGAATAAATACAAATGACATGTATATTTGTTGTTGTTTAGTTGCTAAATTGTGTCTGACTCTTTTGCGACCCTATGGATTATAGCCCGTCAGGCTCCTCTGTCCATGGGATCTCCCGGACAAGAATACTAGAGTGAGTTGCCATTTCCTTCTCCAGGGGATCTTCTCCACCCAGGGATGGAACTTGCATCTCTTGCTTGGCATGCAGATTCTTTACCACTGAGCCACCTGGGAAGCCATATATATATATCCATATATACATATATATACACATACATAAATTGACCTGTTGATAAATGGCAGAGTGAACCAGACTAGGCTGCTATGGGCTTTCCTTCATGCTCTCCTCTTGATCATGTAGGAAATAAAATGCCCCCTGACATGGGCAGCAAATTCCCTTATGGGAGGTGGGGGTGCCCAGTTAAGAGCGTGGGCCCCTGGTCAGCTGCCTGATCTTGACTCCCAGTCCATCTCTTTCTGGCCAGTTTGGGGAGGTCACTGCAAGTGCCCATCCATGCCCCCTGGTTTCCTCATCTGTAAGATGAGACCATCAGCTGGATCCACTGGGTAGGGTGGCTGTGGGTGGGGGCCTAGTGCCCACTGGCCCAGGCAGGGAAAGTCTGGCCTTCAGCCCACTTGTAGTGAACACTTCACCTTTGCTGCTGGCCAGGCCCTGCACCAAGGCCTGGATGGGCTGCTTCTCACAATCACATCCATCTCATCCGATGAATATAGAAAGGGGTCAAAGGGCAATTGAAACCGTGTGGCTCCTAAATAGGGGGATGGAGGCTCAGGCTTTGACCTGGTTAACTCCCAAGCCCAGGCTCTGTTCAACAAGGATGCCCTGTGTGACTGGGCTCCTTGGAGGCGGTCACCTCCCGGCCAGGGATTCAGCAGATATATAAGCGGGGGAATGAGTGAGCAACCATTCACAATAACCCAGTCATAAAGCAGGACCAGATCCGTTCTGAGATGGGGACAGCCACACCCAGAGAGAGAACCTGTAATTGGTCATGGTCTTGCTGCCTTCAATCTCCAGTCAGTGGCTGCTGACTGTAAGTATATGTCACCTGTGTCCTGAGTCCCATCCAGGGCCTGGCACACAGTAGGCGTGCTGCAAAAGGAGCAGCAAGAAGTGGGGTTCCTACTAACACCAGTTCCCTGGCACCAACATCCACGGCAGCAGACCTGGGCTCTGACCCATATCCCAGCCTCCTCCAGGGTGGCCTGGGCTTCCTGGGCTGCCTCTGTCCACCCTGGCTGTCTGTCCTGGGATGTGTCCAGTGTGTGCTGAAGGAATGTCCACTCTGGGGACCTGGGAGCTCTCTGAGAGCTGGGCCTGGCCTATTCTCGCCCCACTGCACCTGTCACAGGGCTAGGCACCCTTACAGAAGGGCCTGACAAGTGAGACCAGAATGAACTAGGGATTGTTTTCCTAAACCACCACATGAGGGCTGAATCTCTACTTACAAGGGTAGGAAGGAAACCAAGACTCAGAGAGTGAGTGACCTGTCTGGGGCCACAGGGCAGGGCTGGGATCTGGCCATGTGTGACTTGCGGTGGGCTCTTCCAGTGGCCTCCTTGATGCTGGCCCTGGGGTCTGGAGGCATGAGCACAGGGGTGGATGTGAACGCAGGGTGAGCGGGTCTCAAAGCATTTTTTTTTTTTTTTTTTTTAACAAAAGTAGCCTTGTTTGCATTTTTCAGGGGGAGGTTAAGCAAGTCGCCAGAGGGTGCGCAGGGATCTGAACCCCAGCCATCTGGCTCCTAGCTGGGCTGTCACCCACTGTACCACATGGCCTTTCTAACAAGAACACCATTCAAAGTGGCCTCACTGAAAGGGAACCCAGAAGACTGGAGAGAGCAGGTGACTCACATGGCCCCTCCGAGGTGCTCTGGGCTTCACATCTGCTCCCCCAGGTCCCTGCACCGGGCACCGGGCTTACCTGGCAGAAGGTGGGGGTGTGGACGGCTGACAGCGCCCGGCGCAGGGCATCCACATCACTGAAGCCAGGCGGCAGGCGGTCAACACAGAGGCAGCGGGAGTGGAGCAGGGCAGGTGTCAGCTGCCCGGCATCTGTCCAGTGCACGTAGAGGGTGCGTGGGCCCAGAGGCTTGCCCAGCAGGTCTGACTTGGCACGGGCGGCCGAGTCTTTCTTCATGTACTCGGCGAAGCCGTAGCCCTTGGAGTGACCAGTGCGCTCACTGTAGACCAGGAAGCAGCGCTCCAGGCTACCGAAGGGCCGCACCAGCTCCTCGAATTGCTGCTGTGTGAGGCTGGGGGGCAGGTTGGCCACGCAGAGCAGGGCGTCCGTGGGCTGCAGCTGCACCGAGAGCTCCCGCTCCCGCAGGCGGCTCTGGTGGAAGGCGCTGATGGCGGCCTCCGCCTGCTCCCCATTCAGCAGCGTCACAAAGGCTGCGGCAGGTGGGAGCATGGGGTCAGTGGGGCCCCCCGAGGGCCTGCGCCTCTACCCCATGTCCGCCCACACCCACCTCCCTCTAAACCACACGTGACCTCAGGAATACTGAACCACCAGGACATCATGGGCACCAGCGGATTGGAAGAGTCACCAGCAGTAGGCAACAATAGCCAGTGTCGCCTGGCTCCTCCAGGCTTGCTCCTTACAACCCATAGTGATGCTCACCCACTGGGGGCCTGGCCCCATCCTAAGAACTACTGTGTTGGCCAAAAAGTTTGTTTGGGTTTTTCCATAAGATATGCCATGTGGGATAGTAGTGGTTACCCATGTGGTCCCTGGAGCCTGGGTTTCAACGCCAGCCCCTGAGTGGCTCTGAAGTCTGTTTCCTCCTTTGTCAAATGGGAATAACTTCCTCCTCACAACCACTATCTTTCTAGCAAGGAAATGGGCACAGGGCAGTGCCCTGCTCAAGTGGAGAAGCCTGGACTTGAACCCCGGCAGGCTGCCTCCCAGGCACCCAGTTTTTCAGATGTTTTAATGCTTTTGGCTTCATAGCCAACTCTAACAGGCCATGTCCAATTTGCGGGTGAGAAAACCAAAGCTCGGGAGGGTAAGTCACTTGCCTGTGGCCAAACAGTGAGGACAGACCAGGACAAGAACCCAGGACTCTTAGCCTCCGAGGTCCAAGATCTTACCCACAACCCTAGTCCACCAGGTAGGCCTCGAGGGGTCACCTATGCTCAGCTCCTCCTCGCCCATGTTACAGACTGCAGGCAACGGCCCTGGCAGGTTTAACACCTGGCACGATGCCTGGTGGATACAGACATCCTCCATGCAGGGGGCCAAGACCAGTCCCTGTTCCCATAGAAATGACGACCGCGTGGAGGCAGGCGAGTGGGTCAGCAGCGACAGCCTAGGGTGGTCAGTGCTATGATGAGGTACGGGGTGTGCTTGGGCACTCGGAGGAGCCGCCCTGAATGGAAGAGACGTTAAAAACAGAGGGAACAGCCTGGAACCTTACACACCTGAAGAGATGGTAAGGCTGAGGTACCTCTTTGCAAGGTAATATCAGGAGGAGCTCAGACAGGTTGTGAGGAGACAGAAGCATGATCAGTGTTAGGACCAGGTTTGATCAGATTTGTAATCAGATCAGAGCTGGCTGCCTAGGGGAAGGCAGGCAGGTGAGTGAAATCGTGGAAGCAGAGAGGCCAGAGGGAGGCCGTCATTTCGGGAGGCATGTCTCCTAGACCCAGGGCAGGACAGACTATTGCTCCAATCTGTCCCTCATCTTGGGTGTCCATCGTGGGGCATCCTTGCTGTTTCTCTTCCAGGCCACCCAGAAGATACCTGGGTACTGGGGACCCCATCCCAAACATTCCCTCTGCTGGCCAGTCCACCAGGCCTGTCTGACCTTCTTCAAGTCCTCCAGAATAACTGGTGCCCTTCCAATCCCTTGGCTCCCATCTGGTTCACGGCCCCCCTCTCTCTGCTGAATGTTGGGCCTGAAGTTCAGGAGACACTGGGCCAGGACTCTCAAGCTTCAGGGACTGTCATCACCTGCCACTAGGCCACCCCACCCCACCCCAGGGTCCCACAAACCTGTCCCTTTGTACTTGTCCACAAAGCAGTACTTGAGCTCATAGTCGCTGAGCAGGTCGTGCACCTCCTGTGGAGACAAGCCAAAGCACAGAGAATCATGGAGAAATGAAGAGAGCAACCCAGTGGCACGTTCACGAGGACCAGCTATGAAGGCAGGTCAATCACCAGCCCCATTTTACATGTGAGAAAATGGAGTTTCAGAGCAGTTGCTTGCCCAAGGCCATTGCAGCCATACCTGGCAGGGCTGGGAGGCAGAGCTCAGCTATAGAACCCATGCTTTTAACCAACACAACACACTCTTATTAGACAGTCAGGTCGGTCTGAGTTCAAGACCCAGTTCTGCCCACAGGGAAGTTGTTTAACCCACCTGAACCTCAGTCTGCAAAACTGACTCAACAACCCTGCAAATCGGGTATTAACAAGTCCATTTTGTAGATGAGGAAACAGGCTCAGAGAGGTGAAGGAAATTGTCAAAGGTCAAGCAGCTGGTCATGGCACAGCAGTGGGAATGCCACCCCTGGGTACCTGACTGGGGACCCTGTGTACTTAATAAGCCCACATTGTGTGGCTTCACGTGCCTCCCCATTCCCTCCTACTGACAGCTTCCTGCAAGCCAGCTGCGGAGGCGAGGCTCTGGGGCCTTTTATTGCCAGACACACTGTGCACCCTGCAGGAGATAAGAAACGCTTCCGGCTGGGAGATGGTGGGCAGTAGGAGGTTGACTGACTGTAGAAACACCTGTCTCAGATCTGTCCCCAAATCACACCCCTCCCAACACTCCTAGGGTCTCACCACCCATGGGCAGAGAGAGCCAGTGGCAGGTGTGCTGGAGGGGCCAGGGGAGCAGGGATTCTCCACAGCAGGGACAAAGAACCCATTCCATTGCTGAAGGGTAGGGCAGACTAGGTTCAATCTTCCCGGGTCCAAAGAGCACTGGGAAGTCCTGCCCCATTTGGCGCCAAGAGAAGGGCACCCATGGATTACAAGGATCAGCCAAGGAGGGCTACATGGAACAATGCCCCCTCCTTCTCTGCAGGCCTGTGGCATGGGGACAGGAGATGACTCCATTTTTCCAAATTAATCCTGAGGCTTTTGAGGAAAAAAGACCCCTGGGGCTGCCTTAACTTCCGATCTACCCCTAAAAGAAATTCAAAAACGCTTGCTATAGAAAGGCACATTCTAGTCAACCATGAAGCTTATGGATATGAGATCCCACCACTCCATGCTAGAGCAGGAAGCAACTGGCGTCCCTGATTCCACTGTCCCAATCTGGCTGTCCATTCACTATCCCCCCAACATGGCCAAAGCTGCCCGCCCCTTTCCATTCCCCGCCCCCTTCAACCACTTGGCTCCTTCCAAGCCTCTGGTCGCCCCTAGCAACGTCCTCCCTCAGTCCAAAGTTGGTTTCTCCCTCCATCTCCGACCCCCTACGTCCCGCTCTTGGTCTCTCCCGATCCCGCGTGGACTCACCGCCGACGACCCCCCCCCCGGGCACGCCACCGTTGGTGTCGCCCGGTTCCCCCCGCGCACGCGCACGGTGGTATTTCCCGCCACGCTCCCACACGGCCCCCCCCCCCATACCTGGTTGGTCACGTCCCCCGGGAGGCCCCGGATCAGTATCTTGCGGCGGTTACGGAACTGGCGCTCGGTGTGTTCCAGGCGTTTCCGGATCTCCTCTGGATCTAGTGGCGGCAGTTCTTCTTCAGGCACCCGGCGCTCCGCGGCATCACCAGCCTCAACCTCGGCCCCAGCCTCTGGGCTCAGCGGCGGCCGGTGAGTAACGGACACGTCGGCCGCCATCTTGGGAAACCCGGCGCCTTCTGGGACCAGCGAGCCGGGGCGGAGCGGCATAGAGCGGCAACGAGGACGCGACCGCCGATTGGCCAAGAGGAGCCCCGCCTCCCCTCGACTCCTTCAGTCCATTGGGTAAGCCTCGGCCCACCCCTCGGTGTTCAAGCCCTGTCTGGGCACTACAGGTTCCGCCCTTTTCCGCTATCGCGATGTCACTCAATAGACTCGCGAAGCTGCGAGATGGAATCAAGCCACTGTGTAAGGATTTTAAAGCCTTTATTCGGAATTTGAAGATAGATACAGCCAAGCCCCCGTCGTCTTTGCTCAGTATCACTGAGCTCAGGATAACTCCTCTGCCACAGTCACGGGCTGTGTAGACGTGAGGCGCCACCGGGTGCTCCTTGGCGTCAGGTGGTAAATGTCATGTTGCCTCTGCACCCAAAAGACGTACACTGAGGCTGCAGCGAGAGTCACCAAGCCCAAGATCGCTAACACTCCCAGGACGATGTTGATAGTGACCGGGTTCCGACCTGTGCGGAAAAGCGAAGAATAAATACGCTCGTCTCAGCCCCTCCTAAACTTGCCCATCTAGGATAAATAACGCCTTGCCGAGGCTCACCTTGAACGTCCATCATCACTAACATTTTGTCCGTGCCCCGTGAACTGGCCGCCTGGCAGCTGTAGGTACCACTGTAGTTTAACAAGACGAGGAATGGAATCCCGACGGGCACCTTAAACTTGGAGCCTTCCCGCAGACACTGTAGCTGGGGGTTCGGGTTGCCCCGGGCCTGGCACTGCAGGATATGCATAGTCTTTTCTTTCCACATCAAGCGTTGGGGACATTTAGCTCTGTCAATCGTGGGGCCGTCTGTGGGACCGCCAAATGATCAGACACACCCAACACACCCGAGGCACAATGGGGCAAGGGAGAGACAAGTCTCAAATCAAGGAAGCAAGGGATTAAAGGTCAGCGTGACCTACTCACACAGGACACGCAACTGGATGCTCCTATTACGGTGCAATGTCACCCCATGCACCTTGAGGGTGGCATTGCAGAAGAAGGTGCGCCTGTCGTCCATCTCGGTGGCCTTTAGCTGAAGCTGGGCAGGCTGTCCTGGTACCGCGGCTGGAACTCCGTCCAGCATGACCTGGACTTGGGGTCCGGCCGCGCAAGTGACAGTCACTGGGGTCCCCTCGGTGGCGTTAGACTCACTCAGGTTCAGGTTGGGCCCCTGGAATCCTAAAGGCGGGGCATTTCCCAGGAGTTTGCTGACCACACACCTCCCTTGGGTGAAGCCCTGCCCCCACCTGCGTCCTTCCCCTCGGGGTATCCAGGCTACCCCTTCGTCTACTCTGCAGCCCTCACCCGACCCAGTTTCGGGCACTCAGGCTCCTCTCGGGTTACTTAGGCCCCTCCTGTCTCAGGTTTAGTCTTTGCCTGTGTGCCACGCCCCCTTGGGCTGAAGGCCGTCACGTTCTCTTGGGTCAGCCCCGCCCCTCGTTTCCTGAGCTATTTTGTCTCCGCCCCCTATTACTACTACTTTTACTATGGGACTTCCCTGATAGCTCAGTTGGTAAAGAATCCGCCTGCAATGCAGGAGACCCCGGTTCGATTCCTGGGTCGGGAAGATCCGCTGGCGAAGGGATAGGCTACCCACTCCAGTATTCTGGCCTGGAGAATTCCATGGACTATACAGTCCATGTCACAAAGAGTCGGACACTTTCACTTTTCCTCTTACTACACGTAGTCACGTTCCCGGGTCAGCCCCACCCCTCGCCTCCTGAGCAGTTTTGGCTCCGCTCCCTCTTACTATAGGCAACCAAGCTCTCCCGGGTCTCTCGGTTCTCGACCCCCAAGGTTACGTTGCAGACAATCTCTTGGGTGCCCTCCTGTTCGGTTTTCGCTGTGGCTGTGGCCGTGAGCGTGTCCGCGTGGCTCACTACTGTGGCATTCAGCATCTGGTTCCCCAGCGCCAGTTGAATACGGGCCTCCGACGCTGGGAACAGCCCATCCAGGCTGCAGTTAACAGGCCAGGAGGTTTCCATCTCCCAGAACCGAGGGAAAACGAGGCGCGGGGCGGTCTTGGGCATGGCTTGAAAGAAGGATAGAAGTGAGCAGGTGGAGGTCTCACAGCTGTGGAGATCCTTTTCCCCATGACATTCATCCCCCTAAACCAGGGTCCTTCTTTCCCAGGATACCTTGCAGCCTGCATCACTCCCTTTCCAGAACACACACAGCCTTCTTCAGAAGTTCCAAGGCTGTGAGCCTCCCATCTGAGGCTACCCTGCCCAATGGCCAAGGGCATGTGTTCCTTAAAGCCCTGAGGGCCAGGCCACCCCATTCTCAGGAATTCCCGTGGCCAGGGAACACTTAACTCTGGCTCCACTCATCACCCACCGTCTGCAGTTCTTTCCCTCACCATAGGTCTGGAGCTTCCTGGGGGCCGAGGTGTTCTGGAAGAGTTCCAGTCCTTGGGACCGCAGGTCCAGTTCAGAGCGGCAGGAGAAATTGGTGCCATGGTCCTCTCTTCTCGGCTGCACCATGAACGTGACCTTGGCGGGCTCCTCCTTTCCCACGGGCTGCCGGCCCAGCTCCTCCTCCCGGCGGAGAAGCACCACGGTGAGGTGGTCCCGGGGGGCCCCGCCAAACACCAGACAGCTCAGGTTGAGTTGTTCACCTAATGGCTGCCAGAGGGGCAGGGGTGCCAGCTCCACACGCTTTGGGAACCCTGAATGGAGGCGTGTGAAGGGGAGAGTAGAACTTACCAGCCAGCCCGGCAAAGACCACCGTGGAGAGGAGCCCAGGGTGGCCCAGTGCAGGACTGTGAACTTCAAGTTAATAAACCTGCTGGACTTACAAGTGTGCTAGTATATGTGTTTGCCATTATCATTAACAGCATGATTATTATTTCCTGTTTTGTTGGACTCCTTGGCAGGCATTGAAATGAATCAGTTTTTCTGTTCACAGTTAAGGGGGCGGGGGGGGGAGCAAGGAAGAGGACTAAAGTTTATGGCCATTTATGATGTTAATAGTAATCATAACACTTCCTGTTTATCTTGAGTTTTCCTTCCTCTTTCCAAATGTCATCTACCTTCATTCACACACCAACCAAGTGAAATCTCCTCTATTGTTCCCTTTTATGGACAGAGAAACAGGCCCAGCGAGGTGAGGTAGTCTGCCCAAGGATGTGCAGCCAGGAAGGGGCAGAGCCAGGCTTAGATAGTGGGTTTCCCAAACTCCAGATCTGTGTGCCCACCTACCTCCATGACATTAGATCTAGGAAGTCCCCTGACCCCTCCTTCAGCCTCTGGCCTGGACTCTGATCTTGGCCTTTCCCAGAGCTTGGTCCAGTCCTCCCCAGTCTGTCCCAAGTGCTCAAGGCCTAGGGCAGCCTCTTGAGGGTGCTCTGTACAGTCCTGGGGGTACTCAACAGATCCAGGCTGGGTCCAATCCCAGCTGCAGCTGCAGTGGCTCTCAAAGGCACACATTCCAAACCCTGGTCCTCCCCTGGGGGAGCAGCTCTCAAGCCTGGCTCTGAAGCTGTCACAGGCCTGTAGACTGGCTTCCATGGAAAATTTTTAACATCTAAACATTTACAGGGCTTCTCTGGTGGCTCAGTGGTAAAGAACCTGCCTGCCAATGCAAGAGATTCAGGTTTGACTCCTTGTCCAGAAAAGTCCCCTGGAGAAGGAAATGGCAACCCACTCCAGTATTCTTGCCTGGAGAATCCCCATGGAGAGAGGAGCCTGGTGGGCTACAGTCCACAGGGTCGCAAGGAGTCAGCCACGACTTAGCAACTGAACAACAACAAATGTACACTTTTAGAGTATTTAACAAGGAGGCCTCCATCTTAACCTCCACTCAAGGGCTAGTTGTATGGTAGCCAATGCTGATTATGCCTGAGGTCTCTATGGTAGATGAGGGAGCCCGCATGTGGAGTATTCGCCAATTTCTGTGGTGTAAATACTCCCACTCTGGGCTGATTTAAAGCCACTCAGTGTGACACAGAGTTGGGAAGAGATGAGCCCAGTGGGCTCTTGTGAGCCAGGACAAATAGGCTCCTGCACAGCACTGGACAGAGGCATCTCACAGTCACACAGACGGGGATACCCAGATACACACGTAGGCAAACGTGCGGAAATACACACAAAGACACATATAGACACATACTGGCCCAGACATCCACACATGCTCAGAAACAGACATACTCACATAGATATACACGTGGGCACAGGTACTGACACATACACATGTGCAGGCACACACAGATACAAATCCAGGGGCTTCCTCGGTGGCTCCGTGGTAAAGAATCCACCTGCCAATACAGGAGACATGGGTTCGATCCCTGATCCGGGAAGATCGCACATGCCAAGGAGCAGCTAAGCCTGTGCACCACAACTACTGAGTCTGTGTTCCAGAGCCTGAGAGCTGCAACTACTGAAGCCCGTGCATCCTAGAGCCCGGGTTCTGCAACAAGAGAAGCCATGAGAAGCCCGAGCACCGCAACAAGAGAGCAGGCCCGCTCGCCACAATGAGAGAAAAGCTTCTGAAGCAATGCACACCCAGCCCAGCCAAAAACAAATAAATAAAACTTTCAAAGTTATTTTTAAAAGATACAAGTCCAGAGACACACGCAGGCACACACAGCATACAAACACATTTGTAGACATACAAGTACACTCACACAAAGATAAGGACACTCAGATCCACATGCTCACAGACATATAGGTACACAACCATGAATACAGACACTAGTGCACGCACAGGAAGAGCATACACACAGCTCCAGATGTACACTACCCTTTTCTGAGGCCTCACAAAACCGTCGGCACCCTGAGTGATGTACTCAGCTATTTCCTAGTCTATTGGGTTGTTTTGTTTGTTTGTTTTTGGCTGCACCACGTGGCTTGTGGGATCTTAGTTCCCCATCCAGGGACTGAACCTTGGACCTTTAGCAGTGAAAGCGCTGAGTCCTAACCACTGGACAGCTGGGGAATTCCCTGTCTTCTTTTAAATTCAGAGAACCTGGAAGGATTCATAAGAAACTGGTAACAGAGATATCAGGTCTGGAGAGGAAGACTTCAGCTGTGAAGAGCAGGGATTTGAGACCTGGACTCCAGGCATCTCTGCTCATGGACCCTGGCAAGTGACTTTACCCCCGCTGAGCCTCAGTTTCCTCATCTGTGAAATGAGGCTCATGAGTGTACCTCCCCAGCCCGGGCTTGCATAAGTGCTTTTGGGTGAGCGCCTATGCGTCTGCACTAAAAACAACAGCCACTCACAGCCGACACTAGGTGAATGGAGACTTGACACTGACTCCCCCTTTTTTTTTAAATACTTTTCAATTTGGGAACCACATGAATTTATTACCTGTCATAAAAATAAAAGCAACAGGAGACTTCCCTGGTGGTCCAGTGGCTAAGACTCCACTCTCCCAATGCACAGGGGTTCAATCCCTGGTCAGGGAACTAGATCCTACCTCCTGCCTGCCACAACTAAGACTCAGGGCAGCCAAATAAATAAGTAAATACAAAAAAAAGAAAAAAAGAAAAAGTAGGGACTTCCTTGGTAGTCCAGTGATTAAGAATCTGCCTTGCAATTCAGGGGACACGAGGTCAATCCCTGGTTGGGGAACTAAAATTCCCCATGCCACAGAGCAACAAAGCCCCAGAGCCACATGTTCTGTGAGCCCACATGTCACAACTACTGAAGCCCATGTGCCACAACTAGAGTCTATGCACCACGAAGAAAGATCCCGTGGGCTGCAACTAAGACCTAACGCAGCCAAACTAAATAAATAAATAACTATATTAAAAGAAATTTTAAAAATTGAGTAAAAGACATGTCCTTTTTTTTTTGGCCATACTGAGAGCGTTCCACAGTTTTAGTTCCTTGACTAGAGATTGAACCCAGCCCCTTGGCAGTGAAATCCTGGAGTCCTAACCACTGGACCACCAAGGAATTCCTGAAATATCATTTTTAAAATGCTTATTGGGCTTCCCAGGTGGCACTAGTGGTAAAGAACCCACCTGCCAATGCAAGAGACTCAAGAAATGCAGGTTGGATCCCTGGGTCAGGAAGATTCCCCTGGAGGAGAGCACGGCAACCCACTCCAGTACTCTTGTCTGGAGAATCCCATGGACAGAGGAGCCTGGTGGGCTACAGTCCATGGGATCACAAAGAGTCCGACAACTCTGAGGCAACTTAGCACGCATGCACACACACAAAATGCTTATTGAGAACCAGATAAGTTGATTTCACAGCTGCTGCTTTGGCATGCGGTTGAGATGTACCCCGCTATCTCTGACTCTCTCTCTCTCTCTCTCTCTCTCACACACACACCCAGGTCTGAGCTCTGACTGAGTGTCCAGGTCCATTTGTGCAAATTCAGGGCCCCAGCCCCACCTTGCTCCCTGCACCACTGGTCATCTACCCCCACCACTGCCCAAGGCCATCCCACCTCCAGCCACGGCTACTCACCAAACACTGTGATGTTAGAGAAACCCACCACCTGGGACTTATTGCAGATGCCAGAGCAGAGAATTTCCATGTCGCCAGTCACGTTGGTGAGACGGAAGGCTGCCCAGCCCAGGCCCCTGCTGTGGGGCTCCTTGGAGAGGGCTGTCTCCAGGGAGACTAATCCAGGCCCGGGGCAATCTAAGCTGCAGTTTACCACGAGGGGCTCTCCAAAAGGCACCACTGGGTCCTTCGGCTCCACTCGTACCTGGTAGGTCTGTCCCTGGGCACCTGCATGAACAGAGTCTCTGCTGGGGGCTCCAGTGCCCCCCAGCCCACCCAGCTGCAGGTTCCATCCTTCAACAACCCCCCTAGCCAAGATATGAAGGTCTCTGCCTTCGGTGGTGTTTCAGTTTAGTGGGAAAGACAGATGATGGATCACGAACCAAGGAAAGTTGAGAAGGAGGCCAGGAGGAAGTGAGTCAGGAAAGGCTTCCTGGAAGGAACCGCTACAGTCAGTTTTAAAGGGTCAAGGAGGATTTAGCCAAGTGAAAGGCAAGAGTGATCCTGGCAGACTGAAGAACATAGGCAGAGATCAAGAGTCCGGATGGAGCAGGGAGCAAATATGTGCAGGCATGAGTGTTTGGGTGGGTAAGTGTCTGTGCTGTGAAGGGGGCAGGGAACAAGTGAAAGGCAGGGACCTGGCCTCAGGGAGCCCTGAAGGCTGAGTTAAGGAGCCACCACTTTCCCCCAAGGATACTGGGAAGCCCCCTGACAGATCTGAGTCAAAGAAGTGTTGCCGCAGCCCTGGGCAGCAGGGTGTGAGGTGCACTGTTCTCCTTCCCCTCCCCAGCAACCCCCCATCTCCAGCCCTCCCCAGCTCACTGGGCCTCACCTGTGGGCAACAGACAGCAGGCAAGAAGCAGAAAGATGAGCGAAGTCCAGTAGACCCTGGGTGGTGGCCCTGAGGGCATCATGGTGACCAGCCTGGAGGAGGAAGTTCCCTTAATGAAGCGCTGGGCACCGTCGAACAGGCAGGACCTCCAGGGGAAGGAAGAACTGTGACTGCAGCTAAGAATGCAGAAGCCCAGGGGCCACACCTTGCCCCGGATGAGGGAGGGGCAGGGGAATATTTTGTGCCACCCACTGGGAGTCCACAGTGAGGGGCTCAGGGAAATGGAGAGTGCTGGCGAGTCTCCGAGGAGTCTCAGAGAGAGCTCAGTTACACTCCTTGTCCCCAGATCAACCCACAGGAAGCGCTAGTGCAATTGGCTTCCTTTTTTCTCAGTACTGGAAAGCCTGGAGGGGGGCAGCGGTGAAGGTGGTAAGACATCTCCTTCCTGTTGAACTTAGGTGAAGAAGGCTGTTTTGTTCCCAGAGAGGAAGTTAATTGGGATATCTGAACACCGGCCTTGAAGGAAAAGGGGTGGGATTTCGAGGTGACGTTTCAAGGAGGGAACAATGGGCAGACTTCTGGGCAGGGCTTCAGAGAGTTAGCATGAGATCTCAACGTTCCTGGAAGGCAAATAAAAGATTTGGGGGGTGACAATGAAGGATCCCCTATGATGAGTAAAACTGTAACAATGAACAGAGCCCACATTTACTGGGGACTTGTGCCAAGCTCTATGCTGGCTGCCAGGGTGACTTCTATAGGGCTCCTTATCTTTCCAATCGTCATTAACAGATGTGAGGATTGGACCATAAAGGAGGCTGAGTGCAGAAGAATTGATGCTTTCAAATTGTGGTGTTGGAGAAGACTCTTGAGAGTCTCATGGACTGCAAAGAGATCAAACCAGTCAATCTAAAAGAAATCAACCCTGAATATTCATTGGAAGGAATGATGCTGAAGCACCAATACTTTGGCCACCTAAGGTCTTTTCCAAGGTCATTGGAAAAGACATTGATGCTGGGCAAGATTGAAGGCAGGAGAAGGGGGCGGCAGAGGGTGAGGTGGTTAGATAGCATCACCAACTTAATGAACATGAATTTGAGCAAACTCTGGGAGACAGGGAAGGACAGAGGAGCCTGGCATGCTGCAGTCCAAGCAGTCACAGAGTCAGACACGACTGAGCGACTGAACAACAACAAGTCTTTGAAGATCTCCGGGTGCTCTCCCATTGCCTGTGTGCAGTGCTGAGGTGGAGCGTTTGAGGGACAGCTAAATCTTGAGCCATCGTCTGCCAAGGGTGATACTTTTAACTGAGTTCTTACCCTGTCTTCATCCCTCTTGCCCTTTTCCTCCAGGTAGCTGGTCTCCTCATCCCAAGAGAAGGGACACGTGTGTGTGTGTGTGTGTGTGTGTGAGTGAGAAAGAGAGAGAGGTGGGCACTCCTACTCCATCAGTTCCATCTCTCAGGCCTCTGACCTGCCTGATCTGAGCTCCAGAGAGGGACCTTCTTGAGGACCTTGATAGCACTCAGGGTTCATCCACTTGCCCCATCCTTGAGGCCACGCCCCCTTCTCACCTGGCGTTCCTGCCCCAGTTAAATCTCTCCTCGTTTGCCCTGCCTCTGCAAAAGTCCACTTCCCACATGGTGCCAAGAGAGAAACTAAAACCCAAATCAAAAGTATTTGCAAATCATATATCTGATAAAGGATTAACATCTAGATTGTAAGGAATTCCTACAACTCAACCATGACAAACTCAATTCAAAAATGGGCAAAGGGGACTTCCCTGGTGGTCTAGTAGTTGAGACTCCATGCTCCCAATGCAGGGGTCCAGGTTCTATCGCTGGTCAGGGAACTAGATCCCACGTGCTCCAATGAAAAGACCATGCATGTCACAGCTAAAATCCGGTGCAGCCAAATAAATAAATATTTTTTAAAAAATAAAAAATGGGCAAAGGACTCAAGTAAATCTCCAAAGAAGCTAATACAAATGACCGATCAGATCAGACCAGATCAGTCACTCAGTCGTGTCCGACTCTTTTCGACCCCATGAATTGCAGCATGCCAGGCCTCCCTGTCCATCACCAACTCTCGGAGTTCACTCAGACTCACGTCCATCGAGTCAGTGATGCCATCCAGCCATCTCATCCTCTGTCGTCCCCTTCTCCTCCTGCCCCCAATCCCTCCCAGCATCAGAGTCTTTTCCAATGAGTCAACTCTTCGCATGAAGTGGCCAAAGTACTGGAGTTTCAGCTTTAGCATCATTCCTTCCAAAGAAATCCCAGGGCTGATCTCCTTCAGAATGGACTGGTTGGATCTCCTTGCAGTCCAAGGGACTCTCGAGAGTTTTCTCCAACACCACAGTTCAAAAGCATCAATTCTTTGGTGCTCAGCCTTCTTCACAGTCCAACTTTCACATCCATACATGACCACAGGAAAAACCATAGCCTTGACTAGACGGACCTTTGTTGTCAAAGTAATGTCTCTGCTTTTGAATATGCTATCTAGGTTGGTCATAACTTTCCTTCCAAGGAGTAAGCGTCTTTCAATTTCATGGCTGCAGTCACCATCTGCAGTGATTTTGGAGCCCAGAAAAATAAAGTCTGACACTGTTTCCCCATCTATTTGCCATGAAGTGATGGGACCAGATGCCATGATCTTTGTTTTCTGAATGTTGAGCTGTAAGCCAACTTTTTCACTCTCCACTTTCATCAAGAGGCTTTTTAGTTCCTCTTCACTTTCTGCCATAAGGGTGGTGTCATCTGCATATCTGAGCTTATTGATATTTCTCCCGGCAATCTTGATTCCAGCTTGCGTTTCTTCTAGTCCAGCATTTCTCATGATGTACAAATGGCCAATAGACACGCAAAAAGATGCTCGACATCACGAGCCACTAGGGAAATGCAAATCAACACCACAGTGAGATAGCACTTCCGCTTATTGCTATGGTGACTCTCAAAAACACAAAACAAAACAGGAAGTAGCAACTGTTGGTGAGATGTGGAGAAACGGAGCCATTGTATTCTGTTGGCAGGAATATAAAATGGTGCGACCACTTGTAGGAAAGAGTTTGGTGGTTTCTCAAAAAGTTAAGCATAGAACTGAATGATTTTGCACTTCCACTCCTAGATATATAGACCTTCAAAGAATTGAAAGGGCTTCTCTTATAGCTCAGTCAGTAAAGAATCTGCCTGCAATGCAGGATACTCGGGGTCGATTCTTGGGTCAGGAAGATCCCCCTGGAGAAGGTAATGGCAACCCACTCCAGTAATCTTGCCTGGAGAATCCCATGAACAGAGGAGCCTAGAGATCTACAGTCCATGTTGTCGAAAGAGTTGGACACTACTTAGTGACTAAACCACCTCCAACAATGAATTGAAAATGAGGATTCTAACAGATACTTGCCCACCAATGTTCATAGCAGCATGATTCAGACTAACCAAAATGTGGAAGCTACCCAAATTCTGCCCATCGACAGAAGAATGGATAAATAAATTGAAGCCTTAAAAACAAGTGTTGCAAAGAGTCAGACAAGACTAAGCGACTAACACACACAAAAACAAGTGAAATTCTGAACATGCTACATGGATGAACCTCCAAACATTATGTTAAGTGAAATAAGCCAGACACAAACGAAGAAATATTCCACTTATACGAGGTCCCTAGAATAGGCAAATTCATAGAGAAATTAGAAGGAGGGCTAGAGGGAGAAGGAAACGGGAAGTTAGTATTTAATGAAGACAGTTTCTTTTGGGGGAAGATGAAAAAGTGCTGTAAACAGATTGTGATGATGACTATAGGATATCATGAATGTATTTAATGCCACAGAATTATATACTTAAACCATTTGTGTGTGCTTAGTTGCTCAGTCAGAGAAGGCAATGGCAACCCACTCCAGCACTCTTGCCTGGAAAATCCCACGGATGGAGGAGCCTGGTAGGCTGTAGTCCATGGGGTCGCACAGAGTCAGACATGACTGAAGCGACTTAGCATCAGCAGCAGCAATTGCTCAGTCACGTTCGACTGTTTGTGACCCCATGGACTGTAGCCCACCAGGGTCCTCTGTCCATGGGATTCTCCAGGCAAGAATACTAGAATGGGTTGCCATTCCCTTCTCCAGGGGATCTTCCCAACCCATGTATCAAACCCGCATCTCCTGTGTCTCCTGCATTGCAGGCACATTCTTTACCCACTGAGCCATCAAGGAAGCCCCTTAAATCATTTTAAAATGGTTAAAATTATAACATTCATATTCATAACATTCATAATAAAATAAAGTGACATCCACCTATTTTGTGTCCAAAACATGAGATGGATTGACAGATGGAATGGACAGACAGATGGAGAGACACAGTATGATAAAGAAAATTTAGCACCATGGTAATTGTGGAACCTATGGGCTTCCCTGGTGGCTGAGTTGGTAAAGAATCCACCTGCAATGCCGGAGACCTGGGTTCAACCCCTGGCCTGGGAAGATGCTCTGGAGGAGGGCATGGTAACTTACTTTAGTATTCTTGCCAGGAGAATCCCCATGGACAGAGGAGCCTGGCAGGCTACAGCACATGGGGTCGCAAAGAGTGGGACACAACTGAGTGACTAAGCCCAGCACGTGAATATTCACTGTACTCTTCTTCCAGCTTTTCTGAATGTTTGTAATTGTTCAGATAAAATGTTGGAAAAGAAAGCCTGCCTCTTGATCGACCAGGTGGCGGCTTGCATCACGAAAGGACGGACAAACATTCCCTGAGTGTCACTTGCTGAGAGGACTCACTGCCCTCTGTGAGGGAGACTTTCCCCTAAACTGGACACAGAACCTGATGCTTGGTTGGTCAAACTGAGAACAGAGGAATGTGGTAAACTACATCACAAGGACACCATCAGACTGGTGAAATCTACAACACAAGCAGCTTAGTTTCTTCAACAAATATGTTGCAAGGGGGGGAAGGAAGAAGAGGAACCCAAAACTTACAGGAACTTGCCTCCAACCAGAAGCAGTGCATGAACCTTGTTTGGATTGTTAATAAACATTTATTGATTGATTTTACTTACCTATTGGCTGTGCTGGGACTTCGTCATGACATGTTGGCTCTAGTTCCCTGACCAAGGATAGAACGTGAGGCCCCTGCATTGGGAGCACAGAGTCTTAGTCACTGAACCACCAGGGAAGTCCCCTGTTTGGATTTTTATTTGAATGAACTGTAAACAACCATTCATCAAATATTGAAGAAGGGAAAATCTAAACACTCTGAACTATATCATGATATTAAGGGATGACTGTTTGAACTTCTCAATTGTGATAATGACATTGTAGTTATTGCTTGTGGTAACATCTCTCAAGGTATATACCAGTTTTAACAGATGAAATGCCATGATTTCTGGGATTGGCTTCCAAATGATCCAGAGGCAGGGGTCAAGTTGAAGCAAGACTGGCCATGGGGAGACTTCCCTGGTGGTCCAGTGGCCAAGACTCTGGTCTCCCAATGCAGGGGCCCAGGTCTGATCCCAGGTCAGGGAACTAGATCTCACATGCGGCAACAAAGCTCCCGAGTACTGCAACTAAGACCTAGTGCAGCCGAAAAAAAAAAAAAGAGAGAGAGAGAGATGGGCCATGAGTATTAGAAGCTGTTGATGCTGGCTGTTGGTTAAGTGTGCATGTGTGCTAAGTCGCTTCAGTCCTGTCCGACTCTTTGCGACGCTATGGATCATAGCCCTCCAGGACTGAACCCACATCTCTTGGGTCTCTTGCACTGGCAGGCGGGTTCTTTACCACTAGCGCCACCTGGGAAGCCCTTCTTGGTTAAGTGTAGGTTCATTATATTATTCCTCCTGGTTTTGAATATGCTTTAAGTTGTCTAAAATAAAAGTTTAAAAAAGGTAGCTGCCCAATGCAAACTACTAAATATAGAATGGATAAGAAACAGGGTCCTGTGATCTGACCAAGGAGCTCACCTTCTCCCACACACACATCAAAAATATACAGCCTAGAAGGATGGGATGGAGTGGGAGATGCAAGTGAGGTTCAACAGGGAGGGGACACATGTATACTTATGGCTGACTCACGTTGATGTATGGCAGACACCAACACAATATTGCAAAGTGATTAGCCTTCAATTAAATAAAAATAAATTAAGGAAAAAATACATCTACAGGGAATTCCCTGGCAGTCCAGTGGTTAGGACTCTGCGTTTCCACAGCAGGAGACATGGGTTTAATCCCTGTGCTTGGTCGCTCAGTCGAGTCTGACTCTTTGTGACCCCATGGACTGTAGCCCACCAGGCTCCTCTGTCCATGCAGATTCTCCAGACAAGAATACTGGAGTGGGTTGCCATGACCTCCTCAATCCCTGGGGGAACTAAAAATTCACCTGCTGCCTGGCTGGAAAAAAAAAGTCTACAGAACACTGGCAGATGTCAGACTTCTAAAAGGGCAAGAAAATATCCCCTTAACTGGGTAGGACAAAAGAAAAAAAAAAGAGAGAGAAACAACAAGGTCCTACTGTATAGGACAGGGAACTCTACCCAATAACCTGTGATAAACCATAAGGGAAAGTAATTTTTTTAAAAAAAGAATACAAAAAAGAAAAAAAAAAAGCTGCCCAAGAAAAAGCTAAGAAGAATGAAAAAAGAATGAAGAGAGACCTGCCTTATCAACCATCGAAATATTTTCTGGGGGCAACGACTTTCTAAATTACTAGGTTAGATCGTGCAGCGGTTCCCAATGGGAACCTATCTTACAGATGCCCTTGAACGTGGGGGAAGCCATGTGAGCACACAGTCGCTCACTGTAACGGCAGCACGTGTGCAGCAAAGGATTAGGAATGACTACATGAACCTCGGCAGGGAACAAACGCTGATATTTTTTTTTTCTTAAGTGCTTTCTTTTTTAAGATGTATTCATTTTTGGCTGCATTGGGTCTTCGTTGCAACTCGGGGCTTTTCTCCAGTTTTGGTGAGCGGGGGCTACTCTTTGTTGTGGTGCTCGGGCTTCTCATTGTTGCAGAGCATGGGCTCAGTAGTTTCAATTCCCAGGCTCTAAAACACAGGCTCAGTAGTTGTTTCATAGCATGTGCGATCTTCCTGGACCAGGGATCGAACCCGCGTCTCCTGCACTGGCAGGCAGATTCTGTATCACTGAGCCACCAGGAAAGCCCACTGATGCCTTTTGAATGATGAGTTGCAACACAACCACAAAATAGAAAGCTTGCCTCCAAGACCTGTTATGTGGGGGCTGGGGGTGGGGAATAGGTTAGAGCTCTAGATAGCAGTGCATATTATTCTTTTTGTAAATGATGGGAAAACATGTGTACAGATTGCCTTATGTCTGGATAAAATGTGTCTGGAAGCCAGAACAGGAAACCAGATGACATTAGTTGTCTCCCAGGGAGGTGACAATGGTGGCCAAAGGACAGAGGAGGGAAACATTTCAGTACTTATGTCAATATTAGTTCAGTCAGTTCAGTCACTGAGTTGTGTCCGACTCTTTGCGACCCCATGAATCGCAGCACGCCAGGCCTCCCTGTCCGTCACCAACTCCCAGAGTTCACTCAGACTCACATCCATTGAGTCAGTGATGCCATCCAGCCATCTCATCCTCTGTCATCCCTTCTCCTCCTGCCCCCAATCCCTCCCAGCATCAGAGTCTTTTCCAATGAGTCAACTCTTCGCATGAGGTGGCCAAAGTACTGGAGTTTCAGCTTTAGCATCAGTCCTTCCAAAGAAATCCCAGGGCTGATCTCCTTCAGAATGGACTGGTTGGATCTCCTTGCAGTCCAAGGGATTCTCAAGAGTCTTCTCCAACACCACAGTTCAAAAGCATCAATTCTTTGGCGCTCAGCTTTCTTCACAGTCCAACTCTCACATCCATACATGACCACTGGAAAAACCATAGCCTTGAATTACCCATCCAAAAAAAAGAGGGGGAAGGATTTAGAATTATACTGAATATTTTATTTAATTATTTTAAAATTAACCTGCTGCCACTAAGTCACTTCAGTTGTGTCCGACTCTGTGCGACCCCATAGATGGCAGCCCACCAGGCTCCCCCATCCCTGGGATTCTCCAGGCAAGAACACTGGAGTGGGTTGCCATTTCCTTCTCCAATGCATGAAAGTGAAAAGTGAAAGTGAAGTTGCTCAGTCATGTCCGACTCTTAGTGACCCCATGGACTGCAGCCCACCAAGCTCCTCCGCCCATGGGATTTTCCAGGCAAGAGTACTGGAGTGGGGTGCCATTGCCTTCTCCAAAAGTTAACCTAATCAACCTTTTTAAGTATTTATTTTAAAAATATTTATTTGGCTGCAGCAGTTCTTAGTAGCTGGCTCATGGGAGCTTCGATCTTCATTGCAGCACATGAGCTCTCTAGTTGCTGCCTGTGGTCTCTTAGTGTGGCATGTAGGATCTAGTTTCCAGACCAGGGAATTGAACTTAGGCCCCCCTGCATTGGGATTGTGGAGGATTAGCCATTGGACCACCAGGAATTCCCTGATTATTTAATTTTAAAAGCCATTATACAAAATTCCCTGGCGGACCAGTGGTTAGGACTCTGTGCTTTCACCACTGTGGGCCTGGGTTTGAGCCCTGCTCGGAGATCTAAGATCCTGCAAGTTGCATGTATGGCCAAAAAAAAAAAAGACAAAACTGTTATATAAAGAAAATATCACTAGATTCGTATGAAGTTGTCCAGCCAGGAAAGCTGCAATGCAGAGGGTCTTGAGAAGACCCTGGGGAAAGAAATTTAACTGTCTTCCACAATGTAGCTTCCCTGGTAGCTCAGCTGGTAAAGAATCCACCTGCAATGTGGGAAACCTGGGTTCAATCCCTGGGTTGGGAAGATCCCCTGGAGAAGGGAAAGGCTACTCACTCCAGTATTCTGGCCTGGAGAATTCCATGGACTGTATAGTCCATAGGGTTGAAGAGAGTCAGACATGACTGACAGACTTTCATTTCACAATGTAACTGACCCATCTCAAGAACACCCATTAAGTAGAAACATGTGAGCAAACACCAGATTAATAATGATATCAAATGTTTATTAAGCACTTGTTTGCATATCTGCTAAGCATTTGATGACCTTACTAGCTCTTTACATTAGTCCTACAAGGCAGCATGATCTCCATACTGTCCAAGGGACTCTTAGGAGTCTTCTTTAGCACAATTTAAAAGCATCAATTCTTCAGCACTCAGCTTTCTTTATGGTCCAGCTCTCACATGGACATCATGCTCCTTAAAGGAAATCAACCCTGAATATTCATTGGAAGAACTGATGCTGAAATTCAGTTCCAATACTTTGGCCACCTGATGAGAAGAACTGACTCACTGGAAAAGACCCTGATGCTGGGAAAGACTGAAGGCAAGAGGAGAAGGGGGTGACGGAGGATGACATGGTTGGATGGCATCACTGACTCAATGGAGATGAGTTTGAGCAAACTCCGGGATATGGTAAAGGACATGGAAGCCTGGTGTGCTGCAGTCCATGGGGTTGCAAAGAGTTGAACTGAACAACAGTAACTGAACAATAACGAGGCAGCAAGCAGGAACATCCCGAGTTCATAGTTGAGAGCTCAGGCTCAAAGAGGGGAAGCCATGTGCCTGAGGTCACAGTGAGAAAAGGGTGAAACTGGCAATCTTACTACATGGCATGTGGCCCCCCAGTCCTTCGTTGATATATTTAACATATATCTTGAGGGTCTTCTGTGTTCTAGGCACTGGTCTAGTTGCTGGCTGGTTATTTGGAGGTGAGCAAAGGCTGAAGATTTGAATCCCGCTTCTTCTGCTCTGAGTGTCTGGCCTTAGGTGCAGTCCTCAGGGGAGAAGATCCTTGCTGAAAAAGGGCCCAGGGGCCACGCCTCTAGCAGAGGAAATACCAGTTTATACCCTGTTAGGGGAGACAGTGGGCTCAAAGGGCAGGAGCTAGGTGAGGGCAGAAAGATCAGCTTTGGGACTTCCATGGTGGTCCAGTGGTTAAGACTCCATACTTCCACTGTAGGAGGCATGGGTTTGATCCCTGGTTGGGGAACTAAAGTCCCACTTTGAGTGGCATGGCCAAAAAAGAATCAAATTCAAGGGCCTGGTTAGCTCCTTGTCCTGGGTCCTTCAGGAGTCTGTGTCAAGCTCATGACTTTGGAAGGGTCCATGATTTGAATGTTTGTGTCCCTTTAAAATTCCTATGTGGAAATTCTAAATTCCAAAAATGGGGCTTCCCAGGTGGCTCAGTGGTAAAGAATCTGCCTCTAATGCAGGAGACACAGGAGATGCAGGCTCGATTCCTGGGTCAGGAAGATACCCTGGCGTAGGAAATGGCAACCCACTCAGTATTGCCTGGAAAATTCCATTAACAGAAAAGCCTGGTGGGCTACAGTCCATAGGACTGCAGAGAGTTGGACATGACTGAGCATACACATGCATGCGTGTGCGCGTGCTTACACACACACACACACACAAAGTGATGGTATTAGGAGGTGCATAGGTCATGAGGGTGGTGCCTTCACGAATGTAATTAGTGCCCTTATAAAAGAGGCTCCAGGAAGATGCCTTGCCCCCTTCCACCTTGTGAGGATGCAGTGAGAAGGCACAGGCTATGAACCAGGAAGAGAGCCTTTACCAAAATTCAACCATGTTGGTGCCTGGATCTTAGACTTCCTAGCCTCCAGAACCATGAGAAATAAATTTCTGCTGTTTATAAACCACTCTGTCTGCAGTATTTTGTTATAGCAGTCCAAACGGAATAAGTCTAGGAAAGTCAGTTCACTGGGGTGGGGTCGCCAGATAGTGGTAAGGCACAGGGAGTCGGTGAGGCTGGCCTCCCATCTTGAGCTCCTCTTAGGTTAAGGACTAGGAGTTGCTCTCAGTGGGTACTGTCTGCTCCAACCCCCTCAAACAGAGCTGCTGGTGGGCTTCAGCAGACACTGAACACCGAGGGGGCCTGGCCTTGGTATTTCTCGTGGTATGATCTGAGGATGGGTACGAGGTTCTGGAAGGTCGGGCGGAATGAGGCCTCTGCCTTCCAGCAGTCCTTCATGAGGCAATAGATCTGGGGAAAGGAAAAAGTTTGTTATAGCAGTCCAAACGGAGTAAGTCTAGGAAAGTCAGTTCCCTGGGGTGGGGTCTCAGGGTAGCGGTAAGGCACAGGGAGTCAGGGAGGCTGGCTTCACCAGGTTGTGAACTCCACTGTCTCCCTGGTCCCATGGTGGGGAAGAGGAAAGGGAGGATCTCACCTCAGAGGGGCATTTCTCTGGTTGCGGCAGCCTCTCCCCTCGTTCCAGCAGCTCTGTGAGCCTCAGCACAGTCATCTGCCCTTGGGTGAGGCCTATGAGCTCGATGAATTTCTACAGAAGAAACAAGAGCAGCTGTTTTTTAAGAGATAGAGCTACCTCAATAGAGGTCAGGAGCCGGGAGCTGGATGGCAGGGATTCTAAGGGACCCTCAGGGGCTGATAGAGGATGAGATGGTTGGATGGTATCACCGATTCAATGGACATGAACTTGGGCAAACTTCAGGAGATGGTGAGGGACAGGGAAGCTTGGCATGCTTCAGTTCATGGAGTTGCAAGAAGTCAGACATGTCTTGGCAACTGAACAACAACCATTTCCCAGCTGTATAACTTTTAGACTTATGACTTCACCTCTCTGGGCCTTGGTTCTCTCATCTGTAAAATGGGTAATAAAATCTACCACCTGGGGTTATTGTGAAGTTGGATAAAACTTTTTTTTTTTCTTTTTTGGCCACACCATGTGGCATCTGGGATCTTAGTTCCCCCACCAGGGATTGAACCTGCACCCCCTACATTGGAAGCAAGGAGTCTTAACCATTGGGCCACCAGGGAAGTCCCTAGTTAAACTGATATTCATAGTGTAAGTCTGGATTAGGTGTTTGATGTTATTACTAAGCCTCCCAGCTAGTTGTTTTTGCCTGTAGAGAATCTTATTTTCTCTTCTCCTATATACGCACTCTGATTGGCTTTGGGCATAAAGCCCTCGCATACTACAGGCTCCTCCTCTCGACACAGAACTACACAGTGATTGGCTTCCTTGAGGGCACGTGAACCAAGATGGACCAGTCAGAGTCCTGAATCATGATGGAAAGAGAAAAATCCTCCTCCTCTCAGCTAGGTCCACCGTGGCCAAAGCAGAGGGCGGGCTTGCTTTTTTTTTTTTTTAAAGGGAAGGTCCACTTGAGAAGTGCTGTGCTGTACTGTGCTTAGTGGCCCAGTCGTGTCTGACTCTTTGCGACCCCATAGGCTGTAGCCTGCCAGACTCCTCTGTCCATGGAATTCTCCAGGTAAGAATACTGTAGTGGGTTGCCAAGCTCTCCTCCAGGGGATCTTCCCAACCCAGGGATCAAACCCAGGTCTGCCGCATTGCAGGCAGATTCTTTATCGTCTGAGCCAGCAGGAAAGCCCATGAATACTCGAGTGGGTAGCCTATTTCCAGGAATCGAACTGGAGTCTCCTGCATTGCAGGCAGATTCTTTACCAGCTGAGCTACCTGGAAAGCCCTGAGAAATGCTAACAGTGGTTAAGACTCCACAGCCCACTGCATGGGGCACAGGTTCAATCCCTGTCAGGGAACTAAGATCCCTCATGCTGCATGGTGTGGCGGAAAAAAAAAAAAAAAAAAAAGCTACCACAGAGAACAGCAGAGTCAAGAAATGGAGACAACTGGGTTCCTAATGACATCTGACGATCTAGATCAAGCCATGTTCCCAATGTCCCCCTGGGGTTTGCAAATGGCAGAATTAGCAGTTCCTATTTCAGTGAGTTTCTGTCACAGTCAAAGCCCTCTGCAATGTAAGTGGCCAACTTTACAGAATAGGACTGTGAGGCAAATCCATGGTGTTGGTGTGCGGGCCTGGCTCTCACCGAGGGAGGGCTCTGGCTGGAGTCACAGTAGGTCAGCAGCTCATACATGAGGACCCCAAAGGACCAGACGTCTGATGCATAGTAGAACTTACACTCCTTCAGGCACTCCGGGGCATACCTGGGGAGAAAGGGCACTCAAGCCGTGGGCCGGGCCAGACTGGAGTCCTTATCTGAGGCTTAGGAGCCCTGTGGCCCTAAAGAGTGGAGGGGCAGGGTCACTGAACCCAGGCCCTGTTGTCTGGGGCCCCAGCATGCATCTACTCCACCCTGTCTGCTCTGGGTAGCCGTGGCACCTCCCACCCACCCCTTCCGCTGGGTCCCGCCTGGTTACCAGAACACAGGACTGTCCCCATCCTCGCGCACGCAGTAATACTCGTGGCCTTCGGGCACGGCCTTGGTGAGGCCGAAGTCCCCGATCTTGACTAGCCTGTTGTTGTCCAGCAGCACGTTGCGCGCGGCCAGGTCTCGATGCACGTAGTGCTGTGTGTGCAGGTAGGCCATACCCTGGGGGCGGGATGAGTCTGGATCAGTGGGGGCAGGGCCCGGCCTGAGGAGGCGTGACGAGGATGGCACGGACCAGGCATGAGAAGCGGGCAGGATGTGAGAAGCGGGCAGGACGGCAGACCCGGCAGGAGCAGAGCCGGACAGCAGAGGAGGGGCCGCAAGGGGGCACTCCCAGGCTGGGGGCGAGAAAATTAGGAGGAGCCAGGCGCTGGGCGGGACCACGTCAGCTGTGGGAATTACGTGGGTTGGGGATCTGGGCCAGCGCGGGTGTGGCCCGATGATGGATGATCGGCTGGATGGACAAAGATGGAGGAGAGCCCGCCCAGGGATTACGCGTCGAGGCCAGCAGAGGGGATCGGAAGCTCAGGCCAGGTCAAAGAGGGGGCAGGTTCTGGGAGTAGGGGCGGGCCGGCCCACCTCGCAGATCTGCAGGGAGAAGAGCAGCAGCTGGACCAGCCCGACATTGTGCCGGGGCAAGTAGTCTCGGAGGCTGCCCAGGGGCATGTATTCCATGACCAGCTGTATCGACTTCTCGCCTAACACCAGAGAGGGGCAGCCCATAAGGGTGGTGGAGGCTAGGACCGCGGGCTGTCCACCCTGCACCCCCTAATCCCAAGATGGGGAGGGAGAGCCAAGACCCGTCCACTCTAGGATCTGTCCTCAGGGGGGACGATCAAATCTCGACCCGTCCCCTGGCAAGGGAGCTGACATGGCTCCCACCCATCCTGATCTCAGAAAAGTATCTCAGAATAGAAAGAAGGCAGCCCGGCCTCACCCACCTTGGTGTCCACAAACTGCATCCTCTGCCTAGGACTGAGAGGCGGAGGTCATGACCAGGTCATGTTGGCCCCGCCCACAAAGCCCCACCCAAGCGCTAGTCCCGCCTCGTTACATTTGTGGGCCCCGCCCACCTTGGTCCTCGCAGCAGCCCTTGTACTTGACGATGTGCTTGTGGTAGAGCGTGCGTAGGATGTCGATTTCTCGCCTCCAGCCCGTCCGGAGCTGGGGACCGCAGCCTGCCTTGAGGGCCTTCACGGCTACCATCTCACCAGTGCCGTCGTTGGTGGGGTCGTAGCAATACAGGCTGACCTTTCCGAAGTGACCCTGGCCGGAGTGTGCAAGAGGGTCAGCCCCACCCCAGCTCCCCAAGCCCACTTTCCAGGCAGGTCTATTTGGAAAATCCTAGGCCCCGCCTGCTCCTTGTTGATGGGGGCCCCTGGGAGCCGAGGCCTCCCTTTCAATTCCCCAGGGCCTCCCTTGAAGCTGAGGGTCTCTAAGGCCAGAGCTTTCTTACAGCCTAGGCCCTGCCCTCGGTCTTCCAGGCCCCACCCTGGGCATCCAGGCCCCGCCCCCAGCCCTCAAGGCCCCGCCCTCACCTCACCCAGATCCCGGATCTTTTTCAAGTATCGCTTGTGGAAAACCGTGGGATCTGAAGCCAGTGAATCCGGGCTCACAGACAAGACATCAGCGAGATCTGGGAGAGCCACAGTGGGTAAGTCCAGACGACCGCTCTCTCCCCCAAAGAGCCCATACTTGAGGGCACAGAAAGCCGACGACTGCTACCCCCCAGCTCTGATCCTCCAGACAAGGAAACCGGTTTTACAAGGGCTGAAAAATTCCATTTGTCTAAAATGCATAGTTGACTGGACCAAAACTGACACCTGGGATATTTTGAGATTGGGTTAAGGGCACAAACTTTTCGTTAACAACCAAAACATTTTCCAGGGTCTAATTCATCCGAAGAAGTTGTGGCTCTCCTCAAGCAAAACACTGAGGGGGGGGGGGGCGGGACGGGGAGGGGCTTTCCTGGTGGTCCAGAGGTTAAGAATCTGCCTTGCAATGTAAGGGACACTGGCTTGATCTCTGGTCCAGGAAGATCTCATGTGCTGCGGGGCAGTTAAGCCCCATGTGCCACAACTACAGAGCCCACACGCTGCAGCTACCGAAGCCCATGCACCTAGAATCAGTGTTCTGCAGCAAGAGAAGCCACCGCAATGAGAAGCCCAAGCACCACATCTGGAGAATAGCTAGATGGAGAATAGCTTTAACCACAACTAGAGAAAGCCCACACATGCAGCATCAAAAACCCACCACAGTCAAAAAATTTAAAAAAAAAAAACCTTTTTTTTTTTAAACGGAGAGCTTGGATATTCCCTCCCCTCTGCTTAAGTGAATTAGAAACCCACACACACTCTAAGCCACTGTACCAAGACTTGGGGACACCATGCCCGTGTCAGCAGGGATCCCAGCCTGTCCTCCCTCCTCCAGGATCCCCGCCCTGGCGAGGTGCTCACTCTGGGGCTGTAGCTGAGTGAAGTCACGCAGGATGGTGCGGAAGGATGGCCGCTGGGCTGGCTCGTAGGTCAGGCACTGGCTGGTGAGTGTGGCCAGCTCTGGGCATGAGGGCTCAGGCAGTTTGTGCTGCTTCTGGTAGAAGCGCTCTTTCTGGTGGGGAGGAGACTAGAAGTCAGTGTACACCCTCAGTCCTGGTCTCACAGGAGGCAGAGTCAAGTCCTCAGAGGGACAGGGTAGACCAGTTGGCTCCTTGTTCCTGTCATTGCCATTTTACAGATGAAGCCACTGAGCCTCTGCAAAGGGATGCAGAGCTGGCCATCACTGCAGAGTCTGGACTGGAACCCAAGTCCAGCCGACTGTGCTATACTGGAGCATCTCAACCTTGGCCTTTTCTGCTTGGATTTCCACCTGCCTCTGAGGATGGAAAGGAGGCAGCCAGGCCTCGCCCACCTTGGTGTCTATAAACAGCATCCTCTGCCTGGGACTGAGAGCCTCTAATTGGCCAGGTCCTGCTGGCCCCACCCACCAACTCCCAGGAAGTTCCTACTGTCTTCAGCTCCTTGAATGCACTAAAGCCTCCCAGCCTTTGCACAGGCTGTGTCTGCCACCTAGGCTGCCCTTCCCAGCCTGGGACATTGTGGTACTTCTGCACTTGAATTAAAACTCTTCTGGGAAGTCTTGTCCCAACCCTCAGCTGGGTCAGGGGCATCCTCTGGGAACCCCTACTCTCGACAGCCTGTTTGATGGCCTGGACACTGCTTAAAACTAAAGCATGTGACCTGGGACGTCCCTGGTGGTCCAGTGGTTAAGAATCCGCCTTCCAGTGCAGGGTATGCGGGTTCAATCCTTGGGTGGGGAACTAAAGATGCCACACGCCACTTGGCAACTAAGTCTGTGTGCCACAACCAGAGAAGCCTGTGTGCTACAATTACTGAGCCTATGTACTCTAGAGCTCAAGGGCCACAACCAGAGAGCTGGCACATCGCAGCGAAGACCCAGAGCACCCAAAAATTAAAAAGCAATAAGAATAAATAAATACATTAAAAACTATCACTTTATAAACATAAATAAAGTATGTGACTATCTGCTGTGACCATGACCTTATGCGGCTTCCCAGGTGGCGCTAGTGGTAAAGACCCAGCCTGCCAATGCAGGAGATGTAAGAGATGTGGGTTCGATCCCTGGATCGGGAAGATTCCCCTGGAGGAGGGCATTTTCCCCTGGAAAACCCCATGGAGGGAAGAGCCTAGTGTGCTACAATCTGTAGGGTTGCACAGAGTCACACACGACTGAAGTGACGGAACACACACGTTATGAGGTCGGGACTGCAGTTCACTGCAACTGACAGATGAAACTGATGGAGCTCCAGCAAGATGAGGCTGCACAGCCAGAGGGGAGGCAGCTCTGAACCCTGAAACATGCCCTCTGGATTCCTTGGGGGGTGCCAGCCCTCTTTGTGGGAAGGACCCAGGGGTGCTCCGGCCATACCTCAGAGGGACTACGGCCCTGCAGGGGGGCCTCGCCGTCGAAGCAGATCTCCAGGAGGGTGGCACCAAAGCCCCACTTGTCGGCTGCGGTGCTCAGGCTGTTGGCTCCACCAGACAGGCACTCGGGGGCTGTCCAGGGGATCCGCTCCACCCGCTCTGGGGGCCGGGGTCAGAAGTCAGCAAGGTAAAGGAGTGGGGCAGCCCATCCCTGTGTCCAGCACCTCCTGGGTCCTCACCCTCCCTGGAGAGGGCACTCAGGCCCACGCCGGGGTCACTCAGCTTGATGAAGGGGCTGGTGCCCTCCGCCAGCCCCAGCCGTGCCAGCAGGATGTTCCGGCCACACACGTTGCCATGAACCAGGCTTTTGTCTTCCTGGAGTGGGGTGGAAAGGGGGCATGGTCACTGGGGGCTGTAGATCCTACCCTTACCCATCCCACATGGCCCAGGTAAAAAAGACAGTTGTGGTTATTATGGATATGGCAGTACATTGTCACAGTGACAAGGCAGTCCAAGATCCCCAGTGAGTCCTTCTTGTTTTCCCAGCACTGGAGGCCAAGGCTCTCAGGGACAAAAGGCCAGAGGACCTCATGTTGTCCTCAGCCTGTGTCAGGCACACTCCTGCCCCAGGCCCTTTGCATTGTCTGCTCCCCCTGCTGGAATGCACCGCCCCTAGATGTCCTCATACCCCCACCCCTGCCCCACATCCCCTCCAGGTGCCCTTAATGAGACCTTCCCCGACCCACCTATTTAAGGCTTCACCTCTTCCCCAAACTGCAGCAAATCCTCATCTCCACCTCTGCTTTTTTTCCCACAGTTCTTGCTACTTTCTGACACATCATGTAATATACTTATTATTGGGCTGGGCAAAAAGTTTTTGCCCATTCAGTTTTTTCTGTAAGATGCTATGGAAAAGCCAGAACAGACTTTTTGACCAACCCAATGTTTCTTGTTTATCCCTCCCAAGTAAAATGCCAGCTTCCCCCAAGAATGGAGACTTCTGCCTATTTTCTTCTCTCCTAGGTCCCCAGGGCCTAGGACAGAGCCTGGCACACAGAGGGTGTTCTGGAAATGGGTGACTGGACCAAAGGGGGCTGAAGATGAATGGCAAGAAAGAGCAAACAGAAGCAACTCCCTTAGGGTCTGGGATATCAAGCTGGGGAGTCAGGGGAGACATGGGAGCCACAGAGGTGGGTGAGCAGTGGAGGTTCATGGAAAGATCTAGTGGGTAGAGGGATGTGTTGAGGCCTCCATACCCAATCGGGGGCTTCCCAGGTGGCACTGGTGGTAAAGAACCCACCTTTCAATACAAGAGACATTAGGGATGTGGGTTCGATCCCTGGGTTGGGAAGATACCCTGGAGGAGGGCATGGCAACCCACTCCAGTATTCTTGCCTAGAAAATCTCATGGACGGAGGAGCCTGGCAGGCTACAGTCCACACAGAGTTGCAAAGAGTCGGACACAACTGAAGTGACTTAGCAAGCATGCTCCCCTGAATGCAGGGGCTGCCCTGGCCCTCACCACCCACCCAGGCCCAGCCTGCAGGCCACGCACCAGGTAACTGAGGGCGCTGGCCAGCTGCTGGGCCACTGCCAACTTCCAGGCCAGGGGCACGCGGCCCCTCTCCCGCCGCAGCCATACGTCCAGGGGCCCGTGCTCCACGTACTCGGTCACCATGATGTCTGCAAAGGCCTGGTCACTTTAGATGCTGCACACCCACACACCCTCCAGAGTGCCGGGGGCAGGACCCACGGGCTGAGGCTCCCCTGGGGCAGGGCGCCAGGGGAGACTTGGGAGTGACTTTAGGGAGAAGAGAAACATGGGCTGGAGTGCAGGCTGAGGTGGGGGCAGGGTGAGGCCAAGGTGCAAGGCAGCATTGGGGTCCAGGGTAGGGCTGAGGCAGAGAGGAGGCTGAGAGTAAGTGATGGAGGTCAGGAGGGGACTGGGGAGCCAGGGGGAGGGGTAGATGATTGGAGGGAGAGGAGCTGGAGGTTGGAGCCCGAGTGACACTTGGATCCCCCTGTGCACTGGGAGGGGTGTGGGGTCAGCACGCGGGCCAGTATTGGGGAGAAAGCAGGAGAGATGGAGCTTTGGGTCTGGGGGCTGCCCGTGGCCGCCCTATACAATGAAGTACATGCAGAGGAGGTGGGGTGGAGGAACAGAGGCTGAGCTCTGGGAAGACAGCGGGGCCAGTGAGGCTGGGGTCTGCATGGTGCCACGGCATAGAAGGGGTCAGAAGGTACACAAGGGTGGGGCTGTAGAGGTGTCTGGTGGTAAAGGGAGTTTGGGATGCAGTCTGCAGTCAGAGTGGAGGTGGAGGGTTGGGGTGTAGCCAAGGATCACGGTGCAGGTAAGGGTTAACGTGTAGACAGGGTTCAGGGTGTAGGTGAGAGTTGAACAGGCACAGATTGGGGTGCCGTCAGGGCCCAGAGTATAGTCAAGGGGTCAGTGGATGGGGATGAAGGTCAAGAGTCTAAGTGGGGCCAGGCTGTCAACGGGGAGGGGACGTCGGCGGTCTGTGTGTCGGGGGCAGGGGACAGGGCTACTCACTCTCGGAGCCGTGCACGAAGACGCCGTGCACGAAGGCCAGGTGCACGTGGGAGACCTGGCTCATGAGGCTGGCTGTCTCGTAGAAGGCCTGAGGGGACACAGCGGGTCAGGAGGCCGCAGCCCCTCCATCCTGCCCCGGCCCCCGGGCTGCGCTCACTCACCAGGGCGATGTCGTGGTGACTGGGGTCTAGCACCTTGAGCACCACACGAAGCTCCTGCCCACGGTCCCCAGCGGGCGTGGGGGGTTCCTCGCCATCTGCCTTGTCCTCCTCGGGGCCTCCGCCCCCCACTCGCAAGAGGCCCTCATACACGTTGGTCCTTGTGCCCTGGCCTAAGTGGGACAGCTGGGGGAACGTGGAGGGGAAGCTCTCCATGACAACGGCGTAAGGCTGCCTCTCTGGTGCCCCATACCTGCAGCGTTCCTTCCCCCTCCCTCCATCCCACCCCCCATCCCCTATCCCAATCTCATCCCCCCCATCCAGGCCCCCCAAACCCCCCCCACCCCCACCCCTGCCACGCACCTGGGTGATGTCTTCCTGGCGGACTCGGTAGAAGCTGAGATGACTGAGGTTGAGCGGTCTGGTGCTGGCCTGAGGCCCCCGTGTGACGATGAGGTTGGAGATCTCTGGGGGTGGGAGTGGTCCCTGAGGGCTGTCATGGATGCGAGAGGCCTCCCCCCACCCAAATTCCCTCGAGGCGCCCCCATCTCTGTACCTCCGGGCCGGGGCAGGCAGCAGCGACGCAGGGAAAAGCAGTCGTTGCCGGCCCGCAGCGAGCAGTCCTGCAGGGCAGCCCTCAGGTCCCGCACGCTGGGGAAAGACCGGCCCCAGCCCTCCAGCATGACTGTCCCGGCCTGGAGCTCGATAGGGAACTTCCGCAGGCGCAAGCCCTTAGTGCCTGGAGCCTGCAGCTGGCGGCAGCAGGGGTGGCGGCGGTGAGCAGGGGTCCAGGCAGGGAGCGAGCCCAGCCCCGGCCCAGGACCCCCCGCCCCACGCCCACCTGGTCGCGCTGGGCCACTGTGAGGATGAGGCGGTGGAGGTGGCTGGTGCTCCAGTGGATAAGGTAGAGGCCAGCCTCGGGCTTCAGCTTGGCCAGCACAAATGGCTCCCTAGGTGGGTAGTGGGTAGGAGTGGGGGACCATTAGGGCACCTGGGGGCACTGCAGGACCCACGCCTGGCAACAAAGACACATAAAACCTGCCCAGCAGGGCACACTCCCAGCTGGGAGAAATGTCAGACACTATGTCTGAACACACACATGAAATGTCACACCGTCCCACGCATGAAAACTCACACAGACACAGAGCAGACACACACTCATGCATAATAATTGTCAGGTACCGTGGCAAACAAGGCGACACACACAAGCACAGAGGAAACAGCTGTCAGATGGCAGCTGAACACACGCCCAGCCACAGACCCCACCACTCCCAGTTCGGTTAAATTCAGTTCAGTCGCTCGGTCGTGTTCGACTCTTTGCAACCCCATGGACTGCAGCACACCAGGCTTCCCTGTCCATCACCAACTCCCAGAATTTACCCAAACTCACGTCCATTGAGTCGGTGATGCCATCCAACCATCTCATCCTCTGTCGTCTCCTTCTCCTTCTGCCTGCAATCTTTCCCAGCATCAGGGCCTTTTCAAATGAGTCAGTTCTTCGCAACAGGTGGCCAAAGTATTGAAGTTTCAGCTTCAGCATCAGTCCAACAAATATTCAGAAATATTCCAATGAATATTCAGGACTGATTTCCTTTAGGATGGACTGGTTGGCTCTCCTTGCAGTCCAAGGGACTCTCAAGAGTCTTCTCCAACACCACAGTTCAAAAGCGTCAGTTCTTCAGCACTCAGCTTTCTTTATGGTCCAACTCTCACATCCCTACATGACCACTGGAAAAACCATAGTTTTGACCAGATGGACCTTTGTTGGCAAAGTAATGTCTCTGCTTTTTAATATGTTGTCTAGGTTGGTCATAACTTTTCTTCCAAGCAGTAAGTGTCTTTTAATTTCATGGCTGAAGTCACCATCTGCAGTGATTTTGGAGCCCCCAAAAATAAAGTCTATCACTGTTTCCACTGTTTCCCCATCTATTTGCCATGAAGTGATGGGACCAGATGCCATGATCTTAGTTTTCTGAATGTTGAGCTTTAAGCCAACTTTTTCACTCTCCTCTTTCACTTTCATCAAGAGGCTCTTTAGTTCTTCTTTGCTTTCTGCCATAAGGGTGGTGTCATCTGCATAACTGAGGTTATTGATATTTCTCCCAGCAATCTTGATTCCAGCTTGTGCTTCCTCCAGCCCAGCGTTTCTCATGATGTACTTTGCATATAAGTTAAACAAGCAGGGTGACAATATACAGCCTTGACGTACTCCTTTCCCTATTTGGAACCAGTCTGTTGTTCCATGTTCAGTTCGAACTGTTGCTTCCTGACCTGCATACAGATTTCTCAAGAGGCAGGTCAGGTGGTCTGGTATTCCCATCTCTTTAAAAATTGTCCACAATTTGTGGTGATTCACACAGTCAAAGGCTTTGGCATAGTCAATAAAGCAGAAATAGATGTTTTTCTGGAACTCTCTTGCTTTTTCGATGATCCAACGGATGTTGGCAATTTGATCTCTGGTTCCTTTGCCTTTTCTAAATCCAGCTTGAACATCTGGAAGTTCATGGTTCACATACTGTTGAAGCCTCATTTGGAGAATTTTGAGCATTACTTTACTAGTGTGTGAGATCAGTACAATTGTGTGGCAGTTTGAGCATTCTTTGGCATTGCCTTTCTTTGCAATTGGAATGAAAACTGACCTTTTCCAGTCCCGTGGCCACTGCTGAGTTTTCCAAATTTGCTGGCATATTGAGTGCAGCCAGCACTTTCATAGCATCATCTTTTAGGATTTGAAATAGCTCAACTGGAATTCCATCACCTCCTTTGTTCTTAGTGATGCTTCCTAGGCCCACCTGACTTCGCATTCCAGGATGTCTGGCTCTAGGTGAGTGATCATACTATCATGATTATCTGGGTCATGAAGATCTTTTTTGTATAGTTCTTCTGTGTATTTTTGCCACCTCTTCTTAATATCTTCTGCTTCTGTTAGGTCCATTCCATTTCTGTCCTTTACTGAGCCCATCTTTGCATGAAGTGTTTCCTTGGTATCTCTAATTTTCTTGAAGAGAACTCTCGTCTTTCCAATTCTATTGTTTTGCTCTACTTCTTTGCATTGATCACCGAGGAAGGCTTTCTTATCTCTCCTTGCTATTCTTTGGAACTCTCCATTCAAATGGGTATATCTTTCCTTTCTCCTTTGCTTTTCACTTCTCTTCTTTTCACAGCTATTTGTAAGGCCTCTTCAAACAGCCATTTTGCTTTTTTGCATTTCTTTTTCCTAGGGATGATCTTGATTCCTATCTCCTGTACAATGTCATGAACCTCCGTTCATAGTTCTGCAGGCACTCTGTCTATCAGATCTAATCCCTTGAATCTATTTCTCACTTCCACTGTATAATCATAAGGGATTTGATTTAGGTCATACCTGAATGGCCTAGTGGTTTTCCCTACTTTCTTCAACTTAAGTCTGAATTTGGCAATAAGGAGTTCATGATCTGAGCCACAGTCAGCTCCCGGCCTTGTTTTTGCTGACTGTATACAGCTTCTCCATCGTCGGCTACAAAGAATATAATCAATCTGATTTCGGTATTGACCATCTGGTGATGTCTATGTGTAGAGTCTTCTCTTGTGTTGTTGGAAGAGGGTGTTTGCTATGACCAGTGCGTTCTCTTGGCAAAACTCTATTAGCCTTTGCCCTGCTTCATTCCGTATTCCAAGGGCAAATTTGCCTGTTACTCCAGGTGTTTTCTGACTTCCTACTTCCTATTTGTGTCGCCGTGCCCAGGGTGACACACAGTACAGTCTGGTACACACACAAAGGTCAAAGATCACAGACATAGCTGCTCCCCCAGTGTAACATTACAGCCCAGGGGCCAGCATTCCAGACCCAGAGGTGAGCACGGTCATAAACACAAACAGGAACCATGAGGTGACATAGCCCCACGGGCCCTCGCAGCTACACAGACTGGATGTTTGCCTCCCCTAAAGTTGGACTTCCCTGGCAGCTCAGCGGATAAGGATACACCTGCCAACGCAGGGGACACAGGTTTGATCCCTGCTCTGGGAGAATTCCACATGCTGTGGAGCAGTTAAGCCCACAAGCCCTAACCACTGAACCCCGCTAGCCCTAGTGCCTGTGCTCCAGAACAAGAGAAGCCCCGGCCATAAGAAGCCCGCACGCCACAGCTAGAGAGCAACCCCTGCTCACTGCAACTAGAGAAGAGCCTGAGTAAAGCAACGAAGACCCAGCACAGCCAAAACTAAATAAATAGAAGTTTAAAAAAGAATACAGTCAGTTCCTATGTTGAAGCTCTAACCCCCAAGGTGATGGCGTTAGGAGGTGGGCCTGGGGGGAGGTGATGAATCATGAGGGTAGAGCCCTCATGAATGGGATTCAGTTCAGTTCAGTTCAGTCGCTCAGTTGTGTCCGACTCTTTGCGACCCCATGAATGGCAGCACGCGAGGCCTCCCTGTCTATCACCATCTTCCGGAGTTCACTCAGACTCACGTCCATCGAGTCAGTGATGCCATCCAGCCATCTCATCCTCTGTCGTCCTCTTCTCCTCCTGCCCCCAATCCCTCCCAGCATCAGAGTCTTTTCCAATGAGTCAACTCTTCGCATGAGGTGGCCAAAGTACTGGAGTTTCAGCTTCAGCATCAGTCCTTCCAAAGAAATCCTAGGGCTGATCTCCTTTAGGATGGACTGGTTGGATCTCCTTACAGTCCAAGGGACTCTCAAGAGTCTTCTCCAACACCACAATTCAAAAGCATCAATTCTTTGGCGCTCAGCCTTTTTCACAGTCCAACTCTCACATCCATACATGACCACAGGGAAAACCATAGCCTTGACTAGACGGACCTGGGATTAGTGACTTACAAAAAATGCACCCCAGAGATCTCACTCACCCCTTCCACCATATGAGGACACAGCCAGAAGACTGAACTTGTGGTTATGAAACAGGAAGTGGGGCTCTCACAGACATCAGATCTGTTAACACCTTGCACTTGGACTTCAGAACTTGAGGAGTGTCTGTGGTTTCTAAGCCACTCAGCCATTGGTATTCTATTTGAATGGACTAAGATGATGCTGACATGGCCCACAGACTTCCATGAGGCCACAGCCCCTTGAGAGGTGAGGAGCCCTCACCCTCCTCTAGCGTACAGACTAGGCTGGGAGGGGTGAGACCTCTTACAATGCACCCCCAACCCACATTGGCAGCTAGTCCCAGTGTCACAGGTAGGACAAGGGATACCCAAGGCCAGAGGAGCTGACAGTCACAAACCCCAACCTGGCAGCAAACGGGATGGCCACACACACTCATCAGTGACCTTATAAGCCCTGACACTCAACCTTCTCAGCCACACACGTCCAGGCAGGCATACGCAGTGCCTCGCAGTAACCAGGGGTGAGTCACATTACAACTCCGGGGTGGAAACGCCCACATGTATATCTCAATGGCCACCACCATCTGAGAAACGCACAGCCGCGCAAAAGGCACCAGTCAGGTGTGAAAATATGCGCTGACAATTTAAAATGCAGTTGGGGGACTTCCCTGGCGGTCCAGCAGTTAAACTCTGTGCTTCCATTGCAGGGGGCATGGGTTCAAGGTTCATCCCTTGGTCGGGAGGATTGAGTTCCCACAACCTCAACGCAATGTCAAAAAACACAACAAGAGAAACAAAACAAAATCAAATGCAGTCACCAGAGCAGTGACACAGCTGTTCAACATCCAGACACGCATGGGGACCCAGTCCCAAAGCCAGGCACTCTCAGAATGGCACAGCACCCACGCCATTACAGGTGCCCTCTCTCCCTGCATAACCTCTGCCTGCATACATGCATGGGTCACACATGCACCCACGTGAGCATTCACTGATGTGAACGCATGTACAATGCGGTATGAGTGAATCCTTGCACAGTACACGCAGGCCCATACAGACACACGTGTACGCACTAAACACAAATGCTCGCACACACATGCACCCACACACATGCATGTAGACTCAGGACACACACACTGATACGTACTCACTGAGACCTGAATGTCTGCACGCCAATGTGCACTCATACAGGTGGGTGGACACACAGGCCTTCCCACCCCAAGACGCACAGGCACACACTAAGACGTCAACGTGCACACACTTCGTTTAAACTCCACAGTCCCTAGAGCTCACTGTCCAGCCGGCAGCTGCCCCTCCTGCCCTGTCCCCACTCCCCCGGCCCAGGCACT
Source organism: Bos grunniens (assembly GCF_055505025.1). Taxonomy (NCBI): domain Eukaryota; kingdom Metazoa; phylum Chordata; class Mammalia; order Artiodactyla; family Bovidae; genus Bos; species Bos grunniens. The sequence goes on from NC_141171.1 coordinate 14,998,064, forward strand.
CACAGCAGGGGGCCGTGGATACCATCCTGGATACTCATCAGCAGCCGTGGAGGAGCCACCTCGTGGCACAGGTAGTGGTTTGAGTCGGCGGTCAGGCGGAAGTAGCCATCCACCAGCGACACCAAGGACAGGGCCGCAGCCCGGGAAGGCAGGGTCAGCTCCTGCGGGCCGGGGGATCATCAGGCAGGCATCACAGGCCACAGGCATCTCCCCCCTCAGCCCAGTCCGCAGCCCCAGGCCCCACCAGGCACTTGTTGTCCTGACAATGGATGCTGACGTGGCGTTCCTTCAGCACCATGTGGGTGATGTCCTGGAAGTCACAGAAGTAGGACCAGGGGCTCTCCCGAGGCCTGTCCACTGGCTCGCTGCCCACCTCCTCGGCCTTCATTTTCTTCCCAGATGGGTCAGCATCAGGCATCCTGCTGCCGCCACCAGCACCACCATCAGCAGGCCCCTGGAAGCCAGGAAGTGGGGCAGGTGAACAGAACAGGGCTGTGCCTGTTCAGTCCTCCTGCTCTTCCCTCCCTGGGGAGAGGCGGAAGCCGGAAAGGCCAGGTTACCTATTTGGGCATCTATCCATGAATGCAGTGTCATGAGCTGGACGGGGGACCCATCCAGAGAGATATAGTCACCAGAAGATGGAACTTTGGGGAGGGCAGAAAGGGGGCTCCTAGCCCTCTTGGCCCCAGAGGTCAAAGGTGTTCTCCAGAAGCAGCGACCCTAGCCATCAGCTCCCCAGGGGGAGAAGGCAGAGGATTCATCACCATGGGGTTGAGACAGCTGCTGTCCCTCCATTGAGGGCCAAGCTGAAGGAAATGGGCTTGGCCTAGAGCCTATCCAGGCTGATCAGGTAACCAAATATGTGCCATAGACTTTTAATTCCACAGCAGACTAGAAGAATGTCGCGTTATTGGAAGGGTTCTGGAACCAACATGCATTGGAAATGCTTAGGCAGAACATTAAGACTGAAATTAATTCTTGATTGCAGGCCTTATTAGAGCCTTTAAGACACTATCCAAGAAACAGACCCCCACTCACAGACAAACATATCCCAGAGCCATGTAGGGAAAACCACCTTTGCCATAGCCACCTTCCAAGGCCAAAGTCAAGGCTGAGCAGGAGCCCACACCCTCCACTGTTAGATGGTAGAGGCACCCCACTCACCTCCGCCGGTACCAGCCGCCACCGGATGCCTTCCGTGCCTGACACCAGCACCTCGTGGGTGGGGGGTCCGACAGCAGACTCAGACCCGGGGTCAGGAGGGGCCTGCCCACCGTCCCGGATGTAGCAGGGCTCCCCATCGGCTTGGGACAGCAGCTCCAGGTGGCACACGGGCACACGCTCTGTGCCAAAGCAGGGTGCCAGTCGCTCGAGCGTGGCCAGGTACTTCACCATGACGACCTGCTGGGAGAGGCAGCCCGGCTGGAAGGCCCGCAGGAACTTGCGGAAGATGCTCCGTTGGCGCAGCCGTGTCAGAGCGTTGTGCTGCCGCATCTGCCGCCGGAAGGAGCGTGGGATGCAATCCTTGAAGCTGTGCGGATGACCAAGAGGGGCAGTTCAGGGGCCCCGACTGGGCCATGACGGAGAAGTGGTTTAACCTCTCTGAACCTCAGCTGCCTCATCTAGAAAACAGGCAAGCTAAATGCCATCGACAGATGACCAGAGAAAGATGTGGTATACATATATAATGGAATACTATGCAGCCGTGAAAAATAACAAAATCATGTCAGCTGCAGCAACATGGATGCAACTAGAAATTGTCATACTGAGTGAAGTCAGTCAGAAGGAGAAAGACAAATACCATACGATATCACTTATATGTGGATTCTAAACCCCAACAGGGAGTTCCCTGTTGGTCCTGTTGATAAGACTGTATTCCCAACGTAGGGGCCCTGAGTTTGATCCCTGGTTGGAGAACTAAGATCCCACATACCACAACTAAGCTTGTGTGCCATAAATACTGAGCCCCATGCATTCTAGAGACTATGTACCACAACTAGAAAAGCCTGCACAACACAGTGAAGCAAACAGTGCAGCCAGAAATTTTAAAAATTAATAATTAAAAAATATATATGACACAAATGAACGTCTCTACCAAACAGAAGCAGAATTATGGACATAGAGAGCAGGCTGGTGGTTGCCGGCGGGAGGGAGCTGGGGGAGGGACAGAGTGGGAGGCTGCGGTTAGCAGATGCAAGCTTTAGTATGGATAGACAGCAAGATCCTACTGTACTGCACAGAGAACCATATTCAATATTCTGTGATAAGCTATAATTGAAAAGAATACTTAAAATATATATATAACTGAATCACTTTGCTGTACAGCAGAAATTAACACATTATAAATCAACTGTACTTCAATCAAAAATATTAAAGCTAAAAAAATATTAAAATTGAATAAAAGTACAAACAATAAAAAGCAGGCAGGCTGTAATGAAAGTGGAAAGAAAATGTGATAAAGCACAAGCATAGCAAGGCCAAATGGTGTCAGGGCCAGGGCCCAGGACTCTGGAGGGGACTGAGTGGCTGAAATTCCAGATATTGGGTGAATTACTTAAGCTCTAAGGAGCTCCGTCTTTTCATCTGTAAAATGGAATCAGTACCCACATCTAGGGCTGACAAGAGAATTAGGACTATTGATTGGCACAAAATAAAGACTATGTGAGTGTTGGCTGTTGTTATTACTAGAGAAATCACTATTGTTTTGACCAGTAATATGATTATCAATAAAAGGACAGCTCTGGGAAGCCCCTCTGCTCCTCACAAAGCCATACTCTTCACCTCTTCTCCTGCCTGCACTGCCCACCAGCAGAGCCCATTTATTTTATTATATATGTATGTATTTTTTTATTTTTTGGTTGTGCTGGGGGAATACAGGCTCTAGAGAGAAGGCTCAGTAGTTCTGGCACAGGGATGGCACGTGGGATCTTCCCGAACCAGAGATCAAACCCAGGTCCCCTGCATTGGCAGGTGGATTCCTAGACCAGCAAAGTCCCCAGCATAGCCCATTCAGATTACAGGTTTCTACACCCCATCCTGGGTTTCCCCAGTGGCTCAGTGTGGTAAAGAATCCCCCTGCCAATGCAGGAGACGCGAATTCAATCCCTGGGTTAGGAAAAGTCCCCTGGAGAAGGGAATGGCAACCCACTCCAGTATTGTTGCCTAGGAAATCCCATGGGCAGAAGAGCCTGGGGGACTATAGTCCATGAACTCGCAAAGAGTTGGACATGACTGAGCAATTAAACACACACACACACAAGCCTTATCTTCCATGTCCCAAGCCATTTTTTCCATCCCTTGAATAGAGAGATCCTAAAGCTCAAGGTTCTAGCTGTCTTTTGCCCCTATTCCCAAGCTTTCCAGGGCTCCCTAAAGACCTGGAGGGAAAAAGACCCCCGATTAGTGCCTGGCTGACTCCAGCACTTGGGCAATTGCATTCTAAGTTCAATTGCCCTGGAAACAGGCCTTTGCCGCCTGCTGCCTCTGGGCCTCTATATATGCTGTTCCCTCTGCCTCCAATGCTTTGCCAAAGCAGTCCACGTCTGGATAAAGCCAACTCAACCTTCAGGTCTTAGCAGAAATGTCACCCCAGGAGCATCATCTGATCGCCAGGCTGGATAGGGTGCTTCCTCTGTGCTCCCCAGCATCCTGGCTTCATGGTCACAGCCCTGGTCCTCCAGAGTGATAACATGACAGGGATTGAAAAATATGTGCTTTAAGAATTGCAGAAAAAAAAAAAAAAAAGAATTGCAGAGACACGGGTATATACCTATGGCTGATCTGTAGACCATTGTAAAGCAATTCACTTCAGTTCAGTCACTCAGTCATGTCCGACTCTTTGCGACCCCATGGATCACAGCACGCCAGGCCTCCCTGTCCATCACCAACTTCCAGAGTTTACCCAAACTCATGTCCATCGAGTCAGTGATGCCATCCAGCCATCTCATCCTCTGTTGTCCCCTTCTCCTCCTGCCCCCAATCCCTCCCAGCATCAGGGTCTTTCCAATGAGTCAACTCTTCGCATGAGGTGGCCAAAGCACTGGAGTTTCAGCCTCAGCATCAGTCTTTCCAGTGAACACCCAGGACTGATCTCCTTTAGGATGGACTGGTTGGATCTCCTTACAGTCCAAGGGACTCTCAAGAGTCTTCTCCAACACCACAGTTCAAAAGCATCAATTCTTCGGTGCTCAGCTTTCTTCACAGTCCAGCTCTCACATCCATACATGACCACTGGAAAAACCATAGTCTTGACTAGACGGACCTTTGCTGGCAAAGTAATGTCTCTGCTTTTGAATATGCTATCTAGGTTGGTCATAACTTTTCTTCCAAGGAGTAAGCGTCTTTTAATTTTATGGCTGCAGTCACCATCTGCAGTGATTTTGGAGCCCCCAAAAATAAAGTCTGACACTGTTTCCACTGTTTCCCCATCTAATTCCCATGAAGTGATTATCCTCCAATTAAAAATAAATAAATTTAAAAAAAAAAGGAATTGCAGTCCTAGGATTTCCCTGGTGGTTCAGAGGTAAAGAATCCACGTGTCAACGCAGGGGACAGGGGTTCAATCCCTGATCTGGGACGATTCCATATGCTGCAGAGCAACTAAGCCCATATGCCACAACTGTTGAGCCTGTGCTCTAGAGCCCGTGCTGGGCAACAAATCACTCCAATGAGAAGTCTGTGCACTGCAGTAGAGAGTAGCCTCTGCTCGCCACAACTAGAGAAAAGCCTACGCAGCAACAAAGACCCAGCGTAACCAAAAATAAATAAATAAATAATTTCAAAAAGAATTGCAGGTCCTAGGACTTCCCTGGTGGTCTAGTCATCAAGAACATGCCTTTCAATGCAGGGGACGCAGGCTCGATCCTTGGTCGGGGAACTAAGACCCCATATGACTTGAGGCAACTTAGCCCACACGCTGCAACTAGAGAGATCACAAAGATTCCATATACCTCAACTAAGACTCGATGCAGCCAAAAATAAAATAAATAATTTTTGTTTTCTTTAAATGCAGGTCCTGGGACATTCCCTGGCTGTTTTCAGTGGTTAGGATTTGGTGCTTTCATAGCTGTAGCCTTGGTTTCAAACCTTGATGGGGGAACTAAGATCCCACAAGCTACATAGCACAGCCAAAAAAAGAAAAACAAAAAACTGCAGGGTTGCCTCCTCCAGGCAGTGTGCCCTGATTGCTCCAGTCCTCACCTCAGTGGAGATGAGTAACTCCCCAGACTTCTGCCTTATCCCTTCCCTTGAATTCTAGCGAGTCATGCAAGCTCACTCTACTCCAGCCATACTTCCTCCAACACATCAGGCACAGCCCAAGCTCAGGGCTTTTGTACTGGCTGATACCTCTGGAAAATTCTCTTCTCACAAATACCCACCTGGCTCCCTCCTTTACTTCCTTCAAATCTCTGAAAGTGAATGTCACCTTTTCAGTGAGAAACTGATGACCCAGTTTTAAACTGTACACCCCTCATTCTCTGATACCCCCTTCCTCTTTTCCAGTTTAATTTTTCCCCATTGCATTCGTCACCATCAAAAACACTATACATTTTACTTTTGTATTTCATTTATTGCCTGTCTTCTCCATCAAATATGAGCTCCAGGGACTTCCCTGGTGGTCTAGTGGCTAAGACTCTGTGTTTGCAATGCAGGGGGCCCTGGGCTCGATCCCTGGTCAGGGAACTAGATCCCATGTGTCACAACTAAGAGTTTGCACGCCACAACTAAAGATCCTGCATGCTGCAACTAAGACCGAGCACAGCCAAAATAAATACACAATTTTTTTTTAAGTGAGCTCTAAGAAGCCACAGATTTCGTCTGCCTGGTTTACTGTTGTGTGTCCAACACCCAAAACTAGTACCAGCACACAGTAGGTGTTCAATAAATGTTTGTTGAATGAATGAAGGCATGGCACTATGCAAGGTCTACCCTGGCCTTCAGACACCCGGGCATGTCCACCCACCTGTGCAATGTCCCCGCCCCATTCCCAGATACCTGGTCTTCTTGGCCACCTTTTCAAGGGGGACACCATTGCGGAGAGCGAGGTGGCAGAGGTGCAAAAGGGCCATGCCCAGGCTCTCATTCTGAAAGTGGTGGATCTCCTCCTCGCTGGATAGCTCCCATAGTGATGCCACGTCATTTACAAATTCATGCTTGCCCTGGGGATGGGGAATCAGGCAGAAAGGGAGGTGTGAGAACCTGTTCACTCCCCAGCTTCCGGTTACTTTCAGGAAGCGGGGGGACCCCATATGTATGCCTCGTCTGCCCAATCCTATGCCTGTGACAGACATCACTAATCAACCACAGTACTCTTACCCCTGCAACCCTAAGAGTCCAAAACCCTTTTGTTCAGGCAGCCGAAGGATCCCAGATGGCATGACTGAAACCCACTGCTTATAGCAAATTGGGAGGGAAGTGGGGGCTCCTCAATTGCCCAAGGTCCCTCACAAATAGTCACGCCTTCCCAGCCCTGCTCACACCTGCTCAAAGAGGTACTCAAAGGAGGCAGGGTCCAGGAGTTGCACCCCCTGCTCTGCCTGTTCTGAGGAAGTCTCGGCCCCTGGGGGCCCGCAGCGGTACACAGCTGGCTCCTGAGGATTCGTGCCATGCCAGTTTCGGAAATAAAACCTGCAGGAAAGGAGGGGGGTGCAGTCGAGGTTTAGCATGGACTCAGGCCAAGTCTTGGCAGGTGGGGACAAGAGAGGGAGGGGAGGGGACAAAAGCCTTCTAAGGGGACTTTGCCCACCTCATGCGGAAGTACAGCGTCAGGCTGGAGTCCCTGGAGGTATCCAGAATGTGATTTGGAGGCAGCCAGACCTGGGCCTGGGCATCGAAGAGGGCAAAAAGATTGAAGCAGGGTGGAGTGATGCCTGCACAGGGGAGAAATGAGTCAGGAAGTTGATGTCTGCTCCCATTAGCCTCGTCGACTCCCAGACCTGCTGTCTCCCTTCACAACCTCTCCCTGGCCTCCTCCCCTGCCAAAAGAAGACAATGCAATATGTAGACCATACTGTGGCCACACAGAAAAACTACATGTCCCAGTCTCCCTTGCAGCTAGGATGAGGGCATTGAACAGTTTTTTTGGCCAATGGGATGCGGGCAGAAGGAATATACATTTTCCAGGTCTAGAAATAAACTCTCCTGTCCTCTTCCCTACCCCGGGAATGTTGGAGACCCCTAATGCCTAGTGGTGAAACTACAAGATAGAGGGGAACCATTTGACCAGCATTAAATGCTAGGGCATCAGCATTAAATGCTTACATCTGGTGGCTCAGATGGTAAAGAATCTGACTGCAACGCAGAAAACCCAGGTTCGATCCCTGGCTCGGGAAGATACCCTGGAGAAGGGAATGGCTACCCACTCCAGTTCTCTTGCCTGGAGAATTCCATGGGCAGAGGGCCCTGGTGGACTATACAGTCCATGGGGTCGCAAAGAGTCAGACATGTTTAAGCAACTAACACTTTCACTATGAGACTTACAGTAAATTTTCATTGTCTTAACCCAGGAGAATTTGGGGGATGCTGCTTGTTACCACAGCAAACCTGGCATAGACTAGCACAGCTCTTCAGACTGCTGGCACTTTGCCTGTCTCTCTCTGAACTCCAGCCCCAGAGAAATACCCAACTACCCTTGGCTGTCACCCTGTAGATATCTCTGACCCCCTGAGATGTGCTTTGTTCCAAACAGATATCATCTGAGGTCCCCAAATTTGCCCCCTCTCAGCATGGTTCTCTAAGCCAGGATTTCATCTTTGTCCTTAACTCATCCCACCCCCTCAGATTGGTCACAAGTCCTGTTCTTTCTGCACCCTTCATTCTCTCTAGGATCCACCCACTTCCTTCAAATACAAAACCCAGTCCCAGCTCAGCCTCCAGATTTATTGTCATTCCCCACACCGGCCACCCAAGCATCTTTTTTTATACATATATCACTTAAAAACTAAAATATCTATCTAAATATCTAAAGTATCTAAAATAGTTCTTTTGGAATAATTTATAATCACCCAAGTACCAGCCACTAAAGAAATAAAACTTGGCAAGTCCGACTGAAACCCCCAACTACATCCACCTCCTCTCCCCTATTGCAAATAGGTAACCATACTCCTGAACTAGAGTTTATCATTTTCATATTTTCTGTGACCTAGTTTTAAATGCTATAAACTTGAATGTGGTATTATATCATAGGTGTCCTTCAGCAATTTGTTTTTTCAGGCTATGATAGCTTTTAAGCTTCACACATGATACATGTAACTTTGGTTGAATATCTTTTTCCTGGCTGCATAGTATTTCAGTGTTCAACCACATGCAACTGATTTGTGCAGTCTCCTCTACACAGACTTTGAGATGGCCTCTTATTTCTCAGTAAAATAAATGAGGCTGCTCTGAACATTCTCGTGTGTCTCCTGGAATACATGAGCTGAGTGTTTGTAGACTGCGTATCTAGGAGTGGAACTGTGTGCCCTCAGGGAATGTATTCAAGTTATATGATGCCAAATTGCTCTACAAAAATCACTGCATCCAGGAATTCCCCAGAAGTCCAATGGTTAGGACTTGGTGCTTTCACTGCTGAGGACCCAGATTCAACCCCTGGTTGGGGAACTAAGATCCCACAAGCCACATGGCACGGCCAAAAAAAAAAAATCGTGACATCCAAGTGTACTGCACCCCAAAGAAGGAGCACAACTCCCTGTGAGACAGCTTCCTAAAGAACCAATCTGTGGGCCTTCCCTGGTGGTCCAGTGCTTAAGAATCCATTTCCAATGCAGGGGATGCAGGTTCAATCTCTGGTCTGGGAACTATGGTCCCACATGCTATAGGGCAACTAAGCCCATAAGCCACAAGTGACAAGTCCCTACACCGCAGCAAAGATCTGATGCAGCCAATAAATCAATATTTAAAATAAAAACAAAAGACAAATATTAGAGGAAGATATTCTTTGAAAAAAAAGAACCAATCTATTTCACTCTCTGGCTTAAACCTTCCATGGCTCCCTCTTTGCCCCATAAGAAAGCTCAACCCCCTCAGCAATGAACACCCATGACCTGGACCCAGATAGTCATGCTCTGCTTTCAATTTCTAGTTTCCCTTCTAAATTCTTGAAACTGATATTCCAGTTATTCTTAAGATCTTTTGCTTCCTCAAACAGATCAGGTTCTCGGGATCTTGACCAGGCATGATTCACACGTCTAGCAAACCTGTCTAACTTGTTCACAGTCAGAGACTTCCCTGGTGGTCCAGTGGCTAAGACTCTGCGCTCCCAGCGCAGGGGGCCCACGTTCTATCCCTGGTCAGAGAACTGGATCGAACGTGTCGCAACTAAAGATCTCAAGTGCCATAACTAAAACCTGATGCAGTCAATAATAAATAAATAAATTTTTTTAAAAAAGAATCAGCCTTCAGTGGAAAAATACGAAGTGTTATAGAAATCTACCAGAAAGCCCCCATTCAGTTGTGGGGCAGGGGGGTTGAGAGGGTGTCCGGGAGGAAGGGGTAGGTAAGTGAAGTCCCCTTGAAGATACCCTCTCCTCCTCTGGCAGAAGACATTAGACTTCTGAGCACATCCACTGCAAGCTCTCATGACCATTCCATGTTTCCCTACTGCTCCTGGGAAGAAGTCTAAACTCTAGACTCTCCCTCTGGGGTTTAAGGCCCTTAAGCTTTAAGGTTTAAGACCTGACTCTGGCTGACCTCTCACCCATCATCTCCCTTCCTGGAGTTCCTTGCTCCTAACCTCACCCACCATACTTTGCTCCTGCCACAACAGCCAGAGCATCTTTGACCCTTGAGTCCAACCATGTTCCTCCTTTGCTCACAGTCCTCCACAGCTCCCACCTCACTTGCAGTAAAATTCGAAGTCTTCCCTGAGGCCCAGAAGGCTCTGCACAACCGGCACCATCACCCGTTCACCCTCACCTATCCCTGTCTCCCCTTCACTCACTTGGCAACAGCCACACTGGCCTCACAGTTACCAGTAAGTTCCCACCTCAGAGCCTTTGCACTTGCTGTTCTCACTGCCAGATGTCCCTGTGGCTTGCTCCCTTATCTCCTCAAGTTTTAAATCTTTTTTTTTTTTTTGGCTGCACCATACGGCTTATGGCATCTTAGTTCCCAATCAGGGATTGAACCCTGGCTCCCATCCCCACAGTGGAAGTTCAGAGTATTAACCTTTGGACCACCAGGCAAGTCCCCAAGTGTTAAATCTTTTACCATCGTCTCTCACAGCTTGCCTCCTATTCAGTTTCCTTATTTATTGCATTTCTTGCTGAGCCCTATAAGAATTCAGATGCAATGCAAGAGACCTAGCTTTGATCCTTGGGTTGGGATGATCCCCTGGAGAAGGGAATGGCAATCCACTGAAGTATTCTGGTCTGGGAAATCCCATGGACAGAGGACCCCGGCAGGCTACAGTCCATGGGGTTGCAAAGAGTTGGACACAACAGAGCAACTAACACTTTCACTTTCATTAGAATATCAGCTTTTTACAAAACTGATTGCAAATTACAGAGGCAGTAATTGGAGGCTGGCACACAGAAGGTGCTCACTCAACGCGGGATGCATGAATGGGCAGACAACTGGGTGAACGGGGCCCAGTGGCTGCTGACACCTCCGCCCCGCTGTGGGGCCGATGGCAGGACTCACCGACTTTGTGTGCGACGTGGATGCAGACATCCTCCGCGGTCAGTGTGGGCTCAGTGAAGGTGACCCAGGGCTCCCCACCACTGGGGCCAGCCCAGTGCAGAAGCACTTTCAGGCCTTCTCTGGTGGCCATGGGCTGAGCTCCGTCCCCACTGGGCTTCCTGCCCCTGGTGGTGGCCCTCCATTGGCACAGAGGCATGTTCTTGACAGCTGGCCTGCCTGTGAAGGAACATCCTATCAACCCCCCAGGCCTCAGCCTTGAAGGCCCCTTTTAGTACCTCAACCTTCCCACCTCCAGACTGAAGGGAAAGATTTGGGACCCCTCACTGTGCAAACTTAGGCACCCAATTCCCCTCCATGGGCCTCAGTTTCCACATCTGTTTGATGGAGCTGGGTTTGCGACACTCTCCCCCCATGCTACATCAGTCATGAACAGCACCACCACCAACCCCTTTACTGGACAAATTCACCAATACAAAAGTCTGCCCTGAACCCACCTTTCCAAAATAACCTGGGTGGTCAGACAGACCTGGGGGTGAATCCTGTGTCAACTCAGGTGCAAGTCACTTAGTCATCTTGGGCCTCAGTCTCCCCATCTGGAAAACAGACATGCTGAGAATGTTGCCATGAAGAGACAGTTATGACATTTCTACATTCCTTTTAAAGAAACCTTTAAACTAGAGTCATAAGGGAATTATGCACTACTGTTACATATTGTGGGCAGGTAAGGACTTACTATTGCCATTCCGTTGTTTTCTGGTTGTTTTGTAGACAGGTTCTTCCTTGTTTCTTATCCTGCTGTCTGTGTTTGGATGAAATTACTACAGGATTTTTCCCTTGTGGTTACCTTAAGTTTAATAAGTTTAAGATGTGTTATGAGACTTACAAAACATACCTCACACTGACAATACCCTCTTTTAAGCTAAGAGCTTCCCTTTAGTAGAATTTGTAAACTTTACATTTTTAATTCTCCACCTCACATTTTGATTACTGCTGTTACACTTCACATTTTTTATAAATTGTAGTTATGGCTATTTTTTTCTACTTTTTTTAAAAACTAGAGTTATAAATCAATTAGGTTGTGATGTTTCAACACACTTCTGTATGTTACACATTAAAAATCTTGATACAGGCATGACCAAATAACAAATATGATAAACTCAAGAATGAAGTCATTATCATTAATTTAATAATCATAGTCGTTTCTCTCTTTCAGCCGATATACCCCTACTAGTGACCCCGGTCCCTGCTGGCTCCCTAAGCGGCGGAGAGGTTCTGTTCAGCTCTTTTCCCAACAATCTGGAACTTTTTGAGAGACAGATTCAGGGTCCAGGCTTCCTGGGGTCTCCATGTATTTCCGGAGAAGGACTGTCAGCAATTAGAGCGACGTTACTCATTTAAGACGTGATGAGGGAAAAACAGAATATCGCAATTGCATAATCCCGTATTTGTCAGGAATCAACTTCTCTCGGAGCCTGTTTCCTCATTTGGAAGATAGTCATAAAACAGTCTCTCTCTCAAAGGGTTGTTGGGAGGATTCAATGAGCTTGAAGCAGAGAAAAGGCTCCGCGAGGGGCCTGGCAAACGCTCGGTAAGTGTTCGCAAAGTCAGACACGACTGACCTACTGAACAACAACAAACGAGATTATCTTTGAGATAAGACCCTAGGGATCGAGCTTTTGTAGTGACCATCTCCTCCTTCCTCATCCCCTCTGAGCACAGATCTAGCTTTGAAGATGAGGTCTAAGCGAGGTCCGCAGCCCCCAACCCCCTAAGCACCCCCACCTCCCCGCCAGAAACCTCCAAACCCTGCTGGCAGGGGCAGGAACCGAGCTGTGTACCCACCCGGCATCGATCAGTCACAAGGCAGTGTGGGGGCTTCTAACCACCTCCTGCAAAGGGCAGTTCCGCCAGCGGCATCCTTCCTGATGATCTCCCGGGCGTGCTCCCTCGCGCCCCATTCCAGACTCACCCTTTCCCCGGAACTTGCTACAACCCGGGACCCCGCCCCACCGCCCCGGGCAGCGGCCTCTTGATCGCCCCTGGAACAGCACCTCCCATTGGTCGCCTGAAACGGGCACATTCATTGGTCATTGTCCTGCTCCGCCCCTTCACTACTACGGTGGCTCCCCTATTGGTTCAGGCTTCAAGTTTCGCCCAACCTGGGCGGGAGAGGGTGGACTCTCTGCGGCGCTGCGACTTTAATCACCCACGCAGGCGTGGATCCAAGCAAGTCAGGCTTCTAGACCTTACCCTGGTGCGAGGCCAGATCGTCATCTCGGCGATTAATGTTGCAGCTGGCTGCCATTCATTCCTCCAACCCCGCTGCCATGTGGCCCTACATTCCGTCCTGCCTCTCCTCCCAGTCTGCGTGGCCAGCCCTGCTTCTCAGTTGAGACACCCCACCAACCACCAACCACCCCCACCTCCGCCTTCTGGAGGAGGCATTCAGGGCCCACCAGCTCACATTCCTTTTCTGATCACCCATAGCCCTGACGCTGGGAAAGATTGAGGGCAAGAGGGGAAGGGGATGACAGGATGAGATGGTCGGATGGCATCCCTGACTCAATAGACACGAGATTGAGCAAACACTGCGAGATAGTTAAGGACAGGGAAGCCTGGCGTGCTTCAGTTCATGGGGCAGCAAAGAGTGACTGAAAAACAACAAAATCCTATTCTCTGAGGCCTCGTTGCTCAAGGTAGCGGCTCAGGCGTCCCACCTGATCCAAGTTCTGATCCCTGCAAAGCAAGTCGCTGCTATTTATATTTACAGAGAAGGCTGTGCACTCAGCGTTTCATACACATTATTTCATTTTGTTGCAGGAAGAGGGACCCCTTCCAGGGCCTGAGAGTGGGCTCTTGTCTAACTCTTGGAAATGAATTACCAAGGAGACACATGTACTGACAAAGCAAAAGACATTATTGGAAAGGGGTGCCCGGGGGAAAAGAGATGGGGTAAGGGAACCCAGGAGAACTGCTGTGCTGCATGGCTCTCAGTCTCGGGTTTTATGGTGATGGGGTTCGTTTCCTCTGGGTTGTCTCTGGCCAATCATTCTGACTCAGAGTCCTTCCTGGTGGTGCATTCGTGGATCAGCCTAGATGAATTCTAGCAAGGATTCTGGGAGGTGGTAGGAGTATGTATGGGCATTTTCTCTCTCCTTTTGACCTTTCCTGATTTCTTTCTGGTTGGTAGTAGTTTGTTAGTTCTGCATTCCTCCTGTTGTAAGATAACTTACTCAAGTAGTTACTATCAAGCCTGGCCAGGGCAGCAGGTTTCAGTCAGTGGGTTCCCCTAACAATCTGATGTTAGCAGTAGTCCTCTGGCATCTCTTATCCTCATTTCTCAGAGAAAGAAACCGAGGTACAGAGAGGTGACAAAGACTCTTTCCTTGCCCAAACTTTAGTCCTCTGAGCCTTCTTCTGTTTTTAAAAATAATTTTATTTATTTTTATTTTTGGCTGTCCTGAGTCTTCGTTGCTGCATGGGCTTTTCCCTAGTTGGGGAGGGAAGGGGCTACTCTTTAGTTGTGGTGTGCAGGCTTCTCATTGCTGTGGCTTCTCTTGCTGTGGAACACAGGCTCTAGACTGCTTGGGCTTCAGTACTTGTGGTTCTCGGGCTCTAGAGCACAGGCTCAATAGTTGTGCTGCTTGGGCTTGGTTGCTCTGTGACAAGTGGAATCTTCCCAGACCAGGGATCAAACCTTAATCTCCTGCATTGGTAGGTGGATTCTTTACCCCTAAGCCACCAGGGAAGCCCTGAGCCTTCTTCTTGACTACCCCTCAACCTTGGCCCCAGTCCTGTCTTTGTCCTGCACAGTCATCCCCCGACCCCTAATATCTGATCAGGTTTTTCAGTTTCCACCATTGATGTATAAATATTCGTCCTCTCTTTAGCAAGAATCCTGTGAGGTCAGTTTAGCAAGAATCCCCCTATCCTTTTTTTTTAAGATTTATTTATTCATTTATTTATTTTATTTTGGGGATCAGCTAAGGGTTGCCCTTGCTGCTCGGGCTTTCTCTCATTGCAGTGCATGGGCTTCTCACAGAGGTGGCTTCTCTTATTGGGGAGCGCTGGCTCTAGGTGATTGGACTTCAGTAGTCGCAGCACATGGGCTTCAGTAGTTTAGGCTCTTGGGCTGTAAAGCACTGACTTAGTAGTTGTGGCACACTGGCTTAGTTGCTCTGCGCCATTTGGGATCTTCCTGGACAGAGGATTGAACCAGTGTCCCTTGCATTACATGGTGGATTCCACTGGACCACCAGGGGAGCTCCCCTCCCACCCTCCCCCTGTCACACCCTCATTCTGCTCTTTGCCTGGCAATCCCCAGATGTCTTTGCTGCATTCAGAGTTGAACCCAATGTTCTCCCCTTTTGCAGTCCCCCTTCCATTGCAGTTATCCTGCATAACTGCAGTTATCCAGGATAACTTCCATTGCAGTTATCCTAAATAGTCTCCCTTACTGTTTTGTAAGTCAAAAATATTGCCTGCCGTATCCGTAAACAAAGGATATTGCAGTCATCCAGCCATCACATTGAGTAGGAGCTAGACGGGCCTCAGGGTAAACGGCTGGTTTCTCCCCTGTGGACAGATACTCCAAATTAGCAGGAGACAGAAGAGCTAAGCTTTGCCCAGGTAAAAGATAGAGACCACATATTTCTCATTCTCCAAGTCATGGATGGTGACTGCAGCCATGAAATTAAAAGACACTCCTTGGAAGAAAAGCTATGACAAACCTAGAGAGCGAATTAAAAATCAGAGACACCACTTTGCAGACAAAGTCCCTTATAGTCAAAGCTATGGTTTTTCCAGTAGTCAGGTATGGATGTGAGAGTTTGACCATAAATAAGGCTGAGTGCTGAAGAACTCATGCTTTTGAACTGTGGTGCTGGAGAAGACTCTTGAGAGTCCCTTGGACAGCAAGGAGATCAAATCAGTCAATCCTAAAGGAAATCAGTCCTGAATATTCATTGGAAGAGCTGATGCTGAAGCTGAAGCTCCAATACTTTGGCCACCTGATGTGAAGAGACGACTCATTGGAAAAGACCCTCATGCTGGGAAAGAGTGAAGGCAGACTTATTGGAAAAGACTTTCATGCTGGGAAAGACTGAGGGCAAGAGGAGAGGGGGTGACAGAGGATGAAATGGTTGGATGGCATCACCGACTTGATGGACATGAATTTGAGCAAACTCTTAGAGATAGTGAAGGACAGGGAAGCCTGGCATGCTGAAATTAATGGAGTCACAGAGGGTCAGACACGACCTGGTGACTGAACAACAAGTCAAGGAACCCCCAACTATACATGCACAGAAAGGCTCCTTGGAGGTGAAAAAGGAGGGGGTGTCACCTCATAGTAAGTGATGTCAGCCTACCCATAAGCCTCTTCACTGGAATCCATCTTGGCTAAGAGATGCATGCACACATGAGAGGACACTGAGATAAACCAAATATGTACTCAGAACCAGGCAAAGAAAGATGATTGGCCAAAGGAAACCTGGAAGACATGCACCATAAAAGTGATTCAACCTACCATAAGGGCGTGACTCTGAATCTGAGCCTGCCTATGTGTCTATCCACACATACTCTTTTTCCTTCCTAATAATCACTACTTGTTTCACTACTTCCTGTCTCTGTGGAAATTAATTTCTACACACCTGACAGGCCAGGGCCTGATAGTTTCAGTGGTGAGAATTCAGCGTTCTCACTGCCTCAGGCTGACTTCAATCTCTGGCTGGGGAACCGAAACCCTGCTTCAAACCGCTGCAGGTGGAGGCTACCAGAGATCAGCGTTACAGCCGCACAGATGGTGAGCCCTGAGGGAACTTAGGATAGAAACAGGATGCCCACCATCCACTCATGAGTCACTGCAATGCATGGGTGCATGCTGCTGCTGCTAAGTTGCTTCAGTCATGTCCGACTCTGTGTGACCCCATAGACGGCAGCCCACGAGGCTCCCCCGTCCCTGGGATTCTCCAGGCAAGAACACTGGAGTAGGTTGCCATTTCCTTCTCCAATTCATGAAAGTGAAAGTGAAGTCGCTCAGTTGTGTCCGACTCTAGCGACCCCATGGACTGCAGCCCACCAGGCTCCTCCATCCACGGGATTTTCCAGGCAAAAGTACTGGAGTGGGGTGCCATCGCCTTCTCCGTGGGTGCATGCTAAGTCACTTCAATCACGTCCAACTCTTTGCGACCCTAAAGACTGTCTGTCTGTGGGTTTCCCCAGGAAAGAATACTGGAGTGGGTTACCATGCCCTCCTCCAGGGGATCTTCCTGACCCAGGAATCAAAGCCGAACCTCTTACAAATCCTGCACAGGCAGGTGGGTTCTTTTCCACAAGCGCCACCTAGGAAGTCACTGCAGCCACCCTCGCAGAGATGCACCATGAGGAGACTCAGAATGAGAAAGCACAGGTCAGCTGAGGTGCCTGTCAAAGGAATGATTTCAGTGAGTCCAGACTCTTGCATCTTCCCATACATAGAAAAGCACTAAACTCTTTAACTTGAGATATTGGATTTTCTTTAATTAACAGTAACCTTGTTGTAAAAGCTTGAATATATCCTGGCTCCCCCCTCACCTCTTCAGAGCAATCTCTCAGAGTTATCTAAGATGCTGTGTCCCAGACTTCAGTCCTCAGTTTTGTCTGCCAAATAAAATATAACTCTCAACTTTTAGGTTGTGATTTTTTCCCCCCAGTTGACAGTTTGTGTGTTTTTTTAATTGGAGTAGAGTTGCTTGACAGTGTTGTGTTAGTTTCTGCTGTACAACAAAGTGAATGTTATGCGTATACATATATTCCCTCTCTTTTAGCTTTCCTTCACATTTAGGTCACCACAGAGCATTGAGTAGAGTTGTCTGTGCTCTACAGCAGGTTCTTATTAATTATCTAGCAATAACCAATCCCAGTTTCCCAATTCATCCTACCCCCTTTACCCCTTTGGTATCCATAAGTTTACTTTCTATATCTGGGTTTCTATTTCTGCTTTGAAAATAAGTTCATCTGTACCATTTATGATAAGGGCAGAGTAAAGGGACAAAGTAGGTGGTTAAATAGTTAATCCCACTAGGGGATTGTAAGTAGAAAAAATATGGGAGACCCCAGTAAGTTAATGGTCACTTAAGAAAACAGGTTTGCTTAACCGCAAAACCAAGCAGGCTTGCTTAACAACAAAGCTTGCAGTACAAACATGAGGCAAGCTCCAAAACGAGGGCAATATGAGACCCACATCCTTCCCAGGGAGCTCAGCAAGTTCTAGGACATGCTTTCTGCACATATGAAAACAATAATTTATGGGAAAGTGACATTTCAAAGTAAATATCCTCATTGTACTGAAACCTGAAATAAATTTTCCATTATGTTATGACTTTCAGCTCAACCATGGGGGACAAGAAAACATCCCTACCCAATCTGGAGGAGGAGCTGATGATCAAAGCACAACACCTACTCAAGAATGAGGAAGTGGGACTTTGCTGGTGGTCCAATGGGTAAGAGTCTGCACTCCCAATGCATCGGGCCCAGGTTCGATCCCTGGTTGGGGAACTAGATCCCGGGTGCTGCAACTAAAAGGGCCTGTGTGTGGCAACTAAGACCAGGTGCAGCCAACTAAATACATAAATTAAAAAATAATAATAACAAACATATGATTTTAAAAAAGAATGAGGAAGAAAGCAGTCTTTCCCCTCTCCCCACTTTTCCTTTGATTATAAAACTGTAGCCCACTAAGTTGAGGGGCTTGGCACCCTCTCATCTGCCCACTGGTAAGCCTTACAAGCATCCTATCCTAATAAATTACTTGGTATCCATCACTCTGACTCTTGCTGAATTCTTTTCTGCACCAAGACATAAAGGAGGACTGGAGGTCTTCAGAACCAACCCTACCCCCAAAAACGCCTACCTAAAAGTTTTGTTTAGTTAACGACTTTTAACAAGTGTCGGTATAAATTTTTCTTTAACAGAGGCTGAGGAAAGCTGAGCACTGAAGAACTGACACTTTTGAACTGTGGTGTTGGAGAAGACTCTTGAGAGTCCCTTGGACTGCAAGGAGATCCAACCAGTCCATTCTGAAGGAGATCAGTCCTGGGTTCTTTGGAACCCAGTTCTTTGGAAGGACTGATGCTAAAGCTGAAACTCCAGTACTTTGGCCACCTCATGCGAAGAGTTGACTCATTGGAAAAGACTCTGATGCTGGGAGGGATTGGCGTCAGGAGGGGAAGGGGACGACAAAGGATGAGATGGCTGGATGGCATCACTGACTTGATGGATGTGAGTCTCAGTGAACTCCGGGAGTTGGTGATGGACAGGGAGGCCTGGCATGCTGCCATTCATGGGGTCGCAAAGAGTCGGACACAACTGAGTCACTGAACTGAACTGAACTGAGGAACTTTTTCAGGTCCCAAAGCAACAAAGGGCAGAGCCAGGTTTAATTCTGAAGTTGGAGCCATAACAGCTGTGGCCAAGAGCACGTGACTACTCTTCTTAGTCTGAGAAAACAGGGGGAAAAACAGACCCTTTTTCACAGGGCAGCTATGGAGATTCAATGTAAAGTTGTAAACAGAAACTTAGCCTAGAGCCTGGAGGATAGTGAGTGCTGGGAACTTGGGGACTGGGGAATTAACAGTATTCACCCTGACGAGAATCATTTGCAGCTGGGAGAAAAAAAAAAGCAGAATTCTGTACTGATATGGTGACATCTCCAGAGTGTCTGTATATTTCATAACAGAGAATGAAATGTATAAAACATATAGAATAGGACTTTCCTGGTGATCCAGTGGTTAAGGCTCCCTGCCTCCACGGGTCCTGGTTTGATCACTCACTAGTCAGGGAACTAAGATCCCACATGCTGAGTGACATGGCCGGAAAGTAAGTGTTCAGTTCAGTTCAATTCAGTCGCTCAGTCGTGTCCAACTCTTTGCGGCCCCATGAATCGCAGCACGCCAGGCCTCCCTGGCGTAGTTAGGTAGTTAGAATAGGGAAAAGGAGTCCCAGAATGGCGGTGGCTAAAAGATAAGGAAAAGTCCTCGAAAACAGAACAAAGGAAGGTCTGAGGACCGGAGTGAGGACTTCAGGTAAAACAAACAGCACTCCTGGCTGGTCCAATTTACCTACGGCAGACCCGGGGGGTGGGGGGTGGGGCGGAATAAAAAGAGGAGCCAAAGTGCTGGGGCTCCCCCACCCCCACCCCCGCGCAGGCGCTCTGGCGCTCTTCTCTTCGCGACTTTTGGTCGACGTGCCTTCACGCCTGGAGGATGGATTTTCCTGTTATTATCTAAATAAAATAGAGTTGTAACACGGAGCTGTAACACTGATTTGTCTAAGAGCTATAACACGGTCTGTCCAAGACTTGAGAGCTGTGACACGCCGAGGGTTTTAATGTCCATCACTCCAAATCTTTGTTGTGACGAGACAAAACCGAGGAGCATACGCTCGCCTGACAAAAAGAATATAGAGAATAAAAAGAATGTATTATATTTTCTTGTGTTTGCTCAGCCCGCCTATGGAAGAACTCAAAAGAAATATAGAAATATTGGTTAGTTCAAGGAAAAAATTTTCAGAAAATCTCAGGAAGGACTTCCCTGGGGGTCCAGTGATTAGGACTCTGTGCTTCCATCGCTGGGGGTGCGGATCAATCCCTGTGGAGAACTAGGATCCTACATGACCCGTGGTGCAGCTAAAACAAAACCAAAAAACCAACAACAAAAAACAAAATGCAGAAAAGAAATCTCACACTTCTCTCACACCCATCTTTGGTCATCAGCAAAATCTCACCCCGCTTGGTCCAGTCCCACCACCACTCTCCCGGACCAATGACGTCGCTTCTCTCCTGGTCTGAGGCTCCTCCCCTTGCCCCGCCCACCCCCACCTCTGTCTGGCCTCCCTGCATGGCTCACAGCATTTGTGAGCATCTGAGCACAATCCCTTATCCTTTACAGATGTGAGTGATCAGGCTCAGAGTCTGATTGTATGGGTTACAGCATTGTAACACTATTTAAATGCTAACCTGGCAGCTCAGATGGTAAATAATCTGCCTCTCATGAAGGAAACTCGGGTTTGATCCCTGAGTTGGGAAGATCCCCTGGAGAAGGGGATGGCTACCCACTCCAGTATTCTGGCCTGGAAAATCCCGTGGACAGAGGAGCCTGGCGGGCTACAGTTCATGGGGTCGAAAAGAGTCGGACGTGACTAACATTTTCACTTTAAATGCTAAGGATCTCTTATGCAAAGGTGAGAGCACTGACTGGGGAGGAGGGGGTCCCAGAGGTTTGGAATGAGAATATTGGGCAGACACAGATGGGCCTGAGAAGGGAACTTCCCTGGCGGTCTAGTGGTTAAAACTTCAAACTTCCAGTGCAGATGGCAAAGGTTCAATCTGGTTGGGGAACTGAGATCCTGCATGCTGCACAGGCAGCCAAAAAAATTAAAATAAAAAATAAAAGATGAGCCTGAGAACTTTGACCCATCAATACCCTTGTCTGAGGGAGTTGGCCCTTCCATGTGTGATACGGTGAGATAAGAAGAAATATATATTGATTTTCATCCCTAATTCCTGGCACAGAACTTCGACAACTCTTGACACTTCCTGAGCGAAAGAGGTGATAGCATCGTGTTTCTTTGTAGCATTTGGCTTTAGTCCCTGGCTCAGAGCTCCTAAAACCTTTTCAATATCTTGACTGATAGAGGTGAAAAGAACATCTTTTGTGTTTTATAATAAACCTGTGCAACCATACCTGAGTTTATGCTAATGAGGTGACATAGCTAAATCTGGAGATCATCATACTCAGTGAAGTAAGTCAGATATATGATATCCCTTATATGTGTGTTGTGCTTAGTCGCTCAGTCGTGTCCAATTCTTTGTGACCCGCATGGGCTGTAACCCGCCAGGTTCCTCTGCCCATGGGGATTCTCCAGGCAAGAATACTGGAGTAGGTTGCCATGCTCTCCTCCAGGGGATCTTCTCAACCCAGGGACTGAACCTAGGTCTCCCTCATTGCAAGCATATTCTTTACCATCTGAGCCACAGGGAAGCCCTTATATCCCTTGGAAAATACGTGGAATATAGTTGGAATCTTAAAAAAAAAGATACAAACGAACATATTTACAAAACAGAAACAGACTCACTGACTTAAAAGAAAGAATTTATGGTTCTAAGGGGAAGTGTTGAGGAGAGGGATAGACTGGGTGTTTGGAAATGATGTGTACACACTGCTATATTGAAAACAGCACAGGCTCAGTAGTTGTGGCTCAGGGACTTAGTTGCTCTGCAGCACATGGAATCTTCCCCGCCAGAGATTGAACGCTTTGTCCCCTGCATTGGCAGGTGGGTTCTTAACCCCTGACCACCAGGGAAATCCTAAAATAAAATAAAAAAAAATTTTTTTAAAGAAAACTTTGGGACCTCCATGGTGGTCCAGTGGTTAAGACTCTACGCTCCCAAATGCACAGGCCACAATTAAAGATTTCACATTCTGTGACAAAGATCCTGCATGTGGCAACTAAGACCTGGCACAGCCAAGAAAATAAATATTTTACAAAAGAAGAAGAAGAAAGAAAATTTTCATGAGCTTCACTATAGGCCCTGGAGAAGGAAATGGCAACCCACTCCAGTATTCTTGCCTGGGAAATGCCATGGTCAGAGGAGCTTGGGGGCTACAGTCCACGGGGTCACAAAGAGTCAGACACGACTGAGTGACTAACACACGCTGTAGGCCCAGTGTTTAAATGAGAACAACAATAAAACAAACCAAATACCCAGGCCCAGAACACTCAACGCTCCCAGAAGCTACTCATTCTGAATCTACAAGTCTGTTTTCTGGTTTCCTTCACCAGCTACATTTGCTTAGCAGCCTTTATGATAGTCTACTTCACTGGAACTTTCTTTGAGCACTGATTTTTCAGGCCTGACTTCCATTCTAGAATGTCAGCTCCACAAAAGAGTGGGGTCTGTGTGGTTCCCCACAGTGTCCCTGGGGCTTGTAATGGAGCCTGGCACCCTTAGGTGCCAAGAAGCTGGTGGAGTGAATGATCTCCAGAGACATCTAGGCCCTGGGCAACTGTTCTGCCCCACTCAGGAAGAGCTGGCCATGGCCTTCCAGCCTCGGCTTCCTCTTTGCCACTAGCACCACGTGATAACAGGAAATGCAGTAGGCCAGATTCTTCAACAGCCAGCCCCAGCGAGATGAGATGCGGTGGCCTCTGCTGGGCCCAGAGGCCAGACCAACAGGAATTGTCACGTTGGGCGATTAATAAAATCAATCACAGTGAAAATGTTAGCTCTCCAGTCGTGCCTGACTCTGCAACCCCATGGACTGGAGCCCGCCAGGCTCCACTCTCTATGGGATTTCCCAGGCAAGAATGCTGGAGTGGGTTGCCATTTCCTTTGCCAGGGGATCTTCCTGACCCAAGGGTCAAACCCCCGTCTCCTGCATTGCAAGCAGACTCTTTACTATCTGAGCCACCAGGGAAGCCCAATAACAATAATAGTAATAAACCCAGTCATAACAATAAACTCTAATAATAGTTTGCATTTTCCCAGCCTGGATGCCAGTTGGGCCCAGGCCTGGGTGCTAAGAATTCTTTGAGCTCTCTCAGATTTTTTTAATGTTTATGTATTTAATTTAATTTATTTATTTGGCTGTGCCCAGTCTTAGTTGCCTCATGTGGTACCTAGTTCCTGAAAATGTTAGTTGCTCAATTGTGTCCCACTTTTTGTGACCCTATGGACTGTAGTCTGCCAGGCTACACTGTCCATGGGATTTCCCAGGCAAGAATACTGAAGTGGGTTGACATTTCCTCCTTCAGGGGATCTTCCCACCCAGGCAGGCAGACTCTTTACAGTCTGAGCCACTAGGGAAGCTCTGTGACCAGGGACCAACCACAGGCCCCCTGCATTGGGAGTTTGGGGTCTTAGCCACTGGACTGCCAAGGAAGTCCCTCAGGTTCTTTTAAAGTGAGACCAGCACACCACTTGACAGCTGGAGAGAAAAGAGGCCACGGACGCCACTGGCAAAGCTCACAGGCAGCCCCTCACGCCTGTGACCTCTTTGCTGAACTCCTACTTCACAGTGAGGGTCCAGCCCAAGCACAGAAGCTCTGGGTTACCCCCCAACTACTGGGGTTTGCCTAGAAGTGAGGGGGATTCCCAAACCAGGGACTTTCCAGGCTAAACTTGAGACAACTAGTCACCCTGCCCCAGTGGGTTTTTTTAGGAGGAAGCTAGAATGGGGGGATTCCCTAGACTCAGCAGTCTTCTGGAACCTTCCTAGAGCTCCCACCAAGCCTGGGAAAAGTCAAGGGCTGATAAATTAAAAACAAAAATCCCTTTGTGTCTTTTTGAATGGGAGGGTTCAGGGAACAGTCAACCTCCTCCCCCAAATAGCTTTGAGATGGATTTAGAATCCCTCTAAGGAAACTCCACACCCTTCTCTTGTGTGTGTGTGAATACACGGCCTCTTAAACCTTCCCCTGAGGAGCCACAGGCAAGTTCGTTTTGTGCTGGTTTCCAGAGGAAATGGGGCTTCCCTGGTGGCTCAGTAACAAAGAATCCACCTGCAATGCAGGAGATGTGGGAGCCGCGGGTCAGGAAGATCCCCTGGAGGGGGAAATGGCAACCCACTCCAGTTTTCTTGCCTGGGAAAATCCCAGGGGCAGAGGAGCCTGGTGGGCTACAGTCCATGGGGTCACAAAGAGTCAGACAGGACTGAGCATGCACCCAAACAAGCAAAGAATTTAAAACAGAGCCAGGTGCAGAGCAAGTGCTATTATCTTCTTTATTGCACAGTATTTCTTAGCGATCTTTCTTTTGCACTATGTGTAGATCTATTTGGTGGATTTTTACTCCTGTGCCACGCAGCTTGTGGGATCTTAGTTGTGGGTCATTGTTTTCACTTAGTTGCTGAGTCATGTCTGACTGTTTTTTTGACCCCATGGACTACAGCACACCAGGCTCCTCTGTCCATGGCATTTCCCAGGCAAGAATACTGGAGTACGTTTCCATTGATCAGGGATCACACCTGGCCCGTGGCAGTGAAAGTACTTCCTAACCACTGGATCTTAGTATGAAATATTTCAGGCATCCAAAAGTTCAGTTCAGTCGCTCAGTCATGTCTGACTCTTTGCGACCCCATGAACCCCAGCACGACAGGCCTCTCTGTCCATCACCAACTCCAGGAGTCCACCCAAACCCATGTCCATTGTGTCGATGACGCCATCCAACCATCTCATCCTCCATCGTCCCCTTCTCCTCCGGCCCTCAATCTTTCCCAGCATCAGATCAGATCAGATCAGATCAGTCGCTCAGTTGTGTCCGACTCTTTGTGACCCCATGAATCGCAGCACGCCAGGCCTCCCTGTCCATCACTAGCTCCCAGAGTTCACTGAGACTCACATCCATCGAGTCAGTGATGCCATCCAGCCATCTCATCCTCTGTTGTCCCCTTCTCCTCTTGCCCCCAATCCCTCCCAGCATCAGGGTCTTTTCAAATAAGTCAGCTCTCCGCATCAGGTGGCCAAAGTATTGGAGTTTCAGCTTCAACATCAGTCCCTCTAATGAACACCCAGACTAATCTCCTTTAGGATGGACTGGTTGGATCTCCTTGCAGTCCAAAGGACTCTCAAGAGTCTTCTCCAACACCACAGTTCAAAAGCATCAATTCTTCGGCACTCAGCTTTCTTTATAGTCCAACTCTCACATCCATACATGACTACTGGAAAAACCATAGCCTCGACTAGACAGACCTTTGTTGGCAAAGTAATGTCTCTGCTTTTTAATATGCTGTCTAGATTGGTCATAACTTTCCTTCCAAGGATCAAGTGTCTTTTAATTTCACGGCTGCAATCACCATCCACAGTGATTTTGGAGCCCAGAAAAATAAAGTCAGCAACTGTTTCCACTGCTTCCCCATCTATTTGCCATGAAGTGATGGGATCGGCTGCCATGATCTTAGTTTTCCGAATGTTGAGCTTTCAGTTCAATTCAGTCACTCAGTTATGTCCGACTCTTTGTGACCCCATGAATTGCAGCACGCCAGGCCTCCCTGTCCATCACCAACTCCCAGAGTTCACCCAAACTCATGTCCATTGAGTCGGTGATGCCATCCAGCCATCTCATCCTCTGTCATCCCCTTTTTCTCCTGCCCCCAATCCCTCCCAGCATCAGAGTCTTTTCCAATGAGTCAACACTTCGCATGAGATGGCCAAAGTACTGGAGTTTCAGCTTTAGCATCGGTCCTTCCAAAGAACACCCAGGACTGATCTCCTTTAGAATGGACTGGTTGGATCTCCTTGCAGTCCAAGGGACTCTCAAGAGTCTTCTCCAACACCACAGTTCAAAAGCATCAATTCTTTGGCACTGAGTTTTCTTCACAGTCCAACTCTCACATCCATATATGTCCACTGGAAAAACCACAGCCTTGACTAGATGGACCTTTGTTGGCAAAATAATGTCTCTGCTTTTGAATATGCTATCTAGGTTGGTCATAACTTTCTTTCCAAGGAGTAAGCATCTTTTAATTTCATGGCTGCAATCACCATCTGCCAACTTTTTTACTCTCCTCTTTCACTTTCATCAAGAGGCTCTTTAGTTCTTCTTCACTTTCTGCCATAAGGGTGGTATCATCTGCATATGTGGAGATAAAACCATCATCTAGGCACCAGATAGAAACAAACCCAGCGTCCATCAACAGATGAATGAACAAACAAAATGTAATACAGCCATACAATGGAATATATGCGACCCTTTGTATCTACGGGTTCTGAATCCTGGATTCCACCAACCATAGACGGAGAATAATCAAAAGAAAAGGAAAGGGTTTCCCAGGGAGCTCAGCGGTAAAGAATCCACCTGCCAATGCAAGAGACTCAGGTTCGAGCTCCTGTCCAGGAAGATCCCACATGCTGCTGAGCAATAAAGCCCGTGCGCCACAACTATTGAGCCTGTGCTCTAGAGCCTGGGACCCTCAACTACTGGCCCATGTGCTGCAATTATCAAAGCCCTTGTACCTAAAGCCCATTCTTTGCAACAGGAGAAGCCACCGCAATGAGAAGTCCGTGCACCACAACTACAGAAAAGCCCGAACAGCAATGAAGACCAAGCACAACCAAAAATAAATAAAAAATAAATACGTGAAATGTTTTTAAAGTTTAAAAAAAGAAAAGGAAAGGAAATTCCTGGGACTTCCCTAGTGGTCTAGTGGCTAAGACTCCACATTCCTAATGCAGGGGGCCCTAGTTCAATCCAGGTCAGGGAACTAGGTCCCTCATGCTGCAACTACAAATCCCACATGCCACAACCAAGACCAGACACAGCCAAATAAATAAATAAATATTTTTTAAAAAATCAGCAAGAAATGGTGTTGGTGAAATGGACAAAGGTGGTCAAAAGGTACAAACTTCCAGTTATAAAATAAATAAGTCCTGAGGATGTACTGTACAGTGTGATGATTAATAATACTGTATTGTATATTTGAAAGTTGCTACCCTGAATATTCCTTGGAAGGACTGATGCCTAAGCTGAAACTCCAATACTTTGGTCACCTGATGTGAAGAGCTGACTCACTGGAAAAGACCCTGATGCTGGGAAAGATTGAGGGCAAGAGGAGAAGTGGGCAACAGAGGATGAGGTTGTTGGATGGCATCACTGACTCAATGGACATGAGTTTGAGCAAACTTCGGGAGATGGTGAAAGACAGGGAAGCCTGGCGTACTACAATCCATGGAGTCAAAAAGAATCAGACAGGACTGAGCTACCAAACAGCAACAAGAAGAAGATGGAAGATCTTAAAAGTTCTCATCACAAGAAAAAAAATGTGTATCTCTGTATGGTGATGGATGTGAACTGGATTTATAGTGGTGATCACTTCACAAGGTATACAGACATCAAATCCTTATGTTGTTCCTGAAACTAACAGAAATGTTCTGTATCGATTATATCTCAATTTTCTAAAACTTAAAAAAAAAATTGTGTTCAATCCACTCAGGTCAAAAAAGAAAACAGCATCAAGACCATGGGGGGTTCTCGGAGTTCCACTCTCCATTTTCATTCCTGGAGGGAAGTGGATGTTTCTCCTTCCACCCTCTAAAGCAATGAGGAAGGGTTGCTTTTCATTTCATCAGTACATACCTCTTGAGCACCTACTGTATGCTCGGCCCAGTTCTACGTCCTGGGAACAGAGTAGAGAGTAAATAAAATTCCCTGCACTTTTAGGTGGGACAACAGCCAAGAATGAAGATAAACAAGTAAAAATATATAGCGTAGCAGATGGTGACATGGTACACAAAAAGCAGAGCAAGGAAGGAGACGATGCCATTGGAGATCTGGGGGTTCTAGATCCATCTTTCTGATCTGGGGGAGCTGCAGTGGAGCCACATGGATGTCAGGGCAGGGTGTACCAGGCAGGGGGAAGAGCTGAGGCCAAGGTCTGGAGGAGACGCTGTCCTTGGACTTGATGTAATTCCTATCTATCTGTTGGGCGCCCTAGCTTGCTTGTTCATTGGAGTTCCTGTTCATGAGTTTCGTCCATCTAGGTGTGAATCACTCTCTTTAGTTTCACTGCTCTATCATGCAGGTTGTACACACTGTGTGTGTAAGTGCATGCGCTCAGTCCTGTCCAACTCTTTTGTGACCCCATGAACTGTAGCCCACTAGGCTCCTCTGTCCATGGAATTTTCCAGGCCAGAATACTGGAGTGGGTTGCCATTTCCTCCTCCAGGGGATGTTCCCGACCCAGGGATCCAACCCTCGTCTCCGGCATTGGCAGGGGGATTCTTTACCACTGAGCCACTAGGGAAGCCCCATTATACACTTTAATATGCCATGGACAGTTGTGTGGGTTCCAATTTTGTGTTTCCAATGGCTCCAGGAAACAAGCTGATCCTGCTCTTCTTTTCCTTTCAATGTTTTTTAAAAATTATTTTAGATAATTATTTTTAAATAAGTAATTCATTCACAAGTTTCTAAATCAAAAAGGCACAAAATGGGTTTGAGGACAAGTCCCCACTCTGCTTCCAGGCTCCTGACATCCAACTCATTACTGAATTCAAAACTTGCTTATAAAAGGTTTAGTGGTTCCTCAAAAATGATTAACATGTGATCCAGCAATTGCACTTCTGGGTGTATATACAAAGAAAGCAGGAACTCAGAAAGATATTTGTACATCCATTTTTTTAATTAATTTTTTTTTTTTTACTTTACAGTATTGTATTGGTTTTGCTATACGTTGACATGAATCTGCCATGTTTTTTTTTTTTTTTAATATTTGTTTGACTGTGTCAGGGTCTCAGTTGTGGCATGGGGGACCTAGTTCCCTGGCCAGGGATTGAACCCAGGGCCCCTGTATTGGAAACTCAGAGTCTCAATCCCTGTACCACCAGGGAAGTCCCTGCACATCCAGAGTTCATAGCAGCATTATTCACAGTAGCCAAGAAGTGGACTCAACCCAAGTGTCCATCAGTGGATGAATGGATGGACATACTGTGATATATTCTACAATGGAATATTATAAAGCCTTTTTAAAAAGAGAGAGAGAGAGACCTTCTGACACACAGTCCTCCATGGATGAATCTTGAAAACTCTATGCTGAGTGAAATAAGCCAGGCACAAAATTACAGATATTTCAGGAGTAGGGAGTTAAATGTTTAATGGGTACAGAATTTCTCATACTTAGCACCACTGAACTGTACCCCATCAAAGTAGTTAAAATGAGGATTTCCCTGTTGGTCCAGTGGTTGAGACTCTTTGCTCCCACTGCAGGGGCTGCAGGTTCCATCCTTGAGTAGGAAACTAAGATCTCTCATGCCGAGTGGCGTGGCCAAAAAAAAGATTAACAAACTCGCTTCAGCAGCATGTATACTAAAATTGGAAGGATAGAGAGAAGATTAGCCTGGCCCCTGCACAAAGATGATATGCAAATGCCTGAATCATTCCATGTTAAAAAAAAAAAAAGAAAGAAAAAAAAGATAGAGAGATGAGCCTAGTGGATTCAAGGTAATCACAAAAGTCCTTAGGGGCTGCCCTGTGGCTCAGTGGCAAATAACCTGCCTGCCAATGCAGGAGACATGGGTTCGATCCCTGATCCAAGGTGATTCCCACATACTGTGAAGCAACTAAGCCCATGCACGACAACTACTGAGCTTGCGCTCTAGAGCCCAGGAGCCACAACTACTGAGCCCATGTGCTACAGCTACTGAAGCCTGTGTGACTAGAGCCTGCGCTCCACAAAAAGAGATACCCGGGCACCACAACTGGAGAGTAGCCCCCACTTGCCACAACTAGAAAAAAGCCTCACAGCAACGAAGACCCAGCACAACCAAAAATAAATAAGTAAATAAAAATTAAAAGTGTACATATGTATTTTTAAAAAAAGGTCTTACAAGTGAAAGAGGAAAGCAGAAAAAGAGGTCAGAATGACATGATGTCATCTTTGTCATTTTTTTTGGGGGGGGTAGGAATTTGTTTACTTGGTTGCACTGGGTCTTAGCTGCAGCATATGAGATCTTTACTTGTGGCATGTGGGATCTAGTTCCCTGACCAGGAATTGAACCTGAGCCCCTCTGCATTGGTAGTTCGGAGCCTTAGCCACTGGACAGCCAGGGAAGTCCCCATCTTTGCCATCTTTGAAGATGGAAGGAGGTGGCCGTGAGCCAAGGAATGGAGGCAGCCCCTAGAAGTTGGAAACAGAGGAAATGGATCCTACCCAGAACATCCAGAAGGATCACAGCCTTACTAGTGCCTAGATTTCAGCACGAAGAGACCCATGTCAGATTTCTGACCTGTGCAAGTGTAAGGTAATCTGTTTGTGATGAAGCCACTAAATGTGGTGATTTGTTACAGCAGCTCCAGAAAATGAATCCGCTGTTGGTCCTCCTATCCCACTCACATCATTACACTTAAAAAAAAAAAAAAATATATATATATATATATATTTTTTTAGTTGCACTGGGTTTTCGTTGTTGCGTGTGGACTTTCCCTATTTGTGGCGATCCAGGGCTACTCTTCCGTTGCAGCGGGTGGGCTTCTCATTGCAGTAGCTTCTGTTGCAGAGCACGGGCCCTAGGCGCAAGGGCTCAGTAGTTGTGGCGCACAGGCTTAGTTGCTCCTCGGCTTGTGGGATATTCCTGAATCAGGAATTGAACTGGTGACCCTTGCATTGGCAAGCAGATTCTTATCCACTGTTGTTGTTTAGTCGCTAAGTCATGTCTGATTCTTTGTGACCTCATGGAATGTAGCCCGCCAGGTTCCTCTGTCCATGAGATTTCCCAGGCAAGAATACTGGAGTGGGTTGCCATTTCTTTCTCCAGGGGATCTTCCTGACCCAGGGGTTGAACCCAGGTCTTCTGCTTGGCAGGCGAATTCTTTATCACTGAGCCACCTGGGAAGCCTTCTTATCCACTGTACCACCAGGGAAGTCCCCATCATTACATTTTGTTTAGTGAAACATTTTGGGTGGGATTCTGTTTGCCGCTAAGACTCAGCCAATCCTGCTCCTGGGAGCTTACTCTTTAGGTAGGATGCCTGCCCTTGTGAGCAATGCTGCAGGAGGGAATTTCTCTCAGCGTTGCTTGTAAAAGCAGACCAACAAACCTGCAAGCGTTAATTCAAAAAAACCGTTGGTGAAATAAATGCTGAGATGACACAGGCTATCAGAGTAGAAAGAATGAGGAAGTGCTGATGGACTGATAAGAAAAGATCTGCGGGGTCACAGGGTTCAATGAAAAAAGGAAGATGCGTCACTGACTGCACTGTGTTATGCTTTGTGTAGAAAGAACGGAAGGGATAAGATTACATTTGATCTTACAAAGAGAAACCCTGGAAGAAGTCACAAGACACCAGAGACAGTGGGTTCCCGTGGTTGGGGGCAGGGAACTGGATTTTTTTTTGGTTTTGTTTTTGCCTTGACCTGTGGCATGTGGGATCTTTTTTGTGTGTGTGTGGCTGTGCTGGGTCTTTGTTGCTGTGTGGGCTTTTCTCTAGTTGCAGCAAGCAAGGGGCTACTCTCTAGTTGCATTGCCTGGGCTTCTCACTGCAGTGGCTTCTCTTGCCGCAGAGTACAGGCTCTAGGTGTACTGGCTTCGGTAGTTCAGCACATGGCTCAGTAGTTGCAGTTCCTGGGTTCTCGAGCACAGGCCCAATAGTTGTGGTGCATTGGCTTAGTTGCTCCACGTCGTGCCCAGTCAATCTTCCTGGATCAGGGATTGAACCCTTGTCTCCTGCATTAGCAGGCATTCTTTACCACTGAGCCACAAAGGAAATGGGCCATGTGGGATCTTAGTTCCCCAACCAGAGATGGGACCTACACCCCTTGCGGTGTAGGCCCGGAGTCTTAACCACTGGACTGCCAGGGAAGACCCTTTACTGTGTATCTCAATATCATTTGATGTTTTAAACGTTAAACAGTGCTAGGGTGAGGTACATGTGGCATGAAAGCAAAGAGGTCACCAACTCAGTAATCAAGATAAATATTTTAATGTAATATTTTCCAAAAACACCATTAATGTGAAAAAAAATCCATGATGAACAAAATATTGAAATTTTAAGTCAAGGATCAGTAACAGCAGTGCTGAGTTGTACTGGACGCCGAGGTGAAAGGAAATACCAGAAATACAGATTCTACCTCTGAAAGTTTTCATGGTAAAGAATTAAAAAGCTCACAATTTTGAATTGATCTCAGATAAACGAGGTTTAGGAGGGTCTCCCCAATCCTCTGATCTGCCATTTTTAAATACTTTTAAAATCTTTATTTTTCAGCCATGTATGTGGCGTATGGGATTTTAGCTCCCTGACCAGGGATTGAATCCACCCCATCCCCCACCCCACCTGGAAGAACAGAGTCCTAACCATTGGACCACCAGGGAAGTCTGCCATTTCAATCTGTATGAAAAGCATCGGGCAACACCACTTGTTTGCAGTTCACTACTGCCCTCTGGTGGCAATCACCTTGGGCACAAAGGCATTCACTGAGGGCCAGAATCTGTGAGGGTGGCTGGGATCATCTTAGGACCAAGACTCAGTTTGTGTCCGGGTGGTGCTCACAGCATAAAGGAGACAGCAATACACAGGTTGGCAAAGCCAGGCAGGTGAAGAAGCAACATGGCTGGATGTGAGGGATGACTCAGAAGGTGAGTCAAGGAAGCTTCCAGGAGGGACCAGAGCTCTGGTCAGACTGAGAAGCACCAGCCAGGTGGTGATGTCCCCCAGAAGGGGCGGGTAGTGGGCTTCAACTGGATTCTCAATTACTTCAGGTCTTAAAAACTGTGTCCTTGTTTATGATATTATTCTTTAAGTCTTTCCTGGGGCCCAAATATTACTTTGTAGAGGAAGACTGCAGGGAAGGGTGTTCAGGGTGTGGGACAGGGACATGCCGGGGCCCAGATCTTGAGCATGAGTACCAGGTGCTATGTGCACCTGCTCATCTCACTCATTCCTCATCACAGCCCTGGGAAGAAGGCACGAACATTTCTATCACTATACAGAGATGAATGCTGAGGCTGATTAAGCTGCCCAAGGCCACACTGATGGAGAAGCTTAAAGTGCTCAAGGAGCAGAGAGGAGGGAGTTGGTGAGAGGGGCAGTGGGAGACCACGAGGTGATGAGGGCAGAGAGGGGACCAGGCAGATGGTACAGGGCCCCATGAGCTGCAAGAACTTAGGCTTCTACTCTGGGGCAGGATGTGCTGGGACTCTCATGTTCACAGGCGCTCCCTGCCTGTTGGGGTCCAGTGAGGGTGGAGGAGACAGGAGGCTGGGGACAGGAGTCCAGGCTAGAGGTGACGGGTCCTGGACCAGGGTGGAGAGTGAAGGGCAGTGGACAGACTCAAGATCAATCTTGGAGGCAGTGCTGGCCCCGTGGAAGGTAAGACACAGTGGAGGGTGATGCTCCCAAATGGATGGTGGGAGGGGCTTAGGAGAATGGGAGGAGCCAAAGACTTCATGGGGGTGGGGTGAGAGCTCTGATCCAAAGGTGACTTCAGGAAGGGTTCCAGGTGATGGGAGAGCCTGGAGTGTGGATGGGGGACACAGCCCATTTGCTGGAGGGCAAAGCCAGGAGTGTCACAGGCCCAACTGCCAACACTCACAGGTCCCTTCCCACCCCCAAGAGAAGAGCTGTGCCCACAGCCCTCGTGACACCCCACAGAGCATCTGAAATCCTTTATTGGAAGATAATTGCTGTTTACTATATAGAAGACTTGACGCGGGCGAACAGTGAAAACAGCCCACAGTGACTGGAGCAGGCCCCTTGGCTGGGGACCCACCCCCACCCCATGGACCAACCTGGCAACCTCTGCCCCTCCCTGGATCCCTGGGCCTTTGGCTTAATGCTGATGGGGGGCTGCAGGCAGTGAAGCCCCTTTGACTCAAAGCAAAGACTTGGATGAGGGCTTGGGGAGAGGGGGGAGGTGGAAGGGGCGTGGGAGGGCCCCTCCGGGCTAGGTTGGGGAGCAGCAAAAGCGGAGGAAACCTGGACCTGGGGAGATGGCATCTATTTTTGTTTTCTGAAAAGGGGCGCACAGGGGCCTGCGGCGGCCAGGTCAGGTCACACGCTGACATCCTTCTCGTCGCCTGACTTGGAGGTGGCTTCCAGCAAGGGGTCCCCAGTACCCGCCTCCTCCCCCTCCTTGGCCTCGCTGGACTTGGAGTTGGGGACCCAGAGGCCTGAGTCGATGCAGCGCTGCATGTGGTACTTCGCATCCTGTGGGGAGAAGGGTGGGTGGGTGAGGCTGGGCTGCCATCTGCTGGTGGCACCCCTGTCCCCTGCACATCCCCAAGCCCACTTTCTGCTCTTTCTACATCAGAGCTGTCTGGGAGGAGGGTAAACTGTAATCTATGTCTGTAATCTGTGCTATCCAACATGGCAGCTATCAGACGTGGGTGCCTACTGAGAACTTCGAATGTGATTGGTGCAAGGCAAGGACAGAGCTTGAATTTTTATTTTATTTTTTTAAAATACATTTATTTGGCTGAGCTGAGTCTTAGTTGTGGCATGTGGGATCCAGTTCCCTCACCAGGGATCTAACTTGGGCTCCCTGCACTGGGAGCGTGGAGTCTTAGCCACTGGACTACCAGAGAAGTCCCTGAATTTTACTTAACTTTAATTCAAATTTAACTTCCGAGGTGGAACTAGTGGTAAAGAAGTGAAGTGAAAGCTGCTCAGTCATGTGTAACTCTTTGCGATCTCCAGGACTATATAGTCCATGGAATTCTCCAGGCCAGAATACTGGAGTGGATAGCCGTTCCCTTCTCCAGGGGATCTTCCCAACCCAGGGATGGAACCCAGGTCTCCTGCATTGCAGGCAGATTGGCAGATTCTTTACTGTCTGAGCCACCTGGGAATCCGAGTGGTAAAGAACCTGCCTGCCAATGCAGAAGACATAAGAGACACCGGTTCAATTCACAGGTCGGAAAGATCCCCTGGAGGAGGAAATGGCAACCCACTCCAGTATTCTTCCCTGGAGAATCCCATGAACAGAGGAGCTTGACAGGCTACATGGGGTCACAGAGTCAGACATGACTGAAGCAACTTAGCACAAACAACTCAAATTTTAAGTGCAAGTCTAGAACAAGGATCAGTAAACTTTTTAAAAAAAAATAAAAAGCCAGACAACAGATATTTTTGGCTTGCAGGCCCTGTGGTCCCTGTCAAAACCTCTCATTCCATCACACCTCAATTTTATGGCTGCAGCACAAAATCAACTATAGACAAGATGAAAATAAACCAGCCTGGCTGCTGCGGTTCCAACAAAATTTTATTTACACACAGGCAGTGAACCTTTGAGCCAGACTCTCTGAAGACCCTTGGTCTACATGCTTATCCCCATAGAAGCTTCTAGAAACCCTGAGCTGGTCTAGAGACTAGATCCGTTTTATAGATGAGGGAATCAGTGTGGCCAACCAGTGAGCCAAGCAGCAGGAAGGGGCTTAAACAGAGATTTATTAAAACTCAGGGTACTTATCTACCAGTGCTGTTACTGCTCCAAAGAGCTGAGGTTCACCAGCGCCAACCACGTACTTGGCCCTCCCCACAGATTTTGTGAGTTAATATGTTTTTGAGAGATACTGGTTTGATGGGGTAACTGAGACTGTGGAGCGGGCCTCTCTGAGTTGCTGGCAAAGGTGGAGTCAGCTGGGTGCGCTCACAAACAGCCCACAGGGACAGGGACGCTCAATCTAGATGCTGGGCACATAGCAGCTGCTCAATAAAAGTGAGACAGCATGGGGCATGAAGCCTGGCTGTCTTGTGTGCCAGCCACAAGGTGACAAAACCTCCCTGGCTCTTTTGAGAAGCCAGGAGGGACACTGCCAGCAGCAACGTGGTCAGCAGGGCTGGAGGAGGTGGGGGAGACACATTGCCTGACCAGGTGGGCTTGGGTGTGTGGTTACTCACCGTGGGGTCCATCTTGCTGATGGCATCTTGGAGCATCTGCACATCCTTCGCGTCAAAGCACTTCTGAAGTTCCTGTCGGTGCAGGGGGTGGGGTCAGGGCCTAGGTCCCAGGGATCCCACTGACAGCCCACCTGCCACCTGCCAGGGTCTGGGGAGCCTCACCTCAGGAAGGGACTCGTAGACCTCGACGGGGTCCAGGCCGCCGGGGCCAAGTCGCTTCTTGCGCTCCTCTTCCTCGTATTCCTTCATAGCCTTCTCAATGCGCAGCTTGGCACGGCCCCGCACACGGTCTTTGAAAGCCTCCAGTTCGTCATTGAAGCCCTCCATGTACTGGCGGTCGGCAGTCTGCAGGGGAGGGAGGGTGTTCACCAGGGGAGACTGGGGAGCCCAGGACCCTCCCAATGCAGGTACTCAGGGATGCCCCAGGGCTCCCCACAGCTGGTCCTGAACTAAATCACGGGTACTCTGGGGCTCAGGCCTCTCCTCTGCTCTGTCTAGCCTCCTCCGTCTTCTCTGAGCTAAACCTTATGCCCCTGTGCTTACAAGCATCTGACTGAATGTCCGCTTATACTGCAGACTTGTGACACCCACCTCCTCCACGTCTTCCTGTGGAGTCTCGAAGGCACCTCAAGCTCAACACAGCTACCCTCGATCATCCTCAGGTCTGCCCTGAATCTCCCCTAGCTCTGCTCTTCCGGTGTTCAGGTAAGAAACCCACAGGTGCCCATGACTCCGGCTCTCACCTAGGTTGGGACTTTCAGCACGTCCTGCCAGCTCGGCTTTCCAAATCTCCACTGGAGCCACCCACTACCCAGCTCCTCTACGGACTAATCCTCTGCTGATGGATGAGATTCTGATCACAGGGGCTTGAGTCCGAGTGGATCCGCATCTGCCTCCCCCAGTGGACCGCAGGCTGGATCCCTGAGGAGGACCACCTCCCTACCTTGATCTTGGTGAAGAACTGCCGGAAGCAGGCCCGGGGGTCCACCTTGAGGCTCTTGGCCAGCTCCAGGATGAACTGCATGACGATGGTCTGGTGAGCCACCTGCTCCATGAGGGCGCATTTCTGCAAAGGGAGGACAGCGTTACCGAGTGGCGGGCTCCTGTCCCCAGCCATTGTGTGAAAACACAACTTGCACTTAGACCTTATCCGTGGCTTACTTGGACGCTAGTCTTAATATTTAACTTCAATGTAAAATTAATGCCCTTTTCCTCCTAAGAGATAATGGTATGGCTTCCTATACTAGACTCCAGACAGTGTTTAAAAATGCATTCTTTTTCCCTTCATGCCTACTGCAATGTTCTGAACAAACATGAATGATAAAAATAGAATTTAAAAAATAAGAGAAAAAAAAAAGGCAAAGCCTTTTGGGCCCTCCCCACCCCCCACTCGGCAGTGTCTGCACGCACCTCCTCCACCTCTAGGTCAATGCACCAGATGACCAGGTAGTTGGCTGTCTCCTCACACACCAGGTGGACGTTGTCTGACAGGTACTTCTGGCTGTCGTCCCAGCGGCGCAACATGCCTGCCAGAAGGCGATGGCGAGGTGCTCCAAGGGCCTCCCGGAGGCAGAGGGCCGGCCCTCTCTCATGCGCACCACCCACCTGGAGCCCACGCCTGGGCCCAACTCACCGAAGTGTTTGATCTGTTTCTCATACTTTTCCACGAAAGTTTTGTGTTTCTGCTCCCTCACCTCTTCAGACTCCTCCTCCGCCTGCTCAGGCTTGGTGTTGACCATGCTCTGTGGTGAGGCGAGAAGGGGAGTGGGCTGGGGCAAGGCTGCGGCAGCGGGGCGCCTCGAACGTGGCCGGGCCGGCCGCGGCCGCAACGCCCATCCCATCCACAGCGGAGGCGATGACGGCGCCGTGCACATCAGTGTGGCGTGGGCGTGGCAGGCGTGGCCTCGGACTGGGGCCTTCGAGCAGATCAGAGGGAGGGGTACTGGTGGGGTGCCTCACCGGCGGGGCCCCCCACCTGCTCCCTTCCCCTCCGGCACTACCCCCCTTTCCGCCAGCATCCGTCCATTCTAGATCTGCGCAGTGCTCCCTGCCCCCACCCACTGCCCGTCACGCCCAGGCCCCGCCCACCTTGCTGAAGCCATCCTTGCTGAGCGTGTCCACGTTCCAGGGCATGCTCTTCTCCTTCTTGCGCATCTCCTCCAGCTTTTGCTCCCAGCTCCGCTCCTCCTTGCGCAGCTGCTGCGCCTCAGCCTGCAGCCGCTCCAGCTCGGCCTTGCCGCCCTCTCCCTCGGCCACCTCCAGCTCCTTCAGCTTCCGCTGGCACTCGGCCACCTTGCGCTTGCACTCGCGGCAGCCCCTGTCCAGCTCCTCCTTCTCTTTCTGGAACTGCTCCATGCGCTCCACCCGGGCCTGAGGGTTGGGCACTGCCCGTCACTCTGGGGAACAGCCTGGCCCTGTCCCCGGCCCCAGGCTCTCCACAGTTGGCACCTGGGATGACCCCAGAGAAGGTCCACACCAACCTCCATGCACTGGATTCCAGGCTCCTGCTCTCACTCCTAAGGTAGGCCTGAGCTAGGGCGGGTCCCTTCTCTGCACAGGAGCTTCTATGGCTGCCGTCCCCAGCGGTCCAGTGAATAAGAATTCGCCTTCCAATGCAGGGGAAAGTGGTTTGATCCCTGGTTGGGGAACTAAGATCCCACATGCCTTGGGGCAACTAAGCCGACAGGTCACAACTAAAGAGCCTGTGTACTGCAATACACAGGATCAAAGATCTTGTGGCATAAAGATCTTGCATGCCACAACTAAGACTCAATGCAGCCAAGTATATAAATAAATGTTTTTAAAAATAAGAACCTTCTATGACTCCTACCTCATTCAGAGCAAAAGCCTAAGTCCTCCCCAGAGCCCATAAAGCCAAGCACAACAGTCTCCTCCACAGCCTCATCTCCTCCTGCTCCGCCCCTCCCTCCAGCCACAATGGCTGCCTCACCTTTTCCCAACTCACTTCAAGCCTCAGGGCCTTTGCACTGCCTGTGTGTTCCCTTGGCCTGGAATGTTCTCTCTTTAGATCTACCTCACCTCCCCAAACCCTGCATCCTCATCATCTTCAAATGCCTCTTACAGGGAATTCCCTGGTGGTCCAGTGATTAGGGCTCTGAGGCTCCACTGCTGGGGACCAGGGTTCAATCCCTGGATGGGGAACTGAGATCCTGCAAGTCATGCAACGCACTCAAAAAAAAGGTCCCTTCCAGATGAGGCCTTCCTTGATGCTGCTGAGGATCACAATCGCCCCCTATTCTGCTCTGCCTGATCTTCCTCCTCAGCACTTGTCATCTGACAATATTCTGTGACAGTTCTCTCTCCTGTTTTGGGTGCTGTCCACCTCCAAGGAGACGGGCTCCACAAAGGTGGGGATCTGATCACTCTTGTGACTCTAGACCCAGGAACCTGGTGCACAGCAGGGACTTAAGACTTGTTGGATGTAATAATCACACGCTGGAAGAAGGCCTCCCCTCTCCCCAGGGTCTCAGGCTCCCCTCCTGCCTGGAGCACCCTCGGTAACACTCAAGCACCCTACCCTGGCCACATGGCCCTCCAGCCACTGCTGTCTTGGTGTCTTACAGGCACCACCAGGTCTGTGCCCAAGACTGAACTCCCCACCTGAGCTCCCCCAAACCTATTTTTCTGCTGTATCCTCCCTCAGGGAAGACCCTCGCCCCTGCCTCCTGCCCCCAGCTGAGGCCTGCTGTGAGTCATTCCCTCCCTCTCTGCCACCAAATCACCACGAGTTTCCTTTCCAGTCGTTCCTCTAATGTGCTCCACCCCATGTGCTGCATCTGGATCCGCAGGGCCTACACAGCTGTCTCCAGGCCAACATGCCTCTGAAGCCCAGTGTGGTACCCACCAAACTCCTGTATACCCCCATCCTAGACGCTGCTCCCCAGAACTCTTCTGCTGCACCCCAAGCTGAGTGGCGGCACGTCATCTCAGCTTCCCCATCCAGACCCCTCACTGGGTCACGGGGCTCTGTCACTGTCCACCCCTGCCCCAGCTCCCCATCACCTCCCCCAGCTCCCCGCAATGTCTGCTCAACCCAGAGCCATGGCCTGAACACTGAGAGGTGCCACAGCTTTCCATCACCTGCCCCTGGTTCCCTGCACTGTCTGCTCAACCCAGAGCCACACACTGGACCCTGAGAGATGCCATCCCCATCCCCCCCATCCAGGCTCAGAAGCTGCCAGAGTCCTGGAAACGCATCCATCTGACCACAGCCCTCCCTGTTCAGAGGGGACCCCAAATTCCTGCCCCAAGCTGTCCAAATGGCACTAATGTTCCTTGAGGGGCTGGGTTTCAGACCAACGCCGGCCCTTGTGGCTCCCCAAATGGACCGGCTCTCTCCTGCCTCTTAGCCTCTGCACATGCTATTCCTCGCTGCTGGAACTCCCCTCGCTCCATCTGATTTGTCCGCAAGTCTCAGCTTCAACAAAGCCTTCCCCAAGTGCGAGACTCCTAGGGTCATTGAGCCCCAAAGGCCCCTCGGTGATCATCAGGTGACATGATGAGATGCTGGTGGAAAGCCTTGAGACCCCAGACCCAGGGTCATACCCCACGGCCACCACATAATGGCTGGGAGTCTCTGGGCCAATTCCCAAACCTCAGTTTCCTTATCTGTCAGAGGCAGACAACAGCACCAACCTCACGAGCTCGCACTGGAAGACACGAAAGAGGCTGTACAGGCCAGAGCCCTGCTGGACGCGCAGTCAGCCCAATTACCACACTGGCTGCTGTCATCACTGTCTGTCCAACAGGACAGTCTCCCTTTCTGGGGCTCAAACAAGAAAGTGCACTTCAATATCTAGCACATGCCTGGTAACTGGGAGCAGTTGCTACTGCATCAGAGCACCTAGCTCCACACCTACTGGCAATGTGACCTTAGCAAGGTCGCTTACACCTCCCCCTGCCTTGGTGTCCCCCTCTTTGAAACGGGTGTGCTAAATTGCTTCAGTTGTGTCCGACTTCTTGTGACCCTATGGACTGCAGCCCGCCAGGCTCCTCCGAATTGCCATTTCCTTCTCCAGCGGATCTTCCCGAACCAGGGATCGAACCCACGACTCTGGTGTCTCCTGCACTGGCAGGCAGGTTCTTTACCACCAGCGCCACCTGGGAAGCCCTATGAAATGGGGCCTCACAGGGTTGTTGTGAGGATTAAACGAGTTACCTCAAGGAAACCGCTTGCAACATACTGTCCTCACCATCGTCATGGCCACGGTCACCAGAATGGTTGCTAACCTACTTCTGTGCTTTACCCGAGCTCATATCTCCAGGCTCCAGCACAAGGCCAGGCACATGTGGGTGAGAACCGGGAGACCCGAGCCCTTCTCTCACACCCCACTGGACTGACATGGCCAATCACGAGCCTCACTTTTCCCATTTGGTTAAGGGGTGGACAAGACCCTTAAGGCCTTGCAGCCGCTGCTGCCTCCCTTTCTTCACGATAGGCCCATGTCTTTCTGAAACCTTCCCCCGCCTTGAAAGGGGCTATTGGCATCACCGCTGGCCTCAGGGGACAGCAGGAACCTACCACACCGCTGGTATCTGCTGGGTGGCCATCAAAATCCCCCGGCATCCTCTGAGCAGTCGCCAGGGAGGCCAAAGCTAAATAAAGGCCTCCTGGAGCTGCTCTGCTAGGGGTGGCAGCCTGCCCAACCTGGGCTTTACACCTCCGGGAGAGGCTGTGTCAGGCTGGGCAGGGCAGAAACCTCAGTGGCGAGATGGGGCCACAGGTGTCCCTGTTTCCTGCCTTACACAGAAAGGGGGGACCCGAGGCTCACAGAACCTGGATGCCGCCCGGCTCACTGGAAGAAGCCAAGAGAAACCAGGATTGGCAGCTGTTTCTGGGCAAGGGAGCCAGGGAGCTAGAACTGGGAAGACTCACTTGTCCCCTTCTGGAGCCTTGGGATTATTTTTTTTTTTTTTTACCATGAACATGAATTATCCAAGCAATGATGACGACAGGAGCTAAAGTTTCCACAAAGCTTATTACGTTCCAGTGCTGTCCCGCAAGCAGTACACACGTTAAATTCATAAGGCGGCTCTCACAGCAAGCCTGTTGGGTAGGCACTATTAAGACTGCCAGCTGGGGAAACTGAGGCACACAGCGATCAAAACTCACTTCGGGGGACTTCCCTGGTGGTCCAGTGGCTGAGACTCTGTGCTCTCAATGCAAGGGGCCCCAGTTCGATCTCCGGTCAGGGAACTATTAATAGATTCCACATGCTGCAACTAAAGACCCAGCACATTGTAACTAAGACCCTGTTTGGTCAAATTAATTAAAAAAACAAAATAAAATAAAACACCTCACTGGATCACAGCAAGTCAGTGATACTCAGAAGGAGCAGGATATGAACCCAGTCGGGCAGGCCTGTGCTCACAAGGGTACCAGGCCACCTTTTGGCTAACCCCTCTTCCACTCTTAGTATTGCTTACTCTTTCCTCCCAGGCCCTGAGCCAAGTTCTTTCCAGATCTAATCTCATTTCATTTTCACGATAGTCTCATGGAGGCAGGGGGCTCGCTCCCCCAAAGCAGTGATGGTCCTGTGGCAGGGCTGGAGCCCAGGCTGCCGGTCACTGGCAGCGGAACCTCATGCTGGAGACACCAGGCTCCCTGCCTCCACTCATCTCCACAACAGCCCTGGGTCCTCAGCGGTTGGACAGGAAAAGGTTTTGCGCCAGGAGGGAGTCGGGCGTGGTGAGAGGACGCTGTATGGGAGCGGGCATGGCCTCCCAAACCAGCAGGACCAAACCTGGTGATAGAGATCAACTACGTGACCAGAATAGGTGTTCCCAAGAATAGGCTTTAGAGCTTTGCGGAGAGCTTCAATATTTCATCATAAAATGTCACATGTGGCAAGAGAGAAATGCTAGAACTTTCTTTTTCCACTCCAGTGGCTTGCCCACCAGGTACACTAGCCAGGTGAAAGGGTTAGTCACTCAATCGTATCCGACTCTTTGCAACCCCATGGACTGTAGTCTGCCAGGCTTCTCTGTCCATGGGATTCTCCAGGCAAGAATACTGGAGTGGTCACTGTTCACTACTCCAGGGGATCTTCCCCACCCAGAGATTGAACCTGGGTCTCCTGCATTGCAGGCAGATTCTTTACCATCTGAGCCACCAGGGAAGCCCTAGCCAGGAGGCTGCTGCTTTAAGAAATGGGTTGGACCCAGAACCGGGACTAGATGAAGGCACGGTTACTGTGTCTCAGCAGGATGAGGAAGGGCGCTTCTAGGAGTTTCTGGATAAACAACTGCGAACTGATACATGGGAAGATAAAATGAGGCCTTCCTAACCGGAAGGTTCTAGGAGGTATATGCCATAAGCGTGAGAGCAGAGCAGCCCCTGGAATGTGGGGGTAAGAGCTCTGAGTTGGTGGAGCAAGAAGTTAGCACACAAGGTCTCAGGAGAGTCATTCTGTTGGCCTGTGAGCACAGCTGGGCGGGGGGCGGGGGGTGGGGGAGGTTTGCAGGCTGTCGAAAGAACATACAGACTTGGGATTCTGGGGGTCTGTATTTGGGGGAAAATAGATAAAAGAAGGGGCAGTGAATCTGGAATCAGGATGGGAGGGTTCCTTGTAACAGCAGGGTCATTGTGGGTATTTAAGAACACACCAAGTTTGGGTCAGAAGGGAGATGGGGTGGATTTGGGTCCTGGACTTGGGTTTGAATGAGGCATCCTGAAGCTGGCAAAGGTTCCCACTGAAGTCTGTCTCGGGGGTGGGCGGGGACTGGGTGTGAGGTACCAAGGAGGGGCAGGGGTTCTGGCTGGGCAG
Source organism: Bos grunniens (assembly GCF_055505025.1). Classification (NCBI taxonomy): domain Eukaryota; kingdom Metazoa; phylum Chordata; class Mammalia; order Artiodactyla; family Bovidae; genus Bos; species Bos grunniens. Next base: position 15,041,852 of record NC_141171.1, read on the forward strand.
GAAGCCACGTGGGTAGGGTTTCCTGATGTAATGGGAAATTGGGTCTAACAGTACTGAAGGCTGAAGGAGAGCCTCCGGAATTGGAGGCTCCATCAGGGTGGAGGTGGTGGTTCATTCTGAACAGGACCCAGGTTTCAAAATTCCAGGCCTAGATGAGACTGAGGGCCCTGGGGGGAGGGGGTGCCAATCTTTGTTCTAGGGGAGGGGTCTTGGGTGTGGGTTGGAGTCCCAAGCCAGGAATAGAAATCTCAGGGGAAGACAGAATTGTTTCATTCAGAGGAGTAAGACTTCTGGATCTGAACCATAAGGATCCAGAAAAGCAGGTCGCAGAATAGACAAACTATCGGGAACTCTAGGGTTTTTGAGGGCTTCCAGACGGGGCCAGTGGTAAAGAACCTGTCTGCGAATGTAGGAGACATAAAAGACGCGGGTTCGATCCCTGGATTGAGAAGATCCCCTGGAGAAGGAAATGGCAACCGACTCCAGTATTCTTGCCTGGAGAATCCCACGGACAGAGAAGCCTGGCGGGTTACAGTCCATGGGGTCACAAAGAGTTGGACACGACTGAAGCGACTGAGCACAGGGGTAAGGAGGGGCCATGGAACAGCCAAGATCTTAACTGGGTACCCGACTAGGTTCAGGATCCAGATTCTGAGGTAGAAATCTGGGTGTAAGTGGAAGATCCCAAGCAGGATTGGGAGGCACGTCAAAAGCTTATCTTGGCAGTCTAAATTCTAAAAAGATGCCGTACAGGTCAACCTGGAGTTTCAAGAAGAAACTAGAAAGGGGGGGGGGGGGGGGCGCCGGCATCGCGGGTAAGGAACTCAGGGGTCCCGGCAATTCTATGGCCCCGGAATTGAATCGAGGAACCCTGGGCTATTCGGAAAGTCCAGGCTGTAGGGGGCAATCCCAGGTATTAATGGCTGGGCCCCCCCGGCAGTATCAGGGGTCAGAACTCTGAAGCGGAGTCCCGGGAGTGGGGGAAGGGGCTGGGCGCGCGCGCTCTACCTGGTGCCGCCAGCGGAAGAGGCTAGCGGTGTCGATGTTGGGGTGCGTCTCGTCTTCATCGTCAGACACCTCGATGTGGTCCCACACGCTGTAGTCCACCATCTTGCCTCGGGGCCCAGCCCTCCAGGGCTCTGGTAGCTGTAGCGGCGGCGGCGGCGGCGGCAGCACTGAGACTCAGCCCGCGGAGCCCCGCCCCTTCCGCTTCCGCCCGGGCGCGCACGCCCCGCCCGCGCGTGACGTCACATCCTTAGTAACCTCAGCAGCGGCACTGGTGACCAAGTTCTTAAAGAGCCCTGCGCACGTGTTTCGGCTCTCGGGAGTCCGTTGAGACCTCATCCCATCGGGCTTCCGGCCTCCACTAGGCCCCTCCTGGGGGTTTACTGGTGGGTTCGCCAACCTCGAGCCCCCCTCATCTCCCGCTACCCCACGGTGGGCGTTTACGGCAGCCCTGGGAAAGGGGGCAGTTGGCAAGACTGAGAAAGAGGATTGTCCTCTTAGCCACGCCACAGTGACGTCAGCCTGAGCCCACTGCTGGGGCTCGGCCTCGGCGAAAGACCTCGCTCCCGTCTTTTGTGAAGAGGGACTTTGTGCTGGAGATGGTGCCTGATGGGAAAGGACCTTCCCAGTCCAAGGGGTACAAGGCCCTGCTCTGGGAGGGTCTAAGTGAAGGAAGGTTGTGGCCCTGCCCTCGAGGAGCCTAGATGGGGGCGATGTGGCCCTGCCTTGAGAACTGGTGTTTCCCTGGCTCGGACCACAGCTTCCCCTCTCGCCTCCCCCATCTTCTGCCACTCCTTAGCCGGGATTGGCGCATACACGCCCCCTCTGGAATCACCCGACCGCACTTAACGGGCCTCGGGAGCCTATCCACGGCGGTTCCCCATGCCTCCGCTGGGTGTCGCTAGTGTCTAACTAGCGGCCAGTGCTGGTGCCCCGCGCCAGGTGGGGGAGGGGTGGAAAAGCTTGGAAGTGCGCACGCAGGGGGTCTTTCTCCGTCGAGGTACTCTGGGACTCCTCGCAGTCCCTCCCTCTTTCGTCTGGGATCCCCTTCCTCGTCCCGGACTCTAAGAACTCCATTACATTGAGCTTGGGCGACCGCAGCCACACATTTTCTTATATCCCTACCCCCGCTTTGATACTGGGATAAAAGGCTGCGTTGCAGCCTAGGGCCAGGATTATCTCAGATTAAAGGGCGCAGGGCGGAGGACAGGGAGAATGGGAGGAGATTCAGCCACTTGAGTGAAGGGCGCCTATTCCAGATTCCCCCCAACCAAGCAGGCCTTTGTGGGGGCGCTGGAGAGAAAGGAGTAAAGGTCTTTAAATGGGTGGGGTGTGGGGGATTCCCCGGCCCCGGGAAGGGGTGGGGCCATCCGGACAAAAGCGCCCGCCCGCTGCCGCCCCTCCCCCTCACGGTCCATTCAAACCCGCGAGTAGGCGGGGGAGGGCGGGGGAGTCCCCCTTTCCTCCTCCTCTTCCAACCCTGGCAGTTCAGCATCACAGCGGCCGTCAAGGCCCGGGTACGCGCGCGCACGGACCTACATCCCAGCTGGGCTCCCGATCTCACACATACACACACACACACACACACACACACACACACACACACACACACACACCGGCAAACAAAGGGGCTGGACACCCCGGTCCCCTCCCGCCCCCCAGGTCGGAGAGGGCGGGGCATCCCCTCCCCAGCCCCCCTGCAAGGTAAGCTTTGGACTACGACTGCGGCCGGGAGGGGGACCTGGCGCCCGGGAGGGAGGGGCTCCGGGCGGGGAGGGGGGAATTCCATCGCCCCCCAAGAAAGTCAGGGCCCCCCACGTAGCCGGTTGAGGGCTGCAGGCTGGCCTCCAGGCTGAGGGTGTATAGGGAGGACCCCGAATCGGGATTCCCGTGTAGGCTCGGGGAGGGGGGGAGCGGGGGGGGGGGGGCGGGGGGTGTCTCTACCTAGCTTCGGAGACTGGAGCTGCCTGGCCCCAACGAATCAGGGTGCCAGGAGCCCCAGCTCCCAGAATTGGGGACAGGGCGCCGGAAGCTCCCCCATCAGCTCCAGGCTTTTACTAATCTCCTACCAACACAGCATCTCCACTCCTGGGGACTGAGACAGAGACCCCTGAGTTGCTTCGCACTGTCCCTCGCCCTCCCAACCATCCACCTCCCATCAGCGCATCTCCAGCTGGATGTGTGGTATCTCTCGGGTGGGGGTGGGGGGCTGGGAATGCTCCTCTGGGCTCCCAAGCTTCCTCTGCTGCATCTCACAGCCACACACTGCTTAGCTGCGGTTGTGGGACTGGGCAAACGGCTTTGCCTTCCTGAGCCTCAATTTCCTCATCTGCAAAGTGGGTAATGACTCACCCAGGATTAGGGGAGGTCTTGTTTTCGAGTCCGCATTAGTCCGTCATTTATTTTCAAGCTCACTCCACACGTATTTCCCAAGTGCCTACTGTATGTCAGGGCCCTGTGGCTGGGTGGTCAGACTACAGCAACCAAAGAGACAAGCTGGGTCCCGGCTTGGCTGACCCTGGAGACTGCTGAGGGAGCAAGATCAATATGTGAACAGAGAAACCCCTCAGTGATTTTAGACTGTGAAGACTAAAATTCCATGAGGCATGGAGAGTGATTTCAGGGGAGGGTGTCCAAGATTCAATGAGATTTTATGGTTTGTATCTGCCTTCATCATTCACTTTCTGCTCCACGGGGGCAGGGCCGGTCTAGAAGAGTACCTGGTACACAATAGGTGCATAATAAATGTTGAATTAATTAAAGAGGGAATTTGATTGAAACTATTTTCATAGTGCTTTAGGTCAGGTAGGAGGCTAGTCATGAACCAACCCATCCTGTCTCCCATGTTACAGATGAGGCAAGTGAGTCCCTTAGACCCAGAAAAGGGGAAAGATGTCATCAAAGGCAGTACAGGAAGTTGATGGGATGTTGTCATTCCCATACAAGTGAGGATGGCTGAAGAAATGGTTGTGAACAGCCAAGAATGGAAGAGAATAGAGACCAGACTTGAGCACAGGTCCCTCCAGGAGCCCATGACATCTATCAGCCCCTCTCTCCTCATACCACACAGACACAGCCCTATGTTCATCCACTGAAAGGGTATTTACTCCGTGTCTACTATGTACCCAGTGCTCAGGACACAGCAGTGAACAGATCAAAACCCCCTACCCCCATGGAGCTGACATTTAGTAATCAGTGAAGAAACAACAACATAAATATATAACAACAAACTGTGCTTCCCCGGTGGCTCAGCAGTAAAGAATCCGCCTGCAACTCAGGAGGTACAGGAGACAGTTTCCATCCCTGGGTAAGGAAGATCCCCTGGAGGAGGAAATGGCAACCCACTCCAATATTCTTGATTGGAGAATTCCACGGACAAAGGAGCCTGATAGGCTGCAGTCCAGGGGTCGAAAAGAATGGAACCTGATTGAGCAACTGAATTGTTCAGTTCACAATTCAATTCACAAAAGAGAAAAATTGAGGAGTCCACTTTGAGATGGGTATCCAGGAAGACCTCCCAGAAGAGTTGTATTACTTCTCAAACACACACACACACACACACACACACACACACACACACACTTTGATCCAGACAAACGTTGTCACGCAAACACCATATACAGGTTGGAGAACCAAAAGTGCCTGAGGCTGCATAGATACTGGGTGGCTGTGCAAAGATCTGAACCCAGAATCCACATTTCTGACCAGTGTAAGATTCTGCATCCATATGTAGGCACCCTCCTCACATGTGTGCATGCACACACACACACACACACACACACACACAGAACCAGCCTTATGCCCACATAGACTGATGTGGTATCACTTTGTCACATACACACACTCCTGGCAAGTATGATCTGCTTTCATCTACACAATACTCAGACTCCCAGAGAGTTCTACCTGTCCAGTTGCAAACGGACAGCCATGTACAAAGTCTCATGTTCACATACATGCATTTGCACACACATATGCCCCATGGGGAGGGGGTGGAGCTGAGAGTCCTTCCCAGCTCCAAGGCATGGAGCTTGGGTAGTCACTGTCCCTCCTTAGGCCTGAATGATCTGGGCAAGCTGCAGACAAGGGCATTTATCGTCGTTTCCATCCCTCTCTGGCCACCCATCGCCATGTCCTCCTGAAGGTGGTGGGGGCTGGGTGAAGCCAGTGCTTCTGTCAGGCCAGGCCAGGAGCCCTGAGCAGCTGGATGAGTCAAGAGGCCCTCCTCAGCCTGAGCCTACTTGGCCATCTGGACCCCCTCCCCAGTGGGCTGCTGCCCAGGATTGGGGGAAGGCAGGTTTAGCGGCTCCCCCACCTCCTGGGCACTCAAGCCAATTTCTGAGGACCTGCCTCCCATGCCCAGGTTTCTGCCAGGGCTGATTTCTACAAAGATGCACAAGTGTCCAGGCAGTGGTGGCGTGTGTGTGTCTCCACCTCCGCCCCCTGGCCTCCTCCACTCCTTCCTTCATTCCACAAATCCTTGAGTACCTACCATGGGCTGTTCTGGGCACTGAGGATACAGCCAGAATCAGCTGCAGAATTTTGCAGAGCCCAGGACCAGATGAAAATGCAAGACCCCAGTTTAAAATTATTATTATTAAGGGATTTCTCTGGCAGTCCAGTGGCTAAGACTCTGAACTTCAAATGCAGGGAGAGTAGATTCGATCCCTGGTTGGGGAACTAAGACCCCACATGCTGAGTGGCCAAAAATTATTTTTTAATTAAAAAAAAATTTTAATGTAAGACTTTAGACCACGACAAGACCATGACAGTAGCACATTAAACCTTCTAAGCATGGGGCCCTGTGTGACTGCTCAGGTCATGTGTCCATGATGCTGGCCTTAGAACAAGACAGAAAAATCCCCTGACCTCATGGAACTAAGGGGTAGGGCAAGCAAAAACAGAAATATATAATACCCCAGGGGCGATGAATGCTGAGGAGAGAAACAAACCTGAGTGAGAGGCAGAAGGAGATGGGGTAGGGGGAGACATCCATGTCGGAAGGCCTCTGAAAAGAGGTAACTTTGAGCAGAGAGGTGAAGGAGATAAGGGAGTCCAGTGGTTTTATTCATCCACTCAAGAGGCATTTGTTGAGCACCTACTCTCTACCAGCATTGTCCAAGATCCTGAAGATTTAGCAGGGGACAAAACAGACCAACATATTGACCTCATGTCTTAATCAAAAGACAGGCAATAGCTAATAAAAGGATAGGTAAATTATATATCTTGTTAGAATGTCATAATTCTAAAACAAAATTAAGGCAGAGTCAGGGAGATTGGAGGTGGGAAGAGCACAGAATATCTGAGGGTGGTTTTCCAGGGGAGGGAAGATCAAGCGCAAAGGCCCTAAGATCAAAATATGCTCAAAGTGTTTGAGGAACAGGGAGGAGGCCAGTGGGATGAGGGGGAGGATGGGAGGAATCTCTGTTAATGTGCTGCTAAGTCGCTTCATTCATGTCCAATTCTTTGGGACCCTATGGTCGGTGGCCCTCCAGGCTCCTCTGTCCATGGGATTCTCCAGGCAAGAATACTGGAGTAAGCTGCCATGCCCTCCTCCAAGGGATCTTCCTGGCCCAGTGATCAAACCGGCATCTCTTATGTTTCCTGCACTGGCAGGAGGGTTCTTTATCACTACTAGTGTCACCTGGGAATATGTCTATAGCTCCACTGAATCAACAACAGTGATAATATTATTATGCTAGTGGCTACTGTTCCATGAGCACATACTAGGAACCAGGCACTGTGCTCAGAAACTTACATGCATTACTTCACTTCATCTTCACAACAACCTCCTCAGGTAGGTAGGAATATTATCCCCATTTTACGATGGAAACTGAAGATCAGCAAACAAGCTCAAAGAGGCTGGGAAGCTTGCCCCCAGATACACAGCTAATGAGGAGTGGTACAGTCAGGATTTGAATACAGGTCAATGTTAACACTGGAGCCGAAGCCTGGTCCTTACTACGTGACCCTTTCTCTGCCTGTCTGAGCATATGTGTCTGGTCTGTCTGCATACAGAAGAGAGGGTGCCTCTTTCTCTTTATGCTAATTTGTTCCCTCACTTATTCTTTCAGCATTCACTGAGACTATGTGCAGGGGACCACGATGAATGCGTACCATTTCTTGCCCTCACAGAGCTGTAGTGGGGAATAAAAATATAACCTCAAATGATGAGTGCTTTAATAGGGGCAGAATAAGCAGCAGTGGGAGCCCAGAACACCGACTGATTGAGTCTGGTAGAGAAGTGAAGGTGACCATTGAACAATATTCATACATACATCCATTTGTTCAACAGCTGTCTGTCATGAGCTTGCCTGGTGCTAAGTGCTGCATGGGTAAGATGATGTTTGCATTCATTTCTACCAGTTGACATTGAACTGAAGTGCTATAGCTAGAGCTATAGGGCAAGAAAAAGTAATAAGAGCCAAGGTAGGGAGTAATGTGGCCAGTCCACAGTAGACTTTCTAGGAACTTAATAACTATGCTCTTGAGTCCTCAAAATAATAACCCGACATTGAACAAAAACTTAGTAAGAGACTACAATGTTCCAGATTCAGTTCTAGGCACCGGGCATATAGTAATTAATAAAACAGATAAAATATTTTTGTCCTCCTGCAGCTGATATTCTGGGGTAGAACAAGACCAACAGTACATGTAATAAGTAAATTACATAGTATGTATTTAGGTGATAAATTCTATGAAAAAAATACAGCAGGATAAGAAAATTCAGGAATCCTGAGGGGCTAGCAACTTTAAACAGCAGTGGGGAGGTGAGAAATACTGAAAAGGTGAGATGTTACGAAGACCTGAAGGATGTGAGGGACCTGTGGATATTTAAGGCAGAGGGAACAGAAAGTGCAAAGGCTCTGAGGTTAGAGAATGCCAAGTGTGTCCAGAAGCAGTCAAGGGGCCAGTGTAGATGGAGCAGAGTGAGCCTAGGGGAGAGTGGGAGGAATGAGGACAGAGACGTTATGCAGGACTCTGTGAGCCTCTTGTTGAGGACTTTGATGTCTCCTCTGAAGAAGGTGAAAGCCATGGAGGGCTCTGAGCAGAGGAGGGTCACGATCTGATGTGGATTCTAATGGGCTCCCACAGGTTCAGATACTTTGGCCACCTGATGCAAAGAGCCAACACACTGGAAACGCCTGATGCTGGGAAAGACTGAGGGCAGGAGGAGAAGTGGGTGACAGAGGATGACATGTAGTTGGATGGCATCACCAACACAATGGACATGAATTTGAGCAAACTCTGGGAAATGGTGAAGGACAGGGAACCCTGGTGGGCTGCAGTCCATGGGATCGCAAAGGATCAGACAGGACTTAGCGACTGAACAGCAGCAGGCTCAGATGTCAATAGCATTTATTAAGCAATTACTGAGTGCCAGTTCTTCAAGAATTCAATATGGTCTGATCTCATTTCTGGAGAAGGCAAGAGCACCCCACTCCAGTACTCTTGCCTGGAAAATCCCATAGACGGAAGAGCCTGGTAGGCTGGGGTCCATGGGGTCGCTAAGAGTCGGAGACGACTGAGCGACTTCACTTTCACTTTTCACTTTTCACTTTCATGCATTGGAGAAGGAAATGGCAACCCACTCCAGTGTTCTTGCCTGGAGAATCCCAGGGAGGGCGGAGCCTGGTGGGCTGCTGTCTCTGGGGTCGCACAGAGTCGGACACGACTGAAGCGACTTAGCAGCAGATCTCATTTCATTCTCATATAGAACCTGTAAGAATTATCATTCCATTTCACAGAGGTGAAACAGGCTCAGAGAGTTTAATGCACTGACCTACGGCCACACAGCCATAATTTGCAGCGCCTGGGTGCAAAGGTAGAGCGAGCCAGGCTTCCCCTCCCCCAAGCTTTTAGATAGGGATTGCCGGCAGCAGAGCGCACTCATCACCGGGAGTTGCGTCTGTGTCCCTGTCTGTCTGTTTCTATTTCCACGCGTCCCTGTCTGTCTCCGCGAGCCTCTGCCTGCGCGTCCCCCATCTGTGCCCAAACCGCCGTCTCGCTGCGCCCGGCCCCCGCACATCGGAGCTATTTCGGGTTTAGGCATAAAATCCCAACAGCTCGGAGGAGACGCTTCCTCCGGCCCCCAGCTCAGACCACGCGCCACACGTGGCCGGCTCTGGGAGCTCCCGGTCTTCTCTGAGGGATCCCCAGGCTGGGGAAGCCCCCGCAGGAGGACCGGTGGGGGCTGGGGCGACCCGGGCCCGAGGCTCCCGGCCCCCCAGTGGCCAATCTAGGCATTGACACTGTTCAGAGCCCGGCCGTGCGTCAGCTGTTGCTCTGGCAACATGCGTGTGACGTCACCAACAGGCAGTGCGTCAGTCACCCGCTGACGTCACGCCCCGGGAGAGGCAATTGGCGAGGTGCGGAGGTGGATTCCATGCTCAGCCTGCAGGGGGAGCCCCAGGGCGCTGATGGTAGACGCCTTTGGCCTGGTCCTGTAGGAGGCACTAGCCGGGGCATGACATGGAGCACCCGAGGCACGCTAGTTTGGCGAAATGAAGAGGAGTCGCAGTGTCCTGTCGGTGGCCGGAACCGGGGACGAGGTGCGAGAGGCGGGGCGGGGCTGGGGACGAGGTTTGGGTTGGGTTGGGGGTCGGGAGCCCCCTAGTGACCACAGCTGCTCACTAAGCCTGGCCCTACTTCCTCGAGGCATCAAGTCTTGTCCCCTCATGCCTCAGTTTACTCCCTTGACTTCATTATTCTGCTGCTGCCCGGATTAAGAGGCTCTTAGCCCAGGGTTAGAAGGCAGGGCCTTCCAGGGGTTTTCCCAATAGGGAGAGGATTGTAGGGTGGGTGCGGAGAGTTGTTGGGGGTGAAGGTCTTTAGGGTCTCAGATGTAAGGAAGGGAGGAGGCCACATACATTTAGGAGGCTTCGTAGACGTGGAGGGTGGTGATGTGTTAGAAAGGTTTCGTGGTGAGGACGGACTACAGGCATGAGGCCCCAGAAGCCCCAGGACTGAGACATCAAAAGGGAACCCCACAAAAATTATGACTGAGAAAGGGCACCTTTCAAATGTAAGAGCTGGGGACGCCCCCTCTGTGAGAGGGATGCTAAAATGGGAGCGGGGCACAGAAGCCTTAATCCCCATAGGCGCCTCTCTCAGATGGCCAGGGAGGCACGTTACTGCGGGGAGGAGCTCAGAGCTGCCTGACCAGGCGGTACCCCTATCCCGCCCTTGTCTCACCTCAGAGGCCTCGAGAGACCCCCGAGCCGGGCCGAGCCAACATGCTGGGGGCTGACCTCCGACGCCCTCGCCGACGCCTCTCCACGGGTCCAGGCCTAGGCTGGGCTGAGCCTGAGCCCTTGGACCCTGGGGTCCCTCTGCCTCCTCGGCCCACCACTCTGCCGCTGCTGATCCCTCCGCGAATTTCCATCACCAAAGCTGACAGGTAGGCGGGAGGTGGACCGGGCTGGGAGGTGGGATGGAGGAACAGGGCCAGCTGGGCTAATTCCAGCCACCAGCCCTTTCCTTTGCTCCAGGCTCCTGGCTTCCTGAGTTTTGCAAAACCAGCTGAAAGTTCTCCTGGAGCTTGGTGGATCAGGTTGTGACATCCCACCGCCCCCAAGTGGCACCTCTTGCAGGCTTTAGAGGAACCCCTTCTTCCATTTTGCAGCTGCCTCCGCCAGCAAGGGGCAGGGTTTTAGAAAGGGTTTGGACCCTCCAGTCTGCAAGAATGCTCCCATAAGCAGAAAGCTGGGACAGGTTAGGGAGTACACGTCCCACCAATCCGTGTGCACCTCTATTTCCCTTTCTAAGAGGATGTCGTTTCTTCAAGGCGTTAAAAGGGGATGGTGGGACACTGCAGGCGGTCTGGACTGGCATTTTTCTTTCTTCTGAGCCTAGCTTCACACTGAACTTCCTTGCTCTTTCTCATCTGGGGTCCTCAGAGGGTACTTCAACCCTCCTCTTGGCCCAAGGATGAATTTGAAAGCCAGACGACTGAGCTAGTCCTGGCTGCTGGCAGGCCCTGTCCCCACTGCCCTCCTCGGGCCACTGTTTTCTGCAGCCTCAATCTCCCCACCCACCCCTTTGTCTACTCAAAGGGCTCCAGGGTCTCTGCTTGGATCATGCTACAATGATTCATTTCCAGATGAGGGAAGAAGTGACTGTCATTCTCCTCTCCAAATGGCTTAATGAACCCCCACCCCAACTCCAAATCCCTCTAGCCTCCTTCAGGCCACAGATCCAGTGACCTGCTCTGGCCCACTGCCTTGGGCCTTCCTTTTTCTGCCACCCCCGCTCTGACCTGACCCCCCCACACACACCATTTACCCCACTCTGAGCTTTGGCCAATCCAACAATACCCCTGACCCCAAGAATTTGGTCCAACCCAAGACCCTCAAGTGATCTGGGGAGGAATCACAGCCCTTGTGAATTCCCTAGAAGCTTTTTTGGGGTATGCACTTGTGGGGAGGGTCCCCGAGAGAAGTGGGGGACACAGTTCTGGCCTCTGGGACATTCAGCGGCTGCTAATGGCAGGGCGGTTCTAGCTCCGCGTTCGCCCACGCCCGGAGCCCCCTCTGGCAGGGAGAAAAGCGGCTGTGGGGGTTGGAGCTTTCTCTCTCTCTCTCTCTCTTTTTTTAATAAGAACAGTGCGGAGGGAGGGCGGTGGCAGACGGCACGGCCTGCCCGGGGGAGCCCTTGAGGGGGGCGCACGGGGGCGGGGCCTGGTTTTGTGGACTGGCTTCCGAGCTCCTTAATCCGGGCGCGCATCGACCGGGGCACGGGCGGGGGATGGGGCACAAGGGTGTGTACACGGCCCTCTGTCCCGCAGCCTCCTTCACCAGGGCTCGGTCCAGGGCCGGGGCGGGGGAAAGGGAGGGCTCTCGGATCCCGCTAGCTCTTTGCTCGCTCGCGCTCGGCGCGGCGCTGGGGGAGGCGGGAGCGTGAGTCACGGCGACTCCCGATTTAGGTGCCGGAAGGGGGGCTCTGCCGGCGGGGGCAGCGGGGAGGAGGCGCGGCTGTTTACTCGCCTGAAAAGGGCACGGGAGTGCGTCCCGCGGCTGCCCGGGACCTGCCTCAGTTTACCTCCTGCAGAAGCGCTTTAGAAGAGGCAGCGACGCACAGAGCGGTGGGCGGGCAGTTGGGGTATCAGCCACCGGGTATCCTTCCGGAGCCACACAGAAACCAAAGGGAAACACCTCAAAGCGGCCCCAGGTCGACCACACACACACACACACACACACACACACCAACACACGTTGACTCTCTCAGACACCAGTCAAACAGAGGCAGAGTCGAGTGCAAAACTCCGCAAGCGCGGACCGACCACAGTACACACCCAATCGCGTGGGAACACAGGCACAGCTCCCAGGCCACCAGAACAGACCCTGTAGAGGCGCACACCCTCCAAACAGGCAGCACACGTGCACACACTTCCTTCAGACACAGACAGGCACATACACGCACAGCGAAATCCAGATAAACAGGCAGATCGCAGCAGCCAACCACGTGCGCGCACACACTTCGAGCAGACAACGAAAACACAGACAAACCCTCGGAAGAGGCCACGTGCGCGCACATCCCGCCCCGGGCACACACCATCGCCATCCCCTGACCCACCAACAGGAGACTCCCCGAACACCGTCGCAGCCCGCTGCAGGGACCGCGTCCGAGTTACCGGGACCACTCCTCACCAGCTCCCCCTGGCCAGGGGTAGCGGCGAGGACAAGTCCGCACTGGGCTCCGCCCCCACCATGATGGACAGACTGACTGACACACCGGCAACCAGTCGGGTGTCTCCTTCATGATCGGATTAACCGTTTAACTCCTTGGTACCCGTGTGCACCGCGACTAAGGCAGGGAGCTCTGGAGAGAGCCGAGTTCCGGCTCCCCCTCCCCGCGGGGAGCGGGGCTCTGCGTGGGCGGGAAGGGCCCCCTCCTTGGGTGGCTGCCCCCCACTGGCCCGGACGGAGGAGGAGGGGGGCGGTGCTGACAGCCGCGGCGGGCGGGGGGCGGGGAGAGGCGGGACGGGGCGGGGGAGCCTGGGCTGGCTCCGAGCGGGACGCTGAACGCCGAGAGCGCTGCCGAGCATCGAACGGAGAGCCAAGGCGCCGACAGGGAACCTCCGCGCCCGGCCCGGGGGCGATCGGCCCGCAGCGCCCCCGGGTCTCTCCCCGGGACGCCATGGCCCCACCGAGGCCAGGCGCACCTGCGGGACCCCGGGCGCATCAGCTGGCGCGCAGCTGAGCAGGGTTCAGCTGTTTTGGAGAGGCCAGGGCCCCCTAGGGTGCAGGTGGGGACCAGGGCCATGGAGCCCCCGGCCGTCCCCTCGGAGAGGAGCCTGTCTTTGTCTCTGCCTGGGCCCCGGGAGGGCCAGGCCACCCTGAAGCCGCCCCCCCAGCACCTGTGGCGGCAGCCGCGGACCCCCATCCGTATCCAGCAGCGCGGCTACTCGGACAGCGCGGAGCGCGCGGAGCCCGAACGGCCGCCACATCGGCCCATAGAGCGCGCCGACGCCGTGGACACCGGCGACCGGCCTGGCCTGCGCACATCCCGCATGTCCTGGCCCTCGTCCTTTCACGGCAGCGGCAGCGGCAGCGCGGGCGGAGGCAGCTGCAGGCGGTAAGACTCCGAGCTGCGGACGCGCGCGGAGCGGATAGGCGCGCAGAGAGGACGCAACTCTCTCCACTGACCGCAGGGGGCGCTGTGCTGCGGGTGGGGTCAGTGTGACTGACGGGGACCGAAGGGGAGTTCTGCGGGGGCGTCGAGGACCTGGGCCCCCTGATCGTGCACCGCAAGCGAGGCGTCCAACTGAAGCTGATCCTGGGGTCAACTTAGGAGGCGCCATGCTGCGTGTGTTAACGGGAATCTTAGTTGAAGGCTGCAACTTTAGGTGTCTACGGTGACAGAGCAAGACAACGGCTAGGCTGGGAACCACTTGACCGGGCTTTCCTGGGGGTGCTGTTTTAAGGGCTAGATTCACTGTGTTTGGGGAACTCTGTAGCGGGGGAGGGGGGAATGCCTGCTAGGACCACAATGCTTCCTGCAGACTGGCGAGCTCTCAGAGTCTTTCTAAAGCCTGCAAGAACCTATTGGGAGCGGGATTCCTGGACTTGCACTGCAGCTGAGGTCAGTAATCTAAAGGGGGCCTCTGAGGGAGCCCTATCTTGGGGGCTGTGCGCTATGTGGGAGTCCCCTCTCAGGGCAGGAATGTTAAGGCTCAGTAGCTGCCTAGAGGGAAGGAGCAGTGTTCAGGGGGCGCATAGTCCCAACATAGGGTGAGGGAGTCCCTGCCTCCTCCGATGACAGTGATGAGGTGTGTTGGGTACCCTCTCATTGACCGGAGTTGGTCATCCAGCTGTTGGGAATGGCCAGCTGTGGCTGCATGCTCTGCCTGGGTTTCTGGGGTCCTGTGACTGTCACAGCATAACTGTGCATGTTTCCAGGATATTGTAGTTTGTGACATGCTGACTACGTGCTCCCAGGACAGTGATTGTTGTCTATGTGACTTGTGCGCTTCAGGGACATGGTGATGGGGTCCCTATGACTGTGTGTTCTTCGGGTCTGTGCTTATATGACTATGTGCTTCTGGTACAGTGACTATGACGGTGACTTCATGTAGCCCTGGGGCACAGTGGCTTTGCAGGGTGACTGTGTGTGCTCCTGGGATGCTGTGATTATGACAGCATGGCTGTGCGTGTTACTGGAACACTGTCATTGTGACAGCATGGCTGTGTGTGCTCACAGGACGTTGCGATTGTGTCACTGACTATGCGTGCCCATAAGACATGGTGAGTGTCATAGAGTGACTGTCTGCTCCTGGGACAGTGATTATGACAAGGTGATGGTGTGTCTCTGGGGCAGTGATGGTGACAGACTCAGGACAGACTCCTGGGACCGCCATTAAGGCAGAGTGACTGTAGGGCAGTGATTGTGACAGAGTGTCTCTGGGATGCAGTGATGGTTGCCCTGTGATGTGTATACTCCTGGGGGCCATGTGATTGTGTCAACACGACTGTTCGTGCCTGGGACACTGTGATTGAGACACTGCTCTAGGATGCTTGCGTGTCCTGTGCCTGGGTGTTGGTGCTCTGACTTTTGGGGTGTGCTTCTGACTGCCTGGCATGCCAAGCTCTAATTACCTAATGTTCCTATGATGCTCTGGTGTCTGACCTTGTGTCCTGGTGACATGTGTGACTCATGGCTTTGACTGCGTGCTTTGTCTGACTCCCATGGGAGTTTGGAACATCACTGGGACAGTCAGATGCAGGCCTCTCCCAGAGTTCCTGAGGGAGGCCCCTCTAGGCTGGGACCCTCCTATTCTGGCCTTCTCTGGGGACCTCCAGCTGGCACCACAGCCTCTAGATCACCCACCCACCTCCATTCAGGGCACACCCCAGCCTCAGCATCCCTGACCCATCCCAGGAAGCAAGTGTCATGGATCCAGTACTCACAGCCTGCTATTTCCCAGAGGGAATTGAAGGAAAACAAAGCTGGAATCAACAGGAAATGCCAAAGACCAGGGGCAACTTGCCAAACTGGCTCAGGTCACTGTCCTGAGACACCCACAAGGGGGTGGGGTGCAATAGGAACAGAGCGTTATTCCCTTTTTAGGCCCCAGAGATTCCTCCTACCCTGGTCTCTGGGGTGCTGACTCTCTTGGGACGATGACTGAGTGATAATAACCATCATTATCTTAGTGGCGTCCAACTCATAATGGCTTGCTCTTGGGCTCCATGCCGGGAACTTTTCCACACTTCATCTCCAGTGATCCATGAGGTATTCCTGTTGGACACATGGGAAGCAGAGGCCCAGAGGGGCAAAGCCTGTTCTTCTTACCCAGGTTCACACAACCAGGAAATGGCAGAGCTGAAATTCATTCCAACACAGGTCCCCTCTGATTCCTGTGCACCCTGGGCCAAGTGTCTTGGCCTCTCTAAGCCCCAGTTTCCCCATCTGCCTTTCCCCAACTGCCTTGTGGGGGTCATTTGAAAAAAATACATTTATTTATTTTTGGCTGCTTCGAGTCTCAGTTGCAGTGCAAGGACTTCTCTCTCGTTGTGGCTCTTGGGCTTAGTTGCCTATACAGCGTGTGGGATCCCAGTTCCCTGACCAGGGATCAAACCTGTGTCACCTGCATTGGAAGGTGGATTCTTAACCTCTGGACCACCTGGGGTCATTTTTTAAAAAATAATTAATTAATTAATTTGGCTGTGCTGGATCTTAGTTGCAGGATTTGGAATCTAGTTCCCTGACCAGGGATTAAATCCAGCCCCCCTGCGTTGGAAGTGCAGAGTCTTAGCCACTGGCCCACCAGGAAGGTCCCCCGTAGGGCTCATTTTGAGAATTCTGTGAGATTGGGGATGTGTGTAAAGGACTTAACACAGCAAGTGCTTGGTAGACAGTCACTCAGGGACCGGGATTTGGGAGAGGAGCTGGGACCTAGGTAGACCCTGCTCCTCTAGTGTGTGTTAGTTGCTCAGTCATGTCCAGCTCTTTGGGACCCCATGGACTAGCCGACCAGGATCTTCTGTCCACGGAATTCTCCCGGCAAGAATACTGGAGTCGGTTGCCATTCCCTTCTCCAGGGGATCTTCCCGACCTAGGGATCAAAACTGGATCTTCTGCCTTGCAGGCAGATTCTTTACCATCTGAGCTACCAGGGAAGCTTGCCCCTCTAGTATGGGAGGGAAAAACAGGAACCTCAACCACATCCCGGCAGGAGGTCAGGTTTCTGTTCCGCTGTGGGCCTGTGCAGCCTCCGGCGACTGCAGGGAGGGCACTGGTGCCAGCGTCCTCCCCCACCCCCAGGCAGAAGGAAGAAGGGGAAACAGAGGCGGCCAGTGGGAACTGCACTCCTTTTAAATGGGCATTCAGCCAGCTCAGTTCCCCAGAAATGGTGCACACACGCGGGATTCCAGTACTACCCACGTTAGAGTTCATGCAACCACTGAAAAAGGGATCAGGAGAGCCCTTTAGACTTGAATCACAGGAACCTCCAAAGAGAGGGCACTCCATCCTCCATCTGAGATGGCATGCGCAACCCCCCTCCAGACCTGGGAATGTAAGAGCCTGCGCTCCCAGCGCCCTGTGGGGCTGAGTCATGGCACCACCACGATCTGTCAAGAAGCAGATGGAGCGGGAGGAAGAGGACTCTGGTGGTGAGGTGGGGGAACTTGTCGGAATTAGGTGCGAGGCCAGCGTAGAGACCCCTTTTGGGTACCTCCAGACGCTCCCTGCCCAGAGGGGCGCTGCCTGGTCCCAGGAGGGGTTGGACGAAGCCGGATTGGGGTCTCTCTCTGGCCAGTGGTTTCCACTGGGGGCTTCGCCTCCCCCAGTCACTGGCGCCCCCACATCCCTGCGTGTGTTTTGAGAGCAGGTTTCTCCTCGCGCCCCGCCCTCCGCGCGCCCTCTGCTGGGTGACAAGGGAGGCACAGGCTGAGTATGAGCTCCGAGTCCGAACCTGCCCCCGGGACTCTAGTCCCCCAGAGTCCAGCAAAGTCGCCGCCGCCGCCGCCACTGCTGCGGAGCCCCTGGATTATTATTGCATGTTTATTGAGCGCCCGGGAGAGCGGGCGCCAGGCCGGCTGACCGCAGGCTCGTGAGTGAGGTCCTCGCCCACCCGAGGTTGGGACCAGGCTACCACCTCCATCCTCCACCCCGGGCCGAGCGTAGTGGAAACAGCCGCCTGGCGGATGCAGAGGAATTTGGCGGCGAAGTTGAGGACGCAGAGTTCCCGGCTCGCCCCCGCGCGCCTTGGCCCAAGCTGATGTCCATGCGATGGCCTCCTAACACCAACCTGCGTTTTAACTCCCCGCATCTTTGGCTTTTCACGACCAAGATAATCACGATGGTGTGATCACTGACCTAAAGCCAGACATCCTGGAATGTGAAGTCAAGTGGGCCTTAGAAAGCATCACTACGAACAAAGCTAGTGGAGGTGATGGAATTCCAGTTGAGCTATTTCAAATCCTGAAAGATGATGCTGTGAAAGTGCTGCACTCAATATGCCAGCAAATTTGGAAAACTCAGCAGTGGCGACAGGACTGGAAAGGGTCAGTTTTTATTTCCAATCCCAAAGAAAGGCAATGCCAAAGAATGCTCAAACTACCGCACAATTGCACTCATCTCATATCCTAGTAAAGTAATGCTCAAAATTCTCCAAGCCAGGCTTCAGCAATACATGAACGGTGAACTTCCAGATGTTCAAGCTGGTTTTAGAAAAGGCAGAGGAACCAGAGATCAAATTGCCAACATCTGCTGGATCATCGAAAAAGCAAGCGAGTTCCAGAAAAACATCTATTTCTGCTTTATTGACTATGCCAAAGCCTTTGACTGTGTGGATCACAATAAACTGTGGACAATTCTGAAAGAGATGGGAATACCAGACCACCTGACCTGCCTCTTGAGAAACCTATATGCAGGTCAGGAAGCAACAGTTCGAACTGGACATGGAACAACAGATTGATTCCAAATAGGAAAAGGAGTACGTCAAGGCTGTATATTGTCACCCTGCTTATTTAACTTCTATGCAGAGTACATCATGAGAAACGCTGGGCTGGAAGAAGCACAAGCTGGAATGAAGATTGCCGGGAGAAATATCAATAACCTCAGATATGCAGATGACACCACCCTTATGGCAGAAAGTGAAGAGGAACTAAAAAGCCTCTTGATGAAAGTGAAAGAGGAGAGTGAAAAAGTTGGCTTAAAGCTCAACATTCGGAAAACGAAGATCATGGCATCTGGTCCCATCACTTCATGGGAAATAGATGGGGAAACAGTGGAAACAGTGTCAGACTTTATTTTTGGGGGCGGGGGGCTCCAAAATCACTGCAGATGGTAACTGCAGCCATGAAATTAAAAGATGCTTACTCCTTGGAAGAAAAGTTATGATCAACCTAGATAGCATATTGAAAAGCAGAGACATTACTTTGCCAACAAAGGTCCATCTAGTCAAGGCTATGGTTTTCCAGTGGTCATGTATGGATGTGAGAGTTGGACTGTGAAGAACGCTGAGCGCCGAAGAATTGATGCTTTTGAACTGTGGTGTTGGAGAAGACTCTTGAGAGTCCCTTGGACTGCAAGGAGACCCAACCAGTCCATTCTGAAGGAGATCAGCCCTGGGATTTCTTTGGAAGGACTGATTCTAAAGCTGAAACTCCAGTACTTTGGCCACCTCATGTGAAGAGTTGACTCATTGGAAAAGACTCTGATGCTGGGAGGGGTTGAGGGCAGGAGGAGAAGGGGACAACAGAGGATGAGATGGCTGGATGGCATCACTGACTCGATGGACGTGAGTCTGAGTGAACTCCGGGAGTTGGTGATGGATAAGGAGGCCTGGCGTGCTGCGATTCATGGGGTTGCAAAGAGTCGGACACGACTGAGCAACTGAACTGAACTGAACTGATCTTTGGCTTTGCATTCCTGCCAAGGAAACCGAGAGATAAGTGATTTGCCCAAGGTCACGGGCAAGGCAGAGCTGAGGTTAAAAACCAAGTCTCCGAGACTCCAGACCAGTAGCTAAGATTCAGATTGTAGCCCTAACCGCTGACTCGCTGTGTGACCTTGGACCAGCATCACGGCTCTCTGTGCCTCAGTTTCCTATTCCGTAAACAGGGGCTGAAAAAGATCTGCCCTGGGTAGATCTGAGTAGGGCTGTGGTAAGGCTGAGCTGGCTGACAGTGGGGCCATGCAGTTTGGAGCTGGTGTTTTGAGAACTTGCACTTCCTCAAAACGCACTTCCTCAGTAGAGAGAGAGAAAGGGGGCATCCCCCAAACCTCAAACCCTGGCTGCCAGGGTGCCCCCTTGCTGACCAGCAAGCTCCTCTGAATTGGAAGAAACTAGGGCCTTGGGGAACTGCAGATTTCAGGGTGAGGAGAGAGTTGGGGGGGGGTACATGAGAGCCTGCTGTTTTCTTACTCCTAAGAGCCCAAATCCAGCCTTTGCCCTTGGCTTGCTGTGTGACCTCAGTAAAGGATTTCCCTTGTCTGAGCCTTAGTTTCCTCATCTGCAACAGGGCCATTCATTTCACAACACTGATTGAGCATCTTCAGGCTGTGGTGAAGAATGCAATGGACCCAGTCCTGCCATCCTGGAGTTCTCAGACTAGCCAGTGAGGAGGAAATTGCACAGAAAGGCATTCAGTAATTTCAGATGGTGACCATGGGACAGGAAGAGAAGAGGGACCCTGAAGTCAGGGAAGATCTCTTTCAGGAAGTGACTTTTGAGCAGAGACCTAAATGAAGTGAGAGAAGATGCTATGAGGGTAACAAGCAGAGGGAACAGCAAAGGTTCCGAGGTAGGAACCTGTTTTACATGCTGGAGGGAAAGCATGGAGGGCAGGTGTGACTGGCACAGAGCGAGCAAGGGGTGCTGGAAGGAAATGAGGTCGGAGGTGATGGAGCAGCTCATGTAGGGCCTTGTAGGTCAGGGTCAGTGTTGGCTTTAGACCAACCCTTTATTTTATTTATTTTGAATATTATTAATTTCTTTGGCTGTGCTGGGTCTTAGTTGCAACATGTGGGATCTAGTTCCTTGACCAGGGATTGAAGCCAGGACCCCTGCATTGGGAGCACAGACTTTTAGCCACTAGACCACCAGGGAAGTCCCTAGACCTCAGTTTATATCTGACTTCCTAGGAAGGATCAAAGATCAAAGGGCTGGAAGGAAACTGAACCATGAAGGCCCTGTTGGGCAGAATTCCAGTCTCCAAATCAGACAACTCAGCACATAATTGAGGGAATTCCCTGGTGGTCCAGCAATTAGGATTTGGTGCATTCACTGCTAGGGACAAGGGTTCGATCCCTGGTGGGAGAACTAAGATCCTACAAGCTGTGTGGTGTGGTCAAAAAAAAAAAAAAATCATAATCAAGCTGTGCTCCTTCCAAGCTGAGTGACTCCTGCCAAGTCACTTCCCTTTCTGGGGCTTGAGCTTCCCTATCTCTCTCTCTCTTTTTAAACACTTATTTTTATTTGGTTTCACCAGGTCTTAGCTGAGGCACACAGGATCTTTAGTTGCAGCGTGGGGGATCTAGTACCCTGACCAGGAATCAAACCTGATCCCCCTGCATTGGCAGTGCAGAGTCTTAGCCACTGGATCACCAGGGAATTGGTGGGCTTGACTTCCCCATCTCTGAAATGGGCCTAGTGTGAACCCTATTTTCTCAAAGTCTGGTTTGAAGAATCAGCAAAACAATTCAGGGAACCCTGAGGGCAGGTAAGTATGAAGGCCCTTCCTTTTTGTTTGTACCTGGACTGAAGGGTCCTGGTGGCCAGGGCATGGGTCTTAGTGGGTTTAGAGCAACAGTTCCAAACCAGGGGCAATCTGCAATGGCTGGGGACATTTTAGTCATCGTGACTGGGTGTGGGGGCTGCTACTGGCATCTAGTGGGGAGGCGGTAGACTGTCTGCTGCTGCTCCTGTCTCATAGGACTGCCCTCCAGGACAAAGAATCATAGGTGCTAAATGTCAATAGTGTCAAGATAGGGAAACCCTGCATTCTCAACAAGGTGACATCACCTCCAGGGGGTGAAATTTGGTTCTTGGAGCGGATGTGTGAAGAAAAGCGTTATGTATAAAGCCTGGATATATACCCAGTATATAAATAGATATACAGCATATCTATGCCATTAACATTATTACATGGAGGAGGCAACTGTGGTGGGGAGGGGAGCATCTAAAAAGACACTCAGAAGGACTTCCCTGGCAGCAACCCACTCCAGTATTCTTGCCTGGAGGATCCCCATGGGCACAGGAGCCTGGCGGGCTACAGTCCATGGGGTTGCAAAGGGTCGGACACGACTGAAGAGACTGAGCACACAGCACCAGGGGTGAAGAATCCACCTGCCAATCCAGAGGACACGAGTTTGATCCTTGGTCCAGGAAGATTCCACATGCCGCAGAGCAACTAAGTCCGTGTGCCACGACTACTGAGCCTGCGATCTAGAGCCTGTGAGCCACGACTACTGAGCCTGTTCTAGAGCCCATGCTCCCCAGCAAGAGCAGCCACCGCAGTGAGAAACCTGTGCACCCCAAGTAGAGGGTAGCTCCCGCTGACAGCAAGTAAAGAAAGCCAGCCTGTGGCAATGAAGCCCCAGCCCTGCAACAACAACAACAAAAAAGACTCCATGCTTCCAGTACAGGTGGCATGGGTTCAATTCCTGATCAGGGAACTAAGATCCCACATGCTATGCAGTGTGGCAAAAAAATTTTTTTAATAAATAAAATAAATAAAAAGGCACTCAGGGGGCAGTCATGAAATAAAGAGAGATAGCCACTGACCTAGAGCTGGGCTCAGCCACTCACTGGCTGTGTGACTTTGAGCAGGTTGTTTTTCTCCAAGACTGAGATTTCCCATCTATAAAATGGGACACTAGTGTCACTTCATGGGCATTTTGTGAGAATTAAATGAGATCATAGCTAGAGGCGGTGAATGCACAGGAAGTATTCTGAAGGTTAGCTGCTATATCATCATTATCATCATAACCATTGTCTATATCCTCTGGTTAGTGGATAGCACGGCTTACACATTATAAGCTCTCTGTAAATGCTTCTCAGAGAAGGCAATGGCACCCCACTCCAGTACTCTTGCCTGGAAAATCCCATGGATGGAGGAGGCTGGTGGGCTACGGTCCATGGGGTCACTGAGGGTCGGACACAACTGAGCGACTTCACTTTCACTTTTTACTTTCATGCATTGGAGAAGGAAATGGCAACTCACTCCAGTGTTCTTGCCTGGAGAATACCAGGGATGGGGGAGCCTGGTGGGCTGCCGTCTATGGGGTCGCTCAGAGTCGTACATGACTCAAGTGACTTAGCAGCAGCATAAATGTTTCTCCAATAATAATAATCATTACTAGATGGTTCTTTCGGCCATGAGTTCACCATCCTCTTGGCTTGCTGACTTTCCAAATAATGTCGATATTTCTTGCCCCAACAACTCGTCTCTTGATTTACTGGCCCATTGTGTGATGAGGAGTCCAACCTTGGACTTGGGAACACATTTTGGTGTGGGCAGTCATGAGCTTTATTGCCCTGGTGGAGGAATTTTCGGGTAAGGCCCTACCAGCTGCCAGGACCGCTTGTTCTGACGATCAGCCCTTCAAAATTCCCTGAAGTGTCACCGGCTGCCCCAGCACTTGTAGTTGGAGCAAACTCTAAAAAAGAAAAAGTAACTAACATTCAGTGAGTGCTTATTATGTCCAGACACTTCTCTGAGCCTTTTACATGTCCATCCCTGAGGTGTGTCATGTTATTGAACCCATTTTACAGGTGGGGAAACTGAGGCTCCATGAAATGAAGTGACTGGCTCAAGGTCAGATGAATAAGAAATACTGGAGGCCAGACTGAAGCCTACGTAGTCCAGCTTAGTGCCCCTTGACTTGGGAGCCAACAGGTAGAAAGGGGAGAGATTCACAGAGATGATTTAGATTTAGAGATTTGCCCCATTTTCTTATTTTAAACTTCTTCCCCTTCCCTAACCCAAAGGAGTCACAGACAGGAGGGGTAGGCATTGGAATTATAACTAGTTAGCTGATTTTCAAGCTTCCCAGGTGGCTCAATATATAAAGAATCTACCTGCCGATGCAGGAGATGCAAGAGACCTGAGTTTGATCCCTGGGTCGGGAAGATCCCCTGGAGAAGGAAATGGCAACCCAGTCCAGTATTCTTGCCTGAAGAATCCCACGGACAGAGAAGCCTGGCGGGCTACAGTCCATGGAGTCGCAGTCCGACATGACTGAAGCGACTGAGCGGAGGCAGAGCTGACTTTATTCAAGAATCTTCACCTCTCTGAGTCTCAGTTTCCTCATCTGTGAAAAGGGATAATATGCCACCGCAACAGAGTCACAGTGACTGCACATGCAAACCCACCACCACTGGGCGCCGTGGAAGTCACTGCTGAGGGGAGGTCAAGTTCTTGGAGCCACCTCATGAGCTCAGGGGGCCCTGATTCTAAAGAATACCTCAGAGAGTCTAAGGAGTAGCAGGACTCGAGGAGCCCTAGGAGTGTCTGGGGGCTGTGAGCACACTCAGAGCTTCTAGGGGTCTCTTAAGAGTTATGAGGCATGTCTCGGAGGCTGTGGGGGGTATTCTGGGGCTGCCCCAAGGATTGTGGATACATCTTGGATTCCAGGGGTAGCACAGGGTTTCAGGACTGTCTTAGGAGCTGTAGAGGAATCTAGTTGTGCCTCTGGGGTCCATGGGGCACCCCAAGATTTTGGTGGCATCCCCATAGTCATGGAAACATCCCCTGAATCCTAAGGCATCCCTGAGTTTATGTTAGGGTCTCAGCACTAGAGGCATCTCAGGGGTGCTGCGGAGCTATGGGGGCGGGAAATCTGAGGGACTGTGGAAACATTCTTGACGTCTGTGAGGGACCCTGGGATTTGGGAGGCCTTCATGGAGATCCGTGGGAATGCTCTAGCTGTGGGGGTTTCTTGGGGTGTTTGGAGGGTCTCGACATGATTCAGGGTTGGTGGGAATGCTCTAGGGGGTTTGGTGGGCATTTGAGAACCATACAGATTGTCCTGGGATCTGAAGGGGTTTCTCCTGGGCTCTCAAAGCACCTCTGATATTTGTGGGTGCATCCTGTGATTCTTGGGGTGCCCTGGGGCGTTGTGGGAATGTCTCAGGAACAAAGAGCAGACGTCAGGGGGCTATGAGAGTGTGTGTGGGTCTATGGGAGTCTCTCAGGGCATCTGGATTTTGTGGCGGAACCCAGGAATTTGGGGGGTATCTCTGGGTTGTGTGGAGACATCTCAGAGATAGTAGGGGCACTCCCTGGGATAGTGGGGCTCTCAGTCTCAGGCCCCTGAGGTCTGTGGGGCCTCTCAACATCGTGGGAGGTGTGTGTGAGCGCACCCCAGAAATCTAGGGGGCATCCCCAGAGTTTGTAGAGACGCTTCCGGAGATTGTAAGGACGTCAGGGGAACTGCGGGGGCCCCCAGCGTGTGTGGGGTGTCCCCGCCGCGGCCGCGTGGGGGCCCCTGGCCCGCTCCGCCCCAGGGGCGGCCCTAGCGCATAGCCGGAAGGGCCGAGGCGGCCGGGAGGGGAGGGGCCCGTGGGCCCCGGGGTAGGGCGGCCGGCCTGCGTGGGCCGCGCGGGGTGGGCGGCGCTGCTCTCCAGCGCCCGCCGAGGCGGGGCCGCCCCGCGCCGCCCAGGCCATGGCGCGGCCGCGCGGCCTGGGCCGCATCCCTGAACGACAGCTGGAGGCCTTCCCGGCGGCGGCAGCGGCGGCCACCGAGGACGAGGCGTTCCTGCCCGAGCCCCTTGCCCCGCGCGCGCCCCGCCGCCCACGTTCTCCGCCTGCGTCGCCGGTCTTCTTTGCCAGCCCGTCCCCAACTTTCCGCAGGCGCCTTCGACTTCTCCGTGGCTTTCAGGATTTGGGCCGCCAGGCGTGGGCCGGGTAAGTGTGCGCCGGTGGCTGTGGGTTCGAGTCCCTACCCTGGCCATCAGGCGCGAGCCGCGGGTTTTGGGGCTCGCAACTAGCTCGCTCAGCCTCACTTTTTCCTCTTCCGTCACAGGGCAGCGATAAAAATCATCTCTGCCCGGCAGGGTTGCCGTGGAGACATCTGATAAGGCATGCAGTAGGCGCTCAATAAACGCCACATGCCTCCCACTTCCTGTGCAGACCTGAAGTTGCGGTCGGGCTTTGGGGCAGAGTGGAGCCCACCTGCCACCCAGGATGATCTGGGGACGTACGTTGGGTTGTGTTATCCTTAATGGAACGGCCTGTGAAATGGGGCCAGCGCTGCCCTGTGGGAGCTCCCTTGCCAGGAGGCACAAAGAGGGCAAATGAACGTTCACTTCGTACCCAGACCCAGAGTGGGCCGCGGGGGCGGTAAGCCTGCGGGGTGCGGAGCCGGGAGGCCACATCCGGTGTGACTCTCCGGTGTCCCGTTTATCTTGGAAACTGCAGATTGGCGGCCCGGAGGTAGGCCCGGGGCTGACTCGGGGGGCTTCTCCGGAGCCCCCATCATCCTCCGTACTCTCCGGCCTGCAACTTGTTTAGAACCCGAGTCCGGGGACTTGGGGAAGAGATGGGGCGGGGCATGATCAGGAGGAGGGGGTCGAGGTCCCTGGGAGCCCGGTTTGGGGCTGGAAAGGGCTGGGGCGGGGCAGTCAGTGCCTATCTCCGCTTTCTCTCTGTGTCTCTGTCTTCACCTCTGCGCCGCCCCTCAAGCCCCTAACTCTTCCTCCCCCGGATCCATGTCACCGGACCCTGTACTGCACCCGCGGGCAAGTCGTTTCTCCCCGGGGAACACGCGGCGTTCAGAGACCTCCAGCGGGCCCAGCTCGACGTCAGGGAAGCGGGAGAGAAGGCGGGGTCAGAGGCGGGCTCGGAGCCCGGGAAACCGGAGCCTGGGGCACCCTCCGAGGCCCGGGGGAAGAGAGACAAGCGGGAAGTATGCGCAGAGTTCCGCAGGGCCCCCCGCGGGAGGAGGCAGGCGCGGAGCCCTCCCTGGCGCAGCAGACGAGGGGACGCCCGAACGCCCGGGGACGTCCCTGGGGGGGTCACCGGGAGGGCGGGTGTGGAGGCGGCGCCGGCGGTAGCCGCCGCAAACACCTCGGGCCTGGCGAGCAGTGCGTGCCACCCCGCCTCGCGGTCGTACCCATGCGCACGCCGTCGGCGCTTGGCACTCATGCGCTCCAGTGCGGCACCCCGGGTCCGGCCCCGGCCCCCTGCCCTGGCACTGCCTCCCGCGGGCCCTGAGTCACTGGTCCACTTCTCCTTCAGCGAAGAGGACACCTGTTGGTACCCTCCAGGCAGATCTGTCAGGTGGGTGGCCCGCGGCCAGTCCCCTCCTTTGCCACCGAAGGGCTCTGACTGCTTTGTGTATGGGGAGGGGGTGCAGGGAGCAGTCTGCCTTGGGGGAGTCCCCAAAGTGGTTCTTAGTTTCTGCCTGGAGCCTCACCCTCTTTCTCTGGCCCTAAACTGGGTGCTGCCTAGGGCTTCCTGCAGATGGTGGCCCCCAGAATGGATGCTGGGTCCTGCCCCCTTCCCACCTACCCAGGATTCCTCCACGCTCCTTGTGCCCCTAAACCTGGGCTTTTGGCATTCACCCTGGCAGCAAATATGTGTGTCCCGCGTCACCTGGGCTCCACTCCCAGGCCACTGGCTTCAAGCCAGGTCCCTCCAGCCCTGTCTGCTCAGTGCCTCCAGCCTTACCCTCTCTTCTTCCTTGCTGGGGCTGCCAGGCTTGAAAACCAAGTTGGGTGGGGGTGGGGAGGAGGTTCCTGCTGGAAAACCTGGGGTAGGGGGGCATTTCGAATCTGCTGGACAGCACTGGGGCAGAGAAGCGGTCTCTAGGTTCTTAGAATTCTCAGAGTACTCTAGTCTTGTTCTTGCTCCGCTGCATCGACCCCTTCAGACACCCAGACACACACATGCGCTCTCGCATGGATGCACACAGTCCACAAACGCAGCCACATAAGACACAAACAGACACACCCCCACACAGGGTAATTGAGGTCACCTGGTGTGGTCTGTGCAAGGCATGGGTCTTGTGGCTGATGGAACACAGGTGAGCCGTGGCTGTGGTGACAGACATAACACAGAAACCTAGGTCTCACACCCCCTTGCACTCACTACACTGACTGCAGGAGCACACTTGCACTGCAACACACACTCAGGGCCGATTTCCACCTGCCCTCTGTTACACACAGGAGCATTCATGCCTCATACCCCCTGAGGAGTCGAGGACAAGGTCACACACACATAGACACACAGATCCATGCAGACTCCAACACAGAGACCCCCCACACACACAGATCCACATAGACAAGTGTACGCACATGGGGGCTCCAGAGCATGCACACACCCCCCTGGACTCCCACATATACAGACCCTCCTTGCAAACCAGCCCCACAAACTGCCGTGTCACCTGGCACCATGTGCCGGCCTGGCAGACACACACCACCGCCCGCCCCCAACCTCCGTGTGACCTTCACAAAGCAAATGCCAGGCCTTTCCATGAAGGCTGCCTGGCACCTCTTGCGAGGGAGTCAGGTGGAGTGGGGCAGGGAGCCCGGGGAGATGGCAGGCCTGCCTGGGGGAGACAGACACCCAGTGATTTACTGGGCAGCAGCCTTGTAGCCTGGTGGCCTGGTTCTAATCGTGCTTTACCATGAGCCAAGTTACTTATCCTATTTGTGCCTCAGTTTCTATCTGTGGAAAATGGAGCATGAGGACCCGTCTGGGCATACAAGAGTGCCTAGCATGTGACATTTGATAGCAATTGGCTACTGTGATCGCTATGAGTCTGACCAATGGGGACCTGTCTCCTCTCCTGCCCCCTCCACCTCCACTGCTTGTTTGTTTCGTATCGGCCTGTGCGGCAGAACTCCAAAGCCTGCATCTGTCCCTGGGCTGCCCAGTCCTCCAGGGGCCCAATTTGATGCTCCAGGAGCCCAGGTGGGCGGGCCCAGGGCCCTCAGAGGAGTAGAGGCAGGTAGTAGCTCCATCTGAATGCCGTCAAGTGGTCAGCCTGTCCAAAGGAGAGTCTTGGGCAAGTCATTTCCTTTTTTTTTTTTGGCCTCACCGTGCAGCTTGTAGGCTCTTAGTTCCCCAAGCAGGGATCAAACCTGCTCCCCCTGCATTGGAAGTCTTAACCACCAGACCAACAGGGAAGTCCCTGAAGTCCTTCAGTTTGCTTTCTGATGAAGTGTCTGGGTATGTGCCTGTGAGGTCAGGGCCTTTTGGCTGCCCGTGACTCGGGTTTTGCGGCTTTGGGTCCCATTGGGACATTGCTGGAGCCACCTCCAACCTGACTTTGGCTACTGTGAGCAGTGGCAGGTGAGGAAGGAGTGAGTGCCAACAGCTCTGGGTCTGATTCTGAGGGGTAGCTGAGACACCTGCTCCCGCCCCTTCCACACACACACTCTCTCTTTCAGTCCCTCTCAGGCTGCTGTTCAACACACCTGATCCTCTCTCCTCTGTCCTTCCACAGCCCAGGGGGCATTCGCTCCTGGAAGCACAAACAGCAGGGCCCCAGAGAACCTCTTCTTCCCATCTGGGCCTCTGGGCTCCTGCTTACGTGAGCTGAGTCCCCCTGGGGCTGTGGGATCTGCCCACAAGTCTAGCTGGGTGTCCTCTGGGCTTGGGTCTCAAGTTCCCCCAACTGCAGCTTCAGTTCCTAGGGTGGGGCTGAGGTCCTCAGGATGGAGGTATGTGTCCCTCTCCTCCCCTCCCCAGTGGCACTCAGCAGAGTCCCAAAATCCAGGCGGGACCTTGGGAGACAGGACCTCATTCACAGGCGGGAAGGCCACCAGCCCCTCACTCCCTCTCTGCACCTCAACCTCCATATTGACACAGGACATTAATAGAACCCGACTCGCAGGATTGGTGGGAGACCTGATTGGGGTCATGTGTACAAAGCACTTTGATGGTAC
Organism: Bos grunniens; assembly: GCF_055505025.1. NCBI lineage: Eukaryota > Metazoa > Chordata > Mammalia > Artiodactyla > Bovidae > Bos > Bos grunniens. The sequence goes on from NC_141171.1 coordinate 15,071,199, forward strand.
CAGGAGGGACATCCCTGATGGTCTAGAGATTAGCTCCTGTGCTTCCAGTGCAGGGGACATGGGTTCGAGAACTAGTCGGGGAACTAAGATCCCACGTGCCATGTGCGGCCAAAAGACAAAAAGCAAAACAATGACAAACACACAAAATTACAGATAGTACCGGGCACAAGGCAAATACTGAGTATCTTATTATTGGGGCTTCCCTGTTGGCTCGGGGATAAAGAATCCGAGTGCCACTGGTTCGATCTCTGGGTGCGGAAGATCCCCTGGAGGAGGGTATGGCCACCCACTCCAATATTCCTGCCTGGGAAATCCCATGGACAGAGGAGCTTGGCAGGCTATAGTCCAGGGGGTTGCAAAAGAGTCAGATACAACTGAGCAACTAAACCACAACCTAATTATTCCTATAAATCTAAAAGGATCTATCCTGGCACTCAATACACAGCAGGTGCTCAATAAATGGGCATTATCATCAAAGACCCAAATTCATGATCTAAGAGTATTTTTACTCCTTTTTTTTTTAATTGACTTAAAAAATTAACATATAATAAAATTCGACTGTTTTTCCGGCTGTGCCCTGCTGCTTGTGGAATCTTAAATTCCCTGACCAGGGATTGAACCCAGGCCCCCGGCAGTGAAAGCACTGAGCCCTAACCACTGGACCACCAGGGAATTTCCAAAATTCAACCTTTTTAGTATCTGTTGCATGAGAGGTTTTTTTTTTTAATTGTAGTAAAATATATGTAATAAAGTTTACCACTTTAACTTGACTGTACAATTTAGTGTCGTTATACACACACATTGTCGTGCAACTGTTCCCCTGCCATCCATTGCCAGGACACTTTCATCTTCCTAAAGCGAAACTCCGTCCCCATGGTACACTCACTCCCATTCCCCTCCCCTGGCCCTCGGCCTCTACCACGCTTTCTTTTTTCTATGAATTTGACTCCTCCAGGGACCTCATGTAAGGGGAATTGTACAATATCGTCCTTTTGTGTCTGACATTTCATTTAGTGTGATGTTTTCAAGGTTCATGCATGTTGTAGCCTGTGTCAGAATTTCCTTTCTTTTTTAAAAAATTATTTATTTGGCTGCGCTCGCTCTTAGTTGCCACGTGCTGAATCTTTTAGTTGCCACATGTGGGGTTTAGTTCCCTGACAGGGATTGAACCCGGGGCCCCTGCATTGGAAGTGTGGAGTCATAGCCACTGCACCACGAGGGAAGTCCCCAGCTTTTGATTCTTTTGGGTATATGTACTTGGAATGCGTATAGCTGGATCACATGGTAGTTCTGGGCTTAAAAGTTTTTGCAGAGCCGCCAAACTCTTTTCTACTGTGGCTGCACCTTTTTATATTCTCACCAGCAGTATATAAGTATTCTAGTTTCTCCACATGCATGCCAACACTTGTTATTTTCCTTTTTTTTTTTTAATAGTAGCCATCCTGATGGGTGGTATCTCATTGGGGTTATTTGTGTTTTCCTAATGACCAGTGATGTTGAGCATATTCTCATGTGTTTATTGTCCATATGTATGTCTTCTTTGAAGAAATGTTTAAGGGTTATACCCCCCCCTTTTTTTTTTTTTGCCATGCCCATGACTTGTGGAATCTTATTTCCCCAACCAGGGAATGAATCCAGGATCTCAGAAGTGAGAGCTCCAAGCCCTAACCACCGGACCACCAGGGACCTCCCTCCCACTTTCTAATTAGGTTGTCTGTTTTGTTGTTGAGTTTTAGGAGTTCTTTATATAGTCTGGACATTGCACGTGCGCTTAGTCGCTCAGTCGTGTCCGACTCTGGAATGCTATGGACTGTAGCCCACCAGGCTCCTCTGTCCATGGAATTCTCCAGGCAAGAACACTGGAGTAGCTTGCCATTTCCTTCTCCAGGGGGTCTTCCTGACACAGGGATCGAACCCAGGTCTCCTGCATTGCAGGAGTTGCATTGTGTTCTTGACAGTCTGAATCATCAGGGAAGCCCAGTCTAGACATGAATCCCTTATCAAATATGTTATTTGCAAAAATGTTCTCTCAGAAATTACTTGAAGTCCAGTGGTTAGGACTCCAAGTTTCCACTGCAGGGGGCACAGTTTCAATCCCTGGTCAGGGAACTAAGATCTCATGTGCCCCATGGTGCAGCCGAAAAAAGAAAAAAAGGACTATTAAAAAAATATTCTCCCATTCTATGGATTGCCTTTGTACTCCCTGAATAGTCTTTTGATACACAAAAGTTTTTAACTTTGATGAATTCCCTAATTTATTTTTTCTTTTGTTGCCTGTGCTTTTGATGTCATGTCCAGGAAATCACTGCCAAATCCAATGTCATGAAGCTTCTAAGAGTTTTATAGTTTTAGCCCTTATATTTAGATGTTTGATCTACTGGCGGTTAATTTCTGTATATGGTATAAGGTAAGGATCCCACTTCATTCTTCTGTAAACGGGTAACTAGTTTTTCCCAGCACCATCTTTTAAAAAGACTGTCCTTTCTCCATTGAATGGTCTTGGCTTCCTTGTTGACAGTCATTTGACCACATATATGTGAAGGTTTATTTCTAGGCTCTCTATCCTTTTCAAATTTATGTATTTATTTTTGGCTGCACTGGGTCTTCATTGCTGCTCAAGGGCTTTCTCTCGTTGCAGCAGTCAGCAACTACTCTCTAATTGCGGTGCACAGGGCTTCTCGTGGTGGCTTCTCTTGTTGCAGAGCACATGCTCTAGGGTGCATGGGCTTCAGCAGTCATGTCACAAAAGCTCAGTAGTTGCGTCTTGTGGGCTCAGGAATACAGGCTCAGTAGTTGTGGTTGCTTGGGTTCAGTTGTCCCGTGGCATGTGAGATCTTCCCAGACCAGGGATCCCCTGCATTGCAAGGCAGATTCTCAACCACTGGACAAGCAGGGAAGCCCTCAGCTATCTTGATATTTTCGATTTATGATGGGTTTATCAGGACATATCATAAGTCAAGGAAATCACTGACTCTTCTCCTTCATCCTGTACAAATAATTCATAAATAAATCCCTTAGGTTTTCTTTTAAATATATGTTCCAAATACAACCATTTCTCAGTAACTTACCACAACCATCTTAGTCCAAGCCACTAATAAAACACCCCATTTAAAAAAGTCAAAGGTCTGTAGTTTATTTTTGTGTTTTTTTAAATTGCTGAATACCCTTATAGCTCAATCAGTAAAGAGTCTACCTGGGGTCAATTCCTAGGTCAGGAAGATCCCCTTGAGAAGGAAATGGCAACCCACTCCAGTGTTCTTGCCTGGAGGAATGTCTCCCATGGACAGAGGAGCCTGGCAGGTTACAGTCTATGGGGTCGCAAGAGTTGGACACAACTGAGCCACTAAGCATACACACATTCCACGGCATGGATCTGCTACCATTTATCCATTCATCTGCTGATGTACATTTGGTTTGGTTGTTTCTAGATTTGGGTGATTATGAAGAGAACTGTTATAAACACTAGTCAGCAGGCTTTTATATATATATACTCATTTGGGCTGTGCTGGGCCGGTCTTAGTTGTGGCATCCAGGATCTTAAGTTGAGGCATGTGGACTCTTAGTTGCAGCATGTGGGATCTAGTTCCCTGACCAGGGATCGAACTGGGGCCCTCTGCATTGGGAACGTGGAGTCCTAGCCTCTGGACCACCAGGGAAGTCCCTAGTCATCAAGTTTTTGAGCAGACATGTTTTCATTTATCTTGGGTAAATGTATAGGAGTGTAGTTGTCAGATTGTACAATTAGGGTATGCTCAATTTCATAAGAAACCAAGCAGCTGTCTTCCAGAGTGGCTGTACCACTTGGCATTCCCATCAGTGATGGGATCCTGGTGGTGACAAGGATGGATCCTTGTCATCACCACTTGGTATCCTTGTCAATTTTTGTTTGTTTAGCATCCTAGTAGGTGCAAAGGGATAGTTCATGGTTTTAATTTGCATTTCCCTAAGGAGGAATGATGTTTCCTGTGCGAATGTGCCATCTGTGTATCTTCTTTGGTGAACTGTCCATACTTCTGCTCATTTTTGCATTGAGTTGTCTTCTTTTTAAATTTTCATTTATCTATTTTTGGCTCCACTGAATCTTCGTTGCTGTACAAGGGCTCTTTCTAGTTGCGGTGCGCGGGCTTCTCATTGCAGTGGCTTCTCTTGTGGAGCACGGACGGGCTCTTGGCACGTGGGCTTGGTAGCTGTGGTGCATGGGCTTAGTTGCTCTGCGGTTTGTGGGATCTTCCTGGATCAGGGTTTGAACCTGTGTCCCCTGCATTGGCAGGCAGATTCGTAACCACTGCACTACCAGGGAAGTCCATCTTCAGAGTTTGTTATGTATTCTGGATACCAGTCCTTTGTCAGATATTTTCTCCCAGTCTGTGGCTTGTCTTTTTATTCTCTTGACAGTGTCTTTTGCAGAGCAGTGTTCAGTGTTTTTAAAATGTTTTCTGAAGTTTGTTTTCAAAAGAAGTTTGAGTTTTCAACTATTTAAAATTTCCGGTTTCTTTCCTATAATTGGAACCCAGGGCCCCCAGCCCCACTCTGCTTTTTATGTTGGCTGCCTGGCCCCTGGAAAAATTTGCTCTAATGAGGGGAATGTGCTCTGATGGGGGTCATCAACAGAGGGCAGCAGTTAAGATTTTGATCTGAGGAATCCCAAGACTTGGGGTGGAATTCTGACTGCACCATGACCTTACTGTGTGACCTGGAACCAATCATCCTCTCTGAACCTTAGTTTCTTCATGTGTAAAATGGAGGCAGTGAAGTCCTCCCCCCCATCCCCCCATCCCAGGGCTGGCCCAGGAAAAAGAGTCCATGTATAGAAGCTGGTGGGAGAAGGCAATGGCACCCCACTCCAGTACTCTTGCCTGGACAATCCCATGGACGGAGGAGCCTGGTGGGCTACAGTCCATGGGGTCGCTGAGAGTTGGACACTACTGAGCAACTTTACTTTGACTTTCATGCATTGGAGAAGGAAATGGCAACCCAGTCCAGTGTTCTTGCCTGGAGAATCCCAGGGACGGGGGAGCCTGGTGGGCTGCCATCTATGGGGTCGCATAGAGTCAGACACGACTGAAGCAACTTAGTAGCAGCAGCAGCATAGAAGCTGGTAATGCTGTCCTGGTCTAGGAGATTTCAGATTTTTTTTTTTTGACCAGGCTACATGGCATGTGGGATCTTAGTTCCCTGACCAGGGATGGAACCTGGGCCCCCTGTGGTGGAAATGCAGGGTCCTTACCACTGGACCCCAAGAGAATTCCCTCAGGTTTATTTCTTAGCAGAGGGAACATTCAAATAAAATCTTAGACCGACATTCAATAGTAGGACCAGAAAGTGCAGGGAGGATTCTATTTCTTCTCTCCCTACCCGGTTGTACTCACCAGAGCACAGCCTGAAATCTGCTGACCAGTCTAACACCCTCATTTTAACAGAGTCACAGACGAGAGAGGGCAGTGACCTTCTCGAGGTCACACAGCATGTCACAGGCACACAGCTCCCCACACTTATCCTCAAACCTTCATATCAATTGCCTAGGTGAGTTCCCTCCCCAGGGATACTGATAGATTTACAGTTAGGGGGCTGATAGATTTACAGCTGCCAATGTTTCTTGAGCTCCCTGTTAGGCACCACCCTGAGCATGTTACCTGTGTTAACGCTGGTTACCTGGATGACCTCAGGCAGGCAGTGGTTGCCCCCATATTGCAGAAGAGGAAACGGAAATTTGGTCTTTTCCCCCAAGTTGTACATTTGGGAAGTGGCATAGCCAGCTTTTTCCTACCTCATCCAGAGGCTCTGTCTTGCCAGTGCCAACAGAATGGAGTCCTGCTGTATCCTCTATTTAGCTGTGTCTCTGTTATCTATCTATATCTCCACTCCAGTGACACCAATTTCCTTGCTGGTCCTCCAACAAAAAACAGATTCTGCCACAGGGCCTTTTCACTTACTGTTCCCTCACCCTGGAGTGCTTTCTCCCACCTCCTGACCCCATGGCCTGCTCCTTCTCATCCTTCAGGCCCTGCTCAGATATCACCTCCTCAGAGAGACCTGCCTCCACCACAGCAGCTAAAAATCACCTTTCCAGCCACCCACCTAGTTTTAATTCCCTGGATGGCACCATCCAGCCTGTATATTCATTCATTCATTCATTCATTCATAGATTGATTCATTCAGTAAACATTTATTGGGCATCCAGGCCATGTTCTTAGCCAGAGATCCAGCAGTGAACAAAGCAGACAAAAATCCTTGCTCTGTAGAGCTTAGTTCTAGAAGGGAAGGCAAACAGCGGAAAAGTAAAACATAGAATGTGTTGGGTAAGTAGTATTTATTTTAAGGAAGGGAAATATGAAATGTAAGGGCAGGGGATGATATTTCAGATGGGTTGGTTGAGGGAGGCCTTCCTGAAGAGGCAACATTTGAGAGGAGGGGGGAGCCACTGGAGATCTGGGCCAGGGAGACAGTCTGTGCAAAGGCCCTGAGGCAGGAATATCCCTGGAATATTTAGGGAACAGCCAGATAGCAATTATGGCTGCAGCAGAGTCCATGAAGGGCGTAGTGGGTATGGGGGCAGGGCCTTGTGGGCCACAGCAAGGACTTTGGCTTTGGCTCTGAGTGAACTGGGAGCCAGAGAAGGTTCTAAACAGAGGAGGGATGTGACCCAACTCAGGTATTCACAGGCTTCCTCTGGCTGCTGAGGGAAGCGGACAGGGGTATAAACAGAAGCAGCTAGGGGCCAGAGCAAAGACAAATGTCCTGGCCCAGGAAAGTGATTATGGGCAGGCTGGCCAAGGAAGGGGTATGAAGCAGACAGATTATTCTTGAATAGATTTGATTGCTCTGAGGTACCAAGGGAAGAACAGAGCGAGGAAGACCCCACAACTTTTGGGGATGTGCAGTGCTGCTCGGTTGGCCTGTTTCTAGACCAGCCCTCACAGTGTCATGTCTGTGAGGGGCACAGATCATGGTCTGTCTGGGTCACGGCAGTGTCCCTTAGCTCTGGCAGCAGGACCAGGCACACAAAGGTGGTCTCTCTAATTTCCTGTCTCCCACCTTTTCTGAAGTATCTGTCTCTCTTGTCAGGAATTTCCTGGGTCTCCTTATTCCTCTCGACGCCCCCCCTCAATGTCATCTCAGCCCACTGACCCCTCTTCCCGCCCACCCCTTGCAGCTTGGAGGCGGAGAATGGACCGACACCGTCGCCAGGCCGCAGCCCGCTGGACTCGCAGGCGAGCCCGGGCCTCGTGCTGCATGCTGGTGCGGCCACCAGCCAGCGCCGGGAGTCGTTTCTCTACCGCTCAGACAGCGACTATGACATGTCACCCAAGACCATGTCCCGGAACTCGTCGGTCACCAGCGAGGCGTGAGCACCTGCCATCTCCCCCCTGGCTGGCTCTTCCAGGCCTCCTGGCCCCAGCAAGGGGGGACGGGGGCTGCCCAACCCCCAGCCCACCCCATGGTCCTTGGCAAAAACTAAACAGCGCCCTTATTCCCTATTGAGGACTCAACCCCCTTATAGCATACCCACCCAGTGAGGTATGAGCGCCCACCCTGTCTCTGCCCCGCCACCTGGCCACTCTGAGCTGAGGCCCAGCCCCACCCATGTCCCTACAGTGCCCACCCACCCAACCTGCCCATGCCCACTCCTACCCCTTGGTTTCAGGGGCCTGGCCCCACCTTATCCCATCTCTCCAGCAAGGGAACCCCACTTGAGCCCCTCCTGGCTACCACTTCCAGAGGGTCCACCTCGGCTGACCCTCTTCTTCCTCCCCATGTCTAGGCTTCCCTAAACCAGCCCCCTTATCACGACCACCTATAGTGGTGTGTGGAGAAGGAAATGGCAACCCACTCCAGTATTCCTGCCTGGGAAATCCCATGGACAGAGAAGCCCAGCGGGCTACAGTCCATGGGGTCGCAGAGAGTCGGACACGACTGAAGCAACTAAGCAACAATAGCATAGAGGTGTGAGCACCCCCATCTCCTCAGCCCTCTTCCTCTACTGAATCCTCCAGCCCTGTCCCGACCCAGTGAGGCATCTGTATCACCCCTTCCCCCCAGCTCCTGTCCTCCACCCCCTCCCCACTACTAGTTTCTCCAAGCTCAGCCTCTGAGGTGTGTTCACCACCCTCCTTTTGTCTCTGCGCCACCTCACCTTGCCCCACCTGAACCCTTCTCCCTGACCGTTTCCTTCAGAACAAGCCCCTGCAGCGTAACCATCCTTGTGAGGTATAAGCACCCCTCCCCCACCCCACAGAGCCCCCTTCCTGTCCACCAGCCTCCCAGGGCCCAGTCCCCCACAGAGTGACACCCTAGTGACTTGCTTTTCTGGTAGCCCCAGCCCCTGTCCACCCCAGACCCTTGGGAGCCCCACTGTGAGGACCCCTGACCTACCCCTGTCCTTGCAGGCATGCAGAGGACCTCATCGTCACGCCGTTTGCCCAGGTAAGACCCCCTCCCCTAAGAAGGGAAGGGGCTCTGACTCTCCCCTACACTTGGGGACAGGGGCCCAGCCCCAGCTCCTCGCTCTGGGTGGGCCCCTCTCCTCACCCTGGCTCCCCCACCCAGGTGCTGGCCAGTCTCCGGAGCGTTCGCAGCAACTTCTCCCTCCTGACCAATGTGCCCATTCCCAGCAACAAGTAAGTGGAGGCTGGGCCCCAGGGCCTGTGATCATGAGGCTCAACACACCTGGGTCCAACTCTCACAGCTGCTGTGTGACCTCAGGCAGGCACTTGACCTCTCTGAGCCTCTGTTTAGCCAACAGCTGCCACTGAGCCAGTAAACCATTGTGATTCAAATTCTTAAGTCGGGGAAACTTTTATAAACAAAGATGGAGGGGTATGGACACTCAAGGCTGCGGTCATGAGTGGTCAGCCACCCCAGCCTCTGAGCCACTCCTGGCAGTGATGCCAGCTTGCCAGGCAATTAGCCGTCTGTGTTGCTTCTGTCAACTGGAAACCGCTGTAAGAAGTTGAGAAGGTGATGTATAGAAAGTGCTAGAATACTGCCCAGCACATAGTAAGTGCTCACTGAATAGAAGTAGTTCTTATTTGGGGGCAGGGGTGAGGCTGAGAGCTGCTGGTTCCTCTGGGAGCCCTGGGGGGCGGGGGGTGGGGGCAGAGTTATCCTGGGGTTCAAGGAACTCGGGGGAGGGATGGTCAGGGAAGCAGGGACTTTGGAGACACAGGGTCTGACCCAACCAGCCATATAGTCTTGAGGAAGCTGGCTCCACCTTCGTGAACCTCAGTTTCCTCATCTGTAAAATGGGTTTTTGTGAGGCTCTGTGAGAGGCAGCGGGCAGAGTAAATGGCAGCATGCCTGGGACACACAGAGAGGGCTCATAAAAAGGAAAGTCAGAACTCTTCATGGAGAGGGAGGCAGAGATACGGGGAGGGCCAGGCTGAGGTTGGGGCCCGATTTTTTGCAGGCGGTCCCCGCTGGGCGGCCCAACCCCCGTCTGCAAGGCCACGCTATCAGGTAACCAAGCCCAAGGGCATGAGAAAGGCCCCTCGTGGTGCCCCAGTGCGGGGTCCCTCGCCCCCTTTCCCAGCGCCCTACTCATCAGACGGGCCCCCATCACCTCTGGGGGTCTCCATGCGAACCCTCGCAGTCACCGCCCCGGCTGCCCCTTCCCCAGAGGAGACGTGTCAGCAGTTGGCCCGAGAGACACTGGAGGAGCTGGACTGGTGTCTGGAGCAGCTGGAAACCATGCAGACCTATCGCTCCGTCAGCGAGATGGCTTCCCACAAGGTGTGTAGGAGCAGCGGGGTGGAGCCAACGGCTGGGGGCGGGGTTAGCTATGGGGCGTGGCCAATGGGCGTGGTCCACCTGTGATGAGAGCCTGTGGGGTGGGGTCAGACCCTGGGTGTCCTTTATCTGACTCTGTATCTCCTGTAGACCTGGGATGTGTGTGTGTGTGGTGTGTGTTGTCTGACTTTGTATCTCCTGTAGACCTGGTGTGTGTGTGTGTGGTGTGTGTTGTCTGACTTTGTATCTCCTGTAGACCTGGTGTGTGTGTGGGGTGTGTGTGTGTTATCTGACTTTGTATCTCTTGTAGACCTGGTGTGTGTGTGTGTGTGTGTGTGTATATGTGTGTGGTGTGTGTGTTATCTGACTTTGTATCTCTTGTAGACCTGGTGTGTGTGTGTGTGTGTGTATGTGTGTGGTGTGTGTGTTATCTGACTTTGTATCTCCTGTAGACCTGGGATGTGTGTGTGTGTATGTGTGTATGTATGTGTGTGTGTTATCTGACTTTGTATCTCTTGTAGACCTGGGGTGTGTGTGTGTGTGTGTGTGTGTATCTGACTTTGTATCTCCTGTAGACCTGGTGTGTGTGTGTGTGGGGGGGTGTGTCCCTAGGTGACCTTCTGTCCTGGGGGGAGCAGGTTGTGTTTGTATGGTTTATGAGTGTGTATCTGTGGCTATATGACTGTTTGTTGGTTACCCGATTGCAGTGCTGGGCAGGGAGGAGGGCAGGGGAGTGGGGGGTATCCCAATAAGATCCATCAGGAGTGGCATGCACAAGTGTATCTGTGGAGGGCATAAGGATATGCACAGCTGACAATGTGGGGCTGTCAGTGTGGGGAGCTGTACCAGGGGGGTGTGTATGTCTAGAGATGTGAGTTAGTCCAGTTGTGAATCTGAGTGTGTATCTCCATGTGTCTGTGACTCTGTGTGTGTGTGTGTGTGCTTGCAAGGCCACAGGAGAGAGTGCAAGGCATCCATGTACAGTTGTGCTGACTGTGCACTGCACAATTCCAGGGGGCGCCATTCAGGAAGCGGGCAATGTGAATGATGCCACCTGGAGTTGTACAGCTTGGTGGGAGGATGCCTGTCAGGAAATGAATGTGCAGGTGGGGGCGTCTGTGTTGGGGGGTGCGCACACCCGTGGGTGGAGGTTTGTCTGGGAACATGTGAGTCTAGGGCAATTGTGTCCCTGAGGGTATGTGTGGAGCATCTGAGAATGTGACTGTGTGTCTGAATGTAGGTCTGCGGGTGTATTTCTGCAATGGGGTATGTGCGTGTGGAGCGTGGGTGTGAGTGTGCGTATTCCCTTATAGATTAGTCAGGGCACATTTGTGTCTGAGGCCATACGGGTATCCATGTTTGTTTACAAGTGTGTCTGTGGGTGTGTTGAGTGTGTCTGCTGCAAGTGTGTCCAGTATCTGGGTGTTTATCCCTTAGTGTGTGTCTGTACTTCTGGTTGTGAGTCCATATTCTGGGAATGGGTGTCTAGAGGTATTTGTACCTCTGTGTGCTCTATTGTATTCCTAGAAATGTGTTGAACAACAGAATTGTGACTGTGTGTGTGTGTGTTTGTGTGGTTAGCATAGGACTGAAAGCATTTGGGTGTCAGAGTGTGGTCAGGTCTGTCAAATGTCTGACTGTAGTGGTGTGGAGTGGAATTTGTGTCTGATTGTGTGTTGGTGTGTGGAGCATGTGGGTGTGTGTGTCTGTCGCTGGGTGTGTCCACGGCGAGGTGGGGGCATGCCCTCTGCCGGGTGTGTGTGCCTCCCTGCCCATCCCTGGCAACCTCACCTGGGTCCTGCCTGAGGCCCGTGGGCTCCAGTGCCCCTTTAATGCCCCCCCCACCCCCAGCACCACCTGACATTGCATGCAGCCTGCCAGTGCTGCAGTGAGCACGCACACGCACACACACAGGCGAACACACGGAGCCCAGAGCCTCCGAAGCCTCCTCCCGGGACCCTCGCCCTGCACCTTCCCTCCATGGGCAGGGGTCCCCGGCCACCTCCAGCCACTGCTGCTGCCGCAGGGGGGCCCAGCAGGGCCCACGGCAGGCAAACCATGTAACCAGGGCTGCTGCCGGGAGCGCGGAGGGGAAGGGAGCCCCCCAGCCCTGCTGGGCCGGCCTGGGCCCCTCCGCGGCTCCCCCTTCCACTGCCCAGCACCCCGCCCCCTGCCACAATAGCTGCTAACCCCGGGACTCCCCAAGCCCAGCCTCTGTGTGCGGCAGCCCTGAGCGGGGCCAAGACTCCACGATGCCCTTGGTGGATTTCTTCTGCGAGACCTGCTCCAAGCCGTGGCTGGTGGGCTGGTGGGACCAGGTAGGGGAACTCAGGGTGGAGGATGGGCAAGAGACCCAGCTCTGGCCCTCCCACCTCGCACCCTCCAGCCCCCGGTCTGGGCTTGTGTGTGCATCTGTGCACGTGTGTGGCCTGGAGATGAAGCCTGGTGACTGTGTCTCTGTGTGTGGCCCGGGGCTGGGCGTGGAAGGTGGGTGGCTGGGGGTGTGGGTCTCTCTCTGGGTGTGACCGCAGCATGCATGTGTGTGTGTGTCTGGAGTGGTGGGGGGCTGCCTGAGGCCCGTGGGCTTGTGTGCCTGGGTCGTGGACTGGGGGATGGCCCTGGCTGAGATCACATGGTTCTGATTGTGGTGGTGTGTTTTGGGCCATGTTTATGAGCCCAGAGCTGCATGATTTTTCTGGGGCATGTGACCCTGAGTTCAGTGACTGCTTTATTGTGTGTGCTCCTTGATGTGTGTGTCTGGGGGCTGTGTAGCACTGTGTAAGTGGGGGGTCTGTGACTCTGTGCGGTTGTGTGACTTTGTGGGTCCATCTTGTGTGTGGATGTGTGTCTCTCTGTGGGTGCCCAGGGCCTCTAGCAGCCCTGGGAGGAGTGAGTGCCTCTCCCGATGTGGGCTGGGCAGGCTCACCCTTCCTGCCAAGAGTCCCTCCTGCCTCTCTGGACAGTCGGCTCCAGCTCAGGGGGCGCTTTGGTGGAGCTTGGGGGTGGGGAGCCGATGCCCTTTCTCCTCATGCACAATGTCACAGCGGCCACTTGTGTGAAGAGAGACGGGGAGACCCAGAGGAGCCCCCAGGGCTGGTTCTAGGCATCCCCTGTCCATCTGTGCATCTGTCCACCCCTCTGAGGTTGGGGGAGAGGGGGCTATGATGGGAACCCCCCCTCCCCTAGTGACTGAACTAGGGTTTCCTCTGCTCACCCTTCTCCCTGCCCCAGCCAAACATCTTCACCCAGAATTTCAGGACTGCATTCCTTCCTTTCAAACCAGGCTGAGGGCTGCGGGGCCAGGACCCTGGCGTGTGGGGTCCCTGTCTGGGAAGACCTGGGCCAGGGGTAGGTCTGGGAAGTCAGGGGTTAAGGGGCCCACGGCCTGCCCCCTTTTCCCCAGCTCAGTAGCTGGTTGGAGGGGGAGTTGCTAAGGAGACTCCCATCACCATGGTGACGGGATTCTCCTGACACCCCATTGGCTCCCTGTTAAGCAGGAGCCCCTCCCTTCCACAGGTGCCCCTCTGACTCCTCCTTGGGGGCAGAAAGAGGGAGTATGGTGAGAGGAAGCCCCCTTCCTCAGAGAGGGAGGGCTGCACTCCCCAAGCCTGGGGACCCCCATCGAGAGTTGGGAGGAGAGGAAGGACTGACCCCTCCCCTCTCACAGCCTGCTGAGGGCTGTGCTGGCTGAGCAGAGAAGTGAGAGGGGCTCCTGGGTTCTTCAGAGGTTTCTTGGGAAGGCCTGACCTTACCCCCCCAACCCCTGCCATCACCCCATCATGCCTTCCTTCTTGCCTCCTTCACCTTAGTTCAAGAGGATGCTAAACCGTGAACTCACACACCTGTCAGAGATGAGCAGGTCAGGAAACCAGGTCTCTGAGTACATCTCCACCACATTCCTGGGTGAGTGAAGGGCAGCACTGTGTGTGTGTGTGACAGGGGGGATGCATAACTGGACTGTTGGGGGGCACCCCAGACCCTGAGTCTTGTTGCACACATTTGCCCAAGGGACCCTGACTCACCTCCCCAAAGGTCAAAGTCACCACGTCAAAAGTTCCTACACTCTGATACCCTCCAATTTAGTGAGACCCCCGACTCCTGTAGAACCCCTACTTTAAAGCTGCAAAGTCCCTCCAAATTCAGTGGGACCCCATTGGAACTCAAACTCAAGGACCCCAAGAAACCCCCAAACTCAAATAGAACTCAAAGTCTCCCAAAATTCAGTAGAATCTCCAACCTTGAATTTCCTTGCCCCAAACTCAGAAGACCCCTCAAACTCAAGAGAGATGCCCGGACTCAGTGGAATTCTCAAATGTAAGGGAATTCCTGCCCTTAAAAGCCCATAAAGACCCCCAAACCTTTAAAAAACCTCCAAGCTGAAATCTCCCCAATTCAATAGAATGCCCAAACTTGGTACAATACCTCCAAATTCAGTAGACCCCCAAACTTTAGATACCCAAATTCAATAGGATTCTCTTGCTTAGCTTAAACCTATACAGTGATTCCCCAAACTCTGGAGAATTCCTTAACTCAGAAACTTAAAGGTAGAATACCTCAGATTCACTGGAACCCTTCAGCTCACAATGACCTCCGAGGTCAGCCTTCCCCTCATCCTGAAGCCAAGAGCCTTAACTGAGACTATCCCTGACAAAGTCAGGGTAATTTCACCTTCAGAATTGATCACCAAAGTTCCCCAATTCAGGTTACCTGCCCCCCCAGCCAAGCTGGAAAGAAGGTTTCAAACATTCCCACCATTGAGTGTGTGATGTGCCTGAATGCTGAAGACCCAGCCAATAAGAGCACAGCATGCAAATGAGCCCTCTTGGGCCCTGTCATTGACTGGTGGGACCCAGGTCACAATGGGTGGCCCTGGCTGGACTCTGGAAGGCCTAAAGAGCTCAGGAAAAGAGACTTCTGGGGCTGGCCCCCAGACAGGCTGATGTCCAGGGGTTAGGGGTGGGCCCATGGAGCCAGAGACCACCCTTCCTTCCCGCCTCCCAGCGCTGTCCACCCCAACCAGTCCTCTGGGTCACCGCGGGCCTGTCTTCCCAGCCCGAGAAGGGTCCTTGCCTATCCGAGGCAGGCAGAAGCCCTCTCTAGCGCCCCCACCCTGCCTCCTGACTTCGCATGCCACCCCCTCGCCAAACTTGGTGATTGGACTGGGGCTACCCCACAGCTCTCGTCTGGCCCTGGGGTCCCCACTCCAGCCCACCACCTCCCAGAAGAATTCCTACCTCCGCTCTGGCTTCCAGTCTATAAGCAACCAACAGCATGACACCAGGACTAGGTCTGACCTCCTGGGTGAGAATTTTCAGGGCCTGAGGGGTAAGGCAGGCACGGTCTGAGAGCCAGATGAAGGAGCTTCAGTGGGGTAACCATGCTTGCCTCTCCTCTGTCTTCCGCAGACAAGCGGAATGAAGTGGAGATCCCATCACCCACGATCAAAGATCGGGAGAAACAGCAAGCGCCACGGCAGAGACCTTGCCAGCAGCCCCCGGCCCCTGGGCCACAGCTTCAGCCCATGTCTCAGATAACCGGAGTGAAGAAGCTGATGCATAGCAGCAGCCTCAACGATTCCAGCATGCCCCGCTTTGGTGTGAAGACTGATCAAGAGGAACTCCTAGCCCAAGTGGGTGGGGCCTCAGCGGGGGCGGGGCTGGAGAGGGAGGGGCAGGGTTCTGGGGGCGGGGGCAGTGAAGGACTGGGCTTTGGGTCAGATTGAGATGAGGATTGCGGTATACCTGCCCTTTGAAACTCTCAGGAAAGGCGGAGTGAAGGAACCAGTATGCGCTGTGTGCCTGTCCATGGGATTCTCCAGGCAAGAATACTAGAGTGGGTTGCCATGCCCTCCTCCAGGGGGTCTTCCTCACCCAGGGATCAAACCCGAATCTCCTGCATTGATAAGTGAGCTCTTTACCACTAGTGCTTTCTGGGAAGTCCAGGAAGCAGTTTAGGAAGGAGCTAATGAGCAAAGAGGCGGGTGGTCTCAGCTGGAGTCAACGTATGAACAGCACCACTGAGTTGAACCACCTTGAGGCAAGCCTGCTGGCCTATTTTTTTTTAATTAGTTAATTTTTGGCTGCACTGAGTTTTCGTTGCTGTGCACTGGCTTTCTCTAGTTGCAGTGGGGGCTACTCTTTGTTGCAGTACATGGGCTTCTCTTGCAGTAGCTTCTATTGTTACAGAGCACAGGCTCTAGGCACACAGGCTTCAGGAGTTGTGACATGTGGGCTCAGCAGTTGTGGCACATGGGTTCAGTAGTTGCAGATCTCGGACTCTAGAGCACTGTCTCTGCAGTTGTGGCTCACAGGCTTAGTTGCTCCATGGCAGGTGGGATCTTCCCAGACCAGGGATCGAACCAGGATTGGCAGCAGACTCTTATCCACTGTACCACCAGGAAAGTCTTGTGCTGGCTGCACTGACCTTTTGTCATTGACTGGAGGCTGTCCCCAGGGTGAATGCCCTCACCCCCTCTACATAGCTCTAGTGCAGAAAGAGCAGTTTTGTGAAGTTTTTTTTTTTTTTTTTTTGGCCACACCACACAGCATGTGGGATCTTCGTGTTCCCCCCAGAGCAGATTTTTGAGAAAGGACAGCTGTGAGAATGTGTAACAGCTCCAGCAGCTGGGGGATGGACATGCTTACCAGTGGAAGGAATCTGCACAGAATCCAACAGCATCCACTACAGACCAAACCCGGATTCACCTCCTGGCTTTTCTGTGAAATCGTAGGCCGGAGGACTCCCACATTGATTTGTACAATGGACTCGACACAAGCTCAGCGGCTCACTCAGCTGACTTTTCTTGTAACCCTCCATGTGCCAGCAATGGCCAGTGCTATATGCAGTTACCCAGTGTTGATTAAGCACTTACTGTGTACTGGCACTTTTTTTTTGGCCATGCAGTAGGGCATGAGGGATCTTAGTTCCCTGATTGAACTAAGGGATTGAACCCACGCTCCCAGCAGTGGAAGTGCAAAATCCACTGGACCACCAGGGAAGTCCCTGGCACTGTTCTGAATTCTGCGAAGACATGAAAAACTAGCCCATGTTCCTTTCCTCCCGGTGCCCAAGAGCAGTTTAACTGAAGCTGAACCGTGCTTTTGGGTCAGCCACACTGAGTTCACATCCCAGCCTTGCTGCTTGTGAGATGTAAGGTCTTAGGTGAGTCTTGTCACTGCTTGGAGTTTGGATTCCTTCACCTGCTATGTGAAATCAAGCACTTAGTGCAGTGCTGGGTAGCTTATAGGCACTCAATAGACACTGGGGTTGCTTTGTTATTTTCTGGCCCAGTAGGACCTGGGTGGTAAATTCTATACTGCTGACCACATCACCCACTGGTTGAGTGATAATGGTCCCACTATGCAGACTAGGGTTCTGAACACCTGGCTCAGATGGTAAAGCATCTGCCTACAACACAGGAAACCGGGTTCAATCCCTGGGTGGGAAAGATCCCCTGGAGAAGGGAAGGGCTACCCACTCCAGTAGGCTTGCCCGGAGAATTCCATGGACAGAGGAGCCTGGCTGGCTACATACAGTCCATGGGGTCGCAAAGAGTTGGCCAAGACAGAGCAACTAACACCTCTGAACTCCTAGAAGAGAGTCTAGAGGGTCCTGGCCTCAGGGGCTCCTGACCTGTGGCCTCCGTCTCCACCAGGAACTGGAAAACCTGAACAAGTGGGGCCTGAACATCTTTCGCGTGTCAGATTACGCTGGGGGGCGTTCCCTCAGCTGTATCATGTACACAATATTCCAGGTACGGTGAGATTCCTGGTAGGGCGGGCTGAGTGGGGCCAGCTGCGAGGGAGAGGGAGGAGTGAGGAGCTGAGGGCTAGGGAGGGCCACCATCCCCCGACCTCTGCCCGCAGGAGCGGGACCTGCTGAAGAAGTTCCGCATCCCGGTGGACACTATGGTGACATACATGCTGACCCTAGAGGACCACTACCACCCGGATGTGGCTTACCACAACAGCCTGCACGCAGCCGACGTGCTGCAGTCCACCCATGTGCTGCTGGCCACACCTGCGTTGGATGTGAGCACCACCTGGGCACCCCCGTCTCTCCAGCCTCCCCTCCCCCCCTGCCCATCTTGAATCTCCTGTTTATCTCTCTGACCCTGGGTCCCTGACCTCCCATCTCTCTTTGACCCTGTTCCTCTCTCTCCTGACCCCCATCTTTCTTGACTCTCTCATTTCTCTTTTACCCTCTCTCTGACTCCCGATCTTTCTAACCCCTGCCTTTCTCTGACCCCCTTGCTCCGCCCCTAGGCCGTGTTTACGGACCTGGAGATTCTCGCTGCCCTCTTCGCGGCTGCCATCCACGACGTGGACCACCCTGGAGTCTCCAATCAGTTCCTCATTAACACCAGTGAGTGGCCCTCTGTGAGGGCGGGGCCTGCTGGGCTGGAGGTGGGGCCCGCTGGGTTGGGGGCGGGGCCTACGCTGGCCCCTCCCAGCGGGGGGGCATCCTGGGTGGGTCGTCTCTTCTGACTGCCCCAACCTGACCTGGGACCCAGATTCAGAACTGGCGCTCATGTACAACGACGAGTCGGTGCTGGAAAATCACCACCTGGCCGTGGGCTTCAAGCTGCTGCAGGAAGACAACTGTGACATCTTCCAGAACCTCGGCAAGCGCCAGCGGCAGAGCCTGCGCAAGATGGTCATCGACATGGTGGGCGGGGCGAGGGGCGGGGACAGTGCGGGAGGTCGCCTTTGGGCCTAGGGGAATTTGGGGAAGGTCTGGTCTGAGTCTGGGATAGACAGGCCCCAAGTAGGAGAACCGTCCTTTGGGAGGAGGTTGTGGGGGTTGGATTTTTTTTTTTTGCCCCACTCCCTACATGTGGAATCTTAGTTCCTTGACCGGGAATCAAATCTGTGCCCCCTTCAGTGGAAGCTAAAGGGGTGTCCTAATCACTGGTCTGCCAGGGAATTCCACAGGGGCTGATTGTGCTCAGTGAAAACTTTGGGTTGGGTGGATACAGAGGGTGGCCAGGCTTTGAGGGCCCCCATGACAAGTCCTTGCCCACAGGTGCTGGCCACGGATATGTCCAAGCACATGACCCTCCTGGCTGACCTGAAGACCATGGTGGAGACTAAGAAAGTGACCAGCTCGGGGGTCCTCTTGCTGGATAACTATTCCGACCGCATCCAGGTGCCCCCCACACAGACCATATAAGGACTCTTTCCCTCCCTCCTCCCTTAGGTCTGGGTTGCTGCCCCTCACTCTGCCCCCAGCTCCCAGGTTGCCCATCTTCTTTGTCTTTTCTCTCCTCTGCCACCTAACCCTTTCCAACTCCCGTCTCCCCCATCTCACTCAATTCCCTCTTCCCTTTCTTTTTTTAACATAGTGTGTGTTTTTTTTTAATTAACTATTTATTTGTTCATGGCTGTGATGGGTCTTCATTGCTGTGCAGGTTTTTCTCTAGTTGTGGCAAGTGAGACCCACTCTCTAGTTGCGATGCACAGACTTCTCATTGTGGTGGCTTCTCCTGTTGCAGAGCACAGGCTCTAGGGTGCGTGGGCTTCAGTAGTTCCTGTGGCATGTGGGCTCAGTAGTTGAGGCTCCTGAGCTCTGGAGCACAGGCTTAGTAGTTGTGACGCACGGGCTCAGTTGCCCTTCAGCATGTAGGTAGGGTCTTCCCGGACCAGGGATCAAACCTGTGTCTTGTGCACTGGCAGGAGAATTCTTGACCACTGAGCCACCAGAGAAGCCCCCTTTTTCCCTTTCTTCATCAAGCCCTGTCTCCATTCCTCCCACACCTCTGTGTCCCCCACTGCCTCTTTTCCCTTCCCTCCTTCTGCCCTTTGCTCATCACTCACCTCTCATCTCTCCCCTTCTCTCCTCCACTCATCTCCCTTTTCCCTCACCTCCTCTTCCTCCCTCCATCTCCCCCCTTACCCACCACCCCCCCCCCCCCGCCCCACCATCCCCTGCTCTCTTTCCAAAGGGAAAGTAAGAAAGCCTGGGGCCTGAAACTGGGTCGGGGGCCATGGCCTCTAAAGGTCCCCCCACCCCACGCAGGTTCTACGGAACATGGTGCACTGCGCAGATCTTAGCAACCCCACCAAGCCGCTGGAGCTTTACCGCCAGTGGACCGACCGCATCATGGCCGAGTTCTTCCAGCAGGGCGACCGTGAACGTGAGCGAGGCATGGAGATCAGTCCCATGTGCGACAAGCACACAGCCTCAGTGGAGAAGTCTCAGGTAGAGTCTCGGGGTGTTGGAAGGGAGCAGGGAAAGGCCCCCTACCTCACATCCTGGCCTCGAGCCCCAAGGCCCCCAGGAGGCCCTAAGCTGCCCATCCACAATGTCAAGTTTTTCTTTGTTTTTTCCTTCTTTATCATGATGAGAAATAGATAACACTTCCTGCTCCACAGAACAACTGAACTGAGCCTCCAACTCCTTAATTTGTAGATTTGCGCCCAGATAGTTCTAACTCTTTGTTGCAACTGCCATAACATCTGTAATATTCGTCTGACCGTTAGTTACAGACCTCATGTCCATTCAGCCTCTTGGTTTCCCTGTGATCTGGCCACTCATTTTGGGCCTGAGTTTCGGTGGATTTTTTTTTTTTTTTTTCTTTTTGTCACATGGGTCTTCATTGCTGCTTGTGGGCTTTCTCTAGTTGCAATGAGCAGAGGCTACCCTTCATTGTAGTGTCTGGGCTTCTCATTATGGTGGCTTCTCTTGTTGCGGAGCCCGAGTTTTAGGCGCGTGGGCTTCAGTAATTGCAGCACACAGGCTCAGTAGTTGTGGCTCTTGGGCCCTAGAGCCATGGACTCAGAAGCTATGGTGCACCAGCTTATTTGCTCCATGGCATATGGAATCTTCCCAGACCAGGGATCGAATCCATATCCCCTGCATTGGCAGGCAGATCCTTATCCGCTGCGCCACCAGGAAGTCCTGATGGATTTTGAAATGAAGTGAAATGACTCAGCTTTGTCATCTGCCTGTTTAACAAAAGGGACAGAAACACGGTCATGTGAGAGACAACACTTTGCGGACTTCCCTGGAGGTCTAGTGGTTAAGATTCCATTCTCCCAATGCAGGGGGGATGGGTTCCATCCCTGGTCAGAGGACTAGGAACCCACATGCTGCACAGCTGGCCTAAAAAAAAGGATAAAGCTTTTGAGCATGAGAGTTTCTCACTCTCCCTGCTTCTAGCCTCTTCCCTGGTGAGATCTCCTCTTCCTGTCTTGGTGTGTGTATGTTTCCCATGCAGGGTTACCCAGCCTCAGCACTACTGAAGTTTGGGGATGGCTCATTCTCTGTGGTGGGCCCACCCTCTACATTGTAAGGTGTTGAGCAGTATCCTTGGCCTCCACCCACGGGATGCAAGGAATACTCTCCCTTTCCTGTGGTAATAACCAAAACTGTGTCCAGACACTTCCAAATGTCCCCTGGTCATCCACATAGCCCCCTAACCCCTGATGAAAACCAGATTTATTTGTTTTGTTACACGTTTATATTCACAGGTAACTTAATAGGAATAGTTTGTGGGCTTAGCTTTGTTAAAAGTATAAATTGTATCAGTATATACTTATTTTTACATAGCTTACCTTTTCTTCCCAACAGTGACTTGGAAATCTATCCACCTTATTACACATGGATTAAGCTCATCCTTTTTCCCTGCTGTGTGGTATCCCCACGGGCTTCCCAGGTGGCTCAGTGGTAAAGAATCCACATGCCAATGCAGGAGACAAGGGTTTGATCCCTGGGTTGGGAAGATCCCTTGGAGAAGGAAATGGCAACCCACTCCAATATTCTTGCTGGGAAAAACCCATGAACAGAGGAGCGTGGCTGGCTACAGTCCATGGGATATCAAAGAGTTGGACACAATTTAGCAACTGAGAACGCATGCATTCTGGGAACTAAAATCCTGCAAGCCACACAGAGAGGCAAAAAAAAAGGGCGGGGGGCTTTCATGAATATCTGTGATTTACCACCATTTTTAAAAAGTAATTCCCGACTGATGTATATATAGAGGTGTTTCCAGTTTTTGTTTACATCTCATATGTGATTTTTTCCCCCTCTTACTTACACAAGAGTTTTTCCAGGGATGGATCTGGAGAAGCAAACTTGCTAGGTCAGATGGTATCAGTATCTCTTATTTTTATTTAGTTTTTGCTGCACTGCGTGACATGCAGGATCTCAGTTCCCAGATCAGGGATCGAACCCTGTCCACCTGTCGTGGAAGTGCAGAGTCCTAACCTTACCTGGATGGCCAGGGAAGTCCCCTGCATTAGCATCTTTTAAATTTTATCAGATCCCGCAGCATGGTGGTGCCATCTGTGGTTTCTGCTTCCTTTCTGCTCCCTCAGGTGGGTTTCATTGACTATATCGTACACCCGCTGTGGGAGACGTGGGCTGACTTGGTCCACCCAGATGCCCAAGAGATCCTGGACACTCTGGAAGACAACCGGGACTGGTACTACAGCGCCATTCGGCAGAGCCCCTCGCCACCCCCCGAGGAGGAGCCTGGGGGACCGGGCCACCCCCCACCACCTGATAAGTTCCAGTTCGAGCTGACGCTGGACGAGGAAGAGGAGGAGGAGGTGTGCACTGCCCCGGGTGCGGTTGCAATTCAGGAATTGTACATGGCCCAGGATGCCTCCCCACCTGAAGACCCTTTGGAAGTTGATGGCCAGGATCCATCTGCGGAGGTGGAGATAGAGGAAATGTACTTGACCCGGCAAGTGGACTCCACAGGTAGTGTGGCAGCTGGCCAGGACGTGTCCGTGCCCCAAGGCGCGTCCGTGGATGTCTGTGTGGGCTGCCGCAACATCCCTGCCCTGTCTCCTAATAGCCTTGCTCCGCTTGCCTTGAGGACACCGCCCCCTCCAGAGGACGACCCGGGCCTTCTGGGCCTCCCCTCCATGGCAGCCGAGGTGGGGGCCCAAAAAGAGCATCAGGCTGCCAAGAGGGCATGCTGTGCCTGCACGGGGACAGCCGGCGAGGATCCCACTCCTGGAGCGCTTCCAGCTCCCGGAGCTTGGGGGTCAGCTGGTGGCCCTACCTGAGTGTCAGCCCCTGTACCCGGTTGGCCTCCGTGCCACCCGCCACCACCACCACCATCACCCCCTGACCTCCTCCACTGCCTCAAAGACTCTTGGGCCTCCTGAGAAAAAAGAAAACAGAAAAGTGGGTTTTTTTTCTCTTTTCTTTTTTTCCTCTTTCCCCCCCACCCCCACCCAGGGGCCTCTTTTTTGGAGGTGGGGGCTGGGGAACCAGGGGCTGAGGTCCCGGAAGTGATTTTATTTTTGGAATTTTAATTGTTACATTTTTAGAAAAAGAAAAAAAAAAAAAAAAAAAAAGGATGAAACACAGCAACTGTAGACGCTCCTGTTCCCGGCTCCCCTTGTCCAGGTCCAACCACTCCCACCACCGACCCTACCTCTCCAGCCCCCCACCCTCACCACCATCGCCCAGGTTCCAGGCTTAGTCTTCCGGCCTCTTGGGGCTCTTTGCCTGGTGTAGAATCTCCCTCCAGACTTCTGAATTTTGGGAGGGTCTCTAGAACCCAGCCAGGAATAGCCATTCTGGGTGGGGGCCCTAGGGGTGGGGAGGGGTCGCCCACTGTAGGGGGGGCCCCAGCTCCAGTCCTACTCTGGCTTTCTGCCCTCCCCTCCCCAGAAGTCTTCCGCCTCATTTTGCACAAACCTGGCAATACTGACTTGAGGGAGCCATGAGGCTTCAGGAGGCAAGGGGAGGGTGTCAGAGGGACGTTCACACCACCACCCTGGGATCTGAGGTTTGAGGAGGGCCTGATCCCACTGCCCTCTCCACCTGTCACCCCTTTTCTCTTCCACTCTGGGTTTCAGTTTGAATTTTCTCCGTTTGGAGAGGGGGGATGATTTGGAGCCGCCCCCCTTCCTTCCAGCTGCTTCTCCTCTTGTTTCTGCCTTAATGATTCCCACGGCCATAGGAGAGGGGGTTGCAGTGGCTCCCACTTGCACCTCAAGTGGGGCGGGGCCAGGCCCAGAGTTCCCGTCCTGGGTATGCCCCCTCCCCAGCATCCTCCTGCCCTCCCCCAACTCTTTGCCCTAGGAGGAAGCAATAACGGTGTACACCCACATCCCCTTTCTGGGCAGCCCACCCTACCCTGGCATCAGAGTCATTTCTCCTTTCATCCCCCACCTTGCCAAGCCTCCCCATCTTCCCCTAGCTGTTCCCTGGAGCAATACAACGGACAGATGCAAGGCCATTTTTCTTCAAGCCATGGGGGCACTATTTGGAAGGAAAGACCCCCACATCCCCCATCCGCTCTGCCCCTCAGCTTGGTTCTGCAGCTGGGCAGGACCGGCCTCTCTCATCTTCCTCCCCTCCGATTCTGAGCACACGGTACTGTAGCCCCCAGCTCCCCCCAGCCTTCCATCTGTCTGTCCTTCCCTGTGGGGAGTCCCACCCATTCCCACCCCCAAGATGCTGTACAGGGTTCATTTTTGTAGCGAAAGTAGTTTCAGTCCCAGCCGGCGACCGGAGGGGGCCTTTTCTTTTGGTTCTCTTTCTTTCTCTTCTTTTTTTTTTTTTGTACATACTGTAAGGTTGGTTTGTAAATTATTCTACAGAGGCAAAAAGGGAAAATAAACTCGCCCTTCCCCCACTGACTCAGTCAGGGGAAAGAGGGGTGGGGGGTCTCCCAGGGGGAGTCTCCATTCCTGCTGTATTATACGAACTGTACCATAGACCCCCAGAAGTGTGGACTCAGTGCTGTTTAACAGGGAGTCATGTGATCAGAGGGGGAGGTGAGGGCTGGGCAGCAGCTGCCCCTCTCCCTGTCCCCAGGGACCCAGGGGAGGGGAGCCCAGGACCACCCCCCCACCCCGGGAGCTGCTCAAGTGTTGTCCGGTTTAACGATCAATCAGTCGGTCCACTGATTGATACTCAACCCTTCGATCTTGTCTCCAATTAAACCAAGGCTTTCACCGATCTTCATGGCTGATGTGGCTTCTTTTTCCATCCTATTTCTCAAGGTGTGTCTTTTGAGTTGTCTGTCTGGGGCCAGGTAGGGATAAGGAATGGACTCAGTCCCTGCCCCTCCCTGGGCAGATAGAACTTGAGGGGGTCCTGAGAGATTGGCAAGAGGCAGCCCCCAGGCCTGGGCCAGGTCCAGACACAGGGACTGCTGTGGGTTATAAAGTGTGGGTTCAGACCACACAGTTTTTGGAGGCTAGGAAACCCAAGTAAAGAATCCACCTGCCAGTATAAGAGACAAGTGTTTGATCCCTGGGTCAGGAAGATCCCCTGAAGGAGGGCATGGCAACCCACTCCAGTATTCCTGCCCGGAGAATTACATGGACAGAGGAGCCTGGCGGGCTACAGTCCATGGGGTCACAAAAGTTGGATGTGACTGAGCACACAGACCCAGGTAAGCCTTGTTTCTCTGAATGTGCAGCATATCTGACGCAACTCGGGTTCTTCTGGTACCACGAAGTCGTTCCTGGAAACCGAGAGGATCTGATTGTCCACGCCTCCAACATCTGGTGGCCAGGTCATGATAAAAGATCTTGGGTCAAATTCTGCTGTGAAGACAGTAAGCTTGATGCACCAGCACAAGAGAATTGACATCTGAAAGTTCCATGAATTCTAGCCATTATGGTGTTGCAACCATCAATACTGTGGTAAGTCACTTCAGTCCTGTCTGACTCTCTGTGACCCTATGGACTGTAGCCTGCCAGGCTGCTCTGTCCATGGGGATTTTTCAGGCAAGAATACTACAGTGGGTTGCCATGCCCTTCTCCAGGGGATCTTCCCAACCCAGGGATCGAACCCGAGTCTCATGTCTCCTGCATTGGCAGGTGGATTCTTTACCACTAGTGCCACCTAGGAAGCCCCACTCAATGCTGCATTAAAACAAAACAAAACAAAAATTAATACCCTAAAGCCTGTGAACCTTATGCTGTGTATCAGGAAAGCTGAATCCTCCCCCAAGTTCACACAGGACCGGCTCGGCATTTTAGCTCTTTTTTGTTTTTTTAACTTTTTATTTTGTATTGGGGTGTAGCCTATCACCAATGTTGTGATAGTTTCAGGTGGACAGCACAGGGGCTCAGCTATACATAATACATGTATCTATGCTCCCCCCAAACTCCCCTCCCATCCAGGCTGCCACATTTTAGTTCTTGTTTTTCTAGTGTCTTCATACAAGGTTGGGAGTGAGCGAGTCTCAGATATATTTGAAACAATCCACATGTTTGAATACTGTTAATCCCACCCATGGGAGCCCATTTTCCAACCTTTATCAGGGTAATTAAGAAGCCTCGATTTCACGAGTAAAACTGTTTCTGCCATTCATTATGCTAACAAGCAAAACTTCCCTTGTGGATAAAGATAGAGGAAGTGTTTGTGATACAGGCTTTCAGGTTAGAATACTGGCTGCCTCTGGTGTGTAATAAACACACATACACACACAGTGCTTAAGCCATTAAGCTCGGTGGGATCAGTATATATTCACAGCATGAGTCTTCTGAAACAAAATGATGGCAGCTTCCCTGGATTTGAGGCAAGAGTGACAGGCCTCCCTGGTGACTCGGTGGTAAAGAATCCACCTGCCAGTGCAGGAGATGCAAGAGACTGGGTTCAATTCCTGGGTTGGGGAGATCCCTTGGAGTAGGAAATGGCAACCCACTCCATGGGTTCACAAAGAGTCGGACACGACTGAATGACTGAATGACTGAGCATGCACGCATGACCACCTACTCTACTAGTTGTCTCTAGTGGCCAAGGATTAATTTGAATCTCAGCTCTAGCTGTGTGACCTTGGGTGTGATCTCTCTGATCTTCAATTGCTTCATTGGTAAAATGGGAAGGACAAAAGTTCCAGACTAAGAGCTAGTGAAACTTCGTGATGGTGGAAACGTTCTGTGTCTGCAGCATCTAACAGGGTAAGCACTAGGCCCCAGGTGGCTCTTAAGGACTTGAAATGAGGCTAGTGCAATCAAATTGGAGTTTTCATTTTCTTTTACATTAAGTACCCACATGCAGCTCCTGGCTACTATATCCGAATGTTCCTTATTGGCACTTAAGCAAGAGAGTTAATGTAGAGGAGGGAATGCACACGAAGCTTTGCCTGCTTGATTTTGGCTTAAAGATATCGTGGCCCAGAGGAGCAGGGACCAACCTAGGCCCAGAGGGGAGGAACGAAGCTGGAAAACTAGGCAGAAGTTGCCAGGGAATCTGAATTTTGCGCAAGAAGCATTGAGGAGACATGGATGTTTTCCCGAGGGTGTTCCAAAGGCAAGCAGAGTCGGGGAAAGGGTGTCAGGCTGGGGGTCAGGAGGCGACAGTATCAGTCCCAGCCTGCAGCAATTAGCAATTGGCTGAGCCTCCTTGTGCCAGGCCTCAGTGTTCCCAAGTGTAAAAGGGTAGGTGTGATGTTCCATACGCCTTCTGAGTTGGGCCTTGGTGGCAGTCAGAATGTGGGTCAAAGGACAGAGGTAGCATATGACCATCAGCTGCCTCTTTAAAATTCTCCTGTTGGGGAGTTCATCTTTCTTTGTGGAAAGATGAGCAAGGTCAGAGAAGCTCTGTAATCTGAACAGGACAGGGGCCCTGGCAAGGGGTGGAGTCAGTTCATTCTCTGAAGTTGACATCAGCCACTTGCAGGCTACAGGGCTCTGGGGCAAATGGCTCCGCCTTGCCCAACCTTTAGAGGGCCCTGCCTTGTGCCAAACTCATCACTCAGACTATTTTATCAGCTTTCCAGCTGTTCCTGAGATACACACTGTCATTTTGCAGATGAGGAAACTGAGGCTGAGACGTGATCTCACAGTTGAGAAAATTCGGGGAAATAAGGTGAGAATCTTACTTCACCCAATGCCTGTTTGACAATGATAGCTGCCTGATGTGTGCAGTCACGTCCGACCCTTTGAGACCCCATGGACTGTAGCTCACCAGGCTTCTCTGTCCATGGGATTCTTCAGGCAAGAATACTGGAATGGGTTGCCAGACCCTCCTTCAGGGGATCTTCCCGACCCAGAGACTGAACCTGCGTCTCTTCATACCCTCCACTGGCAGACAGGTTCTTTACCATTAGTGCCACCTGGGAAACCCCAGCTGGCTGGTACTTTTATATTATTATTGTTATTTTAGTTCACATGCACAAAATCCTGAGGTGTGGGTAATATTTCCTCCTTTCTCAGCACAGAAAATATGAGGAAGTAAAATGAAGACAGTTTTCACTTATTGGCAAATAATGAAAAGACGGGCCATCCAGGGGGTGGGTGAAGCACTTTCATAGCTCATTAGTGCTGGTAGAAATTGGCACATATAGCTTTCTGGGAGTGGTCTGACAATATTTATTAAAAACGTAGCTGCATGCATTCAACACAGACGTTGCACTTTTAAAACTACTTATCCTAAAGAACCAGCTGGTACCTGAAATTGCAGGTACCAAATGCCCATTCTATTGTTTTGATCAGAACAGTGAAGAATTAAAACCCAGATGTCCAAACTTAGGAAGTCATTAAATTATGTTTCCTGTATGATGGAGTAATATACACCTATTAAAAACAATGAGTTGGGTCTATATTTATTGAAATGACAAGATGTTCACAGTGAGAGGAGCAGGCTTCAAAATGTTCTGCATCATACCATCTTACATATGTGCATAGAAAAGACAGTTTGTTCATCAAAATATTAAGTGTCTCCAGGGATGGGATTAAAAGAGTGTTTTCTGTTGTGTAGTCCTTGATATTTTCTGAATTTTTGCGATGGGCATGTATTACTTTTATAATCAAGAGGAAGTTATTTCATAATTAGAGGAAAGAAATAGCCAGTATTTGTTATCGGGGAGCCACAAAAGCATGGTAGATAAGCACACAGACTGGATTCTGGTTGCCACTGCCAGTTAATGACTTAGTTTTGAGCATATTACTTACTCTTTCTGTGCCTCAGTTTCCCTCGCTGTAAAATGCAAATAATAACCGGTTTGCCAGGCGATTACTTTGTGCCAGGCAGTGTTTATTTTACATAAATCATTGCATTTAATACTCGCAACAGCCCTTCAAAGTGTGTGCTGTTATAAAATGGGTCACAGGCGACGGAGGTAGGACTGGGCGAAAGAACCCCCGTGCGCCCCCCAGAGTGGGTCTGAGGAACTACAGCAGGCAGAAAGGTGCGCACGCGCCGACTGGATAGGAGGCGTGGCAAGGACGCGCGAGAGGTTTTCTTCCCTCGAGCTACGATGGACTATCTAGTTGTCATGAGCCAAGAAATCAGCCAATGAAAGGCACGACCGCTTAGCCTTTCGCACCAGAGTACTGAGCGGAGCTGAGGACCTTGGACCCCCGCAGGTGCGAGGAACCCTGAGGGAACCTGGCGTCACTCCCTGCCTACCTTCCTGGGAGTGACCCCTGTGCCGTTCCCACTTTCTCAGGGGGACCCTGGCATCATTCCGGCCGCAGCATCCTCTCGCCCTCCTGAAGTGTGAACCCTAACATCTCTTTTTTCCGAGAGCGATGCCAGGGTCTTTCCAAGTTCCTTAGGGAATCATGGTGTCGGTCCCCTCCCTGATGGGTCCCCCAGTATTATCCTTCCTGAGGGATACCGACCCTGGCGTCGCTCCTCTTTTTGAGGGGCCCTCTCCCATGTCATTCTTTCCTAATGGTACCCCTGAGGGTCATCCATCCCCTTCCTAAGGGTCCTCATTGCTTCTTCCTGAGAAAGGGTCTGGCATTGCCCCTCCCGTCCTGATGGCTTGTCGTCATAGCCATCCCCACACCCTGAAAGGACCCATAACCCCCTTCTCTCCGAGGGTAATCTCATCCTCCCTTGCAATTCGAGAAGGACCCTTTCAAGGGCTTCTGTGGTCCCCTTACATAAAAAGTTCCAAAGCTCCCTCCTGCGCTTGGGGAGAGAGGGAAGGCAAGACTCAAGTCACCCTCAAAATATATGGGGGGGTGGGGCGGGGAGTGAAATTAGATAAAGGAACTCACCATGTCCCCTGAGAAATTTTTTAAGAACTGGGGGTGTTCCTCCTCAAATGGGAACTAGAGGAAGGATCTAAAGTTGCCTTAAAATATTCCTCAAGAGCTTCTCACAGTTCCTAACATTATCAGCAGGTACTTACTGAGCTGGATATGTGCTGGCTGCTACCTGAAAGAGCGATTCCTCTGTTCCATGAAGTTCCAAGGAATCTGATGGTAACGATTACAGAAAGGTCAAAAGGACTTCTTGGGTTGAAATAAAATCAGAATAGGCTAAGTAGTTCTACTCTGGCACAGAGTTGGTGAAATTTACCCCCTTGGAGACCTCACCAATTCCATTCACAAATGTTCCTTATACATCCATTGTGATCAAGAATTCATCTACCTGGGACTTCCCTGGTGGTCTAGTGGCTTAGGCTCAATGCTCTCAAGGCAGGGAGCCCAAGTTCAGTACCTGATCAGGGAACTTGATCCCCCATGCCACAGCTAAGAGTTCTCTTGCCACAACTAAAGATCCCATGGGTGGCAAGTAAGACCTTATACAGCCAAATAAATAAATTAAATACATATAAGTATTTTTAAAAGAATTAACTCAGCGTTCAAATATGGGTGAAACTCCTATTGTGTACCAGTAAAT
The DNA here is from genome assembly GCF_055505025.1 of Bos grunniens. Classification (NCBI taxonomy): domain Eukaryota; kingdom Metazoa; phylum Chordata; class Mammalia; order Artiodactyla; family Bovidae; genus Bos; species Bos grunniens. The sequence goes on from NC_141171.1 coordinate 15,101,484, forward strand.
AAAATAGTGAACAAGATGAAGAATAATCGTGAATACAAGGCCAAAAATACCTTGCTTATTATGACTTCTGCAAGCTACTTTCTCCTAGAGCACTCCTCTAGGAAAGTTTCTGGTTGTACATTAATGAAATGCAAATAACTGTCCACCACCCACTCACATTGACCACAGGCTGTGTGTTTTAGTTGTTCAGTTGTGTCCAGCTCTGCGACCCCATGGACTGTAGCCTGCCAGGCTCCTCTGTCCATGATATTTCCCAGGCAAGAATACTGGAGTGGATTGCCATTCCCTTCTCCAGGGGATCTTCCCAATCCAGAGATCGAACCCGGATCGATCACAGGCTACTGGAGGGCACAAACCATGTCTTCTGCTCCCAGTTGTATCTACACAGTGTCTGGAACGTGGTTAGTACTGAAATATTTGTTGCTCCTGCCTCATCGCTTCACCAGGTGAATCCTAGAAGAACTGGAAGATGATAAAAGGTGAAATATGATCAGTAACTGGAAGACATGAACTAGAAAGAGACTCTACCTCCAGTCAGTCAGTCAGTTGCCCAGTTGTGCCCGACTCTTTGTGACCCCATGGACTGCAGCATGCCAGGCTTCCCTGTCCATCACCAACTCCCAGAGCCAACTCAAACTCATGTCCATCATGTAGGTGATATCATCCAACCATCTCCTCCTTTGTCATCCCCTTCTCCTCCCACCTTCAATCTTTCCCAGCATCAGGGTCTTTTCCAATGAGTGAGCTCTTCCCATCAGGTGGCCCAAGTATTGGAGTTTCAGCTTCAGCATCAGCCCTTCCAGTGAATTTTCAGGACTGATTTCCTTTATGATGGACTGGTTGGATCTCCTTGCAGTCCAAAGGACTCTCAAGAGTCTTCTCCAACACCACAGTTCAAAAGCACCTGTGATAGCTGAGACTTAAGAGACACCAACTCCTTGCCTAATACTATTATTCTTTCCTGATCCTGAACCTGAGAGCTAGTGAAGGCAAAGAGGTAGGTGACATCTGCATTGGGCTGTGGTTTCAAATTTCCCACAATGTTGTCTAAATCAGCTGGTGAAATCCCAGAGGATCCTGGGATGTATAGTCTGAAAAGTGTCCCTGGGCATCCTGCTTAAAATTTGGTGGTCTTCCCAGTGGCTCAGAATCTGCCAGTCAATGTGGGAGATGCAGGAGATGGGGGTTTGATCCCAGGGTAGAGAAGATCCCCTGGAATAAGAAATGGCAACCCACTCCAGTATTCTCGCCTAGAGCATTCCATGGACAGAGGAGCCTGGCAAGCTATTATCCATAGGGTCGCAGAGTCAGACACGACTGAGCATGTATGCACAGCACAGCAAAATCAAAGTTACAACCCTGAGGTGTGGATTTGGTGCTAGGGCTCACAGGAAGGAGAGCTCTTCACTTTTTTAAAAAGCTTTTTATTTTATATTGGAGTATAGCCAATCAACAGAGAAGGCAATGGCAACCCACTCCAGTACTCTTGCCTGGGAAATCCCATGGACGGAGGAGCCTGGTAGACTAGTCTATGGGGTCCCGAAGAGTCGGACACGACTGAGTGACTTCACTTTCACTTTTCACTTTCATGCACTGGAGGAGGAAATGGCAACCCACTCCAGTATTCTTGCCTGGAGAGTCCCAGGGATGTGAGCCTGGTGGGCTGCCGTCTATGGGGTCACACAGAGTCAGATACGACTGATGTGACTTAGCAGCAGCAGCATAGCCAATCAACAGTGTTCTGATAGTTTCAGGTGGACAGCAAAGGGACTCAGTCATACATAGAAATGTAGGAGAGTCCTTTCTTTATTTAATGTTTTTTACTTGCCTAGCTCCTTTCCTTTTACTGATTTTTAATTAGAGGATAATTACTTTACAGTGCTGTGTTGGTTTCTGCCATACAGAAATTTCAATCAACTGTAGTATACATGCGTTGCCTCCCTCTTGAAACTCCCTCGCACTCCCCACCCGTCCCCCACCTCTCTAAGTGGTCCCAGAGCACTGCGTTGAGCTCCAAATTCCCACTGGCTATCTATTTTACATATGGTAATATATGTGTTTCAATTCTACTCACTCGTCTAGGAGAGTCCTTTAAATAGGTAACTTCTTGGACATATTTGAAGTTGTTTTTCATTTATAAAAATGTAATTTTCCCAGAGGTTTTGAAGAATTCTAATTTGAAAAAAAAAAAAAATAGGACCAAGACAAGTCAGGGCATTCTACACTCTGGGGGTCATCGAATCTTGCTTGTGTTTTTCTCTGTAAATAGTGTCTTCTCACCTAAGGGCCCACAAGAGGGAGCTGTACTCTTTTAGACCACACTTGTGTATCAGCCCTGAGGGTCTTGGTGGTGGTGGTGGTTTAGTTGCTAAATCATATCCAACTCTTGTGACCCCGTGGACTGTGGCCCGCCTGACTCCTCTGTCTATGGGATTCTCCAGGCAAGAATACTGGAGTGGGTTGCCATTTTCTTCTCCAGGGGATCTTCCCAACCCAGGGATTGAACCTTGGCTTCCTGCATTGCAGGCAAACTCTACCGACTGAGCTGAGGGTCTTGGGGAGCTACAAAACCAAAATAAGATGGGTAGGTTGGTGGAAGCACTGATTTTTCACAGGTTATGAGAGCCAGTGAGGACTTTTAAGTAATGCAGGTATAGTGCACTGAGATCATTACATGTTATCATTATCATTCTTTTGAAAAAAGTATTTGTTTTAAATTGGAGAATAATTGTTTAATGACATTGTGTTGGTTTTTGCCATACATCAACATGAATCAGTCATAGGTAAATATATGTCCCTTCCCTCTTGAATCTTTCTCCCACCTCTGCAATCTAACTTTCAGTTCAGTTCAGTTGCTCAGTCGTGTCTCTTTGCGATCCCATGGACTGCAGCACACCAGGCTTCCCTGTCCATCACCAACTTCCAGAGCTTGTTCAAACTCACATCCATCAAGTCGGTGATGCCATCCAGCCATCTCAGCCTCTGTCATACCCTTCTTTTGCTTTCAGTCTTTCCCAGCGTCAGGGTCTTTTCCAATAACTCAGGTTAATGTTAGCATTTCAGGTGTCTAGTACTCACCTCGTTCCTATTTAATACAATTCTATTTATTGTTATATATTGCCGGGAGAAATATCAATAACCTCAGATATGCAGATGACACCACCCTTATGGCAGAAAGTGAAGAACTAAAGAGCCTCTTGGTGAAAGTGAAAGAAGAGAGTGAAAAAGCTGGCTTTAAACTCAACATTCAGAAAACTAAGATCATGGCATCTGGTCCCATCACTTCATGGCAAATAGATGGGGAAACAATGGAAACAGTGACAGACTTTATTTTTCTGGGCTTTCAAATCACTGCAGGTGGTGACTGCACCCATGAAATTAAAAGATGCTTGCTCCTTGGAAGAAAAGCTATGACCAACCTAGACAGCATATTAAAAAGCAGAGACATTACTTTGCCAACAAAGGTCCGTCTAGTTAAAGCTATGGTTTTTCCAGTAGTCATGTATGGATGTGAGAGTTGGACTATAAAGAAAGCTGAGTGCCGAAGAATTGATGCTTTTGAACTGTGGTGTTGGAGAAAACTCTTGAGACTCCCTTGAACTGCAAGGAGATCCAACCAGTCCATCCTAAAGGAAACCAGTCCTGAATGATTCATTGGAAGGACTCAGGCTGAAGCTGAAACTGAAACTCCAGTACTTTGGCCACCTGATGCCAAGAACTGACTCATTGGAAAAGACCCTGATGCTGGGAAAGATTGAAGGCAGGAGGAGAAGGGGATGACAGAGGATGAGATGGTTGGAGGGCATCACTGACTCAATCAACATGAGTTTGAGTTGGCCCTGGGAGTTGGTGAAGGACAGGGAAGCCTGGCATGCTGCAGTCCACGGGGTCACAAACAGTCAGACTTGACTGAGCAACTGAACTGAACTGAACTGATATTTATTGTTTTCTTACTGTGTGCTTCCCTGGTGGTTCAGTCGGTAAAGAATCTGCCTGCAGGAGATCTAGGTTCGATCCCTGGGTCGAGAAGATCCCCCTGGAGGAAGAAATGGCAACCCACTCCAGTATTCTTGCCTGGAGCATTCAATGGACAGAGGAGCCTACAGTCCTTGGGGTCACACAGAGTCAGACTCCACTGAGCAACTAACACTTTCACTGTTCCAGGTACTAAATTCTGTTACTATTTCCCATCTTACAGAGGAGGAAGACGAGGCCCAAAGAGGATTAGCACCTAGTAAGTGACATTTATGGGTCTTAAATCTAGCCTCTTTTCTCTACAGTATTCTTTTTTCTTTTTTCTTAAAGTCTATTTTCTGCAATACTATATATTCCCACTAACATTTTTATTTTATTTTATTTTTGGATGTGCTGGGTCTTGGTTGCTGCATGGGGGCTTTCTCTAGTTGCACCAAGCAGGAGCCACGCTCTAGCTGTGGTGCAAGAGCTTCTCATTGCGGTGGCTTCTCCTGTTAGGGAGCACAGACTCTAGGGCTCACAGGCTTCAGGAATTGCAGCACGCAGGCTCAGTAGTTGTGGCCCATGGGTTTAGTTGCTCTGCAGCATGTGGGATCTTAGTTCCCAGACCAGGAATCGAACCCATGCCCCCTACATTGGCAGGTAGATTCTTAATCACTAGACCACTAGGCAAGTCCCTAACATTTATATTTTAAAACCAGGATCCCTAATATTCTTCCTTGTGGCAAATTATAAATCCCTCCTTTGCCTGATTAAAAAACAACAACCAAAAAAAAAAAAAAAAAAAACCCAAACACCAGAATACACTCCCAAAGGAGAAGATTAGTCTTTGAATTGAAAGCACATTGTACTGCACAAAGCAAAATACTTTAGCATCCAGCACTATAGTGGCCTTCAGGGAGCCGAAAGGTATTTTCGACATTGCCCAGTTAATTAAGAGTGGGAAGTTACTTGCTTGTCATCATTATGAGTGCATTCTGTCTTTCACCATCATAATTTTCTCTTTCTGTCCTGGGACTTCCCCTCAGTTATAAATACACTCTGTTTTCTGAATCTTAAAACAAAACCCCAAGCCCTCCCTGAAACCTTCATTCCTTTCTAGCTGTCATGTGTACTCAGGCATACTTTTTTTTTTTGGCCTCTTCTCACCCAAATGTCTCAAAAGAGATGTTCCTTTTTTCAGCATCCTTCACTGGTTCAGTGTTGTCTCCTTGGCAACAGTGGCTATTCTAATTTTTCTTTCTCTGCTGTACATCCTCAGTCATGTCCAACTCTTTTGTGACCCCCCTGGACTGTAGCCCACCAGGCTCCTCTGTCCATGGGATTTCTCAGGTGGCACTCAGTTAATGTTTACAAAATGTATTGCTTAACCCTCACAATTCTACCAAAAAGGCTCTTAGTAAAGTTACTGTCCGAATGCCAAATCCAGTGAGCATTTGAACCTCTTTGTATTATTTTTTTTTAAGATTTTATTTATTTATTTTTGGCTGCACTGGGTCTTCATTGCTGTGCGTGGGCTTTCTCCAGTTGTGGCAAGCAGGGGCTATTCTCTAGTTGCATTGCGTAGGGCTCTCATTGCAGTGACCTCTCGTTGCCAAGCACACACTCTAGGCATGGGATGTGGTTGTGATGCACTGGCTTAGTTGCTCCAAAGCACGTGGAATCTTCCCGGACCAGAGATCAAACCCACCTGTGTCCCCTATATTGGCAGGTGGATTCTTAACCACTGGACCATAAAGGAAGTCCACCTCTTTGTATGCAGTGTGCTGCGCTGTGCTTAGTCGCTCAGTCGTGTTCGACTCTTTGTGACCCTGTGTACTGTAACAACCCGCCAGGTTCCTCTGTCCGTGGGATTCTCCAGGCAAGAATACTGCAGTGGGTTGCCCTGTCCTCCCCCCGGGGGATCTTCCCCACCCAGGGATCCAACCCAGGTCTCCCACACTGCAGGCTGATTCTTTACCAGGGAAGCCTATTTGTATTCAATACTGTGATTCTTTTAAACTTTTGTGCTCAAATTTTTCACCACTTGGCTTCTGTGACACCATACTTCTCTTGATTTTTCTCATAATTTTATGCTGCTGTTGAGTTTCTATCAGGACTTCTCTTACTTCCCTCTACTCCTTAAATGTCGTTTCTCGGAATTTGCCTTTAACCCATTGTTCTTGTTCTATACCAGTGTCTCCAAATACAGTTCCTGCACAAGCCACATCAGCATCAACTAGGAACTTGTTAGAAATGTAGTTTCTTGGCATCCAACTACTGATTGAGAGATGTCTAGAAAATCCAACACCTATTTATGATTTTTTTTAAAAAAAAAACTAGATATGGGGGCCTCCCAGGTGGCACTAGTGGTAAACAGCCCACCTGCCAATGCAGGAGATATAGGAGACGCAGGTTCGATCCCTGGGTTGGGATGATCCCCTGGAGGAGGGCATGGCAACCCACTCCAGTATTCTTGCCTGGAGAATCCCATGGACAGAAGAGCCTGGAGGGCTACAATCCATAGGATCGAAAAGAGTCAGACATGACCAAAGTGACTTAGCACGCACAAAGCAAGGGGGAGCTTCCTGAACTTTAAAAGTTTCTGGCAAAAGTTAAAGCATGGATTACAGAAAATCAGATTGAATGGTGGAACATTAGAAACAGTAACATTATAGTCAGAAATAAGACAACAATGCACACTATTACCCTTACTCACCAACAGTGTACAGAAAGTCTTAACTGGGATTTCCCCAGTGGTCCAGCGGTTAAGAATCCCCTGTGTAATGTAGGCGGTTAGGGTTCAATCCCTGGTCAGGAACTAAGATCCCACATACCAGTGAGCAACCAAGCCTTATCGCTGCAGCTATGAAGCCCGAGCACTCCAGAACCCACATGCCACAACTAGAGAGTCCGTGCCCTGCAACTAAAGATCCCATGTGCAGCCACTAAAACCCAAATAGACTAATGTGTTTTTTTAAAAAACAAACAGAAAAGCAGTGCATAAACAAAGCTTATATTTTAAGATATATTTTTCAAAATTTCTTCTTATCTCTATTAGTCAGGATTCTTGGTTCTAACAGGACCAACAGAAAACTAACTTTGGTTAACTTAGGCAGAAGCAATGAATTTATGGGCAGGAGACAATAAATTAACAAGTGAGTAGGAAGCTGCAGAAAAGGTCAAGATAAAAACGAACACTTTTATGCCACAAAAAGAAGAAGCATCAAGAAAAAGAGTGATACATTCAATTGTGTGTAGATTTTTTAAAATTAATTTTTATTTTTGGCTCTGTTAGTTTTTTTCTGCTGTGGGTGGCCTTTCTCTAGTTGCAGCGAGCAGGGGCTACTCTAGTTTCACTGCGTGGGCTTCTCGTTGCAGCGGCTTCTCTTGTTGCAGAGCACAGGCTCTAGGGTGTACAGGCTTCAGTAGTTGTGGCACATGGGCTCGGTAGTTGTGGCTCCCGGGCTTTAGAGCACAGGCTCAACAACTGTGGCGCACCGGCTTAGCTGCTCCATGGCATGTGGGATCTTCCCAGATCAGGGATCCAACTGGTGTCACCTGCATTGCAAAGCAGATTCTTAACCACTGGACCGCCAGGAAACCCTCTGTGTGTGTAGATTTACAAAGAGCTTCTACGAATCACTGTGCTGCACTCTGAAATTAACATGATGTTATAAATCAAATATATCTCAATTTTAAAAAAATATGTAAAACTTAAGTTTAAAAAAGAACTTGCAGAAATATCAGGAATAAAAAGGACTTTGGAGGGTCATCTGCCAGCATCTAGGAAAACTGTGCTTACTCCATGACCTAGTAAGTTCCACCCCCTAGCACCCATCTGGAGAAAGGAGTCATGATTAAGAGAGGGTGTTGCTGCCTTATCTGTAATTCTGAGAAACTAGAAACAACCTAAACATCTGTCAATAGTGAAAGATAAAACAGAACATCCGGTAGCTGGTAAAAGGAACGTGACACCACAGACAGAGCTTACTGAGAGAGGAAAAGCAATACTCTGTATTGCAGAGTAATACAGGCAACATTATGCCATTTTTGTAAGGAACTACATAAAACATACAATGCTGAAGATTGTTAATTTTTTTTTAAAGATTTAGAGGGGCTGGGATGGAGAGGGAGTAAGACTTCAGCTTTACTTGTAATGTTTTACCTTTTTAAAAAAGTATTTATTTGGGGCTGTGCTGGGTCTTCGTGGCCATGCGGGCTTTTCTGTAGTTGCGGTGCTCAGGCTTCTCACTGCAGTGGCTTCTGTTGTTGCAGAGCACCAGCTCTAGGGCACACAGCTTCGGTAGTGGGGGCACCTGGGCTCAGCAGTTGTGGTCCCTGGGCTCTGGAGCACGGGCTCAATAGTTGCGGCGCGCCGGCTTAGTTGCTCCGTGGCATGCGGGATTTTCCCAGATCAAGGATCGAACCCTTGTCTCCTGCATTGACAGGTGGATTCTTAACCAATGAGTCACCAGGGAAGCCCTGTAATGTTTTAACTTTTTTTAAAAGGCAGTATTTAGGTATTTAATAAATGAAAATTATGTGGCGCACTGGGCTTGCACGGTCTGCCTCCCTCGCCTCTGTTAAGCCTCTTCTGACACCATGTTCCTCCTCCCTCTCAGAGCTTCACCTAGACTTGCTTTTCAGTGCCACAGGACAGATGGTTCCTCTGTCCAGAATCTTACCCTTCTTTTCCCTCACCTAATTTACACTCTGAATTTCTGTGAAAAAACCACTTCAAGAATGCTTTCTCAAGGCATCTGACCTAGGTTGAGCTCCAGTCCTTCAGAAAGCTTACCTAAGAAATTAATTACATATACTCAATGTGATTATTTTATTGTTGTTTAGTAACTAAGTCTCGTCCGACTCTTTGCGACCCCATGGACTATAGCCTGCCAAGCTTCTCTGTCCATGGATTTCCCAAGCAAGAATACTGGAGTGGGTTGCATTTGCTTCTCCAGGGGATCTTCCTGACCCAGAGATGAAACCCGAGTCTCCTGCATGGCAGGAGGATTCTTTACTGCTGAGCCACCAGGGAAGTTGGATTATTTTATTAGCTCTATGAAAACGGGCCCGTGTCATGCTTGCTCCTCATTGTGTCTGAATACTTCATGTCGAGCACAGAGCAGCCATTCAAGAGCTATTTGTTGGAAGCATCAAAGATTGAGGGTTTGAAAAATCTGATTGAGTACTTTCCAAAAATAATCGTATCTTGAGGCCACAAACCTAACACACTCCGAACCATCGTCACTTCCTTCTGTAACAGCAGATTCCTCCAAGAACCCCTCCACTTGGCTTCTTAAGCTTCAAAACCACCCAGGAGCATTCCTGATTATTCAGCCATCCTATCTAAGCAGTCTATTCACCTGTAGACTCTACTCTATTCCCGTAGCCACCTGCCCGATCCACAACACCAGCCTGTCACCTGGCTACTGTGCCAGCTGTTTAACCTTTCCCAGTGTACCTCTATCCCCAGCCATTTCCAACTTAGCTTCCAGAGCTATCAAGTGCAAATTTAATCATTCTGTCACTCAACACAGTTGTTAATATTGCTTCAGCATCTGGTTTACCTGGAGAGTAACCAATGAACCTGGTTTACTGGGACTAAATGGTTCCCAGGATGCCAGCCTTTCAGCATTCAAACTGGAAAAAGTCCCAGGCAAACTAGGATATGTTGGTCACCCTACTCGCCCACTAGGCTGTAATTTCCATAAGGGCAGGGGTCTTTTGGGGCTTGTTCACTGTCAGTACCAATGCCTGGCAGAGTAAGGCATAAAATCAAGTTGCTTTTTGCAGAGATAGAAAGTGAACATAAATACTCACCTTCAGAAGTATCACCTCACACTGATCAGAATGGCCATCACCAAAAAACCTACAAATAATGAATGCTGGAGAGAGTGTGGAGAAAAGGGAACCCTCTTGCACTGTTGGTGGGAATGTAAATTGATAGAGCCACTATGGAGAACAGTGTGGAGATTCCTTTAAAAACTAGGAATAAAACTACCGTATGACCCAACAATCTCACTGCTGGGCATATACCTTGAGAAAACCGTAAGTGAAAAAGACACGTGTCCCAGTGTTCACTGCAGCACTGTTTACAGTAGCCAGGACATGGAAGCAATCTACGTGTTCATCAACAGATCAATGGATAAAAAAGTTTGGTACACATACACAATAGAATATTACTCAGCCATGAAAAGGAACACATTTGAGTCAGTTCTAGTGAGGTGGATGAACCTAAAGCACGTTATACAAAGTGAAGCTACGTCAGAAAAACAACCGTCATATATTAACACATATATATGGCATCTAGAAAAATGGTACTGATGAAACCATTTGCAGAGCAGGAATAGAGATGCAGACGTAGAGAAGAGACTTTGGCCAGCAGGGGAAGGAGAGGGTGGGATGAATTGAGAGAATAGCATTAAAACATACACACTACCATATATAAAACAGGTAAAGCTAATGGGAAAAGTTGCTGTATAATTCAGGGAGCTCAAAGCGGTACTCTGTGACAACCTAAAGTGGGGTGGGGGAGAGGTTCAAGAAGGAGGGGACTTCTGTACTTATGGCTGCCTGATTCATGTTGTTGTGTGGCAGACACCAACACAATAGTGTAAAGCAATTATTCTCCAATTAGATTTTTAAAAAATACTCACCTTTGTTGGTCTAGCAGCCCACATAGGGTCTAGTGCCAAGTAGGCGTCCTGGTACTGTTTTTTTTTCAGATAGGAAACTGTTTACCTGACTTCTAAACTGCACCCAAACTGCCTTACTGAATCAGGTTGACTTGACATCAAGACTACGGCTCTAATGCCTTTGAAAGGAAACAGCACTCTGGGGTAGGTTGTGGGGCTTCTGGCAACCACATTACATGTAAATCCCTATTCTAGATTAGATTGTTGTTTCTGGCTATGCACACTGATCCCACAGGACCTACTTACATATCTACTTATTTATTTACTTGGGCTTCCCTGATGGCTCAAGTGGTAAAGAATCTGCCTGCAATACAGGAGACACAGAAGACATGGGTTCAATCCCTGGGTCAGGAAGATACCCTGGAGAAGAAAATGGCAACCCACTCTAGTATTCTTGTCTGCAAAATCCCATGGACAAGAGAGCCTGGTGGGCTACATATGCCACCATAAGGTCGCAGAGTCAGCCATGACTAAGCACACGTGTGCGATTATTTGCTTACTTATTTTGGCCGAGTTGCATAGCATGTGGGATATTAGTTCCCCGACTAGAGATTGAACCTTGAACCTGTGTCCCCTGCAGCGGAAGTGCAGAGTGAGTCTTAACCACTGGACCTCCAGGGAAGGGCTGCCATGGGACTTCTGTAACATCCCCTTGGACAAACACAGGTGGAGCAAGTTGTGGCTGAGAGGGACTGCTTTGGGGTACCACACAGGTCAAGTCTGCACCCCACCACTTGGGCAGGTCACTTCTCTGAACCTCTTCTTCTCATCTGTAGAGTTCGAGGACTTCCCTGGTGGTCCAGTGTCTAAGACTCCATGCTCCTAATGCGGGGGACCCCAGGTTGGATCCCTGGTCAGGGATCTAAACCCCACATGCCACAATTAAGAGTTCACATGCACAACTAAAACATCCCACATGCCTCAACAAAGATCAAAGATTTTCCACAACCAAGATCCGACATGGCGAAATGCATAAAGGTTTTCAAAAAACAACTCAGGCTTGCCCTTCTTAGCTCATAGCACCATTGAGGATCAAATAACGTGTAGAAATACATTGCAAATGCCAAGACTATCTAGATATGTTTCCAATTTCTAGTTTTCCCCATCCACTCAATGCAACCAACATTTTTTTTTTTGGCCTCACCACATGGCTTGCAGACTCTTAGTTCCTGGACCAGGGATGGAGGCTGGGCCCCAGCAGTGAAAGCCCTGAGTCCTTAACCACTGGACTGCCAGGGAATTCCCAGATTTATTTTCTTGTTCCATAAAAATCTTAGGACAAGGACCAGAGAAGTGGGCAACTAGAGACGGCAACTAAGACCGCCTTTGGGTGGCCTGAGTGAAGCCACAGAGGTGGGAGGTAGGATGTTTTTGCTGGCAGGGAAAGAATCAAATGTTCCCTCGCTAAGCTGTTTGGAAGAATCTGTGAAATCCCCAACAGTTGAGACCATTCTTTTCTCCACTCCCCCAGCACGAATAGAGTTGACAGGCAGAAGAAAAGATCCAGGCCACATAATCCCGTCACACAAGCTGTTCAGAAGGAGCCAAGCTATTGAGCCCTTTGCCTAAGAAAACTCCTAAGAACCCCTTTGTCTTTTGAATACCCAGGCACCTAAATAAAACAAAAGCCTCGGTCGGTGTTACTGAAGTGCATAAATATGACCTGATGGACTTTCACTGAATTGGAAGGCATGTTGGGGATAGTTATTGTTATTGTTTGGACACTCAATTGCGACTCCACGGACTGTAGCCTGCCAGGCTTCTCTGTCCATGGAATTTTCCAGGCAAGAATACTGCAGTGGGTTGCCATTTCCTTCTCCAGGGGATCCTCCCGACCCAGGGATAGAACCCAAGTCTCCTGCATGGCAGGCAGCTTCTTTACCACAGAGCCATCCGAGAAGCCTATATTGGGGATCTTCTGCCTTAATATAAACTGTGAAAATATAATAATATAATATATACTGTGAAAATATAAACTGCGCATGTGTGCAATTAATCTCGGGGAGCCCTAGGAGAGGTGTCAAGAAGTTGGGTCATTATCTCCAAAGCAGTTGAAAGTGATAGACAAAGCTGAGCCCTGTGTGGCTTGCTCATGGGGAGAAAGATGCCCTACATATCAAAATTCAGCGGGGCCGAGATAACAAACTGGTTTCAAATCCAAGCCTTAAATCAAAAGACTTGAGTGCATGTCAGGAGAAGCGTCCATTCTGTCCCCACAGGTTTGAGATCTCTGGCTGAGAGCCCAGTTTGAAGACACTAGTTAGTTTGTTCTTTATTTTCATCTGAAAGTTACAGGGCTATTTATCAACAAAAATGACTGTCTGGGCAGCAAAATCCAGTGGTTTCTATGTACAGGCCCATTCCTGGGGTCCACACCTCTGGAGGGGCCTCCTCCCCCAAGGCCTCAGTGGGCTTCTTCCCAGGCCTTTAGGAAATAAGCACAAAGACGCAGGGGATGAAAACCAGCCTGTCCCCGGCACCTGCTTTCATCCCACAGGAAGGTGGTGGCTGCCTGTGGGGGAGCCAGGCCTAGTCTTGGGGTAGCGGGTGTGGGGGGCCTCTCTCTGGGGAGCCCATCCTTCCCGTGCCCACCTCCTGGGCAGGCTCTCGTTGGACATTCCTGGGACTGCTCTGGCAGGCTCACGAGTTCCCACTCTAGCCTTCTTTTCTTTCACGTCGTGATTGGAACACCGTGGTGTCCCAGCCTCCCATTCTGGAGGCCACGAATTGCGCTGTGGAGCCTCTTCATTTGTCCCTGTTTTTTTTTTTTTTTTTTGTACAGAAACGACAATACTCTGGATCGGACCTTTCCCCCCCCCCCCCCCCCCCGCTCAGGAAACAGAAGCCGCTCAACAGGTACAGTTCTGCTGGTCAATCTGCTTCCGGCAGGGTTCCATGGTGACAGCCACGCCCACCCCACTCCGGCCAGAGGTCATTCGGGTCACCTCGCTCCAGGTGTCCGTGTCTGGGTCATAACACTCCACGCTGTCCAAGAATGTGTGACCGTCGTAGCCCCCTGCAGGGAGGGCAGGAGGGATGGTCGGTCACTACTCCAAGGGGGTGGGGGTTGGGGGGGTAGGAAGGAAGGAAGCATGTGAAACCCTCCTACTGAAAGGGGCTAGGTGGGCTTCTCCGCCCAGGCCTCACCAAGAACGTAGATCCTTCCCTGGTGAACGGTAATTCCCAGGGCGCTTCGCCGATGCTTCATGGGGGCTACGAATGTCCACGTTTCTGTCTCCACGTCGTAGCGCTCTACGCTGTTGAGCTGGTCCTGACCATCGTAGCCCCCCGCGGCATAGATACAGTTGTGCAGGACGCAGACTCCTAAACCGGACGACACAGAGAGGGTGACTCCAGGGTCTGGCCTTGGGGGACCCAGCCATCACCTTCTTGGGGGGACACCCTCCCCTCTCCCGTCACCGTCTTCCTTCCTCCCCTCTCCTGAGGGGCCCTGTAGAGACAAAGCCAAGAGCAAGGAGCATGAGCTCTATAAGCATCACTCCCAGGGTGGGGAGGGTGCTCCTCCTTGCTCCCCTCCCCGCAGCCCCCTCCCACCTGCTCCGCTTCGGATGGTGTTCATGGGTGTGATCATCCGCCACTCGTTTCTCTCTGGGTAGTAACACTCGGCTGAGTTGAGGCGGTTTGTCCCGTCGAAGCCCCCGACCGCGTAGAGCAGACGGTTGAGGACAGCCACTCCCACCCCGATCCTTCGTGTCAGCATCGGGGCCACCAAGTGCCACTCGTCCCCCTCCGGCTCATACCTGCCACAACAGAGTAGCAATGACAACAGCAGCCCCAGCCGGCCTGAGACACTGACCCCCACTGATATTCCACTGTTTTTTTTTTCTTTTTAATTAAAAAAATAATTTTATTTGGCTATGCTGGGCGTTCCTGGCTGCACAGGCTTTTCTCTAGTTGCGGTGCGCAGCTTCTCACTGCAGCGGCTTCTCTAGTTGTGGAGCATGGGCTCTAGAGCAGGTGGGCTTCAGTAGTTTCTGCTCCAGGGCTCCTACAGCACTGGCTGAATAGTTATGACGCACTGGCTTATAGTTGCTCTGAGGTATGTGGGATCTTCCTAGACTAGGGATAGAATCCATGTCTCCTGCATTGGCAGGTGGATTCTTTACCACTGCAACACCTGGGAAGCCCCTTACTTGAACTCTTCAATTCTCACAAGGATTCCCTACAATGCAAGTTATCAGTAGGTCCGTTTTCTAGACAAGGAAACTGAGGGTCATGGTCCCCATCTGCTCAAGGTCGCCTGCACCTCTGCTGGACTCAAATGGCTCCATCAGACCACTGCCTAAGCTAAGTGTTGTGTGAATGCAGGAGACATAGGAGACACCAGTTCAGTTCCTGGCTCAGGAAGATCCTCTGGAGGAGGAAATGGCAACCCACTCCAGTATTCTTGCCCAGGAAGATCCCCTGGAGGAGGAAATGGCAACCCACTCCAGTATTCTTGCCCAGGAAATCCCATGGACAGAGGAGCCTGGTGGGCTATATAGTCCATGGGGTCACAGAGTCAGACATACTGAGTGAGCACACACGCAAACACAGGGTCACCATGCACAGCTGTACTGTACACAGACTGTGTACTGCACAGGGCACCACGTCTAAGGGGGCACCTTCCACGTTAACGGACCTCATTTGTGTGTTTCTTACAACCATTTGTGGATAGATGGCAGATAAATTAGCATATTAACATTCCGACAGTTTCAAACTGATGGAACTTTTTCCAAATCTGCTAATAGTCATTTTAAGGGTATGTGATGGCCCTGTAAACAGTTCCCAGGCCAAGACACATCATCCAGGGTCATGACCATACATCCCCCAGGAGTTTAGCTTCACCTTGAGGCTTCCACTCCCTGAAGGCAAGGCACAGAGAAAAGCACTCAACAATTGAGGGAAGACGTCCCTGGAGGTGCAGTGGATAAGAATCCACCTACCAAGGCAGGGGACATGGGTTCGAGCCCTGTGTCTTCAATCAGGAAGATTCATGTGCCGTGGAGCAACTAAGCCTATGCCACAACTGCTGAGCCCGCGTGCTGCAACTACCGAAGCTGGTGGGCTTAGAGCTTGTGCTCCACGAGAGAAGGCACTGCAATAAGAAGCCTGTGCACCACAACGAAAAGTAGCCCTGGCTCGCAGCAACTGGAGAAAGCCTGCGTGCAGCAACGAAGACCCAGCACAGACAACAATAAATAAACAAATATCTTAAAAGAAAGACAGGAGGAACCCTCAGATCCCAATGGTGGGGGACGTGTTAGCAGCAGAAGCCCCAGATCCCACGCCTCCTGTACCACTCACCTCTCCACACTGTTGTGGTGGATACAGCCATGGGAGCCGCCAACGGCATAGATATGCCCGTCGATGACGCCCACCCCAATTCGGTTGCGGGGTACGCTCATGGAGGCGCAGGGCGACCACTGGTTGGTCATGGGGTTGTAGCAGTCCAGGGCGCTGGAGTCGGTGTTACCATCAGGCGAGTTGTTGCGGCCGCCCACGGCGTACAGCAGCCCACCCACCACACAGCCCGCCAGGCCGCTCCGGGGCACCTGCAGGTCCGCCAGCCGGAGCCAGGTGCCATCGCTGGGGTTGTAAGCCTCCAGGTAGCTGAGCGACTGGCGGAAGTAGCCACCGGCTGTGTAGATAAGGCGGCCCACCTTGGGCGCCCGGCAGGGCATCACCTGCGTGGGCTTGTGCAGGGTGAGCTCCTGGAAGATCTTCACCAGGTAGTCCTTGCAGCGGGAGTCCGACTGCAGGATCTCACACTTTTGCAGCTGCATCTGCAGGAAGTGGGGCGTGAGCGAGTGGCAGCGCACAGCCCGCAGCAGCGCCTGCACGTAGAAGCGCCGCTGCTCGCAGTCATACTTGACCCAGTTGATGCAGGCGTGGAAGACCTCGGACTCGCAACGCACGTTCAGGTCATCCCGGCTGATGAGGGTCGCCAGCTGGCAGTGGGACAGGTTGAAGAACTCCTCTTGCTTGGCCACCTGCAGAGGGCGACAGTGTCATGGGCTGACTTACAGGTCTCTCTCCACTCCCACCTCCCAGCCCCTCGCCAAGCCCCTGCTAGGACCTTGGACAAGACACTCAATCTGCCTCTGCTAATCTCAGCTTCCTCAGGTGTGAAATAGGCATTCGAGGGACTTCCTGGTGGTCCAGTGATTAAGAATCTACCTGCCAATGCAGGGGACACAGGTTTGATCCCTAGACTGGGAAGATACCACATGCCTTGGGGCAACTAAGCCCATGTGCCATAATCTTGAGCTCTTGCTCTAGAGCCAGTGCTCCACAACAAGAGAAGCCACTGCACTGAGGAGCCTGCACAGCACAGTCAGAGGAGAGGCCCTGCTCACTGCAACTAAGGAAAGCCTGGGAACAGCAACGAAGCCCCAGCACAGCCATAAATAAACAAAAATTTAAGGAAGAAAAGAAACAGGCATTTGAATAGTATTAAACGCTCAGTGTGTGAGAATTCAATGAGTTAACACTACATGCCAGGCATATAGCAGGTAAGTACATAAATGGGAAAAAGAAACGTCACCTCTTAGATTTTGTATCATTTTGTATCTTAAGTGTAAGAATGTTACCCTTTTCTTTTTTTAATGAAATTATTTTTTCAAAAGAGCAGACTGACTTCAAAGCAAATAGCAACAGAATATGTTAGAAAGAAAAAAAAATTCAGGCTTGAAGAAAGCAGCCTGAGTTGCAGTGTTGGCCCACTACCTTCTAATTGTACCACCTTGGGCAAAAACCTAAAACACTCCGTGCCTTGGTTTTCTTCCTCCATAAAAGGGGGATTATGCTATGCTATGCTAAGTCACTTCAGTCGTGTCTGACTCTGTGTGACCCCATAGACGGCAGCCCACCAGGCTCCCCCATCCCTGGGATTCTCCAGGCAAGAGCACTGGAGTGGGTTGCCATTTCCTTCTCCAATGCATGAAAGTAAAAAGTGAAAGTGAAGTCGCTCAGTCGTGTCCGACTTCCAGCGACCCCATGGACTGCAGCCTACCAGGCTCCTCCGTCCATGGGATTTTCCAGGCAAGAGTACTGGAGTGGGGTGCCATTGCCTTCTCCAAAAAGGGGGGGATTATATTAGTTGCTAATTCATAGCAGGGTTATTGCTAAGGTAAATATTTCTTGTCCGGCACTGTCTATATAAATAATTTCAGTCACCCCACATCAGGGGGATCCAAGCTTCCTGTTACTCCAAGCCGAGGCAACCCCCTGACACCAGTGTTGTGCAGGTCAGTGGGACAACCCTGCTCTTGGGCCACCATCCTGGAAGCCGTAAGTTCTAAGACTAACGTCAGAGCTTCTTGGGGCATTTGGTCAACCCCCAAGATGGTAGAGAATGAGAGGCATGGAGACCAAGACTAGTGTCCACCTAGCTGGCCCCAGCCACAGGAGGATGATTTTAAAAATTTCCAGGAAGGGGGAGTTCCTTGGTGGTCCAGTGGTTGGGACTCAGCGCTTTCACTGCCAGGGCCAGGGTTCAATCCCTGGTCGGGGAACTAAGATCCTGCAAGCTATGTGGTGTGGCAAAAAAAAATTCCAGGAAGGCATTCCAAAGCATACCTCCTAGGATAGCTGGGAAGACTCAGAGATTTAAAGGCTGGAAATCACTTAGAACAGAGGCTGGCCCACACCAAGTATTCAACAAGCACTCATTTTCTCTACTCACAACTTCCTCCACTTAAAAATGAAAATGAAACAAAGATTAGTGTGAGCACAATACTCTGTGGACTAAAGAAAACACTGGCAGTTGACAGCATGTCACGGGTGTTCAATAAATATTTACTGACTGCCTGGAGTGTCAGGCCCTGCTCAGGGCAGCCTATGGTGGAACTGCTGTCATAGTCACTGCCCTCTGTCCCCACCTTTGACCCAAGGGAGCCCAAAGACCCATGAAGGTCTCAGTTTCTTCAGCTGTTTCCCAGATTTGTCACAGATATGTAGACTGGGAGCTCAACCCTATTTTTCTTCATCTCCTTGCCTTGACCCTTCACCTCTCAAGGGGAGACGGTGATGACCCACCTGTTTCCCGGTCCTCCCAAGGCTGCTCTGAAGCCCTGGTGCCATGTCCCCACCCCTCACTCACCTCCCCAAAGTGCATGTAGATGTATTCCCGGGCACGCTGGTGCAGCTCCGTACAGCCAATCTGCTCGGCAAAGTTGGCGATGCCAATGGCGTTGCTGGGATCCAGCTGCTGCACCAGGAAGTCGCTGCAGGCGCGGACCACGCTGTCGATCTGGTACATGACAGCACCGTTCATGACATGGAGCACACACTTCTCCCCCATGGAAATGGACGCGGTGTAGGCAAACTCAATGAGCCGCTCCATGACCTTTGGGTGGATGCCCTCAATGGACACCACCTCCATGCCCTGCTCCCGCAGACCGTTGGTGAACATGGCCTTGAAGACGGGGCTGGACGACGCCAGCACCACCTTGTGGGCCATGAACTGGGCGGCAGGTGCGTCCTGGTACTTGACCTGCAGCGTCACGTCGCATAGCTGCTGGCTGAGCCGCAGTTCGTTCATGATGCCAAAGGCCTGCTTCGTGTGGTCCTCCAGGGTGTAGCTGAAGGTGCGGTTGCCATGCTGGGAGGGCGTCACCTCGGCCTTGCACTCGGTGGAGGCGTACATCGCCGTGTCCCCTGCCCCCTCAGGGCGCTGTGATCTCAGGGGCAGGAATTGGGTATGGGCCCCGGCCCCGCTAGGCCTGGGTTCCGGCTGCATGGGGTTCCAGGTGACAAGGGACAACACCACCACTGGTACTCAGGGGCCTGGAGGGGGAGAGCACAGGGCTGGGCACGGGGCTGGGGGCTAGGCCTTCTTTTCTAAGATAAAGTGACTCCGAGACCAGTTTTCCTTCCAAGCCCGGGGAAAGCAGTGTTCATTTGCGCTCCCTAACTGACCCATGGCCCCACCAGTCCAAGGGCCCACCTTAAATGGTAGGTCACATGGTGCCCCTCCCCTGCTCAGAATCCCATCATTCTCTGTGGCATGAAGAATAAAACCAAACTCTTCAATGGCCTGCAAAGCCCTTCATAGTCAGCTCCCGTCCACCTGTTCCCTTTGCCCATTCTGTTCCAGCTCTCCGGGGCCCACCCCTTCTCAAAGCATGTCCAACTAATTCCTTCATTCACCCCATCAACATTTCTCGGGCATGTCCAGGCACTGTTCTAGGCACCAGAGACACAGCAAGGAGCCAGACAGACATGCAATGAGCCCCCCTGGAGCCAACACCGGGGAAAAAAGGACTATAAGTGAAATAAGCAAGATTTGGGGTCATGAAGAAAATGACAACAGCATTGTGACAGTGTGCCGTGCAGGTGTTTATTTAAAATCAGGTAGTCCAGGCCTGTCTTGGAGCTGGGACTAGAAGGATGAACTTACGAAGGGGGCAGGTAGGGGGGTGGGTGGGTGGTTGTTAGCTTTCCAGGCAGAGGGAACAGTGAGTGCAAAGACTCAGAGGCAGAATGAGAGCTGACCTGGAGAATCAGGGAAGAGTGTGATGAGAGGGAAAGACTAGTGAAGGGAGGGTGTCTGTGAACCCTGTGGAGTCTGGAGGGTCAGGGCGTGAGCTGGGTTTGAAAAAGTCAAGCAAAGAGAAGGCAGGGGATCTACAAGAGGTTCTTCTTATTGTTTCCTGGGCTCCACTCAGAGTCACCTCCTCTCTGTTTTATTTCCATCACACCACTTGTCAGGAATGGAAATTAGCTCCTTTGCTTGCTTGCTGATGGATGAAGGGTCTCTCTGGCCCTGAGCCCCAGGATTCAGAGGGCAGGTAGCCCTGTGTAGGTCAGGGTCCTGCCCACCCTCTCCTGTGCCTCCCCTGCAGTCCGCCTGGGGCCTGGCACTATGCAGGGGTCAGTAAGCTGCGGCTGGCTGACTGCCCACTCCACTGTGCCTGCCAGAGCACCCTCCTCTTCCACCGTGCCCTGGACACTGCTTGGCCGCCTCTCCCCAGCCGAGGCCCGGGCCTGCCTCTTGGTCTTTAGCCAAACGGTCAACGGTGCCCCCTGGGCACCGGACACTTCTCCCCCACCCCCCCGCCAAGAAGCGGTAAGTGGAGGGGGGGCGGGGGGCACTGCGCATGTCCCGCCGACGCAGCCAAGGCCTAGAGAAGGGAGGAAGTGACCCCGCCGCGGCCTTTCCATCGTAAGCCCCGGGGCGCAGACCAAGGTCCCCCCCGCCACAAACGCCCCGGGATCCCCGGGCTTCCGTCCGAGCGACGCTTCCTGGGCCTCTCGCTCCAGGAATCACCCGCCGGTCGCGCCGTCCAACAAAAGGTCCGGACTCGAGCCGCGCCCTCCTGGCCCTCCGCAGAGCCGCGGGAAACCCCGAGGCGACCGGGCCCCGCATCGCCCAGTGCTCCGGCCCCCGGACATGGTCGCAGAGCACTCTAGACCCTCGGTGCCCTCAGCCCGGGAGCGGGCCACTTCACTCACCCCGCCATGGCCGCGCTCGGGCTCCGCCTCCGTCGCCCAGGCCCGGGCGCCTCCATCGCAGCTCGCAGGGGGGAGGCGCGGAACGCGCGCAGGTCACCATGACTAAGCAGAGCCGGGAGCCGGCCGTGTCAGAATAAAAGTCCCCGCGGCCCCGGGCCTCGGGCGGCGGAGACGGCAGCGGGCCGCTCCCCCCCACCCCCGCTTCCCCGCCCACGCTCGCTGTTGCCCAGTTGCGCAGCCCCAGAGCGGCGTCCGCAGTGCCGGTAATCGCGGCGGGGCCAAGCAACCATCCCTGGGCGCACCCAGCCCGCGTGGTCGGAGCCGCCTAGAATCAAAGCCCCGGGTTCGAGGCTCAGCGCTTCCCTGCACCCGGGATCACCGGATACCCCTCCCCGCCGCCGCTTGTGCGTTCACCTGCGTAGCCTCCGATACTGTCACCGCGGGGTGGGGATGCCAGGGGGCGCGGCGGTGGCTCCTGGCACGTTGGAGCCACCCGCGCACCGAGCTTCCGGGAAGCCCGAGGGGCCGTGGCCTGCCTCGGGGGCGGCTCCCGCCTGACTTTCGCTATTGAAGACCCGCGAGCGCTTCCACTGTCCGGGGCGGCGGGGGAGGGGGTTGTGGCTGGGCTCCGGGTCGGCGGGGCCTACGGGGTCGCGGCCGTCGAGTGGGGGGTTAGCCTCGGGACGCCCGAGAAGGAGGCGGGGAGAGGGCGGAGAGGGCGCGGCGGGGAAGGAGTCGTGATTCCCCGCCCTTCCCTCAGGTGCCCGGCGCCGATGGGCGAGGAATAGGGCGGCGGGCAAGGGCGCCACGGCTAAGCCCACCAGGCCCGTCCCCCCACCCCTTCGCAGTCCCTTCCATCCGCCGTGTTTCGTCGTCTCAGCGCGAGTCTGCTTCCCACGACCTGCTCTTCTTTTAACTCCGCACAGTGCAGGCCTCACGTTCAGGTGGCCGAAGGATCCCGGCAGAGCTGTCTACCTACCTACTGGGGTTTTCATTGTTTTTACTTTTTATCTCCAATCTGGAGGCGCGAGGAGCTCGCAGTTGAGAATTCGAACTCCGGCTCTGCCACTCTCTAGCTCTGCGCGGCTGGACCCATAATTTAACCGCTCCATGCTTCAATTTCCTTCCTCGTAAAATGTTAATAGGGCTTCTGTGGTGGCTCAACGGTAAAGAATCCTTCTGCAATGCAGGGGACACAGGATCGATCCTTGGGTCGAAGAGATGCCCTGGAGAAGGAAATCGCAACCCACTCTAGTATCATTGCCGGGGAAATTTCATGGACAGAGGAGCCTAGTGGGCTATACAGTCCCTGGGGTCTTAAAGAGTTGGACACCACGTAGCAATAGATGTTAATAATACAGGCACCTACCTGGTAGATTATTGGGAGAACTAATTGAGAATGCTAGCGCTCAATAAATATGAATGATTGTTATTTTCCATGGAAAGTGATACTGATTTTCCATTTATGCTCTTTGTTATATAAAGTTAACTTTTAAATGTATGTGGGGTTTTTTTCTTTTAAGAGTCCGTCTGTATGAAACGCTAGACTGAACAGATACTGGTCTAAGAAAGGATTCCGCCTGCCCCTGGGGTGAATTTGGAAGATTCTGCCTCCCTGCTCTGGGTTTGGGATTAATCCCACGCAGGAGAAGGCTGGGGTGGGGTTCCTTGCTTCTCCTCCCTTGCCGGTGGCGGTGGTGAAGCTGTGGTTTGAGTGCCTCCAGAGGTGGCGCCATAGCATAATCGCCAAATACTGTATGGGGAGTGGCTGAGGCTGTGAGTAAACCCACACCCTTCTCCACATGCCAAAGGAAACCTCTGGTATATCTCAAAATTAACATCTACAAGCCCTGAGACCCAGCAGTGACATGTGCAGTAATTTATCCAAGGTACCCTTGCACACGTTTAGGAGGGTGTATGTACACAGATGTTTATTGCAATACTGTGTTTAAATGCCAAGTGTTGGATTTAACATGTGTGCATCCCTAGGGCCCTGGTGTAATCTATGCTGTGAAATACTATGCAGCCAGTAAAAAGAAGCCATTAGCTGTGTAAATGTTTTACCTCAATATTTTTAAATGTGAAAAAAAAAAAGCTCTGTAAAGCAATTATTCAATTAAAAAATAGTGACATAAAAAGTGTTATGGTCTGTGCCCCCTCCCCACCATCATATATTGAAGCCCTAACATAACAAGATGATGGTATTTGGGCTTCCAAGGTGGCACAGTGGTAAAGAATCTGCCACCCAATGCAGGAGACTAGGGTTTGATCCCTGGGTCAGGAAAATCTCATGAAGGAAGAAATGGCAACCCATTCCAGTATTCTTCCTGGGAAAATCCCATGGACAGAGGAGCCTGGCAGGCTATAGTCCATGGGGTCCCAGAGTCAGACACAACTGAGTGACTGAGCCCACATATAAAAATAAGTGATGTTATTTGGAGATGGGGGCTTGGGGAGGTAGATTTAGATGAGGTCATGAGGGTGGGACCTTCATGATGGTATTAGTGCCTTTATCAGAAGAAACACCAGAGAACTTAGATCTCTTTCTCCACCATGTGAGGACACAGCCACAAGGCAGCTGTCTATAAGCTAGGAAGAGAGTTCTCACCAGAAGCTTACCATGCTGACACCTTGATCTTGGACTTCCAGCTCTATGAGAAATAAACTTTGGTTGTTTAAGGCACCCGCTGCTGTGGCTGCTAAGTCGCTTCAGTCGTGTCCGACTCTGTGCGACCCCATAGATGGCAGCCCACCAGGCTCCCCCGTCCCTGGGATTCTCCAGGCAAGAACACTGGAGTGAGTTGCCATTTCCTTCTCCAATGCATGAAAGTGAAAAGTGAAAGTGAAGTCCCTCAGTTGTGTCCAACTCATCTCGACCCCATGGACTGCAGACTACCAGGCTCCTCCGTCCATGGGATTTTCCAGGCAAGAGTACTGGAGTGGGTTGCCGTTGCCTTCTCTGTTAAGGCACCTAGGCTGGTCCAATTAACACAGTACAAAATCTAGACATGCAACAATTTCCAAGATGATACTATTAAACGATCAAAGCAAGGTGGAGAGCAAAGCTAAAGTTGTGTAAAAAGAGAGAAGATGTATTTACATTTCAGCTCATTTACCCACAGAATGGCTCTGCAAGTTTCCCAAGTGTATATATCCAGGAGTGGGAACTGGTGCTTTTTGAATTTTGTAAAATGTGAACAAGTAAATAACTCTTCTGCTATCACACCATCATCAAACAACTGAGCAATGGGGTGGGGTGGCTCAGGTTGCTCTGGAAGATTACAGGAGCCTGGGGATACTGGAACCAGGTAGGAAATTAGAATCAGTTCTCAAAGCGCACTGGCATATGACCCCAGGCTTGAGTGTTTGTGTTCCAGGAAATAGGTTGGTTTTCCCAGTGCTTACAGCATGCAGGGACGGTGTGAGCGTGGCCCACGGGAACTCAGTTCCCCTGGCTCGTCAGTGCCCCTCACCCGCACCCCTACACACCGCATGTCCCGGCAAATGGTGTGCCACAATCTGAACCCGAAGCCCCAGGCCCTTTCCCCAAACCCACCCTGCCCCTCTCCAGCCTGCCTCTCCACACTGAGGTTAGGAATGTGCCTGGGGACAGCTGGGAGCCCGAGACAGCTGGGAACTGTGGTCAGGATGCCTGGAACCTTTCATGGGCACAGCCGGGGGCCCTAATATCGCCCTGGCAAAAAATGCAGACCCTTGAACAAAGGAGTGTCGGTCTGGGCTTAACAGACCTCTTGAAAATGTGGAGCCTAACCTCCTTGGCTAATATCCTGGCTCAGAAAATAGGATAAAATACTCAGTTCCTGGATTCTCCTCATCTGTCAAATGGGAGTGAGAAAACCTACCTTACAAGATTGTAGGAAAGGTGAGAAAAAGGCATGTCCCAGGCCTAGAATACTATGGGAGTAACTATCCTGTTCTGTGCTTAGTCAATCAGTTGTGTCCGACTCTTTGTAACCCCACGGACTGCAGCCCACCAGGTTCCTCTGTCCATGGGGATTCTCCAGGCAAGAATACTGGAGTGGGTTGCCATGCCCTCCTCCAGGGGATCTTCCCAACCCAGGGATCGAACCCAGGTCTTCTACATTGCAGGCAGATTCTTTACCATCTGAGCCACCAAGGGTAAAATCAACTAATTACTCTTATTATTCAATTATATTTTTATTCTTTTATGAAGGATCTGATACCACTTTCAAAAAAATCTTGTTTCACAGAGGAACAGGCTGAGTCTCCTAGAGTCAAGTTTTAGGGTGCTCCGTCTTTGGCCTCTCCTCTAAAAATGAACACCTGTCCTTGACTCCTTTCTCCCCCGCACCCAATTCCTCAATAATTCTGTCCAATCCCTCCCAAGTCTGTGGAGAATCCATACGTCCCAGTCCTTGTCATCACTCTCCTAGGCAGTTACCATCACCCAGTTCTCCTGGCTTCACCCTCTACAGAGAGCAGAGGCAGTTGTAAATGCCTGAGCCTGATTAAGTCCTTCCTCTGCCTAGAACCTTCCAGGAGTACTACTTCACTCAGAGCAAAAGAAGTTTCTCCCCTGGGTCCATAAGGCTTTGCCCCACCTGCCCCATTATTTTCCTTTGTTTCTTCTCTGCCTCTCCATCCTTGCTCCAATAGCACTAAGATCTTTGCTTTTGGGAGAACACACAGGCATATTCTAGCCTTAGGACCTTTGCACCTGCTGTTCCCCAATTCTGAAATGCTCTTCCTTCAGAAGTTCCCAGGACAAGGAATTCCCTAGCAGTCCATAATTAGGACTCCCTGCTTCCACTGCAGGGGTTGTGGGTTCATTCCAGATTAGGGAACTAAGATCCCACATGCCAAAAATAAAAGTTCCCAGGATTAAAAAAAAAAAAAAAAAAAGTTCCCAGGATAATAATCACCTCAGCTCACAGCACATGTCACCACCTCTTCCAAAAGACATCACCTGACCACCATCGCATCACTGTATTGTCACCGGAATCATCTCCACACTTCTTCACGCCCTTATCATCTCTGAGTCCGACACAAGAACATCAATTCCACAAAAGCAGGGATTTTTGTCTGTTTTCTTCATTGCTGTGGAGTTTAGCGTCAATAAAATATATTTTCCTAGGTCTTTTCTGCTTCCACCATCTTCATCTTTGGCTGCTTTTTCCTATAAATTCCTGTATTTAAAAAGTCTGCAAAAGTGCTCTTAGGAAGGGCAATCGCGGTCAAAGGGCGTCAGTCTGTAGCTGGCGGGGTTACCAGGGTCCCGGCGACCGTGGGTGCACCAGGGCAGGCGGTGGAACCGCTGGTCTCTAACCCGTCCCTCTGGGGCGAGGAGCGCTCGGAGCGGCTGGAGCTGCCATCCAAGCCGGGAGGCAGCCAGCGGTGCAGGTCGCCCGAAGCCCCAGGGGCGCTCCCAGGCCGCCGGGAGGCACCTGGGTCTCGGCAGCAGGGGCCCCGGTTGCAGCAGACGAGGCGCAGGAGCGCGTGACGCAGGTCGCGGTTGGTGAACGTGTAGATGATGGGGTTCAGGAGCGAGTTGGCCATGGCCAGGCCCAGGAAGGGGTCCGCCTGCAGCAGTACAGGGCAGGCGCGCGCCGGGCACGCCACGTCCAGCAAGAGCAGCAGGAAGAGAGGGCCCCAACAAGCCACGAAGGCCAGGAGCACCACGCTGAGCGTGCGCAACAGCGCCAAGGAGCGCGGCGTGTGGCGCGCGCGCATCGAGGCGCCCTCGCCAGTCCTGGGGTGCGCCCGTAGGCGCCGCGCCTTGGAGCGAACCTGGCAGTATATCCGCGCGTAGAGCGCGCAGATGGCAGCCAGAATGCCGAGAAAGGCGAGCACGCAGAAGAGCACGTAGGCCTTGGCGTAGAGCGGCAGGACAGTGGAGCAGGCCTCCAGACGGCCCAGACAGTTCCAGCCGAGCGCTGGCAGTAGTCCGACGAGCAGCGACAAGCCCCAGGCGGCGGCCGCCAGCGCCAACGTGCGCCCCCGACGGGCGGCGGGCGCGGGTCCCCGACGCTCCATGGTGAGGAGGCGCTCGAGTGCAATGGCCAAAAGGCTCAGCACAGACGCGGAGAGCGCCACGAAGACGCCGCCCTCACGGGCGAACCAGAGCCCGGGCGACAGGCGCAGCGTGAATGGCCCCGACAGCAGGATGTTGGCGGCATAGGCGGCGCCGGCCAGCAGGTCGGACAGCGTGAGGCTGCCCAGAAGCAGGAACATGGGCGCATGGAAGCGCGGGTGGCGTCCGAGCACGACCAGCACGGCTAAGTTCTCCAACATGATGAGCGCGCACACGGCCAGGCACACGACGGCGTCTGCACGCAGTCCCGCACCAGGCTGGTACCGCGTACCGCGGAGCTTGCCGGTGTAGTTGTAATGCTGGAGGATGACCTCGCTCACCCGCGGCGCAGACCGCAGCAGCCCCGGCTCCATGGGCCGCCCGCCCCAGGGCTGCGGAGAGGTTGGGAGCAATGTCAGGCCTGATGGTCACCATCCCCGGCGGCCTGCGAAGGCAGGCATAAGCGGTGCCTGACCTGGGAAGGGGGTTCTAACCCCCTACTCCCTACCCTACACTCACGCCGGGGTCCAGAGGGAATTTGGGATAGAAGAGGGGGTGTCCATGGAGACAGGCCGACACAAGGAGACAAATCATATCACGAAGGGACAGGGTAACAGAGTCCCACATGAAAGGGACACTAATAATTCATACACAGGCACGGATACTCAGAGGCATCTTAGTCAAAAACAGAAAGAAACAGCCACACAGAGAAAGGGACACATACAGTGACACATCGACAAGGACATGTGCACAGATAGTCACAAACTAGGGCAAAATTCGGAGTTACACCCTCTCAGGGAACCATGGAGGTAGGTTCAGGTCTTCCCTGGTGGTCCAGTGGATAAGAATCCACCGCCTCCCAGTGCAGGAGACAAGGGTTCAATCCCTGGTCCAGGAAGATCCCACAGGCCGCAGAGCAACTGAGCCTGTGCGCCACAACTATTGAGCCCAGGCACCGCAACTACTGAAAACTGAGCGCCCTAGAGCAACAAAAGAACCCACGCAAGAAGTCCTAGCTGGGCAACTAGAGAGTGGTCCCCACTGGGTGCAACCAGAGGAAAGCTCACGCAACAACAAAGACCCAGCACAGCCAAAAATAAAAATAGTTTTTTAAAAAAGAAAGCACAAAAAGAAATTTTAAAAAAAGGAAGTACATTCACACATGACAAGGGGACACTGAAAGATATATACAAATTCCCCTCCACACAGACAGGATTTTATGCCTAGTCTCACAGGCCACAATTTCACAACCTCCACCCACCCTCTGGGACCCAGAACCCCACAATCTACGCGCCTCGCTGCATAGAGGTTTTTTCCCTGCGAACTCCCCCCTTCATTCGCTGCAAAACCTCAGTGAGAAGGCAGAGAAAACTCCACCCATTTTGCAGGGCTAGAGCCTGAGGGCAGCAGACGGAATTCACCTCTCATAGACTCTTGCAGAGGGACATACACCTCAATAAAGTATAATACCTCCCAACTGTGACTTCGCGCTAAAATACCCTGGGCAGCTCTCCCCTTAACCCCAATTTACAAACGAGGAAACTGAGGCTCAGACGAAGTACCTCGCAAAGAAGCAGACACAAAGATTTTCATGCTCCACACAAACACATCCACGCAGAAACTGAGACACAGTCACGGAAGTCCCACTGAACAGACGAGAAAACCAGGGCCTGGGGAGGGGAACGGATTTAATTGAACAGGGCAGAAACAAATGCCTCCCAGACGGCTTGAGCTGCACACAGGGAATCAGGCGCAAATACAGACTCACAGCGAGTCACGGACTCAGCCATGCTGGGGGGAAGGGGACACCAAACACACGCAGATGAGGGTCACCCCAGGGTCACACTCGCTGCGCTGGGGACACTGCGCAGTGGTTCGCAGCCTGTGTACCTCCCACCTCTCCTCCTTTTGCCTGGAGACAAGGGTGAGGTAGCGAAACTTGCAGTGGTGTGGCTGGGAGAGGACGAGGCGGGGGGGGAGGGGGGGGATTCCGGGTGCCTCCTACCCCCATCCCGGGTCCCCGCATCCAGTCCCGAAATCTCAGGTTTTCCCCTTCCAAGAGCCTTCGGGAAAGGCCCCAGAAATCCAAGCCAAGGGGACAAGGGTGGTGGCCAGGGCAACTCCCACCCCCGGGCCGGGACGAGCCCCGCGCGCGAAAGGACCCGGTGGTGGACACTCACCGCTGCGCCCAGGTAGTGCGCGCTCGACAGTCGCGCGGCCGGGAGCGGAGAGAGCGGCCCCTGTTCGGGAGGCGGGGCTGGGGGCAGGCGAGAGGGCGGCCCCCAAGGCAGAGCGCTGGCAATCGCCAGCAGTTGCCCCCTCCTCCTCTTGGGGTACGGGCTGCCAGCCCGCGGCTGCCAGCGCGTGTCTGCCAGTCTGTACCACCCGCCGCGGCAACGGAACGCGCCCTCGGCGCCGACTGGCACTGGCCAGCCCTCGGCTCCCCCCTCCGGGCCCGGGCGGCCCTCCCAGGGACGCTCCGTCGCGGTGGGAGGATCCGGAGACACGAGCAGGGGGAGGGTTCTTCAGCCCGGGCGGCCGCAACCTGAGTTTATTCCCCTCCTGTCCCCCCAACACCTAATAGAGGGGTCCCCTCTGTGCTCTGGGCACTGATCCCTCCCCTTTTACCACCTACCTTCTGATTAAACGTCCTGGGCTGCACCCCAAGGACGTCCAGTCGACGGAAGAACCCCGGCAACCCGGGTTAAGAGGGGTCTTTAGCAGCCGTAGCCTCAATTCCCCTCCCCCCCAACAGATAGAGCCGTCGGCTTCGGGCTCAGGCCCCACCCCCTTTCCCCTCTCCCATCCCCAGTTTGGGGCGGGTGGGGGAAGGGCAGGCGCAGTCAAGATGCTGGTGGGAATCTTCTCCTCCCCAGATAAGAAGAATCTGGCTCGTAAGTCCCCCTGGTTGTCCCGCTTCCCCCACCCCGTATCTCTCCCCTTTATCACTCTGGACAACGTGATTTACTCGGTTATCAGGTTTCTGGGCTGTGTCCCCACCAGACAGTCAGCCCCACCGGGGCAGAGATTTGTGTCTGCTCTGGGCATTGCCTGGACACAAGCCCGTGCCCAATAAGCAGCCGCGGAGATAGTGAGTGAATGAATGACTGTCTCCCTCACTTTCTCCGTGTGTTTCTCCCTCCTGATTTCTCGGGGTGTCTCCGTCTCTGTTTCTCTCCGACTCTGTGTGTGTGTGTGTCTCTCTCTCCGTCGCTTCTTTGTCTTTCTCCGCCTGTGTCTCTCCCACGCCTCTCCCAGGCCTCAGCTCCTCCATTGGGCCAGTCCCAGCTGGCCCCGCACCCGCCACCCCCACTTCCCAGGAGCTTCCAGGCTGGGAAGCTCCCTCCGATCAGAGGCCAGAGCCGGGAAGGGGGGGCTGGGCCTGGCTGCTGCGACCTTCGCTAGGACTGTGCCCTTTGCACCGGCCGCCTCAGGTTCTGCTGGCCTCGGCCTCCGGTGGGGTGAGGGCGGCCCAGAGATGATCAGCAGATGGATCAGATGGGTCAGAGGGACGCCCCCCGGGAGAGAGACCCCTTGGGGCACCCAGGCTAGGTTGCATCCTCCTGTCACCTCTTAGGGATCCCAGTGGCTCCAAATAGAACCACTCTTCCCTGCTCCTTTCCTGGTGGGTCAGATGGTAAAGCGTCTGCCTACAACGCTGGAGACCTGGGTTGGGAAGATCCCTTGGAGAAGGCAATGGCAACCCACTCCAGTTCTCTTGCCTGGAAAATCCCAAGGATGGAGGAGCCTGGTAGGCTGCAGTCCATGGGGTCGCAAAGAGTCAACAGAACTGAGTGACTTCTCTTCTCTTTGCCTGCTCCAACAGATCAGGCACTGGGGCAACGCAGCCAGGGAAGCCAGAGTTGGGGGGTGCGGAGATGGCTGTTGGGTGGGGTGGGTGTGGTAAGATTTGAGTGCTGGAGCCCCCACCCTCCCCCACCAAGCCATCAAGGATGAGCCCTGAAGATTCCCCAAAGTGTCAGGGCCATGTGCTTGATAAATGACCCCCTTTTGTAAAGGGGAAGCCACACCCTAGGGTGGGAATGTGGCTGCTTCTCACCTCCCAAGTGGCAATCTCACCTCCCACGGGCCCTATATACAGTGGAGGGGGGCTTCCGGCCCTGGGTCCCCGGCCCAGCACCCCCAACTTGTGCCACTTCATGCATGAGATCCCACAAGATCACAGCCTTCTTCTGCTCCAGATGGTCCCATGGCTCCCTATGTGGCTCAGAGTAAAAGTCCAAATTCGAAAAATACCAGGCCTTCAAGGCCCACAAGGCCTGGCACAGTCTCTCCCTCTTTTATCTCCATTCTTCCTATTCCAGCCCCACTGTCTCCCCCCCGCACCCTGCCCCGGCCCCAGACCACATCCTCACAGTCTTCAAGACCTTGGGACTTGGGGATCAGCGTGACCAGAACACCCTGCCCCCAGCTCTTCCCAGGCAGTCACTTCCTCAGAGAGGCCTTCCCGTCTGTGTCGCCCTCCTCCCCAGTCTCACACTGCAGTTGGTACCGTCTGAAATGACCTTCATTATTTACTGATTCATATGGTACATCATATGTCTCTGCCCTGGACTCCCAGCTCCAGGAAGGCAGGGGCCCTGTCTGTGCTTCTCCCCAGTCATTGAGTAAAAATTAAGAGCTTGGAGACTGGAGCCAGGCTCAGTTACTTTGTAATCTAGGACTCAAGACAAGTGACACTCTCCTCGGAGCCTTGGTGGCCTCTTTTGTAAAATGGATAATGACAGTTTCCACTCTGAGAGATGCCCTTGAGGAGGAAGGCATGGAACGGAGCTTCCAGACACAGGTGAGTGTTCAATAAATGTTGGCTAGGGCACTAGTGGGAAAGAACCTATCTGTCAATGCAGGTAGACTTAAGAGATGTGAGTTCGATCCCTGGGTCAGGAAGATCCCCTGGAGGAAGTCATGGCAGCCCACTCCAGTATTCTTTGCCTGGAGAATCCCATGGACAGAGGAGCCTGGCGGGCTACAGTCCATAGGGTCGGACACAATTGAAGTGACTCAGCACGCATGCACAGGTGCTTCTGGGCACCACTGTATCCCTGAGGAGGAATTAGAAGGGGTACAGCTCAGGCCCCACCCGCCCCACGTACCACCACCAACCCAGCCCGCCCCACGCCTTGCCCCCCACCCATGCCTGGTCTCTTCCCAGGGAAGGGCACCCCTGCCACAGCCTGCCCGCCTGATGCATGCCTGGGCTGGCACACCTGCCTAGCAAGTTCTGCTGCCAGGGCCGTCACCCACAGGGGCTGCTCCACCCAATCTGTACCCATTCTCCCTGAGCTGTAGCCTTGGCTCTAAAAGAGCAAAATGCCTCCCACAGCCCCCTCACACTTCCACCCATCCAAAGAGGCAGAGGGCTGCAGCAAGACTTCCCAGTCCCCCATCTCTATCTCCCATCTACCAGTTCTGAGGCTTGTATGTGGCTGCAGGGAGCTGCAAACTGACAACTTTCCCACGACCAGAGCAGTCATGTTTCCGCAAGGAGGGGAGGAGGTGGTGTCTCAAACTGTAGGTCAGAGGGCCAACTCTGCCTCACAACTATAAGATTTGTTTGCTTGGCTCCAAGGTTTCCCATTCAAACGTCTGTCTGAACTGAATAGAAACACTGTACTCGGGTGAGTGAATTTGTGTCTCACAGGGGTAGAGCTTAATTTGGGAATAGCTATGTACTAGCATTGAACAAATAAGTACATAGATTGTAGATACTGACAACCAGTTTTCATACTGTTGGAGAGGAAGTTGCAAATAAGCACCGTGTTGCTAGATGGGGTTATCATTATGAGATGTTTAATAGTTAGAGATGAACCTATTTGCAAAGTGGAAATAGAAACAGAGGCAGAGAACAAACATACCGATGCCAAGGCAGGGGAAGGGTGGGTGGGATGAATTGGGAGATTGAGACTGACATATATACACCATTGATACTGTGTATAAAATAGATAACTAATGAGAACCGACTGTATAGCACAGGGAACTCTACTTAATGCTCTGTGGTGACCTCAATGGGAAGGAAATCCAAAAAGGAGTAGATATGTATACAGAGAGCTGATTCACTTTGCTGTACAGCAGAAACTAACACAACATTGTAATGCAGCTATACTCCAATAAAAATTTTTTTAAATAAAGGTTTATATTTTTTTAATAAAGGATTATATTTTTTTAAATATAGGTTTGAGTGTATACAGATTTCCTAGCTCTGTCTGCCATGTGTCCAGAAGCAATGACACCCTAGAAGCAATGCATACACTCAGCATCCAGAACTGGTTTCTGAATGCCACTTTCCAGGAGGAGGAACCAGGGCTCCTTGGAGGAATGACTGCTTCTAGGATTAGGGCAGAGAAAATCCACAAGGACACTGGAGCCTCTTCTAGAGCCAGAAGTGGAGAAATCAAAAAGGCAAAAGGACAGGAGCCAGCCTGAAAAGAACTGCTGGCCAAAGCTGGGACAATTTGAACAAACTAGACAGCATTAGAATTGAATTATAACCTGAAGAATAAGTAACCACAAGTCCAAACTGATTTAAATACACGAGTGAGTCTATTTTAAGATGAGGGAGAAGGAACAACTCTTCCTGACAGAAAAATTCCAGTTAAGAAAAGTATAATGAGGGGCTTCCTTGGTCGGGTCCAGTGGTTAGAACAAAGAGCTTCCATTGCAGAGGTCGTAGGTTCAATCCTTAGTCGGGTAAGTAAGATCCCACAAGCTATGGGATGCAGCAAAAAAAAAAAAAAAATCACTATGCACTTTGGGTGATAATGATGTGTTCATGGGTCATGTAGATTCACCAGTGGTTCAAAATGCACTACTGTTGTGTGGGATGTCCATAGAGGGAGAGGTTTGGGGTGGGAGATTCTGGGTGTATACGGGAAATCTCTGTACTTTCTGCTCAATTTTGCTGTGAAACTAAAACTGCTATAAAAAAAATAAAATTTATTAATCAAAAAAAAGGAGGGGGGATAAATTAGGAGTTTGGGATTAATATATACACACTACTATAGATAAAATAGATAATCAACAAGGACCTACTGTATAGCACAGGAAATATTCTGTAATAACCTGTATGGGAAGAGAATCTGAAAAAGAATGGATATAACTGAATCATTTTGCTATACGCCTGAAACTACCACAACATTATAAATCAGCTATGAAAGTGAAATGTTAGTTGCTCAGTTGTCTGTGATTCTTTGCGACCCCATGGACTGTAGCCCCCCAGGCCCCTCTGTCCATGGAATTCTCCAGGCAAGAATACTGGAGTTCGTAGCCGTTCCCTTCTCCAGGGGATCTTCCTCACCCAGGGATTGAACCCAGATCTCCCCCATTGCAGACAGATCCTTCACAGTCTGAACCACCAGGAAGCCCAAATCAGCTATACTTCAGTATAAAATAAAAATTAAAAAAAAATACATAAAAAGCATTGGCCTGAGAAATCCATGGGTGGATATATGTCCCCAGGTCACTCTACTGGGTCGCTTTGGGTATTTCTATTGCCAGCCTGGCCTCTGAAGGTATTTGAACTTGAAATGCCTAACTGTGCTGTCAGGAGCACAATGTTTTTTTTTTTTAATGTTTATATTCTTATTTATTTTCTGGGCCAAGTCTTAGTTGAGACATGTGGGATCTAGTTTCCTGACCAGGGGTCCAACCCAGGTCCCCTGCACTCAGAGCCTGGAGCCTTAGCCACTGAACCACCAGGGAAGTCCCTTCGTTTCGCTTTTTTTTTTTTCGTTTCGTTTTATGACTGAATAGTACTATTGTATCAATGTCCTTATTAAAGTTTTTTTTTTTTTTTTTACCGAAGTTTATTCTTAAATGTACAATAGGTTCTCAGACAACACTTCATTCTAGCTACAGATGGCAACAGATATTATGGCAGGGAATCCAGATGTTTAAACAGGAATGGAAATAAGGGTCTTCGTTGCCTCAGACACAGGAACAGCTTGCTGCTACTATTGCTGCTAAGTCACTTCGGTTGTGTCCGACTCTGGGACCCCATAGATGGCAGGCAGCCCACCAGGCTCCCCCGTCCCTGGGATTCTCCAGGTAAGAACACTGGAGTGGGTTGCCATTTCCTTCTCCAATGCATGAAAGTGAAAAGTGAAAGTGAAGCAGCTCAGTCATGTCCGACCCCGCGACCCCATGGACTGCAGCCTACCAGGCTCCTCCATCCATGGGATTTTCCAGGCAAGAGTACTGGAGTGGGGTGCCATTGCCTTCTCCGAAGGAACAGCTTACTGTTTGCCAAATTTCTTAATTTCACCTCTGGCCAGAGGGCCTTTCCCCGAGGCCTTTGCTTTTAGCTCCTCCAGTTTCTTCTGCTCTTCCTTCTGTTTCTGCTTGAATGTCTTATCTTCCTGGTCCATCTCCTTGGCTTGCTTCCTGGGCTGCTTCAGGGGCTTCTTCTTGCCACCTTTACGGCCCAATATGGTGCCTGCTGCCCCTTCCCCAGACCCTGCCATCAGAAGTGCTAAAGATTTTAAAAGGCTCTGAGAAGAGGCTTTGAGTTGGGAGGAGGAGGGGAGGAGAAGGCAGCTTCGTAGGGATGGGGTAGGGGGGAAATCGCCTAGTCCCCAGATGCTGGGCACAAATTGGGCAGAGCCATGCTTTTCTTACCTGCTCACTTCGGACCTTGTGAGCTGCCCAGGGGAAAATCTGACCACACCCTCCCACACATGTGTCCCCAGTTACTGCTAGGATTAAACCCAGGCCAAGGGAAGGGAAGATCCCCTGGAGGAGGAAATGGCAACCCACTCCAGTATGCTAGCCTGGGAAATCCCTTGGACAGAGGAGCCTGGCTGGCTAGAGTCCATGGGGTCTTAAAGAGTTGGATATGACTGACTTACTAAGCAACAAGGGCTCCAAAAGCTGCAGGTGTGGATGGGGGAACTGAGTCCCCTGGAGGCAGAGGGGACAGGGGCACCCCTCCATGCATCCCTCACTTCCAAATGAGCCTTGAAACTTGGAATCAGAACCTTCTCTCTCTCTCTCTCTTCCTTTTCACACTTAGACATTCATTTCACAAACTAGGTTGTGGAGGGGAAGGGAAAGAACAGCTGGGCAGAAGGATTGAGTCAGCATATGCAAAAATCTGGATGCTGGAAAGATTGTGTGAGTAGAAATCATGTCAGTAGGGCAGA
The DNA here is from genome assembly GCF_055505025.1 of Bos grunniens. Lineage (NCBI taxonomy): Eukaryota > Metazoa > Chordata > Mammalia > Artiodactyla > Bovidae > Bos > Bos grunniens. The sequence continues at coordinate 15,137,807 of NC_141171.1, forward strand.
ATTGTGGCAAAAGGGAAGGAAAGAGCAGGGGTGAGGGGGTGAAGCTGGGGGCAGGGCAAGGGAGGACCTGTGGACCTCAAATATCAGGCCTCTGCTGTCTGATCATCATTTTGCTGTGTGACTTGCTTAACCTCTCTGACCTCAGTCTCCTCGTCTGTAAAATGAAGTCATGAAAGTCTTTTTCGTTCTCACAGTGATCTTGTGATACGAGCACCCTTATTGGTGTAAAGAGCTAACACATTGCCCAAACCCGGAGCTTAACCACTTGATAAATGTCAGACATTATTTATTTTTAACACCCTTATTGAGATATAATTCACATACCACACAATTCACCCATTTAAAGTATGCGATTCTGGGGAGTTCCCTGGTGGTCCAACAGTTAAGACTCAGTGCTTTCACTGCAGGGGGCCTGGGTTCAATCCCTGGTCAGGGAACAAGATCCCACATACTGCAACTAAAGATCCTGGATGCCTCAACTGACCTGTATGTATAAGACCCTGTATGTGTGTGTGTATTAGTCATTCAGTCGTGTCCAACTCTTTGCAACCCCATAGATTATAGCCTTCCAGGCTCCTCTGTCCATGGGATTCTCCAGGCAAGAATACTGGAGTGAGTTGCGGTTTCCCTCCTCCAGGGGATCTTCCCAACCCAGAGATCTAACCCAGGGGTCTCCTGCATTGAAGGCAGATTCTTTACCCTCTGAGCCACCATGGAAGTCCATGCAGCTGTATATATAAATAGTTTGAAAAAAAAAAAGCATCTGGGGGGAAAAAAGATATATATGTATGTATAACTGAATCACTTTTCTGTACATCTGAAGCTAACCCAACATTGTAAATAAACTATACATCAATTTAAAAAGAGAAAAAAGAAAGCTCAAGCAAACCAGGCCATTGGCAACTGGCCCTTGCCCTCCTCTCCACCCCTCATCATACCATGGTCTATCTTTGAATCTTCAAATCTGACAACTGTTCCTCATGATCAGAGAAGCAAGACTTGGGGTCAGACAGACGTGGGTTGGAATTCTGTCTCCAGCGATCAGCAGATGGATTCATTTCTGTGAGCCTCAGTTTCCTTATCAGTAAATAGGAATCCTAATTATTCCCTCTCTCACAGGGTTCATTGAGATAGGTCATGTCAACTCTTTTTTTTTTAACTTGGCTACACCAGGTCCTAGTTGCAGCAAGTGGGATCTTTAGTTGTGACATGTGGGATCTAGTTCTCTGTCACTGTTGTTGAGTCACTAAGTTGTGTCCAGCTCTTCGAGACCCCATGAACTGCAGTACTCCAGGCTTCACTGTCCTTCACTATCTCCTGGACTTTGCTCAAACTCATGTCCATTGAGTCGATGATGCCTTCCAAACATCTCATCCTCTGCTGCCCCTTTCTCCTCTTGCCTTCAGTCTTTCCCAGCATCAGTGTCTTTTCCAGTGAGTCGACTCTTCCCATCACGTGGCCAAAGTATTGGAGCTTCAGCTTCCGCATCAGTCCCTCCAGTGAATATGCAAGGTTAATTTCATTTAGGATTGACTGGTTTGATCTCTTTGCAATTTAAGGAACTCTCAAGAGTCTTCTCTAGCACCACAATTTGAAAGAATCGATCTTTTGACACCTAGCCTTCCTTACGGTCCAACTCTCACATCCATTTCTGACTACTGGAATAAACCATAGCTTGGGCTATATGGATCTTTGTCGGCAAAATGATGTTGCTGTTTTTTAATATGCTGTCTAGGTTTGTATAGATTTGTCCTCCAAAGGAGCAAGCATCTTTTAATTTCATGGCTGCAGTCACCGTACGTAGTGATTCTGGAGCCCAGGAAAATAAAATCTGTCACTGTTTCCACTTTTCCCCATCTATTTGCCATGAAGTGATGGGACCAGATGCCATGATCTTAGTTTTTTGAATGTTGAGTTTTAAGGCTGCTTTTTCACTCTCCTCTTTCTAGTTCCCTGGCCAGGGAATCAAACCTGTGCTCCCTGCATTAGGAGCTCTGAGTCTTAGCCACTGGACCACCAGAGAAGTCCCTCATGTCAACTCTTTAGTGCAGTTCCTGGCACGGAGTAGGGGCTGTATTTATCGGGATTTGCTTAGCTGAAAGTTCCAGAAAAAAAATTAAGGCCAACTCAAAAACAGCTCAAACAAGCATGGAAGCTGTGGTTAGGAATGAACTGACTCCTGTAGCTGAAAATCTGGGGATCTGGGAGTTGGGTTAACTTCAGGCATGGCTGGATCAAGAAGCTCTGATAGCACCAGAAATCCAACTCTCTCTTGACTCAGCTGAGCTTTCATCTCATCAAGCTCCCCTTTGGGTGGCAGAGATTCTTCCTGGTGCTACAGATTCATTATTTCCACTCAGTAGCAATTTGGAAAGAGATATCCAATTGCTCTGGGGTTCCACCGGAAGTCCCAGTACTGAATCTCATGGGCCGTTCTAGGATCACATGTCATAATTTAACCAATCTCTTAGCGCGGGGTTGGGGGTGGGGTGGGTGGGGATGGACTACTCTGATTGGTCAGGCTGGAAAATGTGGGCGGGGTCAACCCAAAGTTGATCTGAGCCTGTTCATGTGGGCCATTAGGAGCCCCCAAATCTTGCTAGGTTGTTTTTCAGGAATCTGAGATGGGAAGGTCATGGAACATAAGAAAAGGCAAAAGTTAAATTCTGGGAGTTCAGTTTAGGGCCAGTTCAGTTTGAGATGCCTCCCAGCCATCAGGTGGTATCACTGAGTCATCAATTGAATATGAGACATGCATTCATCTGGTGTCTTGGTGGCTCAAGTTGTTTTTTTTCTCTTTCAGTGTTACAGCTCCATTTTATTCAAGTTGTTTTTATTGATTTTATGGAAATATAATTTCCTTTTGAAGGATACCCTTAAGTGTAATTATTATGATATATAATTTCTCCACTGGAGTTAATTTCCTTTTTTTTTCTTTGGTTCTCTTTCTTAGAAGTTCTAGCAATTTATCTCAATTCAATTTTCCATATGATAAAATTCATCCAATAATCTAGAGGTGAATGTGTGCCTGCTAAGTCGCTTCAGTGATGTCCACCTCTTTGTGACCCTATGGACTGTAGTCCTCCCACCCCCAGGCTTCTCTGCCCATGGGATTCTCCAGGCAAAAATACTGGAGTGGGTTGCCATGCCCTTCTCCAGGGGATCTTCCCGACTCAGGGATTGAATCCGTGTCTCTTATGTCACCTGCATTAGCAGGCAGGCTCTTTACCTTTAGTGCTACCTGGGAAGCCTAATATAGACATAGCATTCTGTTTTCCTCCTGGGTCCTTTTTGTTGGGGATTTCTTCCTGTCATGATCCTAGGAATTCTCTTTATTGTTTAACTGGGTTTTTTCCCCCAATCAGTTAATTTATTTTTGCTTGTGTTGGGTCTTAGTTGCTCCTTGAAGGATGTTTGTTTCCCAGCATGGGCTCCAGAGTACTTGGACTGAGTAGTAGGTGCTTGGACTTAGTTGCCCCAAGGCAGGTGGGATCCTAGTTCCCCCACAAGGAATGGAACCTGAATCCCCTGCATTGGAAGGTAGATTTTCTTAACCACTGGATCACCAGGAAAAGCCCCCAGGAACCCTCTTTATCCCTTTCCTAAGTCAGAATTCTTTCCTCACTCTCCTGTCTTCTCTTTTTCTTTGTTTATGCTTCCGTTGCTGTAGACTGCTGCTGCCGTGCTGTGCTCAGTTGTATCTCACTCTTTGCGACCCCGTGGACTGTAGCCCACCAGGCTCCTCTCTCCATGGGGATTCTCTAGGCAAGAATACTGGAGTGGGTTGCTTTTCCTCCTCCAGGGGACCTTCCCAACCCAGGGATCAAACCCAAGTCTCCTGAATCTCCTGCATTGGCAAGCGTATTCTTTACCACTGAGCCACCTGGGAAGCCCTGGTGGAGTTCATCCCACAGTAAATTTCCAAAAACATAAGGGCGCGAGAGAGAACATTTTTGAGCCCTTGTTTTGGAATGTCTTTACTTGCGCCTCATGTTTGGTTGACATTTTGGCTCTAGATAGTGATCTAGATGAAATATGGTTTTCTGTCAGAATTTTGAATCCATGTCCCCATTGTCAAAGTCTGTAGAGTCAAAACTGGGGTTTTTCCAATCGTCATGTATGGATGTGAGAGTTGGACCATAACGAGGGCTGAGTGCCAAAGAATTGATGTTTTTGAATTGTGGTGCCGGAGAAGACTCTCGAGAGTCTCTTGGACAGCAAGGAGATCAAACCAGTCAATCCTGAAGGAAATCAACCCTGAATATTCATTGGAAGGGCTGATGCTGAAGCTCCAATACTTTGGCTACCTGGTACAAAGAGCCGACTCATTGGAAAAGACCCTGATGCTAGGAAAGATTGAGGGCAAGAGGAGGAGGGGAGGACAGAGGATGAGATGGCTGGATGACATCACCAACTTAATGGACATGAGTTTGAGCAAACTCTGGGAGATAAGTGAAGGACAGGAAAGCCTGGTGTGCTGCAGTTTATGGGATTGCTAAGAATCAGACACAACTTAGCGACTGGACAACAACCCATTGTCTCTTTGTTTCTGGTGTCTTTGAATGTGTTATTTGTTTTACCAGGAATGCACTTCCTTCCTCTCTTTTCTTATTTATTTATTCGGCTGTGCTGTCTTCATTGCCGCATGTGGGCTTTCTCTATTTGAGGCAAGTGGAAGCTACTCTCTAGTTGTGGGGCTTCTCTTGTTGCTTCTCTTGTCCTACTTCCCTGGTGGCTCAGACGGTAAAGCGTCTGTCTACAATGTGGGAGACCGGGGTTTGATCCCTGGGTCAGGAAGATCCCCTGGAGAAGGAAATGGCAATCTACTCCAGTACTATTGCCTGGAAAATCCCATGGACAGAGGAGCCTGGTAGGCTACAGTCCATGGGGTTGTAAAGAGTCAGACACGACTGAGTAACTTCACTTTCTTTCTTTCTTGTTGCTGAGCACTAGCTCTCGGGCATGTAGGCTTCAACAGTTGCAGCACTCAGGTTCTAGTGGGTGGGCTCAGTAGTGGTGGTGCACGGCCTTAGTTACTCTGCAGCATTGTGGGATCTTAATTCCCGGACCAGGGATTGAACCCATGTCCCCTGCATTGGCAGGCGGATTCTTATCCACTGGACTACCAGAGCAGTCCTCCTCTCTTTTTCTAATTCCCACCATCTTTTAGCTCCTATGATAAACATTTTTAGAGATCACTATCTTTTGAATGAAAAACAACTTCAATTCGGTGACTCTCTTGACTATTTCTGGCTATTAAAATGTGAGTGGAAATGACACTTCACTTCTGTATGTCAGTTACTTCTGAGGAGGCATAAAAAAGCCCATAGAAGCTTCTCCTGTCTCTCTCTTGTCCCTCCATGGCAAATGAGACAGTGATTTCCTCCTGATGGTGCAGCTGCAAGATGGTGGATATCTGGTCAACCTGGACCCTAGCATGACTGTGTGCAGCTAAGCCCCTGCAGCTCATGTACAATGAGTAACACGAGGGAGAAGTAAACTTCGGTTGAGTTGAACTACTGAACTTTGAACTTGTTTGTTACTGCAGGGAAATTTGACCTTTTCTGACTAACGTCAGCCTCTTCTGACTAATAGGCTTCCTCAGAAGTCCTCCTGAATCACAGCCCACGAACTATACTATTTCCCACCATTGCAAGCTTTCATTTTCCTATGTGACCCATATTGTAATCATTAACTATGTAATTATTTGTGTAATGAATTCAATATCTATCTCCTGGGACTTCCCTTGTAGTCCAGTGGCTAAGACTCTTCATTCCCAAATCAGGGGGCTGGGGTTCAATCCCTGGTCAGGAAATTAGATCCCACATGCTGCAACTACGTCTCAGTACAGAAAAAACGAAAGAAAATAAAGAAAACATCTATCTCCTTTATCTCACCTCCAGAACCCCAAGAGGAGACAAAGATGTTTTTGTTCTTGTTAATACCTAGCACAGAGCTTGACACACAATAAATGCTCAGGATACACTTGTGCTTTTTTTGGTTTTTGTTTTCATAGCAGTGTTTTAATTTTTATTTTAATTAACATTTGTATTGATGTAGAGTTGATTTACAATGTTGTATTAGTTTCAGAAGAACAGCAAAATGATTCAGTTATATGTCTATATATGTATGGGCTCAGATGATCAGTCGTGGGTATATGTATTCTTTTTTAGATTTTTTTCCATCATAGGTTATTAAAAGACATTGCATATAGTTCCCTGTCCTCTTCAGTAGGTCCTTGTTGGTTGTGCTCAGTAGCTCAGTCATGTCTGACTCTTTGTGACCCCATGGACTATAGCCCGCCAAGCTCATCTGTCCATGGGATCTTCCCAACTCAGAGATTTAACCCGGGTCTCCTGTGTCTCCTACATTGGCAAGTGGACTCTTGACCACTAGCACCAGCTGGGAAGCCCCATTTTATTTATAGTAGTATGTATATTTTAATCCCAAACTCTTAATCTGTACCTCCCCACAAGATACATTTGTTGAATGAAAGAAGAGTTTGGCATTCTTTCAGCCAAAAAGGGGAGAAGGCAATGGCACCCCACTCCAGTACTGTTGGCTGGAAAATCCCATGGATGGAGGAGCCTGGTGGGCTGCAGTCCATGGGGTCACTTAAGAGTCAGACACGACTGAGGGACTTCACTTTCACTTTTCACTTTCATGCACTGGAGAAGGAAATGGCAACCCACTCCAGTGTTCTTGCCTGGAGAATCCCAGGGATGGGGGAGCCTGGTGGGCTTCCGTCTATGGGGTCGCACAGAGTCGGACACAACTGAAGCGACTTAGCAGCAGCAGCAGCAGCCAAAAAGGCAGCTGTAAACAGAGAGCTTCCCTGGTGGCTCAGATGATAAAGAATCTGCCTGCAGTGCAGGAGATGCAGGATCGATCCCTGGCTTGGGAAGATCCCCTGGAGAAGGAAATAGCAACCCACTCCAGTATTCTTGCCTGGAAAACTCCATGGGTAGAGGAGCCAATCAGGGTACAGTCCATGGGGTCACAGAGTCGGACATGACTAACACACATATACAAGCAGAGTTCATTTCTAAAACATTCTCTCATGCAAATCTCATGGGTAATAGAAGCATGAAAGACAGAACAAGGTGGCTCCAACAAGCCAAGGAAGTTTGATGAGGAAAATGATCTCTCATGAGAAAGCATCTTTGCACGTATTTGTATTTCTTTCAAGAGTGTGTAATTTAGTCAGCTCAGCCTGGGGGTGGGGGAGGTGATTATTGCAGAAAAGAGCATGGGAACTGGGTGGAGAGACACAGAAACATTCCAGAAACATTCCTGGAATTGCTGAGGAACCCAGGATGAAATTCATGCACTGAAGCCAAAATACAGTCACCAGAAGACAAGCCTACCTCATTGGATTCCACTCAAATGCAATTTTGTTCCTGTGTCTTAATGTTACCATAGCGATTTGTTCCTTCCGCTTTATTGGGGTGTCACTAACTTATAAAAAACTACCCCACTTTTTAAAAAAAATTTATTTCATTTTTTGTCTGCACTGGGTCTTCATTGCTGCGAATCGCCTTTCTCTAGTAGTGTGGGCTTCTCATTATAGTGACTTCTCTTGTTGCAGAGCACAGGCTCTGGGGTGTGTGGGCTTTAGTAGCTATAGCTCGCCGCCCGGGCTCTAGAGAGCAGGCTCAGCAGTTGTGGTGCACCGGCTTTAGAAGCTCCGAGCGATCTTCTCGGACCAAGAATTGAACCCGTGTCCCCAGCATTGACAGGGGATTCTTATCCACTGGACCACCAGGGGAACCCTCTTCTTTCTTTTTCTTAATTGAAATGCAGTTGATTTAAAATATTAGTTTCAGATGTACAACATAGTGATTCAGTATTTTTGTAGAATACTCCATTTAAGTCATTATAGGAGGACTTCCCTGGTGGTCCAGTGGTTAAGAATCCACCTGCCAATGCAGGGGACAGGAGTTCAATCCCTGGTCAAGGAAGATTCCACATGCCTTGGAGCAACTAACCCCACGTGCCAGGATTCCTGAAGCCCATGCGCCCTAGAGCCTGTGCTCCACAACAGGAGAAGCCACTGCAATGAGAAGCCCACACACTTGCTGCAATTATAGAAAAGCCCACGCAGCAGCGAAAACCCAGTGCAACCAAAAATAAACAAGTATACAAAGTCATTGTAGGGAGTTCCCTGATGGTCCAGTGGTTAAGACTCCATGCTTCCACTGCAGCAGGCATGGGTTCAATCATTCGTTGAGGAATTACTACACAAGCCACGTGGTGCGGCCAAAACATTTCTTTTAAAAAGTCATTATAAAATATTGGCTATCTTCCCTGCATTGCACAATGTATCCTTGTAGCTTATTTATTTTATAGAGTAGTTTATATCTCTTAATCCCCTATGCGTATGCTGCCCCTCCCTCCTTCCCCAGCCCACTGGCAAGCTCTAGTTCGTTCTCTACAAGTTTGTTTCTGTTTTGTTATATTCATTTATTTGCATTGCTTTTTTAGATCCCACCTGTAACTTTTTTCTTTGTCTGTCTGATTTATTTCACTAAAGCCTGATACCCTTCAGGTCCATTCATGTAGTTGCAAATAGCAGAATTTCATTCTTTGCCAGGGATGTTCTTGAAAGAGTAATGGAGTTAGGACCACTGTGATTCTTGTCTTCATGGAGCTTCTGCTCTCACAGGAGACGCTAGGATTAATAAGCAATGACACAGTTGATTGTAATGATGGAAGGTGGCTCAGCAGTGAAAGAATCTGCCTGCAATGCAGGAGACACAAGTTCAACTCCTGGGTCGTGAAGATCCCCTGGAGAAGGAAATGGCAACCCACTCCAGTATTCTTGCCTGGGAAATCCCATAGATAGAGGTGCCTGGCAGTCTACAGTCCATGGGGTCGCAAAGAGTCGGACATGACTTAGCGACTGAAACCATCACCACAGTAATTCATTTGTGTTAGGAGGGGCCTGAAAATAAAGAGAGCCTGGCCCAAGCTGGAGGTCAGAGCAGATCTCTAAGAGCATGCGATAGGCAAGCCAAGACCTGATGAAGAGAAAAAATAAACAGGCTGCATTGGTTTCCTAAGGATGCTATTCCCACGGACCGTGTGTCTTGAGACAGAAGTAGATTCTCCCACAGGGCTGAGAGTTGGAGGTGCAAAGTCAAAGTTATCAGCAGGGCTAAACTCTCTCTGAAGGCTTGAGGGGAGAATCATTCCGTATCCTGTCCTAGCTTCTGGTGGTTACTGGCCTTCTTTGGTTTGCATGCAAGCGCATCACCCGCGGAGAAGGCTATGGCACCCCACTCCAGTACTCTTGCCTGGAAAATCCCATGGACGGAGGAGCCTGGTAGGCTGCAGTCCATGGGGTCGCTGAGGGTCGGATATGACTGAGCAACTTCACTTTCACTTTTCACTTTCATGCGTTGGAGAAGGAAATGGCAACCCATTCCAGTGTTCTTGCCTGGAGAATCCCAGGGACGGGGGAGCCTGGTGGGCTGCCGTCTATGGGATCGCACAGAGTCGGACACGACTGAAGCGACTTAGCAGCAGCAGCATCTCCCGAATCTTGGCTTCTGTTCACATGACCTCCTTCCTCTGTGTCTGTCTGCATCTCTGTCTTCTCTTCTTATAAAGACAGCAGTCGTATTGGACTCAGGACCCACTCTAGTTCAGTATTAATCTCATCTTAATTAATTACATCTGCAAAGACTCTATTTCCAAATAAGGTCCCAACCATAAGTACCTGGGGTTTGGATTTCAACACATCTTTTTTTGAGAAACAATAGAGACCTGAAGACAGGCTGGTCTATGACAGTCATTGTTATTTGGAATCTGAGGTAGTGGCCCCCCGGGTGGATCCAGACAAGCCTGGGGTGGCCTAGTGGGGGTGCCTGGCATCTGGTTTGCTTAAAGCAGTGGGACCTTGCAGAGGAGGAGGGAAAAGAGGAGAAGGGGTTCAAAGAGCAGACTCAGCACCTAATTGACTCTGTTAGAACATCTCAACTCTGACTGGCCATATTTCAAGTTCTCCATGACCACATGCAGCTAGTGGCTAGTCTGAAGGTACAGACGGGGGCATTTCCCTGGTGGTCCAGTGGTTAAGAATCCACTTGCCAATGCAGGGGACACAGGTTCAATCCCTGGTCTGGGAAGATCCCACATGTTGCGGGCAACTAAGTCCAACTGCTCCAACTGCTGAGCCTGAGCGCCACAAATACTGAAGCTCATGCACCCTAGAGCCTCTGCTCTACAGCAAGAGAAGCCACTGTCATGAGAAGACCTCTCACTGCAGCTAGAGAGTAGCCCCCTCTTGCTGCAACTAGAGAAAGCCCACACACAGCAACAGAGGCCCAGCACAGCCAAAAAATTAATAAATAAAAATTTTTTAAAAAGAGCAGTCAGAACCTTTGAAGATACAGCTTGGGTGCCAACCTTATAGCAGGTGGTCCACCCTGACACAGGCAGAGGTTGTCTGGGAACATAGAGGGAAGAACCCAGGGTTCCAACTGTACCTGGCACGTCTCATGTCATCACCTGGGCTGTAGTTACATTTTCCGCACGAATACAGTAGCCACTAGCTGCGTGTGGCCATTGAGAACTTGAAATATGGCCAGTCCGAATCGAGATGTTCTGTGGTTGTAAAACACACGTGAAAGGTTATCAGGCTTAGAGAACACTACCAAGAAAAGATAAAACAGCTCCATAATAATTTTTATACTTGTAACATGCTGAAATGATCATATTTTGTGTATATGGGGTTAAGTACAGATAATTATTGGGAATTTCCTGGTGGCCCCTTGGTCAGGACTCCGTGCTCTCACTGCCAAGGGCCTGGGTTCAGTCCCTGGTGGTGGTTTAATTGCTAAGTCATGTCCAACTCTTGCGTCCCCATGGGCTGTAGCCTGCCAGACTCCTCTATCCATGGGATTCTCCAGGGAAGAATACTGGAGTGGGTTGCCGTTTCCTTCTCCAGGGGATCTTCCTGACCCAGGAATTGAACCGGGTCTCCTGTATTGCAGGCAGATTCTTTACTGACTGAGCTACAAGGGAAGCCTGTAATCCCTGATTGGGGAACTAAGATTCTACAAGCCATGTGCTCCTCCCCCCTAAAAAAAATAGTATTAAAATTAATTTCACTTCTTTAATTTTTTTATGAAGTTGGAATTGACATGTAACACTGTATTCATTTTTAAAGTATGCAACAGTACGATTTGCTATATGTATATAATCTGGAGTGTTCACAATAAGTTTAATTAACATCCACTACCATATATTTTGGGCTTCCCTCATAGCTCAGTTGGTAAAGAATCTGCCTGCATTGTAGGAGACCCAGGTTCAATTCCTGGGCTGGGAAGATCCCCTGGAGAAGGAAATGGCAACCCACTTCAGTATTCTTGCCTGGAGAATCCCATTGACAGAGGAGCCTGGCGGGCTACAGTCCATGGAGTCGCAAAGAGTCGGACACAACTTAATGATTAAACTAAACCACCACCACATATTTGGACTTCCCTGGTAGCTCAGCTGGCAAAGAACCCACTTGCAATGCAGGAGACCCAGGTTCAATTCCTGGGTCGGGAAGATCCTCTGGTGAAGGGATAGGCTACCCACACCAGTATTCTTGGGCTTCCCTGGTGGCTCAGACAGTAAAGAATCCGCCTGCAATGTGGGAGACCTGGATTCAATCCCTGGGTTACAAAGACCCCTTGGGGAAAGGAACAACTGCCCACTCTAATAAAGGGCTTCCCTTGTAGCTGCCTGTAATGCAGGAGACCTGGGTTCGATTCCTGGGCCAGGAAGATCCCCTGGAGAAGGAAATGGCAACCCACTCCAGTATTCTTGCCTGGAGAATTCCCTGGATGGAGGAATCTGGCAGGCTACAACCCATGGGGTTGCAAGAGTCAGACATGACTTAGCAACTAAACCACAACATATAGTTCAGTTTTATTTCTTGTGATGAAGATTTTTAAGAACTACTCTCTTAGCAACTTTCAAACACAATACAGTATTAACTATAATCACCGTGCTGTACATGACATTCCTTTGACTTATTTGTCTTACAACTGAAAATTTGTACCTTTGACTCTGTTCACTGATTTCATCCACCACTCATTGCCTCTGGCAACCACTTATCTGTTCTCTGCATCTGAGTTTGTTTGTTTGTTTGTTTACGATTCCACATATAAGTAAGATTCTGCAGCATCTTTCTCTGTCTGTATATTTACACAATATAAATTTATATATATGAATATATTTATATTGTTATTGTTCAGTCGCTCAGTCGTGTCCGACTCTTTGTGATCCCATGGACTGCAGCACGCCAGACTTTCCTGTCTTTCACCATCTCCTGGAGTTTGCTCAAACTCATGTCCATTGAGTCAGTGGTACCATCCAACCATCTCATCCTTTGTTGTCCCCTTCTCCTGCCTTCAATCTTTCCCATCATCGTTTCCAATGAGTCAGCTCTTCACATCAGATGGTCAAAGTTTTGGAGCTTCAACTTCAGCATCAGTCCCTCCAGTGAATATGCAAGGTTAATTTCATTTAGGATTGACTTGTTTAATCTCCTTGCTGTCCAAGGGACTCTCAAAGTCTCCTCCAGCACCACAGTTCAAAAGCAGCAGTTCTTCAGTGCTCAGCTTTCTTTATGGTCCAACTCTCACATCCATACATGACTACTGGAAAAACCATAGCTTTGACTATATGGACCTTTGTTGGTAAAGTAATGTCTCTGCTTTTTAATATGCTTTTTAGGCTTGTCACAGCTTTTCTTCCAAGGAGTAAGCGTCTTTTAATTTCATGGCTGCAGTCACCATCTGCAGCGATTTTGGAGCCCAAGAAAATAAAGTCTGTCACTGTTTCCGTTGTTTCCCCATCAATTACCATGAAGTGATTGGATCGGATGCCATGATCTTCATTTTTTGAATGTTGAGTTTTAAGACAGTTTTTTCAGTCTCCTCTTTCACCTTCTTCTTTAGTTCCTCTTTGCATTCTGCCATAAGGGTGATGTCATCTGCATATCTGAGGTTATTGGTATTTCTCCTGGCAATGTTTCTCCTAACTTGTGATTCATCTAGCTCAGCATTTCGAATGATGTTCTCTGTATATAAGTTAAGTAAGCAGGGTGACAATATACAGGCTTGATTCCTTTCCCAGTTCTGAACCAGTCTGCTGTTCCATGTTCAGTTCTAACTGTTACTTCTTGACCTGCACATAGATTCCTTAGGATGCAGGTAAGATGGTCTGGTAGTCCCATTTCTTTAAGAATTGTCCACAGTTTGTTATGACCCATACAGTCAAATTTATATATTAATATATACATATATATATAACTTTTCCCCCATACTTCTTGGCTTGTGGGATCTTAGTTCTCCAACCAGGGATCAAACCCATGCCCTGGAATGGAAGTGCCAAGCTCTAACCACTGGACTGCCAGGGAATTCCCCTATATCACATTTTCTTTATCCATTCATCCATTGGTGGGAATTTATGTTGCCTGCTTCCACATGCGGGCTACTGTAAGTAATACTGTAATAAACATGAGGGTATGCATATCTTTTTGAGATAGCGACATCATTTTTTTCAGATAAATATCCAGAAGTAGTTGGATCACATGATAGTCCTATTTTTACTTTTTTGAGGAACTGACATAGAGTTTTCCATAATGGCTCCACTAATTTGCATTCCTACCAACAGGGCTGAAGGGTTCCTTTTCTCCACATTCTCACCAACACTTGTTATCTCTTGCCTTCTTGATAATCATCATTCTAACAGGCATGAGGTGCTATCTCATTGTGGTTTTGGTAAGCATTTCTCTGATGATTAGTGTTGCCCAAGCACCTTTTCACACACCAGTTAGCCATCCGTATGTCTTCTTTGGAAGACTATCTATTCAGATCCTCTGCCTGTTACTGGAAAACCTGCCTCTTGGTGAGTGTCGAGCCCAAAGACACAACCAGGGATCTTTCTCAAAGCAGCAAAATTGGGGACCTTTTATGCTAAGATTTTGTACATATGCATGAAGCGGGTTGAGCAAAGGAGAATTCAGCATAGAATTTGGACAAAGGTTAACAGAGTCCAAGCTTTGAAAGTGAAAGTCGCTCAGTCGTGTCTGATTCTTTGAGACCCATGGACTATATAGTCCATGGAATTCTCCAGGCCAGAGTACTGAAGTGGGTAGCCTATCCCTTCTCCAGCAGATCTTCCTGACCTAGCAGTCAAACTGGAGTCTCCTGCATTGCAGGTGGATTCTTTACCAACTGAGCTATCAGGGAAGCCTAGTCCAAGCTCTAGTTAATTGAAATCAGGAGGATTAGAAAAGATCAACATCATTATTCCTTCAGTTCAGTTCAGTTGTTCAGTTGTGTCCTACTCTTTGCAACCCCATGAACCGCAGCATGCCAGGCCTCCCTGTCCATCACCAACTCCTGGAGTTTACCCAAACTCATGTCCATTGAGTCGGTGATGCCATCCAACCAATCTCATCCTCTGTCATCCCCTTCTCCTCCTGCCCTCAATCTTTCCCAACATCAGGGTCTTTTCAAATAAGTCAGCTCTTCACATCAGGTGGCCAAAGTATTGGAGTTTCAGCTGCAACATCAGTCCTTCCAATGAACACCCAGGACTGATGTCCTTTAGGATGGACTGGTTGGATCTTTGTGCAGTCCAAGGGACTCTCAAGAGTCTTCTCCAACACCACAGTTCAAAAGCATCAGTTCTTTGGCACTCAGCTTTCTTTATAGTCCAACTCTCACATCCATACATGACTACTGGAAAAACTATAGCCTTGACTAGACAGATCTTTGTTGACAAAGTAATGTCTCTGCTTTTTAATATGCTGTCTAGGTTGGTCATAACTTTCCTTCCAAGGAGTAAGCATCTTTTAATTTCATGGTACAGCCATGAAAATCACCATCTGCAGTGATTTTGGAGCCCCCAAAAAATAAAGTCAGCCACTGTTGCCACTGTTTCCCCATCTATTTGCCATGAAGTGATGGGACCAGATGCCATGATCTTTGTTTTCTGAATGTTGAGCTTTAAGCCAACTTCTTCACTCTCCTCTTTCACTTTCATCAAGAGGTTCTTTAGTTCTTCTTCACTTTCTGCCATAAGGGTGGTGTCATCTGCATATTTGAGGTTATTAATACATCTCCCGGCAATCTTAATTCCAGCTTGTGCTTCTTCCAGCTCAGCGTTTCTCATGATGTACTCTGCATAGAAGTTAAATAAGCAGGGTGACAATATACAGCCTTGACGTACTCCTTTTCCTATTTGGAACCAGTCTGCTGTTCCATGTCCAGTTCTAACTGTTGCTTCCTGACCTGCATACAGGTTTCTCAAGAGGCAGGTCAGGTGTCTGGTATTCCCATCTCTTTAAGAATTTTCCACAGTTTATTGTGATCCACACAGTCAAAGGCTTTGGCATAGTCATAAAGCAGAAATAGATGTTTTTCTGGAACTCTCTTGCTTTTTCAATGATCCACTGAATGTTGGCAATTTGATCTTAGGGTCTAGTTAATCTGGTGGTTGAGTGCTTGAGGGAGGTTTGAATTTTACAAAATGCTTCAAAAAGTGCTTCAGGCTAATCCTTACCACTGAAACAGAACTGAAGTCTTTACAACTAATTTATTACCTTCACTGTTGTTACTTCTCTTGCCTGATAACAGTTGTATGTTTCTCTATCTTTCCTTCCCTTACAATCATTAATTACTGAGACTTGATCAAGGGCAAGCTTGTAGCCAGGTTTAGATCACAAAATGACTCAGGGAAAAAATAAATGGCTTCTCTTATGTCAAAGGGCTTCCCTGGTGGGTTAGACAGTAAAGAATCTGCCTGTAATGCAGGAGACTTGGGTTCAATTCCGGGTTGGGAAGATCCCCTGGAGAGGGGAATGGCTACCCATTCCAGTGTCCTACCTTGGGAAATCCCATGGACAGGGGAGCCTGGTGAGCTACAGTCTCTGGGGTCGCAAAGAGTAGGACATGGCTGAATGACTTTCAGTTTCATTTTTCTTATGTCAAAAAGGTATATTTGGTTCTTTTCCTACAGGGATCTCTACCCTGTCTGCTTAAAGCCCACTTAAAATTTTTTTTTTTTAATTTAGCAGTAGCGGGTCTTCCTGGAGAAGGAAATGGCAACCCACTTCAGTATTCTTGCCGGGGAAATCCCATGGACAGAGGAGGCTGGTGGGCTACAGTCCATGGGGTCTCAAGAATTGGACGTGACTGAGCACTTGTCAGCAGCAGCGGGTCTTAGTTTCGGGATCTTCATTCCTTCACACAGTATCTTTCGCTGTCGCACTCAGGCTCAGTTGCCCCAGCATGGGGGGTCTTAGTTCCTCATGCACGCATGCTTGCTGTGTCACTTCAGTCCTGCCCGACTCTTTGCAACCCTATGGACTGTAGCCTGCCGGGCTTCTCTGTCCATGGGACTCTCCAGGCAAGAATACTGGAGTAGGTTGCCATTTCTTTCTCCACTTAAATGCTCAACCAGGATCAGACCTGTGTCCCCTGAATGGCTAGGCAGATTCTTAACCACTAGATCACCAGGGAAGTCCCACATGCCCACTTTTTAATCCAATTATCCACATTTCTTTTTACATGGCTACTAGAATATTGAAAAATGTACTTCATGTTTCTGTTGAACAATGCTGCTCTAGATTTTTGTGTGTGTGGTGGAAATTGTTCAGGAAAATAATTTTATATATAGGCATGTTCCTAGGACTTCGCTGGTAGTCCAATGGCTAAGACTCTGAGCTCCCTATGCAGGGGACCCAGGGTCTGATAACCTGGGAACTAGATTCCATATGCCGCAACTAAAGACCTCACGTGCCACAACTATCAATAATAATAAATGAAACAAACCTGCTTGCCATGACTAAAACTCCCACATGATACAACAAAGATTAAAGATCCTGCATGCCACAACTGAGACCCAGTGCAGCCAAATAAATAAAGAAATATTTAAAAAGAGTTTTTTCCAACTGTTGTGTGGTTTTGAAGGGTCAACGATGGCATGCAGGAGGCCAAGAAGGACACAACAGTGGTGGTGGGGGCCGGACCTCAGAGGGCAGTGGTGGGAGTAAGAATGACAACAGCAGTAACAATTCACAGTAAAGTGGTAGTTGCTGTGTTTTAAGTATTTTGCATGTTAATTTCATTCTTCTCCGAAGCCCTAGGAAGTAGGAACAATTACTACCCCATTTGGCAGATGAAGAAACTGAGGTACAGAGAAGCAAGATCATCTGTTTAAGACACCTGGTTGCAGCCTATGCCCCTATGGGGACATGAGGACAATTACGGACAGATTAGTAGGTGGACTGAGAGATCCTGGGAAGGGAGACAATGAAGCCTGGGTATGGGGGAGCCAAGGGCATGGAAGGAAAAGCCAGTGGTGGTGAAAGACAGGATCAATTAAGGGTGCACCAAACCTGGGGAGCCTGGAGGACCTCCAAGGGGCGATACAAGTGGCAACTGGATGCTGGGTGGGGACAGACACCAGGTGGACAGCTGAGGTTGTGGCTATACTTGCATGAAATGGGGGTAACGGGAAGGAATTGAGGGTCACAGTAAATCACTGCCCTCCTCCAGGCAGAAACTGTTGCAGGAAGGGGGACCCCTTCCAGGGCCCAAGAATGGGCTCTTGTCTAACACTTGGAAATGAATTGTCTGAGGAGACACATGTGGTGACAAAGTAGAAGACTTTATTGGCAAGGCGCACCCAGGCAGAGAGCAGCAGGGTAAGGGAACCCAGGAGAAGTGCTCTACCACATGGCTCGAAGTCTCACGTTTTATGGTGATGGGGTTAGTTTCCGAGTTGTCTCTGGCCAGTCATCTTGCTTGGCCTGTATTTGATCTGACTCAGGGTCCTTCCTGGTGGTTTGAATCTCTCAGTCAAGAGGGACTTTAGCGCAAAGGATCATCGGAGGTTGGTAGGACATATGATGGACTGGCATCTCCTCCCTCCTTTTGGCTCCTCCGGAATTCTCCTGGTTAGTTTTGCCGGCAGCGTTGTAGTCTTTATTGGAATTTCCTGTTGTGAGACCATGCATGCAAGTGGTTATCATCCTGCCTGGCCAAGGTGGGCAGTTTCCATCAACAGTGGTGGCCGTGGTGGAAGGGGGTCCAGGGAGGAAATCAAACAGAAGGGGGTCACCTGTGGCCACCCCAGTCAGTCTGCCCCCAAGAGGCTATAAACTCTCCTTGCATTCCACAAGTTGCTTGAGCACCTATGTAAGCCAGGCCCATGTTGAGTGTTGAGGAGTCAGCAGTGACCAAGATGGACAGAGATGTCTTCCCTCGTGGTGTGGTAGGGACAGTGGATATAACTTAATATGAATTATATATAAATAGAAGATCAGTGCTTTGGTCTGAAAGTTTGTGTCCCCCCTCCCAAATTCATATTTTGAAATCCAACTTCCTTATGTGAAGTTATTAGGAGGTGGGGCCTTTGGGAATTGATTGGGGTTAGATGAGGATTTGAGGGTATAGCCCCCATAATTAGATTAATGCCCTTATGAAGAGGAAGAGAAACAAGGTATTTCTTTCTGTGTGCAATGCACCAAGGAAAGGCCATGTGAGGACGTAACCAGGAACAGGGACTTCACCAAGACCCCTGCAGTGCTGGCACCCTGATCTTGGACTTCCACCATCCAGAATTATGTGAAATAAACGGCTGGGAATTCCCTGGTGGTCCAGTGGATATGAATCTGCCTGCCAATGCAGGGGACAGGAGTTCTACCACTGGTCCAGGGAGAGCCCACATGCCATGGAGCAACTAAGCCCGTGGGCCACAACTACTGAGAGCCTGCATGCTGCAACTACTGAAGCCCATTAAGCCCTTGGGCCTAGAGTCTGTGCTCTGCAACAAGAGAAGCTACTGCACTGAGAAGCAGCAATGAAGACCCAGTGCAACCATTAATAAATAAATGTCTAAAATTTTTTTAAAAAGAAAGAAATGTCTGTTACATAATCCGCCCAGGCTGCCCTATTTATTATAGCAGCCCCAGCTTACTCAGACAATCAGTTTATGATAACTGCTCTGGGAAAATATATATATATATATATATATATATATGTAGCAGGGAAGGGAGAAGGGTCCCAAGGGCAGGGATGGGGTGGAATTTTGAAGATGGTCACACTGCAGTTATGAGATATGAATAAAATCCTGAAGGAGGCTGAGAGAGAGCCATGCAGACATCTCAGGGAACAGAGGTGTAGGCAGAGGCAACAGCAGGTGCAAAGGTCCTGAGGTGGGATGGTACCTATTGAATTTGAGAAAGGAGGCAGGTCTTCACATCACACAGCCTTGTCCAGATCCTTCATCCAACTTCCTTCAGCTGGCTGGGGACACAGCCCTTGAGCTGGCCACTAGAGGCCACCCTCTCTGTGGTTTCCAGGGTCACTACACTCATTCTGCCTGGGAGGTCACGACTGGCTTTCGCTGAGCCCTAACTGTGCCTCAAATGCCACGCTAAGCGCTTTAGAGAGATGAACTCAGCTGTCTTCCAAACGTTCCTCTGAGTTAGATGCATTGAAAACATTTATTGCAGTTTTATTGAGTATAAGTGACACATAACAAACCACACACTTTTAACGTGCACAATCCGTTGAGCTGGAAGCAATCACCATAACCAAGATATTAATACTAAACAAATCCTAGTTCTTTTTTTAATCCCTCCCTCCCACGTCTCCGCACCCAACCCCCAGGCAACCACTATAGATGAGGTTGCATTTTCTAGAGTTTAAATAGAACCATAGAGTACATACTTTTTAAATTTTTAGTCTGGCGTCTTTCCCTCAGTAAAATTAGGAAGATTCATTTGTGTTGTATTTTCGAGTGCCTTTTTGCTCCTGGGGAAACTGAAGCACGTAGAGATGTGGCTTGAAGGGGGATTTTGGTGAATTGGTGTCACGCACAGATTGGGGCCCCGGTGGAGGCGGGTCCTGGGTGCGCAGCTCTCGGAGGGGCGCTCTGATCCCTCGGGGGATGCGGGCAGGTGCAAACGGCATAAGGGGCCCCGCCTCGCGGGCAGGGGGTAGTCAGTCCCTCAGCGCCTGGAGGAGACGGGGCCGGGGCCGGGCAGGGGCGGGGTCGAAACCGGGGGGCGGGGCGGGACCAGGGCGGGGCATCCCGGCTCTGGGGCCTCCGATAAGTAGCTGCAGGGGCTCGGTCGCGCCTGGGCGCTGCGATAAGGCGGGCGGCGGTGAGGGTCGCGTGGCGCTGCCGGGAGGCTCCGCGTCAGGAGGCTCCAGCGCCGCCACCCGGGACCGGGGCCGGGGACCCAGGCTGGGGGCCGGGCCGGGGCGGGGCGTCCGACCGTGTCACGCCCGCCTCCCTCCCGGGGCCAGGGCCGCTAAAATGGCGGCGGCGGCGGCGGCGGCGATAGCGTCCCGCACCGGGCCCGGGGGCCTGGTCGCCGCGCCGGGGCCCCACTAGCACTTTCCTGGGCGTCCGCGTCCCGGCCGCGTCCTGGCCTCTGGGGCGCTCGCACGCGGCCCCCGGGGCCCTCGGTCCGCCCTCCCGGCGCGCCCATGAACTCCGTGTCGCCGGCCGCCGCTCAGTACCGGAGCGGGAGTCCGGAGGACGCGCGCCGCCCGGAGGGCCGCAGGCCGCGGGGACCCCGAACCCCGGACCCCCACGGCCTGGGGCCCTCCGGAGCTAGCGGCCCCGCTCTTGCATCGCCCGGGACCGGCCCCGGAGAGCCGGACGAAGTGGACAAGTTTAAGGCGAAGTTCCTGACCGCTTGGAACAACGTCAAGTACGGTGAGGAGGGGGCGGGGCCCGGGGCTTCGATTCTGACGTGAGAGCGAGCTGAAGTTCAGGCGGGCAGGGCTAGGAAGTCGGTGGGAGTCTAGGAGAGCCAGGACCCTGCCGTTGCCAAGTATTCCACCCTTTGTTCCCCTCCTGTGAGTCACCTGTGGGTCGTCTCCCGCCCTGCCCAGCCCAGGGCGGGCCGCTGGCTGGCAGGTCCAAAGGGGAATGTGTTTTCAAGTCTCAGTCGACTCCTCAGTGTGACCTAGGACAAGGGTTTTTTGTTTCCCTGTGCCTCCATTTTCCTCCTCTGTAAAATGGGTACAATAATCAGACCTGCTTTGATTCATCCTGAAATTAGTAGCAGACATGCGTGTGGCTTCCCAGGTGCCGCAGTTGGTAAAGAATCTGCCTGCCAGTGCAGGAGACTCAAGGGACATTGGTTCACTCCCTCGGTGGGGAAGATCCCCTGGAGGAGGAAACAGGCAATCCACTTCCATGTTCTTGCCTGGAGAATCCCATGGACAGAGGAGCCTGGCAGGTTACAGTCCATAACTGTGGTGGTATAGTGTTGTCCATACACTGTATATACAGCTGGGGTGGTATAGTGTTGTACATGACTGAGCATGCACAGGCAGCACATGTGGCTGTTACCAGGGGCCCCGCCTCCATCTGAGAGGAATGTAGCATGGATGCCCCAAGAGCCTACCCTGACATAAGAACTAGGAGAGTCCCCGTGTCACACGTGGGGGCACGTAAGCGCTGTTGCTGTCCTGTTAGGGTGTGTGTCTGCCAAGCAAGTGCTTCATCTTGCTGGGGGCTGCCCTGTGTCTCCCCAGGTTGGGCAGTCAAAAGCCGGACCAGCTTTAGCAAGATCTCCAGTGTCCATCTCTGTGGCCGCCGCTACCGCTTCGAGGGCGAGGGTGAGCTGGTGGCCCCTGACTAGGGTTGGAGGAGGCCCCAAAGGGGTGTTTCTGGTGGCTAACAAGCCTGCTCTTGCAGGTGACATCCAGCGTTTCCAGCGGGACTTTGTATCTCGCCTATGGCTCACATACCGCCGGGACTTCCCACCCCTTGCGGGAGGCAGCCTGACCTCAGACTGTGGCTGGGGGTGCATGTTACGAAGTGGGCAGATGATGCTGGCTCAGGGCCTTCTGCTTCATTTCCTGCCCAGAGGTGAGCGGTGGTGGAGGGGGACGGGCACAGTAGGAGTAGAGCGCCAACCCCAGGTCAGCAGTGTTAACAATGGTTTGTAAACCAAGAATTTCAAGGCCTGTTAGAATTGTGTGTAAAGTTAAATTTGGGGGTGGAGTGAGAGTTGTTTATAAAATAAGTTTAAGGGGGCTTCTCTGGTGGCTTAGATGACGGTAAAGAATCCACCTGCAAAGTGGGAGATGTGGGTTTGGTCCCGGATTGGGAAGATCCCCTGGAGAAGGGACTGGCTATGCACTCTGGTATTCTTGCCTGGAGAATTCTGTGGACAGAGGAGCCCAGCAGGCCCCAGTCCATGGGGTCGTGAACAGCTGGAGATGACTGAGCGACTTTCACTCACTCCTGGTGGCCCAGGGGTTAAGACTCTGTGCTTCCATTGCAGGGAGCTAGGTTCAATCCCTGGTCAGGGAACTAAGCTCCCGCATGGCATCAGTGCAGCCAAAATGTAAAAAATAATAGTTAAGTTTAAGGAATGTGAAGAGTGTAGTTAAACACGAGGTTTCTAATGGAGCATCAGTGTTGTGTGTGAATCATGGGAACTGCCCCACCCCCCATGCCATCGCCATTTGACTATTTGCTGCATCCCTACCAGACTGGACGTGGTGCCAGGGCGCAGGCCTGGGCCCCTCCGAGCCGCCGGGGTTGGGCTCTCCCAGCCGACGCCGGGGGCCTGCGCGGTGGCTGCCTCCGCGCTGGGCCCAGGCCCCTGAGCTGGAGCAGGAGCGCCGGCACCGGCAGATCGTGTCCTGGTTCGCTGACCACCCCCGGGCCCCCTTCGGCCTACACCGGCTGGTGGAGCTGGGGCAGGGCTCAGGCAAGAAGGCAGGCGACTGGTATGGGCCGTCTCTGGTGGCACACATACTCAGGTGAGGGCCGCGGCAGGGGGCACGGGAGCCCCTGGGTGCCCCCCGGGGAACTCAGGCCTTTCCTCCCATCCCCAGGAAAGCGGTGGAGAGCTGCTCAGAGGTCACCCGCCTGGTGGTGTACGTCTCTCAGGACTGCACAGGTAAGGGACTGGGGGCTGAGGTCACGGGGTTCTCACCCTGAGCCAGTCACTGCCTCACCCGCCTATTAGGACCCACTTTCTTCAGAGGCTGAAACAAGTTCTGCAGCAGAGGGGCCCTTGGAAAGGACTGGAGGCCCACACCGGGCAGCGGGGGCGCTGCTCAGCATCCCTTCATTCTCTCTGGAATCAGGAGAGGAGGCTTTAGGGGCTTCTCTGAGTAATAGAATAAAGGACAGAAGGAATTCCTCTCTCAGGTCCAACTCACTCTTTTTTTAAAAAGAATGACTATTTATTTTTGGCTGCAGTGGTTCATTGTTGCTGTGGGTGGGCTTTTCTCTAGCTGTGGTGAGCAGGGGCTACTCTCTCTTACTCTCTAGTGGTGCATGGGGTTCCCATTGCTGTGGCTTCTCTTGTTGCAGAGCACAGGCTGCAGGCACTCAAGATTACGTAGTTGTGGCGCATGGGCTTAGTTCCCTCGGTATGTGGAATCTGCCCAGGCCAGGGACCAAACCTATGTCTGCATCGGCAGGCAGATTCTTACACAGGACTGCCAGGGAAGTCCCCAACTCACTTTTACTTTGTAAACAGTGCTAACGCATAAAAAAGTCAGGTCTCCTCTGCCTTACAAGGTTTTCATGAGGATTAAGTGAGTCAGTGATAAACATAACTCTTAGGGGCTTCCCTGGTGGCTCAGTGTGCTAAAGAACCCGCCTGCCAATGCAGGAGAGATGGGTTTGATCCCTGATCCAGGAAGATCCCACATGCCACAGAGCAACTAAGCTCATGCGCCACAACTACTGAGCCTGTGCTCCAGAACCAGAACTATCGAGCCTAGGGGTCACAGCTACTGAAGCCCTCACTCTGGAGCCCGTGCTCCACAACAAGAGAAGCCGCTGGCGATGAGAAACCTGTGCACACAACTAGGGAGTAGCCCCTCCTCTTTGCAGGCAGAGAAAAGCCAGAGCAGCAATGAAGACCCAGCACAACCAAAAATAAATAAAATTTTTAAATTAAAAAAAAAAGGAACTTTTAGAACAGAGCTTCTCATATAGTAAGTATTCACTGAATATTAGCTCTCATTGAGTGAAAGTTGCTCAGTTGTGTCTGACTCTTTGACTGATTCTCTATGCCAGAATACTGGAGTTGGTACCCTTTCCCTTCTCCAGGGGATCTTCCCAACCCAGGGATCGAATCCAGGTCTCCTGCTTTGCAGGCGGATTCTTTACCAGCTGAGCCACAAGGGAGGCCTGAGAATACTGGAGTGGATAGCCTATCCCATCTCCAGCGGATCTTCCCAACTCAGGAATCGAACTGGGTTCTCCTGCATTGCAGGCGGATTCTTTACCAACTGAGCTATCAGGGAAACCCCCCTCATTGTTATGCCCTCCCAATCAGTTTATAAAGGGAGCTTTTGTGGATTGATATCAAGGAATCTACAGATCCTATACATTTTAATGAAAAAATACAGATGTTTGGGGCAAGGTGTAATTTTTCACAGAGAGCCTGTTTCTTAGCCTGTTAGGGCTGGTATAACGAAAATACCATAGGCCAGGGAATTCCCTGGTGGTCCGGTGGTTAGGTGCTTTCACTGCTGGGACCTGGTTTTGATCCCTGGTTAGGGAACTGTGATGCCACAAGCTACACAGCATAGCCAACAAAACAAAAAAAGCACCCACAGGCTGGGTGGCTTGTAAACAAGGTCTTTATCTTTTATAATTCTGGAGGCTGGGAAGTCCAGGATCAAGGCACTGGCTGTTTGGGGGTCTGTTGGGGGCCTACTTCCTGGTTTGTTTCTCTGTATCTTCAGGCAGCAAAATGGGCAAGCATGCTCTCTGGGGTCCCTTTTACCGGGGCAGTGATGTCACTCATGACCTCATCACCTCCCACTTCCTCATTCCATCACTTCCGGGGGTGGGGGTGGGGGTTAGAATTTCAACATATGAAATGGGGGATGGGGGTGGGGGAGGGTGCTTCCCAGGTGGTGCTAGTGGTAAAGAACCTGCCTGCCAATGCAGGAGATGTTTAGGAGACGCGGGTTCCATCCCTGGGTGAGGAAGATCCCCTGGAGGAGGGCATGGCAACCTACTCCAGTATTCTTGCCTGGAGAACCCCGTGGACAGAGAAGCCTAGCAGGCTACTGTCCATGGGTTCGGACATAGTTGGACATGACTGAGACATTCAGACCATTGCAGCTCTTGTCTCCAGGAAAGATTAAATGTACTTTTCTGGGAGTCAGGAGGGGGTTACATAGCCACGAGGGAGATGACAGGAAAGCAGAGACCAGCGGATGAAACTTGAGGGACACACAGGGACATCCAGCTGACTGACGAACTGCTTGGTGCTCCCATTTCCATCTCGGCAAACCCAGGTGCCGAGGAGGGGAAGACTGGTCAGGCCCGGGCTTGGGCAGGCACTCTGGGCTGTGGGGAAAGCTCTTCACCTCCCTCTTGGCTTTACACTCCTTGTCATAATCTCAGGACCTCAGTTGCCCTCTGAGGCAACTGAAATGGAGGTGTCCATACCTGCCTGGCGTGCCTGGGATTGTCTGAGGGAGTTTGGGGTGGAGGGTGGGGAATGCTGGAAAGCTTTTCTGCCAGCAACAGGAGTGTCATCCAGGGAGGTTGCTCAGGTGAGGTTGGGCCCCAAGGATGGAGGTTCATACAATGAGACTTGGAAGGCGGGCGAGAACGTGACCTGCTGCCCTGTCCTTGCAGTATACAAAGCGGACGTGGCACGCCTGGTGGCCCGGCCAGACCCCACGGCTGAATGGAAGTCCGTGGTCATCCTGGTACCAGTGCGGCTTGGTGGAGAAACTCTCAACCCCGTGTATGTGCCCTGCGTGAAGGTAGGTTCTGCCAGGCTCCCCCGTGCCTCCCCGTACAGCCCCCCTCACTGGAGCCCTGCAGACATTTTCAGCTTGGGTTAGGGGTTTATGCTTCCTTTGTCTCTTCGTTGGATTATCCAGTAGTTATGAAGCAGCTGTTTTGTGCCAAAAGCCCTTTCAGCTACTGAGGACTCAAAGGTGAACAGGCAGCAGTTCATGCCCTCTGGGAACTGACATTCTAGTGGGGGAGTGACAGGCAGTAGGTGTGGGACCCAGTTGACAGCTGTGGCATTGCAACTCGCACGCTAAAGGAACCAAAACTAACATGGTGAAGGGCAGGTGGGGGTGGCTGCCCAGCCTCGGAAAGCCCCTCTCTGGCCAGAAGCAGATGAGAAGCCAGGGGAGTAGGTGTCCAGGCAGAAGGAACAGCTAGGCTGCAAAGACCGCAGTGTGTTTACACTCAGAACAAAGGCCAGCGATCTCCCCACAGCCCACAAGGCCCTCTACCATCTGCCCACACTCTCCACCTCACTTCACTCTGCCCCAGCCACACAGGCCTCTTTTCTGTTCTCAGAAAACACCTGCCTCAGGGCCTTTGCACTTTCCATTCCTATCACTTGGCGTGCTCTTTCCCAAAACGATTTCTGAATTCCCTTAACTGTTTGCTGAAACATCATCTCTCAGTGAGGTCTTTCCTGACTCCCCCTGCTTAACACTGCAAAGCCTTCTTCCCTCTTTTTATTCTCCAGAGAGCTGCCACCTTCTGACACATGACAGATCTTACTCCTCTTGTTCTTCCTTCTCCCACACTAGAACATAAGCTCCATGGGGACAGGGTTTTGTCTATCTTGGTCACTGCCACCCCCCAGGGCCCCGGCTTGGGTTTGCACACATTGGGCCTTTGTCTTTTTTTTAATGATTTTATTTATCTGTTTTTGGCTGTGCTGGGTCTTTGTTGCTGAACAGGTTTTTCTCTAGTTGTGGCGAGCCAGGGCTACTCTTTGTTGGGGTGTGCAGGTTTGTTATTGCAATGGCTTCTTGTTGGGGAGCACAGGCTCTAGGGCACGGGCTTCAGCAGTTGCAGCTCCCAGGCTCTAGAACACAGGCTCAGTAGTTGTGGCGTATGGGCTTAGTTGCTCTGTGGCATGGGGGGTGGTCTTCCCCGAGGAGGGATCCAGCCCATGTCTCCTGCATTGGTGAGCGGGCTCTTTACCACTGAGCCACCAGTAAAGAAGCTCTGGGGTTTTGCGAGGCATCTGGGTGCCTGACAGCACCTGCTCTGGGCCCTCACTCCACCCCCTTTCCTTCCCGCAGGAGCTCCTTCGTTCAGAGCTGTGCCTGGGCATTATGGGCGGCAAGCCCCGCCACTCGCTGTACTTCATCGGCTACCAGGGTAGGCCCACACCACGCTGCTCCGTGGCATCCCCCCACCCCCCTTTCCGCCGCCACCCCCTCACATGTCCTCCCCACAGATGACTTCCTGCTCTACCTGGACCCGCACTACTGCCAGCCCACCGTGGATGTCAGCCAGGCCGACTTCCCCCTGGAGGTGAGCGAGCTGGGATCCCCAGGGTGGGGTTGGAGGCGTGTGGAGGGAACCCGCTAAGCCTCCCTCGTCTATCCACCCCAGTCCTTCCACTGCACCTCACCCCGCAAGATGGCCTTTGCCAAGATGGACCCGAGCTGTACCGTGGGTTTCTATGCTGGAGACAGAAAGGAGTTTGAGACGCTCTGCTCAGAGCTGACCAGGGTGAGCCGGGTGTGCTGGGGGCTGGGGGGGCAAGGGCAGGTCTACAGCAGAAGAGGAACAGAGGCCATGAGGCCAGCAGACCTGGCCATGTTGTCAGGATTATTATCCTGCAGGAGCCCTACAGTGTTTTTCAGCTTGGGTTAGGTCTGATTAGCAAAAAGCGTCATGAAATGAAAAATTTAAGGGAACAGCTGGTCCCCAGAGGCTGAAGTGGCAGGACCTGCCTTGTCCTTTGGTTCTGTTGTTCTATCGGGGATTTACCCTTACGGTAGCAAGAAATGACCACCAGCTTCTCTGGGTGTGTGCATGTCCTCAGTCATGTCTGACTCTTTGCAACCCCATGGACTGTAGCCTGCCAGGCTCCTCTGTGTATGGGATTTCCCAGGCAAGAATACTGGAGAGGATTGCAATTTCCTTCTCCAGGGAACTTCCCAACCCAGGGAACCTGGGATTCTTTATTGCTGAGCCACCAGGGGAGCTGCCCCCCACTATCTAGTTCAGTGGAAAGAGCCCCATGTTCTTAGCAGAGAGAGAAAATCCCAGGGCTGTGGTTCATTGGTTGCACAAGGTCACATGCTCATTACTGAGCCAATCACTATAGCCAGAGCACAGACGGTGCTGATTGGCTGCTCTGCTTCACTGCGCTGGAGGGGTGGAAGTTGAGTTCAGGAAGCACCTGGTTAAGTATGGCTGTTAATTGTATCTACTTGGATAATTACCATGGCTTCGGGACTGAGCTGCTCGCTCTCCTCCCAACAGGTCCTCAGCTCCTCCTCAGCCACAGAACGATACCCCATGTTCACCCTGGTCGAGGGCCACGCTCAGGACCACAGCCTGGATGACCTCTGCTCCCCGCCCTCCCAGCAAACACTGCGGCTCCCTCGCAGTGGCCGGCTCCTCAAGGCTAAACGCCCAAGCTCTGAGGACTTTGTGTTTTTATAAAGGGAGGGAATAAGGGAGAAGACACAACCCTATTTATTTTTTAATTTATGTCATGTTAGGTGTGGGAGCTTGAACTCCCCCCTGACAAGTGCAGCTGAGAGAGACCAGTCCAGGAAGCCTCCGGGCTGGGGCCGTTCAGCCAGGAACAGAGCCCGCACACCTGCCTCCCACCAGCTGGGCCCTCTTCATGGGGCAGGGAGGGAGGCCCCCGGGCACCCACTCAGGGCCTGACTCCGTACTGTAGTTTGCACTGGACCGTCCATGCCCCTCACCGGTCACAAAGCCCCTATCCTGCCAAGAGCTGGTGGGAGGGAGGAGGGGCCGTGGCTGCTGGGGGCTAATAAAGCCGTTTGACTTGACTCTGGCTATTGCTGGGCCCAGCATTTGAGGGTGGCTTGCGGGGAGGTTTCCTGAGTCATCTGGGGAAGCTTGTTGAGTAGGCCTCAGCTTCCACATCTCTAAGATGGGAAGACTCCCTAGCCTACAGGTAGATTCGAGGGTCCATACAGTTGATAAGAAGGGAAGGGGCCCCTGCAGGCTCCCTTGAGCTCAGTGGCTGCTCTTGGGCCCCTGCTGCTTCCTCCGTTGTCGGCCCAGCTGCCGGAAGTGCAGCCGTTTGGGGTTGAGGCCAAAGGCCTGCAGTCTCTGGCGGCTGAACTCACGTCCCCCAAGTGTCACTGTGGGGCCCAGGAGACGGGCCTTCTTGCCCCTCTTCCGCCTCTGGGGGGCCAGCTTCTCCGTGGGTGTCACAGGATCTGCCTCTTCCTCTGCTGGGGTGCTCTCAGGCTGGGACCGCTTGCCACAGGCCCCATCAGGTGCTACCAGCTGTCCTGATGAGCCAGCTCTGTCTCTCTGTGGCTTCCCTGTGGCTTCCGTGGGCATCTCTGCCCTGGAGGAGGAAAAGTCATGAATCAGCCCAGGCCGGTCACAATTTTTATAGGCCGGTTTTTATAGATGAGAAAAGGGGCAGCTCAGAGAAGTGGCCAGAACAATTTGGGGGCCTGCCTGCACTCAAACATGGGTCTGATACCACACTGGGATTTTTCTACTCTGAAGCTGGAGTGGGTGGATAGATGCTCTTGATCACTTAGCCTGTGCCTACACTAAGCTCTTCACACAAACTAACTCATTTTAGCTTTATGTCAGCTCTGTGAGCACTCCTGATTTATAAATCAGGAAATAACAGGCATAGTAACAGTAACAAGAGCTAATAGCTATCCAGCATTTATTGTTTTAAGCACTTTACATGAATCGATTTATGTAATTTTCAAAAAAAGAAAAACCCAGCAAGAAGTGAGCCATCTGTATCTCCATTTTGCAAATGAGGAAACAGGCCCAGAGAGGGAAAATGACTTGCCCAACATCATACAGCTATGGCCCAGCCAAGACCTGATGCCCAGGTATTGGAAAGGAAACCCTACCCCCAGGGTCATGTGACAAACAGCTGACAAAGCATGACTCAAACCCTGGGCCTGACAGGGCTCCGAAGCCCACCTCTCCACCAGCCATACTCACTCCTCTGGGCAGAGTGACTTGAAGATCTGCTGCTTTTTCCATACGTTCCGGGCCTTCTGGCTGTACACCCTCTTGTCCTGCAGTTCTTCCTGCTCCGACCTGCCGGCCCCCAGCGGACACGTCTGTTGCTGGGTGGCCTCGATGGGGCCCATGCTTGCCTGCCAGCCTGCTTGCCCCTCCTCCCGGGGCACCCAGCCCAGCCCCACCCCATCACCTGTACATGCAGGTCTTCTTCAGGGAGCACCACCGATTCAGCTCCTTGTCATCGGCAGCGAGGATCTGCAAGGGAAGGGAGGGTGGGGTCCTGCTAGTGAGCCCCAGGGGGCCCTGACTCTCAGCCTTAGTCAGCTCATGGGTCAAGGCAAGGTAATGCTAGTTCCACCGGGCAGCAGTGTCCCGATGGTGAGGAAGAACTGATTTCTGCAGAGGCCAGTGGAGGTTTTTTTGTTGGGGGCATCAGATGGGGAAACTGAGGCCCAGAGAAGGGGATCCTTACCCCAAGTCACATGGCCAGGAAATGGCTAATGTCAGATTACAATCTGGGCCCTGACCGGTATATGGTGGTCCCAGCAGACTCAAACCAGGGGAGGGGTCTCCGTGCCAATGACCAGCTTTGCTAATACAGATGAGACCCAGGTTCCCAACCTTAAGACCTTAAGTCTCCTCACTTATGAGTTGGGCAACCCTCTCAGAACCTACTGGAAGGTTATCAGGATGAGGAAGTGAATACAGATGGTATAAGCTCAATCATCATTGGCTATTTTTACTGCCAAGCATCCACAGCCATCATGGCTAGGGCACAGTGACATTCAAAGCACATTTGTTTCACATCCACAGTCATAAGGTGGGGCTGTTATAAGGCCCATTTTACAGATGGGGAAACCAAGTTACAGAGCCTTAAGTCATACGTCCAAGGTTATACAGCTGGTGAGTAGCCCAGTCAAGATTTCAACTGGTGCCAAGTCTTAATGGCCACGCTGCTGCCAATATACAGAATTAAAACTGATATTTACTGGGGCTTCCTGTGGACAGCACTGTTTGAGCCCCTGCCTCACAGAAACCTTTGTGGCAGGCGATATTACTAGTATTATCATTAGCACTGTTGGTCCTGGTGTTTTGGAGATAAAGAAATAAATAGGCTGTGTCACAGCATGCCCAGTTCTGGGCATCCCCGCTTGCTTCTGGGGTACCCCGGGGTCCCACCTCCTCAGTGCTTAGTCCAAAGTCGCAGGGCACCACCGTGCGGTACTTGAAGCGACACGGCAGGTCATCAATGATGTCCTCGTAGTCCAGCCTGTAATACTCATCCAGGTACTCCTCGAATGTCTTGTCCCCTAAGTGGGGACAGAGCCAGGCTGTCGGGGTGTGCTGGGCCCAGCGAGCCCCTGCCCACCCACCGGCACCCGCCTGGGCCTCACCGGGGTCAAACACAGGCTTCTCCTGTCCCACAGCCGTGGCGAAGGGCGACTTCCGCTTCTTCTTGCCCAACGAAGGGGCCTCTCGCTGCTTCTTCCGGGGCTGGCTGGGGTCATAGTCGGCGTCCATCTGCCAGGACACATAGGTCAGGCCTGCCAGGGGACCCTCTGAGGCGCCCCCCCGCAGGTTCCCATGCCCAGGGCACCTACATTGAAGTCGGGGTCCTCGCAGTGTGGCTCCTGTTGGCTCCAAGCTCCACCTTGCTCCGGCCCAGCCCACGTGTCCCAGTTCCAGTCGTCTGGTTCAGGCCAGACAGGCAGGGGGTGAACAGGGGATCAGTAGGCCAAGCACCCCCACCCCCAGCCCGGTACCCCAAGTGACCTCACCTTCCAGCCCTTCTTCTTCCTCAAACTGCGGCTTCTCCTCCTCCATGGCGCCATAGTACTCGTCCCCGAAGCACTTCTACAGGGTCAGGGCCGGGAGGGTCAGCAGAGCCCATTCCCCACCAGACACTGGTGCTCCTGCACCTTCTGTGGCTCCCCAGCACCGCCCCCCAGGACCCAGCTCCTGATGTGGGGAGAACCCTATGTGTCTAGGTCCCTGTACCCCCACTTCATGGCTCATCTTGCCCCATCGACCTCCCGCTCTCTGCCCCCCTGTTCCACTGGCTAGGAAAGGCAAATATTGCTAACTGTGCCACTTACAAACACCTACTACATGCCCAACACTGGGCTGTGTCTCACTGCATTCTCACAAGCACCCCAGAAGACAGAAACTACTAACAAACACAGAACCTGAAGCTCAGGATTAAGAAGCTCCTAGAAAGTGAAGGTTTAACTTCAACTACACAGCACCTACCCACTCCACTTTTCACCTGACCCATCTACTCATCCTTACTCTCCCTTCCATGAACCCCCAGGCTGAGTCTGGGTCCACTTTTTGGTGCCCGGGGTCCCCACTGCGGCTCCCATCCAGGCCTCACTGCCTATTTCCATGGACTGAACCTGTGTTCCCCCTCCCAATACAACAATCAACACTAATGGCTCAATAAATGTGTTTAAAGAAAATATAGCAGCCCATGGTTCCTTGAGCATTTACCAAGCTAATTAGCATTTAGTATTTCTCACAGCCCTGAGGTAAATGCTGCAGTTTGGACCCACTTTACAGACAAGAGACACAGGATTAGAGAGGTCAGGTCACTTCTCTGAGCCAGAAAAGGACTGCTTGCTCCAGAGCCACACTCGGAGCACTCAGCTGCACAGCCAGGCTGGGGCTCTGGGGATGCACCTGCATGAGCTGGTCGTGCCGGGCAGGGTCGAAGTCATCCTCCAGGTCCTGCTCTTCAAAGCCCAGCGTCTCGTTGCCCGTGACCTGCCGCAGCCTCTCCAGCTTGGCCAGGATCTCCTTCCTCTTCAGGTTCTTCAGCTGCTTGAGTTCCTCCTGCTTCCTCGCTTTCTCCTGCAGGCGGCAGGTCAGAGGATGTCAGCAACCCCCCCAATCCCTGCAGGCTGCACGTCCCCCCAAAGGCCACCCTGAGAGCCACTCACCCTCTTCTTCCGCTCCCGTGTCTCCTCCCTCTTCTCCTTCCTGCGCTCGTCCTTTCGGCGCACGGAGGAGGCGATGCTCCGAGGGTAGGTCTTGACCTGTGGGCACCAGAGACGATTCTGGGTTCCTTCCCTGGCCTGGGACCCTCTAGCCAGGTCCTCCCCAGCCCCCAGCCCCCAGCCCCCGGCCCGGCTACCCACCGAGGCAGAGTCTGGCTCCTCAAAGCGGAAGTTGTATTTGAGCTCAAAGTCCTCCTGCTTCTTCAGAAACAGTTCGCCCTCGTCTGAGGAATCGTCCACAGCCAGCTGGACCGGGGGACCATGGACCCTGAGGGATGAGATGGGGTGGGGCTGAGGGGTCAGCAGAGCTCCTGCACGCCTATGTACCAGAGTGTTCACACATTTAATCCTCACAAGAACGCTCTGCTAGGGAGCCACTGTTACCCCATTTTACTGATGGGGAAACCGAGGCATGGAAGTCCAAGAGCAGGGCCCCCTGGCTTCAGAGCCCACACTCTGGGTCTCCCTCAAGAGAGGCCAATTCTGGGGACTTCCCTGGTGGTCCAGTGGTTAAGGCCTGCGCTTCCAGTGCAGGGGGGCACAGGTTCAACCCCTGGTCAGGAAACTAAGATCCTGCATACCGTGTGGTGCAGCCCCCAAAAAAGGGCTAACTCAGCTGTTGGTGTTCAGTCGCTAAGCTGTGTCTGATTCTTTGCGACCTCATGGTCACAAAGCCAGGCTCCTCTGTCCTCCACTGTCTCCTGGAGTTTGCTCAAATTTATGTCCATTGAGTTAGTGATGTCATTCAACCATCTCTTCCTCTGTCATCCCCTTCTCCTCCTGCCTTCAATCTTTCCAACCATCAGGGTCTTTTCCAATGAGTTGGCTCTTCACATCAGGTGGGCAAAGTATTGGAGTTTCACCTTCAGCATCAGTCCTTCCAGTGAATATTCAGGGTTGATTTCCTTTAGGATTGACTGCTTTGATCTCCTTGCTGTCCAAGAGACTCTCAAGAGTCTTCTCCAGCACCCTAGGCGATCTTCCCGACCCAAGGAAGTGTGTCCTGCACTGGCAGGCGGATTCTATACCACTGAGCCACCAGGGAAGTCCCTAATTCTGTTACTGCTGCCGCTGCTGCTAAGTCGCTTCAGTCGTGTCCGACTCTGTGCAACCCCACAGACGGCAGCCCACAAGGCTCCGTCCCTGGGATTCTCCAGGCAAGAACACTGGAGTGGGTGCCGTTTCCTCCTCCAGATTCTGTCACCGTCTGTGTGATAAAGTGAACACCCAGCGCCTTTTCCTTTCTGGCCAGTGCTGCCTCCAGGCCCCTGGGGGACAGGGGCCCTCACCTTTCCTCCTCTTCGTCTTCCTCCTCCTCGTCTTCCTCCTCCCCTTCTTCCTCATAGCGTTTATTGAGGATGTAATCTCGCAGGAAGCGCTCCCCCTCGTCCAGCTCTGGGTTGTTCCAGAATTCCCTGAGGTGAGTCTAGGGGTGAAGGGTGTGTGATAAGACCCAGGTCAGGGACTCAGGGTCAGCGAAGCAGGAGGGTGGGGCGTGGATTGTGGGCAGCCAGTGGATGTAAGTGACTGCAGCTTCACGGCCAGTCTATGAAGTAAGTGCCATAATCCCCATGTTATAGAAGCTGAGGCCCAGAGATGCGGGGCCCCCATCCTCAAAGGATGTGCTCCTGGGGACTCCTCTGGGGGTCCAGTGGTCAAGACTCCACGATTCCACTGTAGGGGGCACGGGTTCGATCCCTGGTTGGGGAACTTAAGATCCCAAAGGCCACATGGTGCAAGGGAAAAAAAAGGAACAGACGAAGTGCTCCTGGCTGGCCACTCAAGGGTGAGTTTCCAGGAAAAGGCTGGATGGAGGCAGACCGGGAAGCTTAGGGGGTCAGTAGCCACGGATGCGAACTCACTCACCAGTTCTTTCAGGGTGTCAGGGTTCTGAATCTCCTTCTGCCCCTTCAGCCACTCAATGTAGTCAGCATCCTCCTGGGCCTGAGGGATGGCCAGCGATGAGGATCTGCCGGACACTCCTGGTGCCCCCTCTCCGCCACCACCCTCCGTCCCACTGGGACCCGGCACCTACCTTCTCCTCTTTGCTTTTAGCACGTTTCTGCAGCAACCCGGAGCCACCTTCCTCAGTGCTGTCTTCATCCTCACTGTCCTCCACAAACGCCCGGAAGCTGCCCAAGCAAGAAAACAAGCCTCAGGATGGGTGCACTGGCCCTGCCCACTGATCCAAAGATGAGCCCTATCTACTAATAAGCCCTGAGCTCCTCCTGACCAGCCCAGAGCAGTGCTGTGACATACAGCCCATGATCAACCCCATTTCACAGATACAGAAACTGAGGCCCAGAGAACAGAAAATGACAGGCCCAAGGGCACACAAGTGCCCATTAAGTGGGCACATTAAGTGACAGAGCTGTATTTGAACCTGGGCCCGCCAACCTCAGAGCCTCAACTCTTTTCCACTTGGCAGCTCAGCCGGCTCCAGGGCTCACCTTTCCTTCAGCTGTTTCTGTTCTTCCACGTAACTCTTCGACGAGCTCTGCTGCAGAGAGAGTGACAGGGGCCTCAGACCCTGCCATGGGCCCCTTAGCCCCCGAACCCTCCCACCCAGCCTCCATCCCACACACCTGGAGTCTCTGATTGGAGGTTTCCCCATCTGAATTCTCCTCATCGACATATTTGCTGGGCAAAGAAGGATGAAGGTTTCAGAACAGACTTCCCTGGGCCTGTCTGTCACTGTGGGGTAGGGGGCTCTTAAGAGCAACAGCTGGGGCCTCCCTGGTGGCTCAGTGGTAAAGAATCTGCCTTCCAATGCAGGAGGAGACACAGGTTCGATCCCTGATCCAGGAAGATCCCACATGCCTTGGAGCAACTGAGCCCTTACGCCACAATTATTGAGCACATGCTCTAGAGCCTGGGAACCACTACTGAGCCCACATGTTGAAACTATTGAAGCCCAGATGCCCTAGAGCCCGTGCTCCACAACAAGAGAAGCCTCAGCAATAAGCCCACACACCACAACTAGAGCGTGGCCCCTGCTTGCCGCAACTAAAGCAAAGCCCCCGCAGCAATGAAGACCCAGCACAGCCAAAAACTAATAAATAAATAAAAATGATTAAAAGAGACAAAAATTCAAAAACAGAGCACCAGCTGGGGGGTGGGGACAGTGGGATGCAGGCAGGTCATCAAGCCTCCTGCTCTCTGAGGTTCCCCCAACTCTGGTGGGTCATTGGCTTCTTCCCACCCCCACCCCTAAGTCCCCCATGTGTCCACCTGCCCTGGGAAGGTGGAAGCAGAGGAGTTAGGCTGTCTCCTCACCCTCCTTTCTCCAGGATAACCTTCCTCTCGTAGTCCTTCAGGTACATGGGTTGCACCTTCTTTCGCTTCTCAGCTGCTGGCTCCTCTTCACTGTCTGAGGACGATGCTACAGGGCCACCACAAGACATCTGTCATCACCCACACCCACAACCCCCTTCCTCCCCCAAATAACTGCTGGACCAGAATCAGATGGAGGTTTCAAATCCCCGCGCCACCAGTTCCCAGCTATCAAATAGGCATCACACTTGCTACTACCTGGTAATAGCTGGTGGTGATCACTCAGTGAGTAATTCACACTCAGAACAGTGCCAGACACACAGCCATTATTAGTGACAACAGTTGATAACCCTGGACACTCTTGGCTGATTAGTAATCAGTTTTTTTTTCTTTTGGCTGTGCTGCGTGGCATATGGGATCTTAGTTGCCCCACCAGGGATGGAAGTGCAGAGTCTTAACCTCTGGACGACCAAGGAAGTCCCTCTGCTAATCAGTTCTGACTTGTAGATGAAAAAAAAGTGAAAGTGTTAGTTGCTCAGTTGTGTCCAACTCTCTGCACCCTATGGACTGTAGCTTGCCAGACTCCTCTGTCCATGGGATTTCCCAGGCAATAATACTGGAGTGGGTATCCATTCCCTTCTCCAGGGGATCTTCCTGACCCAAGGATTGAACCCAGGTCTTCTGCACTGCAGGCAGACTCTTGACTTTCTGAGCCACCATGGAAAGATTAAATAGCCACAACAGCTTCTAAAGCCATGAGGACCCAGGGTCCCATGAGAAGCAGCCCCAGACCTGTTCGCTGATAGAAGGTGGCATCTTTCTGATAAATGCGGGGGTCCTTCTTCTTCAACAAGGAGAGAGTCCTATAAAAGTCACGCTCTTGCTGGGGGTCAAATTCCTAGAGCAGAAAAAGGGGGTGGGGACAGATTTCAGAAGGGGGCTCTGATGGGGGCAGTAAGCAACAGGGGCAGGAGGGCTGAGAGGGTGTGGGAATTAGGGTGTAGGGAGGGGTACAGGTTAGAAGATGGCAGAATCCAGCTGGGTAGAGGCAGGTGGGGGGAGGGCTGGAGGGCTGGATCTGAGTGGAAGGGAGGGTCAAATGGGTGGGAGAGGGGACCCCGTGGGGGTGGACCACACATGAGTAGAGAATAGGAAGCAAAAAAAGGTAGCAGGCAAGGGGGTGGTGGTGCTTCCTGGAATCAATAAGGGATGGATGATACAGGGGCAGGTGGGCAGAGAAGGCATATGAAAAACAGAGAGGAAGGGCTGGATGGCTCAGTGAGTCTGGGAAGATCAGGGCTGGTGTGGGGAAAAGCTGGGTGCTCCACGGGGCAGAGGGATGCCCCATTTTGGGAACAGAGGCAGACAGGGAGAAATGGTTAGACTGTCAGGGATGAAGGCGCGATGGGGTTGGAGGTTAGCTGCCCCCTGTAAGTCCGGGCCAGGATGAGACAGGGCTCTTGGACATCTCCCGCAACTCCAAGACGGAGGCGAAGAAGCTCACCACGTGCTCGTCGCTGGAATCAGACTCGGAGCTGGAGTCGCTGCTGCTGTGCCGGTCCCCGTAGCGATCTTTCACTGTGGGACAAAGATGCGAGACCCCCACCCAGGTGAGCCTGGAGGACCAGATCAAACCCCACCTGCGGACCGCCCGACACGCGCCGGCCCCCCACACGCATGCGCCCCGCACTCACGCCGCTGCAGCTCCTCTCGCTCACGGTAGCGGCCGTACCTCGCCGCGAACGCCGCGTTCACTCGCAGGGGCGACGACCCGCGCGGCTCCGGCATGGCTGCTCTCCAACCTACTGCGCACGCGTCAGGAAAGCACGGCCTCCCTGGAGGTGGGGCTACGCACAGTTTACTTTAAATAGGGGCGGAGCCTCCTGGGCCGCACGTAACCTTGCCCCCAACCCTTCCGGGATCCCTGGCCCTGAGACCGCTGTCCCCGCCCACAAGTCACGCCTCTGCGGGGAAGGCTGCAGCCACCGCCCATCCCACTCCCCCACCCTCTGGGCTCCAGGCACCCAGCTGACATCTGGGGGCCCTTTCTCCACTCGCGGTTTCCTGCCTCCCTTCCGTTCCGACAGCGTAAACCGCTGCCCCACCCAGCTCACTTACCCCTGGCGCCCTGGGAATTACCACTCTCTCCCCTCCTCCAAAGCATCCACGATCCTCGACCCCCAGGGCCCATCCCCACAAACATCCTGGATACGCGACTCTCCATCGCCCCCTCAAAAATGACAAGCCACCAGCGCTGTGGTCATGCACAAGTCTTAATTTAATGGGTAAAAACATTAAATTACACACACAACAATATTTTCCATAAAGCTTAATAAATAGACTTTTTTTTTTTTTTTTAACGCTGTACAAGGGACTGGAAATGAAGCTTTCAACAAAATATGAATGAACTCATACTACCCTTTTATCGATTTGGAACACTCCCCCCTCCCCCATGCCGGAAAGCAGTGTGCACACTTGAGGTCTTCTCTCCGTAAGCCGGCCAAGGTCGACAGGTTCCAAGAGTCTTGGAAGAGATGACCTCACTCTCGAGGGCTGGGGTTTTAAACGCTCTGCCCTTGGGACTCAGTCTGTAGGCGTGGAGGAAACTGAACCGTTTAGGTGGCTGTTTGCCTGTAGGAGCCCTTCTCTGCCCAACACACCGAAAGGGGTGAGAAAAAAAAAAAAAACGAGAAATGCACGTCAAACACACACACCCCAGAAATCAACACCAACAAGCCACAAACCGGTGCCC
This sequence comes from Bos grunniens, assembly GCF_055505025.1. Taxonomy (NCBI): domain Eukaryota; kingdom Metazoa; phylum Chordata; class Mammalia; order Artiodactyla; family Bovidae; genus Bos; species Bos grunniens. Next base: position 15,176,828 of record NC_141171.1, read on the forward strand.
CTCGGCAGCGGGCAGGAGGAGCAAAGGGAGAAAGTGTTTCTTCCCTCTTCTGACACAGAACTCAGCTGGGTCCTGCTGCTGGAGTGGGTGGCCCCAGGTCACAGGGGTGTCACCGTGTGCCGCTGCAGTATGTCCATGAGCTCTTGGGCCCCTCTCCCCCGTGCCAGCTCTAGGGGTGTGAGCCCCGTGGCGTCCCTGTGATGGAGATCAGACTCGGTAGCCAGGAAGCTGACCACAGAAGTGTGGCCCTCTCTCACTGCCAGGTGGATGGGGAGCGCCCCGGTGCCATCGGGTGCGTTGACATCGGCGCCGTGCTCCACCAGCACTTTTAGAGTGTCGAGGAATCCAGTGCGGGCTGCATCGTGGGCCGGAGTGGTGCCCGAGGCATCCTGGACGTTGGGGCTGGCGCCTTGCTTCAGGAGTTCCAGGGCAATGGTGGGACTGCCAAACATCATGACCTGGTGGGGGGATGGGGGTAGAGAAGGGTCAGGGAGTCTCCAAAGGAGGAGGTCTGGGGAAAAGGGTGACTGGAGACAGGGGTCATTCGGGAGTTGAGAATGCCAGATACAAGGTTCTCAAGAGAAGGAAAAACTCCGGGGAACATAAACTTCCAGGCAGCTGTTGAGACCCCAGAGAACAAGATCTCCTGGGAATAAGGACCTTCAAAAAAACGGGTCACCTCCCGCTAGGGTATAGCCCCCGTGGAAATTTTCAAGGAACCTAAGACCCTCCCTCAAGGAACCAGAGACACTTCTCCCCACAGATGGGAAATCATCAGGAAATATGAACCCCACCAGGAAACAGACCTCAGAGAACAGTCTCCTCCAGGAAATGGAGATGGCCAGGGAATTTAAAACTCCTCCAAGGAATTTCCCCCTCCCATATAGTAGGGATGCTTTCTGATGAAATGGGGTTCCCCTTTTGTAAATGTCCCCAAGGGAACAGGGACTCCCATGTAATCTGTGACTATTCCCTTACTGGTATCCCCCTCACCAAATATGCCAGTATGAAAACCCCGCGGGAATAGAGATTCTCCCCCACAGGAAACTGGATACCTTTCAGAGAACCCCCAGAAAATGGGTACACCTTGGAAATAGGAATCCTTCCTTCCTACGGTCGGATCGTCCATAGATGCTCCAAGACATTGGAGCCGCCTTCATGAAACTCGGATCCAAAGGTGAACCCTCACCCACGGAATAAGAACTTCTCCAGGGAAACCGAATCCTTCGCAATCAGAGAACAAGGAATCCTCCAAAGATGGAAAGCTCTCCCCTCCCCCAATCTAACCCCATCCACCACCCACCTAAGAAAGGGGACATCAGGGAGCCAAGTCAGCCCAGAGATGCAGGAACAGACCTCAGTCGGCTACCAACGGGAACAAGGTGAGAAGAGAGAAGGGGTCTGCGAGTCGGCCCGGGCTCACCTGCAGCGCTGTCTTGCCAAAGCGGTTCAGAACGTCTGGGTGCACCAGCTCGCGGTGCAGAAGGCGGCGCACCTCCTGCACGTCTCCTCGGGCCGCCGCCCCGCTCAGCCGGTCGCCGGCGTGGACCTCTTCCAGCAGCATGTCGATACTGGCGGCCTGCGAAGCCCCCCGCCCCACCCCGCGGCGGTCAGTGCGGGGGAGCCCACAGGCGCTGGCCCGAACAGCCCTCCCGCAGCGTCCCCGGCCTGCAACGAGGCTCCGGGTCGGACTCTCCAGTCCGGGTCTCGGGCGCGACCCCCGCCCTCCCGGCCGGCTCCTCCCCCTGTCAGACGGTGGGTAGAGAGGGGCTGAGAGCCCGGGCCCAACCCTCCGCTAGCCCGCAGGGCCCTGCCCGGCGCCCGCCCCTTGGGGGCTGGGTCTCCCCCCAACTCACCCTCCCTCCTCCTCGACGGGCGGGGTCTGTTCTGAGCCGGCTTCTCCGCCGCTGCGGAGCAGGCCTCTAGGGGGCGGAGCCAGAGCTCTCGCGGCCCCGCCCCCAAACGCCGCCGATTTGTTTTCTTATGAACTTGCTACGTTGTAGCCCAGCCGCGTTGCCCAGCTCCCGACCCTGTAGTGCTCCGCCCTCCTGGCCAGCGCAGCCAATGGCCACGCGTTGCCAAGGAGGCTTTGCGCGCCGGAGTGGGCGGGCCCGCTTCTGATTGGACAAACTACGGCGACCGGTGAACCGCGAACAATGGCGGGGTTTTCGGTTTTTCAAAAGCGACGGGCGGGCGGGAAAGAGGGCCGGTTTAACTGACCCAGGGGAGAAAGGTCAGGCGCAGGGTAGCGCGGGCTGCTCCGGGACCTCGGCACTTCCGAGGGGAAGGGAGGTAGGGCTGGGGCCGCCCAGTTTGGAGTTATGCGGTGCGATAATATTTGTTAGTTCTTACTGTGCAGAGTGCTTTATTTCATTCATTCACTGTGTGCCAGAGCGGTTCCTGGCGCTGGGGGGGACTGCATTCGAGCTACTAATTTTAGTGTTAAGCACCGTGAGGAAAATAAAGCAAGGAAATGGGGTGAGTGAGAAAGGAATCACGTTTGGCTCAGATTGCGCCAGCCCTGGCACAGCAAATGCAAGGGCGTGGAAGAAAGTTCATTCTCCATCTGCCACGTGGGTGAGCCTGGGAGGCGAGAGTGGTGTCGGAGGCTCTTAACAGAGGCCTTCAACAGCGGGGCCTTCACACGTTTACTGACCCACTACCGTGTACTAGGCACCCCAGCGGAAAGCAAGCCGGGTGCCTCCTGGCTGCTGGATGCTTACCTTTTAGAGCTGGAGACGACAATAAGTATTTTCCGTGTGCTATACACTGTGGAGCTGACAAAACGAGATAAATAATAGTGTCTTGGGAAAAGAAGGCTTTGAAATAGAGAGGTCGGGCATGGCCACCCTAAGAAGGTGACATTTGATTTGAGACCTGAAGGTGAGGGAAGGAGCCATGTGTCTCTCTGGGAAAACATACCAGATGGAGGGGCTACAGATTCGAAGGCCCTGAGCTGTAAGCATGTCTAGTAAGTCCAGGAAGAGACGTATAGAGAGGGAGAGAAGGGTGAGGAGGTGAGGGCTGAACAGGCTTGTGGGCTGTGGTGAGAACTTTTACTTTTTAAAAAGAATGGGGAATTTCCCTGGAGGTCCAGTGGCTAAGACTCCGCGCATCCGCTGCAGGGAGTCCAGGTTCAATCCCTGGTGGGAGAACTATGGTCCCGCATGCTGCCCAGAACGACAAAAATCAATGGGTGAAACCCTGGGAAGCTTCTGTATTGAGGGGCCACGATCTGGTTTAGGAGTTAATAGGCGCCCTCTGGTGGCTATGATGCGAACTGGCTGTCATGGGACAGGGAAGCCCAGAGCAGCCTGGGAGACCAAGGTGGGAGCAATTGCGAGGGCCTAGCTGAGAGATGACCAGGGCTGAGAAATGGATATATGTCGCCCACTCTTATCCCAGCACTCCAGGACACCCCTGGCATCCCCAGCGCCCAGCCAAGAAGTACATAACAGCAGCTAGATTCATCTTTTTAATGCCATCCTAAAACTCAGAAATGGGCCAGTGGGGCCTCTGGGTTCAGCAGCTGTGGAGGAGGGACTCCCCACACCTCCTAAGGCAGGTCACTGCAAGAAGGCACTCGTGAGGGGGACTTCAAGCCCCTCTTCTATTTCTTCATATAAAATTGGGGGAGGGGGAGGGGTGAGAGTCTGAGAGCTGGGGACTATCACTCCCAGCCTACCGGTAAAGGAAAAGGGTAGGAGCAAGTCGGGTGCTGGGAGTAACGAACTAATAATTCAAGGGCTGCCCTCTCACACACACACACACCCCATCTTCCCTCCTTCTCTAGTGGAGTCTGCAGTTGGGGCCTGGGGAGAAGACAGCCCAGGTTCAGGCTCCCACTTCTCCCTTCTAGCTGGTACGAAGTTGATAATCTGCAGGGAAACAATGAGCAGGAACCATCTCAGAATTGGGGGAAGGAGACAGGACAGCACCCCCACCCACAACCCATCCCCTTCCGCAGTGCTCATGATCAACCCCACAAGTATGTAACAGGGCTAAGGATGGGCTCAAACATGGCGACTGTAAACATAGCAATATGCCTGTCTCCAGGCAATAGATGGGGCTGCTGTGTGTTCAGTTGCTTATCCAAACCCCACCACCACTACCCTGGAACTGGCAACTGTCCCCATTTTAAAGACAGGCAAACCGAGGCTCGGGAGGGCACACTGACAAAGATAGGATAGACCTGGGGGCCACGCCTGTCGGTTTTGGAGCCCTCTGAGACAAGATGTTTCAAAGCCCCAAGGCCATCCCCATTCATGTCCTTGTCCCTGTCATCTCAGGGAGCCGGGCCGCCTTACCGCCACTCTGGGTGATATAGCGGACCCAGGGCAGGGCCTGGTAACCACTCTTCTCAATGATCTTCATGTATCGGACCTGGAAAGGGATGAAAGGAGGTGGCCCAGGATAGGGGGAGAGAGCAGGCTGGGGCCAGCGGAACATAACACAACTTCCGGGAATAAGAAAGCACAGCCTGGGAGGAATGAAGTAACGAGGCTCAGGGCAAAGATGTGACCAGGACAGGGTATGTGTGTGGGGGAGATCAGGTGGTCCAGGACAGAGGGAAAGATGGCACATTCTAAGAGAAGTGACACAATACAGTTTAGGCACAGGGCAAAGTTAGGGGGGAGGGGAAGGGGACCCAGGCTGAGAGCAGAAGAGGCAGCACCGTGGGACTTCCCTGATGGCTCAGTGGTTAAGGGTCTGCCTGCCAACGCAGGAGACACGGGCTCAGTCCCTGGTCTGGGAAGATCCCACATGCCCTGCAGCAACTAAACCCGTGCACCACAGCTACTGAGCCTGTGCTCTAGAGCCCAGGAGCCACAATTAGTGAGGCCACATGCTGCAGCTACTGGGCCTGTGCGCCCTGGAGCCCGTGCTCCACAAGAGAAGCCACCAGTGAGAAGCCCACACACCACAAGCAGAGAAAAGTCTGTGCAGCAGTGAAGACCCAGCCCAGCCAAAAATAAATAAATGAAATCATTTTTGAAAAAAAGCATCTGCCTGCCAATGCAGGGGACATGGGTTTGTGGGATGTGGGACATACGGGATCTTCCTCGGTCCAGGAAGATCCCACATGCCAAGGAACAACTAAGCCTGTGCTCTGCAACTACTGAAACCCTCGGGCTCTAGAACCCATGCTCTGCAACAAGAGAAGCCACCGCAATTTAAAAAATAGCCCCTACTCACTGCAACTAGAGAAAGCTCACTCACAACAACGAAGACCCAGCACACCCAAAAGTTGAAATTAAAATGTTTGTTTAAAGAAAAAGCAACACTGTTCCAGGAAAAAAAAAAAAGAATGATTGTAAAAGAGGAGATGAGCCAAGCCAGGGAACGGAGGCGGTCCAAGCCAAGAAATGAGAGAAAGGGGGACCCACCAAGGTCAAGGAGAGGAACCACCCTGCCCCCTTCCCTCACCTGGATCCCAGAGACAGTGAAATAGGGGATCTCAAACTTCACCCCAATAGGGGGCCGGCCCTCTACTTCCTCCTTCTCCACGCTGGGGAGGCCAAAGTGGGCGCGCATCAGGTACTCCTTGCCCCCCTGAGGGAACATGGGGGTATCAGACACATTGAGGGCCCCTATACCCCAGACCACTCCTCATGGCAGCCCCCTGGGGGCAGGCTTTGCTCTCAGCCCATCTGACAGACCAGAAAGTAAAGTTTCCTGGCCAAAACTCACAGACGAAGCTTCTGACAGCAAAGCCTAGTTGGGGGCCTTCTGGTGATCATCTCCCATTTTCCAGGGGCCGATGAACATCCCCCAACCAAGATCCCAAAGAGAGACCAAATCCTCCAGCAGCCCAAGGACGTGGGTAGCATGATCCTGTCTATTTCACAGATGGACACGCTCAGGCTTCATGAAGGGAAGTAGGGTCCTCAAGGCTGGGAAGCTCAGAGAAACAAGGGTGAGGAATCTGAACCCAGGGCTGGTTTCCTCAAGACCTAGGACAAGGAGAGCTTAACCATGCTGAGAGCTTAACCATCATCCAGTTTTATCAGCTACAAAGGACAGCCACGTGCATGCATATGTGGCTCTGATTTATCCTCTACTTCGCCCTCACTCATCAAGGGCTGGTCCTCCAGTTCCCCGGCCCATCCCCGAGGCTCACCGGGAAAGACTTGATGCTCCAGATAACCGTGTTCTTCTCTGGCACATACTTGGCACTGCCCACACTGGTCTTGAAGCGAGGGGAGTCGGCATCGCTGGGTACGGGCACCGATATCTCTACGCCGTTAGCTACAGACTGCTTTTTAAACTGCCCCTTGGCCTGTCGGTGGAGAGAATGTGGGGTGTGAAGAGTGCATTCATGCAAATGGAGACCAAGCCCTTTCCACGCACCATTTCATCAAGAGCCCAGAAGTGGGGACCACGATCCTGTCCATTTTCCAGATGAGGGAACAGTGGCACAGAGAACTTAAGGCATTTCTCTGGAGACACACAGCCAACAAGGGGCAGAGTCACACCCACAAGAGACTCCAGTGGTTCTGCTTTTGGCACCTTCCGTTTGGAAAGTATCATATACCTTTTCCTGCTTCAAAATGTAATCCCTCATTTGAACAGCTCCTAGTGCTGGCTCACCTCAGCCCATTTCACAGACAAGATAATAAAGGCTCCTGGTCAAGACTCACACACTCACACCTGCAAAGCCAGGATGGGACCCTCAGTCTATCAGAATTTTCTTTCTTTTTTTTTTGGCAGCACTGCAACATGCAGAATCTCAGTTCCTCAGTCTGGGATCGAACCCATGTCCCCAGTAGTGGAAACTCAAGAGTCCTATCCAATAGACCACCAGGGAATTTCCGAGTTTTCATTTGAAAGCTGGCATCTACGGAGCCCCTACCATGTGCAGAGCCCTGTGCCAAGTACTTAACCCTCTCACTAATTTTCTAAAGTAGGAGCCATTCCAAAGGTCCATTTTACAGATGAAGAAACTGAGGCCCAGAGAGAAAGAGCACTTTGCCTGAGTTGTGTAGCTGGTAGCCGGCACAGCACAGAGATTTGACTTGAGCCTCACATGCTCTCCTTACAGATAATAAGTTATTACATTAGAGCTAGATCCAGATCCATTTTGACATGCGCAAGCTTTTAACACAAGGACTCTAAGTGTCCCTGTGCAGTAGCTAGCACCATGATAGCTGCTCTTAATCATCTGGTGCCGGGGGGCGGGGATATGTGAGGCAGGACTGGTGCACAGGACCTGGAGGCAAACAGGGCAGGGGATGTTCTTTTTTAAAGGCACCAACTTTTTAGTATTTATTTTTATTTGGCTGTGCTGGGGCTTAGTTGCAGCATGTGGGATCTAGCTCTCTGACCAGGGATCAAGTCCCGGGCCTTCTACACTGGAATTTCAGAGTCTTAATCACTGGGCCACCACAGAAGTCCCAGGAAGGCACCAGCTTTAGTGGCCCCTTCTCTTCTTCCTGCCTATAGAGACAGGGACTTTGGGGGGCACCAACACCATGCCCCCTCCCCCCCGCAGTGACTGTCTACATCATGTACCAGTTCCTCTGAGACTCTAAGACTGGGGAACAAAGTTAAATCTGAGAACACAGACTCTTGAGGCAGGCAGACCCAAGTTCAACGTGACCCCTCCCTTCCTAGATGAATGACATCTGAGTTCTTCTGGGCCTCTTTCCCCATCTGTAAAGGGCGCTAAGGACTTCCCTGGTGGTCCAGTGGTTAAAACTCTGCACTCCCAATGCACAGGGCACAAGTTAAATCCCTGGTCAGGGAACTAAAATCCCGCATGCAGTATGGCATGCCCTCCCCCGCCCCCGCAACTTTCTTAATTAAAAAAGAGACTGGGGAAAAAATTTTTTTTAAGGGCCAGGAGGGACTAATTTTATGTTCTGGAGAAGCTCTTGTTTGGGGGACTGGGGACATGCACAGGGCTATCCATGGCAATGTGAACCAGAGAAGCCAAGAACTGAAAACAACCCAAGCAAGATACAGGAGAGAAAATTCTCCTGGTGGAATATTCTACAGTCACTGAAATGGATGCCCTACGCTTCAGGTCCTGGGATTCCTCTTAAGAGTTGACATTACATGAAGAAAGCAAATTATACAAAAAAGTCATACAGCAAGAGTTCATGGATATAAAGGTCAGAGACTGGCAGAATGAAGTATTTGCGGTTTACAGATGAGGGTGGCAAAATTACAAACAAAAGCAAAGAAATGACTTACATGAAATTCAAAATTGTGATCACCTGTGGGCAAGGGTGGGGGGAGCCATGATTGGCCAAGGGGCAGGTGGGGGTTCAGAGGTGCTGGTTGAGTCAGGGACATTCAATTAAGCTGTGTGGTATGATATGATATGATATGATGATACGGTATGACAATGATAACATTGAGCTTTAACATACTCTATGGTTTATATACATATATGAATATAAATGCAAATTCATAAATTTCAATGTAAATGTAAATTTATAAAGTAGTATGAATGTATATTTTTAAAGTAAATTAATTAAGTAAAAAGGTCATGTGTCACACGGTGGTGGTTCAGTATTAAGGGAAAAAACAGAGCAAAGAAGGGAGGTGGAGAAATCAGGGAAGGCTCCTCTGAGGAGGTGACACTGAAGCAAAGAACTGAAGGAGGTGAGGGAAAGAGCCAGGGGGATATCTGGGTGGCTGGGGGCAGAGTGATCCAGGGAGAGGGGATACTCAGGGACCATGCCTGGCATGTTTGAGACTCAGCCAGGAGACCTGTGTGGCTGGAAGGAAGTGATGACTGGGGAGGGAGGTGGGAGATATGGTTAGACTGCTGAGGGCGTAGGAGGGGCAATCTGAGCACTGTAATTATTACCCTGGGGGCCCACCTTGACCATGATCTCCACGCGGCTGTGTGAGAATTTCTCAATGACAGATTCAATCCAGATGAGTGGCTTGACCTGCAGACAGAGGAAGAGGGAGTTCTCCAAGGCTCTGGGGTCAACCCTCACCTCCAGCCAAGGGCTCGACCCTGCCTTACCTGGGTGCTAAGGCGGTAGGACATGAGCTCAAAGTCACCGTCGGGCGGGATGAAGGAGATGGTGCGGTCATTGTCAAAGCGAGAAAGCCGCACGCACTGGTGGAATTTCACATCCTCCAGTTCCACAGACTTGTTCTTGCTCCCTGAAACTCAGAGCCGAGTTAACGGGGTGACACTGGAGCCCAGGGCAGGGTCCTTATCCTTACCTCCCCTTCTACTGCTATGATCACCCCCATATTACAGATGAAGAAACTGAGGCCCAGAGAGGATGAGTAACTCGCCCGGGGTCACCCAGCTGGCCAGGAACAGAGCTGGGATCCCCAGGGAATCAGGCCCTTGCTGTCAGGTTGTTATCCTGTGAGTGTTAGCCGCTCAGTTGTGTCTGAATCTTTGTGATCCCATGGACTGTAGCCCACCAGGCTCCTCTCTCCATGGTATTCTCCAGGTAAGAATACTGGAGTGGGTAGCCATTCCCTTCTCCAGGGGATCTTCCTGACCCAGGGATCGAACCCAGGTCTCCTGCATTGCAGGCAGAGTCTTTATTGTCTGAGTCACCAGGGAAGAAATGTAATGCTATTCTGTCTCCTACTCCCACTAGAACGTCAGTTCCGTGAGGGCAGGGATTATTTTTTCTTTTCTGCCATGTGCTTGAGCCTGGCACTCAATGATGAAGCAGAGTTGTTTGCATTAAGGCACGAGCAGCTGCAGTACTGGTCAAGACCAGTAGAGGGCAAGCGAGTACTATTTCAGAATTGACAGCAGGTCTCTGGGTACCACCCACCCCAGATGAGGTGAGGTCTCAGGCTCCCCATCGCACCCCCTTCCAGAAACTTACGGCCAGTGAGCTCGAAGAGTACACGGTCGTTGAGGCCCAGCCGCAGCTCTGGCATTCCGGACAGAAACACCTTGAGCTTGATACTGCCCACGATCTCGCTCAGCAGGACACTGCCGTTGGCATTGACCTGAGGATGCAAACATTGGTGAAGTGGGAGGCGGTTAACAAGCATAGGGCTCCCTCTCCTGGCCCTTGGCTGTAGCGAGGGTGGGGCAGAGGTGTGGAGGCTCACCAGCAGGTTAACTGACTCTATGACATCGATGAAGACCTCATTCTTCTTGTACTTGATGCCCTCCGAGCGCCAGGACACAGCATTGGTGACAGTGGGTGGCACTCGTGACTTGCCCGTCTCCAGCTTGTTGCCCTGCTGCGTGATGTACCTGGCGGGGGGGGGCAGGGAGATGAGCAGATAGGCCCAAGGATACTTCCCTGACCCTCCCCAGGTTTCTTCCACCCATGGCCCACCCTGTGGCTGACCCACGGCCCACTCACTCCTGCAGGATTTTGCTGTCTGTGGTCTGTGGGAAGCCAAAGTCCATGAGCTCATCCAGCAATTCGTAGACGATGACAAAGTTGTCTCGGATACTCTCCTCCTCTAGCTCCTTAAAGTATTCGGAGAATACCTGGGGGTGTGAGGAGACCAACACCCACAGAGATGTGTCTGGTGTAGCTCTTGGGCTGGGTTCCCACTCATCCAGCCAGCCACCCAATAAGCAACTATTGAGTACCTACTGTATACCAGTGTCAGGACATTAACGGTGAACAAAGCCAAGAAGGTCTTTGCCCTCCTGGAACAGTCTTGAGGGGGAATGGACAGGTAGTGGGACTAATATTATCCAACATGTAGAGTGCAATAATGAGGAAAACAAGTGAAGTAGGAACCCAGAGGCAGGGAGGTCCAAGAAGACTTCCTAGAAGAGGGATTGGAAGGACTCAGAATGTTTTTTTGGTGTGTGAATCATGGGATTGCCGTGTATCTGGTGATGTTAATGGGCCCACCTCAGAATAAGGTTTGTAATGCATGAAATAAAAGATACATACACACACACACACACACAACACAAAAGACACAATATGGGAATTCTCTGGCACTCCAGTGGGTAGGACTCCACGCTTCCACTGCTGAGGGCCCAGGTTCAATCCCTGGTTGGGGAACTAAGATCCTACAAGCCAAGCCATGCAGCATGGTCAAAACAAAAACAAACCAAAATAACCCCATAAGATGGCAAAGGAAAACTGTTACACTACACAGAAACACATCTAAGTTCATGGATTCCTTGAATTCCATCCAGGGGCCCTTGGGACTTGGGGGACCCCCAGACGGGAGCCCTTGGGAATTAGTAAGTATCTCCTTAGCAGAGAATCTGTCATCCATCCAACACTGGAAACCCATCCCTCATCCTGCTCCAGCTTCTGTGGCCCTTTCCTGTTCCCACCTCAGGGCCTTTGCACACGCTATGCTCACTGCTCAGGATATTCTCCTCACACAGGCCCCTTGTGACAGGCCTTACTCCTTGGTGAAGCCACCACTATCCCTTGACCCCTGTGAGTATCAGGGTGAGACTAGCACCTACCCAGTCACTGGTTAAAACAATGTCTCCTTGAATATCCTTCATGCCCTTTAACTCCTGAGCACAGGCCAGGACCGTGCTTGCCTTATACACAGCTGTGTGTCCCTCCTCTGCCTGGCAGAGAGGAGACAAATCAATACAGATCTCTTATTTGTTGAAAAGTATCCCAAAAATCCCTCTGGGAATTCCCCAGCAGTCCAGTGGTTAGGACTCAACCCTTTCACTGCCAAGAGCATGAATTCAATCCCTGGTCGGGGAACTAAGATCCTGTAAGCCAGGAGGTGACCAAAAAAAAAAAGTACTTTCTCAGCCACTTCTTCAGGATCAGCCTGCCCTCACACCTTGGGGGTGTACTGTCCTTTGTTTACCAAATAAAATTCTGAGCAGTTAAAAAAAAAAGTACTTTCTCAACCATTGAGAATGACATATAGCAAGTGCTCAAAAGATTACTATGGGATCATATGATATGACATTAGTGGTAATGCTAACAATAATATCAAATCTTTATTAAGCACTTACTGTATACTAAGCACTGTTTTCGGTGCTCTAGAGGTATGAATTGGATTGAACTATTTTCTACAACAATTCTGAGGCAGGACTAAACCTGGCTTATATAGTATTTCTTTTCTTTTTTTTTTTCGGTTGTACCTTGCAGAAGGTGGGATCCTAGTTTCCTGATCAGGAAATTCAAGCCCCTTGCAGTAGAAGCGTGGGGTCTTAACCACTGGACCGTCTGGATTAAACCCAGGTTAGAGGCACAGAGAGAAGTAACTTGTCCAAGGTCACACAGCCAGTAAGCACTGGAGCTGGGTCTGGAACCCAGTATCCTCGGGTTCAGATTTGAGCAGTACACCCTCTCGGAGACTTCCTTGCTTCTTGCCCCATAGGGAGAGTTGATCCCACAACAGCTGATGAGAACAGAGTGATGGGGCTTTGATGGTGGCACCCCCGGGGATTCAGGGAAGGCTTCCTAGGTGGGATGGATCCCGAAAGAGGCGGGCAAGACAGGTGGACAGACAGACGAGCCGGCCAATAGAAGGCCAGAACCTACCTCCACTATCTTGTAGAGGAAGGAATACACGAGGGAGGCGTTGGCATTCTTCAGTGTGGTGGCCACCACTGCAGGCAGCGAGGTTAAGGAAAGGCGGCATTTTGGAGAGTTCCAATGGAGCTTAGACCCGGAAACGCCACCCTGTCTGCTCCCACTCTCCAACCTGAGCCACGCCATGTCGTGCACCTCTCATCCCAGCCCATCATCTCTGGGCCTGAGATGCCACCACCCAAGGCCGCCAGGGACCCGCCCATGGCTGGATACAGTAGAGGTTGCTGTATTTGATCCACAGGAAGTGGACCCGTCCGTGACTCAGCAGTGGGGTCAGGGCGCCTTCCTCCTCCCGCTGCATGAGCAGAGGCATGAAGTGATCGATCTCGCTCATAGCCACATCACCCTTGTAGTTGCGGCTGATCAGGGGCTGAAGATGAGCAGAGAAGGTCTGGTCATTGCTGGGATCCAGGGACCTTCCCCCCCGGGGGCATCAGAGTGCCAGGTTCTGACCCTACTTGCTGGTTGAGGGGACATGGACGAGGTTCTGCCTCTCGGCATGTCGGTTTCCTCCTCTGGAAAGTGGGCTGGTGACAGTGACAGCCAGAGCGTCTAGAGCCCTCACTGACACCTCAGCCGTGCTCTGCTAAAACCTGGATGCTTGCTTACTTATATCGTTGTCACCACAACCCTGTAAGGTAGGCGGTCTCACCATCTCCCTTTTACACATGGAGAAACTGAGGTATGGACCCAGTCCATAGCCAGCAAGGAAGCTGGGAACTGAGCCAACACGCCCTGGCTCCAGAATTCCTGCTCTTGAGCAAGGTTTCATAGGCACCAAATCAGCGAGGTAGGGGTGATGAAAGAAAAGAAAGAGAGAGGAAAAAAGAAAAAAAAGACATTATATCCATTTATCACTCATAGCTTATATAGCTCTGCCTGGCAGGCAGTAAGTGGTTAATTTTAATAATATTTACCTGAGAGGTTTGTTTAGTCCAGTGTTTAGAAGGAAGCAGGTACTCAGCAGGTGCTCACACATCTTAGCCCTAACTATGTTTATTATCAGGAATATTATTCTCATCACCACTGTTACTATTGCTGGGTTTCCCAGGTGGCATTACTGGTAAAGAACCCACCTGGCAGTGCAGGAGACCAAAGAGATGCAGGTTCGATCCCAGGGCCCTGAAGATCTCCTGGAGGAGGTCAGGGCAACCCACCCAGACAGAACAAGATGAATGGGAGGGGGCGCCAGAAAGAGACAAGGCAGCCCCACAGGGGAAGTACGGTCTTCTGCCCCGGCTTTCTTCCCCAAATATCAGTACAGTGGATGATGACGGTGATAGAAATAATAATTTCAATTGCTTGAACGCCTAATGTTTGCAGCAGGGTCACTGTACTAAGTGGTATACACTGCATACGGCTGTATTAATTCTTCTTGGGTGGGGACCTCTGTTATTCCCATTTGTACAGACAGGGAGACTGAGGCTCAGAGAGGCGAAGCCCCTTCCCTCAGACACGCCGCTAGTAAAAGCGGAGGTGGGGTTCGACGCGGGAGTCCCAGGAATTGGGGGAGGGGTGTTCCCACGCCCCCAGAGCTTTCCGGGGCCTCGCTGCCTGCAAGGAGGGGCCGCCCCCTGGGTCCGGGAGGGAGCAAGCTTCACCTGCCGGCCTCCCACTCCCTGCACCCAGCCTCACCTTGCCCTTGACGTCGAGGATGAAGACAGCCGAGGCGGACATGGTGGCGGCCGGCGGACCTGGGGGGTGGGGAGGGAGCGCCGGGAGGCGACGGTGGTGGCGCCGCTTCCTTCTTCCTGCGGAAGCACCCGCGCGCAGGTGAGGACCCAGGTGAGCGCGTCTTAAAGGGGAGGGCCACCAGGTGAGCGGTGCCGTCGGCCGACGGGAAGACGCTGCGGGGGCGGGGCAGGGCGGAGCTTAAGATGTGACAACTGCCCCGCCTCCCTTTTCCTTCGCGCCTGGAGTGAGGATGGGAGGAGACCCCAGACCAACCGATTCTCCCTCCAAGGAACCGAATATCTATCCATCCATCCATTCATCCATCCAACCACCCAACCACTCATCCATCCACCCATCCACTCATCTGGTTTCTCCTGACTTTGCCACACTCACATCCACCCCAATAGAGCAGGGACTTAGTCCTTTTCATGTCTGTGTCCCCAGGGCCCAGTGCTGGGTGCTCAATGTGTGTGTAATTTATTAATACATGCCATAAATATTTGCTAATTAATTTATTCTTTCGTTCAGTGACAAGAACTATGAGTTACACTCTCAGCAGGAAAAACGTAGCTGCCTTTTTTTTTTTTTTTGGGTGGGCCAAGTGGGATCTTAGTTCCCTGACCAGGAATCGAACCCATTCCCCCTGCAGTGAAAGCACAGAGGTTTAACCACTGGACCGCCAGGGAATTCCCCAAGTAGTTTTTATTGTTATTCCTTATGTTATTCTTTCAAAACTTTTTTTAACTTTTAAATTTTTATACAGTGTCTAAAGGTCACACTCCCTGGTGGCTGAGACAGTAAGGAATCTGCCTGCAGTGTGAGAGACCTGGGTTCAATCCCTGGGTCGGGAAGATCCCCTGGAGAAGGGAGTGACAACCCACTCCAGTATCTTGCCTGGAGGATCCCATGGACAGGGGAACCTGGTGGGCTACAGTCCATAGGGTTGCAAAGAGTTAGACAGGACTGAGCAACTAACACTTTCACTCCATTTACAGTTATTACAAAATATTGGCTATATTTCCTGTGTTGTACAATACATCCTTGTGACTTATCTTACGCCTAATGGTTTGTGGCTCCCCTTTCACTCTATATTGCCCCTCCCCTCCCCACTGGTAACCACTAATTCGTTCTCTATACCTGTGAGTCTGCTTCTTTTTTTGTTATATTCATTAGTTTGTTGTATTTTTCAGATTCTACATATAAGTGATATTATACAGTATTTGTCTTTCTCTGTCTGACTCCTTTCACTTAGCATAATGCCTTCCAACTCCATACATGTTGCTGCAAATGGCAAAATTTCATTCTTTTTTACTGCTACGTAGTATTCCACTGTGTATATATCACACCTTCCGTATTCATTCATCTGTTGATGGACACTCTAATGTTATTCTTTAAAAAAAAATTTTATTCATTTATTTTGGCTGCATCGCAAAGCATGTGGGATCTTAGTTCCTTAGTTCCCTAATCAAAGATTGAACTCTCAGCCCCTGCATTGGAGCGCAGGGTCATAACCACTGGACTGCCAGGGAAGTCCCTAATGTTTTTCTTTCTAAAAATTTTTATTTTATTGAAATAGAGTTGATTACAATGTTGTGTTAATTTCTGCTCTACAGCAAAGTGATTCAGTTTTATATGATATATATATATTCAGACTATATTCTTTTTTGTATACTTTCCATTATGGTTTATCATAGGATATTGAATATAGCTCTCTGTGCTACACAGTAGGAACTTGTTGTTTATCCATTCTAAATATAATAGTTTGCTTCTAATCCCAAACTCCCACTGTTTCCTCTCCTTCCCTTCCTTCCCCTTGGCAACCACAACACCATTCTCTATGTGAGCCTGTTTCTGTTTCGTGTTTATTTATGTCATATTTTAGCTTCCACGTATAAGTGATATCTTATGCCATTTGTCTTTCACTATCTGACTAACTTCATTTAATATGATAATCTCTAGGTCAATCCATGTTGTCACAAATGGCATTATTTCACACTTTTTATGGGTGAGTAGTATTCCATTGTGCATATGGACCACATCTTTTCTATCCCCTATTGTTACTCTTATTCATTCCAAAATATTTATAAGCTCCTACTATGTGACATAAAGATACTGATAGCGTGCTGCAGTCCATAGGGTCACAAAGAGTCAGACTTGACTAAGTGACTGAACAACAATGGCAAAATGTTGAAAAGATAAATGGTTATCATTAGTGTGACTATAATTGTTATATTATTCACTCAACCAACATTTATTGAACGTTTACTATGTGCTTGACTGGACACATGGAAGCTGCTTTTATTATGGTGGTAATGGTTCACTCAGTGAGTGAATATTTATTGACTGGAGAATTCCTTGGGCTGCAAAGAGTCAGACACAACTGAGCGACTTTCACTTCACCTGCGGTACTAGGTGATGCAGACAAAGCCACTCCACTGCTCTCTATTTAGGAAAAGCAAGAGATAAACACCCTGAAGAAAATACAAAACAAAACAGGTGATCCCTGGGACTTCCCTGGTGGTTCACTGGTTAAGACTTTGTGCTTTATTGCCAAAGCCCTAGGTTCGATCCCTGGTCAGGGAACTAGGATCCCACACGCTGCATGATGCAGCCAAAAAAAAAAAAGTAATTCCTAATGAGAATGGGTACCCTGAAAGCAAGGAGTTGGCATGTGTTTGTGTGTGTTGGAGAATGAATGGGGGACTGTACGGCAGGGAGATCAGAGAATGCGCTGACATTTGAGAAAGGTCTGAGGGGCTGAGGGTAAATGCTGACATGAAAAGTTCACATTACTGGCAGCAACTATTTGCCGAGCCCTTAAGTATGTTAAGGGTTTCATGGGCTTCCCATCCCTGAATTTCCAGAATGATCTTAAGAGCAGGGGCAACCCAAGAGAAAGTCCCATGGAAGAGCCTGGCACAAAGCTGGTGCTAATATTGTTTCTGGTGGTGGTGGTGCTGTGTGTGCTTGCTGAGGGCATGAGCTCTGGAGCCGGCCACTTGGGATCTTGTGCTGGGTACGCAAGCAGCCAGCTGGCCGGCCTCGGGCACCTGGCTTCCCCTCCCTGGATCTCGGTTTGTACATCTGTGAAATGTGGTTAAAGCTGTGCTTTCCTATAACCCACAAGAATCTACTGGATAACACAGTGAACTTTATTCAATATTTTGTAGTAATCGACAAGGGGAAAGAATCTGAAATTATATATACATATATATATATAATGACTGAATCACTGTGCTGTACACCTGAAACTAACATGATATTGTAAATCAACTATACTTCAATTAAAACACACACAAATAAAACAAGTAAAAAATAGAAAAAAATAGGGAGGGATAAATCAGGAACTTGGGATTAACATACACACACTGCTGCTGCTGCTAAGTTGCCTCAGTCGTGTCCGACTCTGTGTGACCCCATAGAGGGCAGCCCACTAGGCTCCTCTGTCCCTGGGATTCTCCGGGCAAGAATACTGGAGTGGGTTGTCATTTCCTTCTCCAATGCATGAAAGTGAAAAGTGAAAGTGAAGTCGCTCAGTCGTGTCCAACTCTTAGCGACCTCATGGACTGCAGCCTACCAGGCTCCTCCATCCATGGGATTTTCCAGGCAAGAGTACTGGAGTGGGGTGCCATTGCCTTCTCCGAACATACACACACTACTGTATATAAAATAGAAAACCAACAAGGACCTAGTGATTAACACAGGGAACTTTACTCAATATTCTGTGATAACCTACATGAGAAATAAATCTGAAAAAAATTGAATATATGTATATGAATAACTGAGTCACTTTGTTGTATACCTGAAACTAACACAATACTGTAAATCAACTATACACCAAAAATTTTTTTTTAAGTCTTGAAAAGAAGAGGACAAAAAGAAAAAATAAAACACAATAAAAAAACCACAATAAAAGAAAAAAATGCTCTTTTCTAATAAGATTAGGGTGCAGCTCGACTGAGTGATGACACGCAACGTGATGCTTGGAACTGTGCCTAGGATACAGCCAACACTCAATCACGTTATTATTATCTATCATTTGCTGTTATTACTGTTTACTGTATGGCAGGTAAGGATACAGGGGCTGGGTTTGAGTCCTGACTCTGCCATTGGCTGTAAGGCACTGGGCCAGTAATGGCACCTCTTGTTTCTCAGTCTCCCCTTCTTTGAAATGGGTATAAAAGCCATAGCGCTGCTTCCTCAGGCTGCACAGCACTGACTTACAGGGCATAACTCAATGCCTGGCACACCACCTATGCTACCCCCACTCATCAGCTATTGTAGACCCTGGGTTCCACCCCAAAATTGTTGGTAAGGAAGGTGAGGCTGGGGGTGAGGAGGAGAGGGAAAATAAATCTCAGGCTGGTTGGAGTGATCTTGCTCTACAGAGAGTCCCTTGGACAGCAAGATCAAACCAGTCAATCCTAAAGGAAATCAGCCTGAATATTTTTTGGAAGGACTGATCCTGAAGCTGAAGCTCCAATACTTTGCCCACCTTATGTGAAGAGCTGACTCATTAGACAAACCCTGATGCTGGGCGAGATTGAGGGCAGGAGGAGAAGAGGGTGACAGAGGATGAGATGGTTGGATGGCATCACCGACTCAATGGACATGAGACTGAGCAAACTCCGGGAGATAGTGAAGGACAGGGAAGCCTGGTGTGCTTCAGTCCATGGGGTGGCAAAGAGTAGCTCGCGGCTGAGCAGCTGAACAACCACCGAGGGAGGGAGAATCCTGGAAGGCCACAAGGGGGCGACATTCAGCTCTCCCAGGCCTAGTGCTTGGTCCGCCAAACCCAGCCCGGTCTTTATCAGCCCCTGAGGGTGAGATGCGCGTCCCCTCAGGGTACTTGAGGAAGGGAGGAGGACAGCAGCTGTCAGAGCCATCCACTGCTTCTGGCGTCATTTGCTGAGCACATGTCCACTCACAGAGAAAGAAGCAGAGGCACAGAGAGTTGAAGCCACTTGCCCAAGGCCACAGAAGAGATGGGCCAGAATTTGAACCTGAGTTGTGGAGTTTGAGAGCTGAGTCCCAGTCCTCATCCAATGGCTCTGTTATGTGTAACACACACAAGCATTACTGTTACTAACAATAGCTAACCCCTGTGTGGTGCTCACTTTACCCAGGGGCTGGTTTCCTCTATGACTCAGTTGGTAAAGAATCTGCCTGAAATGCAGGAGGCATGGGAGTACACGTTCATCCCTGGGTGGGGAAGATTCCCCTGGAGGAGGAAACGGCAACCCACTCCAGTATTCATGCCTGGGCAATCCCATGGACAGAGGAGCTTTGTGGGCTACAGCCCATGGGGTCGCAAAGAGTCAGACACGTCTGAGAGGCTAAGCACACGTTCATGCACACCCAGGGGCTACCCTGAAAGTCTTCCAAGTGGGAGGTAATGTTTTGAGTTCAGGAACCTGATGTTGCCATTTGACAGATAAGAGAACTGAGGCTCAGGAAGAGTGAATGACTTGTACAAAAATCACCCCCAGCCAGCAGAGACAGAGCTGGAAATTCTAGCCCTTGCAAAGCCCCACCCAGGGTTTTATGTCACCTCTGCCCAAAAGAAAGCTGTCCTTTCTGTACCTGACAGGGACAGAGAAAAGGGACAAAGTGCATGCATGCTTTGTCACTTAGCCTTTCCGACCCAAGGGTTGAACCTGCATCTCTTACGTCTCCTACTTTGGCAGGCAGGTTCTCTACCACTAGCACCAACTGGGAAGCCAAAGGGACAACGTAGATGATTAAACAGTTAATTCCACTGGGGGATTATAAATAGAAAAATATGGGAGACCCCTGTAAATTAATGATTACTCAAAAAATCAGGTTTGCTTAACCACAAAGTCGGGTGGGCTTGCTTAGCGACAAAACTGGCTTACGCAACAGAGGGACGAGACATGTCTTCAAACAATAAAACAATCGTGCCATGAGCCCCACATCCTGTGCAGTGAGCTCAGTGAGTGAGTGATCCCTAGGACATGCTCTCTGCACAAACAAACGATAATTTGTGGACCTCGCTTGACCCTGTCTTTGTGTGTATGCTCAGTCGTCAGTTGTGTCCAACTCTTTGGGACCCATGAGAGCTGAGTCCCAGTCCTCATCCAATGGCTCTGTCTCAGGATCCTCTGTCCATGGGATTCTCCAGTCAACAATACTGGGATGGGTAGCCATTTCCTCCTCCAGGGGATCTTCCTGACGCAGGAATTGCACCTCTTACATCTCCTGCACTGGCAGGAGGATTCTTTACCACTGAGCCACCTGGGAAGCCAGACTTGACCGTGTAGGGACAAAAAAAAACTCCCCTGCTCAACCTGAAGGAGGAACTGATGATAGAAGCATGACATTTACTCAAGAAAGACAAAGAAATTCTTCTCCATGTCCCCACTTTTCCTTTGATTATAAAAACTGTAGCCCATTAAGTTCTCAGGGCATGGCATCCCCTCACCTACCTGCTTGTAAACCTCACAGGTATCCTACTCTAATAAATCCCTTATCTATCACTTTGCCACTCGCTGAATTCTTTCTGTGCTGAGACATAAAAGACCATGGTACCAGAGCTCTTCGGAGCCCCCCCGCCCCAAACGACACCAGTCGGTTTCACTCCTACCAGCCCTTTGCTCCAGTGTTCTTGCCAGGAAAATCCCATGGACAGAGGAGCCTGGAGAGATATGGTCCATGGGGTCACAACTGAAGCAGCTGAGCACACAGCCCCTTGCTCAGAAGGTGACCTTGGTAGACTGAGGACTTGTCAGGCCCTCGCCCCAGCCCAGGCATCATTGAACCTTGCAAGGGCCCTTCTCTTAGGGCCCTCAGATGTTTTCAGGCAGTAAACAGAACCCAGAAGCCTGGGCCCAGCGCCCTGGAATCTGAAACTCAAGGTCTGTTTGGCTGAAAAATTCATGAGCCCAAAAGCCTCAGTGGAGTCAGAGAACAGAGCAGCTCTGTTTGCCGAACCACCCTGCAGCAGCTGCAACCTCCGCTGTCCCCAGAGCCTGGGGCCCTGCCCCAGTTCCTTCTAAAAGCCTATGGGGATCCTGCCTCTTTGTTGTTCAGTCACTAAATTGTGTCTGACTCTTTGTGACTCTGTGGATAACAGCACGCCAGGCTCCTCTGTCCTCCACTATCTCCTGGAGTTTGCTCAGTCTCATGTCCCTTGAGTCTGTGATGCCATCCATCCATCTCATCCTCTGTCACCCCCTTGTCCTCCTGCCCTCAGTCTTTCCCAGCATCAAGATCTTTCCAATGATCGGCTCTTCATATCAAGTGGCCAAAGTATTGGAGCTTCAGCTTCAGGATCAGTGCTTCCAATGAATATTCAGGGTTGATTTCCTTTAGGATTGACTGTTTTAATCTCCTTGCCGTCCAAGGGACTCTTAAGAGTCTTCTCCAGCACCGCAGTTTAAAAGCATCAGTTCTTCGGTGCTCAACTTTCTTTATGGTCCAACTCTTACATGCATAAATGACTACTGAAAGAACCATAGCTTTAACTATGCGGATCTTTGTCAGCATAGTGATGGCTCTCATTTTTAGGTCTGTCATAGCATTATCCAGTCACCCCCTTAATTCCTTATACACAGCACTAAAGGGATCTCCCTGATACTCACAGCTTCTTTGGCCCTCCCTCACCCTCGCATCAGCCATGGCTCCCCATTGCCCTCAAGCTGTCCTGTGTGGCAAAGTTTGACCCCTGTTGACCTCTCCCACGAAGCATGCTTGAACTCACAGACTCAGACACACTGACGTCCTTAATTTCATTTCCCCTCTTTCTTTGTCTTCCTCTAGCCCATGACAGCTTAATGCATGATGCCCATCCATCTTGCTTCCTCCACTTAGTTCTCACTCAGCTCTTAGGTCTTCTCTTCAGAAGCCCTTCCTGACCTTCTTCCCCAACCCCATCTAGGTCAGGTTCCTCCCTTGCACTTTTCCAAGTCTCCCGTGACTCTTCCAGCATAGCTGTGTCACACCGTATTCTTAAAAATCTGTTTAAAAACTTTTCTTGTGGGGCTTCCCTGGTGGCTCGGTGGTAAAGAATCCACCTGCCAATGCAGGAGACGTGGGTTCCATCCCTGATTCAGGAAGACCCCACATGCAAAGAGCAACTAAGCCAGTGTGCCAGGGCTATTGAGCCTCTGCTCCAGAGTTCGGAGCTATAAGGACCCACCACAATGAGAAGCCCCATGTGCGAAATAAGAGCAAACCCGGCTCACCACAAGCCCACACAGCCAAAATAAATAAGTAAATAAATGAAATTATTAAAAAAAAAACTTTTATGGTGGTTTTATATATATATATATATATACACACATATACATATATACATTGTATATCACGTAAAATCTCATACCTTCTGATTCCACCTACAGGCTGTTGCAAGAAGAGTCAAATTCCTTGAGACAGAAAGTAGAATGGTGAGTGCCAGGGGCGGCTGAAGCCGGTGGGGAGTTATTGCTTACTGGGTCGGGTGGGGGAGGGTAGAGTTTCCATTTCAAAAAAGAAAAAAAAGAGTTCCGGAAATGGATGGCGGTGATGTTGTTGCAACATGTGAATATACTTAATCCCACTGGACTGGACACTTCAAATGATAGATCAGGAAAAAATCCCTTTTGCCTCCTCCCTCCCATCCCGATCCTTCTGATAACCTCTATCTTGTTGAAATCTTTTTCTGTTATTACCTGCATGTGTATCTGTTTGAGGTATCTCTTTCTCTTCCACATACCATACTAAACACAACTTGGTATTTATACTCTCTGATAGGACCTAAAACCCTCCCCAACCATTCTGCAGGGTTACAGCTGAGGGGTGTGGAGTGTGTGGACTGAAATTCTTGTTCAGCTCAGGGCTCACTAACTTCGTGTCTGTGGGTAAGTTACTTACCCTCTCTGCGTCATTTTCTGCAACTGGAAAATGGTTGCAAGGAGCAACGAAACACTTCATAAACGGATTAACCTTTCTCTGTCACCTTCCCCTGTCACTTTACCACCAGGCTCCCCTGATGGCTCAGATGGTAAGGCGTCTGCCTGCAATGCAAGAGACCCGGGTTTGACCCCTGGTTGGGAGGATCCCGTGCAGAAGGCAATGGCAACCCACTCCAGTACTCGTGCCTGTAAAATCCCATGGACAGAGGAGCCTGGTAGGTTACAGTCCATGGGATCGCAAAGAGTCAGACCTGACTGAGCGACTTCACATGGTCACTTTCCTCAACTGGGAAAGGTGATGAAGATTTCATGCACATGATACCATGCCTGATACTGACTAAGCTCCACTCTTGTACTAATCTGCAGGGCCACATCCTTCTTTCTTAAACTGCTGAGATATTTTCCACGAAGGTATGGGGAGGGAGGAGGGAGGAGGGTTCAGGGTGGGGAACACAGGTATACCTGTGGCGGACTCATTTCGATATTTGGCAAAACTAATACAATATTGTAAAGTTTAAAAATAAAATAAAATTTAAAAAAATAAAAATAAAATGTAACATCTATTAAGAAAGGGCAAATGTCAAGTAACTGTGAAGAACTGAACCCACCCGGTAAACCTCAATCCTGTTTCTGCCTCCCCAGGAAGTCACCCTTTGACCCTTTCTGCCAGTCACTAACAACCACAAAGGCCACCTCTGGTCCAGGTTCAGTAGCCATAGGTCGGTTAGCTGTGCCTGTTCTAGGACTTCATGGTAAAGTCTCTGGCCTTTTTCACTGGGGCATAATGGTTTTATATATGTGTGTGTGTGTATTATGTATACATACAATTTTATTCATCTATTTATTTTTGGTTGTTTTGGGTCTTCTTTGCCGTGCAGACTTTTCTCTAGTTGTAGCAAGCAGGAGCTACTCCCCACTTGAGGTGCATGGGTGGCTTCTCTCGTTGTGGAACACGGGCTCTAGGCGCACAGGCTTCAGTAGTTGGGGCACATGGGCTCAGTCGTTGCGGCTCCCCAGCTCTAGAACACAGCTTCAGTAGTTGAGGCGCACAGGCTTTGTCACTTCACAGCATGTGGGGGTATTCCCTGACCGGAGATTGAACCTGTGTCTCTTGCATTGGCAGACGAATTCTTTACCACTGAGCCACCAAGAAAGCCTCTCTCCCTCACCCTTTTTAAAAATTCATCCATGCTGTTGCACTTTTCAATAATAATTCATTCCTTTTTCTTGCTGAGGAGTCTTCTGGGGTATGGACCATTGGGTTGCTTTAAGCTAGGGGCCATTATGAATAAAGCTATTACCGAGCTCCTGTGAACATTTGCATACACATTTTTGCAGGTCTAGTCTTTCTTTTGTGAGTGGTTTCAGTTTCATTTTTCTTGGGTAAATACTTAGGAGTAGAATATGTGTATCATACTGTAGGTGCTCATTTATAAGAAACCACCAGGTTTTTCCCAAGTGGTTGTGCCATTTTACACCCCCACCAGTAGTGTAGGAGAGCCACCGTTTGCTTCAGATACTCACCGACACTTGGTACCGTCTGTCTTTTGAGTTTTAGCTATTCTGGTGGGCGTGTAGTTGTGTATTATCAAGTTTTAATTTGCATTTCCCTGATGACCTATTTCCTTTTCTTTGCTGCTTTTTTTTTTAGATCTATTTATCTATTTTTGACTGTGCTGGTTCATGGCTGCTGCATGCAGCCTTTCTCTGGTTGCCCCCCACAGGCTTCACATGAGGTGGATTCTCTTGTTGCAGAGCACGGGCTCTAGATGCTCGGACTTTAGCAGTTGCAGCGTGTGGGCTCAGTGGTTGTGGTTCCAGGGCTCTGGAGCACTGGCTCAGTAGTCGTGGTGCACGGAATTAGCTGCTCCAAAACACGTGGGACCTTCCGGGACCAGGGATTGAACTGGGTGTCCCTTGCATTGCAAGGTGGATTCTTAACCACTTGAGCCACCAGGAAGCCCGACTGCATTGTTTGTATCCGTTTAATGCTGCCCACTTCTGTGAGCACACCGCTGGGTTTGCATGCTCTGCTCTACTGGTGGACACACACATTCTCCCCCATTTTATACAAGAATGTTCAAAGCTGCAGGTAATACCTTCTGGCGCTAACTGCCTGTGCACATACATGCTATGGTTTGTCTAGGGTCAGTGACAGAGAGGAATTGTACAGGGTGAGCACAGTTTGGATTTAATCTTTTTGCTAGAGAACATTCAGACCCACAGCATCAGATCATCTCCCTTGATGTTGCTGTCGCTCAGTCGTGTCGGACTCTTTTTGACCCCATGGATGCCAGGCTTCCCTGTCCTTCATGGTCCCTGGGAGCTTGCTCAAACTCATGTCCATTGAGTCTGTGATGCTATCCAGCCATCTTGTCCTCTTCTCCTCCTGCCCTCAATCTTTCCCAGCATCAGGGTCTTTTCCAACGAGTCAGCTCTTCACATCAGGTGGCTAAAGTATTGGAGCTTCAGCTTCAGCAACAATCCTTCCAATGAATAGTCAGTGTTGATTTCCTTTAGGATTGACTGGTTGGATCTCCTTGCAGTCCAAGGGACTCTCAAGAGTCTTCTCCAACACCACAGTTCAAAAGCATCAATCCTTTGGCTCTCAGCCTTCTTGATGGTCCAACTCTCACATCCATACACGACTAGTGGAAAAAGCATAGCTTTGACTACACACTTGATGTTATCAGACTTTAAAGTTCTTGCCAATCTGATGTATGAAAAACATGCATCTTTTCTTCTGTTCACTGGCACAGTTGATGCTCAGTATCTATTTGGCGACTGAATGGTTGGATAGGTGATTGCATGAATGACATCTGCCCCTGGCCCACTAAAGGGACCAAGAGGGTCTCGCAGGATCCCAGATGGAAAACAAAGGTTGGGGCCCCACCCCTTCTCGAGTCCGCCCCTGCCCCGCCCCGGGTCCCGCCCCCTTCCTCTCGGGGCTCCCATTGGTGGGAGTGCGAGGGGCTGACCTATGGGAGGGGCGGGGCCGGGCCCTGGGCGGGGAGCTGCAGCCCGCGGAGCCTCCAGCCCGGCCGGGCTGGGGTCGCGCTGGCCCGGACACCCCTCCCCGCCCGCCGCGGCCATGGTGGACGAGCGGAAGGACGGATCCTATGGTAGGAGTTGCCTCTGGCCCTCGTCCGCTTCTGATGAGTTGGGGGGCCTTGGGAAAGGGACATCCGAGATCTTAAACACACGCGCTGCTGCTAAGGGCCTCCTCCTGCTTCCCGGCCTTGCATCCTGCTCTGCGCCGAGCCCACACCCCCTGCTCCCGCCTGGTCGCCCCGCGTCCCCTCTCGGGAGCCCCTGCTACCCCTCCGGGTGATCAGCGGGGACGCATGGCGCATGCTCCGCTCGGGGAGGTCCCGTTATCTGGGCGGCTCGGATGCAGGGCGGGGGAGGGGAGGCACGGCGATCGGGGCTCAGAAAAGGACCAGGGCCCCAGCCTCCCCCCAGATCCTCCTCCTCTTCCAATTCCGTTTCTCCACTTCTTCCTCCTGCTCACACGCCCTTAGAAGTAACCGTCCTGGGCTTTCGGTCAGATGGGAAACTGAGACAGGTCTCGGCGGACCCAGTCCTGGGATGGGAACCCATAGGGTCTCGCCCGCCGTCTGGGAAGGGCGGAAATAGGGGCGCCACCGGCGAAGGGGCAGGAAGGAAGCAGGAAACAATTGAGAAACTTTCCCCGCCCTGCGCCAGCGGCCAGGGGGCTTGCTCGCCTTTGGAAGGGGTCCCGGCGACAGGTACCCGCTCCCGCCAACCTCTGAGGGCGGCCTTAGCCTCTGAGTCCGCGGGACGGGGCAATGATGAGGCTTCCTCCCCACCCACGCCCTGTGGTGCTTCCCTTCCCCGGGTTCCCACGGAGGGGTGTGTAGTCCTCAGTTTCTCTTTTCTCTTCTCCATTTTTGGGTCCCCAGGGCCCAGCTGGTCACACGCCCCACGTGGCACTGCCCTGGGGTAAAGGGGCTCAACCACCTCTTCTTGTGTAACTGAAACTTCCTGGAAACTGTGAGAGACCCAAGGGCCTTGGGGAGGGGGCCGGAAACCACTTAAAAATAATCAAGAAAAACAAGCCGAGAAGAGCTGTGCCTCCCTCTCCTCAGGGACTGCGGCCTTCAGAGGCTGCAAAGACAGACAGATAGACCAGGCTGTCCCTGCCCAGCCCAGCCAAGAGCCTGGCAACTGCCCAGCCACTCCCTTCCCTGCTTGAAGCGGGCAGCCCCGACCTCCTGAGGGGCCCCTCACTCTTGGTTTTGGCCCAAGCCCAGACCCCGTGGCTGCCCAGTGCTGTGTGTCCCTTGGGTGTGGCTGGCTTTCTCTGATCTGGAATTCTCCACCTGGGGTCCTGCCTGTCTGTGGGCAGCACCTTTGGTATCTTTGGTCTCTGGGAGGCGAGCCTGGGGACAGAGGGGACAATAATGTGATTCACCTGGTATTTGGCCAAAGGGAGCCAGCCATAGACCTGCCAGGACCACACCAGAGACAGGGGACTTATGTGTCCAACAGACCTTGTGCTGGGCATTAGAAACACATTCCATTGACAAGTATGTATTGAGCATCCTTTTTTCAGGCAGTGTCTAGACACAGAATACAGCAGTGAACGGAGTGGAAAAATTCTTGAATAAATAAGTAATTTTAGGTTGTTGTATGCGTTGTGAGGCAATGAACAGGACATTGTGTGTGTGTGTCTGTCTTTGAGTGTGTGTGTGTGTGTTTATGTGTATTGGGGGCAGAATCATCTGGGATTATTTTAGGTGACCAACGGCTGGAGATTGAGCCAGCCATGGGAAGATTTAAGCAAAGTGTGGTCCAGGCAGAGGGAACAGCAAATTAACCACACAGTTGCTTCATGATTTCTCTCAATGAAGTCGAGGGAAGTGTGAGATGGAGACTTCAGAATGAGAGACAGGTCTTGCAGCCAGGCCTGGACCTCCTCCAGAGGGGCCACAGGGTTTGACTCCTTGAAGTGGCTGCAAAAGGTGGGTGTGATGATGGGGATATCTTGCTCAGTTTGTAAGTCATTCATTCTCATCAGAACCAAAAATCTAGGGTCCTCGGACTGCCCTGTGAAGTCCCTGCCAGAAAACAGGGAAATTTCCCTTGGGAAATTGTGCTTTGGAAAGAGTGGGTCCCCTATACTTCCCTTGTACTCTGGCGTCTTCCTATCAGTCACTGTGAATTTAGGGGGTTATGTCAGACCGATAGAGGCTCAAATCCTGGTTGGTTCTGATACATACAAGCTGTGCGGCTGGAGGTGAATTGGTGACCTCTCTCAGACTCGGTATTTTCATCAGTAGGGCTGGGCAGACTGTACTGGCAGGTGAAAAGTGCTTTGCACAGTGCCTGGTTATCTGGAGACACTCAGGAGGGCTCTGGGACTGGTGATCCTGAGGACATGGATTTTTCTAGGAGCTGATGTGGAAGCAGCCCTCTTTGTCAGGACATATACTTAGATAAGACTGGGCAGGACAGAAAGCTTCCTCCCTATTACACATCATATCTAGAGGAAGGCAGCATCTCTGAGGAAGCCAGGAAATGGCTCTTGGCCCTGACGGATGTCAGCGAGGCTCACTGCCATCCTTTTCAACCCACCCTTGACATGACCAGCATGGAAAAATATTCTAGAACCTAAAACAATAGACTCTGATGGGGGTGCGGGACTGAGAAAGAAGTCACAGTGCTTGTTTTTTTGTTTGTTATTTTGTTTGGCTGTGCTGCAAGGCAGGTGGGATTTTAGTACCCTGACCAGGGATTGAACCTATGTCCCCTGCATTGGAAGCACAGAGTTTTGACCACTGGACTGCCAGTGAAGGCTGCTTACGGTACTTGTTTTAAAAGCAGATTCCAAGGCCCCATTCGCTAAAGAGTTCAACTCAGCCAGTAGGAGGGCTCTGGCATCTGAGCTTTTAAAAATATTGTGGGGAGAGGTTATTGTTAATTACAACTTTTTTGGAGGAAGTGATAAGACATTCACGTGGTTCAAAAGACAAAAGATGCAAGCTTTATTAAGAAAAATATTCCTCTTTTCCATCCCCCACCTCACACTTCCTTCATGCATCCATGTTACAAAATCTTGTGTTTTCTTCCAGAGTCTAGGCTTAGGACTTCACATGGAATTATATACAAATTCTTTATTTAGTGATTTTTTTAAATGCCTTTTTACAAAAATGTCAGCTAGCTTCATGAGTCAGGAAGACATGTCTGTTTGGTTTGAAAGTATCCACGGTGCCTGGCACATAGCACATAGTAGGTTCTCAACAAATATTTGTTGAATGAAAGGGGTTTTACACTGAGTTCCTGTTCTACATCGTGTTCCTAGAAATCCTGCTTAATTGTTGTTGATGGTTGCAATAAGTTGTGTATTTGTGGGTGGACCCTTTATACTGAACAAATCAAGGGGACTATTTTAAACTTTTTTTTAAGATGAAATTTTATTTTTATTTATTTATATTTGGGCCATGTTTACAGCTTGCAGGATCTCAGTTCCCGGACCACGGACTGAAATTGGGCCATGGCACTGACAGCACTGAATCCTAACCACTAGGACATCAAGGCACTCCCTAAAATTTTATTGTGGTTGAAAATCCATACCTAATAGGGTACAGATCCTAAATGTATGAGGCTCCAGGAGTCTTCACAGGTAACCAGCACCCAGATCAGGTGGAAAATATGACTATCTCCCAGAATCTCCTCATGCCCAAGGAAGGCTTATCATTATTAATTAAAAAAAATTTTTTTTGGTAAAATACATAGCATGAAATTTATAATCAAAACCATTTTTAAGGGTTCAGCTCAGTAGTGTTAAGTATTGTTATTTATATTGTTGACTGTCACCTGTTTTTGTAAAGCCAATGGACTAAGAAAGGTGGTGGTTTGGTCTCTAAGTCGTGTCCAGCTCTTGTGACCCCATAGACTATAGGCTTCTCTGTCCATGGGATTCTCCAGGCAAGAATACTGAAGTGGGGGACTTTTCTGGTGGTGCAGTGGCTAAGACTCCATGTTCCCAGTTTAGGAAGCCTGGGTTCAATCCCTGGTCAGGGAACTAGATCCCACATGCCGCAACTAAGAGTTCATAAGCCCCAACTAAAGATCCTGCCTGTTGCAATGAAGATCAAAGATCCTGCAACTAAAAGCCAGCACAACCAAATAAATAAATAAATATTGAAAAAAAAAAAAAAATACTGGAGTGAATTGCCATTTCCTCCAGGGTATCTTCCCAACCCAGGAATCAAACCCTGCCTTGCAGGCAGATTCTTTACCAACTGAGCTACAAGGGAAGCCCAAGGACTAAGTATGGATCTTATATTTTTAAGTGGTTCTTGAAAGAAGAAGAATATATGAGAAAGGCAATATACTAACCAAAAAGACTAAAATCTTTAACACTTTACCCTTAGGAAAAAATGTGCAGATCTCTGATAAGAACCTTCTTTCCTGATAAGGAAGTTATCTCCTGCCCCTTCCCAGTCAGTCCCCAGTGGAAGAATTTTCATTATTTTGACCACACCAGGTGACCTGTGGGATCTTAGTTCACTGACCAGGGACTAGAACCTAGGCCCCTGCAGTGAAAGTGCCAAGTCCTAACTACTGGACCGCCAGGAAAGTCCCAAGGAAAATTATTTTAAAATAGGATTTAAAACTCATATAAGAAAATTAATGTATTCTCTCTACTGGGGTGGCTAGGGCTGAAAATTAAAAATAAGCCCTCAACCGCACAGAAAATTTTAGGTTTCGAAGTGAAAGAACTCTTCATATGCTCTCAGCTCACTGTCCTTGCCTGGGAGGTAAGGCAGCCAGAAAGACTTTCCAGAGCTTAGACTGTTTATTTCTGTGTGTATGTGTGGCATCTGTATCTTTTTAAAGCTCCTCAGGCTGGTTTCATGAGAAAAGGCACTGTTCCTAGAATGGGCTACTATGTTGCCTTGTAAGATGAAGGAGGTCTAACCTTGCTGATGGGGAAACAATGTCTAATTCTGTTAGGCTGTGAAGCAGCAAAGTGGGGACTGGGGTGCGTAAGGAAACGAGGGGAGTGAAGAATTAGGGATAAGTACAGCTAGAAATACCAGACCACCTGACCTGCCTCTTGAGAAATCTGTATGCAGGTCAGGAGGCAACAGTTAGAACTGGACATGGAACAACAGACTGGTTCCAAATAGGAAAAGGAGTACGTCAAGGCTGTATATTGTCACCCTGCTTATTTAACTTCTATGCAGAGTACATCATGAGAAACGCTGGACTGGAGGAAGCACAGGCTGGAATCAAGATTGCCAGGAGAAATATCAATAACCTCAGATATGCAGATGACACCACTCTTATGGCAGAAAGTGAAGAGAAACTAAAAAGCCTCTTGATGAAAGTGAAAGTGGAGAGTGAAAAAGTTGGCTTAAAGCTCAACATTCAGAAAACAAAGATCATGGCATCCGGTCCCATCACTTCATGGGAAATAGATGGGGAAACAGTGGAAACAATGTCAGACTTTATTTTTCTGGGCTCCAAAATCACAGCAGGTGGTGACTGCAGCCATGAAATTAAAAGATGCTTACTCCTTGGAAGGAAAGTTATGACCAATCTAGATAGCATATTCAAAAGCAGAGACATTACTTTGCCAACAAAGGTCCGTCTGGTCAAGGCTATGGTTTTCCCAGTGGTCATCTATGGATGTGAGAGTTGGACTGTGAAGAAGGCTGAGCGCCGAAGAATTGCTGCTTTTGAACTGTGGTGTTGGAGAAGACTCTTGAGAGTCCCTTGGACTGCAAGGAGATCCACCCAGTCCATTCTGAAGGAGATCAGCCCTGGGATTTCTTTGGAAGGAATGATGCTAAAGCTGAAACTCCAGTAATTTGGCCACCTCATGCGAAGAGTTGACTCACTGGGAAAGACTCTGATGCTGGGAGGGATTGGGGGCAGGAGGAGAAGGGGACGACAGAGGATGAGATGGCTGGATGGCATCACTGACTCGATGGACGTGAGTCTGAGTGAACTCTGGGAGTTGGTGATGGACAGGGAGGCCTGGCGTGCTGCGATTCATGGGGTCAATAAGAGTCAGACACGACTGAGCGACTGAACTGAACTGAACTGAACTGTACAGCTAGAAATCTGCCTGGGTATGTGACCTGTGGACAGTGTTCAGAAGGGAAACCAGTGAGAGGAACTGCCCTCTGCCACCCAGAGAGGAAGTAATGGCTCTAGGCCAGGGGTGAGAGGGAGAGTGGTTTTCCCTTTGTATTTTTTTAGTGATTTATTTATTTTTAGAAAATTGTGCTAGGTCTTCATCGCTGCGCACTGGCTTTCTCTAGTTGTAGCAGATGGGGACTACTCTTGGTTGCGGTGCGTGGCCTTCTCAATGCGGTGGCTTCTCCTGCTGCGGAGCACAGGCTTCAGTAGCTGCAGCACGTGGGCTCAGTCGTTGTGGCACTGGGCTTAACGGCTCTGAGGCACATGGGATCTTCCCGGACCAGGGATCGAACCTGTGCCTCCTGCATTGGCAGACGGGTTCTAATCCACTGTACCACCACGGAAGAGTGATTTTTCTTAGTCTAAAGGCTCCCTGAACTTTTTTTTTTTTAATCTTGATAAGCATACTGGTTCCTAACTTCTTTCAGCAAACATTTATTGTGCAGGGACCATGGGCCAGGTTTTGTCCTAGACTCTGGAGACCCAGCCCTTGTCCAGCTGACCT
The DNA here is from genome assembly GCF_055505025.1 of Bos grunniens. Lineage (NCBI taxonomy): Eukaryota > Metazoa > Chordata > Mammalia > Artiodactyla > Bovidae > Bos > Bos grunniens. Next base: position 15,209,587 of record NC_141171.1, read on the forward strand.
TGTCAACGTGAAGTCGTTCAGTCCTGTCCGACTCTTTGCGACCCGTGGACTGTAGCCCACCAAGCTCCTCCGTCCATGGGATTCTCCAGGCAAGAATACTGGAGTGGGTTGCCATTTCCTTTGACCTTGTCAAGGGACCCCCAGATAAGATACTAAGATGAACGGAGAAAATTCTCCATTCAGAGAAGGGCTCTGGAGAAAAGTTTATCAGGAAGGAAGGAGGGCAGTGATCTATTGGGCCTGGAGGCAGGGTTTAACTTCAAATAGAAACAGGTCACTCTTCAAAGGTCACTAGAGGCATAGGTAAGGGAGCCCTGTAGAACTTCTCAGGCTGTAGGCAAGGCTTGTGCAAAGGCCCAGGGGCGGGGTCATGTCTCCTGTGTCTAGAAGGAGCTGTCAGGAGGGCCTGTGGCTGGAGTGAATAGATAAAAGGGTGGAATAGGAAGAGGTGAAGGAAGAGAGGGAGTGGGCAGAGTGTGTAGGGCTTTGTGGGCTGTGGGAGGAGTTGGGCCTCTGTTTTCATTTGCTTGTTTTTATTTATTTCTTTTCGGCTGTGCTGGGTCTTTGTTGCTGTACGGGCTTTTCTCTAGTTGCTGTATAGGGGCTTCTCACTGCAGCGGCTTCTTTTGTTGCAGAACACAGGCTCTAGGGCTCAGATTTCAGTAGTTGTGGCATATGGGCTCATTGGTTGCAGTTTTTGGGCTGTAGAGCACAGGCTTGGTAGTTTCGGCTCTCGGGCTCAGTTGCTCCGTAGCATGTAGGATCCTCCTGAATCAGGGATTGAACTCACGTCTCCTGCATTGGCAGGCAGATTCTTCACCACTGAGCCACCAGGGAAGCCCTGTTTGTTTCTGCTATTACTGTTGCTTTTAGCTGCACAGCATGACTTGAGGGCTTCCCTGGTGGCTCAGTGGTAAAGAATCCACCTGCCAATGCAGAAGACGCAGGTCCAATCCCTGGGTTGGGAAGATCCCCTGGAGAAGGAAATGCAACCCACTCCAGTATTCTTGCCTGGGAAATCCCATGGGCAGAGGAACCTGGCGGGCTACAGTCAATGGGGTCGCAGAGTCGGACATGACTTAGCCGACTAAACCATACATGTACAACTGAATCACTCTGCTGTACGCCTAAAATTAACACAACATTGTAAATCAACTATACTCCAATACAAAATAAAAATTGAGGGAATTGCTTGGTACTGTTGTGGATGGAGCACAGGGTCTAAGCGCACAGGCTTCAGTAGTTACAGCACAGAGGCTCAATAGTTAGGACTCCACATTTTTACTGCCAAGGGCCTGGTTTCTATTCCCTGGTCAGGGAACTAAGATCTCACCAGCCTCTAGGTGCGACCCCCCCAAAAAAAATTGAAAAAGGTTTGAAGGGAAAAAAAGAAGAGCATGGTATCAGGAGCAGAGTTCAAAATTTCAGCTCCTGCTGGCTCTGTGTCCCTCAGACAAGTCAGAAAGCATCATTGTGTCTCTGCTTCCTCGTGCAATATGCCCTCAGGTCAGGAAGATCCCCCAGAGGAAGGCAGGGCAACCCATTCCAGTAGTCTTGCCTGGAGAATCCCACGATCAGAGAAGCCTGACAGGGTACAGTCCATGGGATCTCAAAACAGTCAGAGACAATTGAGCAACTAAGCACAGCGTAGCACATGCCCTCAGAGCCTTGCTATAAGGATTTTTTTTTTTTTTTTCCTTGACCACGAGGCATGTGGGATCCTAGTTCCCCTATCAGGGATCGAACCCACATCCCCTGCAGTGGAAGTACAAAGTCTTAACCAATGAGCCACCAGGAAAGTCCTTCATCATAAGGAGTACGTGAGTTCCTAAGGCTTCGCTGGTGGCTCACTGGTAAAGAATTCACCTGTCAATGCAGGAGACACAGGTTCCATCCCTGATCCGGGAAGACCCCACGTACTGAGGAGCAACTCAACCTGTGTGTCACAACTGTTGAGCCTGTGCTCTAGTTCCCAGGAGCCACAGCTACTGAAGCCTGTGCTCCACAAGAGAAGCCACCGAAATGAGAAGCCCATAGCAACTAGAGAGTAGCTCTCACTCACTACAGCTAGAGAAAAGCCCATGCAGCAACGAAGACTCAGCACAGCTAAAAATAAATAAATAAAATAGAATAATAAACTGAGTTCCTAGAAGGAAATTTCTGTTTTGATGCCTAGCACACAGTAGGCACTCAGTTTTTTGCCTCTAGCATTGTGGTCAGTAGAATCACTTCTAGTTTTCCTACCCAGCTGCTGTCCTGAAATATTTGTCAAGGGGACTTGTCTGGGCAGCTGGGATGTCCATTACCCAGGCAGAGGTTTCTGGGAAGGCAGGGGAGGGCTGACCGGGCTGTGTGGGGGAGGCCTTGGGGACTTGGCTTGTCTCCAGAAGCTACAAGGGCTGGGTGGCACTTAATGTCCTGACCATTAGAATTGTGGCTGGACAGCCTGTTCCCTTATCTCCTACACCCACAGAACTGGGTGGGCTGGCCCTCATGCCCAGCAAGGGAGGGACCCAACAGCCGCCTCTCCTCCCGGAGCCTGATCTAACGGTTTGACTTCCCATGCCTTCTCCCCGACCACAGTCGCATTTTTAGCTCTGCCTCTCCCAGTACGTGCCCCCAAAAGGCCTGGGTTGGAGCCAGAGGAGCCTCGGTTTGATTCAGAGCTCCGTCCCTCATCAGCTGTGTGGTCTGAGCACGTGCCCTCTGTTTGCCTCCTCTGTCAAATGATACCATGTTCCTGGTTAGCAACTTTTTTGGGCCATGTGGCATGTGGGATTTTAGTCCCCTGACCAGAGATGGAATCTGTACCCCTCTGCAGTGGAAGCTCAGAATCTTAACCACTGGACCACCAGACAAATCCCTAGGTAGCATTTCTTTTCTTTTTTTAATGTAAATTTTTTTAGTTATTTTTGGCTGTCCTGGGTCCTCATTACTGCGTGGGCCTTCTCTAGTTGTGGTGGGTGGGGACCATTGTGTTGTGGTGCTGAGACTTCTTATTGCAGTGACTTTTCTTGCTGTGGAGCACAGGCCTGTAGCCAAGAGGGCTTCAGTAGCTGTGGTGCATGGACTTAGTTGCTCTGCAACATGTGGGATCCTCCTGGATCAGAGATCGAACCCGTGTCTCCTGCATTGGCAGGTAGATTCTTTACCACTGAGCCACCAGGGAAGCCCCTGCTAAGTGCTTTCTGAGCATCAAGCCCTGGCAACACCTACCAGCAAATGCAAGTATGAGCCCCATTCTCCACACAGGAAAACAGCGGACTGCAAAAGGAAAGGGCTTGTCAATTTCCCCATCTGTATTGCCACTGTTTACCACTATAAGCAGAGCACACACAACACGCTGGCACAGACTTGGGCCCAACACCTGTTGGTTCATGGCCTGGAGATCAGGGGGCAGCGAACTTCTGTAAAGGTCCAGAGAGTGAATGTTTTCACATACAATCTATGACTGCTACTCTAGTCTGCCATAGATAACAGACAACATGAAAGCAAGCAGCCACTGACCATATGAAAATGAATGAGAATGGCCATGTGCCAAGCAAACTTGATTTATAGTTGGTGACATTTTAATTTTTAAATTTTTTCTTTCTTTACTTTTGGTTGCGCTGGGTCTTTTTAGCTGCTCTCGAGCTTTCTCTAATTGTGACCGCTGGGGGCTACTCTTCTGTGCTGTGTTCGGGCTTCTCATTGTGATGGCTCCTCTTGTTTCGGAGTCAGGGCTTTAGAGGTGGGGGGCTTCAGTAGTTGTGGGTGCCAGGCTCTAGAGCACAGGCTCAGTAGTTGTGGCACTCAGGCTTGGGTGCTCTGAGGCATGTGAGGTCTTCCCTGACCAGGGATCACACTTGTGTCCCCTGCATTGGCAGATGGATTCTTATCCACCATACCACCAGGAAAGTCTGCTGATATTCAAATTTAATGTGACAAAGTAGTCTCCTTGTGATGTTTGTCAGCCACTTGAAAACAGAAAGACTGTTCTTAGCCCTGAACCATATGAAAACACGGTGGACTGATTTGCGCAATGGGGGACGGATGGTTTGACAACTCCTGCCCTAAATGGTTAAGACATGAGGACTTCCCTGGCAGTCCAGTGGTTAAGACTCCATGCTTCCACCACAGGGGGCTTGGGTTCAATCCCTGGTTGGGGAACGCAGATCCTGCATGGTGTAACCAAAAGATAGTAAAAATTATTCTTTTTAAAGTGTGAAAAAAATGGTTAAGATGCCATAGTAGACAGAATAATAGAACCCCCCCCGCCCCCCCGCCCCGAAGATGTCCATGGGCTTCCCAGGTGGCGCTAGTGGTAAAGAACCCACCTGCCAATGCCAGAACCCTGAGGTGGGGAAGATCCCCTGGAAAAGGAAATGACAACCTTCTCTAGTATTCTTGCCTGGAGAATCCCATGGATAGTGGAGTCTGATGGGCTATAGTCCGTGGGGTCACAAAGGGTTAGACACATCTGAAGCAACCTAGCACACATGCAAAGATGTCCATGTCCTAATTCCTGGAACCCTGTGGGCTTCCCTGGTGGCTCAATGGTAAAGAATCTGCTTGCCAATGCAGGAGACTTGGGTTCCATCCTTGGGCCAGGAAGATCCCCCTTGAGAAGGGAATGGCAACCCACTCTAGTATTCTTGCCTGAAGAATCCCATGCCCAGAGCAGTCTGGGCAGGCTACAGTACATAGGGTCACAAAGAGTCTGACATGACTGAGCAACTAAAACAACATGAATGTGTTACCTTTCACAGCAAAAGGGATTTTGCAGATGGGATTAAGTTTAGGATCTTGAGATGGGGAGATTATTCTCAGTTTCCAAATGGGCCCAAGGACAAGAGCCCTCATAAAGAAAAGATGGAGGTAGGGGAGTCAGAGGAGGAGCCGCAGCAATGGAAATAGATGTAGGCTTGATGGGAATGCTGGCTTTGAGGATGGAGGAGGAGGATGTGAGCCAAAAAGCTGGAAAGAGCCCAGGAAACAGATTCTGAGAAACTGCAGAAGGAACATAGCCTGGCCAATGCCTTGATTTTAGCTTAGTGAGATGCACTTTGAACATCTGATCTCTAGAACTGTGATAATAAATTTGTGTGTGTTTTGTTTTCAAAACAAATGAAACAAATGATCCAAATAATGAAGAAACAAACAAATGATCCAAAAAATGTGGATCACTTTTAAAGTCTTTATTAAATTTGTTACAATATTGCTTCTGTTTTATGTTTTGGTTTTTTTGGCTGTGAAGCCTGTGGGGTCCTAACTGCCCAACCAGGGATCAAACCTGTACTCGCTGCACTGGAAGGTGATGTCTTAACCAATAGACCACCAGGAATGTCCCATAAATTTGTGTCTTGAGCCACCAAGTTGGTGGTAATTGCTTACAGTGTCCAAAGGAAACACTAACTCGGTAGCTGGGTGGCCCAGCTCTGTTGCTCGTCATTTTTGTGGCCACTGGCGTGTTGTTTTTCTCTGGGCCTCAGTTTCTGTGTCTGTCAAATGGGAGCAGTGACGGAATCAACCTCGCAGAATTGCTATAAGGGTGATCCAAGGTACACCACGTAACGTTTTCAAAGACTGCCTGGCACACAGTAATATGGAGGCACTGGGGCATTCTACTGTTCATATTATCTTGCATCATCGTTGCAAAGATTCAGCAAGTTTTTGTCCTGGAGTGTTTGAACCAGGCTCAATTATCAAACCATTAGTACTCGCCTTGCCCCTCCTTCCACCCCACTTGGCTAATGTTAAAACAAGAGCTAATGGAACAGATCAGACGACAATACCAATTGTGCGTGCTTGGTCGCTTATGTTACGTCTGACTCTTTGTGACCTCATGGTCTGTGGCCCACCAGGGTCCTCTGTCCATGGAATTTTTCAGGCAAGAATACTGGAGTGGGTTGCCATTTCCTTCTCTGGAGGATCTTCCTGATCCAAGGACTGAACCCATGTCTCCTGCATTTCCTGCCTTGCAGGTGGATTCTTTACTGCTGAGCCATGGGGGAAGCCCCACAGTACCCATGTTCCTTTTTTTATTTCCTGAGCCACCCACAAAGCAAGGCCCTGAGCCAAGGCTAAACCAGGTGCCTCTCTCTGCATCTTTAATTCCGTCTTATGGAAGGATAACTCAAGTTGACACTGCAAGGCCATAGCCCACCTGTCCCATCCATGGCTACCGATTTCCCTGAGAGCTGAGACTTGCCCGCCCATGCGTCTTCCCCTCCCTCATAATGCTCCTGCTCAGACACCCTCAGTGGCTCCCACTCACCCTTCAAAACTGGAGTAGGAACTGACCACTTGCTTCCTCCCCTAAAGTGGGTTATATATATATATGGATGGCACTAGTGGTAAAGAATCAACCTGCCAATGAAGGAGATGCAAGAAATGCAGGTTCTATCCCTGAGTCAGGAAGATCCCATGGAGTAGGAAATGGCAATCTGATCCAGTATTCTTGCTTGGAAAATTTTATGGACAGAGGAACCTGGCGTGCTACCGTCCATGGGGTCACAGACAGTCAGACATGACTGAGCCACTGAACAGCAACATATATATATATATATATATATATTTCTTTTTTTTTTTTGGCTGCTTCAGGTCTTAGTTGCAGCATGCAGGATCTTCTTTGTATCATGCTGGATCTATTCCTTGTAACTCATGGACTCTCTAGTTGTGGCTCTCAGACTTAGTTGCTGCACAGCATGTGGGATCTTAGTTCCCTGACCAGGGATGGAACCCACGTCCTTTGCATTGCAAGGCAGATTCTTAACCACTGGACCACCAGGGAAGTCCTATTTTTTTTTTTTTTTTTGGCTGTGCCAGGTGGCTTGTGGGATCCTAGTTCCCTGACCAGGAATTGAACCTGTGACCCCTGCAGTGGAAGTATGCAATCTTAGCCACTGGACTGCCAGGGAAGTCCTAGCACCAGCTGTTCTTATCTGACTGTTTCCACTCTGCCAATCAGGCTGCCATTTGGCTGACATGAGAAAATTCCAGTGCTCTTTTCTCTCTCCCCCACCCACCTTACCAGTTTCACCTGCTTTCAGATGGTAGAAATATGCTCTTTCATCTTCCCACCATACTTGAAGTTTTGAGTTTTATATATTTGTATGCATGATTAATCTGTGTGGAATTTGTTTTGCTTCGTGGTGTGAGAGTGGAATTAACTATTTTCTCCCTAACGCATAGTCAAGGCAACTGACTGATTCATCCTTTCCCTGCCCACTGGATATTTATCATGTATTCAGTTCTTCTATGTGTAAAATTAATGCAAATTAATTTTTAAAAATACGTGCATCTGGAAAACTCTAAGCTGCATTTTTTATTTTCAGCATTAGCTATATATACGTGAATAGTATATTGCGGTTATTCATTGAACAAATCCTGACTGACTGCCTGTTCTGTGTCAGGTGCAATGCTGAGTGCTGGGGACAGTGTTATGAAGAAAACAGAAATCCTTGCCCTTGTGCAGCCAACAGCCATGGGGAGAGACAGTAAACTGTCCATGTGTAAATAAGTGATGTGGCAGGTGGTAAGACACAAAATAAAACAGGGTGACAGGAGCGGGGGAAAGGATGCTGTTTAGAGAGGATCATCAGAGAAAGCCTCTCTAAGGAGGTGATGTTTGAGGTTGAAAGAGGTGGAGCAGGACTTTCCCTGCGGTCCAGTGGCTAAGGCTCCACACTCCCAATGCGGGGATCCTGGGTTTGATCCCTGGTCAGGGAACTAGATCCCACGTGCTGCAACTAAGTTCACATGCCTCAACCAAGACCTGGCACAGCCAAGTAAATAAAGATAAAAAAAGAAATGTGGAGCCAGGTGGCTTTCTCAGGGAAAAGATCTCTAGGGAAAAGGAACAGCCCGTGGAAAGGTCCTGATGTAAGAACCGTGCCTGGTGTGTTTACAATAGAAGGGGGATGAGGGCTCATGGTGGCAAGTCCACCATCCTCGGCAGCAGATACCCAGCCCAATTTCCCTTGGTTTTGTTGTTGTTGTTGTTGTTACTGTTGTTTTGCTGGAATATTTGGAGGGTTGAAATTCAAAAAGGGAACAAATATATATATATATGTCAATCTTTTCTCAAAAAAATTTAACTTTCCACATAAAAGCAATTGCTGTACCAGTGTCTGTCTCCTGTTTAGAAGTAGACAGTTCAATAGCAAATAGAGTTTTGTGACATTTTATGAATCCCTCATGGTCACAACCGTTGATAAAAGTGAAAAAGTTTAAAAAAAAACAGTGCATAGTATAACAGAGTGTAGTATAGTATCATGCTCAGTCGCTCAGTCACATCCAACTTGCAATCCTGTGGACTGTAGCCCACCAGGCTCCTCTGTCCACAGGATTTTCCAGGCAAGAATATTGGAGTGGATTGCCATTTGCTATTTCCTCCTCCAGGGGATCTTCCTGACCCAGGAATCGAACCTGCGTCTCCTGCATTGGCAGGCAGCTTCTTTACCGCTGAGCCACCTGGGAAGCTGTAACCAGTATAACCTACAGTATAACCAGGAGGCCAGTGAATGGAATGGAGAAGGAAAGGGGAAAGTGGGAGGGGCTGAGGGCAGGGAGGGGACAGGACAGAGTGGGCACAGCCTTGTGGGCCATGGGGAGGACTTGGGCTTTGGCTCAGAGTGAGGTGGGACCCATAGAGGGTTCAGGGCAGAGGAGGGACATACCCTGAATCGGGTGATCACTGCCTCCACTGGGCCCTACCGGGGAAATAGACAGTGGGGTTCAAGTGTAAGAGCTCAGAAACCAGTGTGGAGACACCTGCACTCTTCGGGCAGGAAATGACAGCCACGTGACAAGGTGGGGGGGAGGTGAGAAGCTCTTGGATCCTGGAAGAGAAGTGCAAGGTTTCTGGCCTGAGCACCAGGAGGGCAGAGCAGCCTGGGGGACCATGGTGGTTTGATATAGTCGTGCTGAATGGGAGGTGTGCCATGAGGCCCCTATGTGGGGTGCTGAGGGGGGGGCACGTGCCATAGGGCCGTGCCACTCAGGGGTGAGGCCTTCCCCAGAGACCCACATTTGTGCATCATCAGGGTGGAGCTGGAGTCTGTAGGAGTGTCCCCAGGGGACCTAGCACATCTGAAAGAGAAGAAGCTTCAGCCTGGGCACCGCTTGCCCTGGGCAGGGTGGGACCAGTTTGCCTTTGAGTTGGCAGAGACCACGGGAACCACAAGGCTCCTTTGAGAGGCCTGGTCACCCAAGGGCATGGCTTGGAGCCTTGGGCCTCGCCTGTTTGCTGAAGTTTGTGGGCCAGGGGGCAAGTGGGGCCTTGACAGCTAGAAGCCACTGGGGAGGAGGTGACATTTCTTTCACTTTTTTTTCATTGTTTGTTTATTTTTGGCTCTGCTGGGTCCTTGTTGCTGTGCAGGCTTTTCTCTAGTTGTGGCAGGCGGGGGCTACTCTCTAGTTGCATTGGGCGGGCTTCTCATTGTGGTGACTCTTCTTGTTCTAGAGCATGGGCTCTTCTCTTGTTCTAGGGTGCACGGGCTCTTCTCTTGTTCTAGGGTGCACGGGCTTCAGTAGTTGCGCCTCCTGGGCTCTGGAGAACAGTCTCAGAAGTTGTGGCGCTCGGCTTAGTTGCTTCGAGGGGTGATCTTCCCAGACCAGGAATCGAACCTGCATCTCTCTCATCGGCAGGTGGATTCTTTACCTCTGAGCCACCTGGGAGTTCCGGGAGGTGATGTTTCTCTAGGGACAAGCTGAGCTGGTGACCAGACTCCCACCAGGGGGTGCCTGACTTGGAGCAACAATTATTGAACAGCAACTGTGTATGACCACATTGATAACCCCGTGCTGATTGTGTGCCCCACCCTGGATATCTTTTCCTGTTGCCTACACTCCCATACCAATTGTATCAGGCCCTGTCACCTGTAAAGTTGAATGTAGTGTGACGTTTGCAACTGGCCTCAGGGCTGTTGGGAGAAGCAGTTTGAACAGGAGCATGATCAAAGGAGCATACTGCTGAATTGGGGGTGGATAGCTGGGGCAGGGGGGTGTATCCTACCAGCTTTACAACTCCACGCTGGCCTTATACCCCCACAATTGTATAGCTCTTGATGGGCTATATACCCCATACCACCAGTACCCCATACCTACTGTATACCTCCACATCAGTTGAATACCCCTCTACTGGCAATACAGTACATCTATGCCAACTGTATACTTGGTATCTATCCCATGCCTGGTCTTTGGCTGGTGTTTGTTTTATTTATTTATTTGGCTGTATAGGGTTTTAGTTTCAGCACTCAGAATCTTTCATTGAGGCACACAGACTCTCTAGCTCAAGGGTTCAGTAGTAGCAGCCAGTGGGCTTAGTTGCCCCGAGGCATGTGGGATCTTAGTTCTCTGACCAGGGATCAAACACACGTCCCTTGCATTGCAAGGCAGATTCGTAACATCTGGACTACCAGGGAAGTCCCCATTGTGGCTGGTTTTGGTTTTACACTTTAGTCCCATTTCACAGATGAGGAAGTTGAGGCTCAGAGAACACAAAGCACTGACCTGAGTATCCTCTGGCTCAGATAGGGCAGGCTCATTTGAGTCCAGGGTTACCCTGTAGATGTCAGCTCCCCAAGACTGGGTTTCACAAATGCCACTGTACCCAGGAGGTGCTCAATAAATGCATGTTCTTCAAAGCAAATGCTTCAGGATTATCAGCTGTAAGAGGGTGCAGGGATGGCGAGCTGAGGTGTGTAGCCTTGGGGGCCACAAAGGAACCAGCAGGGAGCAGTGCCAGATAGGGATGTGGCATGGGGTAGGGGAACAGGCTGTCATTTCTAATTTGGGAGTTCTCAGGAGACACGGGTGTGGATTTTTATATGGACTGTCTCAATATTTAACTGTTGGCACTTACTCTTTAAAGAATGCACCCACAGGTTGGAGAGCATTCAGCCCAAATGGGCTGAATAATTGGTTGTTTGGATTCAGCCATCTGCCTGTTTTGGGGTGCCTGGCCAGACACTGATGCCTCAGTTTCCGTATCTGCAGAATGGGACAATTATTAGGTGCCTTCCAGGGTTGAGAGATGTTTTAGGGCTGTGTCGCCTCGTTGGGGGGCGCGGAGGCTACCCCAGGCCACTGGGTAAAGCCAGAGTTCCCTGGGTGGGGGCTGGGCGCGGGGTGGCGGGCGGCAGGCGGAGAGGGCTAAATTGGGCGGCGGGTGAGTGGCGGGAGCAGCTGCCGCCCCGCCCCGCTCTCTCCTCCCTCTCTCCCTCCCTCCCTCCGTTTCTGGGTCCAGTAGGTCCGAGGCAGCCGCTCCGCTAGGGCCGGTCTGACCGGTTTGGGCCGTCCCGCCTGGCTCTTTGCTGGGAGGAGCCGCCGCCAGTCGGTCCCTCGGTCCCTCCCCTGGGGACGCCCGCGCGTCCGGACCGGAGGGCAGAGGGGGAGCGGCTGCGGGAGCAGGCAGGCGCCGTCGGGGCCGGGCGCCCGCAGGGATGGGGAAGGAGCAGCAGCTTTATTACGGGAAGCACGGTAGGCAGCGCCCCCCTCCGCACGCGGGCCTGGCAACTTGGAGGGAGCAGCGGGAGGACCCAGGGTAGGGGGGATGAGGGGAGCGCGGAACGGCAGATCTCAGTCTGTACCCGCCCCGCCTCCGCATCACCTGCCAGCACCCCTCAGCCCCTAGGCCCACCCGGAGGTCCCTCCAAAACTCCCGCATCCCAGAGGTCTGGCCTCGTTGCCTCCTTCTCCAGATCCCATTTTTGGGTCCTCCCCCTTCCACCGGACTCCCGGGCAGCCCCTTTTTTAGCCCCGCTCCCAGTCCTTCCAATGAGTGGTCGCCGGGTGATAAATGGGGCAGTTCACGGAAAATCCACAGTTATCTCTGAATCTTACTCTTCTGTGGCTAGAGACATCCCTGGGGACATCTTGGGGAAGGGTGGTCTGCCAGCTTCATCTTGGACCACCCGGTTCAATCTTTCTGATTTTCAGGAACACCGCAGAAGTATGACCCCGCCTTCAGAGGACCCATTTACAACAGGTAAGGGGTCTGGGTTCCTGGGAGGGGAGGGGTGTCAGCTAACATTGCTTCCACCCCTGTTTCTTTACACCCACACCCACATCTGTTCTCCAACAAACTGGTTATACATATTTGCAACTTAGAGATAAAAGAGTGGTAAAAGAATGATAAAGGAATTTTCTTCACCTATAGAGAGTCTTTACAAATGCATTTTTTTTTTTCAATTTAGGCAAAAGACTGGAACAGATCATTTAATAGAACCGGAAATACTATAGACAGTGGAGTTATGGAGAAATGCTCAAACTCACTGGAAAGTAAAGGAATGTAATGTAAAACAGGAACCAAATAGAGTTTCCCCCTCAGAGGTTAGCAGAGGTTAAAAATAGACACACTTAAAAAAAAAAAAGACACACTAGCGTATACACAAGTAGGAATACAATACTGCACACATGAAAATTACATAATGTTATAAAGCAATGTTACTTCAATTAAAAAAAAGATTGACACATATTCTGCTGTGAAACTAATTGATACAGTCTTTTTTGGAGGGAATTAGGAAATATGACATTTAAAAAAAATGTACCGCTCTTTGTTCCAGAAATTAGGATTATGTGAAAAAATTTCTCTCAGTAAACCTTGCCTGTGCTGTGCTGTGCTTAGTCGCTCAGTCGTGTCTGACTCTTTTCCACCCCATGGAGTGTAGCCCGCCAGGCTCCTCTATCCATGGGGATTCTCCAGGCTAGAAGACTGGAGTGGGTTGCCATGCCCTCCTCCAGGGGATCTTTAGAATCTAGGGATCAAACCCAGGTCTTCTGAATTGCAGGCAGATTCTTTACCAGCTGAGCTACCAGGGAAGCCCAAACCTTACCTGTGTATGTTAGTCGCTTAGTAGTGTCTGACTTTTGCGATCCCGTGGACTGGGTCTCACCAGGCTTTTGTGTCCATGGGATTCTCCAGGTAAGAATCCTGGAGTGAGTTGCCATTTCCTTCTCCACAAACCTTGCCTAGATGGGCAAAAACCAACAATCTGAGTTGCACGTCTGGGAACTAGTTAGATACATTACAGTGCATCCTTAGGTTATTTTATTACACAGCTGCTAAAATGTACAAGAGCCCTTCTGAGTCCTCACATGGATCCCTCTCCATATAATAGTGAAAAAAGCAAGACACAAACTGTGGGTGTAGCATAATCATACCTGGGTTAACCAAAAAAACTTGTTTTGGAAAACATTTGTACCAGTAAATAAAAAACTCACAAGAAATCATTAACAGAGGTTTCTCATGGAGAGGAGGATTATGTGGGAGGTAGTTCTTAATTAAGTATATCCCTGTATGGTTTACATTTTATCCTATTCATATTTAATCTTATGATATTAAAAAATAATTTAAGGTCTACTCTCTTAACAATTTTCATAATTTATCATGCAACATTATATTTACCGTGTTGTACATTATATCACTAGTACTTATTTATCTTACAAATGGAAGCTTGTACCTTTTGAATACCTTCATCCAATACCCCCTTCCACCTCCCAAACCCTACCTCTGGTAACCACATGTCTGGTCTCTCTTTCTATGAATTAGTTTCTTTGTTTTTGAAGTATAACTGACCTACATCACTTAATTAATTCTGGGTGCATAATATAGTGATTCAGTATTTCTGTACATTGCAAAATGATCACCACAAAATAGCTTAAATTTTAAAAAACATTAATCCATAATGCTGGTAAGGATGTAGTGAAATCGGCACTTAATCAAAAGAGAGCTAAACAATGCTGCAACCTGCATTGAGGATAGTGTAGCATTAGGTATTAAAATTATTTTTTATTTTTTGCTTTTTAAAATTGAGTTATAATTAATAGACAATATTATATTAGTTTCAGGTGGACAATGTAGTAATTCAGTTTTTTTTATATGTTATGAAATGATCACTGCAATAAGACCAGTTACCATCCATTACCATACAGTGTTATTAGAATGTTTTGACTGCATTCCCTATGTGTATTACATTCCCATGACTTACTTATTTTGTAGTTGGAAGTTTGTACCTCTTCAGAAGTTTGTAACTTTTAATCCCCTTTACCTGTTTTGTCCATTCCCCCACCTACCTCCACTCTTGACAACTGCCAGTTTGTGCTCTGCATCTGTGAGTTTGTTTCTGTTTTGTTTTGTTTGTTTATTTGTTTTGTTTTGTAGATTTTACATATAAGTGAAAGCATACATTATTTGTTTTTCTCTGTCTGACCTATTTCACTTAGCAGAATATCCTCCAGGTCTGTTGCATGTTGTGCAAATGGCAAGATTTCATTCTTCATGGAGGGCTGAGTAATATCCCAGGGCTACCGGGTGGCTCAGCAGTAAAGAATGCACATACAAAAATTACAGATATAAAAAAAAAGATAAAATTTTAAAAAAGAGAGAAAGTATCCACCTACAATGTAGGAGATGTGGGTTCAATCCCTGGGTTGGGAAGACCCCCTAGAGAAGGGAATGGCAATCCTCTCCAGTATTCTTGCCTGGAGAATTCCACGGGCAGAGGAGCCTTGCGGGCTACAGTCCATGGGGTCGCCACGTGTTGGACACGACTGAGCAACTGAGTGCATGCACACACAGACACACACACATGAGTAATATTCCATTGTATACACATATACCACACCTTTATCCACTCAGCTATGGATGGGCACTTAGGTTGCTTCCATATCTTGGCTATTGTCAATAGTGCTGCAATGAAAGGCATTAATAGTTAAAATATACAGCATTGGTACCACTCAGGAACGTGTGTCCAAATAACACCTGGATGTGGTACATTTACAAGGCAGGACAGGGCTTCCCAGGTGGCTGAGAGGTAAAGAATCCGCCTGCCAATGCAGGAGACTTGGATTCAATCCCTGGGTTGGGAAGATCCCCTGGAGGAAGAAATGGCAAACTATTCCAGTGTTTTTGCCTGACAAATCCCATGGACAGAGGAGCCTGGCGGGCTACAGCCCACGGGGTACCAAAGGGTCGGACACGACTGATGGCTGAGCATGGACGCATGCACAAGGCAGGTTGGGTCCATGATATCCAGGGCACCAGTACTCCCACACTGATACGGTCTCTTCCTCCACAGAGGCTGCACAGATATCATTTGCTGTGTCTTCCTCTTCCTGGCTATTGTGGGTTATGTAGCTGTAGGCATCATAGGTAAGCGAAGGAGGGGATGGGGTGGCGGTTCCTGGGTGTGTGGGCAGCCCACAGCGTCTGGGGCAGAAGGGCAAAAGGGGAGCTGGTGGTGGAGTCCCATCACCTCAACATTCCTGGATCCCTCCACAGCTTGGACCCATGGAGACCCTCGAAAGGTGATCTACCCCACTGACAGCCGAGGCCAATTCTGCGGGCAGAAGGGCACGAAGAATGAGTGAGTGTGGCTCCTTGGGGCCTACTGGGTCTGGAGGGAGCTTCCTCAGTACTGGGGAGAAGGTTCTAGGCTTCCCTCACCTCCATCAATCCACTAGTCCAGTCAACAAGTATTTATAAAACTCTTACCATCCCCAGCCTCTGTTCTAGGCCCTGGGGACAGGGCTCTAAATGAGACATTCAGAGTCTTATCCTCTGGTGGCCCATATATTAGGGGAGAGACAGAGAAGAGACAGTCCTAGATCTGATGTCAGGTGAGGCAAATGGGCAAGCTCAAAATGAGCTGTGCCACTCCCTGGCTGTGTGACCTACAGCAAGTGTCTCAGACTCTCTGGGCCTCATCTCTGCAATGGGGATGCTGACATTCCCACTCTCATGGGACTCTTCTGATGGTTAAATGAGCCAGTGCGTGTCCAGTGCTTAAACAGCACCTGGCATGAAGTTGCTGCTGTGGTTATTATGGTTGTTATTTCTATTTTCATTAAGAAATTCCATATAGGCTGATGGAGAAGTCTTGACAGTTTCCGTCTCCCTTCCCCAACCCCAGGAACAAACCATTCCTGTTTTATTTCAACATCGTGAAGTGTGCTAGCCCCCTGGTCCTGCTGGAATTCCAGTGTCCCACCCCCCAGGTAACTTCCCTCTCCTCCTGTTTCCTGTCCCCGCCCCCTGCTTACATCAATCAGGTCCTTTTTCCTCCTCTAGTAGTAGCTTCTCTCCCAGCCCTCTTTCTCCCCTCAATGAATAAGGGGGAGGAGGGTGGGACCTCTGTCCTAAGAGGGGATCAGGTGTCTGTTCTGACCCCACCCAACCCCTGCCTCCTACCCCTCCCAAGATTTGTGTGGAGAAATGTCCCAGCCGTTACCTCACCTACCTGAATGCTCATGCATCTGAGGACTTTGAGTACTACAAGCAGTACTGTTTACCTGGCTTCCAGAAAAACAAGGTAAGTGGATAACTGTCCAGGGAGCCTGGGCAAAGGCAGGTCCAGAGTACTGGCCCTCAGGATCGACCACGTGCTGTCTCTTGGCAGGGTGTGGCTGAAGTCCTTCGAGATGGAGACTGCCCCGCTGTCCTCATTCCCAGCAAACCCTGTGAGTCTGGGATCCCATGGGCTCTGGAGGGGCCTGAGGGGGTTTCAGGGGCTCCACCTGACTGGTCCCATCTCCAACTCCGTATAGTTGCCCAGCGATGTTTCCCGGCTGTCCATGCCCACAAGGGGATCCTCATGGTGGGCAACGAGACAACGTACGAGGATGGGCTTGGCTCTCGGAAAAACATCACGGAGCTGGTGGAAGGCGCCAAGTGAGGACCTCGACCCACCACCCCAGCGCTATGCTTTCCTGGGGGGTGGGGTTGGGTAGGGAACAGGGCATCCCCTGGGGCTGGCCCAGTCATGGATTGGGATCCTACCTAAGCCTTGTCTGCCCTCCCCCAGGAAGGCCAGTGGAATCCTGGAGGCTCGGCAGCTGGCCATGAGGATATTTGAAGATTACACAGTCTCCTGGTACTGGATTATCATGTAAGTTGAGAGGGAAGGTAAGCTACCCTATCTGAGATTGGTGAGGGGATCAGGATCCACTTATGTCCCTGTTTTATCTCTCAGAGGCCTGATTATTGCCATGGTGCTGAGCCTCCTGTTCATCATCCTGCTCCGATTCTTGGCTGGCATTATGGTCTGGGTGATGATCGTCATGGTGATCCTGGTCCTAGGCTACGGTAAGTCTCTCCCTCCCTGTGTCCTCCCCTCCCCACTGTCTGCAAAGTTCCTGTGCCCTTGGAGCTGTCATTGACCCATCAAGAATCTTCTCTTGGGACTTCCCTGGCGGTTCAGTGCTTAAGACTTCATGCATCCAATGCAGGGGGCGTGGGTTCAATCCCTGGTCGGGGAACTAAGATCGCACATGCAGTGCTAAGTCACTTCTGTCGTGTCTGACTCTTTGTGACCCTATGGACCATAGCCCGCCAGGCTCCTCTGTCCATGGGATTCTCCAGGCAAGAATACTAGAGTGGGTTGCCGTGCCCTCCTTCAAGGGATCTTCCCAACCCAGGGATCGAACCCGTGTCTCTTATGTCTCCTGCATTGGCAGGCGGGTTCTTTACCACTAGTGCCACTTGGGAAGCCCAAGATCCCACATATCCCACAGCCAAAAAAACCCAGAATCATCTCTTGAGGAAATTCCCTGGTAGTCCAGTGGCTAGGACTTGCGCTTTCACTGCTAGGCCCTGGGTTTGATCCCTGATCACAGAACTAAGATTCTGAAGGCTGCAACGCATGACCAAAAAAAAAAAAAATTCTCCTGAGCCATCAGACATTCTCTATGTCTTTCACTGGGAATATTTGTGAAGATGTTCATCTCGACATTGTTTATGAGAGCAGACACTTGGAAACAACTTCCATGCTCATTTATGTGCGATGGGTTAGATCATAATGTTCCCAAACAGGGCTGGATCTGTATTTTGTTGACAGCAAAGTCATCGTCAAGTAGACCATCTAGCACAGTGGTTAAGGCCACATGCTCTGGCACCAGAGAGCCCAGGGTCTGAATACAGCCTCTTCCAGTTCCTTGCTCTATGACCTTGGGCAAGTGACTCAGCCTCCCCATGCCTCAATGTCCTTCTCCATAAAATGGGAATAATTAGTATTTACCGGTTCAGAGACTTGATGAGAAGATAGGGTGTAAATGAGATGGGGAAGGGCCCTGTGACTCTGAACACAGTGCTTCATGTTCTGTTTATTCATTTAAACTTTGCCAGATGCGCAACCTAAACTGGGGACACAGACATTAAAATAATTCTTTTTTTTTTTTTGGCCACACTGCGCAGCATGCAGGATCTTAGTTCCCCAACCAGAGATCAAACCCATGGCCCCTGAAGTGGAAGCTCAAAGTCCTAACCACTGGGCTGTCAGGGAATTCCCAAAATATTCATGTCACTAGTGGTTTCTAGCTAGGTGCTGGCAGTTTAGGTGGTTAGCATTTTTGTTTTTGTTTTTTAAATAGTTAGTTTTATTGCCTTTGTTACTTGGTGACTCCACAGTAAAGTATCCACCTGCAATGCAGGAGACTGCCTGCAATGCAGGAGACTTGAGTTTGATCCCTGGGTTGGAAAGATCCCCTGGAGAAGGAAATGGCTACCTACCCATTCCAGCATTCTTGTCTGGGAAATCCCATGGACGGAGGAGCCTGATGGGTTACAATCCATGAGGTTGCAAGAGTTGGACGTGACTTAGCGACTAAATCACCAGCATTACCATCTTGTTACTACCCTTGGCTGTGCTGGGTCTTAGTTGGGGCCCAAGGGATGTTTTCGTTGTGATATGCGAACGCTTAGTTGTGGCATATGGGACCTAGTTTCCTGACAAGGAACTGAACCTGATCCCCCTGTATTGGGAGCTTGGAGTCTTAACTATTGGACCACCAGGGAAATCCCCGGTGACTAGCTTTTTGTATGTTATCTGTACTTTATAAATTTCTTCTACAGAGAGCTAAAGAGAATGCTGAAAATCCCTAATGCTGACCCACTGGATGTTAGCACCCATGTCCTCCCTCCCCACCTGTGAATCATTGTTACAGAGGGGTCAGGTTGGAGGAGGAAATGGCAACCTACTCCAGTATTCTTGCCTGGAGAATCCCATGGGCTCCAGTCCCTAGGGTCTCAAAGAATCGGACATGACTGAAGCAACTGAGCATGCAGAGGGGTCAGGAAAGCCTCAGGTCACACAACCCTGATACCTGCTCACTCATTCATTCATCCATCTTGTATTGAATGACTATGTCCTGGGCAGTCTTCTAGGTCCTGGGCTTACAGCAATGAATACACCAGGACAAATCTTACTCTTGTGGAGTTTATATTCCAGGGGGGTATGGGCAAGATGGACAAGAAACAAACCAGATAACCTCTGGGATGTCAAAACAGTGAAGGGGGATAAGAATTTGGAGTGTAAGAGGGTATTATTCTAAAGGGGGGAAGGGATCCTAGAAGGTTGCATGAGAAGGTGACTTTAGAGCAGAGACTAGACGATGTAAGGGATCCAGTTGGGGAGAGACTGAACCAGGCAGCAGGAACAGCCAGTGCAAAGGCCCTGAGGCAACAGCAGCGCCCTCTCAGCCTTGGTTTTTGTTTTCTGTTAAATGGATATGATTGTACCTGCTTTACAGCGCTGGGGGAGCGGTGGTTGGGCTGAGGTCAGTGAGCACAGTGGTTCCCCTGAGCAGGAATACTGCATTGCTACATGGAGTATGCTCGGCTGCGTGGTGAGGCCGGCTCTGACGTCTCCCTGGTGGACCTTGGCTTCCAGACGGACTTCCGAGTGTACCTGCACTTGCGGCAGACCTGGGTGGCCTTCAGTGAGTACCAGCTCCCCACTTGGTGAGGCCTGGGAGGGAGCGGGGAGCCCAGGCAGGTGGCAGACTTGAATTCACCCTCTGCCCCCCACAGTGATCATTCTGAGCATCGTTGAGGTTATTATCATCTTGCTGCTCATTTTTCTACGGAAGAGAATTCTCATTGCCATCGCACTCATCAAAGAAGCCAGCAGGTGGGTGCTGGGGTGCCAGAGGGTCAGGCTGGGGCAGTCGTGGGGGCTGCTCGGGCTTTGATGTCTGTGCCTCTGCTCTTTCCAGGGCTGTGGGATACGTGATGTGCTCCTTGCTGTACCCACTGGTCACCTTCTTCCTGCTGTGCCTTTGCATCGCCTACTGGGCTAGCACTGCTATGTATCCACCATCAGATCCTGGTTTCTGACCCCAGGGATGGCTAAAAGTGCCCAATTTGCCTGGAGATGACCCGCAGCCTGGGGGCAAGGCCAGAACCTGGTGTGGGAATGGATTCTTTTTCTATGCGCCCCTGTGGTCCCTAAGCCCTGAACTTAGATTCCTTAACAAGCTTCTAGCTTCCTGTCCACTTCCAACGAAGCTGTCTATAAGATCTTCAATGAGACCAGCTGCCCAGTTGCTGGGAAAACCTGCAACCCCGAGGTGAGTGTCCCCAAATAGAGGGATGGCTGTTTCTCTGATAGCCCACAGATGATCTGAAATCTCTTGTTCCCACTTGGGGACCATTGGAGCAAACATTTGACGCCTGCTGTATGTCCTGTGCCAGATGCAGGGGGCATGGGGTGGGGGGAGGAGATCCAGCCTGGCCCCCACTCCCCCCTACTCCCTAAGTGCTGATCCACTCACCTTCCCCCCACCCTTGACTTTGTCTCCTGCTACTGCAGCCCTCTCTTCACCCAATGGTGGCCAGTTCTTGCTTCCAGAACCCTGTCCTTGCTTTTCACAAGCCCCTCACCTGCCCTCTGTGGTCTTCATAGTGATCTCTGCCACTTGTGATCTGTCTACATGACCACTCCATTGATCCTCATGATAGTTTATCCTGCCTCCCTGATGCCCATTGAGACAATGATCTCTGATCTTGCTTTTAGAACCACTTTTGCAAGCCCTTCTTGTAAACTCCTAGTTCCTTGACTTAGTTCCTCATGACTCCTGTCCCACCCCATGGTCCACCTGACCTGGACCTGATGCCCAGAGCCCACTCTGAACCACAAGGCCCTATGATATGACCAGGCTCTGCATCCCTCCCACAGACCTTCCCCTCCTCCAATGAATCCCGCCTGTGTCCTGGAGCCCACTGCCAGTTCGCCTTCTATGGTGGTGAATCGACCTACCACCGGGCCCTGTTGGGCCTGCAGATCTTCAACGTCTTCATGTTCTTCTGGCTGGCCAACTTCGTGCTGGCACTGGGCCAGGTCACACTAGCCGGGGCGTTTGCCTCCTACTACTGGGCCATGAACAAGCCGGATGATTTGCCTGCCTTCCCGCTCTTCTCTGCCTTTGGCCGGGCGCTCAGGTGGGGACCCAGGTGGGCTGGGGGTGGCGGTAAGATGGAGTGGAAGAGGCCTGGCCCGGCCACTGACCACCCCCTCGGCTCAAAGGTATCACACAGGCTCCCTGGCCTTTGGCTCCCTCCTTCTGGCCATCGTGCAGGTCATCCGAGTGATACTGGAGTACTTGGATCAGCGCTTGAAAGGTATGGCCCACGGGTGGTTGACGTGATTCCCATGGGGGGGCGGGGCTAAGGGAGTAGATTGGGATTGATTCTTGGAGGGAGGTGGGGCTAAATTGCTGGAATGGCTGGAAGAGCCCATTGAAAGGAGTTCTTTCCTTTGAAGGGGCGGGAATAAGAGGCGGGGCCGCCATTGGTTCCAGAAGAGACGGTCAGGCTGGGATTGGTTGTATATTGGGGTGGAGCCAAGGAGGTCTCAAGGATTGGCTTCTGCCTGGGAGGCAGGACCAGGGTAGCCGAGTGGGTTGTCACTTATTCCTATCTTCGAGGCGGGGCTGAATGCCTGTTTTGGGGGACTGGGCTGAGAGTCACTGTTGGTTCCTACCAGCGTGCGGGGCAGGACCCCGAGGGTTCTGAATCAAGTCTCCCTTTCCTTGTCTATTCGAGAAGGAGGCTCTAAGAGTCCTGGACTCTGCCAAGTGTGTGAAACAAGGAAGTAGGGGCTCCTACCAGGCCGAGTGGGGTTTCCTCTCACCTCTGCATCTCTCTCATCTACCAGCGGCAGAGAACAAGTTTGCAAAGTTCCTCATGAGCTGTCTCAAATGCTGCTTTTGGTGTCTGGAGAAATTCATCAAATTCCTCAACAGAAACGCCTACATCATGGTGAGTAGGCCTGGGACCAGGAACTAACCCACTAGCTGCTTCTAGCTGGAGGAGCCCTTATTCCCTGGCCCGGTGGGGCTGATCAATCGCTCCCACCCCCCTCCAGATTGCCATCTACGGCACCAACTTCTGCACCTCAGCCAGAAACGCCTTCTTCCTGCTCATGAGAAACATCATCAGGTCAGGGAAAAACACCCTTCTCTGGCCACCTCCCTCCTCCCCCAGGCCCTGAGCCAGCATTCATGTCTGCTTCTTACTGTGCCCTGTAGGGTGGCTGTCCTGGATAAAGTCACCGACTTCCTCTTCCTGTTGGGCAAACTTCTGATAGTCGGTAGTGTGGGTGAGTGCTGTCTGGCTTCGGAGACTGTTGGAGGCCATTTGTGAGCTGCTATCGGCCCCTATGTCTTCTACGATAACTGTCTTCTCTGGGGTCTTCTTGGTGGTGGGGGAAGCATTTCCTTTATCTAGAACCCTCAACCATCTCCATTTCCTTCTGCTCTCCAGGGATCCTGGCTTTCTTCTTCTTCACTCACCGAATCAGGATCGTGCAGGACACAGCACCATCCCTCAATTATTACTGGGTCCCTGTAGTGGTATGAACCTTTGGGGGTGGGCAGGGGTTGGGGAAAGGAGATGTCGGGACTCGCCTGGGCTCCTCTGACTGGACAGATGTGAATGGAAGCAGAGGTGGGGAATGGTTGATTAACTCAGGCCACAAACGTTTATTAAGTACCAACCATGTTCCAGGGCCTCCCTGGTGACTCAGTGGTTAAGAATCCGCCTGTAGTGCAGGAGTTAAAGGAGATGCAGTTTTGATCCCTGAGTCAGGAAGATACCCTGGAGGAGGGTATGGCAACCCACTCCAGTCTTCTTGCCTGGAGAATCCCATGGACAGAGGAGTCTGGTGGGCTATAGTCCATAGGGTCACAAAAAGAGTCAGACACGACTGAAGCGACTTAGCACAACCATGTTCAGGCATGACCTGGGACGGCTTCCCTTCAAAGGCCTTACAGTTTAGGAGTAAATAGACATGGCAGCTCCCTGGTGGTCCGGGGGTTAAGACTCCATGCTGCCAATGCAGGAGGCATAGGTTCGATCTCTGCTCAGGGAAGTAAGATCCCACATATTCCACATGCCCATGATGATGCAAATTAGATGTATGCTTGCAAAGTTGTACGTTCCAGAAGAAGAATTACAGGGAACCAAGTGTTAGAGCTTGCAGTGGAGGATGTGGGCAGGTGTGGGAGTCTAGAGGGCTTCCCTGTGGAAGTGATGTCATGTCTAAGATCTGAAAGAGATGCAGTCAATATTGTGGCAGAGGGGACAAACACCTGAGGCAGGTCTATGCCAGGGACAGTGAGCAAATGAGTGTGGTTGGTGTGGAGGGAGTGAAGGGATGAGGAGGTGGAGATCGGGCAGGCAGAGGATGGGGCCGTGGCTGGGGGTTTAGGTCATCACCCTAAGAGCAGTACAGTATCTGAGTGCAGGGCTTGGAGCCCAGTGACCTCGATTTTTATTTCTGTTTGCCAGTCTGAGTGACTCTGGGCAAGTTATTTAATCTGCTCACTTTAGTCAATCAATGTTTATCAAGTACCTACCAAGGCCCTCTGAGTTTCCAGGTTGCTGGGGGATATAAATGGGACAGACACAGTCTAATAGGGATGTGGGCATTACAGCTGTCACGCACTGGGGACTTCCCTGGCGGTCCAGAGGTTAAGACTCTGCTTCCAATTCAGGGGGCATGAGTTCGATCCCTGCTTGGGAACTAAGATCCCACACCCCTTGTAGTGCAGCCAAAAAAATTAAAAAGAAAAAAGAATACTGGAAAAACCTATTATTCCCTAAAAAATGCAACCAAAGGCTTTAAATGAGGGGCTGGCTTATCAGCAGGGAAATGGCATGCTGCTAGCTGGGAAGGGATGAGGTGGTGGGTAGAGGTTGCCTTAGGCAGAAGGGTGGAAACAGCTTGTCTGTCCTTTGCCCAGACGGTGGTCATTGGCTCCTACCTGATCGCCCATGGCTTCTTCAGTGTCTATGGCATGTGTGTGGACACACTTTTCCTCTGTTTCTGTGAGTAACCCCTCACCCCCGACCCTTGCTGGGCCCTGACTCCCATCTGCCCACCTGGTGCCCGCGGCCTCCCCAGAGCCTGGCTGTCCCTAGGGCCCCAGGTTGCCCCACCTCCCACCCACCCCCCCCCAGCTTCTCCCCGGCGTTCAGAGCTGCTCCATCCTCTTGTCCTTTGGTCAGGCTGCAGCTGGAACACTGTCCTTTGGGCCCTCGGCTTTGGAGTTTCTGGCTTTGTGGGGGACATCTGTGGCTGCCACTAACTCTGGTCTCTCCGTCTATTTTTTGTTTTTTGTTTTTTCTTTTCTCTTCCTCTCCTCCATGCCTGCTGGCTTCCCTGAAACCTCCCCTGCCCCGAACCTCCCTCATCCCCTCCCTTCCTGACCACCCTGTTTTCCCCCTTGCTGGTTCCTGGGGGAGCCCAGGTGAGGACCTGGAAAGAAATGACGGCTCTCAGGAGCGACCCTACTTCATGTCGCCCGAGCTGAGAGACATCCTGTTGAAGGGGAGTGCGGAGGAGGGGAAGCGGGCGGAAGTCGAGGAGTAGAGAGGGAGGCTGGCTTGTAGATCAGGGCAGGTGCATGCGGGGCTTTTGGGCCTGGGAGTGGGGATCAGTGTGTGTGTGCGTCCCCCATTCCCACCCTGCTCCAGTCCCAGCGCCTCTTGCTTCCTAACCCTCTGAGGCTTCTCTCTGGCCCACCCCACTCCCCACCCACCCACCCAATCCCCCGGTGCCCCTGCCCGTGGGCTCCCCTCATGCCTCCTGCTCTGGGGCCTCTCTCCACAGTGGAGGACCTGGAGAGGAACGATGGGACACCCGAGAGGCCTTACTTCATGTCTCTCACCCTCAAGAAGATCTTGAACAAGACCAACAAGAGGCAGGCGGAGGCCTAGAGGCCCCGCCCCCACCCTCCCTGGAAGTTTCGCAATGGGTGCTGGGCAGCTGGGTCAGAACCCCCAGCCCATCGGGCTGACCTGAAGTCCTATCACTGCCGCCCCCTTCCTGCCCCACCCATCATCCAGTTACCACCAGGGAACCTGCAGGATTTAGGGCATCACCTTCTTATGCCAAGGGCCAGTCGGAGTTTTCTGGGCACCTCCCTGCCTCACTACTTTGCCCCCCACCAGCCGGGATGAGAAGCCAGGTGGGGCTTCTTAATATCCAACATGTGAGGGGCCTCTGTGGGCTGCCCTGCGGTTCCTGCCCCCTCTTACAACAGGACAGTATTTGTGTCTGCAACAGCGGTGGCTGCAACAAGGCCATTGTAACCTGCGTCTGCTCTGGCCAGGATGCCAGAACCCTTTCTCCAGGCTGAACAACTGGCTACTGGCCACTGCAGGCATTTCTTTATTTTTAAACCTGGACACGCATTAAAGGGTCTGTTAGCTTTTTCTCTGTCTTCACGGCTGAGATGGGGCCACTAAAGAATGCTTTCTTATGTCCCCTCCTCGGGTGTCGCTGTGTGTGCCCAGGTAGGGGTGTCTCCTGGCCAAGGAGGCAGTAGCTGGGGTGTTGATGGGGTGGAGAAGAGGGAGGTAGGTTTTGGGGGCAGGGAGGCTGGGGGTAGGCTGGTGGGGAGCAGGGAGTAGGTTGGTAATAGCGGCTTAATGGAAACCGGCTGGCTGGCTGAGTCGGGCCGAATTTCCCCTTTTCTCTGCCACTTACTGACACACCTCTCTTTGTAAGAGAGATAAGAAACTGAATCCACCCAAGGGACAATTTCGAAGAAAGGGGGGATAGGGGTAGATGCCTTGGGCAAATGGGCACCCCCCACCCCCAGTCTCCTCGCTTTGAGGATCCTTTTGCCAAATGTGTTGAATTCGGGGGAAATGGTGTGCCCGTTCTCCCTTCGCCATATCTCAAGGCCCCCCAATCCGGGATCTGGAGAAATCCCACCCTGGGGTTTCTGTCTCCTGTGCCTGCCTGCCCCCTCCCCGATTCTGTTCACACACCCCTATGTGTAACTGCATTCCAACCACTAATAAAGTGCCTATTGTACAGCGCCTGGGCCTGGAGTGTTTGTCGGGGAGAGTGGGAGGCTGGTGGGGGGAAACCCCAGCTTCAGCTGCCCTGAGATCCTCCGAGCCGGGGCGACTCTCTCCAGGGGGAAGGAGCGGGGGCAGGAAGCCCGCTGTCTGCTGGCCTCCGACTGAATTCTACCATGCAGTCGTTCAGGTTTCTCCTGAACAAATACCCCTTATTAGGCTCTGATCCCCAAACTCCAAAAGGCGGCAGTGACCTGCCCTCCTCCTCGGCACACCGCCTGGACACGTGCCCCCAGGCATGCTTTGTCCTGGGCCCAGCACTTGGGCACCACAATCTAGTTTAAGTGGCTTCAGACCGGCCAAGCCGCCCCACCCTGCTCGCTACTGCCCCCTGGTGCCAGCCCTGTCACTGTCACCTCTGGGCCAACTGCTCCACCTTGTTAATTTTCTTTCTCCCCCCAGCGTTGCCTTTTTTGTAAATAGCTACCATTTTTGCAGTACTCTTTATCTGCACACATACAGTCTCCACTCATTAAGGCAGGGAAGTTTGGCAATGTCTCTGAAGGTCGCCCAGCAGGAAAGGGGATGAGAAGTTTTAAGTCTCATTGCCTCAAAGCCCTCGGCTTCTATCCTGTACAGACACTCTAGTTTGCTTGTTCACCTCAATCTTTTGGGTTTATTCCTTTCTTACCGCCATCTCTTGTTAACCGCGCCTCCAAAATAGCTCCTAAACCTACTTGTGTGTTAACTTGCTTCAGTCGTGTTTGATTATTTGCGACCCTACGCCTGCCGGATTCCTCAGTCCGTGGAATTCTCCAAGCAAGAATACTGGAGTGGGTTGTTATGCCCTTCTCCAGGGGATCTTCCCAACCCAGGGACTGAACCTGAGTCTTGTGTCTCCTGCGTTGGCAGGCAGGTTCCTTACCACTAGTGCCACCTGGAAAGCCCAAACCAGTTTACATCTCTCCATATTTTCAGCTCCCAACCCTCATTATCAACTCATCTGCCCCCATTCCTTCAGTTTCTCCCACAGGCCCAGAAGGGCTCCTGCAAACATCTGAGTTCACACACTTCCTCTGCTCAAGAACCCTCCACGGATCCCTTTTACTGAGTGAAAGCCAAAGCAACCCACAGGGCCCTGCCCCATCTGCCCTCTTTAATGCGCTCAGGCTGACCTCATCCAACCGCCCTGGCCCCAGGGCTTATGCCAGAAACCTGGCACCACCTGGCTCTTTTCACAGCTAGCTCCTTATCCTCCTGCTTTCAGCTCAGGTGTCGCCTCCAGGAAGTTACCTTGCTCACTGAAAGTTGTTTTAGCAAACGTGGATACCAAGGAGGGAAGCAGGGTGGGATGAATTGGGAGACTGGGATTGACACAGTTACACTTTATTCAGTTTAGTCCCTGAGTCGTGTCCAACTCTGTGACCCCAAGGTCTGCTGCACACCAGGCTTCCCTGTCCATCACCAATTCCCAGAGCTTGTTCAAATTCATGCCCATCGAGTCGGTGATGCCACCCAACCATCTCATCCTCTGTTATCCCCTTCTCCCACCTTCAATCTTTCCCAGCATCAGGGTCTTTTCCAATGAGTCAGTTCTTCGCATTAGGTGGTCAAAGTATTGGAGCTTCAGCTTCAGTCCTTCCAATGAATATTCAGGACTTATTTACTTTAGGATTGACTGGTTTGATCTCCTTGCAGTCCAAGGGACTCTCAAGAGTCTTCTCCAACACCACAGTTCAAAAGCATCAATTCTTCAGTGCTCAGCTTTCTTCACAGTCCAACTCTCACATCCATACATGACCACAGGAAAAACCATAGCTTTGCCTATACAGACCTTTGTCGGCAAACTGATGTCTCTGATTTTTAATATGCTGTCTAGGTTGGTTGTAGCTTTTCTTCCAAGGAGCAAGCATCTTTTAATTTCATGGCTGCAGTCATCATCTGCAGTGATTTTTGGAGCCTAGAAAAATAAAATCTGTCACTGTTTCCATTTTTTCCCCATCTATTTGCCATGAGGTGAAAGGACCGGATGCCATGATCTTAGTTTTCTAAATGCTGAGTTTAAAGCCAACTTTTTCACTCTCCTCTTTCACTTTCATCAAGAGGCTTTTTAGTTCTTCTTCACTTTCTGCCATAAGGGTGGTGTCATCTGCTCATCTGAGGTTATTGATATTTCTCCCTGCAATCTTGATTCTAGCTTGTGATTCATCCAGCCCTGCATTTCGCATGATGTACTCTCCATACAAGTTAAATAAGCAAAGTGACAATATACATCCTTGACATACTCCTTTTCCAATTTCGAACCAGTCTGTTGTTCCATGTCTGGCTCTAACTGTTGCTTCTTGACCATACAGCTTCCTTAGGAGGCAGGTCAGGTGGTCTGGTATTCCCATCTCTTGAAGAATTTTCCAGTTTGTTTTGATCCACACAGTCAAAGGCTTTGGTGTAGTCAATAAAGCAGATGTTTTTCTGGAACTCTTGCTTTTTTGATGATCCCTGTTTAGCACAGGGAACTCTACTCTATGCTCTGTGGTGACCTAAATGGGAAGGAAATCTAAACAAGAGAATATATACGTGTATATATATATATACACACACACACACACATATATACGTACATAACCTCAAACGTGCAGGTAACACTACTCTAGTGGCAGAAATCAAGAGGAACTAAAGAGCCTCTTGATAAAGGTGAAAGAGGAGGGTGAAAAAGCTGGCTTAAAACCCAACATTCAAAAAATTAAGATCATGGCATCTAATCCCATTCCTTCATGGCAAATAGATTGGGAAAAAATGGAAACAAGTACAAACTCTATTTTCTTGGGCTCCAAAATCACTGCAGATGGTGACTTCAGCCATGAAATCTTCTTCTCCCTGGAAGAAAAGCTATGACAAATCTAGACATATTAACAAGCAGAGACATCACTTTGCTGACAAAGGTCTGTATAGTCAAAGCTATGGTTTTTCCGGTAGTTGTGTACCTGAGAGTTGGACCTGAGAAGGTTGAGTGCTAAAGAATTGATGCTCTCAAACTGTGGTTATAGAGAAGATTTTTGAAAGTCACTTGGACTGCAAAAAGATGAAACCAGTCAATCCTAAAGGAAACCAACCCTGAATATTCATTGGAGGTACTGACGCTGAAGCTCCAGTACTCTGACCACCTGATGCAAAGAACTGACTCATTGGAAAAGACTCTAATGCTGCTGGCTGGGAAAGACTGAAGGCGGGAGAAGGGGATGATAGAGAATGAGATGGTTGGATGGCATCACCGACTCGATGGACATGAGTTTGAGCAAGCTCCGGGAGACAGTGAAGGACAGGGAAGCCTGGTGTGATGCAGTCGATGGAGTTGCAAAGAGTCAGACACGACCGAGTGACTGAACAGTACATATGTATGAACCCATCACCCTACCGTACAGCAGAAACTAACACAACACTGTAAAGCAACTGTTGTTGCTTAGCCTCTAAGTTGTGTCTGACTCTTCTGTCCACGGGATTTTCCAGGCAAGAACACTGGAGTGGGTTTCCATTTTCCTTCTCCAGATCTTCTGCCATTTCTCCTGCCAGATCTTCCCCACCCAGCTACCGAATCTAAGTCTCCTGCATTGACAGGTGGATTCATTACCACCGAGCCACCAGGGAAGCCTAGTCATGATCTTATCTGCCCCTATATCAGAGATTTAATAGGGGCGGAGAAGGCAATGCCACCCCACTCCAGTACTCTTGCCTGGAAAATCCCATGGACAGAGGAGCCTGGTTGTCTGCAGTCCATGGGGTCGTTGAGGTCCGACACGACTGAGCAACTTCACTTTCACTTTCATGCATTGGAGAAGAAAATGGCAACCCACTCCAGTGTTCTTGCCTGGAGAATCCCAGGGACAGGGGAGCCTGGTGGGCTGCCGTCTATTGGGTCGCAGAGTCAGACACGACTGAAGCGACTTAGCAGCAGCAGCAGCCTTAGAAGAATGAGATACTCAAAAGCCAGTTTTTCAGAAATGTAATCTTAGGAATACGCTGCCTCCTATGAGTTGTTAGGATTCAGTGCTTTCACTGATGGGGGTCCGGGTTTGAACCCTAGTCAGGGAACTAAAACCCTGCAAGCTGAGTGACTTGGCCAAAAAAGAAAATGTAACCTGGGGACCCTTCCGAGAGAGGTCTAAGGACTTGAGAGTCAGAAAACTAGAAATCTTCCTCGTTCTGCCACTTGGTAGCGCTGTTAGCTTGGTCAAGTTGCCCTACCTCTGTGCATCTTCCCTCAAGTGTCACACAGAGGCATCAGATCAGATCAGTCGCTCAGTCGTGTCCGACTCTTTGCGACCCCATGAATCGCAGCACGCCAGGCCTCCCTGTCCATCACCAACTCCTGGAGTTCACTCAGACTCACATCCATCGAGTCAGTGATGCCATCCAGCCATCTCATCCTGTCGTCCCCTTCTCCTCCTGCCCCCAATCCCTCCCAGCATCAGAGTCTTTTCCAAGGAGTCGACTCTTCGCATGAGGTGGCCAAAGTACTGGAGTTTCAGCTTTAGCATCATTCCTTCCAAAGAAATCTGATCTCTAACTTCCGGCTAAAGCCAAATTATCAGCTCTATTGTTATGGTGCTCTGGAACAATCTAAACTTATTTTAGCTAATTTTGTCTGAATACATATCCCATTAATTTAACCTAAACATTCTTCAACCTAAAGCTTTATTTAAAAAAGATTTCCAAGTTAGGGTGGGGTGGGGAAGGCAAGATGTTGAATGCTTATCATTTACGTGAAAAACACTGATAAAAATAAATAAAACAACTCTGCACATACACCGAAAAACTTTACAGTGGTTGCCAAGAACAGTGTCTGGAAGAGGCAAACTGACTCCGTTTTCTTACATACTTTTGCACATTTGACATTTTGTATTATGTGAATAATCATTGGTTCAAGACCCTAAGTGTAAATAAAAATGAAAACTAATGGGTACAGCATGCACTCATTCTGTAATCACATTTTTACACCTTACCTTTTTAACAATAACTATAATTTTGGGGCATTTGTTCTGCGCAAAGAATTGTGCTAGGTACTTCTAACAAAAATCATCACCATTTTGAAGATAACGATACGGAGGTCCAGGGAAGTGTACCATTCTTGGTCATACCTGGAGACTCAAACTTCGGGCGACACTGGTTCTTGCATTCTGAACTAGCCGCTCCCTCCTTACGTTTTTGTAAGGAAGATCCAAAATTAGGGCATAAAATCTTAAACGACTTCTCGCCTTCTCCAGGAAATTGACGCCGACACTGAAGGGGAGCGGGGTTTAGTTTAGGTATATTGTACAACAGGGATCTCACAAAGCGCTCGGGAGGAGTCAACGACACCAGGCTTGTAAAGAAAAGGCGCTGGGTCCCGGATAACTTTACTTATAAGCCCCAAGATGTAGTTGGCCTTGCAACTGTCGCAGCCCCTGCTCTCCCACGAAAGACCGGGAAGCCTCCAGTCCGGTCTTTTTCTGGATCCGGCGTCAGTTTGTCCATCTGCGAAGGGGGGACTGGAAGATCCCGACCGACTCGGCTTTGCTCTTCGGAGGCTCGGCAATCCGGCCTGGCGCTACATCGGATAAAGTTTTAACACCAAAGACCCGAGGTGTTCGCTCTGACCAGTCCAGGGACAGCAACGAGGAGCTCGGCCCGGCCGTTGCTCGCACAGGCACCTCGAGTCTGCCCGGCCTCTCGTGAAGATGCGGACAGTGTGGAGAAAGTTTCGCCGGAACGCCTCGGTTAGAAACGATGAAACCGCTACCGAGACCCAGCCGCTACGAGGATGCTGACACACCTGCTTCTAAGGGTCGTTTCCGCCAACGTACTTCGAGTGTAAGATGGTGTCCGCGCAGGCGTGTAAACTAGCAGCGGCAGGAGGCTCCGCCCCTCAACCTGCATCACCTGGTAAGGCCTTATCAAAAACCGCCATTGAAAAAAAGAGCGCCGGTACTGTCACATGACTCAGGCCTACCAATCAGACAAGGTAAAGGCACAAAAGTCCTTGTCACGTGGCCAAGGAGAACTCTGAATTTGCCACTGTCACATGATCAAGCAGAGGCATGGAAAGGGGCGGGGGAACCGGTCCGACGCCACGTAACACCTACGTTTCTGACACGTGACTAGGGCCCTCACTGTCTTTGTCCCTCCTTCCCTTTCCGGCTGGGCCTGCGTCGAGCGGCAACGCAGCGGCGAAGGGGCGGGGCTCCGGCCGGTCACGTGCTTTCGCACCTCCCCGGCGCGCGCCCGCCCGCTCGCCCCCGGCCCCGGCTCCTCCTCCTCCTCTTCTCGCCATTGCAGTTGGACTCAGCAGCCCGGTGCGCACCGCGTGGCTTTTGGGGGGAGACCCCGGTGGGCTCTGGCAGGAGGGCGGCGGCTGCGGTCGGAGAAGGGGACGCGGACGAGGTAAGCGTCAATGTGGCGGCGGCCGGGCCCGCTCCCGCCCCTCCTCCTCCCCTCTGTCGGTCCTCCCACTCAGCGCGGGCTCCGCTAAGGAGTAGCCGTGACAAGGCCTGAGACGCCCCGCGCTCCTCGCCTCCGCCCGGTCCTTTCGCCCCGGCGCCTGGCCCATTCCTCCCTTGTCAGCCTCGCTCCCGCGTTCGGCCGTTACTCTCCCCCATTGTGCCGAGGAAACAAAATGGCGGCGGCGGCGGCGAGGGCCCGGTGCGCGCGCATCCGCCCCCCCTCGCGGCCCCTCGGCCGTCGGCGGCGCCTCTCGCGGGGGGTGCGCGCGCACCGGGCCCCCAGCCGCCGCCTCCCCCGGGCCGGGCTTTGTCTGTTGCGGCGCACGCGCGCACGTGCCTGGAGCACACACCCCCTCCGGCCCGGAGCATCCTGACCCGCGATGCAAGGACGACCCCCCTTCTACCTCTCCTTCTCTTTGTCCCAGTCCCGCCCCGAGTTTCAGGAGGGTCCCAGGTTCCCGAGGCGGGAAACATTTCCTCCTTTGTCCTTATGTGGGGCAGAGAGGCATACCCCTTCCCTGGAACCCCATCCATACTTAGGTGGATTGCAGGGAAAGCTGCTTGGGGTCCTCAAATCGCTGGCTAGCCAGCCCTCCCCTAGATTAGGAACCAATTCTAGCGGAGGATTTAAGCTTTCTCTCTTCAGGCGATTCGTTGATGTTGGCTTTTTTTCCCCCGGACTGTTTAGGACTTGCATTCACTCCCAAAACTGATCTGGTGCGATATTTGAGTGTCCCGTTATCTGCAAAATGGGGACCGAAGCATGAGAGCTTGAAACCCGTTTCTGCCTTATTTTCTCAAGTAGTTGAGGGACAGACTCCTAGGCTTGCTCTTGAGGTTCTGTCCCATAATACTACGCCTGGGGGAGTATTATTCGGGGTGTACAGTCATCTGCATGCTCTCCCCCAGTCATTGTCTAAAAGAGTAGGCCATCTTTTCTTAACATTTCTAGAACTGGTTGAAAGTTGCTTGGGATTCTGCCTAGGGGATTTAATTGATCAGCAAGGAAGCATCAATTAACTTTTAATTGACTCAGGTATTCCAGGGATTCTGAATCTTTTGTTATTGCTTAGGATTGTGATCTCTTTAAAATGAGTGGTCTGGTGGCGTATTTGGAATCCATGGGAGAACACAAGGTGCTCCTGAAGTTGGTTCTCAAAATTTAGGACTTACTCTTTCCCTCAAGTGTCTGTGGTTGGGAATCTCTTCGGTTGCTCCCAGCGGCTGCCACTATGCTTTGTGTGTGGTCTCGTGGGATGTGGCTACAGCAGCCGCTCAGACTGTGAATGAACTGTGGGAATCTGAAGCTCATTCACAGCTGGAATAGCGGTGGAAAGGCCCCAGGGCACAGGCAAGTGCTACTGTTCCAGACAGTAGTCCTGAGTTGTTTCTTGGCCATGTGGACAGCTCTTGGTCCCTGGCTTTTGTGAATAGAATCTCTGCAGACCCTAGCGCTGTCTGAGTTGATTGGAGGCTGGCAATTACTGCCAGAGGTGGCCTTGCCAACACTGGGCACTGATTTATCAGAGGCTCCCTACCCTGCTGGAGCTTGGGCCAGCCTGGGAATCACCCTCTCCCTGGAGTGGAGTGGTACCTAACCCTTTGCAGTTTTTGTTTCCTTTTCCTGATTCGACTTGTCTAGTGCCTGTAGGGAAAAATTCCTTTATCTTCCAGGATACTTGAGGAGATGCCCATATTATTGGGAATGAGAAATCTAAGACTGTTTTTTCTTTTTCTTAATTTTTTCTTATTAAAAAAAAATGACATTGGCAAGAGTGGTTGGCAATATTTTGATGTCACAAATATGGTGTCATGCACCCCTGGTTAAGTTCACCAGATAGGGACAAGTGGGGTGAGTCACTGATGAAGAACAAGCTGTCTACAAGTCATATCAGTTCAGTTCAGTCGCTCAGTCGTGTCCGACTCTTTGCGACCCCATGAATCGCAGCATGCCAGGCCTCCCTGTCCATCACCAACTCCCGGAGTTCACTCAGACTCACATCCATCGAGTCAGTGATGCCATCCAGCCATCTCATCCTCTGTCGTCCCCTTCTCCTCCTGCCCCCAATCCCTCCCAGCGTCAGAGTCTTTTCCAAGGAGTCAACTCTTCGCATGAGGTGGCCAAAGTACTGGAGTTTCAGCTTTAGCATCATTCCTTCCAAAGAACACCCAGGACTGATCTCCTTCAGAATGGACTGGTTGGATCTCCTTACAGTCCAAGGGACTCTCAAGAGTCTTCTCCAACACCACAGTTCAAAAGCAGCAATTCTTCGGCGTTCAGCCTTCTTTACAGTCCAACTCTCACATCCATAGATGACCACTGGAAAAACCATAGCCTTGACTAGACAGACCTTTGTTGGCAGAGTAACGTCTCTGCTTTTGAATATGCTATCTAGCTTGGTCATAACTTTCCTTCCAAGTCATATAAGTCTCTTCTTTTTGGGTAAATACAGGCAGCATCTTGTCTGTCTTTGGGCTTTAGCAGGATGTGAGAGTTGGAAATGTTCTTGCTTTTGAGAAAGGCTTTAGAAGTTTTCTTTGGGCAGAGAACAGCTCCCTCTTAACTTTTCTCATCTTTCTCCCCAGTTCCTCCAGATTTCACCTTTTACGTCTTAGAAGAATGATTCTTTTCCCCCAGAAACTTGGGGTTTTATGTCCTTGGACTTGCCCACGTGCTACATTTTGTCATCAAGTTGCTTTTAACTATGTGCAGTTCTGAAAGATGTGTGAAGTGTCACCACCTAGTATTAGCAGATGTGGCCCACAAAATGGTGATAATTTTATTTGAATATTGCCTGCATTGAATTTTCTGAAGAATTAGATTTTCTAAGCTTTGTATATTGGCATCTTTTTATTTTAGCAAAGACCTGGGCAAGAAAGATTTGATTTCTGCTTCCAGTGGAAGGATTTAGAATTAGAGGCAGTTGGTGATTTGATGGGGTTTCCCTGATGTCTTAGCAGTAAAGAATCTGCCTGCAGTGCAGGAGACTCGGGTTGGATCCCTGGGTTGGAAAGATCCTCTGGAGGAGGAAATGGCAGCCCACTCTGGTATTCTTGCCTGGAGAATCCCATGAAGAGAGGAGCATGGCAGGTTACAGTCCATGGGGTCCCAAAGAATCAGGACTTAGCAACTAAACAAGTGACTCGACAGGAGGCTACACACTGTTGGTTAGTGAAATGGGCTCAGGGTCCTGAAGGGACAAGGCTGGCTTTAGTGTCGTGCCCAGCATTTGACAGTTTTGGCTGAAACAGCTAGCTTCCCTCTTTGTCACTTAGGGCAGCTTGGTGCTGCCTCAGTAGTGCTAGCACCACAGAAATAATAGTGAATGCAGGGTGGGTGTGTGTTTGTTGTGGAGCCTTGTGAGTGTGCTGACTTTTTTAAATGAATTGGTTCTTGCCACCTTATGTTCTGCTAAATCCCTGTGAGATTTTTCCTAGACATCACTTGATAGGTGATCCTGTTATAAATTACAATGGGAGATTCAGTCAGACTTTTCATCAGCTGTTTTCAGATGTTTTGTGAAATAGTGTCTAGTTGAAATTTAATTTTTTTCTTATTGAATGTCTGTGTAGTGAAGAAATTGAAAATGTAGCTACTAGTTTTAATGGGGAAATGAGTTTATTGACCAAGGGCTATTTTCTTGTCTGTATATGATCACAAAGGATCATTTAGTTACAAAGTTGAATATGTGTCCCTTTAGTACAGTCTGTAAATTTGCTCCAGTGTTTTTTTTTTTTTTTGAATAGTCTT
This sequence comes from Bos grunniens, assembly GCF_055505025.1. Classification (NCBI taxonomy): domain Eukaryota; kingdom Metazoa; phylum Chordata; class Mammalia; order Artiodactyla; family Bovidae; genus Bos; species Bos grunniens. The sequence continues at coordinate 15,245,882 of NC_141171.1, forward strand.
AGATGATTCATGAGAAATGGTGCTATTGGCAGTTTGAGGGTCAGGGTAATTTTCCTTGAAACAGCCATTCATATTATCTCCATTAGTATTGTAGTTCATGCTCAAGGATAAGGTCTTATTGGAATAATATTCCAGGCCACTTGGCTTTTTTGCTGCTTTCTTTGAACTGATTTCTTCCTCCTATCAGAGTGTACATGAGGTATGTGTATGTCTAAAGGATGAATGTTGCAAGTTGGGCTTGCTTTTCCATGGCACATGTAGAGTTTTTGCCATGCAGCATGGCAGTACCTGGTGGCTCAGATGGTAAAGCATCTGCCTGCAGTGCGGGAGACCCTGGTTTGATCCCTGGGTTGGGAAGATCCCCTGGAGAAGGAAATGGCAACCCACTCCAGTATTCTTGCCTGGAGAATCCCATGGATGGAGGAGCCTGATAGCTATAGTCCACGGGGTTGCAAAGAGTTGGACACGACTGAGTGACTTCACTCACTCAATCCTTACTGTGTATTCATAATTCTAAAAAAACTTCAAATTTCCCTAATATGGAAATGGGCAGCCTGGCTCCATGGCTTATAGTGGCACTTAATGTTTATAATAGCCAAGAATTGGAACCCACCTAGTTGTCCTTTTGTGGCTGAATGGTTCCTTATCATGGAATACTACGAGGCAATAAAAAAGAACAAGCTGTCAGTACACACACAACTTGGATGAATCTTGAGTCATTGCATGAGACAAGCTCATCCTAAGGTCGTAAGCTCTACAATTCCATTTATATAACATTTTTGGAATGCCAAGATTACAGAAACCTTCAGTGGATTAGTGGTTGCTAGGGGTTAAGCATGGGTGGGGGGCGGTTGACCATACACGGTGTGTTCACTGTTGCACGGTGAGTGTGACTATACACGGTCAACAGGAGTGGTCCTTGTGACCGCAGCAGTCTGTGCCTGTGTCAGTATCAGGATTGCCATTGTGATAGTGCTCCAGCTCTGACAAGATGTTGCCATTGGGGGAAACTGAGTGGAGAACTTGGGAGACGGTTCTGTTCTTAGAGCTGCATAAGAAGCTACAAGATGAAAAGTTTCATTTAAAAAAGAAACTCTTGGGACTTCCTTGGCGGTCCACTGGTTGGGAGTCTGCGCTTCCACTGCGGGGGGCATTAATTCGATCCTTGTTCAGGGAGCTAAGACCCCGGGGCAACCAAATAAATAAAATATTTTAAAAAAGAAACCCTTACCCATTAAAATAATTCACAATCTGCATGTTAATATTTAACATCCTTTGAGACGCAGTCATTTTTTGATTTTTCCTTAATTAGCAACTGATTTTTAAAAATCTGAGGCTTTCCCCATGGGGACATGTGGGAAAGTTGTCTCTATTTTCCCTCTCAGATTTCTAACATGACTTACTCTGCTGCCTGAAGGGCATGTTGCAAAGAGAGTTTGATAATCCCCACTTAGAATCCTGTTAAACCTTTTTGCCGTGACATGTCTTCTCACAGGCAGATTTTAAAAAACATTTCTATTGGTTCATCCAAAAGTAGCTGAAATGACTCCTTCAGCATCTTGCATTTGTAGTTTTACAGCTGATAGGGCTTCCCAGGTGGCACTAGTGGTAAAGAATCCACCTGCCAATGCAGGAGAGAAGAGTTAGATCACTGGGTTGGAAAGATCCCCTGGAGGAGGAGATGGATACCCGATACAGTCCATGGGGTGGCAGAGTCAAAATCGACTAAGCACTCAGCTGGTAGGGCGTTTTTTCATCATGTCTCAGTAATCCTTATGGTTTGAGACTGAGAGGTATAGGCGGTGTTTCAATCTCATTTTTGACCCAATTCTGAAAAGATAAAGTGATTTGTTGAAGATTCCACACTGGCCAGATTGGAAAACCCAAGTGGGCGCAAACCTGGGCTTGTGTTTCTAAGGCCTTCGGGCGTTCCACAGTGTCACTGAGCCTGGAGGCCTAGGTCTTACAGGCCAGTTAAGAGTTCCAGAAACATTTTGGGAAACAACCTGCATCTGCCAGTTAAAACCTTTTTTAATCAGTTACCCATTGCCATCACCATCATTTCAAAAGCAAAAGGGATGTTTTAACACTGAACATATAGAAAGAAAATAAGATTAAAGGACATTCCTGTAAATGGAAAATATTTATAAGATTACTTTGCCAGTCCAGTGGTTAAGACTCCCAGTTTCCATTGCAAGGGGCATGGGTTCAGTCCCTAGTTGGGGAACTAAGATCCTGAATGCCATGTTACACTGCCAAAGAAAGAAAATATTTGAGAAAAATCTTTACTCCTAACTTTATACCTCCCTGCTTGTTGTGCTCAGTCATGGCCAACTCTTTGCGACCCCATGGACTGTAGCCTGCCTGCTAGGCTACTGTGTCCATGGAATCTTCCAGGCAAGAATCTTGGAGTGGGTTGTCATTTCCTACTTCATTATACCTCCCTATGGACCAGCAAAAACACGGTTGCAGACAGAGCTGGGAACCATCGCACTGGATTTAAGGTTTGTCTTGAATTGAAAAATTCTCAGAGTGGCATCTGTAATCAGATTTTAGATTGGCCTCTTCTGGCTGGGTTGCTTTGTTTAAGTTATTTTCCGTATGTCCTTGATGATGTGAATCTCTAATAGTTTTTTAAGAGTCACTGAAGAGTTGCATGTGCGTATTATTTCACTTCCACGTAGGATTGTATCTCCAGAGGTCCGGGAATCAGCAGCTGAGTTGGGTCCTGTGTCTTTCAAAACCTAATTAGGTCTCTTTAAGAGGAGTATCTAGAGAAGGAAATGGCAACCCGCTCCAGTACTCTTGCCTGGAGAATTCCATGGACAGAGGAGCGGGACAGGCTGTAGTCCATGGAATCACAGAGTAGGACATGACGGCAACTAACTTAACTTTCAAGAGGGGTATTCCCAGAGTGACCAGGGCTCTAGTTTTGTGAAATACCCTGGATGGCGGTGAGGGGGTGCAGTTTATTCTGCAAGATAGGTGGGGGCCATACCTGTTAGGGTGTTGTCACCACACCTGTTCATTCAGTTCTACAAACGTTTGTTGATCCACACATGCTGACTTGGGCACATTTCTTTCCCAACTGCCAGCGTCATGATTGGGATATTCCAGCTAGTGAGAGGTCAGAAAGATGGTCCTCTCACTGCGTGTTGTTAAACCTCTGTAACTCTGCATGCTGTGGGTGGGCTGCTTTTGAGAACAAAAGAAGGAAACCTGATCGCTGTGGGTTAGAACATCCCAAACCACACAGGTAGTTTAAGATCCTGATTCTTCGCTCTTTGCTCATTCCTTTCTTGGGTTTTTTTTCAGAGAAGCTGGGGGCTGGTAAAAATCAGGCTTCATCTTGGACCCGGTTTGAATTCTGACTGAGGTGGCAAGAGCAGTTCAAAGCCTGTCTTTAAGATTGTCAGGGGGCAGTGGAGTGTTGCTTATGGGTGGGTATTGTGGGCTTCTTGACAGCACAGTTTTGAAAAGGAGAGATGGATTCTCTGGTATTCAGGACCAGAGCAGCTGACTTCTGATAGGCTGATTTGGATGACAGATCTGGGTTCACACAGAGACAAGCGAGGCCCGTTCAGCAAAAACGCATTGACTCCAGTTTTTCATTTTTATTTATTTAAATATTTTTGCCCATGCCTTGTGGTTTATGAGATCTTAGTTCCCCGACCAGGCCTTGAACCCTGGCCCTCGGTGGTAAAAACAGAGTCCTCACCACTGGACCACCAGGGAATTCCTGCCTCCAGTTTTTAAGTGTAGTCTAGAATAGGTAGTCTAGTCACTTTGTTCCCCTGAATCAGGAGGTATTGCCACTAAGCTCTGGCCCAGAGGAGGAGGCCTGGGAGTGGAAGGATCGCAGATGGTCCAAGAGTGGTGGTCACAGCCGGCCTCAGCCAGTGAGTCTCTTTAGAGAAGGGTTCTTGGGCCTGCCTCAAGGGAGGCAGCTGCTGGAGCAGAGTCACAGACATGCTCTGAGTTTGAGGGGTGAAGACAGCGGATGGAAGCCTCCCGCAGTACAGGACAGGAGCATTCGGGGTTGGCCAGATGTCCTCGAGGGCTGATGTTCTACACAGTGACTGTCTTGTTCTTCAGCGGTCCGAGGGTAGTTTTCTCTCTGGACTGTCTCGATTTGTCAGATAGCGTTTTTCGAAGAGATCCCCCGAATCAACTCCGGGTGAACCTTGGTCCCTTCGGATGAGGGAGTTGGGGTGTGGATGTCTCCATTGGTGTCAAATAAGTATCATTGTGGACTCCTGTACTGTTCACGTGCTGGATACATTTTAGTCATATATTTGTAACATTTTCTTAGAAGATTCAAACTTACAGAAAAAGTGACACTGTTTTACGGTCAACGCTTGCCTGTTTATACACCGGAGTCCTGCCATTGACTTCAGTTGTATTTCACGCTTCTCTCCTCTATTCTCATCTTTCAGCCACTTTATTTTCATTGAAATAGAGCTGATTTGTGTCTGCACACGTGCTCAGTCCTGCCCAGCTCTTTGTGACCCTATGGACTATAGCCCGCCAGACTCCTCTGTCCATCTAATTTCTAGGCAAAAATACTGGAGTGGGTTGCCGTTTCCTCCTCCAGGGGATCTTCCCAACTGAGGGATCAACCCTGTGTCTTCTGCATTGGCAGGTGGATGCTTTACTACTGCACCACTTGGGAAGCCCTAGAGTTAACAGTATCTATTTTTATGATACTTTTCAAGGTAGCAGAAAGTTGTGGTCTTTCCTCTAGATATTAACTAGAGTCCAGTATTTACTTACAGTTTTTGGGGGTTTTTTTCTTTTGAGATAAATGCACAGATCTTGCATATACCATTCAGTGGATTTTGGTCAATGCATATCCCCCACAGTATTATCCAGATGCAAACTGTGACCACCCCAGAAAGCTCCTGGCACCCTTCCCAGGTGTCCCTGCCACCATCCCACGGAGGCAATTGCCGCTTAGTTTGGGTTTTTTGCTGTGCTGGAGAACTTTATATGGGCCTTTTTTTTGTTTTTGATACTCAGTTGCCTCAAATATAGCTAGTGGGAGCCCTCCCAAGTCAGCTCCTTCATCCTTTGGACATGCCAGCAGTAATCACTGAGCACTTCCTTCCCTTTATTTTCTTTTTTTCCAACTCTTATTTTTTGACCATGCGACACAGCACGTGGGGTGTTAAGTTCCCCTACCAGGGATCAAACCTGCATGCGCCCCCTGCTTTGAAAGTACAGTCTTGTCTCCAGCCATATCAGCCTGAAGGCGCCCAATCTCGTCTGATCTTGAAAGTGCAGTCTTAACCACTGGACTGCCAGGAAAGTCTCTTCCTGGCTTTCTGATACTGCATTTTGACCCGGGCTCACCTACCATGGTTCTGCATCAGGTGCTGAATCAACTACTTCTTCTGGGAGCTCCTTTTAGAAGATTTTAGACAGTATCAGTCCTACAAAGCCCTTAATAAAAAGGTCTTTGGTCCCTGGGATCTTGGTTTAAACCCTCTGTTACTTTTAAGCCTCTGTATCTGATGTCTGTGGTGGAGGAAGACTAAGATGAAGAAGTGGTAAGTATAGAGTGGTGATGCGTTGGCTCCTGGCACCATGTTGGATTTGGAGGGAAGGCATTTGTCCTTTAGGGTGGCCAGGTCCACAGGAACTGGGGGCTTGCCTGCTGTGTTCATCACCCTCCCAGCCTCTGGCTCAGGGCCTGTACAGGGGAGGTGCACAGAGAATACTTCTGACTAAGTGCAGTTTTAAACATCATCCTTCTTCATCAGACTGATGAAGTTGCAGTGTAGATTTGTCCAGGACTGGTGACTGTTTACCATGGGCTTCTCACCAGTCAGCTGTGATTTCCGACAGCCTGCTTCTTGTCGGTTTAGAATTTATTTTCTGAGACTTGGCTTACATTTTAGATTACCTGCCATGGGTGCACTTTTGCAAGAATTCTTCAGTTTGCTATGCACTTAAAAAAAGAACTATAATGGAAATTTTCAGACACGCACAGTGATCCCCATTCTACCCATCTCCATCTTCAAAAGGTATTAACGTTTTCCAGTGTTGGTTTGTCCTAGGGTTCCCTTCTCCACTCCCCACCTCACCCCTAGTTTTTTTTTAATATTTATTTTTATTTATTTGACTGAGCCGGGTCTTAGTTGCAGCATGCGAACTCTTAGTTGTGGCATGTGGGATCTAGTTCCCTGACCAGCGATTGAACCCAGACGCCCTTCATTGGGAGTGCAGAGTTTTACCTTCTGGATCACCAGGGAAATCCCTCACTAAAGTATTTTAAAACAAGCAAAAATCAGGCGTGTAGTTTAAGCCATAAATTTATCTTTAATGTGTATCTGAAGTAAAGACGTTCTTTTCAAACACAGTCATAGTGTCATTCATTCCTTATCCAGGATGTGCTTTTGCATGTGCTTATTATTAGCCCCCACAACAACCTGATGACGTACTTGTAGTAGAAGTCAGTGCTTTTTTTTTTTTTTTTTAGGGTCTGTGGGATTTGTGCTCCATGCTTTCCACAGGCCAACTCATCTAATTTTCACACCCTCCTTGAAGAGGTAGAGGAGTAGATTCCATGTTGCGGGTTGAAGGAACCTCCAAGGAACTTGAAGGCCACACAGGTAGTGGCAAAAGCTCCCACTTGGTGACTACTGAGTGAGTGGCTTACCAAGGGCTCAGGCACAGCCAGGGCTGAGCCCGGGGACTTGTGGTCTTCTTCCTTCTCTCAGTCCCCGTCATGAAGCATTAGACCCCATCTGTCGTCTTGCCTGATTCTGCAGGAATATCACTTCTCATTCCACCCTTAGATTTTCAGGCTTTAGTTGGCAACCCCTAAGTTTTCAATGGTAGTTAGCTAGTCCTAAAGCATTATGGGAAATTCTCATTTGGGCTAGTCTTGTCAGTGTTTATCCTTGAAGTGAATGCCTTTCTGAGATGAACCTACTGCACTGGCTGGTAACAACCGATGTGGATGGAAGGGGCTAGCTGTTATGTGGTTGGATGGAATGGGTGGAGTCAATCTGTTGCCTCCTCTGCTGATGAGGCTTTTTGGGTTGTTTACTCATTTGGAAGATTTCAGTGTGGACCAGACAGTGTGGACCAGACTGTTTGCACAGAGTGGGAATTGAGTAGGTTGTAGCCAGCATGTTATTTAGAGTCCAAAATTGTAATTATAGCTGTGTTTGTCTTGGAGACTTGTGTTGTCCTCTTCAGTGGTCTCAGCCACTGCAGAGCTGAGCCCAGGGGTGGCCACGTGCTGTGGGGGCGTGTCCCCCTGGCGCTTTGGAAGGTCCTGCCTCACCAATCTACAGCAGCTGTCTGGGGCCCTCTGTTTCCTGCTCTCCTTCCACGTCTTCCTAACCCTCAAGGGTCAGAGCTCGCGCCTTCCTTCCTTCTCTTTCCCTTCTCCAGACACCAAGATTTTGCTGAACATTTTAACCCATACCATTTGGGGGAGGCTTGGTAATAGGTTTATTTGTAAAAGTTGGCATACTTCATATCGCGAAATGTTGAAAGGAGATTTTTTTTAAAGTAAAAACCATTTTGAGTGTGGGCCTGAAGTCAAACGTGGCTTCTAGAAACCAGCTGTTTTCATTTTGGGGGAGTTTTATAATTAGTTGTTTGTACCTTGGGTTAGTGATTATTTGGAAATAGAGATGTGTCTTGCTGTGTTAACAGACTCCTTCCTGAGGCAGCATCGCTTTCCTCCTGCGGGATTATCTGACTGCTCAGACTCCTCCACCGATGAAATACATGAAACTAAAAAAGATTTTCTGATCTTATAGATAGTTGAAGTATTGATAACAGCAAGGAAATCTGTCACAATTTGAAAAGATAAGCAAAAATTTGATTTCCAGACACTGCAGATAAAGTGAAGTAAAAATGGTAAGAAATTCATTTTCTTAATCATAGATACTGTTTCTTCATTCACGTACAAAAATGTTTGTGGTGTTGCCCCAAAGCATTTGATTTTTTTTTTGAAGTATAGTTGACTTACAGTATATTAGTTTCAGGTGTACAACAGTCATTTCATATTTATATTCCATATAAAGTTATTATAAAATATTGGCTACATTCCCTATCCTGTACATTTTGTCCTTTTAATTTATTTTATACTTGGTAATTTGTACCTCTCAGTAGCCTTCACCTGTCTTGTCTCCCCAGAGCATTTGGTTTTATGGTCATTTTTCATTAGACTCTTTAAGTACGTACTGTAACAGTTGTAGTAATACAGAAATGTGTAACGTGCCCCCTTCTTCCCGTGGCCTAGAGAAAGCACGGCTGCTGTGTTCGGTTGTCCTTCTCAGATCTTCAGATGTGTTCATATAGTCTTACTTTCATGTGTGTAATTGTGAGCTGTACAGCTGAACAGATTAAGCATCAAGCTGCTTGGTCTCCTTACATCGTTTTTAACTAAGTTTTCACATCTCCAGCGTCCAGTGAGAATTTTTGTGAATGATGATCGCCATGTGATGGCAAAGCACTCTTCCGTTTACCCAACACAAGAGGAGCTGGAGGCAGTCCAGAACATGGTGTCCCACACAGAGCGGGCTCTCAAAGCTGTGTCTGACTGGATCGATGAGCAAGAGAAAGGCAGCAGCGACCATGCCGAGTCTGAGAATGTGGATGTGCCTGCGGAAGACGAGGGCAAAGAAGGGGCTGGGTAGGTTGGCTTTGTAAGGTGTTTTTCTTATATCTAGGGAGACTGGCCAGTGCAGGGTTGAGCTCTCCTTTTTCTAAGAAACGCCAGCCTTTCCGGCGCCCCTGGGTTCTGGCCAGCCTGAATCTCACTGGGCCTGTGTTGGGCTGTTCTCAGGGAGCAGAAGACAGAGCACATGACCAGAACCCTGAGGGGAGTGATGCGTGTTGGCCTCGTGGCAAAGGGCCTACTGCTCAAGGGGGACTTGGACTTGGAGTTGGTGCTGCTGTGTAAGGAGAAGCCCACAACTGCCCTCCTGGACAAGGTGGCTGACAACCTGGCCATCCAGCTCACTGTGAGTGTGCCCACTTCCACTGGGGATGCAGGGTGGTCAGGGGAACACATGACCAACTGTGCTGTGCCCCGGGAGGCATGCTCCACACCCAGCCTGGCCCCTGCCATTCTCACATTTCTGTAGCTGCCCGACAGGATGCTGCAGAGACGCCCGGCAGCCGGGCCGGGAGCCTACTGTGCACCAGGCGGCACTGGGCATGACCTTCACATCCAGACTCCAGCAATGGATGGATGGGCGGGTGGCTGCAAAGGATATTCAGTTATCAAGTCTTCCTCCTTAATGCAAACCTGGACTTCAAAAAAGTTGTTTTTAACCAATTTATTTGCCTCACTGCAGAAGTACTATATAAATAGTAACTTCTGGCATTTCTTGAGCATTCACTGAACCAGGCCCTAGGCCAGAGAAGCTCTGCACACATCATTTCATCATGATGACTGAAGTGGGGCTTGATCATCTTAAGTACTCTAGTGGATGGGACTGAGGTGCGGGGAACTCAGTAACTGACCCCGCGTCCCCGGCTGGTGAGATGTCTGGGCTTCAGAATGTCTGTGTGTTGTTGCCCCTCAGTGCCTCCTGGGGACATTACCCTGGATTCAGCCACAGGATAAGAAAAGAAGAAAGTAGAAATTCTCACCCCATAGATACACTGTTCATTTTCCCATGTAAATCTCCTGTCACGTGTGACTGACCCCTCGGGATTCAGGACAGAGGTCAGAATTGAAATGAGCAGCTAATGCAGTGTGGAAAGGCTTTGGGGAGCTGTTAAAAGGGAAGGCAGCCCTGAAGTTTTTGTTTTAGTGATAGTTTTTTAAGTTAGTTTCCATCTTTATCTATTAAAAAGTATATTAAGTGTAGAAAATTAAGTTGACATAGATGTTTCTAAAGGAAAGACCATTTCCGTAGAGTGTTTATGGAGAGATGCAAAGGTGTTTTTTTTACCCCTGTTTTTCTCTTTTGGCCACACCACACGGCCTGCGGGATCTTAGTTCCCCTACCAGGGATTGAACCTGCGCCCCCTGTATTGAAAGTGTGGAGTCTCTACTACCAGGGAAGTCCCAAGAAAGTATATATTTATCATATAGATGAGTGTTGTTTGACTGGAGCACATTTTGCACCCCAGGGGACATGGAGTGAGTTTAGAGGTAGTGTAAGTTATCTCAGCAGAGTGGGTGCGGTGCTGCCGGCATCTGTAGGTGGAGGCTGGAGAGGCTTTCCGAGGTCCTCCAGTGCACAGGACGCCCTGCCACCAAGAGTGGTCTGTGGCACGTCTAATAATGCTGAGGTGGAGCAAAGTCAGCTTGGATTCTCTACAGTGCCTTTGTTCTCCCCGAAACTTTTTTTTTTCTCTTTGACAAAAGTCATAAATACTCAAGTTTTCTTTATAGGGCATATAAACTGGTATAAAGAAGAAAGCAGAAGTTACAGGCATGAACGTCATTTTATAGACCCTTGTAGCATGCATTTGCAGCAAGTACGTGCTTTCATAGTTGCCATATGAAACTGTTGCACCCCGCAGTTTTCATTCCACGCCCTGTGATAGCTGCTCGTCCGTGTGTGGATACAGCGGTGGCTGGCTGCCCACACCGCCCTGGGTGCTGTGCTTTCTGTGCCGTGTCCGGTTCAGTTCCTTTGCCGCCTTGGGTGTCGGTTGTGTCCCTAAGTCCATTTTACAAATCAGAAACCACAGTCTTGATGAGATGGAGTGATCTGTCGAAAGTTACGTGACTCCCAAGTGACACAGTGAGGATTTCACACGGCCATCTCCTCCCAGACCCTTAACTCTTAACATTGTATTACAAAGCTTCCTCTGCTAAGTAGTCATCTCCTCCCTGGAGTACCTGGAAGATGGCCAAAGACCTGTCCAGTAAGAGGGCGTTCTGACCCCTAGTGGAAGGCGCTGCTGTCAGTCACAACCCAAGAAGTTGGCCTGTAGTTGTAATCAGGAGCTCAAAAGAACTGTTGATGGTCTTGGGAAGCAAGTGTTTGACAGTTGCATTTTCTTTTGTAGGCTGTCACAGATGACAAGTATGAAATACTCCAGTCTGTTGATGACGCTGCGATTGTGATAAAAAACACAAAAGAGCCTCCATTGTCCTTGACCATCCACCTGACCTCCCCTGTTGTCAGAGAAGAAATGGAGAAAGTATTAGCTGGAGGTAGGGAGGCTGAGAAAGGCCAGCAGGGCGTTGGCACTGTGGTATCCCCTCACTGTTAAAATGTGCTATGAAGTTTTAGATTGCTCTGATAAAAGGCTAGCGGTGTAGCTTTGACCACCTTTACTCGAGCTCACATCTCCCATTGGGTTTCCGTTCTGGGAGGTTGAAAAAACAGTTACACTAAAAGTGAGTAGTACTTTTCCGAGCGGATTGCACCGCCCTAATCCTTGGATGTTCTTATCAGTGTTAAAGGTGTTTTTTCGGTTGAGCCAGTCTCTGGCCTTGGAAAAGCGTGTCCCCGGTGACTGTAGGGTTTTTAAAGTACAGAAGACAACCAGATGGTATCTGCATGAGTATCACGTTGGACTTGTGCAAACAGCTTGTGTTGCAGTAGAACCAGGGCCTCTTCGTTTGTCTTCTTCCACTGGCTGCTGTTACCTGTGGCCGTGATCGAGATGCAGAGAGCTGGGGCAGAGTTTTGGATAAAGTTTTTTCTAACAGTGGAGTAATTTTCAGACCAAATCCTGGAACCTCGGACAGTGCTCATGCTTTCACGATTCCGAGTCCGCCCAGGGCCCCTTGCGCATCTCTGGGTGGATGGGTGACTGGCCTTATCCAAACCCCTGACGCACAGGTGGTGGGAGCGACAAACGCCCGGGTTCTGCTGCAGCACAGGCTCAAGCGCACCCTTGTTGAGGTTCCTCAGTGCCCTTCGGTTCCGATACCGGTTCACCACCAGAGCCCTCTAGTTGATCAATTCAGGGACGCTGGACCTTTGACCAACAGGACTGACTCTGTCAAGGGCTGGGGCTGGGGCAGTCCCGCCTGGCGGGCGGAGGTGGTCCCCTTTGCCATGGTTGCCTCAGGGGATGACCTGTGGGAGGCAGAGAGGGAGTGCATTTCTACTCCCCCCACCTATTTTTTTTTTCCCGGTTTTGGTTTTTGTTTTTTCTTTTTGCTAATGAATTTTTTAGCATAGCTCATTTACTGGGAGATCCTGGGGAGAGGAAGCAAGGTAACCATCTATTAGAAGATAGGGTCCACCTATCTGTCCCCCTCCCCCATGGGATTGTTCCTTTTAGAGTACCTTCCCACTTTGTTTTTGTTTTTCTTTTTGTTTTTTTTGTTTTTCTTTTTGGTTTTTTTTTTTTCTTCTTTTTTTTTTGGAGGGGGCCTCTGATTTTTACAATCTCCTCTCGGGGCTGAGTTCAGTGTGCTCAAGCATCTCCTTCCCTGGTCAAGGGTGGAGAGGACTTGAGATTCTGGGAGCCTCAGCTGCCCTTTAGGAAGCTGCCACATCCCCTTTCCACCTGACAGAAACCCCTTGGTCAAACTGTACCTTGTCTTCTTATTCCATCCATGAATAGAAACGCTATCAGTCAACGACCCCCCGGACGTTCTGGACAGGCAGAAATGCCTTGCTGCCTTGGCGTCCCTCCGACACGCCAAGTGGTTCCAGGTTTGCATTTTGTTCTTCTATTTGTCTTTCGGTAGAGAATTCCTAAGTTTTAACTTGGCTAACTTTCACCATAAAGTTTTGATAACGTTGAAGAGCGCTGTGCTGAACTTAGCAACTGCTGGCGTGTGGTTGCTAAAGGAGCACGCATAGACAAATTTGACACATCCCCCAGGAGGCTTGTGACCGAGTAGGTGGGGAGCTGCTGCTTTGTGCCAAGAGTAATGACGTTATTACCGTCCACTTGGTGGAGTTGCTGCCGACCACACACTTGATGGTCGTAAACATTCACCTTCGTTTACCCTTGACAAAGTAGCACCCTGAGGCTTGTGTTTTTCATGTTTGCCTCGTGTTCAGGGAGGTGCCCTGGGGTAAAGAGCCTGTGCTTTGTTCCTCCAGGCCAGAGCCAACGGGCTGAAGTCGTGTGTCATTGTCATCCGGGTCCTGAGGGACCTGTGCACCCGAGTGCCCACCTGGGGTCCCCTCAGAGGATGGGTAAGGCACCTTGGAGCTGTAGTCACCTTGGGTCATGTGTGCAGAGACTTCCCAGACCCCAGGACTGTGTTGCTGATCAGCAGGCTGGAGTGACCCGTTGGGGTGTGGCCGATGCATCCCATCAGAGCTGCTTGTTGAGCTCCTGCTGAGTGCCACACCCTGGGTGGGGCTGAGAGGAACCCAGAGGAGGATGCACAGCTCAGCCAGCGGTGTACTTACTGGAACAGGCTCCACTCCGTGTAGACGCTTTTGTAGCTGCTCTGAGACAAGGGTCAGCAGACTGAGGCCCACAGGCCTATTTTGGCCAGTTGCCTCTTTCTATAGTCTATGGTGAAGAATGGCTTTTTTTTAAATTATTTTTTAATTGGAGGATAATTGCTTTACAGTGTTGTATGAGTTTCTGCTGTACAGCAACATGAATCAGCTATAAGTATACATACATCCCCTCCTGGTTTTTATCTTTCTAAATGCTGCATTTTAAGTACCTAAGTACACAGCTTCAATTCTTGGCCCCTATAGCCTAAGAGACTTAACATCACTCCCTTTACGGAGAAGATGGTGGAGCCCCATCCTAGGTGTGCTTTCTCTGGCTTGTGAATCTGGCTTGGGAACTTGGAGGGCCTTGACTCTGATAAACACACACACAGGGGGACACTGCCTCAGAGTCAGCCTGCTCCCTCCTGGACTTGGTGACTAACTCTCCCTCTTCCCTTTCAGCCCCTCGAGCTTCTCTGTGAGAAGTCCATCGGCACAGCCAACAGACCCATGGGTGCTGGCGAGGCCCTGCGGAGGGTGCTGGAGTGCCTGGCTTCGGGCATCGTCATGCCAGGTTGGGGCCTTGTGCTTTGCAGGTGGCAGGGAAAGGAAAGGACAGGGACCAAGGCCCCGAGGCCACTTCCCGGCGGGTCCCCTGAGTGGGTAGGGCAGCAGCAGCCCCGTGTCCCCCCAGGGGTGAAGCATGTGACTACCCTCTTGCACCATCATATCCAGCCCTGTGCCGGCTCCGCAGCTGTGACTCCGGGCGGATCCGGGGCAGTAGTGACCCACTCCCACGCGAGCTCCTTGCTCTGAGACACAAGTGGCTTATTTCTCTCACGGGCTGGTCGCCGAGTGGGTCACTGAGCCCGGCGTGTTTTCCAGAGCTGGGTGTGGATGGGGCGCGGGGGGTAATGCACTTGGTTCCCTCAGCCCAGCACCACGCTTCCGAGATGCTAAAAGATAATCCTCTGCATATCTTCCTTGTTTCCTGCCTTCAGATGGTTCTGGCATTTATGACCCTTGTGAAAAAGAAGCCACTGATGCTATTGGGCATCTAGACAGACAGCAACGGGAAGATATCACACAGAGTGCGCAGGTATAGTCGTCGCCATTGCCACGTGAGCCCTTACCCAGTCTGTAATCGCTGGCTTCCAGTTCCATTACTGGGTATTCTCAGGGTAGGCTCAGCTTGGGGCCCGAAGGTCAGGGGCTCGGGCCTGATACAGGGCGCCCCAACCTGGGCTGCTTCTTTCCCCTGGCGCCACGCGAGGTTGTCACCTGCCCCCCCTTGGCCTGCTCGAGTGCCGTTTTTAGACACCCGAGTTCAGCAGGGAGACGTATTTGCTGTGCGGACTGCTCCAGGGGTCCTTCCCTCGCAGGCCCACCCCGTGGCTCCGTGTGGCAACCAGTCCCCAGGTTGGGGTCTCCTGTATTCTTTTGAGGGGGGTGGTCACAGGCTGGCCTTCCCCCACAGCAAGGCTGGGCCCTGGCAATCAGGCCCTCCCCTGGCTGGCGGAGGACCCCTTGCTGTTATAGGGGAGACCATTAGCAACCACCTCAGCTCCCACCCCTTCCAGGAGGCATTAGTGAGCGCACACATGAGGGCTGGGAGTGCAGGGCGGCTGAGTCAGATTCCTCTTCCCCTTCTCCAGCACGCGCTGCGACTAGCTGCGTTTGGCCAGCTCCATAAAGTGCTGGGTATGGACCCTCTGCCATCTAAGATGCCCAAGAAACCAAAGAATGAAAACCCAGTGGACTATACAGGTACGAAGGCCGCGGGGCCTGGGCCCAGACGGCGATGTCATCATGGGCTCCTGGCGGAGGACAGGCTAGAGTCTGAGCTGCTGCCGTCCTTGTCTTGTTTCAGTTCAAATACCCCCGAGCACCACCTACGCCATTACGCCCATGAAACGCCCCATGGAGGAAGATGGGGAGGAAAAGTCTCCTAGCAAAAAGAAGAAGAAGATTCAGAAGAAAGGTACAAACATTCACGCCTGGTCCTTGTTTTAGCTGCCATCTGGCTTCATGAAGGTTTAGCTCAAAGTGGTGACATACCTGCTTTTGTTCTGTTTTTCTCGGATGTGATGTGGAAGTCCTTTTGAGAGTAATTGGTTATGGAGTTCTCACAGCAGGAATGCTGGAGTGGTTTGCCAGTCTCCTCCAGTGGAACACATTTTGTCAGAACTCCACCCATCAATCTTGGGTGGCCCTGCATGGCATGGCTCATAGCTTCCTTGAGCTGTGCAAGCCCCTTCGCCATGACAAGGCTGTGATCCATAAAGGGGAGTGATTAAACTTAGCATGGGCATGGAACACAACTAAGATGGATGCACCTCAGCTGGTGACCACAGTCAAGGTATGGGTCTGGATAGCAGGGCAGGCAGGCCTTCAGCACATTTGGCCACCCAGTCTCCTGCCCATTCCACCACGTGGTGTGTGTGGGGGGGCAGTCAGGAGAGTGTCCCTGTCAGGGTCAGAATTGACTGGCATTCTAGAGCGGCGTTACTATGTTCTCTCTAGAGGAGAAGGCAGAGCCTCCACAAGCAATGAATGCCCTGATGAGACTGAACCAGCTCAAACCAGGGCTGCAGTACAAACTGATTTCCCAGACCGGTCCAGTGCACGCCCCCATTTTTACCATGTCAGTTGAGGTGGACGGGAGCTCCTTCGAGGCCTCTGGGCCCTCCAAAAAGACGGCCAAGCTGCACGTGGCTGTGAAGGTGAGTGTGGCCGGCAATGCGGTGGAACGGCGAAGCGCCTCCCTCAGCTTTACACCCATTGAGAGCCACTTCCCCCGTTCAAGCACGAGGCTGAGGGAGGGAATGGGAACACTGAAACAGAGACCTGACCAGTGGCCAAGGCACACACGGCCAGAATGCCGTCATTGAGGGGCGCAGGGCCTCCAAATGTAGGTGGGCATTTGGTGGTCTTGGGAGCTTCAGGGAAGTGCCTCCAGTTGGCTGGATGCCTCCCTAAGAGCTGCTGATTCAGGGTGCTGGATGTGGGAGAATTCTTGTCTGGGCGAGCCCTTCCTCACTGGGGACATGGTGTCTCCCCCCGCTGCAGGTGTTACAGGACATGGGCTTGCCCACGGGTGCTGAAGGCAGAGACTCCAGCAAGGGGGAGGACTCCGCTGAGGAGACAGAGGCAAAGCCTGCCGTGGTGGCCCCTCCACCTGTGGTGGAAACCGTCTCGACGCCCAGTGCTGCCTTCCCCTCTGATCCCACCACCGAGGTGAGCACAGGGTGGGTGCTCTGAGGCCCCACAGGAGTGCCCTGGGGTCCCCTGAACAAGGACAGTCACTGGTCCTCGTTCTCTTCCTCCAGAAGCATAACAGCCTTCCAGTCCAGGGCCCTGGGGGGGCAGAGTTGAAGTGTGAGCTGTCAAGGCCTGTGCTGGCGTTGACCCAACACCGGGGGCTGCACCTGGGAGGCCTGCAGTCGAGGCTCGGCTGTTTCCCTGAGAGAGACGGCGTGGGGGAGGTGGTCCCATTGCTGGCAAGCCCACGGATGGTTTCCAGGGGGTGGGCAGCAGTGAGTGGAGCGGAGGGCCTCAGACCCTTAACACAGGGGCGGCTGCCACCTGTTGGAAAGACCTTAGCTGAGTTTGTTGGTGTTCTTTTCTGTTTTCCCTGAGAACGTAAAACAGCAGGGGCCGATCCTGACCAAGCATGGCAAGAACCCTGTTATGGAACTTAACGAGAAGAGGCGTGGCCTCAAGTACGAACTCATCTCAGAGACAGGGGGCAGCCACGACAAACGCTTCGTCATGGAGGTGAGTGGTCCCAGAAGTGGTTCCCATGGGGACCTGGGGTCTTTGGAGAGGTCCCTGCCCCAAGGGCGGTGTTGGGTCACCCCTGACACACATCTGTTCTTCCCAGGTCGAGGTGGACGGCCAGAAGTTTCAGGGTGCTGGCTCAAACAAAAAGGTGGCCAAAGCATATGCCGCCCTGGCTGCACTAGAAAAGCTGTTCCCTGATGCCCCTCTCTCCCTGGAGGCCAACAAGAAGAAGAGAGCCCCTGTGCCTGTGAGAGGTGGCCCAAAATTTGCTGCTAAGGTGAGTGTCCAGCCCTGAATTCTCTGGGTGTTCTCTCCTTGGCGGGTGTTCTCTGGTCATTTGAGTGGGAGGTGAATGTAAGCTGTCTGTCTTTCCTCCCATCCAGCCACATAACCCGGGGTTCGGCATGGGGGGTCCCATGCACAATGAAGTACCCCCACCCCCCAACCTCCGAGGACGGGGAAGAGGAGGGAACATCCGTGGTCGAGGGAGAGGGAGAGGGTTCGGTGGTGCCAACCATGGAGGCTACATGAATGCTGGTGAGGACCCTGTCCTGCACTGTCCCCAGGGGCCTGGCCTGCTCCCTGCAGTGGGTGGGAACACCACCCCCACCCCCGGCATAAGAGGCATGGGTGGGGCAGACAATCTCCCACCCTGGTGACCCTGTCCATTCCCTTTCAGGCGCCGGGTATGGCAGCTACGGGTATGGAGGCAACTCAGCGACTGCCGGCTACAGTAAGTGCGTGTTTCTCTTTGTCTGAGCTTGGGAAGAAGCTGCAGTTTAGCTCCCGTGGCCTGAGTTAGAGCAGGGTGGCCCAGCAGTATTAGCAGCAACAGCCTCCCTGAGATTCATGGGCGGCTGGCACCTGTGCTTGGTGTTAGGGCAAGTGGTCCTCCAGCGCCCCCATGCTGCAGAAGCATAATTTACTCTCTAAGTGTTAAGGCTCACATTGTATAACTAACTGGCAAATTCGTTAAAAATCAAAATTTTAAATTTCTCTGCTTTAAGCCATGCGAAGCACCAAACCTGTGAATACGCTTTTCCTGACAGTGCACAGCTCTTGTCTTGAGAAGGAGCCTTCATTGGGGGGTTACAGGAGCAGAGAAATCTAAAACATGAATTTCAAATGTGGCGCTCTGTGCCCTTTTTCAAAAGAATTCTAATTTTTTTTCTCTGCTCTGTCTCCCCCTTTTGTAGGTGACTTTTTCACAGACTGCTACGGCTATCATGATTTTGGGTCTTCCTAGAGCATCTAAAAGTATTGCACACAAAATCAACTTTTTACTCCAATTTTCTCGAACTCCAAAACCCAAAGTGTCCGTGCTGTGCCCTGTGCTTCACTGGGTTTCTCAACCGTGGCTTGTCACCGCAGCTTGTCTGAAACTCTTAGCCTGCAGAATTTAAGACAATGGCAGTTTTTATCGTGATTTGCCTTTGAACTTGGTCCTATTGAAGTTCACAATAAGTGGAAAACAATTTTTCAGAGAATGCGTTTTTGTGCAGAACTGCACAGAATTCTAGAGCCAGCGTTGGTCAGCATCAAGGCAAAAGCCCACCTTTGCTTTTTATGGAAAGCATTACTTTATTTAAGAGACAGATAATAATGCATTTTAATCTACCTTTGTCTTAATTTACAGCAGGTTTTGTATGAATTTTTAACCTTTTAACAAATCCCCAAATCTCTTTGATGCCTTTGACAGTAACAGTTTCACCACATCCGAATCCAGAGCAATCTGCCTTTTTTTCCATAAGCATGTGAAACATTGGGAACGTTGGGGAATTGTACATTGTGCTGAGTTAACCTCTTCCATCTTTTGTAACTGCTCTGGTGGGTTCTTGTTCCGGAGTGCGATATTCTGTGGCTGCTTTAGCTAGAGGTGAACTCTCAAAGGTATCAAAACTGTGCTTCCACTCTTAGTGCAAGAAACAGACAGGCTTTAAGGAAATGAGAACGTAGAATTTTGCAAGTCCTACTCATCACTGCAAATGCATGGGATTCTTAAGGATTTTTCTTTTTTCCTTTTTCTTTTAAATGGGGCTTTAAAAATATCCAAGTAGAAAGAGCCTAATACATAGCGCCTAATTCTCCAGTGAGGAGCCAAGCCCCCCAGCAGACCCTGTGCTGCCAGCCTGCTCCCACGACAGGTTCCAAAAGGCCTGGAAAGCTACTGCCCTCTCTCCGGAAGTTGCAGGCTTGAGCTGGGGCTTCTCCCTGCATGTAGAGGTGCACCAAGGCGTTCTGGCTCTTGAATGAGACCCTCGTTTCCTGGCGGGAGCGCTTCTTGGGAACGAGTGTGGTTTTGGCTCTGATCAACAATTCTTGCAGCAAAGCCTGCCTCCACATTGACTTGCAAGATTTTGCGTTTATTCAGGAAAAAAACTGGTCAAAACGGTTATTCCATAGTTTGTTCCCAGGGGTTTGAAACATTCAGTGAAACTTTTGAAAACTTTGATTGCATGATGTATTTTTTTTTTTAAGAACGTTATTGTTTGAGAATAATGTCTTTTTATACCAGGAAATAGTTATCCTGAAATGACGTTGAAAACTTTCCCTCCCCTTTATTATTTTTTTTTTTAATCAATACATGTTAAAGTAACAAGCCCTCAGTCCTTGGCGTCTTCATTCATCCCCACGCTGGCGGAGGGGCGAGGAGGCACTCAGTGCAGGCCGTGAGCAGCTGAAGTGGTGGGCTGCAGAGAGGAGGGGGGAGTCTCAAGGGGGTACCGCCCCTCCTCCAGGAACCAAAGCATGTTTTCTCTCGCACTGGGGACACAGCCTTCTCCCTGGTGTTTCTGCCTTCTGGTGGGCTGAGTGGAGGGGTCTCGAGGAAATTAACTTATGTGGCAAATTAGCTCTATCCAAATTATTGTCCAAACCACCCAAGACACAGTGGTATGAGACATATATCTGCAGTGGGTGGAAGGTCCTTGAGAACTCCCAGATTCACCTCATTCAAAAGACTGGAGACTTGCTGCTAAATATAGGAAGGAAGGACTGGGTGTGTGGGGGCATTCCCTTCTCCTCCTCCCCCATCCCGGGCACACACAGTGGCTGGCTGTGTCAGGGGCAGCAGCCATCCAGAGGTAGTGTGCCCAGGTCTGCCTGCCCCAGGGGCTCTGCTGCCCTTGCGTGAACGTCGGGGATTGCCTGGCTGGGTCAGAGAGCCACCCACATGACCTGACCTCCGCCTTCCATCACCTTGCCTTGTCAGGCCCATCCCCCATGGATCCATCTGAGTGTTGGAGTCTGTTAACAAACCAGGGTCTATACTTAGCGACCAACGTTGGGGAGGCGGGTATCCATTGTGACATTCTCTGCTTCAGGGCCTGAGAATGTGGTGGCCTCGCTGCACACTTGTTAGTCCTGCCACTGGGTCCCGCCTGTGCCCGGCAGCTGTGCTGGGAATGAGGGGGGGTGCCCTGTGGGAGGCCTCACCTGGGCGTTGGGAACCGAACTCTGGTGTTTGATTTCCCCATGAGGCTGTGGAAGTCACACCCGGGAGACATCCCAGGTCATTGGTTAGACCAGCTAGTCTTCCATGAATGGCTCTGGCTTTAGGGGCGTCATTACAGAATATCTCCTGAGGTCACAGGGCTTGGACTGCCGAGCCTCTTCCCAGCACAGCGGGGAGTTGGGGGGCGAGGGGAGGAGGACAGGGTCGGAGCTGGCTGCTTCTGTGGGGCTTTGCTTTTCCTGTCACTGTTGGGGACATCTGGGTAGCAGCAAGCTAGTCGTGAATGTCATCCCGCGCTTGGAGCCCATCTCACTATAATGTTGACATCTGCTGCAAAAGCTGCTGTCGGCCTGCTGTCGTGCCGCTGCTTGGCAAAGATCCATTGTTGTCGTCAGCTGATGGGTGAGTGGAGCTGAAGGCTGGGGCCAGCCCCAGCCAGGCTGCCTGATGGACCGGAGCCACCACTCCTCGCTGTCCTGCCTCCGTCCCTCTGTCCCGGCCTGGGCCATGGGCTTGTGGGTCAGCCTTCAGGGCCCACAGCTGCAACCACCCCCTCCTGCCCTTCCCCATTTCCCCCTCCTCCGCCTGACCTGCTGCCTTCCTGTTTAGGTCAGTTCTACAGCAACGGAGGGCATTCGGGGAATGCCGGTGGTGGCGGCGGCGGGGGCGGTGGTGGCTCTTCTGGCTACGGTTCCTACTACCAAGGTGACAACTACAACTCCCCAGTGCCCCCAAAACACGCCGGGAAGAAGCAGCCGCACGGGGGCCAACAGAAGCCCTCATATGGCTCAGGCTACCAGCCCCACCAAGGCCAGCAACAGTCCTACAGCCAGAGCCAGTACAGCAACTACGGACCCCCACAGGGCAAGCAGAAAGGCTACAATCACGGACAAGGCAACTACTCCTCGTACTCCAATTCCTACGGCTCCCCTGGAGGTGGAGGCGGATCTGACTACAGCTACGAGAGCAAATTCAGTGAGTTGGCTGGCAGAGCACCTCCCCAGGCATGGTGGAGAGCCTAGCGACGCTGGCTACAGGGCGGGCGTCAGGAAAACCCTGGCACCGAGTCTCCCAGTCCAAGTCTTTGCTGTGCCCTCCTTGTTGCCTTCTCCATGGTTCCAGAGGCTGGGGCACCAGAATAGATAGAGCCTGTGAGGCCAGGCCAGCTGCTATGAGCTCACCTCCAGGGCTAGGCTCTGGAGACAGCCCCCAGCAGATGCTCAGTTACTGCCCCCTTCTTCGCCTCCTGTGGAGATACAGCACGACAAGATTCGGGGCATCCTTGGGCTGTCCTTAAGGAAGCTGTGCTGTCTGTGAGTGGGCCCGGCAGGGGTCGCTGGGTGCCAGGTGGGAAAAGGGAGGAGGCTTGGAGCAGGCAGGATGGAATTGGGCTTCAGAATGTGGTGCCATTACCGGACTCCAGTGACCCCTGGCACTTCATGGTTGGACAGGTTGCCTAGTTCAAACAGTTAAAACAGGGATTTCTGCAAAAGCCTATGGTCTCAGCCAAGGGTAAACCTAGCATGCCCAGCCACATCGTGGCCACAGCCCCTTAACCACACTGTCTTCTCTGCTCCAGACTACAGTGGTAGTGGAGGCCGAAGCGGCGGGAACAGCTACGGCTCAGGCGGATCGTCCTACAACCCAGGGTCACATGGGGGCTATGGAGGTTCTGGGGGCAGCTCCTCATACCAAGGCAAACAAGGTGGGCCTGGGGAAGCAGGTGGCACAGTGGGGTGAGGGGAGGCTTAAACTCAGAGCCAACAGAGCCCACAGGGGTTCTTAAGACCCAAATTTATTTTACTTCTTGAAACTTTCTGGCCACATAGCATGTGGGATCTTAGCTCCCCTACTAGCAATCAAACCTGAGCCCCCTGCCCCTGCTAGAGAAGTCCAGAAATTGCCCTCTTGTAAATGTTGGCAGCAGCAGGGGAAAATGCTGAGAACAGTGAGGGCCAAATAGCCTGCTGTGTGAACTCTGGTTGGGGGTGGTGAGTTCAGCCTTGCGCTCAGGCAGTGCCTGATCATAGCTCCTATGGCTGACGCATCTGTGACTGGACAGATCCCTACTCCTTGTAAGCCCTGCTTGATGGCCCCACCTCTCAGGGCTCATGTGAGAACTAGGCCCGCTGACCCTGGAAAGGCACTTAACAAAGTGGCACTTCCAGGGCTGCTCTGCTGCTGTATCTCATGGACAGACACAGCTCTGTTGAGTGTTGGCTGATGCCCGAGCACTGACCACAGGGTGGGTCTTGTGCCCCTCACTTCTGACCCATTCCTCTCTCAATTAGGAGGCTACTCGTCACAGTCGAACTACAACTCTCCAGGGTCCGGCCAGAATTACAGCGGTCCTCCCAGCTCCTACCAGTCATCACAAGGGGGCTATGGCAGAAACGCAGACCACAGCATGAACTACCAATACAGATAAAGCCCCCGAGGGGTGAAGATTTGTACCTTCTGCACTTAACCCTCCCGTTGTAAGATTCAGTTTTATGCATCACAGTTAACATGTCAACCGGCCTCTCCAGGCCCCTCCGCCCTCCCCTGTCCACGTTGCCGTGTCGTGAGGTGCAGCTGGTCACCCCCGTGACCCGTCCTGTGACCCATATTTAGCCGTGTTTGGGACTCCGTGTCTTCAATGGTTTGTTAGTTGCCATTACAACTTTGTCTGAGTAGAGTTTTTTGAGTTCTTGCAGTTAAGTATCCCTCTGTCTATTTACGATTGGTGTTAGTGTTAACTCAGTTTGTCTTTAAATAGTCACGGAAGGGATACGTCATCTGTTAATGCTTTTGTGAAGTGAGTTAAACGAGCTTTCTGTATTTTAATGCTTTAGTGTTTCAGTTTTATAAGTGAAGATTTTATTTTAAAAACCAGTGGGAAAGAGTGGGGTTTCTTTTTTTTTTTTGGTATGTCTGCATCATTCAAGCAGTACATCTGAATTGAGCTGAATGTAGACAAATAAAGAAAAACAAAACTCTGCGCCCGTCGTAGCCCTGGGTGTCTGGCCCACCTGCAGCAGGATGGGCAGGGTGCCTCCACCCTGTTCCCAGCGCAGGAAGGCAGGGTGTGGGGGGCAGGGCAGCTCCTGGTCACCAGAGAAGTCCAGGGCCAGAGACCCAGTGTTGCAGTGGCTCCGAAACCATTCTCCCGACGGCCTGCAGGGCAGCTTCGGAGGCCCACACTGCTGTTTGGGTTTTGCTCATACATAATTGGGCAGGGTTCATTTTCTGCTCCATGAATTCTAATAGAGTTTTTAAGTGCAATTTCAAATCACCGTGGAGTAAGGTGATCTTGTACTTCAGTACACTAGCTGACTTTGAAGAAGCCCAGCTGAATCTGGCTGAAGGTTCCCAAGGTTTGGGGAATGCAGCCCCAGAACCATCCCTGCAAGTAGGGCACTTGGTGTCTCCAGCAGCCCCCTCCTGGGGCCTGTTCCACTGAGTACACTTTTGGGATGCCTCTCCATCTTGGGCATTTGCACAGTGTTTGGGGGACATTTGTCACCTACGGGTCATCAGTGTGCAGTGGAGGAGCGGCACCCTCCTCCCCAAGCAGCCCTTTTCAACTCCGGGCCTGCCCCAGGGGGAGAGTGGTGTTACCTGCCTATCTGGAAGGAGCCCCTCGGTGAGGCCTGGGACTGCCTCTCTGCAGAAACCTATCTAGTTTTGTCGCCTCTCCACTCTCAGACCACGTACTGTTCAAGTTCTGAGCTCCAGGTGGGACCTTCGCCTCCCGTGCTTGGTTAACCTTGACCGTTGGGAGAAGTGTGAACCATTCTTGATGCAGAGTCACTCAGCCGAGGCAGAAACCATCCAGTATGCCTTCAGAGGATAAAGATTTGCCTCCTTGGGGAGGTGAAGGAAAGGTGATTGCACTAAATAAAAAAACATCGTAAGAATTTTGTCAACTGCCAGAGCAGAGGCGGCCCTGGATATCAAATGGTCCAGCTTGGGGAATGGGGCCTGAAGTGCCCTGGTATCCCTTCAGTATGTGTGCTAGTGGAGACCGATTCAGGGGCTCCACAAAGAGAGGCCCACACGAGATCCCTGGGATCCTGTATTTGAGATAATAAAGGTGTGGGCAGAAGCCGTGTCACTCAGAAGTCCATGGCGAGGAACACTCCCATACTGCCTGCCACATGACTTTTGCTCTGGACCTGCATTCTCCACACAGCTTTCACCGTGGGTTTCTCAACAGCATCTGCTGCCACCATTCACATTTCTGGATGCTGACACCACAGGGGAAAGCATCTCAAGATCAAAGAAGGCAGCGGAGGAAGATGTCCCTGTGGTGACATGTTCTCAGGGACTTGGGACTTGCTGCCATGGTCCTCTCTTGGGGGAAGGGCCGGGGCCTGGGTGGCTTATCTTTGATGGAGGCCTGACCGAGTCCCTCCCACAGTCAGGACAAATTAACTGGGAAGAAGCAGGATTGCCTTCTTGCTTCCTCCAGCTCCTGGTGGCTCCAGGCATCCCTTGGCTTGTAACAGCATCATGCCAGTCTCCGCCTCTGTCTTCACATGAACTTTTCCTGTGAGTCTTTGTGTAAGGACACCAGTCACTGGATTTTGGCGTACCCTGGTCTAGGATGCATTCTTCCTATGATCCTTTTTAAAAAAAAATCTAAAAAGATGTGTTCCCAGGTAAAGTTAGGTTCACAGGTATCGGTGGTTAGGAATTGGACAGGCCTTTTGGGGGGAACACTTTTCGACCCAGTACAAGGCTGGGTAAAGGTTCTACCGACCATTGCTGCTGTCAGCCCTGGAAGCTCATCAGCCACAATCAGGATTACTGTAGTCAGGTGTGGACAGCACAGAGCCAACAGCATCTTGTCAGCAAAGTGAGTACCTGTCTGAGGAGCCCACTTGGAATCACAAGTCCTTTGTCACCCTGATTGCACTCAAGGACCTTGGTGGCAGTGATGCAGCTGACCATGGACAGTATCCCAGCCCTTGGGACCTACCACCCCAGGAAGCTGGATTCAGCAAGTTGTGGCTATACTTTAGCATGGAGAAGGCCTTGCTGCTCACACCTCAGCTCTTCAGATGTGATCCAGGCTTTCCCAGGCCTGTTGTCCTCTAAGCCTTGGAGGCCAGTGTGGAGGAGGTAGTCTCCAGCTCCTCCTCAGCTATGGCCATGGTAGGCAACAGCTGGCTTATGGAGAGGCACGTTGGCCCATGTATTGCTGGAAGATGGTGTCGTGTTCCTGAGTCGCCAGCAGACAGCACCAGGAGCCTCAGCACGAGGATCGATTGGTGGCCTACACCCTCAGCGAGTTGATCAGGACAGGGTCAACTGGTGGATAGGCCATGGGGGTCAATGGCCTGGGACCAGACATCACCCTGAAGGGTGCTTTTGGAGGGAAGGTAGGAAGGGAGAAAGTATGACTTAACACCTCATGGTGGTAGGAGATGATGTCACAGGGAAGGACAGGGCCTTGCCAGCAATTTGAACTGATCACAGGGTGTAAGTACTGGGGACTAGTGACCTCAGATGAAAGAGGGCCTTTAGTAGCAATGGTGGAGACAAAAATCAGAGACATACACCTCTGTAGATTTGTAGTCACCGGGGCCCTGGTTGTGCCTAGGTGCAGCCTGAGCTGCCCGACTGCCCTCTACCTGACAGGGAAACATTCATTTGTTCTCTCTCTCACCGTTAACCTGTTCTGGTGTAGTCAGCTGGGCTGTCGAGCCTCAGGATTCAGTGTCCAGGTGTGAGCCTCATGGGGCTCTTCCTTCCCTTCACAGGCCTGTTCTAAAACGTGTGGACACAATTTTGGGTAGCAATGCAGCACGCATTTTTGGCTGAAATGCTCATTCTAACCCACTCCAGAATAAATGAAAACTTACTGTGCTCATTTGTTTCATTCACATAATGTGTTTATTGGGTATTGCTTATGTTTCAGCTATGTACTGAGCGCTGGGAATATGGCAGTGAACCTGGTCCTAGCCCTCAAGGAGCTTCTAGGCACCAAGAGTGCCCTTGCCCAGCTCGGGTAGAGTGTTACAGGAAGGCATTCTGTGTCTCAAGTGAGACAGAATGGTTGAGTGGGACCAAAAGGTGTGTTGAGGATTAGCCAAGGGACTGGCATGCTCAGAAAATTCTGGGAGGTGTCAGTGGAATTCAAGGAGCTAATATTCAGGTGAGTGAGCATTGTGGTCATGAGAAGGGAAAAGTGTGGCTTGATGTAAGCCTGGAGCCATCCAGTGCAGGGGCTTGACTGGGAAGCAGAGGACTTTTCAACCTCATCCTGAGGACAACGGAGAGCCGTGGAAAGAGCTAGAAAGAACTTGGGCTGAGTGGTACTCCAGAGCAATTTTTGGGTAAAGAACCTGTGTGTAGTAGAGGTGAAAATAAAGGCTGAGAGACGGACAAAACGGCTTGAGTTCTGCAACAACTGAGCTGAGGTTCAGTGTGATACAGTGGCAAAAGTCCACTGTACTTTGTCAGGGACCACCTTCCTTCCAGACCCAAGAGGGGTTAAAACTGCATGTCCTAAACAGCTGACTGGGACACAGTGATGCATTATAATCTTGGCCCAAGATAAGGAGAGGGGTCCAGGCTTACCACTCTGTTCTACTGTGGGGGGGGACAAGCTGGAATGTTTAGACAGTGGCCATAGAGGTCATTCCACACAGGTCAGAAGTCCTGGTCCATGGCCTTTCTGGTATTTCCCAAAAAGCTAGCATGGCACCCAGGCTGTGGGGGCTGAGACTAGCACACAAGGACTGCTCTCAACCCCGTCTGAATGAATCAGAGAAAACATCGTCCAGGCTTTTGGGACAATTAGCCGACCCCAGGACTGCAAGGACTTTTACTTCAACGTCAGAGGTACCCCTAACTCCTCTCCAGAGCAAACCGAACTCCTGCCGTTCTGCATCTGAGAACTCCATATGCTACTCCATAAGGAGAACCCCTTCCAGTTTTGGGGGCTCCTCTGCACAGTTGCGTCGACCCCAAGGAGGGAAGGGTTGGGGATTCACGGAGACTTTGAACCTGGGAAAGTACACCGGCTTCCATTTGGCTGCAGAAACCACCCAAGGATCGGTTTTTCCAAATTACCCTTTCGAAAATGACCTCTTGCAAGCTCTTAGGACCGCCTCTTGGGCACGCGCTTCAACAGGGCCAATCAACAATCCCCGCTCCGAATAGAGGCTTTCCACAGGCTCTGCCTCTCAGCGTCGTTCGGTGCGTCATCGCCCCCACGCTCCCAATTGGACAGTTCCTTAAGCTCCTACCTATTGGGTGAGTCCTTTGTGCGCGGCGCGCGGCTTTTAATAGGCCGCTTCTTCAGGCTCCGCCCCCAGATCTGCAGCTTCCTTGGCCCCGGGAAACGTGCGTGGCGCTGTCCAGAGTGCTGAAGTCGCGCACCCTGCGCCGCCTCAGGACGGCCTTGTGGCGCCCCCCAGGCCTCCCGGCTGAACAGCAATGAAATCTTAAAGCAGATGCCACCGAGCCTCGGATGCAACTTAACTCCAACCCCCGATTTTACCTCTGGGGATAGGAAAAACTCTCTAAACGCTTCGTTAAGAAACCCCCACTCTCCTATCTAGCTCAGAGGAACTCCAAAGTCCCCACTGCTAACCAGAGGCCTTGCACGATCTCATGCTGTGACCTCTCCACCTTTTGCTCCTTCCCTCACTCCTGCAGCTACATTGCTCTCCCTGCCGCACCGCAAGTGATCCAGGTACATTTCCACCTCAGCAGAGAATTTGCTCTCATGGTTCCCACTGCCTAAAATGATCTCTCAGATATCATTTGAGTCCCTCTTTATTTCCTTCAGGCCTTGACTCAAATCTCACCTTATTGAGGCTGATCTAGACCACTCTACTTAAAATAGTCACCTCCCAACTCCTCTCCTGCCCTCATTATTCCCCCAACACTCTTCACTACCTGAGACTGATATGTTCTACAAATTATTCTTGTTCATACTTGCAGGGCATGGATTTTTGTCTGCTTGTTTGCTGCTATGTTACCAGCAGTGAGAACAGTGCCTGACAGAGTGGGTGCTCCCTAATGTTCATTGCATGTATATTCATGTGTGTATTTTGATGTTTACTGTTTACCATCATCATGATGCTCTGCCCCAATTTAAAGATGAAGAAACTGAAGTAGAGTGCCCATCATTTGACCAAAGTCACCTGGTTTCTGAGTGGCAGAGCCTGAATCCCCTCTTCTGGTTCTTCTGGCTGTAACCCTTTCATCTCTGCCCTGTGCTACAATCCCTAATACTGCCTTCTTCAGTAAAAGATGTATAGACAGTGGCTTCATGGGGCTCAGACAGAACTAGATTTCCTTCTTTTTTAAAAACTGTATTTACTGTGCTGGGTCTTCATTGCTGCTTGGGCTTTTCTCTGGGGCTACTCTCCAGTTGTGGTGTTGGCTTCTCATTACAGTGGCTTCTATTGTTGTACAGCTTGGACTCTAGGACACACAGCTTCAGCAGTTGCAGCTCCTGGGCTCTAGAGCACAGGCTAAATAGTTGTGGCACATGGGCTTCATTGCTCTGCAGCATGTGGGATCTTCCCAGATCAGGGATCAAACCCATGTCTCCTGTATGGGCAGGTGGATTCCTTACCACCAGGGTAGCCCCAAAACTAGATTTCAATTCCTGTTCCTTGATTACTACTCATGTGACCAGGAGTGAGTTAGAAAATATCTCTGCCTCAGTGACTTTATTCATAAAACGGAGATAACAGTACCCACCTTGTTATTCTGTGAGAGTCAGATAAGGCAATGACAGCATATGGCTTGGCAGACACCTGACACACACTGGCACTTGCTCTGTTAGTGTCGGCAATGTTGGTTCTTAAACATCACCATCACATTATTATCTGGCAGAATTAAAAAGAAATACTAAAAAAACTAGGAGATTGAGCCTAGCAAGTCCATAGGAAGAATGTTTCAAGAAGGTGGGAGTGAAGAATAGATGCCAAACCTCACTGGGAATAAGACAAATGCATGTTAAAAATGGCACGGAGTTACCAGAGTTCTCCTCTTAATGCAGCAGGTGAGGACAGAGGTTGCAGACGTTGTGCTTCTGTCAGTGTAGTTGCCACAAACCCTATGGAGGGCATTTGCTAGGATCTCATTCTAGTCTTTGACCATGTCATCCAGCTGGTAGAAAATTTTCCTAAACATATACTTGCTGCCATGTGAAATGGCCTAAATACAAGATTATTCATTGCAGCCTTGTTTGTAGAAGCAAAAGATTTTACTCACAACCCAAGTGAAAAACAACCCGATAAGCAAGAGGTGGACTATTCATACTCTGGGATACTGGGCAACTTTTTAAAAAATGTAAGAATGGAAATTCCCAGTCAGTCCAATGTTTAGGACTCCATGCTTTCACTCTGAGGGCCCAGGTTCAATCTCTGGCCAGGGAATTAAGATCCCCTCCAAACTTTTTTTTCAGTTCAGATCAGTCACTCTGTCGTGTCCAACTCTTTGCAACCCCATGAACTGCAGCACGCCAGGCCTCCCTGTCCATCACCAACTCCCAGAGTTTACTCAAACTCATGCCCATTGAGTCAGTGATGCCATCCAACCATCTCATCCTTTGTTGTCCCCTTGTCCTCCCTCCTCCAATCTTTCCCAGCATCAGGGTCTTTTCAAATGAGTCAGCTCTTTGCATCTGGTGGCCAAAGTATCGGACTTTTTCTCAATGAATAAATTTTTAAAAGAACAAGGAGACTATGTACTGACATGAAATAGCCTCCAAGGTGTACACAAAAAGTGGAGTGCATTCCCTACAGTAACTAGCAAGCCTGCTTTTGTGAACAAAGGGATATATGTAAATAAGTATGTAACAATATTTGCTTCTCTCTGCATGAGAAAGGGGAGAAGGCAATGGCACCCCACTCCAGTACTCTTGCCTGGAAAATCCCATGGACGGAGGAGCCTGGTAGGCTGCAGTCCATGGGGTCACGAAGAGTCGGACAGGACTGAGTGACTTCACTTTCACGCATTGGAGAAGAAAATGGCAACCCACTCCAGTGTTCTTGCCTGGAGAATCCCAGGGATGTGGGAGCCTGGTGGGCTGCCATCTATGGGGTCGCACAGAGTCGGACACGACTGAAGCGACTTGGCAGCAGCAGCAGCAGCAGCATGAAGGAAAAAAAAACACTAGAAGGACATAAGAGTCTGATAAAACATGTTACTAGGAAGGGCTGAGGTGGAAAGTGGGTGGATGTGTTGGAAACACTGTGGGGGATGAGGTGGGACTGAGTTTGTTCACCTTTTGTGTTTTGAGCTTTTTTATATACTTGCACATGTGGAATATTAAAAATGCAGAAAAGTGTATAAAATACAAAAGTGCAGTTCAATGAATACTCTTGTATTTACAATCTCCAAAGATCACTATTTTGTATTTTTGTTCCATATGGAGATTTTATATATACAAGTGCTCAGCTCAGCTGTGTTGAATCTGCTACCAAATCATTACCAAGTAATGAAAGATGTCAGGAAATGTCTCAAACATCTGAAAAGGCATTCAACATTAGTAGCAATCATGGAATGTAAATAAAGGCCAATGGACAGACCATTTCACAGGCACCTTATCGGCAAAATTGAACAGTTCTATAAACATAGTTGGCAATTTGATCTCTGGTTCCTCTGCCTTTTCTAAAATCAGTTTGAACATCTGGAAGTTCACGGTTCATGTATTGTTGAAGCCTGGCTTGGAGAATTTTGAGCATTATTTTACTAGCGTGTGAGATTAGTGCAATTGTGTGGTAGTTTGGGCATTCTTTGGCATTGCCTTTCTTTGGGATTGGAATGAAAACTGACATTTTCCAGTCCTGTGGCCATTGCTGAGTTTTCCAAATTTGCTGGCATATTGAGTGCAGCACTTTCACAGCATCATCTTTTAGGATTTGAAATAGCTCAATTGGAATTCCATCACCTCCACTAGCTTTGTTCGTAGTGATGCTTCCTAAGGCCCATCTGACTTCACATTCCAGGATGTCTGGCTCTAGGTGAGTGATCAAACCATCGTGATTATCTGGGTCATGAGGATCTTTTTTGTTCAGTTCTGTGTATTCTTGCCACCTATTCTTAATATCTTCTGCTTCTGTTAGGTCCATACAATTTCTGTCCTTTATTGAGCCCATCTTTGCATGAAGTGTTTCCTTGGTATCTCTAGTTTTCTTGAAGAGATCTCTAGTCTTTCCCATTCTATTGTTTTCCTCTATTTCTTTGCACTGATCACTGAGGAAGGCTGTCTTATCTCTCCTTGCTATTCTTTGGAACTCTGCATTCAAATGGGTATATCTTTCCTTTTCTCCTTTGCTTTTCGCTTCTCTTCTTTTCACAGCTATTTGTAAGGCCTCCTCAGACAGCCATTTTGCTTTTTTGCATTTCTTTTTCTTGGGGATGGTCTTGATCCCTGTCTCCTGTACAATGTCACAAACCTCTGTCCATAGTTCATCAGGCAGTCTATCAGATTTAGTCCCTTAAATCTATTTCTCACTTCCACTGTATAACTGTAAGGGATTTGAACTTCCAGATGTTCAAGCTGGTTTGAGAAAAGGCAGAGGAACCAGAGACCAAATTCCCAACATCCGCTGGATCATTGAAAAAGCAAGAGAGTTCCAGAAAAACATCTATTTCTGCTTTATTGACTTTGCCAAAGCCTTTAACTGTGTGGATCACAATAAACTGTGGAAAATTCTGAAAGAGATGGGAATACCAGACCACCTGACCTGCCTCTTGAGAAATCTGTATGCAGGTCAGAAAGCAACAGTTAGAACAACATGGAACAAGAGACTGGTTCTATATAGGGAAAGGAGTACATGAAGGCTGTATATTGTCACCCTGCTTATTTAACTTATATGCAGAGTAAATCATGAGAAATGCTGGGCTAGATGAAGCACAAGCGGGAATCAAGATTGCCAGGAGAAATATCAATAACCTCAGATATGCTGATGACACCACCCTTATGGCAAAAAGTGAAGAAGAACTAAAGAGCCTCTTGATGAAAGTGAAAGAGGAGAGTGAAAAAGTTGGCTTAAAGCTCATCATTCAGAAAACTAAGATCATGGCATCTGGTCCCATCACTTCATGGCAAATAGACGGGGAAACAGTGGCGGAATATTTTGGGGGCTCCAAAATCACTGCAGATGGTGACTGCAGCCATGAAATTAAAAGACGCTTACTCCTTGGAAGGAAAGTTATGACCAACCTAGACAGCATATTAAAAAGCAGAGACATTACTTTGCCAACAAAAGTCCGACTAATCAAGGCTATGGTTTTTCCAGAAATCATGTATGGATGTGAGAGTTGGACTATGAAGAAAGCTGAGTGCCAAAGAATTGATGCTTTTGAACTGTGGTGTTGAAGACTCTTCAGAGTCCCTTGGACTGCAAAGAGATCAAAGCAGTCAATCCTAAAGGAAATCAATCTTGAATATTCATTGGAAGGACTGATGTTGAAGCTGGAACTCCAATCCTTTGTGCTGGGGTCCAGCCCCAGCAGGATCCTAGGGTACCCTCAGGAAAGACAGCGTTGGCGAGAGAGAGATGACACGGGTCTTATAATGGACTGAAACCTGATAGTCCGGGGTCGAACGATAAGAGAATAAAGGAGAAAGAATAAAGAGAAGAGAAAGAGGTTTGCTCTTCCTTGATTAACACAGAAAGCCAATAAAGCTCTTGTGTTCTAAGGAGTCATCCTGAAAGAAGAACAGAGAGAGAAAAGGAGGGAAAAAGAAAAAAAGAATGACATGGGGAGACCAAGCTTCGGTGAGCGAGGCCCATACTTTATTTTCAAAAGGAACTTTTTTACCTTGACTTGTACATAGAGGGAAATGAAAGATGCAAAGTCATACAGAGTCAGCCCAAACATTACATCTGTTTTGTCTTTATCAAAACCAGGATTTTTTCTGCATACCTTTCCCATAAACAATATTGTGTACAATATCTTCTGGCCTTGGAGGCCTGTAGACATTTTATGACCCTTTTTTGATAAAGGCTGTTCAACCAGAAAACTTATTTTCCCTTGAAGTGTTTTTTCTTTATATTTCTAATCTATGTCAGCCTCATAAAGTGCTAAACAGAGTTACATTCTCATAGAGCAAAGGTGCAGTAAGTTACAACAAAGAAGGAACCAATTAGCTCAAAGGTCTGATGTAGTTAATTTCAAGGCTGCTGCTTGTTTTTCTTACATTCCAACTATGTTAACCAATGCACTCCCAGGTGCACAATGGATAAGGGATATGGGCACTTGGCAGCAAGCATTGGCCCATAGTGAAGCCCTTTACCAGTACTATCTATTCTAATAATTTTTCATCCCTTAAAGGACTCTATGCTCATTAGGACTTTTAGAATGTTTTGGCTTCCCGTGCCTTTCAAGGTTGGGGAGTTGTGAACAATCATGTGTGTTAATTGTAAGAGTATGGATAAACGTGTCAGGCAAGCTAGAAAGCCATCAGAGGGGCTTGAATTGAAACACTCCTATCTCAGAGAAATGCAAATCAAAACCACTATGAGATACCATTTCACACCAGTCAGAATGGCTGCGATCCAAAAGTCTACAAATAATAAATGCTGGAGAGGGTGTGGAGAAAAGGGAACCCTCTTACACTGTTGGTGGGAATGCAAACTAGCACAGCCACTATGGAGAACAGTGTGGAGATTCCTTAAAAAACTAGAAATAGAACTGCCTTATGATCCAGCAATCCCACTGCTGGGCATACACACTGAGGAAACCAGAAGGGAAAGAGACACGTGTACCCCAATGTTCATCGCAGCACTGTTTATAATAGCCAGGACATGGAAACAACCTAGATGTCCATCAGCAGATGAATGGATAAGAAAGCTGTGGTACATATACACAATGGAGTATTACTCAGGCATTAAAAAGAATACATTTGAATCAGTTCTAATGAGGTGGATGAAACTGGAGCCTATTATACAGAGTGAAGTAAGCCAGAAGGACAAACACCAATACAGTATACTAACGCATATATATGGAATTTAGAAAGATGGTAACGATAACCCTGTATACAAGACAGCAAAAGAGACACTGATGTATAGAACAGGCTTATGGACTCTGTGGGAGAGGGAGAGGCTGGGAAGATTTGGGAGAATGGCATTGAAACATGTGAAATGTCATGTATGAAATGAGATGCCAGTCCAGGTTCAATGCACGATGCTGGATGCTTGGGGCTGGTGCACTGGGACGACCCAGAGGGATGGTATGGGGAGGGAGGAGGGAGGAGGGTTCAGGATGGGGAACACATGTATAATTTTTTTTTTAATTAAAATTGAATAAAAAAAAAAAATGAAACACTCCTATCATGCCCAGGAGACTTATTAATTACAGCCCTAAGTTGACTTTTTCCAGAGAAAGGTGGTCGGGGATAGCCCCCTGTTAATGTCAGAAGAGTTGGTGAAAGGCACAAAATAGTAAGACAGACAGATTCTGGTTTTGGGGTAGATGCTTGAGCACATTCAGGGGGTCCCTTGAGGCCTGATCTGCCTTTGCCTGTCAGGTCTCTCCCGCATGACCTTTGTCATGGGTGGGATCTCCCCTGGTGGCTCCCGGCACCTTTGGCCACCTGATGTGAAGAGCTGACTCATTTGAAAAGATCCTGATGCTGGGAAAGATTGAAGGCAGGAGGAGAAGGGGACAATAGATGTGGTATAATATGATTTTATTAGTGGAACAGACAGCAATTTCTCCCATACCTCCTTGGTGCTACTGAGTTCTTCAAAAACTATTATGAAACTTATATTTGAGTGAGTTGTTAGAGTTTTGAAATTTTAGACAATTCCATGGGTCAGTGATCTATGACTAGTGGAAAAGGATAATTCAAAAACATCATCAGTCTAGTATGAAAGAGTCCAGAAGATTAAAAAAAGAATCATTAGTATACCGAGATGAAATCAACTCCAAACAAAACAACTGCAAAAATAAAGTATATATTTTCTTTTATCATGTTGTAAAATGTCTGTAAGTATACATAAGAATGAATACTAAACATCACTTAATATTAAGAGGTTAAAAAACCTTAAGAAGTTAACACTATTACATGGGACAGGCATGGGAAAGATAATTCACAGTATACATTTTATCCATATTTTTTGAATGATGTATTATCTATTTTAAAAACTTAAATAAATATACTTTAAATAAAATGAAATCATAAGTCAAGTTTATTAAATTCTCGACTCATTGGAAAAGACCCTGATGCTGGGAAAGATTGAGGACAGGAGGAGAAGGGGATGACAAAGGACGAGATGGTTGGATGGGGAAGTAAGTAGGTTCCATGTAACACAACTAAGAATTTGCATGCCATAACTAAGGCTCCTGCATGCTGCAACGAAGATCTAAGACCCTGCATGCCGCAACTAAGTCCCAGAGTAGCCAAATAAATAGATCAATGTTTGGGGAAAAAAAAAAAAAGTGGGCATTGTCAATGTACAGAAGTCTTTAAAAGCATAATATGACTTACAGGCTATGTGATATACACTCATCAGTGATGGAAGGTTCTTTTTAAAATTGTTTTGCTTATCTAGCTGCAGGGTCTTAGTAGCAGCATGTGGGATCTTTTTAATTGAGGCTTGCTGGTTCTAGTTCCCTGACCAGGGATGGAACCCGCGCCTCCTGCATTGGGAGCCTAGAAGTCTTAACCACTGGACCACCACTGCCGGGAGCCAGCACAGGAGTTCCCACCCATGACAAGGTCATGCGGGAGAGGCCTAAACCAGAATCTGTCTGTTTTACTATTTCATGACTTTCACCAACTCCTCTGATATTTATCGCCGACCACCTTTCTCTGTAAGAAAATCAACTTAGAGCTCTAGTTAATAAGTCTCCAGAGTATAATAGGTGTGTTCCAATTCAAATCCCTCGGATAGCTCTCTAACTTGCCTGACAGGTTTCCGGACTCTTACAGCTACGCATGTGATTGTTCACAGCCTCCCAACCAGAGAGGCACAGGAAGCTTAAGATACTCTAACAATGCAGAGCTTCTCGGGGAGTTAATATTGTTAAAATACAACTATGTAGAGGATTTCTTTGTTGAGCTAATGCTTGCTGCCAAGTTTCCATATCCCTTACCCACTGTGTCCCTGGGAGTGTATTGATCAATATAGCTGGTATATAGAAAACAAGTAGTAGCTTTAATGTTAACAACCTTAGACCCTTGAGCTAATAAATTCTCCCCTTGATTATCCCCACTGCACCTTTTGCCCTATAGGAATGCAACTCTATCTAGTGCTTTCAGGGAGCGGCGCCAAACTTTAAGAAAAATCACCTTTGGAGAAAATAAGTTTTTCTGGTTGACTAACCTTTATCAGAAGAAGAATGTTAGCAGGTCTCCTGACCAGAAGATGATGTAAATCACCTAAAGCCTTTGTATGTGATAGGTTTGCAGAAAGAAAGCCTGGTTTCGATAAGGGTCAAGGACTGCTGACCTTGCATGACTTTGCACCCCCTATTATCTTCTCTATACAACTTAGGGTATAAAAGCTCCTTCTGAAAATAAAGCTACGGGCCTTGCTCACTGAAGCTTGGTCTCCCCGTGTCATTCTCTCTCTCTCTCTCGCTGACGCCGACGCCGTCTCTCCTGAGGGTACCCCTGGATCCTGCTGGGGCTGGACCCCAGCAAGTGGCACCCGAACAGGGTCCCGAAGGTAAGTCTCCCCCATTGTGCAGTTTTTCGCGAAGGCTAGGACCCCACTCAGGGTGCCGCGGACCCCCCTGCATAAGATAGGTAGGGTGAGTAGGAGTGGGTAGTGTTGACTCTTTCCTTGCAGACAGAAATCTCTGACATGGGTAACAAGGAGTCAAAAGAACAACAACTCTTTATAGGAGTAATCTTGCAATCGTTAAACAAAAGAGGAATTAAGGTTAAAAAGGCTAATGTTCAATCCTTTTTTACATTTGTACAAGAACAGTGTCCTTGGTTTCCAGAAGAGGGCACTGTTAACTTAGAAACATGGGAGAAGGTAAGGAAACAGTTAAAAACTTACTACATTCTGCATGTCCGGAAAGGGTGCCCACTGATACCTTTTCCTTATGGAATATGATTAGAGATGCTTTAGACCCTGCTCATGAATCTGAACGAGTGCCTATTAAGGAGGAAAGTGAGGAGGAAGAGTCCAAGCCTAGCTATCGGCAGTTAAGAAGTATGCTGGCTGCCATGAACACCAACAGTCATTTAGAAAGTGGGGATGAAAAGGAGGAACAGCTTTCGCTCCAAGATGAAAAAGATTTAGAAGCAGCAGCAGCTCGCTATCATTCTGATGAATATTGGTCTTTTTCAGCTAAAGATGCTCCTAAGAGCTTGAGAGAAACATCCCCAATCAGACCATTCGTAAGATCCAAACAGCAAACAGTTAAATCTCCAGAACAGGAAAAGAGAAACATGGGACGCTCCCATCCCCCCATACCTCCTCCTCCTTATGAGGGGAAGCGGCCTCCGCTAGGAGTTTCTCAGAGAAGGGTTTTTTCTAGTCCCGAAGATGAATTTGATCCCCACCTTGAGGCTTGTTTTTCTGTAATTTTTGAGGAAAGGGATGGGAGAGACGTCCCCTCCTGGGAACCCCTTTCAATGAAACTGATTAAAGAACTCAAACAGGCTTGTGCTTTATATGGGGCTACAGCTCCATACACCCTTACATTGTTAGACGCCTTAGCGGCCAGATGGATGATCCCATACGACTGGAAAACAGTCGCTAAGGCTTCTCTGTCTGGAGGACAATATCTACTCTGGAGAGCTGAATATGAGGACCTCGCCCGAAAGCAGGCTAGTGCTAACCGCAGATATGGCCTGAGACACATTGTACAAGAAATGTTGGAGGGAATTAATGAATTTGATACAATTAGAGATCAGATGGGTCTAGATAGAGAGGCTTTAGAACAGGTAACAGCCTGCGCCCTTGGGTCCTGGCGATCATTGCCTCAAGGGAAAGAATCAACCTCTTCCTTTTCAAACATTAAACAAAAACCAGAAGGCCATATGAGGACTTTGTATCACGACTTATAGAGGGAATTCACAGGGTAATTCCTAGTGATGAGGCAGCTGGAATATTGGTAAAACAACTGGCATTTGAAAATGCTAATTCTACCTGCCAGGCCATCCTACGTCCTATAAAAAAATCTGGGGAGATAGGAGACTACATCAAGCAATGCGCAGATGTAGGACCAGCAATAATGCGGGGCATTGTCATAGCTGCAGCCATAAAAGGAAGTTCTTATCAACAGACAGTTCAATCCTTGTTTGCAGGCAGGAATAATCCATCAAAGAGTTATTTAAATAATCAAGGACAGAATACTAACCTGTCCAAAGCCTGCTTTTCTTGTGGCCAGGAGGGGCACTTTATCCGCGCTTGCCCCCAAAAAACAGCTGGTTCTTCTCTGCCAAATCCTGCCTCCCTGGCTGTGACTCCTAATCTCCCTAAGACTCCTTGCCTTCGTTGTCAGAAGGGATATCACTGGACAAAGGACTGCAGATCAAAATTCCATAAAAACGGAACCTTGCTAGTTCCTGACCAGCAGTAGGGAAAACGGGTTGAGGGGCCAGCCTCAGGCGCCGACAACGATTGGGGCAACAACGCTAAACCCATTAATACCCTTCATCCCATCTCAGAACTCATCAGAGCAACCCCAGGCAGTGCAGG
Source organism: Bos grunniens (assembly GCF_055505025.1). Lineage (NCBI taxonomy): Eukaryota > Metazoa > Chordata > Mammalia > Artiodactyla > Bovidae > Bos > Bos grunniens. The sequence continues at coordinate 15,285,094 of NC_141171.1, forward strand.
ACTGGACCTCAGTTCCACCACCTCAACAATATTAACACCAGATAGTCCTACTATATGGGGAGGGAGGTATGGGGAGGGAGGAGGGAGGAGGGTTCAGGATGGGGAACACATGAGAAATAAAGGAATAAAAAATTAAAAAACAAAACAAAACAAACAAACAAAACAAAACAAAACAAAAAAAAAGAACCCGTCTGCCAACGAGACACAAGAAACATGGGTTCAATTCATAGGTCGAGAAGAACCCCCAGAGAAGGAAATGGCGACCCACTCCAGTCTTCTTGCCTGGAGAATCCCATGGACAGAGGAGCCTGGCAGGCTACAGTCCATGGGGTCACAGAGTTGGACACGACTGAAGTGACTCACTACACACACATGTGGTCCTTTCTAAAAATCATTATGTTTTGAGATTTTACCAAAAAAAAAAAAAAATCCCTACAGGGGTTAAAGGTCCATTACCAACAGGCCTGGTGGGAATTATATTAGGCAGAAGCTCCTCAGCTATGCAAGGTCTTACAATTATCCCCAGAGTGATTGATTCAGATTATACAGGAGAAATTCAGATAATGATTTCACCCCCAGCTAAAACTACACAAATTCATCAGGGACAAAGAATAGCTCAACTTTTACTTTTGCCCTACTACACTGCCATAGGACACACCGCTACTCAAAGTGAGAGACAGGAAAAAGGATTTGGGTCCAGTGATATGGTCTTTTGGATAACAGAAATTACTCAGAAACGCCCCATGAAAAATATTCTGGTCAGTGGCAAGTCTATTGTGGGGCTTTTAGACACAGGAGCAGATGTCTCTTGCATTGCTGGGAAAAAACGGCCCAGCTCCTGGCCAACATATACTACTGAAAATGAGCTGGTGGGATTAGGGAGAGCCCCTGCAGTAGTTAAGAGTGCAAAAATATTAGATTGGCGGTTTGAGGATACCTGTGGAACTTTCCAACCCTATGTAGTTCCTTTGCTTCCCTTTACCCTATGGGGGAGGGACATGCTGTCTCAAATGGGAGTGCTACTTTTTAGCCCTGATGACAAAGTGACCTCCCAAATGCTCCATATGGGCTATGATCCATCAAAAGGATTAGGCAAATAACAGACAGGAATAATTGAGCCAATATGCCCAACTCCTCGACAGCAATGTACTGGATTAGGGTATCCAAATTTATAATGGAGGCCATTGTTTTTGCTGCCAACCCTATCACATGGAGATCTCAAGATCCAGTGTGTGTAGAACAGTGGCCTCTACCTAAAGAAAAATTATCGGCAGCTAAGACTTTAGTTTTTGAGCGGTTGCAATTAGGACACATTGAGCCCTCTAATAGTCCGTGGAATACTCCCATTTTTGTTATTAAGAAAAAATCTGGTAAGTGGCGACTCTTACAAGATTTGAGAGCCATTAATGCCACTGTGGAAGATATGGGGGCCTTACAACCTGGGCTCCCTTCCCCGGTAGCTATTCCCAAAGGATATAATTGTTATTGATTTACAGGATTGTTTCTTTACCACTCCCTTAAATACCAAAAATAAAAAGCGATTTGCCTTTAGTCTCCCTTCAGAAAATTTTAAACAGCCTTATTTGAGATTTCAATGGAAAGTGTTACCTCAGGGAATGAAAAATAGCCCTACCTTATGTCAAAAATTTGTTAATGCTGCTCTAGAAGATATTAGGGCTAAATATGAACAAGTATACATGATCTATTACATGGATGATATCCTCATAGCTCACCCAGATAGGGCCCACCTACAATCTGTTCTTCACAAATTAACTCAGGCATTACTGGCTAGAGGCTTGAAAGTTGTCCCAGAAAAAATTCAAACCAATCCACCCATAACTTATTTAGGAAGGGTTATAAATTCAGAAACAGTAACTCATGCCCCACTAAAATCAAGAAAGGACCATCTTGTTACTCTGAATGATTATCAAAAACTTTTAGGTGATATTAATTGGATAAGGCCCTATCTAAAACTAACCACTGCTGAGCTGAAGCCTCTTTTCAACATTCTGCGTGGGGATCCTGATCCAACTTCAAAAAGGCAATTAACTGTTGAGGCTCAGGAGGCCCTACACAAAGTAGAAAAGGCTTTATCTGATAGTTACGTGAAAAGAATTGAACTGACAACTGTCTGGCAATTCCTTTGCCTGGCTACCCCAACTGCACCTATGGGGGGTTTATGGCAAAACGGCCCCCTAGAGTGGGTCCACCTTCCTGCTCAAGCTAAAAAGGTAGTGGCTTCTTATCCAGGGCTGATAGCTAAGTTGATATTAAAAGGAAGAAAGTGGAACATTGAATTATTTGGTAACGAGCCATCAGAAATTGTAATTCCATATAACAAAGAACAGATTGATGCTCTTCTAATGTTTGATGAAAATTGGCAGATTGCCATAGGAAACTATTTTGGTCAAATTCTGCATCATTTACCCTCACGTGCTTTGTTAAACTTTATATCTAGACACCCAGTTATTTTTCCTGTTAGGTGCAAACAATTCCCCATTCCAGATGCTCAAATGGCCTTTACTGATGAGTCAGCTAATGGCAGAGCTTCTATAGTTACAAGAAATCAGCATAAGGTTTTACAAACACAAGAAACTTCAGCTCAAAGAGCTGAACTCATAGCTGTTATAGAGGCCTTTGTTATGTTTGCAGAGGAGGAATTTAACCTTTACTTTGACTGTCAGTATGTGGTCAGGCTGTTTCTGCATATTGAGACTGCAGTTTTACCTGAAAACAAAACCACAATATTTCACTTGTTAACTAAACTGCAGCAACAAATTTGGAAAGGAAACCGAGCATTTTTTATTGGCCACATTCGAGCTCACTCTGGACTGCCCGGACCTTTAAATGTCTTAAATGATCTGGCAGATTCACTAACCAAGGTTACAGTGGCCTCTGCTTTTGAAGAACCCCGAGCCTCTCATTCACTCCATCATCAAAATGCTACTGCATTAAGATATCAATTTCAGATTCCTCAAGATGGAAGCAACCTAGATGTCCATCAGCAGATGAATGGATAAGAAAGCTATGGTACATATACACAATGGAGTATTACTCAGCCATTAAAAAGAAAACATTTGAATCAGTTCTAATGAGGTGGATGAAACTGGAGCCTATTATACAGAGTGAAGTAAGCCAGAAGTAAAAACACCAATACAGTATAATAATGCAAATATATGGAATTTAGAAAGATGGTAACAATAACCCTGTATACAAGACAGCAAAAGAGACACTGATGTATAGAACAGTCTTATGGACTCTATGGGAGAGGGAGAGGGTGGGAAGATTTGGGAGAATGGCATTGAAACATGTAAAATAACATGTATGAAACAAGATGCCAGTCCAGGTTTGATGCACGATACTGGATGCTTGGGGCTAGTGCACTGGGACGACCTAGAGGGATGGTATGGGGAGGGAGGAGGGAGGAGGGTTCAGGATGGGGAACACATGTATACCTGTGGCGGATTCATTTTGATATTTGGCAAAACTAATACAATTACATAAAGTTTAAAAATAAAATAAAAAAAAAAGAATCTGCTTGAGAGATTGTTCATTCCTGTTCACATTGTCCCACTACTATAAATAATTTACCTATGGGAGCTAACCCTCGCGGTGTCAGACCTAATATACTCTGGCAGATGGACGTAACTCATGTCTCCTCATTTGGAAAATTGTCTTTTGTTCATGTAACTGTAAATACTTTTTCTCATGTCATTATTGCAACTGCTCGCACTGGAGAGGCATATAAGGATGTAGTACGACATCTCTTTACTTGTTTTTCATATTTAGGCCTACCAAAAGCTTTAAAAACTGATAATACCCCTACTTACACTTCTAAGTCTTTCCAAGAATTTTGTATAAAGTTTCAAATAAAACATAACACAGGCATCCCCTACAATCCACAGGGACAAGCTATAGTAGAAAGAGCACATCAAACATTAAAAATACAAATTCAAAAATTACAGGAAGGGGAATTTAAACATAGTTCCCCCCATCAGATCCTGCAGCATGCTCTCTTTGTAATAAATAACCTGAATGTTGATTCATCTGGAGCCACTGCAATGCTTCGCCATTGGTGCCCGGAACGACAAAATATAAAGCCGTTGGTGAAGTGGAAGGACCTCCTCTCTGGACAATGGAGGGGTCCCGACCCATTATTAACTAGCGGCCGAGGATATGCTTGTGTTTTTCCACAGGACGCAGATTCTCCAATTTGGATCCTGGACAGACTGATTCATCATGTCGCAGCCCCCCAGGCACCTGGTCCCCGCATTGCCTCGACCACAAAAAAGGAAGGGACCTCCTCTACCTCCACTCCCTCCACCGATACGGGAAGTCCAGCTGACCTCGAGACAGATGACACCAGAGATCCCGGATGAACAGAAAGAGGAACCACCCACCAGACGGATGTCACAACTCCGTCTAAAAGATACTGTCCCCCCTAATTCTTTACCCTGCAGGAGACCACCAGGACGCCCAGCTTGTGCAACTCAACAAGCCTCCATACCTACCTGGGGACAGATTAAGATGCTCTGTCACCAGGCACAAGGGGTAGCTTCCCTGCAGGGCTCTCCAGCCTCTCCTGAGAGAGTGTTTATTGCTCTGCTTGCCTTACTATCTTGCCAGGTAAGCGCCTCCTCCCCCGCTCCAGAAAAGTAATGGGCATACTTCCCAGATCCTCCTTTCAAGTAGTTACTTGGAACAGTGACCCTATACGGGTCCACACAAACCAGCCTCAGTTATTGGGAGGATCATACACTTCCTACACAAAGGATAAATACCCTATTAATTTCAATTATACCTTTAAGGGATTAACAGACGATCTTCCTGTTTGTTTCAACTTCCCCTTTGATCATACAGAAAGCTTTATTACTCCTACCAAAGAAGGATGTATTGGAGCCTCTAAAAAAGCAATTCTGACAGATTCCCCATCCTCAAATTACCGGTCAGTTTGGATATTACTGGCTCGTATGCCCGGGATCCTTGACCCCTACAAATCCCTGCTTTCCAAATCTCCACCAAAATATCCAAATTGTCACAATGCTGCCCCTTCAGATGTCATATGGAACACCATAGATGGTCGTTCCAGGTATCAGATTTGGAAATCTTGTACTTATAATTCTAGAATTGATTACAGAATACCAGGAGGAGGAAATTATACCATTCAGGACTGGAGCAACCCCGATCCAGGTCAGGATCCAATGACCGATGATGCATTTAACGGTAGATTTGACAATTGGAAAGAAAATCCAGTTCCTTGGCCATTACTCGCCACTAGATGGCATAATAATCAATTTGTTCCTCCTATGCTGTCTTATACGGCTAAGGGCAGAACTTTTTGACAACCAGAAATTTGGAGGGCCCTTACCGCCACTGCCCCTACTACCTTAACCTGGCCAGAAAATATTTCTACTTATTCTATTTTAGCTTGTCTACCCTCGCCTTATGTTTTTCTCTTCTCTAATGATTCCAAAAGACTTAATATACAAATGAATTATTCAGGTGGACCTCATGTAGTGTCTTGTGAACAATGTATGCTCTCATCTTGTTTGACCCCCCAATATAATGTTTGCTCTTTTGTGGTGTTGCAACGTCCACCCTATCTTATGGTGCCTGAAACTGTAACCACACATTGATATAATTATGGTCTTGCTGTATTACAACAACTACAGGATTTAATGCGATCACAGCGGTTTGTGGGCCTACTGATCCTGGGAATAGCAGCTTTGATAACTGCAATTACTTCTTTTAGTGTGGCAGCAATATCATTAACTCAACAAGTATATACTGCTCAATATGTTGATACTATGTCCAAAAATGTTTCTTTAACATTGGCAACACAGGAAGCTATAGACAGGAAACTAGAAATGAAGATAGACGCCCTAGAAGCAGCAATAATACATATTGGAACTGAATTACAGGCATTAAAAGTGAAATTGGCACTGTCCTGTCATGCCGACTATCGGTGGATATGTGTAACACCGTCGAAAGTAAACGACACAGATTATGACTGGGAAAAGATTAAAAATCATATTTCAGGTGTCTGAAATAGCTCCAAAATGTTTAGATTTAGGGAAACTTCACAATCAGATAAAGACCATGGAACACTCCTGATTAGATTTTACTGCCGCAGGAGTAGCAAGTGACTTTTTCCATACATTCTCTAACTTTATTTCAGGAAAGAACATTCTGTCTACTATTTTTAGCTATGCTGCAGTGGCCGCTCTAATTCTGCTTTTCATAATTATTCTTCCTTGTATTGTCAGAATTCTTTGACAGAGCACTCAGAAGCTCGCGACTGAATTACATCTGGCTGTCTTAAGAAACAAAAAAGGGGGAGATGCCAGGAGCCAGCATGGGAGTTCCCGCCCATGACAAGGTCATGCGGAAGAGGCCTGATGGGCAAGGCGAGTCAGACCTCAAGGGGCCCCCCTGGACCTGCCTGAGCGTCTACCCCAAAACCAGAATCTGTTTGTTTTACTATTTTACGACTTTCACCAATTCCTCTGACATTTATGGGGGGCTATCCCTGACCACCTTTCTCTGTAAGAAAATCAACTTAGAGCTCTAGTTAATAAGTCTCCAGGGTATAATAGGTGTGTTCCAATTCAAATCCCTCAGATAGCTCTCTAACTTGCCTGATAGGTTTCCGGACTCTTACTGCTACACATGTGATTGTTCACAGCCTCCCAACCAGAGAGGCACAGGAAGCTTAAGATATTCTAACAGTGCAGAGCTTCTCGGGGAGTTAATATTGTTAAAATACAACTAAGTAGAGGATTTCTTTGTTGAGCTAATGCTTGCTGCCAAGTTTCCATATCCCTTACCCACTCACTGTGTCCGTGGGAGTGTATTGATTAATATAGTTGGTATATAGAAAATAAGTAGAAGCTTTAATGTTAACAACCTTAGACCCTTGAGTTAATAAATTATCCCCTTGATTATCCCCCACTGCACCTTTTGCCCTATAGGAATGCAACTCTATCTAGTGCTTTCAGGGAGCGGCGCCAAACTTTAAGAAAAATCACCTTTGGAGAAAATAAGTTTTTCTGGTTGACTAACCTTTATCAGAAGAAGAATGTTAGCAGGTCTCCTGACCAGAAGATGATGTAAATCACCTAAAGCCTTTGTATGTGATAGGTTTGCAGAAAGAAAGCCTGGTTTCAATAAGGGTCAAGCACTGCTGACCTTGCATGACTTTGCACCCATTATCTTCTCTATACAACTTAGGGTATAAAAGCTCCTTCTGAAAATAAAGCTACGGGCCTCTCTCACTGAAGCTTGGTCTCCCCGTGTCATTCTTTCTCTCTCTCTCGCTGATGCCGATGCGTCTCTCCTGAGGGTACCCCTGGATCCTGCTGGGGCTGGACTCCAGCACACCACAGAAGTCCCTGGAAGTTTCTTAAGATTGGGGAAGTCATCCCTGGGGGCTCAGTGGTAAAGAATTTGCCTGTTAATGCAGGACATACAGGTTTGATCCCTGATCCAGGAGGATCCCACATGCCATGGAGCAAAAAACCCATGGGCCACAACTATTGAGCCTGTGCTCTAGAGCCCTAAAGCTGCAGCTACTAAAGTTTGTGCACCCTAGAGCCCGTGCTCCGCAACAAGAGAAGCCACCCCAATGAGAAGCCAGCACACCACAACTAGAGAGTAGCCTGAGCAGCAGTGAAGACTCAGTGCAGCCAAAAATAAATAAATAAATTAAATTATTTTTTAAAAAGATTGCGGGATTTCCCTGGTGGTACACTGGATAAGAACCTGCCAATGCAGGGGAAACGGGCTCAATCCAAAGTCCAGGAAGATCCACATGCTGGGGAACAACTATGCCCATGTGCCACAATTACTGAAGCCCAAGCACCTAGAGCCCCGTGCTCTGCAACAAGAAAAGCCACCAAATGAGAAGCCCGAGCACCACAATGAAGGGCAGCCCCTTCTTGTGGAAACTAGAGAAAGCCTGAGCATAGCAACAAAAACCTGGTGCAACCAAAAATAAAAATTAGAAAATAAATTATTAAAAAAGATTGGGAAAGTCAAGAGGAATGGGGCAGTGAGAATATAACCCGGACATGGGTATATCAGATGAATGTTACCGACAATGGCGATAGCAAATGCAAAGGCCCTAAGGTGGGCTTTATTGGTGGATGTTTTCCAGACGTGGCCTCAGTGAGGACTCCACCACACTGAGAAACCCATAGCATTAGCCCAAGGCTTGTAGATCAGCGTTTTGCTGAGGTGAGTCCAGTTTAGGCCAGTGGTCCTGAAAGGAAAGCTTCTCGGGCAAACGCGCCCTCTGCTGGCAAGAATAGATATCAGCTCCATTTCCAATCCCAAGATTAAGAAAACATATGTAAGAGTTGGATACGACTGAGCCACAAACACGTATTGGACTTCCCTGGCTCAGCCGGTAAACAATCTGCTTGCAATGCAGGAGACCCAGGTTTGATTCCTGGGTTGGGCAGATTCACTGGAGAAGGGAATGGCTACCCACTCCAGTATTCTTGCCTGGAGAATTCCATGGACAGAGGAACCTGGTGGGCCACAGTCCACGGGGGATCGCAGAGTTGGACAGCACTGAATGACTAACACTTTCACTTTCACATTGCTGTTATTATTAGTGAAACACAACCAGTGCTTAATAAATTCGTGACCCATCCTCTCTCACCCCCGTGCAGCATGGAGGCTGGCACTAGTGGGGATGTATCTATAGATTTAAGTTGAATGAATGGTGGAACAGTCTCCCCTTCTGTAAATCTGTCGTTCTTTCATTGCATAAACTGATGCTTATTGAGTATGTACTATGTGCTATGTCCTGTTCTAAGCCCTTGGAGCAAGGCAATAATCAAGATAGACTAAACAGAGAATCCCCTGGTTGTCCAGTGGTTAGGACTCTGCCCAGGTTGGAGTCCTGGTTGGGGAACTAGGATCCCGCAAACTGTGAGGCGCGGCCAAAAAAAAGACAAAACACTACATAAGGCACGGTGTAAAAATCTATATACTTAGATCTTGTCATTCAGCATTCAAGACATCCTTATGTTTAGGTAATAAATTCGTGCCATTTGATGGCGGATACAATCAGACCTTAGAGAGGCTCTGACTGCGAGGAAGTGGCAGGAATGGGCCTCCAAACCAAGAAAATTTTAACACTTTTGTTCGCTGCCTGTGGGAACAAACTGGGTATCCAGCGGAGAGGAGTGGGACGGCGTCCGTTTCCATGGTTCATTTGACGCTGTCCCCAAGCTTCCGCCCTCATCGCGCGCCACGTGACCTCAGCCAACATGGCGCCGCCCAGGATGTTCCACAGCTCACGTGGTTAATGCAGGCAAGATGGCGGCAGCCGCTAGCCAGACTTCGCTGGAGTCGGCCCCGCGGATCATGCGATTGGTGGCCGAGTGTAGCCGCTCCAGGGCCCGAGCCGGGGAGCTGCGGTTGCCACACGGGCCGGTGGCTACTCCAGTGTTCATGCCAGTGGGCACGCAGGCCACTATGAAGGGCGTCACGGCAGAGCAACTGGACGCGCTGGGCTGCCGCATCTGCCTGGGCAACACCTACCATCTGGGTCTGAGGCCGGTGGGTGGGCTGCGCCCCAGCGGGGCGGCGGCGGCAGAGCGTGGAGGAGCCCAGGAGATTCCCTAGACCTGAGCACGCCTCCCAAAGTCTATCGACAAACGCGTATCGAGGGTCCCGGGTGGCCCAGGCCTTGTGCTGGGCGTGAGGGACCAGCGAGGATGGAAGCTGGCCAACCCTGTCGCCCCCAACATTTGAACCCAGGGTTGCACTCACCCCTAACCTGACCCTTTCTTCCGCCAAACCAGGGCCCAGAGCTGATCCAGAAGGCCCAAGGTCTCCACGGCTTTATGAATTGGCCCCACAATCTGCTGACGGTAAGGTGGGATCGAGGCCGGGGTTCCAGGGCATTCCTTGGGGGTAGATATTCCCCATCCAGTACCTGACAGCCCTGCGGTGGGATCTCCCTCAGGACAGCGGCGGCTTCCAGATGGTGTCCCTGGTGTCCCTGTCTGAAGTGACGGAGGAGGGCGTCCGCTTCCGCTCCCCTTATGACGGTGATGAGACCCTTCTGAGCCCAGAGAGGTCCGTGGAGATCCAGAACGCGCTAGGTGAGCGGATCCTGGGGAGTCGCTCCTTCCCCTGGTGGAGGTGAAATGGGCCTGCTCCTTTGGTAATGCTTGGCTCTGGGCGAGTCCCTTACCCTCAGTTTAATCATCCTAAATGGGGATAGTTTACAAAGATAATGATGTAATTTCGGTAAACCTCTTATCACAGTGCCTGACTTTTAGTAGCATTTAGTGTTATCTTTATTGCGGTTGTTTCTCTTTGTTATCGTTGTTCACTTGCTCAGTCCTTTCCAACTCTGCGACCTCATGGACTGCAACACGCCAGGCTTCCCTCTCCTTCACTATCTCCCAGAGTTTGCTAAAAGTCAAGTCCATTGAGTTGATGCCATCCAACAATCTCATCCTCTGTCACCCCTTCTCCTCCTGCCCTCAATCTTTCTCAGCATAAGGGTTTTTTTCCAGTGAGTCAGCTCTTCCCATCAGGTGGCCAAAGTATTGGAGCTTCAGCTTCAGCATTGGTCCTTCCAGTGAATAATATTCAGGGTTGATTTCCTTTAGGATTGACTGGTTTGATTTCCTTGCAGTCTGAGGGACTCTCAAGAGTCTTCCCCAGCACCACAGTTTGAAGTCATCAATTCTTTGGCGCTCAGCCTTCTTTTTGATCCGACTCTCACATCCATACATGACTACTGGAAAAACCATAGCTTTGACTATGCAGACCTTTGTGAGTTGTTTCTCTCAGATAGTAAATTAGCTGGGCAAAGATATGTTGAAATAATGGGGGTGACAAGGAGGCTTTAGACCCCTTCCATCTCCATCAATAACGTACATTTTTTGATGTAGACAATTAGCATTTCTCAATCTAAAGTGCTATGAAAACAGGTTCCAAACATTCCATCTTCCAAGCAGATTGATGCTTTTAGATCCCTCTATCCAGATATTCTGTGGTTTCTGCTTATAGCTATGGGCCTGGGCTCTGGTACCATACCACCTATGGAGCTTGCAGTCCAAAGAGGAGACAAGGAATGATGAAAAGGTCTTAATTAGAAAGATGAGGGCCTTTCCATCTTTGTTTGGGCATATGAGATCTTTTTTTTTGTTTTTTCAGGTGTGACATCTGTACTATTTAATTATGGTGGGTGAACTCTTAGTTGCAGCATGTGGGATCTAGTTCCCTGATCAGGGGTGGAACTCTGGCCCCCTGTATTAGGAGCATGGTGTCTTAGCCACTGGGCCACCAAGGGAAGTCCCCCTTTCTTCATTTATTAGCCAGATTACTTCCGTAAAGAGAAAAGTTTCTCACCAACTCCTGGGAGACCAAGTATGAATAATTTCGGTCATGTAGGAAGAGTAGGATTCATTCTTTCCCTCTTACTAGTTTTCATGGGTTGATTACTTAGCACCCTCTATTGATGACAAACTAATGTTTAGTTTTTAAGGATTGCCCTGAACTCATGGGTTTACATGTATTTGATACATCTCACTGCATTGCAGTTAAAACCCTTGTTGCTTCTCTCATCACCCCATCTTTGGCTAGCATGGTACACTGTGCTTTTTTCCTATAATGACACATTGTGGCAATATTTCGTTGAGCTTTTCTGATCTATAGGTCCACAGTCTCTAATCTGAAATTCTTGGGGCCGGATAGGTATCAGAATGCCTACATTTTAGAAAGATAATAGAGGGTACATACCATTCATTACACAGTACCTCAGTGAGGCCTGGGGCAGTACCCTGTGGTATTACACTTCATTTTTTTTTTCTAATTAAAAAATTGTAATAAAATGCACATAACATAAATTTACCATCTTAATCCTTAAGTGTCCAGTTCATTGGTGTTAAGTACATTCACCTTGTTGTATAACCATCCCCACCATCCATCTTCAGAACTTTTCATCTTCCCACAGTGAAACTCTTGTCCCCATGGAATACTCACTTCCCATTCTCCTTCCTCCAGCCCCTGGTACCTACCATTCCACTCTATGAATTTGACTCCTCTAGGAACCTCGTATAAGTGGAAATATACAGTACTTGTCTTTCTGTGATTGGCTTATTTCACTTGGCATGATGTCCTCAAGGTTCACCCATGTTACATCGTGTGGCAGAATTTCCTTTTTAGGGCTCCATAATATTCCATGGGGTATCTCTATCCCATTTTGTTCATCTGTTCAGCTGTTGATGGAACTTGCGTTGCTTTCAGCTTTTAACTCTGGTGAATATTGGTATTGTGAACCTGGCCGTGCAAATATTTCTGAGACCCTGCTTTCTGTCCTTTTGGGTATATATCCAGGAGTGGAATTGCTGGGTCATATGGTATATACGCTTTACATTTATTGCATTAACACTTACGAATCTTCTTGGTAAATTGGGTTGTTTAAAAGATGACAGCTGTGTCAAGTTTTGCTACCACATGAGTATCCCATTAGCAGAAGAAAAGTCCTTTGATTTTTGAGAAGTTTCTGGATTTTGGAATTGTGGGAAAGAACCTTAACTCGATCCCTATTGAAGGATGCTTAGACTCCCGACACACCACGAGGAATCACTTGGTACACACATCGTTTTATTCTTTTTTTTAAATAACTTTGTTTATTTATTTTATTTTTGGCTGTATTGGGTCTTCATTGCTGTGAAGCCTTTTCTCTAGTTATTGGGAGCTGCTGCTGCTGCTAAGTTGCTTCAGTCGTGTCCAACTCTGTGTGACCCCATAGACGGCAGCCCACCAGGCTCCCCCGTCCCTGGGATTCTCCAGGCAAGAACTCTGGAGTGGGTTGCCATTTCCTTCTCCGATGCATGAAAGTGAAAAGTGAAAGTGAAGTCGCTCAGTCCTGTCCGACTCTGAGCGACCCTATGGACTGCAGCCTACCGGGCTCCTCCGTCCATGGGATTTTCCAGGCAAGAGTACTGGGGTGGGGTGCCATTGCCTTCTCCATTGGGAGCAGAGGGCACTATCTAATTGCAGTTCACTAGCTTCTCATTTCCGGAGAAGGCGATGGCACCCCACCCCAGTACTCTTGCCTGGAAAATCCCATGGACGGAGGAGCCCGGTAGGCTGCAGTCCATAGGGTCGCTAAGCGTCGGACAGGACTGAGCGACTTCACTTTCACTTTTCACTTTCATGCATCGGAGAAGGAAATGGCAACCCACTCCAGAGTTCTTGCCTGGAGAATCCCAGGGACGGGGGAGCCTGGTGGGCTGCCGTCTATGGGGTCGCAAAGAGTCGGACTCGACTGAAGCGACTTAGCAGCAGCAGCAGCAGCTTCTCATTTCAGTGGCTTCTTTTGTTGTGGACAATGGCCTCCAGAGTGCAGGCTTCAGTAGTTGCGGCACATGGGCTCAGTAGTTGCGGCTTTCTAGCTCTGAAAGCCAGAAACAGAGGCTCAGTAGTTGTGGTGCATGGGCTTAGATGCTCTCCAGCATGTAGAGTCTTCCTGGACCAGGGATCGAACTTGTTTCTCCTGCATTGGCAGGCGGATTCTTTACCACTGAGCCACCCTGGCAGTTTCTTGTTTTGTTCTTAAAGGATAAATTTGCAGAGGTGGGAATGTTTTTTTTTTCCGCCACACTGTGGGGCTTGTGAGATCTAAATTCCCCGACCAGGAATCAAACCTGGGGCCGCGGCAGTGACAGCACTGAGTTCTAACCCCTGGACCACCAGGGAATTCCCCAGGTGGGATTTTATTCTATATGCAGGGCAGGGTTTTAGCTGGAAGGTGGCAAAATCAGATATGGATTTTGTTTTTAAAATTTTATTTATTTGGCTGCATCGAGTCTTAGTTTTAGCAGGCACAATCTTTGTTGCATCACGTGGGACCTTTCATTGAGGTTCACTAAGTCTCTAGTTGTGGAACACGGGCTTAGTTGCCCCAAGGCATGTGGGATCTTAGTTCCCTGACCAGGGATCAAACCCTCATTCCCTGCTTTGCAAGGCCGATTCTTAACCACTGGACCACCAAGGAAGTTCCCAGGTGTGCGTTTGTTTTTTTAACATTTTTATTTATTTTATTTTTGGCAGCACTGGGTCTTCATCACTGTGCAGGTTTTTCATTGCTGAGCAGGCTTTTCACTGTGATGGCCTCTCTTGTTGTGGAGCCTGGGCTCTAGGGTTCTTAGGCTCCAGGGCAAGGGCTCAGTAGTTGTGACGCACGGGCTTAGTTGCTCCATAGCATGTGTGGTCTTCCTGGACCAGGGATTGAACTAATGTCTCCTGCATTGGCTTGACAGGCGGATTCTTCACCACTGAGCCATCAGGGAAGCACCCCCCTACCCACCCCCCACCCAGGATGTGCATTTTGAAATGCTTCCTTTGGTTGCTGTATAAGCAGATTGGGGTGGTTACGTGGGAATCAGCAAGACCTAGAGAGGGACTTGTGGGGTCCCGCTCATCCTCAGCAGGGGGGCTTTCCCAGTAACTGTGGTCCTGTCTCTCCAGGCTCTGACATCATTATGCAGCTGGATGATGTGGTCAGCAGTACTGTGACGGGGCCCCGTGTAGAAGAGGCCATGTACAGGTGTGTGTGTGTGTGTGTGGAGGGGGAGGGCCTCCTGGTCCTGCAGCCTAGTCTCCCTGCCCCTCACCAGGTCCCTAGGGCTCATGACCAGGGTCCTCTTGCAGATCAATCCGCTGGTTGGATCGGTGCATAGCAGCCCATCGACGGCCGGACAAGCAGAACCTCTTTGCCATCATCCAGGGGGGGCTGGACGCGGATCTCCGAGCCACTTGCCTTGAAGGTAAAGCCGTGTGCCAACAGGACCAGGGCTTTTGTATCACAGAGAACCCCACATGGGCCTGGCATGCTTAGAGAGTGTTGTTTTTATTTTTGTTTTAATTTTGATCGCACCCCAGGGCTTGTGGGATCTTAGTTCCCTGACCAGGTATTGAACCCTGGCCCTTGGCAGTGAGATCTCGGAGTCCTAACCACTGGACTGCCAGGGAATTCGCGAGAGTGGTTGTTACTAGGCGAAAGAGCATTCTAGGTGGAAGGAATGGCTGAAGCAAAGGCCCTGAGCATCATGGAATAGACAGCATTAGGAGAATAATAATAGCTCTCAATCTCCCAGGTGGTGCTAGTGGTAAAGAACTCGCCTGCCAATGCAGGAGACATAAGAGACAGATTCAATCCCTGGGTTGGGAGGATCCCCTGGAGGAGTCCATGGCAACCCACTCCAGTATTTTTTCCTGGAGAATTCCATGGACAGAGAAGCCTGGTGGGCTACAGTCCATATGATCGCACAGATTCAGACACGACTGAAGCGACTTAGCACACAGAACACATCAGTTTCCAGGTGTTCACCAGGCGTTCTGCCAAATGCCCTTCATGGATTGTCTGATGGAGTTTTCATAAAGATCCTGTAATGTGGGAACTTGCAGATTCCCAAGATTACAGAAGGGGAAACTGAGGCACAGAGCTGTTAAGTTCCCGTACTCTCAGTCACACAGCTTGGATGTTTCAGAGCTGGGGTTTGTACCCAGACTTGGGACTCTGCAACCTACAGCATTAACTCCTACATTGTGCTGCTCTATCCCTGGGGAGTAGGTCAGGAGCAAAGGGTTGGGCCTGAGGCATCGTACTGACAGTGGAGGGCCTGGGACACCACACTGAGGTGTTGGGGAGCCATGGAGGGCTGTCGAGTGGGAGAAAAACCCCAGTGGGATGGGAAGGATAAGGTCCAGATAGGAAGCTGGAGTAGTTGCCAGCGGGGCGGGGTGGGTAACAGAGGGCCTGAACCTCGGCTGTGGCCATGGAGACAAGGGGGCGCAGAGATGGGGGCTCAAAGGCAGTGAGGTGTCATAGGCAGGACCCTGCATTCTGGAGTCCACGGCACTGGCTCCAGCCCCTTGATCTGTTGCCTCATGGCTGTGCACCCTTGGGCTAGTGGCTTGACCTCTCTGAGCCTCACTTTCTTCCTCTATACAAATGGAAACCCATTCCCAATGGCAACGGGTCAAAGTGAGGAATAAAGGGGAAAATTTGTTCAAGGTGCCTGCCTGCACCTGGCATCACTATGTACTCTTGTGAAGATTGTGTGTGTGTGTTTTTTTTAATTTTTTGGCCGTGCCATGTGGTGTGTGGGATCTTAGTTCCGCAACCAGGGATCAAACCTGTGCTCCCTGCATAGGAAGCACAGAGTCTTAACCACTGGACCTCCAGGGAAGTCCCAGTTTGCCCACCTCTCATATCCAAAACCTGCAGGGATTTGCAGTTCATTTGGCAGCAAGACCAGACCTCTTGACCCCAGTTGTTAGGAGTCTGTACACATTTTGCTGTCAAAACGTTATAGCATTCGATGATAGGCAGTTACTCCTCACGTAGGATGTGCACGGTTGTAAAATCTGGAAAATTCTGAAACATCTGGCTTCATCTTGGGTTTTGGCTGAGGCAGCGTGGGCCATGGGCCTCTCCTGAGGACTGAAGGAGAGGTGTCGCAGGCATTCTATAAACAGTAGCTGACATCACCAGCAGCCCCAGGGCACACAGACACACACACACCCACTCTCTCCTGGGGGTGAAGAGGAGGAGGCTGAGGCCTATTTCTTTCTGCCTGATCACCCCTGCCCTTGCCCCTCCACGCCCAGAGATGACCAAGCGTGATGTGCCAGGCTTTGCCATCGGGGGCCTGAGCGGGGGCGAGAGCAAGGGCGAGTTCTGGAGGATGGTGGCACTGAGCACGTCGCGGCTGCCTAAGGACAAGCCCCGCTACCTGATGGGGGTTGGGTATGTGGAGGAGAGGGGAGATGCCGCCCACCCCCACCCCTGCCTTTGGGGAGTGGATTCCTGGGAACCCCTGCCCCCGGGTGTCGGGACTAGGGAAAGACACAGCCCTGCCTGGGAGGGGACTGAGCCCTCTGCTGGGGGTGAGGGTGCCCATGTTGGGAGGAGGGGGGCCCTGGGCATGTGATCAGGGCTTGAGGTTCTCTGCTACCCCCCCCCCACCATGTGTGTCCCCCCCGCCCCCCCAGCTATGCCACCGATCTGGTGGTCTGCGTGGCTCTCGGATGCGATATGTTTGACTGTGTCTTCCCTACACGGACAGCGGTGAGCTGGGGCAGAGGAGGAACTGGGGAGGGATTCGGGGGCGGGGCTGAGGTAGAGGGGAGGCTAGGCAGGGGAAAACCTGATTGATGCCCCCTTCCTCTCTCGCTCCCCCCCCACCCCCAGCGCTTCGGCTCTGCTCTAGTGCCCACGGGGAACCTGCAACTGAAGAAGAAGCAGTATGAGAAGGACTTCCGCCCCATAGACCCAGAATGTGACTGTCCCACCTGCCAGAAGTAGGAGGGGATGGAGCCTGGGGGCAGGGCGGGGCTGTGTAGGACCTGGCCTCACGAGCGCCCCTGCCCCCCCACCTCCTGTCCCCAGGCACAGCCGGGCCTTCCTGCACACCCTGCTCCATAGTGACAACACCGCGGCCCTGCACCACCTCACCATTCACAACATCGCCTATCAGGTGGGCCTGCAGCTGGGAGGAGCAAGGCCAGGGGGGGTGGGGGCATCGCCTCCTCGCTGCTGGCTGCTGGCTGACCTGCCTCCCGCCTTGCTCCCACCCTGCAGCTGCGGCTGATGAGCGCCGTGCGAGCCAGCATTGTGGAGAAACGCTTTCCTGCCTTCGTGAGGGACTTCATGAGCACCATGTATGGGGACCCCACCCTCTGTCCCACCTGGGCCACTGAAGCCCTGGCCTCTGTGGGGATCACGCTGGGTTGACCCTGCTTGGTGGGAGGGAGGGAAAAAGGGGGTGGAATATATTGAAGGACTTTTTTTTTTTAAATTATAACAGTGTGTGTCTGTGTCTTCTTGGGGAAGTGGCCTATCTAGGTCCCCTTTCTGGTCTGAGTGTCACTGGGGCCCGTCAACTAAAAAAAAGATGCACAAGGTGAGAGTTGCGAGTTAACCTTTCTTTGGGTCAAAATGAGGACTGCAGCCCACGAGACAGCCTCAGATAGCGCTGAGAGACTGCTCCAAAGAGGCAGTGTAGGGGCAGGTCAGTATATATGATTTTGGTGAAGAAGGAGTTCAAGGCATTCAGGCACTGATTTTATGAAAAGTTTTCTGCAAGCAATGAGGAGCTGATGTCACCTTGAAGGGATTTAGTGCTTTTCCAGATCTGAAGAGATGCAAAGATTGGGATCATGAAATCGGTTCTTGAAAATATCTGACTAGCCAAAGACCTGTTCCATGTTTCCCTGGAGCACAGAGTGCCTCGCCTCATTCTCCGCCCTGAACTCCCTTCAGGGCAGGTCAAAGGTCAGCAGCCACACCAGCGCAGGATCCAGTCTCCACAGAGGCAGATGGCAAATGTCCTTGGCAAGCGACAGTTACAGCGCCCCATCATGGTAACAGATTCAACCAGACTTGGGGAGGCATTTCATGACCGTTTTGTCCCATGCTACTAGGAATGCTCTCTGGAGAAGATTTTATTAATAAGCCATTCAGCATGCTATTACTGGACTAGGTCCTAAGAGTCAAAGATCTCTGTACACCTGTCTTCTGGTTATGGTCCAGGAAAATATTCCTTCTTATTGCATCTTCCCATAACTAGAGTTACACTATTCTAATAGTTGAAGGTATACAGAACTGTGTGTTTCATCAATTGCTGCAAGTCATCTAGTCATTATTTTTACTGGAGGCTCAGTTACATATTTGATAATTGTAAGAAGAAACAATTTTGTAAAACTAGCAGATACAAATAACAGAGCAAGCAGCATTGGGCTTCCCTGGCGGCTCAGTCAGTAAAGAATCTGCCTGCAACGTGGGAGATCTGGGTTTGATCCCTGGGTTGGGAAGATCCTCTTCTGGAGGGCATGGGAACCCATTCCAGTATTCTTGCCTGGAGAATTCCATGGACAGAGGAGCCTGGCAGGCTACAGTCCATGAGGGTGCAAAGAGTCACAACTGAGCTACTAAGCACAACTAGCAGTATTATCAAAGTCATAAAAGAATTAAGGGCCTGAATCCTGCACACCCTGAACTTCCGTTACATGCAGTCCAGTATATTCTTGGGCTTTCCCAGTGGCTCAGCGGGTAAAGAATACACCTGCAGTGCAAGAGACAGAGGAGACCCAGGTTCGATCCTTGGGTCGGGAAGATCCCCTGGAGAAGGAAATGGCAAGCCACTCCAGTATTTTTGCCTGAAAAATCCCACGGACAGAAGAGCCTGGTGGTTTATAGTCCATGGGGTTGCAGAGTCAGACACAACTTAGGACCTAAGCACACAGTATATTCTTAGGTCATTTTACTTAGTCTGTTCTGTACCCATCTTTATTATTTCTAGGTAAATGACATATTTGCACCATCCTTAAGATTCTCAGCCCAATTTCCTAGTGTTGCTAGGCTGATTAGCCTAAATTTAAGGATATAATTTAATTGTTCCTAAGATAAAGGGGGGCCTTAATACTTAAATGACCCCAGCCTGCTGTTACTGATACAGATCCATCCCATTATGGGAGTTTTCCTGTGATAGATGAGGTGTTACAGGTTTTAATTGAGACTCAGGTTTTCATTCTGATACAGTTTGAGTGTGCCTAAAAGAAAATTTAAATCTATGGCCGGGGTCAGAGCTAGTATCATTAATTGGTCAGGTGAGAGAATCCCATCTAGTAGTAATATCATGAATAGAAAGAACAGGACTGAACTCTCCTAAAATAAATTTCCTAAGGTCTATCTACTCAGAGGCTTGGAGGGGAGAAATCCACCAAGGTAATCCAGAAATACTAGACACAGGTAATTGGCCACAAACCCAACAATTCGATTGATTTTTAAAACTAGCACAGGATCCTGTCCACGAGAGAAAACATTTGATTTATATGCAAAAGTCCAAGAAGTCAAGAAAACACTATAAATGATACAAATCAGGTCTAGCATCTTGGGCAAGCTGTCTGCTTCTGATGTTGTCTTCTCATCCTGGTGGAGTGGACCAAAGGACCTTTTTATCCTCTGATAAAAGATCCTTCCACCCAGGTTGGAGACAGTCTCTTAAATGATGTCTTTTTCCAGTCTTGGTTGCAGGTCATGAGGCATCTGATCTTCTTCAGAAACAAACTTAAAGTGTCCTTTAGTAATTCAATTATTGCACATTAATATAGCATAAGAGCAAAGAACTATCCAGGGATGAGTCTTAGTAGATACAGACCTCCAGTAACAAAACTAGGATTTAACATTCATTGAACCATCTTTTTCTCCCTAAAAATACCCTCATTTTTACCAAATATAACCAAATTAAGACTAGTTTGTGAAACAAGTCTGATTTCAATAAACTTTGCCTGATGATTTATATAAACATAATTAATGATAGACTTTTTTCTTTTTCCTTGCTGAAACTTATCAAATGAGTCTTGGACTGAACTTTAAAAAAAACCTCTCAGGGCTAGGAAAGTCATGCCAAAGGCTTATCACAGATTTCACCTAACAGGTTTAAGTGATTTCCTCCCTTCTCAAAGTCTCCAAAATTCCTTGAGATTCCTATACCTGTTAGTGATGTAGCCATTCTAACTTACCTGATAAAGCTAACTGGAAACCTAAGAGTTTCCAATCTCTGGAGGGGTCAGATAGAAAGGTAAATGTTTCAATTTTGCTTACAAAAGTATAATTTTACCAAGTTACTGTAAGTCATAATTAGTTTGAGGAGGAGATTTTCCTTACACCTGGAAAACAGATTCAAACCAGTAATTTTTCAGATAGAAACCATAAAAGTTACAAGCATATTCATGAGTTTATTCAGTCCTTTTGTTAATCTTTGTGAAGCCATCAGGTTTCCCATTCAGTTCAGTTCAGTCGCTCAGTCGTGTCCGACTCTTTGCAACCCCATGAACTGCAGCACGCCAGGCCTCCCTGTCCATCACCAACTCCCGGAGTTCACTCAGACTCATGGCCATCGAGTCGGTGATGCTATCCAGCCATTAGAATCCTTTAATTTCTTACCCAGTTCAGCATTATGGTTTGAAAGTCAGAAACTTGTATTTATCCAAAAGTCCTTTCTGTAAATCTTAAAAGAGGATGCATTTTTGCAAAAAAAGTCAGAATAAAACCGTAAGTGTCTATAATGGTGAAAGACTTAAGGCATGCTTAAAATCTAATTACAATGCAGTTTACAAAGAAACTTGGTTATGGCTGTGGCAACACTGCAAGATAGTAACTAGAATTATGACTGATAACATTTTACCAGGACATATCAGAATTTTACACACTCCATATAATTTGTAGGTTATCTTACTATAGATAATGTAGCATTTACCATACTATATAACCTGAGGCGATTGATTACTCAATTGATTACTTCCCATGCACTTCAACATACCAAATGAGCCTAATTAGTTTAATATCTCCCTTTGGAATGTTTCAGGGGGCCCTCTGAAACATGCCAAAGTTTGCTAGAAATCAAAATAACTAATTAAAAGTTGATATTTGGGAAGCTAGTCAAAAAGTTTTAAAACACTTGGTTAAATGTCACCATGAGACAATACTTATTCCTTAACCAAGGTAACCAGAGATCTCGAAAGCAAATAGAAATCACTTGAAGGCAAAGAAATTAATAAAATCTGTTATCAAAAATGTCACTCCAAGAAAACTTTTCTCTAAACAGAAAGAAAAAGTTAAATCCAAGTCTTTAGCATACTCCCAACAAGAGTCATTTACCTAACTAAATTCAATCCAGTCTTAGGAAATCCTGATCATTCATAACTCTTTTCAGTATTTTTTTTATTCCTCACACCTTCTTTTACTGAAAACAAATATCTTAGTTTCCTTAAAGTTTTTTTCCACACTGAGTTACTTTTCTTGTGGACAAATTTGTAACACGTAGAATAAGGTACTATTTGACCTCCAGTAAACCTAGGCAAAATGATAGGATACTGAAAGGGGAACTCCCGGGTCAGTAGGTGCCTAATATGCTACTGGAGATCAGTGGAGAAATAACTCCAGAAAGAATGAAGGGATGGAGCCAAAGCAAAAACAATACCCAGTTGTGGATGTGACTGGTGATAGAAGCAAGGTCCGAAGCTGTAAAGAGCAATATTGCATAGGAACCTGGAATGTCAGGTCCATGAATCAAGGCAAATTGGAAGTGGTCAACCAGGAGATGGCAAGAGTGAATGTCAACATTCTAGGAATCAGTGAACTAAAATGGACTGGAATGGGTGAATTTAACTCAGATGACCATTATATCTACTACTGCAGGCAGGAATCCCTTAGAAGAAATGGAGTAGCCATCATGGGCAACAAAAGAGTCCAAAATTCAGTACTTGGATGCAATCTCAAGAACGACAGAATGATCTCTGTTTGTTTCCAAGGCAGACCATTCAATATCATGGTAATCCAAGTCTATGCCCCAACCAGTAACGCTGAAGAAGCTGAAGTTGAACGGTTCTATGAAGACCTGCAAGACCTTTTAGAACTAACACCCAAAAAAGATGTCCTTTTCATTATAGGGGACTGGAATGCAAAAGTAGGAAGTCAAGAAACACCTGGAGTAACAGGCAAATTTGGCCTTGGAGTACGGAATGAAGCAGGACAAAGGCTAATAGAGTTTTGCCAAGAGAACACACTGGTCATAACAAACACCCTCTTCCAACAACACAAGAGAAGACTCTACATATGGACATCACCAGATGGTCAACACTGAAATCAGATTGATTATATTCTTTGCAGCCAAAGATGGAGAAGCTCTATACAGTCAGCAAAAACAAGACTGGGAGCTGACTGTGGCTCAGATCATGAACTCCTTATTGACAAATTCAGACTTAAATTGAAGAAAGTGGGGAAAATCACTAGACCATCCAGGTATGACCTAAATCAAATCCCTTATGATTATACAGTGGAAGTGAGAAATTGATTTAAGGGACTAGATCTGATAGACAGTGCCTGATGAACTATGGAAGGAGGTTCATGACATTGTACAGGAGACAGGGATCAAGACCATCCCCATGGAAAAGAAATGCAAAAAAGCAAAATGGCTGTCTGAAGAGGCCTCACAAATAGCTGTGAAAAGAAGAGAAGTGAAAAGCAAAGGAAAGATATAAGCATCTGAATGCAGAGTTCCAAAGAATAGCAAGGAGAGATAAGAAAGCCTTCTTCAGTGACCAATGCAAAGAAATAGAGGAAAATAACAGAATGGGAAAGACTAGAGATTTCTTCAAGAAAATTAGAGATACCAAGGGAACATTTCATGTAAAGATAGGCTTGATAAAGGACAGAAATTGTATGGACCTAACAGAAGCAGAAGATATTAAGAAGAGGTGGCAAGAATACACAGAAGAACTGTACAAAAAAGATCTTCACGACCCAGATAATCACGATGGTTTGATCACTCATCTAGAGCCAGACATTCTGGAATGTGAAGTCAAATGGGCCTTAGATAGCATCACTACGAATAAAGCTAGTGGAGGTAATGGAATTCCAGTTGAGCTATTTCAAGTCCTGAAAGATGATGCTGTGAAAGTGCTGCACTCAAAATGCCAGCAAACTTGGAAAACTTAGCAGTGGCCACAGGACTGGAAAAGGTCAGTTTTCATTCCAATCCCAAAGAAAGGCAATGCCAAAGAATGCTCAGACTACTGCACAATTGCACTCATCTCACACACTAGTAAAGTAATGCTCAAAATTCTCCAAACCAGGCTTCAACAGTATGTGAACCGTGTGAACTTCCAGATGTTCAAGCTGGTTTTAGAAAAGGTAGAGGAACCAGAGGTCAAATTGCCAACATCTGCTGGATCATCGAAAAAGCAAGAGAGTTCCAGAAAAACGTATATTTCTGCTTTATTGACTATGCCAAAGCCTTTGACTGTGTGGATCACAATAAACTGTGGAAAATTCTGAAAGAGATGGGAATAGCAGACCACCTGACCTGCCTGTTGAGAAACCTGTATGCAGGTCAGGAAGCAACAGTTAGAAGTGGACATGGAACAACAGACTGGTTCCAAATAGGAAAAGGAGTACGTCAAGGCTGTATATTGTCACCCTGCTTATTTAACTTCTATGCAGAGTACATCATGAGAAACGCTGGGCTGGAAGAAGCACAAGCGGGAATCAAGATTCCTGGGAGAAATATCAATAACCTCAGATATGCAGATGACACCACCCTTATGGCAGAAAGTGAAGAGGAACTAAAAAGCCTCTTGATGAAAGTGAAAGAGGAGACTGAAAAAGTTGTCTTAAAGCTCAACATTCATAAAAACTAAGATCATGGCATCTGGTCCCATCACTTCATGAGAAATAGATGGGGAAACAGTGGAAACAGTGTCAGACTTAATTTTTTTCGGCTCCAAAATCACTGCAGATGGTGATTGCAGCCATGAAATTAAAAGATGCTTACTCCTTGGAAGGAAAGTTATGACCAACCTAGATAGTATATTGAAAAGCAGAGACATTACTTTGCCAACAAAGGTCCATCTAGTCAAGGCTATGGTTTTTCCTGTGGTCATGTATGGATGTGAGAGTTGGACTGTGAAGAAAGCTGAGCACCGAAGAATTGATGCTTATGAACTGTGGTGTTGGAGAAGACTCTTGAGAGTCCCTTGAACTGCAAGGAGATCCAACCAATCCATCCTAAAGGAGATCAGTCCTGGGTGTTCACTGGAAGGAATGATGCTGAAGCTGAAACTCCAATACTTTGGCCACCTCATGTGAAGAGTTGACTCATTGGAAAAGACTCTGATGCTGGGAGGGATTGGGGGCAGGAGGAGAAGGGGACAACAGAGGATGAGATAGCTGGATGGCATCACCGACTCGATGGACATGAGTTTGGGTAAACTCCGGGAGTTGGTGATGGACAGGGAGGCCTGGCATGCTGTGATTCATGGGGTCACGAAGAGTCGGACACGACTGAGTGACTGAACTGAACTGAAACCTAGGTACAACAGGAATATTATACTTAACACTGGTAACTCTAGACAGGTCTACATTAATCAAAGCAACAAACTTAAGCCATCTTCAGTAGTAAGTATAAACTCAGTACTGGATTATTTCCCAGATCATGGCTCCTAAAATTTATCTTGTTCAATTTTCTATAGATTTAATTTGTAAGTACTTACTTTCAAGTCAGTTAAAATAGTTCATTTACAAGTGAACTTTTACATAAAGACTGAACTGAAAATCTGTCTTTTCTGCTTGAGTTCAAAAGACTTTTCCCCTGCTCCCCACTTTTTTTTTCCCTGAGGGCCTGGACAAAGGGGAGAGAAATACCATTGCTTTTGTTTATTTACTCTTGGCTCTGCTGGGCCTTCACTGCTGTGTGAGGGCTTTCTCTGGTTGCAGCAAGTAGGGGCTACTCTCCATGCAGTGCCCTGGCTTCTTGTGTTGGTTTCTCTTATTGTGGAGCAGAGGGGCTTTCATTCTAATCCCAAAGAAAGGCAATGCCAAAGAATGTTCAAACTACTGTACAATTGCACTCATTTCACATGCTAGCAAGGTAATGTTCAAAATCCTTCAAGCTAGTCTTCAGAAGTATATGATCTGGGAACTTTCAGTTGTATAAGCTGGATTTAGAAAAGGCAGAGGAACCAGAGATCAAATTGCAAACATCCATTCGATCATAGAAAAAGCAAGGGAATTCCAGAACCTACTTTTGCTTCATTGACTATGCTAAAGCCTTTGACTGTGTGTAGCACAACGAACTGGAAAACTCTTAAAGAGATGGGAATACCAGAACACCTTACCTGTCTCCTGAGAAAACTGTTTGCAGGTCAGGAAGCCACAGACATGGAACAATGGACTGGTTCAAAATTGGGAAAGGAGTACATCAAGGATGTATATTGTCACCATACTTATTTAACTTATATACAGCGTACATCATGAGAAATGCTGGCCTGGATGAAGCACAAGCTGGAATCCAGATTGCCAGGAGAAATAGCAACAACCTCAGATATATAAATGATACCACTCTAATGGCAGAAAGTGACGAGGAACTAAAGAGCTCTTGATGAGGGTAAAAGAGGAGAGTGAAAAAGCTGGCTTAAAGCTCAACTTGCAAACATCTAAGATCATGGCATCCAATCCCATCACTTGATGGCAAATCAGTCAGTTCAGTCCGTTAGTCATGTCCAACTCTTTGGGACCCCATGGACTGCAGCACACTAGGCTTCCCTGTCCATCACTAATTCCCAGAGCTTGTTCAAACTCATGTCCATCAAGTCGGTGATGCCATCCAACCATCTCATCATCTGTCATTCCCTTCTCTTCCTGCCTTCAATCTTTCCCAGCATCAAGGTCTTTTCCAATGAGTCAGGTCTTTGTATCAGGTGGCCTGATAAGAGTAGTGGAAAAATAGATGGGGAAAAAGCAGAAATAGTGACAGATTTTATTTTCTTGGGCTCCAAGATGACTACACATGGTGACTGCAGCCATGAAATTGAAAGACAGTTACTCCCTGGAAGAAAAGCTATGGGAAACCTAGACAGTGTATTAAAAAACAGAGACATCACTTAGCCGCAAAGGTCTGTCTAGACAAAGTTATGTTTTTTCTAGTAATCATGTATGGATGTGAGAGTTGGACCATACAGAAAGCTGAGTGCTGAAGAATTGATGCTTTTGAATTGTGGTTCAGGAGAAGACTCTTGAGAGTCCCTTGGACGGCAAGGAGATCAAACCAGTCAATCCTAAAGGAAATCAGTCCTGAATATTCATTGGAAGGACTGATGCTGAACTGAAGCTTCAATAATTTGGCCATCTAATACGAAGAGCCAACTCACTGGAAAAGACCCTGATGCTTAGAAAGATTGAGGGTAGGAGGACAATGGGGCGACAGAGGGTGTGAGATGGTTGGATGGCATCACCGACTCAATGGACACGGGTTTGAGGAAACTCCGGGAGATGGTGAAGGACAGGGAAGCCCGGTGTGCCGCAGTCCATGAGGTCACAAAGGATCAGACATAACTTAGCGACTGAACAATAACAACCCAAAGACCTGTTCCACCACTTTCCCTGGTGCACGAAGGGCCTCATTCTGCACCCTAGTTGTTGGTTGTTGACAGGTTGAAGGTCAACAGCTGCAGCAGCAAAGATTCAGTCTCTGCAGAGGCAGATGATCAGTGCCCTTGGCAAAGACCAGTTTGTAGTTGACAAGCACATGGTCCCCACTTCCACCCCCAATGACAATAATAAGTAACCATAGCAGCACTGATGTCTGGGAACCAGCTTGTAGGTAATGCCTAGAGTGAGAGTTGCATCCCTTTCCTGTGACTCAGACCCCCAAGCCATCCTGGGGGGTCGGTGGTGTGAGGACTCTTGTCCTCCCCTTTTTATAGATGAGGAAACAAGTCCAGAGAGGGGGAAATCGCTTGCCCAAGGTCACCCCATTAAGGAAGTAGCAGCTTGGCTCCAGAGGTCTGGCTCTTAGCCTTGACTCTTCAAACTTGTGGCTTAATTTCATTGTCAGTAAACACAGTGACGATAATACATGTGATCCAGAAGGTGCTTACAGGGCTTCCCAGGTGGCTCAGTGGTAAATAATCTGCCTGCCAATGCAGGAGACATGGATTTGATCCCTGGGTCAGGAAGATCCCTGAGGAAGATCTCCAGGAGAGGGAAATGAAAACCCACTACAGTATTCTTGCTTGGAGAATGCCATGGACAGAGGAGCCTAGCAGGCTACAGTCCATGGGATTGCAAGAGTTAGACACAACTTAGCGACTAAACCACCACCACAGTATTCTTGCCTGGGAAATCCCACGGACAGAGGAGGCTGGCAGGTTACAATCCATGGGATCGCAAAAGAGTTGGACACGACTTAGCTGACTAAACAACAACAATGCCTGGCACTATTCTAAAGAGTTGTCAAATGTATTTAACTTTTGCAACCTTATGGTTTCCCATTTTACAGATAAGGAACCTGAGAAATGAAGTCACTTGGTCATTATCACCCGTCAAAGAAACAGGCCCAGGATCTAATCCAGATATGGCCAGTTATAGAGCTGGTGCTCTGAGCTGCGGTGTTTTTAAATTGAAAAGTAACACCTGTAGAAGGATGTACAGTCAAATATCATAAAAATGCAACACTTTTTCTCAGTTTGTGTATCCATAAATTTTCCATGTGTACATTTTTTTTTAATGAATGTCAGCATCTTTTACATGCTGTTCTGTACCTTGCTTTTTTTTTGCCAGTAAACAACTTAGTCTTGTATTTGCCCAAGGCCAGCTGTTACAAGCACTGAGGCCCCAAGACTTCCACAAGGGATGGCGGTAGGGGGAGCCATCCTGCCTCCCAGGTGCTGCCTGCCCCATCCTGCTTCCTGCAGGAGATGGGACAGTAGATAAAGTGTACCCTGCGCCGTCAAGTATCTCCTCAATTTTGTGTGTCAGTCGCTCAGTCATGTCCGACTCTGCGACCCCATGGACTGTAGCCCACCAGGCTCCCCCGTCCCTGGGATTCTCCAGCAAGAGTACCGGAGTGGGTTGCTATTTCCTTCTCCAATGCATGAAAGTGAAAAGTGAAAGTGAAGTTGCTCAGTCGTGTCTGACTCTTAGCGACCCCATGGACTGCAGCCCACCAGGCTCCTCCATCCATGGGATTTTCCAGGCAAGTATACTGTATCTCAAATTGTTTACACTTTAGTACCTGAAAATTTACTCAATTTTGTTTATGGATGCTACACAGTATTTATTTAATGAGCTCCATGGATGAGCAGTTAGGTATTTCAAGTTTCTGGCACCATGGTCAAGGCTGCAATGCCAGACACGGTCAGTCTTTTTGCTTGTCTCTGAGACCTGCAGTTTCGGGTCATGAAGCAGGCAATACCACTTTGTTATTCTTTTACCCCTTGTTTCTGCATTCCCCTGTTACTGCCTGGCCCAGTCAGACTACTTCCCCACCTCCTTTGCTCCTAACTCCTTACTGAGCTACTTCTCTCTGGCTTGTCTATGCCCAGAGTCATCAAATCACTTGTCTTAAAGTTCGTTCCACCTATTATTCCTGGCTTCTTTTCTAGATAATCAGGAATCCCAGTTCTCAGAATCCTCCATTTTGCCTGCAAAATAACGTGTCTTTTCCTAGGGAGAGGATCCGTTGAGTTTCACTGGGTACTCAAAAAGATCCAAGGTGGGCCAAGGTTGAAGAGATAGAGGAACAACGTTGGAGCATTAGCTGCATCAAGAAAGGCCTGAGCAGAAGGTGTTCCAAGGAGAGAGTACGGCGTTTGCAAGGGCATGGAGACATGACTTAACAGGAATGAAAGTGGAATTCACCGTGGCCTCGCTAGACTACCTCTCCGTGGGAAGCACTAACCGCTTGACTTTCAAAGTATATTGGGACCTTCAAAATATGTTGGGACCCCGCGCAGGGAGCTGATTTGCAAGCTCACGGCTGAGATGCATTCTGAGACTTGTAGTTTCTTTAGAGCCCAGAAACAGAAGTGACTATCAGCACTGAGTCCTACCACTAGGCGGCGCGCGTTGCCGCGTACTGTGGACCTATCCTCTGCTCCAGAAGACCCTACTTGACATACATTCACAGGCTAGAACGGGGGGGAGGGGGGGGGCTGGGGGAGGGGGAGGTTCTTTGATGGACAGATAGAGCTTTCAATCAGAGTCAAGATTTGGATGTTAAATCCCACCCTATTTGACTTGTTGGGTGATGGAAGGGAGTGATATTTATATAAACCAATGGGAAATTTTTAGGGAACTAAATAGAGTCAAGCGAAGAACCGATTCCTAGTATCATTGGCCAGCCTTGTTGACTGGTGGGTCTGCTTGCCAATAAGACTGGCGGATATTCCTTCTATCCGGGAACACCCCCTAGTAGGCGGGGCCAACATGCGTTTTCCCGAAACACCGCCTCCCGGCCGAGACAACTCGCTTGCCGCTGCTATTGGCTCTTGCACAATAGCGACAGTTCTTGCGCCCAATGAATCAGAGAATAGGCCCCAAGGGGCGGGCTCACTCGGCCATCGGCCCGTGCCTCATTTTCATTGGTTTGTGTGCAGGAGTGACAGCCCAGCCGACCAATCGGAGTGGGTGCGAGGGTTTTTGGCGCAGCCCCAGGGCTCCGGCGGGAGGTCGGTCGGGTCGGGTGTCGCTTGAGAACCGGATGAGGCGGCGACCGTGAGGCCGAGCCGGGAGCGGGCGTCGCGCCGAGGCCCGGGCGGGCGGGGAGCAACGGCCGCGGACGCCGCGGGGCCGCGTCGTTGAGGGACAGGGACGGGCGAGGAGCGCGGGTCGCTCGGGCCGGGGACACCGGCGCCATGGGCAACCGCGGGATGGAAGAGCTGATCCCGCTGGTCAACAAGCTGCAGGATGCCTTCAGTTCCATCGGCCAGAGCTGCCACCTGGACCTGCCGCAGATCGCCGTGGTGGGCGGCCAGAGCGCCGGCAAGAGCTCTGTGCTCGAGAACTTCGTGGGCCGGTGAGCGAGCTCGGTGGCGACGGCGGGCGGGCGGCGGCCTACGGCGCGGAGGGCGGACTGGGAATGGCGCGCCCTGCGCCGCCGGCGTAACTGCGGCGCTTGCGTGCCCGCGACCGGGACGGGGACAGGGGGGCGGGCCCTGTGGGACGCCCTGAGTGGAGGGCTCCCTGCAGGGGCTGGGGAGCCGGCTCAGACCTGAGGGGTGTCCCACGCGCTGGGGGGCGTGGGCCAGGAAGTGCAGTGCAAGACCTCTGACTCTCTGGCCCCCAGCTCTAGTGGGTGAATTCTACCATCTGGTTGTCTGTCTGTCCTGAACCTGTCTCCTGGATATTTTCTGGGCCGATCCCCGTGGTCTGGCCGGCTGTTCATTGATTTGGAGCAGTTCCTGTCGTCTGGCTTGCTGTCTCTCTGTCCTGGATAGGCTTCCCCGCCACCACCATTTGGCTGTCCATCTGTCCAGGACCGCAGGGCAGCCCCCTGCTGCCTGGCTAGCTAGCCAGAAGGCCCTGTCCTGTCTGGTTGCTCATCCGTACCCCTCACAGACTTAGCGCTTCCTCTGTTGGGTTACCCAGCTGGCCTGTGCTGTCTGACTGGCTGGCTGGACCCTGGGAGATCCTGTTGTCTGGCTCTCCTGGGCTGCCTCTTCACTTGGTGCCTGGCGAACGCTGGCTCCTCGCTTCCAAGTGGATCCTTTTGTCTTTGTGTCCTGGTGTCAGTCCCTCTCGTCTCCCTGACCCCACTTCTGGGCAGGGGACGAGAGGAGCTTGCAGAAGAGAAGGGGCTGAAGGGTGAGACTTGAACTCCTCTCCTCTGGAATTGGAAGTAGGACCCTGGGGGGCAGACTTTCTCCAGGAGTCTTTCCTGGCCCATGTCAGGTTGCCTGCAGGGCCCTGGAACATAGGGACCAGCCCCCAAGCCAAAGCCTGCATGGTGGGGGTCCTTCTTGGATCCTGAGAAGGAACTTCTGGCCTGATCAGGCTGCAGTGGCAAGAGCTGGGATATAGGCTTCCCTGGGAAGCCCCGAGAAGTTTCAGTTTGCCCATCTGTCCAGTGGACAAATTCCAGTCTGGGCTGTTTCCAGGATTCACAAAGCTAATGGAGGAAAATGGGCCCTGTGGCCACTGAGGGTGCTTACCTCTCCCCTCTCCTCCCCCCCACCTCTTTTCCTTCTGCCTCCCAGAAGGGGGGCCACTTCTCCATTCTGGGAAGGACTCCATTTGTGACTGTGGCTGCCAGATGATAACGTCATGGCGGTTGGTGGTTTACTCGTGAAGTCCTGTGTCTGACTCTTTGCGACCCCATGGACTGTAGCCCACGAGGCCTCCTGGTCCATGGTATTTCCCAAGCAAGAATACTGGAGTGGGTTACCATTTCCTCCTCCAGGGGATCGTCCTGACTCAGGGATCGAACACTTGTGTCCTGCGTTGCTGGCAGATTCTTTACCGCTCAGCCAGCAGGGAAGCCCTGATAACATCATAGTCATCATCATGTTCATGTTGTTGTTGTTATCAGTGTTAAAAAGGTTCATCCAGCAGCCCCCAAGCTGACTTCTCTCTTGGTTCAGCTCAGAAAAGACTTGCTGTTTGCCCAAGGCCACCAGGCTGGCGCTCAGTGGAGCCCAGCTGGGTGCCCAGCCCTGCCCCGCCTTCACAGTGGCCTGGGATTTTGCTCCCAGCGGCATGAATTTCCTCCTTTGCTACTGTGTCTCTGGCAAAATGCCCTCTTTCTACTGTGGCGGAAAGGTATGGACTTGGGATCAGCCCAGCCTGGGTCCCCTGCTTGGCCATCTTCCTGCCTACCCAGGCTTCCGGTGGGTGTCTGCAAAGCTCTGTCCATTTCATCTGCCTCGTGACCCTGCACAGGTTGTTTGACCTCTCTGAGCCTCAGTTTTCCCACCAGAAAGAGGGCCGATGGACCCTTAACAGGACTTGGAAGGATGCAGTGACATGGTGTGTTAAAAGAGTTTACTTGACATAGTGCCTGGCACCTAGTGGGTCTCCTTGGATGGGGCTGTTGCTCACTAGGCTGGTTCCGTTCATGGGTGTGTGTATGCTTAGTTGCTCAGTCATGTCAACTCTTTGTGAGTCTACGGACTGTAGCTCTCAGGCTTCTCTGTCAATGGGATTTCCCAGACGAGAATGCTGGAGTGGGTTGCTGTTTCCTTCTTCAGGGGGTCTTCCCAACCCAGGGATCAACCCCAGGTCTCCTGATTTGCAGGTGGATTCTTTACTGGCTAAGCCACCAGGAAAGCCCTGGTTCCTTTCATATCAATAACCAAAGCTGCTGCTGCTGCTGCTGCTAAGTCACTTCAGTCGTGTCTGACTCTGTGTGACCCTATAGACGGCAGCCCACCAGGCTCCCCCGTCCCTGAGATTCTCCAGGCAAGAACACTGGAGTGGGTTGCCATTTCCTTCTCCAATGCATAGCTAGTCAGAATTAAAGTGCTCTGAAGTTACACACTGGACTTCGCTGAAGCCTCATGAGGCTGGCACCATCACGATCCCATTTTCCAGAGCAGAAAACTAAGGCCCAAAGAGCTGAGCATTCTTACAAGAGGTTGTTCAGTGAAGGATCAAGGTCTCTGGGCTGGGGAAACCCAGGGTCTCTCTCCCATCTCCACCTCTCATCAATCCCTCTGTCCCTCACCGTTCCCTCCCAGCCACCCTGGAACCTGGCGACTGCCAGCTGCTACCGAGCTGGCTCCTGTGGCAACCTCCTGAGCCTGCAGCGTGGCATCGGTCATTATGGGCATTGACTCAGGGGTCGAGAACCAAAGCTGTGAAAAGGCCTCTCTTTGGATATGGGGTTCTCAAACAAAGCCAACTTCTTTTTACTTACGGAACATGGGTAAGGCTCCTCAGCTACAAAGCCCTGACACGGGGGATGGCAAGCAGGCCTCGCTTTAAATCCCCCTGCCTGCTTCTTTCTGTGACTGGCTGAACCGTGCTGCAGCCAGGGACTCGACTCTTTCTGTGTACATTAGATCCGCACAGAGCATCTCCCGGCTGGTTTCAAGGGACAGACAGGAGAGCACGTCTTCCGGCTCTGTGCCTGGAGCATGGCTGCTGCATTTCCTTGCCTCCTCCCAGTGGATTTTTTAAGATCGTGGTCCAAGTGAGAATAGACCTGTTAGCTCAGCTTGGGAGACAAGCAGGAGAGGGAGGCAGAGGTCAAGTCCTCCAGCTCAGAGTCTTGATCCTGTGAGTCTTTGCTTCTGAGCCTCACTCTCCCCAGCTGGGGAATGGGGCTGTTAACAGTGTCTACTCATGGGCCCCATGCAGGCCACCAGGCTGGGTGTGCTTCACCTCTTAGGGCATTGAGGGTGGAGTGAGGATTTAAAATCTCTTAACAAAATTTTTTTTAATTTAAAACTTTATTTTTGGTTGCCCTGGGTCTCCATTGCTGTGTGTGGACTGTCTCTAGTTGTGGTGAGCCGGGGCTGTTCTTCATTGTGGTGGACGGACTTCTTTTTGCAGTGGCTTCTGTTATTGTTGAGCACAGGCTCAGTAGTTGTGATGTGGGCTCTGTTGTCCCCTGTAGGCAACTGTGTAGAATCCTCCCAGACCAGGGATCAAACCTGTGTCCCCTGCATTGGCAGACAGATTCTTAACCACTGGACCACCAGGAAAGTCTGAATTTACAGTTTTAAATGGAGGGTCAGGGAAGGCCCATGTGGGAAGGTGACATTTGAGCAGAGACCTGAGGAGGTAAGGGAGGACTCACCAGTGTAATCTGCAGGAAGAGCGTCCAGGCTGTGGGAACGACTGCTGCAAAGGCCCTGAGGTGGGAGAGTGCTGAGCACAGTGGGAGAGGAGAGGAGATGAGCTTAGTGGGGTACCGGGGTGGGGTGGGGTGCATGCCACGTGGAGCCCTGGGGGCCAGGGATCGCTCTGGGGAGAGGGAGGGCTGCTCGTCACGCTGTTCGGATGCTTCTGGACCTGGTCCTGGGCAAGCTGTGGGCCCTCAACTTTGATTTCCAGCGCTGCCTCGGTAATGCAGTGCCTATAAGCACATGTGGGCCTGGTGCCATTTTTCTTTTAACAAGGAGTAGCTGCCCACAGGTGCAACCATTTCCAGCTGTATTTCCATTCGGTCTTGGGTGACGGATCCCTGCAGGGAGACATAACTGTACCAAGAGGCCACCCTGGGCACACAGTGGGTGCCAGGTGAATGCATGTCAGATGAATGTTGGTTCACTCTCCTGCCAGACTGAGGGGTGGGTGCATGGTTTGCCCTTTGGGCTTGTTTGTCCCTTAACACATCTTGGGGGTTCAGAGATGCTTGAAAATGACAGCTGCTGTTTCCAAGGCCCTTCCTGTTGGGCAAAGCCAAAGTGCTTTTGCCTGTGTGGTCTGTAGTACCCAGGCCACCTGGATCAGGGAGAGTCCCAAGGCGCCTGTGGGAAGGTGGCCATCCATCAGCTGAATGACCTCACTTCTTCAACTCAGTTTCCTTGTCTGGAAAATAGGGATTGTGTGGTCCCTCCTGGGAGCAGGCTGAGATTTCAAACGGGCTAATAAGCCTTGTGAAAATATTAGACTGGTGCCGTTTTGTACAGTCCTGGGTCAGGACTGTCAAAGATCAGTTGTTAATTTCTCTTTTCTGAAAGAAAAGGAATTCGTGGTTATGTTGTTAATACAAGTAATGCCTCTTTTTAGCACAGCCACTTATTAAGCCTCTATCAATGTAGTTTGAGCTGTGGGGATGAGTTAGAACCAGCTGGTGAACCAGGTCCTGAAATGCTAGTGGGGGCCTGTTGCTGCTGTTTCTAAGTGGGAATGGTGTATGTGAACAAGTACTTGGCTGTGAGAGTTTCTTAACGTTCGTTCCGTGTACAATGGTGGGAAGTCGGGAGCAGAAAGGCCCAGCAGTAGCCAGTTGACTCCTAGCCAATGTGTCCAGACACAACCCCCTGCAAAACAGCTTCTCAGAGCGATCTAGAAGAGGATTTAATGACCCAGAAGGAAAGAGTGAAGGGAGAGGGGGGCGGCAGAGGATGAGATGGTTGGATGGCATCACTGACTCGATGGACGTGAACTTGGGGAAACTCCAGGAGATGGTGGAGGACAGGGAAACTGGCAGGCTCAGTCCGCGGGGTCGCAAAGAGGTGGACACGACTTACACAACAACAACAACAAGTGTGTGAGACCTGTTAGGGCCCAGACCAAGTGGACGTGTGACCCCATCTCATTCCAGACCATGGTATTTTCATAGTAAAAAGCCTGGGAAAACGTACAGCTCCGAGCCCTACCTGTGGGTTGTCTCCCCACGTGATTGTTGGTTCTTTTTTGCTCTCTGGGGGTTATGTTTATCACCGGGAAGACAGATTTCTCCAGAACTCAGCTGTGGGCTGCTCAAATGCTTTTCAGAGTTATTTGTCTGGGATAATGGCCCTCACTAGGTACATGGGTTGAAATCCCCTGGTGATAAGTCCAGTTGATTGTGAGTGAGGGCAGAGGGAGGCCTCTCGGATGGTTCTAGATTCGGAGTTTTCAAAGGTAGGGCGAGTGTAAGGGGCGGGCGCAGCACAGAACCCTGGGTCTCTCTGGTGTGTGCATTTGGCTCAGAGACCCATCTGCCAAGCTTTTGCCCAATTTGAATGAAAATGCCTGAAATTACAGGCCCCTCCACTGCAGGAAAAAAATGGGGACATCAGCTAACCCTTAATTTACTGGGGTTGCCAACCGCATGCTGTAATTAAGCCCTTATTGTGTGAAAGCTTCGGAAAAACGCAAGCCAATAATGAGATATTTATAGGCCATTAGCAACGATCTGAATAAAGAAAAAAAACGCCCTGCCTCTGAAGCAAAATGGCACTAGGGAGGAAAGACTCCTCCTCCCCGCTGTGTTTGTGGTTTCTGTTAGTATTGGCAGCGAGGTGCCTGCGAGGTGCTGGCGATTCTTCCCTTTGCAGTCGTCCTCACCTTGAACAGGGAGCAGGGTGGCCCTTTCGGTTTCACCTGCTGCTGGATGTTCATGACCCGGGAAGGGCTGATGTTGGTGAAGAATCACCGGGTGCCGGGGCCCAGGGACTTAGGTCTACAGTCTGACTTCATGGTCTCAGCAGTCCTGGGGGGCAGATACTGCTCTTCCCATCCCTGCTTTACAGGTGGGGAAACTGAGGCCTGAGAAGGGAATCGACTTGAAGTCACACAGGGAGGAGGCAGGAGTGGGGCCTGAGGCAGGCTTGCCTCCTTCAGAGCCCACTGCTCAGTGGGGTTGGCAAGGTGTGGTCATGGCTTTTGACAATCAGGTCATTAGTGGACGCTATGATGCTTGTATCAGGGTTGGGCTGGGTTGTCGAATGGAATGACTTCTGGTTTGGGGGATCTTTGGAGGCTATTAGCCATGTGTCCGACAGCTTCGGGGTGCTGGGGACCCAATGGGGACCGAGATGGACAGAGCCCAGCAGAATGGTTAAATTAGTAGCCACATTCTAAAGATAGAGAAGTACAAGGAAAATGATGGCGAGGAGTGAGAGAGTGACTGAGCAGGGGCTGCTTCCATGAGGAGGTTGGGATGGGCCCTGCCATGGAGCCAGCCCCTGAAGACCCCTGGGAAGGGTGTCCCAGGCAGAGGGCTCCGCAAGTGCCTCCTTCAGGTGTGGAAAGGGAACTGAGTCGAAGGCAAGACCACTGGGCACATGCTGCTGCTGCTGCTAAGTTGCTTCAGTCGTGTCCGACTCTGCAACCCCATAGACGGGAGCCCACCAGCCTCCCCCGTCCCTGGGATTCTCCAGGCAAGAACACTGGAGTGGGTTGCCATTTCCTTCTCCAGCTGGGTACATGAGGGTCAGGAAACTGCCTGTCAGATGTCTGCTTTTCCTGAATTTTAATTGTAAAAATAGAATACTGAAGACCACATTCTCAGAAAAAGGGAAACCCTGACACAGGAGGAGGATACACTGCACACCCCGTCCCTCCCTTCCAGCTCCACATGGGAACACCATTGTCAGCTTGGTGTATATCCTGCCAGACCCCTCTCTCGCTTACATACCAATGGACAAAGTACACAGCACTGTTTGTGGTTGCTTCTTTTTCAGGCACGTCTTCTTTCCAGAACCAGGGCTACCCTGTTTATATCTTTCAGCAGCTTGTTTTTCCACCGCCCAATGCATCCTAGCGGTCCTTCCCTGTTGGAATGTTTGTAACTCTGCTTAGAGCTTCCTGACCTCGCTAGAAGGGTGAAGATGAAGGCGGGGGGCCAGCGGGAGTCACTGCAGCCGTCCCGATGAGAGAGGACAGCGTGGTCACAAGTGCTGTCTGTCACAATCCAGGCGGGGACCTGGGCACAGTCACCTCATCCGCTTTGAGGCCAAGGCTTGATCTCTGTTTCCTGGTGGGGAAACTGAGTCCCCGAGGTTTGCCCCAGTGGCCAGAGCCCAGAGGCTCGAGCTTCATGTGAGTCCCCTTCCCCCAGGGCCTGCTGGCCCATATCTAGAGTAGCATCCTTACCCCTGGCTTTGTTGGACTCTCCAATCCCCGTTTTCCCCTTGGTTCAGTCTGTACAAGGTCCAGTTTCCACTCCTGCACAGCGGTTCTACTTCACAGTGGCCTCAGAAGTTTCTGGTACGAGGCCAAGTTTTGAGGAATAATCCGAGCCCTCGTGGGCTCCCTGCAGTGCCCACTGGGGTGTCCGGGTGCTCAGCTGCCCGAGTTGCCTCCCCTCGTGGCGATCGGAGCACAGCTCTGTTCTTCCTCTTGCACTGAATGGACTTTGTGCCCTTGACGCACTCAGCGTGGGCCAGGCACTGGGTACTGTTGGTACGGCACCTCAGCTTGGCCCCTTTTTACAGATGAGACAGTTGAAGGGGTGGAAATGGGGCAGGCCAAGGAAGGACAGAAGAACCCTATCCTGCCCGCCTTGTTCACTCTACCCATATCTGTTCTCAGTGGAGAGTGGTGCCCCCATGGTGAGCGGCAGAGTCTGGGTTTGAATAGGGATGTCACAGTGAGTGAGGCCTGAGGGGTCCTTCTGTCGGGAGGCACTTCTCGGTTAGAAGTGAGTGGAGGCAGAGGCCCCTTAGGGAGCCTTGGCATTGGAATGGTGGTCAGGGAGTACTTCTTAGAGGAGGCAGTAGGTCTCTCTGCCTAGACAGGTAAATAGAGACCTTTGTGCCCATCCTGCCTGGCGTGGGCCCCTGCTGAAAGCTCAGGGCCTGTTTTCCACAAGGCAGTCTCCTCTCTTTTTCACAGCTGCGTAATACTCCACAGCACAAAGCCGCCTTTAGTTTATTCACCAGCCTCTTGGTGATGGATGCTCAGGCTGCTTCTATTCACCCGCTCCCAGGATTTGCACGTGGATAGGGGGCACCTGTGTAGGACATGGGAGAGGAGTGTGTGGGGAGACTGATGGCCAGGCTTGGGTGTGGAGGCCAGGATGCCTCCCAGCAGCTGCT
Source organism: Bos grunniens (assembly GCF_055505025.1). Lineage (NCBI taxonomy): Eukaryota > Metazoa > Chordata > Mammalia > Artiodactyla > Bovidae > Bos > Bos grunniens. Next base: position 15,323,890 of record NC_141171.1, read on the forward strand.
CCCCTGGGTTGGATGAGTGGACTCAGGATTGACCAGAGAGTCTTGCCTGATGCCCCCACATTGGTGTGTGCACTCTTCACCCCTCCCACCCCTTCCACAGCCTGGACCGCTGCATTGCCTCTGCCCTGGTCCCCTGGCAGACCCCCCGCCACAGCATCCAAACGGAACCTGTGAACACCCGAGTCTGGGCATGTCCCTCTTCTGCCTACCACCCTCTGTGGCTCCCATCTCACTTGGGGTAAACGTCCAGGTCCTCCCCTTGCCCCCAACACCTCCCCACCCCCGCTGCTCCCACTCCCCCAAGCTCATCCTAGCAGCCACATGGCCTCTTGTTTGCCCCTCAAGCACCCCCCACAGGGTTACGCCTACCCAGGGCCTTTCCCTTCCTTCCTCCACGTCTCGTCTTGGTCCAGAGGTCTCCACATTCTGCTCCTCTCTTCTTGGGTGGATCCTTGCTCAAACCTCACCTCCCTGAGAGGCTGGCCCTGACCTACCCCAGTCACTCGACTGCCTGCCTCAACACGGTTCCTTCAGAGCTCTTATTGGGGCCTGCAGCGGTTTCGTGTTTTTGTCTCCTCACACTGCAGACAGCAGGTACCCTGGGGCAGGGATCTCTGACTGGCATAGAGTAGGAGCACGAATATTTGTTGCATGAATGTCCCTCCAAACCAGAATTGGATTAGCTTCACTGCACAGATGTTCGCTGAGAAGGAGCCCGAGGACAGCCCTGGGACTGTGGGGGCTCACAGCCTGCCCGTGACGTGTGGGACCGAGAACAGAAGAGGGGTTTGGGGTGCTCTGAGGGGACAGAAGCACATGTATCCCCTTACAAGGAGGGCTCTGGTTTGCAGAGTAATAACAGGGCTGAGGCGGCGGGGCCAGCCAGGCATGGCTATCTCTCTGGACTGACTTCCTAGCCATGAGATGGGGCCAAGCTGCCCCCCGTCTCCGACCCAGGGATGTGGGAGCTAAGACCCTACAGTTTCCAGTGAGCCGCCCTGTCCGACTCTGGCTTCCTGCTTGGGTGCCTGGTGGCCCTGGTGGGAGCAGGTCCCCCTTGGTCCAGGCACTGGCATCTTCTCACAGCAGGGCCCCAATGTTTGAAGGAGGTTTCCCCTTGCTCAGATGGTAGAGAATCTGCTGGCAGTGTAGGAGACCTGAGTTCAATCCTTGGGTCTGGAAAATCCCGTGGAGAAGGGAATGGCTACTCACTCCAGTATATTGGCCTGGAGAATTCCAAGGACAGAGTAGCCTGTGGGCTACAGTTCATGGGGTCCCAAAAGAGTTGTACACAACTGAGCGCCTAACACTTTCCCCACCCCCACCTCCATCCCCCTTCCTGTTCTTGATCCAAGTGCCTGCTTGGATCAAGAACCAAGGAAAAGAAGCTGCTGCAGTCTGACAGCCCCATGAGTGTCTGTGCCAGATGCCCAGTGCCAGACCCCTCCCGACACCCCTTGAAAACTCCCAGGGGGATTCCAGTCACGTGCTGGAGCACAGTGGAGAACCGTTGCTCTGTCACTGGAGACCTTCTCTGGCTAAACTTGAACCTGCCCGGACCACAGACCCAGAGGTTGTGGCCAAGTGGACGTCAGACCTATCCAGGGCCCCAATGACACCCTCACGCCCATGGAAGAGGTGGAGGCGCCCTGAAGACTCTGCCCCATGACACATTTTCCCAGCGATAAGCGTCTGTAGGGACTCATAGGCCGTCAGGCGAGTCTGCAGAGCAGGCAAGAACAGTCCCAACTGGGGTCACGCCCGCCTGCCGGATGATACGGCCTGGCACGGCTGGCCAGCCCTGGAGGAAGCCCCACGCTGGGTGTGGGACAAGCCTCTTCTGTCCTAGCCGTGGGGCCTCTGTCTTCCGTGCTGATGGCCAGGACCCTTCTGAAGGGTCACAGTCCCCCCTTGCCTAGAAAGCCCCCAGCAGGCCCTGCAGTCAGTGGCTTGGAGGATGATACCCTCAGAGTGGTTCTTTTCTGGATGGTGGGGCAGTGGAGACCCTGGGATCTATGAATTAAGATCGGGGGCTGTGAACCGCAGACTGAGCTCAGGGGAGGCTGCCAGTGGTTTGGGCTGACACGTCTCTTGTCTTGCAACACTTAACTTCCCCTCGTCTCAGCGGAAGCCCTTTAGACGGAAGTGGGCTGCGGCGGCCTCTGCTCTGGTGGCACCACCTGTCATAGGTCACCAGGGAGCTCAGAGCGGGTCACTTTCTGAGGTGGGGAGGCCTCACCTGGAATTCCCTCAGGCAAAAGGATGTCCTGGCTTGATTTTTAATTACAAGACTTCTTGGACTGTTTACTTGGTGAAATACGATTCTCTCCTATAGGAAGAATAAGACAGGGGCTCCTATTGCCCTTTGCTTGGAACCACCTTCATCAGCTTATAGCTCTTGCCAAATCCTTTTTCATTATATTTATGTGTGAGTGTCCCTGATTCCCCCCCACCCCACCCCCTTAAATGCCACAATTAAGTCTATCTTGGTTTTCTTTCTTTTTTTTTTTTTTGGTGCCTGGTCCTGGGGCTTGCAGGATCTTAGCTTCTGACCAAGGATTGAACCCCGGCCCCCACACAGAGAGCGCTAAGTCCTAACCACTGGGCCACCAGGGGATTCCCAAGTTTGTCTCTGATAGTCCAAAATCTCACCAGAATGTATCCCCCTCATCCCAAGCTCTTTGCTACTCAGTATCTCAAGAGGTTTTTGCCTTGGTTTTGGTTTTAAAGGAATTTTTCATTTTGGAATAATTTTAGATTTACAGAAAATAAGTAAGCTTTAAATTTACAGAAATTGTGAGGCTAGTACAGAGAGCTTCTGTATACTCTTCACCCATCTTTCCCTAATGTTAACCTCTTATCTTGGTGTGATAGCATTTCTCACAACTAAGAAGTTAACCTTGGAACTTCCCTTGTGGCCCAGTGGTTAAGAATCTGCCTTCTGATGCAGGGGACACAAGTTCAGTCCCTGGTCAGGGAGCTTAATCCCACATGCCTCATGGTCAGAAAACCAGAACATAAAACAAACACTCTTGTAACATTTAATAAAAGACTTTAAAAATTGTTAAAAAATATAGTGCACCATCCAGCTGATTCAGAGTTGTGCAGTGATCACTGTATCTAATTTCAGGACATTGTCTTACACACACCCCCCCAAAAAAAAAGGAAAAAAGAAAAACTGTGTGCTTATTACGTGGTCATTCTCCACTCCCAGTTCTTCGCAACTGCTCCTCTACTTTCTGTGAATTTGCCTGCTTTGGACATTTCTGTCAATGAATCATGCACTCTGTAGCTGTTTGTGGCTGGCTTCTTTCACTTTGCATTAATATGTTGAGGGTTCATTCTTATTGTAGCATCTACCAGAACTCCATTCCCTTTTAATGGCTGCTTAATATTCCACTTCACGGTTCCACCACTTTGTGTCCATCCAGTCCTGAGTTGATGGACATTTGGGTTGTTCCCACCTTTTGGCTAATAGGAATTGTGCTCTACTAAACATTTTCGTGCAGATTTTTGGGGGGCACATATGCGTTCCTTTCTTCTTGGTTTGTTGTACCTAGAAGTGGAAGTGCTGAGTCATACGGTAATCTTGAGAAACCCCTAGACAGTTTTCCGCAGTGCCTGCCTCATTTTGCATTCTTACCGGCACTGTAGGAGGGTTCAGGTTTCCTAACAACCTCGTCAGCACTTGGTATTATCAGCTGCCTAGTGGGTGTGAAGTGGTTTTTTGCTCATAGGTGTTTTTTTTCTCATTTCCCTGATGTGCTTCTCATGTGCTTATTGGCCATTTGTATATCTTCTTTGCAGATATCTCTATTCACATCCTTTGTCACACTTTTAAGTTATTTGTCTTTTTATTATTGATGTGTAAAAATTCTTTATACCTGGTGTCAAAATGAGACCTTCTGACATAAATGATTTGCAGATATTTTCTCCCATTATGCAGGTTGCTTTTTCACTGTCTGGTGCCCTTTGAAGCAGAAAAGTTTTAAATTTTGATGAAATCCTATCCTTTTTTCCTTTAATGTATTTATTTGATGGGGTTGGGTCTTAATCACATCCCGTGGGCTCAGTAGTTGCAGCTATTGGGATCATACCCAAGAAGCCATGGACTAATCCATGAAGATTTAATCCCATATTTTCTTTTAAATATTTCGTAGTTGTAGTGCTTCCATCTAGATTTCTGATCCATTTCGAGTTAACTTGTATATGGCATAGGGTAGAAGTCCGATATTCTTTTGCTTGTAGCTATTAATAGTTGTCCCAGCACCAGTTGTTGAAAAGAACATTCTTTACTCATTGAATATTTTTGGCGCCTTGGGTTCAAAATCATTTGGCCATTAGGAGTACCTGGTGGTCTAGTGGTTAGGACCCGGGGCTTTCTCCGCTGTGGCCCTGGGTTCAATCCCTGGTCAGGGAACTAAGATCCCCTAAGCTGCACAGTGCACAGCCAAAAAAAAGAAAAAGCTCAGTTGACCATAAATGCAGAGAGTCCAGAGTATATTTCTGGACTCTCAAATCTATTCTGCTGATGTCTCTGTCTCCCCTACTGCCAGAACTACACAGTCTTCATTTCTGGACCTTTGTAATAAGTTGTGAAATTGGCAAGTGTGAGTCTTACAGCTTTGTTCTTTTTTCAAGCTTGTTTTGGCTAGTCTGTGTCCTTTGCATTTCCATGTGAATTTTAGGACCAACATACTCATTATTGCAAAAAATGCTGTTGAGATTTTGAGGATTTTGTTGAATCTCCAGGTCAGTCCAGGGAGTATTGCCATCTTAACAATATTAAGTCTTCCAATGGGGAGGGATAAATTAGGACACTGGGATTAGCATATGCACACTACTGTATTTAAAATGAAAGGTGAAAGGAGAAAGGATTAGTCGCTCAATAGTGTCCCACTCTTTGCGACCACATGGACTGTAGCCCACCAGGCTTCTCTGTCCATGGGATTCTCCTGGCAAGAATACTGGAGTGGGTAGCCATTTCCTTCTCCAGGGGATCTTCCCAACCCAGGGATTGAACCAGGGTCTCCTGTATTTGCAGGCAGATGAAATAGATAACTAATAAGGACCTACTGTATAGCACAGGGATGCCTACTCAGTATTCTGTAGTAACCTGTATGGGAAAAGGATCTAAAAAAGAATGAATATATGTGTAACTGATGCATTTTGCTACACATTTGAAACTAACACAACATTGTAAATCAACTATACTCCAATTAAAAACAAAAAAAGTTCTTCCAGCCTGTGAACACAAGCTGTGTTTCCATTTATTTAGGACTTTAATTTCTGTCAACAATATATTTTAGTTTTCAGTGTAGAAGTTTCATGCTTCTTTTGTTAAATTTATCCCTCAGTACTTAATTTTTTTCATGCTTTTAAATGGAATTTCCCCCTTCATTTCATTTTCAGATTGTTCACTGCTGGTGTGTAATAATATGACTGATTTTTGTATATTGATTTGCATCCTTCAACCTTGCTGAACTCATTTATTTTTTTTTTAAGTTTTAGGATTCCTCAACATATTCTGTAACCCACTCCAGTGTTCTTGCCTGGAGAATCCCAGGGATGGGGGAGCCTGGTGGGCTGCTGTCTTTGGGATCGCACAGAGTCAGACACGACTGAAGCGACTTAGCAACAGCAGGAACATATTCTGTAGACATGATCATGTCATCTGTGAATGGTTTTCCTTCTTCCTTTGGATGCCTTCTTTTTCAGCCTGCCTGCTCTGGCTGGACCTTCCCTCCCTCTCATACAATGTTGAGCAGAAGTGAGAGTGGGCATCTCTGTTCTTGTTCCTGATCTTTGTGGGAAAGCTTTTAGTCTTTCACCATTAAGTATGACAGTGGCTGTGGGTTTTGTTGAAATACATCTGTCCTTTATTAAGATGGGAAGAAGAAGAAAGTCACTCAGTCATGTCCGACTCTTTGCGACCCCATGGACTATACAGTCCATGTAATTCTCCAGGCTGGATACTGGAGTGGGTAGCCTTTCCCTTGTCCAGGGGATCTTCCCAACTCAGGGATTGAACCCAGGTCTCCCGCATTGCCGGCAGATTCTTTACCAGCTGAGCCGCCAGGGAAACCCATTAAGATGAGGAAGTTCCCTTCTGTTCCTAATTTGTTGAGTGTCTTTTTCATGAAAGGGTGTTGAATTTTGCCAAATGCTTTTTCTGCATCTATTGAGATAATCATACAGTTTTGTCATTTATTCTGTTAATACGGTGGAATGTAAAAAAAAAAAAATATTTCTCTACTTATTTGTGGCTGAACTGGGTTTTTGTTGCTGTGCAGGCTTTTCTCTGGTTGTAGTGAGTGGGGCATGGGGAGGGCTACCCTCTAGATGCGGTGCTTGGGCTTCTCACTGCGGTGTCCTCTCTTGGGAAACCTGGGCTCTGGGCTCAGGTTTCAGTAGTTCCAGCTCCCGGGCTCTAGAGCACAGGCTCAGTAGTTGTGGCACGTGCGTTTAGTTGCTCCGAGGCACGTGGAATCTTCTGGACTAGGCATTGAACCCATGTTTCCTACATTGGCAGGTGGATTCTTTTCCACTGAGCCATCAGGGAAGCCCAGTATGGTCTATTATATTGATTCATTTTTCCGTTTGGACTAACACTGCATTCCTAGAATAAATCTCACTTGACTGTGGCATATTTTTTTACGTTACCGGATTTAGTTTACTAGTATTTTGTTGTGGATTTTCTTGAGTGTCGTTATTCATAAGAGATACTGATTTGTGGTTTTCTTGTGATATTTTTGTCTAGCTTTGGTAGCAGGGTAATGCTGCCCTCATAGAAGGAGCTAGGAGGTGTTTCTATCTTGGGGAAGAGTTTGTAAAAGATTGGTATTAATTCTTTACATGTTTGTGAGAGTTGACCAGTGAAGCTATTTGAGTCAGGCCTTTCTTTGTGGGTAGGTTTTTGCTTTACTTGTTATGGGTCTATTCAGATTTCTTTCTTCATTTTTTTTTTTTTTTGGCTGCAGTGTGGGGCATGTGGGATCTTAGTTCCGCAAACCAGGGATTGAAACCATGCTTCTTGCTGTGGAAACATGGAGTCAACCACTCGCCCTCCAGGGAAGCCCCAGTGGAAGATCAATTTTAAATTAAAAATCTTTCTTCTTTTTAAAAACAAATTTAAAAATGGTTTTTAATTAGAAAAAAGTTGCTAAAGCTTTATTGAGGTATAATTGACATGTATAAAATTGCAGTCAGTACTTCCATCTATACATTTCCCTCTGTGCACTGCTTTAGCTGTGCTCTACAACATTTCTGATGTTGTGCTTTCATTTTCATTCATCTCAAAGTATTTTCTAATTCCCTTGGTGATTTCTTCTTTGACTCACTGGCTGTTTAGGAATATATGGTTTAGTTTGCACATATTTGTGAATTTCCCAAACTTTCCTGCTGTTACTTTTTTCAAACTTGCTGCGGGTGTGGTCACAAAACATACTTTGTGTGATTTCATGCAGGCCTTTCACAGTTACTCAATATCGTTTTAGGACCTCAAATGTGGCCTATCCCGGAAAACCTATTCCAGGTGCCCTAGATAAGAACGTGGATTCTGCTCTTGTGGGTGGAGTGCTCTATACATGCCTTGAGGTCCTGTTGGTTTATGGTGGTGGAGTTTACATTTTTTTATTTCCTCAGCCATCTTTTGTCCAGTGATTTTTTTTCTGTTTTTGTTTATTGTTTTGGCCTCGCCCTGTAGCATCTTAGTTTGGATCGAACCCGTGCCCTGCTGCGCAGTGAAAGCCCAGAGTCCTAACCACTGGACCACCAGCAAAAGTGAAAGTGGTGGTCACTTAGTCATGTCCTACTCATTGCGACCCCATGGACTGTAACCTCTGTCCATGGAATTCTCCACGCAAGAATACTGGAGTTGGTAGTTGTTCCCTTCTCCAGGGGGATCTTCCTGACCCAGGGATTGAACACGGGTCTGTCACTTTGCAGGCAGATTCTTTACCATCTGAGCCACCAGGAAAGCCCTGGACGACCAGGGAAGTCTGTTACTGAAGGTGGGGTGTTGACATCTCCAGGTATTATCATTGACTTGGCTGTATTTCCCTTGCTCTGTGCTGTCTTTACAGCTGGGTAGTATTCCTTGGTCTCACTAAATCCAGCCATTCTCTTGCATGATGTTTTTTTCCCTCCCTTAATTGAAATATAGTTGATTTACAACGTGTTAATTTCAGGTGTACAGCATAGTGATTCAGTTATACACACAGAATATACAATAATAATACATTGTTCTTTTTTAGATTATTTTCCATGAAGGGTTATTATAAGATACTGAAAATAGTTATGTGTTCTATACAGTGGGTCTGTGTTACTTACTTTATATATAGTAGTATGGATATGTTAATCCCAACCTCCTAATTTATCTTCCCCCTCCCACCCCTCTATCCTCTTTGGTAATCATGAATGTGTTTTCTGCACGCGGTTTTAGGTCGTTTCTTGTTTTCTCCACCTTGGAGGTTGACAGATTTGTGCGTCTGCTAGATTAAGGGCTGATCCCTGGAAGGGGGCTGCTGTCCTGAAAAGAGGGCAGACTTAGAATCTTCTTGCCAGAGACCTTCTGGGAGTGCCAGGGGGTGACATCCCCCTCCATCCCCATCCCCTTGTGAACGATCCTGTGGAACAGGGCCCCACGTGTGCCAGGCACTGGGCTTCATGTGACTCGTCCTTCTAGTCCTGCCTGCCAACGACCTGATGGGCCAGGCACTGTTTTTTTTCCTCATTTTTAGTTGCTAAATCGTGTCCAACTCTTTTGCGACCCCATAGACTGTAGTCTGCCAGGCTTCTCTGTCCATGGGATTCTCCAGGCATGAATACTGGTGCAGGGCCTTGTGGGCTGTGAGGGGGAGGACAGGTGTGCAGGAATCTACAGGTGATTTTTCTATTTGTTTTAATCTGGCTGCGCTGATTAATCTAAGTTGCAGCACGAGGGATCTTTAATTGTGGCATGTAGGATCTGGTTCCCTGACCATGGATCGGACCCGGGCCCCCCTGTGTTGGGAGGGTGGAGTCTTAGCCGCTGAACCACCAGGGAAGTCCCTCCAGGTGGGTTTTAAGCGTGCGCAGCATGATCTGGCCTGCGGTTTGAAAAACCCTCTTTGCCTGCTGCCTGAGAACATCAGGGATGGCCTGGGAGACAGGGGTGCGGGGATGTGACTGTGACCTTGGGGACTTAGTCTAAGGCTGTTGGGACTGAGCAGAGAGAAGGGGTGCATTTGTGTATGTTGAAGTCAGGATTCGATGAGAGATGGGCTCTAGGGAGTGGGAAAGAGAGCACCTGGGGAAGGGTGGGAAGGGCTCCCTGTTCTGTGTGACACTGTGCTCCTGCTCTGCCTTGGCCGATGTGATGTGACCCCGCATCATGCTGGAAGATGAGGGAGCATACTCATCCCGAGGCCAGTCGTCTACCCTCTTGCTCTTTTAATTTTGTCGTTAAATAATTTTATTAATTTATTTGGCTATGCTGGGTCTCCGTCGCTGCACGGGCTTTTCTCTAGTTGTGGTCGGTGGGGGGTTACTTTCTAGTTGTGGCGTGCAGGCTTCTCATTGCGATGAGAAGCTTCTCATGGCTTCTGCTGTTGCAGAGCACAGGCTCTAGGGCTCAGTAGTTGTGGCACATGGGCTTAGTTGCTCTGCAGCATGTGGGATCTTCTCGGACCAGGGATCAAACCCGTGGCCCCTGCATTGGGAGGCGGATTCTCCACTGCTGAGCCACCTTCTTGCTTGAAGGAGGCCTGCAAGGAGAATGGTTCTGGAATGCCGGGAGTGGCGTGGGGCGCTGCCCTGCCTTCCTTTCCATGTATTTACCAACACCCTGCCCCTGGGGTCAGTTGGGCCCCTCTGGGTGGTAGACCTCTGCAGAGCTAGAAATCCCACGTGGCTGACCCCGCCCAGGGGCTGCAGTTTCGCAGGAGCACCCAGTACCTCCGTGCACCTGCGCTGTCTCCTCCCACCCTCACCACATCCCGTCTTACAGATGACACAAGGCCTGGGAAGTGAGTGACCTTGCTGGCAGGGTCATACAGGTCAGGCCCCCCTGCTGCAGTGTAGAGGCGCCAGGAGGTGGAGTTGAGAGCTCGGTTTTCCAGTTACCCGTGGTTTCCTCATCACCCTTAAAAATGTGGCTTGGCTGACCAGTGGCTTTGGAGCCTCACTACAACTGAAAAGTTACAAATTAGAATTCTCTGGCCATCCAGCGGTCAGGACTTGGCGCGTTTACTGCTGTGGCCCAGGTTCAGTGCACGGTTGGGGAACTAAGATTCCGCAAGCCTCATGGTGTGGCCAAAAAAACACTTACAAATTCGTATTTGCTTCTTATAATGTTGTTGTTTGTTGTTCAGTCATTAAGTTGTGTCCCACTTTTTGCAACCCCATGGACTGCAGCACGCCAGGCTCCCCTGTCATTCACCATCTCCTGGAGATGCCATCTAACCGTTTCATCTTCTGTTGCCCCCTTCTCCTCCCGCCTTCAATATTTCCCAGGATCAGGATCTTTTCCAGTGAGTCGGCTCTTCACATTAGATGGCCGAAGTATTGGAGCTTCAGCATCAGTCCTTCCAATGAATATTCAGGACTGATTTCCCTTAGGATTGACTGGTTGGATCTCTTTGCAGTTTAAGGACTCTCAGGAGTCTTCTCCAGCACTGCTGCTGCTGTTGCTAAGTCACTTTGGCCGTGTCCGACTCTGTGCGACCCCATAGACGGCAGCCCACCAGGCTCCCCCGTCCCTGAGATTCTCCAGGCAAGAACACTGGAGTGGGTTGCCATTTCCTTCTCCACTGCATGAAAGTGAAAAGTGAAAGTGAAGTCGCTCAGTTATGTCCAACTCTTAGCGACCCCATGGGCTGCAGCCTACCAGGCTCCTCCATCCATGGATTTTCCAAGAGTACTGGAGTGGGGTGCCATTGATTCAAAAAATTATAAAATGGAGTTTCCTGGTGATTCAGTGGTTAAGACTCCATGCTCCCAATGCAGGTGGCACGGGTTCAGTCCTTGGTTGGGGAACTAAGATCCTGTGTGCCTCATGGCACAGCCAAAAAGAAAAAGTTATAAAACACCAAAATCCAAATGGCATCGGAGGTTATAAAATAGATGGTTTTCCGTCCTCACTCTATCGGCGACCTCCATTAAGACCTCAGGGTGTCACCTTCATGCTTACTGTCCGTCCACAGGCAGAAGGAAAAAATTGGAGCACACAAACTGTTCTGCCTGTCGCACTTTGCTTTTAGTGATGTGGCCTGGATTGCTGCCTGGGACAGTTCCAAGCCTGATTTAGCCAATTCCCTGCTGATGGACCTCTAGGTGGTTGATGGGCTTCACTCCAGAAAGCACTGCCCCAGGGAGTAGCCGTTCTTGCAAACCCGCTCAGGGAAACCTGAGGGCCGGGACAGGGGCTGTCAGAAGAGGACAGTCAGGGCTCTCAGGGAGGTGACATCTGAGTTGAGTCCTGAGTGACCAGAGGAAGCCAGGATTGTGGACAAACTGAGGAGGGGGAGTTGGAAGTCATTCCAGGTGGAGAATGAGCATGTGCAAAGGTCCTGAGGCAGGAGTTGCTTTGGCCTGCTTGCTCTACTTTATCACCAGTGTGGCCAGAAGGAATGAGTGAGCTGAAGGTAGGGGTGAGGGCAGAGAAGGATGGGATGATTGCTCAGGGCTTGGAGGCTACTGCGGGGCGGGTGGGGGTGGGTGTGCTTTGAGCAAAGGTGGGATGTGATCTGACTCATACTGTGTTGAGTTTTTCCTTTTTGTTTTTGCTGTTCAGTAGCTAAGTTGTGTCCGACTCTTGAGACCCTGTGGATTGCAGCACGCCAGGCTTCCCTGTCCTTCCCTATCTCCCAGAGTTTGCTCAAACTCATGTCCATTGAGTTGGTGATGCCATCCAACCATCTTGTCTTCTATCGCCCCCCTTCTCCTCCTGCCTTCAGTCTTTCCCAGCATCAGGGTCTTTTCCAGTGAGTCAGCTCTTCGAATCAGGTGGCCAAAGTATTGGATCTTCAACTTCAGCATCAGTCCTTCCAAGGAATATTCAGGATTGATTTCCTAGTAAGAACTCTTGCAGACCTTTCAGTCTACTTTACCTCACTTGGCAGATGAAGAAACTGAGGCACACAGGTATGACCTGACCTGCACAGGTTGTCTGGAGTGGAAGTGGCCCCATCTGGATGCTAACCGGGGGCTGAGAGGCCCAGCGCCAGGGCCGCTTCCTGCCTTTGCCCCTGGCCTGGCCATCTGGGCACAGAGCAGGTGACCTGATGGCTGAGTGCCAGGGGTGGGGCGGCCCTGGAACCTGCAGGATTCCTGAGCAGGGAGGAGCCTGCTGGGAATATTGTGAAGGGTGGCACCTGGGAGTGGGATTGTGAAAGCCAGTGAGGGTGTCCACGACCTGTCCCATTGTCCCATTGCCATCCGGACTCAGCCTCCTTGCCTGTACGATGGCAGGTTTGGCCTTTCATGCTGTAAACATCGGACCCCTGCCTCATGCTGGGCTCTGTGCCTGGGAGCTGGGGAGAGACTAGGGAATGTGCTAGATGGAGGACCTTTGCCCCACAAAGCTGCCACTCTCCTGAAGGGCAGTGGGTGGGAAGGGACAGACCACAACCATGTGAGCAAATCAACAAGCTGGAAGGAGGCAGTTACGAGTAGAAATAAGAATTGAGCAGGATGGTGGGTGATGGAGGGGGAGCTGCTTCATATCGGTGGTGGAGCAGGGAGGAGAGAGGCCAGGAGTTGCCAGCTGACTGTGTGAAGGCTGCAGGGAGAGGATTCCAGGTCCATGGAGCGGCCAGTGCAAAGGCCCTGAGGTACACTGTGCCTGATGGGCTTGGTGAACGTGGAGGAGGCCAGTGTGGCAGGAACCAAGTGAGCGAGGGCATGATGGGAGGAGGTGAGGGCAGCAAGGTGGCTGGGAAGATGATGCCAGGAAAGTCACATGGGCTGTAAGAAGGACTTGGACTCTTTTTCCCCCTTGGCTGTGGCCTGTGGCATGCGGCGTCTTCAGTCCCCAACCAGGGATCAAACCCATGCTCCTTGCAGTGGAAGCAGGAGTCTTAACCACTGGACCATTAGGGAAGTCCCCAGGACCTGGACTTTTAACCTGCGTGAGGTAGGAGTCCTGGGAGGGCTCTGAACAGAGGGGAGTCATGCCTAACTTGGTGTCCACAGGTGGCCTGTGGCTGCTCTGGGAACAGTGTAGGGGTGAGGGGCAGCCACTGGTGGGCCAGGCAGGAGGCCTCGGGTATGGGGGGAGGGGGCCCATTCAGGCTCCATTCGGAGGTGGAGCTGACAGGACTTGCCTCTGGGCGGGGTGGGAGACAAGAGGCAGGAGGGGTCCTGTGGTCTGAGTCGGGTGTAACCACACTGCCTGCCCCTGGGGTTGACCAGAACACACAGTGGCACCTGCCATGGGACAAGGAGGGCAGGCGGGTGACCGATGGTTACTGTTGGCTGGTGTCGAGAGGGGACATGGGCGAGTCAGGGAGCAGGGCTGGGACCAGTGGGGTGTGCAAACTGGATGCTATAGCCTTGGAGACTGAGTCGTGATGACCTCTGTTTCTGTTCTAGTAATACCACAAAGAGGCCTCCTGGGTGGGTGAAGGGGGGCGACTAGGGGCTCTGCTTCATTGGTGTCCCACCCAGGTTCCCCTCCTGATTCTGCTGCTTCCTTTCTGAGTGACCTGGGCAGGTCCTGAAACAGAGCCTTAGTCGACCTACCTGTGAAATGGGAGTTTCGGCCCTGACAGCATTCCTTTGGCATTGCTAGAGGGTTTGTTGTTGAGTCCCTCAGTTGTGTCTGACTCTTTGCACCCTATGGACTGTAGCCCTCCAGGCTCTTCTGTCCATGGGATTTCCCAGGCAAGAATACGGGAGTGGGTTTCCATTTCCTCCTCCAGGGAATCGTCCCTACCCAGGGATCAAACCCACGTCTCCTGCATTGCAGGCAGATTCTTTTCTGTCTGAGCCACCAGGGAAGCCCAGAGGGTTTACTGAGATGTTACTCAGAATGGATTAGAGCTGGGCTGGGTGGGCAGCCCAGGGTTCCCTGTATGATAGCCTGAGAGAGGGGGTTGGTATTACTCTGGCACGTGGGGCTCCTAGCCAGGAGTTCTTCCTGTGTCTGGCTTTGGGCTGATGTCTCTAAGCCACACTGAGGCTTAGGGTGACCCCATGAGGATTTTTTTTTGGCTGTACCTTGCAGCATGCAGAACTTCTCAGACTAGGGATCAGACCCGTGTCCCCTGCAGTGGAAGCGTGGAGTCTTAACACCTGGACCAGCAGGGAAATCCAGCCTGGTGAGGATTTGATTATGAGGGAGGGATGGATCTCAGTTTGAGCCCTTGCCTGGGCCCTCACAGGCTCTGGATTCGGGCTGGTTCATCCGCTGCTAGCTTCTCTGTTTACCCTCTCTGGGGGTCTTCTTGGTTTCTATTGTCCTGTGTCTCCACCCTTCTGAGGGTGGGGAGAGGGTGGAAATCAAAGGGCTGCAGGAGAGGCCTTGTGCTCCCTTCAGAACTGAACACACAGCCGGGCTTCTGAGTGGCCCACAGCTCCTCCTGCTGCTGTGTCTTTCCCTCTCAGCCCCCACTGCTTTTGCAAGAGCCCACGGCACCTTCTAGGGAGAGGCGGCCCGTCTTAGGGCCTGGAGACCGAGGCTCCGAGGGTATCGTGACTCGCCCCAGGTCATGCATCCTGATGATGGATGGTGTCCTTCCATCCCATAGACGGCAGGACCAGTGCCCAGAGAGGACAGAGTCTTGCCCAGGGTGGAGCAAATCTGGGCGTTGAACCCAGGTTGTCTGGCTCCAGAGTCCACTCAGCATTGCATGAGCACCTGCTTTATGACAGGGCTTCCCAAGTGGCTCCGTGGTGAAGAATCCACCTGTCAAACAGGAGATGCTGGTTTGATTGCTGCATGGGGAAGATCCCCTGGAGAAGGAAATGGCAACCCATTCCAGTGTTCTTGCCTGGAGAATCCCATGGACCGAGGAGCCTGGTGGAGCTACAGTCCATGGGGTCAGGAAGAGTCGGACACCACTTGAGTGACCAAACGACAGCAGCTGTGTGACAGGCACTGTTCTAGGTGCTGTGGGTCCAGTGGTGACCAGTCTAGGTGACGTCTTGTCCCAACACAGTCCTGGCCCTTCGCTAGAGGCCCTGTTGGTGGGAGTGGGAAGCGGAGGGTGTGCACCTGGGAGGGAGAGGTGCAGTCCGCTGCACCTGCAGAGTCTGAGTGGAAGGGTTTCCTGACAGAGGGAACAGCCTTTGCAAAGGCTTGGAGGCCAGAAGCACAGGGCAGAATCCAACGGCTGAGGGGAGAGGCGCTCAGCTGAAAGGGGGCGGTCCTGGGGGGATGGGCAGGTGAGGGACCCTGTCAAACCTGGAATCAGTCATGTGACCTCTACAGGAGGAAGGCTTGGAGGCCCAGGCCTTTGTTTTAGGAGGATAACCACCTATTACCTGGGAGGAGTAGGGGTCAGACGCCTGGGGCCAGGGCTGGGCCCAGTGGATTAGAGGACAGGGATGGTGCTGAAACTATCCAATAACATTTATTGGAGGGCTTCCCTGGTGGCTCAGTGGTAAAGAATCCACCTGCAATGTAGGAGATGCAGGTTTGATCCCTAAAGCCAGAAGATTCCCCTGGAGAAGGAAATAGCAACCCACTCCAGTATTCTAACCTGGAGGATCCCATGGACAGAGGAACCTGGTGGGCTACTGTCCATGGGGTCGCCAAAGAGTAGGACATGGCTGAGCAACTAAACAACATTTATTGAGCACCTTCTGTGTACCAGAATAAACTCCAGATCCTGTTCTGGGGAGCTGACATGGGGAGGCAGACAGGAAACAGATAAGTGGCATGCAGAGTGTTTGTGCTTTGGAAGAAGGTTGGGGGGTTGAAGGGGCTTGGACCTGTGAACAAGAATGGGAGAAATCTCCCCAGGGAGGTATCATTTGAGCCAGAGCTGCAGGGAGCGAGTCATGGGCAGAGGAGGAGCCTGTTTGTCTGGTACCCTGCCGCTCTCTGAGATAAGTGGAATTTTCCCATTGTGCATGCATGCCCAGCCACCGAGTCGTGTCCAACTCTTTTGTGACCCCATGGACTGTAGCCCACGAGTTTCCTCTGTCCATGGGATTTTCCAGGGAAGAGTACTTGAGCAGGTTGTCATTTCCTTCTCTAGGGAATCTTCTTGACCCAGGGAAGGAACCTGCATCTCTTATGTCTCCTGGATTGGCAGGAGGTTCTTTCCCCATTACTAACTAGGAAACCCAAATCAGAGAGGCTGGGAAGCCCGCCCAAGGTCACACAGTACGAAGGGCAGCCTGGGGCACAGTGGCCCTTGCAGCAACAGGGAAGAGAGAGGAGGGACATGAACTCATACTTTGAATCAGAGGGAGGGACTTGGTGTGACCAGTGGAATGTGGGTGGGGTCTGGGACGAGGAAGCCAAAGACTGAGACTTGAAAGTCGCCTCTTGAGAAGTGGACAGTCAGTGTTGCGGCAGAGGGGCCTGAGCGGGTAGGGGTGTGTGTGGCTTCCTTCCACTACCCTGACCAGGAGGGCCCCTAGAATGCCGCTGCTGCTGGCTGCCAGGAAACCCTGTGGGTGGGCCTTAGGGCACAGCTGGACCTTAGGCCTCTCACTGAGCCCCTCGGAGATTTCGGGGGCGTGGGGGCGGGAGGGTGCTTTTTTCTTTTTTGGCTGTGCCAGATCGTAGGTGCAGCACTTCAGTTGCGTGGCATGTGGGATCTAGTTCCCTGACAAGGCATCAGACCCAAAGCCCCCTGCAATGTAAGCGCAGAGTCTTAGCCATTGGACCATGGGGAAGTCCCTTTTTTGAAGTTTTTATTTTGAATTGGGGTCTAGCTGACTAATGAACATGTTGTGATAGTTTTCAAGTGAACAGCGAGGGGACTCAGCCATACATATACATGTATCCATTCTCTCTGCGGACTGCTTTTCAGGAACTGTTGAGACCGAGGGTGCGTGGTGCAGTGTGAGGCTTCTAGATACACGGTCAGATGGAACCCAGGGCTCCTGGAACTCCCAGCCTGGTGTGCGAGGCCCCCGTGCCCACCCAGCCTCGTCCCTCAGCCTTCTCCCCCTCAGGCTCTGCCTCCTCTGGCCTCTACTAGTCAATCCCACTTGCCACCAAGTCCCAGCCCCAGAAAGCCGCCTTTCCCTGACGAGGGCCCGGAGCACCCATCACACTGGCCCTCATGTTCCTCTGAGGCTCTCATTGTCCATAGTCTGTGGTGTCATCATTGTGCTCACGGTGCCTGGGCCCCCGGACGCACCCAGAGCGGTCACAGGACATCATGTGCCAACCCCAGAATCGAAAGCCTAGTCATGGCCAGGGAGATGCCTGCAGCTTCCACAGCAGACATGCAGGCCCAGAGGCTGGGGGCCCGGTGGTCTGAGGCTCACAACCCACGGGCTTCAGTCCACACTCCTGGGTGCCGAGTGACCTCAGTGCCCAGCCTCTGGGCCTAGGGACTTCCATAAAATGAGCTCACAGACCCACCTCATCGGGTATTGTCACGGTTAAATAGCCCGAAAAGCCCTCAGCTTCTTGCCTGGCATACAGGGAGCCCTCGACAAGTATGAGCTACTCTTAAAATATTTTTTGGAGTCAGTAGTCCATGTGGATGATGTGGAATTCAAAGATGTTTCAGAACCTGCCATGACTCTCCCTCCCAACAGGCCCTTGGCCAACCTGGGCTCTGGTTTGAGGCTTTCTATTTACTTAGAAAACACAGACTCGCTTCCGCACCTTTTGTTTTCCTTACTTGATACACCCAGAAGGAAGTTCCATGTCAGGAGACAAAAAGCTCTTTTTTGTTGTTATTCTTGGAGTATGTATGTGTGGATGTGTATGTGACTGCAAAGTGACATGAATGGGTCATCATTTATTTAATTAGCCTCCTCCATGGGCTTTAAAGTTCTTTCTGGCTATTGTTTATTCACTAAGTTGAGTTCGACTATGAGGCCCCATGGACCATTGCCTGCCAGGCTCCTCTGTCCATGGGATTTCCCAGGCAAGAATACTGGAGTGGGTTGCCATTTCCTCCTCCAGGGAATCTTCCCAACTCAGGGACTGAACCCATGTGTCCTGCATTGGAGGCGGATTCTTTACCCCTGAGCCACCAGGAAAGCCCTTTAAAATTCTTTAGATCTGAGCTATTCCCCTCTGGGAAACTAAAAAGATGATAATGTGTCCGTGGGCAGATTTTAATGGCGTGTTTTCTCTGTGCTTGAGTGTCTCAATCTTCGTGAGCACATCGCCCTAGATCTCCTTGTACCATGACCTTCCGGGACTGAACTCAGATGTGGCACATTGTCGAATTGTAGATGTACACCTTCATCATTTTCATTTTTGAAATAAATGCATGCATTGGTCAGATCAAGATAGAGGGCGTTGTCATCTCCAAAAGTCTCCTCCTGCCCCTTCTAGTCAGTTCCCCACCCCACCCCCCCTACCAGGGGAGAGGGGGAACCAACTGCTCTGATTTGTATCAGCGGAGACTCGTTTTGCCTGTTCAAGGTCATGGCTGCCCTGTGACTCAGCAAGAGAAATAAGGCATTCATCAACAAAAGGCAGAGGTGAGAACATTCAAAGTGGCTTTACTTTGTAATGGCCCCAAGCTGGAAGAAGACCCCCAAAGCCACATCAGCTAGTGAGTGGATGATCAGACTGTGGTCCGCTCCTGCAGGGGCTTCCCGGGTGGCTCAGTGGTAAAGAATCCGCCTGCCAAGCAGGAGACATGAGTCCGATCCCTGGATGGGGAAGGTCCCCTGGAGAAGGAAATGGCATTCCAGTCCAGTATTCTTATATGGAGAATCGCATGGACAGAGGAGCCTGACAGGCTACAGTCCATGGGGTCGCAAAGAGTTGGACACAACTGAGTGACTATAACAACGACAACAAATCTGCATCAGTCAGTTAGTGGATGAACAGACCGGTCCATCCATGCAGCGGCATACCAGTCAGCAAGGAACAGGAGCCGGCTCCAGTCAAACACAACGGCGTGGGGGAGCCCGCCCACGAGACCCTGGGGACTCCGTTCACACGCTGCTGCTGTCTCGTTTGCTCCCTGCCCTGTTACCCCCGTGGTGTGTCTTCTTTGTCCCCAGCATCTCCACTGCTCGGTTGGTGTGAGTAATACTTGAGTGAACAAGCTGGTGACCTTGGCCAGGTTGCAAATCCTCACTGATCCTCACTCTCCTTATCTGCCAAACGGGAGGATGGGAGTCACATTCAGACGGTTACACTGCATGAAGCGGGCGTGACGTGCTCAGAGCAGGGCCGGGGTGGCCCACACATTCTTTGTCCTCTGGAGTGCGGCTCCATGGGTAGCGTGCAAGGTGTGGAGGATTTTGAATGTGCTCCCAGGGGCTGCGGGCTTCATCCTCCAGTGACTCGTTTATGTCCTTGGGATGTTCTCCTCTTCCTCCACGATTCTTCTCCATCCAGCCTGTCCCCCTGGTCATGGCTGGCTGGCTCCTCAGCTCCTCTGGATTCTGTCCAGTGTCTGTTGAATGCCTTCTGGGTCCCCTGTCTCCTAAACCAGTCCTTATCATCACTCACCTTGACCAATGCAGTCACCTCCCACCTGCCTCTCCACTCCCACCCTCCCTCTTGAAGCTGTCAGTTGTTCGGTCACCAAGTCACATCTGACTCTTTGTGACCTCATGGACTGCAGCACACCAGGCTCCTCTGTCCTCCACTATCTCCTGGGGTTTGCTCACGTCTGTTGAGTCGGTGATGCCACCCAACCATCTCACCTTCTGCTGCCCCCTTCTACTTTTGCCTTTAATCTTTCCCAGCATCAGGAGAAGACAATGGCAACCCACTCCAGTACTCTTGCCTGGAGAATCCCAGGGACAGGGGAGCCTGGTAGGCTGCCATCTGTGGAGTCGCACTGAGTCGAACATGACTGAAGCGACTTAGCAGCAGCAGCAGCATCAGGGTCTTTTCCAGTGAGTCAGCTTTTTGCATCAGGTGGCCAAAGTACTGGAGCTTCAGTTTCAGCGTCAGTGCTTCTAATGAATATTCAGGATGGACTGGTTTGCCCTCCTTGCAGTCCAAGGGACCCTCAAGAGTCTTCTCCAGCACCACAGTTCAAAAGCATCAATTCTTTATAGAAGTGGCCAGAGGGGCACATACCTTTAAAAGCAAATGAGGTAGGGAATTCCCTGGCAGTCCAGTGGTTAAGACTCTGAGCTCCCACTGCAGGGGTTGCAGGGTTCAATTCCTAGTTGGGGAAGTAAGATCCTGCATGCTGTGTGCTGTGGCCAAAAGAAAAGAAACAAAACCTTGACTGTCTCTAAACCCCATCAGGTAGCTTTGCTCTAAGAATGATGACCTCTCATTGTGACCTCCAGCATCACCTCACGCACCCCTCTCTGGGCCTGTCTATTCATCCTATTCCAGCCCTGCTCTGCTGCTTGCCAGTAGTACTAGTACCCCCATAGGGCCTCCAGAGCCAACCTGCCTGTGCAGGGTCCCTCATCTCCAAGGCCTCCCTGCCATGTGGTCACTGCCAGATCCCTGTGTCCAGCCAGAGGAGGCCCTGCCTGAGTGTGGTGACCCCACCCACAGTCCGATGGGGCTCAAACCTCACAGTGCATGGCGTGTGGCAGGGTATGCTTCCTGCCTTCCTCCGCCCGCTGAGTGAACAGGTTCTGAGCCTGTGCTGAGAACTAATGCCCTCCTCTGGGGCTCTGTCCGGACAGAGGTGCTGGGGTGCTTCTGAGACGTCGTCTGTCACAGTACTGGGGAGCTGGATGGCACCAAGGATGTTTGCCTAGAGTTCTGCACAAATTTTAGGTAATCCAAATGTTTCAGTTCAGTTCAGTCGCTCAGTTGTGTCCGACTCTTTGCAGCCCCATGAATCACAGCACACCAGGCCTCCTTGTCCATCACTAACTCCTGGAGTTTACAACTCATGTGCATCAAGTCGGTGATGCCATCCAGCCAATCTCATCCTTTGTCGTCCCCTTCTCCCCCTGCCCCCAATTCCTCCCAGCATCAGGGCCTTTTCCAATGAGTCAAGTCTTTGCATGAGGTGGCCAAAGTATTAGAGTTTCAGCTTTAGCATCATTCCTTCCAGTGAACACCCAGGGCTGATCTCCTTTAGAATCCAAATGTTTACCTGGGTGCAAACTTGTTTAGAATTCCCTGAGCCTAGAGCCTTTCTCCATTTTACACGAAACAATCCTTTGCATGCCCTTAGTGACCTCTGAAAATGTTGCTTCTGCTCCTTTGCCCACCTGGATCTCTTGCTCTTTCCATTGCCTTTATTTAAAAAATACATATATATATTTATTTGGCCGTGCCGGGTTGTAACACGGGTAGTTGTAACACGCAGGCTCTTTAGTTTTGGTATGTACTCTCTCGCTTGCAACATGTGGGATCTAGTTCCCTGAGCAGGGATCAAACCAGGCCCCTTGCACTGGGAGCACGGAGTCTTAGCCACTGGGCCACCAGGGAGGTCTCAGTTGCCTTTCTCAAAGGTTCAGGGTGGTTTCCAGTATTCCCACCCTACGTGAAACCAGGTGTAAGTGCAGGTAATGCCTGAATTTTTCCATAGTAAAATCCATAGCATATTTTTAAAAAACAAATTACTTTATTGAGGGATCATTTACATGATAGGATTCACCCATTTTAAATGCAGTGATTTTTTTAAGAAACTTACAGTAAGTATTAGTAAACAGTACCACAGCCCAGTTTTAGAACATTTCCGTCCCCCAGAAAGCTCACCACTGTTTCTCATCCCCGAGACAACCAGTGATCCACTTCCCACCTCTTTCAATTTGTCTTTCGGGGACATGAAACGCATTGTAATTTTTTTTTAAGTCTTTTTTTTTTTTTTTTAATTTGTTAAAACATTCTGGTGTTTTAAAAATTTTTTTGTTGGAGTATAGTTGATTTACAATGTTGTGTTAGTTTCAGGTGTACAGCAAAGACAATATTCTGTTTTATGTTTTGGTTTTTTGGCTGTGAGGCAGGTGGGGATCTTAGCTGGCTGAACAGGGATCACACTTGCACCTCCTGTGTTGGAAGGCAAGGTCTTAACCCCTGGATCACCAGGGAAGTCCCGAAACACGTTGTATTTTGTCATTAAATAACTTTCCTTTTATTTTAGTCTTTATATCATATGTATGGCATTATATTACGTTAAAACATGTAGGTCAGAATTGTTGATATATGGCAGAAACCAACACAATATTGTAATTATCCTTCAATTATAAATAAATAAAGGAAAAAAACTGCAAAAAAAAAAATGTACTGATCTCTTTTGAGTCTGGGGGAGATGGTCCAAACATTTGTCAGGAAAGGGGGCTTCTGAGTGTGCTGGGGCTGGCACATAGCCAGCCGAAGGGAAAGAGTTCCCTTTGTCACCAGCCTTCAATCCAGTCCCTCCCCTATCTCTCCATGGCCTTAGGACCCTCCAAGGCCAGAGCATTCCCTGGTGCCCTGCTAGGGTTGATGTCTTTGCTGAAGTCACGCCGATTGCAAGAGGGGATTGCTCCACCATGTGTGGTCATACTTCCTGCCCCCTGCTAGCCGGCGTCGTGAGTAATTTCTGTCCATTTCCCCTCCCACAGGGACTTCCTTCCCCGAGGTTCAGGAATCGTCACTCGGCGGCCTCTCATCCTGCAGCTCATCTTCTCAAAAACAGGTATGGTGGGGCGGCTGGCAGCCCAGACAGGAAATGAGCGTGGTGGCTGTGCCTCGTGGGAGCCAGGGGCTTCCGAGGTGTCCTAGGAGGCCGTTTGGGTCTGCATTCCCCTTTTCCCAGTGGGCAGGGAAGTTGAAGCACGGTTCATGGAACACCTCCACCCACCCCGAGCATCAGCTGTGACTAGGCTGCCAGGTGCCACATTTTTTGCTCTATCGTAGATGACATGTTCTTGCTGGACACTTTCAAAATCAATAGCAGACACTGTGACACGTCAGCCTGAAAGGCTTTGGTGTACTCCCTTTGCAATAAGGACATCCTCTTGCACTCACAGAACCACACCCAAGAGAAGTCATCATTTCTGCATGTTCCCTTACCCCAGTCCATACCCATGTTGTCAGTTGTACTCCAGATATCTTCCCTGGCTGGTTCTACAACTGCTGGGATCAATGCCATGCTGCCTTTCATTGTCCTGTCTACTCTTTTCATGCGAGCAGCATTCTCGCCACTTCTTAATCTTGTTTTCCCACTATTTCTTTTTGAATTACAGCACTGACTTTAGGGAGAGACCTGGCCTGTTGCATATAGAATGGCCCACATGTAGACTTTTTTTCTGTCCCCCACCTCTGTTCTTCCTACACAAGTCTGATATGACATGGGCATGTCTCCCAGCATGAAACCCACCTAGCTTCCTTGTAAAAGCATCTCAGGTCAGAGGCTGGAAGGGGTGAAAAGGGCCATTGGAGGTGGGACCTCTCTTCTTTCCAGAGCCCCCCAGAGTCTTCCCTACTGACCTGGAATGTCAGCCACAGCTGGTTCAGCACTTGGGGTGCCAGCGTCACCACAGGCTGTGTTAAACACCCCCACTCTGGGGAGGCAGCTGATATATCCCCATTTTACAGATGGGGAAACTGAGGTTTAACCACCTGCCTTTCTGGTGGGCGCCAGAGCTGGGATGGGCATCCAGGCAGGTTCAGACCTCAGGCTCCACAGCTCAGCTGACCCTAGTCCCGCCCTCTCATTTTCATTCACCCAATCCATCTGCAGGAGGGTGTGACACTAGTGAGAGACGGCAACAGATTGGTCCAGTGGCAAGCCAATTGGTTGCCTCCTCTGGGTTCAAGTGTCCAGTCAGCTGTGCCAGGAAGGCCAGTGACAGAGCCTGGATTGTGAGATGTCAGTGGGATCCGAGTCACATAGGGCTTGGCGCATTGGGTTTCTGTTGCACATTCACTGGGTTGGTGGACGAGGGTGGTGAGAATCTGCGTTTTCAATGAGTTTCCAGGTCATGCTGATGCTTTTGGCCTCTGCCTACTCTGGGAAAACCTCTGCCCTGGTTTGTGAGGGCTGAGAGCTAATACTGCCCAGGTTCAAACCCTGGCGCTATAGCTTACTGGCTGGCTGGCCCCTGGGGAGGGAGTGCCACTCACAGCTGTGCTTCCTGTCTGGACAGTGAAAATAATAGTACTGCCTTTGTCAGTTGCTGTGAAGACCGTGCTATTCAATACACGTATAGCCTGTAGAACAGTGCCAGGCACACTGCAGGCCCTTGCCATGTGGTGCCATCCCAGTGGCTTTGGCATAGCTTGCTGGGAGAACAGGTTGGCTGGCTTCCTGCACTGGAAGGTCACAGGCTTTGTCGTGGCAGGAGGGCTCTCCCATCACCTCCCCAGTGACTGTCACCCAACAGTGGTCCAGGGAGCACTGGGCTGCCTGCCACAAGCTGGTCCCAGGCTGGGGCACAGCGGTGAGTAGGACCAGGGCTGCTGCCACCACCTGTCGCCTTTCCTCTGTTTTTTAATGTAATTAAATGATTTATTTCTTCTTGGCTGTGCTGAGTCTTCATTGCTGCGAGGGCTTTTCTCTAGTTGCAGCAGGCAGGGCTGCTCTCTAGTTGTGGTGCCCCGGCTTCTCATCATGGCCTCTCTTGTGTAGCACGAGCTGTAGGGTGTGTGGGCTTCAGTAGTTGCCTCACTCAGGCTTCAGTAGTTGTACTTGCAGTTTCTGGAGCACAGGCTCAATAGTTGTGGTACACGGGCTTAGCTGCCCCGCAGCATGTGAGATCTTCCTGGACCAGGGATCGAACCCGTGTCCCCTGCATTGGCAGGCGAGTTCTTCACCACTGCGCCACCAGGAAAGCCCTGTCACCTTCCCTCTTGATGCTCCTGTTAGTGCTGGCGGTCAGTGCGGGGGGACCCTTGGGTGGGGACCAAGGGGGAGACACAGAGGCATGGCCCTCCCCGGATGAAAGTGTGTGTGGTGGTGGTGAAGGGAGTCTCGCAGAACTTCTCTGACAGGAGGTGATGTGTGAGCTCAGACTGACAGGTGCTTGGGGGTGTGTTGGGGAATGGGAACTCTGCTTCACAGCAGAGAGGGGTTGCTTGTGCAGACCCTGAGGCAGCGATGCCCATTGTGGCCGGCTGGAGGAACTGAAGATTCCTTCTAGTGGCGGGGAGGAAAGAGAAGCATGTGACAAATGACAGTCTTGGGAGAGCACACATGTGCCCGCAGCCTGATCCGGGGTGATGCTGAAATCGCCATTCCCGTCGTCCGGCTTCACAGAGAAGGGCCTGAGGCCCCTTGCCTGAGGACACACAGGGAAGCTGTCTTGAAAGCCCAGTCGCGAGCTCATTCTTAGGGAGGGTTTGACCAGATCCTGTGGCCACAGGTAGAGAAGAGACCACAGGGACCACCAGCTCTGGGGCAGGGGTCCCAGGAAGGGATGGGTGGGAGCCATGGAGATGAAGACACTGGCGGATCCTGTTGGGCTCAGGAAGAGAGATCCGGGGTGTCCCACCTGGGCATGCTCCTTTCTGTGTCCCAGCTTGCATACTCCACCCCCACCCCCATCTGACCATGGCATTCAAAGTCTCTTAATGCAGATGTGAGCTAGGCCTCAGCCAGATGCCAGGGAAGCAGTGTGAGCACTCTGAGGGGCCCGGCTGACCCTGAGCTCAGCCTTTTGGGTACGACAGACATGGGGTTGCTGTGGCCAGGCTGAGAGGGGAGAGCGCAGGGGATTGTGGGAGGGTGTATCAGGCATTGGGCTTCCTTGGTGGCTCAGTGGTGAAGAATCCATTTGTCAACGCAGGAGTCAACGAGTTCCATCCTTGGATTGGGAAGATCCTCTAGAGGAGGAGATGGCAACCCATTCCAGTATTCTTGCCTGAGAAATCCTGTGGACAGAGGAGCCTGGTGGGCTACAGTCCGTGGGCTCACAGAGAGTCGGACACAACTGAGTGACTAAACAACAACAACATCAGGCGCTGGATCTGCTTTGAGCCAGGGCTTGGGGAGAACGTTCCAGGCAGGGCAGCAGTTGTGTTGTGAAGCTGTGAGGGGCCAGGAGGCAGGTGTGGTGAGAAATCCGGACACTGGGAACCTGAGTGGCGTTCAGGGTGTGCAGAGACTGGCTCAGCCCACTGGCTGACTTGTGGAGGAGGGCCAGGCAGAGGCAGGAGGGCAGGTGGGGAGGCTGAGGGGGTGGCGAGCCTGCTGCCGGGGAGAGGTGTTGGGGCCCGGGCCAGGGTGTTGCTGTGGGGGCAAGGGCAGAGTCTAGAGTGACCTCGAGGTGGGGAGCCCAGGTCCCTGGACTGGGGAGACACCTTACCACTAGGGAGGAGGCTGAGTGCAGTGCGGGACGTGGTTGTGGCCTTTAGAGATTCCTGGGGGCCACACAGGGCTGCGTGGCTCCCCGAGATGAAAGTTTTGTTCAGCTGGTTCTCAGAGACAGGACTCCAGAGCCAGGCTGCCACCCCTTCTTGTCTGGGCCCTTCAGGCAAGTGGCTTCCCTCTCTGTGCCTCAGCCTTCTTATCTGTAGGGTGATAGTGGTGACTGCCTTGGGACCCTGACACCCCATGAGACTGGTGTGGCCATCGCCTCTTCTGGGGTCTGAAGTTCCCGGCACTATAAGGTTCTAATCCTCTTGACTCCTTGGACTCCCCTGGTGGTCCAGTGGTTAAGACTGCACGTTTCCATTGCTTCTGGGCCTTTTGGCTTAGATCAAGTGAAGACTCTTGCTTCCTTCCACTGCAGGGAGCACGGGTTTGGCCCCTAGTCCGGAAACTGAGATTCCGCATGCCACGCGGCCTGGCCAAGGATAAGAACGAAAAACTAATTCTCTGACTCTTGCAGCGCACAGATGCGCCCTACTTCTCCTGGTCCACACTGGTCTCAGTGAGCCATTATTTTAATGGGCTTAGTTTAAAAATTACCTCAGACCGCAGCCACCAGGAAGTTCAGTGGCTCGTGGGTGAACCCTGCTTCTCCTTGCGAACCGCCCCTGGACCTTGTAAACCCTGAGCGCTGGGGACTGTTCTTGTGTGGAATGTGCCCAATCAGGGCCTCCAGAACCTTCCGTCCCAGCTCTGACCTTGGCCGCTGCTCATCGGAGCCAGAGAGATGTCAGGGCTTGACTCTTGGCCTCCTTCTTGAGGCTTCTTGGCCCCCTTGGGACCACGCCGGCCTCTGAAACCTCACTTCCTCCTGGTGCCACAGTCTTGCTCCTCTTCCTCCAGACCAGCTCAGTTGTTTCCGCCTCTGGACCTTCCCCCTCACTGCAAGCCCTGCCTGGAACACCCTGCCTCCTCCCCCTCCTCGGCGGGGTGAGCCTCACCCCCAGGCCCCACCCCAGTCACTCTGCTGCCTTAGTTACTGTGCAGCATATGTTGTGAGGCAGCATCCTGTTTGCCCGGTTTCTTTTTTTGTTGTTGTTTTGAAAGGTTTGTTTATTTGTTTTATTTGTTATTTTTTGGCTGTGCTGTGTGCAGGCTTTCTCTTGTTGCTGAGCACAGGCTCTAGAGTGCGCAGGCTTCAATAGCTGCGGCTCTCAGCCCCTAGAGCACAGGCTCAGTAGCTTGGCTCTTGGGTTCTAGAGTGCGCAGGCTTCAGTAGCTCGGCTCTTGGGCCCTAGAGCACAGGCTCAGTAGCTGCGGCTCTTGGGCTCTGGAACACAGGCTCAGTAGCTGCGGCTCTCGGGTTCTAGAGCACAGGCTCAGTAGCTGCGGCTCTTGGGCCCTAAAGCACAGGCTCAGTAGCTGCAGCTCTCGGGCTCTGGAACACAGGCTCAGTAGCTGCGGCTCTCGGGCTCTAGAGCACAGGCTCAGTAGTTGCGGCACCTGGGCTTAGTTGTCCCATGGCATGTGAAATCTTCCTGGACCAAGGATCGAACCCGTGTTCCCCGCATTGGCAAGCAGATTCTTAACCCCTGGACCACCAGGGAAGTCCTCATATTCTCTTGACGGTCTGTCTCTCCACCTCAACATGAGCTCTGCCAGAGCAGGGATGCTGACCTGCTTTGTCCATCACTCTTCCCCCCGACCCCGCCTAGGGTCTGGCACCCAGGAGGTGCTCCATCAGCCCGGGACTGGTGCCTAACCGTGCCCTAAGGGCTGCTGCTGTGCTCTTTCTCCGGTGGGAGAGCATCCATAACCGTGTGTGCAGCACGTTTCCCCACCTACCCTGGCCGCAGCAGGGCTCTTTCTATAAAGCCTGTAGACCCTGCAGCAGTCAGGGCATGACCTTGTGTCTTCAGGTGGAAAACAAGCTGGGAGCTGATGAGGGTCAGGATGGTAGCCTGGGGCTGTCACCTTCTGCTGCTGCTAAGTTGCTTCAGTGTCCGACTCTTTGTGACCCCATGGACTGAAGCATGCCAGGCTCCTCTGTCCATGGAATTCTCCAGGTACAAATACTGGAGTGGGTTGCCATGTCCTTCTCCAGAGGATCTTCCCTACCCAGGGATCGAACTCGCGTCTCCTATGTCTCCTGCATTGGCAGGCAGGTTCTTTACCACTAGCTCCATCTAGGAAGCTCCAAGGGCTTCTCCAGGTGCATTTGTTTTTTTTTCTCCCACATCAACAAGCAGTTCTCCAGTTCTTTTTTTTTTTTTAGTTCTCCAGTTCTTAGTAGACTCTTATCAGGTGTCCTCCGGTTTAACTCAGTTCTTTTTTTCTTTTCTAAGTCTTTATTGAATTTGTTATAACATTGCTTCTGTTTTATGTTTTGTTTTTTTTGATGGGGAGGCATGTAGGATCTTGGCTCCCTGACTAGGGATTGAACCCCTCCCCCGGCATTGAAAGGTGAAATCTTATCCACTGGACCTTCATGGAAATCTGCAATTTAACTCAGTTATGACACTCCCTCCCTGGAAGTAGCATCACATCCCGCCGGTTAACGGCTCAGTCCCACCAGACTGTCCCCTCGTCCCCGCTTCCAGTGCCAACCCCAAGTCCATGCTGTCACCTGTGTTTCTGACCTACTGACTATAGATCAGAGGTTCCAGCGCCCCTCCTTGGGTTTGATCAGTTTCCTGTAGAACTCAAAACATTTTACTCCCAGAAGGGACAGAGGGAATTGCTGCATGAGGCAAGGTGTGGGGTAGGGGCAGAGATTCCTCACCCTGTCTGAGCTCATACTCTCTCTCCCTGCGCCTGCTCCCCAACCTGGAAGCTCTCTGAATGCCATCCTTTTGGGGTTTTATGGAAGACATCAGAATGGTTGATGAAATCGATCCCATTAGTGCTTCAACCTCCAGCCCCCATCCTCTTCCCAGAGGTCAAAGGATGGGACTAAAGATTCCAACCTTGTTTTTTTTTTTTTTTTTAATTTTTATTTATTGACTGTACCATGTGGCTTGTAGGATCTTAGTTCCCTGACCAGGGATTGAACCCTTGCCCCTTGCATTGGAAACTCAGATTCCTGACTCCTGGACCACCAGGGAAGTCCCTGTCCTGTGACACTGTGGGGACCCCAAGTGATGTGATGATGCCTGAGGGGCTTTGGCTGTTTTGCTTGTCTTTTTAATATTTTATGAAGTTTTAGCATACCATATTCTTTTTTTTTTTTTAGCATACTATATTCTTAAAGATATACAGTAAATTCTTTTTTCTTGTCATACATCTCTCCTAAATTTTTCTCCTTTCGTTTTTTTTCTATATCCTTGATCTTTTTTTTTTGGCCACAGCACTCGGCTTGTGAGATCTCAGTTCCCAGACCAGGGATCAAACCCACCTCCCCTGCAGGGGAAGCTCGGAGTCTTACCCACTGGACCACCAGGGAAGTCCCTGTCCTGTTTCACTGTGGGAAAATTGTGGTGTTAAATTTATTTTTGAAAGATTTTATCAAATTTTAGCATCCCATAGTCTTAAAGACATATACTAAATGCTTTTTTCTTTATCACACATCTCTCCTGTCTTTTTCATCTTCTCTCTATACCCTAGATCTTCCCATACCACTTGGCTTGTGGGATCTTAGTTCCCAGACTAGGGATCAAACCCAAGCCCCCTGCAGTGGAAGCTCAGAGTCTTAATTGCTGGGCCACCAGGGAAGTTCCCACTTCATGATTCTTAAGCAATGCCAATCCCTCGAGGGCATCATCTCAAGGGGTGTGCCTGGGGGATGCCCGAGGTGGGGGATTGGCTGCTGAACACAGTGGGGACCCACGTGGGAGTCACGGAGAAGGGAATGCTGTCTTAGGCTCTGGCACTTAATGCTTTGCAGCAGGCCGCTCAGGGATTAAGTTTTAAGCCGTAACTATGCACTGGGTGCCAGGGAGAGCAGAGACCGGAACCGAGTCACTCGCAGTCCCCTCTTGCAGCTCAAGCCCCTCCCGCAGCTCTGGCTTTAGGAGGGGACACAGAGCAGGTGGTGTGTCCCCATGAGGAGCACCTTGGAGGGCCAGGTGCTGGCGCTGCTAGAGCCCAGGTGGGCCTCCCCGAGCAGCTTGACCTGAAGGAAACAGTGAACAAGTCCTGGGCAGAGGGCTGGACCTGCTCCTTGGAGAAAAACTGCAAGTGCATTCACAGACCCCGCAGGACGCAGGAGGCTGGCCCCTCGTCGTCCAGCAGCTCGACGGCTGGACGAGGACTCTTCCTGCTGTATTCCAGGCCTGGCACCTGATCCCACATGCCTGGCCCTCCTGCCAGGGAAGCGCTGCAGGGCTGCGGTGGATGGGTGGCCGTTGGGGCTGTCAAAATGTTATGGCAGAGGCCAGGGACCCAAGGGACTGGCGGTCTTATCTGAGCATGAGGAAGGGACGGTTTGAAATGGCTGCAGCCGCTGTGGGGACAGAGGGACCACCTCTGTAGGAAGGACCGGGGATCAAGGCAGGCAGAGCCCTGGCGGTGGCCAGGGTGGCAAAAATTTTCTCCAGCATCCAAGCATTTACAGAGCTGTGGAGCCGCAGGCTGAGCACTCTGCCAGTTTGTTCTTTTTTTAAAAATTGTTTGGCCACATCACTCTGCATGTAGGACCTTAGTTCCCTGGACAGGGATTGAACCCATGTCCCCTGCATTGGAAGTGCGGTGTCTTAACTACTGGGCTGCCAGGGACATCCCTACCTGCATCATATCTTAACTATCCTCATGGGGAAACTGAGGCACAGAGGGGTAGCCTGGCCAGTGGGGACACCCCCATGCTTTCTCCCCCTTCCCCCTAGACCCCACTGGGTCCAGAGCCTCCTCAGGGCATGGGGGAAGGTCTTCATTTCAGAGAGATGAGGTGGATACCATCTCTTTCCACCCCCTCTAGGAGGCCCCTCGTGGTATGTTGGGACTCTTGGCTGAGCTCCCCAAGCACCTGCTGTGACTTGCTTGTGCCAAGCCTATCTCCCCCATCAGACCAGGCTCCTGGCTCTGGGTTGGGCCTGTGTTGATAAGAAGTGCACTGGGAAGACGGCAGGTGACCCCACCAGACCCTGTTCCTGTCCAGCCTCCTGGGTGTCCCACTTGGTGGCCGTGGGGGCACTGGGCCACCTCCCGGAAGCTGAGGCAGGGGCTGCGGTGCCCTCCAGCAGCCATTTTGGTTGTGCATGTAGTTGTAGAGCGCCTCCTGTGTGCTCAGAGCCCTGTGCCCGGGACGCAGAACAACACAGGTCCAGGTCCCTGCCCTGTAGGTTGACCTCCTCCTCAGGATCAGAGGAAATGCACAGGCTGACAAGGTCCACCATATTAGAAGGTGGTGGGTACTTGGAGGATCCTAAGGAAGGGAAAGGGGAAAGAAACTGAGGAGGTTTGTCATCTTACTTGGGAGTGGGAGAAGATGAACACTTGAGCAGAAACCTGAAGGAGGAGAGGAAGGGACCCGTACGCGTGTCTGCAGGCAGAGAGGAGCCAGTGCAAAGGCCCTGAGGCAGGGATTCAAGGGCTTGGAGTGAGAAACCACGCCCATGGGGCTGGAGGGGCGTGAGTTGAGATTAGAAGCTGGGGGAGGAACCTTAGTAGGGCTCTGTGGTGCTGGTGAAGACTGGGTCTTATTGGGGTGAGGTGGGAGCTGGGGAAGATTTCAAGGAGAGGTGGCCGGGGTCTGGCTTTAAGAGGGTCAGTGCTCGGGGTGGGTGGGGAAGCATGATTGTAGGAGCTTTCTTACCTTGGTCTGATGCCGGAGTCTGGCACATGGTCCTCAAGTGACGAGGAACCCAGGGAGAGGAGGCAGGTGGTGAGGGATGGGCCTGGCTGACTCCTGTACCTTCCACTTGGGCACAGAGGGTATGATTTCTGCTGTCCACTGACCTTGTGTGGAAGATGTCATGGCTTTTCAGTACATCTCCTGCTCATCTTTGACTCGCACAAGGGGCTGGCAGAAGGGAAGGCTGCCAGCACCTACTGGGTCCCCTAAACAGAACCCAGGATGACCTGGCTCTGACAGGAGAGAAGGTCCAAAATGCAGGATGGCGTGCCCGGTGGTGTGGAGTCAGGAAAGGCTCCCTGGAAGAGGCAGCAGGCAGGCAGGCCCTGGAGGAGGAGGAAGTGAGCTGCAGCAGGCCTGGCAGGGCAGAGGTTTTGCAAGGGACGGCGCCTGTGTCCTGGTCCCCAACCCTGTTCCATCCTGCACCCCCCTGCCCTCCTGGAAGGGAGGGGTGTGT
The DNA here is from genome assembly GCF_055505025.1 of Bos grunniens. Taxonomy (NCBI): domain Eukaryota; kingdom Metazoa; phylum Chordata; class Mammalia; order Artiodactyla; family Bovidae; genus Bos; species Bos grunniens. The sequence goes on from NC_141171.1 coordinate 15,356,438, forward strand.
CTTGCGAATGCTAAGCCCTCGGCCTTGAGCGGGAAGAGAACTGAGGTTTGCTCTGGGGGTTGGAGGACCGTTCCATTTTTGGAGGTGGCTGCAGGAAGAGCAGCCGAGAGTAGCTGAGTATTTCCTCCTGTTCCCGTGGAGGGCTGTCCTTGGGAACTGGGTCAGCTGATGGGGGTGGGGTGGTTGATGCCGCACCCTCCAACCAGTGTCCTCAGTGCCCTGCTCCCCGGTGACCAGTGTCCATATTGATCTGAGCCCACAGAGTCCCCCGACCCCTGCAACGGAGGTTAGAGAGGTGAAGAGTCTGCCTGTGGCCTCACGAAGCCCACGTGACTTGAGAGCCACTGCCTGAAGACAGATTATCCGAGCTCCAAATCCCGACTCCACTGGTGAACTTGAGCCAGCTTGCTTCACCCGCCTCTGGCCTCAGTTTTCCCATCTGTGATATGGGCATCATGGAGATGCCTACCTGCTAAGCTGCTGATTTGTGACGAGTAAATGGGACCACAGACGGGGCCTGGCCAGAGCAAGCAAGCGTTTGTTAGGTGACAGATGGAATGACAGGCCTCCTTGTACTCGTGACTTTCTGCTGTGTTATGCCTCCGGGCAGAGATTCTCGACCTGCCTGGCCTTTCTCTGTTGCGGGGCTCTTTCTCCATGTTCTGATGCAGCTGTAGCTATATCTGTGCTGATATTTGTGTAGCCAGGTCTCCTCCTGGTGGACATGGAGGCTATTTCCAGTTTTTTACACTGAGAAGCAGTGCACATGTTCGCATCTCTGTCATGAACTAGCTCTTTAGGCTGTTTACCAGCCAAACTTACTTCCCTCTTTGTAGCATCACTCGCAGGAGCCGTGATCTCTGGGCCTAGAAAGTTCCCCTGCTCCAACATTTACTATGAAATTCAGACACATGGAAAAGTCAGGAATTGCACAGTGAACACCCATCAACTCAGCACGTGTGTCCTGCAGTAAAAGTTTTTTTTTCTTCCTGCTTTACCCACGTCTCTGCTTTGGATTTCTCTACCTTGATGACAGGACTAGCACTATTATCAGTCAGTTTTTTTAAAAAAATATATATTGATTTTATTTATTTATTTATTTGGCTGCAGCACGTGGGATCTTCATTTGGGGCGTGTGGGCTCAGTTGTCCTGAGGCCTGTGGGATCTTGGTTCCTCAACCAGGGATTGTACCCGAGTTCCCTGCTCTGGAAGGCGGGTTCTTAACCACGGGACCACCAAGGAAACTCCTCTGCTGCTGCTGCTGCTAAGTCGCTTCAGTCGTGTCCGACTCTGTGCGACCCCGTAGACGGCAGCCCACCAGGTTTCCCCGTCCCTGGGATTCTCCAGGCAAGAACACTGGAGTGGGTTGCCATTTCCTTCTCCAATGCATGAAAGTGAAAAGTGAAAGTGAAGTCGCTTAGTCCCGTCCGACTCTAGTGACCCCATGGACTGCAGCCTACGAGGGTCCTCCGTCCATGGGATTTTCTAAGCAAAAGTACCAGAGTGGAGTGCCATTGCCTTCTCCAGGAAACTCCTCTAGTTACTTCTTTATTTCCCTTCATCTCAGTGTCAATAATGGCTTTCAGTCGCCTCGGGCTTAGAAGGCCTGAAGAAGCCAGAAAGCATTTCTTCTGAGAGGGTCGTGTCTAAGGGCCCCATGAACAGCCAGGAAGGAAGGAAGGACAGCGAGAAGGGCTTTGGTGAGGCCAGCCGTGGTGCGGGTGCCTTGGGGAAGGAGAATGGTGACACGCGCCGGGGATCTCGCTACCCTGGAGGGCACTGGCGGCTTAGCATCCCACCAGGGCAGCGGCTTTAAACTGTGACCCACACGAGGGAGGTTCTGTGTCATCACCCAGGACTATCTCATGTATAACACCGGAGCAAAAGCTTCATCAGTCATCCATCCCCGCGTTCCAAGGGATGCAGGTTGATGAAGAATAAAGAATAATTGCTGGTCACACCCAGCTGTTGGATGCTGGTTTTTGTGGGGCTTTTTATTTTTGTTTTACTTGTAATATGTCATGGCTTAAACTATGTAGTTCTGCAAAATGCTTCATGAGCTTGTGCATTCCACAGTCAGCATTTTTGCCACTTTTGCACCTTGTGGAGTACCCGGGGTCTGGGAGGGAGCGCCGTCTGTAGGAGGGCCTCCCTCGAATACCTGTCAAGGGAATGAATCCATTGCTCCCCAGTTTCCTGGAGGGCTTGTGACTGAGTCTTCACTTTCTCTACTTGACAAAGCTCTTTTCCCAGGAGGCCATCTAGTGCCCCCCAGCCACCCACAGCAAGACTTCTCTTTCTCACTTGGAGCATCTTTCTTCCCTTTTCAGAATATGCCGAGTTTTTGCACTGCAAGTCCAGAAAGTTTACAGACTTTGAGGAAGTCCGACAGGAGATCGAAGCGGAGACTGACAGGGTCACGGGGACCAACAAAGGCATCTCCCCAGTGCCCATTAACCTGCGGATCTACTCGCCACACGGTGGGAAGCGGACACCCCCCACTGGGCCGGGGGAGCTGGCGGTGGGCCAGTCACGGGTCGGGGCAGCCTCGCTCTCATGAAGAACACGCCCCCTCCTGGTGTTCCTCACACATACACAGGGCCCTCTTGATCCACATCTGATAGGAACGTGGTATGGAGAAATCGACCTCGGCTCCAAGAAAAACAGCAGGCCAGGGAGACTGTCGGGAGTGGTGGGGCCCGGGGCGAATTAACTGCAGCACGTATATTCCTGTTAAGGGAGTAAGCACAGCTTGGCTCCCCGGTAAATCTAGTCCACCCAGTGATGCCAGTCCAAGGCAGCCAGGTCTTCTGGTTCCTCAAGAGGAGGCAGAAAGCCAGATTTTTCTGCATAAGGTCCAGATTTTAAAACTGCATCGTGTAAACAGAACAGGCAACCTGTAGCCACACACAGCCTTTGACTCAGCAGCGTGGGCTGCTGACTCGAATGGCGTTTGATGAATATTCCAGCCGACTCTTAACACCTCAGTATGGGTTCTTTGTGATTTCTTTATTTATTTTTTGTATATGAACTTTTATTTATCTTATTTTAAAATTTTTGGCCACACCCCACAGCATGTGGGACCTTAGTTCCCCAGCCAGGGATCAAACCCTGCTGTGCCCCCTGCATTGGAGGGGTGGAGTTTTAACCACTGGACCCTCAGGGAAGTCCCTGTGATGAGTTTTTTAATATACTTATTTTCAAATAAATGATCCCTGTACAGGATGCATATTCAAATTTATAAAAAAGGTATATCCAGCAAAAATCTACCCTACTTTCAAAATTAAAGATGCCTTTCATGTTCTTCAAATGATATACAGTGCATACGTAGTCAGTTATGAATATGTGGGTACATCACATATGTGTGTTTCGCTACTTTTACTCAAATCATAGCCCGACAGAAAAGTCACTGGTGTCTCTCTTCTTGTATGAGTGCGTCTCAGAACGCGTTTTTATTTTTTTGGCTGCACCACATAGTATGTGGGCATGCGGCATTTTAATCACCAACCAGGGGGTCGAACCCATACCCCCTGCGTTGGGAGCACAGAGTCTTAACCACCGAGCCACCAGGGTAGTCCCTCAGAGTGTGTTTCTTACCAGAGAATCTTCTTTTTTGCTTTCAATAATTCCTTGATATTGACTAAATCAGTGTGCTCATGATGCACATGCAAACTTATTTAACCTTTGACAGCGATTCCAGTCTACACATGCAAGTATCCAGATTTAAAATTGTATCACTGAGAATAATTATAAATGGAGCATAACCTTTAAAGATTGTGAATCACTGTGTTATATGCCTGAAACTCATAGAGTATTGTACTTTAGCAATACTTCAATAAGAAAAAAATAATATAGTGACTTCATTAAAATAAAAACAAACTAGGACTTCCCTGATGGTCCAGTGGCTAAGACTCCGAGCTCCCAGTGCAGGGGTCCCAGGTTCGATCCCTGGTTGGGGAACTAGATCCCACATGCTGCAACTAAGACCCAACGCAGTCAAATAAATATTTTAAAACAAAACAAAACTGTCTCAGTGAAATAGAGTACAGAGAGAGTGTCCATAGGATGGGACCCTAGGAGGGAGTTATCAAGTCAAGTGATCCAGTTGAAACACAGGAATAATCCTGTGCCTGACGCCCAGCACTGGGGGAAGCAGGCCAGGTCTCTCCAGGGTTATGCATGCCTCCCCTGCTCCCGGCTCTTGATGGCCTCTCTCTCTGATTTCCCCTGTAGTGTTGAACCTGACCCTCATCGACCTCCCAGGCATCACAAAGGTGCCTGTGGGGGACCAGCCCCAGGATATCGAGTACCAGATCAAGGACATGATCTTGCAGTTCATCAGCCGGGAAAGCAGCCTCATCCTTGCTGTCACCCCCGCCAACATGGACCTGGCCAACTCAGACGCCTTAAAGCTGGCCAAGGAGGTCGATCCTCAAGGTACCTGCCAAGCCCCGTGGCAGCAGCTCCCTCTTTCCCACACTTCTCAGCATATCGACTTGCCCCACATTCTCAACTCTGCATCACTGGTGATCTCTTTGGCTCACAGTTTACCCCAGAAAAGGCCTAGGATACTGCATTTCCCATAAGGGCCAGCTGTTCTAGAAGGGTGTCCACTGACAGGCCAGTGTGTGGCGGGCAGCATTCCCCCTTGGCAAGTTGGTCCTTGCTTTGCCTGCGCAGAGAGCTAGTGTGGGGAGTTGGGTGTAGGAAGAATGCAGGCCTCTTTGGGCACAGATGGGAGTCCCAATCCCACTTCGAGAAGTTGTTCTTCCCCCTTGAGGCTTGGTCCCTCCTGTTGAAATAAGAACTGCAGTCCTGACTTAGAGAGCTGCCGAGAGGACCGAGGGTCTCTGCATCAGTGCTCAGGGGCTGGCGGGAAAGGTGAAAGGAGGACGAGTTAGTGAAGCCAGTGGGGCAATAGGGAGTGATGGAGGCTTGGGCATCTCTGGGCCATCTCTGGCTCCGGGCATTCGTTCAGTAAATGTCAGGTTAAGCCCTGGCTGTGTGCCGGGATCTGTTACGGTCTTGGGGACCCTGCATGGGACAGAGTTGACAGGGAGCCCTGCCACCAGTGGGAGCGACAGACTCCAACAAGGAAATACGCGCGTGGGATGACTTCAGGCAGCGGCAAGCATGGGGAGCAAACGGAGCCCATTCGGAGAGGCTTGAGTGTCCAGGACACAGTGGGAAGGCCGGTGTGGCTGGAGCAGAGTGAGCTAAAGGACAAGGTGGGGGTGGTGCTGGGAGCAGCTGGGCCAGTCTTTGGGCTTTGGGTCTTTGGGCTGCGGTGGGGAGTTGGGTGTATTCTGACAGTGGTGGGGGTTAGCAGAGTCTGACACACACACAGGTACATTTTCCGAATTGTCTGCCGACTGCTTGAATCCCACAGCATTCTGGAAGCAGTTAGGGACCAGTGAGGAGCTGGGGGAGACAGGCTCTGTGGCCTCACGCTCCCCAGTTCACAGGCGTGGAACACGGTCAGTGAAGGTGGCTCCTTTTTTGCCCTGGACCGCGAGCTCCTCAAAGCTCAGGGCTCTGCCAGCTCTGCCTCCACAGTCATCGAGGTTCACTTTCCTGGGAGGGCACCCCCTACCCATAGCCCCCCAGGCCTTCCTGTCCCCCGAGTCCAATACCAGACATGGATGTGACTATGTCCTGATCAGAGGATAGAGGCTGAACAGGCAGTGAGGAAGTAGGGGTGAAAATGGTTAAGCATCGTTTGTGAACTTGTTGCTGACCTTCTTCCGGAAAAAAAGTAGCTGTCTAACTTTGAAAGTATTCATGATGGTTACCCCTAAATGGCACCATTGTGAAACATCAGACCCTAAACTCTGACAGTTCCTCTCCCCGTGCAGATGCTGGTGGCCCCACTTGGCAAACATTCTTTCAGAGTTTGTTCTTCCATGTCAAAGTGTTAGTCACTCAGTCGTGTCCAACTCTTTGCCACCCCATGGACTGTAGCCCGCCAGGGTCCTCTGTCCATGGGATTCTACAGGCAAGAATACTGGAGTGGGTTGCCATTCCCTTCTCCAGGGGATCTTCCCTACCCCGGAATCGAAGCTGGGTCTCCTGCATTGCAGGCGGATTCTTTACTGTCTGAGTCACTGGGGAAGCCCTGTAAACTCATGTGTTAAAAAATGGGATGGAAAAATAAAGGGATGACCTTCCTTTGTTTTTCTGTTGTATGAGTGTGTTTGCCCATTACCACAGGGACACAGGTCGGTCGCCATCCATCGGGCAGCCTGCTGCTTCCTTTCTCTTGTTCTTGAACATTTGGGTTTCTGATCTTTGACCTCCCCTCCCCCAATCACATCCCTCTACCTCGGGCTGCGTCTCCCCTCCCCACCCCGCACAAGCTTAGTGGGTGCTTGCAGTGGTGGTTCCTTTGACCTCCGAAAAGGTGATGCCAGCTCATAATCTCATAGCAGAATGTGGGCAGGTGGGCACACCAGGGCACCTGCTTAATGCCTACTTTAGCAGCCCCCCCAGAGGTCTCCCTGGGCTTCTCTCTGTCCCCTGCATGTCTCTCTCTCTCTCTCTCTCTCTCTCACACACACACACACACACACACACACACGGCTAACACAGAGGGGGCCCTCAGGCACCAGTGGGGGACAGTTGATTGGCAGGGTTCCCTCGATTCAGGGCAGTTTGGGATGAGGAGGAATTCCACAGGATGGTGTCCACAGTGTCATTCTGGCCATTCAGATGAGAGGTAACCCTGGAAACCGTTGTCTCAGGTTGGCGTGTTACGTTGGAACTCTGCATGCCACTCAGAAAGTATAGCATGGAGATACTGACCCGGGGTTCATGTTTGGTAAGGTTGCCCCAGATTCTGCAGCAGCAAGACTACCCATGACCGACGATGGCCAGTGTTGACTGATTGAACATGCGCCCTGTGCCGGGTTTATTGTCTGGACACGCCCCTGAGACTGGCGTGTTACTGCCTTCATTTGACATGAGGGAAGCTAGGGTCTAGGCTGGTCACGTGGTCTGGAAGTGGGGACCCAGGTGGCCCAGGTGGCCTGAGCTCCTTCCTCGTGGTGCCCTCTGACCTCTGTGCTCTTTCAGGCCTGCGGACCATCGGTGTCATCACCAAACTCGACCTGATGGATGAAGGCACGGATGCCAGGGATGTCCTGGAGAACAAGCTACTCCCCTTGAGGAGAGGTGCGGGGCAGGGGGTTGGCCAGGATGGGTGGGCTTGAGTCACAGGAGAGCTGGGGCGCCTCTGCTTTGGGAAAACGACTCATTTTGGTTGTTGTCTTTCCTGAAACCTCAGCAAATGCTCACAAATGCATTCACCATCCCACTTTCCCACTGCCCAGAAAAAACTGCTTCTCAGTCCCATTGTAGACCCTTCTTTTTCTCTCCCAAGTGAACACATGTATATTTCTCTTTTTTTTTAAAGATTTTATTTTTTGGCTGTGCTGGGTCTTCACTGCTGCATGTGGGCTTTCTCTGATTGTAGCGACAGGTGGGGGCTGCTCTTCGTTGCAGTGCGCAGGCTTCCCATTGCAGTGGTGTTTCTTGTTCTGGAGCACAGGCTCCGGGGTGCACAGGCTTCAGTAGTTGTGTGGCGTGGGCTTAGTTGCTCCGTGGCATGTGGGATCTTCCTGGAGGGGGTCGAACCCGTGTCACCTGCATTGGCAGGTGGATTCTTAACCACTGGACTGCAAGGGAAGGCCTGGCTTTTTCTTCTGATGTGTGTACATTCCTTTTTCATTTATATGGTGAACAACTACTCATTTGGGGAACAAAAAGAAGTGTCCAGGAGAAGAAAACTGAAATCACCCATCATTCAGCTTCTCCCCATAGTTACTACTCTGGCTCTCCTTCCTAAGAGTGCCTGAGGATTTGTAATTTTTCTTTTTTTAGATTTTTTTTTTTTGGACAGGGACCATTTTTTAAGGCTTTAACGGAATTTGTTACAATATTTCTCCTTCCTCTTCTTTTTTTTTTCTGTTTTGGAATTTTGGCTGTGAGGCATGTGGAATCTTAGCTTCCTGACCAGGGATCAAACCTACATCCCCTGTGTTGGAAGGTAGACTCTTAACCACTGGACGCTGGGGAAGCCCCTGTACCTTTTAATGTTCAGTACTTGCTGTCAAGCATTTTCTCACGTGGAGAGAAAAACATGAGGTGTTCCCCCAGACCAGCCTCGTTGCTCATCACACACAGCTAACCCTCACTATCCCGAATAAACTCTCCTGTTGTTCTCCCCTTCCTGGGGGATTATGAAGCAAATCCAGGCGCCCTGTCATTTGACACACAAACACCTACGTTTCTGTTCCAGCGACTCCCCCCTCCAGCCACTCGATCTGTGCGCCTCACTCGGGATCTGGCCAATTATAGGTCCTTGCAAACAAGTAATTAGATCTAGACAGAGGCTGATCAGTCTTGTGTTTATAGGAATTCCAGATTTTTAAAAAATTTTAATTTATTTATTCTGTTTTACTTATTTTGGGCTCTGCTGGGTCTTCCTTGCTGCACGGGCTTTTCTCTAGTTGAGGCGAGCGGGCCTACGCTCCAGTTGGGATGCTCGGCCTTCTCATTGCTTCTCAGTGGCTTCTCTTGTTACGGAGCACAGGCTGTAGGCACGCGGGCTTTGGTTGTTGTGGCCTAGTGGCCCCGAGGCATGTGGAATCCTCCCGGACCAGGGATTGAACCCTTGTCCCCTACTTTTAAGGTGGATTCTTAACCACTAGACCACCAGGGAAGTCCCTGGATCCTTCTTTTTTAAGTTAACAAAAGGAACCACAAAACAAGCCAGACACCATCTCTGCCCCTTGCTCTTTGCCCTTCACACTGATTTGGGTTCACACCTTGCTGCCACTGATTCTCCATGTGACCATGTGGGCAAAGGGCCCCTCCTTGGCCTACCTCGCTTCCCTCATCTGTAAGGTGGACTTGATAGCTCCAGAGAGGACGAGAAACCGTCAGGTCTGCACACGACTTGGCAGGATAGTTGGCTGGGGCTGCGGCCCTCCTCTCCAAAGAAACATCGGTCCTCGCTAAGAGAAGGGGGTACAGATGTGTGTGTTTATCACTTCTGACCTGTCGCCACCTAGGCCCAGGTCACCTTTCCAGCTTTCATTATGTGGACAACGATACGCACGTCTGCTGACCGAGCGCCTCCCACATGTTGGCCACCAGGCTAAGTTTCCCGCTTCCCCCGACGCCCATTCGTGCACCCGTGCGGTGGGGTGCCTCGTGTCCACACCTGGGGCTGCTGGCTGTTTGAATCCCCCTTCCCTCATCCTCTTCCAACTCCTTTATGTCCAAATATTGTAGATTCTCTTTTCAAAGTAGTTTTCTCACGCTAATGGTTTTTTGTGTTTAAAAAAAATTGCCGAATGGTACCTTAAACTGTCGTTTCGGAAGCTGGCTCCCAACCCCCTCCTGTATAAGCCCCACTTCTCTTACACTTACAATTAACTGTTGCTTATGTTCTGTTCAGACAGTTTTAACACAAATACAGTAGTTTTGAAAAACCACCCATTCAAGTACTTGCAGTTATGTTTTCTGTGGAAATCTATGAATCCCTAGGGAGTTCATTTTGGTGGCCACCAGACTTTGTTTCTTTGCCAACCGTTGTTGTTGTTGTTGTTCACTCACTAAGTTGTGTTTGACTCTTTGTGACCCCATGGACTGTAGCACACCAGGCTCCCCTGTTCTCCACTGTTTCCCAGAGCTTGCTCAGATTCACGTCCGTCGAGTTGGTGATGCCATCCAGCCATCTCATCCTCTGTCACCCTGTTCTCCTCCTGCCCTCAGTCTTTGCCAGCATCAGGGTCTTTTCCAGTGAGTCGGCTCCTCGCATCAGGTAGCCAAAGTATTGGAGCTTGAGCTTCAGCATTAGTCCTTCTAATGAATATTCAGGATTGATTTCCTTTAGGATGGACTGTTTGATCTCCTTGTGGATCTTAGTTCCCTGACCAGGAGTCGAATCTGTGCCCTCTACATTGGAAGCGCAGGGTCTTAACCACTGGACTGCCAGGAAAGTCCCCAAATACAATCGCTTTAGAATAGGTATTAATATCTGGCACGATTAGCTTTTCCCATTGGCCTACTGTTTTCTGTCTTTAAAGCTCAGATTATGGGTTTCATCTCCCTAGCTGTTCTCTCTCTAGTCCCTCTCACCAGGCTGAATGTAATCTCTCCTTCCTCTGAACACTTAGGGTGCTCTGTGTTTGCATTCTCAGTGTTACCTCTGAGTAACTCATAAGGCTTGTCACCTCATCTGGGAGGGACTTGTAGGGCAGGATCCATGTCTACACCTGCATATTGCCCAGCCACATGGCTGGTCTGTAGTGGGCGTCTGGGTTCCTAGGCTTGCCTGGCACTGCCATGACCTGACCCTCTCTCTCCATAGGCTACATTGGAGTGGTCAACCGCAGCCAGAAGGATATTGAGGGCAAGAAGGACATCCGCACAGCGCTGGCGGCCGAGAGGAAGTTTTTCCTCTCCCACCCAGCCTACCGGCACATAGCTGACCGCATGGGCACCCCGCACCTGCAGAAGACTCTGAATCAGGTACGGTGAGGATTTTGTGCAGTTGCTGAGGCTGTGCACTGCAAGCCGCTGCGTTCCACAGTGGTGCTGGCGTCAGTCTAGAGCAGCGCTCATTTTAGCAGAGTTGAGTTCAATGAACATTTGAATCAGTGCCTGGAGAAGAGTCAGTGTTGGTGTTATTACTACCATCACTACTATTGTTACCATTATTTTTTAAAATTTTTATTGAAGTATAGTTGATTTACAATGTTGTGTTGATTTCTTCTGTACAGCAAAGCAACTCAGTTATACATACATATATTCTTTTTTTTTTTTAAGTAGCTTATTTATTTGATGTATTTTTGGCTGCACTGGGTCCCTGTTGCTGCGCGGGCTTTTCTCTTGCGGTGCTGAGCAGGGGTCTGCTCTGGTTGTGGTGCGCGGGCTTCTCATTGCAGTGGGTCCTCTTGTTGCAGACCACAGGCTCTAGAGCACTGAGCCCGTGGTTCTGGCTGATGGGCTCAGCTGCTCTGCAACATGTGGTATCTTCCCAGACCAGGGATTGAACCTCTGTCTCCTGCATTGGCAGGCGGATTCAAAAGGATACAGTGAAGCGCCGTGTCCCCCTACCTCTCACCCACCACTGTTAACACTGCCTGAGTTTCTCTCTGTCCATGAATGCAGAAAGGACTTCTGAGAAGCACATTTCCCCCTTTATCCATAGTCATGGATGCCCTCCATTTCCTTTTCTTTTTTTTAACTCAACAGTATCTCCTGGAGCTCTGTCCCTATAGAAGCCTTCTTCACTCTTCTTTGTGGCCCTGTAGAAGCCCCTGAACACATGGGCCCTCGTCTGTTTAGACAGGCTCTTTTTGCAGAGCCACGTGGCTGGTTTCTGAGGCTCCCAGTCAATAAAGGGCTGATATTTACACTTGATCTTAGCCAAAAGGCGAGAAGTGATTGGGCTGCTGTTTAATGGCATTGTTTTGCGTGTGTGCCAGGTTCTCTGAGAGTAAGATCCCCAGTGTGGGGTTATATAGCTGCGGAGTAGCAGGCAGTGTGGTCCTCCGTGGCCTTGGGGTTATGAGTTATCCCCCCTCGGTGCTTTACGGTAGCACATTGGGCCGCAGGGTAACAATGTAAATGTTCTTCCTGCCTGCAGTGGGACACAGTACCAGTTGGGGAGCTGGGCCCTATCCTGGGGGAAAGGCATATTTCTCTCTTTTTTTTTTTTTGGCCACACCACATGGCGTGTGGGATCTTAGTTACCTGACCTAGGATCGAACCTGTGCCCTTGCAGTGGAAGCACAGAATCTTAACCTCTGGACCACCAGGAAAGTGCCAGGGGAAGGCATATTTCTGATTGGGGGCACTGACTCAGGACAAATCCCCAGGTAAAGGCTAGAACACTTCAAGTGTTAAGAAGCGATGAGGGCTGGCAGAGGGCGGAAAGGCAGAGCATAGCTCTCAGGAGAACAAACAGGGAAGTGAGTGTCCGGTGGGAGGGGCCCTGCAGGAAAGGAAGCGGGGGTCTGCCTGGGCAGGGGGCGGCGGGAGGGGAAGGGAAGTAAAACTGCCTGCAGGTGCCTGGGGCCTCCTCTGAGAGCCCAGCTGGCCTCCTGGGAGCCTGGGCCCACATCCCGGTGCTTCCCAGAATGGGGTCCCCCTGCCCCTATTGCCCCATGAGCTAAACAGGGTCATGCCCCAGAAAGGCGACAGGGACCAGAGTGGACTGCCACACTTGGGGACCTGCAGCTCCCCCAGGAAGGGGCCCCTGGTCACAGAGGGTTTTGGGGTGACCGTCAGATTCAGGCCTCAGTGCGTGAGGCTCCTGCACACCTTTCTCCTACCTTAATAGTTTGTCATTTCTTTTGTCTCGTAGGACAAAATGCACCAGTGCATTTCCATTTGGGTGGTTTGAGTTGATTTTATGCCTTTTATTTTTTTCATTTCTTCTCTCTTTCTCTTTTGAAAGAGTATTTTTAAAAACAGTCCGGATACAGTGAATGTTCCACTTCCTCCCATGCCGTGACAGGCCCCCTCACTACCACCCTCAGACGGCCCGTGTCGCCACTTCCTGGGCTTCTTTCTCAAGACCATAAACACTGGAGGGGCCAATGTGCCTGGACTGCCGGCCTCCCTCCTGCCTGCTCATCCCACGTGCACCACCTCCTCTCTTTTCCTGTTCTATCCTTTCCATCTTCCTTGTTGCCACCTGAACAGTTAATGTATTTACCCGCTGCTCCGTACCTGACTTGTTTCTGTTTTGGCCATGCCATTTGGCATGCCGGATTTTGGTTCCCTGATCAGGGGTGGAAGCCACGCCCATTGCAGTGGAAGCCAGGAGTTCTAACCACTGGACCATCAGGGAAGTCTCTATCTAGGTTTTTCTTGAAAAGCTGATCTCAAGGCTCAATACCTAATCTTTTCTGCACGACTGCCTCCTTTTAAAGTTTGTGAATAATGAACGAGTCCCCGTGGTTAAAAACCAAATAATAGAGGGGGGTCTGCGGGCAGGGTCCTCATGACCCTCATGAACCATCCTGCACTCTGTGCAGATGAAAATGTACTCTCAGTTCTCCCCATCTTCTCAGAAGGGATCACATCCTACATGTGTCCTGTGCCTTTTTCGGTGAACTGTTTCTGTCCTAGTTTGTAGGGCCCATTCCTGTGGTCTGTCCATACACCATGGCCTGTCAGTCCTCCCGTGCCTGGGTCCTACAGTGCCTTTGTAGCCTTTAAAACTTTATTTATTTATTTGGCTGCATCAGATCTTAATTGTGGCACATAGGCTTTGTTGCCCCACGACCTGTGGAATCTTAGTTCCCTGACCAGGGATCAAACCCCCGTCCCCTGCAGTGGAAGGTAGATTTTTAACCACTGGACCACCAGGGAAGTCCTTCCTAGGCTTTGTTTTGTTCTCCAGTGAGTGACACTGGCTGTTCACGGCCAGCACTTGGGTCCTGCTCTCTTGATCCATGGTGTGCACGGCCCAGTTAATCTGTCCTCTCCCAGGTCCCCGTGGGCTGTCTGCAGCCTTGCACTGCTGTGGACCAGGCTGTGTCACCTTCCCTGCTGCTCAGGGTTTCCATTGGTCCTTTGAGGCTGGGGATGGAGCAGGTCTGCCCCTTCTCAGCATCCTGCCTATGTTGACCTCTGACCTCTCTCCCACAGCAACTGACCAACCACATCCGGGAATCACTGCCGGCCCTGCGCAGCAAGCTGCAGAGCCAGCTGCTATCCCTGGAGAAGGAGGTGGAGGAGTACAAGAACTTCCGGCCCGATGACCCCACACGCAAGACCAAAGCTCTGCTGCAGTACGTGCCCCTCCCCCAGCCTGGCACTCCCCAAGCCTGGCACTCCCCCAGGAGGCTCAAGGGCCTCCTCCCAGCCACAGGCTCCCACCCATCTATCTGTTCAGCAAACCCTTCACCAGAGCCTCCTGTGTGCTGGGCCCTGTCCTGAGCACCAGGGTTGCTCCAGTGTGTGGGGCAGACACCCCACGTGCTCAGAAAGGGGAGGGGAGAGGGATGAAACAAGGTAAGTAAATAAGAACATGTGAATAATCTGTGAAATGGCAAAATGTCAAAGTGGGGAAGGGGCTGGAGAGTGCCAAGGTAGGCTTGGGGTGCTGTTTAAAATCAAGTGGTCAGTGAAGAGTCAGGCAGAGACCTGAAGAGGTGAGGAAGGGGCTGTGCAGTCCTGGGGGTGGGGGGCTGGCCAGTGCAAAGGCCCTGAGGCAGGATTGCATCCAGCGTGTTGGAGAAGGCCCATGTGGCTGGAGCGGAGTGAGTGAGGGGAGAGTAGGAAGAAAGGAGGCCCAGGACGGGACAGGGTAGGGCCTGCAGGGCCTCGTAGACCACGGGGAGGACTTAGTTTTTGCTCTGAGTATGGTGGGAGCCTGGAGTGTCTGAGCTCTGGTAGGACCTGGCCTGACTCAGGTGTTCACGGGCGCCCCCTGGAGGCTGCAGGGAGAACAGACATGGGGGGAGGGCACCCTGCCTTGTGCCAGCTACTCCTGCTTCTTCAGTTCAGTTCAGTCATTCAGTCATGTCGGACTCTTTGCGACCCTGTGGACTGCAGCACGCCAGGCCTCCCTGTCCATCACCAACTCCTGGAGTCTACTCGAACTCAGTGTCCATTGAGTTGGTGATGCCATCCAACCATCTCATCCTCTGTCATCCCCTTCTCCTCCTGCCCTCAATCTTTCCCAGCATCAGGGTCTTTTCAAACAAGTCAGCTCTTTGCACGAGGTGGCCAAAGTATTGGAGTTTCAGCTTCAGCATCAGTCCTTCCAATGAACACTCAGGACTGATCTCCTTTAGGATGGACTGGTTGGCTCTCCTTGCAGTCAAGGGACTCTTCAAGAGGCTTCTCCACCATCACAGACAGTTCCAAGAGCATCAGTTCTTCGGCACTCAGCTTTCTCTATAGTCCAACTCTCACATCCATACATGACCACTGGAAAAACCATAGCCTTGACTAGACGGACCTTTGTTGGCAAAGTAGTGTCTCTGCTTTTTAATATGCTGTCTTGGCTTGTCATAACTTTCCTTCCAAGGAGTAAGCGTCTTTTAATTTCATGGCTGCAGTCACCATCTGCAGTGACTTTGGAGCCCCCAAAAATAAAATCACCCACTGTTTTCATTGTTTCCCCATCTATTTGCCATGAAGTGATGGGACCGGATGACATGATCTTAGTTTTCTGAATATTGAGCTTTAAGCCAACTTTTTCACTCTCCACTTTCACTTTCATTGAGAGGCTTTTTAGTTCTTCACTTTCTGCCATAAAGGTGGTGCCATCTGCATATCTGAGATTATTGATATTTCTCCTGGCAATCTTGATTCCAGCTTGTGCTTCATCCAGTCCAGCATTTCTCAGGATGTACTCTGCATATAAGTTAAATAAGCAGGGTGACAATGTACAGCCTTAACGTATTCCTAGGACAGTGCAGAGGACTGGGGGAAAACAGTTAGAAATGTTAAAGACAACCATAACACTAATAAGTATCTTAGTTCCTTACCACTCACTTCATCACAGCCCTAATCAGCAATACTCTTGAGACACTTTTTAAGGGCTGGGCTGCATTCTAAAGGGCCAGGTGGTTTTACCACATTTCATGAATTACGTGTGCACTAAAAAATCTTCACTTCTCTGAAAGCAAATTTCAGGTGGATTACTATTCATTGGCAGCATGTTTCTTTTTTTGTCGGGTGTCCAGGCTAATAGTACATTTTGAGATTGATGCCTTTTCTGAGTTGATGAAATCTTGAAACTCCTTGAATACCCTTACAGTGACCCTACATGGAGGTACTGTTAGAATCAGCCCACTTTGGAGATGGAGATACTGAGGCTTAGAGGGCAAACCCACCTGTCCAAGGCCTCATAGCCCATCAGTGGTGGAGTCTGCAACTCCAGACTGGGAGGTGGTAGGAACTGGAGGAAGCCACCCGAATGGTGTGGAGGTGCTCCATTTATATATCACAGTTCTGCTGGATTAGGCCAAACCTCAGGGCAGAGGTTGCTGAACTGTGATCTCCCCTCTCCCACACCTCACTCTTGCAAAAGGGAGTGATAACTGCCCCTCGTGTCCCCAGTTCAATGAGTGAATGATCATAGTAGGCCTATGGAGGGGGCCTGGCATGTAGCAAGTGCTTGCCCTCGACAGCGCCTGGATTTTGTCTGTTTTTTTGACCCACACATACATTTTGTCCCCAAAAAAATAAAAGGAGGAAAGTAAGCCATGGCTTGACTTGGGATGTAGTTCCAGAGCCGTGTCAGTGCCTCTGCTTTGACGCTCAGGTTTTCTCTTTCCTCACAGGATGGTCCAGCAGTTTGGGGTGGACTTTGAGAAGAGGATTGAGGGCTCTGGAGACCAGGTGGACACACTGGAGCTCTCTGGGGGCGCCCGGATCAATCGCATCTTCCACGAGCGATTTCCCTTCGAGCTGGTGAAGGTAGCGCTACGCGGGCTGGGCCCTCTGCTCAACCTTGACCAACCTGCTCAGTTGACCTTGAACCTGGCTTCCTCCCAGGCCGCGAGGTCTTGAGCTCCCACCTGCAGACCCCATGGGCCTCCTTCTCTGAGCTTAGTGATTTCCAGCAGAGTCATATGAAAAGCTCCAACATTTTCCTTTGAATACATGCTCTTTGCAAAATACATAGAACATACAGGTAAATTCACCTGGGAAAATGTCCCCGTTGAAAGGGAAGAAGACTATGGAGCCAGCCTGGGCACCATAACATAACAGTTGTTATAAATAACATCCTTCATATGAAATCATACACACACATTGAGATGGGTGTCTTTGCAGAGACAGATGTGCAAGGATATTCATAAAATGTCAGCTCTGGGTGCTGGAATTAAGAGATTTTTCTTTTTGTTTTAATTGCTGGAAGTTGTACAGGTTTTATAGTGAGCACATACCATCTTTGTAAAAACCAGTCACGTTCTTTGCAGAAGAAGAACAAAAGCTGAAAGGAGAAACGAACAAATTATGCTTCTTTATATGCTTTTTTCACATAATTGCCATCATTCCAAATTAGTGTATACAGTTCATGCCCCGTCAATGGCAAAACACTATCTTCTTTTTTAACCAGTCTCCCATTTGGGGGTATTTAGGTGCATTGCACATTTTTTTTAACACTTATAGATTGTTTTGGGAATGTAGCTAATTGTTGATTCATTGCTCAAGATAAATTCCCAGAGCACTTAAAACTAATTGGTGGTAGTAGAAGTATGTTTTTAAAGGTTTTTAATTTGTCCTGCCACATAGCCCAGAAGAATGTGTGTATAAGTCGATTTTTCTTCGAACAGAGCAAGAGTGTTAGTTTCAGAGCATCCTTGCTTAAACTGAGTTTTAACGTTTTTAAACATTTTTGACCAATCAGATACCCTACGGTGTGACTACAAATGGTGCACAGGAGGTAACATTCCCCAGATACAGACCTGAATTGGCGGGGGTTCCCCAGGTACCTCCTTGCATGTGTTTGGTTTGTCTTTTCTCAGATGGAGTTCGATGAGAAAGACTTAAGACGGGAGATCAGCTACGCCATTAAAAATATCCACGGAGTCAGGCAAGTTCCACGGGGAGAGGCGCCATGTTCCCTCCATCTCCATGGTGCCACCCTAGAGCCAGTCAGTCCCCCTGAACCTCTGGGTACCCCAAATGTGAGGACTGAAGCGGGGGAGGGGGTTGCAGTAGCTGTAAGTCTCTCCCTCTGGGTCTCCAAGGGAACTCGAGGTGGATGTGCTTAGTTCTGTTTGTCTTTTGAAGGCCCCGGGGCTGCCTGCTGCCCAGGGTTCAGCATTGGTTCAAGGGCCCAATCACCAGCCAAGGCAGAAAGCTCACTGCACGTTTGCCCGGGGGCGGTGGGGATGCGGACGGAGTCAGAGCTGTGGCGCTGGGTCATAGGAACCCAGCATTTATTTGTCCCTGTCACGGGGGCCCTCTGAACCTCCTGGGTCCCCACCATTTTGCAATAAAAGTCACAGCTCCCTTGGTCCAGTCTCGCATGGCCATGGGGTCCTCAGATCGCCCTGGGTGGGGGGTTCCAGGTAGCAGATGCAGGCATCTGACCCCCTGACCTGCCATGACCTTGGCTGTCCCGGGAACCTGGCCCATGCCTGTGAGATTGCTGACCATGCTTTGTTTCTCTCCGACTTATCTCCCCTGCCCCTGGGTTCGGATGCTTTTAGGACCGGGCTCTTCACCCCGGACTTGGCATTCGAGGCCATTGTGAAAAAGCAGGTCGTCAAGCTGAAAGAGCCCTGTCTGAAATGTGTCGACCTGGTTATCCAGGAGCTAATCAATACAGTTAGGCAGTGTACCAGTAAGGTATTGGACCCTTGGCAGGGTGACTCCTGGCCTTGTGGAAACGGGGCTATGGGTGCTTGGTATCAGGCTCCCAGTGCTGCTCAGCCTTCGCCCCGCTGGTCTCCCCAACCCCCCACCCCCTTACCAGATTGCCTCAGTTTCCAAGAATGTGGCCTCTTCCCAGAGGCTGGGGCGGGAGTGTTTTGGCCTGGGTGCAGCCCGGGGAGGCCAGGCCTCCAGTCTCCACAGACTGGTGGGCAGGGCTCCCTGGGACCCTGATACCAAGCTTAGCATGTGTCTGATGGGGGTTCCGTTGGGCTGTCGCTTTGCTGTCTTCTGGGGAGCAGAGAGGGACCTCGAGTCACCTGCTGGAGGCCAGGCTTCCTGAACCTCCCTGCCCCTCACTCCTTCTTGACAAGTGCCTGGTGCCCTCAGGCTTTCCTAGAGCCAGCCAAGAAAGGCCCGAACACCACCCACATAACGAGCGCCAAGGCTTGGGCTTGGTCCCTTATAGCTTCTACAGCTTCCCCACCCCTCCCCAGGAGCGGGGCTGTTCCCCCAGGTCTCCAGTCCTCAGATCCCCTAAGTCACCTGCACTTGTGTGCTAGTGTTCACGGGCCGCTGCCCCTACTCGAACAGGACACATTGGCGCCCCCGCCGGCCTGGTTCCCTAGGCCGCACTCTTTGGCCAGACAGCTGAAGCGCTTCCTGGTGGGTGGTTTGTGCTTGCACGTCCACCATGGCCGAGGAGCTCTGGGTCGGCCTTCCATGGCAGGAGTTTCTGTTTGATTCTTCTGTTCTCAGTCTGGAAAAGCCCACATTTGCTTCCTAAGCTTCTTCGATTGAAACAGGGAGGGGAAAGAAACCCCAACAGTTCGGAGATGTTCACACATACAAAAATTCAAGGCCTCCACACCCTCTTAGCTGTTCGGATGTTGGCTCTGACCCGTACCACTTTTATATAATCAAACCCTGCCCACCCCTCGGACCCAGGACGCCTCCTGATCCGAAGCAGCTTCTGGGGCAAATGCGGGCACAGGCTCCTCCGTGCATGTCACTAACCAGCTGACTCTTGTTTCTTCTCTCTCTGTCTCCCGTCCTGCGTGTGTGGCCTGCACTGCCCCCGGGTGTCTTTCTACCTCGTCCCACCCTCCGCATGACCCAGGACGGGGCTCTTCACCCCCGACATGGCCTTTGAAGCCATTGTGAAAAAACAGATTGTAAAACTCAAAGAGCCGAGTTTGAAGTGTGTTGACCTCGTGGTCTCAGAACTGGCCACGGTCATTAAAAAGTGTGCCGAGAAGGTAACAGGAGGTTTCGTTTTTCTCACCTACGCATCTGTTCCCCATCTTCTCCTTCCCATCATTGAGTGTTCACCCAAGCAGCTAGGAAACTCTGCCTCGGCAGGAACCCTCTTCCAGCGGCTGCTTGGTGACATCTCGGCTTTGCCTCGGCTGACCCAAGGGGGTAGTCCAAGCACACGTGGGGTCCACCTTTGCAATTTGGGCCTCCAGCGGGCTGGAAGGCCTTCGATGTTGCCAGATGCGCTTACTCACCCGCAGCAGGGATCAGAGTCTGTGCCCAACGCTGGACTGCTTTGAGAAGGGGGGTTTTCAAACCAACACTGAGGCAGTAAAACACTTTGCTGGTGTGCTGATCTGCATATTCTTATATCACCAGCATTGAAGAAATTTTCAGAATTCCTTGGTGGCGCAGTGGTTAGGACTGAGATTCTACTGCAGGGGACTCGTGTTTGATTCCTGATTGGGAAACTAAAATCCTACAAGCTATGTGGTGTGACCAAAAAACAAAAATTTGTTTTCCTCCAACTCATGGACTTTGCGCAAACTGTGAAAGGTGGGCTTCTGTGCATTGGTTTGGTTGCCACTGCAAAGGCCAGGGCAGTGGGGGTGTCGGAGGACTGGATCCTTAAGGCAAGATGCTTGGGCATGGTTTTCTGCCAAGGGAGTGCCTCTGAGGTAGATGGCCCAGATGCTGCCCCTCGCCCTGGTGACCCAGGGGCTTTGATTCCACTGTGTCCTTGCTCTCACCCAGCACTCCGAGGCAGGTGGATGGCTGTCACTCGCTTTCTCTGCCACTTGCCACCTCAGAACCGCATTCTCTGAAAAGCATCTCTGCGTGTGCGTGGGCATCCACTCAGGCTCTCTGGCCCACCGTCCCCCCACCGCCCCTTCTTGTCTCATAGCTGCAGCAGCTCTGAGATAGGAGCAGGGTGGGGTCTCGGTGGGTCTGCCCCATGTCAGCCCCTCAGCCATGCTCTCCATTTGGCTCACATCATGTGCCCATCCCCCGCCCGCGAGGACCCCGCCAACGTCACCACTCTGCTTTCCCCCAGCTCAGCTCCTACCCGCGGTTGCGAGAGGAAACGGAACGCATCGTCACCACTTACATCCGGGAACGGGAGGGGAGGACCAAGGACCAGGTACTGGCTCTTGTGTGATATAGTTGTAACTTATGTGCAGCACATCTTGGTCGTGCAATTACCTGAGTTTTGACAAATGTGTACAACAAGGTGGTCCGCCCTGGTGACTCAGTGGTAAAGAACTCACCTGGCAGTGCAGGAGACATGGGTTTGATCCCTGGGTCGGGAAGATCCACTGAAGAAGGAAATGGCAACCCACTAGAGTATACTTGTCTGAGAAATCCCATGGGCAGAGGAGCCTGCCAGACTATGGGGCTGCAGAGTCAGACACAACTGATCAACTAAAAGCAACATAGAGCAAGGTCACCCCCACTTCCCTCCATGCCCAGAATGGCTCTGCCGCCGCCCCTGAATTCCCGTCGTTGAGCCCCGTGGTCAGTGCCTCCCCACGCCTCAGGCCCTGGCGACCACCCGGCTGCTGCTCCTCTGCTTGCCTTTTCCAGGATGCCATGTGCACAGGCTCCTGCTGGCGTAGCCTCTTGATTCCGTCTCCCCTCACCCGGCACCAGGCTCTCGAGATTCAGCCCTGGTGTTTGCAGTGCTGCCAGCGTCTCCTTGGACAGCCATGGCAGGGGTGGACCACAGCCTGCTGGCCAGCGTTCACCCAGCGGAACACCTTTGGTGCTCTGTTTTCACGTTGTCTTGCGAAGACCATGCAAGCACACCTGAAGGGAGAGAGTAGGCCATGCCCACCACCACAGTCCAAGGCTCACCTGTCACCTGCTCAGCCCGGGCTGTCAGTCTGCCTTCACGTGGCCCAACGTCTGATCTGGGTCATTTCCCCCACCCGCCACCTCTTCCCAGTCTGCCTTTATCTCTTTCTCTCTCTCTCTCTCTCTCTTTTTTTTTAGGATTTGCCACATTTTAAAAAATTGAACTGTCATTGATTTACAACATTCTGTCAATCTCTGCTGTACAGCAAAGTGACTCAGTTATACATATATATACATCATTTGGCTCCAATGGTTAAGAACCTGTCTGCAGTGCAGGAAACTTGGGTTCCATCCCTGGGTTGGGAAGATCCCCTGAAGTAGGAAGTGGCAACCCACTCCAGTATTCTTGTCTGGAGAATCCCATGGACAGAGGAGGCTGGCAGGGGCTACAGTCCATGGGGTCCCAAAGAGTCAGACACAAGTGAGTGTCCTAACACTTTCACTTTCATGCATTCTTTTATGTATATATGTTTACTCACACACACACATATATTCTTTTCCATGATGGTTTATCCCAGGAGTTTCGCAGCTGTTTATTCAAACTGGAAGCGAAATAAACCCACTTGTTCTATCTGGCTGTGGGAGCACCTTATTGAGAATGGTCCCTCTCCCCTTGACATTGGTGGAGAAGAAACTAGCTCATTTGTCCCCAAAATCCGTGTGCCTGGCCTGCTCTATCCCTGAGGGTTCAGAAGCACAGCAGAGTGACAGAAAGGGCCGGGACTGTTTGAGGGCTGGTACCTTATCTGAGATGACATCTGGCTGGCTGGTGTGTGTCTGTGTGTTTCATGTTAATGTCCTTACCTGACCTAATTACCATTGCTGTTTGTTTTTAATTTTAAAGAAGTGTAGTTGATTTACAATGTTGTGGTGATTTCTACCAAGCAGCAAAATGATTCAGTTATACATATAGGTCATTTTCCATATTCTTTCCCATGACAGTTTATCACAGGATTTTGACTATAGTTCCCTCCTTTGCTGTTTTAATGAGGCACTTAAGCCAAAACAGTGAAAGTGTTAGTTGCTCAGCCGTGTCTGACCCTTTGGGACCCCATGGGCTGCAGCCCACCAGGCTCCTCTGTCCGTGGAATTCTCCAGACAAGAATCCTGGAGTGGGTCGCCACTCCCTTCTCCGGGAGATCTTCCCAACCGGCGCTACTCTAAATGTGACGACATATTGTGACTCGTTTAAACCTTTGCCATGGGGCCTTACTGCCTTGCTCCACGCCTCAGAGGCCGCCCTTATGACCACCACAATGCTCTGTTGGCCCAGTCTTTCTCGAGTGGGAGGCCTTGGGGTCTGGAAGCATCCATACCCCCTTTTCCATGCCAATGGTCCCCAGGCTATGGGAAGGGGGTGGTTGCCCTGCCTGGAAATGGTGCAGTTCCAGCTCCCCCTGCTGGTGGGTGTGGGGATTGCTCTGACAGCAGCTCCTCTCTGGCTTGGCTCTGTACTCACAGCAACCTCCCTCAACTTTTCCCCCAGATTCTTCTTCTGATTGACATTGAGCAGTCCTACATCAACACCAACCATGAGGACTTCATTGGATTTGCCAAGTATGTATTTTTCAAGACATCAGCTGGTGGGGCGGCACCAGTGTCCCCCATCAGAGTCAGGCCCTGAGAGAGGCAGTTGAACGGGATTCCCCCAGTGGGCCGAGGCCCGAGGGTCTCTGTCAGGGGTCCCTGGGTGAAGCGAGGGGCCACTGGAGAACATCTTAGGCTAACAGCAACCTGCAGTCTTGTCCCCAGTGCGCCTCTGGTGGAACACCCCTGTTGTTAGTTGAAGGAGGACAGGACAGCCCTACGACCAGACCCTTCAGAAAAGGGCAAGACTAACCAGTGTTCAGTGCTTCCCTTTCTGCAGGAGTGCTTCCCTTTCTGCAGGACTTCTCAGAGCCTTTTATCAACTCGCATGCAGCTTTCCCAGGCTCCCCCATACTCACTGGGTCCTTTTCCTTAGCATCTCAGGCTCAGGGCTCCAGAGGCTGCCTTTTAGGAAATGCTGCCAGGATTTGCATGGCTTCTGTTCACATGCTGTAGATTGAAAACCAGAACCTTCCAGGGCACCCAGACAAGGGCCCAGAGCAGGGAGCTCTGATTTCTGCAGAATGGAAGACTAAATGCTGGTGGCCTCTGGGCCCTTGCCTCAGCAAGCTTGTGTGTCACACAGGTTGTTCTGATGGCTCACAAAAGTCTTCTTTCCAGAGCCTAGTAGATTAACAGGTGGCTGGTAGCCAGCCTCCTGTATTTGTTTAGCAAATATTGCTGGTGTACTTTCTCTATGCTAGGCCCTGTGCTACAACAGAGAACAAGCATAGACCAGGTCCCCACCCTTAATGGAAGGTCCTGTGGCAGAGATAGACGTGCACCCAGACAGTTAAGATATGGTGTGGTCAGGCCAGGGTGGGAGCTGGGCATGGCCCATGGGAGTCCAGAGGGTAGCCTTGTGGCCTGGCCTTAGAGATACAGGGGGGCTTCTTAGGGAGTCAGGCCCTGCAGAGCCCAGACTTAGGCTAGCAGGCTGGGTAAGAGGGTCTTCCGTCCAGGTGTCTGCTGGGTAGGCATTTATCAGTGCACTCAGCTGTTGTCTTGTGGGCACGTGGTCGGTGAGTGGAGTGAATGAATGAATGAGTGGATGAGTGAACTGGGGGTATTATCAGAAGGTGGTCCCCCAGCCCATATGAGCCGAGGGTCTCCTGCTGCGCTGTCCCTGCTGGGGGAGAACTGGGGGCCCTGGCCGGGAGCTGCCCCTCAGGCTGGACTGAAAATGCCGGTCCCCCTCTTCGGGTTGCTGCTGTTCTCCTCACCTTGATGTCTCTGCTTCTCACACTTCATCCACAGTTCCTTCTCACAATCTCTCGTGTTTTTCCTTTGACCACTTCACTCTTTCCTCTGGATTCCTGGGCCTTCCCACTTCCCCCAGCTGTTACTATACTGAGCAGCTGGTGACCGGGTGGGTATTGCCTGCTGTGTGCCTTTTCCCTGGTGTGTGAACGGGGGCCAACCTGGCTGGGGGCGGGGCCCAGGGTGCCAGGCTCCTCCCGGCCCAGGCCCCAGCCCTGGGTGGGACGTCTCAGGGGCTCCCGGAATAGCCATGGAGCATTGTGCAGGGCCTTTGGACTAGGACATGGGCCTTGCCCTTTCAGAGTCCACAGGCCAGGAGCACGCTGTTAAGCTGGTTCTCATAGGAAGATGAGATGTGGAAAGGAGGGCAAGAGGAGGGGCTGTGGGAGAGGAGACCTTTCCAAAGAAGTCATGACAGCCAGGTGATGGGGATGGAGGGGGCCAGAGAGCAGTAAAGATAGGGAAGGATGCCTGAGAAGTGTAAGCACGGGGAGGCCAAGGCCTCATTGCCAGAGGGGCCTGCAGGCCAAGGGGAAGACTTTGGACTTTCCCTGTGACACTCCTGTGCATGCATGCGTGCATGCACACGCACTGAGGCAGTAGCAAATCTCTGATCGGGTGAAGGCAATTGAAAAAGGCAGCCAAGGGGGCTGCCAGGCATGGGTGAGACCCAGGAAGCCCTCAGGAAGTAGCATATCTGGGACCTCAGCATCACGCAGACACTGAATGGCTTAGTTTTGTGTCTTCAGACACCATTGATCAACCTTCCTGTGCTTAGAAGTTCTGGGGTGCTTTCTCAATGTCCTCTAAACACTTAAAATAGGGCCCAGAGAAAAAGTCATTATACTAGTAGTAAATATATTGAGCCATAGTCTGATCTCCTAGGCTGGGCAGCTCTGTGCTGGAGCTGTTCAGGACCTGGTGCTGGGTCAGGGATAGGAGGAGAAAGCAGGAAGAAGCCTCAAGTTTGACCCCCAAACACTGAAAGTATTTTGAAGCCAGCATGGCTACCTCCCAGCCACCTGGGAATCCAGCCTCCCATAGCCCCTCTTGGAGGCTCCAGGACCCAGTGACTTTTAGAAATAGCTGGCACTCTCAAGAGTGGCTAAGATCAGGGCTGAGAAGTCATGGTTTAACTCGCTACATGTTCTTGTTCATTCCACAAGCCTGCACTCTTTCCTTGGGCAGCCTTTTATATACAGGGGGTTTCTTTCTGCCTCTGCCCAGAGCTTGTCCATTGGCTTCCTTTAGGGAGAGAACCCTACCGGGGCCACAGGACCTTTTGCCCCTTGTCTCTCTCGCTCCTCATCCCTCTGGGCGTCCCGCCGCATAAACCCTCTCTGTTTTTTCGGTTTCAGCGCCCAGCAGAGGAGCACACAGCTGAATAAGAAGAGAGCCGTCCCCAACCAGGTAGCCTACCCTGCTGTGGCCTGCAGCTCCTCCCTTGAGGGCGGGAGGGCACTCAAGGACCACCAAGCCCAGTGATGGCGCCTGGCTCAGAGCCTGTCCCGCCAGAACCCCCCACCCCACCCCACTCCCAGCCTCTCACGTCCACTTAGGTTTTGACAGTTTGGGAAATGGATCTTTGAGTGCAGCTCTGGCAGGGTCTGGGGCCAAACTGCTCACATGCAGAAGGCCCTATCTGCCATCCAAGGCCATGGCTAGAACTTGACACTAAGGAGAGAGGCCACCCAGTCCCCCTGGTGTCTGTAGGAAAATTGGGTTCCTGCCCCAGCCCCAGAGACTCGGAGGCTGTGGAAGAGGGCCAGGAGTGGGCAGGGAGGCTGGTTGTGATCAGCAGTTTGGGAGCACCTGGAGGTGCTTTCAGCCTCACATCTGGGGAAACCCAGAACTGTTTGAGGGATTCTCTGCCTTGATGTCATACTCTAACCAGAGGCCTTGTGAAATAAAGGATAGCTTTATATATGCCAGTATTAAGTGGCCTCTCCTTTTTTTCCCCCTGCTTAAGAAAACACATCATCTTTGCAAAAATTTCTGCCAGTGTCCCCTGCCTTCTCCACACCGGGTGGGGGTGGGGGTGGGGGTGCTGCTGTTCATCACGCACGATGACAGAGCCCCCTGGAAAGAAGGGATGTAACCACTGCATGATTTTTTTTGCGCTTGCCGTAAGTAATTCATATGTTGTTGCTTTTTCGTTTCGGGAGATGATAATGAATTAAATATTAACACCATGAATATAATTAATAGCATGTAATTTTTTTTTCTTTTGCTGTTTTCTCTCCCCTTGCTCTTCTCTCTCCTCGTTTTTGTGCTTTTCCTGCTTTTTCTCCATCCCCTCACGTCCCTTACGTCTCTTTTCTTCCGCCTGCTCTTCTTTGATTTACCCACAACCCTAACTTTGCATTTTCAAAGGGGGAGATCTTGGTAAGTACTCACTTAGTGTGGTAGCAAACGTTAGAGAACTTGGTGGTGGTGGAGATGCTGCCATCCTATAATATTCCGCCCCCCTCCCCCCCAAAAAAAATAACAGAACCACTAAAAATCCAGCTAACCTAAAAAAAAAAAAAAATCCCCTGCCATGGCCACTGCATGCCAGACTGTTGCCCTGGGCGTGAGCTGACTCACACAGACACTAACCTGCCCACTGCCTGCCTCCAGCACCCACCCCTCCAGCCCGTTCTGGACACATTTTCCTCATTTCCTGTAGGTCAGGGATGGCAAATACTCAGCTAACACCCCAGGCCTTCCTCCCATCACACCTCTGGCCAGGGAAAATTTTGTTCAAGCCCTGCTAGAAAGCTTGTCCTTGCCACTGCCACTGCTCTGTTTGCAGACAACACCATGCAGAAATGTCCCCCGCCTGCACTCAAGGCAGACATTACTAACCAATCCAGCACTCTTTCCCTCCTGCCTCTCCCCCTAATGTGCCCCTGGCAGACATCACTAATCAATCCTGGCTTTTTTTTTTTTTTTTTTGCGAAGTATGTGACAGATATGATGAACTAGTTAAGGAATTTTTTCTTTCCCATGTGATAGCTTTGCACATGACACCCCTCCCATCCCCATGACAGACATGGCTAATTGGTTGGGGGACTCTCTCCTGGATGCTGCCAATCTCTTCCCGCCTCCATAGCAGATATGATGACTGATTAGGCTGTTCCTCTTGCCCCGTCTCTTTGCTGATGGTAGACATCACTAATTGATCCTAGTATCCTTTCCCCCTGTGCCCAGAGTGCCACCCATGGATTGGTGAATAGTATTTGCCATCCCTGTTTTAGGTATCACCTCCTGTCTGTGTGTGGCCCAGCCCAGACCAGCAGTGAGCAAGCACTGCTCACATCTGAGAGCTGAGCTCTTTTCAAGGTGCCCGCCCTTTGGGGAGCTCTCCACCCTGGAGATCATGGCTTGGGCCAATGGCCCTCACTGAGCCTTCCTTTTCCCGGCTACTCTCCCACCACACTAAGCAGGCCTACAGCCGCCCCGCTGGTGATCCCAGGGCCTTTCAAGTAGCTGAGCTGACCCTGTACCAGGGTCTGGAAGATCCAGAAAGACCCCAAAGCTTGGCATGGTTGGCACGGCCACAGGAGGAATGGATCATCCTTGGACCCTTGGTTCCTGCTTTCCCTGTGTGTCACAACCCCGCCTCCCCAGTCCCCTTTGAACTTGAATGATTTCCTTCCTCCAGACAGACCAGGGCTATGTTTCTCTCCACACCCACACCCTGAGGTTTAGTCATTCTTTTCCCACTAGATTCCACACCCCCAGCCATGAAGCCCAGCTCTGCCCTGTGCATGGCTGTGGCACCTGGATCTCCCAGCCACAATTCTCATCCCTGCCCAGACCTCTCACCCGGGAGGAGATGGGCTCTGCTGCCCCGCTTGCCTGCTGCCCATGCCACCCCTGGCAGCCTTTCCTTCTGCCCCCAGCATGCCTGTGCCCTGGAGCATGGGAAGCCTGCCTGCCTCTCTGTCTCCCCTCCTTTTCCTGAGCCCAGTCCCTTCAGCACAAATTGCTTGGATGAGAAGGCCTGATTGCCCCTTCTTGCTCTAGACTCAGCACCTGTGTCTGCCACCAGCAGCTTGCTCCTCCCCAGGGGGGAGATTTTTGTCTCTGAGTCCTCTTGGGCTCCTGCACAAGCAGTTCTCAGGGTGGCTCAAGGGCAAAGGGACTTGGGGGCGCTTCTCCAGACCCTGAGGCTCAGATATGCCATTCCCAACATGGCCACAGCCCTTGCCACATGCCCCAGAGCCAGTCAGGGGCCCCATCTGCCGGCTCTGACCTCAGCTGACCGAGGGTGGAGGCAGGCAAGCCAGGCCACAGAGGGGGAGGGGGAGGGGCCCATCTGCCCTTGTGGGGACAAGGCTGGGCCTGGGAGTGCAAGGGCCTCGCCAGGTGAGGGTATCTCCTCTGGGGAGCACCCAGCAAGCATGGCCTCTGCCCCTGTCTCCTCCCCACCTATCAGTCAATGGGTGAAGTTTAGAAGCACCCCCTCTGGGCCTGGGCTAAGACAAGACAGGCCTTACACTCCCCCTGGGGAGAGAGGGTTGTCGTGGACAGACGCCTACGCAGCTCCGGAGCTGGGCGTGGTTGCCAGGTGCAGGGGTTCCTTCCTGGGTCCTATATGGGATGGCCTTGGGCCTGAGTCTGGAGACCTGCTGTCCCACTTTGTCTGGGACTGAGGGCACCCCCGGGACTGTTAGTGCTCAGCCTACGGGCCTCCTGGGCAAACCAGGGTGAGTCAGTCACCTTGTTGGGGCTGACAGTCTCTGCCTGCTCCCTGGCAGCCACAAGACTCCCAAGTGCTGACTCGTGATCCTAGGGAGAGAATAGTCTATATCCTGGGCCTTAGCAGGGGCTGCCAGGTGGTGTCTCATGGGTCACAGCCTAGGCAGGGACATCTCTGCGGTGCAGAGGTCCCTGGGTGCTCTGTGGCCACCTCTGCCTTCATGGTCCCTGAGGCTCAGAGCTCACTTCCAGGTGGCCCTGTGACAATGTGGTGGGCCTGGGGACAGGGCAGAGTAGACAGGATGAAGGCCTTCTCGAGATCCATCCGCAGGGGAGGCATGGGAGCCTCACCCCACCCTAGGGGGCACAGTGCTCTCTCTTCCCAGCCAGGCCCAGCCACTCGCAGCCCACCTCCTGCAGCTTAGCCGTCTATTGTTGCCTTGGCCTCAGGCATCCCCACCCACCCCTGCCCATGCTTCCTACTGCCGCAGGGTCCCCAGTCCAGAGTGGTGGGGGGCTCCAGCCCACAAGCGCCTCCATGGCCCAGAGAACATGAGAGTGTGCCCCACACACACACCAGGCTAGCCGCCTGCCTTTAGCTGTCAGGTGAGTCCCTCACACAGGCCTGGGTTCTGCCCCATGCTCAGATGACAGCTGCAGCCAGAGGGGAGCCCTATCGGGTTCTTCCAGCCCAGGACCTGCATGTCCCAGTCAAAGAAAAGTGGGACCACATAACTTGAAGCAGAGTGTGGGGCATGATCCCTGGCAGGTCCCCTGGGCTCAAGCCCTCTGGGTGGAGGCATTCCTTCATCCTGGTGTTCTGGAAAGAGCCTGTGGGGAGGGGAGCCCTGGGGCAGGGCCTAGCCTGACTTCCTGGTCAGAGCAGGACTCTGTGCCCACTGAGTGCCTGGGTGAGCCGGGCAGTGGCGACCAGCCTCTGCCAGTTGGCCCCTGAAAGGAAAGAACGGTTCCATTGCTCAGCAGTCCCTACAGCTCTCCATCAACGGCTGCCTTCCAGGGGGCGCGAGGGGCAGGGCCCAGGGGGTCCCTAGTACCCGTGTCTCCCCAAGGCAAGGCTGATTCCTTCAGTGTCACATCTACACGTGACACGCCCACCCATAAGCCTGGGATCCCCCTCCCCTAGGCCCCTTCTAGCTGGGCGTACCTCTTGCCACCTGTGCCAGTTTAATCTAACCCCAAGGGCAGAGGGGCTCCCCAGGGACCCAGCTTCCCAGCAGCCCAGGGCCTGTGAGTCAGTCCACGTCTGTCCATCGAGGGCCCCACCGTGGTTTCCAGTGGGTAGCGCTTGGGGCAAGGCGGAATGGAGTTGGGTCGCCTGGCTCTGGGCTGGAGGTTTCTCTGCCGTGGTAGCCTGGTTTTTCTGCCTTGCTGGGGGCGGGGGCAGGCCGGGCTGGGTGGTGGCCGTGGTCCCCCTGCTGAGCTTGGCTGGCCCTCCATCCTCCCCAGGTGATCCGCAGGGGCTGGCTAACCATCAACAATATCAGCCTGATGAAGGGCGGCTCCAAGGAGTACTGGTTCGTGCTGACGGCCGAGTCACTGTCCTGGTACAAGGATGAGGAGGTGAGTGGCTGGCTGGGTGGGGCGGTCAATGGGTGATCTCCACACCTCCTGCCTCCGGGTGGCACTCTCTCAACTTACAGTGGATTTGGAAAAGGCGGCTTGAGTGCCCCTGTGATTAGGATGGTATCGGCCAGGTCTGGAGGGTGTGCAAAAGGCTCTGTGCCTCCTATCCCAGCCCCTCACAACCCACTGTGGGGTCAGGCCTGATGGGGGCTGGGCTCCCTGAGGAAAAAAGGGACATGGGGGAGGGGGAGCCAGCTACAGGCTCCAAACTGATCCCACCCTCCCAACAGTACGGCAAGGGAGGCTCTCAGAAGGGGCACAGACTCGGGCCAGGGACTCAGATTCACAACCAGGCCCTTAGCTCCTCTGGGCCTCAGTTTTCCCATCTGTGAAGTGGGGCAGGATGGTCCTTGCATCTGTGAGGTGCTCGGTCCCATGTCTGTCTTGAGATTATTCTCAGAAGGATGAGGGAGGCCTCTGGGAACAGCAACAGGACTAATAAGCACCAGGAGCGGGTCGCACAGTGCCTGGGAGCCTATGGACAGGGCTGTGAGTGAGTGCAGCCCTGATGACGCAGACTCCGTGGCCTGGGCCACCATGTTTCTCTCCTGTCCCTGGAGAGGCGCAGAGGCTCTCCTTGTTGTCAAGGTGATGTTAGGTGGCCATCGTTTGGGGTCTGTGAAAGAGGCTCCAGATGAAGGCACTTATAGAGATGGTGTGTTTCTTCCCCACATCCCTGTGAGCTCTGTACCCCTGCTCTGTGAGGCTGTCCGGGGCCCAGGCTTCACGTCCCCCATTGCCACCTTAACACATAGCTCCATCCTGTGGTCCCAGACGGCTGCCCCACACCCATCACCATATGGGCCTGATAGCGCTCTGCTCACATGCCCATGAATCTTGTCGTACAACTGCTGTATGTTTAGTTCACGTGGGATGGCACAGCCTCCAACGTGCCCTTGGAGGAGAGGCCGGGCATTCTGATCAGCCCTGGAGATGCCCCACCTGGCTCTCCTCCCTTGGGGGTTCTGGGATGACCCCCCCATGCCTGGGCCTCACTGGCAGCCGGTTGACCCCACCCCAGCTGTGTGTATTTCCACCCAGGCTCAGAGGGGAGGCAGGTAGAACGTGAGCTCTCTCAGGGCCCGTGGGGGAGCCCTCTCTTGTTTATGAAGCCCTTGCCCCATGCCAAGTTCACTGGCTAGGGGAGCCTGCCATAGTCCGCTGGGGAAGGCATTCTCTTCCTCCCCTTCCTCCTCAGTCAATACTCACATTCCTTTCGTCAGGTAAGGAAACTGAAGCTCTGAGCAGTGACTTGCCCCCGTGTCACAGCGTGGGGAAGGGTCTCCCTGTGTGGTAGGTGCACGGTGCAGGCTCCCTGACCCTCAGCCCCTCAGCCCCACGCCTGGTCGGTTCCCCACTGCCCAGGCCGGAAGCAGTTCTGAGAAGAGGCGGGTGTTTGAGGAAAGAACGTCACCACCCCACTCCCCTCGAGGCCCGAGGCTCACTCCTGGAATGTTGCGAAGCCTTGGGAGGCCCGAGTCCCTGAGGGGACCCTGTCTAGGTGGCTTCTTCTCCACCCCTGGGGTAGGGGATTTGCGATGCTCGGGGAGCCTTCCATTGCTGCGCCGTGGAGGGAGGGCGGGGCTGGGCGGCCCTCAAGGAACCTGCGTGGCCACAGCGGCTCCTCAAGATGGCCGGGGTGAAGTGGGGGCGGGGGGCGGCGCGTGCACGTTCCTTCCCTCTCTTTGCGCCCCCGGAATCTGAAACCCTGTCATCAGCTGTCAGCTGGTTTGTGCCTTTGGGCTTCGGGGCGTCCCCAGGGCAGGAGTGACAGACCTCGGCGGTTGGAGAGGGGTGTCGGGCTGAGACCCTGGCCTGGCGGTTTGCTGCCGGGCACCATCACGAGCCCGGTTTTTAACTTAAGGGGGGGCCCTTCATTCCTCCTTCATCTCGGGGTTGAAAGTGGGAGCCCCAGACCCTCCCAAGGTGGCCCCAGAGCAGAGGCTAAGGCTGTGCTGGGAGGAGGGTCGCGCGCCTGCCGGCGGTAATGAAAACCAGCAGTCCCGTGAATGAGGCCCTGTGTGCGCCCAGACACAAAGCGGGCTGAGATGGGGAGGGGCGCGCACGAAGTCCTTGCTCTGTCCGTCCCCTGCCCTCTCCCCCTCCCCGTAGTTGGGATCCCCAGCAAGGACCCTGAGAATCCCACCCCACCCGGAGTGGCCACTCCCGGGGTCAGGCCACCTTCATAGAGAAGCCTCAGAGGGAGGCAAGACACCAGGGTTACTTTATTTAAAGAATAAACAAGAGATGGTAGTTCCAGGAGGGTGGGCACAGGGGACCGATTCAGCCAGAGCCCCTAGACCCCCAGCCAGTGTCGGGGTGCCCTTGGCCTTTTCCTGGCACCTCTCCCCCCTACCCCCGCCCAAGCCCTTCTTTATTCCAGAATCTTCTGTCCAGATCTCCGCCCCTGTGGAGAACAGGGCAGTGGGCGATGACACTCACCTCCGGGTGTGCCTCACTGTGGGGGTGGCAGCGAGTTTGGAGGGGGCCCATCCCGACGTGCTGCTTGCCCGAGCCCAGCCTAACCAATGTGCAGACTACTGTACACATTCAGAGCCCCCTGAACAGGTAGTCTGAACACTGGGTTGGCGGGGCCGGCTGTCCATCCATCCTGTGGGCCCCCTGGGCAGTGGCAGGGCCACCGCGCCTCTGGCACCTCCGAGGAAGCCACCCGCCCGCGACCGTCTGCTCGTCTCTTCTGACGTGGCACGGCTGGGGCCAGCGCGCATCTGGAGAAAGTTGTGGGTTTTCAGGAAATCCTAGGGAGGCGGTGGGGGTGGGGGAGGCGGGGGTGGGGGCCGGGAGGGAGGGTCTGGGACCAGGGCCTCTGCCAGCAGGAGAAGGTCTCTGGGGGTGGGGGCGGGGTGCACACGCGCCTCCGTGTCTGTGTGGTGTGTGTGTCACGTCTGTGTGGTGTGTGTTTGTGTTGTGTGTGTGTGTGTGTGTGCGTGCCCGCAGCATCAGGAAGGCGGCGGCCCTGCTCTGGGCGGAATCACACTATAAACAATTCCAGATGTGGCGTCTTGCTCAGGGCCCGAAAGGACTGTGACTCAGTGACTTGGCCTGGCCGACCGACTGGAAGCTTCCTGCCTCGTGATGACACGATAGGGTGGGGGCAAGCAGAGCTTCTTCCACAAATTTCTGGGCCAGGAACTCAGACCCCAACCCCTTGTGAAGCCCCCAGAACTCTTTGCCGAGGTCAGAGGGCCTGCTCACACCCCCTGTGGCATGAATGGGGGGCGCTCACCTCCTTGGCCGCCGGGCTCCTCTTCCTGCCTCTCACTGTGACTCGGCCTGGAGGAGCGCTGCCCTGCTTCCTTCTTGCATGGAGCCCCTTGGACTGACTGACCCTGGAGCACAGAGTGACAGACAGACAGACAAAAGAAAACCCCAGGTGCCTTGTAAGCACTGACTCCAAGGTGGACATGTGCTCAGAGTTTTCAGTGTCCGTCCTCGCCCTGGACCAGGAGGCCAAGGCTCCTATCCACCTTTTTAATTTTTGTTATTTGTTATTAATTGTTTTTTACCATGCCACAGGGCATGTGGGATTTTAGTGACCTGACCAGGGATCAAACCCATGCTCCCTGCATTGGAAGCATGGAGTCTGAACCCCTGGACTGCCAGGGAAGCCCTTCCTACCCACTTTTAACAGCTGAAGAAACTGAGGCAGAGGAGAGACAATGAGTGGGGCGGGGACCGGCCCTTCTGATCTCCTAACCCCAGTCAGGACTGAGCCCCCACACCAAGCCTGCCCCTTCAGTAGTCCTGAAACTCCAGGCAGCCCTCCACCCACCGGGGAGCCCCCAGCTCCCTTTCCCATCACCACTGTGGCCCCTTTTGAATTCGGAAGCAGATGTCAATTGTGGGGCTTTGTTCTGATACCTTCCAGAGGTCAGGGGTAGAATGGCTATGGTGTGAGGGAGCTGGTCTCTGTTCTCCAAAGATGTCCAAGAGGTCAAAGGCCAGGAGGGCAGTGGGGAGACCCTGGCCTCTGAAGTCCCATGGGGCCCACTCCACTGCTGTGTGCCCTGGGTGACCAGCTGCCCTCTCTGATCATGCTGCTTCCCAGGCAGGGACGTGTGAGAGGGTTCCAAGAGCTGCTGGACACAGCATGTCTCCTCAGCCCTTGAGAGCTGCTGTGAGTTGGGAGTCAGGGGAGAGTTGGGGAGACCCTGATGCTGTGCTTTGGTTTTCTGATGTAGAAAACCCAGTTAATATGCTGCCACCTCCACCCCCGAATGAAGACTAATGATGCATTTGCACGGGCATATAGTAGGTGCTTAGCTGACATTATTGGGGCTCCGGAGTGTGACTCCCAACTCTGAGACTCACCAGGCCCAGAAACTTGGCCAGGAGATGCACCCTTTCTGAGCTGTTTGCTCAGTAGCCAGCAGGACCACCGTGACTGGCACTCAGTGGGCACTTTCTGAACAAGGCCAGCCAGGCTTTGGAACTCAGGCCTCAGCTCGAGGGCTCCTCCCTTTCCAGCTTTGCCCAACCCCTACCCCCAGTGCCTGCCCTTCTATGCCTCAGTCTGTCTTGAAAATGGGATCATAGTGGTAACTCACTTGCAGGCTTGTTGTGAAACTGTAGGGGACTTAACGGTTATGTTCACTTAGCGGTTGGGATCCAGGTACAGTCAGAGCTGGCCGATTTTGAGCATCCCTTGTGTGTCAGCAGTGAGCCAGACAGGAGTCCCCACCCTTGGGGATTCAGTGGTCCCAGTGACCTAAGTCGATAAGCAAGATATGTGGTGTGCTGTGTTATGTGAGGAGAAGCACCAGGGTGAAAAGTAGAGGGCGAGTTTGGGGTGGGGTTGGAGCAGGCCTTGCACTCTGCACAAAGGTGTCAAGGAGGGAACCGTGTGGACGTTGAGGGTGGAGAGCAGCATTCCACGTGCAAAGGCCCTGGGGTAGGAGCCCACTTGAGATGTTCAGAGAGAGTCAGAGGCCAGCATGGCTGGGCCAGGTGAGCGAGGGGAGATGGGGCAGGTAAGTTCATCTGGGGAGAGCGAGCCACATGGGCAGTGTTGGATGTTGGCCACGGTCCTTGTGGTAGAGTTCAGCCAAGGCTGACCCCTCCCCTCCCTCTATCAGGAGAAAGAGAAGAAGTACATGCTGCCTCTGGACAACCTCAAAATCCGTGACGTGGAGAAGGGCTTCATGTCCAACAAGCACGTCTTCGCCATCTTCAACACAGAGCAGAGGTGAGCCCACCCAGGACCTAGGTCCCGGGGAGACCAGTGGCCCCATTCAGTCATTCTGCAGCATCTGCAGAACACTTGCTGTGAACAGTCCCTACCTAGGGTCTCAACGGTCCAGAAAGGGAGTCAGTCAAAAAACAGAAACGTGCTTCTGTGGGGCAGTCAGGGAAGGCCCTTCTGGGGAGAGGTGAGAAAGAAATGAGCAGAGCCATGGCGGATGCTAAGCAGACAAGGGATTGGACCTGGGGCTGGTACTCACGGGCGCCCCCTCGTGGTCATCAGGGGAACAGGCTGAGGAGGCCAGGGTGAGGGTGGGAGACCAGGGAGGAGACACCCGCACTGGCCCCGGTGGGCAGTGGTGGGGCTGGACCTGAGTGGGGCTGAGGACACAGAGGAGGAAGGGATGGATTCCAACAGAGGGACCAAACTCCTGAAGGCTGTGGGTATGAGAACAAGAAGGCATTGCCCAGGGACGGAGCTGCCGTTGGCTGACATGGGGCAGGCAGAGGCAGAAAAGGCTTGGGGCCAGTCAGAGGCTGGGTTTGGGCGATGCCAAGGGAGAGGGGCCCATGAGATTCCACGTGGAGTGTGAGGGAGGCAGCTGGGAAGGTACAAGAGACGTGTTCAGGACTGCCCTCTGGGCAGGAATATGAACTGGGGATTCATTGCTTTGTGGTGGTGTTTCGGGTCTAGAGGGGGCCACGATCCCAAGGCCAGTGTAACAGAGAAGAGAACAGCCCAGGAGACTCAGTAAATCCATCCCCAGGGGTGTTGGTGGGAGACTTTAGCAAAAGCCAAGGCACTTCTCTCAGCTCCAGAAAAGAGCCAGTTGGCAGGGGGTCTGAGAGCAGGAGGAACGGCTGAGCGTGGACCAGGAGGGCCCCTGCTCAGATTCACACCATCACGCACGGACCCCCTCAAGCCAGGGTTCAGCCAAAGCCTGGTTGTTCTTCATGACTGGCCAGCAGGCACTGGCTTCCTCTCTGCTGGCCGCTGGAGTACCTTCCCCACTGGCTGTTCACACCCACTGGTTCCAGCTGAGCCACCTGGCTTGTGCAGAACAGCTCTGTCCTGCTGCTTTCTGGGCTGGCCTAAAGCTCTGAGATCCTCTTTGACCATCAGCTGCCTCCAAAGTCTTTTATAGCCCTTTTAGGCACATTCCTCCCACTCCCCACCTCCCATGCCTAAGAAGCCCTAGGGTATGTGAGAGAAACTGGGCTCTGCAGCGGGACAGGCCTGCTGGGAAGCTGTTCCTGGCTGCAAGATGCCGGGCAGCCAGCACACTTGCCTGGTCCTGTGATCTTCCATGCAGTAGGGTGAAGACATTGCCTAATATATTATTGAGAGGTGAGTTCAGGAAACAAAGAATGATAGTAGCAGAAACAAGATAGAAGTTTGGTGTTTTTTTAAATAGAAATCAAGTTCAGACGTTACCATCAAGGGCAGGTTGGACAAGCCCACAGGCATCCAGACCCAGGCCCTCCTTATTTCTCAGCTTTCCTTCTCTCTGTCCAAGATGGCTGCCCATTCTCCAGCCATCATTATGATGTTCCAGGCAGGAGGAAGGAGGAGGAGGAGCAACAAAGAAATGCCCTGGAAATCTCAGGGCAGCCACTCACTGACTGCTGGTTGGCCTGAGGACTGTCGTGAGGCCATGTGTGCCTAATCTCAAACCCAAACCTCACTGGAAGACTTAGGGACAGCTTGGCCATCTCAGCCACACCTGCCTTGCGGGACAGGGTGACAGGCGTGTAGCATGGATCCTGGCCCCTATATAGAGAGAACACTGTCCTTAAATGCTGGTTAGTGCCCGTCTGTTTTCCCTCATCTCCCAGCCTTGTGGCTCTGCACCTTCTGCTCACAGACCCACGTGTGCCCAGCAATTCACAAGCCTTCACTGGGAGTCTTGGTCCTGTTCCTGGCCAGCTCTACCTCCTTTCTAAGAATCTGGGCACGTGCTAGACCTTCTGAGTGCAGTGTAGTAGCCACTGCCTACATGTGACTATTTAAATATAAATCAGTGGAAAAAAGTCTTAAGATCACTTTCTTGGTCACCCTGGCCCATTTCTTGTGCTCAGAAAGAAACTACCTGTGACTCACGGCTACTGTGTCGGGCAGCACAGGCAGAAAACGTTTCCACTATCACAGAACATTCTTTTGGACATGCTATAGTCTTTTTACCAGGGCTTCCCTGGTGACTCAGAAGGTAAATCCACCTGCAATGCAAGGGACCCAGGTTCAATTCCTGTGTTGGGAAGATCCCCTGAGAAGGGAATGGCAACCCACTTCAGTATTCTTGCCCAGAGAATTCCATGGACACGACTGAGTGACTGACACACGCACTGAGTCACCTGTCTAGAAACACTTAGATGGGAGCTCCCCAACTGGCGGAGAGTGTCATGGGTCACTGCCCCCCCAGGAGAGCATCAGGAGGGGAGTAGCTGAGCTCACAAACAGAATACCAGGGATGCTGCTAGATGCAGGCTCTCACGGAGCACACACCCTGCTCTCATCACGGTTTTGGGTGTCGCAGGCATGAACTCATGAAGCCTCCATCAGGCCAACGTGGTGTAGAGGCCACTGCCATCCTGGGGCCTCTGGTTGTGAGCGCCCGGGTCAAGGGTGAATCTCCGTCAGTCAGGCCAACCCCAGAGCCTGCACGCCAGCTCCTTGTACCCGCTGGGCCCCGGGCAGGGTTAGCCACGGGCCTTTCCCTCCCTCCCTCGCCCCGCAGGAATGTCTACAAGGACCTGCGGCAGATCGAGCTGGCCTGTGACTCCCAGGAGGACGTGGACAGCTGGAAGGCCTCATTCCTCCGAGCTGGGGTCTATCCAGAGAAGGACCAGGTGAGAGCACCCTGAGCTGTCCCCTCCCTCCCGAGAGAAGAAGGGCAGCCAGCATCTCACGGGCTCGGTCGTTTCAGGCTTTTTCCCAGAACTGTCTGAAGGCATGTAGCCCATACCCCCTCGCTCTCTGTTTTTTTAATTTTTATTTATTTATTTGGCTGTGCCGAGTCTTAGTTGCAGCACATGGAATCTAGTTCCCTGACCAGGGAGTGAATCCGAACCATCTGTATTAGGAGCATAGAATCTTAGCCCCTGGACCACCAGGGAAGACCTCCCATGCTGTCTTGAACAAACAAAGCAGAAAGGGGGTTGGTGGGGGGGTGCTGTCATCAGCACCTAGATTCTCCAACTGAAGTCAAGGACAGGGATACACATGGGCTGGGATCCTGTCTGCTTTATTCTCTCTCCTCTTCCTGTCCTGAGGCAGAGTGAACGCGGCCCCAGATTAATGTGTTGATTAATGTGTTGTCCCATTCCCAGCTGAGTGTCTCTAGCCCACCTTGGGCCGCAGTCACCCCAGGTCCAAGCAGCTCAGGCCGGGGCAGGCAGGGCCGCACAGTGCCAACGCAGCCATCGGGGGCCAGCCCCAGGGAGTCAGCTGTGGGTGGGAGAGGGCAAGCAATTCCCAGAGGAGGGGGGTCCCCAGGCTCGCCTCAGACCACAGTTTCTATCTCACCGCTTCTCCCTCCTTGCAGGCAGAAAATGAGGATGGAGCCCAGGAGAACACCTTCTCCATGGACCCGCAGTTGGAGCGGCAGGTGGAGACCATTCGCAACCTGGTGGACTCGTATGTGGCCATAATCAACAAGTCCATCCGTGACCTCATGCCAAAGACCATCATGCACCTCATGATCAACAACGTGAGTGCCCGCCCCTCTGGGGCCCGCCCCAC
Organism: Bos grunniens; assembly: GCF_055505025.1. Lineage (NCBI taxonomy): Eukaryota > Metazoa > Chordata > Mammalia > Artiodactyla > Bovidae > Bos > Bos grunniens. The sequence continues at coordinate 15,396,025 of NC_141171.1, forward strand.
CATGTAGCCAGATGTGGCCTGAACACACTCTGTACCAAAGTAAAAGTCAGGGACTTCCTGGGAGTCCAGTGATCAGGACTCTGTGCTTCCACTGCAGTGGCACAGGCTCGATTCCCGGTTGGGGGACTAGGATCTCGCATGCTTCACGGCCAAAATAAAGGAAAAGATAAAAATTAAGAGTCTCACCACCTGATTCAAACATCACAATCGGGACCCCCTAGCTTATCTTGGGAAATGGGAAGGTACAGGCCACCTGGCCTACATCCCCTCAGTTGGGTCATTGAAGCTACCACACACGTGTGCACTTTCTCTGACGTTCTGTAGCTTTATAGTAACCCTAGAGAAGGGACTGCTGTCATCCCCATTTTAGAGACAAGAAAACAGAGGCCCAGAGAGGTTAAGAAACCTGTTTCAAGTCACTCAGAAGACTGAGAGGTAGGATTCAAACCCCGGCTAAGTCTGTCCCCACCGTGGCCTCTAATGGCCTGTGCCCCACCTGCCTTCACCCTGCTACCCGGGGGCTCCCAAGCCTCTCAGGGCGTCTGGCATCTCTTGAGTGAAATATGGCTACGCTAATGTCTCCTGCTGCAGGCTGCTGGGACAGCTCAGGCCCTGGGCTCAGCGCTAGGCACTTAGCTGTATGTGTAGCCCAGGTTCAGTTTGTCTTGTGACTATAAGAGCTCACAGTAGGACAGTGCCTGAAGCAAAAATCTCGTGTCCCTTCCCTTTCACTCTGTTCTTCCCAGTCTCCTCCTCATGGGTGTCCTGGTACATTCTCACATATGGATGGGATTGGCAATCTATAGGGTGCTGCAGCTATGCAATTTTAAATGCATGTATGCCTTGATCCAGCAGTTCCACTTACAGGAATTTCTCCCCACAGAGACATTTGCCAGCATGCAAATTGAGCACATGCATGGTTATTCTTTTCAACATGTTTTATAGTGGCCAAGAAATAGAAATCTCTATCCATTTCTTAGAATTCATTAAGTAAATATCCATTTTATTGCAAAAAAATACCCAAAAACAAAAGGATGAAAACTTTCTCCAGGTCTGTACTAACTTTATTAAAGCGGAAAAGGTGTAGAGTATAACAGAATGATCAAGAAGGCTCTATTTGTGTAAAAACAGATGGGAAATCTTCTCTCTATATAATATGCGTAGGAATCTGGAAGTTTGTACAGGAACCTAGTGACCCTGGAAGGGGAATTCAGGAGGCCTAAAGAGACCAGAGTGGACAAAGGAGATTTTTCACTGTATTTTTAAGTGATACTTTTTTTCCTTTACTGCTACTGCTGCTGCTGCTAAGTCGCTTCAGTCGTGTCCGACTCTGCGCGACCCCATAGACGGCAGCCCACCAGGCTCCGCCGTCCCTGGGATTCTCCAGGCAAGAACACTGGAGTGGGTTGCCATTTCCTTCTCCAATGCATGAAAGTGAAAAGTGAAAATGAAGTCGCTCAGTCGTGTCCGACCCTCAGCGACCCCATGGACTGCAGCCTACCAGGCTCCTCCGTCCATGGGATTTTCCAGGCAAGAGTACTGGAGTGGGGTGCCATTGCCTTCTCCGTTTTCCTTTACTAGTTTTTCAAAATTTAAATGTTTGAATAGCTAATGCATTTACATGGTTTGCAAATGCAAAACTACCCAGCACTGTCAACTTTGCGTGTGTTGAAAGTTCATTTGAGAAAATCTGTCTATATATATATTCTTTTTCATGTTTTTCATTACAGTTTATTATAGGATATTGAATATAGTTCCCTATGGTATATACAGTAGAGCATTGTTGTTTATCTATTTTATATATAGTAGTTTGTATTGGCTAATCCCAAACTCCTACTTTATCCACCTAATTTATCCACCACCACAACCACCAATGTCTGTTTGGTAACCGTAGGCCTGTTTCTGTTTTGTAAATGAGTCCATTTATATCATATTTTAGATTCCACATACGAGTGTCTTCCTCTCTGTCTTACTTAATATGATGATATCTAGGTCCATCCATGTTGCTGCAAATGGCACGCAGTTCAGTTCAGTCGCTCAGTCGTGTCCGACTCTTTGTGACCTCATGAATCGCAGCACGCCAGGCCTCCCTGTTCATCACCAACTCCCGGAGTTCACTCAAACTCACATCCATCGAGTCGGTGATGCCATCCAGCCATCTCATCCTCTATTGTCCCCTTCTCCTCCTGCCCCCAATCCCTCCCAGCATCAGAGTCTTTTCTAATGAGTCAGCCCTTCGCATGTGGTGGCCAAAGTACTGGAATTTCATCTTTAGCATCATTCCTTCCAAAGAACACCCAGGACTGATCTCCTTCAGAATGGACTGGTTGGATCTCCTTGCAGTCCAAGGGACTCTCAAGAGTCTTCTCCAACACCACAGTTCAAAAGCATCAATTCTTACGGCGCTCAGCTTTCTTCACAGTCCAACTCTCACATCCATACATGACCACTGGAAAAACCATAGCCTTGACTAGATGGACCTTTGTTGGCAAAGTAATGTCTCTGCTTTTCAATATGCTATCTAGGTTGGTCATAACTTTCCTTCCAAGGAGTAAGCGTCTTTTAATTTCATGGCTGCCGTCACCATCTGCAGTGATTTTGGAGCCCCCAAAAATAAAGTCTGACACTGTTTCCACTGTTTCCCCATCTATTTGCCATGAAGTGATGGGACCAGATGCCATGATCTTAGTTTTCTGAATGTTGAGCTTTAAGACAACTTTTCACTCTCCTCTTTCACTTTCATCAAGAGGCTTTTTAGTTCCTCTTCACTTTCTGCCATAAGGGTGGTGTCATCTGCATATCTGAGGTTATTGATATTTCTCCCAGGAATCTTGATTCCAGCTTGTGCTTCTTCCAGCCCAGCGTTTCTCATGATGTACTCTGCATAGAAGTTAAATAAGCAGGGTGACAATATACAGCCTTGACGTACTCCTTTTCCTATTTGGAACCAGTCTGTTGTTCCATGTCCAGTTCTAACTGTTGCTTCCTGACCTGCATATAGGTTTCTCAAGAGGCAGGTCAGGTGGTCTGGTATTCCTGTCTCTCAGAATTTTCCACAGTTTATGTGATCCACACAGACAAAGGCTTTGGCATAGTCAATAAAGCAGAAATAGATGTTTTTCTGGAACTCTCTTCCTTTTCGATGATCCAGCGGATGTTGGCAATTTGATCTCTGGTTCCTCTGCCTTTTCTAAAACCAGCTTGAATATCTGGAAGTTCACGGTTCACATATTGCTGAAGCCTGGCTTGTAGAATTTTGAGCATTACTTTACTAGCGTGTGAGATGAGTGCAGTTATGCGGTAGTTTGAGCATTCTTTGGCATTGCCTTTCTTTGGGATTGGAATGAAAACTGACCTTTTCCAGTCCTGTGGCCACTGCTGAGTTTTCCAAATTTGCTGGCATATTGAGTGCAGCACTTTTACAGCAGCATCTTTCAGGATTTGGAATAGCTCAACTGGAATTCCATCACCTCCACTAGCTTTGTTCATAATGATGCTTTCTAAGGCCCACTTGACTTCACATTCCAGGTTGTCTGGCTCTAGGTCAGTGATCACACCATCATAATTATCTGGGTCGTGAAGATCTTTTTTGTACAGTTCTTCTGTGTATTCTTGCCACCTCTTCTTAATATCTTCTGCTTCTGTTAGGTCCATACCATTTCTGTCCTTTATCGAGCCCATCTTTGCCTGAAATGTTCCCTTTCTCTAGTCGGCATTATATCATTCTTTTTTTATCACTGAGTAATATTCTGTGTGTGTGTGTGTGTGTGTGTGTGCCACATCATTATTCATTCATCTGTTGATGGACATTTAGGTTGCTTCCATGTCTTAGCTATTGTAAATAGTGCTTCAGTGGACATTGAGGGTGCATGTATCTTTTTGAATTATAGTTTTCTCTGGATATATGCCCAGGAGTGGGATTGCTGGATCATATGGTAGTTCTGTTTTTAGTTCTTAAAAGAACCTCCATACTGTTTTCCATAGTGGCTGCACCAATTTACATTCCCACCAACAATATAGGAGGATTCGTTTCTTACAAACCCTCTCCAACATTTATTATTTGTACATGTTTTGATGGTGGCCATTCTGACTGGTGTGAAGTGTACTTCATTGTAATTTTGATTTGCAGTTCTCTAATAGTTAGTGGACATCTATTCTTAACAAGACAATTGTAGAAGGAGACTTTGGTTACGAGATCTCATATATCCATTGAATCGATATTTCTGTCTCAAAGCCACTCTTGCCCTTAATGGGGAAGCTCTGGGAGCATCCCCTCCAAAATCAACAACAAGTTGGCCATTTCCACTTTTATTTAACCTTCCTGTAGAGTTACTAGCCAATGCATTTAGATAAGAAAAATAATTTAAAGGTGTGAATGTTGAAAACGAATGGGAAAAATTGTCCCTATGTAAACATGAACTTGTGTACCTAGAAACTCCAAGAAAAGTAACTGAAAAACTGCCATATCTTGTAGGAGTATTCAGGAAGGAACAAAGTATTAGGTTAATGAACAGAAACTAGCAGTTTTTAAACAAAAGTCAGTTTCAAGATATAATGGGAGAAAAGATAGCTATTAAAGATAAGATTCTAGGAATAAGTTTCACAAGAATCTCATGATTGAAAGAACACTGGCAAGCACCCCTGAGAGACCCAAGAGACCACTGAGTAGAAAGCTCACCTCCTTGTAAATATTGCCCATGTTCCGTAGTAAAGTTAAAGACTTTAAAGAAGAGCATGGTGAACCAAGCCCATCACAGCCGCTGGCTGAGTTCTTGGCCGGTGTGGTGGGAACCTCTGACCTCTCCAACCCTTGCCCCCAGACGAAGGCCTTCATCCACCATGAGCTGCTGGCCTACCTGTACTCGTCGGCGGACCAGAGCAGCCTCATGGAAGAGTCGGCTGACCAGGCCCAGCGGCGGGATGACATGCTTCGCATGTACCACGCGCTCAAGGAGGCACTCAACATCATTGGGGACATCAGCACCAGCACTGTGTCCACTCCCGTGCCCCCACCCGTTGACGACACCTGGATCCAGAACACCAGCAGCCACAGGTCCGTGAGGCTGGATTGCCCACAGGCTGCAGAGGGTACTGCCTGTGGGTTCCCAGCTCTACCCACCCCCACCCCCATGTGTCCATCAGGGCACAACCATGGGTGGCCAGGGTGCAGGGCCCCTGCCCACAGATGGTACAGCACCCAGGGCTGGCCATAGTGTGGGACTGCCACCCCTGCCTAGGCCTGAAGGGACAGGGGGAGAGAAGGGTTAATGGCCTGCCTGTCTCCTGATGCCTTCTGTTGGTTAAGGCCAAACACAAACCAGAGAGGGCAAGGGACCTGGGCAACCCTGGCCATACAGGTGAGCCTCCTGAAGCACAGAGCAAGCTGGGAACGGCTGGTGGGAGAGGACCTAGAGGGACACATGGAGGGCGTAACAGGCATCCCCCGCCCTGACCACCTAGAGCTGAGGTGCAGTGAGGCCCTGACATGGGCACGTCAGAGCATCGGGCAGGGACACCTGACCAGTAACAGGGCAGGTGGTGCGAGGAGAAAGGGTGGCCCAGAGAAGTCTCAGAAGGTGCTGGTCTTTCCAAGCCCTCAGGGAGCCTTGAGGTTCCTTGGAGAGCAGACCCAGCCTCCAGCCTGAGATGCAGCACCCAGAGGGGAGCCTGTGGGTGCGTGGGCCAGGGGCCCATGGACCTTACAACCTCTGAAGGCATGCTGGGCTCTGGAAGGATTTTTGGCTTCAAAGGGTGGATTGGCGTCGTGGGGAGGCTGGAATGGGGCCAGTGACGGGGAGATGCCGGAAGGAGTGAGACTAGAGGGAAGCAGGAGCCCTTGTTGACTGAGGACAGGTGCTGGGCCCTGGCTCAGGTCCTGGGGGGGCACAGAGGGGCCCAGAGCATCTGTGCTGACCTGCCCAGGACCAGCTACTCACTGCATCTGGGTGGGTGGTAGCTGGTGCCAGCCTGTGTTACGGAGGAGGCCGCCCTCTGGCCGGTGCCCTGGCCCCACCTTGGGCTTCTGTGCCCATATGGCCACACCGATATGGCCAGTGCACCCACCCACCAGTTCACCTCACCCCCCTTCTCTCTCCACAGCCCCACTCCACAGCGCCGGCCCGTATCCAGCGTGCACCCCCCAGGCCGGCCCCCAGCAGTGAGGGGTCCCACCCCGGGGCCACCCTTGATTCCTGTGCCGGTGGGGCCAGCTTCCTTCTCAGCGCCCCCGATCCCGTCCCGGCCCGGCCCCCACCCCGGCGTGTTTGCCAACAACGACCCCTTCTCGGCCCCACCTCAGATCCCATCTCGGCCGGCTCGGATTCCACCCGGCATTCCCCCTGGAGTGCCCAGGTAAGGCTAGACCCCCTTGCCACCCGCCACCTAGAGACACCCGCCTGTGCCCTGCAGGGAGCAAAGGAGTTACCAGCATCCCTGTGGGGCTCACGGGGAAACTGAGGCCCCGAGAGGCCTAATTCACAGAGCAACGGAGTCCAGGTGACTCCCAAGCTCCCACGCCCATCCTCTACATGAGCAAGGGACCCTTGTAGCTCGGGTCCCTCCCATGGGACCCCTTCTGGTTTTGACCAGTTTCCCTTCTGAGGACACGCACATCAGGCGCTGCCCATCCCCTGCCCTGGCTTGCCCCTCCCTGGCTGCCAGGCTCTTTCTTCCCCTTTTCTCCCATGAGCAACCTGTGGTCCAGAGTGGGCGCAAGTGCTGATGCCCTGGTTGGCTCATTCCTTCCCAGCATCAAAGCAGCCATTGTGTAGCACCCAGATGGGTGATGGCCTACCTGTACTCGTCGAGGTCAGGGCTTCCCACCACCCCAGCCAAGAACTCAGCCAGCTGTTGTGATGGGCTTGGAAGAGCATTCACCATGCTCTTCTTTAAAGTCTATAACTTTACTACGGAACATGGGCAATATTTACAAGGGGTGGGGGAGGTGGGGCCTGGGTCCTCGGCCTTGCCCGGCTTCCAGCCTCACTGCCCTCTCCCCCTCCTGTCTTTATTCTCTTTGCAGCAGAAGACCCCCTGCTGCGCCCAGCCGGCCCACCATTATCCGCCCAGCCGAGCCATCTCTGCTCGACTAGGCTGCAGGGGTTGGGGGTCATGTTCTTGGGAGTCCTCGAGCAGGACCCTCGGTGCAGGAGCTTCGGTGGTCTAAGCCCACCTGCCGCCCCTGGCCCTCCCGTCCCCAGGCGGGACCAGGCTCCCTGCGGGCAGCCCCTGGCTCTTCCCTAACCCTGGCCCCCATCCCCGGCTGGACACAGCACTGAAAGGAGGGCCCCTGGAGCCCCAGAATGAGGGGTGCTGGGGTGTTGCACTTTGGGAGATGGGGTCTCAGGTACCAGAGGAGAGAGCTGCATCTTGAGTGCCATCTTGAAGGAGGGAGCCAGGCTGGTGTGGGGGGTGGGGTTCACCCGGGGGGTCTCTGGCCAGGAAAGCCTGAGTGGACCAGGCCTAAGAAACGGCACCGCAGTGTCCATACCCCATAGGCCTTGCTCTGCTTCTCAGCAGCTGGGGCTCCCAGTGGCAAGCCAGGCCCCGCGGGCCCAGCACTACCTGCCCGCCTGCCCGAGTTGTACATATTCCTTCCTCGGCCGCATTAACTGCACGGCCCAGCCTCGGCTGCCAGAGGTGCCTTCACCAGGTCCGGAACACTCGGCCCCGGCCAACCTCTCTCCTCCCTGGGCGCCCCCTTTCTCTTCCTGGGTCCCCAGGGCAGCCGGGGTTCGAGGCTGAATGGGATGGGGAAGCTTGGGAGGGCCTCTGGGTCCCCACCCGGGCCTCCCCCACGGGTCAGGCTCCGGGCGGCCTCTCCGTGAGCAAAGCTTCTCGCTCGCTCGGTTTGACCACTGTAAGTGCCTGCACTCTGTACCCTATTAATAAACTACAATAAAGGGAAGACGCTTCTGGTGGCTCGTGTGTGGGCCTTTTGTGTTGCCGTTCAGGCTTGGGGGGTGGCCTTGCCCCTGTCCCTCCCACCACGGGCCCCCCCCCCGCCCATACCTCACTCACAGGGCGTCTGCTCTCAGGTAGGAGGGTTCACTTCTACTAGAGGGGAGAGCTTTTACTTTCCTAAACACCTCAGGAGCAGAAGCAAATATTCCCCCTCCCCCCATCCCCTCGTGGTTCCCAGGTGGCACTGGTGGTAAAGAACCTGCCTGCTAATGCCAGAGACATAAGAGAGACCGGTTCCATCCCTGGGTCAGGAAGATCCCCTGGAGGAGGGCATGGCAACCCACTCCAGTATCCTTGCCTGGAGAATCCCATGGACAGAGGAGCCTGGCAGGCTACATTCCATAGGGTTGCAAAGAATCAGGCATGACTGAAGTGACTTAGCCTGCACACACACACCCCATCCCCACACACAAGATGCTTGGCTGGAGCCCCTAACACAGTGCTGATAACAGGCCAGGATGGGGACCTGGGACAGGTGTGCGAGTTACTGAAGGGAGAGGGTATCTTGGCCGCCCACCTTATACTGTGCCTCGGTCAGGCTCCTCCTCACCCCCACAGTCCTGAGGGCTTCCCCCTTCACCCTCTTGGGGGCACAGGCCTTCTGGCTTAGCCCGGGTCACAGTTAAACTTTGCTTTCTGATTTTTTCTCTTGTGCCCAGGCGACCACCTCCATCAGCTCCTGCCCGGCCTTTCTTCTGAGCTTCGTGGGAGACCCCTCCCGCCCGTCCGGCTGCCCTCTTGGGGGCAGGACTGTCCTGGCTGGTGTCCCTGAGCCCCAATCACCAGGCACTGTAATTTTTTTTCTGACCATAATTTATTGACTCTGGTGCCCAGACCACCCTTTGTTCCAGGAGGCTCCCATGCAGGCTTGAGCTGGGCCATCCCTTGGCCCCATGTGGGGCCCCTGCACAAAGAGCAGGAGGGCCAGGTGGTCTTACAGACTCCGCTCCCCAAGTTCTGTAACCAGACCTCACACCCAGCCCACTCCCCGCTGGGCTGAGGGGCCAGGCCCCTTCCTGTCAATAAAAGTGACTGTTCTGGCAAGAACACTGCAGCCAAGTCTTGTTCCCCCTGGCTCCTGGCACAGCAGGCCACCCCCAGTAGCAGCACAGGCCTTGGGTGGAGCCATAGGAGAAGGCAGGCAGGCAGAGGATCCCGCAGCAGTCAGCCCCCTCCTATCGGGACCTGACTTGGAGGGCCAGTGGCAAGAGAACAAGGAGTTTGCTTCCTGGGCCTAGTCCGGCACTGCACAGGGCTGGTGCAGACTGGAAGACTCTGGCTAAGGCACGTTACCGTAGGGGACAGAGGCAGGGCCAGAAAACCCCAGGGTTGCCTTTGAACCCTGCAGTGCCCCCCATGCACCATTTCTAGGAAAACAGGTGCAGCCACTGAGCCATTCCTCCTGGAGGGACCCACACCTGCAAGCCAGCCGGTGCTCCCCACCCAGGCCCGAAAGGGTGGAGACACAGTGGGTGCCCCACCTTAGGGCTGGAACTACACAGCCTCCCCTTGTGTAGGAAACAATTGGAGAAGGATGCCCCTAAGTCTCACGTGCATGCGCCGTGCTGCCCCTCCTCTCCCCTGTTCTTCCACGGCAACAGGCTACATAGGCACAGGCCGCTTGTCCTGAAAGAAGCGCTTGAGCGTGCAGACTTGCAGCACGGCCACCAGCAGCAGCACGGCCACATTCACGGCCGACCAGAAGTTGACCCGCTCCAGGTTGCCTTCTTGCAGGTTGCGGTCACGTGCCTCAAAGGCTCGCAGCAGAGTCAGCACTTGGATGCTGCGCTCCAGCCGGATCCTCATGGTCTCGATGGACTCCTGTGGCAGAGAGGGGAAAGGCAAGGATTTGTCCTGCAGGATGGGAGTGAGACTTCGTTTGTGGGGCAGAGAGCTGAGAGCACAGATTCGGTGGCCAGGCTGCCTGAGTCTCAAGCCCTCTGCCATTCACTGGCTGTGTGACCATGAACAAGTAAACAACCTCTCTGGGCCTCAGTTTCCTCCTCCGAATTAAACCTCAGGGTTGTAAGAAATGAATGCCCAATTAGGCATGAAGAGCGTACTAACCAGTAATTAATAAAAAGCAGTAGGTGAAGCCAGATTGCTTGGGTTCAAATATTGGCTCTGTTGCTGGCTGTGTGGCCTTAGGAGAATTACTTAGCCATCCTGTTCATCAGTTTCCCCAACTGTAAAATGGGGGATAATTAGAGCACACTCCCCATATATAGGGGGCTTCCCTGGTGGCTCAGACGGTAAAGAATCTGCCTGCAGTGTGGGAGAACTGGGTTCGATCCCTGGTGTGGAAGATCCCCTGGAGAAGGGAATGGCTACCTAATCCAGTATTCTTCCCTACATATACAGTGGAGACTTCATGAGTTATTCAAGCCCTTAGAAAATGGTTTATACCTAGAAATGTTCTACTGTTATTTGGTTGCGGGTACCAGTATGTAGGGGGCTTCCCAGGTGGGGCTAGTGGTAAAGAACCTGCCTGCCAGTGCAGGAGATGTAAGAGAAGTGGGTTCGATCCCTGGGTCAGGAAGATCCCCTGGAGGAGGGCACAGTAACCCACTCCAGTATTCTTGCCTGGAGAATCCCATGGACAGAGGAGCCTGGTGGGCTACAGTCCACAGGGTCACAAAGAGTTGGATATGATAGGACTGAAGCAATTTAGCACGCAGGCACCAATATGTAGGAAAGGTGGGGTCAGGCCCAGGCAGACCCCTGCCAAGGTGAGAGGGCAGGGAGCAATGCCAGAGATCTGGAAGGAGTGGCCCCAGCTCTCCTGGGCGCACCTTGATGTCCTCCATCTTGACTTCCAGAATCTCCTCAGGCTCCACAGCCTCTGCCCAGCCCTCGACCTCCTCCTCATCCTGCAGGCTGTCAAAGATGAGTTCAAAGAACACCAGCTTCTCCGAGATGGTGCTGAAGGAGTTGTCAAAGCACAGCTTGTAGTCCCCGGCCTCCGTGGGCTCCACCCTGGGCATACAGACACACATGACCCTGAGTGGCCGACCGGCTGGACTTTTCGAGGCAGGCAGGGTGGTAACCCGAGGCCGCCGGCAAGGGGCAGGGCTGTAACTGAATCCAGACAGCCAGCGGGACTTAACTCACGTGTGCACACCGTCTGCCTTGCGGGACTCGCTGACCAGCAGCACTCCCTGAGGGCTCTCCAGACTGAAATCCACGTCCAGCCCAGCACCTCCGATCACCTGGGGGGCAGGTAAGAGCAGGATAGAGGACTAGGCCTAAGCCAAAGGCACCTTCCAGAGAACGTCAGGGCTGGACCGACCCGCGTAGACCCATACCGACCACCACCCAGAGGTCTACCTGAGTTCTGACACCTACACCTTCAAGCCAGTCTTGCCCCACTCCCGTCCCTCTGGCGCGCCCCTTGCCTCGGCTCCGCCCCTGAGTTGATGCCCTCTTTTAAACGGCCACGCCCCCCCTAGAGATCGCGTCCCGACTTGGCCATACCCCAAATGAGACGACGGAGCCCAGCCTTCTTTACTTAGCCCAACCTCCGAGAAATTATCAGATTGACCACACCTTTTTTGTATTGCATCCTGGTCTTCCCTCCCAACTCCCTCAATCGATCCAATCCTTTTGACCACGCCCACTCGCGACGGTCCTGCCTTCTGACAGGCTCCCTCGTTCTCCCGATGGCCCCGCCTCCCCGCTGCCCCACTCTAGCCCCGCCTTCTATTCCCACCCCTTCCGCTCCCACGCGCTGTCCCCGCCCCTCAGGCTCCCTCTCCCTGGCTCCGCCCTCGTGCGCCTACGCTAGGGCTCTTCCTCCTTCCCTTCTTCAATGTATGCAAAGCATGCTCTGGTTTGGCCACGCCCCGTCTCCGTGCCTCAGCTCGCTCCCCAACCCGGGACCCTGTACCTGGTACTCAGTCTCAAGGCTTGCGTTGGCCGGCGCGGACTGATAGAAACACTGCTTCCGCCCCGCAGGCAGCAGGAACGTGAACTCGCCGTCCTGGATCGGCGGGGGCCCTGCCCCTCCCACGCCCACTGGCGGCAGTAGTAGCCACAGGGCCAAGCCTAAGGCCGTGCCGGCCGCCATCATCCGGGTCACTCTCTGGTCTGCTAACCGGTTGCGGTTCCTTTAAGGAATAGCTCTGGCCACTATGCTATTCGGCGGAGTTCATTGGCAGCCGCTTCTGTCCGTTATCCGAAGCCCGCGGAACCAGGAGTGAAGGACCCCCCGAGAGCCTAGCTGCCTGAATGAATGCCTGATGCGCCTGAAAACACTCGATCTTCTACAGATTTTTCTTTGTAAAGCCTCTTTTCTAGCCTCAGTAACTGTGGGGAAAATTACAAAAATAAAACCACGATGGTACATCCTCTTCAGGCAAAAGTTAAGACAACTGTGGTGGAGGCAGCTAGGTCCTGCGGTTTTCCCAAAGTACCCCGCGCGTGACTACTGTTGTTCGAATCCGTCTGGGTGGTGTCGAAAATAGAAGCAGGGCGTGTGCCTGCACGCGACCCGTAGGGCTCGTGTATAAAAAAGCTCAGCTAGGGTGGGTGGAGACTTCTATTAACGTGGGTTCTAGCCGGTCTCTGGTCCTAGAGCTTGGCCTCAGGTCCGATGCCTAATGTTTCATTCCTTGGCGCCTTAGAACCGTCGCTTTATCAGTCTCCTTGTTTCTAAATCGGAGGTGATGATAATTGAGATGAGGCCTGGCCCATAGTGAGCTCCCTGCATTTTTTACATATTGTTTGCTCGGGAGCCTGGCCTCACCCTGCTCGCGAAGGGTATCAAACTCGACAGCCCAGGTGCTTAGCGTCAGCAGAGAAAAGCAGAGTGTGGGCTTTCAAGGCAGATTGCCTAGTTCAAACCATGCCCCATGCTTTACTTGAGGCATCACACTGCTGGGCCTCACGGGATGATCTAGTCCTTGACTGGGCTATTGTGAAGATTAAGTAAGATGATGTTTATTTAGTGCTTGGTGCATCCATAGGCCCTCAGTAAACATTAATTTATATTCCACGTTTATCGCCTTGCTTTGGGCCTACCGCCAATTAATCTCTCATTCTGGTTTAGAGAATTTGGAGGCAACCTAAGCAAACAGATAAGAAAGATGTCATTGGAGAATCGGACTGTGGAAATTCCATCCAAACATAAGAAAAAATGTTCAGATTGGCAGTGTTGAGTTGTTCAAGATAGCCTGAAAAGGTTGGCAGGTGGTGACAATTATGCTTTGAACACAGCTTGTGGCTGTCAACTACACATTTGGAGAGCTTGGGGAAGTAACACTTTGTAATGTCAAAGTTTATGTATGGTCATGGTTGGTATTCCTTTTGCAGGAGGAGGGCAGGGGGCACTGCAAGGTATGTGGGTGTTCCTTACTGTTCCAAGTTTTTCTGCCATTCAGAGTTACTACTTGAACATTTGGAAGTAGTTGTGGAGAATGGGTGATAAATTTTTGTTAAGGATTCTTTTTTAACAAGGGGAAACTCACATTAAAAAGAACCATTTTAAGTAAACAACTCAGTGGCATTTAGTGTATTCATAATATTGTGCAACCATTACTTCTACTCACTTCCAAAACATTTTCATTAGGAAGGAATCCCTGTACCCATCTAGCAATTATTCCTCATTCTTTCCTCACCCCAGTCTGGTGATCAATCTGCCTCCATGGGTTTGCTAATTCTGGATATTTCATGTAAATGGGATGTTTGACCATTAGTGTCTGGCTTGTTTTTCTTAGCATAATGTTTTTAAGGTTTATCATCATATCACTATTTCTTTTTTTACAGCTGAGTAGTATTCCATTCCATCTATTGGATGCTTGGGTTGTTTCCAAATTTGGCTATTGTGAATAGTGCCTCTAGGAACCTGTTTGTATATGTATTTGTTTGAGTATCTGCCTTCAGTTCTCTGGGGGTATATACCTGGGAGTGAAGCTGCTGGGTCATATGGTAATTCTATGCTTAACTGTTTGAAAAACTGCTAAACTTTCCCACAGTAAAGTTGCACAATTTTACATTCCCACCAACCATGGACGAGGGTCCCATCCCAATTTTCCTACATCCTCATCAACATTTGTTATATTCCATTTTAATGTTAGTATATTCCTTCTGATGTATGTGAAGTGGTATCTCATAGTAGCTTGTTTGTTTGTTTCCTTTCTGAGGATGAGTCCATTTTATTGAGGGGCATCAAGGGAAGGTCTTAGGACTGGGAGGACAATGAGATCTAACATCCTTCTCCTAGCTGGGATCTCCTCAATTTTACAGTCGCTGAAAGCTCAGTGGCTAGGTAGGTTTGTTTTGTTTTGTTTTGTCATGCCACATGGCTTGCAGGATCTCAGTTCCCTGACCACAGGATCTCAGTTCCCTGAACCCTGGCCACAACAGGGAAAGCCCAGAATCCTAACCACTAGGTCACCAGGGAACTTCTAAAAGCTCATAGTGGTTTTGATTTGCATTTTCTTAATGATATTGAGCATCCTTTCATGTGCTTATTGGTCACTTGTGTATCTTCTTTGGAAAAATATCTGTTCATGTCTTTCGTCCATTTAAAACTTGGATGTTGTTATTGTCGAGTTATAATATTCATATATTATGGAATGAAAAAGGAAGAAAGGAAAACAGTGAAAAACCTCTCCTGCTCTTTGCCAAACTCTGCTGTAGCACATCAATACTCCATCTGGGTATTTATAACTCTGCCTTAGCCTTCTCTTCCTATTTGCATCAAGCCTAGAAATTGACCAGAGATGAAAGAGTAAGGTCTTCTTAAGTCTTTCCTGATCATCTGTCCTGCCCTGGGTATGCACACTGCTCCCTAAATTCCCCAGTATATATGGGTGCTTTTGAGTGCCTTAATTACCCAAAGAAACTCACCCCAGCTTTTCCTCCCAGCTTTTGCCATGTATGTTATTGTCCGCCATTGTAATCTTGTACATCAGAGAGCTGTGAGTTGTTCCTTTACCTTATAGTGTTTTCTAGAAATACATTCTGAGTTAAAGCACACTGAGTCAGTCCCTCAGGTTACCCCCAGACATGTTAGAACACACACACACAATAGTGTGAGAATGAGGGCTGTTCTGCTCCCTCAGAAATGGAACCGGGGCCCCATGCTGGGGACACAGGTGGCTATCTTCAGATCCTCCACTGTGCTGGCCAAGGAGATGAGGAAGGGTATGGAAAACACCACAAAGCTTTCCTGCCACGTTCAAGTTGCCTCTTCTTGATTTGCATTTCCTTGGTTGACATAAATGTTTAGCTGTTTTCCCGCATTCAGATAAAATTGATTCTTACCATTTTTCCTCAATTTGTTGATGTTTTGGATGAGATACAGGCCTATAGAGCTACCAACCCCACCTTTTTCACTGTTGGCTGGGACGAGTGGGTGATTCTTATTTTCCCTCAATTAAGTAAAATCCTCCCTCTCCCCCAGTATTCAACAACATGTACTGAGTAGACACTATCAATGTCCTGGGAGCTGTCATCTCAGTGCTGCTCCACTAACTGATTTCAGGTTCTCAGAGGTGCTCAGAAGTCAATGCTAGGTGGGTAGGTAAGGTGACTTATTTCACCTAGGTGGAGTTGGGGAGAGCTTCCCCAAGGAGGTGGCATTGAATTTCAGATTTGAAGTAGTATGGAGAAGAAGAAAGCAGAAAAAAACAGTTCTCTGACATCAAAGGCACTCAGAGTTCAAGGGGCAGAAAGGGGATGAAGGTGGGGTGGGTGGGAGGAGTAGCCAGAGAAGAGATGGGAATCTTGGGCAGACCAGCCCCTCATACAAGGCCCCTCTTTCCTTTGTAATGTTGGCCCAGAATCTTAGCCGAGGGTTCTTATGACCGTGGGGAGTTGGCCGACTGGCTTCTGGAGGTCAGGGATTCCCTTGAAATGACAATCAAAAGATTACAAGAGCGTGTGCTGGGCAGTGTGTTTTGTTTTCCCCACCAGAACCGTTCTCCACCATACTCTGTACTGCTTCACAGCGGGGGTGGAGGGGCTAGGGGGCTGATATCTCCATCCTGGATCAATGTGGCTGCCTTTTCCTCTGCTTTCCAGTTGAGTTTGGCCCTGGCAGGATATCTAAAGGCTTCAGGAAAGGAAGGTCTAGGTATCTATCCCCTGGTTCCTATCTTTTTTGTCTGCATCTTTCAACAAAAGCCCGTAACCCTAGCTCTCTCCAAGTTCCAGGACCACTCCCCCTCCAGCAACTTCAGGCCTGGCTGCTAACAGTGACCGTAGGAAGTCACCGTCCCTCATTGCTCCCCTTTCACCCTGTTCATGACTCCTCAGTTCTGTCTCTTAAGAGCATGATCTGTGTGACAGCTGACCAATACAGGTATGTGTATCTGTGTTACTGAATTCAAAATTCCAGGTTATAGATCCCTGCATCACATTAGATGCTCCCAGGACGAAGTCTTCACTTACATCCAAGACCCTATCCCCTCTGCCTACAATGCCCTCCTTTCCTCTCCTTCTCAGGCTTTCGGAGTCAGATGTCACCTCCTCACAGAAGCCTTCCTTGAACTTCCTGAAGCTAAGTGAAGAACCTTCCTCAGTGACAACTCCAACATAGCACTTCACCAAACGGACTGTCACTGTCTGCTTGTCTGACTCACTGAACTCTGAGCTCCCAAGTGCAGGAGCTGTTTCATTCATCATGGCACCCCTGGTACCCAGCATGGTTCTGAGCCCTGGTGACACTCAGTAATCAGCTGGTGGCATAAATAAACCAAGTATCTCTCCCAACTCTTGTCTCATACACACCCAGTAAAGAGCCACAAAAATAGACTGAGGGAATGTGTGTTGGCTTTCAAGTCAGACAAGCCCAAAATATTTATTGTTCACTGTGTGCCAAGCACTGATGTAGGCATTGGGAAACTGCAAGAGATACCACAGGCTCCGTCTCTGTACTCTGGAGGAAGATATCTGGATGAATTCAGTAAGCTCAAGCATGTTCTATGAACCATGCTGACCTAATCTAGTTGATATTTACAGAATATTACACCAAGCAACTGCAAAGTGTATTTTCATTTTGAGTGCACATTGTATGCAGATATATACTGGGCCACTGAAAAAAGTATCGGACTTCCCTGGTGGTACAGTGGATAAGAATCTGTCAATGCAGGGGACACCAGTTCAATCCCTGGTCTGGGAAGATTCCACATGCCTGTACAACTAAGCCCATGTGCTGCAAGTACTGAGCCAGTGCTCTGGAGTCTAGGAGCCACAACTACTGAAGCACATGCACCTAGATCCCATGCTCTGCAACAAGAGAAGCCACCACAGTGAGAAGCCCTCTCACTGCAACCAAGAGTAGCCCCCCAGTTGCCACAACTAGGGGAAGCTGGCAAGCAGCAACAAAAACAGCGCAACCAAAAATAAAGAAAGAAGTTAGGAAAAGAAGTGCCAGTTAAGCATATGGTAACTGGAAGAAACAATAAAAAAGATAAGACCACAAAGCAATGAAATAGAAAACTGAAAATAGGGAAAAACAACAAAGTCAAAAGTTGATACTTGGAAAAAGATTAAAAAACTGAATAACCCCCAGCGAGACTAATCAAGGGGAAAAAAAAGAGAAAGAAAGCACAAATTACTATTATTAGGGATCAAAAGGGAGACATCACTACAAACCCTACAGACATTAAAAAGCAAACGAGGAAATTTAAACAGGTTTATAGTGATGAGTTTGATATCGTAGATGAAATGGACAAACATGAAAATACACGCATGCTAGTTGCAATCAAAGAAAATTACAAGGTACTATCCTGGAATTCAGAAAGGGGATTTTTCTAAGCTCAGAGGGATCTGGGAAGATTTCCTTAAAAATTAGCATTTAAACTTGAGACATGGACTTCCCTGGTGGTCCAGTGGTTAAGAAACTGCCTGCCAATACAAGGAGCACAGGTTCAATCCCTGGTCTGGAAAAATCCCAAATGCTGCAGAGCAATTAAGCCTGTGCACCACAACTATGGAAGCCCAAATGCCCTAGAACCTGTGCTCCACAAGAGAAACCCCCATAGGAAGAAGCTTGCACACCAGAACTAGAGAGTAGGTCTCACTCGCTGCGACTAGAGAAAGCCTGTGCAGCAACAAAGACCCAGCACAGCCAAAAAAACCCTCTAAGACCTGAAGGAGAAGTGGGATTAGACCAGGTTGACAGAATTGTGTTCCACGCAGGGATGGTGGCATACATGCAAAGGTCCTGAGGTTGAAGTCGGATTTGTGTATCTAAAGAAAAAAGTCCACTCTAATGATCCTTTTTAATGTTGGCAACTACACACTTGCATCCTTCCTGGGTGTAAACTTCCAGGTGGGCCTGGTAGACTTGACCAGAAATGTTTAGAAACCAAGGTTGATAAGACAGACGTTTGGAAATTTCCTGGCTATCAATAGGAGGCAATTTACACTGCAAACAATGTCATTTCTTCCATTCTGGAGCTGATGTTTGCTTTCACCTGACTGGTGAAGCTCCTGAGACACAGGAGCTTGTGTGGCCTCACCCTATGAACACTCACACTCCACGAACCGAAACACTTTGTCTCATAAATTCTTTGGAGCTACTGTCTGCTACTCTTAGCCCCATTCTTCCAGGCAGCAAGCGGAGGACTTGCCAGGAAGGCCAGGAAGGACTGTCCCTTGCCTGAGGTCACAGAGGCCAAGCCCTAATCATCATGCCCTACCAACTTCCACCCTACACGTTTCAACTTCTGGGCACATGTTGGGCCACCTTTTGTGACTTGGGCCTGGGTTTCCCATACAACCCACGTTCCCTGCACTTCCTCATGCCGTTAGGAAAAAATAAACACACACACACACACACACACATATACTGGACCATCTCATCCACCTTTTCCTTCCATCTGCCGAACCTGGGCCCCCAAGGAGCAGTGAGGTGCCAGGCTCTGGTGTGCATCTGTGGAAGGGGTGGGGAGGGGAGAGAGTCCCTTTCGGTGCCCAGTGTGTGTGTGTGCAATTTCCTGCCAGTGAGGAAACACTCGGCTCAAATCAGCCCTGGTTCTCCTTTCCCTGCTCTGGCCTCACAGGAGGAGCTGGCAGCAAGCCGTGGGCCACCCTAGCCTCCGCCAGATTTCCTGACCAAACGCGGGAGGAGAGATGCCCTGGATTGTCTTGCTGTTTGCAGCCGGTGAGCTGATGCCCCTGCGCCACCCCTCACCCTGTTCCGCTCCCTCCATCCACCACCTTGTCTCTGCTGGGGGGTGGCGGGGAGGGGTGCATGCACACGAGCAGGAGCTGGAGAGGCTGAGCCCTGACAGATTTGCCCTAGAGCCTTGGCCAAGGTGCCGGGGGGCACGCGGAGCATGGACGTCTCTTGTGGGGTCTCAGTACCCCCCACATCACAGGTATTAGAAATGCCACCCCACTGGAGACAGCAGTGCCCACACCCCATAACTCAGCCCTGCTTGGCCTCTGCAGGTTTCTACCCCCGGGACTGGGGCAGCAGGAGGATCTACTGGTAGGTCGGAGAGGGTGAGAGGAAAGCTGGATAAGGAAAGGCTTGTGTTGACCTCACCTGAGCCAGACACTCCACGCGGGAACCTGGGGCCACTGGGGAGACACTGGTCCCTCCTGCAGGAAGCCGTGCCCTGAAATCGTATCCCTCATCACAGCCTGGGAAACAAGACAGAATCACTCTGCCCTCCCCTTCTCCCCTCGATCACCCCCACCTCCTGCCACCCAAACTCCTTGAGCACTCCACACCCCTTCCAGCCTCCAGCCTTTGCCTGAGATGGTCCCTCTGCCTAGAATGCTCGCTCCCAGCTCTTCCATGCTGTGTCTTCAGGGAAGCCCTCTCTAGCTACCCCATCACCCTCGTCTCCTTGAGAATGTCAGCTCCCCAGCAGGCATGTCTTGTCTGTTCATCTGTCTGTCCGTCTGTCTCATCCACTGCTCTGTCCTCAGAGCCTAAACAGGGCCTAAACATGGTCAGTGCTGTTGATAGAAGTAATACGAGTGTAACTGTGATGCTGTGCAACATCCACGGCTATTATAAAATGACTCCAACAACATGACCTCTCACCATGTGCTGGGCGCTTGATCCTCTCAACATAGCAGTAGGATAGGGACAACTAGGGGCTTCCCAGGTGGCGCTAGTGGTAAAGAACCTGCCTGCCAATGCAGGAGACACAGGTTCAATCCCTGGGTCAGGAAGATCCCCTTGAGCAGGGCATGGCAACCCACCCCAGTATTCTTGCCTAGAGAACCCCATGGAGAGAGAAGTCTGGCAGGCTACGGTCCCTAGGGTCACAAAGAGTCAGACATGACTGAAGCGACAGCATGCACTCACAAGGACAACTAGCCTCCAGTTGTACATAAAAACCAAGGCCCAGAGAGGGTGAGCCATTTGCCCAAGGCTACACAGCCAGGCTGGCCTCTGCTCTAACCACCCCCGCACCTAACCTCCCCTATCTTGCTTCGCAGGCTCCTTGGCGATCCCGGCGCCATCCATCATGCTGGTGCCCCCACACCCCAGCAGTAAAGAGGACCCCATCCACATCTCGTGCATGGCCCCCAGGGGTTTCCCAGGGGCGAATTTCACGCTGTATCAAGATGGGGAGGTGGTGGAGCTCCTGAAAGCCCCCAAGGACCAGCTCAGGGTCATCTTCAACCTGAGTGGTGGCAGCAGGGAGGTTCGAGGGGGACCGTTCTGCTGCCAGTATAGCGTACTTGGCGAGAATAGGCAACCCCAGCTGTCAAACCTCAGTGAGCCTGTGCACGTCTCCTTCCCAGGTAAGTCCCTCCCATCGGCTCTCACTGCCTAGGCTCCATCTTTTCATGGCCAAACCTTTGTAGACACTCTTCTCTCCTCCTGGGAGTCATCACTCTTCCAACTTGCCAGGAGTTTCTTTTCCTCCGTGGATGGAGGAGCCTGGTAGGCCACAGTCCACAGGGTCACAAAGAGTTGGACACGACTGAGCAACTTCACTTTCACCATATGCAATGGGTACAGTCATTCTTCCCATTTTCCAGATAAGGAAACTGAGGCACAAGAGCTGAAGAGGCTGGCACAGGTCACTCAGCCAGCAGGCAGCAGAGCTGGAGTTCCACCGGCCTCTGAAGTCCAGACGTTAGCAGCCCTTTCCTTACTGGCCACAGTATTTATGAGCACCTGCTATGCACCAGGCACCGCCCTTGGCATTGCAGGCTCAGCAGCGAATGAAACAAAAGTCCCTGCCCTCTTGCACATTACGAGGGGGTGGCAATGGACATCAGATGATAAATAAGGAGTTTTGTAAATATTCAGTCAGCTAGTAGGGGACAAGGGAAGTGATAGGAATGAAATAACAGCCTGGTGAAGGGCATCTTTTTTTTTTTTTTTTTTGCGTTGTGCCATGTGGCTTGCAGAATCTTAATTCCCCAACCAGATAGGGAACCCAGCCCCTTGCAGTGAAAGTGCTAGGGTCCTAACCACTGGACCACCAGGGAATTCCCACGCGTGTCATTTTAAACAGAGAGGAGAGTGATCAGGGAAGGTCTTTCTGAGGAGGTGATGTTTGAGCCTGAAGGATGAGGAGCCAGCCACATGGCTGTCTGGGCAGGACGGTTGCAGGCAGAGGAAGCTGGCTGTGCAAAGGCCCTGAGGCTGGAGCGTGCCTGGTGTGTTTGAGGGGCGTGGAGGTGCCCCATATGACTGAAGCATAGCAAGCAAGGGGAAAGTGGCTGGGAGATGAGAGCAGGGGGAGGCAAGGAGGATCATGCAGGGCCTTTGGCTGCAGCACGGACTCGGACTTTTTGTCTGAGTGCGACTGAAGCCCTGGGAGTGAAGATGTCTTCCTCTGGTCTTTCCAGGAGTGGGGGCTGGGCCTGGTCTTTGGATCAAGGAGGAGGAGGGAGGGGAGGGAGAGAGGGAGGAGCCTCGGGGTAGACTCCCTGCGTCACCAACAGTCAGAACTTTCCTGCTGCAGAGAGAAGGCTGTAGCCAGCAGAGGCCCACAGGTTGTGATGACAGAACACTCTCTGTGTCCTTCCCCGGCCTCAAGTTCCACTTTCAAAGGCCCCCTTCTCTCACCTTGGTCCTGTGGTCTCAGAGTAGGGCGGTAACAGCTCTCCTGCCCCAGATGAAAGAATGAACAAGGGCTAACACTGAGAATACCCAAGTGAGCGCCTCTCCTCCCCTCCTGGCTAATTCCTGACCTGTACCAGGGTCCGGGCATCTCCTCCTGGCTCTCCTGAGAGATTCCTTGCCTCTCTCCAGGGAGGGGCAGCCAGATCTCTTGCAGAGACATAAACTCTGGAGCTGGGGATTCATGCTTCTGTGGCTACCTCTGTGTGGGCCTCAGAGTCCACCATGTGGCTGGGAATGGGTGTTGTCTGACCCCGTTACCCAGCCAGCAAGACTCTTCAGACCACAAGTAACTGAAAACTGGACTCAAATTGGCTTCAGCAACAAAAGGGGATTTGTTGGTTTACTGAACTGAAATTTGTTCATGGCACTGATTTCCATCATGGCTGGATTCAGGTGCTCAATGGTGTCAGGAATCATGTGCCACTTCTCAGCTCTGCTTTCTTCTGTGTCTTATTCTTAGGCAGGCTCTCGCTCTCATGTCAGAATTGTATACCTTGGAGCTCCAGATGTATATCCTGCTGGTTTTGCAATGCTGGCCTGAGAAATAAACCTCTCTTCCCAGTAATCTAGCAAAGTCCAGAAATTAGTTTCATTGGCTCAACTTGGACAACATGCCACTCCCTGAACCAATTAGGTTAGCCAGGGGTAGGGAATATACTAACTGGACAGACAGAGTTGCTAGATCCCCAAGGTCTAGCTATACCTAAACCAAATGTTTCTGGGGTATAGGGGGAGGGCTGACTCTCTAAAGGTAGCCCAGATGTATGCCAGGAGTCCCACTTTCTCCCTGCACCCCCACAATTCCATGGCCTACCCAATCTCTTTTTTCCCCATCTTCCTCTAGTGCCCACCTGGATCCTGGCACTCTCCTTGAGCCTGGCTGGAGCCGCTCTCCTCCTCGCTGGACTGGTGATCATTGCCCTGATCATCAGGAAAGGTAACAGCAGGCAGAGAAAGCGTGGCTCACCGGAACTTGCAAATCCATTAAAATCCACTCCAACTCACATCCATTTTTAGGAGCACAGAGGCACACAATTGGGAGTTCTTACTCTAAACACTTAGCACTGAAGAACCTTTCAGAATTTCAATGGTGGTGGTTGGCAGGGGAAATTCATATATATATATATATATATATATATATGGTAAAATATACATGATGTAAAATTTGCCATTTAACTCTTTTTTTAATTTACTTTTTATTATTTATTTTTGAATATTTTTGGCCATGCCATGGGGCTCGTGGGATCTTAGTTCCCCAACCAGGGGTCAAACCTGAGCACCTGGCAATGAAAGTGAACTGCTGGGGAATTCCTTTTTTTTTTTAAAGGTTTAGTTTTTAAATTTTAACTTCTACTGCTCTACAACCATCACCACCATCCATCTCTTCATCTTCCTAAACTGTAACTCTGTCCCCATAAATACCAACCCCTGTTCCCCCTCCCCCAGCCTCTGGCACCCGCTGAAATCAGTATTTAAAAATAATTTTTTTACATTTTTGTACCTTGCTTGAAGTTTTTACCAACATACATTACTCATGTAATTGGGAGGGAAAAGTGTCTTCAGTAACTCCCCCGTTGAGAGGGAAATTTGCCAGGGGAGAAGGCAAGGCTGGGTGGCAAACGTACAAGACGCCTTGTTGGTTTCTTAGCTTTTTGTAACCACGACCAAAATCTAACAAATGCTTTTTGTTTGTTTGTTCCCAGTTAAAGTAAAAAACTTGAACAAGAGACGGTGAGAACATCCCTGGAGACCCTCAGAGGGTAGTTTTTTGGGGAAAAATTTCAGTCCCAAGGCAGGAGTTTCTGATGGGCATTGAAGAGCTGGCCGGGTTCTAGGGGCAGATGGGTACTTACAGGGCTCCATCTCAAACAGCACCCTATGGTCAATGGGCGGGTTAATAAAAATAGGTGCTACTATGGCACCCCACTCCAGTACTCTTGCCTGGAAAATCCCGTGGGCAGAGGAGCCTGGTAGGCTGCAGTCCATGGGGTCGCTAAGAGTCAGGCACGACTGAGCGACTTCACTTTGACTTTTCACTTTCATGCACTGGAGAAGGAAATGGCAACCCACTCCAGTGTTCTTGCCTGGAGAATCCCAGGGACCGGGGAGCTTGGTGGGCTGCCGTCTATGGGGTTGCACAGAGTAGGACACTACTGAAGCGACTTAGCAGCAGCAGCAGCAGGAAGCGCTTAAGGTGTGCTCCACACTGTACTCCATGCTGTGCTGGGCACTCTGGACCTTGAGTTCACATTATCCTCGCATCAGCCCTGGAAGTAGGCTCTATGAATGACCCCTTTTAACAGATGAGGAGACTGAGCCTTCCTCGCATTCTTTTATTGCCAGTTGCCAAAATGTGTTAAGCAATCATTCTAGAAACCCATAGTGAGGGGGAGGCGGGTGGGTGTGCCCTCGCGTCGTGCAGCCCCCAGTGTGTAGCCTCTAGACAGTGGCCCTGGTTCTTGGGCGTCAGAATATATACTGGCCCCAGCCTCGGTTTCTCCTCTTGGAGAGAGGGGCAAACACCTTGCTGCCTGGTGGCAGAGTAGCCCCAGTGGGGCTCCTGCAAGATATTTCCATCTGAGGGGTTTCGGTGTGGGCGAGGGAGGAGGTGGGTGGGGAGGAAGGATCAAGTTTGGGGCCAGGGCTACCTGGAAGGAGCCTCCTGCCTAAGACAAGTCATCACTTTCTCCCGAATCCCTCTGCAGAGAGCGAGAATCCTGCTGGGTTAACATCGCCACCACAGGTCTGTGCCTCCGTGTTCCTGTCCCTTGCCTGGGCAGAGTCACTGCCTCAAAATGCCATCGGGTCTCACTACTTGCTGCTGAACCCCATCTACAGCTGTTCACTTCCCTTAGAATCCAGAACACATGCTCCTCCTCTTTCCCTTCCTCCTCCCCCATTTTCCTCCCAGTTTTCACCTCTCTCTCTTTTTCCTTTTTGATGCGAACAGCTTTCACCTCTTACCTTTCCCTGCCCTATCCTCAAGCCCTTCACTCATCCCGCTCTCTGCCTAGAATATTTTTCCTCCCTGTGTGGTCTCCATCTAAAGGTCACCTCCTCTAGGAAGCCTTCCCTGACTCCCTAGGCAGGATCTATTCTTTCTACTTACATTCCCCCAGCACCCTGTCATACTTCTTAGCTCTCAGTAGACACACAACTGAGTAATCATTGCATGCTTGGGTGTATGATACTCAACGCCAGTACTGGACCATCAGCTCCAAGAGGGTGGGGAGTTGAAACTGTCTTGTCTGGAGCCCCACTTGTGGTCCAGAACGTGCTGTTCTGCTGGCTTCCACCAGGGGGGCAGAGAGAGAGCCTGCCTGTGAGGTGTGATGCCCAGGAAGGGGCCCTATGCAGAGAAAACTCCATTCTCTGTACCTCTTTCATTGTTTCCCATATTCATTGAGCATCTACTATGTGCTAAAGCCTGAGGGCTCCCGAGATAACCAAGACAGAGGTGATTTCTGTCCACAAGCCTACACTCCAGTGGGGAAACAGCCCATGACAAGCTGGACACTGTCTGGGCTGGGAGGGTGGTCCCCAGAAGAAGTGGTGTTTAAATCAGAGAACTACAGGGGGGAACAGGGAGTAGCTGGGTGAAGGGTGGGCAATTAGTGGGAGAGCCCAGGATAGGGGGAGAAAGCAGGAGCTGAGACGAAGCACCCATTTTCTGGAGGGCAGCCAGAGGTCACCTAGGGAGAGCTCTGAGCAGAAGAGGGACACAGTTCAATTTGCAGCTCTTCACCCTGCAGAACGGGCTGGTGGGCGGACAAAGTGATTGCTGGGTGATGGACTCCATGCCCTTCCTCAGGGTGGATTTAGGGCCTGTGGGCTTATGGGGAGGGCCTGGGAAGTGGGGGGTGAGCAAGAAATCTGAACTGGCCCCCACCCTGGTCTTCCTCTCTTTCTGTTCCAGACATGTCCTTCGACAACTCCCTCTTTACCATCATGGTAAGTCATCCCGTTTCTCGTATCCAGTTTTATGCTTCCTGTTCTGACCACAGGAAGATGGGGGCTACCAGGGGGGCTGGGCTGACCTTTGTCTCTGGACTTCTAGGGCCTGGGAAAAGCCCAGAATCACTAAGCAGGGCTTGTTTTTGAGCTGAGAGTTGGTTCTGGAAAATTCCAGGGGATTGGAGGTAGCCACGCTGTCCAGGGCTTTGTGGGGCAGTGGGCAGGCCCCTGGTTGTCCGCACCGCCTTTGCACTCACAATGGTAACAAAAGACGACCTGGGGGCTTCTTTGAAGTCATGGAGCCTTATGACAGTCTGGTATAAAGAAAAGACCACTTTCATGTTCAGTTTCAAGAATTTCAGCTTAGTTGTCCAGACATGTATTCCCTTTTGCGGGAGGAGGGTCACACCCACCCCTGCTCCTCACCTCCTGTTTAGCAAGGCATTGCTCTCCCAGATCACATAGCATCCCGGCTAGGATTTGAAACCTGGTCTATGGATGTCCTCTGCACAGCTGCATTTTGTGGTGGCCTTGGGGTAATTATTATTCAGTAAATTAGAGATATCTGACCCGTGGATACCATGGATGAAGACAGTGTCCAGCTAGGGGAATACCCTGGCTGTCCAGTGGTTAGACTTTGCACTTCCACTTCAGGGGCCACGGGTTCTATCCTTGGTTAGGAAACAAGATCCTGCAAGCTGCCGTGTGGCCAAACACAGAAACAAAAAAATGTCCGGCTAGCTTCTCTCCATGCAGAGATGGGTACAGGTCTGGGGTGCAGGTGGTCCCACTTGAGGTGGCCTCAGGAATCCTATTTGTATAAATGGATGCTTTGGGACTGTAGTGAGGGAGCCAGGGGTGCAGTCAGTTGGCTTGGGGCGCCACTGTAGGAAGTAGGGGTGGGGGGAGGATTGGATGGGTTTGACATAGCCTTCCTGGGCATCTGGATAAGAACAAGATGAGACCCTTCATCCCCTGAGCTTCTTAAATCCACAGGGGGAGGCAGACGATAGCACATTGGCTAGGGGGTGCCCAGGAAGCTAACACATTCAGATGGGAGATGTGGGAGGTCTAGGAGATAAATGACAAGCAGGAGATAGCGGTGGAGGATTGATCCAGGCTCAGGGCATGTTCTCCACACGGCCCAGTAGAAGTGGTGCATAGGAGTGAGGAGTGGAGGGGGTTCCTGTGCAGAACTTTGACTTTTATCCCAAGTGACGTGAGAGCCCTGGAAGGTTTGGAACAGAGAGATGTGACCTACTCTACGTGCCCACAAGCGCCCTCTGGTGGCTTCAGTGAGCACAAGCTGTGGGGGCCGTGGGATGACAAGAGCCTGGGGACCAGGCGCAGACAGCTCAGATGGTTCAGGCGCCAGACGTAGTGGGTAGTTTGGTCCAGCGTGCTGGCAGCGGAGGTGGAAGGCGCGAACAGATGCAGGTCAGATTCAGAGGATGGGAAACACGGCACTGATTTCAGAGTAGATGAGTGGGCGGAGGGAGAAGGAGCCATGGCGGAGTCCTTGAGAGACAAGAGAGGGGCCACCTCAGCCAGTGATGCTCCAGAGCAGATGGAGACTGGCTTCAGTCACTGGTATACAGATGGTGGGAGGAAGGCGCTTGGCACCAACCTGTCCAGCCCTCTGAGGTCTCAGTTCAGGGAACAAGCTGTTAAGAAAAACCTGGAGAGTAGGGCATGTTCTAAAACCCTCCCTGAGAAGCCACACTGCTCAAGGCACTAGCCTGGTGATTTCTGCTTCCCTCTCCCCACTTTTAAAAGGCATTTAAAACGAAACGATGGGAAGACAGGAAAAAAAAAAAACAACAAGGAAAAAATAACATTTCTCAGTATCCTAGTCCTGGAGACTTTAAATATAAATGTATATAGACTATGAAATACATCCAAATGTAAAAATTATCTATAATCTATATTCATAAAGTTCTCTTCTATTTCTTAATCCCTCTGCACCCACTGATCTCCACTCTGCGCACACACATGCAGGCAAACGACCATTAGGAACTTCTTGCACATACGAGCGAGCAAAGGCAAAAGTAGCAAGTCTGTATCCTCACACTTTTTAACACAAATGACAGCATGCTAACCACACTGTTATGCACGGATGGCTCTTTTCTTTAACAGTAAGTTCTAGTGATCTTTTCTAGTTTTTTTTTTAATCATTGTGAAATATAAATGAAATTTACCATTTTAGTCATTTTTAAGTGTACAGTTCTGGGGCATTAAGTATATTCCTATTGTTGTACGACTGTTACCATCATCATCCTCAGAATTGTATCTTGGAAAACATACCCTGTCAAGGAGTTCCTGGTGGTCCAGTGGTTAAGACTCACCATTCTACTGCACGGGGCCCAGGTTTAATCCCTGGATGGGGAACTAAGATCCCACAAGCTGCAAGGTGCAGCCAAAATAAAACACAACAAACTTCTTTGCCTATTAAACAACTCCCCCACCTCAGACCCTGGCACTCACCATTCTGCTTTCTGTCACTTTGGTGGATTTGCCTGTTCTGGATTTTTATAGAGAAATGATGCCATACGGTGTTCATCTTTATGAGTCATAGCCACCCCAGGATGAAGGGTACTGCCACACTCCCCCACTGTACAAAAGGGGGAACTGAGACATAAAGAGGTCGATTACACCAGTAGGAAGAGGTGTAGCTGGGATTTGAACCCAGGCTGTCTGGTTCCCTTTTCAGTAGACAGCAAGACAGGACAGAGGGCAGGATCAGGGGCCTGCAACTGTGTTTGTGTGCAGATGTGTGTGTGTGTGTGTGTGTGTGTGTGTGTAGGGGGGGGCAGTGAGGTGAGACCTGATGGATTGTGGGAGTCTCAGCCTCAGAAAATGGGGCAACCCAAGATCCAGAAATCCCAAATCACTTCATTCTCTATTTTTCTCTCTACGGACAAAGAAAATGACTTCAGAAGAAGATGCAGCCAACCTGGATGCTCCTTCAGGCTCCACTGAGACACCTGGACCCCGGAAGAGGCCCACCTCCACGTCCTCCTCACCTGAGCCCCCTGAATTCAGCACATTCCGGGCCTGTTAGGGGAGCCCCTCTCTCTGCGTGCCCTCTGTTCAGCCCTCCCCTTGGAGCTGGCCAGGCTGTGTAGGGCCTCAGGTCCCTCCAGCTACTTTGGGGACTTCTGGCTGCTGCTTTCTCAGGGAACTGAACAGAAGAGACAAAGGGGATCCCTGGCCTTGTGATCTTCCTCACTGAGAAGCAGGAGTGGGAGAGGGGGTGAAAGCATCGACCTGGAGTCTGGACGGAAAGAAGGAAGCATCTCAGGATTTCCAGCTTCTCAACCTACCAAAGAAGGATCCCTTCTGGCCGTTAGCTGGGCTGTTATGAATCTGAGCCTCGCACACTCCTCCAGTTTCCTCCTTCCCATCACACCTGATTTGGCCAACCTGACTGGATTTTTGGAGCATAGGGTCCCCTGGGTGGGATATATTCTGTGTGCCCTGCTGGCATGCCTAAGTTATTAATTATAATGTTTGAGCTGTTCCCAAGGTCTCTATGGAGTGTAGTCCTTCAAGCCCAGGACCTCTGATGTCTAATCACTGATTCCTAGGGGATGGGGAGAAGTACCCCTCAAGTGCATGCAGTCAGGGTGGTGTCTGGGGAGGGCCATGGGGGTGTCAGGAGAAGAGATCTACGTGAGGCAAGGGGCCTCAAGCTCCTTTGGAAACCCTGAAAGAGAATGGGGCCCTGGAGTAGTGGATTCACTGGCCAGTCATCACTGGGGGAAGGAAGAGTGAATGAGGGGGTCAGGGGATAAGGGGGGGTCCAACAGTTTTTTGTGGGTAGAAAACAGTGAAGGGCCTCAGAATGGAGGAGGAGGGCACTGGGGGAAGGGGAAAAGAGGAGCCGTTGAGTGCCGGAGAGGGGTTAAAGATGGGGTTCAGGGGCTAAGTCCTGGCTCAAACTGCTCTTCAAGCGGGCGTGCTGGGGGGTGGGGCCACAGGCTGGGGCATGGTCCTACGTTCTGTCCCCGCCACTCCAGCCCTTCTCAAGAAAGCAGAACCTCACAAAGCAAGGCCCGGTGAGGGAGGAGCTGGACCGGTATAGGGGCGGGGCCTCTTCGAAGTTGGACCCCGCCCCTCTGCGTGCCGCTTCACAAAGCCGGGCGGGACCGGGGGCGGAGCCAAGCTTCAGGCGTCAGACCCGCCCCCGCCGTTTCCCTGGCCAGAAAGCCACCTCACAGCGCGGCCGCCGGCGTGGGGCGGGGCCCGAGGGCGTGTCCTCAAGGCGAGCACCGCCCCCTGGCCCGAGCTCCGGGCCCCGCCCTTCCTGGGCCTCCGCTGCAAGGTCTTACAAAGCGCGGCCGTTCGGGCCACGCCGGGGTAGGGGCGGGGCCCTAGATCTAGGGGCGTGTCCGCGCGGCAGAGCATCACCCTTGACGTACGCTCCCACCCTGCAGTTCCTGGGCCGCGGAGTCACCTCACAAAGCAGCGCCCATTCGCGCGGGGCGGGACGGGGTGAGGGGGTCCGGCCCCGCCCCCTACCGTGCTCCCCCCCAGCGCCCAGAGCCGCCTGCAGGGGGCGCTGCGCCACGGTGGCCGGGCCGCAGCGGCGGTGGCGGCGAGGCGGCGCGTGGCCGGCAGGCGGCGCTGCCCGGCTCGGCCTCGGCCTCGGCCTCGGCCTGCTCGGCGGCGGCGGCAGCGGCGGCGGCGGCCTGGGCCCGGGCGCGGCGGCGGCGGCGGTGGCTGGGCCTGGAGCCGGATCTAAGATGGCAGCAACGGCGGCGGCGGCGGGGCCGGGCGTGGGCGGCGCGGGGGCGGCCGGCACGAGTGTCACGGGGCCCTGCGGGGCCGTGTCCGTGTTCCCCGGCGCCCGCCTCCTCACCATCGGCGACGCGAACGGCGAGATCCAGCGGCACGCGGAGCAGCAGGCGCTGCGCCTCGAGGTGCGCGCCGGCCCGGACGCGGCGGGCATCGCCCTCTACAGCCGTGAGTGCGGGGCCCCGGGGCCGGGCTGCGCGCGGGGGCTGCGCACGAGGCCGGTCGCGGTGGGGGGGACCCTGGCCGGGAGGGACGCGGTGAGGTGCCTGGGGTTCCCAGGGTGAGGGGCCCTGGTCCGTGGGGGCCTGATGTGGGGTCTGTGGGGCCGAACCGAGGGAGCTGGGTGTGGGGGGGGGCCCCGAGTGAGGGGCGTGGAGGAACGGTGTCAAGGGGCAGAAAGAGAAAAGAGGGCGTGCGTGGTGGCCAGAGGTGAGGTGCCCCGAGTGCGGAGGGAAGCGGGAAGTGGGGGGGTAGTGAGGGCCCTGAGATTGGGAGAGGGTGGGCAGGAAGTGGGGGGCCGAGAGTGGAAGGCAAGAATTCTGAAGAAGCCGGGGGTGTGGGGGCTGGGTGGGAGGGGAGGGGGCCTGGGCGTGGGAGAGAATGGGAGTCTGGGGGCGGGTGTGGCCGCCGTAGCGGAGAGGAGGGAGGGGTGTGGACAGCCTCGGGCCATCCAGGGGACCCTCTGGACTGCTAAGGACGGTTGGAAAGTGGTGCCCAGTCTGGGGCGGCCTGGAGGACCCTGTTCCACTCATCTGGAGGGCCTGGCATTCCCGACCCCGGAGTGGGAAACTTCTGGATCTGGGGAGAGGGTCCCTGCGAGGGTGGTGCGAGCCGCTGGGTGTGCGCCTCGTGGAAACGTGGACGGCTGGGGCCCTTTCTTGATGCCGGGCTCCGAAGTAAGATGTAACACTGCCTCCTCCCTCGCCACGGTCCCCCGATCTTCCTTTTTGGGGATGTGAGAAACTGGTTACATTTTCAGAAGCTAGTTTCAAAACTGACATTTCGGTGTGGGGCGGGGGAGAAAGATCTCAAATGTGTTTGCCAAGACCCCGCGTCTTTGTAGTTCATCCTTTTTCTTTCTCTTCTTACTCCTATCTGTTCTCTCTTGTTCTTATCTGTTCTCTTCTCATTTCACATTTTGTTATTCTGTTACACTCAGCTTTGTCTCTCCCGGTTTCTTGCTCTGATGTTCTCCGTGTGTCACTGAGAAGGCTTTTCCTGGTGGTGGTTTGTGTGAGCGTTTTGCCACTTTGGGCATGGGGTTTTCCGAAGGGAAGTGTGTGGAGCAGTTGGTTCCCACACAGAATTCCTCACACCCAGCATCACACCTCTTTTTGCTCCGGCAGAGCTGGGTCTTCTTGGACCAGATGAGGGGAGAAAAGAGTATGCCAGGTGGGTATCGGTGCTCAAGACAGACACTTAAGCTCTGAAGGGCCCCCCAGATCATAAGCACTGCCATTCATTCTACATACATGAATGGGCACAGCACCAAGTAAGGCATCGTTTCTCAAACTAGGGTCCCAGGGCTGATCCTCAGAGGAGTTCCAGGGGAGTTGGTTTTTCTTTGGTAAATAAACTTCTTTTGATTTTAGGAAAGGCTTAGATTTATAGAATTACTAGGAAGATTGTACAGTGTTCTCATATACTCTCTTCACATCTTTCTCCAGGAGAGTTTTATTATTTAAATTTTTTAACGTGGTTTTTAATTTATTTTTGGCTGTGCTAGGTCTTCGTTGCTGCGTGGGCTTTTTCTCTCGTAGTGAGCGTGGGCTGTTCTCTAGTTGCGGTGCTCGACTTGTTGCAGAGCATGGGCTCTAGAGCACCTGGGCTTCGGTAGTTGCAGCACGTGGGCTCAATAGTTGTGGCTCTCAGGCTCTTAGAGCACAGGCTCAGTATTTTGTGATGCAGGGGCTTAGTTTCGAGGCATGCGGGATCTTCCTGAACCAGGGATCAAACCCATGTCTCCTGCATTGGCAGGCAGATTCTTAACCACTGAGCCACCAGGAAAGCCCCTCCAGGAGAGTTTTTACTTTCCTGTTTTTGTTTTGTGGATACACTTGGAATTGTTACTAGTTATAATAAAGGAACACTTCTGTTTGGGGTGGTCATTCATAACTGAAGTGATCTTCAAGAGGAGAGAGTCTGCATTTCTCACACCGAGAGTCTCAGTCTGGAATGACAAAAGTCTCAGGGATCTGAGATAATTCCTGTCCCCTTTATGCCCAAGTCACTCTGGCATGGAGTTGAGAGCATGGTCTGTGGTCTTGGCTGAGCCTGGTTGTATTGGTTTCCCAGGGCTGCTTAACAAACGGAGTGGCTTAAACCAATAGGAATGTATTCTCTCATAGCTCATGGGCAGAAGTCCAAAGGCAAGGTGCTGGCTGGGTCACACGCACTCCAGAGGCTCTAGAGGAGAATCCTTTCTTGCCTCTTCCAATGTCCAGTGGCTCCAGGCATTGTTTGGTTGGAGGCCACAGAAATCCAGTCTCTGCCTCCATCTCCACATGGCTGCTCCCCTGTGTCTCTGTGTCTTTCCCTCTAAGGTTGCCTGTCACTGGATTTAGGGGCTTCCCAGGTATCTCAGTGATAAACAACTTGTCTGCCAATGCAGGAGACACAGGAGATGCCTGTTCAATCCGTGGGTTGGGAAGATCCCCTGGAGAAGGAAATGGGAACCCACTGCAGTATTCTTGCCTGAAAAATCCCATAAACTGAGGAGCCTGGCAGGCTACAGTCCATGGGGTGCCAAGAGTCAGACATGACTGAGCGACTGAACACGCACACATGAATCTGGAATCTAAATCCAGGATGATCTTCATTCAGTCAGTCGTGGGCGCTAAGTCATGTCTGACTCTTGCGACCCCATGGACTGTAGCCTGCTAGGCTCCTCTGTCTGTGGAATTTTCCAGGCAGGAATACTGGGGTGGGTTGCCATTTCCTCCTCCACAGGATCTTCCAACCCAGGGATCGGACCCGAGTCTCCTTCACTGGCAGGAGGGGACTTTACCACTGAGCTACCTGGGAAGGCCAGGATGATCTTAGATCCTTAATTATGTCTGTAAGGATCCCTTTTCCACGTGAAGTCATATGCACAGATTCTGGGGGTTAGGGCTTGGGCATATGTTTGAGGCCATCCACTGTGTGGGCTGGACTGGTGCCTGGCAGGTAGTTGGGGGCCTCTGTGCCTCGGTCTCCTGGGTGGCAGGATGGAGGTGATGACAGGGCTTGGTGGCACAGCGTGTTTGCTCAGGGAACGAACTCCCGTAACAGGCTGGCGAGGGCCTCGGAGTTGGCAGCCTCAGGGCGAGGCAGTGCTGCTTCCCAGTTGCTCTGAAGTCTGCTGGGGGAGTGCAGAGCCTCAGATGAGTGAGCAGGCTGGGCCTGCTGGGCGTGGACGGCTGGCCACGGTCCCCTGGGAAGAGGCAAAAGTGGTCTGGCCTCTGGGGGGACTTGGGGGCAAACTGCATTGTTGGCAGCCTCAGGCCTTCTCTTGGAATGAACTTCCGTCCCTGGACTCAGCATTTCCCATCCTGGACCCTTCTGGGACCCTTCTGGACCCTTCACCTGACCTGCTTTGGCCAGGTGAGAAGGCTTCAGGAACCCTGTTCTGCTCACCTGTCCCTCATGAGGCGGGGTCCTGTGAGCCACTGGTGATCGCCAGATACCTGACATTCAACTGTGTTTGAGGGGTCAGAGCGGGGCATGAGGGTTGGGGGGTGGGCCAAGACATCCACGTGAATCTCCCCGTGCCTCACATCCGGGAGGTGAGAGTCTTGAGCACGGAATCTGACTGGTGTGAATCACCGGCTACTCAGTCTTGAACTTGCCATTTCACCTATCGCGATACCTGTTTCCTTACCGATAGCAACAGGTACCTGCACACGACCTCAGTTTCCTCCACTGCAGAGAGAATAGTGCCACCGGGGGCCTGGGAATATGGGGGAAGTGGAGCAGGGAGTCCAGCCATAAAGGGTAGGTTGGTCCACAGATGTTATCACTGGTGATGCTATTGGTGTGGAATGGTGAAGAGCTGGCTTTTCTAGTAGAAAGTCCTGTATGCTGTGGGGCTGTCCAGCTGCCTCCCATCCCCAGCAGATGGGAGAAGGACCCCCCAGGGCTGCCACCTCTGTGTCAGGTGGCAAGGCTGGGAGATGGGCTCCCCTGATGGCTCAGTAGTAAAGAATTCATCTGCCAATGCAGGAGACACTCAGGTTCAACCCCTGGGTCAGGAAGATCCCCTGGAGGAGGAAATGGCAACTGACTCCAGTGTTCTTGCCTAGGAAATCCCATGGACAGAGGAGCCTGGAGGGCTACGGTCCATGGGGTCGCAAAGAGTTACACATGACTTCGCAGCTGAACACCAAGAGCAACCAGGACATACAGGAGGACATGTAGCTATATTCCTTGATGTTCACATCCTCCGTGTGGGAAAGAGGACAGTTGTGGAAGGCTCTGGCTCAGTCACCCTGCGGTGAATGGTGACCCTTCCCCACCCCACTCTCTTTTTTTGGTTTTGTGACATCTTAGTTCCACAACCAGGAATCGAACCCCTGCCCCCAGCAGTGAAAGCGCAGAGTCCTCCAACCGCTGGACCTCCAGGGAATTCCCTCCCCACCCCTTCTTGCCACTTGATGTCACCCTGGCTCACGTCCATGGCATTGGCTAAGTGGCAGCTCCCATAACTGGACCACTTTCCCCAGGCAGAGGTGTGTCTTCCTGGGCCTTGAGGAAGCTTTGGCACAGGCCCTGGCGTTCCTGGATGCAGGCTTCCCATGCCCAACTTGCCGGGAGGCAGCTCCTTGAGAAGCCCGTCGTGAGGTGGCTGAGGCCATGAGCAGAACAGACTCAGTTCCTCAGGCCCGTGGTGGCCTTCCTGGAGATGACAGGGCTGCTTTTCTCTCGGTTCTCTGGCTCTCCCAGCCCCATTGGCTAGGAAGGGACATACAGCAGGGCTGTCTCTGATGGGCTAGATTTCAGTTTGTGGGAGGACCTGCCAGGGGCTGGAAACCCTAGAGAAAACCCCTCTGTGAAAACAAGCTGCAGGTTCCAGAATCAGGAACCCTGTGACTTCCTTCACGCGCGCTCCTGGTAGCCCCCACCCCCGACAGCTGGGGGCAGTTGGGGTGCTGAGATTGTGGAAAAGTGGTCCTGTGTGCAGCCTTTAGGACATGCAGTGTCCAGCCTGGGGGACAAAGGTAGTCACATCAGAAGGCATTTACATTTTCAGCGGTGCCTGCCGGTTGCTACTGACTGCCGTCACTTATTGAGCACTTTCTGTGTGCCAGGCATGGACAGACCCCCGTGCTTTAACTTTGGAGGCGCTGGGGAAAGGCTGGTAGTATAAGGCAGGGCCTGTGGGCCAGTGGCCAGCTTTTTAAGCAGTCAGAGCTAAGGGAGGTTTGTACATTTTTGAAGTGTTGATTAAAAGGAGAAAACCCAAGGAAAAATATTTAACGAAGACCATAGAGTCCTGCCAAAACCTAAGATATTTACCTACCAGTCCTTCACAGGAAAAGCTTGCAGACCCCAGGGATAAGTGAATGAAACAGGCAGGAGGAGGGGTAACTTGGGAACTCAGCCCCAACCAGGGTCGGTAGATCTTGCGAAGCTTGCTGCTGCTGCTAAATCACTTCAGTCGTGTCCGACTCTGTGTGACCCCATAGATGGCAGCCCACCAGATTCCCCGTCCCTGGGATTCTCCAGGCAAGAACACTGGAGTGAGTTGCCATTTCCTTCTCCAATGCATGAAAGTGAAAAGTGAAAGGGAAGTCACTCAGTCGTGTCCTTGCGCAGCTTAAGAGAAGCCAAAAAGCCCTTCTCTGTGTAGGTCTGTTTGTTTTGATTGTAAAGTGTCCTGATTGATCAGGCCATATAGAGTATGCTTTCTGGACCATGTGGGCCCATGTGGGCCAGTTAGCCTGACAGGTATGACCCTTCTGTGTGTTACCACTGGGCCTTAGAATAGTTCTGGGAGGTCAGGTACACACCTACCATACTGTTGTTGGAAGAGCAGGGGTGAAAGGGTTATCCTGGCTGGCAGACCGCAGAGCTGGCTGTTGGATGCTTTGCTCCCTGCAAAGTGGTTCAGTGGAACTGGGTGGTCAGGATTCAGTTTATCCATGCATTAACAGAGACCTAGAGTAGGGGTGGCTTAACCAAGCCAGCAGTTCATTTCTCGTGCTCTGGTCCTGAAGCTTTGGAAGCTGGAGACCAGGGCTGGTGTGGAAGTTCTGCTCGAGGAAGTCCTCAGACCCAGGTCCTTCTAGCTAACCCTGTTCCCACATTCCCAGGGTCGAGTCTTGTCATCATGACTCAGTATTGCAGCAGGAGTCCAGCTATTACACCTGGTTTCCAGAAGCAGGATCAAGGAAGGGGCAAAGGGTTCCAAAAGCATTGCCAGGTGTCTGTTCGGGAAGGTTCCCAGAAGCTGGCCCTGGTTGCTTCTGCTTGCATCCCATTGGCTAGGATGCAGTCACATGGCCACTGCTAGCTGCAAGGGGGCCTGGGAAATGTAGTCTTTAGTTAGAGGGACCCTGTCCTCAGCTCATTTCCGGGTTTCTCTTTCAGTGGGAGAAAGGGAGAACAGGTACTGGGAGATAGTCACCTTGGCCATAGTAGGTAGGATGTGGATGTAGCCACCATAATTGGGCAGAATACTCCTGGTTTATGGAAAGATGCTCAATGAGGTGGGAACAGCAGCCTGGTGTGAGCAGAATGGAGGGACTAAAGATGGGTAACAAGGTTGGGCCCAGGTCACGTCTCCCAAATGACAGGGCCTTTTCCTATATGTGGTCAGGAGTGCCCTGCCATTTTTCACGGGGGCCTAACATGATAAGGATGGTATTTCTGAAAACTCTTCTGGCAGCAGGTAGCAAGGAGAGAAGCCGCAGAAGCTTGCAGGGAATGCAACAGAAATGTAATCACATGGTTTCAGTTTAGTCTGCCCCTGAAGCGCTTTAGAGGCCCAGAGTCCTGTTATGGTACAAAAGCTGAATTCCGCCCCTAGGGCAAAGGGCAGATAGTCAAGGCCATGACACTCGGCCAGGGGTCATGAGTTACCTAGCTAAAGGGTTTGCTCCACTCTGTGGTTAAAAGGAGATTCCTGATATTTTTAAAAATCGGGTGATTTCCCATCAAAATCTGGCTTGTACTTCTGAAAAATCAGTAGGGCTGCAACCCTGGGCCCTCACATCCCCAGGCTGAGTTGGATGGCAGTGCCGCCTTTAGAAGGGGCCTGTGCCCCACATGGCCAGCGCCCCTTCCCTGCTGGTGGCCACCCCATCACAGGCCCCACACCAGTAGCCATTTGCCTTCCCACTTGTAGTGTATTGTTTTTTTTGGGTGTCCATCAGGTATGGGAAAATGTCCTTAACCTTAGCCCTCGCCCTTCTTCAGCCCCCCCCCCCCCCCTCTAGACAGCTGTTACCCCAGTTCAAGCTGACCTGGCTTCTAGTCCCGGGCCCTACCCACTGACTACCTCCCAAGCCCCGCCCCTCCCCTCCCTCACCTCTACCTGCACCTGTGCAGGCCCACAGGCCCTCATTGGCAATTTGGAAATATAAAAGGTCTGAAAACCTGACTTCCTGCTCATTTGGCAGCAAGAGCTAACCTGACCCAAACTCAGGCAAAACCCCAGCCCTAAGTTGCCACATGGGGCTTTTTATACTCTCTGGTATCCAGTTGAGAATGACTGTTCCCACTTAGGGCTTCCCAGGGGCACAGTAGTAAAGAATCCGCCTGCCAAGCAGGAGACACAGGTTCGATCACCAGGTAGGAAAGATCCCCTGGGGAAGGAAATCCCACTCCAATATTTTTGCCTGGAGAATCCCGTGAACAGAGAAGCCTGGCAGGCTATAGTCCACAGGGTCGCAAAGAGTCAAGCACAACTGAGCACTGCACAGTCCCACGTTTGGCTGCAAAACGGTGCTTGGTTACAGCTGTTGCCTCTGCTCTACTAGGGATAATTCATGCTGTCTGTACCTTGTTACCTTTTTTCAGATGTGAGCAGTTTGTAATCTGAAACTCACTGAGCCCCACGTGTTTCAGGCCGGGTCTAAGGGCCTGGCATGGCACATCTGTTGGGGTGATTGGGCCCGTACGTGAGATCACGGGTGGAAAGTTGTCCACACCATGAGCAGCACCTGGCAAGCAAGCGCAGGCGTTAGGTGTGGGGGTCTGGATGAGGTGGGTGGGCAGGGCTTTTTCACACAAGGAGGAGTGTGGTGTGAACTTCGGATTCTGCGGTGCATTCTGAACCGGTTAGGTCTAGCAGAAGGAGGGAGGCAAGATAACTGGGCGGCAGGTGAGGCTTCTTTGCCGGGGAGTCTGGGGAGGCAGGCACCACCTGAGGAGGTGGTGAGTTTGCTAGGATGTCGGGAGAAATACCCATCCCAGGTGGGAGAGCGGGAGGGCTAGACTTGGGCTGGACTTGGCTGCTTCTGTGGAGAGAGGAGGCTGGCAGGGGCTTCAGGCAGCTCATAGTGGAGGCTCTTAAACTGAAATCCTAGGATGGTCCTGGTGGGTCAGTGGGTGTCCCATGATCTTACAGCCCCTTAAAGTTGCATGCGGTTTGCATAAGGGTAGACGGACAAGAGTCGGTGGCTAGGACCTTGGAGGAGCCTCCTTGATTTCAGAAAAGGGGTGGCAGCACCTCTCTGGAGGGAACATTTGTAAAGCACTTATTAGCTGCGTGTGCTTCCGGTGACCTGGGGCCATGGAGCGGCTCTTGGTTCTCCGTGCTTCTTTCGAGGGAGAGGCTCCTTTGCTTTTGATCCCCCTCAGAGGGATCTGTGACCCGAGAAAGGCTGGTGGCCACTGAGGACAGCAGCAGATTGCGGAGTGAAGCAGTCAGTGGGGGCCACGTGTATCTGTGTCCTCTCCAGGAGAATGACTATGAATGGCAGGAGTGCCAAGAGGACATTACTGGATTTCTGAGCAGGAAGGGCTGCCCACTTTGGGTACTGGAGTTGGGGAGGGGCCCAAGCAGATGACAAGTCTGGGGAGGGCCTGGTAGTAGAGGCTGGTGGGGAGAGTGGGGGAGAGACCTTACCTGGGATGGCAGGGCCCACCAACAGTTCTGTGAAAATAGGGAGACTTGAATTTTCATACTTTCAATCAGAAGCACACATTCAGAGTGACCTTGCTGTCTCTTTATTGTAGTCATTACCATTTGTCTAACTTTATTTATTAATTTTAAATGTTATTTCTCCCACCAAACTTCTGATGACAATTGCAGTGTGTTAGCTATCTATCATGTAACAAAAAGTAGTTAATGAATTATTGGCTGCCCTGGGTCTTCGTTGCCATGCACACACCTCTGTTGCAGTAAGGTGGGGACTGCTCCCTAGCTGCAGTGCTCGGGCTTCTCGTTGCAGTGCCTCTTGTTGCAGAGCAGGCATGGACTCTCGGGCACTCAGGCTCAGTAATAGTGGTGCAGGATCAGTTGCCCTGCGGCATTTGGGATCTTAGTTCCCAGACCAGGGATAGAACTCATGTGCCCTGCATTGGCAGGCAGATTCTTAACCATTGTACCACTAGGGAAGTTCTTTAAACAGCAAAGGTTACTGAGCATCCATTGCATGCCAGGTACTGTTTGAGGAGCTGGGATTAAGCACGTGGGTCCACACTTGGAGGTCTTGTGGGGTGGGAGTATGTGTGACAAGCGCTGTCTCAGCAATCTCCCGCAGTGGCCAGTGCCTTGAAGGTAAACCCGGCTGAGGCTTGAGAATGCTGGGGAAGGGGCTGCTCGAAGTGGGGGTGAGTGGGAGGTACGGGTT
This sequence comes from Bos grunniens, assembly GCF_055505025.1. Lineage (NCBI taxonomy): Eukaryota > Metazoa > Chordata > Mammalia > Artiodactyla > Bovidae > Bos > Bos grunniens. The sequence goes on from NC_141171.1 coordinate 15,436,567, forward strand.
GGTCAGGGATGGTCACCACTCAGAGTGGGGCATTAAAGCTGCCAAGGGAAGTGCATCGGCATGACCCAGACTCTATGCCTGTTTCCTCAGCTGTGAAATGGGGATCTTGGTAGCATCTGCCTTGGAGAGTTGTGAGTTGTGAGCTGATAGAAGGTCCTTGAAGTAGTGTCTGCTACTCAGGCAGGCAGACCTGGGGAGTGAGCCTGTGGGCCTGCATGGCCAAGAGCAGCCCATGGCCAGTGTGGCTGGAGCAGTGTGAGTATGGGGAGGGGTGGGTCCCAGCCAGGGCCTTGGCCTTTACGCCCAGGGTGTTGGGAAGGGAAGTGACACCCAAGGTGGTGTCTGGGTTCAAGCCCTCCCCCATCCCTTAGTTTTCTGCCCCATCCTTTCCTAGCAGAGCAATCCTGGGCGAATGACTCAGCCTCCCGGATATCTCAGCTTTCTTGTTGTTGAGGGGGGTTTCACTGAGGGGTTTGGCTGGTGGTGGGTGGTCACCTGTGCCCAGACTCCAGGCCCTGTACACATCAGACGCCACCCCTGCCCCTGCCTCAATTCTGGTCTTGGGGAGCAGAAAGAAGGCGGATGAGGAACCCCTTCTCCCTGCTTGGGGAGGGGCCGGAGTGTGGCCTGGGAACCAACCTGAAGAGAATGGGGCAGGAGGCCGCCAGCCTGACAGAGCTGAGGTGGGAAGGAGGGGATCTGGGTGCAGGAGCCACGGGCTCGGCTGCGGCGGGGCCGGCTCTGGGGCAGCTGGGGTCTGTGTCTCTGGGCCAGTCCTGCTCTCCTGGTCAGCCAGGCCAAGGGACAGGCCTGCTTTGCATTCCTGGGCTGGAATGCTCACCCTTCCCCCTCCTGGTCTGCAGCAGCTCTCATGGGTCAGAGGCATCTGGAGGTCATGATTAGCATAGGCCACAGAGTCTCCTCTGACTTGACCTCATAACCCCAGGCAAGTGACCCTCCTTCTCAGTTGTTCCCTCCTAGAGTGGAGAGTGGTTTTGGGGGCTGGTGGGCTACAGTCCATGGGGTCGCCAAGAGTCAGACACGACTGAGCGACTGAGCATGTGCACATACAGATTTGCCCCACATATACAGCAGGTGAATAACATGGTATAAGGGATAACTGGTCTCCTAAGCCTGCCGTGTGGTCTGGAAGAGACATGTCCCAGGCAGAGATGATCCTGAAACCCCCAGATGGGTATGGGGCAGCTGGGAAGGCCTTGGAGATCCTGCCAAAGCCCTTCCTGGTCCCACACGGCTCGCTTCGTGTGTTCACCCTTCTGTCTGCTCACTTCCGGGACTTGCTGGGAAAGCGTCAGGATTCAGGGTCCCAGGAACACAGCAGGGCGGGGCTGCTGGCACCCTTTATGTCTGCTCCGAGAAGCCATGGCACCTTTTGGTTTAAGATCGCCGAGTCCCTGACTTCCCCCACACCCACCTCTTTTGTTCTCTGCAAGCCAGTTATTGAAGGAAATTGAGGCCAGGCTTCACCCAGGCCTGCAGGAGTTAGATATGGAGGCCCTGTGGGCCTCAGGCGTCTCCTGTGGGGGTTGTGCTTTAGATCACTGGCTTTAATTGTTTAATCAACACGCACAGATGCCCGGGCCTAAGGTGCACTTGACGTGGTGTGCACCCCAGTAACTGCCACCCAAAGTCAAACCTAGAACTTCGCCTGCAGCCTCTGGGTGGGTTTGGTTTGGTTGGCAGGGTATTCTTGAAAACTGGTCGAGACGGGTGTGTGTGTCTGGGGGTACTCTGTCTCCTCCCCTCCCCCACTCTTCACAGAATAAGGGGAGAAACTCTTTCACTCCCTCTTTTTGTCTGTCTCTTTCGGTTGATTCATCACCCACAGCTTTGGTGAGAGCGGGTCTGAGCTGTTTTCTTTAAGACTGTTGGGCGGATTTGCTCCCCCGCTAATTGTGTTCCCGTGGCTGGCGTTCGTCTTGGCTGCATGTGATACTCACGTAACGGTTTTGTGTATAGAAACCTGCCTGACAACACAGGAGCTGGTGAGAGTCCAGCTGCAGGGACCCCGGCAGATCTGAGCTCTAATGAAAAAGGAATGCTCCGTCATCCCCCCCACAGGGGGCACGTGAATAAATGATCAAAGGCAGATTGGGGGGCCTCTTGCAGATCCAAACGGGGCATTCCAGAGAGCTAGCCACATTTTTCGCTGAGCTGGAGGGGAGGGCAAAGGCAGGCTGGGGCTTCCAGCCTTCTGTCGTGTCCCAGAGGCTCCCTCCGCTGAGCCTGTCTGGTCCACACCGAATGTGTGACTGGAGGTTGGCATCCCTAGTGTTGCGTGAGTCTCAGGTTGGAGATGCTGGCTGTTTGCCTGGCCTCAGTGCCCCTCCACCCCCACCCCAGTGCCCTGCTTATCGCCGCTTTGAGGCCCTACCACGGCTGTTGTGGGCTGAGCAGCTGGTGGGCGCCGTGCCAGGCTTTCTACGTTCATTGACTCGCCTGGCCATCAGAGCAGCCCCTTGGGGAGCCACCCTCTTCCTAAGAGGGGAAACTTGAGGCACTTGGTGGTGGCTGGCTGTTGGGTGCCAACCCGGCTTTGGCCCTGACGTCTCCCTGGGGGTGCTGGTGAAAGTTAGTGCCCTAGAGGAGAGGCAGACCTGGCCCTTGGGGTGTGTGTCAAGGAAGTGGCCCTGGTGGATTCTTCTGGAGCCCAAAGCCAGTCTTTCCTCATTCCTGTCTTGTTGCCGATTCCATCGTGGGTCAGGCAGGCTCTGTCCCCACTGGCCTGGGCCACATCTGGAATCACATCTGGCGAGGCAGCTGCTGGCAGGAAGGGGCCCTCCTCCGGACTCATACATCCGGTTCTCCGAGCCCAGAGGCAGGGCCAGAGGGGCTCCTGGAGGGCCAGGGGCCTGGCGGAGGCCCTTCTAGCAGCCACGCGGCCCCAGGACATCCTGTGTTACCTCTGGGCCAGTGGACTAAGTGTTCTCTTTGTCATGAGCCCTCCACCAGGACTGCAGGTGGGCCTCAGCCCCCTAGCTGGTTTCCTGCATCACTTCTCCACCGAGGCTCCTCTGCCCTGTCCTCCAGCCTCTTCCGGTTTGGCCTCCCTGGAGTCACCCTGGGCTGAGGGCTGAGGTCCCTCAGCTGGCTGGAGGAGGAACACATTAGCATTCCCCAGACACTGACTGGCTTGGCTTCCTGTGCTGAGCACACGGTCCCCAGCAACTGTGGGAACCAGTGTGTGGGGTGTCCCAGCTGCTCTGAGGGTGGGTCCCCCTGCTGCCCTTGACAGGCTTCCCCTATGCGCCTCAGTCCTCATGAGGCACTGCCCGCCCAGTTCCTGCGGTCACAGGTGGTGGACACCTTCATGACCCCTCTCAGCCCTTGGAGTCTGGCTCTGTTGTGAGCCTGTAGTGGGGACTCTGGGGGATGGTGCCTGTCAGCTGTGGTCAACCAGCTAGGCCTGGCTCTGCGAGGCCCAGGGCCCACATCCTTCCCTGGACCCTGAGCATGGTCCCCACAGCCTCCTAGGCCCAACTTGCCTCCCAGAGACTGGGATGGGGTGCAGCTGTCTTTCATGAGCAGCCAGGTCCCCAGGCTGGGCCGCTTCAAGCATGTCAGTTCTCTGGGCCTCAGTTTCCCCTCTTGAACTTGAGCTCAGTGAGGAAGGTGGTGGTTGGGAGCATTAGCTGAGGCCCTGACTTGCATTAGGTGTCTGCCTGGTACCATGTACAGCAACTGCTTCAAAGTCCCAGCCAAAGAAGAAAGGCTCGGTGCTAGAGGCCGACAGCACAGCCCCTGGAGTTAGGGGCTGGGGCTAATGGGTTTGTTGCCTCCCCCCCCCCAATTATCCTCTAAGCCCCCCTGCTTTCAGGAGCCAAGGAACCGAGCACAGCTGCTGTTCCTTTTGTAGCTCACAAAGCCCCGGGCTGCCGGCTGATTAGCATGGATGGGGAGATATTTGCATGTAATGGCTCCCGCCCAGTCAGAGCCCCAGTAGTCTTTTCAGAAAAGCCAAGCCCTTTCTTTGTCTGGGGCTTCTTCTCTTGGAGTTGCCCTTCCACACACCCCTCAATTAGACTCGTTTTTGGGGTCCCTCCAGACCAGACCTACAGGACCACAAGCCTCCAATCCCTAAAGGCAAATACCATCCGCCACCCCACCCCTAGCTCCCATGAACCACCCTTTGAACGGGGTCCCTGCTGACTCCCAGAAGCCAGTGCTGTCTTAGGAGGTTTGGGGGACTCTGGTGTGGAGCCTCTTCTTCAGCCTGTGGTCAGCCCCATGGTGGTGGGGAGAAGGCGGGTGGCAAGGGGTGGGCCAGCAGTGATGGCTGGCTATTGTTATTGTGAAGTATTGTCACAGGGATGAAGGCTAATAAGCAGACACCAGGAACCGCCCACCCCCACCTGGAGAGAGAAACAAGTGTTGCCTGTAGAGCCCAGGGCCCCTATCTTGTCTCCTCCCAGCGAGATAACCTCATGGTCAGCCAACTCTGGTGGTCAGCCTTTGGGGCCCCTTTGATGTGGCCGAAGGTCCCACACCTAAAGTCAAGACCTTCCCAAGCACAGCGTGAAGCCGGCAGCTCTCAGCCTCAGCCGATGGCTGCTTCAGGTCGGAGTGGCATGCGCCGAGCCTGGTCTGGGTACCCGGTAGGGTTGAGTCAGTGGCCAGGTGCCTGGTCTGGGCCCAGTGTGGCCTTGTGTCCAAGATTCTCTCTGAGAGTCCTCCTTTCCCGTCTTTGCCTCTGGTCAGAGGGCCTGGGGATGTGGGGCTCCAGCTAGATGTTGTGTGCCCAGAACACCTGCTGTGTGCTGTGGTCTTGGGCTGGGCGCTGGGTGTTAGTCCTTGTGCCATTGCTGATCGACGCGCTATTTTTCAAGACCTGAAAGCTTGGAGGGCTGGAGGGTGGAGTCCAGGTGGTTCGAACGTGGGTCTGGAGTTCTGGGATTTGCACCGCTGTGTGGCCTCCTCAGCAGGTGGAGAGGGACTTGCCCTGGGCTTCCAGGTCTCAAGAGGCCTCCGGCACCCTGGCTCGGCCCAGCCCTCTGCCCTTCCTCCGTCACACCCACTCAGGCGAGGGCAGTGCGGGGTGCTGGCCCACCAGCTGAGAAGCCAGTGTCCTCTATCCTTTAGCCCTAGTGGAACTGGGTTCACAGGACCTGAGGCGGCGGCGGGGCGGGGGGGGGCCGGTGTGTGTGTGTGTGTGTGTGTCTGTTGAAAAAGTACACCTCCCTTCCAGAGGCATGTGTGTGTGTGTGTTGAAAAAGTACACCTCCCTTCCAGAGGCAGCCCCTGAAGTCATTTCGTGGTGTTTCTTTCTAGACAGGCCTTCCCCGTGCCAGCTCACCCTGCTCATTTTTACGCCCATGGCGCGTGTATTTTACACCGTGTATCCCTAACAGTGTGGCTTGGTCATCTTAACATGGCAGCATCTATGGATTGAAGTCTGTGTCTTTCCTAGGCCCTCCTTTCCTTCACTCGTTCTGTAGGTACGTTGGTTTTTTGCTGTTTTGAACAGTCCTGTATTTAAGTGCATCTTCACAGACATTTAAAAGTAGAGCTATAGGATAAGGCCCTGCAAGGGAACTTGTAGGTTAGAAGTCTTTGATCATGTGTGCTGGGAAGAGACACTCAGACAGGGGCTGCCCTGGGGCGCTGGGGGCTCTGGGTCCCTACGGGGAGGGGCTGGGATTCACCCAGGCCAAGGTCAGGCCCAGGAGCCCACGGTGACCTCACGCTCCTCAAATACCCCGGGGCTGGGCGGTGTGGCAGCAGCTGCTCCAAGCGTCTCCGAGGACAGCACTGGAGCAGCCGGCTTAGGTTACAGCCAGAGAGGGAGGCGAGGCTGGGCTAGGATTCCCAGAACCGTGGTGGTTCCTGATCATGAAGTGCTTAGTATACTCATACTGCCCTGCCCTGTTATCTCGGGGAATCCTCACAGCAGAGAGGGTTTTTTTTTAATTAATTAAAAAATTAATTTGTTTGTTTTTGGTTGCACTAGGTCTTCGTTGCTGTGTGTGAGTTTTCTCTAGTTCGGGTGAGTGAGGCTTCTCTGCGTGGTGGCTTCTCTTGTTGCGGAGCACGGGCTCCGGGCGCACAGGCTTTAGTATTAGCAGCTCACGGGCTCCTGAGCGCGGACTCTGTAGTTGTGGTACTCACGCTTAGCTGCTCTGCCGTGTGTTGGATCTTCCCAGACCAGGGATCAAACCTGTGTCTCCTGCATTGGCAGGCCAATTCCCATCCATTGTACCATCAGGGAAGTCCTAGGAAGGGTTTTATCTTGACATTATCCCCATTGCAACCCCATTGCACAGATGAGGTTCCTGAGGTTGAGGGTGAAGGCAGGTGGTGGGGCTGTCTGCCAGGCCCTCCCTGTGGGCTGTGCCATGATCCCCAATGGACAGATGAGGAAATGAGGCCCGAGGTCACATCTAGAGGGCGGCCCGTTAGGCCCTGAACTTAGGTCTTCCTGGATGTCCATTTATTTACTTGGCTCCCTGGGGTCTTAGCTGTCCATGTGGAATCTTCTGTCTTCATTGTGGAATGTGAACTCTTAGTTGCAGGGATCTAGTGCCCTGACCAGGGATTGAACCTTGGTTCCCTGCACTGGGAGCTGGTATCTTAGCCATTGGACCACCAGAGAAGTCCCTCGATGCCCCCATTTAAACCACTGTCCTCTTGGCCTTGCCCCCACTGGGGAGGTGGGGCAGAGGGGCCTGGTGCCTGTGGGAGATGGGAGGCTCTTGGAGGACAAGCCCTGTACCCTCATGCGGTCTGGCTTGGCTTGGATGTTGCTGCTGCCCTGAGGCAGCCCATGATCCGTGCTGCACAGGGCATCGTGGGTATCAGCCCCCTGAGTTCCCTCCAGCCCCTCTTACCCTGCCTTCTCCCTGGTGCTGCCTGCCGCCCTGTGGTGCCCAGGAGCACGGGAAGGCAGGGCCCGGCCGGCTTGTTCACCGCCGTGCCCTCATGCCCACAGTTGGCACTGCGCAGGCTACAGGCTAAGCTGCCCAGCAAGCCAGCCGACAGCCCTGAGCAGAGGGGGAGGCCGCTGGGTGGGCCGCGGAGAGCACTGATTGCTGTGCCTTGTTCTCCTCTTCACCCGACTCTCCTCTCTCCTGTGCAGTGTTTTTCCTCTGGAAGGTGAAAGCCTGTGTTTTATTTGGCAGTAGGAGGCGATTTCATAAAAGACCTCACATTCGGACAGGCATCTCCCCCCTCTCCCAAGTCTGCCAAGATAAATAGCTTTAATTATTCCTCGCTTGTGGCTGTAATAGTTTTCCCGCTAGAGAGGCAGGGACTTGAAATGTGGCCCTTTTGTGTGTGGGTTGCTCCCTTCCACCAGCTGGCGGCTGCTTTTCCGTCTCGCTTTTCTGTTCCCCAGGAGGCAGAGAGCGCCCCTCATTCTCACACCAGGACAGACGGTTCTGTGGGAGGAGAAAGCTTGGCTCCCGGCATTTATTCCCATTCTGCTGGGCCCCTCTGACACAAGTCTGTCCAGCATGAAGGGCTCAAGGCCCCCTGCTTGTTCCAGAGCAGAGGGGAAGGGGGGACAAGGACGGGTTACCAGAGGGCTGCCCAGCGCCTTCCCCAGGCCACACATGCCCTTGGCCTGGGCAGCTGGACCCCCCATTCTGGCTGCCTTCTGCACGTAGGGAAGTGGCCGGGCCTCTGTGACCCCAGGCCTGGGGGCGGCCGCGCAGGTCAGCATCCTCAGATGCTGGGGGGGTGCTTGGCCAGCCACGTGCAGAGCCCTGGGTTCAGCTTGTCCAGGAAGTGCTGGAGAACCTTCCTGGTCCCCTGGAAGAGGTGACAGGGACGCAGGGAAAGAGAGGCAGGGTGCCTGGGAAGAGTCAAGGGACCACGAAGGCTGGGGAGAAGGCCTTCTTTCTGCCTGTGGTCTGGGAGGTGGTAAGATCAGCATGGCCCCGTGGGGAGATGGAGGGGTGTGCCAAGCCATCCATGTTAGCAGGGCCTGGCAAGCCGCATAAGGAGTTTGACTTTGTTCCAGAAGGTTCTGGGGAACCACGGAGGAGCGTGGGCAAGAGAGAGACCACAGCAAGCCGGCTGCATTGGACGCTGTGACTGGGACATGCCTGGAGGCTCAGCACGTCCCCGGGTCATCTGGTCAGTGCCCTTGAGGCCACCAGCTTCTTTGAGGCCTATCTGAGTGCCAGGCCCCGGATTAGGCCCAGGAGTGAGGGTGGGGAGTAGGGCGTTTCCTTCAGGCCTGGGGCAAGGGAGCCCCCGTGCCTCAGTGTCCCTGCCCTATTCGGCTGCTCCAGGTTCCATGGTGCTATCCAAGGAGCCAACAAGAAGGGGCCTCAGGGTGGTGCTGTGCTGGGCATGGAGGAGGCAGCTTGTCCGCGAGAGCTGCTTGCTTCCCAGTCTCCATCTTCTTCTGCCTGGCTGGCAGACCTCCAGCCCTGCCCTCTCCTGGCACGGGGTCCCTTTGGGTGGTTCACCAGGGTTCACCGGGGCCTCTCTCAGCTCCTCCACAGCCTCTCTGCAAATTGCTCATCTTGCCTGGGAACCCCTGCAACCTCCCTGGGCTGTAGCCAGGATTCCCAGTCACCTCCCATTCTCCCTGCTGGGCCTCTGCAAGGGAGAACTCCATGCCCGTGTGTGTCCCCTGCTCTCAATACTCATTCAGCACTTGCGATCACCGCCAAGCAATTCTCCGGCACCAGCTGGGCCTCCTGCAGTTCAGCTCCTTTCTGACCCTGTCTCCCTGGAGGTAGTGTCAGATCACACAAGTTGAGGGCTCAGTACCACCGGACTCTGCACACCCCACTTGAGACGCCAGGCACAACCTCATTTGGCTCACTGGTGTTTCCAATCAAGTTGCTATATAAATCGGAGATTCCTAGGATCTTGTCCTCAAGTTCTGCGCTTACTAGACGACTGGTTGACATGAGAGGATGCAGCCCAGGCCTGCCAGATGGAAGAGCCAAGCAGGGTGAGGCGGGGGTGGGGGGCAGGCCTGCCGCGCCCCCTGGGGGCGCCAACCTCCTGGCACGCCACATGCTTGCCAGCCCAGAAGCTCTCCTGTACCCTGTCCTTTTGGGGTTTTATGGAGGCTTCATTGTATAGGTACGATTAATTTAACCATTGGTCTTTGGCGGCTGAGGAGGGCGGACTGAAAGTTGCAACGGTCTAATTGCTAAGCTGGTCCCGACATGGCTTTCTAAAGTCATATACCCCAGGGTGCTTGAAGGGGGCGTCACGTGAATCACAGAAGACACCTTTATTGCTCTTTAATTTATTTAAACTTTTTATAAAAAATAATTTTCATCTGTTTATTTTTGGCTGTGCTGGGTCTTTGTTGCTGTGTGGGCTTTTCTCTAGTTGCAGCAAGTGGGGGCTCCTCTCTAGCTGTGGTGCACGGGCTTCTTCCGTGAGTGGCGTCTCTTGTTGCAGAGCACAGGCTCTAGGGCGCATGGGCTTCCTAGTTGTGGTTCCCGGGCTCTAGAGCACAGGCTCAGTAGTTGGGGTGCACGGGTTTAGTTGCTCTGCGGCATGTGGAATTTTCCTGGACCAGGAATTGAACCTGTGTCTCCTGCATTGGCAGGCAGATTCTTTACCACTGAGCCACCAGGAAAGCCCACATTTATTGCTCTTAATCACTTGAGAAATTGCAAGTTTTAGGAGCTCAGTGCCAAGAAAGACAACTAAATACATGTTTATTGTTAATCAGCATATCATAGCTGCCTTTCCTCTGTGTTCCCACGTGTCGTTTCCTCTCGCTGAAGAATTTATTCCAGTCTCTTTCCCTGGCTGAGTCAGGTGCCTTCTCTGCTGCTGCTAAGTCGCTTCAGTCGTGTCCGACTCTTCGTGACCCCATGGACTGCAGCCTACCAGGCTCCTCTGTCCATGGGATTTTCCAGGCAAGAGTATTGGAGTGGGGTGCCATTGCCTTCTTCAGGTGCCATCTCTAGCCCCCCACAATACCCCTGTGTCCCTGGCCTCAGTCCCCATCACCTGGGGATCCTCGTCACTGGCCACCCGGCTGTCCTCACCCTCTCGGGGGTGGGGAGGGTGTCCCCTTGCACACCATTGTGATGCAGTCTTACTGGCACACAGCCACGCTCCCTTGCTCCTTTACGTAGTGTCTGCGGTGGAGCTGAGTTGCTGTATGTGCGTGTGTGTGCTCAATTGCTCAGTCAGGTCCGACTCTTTGTGACACTTGAGACTGCAACTTGCCAGGCTCCTTTGTGGGAAATTTCAGGCAAGAGCACAAGTGGGTTCCATTTCCTCCTCCAGGGGATCTTCCTGACCCAGGAATTCAACCTATGTCTCCTGCATCTCCTGCATTGCAGGCAGATTCTTTACCTACTGAGCCATCAGGGAAGCCCCTGAGTTACAGTAGCAGAGATTAAATGGCCTGAAAAATGTTGGGTCCTTTACAGATAAAGTGGCCGCAACTCCCTAGTGCTGGCTCAAGGAAGCTCAGAGAGGTGGTGTGCACACCACTTAGGAGCACAGACCCTGGGGCCAGTAGGCTCAGCCACTCGCTGTGTGACCTGGAGCAAGAAACCTAACCTGTCTGAGCGAGCCCCTTTTCTCCTCTGAGCCTTTGGGGCGGTAACAGGAGATATGAGGATTTTGTGAAGAGTCCATGAAAAATGCAGGAGCAGAGCCTGGCACCTGGGAAGTTGTCTGATGTGTTAGCCCCGTCTCACCTCAGCAGGGTGTGGGTGGGTGCTGGCCCTAGCAGCTTGTGGAAACTCGGCCTCTGTGACTTGGACACTTGGGGGCCTTGCCGCCCAGAGAGCAGGACTGGTAGGGTGTTTTTCCAGGGCCCCCACCACACCCCCAGACCACTGCGTTCCCTGTAGAGTTGTCCCTGGTGATTCTAGCCCCTCGACCCCTGGCCCCGGAGCCTCAGCGGAACAGACTTCACAGTGTGATGGGTGGGCGGCCAGCCCAGGGTGTCAGGCCGGGTCTAGGAGCAGGGCAGGCATGCTTGCGGTGGCTGTGGCCTGACTAGTACTCCTTGATCTGAGTTTGTTTCCCTGTTGAGAGCCCGTCTTGGTGAGCTTCCTCCAAGCCTTCATTTCTCAGCCCGCCGGTCCCGTCACTGCAGGGAGAAGGGACACGGGCCCTGCTCAACTTGGCTGGGAGGGTACCCTGCACACCCTCCCAGACCAAAGCCCCCTTCCTAGTACCCCCCGCAGGTAGATCGACAGGAAGGCCTGCCAGCCCTCCTCTCTGCTCCGTGCCTGCCAAGGTGATGAGGGGTGGTGCATTCTAGGTCAGTTTCTGGAAGCAGAGCCCAGAGATCAGTTCTGCCTCTTCCACGGCTCACCCGCAGCTGGGTCCAGGCCCTGTGGGCTCCAGGCCCCTTTCCTGGGGGAAGAAGCCCCCTCCTGGGAACCCCTCCCCCTGGGGGGCCAGGAGGCAGGCTGTGGCTGAGCCCCAGCCTCAGGGAGGTGCGTGGAGAGGGGAACCATTGGCTCAGCGCAGCCAGCTCTGTCCATTGTCCTGAGGGCCCCTCCCAGTGAGGTGGGGAGAGGGGAAGTACAAGTGCAAAGGTCAGAGCCCTGCCCACTGTGGAAACGGGGGCGCTAGTGTGGCCTTGGGAAGGGGCTGGGAGGGGAGGTCCTTGACTGCCAGTCCAAGAGCTCTGACTTCTCCTGAGGCTTTTAAAAAAGACAGGAGCTTGATTCAGCTTTTTTTTTCTTTTGGTTTTTCAGATATTTTCCGACCATCCCCTGCGTACCAGGGACTGACCTCTGGTTGTATAGCTATGATGTATACAAAATGCTGGTCCTGTAGGCGTTGGGGGGCCCACCCATGATGAGACCACTCAGGCTGTCCTTCGCCCTGGCTTCCCTGTCCCGGGCCCCTGGATGAAGCCAAGCTTCCCTTGGCCATAGGTCCTTGTGGTCGCCTGCCTGGCGCCAGGCCGCCGGGCAGCTGCTTGGGTTGCCAGGCTCTTCTGGTCTGGCAAAAAGGGAGACAGGCCTTCCCTGGTCTGTTTGCCACCATGTGGGAGTAGCTGACAGATTGGCTTTATTTTCTGACCCAGGAGCGGCCATGGGTACTGCGTCAAGGTTTTAGGTCCGTTCCTGAGACCCATTTACAGTTGGACTCGGGGGCACCTTGTCTTGGGCCCCCTGTGGCTGCGGCCTGGCCGTGACCCTGGGGCTGCCCCCCCAAGTCCCCTCTTCCCTCCTGCCCGCTGTCAGGAGGCTACCCATGCCCTGCTCCCCTTTCTCACCCCCAGGAGGTGGCACCTGGCTCCTGAGGTGTGAGGTGGTCTGGTGGAAACCCAGGTTGTGGCCTCAGGAGCCTCCTCCAGGCTGTGGACCAGGCTTAGGGCTCAGACCAAACCAGGGGTGAGCAGGGGGCCCAGCGAACACCGGTCGGCCCTTCATATCCAGACTCATGCATTGGGAAGTTTTGCTTTTTCTATTGAGATAAAATTCACATAACAAAAAACAATTCAGTGGCTTTTAGTATACTCACAGTATCCGGTAACCACCACCTCTATTTCCAAAATATTTTCATCAGTTCAAAAAGAAAACCTTGTTTCCATTAGGCAGTTATTCCCCATTCTCCTACCCTCAGCCCCTGGTAGCCACCAATTTGCTTTCTGTCTCTGCATTTACTAACTCTGGATGTTCCAGATAAATGGGATCGTACACCTGTGACCTTTTGTGTCTGGCCTCTTTCACTCGGCATCAAGTTTCTGAAGCTCATCCACAGAGTAGCAGGTGTCAGGGCTTCATTTCTTTCTATGGCTGAGTAATATTCTGTTCTGTGGATGGACCGTATTTTCTTTATCCAGTCATCAGTGGATGGACATCTGAGCTGTTTTGAATAGTGACATTTTGAATATTTGCATACAAGTATTTGTTTGAATATCAGCTTTCAGTTCTTTGGGGTATATACCTAGGAGTGGGATTGCTGAGTCAAATGGTAATTCTGTGCGGCTTCCCATTCTGAGTTCCCACCAGCAGGGTCTGAGAGTTTCAGTTTCTCACCAGCATGTGTTATTTCCCAGTTTTGTTTAAAATTGTAGCCATCCTGCTGGGTGAGCAGCGGCCTCTGACTATGGTTTGAGTTCCAGGTGCCTAATGGATAATGCTGGGAGGGATTGGGGGCAGGAGGAGAAGGGGACGACAGAGGATGAGATGGCTGGATGGCATCACTGACTCAATGGACATGAGTCTGAGTGGACTCCGGGGGTTGGTGATGGTCAGGGAGGCCTGGCGTGCTGCGATTCATGGGGTCACAAAGAGTCGGACACGACTGAGCGACTGAACTGAACTGAATGGATAATGCTGTGCATCCTTTCACATGCTGGTCATTTGTATATCTTGGGGGAAACATTTCTTCAAGTCTTCCGCCCATTTTGTGAATTGGGTTATCTTTTAGTTGTTGAGTTCTTTATATATTCTGGACAATAGATTCTTATCAGATATATGATTTGTTAATATCTTCTCCCATTCTGTAGGTTGTTTTTTCACTTTTTTGATACTGTCCTTTGATGCGAAAAGCTTATATGTGTGAAAAGTGAAAGTGAAGTCGATCAGTCGTGTCTGACTCTTTGCGACCCCATGGACTGCAGCCTACCAGGCTCCTCCGTCCATGGGATTCTCCAGGCAAGAATACTGGAGTGGGTTGTCATTTCCTTCTCCAGGGGATCTTCCCGACCCAGGGATCAAACCCAGGTCTCCCACATTGCAGGCAGACACTTTAACCTCTGAGCCACCAGGGAAGCCCTTATGTGTGTGTGTGTTATTAATTGTTTTTTGGGCCACAGCACATGGCTTGTGGGATTGTAGTTCCCTGACCTGGACCCATGGCAGTGAAAGCATAGAGTCTTAACCTCTGGACTGCCAGGGAATTCTTCTAAAAGTTTGTAATTTTGATGAAGTCCCATGTATGTAGTTTTCCTTTTGAAATTCTTTGCTTTTGGCGTCATCTTGAGGAATCCATTGCAATATCCCAGGTCTCAGAGCTTGACCCCTGTCTTCTCCTAAGAGTTTTACAGTTTCCACTCCTACGTTCGTTTAGGTCATTGATTCTTTTGAGTTGGGTTTTTTTTGTTTTTGTTTTTTAATATATGGCATGAGGTAGGGGTCCAGCTTCATTCTCTTCTTGTACAGGGACACCCAGTTGTCCCAGCACCATTTGTTGAAGAGACTATATTCTACCCCCTGAATGTTCTCAGGACCTTTGATAAAAATCAAATGACTATAAGCAGAGGGTTTATTCTGGAGTCTCATTCTGCTGACATAACAGTCCACGCCTCTCCATTTGCCAGCGCTGTTCTATTTTGATTGTTGTACCTTTGTAATGCGTTTTGAAATCTGAGCCTGTGAGTCTTACCACTCTATCTCCAGCTTGTTCTGGCTGTTATGGGGGTGACTGGGAACACTTGGCCACAGTTGTATTCATGCTTCTCTCTATAAATATATTTTGTAGTTGTCACTGTGGATTTGACGAGCCACTTGAAAGCAAGCTGTAGACATCACAAGAAACTTCACTATATTTCCATACGTATCTTTCAATAAAAGGGGCATTCCTTTACAGAATAATGCTCTTGTCACATCTAGATCTTTTTAAAGTTCCAGCACCTGGGGACGCCCCTGCTGGTCCAGTGATTGGGATTCTGAGCATCCAGTGCGGGGGGTGCGGCTTTGACCCCCAGCTGGGGAGCTAGGATCCCACATGCCAAATGGTGCAGCCTCCCCCCAACCACCCCCACCAATAAAAAAGCACCTGTAGTCCACACATTTCCCCAGGAGAGCTTAATTGCTGTTGAGAGGTGCTCATTAGGCTGCATTTCAGGACCATGCCTGGCATCTGCTGGGCACGTCTCTTCAGTCTCCTTCACTCCAGGATACACGTGTGCTCAGTTGTGTCCGACCCCACAAACTGTAAGCCCACCCAGCTCCTCTGTCCCTGGGGTTATCCCAGCAGGAATACCAGAGTGGGGAGTCATTCCCTTCTCCAAGGGGATCTTCCCGACCCAGGGATCGAACCCACGTCTCCTGTGGCTTCTGCATTGGCAGGCGGATTCTTCACCAGTGAGCCATCAGGGAAGCCCTCACTCCAGCTCCCAGCAATTTCTATCTTTCTTTTCATCTTTGGCTGTTTTGAGGCTACCCAGGAGGTTGTCTTGTAGACTGCCCTGTGAGCTGGCACTGTCTGTTGTCCCCTGGTGATGGGCCCAGGGTTCTGTCCCGCTGCCCCATATCTGGGCCACAGCATCGGGTCACTTTGTCTCCTGGTGATGCGGTGCCTCACTGTTTGGCTGAGGTGGAGCGCCCCACGCTTTTTGAGCGAATGGCCAGTAACCGATAGTGGTGGGCACAGGGATGCAGCGCTTCCTGTCTGTGTGTTGCGTCTGACCCCTGCCCACCGTTAGTTCTGCTTGACAGATGAGAAAACCGAGGACTCAAATCTGCCCGGGTGCCACCTCAGTGGCGTAGGTGGGGCGTGAATGCAGGCTGTCCAGCTCCCGTGGCCACACTCCCCATACATGCAAGAAGGGGACTTCCCTGGTGGGGGCTCCAGTGGTTAGGACTTGGCACTTTCACTGCTGTGTCCCTAGGTTCAATCCCTGGTTGGAGAACTAAGATCCCACAGTGCTGGAAAAAAAAAAAAAATTCAAGGAGAAGGGCTCAGCTGGAGGAAGCAGAGGCGCCACGGGGATTCTTGACTCCCACCCACCCCTGCTCGGCTATGAAGATGCCCCTACATGACACACACGGGCTGGCGAAGGAAGGCCCAGCCCCCTCATCTGGACCCGGGGCACCCTGCTGCGTTCCCAGGACCCTCTGACCCTGCCAGATTGCCCTTTGCTCCCCTGTGTCTTCCCACCTCAGGGCGACATGGGGTTTGGTGCCAGGAGGTGCCCCGGGAGGGAACATCCCGGCAGAGGTGTGTGCCCCGCTGGGCCCCCTCTGTACCTATGCACCTCCTCCCCCCACCTCAACCCTGGTCGCCCTGTGAACCACTGTCCTCTCCCGCTGGATAGAGTGCGTCCTAGGTCCTCGCCAGGGACGCTCACAGGCCACTGCCTCATCCTCAGTGTGGGCCGGGCAGGCAGGGCACACGGAGCACTTCGGGGGGAGAGGTTGGGGGACCGTGAGGACATGGGAAGTGTGGCCCTGGGACCTGCCAGCTCACGCCCGCCTCCCTCCCCTCACAGATGAAGACGTGTGTGTGTTCAAGTGCTCGGTGTCCCGGGAGACGGAGTGCAGCCGGGTGGGCAAGCAGTCATTCATCATCACCCTGGGCTGCAACAGCGTCCTCCTCCAGTTCGCCACACCCAGCGGTATGTGTCCCTTCTGCCCCGCGGCTCGTGGGGTGCCCAGAACTGGGGGTCCTAGGCTCCCAGCATGGCTGGGGGGCACCTGGAGCTGGGGTGAATCAGAACCGGTTCATCTGACCCAGTGAATGACCCATCCGCATCAGAAGTATTCCCCAACAGAAATTTGTCCACAGTAAGAAGAGTATGTTCTTGCTGCCTGGACACTGCCCCGGACCTCACCGGCTCCTTTGGGTCCTTCTGGGCTCAGCTCCTATGTCCGCTCCTCTGGGAGGCCCGTCCTGACCTCCCAGCCACACCCCAGGCCTCTTGGAGGGGCCCCTCAGGTGGGGGTCGGGCCCAGCTGCAGCAGTGGATAGGGTGGGGCGAGGTCCAGAGGTCCAAGTGCAGAGGAGATGCTGGAGGGGTCCAGGCAGACCCATCTGGGGGACACGCAAGGTTACTGCTGGACTTGAGGAGCCCCAGTCGAATGGTGCTGAGAGGTGGCCCCAGGCTGGAGACCCCTGGAAGGTCCAGCGGCTGGGCTTGGTCCTTGTAGAGCTGTAATCAGTGAGCTTGATGGTCAGTGCAGGGGCTGGGGTGGGAGAGCCCAGAGTGGGGAAGCCATCTGTCCACAGCCACCCACTGTGATCCCAGAACCCCCTTACCTGTCTCAGTGCCTCTGACGGAGTGGGGAGACGTCCCCGGCCCAGACCCTCAGGACTGCCTAGCTTCGTGTGGCCCGGCTTCAGAGCTGGGAGCTGGCCAGGTCGGGAGAAGGCAGCCAGGTAACTGCCCACCTCCCACGGGAAGCATTCTTAGGCTCCACCCCAGTTCCTTCTTACAAAACCAATCCCAGTTCACTGTTTAAGAAATAAGTTACAGAAACAGCACCAGGGTTATCAGTAGATGTTCATGGTATAAATCCCCTTGTCTTTTTTCTGTTCTGTGGATAGTTGCATTCTAATTTTTTGCCCTTACATCCTGTCAGTTTCTTAAATCGTGGTCAACGACACATAACCATTTTACCATGTTAACCCTTTCTGAGCGTACATTTCAGCAGCAGAGCGCCTTCCGTCACCGCTGTCCAGCTCCGGAGAGCACCTTCCGTCACCGCTGTCCAGCTCCGGAACTGTCTCTATTTCCCCACACTGTGTATTTTAAAGATACCGTCTTCTAGTTCACTTTGTTAAAATACGCAAAAAATTTACCAGCAACCACTTTCAAGTGTCTGGACTCCAGAGCTGTTACAGCACGTTCACACAGCAGTGCGCCCTTCCCCCGATCCATTGCCAGGACTCTTTCTTTTTCCTAAACCGAAACTCCATCCCCAGTAAACATTCACTCCCCCTTCCTTCTCCCCCAGCCCCCACAGTACCACCTGTCTTCATGATTTGATTTTGTTTCTTTTTCTTGATACAAGTTTGTGGTCGATATTTCACGTTGGTAATCACAGTTCATCTGCATAATATCTGGCTCTGCCGACTGCTGGTGACTGGTCCTCTGATGTGCTGCTCAGTGTCCCCTGCAGTCCCTCCAGTCCCCTCTGACTGGACACTGGGGTGGTGTCCCTGTGTCCATTTGCCACCCACAGACACTGCCAGGTGCTGTGGGTGGACCTGTGCTTCTTTACTGGGGTAGATCCTAGAGATCTGATGCCCGGGTTACTCTTTGAGAGCTTTGGCCGAGCTGCCCTTTGGCAAATCTGCACCTGGGCCCGCTCCCACCAGCCTCAAGGAGCGCAGCCCCCTTGACACCTGCCTTCTCACATGGCAGCCACCACGTGGCCCATGTGGCTGTCCTTTGTCATTTCCTTAAATTTCAACATTTCAGGGGTGGGGATTTTCAGATCACTCATGCTCAAGGTAGAAAAGTCAGGTGCACACCTAGACCAAACTCCCTGCCCCTGCATGGGCTGTCATGACCTGGCCTCCCCCTTCCAGATTTCTGCTCCTTCTATAACATCCTGAAGACCTGCCGAGGCCACACCTTGGAGCGGTCGGTATTCAGCGAGCGCACAGAGGAGTCTTCAGCTGTGCAGTATTTCCAGGTGGGTACATGGCGCTTGGGCCAGCCTGCTGCCCTTGCTGGTTCCTGGAGGCCGCGTGGCATCTGGGTTCCTGTCCTGGCTCTGCCACTTGCTCAATGAGTAACCCTAGACGAGTGTCCTGTGCTTGCTTGGGCCTCGGTTTCCTCATCTGTGAAACAGAGATGCCAGTGCCTGCCTAGAAGGGTTGTTGGAAGGATTTGAGTGCAGATGAAGCTCAGGTTCACAGGCCTTCTGAGTAACGATATCACAGTTACTGTGTCCTGAGCACGGAGGGCATGCCAGGCACTGGCTCCAGCGCTTTGAGCGTACGGAAGCACTTGAAACCCTCCCAGTAGCTCTAGGAGGTAAGTACTATTGTTGTCCCCATTTTACAGATGAGAAAACTGAGGCTCAGAGAGGTTAAGTGACTTGCTCCAAGTCACACAGCTATTATGCAACAGAGCCAAGATGGGAAGCCAGGTCTGCCTGCTGCCCCGGCCCAGGTGCCACGCTGCCTCCCGACCGCCTGGTTGTCTTACAGAGAGACCCCGCAGCACCTCACCTGCCTGGCGCTCTGAGCCCTAGGGCCCTGTTTGACCTGCTCCTCCGCTTCTTTGGGTCCCCTGAGATGGCAGGTGGCCCTCGATTGCAGAACCCCGCCTTTGGCGTGTCTGAGTTCTGGGTGGCTTCCGGGGCCCAGGCGCCATCCAGCTGCATCCTTTGGCCGCAGTGATGGTGGCGGTGCACCCCCCACCAACGGGGGCCGCCTCCAGCTTCCCGCTCTCCCGGAGCAGCTGGCTGCGGAGAGGGGTGTGGCCTCCCCAGGTTGATCTCTGCCCGAAGCCGAACTTCCTCTGTCGCAGGGTCAGCCGGGGCCTCGGCCGTCTGCTGGCTGCGTGCCCTGTGCCATTGGCCTGTCTCTGTTCCAGTTTTATGGCTACCTGTCCCAGCAGCAGAACATGATGCAGGACTATGTGCGGACGGGCACCTACCAGCGCGCCATCCTACAGAACCACACAGACTTCAAGGACAAGGTGAGCCGCCAGGCCACGTCTGCCCCCTCTCCTTGCCCTCAGGCTGCGCTCGTGCCTCGCTGCCTCAGTGGCCTCTTCTCTTTCTTCTTTGCTCATTGATTTTGTCTTTTCTTTCCTCGGACTGTAGAAGCAAAATCTACTTTTTGTAGAAGCCTGGTGTGTATCAGATGGGAACAAAAGGCCCCTGTCATTTCCCTCTAAAACAGCCACTGCCAACAATAAAGCCCTCTTCAGATGTTTCCCCTTGCGTATATCTATATTAGCATATATATATATATATTTTAGAGTTATAATCTTTTTTTAAAAAAATATTTTTTTATTTATTTGACTGGGCCAGGTCTTACTTGAGATACACAGGCTTTTTGTTTTAGTGTGTGGGAACTATTTTTTTTTTAGGTTGTCGCATGTGGGATCTAGTTCCCTGACCAGGGATCGAACCCGGGCACCCTGCACTGGGGGCACGGAGTCGTGGCCACTGGACCACCAGGGAGGTCCCTCAGGTTATAATCTTTTTTTTTTTTTTTTGAGTTTTTTCTTTTTAGTTTATTTTTTGTATTGAAGGATAATTGCTTTACAAAATTTTCTTGTTTTCTGTCAAACCTCAACATGAATCAGCCATAGGTATACATATAACCTCTCCCTTTTGAAACTCCCTCCCATGTCCGGTCCTGGATTATAATCTTAAAAAATATATATATATAAAACATGGAGAAGGAAATGGCAACCCACTCCAGTATTCTTGCCTGGAGAATCCTGGAGAATTGGATAGAGGAGCCTGGCAGGCTATAGTCCATGGGGTCAAAAGAGTTGGACACGAGTTAGCAACTAAACCACACACAAAATAGGATTGTACGCCACATTCACTTCCTACAAAATACTTTTCCCCCACCTAATGTTGTGTCTTGGCATGTGCTATTAAGTTACATGGACGAAATGGAATCTAGTCCCTTCCCTAGTTCCTTTTAAAATCTTTGTACTGTTACTCACTGGTACTGCTGACCCTGGAACAGCACGTGCTTGACCTGCACTGGTCCACTTACCCACAGGCTGCTTTTGATGGATATGAGCAACCATGCTACACGATCCACAGTTGGTTGAATCCATAGATGTGGAGCCATGGACATGGAGGGTCCACTGTCTGGTTATACTCAGATTTTCTACTGGGAAAGAGTGTTGGCATCCCAGGCTCCCGTGTTGTTCAAGAGTCAACTATACGCGCATGATTAAAAAGAGACCAGATTATATATATATTCAGAGGGGAAAGTTGATTCCTTTCTCTTCCTGTAGCTTAGAGTTTGTCCCCTCTCCCCCCCGCCCTGCTTTTTTTTTTTTTCTTTTAATTTTTTTTTGGCTGTGCCAGGTCTTAGTTGCAATATGTGGGATCCAGTTCCCTGAGCAGGGATTGAACCAGGGCCCCCTGCATTAGGAGCACGGACTCTTAGCTACCAGGAAAGTCCTCTGGAGTTTATTTTCCCTTGCCATATGGACGTTTGTGGTTTTCTCCACACATCTGGGGGGTTCTCTCCACGTGATTCACCTGGATCCACCTTGTCCAGCACCTAGGTCATGCCCCCCCCCACCATTGCTGAGAATCCCCTCCCATCACTGAGCACCCCCACCTCCCGCCCACCCCTGGCCCAGGACCTGAGCCCCCGCAGCCTGAGGAGGTGTTGTCCTCAACATGGCAGCCATCTGTGTGTCCTGGCAGCGGGCATGGGCCACACTGGGGCAGCGCTCGTGGCCTGGGAAGCCCAAGTTCCTTCAGCGAAGCCCCTTCCAGCTCCTCCAGCATGCAGATCCATTTCCTTGTTCATCTAGAGCTCTGAGAGGCACTCACGGTCCACCCCCCTCACCCGCCAACAGCACCAACGTCTCTATCAGGCACTCAACCTATGCCCACCCCCACGCCCAGAGTGGGTCTCCTTTAGCTCATGTGCGTCACCAGCAGACCCGTTTATCCCAGCTTTCTGCTCACGTGGTGGCAGTCAGATGAATCCAGAATATGGGGTAGCCCACCATGCTGTGGCCTGGACTCCGAGAGCCTGTGCTGTGGAGCCTGGCAGCCCTGAAGAGGGTACCCATGTGGGAACCATTCCCAGGTCTCCTCTCAGGTTGTGGGGATACCCTGTAGGGCCTGGGGTCGGGGGCTGCCACTTTCTGCTGGCTGTGTGGGCCGGGCCGGTCAGCCCTGTGTCTGAGTGGTCCTGCTGCCTGCAGGGCTCAGAGGTGTCCTGACCTAGTGAGCCCTCACTCCCACACGCCCCATAGATGGCCCAGGCCATGCCTTCTTGAATTGGATCTCAGAGAGGGTACTGGTTCTGACATCCCCACTGTGCTCAGAAGCAGAAGCTCCCCTCCTGCCACCTCTGGATCCAGACCGCAGGCTCCCACTGGGAGCAGGCTCGGGGCAGCTGGCCGTGCAGAGGCACAGCAGGCTGCGGGGCGGGGGCGGGCTCAGCGGGTGGGTGGGTGGGCCTGCAGGGAGCGAGCGCCCCTGACACCCCCATCCTTACTGTTGTATCCCTTCACTGCTAGCTTGTCCTCACCGCCCCCTCCTCCCCCAGATCGTTCTCGACGTTGGCTGCGGCTCTGGGATCCTGTCGTTTTTTGCTGCCCAGGCTGGAGCGAGAAAGATCTATGCAGTGGAGGCCAGCACCATGGCCCAGCACGCCGAGGTCAGTGCCCGCTGGGACTCTGGCCTGTCCTCGTCCCCCAACTCTGGGCCTGTTCAACCTGGGGAAGCCAGCCGGTCAGGAACCCGGGGGAGGCCTGACCCTTGGATCTAGGGAAGCCTGGGGACGTCGCTCTCTACTTGGGTCTCTTGTCCCCCAAACTGAGTAGTTTCAGGGGCAGGGGCTCTCTGGGCCTCACAGAGTCTCTCTTGCGTGATGAGTGGTTGCCCACCAGGTTCATGGGTGGTTCAGGTCTTTGGGGCAGGACTGTGCAGTCACACAGACCAGGGTGGGATCCTGGCCCCCGGCAAGCCGCCCATCTCTCTGAGCCCCCCTTGAAAGATGGACAACAGGAGTTCATTTTGTTGGTTTACGTTGCTTGGCACCGAAGCCTTCATTCAGAGTTTTAACGCCTAAAAACTACAAAATCAAATGGTGGGGATGGCTCCCTCCCCCACCTCCAGCTCCCAACCACCTAGACTTCCCAGCAGAGGGAGAGATACGAACACAGAAGCCCCGTGAGCCCCCTTGGGCTCTCCACCCGCCCCTCCCACACGAACATCCACGCCACCGTCTGGCTCCTGGCTTTGCTCTGCTTGTGGTGCATCTGGGTTGTATCTGTCGTGTGAAGAGCTTCATCACTCTCTCTAGTGGTTGCCAAGCATCCCTTTGCCGGGCTGGACTGCTGTGTGTAGGCTGTAGTTGACGCTGAGGCTGATTCTCGGTCTACAGCACAAACCAGTGCCGCCCCGAGGCTTCGTACCCGCATCCCCTCTTGTGGTGAGGGTACGTCTGCAGTGCACACCGCCCAGCACTGGGATCGCTGGGTCGGAAGGTGTGTCCAAGCTGACGTTTGGCCCTAGCCAGGCCTGCTTGTCCTCGTACCCAAGGTGACAGTAGGGGCTGGGAAGCTGCAGGAGGCCCGGCCCGAGATGGGTGGGGCCGCAGCGACTTCCTGACGGGCCAAGGCTGTTCACAGCTGCAGTCAGCATGCTTACCAGCGAGGTAGTGGGGGATCTGGTGGGTGAGTGTGGACTGAGGCCCTCCCCAAGAGGACCCCCGTGACCCCTGTGACCTGCCCACCCTCAGGTCTTGGTGAAAAGTAACAACCTCACCGACCGCATCGTGGTCATCCCTGGGAAGGTGGAGGAGGTCTCGCTGCCCGAGCAAGTGGACATCATTATTTCGGAGCCCATGGGCTACATGCTCTTCAATGAGCGCATGCTTGAGAGCTACCTCCACGCCAAGAAGTACCTGCGCCCTGGCGGTGAGTGTCCCTGCTGGCATGGCCGTTGCTTGGGTCGGGGGCCCCAGGGCCCCTGCGGGGGGGCGCCAGGCTGTCGCTGGGTCAGTCCAGGGGTGCCGCAGCACCCCGCGGGCCTGCGCTGGCAGCCTGGGTGCCAAGGGCATCAGGGCCTTCACGCCCATTCCCTACCCTGACCCAGCCCCAGCTGACTGGGCCCCAAATGAGGCTACTTGTTGGGCTGCCTTGGCATCTTGTGCCCTCGGGGGACAGTGTCCAGCTGGTCTGTGGTCAGAGCCAGAGTTGGTTTCTGCCGGCACCTTCCCTGAGGAGCCACCCTGGCATCTTTGTCTCTAGCCTTATAGACTTGCCCTCGGCCTCACAGAGCCCTTAACTCCTCAGGGCCAGGAGGCAGTGGGGGGTGTGGGGGGTGGTGTGTGAGTGGGGTGGGGGTTCTTGGCACTGGGACGCAGCTGTGTGACCTCTGTGTCACTGTACCAGCCCGTCTGTGCTCTGGGATCTCTGGGTTCCTGTTGACCCCTGTGTCACTGAGGTCGGGTC
The DNA here is from genome assembly GCF_055505025.1 of Bos grunniens. Lineage (NCBI taxonomy): Eukaryota > Metazoa > Chordata > Mammalia > Artiodactyla > Bovidae > Bos > Bos grunniens. Next base: position 15,460,340 of record NC_141171.1, read on the forward strand.
TGCACTTGGCCATGCACATCTGCTGCTGTGTCCATTCTCTGCTTACCTCTGGCACATGTCTCCATCTGCGTGTTTTTGTACAGGAAAGGGGTTGTGTGTGTGTTTTTGCGGTACAGGATGACCGTGGCCAGGGCAGAGCGTGGAGGCCAGTGTACCTGCGGGCCCTGTAGGGGCAGGAACTGGGCTGCGGGGAGAGGGGAGGTGGCCGCGGTTCCCCACAGCTCTGTCCTGCTCTCCAGGTGTATGGGCAGCCAGGCTGCCCCGAGGCTTGTCCTCTACCTGCTCTTCTCGTGCTTGGCCCTGCAGCGTGGTGGGCCATGCTGGCTGGGGTAGGAGGTTTGGGGGGAGTGGAGTTGGGTTGACAAGCAGTGGTGGCCCCAGCAGAGCGTGGTCTCCTCCTGGGGTTCTGTGGGCAGCTGCACACTCACCCCACTGGTCAGGCAGCCTGCCCAGCCCCCTCCCCTCAGCCTGCATTAGTGTGGCTTGGTTCCATCTTAGAGAGCTCTTTGAGAGCATTAAGGGGAACTCCCCCCAACCCCCATAATTACTCTTCAGCTACCTTCAGGCAAGGTGGGGCACTTGCCCATGATGCTCCAGGGGCAGGCGGCCTGGCTTGTGGCCTCTGGGCCAGAGAGCACCTCGCCTTCCCCACCCCATGGCTGCAGCTGAAGGCAGGCAGATTCCTGGTGCCTCCTCGGACAAAAGGAGGGAGGGAGCCCCACATCTGGAGGCCAGGTGACTGGAGGCCCCAGACTCTGAAGTAGGCAAGAGCTCCTGAGCCCTGACTGTCCTCCCGCTGGCTCTGACTCACCCGTCTGTTCCTCGAGTCAACAGATGGAGGCCCCACCCCACCCCCCCATTTCAGGCCATGCATGTGGCCCACCCTGCCTGGCAGAGGCCTGTGCAAGGGGATTCTGCTGAGGCCGTGATGGCATGGCCTGGGGCTCACCCTCGCCCTGTCCAGAGCACTTGGCTTTGTTTTCCCCACTGCACACCGGTCCCAGAGACACCGTCCAGCTGATGGAGCAGGACCCCTGAGGCCCTGGCAGGTGCCATCCTGTCTCCCAGCCCTTGGAAGGCTAGGTCTTCCTGCTTCCCTGGCTAGCTGTCCAGGTTCAGTGAAGAAGTAGATGTCAAGTATTCTGTGGCCGCTGGCAGAGCAGGCGCTCGGTGCCTCTGCACTGCATGGATGCGAGAGTGTGTGAGTGAGTGAGGGGCTGGGAAAGCCCAGAGTTGGTGTTCTGGGGCCCTCTGAGTCTCTGCCAGGCCCTGCTGGATGTCCCACCCTGATGCCAGCACCCCTCCCTGCCCCCACTCCCAGGAAACATGTTCCCCACCATTGGTGATGTCCACCTGGCACCCTTCACGGATGAGCAGCTCTACATGGAGCAGTTCACCAAGGCCAACTTCTGGTGAGTGTGCTCCCTGGTGTCTTGCCTCCTTGGGGACAGCCCCGCCTCTCTCTCATTCCTTATCCTTCATAGGACCTAAAAGACGGGCTGGATGAGGGCCAACTGGGAGAGAAGGCAGTCTGGCCCGCCTGTCTCCTGCTGCTGGTGACCTTGCCATGGGGGGCGGGCGCTTTCTGCAGGTACCAGCCATCCTTCCACGGAGTGGACCTGTCAGCCCTCCGAGGTGCTGCAGTGGACGAGTATTTCCGGCAGCCTGTGGTGGTGAGTGGGGGCACCCAGGGCACTCCTGGAGTTAGTGCTGGGCGTGGCCCTCATCTGGGGTGACAGGAGGGAAGCTTTCTTGTCAGGCCTGTGCAAGCTGTGCAGTGCGAGGGAAGCCACTGAAGCTCTGAGTTTCTGCCCCTGCAGGGAGCTCTCACACGGGGATGTTGGGAATAAAGTAGCAAGGCATGTAGAGTACTTAGCTCACAGCATGCAGTACTTGTTATCAGATGCATTGATCCTTGATGAACTGATTCTGTTCGATTGACTTTAATTATTGAGATTTTTGAACTGATATATAGACCCATGGTTCAAAAATCAAAAAAGTACAAAAGTGGAAACCTCCCACTTCTGTACCCTAACACAGTTCTCTTTCTTAGAGGCAAACAGTCTTATTGTATATCTTTTAGAGCTCTTATACCTAAACGTGCATGTACAAATATATACATTTTTTCAATCTTTTTTCCTCTCAAAGTATAGAATAATCAATGTGTTGTTCTGTCTTAGTTTTTCTGTGTTCAGAGAACATACACTGTATGAGTTCAGTCCTTGGAAATTTCTTCCGAGTTGCCTTATGCCCGGTGTGTGTTCTCTCTTGGTTTATGTCCCCTGTGTACTTCCTTGAGAAAATGTGTACCAATCACTTGTTGAGTACATTGTTACATTAATACCAGTTCAGTCACATTTGTTAATCATGTTGGTCAAGTCTTCTCTGTCTCTACTGATTTTTTTGTTTGCCTTTTCTGTCTATTACTGATTGTAGATTTATTTTTCCGTGTAGCTCTGATAGTTTTTGCCTGATTTTTTTTTTTTACATTACTGTTATTAGGTGCATATAGGTTTAGGATTATTTTTATATGTTCCTGTTGGATTGATCCTTTTGTAACTATAAAAAGTGTCTTTATTTTAAAAATGTCTAGTAATACTGTTGCCTTAAAGTCTATTTTTTTCTGATAATAGTTTAGCTACTCAGGCTTTCTTTGATTAATCTTTATACGATACATATTTTTCCATCCTTATACTTTCAACCCTTTTATAACCTTATTAAGGTTTATCTCATGTAAATAGCACGCATTTGAGTTTTGTTCTTTAACCAGATTGATGGTTTTTGTCTTTTAATTAGCATGTTTAGATTATTTATATTTAATGTAATTACTCGTCTTTATGTCTATAAATCTGTCATCATACTATTTTTTTTTAATTTATCCTGACCCTTCTTTCTTTTTACCTCTTTTCTTACTTCCTTTTGTCTTAATAAGGTACATATTATCCCCCCACCCACTCCCGATTGTCTTTCACTAGTTTTGCAAGACTCTAGGACAGCATCACTTTAAACATGACCTCTGCCCCATGTTTCTTCTCTTGGTTCCCTGATTATGTGTATATGAGACCTTTTCACCACATCTCAAATGATTCTTATACTCTTTACTCTTTTCTGTATTTTTCCCTCTTTTTTCTCCCAATTGCATAATTTTTACACTGTCTCCTTATCTGTATCCCAGTTTCAATCTTCTCGACGCTATGTCTCATCTGAGTTTGTTCTTGGTTTTTCTTTGGAAAAAAAAACAAAACAAAACATTTTCTTGTGATACGAGCTCTCAGGATTTAATCTCATAACAACTTTCATATGTATTGCAGAGTTAATTGTATTTATCACATTGTACATTACATTACTGGTACTTATTTTATCTTACAACTAGAAGTTGGTAGTTCCTTTTGATTGCTCATCCAACACTTCCTCCCTGATTTTGTAAAATTTCAGTTCTAGAGTTTCACCTTGCTTATTTTTTATTTCAGTTCTCTGAAATTTGTTCCCTCTTTTTCCTTGAACGTGTTAAATATAAGTCTCTGATCACTTGTAGTATCTGGAGGATAAGTGGTAAATGTATTTCTGCTCTTTCTTCTCTTGGTTTGGTTCTTTGTTCTGTCTCTTGGTGTGCCTGGTCCTTAAGTGTCAGAACGAAAAATTATAGAGGCTCTAGAGGATAGAGTTGACTGATTGGAAAAGACTCTGATGCTGGGAGGGATTGGGGGCAGGAGGAAAAGGGGACGACAGAGGATGAGATGGCTGGATGGCATGGCTGACTCGATGGATGTGAGTCTCAGTGAACTCCAGGAGTTGGTGATGGACAGGGAGGCCTGGCGTGCTGCGATTCATGGGGTCGCAAAGAGTCGAACACGACTGAGCGACTGATCTGATCTGATCTGAGAGGATAGTTTTCTTTCCAAGGATTTGTTTTTCTTCAGGCAAGTAGCCATAAGGATGTAGCACCTTGGTCCTGTGAAGCATTTAAGATATTTGGAGGCTGCTCTTCAATTCTACTTTGTTGCCATATTGCTAGCTTCCCTGTAAGGCAGCAGTTCTCAAACACTTTCAACTCAGGACACTTTTACATTCATAAAAATGTAGGATCCCAAAGAACTTTTGTAAATGTGTGTTATATATATATATATATATTTTAAAACAATTAAATTTAGTTTTTATTCTTTTTGGCTGTGCTGGGTCTCCACTGCTGTGGACTTGAGTTGTGGAGAGCAGGGGGTACTCTGTGGTTGCTGTGCGTGGCTTCTCACTGCAGTGGCGTCTCTTGTTTCAGAGCACTGGCTCTAGGTCACTTGGGCTTCAGCAGTGGCGCACAGGCTTTAGTTGCCCTGCAGTGTGTGCAATCTTCCCAGACCAGGGGTCAAACCCGGTCCCTGCATTGGCAAGTGGATTCTTAGCCACCGGACCACTAGGAAAGTCCTAAATACGTGTTGTATTGACTGATATACTGCCAATATCTATTGGTGTTAAAAACTAAACTCAAGAAATTTAAGAATGTACATTAAAGGATGACAGTAAAACCCATTATATGTTAATATAAACAGCATTTTTTGAAAAGAAAACTATTTTCTAAAACTTTCCAGCAAGAATTAGTGTCATTTGAAATTTACCAATCTCTTTAGCGTCTGGCTTAGCAGAAGACAGTCGGATTCTGCTTCTTTTGTTGTTGTTATTGGATTCTGCTTCTGCATTCAATCTGTTAAGGTATCATAGGTGAGTGAACGAATGAAAAGGACAGAAAACACCTTAGTGTTATTATGAACATAGTTTTGACCTGAGGGAGCTCTGGAAAGGGACCATGTTTTGAGAACTGCTGCTTCAGGGTAGTCTTCATGATCTTAGTGAGCCTGGTGGTTCATAGGCCCCTGCCCTAGCCTCCCAGTTCCAATCTGGTGCTGAACCATATTTAAATAAAAAAATTAAAAATCATATTAAAAAAAGATACCTTCATTTAAAAAAAAATCTTATTTCTATTTTAATGGGGCAGTAAATGCATTTGTTCAATCAGCCATCTTTAGTCAGTATTTTTTTTAAAGAAGTCTGCTTATTTAATTTAATTATTTGGCTGAGTTGCATGGCCTGAGGGATCTTGGTTCCCTGGCCAGGGATTGAACCTGTGAGCCCTGCAGTGGAAATGTGGAGTCTAAACCACTGGACCGGCGGCGAAGTCCCTTTGCTTTAGCTTTTTAATATCATAGAAGCATCTTTCTGTTTGGTTCCCTACCGCCATCCCATATGTAGCTCAAAAACTGGCAAATGCCAAGAACTCAAATCACATGTGCAGTGTCCACCTTGAATCTCCACATTTCCTTTTTTTTTTTTTTTTTTTTTTTTAGCATCTTGGCCCCTTGAGTCCTAGCTGCCTCAGTCATCCCGAGTTCCCATCTGGCTTTCCCCACACAGGGAGGCCTCTGAAGGGCCCCACCCCAAGGGGAAAGGCATGTGTCAAAAAGCACCTCCTCCGTCTAAGGTCTTGGCCCCAAAGCTGTGGCTGCTGTGGTTGCTCTCCAGTGATTGCAGACAACTGTCGTTGTTGTTCTTTTTTATTCAGTTCATATAGTTCTTGGCAGTCTGACATGAAATCTCCGTCATAGCTGTGAGTGGATGTCAGCGTAGTTCTCTCACTTGATGTTTGTGGATTTGCTTAACAATTTATCTTGGAGATCTTTCCCCATCTATTCTAAAGAGTCTTTTCGTCCTTTTTCACATCCGTGATCTTTTACTCTTGGGCCATCACTAGTTTACCTTCTAGGCTGTTTCTGCTCTTGGCAATCTGTAATTATGGGTGGAAGTTTTGTACATGTGCACATAGATTTATAGGTTACAATCCCTGAAGTGGAACTGCCAAGTCTTTCAAGCAGATGAATAGTTGTCATTTTGAGAGCTGTCACCTAATTGCCCTTCATTGTGTCAGACCAGTTCCTCCTCCCCCCAGCAAGGCCGAGAAGGGCAAACTGCAAACTGGTTTGAGCCAAATGGCCTAGAGGCTGCAGCCAGCCTGGAAGAGGGCCGGGCTTCCCCTTCTCCTCACAGCCCCTGTGCCTGAAGCCAGGTCACTCTTCTGCTCTCTCCCAGGACACATTTGACATCCGGATCCTGATGGCCAAGTCCGTTAAGTACACGGTGAACTTCTTAGAAGCCAAAGAAGGAGATTTGCACAGGTACCAGCAGCCCTCCACCCCTGGCACCCCGTCCTCCTTGGCTCAACTCCTTCTGGAGGTCAGGGCCACTGCTGGCTCCCTTGGGCAGAACCCTGCTTCCCAGGCTGGATGGGCTGGGGCCCCCACACCCCTCTCCTCTCCCAGAAGCCCTGTCAGCTTCCCCAGCAATCACTGCCCTTTGCCTTACAGGATAGAAATCCCATTCAAGTTCCACATGCTGCATTCCGGACTGGTTCATGGTCTGGCTTTCTGGTTTGATGTCGCTTTCATCGGCTCTATGTGAGTGCACCCGAGCAGAGCAGGTGGCCCCCCCACTCCAGCCCCAGGTGGTAACTCCAGGCCTGGCTGGCTCAGATGATGCACTGGGGGCTGGGAGGGCCTGACTCGACTCTGCTGGGTGCTACTGCTCCTTGCAGAAGGCAGTGGGAGCTGGCCTTCGAGCAATAGACTATTGGAGGAGGGTGGTGGTCTACCCTGTTCCAAGTGACTGTTCTTCACGGGACCTGATTGTGTCTCTTGTATGTCAGCGTGAGTGGGCATAGGTAGAACTTACTGGACAGCCAGCCTGTCTCCGCTCCAGGGGACCCCTGGGTGGCGAGGGCCAGGGGTAGAGGGTAGGCGCTTGGGGAGAGCTCAAAATGCACAAGGTGGGGGTCTAGCCCAGTCAAGGGCATGCCTGTCCCTGCTTGGCAGAATGACTGTGTGGCTGTCCACGGCCCCGACGGAGCCCCTGACCCACTGGTACCAAGTCCGGTGCCTGTTCCAGTCGCCACTGTTCGCCAAGGCTGGGGACACGCTCTCAGGGACATGTCTGCTTATTGCCAACAAAAGGTGCGAGCAGCCGCTGGGGGCTGGGGGCAGCAGGGGCTCGGTCCCTCCCGGCAGCCAGCTCATGGCCGCCCTCCCTGCCCCCGCAGACAGAGCTACGACATCAGTATTGTGGCCCAGGTGGACCAGACAGGCTCCAAGTCCAGCAACCTCCTGGACCTGAAAAACCCATTCTTCAGGTAGGACGGGCCCTGGGCCTGCGCGGGGGGCGCCCTCCTCGCCCGCTGCCCCTCGCCCTGCCCACGGGCCGTCTCTGCTGCAGATACACAGGCACGACACCCTCCCCGCCGCCTGGCTCCCACTACACATCCCCCTCGGAGAACATGTGGAATGCCGGCAGCACCTACAACCTCAGCAGTGGGATGGCCGTGGCCGGTGAGCAGCCCACTTGTGCGTGGGGTGGGGGTGGGGGCAGGGTCCTTCCCTGGCCCCCCGCCGGTGCTGGCCCGTCGAGCCCTCCTGCCCTGACCTCTCGCTCCCTGGTGCAGGAATGCCGACCGCCTATGACCTGAGCAGTGTTATTGCCGGAGGCTCCAGTGTGGGCCACAACAACCTGATTCCTCTAGGTGAGCCCACGGGGGTGGGTGTGCCCAGGACCACTGTGAGCTTGGGCCTTCTGCCTTACCACCTTTGCTTCTTCCCCGGGGGCTGAGCTCCGCCCCCCAACTGCCTCTCCACCTTGCTCTGCGGGCACCGCACCCACCCTCACCCGAGTGTGAGCACCCACCACGCCGGGCACATGGGCCGGGCAGGCTGGGGGCGGTGACGCCATCTCCTTTCCTTCCTTCCTTCCTCCTGCTGTGCAGCCAACACGGGGATTGTCAATCACACCCACTCCCGGATGGGCTCCATAATGAGCACGGGGATTGTCCAAGGTAATGGTGGGCGGGGGTCGCAGGGCCCCGCGGGTGTGCGTGTGCCCGGGCGCCCGCCTGCCCTCTCTCCTGTGCTCTTTCTCTCTGACTCTGCCATGGGTCTGGGCGGGCAACGGGACAGAGGCGGCCCCTTAGTGCCCACCCCCTGCCCCACAGGATCCTCTGGCGCCCAGGGCAGCAGTGGCGGCAGCTCCAGCGCCCACTATGCAGTCAACAGCCAGTTCACCATGGGCGGCCCCGCCATCTCCATGGCCTCACCCATGTCCATCCCGACCAACACCATGCACTATGGGAGCTAGGCCCCTGCGGCGTGGAACGGACTGACAGCACCAGGAAACCAAATGAAGACCCTGCCCCACCCTGGGCGGCTTTGACCCTTGTACTGGAGAGACCCACATACCCGGCCACAGCCCTCTTTGCTACGGGAACTTGAACACTTTTTTACACGACGTTGCCGCCGCCGCCGCCCCCACCCCACTCCCCACCCACATCTTGGCCCCAAGCGCGTGTCGCTGCCATATTTTACACATGATCATGTCGTGGGAGCTCTGTGCCCCCCCCACCCCCCGGCCCTCTCCACCCTGACCTGGGTTTGACATCTTCTGTAACAGGCGTGTCCGGGCCTGATAGCTGCAGGCCTGGTGGGGAGGGAGGGGGCAGTGGCCGCCCTGCCCGGTCCCTCGGACCGGTCCCCTGCCTGTCTCCAGCAGGGAAGGCAGTCCTGGCCCCTTCCTGGAGGGGCCTCCCCTTCAACTACCAGGCCTTGGTCACCACAGGCGTGACATGCTGCTTTTTTTAATTTTATTTTTTTATGAAAAGAACCAGTGTCAATCCATAGACCCTCTGAGAAATCAGGCCGGCCGGGCCGAGCCAGCAGCCCCTCTCCCCAGCTCAGAGGCTCAGTGGCGAGGGGTGGCCCTACCGAGTCTTCAGGATGGGGTGGGGCCGGGCCTCTGGAGCCCAGGGAGCCCCTCGGCCCCCTCCCACCAAAGGGTTCACCTCACACTTGAATGTACAACCCACCCGGCTGTCGGGAAGGCCCTCCGTCCTCAGCCCCTGCCTCTTGCTGCTGTCCTGTCCCTGACCCCCTGCAGACCCAGCCCCCACCTGCACCCAGAGCTAGAAAGGGTGGCCTGGGGGCCCTGGGCCTGGAGGGAAGGGTCAGCGTCAGCCGCTTGGGGCAGACGCAGAAACCTCAAGGGTCTGTCGTGGAAGGCGTCCTTTTTCCTTGTAGCTAACGTTAGGCCTGTGTACCCCCTTCAGTATTTGTAGATGCTCCTCCCGCCCCTCCTACTCTGATGGCATTCTGGTCCCACCCCAGCCTGGGAAGGGGCCTTGCAGGGACCTCTCCAAAAAAAAAGGAAAGAAAAGGAAAAAAATAAAAATAAAAAAACCCACGGAAATATATGTTTCAGCACAGGCAGTTTTCTTCTAATTCTGCTCCCCCGTTTCTAACAACCCCAGACTTGGATGTGGCGGAGCTCAGGCTCAGCTCAAGGCCCGCTCTCTGGGCGCCCCAGGAAGAGCAAGTGCGGCCCAGGCTGGGGTGGCCCCTGGGGGCGATGGCCGCCCTGGAAGCTCCCTGCTGTGCCCCTCTCCCGCCTTTATATAAATTCTCTGAATCACCTTTGCATAGAAAATAAAAGTGTTTGCTTTGTAAGAAAAGTCTGGAAAGTAGCGAAATGATCTTGAGGTTTCAGGGGAGCCTCCAGTCACCATCTCTTGGGCCTGAAAGAGAGAAACTGAGAAGTGGCCCTGTGGCTTCTAACATCGGGCGGGGGGCGGGGGAGTGCAGTTGGAGCTGGAGACCCTGCCCCCAGCCACAGCTGGGGACAGTTCCTTACCTGCAGGCTCAGCCTTCCTAGGCTGCCACGGACCTTGGCAGGGTGGGTGGCAACATTGTGGCTGGAGGCTGAGAGGTGGCTTGGTGGGGAGATGCCATGGGCTCTGGAGGCAGTGGCTGGAAGAAATAAAACTGATCCGAGAGCCCTGGGTCAGCGTCAGAGCCGGCAAGCTGAGTCCCCACCCCGAGCCCAGCCTGTGACCACCCCAGCCCAGTACCTTGCAGCCCATGGCCAGGAGGGCGTGGAGTAGCACCACCACAGACAGCAGCACCCCAGCTGCCCACCGGGTGTCCTCACGGACAACGGGCCAGAGGGTAAACACCAGGCCAGCAGCTGACAGGGCTAGGGCTAGGGCCCCGAAGAGCCACTGCAGCCATGGGACAGGGATGAGCCACAGGACCTGGGGGGGATACAGGCAGCTGGCTAGCAGGTCGTCCCTGTGGCGCCCAGGACCCACCCACCCCTGGGCCCCACTCACCACAGTGGGGATGAAGACAAAGAGGGAGTAGCCGTAGACGCACACAGTCTCCAGGAAGGTGTAAAGCCCCATGCGCTCCCGGACACCCTTGCGCCACCGCAGGAAGCCCCACAGCGCCAGCGGCACCAGCCACGCATAGCAGTAGATGGTGATGCTGGCCACGGTCACTGCGGGCCAATCAGGTTATCACTCCTGGGCCCCACGGCACCCCGAGCCCTGCCAGTTCCCAGGCCTTGCCCACTTTACTTGCCTTTGTGGAACTGGGGGCTGTAGTGGATGGATGGGTCCCTCCTCTGGGCCAGCACCAGGGTCAGGTTGCCAGTGATGGCCAAGACGAAGGCCAGCGTGGCACAGATCCAGAAGGGGCCTGTGGGTGGAGCACGGTCAGGGCCCCAGGGTGGGAGCTCCCAGGACTAGTGACCTGCGCCATCCGGTCCCAGCCTCTTTCCAAGCTCCGGGCTGCCTCCACCCCCACCGCTCCCTTGATATGGTGTCACACTAGTGACTAGCAGCTGAATCCAGCCTCCATCCCTCACCTCTCTTGGCCTTCCAGTGGCCTTTGACGTAGCTGATCCCCCTCCATCTGGAAACACTCTCCGTGTGGTTCCCAGGGTTTTACACTCTTGCTTTTGTCTCATCTCACTGGCAACTCCTCAGCCTCTTTGACTCCCTGAGCTCTTTAACAATGAGGGGCCCACCCGGGCCAGTTCTCAAACCTCCTATGTGTTCATTCACCCCTTTTGTGAGCTCGTCCAACCTCAGGGCCTTCTGCCACCTCTGTGCCCACAACCCCCAGTGTCCCAAGTCTGGGCCTCTGCCCTGAACCTGGGGCTCCTATTCAACGTTCCATTCCACCTAGCATGCCCACTCTTTCCCTTAGAATCTTCTCGCCTTTTCCCATTGATAAATAGAATTCCGTCTTTCTGGGGAAATTGTTAGTCACTCAGTCGTGTCCAACTCTGTGACCCCCATGGACTGTAGCTGCCACGCTTCTCTGTCCATGGAATTCTCCAATGAGAATACTGGAGTGGGTTGCCATTCCCTTCTCCAGGGGATCTTCCCACTCCAGGGATCGAACCCTGGTTTCCTGCATTGCAAGCAGATTCTTTACCATCTGAGCCACCAGGGAAGGTCCCGCTTTCTCACAGTCCAGGCAAAAGCTGGGAAGCATCCTTGCCACCTCCCCTCCCACCCATCAAGTGTGTCAGCACACGCTGTTGGCTCCATCTTCCACGTTTGCCAGGATCTAACCCCCACTCTCTACCTCCCAGGCCAGGCCCATGATCCCACACGCGACTCCTCCCTGGTCCTCCAGCTTCTGCCCTTGCCCCCCACAGGGCCTGCAGCACCCAAGGGCACTTGGCTAAGATCTCTTCTCACCAAAGCACAGGAGGCCCATGTGGTCTGACCGATCACCTCTGGGGCCTGCTGGCAGCTTGTTACAGTGCAGTCACAGTGCTGCCCTGCAGTGCAAGCCTGTTTCCGCCACATGCCTCTTCTGTGATGTTCTTCCCCCAGGTCTCGCCACCCTTAACCCCGACACCAACTAGGCTCATTCCCTCACCCTCCTCAGCAGGGCCTTCCCTGAGCAACCCACACAACATAGCAGCTCCCACCCTCTAAACACGCTGCTTCTCCTCCCAGCCCCGCAGCCCTCTGCAGCCTCGCTTGGCCCTGTCTGCATGAACAGAGTACGTTTCAATTCTACCCGAGTGACTGTGCTTTGTGCTCAGCTGTATACCGGGGCCTGGCCCTCTGTCAACATGTGTTGCATCAGTAACTGAATGAACGCACAACCTCACTCACCATACAGGTCTGGCCGATTCCGCAGGTGGTGCCGTACAAAGTTGTGGCCGGGTCGGGGCAGCAGCGAGCCTTTGATCCGGTCCAGGACCTGCGGGGCAAGGCCAGGACCTAGGACAGAAGCCCATCTGGGGCTCCCTCACTACCCACAAAGGAAAGAGGGTCACCCTCCTTAGGGGTTCCTTCCCTGCTGACCTCCCACCTCCTCCATGCTCTCATTTCTCTCCTGTGGCCTGGAGCCCCTTGCCCTGGGCAGCCCCTACTCAATATCCCAGTGTCCCCCTACTCTGAAGGACGCTTCAGGGCCTGCCATCTTTTTCTTAGCTTCCCCCTCCTCTGTGCTTGGCTGCCCTGGACTCCCCCACTGTCCACTGCCTCCTGCCCCCAGTAAGAACTGTCAACAAATCCTGGGTAATCTTCCCCCATCTCTGCCAACGTCTTCCCTACTCCACAACCCTGGCTTATCACCATCTCCCACCCTGGCCTCCAATTTCATGTCACTCAGTCCTTTCCTGCTCTGAACCCTTCCATGACCCCCTAGCACCTTTAGGAGAAAACCCAAACTCTTTAGTACAGCTCATGAGATCCTTGGTGATCTGGCCTCTGCCTGGCCCCCACCTCACTCTCCAGACTGAGTGAGAGGCAGCCTCTGCAGCAGTGGTTGGCTTCTCTCACCTCTGGTCCCCTGCCTATGCTGTTCCCCGTGCCTGGAACATACTTATGCTTCCCTCCACTCTAAGTCTACCTGCTTGTCTAAGTCCCAGCAAATCTGTCGCCTTCTCCAGGGGGCCTTTCCCTGTGCACCATGTCACGTGTGCTCCCCGTGTTCCCGAGTCCCACTCAGGCCACACACATGCAGTCCACCCAGTCATGTCTACCAGCCTGGGTGGGGGCTGTTCTCCCATGTGCCTATTGCCAGCAATGGCCCAAGGCCTGGTGCACAGGAAGTTCTCAGTGAATAGTGGCTGCACCCCATCCCACCAGCTTCCCGGGTCTGACCTGTGAGGTGTCCACGTCGAAGAAGCTCTGATAGTAGCCAAAGGTCCAGAAACCAGGCTGCTGCTTCTCCTCCTGTAGGAGCTGCACAGTGCAGACTTTCAGTGCTGGGGGTGCGGGGGTGGGGGTGGAGGGGTGCGCCAGAGGGAGGGTAGAAGGGACAAGACAGAGGCAGGGCACAGGGACTCCTGGGACTCACCACAGTCTTGTCGCTCTCCTCTACCTCATCCTCAGCTCCATAACTGCCGCCTGAGTCCATTGCCACAGCCACGTGCCCCTTAGGGCTCAGCTGATCACTTCTGGTGGTGGTCTCATTCGGGGTCTGGGCCAGCAGATTAGTAGCTTCCTCAAACTCTGTCGAGAAGGAATATGGGACACAGGTGTATTTGGGAGTCGAGGCAATTTCGTTTTGCCCACAGCTTGTCTGGGGAGACTGGCGTGCTGCAGTCCATGGGGTCACAAAGAGTCGGGCATGACTTAGGGACTGAACGACATCTGGGAGCCAAGAGTAACCATCCCCACCTCGGTGTTACCCCCAGCCCAGAGTTTCCTCAACTGTGGTGAGTGGGAAGGAGGCGTGTCCCCTCCTTCCTAACACAGGACCACAATGAGGGCTGGCTCAGGGATGGGGCAGAGCCTCAGATTTGTGGTCTGAGTTTAAGATGGGAGCGGTGCCAATGCAGGAAGGAGATGCAGGAGACCCGGGTTTGATACTTGGATTGGGAAAATGCCCTGGAGGAGGAAGTGTCAACCCACTCCAGTATTCTTGCCGGGAGAATCCCATGGACAGAGGAGCCTGGCCGGCTACAGTCCATGGGGTCGCAAGGAGTCGGATACGACTGAGAGACTAAGCACGCACGGGGTTCGAGTTAGGAATGGGTTTCATGTCTGGGTGGTTGTTCACAGCTGACTGGGGTTCGGGTTAGATCTGAGCTGGAAACTCGATGGGAGGTTTCGGCCAGTGGAAGGAGCAGGATTCGGGCCGGGTCGCGGCTGCACTCACCGTGGAAGGCCAGCTCGTCAGCCGCTGCCATGGTCTCTCAGGGTCGTCACCGCATCCCTCTGAGGATAGAGGCCAATCAGACCCTCTCTCGACACCAGTCGGCGCCGCTCCTGGACGCCAGCCCAAACCCCAAGCCCGGCCTGGCGGCTCCCGCACCCACCGGAACGTTAAATCGCCTCTCCTGCCCCGCAGGTGTACCCACGCCCCCCTTACCTGAGGCGATCTCAACCGGCGGGGCCCGGACTCTCTGCGCCTGCGCGACCCGCCTACCGCCGCAGATGACCCCTCTCAGATCTGACAGCAACATCCGGCGTCGGTCCGTCTGCTATCCTTTTCCGATGGGGAACGATTTCCGGTGATGTTGACGCTTGCACAGAAGAGATTCTCCGGGCCTTCTGTTTTGTATGCATGGTGTTTCTCTTCGGAGTGCGGACGCCCAGCCGGAAGACAATGGCGGCTGCCGCTCTGAAGAGATTTTGGTCCCGAAGCCGTAGAGAGGCGCGTGACGCTGCAGCCGCAAAGCCCGGCGTGTGGGCGCGGTTGGGTGAGTAGCGGCGGGAGGCGGCGGGATGGGTGGCGCCAGCGCCGGGCGGCTCTCAATGCTCTTTTCTCACCTCAGGCGCTTGGGCCCGCTCGCTGCTCCAAGATTACGCCGAGGCCTGCAAGGACGCGGCGGCGGCGGCGCGGGCCCGGCCCGGGAAGGCGGCCGTGTACTTAGGGCTGCTGGGTGGCGCGGCGGCCTGTTGCTCCCTGGCACCGAGCGAGGCAGCCTTCGAGGAGGCGCTGCTCGACGCGTCGGGGACCCTTCTGCTGCTGGCGCCCGCCACTCGCAACCGCGACTCGGAGGCGTTCGTGCAGCGGCTGCTTTGGCTGCGTGGTCGCGGCTGTCTGCGCCACGTGAGCCTGGGCCTCTTCTCGCTGGTGTACGAGGCGCCCTTCGATGCCCAGGCCAGCCTCTACCAGGCTCGCTGTCGGTACCTGCAGCCCCGCTGGACCGACTTCCCGGACCGGATTCTGGATGTGGGCTTCGTGGGCCGCTGGTGGGTGCTGGGGGCCCGGATGCGCGACTGCGACATCAACGACGACGAGTTCCTGCATCTGCCGGCTCACCTGCGCGTCGTCGGGCCCCACCAGCTGCACTCGGAGGCCAATGAGCGGCTCTTCGACGAGAAATACAAGCCCGTGGTGCTCACCGACGACCAGGTGGACCAGGCGCTGTGGGAGGACCACGTTTTGCAGAAGGAGAAGAAGGACCAGCTCGCCCTGAGCCAGGCTGACTCTCTGCTGCCGTCGGAGGCCGCGAGATGAAACTCAGACTCCCCGGGTCCCCACCGGGCTCCCGGCCCCCGCAGAATGCTGGCCCGGGAATGTGCAGTTCGTGCGTGTGAGTCTCAAACGCAGAGTGGTGGAAGTAAATTATTTGCAACGTTCTCTCCCTGGGTTTTCACAAAATCGGGGGCCTCCCTCTCACCTGTTCGCTGTGAGCAGACGGCTCATTGAGAGCCTCCCTGGTTTAAGAGTTGGGGAGAGCAGAGAAACGTGCCATGTCGTCTTTATCACTGCCAGAGTTGGTAAGAAACTTTAGACGGAAATAAGCCTTTTTCACTGGGCTTTACGGTTCTCCTGACTAGGGTAACTTGCAGATTTTCGTTTTAAAATTTGACCTAAGAGGTTTATTCTCTCTTTCCACGAGGGACATGTATTTTTTAATTCAGTTTGAAGTAATTGTAGTCTCAGAGGAAATTGGAACAATAATCGAGACATTCTGTGTGAAGGTTCACCCGGCTTCGCACAATTGATAACATTTCACACTGTCCTTATTGTTCCGTTGCTAACTCGAGTGGGACTCTTTTGTGACTCCGTGGATTGGAGCCCACAAGCTTCGTCTGTCTGTGGGATTTCTCAGGCAAGAATACTGGAGTGGGTTGCCATTTCTCTTCAGTAACCTTGAAAATACAGAATCATTTGGAAAGGAGTATGTCGCTAAGAGTTGGACATGACTGAGGGACTTCACTTTCACTTTTCATTTTCATGCAATGGAGAAGGAAATGGCAACCCACTCCAGTATTCTTGCCTGGAGAATCCCAGGGACGGCGGAGCCTGGTGGGTGCCATCTATGGGGTCGCACAGAGTCGGACACGACTGATGCGACTTAGCAGCAGCAGCATGTTAATGTCTATAGCTGGGTTAAAATCATACTTTTAAAACTACTGTTACAAGAGTGAGACTGCCTCTGTCACTGATGGGGTCTATGACTAGTTAATAAATCAGGAGATGAAACAACCATCTTTGTTGTTACATTGTGCTTATCTGTTTTGCTGTTAAGTTTTGGTACTTGGACCTTCCCTTCATACTATAGGGTGCATTGGACACATGGTAATGTTTATATCCTTATTTAGGGGCAGAGGAGCGTCTTTAAGCCAGCATGTCTGTTTTACAAAGGAAAAATTTTGTTATTTTTCCAGAGCTGTGGCAGACTTCATGATTGAAACTAACTCCTCAAACTCATGGTATTATCTTTGACCCTAATAACGTGCTACTAGAAACTACTGAATAGTGTTACTAGCCATAAATAAAAGTTAAGTACAGAAATAAGTGAATATAAACAAAAAGCAATGAAAACAAAAGAGAAATGATACTATAAATTGTAATCCTATACCATTACCTGCTGAAGGCTCTGGACCTGAATCCTGTTGTTCAAGAGAAATTAACCAGCATCAGGGACAGGTTTAAGATGCACTGGTATCAAAATGAGACTTGCTCTTTACCATGATCATGAAGTATTTAGAAAAAAGAGACAGACTTTGCTACTGGTCCAGTGGTCAGGACTCCAAGTTTCCACTGCAGGGGGCACAGATTCTATCCCTGGTCAGGGAACTAAGATCCCATGTACCTCAAGGCATGGCCAAAATTATAAAATTTTTGAAAAGTATTAAGAGGATTGCACATCGTCATTGAGTTGGTTATTAAATGACACTCAAAGCCAGGGAGTCCTACCATATTTGCTCCCTGCTCCAGTAGCTCTGGTGTCCTGAGTTTGGTATGAGGCATGTGGACTAGAGCGGTTAGGTTTGACAGGGGCCTGAATGTTCATGCTCAGCACCTTAGAGTATACACAAGACCTCCAGAGGACGGTCCAGCTTAAGCTTTGTTAACTGTTCACTGTTAAGCTTCCAGTATCCCTCAGTGCTCAGCCCAGTGTGGGCCCCAGCAAATGTTTATACTAGACATGCCCGTTATAGGTGGGAGTTGCTGTGATCCTACTGGGGAGGGGGAAGCAGACCGGGACTTGGCTCCCCATCCTTTGGCCAGTCCAGAGTAAGAGACCTTCAGATCTCAACCCTGCCCAGGGCATAAATAGCAAAGTAGACATAGTGTCTCCATTTGCATAAGGGCAGTAGAATCTGAGGAAGAAGAAGTGGGTTTTGAGGGAATCCCTGTCAATCCAATGGTTAGGACTCTGAGCTTCCACCTGATGGGAAGAACAGACTCATTGGCAAAGCCCCTGATGCTGGGAAAGATTGAAGGCGGGAGGAGAAGGGGACGACAGAGGATGAGATGGATGGCATCACTGACTCGATGGACATGAGTTTTGAGTAAGCTCCCAGAGTTAGTGATGGACAGGGAGACCTGGCATGCTGCAGTCCATGGGGTCGCAAAGAGACACGACTGAGCGACTGAACTGAACATAAATTGGCCACAGATATGCATGTGTCACCTGCATCCTGAACGCCCCTCCGCCTCCCTCCCCACCCCATCCCTCCAGGCTGTCACAGCACTGGCTTTGGGTGCCCTGCGTCATATATCAAGCTTGCGCTGGCTATCTGCTTTACACATGGTGATGTGTATGTTTCAGTGCTGTTCTCTCAAATTCTCTCTCTCTCCTCCCACTGAGTCCAAAAGTCTGTTCTTTACGTGAAAACGGATTCTTAACCCCTGGGCCACCAGGGAAGTCCCAGAGGAAAGAAATTGAAGATACAAATAAATGGAAAGATAGGCCATGCTCATGGATTGGAAGTACAACTGCGCAGGACCCTACAGGGTCTTCCTGGGACAGACCCCACCATGTCCTTTGCCTGCCTTGTCTGTAGAAAAACTTTAACCTCCTCGGCTTTCCCCAAGTTTCAAAGAGTAAATTCTATCAGAGAAGTGCAGAAATACAGAAACACAGGGAAAGAGTCAAGCAAGACAAAAAAATAGTTTCACCATTAAAGCCAAGGACCTTTAGTTCCTCCTCAAGGGCTATAGATAATATTCTGAGGCATGTCCTTTGAGCTGTTTTGCAGATACTGAAACGTGCACCAGGGGGAAGAAGTTAACACGAAGGCTGATGATGTTGAGTCCCAATTAATCAGTCAGAAGAATGTTAAATACACCTGGCCTTTAATTTAAAACTCTTTCCCTGAAAGCCTTGATGTTTAGGCCTTCTAAACATCAGCTGCCTGGGGGAATCCCCTGGTGGTCTCGTGGTTAGGATTCTGAGCTTCCATTGCAGGAGGCCTGGGTTCAATCCCTAGTCAGGGAACTAAGATCCTGCAAGGGGCACAGCAGTATGGCCAAACAAATAAGTAAATAATAGAATAAGATAAACATTGGCTTCCTGAACTCCTTGCTTGGGGCCCTGCAGTAATCACTGCATTTTCCTTCACCACAAAGATGCATCAGTAGGTTGGCTTTACTTTGTGTGGGTGAGTGATGCTACATTTGGTTCAGCAACAGAAGAATTAATATTGTTAAAACTATAATCCCTACCAAAATTTGAATGACATTTTTCACAGAACTAGAACAAAGAATCCTGAAACTTGTATAGAACCACATAAGATCCCAAATAGCCAAAGTAATTTTGAGAAAGAACAAAGCTGAGTTTATCATACTGCATGATTTAACCTGGATTTAATACTGCATACTACAAAGCTATTGTAATCAAAGCAGTACAGAAACAGATCAATGGAACAGAATACAGAGCCCAGAAATAAACCGACAGGTTTATTTACAAATGCTCCTTGGTAGTCAATTAATTTACCACAAAGGAGCCAAGAATATACAATAGGGAAAGGACAGTCTCTTCAATAAATGGTGTTGGGAAAACTGGACCACTACCTTACACCATCCACAAAAATTAACTCAAAATGGATTAAAGACTGAAACATAAGTCCTGAAACCATAAAACTAGAAGAGAACATGGGCAATAGCTAGCTCTTTAACATCGGTCTTGAGGATAATATTTTTGAATTGGCACCAAAGGCAACAAGCAATAAACAAGTGGGACTATATCAAACTAAAAACTTGTGCTCAGAAAAGGAAAACATCAACAAAATGAAAAGACAATCTATGAAATGAGAAAGTATTTTCAAATCATGTATCTGCTGAGGAATTAATGGGGGCTCAGATGGTAAAGACTCCACCTGCAATACTAAGAGACCCAGGTTCCATCTCTGGGTCAGGAAGATGCCCTGGAGAAGGAAATGGCAGCCTGCTCCAGTATTCTTGCCTGGGGAATCCCATGGATGGAGGAACCTGGTGGGCTACAGTCCATGGGGTCACAGAGTTGGACACGACTGAGCAACTAACACTTTCACTTTAATATCTAAACTACATGAAGAACTTGTAACTCAATAGCAAAAATGAATCTTGTTAAAAAATGGGCGGAAAATCTAAAAGTTTTTCCTTAGACATACAGTACATGGTACATGAAACAATACGTACATACAGAACAATAGGTACATGAAAGGGTGTATGCTAATCAGGGACATGGTATTTTAAACCCCAAGGAGAAAACACCTCACGCCTATAGAATGGCTGTGATCAAAAAGAAATAGCAGGTGTTGTCCAGAATGTGGAGAAAAGGGAACTCTTAAGGCACTGTTGGTGGGAGTGTAAATTGGTGTGGTCACTAAGGAAAACAGTATGAAGTTTCTTTAAGAAATTAGAAATAGAACTACCATATGATCCATCAATTCCACTTCTGGGTATTTACAGAAAGAAAAGGAAAAACAAACATATGTGCCCTTATGTTTAAGGTAACATTATTTAAAATAGCCAAGATATGGAAGCAACCTAAATGCTCATCCGTAGAAGAATAGATAAAGATGATATGCCATATATTACATTTTATATATATATATATATGAATGTTAGCCATTAAAAAAGGAAATCTTGTCATTTGCAACAACATGGATGGGCCTCGAAGGTATTATGCTAAGTGAAATGTCAGGAAAGAGGCAAATATAAGACCTCACTTAAATGTAGAATCTTTAAAAATATTAAAGAAAAGAATATCTAGCTCGTTTGGTACAGAGAACAGGTTAGTGGCTGCCGGGGCAGGGGGTTGGGGGTTGCACAAACCTGAGAGAAGTGGGCTAAACGGTACAATCTTCATGTTATAAAAGCAGTCATGGGGGCTTCCCTGGTCCGTGGTTCAGAGTCCACCTGCAATGCAGGAAACACAGGAGATTTGGATTCCATCCCTGGGTCTGGAAGATCCCCTGGAGGAGGATATGGCAACCCACTCCAGTATTCTTGCCTGAAAAGTCCCAAGGACAGAGGAGTCTGGCGGGAATTGTCCAAAGGGTCACAAAGAGTCAGACGTGACTGAGTGACTAATCACATATTGGGAAGATTCCACGTGACCCAGGGCAATTCAGCTCATACACCACAGCTATTGACCCCACATGCAGCACCTATAAAGCCCACCCTAGGGCCAGTTCTTCACAAGAGAAACCAACCCAATGAGAAGCCTGTGCTCTGCAATTAGAGTAACCCGTGCTTGCTACAAATAAAGAAAAGCCTTTGCAGCAGCAAGGACTCAGCACAGCTAAAAATAAAACAATTTTTTAAAGCTGTCATGGGAATGTAACGTACAGCATGGTGACTAATAATAAAGAAGTATTTGAATTCCAGCTTTTACACTCAGGGGATCTGGGACTCACCTGAGGTAGGTGAAGTGCCTTCTCCACCCTTCAGATTCTTTCTCTGTAAACAGGAGCCAACCTACCTGAGGTTGTTAGCAACATCAGAAAGCACTCAATACCTAGTAGGCCATTACTGTGCACAGTGGGGCCCAGTGTGGAGGAGGGAGGCTTGGAACCCACCCTCTGTCTGCCCAGGCCAGGAAGAGACCACAGCTTCCAGTCTCACCTGCAGCCCCACACACAGGGCTGCCCGGGGAGGTGCCTGGTTAGTGGAGGCCCACGGAGCCTGGGCTTCCCTGGTGGCTCAGAAGGTAAAGAATCTTCCTGCAATGCAGGAGACCCAGGTCCATTACTGGGCTGGAAAGATCCCCTGGAGGAGGGCATGGCAACCCACTAGTATTCTTGTCTGGAGAATCTCATGGACAGAGGAGCCTGGCCGGCTACAGTCTTCAGGATCACAAAGAGTTGGACACGACTGAAGTGACTTGGCATGTACAGAGACTGGAGCCTGTGTGTGCTTGTCTCTAGGAGCCAAAGAAACACTTGACTGATACAGGAACATTTTCCAGTCCTCTCTTTTAAGATTTATTTATTAATTTTTTAAAAAGTATTTTAAATTTTATTTAGCTGCACTGGGTCTTGGTTGCGGCCTTTGAACTCTTAGTTGTGGCTTGTGGGATCTAGTTCCCTGACCAGGGATAGAACCCAGGAAATCCGCACTGGGAGCTGGGAGTTCCAGCCCGTGGACCACTAGCTGTGTGTGTGCTCAGTCGTGTCTGACTGTTTGCCACCACATGGTCTGTAGCCCACCAGGCTCCTCTGTCCATGGAATTTTCCAGGCAGGAATACTGGAGTGGGTTGCCATTTCCTCCTCCAGGAGATCTTGCCAACCCAGGGATTGAACGTGTGTCTCTTAGGTCTCCTGCATTGGCAGGGGGATTCTTTACCACTGTGCCACTTGGGAAGCCCATAGACCACAAGGGAAGTCTCTTAAAATTTTTTTCTGGATGTGGGCCCTTGTAAAAGTATTGAATTTGTTACATTTGCTTCTGTTTTATATTTTGTTTTTTCCTCTGGAGAGGCATGTGGAATCTTAGCTCCTCTACTACGCGAGCACAAGGTGGCGCTGGTGAGCCGTAGGCGGCGGATCCACTGTGCCTCGCGTGGGCCACCTCCTCAAGGCTCCAGGTCCCAGGTCCTGTCTTCTGGGGTCCCACAAGTGCTCTGGCTGCCCACAAGTGCAGGCCCTCGCGTGGTCGTGGTGATAGGATCTCCCACACACCAGATCCCCAAGAATCCCTCCAAAAAGCTTGGACATCTGGTGGCCATCACGCACACCAGGAGAACCTGGGGTTCAGAATGTCACTGCCCACTGTCCCCACAAGGGCATCCCTTCTTTAAGCACCAAAAACTGGGGACACCCCAGCTAGGGGCCTTTTCTTTCTCATCTCTGCCCTGGCTCCCACACCTCCTTCGGGTCTTTTCTTGTGATAAGTTTCTGCTTCCTGGAGCCCTGGCCCCCACCTGTCTACCTCCTCACCTGCCTCACGTTCTCCAAAGATCTTCTGACAATGGGACCTCACGGGTTTCCCTTTATTTTCTTTACGTGGATTTTTTTTCTTTGGAGCTAGCCCAAGTCTACCAGGGCAGCGGTTCTTTCTGTCTGACCGTCACCCTGTGCCTGGAATAACCCCTGGCACCAGTAGGTGCTCAGTGAACACTTTCCAAATGCACCAACATGCCCAGAGGTGAGAGCAGGGGGCGCCTGGAGCCGGTTGTTGGCTGTCAGTCCTGTCCAGACACACTGCTGTGCCTGCCACTGTGGCAAGACCTGTTCTCCAGAGGGTGCTGATAACCTTGGGCCCACCATGCCTCCAGTTTCAGTTCTTTGCCTCCCCAGCAGCTTCTAATTCAGGTGCATGCTTGGGGAAATGTTCTCAACTGTCAGCCCTGCCTTTGGGGAGCTGGCTCCTCTCATTACGTGTAGCTAGAGGTAGGAGCCCCCTCACACCTCTGGGCTGGAGGTGCTGCAGGTGAGTGGCTGGGTCACCATTCATTTTTTCCCCTCATTTTGTTAAAAAGTATTTTGTTGAGTTCTGCCCCTAGGCCACGGAAGTGGAGCCCAGAACCAAGGTCACTTCCAAAACTAACTGAGCCCCTTTGTAACCCTTGCCGGAAGCCCCCCCTATCATCACTAACAAGCTTTCTGACTCCCAGTTAGACAAAGATGCCCACTCTAGTAAGCACCCCACAGCGCCCCAGCCAATCACCCTATGCCAGCCTTCCATAGCAATTTTGTCTCAAGGCTATAAAAGTTGGCTGTTTATGCACGAGAACTATCGACTCTCCCTGCTCGGTCAGGAGTTTGGCCTGCTGCGGCCTCTTCAGCTCTGCTCTTGGTTCTTAATAAACACCCTCCCTTATGAAATGCTCTGTGTCTGGAAACTTTTCCAGCCCACGCTCAGACTGCCTCAACGTATGTATTTATTTGGCTGCGTTGAGTCTCAGCTGTGGCACGTTGCGTCTTCATTGCATTATGTTGGATCTTTCCTCGCAGTTTATCGGCTCAGTAGTTGTGGCGTGGGGCTTAGTTTCTCCATAGCAAACCCCTGTTCCCTGCGTTGCAAGGCAGATTCTTAACCACTAGACCACCAGGGAAGTCCCTGGGCCACCGTTCTTGCTGCTATGCCTGGTTCAGAAGACAAGCCTGGCCCGGGCAGCCTGGCCCCAGGAGCTCAGTGGGCGTGCGAGTGGGGTCAGTGGGACAGGAAACCACAGTAGTGCCTGGTGTTGGGGTCCCTTGAGGAGTGATGACGGAGGATAAGCTCGTGGCGGTGGGCGCCATGGTATGAGGAAGAGTGCCCTGACCATCCAGCTCATCAAGAACCACCCCGTGGAGGACAACTCCACCATGGAGGTGAGCCGACTCTGGTCCACAGCCTGGCTCCTGACAGGGGCTTGTCCTCCACCTGCTCTGCAGGAGGGGTCCCATTGTCCTAGGTCCTGGGGGCACAAGAGGAGCGAGGGAGGGTCCCCTCCCAGGAAGGTTGGCTGTCTCTAAGTTCCTACTGGAAGCAAGTGGTCACTGATGGGGAGACCTAGCTACTGGACACAGCAGGCCAGGAGAGTCAGCGTCATGGAGACCAGTACATGAGCACCAGCGAGAGCTTTCCTCTGGGTGTTTGCATCAACAATACCGAGTCCTTCAAGGGCATCCACCAGCCCTGGTGAGCTGACCACTGACCCTCAGGGGCTTCCTGTCCTCTCTCTGTGACCCCAAGTGCAGCCCAGCCCGCAGCCTGCCCACTGGATCACGACTTCCCCCTTGTAGGGAGCAGATCAAGTGGGTGAAGGACTCAGATGGCATACCTGTGGTGCTGGTGGGAACAAGTGTGACCTGGTCATGGTACCGTCGAGTCTCAGCAGGCCAGAACCTCACCCAAAACTGCAGCGTCCCCTGCAGTGATGTGTTGGCCCAGATGCACCAGGTGGAAGCCCCCCTCCCTGCCCCCCATCCAGCCAGGGCCCTGTGCCACCCCCACTGCCTGGGAGCAGCACTCACTGCCCCTTCTCCCTCCATCCAGGGCAGCTGCTCGACCTCTGGCTCCAGCTAAGGGACCCCCTGGAACCCACTTCGATTCCCCTGACCCAGCAGCCCCTCAAGCTGTGAGTCTCCCCGGGAGGCAGGGGCAGCGAGAGAGTCCAGGACCCGGGTCTGGGCCGACACAGCTCCCAGGGTGGAGGTCCCCAGAGAGAGCTGCCCTGAGCCAAGTGGGAGCATGGCCCTGGCCCATGTGCCCCCAGAGCGCCCCAAGGTCCCAGTCAGCCCTGACCCCTCAGTGGGCAGTGGGAGGGCTGCTGAGGACACGTATTCCAGTAGGGTGCCCTGGAGCCCGAGACAAGCAGGACCCAGGTCCCCATTTGTGGGGTGAACGGGGAAGTGCCGGGGTCCAGCCCCGGTGGATCCAGGGAATTCGAAGCGGGGACGGCGTCGGCGAGGATCAGGAAACAATTGCTTAATTAAACGTTAATTAAGGATATAAAGAGTAATAGAATAAGGATAGCTCAGTGAGGAAATCAGTGGAGAAAAGAGGCTGAAATAAGGATAGCTCAGTGAGGAAATTCAGTGGAGAAAAGAGGCTGAAAAATTCAGCCGGAAGGTAAGAGAAAGAACGACATGGGGAGACCAAGTTTCGGTGAACAAGGCCCGCACTTTATTTTCCAAAGTAGTTTTTATACTTTAAGTTATGCATAGAGGATAATGGGGGAAGGGGTAGAGTCATGCAGTAAGCCAGGCTTTCTTCCTGCAAACTTATCATATGCAAAAGTTTAGGTGATTTGCATCATCTTCTGGCCCGGAGGCCTGTTAACATTTTAAGAAACTTATTTTTCTCTATAGGTGATTATTCTAAAGTCAGGCAGCACCCTCCAAAAGCATTAGATTAAGTTGCATTCCTACAGAGCAAAGGAGTGGTGGGCTATAACAAGAAAAAGAATTAACTCAAGGGTCCCAGGTTACAAACATTAAAGCTACTACTTACACCAATTATATTAATCAATACACTGCCGGGGACACAGCAGGTAAGGGATATGGAGACTTAGCAGCAAACATTGGCCCAACAAGTGAAAAACCCTTCACCAATACAATTTCTAATCAATCTTTTAACTGCTCAAAGGAATCCGTATTTAGACAGTTTAGAACATCTCATGCCTCTCACAGTTGGGAGGCTCTGAGCAATCACATGTGGCTGGAAAAACCTATTCAGGCAGGCTAGAGGACTTCCAAAGGAGTTTGTAGGTTGAAACACTATCACACTCAGGAACTTTATTAACTGGAGCTGTAAGTTAACTCTTTTTTCAGAGAGAGGTAGTGGGGGACAGCCCCCTGTAAAGTCAGAGGTGTAGGTGAGAGCACAAAGCAGAAAGTAGGCAGACTCTGGTTTTGGGGGTAGATGCTCGAGAATTTCCAGGGGGACTCCTGAGGCTTCATCCCACCTTTGAGTATGCCAAGCCTCCTTCCTCATGACCTTTGCCACAGGCGGAACTCACTCCTGGCAGGGAAGGGTCTGGGATTCTGCTCGAGGCAGAGGCAGTGTTCCCCTTGAGCCGGTGCCCTCTTCCTTCCACTGGTGAGTGAGATCCGGCAGCACGCCCACCCAAGGAGGGGGCCCTAGGCTGCCTGAGCTCAGGTGCTGCTCCCCTGACAGGTGTGGAGGGGCACGGAGGTGTCCAGTGTGATGTGGGAAAGGGTGTGCGAGATGGGTGTGGGGAGGAGGAGGCAGGGAAGAAAGGAAGTGCCACTGGAGCCTGGCCAGCCCAGGTTGGTGGACAGAGTGACTGAACTGATGCTCCCTGCCCGCCAGCTGTTGCTCTCCTGGAGCCCAGTCCTGGCCCACCGGACACAGGCTGAGTCACAATCATCCGATGGTCTTGATCTGGGGTTTGGTTGAAGCTCGGAGTCTGTAGTGCCTGTGGCCTCCCACGAGGCAGCTGGGAACCTCAGTTTTGTCCAGCTGGTGCTCCCTTTGCCTCTGGGGGCCCTGAGGGCATCCTTCGGAGACGTCTAGGTGCTACAAGAACCAGCCAGTCTAGCACTTAAAGCACAAAAATGTATTAACCTTTAACCAGCAAGGGGGGAAACTGAAACCAAAGTCTGTCCATCCCTGGAGGGAGACC
Source organism: Bos grunniens (assembly GCF_055505025.1). Classification (NCBI taxonomy): domain Eukaryota; kingdom Metazoa; phylum Chordata; class Mammalia; order Artiodactyla; family Bovidae; genus Bos; species Bos grunniens. The sequence goes on from NC_141171.1 coordinate 15,486,912, forward strand.
TTCATAGCGAATGGCTGGGCGGCAGGGAACCCAGTTGGGTCCCGGGTGGGTTGCATTTGCTGAGATTTAGGGGCCCCAAAAGGCAGTCACTGACTTGGACAGTGTGTTGTGTCAGCCCAAACAGCAGCACCCTCTGCTCTGGCCCCACCTTCTTATGCGTGTGAGGTCCTGGAGGTGGCCTGTGGTTCCCAGAGGCTCCTCAGGTCACTGAAGGGACCTTGTGGGGCACTCTCAGGCTGCAGGAGACCACATACAGCTCCTAGAGGGCTCGCCTTGCCTTGAGCCAGTGTTCCTGACTGGCCGGGGCAGCCCCTTTAGTCACAGTCCAGGCTGAGGGGTGATCACACAGCATCTGCTCTCCTGGAGCCCAAATTCAGGCCCTTTGGAGTCAGGGACTTGTGCTATATGGGGGTGGGGGTAAAGTCCATCCTCCTTGAGCTCAGCGTAAAAAAGCAGGGCATGTTGCTGGCTTCTGGGGACCTCGGGGTCCCCGGGAGCCTTGGGGTCCCTGTGCTCACAGTCACCTCATCCTCTGGAGGCCCCTGAACGTCCAGGCTCCCTATGGACACAGAGCTCAGGGGGTCATGCGGACGTGTGGGGCCTTGGCGCAGCTCTTGGGGTGCTGTCCTGGCTCCACCATGGCGGTGCTGGTCACTCATGGGAGGGATGCTGGCTGCAGCTGCCTCAGGGCAGGAGGGGTGTCCTGGGCCCAGTGGCGCCATCTTCAGCAGGCTGGGTGGAGCTGGTTGCCGGGGCCTCAGTGGGGTCACGGAGTCAGGCCTGTCGCGTGGCCCTGGGGGTGGCCCAGGTAGGGACTGAAGGGGAAGGGACCCAGCATTCCAGCTCAAAGCCGAGGTCTGGGGGCCACCTGCCTGTGGCCTCACAGATCACTGGGAAGTTTGGGAGGGAATTGTATCGCTGTGGTCTGCACAAGGTGGGCCCTTGGGGCCAGGCATGGCAGAGCCGGCCCAGCTTTGAGAACAGCCCTCTAGGCCACCAACCTCTGGGCTCTGTGGTGACCGCCCAGAAGAGCGAATGGCCGGGAGTGAGGGGAAAGCCCGGGGCTCACCCACCCACTACTGCCTGAGAGGGGGACTCATGGGGAGACCAGGGCTGAGCCCCCCTGGCCAGGGCAGGTCATACGTCATCCTGGGTAGCTCAGCCATGGAGGCCGGCAGCTGCATGCGCACTGCGCCGTCCGCCGGGGCCCTGGCCCGGGACAGCGCGTCCTGCAGGAACTCCTGCAGCCTTCCAGGGGCAGCGTTAGGAGGCGCTCTAGGGGTGGGGGTGCCATCAGGCCATGGGGGGACCTGCAAGGAAGGCTCAGCCCCCCACCCTGGGGGTCTTCCCATGGGGGAGGGGCGGCTGTGTTCCGCTGTGCGCCACCCATGGGGGTCCATCTGTCCCAACAGAGCCCCAGGGAGCGCCCCAGCTAGGGGCGCTCACCACAGGGCACCCTGACCGCCTTCATGTGGCTGGCACTCCCTCCTCCGTGGCCTGTGCTCCACTCTCAAGCCCGCTTCCTCCTGTGCACCTTGAGGACGGTGTAGGCCATGGCCGTGAGCAAGTGCCCACCCTCCAGGATGGAGGCCTCCCAGAGCCTCAGGGTCAGCGGAAAGGGGGCGTCTGTGGGGACAGTGGGCATGGGAGGGGCCACTTGAGCAGGGCACGGGGGTCCCAGCACAGGGTCAGAAGCCACATCTGCCTCTGGTCCCTGCAGTCCCACCATTCGTCAGACAAGGTCCCAGAGCTGCTCATCTGGGTGGACAAAGGTGCTCCCACCAGCCCTCTCAGGGTCCTTAGGGCCTGACAGCGCACCAGCTAACCTTCTCGGTGGGGACACCTCAGCAGATCACGATGGTGGCTCAGCTGCACCCCAGGTTGACCCACCCTTCCCGAAGGGAGCCAGGTGGAAACGGCGGGTCCCTGGGACTTCAGGGTGCCCTGGGCCCACCAGGAGGGCTCTGGCTGCCCCTTGGGGCTCCTCGGGAGGGACTTGGCATATCTGAGGGTGGGGTTTGTCCCTCCCTGGGCAACAGGAGTGGGGGACAGGGAGGCCTTGGAACCCAGCGTCCCTGGGCAGCCTTACCTGGTTGATGAAGCACTGCATGAACCACGTGGGTGTGTAAATCCCCGCAGACATCGGCTCTAAAGCAGGGCAGGCGGTGCTCAGGGCCTGCCTGCCCTGCCAGAAACCTCCCTATTTGAGGGCCCTGTACAGCCACCCTCAGGGGTGGTGGACATGCTGTCCATGGGCCTGCTCAGCCCGAGCTCACCCCTGGCAGCCCCCAGGAGAAGGCAAATGAAGTCTGCAGGAAGCCAAGTCCCCGCAGTGGCCATGGGACAGCACCCTGGGCGGGGCGACAGTTGTACTCACCACATGTCCCTTCAACTTGGGGAGGGCTCTGCCGAGAATGTGCTTGTGATGGGCCTGGAACCTTGGCATTTTTGGGAATCCAGGGATGAAGCCTGAGGAGCCCCCAGACCCTCACAAGTCAAAGCCTCGCCCAGAGGGGAGTGGAGTACCACAGGAGCCCCCAGCGGTGACCCCTGCCTGTGGGGCCCTCTTGAGCCCTGGCTGGACATGCTCTTCCCAGGCAAGACAGCCTGTGAGGCCAGGGCAGAGGCCCTGCTCCTGGATGCCCAGCTCAGCTGGCACCCTGGGCAGAGGGGTGGGCAGGCATCTGGCCCCAGCATGCTGTCCACACAGCAGCCACAGTGGGGGATGGCCAGCCTGGTATGGAGGGGCAGTGAGTGTGGCCCCCAGGGGAGATGGGGGTGTGTGCCTGGCCATCTCCTGGCCTCTGCAACCAGGCTAGGGGCAGAGGAGGTGGTGTTGCTGCCTGGGCTTCATCGGCCGTGGGCTTGCGGGGCGCCTGGTGGATGGCAGGCTTGAGGCAGAAGGACCAGCAGGGAGGGAAGGGAGAGTGGTCTGCATGAGGCTGGGACTGAGGGCTGAGGTCCAGAACCCAAAGGGCAGTGTGGGGACCAGTGCCCTTTGCTGATGGGGAGCTGTCCTGGGCCAGGGTCCCCACCAGCCCCCCTGCAAAGAGACCCCAGATCCTCTGGCTTGCCCAGCCGTCCTCGACAGGCACCTACCGCCCATCGTGTGCTGGTCGTCAGTCATCAGCTGCACCAGCCCCTAGAAAGCATCCTCTTAGTTCAGGAACATCAGTAGGATGGCTACAACCTTGTTCATGTCCTGGAAGTAGACTACCTCCTGCAAGAGCCAGACGTGTGTGGAGGACCCACCTGGAGGCCACTCTGTCCCCTTCTGACACTCCCACCTCTGCTCCTGGATGCTCCTGATTCGTGACCAGCAGGAAGACCCCCTGGAATGGGCAGGGCCTGGGTGCGCAGATATTCTCAGTGTCATACATGGAATAGGCCACCAGCACGTGGAACAGGGCCTGCTGCCTGGGGAAGAGGACACAGGGGGCTTCTTTCACACTGATGCTCTTAATTTTATATTGTCTGACAGAGCCTCACGACAAAGCAAGTGTGTTTAAGAAATGAGCCCCCAAAGCCAAGGAGACCTGGGGCCATGCTGCTTTGGGACTGGCAGGGCCCCTCAGTAGAGACATCTCACTGTGAGAGGAGCATGAGGGGTCTGGGGTCACCACTCGGGCAGCACAGCCCACTCCTGCCTTGTTGCTCTCAGCCCCGCTGTGGCCAGACCCCTCTTCTCTCTGGGGTGGAGGCTCTGAAGAGTGTCTCTTGGTTCAGAGCGAGCTTGATCTGCAGGCCAATAGCCTGCAACCTGAATTGGTTGTGGCAGAACCCTCTCTCTTGCCTGCCCATATGTTTTCCCTGGCTGTCAGTGTCTTCAACCCACTCCAGTTACCTGGATTGGGACAGCTTATTCAGAAAGCACGAAGTGTTGGGAGACGTGATCTCTGGGTGCATATTAAGGGATTACAGTACACGCTTCAGGTGTTGCAACAGGCTTGAGGTCACGTGTAAAAAAAGAATCCCGCTTCTTCTTTTCTTTTTGCCCAACTGCTTGGCTTGTGAGAGCTTAGTTCCCTGACAGGGATGCAACCTGGGCCCTCTGCAATTAGAGTGTGGAGTCTAACCACTGAATTGTTAGGGAATTCCCAAGAATTCTTGTTTTTAAAATGCATACTAGCAGCAGTAGGTTAGGGTTAGCAATGGCAACCCACTCCAGTACTCTTGCCTGGCAGATCCCATGGACAGAGGAGCTTGGTAGGCTGCAGTCCATGGGGTCGCTAGGAGTCAGACACGACTTCACTTCCACGCATTGGAGAAGGAAATGGCAACCCACTCCAGTGTTCTTGTCTGGAGAATCCCAGGGACCGGGGAGCCTGGTGGGCTGTCGTCTATGGGGTCGTACAGAGTCGGACACGACTGAAATGACTTAGCAGCAGCAGCAGCAGGTTGGGGGGGTTCCCTGGCTGACCAGGGATTAAGAGTCTGTTCTTCCACCACAGGGGGCATGGGTTTGCTCCTTGGTCAGGGCACTAAGCTCCCACAAGCCACATGGCGTGGCCAAAAAAAAGCATACTGAGAGCCTAGCAATGGGGTGAGGCCAGAGGTCTTGGGTCCTCTGTGAAAGGCATGTGCTGGTCAAGGATGTGGTGAACGCAGGAGATGGGATGGGGCTGGGTCCCTAAGTGATGAAATTTGGGGTTCACCAATCTATTTTTACAAATGATGGAAACTGTAGAAGTAGAAATATGTAAGCAACACCATCAAGATGGGGCGTCATTTGACCCTCTAACCCGAATTCAGTCCATCTGAGCTCCTGTCCAGCCAGGTCTCTGCCGCCTGGAGCCCCTCCCCTCCAGCGGGTGCCCCGCCCCACTCTCCCCTCTCCAACCGCCAACCGCCACCCGCCGCGAGCCCTACACCTCTGCCCGGGCTCCTAACGTGCCTACTCGCGCCCCCCCTCGAGGCTCAGCCGGTACAGCCAGGACGGGCAGGGGTCGACACCCTGCCACCCCAGCTCCAGACCCAGGTCCACGGCCTCCCCGCCAGGAACCTGGGGACCCACTTGATTCCGTTTCGCTCCCAGAAGAAGAGGTTATCCCTGAAGGCGCGGTTGATGTCTACGTCAATGTGCTTGACGTCAGGACAGCACCGCCGGGCCTGCTCTTTTATGCTCTTTTGTGGGCGGGGCCGAGGGGGCGGGGCCAACGTCAGGCGGCCCTGACCCGCTGGACCAACCGCCACAACTGCCGCGACGCGGCGGGCGCGGCGCGGCCGGAGGGACCGCAGCTCTTTTCTGCAGAAACCTCATTCCGCTTGTTTCTGAAGCCATCGGGGCTCACGAGGGACTCCCCCGTCCAAGGCCCAGAACCCCGACCGTTAACAAGGTAACGTCCAGGCCCTCTGGACCCCTCCTCCGCCTCCCCCAGAGGCCTCCCAGGTGACAGCTCCCGCCGGGCCCTGAGCCTGGTCCCGGGAGGCGGCTCCCAGGTGCGGGGGAGGCAGGGAGGGCGGCTGGGCCTCTGCTTCCTAACACCCTCTGGAGTGTCCCTGCCATTAGGCGGTAACAGGCGGGGCGGGGCGAGAAGGGGGCGGGATGGGGTGGGCGTGGCGAGGAGAGACTGCAGTTCGCTGCCTTTCCTTCTGATAGTCACTTACTCCTCTTTTGGCGCCAGCCCGACCCAGGGGGCTCGGGTTCCCAACATCCTGACTCTAAAAACCGCCCAGGAGGAGCATGGAGCCCCACAGCCCGACACTTCCATCCCCCACCCTTGGGGATGGGCCAGGGGTCCCCAGGGGCAGCCCGCCAAGCCTGGCCCGTTGCCCCTGCTCAGGTGGACCGGCCGCACCTGATATTTCCTGATGTTCTCCGCCTTCACCTTCTCCAGGTCCCAGAGCAGAGACCAGGCCTGCCCTCGCACTGGTGGAGGGATGCCCATGGATACCCTTCGGCACATCTATGGGGGAGAAGCAGCCCTGAGACAGATGCAGGCACCACGCCGGGGAGGAGACGGAGCGAGAGGCCTGTGGAAGATGCTGCAGAGGGGCAGGGTCTTCCTAGAGCTGGGTCTGATCTTCCCAAACTGGGAGTGGAGAATAGCCCCAACTGCTCCCTCCCTGTGGGGTCCTGGGCTGGGCTGGCTGCCGCCCTGGCATCAGAATCTCTCAAGCCTTGTGGGGCCCAAAGGCTAGCGCCCTGCAGGGTCAGGATACTCAGCTTTGTACCTTCGTGCTGCCCTGGTATTTTTGCCAGCTCCTCAGCTTCTTCACCCACTTGTCAGCTCCCCGGAGGTCTTGGGCTTTTTGCTAGAATATAGGACATGGTGGTGTTCTAGCTGCCAGCTCCCTATGGTGGCAAGAATGGGCGTGAACTCAAGGGCCCCCAGGACAGGCACAGACCCCTCGCAGACCAAGGACACTTTGACAGTTCTGGGGTGTGGAGCAGTAGGGAACCCCAGCCGCACCCGTGACCTCCTCCCTCCTTCTGCTGGTACAGCACGCGTGGAGTCTTACCCTCACTGAGTGAGTGCTGAGGCCTCAGATACTGAAGCCCTGGAGACTAGGTGGGTTTTCCTGACTGGAGGGCAAGAGAAACAAGGTGTTAGGTACTGACCCAGCTGGAGGCCCAGAAGGCACCACCCACCCACTCAACCCCCAAGTCAGTCCAGGAGACTCGAAGGGAGGGCTGATCCCCCCCCAGGGTGCTGGCTTCAGGGTGGGCTGCATCCTGGAGACGCTCTAGGGGTGGGGGTGCCATCAGGCCATCGGGGGACCCACAAGGAAGGCTCGGCCCCCACATTGGAGGGTCCTCCCGTAGAGGGCGGCTGTGTTCCGCTGTGCACCACCCCTGGGGGTCATCTGTCCCAACAGAGTTCCAGGGAGCGCCCCAGCTAGGGGCGCTCACCACAGGGCACCCTGACCGCCTTCATGCGGCTGGCACTCCCTCCTCCGTGGCCTGTGCTCCACGCTCAGGCCCGCTTCCTCCTGTGCACCTTGAGGATGGTGTAGGCCATGGCTGTGAGCAAGTGCCCACCCTCCAGGATGGAGGCCTCCCAGAGCCTCAGGGTCAGCGGAAAGGGGGGGTCTGTGGGGACAGTGGGCATGGGAGGGGCCACTTGAGCAGGGCACGGGGGTCCCAGCACAGGGTCAGAAGCCACATCTGCCTCTGGTCCCTGCAGTCCCACCATTCGTCAGACAAGGTCCCAGAGCTGCTCATCTGGGTGGACAAAGGTGCTCTCACCAGCCCTCTCAGGGTCCTTAGGGCCTGACAGCGCACCAGCTAACCCTCTCGGTGGGGACACCTCAGCAGATCACGATGGTGGCTCAGCTGCACCCCAGGTTGACCCACCCTTCCCGAAGGGAGCCAGGTGGAAACGGCGGGTCCCTGGGACTTCAGGGTGCCCTGGGCCCACCAGGAGGGCTCTGGCTGCCCCTTGGGGCTCCTCGGGAGGGACTTGGCATATCTGAGGGTGGGGTTTGTCCCTCCCTGGGCAACAGGAGTGGGGGACAGGGAGGCCTTGGAACCCAGCGTCCCTGGGCAGCCTTACCTGGTTGATGAAGCACTGCATGAACCACGTGGGTGTGTAAATCCCCGCAGACATCGGCTCTAAAGCAGGGCAGGCGGTGCTCAGGGCCTGCCTGCCCTGCCAGAAACCTCCCTATTTGAGGGCCCTGTACAGCCACCCTCAGGGGTGGTGGACATGCTGTCCATGGGCCTGCTCAGCCCGAGCTCACCCCTGGCAGCCCCCAGGAGAAGGCAAATGAAGTCTGCAGGAAGCCAAGTCCCCGCAGTGGCCATGGGACAGCACCTCTGGGCGGGGCGACAGTTGTACTCACCACATGTCCCTTCAACTTGGGGAGGGCTCTGCCGAGAATGTGCTTGTGATGGGCCTGGAACCTTGGCATTTTTGGGAATCCAGGGATGAAGCCTGAGGAGCCCCCAGACCCTCACAAGTCAAAGCCTCGCCCAGAGGGGAGTGGAGTACCACAGGAGCCCCCAGCGGTGACCCCTGCCTGTGGGGCCCTCTTGAGCCCTGGCTGGACATGCTCTTCCCAGGCAAGACAGCCTGTGAGTCCAGGGCAGAGGCTCTGCTCCTGGATGCCCAGCTCAGCTGGCACCCTGGGCAGAGGGGTGGGCAGGCATCTGGCCCCAGCATGCTGTCCACACAGCAACCACAGTGGGGGATGGCCAGCTTGGTATGGAGGGGCAGTGAGTGTGGCCCCCAGGGGAGATGCGGGGGTGTGTGCCTGGCCATCTCCTGGCCTCTGCAACCAGGCTGGGGGCAGAGGAGGTGGTGTTGCTGCCTGGGCTTCATCGGCCGTGGGCTTGCGGGACGCCTGGTGGATGGCAGGCTTGAGGCAGAAGGACCAGCAGGGAGGGAAGGGAGAGTGGTCTGCATGAGGCTGGGACTGAGGGCTGAGGTCCAGAACCCAAAGGGCAGTGTGGGGACCAGTGCCCTTTGCTGATGGGGAGCTGTCCTGGGCCAGGGTCCCCACCAGCCCCCCTGCAAAGAGACCCCAGATCCTCAGGCTTGCCCAGCCGTCCTCTGCAGGCACCTACTGCGCATGGCGTGCTCCTCATCAGTCATCAGCTGGAACAACCTCCAGAAGGTGTCGTCCTCGTTCAGGAACATCAGTAGGACGGCCACAACCTTGTTCATGCCCCGGAAGTAGCCCACCTCCTGCAGGAGCCAGACGTGTGTGGAGGACCCCCCTGGAGCCCACCTCTGCTCTTGGATGCATCAGCGCCATGGCCTGCCAAGGCCACCAGGGGTCTCCCTCCTCTTCTTGGCCTCTGAGAGATGTTTCTTCCAATGGAAACTCACCCCCCAGGATGGGAGAGAGGGGCGTCCCAGTGACTCACAGCAAGGAACCTAGCCTGTTGGCAACACTGTACAGTGAGAGGTCTGTATCCTCCCCTGGTTCCCGCATCCTCCCTGCATGGCCCCAAAGCCAGAGGAGGCTGAGAGATGCCAGGAAAGGCAGGGCAGGACAAGTCCCCACCCTGCATCCCAGGGGCACAGCACCAGGCCCGCCCGACTCAGTAGGATCTGCCTGGGCCTCACCTGCTCGTACCTGGCTAGGATCCTGCCTGGGCCACCTGGTCCCATTTGCAGTGACTCCCACCTGAGCCATACCTGCTCGTCCTGGGGAGGAGGATGTCCACTCAGGCTCGCTCTGCTCAGCTTTTGCTGTGACCCCTACCTGGAATGAGAGTGCTCTTGCTGCCCATGGTTCCCGCTGGGCTGTACCTGTGCACACCCGGCAATGGGCCCCACCTGGGCCTCACCTGCTCCTCCTTGGCTATGATCCCACCAGGGACATCCCTGCTCCTGCTGGCCGTGTGGGCTGGCATGGCCCACCTGGGGCTCACCTGCTGCGTGCTGACTGCTCCCCGCCTGAGCTGTACCTGTTCCTACTGGTAACCATCCTTACGTGGCCTTCCATGGTCTACCCAGGGATGATCTCTGCCTGTCCTCCCTTGCTTATTCTTGGCGCTGGTTTCTCCTGGGACATACCTGCTTCTGTGGGCTAGGATGCTCGCCTGGGCTGCAGTGATTTCCACTTGGCGAATGTACCTTTTCTGATGGGTTCTGATACCAGTTCTACCTGGCTAGGATCCCTGCCGGGTCTCAGCTGCCTGTCCTTGGCTCAGATCCCTGCCTGGGTACACCTACTCTTGTCTATGATCCCTGCTGGGGTCTCACCTGCTCGTATTTTGTTATAATTTCTTCTGGTTCCAAGGCTAGTAGGGTCTCCAGCTTCTCCATGTTGGATGCTGCAAGACAAAAATCCATGTATTCCAGTGCCCTAAAGAGCTTCAGGGACCCAGCAAGTGGAAGTTGGCTCCCAATTGGCAGCTTCCTGGTCATAGGGGGAGAAATCAGACATTAGCGCCCCCTTAGTGGGTGGGATCCCCCTTGGCGATCATGGCTTGCAGCCGCACCTAACACTTCCACTTGTAGACTTCAGGACATGGGTAGACCTTTCTCCAAAGTCCACCCAGCCTTAGAAAACAAGGCCAACAGGCTCAGGGGGAGCTTCCCAACCTCATCAGCCATCAGGGAGATGCAAATCAAGACCCCAGGGCAGACCACTTCTCACCCATGGAAACTTTATTCCCAGTAACAGGATGTGGAGAGATTGCAACTCTCCTGTACTGCGGGCAGGAAATGGTGACCCCAGCTACACTGTGGATGGGTGAATGCAATTGGGCACAAGAGACCATATATTGTATGATTCCATTGATCTGAAGCGTCCAGCATCACCAGGTCCATAGAGACAGAAACTGGATCTGGGGTCCCCAGGGCTGGGGGATGGGCGAGGGGTAGGTATCTGCTGATGGACAAGAGACTTTTATGAGGTGGTGACAGATGGATGTAGTGGTGACGGTAGCAGGAGTCTGTAAAATAAAGACCTTTGAATAGTCTACTTGAGCTAAAGTGGATGACGTGTGAATTTCAGAGAAAGCTCTTTGAGCTGGATTCGCCCCAGGAGCCCTGAAAGGGGCAGTGAGAGACTTCACTTAGATTAAAACACAACCAGGGGCTCTCATGTTCTAGGGCAGCAGCCCTGAGCTTCTGCCCATGGGGCTCTTCCTGGGACCACGCCCCCCTCACCGCCCCGCCACCCCCAGATGGCCCCTCTCGGGAGGCAGAGCAAGAATTGGGGACCAAGGGACTAGGAAGAGACACATGTTCTCATAATGGACCTAACTCACTGATTCTGGCTGGTGAATCGGCTCAGGCAACACACCAGCCAATCAGAAGGGTGTTAGTTTGGGAAAAGAAATGACTTATTTAACCTCAGGCAGCCTCTCTGTGCTGCTGAGACCACCCTTCAGTCCACAAGTCTGAACAAGGCCAAGGGGGAAGGGCCTCAGTTCCTGGACTCGCACAGAAAACCATCAAGAACATGCCTGGAGAGTGTAGAGCTGGTGACACATGGAGAGCACGGGGGGCCATACACTGCACAGCATGAGGCCCTGTGTCCCCACCTCCCAGCCCACAGGCCAAACGAACTCACATGGCCAGCTTGCCTGGTCTGGGGCAGGACAGATAGGATGCCTCTGGGATCCAGGACACGAGCACAGGCTTGGACCCACCAGGCTTTGGAGATGCCAAAGCTCTGCCCTTCTCCCCTCATCTTCCTCCATCCCACCCCTGCATCCCCCCACCTCTTCCCCTCAGCTTCCATCACTTCCCCATCCTCCCTACCCCTCCACTAGCTGCTCTACAGTCCTTGGGCAGCCCCTCACTTCACCCTCCCTCCTCCTCCATTCTCAAGTCCTGCACCCCAAGACCTTCACCTCCCCATCACCCTTCCTCCTCCCACTCCTGTTTCCTGCACTTCCTCCTCTTCCTGTCTCACCACCTCTGTCCCATTCCCACCTTCTCCCTCTATATCCATCCTCCTGTACTCTTCTGTCCTCTGCCTCCATCTTCCATCCATCTCTTCTACCTCCTCCTGCATCCTCTCTCCCCTGCTTCATGTTCTCCTCTGGGTCAGGTGTGGAAGCTCTGAGACTCCTCACAGGGACACGGGCACCTCTGGCTGCAGCCCACTCCCTCCTTGGAGCCAGGAGGGGACTGCAAATCCTGGCTGTTGTTCAGTACTGGGGGCTCAGCATCACCTCTGCCAGGAAGGATGGAGTCACCCACCCGGGGGCCTCTGTCCCCAAAGAATCTACAAGAGACAAGGTGATGCTTTTACCCATCAGACCTCTTGCTGCTCAAGCCGTGTCCCCTTGATGGAAATGCACCCAGGGACAGGGCAGAAGAGATGGAACAGGGCAGGCGAGGGCCAGAGCAGGTCAGAAAGAGACACAGGGGCCTCGAATGAACACCTACGGACATGAAACAGTGGGTGTGGGCCACAGGCAGAACTGAGGGGTCGCTGCCTTTCCACCCCACAATGGGGGCAGGTCAGAGGTCAGGGGCAGCACTGAGCCCATACACCTGAAGGCCAGGCATGGAAGAGGAGTGTGTTGTCACCAGGCAGGGGAAGGTGACCAGGGACAGGTGTCACCTGGCACCAGCAAGTGCAGGTCCTAACCAGCAAAAGCATGTAAGCTTAAAAAGCTCAAAATTTAAAAACGGGTCCAGCTGCGGTGCAAGAGTCATGGCAGCCTCTGAGGCAGATTCCGTGACTCTTGCCTCGGGTGCCCTAGCTGTCCCGGTGGCTGTAAGTGGTGCCGCCGCTGCCTCGGGTCCTTGGGGTCCCCCCAGGCAGCTGATAGGCAGCCAGCTCCAACCCACGGTGGCAAGGCAGCAGCCCACGGGGTCAGTGTCGCCGGCCCCAGAGTTCATCCAGCCACCAGTGAGCGAGCTGTCCTGGGCCGTGAGGACCAACATCCTGTGCATGGTGCGCAGCTGCAGCGAGATCCTGCCCAACTGCCCTGCGCTCAACATGTACCTGGTCAAGAGCTACCACCGCCTGTAGGATGGCATAGTGAATCCAACAATAAAAGATTTGAAAACTGTACCGAAATTCTGCTGCTGCTGCTGCTGCTAAGTCGCTTCAGTCGTGTCCGACTCTGTGCGACCCCATAGACAGCAGCCCACTAGGCTCCCCCGTCCCGGGGATTCTCCAGGCAAGAACACTGGAGTGGGTTGCCATTTCCTTCTCCAATGCGTGAAAGTGAAAAGTGAAAGTGAAGTCGCTCAGTCGTGTCCAACTCTTTGTGACCCCATGGACTACAGCCTACCAGGCTCCTCCATCCATGGGATTTTCCAGGCAAGAGTACCGGAGTAGGGTGCCATCATACTGAAATTCTACTGTTGTCCAATTGAATGACGCCCTAGAGGCCCTGACAGACCATTTTCTCAATTTTCGTAAAACAGCATTTTATGAAAATGCATGCTGAAAAGAAGCATAAATATAATAAGTGCAGCAATTCGTATGGCATCGAGTGGGACCTGAAAAGACATGCAGAGGATTGTGGCAAGACCTTCCAGTGCACGTGTGGCCGTCCCTATGCCAGCAGGACTGCATTACGGTCCCACATCTACCGAACTGGCGTGAGATCCCTGAAGGGCACAGGGACCCACCTAGTAAGGAAAGGAAACTGGAAGCTGCCTGCAGAGCCGGAAGCTGTCCGCACAGCCGGAAGCTGTCCAGGAAGACTGCCGATTCACTGAGCGACCAACCAATTCCACGGCCAGACGCTCCAGAACTAGAAACTTCAGAAATAAAGCTGGTGGCTTCTTTTGAAAACTCTTGCAGCTCTAATGCCAAACAGTAGACTCTTGCAGCAGCTCCAAGGTACCCTCAGATGTTGCTTTTTTTTTTTCAGATGTTGCTTTTACCAAAGCTCAAAGTGTTTTGTCCTGTGCCTGTCTTTGTGCCTACAGCTGACTCATCAGCCCAGCCTATGGTGTTGGGTGTCGACCATCAGGGCTCTGCCCCCGGTGCCGTGCACTTACTACCCTTGTCCATTGGAACCCTGATCCTCAGCCTGGATTTGGAGGCCTGCTCTCTCAAGGAGAGCCTCCCTCTCTTAAAAATTGTAAATCCTGTTGCTGTTGAGCTGATTAGCACAGGTGTTCAACTGAACTTGGGTAAAAGTCCATTTAACCCATTACAAGAACTTGGGAACACATGTCAGAAGAACCGCATTTCTTCAATCAATGTACAGACAGATCTGTCCCACACCACACCACAATTTATGCCATTTGCACAGTGGGCCAGCCCTGACTCCTCTGTGTCGTCCTGTTTGCAAACTGATTTGACATTTGGTTTCCAGGTTTCCCTTCCCATTAGTGTTCAAACTCAGACTTTTTTGCCCAGTTCTAAGGTAACCTTATCTATCACTGCTCAGACTGATACATTTATAGATGCCAGTTTCCAGCCAGGTGGGATCTCCAGAGAAACTGAGACCAGTGGGATGCAACGTCCAGCAGATGGCCAAGTACAGATGGACCAAGCTGTAATGTGTGGAGACATTTTTGAGAGTGTCCATTCATCATATCGTGTGTCTACAGACAATATTATAAGCAGCAGCTTAGTAGCAGAGATTGTAACTCATGACTTGTTACCTCAGAACCACCCTAAAACTTTAACTCAAGATATTGAGAAATCTGCACCAATTATAAACTTCAGTACACTGAATAGTATGCTTTCATCACAGAACATGATAGATAATTAGATCCCGATCATGGATTTATTAAGTGATCTAGAAAACATCTTGTCAAATAACCTGCCTGGTCAGACCCTGGACAATCATAGTCTTTTGTCTGACACAAATACTGGACCCATCTTCTATCTGGCCCAGCTCAGAATCCTGCAATTGATTTTGATATCGAAGAGTTCTCAAATATCCAGATGCAAACCAAGGTGAGTGAGCTTAGCACCATGACCACTGAGCCAGTCTTGGAATCACTGGACACAGAAACCCAAACTGACTTCTTCCTTGCAGACCCCTCTACCCAGGCCAACAGTTTCAGGGGAAATTCTAGCTTCTCAGGCCTTGAAATCTTTGACACGCAGACACAGATGGACCTGAACTTCTTTTTAGACAGGAGCCCTTGTCTGCCGCTGGGAAGTATCCTGAAATATTCCAGCTTTTTCTTGAGTACTGATTCATCTGACACAGATACCCAGACTGACGGAATCTCCACTGCTTAAAAACCTGCCTGCCCTGGAAAACAAAGTTCAGTTGAACAGTGCTGAAACACAGACCACGAATTCTGGCTTCGAAACTTCAGGGAGCTTATTCTTCACCAGCAATGAAACTCGAGCAATGGATGACTTTCTTCTGGCCGATCTGGCCTGGAACACAATGGAATCTCAGCTCAGCTCTGTTGAAACCCAGATGTGTGCAGAACTACAGCCAGTCTGCAACTTCTGAAAGTGGAGTCCACATGGGGGATGGATTCACGGTTCCCTTCTGGATTTAGAAGACGAAGGAGGACAACAGTATTAACTCTATTGAATGTAGTCGATGATACAGTAACTTCGATTCTTTGAGGTTCTTTGCCTTTTTGTACTTGTAAACATGAAATTTGTGTGAAAATTTGTGAGTGTATTATAAAGTGTAAGATGTTGATCTGAAAAAAAAAAAATTAAAAACAGGGAGGGAATTCCCTGGCAGTCCTGTAGTTAGGACTCCATGTCTCCACCGCCATGGACCCAGGTTCAATCCCTGGTTGGGAAACTAAGATTCTGCAAGCATGGGGTATGGCCAAAAATATATATGTGTGTGTACATACAGATAAATAGATATAGATACCTCTAAGGAATCTTCCCAACCCAGGGTTTGAGCCCAGGTCTCCCACATCGCAGGCAGATTCTTTACCAACCGAGCCACCAGGAAAGTTCTATATAGTAGGACCTTGTTGTTTATCCATTCGATGTATGGTAGTTTGCATCTACTTATCCAGAACTCCCAACACATCCCTCCCCCACAGCTCGTTTATTGTCGTCCACTGTACGCCACTGTCCGGATGTGCCACCATTTGTGCATCCACTCACCTATTGTAAAAGGTATCTTTGGAGCTGCTTTTGTGGGCAGATTATAGCAGACGCCACGGAGCGGCTTAGGACGAGCTGTGGCATGAGATGACCATCAGAAGGCACCAGAACCTCTTCTCTCTCACCAGGGCTGCACCAGTCGTTTCCTCTGCATCCTGACCCACGGTTACTGCACTAGAGTAGAGCTGGTCTTTGCCTCCAACTAGGGTTGATCGGGTGGGCTTCCCCTGTGGATCAGGTGGTAAAGAATCTGCCTGCAATGCAGGAGACCCAAGTTCGATCCCTGGATCGGGAAGATCCCCTGGGGATGGAGGAAATGACAATCCACTCCAGCATTCTTGCCTGGAGAATCCCATGGGCAGAGGAGCCTAGTGGGCTACAATCCATGGGGTCGCAAAGAGTTGGACACGACTGAGGAACTAACACACACACACACACACACACACACACACACACACACAGGGTTATGGGGAAACCACTGGTAGGAGAAATTAGTTGGACTTGTTTCCTTTGGATTAAAAAGCAGGGTTTCATGACTGGATGTTGTCCCTGGAAGGGATGAGGGGAGGATAGATGGGTCAGGGTGTAATCAGGGTATATATGGGGTGGTTTGTAGTTCAGCATTTATGGGGTTTGTCCAGAATCTTGCCCCCAAAGAAGCTAACTGAAGAGTCAGCTGGATCTGCCATCTGTAGAGATGAGCTTGGCGTTGGGGGGTGGGGGGTGAGGAGCAGGGAGGAAAAGCAGCCCCATGTCCGATTTCCCGGGATGGCAATCCCTGATGCTTGTGTCTAGTTGGATGAGAAATCAGGGGCCCGGCAGGAGGGAGGTGGCTTGGGATCCTTGGGTCTGAGGCCCCCTCCCCTTTATGTAGTGACCATGATAAACGGCTGTTGAAGGCAGCGGGTGGACCTGCCTTCCCGGGTGTGTGCAGCCGGCCTTGTTTTCACCCTGTGTTGTCAGGGCACTTTAGGGAAGATAGCGCCTGCTTTAGAAATACTGACCGATTTTTTTCAGAATGTATTTATTAAGGCCTCAGAATAAGAACCTCCCTGGTGGCTCAGATGGTAAAGAATCCGCCTGCAATGCAGGAGACCTGGGTTTGATCCCTAGGTTGGAAAGATCCCCTAGAGGAGGGCATGGCAACCCACTCCGGTATTCTTCCCTGGAAAATCCCCATAGACAGAGGAGCCTGGAGGGCTACAGTCCAGGGGGTTGCAAAGCGTCAGGCATGACTGAGCGACTACGCACAGAAAAAGGAATCTTATGCCTACAAATATTTATTTTTTAATTAAATTTTTTTTGGCTGTGCTGGGTCTGCGGTTTCTGTGCAGGCTTTTTCTCCACCTGAGGTGAGAGGAGATGACTGTGGCTGCAGTGCACAGGCTTCTCGCTGTGGTGACTTCTCTTGTTGTGGAGCACAGGCTTCAGTAGTTGGGGAGCAGGGCTCAGTCGCTCCAGCATGTGGCATCTTCCTGGGTTGGGGATTGAACCCATGACTCCTGCACTGGCAGGCAAATTCTTTACCACTGAGCCACCTGGGAAGCTCACAAATAGGTTTTTAATTATGAATTCATAATAAATTATTACACACTGAATCCTATTGAGACAAAATTAGGCAAGAGGAGAAGGGGACCACAGAGGATGAGATGGTTGGATGATATCACTGACTCAATGGACACGAGTTTGTGCAAACTCAGGGAGATGGTGAAGGACAGGGAATCCTGGTGTGCTGCAATTGATGGAGTCACAAAGAGTCAGACATGACTGAGTGACTGAACAACAACAGCAAAGCCTTGTAAGTGTTCCCATGAAAACTTGAGTGAAGCTGGAACTTTAAATTTATGTATTTAGCCATGCCTCACTGCATGTGGGATCTTAGTTCCCCAACCAGGGATCAAACCTGTGCCCCCTGCAGTGGAAGCACAAAGTCCTAACCACTGGACTGCCAGGGAATTCCGGAAGCTGGAGCTTTTAAACTATTTATCATTCCTTATTTCCTAGTCTCTTGTCCTCAGCCCCTTTTAAGGAAAATGATATCAGCTCATTCTGGCGAATCCAGAACAACATGGACAAAGATAAATCGACTCAAAAGAGGACTTAAATGAAATCTAGCTCATGTCCACCCGCCATGGCACTTGGGTTCCTCAGACACTCACACATCCTTATCAACAGAGAAGAAACTAGAGACTTCCCTACCTGTTCATCAGTTAAGACTCCATGCTTCCACTGAAGAGGGCATGGATTCAATCCCGGCTTGGGGAACTGGTGGTTAGCAGTGGTTACCAGTGTGGAGAGGGATGGGGTAAGAGGCAACATAAGGGTAGTGGAGTAAGAAGTACTAGTATAAAATAAGCTACAAGGGTATATTAAACAGGTGGTACAGTGGTAAAGAATCCAGCTGCCAGTGCCTGAGATGCAGGGGACAGGGGTTCACTCCCTGGGTTGGGAAGATCCCCTGGAGTAGGAAATGGTAACCCACTCCAGTATTCTTGCCTGGAAAATTCCATGGACCAAGGAGCGTGGCAGGATGCAGTCTATGAGTCCCAAAGCGTTGGACACGACTGAGTGACTGAACTCCCATGCATGGGAAATAAAGCCAATAATTTATAACTATAATGAAGTATAACATTTAAAAATCATGAATCACTATACTGTATACCTGTAACATATAATATTATACATCAACTGTAGTATACATATAAAAAATAAACCTGGGGGACTTCCTTGGTGGCGTAGTAGATAGGAATCTCCCTGCAAATGCAGTGGACATGGGTTTGATCCCTGGTCCTCACATGTCGGTGCAACTAAGCCCATGTGCCACAACTACCGAACCCACCCTCCAGGGCCAGTGAGCCACAGCTACTGAGCCTGCGTGCTGAAGCACCCCAGAGCCTGTGCTCAGAAACAAAGAAGCCACCGCAATGAGAAGCCCACTCACCACAACTAGAGAGTAGCCCCTGCTCACTGAAGCAATGAAGACACAGTGTAGGCAAAAAGAAACACATCAATAAAATAAAATAAAAATAAAAAAAAACAAAGAATTTCCTGGAGGTCCACTTGTTAGGACTCCAGGCTTCCACTGCCAGGGACCCAGGTTCAATCCCTGGACAGATCCCACAGGGTATGCAGTGTGGTTTAAGGAAAGAAAAAAAGGGTACAAAACATACAAACAAAAATCTTACTTAAATACCCACCCGCCTCCAGGGGCCAGAGGTCATGAAGATTGCTGGGGAGTCCAGCCCGGGGTTGGAGATCTCGGGGTAGGCAGGGGCGTCCCAGGCCAAGGACACAGTGTGGGTGGGCTGAGACCACCAGGTCACGTGGTCTTGGGCCCTGGTACCAAGCTGGACTTGGTCCTTGGTAGCTGGGTTGGCCTGTGCATTTTCTAAAAATTAATAACCCTTTGTTTTATAGTTCTAGGTTTACAGAAATACTGAGAAATGAATACAGAGTTTCCATATACCTGCCCAATTCCCTTACTTCTCCCCCCGAGTCTCCTCAGTTATTATCTTGCAGGAGTGTGGTGCAGCTGTGCTAAAGAATGAAGTAAGACTGATCTTCACTGGACGTGAGTTTGAGCAAACTCCGGGAGACAGTGGAGAACAGGGAAGCCCGGTGTGCTGTAGTCCAAGAGTCAGACACAACTGAGCTATTGAATAACAAGATTGATGCGTTATTAGTTAAAGCCCATAATTCAGAGTGGGTCTCACTCTCAGTGTTGTGCAGTTCTATGACTTTTGGAAAATAATGATGACTACCCACCCAGGATTGTACAGAAGAGTTTCATTGCCCTAAAGATCCCCTGGGCTCCACCTGTTTCTCCCTCTGTCCAACCTCCCAGCAACTACGGAGATTTTACCATCTCTGTTGGAGAAGGAAATGGCAATCCAGTATTCTTCCCTGGGAAATGCCATGGACAGAGGAGCCTGGTACCAGAATGTCCTATGGTTGGAGTCATATGGTACACAGTGTTTTCTGACTGGCTTCTTTTACAAAGCAAATGTGCACTTAAGGTGCCTCCATGTCTTTTCACGGTTTGATAGCTCTTTTTCCTCTTTTCATTTTTCAATATGCTCTTTTGTTAATTGTGGTGAAATATACACAACATTTGGGCTTCCCGGGTGGCTCAGTGAGTAAAGAATCCATCTGCAAGTGCAGGAGATGCAGGAGACATGGGTTCGATCCCTGGGTCAAGAAGATCCCCTGGAGGAGGGTGTGGCAACCCACTCCAGAATCCTTGCCTGGAGAATCCCATGGACAGAGGAGTCTGGTGGGCTATAGTCCATAGGGTCGCAAAGAGGCGGACACGACTGAAGCAACTGAGCACGCACTCACGCATACATAACGTTGACCATTGTCATCATTTTTAAGCATCCGGTTCAGTGGTGGTCATAGTGTAAATACAGTCACATTGTGTGTGGCCATAGTCAACTATCCATCTCCAGAACTCTTCTTACCTTGTGAAACTGAAACTCTGTCTTCATTAAAGACAAATAGCTCATTTCTTTTTTTATTTAAAAATTTTATTACGGTAAAACTTTTGTTGTTGTTCAGTCACTAAATCATGTCTGACTCTGCAACTCCATGTACTGCAGCACACTGGGCTCCCCTGTCCTCTGCTGTCTCCCAGAGCTTGCTCAAACTCATGTCCATGGAGTCGGTGATGGTATCTAACCATCTCATCCTCTGCCGCAACCTTCTCCTTTTGCCCTCAGTCTTTCCCAGTATCAGGGTCTTTTCTAATCAGTTGGCTGTTCGCATCAGGTGGACAAAATACTGGAGTTTCAGCTTCAGCATCAGTCATTTCAAAGGATATTCAGGGTTGATTTCCTTCAGAATTGACTGGTTTCACCTTGCAGCAAAATATACATAACATAAAATCTACTGTGTTAACCATTTTTAAGTGTATAGTTCGGTGACATTAAGTACATTCACATTGTCGTGCAACCCTCCCCACCGTCCATCTCCAGAACTCTTTTCGTCTTCCCAAAGTGAAACTCTGTCCCCTTTAAACATTCCCTCCCCATCCCCCTCCCCGTCACTGGGCCTCGCTCCCCTACTTTCTGTCTCTATGAATCTAGGGACCTCCCATAAGAGAAATCCTACAGTATTTGTCCTTTCATGTCTGGCTTATTTCACCCAGTATTATGTCCTCTAGGTTTGTTCAGGCTGTAGCAAATGTCAGAAGTTTCATCATTCATTAAAAAAAATTTTTATTATTCATATATTTGGCTGTTGCGGGTCTTAGTTGTGGCATGCTGGATCTGTGATCTTAGCTGGGGCCTGTGGAGTCTTTTTAGCTGTGACATTCGAACTCTTGGTTGCTGATTTAGTTCCCCAACCAGGGATCAACCTGGGGCCCCCTGCATTGGGAGCGAGGAGTCTTGGCCTCTGGACCACCAGGGAAGTCCTAGAAATTCCTTTATTCTTAACAACTACTGGTAAAGAAGGACTTACTTCTGTCACACTGATAATTGTTCTCTATATAACTTACAGCTCTTTTGTCTTTCATTTCCTGCATTACGTTTTCTTCTGTGTTTAATTTCTTTAGGGAAACATTTAAATGCTTCTCCTATTTCCTTTTGTGTATATTCTATAGCCATTTTGTTTGCGGTTACCATGGGGATCGCAGTCAACATCCTAAAGTTATAATACTCAAATCTGGATTCATGCCAGCTTAATGTCAATAACACACAAAACCACCTCTTTACGGCCCCATCCCGCTGTTTTTCAGTTATTGGTGTCACAGAATCGCATCTTCAAACGTTATGCATCCAAAAACATCAACCAATAAATGTTAAAATACATTAGCCTCAAGGCTTCCCTGGTGGTCCAGTGGTTAAGAATCGCCTTGCAATGTAGAGGACACGGGTTCCATCCCTGGTCCGGGAAGATCCCACATGACATGAAGCAACTAAGTCCGTGTGCCAGTACTACTGAGCTTGCAAGCTGCGAGTAGTGAAGCCCATGCACTTAGAGCCCATACTCTACAACAAGAGACGCCATCGCAGTTAGAAGCCCTCATACCTCAACTAAGACCCAGGGCAGCCCTCATTCGCGTCCGACTCCTTGCTACTGTATCCGCCAGGCTCTTCTGTCCGTGGGATTTCCCAGGCAAGAATACGGGAGTAGGTTGCCATATTCTCTAGGGGATCTTCCTGACCCAAGGATCAAACCTGCATCTCCTGCGTTGGCAGGCATATTCTTTATTACTGAGCCACCAGGGGAGTCCTAGGTCCCAATGGCCATAGGTTTTCTGCCATCAAAATGCTACATCTTTTTCAAAAAGCAAGATTCCTAATTGTCTCTACTCTTGAGACCAGAGCTTGGAGGCTGTTCTACTCCAGCATGTGGTCACTGGAAGATACTTTCACCTGTAGGATTTCAGGCCATTCTTCTGTGAAGCTCTGCTTTGAAATGCCAGCTTGCAAAACAGTTGAGACCTATTAAGAAACCTTCTGCTCTTAAAACATAGTAAACTTGATCTACAGAGACGGAGATTGTATCAGTGGAGATTTAAACTGTGCAGGTACCTTTTTCCCTCGCAGGTCTGCCTTGGTCCCTGTGCAACCACATTCCTGGGGAGATGAAGGTGATGCTGGTAGAGTACAACGTTACCATGGAGATGACTGGGCCTGATCCTATGAGCTGTATTCTTGGAGCAATGCAAGTGACATTGGTAAGGTATAATGTTACCATGGAGACAGCTGGGCCTGGTCCTCTGAGCAGCAATCATTCTAGCTATTACCCTGGCAAAAAGAGTGTGAAGAAATTAATATGCCAGCAGCTCTAAGGACACGTGACTGCTACAAATTCTGTGTGAACCACTGTGAAGATGCAGTCTGCAAAATCACCAGAGAGGCTCTCAGGAAAACCTTCCAGTCCACCCTCTGTTGAAGGTTTGTTACAGATCCACAGCCTGATAAAGCAGAGATGTTTGTGCCCTTTGTCTTAAAGCACAAACACAAAAGAAGAAAGAAAAAGAACAAAAAGTCCACCTCAGAAGTTCATACTGGGGACTTCCCTAGTGGTCCTGGTCCACTGATGAAGAATCCACCTGACAATGCAGGGGACACAGGTCTGCATCCTGGTCTGGGAAGATCCTGCATACTGTGGGCCGCAACTGCTGGAGCTCACTTGCCTAGAGCCTGTGCTCTGCAACAAGAGAAGCCACTGCAGCTGGAAGCTTGCACACCGTAATTAGAGAGTAGCCCCTGCTCACCACAACTAGAGAAAGCCGGCACACAGCAACGAAGACCCACGGCAGCCAATTTGCAGCCAATCAATCAATCAATCAATAATTTAAAGAGAAAGTTTATATTCACTCCACAAGTCAACTTGAAGAAAAATCAGAGCAGCTGGGGATTAGTCTCTATGTGCTTTTACGCCCAGATTTTTGAGCAAAATTTTAGTTATATTTCAGTGGGCTCACTGTTTCATCTACTGATTTTTCTCAAAGTAAATTTTGTATCATTAGCATATATGGCAGCTAGTATCACTTGCTCTAATTAGAAGATAAGAGTAGAGACAGTTGTGATGACAACCACTATGGAAATCGGCATGGCAGTCCTTTGAACAGTTAAAAGTAGATCTCCCATATGATCCGGCAATTCCACTTTAGGGCATGCACCCAAAAGAACGGACAGCAGGGTCTCCCATACACCTGTGTTCATAGTAGCATCATTCACAATGTGAAGGCTCTCTTCTGGGTTGTGGGTGGCCTGCTTCTCATTCAATCCTCACATGGTGTAAAGAAGATGGGGGGCTCCACTGTCATTGTTCAGTGGCCCTGTGTTCTTCAGGGCTCCACTGTTGCTCAGTCGTATCTGACTCTTTGTAACCCCATGGACTACAGCACACCAGGCTTCCCTGTCCTTCACCATCTCCTGGAGTTTGCTCACACACTCGTCCATTGAGTCGGTGATGCCATCCAACCATCTCATCCTCTGCCACCCCCTTCTCCTCCTGCCTTCAATCTTTCCCAGCATCGGGGTCTTTTCCAATGAGTCAGCTCGTCTCATCAGGTCGCCAAAGTACTGGAGCTTCAGCTTCAGCATCAGTCTTTCTAATGGATATTCAGGGTCAATTTCCTTTGTATATATATTTTTTCTTTTTTTCAATTTCCTTTAGGATTGAGTGGTTTGATCTCCTTGCAGTCCAAGGGATTCTAAAGAGTCTTCTCCAGCACCACAGTTTGACAGCATCAATTCTTTGGGGTCTCTTTTACAAGGGCACTAATTCCGTTCATGGGGGATCCACCCTCCTGACTTAACCACTTCCCAAAGGCCCCGCCTCCTAATACCAGCATCTTGGGTGTCAGCATCTTAACATATGAATTTGGGGGGATGCATTCTGTCCATTGCAGTGGTTCATCATCTTCAGAGGAAGAGACTTCACTGGACAGCAGCTATGTTAGCAGCCAGCTGATTCATGCTGAGGACCCAAGCTGTCATCAGAGGCACATTCACAGCCTGATCCTTGACAATATGCGAAGTGCCTCAATACTGGAAAATCTTTTTTAAAAAAATATTCTCCACTGTGCATCCAATAAAATCTCTGGCATTGGGAGGCAGCAAAGAGTTCCAGTCCTGCTCTCATGGAATTTATCATTTCCTTTAAACATTTTTTGTTTATTTGGCTGAACCATTGTGAATAACGCTGCTTAGAATGTGGGTGTGCACATGCTGCGCAGCAGCTAAGCCCCTGCACCACAACTACCGAGCCTGTGGTCTAGAGCCTGGGAGCCACAGCTACCGAGGCCCATGTGCCCTAGAGCCCGTGCTCCATAACAAAAGACGCCACGGCAATGAGAGGCCCGAGCCCTGCAACTGGAGAGTAGCTTCTGCTCTCCGCAAGTAGAAAAACATCCGAGGAAGAACGAAGACCCAGGACAGCCACAAATAATATCTACAAATAAATTCAAAAAATATTAAAAAAAAAATTGAGGCTTTCCCAGTGGTCCAGTGGGTAAGGCTCTGCACTTCCACTGCAGGGGGCTTGGGTTCACTCCCCGGCTTGGGAACTAAGGTCCCACATGTTGTGACTCCTGAGCCTACAGGCTCCAGAGCCCACACGCCACAACTAGGGAGTCCTGTGCCACAACAAAAGATCCCACGTGATGCAACTAAGGCCCAAAGCAGTCGAGTAAGATAAATAAATGAATAAATATTTTAAAAAACACAAAAAAACAAAAATATGGACTTCCCTGGTGGTCCAGGGGTTAAGACTCTATGCTTCCACTGCAGTGGGTGTGGGTTCAACCTCTGTTCAGGGAACTAAGATTCCCATGATGCAGCCGAAAAAAACTAAAAAAAAAAAAAAAAAAAGACTAGCAGACTTTCACACACACGGGCTGGGCCCAGTGCACCTGGACACACAGGTTCAGCTGTTAGGGAGGCCGGATGGCAGCTGCAAAACTACTTCTGAAACACGATCCCCTGGAAGCTCAAAATCTTATTTATGCAGAAGCCAGCTGTGCTCACGCACTGGCTCTGTCTCTCCAGTCCCCACTGACCCCACTCTTTGCCTCAAGGCCAGCTCCTTCTTCGGGCGTCATCTGCAGCATCTTTCTAGTCGAGGACACTTTCCCAGTTTCCAGCTCCTTGCTATACACCCTGCCTTCAGAGCACGTGCTGCAGAGGGGAGGTTGCAGAGGGGTTTGTTCATTCAGCTTTCTCACGCCACGTTCCCAGCCTGACACACAGACATCAGGTTCCTACCTGGTCGGTCTTCTATCCTGGGGAGATACCTGCTCAACTCCAGCCACCATACTAATTAAAAAAAAAGTTCTAGACTTTTTATTTTCAACTTCAGAAAAACATTGCATTACTAGTGTTTCAAAAAATTCAACATGCATTTATTTTATTATTGTTTTTTCCTTTTTTAATCTTTCCTTTTTAATTTTTATATTATTTTCTTGTCATTCTTTTTTATTATTTTTAAACTTTTCTTTAAAAATTCTTCTTTTTAGTTTATTATTGTTTTTTAATTGTTTTTTGACCATTTGGCTGTGCAGCATGGCATGTGGGATCTTAGTTCTCTGACCAGGGACCAAACCTGTGCCCGTGCAGTGGAAGTGCACTGGATCACCAGGGAAGTTCCCTCAACATGAATTTAGATTTATTCACAATTATATAAAATCCTAAAAGGTGATGCTGTTAAAGTGCTGCACTCAGAATGCCAACAAATTTGGAAAACTCAGCAGTGGCCACAGGACTGGAAAAAGTCAGTTTTCATTTCAATCTCAAAGAAGGACAATGCCAAAGAATGTTCAGATTACCCTAAAATTGTGCTTATTTCACATGCTAGCAAGACAATGATCAAAATTCTTCAAATTAGGCTTCAGTAGTACTTGAACTGAGAATTTCCAGATGTATAAACTGGGTTTAGAAGAAGCAGAAGAACCAGAGGTCAAATTGCCTACATTCCTTGGATCATAG
The DNA here is from genome assembly GCF_055505025.1 of Bos grunniens. Lineage (NCBI taxonomy): Eukaryota > Metazoa > Chordata > Mammalia > Artiodactyla > Bovidae > Bos > Bos grunniens. Next base: position 15,512,774 of record NC_141171.1, read on the forward strand.
AGAAAACAAGGGAATTCCAGAAAAACATCTACTTTTGCTTTATTGACTATTCAAAAGCCTTTGTCAGTGTGGCTCACAACGAACTGTGGAAAATTCTTAGACATGGGAACACCAAACCGCCTTACCTGCCTCCTGAGAAATCTGTATGCAGGTCAAGAAGCAACAGTTAAAACAAGATATGGAACGACAGACTGGTTCAAAATTGGGAAAGGAGTACGACAAGGCTGTATATTGTCACCCTGCTTATTTAACTTATATGCAGAGTACATCATGTGAAATGCTGGGCTAGATGAATCACGAGTTGGAACCAAGATTGCTTGGAGAAATATCAACAACCTCAGATATACAAATTATACCACTCTAATGGCAGAAAGTAAAGAGGAATTAAAAAGCTTCTTGATGAAAGTGAAAGAGGCGGGTGAAAAAGTTGGCTTGAAATTCAACCTTAAAAAAAAACTAAGATTATGGCATCCAGTCCCATCACTTCATGGCAAGTAGAAGGAGAAAAAGTGGAAGCAGTGACAAATTTTATTTCCCAGGGCTCCCAAATCACTGTGGATAGTGAGTGCAGCCATGAAATTAAAAGATACTTGCTTCTTGGAAGGAAAGCTATGACATACCTAGAAAGCATATTGAAAAACAGAGACATCACTTTGCCAACAAAGGTCTGTGTGGTCAAAGCTATGGTTTTTTCAGCAGTCATGTGTGGATGTGAGAGTTGGACCATAAAGAAGCTGAGTGCCAAAGAACTGATGCTTTCGAACTATGGTGTTGGAGAAGACTCTTGAGAGTCTCTTGGACTGCAAGGAGATCAAACCAATCCATCCTAAAGCAAATTAACCCTGAAAATTCATTGGAAAGATTGATGCTGAAGCTGAAGCTCCAATACTTTGGCCACCTGATGGGAAGAGTCGACTCATTGGAAAAGATCCTGATGCTGGGAAAGATTAAAGGCAAAATGAGAAGGGGGCTGGCAGAGGATGAGATGGTTGGATAGCATCACTGACTCAATGGACATGAATTTGAACAAACTCCAGGAGATAGTGAAGGACAGGGAAGCCTGGCATGCTGAGTCCACGGGGCTGCAAAGAATCAGACATGACTTAGCGACTGAATAACATTAACAATTGTACATTTGTTTTCTATACCCATGAGTCTGTTTCTTTTATGTAAACAAGTTCATCTGTATCATTTTTTAAGATTCCACAATAAGTGATATCAGATATTTGTCTTTCTTTGTCTTAGTTCACTTAATATGATAATATCCAGGACCATCTATGTTGCTGCAAATGGTATTATTTCATTTTTTTAGTGACTGAGTAGTATTCCTTTGTATATATATACCACATTTATTTATTCATCTTTTAATGGACATTTAGGTTGCTTCCATGTCTTGGCTATTGTGAACAGCGCTGCTATGAACAATGAGGTGCAGTTATCTTTTTGAATTAGAGTTTGCTCTGGATATATGCCCAGGATTGCAGGATTACATAGGAACTCTATTTTTAATTTTTTTAAGGACCATCCATACTGTTCTCCATAGTGGCTGTAACCAACCTACATTCCCACCATTCCTCCCACCAGGAGGGTTTATTTTTCTCCGCATCCACGCCAGTGTTTATTATTTGTAGACTTTTTGACGATGGCCATTCTGACACATGTGAGGTAATATCTCATTATAGTTTTGATTTGCATTCCTCTAAATAATTAGTGATATTGAACATCTTTTCATGTGCCTGTTGGCCATCCGTCTGTCTTCTTTGGAGAAACATCCATTTAGATCATCTGCCCACGTTTTGATTGAGTTGCTTTTTTGATGTAGAGCTGCATGAACTATTCGTTTATTTTGGAAATTAATCCCTTGCTAGTAGCATCATTTGCAAATATTTTCCCCCATGCTGTAGACTGTCTTTTCATTTTGTTTATGGTTTCCTTTGCTGTGCAAAAGCTTTTAAGTTTAACTAGGTCCCATTTGTTCATTTTCGTTTTTATTTCCATTCATCTAGGAGATGGATCCAAAAAAGTATTGCTGACATTTATGTCAGAGTGTTCTGCCTAGGTTTTCCTCTAGGAGTTTTATACTATCTGGCCTTACATTCAGGTCTTTAATTCATTGCAAGTTTATTTTTGCATATGATGTTAGACAGAACACACTTGATAGTTTATGCTAACTCAGTGACTCATGGTGGACTCCTGGATTGTTTATGCTAACTTGATGACTCAGGGTGGGTGCTGTTCGAGCCAGAAAGACCAAACACGTAATTAGATAGTTAGGCCTGGAGTCACAGGATATTAGCCTGACTTCCAAGGAGGGTAGGTGGGGACGGGGGCAGGAGACTGAGCCACTTGGGCAATGATCTGATCATATAAGGATTCAATCAGTGATTCCTACCTAATGAAACCCCCGAAAAACTCTGAACACTGAAACCTGAGTGTGCCTTCTAGGTTGGCAATAATCTCTGTGAATATTGCGGATGGGTGTGTCTGGAGGATAAATGAATCCCTGAGGACATCAGAAACTTCTCGATGTTAATTCTCCAGTGTCATTGCCATTGTCAATGCTGGAGAAATATTTGCCATATTTTTCTATATGACCTATATGTTTTTTATTGTTGTTTATCTTAATTTCTTCATTACTGTCTTCTTTGGTGTTTGATGGATTTTTTTCCTGGTGGGCCATTTTCATTCCATATTCCCTTCAGTCTGTTGCTCACCCTTTCTGCCATCTCTTGCCCGAAAAGTCTTTTTAAAAAATATTATTTATTTATTTGGCTACACTGGGTCTTAGTTGTGGCACACAGGATCTTTGTTGCAGCATGCAGGATCTTTTTTTTTTAAATATATTTTTAATTATTAACACTTATTTATTTGGCTGTCAGGTCTTAGCTGCAGTGCACAGACTCTGCAGTTGTGGCCCGTGGGTTTAGTTGCTCCGTGGCATGTGGAATCATAATTCCCTAGGGATTGAATCTGCCCCCTCTGCAGTGGAAGCGGGGAGTCTTGGGATTGAACTCAAGTCCCCTGCATTGCAAGGTGGATTCTTAACCACTGAACTGCCAGGGAAGTCCCGAGATGCAGGATCTTTAGCTGTGGCACGGGAACTCCTGAGGCATGTGGGATCTAGTTCCCTGGCCAGGGATTGAACTTGGGCCCCCTCCGTTGGGAGCTCAGAAGTCTTAGCTACTGAACTACCAGGGAAGTCCCTCGATGTCTTTATAACTTTTGACAGATGCCACCGGGAAATTGCCCCAGCCCTGGCACTGCTTTGACGGGGGTGAAACAGAAGCACGCCTCTGTACTAGTCCTTGGGGGGAGCGGGACTGAGGGCAGGTCAAATGCACAACCACGTGTTTTGAGAACAAGATCCACATTGCTCCCCACTCCCCACCTGGGGGCAGCAGCAGACCCACAGGTTAAGGTCTCTGGTCAATGAGAGCGCATCCCAGTCCCTTTGATACCAGTTGCCACTTCAGGTTGTCCTCTGTGCTTCTGACCGACTGGCTGTAAATCAGAGGTACCCATGACACCTCCTTGGGTTCAATTATTTTGCTAGAGCAGCTCACAGAACTCAGAGGAACATGTTACTTCCTAGATTACTGGTTTGCTACAAAGGTTATGAAAGGATCTGAATCAACAGCTGGATGAACAGATGGACAAGGCGAGGTCCTGAACACAGGAGCTTCTGAGTTGGGGATTTGGCAATCTGGAAGCTCTCGGAAACCCCATCCTTTTGGGTTTTTATGGAGGTTTCATCACATATGCAGGATGGAAGAAATCATTGGTAGATGGTGATGGATTCAAACTCCAGCACCTCTCCCTTCCCTGGAGGTTGGTGGCGGGGTTAGGAACCAAAAGTTCCATCTTTCTCATCACAGGCTTGCTTCCCTGGACAACCAGCTCCCATGCTCGGGTGCTTTCCAAAAGTCCTCATCAACATAAACTCAGGTGTGTAGAAAGGCACTGGTTACCACTGTCAAGACATCTTTATTGCTTTTACCGCCTAGGAAGTGCCGAGAGTTTTAGGAGCTCTGTGCCAGCAATGGGGATGAAGCAAATATATTGCTGTTAGTATTAGTCACAATATCACGGAACACAATTTGAATGTAGAACTGATGAGCAATACCAGAGGAACAGGATGTGAGGGTGAGAGAAAGTGAGGTGGTGAGCAAGACACTGAGACGTTTGGTTTGAACACCTGGAGGGGCGAAGCTGCTGTGGATGGACAAACAAGGCTGTTATTACTGTGTTTCAATTTAATTTTGCACTTTTTTTTTTTTGCCACATTGTGTGGCTTGTGGGATCCTTGTGCCTGGACCAGGGATTGAACCTGAGCTCTCGGCAGTGAAAGTGTGAAGTTCTAACCACTGGACCGTGATGGAAATCCCTATTACTGTTTTTTAAATGCAAAGTACTACATTAAAAATAATTAAAAATCGTTCATATTTTGGTCTTTCTTCTCATTCAGGAAACACCTCTCAAATTCTAAAGCAAAGGGTCCTATCCATGGCTCGTGCAAAACCCATGGACTAGCCCACCAGGCTCCTCTGGCCAAGGGATTCTCCAGGCAAGGATACTGGCATGGTTGCCATTTCCTCCTCCGGGGCATCTTCTGGACCCAGGGATTGAACATGTATGTCCTCCATTGGCAGCGAGATTCTTTACCACTGAGCCACCTGGGAAGCCCATTGGTAGCTCAGATGAATTAATTTATTTAAGGTTTGCTAAGCACCTACTACACACCAGCAACTATTAATATTACAGACACATGGGAAAAGTCAATGAACAATTCAAAGGCCCTTGCTCTCATGGAGCTCAGATGATAGTGGGAGGGGTGGGGGAGCACACAGGACAGAGGAGACGACCGTTGGTGTAGTTAATATACTATTTAAAAATTTATTTATTAAAAAATTATTTATCTGTTTGGCTGCACTGGATCTTTGCTGCAGCATGTGGGATATAGTTTCCCTACACGGGATTGAACCCAGTCCCCCTGCATCGGGAGTGTGGAGTCTCAGTCACTGTACCACCAGGGAAGTCCCTAAATATACTACTGACACAGTGAATAAGGAAATCAGACAGCGTGTTAGAAAGTGGTGAGTGCTATTGAGAAGTGGGGCTGAGAGCGCTAAGTGCTGACAGAGGGGCTGAAATACCCAAAAGGGTGATCGGAGATGCTGAGACTCGAGTAAGTCTAAAGGAACTGAGGGAGGGACTTCCCTGGCAGTCCAGTGGTTAAGCTGCCCTGCTTCCACTCACTGCAGGGGGTGAAGGTTCAGTCCCTGGGGACCTAACATCCATCGTGCAGCACACAGCAGCTAAAAATAAAAAAAAAATCATTAAAGGAACTGAGGGAAGAGCAAGGATTTCTGGAGAGAGATTGTTCCAGGCAGACAGACAGCAGGTGCAAAGACCCTGTGGCAAGACCATGCCCAGCAGGCTGGAGGGGTGGCAAGGAGGCCGGTGAGCCTACAGAGCATGGGCGGTGGGGACTGGTGGAGTGGAGGGCACAGGGCCTTGTGGGCCACAGTCGGGACTTCAGCTGAGGTCAGTGTAGCAACTGAGGCTAATCCTTCTAGCCGAAGTAGATCCCAGAGGCTCTGATTGCAAGAAATGCTGTCTTTTTTTTTTTTTTTTAAATGGAAGATAATTTTGCTTTACAATGTTGTGTTGGCTTCTGCCATACAGCAACACGAATCAGCCGTAAGTATACATATATCCCCTTCCTCCTGAATCTTCCCCCTACCCCATTCCACTTCTCTAGGTTGCCACAGAGCACCCAGTTGAGCTCCCTGTGCCCACAGAGCAACTTCTCACTAGATATCTGTTTCACACACGGTAATGTGTTTGTTTCAACACTACTCTCTTAATTCGTCCCCGCCTCTCCTTCTCCTGCAGTGCCCGTAAGTCTGTTCTCTATGTCTGCATCTCTATTCCTGCCTTGCAAATTGGTTCATCAATGCCATTTAAGAAATGCTGTTTTTACCTTGCCCTAGTTGTGGTGCTGGAGAAGACTCTTGAGAGTCCCTTGAATAGCAAGGAGATCAAACCAGTCAGCCTTAAAGGAAATCAGTCTTGAATATTCATTGGAAAGACTGATGCTGGAGCTGAAGCTCCAATACTTTGGCCACCTGATGAGAAGAACCGACTCATTGGAAAAGACCCTGATGCTGGGAAAGATTGTGGGCAGGAACAGAAGGGGGCAACAGAGGGTGAGATGGTTGGATGGCAAATAATGCGATTTGCAGCAATATAGATGGACCTAGAGTTTGTCCCACTGAGTGAAGGAAGGCAGACAGGAGAAGTCTCTATGGCATGCCTTATACATGGAGTCTACAAAGAAATGACACAAATGAACTTATCTACAGAAAGAGACTCACAGACTTAAGGGAATGAACTTATAGTTGCAGGGGCAGGGCAAAGAATGGGGGGAAGGGATAATTAGGGAGTCTGGGATGGACATGTACACAGTGCTCTATTCAAAATGGATAAGCAATAGGAACCTACTGTATAGCACATGGGACTCTGCTCTGTGCTCTGTGGTAGCCTGGGTGGGAACGGAGTCTGGGGGAGAATGGATGCCATGTATATGTATGGCTGAGTCCCTTTGCTGAAACCAGACCTGAAACTATCACAGCATTGTTGATCGGCTATACTTCAATACAAAATAAAAAGTTGAAGAAAAAAAAGACCTAGTGAGAAGTCCCAGGGAGAAAATCCAGAGGAACCCAAGATAGTGAAGCCCTTCCCAAGCATGGCTGATGCCCCACCCTGCAATGCCTTTCCTAGGGGCCCCCTGCTGACAGCTGCTGATGCACAGGTCATGTTGGAGGAGGCCCAGCTTGGGCAGAGCAGAGATGGGCTTTGTTTCTCCAGTTCAGTGTTGGACAACCTGTTCTACCACAGGCTGGAGGATGCCACACCCCTGCGTAATTTGCACTGCAGAATGAGGTCAGTGGAAGAAAGGGAGAAGATGGCGTGGGAAAGGCAAAGAGGAGGCAGATGGAGGGGTGCCAGGTGAGAGGGCCACCTGGTTCTGTCACAGCTAGGCCGGCTTTATAATGTCTCTGCCTTTTAATATGCTGTCAAGGTTGGTCATAGCTTTTCTTCCAAGGAGCAAGTGTATGTGTATGTCCTGGTGTTCACCTGTTTCTAGTCTGTTTTGGTGATTGATGGCTAATGTTATGTGTTAGTTTGACTGGGCTGTGGTGCCCAGTCATGTGGTCAAACGCTATCCTGGATGTTCCTGTGAGGGTGTTTTTGGATGAGATTCACATTTAAATCAATAGACTCTGAGCAAAGCAGATTGCCCTTCATAATGCAGGTGGGTCTTGCATAATCAGTTGAAGGTATGACTAGAACAAAAGACTAACTCTCCCAAGCAAAAGGGGATTCTGCTGGCAGATTGCCTTGGGGGTGGAACTGCAGCATCAGCTCTTTCTGGGTCTCCAGACTGACGACCCATCTTGTAGATGCTGGATTTGCCAGTTTCCTTAATAATCTGGGCTTCCCTGGTGGCTCAGTGGTCAAGAATCTGCCTGTCATTGCAGGAGAGGTGGGTTTCCATCCTGGGTCAGGAAGATCCCCCGGAGGAAGAAATGGAAACCCATTCCAATCTCTCCTTCCTGGGAAATCCCATGGACAGAGGAGACTGGTGGGTTACAGTCCATGGGGTTGCAAAAGAGTCAGACATGACTGAGCGTGCATGCTCCTCCTCCTTGATCACCAATCACCTTAGTCTGCTCAGGCTGCCGTACCAACATACCATAAACTAGGTGGCCTCAAAAACAGAAAAACCTTTATTTTCACAGTTCTAGATGCTGAGACCGGAGAAGGCAATGGCACCCCACTCCAGTACTCTTGCCTGGAAAATCCCATGCATGGAGGAGCCTGGAAGGCTGCAGTCCATGGGGTCGCTGAGGGTCGGATATGACTGAGCAACTTCACTTTCACTTTTCACTTTCATGCATTGGAGAAGGAAATGGCAACCCACTCCAGTGTTCTTGCCTGGAGAATCCCAGGGACGGGGGAGCCTGGTGGGCTGCCGTCTATGGGGTCGCACAGAGTCGGACACGACCAAAGTGACTCAGCAGCAGCAGATGCTGAGACATCCCAAGATCAAGGTGCCAGCAAATTCAGTTTCTAGAGAGGGCTCCCCTCCTGGCTTGTAGATGGCCACCTTCTTGCTGTATGCTCACATGGCAGACTTAGAGATGGAGATGGAGGGAGAGGGGAGAGACAGAGAATAAGATTGTTCCCTGGTGTCTTCTCTTGTGTGTGTGCATGTCCAGCTGCTAAGCTGTGTCCAACTCATTGCGACTCCGTGGACTGTAGCCCACCAGGCTCCTCTGTCCATGGAATTCTCCAGGCAAGAATACCGGAATGGGTTGCTATTTGCTTCTCCAGGGGAATCTTCCTGATCCAGGAATTGAACCTCTGTCTCTTGCATCTTCTGAACTGGCAGGTAGATTCTTTACCACTGAGCCACCTGAGACAGACCGAAAGAATAAGACTGTTGTCTGGTGTCTGCTCTTATAAGCACACTAATCTTATCATATCAGAGCCCCACCCTCATAACCTCATTTAACCTTAATCATCTCCTTCTAGGCCCTCCTCCAAATATAGTCACAGTAGGAGTAACAGCTTCAACATGTGAATTTTGGGGGACACAATTCAGTCCACATCAAATCTCTTTCCATCCATGTACACATCCTATTGGCTCTGTTTCTCTGGGAAACCTCGACTACAGAGGTGAGATGAGATCTTCTAAATAAACCAACCCAAGCTCTCTCAGTCACAGACCACTGGGCCCAGGTGATGCTGGCCACCAGGGTTCCCCTTCTCTCTCTGGCTCTGTGTGCCACCTGCAGGCAGCTGACTCCTGCCCCATCGCTAGCCTGCATTTTCTTTTGCTCCCATCACTGGCAGCAGTGGTTAAGGGCATGGCTACCAGAGTCCATCTACCTGGCTGTGACCAGGCCAGCCTGTAAGGACAGCGTTGACCTTGGGTAGATTATTAACCTTTTCTCTGCCTCAGTTCCCACTATAATGTGGGGGCAATGGTAGGAGATGCAGCGAGGGTCATGTACATATATGGATATGCATGTATAGGTTTTAGATGAACAGACTTTAGTTTTCAAAGATTTATTTGGCTGTGTCAGGTCTTAGCTACGTCATGTGGGATCCTTCACTGTGGTGCACTGACTCTCAAGTTGTGGCGTGCGGGCTCAGTAGTTGGGGCGCACACACCAGGGATCAAACTCACATCCCCTGCACTGCAAGGGGGATTCTCAACCACTGGACCACCAGGCAAGTCCCCAGACTTTATTTTTTAGAGCAGTTTTAGGTTGACAAAAAATTGAGCAAATGGATTACAGTTCCCATATAGCGCCTCTCCCCATCAACCATCTATCCCATAGTTTCCAGGTTCCCTTATTAACATCTTGCATTAATGTGAGATACTTGCTACAACTGAAATTGGTTACAACTGAATCAATATGGATACATTACTACTGGCTGAAGTCCATGGTTCACATTAGGGTTCACACGTATTGTTGCATATTCCATTTTTAAAAAATAGGCTTTAATTTTTAGGGCAGTTTTAGGTTCACAGCTAAACTAAGCAGAAAGTACAGAAAGAACAGCACAAGTTCCTTAGAGCCCCTGCCCCCCTCACATGCACAGCCGCCCCCACTGTCAACAGCCCCCACCAGAGTGGTACATTCGCTGCAACTGCTATACCTGCCTTGACACATCACCATCACCCACAGTTTGTATTAGGGAAAACCCTGTGTTGCACATTTTAGGGGTTTGGGCAAATGACATGTATCCATCACTGACTGTATCATACAGCATGGTCTCACTACCTCTCTTTCACCCCCAACCACAGGGGGAGGGTCTCCTTTTATGTTCTCCAGTTTTGCCTCTTCCAGAATTGCCATAGAATTAGAATCACATGGTATATAGCCATTACAGACTGGCTTCTTTCACTCAGAAATACGCAATTAAGGTTCCTCCATGTCTTTTCCCCCCTATTTTTTTGGCCATGCTGCGAGGCATGCAGAATCTTAGTTCCCAGACCAGGGATAGAAACCATGCCCCCTGCAGTGGAAGTACGGTTGTGGGAATTGGGCTGCCTGGTCTGATCTTGTTTCTCTGTAGTGCTAACATTCCATTGTCTGGATTTATCACGGTTTGTTTATCCATTCATTTATCGAGGGGCATCTTGGCTGCCTTCAAATTTTGGCAATTGTGAATAAAGCAGCTAGAAACACTTGTGTGCAGGTTTCTGTGTGGACCTAAGTTTTTAATACATTTGGGTAAATACCTTGGAGCAGAATTGTGAGATGATAAGAGGATATTTAGTTTTTCCTTTTATTATTTTGTCTTTGGTTGTGCTGGGTCTTTGTTGCTGCATGGGCTTTTTCTAGTTGCAGCAGGTGGGGCCTATTCTCTAATTGTGGTGTGTGGGCCTTTCATTGCGGCGGCTTCTGTTGAGGAGCACGGGCTCTAGGGTTTGCAGGCTTCAGAAGTTGTAGCACTCAGGCTTAGTTGCTCTGCAGCATGTAGAATCTTCCCAGACCAGGGATCGATCCCGTGTACCCTGCATTGGCAAGAGGATTCATAACCACTTGTGCTCCAGGCAAGTCCAAGGATATGTTTGGTTTTGTAGGAAATTGCCATATGGTCTTCCAATGTGGTGGTACCAACTTGCATTTCCACTACATTTAAATTTACAGATTCCCGGCTTAGAATAGCAGCTGGCACCCAGGAAATGCTATGCAAGTGTCAGCTGTTGTTGCTCATATTAATTTCTGGTCCCTCAACGGCGGCTTGGCTTGCTAAGCTCATCCTTTCAACACCTTTGAAAAAGGATTCCCTCTTGTGTCTCTATTTTTCCCAGCAGAGGAAGGGTGTCTAACCTGTCTGGGGTGGGGATGGAAGCTAAATCTAAGCCAAGTCTTCCTGTAAGATGCCAGGGAGGGAGGCAGAGAGATGGCATTCAAGCTGGGGTTGTTCAGTCACTGAGTTGTGTCTGACCCTTTGCGACCCCATGGACTGCAGCACACCAGGCTTCCCTGTCCTTCACCATCTCCCGGAGTTTGCTCAAACTCATGTTCATTGAGTTGATGATGTCACCCATCTCATCCTCTGTCACCCCCTTCTCCTCCTGCCCTTAGAGACTAGAACAGGACAAAAGGGGACCTGCATTAGGTGTGCAAGGCTGCATTCCCAAGCAGGTAGAGGAAGATCTGCAGTGGGGAGTGGGGTGGGCAGGAGAGGACAGAGCCTTGTGGGCCTGCTACTTCACAAAGCCTATTTCTGAGCCATTCAGGGTTTATTTAAAGTAAGCAGGTGCGGACTTCCCTGGTGGTCCAGTGGTTAAGAATCCACCTTCCAATGCAGGGGACATGCTTACAATGCCAGTTTTCAGGCCCTGCCCCAGGTCCGCTGACCAGATGCTCTGTGGGTGGGGACCCCCTGCCTGATCAAGAAGATCCTGATAGACACACTAGTAGTGTGTTCTCTAGTACACATTTACATCTAGAGTTTAAAAATATGGTCACGTGGAATTAATCATGTGGCTACACTAGTCGTAAATTACTCACCAGACTCACCCTTGCCTTTCCTATTGGTAGGCAGGTGGGTAAGTTTCTGAGTCTGTGGATACTTGCCACTGAAATGATTGCTCCCTCACCTGTTCACAGACGGTACCGATGCCAAGGCTCACCTGGGGCACTTTCTTTTTTTGGCTGCACTGAAAGACTTGCAAAATCTTAGTTCCCTGACTAGGGATTGAACTAGTGCCCTCAGCAGTGAAAGTGTGGCGTCCTAACCACTGGACCACTACGGAATGTTCATTCCTTGGGCACTTTTTAATTTATTTATCTTTGACTGGGCGAGGGCTTTGTTGCTGCGTGCGGGTTTTCTCTAGTTGTGGTGCACGGGCTTCTCATTGCAGTGGCTTCTCTTGTGGCTCATGGGCTCTAGAGTGCACAGGCTTAGTTGTCCTGAGGCATGTGGGATCGTCCCAGACCAGGGATTGAATCTGTGTGCCCTGCACTGGCAGGCAGATGCTTAACCACTGGACCACCAGGGAAGCCCCCTGGACATGTTCTATGAAAAAAATTTCTAGAGCTCCACCAGATAGGGTCTCAGAACTTAAGAAAATTTTCCAGGCTTGTGTTTTGAACTAATCTCCCCTTGGCGATTCCCCACACAGGTTAATGTTTCTTTGTCTGTTTCTTTAGAACAGAAACCTCCATGGGGGCAGAGGAGTTGCACAGTACCTGAAAATAAATTAAGCAATGGATTTAATCACTTTTATTGAACTGTCTCCTAAACAAAAATCACTTACATTGAACTCCTTCCCAGCTGGCCCAGTGGTGAAGAAACTGCCTGCCGATGCAGGAGATGCAAGAGACTTGGGTTCAATATCTGGGTCGGGAAGATGTTCTAGAGAAGGAAATGGCAACCCAGTCCAGTATTTTTGCCTGAAAGATTCCACGGACAGAGGAGCATGGGGAGCTACAGTCCATAGGGTCACAAAGAGTCAGATACGACTGAGCATGCATGCACATACAAACACCTCCACCAAGACTGTAGCTCCCAGAAGGCAAGACCGCTTTCCTTTTGTTTTTTAAAATTTATTTGGCTGCGCCAGGTCTTAGTTGCAGCATGTGGGATCTAGTTCTCTGACCAGGGATCGAACCTGGGCCTCCTGCATTGGGAGCTCAGAGTCCTAACCACTGGACCACCAGGGAAGTCCCCTCCTTCAAATTTTCTTCCAGCAACTAAGGTATGATTACGACAGAGAAGGGACCCAAAATATTACAAGATGTATCTTCTTCAACTTGCTCATCTGTTCATTTGCCCAGATTTGCAGAAGTACCAGAAGTCAGACGAAGGTAAATAAGTGGATGTGATACGCAGTTCGTGGCATTAAGCTGAGGGCAGAGAGTTCTGCAGACTGCAGAATATTGTGCATTGTTTCTCCAGATGTTGACAGAGGGTGATGCCATTAGAGTCAGGCTGTCCCCTCTTACTGACTGCATTGGGAAGGAGGGGAAGCAGCAATTACTGAGTGCACTGACCAGATCTCACAGCGGCTCCTGTCGACTCTGCAGGGTAAATACCCAGGAAGGCCACAGAGGGTGTAATTACACACACACTCACACAAGAGCAGGAGACACCAAACAACCCAAACAAATATGGCAGGCCATGAGGTCTTTTTTTTCCTTTTCATTTTTCAAGCAATAACAAAATAATTTCTTTTGCTCAGTTCACTGCATAACAATTTCTACCCAATCCATTACACAAGAATCTTTTTAAAAATTAATTTTTATTGGATTATAGTTGATTTACAATGTTGTGTTAGTTTCAAGTATATAATGAAGTTTCAATTATACATATACATAGATCCACTCTTTTTATTTAATTCTTTTCCCATATAGGTCATTATAGAGTAGAGAGTATTATAGAATTCCCTGTGCTATACAGTAGTCTCTTATTAGTTACCTATCTTATAGTACTGGGGATATGTCAATTCCAATCTCCTAATTTATCCTTTCCCTCCCCTTTCCCGCTTGGTAATCATAAGTGTGTTTTCTACATCTGTGACTGTATGGATGGAGCCTGTTTTCCTTGTAAATGTTATCCTAAGCTTCTCCCTTCCTCCTCTGGATAGAAGGTTCAACACATCTGAGAAAATGCAAGTGATCTGCAGCTTTGCTTCATTTGTCATTTAGTCCCTAAGTCGCTTCAGTCATGTCTGATTCTTTGTGACCCCATGGACAGTAGCCCACCAGGCTCCTCTGTCCATGGAATTCTCCAGGCATGAATACTGGAGTGGGTTGCCATTTCCTTCTCCAGAGGATCTTCCTGACCGACCCAGGGATCAAACCTGCGTCTCCTGCATTAGGGGCAGATTCTTTACCGCTGAGCTAGCGGGGAAGCCCCCTAAATAAGACATACCTATAAAACACTTATAAAACTATGAAAAATGTGGGTAGTTTCCACCTGTAGTTGCAGAAAGTGACATAGTTTGCCGCAAGTGTAACACAATATTCTTGATCATCTGCTGAGCTGATTTAAAACTTGGGCTTCCAGCTAAAAGAAATCTATTGCCCTGGGTTTGTAATTTGGAAGGATGGCTTCTTGTTTTCTGCACAGCACATCTCATTGCTTGATTTGGGGAAACAGTTTTCTTGTGATGCCCATTTTTCAGGGCAATAGGTCATGTTTGAGGAATAAATATATATTTGGTTAATAAATTAGCAGTTTTATGCCTAAGTAAGATCTGAAGAGATACTCAAAAAAGTATTTCCTAAAGGAAATCAACCCTGGATAGTCACTGGAAGGACTGATGCTGAAGCTGAAGTTTCAATACTTTGGCCATCTGATGCAAACAGCTGACTCATTGGAAAAGACCTTGATGCTGGGAAAGATTGAGGGCAGGAAAAGAAGGGGGCGACAGAGGATGAGATGGTTAGACAGCATCATCAACTCGACATGAATCTTAGCAAACTCTGGGAGATAGTCAAGGACAGGGAAGCCTGGTGTGTTGCAGCCCATGATGTTGCAGAGTCAGACACGACTGAGCAATGAATAACAGCAGCATCCACTTTACTGTGGCAACTGAAGAGTATGCATTTCACATTGTCACCCACTGGATGTGGGTGAGCATGTTATTTCAAGACCTTGATTTGAGTCAAAAGAGATTAGTCCATTTTCTCTGTAATGGTTCATCTTGTGTATCTGTTTGGCTGGGTCATGGCACCCAGCCATTTGGTTAAACACCAGTTCCTATGTTGCTGTGGAGACTTTTATCAAAATGGGATTCATGTTTAAATCGGAGTCACGATGTTGAGTCAAACCGTGGACCCTCCATCGTGTGGATGGGCCTCATCCAATCATATATAAGGCAAAAACTATGGATTCCCAGAGAGGAAGGTCTCAAGACTGTGGCACAGAAACCTTGCCCAAGTTTCCAGCCTGCTGCCCTGTGGGATTCAAGCTCAAACACTGCAGCATCCTCTCTTCCCTGAATTCCCAGCCTCTGGCCTGCCCTACAGATCAAACTTCAGACTTGCCAGATCCTACAAGCCCTGGATGCTGGGAGATTGAAGGTCAAATGAGAAGGGGGCGGCAGAAGCTGAGATGGTTGGAAGGCATTATCGACTCAATGGACATGAGTTTGAGTGAAGGACAGGGAAGCCTGCTGTGCTGCATTCCATGGAGTCACAAGGAGTCAGACATGACTGAGCCACTGATCAACAACAGTCATGTGAGCCAGTTCCTTAAAATAAACATCTTTCTCATTTATCTATATACATATATATTAATATATATATATGTGTGTGTGTGTTCTCTCTCTATATGCATATATACTTCATTTCTCCAGTGCAACAGAATCAATAGGATGTATGTATGTGTGTGTGTATCTGGGATTTTCCAGGTAGTTCAAGTGGTAAAGAACTCACCTGCCAGTGCAGGAGATGCGGGTTTGATTCCTGGGTCGGGAAGGTCCCCTGGAGAAGGAAATGACAACCCACTCCAGTATTTTTGCCTGGAGAATCCCATGCACAGAGGAGCCTGGCGAGCTACAGTCCATGGGGTCGCAGAGTCAGACATGACTGAGTGACTAAGCATGTGTGAATGTGTATGTATATCCAACATCCTATTGATTCTGTGTCTCTAGAGAACTCTGACACATCCTCTGAGCTACATGGGAAGCTCCTACCTAATAGGGCCACAGATACAAGGGTGTAGATGTGAATGTAGACTCTGAGACTCCTAAGACCAACAGGGAATTGTATTTTTGCCACGTGGGGAGTGATGCTGCAAACATCTGGATTGCTACACTCCTCTTTGCATCCTTGCAGAGCACAGCTTCCTCATGCCCCTATCTGGCCCTGTTCTGCCCACTGGGGAAGGCAGGAGGGGCAGCTATCATTGTAACAGGCAGCATATGGGGAAAGTGGACACAGGAGATGAGGGGTGGAGCCTAAAGCTCTGACTTCACTCTCGGCATCTCCCTAGTGGCATTTGAGACGTCACGGGTGTACTACTGAGGCCTCAACAAGCATCTCATAAACTCTGATTTTGTGTGAGAGGCAGCATGGGCCACTGGAGAGTGCTTCTTCAGCCTCTTTTCCACGCACCAGTCACTAGGCACTGTGCTAGGTGCTGGAGACAGACAGAAAGCTTACGTTCCAGCGTGCAGGATGAGTACAATGGAGAGAAATCACCTGGGGATGTAGGAGGTCGCATCTGTAACATTACAGAGATTCTCTGGGAGACACAGCCATGCAGGGGTCAGAAGCACATGTGCAAAGGCCCTGAGGCAGGAATGTGCCAGGTTTGAAGAATATTAAGAATTGTCCACGAAGCCCTGCCCTCCCCGGCTACTGCAGACCTCCCCCCACAGAGCCACAAGAGCTGTCCTCTGTTCCCACGCTCCTTTCCCTCTTCAGGGTCTTTGTACATCCTGTTTCCTCCGCTGAGTGCCCTCCTCCTTTGGGTCTTGGCATATGGAGAGTCTGACCTGACTTCTCAACCCCAGGAAGACCCCATATTATCAACCCCCGGGGCTTTTCTTCCAATGCATTTAGATTTTTCCTATCAAGTATTATTAGTGTGATCGGTGTGGGAGATCGTTAGCTGAACTCATGGACTGTCTGCTCCAAGGGCCAGAACCCTGCCTGCTCAGTACATCACCAAACGACTAAGACCAGCTCGGCGTTTTTGGGTTTTTTGGCTGGGTCAGGTCTTAGTTGCAGCATGCGGGATCTTTAGTTGCAGGGCACGGAATCTCTAGTTGTGGCTCTTGTGCTCTGCAGCCTGTGGGATCTTATTTGCCCAACCAGGGATCAAACCTGCCTGCATCCCCTGCATTGCAAGGCGGATTTTTTTTTTTTAATTTATTTTTAATTGGATAATTGCTTTACAATGTTGTATTATTTTTTGTGCAAGGCAGATTCTTAACCACTTGACCACCAAGGAAGTCTCCTGCTCAGCATTTAAGATGTTGAAGGCACTTTAGAAATACTGTTTGAATGAATGAGACAAGCCAAAGTCCAGACCCCACTTGCCCATTACCTGTCCATTATCCAACGACACAAGCTAAGTCACCGAGAGCTTCTCCATGGCCTGTTTTCATGGATTCCTCATAACCAACACTGTGGAGATGAGTGCTGTCACTGTTTTGACTTTACAGGTGAAGAGACGTGTGGATGCCTCCAGTAAACTTGCCTGGCATCCCCCAGGTACTAAGGAGAGTCAGGTTTTCAATGCAGGTCTTTTTGGCTTCAGGCCAAGGTATTAGCTGCTGCTCTATGTTCTAAGGGCCTCACCTTGGGCTTGGAAAGGCCCAAAGAGCTGATGATACACACTCCATAGAAGCTAATATATATTCAATTAAAAAAATATATTTTAAGGTATCTAGTGTGTGGCAGAGGGTGGCACCACACTAGATATTCGGTATTCACTAGGGACTAAAATTGACAACACTGTGCCATTCAAATCTAGGTTAGGGAGACAGATATTAAAGGGGTTACCCAAGAAATGTGAAAGGAAGGAAAAGGAGGTGGTGATCAAACAGGAGGCAAGGCCAGGGGAGGTGATGAGTCAGCTGAGACCTGAAAAATGAGGAAGAGCAGGCCTGAGAGAAGCAGGGGTAGGGAGTCACAGGCTGTGGGACTTGGTCCTGGGGACCGTTTGTCCAGTTGTGGGGCTAGAAACAACGTATACAGACTCAGAGATACTCTCAAAATTTAAGAGATGAAGCCTCCTACAGTCTCCGGGCCTTCACACTTGCAACAACGCTCTCTCTCTCACTGCTTTTATGTCTTGACTCAAATGTCTTAGCAGCGAGGCTTTCCCTAGCTGCCCCATTTAAAACTTCCCCGACCCTTCAGGTGTCCATTTCAACATAGTGTATTTTACTGAAGAGTTTTCTTGCCTCGCGCCTGCCTCTCCCACTAAAATGAGCGCCACAGAGGCTGAGATTTCTCTTCGGTACTACAGCACCTCAGTCTGCGGCAGGTCAATAGATATCTGCTAAACTAATAGCCCTAGGTAAGTTTTGCGGAAAAGGTAGCCACGGTCTTTGCCCCCCAGGCTTTGCCGAACGGGCACCGCCATCATCGGAACATCGACCTGCACTTGGCCCAGGGGCCGGCTCTGCTCATCCCCGGCCCAGCCTGTCCGCCTCCTGCCTTCATGCACGACCTTGGAAGCCTCACTTCTGAGTCTCAGGGATCCTCGGCCACGCTTTCCCCACAGACCTCTCCACCACCCATCCCATCCCATCCCCCAACCTCCCCCTGCCGCCTCCACCACCGCCGCAGTGCCGCCTGCTCTGCGCATGCTCGGCGGCGTTGAGACGCGCGGCGTGCGAGGACGGAGAGCACCGCGCGCAGGCGCATGACCGTCCCACACGGAGTGGGGAGGCGCGTCGGGCGCTATAGCTCTCTCTGGCCCCACCCACCTCTCCCAGACAACCCCGGCTAGACGCGCACGCGCGCTAGGAGCGGAAGGGCGGGCGGGCACGCGCACGAGGACGGGCCAGCGGCGGAAGCGAGAGAGGGAGTTCGTGGTGGGGGGAGGGGAGGTGGCGAGTGCGCGCGCAGCGGGGGCGCGGGCAGCGTGGGGGGGCGGCTGAGGCAGGCGGGCGCGCGCGCGAGGCTTACCCTCGCTCGGCGGCTGCGGCGGCTGCTTCTTTGTTTCGTGAGAAGAAGCGAGACGCCCATTCTGCCCCCGGCCCCGCGTGGAGGGGCGGGGGCGGCGCCGGGAAGGCGACGGCGCCGGCGACTCCCGGTAAGGAACGCGGGTGGCGGGGGGAGCGCGGCGCGGGGCTTGGGAGGACGGTTTGAATGGAGCCGGGCCGCCAAGGGGGGAGGGGGCCGCCGGCGCCCGGAGCGGGGCCGGGGTACGGCGGCGCCCGAGGGTCAAGAAGCCTGGCCGGCGCCGCGCGCGCGGGGAAGGCCACAGGCAGCGAGGCCTCGGCGACTACAGTATCCGCGGGACGGCGGGGTGGGGGCCCGGGCCGCGTGGAAGCCGCGCGCCCCTCGCGCGCGCTCTCGCCAGGGTCGCCGGACAAAGCGCGTCGCCCCGTCGGCGGTCCAGTAGCCCACATCCCGGTGTCCGCCGGGGCTGCAACAATAGCCAGGCGTCCGGGCTTTTCTGGTTACGTTCTAACGGGTCCGACTCGAATGTTGGGTTTTGGCGAGACTGCAGTCGGAGCTCAATAGAAAAACCCTAGGTGTGTCCAGCGTCGCCCGGACACGAACATTAGCAGCCCCCCTGGGTTAGCCGACGTGAATTTTTATTTTTAAAAAAGTCACGTCGTTTTAGATTTTCAAGGAAAGGTAAAGAACTCTGCTAACCCCTCGAAAGTAGTGACTTGAGAACGTTTGCCCTGAAGCCGGGGGTCGGCAGCAGTGGGGAAGGACGGAGAGAACTGTTTGCTGTTGAAAGCATTGTTTTAGTTTTGCATCCTTCCCCCTTTCTGCCAATCGATTCTCCAGATTAAGGTTTTTATTTAAAACGCAAATCTTTCAGGAGAAGGTGTTTTGTGAAGGTCTTGAAGACACTAGTCTTGATATTTTTTCTCCCTAGTGAATCATTGGGGAAGGTAGGGAATAAGCAGTGAGAGAGCCACTTCCTAGGAATTTGGAACAAGTTTTCACTTTTAAATGACAGGCCTGATTCGAGTTTGACTCCTGGCTGTTGCTGGTCACTTCTCTGTGTGACAGGAGGCAAATAGCTTAATCTTTCGGAACCTCTCAGTGTCCTCATATGTGAAATGAGAATAACGGCACGGATGGAGCTGGTGAAAACCTGTAAAATGGTTCCTGTCAAGAGGGAAGCACTACTGTTGTGTAGTCCAATCTCTTCCATTCTTGTTCAACACATACTTGTTGAGCCCAGCTGGGTGTTTGGTAGTTGGAGGTTGGGTGCCCAGAGCAGCCTGTTCAGTCTTGTAGGGGAACAGGTGGTAAATGTGGGAACAACTGGAGGCCTGTCATATGTGAGGAGCACAGCAGATGGGTGCGAGTAGTGGAACCAGAGATCAGGGTAGTTGCATGGAAGAGGGGGCCTTACTCAGGGTTAGGGAGGGCCCCCAGCTTGTGTTGGACCACTCGGGACCAGTCATTGCTCCCGTCTGCTGCTTTTGCACATGGTCATCTTGATCCTTTCTTGTGTTAGGAGTTCCTCCCGTTTACACATCTTTTCTCCAAGGGCCATCAGAGCTGTGTCTGTGTAATCTCCTTTAGTGTACCCTGGCCCAGAGTGTAGTAGGCCTTTAGCGAACATTTGTGGATGAAGGAGGAGGGTACTCTTGAGGATTGAGTAACCTTGTGTGTGAAGTGCTTGGCCCAGGACTTGAGGGCCAGTTGCAGACAATAAATATTAGTTGCTGGTGCTGTGTTTTGCTTTGTTTTTAAATTTTTTTCTAAAGCTTTCCAGGCCATTTTCCCCAAACCTCGTTCCCTCAACAGTGAGGGTGTGGGGTGGTGGTTAATAGGAGGTGGTGTTGTGGAGTGCTGGTTCTGGAATTGGACCTCCTGGATTCACAGTCAGCTCTAAATTCTAGTTTGACCTCAAGCAAGACACTTACCAGTAGGTCCCCCAACTTGAAAAACAGATAGGACAGTGGTGCCAGCTCAAAGAATTGTTGTGAGGGTTGAAAAGATAGTATGGGAAGTGGTTTAACACTGTAGAGTCTGGCATGTAATGAGCTCTCAATTTTTCAGAGGTGGTTTTGTTTATATGTATGTATTTGTAAATTAACTGTTCAGAAAACTGAAAACATAAGAGTCATCCTGTATCCCAGAAACCCCAGGTTTGATGTGCTGGTTATATACATTTTCCTAATTTTCTTGAAACTCAGTACATATACGATTATGAAAATAATAAGTGTTCCTCCTCATGCCACTTGAAATCATTTGTGCCCAACCCTTCAGGGGGGCTTCCAGGTGGCACAGTGGTAAAGAATCCCCCTGCCAATGCAAGAGACATAGGAGACATGGATTTGGGACCTGGAGGAGGGCTTGGCAACCCACTCCAGTATTCTTGCTTGGAGAATCCCATTGACTGAGGAGCCTGGTGGGCTATAGTCCATGGGGTCGCAGAGTCGGACACGATTGAGCACACACACCAGCTGTTCAGGAGATGTTGATTTTGCAGGTTTTTTTTGTCGGGGTGTTCATCGTGGGGTGACCTCATCAGAGCTTTGGTGCAGGGCAGTGCAGTGGTCTCTAGACTTTCTGTTAGTGAAAAGCACTCCAACATAAACACATATTTTTTTTTTTTAAACACATAATTTATTTATACCCCTTTGCCTCTCTTGTGGGTCCTCAAAACATTGGGAGGTAACTGTAGACCAGCTTCCGGTCTTCACTGTTTATCAGATGTGGGAGAGGGGGAGGGACTCGGTGTGTTGGGTGAATATCCCTTGAGAACATTTTGCCAGTGAAGAAACTGAGGTCCAGGCATATTTCACCAGGGCGCCTCGGATTGAACATACAAGTCTGACTCCTGGGTTGGCCAGTTTCCCTCTTGGTACCTCCAAGAAATGGGGTAAGTCCTCAGACATGACGATTGATTTTGGCCTGGGTCATCAGGGCTGCCGTGGCTCAGGGCATTCAGATTGACCCTAAACAGAGCACAATGTCCGTGGCGCCCCCCTGGAGTTGTGCAGGAAGTGGCCCACCCATGCATTCCCCATTCACATAGGGAACAGGCACGCACCTGCTATGAACCTGGTGCTGCTGGGGGCTGGGGGTTCGGCCAAGAACAGGCAGACAAGGGCTCTGTCCTCATTCACTCATATCCATCTCCTTATGTGCAAAGAGGGCTGGTCCAGTAATAGTACCCAACTTGGACGATTGTTGCAAGGACTGAACTACAGCAAAATGATGGATGACCGATGTTAAGCGCTTAGGAAAGTGCCTGACACACAGGAGTAGACAGTTTGGCGCTGTTGTTATTTATTAGGATCCCAACAATATCCTAGCGGGTTAAGATACAGAATAGATTTGTGCCCCATTGCAGTAGTTCCATATGTTTTCAAAGTGGTAGGAAAGGAATTGGTGCCTCCGTTCTGTCCTTAATAATTTAAAAATGCTGTGCTTTGCAGTTTCACCATACGGCACTGGAAAGAGGGAAGTGTGTTAGGTGGCTTGGATTTTGAAAAACGTAAAATGTTCGTTTTCCCTTTCACATATCTCCTCGTAACTGGATTGGAACACTGGAGAATCAAAGTTTAAAAAAAAAAAATAAAAAGAATGAGCAAAACCTCTAAAAGGGAAGTAACAGCGCTCGAATATTGGTGAGGGGAGAGGTCTGAGGGTGAATCTATGAGAACTGAGTTGAGATCATGTGAGCTCTTATCTTCCAGGTGTCATCCCTAAGAAGCAGGAAGCTCTTCAGTGTGATCAGTGATATCTTCGTGTTTGCTCTTGTGTGCTTAGTCATCAGTCGTGTCCAACTCTTTGTGACCCCCATAGACTATGGTCCGCCAGGCGCCTCTGTCCATGGAATTTCCCAGGCAAGAATACTGGAGTGGGTTGCCATTTCCTACTCCAGGGGATCTTTCCCACCCAGGGATCGAACCCCCATCTCCTGCGTCTCCTGAATTGCAGGCAGATTCTTTCCTTGCTGAGCCATGGGGGAAGTTTTTCAGGATATGGATTTGATGGGCATGAGAAAGTGGGCCTCTGCTCATCTTCCTGAGTGGGAAGGGGCCTGGAGCTGCCTCCAGGCGTAGCTGGGTTTCTTGGGGGATTCCGTTTCCCACAGCAGAGGGAAGGGAAGAGTTGTAGTCAGTTCCCCTCAGGGAATGGGCATTGTTGTCCTGGCCTCTTCCTGGAAGCCAAGACTGGTTTCCAGAGCTTGGTTTTGGGGCTCCGTTACTTTGCCTAAGGGCCGTGTATTCATTTTTGTGTGTGGACACTTGTAACCCGGGAGTAGTCTTGAGTTTTGCTCACTGTGAAGTCTGCCAGCTCCTGGAGCGTGATAAAGAGGAAAGGCTTTCCCAGTGAGGACCTGCTGTAAAGCCCGGGGGATTGTACTCAACATTTTGGCATAGCCTGTAGGGGAAAAGAATCTGAAAAGGCTTATGTACAAATATCACTGAGTTGTACACCTGAAGCTAACACATGGTAAATCAACTAGACTGCAATTAAAAAAAGAGAGGATGGGCTTTAAAATGGCTCCCTGGGGTGGGGTAAGTTCTCCTTTCACTGGCGAGTCGCGCCTCGCTGGTTCAGGAAGCAGGTGGCCGTGTGGCAGTTGCTGCCTCACCTGGTACCGTGCGAGACGGGAGAGGGCAGGGTTGCCCCAAAAGCCTCAGGATAGTTGGAGGGAGGGTGTCTCTTGTGCTCATGGCTACACTGATGCGCAGGGGGCTCCTCCGTGCGCCCTGGGAGCCGCTTCTGGCCTTGGTGAACTCCACGCCTCCTCAGAACAGCCCTGGAGGCTCTTGCCTCGGGGGTGCTCCCTCTGCTGCACTTTGTGCTCCTCGGGACTCTCCTCCTTCTGTGATTTCTGTTCTTCAGCCGGCATCGGTGCTCAGGCACCAGACTTAGACAGGCTTGAGGCAGGCAGGATTCTCTTCCAACGTGACTTTGGGCAAACAGCCTCTTGGAGCATAAACCCCCTGTTTCACCCCAACTGGGTGTGAGTTGAGGCCAAAATGCAGCCTCTCTGGGCTTTGCTAAGCCTGGTTCCAGGGCTGGTTGCCCCCAGGGAAGGGACACTTTCTGTATTTCTTTTTTTTGATAATTCTATTTATTTGTTTATGGCTGTGCTGAGTCTTCATTGCTTCTCAGTCTTATTTTCCAGTTGTAATAAGCAGGGGCGACTCTTGCGTTGCAGTGCACGGACTTCTCGGTGCCATGGCTTCCCTTGTTGCGGAGCATAGGCTTTAGGTGTGTGGGCTTAAGTAGTTGCAGCTCCTGGGCTCTAGCGCACTGGCTCAGTGGTCGTGGTGCACAGGCTTAGTTCCTCTGGCATGTGGGATCTTCCCGGACTAGGGATGGAACCCATGTCTCCTGCATTGGCAGGTGGATTCTTGGGCCACCAGGAAAGCCCCCTGTATTTCAGATGGCATGCCATGTGCCAGCTGAGGCCCCTCGGGTCACTTTGGTCATCCCTGTCTCCTCTTATTCTCTCACTCTCACATCCATTCCATCTGCCGGTTCAGAAAAATCTCTAAAACCATCATCAGACCATGTCGCTGCCTGACCTGCGGTATACCAGTGGTTTCCCATTGCACCTTGGGTGGACTTCTGCTCCTCACCACTGCCCTCCAGGCCTGTGGTCTGTGCTCTTCACCCATCTCTGACCTCGTCGGCGGCCTCCCCCTTCTCGCCTCCTCTTCTCCTTCAGGGTCCCACCTCAGGGCCTTTGTACTTGCTGGTCCTGTGGCTGCCCATGGCCACTGGCTCCCATCGCACTCCAGGTTTCTGCTCAGATGTGTCCCCGTCACTGAGACTCCCTGGCCACCGTGACTGGAAACGCACCTCCCATCAGCTTGACTGTTAACCCACTTGATTATGCGTAGCTCTTCCACCCACTAGCAATGTTGTGTCCTGTTGATTTGTGTCACTCGGTTGTCAGTTTCACCAGGCAGAGACTTTGTTCTCTGCTGCGTGCCCAGTCCCTGGAACCCGGTTCAGGGCGCGTGAGCTCTCCCCAAGGTGTTTGGAGGTGGCTGGAGGGCCTGTCACAACACTGCCACAGGTGGCACTTGTAGGTGCCGCACGTGCACTCTGTGCGTCCAACCGTCTGCAGGAGTCACGGCTAATGCTCAGTGTTGAGTACAGAGCAGCCCTCGCAGCACATTCGGTGGTGGTCTTGCTGTTCATCCAGTGGGGCTCGGTCAGCCTTAACAGAGGAGAGGGGGAGAGTCTACCCAGGGTTCAGAGGCGGAGCAGGGTCAGGACTGAAGCTGAAGCTCCAGTACTGTGGCCACCTGATGCAAAGAGCTGACTCATTGGAAAAGACCCTGATGCTGGGAAGGATTGAGGGCAGGAGGAGAAGAGGGCGACAGAGGATGAGATGGTTGGGTGGCATCATCAACTCAGTGGACATGAGTCTGAGCAAATTCCGGGAGATAATGAAGGACAGAGAAGCCTCACGTGCTGTAGTCCATGGGGTCGAAAAGAGTCGGAGACAACTGAGTGACTGAACAAGGGTCAGGAGAGAACTGTAAAACTTGTTATGGTTACTTGATGTGTGTTTATGTTGGGTCACCTGGAGTCTGCTGTGCTCAGTCGCTAAGTTGTGTCTAACTTTGCAACCCCATGGACTGTAACCCACCAGGCTCTTCTGTCCATGGAATTTTCCAGGCTAGAATACTGGAGTGGGTTGCCATTTCCTCCTCCAGAGCACATGGAGTCTGGATCATAGTAAAAGAGTTTGTTGTAGATAGGCAGTGTTTGTGTTCTGGAAGGTAGACAGTTTTATCTCCCTGCCAGATTAGAGCTTGAACTCCCTGAGGGCCTGGTTGCCTGCGTGTCTCCTGCCACGTTATAAGTGGGGAGGTGCTCTTCAGTGGTTTTCAAATGAATGAAGTACTTAAGGGCGGAGTGGGAGGGGGAGGATTCCAGTGCATCAAATGATGCATAATTCCCAGTGCTAAAAGTAATACTCGCTAACAATTTGGCATGTCTGCCTCTTAGGTGGACCTGAGAAGACATTGTCATCATCATCATCATCAGGACATGGGTTTTTAGTTTCTGAAATTTATTCTCTTTTAAATGCAGGGCAAGTTTTTACTACTTAATTCTGTTGCAGGGATAATGTTTGCCACAGAACAGCCAGCTTCAGGGCAGCTGTGGGCTCAGGAATGTGCTATTTCCATGTGGTCCCTGAAACCCCAGGTGCCCCGACCCACATGTCCTTGCTGGTTTGAGGACTGCTGCACCCCACAGCCTCAGGTCAAGTGTGGAGGGTTTTATTAGTTGTGGAGTATCTAGGGGAAGTCTCATTTTGTAGTTTAAATGTGACGAATGAGGCTGGATTTGCTGAAGCCACCTGGCCCAGCTGCCTTGAACTCTCTCTGAGCTCCGAATCATGACTTGACTGCCATGGAGCTGCCACTGAAATGTGTCTTCAAACAAATTTCTCCACACCCCAGAAACAAAACAGCAGCTATCCTGGGACCAAACTTAAATATATAGCCGGTTTTTAGGCAAAATAGAAAAAAAAACACCTTAACTGATCATCTCAGTAAGCAGATTTCAGAGGGTCCCCATTGCCCTTAGCAGCCTGTCCTGCTGCGGTGATCAGCCACCATGATCCTTTTAAGAGAAATCGTGGTCCTTAGAAGAGAAGCACTAAGGCCGGTACGAAAGAAGAAACGAGACCTCTGATACTGAAGCAGTCTGGTTCCACATCTGAACATCAGCACAGCAATTTTGGTGAAGTTGAAAGTAGATGGAAAATAACACAGTCTCCAAATGCTTTCATTGTCCTTGTTTATTTCCCCAGAGACTCTTCCTGGGCATCTTTTCTGGTGTTGACTTCCCAGGTAGTTTGTCTTACCTAGGCTTTTTTTTTCCCTTAAAAAGTGTGTGTGTGTGTGTGTGTGTTTAAATCGTGTTTACAGAGGTAATAGATGGTTAAAACAAACACACACAAAGAAAAAACTCCAGAAGTCTGTGATGTGGAACGTGTTAAGTTCCCCATCACACGCCTCCGTAGAGAGCCACTGGCAGTTTGGTGCATGTTTTCTTGGGGCTAGCTTCTATGCTTGGATTAACGTGAGGAAATTGTTATTCTTAGCAAAATGGTACTCAGGCCTACACCCCTGACTTTGACGGTACCTTCTTCCCCCGCTTCATTTTGGACCATCTCCATATACATATGTACAGTGCTACCTCAGTCTTTTTTTTTTTAACTTATTCATTTATTTACCTCTTTTGGTTTTGATTGCCTGGTTTGATTTGCTGGGTTTGGGTTGCTTCACGCACCCTTTCTCCGTTTGCAAGCAGAAGCTATTTTCTAGTTGCAGTGCACAGGCTTCCCATTGCAGTGGCTTCTCTTGTTTCGAAACACAGGCTCTAGGCACATGGGCTTCAGTGGTGGCAGCACTTGGGCTCAATAGCCCCATGGCAGTGGGATCTTAGTTCCCTGACCAGGGATTGAACCCATTGCCTTGCCTTGGCAGGCAGGTGGAGCTCCAGGGAAGTTCTGCAGTCAGCCAAGGGAAGGCGCCTCCCCGTGATTACTTTGTGACTGATGTATCCTCAGTAATAGTCACTAGTGACTAGTAATAGTCACACAGAAGCAAAACATAATCCCCCTGAATTTTGAAATATTCCTTTCTTTCTGTATCTCAGTGACCTTGAAGCAGTTAAGGAAAACCTGCTTTCTCTTGTCACAGTACTTTTGACACCAAACATGTTTTTTTTCCCCCACGCCAAACAGTTCTCCAGGTTTTTATGGACGCCATTCGGGTGTCCAGCAGTTCATTTGAATTCTGGCACTAACCACCCAGAGTTAGTGGAGACCTCACGGGTTAGGGGTTCAGTCCCACGAGACTGATGCCCCTTCAGATGCCAGTTGCAAGTAGTGAGTGGGTTTCCAGGTTACCCACACCCCTGTCCAGCTTGGCTGCAAACAGGGATTCCCATGATGCCCTTGGCAGGTTTGATAATTTGCACTGCTGCTGCTGCTGTTTCGTCACTAAGTCGTGTCCAATTCTTTGTGACCCCATGGACTGTAGCCCCCAGGCAAGAATATTGCAGTGGCTTGTCATTTCCTTCTCCAGGGAATCTTACTTAGGTTTACTGGTTTATAAAGGCTGCAGAAGAACAGCCAGCAGAAGAGATACGTAAGGTGAGGTCCAGAAAAGTTCTGAGTGCAGAAGTGTCTGTCCCCATGCAGGTGGGGTACACCACCCTTTTGGCACATGAATGTGTTCACCAACCCTGAAGCTCTGTGAACCCCATAGTTTAGGGTTTTTGGTGCTTTGTCACATAACCATGATCTATGAACTCAGTCTCCAGCGCCTCTCCCCTCCCTGGAGGATGGAGCTGAAGTTTCTAAACTATTAACGTCTTTCTTCTCACCAGCTCCCATCCTAAGTTATTCAGGAGCCCACCTGGAGTAGCCTCATTAGAACCAAAGACTGTCCTGTCTCTGAGGGAATTCTAAGGGATTTTGGAGCTCTGTGTAAGATGCTCTTATCACCCTTATCACATAGGAAATTGCATGGATTTTAGGAATTCTGTCAAGAACTGAAGGTAGAGACCACAAATACATTATTTCTCATTGTCACAGATAGACATAGATTTCTTAAACAGAACTCCAGAACCATTAATTGTAGAAGAACAGACTTGATAATTCAGTTCAGTTCAGTTGCTCAGTCATGTCCGACTCTTTGCGACCCCATGAACTGTAGCATGCCAGGCTTCCCTGTCCATCACTTAACTACTGGAGCTTGCTCAGACTCATGTCCATTGAGTTGGTGATGCCATCCAACCATCACATCCTCTGTTGTCCGCTTCTCCTGCCTTCAGTCTTTCCCAGTATCAGGGTCTTTTCCAGTGAGTCAGTTCTTCACATCAGGTGGCCAAAGTATTGGAGTTTCAGCTTTAGCATCAGTTCTTCCAGTGAATATTCGGGATTGATTTCCTTCAGGATTGACTGGTTTGATCTTGCAGTCCAAGGGACTCTTCAGAGCCTTCTCCAACACCACAATTCAAAAGCACCAATTCTTCGGCACCCAGCCTTCTTTATAGTCCAGCTCTCACATTCATACGTGACTACCGGAAGAACCATAACCTTGACTAGACGGATGTTTGTCGGCAAAGTAATGTCTCTGCTTTTTAATATGCTGTCTAGGTTGGTCATATTCTTTCTTCCAAGGAGCAAGGGTCTTTTTAATTTCACGGCTGCAGTCACCATCTGCAGTGATTTTGGAGCCCAAGAAAATAAAATCTGTCACTGTTTGCATTGTTTGTCCATCTATTTGCCATGAAGTGATGGGACTGAATGCCATGATCTTCATTTTTTGAATGTTGAGTTTTAAGCCAACTTTTTCAGTCTCCTCTTTCACTTTCATCAAGAGGCTCTTTAGTTCTTTGCTTTCTGCCATAAGGATGGTGACATCTGCATATCTGAGGTTATTGATATTTCTCCCAGCAATCTTGATTCCAGCTTGGGCTTCCCTGGTGACTCAGCTGGTAAAGGAACCACCTGTAATGTGGGAGACCTGCATTTGATCCCCGGGTTGGGAAGAACCCCTGGAGAAGGGAAAGGAGAAAGGGAAAGGGTACTCCAGTATTCTGGCCTGGAGAAGTCCATCGACTGTATAGTCTATGGGGTTGCAAAGAGTCCGACACGACTGAGTGAGTTTCACTTGATATATTGGACATCATTAAAATTAAGAACTTGTTTTCATCACTGCTGCTACTGCTGCTAAGTCACTTCAGTCGTGTCCGACTCTTAGCGACCCCATGGACTGCAGCCTACCCGGCTCCTCTGTCCATGGGGTTTTCCAGGCAAGAGTACTGGAGTGGGGTGCCATTGCCTTCTCCTTTCATCACTGAGAGACAGTAATTGTAATCACTTATCCCCAATAAAATGTTAGTGAAAACTTAGAGCCTGTATAAAAGTGGATCTTTTGGTGGCCATTGAGCCTGTGAAAAGGCACACTGTTCGTCACAAGGGAAATAGAATTTAAACCGTAGAACGATTACAAATTAAAAAGACCGACAGCACCAAATGTTGAATTAGAGGAACTAGAATGCTTACTCTGCTGCTGCAGGGAGGGCAGTGAATGTGATTATTTTGCTAATTTGGAAAACTGACGATATCTGCCAAGCTGACGTTATTATGCCTCCCTTATGACCAGCAGTTCCCCTCCTGGACCATGCACAAGGAAAATGTGCACCCACGTCCCCCTACTGACATTGTTCACATCAGCCTTACATGTGCTGGCCAAAACTGGGAACAGGAGAATTGATGGTGTCCCTGCAGCATGGATGCGCCTCCCAGACCTGACGTTGTGCAGAAGTAAACTGTATGACCCTCCTTTCAGACGGAGTTCAGTAGCAGGTGGAACTAACCTACAGTGAGAGAATCAGAGCAGGGATTCCGCCGGGAGGGTGGTGGTCACGGCTGGAAGCAGGTGCCGTGGAGGTGCCATATCTGATCTAGGACTCGTGTAGCTGTACACCTGGGATCTGGACCCTTCAAGTATGCCACAGCCCGAGAGGCTGCAGCGGGGGCTGGAGGGCTGCTCCCTGCTTCCCTTTTCCTTCCACACCCATGCGATGCTGTAGGTCTGCCCCCCTGTGTCCATGGGTGGTACAAGCACCGGTGCCTAATGGGTTGCTTTTTTTTCTTAGTATTTATTTTGGATCTTAGTTACAGCATGTGTGATCTTTGTTGCAGTATGTGGGATCTTTCATTGAGGTGCACACACTCTCTAGTTGTGTCACACAGGCTCAGTAGTTGCAGTGTGCAAGCTTGGTTGCTCCTTGGCATGTGGAATCTTTGTTCCCCGACCAGGGCTTGAACTTGCGTCCTGTGTTTTGCAAGGCAGATTCTTAACCACGAGGCCACCAGGGAAGTCCCACATTTTTTTTTTTAAAATTGAGGTATAGGTGTGTGTGTGTGTGTGTGTGCATGCTTAGTTGCTTAGTCATGTACAACTCTTTGTGACCCCATGGACTGTACCCCACCAGGCTCTTCTATCCATGAGATTCTCTAGGCAAGAATACTGCAGTGGGTAGCCATTCCCTTCTGCAGGGGATCTTCCCAACCCAGGGATCGAACCCAGGTCTCTTTAATTGCAGGTGGATTCTTTACTGTCTGTGCCACCAGGGAAGCCCGAAATACAGTTGATTTACAATATTACATTCCTTTCAGATATACCACATTGTGATTCAAACATTTTTCTACATTGTACTCCATTTAAAGTTACCATAAAACGTTGGCTGTTACTCCCTATGCTCCACGATATATCCTTGTAGTTCATTTTATACATACTAGTCTGTACCTCCTCATCCTCTACCTGCGTCTTGCCCCTCCTCCTTCATCTCTCCCCACTGGTAACCACCAGTTTGTTCTCTGTATTTGTGAGTCTCTTCCTGTTCTGTTATATCTATATGGTTTATTTTTAGGTTCCATATGTAAGTGATAACAGAGTATTTGTCTTTCTCCTAATTGACTAAGCAGAGTACCTGGCAGGTCCATCCGTGTTGGAAATGGCAAAGTTTCAATATTTTCTATGGTGGGGTAATATTCCACTGTCTAGACTATTACTCCATCCATCTGTTGGTGGACACTTATGTTGCTCCCATGTCTTGGCTGCTGTAAACAATACTGCTGTGAGCATTTGGGTGCATATTTTTTTTTCTGCATGTATTCTTGCCTGCTTTGTTGTAGATCAGCTGACCCTCGTTGCATGGTTTGCCTCTGGGCTCTCTATTCTGTTCCATCGATCTCTGTGTCTGTTTCTGTGCCGGCACCATACTCTCGATTACTCTGGCTTTGTAGAGCAGTCTGAAGTCAGGGAGCATGATACCTCTAGCCCCATTCTTCTTTCAAGATTGCTTTGGTAATTCGGGATCTTTTGTGTTTCCATACAGATTTTAGAATTATTTGTTCTAGTTCTGTAAAAAAAAAATGCCATGGATATTGTGATAGCGATTGCATTGAATCTGTAGATTGCCTGGAGAGGTTTGGGTATTATCTTTCAATCCACGAACACAGTGTACCTTCTCTTTGTGTCATCTTCAGTTTCATTCTTCTTTTGTGTGTGTGTGTTCGTGTGTGAGATTTCTGTTCGTTTATTTTGGCTGTGCTGGGTCTTCACTGCTGCACGGGCTTTCTCTGGTTGCGCAAGCAGAGGCTGTTCTCTAGCTGCAGGATGCGGGCTTCTCACTGCAGTGGCTTCTCGTTTTGGAGCACAGGCAGATTTTAGGGTGCGTGGGCTTGAGTAGTCATGACGCACGGGCTTACGGTGGCATGTGAAATCTTTCCGGAGCAGGGATTGAACCTGTGTCTGGTGCACTGGCAGGCAGATTCTTAATCCCTGGACTACCCAGAAAGTTCTTCAGTTCCTTTCATTAGTGTCTTAAAGTTTTCTGAGTAAGGTCTTCTTGAATCATCTCAGATTTTGCTTCCAAATGAATTGGTCTCGAATTTGTTCTTTGTTTTTTTACACTTGATCTTAGCCAAAAGGCCGAGAAGCAATTGTTCTTTGTTTTTTTAAAGTTTGATTTTTCTTGAGCACATTGGGTTTGGGATGTGTGGGGAAGGGATTGTGAGCATGTTCTCTGACGCTCCTGTTGGGTGTATTTAGAGTTCATCTCCAAGGCTCCTGGAGCTCTGGAGGAGACCCGGGATGCAGGCAGAATGGAGAAATGTTTGCTCGTTTGGTTGGATGTGTTCACAGGCAGGGGAGGTATTTGGGCCTGCCGAGGTTTCTCATCCTCTTTGTTCCCGTTATTTAGTTGTGAAACTGGAGTGAAGAAGTACGGGCTTTTGATCTGTTATCCAGGAAGATACACCCGCACCTGTCACAGGAAGACCTTTTTTTCTTTTTTTAAATCAGGAAAATTTAAAATGTCCCTGGTGGTCTAGTGCTTAAGACTCCGTACTTCCAGAAGGAGGGGGCACGGGTTCGATCCCTGGTCAGAGAACTAAGATCCCACATGCCATGCCATGTGTTGTGGCCAAAATATTAGAAAGTAAAATAAAGCATGTTTAAAGTATCCCCAAAAATGTTCCTATACCTTTTCAAGATTTATCCTTGAAATCAGGAGAGCCTAGTAAAATTTAAGTGAAAGTGAAAGTCTCTCAGTCGTGTCTGACTCTTTGCAACCCCACGGACTATACAGTCCATGGAATTCTCCAGGCCAGAATACTAGAGTGGGTACCCTTTCCCTTCTCCAGGGAACCTTCCCGACCCAGGGATCAAACTGGAGTCTCCTACTTTGTCAGGCGGATTCTTTACCACTGAGCCACCAGGGAAGCCTGACCTTCATGGGAAAAGAATCTAGAAAAATGTGGATATATGTATATGTATATATCCACTGATTCACTTGGCCAATTCATTTTGCTGTACAGCAAAGTGATTCTGTACAGCAGAAAGGAACACAACACTGAACTAACTATATTGCAATTAAAAAAAAAAAAGCAAGAGGGGGACTTTAAAATAACAGAATGCATCAGTCCCAGGAAACTTGGTTGAACCGCTAGAATTTGCAGCTTGCAGACTACTAAATGATGAAAGGGTCCTAAGTATGATTCTCTGAAGGGAAACCGTGCCTGGAATGTGCTGAGTAGCCCTGTAGAGCGAGCATCTGCCTGTGTGTGGAGTAGCCTCGAAGGAGAGGCCCTGGAGTGTGGCGGGGTCCCGGCGCCAGCACCAGTCAGACCTCCTTCCTTTGGGGGCTCTGTTGTCACAGCTCTGGGGGACTCTGAGGAGCTGTAGCCCTTCCTCCCCACAGATACCCCTCAGCTCACCTTCCTGGGAGGGTAAGAGGGCAAGACTGTTTCTTGCTGTCTGCAGGGCCAGCAGACATGTAACCTCTGAGTCTGGTGGGTTGATTGGTGATTTTTCAGTATTCTTTTTGTATTTTCCATATTTCAGCACTGAGAATGCCTTACTCTGTCATCAGGAAAGGGGTTGTTACATTAAGGAGAATCTTTGTTAAGGACATATAACTGCACAGCAGATTGAAAATTGAACCCTTATTATAGAAAGCCCTTATAAATCAGCTCATAGGCCAAAGGAATCATGACTCAGCTCACATTAGGAATTTTTGGGCTGATTTTTGAATCTTGTGGAGGTTCTGGGTCATAATTCTGGGTATCAGATTTTAGTTTGCAGCCCTTGAGTATCACTTTAAATTAAAAAAAAAATTTTTTTTATTTGACTGCACTGGGTTTTAGTTGCGGCATGTGGGATCTAGTTCCCTGACCAGGGATTGAACCTAGGCCCTGTGCACTGGAAGCATGGAGTCTTAGCCACTGGACTACCAGGGAAGTCCTGAATATCACTTTGGAGGTATTTGAGATATCAGAGTGCCATTAGTTATGTAATTTGTCATTAGTTATGTAGTTCGTTATGTAACTATGCCCTTAGTTATGTAGGCTCTTTAAAGGAGCCTACTTTTAAAACTTGGATTCATTTATTTTAAAGGAAGCTTGGTCTCACTG
Organism: Bos grunniens; assembly: GCF_055505025.1. Classification (NCBI taxonomy): domain Eukaryota; kingdom Metazoa; phylum Chordata; class Mammalia; order Artiodactyla; family Bovidae; genus Bos; species Bos grunniens. The sequence goes on from NC_141171.1 coordinate 15,546,962, forward strand.
CATTAAGTTGAAACCAGCATTCCTTGCCATGAATATTTGTTTTAGTTGAATTGATGAAGGTTCAGTCACATGCTGTTGTCGGCAAAGGTTTGAGCCTCAGTCACACTCCTCTTTTTTCTTAAATGGGAAGATGAGCAGGCATTCAGAGGGCATGAAGGCTGTGTCAGCTCTTCCCTGAGACGCGCCCTCTGTCATAACTAGAAAGCTGCCAGGGCACGCCAGGCAGTATCTGTCACCTGGTGCCCCACCTCCTGGGTCCCACCCCTTCCTCAAGGCACTTGGGTTTTTTGGGTGTCTGACTATCATCTGCTCGGAGAGGAATGGGGGAGAAAGGCCTGGGTGGCTGGGGGTGCCTGTCAGAGGCTCTGTCTGACCTGACCGTGTGTGATCGTCCTTGACCTGCTGTGACCCACCCCAGCCAGGGGCTGTGACCCGCACACTGACCAGGACTCTTTTCCCAGCAGGAGACTACTGTCCGCAGCTCCTGTGAAGATGTCCACACCGGACCCAGCCCTGGGCGGAACTCCTCGGCCAGGCCCTTCTCCCGGCCCGGGCCCCTCCCCCGGAGCCATGTTGGGCCCCAGCCCGGGCCCCTCCCCTGGCTCCGCCCACAGCATCATGGGACCCAGCCCAGGGCCTCCCTCGGCAGGACACCCCATCCCTACCCAGGGCCCTGGAGGGTACCCTCAGGACAACATGCACCAGATGCACAAGGTAGGGAACCCCGGGCCCTCAGCCCCACCAGCTGGGTCCACACGCGCAGTGGTGGGGGGTGCACAGTGTGTCCTGAGCCCCACTGCGAGCTGGCAGCCGTCCTAACCCTGGGTCTCTCATGACTGTTGTTTTATTAATGAATAAAAGTGTCCAAATCCTGAAAGATGGCCTACAGCCCGTGGTTTCCTGCTTGGCTTACCTGCGTGACTCACGGAGCACAGCAGCCAGTGCCCTGTGTCCCCACTTGATCCTGTACTTGGGTATCATTGTCCTGACCACTCACCTGGGCGCATCAAGGATGCTTTAGCCAGTGAGATGAGAAAAGCCTCTTTTCACACATATAATTTTCTCTTTTTTTGTATTCCTGGGAGGTGGTTGGAGGAAATACTTTCTTATGGATAAAAAGCATCTAAAGGAAAAGGTGCCTTTTTCAAGCATCTGGGATCACAGGTGGCCATCACAGTAGGAGACGCAAGGCCTGGGGATGAGGGGTCTCTGCCTACCCCTCTGGCTTCCCTGCCGGGCTGTCCATGTGTCCGTACCCCAGTTCACTTAATCCCCTCCTGCCAGCCCATCAGGTGCAGGTATGTATTGTGCACATTTTGCAGATGAGGAAGTAGGGTCTCAGCGGGATGGTCACTCAGCAGAGCCATCTCATCCCTTTGGCTTTCCCTGACCTCCGGCACAGTGAGGTGACCCCTCCCCCCTACCCATCACCCATATATTCCTGTCAACTTGGGTGCAGTATCTGTCTGGTCATTTCTTCTTAGAAAGCTGTTGAAGCTGTTGACGATTCTCTGACCGCTGCCCTTAATGCTGACTTAGGCCCGTTTCTCCTCCGTTTCCCCTCTCTGTTTTGTTTCTTCCTGGACACCTGACACGTCTCTCAGACACCTGCCATGTGTCTGGCTGGCCCAAGAGTTGAGGTCTGGTGGTCCCCGCCCCTTCCCCTGCCTGCAGAGAGCTCCTGCCCTGGGGGAGGGGAGCCTGTCTCTCAGCTCCCCAAGCCCAGGGGAGAAGGAGCAGAGGGCAGGCCCCACCCAGGGGTCTGCTCAGCATCCCAAGGGCCCTACGCTGCTTCTGGTTAGGAAGCTGGCCCTCTGCTCTTGGCCCGCGCCTTTTCCTCCTCCTCCTTTCACAGTACGCATTGAGCTGTGGCTGACTTTGCCTGGCCACCTCTTAGACCAGAGAGGTGGACATTGGCATCCGAGCCTGGGAGGGTCTCGGAAGACGTCCACTTTGCCAGCCATTCCATGGGGGGAGCGCTTAGTGCTGAACATCAGGAGGGAGGCTGTGTGTTTCTGTCCCACCAAGATCTGACCGTGTCTCCTAGGAGGGGCAGAACAATGTTATAAATGGCCCTCTCCCCGCTAGCAGGCAGGAGGCCGATCTGGGATCAGTGAGGACATTTGACTGTTGCTACTGTACCTCGTGGGCAGGAGTTACTGCCTGTCTCTGATTTACAGTCTCCCGGGCTAGAGGGTCCCTGTGGTCACAAGGTCTTCTTGTGACGGCTAGAACCGCTCCTGACCTGGAGCTCTGTGTGTGCTTCCCTTGTGAGATTTGGGCCATCAGAAACTGTCCCCCACCTTCCCCTGGGGTCCTCGTCCGGCTGTGCCCGTGCCCCTAGGTCACCAGTCTGCAGGTCCCCTAATTGGCGTTATTTCACGCACATGCTTTGACACCTAAGTAGGCATCAGGACCACGTCTTGGACCTAAGCTTGGCCATGGCGGCTCAATAAGTGCCTGGTGACTTGAATGCACGTTTTCAGTGACCTTGAACTTCTCTCGTGTGGTGCATTTCTGTGCTGTCTCTTCCCATGCCCCCTTGCTGATCCTGCCTTGTTGTCCACTCTCGCAGCCAATGGAGTCCATGCATGAGAAGGGCATGTCGGATGACCCCCGCTACACCCAGATGAAGGGGATGGGGATGCGGTCAGGGGGCCATGCAGGCATGGGGCCCCCACCAAGCCCCATGGACCAGCACTCCCAAGGTACGGTTTCCTTTCTCCTCTTTCCTCATGTTTCTCGCCCTCTGGAAGTCCCAAGCTCACTTTCTTAAAGGAGTCACCCATAGATGGATTCCGAGGACCCAGGACAGTTGAGCCTTGTGGTATACCCTGCCATGGAGGGCTGTTGAGCTTGGGCTTAGCTGGCGCCCTGTTCAGGCCGTCTTGTCCCAGAGCAGCCCCAGGAGAGTGGATACTGGTGGGATGAAACCATGTTCCACGCCAGCTGTTAGACAAGGGCTGGGCAGGACAGGGTCCTTAGGACAGTGGCTCTGGTGTCACCCTGGAGTGTATTAGGAATGTAGACTCTGGGAATTCCCTGGAGGTCCTGTGGTTAGGACTTCCACTGCTGGGGCCCTGGGTTCCATCCTTAGTTCTTGATCTGGAAAACTAAGATCCTGCAAGTCCTGTGACGCAGCTGGAAAAAAAGGAAAGAGAAAGCAGACGCCTGGTCCCTGCTTTAGACCTGCTGAGTCAGAGTCTCAGGAAGGGGGCAGGGCTGGGCTTTATCTTTGCTCAATGGGGGTGGCTTCCTGTCAATGGGGCTGGAAGCTCAGGGGCTCTGCAGGTAAGGGAAGTGAGGGGAGTGGATCTGCCCAAGGTGAGGGGCAGGGAGGCAGGCCCAGAGAAAGCCTGGATTTTTTTCACCTCTGCTTTAATCATTGGCAAGTTACTAAGTGGGCCGAACCAAGCGCTATGCAGGCTGCCAACCAGGCTGTGAGCGTGTGCCCTCTGGGCGTCTCTGTTTGAATCATGAGTACAAAGTCATTTGGCTGTCCTTGTCTCAGGGTAGTGGCCAGTGTAAGCTGGGCCCCATCTTTTCCTTAAAAATCACTGGAAATGTGCTGCCAAGTGACTGCCCAGACCCATGTCTCCCCACAGGTTACCCCTCACCCCTGGGCGGCTCTGAGCACGCCTCCAGCCCAGTTCCAGCCAGTGGCCCGTCCTCGGGCCCACAGATGTCATCTGGGCCTGGAGGGGCCCCGCTGGATGGTGCTGACCCGCAGGCTTTGGGGCAGCAGAACCGGGGCCCAACACCCTTCAACCAGAACCAGCTGCACCAGCTCAGAGCGCAGATCATGGCCTACAAGATGCTGGCCCGGGGGCAGCCCCTTCCCGACCACCTGCAGATGGCCGTGCAGGGCAAGCGGCCGATGCCTGGGATGCAGCCACAGATGCCAGCTCTACCTCCGCCCTCCGTGTCCGCGACAGGACCCGGGCCCAGCCCTGGACCAGCACCTCCAAATTACAGCAGGCCTCATGGTAGGGCCCACCGCCCCGGCCCTTGGGATGGGGAGGGATCTCAGGGCCAGCCGACAGGAATGTGGACATGTGCGTTGGCAGGTCTGGGCTCTGCCGTCCATTGGCTTCCCCGGCACCAGGGCTGCTGGTGATAAATGGTGTTTCTCTAGCTCCCTTGTCTGCTCTGGCGCCCACACCAAGGGGCTCCTTGTTAGATGTGTCCCCTGGAGCCAGGGCTGCCCGTGGTGGGGGCAGGGTGTGGGACCGGTGCAGGTATAAACACAGGACACGTTTTATCCTCTGGTCTGTTTCTCCTTGCATGTAGGTATGGGAGGGCCCAACATGCCCCCTCCAGGACCCTCAGGCGTGCCTCCTGGGATGCCCGGCCAGCCCCCCGGAGGGCCTCCCAAGCCCTGGCCTGAAGGTGAGTTCCCTCCGTCCTACTGACACGTCTGTGCCCTGACTCCCACGTTGAGTTCACACTGTGCAGACCCTGAGATGAACCCGGTCAGAGAGAGTGGGTCGGGGACACGTCTGCTGCTTCTGCCATCTTCTTTGGGTCTCACCTGGCCTCGCTTGGCTCCCAGAGCCTTGGGTTTGGTCCCATTCCTCTCTACCTACCCACCCTTGTCTTTTGGGTCACAGTGACCCTGGGGTCTCTGAGCCAGTAGCAGGAAGAGAGGGACAGTAAGGTATGAGTCCACTGTGGGACTCAAGTGAGAGGCTGCAGAGCAGACACCATCCTTCAGGATGTAGTGCCCTGGGCCCAGAGGTCACGGCCAACCCCTTTCCCTCCCGAAAATGCCCCCAGCGCTGTGGAGGCAGGCTGGAGGGCAGGGTGACTCAGGGTTTTGTCACCCTTGTGTTCGGTGTAAAATGTAGTTAGTACTTATTTGAGGGTTATATCTGTGAGGTCAAAGCTGTGGATAAAACAGACTCATTCCTGTCGTCTTGGGGCCTGAGGATCAGTGATGGGCATTGAAGAGCCAGTCCTGTAAATCAAATTCTGCTGCATCTGGGGTGGGTGAAAGGCAGGCTCACCCCATACCCACCCCGGGTCGGCACCTGGACCAGTAGGGGCTTTGGGGAAGGGATGTGCAGGCTGAGACCTCAAAGAAGAACAGGGAGCCAGACCTCTCAAAAGTGAGGAGCCATGGGGCAGTGAGGGGTGGGGGGCTGGGAAGCTGCCCAGCCCGTGTCAGCCTCGGGACGAGCTTGTCCCCGGGGCAGTCAGCACCCCACAGGCTCTTCACCTCCCAAGGCTGACCTGGGACTTAACGTGGTGGCCCACTTCTTGTCTCCCCCCAGGACCCATGGCGAATGCTGCTGCCCCCACGAGCACACCTCAGAAGCTGATACCCCCACAGCCGACAGGGCGCCCCTCGCCCGCACCCCCTGCTGTCCCACCCGCTGCCTCCCCTGTGATGCCGCCCCAGACACAGTCACCGGGGCAACCAGCCCAGCCTGCCCCCATGGTGCCGCTCCACCAGAAGCAGAGCCGCATCACCCCGATCCAGAAGCCGCGGGGCCTGGACCCCGTGGAGATCCTGCAGGAACGGGAATACAGGTGAGGTCCTGCCACCAGCCAGGGGTGTCCCCCCAACCCTGTCAGCTCTGACACGCGTTGATGGTGGTGCTCAGTTGTAAAGGCCAGTGGGGTATGCAACCAGAGGTCTCCCTCCTGCCTTGGTCCCCAGCCTTCTAGTTCCTGGTGTGTGTGCATCCTTGCAGAGAAACCCCATGTGTGTCAGAATAAATGTGTCCACACAGCTTAGTTTGGGTACAGGGGATTTATGTGCACGAGGAAATTTCATAGATTCTGCAATACTGCCCTCCATGGAGGTTGTACAGATAGATACGTGTTAGAATGAACATGCCTGGTTCTCCTCTCCTATCCAACTTTTGGCTCATCCACATTCAAAAAGTCTCCTGGCAAGCTTTGCTGTGGACGTTTCTGAAACGTCACTCACTGTCTGCCTTGCCCGGGCCTCCTGGGCACTGGGCACTGTGTGAGGGGCCTGGCACACAGTAGATCTGTATCACCCTGTCCGACAGTTCTGGAGGTGCCTGAGATTCACTCCCTGGACGCCTCACGCTCCCACTGTTTCTCCATTGTGTTTATAATCTCTTCAGGGCTGGCCTCCCTGAGTAATGGCAGCTCTGTCCAGGGAGGGGGCCTTGCCTCATTCACCGCAAATCCCCAGATACATCAGTGACTCAGCTTAATGACAGTCTTCAGAGTGTATCTCCAGCTGTGATGAGCCCTGGAGCTCCAGCGCCTGGGCCCGGGTGCCTCCCCTCCTGCTCCATCCGAATGGCTTAAAGATGGCCTGTCCATATGGCCCGTCTCCCTTCTGTCTCTATTCCCATGTACCTACCATCCAGCACCAAATGGGCCATGGGACCTTGATCCTTGCTCGCGGTGTCCCCTTGGTGAACTCTCAGCTTCTTTTCCCTAAGCGCAGTTCACCCTGCCAGCTGGCCCGCACTCCTCCCCAGCCTCCGTGCTCGCAGCCTTGCCTGTGCAGGCTGTTTTCCCTCAGGTAACTTACATTACACCTATTTCTTGGGTTAAAACTGGCTTCCCATTATCAATTTTGCAACCCTTTTGTCTTTAACCCCTGCCCAGTGCTCTGTCCTCACCTCCTTGACTCTCCTGGTTCCTCTTTCTGTTCAACAGGTTAGACTCATTCCTGCTCCAGGGCCTTTGCACGTCCTGTGCATGACTGCTTGTGGTTATTTAAACTTTATTGCCAAGGCCTCCGTGTGAGAGAGACTCTGTCTCCCACACCCCTCATCTCCAGCCCTTTCTTCAAAGTACTTCTTTGGAATAGCTGTAGATACTTAATTTTTTAATTTCTTTATGGCTTTTCTTCCTGATAAACTTATGAACTCTGTGAGAGCAACCAAGAGCCCTGGTTAGTCTTGTTTAGTGCTGAAGCCCCACACATCGAGTGTTCCTTGGCATACAGTAGGTGCTCAGTAATTAAGTGTGTGAAAATATGGGGATTATTCCATTTGAACTTTATGCTCTACCCCGCCCTTTTTCTTTTTTTGGCTGTGCCGTGCAGCATGTGAAATCTTAGATCCCCAACCAGGAATCGAATCTGTGCCTTCTGCAGTGGAAGCACGGAGCCTTAACAACTGCACCTCCAGGGAAGTCCCCTGTTTGAACCTGAGACCAAGTCTGTAGGGTTGCTCTGAGGGGTCTCCCCACTTCATAGCTGAGTAGATTTCCAGGGCCGGGATGGAGGCCCCGGCCCGCCTGACTCCAGAGATTTGCTCCCACTGCTGAAATGCCAGAAGCCGGCTGTGCGCTTTGAGCTTTCCTGTGTGCTGCGGCTCCTGGGGCCTCTGTGACTGCCGTCCTGTGCGCAGTCTGTTGTGTGCATCCTTGCTCTGCCCTCTCCTGTCTCAGAACTAGTGTTGGACTCCACTGATGAGGATTCTTTTCCCTGTAAACTGGTGAGATCTCACGTCATGGGTCATTTTTTCCATCTTCGCACCCTAGGCTGCAGGCTCGCATTGCACACCGAATTCAGGAACTTGAAAACCTTCCCGGGTCCCTGGCCGGGGATTTGCGAACCAAAGCTACCATCGAGCTCAAGGCCCTCAGACTGCTGAACTTCCAGAGGCAGGTGGGCGCAGATGTGGGCTGTGGGGTTAGGAAGAGACCCTTCCTGCCAATACTGATGCTCAGATTCAGAGAGATGCTTACTGGGCAGTTTTTTTTTTAATCTCTCTTTCGCTCTGTCTCTTTCTGCGTTGGGTCTTAGTGTGGCATGCAAGATCATCGTTGCATCACTTGGGATCTTCATTTGTTAAGCACAAGCTCAGTAGTTGTGGCATATGGGCTCCAGAGTGTGCCGACTCAGTAGCTGTGGCTCGTGAGGTCTCTAGGTGTGATTTGAGAGCTTGATAGTTGTGGCTACAGGCTTAGTTGTCGCAAAGCATATAGAATCTTAGTTTCCTGACCAGGGGTCAGGCTTGTGTATCTTGCATTGCAAGGCAGATACCCAACCAGCAGACCATCAGGGAAGTCCCTGGGACAGTTATGAAGTATACCCTGACCCTTAAGCCACAGTGCTCCCCATCACAGTCACCCACTGTCCCCGCTTCCTCTCCTCGTCCTGCCATTGGAATGAGCAAGTGTGGGCCTTCCTTAAGGTGGCCGTGGCCAGCTTGCAGCAGGAGGCTTGGATGGGTCTATTTCTGAGGGTCCTTTGCTTTTGAATGAGCAGTAAGAACTTTGGTGTGTGGTTGCGGGAGGGCAAAGCTGGAGACCTGAAGATGTGAGAGGCGCTCTCTGGGGGTCCAGGGGCAGCCGTGTCCTGCACTGTGGGTGCCTGCTATCACTGCCCCCCCAGGTCCTCTCCATGCGTGTGTTTGTGCTCTCGGGTCCTCCTGGGTGTGGCAGCCCGCTGCCTGGTTTGCATTGTGGAGGCACGTGGGCATCACCGAGTTATACCAGTTGCCAATTTCTCCCCTTCCTTCCTGAAGCTGCGGCAGGAGGTGGTGGTGTGCATGAGGAGGGACACAGCCCTGGAGACGGCCCTCAACGCCAAGGCCTATAAGCGCAGCAAGCGGCAGTCCCTGCGCGAGGCCCGCATCACCGAGAAGCTGGAGAAGCAGCAGAAGATCGAGCAGGAGCGCAAGCGCCGGCAGAAGCACCAGGTGCATCCCTGGGGTGCAGGTCGTCAGCCCCGCACTTTGGGGTCCCAGTTTTTGTCTGCACACACAGTCTGCGTGTGTCTCTGTTCATCATAACAGTATTCTAGGCGCCGAGAGTACTTCAGTGAACAAAACTAGTAAAGACAGTCGGGGAGATGGACTGTAATCAAACGCACATATGACGTTTGGGGAGTTAGTAGGGTGTCAGGAGACAGGACATGGGGATAGACAGAGATGGAGGAGCCATTCACACAGGATGGTCGTTCAGAGAGGGCCTCCTCGAGAAGGTGGGGTCTGAGCAGAGACCCGAGGGAGGAGCCACACGGATGTGTGATGACAGAGGGTAGATGCAAAGGCCCTGGGGTTGGACGGCACGCTGGTGTTGCATGTGGTCAGAGTGGGGGGAGCGTGCGTGAGGGAGGGAGGGAGGTGAGGACAGGGAGGCGATGGGACAGGCGTGTGGGGCCCTGTGGCAGAGGGAACCACTCAGGCTTGTGCTGGGAGTGAGGTGGGCGCCACGGAAGGCCTGAGCAGAGGCAGTATCTGACTGAGGTGGTTACAGGGTCTGTCAGGGAGACCAGATTCTCTGTTCAAGCAGGGTTTGGGATTATTTTGTCTGTTTACATTTATATTTATGTTTTTTGTTTTACTTAATATAAAAATATTTGTATTTTCTAAAGTTTTTCTCCAAACAGTGTCTGTTATTGGCATAGTTTAAAATAACAAAAAGTCAACATTTAGCGATTAACCACTGTTAACTTCTTGGTATATATCATTGCAGTCTTTTTTTTTTTCCCTCTATATAAACACAGTAGTCATAAGTTAAATAGCTGTCTTTAAAAAATATATAGACATGTTGACCTGTTGAAAGTATTACTGAAGTCTACATTGCCTTCTGTCTCCGAGTGCTCAACATTCAGTGGTTTATGAAACCATTTCCCTGTCTTGGGACACACAGCGTATTCTCCACTTCCCACTGTTAAAAGTGACGCTGGGCTAGGCATTCTTGGACTTGAATTTTGGCGCCCATCTCTGCCATTTTTCTTAAATCCCTCGCAGCGATGGTTTGGATGGGGGAGGGGATGGGGGCGGATTTTGCAGTGGTCAGTGGGCCCTGCCAGGTTGTCCCAGCCAGGGCAATTGCCCTGGCTGCTGAGGCGGGGTTGGAGGGGGGCCCTTCCCACCACATAGTCCCCACAGAGAATGGTGGACCTTGTCAGCAGGCGGTGTCGCAGGACCAGTTTGATCACACCCCCTTGGTTTTCACCAAGCCTGCTTTGGAGTTTTGTCTTCCTCGGGGCAACATCCCGTAGTCAGTCGGCTCTTCTCTTTGCGCTCTGCAGGAATACCTCAACAGCATTCTTCAGCATGCCAAGGATTTCAAGGAATATCACAGGTCGGTCACAGGCAAAATCCAGAAGCTCACAAAGGCGGTGGCCACGTACCACGCCAACACTGAGCGGGAACAGAAGAAGGAGAACGAAAGAATCGAGAAGGAGAGAATGCGGAGGCTCATGGTACAGTCAGCCGTGGTGACCTGGGTCCCTTCAGGAGGGTGATGGGTGTTGGGAGCCTGGGGATCAACCACCCAGGATTACGCTGGGGCATTTTGCTGCTTAGTGTTAGAGGTGGGACAGAGGAAGAAAGGATTTGGGAGTCCGAAACACCTGGCCCCAGGTCTTTGCCTGGTCACCCTGATTGTCAGTGACCTCTTGACCTCAACCAGTTAGCCAGCTGCTCTGTGGTCTCTGAAAGCTGGAGGTGGCACTGCCCCCTAGTGGGACAGCCACCTAGTGTGTGCCCAACCTCCCCACCCCTTTGCATGTAACCACGTATTATTCACGGAGGGTTCTCTGATTGGGCCAATATCGACAGCCCTGCTGCGTGGACAGGGACCACAGTAGTAAGGAGGACGTGGTCCCTTCCCGCATGGGGTCATGCTGGCCCTAGAGAGACAGGTGCCCACAGAGACAGACAAGATGGTTTTGGGGGGTGAGAAGTGCACAGAGGAGAACAAAGCAGAACCAGGGAGTGGGGATTAACTGTGTGTTCCAGGTAGGGTGGGCCTGACCCACGACTGCAGAGCTCTGGGGCGGGGGGTGTGCCTCCCAGCACAGAGGGGAGCCAAGAGCATAGACTCGAGGCAGGAGGAAGCTATGTGTGGGGCTCAATCAGTACCCCCTAGAACAGCGTGGTTCAAGGCAGTGAGGTTGGAGTCCCACCTCCAACCTCCTGGCATTCACGGGGGGCCTGGCAGGCCATGGAGGGCTTCGGCTTTAATTCTGACCCTGAATGGGAGGCTGTGAGCTAGAGGAGGGCAGTGTGGTCTGATGTCTTCTCAGAAAGCCAGGTGGGAGAGTAGTGGTTCGGAAAAGGTGGAGAGAATAGTTGGAATTTGGGTGTCTTGTGAACAGAGGGGGTGGGGCTTTTTTCTCCCCAGTCTTAGTCTGGCCACGTTTCATGGCATGTGGGATCGTAGTTCCCCAACCAAGGATGGAACTCATACTCCCACAGTGGAAGAGTGGAGTCTTAACCGCTGGACCGCCAGTGAAGTCCCAGGATGGGCCTTTTAAATGGCTCCTGCAGGGCCATGTCTGTCCAGCTGGACCCTGTGGGGCCTGGTAGGGGTGGGAATTGGGGACGTTCTGCAGGGGAGTTCATAGATCACATCAGTGAAGGGCGTGTATAGAGCACAGTGTAGGCCATGAGCTCAGTGCTTCCTAAATGTGGGTCTGGCCACTGGTTAGCAACACCCCACAGGCTTCTGAGTCTGTTGGCTGCCCTGGGTGCTGGTGGACAGGTGAGTCACAAGCTTCCGCCATAACCACCCGCTTTTGCAGGCCGAGGACGAGGAGGGCTACCGAAAACTCATCGACCAGAAGAAGGACAAGCGCCTGGCCTACCTCCTGCAGCAGACAGATGAATACGTAGCTAACCTCACGGAGCTGGTGCGGCAGCACAAGGCCGCCCAGGTCGCCAAGGAGAAGAAAAAGAAGAAGAAGAAGAAGGTGCGCCCCTTGGTGGGGCTGGAGTGGCTGTGTGTGGGCATGCACCTTGGCCTTCTCTGTCAGGGGCTGACTGTCTCTCTCTTCCCTTCCAGAAGGCAGAAAATGCTGAAGGACAGACGCCTGCGATCGGACCTGATGGCGAGGTGAGCAACCAGGGCTTTCTTCTTGTGGACATGCCAGCCCATCCCCGGAAGTTAGGTCAATTTCACCCTTAAAGTTTTTTTCGTTCTGAAATTATGAAATGTATGGTGCTGGTAAGAGTCCCCCTCGGTCCCCTGCCAACCCCCACCCTTCTTGCCCCCACTCTCCAGAGAGCACATCGTTCACACGTGGGTGTGTTTCCTTCTGGGGCTTTTTCTGTTCACGGGCTGTTATTTCTTTCTTAGTTCTTTCTTTAAAATTTTAGACTCCCCAGAGAGGTGTAAGAACAGTACAGAGAACCTTTGTGTGTTCATCACCCACATCCCCACTGTTGATACTCATTTTTTATAAGCCATTTGAGAGTCAGATGTCAACATGGTGGCACTCTGCTGCTCTGTATGTTTCATGTGTACATCCTAAAAGCAAGGCTGTTCTTTTCCATAAGTGTACAACAGTCAAAACCAGGAAATGAACATTGACGCAGTGCTGTCATCTGATCCACAGCCCTTGTACGGACTCACAGTTGACCCTCCGGTGTCCTTCACAGCAGCAGGAAGCCCTGGAGTGACGCAGGGTCCTTCTCCATGCATCACATGGGGAGTGTGTGGCGTAGATTGCTTCCCTCAGTGCTGACCTTGATCCCTTGGTGTCAGCCTAGGCGTCTCCAACTGCAGTGATTGGAAGTACGCTCTGGGGAGGTACTCAGACTCTGGAGATACTGTAGCGCCTGAAACCTCCACCCACTGTTCCAGCGTCCACTGTGTTTGCCTGCATCAGTTTTTGCCATAACGGTTGCAAGTTGGTGATTTCTCCAGGCAGTATTCCTTCTGTGTTTATTAGTTGGCTTTCTGCAAGAAGGGAAAGTCTTCCTTTTTTCTTTTCAAATTGGAGTGTTGCTTAACAATGTTGTGTTAGTTCCTGCTGTATCCCATTTAGGTCAGCTCAGAGCATTTAGTAGAGTTCCCTGTGTTATATAGCAGGTTCTTATTATCTGTTTTATACGTGTGTGCTGTGCTAAGTCACTTCAGTCATGTCTGACTCTTTGTGACCATGTGGACTGTAGCCCACCAAACTCTTCTGTTCATGGGGTTCTCCAGGCAAGAATACTGGAGTGGTTGCCATTTCCTTCTCCTGACCCTGGGATCAAACCCACGTCTCTTAAATTTCCTGCATTGGTGGGCAGATTCTTCACCACCTAGGAAGTCCATTTTATACATAGTAGTGTATATGTGTCAGTCTCAATCTCCTAATCCATCCCAAACCCTCTCTTCCCTCGTTGGTAGCTATACATTTGTTGTCTACACCTGTGTCTCTATTTCTACTTTGCAGATAAATTCACTAGTACTATTTTTCTAGATTCCACATATATGCATTAGTATGCGGGATTTTCCTTTCTGACTTACTTCACTCTGTGTGACAATCTGTATGTCCATCCATGTCTGTGTAAATGGCACAATTTCATTCCTTTTTATGGCTGATAGTATTCTGTTATATACATGTACTATGTCTTTTTTTTCCGTATCAGTATTGTGTTATTGTAAGGGTTCCGGTTTCTCCACGCCTTTGTCAATACATGTTATTGCCTGTCTTTTTTAAAAGTTTATTTTATTTTTGGCTGCATTGGATCTGAATTGATGTGTTGGGGCTTTCTCTAGTTGTGGCGAGCAGGGCCTACTCTCAGTTGCAGTGCACAGGCGTCTCATTGCAGTGGCTGCTTTTGTTGCCGAGCACGGGCTCTAGAGCCGGGGCTCAGTAGCTGAGGTGCACAGGCTTAGTTACCCGTGACATGTGGTATCTTCCTGCACTGGGGAGCGAACCTGTGTATCCTGCGTTGACAAGTGGATTCTTAGCCACTAGACCACGAGGGAAGTCCTGCACCACATTTTCTTTATCCATTCCTCTGCTGACGGACACAACCTTCTGTTCTTCTTTATTTGGCTCATGGGCCATGGTTTGCCGACCCCTGGTACTGACTCATGGATTCTCATTTGGTCTAATGGATTTACTTGGTTTAATCTTTGCACTGTCATTATATATTTTGATGCTCAAGACTGTTCCAGTTTAGGCCAGTGGGAACCCCTTCACCTTAACTCCTGTGTCCCTCTGCCCCATTGTTCTCTGAGGGCGTTGTGACTTCCTCACACACCAGCAGGCTCATCTGCTTTCCCTCCTGAACTCAGCCATTCCTCCAGGGAGCCCTGACTCCTTCCATCAGAAAAGAGTGTTTGGAAACCATGATCTACGTGTGCTCATTGTTACTGAGCTTTCATTGTTTGGGGGCCCTCTCAGCGGACATATCTAGGAAATAGATGTGTGTATGCACGCACATCCACTTTGGTAGTTACATGTATTAACTAGTTATATAAATTAAAAATGTTGCAGTTGCACTGATACCTCCAATTCTAATCCAGTACCCTGGCTTCGTTCTCTCCTTCTCCCTGCCCATGTTATGATAGCCCCAAACTGACTCCTGTCTGCCACAGTATAATCCCTTATTCGCAGAGTCCTAGAAGGCGCAGGAAGTACATTCAGAGTGGCTAACGTGCGGTCAGTGTTTGTTTTCAATTTAAAATATGTGCTCCAGGGACTTTCCGTGGCTAAGACTCCGAGCTGTCAATGGGGCCTGAGTTTGATCCCTGGTCAGGGAACAAGACTGCACATGCCACAACCAAGACCTGGCACACCCAAGTAAATAAGTTATTATTTTTTAAGTATATGCTTCAGATCCTTTGTTCAGAAGATTAGTCCTCCCAATTGTGAGGTTCCCCCCAATCCTTGTTGGTTTTATTTATTTGTGTGCATGTATGCTCAGTCCCTCAGTTGTGTCCGACTCTTTGTGACCCCATGGACTGTAGCACACCAGGCTCCTCTGTCCATGGTGTTTCCCAGGCAAGAATATTGGAGTGGGTTGCCGTTTTCTCCTCCAGGAGATCTTCCCGACCCAGGGATTGAACCTGTGTCTCTTATGTCTCCTGCATTGGCAGGGGGATTCTTTACTACTGGGCCACTTATTTACTCCTCACTTATTTAGTATGTGAAATATTAGCCTGGTCCCAAAGTCAGAACCATGCAAAGAGGCCCCCTAGAGAGGGGCTACTATCCCCACACATCCTTCTCTTCCAGAACATTCCTTTCTGCCTCCTGAAGGCAGCCATTCTCACCTGACACACTCATGTGAAAAAAAGATGTGAGATGTGCAAATGAACGGTGTGTCGTCTACCCTCTCCCTGAACCCCTCCTCTAAGCCCCTTCCCAGAGGGAAGCCTTGAGTAATCATGGGAGTGTGTGCTCTGGGGTATCTGCTGTATACATGCTTCCTGGAGGTTTTCTTTTCCCCGCCTGGTGCTGTATTTTAGTTTTTCCAGTTTCACTCTATTTATTTATTTATTACCCTCACCATACTCTTTTTATTTATTTACTTGTGAGATTTATTTGTTCTTTTTAATGTGGATCATTTTTGAAGTGTTTATTGAATTTGTTACAGTACTTCTGTTTTATGTTTTGGTTTTTGGCCAAGAGGCATGTGGGATCTTAGTTACCCTACCAGGAATTGAACCCACACCCTTTGCATTGGAAGTGCAGATTCGTAACCACTGGACGGCCAGGGAAGTCCCACCTGACTCTTTTTAATGTCACTGTATTAGAGATGTGGCTGTTGCTTGCTTCTTTGAATCATAAATGCGATACTTCTCCTTGGTGAAAAAATGATAACATGAAATGTGAATGTAGTGACGACGTGAGAAGTAGAAGCCCCCATGGTGCTTGTTCTCTCATGAGCGTGCATGTTGATTTCTGGTTGACGTCTCTTCTCTACACCTTTCCCAGAATCTTCGTGCTTGCATTCCCTTTGTTTTGTTTGGGAACCATTTGGGTTAGTCTACACATAGCAAGACTTCTACTTGGGAGAGTATCTTGGACCACTTTCCATATCAAGCCATTAGTTCTCTTATTTTTTTGTATTGACATACTTAGAATCTCTTTCATCGTTCAGACCGATAGCTGTTTAAGTTGCTTCACATCAGTAGATACAGCAGACACCCTGCACCAACCAACTCTGATGGACCTGTGTACCTCCTCCCTTGTTGGTAGCTCTTCCCCCTGTTTGCTTTCTTTTTTACACGCACATTGTGGTAATGAGCCTCCTTGTACTTACCTTTTGATGCTCTCTTAGCTGGTATGGCTTAAGCATCAGAAATACGTGTTTTTATGGTTATGAAAGCTGGAAATTCAAGCTCAAGGTTCAGCAAGGTTGATTCCTGGTGAGGACTCTGTTCCTGGTTTGTAGCCTCCTGCCTTTTGGCTGAAAAGAGAGCAGGCTCTGGGGTTTCTTCTACAGTCACTAATCCCATCATGAGGACCCCACCTTTATGACCTAATCATGACCTTATGACCTTAACCTGGATTACCCCACCCCCTCACTCCCACAGGGCCCTGTCTCTAAATATAGTCACATTGGAGAGTTGGGGCTTGAGCTTTTGAGTTCCAGAGGGGACACAACCTAGCCCATAGCGGTTGGCACACTTTTGCCTATTGGCCTGATTCCAGAAATGAATGGCTATAGTGATTAACTCACATAATGTGTTGATACTTATTCCACAGGGTTTTATTTGAAATATTGAATTTTTTAAGAAGAGATGTGGGCTCGCATTTGACCACAGCACAAAGCCTTCCTGAGGCCATTTGGGGCATTCGTATGGCGGGAAGCTGAGGCCCAGGGAACTCTGGAGGATTGCCACTGCAGCTGCTCATCCTGTTACAGTGACAGGAAGCACTGCTCCATGGTGGCTGCTGGTGGTCCACAGCCTTGGCTGGACATCATTATCACCTGGGGAACTTCTGAAAATTAGAGAGGCCTGGGGTGAGGACCCCAGGGCAGTTGAGTCAGGATTCTGGGGATGGAGAGGTCCCACCATCAGCACCCTGATTGCTCCCAGGAAAGATGCAGGGGTGACAGTCACTGACCGAGGCAGCCTGCAGAGCTTGTTTGTGGGGTGGTGGTTAGGCGGGTTTACAGTCCATGGGGTTGCAAGAGTTGGACACAACTGAGCGACTAAACAGCATCAATAGTCTCTACTGAGGGTCATTGTAGGTGGTGAGCACAGCCTGCAGGGAGGTTTGGGAGGTAGTAAGTTCCTAGTGGGTGCAGACAAAGGTTTCCATCTTCATCCTCATCCTGAAGGTCTTGCCAGGAAATGTGAAGGATCTGTTGAAGGGGAAAACTTCATCTGAAGTCAGTATCTCAAGAAATCAAGGAATTAAATATTTGTTGCTACAAGGAAGTTGTTTGATTTTTCAAAGATTCTAATTAGCTGTTTAACAAAAAAGAATGAGGACCTTTGATGAAGTCTACAAATCCAGTATGAATGGAAGCAATCAAGGGCCAGAAGAATGGGAATAGTGTAGTCACTTGGGTCAAAAAGGAATGAATACAGAAGACCTTGTTTCTTCTGTGTGGAATTGATCTAGGAGAACACAGCAGAAACTGATTGTGGTGGGCACCTGTAGAGAGAGGGACTGTTGAGTTCCGGGGTGGGGATGCGGAGAGTCAGCACTCCATCTTCTTGAATCTTGGACTGTATGATTTGTTATTGAGTTGGCCAAACAAATGGGCATTGGGTTGGCCAAAACGTTGGTGTGGGTTTTTCAGTCCCATCTTATGGGGAAACCCCAACCAATGTTTTGGCCAACCCAATACCTATTTGAAAATCGAAAACATTTATGTCAGTTATTTCCAAGACACAGCTGTTATCAATTGGTTACATATATTTTTACTGAGTTATTAACATTCAGTAACCTGGCTTGTGTGCCATTTTTCTGGGCTGGAGTTGGGGTGGGTGGGGGGCAGTTCCCAGATGGCCCTGGTGCGTGGATGGACGCCCAGGGTACGAACTCTGCAGAACCTCATGTCCTGCGTGTGACTCTCTTTCAGCCTCTAGACGAGACCAGCCAAATGAGCGACCTCCCGGTGAAAGTGATCCACGTGGAGAGTGGGAAGATCCTCACAGGCACAGATGCACCCAAGGCTGGGCAGTTGGAGGCCTGGCTGGAGATGAACCCGGGGTGAGTGGGGTCTTGCGGGCCAGTGGCAACCAGCATCCCAGGTTGAAAGGCAGCCTCGTTCCACGGGAGCTAGCCACCAGGGGTGGTCCTGGTCGCGTTGGGACCAGGCTGATTTGCTAAAGAAAGTGAATCATGCTGGTTCTGGGGAGTTTGTTTTTTTTTTAATCTGTGCTGCATGACATATGGGATCTTAGCTCCCCCACCAGGGATTGAACTCGTGCCCCCTGCATTGGAAGCTTGGAATCTTAACCACTGTACCTCTAGGCAAGTCTCCTGGGAGGTTGTATATTACAACACTGATTTTTTTTTTCCCCTCTCCAGGTATGAAGTAGCTCCAAGATCTGATAGTGAAGAGAGTGGCTCAGAAGAAGAGGAGGAGGTAAGAGTTCGTTTGCTGACCATCCAGGCCCTCGGGGCTCTGTGGTGTGACCTCTACCACCATGGATGCTAAGCTCCTCTTCCACTCAGGCCAGGCATCGAGTTGGGTAAGAGATGGGCAGGGGGCCGCTGAGGCTGAAAGTTGGTTTTTGAGAGCCACATTGCTTAATATGGTAGCCTCTCATCACACGTGACTGTTTCCACTCTAACTTCATTAAGTAAAATATAGATGTCCTCAGTCACACTGGCCATATGCCAGGCACCCAGCAACTCTACCCTCCAAAAAATGCTGGTATGAAGTTATGAGCATGCGATCGTGAGCATGCAGATTTTGCCCCTTATCATCTGTTCTTTGAAAACCTTATACATGATTGTATTTATTGTGCGTATTCTCTAAGTCGTTGAATTATGCCCTGTGAGGTGATTTTTAGAGTTTCCCTGGTTGTCAGAGCTCAGATGAGAGTCTTATCCCTTTGTCTGTCCTGGCCGGCCTTGGGAAGGGTGACTGGGAGGCAGCCCGGGGATGCAGTGTCTGTGGGGAGGGTTCCTTCTGCACGGTTACCCCCAAGAAGGGTACTCCTTGCACTCCCCCATCAACTGTGGTGAGGGTGGCTTACAAGGCTTTTAAAAAGCTTTCGCCCCCTCCATGAGGTTAGAGAGAATTTTAACAGGCATATCTTTGCTTATTAAGATCAAACATTTTTTCAGGTGTTCTGACCACCTAGATTTCTCCTTTGAATGATTTGCTTCACTTGCCCATTTCAGATCAGTTGTGTATTTTAGCTGAAACTTTAAGTGTTCTTTATGTATTTACCTCAGCCTGAAATCAGCTTGGTGTTTATCTATATCTTTCTTTTGATTTGTCCTGTCTTCACTCCCCTCCTTCTTACCTCTTCAGGTTACCTGGAATTTATTTTGTGTAGGAATTCAGATGGAGTCCCTTTCCCCCCACTTCTAGTAGTAGTAAGTCCCACAGACAGAGGAGCCTGGCAGACTACAGTCCATGGGTTGCAAAGAGTAGGGCATGACTTACTGACGGAACAACAGCAAAGTAGTATTAAGACAATGGGTATACTGTTGGTTCACCGCTTCCCCACTGACCTGTGATACTTTTAAAAAATTAATACATTGGAAAAAAAAAATTAATACATTGGGTTTTTATATCCACCAGTTTTTTTTTTTTAATTTTAAGAATTTACTTTTCTCGTTATTTTGTTTTATTTGTTTTTAAATATTGAGGCATAGATACATAGTTGATGTAGTATTTAAAATTCCTTTTAAAATTCTAATGATTTTTAGACTAATAATGCTTCATTGAAATTTTTTTAAACAACTTTTTGGAGATATAATTTGCATACTGTAAAACGCACCCATAAGAAGATTACTCTTCAGTGATTTTAGTGAAGTAACAGAATTGCATAGTCATCACCCTACACCAACTTTAGAATGTTTTCATCACCCCAAAAAGCTTCATCTCACTGATTTATAGTTTGTTCTTGCTACTTCCTCCAGCCCCAGGAAATCTCTGGTCTGCTCTGCTCTATAGATTTGCCTTTTCCAGAGTTTCACATAAATGGAATTATACAACATGTGGTATTTTTTGTCTGGCTTCTTTTACGTGGCATGTTTTTAAGTTTCACCTATGTTGTCTGTATGTCAAAAGTTTGTTCTTCATTGCTAATTATTAGAGAAATGCAAACCAAAACTACAATAAGATACCACCTCACACTGGTCAGAATGGCTATCATTAAAAAGTCTACAAATAACAAATGCTGGAGAAAGTGAAGAAAATATTTGCAGTATTGGTGGAAATGTAAGGTGGTGCAGTCACTATGGAGAACATTTAGTTCTTCAAAAAACTAAAAATGACCGTGTGATCAGAAATCCTACTCCTGGGCATATATTCAGATAAAACTATAATTCAAAAAGATACATGCACCTCTGTGTTTATAGCAGCATTATTTACAATAGCCAAGATACGCAAACAGCCTGAATGCCCGTCGAGAGGTAAATGGTTAAAGAAGATGTTAAAGATAATATACACAGTGAAGTATTAGTCATAAAGAAGAATGAAATAATACCATTTGCAGCAACATGGATGCACCTAAAGATTGTCATACTAGGCAAAGTCAGTCAGAGAATGACAAATACTACATGATATCATTTATACATTAAATCCAAAATATGATGTGAATGAACTTATCTATACAATAGAAACAGACATAGAAAACAGACTTGTGGCTGCCAGGGGGCAAGGGAGGAGGAAGGATTGGGAGTATGGGACAAGCAGATACAAACTGCTATTTATAGAATGGGTAAACAGCAAGGTCCCGCACACGGAGAACTGTATTTAATACCCTGTAATAAAGCATAATGGAAAAGAAAAAGGAAGATATTCTCTGCTTTGAGGGTGTAGATTTAACCCTTATATGCATATTTCCAAACTTAACAAACTCAACTATCAAAATTTTTGATAAGATGTGTACATTTTACTCTTAAGTAATTTATACCTCAATTTAAAAATATTAAAAAGAAATATTGTGGAGAAGCCATTAATAAAAGTTAAGATGTTAAACAAATTTTTTTATTCCTGAGTCGTGTTCCTTTGCATGGATATACACATTTTGTTTGTTGATTCACCAAATTGTGGGCATTTGTGTGTTTTCCATTTTCATTTCTCTTGGGTAAATACTTCAGAATGGCATTGCTGGGTCATATGGTAAGTTTATGTTTAACTTTTTAAGCAATTAGCAAACCACTGCCTGAAGTGATTGTACCTTTTCACAGGTCCCCAGTTTCTCCGTGTCCTTATCAACACTTGGTATTATCTGTTCTTTACATTGTAGGCATCCTAGCGGGTATGTAATGGTATCTCTGGTTTTACTTTGCATTTTCCTAGTAAGTAGTGACGGTGAGCATCTTTTCAAATGTTTATGCACCATTCAGATGTCTTCTTTGGTGAAAATCTACTGAAATCTTCTGGTGATTTTAAATTGGGTTGTTTGTCATTTCATCATCGAGTTGTAGGAATTCTTCATATGTTCTTGATACCTGTCCTTAATCAGATATATAACTTGCAGATATCTTCTCCTGGTCTGTTTGCCTTTTTTCCCCTCAGTGTTGTCTTGAAATGTAAAAATGTTTCATTTTGATGGAATCTTTTTATTGATTTTTTTCTTTTATGAATTGTGCATTTGGTGGTATACTGAGAACTGTTTGAAATCATGAAGATTTTTCTTATGTTTTCTTTAGGAAGTTTTATATTTAAGCTCTTACATTTAGGGTCATAGTTGAGTTGATTTCTGTGTGATCTGAAGGTCTAAGGGTTTCTTTGTATATGGATATCCACCTTACCCAGCACCATTTGATGAATAGGGTATTTTCCCCCATTGAATAGCCTTGGCAGCTTTGTGGGAAATTAGTTAGAATAAGGGTTTGTTTCTGATTCAGTGTTTTTCTGTTGATCTGATTATGTTTATCTTTGTGTCACTGCCACACTATCTTGATTATTGTAGCTTATAATAAGTTTTACAATCAGGTAGTGTTAGTCCTTCAACTTTTTTGCTGTATTGACTATTCCAGAGCCTTCACATCCCCATGTACACATTAGGATCAGCTCATCAATTACTACAGAAAGGCTTGCTGGGATTTTTGGGGGGGATTGTGTTGAGTCTAGATCAGTTTTGGGAGAATCACGTTTAATAGTACTTCGTCTTCCAGTCCATGAACATGAACTGTTTCTCCATTTATTTTGATAATCTTTAATTTCTTCTAGTATTGTTTGGTAGTTTTCAGAGTACAGTTTTTGTTTTTTTGTTGTTAAATTTTTTCTTAATTATTTTATCCCTTTTATGCTACTATAAATAGAATTGTTTTCTTAATTTTATTTTTGAATATTTTGTAGCTTTTCTGTGGAAATAACATGGAAAAAAATTTTTTTATGTTGATCTTATGTTCTGGGAACTTGCTAAACTCATATGGTAATTCTAGTAAGGTTTTTTTGTTTGTTTGATTCCTTGGATTTTCACAAACAAGATCATGTCATTTCTTGGATTTTCACAAACAAGATCATGTCATTTCTTGGATTTTCACAAACAAGATCGTGTCATTCATAAATAACCATGACTTCTTCCTTTCCCATCTGTGTGCCTTAATTTTTAATCTCTTTTTCTTGCCTTGTTGCACTGGCTAGATCCTCCAGTAGAATGTTGAATAGATGCATCCAGAGCAGGTATCATTGGCTTGTTTTTGATGTTAAGTTTGAGGCAGTTACTCTGCCACTGTTTAGTGTTAGCTGTAAATTTTTCATGGGTGTCTTTTAACAAGATGAGTAAATCATGTTCACATCACACTCTCTTCCTTTTTTGCTTATCTTACAGTGAATGTTGTTGTTTAGTCGCTAAGTCATGTCTGACTCTTTTGTGACCCCATAAACGGTAGCCTGCCAGGCTTCTCTGTCCATGGGATTTCCCAGGCAAAAATCCTAGAGCAGGTTGCTGTTTCCTTCTCCAGGGGATCTTCCCAACTCAGGGATGGAACCTGGGTCTCCTGCATTGTAGGCGGGTTCTTTACCTCTGAGCCACCAGGGAGCCCACAGAATATTTAGTAGAAGGCTGTATTAGCCACTCTGGGTTCTGACTTTCACCCTTGTGAGTTCTTTTTTGGTGTTTTTATTTGTTTAATAAATTATCTAGGCTGAATCTGTGGGATGTTTCCCCAGGGAATGTGCTGTCTGTGGTGTCTGCTCAGTTTATTGTTTTGCTTTGTTTTTTTCTCATTTTCATTTTTAATCCTGGCCCTCTAGGAATGGGTTGTATTTCTTCATAACGTAGCAGTCACCTCCAACACCTTGAGCCAGTAAAGACTGTGTCTCCTGCCAATAGATCTGTGTATGTAGAAGAGCATGTTCTGGGTCTGGCTCATTTTCAAGCCTACCCTGGCTTTTACTTTCCGCCGGGCCCTGTTTCATTTCCTTTGCGCATGTGCAGAGCCCTCAGCTGGTAATCTGCTCTCCCTACGCGTGGCTGAGGTCCTCAGCTCCACTGACTGCTGCTGGCCCGAGCATTGCCCACTGCTGTAAAACAGCTAAGTCCCCCATCAGCCTCAGTTGCCAGGCCTCATGGCCCGCCTACCCTGACAGCTTACATGTCAGGAGGGGAGAGGGGAAAACACCCACAAGTAAAATCTCTACAAACTCCCACCCTCTACTTACTCAAAGCTCGGCAGTTTTTTTAAGCATTAGTGCCTCTCAGACTCCAGTTCTCTGGAATGGTTCCTGGTGCTACTTTTGTCCAGCTGTCATGTCACTTTTTAAGGTAAAATTTGCTGATCCCCTTTAATTGAAATCAGCCAGGCTTCCCATTCCTATTTAATTCCTGGTAATATCAGCTTGGAAAGTCTTACAGTTATGATTTTTGGGGGCCAAAGTGTGTGTGCTATCATCACGTGTTCTTTATTCCCAGTAATCTATAAAATTATTTTGCTTTCTCCAAGGGAAATTTCATTGGAGTTTGATTGGAATAATTTTAACAGGTTAATTAACAGATACTTTTTTTTTTTTTTTAGTTTTATAGCAGTTCCATTGTACACACACATTTTGTGTGATTTAAACAGGAATACAAGGATAGTTTAATGTTAAGGAGTACATTTGTGTGTATTTTATCAATATGTCATACAGAATCCCCTTTATTATCTGCTAAGTTAATGTTAAAATATCCTTTTAATGAAACATAATACTTAAATAGTAAGTCCCCTACATACAAATGAGTTCCATTTCAAGAGTGCGTTCGTAAGTCCAACAGTTCACATAGGTAGCCAACTAACACAGTTTACCTATATAGTACCGTACAGTAACAGGTTTATAATACTTTTCACTCAAAGAATGCATAAAACAATCATGAACTATAAAGAAAACATTTTCACTGTTATAGTATGGTACCTTGAAAAGTATAATAGTACAGGTCAATAGCTGACACTCAGGGGTGGGCATCTAGTGAACAGGCAAGAAGAGTTTACGGACTGGAGCGGGGAGAGGAGGTGGGAGATGGCCGAGCTGGAGGATCGTCAGCAGTAGGAGACGGAGGGCAGGCTGCTTTGTCATTCACACCTGACGTTGATGGATTGCATGTTCACATCTTTGAAAGTTCTCAACTTGAAGGTTCATATGTAGGGGACTTACTGTACTCACATTTATAGAAAACCTCTTAGTAAACTATGGTGCCTGTTACCACGAGTCTTATTTGACATGTTTTAGACATTTGGGCTGTGTCAGTAAAACCAAAAGTAAATCAAGACCAGCAAATATTGAAGGTTGCCTATGAATATTTAATACCTAGAAAATCCAAGAGAGTTGAAAAGCTGTTTTAGTGGCATACATTATGTAAGAAGAGCTGGGTGCAAATAGAATCTACTAGCAGCAACTAAAGTACAGAAATATCCTGAGATATCCTTAAAAAGAAGTGTCTGGACTCTGCTATGAAAACTAAAAATCATGTACTGAGCAGCTAAAAGAAGATGCACGTGAAAAGCATGACAAGTTTAGGGATGGGCAGGAGGAAGGCGTGTGGGTTGTAAAACCATCCCTAATTTCTGGGCTTCTCCTTCGGGCGCCCCGGGCCCATCCCTATGGTGACCTGGGGAGACACGGACCTGTCTCTTGGCAGGAGGAGGAGGAGGAGCAGCCGCAGCCCGCGCAGCCCCCAACCCTGCCCGTGGAGGAGAAGAAGAAGATTCCAGATCCCGACAGCGATGATGTCTCCGAGGTGGATGCCCGGCACATCATTGAGTAAGGATTCTCTCTGCCCGCTCCCACTCTGCCAGCTCCCTGCGTGGGAGCACCAGCTGGCAGCCATTGCTGGACCACATAGGTCAAATGGACTGGACTTCAGATGTCTCTGATTTTCATAGGGTGTGATGACAGTCCATCCATTCACGTGGTTTGTCTTGTGTGTAGGAGATGGTGGGGTTTACCACGAAAGATTTACCACGCTTGTGCTTCAGCTCAGCCCTCCCCCTCTCCTCCCTGGGAGAAATTGGTTCCTCTGCATGTATCTTCCATGCATACCCTGTGCTTTTTTTTTCCCTTTTCATTTCTGGGACACTCTTCTGCCCCTTGCTCCTGTGTCTGTGTACACACAGCATCTCACTCTGTTCCACATCTGGCTGCGTGGTGTCCCTGCCATGGTCTTGTACTGTGGCCTTTGTCTAGTGGTGGTCATTTAGGTTATTTTTCATCCTTTGCCCTTGAAAGCAGTTAAAATTATTATACCAGTTTCCTGGTGGCTTACAGTACAGAGTTAGTGGATACTCTTAGAGGATTGAGAATGATGTGTATTATATACACTTCAGGCATGGAGGGGAACCATTAGAACAAACATACAATCTTTTTAATCTATTAGAAAAACCCTCTAAGCCTCCAGGCCGCAGCCCGGTACCTCTGTCAGATCAGCGGCAGCATTAGATTAGCAATAAAGTGCTCGATAATATGTAAAGTACTTGAATCGTGGTGAAACCACCCCACTGCACTCCCTGGCCTGTGGAAAAACTGTCTTCCATGAAACCAGTCCCTGGTGCCAAAAAGTTTGGAAACCACTGCTCTACGCTAAGAAAACCCAGCTTAACTGGGCAAGTGGGTAGGGTGATACAAGGACAGAAACAGCGTAAAGCAGTATGCGGGACATCGGGTCACCTGTATCTGTCACGTTAACAAAATGTGAGTAGTTTACTGTCATTTTTTAAAAGAATTCCAGATTGGATCACAAAACCTCCAGTGTATAAATGATTCAAGTTTGCGAGGCTGTCAAGTGTACATTTTCCCTTGAACTCTCAGTAGAGAGGGTGGGCCATGCAACCAGCCTCCAGCTGAAACTAACGCTCCTTCCCAGGCGCCCCCTCGGCACCCAGAAGTCCAGTATTGGCCCCTAGGTTAGTGTCTGCTGGCTTGCCCGTCCTCAGACTGTGTGGCTGCTCTTGGGCTCATCTTCCGGCTCAGACTGTAAAAGCTGCTCCGCAGAGGCTTGTGTCAGAAGCATGTTGTCCCAAGTAAGAGTGTTTGTCTTCTCATGGCCCTTCCATTTTCCTCCCAGGAACGCCAAGCAAGATGTGGACGATGAGTACGGCGTGTCTCAGGCCCTCGCTCGTGGCCTGCAGTCCTATTATGCTGTGGCCCACGCCGTTACCGAGCGGGTAGACAAGCAGTCGGCGCTTATGGTCAATGGCGTGCTCAAGCAGTACCAGGTAGGTTGGATGGGGCCGAGTCCGCACGGCAGTCCTGACAAAGGGGTTGAAATGAAATGGTGCAATCAGTCTGTCCTGCGTGCTTGGTTCGTGCCTGGCAGAACAGGAGCACTGACAGGCTTTTAGCATCTGAATTCCCCCAACAGCTTTGCAGTAGGCACTGTGATCCTCCAGGTTTCATGGGGAGTTTGAGGGATAAGTAAGGAGCAGATAGATATAGCAGTTTCTCAAAGTCAGATGGTTCAGAGGGAGCTCAGCTCAGTGCTCTGTGATAACCTAGAGGGTGGGATTGGGGGGGTGGGAAGGAGGTTCAAGAGGGAGGGAATATGAATATACTTACGACTGATTCATATTATACAGCAAAACCAACACAAAATAGTAAGGCAGTTATCCTCCAATAAAGAAAAAAAAAATCACACGGTTTGGGAATGGCTGAGCCAGAATGGGACCCGGGTGTGGGGCCATGGGGGCTCTGTGCAGTGTGAAGCAGCGAGGAGGAGAGCCTAGCAGCTCTAGACTTAGTCCTTTCTTCTCAGAAATGCAGGCCTGTGACGGTCATGTGGTCATGACTCTAAAGCTCTGTGTCAGGGCCTGGCCTGGAGCAGCCAAGAAAGGGAACTGCTCGTCATAGAAATTTCTTTTTCTGTGACTGTGGCCCCTCACCCCTGTTCATCTCAGCTCCCAGGAGACAGCTGGCATACCTCCAACCAAAGAATACGTTCCCTGTCTGCTGCTCAGTGTGCTGGTAACCCCTGAACCCTGCTTTTCCTTACAAGCGCACTCAGCACCTCTGCTGACATGAGGTTCCAAAGGTGAATCCTGTGACTGGTGGAAGTTTCCAGAGAGGCCTGTAAATCACAGAAATCAGAACATGGCCACGACTTACTTAATCTGTTAGGAAACTTTCCAGATTTTCCTTGAGGACAGTCTTCTAACGGCCTGTGGCAGAAAGCTTCGCAAGCTTTGGAAACCTTTCACTTCATCTTGAAATGCTGTCGAGGCAGTTAGTCGTGTGGTGCACTCATTACCCTGATGCCCCAAGGCTCCCCTGAATCCAGAGTCACACACTGAGGGCAGGCTGGTCCCAGTGGGCTGTGTGGCTTGGTAGCTGGCAGTGACAGAGACTTAACAGTTTAAACATGTGCCTGGGAAGGATGTTTCATACCTGGCTCTCATGAGCACAGCAGCTCTGTGATTCCAGAGAAAGGAGTGTGAGATGGGCCGAATGGGATAGAAGAGAGTGAACAGAGCACAATGCCGAGTGAGCATGGCAGCGGGTGGTCCCTGGCTGGGCTGGAGCTTGGAAGTCTCCAAAGCGCAGGGAACCTTCTCGCCCCACCCGGGCCTCAGCTCTGGCCGCTCGTCCTTGCAGATCAAAGGCTTGGAG
This sequence comes from Bos grunniens, assembly GCF_055505025.1. Classification (NCBI taxonomy): domain Eukaryota; kingdom Metazoa; phylum Chordata; class Mammalia; order Artiodactyla; family Bovidae; genus Bos; species Bos grunniens. The sequence goes on from NC_141171.1 coordinate 15,574,807, forward strand.
TGGCTGGTGTCCCTGTACAACAACAACCTGAATGGCATCCTGGCTGACGAGATGGGCCTGGGCAAGACCATCCAGACCATCGCACTCATCACGTACCTCATGGAGCACAAGCGCATCAACGGGCCCTTCCTCATCATAGTGCCCCTCTCGTGAGTGCCACCCGAGCTCAGATGCCCGTGTGTGAGTTTGTCTGGGCCACCCTCATGAAGGACCACAGCCTGGGTGACCTCACCGCGGGCCCTGCTTCCCTGGAAGCCCGAGTCTGGGTCCAGGGTGTCCGCAGGCCTGGTTTCCCCCGAGGCCTCTCTCCTGACCTTGCAGACGGTGTCTTCTCCCTGAGTCTTTACTTCGCCTTCCCTCTGCGTGTTTGTACCCACATTTCCTGTTCTTATAAGGAAGTCATATAGGCTTGGATTAGGGCTCACCCTGAGGACCTCATTTTTATTCGTTACCTTTTTTTTGTTTGTTTCCTAATATTTATTTACTTGGCTGAGTCCGGTCTTAGTTGCGGCACACAGGATCTTTGTTGCAGCGTGCAGGCTTTTTGCTGTGGTTCACGGCCCCAGTAGTTGGGGCACACGGGCTTCTCTCTAGTGCTCCCAGGCGCTAGAGCACAGGCTTAATAGTTGTGGTGCACAGGTCTAGCTGTTGCGCGGGGTGTGGGATTCTCCTGGATCAAGGATCAAACCCGTGTCTCCTGCACTGGCCAGCGGACTCCTTGCCACTGAGCCACCAGGGAAGCCCTGCATCGGGTTGTAGTTGTGGCTCGCTGGCTCAGTAGTTGTGGCGCTCGGGCTTAGTTGCCCTGCAGCATGTGGGATCTTAGTTCCCCAACCAGGGATCAAAATCACATTCCCTGCCTCAAAAGGTGGATTCTTAACCACTGGACCACCAGGGAAGACCCTTCTTTACTTCTTTAAAGACCCTATTTCCAAACATAGCTGGGCTCTGGGTATGAAGATGTCAGCATGTGAATTCTTGGGGGTCACACCCAGTGCACGGCTGCCTGCCTCTGGGTTCAAGGCACAGGGTAGAGGAAGGGCAGGTTCTGGGGTGCCTGCCCATATGATCCCTGTTGGGGCGACTCTCACAGGCTATCCTTGGTGTCCTCTTCAAGTCCTACAACCAGCAGATTCCGCTCCAGGTTGTCACAGGAGTCAGATAACTGGCCACTAGAACGTGGAGTTTTGGTGTTTGTTCAGGTGCTGTTTCCGCTTCCTGCTAGGGCTCTGCACTCTGCCGGTTGCATCCCAGCCCAGTCCAGGCACCACAGGTGCTCAGCTGTGGTGTCTGGTACCTGAGTGGCATCCTGTGGAAGCTCTCACTTGCAGTCTCTTGGTGGTACCGGCCTCTTCCTCCCCACAGACACCTTTCTGGGGCCAAGATTCCTTAGCCACTCCGGGGCTGCCTCTTCCTAGCTCTGCATATGACACACGATGGTTCTGCCTGCAGGGTTTTTCCAGAAATCCTGGGACTGGCTGTCCTTGACCTGGTTCCAGTCACATGCTAGGCGGCAGTCCAGCTATGGGCCCAGGGGATGGCCTGCTCTGATGTGGCCAGGCCTGAGTGTGTGCACTTGGCCTGGCTCAGAAGGGGAAGCCCTTGCCTTCGGCCCAGTGTGCAGTAGGGGCCACGTCAGCTGTCGAGGCGGGTGATGGGAAACCATGTCCTCATCCCCCAGCCCATGGGAACATACTTTCCTGCCTGGAAGACGGCCAGGCTTCAGAGGCCATGTACTCGTGGCTGGGGGGCCTCAGGAGCCTCCACAGTTTACTGGGAGATGTTGATTTCCCCTTTTGCTTTCTCTTGCTCATGGTGGTGTAAATCTGGTTGCCTTGGGGGGAATAGATCTTCATAGAGAGGGAGTTGCTTCTAGAAGTGGCAGGAGGTCCTGGGCCTGCAGCTGGCCTTGCTACGTCCTCCCTTGGGTCGGCCCAGCTTCTTGTCAGTGCCTGCGGCCCTCGCCTGTGTACTGTCCACAGCCCTCCAAGGGCTCCTGTCCCCTCCCTTCTGTTTAGGTGGGACACCAGAATAGCTCTGTGTCCAGTGTGCTATGCACAGACTGGGTTGTTGTTTTTTTTTTCTTGGCTGCACCTTGCCGTTTTCCGGATCTTAGATGAGAAAGGGGATAGTCATAGAGCTTCTCAATACCCTCAGCAGTGAGAGCACAGAGTCCTAACCACTGGACTGCCAGGGAGGTCCCATGGTTTGTCTCTTTTTTGAACATACGTTTCTTTAAACTTTATTTTGTATAGGAGTATAGCCGATTAGCAATGTTGTGACGATTTCAGGTGGACAGCAAAGGCGCTGAGCACATGACAAGCTATTCAGCATCACTAAAGAGAAATGCACGTCAAAACTACAATGAGATACCAGTTGTTAATTTTCATTTAAAAATTTTTTTAAGGCTTACAAACAACTGCAAAAGCAGCTTAAAAAGTTCCTGCACACCTTTTAGCTGGCCTCCCAGAGCTCACATCACCTTAGGACAGTTTTAACACCAGGCTAGTAACAACATGGTGATAAATCATCACTGTTAGTGACTCCAGAGACACAGTTCAGATGTTGTCATTTTCCCCATTGAAGACCTTTTTCTGGTCCAGGGTCCCTCCCCTGCCTCTTGTTGTCGTGTGTTGTGATGTCTCTGTAACAGCTGCCCCGCTCGGCTTTGTTCTTCTTGATCTTTGTGAGCCTGAATCCCGGGCAGGTGTTTGGTAGACCATCCCTCCTTAGACAGGGCTCATGTGATGTGTCCTTTCTGGTATTCTGGCAAGAACCTCCAGGAGGGGCTCTTGTGCCCTTCCTGAGGCTTCACATCAGAGAGCACAAGCCCAGGGCTCCACAACAGGAGAGCATCACTTTGGTCTGCCCTTTTATCTTTCTGCCGGATGGTGCAGCGCAAGGGATCTTAGTTCCCCGACCAAGGCTCGAACCCTCGCCCCCTGCAGTGGAAGCATGGAGTCATAACCGCCGGACCACCAGGGAAGTCCCGAGTTGTTCTCTTCCTGTGTGGTACCTGCTGGTTTCCCCATGCAAACGTAAGAGTTTTCCTTTGTGATTTATAGGTATCCCGTGGGAAGATTCTGAGAAACTCTGTGACTGTCGCATTTCTAAGCATACTCTTCTCTGTAGTTTCAACATCTATCAGAAACTCTCGCCTGAAACGATGATCCCCCTGGAAGGTGCCCAGGCAAGGTTTTCTCTTTCCAGCATTCCTTCCCCACTCTTGGAATCTACTGCAAAGGAAAGCTGTCTCTTCTCCCCTGTGTAGTAGTTTAATGGTTTAGTTCTTTGTAGCAGCATAGGCTCATGGAGTCTATCATTAGCGGTTTTGCTGAAGAAAGAAAGTGAAAGTGAAGTCGCTCAGTCGCATCCGACTCTTTGCGACCCCATGGACTGCAGCCCACCAGGCTCCTCTGTCCATGGGATTTTCCAGGGAAGACTACTGTGTCCTTTCAGCACATCCCCACCATTGCCTTGTGATGGTTTGTTTCCTGTCGAATAGCATCCACTTTATAGAAAAGTTGGAAGGATGGTACCCAGAGCTCCCGGTACCTTCCTCTGGTTCCCCCTGTGGCTGATCACATCTTTTTTGCTTGTGTGTTTGTGACTGGGCATTGAACCCGTGCCCCTGTGCACTGGAAGTGCAGTCTTAATCAGCGCACCACCGAGGAAGTTGCTGTGGTTGATCACATTTCACGTGACCCTGTTACGTTTGTCACAAGTGAGGAATCCCCACTGGCCCATTATATATAGAGAGAAAGTGTGACTGAACACGTTACCTTATGTAAACTTTATGCAGATTTTACTAGTCTCGCCCTGACTTCTGTCTTCAGCCTCAGGAGCCCATGTGGCGTTTACCCTTTACGTGTCTTCAGGCCTCTTCTGGTCTGTGACTGTTCCTCAGACTTTGCGTAACTTTAGTGACTTTGATGGTTTTGCGGAGATTGGTCAGGTGTTTCATAGGAGGTACTTCAACCTGGGTCTGTTTGGTGATTTTCTCATCCTTAGATGGGATGATGGGTTTTGGGAACAAAGACCAGAAGGGAAGCCCGCCTCTCAACTCATCATGGGGCAGTTACTGTCAACGAGACACTTCACGCTGGTGGTTGACCTTGATCACCTGGCTGAGGTAGTGTGTGTGGCAGGTGTCTCCACTGTGAAGTACTTTTTCTTCCCCTTTCCATACTGTATTCTGGGAAAAATACTCAATTTAGCCCACATATAATAGGTGGGCAGTTAAGTGCTACCTCTTAAAGGGGAAATCACTATACAAATTATTGGAAGTCTACCTGCCAGGATCACGGCCACGTCAGCCTTTACGTCCTCAACGGACATCAGTGTGGACAGTGAGCGGCTGACGCCAGACCTAGTACCTGACTGTCTTCCTTGTTTCCCCCAGAACCCTCTCCAACTGGGCCTACGAATTTGACAAGTGGGCCCCCTCCGTGGTGAAGGTGTCCTACAAGGTACGTGCCGCCTGAGGAGGTGGGCGTGGGCAGGGTGTGGGGGTAGGAGATCCGTGTGGTGAAGAGGGATGTCGACCTGCATTAACGACAGGACGCACGTGTGCCTGCCTTCTTAGGTCAGCCACGTGGGGGCTTGGGTCATTTCATTTCGAGGAGGGGTGCTTTTGCTAAGTTCTGGACTCAGTGCGTGGACTGTGCTGGTGTGAATGCACTCGCCTGAAGTTTGTTACGCCAGCTGACCTCCAGACCTGTCCACATAGGCAGACTCAGTGAGTGTCGCACAGCTGCTGCTGTGTGATGGGCTGCTCACTGTCCTCGCCATCTCTAGACCAGTTCACCTGTGCACTGGGGCTGATGGTGCCTCCTGTCCTTGTTGGGGGAGGGAGGGCGGGGCGGGGTGCCTCATGCAGCCACTCGGTGGCAGAGCTCAGTCATGCCCTTGGCACAGGGCTCCTGGGTCCAGGCTCGCCACTCTGCCGCGGAGCTCTCAGCCCTGTGATGGGAAGAAGCAGGTCCTGGCAGAGATCACAGCATGTGCAGGGAGAAATTGGTGCATTTGAGAAACTAAATGTTGTCCTGCTGCCAAGAGCTTTTGGGAATGAAGCAACTTATACTCTAGTTTAAAAAAAAAAAAATTCAAAAGGAAAAAGAGCTTTTGGGAACGAGTGCAGCTCAGTCTGTCAGGAACAGTGAGCTTGAAACGGGGAACCAGACAGATTTGCTAACCAGGGAGAAGCTGGAGCTGCCAATAGGGAATGGTCACCGTGGACTGAACCTGTGTGGGAGACACGGTGGCCTGAGTGGGGACCCAGGAGGAGGCAGACATGGGAAGCGGAGCTGGTTGCCCACCAGGAGTGGGGCAGGTGGAGGTACAGGCTGCAAGCCACCCAGGGCCTGCATGCCTCTCTGCTCCCTGCACGAGGCCCTCTGCATGGAGGGTGGAATCAGGGAGGAGGAGCAGTCTGGGGGTGGAGTCCAGGGAGGGACATCCACTTGGGGGCCAAGTTGGGGAGAGCAGCAGTCTGAGGTGGAGTCGGGAGAGGGTCAGCAGCCTTTGCCAGTTCTCAGCCTTACCAGGGCCCCAGAACTTGGGGGGCTGAGGCGTGTGCGTCTTCTCTCCCTCACAGGGCTCCCCAGCAGCCAGACGTGCTTTCGTCCCCCAGCTCCGCAGCGGAAAGTTCAACGTCTTGCTGACGACATATGAGTACATCATTAAGGACAAGCACATCCTTGCAAAGGTAGCGTGTTCACCTGTAAAACAAGGCAGCTCAGCCCATCATGTGCTGTCCGGGCGCCTGTGATCCTGCCCAGGCTGGTCGTGCATGGGTCACGCTTCTCATCTTCTCAGACCCCCCACACGTCATTGCTCAGTGATCCCCTGCATATGCATAAGGACAGCTGCTCTGTGGGTGTGAAAGGCCTCAATCAAGGTGGCTTGGGGTTTGCTTCTCTGACTGTGTGTTCCCAGGCTTGCCCTGGATCACGTCCAGAGACTGGCACCATCTACATAGCACGTGGACCAGCTTTTCTCGGGGCTCCTGCCCAAAGAGCCTGGTCATCTGCGATGCCTCCCAGCCTTCCTGTCCTGCCTGCCGTGTCCCTCACAGGGCCATGTTGAGGCCCTCCTCCATCTCCACCTGTCTCTAGAGGCCTCAGACCTGCCTCCCTGGTGGCTGTGTCTTCGCACCCCAGCCTACAGGAAAGCAGCCCGTGAAGCAGGTGGGGTCTGGCCTTCAAGGCAGTGTGCTCTGAGGTCCTGTGTGTCCCATCGTCCTTGAGCCACTGAGCTGGTGTGTTTAGTGGGTGTCGTGCGGCTGGGCAGCCTCTTAGCTGACTTAGTTGCGAAGGTGGCTCTAGTTGGGCCACCATTGAGTTACCAAGAATAATACTATGACCCAGCTATAAGACAGGCACAGTCCTTTGCATCCAGAAAGCTCTTTCCCTGGGGTGGGGAGGGGTTGGGCTGCCACGTCTGGCCTCGCTGACCGTATGGGGAGGAAGTCCAGGGCTAGAGCGCTTTACACGTTAACCCCCACCTGTGGGGCATGTTCATACTGATGACATTCGGTGCTTGATATGCATCTCTGAGCTACAGGTGAGGAAACTGAGGCCCAGCCTGCTTATCCTAGGGCTTATGCTGCGGGTCACCCTTCTGACCCAGGACAGAGCCAGGCCCATCCCAGACACGAGAACAGGGCTCTGAAAATCCTGTGTCTGACAGTGGCTTTAATCAGGGTAAACCTCCCACCATGGGGGTTACTTGTGGGAAAGGGCTGCTGCCCCCCGCCCCGGTCAGTCCTGCCCTTTTCCTCTGGGACGCCTGATGTGCAGGGCCTCAGCTGGGCCGTGCTTGGTCCCCAGGAGCTAGATGCCAAGGCCCGAGTGGCTCTGAAGGGCATCACAATTGCATGTAAACGGGAGTTTATACCTGCAGCCCCTGCCTAGCCAACCTAACTCCCAGTTAGAATTGGCGTCTAGCCTGTGTCCATTGGCCAGCGACCACTGATAGGCTCTGGGGTACAGGCGGCGCCCCCACAGCACAGTCTGCCCTCAGCTGTGCCTCCCTGCCTCTGAGCCACCACCTGCTGACTGGAAACGTTTAGTTGCTCAGTCATGTCCGACCGCCATGGACTGTAGCCTGCCAGGCTCCTCTGTCCATGGGATGTCCCAGGCAAGAACACTGGAGTGGGGTGCCGTTTCCTCAACTCTAGGGGATCTTCCCAACCCAGGGATCGAATCTGTGTCTCCTGCATTACAGGCAGATCGTTTACTATCTGAGCCACCAGGGAAGCCAGATTGAAATGTACCTGTTACCAAACCGTGTCTTTTCTTGACTGTACCCCAAGGACCTATGATCAGCAGGCTGTGTGTTATTTAGGGTTTTGTTTTCTCTATGCCAGATACTTGGCGTATGTAGTTTTCTTGGAAAACCAGAGTTCTTTTCTGGACTTAGCTTTGTTCACCTGACAGCAGCTCCCAGCCGTCGCCCTGTCCACGTGTCCGCCCTCCCCACGCACCACGGAGCTGCAGTGTGTGTCTGCCCCTCGGGGTGTGGCCCCTCCTCTGATGCTGTCGAGTTCACGTTCCCCACCCTGCTGGGCCGAGCTGCCCAGAGCCTTCATGCCTGACGGCAGTGAGCTACTCACCCAGGGGACAGCCCCACCGCCTGTCCTCCCCTGACCACCTGCTCTCGGCGCGCAGATCCGCTGGAAGTACATGATCGTGGACGAAGGCCACCGCATGAAGAACCACCACTGCAAGCTGACGCAGGTCCTCAACACTCACTACGTGGCGCCCCGCCGCCTGCTGCTGACGGGCACACCACTGCAGAACAAGCTGCCCGAGCTCTGGGCGCTGCTCAACTTCCTGCTGCCCACCATCTTCAAGAGCTGCAGCACCTTTGAGCAGTGGTTCAACGCGCCCTTCGCCATGACTGGGGAGAAGGTGGGCAAGCGGCCGGCCACGTGGTGGAAGGGGGCGGGGCGGGGAGCCATGGTCTTTGGCCACAAGCAGCTCCAAGGACTGTCTGAGGTCACAGTCCTGGCCCAGCCGGCTTCCCCAGGTGGTTGTGGATTGAGTGCCCACCGCAACCAGCCTGGCCACATACATGGCAACCCTGCCACCAGAGAAGGGAAGAGAAATCTTAGGGGATCCTTGGGGCTTCCTGACCCTGTGCCCCAGACACAGAGCTGGACATGACACAGCAGGGCCTGAGGTGTGAAGGTTGCAGCTGGAGGGCTTGAGGGGAATTTAATTCTCACACTGAGGGCAATGGGTGGCTCTGGTAGTTTCAGTGAAGAGAGTGGTCAGATCCTGCCCCTTTTGTTTTTAAAGAAAATTAAAAGCTGTGGGCTGTGGCTTGTATCTCTCACATCTGTCTGGCTGTGGGTGGAGTTGGTAGTCTGCTTGTGGGCCAGTTGTTTTCTGTTGAAGGAGGTTGACGGCCTGAGCCTTGTACTGAGGAGGTGGGCTCGACTGCAGGGTGGACGAAGAGCCCCCTCGCCCAGCAGCCACATCCAGCCCACTGGTCCCCAGTTAGGAGATTCTCTTCGGGTCTGGGACAGTTGGGACCACCATGCTCTTACAGGGGGACCTCTGCATCGTCCCTGGGGTCCCCCCTCCTTGGCACTGGCTGAGGCAGAAGCCCTCCTAGAGGAGAAACTGAGGCCCTTTCAAGGCTCTCATGATTAAAACAAGCCCCCTGTTTTCAGACTTCTAGGACTCCCACCCCAAGAGCAAGGGAACAAATGCCATGGTTTCACCTATTTTCAAGTTGAGTAAAAGCTTCACCCAAAGGGTCCTAAAGAAAAAAATTCAAATGTCATCTTATCATTCACTTAAAAACTGTTTTAATTCAAATTTTGGTCAGAGTAGCAGGCCCACAGGAGAGCAGCCTTTCTATCCGTCTCTCCCACGGAGGCTGAAATGAGAGGGTATTGGGGCTCCCGGTAGAGCACCCCCAGTTTGCACCATGCGCTCTGTGCATGTTACTCTGCAGTGCTGGCCAGGTTCCCTTTGGACATGTTCTCAGGATTCCAGACACATGAGTTTTTACTCTTGGGGAGGCCACTCAGTGTGATGCCGTGTTTCTTGGTGCCCTGGGAGCTTCGCTTCTGTGTCCCAGGACTTCCATGGAAAGTCTCAGGTCCCTGCAGTTTTCCACAGGAAGAGGGTGCCCCGCCAAGCTCTCGTAAAACATAGTGCCGCCTGGAAAGGGGGTGCAGGGCAACACCAGGTGGCCCTGCCCACGCGTCGCTGCTCCCCTGGAGGTAACACTTGGCTTGCATGTCTCGTTGTGGTGCCAGGTGGACCTGAACGAGGAGGAAACCATCCTCATCATCCGCCGTCTCCACAAAGTGCTGCGGCCCTTCCTGCTCCGGCGGCTCAAGAAGGAAGTGGAGGCTCAGTTGCCTGAAAAGGTGCTGTGTTTACTTTGAGTGGAGGGAGCCCTAATGCAGCATTCAGCATTGTGTGGGGGTCGCCCCAGGGTTGGGGTCCCAGTTGGGCAGCTCTCTGGAGTCCCCCAGCCTGGCCCTGTTTTGCTCAGCATTCAGGAGTCAGTCTCGCCTGGGGCTGGCTGCTCACCTGCACGGGTCTCTGAAAGCGCAAGGCAGGTGTGCTGGGGCCAGCTGAGTCCCACCTGCCGGCCGTAGCGGCCCCTCCCCCCTCCCTGAGGGGGCTTTGGGTCCCCGCCAGTCACCCCTCATGTCACTCTTGCTCTTTGATCATGGGCCAGCTGAGGGGAGGCCTTTGAAAGAAAGCTGTGTTGCCCCTCTGGCCCAGGAAGCCCCCACACTTCTAGCCCCGCGCATATACTGCAGCTCGGCTTCCCTCATGCCCTGGGTGTGGGGGCTTTTCACCATCACCCTCGTGTGCCGCGATCAGAGGCCAGGGCCCAGGATGCCCGAGAGGCTGGGAGGTCAGAGTCGGGCCCAGGCTGGGCTCTGGGGCCTGGGCTCGGCTGACGGCGGCGTGTGCCCACAGGTGGAGTACGTCATCAAGTGCGACATGTCGGCCCTGCAGCGCGTGCTCTATCGGCACATGCAGGCCAAGGGGGTACTGCTGACCGACGGCTCCGAGAAGGACAAGAAGGTTGGCCCGGGCCCCTGTCCCACCTGGGTATCCATGGCAGGCGGGCGGGTGGGTGGCCTGGGAGCAGCTGGGTGCGTGGGAACCAGCAGGCTTTCTCCTCCTGGGAGGTGATTTTTGTGACCAAGGCCCTATCTGGTTGTGGTCCTGAGGGTATTGACCAGCCCTGGTTTAGATCATAGCTGGTGTGGTTTGGTCCAGTCTGTAAGGCTAAGGGAGCAGGGGCTGAGGGCCTGTTTTCAGGGGGGCCTGAGCCTCCCAGTCAGCAGTCTAGGGTCCTCTGTTGTGAAGTGCTGGCTCCTGTGGGCGCATCCGTTAGCAGTGAGGATCCAGCACGGACCATAGCAGTTAGAACATTCAGGCGTGTCCCATCTTCCCGACAAGCCACGGCCACTGGCTCCCTTTTCCTTGTCATTACGTGAGCTTGGGGTGATGTTCATTTATAATGGAGAGGAGTGGGGGCTAGGTGGGCTGCTACCTCCTGGGCCTCTCTGAGACCCCGGGCCTACCCTAACAATTCTCTTCCCTCCAGGACTGAAATCATCCTTCCAGGTCCCTCATCTCTGTGCCTCGAGCTTGGCCCGGCCTCCCCATTTCCTCCTCCACATGTTTGGTTTGGGCTCTTTACCTGGGCTATTGTGGCAGCCCATTTCCTGGCTTACTTCTCTGCCCACGGCACCCACCCCCGCATCCTTCCTTCATCCCGAAGCCAGAGGTCTTCCACAGCCATCACGGCCCATCTGGCTGCAGGCCCCGGGGACTCTCTCCCAGTGCTCGCGCAGCTGGCCTTCTGAATCACACAGTGTTTGTGATCTGGCCTCAGCGCTTTGCCAGTCCCTTCTGTCTTGCTGGCCGGCCTGGCCCCTCCTCACTCTCTACCCTCCAGGGTGCCCAGGCGTCTCTGCTTCCCCCAGCGCTGGCTTTATGCTGGCTTCTGAGCCCCAAGAGGAGCCAGCTCCACAAGCCCTGCCTCCCCCTATGTCCTCCTTCCACACCCACCCCCACCCCACCCCAGACAAGACCAATCTGGGAGCCACTTATGACTCAGCTGGTCAAGAACCCGCCTGCAACGTGGGAGACCTGGGTTTGATCGCTGGGTTGGGATGATCCTCTGGAGAAGGGAAAGGCTACCCACTCCAGTATTATGGCCTGGAGAATTCCATGGACTGTATAGCTCTTGGGGTCGCAAAGAGTCGGACACGACTGAGCGACTTTGACTTTCACTTGTGCCTCCTCAGGGCAAAGGTGGTACCAAGACCCTGATGAACACCATCATGCAGCTGAGGAAGATCTGTAACCACCCCTACATGTTCCAGCACATCGAGGTGAGGCCCAGGTGGGGGGCCTCAGCCCGCACGAGGCCCTGCTTCCCCAGCAGAGCTGGGACACTTCTCTCTGCAGCTTTAAAGATGAAGAGTTTGTAATTAGGTGATGCGCATACATTTGTCTTCTTATTGAGATTCTCTCTGCAAATCCTTATTGTGAAGAATCCAAACAGTGTAGGGAAATACGAGAGAGGGGGACTCTCCTGGTGGCCCAACGGTTACGACTCCGCGCTTCCACTCCGGGGGCATGGGGTTGATTCTTGGTCAGGGTACTAAGGTCCTGCATGCCCTGTGGTGGCCAGAAAGAATACATAAAATTTTTTTTATAAAGGAAAGAGGAAAGAAGTATGTGAGAGAAATGAAAGTCCCACCTCGGATGACCACGAAGCCTTCCAGGCTGTTTTCTGGAATTGCTTCCCACCCAGGGTGGGAGTGGTCATGCCACCCCTGCTGGTTGGCTACTAGCCTTCCCCACTCGGCAGTGTGTGGGGCCATCCCAGGTCAGCATGTGGAGAGCATGTCCCTCTTCATGACAGCTCCAGCCATGACCTTTCTGGGCCCCAGTACACTTGAGAATCTGGATTCTTGCTTCTGAAAAGCACACATAACGACTTCCCTGATGGTCCAGTGGTTAAGGCTCTGTGTTTTCACTGCAGGGGGTGCAGGTTCAATTCCTGGTCTGGGAACTAAGATCACACATGCCACATGTTGAGACCAAAAAAATCAAATAAATTTAAGTGAAAAGCACACATATGTCTACACATTCTGACATAGAGTTTCAGGGTCATTGCACCCCTGACAGTTCCTTCTCGGTGCTCCAGAGATAATGTCAGGTGCCTTATGCACACCTTTGGTGGTTAAGACCCTATGGGAAGGCATGTCGGTGGGGTAGAAAAGCTGTTGTCAGCACTTCTGTGTGGTCTTGGAGCTGCTGTGGGTGGGCTCGGAGGCATGGGGCCAGGACACCTGTTCCTGCCCCCACTGACCCACGTCTCATTCCGTTACAGGAGTCCTTTTCCGAGCACTTGGGGTTTACCGGCGGCATTGTCCAAGGGTGAGAATCTCCCTCACTTAACGGAGTGGATGGATGGTCCACTGTTTTCTCTCTGTGGTTGACTTTGTTTCCGTTGTCATAGTTGTCTGCTTTCAAAGGCAGTATATTCCTGGTAAAAAACTTAAAAACATAGATGAGCCCAAAGAAGAGAATAAAATTCTGCACTTTGAGGGACTTACATGGTGGTTTAGTGGTTAAAACTGTGCTCCAAATACGGAGGGCCTGTGTTCGATCGCTGTTCAGGAAGCTACATTGCACCTGCTACAATTAAAGATCTGCATGCTGCAGCTAAGACTCGCTGCTGCTACTGCTGCTGCTGCTAAGTCGTGTCAATTGTGTCTGACTCTGTGCGACCCCATAGATGGCAGCCCACCAGGCTCTGCTGTGCCTGGGATTCTCCAGGCAAGAACACTGGAGTGGGTTGCCATTTCCTTCTCCAATGCATGAAAGTGAAGTCGCTCAGTCGTGTCCAACTCCTCGCGACCCCATGGACTACATCCTACCAGGCTCCTCCGTCCATGGGATTTTCCAGGCAAGAGTACTGGAGTGGGTTACCATTACCTTCTCTGAGATCGGTGCAGCCAAATTTAAAAAAAAAAAAAGAAATCTGCAATTTGAGAGTTGACCAGACATGGCTTCCAGGTCCCACTCTTGCACTTCTGGGTTCTGTGACCCGTGACAGCTTCCCTCTACCCTCTTGAGCCTAAACTCTGCCCACCAGGAGAGAGGCACTTTTTATACAGTGTGCCACCCAGCTTGCTGTGGGGGTGTTTTCCCCAGTATTGTTTATAAAGTGCAGCCCCAGCGTGGTTCAGCCTTAGCATTGGGCTCGGATATAGCCTCAAGGTTTCACTCTTAAAACATTCTCAGCGCTAAAGCCACCATCAGTTTTCTGGGATAGTAAACTATTTCTTAGAGCGGGAACCCTGAATGAAAGAGCAAAGGTCCTTTTGCTGTGTCTTTTTTTTGTATCAAGTTACATAATGGGGTCCCACAGACCTGGCCTTGAGTCCTGGCCCTGGCAGGTCAGCAGCCATGTCACAGTGCCCCCAGCCTCAGTTTCCATACCTGTAAACTGAGAATGAATGACCAAAGCCATGTGGCCCTCAGCCCTTCTTCTCACTCTTAGAAAGATCGTAGTTGCTTCATAATTCCACAGTCACCCTTGACCTGGGGGACTTCCCTGGTGGATCAGATGGTAAAGAATCTGCCTGCAATGCAGGAGACTGGGGGTCGATCTCTGGTCAGGAAGATCCCCTGGAGAAAGAAATGGCAAGTATTCTTGCCTGGAGAATCCCAAGAACCGAGGAGCCTGGTGGGTTATAGTCCATGGGATCAGAAAGAGTTGGACATAACTGAGCGATTAACACTTTCACTTGACTTAGGGTGGCCTGAGTTTATTTTAGTTGGATTGGAATGGCTCTGCTGAAACTTTGGGGGCTGGGTAGTCTGCCAAGGGAGACATTCGTGTGCTCCTGGCCCTGGTGGCCAGCCCACCCAGGACTGGTCAGGTAGTGGGTGGGAACACGTTCTCTGCCTGGCTTCAGGGCCCTGTGGTTCACGTCCTGTGTGTCCTTCCCCGCCCCCACCCTCCCCAGGCTGGACCTGTACCGAGCCTCAGGGAAATTCGAGCTGCTCGATAGAATTCTTCCCAAACTCCGGGCCACCAACCACAAAGTGCTGCTGTTCTGTCAGATGACCTCCCTCATGACCATCATGGAAGACTATTTTGCATATCGCGGCTTTAAATACCTCAGGCTCGATGGTGAGTGTGGCCGGGGAGAGAGATGTGTTTGAAAGGGCCTTGTTATCCACTGCTGCCGAAGCTTCTGGAGGGTTTGCCCTCCCCTGTGAGGCAGGGCAAGGCCCAGAGACTCCAGGTGTAGTGTTGGGAGTGGACACAGTGGCATGCTCAGTGACGCAGGCCTGTGGGACTGGGAGGGGTCCTGGGAGTATTGTGCTGGTCTCCCGAACACAAGGCTTAAAGTCCTTGCACATTAACGCTGGGTCCAGTGGCTAATGTGTATCCCATAGACTTAATTTTAGTGGGAAGTGACAGAAACTCATATCCTGTGGGCATAGGGAAGAAAGCCTTAATAGACTCACATAACTGAACTTTAAGGGTAAGGGGTAAGCTTGCTTCAGGCACAGCTGGATCCAGGTACCAAGATGGTGTTAGAGGAGCTTTTCTGGGGCTCTCTGCTCCTTTGTCCTCCATGTTGGCTTCATTGTCAGGCATCCCTTCCAGGCTTTTCTTCCACCCACAGAAATTGGGGTGTCCCCAACACTGAGCAGACACAGTGTCCCCAACAGAGAAGCAGCTTGTCTTTTCCCCCAGGGGTCTGGAGTGAGCTTTCATTTGACTGCTGTGAGCGACATGCCCCCATCTCCACTGCCCTGGTGGCTCTGGGGCTGAAATCAGACCTATCCATGCCGGAACCACAAGCACGGGGAGAAGCAGGAAAGGGCAGGATGGAGGGATCCAGATGTGGCAGGGGTGATGGGGCATGTCCAGTGGGAACCACGCTGGCCTGTGACCATCAGAAGCCTGGCTCCTGCCTTGTTGCCAGCATAAGGGAGTCCTGGGGAGATGGGGCTGAGCCCAGTGGTGACGGTGTGCGGGACTCCTGATCTGACACGTGTCCGCTGCCCAGGACGGCCCTAGGGGGAGACCCCCGCTCTCCCTAAGATGGAGTGAGTGGGGCTCTCAAGAAGAACTGGACTTGGGGGACTTCCCTGGTGGTCCAGTGGCCACGACTTCACCTTACAACGCAGCGGGTGCAGGTTCAGTCCCTGGTCGGAAGCTAAGATTCCCGTGTGCCTTGGGACCCCCAAAACTAAACACAAAACAGAAGCAATACTGTAACGAATTCAGTAAGGACTTTTAAAAAACCAATTCACATCAAAAAATAGCATTTAACAAAAGAGAGACTTGAGACTCACTGGAGTAAATACAGTTAAGAGGCGCGGGGTAGACCACATTTGTGCAAGACGTTGTCTAAGCTCGGTACCAGCTGCATCCATCCATGGCTGGACACCCAAACCTCTGTGCCTCTGTTGTGTGTTTCTCAGTGCCTCTCATGGTACTGTGGATTTTCAGACCGTTAACTTGTGATTGCTGGGTGGACCTGTCCTTTGAAATCGGCCCTCCCCACTCCTGCCCAGAACCTTTGCTGCATCTCCGTCTTGCCTTCTTTCAGCTGTTCTTAGAATTCCATCCAGGGTAGTAACCTTTACAAACATAGCTTTGGTCAGGTGCTCACGCGTCCTGAGGCTGAAAGCTGCATCCCTGCCAAGGCCTGTGTGGCCTCAGTGCGCTGGCCTCTGTTGGGTCTGAGCTTTACGATGGCGACACCGCCCCCTAGTGGACAGGCTGAGAGCATGTTCCCACCCACCCAAGTATCTGTCCACTTGCCCCCCAACCCCTTTTTCTCTCCATGACAAGAGTCCTCTGTGTAAGTGAGGACTTCCGTTTGCTGGACCACGGTTGCATCTCTAGCATTTCATGTGGTCACTGCCACATGGGTGGAAACTCTGGGAAAGAAATTCCTGGTGGTCCAGTGGTTAGGACTCTGTGTTTCTACTGTGGAGGCATGGGCTCAATCCCTGGTCGGGGAACTAAGATCCCACAGGCCTCTCTGCCCCCAGCCCCCTAGAAGGAATGGCAAAGGGTTGGGGAGCTCAGTGACATGGGGAGCGGAGCCTTCTGCTGTCAGAGTGCTGAGAATTGAGGGTGCACCCAGGGGTACTGGAGCAGCCCCTTGACCCGGCCCTGCCCAGCCGTGCCTGAGGCCTTAGCCCCTCCTAGGAGCCAGGACAGCCCAGGCGCCATGGACCTTGGGCCTCTGTGCTGTTCGTCCTGATGTGTAGGCGAGTGGCTAAAGGAGCACCAAAAATGACACCTGGTTTCACCAGAGGCACCTCTGCTTTGAGTTGATGGGAGCCTGAGGAGCTTAGATGCCCCTCTGAGGATCACGCCCGGGGCCCTCACATTCGAGTCACTGTGGCTTCAGGAAGTGGGGAGCCATCCTGCCCACAGAGAGACGTATCCCCGTTGTACAGTCGCATGTGCTTGCCTGTACAGACGGTTCCCTTTGTGAATGGAGAAAACCCACCACAGGGGCATGGAGGCAGGCTCCAGCCTCTGACCAGTCTGTCATTACCATAGCAGCACCGTGTGTCCACCCAGAGGCCCCTCACGGGTTCGGAGAGGCGCACTGAAACAGCGCAGCTGCAGCGTCTCCCACCACCCCGGAGAGGTGGTTACAGCAGTGCTCAGGGGTCAGCCTGTTGCCTGGGTGTCTGCGGGGTACCAGCCCTGCGCTGCAGTGCCTGCCTGTCTAGTGCCTGTGGCAGCCCCAGTTCACATGGTGGGGCTCATTTTCTTCTACTGGGGTGGGCAGACTGGCGGTCAGTGGTGTCACCTGGATCTGAGTTGCTCGTCAGTTACAGTCCACAGCCATTGGTTGGAAGGCGGCGGGCGTGGTCGCTGCTCCCAGATGCAGGTGTCCCTCTGTGTCTCCTCCCTCGGTCACCCTGCTAACACTGGTCTACCCACCCGGCAGGAACCACGAAAGCGGAGGACCGGGGGATGCTGCTGAAAACCTTCAACGAGCCCGGCTCCGAGTACTTCATCTTCCTGCTCAGCACCCGGGCCGGGGGCCTGGGTCTGAACCTCCAGTCGGCTGACACTGTGATCATTTTTGACAGTGACTGGAACCCCCACCAGGTAACAGCGCGCACCCCCCGGCAGTGACCATGCCCCTAGTGTGAGTGTCCGGCGGCCTCCTGACATTTTCCTAGAGCCCTGGCAGCGCCTGGAGAGAGGTGCAGAGGGCAGTTTCTCAAAAGCAAACTAATTCTTTGCTCTGATTATGAAAAAATACATGTTCTACTGTTATTTTAAAAAATTTTTCTGAAAATTCCCCAGCTGTCCAGTGGTTAGGACTCCACACTTCCATTCCTGACGGCCTGGGTTCAGTCCCTGGTCTGGGGACTGAGCTCTCACAAGCTGCGTGGCACCATCCAAAAGAAGGAGAAAAAAAAAACAGTCCTGGCATCCCATAGATGTGCAAGAAAATGGAAAATGGCCCCGTCCCATGGTCTGGTAGTAAGGGTCCCCGTTGGTCACGGGGTCCTTCCTGGCCATGTCCTGGCCTAGCCCTCACACCGGGGCTCCTTTGTGTGCTCTACGCACTGCCGCCCTGATGTCTTGTCCGCGCGCCTGCATGGGGCTCCATGCCCGTAGTTCTTTCAAAACGCAAATACCAGTAACTGAAAGTAACAAACGGAAGTGTGCATTTTTTCCCTTCCCTGCCACTCCCACTCTACTCTGAGCACATGCCAGCCTCTCCCTCTGTACACACAGATGCTCTGGCTTTGGCATGAACCTGGCATGTGCCAGCACGTGTCTCTTCCTGCCACCGGCTGGTGTGTTCACATTTCCGTGCAAGTGCACCAAGCCTCTGCCTAGCGCATCCTCAGCAGCCAGCCTTTCTGGTATATGGCGGCCCCAGGCCTTTTAACTCAAACCCCAGTGGGCAGTTGTCCAGGTTTACTGTTTCTCGGCCTGACCGCTGTCCTCTCATGGAGCCCTCTTGTCCCTCTCTCAGAGCACTGGCCAGGCCCAGGCTGAGCGAGAGGTGGGGTATCTCGGCCCACAGGCCTGTGCCCATCATGTTCTTGTTGGTTCTGCCAAAGTGGCCTCCACCAGGCTGCCCAGCTCTCGATCCTGTTGATGGTATGAGTGAGCCCTTCCCCACGCCCAGTGACCCTGGTTATCAGCATGGGAACCATAGCCTGTATGCCAGCGAACGTCTGGGGTGGTCACTGCCATCAGCCTGGGTTGGAATGGTTCCCACCTGGACTCCCATGACTGGCCTGTTTGCTAGGAGGTGGTGGGGCTGTGCTTCCCCCATCAGCAGGCAGCTGGGGGAGAGGCCTCTGTGGAGCCCCTCCTCCCCACTGGGAGGCATTGGAGGTCATGAGACACACGGCAGGGGTAGGTGTATCATGAAGCGCCAGTCCTCCCTGCCGGGAATCACGCAGGCCGACCAGGAGGCCGAGCCGTGGGGCCAAGACATGCCTGTCCCACCAGGTGTGGCCTCTGCTGCCCTGTGGGGTGCAGATCTCTAGGTCAGCTCCACGCGGCCCCGGACCCAGGATTCCGTAGGCGCCCTCCTGGCTCTGCACTGGGCTCATGGGGTGACACAGATCGTGTTGGCACCACACCTCCCACTCGACCGGCGTTTGCTCCACACTAGGCACTGGGTATCCGTTGCCCGTTGGCTCCTCATGCACACAGTATCCACGAGAGGGGCAGGTGTTAGCAGTGGCTCCCAAGGCTAGACTGGTGGGACCTGGGCCTGGGGTTGCCTGGCAAGGAAGCAGCAGGGCCCCCAGTCAAACCCGGCATCGACCTGGAGTGGTGTGCAGCTTCGGCGTCATTCTGTAAACAGTGCTGTTTCGTAATGCGGCCCCACCTAGGGGGCCTAGTCGCACAGTGATGGGCCCCCATGCAACTGTGACGGGATCTGCTCAGGAATATAACCCCTCAGGCGGCCTTTTAAAACCACGCTTTCTTCCCGAGTATCTGCCAAGTTCCACTTAAGGTAGAAAGAGACGCTTTTGCAGGATCTCAGGGTGAAGTCCCCTTGGCGCAGGCTCCAGGTCTCGTTCCTGAGTTTCCTGGCTGTGCAGCTGCTGGCCAGGCAAGTGCTTGTGTGTCTCCCAGCAGCATCCAGTGTCCCAACTCCCCTTTAACCGTCTGGGGCTGACGGCATCTCCCCCACTCCCGCCCCCAGGACCTGCAGGCACAGGACCGCGCCCACCGCATCGGGCAGCAGAATGAGGTGCGGGTGCTCCGCCTGTGCACGGTCAACAGCGTGGAGGAGAAGATCCTGGCCGCGGCCAAGTACAAGCTCAACGTGGACCAGAAGGTGATCCAGGCCGGCATGTTTGACCAGAAGTCCTCCAGCCACGAGCGGCGCGCCTTCCTGCAGGCCATCCTGGAGCACGAGGAGCAGGACGAGGTGAGCGCAGCACTGGCCCCGACCCCCTCCCTGGCGTGAGTGGTGGACGCATGAGCGGCTTTCGTTTTTGTTTTTTTTACCTTTTTTTGCACTTTTTCTTTTTCTTTTTTTGTTTTTTTTTTGCATCCCTTTGGAGTAAAGGGAGTGTGGGCTGAAAGGAAAGACGATGAGTATACTTGCTTTTTCTTTGAAGTGGTTTTTTTTTTATTATTATTATTATTAAAAAAAAAAAAAAAAAACAACTGCTGGTGAAAGACGCCGGATTGATAGCCCTGGAGACTGAAGTCCTCTATCTATCCACAGAGCAGACACTGCAGCACGGGCAGCGGCAGTGCCAGCTTCGCCCACACTGCCCCTCCGCCAGCGGGCGTCAACCCCGACTCGGAGGAGCCACCTCTAAAGGTGAGCGGGGTAGTTCAGTCTCCACGCCCATTCAATCCTCGGCTTCTCGGCTGAGACGGCCAGCAGAGGGCCCTGACCCCACGGAGCGTGCGTGTGCGTGTGCGTGTGTGCCTCATCGCTGCCGCGTGGGTCCCCATCCACCGCAGCCGGACCAGGGACCGCCAGCTCCGCTCCCACGGACCGCCGCCGCTCGCCTCCGAGCCCGGCCGCCGCCGCCGCCCACCCCGGCCTCCCCGCAGCCGGACTAAACGTGTGACGTCTTGTAGGAAGAAGACGAGGTGCCTGACGACGAGACGGTGAACCAGATGATAGCCCGGCACGAGGAGGAGTTCGACCTGTTCATGGTGAGCGCCGCGGGCACTGGCTATCCCACCTGCACGGACCGTGGGCCGTGGGGCTCACATGCCCCTCCCTGCCGACACCCAGCAGACCGAGTGGTCTCTGACATCGGCGTCCCCAGACTACTGAAGCCGGGGGCAGCCCTTCGAGTGGGCTGCAGACAGCACCTAACTGACCCCTCTTTGTCCCGTGGTCTCCTAAGGTCTCCTAAGCGTGTCATAGGGATGGCAGGATACCCGGGCACACCCAGTCCTGCTGGTGCCTGTTGTCCTTGAGGCTCTCTCCCTTTCAGAGGGCATCATACTGTCCCGGGCCGAAGAGCTGAATCGGGCCTCGGTCTCGGATCTCCCTCGCCCTTCATGGGTGTGGAATCCAGGGCGTCCTTGGCCTCAGCGGGCCTGTGCCTCCCACTGAGGCTGTCCATGGAACCACCATCCCATTTCAGCCCTGCTTCTGTCACCTCCACGTCCTTCCCAGTTCTCTCTGCCCCACAGCAGAGTCCCAGCCAGGGTCTGACCTGAGAGCTCAGCCAGTTTGGCCACCACAAAACCCAGCTACCATGTAACTGGGTCCCCAGGCAGGGCGCCCCGCGTGTGCCTGCCGGCCGTCCCTGCGCTAACGCTTCCTTGGCCCCACACCCCATAGCGCATGGACCTGGACCGCCGGCGTGAGGAGGCCCGCAATCCCAAGCGGAAGCCGCGGCTCATGGAGGAGGACGAGCTCCCCTCGTGGATAATCAAGGACGATGCCGAGGTGGAGCGGCTGACCTGTGAGGAGGAGGAGGAGAAGATGTTCGGCCGTGGCTCCCGTCACCGCAAGGAGGTGGACTACAGTGACTCGCTGACTGAGAAGCAGTGGCTCAAGGTACATGCTGGAGAGGGCCGTGAGAGGGGCTCAGGCAGCACAGGTTTGGCTGCCGGGTTAGGGGCCTTCATCCAAACCCTGGGCAGCGCCCTTTAGCCATTCTCAACACGAACGGCAGCAACCCTTCACACACGGCTCAGGTTCACTCAGTTCCTCCTGTTGAAACGGTGGCAGGCACACCTTTGAGGCTTCCGAGCCGCTCAGAATGCACTGCTGGGTGGAGCTGGCCATTCGTGTGTCAGGTTAAAGAAAACTTGGTGACCTCGGCAGGGGGCTGGCCAGAGGACCCAGAGCTAGACTAGGGATGTCACAACTCCCTGTAAGATCATTGGGAGTGCTAATGGGGTCAGGTGCCCTGATCAGGGTGCATCATCCCTGGGAGCTGCAGGGAGGAGGGAGCCAGCACCCTGCCCGGCCCCCCGGAACCCCCCAGCCCCCAGCCCTCGGCTCCCAGGGCCCAGCACTGAGGTCAGCATCTGGGTTACCATGACACATCAGACCCCACCCCTACCCCAGAGCTCTGAGTGTAAAGGTGACGATTGAGAGTCCAACCCTCAAATTGTTGTCCCTGAAACAGTACTTGCAGAAGGCAGGTGGCGGCTTTTGGCTACGCCCTGCTGATTGTCACACCCTGGAATGAGCAGCTGCACCCCAGGCCTCTGATCACACACCCCGAGGTTCCTCTTGATTAACTGTGGTCGCGGCACTTCTGGGCTGTGAGGCCGGGTGGCCCTGATCCTCTCCTGAGACCTCAGAACACCCGAGATTTGCAAGCTCACCCACTGAGCTATGCACCAGAGGGAGCTGTTGAAGCATGCCAAGCAAGAAACCAGCAAAACTCAGATGAGGCAGCTAGGGTGTCCTGTCCCCAGCCCTCAGCTCAGGGCTCTGAGAGGCAGAACAGAACCTCTGACATTAGCCCAGCCATAGACCTTACAGCTCCTGTGGGACCTCTGCCAGCCCTGCATTGCTAAGGCAGTGGGTGCCCTTGAAAAGGGCTTCCCAGGTGGCTCAGTGGTAAAGAATCCCTCTGCAATGCAGGCAACACAGGTTAGATTCCTAGGTCGGAAAGATCCCCTGGAGGAGGAGATGGTAACCCACTCCTGTATTCTTGCCTGGAAAATCCCATGGACAGAGGAGCCTGGAGGGCTGCAGTCCATGGGGTTGGAAAGCACTGGACGTGACTGAGCACACATGCACACCTTTTAAAAAAAAAACTGCCCACTTGTGTATAATAATAATTTATGCACATTTCTTTCTCTGCATTTTTTGAGGAATAACTTACATACCACGGAATTCGCCCACTTAAGATGCACAATTGAGTGGTTTTGGTGTGTTCACAGAGTTGTGACACTGTCATCACAAGGGAAGTGAAGACCTTTCTCCTCTCAGAGAAACCCTTTCCTCTCCAGCTGTCTTCCCAGCCCATTAAATCCTCTGAATGGCTTTTTGTCAACAAAAATTTTGACTATTCAGGACATGGTCCATGTGTAAGATCATGGAATACATGATCCTTTGATGTCAGGCTTCTTTCACTTAGGAAAATGTTTTCCAGGTACATATAGATTCTCGCGCACATCAAGAGTTCGTTCTTTTTATGGCTGAAGGATAGCCCATTATGTGGGTATACAGTACAACATTTGTGTATCTAGTCATCAGTGGGTAGACATCATTGGGGTTGTTTCTGTTTTTCGGCTGTTATGAATAATACACTGAGTATTTGTGTATACAAATATCATGGACGCATGTTTTGATTTCTCGGGTGGATGCCAAGGAGTGGATCATAGGGTCATTCTCTGTTTAACCTTTGAAGGGACAAAACCCTTTTCCGAAGCGGGTGAACCATTTTACACTCCTGCCAGCAGCACAGAGGGTTTCGGGTTCTCCACATCCTCACGGATGACTTGTTTTTTGGCTTTGGCTGTGCCAGGCGGCATGTAGGATCTTAGTTCCCTGCCTGGGGATCAAACCGGCACCCCTGCATTTGAAGCTCAGAGTCTTAACTGCTGGACTGCCAGGGAGGTCCTGTTTGCCTCTTTGATTCCAGCCATTCTAGTGGGTGTGCAGCGGTATCTGTGGTTTTGAACTGCATTTCCAGGGGGCTTGTGGTGTCAGGCCCCTTTTCATGTGCTCGTTGGCCATGTGTAGATCTTCTTTAAAAGCCTATTATCAGACATATAATTTGCAAATATTCTTTCTTGTTCTGTGGGATGGTTTTTGTTTTTGTTTTTCACTATCTTGACGGTGTCCTCTGTAGCACAAAAATATAAATTCTGATGAAGTCAAATTTGTTTTTCTCTTTTAGTCTTGGTATCATGTTTAAGAGTCAGTCCCTTGCCAAATTGAAGGTCACAGAGATTTACCCCTGTGTTTTCTTTCAAGCCTTTTAGAGTGTCAGTTCTTACATTTAGGTCCATGATCCTTTCCGAATTAACTTTTGCCTATGGCATGGGGTCAAGGTCCAGATCCATGCTTTTGCACGTGGCCTCTGGTCATCCCAGCACGGTTGTTGGAAAGACTATTCTTTCCCCTTGGATAACATCCTTTTTTTTCAGTAGTTCATAGTCGGTAAAATTTGTGTTAATAAAAAAGAGATTTACCCAAAACAGCACCCCTCGGTCTTAGCTGTGGGTGTGAAATTGGCACCGCTTCTGTGGCAGCCACTGCGCCCTGTATGCACACAGGCCCTTCAGAACGTGCCTGCCTCTTTCCCCACTGTGCTGACCCACATGTCTTGGGTGTAGGACCGGAGGCTCCAGTATTGGATGCCAGAGCCTCCTGTAACAGTGATCTCAGATGCAGTGACTTTAACACAACAGGAATTCAACTTCTCACAGTTCCACAGGCTGAAAGTCTGAAATCTAGGCATCAGCAGGGCTGTGTTCTGTCTCCAGGCTCCTTCCTTGCCTCTTCCAGCTTGTGGTGGCCCCAGCATTCCTTGGCTTGTGGCCACGTCTCTCCCGTCTCTGCCTCCATCTTCACATGGATGTCCCCAGGGTCTCTCTGTATGCCCTTTTCTGTCTCCTAGAGTCTGGTCCACCCTAACAGAGGATGGTCTCATCTCAGTCCTTGAGTTATTATGTGTGCAAAGATCCTGTTATCCCGTAAGATGGCACTCTGAGGTTCCAGGTAGATACAGAGTAGAGGGCACACGCTTCAGCCTTCTGCATGCCTGCCCCTGGGCCAGCCTACTCTCAGGCCCTCCTGCCTGCTCTGTGCCCCTGTGCTATTCCTTTAGCCTGGGTACCTCCTCCCACCGCCCCCCAGCCCCCAGGTCTGCTGACGTGCCCCACCCCGGGGAGCACTTCCCACCCCCGACCAGGACACATCAGCTGCCGCACCCTCAGAGCACCACTCACCCTCCCCATGGCAGTCAGCACACTTGTCACCACGTTTGTGGGGGGTGTGACTGTCTCCCCTCCACAGGGGGCAGTGGTCAGTGCCTGGCCCCAGTGCCTGGCCCCTACCTGCCCACAGTTGCAGCAAGTCACTGAGATGAGGAGCCAGTGCCTCCCCTCCTTTTGGCTCCAGGCCCCCCTCCCATTTCTGACTCCAGGCTCCCCTGGACACCTGGCTTCCTCTCACTGGGTGTTCAGATTAGTTACTACTTTGAGAATTCATCTTTGGGAACTATTTTAAAATGAGCATTCATATTCACGTCCTTCAACTCGGCAGTTTCACTTCCAGGAATCTATCTGAAAGACAGACAGATGTCTGGTCATGGCATTACTTAAAAACAGCCCACCCCCTCACCCCACCCTACCCTAAGTTGGAAAGAACCTAAATTGCCCAAGAACAGAGGTTCAATTAAGGCCTGCTGTGCGAGAAAACACTTAATAGACATTAAAAATTGTGCTGCAGAAAAACGAGAGGAAGTGTGTCTAGGACAACTTAGTGAGCAGAACGACGGGTCGAGGTGTGGTCTGGGCTCTATCCCACTGCCGCCTTGGTTGTGCAGACAGGTGGAGTGTGGTCCACCTGTGGGAACGTTCCTGATACCATTGAACTGCACACCTGACAGTGTTTGAAGCACTTGATTCTGTGGGATGTGGGTCTTAGCACAATTGTTTAACAACATGGCAGGTCAGGGGCACAGTGTTGACCAGGTCACCTCCCGGTGGAGGGCTGACAGGCACCCACTCTTTGCGGCTCTGCACCATGAGACTGTGACTCTTCAACTTATCACAGATGCCGTATGTCCGTGAAGGACAGGGTTGGGGAGGCAGAGTTTTCCCCCGCTGGGCCCACAGGTCTGCGCGCGGCCTCTGCTTGTCGACCTCGGTGCTGGCTGTCCTATTTTTACCACTATTGACCCTGAAGGCCATCGAGGAGGGCACGCTGGAGGAGATCGAAGAGGAGGTCCGGCAGAAGAAATCGTCACGGAAGCGCAAGCGAGACAGCGACGCCGGCCCCTCCACCCCGACCACCAGCACCCGCAGCCGCGATAAGGACGACGAGAGCAAGAAGCAGAAGAAGCGCGGCCGGCCACCTGCTGAGAAGCTCTCCCCTAACCCGCCCAACCTCACCAAGAAGATGAAGAAGATCGTGGATGCCGTGATCAAGTACAAGGACAGGTAAGTGGGGGCTCCGGGGGGGCCCTGTGAGCCCGCTGCCTCCAGGGCAGTCACTCCACAAGCTCTGATTGGTTCTCCGTCTCAAGAGTCTCTGACCTCATGGGACATGATGTTCACGTCCTGGAAGACGGGAGACAGTGTCAGTCGTGATGAGAGGGCAGGAAGGTGACCTTTGAGAGGAGCCCCAAGGAGGGCAGGTCTGGGGCCAGTGCTCCAGGAGGGGCCCCACTGTGGGGTGAGTGGAGGACAAGGGTGTCTGCTGTGATGGAGGCCGATCACGTGTTCAGTGGACCGTGGTGAGGAGGCTCCTGTGGCTGGAGCAGAGAGCCAGTGGGTCTCCTGTAGACACCTGCCCCTACGCTCGTGCCCTCTTCCCACCTGCTGTAGTCTCCCTGGGCCATCGCAGGTCAGCCGCTTGTTGAGAAGACATAGACCTGGGTCCCTGCCCTCAGAGAGATACCAAGTAGAAGACTGTGTGCTTTCTGCTTCAGTGAGGGTCCTGAGTGGATCAGGAGCTCTCCTTAAGAGAGGGGCTTTTCCTGGTGGTCAAGCAGTTAAGGCTCTGTGCTACCTTGCAGGGGACACGGGTTCAATCCCTGGTCAGGGAACTAAGATCCCACATGCTATGTAGTGTGGGCTAGGGAAAAAAAAAAAAAAAGGATAGAAAAGGCAGAAAAAGAAAACCATGGCTCTCTCACAGCCCTCCCAGGAGATGCGTGCGTGTTCTGCCCACCAGGGCAGGTTGTGTGCAGGTGCGCAGGGCAGCCAGGGTCGTCCTTCAGCCCCCCAGTGTCTGTTCCGCTTCCTGCTGCATCCGGGTCGATAAGGCTGTCCCCATGGCAGGATTTATAGGCTTGAATTTATAGCAATGCTTAGCAGTTAGTCACAAGCAATGTGGGGGGAATTAATCTGTGGGAGGGAATAGTGTGAAGGTGTGAGCCCAGGGGGCATCCCTTGGAGACACTGTTAGTGTGAATTTTGGAGCGAGTAGTGACTGTTATAGAACCCAAATAAAGGATGCAATTTGTGCTAAGAATTTTCTGTCGTAAGAAGAGAAACAATGGATGAAGTGGAGAAGAGGCAGATTCAAGTTCAACTGCTGGGCCTAAAAATGTATAATCTGTGTCATTGTTGAGAACAAAATATCAAACTCATTTGGACACTTCACCTCTGAGGCAGATTCCACAAAGAAAAAGAAATGTAGAGCAGCAATTATTCAAAATATGCAGTGTACCAAAATCCAGTGAAAATGACAGACCCTGGTGTTTTCTTCCTAATAATATTCTTCCAAAAGAACCTTGTTAGAATCGAGAAAACAAAGACCCTTGGAGGTCAGTGGGGAAGGATGGGTTTTTCTGAACGTCATGCAGATTGCTAGCATATCCAGACACAGAAGATGAACCTTGACCTCTCCCTTCCCTGCACACATGTATTAATTTTAAATGGATGATAGACAAATGTGATGTAAATGAGCTGTATTTCAGTAAAGGTTTTTTTTTTAATGTGAAAAGAACAACTTGGGAGAAAATCTTCATGGCCTGGAAGGAGGCTAGACTTCTTCAGGAAGTCAGAAACGCCACTAGCAGTAGAAGACTCTTAAGTGAGACTTCACTAAAGTTAAAAACGTCTGTGCATCAGAAGACACCCTCTTAACAGATGGGGAAAGTTGTTACAGACTGGGAAAGGAAAATCAGATTTTAAACAGGCGTAAAGGGACTTCCATGATGGTCTGTGGTTAAGACCTTGTGCTCGCTCCCAATGCAGGGAGCACAGGTATGATCCCAGGTGGGGAAACTGTAAGATTCTATGTGCCATATGGAGTGACCTTAAATAAAAATAAAATGGGCAGGGACTTCCTGGTGGTCGAGTGATCAAGAATCTGCCTGCCAGTGCACGGGACGTGGGTTGGATCCCTGGTCCGGTAAGATGTCACCTGCCACGGAGTGGCTAAGCTGGCGTGGCCCAGCTGCCAGTCCTACACTGTCGAGCCTGCGCTCTGCAACGAGAGGCCACCACAGTGAGAAGCCTAAGCACCCCAGCTGGAGAGTGGAGGAAGCCCGTGCATAGCACTGAAGACCCAGCACAGCCAGAGGTTTGAAAATAAACAAAACGGGCAAAAGGCGTGAACAGACACCTTCCAGAAGAGGATGGCTTGATGACCAGTCAGCATATGAAAAGGTGTTCTGATCACTGCACAAACGTCATGACCACAAGGAAACGTACGAGTGGATGGGAGTGATGTGCCCCCTCATGTGCCCCAGAACGTGGAGCTCCAGGACCTCACACGCTGCCCATGGGCGCACCGGGCTCTGGGCATTGTCTCCCAGAGCTGGACACACTGACTGCACTTCTGACGTGGCCACTCCAGTCCTAGTGCTGAGCGCACACGCCCACCAGAAGACACGCACAGGTGCGTCCATGGCAGCTCTGATCACAGCTGCCCTAAAGGAAACAGCCCAGCGTCCACCCCCGGGAGAACATGTCCACGGTGGCCCAATGGAGAGCAGAATTCAGCCAAGCACAGAAACAGCCAGCGTCGGCTCCCTGGAAGAATCTTACAGATGCTTTGTTGAGGGAGAGAAGCCAAACACTGACAAGTACACGTTCTGCGCTTCCAGTTACAGGAAGTTCAGAGGCTGATCACTGGTGATGGGTGTGGATCAGTGCTTACTTCCGGTGGGGGGACTTGACAGAGAAGAGGCACTAGGCCCTCTGGGACTTTGGAATCTGGGTCTGCACTTGAAAACCTTTACTAGGGGTACACCTCAGATGTATATACTTCCCCATAGCAGGCTACATCTCGGTTACAAAAAAAACCACAGGGCTTCCCTGGTGGTCCACTGGCTAAGAGGACCAGTGCAGGGGGCCCGGGTTCCACGCCTGCTCAGAGAACTAGGTCCCACATGCGGCAGCTAAGAGTTCACATTGCACAACTAAAGACCCCGCCTGGCGCAACGAAGACCTGGTGCAGCCAAGCAAATCAGTAAATAGACACTTGGAACCAGCATCTTACTGACAAGACCCTGGATATGTTCAAACCAAAGACAAGATATGTCAGCTGTCAGCCCACCTGCTGTCATCCTGTGACTTAGAGAAAAATCCATCTGAGCATCGTGTTTCGCCATCGGGACACAAGAGAAAGTGGCTCCCCCAGCTGCTGGGAACCGCCATTCTCCTGGCCTGTGTGAAATGGGTGGTAAATTGGTCTGGCATGGTGCAGGGAACCCTCGTCAAGACTAGTCTTTAGAACACAGAGATCCTGTTAGGGATTCTGCTATCCAGCCTGCCGAGAAACCCAGCTGCAATCACAGAGCTGAGCTCCCAGGCCTGTTGGACCCACACAGTGGTGCCTCCATTGAGGGTTGGAAAGGTGGCTGACATCTAACCTCATGTCCTCCTGGAATAGGCGGCCACGCTAGATTGGGCATGCCTGCTAAATCGCTTCAGTCAGTCCACCTCGTGTCCGACTCTGTGCGACCCCACGGACTGTAGCCCACCAGGCTCCTCTGTTTGTGGGATTTTTCAGGCAAGAACACTGCAGTGGGTTGCCATTTCCTTCTCCAACACTAGACTGGGAACTCTCCGTTAAGCTGGGGGAACTGCAGAGCAGTTACAAGAAGGACCGCGAATAAGACCATTCCAGGAAGTCCGCCCGCACTCCAGCTTTGAGATGAGTTTGGTTCTTGACTGGAGCTGGGCCTTCCACTTGCTGGGTTGCTGGTGGCCGCACAGGAAGAGATCAGACGAGGCACACAGTTGCTTCAGAGATGACGTGTGGGAACAAGCTGACATTTCTGATGTTCTCAGCAGACAGTTTGAAGTCCCGGGGAAAACCTCAGTGCGGTTCGTGCAGCTGTAGGATTAGGCCCTGCCCTGTCTCTTCTGACCACAGCTGCAGAGTCCAGGGTCTCCAGGTTCATCCTCAGACTCGATGATCCCCTGGAAGGACTCTCAGAACATTCTGAAAGCTGGTGTGCTCAGGGTGATGGTTTTTTACAGCGAAAGGACACAGGTTAGAACCAGCCGAAGGGAGAGGCATAGGGAGCAGCATCCTTCTGTGGCGTTGCAGGCAGCACCAACGTTGCTGGCAACATTACAGGAGGATGCACACGGAGCATTACCAGCCCGCATGCCTTGCTGTCTGGGAACTCGGTCACATAGACATGACTGAGCACCCACGTGGCTGCCTGGTCTCCACCCCCTATGGTTGAGCTGATGCCGTGTGACCCCACACCTCTGCCTAGAATCACATTCATAGACTCTGTGCCCAAGGCCCCCAATTAAAGAAAGTCACCCCCGTCCCCCGTCCTGCCCAGGCAGGACATTCAAGGGCCGAGAGATGGCCTCCCAGCAGCTGAGGACAAAGGCCAGACCTTTCTTTGGGCCAGGTTATAATCTCTGTGATGCACCTGTCACCTACCTGGAAGGTTCTGAGGGACTGACCAGTGTGCCACACCAAGGAGAATAGACATAGAAATCGGAGGCAACCTAACGCACTTTTTTGTCTCAGACTTCCGACCACTCCTTCCCAGAAGGAAAAGTAAAACTTTGGGCTTAAAGATCCCATTTCACTTCCAGAACCCTGTGATTAGCTAAGCACTGTACTTGAGTTAAACGTGGATCTGAAGGAGAGACTGTTACAGCTTGATTCTTCTGGCTACCACAGAATGGTCACCAGACATTATCAGTAACTGGCTTCCATGGAGGGAGCCTGCCTTGCTGAGCCGGGCTCATGGAGCTGCCGTTCCAGCCCCTGGTGGTCATGGAGGCTCGATGCGGTCTCTCCAGAGAGAAGTGGCTGGGCCCGCCCTGAGCTGCCACTGATCAGCACCACTCCAAAGTTCGCTTTCAAGTGTTGATTTCAAGATCGCCCCACAGTTATGTCCAAATACCCATGCAGTCATGGTTGCTTGCACCTTCGCATCTATATCCTTGTCTGCATGCAGGTAATGTCCTGATTTGGAACCTTTTGCTCCCTTCATGTGTGTTCAGACTTAGGGCTGCCACACCCACCCTTCCCCAGTTCCCTGCCGCCCATCCATGTGCCCTGCGAGTAGCACGCCCTGGAGTTGTACGGCTTCTGACATTGGCATGTGCGGCTTCTGGCATTGGCAGCTACAACCCCCTGCTATGTCAGGATGAGGATGCACATCCCAGGACTTCACTGGTGGTCAGTGGCTAAGACTGTGCTCCCAGTGCAGGGGGCCTGGGTTCGATACATGGTCAGGGAACTAGATCCCACATGCCGTAAGTAAGAGTTCACATGCCACAGCTGAAGATCCTGAGTGCTGCAGCTAAAACCTGGAGCAGCCAAATAAATGAATAAGTAAATATATTTTTTAAATGATTAAGATGGTAAATTTAAAAGAAAGAAAATGCACCACCCGCTATGGGTTCACTATGGGAAAATGCTTGAAGAATCTGCAGTTGACCAGTCCTGGCCTGGGCAGCCCTGGAGGCCAAGCCTGCGTGCAGGGCCTCTCAGGGCACCTTCTTCTTGGTGCTTGGAAACCTGAAAACTACACAGAGGAGCCATCTGTTAAATAGCCATGAGTGAAACCAGAATTAATTAAGTTGGAAATAGAGATTTCCACTTTAAGCACGCAAATAAGTTAGGCTCCGGGGTCTGGCCAGGGACTGTGTGTGGTGCCAGCTGCTGTCTTCTCCCCCGACCCTTCGCAGGGAGGCAGCTGCTGGTGGCCAGAACATTTGGGCGCTGTCTCCAGATGCCAGTCAGCGGTCATGTGTCCCAGGGCCATGGCGCCTTTGGGACGGCTTCAGAGAAGTGCATCTTCTAGAAGGCCCTTCCTTCTTCAGGGTTCAGCCTCCTTAGGACCCCACAGAACCCCCTCTGTGCCCAACTGGCTGGGGTGTAGAGCTAGACTGTTAGCAGCTCCAGGGCAGAGCTGTGGCTGCTGTAAAATCTGCATGGATGGTGGAGGCATGTCGGCACCAGGTGTCCTGAATTTGCTCACGGAGCCGAGGTTGTGCAAGAGAACATCTTTGTTTTTAGGAGATTCTCAGAAGTTATTCCCAGAGGGTTCAGAAAGCTGGTGATGTGTACAGGTGCCCAGGCTAAGCCTCCCAGAGCTGAGCTCCACTGGGTGGGGACCCAGAGGGCCCAGGTCCCCTTCTCCTGTCTTCTTACCAAGGACCCTGGAAAAACTGTAGGGGTCTGTAGATCTAGGGTCCATTACAAGATCCAGGGCTCCCCTGGTGCCTCAGTGGTTAAGAATCTGCCTGCTAATGCAGGAGTCATGGATTTGATCCCTGGTTCGGGGAGTTCCCACATCCCTCTTGAGCAACTAAACGCGCTCACCGTGACTGCTGACCCTGTGTTCCAGAGCCCATGTGCTGCAGCTGCTGAAGCCTGCAAACCCTAGGGCCCATACTCCACAAAAAGAGCAGCCACCGCAATGAGAAGCCCAAGCCCCGCAACTGGAGAATAGCCCCTGCTTGTCACAACTAGGGAAAAGCGTGCCCACCCACAAAGACCCAGCATAGCCAAAAATAAATACAATTATTTTTTTTTTAAAGGCACCAGAGTTCCCCTTGGGTGATGAAGGGCCCCATGGCATGCACCATGGCAGCTTCACCCGGGTCTGGGGCCCACTGCCCAGACCCTCTTGGCATTTGCCCTCTGCCCTTGGAGGCGGAGGGCAAATGCCTTGATTAGAATAAAAAAGCAGATACCTCTCCGGGGGAAAGGTTGTGCCTTGATTCATAAGAAAAACCAGGGCAGAGTCACAAGGCCCGGGCAGGTTGTTGAGCCGAAACCTTCTGTAGGAGAGGATGCCCCAGTTGGCTCCAGTCCCCTCAACATGGGCCTCTGGGGAGAAGAGAGCGGACGACAGTAGGCGGTCTTGGAGCCCTTTCCTGAGCGGGCAGGGAGGCCTCAGGCTTCTCCTGCCTCAGCCTGTGGCAGGCCACACTGGCCCTCTGTCAGGAGCCCAAGCTTGGGTCCTCCAGGGGCAGGAGGCAGGCCTCCACCTGCAGGGCCAGGTCTGGGGTCAGCGTCATCTGCCTGGCACCCAGTCTCCAGCCTGGCATGGGAGGCGCCCGGGTGAGATGTTGTGAGAAAGAGTGCTGATTGCTATCATCCAACCCCAGGCCAGTCAGCGTGGGCATGGGCCTGGCTGTTAGCCAAGTGGGGCTCCAGACCACAAGAAGGTTAACTTGGGTGGCCTTCTTGAGCCAGAATGAGATTCTGAGCCTGCCACAGACTCTGCTAGAAGAAGCTCCAGCTGCCCAGTGTGTCAGGCCAGTTCCACCCCCAGGCTTCACTCTGCTGGTGATTGCTGTGGTCTAGACAGATGCTTACTCCTTGGAAGGAAAGTTATGACCAACCTAGATAGCATATTCAAAAACAGAGACATTACTTTGCCAACAAAGGTCCGTCTAGTCAAGGCTATGGTTTTTCTAGTGGTCATGTATGGATGTGAGAGTTGGACTGTGAAGAAGGCTGAGTGCCGAAGAATTGATGCTTTTGAACTGTGGTGTTGGAGAAGACTCTTGAGAAGTCCCTTGGACTGCAAGGAGATCCAACCAGTCCATTCTAAAGGACATCAGCCCTGGGTGATCTTTGGAAGGAATGATGCTAAAGCTGAAACTCCAGTACTTTGGCCACCTCATGCGAAGAGTTGACTCATTGGAAAAGACTCTGATGCTGGGAGGGATTGGGGGCAAGAGGAGAAGGGGACGACAGAGGATGAGATGGCTGGATGGCATCACCGACTCAACGGACGTGAGTCTGAGTGAACTCCAGGAGATGGTGATGGACAGGGAGGCCTGGCGTGCTGCAGTTCATGGGGTCGCAAAGAGTTTACATGACTGAGCGACTGAACTGAACTGAACTGAGACAGAGCACGCCGAAGACCACAACAAAAAAAATAGGGATCCCATTCTAATGGTCTTCGTGGCTCATGTGCTCAGTCGTATCCAACTCTGCCATGCTAAGACTCCGTGCTCCCAATGCAGGGAGCCCAGGTTCGATCCCACGTGCCACAGCTGAGACACCTGGAGTAGATGGCACACCTGAGAGGTGGCCTGCGTTGTGATCTGCCTTCTGCCACTTGTCGTGTGGCCCTGGGTCTGCTGTCTTTTCTCCAGCAGAAAGGTTTCATTCAAGCTAAGTGGTTTCAAGTCCAGCATAACGGAGTTGGGGTTAGGTTTTCTTTAAAATGAGATTTGGATTTCATTGTTGAACTGTATTAAGAAACATGAACCTCAGGGACTTCGCCGACAGTCCAGTGGTTAAAAAACTTCCTCTTCCAATACAGGGGGTGTTGGTTCGATCCCAGGTTGGGGAGCTAAGATCCCACATGCCTCTAGGCCAAAAAACCAAAACATAAAAACAGGAGCAATATTATAACAAATTCAAGAAAGACTTTAAAAATGGTCCACATTGAAAAAAAAATCTTTAGGGCTTCCCTGGTGTCCCAGTGGTAAAGAATCCGCCTGCCAATGCAGGGGACACTTCTAACCCTGCTCTGGGAAGATCTCACTTGCAACGGAGCAGCTAAGCCCTTGCGCCACTACTACTGAGCCCGTGCTCTGCAACAAGAGAACCATCGCGATGAGAAGCCACGCACTCCAGGGAAGAGTAGGTCATTACAGCAAGAGAAAACCCCACACAGCAGTGAAGACCAGCACAGCCAAAAATAAAATTATTTTTAAAAAGAGACATAATGCCAAATGTAATGTGACCGTTGATTTCAAAAAATATTTTAAAAAGGAAGAAAGAAACATAAGCCCTCAGGCGTGTCATTGGCCCCCATAAAGCAGTCAGTTCACTAGAAATGTTGGTTCATTAGGTGCTAATTAATCAGCATCGTCACTTGCAGCCAGTCCAGCCCTCCCTCCTCAGGAGGAGGATCCTGTAATAAGGTCCCCCCTCCCCCTCCTCTGTTGGGAGAGTGTGTTGAGAGTGCAGGGCAGGTGGCCTAGAGACCTTTCCTATTGGCAGGTTCCTTGGTGAGTATTATCTCCTTTTACTCGTACATGAGGCTGGATTTTTCCTACACCACACAGCCATAAATATGACACTTGAGATTGATCTCATAGCAGTGGATGCCCGGCAGGTGGAGGCTCTTAGTAAATATCTGTAAGTGGAACTGCTGTAGGTATTTCACTTTTCTGATTCTCGAAATGTCCTTGACTTTGTAATGGGTCAAAAATTGAACCTAGTAAGTAATTTTGTTCTAACATTTTTTGTAAAAAATAAGGATACATAGTTTTGGTGGGGTTTTTAAACACTTATTTATTCGGCTGCATCAGGTCTTAATTGCGGTACACGGGATCCTCGTTACAGCTTGCAGGTTCTTCACTGTGGCTCAGGGGCTTCTCTAGTGGCAAAGCACGTTGAGCTTGTGGGCTCTCGTCAAGGCGTGTGAGCTTAGTTGCCCCACAACATGTGGGATCTTAGTTCCCCAACCAAGGATCAAATCCATGTCTGCCTGTCATGGAAGGTGAATTCTTAACCACTGGACCATCAGAGTAGTTCCTGGACTAATAGCTTTTTAATATGTTTCATTATTTTATTTTCAGGTTTCGTGTATGATGTGCATGCATGTATCTTGAGATGCTGTATCAGATGAATGTTCTGCTGCTAGATCAGTTCGTAATATCCTGAGCTGCACCTGTCTGGGGCTTCTCTGGTGGCTCAGATGATAAAAAAAAATCTGCCTGCAGTGCAGGAGACCTGGGTCCAATCCCTGGGTCAGGAAGATCCCCTGGAGGAGGGCATGGCAACCCACTCCAGTATTCTTGCCTGGAGAATCCCCATGGACCAAGGAGCCTGGTGGGCCACCATCCATGTGGTCAGAGAAAGTCAGACACAACTGAGTGGCTAAGCACAGCTGCTCCTATCTAGGACCCTTGCTGATACATTTTACTGACTGAGTCAAAAGAGAAAATGGCCCAGGGCGAGAAGATGTTATCTAGAGGTGACGCTTACTCCTTGGAAGGAAAGTTATGACCAACCTAGATAGCAGAGACATTACTTTGCCAACAAAGGTCCGTCTAATCAAGGCTATGGGTTTTCCAGTGGTCATGTATGGATATGAGAATTGGACTGTGAAGAAGGCTGAGCACTGAAGAATTGATGCTTTTGAACTGTGGTATTGGAGAAGACTCTTGAGAGTCCCTTGGACTGCAAGGAGATCCAACCAGTCCATTCTGAAGGAGATCAGCCCTGGGATTTCTTTGGAAGGAATGATGCTGAAGCTGAAACGCCAGTACTTTGGCCACCTCATGTGAAGAGTTGACTCATTGGAAAAGACTCTGATGCTGGGAGGGATTGGGGGCAGGAGGAGAAGGGGACTCCAGAGGATGAGATGGCTGGATGGCATCACTGACTCGATGGACGTGAGTCTGAGTGAACTCCGGGAGTTGGTGATGGACAGGGAGGCCTGGCATGCTGCGATTCATGGGGCCGCAAAGAGTCGGACACGACTGAGCGACTGAACTGAACTGAACTAGGAAGATCTGCACTCTAGGAAGGAGAGCGGTGCTGAGGGACAGGGTGGGGCAAGTAGTAGGATCTATCAGGAGCACCATCTTCAGTTGACTGCTTCTGCTTCCCTGAGGCTCTCAGTGCGCAAGACAAGAGTGCTGCTGTGATCCATTTGCAGTGTCTACCCCTGTCAGAGGATGAGCAATGGGAGGCACCAAGCTGTATGTTATCATCCTTGGTACAGACATTCTTCCTGTTATTTTTAGGATTCATAACCAGGGCTCAACAAACCAAATCAGCAGAAATAAGATCTGGCTCACCACTTGTATGTGTATAGTCTGAATTAAGAATTTTTTCTTAAATGAGTTTCAGAGAATCAAAAGAATACTATCTGGGGACGTCCCTGGCAGTCTACTGGTCAGGACTCGGAGCTTCCACTTTAGGAGGTCTGAGTTTGATCCCTGATCAGGGAACTAAGATCCTGCAGGGTGTGTGGTGAGGCCATGAAAAGAAGATGACAACTATTTCATAGTATGAAATTATATGAAAATCAAAGTTTGTTTTTTTATAAATGACATACCTGGATAGTGTATTAAAACCTTAGACTGCATATTAAAAAGCAGAGACATCACTTTGCCAGCAAAGGTCCGTATAGTCAAGCTATGGTTTTTCCAGTAGTCATGTATAGATGTTAGAGTTGGACCTATAAAGAAGGCTGAGTGCTGAAGAATTGATGATTTTGAACCGTGGTGTTGGAGAAGACTGTTGAGAGTTCCTTGGACTGCAAGGAGATCAGTCCTGAGTGTTCATTGGAAGGACTGATGTTGAAGTTGAAACTCCAATACTTTGGCCACCTGATGCAAAGAGCTGACTTACTGGAAAAGACCCTGATGCTGGGAAAGACTGAGGGTAAGAGGAGAAGGGGGCAACAGAGGATGAGATGGTTGGATGGCATCATCAACTCAATGGACATGAATTTGAGCAAACTCTGGGAGACAGTGGAGGACAGAGGAGCCTGGCGTGCTGCAGTCCATGGGGTTGCAAAGAGCTGAACGTGACTGAGCAACTGCAGAACATAAATGAGGAACACAGCCAAACTCCCTTTGCCTACATGTTCTGTGTGGCCACTTCGGTGTGACAACGGCAGAGTTGAGTCATTGTGACCGAGGTGATATGGCACACAAAGGCTGTAACATTTACACTAGCTGTTCACAGATGAAGTTTGCCGACCCTCGATTTAGAACAGCGTGAGGGAAAGGATGGGAGAGACCCCTGACTTGGCCGAGGAGACCTGTGCTCGAGTCCTGCCTGCCCCCAGTTCCCAGTGTCCGGGCCAGCTCTCATAACCTCTCTGGTTTCTCCATCTGTTTGAATGGCATAACCAATGGATGATCTCTTAGATACTGAGAAACTTTTTTTTTAAGGGTTTTGTTTGTTTTTACTGCTTGAGGTCTTCGTTGCTGTGTGCAGGCTTTTCTCTAGTTGCGGTGAGTAGAGCTACTTACTAGCTGCAGAGCACAGGCTTTAGAGCTCGGGCTCAGTAGTTGTGGTGCACGGGCTTTGTAGCTCCTTGGCACATGAGATCTTCCCAGACTAGGGATCAAACCCGTGTGCCCTGCATTGGCAGGCTCACTGGACCACCAGGGAAGTCCTCTGATTCTTTATTTCTCCTTCATGTGTTGTAGGTTTTAAAGATATTTAGTTACTTATTTGACTGTACCGGATCTTAGTTGGGGCCTGTGGGACCTTAGTCCCCTGACCAAGTGCCCTGAACCTTGGCCCCCTCCATTGGCAGCATTGAATCATAGCCACTGGGCCACGAGGGAAGTCCCCCACATGTTGTAATTTTGTTTCAAGAACACGTGAAAGGATGTGTCATTTAGACTTTGGGGCTCTCCCCCACAGTGTGGTCAGCCTGGTTGTGACAAACCTCATTGAATAAGAAAGGACCAGTGGGCTAGATGTGGGAGGGGTTGAGGCTCCAGGCAGGGCCCTGGTCGCTCAGCCCCTCTGTGTGTCATGTCCCGTTGTGACAGGGACAGGACAGTGAATGAGGGAGAAGATCCCTGCTGCGGGAGCTAACATCTAGAGGCAGGAGATTAATTTCATTGTCATAGGTAACAGCTGCCATCGTTGCTGCCAAAGCAGGTGGCAGGGCAGGCTGGGGGCACGAGGGCCGTGGTGGGCGCTTCCGTTCTTTGTGTCTGAACTGGGGTCCTGGGAGGGTCCTGACAGCCTCGGGGTTCTCCCAGGCTCTTTCACTCCCCTCCCCTCTGCTACCGGGCGGCCGGACACAGAGCAGGGCTGGAGATGGAGTTCCAAGCAGCTCTGCCTGCAGAAACTTCTTGAGAGCCAGTCCTCACAGCAGCACGCTCTCTGGGCAGTGGGGTTCCTGCTCTTGCTGCCAGGGTCCTTTCTGGAACAGGGTGCTGTATGAATGACCATGTGGGGCAGGGCAAGGGGGCATCCTTGCTCAGAGACGGCCCTGCTGAAACCTGAGTTGGCACACTGCTCTGTGACCTTAGGGCTTGCACCCTGAGCCGTTTCTTCATTTAAATAATGTGTATTGAGCACCTGTTGTGGACCAGGGTTTATTCCTGGTGCAGAAGATAGAGCAGCAAATAAGACAGGCAAGGCCTCTGCCCTCGTGGCTTGTGTTCCAGCTAGTAAAGCCAGGCAAGACATGGTAGGGAAGATGATCGTTGCTGTGGACAAACACTAACCAGGATAACCAGCCTCGTGCCTAATAATGGGAAAGGATTAAAGCAGCAAAGCTTCCGGGGACTTCCTGGTGGTCCAGTGGTTAAGACTCCATGCTTCCACTGCAAGGGGCTTGGGTTCAATCCCTGGACAAGGAACTAAGATCCTATAAGCCTTGTGGCATGGTAAAAAGAAAAATAGCAAAGTCTTTCAAGAAGGAAATGCAATACTTCCATGACCTAGGGGTAGATAAAGATTTTTTTCACAAGACAAGAAACACCAGGTATAATAGGAAATATTGGTAAATTGGACTCAGATTAAAACTAAGGCCCCTTCCTCAAAAGACACCATCAAAGGAGTAAGAAGACACACCGTGGGGGCCTCCCTGGTGGTCCAGTGGCTGTGGCTCCGTGCTCCCAAGGCAGGGGCCCAGAGTTCAATCCCTGGTCGGGGAACTAGATCCCACACGCCACAACTAATGATCCTGCATCCCATAGCTAAGACCCAGTGCAGCCAAATATTTTTTAAAAAAAAAAGACATGCCATGAACTGGAGGTGTTTACGATGAATGTGCCCTACACAGAATTCCCAGGAGGAAAAGTTAGAAAACAAGGACTGCCTGGGAGAGGTCATCACATGACCAGTATACCTGTGATGATGCTCATCAAGGAAACGTGAATTAAAACCACAGGAGAGTCTGTGGCCATACTACCCTGAGTGTACACGAGCTCGTCTGATCTCAGAAGCTAAGCAGGGTTGGGCCTGGTTAGTACTTGGATGGGAAAACAACAAGAGATGCTGGTAGATGGCTCACCCACGGCCGGAAGAGTGAACATGGGCTCAGTTGCTACCAAAACAGCGCCCCTGCCTCCAGGACCAGGCCCCCCACCCCCCAGGGACCTTCCCACGTGATACAGGCCAAGAGCTGGGACACAGTGTCTGCGGCTGCTCACCATTTAATATCTCAGACCATAGCCCAGGTTCCTGCCACCAGCAGGGGGACAAGCAGACTGTGGCATGTGCCCACCATGGAGCATGTGGCGCAGCACAAGGGCCAACAAGAGCAGGTCTCAGAGCCATGCAGGGGGGTGGCCACGCCTGGGGGCGCACCCTCTGGGATCTCATGACCTAAAGTTCAAAAAGAGGCCAGGCTCGGCCAAGTCCTGGAAGCTGGGGGGGCTCAAGGAGTGAGTAAATGAAGATGTGTGACACCTTTATCTTTTTTCTTTCATATGTATTTGCTTATTTGGCTGCACCAGATCTTACTTGTGGCATACAAACTCTTAGTTGCAACACGTGGGTTGTAGTTCCCTGACCAGGGATTGAACCCCGGGCGCGTCCCCCTCCCCTGCATGGGAGTGTGGAGCCTTAGCCACTGGACCACCAGGGAAGTCCCTGTGCCTCTCTTTCACCTCAGCCATCCATTTTCATTACGAGGTGTCGTGGAGGTGATGTTTATATTGAGGCAAGGGCAGGAGCCAGGGTTCCCTGGGGGAGCAGCTGCTTGGGTGATTCTGAGGCGACTGAGCAGGTAGAGAGAGGCATGGACATCGGAGGTGGTGGGCCGCCCATCCTGGAGAGCCAAGCAGCCCCCAGAGCGCCGTGGGTTCTGTTCTCAGCAAGGAGGGACTTGGTGAGCAGGCCTGGAAGGCTCCCAGTCCCGGTGCATAGTGGGTGGGGGTGAGGTACTCTCCAGGGGATTTCTGAAGACAAAAAAGGATCTCTCAGCACTTTGGCAACCAGAGTTTTGCGGCAGTAGCTTTCCAAGAGGTCTGCATTGTCAGAGAGGATGGTTTTCAGAGTCCCCGTGGCCCTGGCACCCTGCCCCTCCCTCTCACATGACCAGTCCCCGGCCATCCATGCTCAGCACAACACACCAGACAATGGTTTTCAGGCAGGGTGGGCCTTCATTCCTCAGGGAAAAGGTTCCCCCAGAGGTTTGTGAGAGGGTTTTTATGACACGTTCCTCTGCGTAATGGTGCTAGAGTCCCCCGTCCTAAGTTCCCTGAAGGGCTCCAGGTACCCTGAGGCCAGGTCACCTGTATGATGGCAGGCATGTAGCCTTGGCACCACACGCATGCCCGTTAGTGAGCTGCAGAATGAGTTCAGTGGATTTAAAACTGTCGTTTCATTTTATTTTGTTGTTGTTTTCTTTTTTAATTAACTTATTTGTTTATTCAACTTCGCTGCATTGATTCTGCATTGCGACACACGGCATCTTTAGTTACGGCATGTGGGGGTCTAGTTCCCTGACCGGGGATCGAACCTGGCCCCTCTGCATTGGGAGAGCAGAGTCTCAGCCACTGGACCATCAGGGAAGTCCCCAAACTGGTGTTTCTTAAAAAAAAGTGAAGTAAAGCGGGAATTCCTAGCATCCTCTACTGTGCAGGCACTTTAGTTACATCATACCTGCAGGCCCGTGTCCTGCTCAGAAGCGTAGTGACACTGCAGTCGAGATGGTAACGGAGAGCCCTTTGCTCAGGTTCCATGGGGAGGAACAGGGCCTGTGTGGGTTGAGGAGTCGGGCGCAGGTCTGGGCTCTGCTGGAACATCAGAAACCAGTTTCCCAGAGTGAGCGGGGTTGGCTTGTCTCCCATCACCCCGAGTCCACTTATCTGAAGTAGAGGCCCCAGCGTATTTCATGCCTGTTCGCGTTTTTTTTGGAATTTATGTGAACAAATTCCAGTTTTCCTGTGGCCAAACCACCCACCACCCTGTTCATGAGAGAGACGACACCAGTGCCCCTGGGGACAGGCCCTTGGGTGGGGACAGTGGCCTGGAGCTGGCCTCCCTCCCCACCCGCAGTGTGTGACCTGCCAGCCCCACACAAGGCAGGATGTGGCTGAGAACTCAGCCCGGAGGAAAGAGGGGGCTGGCCCTTGTTGAGCACAGGCGACCCCACTTCATGCTGGGCAGGGAGGCCAAGACCAGCAAGGCTGGTGTTCGGGCTGAGCTTCTCACCGGTTTCCTCATTACAGTTGGAATAACATAGTCCCTTGAGAACACGTGTGTCGTGCGTCTGGCCCAGAGATGGTAGTCTTCCGAGGCCAGTAATGTGCGAGGCCCGGGTTCCAGCCCCCGTGTTTCCCCGGGTGTGAGAGGGGGCCAGGGCCAAATGGCAGCAGCCTCTGGGGCGGGCAGTCCTGGCCAAGCTGCTCCCTGATGCCGCTGTGAGATGGGGCATCTGGCGACAAAACCCGAGAAGCAGTCAGGTCGTCACTGCTGTCTTCCTGGCTGGTAGACCAAAAACAAGCACGAGATGTGTTGAGGACGTGCAGACAGATGGACAGGCTGCCACCCTGTTCCCTGAGGACTGTCCTGAAAAGACCAGGAAGGCAGCAGTGTTGACGGGAGGCGGTGCTCCACTCCTGGTGCCCCCAGGACCGAATCCACCATCTCATACCTGCCCTGGAGGAGCCTGTGTTGTGAAGCAGCCAGGAGGAGCCCAGGCAGTGAGCGGGACCTAAATGAACCCACAGCCAGAGCACATGGGGCCCCGGGTGGAGAGAGTGGGAAAGGAGGGTGACCAGGTCCCCAGCCCCCTGGTTGGCCGCGCAGAGCCTCTTCTACCGTCTCTCTGGGAGACAGGATCCCCATTCTGGAGGCTGAAGGGACGCTGGGGGGGGTGTCTTGGTTCACCCCATTCCTTGTCCAGGCCCCCAGGGGGTTGTCGCCTTGGAGCCCAGTGCTTGGATTCCTCATTTCATGGCCACTGAGAGCTCTCCTTTCCTCTGCTCTCTGGTACAAAACCAGCGCTGCTTAGTGGAAAGAACTAGGAAACAGCTCTAGTCGCCCATTAGCATCTTGTCAGGGGGCATCTCTCCTTGGGTTTTTGCCTAGTTCTCTGAAGTTCACTGCTCATGAGCGCTACCCGAGTGAGGCACAACATGCTTGGAAAACCCATCTCTGAAAACGCTGTCATTTAACACTCCCGACACGAGCAAACTGATTTCTGTGTCATATGTAAATAAAGAGTTCTCCCTCGTGCAGGTGCCAAGGCTCTTGCTGCATGTGGCACGTGATGCTGT
The DNA here is from genome assembly GCF_055505025.1 of Bos grunniens. Classification (NCBI taxonomy): domain Eukaryota; kingdom Metazoa; phylum Chordata; class Mammalia; order Artiodactyla; family Bovidae; genus Bos; species Bos grunniens. The sequence continues at coordinate 15,617,635 of NC_141171.1, forward strand.
TTCCTCCAGGGCTGGGGTGGGGGGAGGTGGGTGAGTTCAGAGCCTCCATACAGATGCAGCAGCAGACCTCTCTGCTTGGCTGCCCCTCGGGAATGTTCCAGAACTCAACGAGTCTGCTCACATAACAGGAAATGACTCCTGAATGGACTTTAAAATTTCTCACTATCTCTGTCCTCCAGTGCCCAGGGTGGGGTAGTGGTTGTTGGGAGGAGGCTGCCAGGCAGAGGTAGGGGCTCCCCGGCAAGCAGGGCCTGCGAGTGACGCAGCCACGTCTCTCCTTACAGCAGCAGTGGACGCCAGCTCAGCGAGGTGTTCATCCAGCTGCCGTCCCGCAAGGAGCTGCCCGAGTACTACGAGCTCATCCGCAAGCCTGTGGACTTCAAGAAGATAAAGGTAATCCCGAGTCAAGTGCTTAGAGCCATGGGAAGTGGGAGCAGGGGTTCTTGGTCTTGGGAGCCCCCCCCAGGGGCCCTGGTCATTGGCCACTGGGGGCCTAAGGATGTGGCAGGTGACCCCATCACCCATGGCTGGGCCCCTGAGTCCACACACAGCCGGGGAGTTCCACTGTGACCTCGCCTTAGGTGGCTGGGACCCCGGGTGCCAGGGGGCCCCGAGATAAGGCCGCTTCTCCTGCCCCCAGGAGCGCATCCGCAACCACAAGTACCGCAGCCTCAACGACCTGGAGAAGGACGTGATGCTGCTGTGTCAGAACGCGCAGACCTTCAACCTGGAGGGCTCCCTGGTGAGCGGTCCTGGGCCCCCACTCCCCACCCCCGTGAATTGACCGGTTCAGAAAAAGGTTCCCTGCACCTCGGAGCACATCGCTCATTACAGAGGCCATATGTGTTCATTACTGAAAACACGGCAGAAGATAAAGATGAGCAAAATAGAAGAAATAGACTCAGTCCCATCCGTCCGTGGGGCCCTGGGCACACTCTGTTAACGTCCTGGAATCTGTTATGAAGTCATTCAGGGACGCTTTTGAAAGGACGTCCAGCTCTCTGCTGGGTCTTGTCCGGTGATGAGATTCACACACACAGCCTCAGCCTGGCAGTTTTCCTCATTGCTGGGATGAATGCCTCCTAGCAAAGAGACTTTAGAGTCGCACATGCCGGGGAATGCTGGCTTCAGTGAGGCCGTGCGTCTCTGATGCTAAACTACAGGCCATCTCAGAGCCTTTAACCGGGTGCTCGCTGCGATTCTTCAAGGGGAGAGAGGGGGACTTCCGTGGTGGTCCAGTGGCTAAGACTCTATGCTCCCAATGCAGAGAACCCAGGTTCAGTCCTTGGTCAGGGAACTGAATCCCACGTGCCACAGCTGAGAGTTCATGTGCCACAACTAAGACCCAGCGCAGCTAGATAAATAAATACTTGAAAAAAAAGAGGGACGCCTGACCTTCTGTCCAGGACCGTTTCATTGAGCTGTCCCTCGTCCGGGACCAGGCGGGCAGGCAGGCAGCCCCTCATCGGGCCCCCGACCTGAGCCCCGTGTGTCTCCACCCAGATCTATGAAGACTCCATCGTCCTGCAGTCGGTCTTCACCAGCGTGCGGCAGAAAATCGAGAAGGAGGACGACAGTGAAGGGGAGGAGAGCGAGGAGGAGGAGGAGGGCGAGGAGGAAGGCTCCGAGTCAGAGTGTGAGTCCTGGGGGTGGGGGTGGGAGGTCACATCCACCCCCAAGACACCCTGGGGCCCCGCGCTCACGTCTCCTTTCCTTCTGGTCCCCTCCCCAGCTCGCTCAGTCAAAGTGAAGATCAAGCTTGGCCGGAAGGAGAAGGCCCAGGATCGGCTCAAGGGGGGCCGGCGGCGGCCGAGCCGTGGGTCCAGGGCCAAGCCAGTGGTGAGCGACGACGACAGCGAGGAGGAGCAGGAGGAGGTGAGGTCCCCGCGCCCCGGGGCGGGCAGGTCACTGGCGTCTATTCTTCTTGCCAGGTCCTAGACCTGTGGGATGTTTTCAGACCCCCAATCCACAGACGAGGCTCAGTGTTACAGAGCGTGGGACTCAAACCCAAGTCCGTGCAGCCCTGGAACCAGTGCTCTTGGAGCCACTGGGCGTCGGGTTCAGACAGGGCATCCCTCCTCCCCACCCGACCCCCACAGTTCCCACTGCACAACCCCAGGCTGACCGTGAGGGGGCGGGAGGCAGGGAGTTGGAGATGCCTTCAGAGAGACCGGCCCCGCTCCCCCAGTGCTGTGGCATCCTCACCACACTGTGCTCCCCAGGCCTCTACTTGTGGCTCCGTCCTGGCCTGCCTCAGAGGGTTTCCAGACAGTGGTGGTGGGTTGCATAAAGCAAACAAAGTGAAAGTCCCATAGACCACAGTCCTATAAACAGGGGAGCTGACACCACGAACGGGGCTGTGAGTGGTACCTCGGTGATGGTCCCCCAGGCACACCAGGGAGGAGCCACGAGAACCACAGGAGCACCAAGCCTGTACAGTCTCCTGGGCCTGGGGACAGGAACAGACTCACTTGCTGCGTTTTAATAAGTTTTGCCCTCTGGCTCCCACCTGGACGCCTGGCCCTTCCCTGCTGCAGGACCTCTGAGCCTGCCTCCACTTCCACAAAGTAGGGAGGTCAAGTGCATTTCACGGGCCCCAGCTCCCAGCAGAAAGCTTGACAAGCACCATTTCATCATCGTTAGTCTTCTTGTAGAGCTATTTGCAGTAATAGCAAAACCAGGTGCCTCAGAATAATCCTGACCACTGACGTCTGTGGTCTTACGGGGATGTTAATGACATTCTGAACACGGGGAGCGGTGGCCTTGTGGTGGCCAGGAGAGTCTGGGCTGTACAGCTCCCTGTCTGCCCAGTCTGGATCCAGCAGCACCTTCTGTGGCCCTTGCTAAGGTGTTGAAAATGTTTACACAGAAGAGCAGAGATTGTGCGTGGTCAGGAATACCCAAGGTGGTTTTAAAGCCTCAGGTCAGGGGAATTCCCTGGTGACCCGGTGGTTAAGACTCAGCACTTTAACGGCTGAGGGCCTGGGTTTAATACCTGGCCAGGAAACTAAAATACCACAGACCTTGAGGCTCAGCCACAAAAACAGACAAAAAACCCCCCCACAGGTCAGGGGCACAGGGACAGGCAGTCAGCAGTGGGACAGAGCTGAGAAGGCCCAGCCTGCTTCCCAGGAACTAAGGAGTCGTCAATGTGAGGGTGCAGGGGCCAGTCCTTGGGAGAAAATGACATTTGGATGTGACCTTGGCAGCAGGGACTGAGGGCAAAGGTCACTCCACCCCAGCCTCAGTGTGGACAAGGCAGTTCTGCCTGAACTGGTGATTAAGTATATTTAAAGCAAAGGTCGGGGACTTCCCTGGTGGTCTAGTGGTTAAAACTTTGCACTTTCACACAGAGAGGCATAGGTTCAATCCCTGCTCGGGGAACTAAGATCCCACATGCTGTCTGGGTGCTCCCAAGGGCCAGGCTGACTCTCACTCTCTTCTCCTGTCCCCCTCCCAGGACCGCTCAGGAAGTGGCAGCGAGGAAGACTGAGTCCCGACATTCCAGAGTCTCGACCCCGAGCCCCTCGTTCCAGAGCCGAGACGGTGTTAGCCCTTAGCAGTAACGGGTAGCAGCAGATGTAGTTTCAGACTTGGGATAAAAACTGTATAAACGAAAATCTTCCATATTTATACGGCAGAGAAGATGTAGGACTGTCTGTGTCTGGCCCTGTCCTGGCATCAATAGCGTTTGTAACAGCATTAACTGTTTAAAAGGAGAAAAAAACCGAATTATGAATTGGGGAACACACGACACCTGTCTTTCTTCCCTTTCCCTGGCAGTACTGTTTCGGCCGCAGTTTGGAATCACTGTAGTTTAAAGCTGTGGATGCATGTGTGTAGCCGTCCACTCCTTGTACTGTATTTTATTGGACAGGTCAGACTCGCCGGGGCTGGGGGCCCAGAGGCCCGGCGAGGGTATGTCAGTGTCACTGGATGTCAAACAGTAATAAATTAAACCTCCAACAAAAGTCTCGGCTTCTGCTGAACTCATTGCCGGCTCCTGGCACGGGGGGAATGTCTGCAGCCGCCTACCCGAGCGACGCAAGGCCCTGGCTGAGGCCTCACTGTGTCTGCAGTCCTGTCCTCCCGTCACCAGATCCCGGGGGGCCCATTTCCTGGGGGAAGACACTGAGGCCCAGGCAAAGGAGGACCTTGCCTGGATGTCACACCATCTTGACTAGCAGCCTGGGCTCTCTCTGGGTCTCTCTCCACTGCCACTCCCCATCATTTGTTTAAGCCTACCATGTCATGCAGAGAGCAGACAGATCAGTCCCTGCCCCTTTGCAGCCACAGTGGGGTCAGGAAGACAGGTAAACAGGCAGGTGCCGTCAGCAGTTGAAGTCCTGACATAGGAAGCCCAGGGCATTGTGGGAACCCAGGTGATAAAGAGCTTCCAAGTCCAGAACTTACTTTAGGTCCTATTCTGTAGTTTTTGTGTCTCCCTTAAGATCTTACATTTGTGAGTCACTGTCATCATATTTGCCATTAATTCTTCATAAACGTTGTTCACGTTAGTTTTATGAATGTTTGTACTAACTGCTTTGGGTGCAACATCTGGGCTCCCTCAGAGAACATTTCTATCAACTTACTTTTTTTTCCTCAGGGTAGGTCACACTTAGCTCTTTCTTCACATGTCTTGCTGCCTTTTCTTTCTTTCTTTCTTTTTTTTTTTCAAAAACAGGCTTTTTTTTTCGGCCGTGCCATGTGGCCTGTGGGACCCCAGCTCCCCGACCAGGGATTGAACCTACACCCCTGGTAGGAAGAGAGCAGTGTCCTAACCACTGGACCACCAGGAAACTTTCTCAAAAATGGACATCTCTGGGGACTTCCCTGGCTGGCAGTCCAGTGGTTAAGAATCTGCCTTGCAATACAGGGGGATGTGGGTTTGATCCTTGGCCAGGGAACTAAGATCCCACATACCACAGAACAACTAAACCCACACACCCCAGCTAGAGAATCTGCGTGCCACAACAAAAGATCCACATGCCTCAGCCAAGATCCAACACAGCCAAATAAATAAATGATTTTAAGAAATGAACAGTTTTTTAAATAATAGATTTTAGCAACTCTGAATTCCTCTTTCCCCACACATGCAGGGAGTTGTCCTGGTGGTGGTTTTTTCTGTTTGTTTTAATAAGTGCTAAGTCGACTCTGTAGGGTCCCTCTCCCCACAGTGTGCAGCTGTTGATGTCTCTGCTAAATTTTTGAGTTTCTGCTTTTCATTATTTTTAGGCTGACTCCCTCAGGGAGTCACCCCTGGTTCGGTCTAGCTTCGGGGCCAGCCAGCGATGGCTTGGTTGTGCTCAAACCCCTGAGTCAGTGGGGCCCAAGCCTGGGGCGTGTGCTCCAGCCAGTTTGCAAGCCAGACCTGCCTTTGCTTCTCGCCCGTCCCTCTTGCATTTTCTCAGCGTGTGCACATGGCCTCCTGCAGGGCAGGTTGCCTGCGTTTGTGGGTTGATGGGGTCTGTCCGGCTCTCGTACAGCATGCTGCATACATGCGCCTTTTCAGACCCTCAGGATACGTGGGGCCAGCTATTCCATTCGACCTCCTGACTGAATAGATGGTACACCAGCAGCCGTATTGGGCCATGAGGTGATGCTGTGCGTAGGGGCGGCAAATACGAAAGGAACAACATACAGGCTGGTTTCCACCGAGACACCGACTCCAGACTGACACGAGAGAGGTCGTCTGTCCTGACTAGGTTGCCAATCTGTTGCCACCAGGATCTCAACCTCAGTGAGGAGACCTTGGCCTTCCCCATATACTTCCCCATACACTCTGAGATCTCTACTGTATCCAATTCACCCAGTGGCCTGAGGTGTTACTTGGCTCCAAGTCAGCCCCCTCCCACAGTGATGTTCATGGCCTGTCCTGGCCTGTAGAAGCTGGGAAACCAAAAAACTGCAATCTCCCACTGTTCCTACCTTCCCATTTAGTAATTATTCTTGAGTAAATCTTTCTTAATTTGTTTAATGTCTTCAGTTAATCTGCAGAATCCTGAAGTGGGTTGTTTGTGACAACTCTCTACTTTTATGGTTGCCTCTTTGGAATGCATTTGCCAAGATACTCACATGTCATTTTGAAAGTCTGCTTTTGTAAGGGGCGCTTCCATGGCTGTTCAGTGGCTAAGACTCAGAGCTTTCAATGCAGGAGGCATGGGTTCGATCCCTGGTAGGGGAACGAAGATCCCACATGCCACGTGTGTGTGTGTGCTTAGTCGCTCAGTTGTGTCTGACTTTTTGTGACCCTGTGGACTCAGGCTCCCCTGTCAATGAAAGTTTCCAGGCAAGAATACTGGAGTGGGTTGCTATTTCTTCCTCCAGGGGATCTTCCCAACCCAGGGCTAGAACCTGCATCTTTACCTGGGAAGCCACATGCCATATGGCAGAGCCAAAAAAAGAAAAAAAAAATACACATTTTTGTGTGTGAATGACTTTGACTTCATTTTAATAGATTTAGGTGTATTTTAATGTTTACAGAAAATCAGCTCACAAACCCTTGATTTCATAGTATTCACTGAGGCCAGTGTAAAAAAGAGTCCCTTGGTGGGGGATGGGGGCAGATGGGAAGTATATGTGGAATTTGAACAGGAGAAAATATGTATCTGATGGGCTTCTCTGGTGGCCCACTGGTTGAGAATCCATCTACCAATGCAGGAGACTTGGGTTCGATCCCTGGGTCAGGAAGTTCCCCTGGAGAAGGAAAATGGCAACCCACTCCAGTATTCTTGCCTGGGAAATCCCATGGGCAGAGGAACCTGGCGGGCTACAGTCCATGGGGTTGCAAAAGAGTCGGACATGACTTGGTGACTAAACAACATCAATGTGTCTAATCACAGTTTGTTGGGGAATGGATGGCAGAAAAATTCAGAATAATGTTGACTTGTCGGCCATGAGTTCACGTCTTGCCTCTCTCCTGTCAGTCTGGAGTTGGTATCTCAGTGTTGGAGAACAGCTTCTATCTTGTTACTTTCAGCATCACCTCATGACACAAGAGGGCTGCTGGTGCTCCATCTATCCATTTCACATCCCAGACATCCACGAGGAGACAAGGAGAAGGAGAAAGGCCCACCCATCCTTTAGAGATCCTCTCTGGAAACCAATACTTCACTTTCTTATGTGCTGCAATATAGTCAAATGGCCATACCTCTAGCTGCACAGGAAGCTAAGAAACGCAGCCTATCTGGTGCCTATGTGCCCTGCTGAAGTTGTGGGCACACCACTTTCTTGCTCACTGCCTACTTTGCATTGGTTAGTGCCAGTCTTCAGATGAGTAAACAGGCACAGAGAAGAGAAGGACTTGCCCAAGGCTGCATGGCCAGTCCTAGACCCGGTGGTTGTCAAGCTCTGTTCACCTTCCTCCCAAGTTGAGTGGTCATGGGTTTGAATTCTGGCCCTGCCATGTACAGGCTCTGTGACTTCGGGCAGCTCTCTGCACCTCTGAGCCCACTGAGAGATAACCCAAAAACCTCATGGAGATTTGTGTTTTTCTTTGGGCATTTTTGTATTTTCTAGGGTGACAATGAAAAGAAATAATTTTTCAGAGGGAAAAAAATGAAGGGAATCAAGAACTAGTTGAGCTGAACGTCCTCACTTGCAAAGCCAAGGGTGATGGTGGCCCAGGGACAAGTGGGCTGTGGCGAGGGCGAGAGGTCAGCCCCCTGGCCTGGCTCTCCCACACTGACCATGACTTGAGGTCCTGGAACCAGCCTGGCTGGCCCTCGTGTGGACGCTGGCCATGAACCAGGGACCTCCACCAACCTGAACTGTCGCTCCTGGTGACAGCTGCTAACTGTCCTCTTGCAAGCCCCACTGGCCTGTGCTTTCAGCACGCTTCTGTCCAGACAGTCCTTTCCCCTCTATCTCTGTCCTGCTGGCCAGTGCCTTCCTCCCCCATTTATCCCAGCAATCCTGAGGGGTGGGGGCCTGCCTTCCCGTTTCACAGAGGACACAAGTGAAGCTCAGAGAGGTTGAGGCACTTGCCTAAGGCCACACAGATCTGGGCTCAGGTTTGTGGGGCCCAAGCATGAACCCTTGGAGACTGGGACCTCTGAATCTGGAGGAGAGGCCCTGGGTCTGGCAGCGTGAAATAGCCCCTGGAAAGGGTGAACTGAGTAATGGAACACAGGTCTTTGTGTCCTCAGTGGAGCAGGCAGGCAGGCCCCAGCAAGACTTGGGCAAGCAAGTTCTTTCGACTGGAATGCCAGATGGTCAGGGCATGATGGGAGTCCCTGGGGTGCCCTGGCACAGCCAGGACTGGGGGAAAGGCAGTCAGGAAAAATATGGAGCATCACATGTGACAGGTGGTCACACTGTCTCCCTCCCCACATGCACTTCTGGAACCTGGTAACTACATCATCAAGGCTGGAATCTAGGGGCTTCCCTGGAGGCACAGTGGACTGCAATCCACCTGCCAACGCAGCGGACACAGGTTTGATCCCTGGTCCGGGAGGATTCCACATGCTGCAAGGCAACTACGCCTGTGAGCCACGGTTACTGAAGCCTGTGTGCCTGGAGCCCAAGCTCCGCAACAAGAGAAGCCACCGCATTGTGAAGCCCACCCACTGCCACGAAGAGTAGCCACTGCTCACTGAAACCAGAGAAAGACCGTGAGCAGCAAAGAAGACTGAGCACAACCATAAATCAATTTTTTTAAAAAAGAAAAGAATCTGAAAAGGAATAATAAACATATATGTATAACTTTGCTGTACACGGAAACAACATTGTAAGCCAACTACCGTTGTTGTTGTTCAGCTGCCAAGTTGTGTCTGACTCTGCGATCCCGTGGACTGCAGCATGCCAGGCTTCCCTGTCCTTCACTATCTCCTCGAGTTTGCTCAAACTCATGTCCATTGAGTCAGTGATGCCATCCATCCAACCACCTCATCCTCTGTTGCCCGCTTCTCTTGCCGTCAATCTTTCCCAGCATCAGGATCTTTTCCAAAGAGTTGACTCTGCAACAGATGGCCAAAGTATTGGAGCTTCAGGTTCAACATCAATCTCCCAGTGAATATTCAAGGTTGATTTCCTTTAGAATTGACTGTTTGATCTTGCAGTCCAAGTTATTTTCAAGAGTCCTCTAGCACCACAGTTTGAGAGCATCAATTCTTGAGCGCTCAGCCTTCTTTATGATCCAACTCTCACATCCATACATGACTACTGGAAAAACCATAGCTTTGACTTTATGATCCTTTGTTGACAAAGTGATATCTCTGCTTTTTAATACACTGTCTAGGCTGTCATAGATTTTCTTCCAAGGAGCAAGTCTTAATTTCATGGCTGCAGTCACCATCTGCAGTGATTTTGGAGCCCAAGAAAATAAAATCTGTCACATTTCCACTTTTCCCCATCTATTTGCCATGAAGTGATGTGACTGGATGCCATGATCTTCATTTTTTGAATACTGAGTTTTAAGCCAGATTTTTCACTTTCCTCTTTCACCTTCATCAAGAGGCTCTTTAGTTCCTCTTCGCTTTCTGCCATTAAAGTGGTATTATCTGCATACTTAAATTTAAAAAACTGATGCAGGAGAGTGACTGGATCTAGAAATTAATTAAAGAGAACTAGACAAGACAGTGTATTGAAAAAAAAAGAAAAAGGGCATGGAATCTAATTATTCTTCCCTTGACTTTGGCTTGGGACTCTGATTAGCAGTGGAATGCAGTAGAAGTGACTGCCTGCTGAGAAGGGCTCATACAAAGCACCACAGCTTGTTGGGATACTCCCTCTTGAAGCCTTCATCTCTCATGGAACAGCCCAAATGCCTAGAAGCCACCGTGTTGTGAGAAAGCACAAATAAGCCCATGCCAAGAGACCACCAAGCCCACAAGAGGGGCAAACCCCCAGCTGTGGGCACCCACCCGGCTGAGCCCTTCCCATTTTCCTGATGCAAAGGAACCACGAGAGAATAAACTGAACGTTGTTTCAAGCCACTAAGCTGTACCATGATGGTTTTTCTACACAGTGATAGCAACTGGAACATCCTAAAACAATTTTTCCCATGACATGGGTCTAATTAAGCTAACATGGAGAGGACTTTCCTGGTGGTCAAGTGGTTAAGAATCTGCCTGCCAATGCAGGGACAGAAGATTCCACACGATGTGGGGCAACTAAGCCTGTGCACCACAACTCCTGAGCCCTATGCTCTGCAACAACAAAAGCCACAGCAATGAGAAGCCACTGCATCGCAACTAGGGGGTAGCCCCCACTCACTTCAACTAGAGAGAAGCCCTCGCACAAGAACAAACCCAGCAGAGCCAAAAATAAAACAGAAAGCTAACATGGAAAGATCTTTAAGACAATGCTAAGGCTAGAAAAGCAAACTGCATAATGAAATGTCCAGCAAGATGCCTTTTCTGGGCACATACACAGGATCGCATGTATTTGTTCTGGACCATGTCACTGCCACATAGACATTTAGGAAAATATTTGTCAGGATATACCCCAGACACACTGTATCCTGAACAGCTGGAGGCAGGGGACAAGAAGATGGATTTGGGAGCTTTTCCAAGCTCATGAGTTTCTAGACACATGTCCTTTTATGGCTGTTTATTTATTTATTGTTTAGTTTTTAGGGTTTTTTTTTTTTTTTTTTTTGGTCACAGGATGCAGCATGCAGGATCTTAGTTCTCTGACCAAGGAACGAAACTTTGCTCCCTGCTTCGGAAGTGTGCTGTCTAAGCCACCGGACTGCCAAAGGAAGTCCCCACGTGTCCCTTTTAAGAACTATTTCTTGATTCCTCACCAATGCTTAATTCACTAGAATAGTTTCTAGTTTATGTCATGGTTGCAAAGATTTCTGCTTCAATGAGGCCATTTGTATTTTCTGGAGCATTAATACTGACAAGTTGCCCAAAGCCCAGCTCATTATGTTCCCACCTGATTCTGCTGCTGTGTCCCATCTCTTAGGTGGCTCCAATGGCCCCAGGAAATCTAAGTCACTCTCATCCCTTTCCCTCAGCCTCCTCCATCCTGCCCGTCCCCAGGCCAGCCCGTTTTCCTTTCAAAGTGTATTCAGTCCACCCGCCTCTTCTCCACCTTGGCCTCTGCCTGACCCACCGCCACTGCCATCCCTGGTCTGCACCAGTGTGGTCCTCTCCTCCCTGCTTGCCCACCCTCACTTCCCACCAGGAGTTTTTCCCATGTGGCCAGAGACTTCTAAACCCCAACTCCTGAGCGCACATAGGGCTCTGATCATCTGAGCCTGGCAAACCTTCCTAACCTCAGCCATACTGAAATTTCACTCCGCACACTTAAAGATGTCTGCACATGGGTGTCCCTCTTCCCGTCACGGCTCACCTGGCGAGTCTCCTTCCCCTGAGCCTCGTCTCAAATGTCACTTTCCTGCCCCTTCTCACCTTTTGTTGACAATCTGGGGGAGGAAGTATGTGGGCACTCCCTGCAAGAATCCTCGGAATGTCTGTTTCCAAAACACATTCTCAAGACACCCGTGAAAGCTTGTTGATAAGTAACTAACAGGAGGGGGATGAGAAAGAAAGGCTAACTTGTTTGCTTTCTGTTTGCTGTTTTTCTTCAAAAGGCTTAGAGAAGAGTGACAAAAAAGAAATATGATTGTGTTTATGTGGGGTGAAAAGGGCTTCCCTGGTGGCTCAGCAGTAAAAGAATCCGCCTGCAATGCAGGAGATGCAGGAGACGCGGGTTCGATCCCTGGGTTGGGAAGATCCCCTGGAGGAGGAAATGGCAACCATTATTCTTGCCTGGGAAATCCCATGGACAGAGGTGCCTGAGCTACAGTGGGCTACAGTGGGCTACAGTCCCTGGAGTCTCAAAGACTTCTAGCAACTGAGCGTGCACGCACATACATGAAAAAAAAGAATGTAACTCTTGCAACCACCAAGTAAAGACAAATTAAAACCAAATAAAGGCAAATTAAAACAATGATGAAATCCTTATTTTTGTTTGGCTTCAGTTCAGTTCAATTCAGTCGCTCAGTCATGTCCGACTCTTTGTGACCCCACGAACTGCAGCACGCCAGGCCTCCCTGTCCATCACCAGCTCCCGGAGTTCACCCAAACCCATGTCCACTGAGTTAGTGATGCCATCCAACCATCTCATCCTCTGCCATCCCCTTCTCCTCCTGCCCTCAATCTTTCCCAGCATCAGGGTCTTTGCAAATTATTATAGATTTGTTAAGTGATAATGGGATGTTGGCAAGGTGGTAAAAAGGCGGGCCCTCATATCCCAGTCTGGGCTGTGGAGTCCATACCAAGGTCGCAGGTTTGAAACCTTGTACCAAGGCCACTGAGGTGGAGCCAGAACCAAGGTTGTCTCCGGAACCGACTGAGCCCCACTGTGACCACTGCCAAGAGCCCCCCTGACCCCACAGAGCTCAATGACCCTACATGAGGTAAAAATACCCACCCTAACCTAATGCCAATCACCTAATGCCACTCTTGCAGCAGGAATTTTCTTTGTCTTGAGGCTATCAAAATTGGCTCCTAACCCATGAAAAGCGTCACCTCTTCCTGGCCTTTCAGGAGATTGCCCTGAAAGATAAGCAGTGCCCCCCTTATCTCTGCTCTTTATTTTTCATAAACTTATTCTTTTCCGAAACACTCTGTGTCTGGAAATTCTTTTCCAACCTGTGCTCAGACTATGACAGGTGCCTAGATGTGGCTTTCTAAAAAACAATTTGAGGAGCTTCCCTGGCAGTCCACTTGTTACGACTCCACGCTTCCACAGCAGGGGCTTGGGTTCAATCCCTGGTCAGGTAACTAAGATCCCACCGTCACACAGCATGGCAAAAAAAATAAAAATAAAAAGCAATTTGACAAAATGACGTAAATATGTTTAGACCCTTTCCTCAGGAATTTCTTTTAAGGAAATCACTAGGGATACAAAGGAATTAATACATGTACAGGTATCATTTCCATATTTTTGGTGGAAACTAAAGGGCAAAACAATGAGGCATTGGTGACACCTGCTAAGTTTCACCTGGAAGATACTGAAAAGTCATTAAACATCATAACAGGGACATGAAAAAGGGCTTATATATGAAAAAAAGAAAGGATACAGGCCGCTCATTTTTATTGGTTAATAAAATCAGAGTTAAGTCTATGTATAATTGCACTGTCCTCAGATCAATCTCTTACCTTGGGTGTGAGATACCCCACGCCCAAGGTAAGAGAAATCCAAGTAAGATGGTAGGTGTTGCAAGAGGGCATCAGAGGGCAGACACACTGAAACCATACTCACAGGAAACTAGTCAATCTAATCACACTAGGACCACAGCCTTGTCTAACTCAATGAAACTAAGCCATGCCCGTGGGGCAACCCAAGACGGGCGGGTCATGGTGGAGAGATCTGACAGAATGTGGTCCACTGGAGAAGGGAATGGCAAACCACTTCAGTATTCTTGCCTTGAGAACCCCATGAACAGTATGAAAAGGCAAAATGATAAGATACTGAAAGAGGAACTCCCCAGGTCGGTAGGTGCCCAATATGCTACTGAAGATCAGTGGAGAAATAACTCCAGAAAGAATGAAGGGATGGAGCCAAAGCAAAACAATACCCAGCTGTGGATGTGACTGGTGATAGAAGCAAGGTCCAATGCTGTAAAGAGCAATATTGCATAGGAACCTGGAATGTCAGGTCCATGAATCAAGGCAAATTGGAAGTGGTCAAATAAGAGATGACAAGAGTGAATGTCGACATTCTAGAAATCAGCGAACTCAAATGGACTGGAATGGGTGAATTTCACTCAGATGACCATTATATCTACTACTGCGGTCAGGAATCCCTCAGAAGAAATGGAGTAGCCATCATGGTCAACATAAGAGTCCGAAATGCAGTACTTGGATGCAATCTCAAAAATGACAGAATGATCTCTGTTCGTTTCCAAAGCAAACCATTCAATATCACAGTAATCCAAGTCTATGCCCCAACCAGTAACACTGAAGAAGCTGAAGTTGGATGGTTCTATGAAGACCTAACTAACTAACCCAAAAAAGATGTCCTTTTCATTATAGGGGACTGGAATGCAAAAGTAGGATAGTCAAGAAACACCTGGAGTAACAGGAAAATTTGGCCTTGGAATACGCAATGAAGCAGGGCAAAGACTAATAGAGTTTTGCCAAGACAATGCACTGGTCATAGCAAACACCCTCTTCCAACAACACAAGAGAAGACTCTACACATGGACATCACCAGATGGTCAACACCAAAATCACATTGATTATGTTCTTTGCAGACAAAGATGGAGAAGCTCTATACAGTCAACAAAAACAAGACCAGGAGCTGACTGTGGCTCAGATCATGAACTACTTATTGCCAAATTCAGACTTAAATTGAAGAAAGTAGGGAAAACCACTAGACCATTCAGGTATGACCTAAATCAAATCCCTTATGATTATACAGTGGAAGTGAGAAATAGATTTAAGGGCCTAGATCTGATAGATAGAGTGCCTGATGAACTATGGAATGAGGTTTGTGACATTGTACAGGAGACAGGGATCAAGACCATCCCCATGGAAAAGAAATGCAAAAAAGGAAAATGGCTATCTGGGGAGGCCTTACAAATAGCTGTGAAAAGAAGAGAAGAGAAAAGCAAAGGAGAAAAGGAAAGATATAAGCATCTGAATGCAGAGTTCCAAAGAATAGCAAGAAGAGATAAGAAAGCCTTCCTCAGCGATCAATGCAAAGAAATAGAGGAAAACAATAGACTAGGAAAGACTAGAGATCTCTTCAAGAAAATTAGAGATACCAAGGGGACATTTCATGCAAAGATGGGCTCGATAAAGGACAGAAATGGTATGGACCTAACAGAAGCAGAAGATATTAAGAAGAGATGGCAAGAATACATAGAAGAACTGTACAAAAAAGATCTTCATGACCCAGATAATCACGATGGTGTGATCACTGACCTAGAGCCAGACATCCTGGAATGTGAAGCCAAGTGGGCCTTAGAAAGCATCACTATGAACAAAGCTAGTGGAGGTGATGGAATTCCAGTGGAGCTATTTCAAATCCTGAAACATGATGCTGTGAAAGTGCTGCACTCAATATGCCAGCAAATTTGGAAAACTCAGCAGTGGCCACAGGACTGGAAAAGGTCAGTTTTCATTCCAATCCCAAAGAAAGGCAATGCCAAACAATGTTCAAACTACCACACAATTGCACTCATCTCACACGCTAGTAAAGTAATGCTCAAAATTCTCCAAGCCAGGTTTCAGCAATATGTGAACCGTGAACTTCCTGATGTTCAAGCTGGTTTTAGAAAAGGCAGAGGAACCAGAGATCAAATTGCCAACATCCGCTGGATCATGGAAAAAGCAAGAGAGTTCCAGAAAAACATCTATTTCTGCTTTATTGACTATGCCAAAGCCTTTGACTGTGTGGATCACAATAAACTGTGGAAAATTCTGAAAGAGATGGGAATACCAGACCACCTGACCTGCCTCTTGAGAAATCTGTATGCAGGTCAGGAAGCAACAGTTAGAACTGGACATGGAACAACAGACTGGTTCCAAATAGGAAAAGGAGTACGTCAAGGCTGTATATTGTCACCCTGCTTATTTAACTTCTATGCAGAGTACATCATGAGAAACGCTGGACCGGAAGAAGCACAAGCTGGAATCAAGATTGCCAGGAGAAATATCAATAACCTCAGGTATGCAGATGACACCACCCTTATGGCAGAAAGTAAAGAGGAACTAAAAAGCCTCTTGATGAAAGTGAAAGTGGAGAGTGAAAAAGTTGGTTTAAAGCTCAACATTCAGAAAACGAAGATCATGGCATCCGGTCCCATCACTTCATGGGAAATAGATGGAAAACCAGTGGAAATAGTGTCAGACTTTATTTTTGGGGGGGGGCTCCAAAATCACTGCAGATGGTGACTGCAGCCATGAAATTAAAAGATGCTTACTCCTTGGAAGAAAAGTTATGATCAACCTAGATAGCATATTGAAAAGCAGAGACATTACTTTGCCAACAAAGGTCCATCTAGTCAAGGCTATGGTTTTCCAGTGGTCATGTATGGATGTGAGAGTGGGACTGTGAAGAAGGCTGAGCGCCGAAGAATTTGATGCTTTTGAACTGTGGTGTTGGATAAGACTCTTGAGAGTCCCTTGGACTGCAAGGAGATCCAACCAGTCCATTCTGAAGGAGATCAGCCCTGGGTGTTCTTTGGAAGGAATGATGCTAAAGCTGGAACTCCAATACTTTGGCCACCTCATGTGAAGAGTTGACTCATTGGAAAAGACTCTGATGCTGGGAGGGATTGGGGGCAGGAGGAGAAGGGGACGACAGAGGGTGAGATGGCTGGATGGCATCACTGACTCGATGGACGTGAGTCTGAGTGAACTCCGGGTGTTGGTGATGGACAGGGAGGCCTGGCGTGCTGGGATTCATGGCGTCGCAAAGAGTTGGACACAACTGAGCGACTGAACTGAACTGAAGATCAATTTCCTAGTTTAATAAAGTAGTGACATAGATGTTACCCATCACTGAGGAAGGGTGGGGAGAAATGTCCAAGGGACATTTCTGTACTATTTTTGTGACGTATTTTAAATCTATAATTATTTCAAACTAAGAGGGGGAATAATTGTATCAGTCATGACGTGCTGATTATTCGCTGCTGTAACAAACAACCCCATCATCTAAGCAATGAAAACAGATGGAATTTAGACCAACCTCAGAGGAATGGTCTAAGTTGGAGATCCTGAGGTTGAGAATTTGCAGAGGTGACATCAGCGTTTTTTCTAGCCCCAGATATGGGTTATTTCATTCACTGTTCGTCGAATAGATGTTTTATCAAGTAGAGATCCTGCTTGCAAATGCCTCAAACCAGCTCGGGTTGTTTCAGAATCAAAGACAATGGATATTAGAGCCACAGTCCTGGTATGGAGTCAAATTCCTGGGTGTGAGGCTATGATTGGCTGAGTCCAGGTCATATACTCACATTCTTGTTCAAAGGATACTGGGAAAGTGAGTATCTGGCCTTTGGAATTTCTAAAGTTGGAGGGGGGAGGTAGACCTCCAAATACAGGAAAGGAGTTCACATGTTGAACAGACAAAAGGGAGGGAGGGTACCGGACAATGACTGCAGCCATGAACTTATAAGACACTCCTTGGAAGGAAAGCTATGACAACACTAGACAGTGTATTAAAAAGCAGAGACATCACTTTGCCAACAAATGTTCATATAATCAAAGCTAGGGTTTTTCCAGTAGTCATGTACAGATATGTGAGTTGGACCATAAAGAAGGCTGAATGCTGAAGAACTGACGCTTTCAAATTGTGATATTGGAGAAGACTCTGGAGACCTTTGGACAGCAAGGAGATCCAAACCAGTCAATTCTAAAGGAAATCAACCCTGAATATTCATTGGAAGGATTGTGCTGAAGCTGAAGCTCCAATACTTTGGCCACTTGATGCGAAGAGCCTACTCATTGGAAAAGACTCTGATGCTGGAAAAGACTGAAGGCAGGAGAAGAAGGGGACGATAGAGGATGAGATGGTTGGATGGCATCACCGAGTCAATGGACTTGAGTTTGAGCAAACTCCAGGAGATGGTGAAGGGAAGTCTGGCGAGCTGCCGTTCATGGGATCACAAAGAGTCTGACATGACTGAGTGACTGAATAGCCACAATATATCAGAATAACTTTACTGTACAGCAGAAATTAACACAACATTGTAAATCAACTATACTTAGACTTAAAAAGGAGGGAATACATTGGTTCCTATAGCTTAAAATTCCATAGGGTGCCTTCAGGCATGGCTGTATCTAGGTGCTTAGCTCTAGCTATGAGGTCAAGTCTCCATGTCTTGTTTGTTCTTGCCTCTCTGGGGCCTTCCCCTCAGCAAACCCTCCCCTAATGGTGTCAACCAAAATGACTTCCCCATTGCTCCATCCTTCCCAACTCAGCTACCCCAACAGGAAGCAAATTCCTTTTACCCTGGTTTGAGTCACAGGTCCATTCTTGAGTCAATCTCTGAAGTTGGGGGTGATTTATTATTCTCATTTGTCAGGCCCAGGTCACGTGGCCAATCCCTTACTGTTGCCAGGCTATTCCTTGCCCAAAAATGCATGGATTGAGAATTAGGGAAGAATGGTCCCTCCCTCCCTCCCTCCTGTTACTAGAAGTAGGGGGAAAGGCTGATGGGCAGACAAGATCCCCCAAATGCCCAAAAAGGTTGGATGAGGAGAGTAGAAGGAAAGGCATTTCTGGTAGAGGGAACAATAAACAAAGGCAGAGCCCGTGGCACTCACTTAGAGATAGACTTCCCACTTGGCACTCATGGTAAAGAACATGCCTGCCAATGCAGGAGACATAAGAGACACAGGTTCAATCCCTATGTTGGCAAGATCCCTGGAGGAGGGCTCAGCAACCTAGTCCAGTATTCTGGCCTAGAAAATCCCATGGACAGAGGAACCTGGTGGGCCACAGTCCACGGGGTCACAAAGAGTCAGACACGACTGAAGCGACTTAGCATGCACACACACACACACACATGGACGAGAAGGGACTGAGAGGACTCGAATGCCAGGAGAGGACACCTGGTCGCCCAGGGAATGCACTGGCATTGCCACAACAGTGATAACAATAGTAACAATGGGGAGACAGGCTGGCACTTGGGACGCTTTGCTGCAGTTCTGCAAGGCTTCCACCTAGACACGCCTCTCCTCCAGCAACAAAATACAAAGAAACTATATGGGACTAAAAATAACTGTGCAGAATTCTGCACATCCCAACTAGATAGTAGCCCCCAGCTCACTGCAACTAGAGAAAGCCTGCAGCAAAGGCCCAGCACAGCCAAAATAAATTAAACACTCCTTAAAAAACGGGGTGTTGAGATCAAAAGCAAGGTACTGCAAATGCCCTCTGTACTCAAAACCACCAGAGGGGTGGGCAAAGCACCTAAGCCACCCTTCTGACCCACCCCCTGGACACACGCCTAGCCTCACCCCATATAAAGAACAAGCAAGGGAACCTGTTGCTTGTTCTCACTCCCCCCAGCTGCAGCAGGGCCCACAGTGAAGCCTTGTCTGAGTTTCTTTTCTGGCCTCTAGTCAATTCCTGGGCTTCCCTGATGGCTCAGATGGTAAAGAATCTCCCTGCAATGCAGGAAACCTCGGTTCAGTTCCTGAGTTGGAAAGATCCCCTGGAAAAGAGAATGACAACCCGTGACTAACACTTTTAGTTTCTACTGATTGGAGATGGTGAAGAACCTTGGTCAGGAACAATAGCAGCTAATGCCATTTCCTCCTGTGATGCAGGTACTAATCTCAAAAAGCAAAAATCATCCTCACATCCGTTTGATGCCTGACGAGATCAATGCACAGAGGGGCAAAGTAACTTGCCCAACGTCACCCAGGAAGTGGCGGAACTGAGGTTTGTGCTCAGAATGGGTGGTTCTCCACCCACAACCCACAAAATCAAGGCAAGGGTAAAACACTCGGTCAGAAGGTCCCTGGGCTTCCCTGGTGGCTCAGTGGTAAAGAATCCACCTGCTAAGAAGGGGACATGGGTTCAATCCCTGGTCCAGAAAGATCCCACATGCCTTGGAATAACTAACTCCATGCACCACAATTACTGAGCCATCGCTATAGAGCCTCAGAGCCACAAGAAGAGAAACCGAGGCGATGAGAAGCCCGAGCACCTCAATGAAGAGTAGCCCCTGCTTACCCAGCCTAGAGAGAGCTCGTGCACAGCAACGAAGGCCCAGTGCAACCAAAAATAACATAAATAAATAATGAATGAACAAATAAATAAATCTTAAAAAAAAAAAAAAAGGAGATCCCTGGAGCGTAGGTGGTATTTTTACTCAGATCTCTTTATATCAGTTACCATCAACTTCAGCTGCATACTGTAAAAGAACAACGCATTTACAGACTTCTCTGGTGGTGCTGTGGCTAAGATGCCATGCTCCCACTGCAAAGGGCAGGAGTTCGATCCCTGGTCAGGGAACTACTTCCACTACACCAAAACTTAGAGATTCTGTGTGCCACAATGAGATCTCGAATGCCTGAGCAGCAACGAAGTCCCACCTCAGCCAAAAAATAAATAACTAAACATTAAAAAAAAAAGTATTGAATTTTAGGACTTCCCTCGTGGTCCAGTCTTTGAGACTATGTGTTTCCAAAGCAAGGGGTGTGGGTTCATCCCTGGTCAGGGAATTAAGATCCCACATGCTCCACACCCAAAACAACTAAAGTTTCCAAATAAAGTTTAAAAAAATAAAAAATTGAATTAAAATATGATCAAAATAAGATAAAATAAAATAAAATTGTATTTTCACCAGGGCAGAAATTTCCACCTGCTTCATTGGTCTTGGGACTACCACTAGCAGCAAGGGATTCTGGGAAATAATTTTAACTGGGCACATTATAGCCTGAAACAGGATTGAGATTCTATAAATAAAAGAAAAGAAATGTAAAACGGTGCAGCTGCTGTGGAAAATAGCATGGAGGTTCCTCAATCAATTAAAAATAGATATGATCCAGCAACTGACTTATAGGTATATATACACCCAGAAGAATTGAAAGTAGGGACTCAAAAGAGATTTGCAAACCCATGTTCATAGTAACATGATTCACTACAGCCATAAAAGGCAACCCAGGTGTCCATCAGAGGATGAATGAAAAACTGTGGTGTATGTATCAGTTCAGTTCAGTTCAGTCGCTCAGTTGTGTTCGACTCTTTGCGACCCCATGAATCCCAGCACGCCAGGCCTCCCTGTCCATCATCAACTCCCGGAGTTCACTCAGACTCACGTCCATCGAGTCAGTGATGCCATCCAGCCATCTCACCCTCTGTCGTCCCCTTCTCCTCCTGCCCCCAATCCCTCCCAGCATCAGAGTCTTTTCCAATGAGTCAACTCTTCGCATGAGGTGGCCAAAGTATTGGAGTTTCAGCTTCAGCATCATTCCTTCCAAAGAAATCCCAGGGCTGATCTCCTTCAGAATGGACTGGTTGGATCTCCTTGCAGTCCAAGGGACTCTCAAGAGTCTTCTCCAACACCACAGTTCAAAAGCATCAATTCTTCGGCACTCAGCCTTCTTCACAGTCCAACTCTCACATCCATACATGACCACAGGAAAAACCATAGCCTTGACTAGACGGACCTTTGTTGGCAAAGTAATGTCTCTGCTTTTGAATATGCTATCTAGGTTGGTCATAACTTTCCTTCCAAGGAGTAAGCGTCTTTTCATTTCATGGCCGCAGTCACCATCTGCAGTGATTTTGGAGCCCAAAAAAATAAAGTCTGACACAGTTTCCACTGTTTCCCCATCTATTTCCCATGAAGTGTGGGACCGGATGCCATGATCTTCGTTTTCTGAATGTTGAGCTTTAAACCAACTTTTTCACTCTCCACTTTCACTTTCATCAAGAGGCTTTTTAGTTCCTCTTTACTTTCTGCCATAAGGGTGGTGTCATCCGCATACCTGAGGTTATTGATTTTTCTCCCGGCAATCTTGATTCCAGCTTGTGTTTCTTCCAGTCCAGCGTTTCTCATGATGTACTCTGCATAGAAGTTAAATAAGCAGAGTGACAATATACAGCCTTGACGAACTCCTTTTCCTATTTGGAACCAGTCTGTTGTTCCATGTCCAGTTCTAACTGTTGCTTCCTGACCTGCATACAGATTTCTCAAGAGGCAGGTCAGGTGGTCTGATACTCCCATCTCTTTCAGAATTTTCCACAGTTTATTATGATCCACACAGTCAAAGGCTTTGGCATAGTCAATAAAGCAGAAATAGATGTTTTTCTGGAACTCTCTTGCTTTTTCCATGATCCAGCGGATGTTGGCAATTTGATCTCTGGTTCCTCTGCCTTTTCTAAAACCAGCTTGAACATCAGGAAGTTCACGGTTCACATATTGCTGAAACCTGGCTTGGAGAATTTTGAGCATTACTTTACTAGCGTGTGAGATGAGTGCAATTGTGTGGTAGTTTGAGCATTCTTTGGCATTGCCTTTCTTTGGGATTGGAATGAAAACTGACCTTTCCAGTCCTGTGGCCACTGCTGAGTTTTCCAAATTTGCTGGCATATTGAGTGCAGCACTTTCACAGCATCATCTTTCAGGATTTGAAATAGCTCCACTGGAATTCCATCACCTCCACTAGCTTTGTTCGTAGTGATGCTTTCTAAGGCCCACTTGGCTTCACATTCTAGGATGTCTGGCTCTAGGTCAGTGATCACACCATCGTGATTATCTGGGTCATGAAGATCTTTTTTGTGCAGTTCTTCTGTGTATTCTTGCCATCTCTTCTTAATATCTTCTGCTTCTGTTAGGTCCATACCATTTCTGTCCTTTATCGAGCCCATCTTTGCATGAAATGTCCCCTTGGTATCTCTAATTTTCTTGAAGAGATCTCTAGTCTTTCCCAGTCTATTGTTTTCCTCTATTTCTTTGCATTGATCGCTGAGGAAGGCTTTCTTATCTCTTCTTGCTATTCTTTGGAACTCTGCATTCAGATGCTTATATCTTTCCTTTTCTCCTTTGCTTTTCTCTTCTCTTCTTTTCACAACTATTTGTAAGGCCTCCTCAGACAGCCATTTTGCTTTTTTGCATTTCTTTTTCATGGGGATGGTCTTGATCCCTGTCTCCTGTACAATGCCACGAACCTCCTTCCATAGTTCATCAGGCACTCTATCTATCAGATCTAGGCCCTTAAATCTATTTCTCACTTCCACTGTAATATCATAAGGGATTTGATTTAGGTCATACCTGAATGGTCTAGTGGTTTTCCCTACTTTCTTCAATTTAAGTCTGAATTTGGAAATAAGGAGCTCATGATCTGAGCCACAGTCAGCTCCTGGTCTTGTTTTTGTTGACTGTATAGAGCTTCTCCATCTTTGTCTGCAAAGAACATAATCAATGTGATTTTGGTGTTGACCATCTGGTGATGTCCATGTGTAGAGTCTTCTCTTGTGTTGTTGGAAGAGGGTGTTTGCTATGACCAGTGCATTGTCTTGGCAAAACTCTATTAGTCTTTGCCCTGCTTCATTGCGTATTCCAAGGCCAAATTTTCCTGTTACTCCAGGTGTTTCTTGACTTCCTACTTTTGCATTCCAGTCCCCTATAATGAAAAGGACATCTTTTTTGGGTGTTAGTTCTAAAAGGTCTTGTAGGTCTTCATAGAACCGTTCAACTTCAGCTTCTTCAGCGTTACTGGTTGGGGCATACACTTGGATTACTGTGATATTGAATGGTTTGCTTTGGAAACGAACAGAGATCATTCTGTCGTTTTTGAGATTGCATCCAAGTACTGCGTTTCAGATTCTTTTGTTGACCATGATGGCTACTCCATTTCTTCTGAGGGATTCCTGACCGCAGTAATAGATATAATGGTCATCTGAGTTAAACTCACCCATTCCAGTCCATTTGAGTTCACTGATTCCTAGAATGTCGACATTCACTCTTGTCATCTCTTGTTTGACCACTTCCAATTTGCCTTGATTCATGGACCTGACATTCCAGGTTCCTATGAAATATTGCTCTTTACAGCAATGGACCTTGCTTCTATCACCAGTCACATCCACAGCTGGGTATTGTTTTTGCTTTGGCTCCATCCCTTCATTCTTTCTGGAGTTATTTCTCCACTCATCTCCAGTAGCATATTGGGCACCTATTGACCTGGGGAGTTCCTCTTTCAGTATCCTATCATTTTGCCTTTTCATACTGTTCATGGGGTTCTCAAGGCAAGAATACTGAAGTGGTTTGCCATTCCCTTCTCCAGTGGACCACATTCTGTCAGATCTCTCCACCATGACCTGCCCGTGGTGTATGTATACCAAGCAATATCATTCAGCCTTAAAAGGAAGGCAATTCAGACACATGCTACAGTATGGATGAACCCTGAGGTCACCATGCGCACTGAAATAAACCAGTCACAAAAAGACAAATACTGGATGCCTCAACTTATATCAGGTCCATGTGTGTGTGTGTGTGTGTGTATGCGTGCTCAGTCACGTTCAACTTTTTGAAACCCCAAGGACTGTAAAACCCGCCAGGCTCCTCTGTCCTTAGAATGTTCCAGGCAAGAATACTGGAGTGGGTGGCCATTTCCTTCTCCAGTGGACCTTCCCAATCCAAGGATCGAATCTGCATCTCTTGCATCTCTTGCATTGGCAGTCAGATTCTTTACCACTGAGCCGTCTGTAAAGTCCATATTAGGTCCCTAAAGGAGCCAATTTCATAGAGACAGAAAGCTGAATGATAGGTGCCAGGGGCTGGGGGAGGGAGGATGGGGAGTTAGTATTCAGTGGGGACAGAGTTTTGCTTTTGCAAGATGAAAGGGTCTTGGAGATGGATGGTGGTAATGGTTGGACAACAATGTGAATGTACTTAATGTCACTGAAATGCAGATTTCCTTTTTTTTTTTTTCCCCACGTGTGGAATCTTAGTTTTCCAACCAGGGATTAAACCCACATCTCCTGCAGTGGAAGTGCAGAGTCTTAACGACTGGCTGCTGCTGCTGCTGCTAAGTTGCTTCAGTCGTGTCCGACTCTGTGTGACCCCATAGACGGCAGCCCACCAGGCTCCCCCGTCCCTGGGATTCTCCAGGTAAGAACACTGGAGTAGGTTGCCATTTCCTTCTCCAATGCGTGAAAGTGAAAAGTGAAAGTGAAGTCGCTCAGTCGTGTCCGACTCTTCGTGACCCCATGGACTGCAGCCTTCCAGGCTCCTCCGTCCATGGGATTTTCCAGGCAAGAGTACTGGATGGGGTGCCATTGCCTTCTCCGCTTAACCACTGGAGCTCCAGGGAAATCTCTAAACTGCACGTTTCAGATGGTTAAGATGGTACATTTTATATTATGTGCATTTTAGCATAAGTATTAATTAATTAAATTTTTAAGTAAAAAAGGAAAGACGCAAAAGGAGAGCACTCTATTTGCAGGCAGCTCACTGTGGCCAATGCACCTGTAGTCAGGTAACTTCTCCCCCTGACCCAAGACGAAGAGTTGCCATCTATTCAACTGAGGAGGACAGAGCCCAGATTCAGGGCAGGGCAGTAGGGTGGCTGTGCGTCCTAAGATGCTGAATTGGAAGAGCAGGCATCTGTAGGGATTTCTGATGGGTTTTTCCTTCCTGAATTCTCATAGATTCCTGGCAGTGGGGAGAGAGTGGCCTGAAAGATCTAAGAGGCTGTGCTGCCCTTGACATTGACTCTGAGGCCATGGCTGACGTCAGAGGCTAAGGGAGCCGAGGTTACACGTGTGGCTTGCAGCAGCTTTTGGCAAGTTTCTTCCCTCTTTCTTTCTTTTTTCTTTCTCTTCCTTCTATCCTCCCTTTCTTTCCTTCTTTTTCTCTCTTTTTTATTTCTTTTCTTCTTTCTTTTCTTTTTCCCCCTTCCTCCCTTTTTTCCCTCCCTCCTTCCTTTCTTCCTATTTTTTCTTCTTTCTTTTTAAATATTTAAGCATGGTAAAAGACACATAACAGGGACTTCCTTGGTGGTCCAGTGGTTAACTGGGTTCAGGGAATGTGGGTTCGATCTGTGGTTGGGGAATTAAGATTCCACATGCTCTGCAGTGCTGCCAAAAGATTGAAAAAAAAAAAGACACATAACATGAAATTTGCCATCTTCATCATTTTAAGTGCACCATTCAGGGGCATCACATGTATGCACATTTTCAACCAGGGCCACCATGCATCTCCAAAATATTTCCATCTTCCCAGACTTAAATTGTCTCCCTACTAAAAAATAACTCCCCAGTCCCCCTCCTTCAGCCCCTAGAAACCATCATCTTACTTTCTCCTTTATAGAAATTTGACTCCTTCTGGAGACCTCCTGAGGGCTTCCCTGGTGGCTCAGCTGGTAAAGAATCTGCCTGCAATGTGGGAGACATTGGGGTTCGATCCCTGGTTGGGAAGATCCCCTGGAGAAAGGAAAGGCTACCCACTCCAGTATTCCGGCCTGGAGAATTCCATGGACAGTATAGTTCTTGGGGTCACAAAGAGTTAGACACAACTGAAAGACTTTCACTTTCACAGAGACCTCCTGAAGGTGGAATCATACGGCATTTGTCTTCTCGTGACGGCTTTATTTCACTTTTTTCTTAATCACACAAGTAATAAGTAATACAGGCATGTCTCATTTTATTATGCTTCACTTGTTTTTTAATATTTATTTAGTTCTTTGACTGCCCCAGGTCTTAGTTGCAGAACGTGGGATCTAGTTCCCTGACGGGGGATGGAACCCAGATCCCCTGCATTGGAAGCATGGAGTCTTAGCCACTGGATACCACGAGGGACATCCCCTATGCTTCACCTTATTGTGCTTGGCAGACACTGCAAATTTTTTACAAACTGAAGTTTTGTGGCAAGTCTATAATCACTATTTGCCAACAGCCCTTCCCCATAACAACCTAGCCTGCCAGCCTCCCCAGCTCTCCCCATCCCCACCAGAATGGTGTATCTGGCACCACTGATAAACCTGCATTGATGTATCTTCATCACACAGAGTCCATAGTTGACATTAGGGATCACTCTGTGTTGCACAGTCTATGGGTTTGGATTATACATGTTTATACACACATCCTGCCCTGTTCTCTCTCCTGGAGTCCTTGACGATGAGGGGGTGTCATGGTCAATTTTGAACCTCCCCAACTATGGATCAGGGGCTTTTTCCATGTTCTCAATATGGGTTTGCTTTCAAGACTGTGGTTCTTCTTGAAAGAAAGGAGTGGCAGTCCAGGACAAATTTGAATGATCAAAATCCCATCAAACCAGTCAGTCCTAAAGGAAATCAACCCTGAATATTTATTGGAAGGACTGATGCTGAAGCTAAAGCTCCAATACTTTGGTCACCTTATTTGAAGAGCCGACTCATTGGAAAAGACCCTGATGCTGGGAAAGATTGAAGGCAGGAGGAGGACGGGGTGACAGAGGATGAGATGGTTGGATCATATCACCGACTCAATGGACATGAGTTTGAGCAAGCTCCAGGAGATGGTGAGGGACAGGGAAGCCTGATGTGCTGCAGTCAATGGGGTCGCAGAGAGTCAGACAATGACTGATCAACTGAACAAGAATAGTGGAATTCAGAAGCAGGGCATCTATAATGCTGTTGGCAGGCACATCAAAAATAATACCACTTATTTTCACTTGTCTATTTAGCCCTTACTACATGTATGGATGTTAGAGTTGGACTATAAAGAAAGCTGAGTGCCAAAGAATTGATGCTTTTGAACTGTGGTGCTGGAGAAGACTCTTGAGAGTCCCTTGGACTGCAAGGAGATCCAACCCATCCATCCTAAAGGAGATCAGTCCCAGCTGTTCTTTGGAAGGACTGATGTTGAAGCTGAAACTCCAATACTTTGGCCACCTGATGCGAACAGCTGACTCATTTGAAAAGACCCCGATGCTGGGAAAGATTGAGGGCAGGAGGAGAAGGGGACGACGGAGGATGAGATGATTGGATGGTATCACTGTCTCAATGGACACCGGTTTGGGTGGACTCCGGGAGTTGGTGATGGACAGGGAGGCCTGGCATGCTGCGGTTAATGGGGTCGCAGAGTCGGACACGACTGAGCGGCTGAACTGACTGACTGCTAGGCACTAGAGATACTATACAATATTGTCTCTGCCCTCATGTGGCTTATAGGCATCTTATGGAGATAAACTGATGGCTACAGCATCAAGTCTGGTCTCTAAACACACCCATTGGGAGGCATCAAGGCACCTGTGGTTACTCACCCTCTCTGAGTGCTCAGTTCTGTTTCAAAGGCAGCTATGAAGACTCACCTTAGCCAAAAGACCAGACTCTTTTGGGTGGAGACCTATTTCTGTCTGAGCCTCCTGGTGACTTAGAGAGGTGGAAACCTGGACAAAGGGCATCAGAATGAAAACACACGTGCCCTGGGTTTAGATGATTTTGCAAACCTGGGAACTTTTAGATGAAGTGGATTCCATGGAAGGTTTGTTTTTAAGTGCCTGTGAGGAAGAACGTTTCCCCTAAAGAGAAGAGCGAAGAAAAAAAGATGTCATTGCAAAGACAGGCAAAACCAAAACAAGGAACCGATACACTATGGTCATTATATGCCAAACAAGCATGGCTCCAATATGTGTCCAACTCTGCAACCCCATGGACTGTAGCCTGCCAGGCTCCTCTGTCCACAGGGTCCTCCAGGCAAGAAAACTGGAGTGGGTTGCCATGCCCTTTATCTTCCTGATCCTGGGATTGAACCCGTGTCTCTTATGTCTCCTGCATTGGCAAGCGGGTTCATTGCCACTAATGCTACCTGGGAAGCCCCCAGTTGCGCATATATATATATATACACACACACACACACACACACACATATATATGAGATGGTTGGATGGCATTACCGACTCAATAGACATGAGTGTGAGGGAATCTCCGGGAGTTGCTGATGGACAGGGAGGCCTGGCGTGCTGCAGTCCATGGAGTCGCAAAGAGTTGGACACGACTGAGCGACTGAACTGAACTGAACTGAAACACACATGTGACACACATATATAATCATTTATATACATAATCATTATATACATAATCCTTTAGGACTTCCCTCCTGGCACAGTGGATGGGAATCTGCCTGCCAATGCTCGGACACGGGTTTGATCCCTGGTCTCAGAATATTCCACATGCCATGGAGCAACTAAGCCCATGTGCCACAACTACCGAAGCCCACACTGTAGTGCCCAGGAGCTGCAGCTACTGAGCCCACATATCGCAGGTACTGAAGCTGACTTGCCTAGAGCCTGTGCTCTGCAACAAGAGAAGTCACCGAATAAGAAGTCCGAGCATGTGCTCACTTCGGCAGCACATATACTAAAATTGGAACGATACAGAAAAGGTTAGCATGGCCCCTGCGCAAGGATGACATGTAAATTTGTGAAGCATTCCATATTTTTAGCAAATGAAACAATTGACAAAGGGTTAATTTCCCAAATATACAAGCGGCTCATACAACTCAATACCAGAAAAACAAACAACCCAATCAAAAAGTGGGAAAAAGACCTTAACAAACATTTCTCCAAAGAAGACATACAGATGGCTAACAAACATGAAAAAAAAATGCTCAACATTGCTCATTATTATAGAAATACAAATCAAAACTACAATGAGATATCACCTCACACCGGTCAGAACGGCCATCATCAAAACGTCTACAAACAATAAATGCTGGAGAGGGTGTGGAGAAAAGGGAACGCTCCTGCACTGTTGGTGGGGGTGTAAATTGATACAGCCACTATGGAAGACGGTATGGAGATTCCTTAAAAAACTAGGAATAAAACCACCGTATGACCCAGCAATCCCACTCCTAGGCATATACCCTGAGGAAACCAAAATTGAAAAAGATACATGTATCCCACCATTCATTGCAGCACCATTTACAATAGCTAGAACATGGAAGCAACCTAGACGTCCATCGACAGATGAATGGATAAAGATGTTGTGGTACACATACACAATGGAATATTACTCAGCCCTAAAAAGGAATGCATCTGAGTCCATTCTAATGAGGTGGATGAACCTAGAACCTATTATACACAGTGAAGTAAGTCAGAAAGACAAAGATAAATAAATATTCTAACGCATATATACAGAATCTAGAAAAATGGTACTAAAGAATTTATTTACAGGGCAGCAATGGAGAAACAGACATAAAGAATAGACTTACGGACATGGGGAGAGGGGAGGAGAGGGTGAGATGTATGGAGAGAGTAAGGTGGAAACTTATATTACCATATGTAAAATAGATAGCCAACAGGAATTTGCTGTATGGCTCAAGAAACTCAAACAGGGGCTCTGTATCAACCGAGAGGGGTGGGATGGAGAGGGAGATGGGAGGGAGGTTCAAAAGGGAGGGGATATATGTATACCTACAACTGATTCATGCTGAGGTTTGACAGAAAACAACAAAATTCTGTACAGCAATTATCCTTCAATAAAAAGATAAATTAATTTTTTTAAAAAAGTCCGAGCACTGCAACGAGGAGCAGCCCCTGTTTGCTGCAACTGGAGAAAGCCCAGACATAGCAAAAGACCCAGGACAGTCAAAAGTAAAAATAAATACAACACACAACAGTGCTATATATAATTATTTATATAAGTAATCATTTTATATAATCATAATTTATATATACATATATATATATATAGAGAGAGAAGGCAATGGCACCCCACTCCAGTACTCTTGCCTGGAAAATCCCATGGACGGAGGAGCCTGGTAGGCTGCAGTCCATGGGGTCGTGAAGAGTCGAACACGACTGAGGGACTTTGGAGAAGGAAATGGCAACCCACTCCAGTGTCCTTGCCTGGAGAATCCCAGGGACGGGGGAGCCTGGTGGGCTGCCGTCTATGGGGTTGCACAGAGTCGGACACGACTGAAGCAACTTCAGTTCAGTTCAGTTCAGTTCAGTCGCTCAGTCGTGTCCGACTCTTTGCGACCCCATGAATCCCAGCACGCCAGGCCTCCCTGTCCATCACCAACTCCCGGAGTTCACTGAGACTCACGTCCATCAGTCAGTGATGCCATCCAGCCATCTCATTCTCTGTCGTCCCCTTCTTCTCCTGCCCCCAATCCCTCCCAGCATCAGAGTCTTTTCCAGTGAGTCAACTCTTTGCATGAGGTGGCCAAAGTATTGGAGTTTCAGCTTCAGCATCATTCCTTCCAAAGAAATCCCAGGGCTGATCTCCTTCAGAATGGACTGGTTGGATCTCCTTGCAGTCCAAGGGACTCTCAAGAGTCTTCTCCAACACCACAGCTCAAAAGCATCAATTCTTCGGTGCTCAGCTTTCTTCACAGTCCAACTCTCACATCCATACATGACCACAGGAAAAACCATAGCCTTGACTAGACGGACCTTTGTTGGCAAAGTAATGTCTCTGCTTTTGAATATGCTATCTAGGTTGGTCATAACTTTCCTTCCAAGGAGTAAGAGTCTTTTCATTTCATGGCTGCAGTCACCATCTGCAGTGATTTTGGAGCCCAGAAAAATAAAGTCTGACACTGTTTCCACTGTTTCCCCATCTATTTCCCATGAAGTGGTGGGACCGGATGCCATGATCTTCGTTTTCTGAATGTTGAGCTTTAAGCCAACTTTTTCACTCTCCACTTTCACTTTCATCAAGAGGCTTTTTAGTTCCTCTTTACTTTCTGCCATAAGGGTGGTGTCATCTGCATATCTGAGGTTATTGATATTTCTCCCGGCAATCTTGATTCCAGCTTGTGTTTCTTCCAGTCCAGCGTTTCTCATGATGTACTCTACATAGAAGTTAAATAAGCAGGGTGACAATATACAGCCTTGACGTACTCCTTTTCCTATTGGAACCAGTCTGTTGTTCCATGTCCAGTTCTAACTGTTGCTTCCTGACCTGCATACAGATTTCTCAAGAGGCAGGTCAGGTGGTCTGGTATTCCCATCTGTTTCAGAATTTTCCACAGTTTATTGTGATCCACACAGTCAAAGGCTTTGGCATAGTCAATAAAGCAGAAATAGATGTTTTTCTGGAACTCTCTTGCTTTTTCCATGATCCAGCGGATGTTGGCAATTTGATCTCTGGTTCCTCTGCCTTTTCTAAAACCAGCTTGAACATCAGGAAGTTCATGGTTCACGTATTGCTGAAGCCTGGCTTGGAGAATTTTGAGCATTACTTTACTAGCGTGTGAGATGAGTGCAATTGTGCGGTAGTTTGAACATTGTTTGGCATTGCCTTTCTTTGGGATTGGAATGAAAACTGACCTTTTCCAGTCCTGTGGCCACTGCTGAGTTTTCCAAATTTGCTGGCATATTGAGTGCAGCACTTTCACAGCATCATGTTTCAGGATTTGAAATAGCTCCACTGGAATTCCATCACCTCCACTAGCTTTGTTCATAGTGATGCTTTCTAAGGCCCACTTGGCTTCACATTCCAGGATGTCTGGCTCTAGGTCAGTGATCACACCATCGTGATTATCTGGGTCATGAAGATCTTTTTTGTACAGTTCTTCTGTGTATTCTTGCCATCTCTTCTTAATATCTTCTGCTTCTGTTAGGTCCATACCATTTCTGTCCTTTATCGAGCCCATCTTTGCATGAAATGTCCCCTTGGTATCTCTAGTTTTCTTGAAGAGATCTCTAGTCTTTCCCAGTCTATTGTTTTCCTCTATTTCTTTGCATTGATCACTGAAGAAGGCTTTCTTATCTCTTCTTGCTATTCTTTGGAACTCTGCATTCAGATGCTTATATCTTTCCTTTTCTCCTTTGGTTTTCACTTCTCTTCTTTTCGCAGCTATTTGTAAGGCCTCCCCAGACACCAGCATATATATATATATATATATATTTACTTAATCGTCACAAGAACCCTGAGTAAGTTACAGTAGAGCATATGGAGGCTCCAAGAAGTAGAGAAATTTAAACAGTGTGACTCCATTCTCAGGGCAATATATGCTTATGTGGCAGGAACAGAAAGTACCTTGAGATTTCTGCAGACAGATCAAAGGCAGACCTGGGTAAAACCATCCCAGAATTCTTGCCCAGGCTTGAGACCTCCAGGAATGTTCTTTTCAGGGTTTTTGTAGCCCTTTTCCAGGCCTGTCCCTCTATCTCCATACAACTAGCTCTGAACACATGTTAAGTAAGCTAAGTCCTCTCTGGAAGACAGTCTCTTCCTGGTAACCCTTTCCAGGGCTGTTGGGCAGAATAAGTCACCTACCACCAGACGGATCAGAGAAAGCTGAGCTCGCAACAGAAACTGAGTCTGTGAGGTCTTGTAAATTTTCAGAAGGGAAATCAAACCTAGTGCTCCTGCCTTTGAGGGGGGAAAAAGAGGAGCATATGTTAATATGCTATAAGGAATGGAGGGTGACACATTCATAAATGTTGCAAGTCCCAGAACTTGCCCATCCTTGTCAATTTCTGCAGGTAAGATTATTCATGATTTCATTTTGACCCTGACACTGAACCTGCCAAGTAAGGGAAGTAGGCATTACTTTGCCCCTGGTTTTTATTTTGTCTCCTTCCCCCACCCTGCCCTCTCATCCGCTGCCTTGAGGCTTATGGGATCTTACTTCCCTGACCAGGTATGGAACCCACTCCCTCTGCAGTGAAAACATGGTGTCCTAACCACTTGACCACGAGGCAAGTCCCAATGTCCCATTTTTTTAATTGGCAAAGCTAAGTGACTCGCCCAAATTCTGTATGATTCAGAAGCTGGGGCTCTATACTTCCAGACACTGTCTATAAGTTTCTTCTGGATTAATCACTGTTTTTCTTTGTGAGAGTTCAATTATCTCCTCTCTGCCTCTTTTCTGCCTTCTCTCCTGGGTTTCTCCGAAAGCCTGCTGAGAGGTTAGTACGCCTGCTAAGCTCAGTTTGTAAAACCTCAGAGAAATCTGCTTATCCGGAGAGAACCCTTCCAAACTGCCAGACCCTTTGTAGGAGGGCTTTTTGGCAAGGGACCATGGCAAGTTCATGAATCTCCACCAAAGAGACACCCTGATTCTTAAAAGCTGTTCACCATCAGCTCTTGGTGGTTTAGGCATTCAGGTTCAGCTCTGAAATCTCTAGTTTGTTTTGATTTGGCTTTGGGGAGAGGAAGTGGCCACTCTGTTTGTTCAACCCTTTCTCTGAATAAGATAAATCAATATTTATGTCCAGACCCCAGGTATGAGGTCAGTTGATTTCGGAGATGTTTTGGCCCATAATTCATCCAAGTGCTGGATCCCACAAAACAAAATCAGTCTTTGCCTGTACTTTTGTGATGATTTTATTTAAATGCATCACTGATAACTGTTTTATGGGGCAATTTGGAAGAACCCTCTAAAACTATATATGATGAAACAGTTAAAATCTATAAACAATTCCTAGAAAGGAGAAGGCAAGTAGAGAAAAGGGGTGGGGCTAAGTTTCCAACATCTCTAGTTTTTGGTTTTGAGTCCGAGGGGAGATGTCATTGGCCAATTAGACAATTTGGAAGGGCAGATAGAATCTTCTCTGGGCACCAAAGAGAATATAACAATCAAAATTTGAGAGAAATTTAAAGGAGATGTGGGATTTCATCTTGAGGGTGGGCATGGAGGCGGCTCAGCTCTTCCTGCCACAAACCCTGCAGCCTGTCCAAGACCAGCTTTGGAAAGAACTGGAATCTGAGTCAGGGCTTCATGGGTTAAGGAGCCCATGTCACATCGGCCGTTTGAAACTCCTCCTCTCCAAACTCCTCCTCCCACAGTGAGGTGAAGATATTTGAAAATCACCCCACTGCAAACTCCTCCCTCTCCGGGAAACCTCACATAGAAATGCTGCAAATGACTGACGCCCCGCGTGCAGTCGCGTCCAGGCCGCGCGAAGCCCGGGTTTCCAGAGCGGTCACTGCGAGCGGACAGCGGCCTGGGCCGGGGCGTGACAAGCGGAGGCTGGGATCATGAGGCTTGCGGGCTGGGGGCTGCGCTGGGCCATCGCCCTGCTCATCGCTGTGGGGGAGGCTGCAGGTAAGTCTGGCTCCGGAAGCCCGCGCGGGATAGGGGTGAGCTCCTGAATTTGGGGAGCCCCTTGGTATTTTGGGGGGCCGGCGGGAGAGAAAATGAAAAATCATTCAATCCATGGAAGACGTGGGAAAATGGCACAAAGTCCTTCCCCAATGGCTGCATTGGGAAAAGGGTTTGGGGGATAGGTGTCTGAGGGGTCTGGGAGGGAAACGCGACGCGGCTTTCCCCACAAGTATCCCCCCAATGGGGGACCACTCTCCTTTTCTTAGAGCCGGGTACGCTTTAGGAGGAGGTACTCCCTCCCAGAGTTATTCCAGGGGTGAGACGGGCCCGAAAACGGGCTGCTCAGCCTGGAGGCCCTACGGGCGCTCCCTCACATCGTATCACCCTCAGGGGTTACGGCGGCGGTCAAGTTGGCTTTGTGCTTCCCAAGGGCGCTGCTGCCCCTCGAAACGGAGCGGGACTCTTCTAACCTTCACCAAGCTTCCGTCCTTAGCCACCTCCTCCAGCCCCGCCTTCAGCCCTGTGGGCCCTCCCCCGAGCTCCCATTGGACGCCATTCGAACAGGCGAGCCTCGAGCCGCACCCCTTGGCCAATGGGAGGCGGTGGTTTTTGAGGCCCGGGCGGCGTGGGGCGGGGCTGGCGCACGCCTCGCGCCTCGCTAGGTCTCCGTGAGGATGTCGAAGGCGATTCCTCGGGTCATTTGGGGCTCCCGTCACAAATGCTGCGCCAAGTCCCGGGCCCCTGGAGAAGCTCTGCAAGCATGCCGGCCGAACGCTTGAGCCCCGCTCGGCCAAGGCCTGTTTCCTCCTCTGTCTGCAATGATGCCTTCGTACCCACTTTGTCCTCAGGAGCTTCTCCGACCCCCCCGACTGGGACCAGTTCACAGACGTGACCCCCAGGCCACCTCCAAGGCCTCAGTCCCTTCCCAGTCTGAAACGTTGCCTAGAAACTCCAGTCCTTCCCGGATCGGACGTGAAGGGCACTTAACGGAGACTTTCATCCGTGCCTGGGCAGGGACCGAGAGTTGGGACCGAATGGACCCCTTTGGGGTTGCCTTGTCTGTTCATAGGTGCTAAAATGAGTTCAGTTGAACTGCTCTCATGACAACATGACAACCTTTCATTTTAAGGGGCTTGAATTTTAGAATTGGGCAAGAGGCTAGTTGGTGCAACATCCTGAGTTATCCAGTGGCTGAGAGAGACATTTGACCTCGCCCTGGATAATAAGGAAATGGTCCTTTTCAAGCTTAACAACCATCTGGGCCTAGAAAAGTATTGAAATTGTCCCATGAACAGGATGCAGGAAGCTTTTTTTTTTTAATGGGGGGGAGGGGTGGCTTTGAGCGGAGACCTTTGAACTCTTGGAATCAGACACACACATCACAGTTTCCTCTGGGAGGAAAGGAAGGAGAATTTCAGCCACATGGCAGAGGGTTATTGTAATAATTCAGCCATTGGGTTGTGTGAAGCAGAGGGATGGTGGCTTGGAAAAGAGACAGTTGATGAGCCTGTATTTCACACACAGATCCACTCCTTCCCTAAGAGGATATTAATGGCAGTGAAGTTTCATTGAGCAAGATATGTTGCTTCAGTTTCCTTTTTCACTGGGCAGCTTGAGGAAATCATGTATTTTGGTTCTCAAGGAGGCTCTGAGTCTGGGTGTGTTCCCCAGACTCCTGAGAGTGAGTGGACAGCTACTAAATATCTGCCTGCAGTGTGGGAGACCTGAGTTTGATCCCTGGGTCCGGAAGATCCCTGGAGAAGGACATGGCAACCCACTCCAGTATTCTGCTGTGTATTCCACTAAGTATCTACTCTGCTGTTAACTTAATGATAGACATTTGTAGCAGCCCTGGCTACTCCAGTTTGCCCCAAGGGAGCGGGAATTTCTTGTCTGTTTACTTTGGGAATGGTAGTAATTGGAATCTTAGCTGTTTGCTTTCTTTCCTTTAGCCAAATCAAAGTCAGTTAATTGACAGTTGTATGTAGGGTATCAAATATGCCAGGGACACACCCAAACTCAGAAAGTAGAGTGTTCCCCTAAGTTGTGTCTGCTTTAACAGAGGATAAGATGGTTAGATAGCATCACTGACTCAACAGACATGAATCTGAGCAAATTCCGGAAGATAGCAGAGGACAGAGGAGCCTGGCATGCTGCAGTCCATGAGATCGGGAAGAGTCAGATACAACTTAGTGATTAAACAACAACTGCTTTAACAACAAGCCCCAGGGGGATTCACTGGTCATTGTCAGGCATATTTATCTTTCAGGGCAACACTCACTAAAGATAGGGAGAATGTTTCTGAGCTGTCTGCCTCATGCTGTCTTTCTAGGGCATTCCTGCTCATATCTGTAGGGTTCCTCCCCTGCTGCTGCTAAGTCACTTCAGTCGTGTCACTCTGTGTGACCCCATAGACGGCAGCCCACCAGGCTCCCCCGTCCCTGGGATTCTCCAGGCAAGAACACTGGAGTGGGTTGCCATTTCCTTCTCCAAAGCATGAAAGTGAAAATTGAAAGCGAAGTCGCTCAGTCGTGTCCGACTCCCGGCGACCCCTTGGGCTGCGGCCCACCAGGCCCCGCCATCCATGGGATTTTCCAGGCAAAAGTACTGGAGTGGGGTGCCATTGCCTTCTCCAAGGGTTCCTCCCCTAATAAGACCCAATTCTAGATACCTTTTTTGCTCAGTGCTTTGATTGCCTTTCACATTCCACATTCAGTACATTAATAGCATCCACACTCTGCTCCGCTGTCTAGCAAGTAACCATGTGTTGCTAAGACACCATGCACGTAGTCAGCAGTGAACAGAGATAGAAACTGGCTACCCCTCCCTCAAAGGAGCAGACGACAAACTACCACGGAGATCACCTCTGGGGAAAATATCTTGGTGGTCCCTCTTGTGGAAAAGAGCACTGGCAAAAGGATTTTTCATTCATTTTCTGCTAAGTCTCTTAGCTTCAGACATTTTTTTCTTTTTTTTTTTTTTTAAGATTTTTTTGGTGTGGAACATCTTATTTTGAAAGTCTTTATTGAATTGGTTATGATGTTGCTTCTGTTTTATGTTTTGGTTTTTTGGCTCTGAGGCCTTTGGTATCTTTGCACTGGAAAGCGAGGTCCCAACCACTAGATCGCCAGGGAAGACCCAGGCCATTTCTTTTTCAAGAAAATGATTCCAAGTATTTATTTTTTAATTTTATTTTGTCCATGCCTCTCGACTTGTAGGATCTTAGTACCCTGGCCAGGGGTTGAACCCAGGCCTTGGCAGTGAAAGCACTGAGTCCTAACCTCGGAACCACCAGGGAATCCCCTCCATGTATTATTTTGGTTTTCTTGAACAACCACTATCTTCAGTATCCGCAGAAGGAAAACCTTGAAAGCATTTACCACCTCATTATGTGTACTGGAGAAAAAGCAGAAATGTATATTCTCCTTTTCTGTTTCGATAACCTTGTTTCTGATTCCTCACCCGTGACAGGAGAGGTCTAAAGGCTAGAGTTTCGATTGCTTTCTTTTTTTGCGGAGGAGGGCGTGTGTTGCGTATGTAATTTTAGGCATCCCCAGTATGAGGAGGTGGAGAAGGCAATGGCACCCCACTCCAGTACTCTTGCCGGGAAAATTCCATGGACAGAGGAGCCTGGTAGGCTGCAGTTCATAGGGTTGCTAAGAGTCGGACACGACTGAGCGACTTCACTTTCTCTTTTCACTTTCATGCATTGGAGAAGGAAATGGCAACCCACTCCAGTGTTCTTACCTGGAGAATCCCAGGGACGGGGAAGCTTGGTGGGCTGCCGTATATGGAGTCACACAGAGTCGGACACGACTGAAGTGACTTAGCATAGCATAGCATAGCATAGTATGAGGAGGAGAAGGCAATGGCAACCCACTCCAGTACTCTTGCCTGGAAAATCCCATGGACAGAGGAGCCTGGAAGGCTCCGCAGTCCATGGGGTCGCTGAGGGTCAGACACGACTGAGCGACTTCACTTTTACTTTTCACTTTCATGCATTGGAGAAGGAAATGGCAACCCACTCCAGTGTTCTTGCCTGGAGAATCCCAGGGACGGGGGAGCCTGGTGGGCTGCCATCTATGCGGTCGCACAGAGTCGGACACGACTGAAGTGAGTTAGCAGCAGCAGCAGCAGCAGTATGAGGAGTTATGGGATGTAGTGCTCTGGTTTGCATTTGCTGAAATTCAACTGAAACTGACATACAAAACCCAAACCTTGCTTGTGGAACTGGGAGGAAATAAGAAAGAGCTGTTTGTTTCTTTGGGCTGTGGTGTTTGAAATAGGACTAGTTCTGACTCCTCGCTCAGGTGGGGGTTGCCCACTGCCAGGACACCCATCCTGAGGTGCTCTCCTGGGTGCTCACTGTCCCTTATCCTCGGCCATATAAGCAAGGCCATGAGACATTTCCCAGCTGACTGCTGTCGGTAATGGTGAAATCCATTCACTCGTCATTCAGATGTTACAGCTGATGGCCAGCTGTTGGATGAACAGCTGTTCAGGTAGAAATATGTAGTAGTAGGGTCTTCTTGTTGGTAGGGTCTTCAGCCATCTATGACAAGAAAATATTTGATTAACTGCTGCCCAGGGGAGGGCTCGTTGGTGTCCAGGGAAGGGGGTTGTTATTCTTTCTCTCTTACTTTTGTTATTACTGTAATTTTTATTTTTGGCTATGCTGGATCTTTGTTGCGAGGTGGGGGCTCTCTAGTTTGTGGCACATGGGCCTAGTTGCAGAATGTGGGATCTTAGTTTCCCAACCAGGGATCAGACCCAGCGCCCCTGCATTGGGAGTGCGGAGTGCAGAAGACCACCAGAGAAGATCCGCCCTGGGATTTCTTTGGAAGGAATGATGCTAAAGCTGAAACTCCAGTACTTTGGCCACCTCATGTGAAGAGTTGACTCATTGGAAAAGACTCTGATACTGGGAGGGATTGGGGGCAGGAGGAGAAGGGGACGACAGAGGATGAGATGGCTGGATGGCATCACTGACTCAATGGACATGAGTCTGAGTGAACTCTGGGAGTTGGTGATGGACAGGGAGGCCTGGCATGCTGCGATTCATGGGGTCGCAAAGAGTCGGACATGACTGAGTGACTGAACTGAACCGAACTGAAGATGGTTTAATGTTTCTAGCCTTTCCAGTAGGGTTTCCCTGGTGGCTCAGACGGTAAAGAATCTGGCTGCAATGCAGGAGACCTGGGTTTGATTCCTGGGTCGAGAAGATCCCCTGGAAAAGGAAATGGCAACTCCCTCCAGTATTCTTGCCTGGAGAATCCTATGGATACAGGAGCCTGGTGGGGTATAGTTCACGGCGTTGCAAAAGAGTTGGACACGACTGATCGACTAACACTTTCATTTTTGCACTTTCAAGATGGTTTAATATTTTTAGCCTTTCCAGTAGCACATTCTGTGTGTGAGATGGTTCCTTGGGCAAAGTGGATTAGCGATGATTGAAACTGCCATCTCCTGGCTGGGAGAGCAGATGGCGAAGTTCCTCCTCCAGAATCCTCCTCCTCTGTAGAGAATGCCCCTTGCCTGAACTTCCTTTTTTTTTTTTTAACTTTTTTTTTCTGAGAGTCCTGGAATTTTGATTGCTTTTTACCCACCCCATGTGGGAAGCTAGAAATGAGTCATTTCCTTTTTCAGGCATAATCATGATTCAGCTGTGAATCAGTGGGTGTGGGGTACATTGCAGAGGCACCTCAGAGGGCGATGTTCTGTCTGGATCAGTAGCTGGGCTACATTATCAGTCTGTCTTCTGATAGTGGCAGGTTCTAGAGCTCAGATCATTTGAATCTCCTGAGCTCTCCACTGGGGTTACCTCCAGCCTGGTCTCTTTGTAAGTTCAGTTACCAAGTTCTGTTGATGCTTCTAAACACTCCTTGTATGTATTTCTCTCTTTATCACCTATAGCCTTCTCCACCCCTCCACTCATCTCTCTCCTAATCTCACCCGACTGTTCCTCTGGGCAGGAACACTGGACAATGAGCTTTGAAGACCCAGAATTTGTTTCTTCTGAATTAAAGGTGCAATTAACATACTATAGAATCGACAGATAAGAGTTCAGTGAGTTGTGATAGACATCTACTTCCATGTAGCCACCTCTCATTAGGACCTAGAGGACTTCTCTCCCCCCAGGAAGTTCCCGGCTCTCTTCAGCTTACTCACCTGCCAGACACAGACCAGAGGCACCTCTAATCTGATTTCTGTCATTGCGAAAAGTGAAAGTGTTAGTCACTCAGTTGTGCCAACTCTTTTCAACCCCATGGACCCACCAGGCTGCTCTGTCCATGGGATTCTCCGGGCAAGAATACTGGAGTGGGTTGCCAGTTCCTTCTCCAGGGGATTTTCCCGACCCAGGGATCAAACCGTGTCTCCTGCATTGCAGGCAGATTCTTTACTTCTCAGCCACCAGGAAAGCCCAGTTTCTATCATTATCGGTTAGTTGTGCCTGAGCTAGAACGGCACATGAATAGTATGTACTCGAGCAAAAGAAACCGGACAGGGAATTCCCTGACTGTCCAGTGGTTAGGACTCCGAGCTTCCCCTGTAGGGGGCAGAAGCTTGATTCCTGGTCGAGGAATTAAGATCCCACAAACCACACTGCTCAGTGGGGGAAAAAAAGCTTTGGACCTTTTTGAACTTGACATTGTTATACATCTGTGTTAATAATTCTTCTGGGTCCCGGGGACTTTGCACTTTAAAATTTGACAGATTCTGCCCTGTTGCCCTCCGAAGAGATGGAACTAGAAGAGTTCCGCTTTTCCAAAATCTTTGCCCAGTAGTAATATGATGGACCTGTCTCTGACTGGGGCATAACAGCTCAACAAATCTTGTTTTGACTCAGGCCTTGGGCTCTGATGGTTTCACGCTGAAAGGAAGAAAAAGACATTCCTTACTCTCCAGGAGTTTAAATCTAGGCTGGGGGACTCGGTAAACAAATGATTTCCATCTTGTATGTTAGGAGTAAGAAATGGGTGTTTTAAGAGCTCTTGCATGCGTCCGTGCTAAATCACTTCCAGTTGTGTCCAACTCTTTGCGACCCCATGGACTGTAGCCTGCCAGGCTCCTCTGTCCATGGGATTCTCCAGGCAAGAATCCTGGAGTGGGTTGCCATGCCCTCCTGCAGGAGATCTTTCTGACCCAGGGATCGAACAGTGACTCTTACCATCTCCTGCATTGTCAGGTGGGTTCTTTACCACCAGCGCCACCTGGGACGTCCATGGGCTGCTAAACCCAGTTTCGGGGAAGGTTAGCTTCGAAGCTGAACTGTTAGCCAAGCAAAGAGGAGGGAGTTAGGAGGGGGTGTTGTACCAGAAGGGACTGCAGAGGTTTGGGATCTGAGGTTGTGAAATTTTTTTTTACCAGATCCAGCATGTTCTCCTTAATATAATTATTTGTCATATAACTATGCTATCATCTGGTGTACATTAAAAACCATAATTATACAGAAAACCAGATATGTTAAAAAGGTGAGATAAAGATCGAACGCACATTTTAAAATATCTTGTTATTTGCAATGGCTTCCTACTATAGTTAAAAATCTCAAATCATGATGTAGTGAGGGCAAGGTTTTTTTTTCCTTTATATCTCTATATATGAAGTAACATGTATATATATATATAGTAAAGTATATTTGATATATTTGATTTACAATGTTGTGTTAGTTTCAGTGATTCAGATTCTTTTTCAGTTTCTTTTCCCTTACACATTATTACAAGATAATTGAGTATATAGTTCCCTGTGCTACACAGGAGGTCTTTGTTGGTTATCTATTTTATATATAGTAGCGTGTATGTGTCCATCTCAATTTCCTAATTTATCTGTCCCTCACTTCTTTCCTCTTTGACAACCATAATCTGTTCTCTATGTCTGTGGGTCTAATTTCTGTTTTAAATCAGTTCATTTGTATCTTTTTTTTTTTTTTTAAGATTCCACATATAAATGATATTGTATAATATTCATCTTTCTCTACCTGGCTTACTTCACTTAGTATGATAATCTCCAGGTTTATCCATGTTGCTGCAAATTGCATTATTTCGTTTTTTTTTATTGCCGAGCGTTAAGGGCAAGGCTGATGATTAGCAATTGGACACAGGGAGCCATACTTCAAAGAGTGCCTTTGATCATTCTTATTTTTATGGCTTGACCTTCCACCATATCTAATTAGGTCAGTTTTTATCTTGTACGTTGAGGTTAAGAGGGGCAAAATGCTCACTAGTAGGAATCAACTTGTCAGTGCCACCCTCTAAGGTCGTGAAGTTTGCACATTTACTTTCACTCACAGCTCATTAGCTTAAACTCGGTCCCATGGCCACACCTGGCTGCAAAGGAAGCTGGGAAATTATAGATCCTCCCTTGGGTAATGTGCTCAGTTAAAACTTGAAGGTCTCAAACTTCCCTGGTGCTCCAGTGTTTAAGAATCCACCTTGCAATGCAAGGGACATCGGTTGGAGCCCTGGTCTAGGATGATCCCACATGCCACGGAGCAACTAATCCTGTGCACCACATCTACTGAGTGTTTAAAGAGAATGTACATGCATGCGTGCTCAGCCATGTCCAACTCTTTGCAATCCCATGGACTGTAGCCCACCCAGCTCCTCTGTCCATGGGATTCTCCAGGCAAGAATACTGGAGTCGGTTGCCATTTCCTCCTCCAGGGGATCTTCCTGACCCAGGGATCAAACCCAAGTCTCCTGTGTCTCGTACATTGCAGGCATATATTCTTTACCATCTGAGCCACCCAGAAAGTCCACTTAAAGAGAATATCAAGGGGGAAAAATCTGAATACATAAAAAGACACAAAGCATGTAAGATCTTGAATCTTCTCCCATATGCAGAATGAAGGAAGAAGAGACTTCTTGCATAAGAAGAATCATTCAAGGATCAAGGATCTCTTTGTCTGGAAGTTTCTCCCAGGAATGGACTAATTCTGGAGACATAGTTTCTGCCTTGTGCATGAAGAGTTCATTAATTGCCTTTGTGCAAAATGAGCAAATGAATACATTTTGTGCAAACTATTAAACTATTTTTTTTGTTTGTTTCAGTCAACA
The DNA here is from genome assembly GCF_055505025.1 of Bos grunniens. NCBI lineage: Eukaryota > Metazoa > Chordata > Mammalia > Artiodactyla > Bovidae > Bos > Bos grunniens. The sequence continues at coordinate 15,661,095 of NC_141171.1, forward strand.
TTCAAAATAAAGTGATAAAAAAAAAGTTCTTCTTACAAACGTAGTGAAAAATATAATAAACGTAGCCATCAGCCCGAACTTATATTTTACATATCATTTGCCTTCAGAATATCTGACTCATGAGGAAATTTCTGCTAGCTTCTTCCTTCTTGGTCTTATTTCCTTATCCTGAGATAAACTGGATCATAATTTTTATTAACTGTGTTACTTTAGATTATGAAGGGGATCAAAGTCTATATTTAAAGATTAAAGGAGTAATACCAATTTTATTACCAACCAATAAAAGTTTATTGGAAGCTTGGTGTGCTGCAGTCCGTTGGGTCCCTAAGAGTCTGACACAACTGAGTGACTGAAATGACTGACCCACTCCAGTATTCTGGCCTGGAGAATTCCATGGACTGTATAGTCCATGGGGTCACAAAGAGTTGGAATGAGCAACTTTCACAATAAAAGTTTGCTTTGATCATAGCTCACACGTAACAATGCCCCTGAATCAAAGCATGATACCTAAAACTAAATGCAGTCAGTATTATTTTGCTCTCTTTGTGTGCTTGGTCGCTCAGTCGTGTCTGACTCTTTGCAACCCCATGGACTGTAGCCCGCCAACCTCCTCTGTCCATGGGGATTCTCCAGGCAAGAATACTGGAGTGGGTTGCCTTGCCCTCCTCCTGGGAATCCTCCCCACCCAGGGATCATACCCAGGTCTCTCGAATTGCAGGCAGATTCTTTACCATCTGAGCCACAAAGTGTAAAAGTCGTATATTTTAGAGGGGCTTCCCTGGTGGCTCAGGAGTAAAGAATCTGCCTGCCAGTGCAGGAGACACAATTTCGATTCCTGGTCTGGGAAGATCTCACATGCCTCGGAGCAACTAAGCCCGTGCAGCACAACTACTGAAGCCTGTGGGCCTGGAGCCTGTGCTCTGCCACAAGAGACGCTCCACAATGAGAAGCCAGAGCACCACAGCTAGAGAGTAGCCCCCACTCCGGGAGACAGTGAAGGACAAGGAAGCCTGGTATGCTGCTGTCCACGGGGTCGAAAAGAGTTGGACACAACTCAGCGACTGAACAGCAACAACCCACTTCTTTAGATCTGAAATTTAGTTATATGATTATCTTCTCTGCTGGGTCTCTGCTGTCTGACCTCTACATTAATCATTTCTCATAACTTATATACCCTTTTTGTGGGGGCTGTGCTGGGTCTCAGCTGCATCATGTGGGCTTCTTGGGGTGCACGAGCTTAGTTGCCCAGTGGCAGGTGGGATCTTAGTTCCCCAACTAGGGATCAAATCTGTGTCCCCTGTACTGTAAGGTAGGTTCTTAACCACAGAACCATGAGAGAAGTCCCAATTTTTATCTCTTTAGTTCCTTTCTACCTACTGGAGAAAGCTTTTCAAGTTTTCCTCCAGCTTAATGCTTCTGCAGTCTCAATTTTCCTTGGTACTGTCTCCAGCACAGGTTTGTGACATGCTAATTCATGTCCTTTTCTTTGGTAATGTGCACCCAGGTTCTAATATTTTGTCCCCATCGCCCAGTGGATCCACACTTTGGACTCACCAACCATGATGTCAGAATCTCACACTGGGGATGCATCTCTTTTTAGGAAGTGTCCTTCGCATCCTCCACTACACTTTTGGTTCACTCGGTTTAGTTGTGGTGTGTTTGATTTCCTGGAGACCTGACTGCTGCAGTAGGATTGTATTTCTGGTTCATTCTTCACTTGGCAGGAAAGAGACACAAAGAATTGGGTCATTTTGTGATCCCAGCCTTGATTCTTCCTTCTCCTTTCCTTCTCTTTAGTGGAAGACAACTGTGGGAGAAACGAGTTTCAGTGCCAAAATGGGAAATGCATCTCCTATAAGTGGGTTTGTGATGGGACCGCCGAGTGCCAAGACGGCTCTGATGAATCCCAGGAGACATGCAGTGAGTTTCTCCCCGCCTTTGGACATGACGTGTGTCCTAACCTTTTCTTTTTAACTCCTTTTTTTTTTTTTTTTAATCTACGTATAGTTGTGTTACACTTAAACATTTTCAATGTTAATTTTCAACGTGTTAATTTCTGTTGGATGGCAAAGTGATTTGATGATAGCAGGTGACAGACGTGGTAGAAATTGACAAGCATACTAATGTATTCTTCTATGAATTAGGAGATGGGCAGAGAAGATATTGGGCTTTCCAGGTGGGTCAGAGGTAAAGAATCCACTTGCAATGCAGGAGATGTAAAAGACTCGGATTTGATCCCTGGGTTGGGAAGATTTCCTGGAGGAGGGTATAGCACTCCACTCCAGTATTCTTGCCTAGTATTCTTCCATGGACAAAGGAGCTTGGCGAGCTATAGACCTTGGGGTCGCAAAGAACTGGACAAGACTGAAATGCTTAGCATGCACACAGAGATGATATTATTGGAACTTTCCTTTAAAGTTTCCTTTCCTCTTTTTTTTTTCATTGAGGTTCATGTTACACAGATTAGCCCTTTTTTAAGATTTTTTTTTTTTTTGGTGGACCATTTTTAAAGTCTTGATTGAATTTGTTATAATATTGCTTCTTAATGATTTAGGTTTTTGGCTTCGAGGCATGGGGGTCTTAGCTTCCCAACCAGGATCGAACCTTCACCCCATGTTAGAAGGCAAAGTCTTAACCATTGGACTGCCAGGGAAGTCTCACAAATTAGCCTTTTTGTGTGTTTGTTTTTTGTTTTCTTGGCCACTCCAGGTGGCTTGTGGGATCTTAGCTTCCCAACCAGGGATCAAACCCATAACAGCTGCAGTGGAAGCTTAAGAGTCCTAACCACTGAATTAGGCCATTGGGGGTAGGAATAAAATAGGAATTTGGGATTAACAGATGCATACTACTATATATAAAATAGATAATCAACAAGGACCTACTGTATAGCCCAGGGAACTATATTCAATATCTTGTAATAACCTATAATGGAAAAGAATCTGAAAAAGAAAATATATACATATATATACACACACACACATGTGTAACTGAGTCACTTTGCTGTACACCTGAAATTAACACAACATTGTAAATCAATTATGCTTCGATTTTTTTAAAAAAGCCACCCCAAAATTTTAAATTAAAAAAAAGTGACCAGTTTAGTAGCATTAATATATTCCCAGTGCTTTGCAACCACCACTTTTATCTCATTCCAAAATCTTTGCAACACCTGGCATCTAACTTAAAAAAAAAATTATTTTTCTGCACTGGGTCTTAAGTGCAGCATGCAAGACCTTCAGTCTTCCTTGTGGCATGCGGGATCTTTAGCTGTGGTATGTGGTATCTAGTTCCCTAACCAGGGATTGAACCCAGGCCCCCTGCATTGGGAGCATGGAAGTCTTTGCCACTGGACTCCCAGGGAAGTCCTCAGCAACTAATTTTTAATAAGTTCCATTAAATTTCCTTCATTTTGGCCCAGAAAAGTGAGCCTGAATCTCCTATCAGAAAACTCTGGGATCTTCCCTTGCAGAGCTCGGAGTGGCAAGGCATTCTTCCCTCTGCGTTACGGTTCAGCTCTGTTTCTCCCATAGAGTCTGTCACCTGCAAGATGGGGGACTTCAGCTGTGGGGGCCGTGTCAACCGCTGCATTTCGGGGTCCTGGAGATGCGATGGCCAGGTGGACTGCGAGAATGGCTCGGACGAAGAAGGCTGTTGTAAGTGGTGTCCCTTGTCTGGTGGCCCGTGGATCCTAGCCGTGTCCAAGTGATCTGACTGGGTTCGTGGCTGAGGTCAGTTTGTTCCAAACCATAGAGAGTTTCAGACAGGAAGGCACTCTGCAGCAGGTTCTGTCTTGCCTCTTTGATTTTATTCATTACTTATAATTTCTTTTCTAATTGTGTAGATTTTTTAAAAACAAAGTAAGACTCTTAAAAAAAACACCCTGGGGGAAATTTAAATAATTGAGATCACATCAAATCTTCAAGTTGACAAAATATGAAACCCCCCAAGAGAGTATTAAAAAAAAAAAAAAACCTAAAAAGTGAGTGAGTGCTTAGTGATGCATATCTAACCTTGGTTCTCACTGGGGAACATTTTAAAATAAAAAGGATTGGGCCTCTTTTCCAAGTGTTCTATTTTTTCTTCCAGCTTTATTGAGAAATAGTTGACATGTAACATGGTGTGAGTTTAGTCTCCAGTGTGATGATTTTATATATATTGTGAAATGATTACCACAATAGGGTTATTTAACACCTTCATCATTTCACATAATTACTGTTTCTGTTGACTCTCTAATAATACCAGCATAAACAACAAGGTCCTATTGTATAGGGCTGCTGCTGCTGCTGCTAAGTCGCTTCAGTCGTGTCCGACTCTGTGCGACCCCATAGGTGGAAGCCCACCAGGCTCCCCTGTCCCTGGGATTCTCCAGGCAAGAACACTGTAGTGGGTTGCCATTTCCTTCTCCAATGCATGAAAGTGAAAAGTGAAAGGGAATTTGCTCAGTCGTGTCCGATTCTTAGCGACCCCATGGACTACAGCCTACCAGGCTGCTCCATCCATGGGATTTTCCAGGCAAGAGTACTGGAGTGGGGTGCCATTGCCTTCTCCAATTGTATAGGGCAGGGAAACTATAGTCAATATTCTGTGATAAACTACAATGGAAAGGGATATGAAAAAGAATACATTTACGTATAACTGAGTCACTTTGCTGTAGAGCAGAAATTAACATACCATTGGAAATCAACTATACTTCAATCCAACTTTAAAAAAAAAATTATTAAACTCCGTCCACAATGGGAAAAAAAAAGATTGACATGTATGTACAATAAAACTGAAGAAGTTAAAAAAAGAAATAATAGTACCATCAAACCCAGGAGGTGGGAGGATGAGTAAAATAGAGGAGGGAGATTAATAGGAACCAACTTCCTCCTGTAAACTAAATAATTCACAGTGATGTGATGCACAGCGTGGTAAATGTAGTCAGTAAGATGGTGATAACCTTGTAGGGTGGCACGCAGTAAGTGGACTTAGCTTGGTGATCGTTTTGTGCTATCTAAAGTCACTGAGCCGCTGTGGCATACCTGGAAACTGGCACAGCTTTGTAAGTCAACTATACTTCAACTTCAAAAGTCCAATATGGGCTTCCCTGATATCTCGGTTGGTAAAGAATCTGCCTGCAATGCAGGAGACCTAGGTTCAATCCCTGGGTTGGGAAGATCCCCTGGAGAAGGGAAAGGCTACCCACTCCAGTATTCTGGCCTGGAGAATTCCATGGACTGCATAGTCCATGGGGTCCCAAAGAGTGGGACACGACTGAGCGACTTTCACTTTCAAAAAGTCCCATGTCATTGTAAATAAAAACAAGCAAATAATAATAATAAGGGCAACAGTTTTTTATTTTTATTTTTGGCTACTCTGAGTGGCTTTCGGGATCTTAGTTCCTCCACCAGGAATGAAACTTGGGCCCTTGGCAGTGAGAGCCTGGAGCCCTAACCACTGGACCGTCAGGGAAGTCCCCAGCCATTTTTTGGTTTTGTTTTGTTTTTTAAAGCCGAAATTACCTCCTTTTCATTTTATAAGTACTACAATGTGACATTTAAAGTGCCATCTCTAAGCTTCCTCTGAACCTGAATGCATTATTTTCAGGGAGATATTTGAGCTGAAGGTCAAAGGAGGATGATCACATTTACTATCTAGTATTTCAAAGTCTCCAGTCGGATCAAAATATTCTACTTTACCTTCCTTCAACACCCAATTTCCAAACGTTCAGAGCTGCTCAAGGACCACTAATAAAATGAAGGATAATAAAATTTGAATAGTAAAATGGGGTCACAAAGAGTCATGTCTGACTCTTTGTGACCCCATGGTCTATACAGTCCATGGAATTCTCCAGGCCAGAATACTGGAGTGGGTAGCCTTTCCCTTCTCCAGGGAATCTTCCCAACCCAGGGAACAAACCCAGGTCTCCCGCATTGCAGGCAGATTCTTCACCAGCTAAGCCACAAGGGAAGCCTTTTAATAGTAAAGGAACACTTAATTATAAGTGCTGAATTCCCTCAGTTGTGTCCGATTCTTTGCAACCCCGTGGATTGTAGTCTGCCAGGCTCCTGTGTCCATGGGATTCTCCAGGCAAGAATATTGGAGTGGGTTGCCATTTCCTACTCCACTCATCCTTTTTTTTTTAAACTAAAGTATATTTAATTTACAGTTTTGGGTTAGTTTTAGGTGTAGAGCAAAGTGATTCAGTTACACACACTCACACATATATTCTTTTTCTTCTTCTTTTCTACTATATTTATTATAAGATACCGACTATAGTTCCCTGCATAAACTCTTAAATACAGGTTCCCGTGTACCTTTACATCCCAGTCCTCCAGTAACACTTTGAGACAGGAACAGATGAGGAAACTGAGGCCCAGAGGGGCCCAGGAACTGGGTGGTTGTCGGCCAGGTCCCCTGACCACTGCCTGGAGTCCACTCACTGCGCTCTGGCCTCTCCTCACCTCAGTGTCCCCATCTGTGCAATGAGTTGGTGTCGGGATTGGGGAGTGGTTTCCCCGGTGACCAGGCTGTCCTCTCCCGTCCGTCCCTGCAGCCCCCAAGACGTGCTCCCAGGATGAGTTCCGCTGCAATGACGGCAAGTGCATTGCCCCGAAGTTCGTCTGTGACTTGGACCTGGACTGCTTAGATGGCTCGGATGAGGCGTCCTGCCCCATGCCCACCTGCGGCCCTGCCAACTTCCAGTGCAACAGCTCCATGTGCATCCCCCAGCTCTGGGCCTGCGACGGCGACCCCGACTGTGACGATGGCTCAGACGAGTGGCCAAAGCACTGTGGGACCCCCCACCCATCAGGCCCCCTGCAGGACAACAACCCCTGCTCGGCCCTCGAGTTCCACTGCGGCAGTGGCGAGTGCATCCACTCCAGCTGGCATTGCGACCATGACCCTGACTGCAAGGACAAGTCTGACGAGGAGAACTGCGGTAGGGGCGCCTCGGAAATCCCCTCACCCAGGCTGGGGGCTCCCCCGGCAGGGGACAGGGGTGGGGCGGTGCCTTCAGGTGCTTAAATGATTCCGCATCACACAATAAGAAAGTCAGTCCTGGACTTCCTTGGTCCAGTGGTTAAGACTCTGCTCTTCCAGTGCCGGGGTGAGGGTTGGATCCCTGGTCAGGGAACTAAGATCCCATATACCTTAGCTCCGTCAAAAAAAGAAAAAGGAACTCTGCTTCCAAAGGTCTTATCTCCAACTATAATAAATCCTTGATGGAGTGATTCAGATACAAGAAAAGAAAGAGCTAATATCCTGCATAAAGAATATGATATCCAAAGATATCTTCAGATTATATTCAAGGCAACATGGTGTCAATAAAGCATTGACCTAAAAAAAAATACCAAAAGTCGGTCCCATTTCATGTTCCTTTCAGTCTTTCTGATCACATAGAGGACACTGTCTTCCAAAGGAGTTCCCTTTTGAACACCTGTTTATTTATTTTTAACATTTATTATTATTTTAATTCAGTTACTTACTTTTTGGTTGTGTTGGGTCTTCACCGTTGCATGAGGGCCTTCTCTAGTTGTGGTCTGTGGGCTTCTCCTGTTGCAGAGCACAGGCTCTAGGCGCACAGGTTCAGTATTTGCAGCACAGCGGTTTAGTTGTTGTGTGCTGCGGAAGACTGTCCCAGACCAGGGATGAGACCCATGTCCCCTGTATTGGGTGGTGGATTCTTATCTACTATACCACCAGGGAAGCCCCTGGAGCCCCTATTTAATTTTTCTCTTGCCAAGAGGAGCAGACTGTAGCACGCTGTATTATTTTGGTCCAGAAAGGATCCAGGCCTGACTGGTGATGTCCAAGCTGTGTGACCCTTGGCCGGGGACGTAGTATTACTGTGCTTTGATCTCCTCCCCTGTAGATGGAGCAACAGCGTCGGCCTCGGTGGACCTGGGTTACGACATAAAAGCACACACACACACAAATGAGTTCCAAACATTTGCATACTTATTTATCATCTTTTTTTTTTTTCTCCACTGACCTCTTGAAATTGAATTTGCACATTGTCAGCATTTTCATAGTGAAATATAACCCACAGGAAAGTGCAGAAAGCATAAGCTTAGAGCTTAATGAATTAGGGTTAAGTGAAAACCTGTTTCAGGTCAAGGTCTAGTCAGAAACATTTTTCACGTTCACAGTCTGAGTCATTGAAAGGGCTGTGTGATACTCAGTAGTAATGACTTTTTTGGGGGGGGAGGTGGGCAGCGGGCTTCACTGGTGGCTCAGTGGTAAAGAATCCACCTGCTAATGCAGGAAACTTGGGATCAATCCCTAGGTCAGGAAGATATTAATTCCCTGGAGTAGGAAATGACAACCCACTCCAGTGTTCCTGCCTGGGAAATCCCACGGACAGAGGAGCCTGGTGGGTTACAGCACATGGGGTCGCAAAGAGTCAGACACAGCTTAGGGACTAACCAACAACATCATAACGTACCTGGCCAGGCTTCTATCTAGACTGGGACCACATCATTGCTTTTCTGCCAAGAATGGCCTACTAGCTCTGCCAGCTTTTTTTTTTTTTTATTCATTTACTTCTGCCAGGTCTTAGCTGTGGCATGAGGGACTTAGCTTACTGACCGGGGATCGAACCTGGGCCCCCTGTATTGGGAGCACAGAGTCTTAGCCACTGATTGGGAATTCCCCGATCTGCCAACTTTTTAATGAATTTCCTGCACGCAAGGACAGACTGGAGAGAAATCTAGGAAAATGTAATGGTTGTGTTAGGTGCTTTCCCTTTCTTAATTCTCCACACTTGGCTCTTTGTTTCCCAGCTGTGGCCACGTGCCGGCCTGATGAATTCCAGTGCTCGGATGGGACCTGCATCCATGGTAGCCGGCAGTGCGACAGGGAGCCTGACTGTAAGGATCTGAGTGACGAGCTGGGCTGCGTCAACGGTGAGCCCCACCCCTCCAGGATCCCGGGCTGTGGGGAGATGTGGGGGGAGGAGCACAGTGCCTCCCAGACAAGGGAGGAGCCTCCTGTGTGTCCTCAAGCAAGTTACTTGAGCTCTCTGAGCCTCTTTCTCTAATCTGCAAAATGAAAACATCTACTTCAGGACTGTGAGATTTAATGAGGTTGGAGTGTACATAGCTCATGAACCTGAGCTCACAGAGTTACGTGTACAGTACAATTCCACTTTGCTGAGTTTATAGTGTAGCAGTTCCGCTCGTGGGAAACTTGTATCTGTGCACTGGGAGATAGGCTCTAGAATGAGCAGAGTAGCACTGTCCTAACAGCAAAGCAGTAGAAGCAACCAGAATGTTCATCAGCAGTAGAATTAATTTATATATATATATATATATATATATATATATATATATATATGCCATGTTGCATGACATGTGGGATCTTAGTTCCCTGACCAGGGATCAAACCCACGTACCTTGCATTGGAAGCTCAGAGCCTTAACCACTGAACCACCAAGGAAGTTCCAGCAGTAGAATTAATGTAAAAAAAAATTTTTTTTTTAATTGTGGTGAAATAGAGGCTTCCCTGGTGGCTCAGATGGTAAAGAATCTGCCTGTAATGCAGGAGATGTGGGTTTGATCTCTGGATCGAGAAGATCCCTTGGAAAAGAGAATGGCAACCCACTCCAGTATTCTTACCTGGAGAATTTGGTGGGCTACAGTCCATGGAGTCTGGAAGAGTTGGACAGGACTGAGTGGCTAACACAACAAAAAAAAAACACATGTAACAGAATTTATTGTCTTAACCATTCTTAAGAGTATAGTCCAGTGGTGCTAAGTCACCATCCGCATGATCCATTGCCAGAACTCTTTCATCTTCCCGTATTGAAACTCTGTCCCCATTATACACTCGCTGTTCTCCTTCCTCAAGCCCCTGGTACCCACCATTCTACTGTCTCTACCAATTCCACTCCTCTAGTATTTGACCTTATGTAACTGGAATCACAAATTTGTGTGACGGGTTTATTTCACTAAGCGTCGTTTCCTCAACGTGCATCCATGTTATAGAAGGTGTCAGAAATGCCTTCCTTTTTAAGGCAAAATAATATTCTGCTGTATGGATGGACCACATGTTGTTTATCCAGTCACCCGTGGATGAACACTTGGGTTGCTTCCACGCCTTGGTTGTTGTGAATAGTACTGCTGTGAACAGGGCTGCCTGGAAATAATTTTAAACGGCAGTGTCATCACAGAGTGGAATATCATGCAGCTGAGAAAAATGAGGCTACAGCCCCTGTCTGCAGCCCAGGTGAACTTCATAACCTTGGGGTTGCAAACAAGAAGGCAATTGCAGGAATTTAACTGGATACAGTTATTAAGACTCAAAAGCAAGCAAAATTCAACAGTAGATTGTTCATTCATACATGTTTGATAGAATTATTAATGAAAAAATAAAGAAGTAGTAATCAAAATTCAAAATTATCATTACCTCTGGGGGTAGTAGAATGGGATGGCTTAGACCACTATAATAGTTTAGGTCAGGGGCTGGAGAGTAGGAATTTTCAGCTCTGCAGGCCATAGTCTCAATTACATCTGCTTGAGTCTGCTGTTATAGCATGAAGTCTGCCACTGACTGTATGTAAACCAATGGGCAGCGCTGGGTGCTAATAAAACTTCTATTTAAACAAACAGGCATCAGGCCAGAGTTTACCAGCCCCTGCTATTGGTGATATTCTAATTCTTAAGCTGAGTGGAGGCTTCATGTATGATCAGTAACTGTTCTGTTTTACCACCAAATACATTTGTATCTATTCTTGCATAAATAATCATATTAATAAGAAGCACTAAGCCACCTCCTGTCTCCTGGAAGCACCTGACCCTACTCTGTGCTTATAGTGACTCTTTGCGAGGGGCCCAACAAGTTCAAGTGCCAAAGCGGTGAGTGCATCTCCCTGGACAAAGTGTGCAACTCCGTCAGGGACTGCCGGGACTGGTCGGACGAGCCCCTCAAGGACTGTGGTGAGCCCTGGGGTGTGGGCAGCTGGTAGTGTTGAGGGTGGGGTCCACCTCGTTGAGACGTGGGTGCTGTGGTGCTGTGAGGGGCCAGCCCTGCCGAAGCCCACAAGTGCTGTGACTCTGGGGCTGGACAGATGTTAGGGGGGAGCCTGGGGATAAGTGGATTGGCTTCTAAGCCTCAGTTTTCCCATCTGTAAGATGGGGCAGTAACTTCCCAGACATCCTAGGGCTGCTGGGGATCAGGTGTTGGAAGTGTTTTCAGCAGCACTTTGACCCATGATTTGGACTTTCCAGTCCATAGGGTCTCTGTCGCAGCTCTTCTACTTGGCTTTTGTAGCAGGAGAGCACCCACCCAAGCCCATACACGTGCATTTGAATGCCTAGGGCCATGTTCCAATATTCTATTATGGATACAGACACTCGAATTTCATAGAACTTTTGAAATATTTTGCTTTTGATTCTTATTTTCTTCTCAACTATTTTAAAATGTAAAAACCATTCTTATCTGTCAAAGAGCAGGTTGAGGGCTGGCTTTGGCCCACGCTTGGTATAGAGGGTAAGAGCATGGATTATGGAGCCCAGTGCCCTAGGTTTGCATCAAGCCGTGTGATCTTAAACAAACTGTTTAACCTGGCCATGCCTCGATTTCCCCAGCTATAAGTCTCATGCCTTTAAGGTCATAGGGAGGATTTTGTGTGTGTTAGTCACTCAGTCCTGTCCGACTCTTTGCACAGAGTCCATGAGCTCCTCTGTGCATGGGATTCTCCAGGCAAGAATACTGGAGTGGGTTGCCATTTCCTATGGGGAGGATTAAGTGAGTTAATACATGTAACTGTAGTAAGTGGTATGTGGCTTTTATTTTTTATAATTAAAAATTTTTTTAAATTATGGTTAAAAAAACCCACAAAATTTATGGTTTTACCATTTTTAGGTGTTCAGGCATGTTTTAAGTACAGTCACAGTGTTGTGTCACCATCACCACCATCCATCTCCAGAACTATTTCATCTTGCGGAACTGAGTCTCTGTCTCCACTGAATACTAACTCCCCCTCCCCCAACCTCTGCACCCACCCTCCTACCTTCTGTCTCTATAAATATGACCCCATTAGGGGCCTCACATGGAGTAGTATTTGTCCTTCCGTACCTGGCTTATAATTCACTCACTATAACACCCTCATAGGGCTTCCCTAGTGGCTCAGCTTGCCATTGCAGGAGACTCAGGTTCCATCCCTGGGTTGGGAAGATCCCCTGGAGGAGGAAATGGTAACCTACCCCAGTATTCTTGCCTGGGAAATCCCATGGACAGAGGGGCCTGGTGGGCTACAGTCTATGGGGTTGCAAAGAGTGGGACAAGAATTAGCGACTAAACATCGACAACATCCTCGTGGTTCATTCATGGTGTCACGTGTGACAGTGGCCCTAAGACCTCTTAGGAATCATGGCAACTTCACCAGCAGTCATCATGTTGGTTATGATGAGGTAGAAATAGTGCGGGATGTTGGATGAGGGGTGGCTGGCGGCCAGAGTGTGACCGGTGCCCCTCCTGCATCTGGCACAGGGACCAACGAGTGTCTGGACAACAAGGGCGGCTGCTCTCACATCTGCAATGACCTCAAGATCGGCTACGAGTGCCTGTGTCCCGAAGGCTTCCAGCTAGTGGGCAAGCACAGATGTGAAGGTGATTCCCAAGCCCCTGGCTCTTTCCTTGGAAGAAGAGGGGGTCAAAGCCTCAGCCTCAGTTTTCCCATCTGTTAAGTGGGTGAAGGTACCCTCCTCACAGGGCTGGTGGGAGGCCAGGTGCTTGAACCAGCTGTTGCCAGCTTGGCCCTTGGGGAGCACTTGCTTTTGGCCTTTGGGGATTAATAATTAAGAAAGAAATCTCAGCTGATGCAACTTCGCCCAGTTGACTATGCCCTAAAGTGAATGGTGAGGTTGGGGTTAGAGATCATGCTTGGCCATTTTCAAGATTTTGGTGATCAGGGACTTCCAGTGGCTCAGACTTCACGCTCCCAAAGCAGGGGGCCTGGGTTTGATCCCTGGTCAAGGAACTAGATCCCACACGCTGCAATTAAGAGTTCATATGCTACAGTTAAAGATTCCACGTGCTGCAACTAAGATCTGGTGCAGCCAAATCAATAAATTAAAAAAAAAAATTGGTCAGAGCATCCTGTCCTGGAGGTTTTCCCGAGAGGGGATGGGTTGTCCTCCATTTGCCACAGGGAGGCATGGCTCTTGGTCAGAGCCCATGGTTCCATCTGCGCCCTGCTGGAAAGATGCTCCAGTTCTCTCTGTGTCCCAACTCTCAGATATCGATGAGTGTCAGAACCCTGACACCTGCAGCCAGCTGTGCGTGAACCTCGAGGGCAGCTACAAATGCGAGTGCGAAGAGGGCTTCCGGCTGGAGCCCCTCACCAAGGCCTGCAAGGCCGTGGGTAAGTGCAGGGAGGTGGCGGTGGGGGGAGGCCATGTGGTGGGACTTTCATCATCCTGTGGACAGAGGAGCATGGCAGTCTACAGTCCATGGGGTCAAAAAGAGGACTAAATCAACTTAGCATGCAATGAAACAAATAGACATCACTGTTTCTTTTACCTGAAGTTAGGTTAGAACTGCAACCATGCAGTGATTCTTAGAAGCACCTAAATCAGGGGATCCCATGTTTCTGGAGGTCGGGGTCCCTTCCACTCTGCTGAACCGCCCCCTTCCCGGATCCCCAGGCACCATCGCCTACCTCTTCTTTACCAACCGCCACGAAGTCAGGAAGATGACTCTGGACCGAAGCGAGTACACCAGCCTTATCCCCAACCTTAAGAACGTGGTCGCCCTGGACACGGAGGTGGCCAGTAACAGGATCTACTGGTCTGACCTGTCCCAGAGGAAGATCTACAGGTGAGCCTGCCTGCTCCCCTAGCCGCACGCAGCCCCAGTTCCTGAGTGGACGGAGGGCCCCCGGAGCCGACACTCTCCTCTTCCTTCTCCTTTCCCCTCAGTGCCCAGATCGACGGAGCCCCCGGCTTCTCCTCCTACGACACCGTCATTGGCGAGGATCTCCAGGCCCCCGATGGGCTGGCAGTGGATTGGATCCACAGCAACATCTACTGGACCGACTCCATCCTGGGTACCGTCTCCGTGGCTGACACCAAAGGTGTGAAGAGGAAGACGCTCTTCCAGGAGGAAGGCTCCAAACCACGGGCCATTGTGGTCGATCCCGTCCATGGGTGGGTATTCCTAGGGCTGGGGTTCACAAATGGATTAGAGGTCCAGATGGGGGGAGGTTTGGGCTTAGGTAGACCAGATGACCAGACCAGACCAGATTAGCTTTTTGTTTGTTTTTTGTTTGTGGGGTTTTTTTTTGGGGGGGGGGGGCACAGGTTTTTCTTTATGTCTTTATTTTTTTCGGATGCCTGGCTCTTCATTGTTTTGCACAGGCTTTCTCTAGTTGTGGGGCACAGGCTTCTCACTGTGGTGGTTTCTCTTGTTTTGGAAGGCAGCTATGCTCACCACTATACCACCAACGCGTTTCTCTTGTTTTGAAGCACAGGCCGTGTGGGCTTCAGTAGTTGTGGTTCCTGGGCTCTAGAGCTCAGGCTCAGTAGTTGTGGCACAAGGGTTTAGTTAACTCCGAAGCATGTGGGGTCTTCCCACGTCCCCTACACTCTCAGTGGGAGGGGGTTCCATCATGGTGGGAATTTTATCATCTGAACTTTGCACAGGATGGGGGTGTAGAACATCTTGGGAATGTTCGCTACATCCCCAAGACCTCTCCCAAATGAACACACAGCCCAGTTAGCATAAAAACAAGAGAGACAATGTCCTTAAGAAATACTGAACACTTGAAAAAAAAAAAACAAACCCGTACACACTTCAGCATTAGCCAAACAACAATTTTTGCAAACATAGTGAAGGTCGCCACCCGTGGCACGCCCCCTGCAGGTGGGACCATGGCTGAATCAGCAGCTCCAGTGTCCACAGGGACCCCTGTGAAAGCATGGTCTCGTCCCAAGTACCATGCCCTGCAGAGGACACCTGCTCCAGCACATTACATGTGTGTCTGGGAGGGTCTCTGGGGCTGGGAAGTTCACAGCCGCAGGATGGGCAGCCTGTTCTGGCTGCAGTTATTGGGGGAGAGGGAGCGATGGGCCTGAGAGAGAAAAGGTTGGCGAAGCCACACTTGGCTGTGCTAGCACGGTGTCCACGGCTCAGATTGGAGGGACCCTGGGATGAAGGTGGGCCCAGCAGGCCTTCCTCCAACAAGACTAATGCCCTCATTTGGTGGAGGGTCATCTGGTCTATCCAGATGCCAGGAGAGAGAGACCCTCCCAGACACACACTCCACTTAGACTTGTATCACTTGCTCTGCTCTTATATTTCTCCCCCTAAACAGCAGGCACCACCACCTGGCTCTTCCATTTGGTCTATGAGTTTCCTTTCCTTCAGGCTGATGGGCCATGATTTATTTAAACTGCTCTCAAAAAATATATATATATAAATAAATAAATAAAAATAAACTGCTCTCCAGCACATGGAAATTTAAGTTTTTCTCCCCTGCCTTATACAAAGGAGCCATGAATAGCTTTGAATGCCTTTGAACATGAGTCCTTGCAATTTATCTGCAGGATAACATACACTTAACCTGGCGGTCCAGTGTTGATACTCTGTGCTCCCAATGCAAGGGGCATGGGTTCAATCCCTAGTCGGAGAACTTAGATCCCACATGCCACACAGCCTTAAAAAAAATAAGAAGAATAAATAAATTCATACTTTACCAAAACAAATTTATAAAAGCCCTTAGGCTCAGAAAGCAGTGTTCAGAGAGCAGATTCCAGGGCCCCAGTCCCAACACTGGAATGAAAACCTCCCTTTGTTCTCCAAAGTCCCCGAATCTTGCCAGGTCTCACCAGGTTGCAGGTCCTGGAACTGGCAAGGTTGGTGGGGTTTAGTCCCTAAGTCGAGTCTGACTCTACGACCCCCTGGACTGTAGCCTGCCAAGCTCCTGACTGTCCATGGATTTCTCCAGGCAAGAATACTGGAGTGGGTTGCCATTTCCTTCTCCAGGGGATCTTCCCCACCCATGGATCAAACCCAGGTCTCCTGCACTGCAGGCAGATTCTTTACCAACTGAGCCACCAGGAAGCAGCAAGGTTAAGTTAGGGGACCAGAAAGAACCCATCCAGGGCCTCCCCCAGTAGGGACTGTGGGGGCGGGGGTAGTTCCTGGCCTGGCTGATGCCAGGGAGAGAGCAGCTCTTCCGGGTGGTCACAGCTTCCCTCCTTGATGTCCCCCTGTCTGTCCTTCCCGCTGCTCCCCCAGCTTCATGTATTGGACTGACTGGGGCACTCCTGCCGAGATCAAGAAGGGGGGCCTCAACGGCGTGGACGTTTACTCGCTGGTGACCGAGGACATCCAGTGGCCCAACGGCATCACTCTAGGTACACTGGGGGGACAGTAGTCCTCGGTGTCAGGCAGGGTCTGGAGGAGAGATGACCAGGGGGCTCCGTGAGAGTGTCGAACTGGAAACTCACCTCCCCTCTCCCCACACCACACCTGCATGCGGTTCGGGTGGGAGGCGGGTGTGGATCTGAATGGCTTTCCCAGGCGCTGAGTCCGGTTGGGTTGGGGGTTGGTTCCCTCCTGTGAAGAGCAGGATGCCCAAGCCCCACGGCCCAGGCATTGCCTGTGACCTCTCCTTGCCACCACTGTGGGTTCTAGATCTTTCTGGCGGCCGCCTCTACTGGGTCGACTCCAAACTGCACTCCATCTCCAGCATCGATGTCAACGGGGGGAACCGGAAGACCGTGCTGGAGGACAAGAAGAAGCTGGCGCACCCCTTCTCCTTGGCCATCTTTGAGGTGGGGGCTGGGGGCACGCAATCACTCCTTATTTTAAATTAAGAAATTTTTAAAGAAAAAAGGCTCTGGAAGAGAGAGATGGCCAGGCAGCTCTGTGAGAGTTTATAACCCAAAACTCAGTTTTCTTCCCCCGACACACACCTGCATGCAGTTCAGGCTTGCAAGTCAGGGCAGGAGCTCGGGGGAGCCGATGATTTTCCCTGGTGCTGGGTCCTCAGGGTGGGGCCCTTCCTCCTTCGGGGAGCAGAATGCCCAAGTCCTAAAGCCCCCAACATTACCTATGACCTCTCCTTTCTCCCTCGCCCTACCAGCCGCACTCCCGTGGACCCATTTGGAGGGGTGTGGAACCAGTGGTCGTGTCCCCTATGGCTGATGGGGATATGTCATTCCTTATGCCCCTGTAGGATAAAGTATTTTGGACGGATGTTATCAACGAAGCCATTTTTAGTGCCAACCGCCTCACAGGCTCAGACATCAGCCTGATGGCAGAAAACCTGTTATCGCCGGAGGACATTGTCCTTTTCCACAACCTCACGCAGCCGAGAGGTAAAGATGGGGTGGCCTCCCTCACTACCTCCGCTTCTCTGCCTGTGCTCTGGAATGTTCCAGAATTTTTCTGACCTCATTCTCATCCTGCCTCCCTGCCTTTTCCCGCCGCAGGGGTGAACTGGTGTGAGAGGACTGCCCTCCGCAATGGTGGCTGCCAGTACCTGTGTCTGCCGGCCCCACAGATCAACCCCCGCTCACCCAAGTTCACGTGTGCCTGCCCCGACGGCATGCTGCTGGCCAAGGACATGAGAAGCTGCCTCACAGGTGGGGATCGGCCTTCTGCCACCCTTGAGGGTCGGCCCTGCAGCCTTTCTTTGCTCATCTGTCAAATGGGAGAGCAAGGCCCCTGGAGGCTGTTGTAAGGCTTTTCTCAAATGCTGGGTACATCAGCACTGACTAGCAGGGAGACGGACTCAGGTCCAGTTCTCTCTGTCCCAGCCCTCTTTGGCGGGGAGGCCCTGATTTTAGCTGCAGACATTAAGGGAGAATGCGGCCCCTCTTTCAGTCTCTGCATCCTCAGAGAAAGTCCCTGCTGGGGGTCAGTGTGTCTGTAGCACTTACGAATCTCCCTTTTGAAAGACAACGTGTACTATAATAACATAGACACTAGTGGGTTTGTATTTTCACTGCATTTGTCTTCAGTTTTTTCTGTGGCCCATGGCACTTGCTTCTTACCTGTTTTCAGCAGCAGCACAACTCTCATTGGCTCTCAGGCCACAGGACACTCAGGAAATGTTTATTCTTTCAGAGTCTGAATCTGCAGTGACCACCCGAGGACCCTCCACGGTCAGCTCGACAGCTGTGGGGCCGAAGCGCATGGCCAGCCCTGAGCTCACCACAGCCGAGTCGGTGACAATGTCCCAACAAGGTAAAGCCTGAGGCCACCTACCCTCCGCTCCCTGCACCAATTCATTGATAACCAGCATCTCTGTGAAGAGACAGAGTGGATTTAGTCTTGGTTCTTTGGCTGACTGTCTCTGGCATGGCTTGTGCCTGTCTGAAGCCTCAGTTTCCCTACCTGGAGCTAATAACAGTGCCTGCCCACCTCCCTGGAAAAGTGGGGATCACATGAGCATGGGAAGAACCTGAAGTTTAAGGTGTCTGCCCAGCAAGGCCAGGACTAGTGTGAGGCAGGTCAGGTACTCCCTGGGGTAGCGCCTAAAGGGGGCACCAGAAAATCAAGGACTCAGATAATAGTTTAATGCAATTTTTTTTTCAGGTTTTAGGTTTTCTTTTACACTTTAAAAATTAATTTATTTCTAATGCATTATTATTTTTAAATCAAATAATCAAATTGTGGCCTGTGGGGACAGTCCTGATAAATAAAGTTTGCTTGGTCCCAATGAGGCAGGTTTTGCAAAGTGTATCATCAGATCCTGTTTTCCTAAAAATTTTGCTCTTTTGTTCTTCATGAGATATTGGCATTAATTTTTGTTTTCTTTTCTTTTTCTTTTTTTTCTTGGCCATGCCACGTGGCTTGTGAGATCTTGGTTCCCCAACCAAGGATTGAACCCAGACCCTCAGCAATGAGGGTGGAATCCTAACCACTGGACCATCAGCCAGGGAGTTTCCATTGGCATTAATTTTGATATTTTAAAAAATGCATTATAATGTTACTGGTTTACTGAGTTTGGGGGGGAATCCCTTCAAATTTTGTGACTGAGGCGAGTCCCCAGTTCCCTTCTTAGCCTGCCCTCAAGGTCTTAACTCTACCACCTCCCCAGCTTGATTGATTGGAAACCCGCCGTTCACTGATTTGTCCAGCAGAGGGCGCCCGGCCCTGTTTTTGAGCAGTCCGGAAACAGCACAGGCTTTTCTGGCCAGGAAAAACAAAAAAAAAGCACATTAGCAAGTTTCAGACATTTTTTTTTCCCCTTTCAAAGTAACTGAATCCTTTGTTCCACCATAAAGGGGATACAACAGGAACTGTATGGTAGAGAGAGGCCCAGAACCGTTTTCGATTGAAGTGCCACTGCTTGAAATACCATTTCACAGACGGGTCCATCTGGGGCTTCTCGAATTTGGCAAAGGAGCTCTTTTAAAAGAAAAATTTCTCAAGGACACTGCTGCTACTGCCCTAAATTATTTTTGTGGTGAGGTTTCTTAAATAAGCGCAAACGTAAAACTGGGTACAAACTCTGTCCAAAGCATGTATGACAGCTGGTCGATACGGATTTGAATATAAATGGTGATGGTCATTACTGCTCACTGGCTTATCGTGTGGCTCGGATGTTACTCGTGTGGTCTTCGCAGAGCATTAGCCTGTTTGGAGGCCTTTATATTTTCACTCACACGGGCCCTCACGTTGTCTGGCCCAGGTGCACACATGTGATTATATAACGATGTCACCTCCAATATCTTTTTTTGTTAGTTTTTTTTGATGTGGACCATTTTTTTTTAAGTCTTTATTGAATTTCTTACAATATTGTTTCTGTTTCATGTTTTGGTTTCTTGGTGGTGAGGCATGTGGGATCTTAGCTTCCCAACCAAGGATCAAACCCACACTCCCTGCATTGGAAGATGAAGTCCTACCCACTGGCCCACTAGGGAAGTCCCTTCCCCAAATATTTATTAGCTGGGGCCAGCTGGCACAGGACTATGGGTCTTTGGTGCGATCCAACCCAAGCACTGAAATTGCTGAGAATTACGGGGACAGAAGGTGACCCCTGCCCTCATCCACAATAGGCTCCTTGTCATCAAATGCAGGGGCTTCCCGGGTGGCTCATCTGCCGATGCAGGAGATGTGAGTTCAATCCCTAATCAGGAAGATCTGGAGAAGGACATGGTAATCCACTCCAGTATTTTTGCCTGGGAAATCCCATGGGCAGAGGAGCCTGGGGGACATGACTTAGCAACTAAACAACAACATCAATGCAAAAGCAGGTTGAAAAATTCCATCAGTGACCTCTCCAGCCCTGGGAATGTATCCACAAGTTTTGGTCTCAGAGGCCGGCATCTGCCTTCCCTAGTGCCTCATAACACGAGCCTACAGGACCCTCTTAAATTCGGGCCATACTCCCAATTGCCCACAGGCGAGGCCTGGACAGAAGCCAGTCTGCACTGTTCAAGCCTGGGAGATACTCCAACTTCCTTTGGACGTTTGAAGACACTGGGAAGTGTCGGGTGTTCTCCTCTGCATGTTGACATCATATACCTGTGTTTCCCACCCTTTCACGGTGCATCTGGGCCTCACTTTCTCCCTTGTCTACTACAGGCCAGGGTGACGTTGCCAGCCAAGCGGACACGGAGAGGCCCAGGAGCGTGGGTGCCCTATACATCGTCCTCCCCATCGGTAAGCCTGTGGCCGGTCCTCCCCTGGCTCCTTGCTTCCTGCAAAATGACTTCAGCTCCCGGCAAGCTGTTCTGGTCCACCTTCCCTCCAGTAATCGGCTGGCCCCATTGTGTGTCCTGTTTATCACTGAGCAACCCCCTTCCTAGCTTCATTCACTAAACAAGTATAGTTGAGCGACTACTGTATACCAAGGCCATTTCTGAGCACTGGGGACAGAGCCCAGAGAGAAACAAACATCCGCCCCCTTGGAGCTGAGAGCAGAGTGGGACATCTGAGATGTCACAGGGGAGGAAGGGGAACTGGGCCAGGGTTCCCGCTGTGATTGATAGGCACTTTCATCAACACCCAAAGGATGGGAAAGCACCAGCAGGGGTACCTCCCGATGAGTTGTTCTGTTTCAGGGGGCAGTTTGGCGATTTCTACTTTCCTGTCCTCACCTGTCAATCATGACTTGGTTTGCATTATACCCACTTTCCTTTTTGAAAAAAAAAAAATCCTTTCATGGTGTCCTTTCACAGAGACCAGAGATCTAAGTCCCCACCAGTTGTCCAGCTGTGGGTTGATACACTTGCCCAGGGAGGCCCTCACCTCCCTTGGGGCTGCCCCAGGGTGATGCCCACCTGGCATCTTCCCACCCTCTGGGCACCAGCCAGGATCTTTTCAGGAAACGGCACCCCAAGACCCACCATCAATGATGCAAAGAGGGATCCCACGTTATCCACATTCATGCAGAAGCAGAGTGTGCCATGGTGGCCCCGAATATTGAGAACAATCCCATTTGTGAAACGAAGTAACTGATGTGTGACTAACACACAAGAAACATGGAAGATTGACAATAGCCTTCTTGTCATCAAATGCAGAAGAGGTTGAAGAATTCCACCAGTGACCTCCCCGGTCACTGGGAATGTGTCCTAAACCTTTGATCTCAAGAGACGGGCAGCCCCTGACCCAGTGCCTCATAATGCAAGCCTGCTATATACCCAACAATAGGTTTGGGGGGGCGAGGCAGTCACAGTGGTCTTCAAGCTAGAGATTTCTTATACTCACTGATGGATTTTTTTTTTTTTAACACTGGGCAAGTATTGTCTTTTTTTTATGTTTTGTGGGGCATTTGGGAAGATCTTAGTTCACCTACTAGGGTTGGAACCCACTTCCCCTGCAGTGGGTCTTAACTGCTGGACCACCAGAAAAGTCCCAAGTATTAGGAAGATTGGAAAAATACAAATAATAAATTGGGAACAAAAACATTTCCCCGTGAAAGGGCCTGGCGTCTGAAGGCGGCACCCCTCCCCTCTCCCCTCAGCACTGCTCATCCTCCTGGCCTTCGGAACCTTCCTCCTCTGGAAGAACTGGCGGCTGAAGAGCATCAACAGCATCAACTTCGACAACCCCGTGTACCAGAAGACCACGGAGGACGAGGTCCACATCTTCCGCAGCCAGGACGGCTACACCTACCCCTCGGTGAGCCGCCCCGCTGGGGACCTCGCCGGCACCCGGCTGGCTGGCTGAGTGTTCCTCATGCCTCCTAAAGGCCAGGCCCTCCTCGAGAGCGGACGATCTCACGGAGTGGCAGGTGGCGGGTTGGGGCGCGGCAGGGCCAGAGGATAAGCCAAGGGAACATAGGTCCAAGGGTGAAAGCCGGAAGGGGGGCTGAGTTTTTTTGTGGGAGGGCTGGGAAGGAGGGGAGGCGACTTCAGATAAGGTGGCCCGGAAGGCTTTCTTGAATAGGGAGTGTACGCAGTGCAGCAGGCACCACCTGTGCAAACGCCATGTGGCTGAACCCTGCCTGTGTGTGCGAGGGGCGGAGAGTGGGAGGGGAAGGGGCAGATGGAGCAGGACGCTGTGGGCCTATGAGAGCGCCATTGCTGGGAGTGAGATGGGCTCCACGGAGCCACCTGATCAGACTCGGGTGCTCACGGGCGCCCCTGGTGGTTGTGTGAGGAATAGGCCTGGGCCAAGTCCCAGAGCCCCGAGACGAGGGTGGAGGCCTTTGTGCGGGTCCAGCGATAATGAGGGGGGTGGCCTGGGGGACCAGGAGAGAGTCAGGCGTGGGTGGCTTGTGGCCATGTTTACTAGATGTTGGGCTGATCGTTTCCGGCGTTTACTGCTTTGTTGACAGAGACAGATGGTCAGCTTGGAGGATGACGTGGCGTGAGCTGCTGCCTTGAGTCCTCTCCGTCCCCCGAACCTGCTGCCAGTCACTCAAAGGCAGCAAGAACACTTTCTCCCCTGACCCTTGACCTGCTCCCAACCCTTCCTGAGACTTCCGCGCCAAAAGCGCTGTTGGGGACTGCCGCCCAGGCACTGTCTGCCCGTCTGCCAGAGCTTTGTTTTATATATTTATTTTTCTGGGAGGCAGAACAGGCTTCAGACGGTGCCCACGGGCGGCAGTTGGGTTGCTTTTTTTTCTTCCTTTCTTCACACGTGAAGGAGAAAGGCAGAACAGCTGGGGAATCTGTCCTCTCCGGGAATCTCTGAGCTGCTCTCCTTCTAGACACACTCCTCCCTGGAGGGAATGACGGAGGGACGTGGAGCCGGAAAGCTAGTGGCTTTGAATGCACGAGAGCAGGTGCTACCCACAGGGTCCCAGGTGGCTGCTGTTGCCACCCACCCTCTAGCCCAGGCCCCACACTCAGGACTGAACGTGTTTACTTCTGCCAGGCAAGCCTGCGGGATGGCCAGATTTGGTCTGCCACCCCCTGGTCAGGATCAAACTAGGGTTTTCCAAGCTGGGTTTGTCCTCCACTTAAGCCAGGAGGGGACCCTGGGTCCAACCTTCCAGGAGTGGCACCCGCTGAACCCTATTCATTCACCAAAACCCCGATCATCCCCAGAGAAAACAAATGCGAGCCACCAGTCGCCCTTAACGTTCGTGTATTAAGTGCCTGAGACCCCCTTACTTTGTGCGTGAAGATGAGCAGCTCCCACCTCTAACTGTATCCTTCTGTCCGGGAGTGGGTGTCTGGACCCCAGCCCCGCCCCTTGCACTTTTCCAGTTCAGGGTCGAACACTGCGTAAAGTCGACATTCTATTATTATTTTGCACTACTTTCCGTTCTGGTTCCCTTCTGGCTGCAAAGAGTCTGGATTGATGACTGGTACCGACCCGGCCCTTCTCCCAGACCTGGCCCCTCTCCCAGCACGTAGGGAGACGTGTGCGCGGTGGCTTCATCATGACTTCAAAGCCAAAATTACGACTAGACGATCTGCCTACTGTTTCCACTTCTAGGCAGAGGCCACTGAGCCATTCATATCCCCGACAAGCCCGTCATGGTTGGCTGGTGTCCATCTGAAACATGCATGGCAGGTCTGCCCTGTAAGATGTGCTCTGGGCTCGGGAATTTCATGGGATTCATTAAACAAGAATGCTTTCTGAAATTGCCACACGTATCATATTTATGACCACTGGGGGGTGGGGGTTGGATGGGGAGCAGCCTCCCATGGAAACGTCTGAGTGGGTTGACTACCGTACAACCACAGAACACGGGCACCCCTGCCGGAGACTGTGAACACCTTTTCTCTTTCTGAAGCATGTAAATAACACCCCCACCACCGCTGTGCAGACAGTGGGGACTTTTTGTTATGTTTGCACTTTGTATATTTGTTGAAACATTTCTCACTTATGTGTATATATATAAAAGAAAGATCTATTTATTTTTGCAAATCCTGGTTGCTGCAAAGATGCCTCGTCTTTCTGTACAAAGCTTATTTGAGCGTGCCGTGCACAGCCCTCTTCAAGAGAATCAGGTTCTGTGTTGTATATATGGGTTGCTTTTTGAGGATGGGTGTCGCTTTTTAAACCACTGTATAGAATGTTTTTATAGCCTGAATGCCTTACTGTGATCGATTATATTTCTTAAATAAAGTATTTGACTAAATCGGAAGTGCTTTCTTCTGCCTTTCTCTGGCTCCCTCCATCTGTTGATGGACAAGACTACCCCCAGGGAGAAGGATCTGGAAAGGGAACATTTTCCGACAGCGTCAACACAGGCCGCAGCCTCTAAGGGGATATTGTGCTCAGCTGGGGAGCAGCTCTGCTGGGTGCTGAATTGAAGTTTTGCTAAATTTCCTGCTTATTCAGTCATTCAACAAATATTGGCCACCCGTTGTGTGCCAGGTCATGTTCAAGGAGTGTGGGACACTGCCGTAAGAGCCTATGCCCTCAAGGAGATGACATTTTAGAAGAGGAAACAGATACAAAAAAGTATTTTAAAAGATTATTCTAGAAGAGTATTTAAAAAGATAATGAGACAGAACTGACTGGCAAGAGGCTGTTTTATATAAGGGAGGGGGGAGGTGTCAGGGAAGGATTCTGCTTAATTTTTTAATTTTAAGAATCTGCCTCCAATGCAGGTTCTATCCCTGGGTTGGGAAGATCCCTTGGAGAAGGGAATGGCTACCCACTCTAGTGTGCTTGCCTGGAGAATTCTATGGACAGGAGCTTGAAGGGCTACAGTCCATGGGGTCACAAAGAGTTGGACATGACTGAGTGACTAACACTTTCACTTTTAAATTTTATATTGGAGTATAGCTGATTAACAATGTTGTAATAGGAACATGTTGAAATGTTGTTTCAGGTGGACAGCAAAGGGACTCAGCCATACACATATATGTATCCATTCTCCCCCAAACTCCCCTCCCATCTAGGCTGTCACATAACATTGAACAGAGTTCCCTAAGCTATATGATAGGTCCTTGTTGGTTGGTTATTCATCTTAAATATAGCAGTGTGTACATGTCCATTCCAAACTCTCTAACTATTCCTCCTCCCCATCCTTCTCCTTTTAAAAAAACCTCTTTTCCTGAATTTAATTCTATTAAATTCATTGTTAAGATAGAAATAAACTGAGAGGTTTCACATCACAAATCTGGCTTCATTGTGATAACATTTGTCCAGAGCCACAGACATCGGGGTACATGGCACTGCACTCTCCTCAGTCTCCGGCACCCCTATTCTCTTGTGCATCCCAGCTTTACCTGAGTCTGACCTCAAGGGCATTTCAGACCCTTATCTTCAGGCGTGGCAGTCAAGCCACAGATAGTCCTGGTGTTTCAAGTGGGAAACAGGAATACGGCAGGTCATTGGATAGGAAAAAAAATACAAGGAACTAAGCATAAAAAACTAAATGGGACAAACCATAATGAGATGCCACCTACATGCCATTTGTATGGCTGTAATTAAAAACAAAAAACAAAAGACTTCCCTGATGGTCCAGTGGTTAAGATCCTGTGGTTCCAAGGTAGGAGATGCAGTTCGATCCCTGATCAGGGAACTAAGATCCCACACACCTCGACTAAAGATCCTTCATGCCGCAACTAAGACCAGGCACAGCCAAAATTTTAAAAAATAAATAAAACTACCATGTGATCCAGCAATTGAAATCAGGGATTTTGATATTTGCACACTCGTGTTCATAGTATTATTCACAAGAGCCGAAAAGTGGAACAAACACAAGTGTCCATCTGTAGGTGAATGCATAAATAAAATGTATATATACACAGTGGAATATTATCCAGCCTGAAAAAGGAAGTTCTGAAACATGCTCTAAATGGATGATGAATCTCCAGGACATTGTCTAAAGGAAATCGGCCAGATCCAAAAAGATAACTACTGCATAATTCCACTTATATGAAGTCCCTTGTTGTTCATCGCTCAGTCATGTCCAACTCTTTGCGACCCCATGGACTGCAGCACGCCAGGCTTCCTTGTCCTTCACTGTCTCCCAGAGTTTGCTCAAACTTATGTCCATTGAATCAGTGATGCCATCAAATCATCTCATCCTCTGTTGCCTGCCTCCTTCTCCTCTTGCCCTCAATCTTTCCCAGCATCAGGGTCTTTTCCAATGAGTCAGCTCTTCGCATCAAGACTGGAGCTCCAGCTTCAAGCAACAGTCCTTCCAATGAATACTCAGGGTTGACTTCCTTTAGGATTGACTGGTTTGATCTTCTTGCTGTCCTTGAAGTTCCCAGTGCAGTCAAATTCCTAGAAACAGAAAGTAGGATAGAAAGTGGGTGCCTGGGGCTGGGGGAGGAGGAGGGGGAGTTGGCGTTTAATGGGTACAGGCTTTCAGTTTTGCAGAAGCAAAGAGCTGGATGGTGAGCAAGGTTGCACAACAAAGCGAATGTGCTGAATGCCGCTGAACTGCACACTTCAATGTGGTTAAGATGGTAAACTTCAGGGCTGCCTTGGTGGTCCAGAGGCTAAGACCCCGTGCTCCCACACAGGGAGCCTGGGTATCATGCCTGGTCAGGGAACGAGATTCCACATGCTTCACCTAAAGATCCGGCTCAGCCAAATGGGACTTCCCTTGAGGGTCCAGTCATTAGGAACTCAGAGCTTTCACTACACCGGGCACAGATGAATCCCTGTTCGGGGAACTAAGATCCCGCGTGCTGCACAGCACAGGCAAAAAAAAAAAAAAAAAAGACCAAATGCGGGGACAATGAGGCATCCAGAAATAACAGCAGAAGGGGTGGCATTACTGGAGCCCAGGAATTGTGGGAGCTGGGAGGAGACCCGTCCACGGCACAGAGAGAGGAGATTCTAGCCTCTCCCCGCCTCCAGGCCCCGCCTCCCGCCAGCACCCCCCTCCCGCTAGCGCCCCTTTGTGCTGAGCCCAGTAGGACGTGGGAAACGGGGTTCCCTGCAGGACCCGGCCCAAGGGCAGAGGACCCGGAGTATGGAGGCAGTGGGTGGGAAAGGGTGCAGACTGGCTGGAGTTGGGTGACTTTGGACCCATCCGAGCCTCCGTTTCCCCACCTGCAAACGGGGCGATGCTGATCCCCGCCTCCCGGGCTCCGCGGGTGGCGGGTGTAGCGGTGGCGGAGGGAAGCGCCGGGAGCCGCCGGGACTGCGATCTTTTCTGTGTCCACAGGGTGGCACTTCCTTCCTTCCTTCCACCTTTTGTCTTGGGTAGGTTCCAAACTGCCTCTGGGGGCGAGAGCTGAGCGGACCGCACAGGAAGCGTCCGGGGCCTGCAGGCGGGCGCTCGATAATTGGTTGATTGACTGACTCCATGCTCAGCCGCGTGGCAAACCGGACAAATGAGCCTGAACAGTCCGGGCGCGCGCGGGAGGGGCCGGGCAGTGGCCGAGAGCGCTGAGAGGGGAAGGTGGGCAGGACTTGGAGGGGGGGCGGTCTCCGGCAGCCTGGGAGAGACTGGAGGTGATGGAAGTTTCTGATCCCTGGCCTGGGCAGTTTTCTGTTAACGGAGGGAGTAGTAACCGAAATCCTTCCTCGGCACCCCCAGCGTGCCAGTGAGTGTGACACAGACACAGGTTTAGAGTGTCAGGAAAAATAAGAGCAGACCCTTCTTGGGGATTAACTGTCTGCAGCCTCTCTGTGGCGGCCCAAGCAGGGGCCCAGAGCCCATTTTACAGATGGGAAAGGGGAGGCTGGGGTCACTGGGCTTGGGTCCCAAGCTCCTGGCGAGACCTGGATGCCCTGCCTTATCCGTCAACAGCGGCAGCCTAAAAGGCAAGGCCGAGGTGGTGAACCTCTCTGGGCTCACAGGGGGTCCCCTGGGGAAAGGCGTGGTTGTCACTCAGGTAAGATGAGGGGCAGCTGGCCGGCTGCTTGGAGTTGGTCTGTGGGCTCCCCCAAAGGGGTGGGGAGCAGACTGGAGCTTGGGAGCTGCTGTCCCTGAGGACAGGGTGTGGGCAGGTGATTCTGAACTCCGGCCTCTCCAAGAGGCTAGACAGCTCCGACCAACACCAGCCGGGTAGTGGGAGGAATTTGCTCCCCCAAGCCTGACACCCCAATTGACATCCTCTGCTGCCTCCACCCCCAACCCCCAGCCCCCACAGGCATCTGAAACCACAGCTGCCTGTGGTGAGTCAGGCTGGAGCCTGCGGGGCTGAGCCCAGGTCCGTGGGAGGAAAGAGGGGAAGGAAGGGAGGGGGAAGAGCTGTCCGCATGCTGGCCCCTCCCCCATGGTGGGGGGCAGCGCCCCCCTTCCTCTAGGCAGTGAATTCCCTCAGTGATGAGGAGATGAGAGCGGCTGAAAGTTGGAATTTGAGCAAATACTGGTCACATCACCCACCCCATGGAGTGGAGTGGAATTGAGAGGGGGGGAACAGCCCCCAGGACTCCTGGGTCCTGTCCAGCCTCCCCTCCAGGCAGCTCAGGTTTCAGCTCTGACTCCTGCCCTTGGTGGAGGGGCTCCACCCTCCCCGGCACAGCTGCTCTGCTTACACCACAGCCTCCTCTCCCAAGCTGTGCCTATGATTGGACTGAAGGCTGGGAGCTTGGGGGTTCAAAGCAAAACCACTCCCCTAGTTGGCTGGGCCTCTGCACCATGACCTGTGTCAAGAGGGCAGTGTCAGACTCTCCTTTCCCAAGCCCCAACTCTGAGCTCCCCCACCCCACCCCCGGAATCTGAAAATCCTGCTCATGTCTCACTGTGGACTGCAGGCCTGGCTTGATCCAGCCCCATGGACTCTCATTCTCTCCTTGCTGGCCTCTTTGCTATCTCTGAACCTTTGTACTTGCTGTTCCCTCTGCCTGGGTCACTGTCTCCATACTTTTATCCCCTGGGGGCTCAGGTCTGTCTGGGCTCAAATTACTCTTGCTCCCTGGGGCCTCCAATAGGCTCTGCCTTCATCAGCTGTGATACCGTTCGTGACCAGCTTACCTTCACTGTGCCTTGGTTCCGTCACTGAAGGGCACTGGGAGCCAGCACACAGCACCTGCTCACGGCCTCCACAGTAGCTTGGCTCCCTGGATTGGGGGGCCTGGCAGGTCACAGATGTCCATTGCACACTGCTGAGTCAGGTGGGGAGGCCACCAGGAGGTCCTGGGGCCTTCCTGGGGGTGGTCCAAGCACTGCTGTGTCTGTATTGATCCCCTGTGGTCAATCTTCCCAGCCTCTCCCCAGCCTCAGCCCACCAAGCTTGCCAGAGGTCCAGGTGAGAGGTTCGGCCTCTCCACTCCATATACCCTTGCCTATTTTCTCCAGAAACACCAATTAAAAGCCAGGTTGCGTGAGAGATATGGGTTCAATCCCTGGGTCAGGATGATCGCCTGAAGTAGGAAATGGCAACCCACTCTAGAATTCTTGCCTGCAGAATTCCATGGACAGAGGAGCTTAGTGGGCTACAGTCCATGGGGTCGCAAAGAGTCAGACACGACTGAAGTGACTTAGCATTTCGCAATGTAACTTTAGTGTTTTAAAGCAGTCTTCAAACATTACTTTCTGAGATGTCAGTTATATGAAAATGTATGAAAGCATAGAAACTGGATTGAAAGACAATCATTGAAATGTTAGCTGTGTTGTCTCTAGGCAAAAAAAAAAAAAAAGCCAGGTTGGCCAGGTGTGTGGATATTGGACCAGCAACCACTGATTACTAAGGACTTCAAGTGCTCTGTTGCCTGGCAGGGCTCTACCAAGTACAGGCCTGAGTTCCAGTTCTTGGTCTCTTTCCACCTGGGTAACTTTGGATAAGAGGCAGGTGCCTCGGAGTCTATTTCTCACCTGTAGAGCCAAGAGTCTCCTCCATGGACCCTGGGGCCCCCCCTGCTGGGTTCAGCCTCCTGGGGACGGGGTGTCACTGTGACTTTGGGCAACTGACTGGACCAAGCTGTGCCTCGGTTTTCCTATCTGTAAAATGGATCCCCCTCACCAGCTTGGGGTGGTGCTGGCCTGAGAGGATGCCAGAAGAGGAATGGGGTGGGTGTGTGGGGTCAAGTCTCAGTTCTGGGGGCGCCAAGGTTTGGGTTCCATGCTCCCTTCCTGGTGGTAGAGGGGAAACTGATCCTGCACCCCTACCAGGGCTGGCCTAGCATTCAACGTGCCCCTAGCCAGGCTCCATAATCTGGGAAAAGGCTGGTGGCTGCTGATGGGCTGGCTCTCAGGGGGAGAGCAGGCAGGGCGGGGGTGGGGGTGCAGGCTGGAGGCCGTGGGCCAAGGCCATCCGGGCGTCTGGCCAGCACTGGGCAGTGAGTCAGGGCCCAGGCATGCAGAGGGCCAGGGCCTCCCCGGCCCCTGTGAGTTCAGGCACCTCCCTGAACCCGCCCATAGGGCCCCACTGGGCTGCGTGCCTCACCCCCTTGCTCACTCCTTGGGCTGGTCTCGGGGGGCTGCCTGGGGAGATTGGACATGGCTCCCTGAATCTTGTGTCCATACAGCCTCCTTCAAATGTCAAATGTCCTTCTTCTTGGTCACTGAGCTCTGGGCAGGCAGGCAATGCCTCCTAGGCCCCTCCCCGAACAAAGCCACTGCTTGGAGGGGGGTGTGACTATGGCAGGGGAGCAGATCCCTGGGGAAAGGGCTCAGGCCCTGAGCTGGGGCCCAGAGAAAACTTTTTCTGTAACTGTACCTGCCTCCAGCTTTCTCTCCCAGGGACTCTGTGCCCATAAATTTGAACTAGAGAGAAATACACTTCTCTGCCAGCCCTGGGACACTCGACTGGGCCCCAGTCCTCTCAGGGCAGGGAGCCCTCCTGGCACCTTCACTCATGCAGGGGAGCAGGTGGAGGCTGGCTGTGTCAGCAGGAACGGCCTTCAAGGCGACAGGAGCTTCTCAACTGACCTTGGCAGAAGACTCATGGATTCCCGGCTCAGGCTACAAGGCAGAGGGGTGGAGGTGGGGGTGGCAGCCCTGAGTAGGTCCACCCCCCCAACCCCCAGGGTTTTCAGGACAGGGGTTGGCTCCCAGTATCTACAGGGTGGAGGCCAGGATTACCGCCAGGTTATCCTATGATGTCCCGGACAGCCCCCAGCAGAGAGGGACCTGGCCCCAGCACTGCGAAGGCTGGAGTTAGGAAAACCCTGGTCTAGGTCGTCTTTTGCCCTTTGGAGGCCAAAGGTACCAATGCAGGGCTCTGCTTCTTCTTCACATCATAAAACAACTCTGCCAACCTTGAAAATGAAAACAGCCCAGGAGGGCTTATGGGAACATAGCCTTGAATATGTAAAGCCAGGGCCTCGGCATAAAAGCAGGGCCTCTGAAGTTCTGGGAATCTTGTGAGCCAGATGGCCTGGGGAGGCTTGCATTTCAGTGACACTAATAACCGCTTTTTGGGGTCTATCTCCCGGACCCAACAGGCAGGATTACTTGCCCTAGGACATCCAAGGGGTACGGGAATGGACTATTTTTAGTGCCCATTTGATGTACTCAGGTGCTGCTAGAACTTACTGTTCCTTCTGCCTAGAAATGTCCTTCTCTGATCAAGAAATACAAATTTTACTTATTGTAAGTTGTACAGAGGTGCACAAAACCCAACACCCAGAGGTTCATGTAACTGCTAAATCTACTAGCTTCAGGCGAAGCTGTATCCAGGAGACGCTTGATAGCAAAGGGACCCTACTTCTCACTTGCTGCCCTCAGGCAGGCAGAGAGGCTGGCCATAAACTTCCTGCTGGTAGTAGTACCTCAGTCACTGAGGATGGGGGTTAGGTGAATGCATTGATTGGCTGGCCCAAGCTTTGGCTGCATGCTCAATCAGTGAGGGTTTATTATGGCTGTCTGTGATAGAAAAACTAAACTAAGAAAGACACGCACAGCAGGTTAGCCCTTGCACCCAAGAAGTCCAGTATTGATACCCAGCTCCACCATCATCGGAGAACCAGGCTCTTATCATCTCTAGAGAATGTCACCCCTCCTCGTGTGGCAATACAGCTGCCAGGGCTCCAGCTATCACACCCAAATTCCAGAAAATAGAGGGGAAGGGGAGGGGGGTACTCCCTTGACTTTAAAGGAGAAGTCACACACAACACTTTTTACATTTCATTGTCCTGAATTTAACTGCAAAGGAGACTGGGGAAAGTTGTGTTTTGTTTTTAATTTTTTAATTATTATTATTCAAAAGGAGAGACACTACTTTGCCAACAAAGGTTCGTCTAGTTAAGGCTATGGTTTTTCCTGTGGTCATGTATGGATGTGAGAGTTGGACTGTGAAGAAGGCTGAGAACCGAAGAATTGATGCTTTTGAACTGTGGTGTTGGAGAAGACTCTTGAGAGTCCCTTGGACTGCAAGGAGATCCAACCAGTCCATTCTGAAGATCAGCCCTGGGATTTCTTTGGAAGGAATGATGCTAAAGCTGAAACTCCAGTACTTTGGCCACCTCATGCGAAGAGTTGACTCATTGGAAAAGACTCTGATGCTGGGAGGGATTGGGGGCAAGAGGAGAAGGGGACGACAGAGGATGAGATGGCTGGATGGCATCACTGACTTGATGGACGTGAGTCAGAGTGAACTCCGGGAGTTGGTGATGGACAGGGAGGCCTGGCGTGCTGCGATTCATGGGGTCGCAAAGAGTCAGACACGACTGAGCAACTAACCTGATCTGATTATTTTTTTTTACTTTACAATATTGTATTGGTTTTGCCATACATTAACAGGCATCCACCATGGGTGTACATGTGTTCCCCATCCTGAACCCCCCTACCACCTCCCTCCCCAGAAAGTTGTGTTTTGACTTGGGCAGTTAAAAGGAGTTCCTTACCAAGTGGTGAATAAATATTAGGGAGGCAACCAGTGGTCTCCAATACACAGTCCACCCTGGAGCCAGGGATGGGTCCCTACATAACCTCTTTGTGACTGGCTCTTCCTTTCTAGTCCCTGCATGAACACCACCCCCATCCTCTGGGCATGTTCCCTTCCCGGCCGAGGTCCCACAGCACTCTGGACACTCTCTAGCCCGAGGGTGGCATCTGATCACTTCTGACTCCTCCGTTGGCTGAAGAGATCCTTGTCACCTTCACCTTGGGCACACAGCAGCACTTAGAGACTGAACGGATAGAAAAGGGGCCACACTTGAATCACAGATGAAGACCTGGAATCTGTTATTGGCTACCACAGTGTCGTTGGCATGCACTGTTACACATGTGAAGTTACAGCCCTGGCAAGGTTAAGTTGGTTCTCTTTGATTACCTAGTCCAGCATCCAAGGCCAAAGTCCGGAGGGTGAAATGGGTGGTGGTGGGGGGGGCGGGGAGAAAATCAGTAAAAAACAAAAACTCATTTATGTGTCAACATTTAATTTTAAGCTCATCTCACCACCAAGGCACTGACCACCCACCACGGCTGATTCCCACTGAGTGGGGCTGTGTGACACAGTCCCAGAGGCTCCAGGCTACCACTCTGTGTCCACCAGATTCCAGAGATAGTCGCTGATGAACTTCTTAGAGAGCTGGGTGCTGTCCAGGTGGATGGGCTGGGCAACGCTGGGGCCGTGGTGGACTGAGCATGGATGTAAGGAAAGCCAGCATGCACTGCCCTCTCCCTCAACCCCACGACAAAAGGATACTGCCTTGCAATTGTTATTATTAAGATACTTAGAGGGGCTTCCCTGGTGGCTCAGTGGTAAAGAATCTGCCTGCCAATGCAGGAGATACAGGTTCAATCCCTGGTCCAGGAAGATCCCACAGGCCACAGAAGAACTAAGCCTGTGCGCCACAAATACTGAAGCCCGTGCACCCTGGAGCCTGTGCTCCAAGGGAAGCCACCACAAGGAGAAGCCCACACACTGCAATTAGAGTAGCCCCTGCGCTCCACAACTAAAGAAAAGCCCACATAGCAACAGAGACCCAACACAGCCAAAACAAAACAGATGAAGCTTTAAAAAAAGAGAGAGACTGAAACAAATTTTCATAAACAGAAAAGTAAATTCTGACAGTGTACTTTAAAAAAAACTATGGTAAAATCTATGTCATATTATACTGACCACCTTAAACATTTTCGAGTGCCCTGTTGAGTGGCATTCGGTATATCACACTGTTGTGCAACCGTCACCATTTATCCCCAGAACTCTTCATCTTGTAAAACTGAAAAGTCAAAGTGAAAGTCACTCAGTTGTGTCCGACTCTTTGCGACCCCATGGACTGTAGCCCGCCAGGCTCCTCTGTCCATGAAGTTCTGCAGGCCGGAATATTGGAGTAGGTAGTCATTCCCTTCTCCAGGGGATCTTCCCAACCCAGGAATTGAACCAGGGTGTCCTACATTGCAGGTGGATTCTTTACCAGTTGAGCTACCAGGGAAGGGCCCTGGAACACTGAAACTCTGTCTCCATTAAACACTGACTCCCCCTACCCCACTCTGATCATCCTCATCTTACTTTCTGTCCTCATGAAACTGACTCCTCTAGAGATCTCAGGCAGGTGGAACTATATGGTATCGACTTTTTGTGTCTGATTTATTTCACTCAGCATACTATACCCTGGGTTCATCCTCGGTAAACTGTGTTGGGATGTCTTCTTTTTTCCACCCTGTGGATGGACCACGTTTTGTTTCTCTGCTCATCTGCTGATAGATGCTTGGGTTGCTCCCACCTTTGGGCTCTTGTGAACAGGGCTGCTGTGAAATGGATGTACAAACACCGTTCAAGTCCCTGCTTTCGTTCCTTTGTGGGTACACCCAGGGTGAAATTGGGTCATATTCCAATTCCCAGAAGTGGAATGGTGTCATATGATCATGCTGTTCAGTGTGTGGGATCTGCCACAGTGTCTGCACCATCTAATTCTCCCCAGCAGTGCCCAGGGTTTCACTTTCCCCACAAAGGATACTGCCTTTGATCATCCCAGGCTCACACTCATAATCCCACTCGATTTTACTAATTCGGCGATAAAGTTGAGCCACGTACCTGTGCGAGAAGACAAAAAAAAAAAATAAATAGAGAAAAGAAGTCATTCCAGGGTTAACTCTAGCAAAGATCCATGGGCTACAGACACACACACACACACACTCACAGGGATACGCACTCACATCACATCTATGGACCTACACAGCTGAAGGGATGGTGACTGTCGTGTCCTCATCAACTTCCTTCTCTTGTCTTTCGAGATCCGCCTCAATCTCCTTGAGCTCCTCCAGTTCTCTTGTGAGCTGAGTAAAGCAGGTAGTTAAGGATCCCTGGTTTTGGAGGCAGGGCTGCCCACACGCTCACACCTCACACCAACCCTGTCGGCCCCAAGCCACTGGCTCTAGGTGTGTTTTCCAGTGTGAACAGGTGCCTCCCAGGTGGGGCTGGGGTCCGACCATTCCACACACACAGGAAAGGATATAGGAGGTTGGCCTTCAGATGGGCGTCCTCCTCGCTGGCCCTCTGAAGCTCAGCTTCAAGCTGCCGCACCTCGACACCACCCTGGTGTGCTTGCTGCTTTGCATCCAGGAGGCGCTGGGCCACCTCCTTCTCTGCGGTGAGGATCTCTGCAGGGTGGGGTGAAGTCTCGGCCCCTCAACTCAGGCTCCCCAGTAGAACCCCGGAGCAGAGGACGGCCTCAACACCCCCATCTACGCCCACTTCCATTTGTGGCTCCCAGACCCGTCGTCCTATTTACAAATACCCACAAGAGTCCCACCTGGAATCTGACTCAGGGCATCCATTTCCCTAAGTCACACCTGAATCCATCAGGCGAAGAAACTCCAGTCCCTCTTTGTCCACCTAGTCTTAATGTATGACATCACTCTCCACCCCGTTGCCCAGACAACAAGCCCAGGACTCACTCTTTGGATGCAGTTGGCCATCCATCCTGGCAGGGCCCCTCCTTCCTCGTGCTGGTCCTTCATCCCTCCAGGACCACCCTGTCAGCCCCCCTGCTTTGCTTTGGTCGCTCCTGTTGCCAGTCTGTTCTGCTCTCTGCCTTCAGAGTGGCTGCGTCAGAGGCCGAATGCTAAGTCACTCCTCTGCTCAAAGACCTCCCAGGGCTCCCCCAGTGTCTCCAGGATAAGGACCTTCCCCTTCCTTGCTGACCTCCTTTCTCCTTGCTTTTCTCCCGACCACGTGTTTTCCCTCTGTTCTGGCTGCAAAGATGTGTCATTAATACGTGCAGACATGCCATGTTTTCTCATGTGTGTTCCTGGGCCCCCGCCTGCCTATCCTCCAGGGATGCTGCCATCGGGCACACCCATTCCCAGCCTGAGGACCTCCTGGATAATGCCCAACTCAGGCGGAATGGACACTGTCCTCTCCCTCCTGGGGCATGACTGTGCTCTTAGCCATCATCCTGGCTTATTTATTTCTTGTCTCTCTTCTTCAAGGCACAAATTGTGTCTTACAGTTGCTAAATATCAGCCAACACCTACTCAGAATAAATGTATTTGGAATGGAACATCTGAAAAGATCAAAAACACCCTAAGAAGGTTATTGTGTTCCTTCTCATTGAGTCAGAGAAACCGGCCAACCCAGGGAAGACACAGATGACAATGCTTCTCAGAGGGCCAGTGTTTGTTTACAAACTTAGATCAAGTTAATTTTTAATCAAAGCGCTACATGTCTATGGTTGTGAAAACTTAAACACACAC
This sequence comes from Bos grunniens, assembly GCF_055505025.1. Taxonomy (NCBI): domain Eukaryota; kingdom Metazoa; phylum Chordata; class Mammalia; order Artiodactyla; family Bovidae; genus Bos; species Bos grunniens. The sequence continues at coordinate 15,697,939 of NC_141171.1, forward strand.
TTGCACATGTGCACACACACACACACACACACACACACTCCTCTCTAAGCCTCTCCACCCTCTGAAGCAGCCACTTAAACTCCTCACTGTTTTCTCTGGCATCAGCCTTCATATTTCTAAATAATTTGCTTATGCTGCTATTTCTTGACCTGTGTTAGACGGTGCCTGCTGACTTCCTGTCGGAGAGCTGGGGGTCTGGCTCTCTTACGCAGCCTTCCCGCCCCTTCTCCAGGCACCGTCGGAACCACAGCCAAGTCTCCTGGCTGTTCAGTCTAAGCCGTCACTGCCTACATGCGTGCTCTGGCCACGGGTGACCAGGGAGCCCTAACCCATTCTGTACTCTCACAACGCTCTGAGGGCAGCTTAGCCCTCCTTGAGTTTGAGAGGCTATGAATGGAAGTTCAAAGAAGTGGCTTGTCCACAAACTTAGCTCCAAAGCCGGGATCTGAACTGGATTCTTTTTTTTTTGGCCACGCTGGGCAGCATGTGGGATCTTAGTTCCTCGACCAGGAATCGAACCCGAGCCCCCTGCAGTGGAAGCATGACTGCCACCAGGGAAGTCCCTGAACTGGATTCTTTGATCAAACCCCAGCACCCTAGAATGCTGACTCTTCTCTCCTTGCCCCAAATCCATCCATTCTGCTGACCCAGGCAGGTTGGGTTATGTTGATCTTCTCCCCAACCACCCATGGAAGTAGAGTTACCGGAAAGGGAGAGGAGAAAAGGAAGGAGGAGGAGGAGGAGGAAAGAGCAGAAGACCCGGCCCAGGGCATCCACCACGCTTAGTAGTTGCTGTTTTAGTTGCTAAGTCATGTCTGACTCTTATACGACCCCATGGACTGTAGCCCACTAGGCTCCTCTGTCCAAGGGATTTCCCAGGCAAGAATACTGGAGTGGTTGCCATTTCCTTCTCCAGGGGATCTTCTCGACCCAAGGATTGAACCCCAGTCTCCTGCATTGAAAGGCGGATTCCAACACGCTTAGAACCAACATCCAAACTCCTCCTGGGGGCTAGCAGGCTCTGGCTACTGCTGACCTCATTCACCTCTTTCTCCTGGGTCTCCAGGCTCATTCTCACCTCGTGACCTTGTCCCTGAGAGTCCTCTCTGCCAGGATCCCTCCTCCCCCCAGGCATCCTATGGTTAGCTCCCAGCTCATTCAAGTCTCAACCCAAACAACACCCCCTCATAAAGTGTAATTGTCAAAAGGCATTACAAATCCCTGGCACTGAAACCACAGTGGAAAACTCGATGACATTTCCTCAAAAAAAATTAAATATCAAATTATCATCTGATCCAGCATTTCCACTTCTGGGAAAATACAAAAACAGAATTGAAAGCAAGGACTCAAAGAGATTATTTTGTACCCTCCTGTTCATAGCAGCATTATTCACAATCGCCAAGAGGTGGGAGCAACCCAAGTGTCCAGTGATAAATGGATAAACAAAATATAGTGTATCCATACAATGGCATACTGGAGATGATGGTGGGGATGGTTACACAACAATGTGAATGTGCTTAATGCTGTTGAACTGGACACTTAAAAATAGTTAAAATGGTAAACCTCACGTTACGTCAACTTTACCACAATTAAAAAAAAGTCTGAAGCCTTTAAAAAAACCCCAAATACCCTGATGCTGAGAAAAGCTGCAACATGAGCAGCCCCCACCTCCACCCCGTTCAAGGGCACAGTGCTATGCAAGCATCATTTCTGTGAATTTCACTTTGAGTCATCAAAGGGGTGCTTCAGCAGCCCCCTTTCACAGATGAGGAAACTGAGGCTTGAGAGGCAAACCACTGGACTGTGACCACAGGGCTCAGGAGTTAAGGGCTGAATTCCTTAGCCCATCACCTCCTGACAAATTCATTTTTCTTGTTTATTCTCTCCCTCAACCCGGTAGAGTATCAGCAGCCCCCTCACCCCAGGGATTGTGTTTGCTCTATTCCCTGCTGTCACCCCAGGGCTGGCACTATGCCTGGGCACAGCAGGTGCTCAGTAAAACATCTGAACAACCTCAGCAGGAAGATGTGGATTATTTATTGTTACACCAAGTTATAGGAAAAAGAGGCATTGTGAGGTTAAGTAAGTCACCTCAAATCTCACAGCTGGGAAGTGGGAATGCTGGGATTCAAACCCGGTGTTTTGACACTTGAGTTTCAATTCAAACCCTGCGTACCCCAGCTCCTGCTCACTAAGCGGCAGAGCCTGCAAACTCATATTCACCACTAAACCCCCTGGCTGGCTCAGATGGTAAAGAATCCGCTTGCAATGCGGGAGGCCTGGATTCGATCCCTGGATTGGGAAGATCCCTTGGAGGAGGGTACGGCAACCCATTCCAGTATTCTTGCTTGGAGAATCCCCATGGACAGAGGAGCCTGGCGACCTGCAGTCCATGGGGGTAGCAAAAAAGAGTCGGACACTACTGAGCGACTAACACACAAACCCCCGCTGCTATCCTGAAGCCCATTTCATGAATGGGGAAACAGAGGCTTAGAGGGGACAGTGCTCACCTGCACGGGGAAATAGGTTAGGGGAAGGGGCGCCCAAAAGGGAGGAGGTTCGTGACTGGCTTGGCCACCGCTCCCATGACACGGACCCCGGCTGCCCCTCGCCCCGCCCGCCCAGGTCCTCACCTCGCAGCCACTTCTCGGCGCCGTCTTGCGTCTCCAGCAGCCGCTCCACCATCTGCTCGTGGCGCCCCAGTAGCCTCCGTTGCTGCGCCTCCGCGCGATTGGCGCCCAGCAGGCTCAGCAGCCCCTGGCTCACCTCCTCCATATCGCGGAAGGCCGCCATGACTACCTTAGAACAAATCCCGCGCAAATTTAACTGTCCCCTTAGCCCCGCCCCCATCCCGGAGAGACTCGTTTCCATTGGGTTGATCCCACGTCAGTCATCAGCGAATGAGGGCGGCTGCTTCGAGTCGGACAAGTGCGCCTGCGCCAGCTCTTCTGTCAGTCACTGGCGAAGGCCAGTCTGCGCAGGGTGGGCGTGTCTCTGCAGTCCTGCCTGATAGTCTTGCCTGATGCGCCTGTGCTGGCTGGAGAGCGGCTGCAAGAGGTTCAAACTTTCCTTCTTACCAAATTCAGTGCCTGCCGCTTCCAGGTTGGGGTTCTAGGGACTAAGCTGATAACTGCCTCACGTGGAACCGACGTTCTGTGGTGTGTGCATGGAATACTCACAATAATCATAAATAAGTAGTCTATAAGAGGCTGCATCGCAAAATGGAGTCTGCAACCAGATTTATTGGGTTTCAACCCCAGATTTGCCACTTACTGGCTGTTTTACTGGGCTTCCGTGGTGACTCAGTGGTAAAGAATCCTCCTGCTAAGGCAGGAGACCCAGGTACCACCCCTGGGTCGGGAAGATCCTGTGGAGGAGGAAATGGCAGCCTACTCCAGTATTCTTGACTGGGAAATCCCATGGACAGAGGATGCTGAGGGGACTACAGTCCAAAGGGTGGCAAAGAGTCGGACTTAGCGACTAAGCAACAGCAACAAGCTGTGTTACCCCAGGCAAATTGCTTCATCCCTCTGCTCTTCACGTTCCTCTTCAGCAAAATGAGGGTCATCATAGTGTCTGCTTTAAGAGTTGGTTTGAGAATAAATGATCCTATCTACAAAACAGTATTCTTTCCTGGAGAATCCCATGGACGGAGAAGCCTGGTGGGCTACAGTCCACGGGGTCGCAAAGAGTCGGACATGACTGAACGACTTCACCTTCACCTTCACAAAACAGAAATGGACTCACAGACATAGAAAACAGACTGGTGGTTGCCAAGGGGGAGGAGGAAGGGAAAGAGATGGACTGGGAGTTTGGGGTTAGCAGGGCTTCCGTGATGGTTCAGCAGGTGAAGAATCCACCTGCAATACAGGAGACTCAGGAGTGTGGATTAGATTCTTGGGTGGGGAAGATCCCCTGGAGAAAGAAATAGCAACCCACTCCAGTATTCTTGCCTAGAAAACCCCATGGACAGAGGAGCCTCATGGCTGCAGTCTAAAGGGTTGCAAAGAATCGGACACGACTGAAAATTAAGCACTCACTGACTCAGATGCAAACTATTACATTTAGAATGGATAAACAACAAGGTCCTACTGTATAGCACAAAGAATTACATCCAATCTCATGGAATAAATCCTAATAGGAAAAAATATTTAAAAATATTATATATATGTATGTGTAAAACTTGTCACTTTGCTGTACAGCAGAAATTAGCACAACATTGTAAATCAACTATACCTCAATAAATAAAAGAATTGGCATGAGGGTTAAATAAGGGCAGTACCCGTATTCAGTAAGTGCTATACAGGTATTATTGCTTCCCTGGTGGCTCAGTGGGTAAAGAATTGTCTTCCTGCAATGCAGGAGATGCGCATTTGATCCCCGGGTTGGGAAGATTCCCTGGAGAAGAAATGGCAACCCACTCCAGTACTCTTGCCTGGAAACCCCATGGACAGAGGAGCCTGGTGGGCTACAGTCCATGGGGTTGAAAAGAGTTGTACACGACTGAGCACACAGCATTTAAGGCCCCATATCAATCGATTCTGAGTGAACTAAAAGGGGTTACTATATAGGTGCTAAGTAAAACATACATAGCGAGCTAGTAGCTGAAGGAAATGGCAACCACTCCAGTGTTCTTGCCTGAAGAATCTCAGGGATGGAGGAGCCTGGTGGGCTGCCATCTATGCGGTCACACAGAGTTGGACACGAATGAAGTGACTTAGCAGCAGTAGGTGAGGTATCCAGCTCTTACTGAACACTGTGCTGTGCAGGGTTACAGTACAGGAAAGAAAAACTCCTCATTTTTGTGACGTGTCCCTCAAATGTGAAGACATCAGTGCAGCAGGTCATGATCAGCATTTGCTGCAGAATACAATGGTGAAAAAAATCAGTGCATTGTGTACAAAAAGCTAGGTATTGTTTTGGGGAAACTCCAAACATTTGTCTACTGGGTGTGGCAGGTAGTATTTTCCAAAAAATAGCGACAGAAATAGTTCCAGTTTTACCACTCCCTGTCAAGAAGCAGACCTATTCTTTTGAACTTCAGCAGGATTTTGTGCAACTAACAGAATGTGGCAGAAGGGACGCTGTATGACTTGAAAGCCTCGGTCAGAAACTAAGATGCATCTTTTGCCTGGTGCTAGCTTTCTCCCTCTCTCTCAGTTCCAGGATAGGCTCTCTGAGCCCATTTGCCATGTTGTGAGGAAGCCCAAGCCACATGAACTGTCTCCCAGATAAGGGCCCAGCCAAAACCAGCATCAACCACCAGACAAGTAAGGGAGTGAGCACTGAAATGATTCCAGCCCCCAGCCTTTGAGCCTTCCCAGCTGACACCAAGAGGAGCAGAGAGAGATGTTCCCAGCAAGCCCGCTCAAACCGCAGGTTTGTGAGCAAGATCCATGTTTTTGTTTAAAGCCAGTAAATTTGGAGGTAATTCGTGATGCAGTTGTAACACCTGGATCCCTGGGTCACATATGAAATTTGTGTCTTGTTGTGGGACATGTGAAAAATCATGAGGACCTCCCTGGTGGTCCAGTGGTTAAGAATCTGCCTTGCAGTGCTGGGGACACAGGTTCGATCCCTGGTCCGGGAAGATCCCACATGCCGCTGGGCAACTAAGCCCATGTGCCACAACTACTGAGCCCACACTCTGCAACTAATGAAGCCCAAACACCCTAGAGCCCATGCTTTGCAACAGAGAAGCTACCACAATGAGAAGCCCGTGTACCACAACTAGAAAGCTTATCTACAGTGTTGAAGACCCAGCACAGCCAAAAGAGAATAAATAAAAAGATATAAATTATATTTAAAAATTTTAAGGTAAGGAAACCACTGAATTAAAAAAATTTAAGGGAGTGCCAAAACTCTTTTTTTAAAATATCATTGAAAGTCACTGCTCTAGTGACAAGACCTCACAATAAGCAAATAAATGAATGAGATCATTTCAGTCTGCCAGGAAGACTTGCTTTGAGGGCAATAACACAGGGTCATAGGACAAAATCACTAGAGTTGGAGCAGGGGAGGGAAATGGCTTTAGGTTGGGGGCTCAAGGATGGATTCCCTGAGAAGGGGACATATGAATAGGAACCTGAGTGATGAAAAGGAAGCAAGACACAAGGCAAAGGAAAGAACAAGTTAAAAGGCTTCTGAGGTGTGGAAGTTTAATTTCTTTCTTTCTCTCTTAATATTTATTTATTTGGCTGCACCAGGTCTTCGTTGCGGCAGTTAGGATCTTTAGTTGCAGCATGCAAACTCTTAGATGTGGCATATGGAATCTAGTTCCCTGACCAGGGATGGAACTCGGGCCCCCTGCCTTGGAAGCTCAGAGTCTTAACCTCAGGACCACCAGGGAAGTCCCAGCCGTTTAATTTCTTTAAGGAATGGTGAGGAGGTTGTCATGGCCAGAGAGGAGTGAGCAAGAGATTTCGCGAGTCTTTATTCTGATGCACCAGGAAGCATTGGAAGATGTTACGTAGGGGAGAGCTAGGCAGGGGATTGGCTCTAGATCTTCTGGAATTGAGAGGACTTGCCAGCAAGCCTGGACATGCAGAATGAAGAGAAAGAAAGCTCCTGGGCATTTGGCCCAAATACCTATTAGGTGGTGGCCCAAATACCTATTAGGTACTTGTGACCAATATGGAGAGGAACAGACTTGGAGGTGAGGGAGTGCGTGAAAGGAAAGGTTTGGGGAAGGTCCCAGGGCCTGGAGGATGACTGTGTAGAGCTATCAAGAAAGCAGTTGCTTGGCTGTATGAGTCTGCAAAGACATCTGAGCTGTGGATAGAAATTCAGGCTGTCAGGATGCAGCCAGTGCCAGATGACAGCTCCCCTGGGGGAAGAATATGGAGTAGAGGAAGTTCAAGAACAAAAGCTCTGGGATTTCCCTGGTGGTCCAGTGGTTAAGACTCTGAGCTCCCAATGCAGGGGGCCCGGGGTTCAATCCCTGGTTAGGGATACTGGATCCCACATGCCACAGCTGGGACCCAGGGCAGTCAAATGAATTAATTAAAAAAAAAAAAAAGAGGTTCCCCATCCTTTGTCTCATAAAGTGGCTTTGCATACAAGTGATGTCACCTTTGTATTTCCTGCAGAAATGTCGGTTTCCGGGTGTGGAGCTGGGACCCCAGAGTCAATGCTTATGGCATTGCTCACCATCCTGATGGCGGAGCATTTGATGCTGAGTTTGCTTCGTTACCATCAGCTATGTGACCTTTGTTTGGTGTTAGGGGCTGACCTTCTCTGCGTTGAAAGGCAGGCACAACGCTGAGTGGAATAAAAAAGCGATAAGACCATGGATTCAGTTTCTGGCTGTGCAGATCACCTGTGACCTTGGCAAGTTCTTAACCTTTCTAAGCCATGAGCTAATGATAGCTCTCTTATCAGCTGGGAAAGGCTGTTCAAGAGATAAGCCATTCCAGGTTGCACCAGCAGAGCCTGAAAGATATAAATGCTTCTGTCAGAAAGGCCACTCACTTCATTGCCAAAAAATAAAGCAAGAACTACTTACAGCCATTATGATGGCTCCTATGAAAAATAAATCATAAAGCAGAAGCTAAAGCTTTACAACAGTGTAAAGCAATTATTATATGTGCGTGCAATGCTCAGTAAGTTGTGTCTGACTCTGCGACCTCATGGACTGTAGCCCGCCAGACTCCTCTGTGCATTGAATTTTCCAGGCAAGAATACTGGAGTGGCTTGCCATTTCCTTCTCCAGGGGACCTTCCCGACCCAGGGATCAAACCTGCATCTCCTACATTAGCAGGCGGATTCTTTACCGCCACCTGGAAGCTACTATACTTCAATAAAAATTAATTAAAATAAAACAATTTAAAAAATCAGAAAATAACAATTGTTGGTGAAGAAATGGAGGAACTGGTTGGTGGGCCAACTGCTCTGGAATAAATTATAGCTATTCCTCAAAATACTAAAAATAGAACTACCACATGATCTAGAAATTGTACTCTTAGGTATATACCCCCCGTGTTGAAAGCTGGGACTTTGTTTGTACACCCAGCACGATTTACAATAGCTCAAATGTGAAAGCAACCAAGTGTCCCTCAGTGGATAAATGGATAAATAAAATGTGGTGTATGCAAACAATGGAATTTTATTCGGTCTTTAAGTACGAACATTCTGCCACATGCTACAGCATGGATGAATGTTGAGTATATTATGCTAGGTTGGATAAGCCAGTCATAAAAAGACAAAAGCTCCCCACTTCCACTTACACGAGGTCCTTAGAGTACTTGAACTCATGGAGACAGGAGAATGGGAGTTGCTAACGGCTGGGGGTGGGGGTGATGAAGTTAATGTTTAAAGGGGACAGAGTTTCACTTTGGGAAGATGAAAAGAGTTCCAGAGATGGATGGTGGGGAGGGTTGCACAACAAAGTGAATGTACTTAATGCCATTGAACTTCACAGTTAGAAATAGTTTAGTCGGTAAATGTTTTGTTATGTATATTTTGCCGCAAAAATAAACAGACTTGTATTTTTTAAAAAGCCAAACAAGACACTGGGTTTGGGGAGTAGGGAATGAAGTCTTCAGCATGAGCTGGACAAGGTAGCAAAGATGACGAAATGATCCTGGGTGACTGCTTACGAGAAAGAATTTTTATTTTATTTGTTTTTTGGCCATGTCATGCAGCTCGTGAGATCTTAGTTCGCCAAGCAGGGATCGAACCTGAACCACAGCAGTGAAAGCACCAAATCCTAACCTCTGGACTGCCAGGAAGTTTCTGAACAATACTTTTTTTCTTTGCAATTATCTTTTTTTTAAAATTGGAATATAATCACTTTCCAATGTTGTGCTGGTTTCTGCTATAAAACAACGGGAACCAGCTGTGTGTATACATACATCCCCTCCCTCATCCCCACTCCTTGGGGTCATCACACTGAAGTGAGCTCTCTGTGCTGTACAGCAGCCTCCCACTATCTATCTTTTTTTTTTTTAATATCCAAAAGGTCTCTTCTTGGCTCACAAACCACAGACCCTTCCGAAAACTGACAAGAATCAGTGAACCCTTCCACTTAGGAATATACAACATTGCATAAAATTTCTAGGACTTCCTATAACCTCTGAAAACCACCCATTATCTCCCAGTCCAGAGGGAAAACAGAGGAAGTGAGAATCAGGAGACCAATCATCCATTATCAGCTATCCTTGGGGAAGAGAGGGAGAGAGGTCCCAGGACTGGAGAGAGGAGGGGCTGAGGAGACTGCCCTTCCTGTCCTGGTAACCCGAGGATGTTCACTTTTCAAACCGCCATGGAGCTGTACACTTTTTTATTTTTGGTGCATGGAGGGTCTTAGTTCCCTAACCACGGATCAAACCCATGTCCCCTGCATTGGGAGCACGAAGTCTTAACCACTGGACTGCCAGGGAAGCCCCCAGCTTTTGTACATGACTCATACACAAAAGGTATAATGCTGCCTCAATAAAAAAAATAAAACAGGAAAACAAAGTATTTTAATACTCAGCCTGTTAGGAAAACGTTTGGCAGGAGATTCTCCAAGTATTGACAATGGTGCATATTTCTACCAAATGGGACCATGGCACCCTCCCCTAGGCCAGATGTTTCCATTATTGTTTAAAGTTTGCCTTTTACAATCACTGTAAATTATTTTGTCATGAAGAAAAAAAAAAAATCAGGAAACTTTTTTTTTTTCCTGAGGTGCCCACAGTTGGTTTGTTTAGAACTTTCTAAACAAACTCTGACTGTGTTCTGTATCTCTGCAGCCCAGTCTGGTAGTCACCAGCTCTGTGCAGCTACTGACTATGAATTCATTACAACTGATTTGCATTTAAATGGAAATTGCCACAGCTGGCTAGTGACTACATTATGGGATAGTGTCGGTGTAGGGCGGAGCATGAGGGCGTTTATTTTAGTAGTCTCGGCACTTTTCTGTAGTGTTGAACGTTGTTCAAATAAGTCCACGTTTACAAAGAGATCTATTTTAAAGCTTCATGAGAAATACAAGGACTTCCCTGGTGGTCCAGTGGTTAAGAATCCCCCTTCCAATGCAAGGGACATGGGTTTGATCCCTGGTTGGGGAACTAAGATCCCACAGGCAGCTAAGCCTGTGTGCCTCACCGAAGACCTAGCTCAGCCAAAATTTTAAAGATTAATTGATTTAAAAATAAAAAGAGGAGTACAGTAAGACAAACACCAGACACATACACTTTGGCCTTCTCATAAGGTAGCTTTATTAAATTCCTTTACCTTCTAAAAAATGATTACAAAAAGGAATACTTCATTTAAGTGTAATACTGTCTTTATGGACGTACCATGGTCGGAAAGTGAAGTTCAAGGTCTTGAATACATGTGAGAAGAGAGCGGGGTCAGACACAGAACCCCCTGTAACCTACCACGCCAAGCCCAAGGGGTAAGGGCAGGGAGAAGGGAACACACAGGGATAAATATGGACTCACAGTGTGGAGCAGGGGGGCACGGTGGTCAATGAGCTGCTTCTAGAAGCTTAAAATAAACACAGCCACAGCTCCAGGGCCGGACACACAGACACACAACTCTCGTACCGCTTCTCAAAGCTGCCCAAAGCTGTGGCCTCCTGTCAGTGGTCATCCCCAGTCAGCTTGGGTTTCCTTTCCTTTTCATTTACACACACAGGTACACACACAAACGGGGGTGTCTCTCTCCTTTGACCATCCAAACTCTCTTGTCTTAGGTACTATCCCTTCCATCATCATCAAAGTGAGCAGACTCCATCAGGCCAGGAAACCTACTTTACTAGAAGAGAAGCCAGCACTTGGCTTTGGTGAATGAATGCGTGTAGTGCTGAGGGCTTGACCCGTCTTGCTGGGGTTTTAGCGCCCACCCTGGTGGCTACGCTGAGAACTGGACAAGAGAGGGCAGGAAGTCTAAAGACTAAGGGATCTTACTCCCCGGTCACAAGGCACTTTTCGAGGCTTAGAACCTGTCCCCCTCCTCCCCTCCCTGTTTCCTTTTCTCTTTCTTTTTTGGTCACAAAAGGAAGGAATGGGAAAGAAAACTATGTTGAGATTCTGAGACAAAATAGACCATGCAGGAAACTGTGTGTGTTGGGAGAGCCCCGTTTCCAGCAGGCTGTGTTCCAGGCGGCTCCGGAAAGCCTGTAGGTTGTTTAAAGAAAAAAAAAAAGACAACCAGCTGGCCCTTGTTTGGTTTTCGGCAAAGCTCTGTCTCTTTAAGTTTGTACTGGGAGCCCTCGGGGGCAGCCAACTTTGAATCGAGCACACATGGGAATTTTGGAACGGGGCCTGTGCTTGCCAGCAGTCTCATGCCCTGTTTTCCTTCCTTAGAGGAGAGACATTCTGGAGTCTGTGGAGAAGGATGGCCTTGTCACTGGGGTTCTAAGCCTAGGGATGTAGGCACCCCTCTGGGGACTGGATTCATTTCCTACATGTCCAGGTCTAAAGGATTTTCTAGGAAAATGAATATTTGCCAGGGCCCCCCTGCGTGGAGGAGATTCTGGGGAATCGCAAGAAAGGCACAACTCGCACCCCTCGGCTGCTGGCTCCAGAGCCCCACACCTGAATGGGGCGGAGGCGGGCGGGTGGGCCACTCGCAGTGGGAAGAAACAGAAGGCAGAAGAACCAACTAAACCTCCCACCCCGGGTGACAAAGACAGAATCTGCTTTGTGAAGAGACCACGAGAGAATGCCACCAAGAAAGTCGTCTGGGCAGGGGGCAGGGGACAAAACTCGATTATATACCAGACAATTAAATGTAGGGGGGCTGGGTGTCAGGACACTCTAGGCGGTGCGATCCGTGCGTAACAGCATTTAGGCTTAAAGTGAAAATATACGATTCCAGTGACTTTCAAATTTGGCAACAAGTAAGTAAGTGATTTTTTCCCCCTCCAACTGTGATTCAGAAATACAATATTTTTCCCTCTTACCCTCCTCCATCTGTAATTGCCAGTTGATTGTTCTCAGCGTTCCTCACAAACCCACGCCTCAGAGCCAGCCACTGGCGCCGATTTACATATGAGTTTAGCTCCAGTCTGTGCTGCGGCTGCTTTGAACCGGGGTACTGGGAAAAAACCCGCTTTCAGCTGAAGTCTCCATGCTGTTGGGGTCTCCCCCTGGGAAGCAGAGGAAAACCCCGATTGCCTTTGATACTGGGACCTTGGTGGATCGAGCCGGAGCTGGCCAGGGGGACAGTTCTTTCCGGGCTGCCTGCCTGGTCCCCAGGAGTGGCACCTTGGGCTCTTCTCACGGCTACTCCTCTGCAGAGGATGACGCAGGACTCTCGTCATCTGACATCGGGGCAAACTGAAATGAGAGGCAGGATTCCTTTAGTTTGGCCTCCCCTTGGGGGTCTGAGGTAGCGACTTTGCTGGCTGGCTCTGCGCCTGTGGTGAGTGAACAACAGGCTGTGGCCTCTTGGCCTCAAGGAGGTGACACTGCTGGGGAGATAGCTTCACAGAAGCTCATAGATGAATGCAGTGGAGGGTTCTTCCTGAGTGACAAGGTGGCAGTGACAGTGGAGAGCAGGTGGTCTGGCAGGGTGACGTCTGAAGGATGTTGGGAGGGGCACCCAAGGGGCAGGGTGTTCCGGGCAGGGGAAACAGCAAGTGCAAAGGCCCTGAGGCAGGAGCGGCAATCAGGCCAGTGTGGCTAGAGCAGAGCGAGCAAGGAAGGGGGAGGTAAGAGTGGGGCGAGGTGGGCTTTGAGGATGACCCCACTCCAAGCAGGGTGGGAGTCACAGAGGGCTGTGAGCAGAGGAGGGCTGTACCCCAACTCAGGTGCTCACAGTGACCTCTGGTCACTTTGGGGAGGACAGTGGAGGGGCAGTGGGGGTGCGAGCCAGAGAAGCATGCGGAAGCAGTGGCCCCAGAGGACAGTGATGGAGCCCTTGGGAGCAGGACCACATGTCAGACAGCAGGACACCACCCAGCCCCATCACCCCCATCTCCCAGTGTGTGGACATGGAGGCCCAGAGCTGATCCCAAGGGGATCCCTGAGCACCTAAGACCTGAAGCAGTGACGCTGGGAAGACTCAGAGCCTCAGAAAGAACCTGTAAGCCTAGCAGGAGCCAGATGGCTTATGTCTCAGCAACCTTCTCTCTCCTGGACTACTTGGGGAAATTGCTGTGGTAAACACCTACCTTGCCACCCTGGAACCTGGCCCCAGACATGCCTCAGGGAGACCAGGGCAAGTGGGAGATGGGGGTGAGGAGGAGCGGGCGGACAGGTTCCAGTCCAAAGTCTGGATTCACACCCTAAGGTCTCTACCCTTTCCTGTCTGTGAGGCTTTGGACCAAGAATGGAACCTTCTAAGTCTCAGCTTCCCCACCTGAAAAATGGTCACAGTAACAGTACATTATGCAACTGAATAGGGTTCATGTGGAGGGTTCTGGAAATCCCGCTCGGGAGGCATTTGGTATACAGTCCGTTAGACTAGCAGGCACTTCCCAGGTGGCTCAGTGGTAAAGAATCCGCCTGCCAATGAAGGAGACGTGGGTTTGATCCCTGGTTTGGGAAGATCCCCTGGAGGAGGCAATGGTAACCTACTCTGGTATTCTTGCCTGGGAAATCCCACAGACAGAGGAGCCTGGTGGGCTACAGTCCATGGGGTCGCGAAGAGTCGGACACAACTGAGCGCACACACATGCCATCAGACTAGAAGGGCTTGTCTCCTCCATCAGACAGGGCACTGCTTTGGAGACCTATGAGGACTGCCCCTGCCTCCCCCATCAGACTGGCAGGGCTTTCTCCTCCTTCAAGCACTCAGGACACAGCGAACATCAATCTTATCCTCCTGTTAGGCTTCCAGAAGAGCATTTTGCTAATGGGCATGATTAAAAAAAAAAAAACAACCCAGATTTCTAGGGTCAAATCAGAGAAATTCCCCATTAAGGCACAGTTAGGCTTCTTTACAGTGAAACTTCTCAAGGCCTTGGATACAATGACACACTTTGAGTAAATGCCAAAGTCCTCCACATGGTCATGAAGAACACGATTTGGAACCAGACAGATCTGGTTTGAATCCTGTGATCACCAACCATAGCTGCACAGTCTTAGTTCTTGTGTCTTGTTTCCTCATGGGGCCACCATGAAGGTTCAACAAACAGCTGCCTCTGCAGCCCTTGGCATGGTCTCTGTACGCCATCCCCCCTCAAAGCCCCCACCCCCTTCCCAGCTAGGGCTGAGACTCACCGAGCACTTGATGTTCATGCGGGAATACAGCATGGACGCAATTTCACTGTGTCCCGCATCCAAGGCCACCATCAGAGCTGTGCTCCCGTCCTGCAAAGCATCGGTTGCTATGCTGATGCCCTCTGCACTGTGCTCCCACCCTCCCCGCTGGGTGCACTGGGGTGGGGACTCACACGGTCGGTGATGGAAATGTCACAGCTGGGCACGGCCAGCAGCAGCGCAGTGATCTCCTTGTGGCCGTGCTCGCAGGCACACATGAGGGCCGTGGAGCCGTCGTCATCTTGGACGTTGACGTCTGCCTCACAGGCAAGCAGGGCTTTGACTACATCCACCCGCCCGTGGCTGACCGCCAGCATTAGGGCTGTCTGCCCCGCCTGGATAGGGCAAAGGAACAGGCTTATGGATCATGCAGGCCCCAGAGGGTGACACCCCTGCTCTAGAACCTTCCATGGTTCCTGAGTACTCTGATGCTAACTGCACCTCCACTCATGGGCCTCCTTCTGTATTTCGAATAATCCTACCTACCACTGGGCTTTTGTACTTGCTGATCCCTTTTCTTCCCACTGGTTCCTTCTCATCCCTCAGGTCTCAGCTTAAATGTCTCCTCCTCGGGCACATGCTCTGTGTCTCCCCATCCCTTGTTGTTGCTGGAGTTTAGTTGCTAAGTCATATCTGACTCTTTGCAACCCCATGGACTGCAGCACGCCAGGCCTCCCTGTCCTTTACTATCTCCCAGAGTTTGCCCAAGTTCATGTCCACCATATGATGCTATCCATCCATATGCCCACTTAAATCAGATTCCTAAGTCACAGGTACAAACATAAGTAAAATGTGTTGAGCTAAGAATTGCACGCTTTTCTGTCTACCAGTTGGTGGTAGTTTAGTGGCTAAGTCATTTCTGACTCTTGCAACCCCATGGACTATAGTCTGCCAGGCTTCTCTGTCCATGGGATTTCCCAGGCAAGAATACTGGAGTAGGTTGCCATTTCCTTCTCCAGGGGATCTTCCTGACCCAGGGATTGAACCCAGGTCTTCTGCATCGCAGGCAGATTCTTTACCGACTGAGCTACGAGGTTAAATCTCAATAAAAACCAATGTCCAGGGACTTCCTTGGTGGTCTGGTGCCTAAGACTCCCAGCTCCCAATGCAGGGAACTGGATCCCACATGCCACAACTAAAACCAGGCAAAGCCAAATAAAGAAATTATGCTCTGTGACAAGAGCTAGACACAAAAGGACACACTACTACATGATTCCATTTATATTGTATCCCTAACAGGCAAATCCACAGAGACAGAAAGCAGACTGCGGGGGCTAGGGGCTGGGGGAGGGAAGATGGGAGTGAAGCGACAGCTGCGGGTGCCGGGTCTCCCATCAGCGTGTAAAGTGTTCTGGAGGCAGGCAGAGGCAGAGGTTGCGCGGTACTGCAGCTATGCTAAATGCTACCGGTCATGCGAAGAGCTGACTCACTGGAAAAGACCCTGATGCTGGGAGGGATTGGGGGCAGGAGGAGAAGGCGACGACAGAGGATGAGATGGCTGGATGCCATCACCGACGCGATGGACGTGAGTCTGAGTGAACTCCGGGAGATGGTGATGGACAGGGAGGCCTGGCGTGCTGCGATTCATGGGGTCGCAAAGAGTCGGACACGACTGAGCGACTGAACTGAACTGTCATCTTATTTTTTTTTTTTTTTTTTTCAGGTGGGTTAACCTCCAGGGAGGCTCCCACACTTCTGGGAGTGCAGCCTGCTGGAGTCCTGCAGGTTCTCACAGGGAAGATGGAGAAGAAGCCCTTCCTACGTCTGTCGAACTGTCATCTTAAAAGGGTTCATCGTATGTGCTGCTGCTGCTGCTGCTAAGTGCATTTCACCTCAATTTTTTAAAAAGGAAACCACCTGGACATATACCCAGAAAAGATGAAAACCCTAATTCAGAAAGATACTTGTACCCCAGGGCTCACTGCAGCACTTTTACAACAGGCAAGACGTGAAAGCATCGATGGATGAAGAGACCAAGCAGATGTGGTACAATGTGCTACGATGGAATACTACTCAGCCATAAAAAACAATGAATAATGCCATGTGCCGCAGCATGGATAGAACTAGAGATGATCACACTAAGCAAAATAAATCAGACAAAGCCAGATATCATATGATACCACGTATGTATGGAATCTAAAAAAATGATACAAATAAACTTATTTACAAAACAGCAACAAACTCACAGACATAGTAAAAAAAAAACTTATGGTTACCAAAGGGGAAAAGGTGGGGAAGGAGAGATAAATTAGAGGCTTGAGATTAACAGATACACACTGCTGTATATAAAATAAACAACATGGTCCTACTGCATAGCACAGGGAACTATATTCAACACCTTGTAATAACTTACAATGAAAAATAATCTACATATATGTATATATACAACTGCATCACTTTGCTGTACACCAGAAATAACACATTATAAATCAATTATACTCCATTAAAAAAAAAAAAAACAACCTAAACCGCTAATACAATTCTTTTAATTAAAAA
The DNA here is from genome assembly GCF_055505025.1 of Bos grunniens. NCBI lineage: Eukaryota > Metazoa > Chordata > Mammalia > Artiodactyla > Bovidae > Bos > Bos grunniens. The sequence continues at coordinate 15,714,630 of NC_141171.1, forward strand.
TAAATCAGTAAAAAAGCAAGCAGGGTCTGGGACTTCCTGGTCATCCAGTAGTTAAGACTCCAAGCTCCCAAAGTAGGGCGGCCCAGGTTTGATTCCTGGTCAGGGAACTAGATCCCGTACGTGGCAACTAAGATCTGGCACAGCCAAATAAATAATTTTTTTTAAAAAAAAGAATGGGGCTCTGGAGCTAGACCCAGGTTCAAGTCCCCCTCCTCTAGCTGAACCTCGAGGAAATGAATACTTCTCTGCGCCTCAGTTTCTCTGCCTGTGGAGTGGGGGTTCTCGCCTTGGGCTTGGGGCAGGGCTAGGACGTCATAAGTGGGAAGGGCTGTCCAGGTCACCGATGCCCAGGGTCTATACCTGGCTGGCTTTGGCATTGACGTCTCCAAGCCGGAAAAGCTGTAGGATGGTCTGGATATCATCTTGGGTCTTCAGGGTGGCCAGGGCGGTGAGCATGATGGGGCTGTAGCCGGCGCGGTTCTGCTTGTCCACCTGGCAGACACCTGCCGGCGGGGGGCCAGGAAGAGATCGGGTCTCAGACCCCCACGATGCTGGCTGGGTTTGCCTCAAGGCTGGGGGAGGGCCCCTGAGGACCAGGCCTCGTCTTTGCCATCAGACTGGAAGCCCTGTTCACTACCATAGTGAGCACTGGGCACCACGTCTCCTCCAATAGTCTAGGTGTGGACTCATTCCTTCTTTTTTCTTAGACTGACAACCCCATTCTGCCCCTGGGTCCCCATCTCTACTATGGGAGGGGCTCCTAACAATGAAGTCTGTGATTCCTCCATCAGACTGGGCTCCCACATTTAGGGCTGAAAGCAGGATTTGTGTCTCCCTCATTAATCTGAAAGGCCCCCTGGTCATCTTTCGGTCTGGCCTATGTCTCCTCCATTAGACTGTGGGCTCTGCCTCCTTCATCAGATTGACTAGTGGAGAGTCGCGTCTAATTTCTTCACATCTAATTGCAGACCACAACTTGTCTCTGAGCCCCAGATGGGAAGCCACATCCTTTCCTCAGATTAGGGTTCCAGGGGTGTCACCTTTGTCATACAGGGGTCACTGGGGTGGTGGAAGGGCCGTGTGTTTTCCATAAGACCATGGCTGCCTTTTCCAGTACACTGGGGCCACAGGTAGGGCCTCTATCCCCTCACCAGCGTGGGAGGGCCGCGTCTCCCCCATCAGACTGGGAGGGCGGCGTCTCCCCCATCAGACTGGGAGGGCGGCGTCTCCCCCATCAGACTGGGAGGGCGGCGTCTCCCCCATCAGACTGGGAGGGCGGCGTCTCCCCCGTCAGACTGGGAGGGCGGCGTCTCCCCCGTCAGACTGGGAGGGCCGCGTCTCCCCCGTCAGACTGGGAGGGCGGCGTCTCCCCCGTCAGACTGGGAGGGCGGCGTCTCCCCCGTCAGACTGGGAGGGCGGCGTCTCCCCCGTCAGACTGGGAGGGCGGCGTCTCCCCCGTCAGACTGGGAGGGCGGCGTCTCCCCCATCAGACTGGGAGGGCGGCGTCTCCCCCGTCAGACTGGGAGGGCGGCGTCTCCCTGATCAGACTGGGAGGGCGGCGTCTCCCCCGTCAGACTGGGAGGGCGGCGTCTCCCCCGTCAGACTGGGAGGGCGGCGTCTCCCCCGTCAGACTGGGAGGGCAGCATCTCCCTCACCAGCCTGGGAGGGTGAGATCTCCCCAACAGACTGGGAAGGCAGTGTCTCTTCCATTAGACTATGAGGGTGGCATCTCCTCCACCAGACTGGGAAGCAATGTCTCCTCCATCAGACTGGGAGGGTGATAGCTCTCCCATCACATCAGGAGGGTGGCATTTCCTCCATCAGTCTGTGAGGGCACCCTCCCCCATCAGACCAGGAGGGTAGCATCTCCCCCATCAGAACATCAGACCCGGGTGGCAGCCCGTCTGCTCCCCCAGGGGCCCCCTTCCCGGATCCCCAGGCTCACCACTGTCCAGCAGCTGCTGCACCACAGGGAAGTTGGCGTGGGACACGGAGTAGTGCAGCGCTGTGTTGCCATTGCTGTCAGCGATGTTGACCACGTAGTCCAGCAACCGCGCAGACATGGCCCGGAAGGTGACCAGGTGGCGCCGCACGAGCTCTGGGTGGGCGTCACTGCGGCAGGCCAGGCGCAGCCACTCCTGCAGCACCGTGGTGTAGGCCACTTTCTGGACGCGGGCCGGAGAGAAGAGGGGAGTGAGGGCCACGGCAGCCCACCCTGGCCCAGATGAAGCCCACCCTGAACCACAGGGGACATGTGGGTGCCCCACCCTAGGTGAGCTGCCCCTGGAGAAAAGTGTGTCCCCTGCCCCAAAGGGAAGTGTAGACCCCATGGTCCTAGGTATGCCCCCAGAGGAAGGTGTGAGCGTCTCCACCCTGGATGGGATCTTCAAGGTCAAGTGTACACACCCATCAGAAGAAATACAGCAGCAGGAAATACTCCCCTTCCTCAAGCCCGGGAAGGAACAGGAACCAAGGCTAGCTTTGCTGGCAGGTGACCATCCTTGGCCCTCCCTCCTCCCTGGCGCCTCTCCAAAGACCACGACTCAAGTCTTGGAGCCCCTCGCCCACTAGCTCCCAGCTAGGATCCTGGGGTACTCATGATCCAAAGCACAGAAAGACACTGTGGTTGAGGAGAAGCCAGGATGGGGGTGGAGGGGAAGGAGGCCCCCGCTTCAGGCCCAGGGCCCCACCGTACCAGCTCCCGCTCGGTGAGGGCTTTGGGGTTCTCCAGGTACTTCTCCAGGGCCAGGCAGGCTGAGATGAGGTCAGGACTCAGCTCCATCCTGCCAAGAGCAGACAAAGGGGAGTTTATCTTAGGAGCACTCGCCTCAGCTTCCTGGGTGTCCTCCACCCACCATGTCCAACTGGGGTGCTCACAGAGGGTCTCAACACTCTGCCCCGTGGCCCTCACCCAGTCCTGCCAGGGCTCCCCTGAGTGGTGGAATCTCAGACCCCCATCTTTCTCAGACACTTTTACACGGCACCCCAAGGGGCAGACATGGGGAACACACAGACCCCAAGAGAAAATGGAAACATGGGTCAAACTTTATTCCAAATGGCCAGTGGCAGATGGAAATCTTTTTCTGAGGATGGATTTTTCATCAAGGGTAGAAATAGGAGACATACGCAGGATGGACAGGTGGGGCAAAATGTCCCAAAGAAGGTGGGTGACTTAAGAACAGACTTGGCCTGCCCCTTAAACCCTAACCCCAACAGCCCAAATTGCCCCCCTCAGGCCCTTTGTCAAAGCCACCAGATCTTCAGATGCCCAGAAAGAGTGGGTTCACTAATTCAGACTAAGGTGTACATGACTGATGGGAGTTTCCTCTCAGAGGGCTTGAATGGTGGGATCTGAGGCAGAGGTCACCCTCTCTGCCCCCCAGGCCCTGCCTGAAGCCTTCCCACCCAGAAAACTGACCGGATCTCGTCTTTTGCACTTGATCCTGATGCCCCCTCAGCTGTGGGCGTGTGCAGAGACTCCTGGGGCAGTTGAGACTCCTCCCGGCTCGTCTTGGCCTTCGCCGTCTCCTTGGGCCTGAGCTGGGGGGCTTCGGCCACACTTGGAACCCTCTCCTCTGGCTCTGGGGCCTCGTTCTCTGTGCTCTCATTGTCCGAGAAGTTCTCTGCGGTACTGGAGTCCTCCGAGGAGGACTCATACCTGGGGGAGACGCTGTAGGTGGTAGAGGAGGGGCACTTGACCTCTCAGGGCCTCAGTTTCCCCATCCATTAAATGGGGATGCTGGCACTATGAAGTTGACAGGGTTCCAGGGATGCAGTAAGTGCTCAATAAACACTGCCTGTGATGGGGATCATGTCTGGGGGGTCAGGGAGGGGCACTGCTTTTCCCTTCTACCCTTCGGTACCTCTTACACTTTGCTCCTTATGCTAGCAAGTGTGTTAGTCACTCAGTTGTGTCTGACTCTTGAGACTCCATGGGCTGTAGCCCACCAGGCTCCTTTGTCCATGGAATTCTCCAGGCAAGAATGCTGAAGTGGGTTGCCATTCCTTTCTCCAGCAGATCCTCCTGATCCACTGATCGAACCCAGGTCTCTCATATTGCAGACAGATTCTTAACCATCTGAGCCACCAGGGAAACCCACTTTGCTCCTTACACAGGTGTTATACTGATTCAGACCCTCGCCCTACTGCAAATAGGACCCTCATGCTTTCTGCTAACTCTTGACAGAGTCTAAGCTTCTGTGCCTGGCAGTCAAGGCCCCCAACTCTTTCTGCTCCCCAGGCCTCCCACTTTTTTTTCTTCTAAGATTTTTTTTTTTTTTTGGTTGCAGACCATTTTTAAAGTCTTTATTGAATTTGTTACAATATTGTTTGTTTTATGTTTTGGTTTTTTGGCTGTGAGGCAAGAGGGATTTTAGATCCCCAACTGGGGTTCGAATCTGCATCCCCTGCACAGGAAGGTGAAGTCTTAACCACCAGACCACCCAGGAAGTCCTCTCCTACTTTTCATGTCATGGCTTCCTCTTGCCTCGGAGCGTTTTTCCAGGATGTGTCCTCCCCAGGAGACCTCCCACCCCCAACTCTGCGCCTTGCAAGGGTCTGCTTGTCTTGCAGCACACGTGTTCCCCTCTGTCGGTGACTCTCCCCAGGGCCATCTCTGCCTCTGCCAGGCCCCCCTCACTGCCTGAGCATCCCCATCATTGCTCCAACCATGCTGGGTTGGGACCGCCCATCAGTGCCCCAGGTCACAGTGGACCAGGAGCTCCATGGGGCACACAGTAGAGCCCAGCGCCTCCCATGGGGCAGTGAGATGTAGTGGTTACAGCACCAGCTCAGCACTGGACTGACTGGAGTCGGCCCACCAGGCCTCCCTGTGCCTCAGTTTCCTCATCTGTCTCCTGTGCTTTGGTTGAATGAATGAATCAAAGTGAGGGCCTCAGCCCAGGATCTCTCACCTGCCATTGACCCCCACGAACTGGAGGCTCCTCCGGTGGGCCTCTGGGTCTGTGGGCTCCTCTTTCTGCTTCATGATGGACCGCACGCCTGCCTGGGCCCCTCCTGGAGGGGGAGGGATGGTGTCATGAGAGTCTCCCAAAGCCAGACCTCATGCCTGGGCTTCTGGCGCCTGGTCCTCCGTGCAGCCACTCCCACTTACCTGCACCCCCAGCCTCCTCAAACTCCGATTCATGACAGGCTGCTTGCCTGATGGGCTCCTTGATGGTGGTGTCATCATGGGCAGGCACCTGGCCTGTGTTCTTCTCTGGCTGCGCCTGGGTGGCCCCCTCAGACTCCGGGGGTGATAAGGACGATTCTGCAGGAGCCTGTGGGTGACCTGAAGAGGCAGGAGAAGAGGCGTTTACTGCCGGTAACAACAGCCAAGCAAGAACAGTAATAACAGCTGCCTCTTGTCACTTACGCTGGGCCAGGTGCTCCGAGGGCTAATTCTTGCATTACTTCATCAAAACTTCCCATGTGGAAGCTGGACTGTTACAGATGAGGAAACTGAGACCCTGAGGGTGGCCTAAGGTCACCCTGCAAAGAGGAGGCAGGATCCATTCCAGTTCTGGTTTGCTGCCGGCCTCACAGACGGTCAGGGTCAGGGAAGATCACACGACCCCCATAATCCTGGCTCGTGACCAGGACCCCTATAATCCTGGCTCTGACATCATACTGAGTGTTGTCTGGAAACTACAGCTGAAAATAGTGGTCATGATCAGGACTCAAATCTCCCGCAAAAGAGCTGTGTGACCTCAGGCAGGTCACTAACCTCTCTGTGTCTCAGACAAAACATGTCCTACATCATGACGCCATACACACTAAAGACAGTAGAGTGAGAGAGAGGGCTTAAAACAATATGCACGACGAGAGCATGAAGAACATTTGTTAAGTCAAGAGAGCTGTCAGCTACATTTTGATAAGACTTACTATTATCACTTTACAATATTATTTCACTATTATAAATTATTTTATAAAATAATATTTCAATATTATGAATACCTATAGCATTGTGCTTAGACAACATTTTGTATCTGGCTTTCTGCTTCTTTACTTTAAACATTAAGCAGGTTTTCCTTTTAATAATCAGTAAAAAGAAGCAATAAGGGTAGCCACAGGGGGTGGCCAGAAAAAGAAAAAAACAATAAGGGCTATTAGAAAGTTAAAACCCCACCCAGGTGGGTTTCACTCTGGGTCAATGAAAATGTTCTCAGGGTGGATGGTGGGGACAGTTGCATAACAATGTGAAATGGACACTCAAACATGGTTAAAATGAAACCTTTTATGTTATGTGTGTGTGTGTGTGAGTGCTCAGCCGTGTCTGACTCTTTGCGACCCCGTGGATTGTAATCCTCCAGGCAAGAATACTGGAGTGGGTAGCTATTCCCTTCTGCAGAGGATCTTCCCAACTCAGGAATCAAACTTGGGTCTCCCACATCGCAGGCAAATTATTTACCATTGGAGCCCCCAGGAAAACCCTATGTTATATCCTAATAGTTCCTAATTTTATCTTAATTAGGAAAAAAAAAACGCCCAGGTTGGTCTGAGAACAAAGGTGACATTGTAGGACTCAGGATCCCGAGGGTGCCCACTGCAAAAACAGGAGTGAAGTTGGCAGAGAGTTCTAGCCCCAGATCACCAGCCTGGAGCCAGGAACAAAAGTCCTGAGACCCTGAGTGGCTGCCCGGGTCTCAGAACCCACTGAGGTCACCCCCACATCCCAGGCCACGTGTGGCTTCCATGTCCCCTTCCTGCCACTGACCATGGGGTCTGCAGACCATTTCGTTTTAATTCCCTTAAACTTTTTTTGACAACCGCAGCAACTACTCCCTCAAGTCCATGAGCAACACTCAACTTGAGCTAGGAACAGGGAGTAAACACTCAACACAAGCAGAGCACATCGAACAGAGGAGACATTGGCCATAAAAGCTTCCAACAGCGCCCCAGGCCAGGGCGGGGTCGGGCCAGGCGGATTCCAGAGTCGGGAGCTCCAACTCCCGTGGGGAACAGAGAGCAAACGCCAGGTTTTTACGGGAATCTGATTTTTTTTTTTAATCTTGTCAATAAATTCACATCTGACAAACAAAAGCACTATGTGGTCAAGTGGAAAGTACAAGAAACAGTGGAAAGTATCACTGTCGCCCAAAGCCAGGCTTCCTGATGGAAAACACCTGGAAGGTCATCTGTTACTTAAATTCAGGTAAAGGGACATTATGCTCCGGGCTTCCCTGGTGGCTCAGACCGTAATGGTAAAGAATCCGCTTGCAATGCAGGAGGCCTGGGTTTGATCGCTGGGTTGGGAAGATCTCCTGGAGAAGGAAATGGCAACTCATTCCAGTATTCTTACCCAGAGAATTCCATGGACAAGAGGAGCCTGGAGGGCTACAGTCCATTAAGTTGCAAAGAGCCAGACACGACTGAGAGACTAACACTAACAACATTATGCTCAGGGAAAGAAGCCAGTCACAGAACAAATGTTGCCTGATTTACATGATCCCACTTACACGAGGCCCGTAGAAGAGTTAAATCCATAGAGATAGAAAGTAGGATAGCAGGTGCCAGGGGCTGGGGGAGAAGGATGGGGAGTAAGTGTTTAAAGGGGACAGAGATTCAATTTGGGAAGACGGAAAAGTTCTGGGAGGCTTCCCTGGTGGCTCAGTGGTGAAGAATCTGCCTGTCAATGCAGGAGACGGGGGTTAGATCCCTGGTCCGGGAAGATCCCATGTGCCTCAGGGCAACTAAGCCCATGTGCTTTTGCTACTAACTACTGAGTCTTTGCTCTAGAGCCCACAGGCTCTAACTATGGAGCCCTCGTGCCACAATTACTGAAGCCCGCTCGCCCCACAGCCTGTGCTCCACAACAAGAAAAGCCATCGCAGTGAGAAGCCAGTGCACCGCAACTAGAGAGAACCCTCACAGCAATGAAGACTCAGAGCAGGCAAATAAATCCATAAAATAAAATAAGTTCTGGACATGGATGGTAAGGTTGGTTGCACAGCAATGTGCTTATTGCCACTGAGAAATGGTTAAGAGAGTACGTTTTATGTTATATGTTGTTTACCCCCAATTTTTCAAAAGTGGAGAAAAAAAAAAGAGTGAATCAGAGCAATGCTATGGCCCTTTTAGCCCCACGGAAGAGCAGGCTCTGCCCCTCAAAAGCTGGGATGGCTCCTTCCAGTCGTGAGAAGTTCAAGGCCAGACACTGCAATACTAAAATAACAATAACAGAACTGATAATAGTTATTATTGTTATTCTACTGGGAGATGGAGCGAACTGTTACCAAAATGTATATGGAAATTTATATGGAAGAACAAAGGTCCATGGCCAGCTGGCCCCTCCCTGGCCAGCTAAAAGCGGGCAGGGATGGGGAAGTCGGCTTAGGAGAGAGTAACACGTATTCCCAAAGCCACAATAATGAAATCAGCAGGGTAGGGTTGCAGGAAGAAATAGGCCAAAGGAGGTGAGGAAAGAGGGCTCGGCACAGACCCCATGAGAGAACTGGGCGTAAACAGAAGTGCTTATGCCCAGTCACTCAGTCGTGACCGCCTCTTGGCAACCCCATGGACTACAGCCCACCAGGCTCCTCTGTCCAGGGATTTCCTAGGCAAGAATACTGAAGTAGGTGCTCATTTCCTTCTCCAGGGGGTCTTCCCAGATCAGAGATTGAACCTGAGCCTCCTGCACTGGCTGGGGGATTCTTTTCCCACTGAGCCTCCTGGGAAGCCCAATAGCAACCCTGCATGGAGCAAGCCTACGGGTACCAGTTTTCCAACAGCATTTTGTCCCTTTGTGTCTCTGTGTCACATTTTGGTAATTCTCAGAATATTCCAAGCTTTTTCATCATTATTATATTTTTTATGGGGACCTGTGATCAGTGATCTTTGATGTTACCATTGCAAAAAGATTATGACCTGCCGGAGGCTCAGCCGATGGTTACCACTTTTTAGCAATAAAGTATTTTAAAAATTAAGGTATGTACATTGTCTTTTTAGACATAATTCTATTGCACACTTAATAGGCTACACTACAGTGTAGACATAACTTTCATATGCCCTTGGAAACCAAAAAATGTGTGACTCGCTTTATTGTGGTGGTCTGGAACTGAACCCACAAATCTCTGGCATATATTTGAAAATTGCTAAGAGATCAGGTCTTAAAAGTTCTCATCACAGAAAAAAAAATTATAACTGTGATGTGATGGATGTTAAACCTACTGTGGTAATCATTTTTGCAATATATACATACATATATACATGTATACATTGTCACACACACATATATATATATAGTAATCATCAATGTGTACACCCTCAACTAATATGAATACTATTACTTATAATAATATACAATAAGTAGGAAATGGCAACCCGCTCCAGTATTCTTGCCTTGGGAGTCCCATGAACAGAGGAGCCTGGTAGGCTACAGTCCATGGGATTGCAGAGTCGGGCATGACTGACTGAGCACAGCACAGTCAACTAATATAATTTATATGTCAATCATACCTAGATAAAGTGGAAAGAACTAAAAATCAAAAAAATAAATCTGCGATGAGTTTAACAACATCAACATTAAGAGTTAAAAAACTCTTGGTTAAAACTATTTTGTTAAAAAAAAAAACCTCTTAAATTTAATTGACAGAAGAATAAAGGCTGTGGAAAGATAGTCATAATGCCAAAAACAGGCAAAGAATTATCTTTTAGAATAGGCGTTAACAAAATTTTTCTGTCCTGGGCCAGATAATAAATATTGTGGGTCATAAGATGTGTTGCAAACAATACAAAAGCAACCCTAGACGGTACCTAAATGAATGGGCCTGGCTGTGTTCTAATAAATTTGAATTTCATATAATTGTGCTCATATCACACAATGTTACTCTTTTCACATTGTTCAACCATTTAAAAACACAGAAACCACTCTGGGCCCATGGGCTGTATGAAAACAGGCATCAGGCTTCATGTGGCCCTGCAGGCTACAGTTCACCAACCCCTATTCTGGAAAATGCCAGGAACATCTCAAAATTGCCCCAAAGGAAAAAAACAGAGGCTTGTGAAACATATATGGTGATGCTCAACCTTACCAGCAATCAAAGGAATGCTATTTAAAACAAGGAGATACCACCTTGGACAACTGCATCAAATGAGCAAAAAATTAGAAAGATAAATAAACTATGTTACTGTGGATGTAGAGAAATGGACACTTCAGACCCAGCCATGGCTGGTGGGAGTGTGGCCAGAGAGAACTTCCGGAGAGAATTAGACAAAATCTGGAGTGCAGTTGTGCCTTTCCTGTAACCCAGCAACCCCACAGGACAGGACATGTAAGGACGAAGCCAGTACTATTCAAAGCAGCCAGGACTTGGAAGTAACCCAGGTGTCCACCAAGGAGGGGTCATATAAGAAAGTGTAGCACATACCTACAGCAGAAATCTATGCAGTCATTAAAAGTGACAAACCACCAGATCAGGGTGGAGAGTTCCAAAATAGAGTGTAGAGAGGAAAAAATATGAAACAGAAAGAGATATTTTTTTTTCCCTAAAGCACAATACCATTTTAGGAAATTAAACATGCCTAGGGCATATTTTTCAAGAACACTCAAATATCTAAATAAGCTTCTGGAAGGTGGGTTGCAAGGAATGATATTACAATGGGGTGGGGGTGTGTGACAGCAGGGGTTGCTGAATCACGGCCTGTGGGCACGGTTTTTACATTTTTAAATGGTTGGGAAAAAACTGAAAGGAGGAGTCTCTTTGGGACACGTGAAAATTACAGGAAATTGAAATTTCAGTGTCTACACATTAGGTTTTATTGGTATATAGCCACATTAGTTCTTTGATGTATTGGCTACCCTGCTTACATGCTACAAACGTAGAGCTGAGACATTAAACTCATCAAAATGTATACATTAAAAATGTGCAGATTATGAAAGAGACTCACAGACTTAGAGAATGAATTTACGGTTGCCAGGGAGGCAGGGGCAAGGATGAGGGAAGGGATAGTTAGGGAGTTTGGGATGGACATGTACATACTATATTTAAAATGGATAACCAACAAGGATCTTCTGTATGGCACATGGAACTCAGTGTTGCTTGGCAGCCTGCCTGGGAAGGGAGTTTGGGGGAGAATGGATACATGCATATGTATGGCTGAGTCCCTTTGCTGTCCACCTGAAACTATCACAAAATTGTTAATCAGCTATATACCAATACAAAATAATTTTTTTTTAAACGTGCAGGTTTTTGTGTATTAAATATACCTCAGTAAAGCTGGGGGGAAAAAGAACTGAGTCAAATCATTGCAACAGAGACCAGATACCCCACAAAGCTGAAAATATTTATCAATCCTCAACATTGAGGGTGGAAGACAAAGGTGAAAAAAGAATTAAAGTCAAACAAGAGAGGTGCCATCCCTAGCTCAATGGGGCTGGTGAGATTCTTGGGCCATGGGCCCAAGAATTAGATTAACTCCTTAAGTCCAAAAGAAATTTTTAAAAAATTTAAATCACTTGGCCAACTAGTGCAGGAAGGGAGAGTCCACAGCGTGGGGTTAGCAGGGTCGGGAGGAATAAAGCAATTTGGTAACAGATATCATGGTCCTTAAAAATGCTCTTCCAGGAACTTCCCTGGAGGCCCAGTGGTTAGGACTTAGTGTTTTCACTGAAAGGGCCCAAATTCAATCTCTTGTCCAGGAATTAAGATCCTGGGAAGCCGCATGAGGCAGCCAAAAAGAAAAAAAGCAGATGAAAGGTTCCCACAGAAGGAAATTTGCACGGCACCTTTGGTGGCTCAGACGGTAAAGAATCTGCCTGCAATGCTGGAGACCTGCAATCGATCCCTCGGTTGGGAAGATCCCCTGGAGAAGGGAATGGCAACCCGCTCCAGTATTCTTGCCTAGATAATTCCATGGATAGAGGAGCCTGGTGGGCTATAGTCCATGAGGTTGCAGAGTCGGACGAAGCTAACACTTTCTTTTTTCTTTTTGACAGTAAACAGTCACCCAGCTGTTAAAAGATAAATAGCATGTTCCAACAGTTTTTTATTTTTTGGCCACACCTTGCAGCTTCCAGGATCTTAGTTTTCTGACCAGGGATTGAACCCTGCACCCTCGACAATGAAAGCTTGGAGTCCTAACCACTGGACTGCCAAGGAATTCCCCTAAATTTTTTAAATAACATGATGTAATGTCCCTGGGATAATGTTAAATCAAAGAAATCAGAGGATTTAAATCCTGGCTTTGAAAACTATGGACAAATTCCTTTACCACTCAGTGCCTCAGTTTCCACATCTGTAAAACAGATAGAAACACCACCCGCTTCCAAGTGGTACTGGGGGTGTCAATGAATTAAGATACAAAAAGGACATCACATAATGCCCTGGCCCACTGTAAGGGCTGCCTAAATGCTTTCACATAGAAAATAAGGCAACACAACAAATTCCATCAGTACATGTTGCCAGACTCCAAAAATACATATTATTTTCTTCATGAGAAAAAAAAAAAAATCGGAAGGAAAGAAGTATCCATAGCAGCTGTGTCCAGGCAGTAGTGGGTTTATGGAGCTCTTATTTAGTGTTCTAGAGTCTTCCATCTCAGTTGGTAAAGAATCCGCCTGCAATGCAGGAGACCCTGGCTTGATGCCTGGGTGGGGAAGATCCACTGGAGAAGGGATAGGCTACCCCCTCCAGTATTATTGGGCTTCCCTTGTGGCTCAGCTGATAAAGAATCTGCCTGCAATGTAAGAGACCTGGGTTTGATCCCTGGTTGGGAAGATTCCCTGGAGAAGGGAAAAGCTATCCACTCCAGTATTCTGGCCTGGACAATTCCATGGACTGTATAGTTCATGGGGTCGCAAAGAGTCCAACACGACTGAGCGACTTTCACTTTACAGAGTCTTCTGTACTTTCCAAACCTTCCACAAAGAATATGAATTGCATTCATAGGACTGTGTTTCAAACAATAACAGGAAATTTCAAAGCCTTGGAGAGACCCCACGGATGCACGTGCCTGGCTGCCCCTTCTCCCAGGAATCTCTCTGTGGTGCCTTTGAAAGGTGAGGGGTGAATGAGAGTTTTCAGTGGTCTCTGGGCCTCTGCCTGTCTCATCCACGTTTGCCAGCCTGAGGCGATGACTGCCTCTCACCCTTCCTGCCCTTCACTGCAGCAAGCAAATTCTAGGTGGCAGAAAGGCTGGACTCCTCCCAGCCTCCTTATTGACCTATGCATGACCGACCTAAGTGGTCTAAACATTTGTCAAGGATTTCCCTGGCAGTCCAGTGGTTAAGACCCTGTGCTTCTGCTGCAGGGGGCACGAGTTCAATCCCCGGGTGGGGAACTAAGATCCCACATGCCATGCAGTGCAGCCAAAAAACAGAAAAACAAAACATTTGTCAAGAAACCACCCAGGTACTTCTTTTCTCTCACATCTTGGCTCAAAGAGCCAACAGTTAACCCCTGAGCACCCACCAGTGCCTGATACCATCTTGAACACTCAGCACCAACCGATGTATTTCAGCTCACACTGATCTGGTGCCATTGGGCAGTCAGTACCATCACCCTACCCCACCCCCATCCCACAAATGTGGCACAGAGAGGTTAAACAGGTTTAACAGAGGTTAAAGAGCACGGAGCTAGGGAGCAGGGAAACCAGAATTTGAACACGGGCCTCCATGCCATCCAACCACCACCCATCCCACATCCCTGTTTTATTTGCTTCAAACATGCGTTCTCTGAAGTGATTTTTCTTCACTTGTTTCTGGTGGGCTATTTGTTTATTGCGGGGGCTTTTCCATCTGTCTTGTTCACTGCTGTGTCCCCAGTGCCTAGAAAAATCTAGCACATGGCAGGCACTCAGTAAATATTCCCTGGATGAGAAGGCAATGACATGAATTAGCACATGCCAGTTCCGCCTAAGCGAGGCAGAGACTGGGGCTGGCTGCAGCAAGAGGGAGTTAAGTGAAACACAAGGAAGAACTTCTGGGGGGTGACCGCTTGCACAAGGTGGGGACATGGCTAGGTCTGTGTGTCCTGCAGGCAGGAGGCCCCGTGGCTGTGCTGGGAGGCACGTCTGGAATGGAGGTTGCCTCTTAAGAGATCTGGAGGCTGGGCTGGGCGGGGCCTCTGGCTGGGGGCCAGGGTCTCAGGGCTGGGTGTTTGGGATAGACACAGAAACAGGGGTGGAGTCCAGAGCTGGCCAGGAAGAACATGGGGAGGCAAGAAAACACAGCTGGGACCCCGCCCTCCAGCTCATACCCTCTGGTGCCTCTACAGGGCTCTGACCACCTGATATTATTTGAGACTTAGACGAGGAAATGGGCTGAATCTTTGAGGCATGCTATAGCTTCAGAACAGCCTAGTCTCAGATCCTGGATGTTTGACAAAGGATATGTGAAGCTTCTCCGCAAACATCAGTTTCCCCAGTTATGACAAGAATTGACCTGAAAATCATTAGTAGGGGGGCTCCCACATGGCACAGTGGTAAAGAATCCGCCTGCCCATGCAGGAGACACAAAAGAACATGGGTTCAATCCCTGGATCAGGAAGAGCCCCTGGAGTAGGAAATAGCAACCTGCTCCAGTATTCTGGGCTTCCTTGGTGTCTCAGATGGTAAAGAATCTGCCTGCCATGCAGGAGACCCGGGTTGGATCCCTGGGTCAGGGAGATCCCCTGAAGAAGGGAATGGCACCCCACTCCAATATTCTTGCCTGGACAATCCCATGGACAGAGGAGCCTGGCGGGCTATAGATCATGGGCTGCAAAGAATCGGACACGACTTAGTGACACGACAACTAATAGTAGAAGTAGCAACACACGATGGTTAAGTGCGTGCTGTATGTGTGCACTAATCCAGAAGGATCCTAGAGGTGTGGACCGCTACAAGGCCACTCACAGACAGGGAGGTTGAGGCCCAGAGAAGTGAAGCTGACCATTCAGGTCACACAGTAAGGAGTGGAGTTTAAACACAGGTGACCTTGCTACACAGCCCACTGTCTTAACCTCCTCGGTGGGCAAAATACTTAACAGAGCCGTCAGCACCAGACTGGTATTAGATAAAGAACAGCTGTCTGGATTATGAGTCATTCTGGCAGCGTCTCCCAGGGGCCTCAGGACAGCAGTGGTGGGGCAGCTGCTATCCTGAACATCCCACATCCCCTTTCCGAGCATGAGGACTCAGCAGTTCCTCCAGGGAGCATCCCCTTCCTCCCTCTGGACTTGGGTGGGGCTCCTCCAACCCCAGGGTCTGCGCCTGGGCAGCGAGAGACTCAGTGATTAGCTCAGTGAGGAGCAAATGACCCAAGCCAACCAAGAAGGGTCACCGCTGGGATTTTTACTGGTGCTATCTGGATTGAGGGGCTCCCTTTCCCTTTATGAGCTGCCTCAACAGATGCCAGGAGTGGTGTGATCACCTTTGCCTGCCTGAGAGAGATTCCAGGATGCACAGAGGAAGAGAAAGAGGGAGGTAGAGATTCCTGAGGCTATTTGAGCACCCGGATCCAGCTATGCCTGAAGTTGTCACTAAGTTACATGAACAACACATTTCCTTTTTCATGGCCTGAGACTGGTTTTTGCCAATCAGGGAAGAATTTTTTTGCCCAGCAACTGACAGCCCTGGGGACCTTCACCCAAATACCTCTTATTTTCTACATATTTATAACGTTCTAGACATGAGCACACACCTAATTCTTCAGACACCTAATTTCTTCACACGGTCCCTAGAGGGACTGGGTCAGCAGCACAAGTGTCCCCTTTGCACAGATGAAGAAACTGAAGTTCTGAGTGCTGGTGGAAGGACAGGGCTGGGGCTGGAGCCCAGCATTCAGAGGAAAAGGAGGGACCCTCCACCGTCTGCCCCCACCTACTATGGCTCACCTGCTGCTCCATCACAGCTGCGCTCTGTAATACTGATCTTCTTCACCTGGTGGACGTTGCTGGCGGATGCGGTGGGCGCTGGGAACACTGTCTCCATCACCTCATGGCTGCGGAACACAGGGGGGCTCTCAGCCCCGTTGGACGTCGCCAGGGCCCGCAGCCCTGCCCCGTAGGGCTCTAGACTCTGGGCCCGCTGAGCAGGGGCCCCTGCCGCTGTGCTGGCCGCCACCTCTACCTCCCTTGGCCCCTGCACCACCCGGACAGTGTCCACACGGACTGGGCTGTCTGGCGGTGGCCAGGCCTGGGGCGGGAGGTCGGCCTGCCGGGCTTGAGCTGCCTGTAGCTCCTGGAGTGCTTTCTTGAGCTGGGTCTCCAGCACGGCCACCTTAGCGGCCAGGGCTGCCTCCCCGTCGGGCATACCCAAGTCCCGCTCCCGGACCCAGGTGCCCACACTCCGGGTCTCGAGCGTCACTGGGTCCTCGGGGGCCTCAGGGAGGTCCAGGCAGAGCTCGCCACGGCCCCGGGCTCCTGCAGGGTGGCCCAAGAACTTTTGGCTCTTGAGCTGCACTGTGAGTTGTCGCTTCTCCTCCTGCAGCACCGACAGCTTCACCTGGAGCACGGGGATCAGTTTCACCTGCTCTTCCAGCTGCCGCAGCTTCCGCAAAGCACCCGCCATCTGCTCCCGCACATGGGCCAGGTGCCCGGCGCTGGGCGGCACCGGCGTGGACAGTCCCGATCCCCGTGGTGTCGGGGGTGGCAGCCCCACGCCCACCAGTGAGCTCGTCGAGCCGGCCGCGCTGGGGGTCAGGGAGCCCAGACCGGCAGGGGCGGCTGCCTGGTCCTCCAGGCGGCGACGGGCGTCCAGCAGTGTGCGCTCCACCCGCGGGTTGAAGCCACCGCGTGTCTCCAGGGCGCCGTACTGCGGGTAGAAGCCACGGCCGCAGTAGGAGTAGGCTGAGTGGCGGCTGTCCCCGCTGGCATTGGAGCACAGAGACTCAGTGGACGTCCACCAGGAGCCGGGCCCACGGGGCAGGGAGCCCAGGCGGGGCCGGCGCTGCACGGCCACCCGCCGCAGCGTGTGGCCCTTCTCGATGTCGTCCACGTACTTGAGAAAGTCCAGGTCTAGGCGGTAGCCGTAGGGCGTCTCCACCGAGTAGGGGACATCAGGCTCTTTAGAGGGGAAGGCAGGCGGGGAGGCTGGGCCGGGGGTCCCTGAGGTAGAGAGAAAAGCCAGCGCCTCTGAACACTGTGGTCCCCTTCTGGGGCAAACTGATGCCCCTGGGTGAGTCATGGCTTATTGGCCCAAAGGATGGGACACCACTGGCTGCCCAATGCTCCGCTGTAAGTCTCAGGCCCCTTCCCACCTCCCCAGCCTAAGGCAAGGCCCTGTGTCCCCCTTGAACCCTCCCAGGGCAGGGCTGTGCTTCCAACCTCCCAAATGAGTCAGGACCCTGTCTCCCAACTCAGACCAACCTCCTTTCCTGAAAAACCCTGTCTCTTCCATTAGCCTGTCGAGGGCAGAACCGAGTTGTCCCCATTCAGGCCCTCAGGATAGAGCTGTGTCCTACCCTCAGCCCCACTCAGGTCAGGCCCCCTTCTCTCCTCCAGGCCACACAGGACCTGGCCTGTGTCCCTCACGCCCCACCTCCAACCCCAAGGCTGGGCCCTCTTTCCCACGAGACCCCTGACCTGGGAAGGGGGCTGACACGTGCAGGACCTGGGCCATCCTCTTGCCTGCAGAGCTCCTCAGGTGTCTCTGGGGGGTACTGTGAGTCAGACCACCTGCAGCACCGGCTGAGGTTTACCTGGGAAGAGGGTGAAGAGGGTGTGATGACACCCAGAGTCAGGAGTCTGCAGGAGAAGGGGAGGTGGCCACCCCTCCCCACTATCCCCTCCCCACCAACCTCCCTCTTTTCTTGGGCGTGGGACCCTCTCACAGGCACACACCCGTCCTGATTGTGGAAAGGGTTGGGGGGGGGGCCCCCACAGCCTGGAACAAAGAAACCAAACCTCACGGTCCGCCCGCACATCTGTCTAGCCCCTGGACAGGCTCCAGCTGTTCCCACAGCCCCGCCTCCACAAGGCCCCCCACCAGGGGCGGGGGGGGGGGGGATGGGGTGCTGAAGTCCGACAGCCGCCACCCTTCCTGTGCCCCCTCCCCTCCGCCCAGGCAAGAACTGGTTACCAGGACAGATCAGGGCTTAGGTGGGCAGATGGGGGCACTAATAGGGAGACAGCCACCCTTCCTGCAAGGATCTGGGGAGACAGAGACACAGGGGCACAAAGAGAAACAGAGCCCAGGGTAGGAGACCCGCAAACAGAGCTGGGTCAGCCTGGAAGTGGCGGGGGGCTGGTAGGGAAAGTTGGGGGGAGGCAGCAAGGAGCAAAGCCTTTCCCCTTTATGGAAACAATTTTCTCTAAAAATAAACAGTTTCGCTGCCGGGCTACACGAGAACTTCCTGCTCCCCCCCCCCGGCCCCCCCAGGATGTGTCCGGCTCAGGGGCTCGGGGGCGCAGCAAGGATAGAGAGCGGGTGGAGGCCCCGGAAGTCATGGGGGTGGGGGGAGGAAGTGAGAGGGGGTGCCAGAGGCTGGAAAGGGGAAAGACAATCAGGGCCTCTCACTAACCTGCACCCCCAGACCTGGAGGATGGCCAGGGTACTTCTGTCCCCAACTCTGACCGAGTTTGGCCAGTCCTTTCTGCTGTCTGACCTCTAACCACCCGGCTGCAGAAGTTCCAGCCCATCCCACCCTTTTCAGGATGAGGTGCCAGGGCAGTGGGTACCTGGGAGGATGGGCCAGGTGGAGCACCTGCTGGGCATGAAGGCGGGGCCGAAGCTCCAGGGGCAGCCAAGCTTGTCTTGTCTTATGTCCTCCTTGCTTAGCCTCTTGCTTGTCTCTCTCCACGTCTCTCTCTGTCTCTCCACGTCTCTGTCTCTCTGCACTTCTCCCGCCCTGTCTCTCTACGTCTCTGTCCTCACTTCTCCTTCTTTCAGTGCCTGGAACACACAGTCATCCAATTGTAGGAAACCTGGCTTTCCACCTGCCTGAAGGGTCACCCCCTGCACAAGAGGGAAGTGATGGAAAATATTTTCTGGGAACCTGAGAGAGACTAGAGGCAGGAAGCAGAAACGGTACCCCTGTGGAGACCCCTGGAGGTGAAGGGGGTGAGGTGAATAATGGTATAACTATAATTACCATCCAGGCAACTCCTTTGATCATCACAACAACCCTACCAGGCGGGTAGTTATCACCGTGTATTACGGTGTCTTGGGTAAGATGAAGTGTTTTGGGACACAGAAACACAGAATGGGACTTCCCTGGCGATCCAGTGCTTACAACTCTATGCTTCCGTGCACAGGTTCAATCCCTGGTGGGGGAACTAAGATACCACATACCACGTGGGGCGGCCAAAATAAAAAGAAAGAAATACACAGTGACTTGCCCAGGGTCACTTAGCCCGAGGAAGTAGCTGGGTCTGGATTTGAATCCTTAGCTTGGTAGATTCCCCTCGCTGCCAGCCAAGCCACCCGCACCCCCATTTTCCAGGCAGAGACTGAGGTCTGAAGCCATGTGACCATGCTCCATGTGGGTGGGTGACTGGCTAAAGGTGGAGAAAGCAGATGGGCGGGGGGGAAAGGGTAGTGGTGGCGGGGGTCTGTGGCTCACCTTCCCTGGAGCACGGCGAGTACATGAGACAGAACAGAGAGATATGGAAAGGTAGACAGGCCAGTCCACGAGGGGACAGGTAGGTGGCTCAGGGAAGTAACGCGGGGTCCCTGGGAGGCGGCCCGAAAGTCCAACAGGGTCTCCCTGAAGCCCCCGTCCCAGACCAGCCTGGACGTCTCTGGGGTCTTCTCGCTCCTCTCCTCGTCCCAAAGACGAGGGGCGAGGAGGACCCCGTCCCGTGCAGGGAGGGGGCGGGGCCTGCGGGGTCCCCAGCTAATGGCAAACAGCTGCAGCTCCCCACGCCGGCCCAGCCGCTAGGCCGAGGCCCAGCCCGGCCGGACGCCCGGCCGCCTTCCCGCCGTCTGGGGCCTGGCTCCTGCCCGGCCACGGAGGAGGGCGCGGGAGGACAAGGGAGGGAGGAGGGGGACGAGGCAGAGGCAGAAAGGAGGATGGAGACAGGGGAGAGGGGCAACGGGGAGGCAGTGATGGGGCGAAGGGATAGGGAGGTACGGATGGAGGATGGGGTTGGGAAAGACCAGCAGGGACAGGAGCAAAGATAAGGACCGAGCAGAAGCGCGGGGACCGCGACACTCTCAAGTCCGGAAAGTTTGAGCATAGATGATGGAGTTGGAGGCAGCGGCTAGTAGAGACCGGCGAGATCGCGCCCCGGGCTTGAGAGTGGGGTGATGTGGGGTGGGGTGGGGACCACGCTCGAACCCAGAACCGGGCTCGCACCCCGACCCAACCCGGGTCCTACTCGCCTCTCGCGCTCCGGCCGCCGCTGTCCCAGCGTCCCGCCGCCCGTGCGCCCTCCGCGCGCCGCCGCCGCCGCCCGACCAGCCCTCGGCGGTAGCCCCGCCCCGCCCCGCCCCCTCGGGGCCGGCCCCGCCCCCTGTCGCCTGAGGCCGGGCCAACGTGGAGGGGGATGGTAAGGGACACGATCGCACCTGGACGGCAGGTGTGTGTGCGCGCGTGGGGGTGTCCGGCCTCGTCCCCTCCTCCAGTCCCTGGGACAGTGCTCCCCTACTGCTGTCTTCCCCGGCCCGCTGCAGCTGGGCGGCTGCGGGGGGCGGGAGGGGGCGGGGCTGGCCGGAGTCCAGCTCCTGGAGGGCGGGCGGCGGTAGTGCTGGTGACTGCCGGAGGTCACCCCTCCCCCAGCCCCCTAGCGCAGGCCTGGTATAGTGACTTGACCACCGCGGGCGGGAAGGGAGGGGTGGATCAGCGCGAGGCCGCAGACCTCAGCCAAGGCCTGGGCTCCGTGGCTAGCCAGACTTGGTTTCCAATTTCAACACCACTAAGCCTCCAACTACTGGCTGCCTCAGTTTCCCCATCTGTAAACCGGGATAAGAATGCTGCCTGCCCGACAGTGGTGTTGAGATGATTCTGTAACCATGAAGCAGGCTGTCCCTCGTGCAGCCAGGCCCATAGATGGGACAGTGTCTTTCTGGGTGGCAATTATACAGATCTGGGCTCTGGGCAAGGGCTTAACAAATGTCACCATTATTCCCCATGAACACACATGACATTGTCATTTGTGTGTTGCCTTCCCCACTAGAATGTCAGCTCTACAAGGGCAGGACTTTGCATGGGTCGTCACTGCTGTCTGTTGCACCCAACTAGTTCTCAGTGTCCGTCATCAACAATTAGGTCGAGTATGCATGCACCTGGGACCCAGCCCCCAGGGACCACACCACACAGGCTGTTTACAAAAACCATTTTAAATTAGAAAAGACAAGAAGCATCAGTGCACACAGAGGAGAACAGAGGAAGAGGGCCCAGCCCCGTGCACGATGTGGTCGCCTCACAGCCAAGTGGGCAGTGAGAGAGACTGTCAGGAAGGCACAGGTAGCTGAGGCCAGGGTCCTGGTTCCTCTGGGAGTGGCTCCAGGCCCTGTGGGCTCAGAGGTCAGTCTTCCGGAAACTTGCTCTGTTCAAGGAGTTCCTGGGGGAGGGAGGAATGAAGTAGATCAACACGGCCACATGGTCCCCAACTCCATAATGCTCTCCAGCCATCACCTCCTCCTCTTCCTCCCACTCCTTTCCTTCCCCTCCACCTCCTCCCCCTCCTAAGATCCTTCTATGGTCATCCTGGCTCCTTTAACATTGGTTCTGATCCAGCCGTGGAACTGGAGATTCCTTCATAGAATCCACCACTGGAGATATGAATCATACCCATTTGACAGATGTGGAAACTGAGGCTCAGAAAAATGAAGTCACATGCCTGAGAAATAACCTAGCCAGGATAAGAAATGGTGGCTCAGAGTTTGAATATTATGTACATGTGCAAGTGTTCACATGCATGTGCAAAGCCCTGAGCACCCGTGTTGACAGGCATACGTATGGTAGCCCCCACACTCTGCTGGGCTTTGCCTGCCCCATCTCACCCTCTCTAGGGTGGGCGGGGGACTTGGGTTAGGCACCTGAGGCCGGCTGTGTTTGGTGCCAGCAGCTGGGGCAGGCGCTGGGTGAGCAAAGGCTGCAGAGCCTCCCGCAGGCGGGAATAGTTGCGCTCCAATTCCCGATGGTACTCCTTCTGGTCCGGCCCAATCAGGGCTTTGTTCTTCCGCAGCGCATCCTCACACCTGAGGATCAGATGGCTCAGTGGTAAAGAATCTGCCTGCCAATGCAGGAGACCTGGGTTCGATCCCTGGACTGGGAAGATTCCACGTGCTGTGGAGCAACTAAGCCCAGGCGCCACAGCTACTGAAGTCCACACGCTGTAGAGCGGCACACCGCGATGACTGAGTCCACGTGCTGCTACTAATGAAGCCAGTGGGCCCTGAAGCCTATGCTCCACAATGAGAAGCCCACACACCACAAGAGTAACCCTCACTTGCCACAACTAGAGAAAGCCTGCATGCAGCAATGAAAACCCAGTGCAACCAAAAGAAAAATAAAAAAATGAGAGGTGAGGAGGCCATGAACTTGGGTCAAGCATGCACAGTAATAATGGGGGTCTGATAGGTGGATATATTGCTGTTCAGTCACTCAGTCGTGTCTGACTCTCTGCAACCCCATGGACTGCAGCATGCCAAGCTTCCCTATCCTTCACTATCTCCTGGAGCTTGCTCAAACTCATGTCCACTGAGTCATTGATGGTGGACATGACTTAATGGAAATCAGAGAGGCCATAAAGGGGGGTCAGGGTGATAGACTGGCTGTACTGGGGAGTCAGGTAGGCAGAATCATAATGGGGGGTGGTTAGAGGGGCCCTGTCTGGGGATGGGGTCAGGCCTACTTTTTGCAGAAGTCTTTGAAACAGAGCCGCAGCTTGTTGTGATGCCTAAAGAGCTTGGGGTCTTCTGGGATCTCAGCCAGAAACACCTGGGCTACCTCCAGAGGTCCCTGTGGGGTGACAGGGGCTCATGAAGCCATCTGCACACCACCACCCCCTGCCCCCAGTGGGGCTTTGGGCAGCCTGCTTCCCCTGCCAGCCGTGCCTGGTTCACAGTGGGCCCCACAGAGCCCTGCAGCACCATCTGCAGCATCTTGGCATCAGGAGGGTCCTGCTCAGTGGCGAAGGCCAGCTCCCGAGTCTTCTTTTGCATGTCCTCGATGGCCACCTCCACCGGGGTCAGCACCGTCTGTGGGGTAAGGATGGGCATGTGCCGCTGGCTGGGGCCTGGAGATGCCTTGACCCAAACCAGCCCACGGCAGCTTGGATCTTGGCTGGGGGTTCGTAGGGGTCCAAGAAGCTGTGTAAGGAACTGGGTCTGGGGGCTCCTGCCTGCCTGGGTCTGGCAGGGTGAGGGTCAAGGTTCAGCTGCTTTTGGTGTGCTGCTGCTAACTCTTGCCTGGTTCTAGTCCAGACTTGGGTCAGCAAGGTCTGGAGGGAGGGGTTTAAGTCTGCCGACTAGGGCCTGGAGGTTGGAATTTGGGGGTCCCCCGCCTCCCTTGGTCTAGGGTCTCTTCACCTCCCCACTCCCTGGGCCATCCCTGACCACCCACCTCCTCCCGGTGGCAAACACGGATTCGGGTCTTGATGTAGGGGAAGGCGTGGGCCGTGCTCAGCAATGTCTTGCGCTTATGCTGCTCCGGCAGTTCGCCGTGAGCACGCCCGTCCGGCGTGAAGGGTGTGCAAAACAGGAAGGTTCGCAGCCCGTAGTTGCGGTCGAAGTAGGTCACCCGGTCCTTGAGCTCATAGGTGTCAAAGTGTGGCTCCACGTATGTGATCTGGATGTAGGCCTGGGGCGTGGGGCCCAGGGGTAAAGGTTTCAGCCCCATTACACACAGGTGGGGCTTGCCGGCCTCCCGCAGGGGCCCCATCCCTGTAGAACGGGGGTTGAGCCTCACTGGGTCTGTGGGCTTTGGGTTTCAGGGATTTGGGTTCTCAGGTCTCCCTATGTCTCATCTGGGGCTTTTCTGGTGGCTCAGACAGTAAAGAATCTGCCTGCAATGCAGGAGACCAAGGCTCAATCCCTGGGTTGGGAAGATCCCCTGGAGAAGGAAATGGCTACCCACTCCAGTATTCTTGCCTGGAGAATCCCATGGACAGAGGAGCTTGGTGGGCTACAGTCCATGGAGTTGCAAAGAGTCAGACATGACTGGGCGACTAACACTTTCACATCTCATCCGGATGAATGGGAATCCCTAAGGAATAGGATTTTGGGGTTCCTGAGAGAGACAAGCTTTGGAGTTTTCCTAGAGAAATAGGATTTGAGGGGCCATAGGATGTGGTACATAGAGTCTCTGAATATAGGATTTGGGGGACCCTGGGGGGATGGTTGGAAGCCCTCACCTTCTGCGGGTCCAGCTTGGTCTTGTCCACAGGGTTAGAATCTTTGATGATCTCGACTACATCCTCCCCGAACCTCTCCGTGTAGAATTCCTGGGGACACGGGGCTGACTCAGGGCCACACGGCTGCAGCCCTCACCCAGCCCCAGGGCGGCCCAGTGCCTTGTCCACCCCCCACCGCCAGGACGTGCCTCCAGCCGGTGTGAGATCTCAGCCAGCTTCGTGATGGATGGCTCCTTGTATACGAACTCCTGTTCATCCAGGTCACCAAAGCGGGCGCCGTAGAAGCCCACACGGAAATATGTTCCAAACACGCGCTGGGGCTGTGGGAGAGCTGCTATTGACCGGGAGGCCCTTACCCTAGAGACACGTGTCCTCCAGCCCCATGTGCAGAAGACAGGGGAATGGGTGGAGGACTGGGGGAACCCCAAGAACATCACATCACAGGCAGAGATGTGGACCTGGCCGACTGTCCACTGCCCACACCCTCACTCTTTCTCCCCAGCTTATCTGCTGCCCCCTCAATCTTTATTCTCATTGAACACAAACCCTAAGTTTCTGATTCTCCCTCTCGCCCCATGCACTTCTTCAGAGAATACGCAATGAGGAACAGAGCTCTATTGCTCACAACTCACTTCTCAATGTCTGTGGGGCTGGGTATATAGTCGTTGTTTAGTTGCTAAGTCATGTCCGACTCCCTGCAACCCCATAGACTGCAGCCTGCCATGCTTCTCTGTCTATGAGATTTCCCAAGCAAGAATACTGGAGTGGGTTGACATCTCCTTCTCCAGGGGATCTTCCCAACCCAGAGACTGAACTCCTGTCTCCTGCCTTGGCAGGCAGATTCTTTACCACTGTGCCACCTGGGAGCCCCAGGTATACAGTAGGTGCTCAATAAATGCACACATGGCTGAAGGAAGTCACGGTTGTCTCTTGCTCTGGGACAGAGGCTCTGGTTCCCTTGTTCCAGGGCATCCCCTCCCCTCCCTGATCTAAGTTTGGAAAGAGGGACTCCCCCTCCTCCCACCCTAGGTAGATGACCCACCACCAGGAAGGACAGGGGTGGCTCATGTTCACTCACCAAAGCGGATCCAGGTAGGGTGGGGTGGGCACCAGGAGAGGGAGGTGGGAGCCAGGGGCAGAGAGACAAAGTCATTGCAGAGGTCAGAGGTCAGAACCCCCAACCCCCAGGGTCCTAGTTATACAGCCTGATGACAATCATTCTATGGGTAGGGAGATCCGGGGAGGGAGGAGACCCGCCTGCCCTGCCCGGCCCCCACCCAGCCCTCCCGCCTTGGCTCTGGGTTCCTGCCATCTTTGGCCAGAAAATTCTCCCCAAACTAGGAGATGCCTAAAAATAGACCCAAGTAGGGGAGAGGCAGAGAGGGGGAACATGAAATGGCAAACGAGCAGAGATCCTGGGGGAAGTTGAGGAGACAGGGAGACATAAGAGACCCAGAGACACACACAGAGTGAGCTAGCAAGGAGACAGACAGGAAGAGATGGATGGGAAGAGACCAAGAGATAGAGACAAAAAGAAACAGAGACAGAGGGCGGGAGCGGGAGGCCCCCCTTTCAGGCAGTGACCAAGCTGGCCCTGCCCAAGGGAGGGGTGTCACTGGAGAGCTCCCAGCTGGGTGAGTCACAAGCTGCCCTGGAGATCTGGGGCAGGGAGGGGGACCTGGGGGGAAGTAGTGGGGGTGCGTCATTGGTCATCGCCCACTGAACCCCTGTGGCCGGGCAGCTGTGCTCCGCCAGCGCCCCCTGGTGGTCCCCGACCACTGCTGACCAGTTGTCATGGGGGTCCCAGAGACAGGTAGGTGGCCACTCACCTCCCAGCCGGAACTCTGTGGTGGGAGAGAGAAGGGGCAAAGTCAGCTGGGGATGGCAGGGGTCGACGGGCTGGGGCTGGGGCTGGGGCTGGAGGGCTTCCTGGGCCCACCTGGTGCATGATCTTGGTGAAGGCCTCCTGCAGTTTGCCGTGCACAGCAGCTAGCTTCTTGTAGTCGCGGTGGGCTTCCAGGATGGGAATGAGGGTCTTGTAGACCTCGTTCACGGCCTCGTAGAGCCCGCCCTGGGGATGGGGGTGTGGGGATATGTCAGGGTTTCCAGCACCTACCCTGGTCTTCTCTCCTGCTTGGACCAACCACACTCCTACCCGCTCCCCCAGGGTGCCATCTTCTATCACCTTCCAGGAAGCCCACCCTGACTGCATCTGCCCCAGATCGGGTACCAGCCTTTCCACTCAGCCCTTACAGACATCCTCTGTGGTCTCCACCATCCTACTGCGGACCAGGTGCTGTGTACATCTATGCTTTATCCATGTTCCTTCATTGGTAGGAGGAGTCATTTTCTTTTTCCCCATCCCTCAGACAGGAAACTGAACCTGAGACAGGAGGGGCTCCCCAGGATCAGTACCTGGATGTAAGCCCTTCTGGCATGATGCCTAAGGCCTCCACACATGCCTGCTGGCGCATGGTAATAGGCACTCCTGAGTGCCAGCCAGGGCCAACATCAAGCTTGGCACACAACAGGTGTCCCGAGCTATTTGCTGACTGTCTGAGGTCTGTGTCCACCATCGGGCTTATTCCCAAGGCCTTTGTCTCTGAGACTCCAGCAAAGTAATAATAAACACAACATCAAAAAAACCTCGAGGGGCTTCCTTGGTGGCTCAGTAGTAAAGAATCCACCTGCCAATGCAGGAGACATGGGTTCGATTCCTGATCCAGAAAGATCTCACATGATGCAGAGTAACTAAGCCCGTGCACCACAACTATTGAGCCTGTGCTTGGGAAGCCCGTGCGCTACAACTAGAGAAGCCATCACAATAAGCCCGTGTATCACAACTAGACAATAACCCGTGCAGCAGTGAAGACCCAGAACAAGCAAAAAATAAATACAAACAAATACATAAAATTAAAAAAAAAAAAAAAAGGAAAAAAGAAAGTTCAACGCAAAGAACTGAAACAGGATGGTAAACATAGGTGGTCACTGACTTTGGGTGCTGCATATGAGGGGTGGTGGGGACACAACTTTCTTTTATGTGTTCTTGAAATTTTTCATAACAGAAAAGAATTTTAGGGACTTCCCCAGTGGTCCAGTGGTTATGACTCCACGCTCTCACTGCAGAGGACCAGGGTTCAATCCCTGGTCAGGGAACTAAGATCCCCAAAGCCTCCAGGTGCGGCCAAAATTAATCTTTTTTAAATGGTCACTGAACATACTCAAGCCTTAGCCATACACCAAGAGTTTTAAGGGGAGAAAGGCAGGAAAGTGGCTTCAGAGGGACCCAAATCCTCCTCCCCCACAAATCTCCCACCCAGAAAGTGTCCTCGCAGCAGCTCCATCTGGAATCTTCGGGAGCGGGTACGGGGCCCAAGAGCGGAAGTCGCCGCTGCCCCAGGCCCTGGGCCTCACCATGGTGAAGTAGACGGCCGCCTGCTCCAGCAGCCCCACCAGCCCCATCTCTGTGAAGTGCTTCCCGGAACAGAAGCCCTCCTCGTCGGGTGAGAGGATGTCGTCGGAGATGGCGGACTCCTCCAGCACGTTGGATGAGATATTCTGGGGTGGGAGGTGGGCTCAGAGCCTGGTCTTTTCCCCACACGGGCCACACCCCCGCCCGCCACGACCCCTACCCCTGCCACTCACCTGGAAGGAAACGCAGCCCACAGGCAGGTGGCGGCTGTCCTCCAACAGCGCGAGGTACTCGGCCACCAGCGCGGCCGCGTGCACCATGCACTGCGCGGCCTCCGCGTGGTTGCCCAGCTCCGCGTGCTTCCCCGCCATGTTCTGCAGCCACGTCAGCCGCAGGTCTGGGGAGCCCTGGTAGCCCCGGGCAATCCTAGAGCCCAGGTGAGGACGATGGGAGGTGGGAGGAGAGTGGAGACTCACCTCGCCCCTCACTGCTCGCCCCTCCCTTGTTCATCCCCTTCTCCTTTTACCCCAGCCATCTGCCCCAGACGACCTCCCCACCTGAACCTTCATTCACCTCTCCCTCCCCGCACCTGTCTCACCTGTCCATCCCCTTACCTGTCTTCTCCCTTATACTCATCTTTCTTCTCAGCAGTCCTCCTTGTCTCCCACTGACCAGCCAGTCTCCTCACCTGTACCCCGTTCACCTGTCTCACCTGTCTCCCCATTGCCCTGCCCATCACTGCCTCCCTTCCTCTATTCACCTGTCCCCTAACTTGTTCCACTCCACACCTGTCCATCCCTGCACAAGTGTCGCTCCCTCACTTGTCCTGCTCGTCAGTTTACTCCACCTGGATCCTGAACCATGCCACCTGTCTGCCTGGGGCCCTCCCTTCTGTATGCCCCCTCCCTTCCCTGTCTGCATTACCTGGGCCCCCATCTCCGACTCCCCAGGTTCTTACTAAATATTCCTCCAAAGCACTTTGCTCTCTTGATCTGTCAGCCCTTCATGGGTTGGCGCCTCACCTGCCTCTCCCACCTGTCTACCTCACCTGTCCTGGCTCTGCTTTGTCACCCTGATCTGTATGTTCCTCTGGTGCCCTTTTCTTTTGCTCATTTACCTGCCCGTACCTTACTTGTGCCCTCACCTGTCGTCTTCCCTCTCCCTTGGTCCTCATCTGTCTGCTCTCCTGGGCCCTCATCACTTGTCCATCCTTACTTGTCTCTCTTATTACCTGTACGCTCACCTGCTCCCCCCCACCACCTCCTCGCCCCTCGCCTGTCTGTGAATGGCTGACGGTCCCGACCGGCCCTCCTCACCTGTACATGAGGTCAATAAGCATCTCCGGGTCTTCCTGATGCTCCTTCATCTTCACCGTGTCAGTCAGGATCATGTGCAGGTTGAACATCAGGTCCTGGACCTGGAGTAGGGGAAGGGCCGGGAGTGATGTGGCCGAAGAGACGGGGTCAGGGGTCAAGCAGGGTGGGGCAACGACCCTGGTTGAGGAAGGTGGGGCCGGGGCCCGGGGATCACCTGCTCAGCAAAGGTGCTGTCCCGCAGCCCCACGTCCTCCTCGGCATAGGTGAGGATGGTCTTGAGTGAACGGCGCAGGTGCTCTTCACTGAAGTTCTGTGTTGTTCCCACCAGGGACGACAGCGACATCGTCACTTGCATCTTCACACGGGCGAAATTCTGGGTGGGCCAGGAGGAAGAGCACGCCTGCCTGTGGGCCTTCTCAGCCTGCTGACCTCACCCCTCTCCCCTTCTGCCTCGCGTCTGTTTGATCCAGACCCCTGCTCAGGACTGCCCTGGTAGTCTAAGGGTTAAGAATCTGCCTGCCCTGCAGGGGACATGGGTTCGATCCCTGGTCTGGGAAGACTCCACGTGCCACGGGGTAACTAAGCCTGTGCACCGCAACTACAGAACCCACGTGCTGCAACCACTAAAGCCCACAGGCCCTGAGCCTGCACGCTGCAGTAAGAGAAGCCACCGCAACGAGAAGCCTGTGCACCACAACTAGAGAAAGTCCGCGGGCAGGAATATAGCCCAACCTGGCAAAAATGAATAAATACAACTTATTAAAAACATGAGTAAAGAACCCTAATCAATGGCCCTCCCTGGAGCCCTGTGTAGGCCACGCCCCCCGGTCCCCGCTTACATTGCCAATCTCGAAGTTCTGGCGCATGAGGAGGTAGAGGGAGGCGCTGGCATGGGTGCGGATGGTGCTGATGCGGCTGCCGCAGTGGCGCAGAAGCCTCAAGCAGAGGTCGGCACACAGCTCCGTGTCCTCCTCAAATAGCAGCTCTGGGAACTGGCCCCCGCCCCCAAGGTGAAACAGACACCAGTGAGTTCTCCCTGTTCTGACTCAGACGGTTCCCCATGGGGACTTGGGCAGAAGCACAGGGCTCTTCTGCCTTCTCTGGCCAAACCAGCAGGCTTTGGCGTCTGAGCCAGTTTAAGCCCTTGCTGTGTGACTCCAGGTAACCGACTGCCACTCTGATCCTCAATTCCTCTGCAAACTGTGGTTAAGGGGTGTGTCTGGGCACTCAGCAGGCGTGGCTGTCAGAGATACTCACCTTGGATACCAGAGCCCGCTGTGTGGCCAGGCCGTGCTGCAGGAAGAGGGCACTCTGGGCGCTGCCCAGGCTGTATAACACGACCTTCAGTACCGCGCCTAGGATGCTCTCCCGGGCCTCTGACAGCATCACCGTCTGGCAGGCCAGAAATCCAGCTCTTAGAGACTGGGGTGGTTATGGAGTCAGGGAGGGAGAGGGATTCTGAAAGTCAAAGATCACAAGGCCCGTTGGTGGGGTCCGAGGTCATGGAGATGCTGGATCAAGCCATACCTGCACGATGATCTCCAGTGTATCCAGGACCACCAGGCTTGCCTCGGTTGCCAGGTTCCCGTCTACCAAGGCCTCGTGTTCCATTTCATCCTTGGTCCTAGATGGAAGGGGAGGGGCTGGGGAGGGCCTCTCCTGGCCAGACTCCCCCCGCCCCCCCCACCGACAGCTGGGCGCTGTCCCTTTATCTGCCCTGGGGGCACAGTTCTCTGGAACTTGATCTAACCCCTGTGAACTATGTCCCGCCTACACCCACTTGTCCACACGGTCCGAGGTTTGTCTCCAGTGTGTGACGCTCTTCCGCCAGCGAACGTTCTCCTGGTTCCCAAATGGGCTCCTCTCTGAGACACACAGGTGGGTGTTCACACATGTGCAAAAACATAAGGACACACGTGACCATGATAAGATACACACGTGGGATCCCTGTGAGGTCACTGGATGATGTGGACGCCTCGGAGTGGACGTGGTTAGACATCAACAGAGAACACAGAAGCCCATGTGCCACGTGTACAGAGATAATGTGTGGACTTCTGGGAAAAGTGAGCCAGACAGGTGGGAACGGCTCCCGTCTCGGGGACCCTTGTACAAAGTGTGGGAGGCACTGAGTGGGGACATGTGTGGGGGTACACCTTCCTCTCACCACGGCTCCGTCGCACCATCTCCTGTCGGGCTCCAATGGTGCCCAAAATAGCTTCCTCCAGTCGGGCCTTCATGTCCAGTGATTTCTTGAATGTGAGGCTGTTGATGCGTTCAAAGGCCTTCTTCCCCTGAGACGGCAGAGAACAGGTTCAAGGTTGACTCTGTCCTTTTCTATGCGCTAATGTGGTCTGCTTTTTCTGGCCCTATCCCTCCAGGAACCTGTGCTCACAAACATGGTCCTCCCCTTTACAGCAAGCTCTAAGCTCTCAGCACCTCCCGGATTCTGTTCATGAAGGAAATTTCCGCCTTTTGCTTTGGTTCAGCACGTGCTCATGTGCTCAGTTGCTAAGTCATGTCTGACTCTTTGCAACCCTTTGGACTGTAGCCCACCAGGCTCCTCTGTCCATGGGACTCTCCAGGCAAGAATACTGGAGTGGATTGCCATTTACTGGAGTGAATTGCCATTTCCTCTTCTAGGGGATCTTCCCAACCCAGGGATCGAACCCACATCTCCTGCGTCTCCTGCATTGGTAGGTAGGTTCTTTACCACTGAGCCAGCAGGGGAACTGAGAAAGGTACATGGACTCTTATTATTCCTTGATTTCTATCAGGAACTTCTCTCAGAGGCAAAACTGTAGGAGCAGTTGGCTGGTAACTTACAGCACTGAAACAGTCTATCCCTTCCCCCCAGCAACTGGTGCAGTCCACCCCTTCACACCCAGCCCACGTAACTCCAGGCCCCCCCCGCCATGTTTCCTCAACCTGCCCTCTATGCCCCAGTCCCCTGCCCGACCTTCGAACCTTGTACTCGAAGGCAGCCAGGCAGAGGTACAGCAAGTCCAAGACACGACCGAGCTGAGGGAGCGTCAGGTCCGCAGCCCAGCGCTGCAGCAGGGCCGGCTCAGCGTTCTTCAGGACCCATAGCACACACACCAGCAAGGTCCGACTGGACTCAGCAGAGAGGGCATAGCCTGAGCGAGCAGCCTGGGGCCGGAGAGTGGACAGGGGGATCAGAAGGAAGAGAGTTGACCTTCGTTTTCTCCACAGTAAAGTGAGAACTGGCCGATTGGTACTTTATTACGTAACTTCTATTACTGGGTTATCGGGCACATGATGTCCAAAATACAACAAAAAATCACAAGACATGTGAAGAGGTAGGGAGATGTGATTGATAAGGGAGAAAAGACATTAGACACAGGCACAAAGATGATCGGATGTTAGCTGGTGTCCCTGGGGACAAGGCCAGTACTCACCGTCACTGGGCCCTGGGAGATACTGGCCCGGGAGCCAGGGGCCAGGGGGCCACCCGCAATGGCCATGGCCACTGAGGGGTTGATGGTGCCTCCCACGTCCCCTTCACCTTCTGTGTCTGAGTCGAGCAGAGAGGCCAGTCTTGAGCGCTGACCTGGGCCCTCTGGGACAAGAGAACCAAGAGCACTCGGTTAGTTCTGTCTCTTTCTCAAATTTCAGCTCAGAGGTCACCTCCTCAAGGAAGCCTTCCCTGATACCACCCCCTCAGACCAGGGTGTGGTCTCTAGTTATTGACTCCCAGAGCTCACTTATTATATTTGCAATTAAACACAGTCATTGTACAACTAAGATCCACAAAGGCCTGGACTATATCTATCTGCTCTGGCCACGCTATGCTCAACGCTTAGAACATGGCCTGGTGCACAGGAGCAGTCATTGCAAAGATGGTGATGACAATGGTAACAACCATAATAATAACTGCTGCTGCCATTATTATAGCATCAGCTGACACAGACGTGGCATTTCTTACGTATCAGGTGGTGTTCTAAACTCTAAAAATATTAACTATTATTCTTCAACACAACCCTATGAGGTAAGTACTTGTATCATCCTTACTTTATGGAAGAAGGGACTGAGGTAAAGACAGGTTAAATTACCTGCTTGGGATCACAAAATAGGTAAATGGTAAAGTTAGAATTTTAACCTAAACAGTCTGGTTCCAAAATCTATGATCTTAAAAGATTATCCTCTCCACTCGCCCCCAAAACAGTATCATCAGAGAGAGTTGCTACCAACAAATACAGACTAGGTCTCAGCCTAGAGATTCTTGAGATACAAGGTCAACCTCAAGCTCCAGCCCAGTTTAACATGGATTTCTGACTGGATTGAGGTGATCAGCCCCTTTTCCTATCTGCCTAAGAGAAGGAAAGATGAACCCTCACTGGGAAAAGAGGACATTGCCTCAGTCCTGACGGCCCTTTTACACACAATGTCCAAAATACAAGAAAAAAATCAGAAGACGTGAAGAGGCAGGAAAATGTGATTGACAGGGGAGAAAAGACAACAGGAGCAGGCACAGCACAGAGATGATCAAATACTGAAGTGAGCAAACAAGGACACTGAAATAAAAAGTAGAGGATTTTCCTGGTGGTTCAGTGGCTAAGACTTTGCAATCCCAATGCAGGGGGTCTGGGTTCAATCCCTGGTCAAGGAACTACATCCCACATGCGGCAACTGAGAGTTCACGTGCTTCAACTACAGACCTCAAATGCCGTAACTAAGACCCGGTGCAACCAAGTAAATAAATATATTTTTAAAGATAAAATGTAGAAGAGATGCACAAACAAGGGTAAATAGATGGAGAATATCAACAGAGAGCCGAAATCTACAACAAAAAACATCAAATATTACAAGTTAAAAATAAAACGTCTGGAATTCAGAACTCAACAGAGGGCATTAACAGAAGACCAGCCATAGCAGAAGACAGAGGTCGTGAGCTCACACACAGGGGAAAAGTTTCCTAACTCATGCACAACAGAGCAAACAGAATGAAAAGCGGAACAGAGCACAGCAGACACGTGTAACAGGATCATAAAGGTCTGACATACGTGTCATTGGAGTCCAAGGAGGAGAGAAGAGAGAAAACGAGGCGGAAAAAAAAAAAAAATCAAAAGATAACAACTGAGAGTTTCCCCGAAATGACAAAGGGCATCAACACCCCAATTCTAAGTCTGTGCATTTCAACCACAGTGCACACTTGTTCATCGATGGTGCTGGTCAGTGTGCAAATTAATGAACACAAGGCTCCAACTGCCCTCTCACCCTGATGGTCCCCACCTCTCCCTGCTCCCACCTCTTTCTAACAGATAATTCATCTCCCGTTTATTGTGCACTGACAGTATTCCAGTCCTACACCTCCCCAGATTTTCACAAAATCCTAGGAGTAGTTGGTACTACCCCTGTCCCCACGTTACAGTTGAGAAACTTGAGGCTCAGCAAGGTAAATGGCTTTCTTGAGGCCCTGTGGCAGGACTTAAAGCCACTTCTCTGATGCTAACACTCAGGTTTTTTGCTCCTTGCCCACCTTTTCTGACCTTGAGGCTTTCCTGGGGCCTTGTGGCAGAACTTAAACCTGCTCCTCTGAACTTAACACCCATGTTTTAACTCCTTGCCCACATTTCCTGACCTGAGCCTTGTGGAATCAATCAGGTCCCCAGATGGTGGAATCCACCCCATCCCACCCTGCCCTGCTGACCAGCAAAGTCATGCAGCCGTGGCAGCGTGTCCCGGGCGAGTGACAGCAGTGGCAGGTATAGCTCGGCCACCCGGGCCTTCACGGTGGCCTCAGCATAGCGGGGGTCGGCGTCATGGCCGCAGAGCAGGCTGTGGACAGCACAGATGGCCTTCTTGTGCAGCAGGGACGCCCTGTAAAGTAGTGAGGTGCTCAGGATGGAGTGTGCGTGGATCCTGCACCCTACCCCCCACCCCGAGGGACCACACAGGGCCTGCACTCACCCCTCGGCCTCAGGTTCCATGGCTAAGGCCAGTTCCGTCAGCAGGAGCCCGGCTAGGAAATGCTGCTGCCGGAAAGGCCCGCTCAGCTCGAACATGCTGATCACCTTGGGGTCTGGGGCCTGGCTGGAGAAGGTAGAGCTCTGGAGAGGTTGGGGGACAAAACAGGGGATGAGGGAGTCAAGGGTCAGAGGGGAGAGGTCGGGGTTAACTCATCTGTGAGATGACAGGGGGTTGAGTCCAAAATCAGAGATCTTAGAAATGGCAGATGGAATGCCAGTCTGGGAGTTAGAAGTAAGAAATCAGAAGCTGGTCCTCCCGGGAAGTTGCTGAGAATGCAGGGTCAGAGGTGAAGGGTCAGCGAGAAGGGGTCAATCCCTTGAGCAGTGGCCTATGTGTGAGATGGACAGAGATGAGGGCTGGAAGGCAAGAGGTCGATGGGGCAAGAAGAGGCGGCAGAAGTGAGGCCAGCCCACCTGGGAGGCAGTGGAGGACACAGAGGGTGAGGGCGAGGCCGGGGGCGACAGAGGGCAGCAGGGGAGGTTGAGGGTCACGTAGTGCTCATGGCTGCACAGGATGCGCGTGAAGTCCATGCGCAGCGTCAGCAGCACTGCCGGGTTGGGGGCTGACTGCAGCCGCGTGGCCACCTGCAGGGGAGGGGTTGGCAGGAGACATTACATGGTTCTGCCCACCCCCCACCCACGTCCCCCGGAGGACTGCCAGCCCCCCCACGTTCCTGCAGGTGCGCCGTGCCCGCCACGCCCACTCCTACCTGCTTGTAGTGAGCCCGGACCAGGCTGAAGACGAAGCCGCGGTCCACCAGGGACAGCAGGTCGCTGAGGAAGAAGGCCAGGCTGGCGTTGAGGCGCTCGGCCAGCTCCATGTCCTGGGGGCACAGGGCCTGTCAGCCTACGCCCACTCGCCCCATGGAGCCTCAGTCCCTGCCCTGGGCCTGGCTCTCGCCAAGGCCACCAGTGACCTCCAGGAGCCGGGTCACTGCCGCAAAGCCTTGGGCCTCCTTGACACACCCTTGTCTCAGCTCCAGACTCCTGGCCTTCCTGGTTGTCCTCCTCTCTCCGACTAGCTCTTCCCTTCCCCCTCAGGTAGGTGTCTACTCTCCATCCAGCTCTGTTGAGAGCACTCTTTTTTCTTCTCTCACCAGATTTTATTTATTTTTATAAGTATTTATTTATTTGGCTGTGCTAGGTCTTCGTTGCACCATGTGAGATCTAGTTCCCTGGCCAGGGATCAAACCCCGGGCTCCCTGCATGGGGAGCACCGAGTCTTAGCCACTGGACCACCAGGGAAGTCCCTTCTCTCACCAGATTTCAGTAAGACAACGCAGATGGCAGAGACTGGCTGCTAACCTCCCCTGCCCGCATATCCTCTCTTAGGTACCGGGACCCTTTCTCAGAGTTCAGAGCTGGGTAGGGACTACATTTCCCAGCCTTCCTTGCAGCTGAGAAAAATCACGTGACCATATTCTGGCCAATGGAATTTGAGAAAAGTGATGTGGCAGGTTCTCCCGTTCCCACCACCTGATGTGGTGGGTACTATGATGAACTGAGATGGCCAGGTCCACACTGTGGAGCTCCCTACAACCCACTTATGCTCAGGAATAAACTCTGGTCACATTTAAACCGCTTGTGATGATATTCAAGCAAATTAACTTTTGCCCTAACTGATAAAAGTATTCCAGATAGTTCTACATGTTTCAAAGACACCTAACAGGATGCTATTTCAAAAGAAGCCTGGGGACTTCCTTGGTGGTCCAGTGGTTAAGCATCTGCCTATCAATGCAGAGGACACAAATTCAATCCCTGGAGTGGGAAGATCCCATGCACTTTGGAGCAACTAAGCCTATACTCTACAACTATTGAGCCTGTGCTCACAACAAGAGTTGTTCATTCAGTAAGTCATATCTGACTCTTTGTGATCTGATGTATTGCAGCATGTCAGGCTCCTGTCCTTCACTATCTCCGGGAGTTTGCTCAAATTCATGTCCACTGAGTCAATGATGCTATCTAACCATCTCATCCTCTGCTGCCCTCTTCTCCTTTTGCCTTCAATTTTTCCCAGCATCAGATTCTTTTCCAATGAGTTGGCTCTTAGCATCAGGTGGCCAAAACAAGAGAAGCCACCACAACGAGAAGCCTGAGCACTGCAACTGGAGCGTAGCCCCCTGCTTGCTGCAACTAGAGAAAACTCGTTTACAGCAATGAAGACCCATCACAGCCAAAAACAAATTAAGTAAAAAAAAAAAAAAAAGAGGGAAGCCTGAAGGATGAGAAAAAAGGAACAGTAAGTGCAAAGGCCCTGGAGCAGGAAGTGCCCGGCAAGGAGGAACAGAAAGGAGGCTGATATGGCCTCAAGGCCCAGCTGCCCCCTGTTCTGTGAGTTACCCTATGGCCTCAGAAGTTAGCCTCAGGGGTTCTCAGGTCCTGTGACCCAGAGACAAAACACAAAACCCGCCTGAGCTCCAAGTCCACAGGAGGGCAGAGACAGGGTCTGCCTGGTGCACTGAGCCTGATATAGTTGGATGCTCCATAAATGTCCAGTGAAGGAATGACCGCTGGGACCCGTCACCGATGCCTCCCCAGTGGCTGTGACGAAGCTGCTTCTCAAGGGTGCTGTTGTTCCCCGTAGCCTTCTTGAAGGGGGGTTTCCTCGTAATCTGGAATTTAGCTCTTAGGGAGACTTTGGTGCAACCAGGTCAAGGCCTTTGAGATCAGCCCAAAGGTCATGGGGAATTGCACAAGAGCCAGCTTGGGCTGGACTGGCATCTCAAACATCTGGAAAATTCCCATCAAATACAGAAGTCCCCTTTCTCTTTGGAAATCAGACATTCTAGACTTCCCTGGTGGCCGAGTGGTTATGAATTCATCTGCCAATGCAGGAGACACGGGTTTGATCCTTGTTCCGAGAGGATTCCCACATGCTTTGGAGCAACTAAGCCCATGTGCCACAACTACTGAACCTGTGCTCTAGAGCCTCGGAGACACAACTACGGAGCCCACGTGCCGCCACCACTGAAGCCCGCACGCCCTGGAGCCTGTGCTCCACAACAGCGAGAAGCCGGCACACGGCGACTAGAGGGCAGACCCCACTCTCACAACTAAAGCAATGTGTGAGCCTTTCTTTACCAGCACAGCCCAAAATAAATACATTAATTAAATAAAGCTATACCAAAAATCAAAAGAAATAAACAAAATCATAAAAAAAATCAAACATTCTGGCCACAGCCAGTGGGCACATACCCTCTGGTCCACCAGAAGCCCTACTCTCCCAACTGAAGCTGGTGGTGAGGGTTCAAATCTCCATTCTGCCCCTTCCCAGTCATGTGATACCAGGTTATTAGTCATTCTCTGCCTCAGTTTCTCCATTGGTAAAATGGCGAAAACAATAACACTAAGTTCATGAAGCTGTTGGGAGAGTTTAATGATGGGATCCATCTAAAGTATTTAGGTACACAGCAAGTGCTCAACAAACGCACAAGTATTATCATTATTGTCTGCACAGCTCCTGTGAGCACTAGAATCAGTGGTTCAGCGTCTGGTTGTCAAGGTTGTCTAATTGTCAAGGTTTCAAATATCAATGTCTGTTTATTGAGTACTTACTGTATACTGGCACTGTGCAAGGGCTAATGGATCTGCCTTACCAGCTCCCTGCCCTCCCCAACTCTCATTCCCATCCTTGGTTAACTCCACTGCAGCCTGAAGCGTAGGCTCAGGCTCACTGCTTTCTAACAGAGGCAGGTCCTGCCCCAGGGCCTTTGCAACTGCTGTTCCCGCTGCCTAGAACATTCTTTCCTTGGATATCACATAGACTGCTCCTTTACCTCCTTCAAATCTCTCCCTAACAGCTCCATGAAGGCAAGGAACTGGGTCTGCTTTGGTCACCACTGTCTGTCTCTAGTTTCCAGCCTAGGGCTGTAAAGCACACAGTAGGTGCTTTAAGAAACAGATGTTGAGTGAACAGACCCATCCAGTGAATGGGATTTGTGGTCTTGCAGCCAGGAAGCACCGGGCAGACTGGCACCCCACCTGGCTGGCTCCACGTCTTCCCTCAGCACCCCTGCCCCCCCCACACCATGGAGGCCCCACACCCCTCACCTTGTGGACACGGGTGATAACCTCCAGGCCTACAGAGCCCACCAGGGCTGCGATGTCATCCAGGAAGCGTCCAGGGAAGCGAAGTTTGCGGGGTGTGTCCAGCTTCTGACCCAGGAGCAGATGCAGCGTCATGCTTTTCACCTGGGGGCCGAACGAGAGGACAGGGGGTGGAGGTGGAAGTGGCTTGCCAGAAGGGGGTGGAACTTGGGGGACTGTGAGTGATGGCTTGAGGTGGGTTAAAGGTGGGCATAAGGGATCCTAGAACCTGACCGTGTGGGTGGGGCCCGAGACTGGTGGGCGGGGCCCGAGAAGGCCATGGGTGGGGCCTAAGTGAGGGCTAGCTAGAGGGGTAGGAGGCTGAGAGAGAGCATGTGTGGGGCTAGAACTGGTCTCCAGTGGTCAAAGTTGGGTGGGAGGAATGAGGGTGGGGCTTCAAGGCCCACCAGATTGAGGTGGGGGCAGTTACTGTCAGCAGGAATAGTTCAAGGCACCTCTTGAGGAGTCTGGGGGCATGTTCAAGTCTGATCTCAATAGTTTCCTTCTGTCTCTTGGGGATGAGGTGGGTCTCCTTGTTAGGTAGTTTCTCAACGGTGTCACAGGAAAAGTGGGGGGAGAATCCTTCACACAGGGGAGGGGGTTTCAAGTAAGTTTCAGGGGCTCTTCAGGGAGAGATTCCCTTAGGCATCTCTTATCTCCATGTGGGGGGTCTCTTGGGGCCATTTCTCAGGGGGCTTAGATGAAATATCAGGGGGTTTCTCTCCCTTAAGAGAGTCTCTCCAGGGGCCCTTGCTCTCGGGCAGGGAACAGGGAGTCTCACCATGAGCTGGAAGAAGAACCAGGCGTGCTGCAGGACAGCTTCGCGCACAGCACTGCCGCTGACCACCCACTGCAGGGCCAGCTCCTCATGCAGCAGCTGGGGGCAGGGGCACGGGTCACGGAGTGCAGAGGCACCCACGCTGTACCCCCAGCATGACAGGGGAGGATGCAGCTGGATGGCTCGGGGTTAGCGCAATGGGAGGCCATGCAGGAGGAGAGGGGCCAGAAGGAGTCAGTGTGCCCTCTTCCTGGCTCTCCAGACCCCACTGGGCTTGGGGGGTCAAGGGAGCTCTGGACCCCAAAGTGGAGTCACCCACCCCGTCTCCGACTACCTTCTGCATAGTGGGTCTCGGCTGGGTGGTGGGCAGGGATGAGGAGGAGCTCTCGAGGCAGGAAGAGGCTCGGCTAGAGCTGCAGTCGATGGCCTATGATGGAATGGCGAGGGGATGGGATGGTGGGGGGTGGGGGGCGGTTAGTGTGGGTACAGACGGTACGGATGGAGAAGAGAGACGGTCAGCGGCATGGATGGAGGGGAGGTGTGCCCATGTGGACGGACAGTGGGGGCGTGGATGGAACGAGCAGTGTTAATAAATAAAGACAGCAGTGTGTGGATTCAGATGGAGAAGGCATGAAAGTGATGGAAAAGATGAGAATAAGCAAGACGCGGTAAGGAGGCGACAAGCAGAGTGAAGGGGACAGGTGAGGATGTGGACGGGAGCCCGTCGGAGGTGAGCACGGATGGAGCAGGACCGGGCAGACAAAAGTAAGAAAAGTGGTCGGGGGTGGGGCGTGTAGGTGGAGAGAATGAAATCAACATAGATGGAGACGATAACGTGGTCAGAGCAGGGAGCGCGAGTGGGGTTGAGGGTGGAGGGTGAGTGAGTCCGTGAGTTCACCGATGGACAGGGCAACAAGGAGAAGTGAGAGCGTAGACAGGGGCGCAGAGTACAGACAAAGGGGATTAAAGGGGAGAATGGAGGAGGAGAAAGAAGAAAAAGATAGATAAGGACAGAGGAGGTGAAGTGGTGAGAGGCAGCAGGAGCAGCCGAGAGCTCCAGGTTCCAGGCTTGGCCCCACTCCAGCCTTACTTGGGGCCTCGCCAGGCCTCAGCATCCCCATCTGTGAAATGGGCATGGAGTGCTCAAGCTCCACTCTCCCTGCCTCCTTGGCTGGTCAGAAGGTGAGGCCACTGACAGGGAGAGGAGATGCCCAATGGTGGAACTGGCCCAGCCCTGGAAACTGCCCAGGCCCTTGCCTCAAGCATGAGGGGGCCCCCACAGCTCCCACAGTCCCAGCCACACACCCTGGGCTCCCCGGCCTGCATCAGATGGGCCACCCACTGCCAAGGCCTGCCAAGGCCAGCCTCACTGCCGCCTCCCCCCTCCTCCTCCTGAGGTCCGGAATGCCTGCCCTCTTGACACCTTGTCACCTGCAGTGTGCCCTTCCAAGCCCAGCTGACACCCCAGAGAACTGAGGGCACTGTGGGGAGGCCTGTTAAAGATGTCAGGGGGGTACTTGAAAGGCCCATGAAGCCAGACTCTCAGAAATCTTAGAAGCCTGCCCAGAGTTCCCCTGCTCAAGCTGTGAACAGTCCCCTGGTTGCCATGCTGTGCAGGTTGCCTAGGTGACAGGCACAAAGCTGGAACATGTGGCCTGGGGCCAAGTGTGCAGGGAATCTAGCCTTGGGTGCCCAGGGGCCTCTGAGCTTGCTCCCAACCTCTGCAGAGCCTTTCCCTCCACCTGGAACACCCACTCGTCCCTGGCTGGCTCTATCTCACTCTTTAGGTCACCTTCTAGGAGAGAGACTCTTCAGACCACCCTGTCTCGGTTCACTTCCTTGCAGGCGTTTTCGCCTCCTCCACTTACATAGTCATGCGTTTGTTTGATGGGCATCAATCTCCCCGACTAGCCAGCAGCTCAAGGATGAGGCTGGCCCGAGGATCTGTCTCCCCAACAAAGTCCTACCTGCGATGCCCTAACTCGTTCCCAGGCTTGGGGTCGCTGCACTGAGCAGCGAGTCTTCACTACTTCTGAAAATTCAAAGCCTGGAGTGCAGAGCGAGCCCCTAACAGAACCAGGACTCATCCCAGGACTATCTGATGGCAAAGCCCCTCCCCACACCCAGGGTCCTGGGAAGGGGTCCCTCTGCCTGAAATGGGGTGAGGGAGCCAAGGTTCAGTTCTGCCCTCTGGGCATCATTCAGGTTGCTGTGTCAAGGGGACAGCTGAATCTCCTGAACAGAGTGGATTAAGGGGAGAGAGAGGCCATGCAGGAAGTGAGGTTAGAGTGGCTGGGTCATTTGCATGCTATTGCATACTGCTCCTCCCTTTCTGTCACTGCACATCAATTGCATGCTATTTGGATACTACTCTGTCCCTTCTGTCTCTGCCTGAGGCTGTGGTCTGTGTGGCAGCAAAAGGCTGGTGAAGATGCCCCTGTGTTGCCTACAACATCCACAACATCCATGCCACAGCCCCAAACGAAGGCAGGAGGTGGGGGGGGGGTCTGCTGCCTCCTCCAGGCAGCCCCCCTAGGTTAGTTGGCAGCAGCCAGGAAGGTGGGAGGAGCCCATGCTGAGGTGGGGTGATGCACGTGCAGGGGCACGTCAGGTAGGGAGGGCACCTGTCTGGGGTCGGCCCCGCAATAA
Organism: Bos grunniens; assembly: GCF_055505025.1. Classification (NCBI taxonomy): domain Eukaryota; kingdom Metazoa; phylum Chordata; class Mammalia; order Artiodactyla; family Bovidae; genus Bos; species Bos grunniens. The sequence continues at coordinate 15,757,076 of NC_141171.1, forward strand.
GGGGGGGCCCGTCGCAGCACAGCCTTGCTGCCTCCTGGAGCATAAGCAGCATTCACCCAAGAGTGTGAGCGGTCGATACCCTGGAGATACACGGGTAAATGGGAGTGACTGTGGGCAGAGGGCAGGGAAACCAGCAACAAACACGGAGCGTGCTCACTGCCCTGGGCCACACATGTGCCCACGTGGACACCCACATGTGACCCTGCAATACACGTGTGCAAAACACGCACAAGGTATGTGTGTATATGCCTCCCACATGTGTCTGTGCATGGAATACACGAGTACACGCAACCGTGCTCCAATGTGCGAGGGCAATGTGCACAAGGCCGCCCCCCTGTGGATACATGCGTGTGGCACATGTGGAAACACCCCGCTGTGCTACGTACACGCGGCTCTTCTTTCAAGCTCCAGTCACCCATCCTTGGGTCAGCCTCAGAATCCAAGTCACAGCTCCCGAACTGACAGCCAGAGCCCAGCCCTGCTGTCCAGGGTCAAGTTTTTTTTTTTTTTTTTTGCCATTCTGTGTGGCTTGTGTGAAGGAAATAGCAACCCACTCCAATATTCTTGCCTGGAGAATCCCATGGACAGAGGAGCCTGGCAGGCTAAGGTCCACTGGGTCACAAAGGGTCGGACACAACTGAAGCGACTTAGCGCACGTGCACACACACACACACACACACACACACACACACACACGTGGCTTGTGGGATCTTAGTTCCCCAACCAGGGATTAAACCCGCACCCTTGGCAGTGAAAGTGCAGAGTCCTACCCACTGGACCGCCAGGGGATCCCTCAGGGTCAAGTCTTCATCTGTGCTGCTGTCTGTCGTTCCATTTTCCTTCAACACTGAGATCTTTCACCCACCCACACAGCAGCCATGACCCCTGAGGCTGGCGCCAGCAGGGGCCGCTCACCTACCTTGCTGGCCAGGATGCGGGAGACCTCGTCATCCACAGAGCCAGGGGCCACGGCCAGGTCGGGGTTGCTGCTGCTGATACTCTTAGAGCGTGCCAGGTAGAGGCTGGCGGGGCGGCCAGGGCCACGGGCCAGCGTGGCAGGCTGCACCGTCAATGGAGGTGCCCCTGAGGATGGAAGGAATATGCTCAGCCCCCTGCCCACCTGCCCTGATGACCTCCTGTCCCTTCCCAGTCGGATGCCCTTGGTGAAGTCACTTTCTTTTTTTGTGTTTTTGTTGTTATTGTTATGGGTTGTTCTTTTGGCTGCATCATGCAGCATGAAGGATCTTAGTTCCCCGACCAGGGATTGAACCCACGTCCCCTGCAGTGGAAGCACAGAGTCTTAACCACTGGACCTCCAGGGAAGTCCCCAAAGTCACCTTCTGCCTCTAAACCTCTAGGTTCCTCACCCATAAAATGGGTGTCATAGTGGCTCTGCCTCATAGCAATTTTGAGAAGGATGAAAAACACGGAGTGCCCAGCATATTGTATGTGTCCAGAGGGGTTACTGGCTATTATTATATCATTTAGCAAATGAAAATAATCCAACTTTACTGAGTGTTCACTGTGCCAAGTATTTCACCACGCCATTTGGACTTCCCTAGGGGCTCAGACGGTAAAGAATCTGCCTGCAATGCAGGAGACCTGGGCTCAGTCCCTGGGTCAGGAAGATCCCCTGGAGAAGGAAATGGCAACCCACTCTAGTATTCTTGCCTGGAGAATCCCATGGATGGAGGAGCCTGGGGGGCTACAGTCCCTGGGGTCGCTGAGTGCCTAACACTTCCACTTGCCATTTATTATTACTAACACCCCCACGGGAGGGGCACCAGTATTATCATTGGCTAAAAGATAGGAAAACAGGCCAAGAGAGGTAAAGGCATTGCCTGAGGTCACAGAGCTTATAGGCAGAACTGAGAGTCAAACCCAGGCTGCTCTGCTCCAGTCCCTGCTTGCTAACTGGCTGAATCGCTTGTCAATAAAATTTATAGAGACCACAGTCCTGGGGCTGGGGTACAAAGCTCTCTCTCTCTCGCTCTCCTATAAATTGTGTAAACCAACCAAGGCCTGTACAGCCTCAGGACCTGTGCACATGCCTTCCCTTTGCTTAGGATGCTTCCCTCCCAGGTATCTCCTGTGCCCCCGAGTCTCCCACCAACACTCACCACCCGCAAGGCTGGGCTCTGTGCCAGGCAGTCGAAAGGCGTAGTAGACATATGCAGCCAGCACCGGGCAGTGACCACGGGTGTCCTGGGCACCCTCTAGGCTCCGGTGGACGAGGCTGACCACGTGGGCCATTGCTTCAAAGGCGCCACGACCCAGGTTCACTGCCAGGCAGAGCAGAGGTTAAGTTCCAAGCTCCTGCTTCAGGATCCAAGGGGGGTCATGTGGTCTTCAAAAGCTCAGGGGACTAGGGGACTGAGGGGCCATTTTTCAGATTGGAAAGCTGAGCCCAGAGAGATAAATGGGCTATGGGAGGTCACCGCTAGACACTGGGCCCACTCTCTAGATGGGGAAACTAAAGTCTGAGGCTGTGATAGCTCACCAATCTGGCCACCAATGACCGGGGGTCGCACAACCAGACGAACGAGCTTGTCCAGTACATGGTGGGAGAAGGCGACGAGGGGCTCGGGGCTGGCGAGCCGCAGGGCCGCCAGGCTGGCCCGCAGTTCCTGCTCCACAGTGCCCTCACTCAGCACTGCGTCCTTCAGCCGGAACGGAAAGGCCCCCTCCTCCAGGACGTGCACCAGGGTGAAGAACTTGTCCAGGTGGGGGTCCTGGTGGGGGGCCAGGGGTGAGCGGGGTAGGACTGGGGTTTGAGCGGGAGACTGAGTGGGTCAAGACACCGAGGCTGGAGACCAGTGAATGGAAAAGAAATGAGGAGGGAACTTCCCTGGTGGTCCAACAGTTAAGAGTCCACTTGCCAATGCAGGGGATGTGGATTCGAACCCCGGCCTGAGAAGATGCCACATGCCCACGGAGCAACTAAGCCTGTGCACCACAGTTACTGAGCCCAGGCTCTAGAGCCCACATGCCCCAACTACTGAAGCCCGCACACTGCAACTACTAAAACCCGCGTGCCCAAGAGCCTGCACTCCACAAGAGAAGCCACCGCCACGAGAGGCCCATACACCATAACTAGGGAGGAGCTCCGACTCACTGCAACTAGAGAAAGAGTGTGCAGCAACGAAGACCCAGCACAGCCAAAAATAAATAGATAAAAAAAAAAAAAAGACAGGAGCGATCGCAGACATAGCAAGGGACAAATTGGGGCCAGGGGGAAGAGGAGAGACCATGCAAAAAAGGCCAAAGCTCCAGCTGCGATGACCATTGGCATGGCCACCCCCGCCTGAGTCAGCAGCTTCCCTGGGAGCCAGCCTTGCTGACCAAAGTCACGTCCATGGCCCAAGGCCAGGCCTCCCAGGACAGAGGAAACTGTTGCCCAACCCCAGGGCCAGACTCCTGGGTTGCGGCCCCGCCCCCTACCTGGGGATGCACAGAGGACACAGCTGTGAGCTCCACGCTGAACACGCCCTTGTGACCATCCACCCAGCGCATGCCCGGCAGCGCCACCTGCGGGAGGGACATGCCAGGTGGGCACGGGCCCGCCCTCCCCCGCCACCGCTCAGGCCACCAGCTCAGCCATTGCGACACTGTGGCCTGACTGTGGCCCTGCCTGGGGGAACTGCTGGGTACCTTGCCCCCTGGCCCCACAGCCCAGCCCAGAGATGGGGGTGGATTGTGGGCAGCACTGACAGGGGTCCACTGGGCAAGCTCAGGGATGCCCAGGACGCTCACAGGAGAAGGGAGACTGAGGATGAATGTTATTGGAGGGAATGAACAGAAGACAACATAATGAGAGGACCCGGGCGCAAATGAAAGGGTTTGTGGGAGGTTGACACAGCATTCCCATGGGGAGGAAGTGCTCCAGGAAGAGTGTCAAGCAGGCAGGGCTGCAAATGGGGGCCTGAAGCGGCAAGGCAATGGGGTATTGGTGGGGAACAGTGAGTGCGGGGGCGGGGGGCATTAACAAGCGAGGGACACCCCACAGCAGGGAGGGATACAGATGGGGCAGGAAGACACACAGGATTAATAACAGCGGTGGGTGTGATGAGGCCTCAGCAGAGGACAAGGCGCCCGGGGTGCTGCGGGAAGGAAAGCAGGGCATGGCTGGGGTTCTTGGGACCCGGTGCTGGTTGGCAGGGGGTCCAGGGCACGTACATCCGGTGTGAGTACGGAGTAGCTGGGCGGGGGCTGGTCTACCGACACAGGGAGGCAGAAGGGGCCTGTCCTCAGCCGGCCGTGCTGCAGCAGTGGGATCCACTGGGGAGAGACGGGGGGTCAGGTGTGGGGCCGGACAAGGGCTGGGAGGGCGGGGCATGGATGGGGAGAGGCAGTGGGGGGCTCACAGTAAAGCCCACAGGAGTCTCCAGGGCCGTGCCAGGCCGGGGCTGGCAGCTGACGTGGTAGAAGGTGAAGAGCAGATGGTGGTTCTCAGTCACGCAGGCGGGAAGACGCAGCTTGAACTCCTCGTAGAACTCGGGAGACCTGGCAGGGTCGGGCTGGGACTTCTGCTGGAGGCTAGGCTCCCCCTTGCCTGTCCCACCCCCTCTGCCGGGCCCCACTGTCCCTGCTGTCTGTCTCAGGTGCCCCTATTTGCACTCCAGGAGACTGCCCATCCCCCCACCCCCTTCCTGCCCATCTGTATCCCCACCAGTCCCCCACCCCAGCCCACATACTTGTTATGATAGACGACCGGTGTGAAGGCTTCACGGGTAAATTCACTGCAGCTGGACTTGCCAAAGATGACCTGGGGGGAGCAAAGGCATGAGGGACTGGCTGGGGACCAACCCCCTCCCCCCACCTCCATCCACCTCCCCTGGGTCCAGCCGCTGACCGGCAGGGCCTGGCTGGGGTCCTCGCCTGCCATGTACTGCACTCGCACAGTGAGGTTGCGCACAGAGCCCTGGCGGCTGCTGAAGTTGAGGCTGTGTGGGTACACGAACAGCAGGCTCCTGCGGGGGCAGGGGCATGGCCACGTCAGAGGGACAGAGAGCCTGGGGGACAGTGGCCACCCCACCGGGACACGGAGGGCTGGGTCAGGGACAGTGATGGGCAGCAGGCAGGAGACGTGAGTCCAGAGTGGGGAATAGATGGGTACCATTCAGAGCACAGATGGGGGAACAGTGGCAGAGGGTGGGAACACAGAGGGACTTCAGGGCCACTGAGGGTGCATGGTGAGGCAGAGGAGACACATGGGCGCTCGGGGGCAGGCTGACCTGCCCCTCATCCAGCTCCGGAGCCTGACTGCCCCTTCCCCGAGAAGAGGCCACTAGAGTTACATGGCTTGTCTCTCAGCTGGGGAAATGGAGGCGAGAGCTGGAGACAAGAGCTGGGCTGAGGTCAGGGCTCTGCCTCCCTCTTCCAGAGTAAGCTTGTACAAACCCCAGCAGGCCCCTGGGTCTCCGCTTCCCTAACTATATAATGGGGGCATCAAGCCTCCCAGCTGAGCCTTTGTCATATCAATGATACTAAACAACAATAATGTCAATAATTGCACCAAACATTAATGTGGGGCCAACTGTGTGCTGGGTTCTGTTCTAAGCACCTGACGTGAAGCGACTCATTTCTTTCTTACCAGCAGCCTGTTGAGGGGGAACCTCACATCATCCCCCATTTCACAGTCACAGGCAGGGAAACAGAAGCACTTGCTCACAGTCATCCAGGGAGAAAAACAGCAGTGAGCATTGATCCAGGGCACGTGGAGGTCCTGGAGTCAGGCTGTGTGGCCTTGAAAGGATCACCATCACCTGCTCCCCTAGCTTTTAGCCAGGTCAACAAAGACTCGGGCATTGCAGGCTTGTGAGAAGGTTATGAGACCAGCTACTGTGTGATAGCAGTGGGGCAGCTCCGGGTGAACCACTGGCGGTCATAAAAGCCTCACCGTTATTGTCGTTACTGTTGTCGTGCCCATCCACAGATGGGAAACGGAGGCTAGGAGCCGTAGGGCTCTCCAGCCAGGCCTGGGCCTATCCTCTCACCAGTGCCCCAGCCCACACCTGGCCCCAAGCCCTAGCCAGCGTGATTCCAGCGTGGCTGGCTGGACATCCGCCTGATGCAACTGTGGTGCCACCTCCAGGCCCTTGCACAACACGGGGCACCCAGCTGGCTGGTTAACGATTGACCTGAAGTTAAGGGGCGGGTGTTAAGGCATAAAAGGCAGCCCCAACGGGGCTGTGGCCACACCCTCCCCAGCCTTCCAGCCATGCCCATGCTCGTGCTGTGCCTGCTGTGTGCCCTGGCAATGACGGCCCAGCCGGCATTGGTGGGTTCCATGAGTGGCTCAGAGCCAGCACAGCAGGAGGAGCTGACCCTGCTCTTCCACGGGGCCCTGCAGCTGAGCCAGGCTCTCAACGGCGTGTACAAGGCCACAGAGGCACAGCTGATAAAGGCCAGGAACAGCCTGAGCCTCTATGGCCAGGTGCTGGGGCTCCTGGGGAAGGAGGTCAGCCAGGGCCAGGATGCAGCCCAAGAGCTACGTGCGAGTCTATTGGAGATGCAGGTGGGCACTGCAGTTGGGGTGTTGTGGGGTGGGTAGGAGTCTATAGTGGAGTTATGCCTGGGCTGATCTTTGGGGTTTTCCCAGGACTGAGGGGGTTCCTGGAATACAGGATTTCCAATGTTAAAATCAGGCTGATTTCAGTAGGTCATCCTACTAACATCCACGGTCTATTGGTAGATAGAAGAGGATGGTCTCAAGCTGCAGGCAGAGGCCACAGCCCAGGCGCTGGGAGAGGTGGCCCGGGGACAGCAGGTGCTGCAGGAGAAAATGAAGCAGCTAGAAGTTCAACTGAAGGGCGTGTGGCTGGGCCATGTCCGCCAAGAATTTGAGGCCTTAAAGGTAAGGGGTTCCTGGCCCTGCGGGAATCAAGACCTTGACTCACAATCAGACCTCATTTCTGAACCTTCTGTCCCAGAGACCCCCAGACCCAGTTAAGGCTTCTCGTACCCTGGCCTCTATGCTACGTGACCCTGGGCAAAAGCCATGTGCCTTTCCATGCCTCAGTTGCCTTATTTGTAAATAAGAACAACAACTGATGTCTCAAAATAGAGCCAGGGACTCAGCGCAGATAAAATCCTCAACCTGAGATGGGGCACATAATAGTTATTCAATAAATGCATACTAGAAGAGTGTTTCTGGAGCACCTATGATGTACTCAGCACTGTTTTATACCCCCTAATAATCTCTATCATGGGCTTCCTTGGTGGCTCAGTGGTAAAGAATCCACTCGTGATGCAGGAGACACAGGTTCAATCCCTGGGTCAGGAAGATCCCCTGGAGAAGGAAATGGCAACCCACTCTAGTATTCTTGCCTGAAAATCCCATGGACAGAGGAGCCTGGTGGACTACGGTCCATGGGGTTGCAAGAATCGAACACAACTTAGCAATTAAATCATCACAATCTCTATCATGCTCAGAACAATCCCATAGAGGGACTCTTATTTCATCCCCATTTTACAGCTGGGAAAGTTGAGGCCAAGGAGTGGCAGTGGCTTGCAGATCACACAGATACAGTGGGAAGCGGGGGGAGTCTGGGCAGAATCCAGGGATAGGAGGTGAGGGGGCCCCCAGCTGAGGGTTCTGTCCTGATCCACAGGCCCATGCTGATGAGCAGAGCCACATCGTGTGGGTCCTCATGGGTCATGTGCAGCGACAGAAGCAGGAGATGGCGGCACAGCAGCAGCGGCTGAGACAGATTCAGGAGAGGTGAGCCTGGAGGGGGTCTAGGTGTGTGAGGGCAGCGGAATGGGGGTATCCCTGTGCCTTGGCTAAGCCTCACCTCCTTCCCAGACTCCACATGGCTGCGCTCCCAGCCTGAGCCTGAGCCTGGGCAGAACTGAGGACCAGTCATGCATCGAGGGACACGGCCCTGCCCTATGCGGCCCCTGCACAGGGAGAAGCTGCCCATCCGCTGAAGTCAGCCAGGGCGCTGGGCCCGGCTTCCAGTCATGGAGCAGAGAAGGAAGCAGGCGGGGACGCAGGCAGAGAACATGGATGGTCGAGGAAGGGTGGAGGAAGGATATGCCCCTTCATGCCTACACATTCCCTATTAAAGCAGAGCAGTGGCATCTCAGGCCAGCGTCTGTGTGTGTTGGAAGGGAAGCAGACCTCACTCTGCATGATGACCCCCATATTCAAATGCCCGGCTGCCCCAGAGATTGTACCTGTAGCTGGTGTGGGGGGCATAGACCTCACGGGCGGGGAACTCCAGGATCTCCTTGGTGGGCCGGCCTCTGGGGTCTGGGTAGGGCTTGACATGAAGCAGCTCCGGGGAGAGGCAGAAGTGGGGGTTCTCGGGAGCCGGGGAAATGTCTATCTTGAGCTGGGCTAGGGAGGGGGAGCCAGTTTGCACCTTCCTCGGAGTCTCCAGCTGGGGTCCCCTCCCCCACACACACACTCCGAGCTCAGGTCAGGGCTCTGACTCTCCCACAATGCCCTCTGGTGGCTCCATCTTTCAGGTGCTATGGCGGGAAGTCACCCTCAACTCCCGTTGCTGCCTCCCATCTTTGATCAGCTCTGCCCACATTCCCGGTTTGACCCACTACCTGTCTTATTTATTCTGTTTCTCATCTCTGGCCCCCACTGGAAGGTCCACCCCCGAAGTCAGGGCTTTGTCTATCATGGTCACCAAGATCTGGCACAGCAGATGCGGGTTTCAGTGACTACATGAGTGACACGTCTCATGTATGGGGCACACGACGCACCGGTCACGGGACGCAGGCGTCGCAACAGGGATGTCGGGCGCCGCATGTCAGCCAGGAACTTAAAGAGGTCCTCGTCACTGAGCCGCTCAGCCTCCTGCACGAACCCGCCCCAGTGAACCAGGGCTGAGAGGTTTGGGGATCCCCGGCGATCGTGCGGCCGCAAGAGGGAAATGGGGATGTGCGTGGGGTCCCCCTCTCTCAGCCCCCTGCCCCCGCCCCCAGCCATGACACCTGCTTAAAGAAGTTGGTGACGGTTAGTGTGGCTGGGCGGAAGCCAGAGAAGCTGCAAGCGTCGTCCCCACTACTCATCCGGTCCTGGGGTCCCCGACGGCGGCGGTCGGTCCAGGTGGGTCGGCGCTCTAGTGGAGACAGTGATGGAGAGGGACAGAAATGAAGGCTGCGGGGAGCCAAGACACTGCAGACTCAGGCCTGGTACCTAGTCCGGCCAGCAGAGGGCGCCCCTTCATCACCCTAGTAGCTCCGCCCCTGGCCCGTCGGTCCCGCCTCCTCACCGCCCTCTGAGTCTGAGTCTCGGTCGGGCTGGCCAGCGCTGCTCACGATGTTGGCCAGGTGCACGGCCGTCCAGGCGAAGGGCATGCGATAGCGGCCCAGACGGGTGCAGAACTGCTCAGCCGCCAGGCGTAGCTTCTCCAGCTTCTCTTTGTTCTGGGAGGAGACCCCCGACACACCCCACCCCCCACAAGCTCAGTGTCCCAGGCCTGCTGAATCCAGGATCTGCTCTGCGGGGGTACCCCTTCAACATTCGGCCCAGCCTCCCACGCTCACCTTGGCTGTGTCCACCTCCTTCATCACCATGTAGGGCTCGCAGCACTCGCTAATGTCTCCTTGCTGCAGCACCTTCTCCAGCTGAGGGGCGGGTAAGCCCAGTAAGGTGCTGCCAGGACCCCAACCTCCCCACCTCACTCCCAACCTCTCTGACCTTCACCATCTCCCAAACATTCCACCCAGCTAGGGCTCTCGCTCCAACACCTCCCATGGCTCCCATATCCCTTGGACTGAGTGCTAGCTGTCAGCCTGCGTAACTAGCTGCCCCCACCCCACCATTTAAGCCCTGCCCCCAAAGCCAAGATTCCATTTTTCCTCCCATATTTACATCTTTATTACTTAGTATAAGCAAAGTCCACTCCAAGCACGGCTCTGGGCCTGGACTCCAATCCTGACCACTCGGGGGCTGTGGGACCTTGAGCACATTCCTTCTGGGTTTTGTGCCTCAGTTTCCCCATCTGTAAAATGGGCCCCATGGCAACCCCCACCTCCCTGGGCTGTGAGGAGCAAAGGCCAGAATCCTTGTGGAGCCTGACTGACTGGAAGCAGTGCCTGCCTTAAGGTGTCCAATTAATGTCATTAATTAATTGATCAAAAACTAATTGAACATTTTGGGAAAGGAAATTTGAGCTCACTCCTGGAAACAAAATCCCAAACCATGTGCCAATTGTTTTCCCACCCCTAATAAACTGAAAAACTCAACCAAAAAAAAAAACAAAACACCCATTTTAAATGTTTACCCACATGTGCCAGGATGCCATTTCTCCCCAGGTTGCCTACTCATGGGTGTCAGCTCAGCTGTCACCTCTCCAAGAAGCCCTTGGTGATTTCTCCCCACCTGGGTTCACTCAGAAGCTCCCTGTGGGCTCAGGCTTCCTCTTGGGCTTCCTGCATGACAGCCCTGATCACCATTCTTGGAGACATGTCTTCTTCTGTGAGAGCAGGGACCTCACCTGTGGCCTTCACCATGATCAACCCCTTGCCAGCCGCAGTCAGTATACCTTGATGACCAAGAAGATGTCAGGCGAAGGGTAGGTCACAGAGAAGATGGCAGAGCGGGCCAGGGTCGAGATGGCAGGATGGGTGACGTGGGCCCGCAGTAGCCCCTTCATGGAGTCCGAGTTCAGGTCAAAGTAGAAGTTCTCTGAGATCTAGGGGCACAAGAAACAGCTGAGCCCCCACCCCCAGGAAGACCATCACCTGCAGCAAGGAAGAGGAGCGGGTGGGAGGAAGGGGAAGAAAGGGGCTCCTACCTTCTTTTTCTCTCGTACGTCGTATAGGGCCAAGATACCAAAGATGGGCTCGATTTCAATCTCGAACCTGCAATGAGTGGGGGCTCTCTGGCAGGGGCTGACCTTGACCCTCTCATCTCCATATGCCCTCTCCCTCTGGAGGTCCAGCCCAGCCTCAGCGCACTGGGAGGGGAGGGCATCTGACTCCCACTGGGTCACAAAGAAGCACCATCTAAGGACTTGTAGGAAAGGCCTGTCCCATTTTGCAAAAGGGGAAACTGAGGTCTGTCCTCAGTTGGTGGTCCAGTGGATAAGAATCCACTTGCCAATGCAGGGAACATGGGTTCAATCCCTGGTCCAGGAAGATTCCACACACCACGGGGCAACGAAGCCCGTGCACTGCGACTATTGAGCCCACGCTCTAGAGTCCATGCTCCACAACGAGAAGCCACCGAAACGAGAAGCCTGAGCGCCACAACTGGGGAGTAGCCCCCACTCGATGCTACTAGAAAAAGCCAGGGCACAGCAACAAAGCCCAGCACAGCCAAAAAGAAAAAGAAAAAAAACTTAAAATTTGAGGCTCACCACTGCCCTGCGTGGAGCAAACCCACCCACCTCTTGGCCTCATTTTTTCTTTCTCCAGACCTTTGTGTGTGTTGTGTTCCCCACCTAGGGAGCCCCATGTGGTCATCCCAGTTACACAACTTGCATACAGCAGGCGCTCACTGTTGGTTGAATGACTGAATGAGCCTACAGAGCTGGTTCCCAGCCTGTGTGTTGGAGGCAGGCAGCCCACCACGGCCTCAGGCCAGATGGGGCCTCCCTTTCCTGCCCCCATCCAGGCAGGAACTCAGGGTAGGGAGGGGCAGGGCCGGGCTTGGGTCCAAGGCCACATCCTGTTCCGCTCCATTCCCACGCACTCTGGCTGCTCCCCAGGGCCGATGTGCAGGGGCTGTGGCGGCGAGAAGCCAGGCCCAGGGTCACCAGCGCCCCCTCTAGCCTGGGTGCCAGCTGCAGACTGGGCGAGGGCCAGACTCTGGCCTCACAAGTCACTGTGATCTTGGGCACAATGACTTCACCTCCCTAGCCTCAGTTTCTCACCCGAACCCACAACGTGATGTTGCGGTGAAGGTCAGAGGTAATACACGTGGAGGGCTTCCCTGGTGGCTCAGTGGTAAGGAATGTGCTTGCCAGTGCAGGAGACGCAGGTTTGATCTCTAGAATGGTGAGATCCCACATGCCCCGGAGCAACTAAGCCTGTGCACCACAACTACCGAGCCGAAGTGCTGCAACTACGGAAGCCTGTGTACCTAGAGCTCATGCTCTGCAAGGTGAGAAGCCACCACAAGGAGAAGCCCATGCACCGCAACTAGAGAGCAGCCCTGCCTGCCGTAACCAGAAAAGCCAGTGCAGCAACGAAGACCCAGCACAGCAAAAGTTTTTTAAAAATTAAAATAAATTAAAAATTTTTAAATAAAAAATACACACACACATAAATATACAAAGAAAAAATAAACATGGAAGGCTGAGAGCTGAGGCTGGCACTCAACTGGAACTTAGGGTTAGTGGCTTTGAATAATGAAAGAAGTCTTATTTCCCAGCCTGAAAGTCTATGGTCTCAGGGCTGCACACAGTAATGGCCCGGCTCGCATAGTGAACGCCGACTGTATGCCTCACTGTAATCCCCCCAGGGTCCCCCCTTGCGTGCCTGAAGGGAGGGACGAATCAGCACACTCACTTAAGCGACAGACACTTGACCAGGATCCTCTGTCCGAAGTGCTCTCGAGGTGGCTCTGGGCGGTTGCAACGTTCCACAGCCTCATCCTGCCAAGAGCCAAAGGGGCAGCTGGGACCCATCCTCCAGGGAGCAGCTGGAACGTGTGGCCTGAGACCAGCTCTACCCTCAGCCTGATTAAGCTTTCAGTCCCCAGCCTCTGAGCCTTTGCACATGCTGTTCCCCCAGCCTGGAATGCCCTCCTTCTCCCTTTCTCCTGGCCTGGTCAATACCTGCTCATCAGCAGGTCACAGTTTAGCTGGCACTTCCTCCAGGAAGCCTTCCTTCACCCAGAGGTATCTGACACTCCAGGTCCTCACCAGGCCCTGATGCAGTGGGCCCCATGGCTGGGACACGGAGGGCTGTGAGAGGGACAATGTGCGTGCGTGTGTGCTAAGTCGCTACACTTGTGTCCGACTCATTGCAACACCACGGACCATAGCCTTCCAGGCTCCTCTGTCCCTAGGATTCTCCAGGCAAGAATACTGGAGTGGGCTGCCATGCCCTCCTCTGGTGGGGGGCGGGGGAGGGTCTTCCTGACCCAGAGATAGAACCAGCATCTCTTAATATCTCCTGCACGGGGAGGTAGGTTCTGTACCACCAGTGTCACCTGCGAAGCCCTGAGGGACAATGACACACAGCTCATCATGGCACTACTCTGGGTTGTCATCTCCTGTAGGGAGGTCTCTTCTCCACTAGACTGAACTCAGAGGGCAGGGACTGGGTCTATCTTGTTCATGGCTGTATCCCCAGTGGCTGCTATACAACAGGCACTCACACATCCTGGTTGGATAAATAGAGGTATGTAGTAGGTACCTATTATAATGTGGTTGAACAAACATAGATGTATACAGAAAATATCTAATTAATGCTGACTAGACATACATAGTGATACATACTAGACACCCAGTAAGAACTGGTTGAATAAACATAGGGCTATACAGCAAGCACTCAGTGAATCGCTGAATTAAAACACAGATGTATATACTAGGTGCTTAATAAAAGTCAGTTGGATATATACAGATGCTCAATAAGTATTAGTTGCTCAAATGCTGTTTGATTAAATAGAAAACTATACAGTAGACATACAGTGAATATTGATGGACTAAATATGAGTATATAGTAAAAGCCCAATAAACGCTGGGTAGATAAAAATAAAGGGATATATAATAAATAATAGTCATTAAATAGAGCTGACTCATTGGAAAAGACACTGATGCTGGGGAAGATTGAGGGCAGGAGGAGAGGGGGCTACAGAGGATGGGGTGGTTGGATCACTAACTCAATAGACATGAGTTTGAGCAAATTCCAAAAGATAGTGAAGGACAGGGAAGCCTGGCGAGCTATAGTTCATGGGGTCGCAAAGAGCTGGACACGACTTAGAGACTGAACAACACAGTGAGTGCCCAATAAACACAGGCATATATAATAGGTGCTTAATGAATGCTGGTTGATTAAATGCCGTTTGTTTAAAGACTATACAGTAGGCATACAGTAAATATTGGCTGAGTAAATACAGCAGCATATAGTAAGTTCCCAATAAATGCTGCCTAGATAAATACAGAGGTATACAATATAGGAGATTCCAGTAAGAGCTACTGAATTGAAATGCAGGGTATACATTAGGCACCCAGGAAACCTCACTGGGATCATACACAGGGATACACGTCAATTGGCTGTGTACTGATCCCAGGGGCTGTGCAGTTGAGCGGGCACCCACCTCGTCGGGTGCGGGGTAGAGCGCGAGCAGGGCGCGGGGCCGGTGCTGCCGCCGCAATGCCTCATTACGCCGGTCCACGTCCTCTGGGGCCACGCGCTCCAGGAGTGAGGGTAGCAAAGAATCTGCCGCCAAGTTCCTCAGGTCGAAGATGCCAGAGGCACCACTGCTTCGTGGGGTGTCGTCCAGCGAGCCTGAGGAGTGTCGGGGGTCATCCTGCCAGTAGAGAATGGGCATGCTCAGAACCAGGGGCTAAGGTCACCATGACAAGGGTCACCTGAGGGCTTTGCTGACCTTCTTTCTAGAAACTTCTGTCTGGAGATATGATTATTATTGGTAAAAGTAGACACTCAAAAAATACCAGTTGAAAAAATTAAGGCTCAAGACTCAGCTGGCCAGTGAAGGACCTCTACTAAGCTTGCCATGCCTCAGTTTCTTCATCTGCAAAATGGGTGTCACCCTTTACTATGGTTGGGAAGGCTACTTCCCAGTCTGGGCATCACATGACCCTTGTCTGGTCAATCAGAACACAGCAAAGTCAGGTATGTCTGGGCTGGGCCAATGAGAGCCTTTGAGGACTTTGCTCACTGTTGCCAGGGAAGGGAGAGTTCTTCTCACTGGGGCTGTTACTAGCCCAGGATCTGCCAGACCTTCTAGACTCAGCTCTGGTCAGAAGCAGATTTGTTGGTGTTGAGGTGCTCAGTTGTGTCCGACTCTTTTGTGACCCCATGGACTAGAGTCCGCCAGGCTCCTCTGTCTAAGGAATTTCCCGGGCAAGAACACTGGAGTGGGTTGCCATTTCCTCCTCTAGGGCATCTTCGAGACCCAGGGATTGAACCCACACTCCTGAATTGGCAAGCAGGTTATTTATTGCTGAGCCACCGGGGAAGCCCCCAGAGGCAGATTACCCTAGTTTAAATCCCAGCTCAGCTCTGTGACCCTGGGTCTCTAACCCCAACAGCTAAGGATCTCAGTTTCCCCAACCACATTCATAAACAGCTAACACTAGAAACAATAACAGTAACTCTTCATATGATTCTTGGTAAAAGTAGGCACTCAATAAATATTGGCTGACAAAATACAGGTTCAAACCTCAGCAGGCCAATGAAAGCCCTCTATTAAGCCAGGCATGCCTTGGTTTCTTTTTTCTTTTTTTGAATTTTGGCTGCACTGGGCAGCCTGCGGGATCTCAGTTCCTTGCAACCAAGTTCTAAAACCGGGCCACAGCAGTGATAGCATCGAATCCTAACCACTAGACCGCCAAGGAACAGCCCCCTCAATTTCTCTATCTGCAAAATGGGTGTTGCCCTGCTTCACAGGATGAAAAGAGGACAAGTATAAAACATTTAGTATACACCAAGCACTTAATAGGGCTTCCCTGGTGGCTCAGATGGTAAGAATCTGCCTGCAATGCGGGAGACCTGGGTTTGATCCCTGGGTTGGGAAGATCCCCTGGAGAAGGGAATGGCTACCCACTCCAGTATCTGGCCTGAAGAATTCCATGGACAGAGGAGCCTGGCAGGCTATAGTCCATGGGGTCACAAAGAGTTGGACATGACTGGGTAACTTAAAAAAAAAAAGCAGTTCATAAATGCTGATAATTATGATTCTTAACTTTTCAGTTACAGGGCTGATACATTTCCTGTGGGGCTGGAGCGCTGTTCAGGTCATTGCCCATCACAGAGGATTGAGAGTTGAAGCCTCAGGCAGGCCGTGCACACCCCTCCACCCGCCCACCCCTATAGTGACCCCTGCCAGGGCTCCCTCACCGAGTCCTCGGGGCCGGACCTCTCATCCCCAGAAGTGTCCTGCTCAAAGACCTGGCGGGTAAGCCCCTTCTGCCTCTCCCGTTGAGTCTCCGTGGTGATGGGGTTGTACGCCGCACTCAGGTGCTGGTATCTAGGAGGATGAGAGGGTAGCAGAGATGGGGGCTCCCCAGGGCTCCCCAAGGTGCTGACTGACACACCCGCAAGGCCCCCGTGATGCCTGCAGGGCCATCCACCCCCTGGATGCGCCGCCGCGGAAGTCCAGCTACCCTTGCAGGGACAGTGGGCGCATAACCAGGAGGAGCGGCGACAGCTGCAGACAACGGGCTCCTCTGGGCTCAGACCTGGCCTCTCTACCCTGAGCTGCCCCCGAGTCAGACCCACCTCCTATGGGCAATGATCCAGTCCTCAGTGTACATTTCCACCGCAGCTCTCACCTGGGCATCCATCTTTCTGCACAAAATACAATCAGGGTAAACAAAAGCAGAGAAGCGAAAGCGTCCGTCACTTCAGTCATGGCCGACTCTTTGCAAACCCCATGGACTGTAGCCCAACAGGCTCCTCTGTGCATAGGCTTCTCCAGGCAAGAACATTGGAGTGGGTTGCCATGAGCTCTTCCAGGGGATCTTCCCAACCCAGGGATCGAACCCAGGTTTGTCACATTGCAGGCAGTTTCTTTACTGTCTGAGCCATCAAGGAGCCCCACACAGAAGCAGGATCCAGTGTTAAATCTTTCCAGTGGCCTGTCCTTCTGTCTTTTTCAGGGATATAGAGGTAAAGGCTCAGAGAGGGAAGGGGACTTGTCTAAGGTCACAGAGCCAAGCCAGAAGCTGAACTCAGGGCTCTCGGGAGCTTGGTGGGAGAGGGACTGTTGATGTGGGGTACAGAGGCAGTGTGGAGATACAGACAGGGAGGGTGTGGGGCTTGACCCACCCGTCCTCGGGGATACCGGGCTCCGTGGTGCGGCATTCCCGGGGCTGCAGCAGTAGCTCTAGGTCATCAGCTGGAAACTCAACCAGATCCCGGAGAGGCCCAGGCTCTACATCCGGCGGCCGGCTCAGAAGCACATCCTCAAAATCCAGGGGCTCAACAACTTCGGTCAGTGGGACCTGAGGTGGAGCAAAGTGGCTGTGACCCGGGCCCCGGGGTTGGGGGCTGGAGGCTGAGTGTGGGCTTGGGCTGGCCTCAGACAATCAAGAGGGCGGTGGGAGCCATGGAGGGTGTTGGAGTGGTGGGAGGGGCCCTGGAGGAGCCGCAGGGGACAGTGAGTAGGGGACAGTGAGTGACCTCAGCCACTCCACCCCCACCCCAGCTGGGCCGGGCCCCTCTTTCCAGGCAGGAAATCACACCCTGTGCCTGGAAGGGCAGGAAACTCCTGGTGGAAGGAAAGGCCTGTGGACTGTAGCAAAGAAAGAGACAATTCCTAAGGCCCTGGGGGTGAGAGAGCCCCACCTCCTCCCTTGCCGCTGCAGCCCATTCCCCAGACCTCCCTCCCCAGCATCCCCAGCTGGGTGGTCCAGTCTAGACAGCAGGAGGTGTGGGCACAGGGGAGGGGGGATGGGGGCTGAACCTCTCCCCCCTTGACCACCCACGGGGCTGCTCCCTGCAGAGGGGGACCAGCCAGCTCCCCATCACACTCACTGGGAATGGGGAATGCGACAGTGCTGGGCCAGGACTGGGACCCCCCTCCCCTGCCACAGCTGGGCCCCTCCCAGCCTCAGCTCCCCCACAGCAGGTTGGGTGGGGGAGCGCCTCCCAAACACTCACCCCCAGGGAGCTGCTGCAGCGCCGGCTGGAATGGGGAGAGCCGCTGCGTTCCCGGGACACCTGCTTCCGCACTTCGGCAGCCACTGTCCTGCGGGGACAGGAAGGGGACCATAGAGGGCGCGAAAACTTGGGCAGCGGGGTCCTGGGAACTGGGGCTTTGGGGCCCACAGATTCATGCTAGGAGAGGAAAAGCCAGGCTGTGGAAAGAAAAAAATCCGGCCACGGGCCAAGAGAACCCAGGATCCAGGATGCATAGATCTCAGCATGGGTGCCCCCAAGGCTGTGGCAGACACATCACCCCCTTTCCTCTTCCAAGCACAGATAAGGGGCACAGGGGGCTGCGGCTGGGCAGCGCCTGGGGGTCACTGACCCCCGCTCTTTCTTCTTCCCACCAGGACAGGCTCCCAGATCTGCAGAAAGGTCTCCACGTCCTCATCTAGGGGATCTCTGCCCCCCAACCCCTTATCAGGAAGGTGAGCCCCGTTCCACCCTTGCTAGACAAGTCACTCTGCCCCTGAGCCTCAGTTTCCCCATCTGGAGCTGCCCTGCCCTCACAGAGCAGTGGAGCTGAGCAGGGGGCCTGGTGTTCATACACACACCCTATCGGGGTCTAAGACTGAGGCTGACGGTGTGTAAGAGGCCAGCATGACTCCTGGAGCACAACCCAGCCACCAAGGTCAGTGCAGTGACCTTCCTGGGCCGTCTGCATCCGCACTGGCCTTCAGTCACAGCAGAGACTGAGGGTCAAGGGGCAAGACCCACAGGGGAGAGACAGCCAGCATGGGGGAAGGAGGAGGGGAAGGAGGAGAAGGAATTGGGAACAGACCCAGTAGGGGAAGGGGTTCCCCAAACTCTCAATTCCTTCAGCTGAGCTTGTAGGAAGGGACAGCCATGCAGTTATCTGGGGGAAAGTGTGCCAGGCAGAGGGAACAGTTGAGTGCCAAGGCTCTGAGGCTGGACTCTGTGCTCTGGGCCTGGAGACCCTTGCTTCCCGAGGGCTTTGTACAAATAAGACTAGGATTGTGCTGTCCCCATGAAGGCCCCGGCACTGGACCCCACACACAGTAGATGCTCAATAAATTATTTTCTTTGGCCATGCCACACTGCTTACAGGGTCTTAATTCCTCCACCAAACCCAAGCTCTTGATAGTGAAAGTGCCAAGTCTTAACCACTGGAACGCCAGGGAATTCCCATTAATGTTTTTTTTTTTTTTTTGATGGAATGAGTGAATCTTTTCTGATCCCCCTCTCAGTCCACCTTGCCTAAATCTACCGTAAGTTGAGGAAAGCCCCTTATCTTTTAGCTGTGTGGCTTTGGGCAGGTAGGATAATCTTTCTGGGCCTCAGTGTCTCTTAAAATCAAGAAAGCAACTGTGGGAGATTCAGGCCTCAATCACTCTTTTCTCATTGTTTGGAAATCTGCTTAATAGAAAGTTATGCCCAACCCTGTATACAAGACAGCAAAAGAGACACTGATGTATAGAACAGTCTTTTGGACTCTGTGGGAGAAGGAGAGGGTGGGATGATTTGGGAGAATGGCATTGAAACATGTATAATATCATATATGAAACGAGTCGCCAGTACAGGTTCGATGCACGATACTGGATGCTTGGGGCTGGTGCACTGGGACGACCCAGAGGGATGGTATGGGGAGGGAAGGGAGGAGGGTTCAGGATGGGGAACACGTGTATACCTGTGGCGGATTCATTTTGATATATGGCAAAACCAATACAATATTGTAAAGTTAAAAAATAAAATTAAATTAAAAAAAAAAGTTATGCCTGGAACTGTCTGGGGGTCCAGTGGTTAAGACTCCACATTCCCAATCCAGGTTCAATCCCTGGTTGGGGAACTAAGATCCCACATGCAGCAACTAAAGACCCTGAGTGCCACAAGTAAGACCCGGTGCAGCCAAAGAAATCAATAATAAATGTTTTTTTAAACTACTGAAACAAAAAGAAATTAAAAGTGCTAAGGATTGCAAATGTGGCCCATGTGTCATCAGTGAGATAGATGTGCGGGGTGGGCCCAGGTAAGACAGGTGTGGGTGGGGGTGGGGTCAGTTGGGAGCTTCAGCGGAGCCTGGAGGCCTCTGAATTCAAATCTGTGTGGGTCAAACAGAACTCGACCACGACCCTGATTCAACGTGGGGTCTCCGATGTGAGACGGCAGCCTCCTTCTTTCTCTGACCCTGGATTCTATTTATTTTCTGTGTCAACTATTTCTATTGGATGGGGGGTGGGAGGCGAAGAGGGAAGACTAGCTTGCAGGAATTTCAAAGGATATTAAAAATCAGGGGAAGTGAAAGTGTTAGTCGCTCAGTCATGTCCAACTCTTTGTGACCCCATGGACTGTAGCCTGTCAGGCTGCTCTTTCCATGGAATTCTCCAGGAAAGAATACTGGAGTGGGTTGCCATTTCCCTCTCCAGGGGATCTTCCTGACCCAGGGATGGAACTCAGGTCTCCTGCATTGCAGGCAGGTTCTTTTCTCTCGGAGCCACCAGAGACTTGTCCTCAAATTCCCCAAGTCCCGGCCGCTTACTCGGGAAGCCTGGGCACAGAGGGTTGGGGGTGATTTACAAAAGATGCTGGAACAGGGAACCTGTCTGTGCCCTGGGCCCAGCTGTTCTGCAGCTGCTGCTGCAAAGCAGGGAGGGGAGCGGGGGCCGAACGTCCAGCTTCATTTGGTCACTGGCCTTGGAGTGAGTGCCCCAGGGTGGGAACCCACTGAGTCCACAATGGCATGGCCACAGGAACTAGTTCACCGAGCCACAGAGCTCTGCACTTGGAGCTGGGCGAGCCTGGGTGAACGACACCTCTTCTCCAGGCCTCTGGGCTTAGTGGTATCTGTTGTTGTTTGGTCGCTAAGTCGCGTCCAACTCTTTTTCCACCCCATGGACTGTAGCCCACCAGGCTCCTCTAATCCGTGGGATTTCCCAGGCAAGAATACTGGAGTGGGTTGCCATTTCCTTCTCCAGAGGATCTTCCTGACCCAGGGATAGAACCCATGTGTCTCACATCTCCTGCGTTGGCAGGCAGATTCTTTACCACTGTGCCACCCTGGTACCCACCTCTTATCGAGCTGTTCTGAGTATAGGGCCTGGCACACAGTAAGTGCTTAATTAAGAGTTGCTGTCACCACATTGCCTCAAAGAGCATCCTGGGAAACTGGAATTTCTGACCCTGCTTTTGTAAACCAAAGGTGAGTGGGGCTCAGAGAGGGGTCGTGAGGCACCCGGGGTCACACAGCAGTGCCCAGAATGGAGCCCTGGTCAGCTGGGGGTCACAGTCCTTCAGCGTTAGGCATGCCACGACGCCCGTGACAGGGAGCAGAGCCAAGAACAGAGACTGCGGAACACCTGCCCTTTACCTGCCCCCAGAGCGGTCCCATCCGGTCTCGGCCTTCAGCACCATCTGAACCCCGACAAATCTTCAAATCTATGCTATATAGATTAACCGGGTCCATACAGAGAATCTGGAGAAGGCAATGGCAACCCATTCCAATACTCTTGCCTGCAGAATTCCACAGACAGAGGCACCTGGCGGGCTACAGTTCATGGAGTTGCAAAGAGTCAGACACAACTTAGCAACTTACACACACACAGATACCCTGCCCTCCCACCATCCTCTGTGTCTCACCAAGCACAGCCCACCCTTGTGGATGCTCAGGACCCTCACCTGGAGTCATTACCCACTCCTGTGTCTCACTCCCACATCAGATGTGCTTCGGATGTCCCCATGGACCACATTACAAAAAAGCAGGCAAAATGTTGAGCTGAACTTAGTGGGTTTTCTCAGGAACGGGTCTCAGAATTTGATTGATGAGATCAATCTTTCTAAGGTGAAAACTTGACAACCTGATGTGATTCTAAGAGGTGCTCAGAGGGGAAAGAGGAAGCAGTGGCATCACTGGAATTCGTGTGAGACTGTGGACCTCCCCCTGCTGCTGCAGCTGCTAAGTCGTCTGTGCGACCCCATAGACGGCAGCCCACCAGGCTCCCCTGTCCCTGGGATTCTCCAGGCAAGAATACTGGAGTGGGTTGCCACTGCCTTCTCCAATGCAGGAAAGTGAAAAGTGAAAGTAAAGGCGCTCAGTCGTGTCTGACTCTTAGCAACCCCATGGACTGCAGCCCACCAAGCTCCTCCGTCCATGGGATTTGCCAGGCAAGAGTACTGGAGTGGGGTGCCATTGCCTTCTCCGGGACCTCCCCCTAGGGCTGGTCAGATTAACAGAGGTCTACTCTTACAGGGAAGGAGGATGATAAAACCAGAAATAAGAATGACAATAAGCCTTGGAATTTGACATAAGTCTGCAAAAAGTGAGGGAAGAAAATGAATAAACACAAAACTATAGGGCTCTCTTGGTGGCTCAGTAAAAAAAAAAAAAACCCTCCTGCCAGTGCAGGAGATACAGGTTTAATCCCTGATCTGGGAAGATCCTACAGGCAGCGGAGCAACTAAGCCCGTGTACCACAACTACTGAGCCTGTGCTCTGCAACAAGAGAAGCCACTGCAATGAGAAGCCAGAGCACCGCAACTAGAGAGCAGCCTCTGCTCGCCACCACTAAAGTCCTCAAGCAGCAACAAAGATCCCACCGCAGCCAAAAATAAATATAAGTAAATAAATGTTTAAAATCTTAAAGAAAAAAAACCACACATAAATGGGAACTCCCTGGTGGTTCGGTGGTTAGGACTCTGCACTTACTGCAGGAGGCATGAGTTCAAGCCTTGGTCAGGGAACTAAAGATCCCACAAGCCACGTGGTGCAGCCAAAAATAAAATTCGAAAAATAAAACCATGAAGAGACTCCTCCTCATATCCCACCCTATACACACACCTCCTGGACTGGCAGAAAAATTTAAAGGCGAACAGTGAGTGCTGGCAAGGCAAATAATATGAGTGCTGGCAAAATTTAAAGGCAAATAATATGAATGCCACCAAGGATTAGGAATTCTTATCTGCTACTAGGGGAATCCCTTCGGAAAACCATCTGTAAACGAACAAGCAAAGTTGAAAACATGCCAATCCAGCAATTCCACTTTGAGGTGTAGATACTCAGGCGGAAACACATGGCCAAGAATGTTCACGGTAGCTCTGATCATGACAACCTCAAAGGGAAACAACTCACAAGTTCCTTGACTGAAGATGGAGAATACACAAGCAGAGGGAATAGTATGCGACGATGAAAAGGGATGCGTCTGACTATATGCAGCAACACAGATGAGCCCTTCTCCTGACATCTTGCTGCCACAGAGGACTTGAGATTCCATGTGGTTCCATTTATGGGATGTTCTAAACAGGCAAAACCAACTCAGAGAGACAGGGAGCCAAATTAAATGAAGAAATTATAATGCAAGTGGGGAAACGATAGTAGCAGCCACCAGCATGGTAGCTCCCTGAGGAGCAGAACCAGGTGCAGATCACCTGGGAGGGCGGCTAGAGTGGGAAGGCTCAGGAAGGTAGAGACAGCCCCTATTTTGATCCAAGTGACTTCTTCCATGGCATTTCTTTTTTTTTTTTTCAATTTTTTGGTCGCACTGCAAGGCATGTGGGATCTTAGTTCCCTGCCCAGAGATGAAACCCGTGCCTCCTGCATCGGAAGCACAGAGTTTTAACCAGTAGGCCAGCAGGGAAGTCCTGGAATTTGTTTCATAATTACTCTTTTAAACTTGGCATTTTTCTGAACGCATATCATCCATCATGGTGGCTCAAATGGTAAATCCTTCTCCAATGCAGGAGACAATTCGATGCAGGAGATGCAAGAGATGTGGATTCGATCCCTGGATCAGGAAGAACCCCTATAGAAGAAAACGGCAAGCCATTCTAGTATTCTTGCCTGGAGAATCCCACAGACAAAGGAGCCTGGTGGGCTGAAGTCCAAAGGGTTGCAAAGAGTCGGACACAACTGAGCACAAACAATATGGACAAATGTACTGTATGCGACACGTTTTTTTTTCTTTTTTTTCACTTGTATTCTTTAAAATCCAACCTGGAATGGTGACAATGACCATCACTTTTTTTTATCTGGATACATGGCTTGCAGGATCTTAGTTCCAGACCAGGGATTGAACCCATGCCACTGCAGTGGGAGCCTGGAGTCCTAACCACTGGCTCTATGAGTTTGTACTTTTAAGTCGTCCCTCCAAATCTTTGTTTTAAATGAGCCTGTTCATTAGGAACCTGGGGGACAGTCTAACATGCAGGTTCCTGTGGCATTTGTGGAATGAATGATCTCAGTGAACAAGGAGATGAATACAGGCCTAGGTCTCAGCATGTAGACACCTGGGTGTCTGCTCTGCAGACCCTGTCAGAGGATGGCCTGAGCCATGTGTTTGTGGTTCACTAGGGCCCCAGGGCTTCCCTGGTGGGGTAGAATCTGACTCATCAGTAAAGAATCCGCCTGCCATCCAGGAGACACAGGTTTGATCCCTGGGTTGGGAAGATCCCCCAGAGAAGGAAATGGCAACCCACCCCAGTATTCTTGCCTGGGAAATCCCATAGACAGAGAAGCCTGGCGGGCTACAGTCCATGGAGCGGCAAAAGAGTTAGACATGACTTAACAGCTAATGACGACAACATGGCAGCCCCAAGATCTTGTTCTGCTTTTCTTACTCTGAGCTCTACAGTATCCATCTCCCAGGGCAAAACCCAGGGCCTCTGCTTCCACTCAAGTGGAAGCCAGGACCCAAGGACACAGGGACACAGGGACTTGAGTGGCGAAGAAACAGTAATAACCTCCCCAGGCTCAGAAACACCGAAGGTCCAAGACAGAGGGACAATTCAGACACAGAGATAGCAGAACGTAAAAACCGCCCAACTGATATGCGTCCAGACACCAGGTCACAGCGTCCCTCCCCTGTTCTGAACTCTCCATGGCTCCCACCTCACCCAGGGTAAAAGTTGAACTCCTCCCCATAACCCACAAGCCCTGTACAACCCGTTCCCACAGCCCCTTTCTCACTCTGCTCCAACCTGCTATGTGCTTAGTCGCTCAGTTGTGTCTGACTCTTTGCGACCCTATAGACTGTAGCCCACCAGGGTCCTCTGTCCATGGAGATTCTCCAGGCAAGAAGACTGGAGTGGGTTGCCATGCCCTCCTCCAGAGAATCGTCCCAACCCAGGGATCAAACCCAGGTCTCCCACATTGCATGTGGATTCTTTACCATCTGAGCCACCAAGGAAGCCCAGCTGGCAGCAGATATCTATAAACACACTCCACCGGTTCCTGCCCCTGGGCCTTTGCACATGCCCTTCCCCCCACATCCGGGCATGGATCCCTCCCTCATCTCCTTCAGCTCTTTGTTTACTTGTCATCTTCTTCTCCAGGCCTTCCTGATCCTGATTCCTAGGTCTAAAGTAGTCCTCACACTCATCACCTCCCATCTCTGCCTGGTATGTCCTCATACTGCTTACCACTAACATGTAATCTACTTTATCCGGCTTCTCCTCTGTCTGCCCCATTGTATCTGCCCCCAAGGGTGGGTTCTTTTCCGGGGTGTCTCCATCACGGCAGTGCTGGACACACAGGGTGTCCCGGCCCACGCACTAACACAAGAGAACCGCTTCCCTGCCCCCAGCAGATTCTGAATGCATTGCTAGAGGTACAGACCAGAGTGGTGGGGGGAGGCGCTTCAGCCCCAGAGAGTCCGACATCCCCCTCCCCGGGCCGAGTCTCTTACAGTCTCCAGTGGCCAGGGAAACGGATTCCCCAGCGCCTGGCGCCCGTCCCCTCCCCCGTCTGCCCACCAGCTGGTTCTGTCCCCAGCCCCCACTCCTTCCATTCAATCACCCATCCATCTCCAGCGCGTCCAGGCGGTGCTAGGAGAGCCTGAAGCAGGGCTGGGGGCGGGGGGACATCCACAGCTGTCCCCTTCCCCACCCCCCACCCGCCCCAGACAACTGGGCACCGGACCCTGGCGGGGAAGAGAGCACGGGAAACTTCCCGAGGGGGTTCAAGAGCTGCCAGGAACGCCATCCCCGGCCCCAAATTCCGGCGCCTGATACATTCCCGCCCCACACCAGGCACAGATGGGACGGAAAGAGCCCCCCAACTCCCACGCCCCGGGGTTCGAGGGCCGGGAATCGGCCAGGAGCTGGTGAGGAAGCGCGGGAGCCACCTCCTCCAGGAAGGCCCCCGGACACACCCCGACGCGTCCCACCGGTTCCGAGGGCGGACCTCCGCCACCATCACGCCAGCAGCCCCGACACGACCCCCAGTCCCGACCCGCGCCGCCCTCCCTACCTCCCCATGCCTGCGCCCCCCGGGCCGGAGGAAGCGGGCTGACCGGGCGAAGACCCAAGGGGCTTGAATGAGGGACGCCCAGGCGGGGGAGGGCTGGGCCGCCCCGGGGCGGGGCTCGGACACGTGGGGGCGGCCCGGGAGGGGGCCCGACGGCCGCTCTACCTGTTGATCTTGTGCGCGAAGGCGCGGCGCTCGGCGGCCGCCATGGCGCCCCGCGCGTCCAGCCGCCGGCCTCGCCGCTGCCGCCGCGCGCACCGTCCCCGCCGTGAACGCCGCCGCCGCAGCGCCTCCCGGTTCTGGGCAGCCCGGGCTAGGCGGGGCCGGGCCGGGGGCGGGGCCCTTCCGGGTGTCCCGGGCCGCTCTGTGCTGCCCCTGCCGGCCGGAGGGGCGCGGGTCCCCCGGGCCGCCCTCGTGCCCTCGGGGCTGAGCTAGGGAAACTGAGGCTCTGAGGTGGGCAGGGGAGGAGAGACAAGAGACTGGGGCGGGGGGTCTCTGACTCCCTCCCCTGGGGATGCTCTTTCTGCCCTCTGGCTAAAATCACTATAAGCACCATAAGTATCATCTCCAGCGTTTATTAAGCAAAGCCCTGTAGTTCTCATGTGTGGGGCAGGGGGTGAACTGGGGTGGAGTCTGGGGAGACCTATCGTTTCTTCCATTTTACAGATGAGTAAGCTGAGGCACCGTAAAGAAGGCAGAAGGCCAAAGAATTGATGCCTTCGACCTATGGTGCTGGACAAGACTCCTGAAAGCCCCTTGGACAGCAAGGAGATCAAACCAGTCAATCTTAAGAGATCAACCCTAAATATTCACTGGAAGGACTGATGCTGAAGCTGAAGCTCCAGTATTTTGGTCATCTGATGCGAACAGAGGACTCATTGGAAAAGTCCCTGATGCTGGGAAAAATCGAGGACAGAAGAAGAGGGCATCAGAGGATGACATGGTTGGACAGCATAAACGATGCAATGAACATGAACTTGGGCAAACTCTGGGCGATGATAAGGGGCAGGGAGGTGGGGTGTGCTTCAGTCCATGGGGTCGCAAAGAGTTGGACACGATTGAGCGACTGAACAAAACTGAGGCACGGGCTTCCTAGGTGGCGAAGTGGTAAAGAATTCACCTGCCAGTGCAGGAGAGGCAAGAGACTGCGGGTGGGATCCCTGGGTGGGGGAAGAGCCCCTGGAGTAGAAAATGGCAATGCACTCCAGTATTCTTGCCTGGGAGAGTCCATGGACAGAGGAGCCTGGCTGGCTACAGTCTATAGCGTCGCAAAGAGTTGGACATGACTGAAGTGACTTAGCACAGCACAGGCTGTGGTGAGAGAGGCAGAGGGGTCCAGCCAGGTTCCGAGGCGCCTGCTAAGGGATGTGACACCGGACCTGGTGGTGGGATCTGCGAGAGCCAGTTGGGGAGGCTGTGCCATGGGGCCGCCTCCGGTGGAAGGAGGATGTGGGGATGTCTTGGCCAATATGTGGTCTCAGATCTCTCCCCAATGGTTCCTGTCTCGGTCCCACTGCAGCAGTCTTAGAGGAATTCTCCAGCCCTCGTTTACCATCTGCATATCCAGCTTCTTGCTCACCTCTCCGCCTTTGCATGCACAGGGGCCTCCTTCTGAAGGCCCTTCTAGCCCTGGTCAGAAAATGTCCTAGGTAGAATTGGGGACTGAATCAGACTAGGGATGAGCTGTACCTTGGGGGCCTTTGCACGTACTGTTTCCAGTCCTGTGTATGAAACTGAAAGTCACTCAGTCCGACTCTTTGCGACCCCATGGACTATATAGTCCATGGAATTCTTCAGGCCAGAGTACTGGAGTGGGTAGCCTTTTCCTTCTCCAGGGGATCTTCCCAACCCAAAGATTGTACCAGGGTCTCCTGCCTTGCAGGTGAATTCCTTACCAACTGAGCTACCAGGGAAGCCCATTCCTGCGAATGGGTGCTGGCAATAGCCCTTCCCTTTTACAGATGAGGCCCAAAGAAACAGGCAGAGGATGAAATGGTTACATAGCATCACCAATTCAATGGACATGAATTTGAGCCAACTACAGGAGATAGTGGAGGAAAGAGGAGCCTCTCGTGGTGCAGTCCATGGGGTCGCAAAGAGTTGGACACAACTTAGTGATTGGACAACCAGAGAAACAGTGATTTGCCCCAGTTGCCCAGTGGATCAGTGTCAGATCCTGAGCCCACAGGAGGGGGGCCTGGATGGTGGGGGAACACTGTAGCCCTGCCATGTAGCCCCAGGCTCCTGAGGGCACAGCCTGGCTTGTGGTGTGTGCACAAGCGTGTCAGCAGCCCACACACCTGCCCCAGTTGTCCAGCCACTGTGGGTTGGGAGGCGCCGGGTGTAACCCCACCCATCACTCCCTGCCTCACCGCACCCTCAACACAACCTGCAGTCTGGCAGGCTAAAGTCCCCGCCTTGCCTTCAGGCTGCTGGGAGCTGCTGGGCTGGAAGCAGGAAGGTGAGCAAAGACTGGCAGTTTTCTCCACTCCTCTCTGCCTCTTCCCAGCCCAGGCCTCATCCTACCTGGTCCCCCGCTCCTGCCCTCACGCCTCCATGGTCAGAAGGAGCCGGTGAACCCTGGAATCAGGTCCCTCCTCTGCTTAGAATCTCCTTCATGGCTCCCACTTCATTCAGAGTAAAAGCCAAAGTCCTCGCTGTGGCCCACAAAGGCTCTGGCTCTGATCGCAACATCAGCCTGCCCTTCCCTCCTCCCACTGTCTCCCATAATCACGCCACCCCGGCTGCCTACCTTCTCCACCTGGCTCTAAGCTTTAGGGCGCAGCTCTCTTTCAGGGCTTTTGTATGTGCTGTTTCCCTCCGCACAAGTGGGTGCTGTCACATACCCCTTGTACAGATGAGGAGACTATTTCACCGAGTGAATCATTTTCAGATCTGTCCTTCCAGATCTGTGGCCCAGGGAGCCTGACTCCTAAGTGCTTTTCTCTGAATACCAGTTGAGGGACTTCCCTGGCGGTCCAGTGGCTAAGACTCCACATTTCCAATGCAGGGGGTCTGGATTCAATCTCTGGTCAGGGAACTGGTCCCACATGCCGCAACTGAGAGTTCACATGAGGCAACTAAAGATCCTGCATTCTACAACGACCCACTCCAGTATTCTTGAGTTTCCCTTGTGGCTCAGCAGGTAAAGAATATGCCTGCAATGTGGGAGACCTGGGTTTGATTCCTGGGTTGGGAAGATCCCAGGAGAAGGGAAAGGCTACCCACTCCAGTATTCTGGCCTGAAGAACTCCATAAACTGTGTATAGTCCATGGGGCTGCAAAGAGTCGGACACGACTGAGCAACTTACGTTTTCCCCTTTCTACGACTAAAGAGCCTGCAACAAAGACTGAAGATCCAGTGTGCTGCAGCTGAGACCCAGCGCAGCCAAATAAATAAATAAATATTTTTTAAAAAAGATAAATACCAGTCAGGTTCTAATCCAGCTCACACTGTGTGACCCACGATAAATCTCTCAACCACTCAGCCTCTGTTTCCTTGTCTGCTCTGTGAGGGTTGTGGTCAGTACTAAGCTCCAGGCCCTTGTAGGAGTTGATTCCACGCAGGGGCCAGATGGGACAATGAATCCTGCCTTAGCAAAACCAGATAACAGATTGGGACTGAAAGCCACGATCTTTTAACTGAGATCACACACCTGGTCTCAGGACTTAAAGAACTTCAGGTTCTCACTGCCTCCTCGCAGAAAGAATTCAGTGAGAGACAAAGTGATAGGTAAGAAGTGGGTTTATTTAGAGAGAAACACAGTCCACAGAGTAGGAGCCATCTCAGAAGGCAAGACCGGGACCAGGGGATGGGGTTGTCAGTTTTTAGAGGGGTGGATAATTTCATAGGCTAATAAGCAGGAGGAGCATCTAGCTACTTGGGGGAAGGAGGTGGGAATTTCCAGGAAGCAGGCCACCACCCACTTTTTGACCCTGATGGTCGGTCTTGGAACTGTCATGGCACCTGGGGTGTGTCATTTAGCTTACTGTTGTGTTACAGTGAGCGTGTACTGAGGCTCAGTGTCTAGTGGAAGTTGACTCGTGCACCATCTTGGACTTGTGTGTTTAGTTGCTCAGGCATGTCCAACTCTTTGCAACCTTTTCAACTGTAGCCCACCAGGCTCCTCTGTCCATGGGATTTTTGAGGCAAGAATAATAGAATGGGTTGCCATTACCTTGTCCAGGGGATCTTCCTAACCCAGGGATTGAACCTGAATCTCCTGCATCTCTTCTTATGTCGCAAGTGGATTCTTTACCCACTGAATCATTAGGGAAGCCCCAGATCCCTCCAATAAAGGCCTTGCCCCAGCAACCTGCCCACCCCATGCCAACCAGATCTGATTGGCAAGGCGGGTCCTCTTCAAGGTACCACCAGGCTGGACTGGACCCTCGCAGCTGCTCAAACAGGGGCCAGGCTTCACTGGTACTCCAGTGGTTAAGAATCCTCTTTGCAATGCAAGGGACACAGGTTTGATCCCTGATTCGGGAAGATCTCACATGCCGTGGAGAAACCAAACCCATGTGCCACAACTAATGAGCCCACGCTCCGGAGCCCATGTACCATGACTACTGAAGCCTGCGTGCCCTAGAGCCCGTGTTCCGCAACAAGTGAAGCCACCACAGCTGGAGAGTAGCCCGCACTCACCACCACCAGAGAAAGCCCACATGCAGCAGCAGAGACTTAGCACAGCCAAAACTAAAATAAATATTAAAAAAAAAATACTGAGGCCAAGCTTGGTGGGGACTTCAGCCTCCTCTGGCTGATGCTGGGGAACAGATAGTGGGGTCTGATGGTGCCAACCTGCAGACCTGGGAGGAGGGACCGCACTGGCCCAGGTGGGAGATGCCTGGGCTGAGTTGAGGAGGGGCTGTGGAGATGGCCCAGAAGTGGGTAGGCTCTGAGCAGACTGACTTGCAGGCAAATTGAATGTTTATGTGAGAGACGGAGTGAAACTGAAGACCAGCTGTCTTCACCCTGCTTCCCAATGCTATTCCCTCCACCTGGGATGCTGTTCCACCCACACCTTGTCTGTTTGATCCCTTCTTCATCCCTTGAGTCTCAGTGAGGACATCCCTGCCCCCACGGTTGCCTATGCCTCCCCCGTCATGGCCCCGATCACAGTGTGTTTCACTGTCCTGTGTTGAGGTGAAGTGAAGTGAAAGTCGCTCAGTTGTGTCCGACTCTTTGCGACCCCATGAACTGTACAGTCCATGGAATTCTCCAGGCCAGAATACTGGAGTGGGTAGCCTATCCCTTCTCCAGTGGATCTTCCTGACCCAGGAATCTAACCGGGGTCTCCTGCAGTACAGGCAGATTCTTTACCAACTGAGCTATCAGGGAAGCCCTGTCCTGCGTTATCCATGCCTGAAGCGGAGACATCACTTTTCCAACAAAGGTCTGTAGAGTCAAAACTGTGGTTTTCTCAGTAGCCATGTACAGATGTGAGAGTTGAACCAAAAAGAATGTTGAGCACCAAAGAACTGATGTTTTTGAATTGTGGTGCTGGAGAAGATTTGAGAATCGCTTGGACAGCAAGGAGATCGAAACAGTCAATCCTAAAGGAAATCAACCTTAAATATTCATTGGAAGGACTGATGCTTAAGTTGAAGCTCCAATACTTTGGCCACCTGTTGCGAAGAGCCGACTCATTGGAAAAGACCCTGATGCTGGGAAGGATTGGGGACAGGAGGAGAAGGGGACGACAGAGGACGAGATGGTTGGATGGCATCACCGACTCAATGAACGTGAGTTTAAGCAAGCTCTGGGAGATAGTGAGGAGCCTGGTGTGCCGCAGTCCATGGGGTTGCAAAGAGTCAAACACAACTTAGCGACCGAACAACAACAAAATTCATGTCTGAGTTCCCTAGCACCTGGTACACAGTCAGCGCTCCATAAATATTTGTCTTTCTTCTGTTCTCTTGATCTGCTGCTCAATGCCTGTTCCAGGACCTCGCTATTTGAATCATTGTAGCGTTGTTTTGTAATACGTTTGCTTCTATCTTTGTCAGGGTCAAAACCAGCTGCCTCCAGACCATTGCACACGCTGTACCCTCTGCCTGGAACACTATTTCCCCTAATCTTTACCTGAAAGAACTTCAAACCATTCTTTAGGTCTCCTTGATCACCTCCCTCCCCTGCCCAAGTTGGGTCAGGGCCTCCTCAGCGCCCCCCGCCCCTTGCTTCTAGCCCCTTACTTTCCCCCTCACAGCCCTGATGACTCTTGGTTGTAACTGCCTGATTCCACGGTATCTGTTTCTCCTCCTTAAGTGTCAGTTTTGTAAAAGCAAGGACTTCTCTCTACCTTATTCACTGCTGTGTCCTGAGTGCTTAGCTCGTGGCTGGACATACCGTAGGTGCTGTATAAGAGAATGAATGAGACAGAGTGGTACAGGATCCAGTGGCCAGAGGACTTTGATGCCTCCTTGCCGCCTGGTGCCTACTCTTTCAGTGTGGTGGGAGAAAGCAGCCTGATGGCAGGGGGTTCAATTCCTTTTTTCATCTTAAGTTTTTACTTAGTTATTTATTCTTGGCTGCGCTGGGTGTTCGTTGCTGCACACGTGCTTGCTCTAGTTGCCGTGTGCTGCCTTCCCGTTGCGGAGGCTTCTCTTGTTGCAGTTCCCGGGCTCTAGAGCACAGGCTCAGTAGTTGTGTTACTGGGGCTTAGTTGCCTTGTGGCATGAGGAATCTTCCTGGACCAGGGATTGAACCCACACCCTCTGCATTGGCAGGCAGATTCTTAACCACTGGACCACCAGGGAAGCTGAGATCAATTTGGTTAATTCCTCAACTTTCCAAACTGAGGGGTGTTGGGGGCATATAGGGGGAGGCTGAATGTGGGTGCCCACTGCCCTCTGGTGCCCACAGCAAGAATGGTGCAACCAAGACACTAGTTCCTGCCCCCAGCTCTTCTGCCCACAGGCAGAGAACCTTTTTGCCACAAGGGGAGGGGTGTAGGGGGATAAGCTGATAAGGGCAGGTTGGGAAAGAGGGGTACAGGGAACTTCCATTCAGCAAGCATCTCCTGACCACCTGCTGTGTATAGGCCCTGGAGTCATCCCAGGAGGTGGTGTCATCACCCCAGGTCACCAGCCACAGGGGCAGGAAACCAAGGTGCAAAGAGAAACAGCCACCAGCCTCAAATCCATACTTTTGGGCGGGTCTGTCATATTCGGGAAACTGCTCCAGTGGTTCTTCAAATGTATGTGCTCAGTTGCTCAGTTGTGTCTGAGTCTTTTCGACCTGGTGGACTATAGCCCGTCAGGCTTCTCTGCCCATGGGAGTTTTTCAGGCAAGAATACTGGAGTGGGTTGCCTTTTCTTCCTCCAGGGGATCTTCCCAACCCAGGAACTGGACCCATATTTCCTGCTTTCTCCTACATTGGCATGCAGATTCTTTACCACTGAGCCACCTGGGAAGCTCGATTCTTCAGATGCATTTTGGCAATTTGGTGAATCACTTGATGAATGAATGAATGAAAAGGTGTCTCACAGTCAATGGTGAACTTATTTTTTAAAAAAACTTTTAATTTTGTATTGGGGTATAGCCAATTAACAATGCGGTGGTAGTTTCAGGTGGACAGCGAAGAGACTCAGCCATTCATGT
The DNA here is from genome assembly GCF_055505025.1 of Bos grunniens. Taxonomy (NCBI): domain Eukaryota; kingdom Metazoa; phylum Chordata; class Mammalia; order Artiodactyla; family Bovidae; genus Bos; species Bos grunniens. The sequence continues at coordinate 15,790,684 of NC_141171.1, forward strand.
ACATGTATCCATTCTTCCCCAAACCCCTGTCCCATCCAGGCTGCCACATAACATTGAGCAGTGTTCCTTGACTATACAGTGGTGAGTTTAAAGTAGGAATGGTCACAGGCAATACTTGGAGTCCGAAGAGACCTGGATTCCGGCCCCGGCTTGGCCACATGGATTGGCAGAGGTGGGGGATGGGGGGGCTGTCTGGCCCTCAGCCTCCTTACCTGTGCAACGGGGGTGTTACTCTCAGAGCTGATCCTGGGGGCCCACGTTCAGAGCCCAGGAGATGGTGTCAGGAGAGCACAGAACCTGGGAGATGCTGCCTCAGTGGGTTGTTTTTCCTCCACTTCCGGAGTAGGGGAAGGAAGCAGGGAGCTGGCTCGGGGTGTCCAGGACTGCCTTGGGAGTGTAAGTCACAAAGACAAAGGCTGGGCCCAGGGAGGCCAGAGGGGCAGGCCACAGGCTTCCTGTTTTTCTTTGAACAGATGGTCAAGCCGCCGGACGCTTGTCTGTCTGGACATGTATCCACTGTCCCTGGTAACCCCTGCTTATCCCTCCCAGTGACACTTCTGTCCAGTTTGCTCATTTCTGGTGCTCTTGTCACATTCCAATGTCTGGGAATTTTCCTCCAGGGCTCCCAGACATCCAAGAGTTCTGCAAATAGAATTCAGGGGGATCCATGAATTTGGAGGGGAAAAATTCATACTCAGGCCTGCCCCTGCTTCCAACGATAGCAGTCATTGGAGCTGCCACTGGATCTCTCTTGCTATTTAATGCGTGAGCAAAGATGCCCAAATTCCGTCACAATTCAACAAATTTTAAGGGACTTCCCTGGCGGTCCAGTGGCTAAGACTCCATGGTCCCAGTGCAGGCGACCCCAGTTTGATCTCTGGTCAGGGAACTAGATCCCACGTTCTGCAAATAAGGGTTTGCATGCCGCAACTAGTGATCTTGCATGCTGCTGCAAAGATCAAAGATCTCATATGCCACCAATCAGACCTGGTGCAGCCAAATAAATAGACAAATATTTTTAAAATATTTTGATAACTGTATCCTATGTAATGGATTTATAATGGGTTTCCTTTACCTTCTGAGGGGACTACTTCTTTGTCTTTTAATATTTATTTATTTGTCTGCACTGGGTCTTAGTTGGAACATGATCCTGTGCCCCCTGGATTAAGAGTGCAGAGTCTTAGCTACTGAGCCACCAGGGAAGTTCCCTGAGGGTTTCTCTCTCTCTCTCTTTTTTTTAAAAATAATTTTCTAATTTTTTTTGTTTGTTTTTGCTTTGTTCTGTTTTTTGGCTGCTGTGGGGTCTTAAGTGCGGCATGCAGGATATTTGTTGTTCTGGCTTCTCTCTATCTGTGGCACTCGGCTCAGCAGTTGCAGTGCAGGGACTTAGTTACCCTGTGGCATGTTGGATCTTAGTTCCCCAACCAGGGATCAAACCCACATCCTCTGGAATCCTCCGAATCCTTGGAAGGTGGATTCTTAACCACTTGACCACCAGGGAAATCCTATGAGGGGTTCTCTTTTAGGCACGTACATACTTTCACTGATAAGGTCCCAAGGCACAAAAAGATGGCCCCTACAAATAAGAGAAATTTTTCAAATTGCCTATCCCAGCCTAAAGCCTGCTGTGGCTCCCCATTGCCCTGAGAAGGAGCCATGCTTCTCCTTGTGGCCTACAGACTCCCTTATGTGCCCCATAAGCTTGCCCCTGCTTCCCTTTCCACCTCATTTATTTATTCATTCACTCATTCACTCCAGCAGCATTTATTGAGCACCTGCTGTATGCCAGGGATGGGAAGCCGTAATGTCAGTGCTGAGACCTGAAGTTTAGGCTGAATCAGGGAGGGAGTTCTAGGCAGAGGGATGAGCAATGAAAAGATGGAGAGAAGTAATAAATTAAAGAAAAAAAGAGAGAAGTAAAATATAAATAAATAAATGAAATTAAAAAAAATTTTATTACCACACTGCGTGACTTGCGGCATCTTAGTTCCCTGACCAGGGACCTAACCTGGGCCCATGGCAGTGAGAGCACAGAGTCCTAACCACTGGTCCTCCACCAGGGAACTCCTTAGAATTTTTTAAAAAAATAAATAGAATGACAACAACAAAGCAAAGATGGAGAGAAATGGAAGTCTCCCAAGTGGAGGTCAGGGAGGGAAAGGTGAGACTCAAAGCTGATGGGTTTGTGGCAGCAGGTCCTGCAGGACCTCCCAGTGGGGGCCTGGGCGTAGCCCTGCAGGCCGTGGGGAGCCCTGGAGCGGTGCAGAGCGGGTCAGATACACCCTCTGGTTTGTTTCAGGAACATCTGACTCTCCTGTCCCTCATAGGCAGAGTGTCATTAGGTAAATTCCAAGTGGGGGACAAATCAGCTGGAGGTTTCCCAATTACAAACCCTCGAACCCTTGGACTCAGAAGGCCTGTTTCTAGAAATCTAGTCTTTCCATGGAAAACCATGAGGATATTCATAGCAGTGTCAACTAAACAGCCAAGATTGGACACAACTCTTTCTGTGGGGCTGGCTTCACTGTTTCTGTGCAGTGGAATACTATGCAGCTGTGAAAAAGAACGAGCTGTGAATTTCAACCAAAGAAACAATGAAAGCAACATCCCTGAAGCATATGGAATGGATTGGAATGAGAAAAGCAATGCATGCCAGGGTGTACAGGAAGTCATCCTTTGAGTGAAATATTGTGCTTTGTGCTCAGCCCTTTGTCATGTCCCACTCTCTGTTACTGTATGGACTATAGCCTGCCAAACTCCTCTGTTCATGGGATTTCCCAGGCAAGAATACTGGAGTGGGTTGATATTTCCTTCTCCAGGAGATCTTCCCCACCCAGAGATTGAATCTGCATCTCCTGCATCTCCGGCATTGCAGATGTATTCTTTAGCCCATTTTTAGTAAAATATTAGAGGAAAAAAAATATATATATATACCCATATTTACTTGATTTTCTAGATATCCCCTTCAAAGAATTAAAAAAATAAAAACTGGTGGGGCTTGGATACAAGTTAGGAAAGACAGTTTTTAACAATTAATTTTTGGGGCAGTTGGCAATGACTTCAACAAAACTTCAGCTTCTAGGTAGACCAAGTTTTCTCAGGCCAGCAACTTCCTTTCTCTTTAAAACAGTTTTGCCAAGAAAAGTAGGCTACACCTTGCACCGAGTATATGCTCAGATGTTCAGGTTCAAATTCTTCACCTTGGCTCATGATGGCAGCTGTAAAAGACTTGTTTCATGTTTATTAGGATGGTGGCTCAGATGGTAAAGAATCTGCCCACAATTCAGGAGACCCGGGTTCGATCCTTGGGTTGGGAAGATCCCCTGGAGAAGGGAAGGGGCACCCACTCCAGTATTCTTGCCTGGAGAACCCCATGGACAGAGGAGCCTGGTGGGCTACAGTCCGTGGGGTCGCAGAGAGTTGGACACAACTGAGTGATTAACATTCAAACTAAAAATACCGACAGCACCAGGTGCAGGCGAGGATGTAGAAAAACTGGGCTTCTCAGATGCTGCTGGTGGTGAGACAGGCTGGTACCGAGACCCTTTGCCACAGGGCTTGCAACTGGACAAATGTCTCCTCCAGCAGCAAAATACAAAGAAATTATATGGGACTAAAAATAACTGCATGCATGCACAGTTGGGACAATTATGAACAAAATACAAAAAGACCAAAACCCCACACAGGAGGTGATCACTTAAGCCACCCTTCCATCTTGAACCCTGGACCCACTCCCACCCTCACCCAATATAGGAACCAGCTCCCCCTGCACTCCCGGCGCGAGCAAAAGAACCTGTTATTTATACTCCCTCCACTCCTGCTGCAGCAGGGACCCCAGGAAAGCCTTGCCCGAATTTCTTGTCTGGCCTCTAGTCAATTTCTATTGATGAAGGAGGCCAGGAACTCTGGTTGGGAACAGTGGGAATGCAAAATGGTATAGCCACTCTGGAAAACAGTTTGGTGGTTCTTAAAACACCAGACACACAACCACCATACAACCTGGCAACCCCACTGCTGAGTATTTAGAAATGAAATTTTATGTTCATGTTAAAAAAAAAACCAAACATATGTGATTATTTACAGCAGCTTTATTCATCATCACCAATTGCTGGAAACACTCAATTGTCCTTCAATGGGTGAATATAAAATAAACTCGGGTCTATTCATACAATGGAACATTCCTCAGCAACAGAAAGGAACAAACTATTGATACAGGCAACAAAGCTTTAGGCCCCAAAACGTTTTATGTTGCAGCGAAAGAGGCCAGACTCAAAAGGCTACATATCGTATGATTTCAATTATATAACTTTCTCAGAAAACAGATCTCTAGCGTGGGAGAGCAGATCCGTATTTGCCTGGGGCTGGGGGATGGGGCTGGCGGATGGGGCTGGCTGTGAAAGACCAGCAAGGGGGAATTTGGGGGGTTGTTTTATTGTCTGGATAATAAATTTATTATTTATTTATTTATTCAGCTCATTGTCTGGATAACAGATGATGCTCCAGTAATCAGAGCAGTCGTGGGGGATCCTAGGCACTGAGGGGGACCCGGAGGCAATGTCTGATCCAGCTGGAGGGCTTCTCAAAGGAAGGGGCATATAAGCTGAGACTTACAGGCTGGGCTGGAATCAGGCAGGTGAAGGGCCTTCCAGGCAGTGGGAACTGTGTGAACAGAACCCAGAGGAGAGATATTCAGGAAACTGGGTGGCATTAATTTGACTGGAGTATAGAGATTTTTTTCTTTGAGATTCATCCTTTTTTCTAGGGGTTGGAGGAGGCTATGCCGCTGACCTTGTGAGATCTTAGTTTCCCAACCAGCAACTGAACCTGCGCCCTTGGCTGTGGAAGCAGGACGTCCTAACCACTGGACCATCAGGGAATAACCAGAGATTCATCCATTTGTAATTTGAAAACTGGAGAGAAAGGAGACTGGAGAAGTTGGTGGGATCTAACCAGACTTTGTGTCTCAGATGGTAAAAAATCTGCCTGCAAGGCAGGAGACTGAGTTTCGATCCCTGGGTTGGGAAAGTCTCCAGGGAAAGGTAATGGCTACCCACTCCAGTATTCTTTGCCTGGAGAATCCCATGGACAGAGGAATCTGGCAGACTACAATGGGTTTGCAGAGTCAGACTAACACTTTCACTTTTTTCTTCCACCAGACTTTATCGCAAGGGCAGTAGGGAGCCATGGGGAAGATTTAGAGCAGGAGAGGGAGGTAGTCAGACTTTCTAAACTTTGTTTTAGAAAGATTGCCAGGGTACTAGAGTGGAGAGTGACTTGGGATGGGGTAGCAAGGAGGAGATGGTGATGGCCTGAAGGAACAAAGCCAGGGGCCAGGGTGGAGAGAAATGGGCAGACTTAAGAGAGACTCAAATGCAGAAAGAACAGAGGCTGCATTTAATCAAAAGCATCTTTCTACTTGGTGCTCTGTAATGATCTATATGGACTTCCCTGGTGGCTCGGTGGTAAAGAATCCACCTGCAATACGGGAGACGTGGGTTCAATCCCTGGGTCAGGAAGATCCCCTGGAGAAGGAAATGGCAACCAGTATTCTTGCCTGGGAAACCCCATGGACAGAGGAACCATGGGGTCTCAAAGAGTCAGACAGGACTTAATGACTAAACAACTATGACTTATATGGGGGACAAATCTAAAAAAAGGGTGGATATATGTATATGTGTAATGAATGCATTTTGCTGCACTGCAGAAACTAACAAAACATTGTAAATCAACTACATTCCAATCGAGATTTTCAAAAGTTAAATGCATTCACTAAAAAAGGTGTTTTCCAGGGACTTCCCTGGTGGTCCAGTGCTTACAACTTTGCACTCTCAATGCAAGGGCCTGGGTTCAACCCCTGGTCAGGGAACTAGATCCCACACGCCACAACAAAGGATCCCAAGTACTGCAACTAAGACTAGACACAGCCAAATAAATATATATATATATATATATTTTTTTTAAAGGTGTCTTCCAGTTGCCTATTTAATGAGAGATAACATCTGCGAGGTCTGAAACCAACGAATGTTTGAGGAACTTTTACAGATCAACCAGAACAGGACACTAACCTGAAACCCAGAAAATAGGTCAAGAGCAGAAACAGGTAAAGTCACAAAAGAAGAGCCTACTCAAACCCACCAGGCTGTATCCATTAGACAGACACTGCTTTTTGTATGTTAGTCACACCTCAATAAAGTTTTTGTTTTAAAGGAAGCCCAGGGGATTCCTTGGTGACCTAGTGGTTAGGATTCTGGGCTTTCACTGTGGTGGCCAGGGTTCAATCCCAGGTTGGGGAACTGAGACCCTGCAAGTTGAGCAGCATGGCCAATTAATTTAAAAAAATTATAAAAAGGAAGCCCAGAAGATGCATGAGCTTGTAAAGAGATGCTCACACTTATCAATGCTCAGAAACACCCAGGTTTGGGGGCTACCTTGGTGGCTCAGTGGTTAAGATTGGTGGTCAGTGGTTAAGAATCTGCCAGCCAATGTAAGGAACATAGGTTCGATCCCTGTTTGGGAAGATACACGCTGGGCAGCAACTGAGTCCCATGCACTGCAACTACTGAGCCCACGTGCCAACAGCTACAAAAGTCTGTGCTCTGCAACAAGAAAAGCTACTGCAATGACAAGACCTCACACAACAAGCAATAAAGAGTAGCCCCCGCTCCCCACAACTAGAGAAAACCCGCAAACAGCATCGAAAACCTGCACACTACAAGAAAAACCCAGCTCAGCCAAAAAAAAAAAAACATGCAGGTTGGAACAAGTTGTCACTTTATAGTTCCCAGGTTCATCAAAATTAAACAGCACGATAATGCTCTGGCCTGCCTTGCTCCTGTTCTAGTGGGAAGGAAAGCAATTTGTGATGATGTCATTGAATGCTTTTGTTAGCCAGGAGGGCGGGCTGGGGGTGGGGGGCAAGGGCAATAGCATCTGTAATGATCATGCATCAGATACAGGGGGTACATCTACCCCCAACAGACAGCGCAGTGCAGAGCTCCCCTTGGCTCTGCCCTCAGGATCTAGCCAAAATCTGAACACTTCTCTCCTTTTCTTCAGCTCCCATTCTCCAACAGCCTCCTTCAGGGCTCACTTGGACCAGTGCAGTCACCTTAGCAACTGTACCTTAAGCCCCCGCATTCGGTCCCTCCTGTAGCAGCCAGAGGGTGCCTGAGCAACTGAGTCAGATCCCAGCCGTCTTCTGCTCAGAATCTTCCATGGCTCCCATCTCCCTGTGGGTTAAAGGCCAAGTCCTCCCATGTTCCCCAAGGCCCTACACAGCCTGCTTTTCCACCTCCCTACCCTCATCGCCTCCGAATCCCCCACACTCGCTCACTCAGCTCTGACCACGCCTCCCTGTTCCACACATGGTTCTGCCCCAGGACCTTTGGACCTGCTGTCTCCTCTGCTTGGAATGCTCTTCCCCCAGGTAACCACAGGGATCCTTCCCTTCCTTCCTCTTTCAGCTCTTTAATTAATGACCCCAGAGAGACTTCCCTGGTGGCCCAGTGGTTAAGGATCCACCTTACAATGCAGAGATTGTGGGTTCAATCCCTGGTCAGGGAACTAAGATCCCACACGCCACAGGGCAACTAAGCCCACGAGCTACTAGAGTCAGCTCTGCTATGAAAAATCCTACATGATATAATGAAGATCTTGTGTGCCAAAACTAAGACCTGTTGCAGCCAAATAAAAATAAATATTTTTAGAAAATATGGTGGGTGGTGGTTTAGTTGCTAAGTCGTGTCTAATTCTTGAGACCCCATAGACTGTGCTGCCTACCAGTCTCCTCTGTCCATGTCCAGACAGGAATACTGGAGTAGGTAGCCATTTCCTTTTCCAGGGGATCTTCCTGACCCAAGGATAGAATCCAGGGCTCCTGCATTGCAGGTGGTTTCTTTACCTACTGAGCCACCAGGGAAGCTCAGTGTAAATTACATTGAAAACAAAGACCCCAGAGACATGTTTCCTGACCACCCAGGAGAAGACAGTTCTTCTCTGATCCTGCTTTCTTTTTCTTCTCAGTACATCTCTCCACTCGACATGTTATATTATATCACACATCTGTTTGTCTTCTCCCAGCCCCATCTCACAAAGATGTCAGCTCCAGGCAGGCAGGGATGCTTGTCTGCCTTGCCAACCTCTGTGTCCTCAGTCCTAGAACAGAGCCAGTGTCCAATGAATCAAACTCAGGCTCAGAGAGGTGAAGTCATCTTTTCAAGACCACACAGCAGGTAAGTGGTAAAGCTGGGAGTCATGGGAAGATTTATTAAAAAAAAAAAAAACTTTAAAAAATTTATTTATGGGGGGAGGAAGGAGACAGTGGGATGTATGGAGAAAGTAACATGGAAACATACATTACCATATGTAAAATAGATAGCCATTGGGAATTTGCTGTATGACTCGGGGAACTCACACCAGGGCTCTGTAACAACCTAGAGAAGTGTGATGGGGAGGGAGGTTCAAGAGGGAGAGGACATAAGTATACCTATGGCTGATTCGTGTTGATGTTTGGCAGAAACCAACATAATACTATAAAGCAATTATTCTTCAATTAAAAATAAATACATTTAAAACATATTTACTTATTTATAAGTAAAGAAGTTGTGCCCAGTCTTCTTTGCGACATGCAAGATCTTTGATCTTCCTTGCAGCGTGAGTTCTTTAGTTGCAGCAAGCAAAGTCTTAGTTGCAGTACGTGAACTTTTGGCTGTGGCATGTGGGATTTAGTTCCCTGACCAGGAATTGAACCCTGGCCCCTATGTATTGGGAGCACAGAGTCTTAACCACTGGACCACCAGGGAATTCCCCCACAGGGGGGATTTAGAGCAGTCCTATGTGAGTCCAGCTCTGTGCTCATAACCATCTGGAGGCAGAGGAGAGACCCTGCAGTGGGTGGCAGGTTCTCACTCCAGCAGCTCTGGGCCAGGATCAGTCCTGTGCTATGAACCTCACCTGGCTTCATTCTCTCACTAGTACACCCTTCCCATTTTACAGTCAAGGAAACCAAGACTCCAAGAAGGGGTTTTTTAATCCCCTGATGTAACAATTTTGGCACAAGATTAAGTCCTCCAATTCTGGGGTTCAACTGACCTTGATGTGACGAATACATGGAAATAGGATGCAGAAATCACGGAAGGACTCCTGTGGAGGTGACACTGAAAGCTGAGGGATAAATAGGGCTATGGCAGACTTGCCATTGAGATCCTGTTGGAGAAGACTCTTGGGAGTCCCTTGGACTGCAAGGAGATCCAACCAGTCCATCCTAAAGGAGGTCAGTCCTGGGTGTTCATTGGAAGGACTGATGTTGAAGCTGAAACTCCAATACTTTGGCCACCTGATGCAAAGAACTGACTCATTTGAAAAGACCCTGATGCTGGGAAAGATTGAAGGCAGGAGAGGTGGACGACAGAGGAAGAGATGGTTGGATGGCATCACCGACTCAATGGATATGAGTTTGGATAAACTTCAGGAGTTGGTGATGGACAGGGAAGCCTGGTGTGCTGCGGTTCATGGGGTCTCAAAGAGTCGGACACGACTGAGTGATTGACCTGAACTGAACTGAACACGCAGATGGCTGTATCAGATGGTTTTCTCTGGAGAAGGGGAGAAGTATCTGAGAATTAATGGCCTCTGGGAGCAGCCTTTGCCCGATGGCTGATGGGGGTGGTGGGGCTGGATGAACACCCCAGCTCCCTCTCCCGCAGGTGGTTTCACTGAGGTGTGTGTCCTGCACTAGCTCCCAGAGGTCCTGAATGCTGAAACTGTACCTCCAGCAGTGAAAGCACTAACCACTGGGAAGCCAGGGAATTCCCACCAAAATTCATGGGCTGGAACTTCAGTTCCAGTGGTTAAGACTCCAAGCTTCCAAGGCAGGGGACGTGTGTTCAATTACTGGTCACAGATTAAGATCCCACATGCTGTGCTGCTGCTAAGTCGCTTCAGTCGTGTCCGACTCTGTGTGACCCCATAGACGGCAGCCCACCAGGCTCCCCCGTCCCTGGGATTCTCCAGGCAAGAACACTGGAGTGGGTTGCCATTTCCTTCTCCAATGGATGCAAGTGAAAAGTGAAAGTGAAGTCACTCAGTCATGTCCGACTCTTAGCAACCCCATGGACGGCAACCTACCAGGCTCCTCTGTCCATGGGATTTTCCAGGCAAGAGTACCGGAGTGGGGTGCCATTGCCTTCTCCGCCACATGCTATGAGGCAGGGTCAAAAATAAGTAAGTAAACAAGTATTTTAAAAAGCACACAAAATTTATGTGTTTAAGCCCTATTTCCCAGGACCTCGGAATGGAACTGTATTTGGAGAATGGGGTTTTTTTTTTATTGGAGTATAATTGATTTACTATGTTGTATTAGTTCTTACTGTACAGCAAAACGAATCAGTTACACATACACATATATCCACTCTTTTTTAGATTCTGTTCTCGTATAGGTGATTACAGATATTGAGTAAAGTTCCCTGTGCTACGCTGTGTAGCTCCTTCTTAAGTTATCGGTTTTGTACATGTATTTGTGTGTGCGCTCAATCATGTCCGACTCTTTTGGGACCCCATGAACAGTAGCCCACCAAGTTGCTCTGTTCGTGGGATTTTCCAGGCAAGAATACTGGAGTGGGTTGCCATCCCCTTCTCCAGGGGATCTTCCCAACCGAGGGATTGAACCCAGGTCTCTTGAGTCTCCTGCATTGGCAGATGGATTCTTTACCACTGGCACCACCTGAGAAGCCCCGTTATATATATGCTGCTGCTGCTGCTAAGTCGCTTCAGTTGTGTCCGACTCTGTGGGACCCCATAGACGGCAGCCCACCAGCCTCCCCCATCCCTGGGATTCTCTAGACAAGAACACTGGAGTGGGTTGCCATTTCCTTCTCCAAAGCATGAAAGTGAAAAGTGTAAGTGAAGTCGCTCAGTCGTGTCCTACTCTTAGCGACCCCATGAACTGCAGCCCACCAGGCTTCTCCATCCATGGGATTTTCCAGGCAAGAGTACTGGAGTGGAGTGCCAGGGCCTTCTCCGCATTATATATATAGTAATGTGTATTTGTTTATTGAGATAAGATCTTTAAAGAGGTCGTTGAGTTAATATGAGGTCCAGTTAAGACAAAACCACCCCGGGCTTAGAGGTGCCAGTGGGTAAAGATGAGAATCTCGGGCACTGGGATCACCATGCCACCTTACGCGATGCAGACGGGAGGAGGGCAGGGCCAGACACCAACGGAAGCCACTGCGCTTGCGCTAAAAACCCATTCGGAAAAGCTTCCCAAAGTGGGAGGGGAGAACCCACGCCAGGAACCTGCTCTGAGGATTCAAGCCACAGAGTAAGGTCTCAGGGTAACGGAGGAAATGGTTACTAATTGAGGGCTGGACTGCCCTGACCTCAGCCTTCCGAGCTGAGCTTCAGGCATCTCCTCCCTCCTGCGTCTTTCAGATTTATATCCGTAGAGGGACAAATGACCTTGGGCTGCCCTTTTGGAGCAGCATGGAAGAAAAAAAAAAAGGAAGAAAAAAAGAATCCAGGTCCAACATTCCCAACGTTGTATTTGTCTGTTTACATATCTGGGTCCCCAAAATATTTGAGTTTGTGATGACAGGGACTGCGTCTGTCTTGTTTGGCACAACGGTGGGCATACAAGTGGCGCTCAATGGATGCTCTTTGAATAAAAAATTGAATGAATTAGCGAGTGAACAGATGCCACCCATCAGTAAGAAGCCTTGACTTTGGGCTCAAGAGACAGACCTTCACATCTCATCTGTGGGGGCTGAGACACGGGGCTTACCCCACTGTGCCTCTGGTTTCCTCTCTGTGAAATGAGTGTCGTAACAGCACCCACCTCCAGGGATGGGAGGAAGGCATCCAGACCATTTGCCAAGCACCTGGCGTGGAATAAGATCTCCAAGAAGTGTCTACACCAACTCGCTCAAATCTTTTAAGAGAGAACCACAGAAAAAAGGTCCGAATGCAGCCAACAAAGGAAATTCCTGTGCTGGGCGGGACTGTTTTCCATGACCCCTGAAGTCCTAGCTCAGTTTCAGGTCAGAGCTGTTTTTTGTTTCCACAGATCAGCTCTCACTCGCGTGGTCCAAGATGAGGTCGTGATTTCCAACATCCCTGCCAGGCTCAGCAAGGAGCATCTGCTGAGATGGTGAGAAAACCCTCCCGGGAATGCAGAAGCCTGTCCTCAAGTCCCCTCCCCCACCACCCCGTCACCTTTGACAGTCATAACATCCCTCCATTTTCTTCACAATTTCTTCTGCGTGCCAAAGGAATCCATGCTCACTCTAGACAAGTTGCGAACATTTTTTCAGAGAAAAACTACATAATAAAAGAAAAAAAAAAGTTGCCCCTAAGTCCAACAAGGCTGACATTTTTTTGAATTTCCTTCTGGTCATTTTTCCATACAGAACAGGTAACTGTGCTTATTTTTCAAAAGATGAGATTATTCTGAACGCACAGCTTTGGAACCTGCTATGGAACCTGCAGAAAGAGAAAGGGGGACAGAGGATGAGATGCTTAGAGAACATCACCCAGTCAATGGACATGAATTTGAGCAAACTCTGGGCGAGGAACCTGGCATGCTACAGTCCTTGGCGTTGCAAAGAGTCAGACACAACTTAGCAACTGAACAACGTGTCCTCTGGCAATACGTAGGGATTTTTCTACTTGGGTTTTCTCCATCACTGAGCCTCCAAGGCTATGGTGGATTTCATACTTTATGATAAGAAAGACTGGGACTTCCCTCGTGGTTCAGTCACTAAGATTCCAGGCTCCTATTGCAGGGGACGTGGGTTTGATCCCTGGTCTGTGAACTAAGATCCCACATACCTCTCGAGCACAGCCAAAAACAAAACAAAAGCTAAGAAAAACTATATTCGTGAGGGAAAGGACGGATGTTGTTCAGCTGTTAAGTCATGTCTGACTCTTTGTGATCCCAGGGACTGCAGCACACCAGACTTCCCTGTCCTTCACTGTCTCCCAGAGTTTGCTCAGACTCATGTCCATTGAGTCGGTGATGCCATCCAACCAGCTCATCCTCTGTCATCCCCTTCTCCTCCTGCCTTCATTCTTTCCCAGCATCAGAGTCTTTTCTAATGAGTCAGATCTTCACATCAGGTGGCCAAAGTATTGGAGCTTCAGCTTTAGCATCAGATCTTCCAGTGAATATTCAGGGTTGATTTCTTTTAGGATTGACTGGTTTGATCTCCTGCTGTCCAAGGAACTGTCAAGAGTCTTCTCCAGCACCACAATTCGAAAGCATCAATTCTTTGACGTTCAGTCTCCTTTATGGTCCAATACTCACATTGCTACATGACTACTGAAAAAACCATAGCTGTGACTATGTGGACATTTGTCAGCAAAGTGATGTCACAGGTGGTCAACAAGGCATCTGTGTGGTGGTTAAGACTGAGGCCCTGGAGTCAGATTCTGGCCGCTACCACTTTCTGAATCAGTGGGAGTGTTTTAATCTTTGGGCTTCATTTTTCCGATCTGTAAAATGGGGATATATTAATCCACTTTTAAAAAATATTTATTTTTATTTTACTTATTTGGCTGTTCCGGGTCTCAGTTGTGGCATGTGAGATCTTTAGTTGCAGCATGTGGGATCTAGTTCCCTGACCAGGAATGGAACCTGGGTTCCCTGAACTGGGAGCATGCAGTTTTCTGGACCACCAAGAAGATCCCTATATTAGGCCAGTTAATCTCACAACAAGTCTGGATCCCACAAGAGTCAACAGCAGAGAAAGGTTTCCATGTCTTAAAAACATAAACTTAGCGTTCACAGTGCACCAGGCTCTGTGCTAAGCTCTTTTTTTTTAATTTTTAATTTTACTTATTTATTTATGTTTGGCTGTGCTGGGTCTTCTTAAGCTTTACATGGACTTTCTCTAGGTGCAGCGAGCAGGGGCTACACTTTTTTTGTGGCTCGAGGGCTTCTTATGGAGACGGTTTCTCTTGTTGTGGAGCACAGGCTCTAGGAGTACAGGCGTCAGCAGTTGCAGAACACAGGCTTAGTCGCTTTGCAGCGTGTGTGATCTTCCTGGACTGCGGATCGAACCACTGTCCCCTGCATTATCAGACAAATTCTTGTCCAGTGCTCCACCAGGGAATTCCTCCATGTTCTTAAGGACCACACCACACTGCCTTCCTAGCAAGTTATGTAAATCACACCTTCAATACTGTATTACTTATATAACACCTCAAAACATGCATCCAGCGTTGTCTGCTTTGCCATGATTCATTGTATCCAGCCTATGTGCTTTATGGAGTTTTCTGTATTTGTGTTTTAGATCCTGATTTTAAAAAGTTTTTAAAATAAATTTATTTTAATTTATTTTACAAAGTGCAAAGCATCTGGGTTTTTTTTTTTTTTTGCTCCAAAAACAGATGCCATTATCAGATTTTTTTTTAAGTTTCTCAATGATTTTATTTTGTTTTGCGAGAGCTCATTTAGTAAAGAATCCACCTGCAATGCAGGAGACCCTGGCTTGACTCCTAGGTGGGGAAGATCTGCTGGAGAAGGGATAAGCTACCCACTCCAGTATTCTAGGGCTTCCCTTGTGGCTCAGCTGGTAAAGAATCCACCTGCAATGAGGGAGACCTGGGTTTGATCCCTGGGTTGGAAAGATCTCCTGGAGAAGGGAAAGGCTACCCACTTCAATATTGTGGCCTGGAGAATCCCTGGGTTGCAAAGAGCCAGACACAACTGAGTGAGTTTCACTTTCATTTCTTTCTCTATTGAAGTATAGTTGACTTACAGTATTATATTAGTTTCAGGTGTACAATATAGTGATTCAATATTTTTACGGGTTATACTCCATTTAAAGTGATTACCAAATACTGGACATTTTTACTTAATTAATTTTAAATTTGCAAAGTTTTAGGCTTGCAGAAAAGTTAAATGGAAAGTACAGTTCTCATATATCTCCTCTCTCCCTGCTCCATTGGCTTTATTATTAACATCTTGCATTAGTGTGGTAACTTTATTGCAACTGATGAACTAATACTGATAACACTATTATCAACTGAAGTCCACAGTTCACATTCAGGTTCACTCTTGGTATTGGACATTCCGTGGGTTTTGACAAATCCACAGTGTCCTGCATCTGCAAGTACAGCACCATAAAGAACAATTTCATTACCCTCAAACCCTCACTTGTTTCTCCCTCTACCTCCCACTCCCCACTCTCCCTGAATCCCTGGTACCCAATGACTTTTTTTTTTTTTTTTGGTCATGCCTTGCAGGATCTTAATTTTTTGATCAGGAATCGAACTCACATGCCCTGCGTTGGAAGCGTCCACCACTGGACAGCCAGGGACTTATTGTGAATTGTGTTCTCCTGGGGATTCTTTTGATGCCTCTAGTTGGGCTGGTCTCCGGGGGCCTTCTTGGTGGCTCAGACGGTAAAGAATTTGCCTGCAGTGTAAGAGACTTGAGTTCGATGCCTGGGTTGGGAAGATCCCCTGAAGAAGGGAATGGGAACCCACTCCAGTATTCTTGCCTGGGAAATCCCATGGACAAAGGAGCCTGGAGGGCTACAGTCCATGGGGTCGAGAAGAGTTGGGGGATTCTTTAAGTTTTGTGGCTCATTTCTTCTGCCGTGAGAAAAAAGGGTAGCCCCACCCACCCCTGAGAGGAGTGTCTGGGGGAAGGCCTGATACAGACAAGGAAGTCCGATGGACAATAATTTATTTATTTATTTTTGGCTGAACTGGATCTTCTCTGCTGTGCCTGGGCTTTCTCTAGTTGCAGTGCTCAGGCTTCCCATTGTGGTGGCTTCTCTTGTTTTTGGAGCACTGGCTCTAGGCATGCCAGCTTCAGTAGTCGTGGGATGTGGGCTTGGTAGTTGTGGTGCACGGGCTTAGCTGCCCCCTGGCATGTGGAATCTTCCCAGACTGGGGATCAAACTGGTGTCCCCTGCATTGGCAAGTGGATTCTTAACTACTGGACCGCCAGGGAAGTCCTCTGAGCAATGATTTCTTATCGTGAGATGGAAGGTTTGCAATAATTGGAAGATGTGGAAGGCTGGGCATTGCATTAATTTGCTCATTCAATAAGCATTTATTGAATACCTACTGTGTGCTAGGCACTTTTCTGGTCCCTGAGGACACAGCAGGGCCTTGTAAGGCATGAAGAAGACTTTGGTTTCGTTGACTTAAAAAATTTCACATTAGAGTTATGAGTTAACTTTTATTTGGCAAAATGAGGACTGCAGCCTATGAGATACCTCTGAGATATCTGCTCCAAAGAGGTTATGGGGGAAAGTGAAAGTGAAAGTTGTTCAATCATGTCCGACTCTTTGTGACCCCATGGACTATACAGTCCATGGAATTCTCCAGGGCAGAATACTGGAGTGGGTAGCCTTTTCCTTCTCCAGGGGATCTTCCCAACCCAGGGATCAAACCCAAGTCTCCCACATTGCAGGTGGATTCTTTACCAGCTGAGCCACAAGGGAAGCCCTAGAATACTGGAGTGGGTAGCTTATCCCTTCTCCAGCGGATCTTCCCAACCCAGGAATTGAACCAGGGTCTCCTGCATCGCAGGCGAGGTCTCCTACATCTCCTGCATTGGCAGGTGGGTTCTTTACCACTAGCACTGCCTAGGCTTCTCCTAAGTGTCTTGAATTGCCCTTCCTTGAGAAGTGATGGAGGCAGGGTCCACCCACCATTAAGATCATTCAAAACTCAATCACTTTCCCCTACTTTCCAGGTCCATCCCCTGTTATCTCGCACCTGGGCCAGTGCTATCATCAGAAGGTCAGTATATATGTGATTTTGGTGATGGGGGACTACATGCAATCAGGCACATATTTTTTTCCAGAAGTTTCTGCTGGTCTCGTGACGCTTTCTGCTAGGGAAGTGAAGGAACAGTCGTCCCCATGAAGCATTTTAGTGCTTTTTCTAAATATGAGGAGATACAAGAATTGGACTCACAAAATCAGCTCCTAATAAATATCTGACTATCTGAACTATCTCTCTCCAGTTTTTCCCCGAGCACACAGTGCCTCATTTCTGCTCTCCACCCAAACTCCTTTCAGGAGGTGTTGAAAGGAGCTGCTGACTTAATCCTTGTAGAGGTAGACGGCAAGTGACAATCCGTAGCTGACAGCTTTGCTGTTAGTAAGGTGGGAGCCACTGGGTGTTGAGAACAGGATGGACCTAAATGACTCAGTTGCTCACAGGCGCCCTCTGGTGGCGAGAACTCACTGTGGCATGAGGGGCGGAGCCAAGAGTCCAGGGAGGAGGTGACAGTACCGGCCCAGGTACGAGATGACAGGGGATGGACCTGGAGTGAAGGGGAAAATGGTCAAGTTTTGAATGATCTTAATAGTGGGTGGATCCTACCTCCATCACCTCTCAAGGAAGGGCAATTCAAGACACTTGCTGCTGCTGCTAAGTCACTTCAGTCGTGTCTGACTCTGTGTGACCCCATGGACGGCAGCCCACCAGGCTCCCCCGTCCCTGGGATTCTCCAGGCAAGAACACTGGAGTGGGTTGCCATTTCCTTCTCCAATGCATGAAAGTGAAAAGTGAAAGTGAAGTCACTCAGTCATGTCTGACTCTTAGTGACCCCATGGACTGCAGCGTACCAGGCTCCTCCGTCCATGGAATTTTCCAGGCAAGAGTACTGGAGTGGGGTGCCATCAAGACACTTAGGAGAAGCCTAAGTGACCCTAGCTGTAAAGAACCTCCCTGCCAACGCAAGAGATGTAAGAGGGGCGGTTTCATCCTTATGTTGGGAAGATCCCCTGCAGGAGGAAACGCCCATTCACTCCAGTGTTCTTGCCTGGAGAATTTCATGGACAGAGGAGCCTGGCAGGCTACAGTCCATGATGTTGCAAACAGTTGGACACTACTGAGCGAATGAGCATACTAAGGACAGACTGTAACATTTCTGACCCTCCCTTTCTACCAGCGGCTGCAGTTGGGTCCTTCCTTTAGGGACCCCCTCTGAATATCAGTCAGTTGGCTGTCTTGGCTGTGGGGTCTCAACTCAGGTGCCTACCTGGCCCTGCCTAGCTGGAGGGAGGTGGGGGCACGCCTGCAAACTAGAAGTTGACCCCACACCCCACTCATTAAGGATACCACAGACATTCATTTCAGCCACATGTGTCTGTGTATAGCGGCGAGTGCAGTTCCAGCATAGTCGCATCTCTGGATTTCCCAAGAGAAACCCCAAATCCAGATGTTCGATTGAAAAAAGTTTTAATTTTTTTCCTTTTATTTTTAGAGCTGAGGCCACCAGCAAGATCTGTTCCGAGAAAGAAGAGGACCCCTCCCTGGACCTGGACTCTTTTCCCAAACCTTGCATTTCTCATTCCCACCAGCAGCTGAACTATCTGCTGCCGGCCACCCACTGTTTCCGGCCTGTGTTAGTTTCCTACGGCTGCCATAAATTACCGTAAGCTGGGTGGTTTGAAGCAATAGAAAGATATTCTCGCTCTACTCTGGAGGCCAGACGTCTGAAAACAAGGTACTTCCAGGGCAACGTGCAACCCCATGGACGGTAGCCCGCCGGGCTCCTCCATCCATGGGACTCTCCAGGCAAGAATACTGGAGTGGCTGCCGTTTCCTTCTCCAGGGGATCTTCCCAACCCAGGGATCGAACTCGTGTCTCCCTTGTCTCCTGCACTGCAGGTGGATCCTTTACCTGCTGAGCCACTGGGGACGCCCCCACACTGCTTCCCAGAGCTCTGAGAAAGAGTCCTTTCTTCCTTCAGCATTTGTTGGCTCCCGGCAGGCCTTGGCTTGTGGCTACATCAGCCCAAGCTCTGCCTCCATCTTCACATGGCCTTCTCCTCTCTCTGTGTCCAAATCTCCCCTCACCCCAACTCTTTTTTAATAAGGACGCTAGTCATTGATTTTTTTAATATAATTTTTAAATATTTATTTATTTTTGGCTGCAGTGGGTCTTCGTTGCTGCGTGAGGGTTTTCTTCTAGTTGCCATGAGAGGGGCCTTCTCTCTAGTTGTGGTGTGTGGGCTTCTCATTGCAGTGGCTTCTCTTGTTGCAGATCACGGGCTCCAGAGTGCTTGGGCTTCAGTGGTCGTGGTTTCAGTAGATGCCCTAGGGCATGTGGAATCCTCCCAGGCCAGGGATCGAACCCACGTCCCCTGCATTGGCAGGCAGATTCCCAACCACTGGACTACCAGGACAGTCCTATTTCTGTTTTGTAAATAAGTTCCTTTATATCATTTTTTTAGATTCCATGTATAAGTGACATCATGTGATATTTGTCTTTCTATGTCTGACTTACTCCACTTAGTATGATAATCTCAGGTTGCATCCATGTTGCTGCAAATGGCATAATTTCCTTCTTTTTGATGGCTGAGTGGTATTCCAATGAATATATGTACCACATCTACTTTATCCATTCATGTCTTGCCCATTGTATGAGTTTGACTTTTTTGAAGATCTATAACTGTCTAAGACTAGAGTTAAATTTATGATTAGAATGAGCCTTTAAAGGATATTCACAATTTTTAAAAAAGATGACAGTTCTGGGTAGTAGTGCCTGAGGGCTTGCCCATTGCATGGAAAGCTTTACAATGACCCTGGGAAGCAGATGTCGTCCTTATCAGCGTGTGGCAGGTAAGGAAACTGAGGCCAAGGCTTAAGTCATTTGGCTAGTGAGCGGGGACACTATGATCTGAACAAACCAAGAATTAGGGCCTAAACCTCTGACCATATGGCCTTCCTTGAGGATTCCCAGTAAATTCCATCTGACTACTGAAGTTTGGGGGCTTCTCGGGTAATGCAGTGATAAAGAATCTGCTTGCTAATGCAGGAGACCAAGGAAACACGGGTTCGATCCCTGGGTCGGGAAGACCCCCTGAAGGAAGAAATGGCAACCTGCTCCAGTACTCTTGTCTGGGGATTCCCATGGACAGAGGAGCTTGGTGGGCTGCAGTCCAGGGGGTCACAAAGAGTCAGACATGACTGAACGCAACACACACACACACACACACACACACACACACACACACACACGCACCATCTGGGGAAAATCCAAGTGTTTCTTGCGTTAATCCCACTCCTAGGCATGTATTCAGAAGTACTCATAATTTGAAAAGATACGTGCATCCCAGTGTTCATGACAACACTATTCACAGTAACCAAGACGTGGAAACAACCTGTGTCCATCGGCAGATGAATGCAGAAAGAAACCGTGGTGCATATATACAATGGAATACTGCTCCGCCATAAAAAAGAACGAAATGATGCCATTTGCAGCAACATGGATGGATCTAGAGAGCGCCCTAATGAGTGAAATAAGTCAGACAGAGAAAGACAGATGTCATATATCATTTATACGTGGAATCTAAAACAAAAAGTACAAATGAACTTATTAACAAAACAGAAATAGAGTTGCAGGTGTAGAAAGCAAATTTTGGTTACAGGGGTGGAAGAGGGGGAGGGATAAACTGGGAGACTTGGATTGATATATACACACTGCTATATATAAAATAGATGGACTTCCATGGTGGCTCAGAAGGTAAGGAATCTGCCTGCAAATCAGGAGACACAGGTTCGATCCCTGGGTTGGGAAGATCCCCTGGAGAATGGGATAGCTACCCACTCGTATTCTCGTCTGGGAAATCCCGTGGACAGAGGAGCCTGGTGGCTACTGTCCATGGGTCGCAAAGAGTCAGATGTGACTTAGCAACTCTGATTGGGGATCTAAGATCCCACAGGCCGAGGGTCACTTAAGCCTGTGGGCACCACAATTACTGATACCATGCGCTGCAGCAAAGATGCTGCAGCTGAGGCCTGACACGGCCAAATAAATAAATAAAAATAAATAAATACTAAAAAATAGATAGCTAATAAAGACCTACTGTATAATACAGGGAATGCTACTCTATATGCTGTAATGACCTAGATGAGAAAAGAATCTAAAAAAGAGTGGTATATGCGTAACTGATTCACTTTGTTGTATAGCAGAAAAATTAAAAATGTCTTTTTAAAATATAATTTTATTGGCATATAGTTGATTTACAGTGTTGTGTTAGTTTCTGCTGTGCTAAGTCACATCTGACTCTTTGCAACCCATGGACTCCAATACTTTGGCCAACTGATGTGAACAGCTGACTCATTGGAAAAGACCCTGATGGTGAGAAAGATTGAAGACAGGAGGAGAAGGGGACCACAGAGGATAAGATGGTTGGATGGCATCACCGACACGATGGACATAAGTTTGAGTAAGCTCCTGGAATTGGTGATGGAGAGGGAGGCCTGGCGTGCTGCAGTCCATGGGGTCGCAGTCGGACACGACTGAGCGACTGAAGTGAACTAAAGGTGGAATTCACATAACATCCAATTAACCACTCTAAAGTGTACAATTCTGTGGCATTCAGTACATTCATAATGTTGGGCCACCCCACCCCTATCTAGTTCCAAAACATTTTTACCACCCAAAAGGAATCATGCCCCCAGAAAGCAGTCAATCCCATTCCCTGCCTCCCATGAGCCCTCGGCAATGACAAATATGCTTTGTCTCTATGGATTTGCCTATTCTGGACATTTTCTATAAATAGAATCAGACAATACATGGCATTCTGGGTCTGGCTTCTTTCATTCGGCGTGCTATTTTAGAGGGTTTATCCCCATCGTAGCATGTATCAGAGCCTCATATACCTTTTTAAGACTGAATAATATTACACGGTATGGATGGATCACTGTTTGTTTAAATATGTATTCCATACAGACACGTGGCTCTGTACTTTATTTCTTCACTTAAGAGACCATGGTACGTTCCTGGTTATCCAGTGATTAAGAATCCGCCTGCCAATGCAAGGAACACGGGTTAGATCCCTGGTCCGGGAAGATCCCACATGCCGTGGAGCAACAACTAAGCCTGTTCGACACAGCTGCTGAAGCCCAAGAGCCCTAAAGCCCGTGCTCCAGAACAAGAGAAGCCACTGCAAAGAGAAGCCTGTGCACCCCACTGGAGAGTAGTCCCCACTCGCCACAACTGGAGAAAGCCTACATGAAGCAATGAAGACATAGAGCAGCCAAAAATAAACTAAAAGGAAAAGGAAAAAATAGAGAGAGACTATGATTTGAAGCTCTCATTTCAAAACCAAATTACTTTTGTTACTTCTTCATTTCCTCAGCTGCAGAATATAACTTCTGTCTTATCTCAGGCTGTCATAGCAAAATAGCATAGTCTGGGTGGCTTAAACAATAGACATTTATTTTCTCACAGTTTTAGAGGCTGGAATCCAAGATCGACATGCCAGCGTTGGTTTCTAGTGAGGTCTCTCTCCCTGGATTGTGAATCAATATGAATTTTTGTGGAGGAGAGGACACAAATCAGTCCCTAACACTTTCCTATCGTTGGACCATGCCATACTTAAGCAGCCCCCTTGTGAAGGTATTTAGGTTATTTCTAATCATTCACTAACTCAAACTAGGCTTTAGAGCAAGTGTTGGCAAAACTACAGCCTACCACCTGTTTTTGTAAATAACATTTTGGCATGTGGTCACACCCATTCGTTTACATGTATTTACATATTGCTCATTTATACACTGTGTAGGCTTCAACAGCGGAGTGACAAGGGAGAAACATTTATTCTCTGGCCCTTTCCAGAAAAGATTTGATCACTCACGTAGAGAACAAACGTGTGGATGCCAAGGGGGTAAGGGGAATAGGATGAATTGGGAGATTGGGATGGACAGACGTTCACTATTGATACTGTGTATAAAATAACTAAGGAGAATCTACTGTGCAGCACAGGGAATTCTACCCAGTGCCCTATAATGAGCTAAATGGGAAGGAAGTCCAAAACAGAGCAGGTATATGTATTGCTGTTGTTCTTTAGTCACAGTCATGTCCGACTCTTTGCAACCCCATGGACTGTGGCCTGCTAGGCTTCTCTGTCCAGGGGATTTTTCCAGGCAAGAATACTGGAGTGGGTTGGCATTTCCTCCTCCAGGGGATCTTCCTGAACCAGGTACTGAACCCATGTCTCCTACATTAACAGGTGGATTCTTTACCGCTGAGCCAAATATATGTATATGTATATGTATGGCTGATTTGCTTTGCTGTACAGTGGAAAGACAAGATTGCAAAGCAACTATACTCCAATAAAAACTAAAAGAAAAGAAAAATTAAAAAAGCAAGGTTTTGTTAACTACCGGTCTATATGCATCTGAATAAATCTGTTGTAGAAATTCCTATGGGGGAATATCTGCTCCCCACAATCCATATGCTTTAAAAAGTCCTGAGAACTCTGTTATTGCTATTGATGACAAATACATCAATTTAAGCACAGTTCATAGACCAACATGGGCTACTGATATAAATGCTGTGTGTGTAAGACATTGTCTCCTTTTTTATAAACATTTTAAAAATTTATTTTTAATCTGACACTGTTTTCTTGAAAATCGTGCTTTTCCAAAACTTATAAAATATAAGGAAGGAGACCAAGCATGTGGAGAAATACATTACGACTCTCAGCACACCCTGTGTATGTATGTGTGTTAGTTGATCAGTCGTGTCCAACTCTTTGGGATCCCATGGACTGTGGCTCTCCATGCTCCTCTGTCCATGGAATTCTCCAAGCAAGAATACTGGAGTGGGTAGCCATTCCCTTCTCTGGGGGATCTTCCCCACTCAGGGATCGAACCCAGGTTTCCTGTGTTGCAGGCGAATTCTTTACTGTCTGAGCCACCAGGGAAGCCCCTCAACACACCCCAAGCCCTGTAATTAAGGATATACTAGAGTGACTCTTGTTCTTCTACCATGGTATTTCAGTGTCCTCCTAATCGCTCTCTTCTATCCCTGGGTTCTATTCTTCAAGGGGAATTTTTCACTGTTTTCTAGAACCTTTGAACTGTGCCTGATAAATTGCACTAGTTTTCTGCATGCTTTTTGTTTTTTTGGTCCGTGTCTTGAATTTGCAATTCGCCGGATGCCTGCGCTATTCTGGCTCTCCGCATTAATTCAATGGGTGTGTGTTGGAGGGACTTGGGAGTGGTTCTTGTCTCTCCATTCCCTCACACTTGAGGGCTGAGCGGACGCTCGGGGGTTGGGACGGGTGGTGCAGATGGAGACGCGTTGGGATGTGTCTGGCTGGGAGGCGCCAGGGCCAGGGCACAGGTGCTTCCGATTATGGCCACCAGGAGGCGCGAGAGGCCGGGATCTGGGCCTCTGCCAGGTAGGGAAGCCGGGGGCGGGGCTGCCGCGGGGCGGGGCTGCCGCGGGGGCGAGGCTCCTCGGAGAGTTTTCTGCAGCCTCCGGCATCTGATCTAGCTTCCCAATTCTAGGGTCCCATGGATAGCAGGCGCTCCACCGCGCCCCTGAGGCCACACCACTCTGCCTCCCACCCTCCCCGTCCTTATCCACCCTTCATTTCCCTGCCCTCATTAACTCCACCCCTCTCCTGTCCTGCTTTGCTCTGGTGTTCTTCTAACATTTGCGCCCCCCCGTTTTCGGGACCTCAGCATCTAGCTCCCGGGGCTCTTTTTTTCCAAAATGACCTTTTAGAGAAAGATATGGAAGAACACACTCCTAGTTGTGAACGTGACCCGTGGTCCGGGGAGGAGACAGCCACGCATCTACGAACATCTGGCTTAGTTCTACATATTTTTAGAATCAGGCAGTTAGACAAACAACATTGATTAAATAAATTCAAATGGAAAGTTTGTTTTTGTTTTTGTTTTTTCCCTTCTTTGAGTTGTGCCCTGGGGATCACAGAAGATCGTGAAACCCCTGAGCCCTCCAGGACCTGGTCACAGACACACTCCAGCCCAGGGGCTGGACAGAGGAGCCTCCAGGACTGGACCCAAACGGACTTCGGTCCAGGAGACAGTGAGGGCTAGGGGCTGCAGGAGTTGGGCCTGGGGGCCTTCAGTGCCTGCATGCACATTTTTCGCCCTGAAATGCCCTCTCTGCTTCTTTCATCATAGACCCACTGATCAATGACTATTGGCTTAAGGATGATATCTTCATCAGCTCTGGCCAAGGAGGCCTCAGATGCAGAAAGTACAGGCTCTCAGGTGGGAAGGGGATGGAGGTTCCTACCTCTGTGTCACTCTTGGAGCTTAAAAGCCCAGCCTGAGCCCTGCTTCCTGTGTGGTCTTGGGCAGTTACCTTGGCCTCTCTGAGCCATGTAAGAAGTCTGAGCCCAGTGAGCTAATGTGTAAGCCAGGGGCTGAGGAACCCGATGGCTTGTAGCTAGATTCCTGCTTCATAGAACCTCTTCATTCATTCATTCCACAGTGGTTTCTTGAGCACCACTGTGTATCAGGCTGTGGGAACACAGCCATGAGTTGGATAGCCCACACACATATCCACTTGGAGCCCCCAGTCAGCAGGGGCATCAACCACATGAGTGGTCAATAATGTTGACCACTATAATGTTGAGGATTATCCCTGTAGGTCCTGGGTAGCATCTGGGGGCGGGCCGTAACAGAGTGACTTCTCCATTCCTGATGAAGAACCAGCAGGGCACAGTTTGGGGCACTCGCTCCCCTGGCGCTGGGAGCCTCGCTCCAGCATCTGATTGTGATGTGATAAAGGCTGTGACTGAAGAGGGGCAGCCGTTGCGGCCCCTCCCCAGCTGAAGATCAAGCAGCCAGGAGAGAGAGGGGCAGAGCAAGTCAGCTTTGGTAACCCTACCCTACTCCCCAGACCTCTACCATCTTGGGAAACAGGAGCCCAGAGGTTTAGGAAGATGCTGACTTAACTGGTCAGGGCACCCCAGTTTGGCTGACATGGCTGAAAGGCACATTCCATATTATTCCTTGAAGAAACTGTTTTCTTTCTTCAATGGTGTTACTGTTGTAAGTATGTCACAACCCGGACCCTGGGGCTTTGCAGCCCTTCCTCCATGGCTGGCTCCTTCAAAGACAGAAATAAGTTGATCCAAATTCGCTGGCATCCGGATCTGTGGTCCCCAGGGACTCACTCAGGAGGGATGTAGGGCAGACGGACGAGGAGCAGGATGCACTGGGAACAGGCGTTGCTTCCACCAACCCAGAGCTGCTAAATCAAGCAGAATTGTGTACTCCGGGGTGCCTGGGGGTCAATGGTGGAAGAACTCAGCTCTTAGGCAAACTCTGCAGAAAATGAAAGTTGTTTGGAAAGGCAGGAGAGAATGGTTCTGCTCTTGGTCCTTTACATTTTTCAAACCACTTTTTTTTTCTTACTACAAAGTAACCCATGGGACTTCCTTGATGGTCCAGTGGTTAAGATTCTGTGCTCCCAATACAGGGGGCACAGGTTTGATCCCTGGTCTGGGAACTAGATCTCACATGCCACAACTAAGACCCGGGGCAAACAAACAAACAAAAAAAAAGTAACCTGAAATGTGCACTGCTGAAGCAGTCACTGCTTTCAGTAGTAAGACTGTATGAGGAAAGGTTGCCAGAAAAGAGAAGGAAATTAAATATTACTCCTACTCTCTTCACCTGCGTGGCATCATTTTGATGGGAATTAAACAAGATAACGCATTTAAAAGGCTGATGCCTGTCATGGGAACATGGCTCAATAAATATCATTATTATAGCCTTCCAGACCTTTCTATGTACCTTTAAAAACAGCAACACAAACGTGGTATGTGACTGCTTTAGCCTCTTCATTTTTTTTTTCTCTTTTGAAAAATTGTAAATTTTTCCTCCTTTTAAATAGACTTCTTTTTAGAGAACTTTTAGGTTCACAGCAAAATCGAACAGAAGGTACCAAGACTTCCCACGTAAGCCCTGCCCCCCACACACGCACAGCCTCCTTTCCTGTCAACATTCCAAATCAGAGTGGTCCATTTGTTATAATGAACCTACATTGATATCAGGGGCTTCCCAGGTGGCACAGCGGTAAAGAATCTGCCTACCAATTCAGGAGATGCAAGAGTTCTATCCCTGGGTCGGGATCGCCTGGAGGAGGAAATGGCAACCCACTCCAGTATTCTTGTCTGAAAATTTCCATGGACAGAGGAGCCTGGCGCGTTAGAGTCTACCAGGTTGCAAAGAGTCGGACACGACTGAGCATGCAGGCAAGACATTGATATCACTATAACCTTGTACACTGTACATTGTTTTCTCTTTTGGCCATGCCTTCTGGCTTGCAGGATCTTAGGTCCCCAACCAGGGATCGAACCTATGCCCCCTGCAGTGCAAGCATGGAGTCCTAACTACTGAACTGCCAGGGACTTCCTGGTGTACATTCTATGGCTTTTCACAAGTGTATCTACCATGTCAGCATCGTATGAATAGTCTCATTGCCCTAAAAATCCTCTGTGCTTCACCTGTCACCCCGCCTCCCCCCAGCCCCTGGCAACTACTGATCTTTCTTCTGTCTTCATAGTTTTGCCTTTTCCAGAATGTCATATACTTGGAGTCATAAAGCATGTAGCCTTTTCAGATTGGCTTCTTCCATTCAGCAATATGCCTGTAAGTTTCCTCTATGTCTTTTCCTGGCTTGACAGCTCATGCTTTTTTTAGTGCCAATAGTCCATTGTCTGGATGTACCATAGTTTATTTATCCATTCATATGCTGAAGGCCATCTTGGTGGCTTCCAAGTTTTGGCAGCTATGGATAAAGCTGCTAGAAACATCCATGTGCAGGTTTTTATGTGAACATAAGTTTTCAACTCTGTTAGATAAATACCAAGGACTATGACTGCTGACAATCTTTTTTTTTTAAACATAGGCCTTAAAAACATCTTTGTGTATCAATAAACATTCTCCTACAACAGAAGTCGGTGAAGTACAATGTTGTAAATAGATAAAATTTATTTGTAAATAAAATAAATTTGTTTATGAATTGTGTATGGCTGGGCTTGCCAGGTGGCTCAGCAGTAAAGAACCCTCCTGCAACGCAGGAGCCGCATGAAACGTGGGTTCGATCCCTGGGTTGGGAAGATCCCCTGGAGGTGGGCATGGCAGTCCAGTTCAGTATTCTTGCCTGGAGAATCCCACGGACAGAGGAGCCTGGCAGCTACAGTCCATGGGGTCGCAAAAAGTCAGACACAATTGAAGTGACTGAGCACGCACGCACACACATGTATGGCTGCAATCCGATACACTGGCTGAGTCATTTCAACTGAGAATGTATGGCCTGCAAAGCTCACAATATTGGGGACTTTTCAAAAAAAAAATGTGCCACCCTCTGTCTTACAAGCATCATTTAAAATAACAGTCTAGGATCCCATTGCAAGGCGGTACCATGATTCACCTACCCAATCTGTATTATTGGTTGCTTCAATTATTTCCAAGATTTTTCCCTGGTTCTGAGGCTCATCATATGTAACTATTTTTCCTAGGTTGAATGTCCAGAAATGGGATTTCTGGGTAAAAAGTTTTACCACAAAACCTTGACGGTTTTAAATACCAATTACAAAATATCGTCCTGCCCTTTCCCTCAAAAAAAGGCTGTTGCTTGGCAGCAGCGTATGGAAAGTTTCTCTACATCCTCACCAACTCTGGGCATTATGAGTTTTGAAATGTTTCTGCTGATTTTATGGGCCTTTGTTGCCTCCTCCAGGAGTTTGATTTGTATACAACTAACAGATTGCTTTCCCCTGTTTTCTGTTCTAAAGCTCTCTGGCATGATCCTCATTGGTCTGAGCATCTATGTGAATTTCAGAGGGGCTGTCCTGACCAAGGTCCTTGGGCGGTCCTCTGCGTACCTGTTTCATGTTGGCTACCTGTGCCTGGTGATGGGCAGCGTCACGGTGCTGCTTGGCTTCGCCAGGAGGCATGGAGCAGCCAAGGAAAGCAGAGGCACCCTCTTGTTTGTAAGTTGCATCTGCAGACAGACCCCACAACTCCTCCGTCATGTCTGAATCCTTCCTTGCAGGTGTTCTAAACTCCTTTGATGTTTCCTATTTTATAGTGTGTATGGTGTCTTTTAAAGAACACCAGATGCAAACATCTTTTTCTTTTTTTAATAACTTTAAAAAGTTATTTATTTATGGCTGTGTTCGGTCTTCATTGCTGCGTGCAGTCTCTCTAGTGGCAAGCAGGGGGCTACTCTTTGTTGCAGGGTTCAGGCTTGTCTTGTGGATGGAGGACAGGCTCTAGGACTAGAGGACAGGCTCTAGTCTTCAGAAGTTGATGCGTGTGGGCTCAGTAGTTGTGGTGCAGGGCTTAGTTGCTCTGAGGCATGTGGAATCTTCCTGGACCAGGGATTGAACCCGTGTCCCATGCACTGGCAAGCAGGTTCCTATCCACTGCACCACCACGGGAGCCCCATCTTTTTCTTTATGATGGGTCTCACTTAGAACCCCTCCCCTACCCAAGTGCATAAATTATACCCTCCTAGGTTTTCTTCCCGTGATTTTAAGGCTTACTTTCTCACTCTTAGCTCTTTAGTCTTTGGGAGTTTGATTGTGTGTGTGTGGTGTGAGGTAGGGATCTGATTTCTTTTTTTTTTTCCTAGTTGTGTGACATACTATTGCACTTACCGCCTGGCCCATCCAGTCCTCCTCTGTCTTTGCTAGTTTCCATTACGCTCAGGTCTGTTCTGTGCACACTGCTCTGTTCTGTTGGCCCATGTATATGTCCCCCATGAATACAACACTATAGTAATTGCCATGCAGCACAAGTACATGGTCAGATGCATGGAGTATGAATATTTTGAGCATGATCAGCAGATCACGTCACAGATTTTACATGTCTTGCTCTTTCTCACACGTAGCCTCGGCCAAATGTCTCCCCAGCATCCAGCTCCCAGAGTCCCCATTCCCACTTCTCTTACAATCTTGTCTGAATTGATCATCCCATTTTAAGTTGAATCTGTCTCCACATCTTTTTTGTTTTGTTTTTAAACAAGCACTCTCTCTCTCTCTCTCTCTTTTTTTTTTTTTTTGGCTCTGTCTGGTCTTGGTTGGGGTAGGTAGGATCTTTCCTTGTGGCCCAAGGGCTTTTCTAGTTGGAGCACAGCATTTTCGCTGCTCTGCACTGTGTAGGATCTTAGTGCCCAGACAAGGGATCAAACTGGCATCCTTTGCATCGAAGGCAGATTCTTCACCACTGGACCACCAGGAAAGTCCCTGCCTCTGGCATCTTCCCCTACTGTGTTGCTGCAAAATTCCAGTGGTTTTGATTTAGAGGTTTCAAGGCAATCCTTGCTCTAGCTATCTCCCAGAAAGTCAACATCCCCCACTCTTAAAGAATCCATCCTCACTCTCTACCTCCCTGAATATCTATCATCTCTAGTTTTCTTGATTACTTCATTCAACAAGTATTTATTGAACCAGTCCTTTGCCTGCAATATTTCATTTTCTCTTCTATAGGATGTTGTTGTTCAGTCGCTCAGTCGTGTTCGTGTCCAACCTTTGGCAACCCTGTGGACTGCAGCACCCCAGACTTCCCTGTCCTTCACTATCTCCTGGAGTTTGCTCAAACTCATGTCCATCGAGTTGGTAGTGACATCCAACCATTTAATCCTCTGTCACCCACTTCTCCTCCTGCCGTCAGTCTTTCCAAGCATCAGGGTCTTTTCCAGTGAGTTGGTTCTTCGCATCAGGTGGCTAAAGTATTGGAGTTTCAGCTTCAGCATCAGTCCTTCCAATGAATATCCACGGTTGATTTCCTTCAGGATAGACTGGTTTGATCTTGCAGTCCAAAGGACTCTCAAGAGTCTTCTCCAGTATCACAGTTCAAAAACATCAATTCTTCAGGGCTCAGTTTTCTTTATGGTCCAACTCTCACATCCATACATGACTACTGGAAAAACCATAGCTTTGACTATACAGATCTTTGTCTGCAAAGTGATGTCTCTGCTTTTTAATATGCTGTCTAGGATGCATACAGGATCAATAGCATGGGGGGCACTTTTTGCTTTTTTAGCCTTAAAGCCCAGCATATGGTGATGGAACTTGCTCCCCCTGCAGTGGAATCAGGGAGTTTTAATCACTGGATCTCCAGGGAAGTCCCTGTGGGCACTATTTTATCCATAGTTTAACTTGGAGGAATCAAAGAGTCTTCTCTCTCACACCACAGTCCAACCCACTGGCAAGTTCAGTCGACTTTACCCTCAGCCTCGGGTCCATCCAAATCCTCTTGAGACCTCATCCACAAAAGTAAAGTCCTTTTGATGGCATTGGGAGCCACAGCGGGATCTGAGCAGAGTTGTGCCCTGACAGATGCGCCCTCTGGTGGCTGTGGAGGGAACACCATGAGGGGAGGACCAGAGTGGAAGGACTGTGTTTGTCCTGATGGGAGATAGTCGGGGCTTATGGCACCCCACTCCAGTACTCTTGCCTGGAAAATCCCATGGACGGAGGAGCCTGGTAGGCTACAGTCCATGGGGTCGCTAAGAGTCGGACACAACTGAGCGACTTCACTTTCACTTTTCGCTCTTATGCATTGGAGAAGGAAATGGCAACCCACTCCAGTGTTCTTGCCTTGAGAGTCCC
Source organism: Bos grunniens (assembly GCF_055505025.1). NCBI lineage: Eukaryota > Metazoa > Chordata > Mammalia > Artiodactyla > Bovidae > Bos > Bos grunniens. Next base: position 15,822,048 of record NC_141171.1, read on the forward strand.
GGGGACAGGGGAGCCTGGTGGGCTGCCGTCTATGGGGTCGCACAGAGTCGGACACGACTGAAGCGACTTAGCAGCAGCAGCAGCAGACCCAGTGGGGCCCTGGTGGGCATTAGAAGTGGGTAGATTCAGGACAGATTCTGAAGAAGTCACCAGTAGGACTTTTCGATGCCTGGCTGTCTTCTGGATGCCTCACTTACCCAGAGGTTGGGAAATACTATTGCTGTTTTTCAGTTGTATCTGACTCTACGACCCCATGGACTACAGCACACCAGGCTTCCCTGTCCTTCACCATCTCCCGGAGTTTGCTCAAACTCATGTCCATTGAGTTGGTGATGCCATCCAACCATCTCATCCTCTCTCGCCCCCTTCCCCTCTTGCCCTCAATTTTTCCCAGCATCAGAATCTTTTCCAATGAGTCGGCTCTTCGAAATCAGGTGGCCAAAGTGCTGGAGCTTCAGCTTCAGCATCAGTCCTTCCAATGAGTATTCAGGGTTGATTTCCTTAGGATTGACTGGTTTGATCTCCTGCTGTCCAAGGGACTGATAATAATAATAGGCATAGGTAGAAATAGATGAAGGGAGACCAGGAGCTGACCGTTCTTGGACACCCCTTCCCCTCACAGTATTTTCCACTGTTTCCCACCAGGCATGTGAATTTCAGCGGAAACATGAGGCAGCATATGTTGATATTTTCTCCCTGGCACTCATCCACCTGTCATCTGGCATCTCCCCTTCAGTCTTATCACCCCTCACCCCCCAATTTACATATCAGATTTATTGTCCCTGCTTCTTCTCCCAGCAACGTTTCCTTTTTTGGCCACAAAGCATAGGTTTTGGGATTTTAGTGCCCTGACCAGGGATTGAACCTGGGCCCTTGGCAGTTGAAAGCATGGAGTTCTAATCACTGGACCGCTGGGGAATGCCCTCCTGCCTCTGTTCTCTGTCCCCACTGTCCCTCCTGCTTTTCTATCCCTCCCTGCTCTCTGGACTTCCTAGATGGGTGCTAGTGCTAAGGAACCACACTGCCAATGCAGGAAATGCAGGAGACTCAGGTTCGATCCCCTGGAGGAGGGCATGGCAACCCGCTGCAGTATTCTTGCCTGGAGAATCCCATGCACAGAGGAGCCTGGCGGGGTATAGTCCATGGGGTTGCAAAGAGTTGGACACAACTGAAGTGACTTAGCATGTACTCAGGACCTGCTGTCTGCACACACAGTCAGAAGTCCCCTCTTAGGGCTCTGGGACTCCCAGAAAGTGCTGGACATGAAATGGGGTTCTAGCTATTAGCTCTTAAGAATACCCCACTGCCAGCATCCTGGATAACATCCAGGAAAATGACACAAGGAAGAAATAAAATCCCCCTCTAAACCCTCCCACCCTGCTACCCCCACCACCCACCCCACCTCCCACCCCACCACCACCCAACCCCAGTTTTTCAAACTGAAGAGGCTACAGGGAGGCCTCGGGGTGGGGGTGGAAGGACTTCCAGCAGGCTCCCAGCCTCCACCCCGCGCCCCGCTCTGTGTCTTCCAGTGTTTCTTGGTCATGGTCATCATTCTCATTGTGCAAATCACGGCTGCCACGGTGGTCCTTGCCTTCTTCCCGGTTGTAAGTACAGGACGGCTTCTCCCACTCCACATTAAAAATAGATGGAATCAATAGAGCCCCGTCCCCTCCCCTCCGCGGGCCCCACCCCCACCCCGTCCCCGCCAGGCACCCACGCCCTCCAAGATCTGGTGAAGGTGGGAGACTGAGTCTCTAGAGATGGGGTGAAAAAGCCAAAAACCTCAGCCCTCTCCGCCAAGGCTGTCCTCAAAAAACCTGCTGGGCTAATCTGAACTCTCTCCTGCATTTGCGGTGAGGCTTGCGGGGGATGGTAATGGGAAACGCCGTGAAAACTGTTGCGGTTTTGAAATGAATTCAAAATAGAGGGCTGTTTAGCAATATCCATCAAAATGGCAAAGCACGGATTTGACCCAACCATCTGGTCTCTAGGAATTATCCAAGGATATGCTTGTTTGTGGGCAGCATGACATACATATACCAGGATGTGCAAAAGGTCGCTTCTGTCCTAGTGGAGCATCAGTTTGGGGGGAGGGGGATTATAATTTATAATAATCCAGACAAGGGAGCCTGATGCAGCTGGAAAGAAGGAAGGAGGAGGCTCTATGTACAGGAGACGGTACATTCTCCAGAACGTAGTCTTGTTTACCTCCGGCGAGGCCCACCCTGAGACAAGGATTTGAAGGCTCCTGGTTTGAGTGATGATCCCAAGAAGCACCAGTAGGGGGCATGAGGAGTGAGGCAGGGAAGGGAATGTAGCCCCTGAAAGCTTACACGGTACAACTGGGATCAGTCCTGGTTGGGACGCAAAGAGCACGCAACTATTTTCCCCACCCAAGGGGCGAGGGAGCTGCAGTATTGATCCACCACCTCTCATCAGTCATTAAGGGCTGCTCCCAGGGCGCATGCGTACTGAGGCCACGTAGAGACCCTCAGTCGTTGGCAGCGGGAAGTCAGGCTCCCGGACACAGAAATAAGCGAAGCCCCCGGGATTTGAGCAGACTACCAAGAGCCGCTAATGTTCTTGTTGGAAACAGCAGGACGCCGAATACTGAGAGTAGCCGGATGCCAAACAGTGAGAGAGAGTAGTATGAAGCAAGGAGAATAATAAGAAGAGTAGTCTTTGCTTTGACACGCATAGTATATCTCTTTGGGGACACAGGAAACTGTAACCCCGTGATGGAGTGGGAGAAACTTGTCGGCTGGGAGAAAAAAGTGGGAGGGAGACTTTTCATGATTTACCGTCTGTGCTTTGTGAATTTTGAACCATGCGATTATTTTACCTCTTCGGGGGGAAAAAAAAGGTTTTAAATTTAAACCTCTATTCAAACACACACACGCACACACACACACGCACACACACACACGCACACGCACACAGAGAATTAAAGTCGCGCCTTTTGTGCAGAGAGAGATGCAGTTGCTAAAGATGATTTTCAAGTCCCTAATCGAATTGCAACCCAGTCGGGGGCGTAGCGGGCGAGTGGGCGATTCAAAAGAGCAGATGATTCAAAACGGTTTGCGAGGATGAACGCAGCCAGATGAGCTGGGCTCCACACCCACGCTCTTGCTTGTGTCCCTCTGGGGGGTGGGGGGCAGGCCCGACGGTAGCCCGAGTTCTTCCTCCCCCAGCGCAGACTCTTGGCTGGTGGAGGGGCCAGGAAGGAAGCAGACGGGAAGTCCCCTTCCCCGCCCCGACCCTGAGTCCCCAAGAAACCTCCCCAAATGGGCTCCTTGCTGTTTTCTGTGCTCACCGCTCCCCGTTTCATCGCTGAGGTTCGAGAAGTGTCCCTGGAGCACAACTTCGTGACCCTGAGGAAGAATTACAGAGGTTACAAGGAGCCAGATAACTATTCCATGCGATGGAATTTGGTCATGGAGAAGGTGAGATTCACATTTTTTAAAAAAATTTTTGTGATAGACACATAACATAAATTTACCGTCTTAACCGTTTTTAAGTGCTCAGTTTGGTGGCATTAAGCACATTCACATGGTTGTGCAACCATCGCCAGCCTGCCTCTCCACAACTGAAACTGTCCCCTTTAACCGCAAAGGCTCCTTCTCCCTCCCTCAGCCCGGGGCAGCCACTGCTCTCCATTCTACAATGCTCTAGGAATATGACTCCTTTCAGTTCAGTTCAGTTCAGTTCAGTTGCTCAGTCATGTCCGACTCTTTGTGACCCCACGGACTGCAGCACGCCAGGCCTCCCTGGCCATCATCAACTCCTGGAGTTCACTCAAACTCATGTCCATTGAGTCAGTGATACCATCCAACCCATCTCAACCTCTGTCGTCTCCTTCTCCTCCCGCCTTCAATCTTTCCCAGCATCAGTGTCTTTTCAAATGAGTCAGTTCTTCACATCAGGTGGCCAAAGTACTGACTGGAGTTTCAGCTTTAGCATCATTCCTTCCAAAGAAAACCCAGGACTGATTTCCTTTAGGATGGACTGGTTGGATCTCCTTGCAGTCCAAGGGACTCTCCAGAGTCTAGGGACCTCATATGGGCTTGGTAAAGAATCTGCCTGCAATGCAGGAGATACAGGTTCTATCTCTGGGTCAGGAAGATCCCCTGGAGGAGGAAATGGCCACCCACTCCAGTATTCCTGCCTGGAGAATCCCATGGACAGATGAGCTTGGCAGGCTACAGTCTATAGTGTTGCAGAGTCAGACATGACTGAGCAACTGAGGACGCTCAGACACAGGGACGTTGTCTAAGTGGAATCATGCAGTACTTGTCTTTTTGTGTCTGGCTTATTTCACTAAGCATTCTCCAGGTTCATCCATGGTATAGCAGGTGTCAGAATTTCCTTCCTTTTTAAGTCTGAATAATATTCCTTTGTATGGGTGGACTGTATTTTATTTATCCATTTTTCTGTCCATGGACAGGGGCTTCCCAGGTGGCACTAGTGGTAACTCCTGCCAATGCAGGAGACATAAGAGACGAGAGTTTGATCCCCAGGTCAAGAAGATCCTCTGGAGGGGGCACAGCAACCCACTCAAGTGTTCTTGCCTGGAGAATCCTATGGATAGAGAAGCCTGGCGGGCTACAGTCCATGGGGCTGCAGAGAGTTGGACACGACTGAAGCAACTTAGCAGTACACACACACTGTCAATGGACACTTGGGTTTACAGGTGTACAAATATCTCTCCGAGTCTCTGTTTTCCATTCTTTTAGGTGTATGTCCAGAAATGGAATTGCTGGATCATCTGATAATTCTACATTTAATTTTTTTGAGGAACGTTCATACTGATTTCCACAGCAACTGCCCATTTTATATTCCCGTCAGCAGGGTGTGAGGTGTTAGGATTTATTTCCTTTTTTAATATATATTTATTTATTTGGCCACATGGGGTCTTCGTTGCGGTTTTTGGGATCTTTCATTGTGATGAGCAAACTTCTCTCCAGTTGTGGTGCACAGGATCAATAGTTGAGGCGCTGCGGCTTAGTTGCCCCATGGCATATGGGATCAGAGTTCCCCAGCCAGGGATCGAACCTGCGTCCCCTGCCTTGGAAGGCAGATTCTTAATCACTGGACCACCGGGGAAGTCCCCAGGATTTATTTCTTTAGTCTTGGTGTTTAAAGAGCAGGACCGGCCTCCACGTGTCATCTAAGCTTTTGAGGCAGATAGTTGAGAAGGGTCTGTGAGGCCAGGACGCATATGAAGGGGAAAAGCCATCGCCTGTTTGTAGGAATGTTTTCTGTCTGAGTTTGGGGCCCAGGAACTGGTATGGGGTCAAGTTCAGGCTCTGGAGGCGTCACATGATGGGTAGGGGACTTGCCTGCATCCCTGTTTTGGCTTCTCAAGTTTGAGATGGTGGAAAGTACCTCTCATTCATTCATACAGTCCTTCCACTAATCCTTTTAAATTTAAGTAGTTAATTCACAATTTTGTGTTTGTTTCTGGTATATAGCAAAGTGACTCAGTTATACAGATATAGTTTTTTCATATTCTCTTCCATTATAGTTTATTACAAAACACTGAATACAGTTCTCTGTGCTATACAGTAGGTCCTTGTGTTTGTCTATTTTATATATAGCAGTGTGTATCTGCTAATCCCAAAACTCCTAATTTATCCCTCCTCTGATAACCATAAGTTTGTTTTCTATATCTATATTTATCTGTTTTGTAAGTTCATTTGTATTATTTTTTCTTTAGATTCCACATATAAGCAATGTCATATAATACTTGCCTTTCTCTGACTTGCTTTGCTTAGTATGATAATCTCTAGGTCCATGCATATTTCTGCAAATGGCATTATTTCATTCTTTTTATGGCTAAGTAGTATTCCATCATATATATGTAGCACATCTTCTTTATCCATTCCTCTGTCTATGGACATTTAGGTGGCTGTCCTTCCATGAATCTTTGTTGAACACTTATTGTGTGCTGGGCAGTGTTCAAGGGTCTAGGGACAAAGTAGGGTGCAAAACAAAAATCCTTTGCTCTGTGTTACTGACACTTGGGTAGGGAGACAGACAAGAAACCACTAAGTCAAGACTGGTGTCAGGAGTGCTAAGTGTTATGAAGAAACCCAGGCAGGGAAAGAGAGAGGATTTTGTTTCCTCTTAGATACTAGTTGCCATCTATTTTTAACACACAGTGGATGGCCTGTCCTAGTCCTTTATAGTTAGTTGGGGATCGTTGATGAGTCCTGGCCAATGAGAAGTAATATGAGTCACTTGCTGGCCAAATTGTGTAATTGTCAGTGCAGGGCTCTCTAGACCTTTCTTATCCTTCTGCTTCAATAGTGGAGCCATCTGGATGGTGACTGCTTCACCAGCCTGAGTCCCTGAGAGATTTTGGTAAGTGGAGTTCACCTGCCAGGTTAGGATGAGCATGTCATGTGAGTGAGAGAAGAACTGCTAAGATTGAAGACCTGTCTGGATACAGGGCTGGAGACCTGAATGAAGTGAGGGAGTAAGTCATGCAGGTAGTTGAGGGAACAGCACTCCACACGTAGCCATCTAAAGACTCTGAGGCTGACGCTTACTAAGTGTGCTTAAGAAACAGAGAGAAATGGAAAAGGAAATACCAACCCCCTCCAGTATTCTTGCCTGGGAAATCCCATGGACAGAGGAGGCTGGTGGGTGGCAGTTGATGGGGTCACAAGAGTCAGACACGACTGAAACAGATAAACCACCACCACCCTCATCTTGTCTCATCCCCTTTGCTTAGCAAAAACCAAACAATAAAAATAAACAGTCAATATTAAAAAAAGAAAAAGACAGAAAGGAGGGACTTCCCTGATGGCACAGTGGATAGGAATTTGCCTGCCAATGCAGGGGACACGGGTACGATCTCTAATTTGGGAAGATTCCACATGCCAAGGGGCGACTAAGCCCATGCACCACAACTGCTGAGACCTCGCTCTAGAGCCTGTGAGCTGCAACTACTGAAGCCTTCGAGCCGAGAGCCTTTGCTGTGCAGCAGAAGAAACCACTGTGATGAGAAGCCCGTGCACCGCAACGAAGAGTAACCCCCACTTGTCGCAAGTAGAGAAAAGCCCACGTGCAGCCACGAAGACCCAACACAGCCATAAATAAATAAATAATTTTTTAAAAAAGAAACAGAAGACCAATATGCAGCTGGGTGAGTTCAAGTGACCTAGCAGGGAGATGAGAAGGTGATGGGGAGGATCATGCAGGGCCCCATGGGCCATGGTGAAGAGTTTAGCTTTTACCTCAAGTAAGGTGACAGTCGTGGAGGGTTCTGAGCCATGATGGAGTGAGAAAGGGCAGTGTTTAACACAGGCCCTGGAATAATGCGACTGCCTGCTCTAAACAGTAGCCATGGTGACTGTGATTTCTATTGTTTGGATTATTTCGATATTTGAAAAGGAGTCTTCAAGTGTTTATTCTCCTCTCTGCAGCTCAAGTGCTGTGGAGTGAAGAACTACACAGATTTTTCTGGCTCCTCCTTTGAAAGGGTGACAGGTCACACCTACCCCCGGTGCTGCTGTAAATCCCCAGGGACCGTGGACTGCGATGGACACAACGTGTCTGCAGACGTCATCCACCAGGAGGTAACTGGAGATTTTGAAGAAACTGCCTGCAATGCAGGAGACCCAGGTTCAATCCCCGAGTCAGGAAGATCCCCTGGAGGAGGACATGGCAACCCACTCCAGTATTCTCACCTGGAAAATCCCATGGATAGAGGAGCCTGATGGGCTGCGCTCCATGGGATTGCAAGTCGGACACAACTGATCAACTGAGCACCCACACAACACAGGCATCACCTAGGTAGACCTTGAGGGCCAGAGACTTTTTTTTTGGCTACACTGAGGGGCTAGCTGGATCTTACTTCCCTGACCAGGGATTGAACCCTCAGCAGTGAAAGCAGAGTCCTAACTATCTGACCTGACTGCCAGGGAATTCCTCCTATTGACTTCTATAAAAATTGTGTTGGGTGAACTTTCCTGGCAGTATAGTGGTCAAGACTCTGCACTTCCACTGCAGGGGGCAAGGGTTCCCTTCTTGGTCAAGGGACTGAGATCCCACATGCAGTGGGTGAGGCAAAAAAAAAAAAGTAAAAAAATTAAATAAATTACTTTGTGAAAAAAATCTGACCTATAGGGGTTGATGGGGCCTTGGAATCCACCAGGGCTTCCCTGGTAGCTCAGCTGGTAAAGAATCCGCCTGCAATGCAGGAGACCTGGGTTCTATCCCTGGGTTGGGAAGATCCCCTGGAGAAGGGAAAGGCTACCCACTCCAGTATTCTGGCCTGGAGAATTCCAGGGACTGTACAGTCCATGAGGTTGCAAAGAGTCAGATGCGACCCAGTGACTTTCACTTCACTTTGGAATCCACTAGTCTCTAACCAGGTCCCTCCTACTTTGATGCTTGTTTCCCCAGGGCTGTTTCCCTAAGCTCCTGAAAATAACCAAGACTCAGAGCGCCAACCTGAGTGGGGGCTGTCTGGGGACAGCAGTGATGCAGGTAAGTTCCAGCTCCTCTGGGACACACCGAGGTCTTTTAATTTACCGTGTGCCAAGCACTGTTTGGGACACGGAGACACAGCAGTGACAAAAGACAGAAATGGTTGTTAAACCTAGTCTCCTACCTCATTTATAAGACAGCTGCATAAAGCAACAGTCATAAAACTGTACTTATATGAAGATTTAATTTACGTGTAATTTACATGACAAGAGTAACACAAAGCATGTTGGAGAAAACACAACTATATAGGAGTTTTTGTATGGTACTGATTAATTTAGTATTAATCCAAACTAGATTATGAATAGTTAAGATGTCCATCGTACTCCCCAGGGCAACAACTAAGAAAATAATTTTAAAATATAATAAAAACAAGAAGGGAATTAAAATGGTGCACTAGAAAATATCCAGCAGACGGGGACTTCTCTGGTGGTCCAGTGGTTAAGAATCTGCCTTCCATTGCAGGGGAGGTGAGTTTGATTCCTGGTTGGGGAACTAGGATCTCACATACTTTGGGGCAGCTAAGCCCAGTCCCCACAATTACAGAAGCCTGAATGTTGCAGTGAAGAGCCTGCATTCTGCAACTAAGACCCAACACAGCTAAACAAATAAATATTTTAAAAAGAAAACATCCAACAGAACAGAAGGCTGTGATGAATAAATAAAAGAAGAGCAACAAAAAAGGCAAATAGAAAACATAGCAAAGTGGCTGACATAAATCCTACTTTCTTGGCAATTACGTTAAATGTAAAGGAATCAAACCACTTAACTATACACTTTAGAAAGGTGAATTGTATGATAAATGAATTACATCTCAATAAACCTGTTAATTAGAAAAAATGTCCATCCCCTTGAGCCCTGGAAGTTTTTCTCACATTTTCCCCATGTTGATTTTTCATGCCTCTGCTCAGTCCCTTCAGTCATGTCTGACTCTTTGCGACTCAATGGACTATAGCCCACCAGGCTCCTCTGTCCATGGGATTCTCCCAGCAAGAATACTGAAGTGGGTTGCCATTTCCTTCTCCAGGAGATCTTCCTGACCCAGAGATCGAACCTGTATCTCTTGCGTCTCCTGTATTGGCAGGCAGATTCTTTACCTACTGAGCCACCTGGGAAGCTTCACGTGAAACTGTTTTTCTGCAGATTACCACCAGCCAAGATATGGATTATATTCTTTGCAGCCAAAGATGGAGGAGCTCTATAGTCAGCAAAAACAAGACCAGGAGCTGACTGTGGCTCAGATCATGAACCCCTTATTGCCAAATTCAGACTTAAATTGAAGAAAGTAGGGAAAACCACTAGACCATTCAGGTATGACCTAAATCAAATTCCTTATGATTATACAGTGGAAGTGAGAAATAGATTTAAGGGACTAGATCTGATAAATAGAGTGCCTGATGAACTATGGAATGAGGTTTGTGACATTGTACAGGAGACAGGGATCAAGACCATCTCCATGGAAAAGAAATGCAAAAAAGCAAAATGGCTGTCTGGGGAGGCCTTTCAAATAGCTGTGAAAAGAAGAGAAGTGAAAAGCAAAGGAGAAAAGGAAAGATATAAACATCTGAATGCAGAGTTCCAAAGAATAGCAAGAAGAGATAAGAAAGCCTTCTTCAGCGATCAATGCAAAGAAAGAGAGGAAAACAACAGAATGGGAAAGACTAGGGATCTCTTCAAGAAAATCAGAGATACCAAGGGAACATTTCATGCAAAGATGGGCTCGATAAAGGACAGAAATGGTATGGACCTAACAGAAGCAGAAGATATTAAGAAGAGATGGCAAGAATACACAGAAGAACTGTACAAAAAAAGATATTCACGACCCAGATAATCATGATGGTGTGATCACTGACCTAGAGCCAGACATCCTGGAATGTGAAGTCAAGTGGGCCTTAGAAAGCATCACTACGAACAAAGCTAGTGGAGGTGATGGAATTCCAGTTGAGCTATTCCAAATCCTGAAAGATGATGCTGTGAAAGTGCTGCACTCAATATGTCAGCAAATTTGGAAAACTCAGCAGTGGCCACAGGACTGGAAAAGGTCAGTTTTCATTCCAATCCCAAAGAAAGGCAATGCCAAAGAATGCTCAAACTACCGCACAATTGGACTCATCTCACACGCTAGTAAAGTAATGCTCAAAATTCTCCAAGCCAGGCTTCAGCAATATGTGAACTGTGAACTTTCTGATGTTCAAGCTGGTTTTAGAAAAGGCAGAGGAACCAGAGATCAAATTGCCAACATCCGCTGGATCATGGAAAAAGCAAGAGAATTCCAGAAAAACATCTATTTCTGCTTTATTGACCATGCCAAAGCCTTTGACTGTGTGGATCACAATAAACTGTGGAAAATTCTGAAAGAGATGGGAATACCAGACCACCTGACCTGCCTCTTGAGAAATTTGTATGCAGGTCAGGAAGCAACAGTTAGAACTGGACATGGAACAACAGACTGTTCCAAATAGGAAAAGGAGTTCGTCAAGGCTGCATATTGTCACCCTGTTTATTTAACTTATATGCAGAGTACATCATGAGAAACGCTGGACTGGAAGAAACACAAGCTGGAATCAAGATTGCCGGGAGAAATATCAATAACCTCAGATATGCAAATGACACCACCCTTATGGCAGAAAGTGAAGAGGAACTAAAAAGCCTCTTGATGAAAGTGAAAGTGGAGAGTGAAAAAGTTGGCTTAAAGCTCAACATTCAGAAAACGAAGATCATGGCATCCAGTCCCATCACTTCATGGCAAATAGATGGGGAAACAGTGGAAACAGTGTCAGACTTCATTTTTCTGGGCTCCAAAATCACTGCAGATGCTGACTGCAGCCATGAAGTTAAAAGACGCTTACTCCTTGGAAGGAAAGTTATGACCAACCTAGACAGCATATTCAAAAGCAGAGACGTTACTTTGCCAACAAAGGTCCATCTAGTCAAGGCTATGGTTTTTCCAGTGGTCATGTATGGATGTGAGAGTTGGACTGTGAAGAAAGATGAGTGCCGAAGAATTGATGCTTTTGAACTGTGGTGTTGGAGAAGACTCGAGAGTCCCTTGGACTGCAAGCAGATCCAACCAGTCCATTCTGAAGGAGATCAGCCCTGGGATTTCTTTGGAAGGAATGATGCTAAAGCTGAAACTCCAGTACTTTGGCCACCTCATGCGAAGAGTTGACTCATTGGAAAAGACTCTGATGCTGGGAGGGATTGGGGGCAAGAGGAAAAGGGAACAACAGAGGATGAGATGGCTGGATGGCATCACTGACTCGATGGACGTGAGTCTCAGTGAACTCCAGGAGTTGGTGATGGACAGGGAGGCCTGGCGTGCTGTGATTCATGGGGTCGCAAAGAGTCGGACACGACTGAGCAACTGATCTGATCTGATCTGAAGATATGGATGAGTCTCATCTGTCTGATTCGTATTTTTAAATGGATTTTTTTTCATTGTACACATTTATATTGAATATTTGTTTGCACACTATATCACACTATCCTCCCCAGGGAAGTCAAAACAGTCAAGATCCTAGCAAGAAACAGAATTCAGCCCCCACAGTCATTTAAAATATATAAAAAAATATATGACTTTTCCCTTACTTTTATTCATTTATTTGTTTGTTTTTGGTTGTGCTGAGTCTTTGTTGCTGTGCGTAGGCCTTCTCTAGTTACAGCGAGCAGGGGCTACTCTTCCTTGTAGCGCACGGGCTTCTAGTTCCAGGGGCTTCTCTTGTTGCGGAGCATGGGCTCTAGGCACACAGGCTTCAGTGGTTGCAGCTCTCAGGCTCTAGAGCAAGGACTCAGGAGTTTTGGTGCACAGGCTTAGATGCTCTGTGGCCTCTGGGATCTTCCCAGAGGAGGGAATGAACCCATGCCCCCTGCATTGGCGGGCGTATTCTTAACCACTGGACCACCAGGGAAGTCCTACAGGGTCCTTTTACGACATTTTTAGGGTCAGGGAGCTAAGATCCCACATGCCTTGTGGCCAAAAAACCAAAACATAAAACGGAAGCAGTATTGTGACAAATTCAGCAAAGACTTAAAAAAAAGTGGTCCACATTAAAAAAAAAAAAACTTAAAAAATAAAAGTTTTCAGGGGCCCCTTGTGGAAGTGTCAGCAGGGTTAAGGAGAATGAGGGCTAGCCACATAGGAAGGTTTTACTTTTCCTATGCCTGAAGGGGTAGGGAGAGCAAGAGTCAAGGAAAAGGAGCCATCTACCCACAACTGTGATCTTGCAGAGCTCAGGGTGGACAGAAGAGAGGAGGGAGTGGGGGAAAGAATACTCCAACCTTTCTTTCTGTCCAGCCATCTCCTATTGGTACTTACTATTGGCCAAACTTAACAGGAATTTAGGGAGCAGGTGTGTGTGTGTGTGTGTGTGTGTGTGTGTGTGTGAGTCACTCAGTCGTGTCCGACTCTTTGCAACCCTTGGGAGCAGGGGATTCTGGGAAATGTCGTTTTCAGGACCCAGGGGGTGAACAAAAGAGGGTGGAGATGAGATCTGGGGGGAACAAAGGGAGAATGACTGACGGGCATCACAAATCGCCTCCTCCTTCTACCTTCTGGTGAGATTTATTGTGGTAACAGTCCAAATTCCCTCCACCGTGGCCCTGAGAGTCCCTCTGCTGTCTGTCACACCCTGCCCTGACCTTTCTAAATCACGATGTATCTCCGTGTATTAAATTTGATGTGGGTTCCAGAGATGCCTCATGTTGGTTCAGTGTTTCTTTCTTCACCCATTTCAGCTGCCAGGAATTCTTGCCACCTTGCTGCTGTTCATCAAGCTGGGCTGAAAGACCTGGGGAGAACAGGACCCCTGAGCCCCACTGGCTGCTGGAAGGAGATGTGGTCTCAGTTTCTCTGTGGCACTCCCTGCGTCTGGAAAGGAGATTGATAATAAAAGATTTGGGAAATCCTCCTCATCTTGACTCCTTTCTCCTTCATTTTATTTTTCATCTCAGCTGACAGCGGTTGTAATTCTAAGTACCTGAATGGGATGACGTGGCTTCCTGCCATTGAAACGGTCTTGTTTTGTGAATTACTTTGTGAGGAGCCTCCCTGGTGGTCTAGCGGTTAGGACCCTGCACTTCCACTTCAGGGGGCATGGGTTCAGGGAACTAAGGTCTTGCAAATCACATGATGTGGCCAAAAAAGAAGGTTAAAAATCTAAAATTCTCATGAAAAAGAATCCTCTAGACCCTTAGCCAGTTTCAACCATCACCAAGAGTTCAATAGTGTTTCATTAAACTTTTTTTCCCCTTGATGAGGTTTTTTTTTTAAAAAAATATTTATTTGTTTATTTGGCTGTGCGGGATCTTGGTTGTGGCACGTGTGATCTCCAATCTTTGCTGCAGCATTCAGGATCTTTAGCTGAGGCATGTGAGATCTAGTTCCCTGAGCAGAGATCAAACCTGGCCCTCCTGCGTTGAGAGAACAGCGTCTTAGCCACTGGACCACCAGGGAAGTCGCTGACAAAGTATTCTGTTTTACTTTTTAAGTTTGTAGCTTATTTATTTATTTTTACATGTATTTAAAATTTTAAATTACTTAATTTATGGCTGTTCTGGGTCTTTGCTGCCGCAAGTGGGCTTTCTCTAGTTGAGGTGAGTAGAGGCTGCTTTCCGGTTGTGGTCCGTGGGCTTCTCATTGGGGTGGCTTCCCTTGTTGCAGAGCGTGGGATCTGGAGCCCATGGGCTTCAATCATTGCAGTGCGTGGGCTCAGTAGTTGTGGCCCACAGGCTTCGTTGCCCCTCAGCATGTGGCATCTTCCCAGATCAGGGATTGAACCCGTGTCCCCTTCATTGGCAGGTGAATTCTTAACCACTGGACCACCAGGGAAGTCCCTGATAAAGTATTTTAAAACAAATCCCAATGTCATTTCCCCTTTTCGTATTCCAGTACACATCTCTAATTCCAGTATACCCTCAAAATTCATAGGAAGAAACCTAATCCCCAATGTGATGGTATTAGAAGATGTGGTCTTTGGAAGGTCATTCGGTCATGAGGATGGAGACCTCAGAAGTGGGATTATTATCGTTTAGTTGCTAAGTCGTGTCCAAATCTTTTGTGACCCCGTGGATTGTAGCCCACCAGGCTCCTTTGTCCATGGGATTTCCCAGGCAAGAATACTGGAGTGGGTTGCCATTACCTTCTCCAGGGGACATTCCTGACCGAGGGATGGAACCTGCATCTCCTGCTTTGGCAGGCGGATTCTTTACCACTGAGCCACCAGGGAATAGGATTAGTGCCCTTGTAAAAGAGACTCTAGAGAGCTCCCTCCAGAGAAAAAACAGCCACCTATGAATCAAGAAACTGGTCCACACCAGACCCTCAGTCTGCTGGTGCCCTGATCATGAACTTCCCAGCCTTCAGAACTGTGAGAAAGAAATGTCTGTTGTTTATAAACCACTCAGGCTATTCTTTGACAGAACCCAAACAGACTAAGACAACACTCAAGACAACTAACAGTCCTTCCTTGACATCTCTCAAAACTCAGGTCATCACTCAATTTTTTGATTGGCTCAGAAATGTCTTTTTACACTCAGTTTCTTTTTTTTTTATTTTTTATTTTTTTTACACTCAGTTTCTTTGAATTAGGTCCAACCAGGTCCACACAGCATGTTTTTCATGTATCCTAAATTCCTTTTATCCTAATCCAGTAGTTATAGAATTGGAAAATGCATTCGAATACTCTGGGTCTTTTGTGCGTGTGCGTGTGCATGTGTGTGTGCATGCGTGTGTGTGTGTGTGCATGCGTGTGCATGTTTTGCCTGAGCTGGGTCTTCATTGCTTTGCGAGGGCTTTCTCTAATTGCAGCGAGCAGGCGTGTGTGGGCTTCTCATTGCGATGGCTTATCTTATGGAGCACAGTCTGTGGGCAAGTGGGTTTCAGTAGTGGTGCACGAGCTTAGTTGCTCCGAGGCATATGGGATCTTCCTGGATCAGGAATCAAACCCATGTCCCCTGCAATGGCAGGTGAATTCTTATCCAGTGAGCCACCTGGGAAGTCCTAGGTATTCTGTTAAAGCACAAGTGTCTGAACCCCACCTTAGAGCTTCTGACTCAGGAGATCTGGCAGGAGGCCCAGGAATCTGCTTTTCTAACAGGTTCCCAGGCCACGCTGCCGGTATGGGTGATGTACTTTTGAGAACCACTGCTCTGCATTCTCCCTCCTCTCCCCACCCCCTTGAGGCAGGAAAAGTGTGGAATATTGGGGAATACCACACCTTCTGGATTTGGGGCTTGCTTCTCTGTGGTCCCCTTATCTTGTTCCTCTTGCCCCATATTTCCTGTTCATCACTTTTTCTCAGCCCTGGCTTTACTTTAGAACCCCTGGGGAGGGGACTTCCCTGGCTGGCCAGTGGTTAAGAATCCATGCTTTCACTGCAGGGGGCATAGGTTTGATCCCTGGTCAGGGAAGTAAGATCCTGCATGCTTCCTGGTGTCGCCAAAAAAGTAAGGAAAGAAAAAAAAAAAAGAAGAACTGCCTGGGAGCTTTAATGAAATATCAGAGCCTGCACCACATCTCACTATCTCCTGATTTAATCTGTCTGGGTTGTGGCCTGGGCATGGAGACTGTTTCATTTACCCAGCTGACTGCAAGGGGTGGTCATGATCATAGCTGAGAATAAACCGAGTTTCATCCAAAGGTCATAGTGACCCGAATCAGTTTTTCACTGAGGATCGCAAAATGGTTTATCCAGTTCTCCCATCTTTCTTTTGGAGGGATCTTAAGGAGGGTAAAGTGGGCACTTGTCAAAATTGCTATGTGGCAATCATCTCCCACATCTGGCAGGACCGTTCCTAGTTGCCCCTCACCCCCCCACCCCAAACCTACCCACTTCTCGGATTTCTGTCTGTAAACCAGAGGCGCCACATGATCCCAGGGGCCAATCAGCACCTTCCATTGGTCTGACTGCAGTCATTGGTTCAGGCATGGACGTGGGACCCAAGCTGGCTAATGAGACTTGGTTTGGGGACTTTGAATACCCAGTGACCATGGTTGTGGGGGAGAACACCTTGTTCACAGGAAACTACCTCTTGGGGGCAAGAGATGGCGTAAAGAATCCTGAGACAGGACGCAAGTCCTGGCTGACACTTGGGCTCTGCTGCGGATGCACTTAAAAAATATCTGCGGAGTGTCTGCTGTGTGTCAGAAATGAACTGTTCTTAAAGTAGAACAGTAAAAGAGTTAAAGATACAGAGAACAAACAGATGGTTGCCAGAGGGGAGAATGTGGGAGAGGGGGAAGAATAGGTAAGGGAGGTTGAGAGGTATAAATTTCCAGTTGCAAAATAAATGAGTCAGGGGCTTGAAATGTACAGTGTGGGGGATATAGGCAATAACTGTGTAATATCTCTATATGGTGACAGACGGTAGCTAGACATATCTGGTAATCATTTTGCAATGTACAGAAATATCAAACCACTATGTTCTGTAACAGGAAGTAACATGGTGTTGTGGGTCAATTATACTTCAAAAACAAATGGAATTCTCTCGCAGTCCAGTGGTTAGGACTTAGTGTTTTCACTGCCCGAGTTTAATCCCTGGTTTGGGAACTAAGTTTCCTTGTGGCTCGACTGGTAAAGAATCCACCTGCAATGCTTGAGACCTGGGTTCGATCCCTGGGTTGGAAAGATCCCCTGGAGAAGCAAAAGGCTACCCACTCCAGTATTCTGGCTTGGAGAATTCCACGGACTGTATAGTCCATGGGGTTGCAAAGAGTCAGACATGACTGAGCGACTTCCACTCACTTAACTTTGGGAACTAAGATCCTGTAAGTTGTGCCATATGCCCCCAAAAAACAAAATCATAGAAAAACAGATAAAATTTGTGCTTATCAAAAGCAGGGCATGGGGGGAGGGGAAATTGGACAGAGGCAGTCAAAAAACTACAAACTCCCAATTATAAGATAAAAAGAACTAGGGTTGCAATGTACAACACAATACATATAATTTGGGCTTCCCTGGTGGCTCAGTGGTCAAGAATTCACCTGACAATGCAGGAGACACGGATTTGATCCCTGATCCGGGAAGATCCCACATGCCACGAAGCAACTAAGCCCGTGAGTCACAACTATTGAGCCTGTGCTCTAGAGCCCAGGAACCAATCTATTGGACTGAAGCCCACAACTACTGAACCACAACCACTCTATATTTTAAAAAGGATTTCCTATGTTCTGTGGGGAAGGAAGATTGTAGCCAAGTCAAAGTGAAGTGGGTACCTTGGGGACCTAATACTGGTGACAGGTATCTGAGGTGGGGGCGGTCTTGTGAGACTGAGCCCTTAAACTGTGGGGTCTGCACTGACTCTGAACCACGACTACTGAAGCCCACATGCCGTGGAGCCTGAGTGCCACAAGGAGCGGTATCAGTGTGAGAAGCCAGTGCGCGCAACCGAGAGTTCCCCCCGCCGCCCTTGCTGCGACTAGAGAAAAATCAGTGCAGCAACAAAGACCCAGCACAGCCAAAAGTAAGTCAATTTAAAAAATTACTTTAAAATATAATTAACTTTGCTGTATGTTATATATGAAAATCAGTAAAAGTAAATCCTGAGTTTGCATCACGAGGAAAAAACATTTTTTCCTAGTTCTTTACCTTTGTATTTATATGAGATAACTTCCCTGACGGCTCAGACAGTAAAGAATCTGCCTGCAATGTGGGAGACCTGGGTTTGATCCCTGGATTGGGAAGATCCCCTGGAGAAGGGAATGGCAATCCACTCCATTGTAGACAGAGGCAATCCACTATAGACAGAGGCTACAGTCCATGAGTCTCAAAGAGTCAGACATGACTGAGCGACTAACACTTTGCCTTTTTTGATGGATATTCACGAAACTTACTTGGCAATCATTTCATGATGTATGTAAGTCAAATCATTATGTTATATACCTTAAATTTATACAGAGCTGTATGTCAATAAATGGAAAGAAAAAAACCTTTTTTTCTTTTTTTTTACAGTGTTTACTGTTTCTACTCACAAATGTGGAGGTTTTCCATACCAGGACTTTTTATTGCCTCATGCAAGCCGGGTGGCATGTGGGATCTTAGTTCCCCTACCGGGGATCAAACCCATGTCCCCAGCATTGGAAGGTGGATTCTCAACCACTGATGACCAGGAAAGTCCCACAAAACTCTTTAGTTACTATTAATATACCAAGCCTATAACTCAGATGCGAGTGACAGCGGGTGATTAACTCAGTCTCCAGCCCCTTTTCTCTCTGGAGCTCCCTCCCAGGACCTGAAGCTGATGGTTGTTGTTCAGTCACTAAGTCGTGTCCAACTCTTCACGGACTGCAGCATGCCAGGCTTCCCTGTCCTTCACTATCTTCCAGAGTTTGCTCAAATTCATGTCCATTGAGTTCGTGATGTTATCTAACCATCTCATCCTCTGCTGCCTCCTTCTCCCCTTGCCCTCAATTTTCCCCAGCATCAAGGGTCTTTTCCCATAAGTCAGCTCTTCGAATCAGGTGGCTTCAGTTTCAGTCCTTCCAATGAATATTCAGGATTGATTTCCTTCAGGATTGGTTGGTTTGATCTCCTTGCAGTCCAAGGGACTCTAAGAGTCTTCTCTAGCGCTACAATTTAAAAGTATCAGTTCTCTGGTGCTCAGCCTTTATGGTCCAACTCTCACATCCATACATAACTACTGGAAAAACCATAGCTTTGACTATATGGACCTTTGTCAGCAAAGTGATGTTTCTGCTTTTTAATATGCTGTCTAGTTTTGTCATAGTTTTCCTGCCAAGAAGCAAGCGTCTTTTAATTTCATGGCTACAGTCACAGTTTGTGATTTTGGAACCCGAGCAAAGAAAGTCTGTCACTGCTTCCACTTTTTCCCCTTCTACTTGCCATACAGTGATGGTTCCAAACCATCATAGGCTGATGGTTCCAAATCTCTAATCATGGTTTGGTCTTTCTGGTGATCAGCCCTATACTGAAGCTACTTATGGGCCCCAGCCTAGGCTGTCTTCTTATTAGTACACAAAAGATGCTTATCACTCCAGAAATTCCAAGGGTTTTTAGGAGCTCTGTGCCAAGAACCAGGAACAAAGACCTAATATTTCCTTTTTATTGTGTCAGACAGGAAAGAGTTGGATGTGGAAGTAAAAAATTTAAAAATTCCTGCCTCTGAGGTGCAGATATTATAGTGAAGGAGACACAATTTAAGCGAGTAAACTGTATAGTATTTTAGATTCTAGGGGCTGTAGGGAGAAGGACACAGGGAAAGGGACATCAGGAATTCTGGGGGAGGGACTTCCCTGTGGTCCAGTGGCTAAGACTGGGTTCTCCCAATGTGGGGGCTCAGATTCAACCCCTGGTCAGGGAACTAGATCCCATATCCTGCAATTAAGAGTTTTCATACTGCAACTAAAGATCCTGCATGCTGCAACTAAGACCTAACACATCGTCCTCCTTACCCTCTATACCAAGGTGGTGAAGCTAGATGGGCCCCGGGGTGAAGAAGTTCTCTCCTGTGTACAGAAAGTCCATAATAGTGTTGACTAAAAAATTAATCACAAGCCGAAAGTAGAGAATGTTTTATTTGGTGGAAATGTTTAGGAATCGAACCAGGGTCTCTGCATTGCAGGCGGATTCTTTACCAACTGAGCTATCAGGGAAGCCCTGGAGGAGCTTAAGACAAAAAAAATACGGGCTCAGAACCAGGCAAAGCAAGATGACTGACGAAAGTAAACCAGGAAGAAATGTACCGTAAAAAGTGACTCAAACTACCTCGAGGGCGTGACTCTGATCTCGCCTGTGTGTCTGATAGGGACAAAAGAGGATGATCAAATAGTTAGCTTGGAAACCCCGTTAATAAGATTAATGATCACTCGAGAAAGTAATGGGAAAATTCTGAAACAAGGTGGGCCTGCCTGACTTATTATATAGCAAAACAGGTCACTTAGCATCAAAGTCAGACTGGCTTGCTTAATGATAAAAGCAAGCTAACAACAAAACCATGCAACACGAGCATGGGGCATGCCCCAAAGCAATAAAATAATGGTGGCATGAGACCCACATCCTGCCCAGTGAGCTCACTGAGTTAGGAACCCCCAAAACGTGTTATTTGGCCCCTAAGATGTGCTCTTTGCACCATGCCCCCCAAAACAATAAAACAACAGTAGAAAATAAGGCCTACAATCTGCCCAGTGGTGTCATCAAGTTAATGACTCTACAGTCAGGCTCTGTGGACACAAAAAACTATCATTTACGGGAAGGTGACTTTTCAAAAAGAAGGAACTTCATTGTACTGAGACCTGAAAATATTTTCCAGAAGTGCTGTGACAGTCCTGGCCTGACCACGTAGGGAGGGACAAGTAAACCTCCCTGCCCTACCTGGGGGAAGACAGATAAGATTTTCTCCCCTTCCACTCTCTTCCTCTGACTATAAAAATGTAACTCACTGAGTACCCGGGGCAGGCAAGCATTGCGCTGCCCACTTGTGAACCTTACAAGCGTCCCTTTCTAAGAAATCACTTTTTATCTATCACTTTGCATGCATGCTAAGTCGATTCAGTCATGTCTGACTCTGCGACCCCAGGGGCTGTAGCCTGCCGTGGACTGTAGCCTCCTCCGTCTATGGGATTTTCCAGGCAAGGATACTGGAGTGGGTTGCCATGCCCTTCTCCAGGGGATCTTCCGGACCCAGGGATCAAACCCAGATCTCCTGCATTGCAGAAAAATTCTTTACCATCTGAGCCACCATGGAGGTCACCAGAGATCAGCCCAACTAGAGGCAGCCCCAGACCAGAGCTTCCCTGTCCTGATTCAGGTTCTGCAGCATCACACACGGCCCTCAACCAACTCTCCACTTGGCTGTGATTCAACTGTCCTCTTCCTGGAAACTCCATTTCACTAATGGAAAGAAAAGAACCACAGCATCTGGGCATAACAACTTTAATTTTTTATTTTCTCGAGAAAAGTGCACATCTTTATGACTGATCTAAGAACGGCTTACACAAGGAGAACCACACCCAGAATATAAAGGTCTAGAGCTCTCTCCTGGTGTGTTCTGGGATCATGGAGGAGAAGTCACTTATTGGAATTAGCACTTCAAGACTGAGATCAAATTTCACCCCTTGTTTTGTTTTCAGTGGAGCTGGGAGAGAAACACACAAGAAAATGATCCCCAGAGAAGCCAAAGAAAAGTAAAACAAACATAACCCCAAACCCCAAAAGGCGATCATGGCAATTTCCTGCTGACATTGGAAAGACAACTTGAAAGCAAATAAGAAGGCACAGCAGGGATGCAGGATACAGCCTCAAGGCACCTCCCCAGATCCCAGCCTCCCTGGCACCAGGAAGCTGTCTTCCCACAGCCTTTGGCTTAATCTTTGTTTGTAAACTCAACAAACCTCCATTCCCTCCTGGTGATCTTTGAGAACATCAGGTGCAGTTTTCCAGACACTGTCAGGAGTTAAACCTCCCCCCAAAACATCATAAGATAAAAACTGAACACCATTTTTAGACCAAACAAGAAAAATTCTCCTACATCATTCCCAGGCTTGAGAGAACCCTCAAGAGTGGCAGCTGTCTCAACTGCAACTTAAAGTTGAACTGCTGAAAAGTCTTGTGTAAACAGAAATCTTAGGCCAGGTCAGGTACAAGATGCAGCCAAAGCTGTCTTTTATCACACAGGCTATCACACAAGTCAGCTGGTCCCCTTGATAGTGACACTCTGGCCAAACTTTTTTTTCTGGCAGCAGTTTAAGGAAAATGGACAGGCAAAGGCAATCTTGACAGGCCATGGTGTGTCTTAAGAAGCCTTTTTCTAGCTGCTTTAATTTCTTTTATGTTAAAGCAACTGACATTTTAGACTCCCCTGACCCAAACCTTCTGATAAGTTTCATGTGGTGTATTTCCAAGAACTTGTCCTTTTCATCGCAGTCAAGTTTGTTGGTGTACAAAAATACCCCCACTTTTGACGCTCTAAGGGCAGTCCCTGGTTTGGGGTGAACAGGGCCCTCTAGAAACAAATTCAATCTCCAGCTTCTGTAAAGGTAAGAACTACGTTAAACTGGACCCAGACCTTGCCCATTCCTTGTAGGAAGTAGCAGAGATCCTCAAGGCTACAGAAAGTCACTTTGGCAGCAGGGGCTGGGAGACTGGACAAATCACACACTTTGGCTGTCCTCACAGTGGAAAGTTCTGGGGTATCAGTGTTCCAGAGTAGAAAGAGGTACTGCGTCACCAAGGTTGGACTCAGGTGGGCAGGAAGGGCCACTGAGCGGAGGATGGGGCCAGGAAGGTGTCAAAATGAAGATCACCTCCCAGCAGGAGCCCCTGGTAGCTAGGGACGCCCAACCTGGTGGGCTCCCTGCTAGTGCCTCAATCAACCAGGGGGACTGTTCTCCACCCATCTGTCTTCAGCCTGCCACTCCCAAGCGGCACCTAGGAAATCCAAGTAGCAACAGCGGTTACCCAGCCCTACCTTCCCTGCTGCCCCTCCAGCCAAACCCCAAAGCGTTCTTTCCTGTGGCTCCTCCATTAGCAGGACCCCAGAGATAACATGGCTTCGGGAAGCCAGCCCTGTGTCTTCAAGGTTTTTCAAGTGGGAGGAGCCGATGTCCTCACATGGAGAGCCGCCAGCCAGTGCAGGCTATGCTACAGGAATATTGCTCAATTTCCTTTTTGAGCAGGATATGGGATGTGGAAAGACCTTGCTTAAAACATTACCAGCCAAACAGGGCCCGTGGAAGGCAGGGCAGGGCAGGAGAGCCTAAGCTTCTAACTCTGAATTAACTCCTGGTAAAAAGTCCTCAGCAGGAATGCATGATTCTCTGCCTGGCCCGGAGCAGCCCATAATTTCCAGAATTCTATTCTGGATCGAGAATGCAGTGGGTCAGCTGTAACAGTGGCAGGGTCGAGCAAATTCTGGGGAAGCTGAGAAGGCACTTCTGGGGTCCCTAAAGCCGCGGGTGGGGGTAGGGGGCGATCTGGGAAAAGCCGCTTTAATACTGCTTTCACAGGCAGAAGATCTGCAGGTCAGAAGGGAGGGGTCTGGGAGATGCAAAACCACCACCCTGGTTCACAGGCAGAAGGTTCACAGGCAGACTGGGCGATCCTGAGAAAGGACCTGCCTTCCACATCTCCACGGATGAATTCTGAGATCCCTCCCACCAACTCCCCACTCCCATCCCAACTGCACGAGGCAGAAGAACCATCTCTGGCCAGCACACGAACTAAAATCAATGCCCAACTCAGAAACGGATGCGGATAAGTGGTTCTAACCCAGAAGGCATGGCGGTTGCCCCTTCACCAGGCGGAGTGGGACGCCGTGTGCGTGCTCACTATCACCATGACAATGCCAGGAAGCAGCAAGCTCGTGCACGCCCCTTCCCCAGACCCTGCCCGCAGTGCAGGGTCTGGAGACTGCGACAGGGGCTGCTTGGGCAGGCTGGTGGCCTTGGCCAGAGAACGCGCCATGCGGGAGTGGGGGCGGCCAATGGGAAGTTGGGGGCGCCCTGAGCTTGGAAACAGCCCTTATGGCTCATGCCTCAGTTACAGTCTCTGCCGAGGCAGGAGGGGGTGGGGTGGGGGAGTCTTCTAGCAGGGACAGCTGCTGGGCTGTGGCGCTGGAGTGTCCCCCAAGGCCGGGCCTTTCCCATTGCTGCCAGGACTAGAGCTGGGTTCCAAGGACTCATTCATCTTCTCGCAGATGACGTCCACCAGGCGCTCGAAGACCTGCTTCACGTTGATGTTCTCCTTGGCGCTGGCCTCGAAGAACTCAAAACCTGGAGGAATAGAAGATGGGAAGATGTGGGAATTCCCTGGCGGTCCAGTGGCTAAGACTCCGTGCTTCCACTGCAGGAGGCACGGGTTTGATCCCTGGTCGGGAAACTAATATCCTACATGTTGTGGCAGGGGGTGGGGAGGGTGTTTAAACATAATAAATGGCATTAAAAAAAAAAAAAAGATAGGATGATCTGTGAAACCCTGGGGGGTCAGCGCCTGGGCTATGGCATCACACGAACCTGGGTTCCAAGCCCAGTTCTGACCTTCGTTCAGCTGAGACTCTTAGTCTTTCGGAGCCTCAGTTTGCTCTTCTGTAAAATGGGAACAATGATGCTGCTGATGTTGATAAAAACGTGTGACAGCAGCGCTTGCCCGGACTACCTTGCGTATCTCTTTGTCACAAGGCAGCAGTGGCAAGAGTCTTACCCCAGTTAAGCGGTACTCATCCTCTATCCAATTTCTGCTGCACAGGAAGGCACAGCCAGGGTGCCCACAAAGCCCAATATTTATGTGGACCTTTTAAGCGCAGCCAAGTATTTCACATGTTCTGGAACATATGCTCCAGGTCAAATAAAACAGGACTGGCTTCAGCCCAGGGCTACCCAATCTGTAACCTCTGTCAGCCAGATAATGGCAGGTTTTGCAGAGTTTTAGAGAGCATACAATGTACGCAGTTCCTGGCCTACAGAGTGCACTAAAAACAGTAATAATAATAATAGGCAGTGCTTACGCAATGCTTACTATGTGACAGGTACTTTTCTAAGAACTTTATGTAAATTAACTCATTTAAGGATGCTCTGGGCATGTGCAGTCACTCAGTCTGAGGTAGACAGTTTTTGTGGGGGGAGCTGGACCATGCAGCTTGTGGGATCCTAGTTCCCCAATCAGGGATTGGATCCATGCCCCCTACAGTGGAAGGGTGGAGCCCTAACCACCTGACTGCTAGGGAATGCCCTATGCTATTATAGCCCATTTTATAGATGGGAAAACTGAGGCACACAGCAGGAAAGTCACTCATGTAAATTCACACAGGTTAACACACTCAGGCTGCCTGGTTGAAATAATAACAGATTAAACATTTCTCGTGTACCACCTTGGGCCTCAGGAGGGAGGGCAGGCTGGCTGATTCCTTTTGGGGAAGGGGAGGGTGAAGCAGATTTGAATAGACTTTTAGCATCACAGGGATCATTATAACTTTTTCTCTTAAAAAAAAAAAAAAATGTTTAGGAACTTCCCTGGTGGTCTAGTGGTTAAGAATCTGCTTTCCAATGCAGGGGATATAGGTTCAATCCCTGGTTGGGGAACTAAGATCCCACGTGCCTCAGGGCAACTAAGCCTGAGTGCTGGAACTACTGTGCCCATGCTCTGCAACAAGAGAAAACCCAGCGCTGCAACAAGACCCAACAAAGCAAAAAAAAAAAAAAAAGCTTATCCACTTAGCAAAAGGTGAGAGGTGGTACAAATGCTTTGGGGCCCTGCCCAGAGTTCCTGGGCTACAAGAAGTGGCCCAGCAACCTGAAAATAGGGTGCACATGACTGTCCTTCCTGCACCCTGCGCCCCGGTTCAGGCTCCACCTGCTGGGAGCTATGGTCCCCAGTGTATCCCCATCTGCCGTTCCCAAGTTGGGCCAGAAATTCAGACAAATGTCCAGGCTACTACACACAGCACAGGGTGAACAGGCCTCTATTCTAACCCTTGGAGAAGGCAATGGCACCCCACTCCAGTACTCTTGCCTGGAAAATCCCATGGATGGAGGAGCCTGGGAGGCTGCAGTCCATGGGGTTGCGAAGAGTCGGACACGACTGAGCGTCTTCACTTTCACTTTTCACTTTCATGCATTGGAGAAGGAAATGGCAACCCACTCCAGTGTTCTTGCCTGGAGAATCCCAGGGGCGGGGGAGCCTGGTGGGCTGCCATCTATGGGGTCGCACAGAGTCGGACACGACTGAAGTGACTTAGCAGTAGCAGCATTCTAACCCTTGTCATTATCATGCAGCACTAGATAAATATCATTATAATTAGTAAATATATAATTATCCATCTATGTCTCCACTATTAGAATACCCGCACCAAGAGGGCAGGCTGTCTATCTGCTTTGTCCACAACTGCAGCCCAGGGCCTGGCACAGAGCAAGCGCGCAGAAACTACTGACTGAATGACTGATCAGATGGATGGATGGATGGGTGGGTAGAGGGATATATGGATGAATGATGTGATTTTAGATGGATAGATGTACAGGTGGATGGATGGATGGGTAGATGGGAGGATGTATAGATAAGTGTATAGATGGATGGATAGTAGATGGATGGACGGAGAGATGGATATATAGATGAATGAATGGATGAATGTATAGATAGATGTATAGATGGATGGATGAGTGGATGGATGAATAGATGGATGAATGGGTGGATGACAGAGGCAGGAAACGACCTCTATCCTGAGCCTGGTGATCATCAATGTCACCCCACCGTCTTCCCAGGCAAATTTGGCATTTCATTAATCATGTCTAGCTCTGCCTCAAACAATCTTGAGTTTTTCTTCTTTTTTTAAGACTTAATTTTTGGCTGCCCCACACAACAGGATCTTAGTTCCCCAACCAGGAAACTGAACCCACATCTCCTGCAGTTGAAGTGCGGAGCCTTAACTACTGGACCACCAGTGAAGTCCCAGTTTGTTTTTTTTTAAACGCCTTATTTCTTCTAATTATGAATATTCACTAGAGAAACTACTGAAAAGTATCAAGTCAGCTAAAAATGTTGTGTGTAATCTCATCACACAGAAACAACTACTATTGCTGTTTTGACATCTAGCTTTCCACTTAAAAAAAAATACATAATTGTTGGGGTTTGGTTTGTAGTGGGTAGGAATATGTGTGCACACGTGTGTGGATTTTTTTCTTACAAAATTGGGGTCCAAATCCATCTCCTAACTTGTTGTCTGATATTTTAAACTTAATGGAAGAGCGGGAATCGCCCCCTGACCCCCAGAACTAGATGTTTTCCACAAGAAGGTGTGGGCAGGGGACTTCCCCGGTGGTCCGGTGGTTAAGACTCTGCGCAGCCACGGCAGGGGGCAAGGGTTCAATCCCTGGTCAGGGAACTAAGATCCCCCATCCCGCGTGTTGCAGCCAACAACAACAAAAAAGGTGTGGGCAGCATTCTCAAGTATTCCAGCCTACAGCAGGGCCCCAACAGCTGACCCCCAGCACATCTGTAAATGGGACCCAGGCTCAGGTTCCTAAAGCACAGTTGACAAAGGAGCAGAGTCAAACCCCAAACGGGGGACCTTCCACAGAACAAAGACCCAGTTTCTCCAACAGATGATGGCAAGAAAAAAAAAGGAAAAGAAAGAGGGGATGGTTATGGTCCAGGGGTCTGTGAAGTTTCTCTGCAAAGGGTCAGACAGTAAATCTCTTAGGTTTTAGGCACAAACATCAGCAACACTTCACAGTCATGCCAGCTAACGCTTAGATGCAAACCACACATACGCAGGATTCTGTTAGCACTGCTTCATGCGTCATAACTCATTTAACCCTCCTGACAACCTAACCAGGTGGGGCTGTTATTATATTATCTGCCTTTCACACACGAGGAAGTGCTGGCCCAGAGAGCTAAAGTCACCGGTGCGAGATCACAAAGCCATCAAGAAATAACTGCAGTTAATGTTCAATCAGGGCCAGGATTTGCTTATTTAATCTAACAGTCCTATGAGCTAGATGAGGTTTTCACCTGTTTCCTAGATGGAGCGATGGAAGCACAGAGAGGGTAGGTGAGATGCCAAAGGTCACGTAGTTAGTGGGTTGCAGGAGGGGATTCTAGCTCCAGAGTCTCCGTCCTTAACCCGCCCTCCCTGCATAGTGCTTACATTCCCTCTTGGACAGAAAGTCCTGGGGAGGGCCTAGAATACTCCAGGACAAGATTTTCTTTTAGCTTAAACTTTGAATCGAGAATCCATTCACCTGATTCACAAAGGTAGGCTGAAAAGTTCCCCTCCAACCCTGGTAGCATCCCAGGTCACCAGGATTACTAGATCCTTCTGTATCTTTCCAGAGTTCCTTTAAGCAAACATCAATATACATCAATATATACCCTTTTTAAACGCTAATGCAGGGGTTGGCAAACTGAGCTGCAGGCCAATCTGGCTTGTTGCCTATTTTCTTTATAAGTATTTATTCAAGAACTAAATTTAAGTATATTGGGCCTTCTTGGTGGCTCAGTGGTAAAGAATCTGCCTGCTAAGGCAGGAGACACAAGTTCGATCCCTGGGAAGATCCCCTGTAGAAAGAAATGGCAACCCACTCCAGTATTCTTGCCTGCAAAATTCCATGGACAGAGGAGCCTGGAAGGCTATAGTATGTGGGGTCACAGAGTCAGACATGACTGATCGACTGAGCATGCACGAACATAGCTGATTTATCATATTATGTGTTAGTCTCAGGTGCTGTTGCCTATTTGTGTAATTAAAGTTTTATTGGCAGACAGTCACACTCATTCACTGATGTATTATCCAAGGCTGCTTTCAGGCACAGCTGAGCAGTTAGACCCTAGGACTGAAAATATTTCCTATTTGGCCCTTTAAGAAAATGTTGGCAAGGGACTTCCCTGGCAGTCCAGTGGTTAGGGCCCCTCGCTTCCACTGCAGGGAGCATGGGTGCAGTCCCTGGTTGGGGAACTAAGATCCCACAAGCTTCACTGTGCAGCCAAAAAAAGAAAATGTTTGCTGATCCCTGGACTAAAAGCAGCAGCCATACCCACTATTCTGTAGTTTGCTTTTTCCACTTACCCATATATCCACAGACTGCAGAACATAAAGGATGGCCTGATCCTTTTACACAGCTGCATAGTATTCCCTCACGTGACTATATGTGTAGCTGCTTCCCCCACTGTGAGAGACTTGGGAGGCTGCCAAGCTTTCCCTCCTAATAACTGTGCTGTAATTTGATACACCCGTCACTTCCCACACGGGTGGTGTTTGTAGGATAAATTCCCAGAAATGGTTTTGCTGAGTTTGGGTTCCCAGGGCAGTTGGGCAGTAAAGGTTATCTGTGGGTAAATCCTCTGGAATTAAATGTAGCAGGTGGTATACATGCAGGTATTCTTCTGGGCAGATCTTCAAAGGGCAAAGTATTGGTGACTGGTTGGACCTGGGACTCAAGCATAGGGATGGAGGTTTGGTTCTGGGAGGTCCAGGGCCTGTAGCCCAGGTTGGGCACTGACCAAGGTCGTCGGCGAGCCTCCGGCCTTCCTCGGTGGGCACAACACGCTCATCCTCCAGGTCACACTTGTTCCCCACGAGGATGACCTGAGCGTTGTCCCAGGAGTAGGTCTTGATCTGCGTGGCCCTGTGGAGTTGGAGGGCTGTGTTAGGCCAGAGATTAGGGTCAGGGAGAGAGGGTGAAGGTCAGGGGGTAAGTGGTCAGCAAGCACTCACCAGTCCTGCACGGCAGCAAAGGACTCCTGGTTGGCAACGTCATACATGAGCAGGAAGCCCATGGCTCCGCGGTAGTAGGCTGTGGTGATGGTACGGTAGCGCTCCTGGCCCGCCGTGTCCTGGGCACACAGTGGGGTCAGGCATCTAGAAGCCACCCTGTTCCCCACCCTACCTCTCCAGGTGGGCACCCCAGCCTCACAGCCCCAGTCTGATGACCAGGACATGGACCTGCCCTCACAGCCCCCGATTTAATGGGGAGAAATATGGGCCTGCTCTAGTCTGATGGAGGGGACATGCACCCTGTCCTTGAGGGGTTTCCAGTCTGAGGGGTCGGTGGCCTCTCAAAGACTTATTAAGCCCCCTATGACCTCATCTCCAAGAACCAACTTCATGACCACAAACAAGAACCACCTTGACCAGAGGGTACCACCTTGGTGCAGACAGTCTGATGCTCATTACCATGACAATCATTACCAGCAGGTGCTTTGGGAGCGCGAGCATGACTCTGAAGAAGCTCAGTGGGAGCCTCCGGGCCTGTCCCAACAGGGTACCCAAACCTCTTCCCCATTCGTCACCAGATCTTCTAATCCAGCTTGGGTTAGTACTGTCTCCCCCTCAGACCCTAGAGAGCAGGGTAAATCCCCCTCATCCTGATGAATTCACTTCATGGATAATACCCCTACTGCTCTTCACATCTACCCCAAGCCCTCTCCCCGACTCTGGATCACTGTTGCTGACCTGGGACCCCTCCCCACAGCCCTACACCCTCGCCTGAGCTTCCCCAGAGGAACCCCAGCCCCTGCCTGGGCCGGCAGACCCATAGACTGCCGCCTGGCCCACCCAGATCTGCAGCTTGATCCTCTTGTCATGGCGGTAGACTGTCTTGACCTTGAAGTCAATGCCCACGGTGCTGACAAAGGCGGGCGTGAAGGAGTCGTCGGCGTATCGGAACAGGAAGGACGTCTTGCCCACGCTGCTGTTGCCAATGAGCAGCAGCTTGAACATGTAGTCGAAGTTCTGGTCCGCTGCATCCCGCTGGCCTGTTGGGGGGTCTCCAGCTGATGCCATCTTGGCAGGGAGCCTCCTGGAATGGGGAGAGCTGGAGCCCTGCAGGGAAAATGACACCGGGAATGGTCCCAGTGTCTACACTGGTTGTTGTTGTTTTAGTTGCTAAGTCATGTCCAACTCTGCGACTCCATGGACAGTAGCCTGCCAGACTCCTTTGTCCATGGGATTTTCCAGGCAAGAATACCAGAGTGGGTTGCTATTTCTTCCTCCAAGCAATCTTCCCAACCCCGGGTCTCTTGCATCAGCAGGCAGTTTCTTTACCACAGAGCCACCTGGGAAGCCCATGCACCGGACCTGGGCTCAAATCCTGGCTCTGCCACTTGGACGTCAAGTGATCTTGGATGCGTCACTTGCCCTTGTGGGGCCTCAGCGTCCTCGCCTAGAAAATGGGGATGTTTGCCAAATGCAAGGGTCCAGGTTGGGGGTGCCTCATCGGGCTGCTGAGGAACCAGAACCTTCGGAAGGTGCAGATGTGGACTTTGCCCCGGGGCGAGAAGCTGGCGTGGCCCAAGTGTGAGCTGGGGGTAGCTGGGGCTGTCAGCTGGATAAAGCCCCCCCCACCCCACCACCACCCAGGGCCTGGGTGTTGACTTTGGCAGGTGTTAGCCACCCGCCTGCCCCTACGCAGGCCAACTTTAAGTCCTTCCCTGAAGCCCATGGGGAGGGGGCTTTAAGTGGATACACCCCAGGGTTCAATGCCCAGTTCTACCCCCAAATGGGGCCTGCCACCTTCTGTTTGTCAAAGGGGCTGGGCCCATCTGCCTCCCAGGAAAGCTGACTCACCCCAGCCCAGCGTCAGCCCACAGAGGCCAGAAAGATGGTCTTCCAATCCAAGGAAACCACCCACCCCAGCCACCACCCTGACCACCTGGATGGGCCTTTCCTGTCAATCTGTCCCCACAGATAAGGCTGCTTCATCTGGGACCATGCACACCCTCAGTCACTGCAGAGGCCTATTTTCCTAGCTGTTGTGGCTGCTCCCTGAGCCTCACAGGGAGGCCCCAGAAGGCCTGGGTGAATGTGGGGCAACCAGCAGAGGCACCCCTGGCAAAGCCATTTCTCAACTACCCCCTGAGGCTTTTATCCAGGTTAAAAAGGAGGACCCAGCCGGCCCTCCTTTCCTGCCCAGCCCTCTGCCCCACCCCGTGTTCTGGGAGAACGAGTTTGAGGAGGGGAAGGGAAGAGGCAGGAAGCCTTTCCCCATGCTAGGCAGGGCAGCTGGGATGGGGCCCCAACTCCGCCCCACCCTCAGCCCACCTGTCAGCCGGTCCCACCTCTTATCTTGACCATCTGGCGACTCTCCATCAGGCCAGGAACGAGTTAAGGGACCCCGGAGGGCTCGGTCCTGTCCCCCTCGTCACCTGATGTGGGGCGCCCCAGCCAGTGCTGGGGAGCTCCGAGCTTCCTCCATCACCATATGGTCACATCTCTTGTCTCCAGCTGGGCTTTCTGCCCCGCCCGCGCCCCATTAACGCTCCCGATGAGCCCAGCTGGGTAGGGGCGAGGGAAGTGGCGTCCCCCGCCGCCTGCCTTTGTTCCCCAGGACCCCGGCCCTCCCCCGCTAAGCCCCAGTCCCCCCCGGAGACCTGCTGGGACGCGGAGGCGCGGGCTGGAGTGCTCTCCCTCCGAGGGAGTCACTTCGCGTAGTGGGGGACGCTGGCTGCGAGGGTTCTGCCTCCGAACTCTCTGCGACCTGGCCCTGGTTGCGACCCAGACCCCGCAGCCGCAGACGCCGCCGCCGCTGCCAGCAGCCACCCGGATCCCGCTCCGGGCCCGCCCCTAAGCGGGAAGAGGGGCCGCTCCTGGGGAAGGGCGGGGAGGAACCGGGGCGGGGCTTGTGGGGCTGGGCGGAGGCGGAGTGGGACGGGGGAGGGGCTGGAAGTATCTCCAAGCGCGCAGCTAGCTGTCTGTTCCGTGCCAATAAACATTTCATTTTAACCAACCGGACGTGGAGTTCCTACATGTGCACAGCAGCTAAGAGCACGGACTCTGGAGCCAGGTTCCAATCTCAGCTCCACCACTTCCAGTCCTTGTCGCTTTGGACATGTTAACCTCCCCGGGCCTCATTTTCCCTATCCATCATGTGGTCCGTCGTTAACAAGGGTGCCCACTTCACAGGGTTGGGTAAAGGTTCTGATATGAGTTTGTTGTTTGTAAAGTGCAGCGCCTGACCCTAAACTGGGCTAGACACCTTTTCCAAATACCTGAAGAGTTAACCCCCTCCTTTTACAGATAAAGAAATTGGAAATCAGAGAGGGGCAGGCCCTGGCCTGAGGCCACAAAATTTGATATCCAGGCCCAACTGTGGTTTTTTTCTTCAGGCCAACAGTAGAGAATCTGCATTTATAATATTCAGGCTTAGGATTTCTCTGGCGGCCACGTAGTTAAGACTCCATGCTTCCACTTCAGGGGGCATGGGTTTGATCCCCTGCTCAGGGAACTAAGGTCCCACATGTCATGTGGCCAAAAAATTTTTAAAACCAAAAATTTTTAAAGTTCAGGCTTTGGTGGATTCCTAATTCAAACAACTGCACCTGAAGCCACTTGCTGAACTTCACTGAGCCCCCATTGCTTCTTGGGAGCAATGTTAGCCACCTCCAAGGGCTACTGTGGATGAACTGAGATGTGTGTCAGTCAGGAAGTGCTGGTATATGCTCAGTAACAAGCAGCCCCAGAGTCACCATGGCACCCAACATCCAAGGTTTGCTTCATTTTTTTAAATTGGAGAAAAATTGCTTTATGATGTTGTCTTGTTTTCTGCCATACAACACCCCAAATCAGCCATAGTTATATACATCAACTCCCTCTTGAGCCTCCCTCCCCTCCCCCAGTCCACCCCTCTAGGTTATCACAGAGTGCCAAGATGAGCTCCCTGTGTTATACAGCAACTTTTCACCAGCTATCTATTTTATGCATGGTAGTGTATATAGGTCAGTGCTACCTTCTCCCTTTGCCCCACTCTTTCCTTCCCTTACCGTGTTCACAAGTCCCTTACGTCCAAGGTTTGCTTCTCACTCACACTGATCATTACAAACAGGGGAAGATGTGGTGAATCAGGCACTGGCTTGTATACTTCTCAAAAGTGACTTTGCTCACATTTCATTGGCCAAAGCAAGTCACGTGGCCATTCCCAATGTCAATGAGGTGAAAAAATACAATTGTCCTCTATGGATCAGAACCAGATACTGTTACCATAATACATGCTATGTGTAATGGTTAGTGCCATGCCTGGCACACAGTAGGTGCTCAACAAATGGCACCATTGTAGGACGAGCTTAGGGGCTGCAACATACTACACTCCGAATTAGTATGCCATGTGAATGGGAAAACGGAATCCCTCAGCTCTACCCTTGCCTACAAGGGCTTCCCTGGTGGCTCAGTGGTAGAGTCCACCTACCAAGGCAGGAGACGGAGGTTCGATCCCTGGGTTGAGAAGATCTCCTGGAGAAGGAAATGACAACCCACTCCAGCATTCTTTGCCTGGGAGATCCCATGGACAGAGGAGCCTGGTGGGCTACAGTCTATGGGGATGCAAAAGAGTAGGACACGACTGAGTGACTAAACAACAGCAACAACAACCCTTGCCTGCCCCTCCCCTTCTTTGCTTCCCAGTTGGAGAAAGATGCAGGCAGTCATTTCCAAAGAAGCGTTTATTGACATCCAGGGCCCCAGCAGAGACAGAGAGTCAGTGGGAGCTAGAGGTTGTGGAGGGCCAGGGCAAGGCCTGCCAAATGAAGCCCATTGCTCAGGAGGCAGCCCAGATTGCAAAGGGAGGACAGGCCATGGTAGCGGAAGAACTGCTGGCGGAGGGCGCTGTACTTGGGGTCCTGACCCCGCAGCTGGTGGTAGGGGTCCGAGCCCTGGTGACTGCCCGGCACCTCCCCGCCCAGGCCCCGCTCCTTCTCCACAGTCTGCAGGGCCCACATGGCGGCCGTGGTGCGGGACTCCAGCCAGCGGGCATTGACGGTGGCCAGTGTGAGGCTCAGGAGCAGCAAGAAGAGCTGGTGGGGCAATGTGAGGACAAGGTGAGCCACTCCTGGGAGGCAGAAGGGGCCCCAGGGCATGTCCTTGTGCATCCTCAAAGGCCAGAGGGGAATGGGAGACAGGATCGGGTCAAAGCCAGGTCTCCCTGCTCCATCCCCAAACCCAAACAGAGCTCCAGCTCTCATATCCTGAGACCCGCAGTTCCTAAGGAAAGGCTCCACCACTGTCTCTTCTCTCTCCCCCGAATTCCTGAGCTGCTCCTCTTCTAATACACTGACTGGAACTTTCCAGAACACAGCCTGTCTCCTACCCAATTCTTCCCCAGAACTGAGGATAGGCAGAGCCTCTCTTCCCTGAGTTGGGACAGAGCACCACAGTAACTGTCCCTTCATTTCCCCCAAAGAGCCTAAGACGGGGCCTATCTCCTTTGTGGCCCCAGCCTAGTCCCTAGAAGCTGACATTGGGCCCACAGGGAAAGGATTAAAAGTCCCCGAAGTTTCCAGTTACCCATAATCCCTCATGTGTCTGTGAGGTTATCAAAACCCCTTTCAGGCCTTACCTGCCCACATCTGAGGGGCAGAATGGGGTCAGGGGAGGGCAGGATAGAGAAACATGAGATGCAGAGATGGCTCCTTGCCTTGTGGCTGGGTAAAATGTGTGGATGGGGGTTGTTGCCGTTGTTTAGTCGCTAAGTCGTGACCGACTCTTTTGTGACCCCATGGACTGTAGCCCACCAGGCTCCTCTGTCCATGGGATTTCCCAGGCAAGAATATTGGAGTGGGATGCCATTTCCTTCTCCGGGGATGGAGGTGGGGGACTGTAAATCCCCAGTCAGGCTAGTTTTTAAACAGTGAGCTGGGGTCAGTGCCTCAGCCCAGCTGAGTCACCACAGCTTGGCTGCAGGCCCAGTCAGGGGGAGGAGAGGGAGCAACAGCCAGCAGACAGACACAGGGGGAATAGACAGGGCTGCTGGGGATGGTTGTGCAGGCTGTGCACTGCTCAAGGGTATCCAAAGCCCAACTCTGTGTATACCAGGAAGCTGGGGTGGTTTGGGGGGTCTTGTTTTAATTGTCACAAAGGTGTCATAGGTGCTCAGTGCAGTCCTGGGAGTGAATGTCCAGAGGGTAGTGGAGCCAAAGCCCGCATACCTGGCTGGCCTCCCAGAATGTGAGCTGAGCCCAGGAACACTGTGAAGCCAAGATGCAGAGGTTGACGAAGGCACAGCCCATGGAGATGTGAAAGTAGAAAGGGAAGAGTTTGCTCTGCACCAGACCGAAGGTATGTCGGGGAAGGCCTCGGAAAAGCACAAAGCCTGTGGGGTGCAGGGGACCAGTGTTAGGACTCGTCCAAGGACCCTCTCTCATCCCTGTCCCCACCGCGGGCATCCATGATGTCCAGGCCGACGATCCCTACCTGAGATGAAGGTCACCCACATTTGCATGCCCCAGGCCCCTGACAAGACCAGGAGATGGACCACTTTAGTTAAGCTTCCTGGATTCCCACCTTCCTCCATCTTTCAGGCCTGAGAAGGAGGCACCAGGTAAGTCAGAGCTTTATATTTGCCCTGTGGCCTTCAGACCCTGTGAGCCTGCACAAGGCCAGGGTCATGGTCTATCCAGCAGAGATACCGGGCTAGCAGCCCAGGAATGGGATGGGGAAGACCCAAAACAGTTGTGACAACCCCGACCCTATCTGTCCAAATGTCAGCCCCCAAGATCTTAGGGTCTCTGAACCCCAACATCCATGCCACCTCTGAGACCCCCAAATTTCAGCTCCAGCAGCTCAAGCTTGCAGCCCTAGATCTTCAGAGATCACCCCAGTGATTCCCAAATATCACCCCAGGGACCCACTTCTAACATCAAAGACCACTCCTTTCATGACAGGATGTCGCTAAGAACATTCCCGAAGCACCTCCCAGAGACGCGTTCTAATCCTGGAAACCCCAAATCTCATCCGGAGGAAACCGACCCCACCACTGGACCCGGATCTCGACCCGCAGCACCAGGAGTCCCGGGCTGGACCTAGGATGTCAGGCTTGGTGGGCTCGGTACCTCACTCCCGCGCTCTGGGGTGGCCCGCGGACCTCCTCAGCTACCTCCCCTCGTGGGACCAAGAATTCGTCCCGCCCCCCAGCTAAGCCAGAAGCCAATCGGACCGGAGATCTGTATCTCCTGTACCGCCCTCTTAAATATTGACCAATCGATAAACGGAAACTAAACCTGAAATCCCGCCCACTCTCCGGACTCTCATCCAATTATACCGCGGATCCTAGGATCTGCGGAAGCGGAAAGGCGCCAATGAAGCCTTCGGCTGCATCGGCGGGGGCGGAGCTAAACTGCCAGCCACACCCCTCTCTGTGACTCTACCTTTGGACTCCGCGCGTTTTAATGGGATGGTGTCCCCACGGGATCAAATTTCAGCGTCACAGCTGGGGACTGGCTTCGCGGTCCCTGATGGGAGAGCATGAGCAGGTGGTATGTGGTAGGTGGGGGTGGAAAGGGGTCTGAAGCTTGGAGGGCGCAGGATTCAAGGCCCCGGGGGCGGGGCCCAGGCAAATGACCCCGCCCCCTTCCTCCGAGAATTCTATCTGGAGTGACTGAGGTAGAAGCAGGTGATGTTGGAGGCGAGTTGGGGCGGGGATCGACCTGGTGTCCTGCCTGCAATTGTCACTCAGAAATGCACCCTGCTTTTTCCCCTCCCAAGTCTCCCAGGGCTCCTATGATTCCAAAGTACTAAGTCCTCAGTGTAATTTTCAAAGACTGAGTTCCCGTTATTGTGTATCAGGCACTCGTATGGATTAATTTACTTAATCACAACAACTCAGTAAAGTAGGTAGTATGATATCCCATTTTTATAGTTGGGGACACTGAGGCTTGAAGAGGTTTCATAATTATCCCAACATCACACAGCTGGGAAGGGGACAAAACTAGGATTTGAACACCGGCCATCCAACTGGAGGGTCTCCTTGCTTAATCATCATGCTGTACTGCCTCTGGCAGTGAGGACCTCCCTGAGGCAGTAACTTTTGAAGGGGTAGCTTAGAACATTTCAGGAAGAATAATAACCCTTGCAAGTTATTATGGTGGGTGTGAAGACCCAGTGAGGGCTTAGGATGGTGTGTGAAGACCCAGTGAGGGCTTATGGTGGTGCCCAGCACTCAGCCAAATGTTCAGAAAATATGAACTTAAAAAGGGATTAAGGAAGATTTTACAGAGGCGATACTGAGTAAGGTTTTGAAGGGTATATAGGAGTCTTCCAGGAGGACTGGGCTAGGGGAAGGATACCAGAGGGCCCAGAAAGGACAAAAGAAGAGAAAGCACTATATTGTGGCCTTTCTGGCTGAGTGTGATCCATGGCAAGATGCCCTTCACCTGGAAGTTTTTCCAGGCAGACCTGTCCCAGGTTTCTCCGGCTGTGACAGCCCTCACTACACTGGAAGGGCAAGGGGGTATGTATGTGAGACCCAGAAATGAGCCCTTTCCTGTTCCCAGCCTTACCTAGTGCAGGCATGGGCCCCAGTTCAGCTAACATTTGTTAAATGGATGTGCTGTGCCTCTCCTTCTCACATTCTGTGGCTCTCATTTACTGGGGAGCCAGTTCCCAACTCCCCTGCTTGGCTTGCCCTGACTTGTTTGAGCTGTCCTGCCAACCTCCTGCTGCTTCCTCCTGGACCTCTGCCTCCAGCCACCCTGACTTTATCAGCACAGAGCACCTGGTTCCAGACCTCCAAGCTTTAAAAAAAAAAAAAAAAATTTACTTAACTGCACTGGATCTTAGTTGCATCATTTGGGATCTTTAGTTGTGGGCTTGTGGGATCTAGTTTTCTGACCAGGGATCAAATCCAGGCCCCCTAACCAGAGATTGAACCTGAACTCCTTGCACTGGGAGCACAGACAGACCTCTAAGCTTTGGCACATGCTGTTTCCTGCCAAGGATGTCCTTCCTTTAGGGCCAGTGTTAAGATCTTTTTTTTTTTCTTTTAGGCTTATCTCAGACCTCAGTTCCCTCTGTGGGAACTTCTGGGTTCTTCTCACTGTCCAGTCCAACCCCTGGGGCTAGGATCATTTTTCACCCAGCTTTGGCTCCTACCATAACTAAGAAGCCTGTGTTGAGGGCTGCGGCCACTCTGGGGTGTCAGGAAGGGCCTGGGGTTGTCAGGACCCAGGAGCTGGTCTCAGTGCAGCCCTCTGTCCCCCCCACTCACAGCAACCCTCTTCTGGCTGGCCTACCTCTGGACCCTGAGTACTCCGTGCCTTGCTACCGCTCACTTCCCTCACCCTCCAACGTGTGTTCACCTGCTCACAAGAAGTGTGACAAGTGCTGTGGTTCATGTTCACCTGCTCACAAGAAGTGTGACAAGTGCTGTGGTTCATGTTCACCTGCTCACAAGAAGTGTGACAAGTGCTGTGGTTCGTGCTCGCCTGCTCAAAAGAAGTGTGACAAGTGCAGTGGTTCGTTGAGGGACTAGCCTGGGGCTGGGGGAGCTGGTGTGATGTGGGCTGGCTCTCAGGAAACCTTCACCACCCATCCCTCTTGCCAGGCACTTCCTCAGAAAAGACCTTGGAATATACATTTCACTGGTCGAAGGACCCAGAGCCAGAGACCTCACAGCCGACTGCACCTGAAAACACAGTGACAACTGAAGCCTGGAGGCCAGGGAGAGACTCAGGGTGTCAGTCACATGGGTCTCCCTCCACCCTTTGCTCAGACTCACAGGAGCCGTGTAATGGCCAGGATCTTCCGAAGAGGCATAACAGCAGCACTAAGGTCTACCCCACCTGGGAAACCCCTTCCTGCCACACCTCAATCTACTGTTGCAGGGCTTCGGGTGGGGGCTGTGGAGCAGAGAGCTCTTGAGAACCCTCACGCCTTATGTCTTCAGCACCCAGAACAGCGCCCAGTGCTCAGCCAGGCCTGCACTAAAAATGTCTTGAATGAATGGAATGGATGCCTCATTGTGTGTCTTGTGGAAGTGTTAGTTGCTCAGTCCTGTCTGACTCTTTGTTACCCCATGGGCTGTAGCCCACCAGGCTCCTGTGTCCATGGGATTCTCCAGGCAAGAATACTGGAGTGGGTTAGTATTGCATTCTCCAAGGGATCTTCCCGACCCAGGGATTGAACCCAGGTCTCCTACATTGCAGGCAGATTCTTAATCGTCTGAGCACTGGGGAAGCCCATTATGTGTCTTAATGAGGTTCTGTCTGTGATTGTCTCTGGGTATGACTGCCTGTGTGTCTGTGACTGTGGTTGTATGTCTGAGATGGGCATGACATGTGCCCTGGGTCTTATGACTTAGCATGCATCTCTGTGTCTGAAGTTGTGTGTCTATGGTTGTGTTTCGATGACTGTGTG
Organism: Bos grunniens; assembly: GCF_055505025.1. Lineage (NCBI taxonomy): Eukaryota > Metazoa > Chordata > Mammalia > Artiodactyla > Bovidae > Bos > Bos grunniens. The sequence continues at coordinate 15,862,104 of NC_141171.1, forward strand.
TGGTTGTGCATCAGGGGTTGCTGGTGCTCCTTGCAGACATTGTTGATGCCGTTTGCCCCTAAAGAAGAGGGCCATTACCTGAGTCCAAGCCGGAGTGAGGGCTCTGAAGCTGTGTGTTCTCAGGGGCAGCCCCCATGCCTGCCACACAGATGCGCTTCTGAGTGTGTTCGGGCTGGGGCAGAGGTGAGGTGGGGTTGGGGGTGCATGCATATGCCTGGAGGCAGCTTTGCCTGCCCTCGGGGGTCTAGGACACCCAGAACTCAGCAGACCCAAATCATGTCTAACCCCCACACCCTGGGTTAGGGTGAGCAAGGATGCAGCCCAGGGGTAAATTTCTACTGCCCTCATGTCCCCCTTCTCTAGAAGCCCTTGGAGACCAGCTGTTCCAAAACCAAAGGTAAGAACCTTCCACCCAACAAGACTATGGGTAGAAGACCCACCAGTTCCTACCTCCACCTTCTGCCCCCTCCTCAGTGGACCTGCACCATTGCTTCCCATTCATCCCTGTCATCAGCTGACCCTTGCCCCTGACCTTGCCCTTCATCCTTGTCTCTGACCTTGACCCCTACTCCTTCTTCTACCTCTGCCTCAGCCTACCCCAGCTCCTTACCTTGTCCCCTGCCTCACTCCCAACCCTGAACCTCTACTGACCTCTGCCCTGACCTTGCCCCCCCCACCCCCCGCACCCTTCCCAGCCTTGGCTGACCCTCACCTCTCCTCACAGTTAAGTCCACCTCGATGATTCCCGACTGCCAGAAGCTTCTGAGATGTGAACTGGAGTCACTCAGGTGTCAGTTACAGGCCCAGACCAAGGTGAGCCACCTCAGCCCCACCTCCAGCAATTGTCTCCATCCCCTCCCACTTCACCCCTGCTCCCACCCCTAGGCCTGACCTCTCGGCCCAGGCTTTCGAGTTCCTAAACCACTCAGTGACCCTGTTGGAGAAGGAGAGCTGCCTGCAGCAAATCAAGATCCAACAGCTGGAAGGTGAGAACTGGCCAAGGGTTGAGGTAAGGCTGGAGGCTGGCCCTGTCAAGGTCAGCCAGGTCAGGCCAGGGTGGGAAAAATTGGATGAGTTTGGGTTTTAGGCCAGGGTCTGGTGAAGGTTAGGGGAAGTTGTGTTCAAAGCTAGGCTCAGGGCTGTGGGTGGGGCTCAGGCAAGTTCCCACCATCTCTGTAGAGGTGCTGGGCCCCACGAGCCACCAGGGAGACAAGGAAGGCCACAAGTGGGATGTGGTGGAGGGACGGCAGGAGCTGTATGAGGCCCTGGCTCAAGGCCTGCAGGGGCTGCAGAAGAGCCTGCATGACAACGAGGAGGTGCAGCGGGCCCGCACCACCCGCTGCCTGCAGTTGCTGGCCCAGGAGATCCGGGACAGGTGGGTGTTGCCAGAAGGGTTGCATGGAGGTTGCTTCAGGAGAGGAGGGAGGCCAGGGAGAAGGGGCCACAAGTGGGATGGGGGAAATGGGAGGGGGAAGTAAGTAAGGGAGTCTGGGGGGCCATGGAAAGCTTGGGGGACAAGAGGAGGGGGTGGAGGAGGCAGGAGGCAGTGGGGCTGTGTGGGAAACTGGGAGGCCAGAGGAAGGGGAGACAGGGATGGGAAGGGAGCTCAGGGGACCAGAAAGCTGGCAGGGGTGAGATGGGAAACTGGAGGGGAGAGGTGGTGGAGAGGGGCAGAGTTGGGGTATGGGAGGTCAAGGGCGCCAGAAGATGGAGAACTGGAAGCCAGGAAATGGGGGCCTGAGGGAATAGGAGGCTGAAGGTCAGAAGGGGTGGACAGGGTGGGGGTAGGGAGGGGTAGGAGGTGGGGGAATAGTAGTAGAAGGGGAAAGGTGGGTAGGCAGGTGGGGGAGGGACAAGCCTCTGGGGGATGGTAGTTGAACAGATGGAAACAGGGAAGGTGGCAGTGGCTTGGGGGAGGCAGGTGGACAAATGGGAAGCCAGGGGGCCAGGATATGGGAGGCCAGAGGTGCCCTGTCTCCTCAGCAAGAAGTTCCTATGGGAGGAGCTGGAGCTGGTACGAGAGGAGGTGACCTTCATTTATCAGAAGCTCCGTGAGTGCCCAAAGCCTATGGCCGGGAGGGCAGGATGGAGGTCCTTCTACAGCTTCGGCCCCCTTAAGTCCCCTCCCCCTACAGAGGCACAGGAACAGGAGATCACGGAGAACCTGGTGAACATCCAGAAGATGCAGAAGACACAGGTGAAGTGCCGCAAGGTGAGCAGAGCAGGGTGGGGTGGGAGGGGAACCTTGTGTGAGTTGGGGTATGGGGATCTCTGGTGGCCTCTACTATCATACTGCAGCCAGAAGGCCTGGGTTCAAATCTCAGTTTTGGTACTTACTGCTATGTGATTGTGATCAAGTCACCTCCCCTCCTTGAGCCTCAGTTTCTTCATCTGTATAATGGATGTAATAACATAGCCCTGCCTGACCGAGTAGCTGCATTAACTGAGTGATAAGCTGTTTAAAGGCATCCTGGTATGCAATAAATGCTATATCACACCTTTCACCATTATTATTATTGTTTCCCCATCCCTTTCTGACCTCAGGTCCTGACCAAGATGAAGCAGCAAGGGTACGAGACAGCCAACTGGCTAGAGACTGAGGAATTGCCACCAGGATGCAGTGGTTCCTGGAGGGATAACCTCCAAAAGGAGCTGGGTGACATATGGTGATGAGCTCCCACTGTAACCTCTGACCCCTGACCTTCATCTGCCCTGCCCTCTCCTCCCAATCAGATCAACCAGTGACCACCAGAACCTGGAACCCACCTGAGTCCAGGTCTCCCTCTCCTCCTGGGACTCATCTCCACCCTTCCCCCACCACAGCCCCCCCGCCCCAGCCCTGAGCAGTCCAGAGTCCCCTGGAGGGCCTACAGATCACCATCTCCCCACAGGTCCGCTGTGCATGTGCTGCAGAACTCCTTTGATGGCCTCACCATATCCTCAGGGGGCCGCCCCAGGGCCGCAAACCTCAGGGGTGAGGGGGGCTGAGCAGCACTCCAGGGTTGGGGGGGAGATCATTCTCCAGCTTCACACATGGAGGTCATGTCAGAAGCCATATTTGGGGGTCACATCTGTTGGGTCTTCCCCCCCGCAGTTATTTATTTATTGATTTTTGGTTATGTTGGGTCTTCATGGCTGTGTGCAGGCCTTCTCAAGCTGTGGCAAGCAGGGGCTACTCTCTTGTTGCTGTGCATGGGCTTCTTATTGAGGTGGTTTCTCTTGTTGCGGACCATGGGCTCTAGGTCTCGTGGGCTCAGTAGATGTAGCTTGGGCGCTCCAGAGCACAGGATCAGCAGATGTGGTGCATGGGCTTAGTTGCCCCATGGCATGTGGGATCTTCCCAAGCCAGGAATGGAACCTGTGTTCCCTGCATTGGCAGGCAGATTCTTAACCACTGGACCACCAGGGAAGTCCTCTGTTGGGTCTTATTCTGTGGTCACATTAAATAATGTTCTGGGGTGACATTAGAGAGTCCCTGGAGGTTTCATCCAAGGGTCACTCAGGGTCACTAATCTTTTTTAAAGGTCAATGGGATAAAATCTGGGACTCCCCAACTGGCATTAGTGGTAAAGAACCTGCCTTCCAGTGTAGGAGACATAAGAGACATGGGTTGGGTGCTTGGGTCGGGAAGGTCCGCTGGAGGAGGGCATGGCAACCCACTCCAGTATTCTTGCTTGGGGAATTCCAAGGGCAGAGGAGCCTGGCAGGCTACAGTCCATAGGGTTGCACAGAGTTGGGCATGACTGAAGCAACTTAGCGCACACACACACACGAATGGGGTAAAATTCAAGGGTCATCAATTGAGATCATAGTTTGGGGTCGTGTTGGGTCACATTCAAGGGACATGATCAAGGATCACATTATATCAAGGGTGCTGCTGCTGCTAAGTCGCTTCAGTCGTGTCCGACTCTGTGCGACCCCATAGATGGCAGCCCACCAGGCTCCCCCGTTCCTGGGGTTCTCCAGGCAAGAACACTAGAGTGGGTTGCCATTTCCTTCTCCAATATCAAGGGTACTGGGCTCATATTCACAGACCACTCAAGGGTCACATTCAGGTGTCATGATAGACTCGCACATGTCCCTCCTGCAGGCTATAAGGGACACAGATGCCTGAGCCCTCCTCTTCCCTGCTGGGACTCGGACTCAGACACGGACCAGGGCCCTCCCCGGCTCCTGCTCAGCAAGAGCCGCAGCTCCTTCCCACCTGGTACGGATCTCCCCCTCCCCCAACCCACCTTTCCCTTCCCCTTCTGGCCTGCCCTGGAGTCCCAGAGTCTGGGCACCACCCCAAACTCCCAACCTGGATATCTGCTCCCTGACCACCACGCCTGGGGTCCCCTGGACCAAGCCAGGTTCTGACCCACCCTCTCTCTCTGCAGCCTGAGCAGCCGGGACTGCTCTCCCTTGAAGACTCCTCCAGAAAGAAAATAAACTAGCTGAGACCTTCCTCCGCCTGTGAACTGTTGCTCCTGCTTCTTCCTGGGCCTGCGAGTGACCCCTGCAATTTACTACCCAGTCTTGGGCAAGATGTGGAGACCAAGGGGCTGAACAGGATATGTGGTTCTAGAGTCAGGGGGCGGTGTGACACTGGATTTAGTATATGACAAGGTCAGAGGTCAGTATGTCCAGTTATTGAGTGACCAGACAGTCTCTTCCCCACTAGCCACCAGTCTTCCTTTGTGGGCTGCCCTGGCGATCCTGCCTGCTGTCCCTACTGCCAAATGGGGAAACTGAGGCTCAGAGAGGGAGGGTCTCGTTATCCCACCCTCTTCCTCTCAGCACCCACCAGGATCCTCCCTCTTAACCTCGTCTTCGTTCCCTCATGGTTCGCCCCCAAAAGCAAGTGGGGCCCCGCCCCGAAAACGCTAATGAGACATCGCGAGGCCCCGCCTCACGGGTTATGCAAATAATGTCCCGGAGGCCCCGCCCCTCCCTCCGGCGCGGAGACTGCGCGGCGCGGCCGGGCCGGCCGACCGCGTCTCCATCTCCGCGTTCGCCTGCTGGCTGGCGGTCGGTTTGTCTGTCCATCCCGCTGCGCCGGGGCCGTCTAGGTGGAGCCAGGGCTCAGGCGGCGGTAGTGTCGACCCGGTGAGGGGGAGGGCCTCGGGGCGCCGCCTGTACCTCTTCTTGCCGGCTTCCGAGCCTCGTTGTGTCTGTCTGGCCAGGGTTCGGTTCGTGTGGGTCGGGTCCCCTGTGGGTCCAGCGCGGGGAGGGGGAGGGGAGGCTGCGAGCTGAGGCTTGGGGACCCAGCTAGGGGAGGGGTGGATGGGGACAGTACCCCGGTGAGGCTGCCGGTGACTGGGTGGTTGTCGTTATGTGTCAGTGTGTGTGTGGCATCAGGGGTGTGCGTGTGGTGGTTGTGTGACTGTGTCTCCCGTGGCTGTCTTTGTGTGATTGTCGCCGTGGGTATCACTCTGATGGTGACTGTGTTGTGGTCGTGTTGCTGTGGCCGCCTTTGAGTGGCCCTGTGACTGCTCTCTCAGTGATTGTGTGTCTGTCTCGGTGTCTGTGTGGTTGTATGCATGTGACTGTCATTGTGTGGCTGTTGTGTGTTTTTTCTGATGGTGTGTGGGGGCCCATTATTCTGTGACTGATCGTGTGCCTTTCTTATGTGTCTGTGTGCAAGTCTATGCCACAGTCCATGTATGTGCCCTTGTGTGGCCATGTGGATGTGGTTGTGGATGGCAGGGCTCTTCTGTGACTGTCAAGGTGGACCCCAGACTTAATATGTATCATTCTGTGCCTTGTAATTGGGGGCGTGACGCTGTGACCAGTTCTGTGACACCCCCCCCCCCACTGTGTGTGTGGTGAGTTTTTTTTTGATGTGACTCTTAAGTGTATTGGCAGCTTTGAGTCTCTGTCCCTGATGGGGGTGGAGTGGGGCTGTATGTAGGGCCATGAGGTATGTGAAGGACCTCCTGTTGTGTCCCAGTGACTGTGTGTGTTGGGGGCAGGGGATTTGTTTGCTCTGCGTGGGTGTCTGTGACAGGCCGTGTTCACACCGTGCTGTGTGAGTGTGCAGTTGTGTGTAGTGGGTGTTGGGCACCTGTCTGAATGAGCGAGCCCATCTTGTTCATCACAAGGCTGACACCCAGTGCATTGCTTGGAACCCAGCAGGTCCTTCATCCTTGTTGGTGGGATGGACGAATGCTGTTCGATTGGATATGTGTGTGTGTGTGTGTGTGTGTGTGTGTGTGTGTGTGTGTTGGGGAAGGTGGTTGGGATGGAAGCTCTGGCTGAGTTGTGTACTCTGGGAGGGGTGCCGATGTGTGTCTGTATCTCTGTGAGAGTGAGGGGGCCATGGCTGGGTAGGCACCTTGGGCATCTGGGATCTCTGGTATGACCCTCACCCCACATGTAACGTTGCAGAGCAAGCGACGTGGATGGGGCACTGGACCCAGAGTGCCTACCCCTGCCTGTCTGGGCCTCAGTTTCCTCATCTGGGCAATGGGGGTGACCATCCCTGCCCTGCTGGCTGCCAGGAGCGGCTGTGAGTCTGTGGGCGTGGCAGCAGCCTGCGGGAAGCCATAGGGCCATTCACAGGTGAGGTCTGGCTGGGAGAATGGGTCAAGCAGGTGTGACTGTGTAGGCCTCTCAGTGCTGGGGACTGACTGAGGTTAGACTGGGGGCGGGGCGGGGGGGGGAGGGGGAGCGGGTTGAGGGGGAGATAGCCCTCTCTCATAATACAGAGAGGCAGACGGGCTGGGAGGAGGGGAAAGGAAGGAGAGAGGGAGAGGCAGCTGGGAGAGAGGGAGGGCCTGGCCATCAGCCCAAACCAGTCAGGCACAGCCCATGGGGACAGGAGAGGGAGGCCCCTGTGGGCTCTGGGGGAAGTGGTATGGGGGGAGGGACCTGGTGGAGGTGGGTAACAGGGAGCATAGGGCTTCCTGTAAAGCACGTAGGGGAAGAGTATGGGGGTCTCCTAAAAACTAGTGGGGGTGAGGAACCTTATTTGTAGAAGAGGGGTTCCCTTTAAGCAGGATAACTCTGTGCTGAAGGCCAAGGGGAGGGTTCCCACATGCTAAGGGAGACTGGACCCTACAAGGTATGGAGTCAGAATCTCCTGTGCAGGCTGTGGGGGACCACTATAGAATCGGTGGGCACTTCAGCAGAGGCTGAGCTGAGCAGGTTGTATCGGTGGAGGCACGTGCCTCTAATAAGCTGGGACAGGGGCAAAGACCTGGGTATGTGGAGGCGTGGCCAGAAGCCTCAGGGGGGCGGGGCCGGGGCTCCTTGGCTGTAGTTGGAAGAACCAGGCTTAGGGGGTGGGGCCAGGTGTAGTTGGAAGGACCAGGGATGGGGGCCAGGGTGTGGCCAGAAGACTCAAAGAACAGATGACCTGAGGCTCCCTCTAGGCCCCGCCCCTGGCGGTGCCATTCCCTCTGCATCTCCACAGGCCCAGCCATCACCATGGCGGGAGGGAGACCTCAGCTGAAGAGGAGTTTTTCCATCATCCCCTGCTTTGTCTTCGTGGAGGTGAGGAGCACAGTTCCTCCCTGGCCCAGAGGGAGGAGGCACCTTCTGAAGTGGCACTCCCTGGGATTCCAACCCACCTCTGCCCATCCTTACTGTGGAACTCTGGGCACCTCACATGCCTTCCCAGGCCTCAGTTTCCTCATCTGCAAATGGGCACAGTTGGCATCCCTCCCTCTCTCTTAGGGCTGTTATGAAAGTAAAATGGATTAATTCTAGAAAAAGGTTTAGTATGATGCCCAGCCCACAGTAAGAGTTACACCTGTTGTGGCTGCTCCTATTGGGTTGGTGCAAAAAATTCGTTATGGAGAAACCCAAATGACCTTTCTTGGCCAACCCAATATTTCTACCAGTAGTTTTCTTTCTCTGTTGCTCTGTCCCTCCATCACACTCACTTTTTGAGCCCTGGCCCTGTTGTCTCTCCCTCTTCCCAGTCCGTTCTCTCTACCCACTCCTCTTCATCTCTCTCTGTATCTCTCCTCCTTGTCTCTTTCTCCATCTCTGTGTCTTTGTCTCCATGGCTCTGACTCAGACCTGACCCTTTCTTTCCTCTCTCTTCTCTGTCCATCTCTCTCCCCACCCTGACTGGACGGCAGTCGGTACTGCTGGGCATCGTGGTCCTGCTTGCCTACCGCCTGGAGTTCACAGACACATTCCCTGTGCACACCCAGGGCTTCTTCTGCTATGATAGTACCTATGCCAAGCCCTACCCAGGGCCTGAGGCTACCAGCAGAGCACCCCCAGCCCTCATCTACGCCCTGGTCACCGCTGGGCCCACCCTCACGGTGAGACTGGTGGTAACCCGGCTCAGACTATGGGAAGGGCCTTCCAGGAGGCAGAAGGGCCGGTGGGTGGTAGGTGGAGGACTGGGTTTGAAGGCCAAGAAGACCACACCTCGGTCTTGCCCACAGATCCTGCTTGGGGAACTGGCGCGTGCCTTTTTCCCTGCACCGCCCTCAGCCGTCCCCATCATTGGGGAGAGCACCATCGTGTCCGGGGCCTGCTGCCGCTTCAGCCCTCCGCTGCGGAGGCTGGTCCGCTTCCTGGGTGAGTGACTTGGTCAGGGGTCAGCCGTGCAAAAGGGAGATGGGCCAGGCTCGGCCATAATAAGAATTCCATGGGGGAAAGGGCCCTAGAATGTCCATGATGGTGACTTCATGGGGCAAGAGGAATTTGGGCTGTGGGCAGTCCTAGTGGAGGCTCTAGAGATATGGGTGTGCCCTAAGCCAACCATGATGGCAACTCTAAGAGGAGGGCCCCAAATTACCACAAGAAGAATCTCAGGCAGAAAAAGCACAGGATGTCCTCAGAGCAGTGGGGTGAGATCCCTGGCAGTCTTCTAAATATGGTCTCAGCCGCAGTTGGTGGCCTTGGGGTAGAAGGGCAGAGCTCACCCGAAATGGTGGTCCCTGGGGGAGAGGGTTGAAGATCCTCCAGGATGAAAATGAGCAGCTCAGTAATAGCAAGAACAGGGGCAGGTAGAGGAGGCTTAGAATGACATCCCAAGGGAACATGGCCCAACTGTTAGGGAATATGGTGCTAGGGGGAGTCCGAGGTGTGCCTTCATGTCAGTCACAGGAACAAGGAGACAGGGACCCAGATGGGCCTTAAGGGGGCTCACAGGAGAACAGCTGCTGGGCCCTGGCATGAACCCCCTCTCTCATCCTACCCCAGGGGTCTACTCTTTTGGCCTCTTCACCACGACCATCTTCGCTAACGCGGGGCAGGTGGTGACCGGTAATCCCACGCCTCATTTCCTGTCCGTGTGCCGCCCCAACTACACGGCCCTGGGCTGCCCGCCACCCTCGCCGGACCGGCCAGGGCCCGACCGTTTCGTCACTGACCAGGGTGCCTGCGCCGGCAGTCCCAGCCTGGTGGCTGCTGCGCGCCGCGCCTTCCCCTGCAAGGACGCTGCCCTTTGCGCCTATGCCGTCACCTACACAGCGGTGAGCCCCGAAATGGAGGCAAGGCAGTTGGGGGGCGGCCAGTGGTCAGAAGACCCTGTGGGCTGGGGCCTCCAATCCCTCCCAGAGTGAGGCCACGCCCTACGTCACTGTGACTCCGCCCCTAGGGCGGAGGCTCTGGCTCCACCCCTTGGAGTCTGGTCACGCCCCCATCTTGAGTCAAGAGCCGTCCCCTTGGTGTTTAGCCACGCCTCCAGACCCACTAACCCCGCATCCGAAGGAGGCTATTGGCTCAGCTCTATAGACTCTGTCCAGTGAAGCCTAGCCAACTCCCTGCCGTGTCACAGGTCCTGGTTATTGGCTGGGTGAGTAGGTAGTGGGCTTTCAACTCTGTCCCCTGGAGCCCTTGTCCCCCACTTTGACATCACCTTTTATTGGTCTGGCCATACTCCTGAGTCAATTTCGTTGAAACTTCCTGATTCTTCTCCCCTGCTTTTCCCTGGTCGCACCCACTGTTGCTCTGACTCCTTTTTCTGGCATTGGGGACTATGCTTCTAACCCTGTTAGTGGTCCCCAGGTGTTTGGGGACTCCACCTCTTGGAGCTCCTGACAGCACTTGTCACTTGGGCCTGACTCCACCCTCTGACTTTGTGGCTACACCCTCAGCCAGCAAGTATCTTTCACCATCTGTGATTGGTCTCCCAGAGACCTGGGGCCCCAGACCCTATCTACTGCTCTTTGGTGCTCAGGCTACACCCCCTTTCCTGCAAAGTCCCACTGGGGGTCCATGACTCCATCCCCTGAACTCCAGTCCCCCTGGCTGTGTTCTTTGGAGCCCCAACGTGGCTTCTCAGGGTTCAGACCTCACCCCCTTCCCTGAATGTAATGTCCACTTGAGTTTGGGAACTGTTGCTGCTGTGTGACCTCTAACCTGTCCGGCCCCTGCAGATGTACGTGACACTCGTGTTCCGCGTGAAGGGCTCTCGCCTGGTCAAACCCTCACTCTGCCTGGCCCTGCTGTGCCCTGCTTTCCTGGTGGGCGTGGTCCGCGTGGCGGAGTACCGCAACCACTGGTCGGACGTGTTGGCTGGCTTCCTGACAGGGGCAGCGATTGCCACCTTTCTGGTGAGCCCCCTTGCCTTCCATCCCTGACCCGAGGCAGGACTGCATGATGATGAAGGGTGTGGACTCTGTGTGACCTTGGGCAAGTCCCTTAGCCTTACCTAGCTGGGACATTCTCATCTGTGAAATCGGATAACAGGTTTGGGACCCGGGTAAGGCAAGTGAGGCACTTACTTGAGTACACCAACTAAGGGGGATACCAGAACACTCAAGATCAGGGAAATATTATAAATAATAATATATAATAATATTAATCATGACAAATTTATTTTATTTATTAAAAATAATTTTTTTGGAGGCACATGGCATGCAGGTTCCCTGACCAGGGATTGAGCCTGTGTTCCCTGCAGTGGAAACACAGAATCTTAACTACTGGGCCACCAAGGAAGTCCCAAGATAAATAATATTCTAATGAAATATTCTTCCAAATCAGGATTAATGGAAAAACCCATGTTGTCCAAAATACCAAAGGTTTAAATAAGGACAGGATTAGATCCTGTTGTTACACAACTCAGCATCATTTGCCTCCCCGTGTGGAATAAGTAATAAGGGTACCTATTTCTTAGTAAAGTGGAAACAACAGTATTTGGCACATTATAGGCACCATAAAAGTGTTAGCTGTTCTTGAAAACCTAAGCCTCAGTTTCCTTATCTGACAAATGGGAATAGTAATCTACCTTATCGGCCTCAGGCCTCAACAGCCCCTTTCCCTCTGTTGATAGGTCACCTGTGTCGTGCACAACTTCCAGAGCCGGCCACCCTCTGGCCGAAGGCTCTCCCCTTGGGAGGACCTGAGCCAAGCCCCCACCATGGACAGCCCCCTCGAAAAGTTAAGTGTGGCCCAGGTAAGGGGGGCCGGGGGCTGCTCCCGGCTGGAGAGGGTGGTGGGTGGAGGGGGGACCAAGGAGGGAGGAAGTCGGCAGGCGGTGGGGGGTCTCAGGGCCATGGGGGGTAGAGGAATCACTTGTCTCTGTGGACCTGGGTCCCGGGGGGGCTGTCCCACAGAATGGAAGGGTGTGTCCCCCCTCCCTCTCAAGGAGACATGATTAATCCTGAAAACTCGTTACCTGTTCCACTGGGCTCTATGCACTTTGAGCCCCTTGTGGCTGTGGCCAGGGTGCCCAGGGGGCCACTAGCCCCTCCCCTCCGCCTCTTTGTCTCAGGAACCCGAGGGCTGCAGGTCGCATTCGACACCGGCACGGCTCACCCCATCCAGTGAGTATCAAGGAGATGGGAGGATAAATAGGGGGACTTCCAGATGGCTGTCACTGCCACAGAGGTGTCACTGTGCTCTTGTGGCCTCTCCCAAGCTTTCTAATCCCTTGACTTCTGATTCCTGATCCCTAGAGCCGCAGAACTGCGCCCGCCGTGGCCACCTGATCCCCAACTGCGTGTCCTCCAGGGCTCCAGCCATGTGTTCATCGCCCCGTGTGCCCCGCCCTCGATTGAGGTCTGAGCCGACGCCCCTTCCTCTCCCTCTGCCCCTGCCGGCACCAGCCCCCAGCCAGGGCCCCTCACCCTCTTCACCTGGGCCTGGGGGGCCGGGCGGGGGTGGTGGCCGTGGCCGGAAGCTGCTGCTGCCCACACCCCTGCTGCGGGACCTATACACCCTTAGCGGACTCTATCCCTCCCCCTTCCACCGGGACAATTTCAGCCCTTACCTGTTTGCCAGCCGTGACCACCTGCTGTGAGGCCTGACACCCACCCAGAATCTGCCCAGTCCCCATTTCTTCCCTGCCACGCGTGTGTGTGCGTGTGTTGTGTGAGTGCCAAAGCCCTTGTCCCCAGGCCAGCCAGGCCCATACATCAGAGGATGGCTGGAAGGACATCGAGGGGACCCCGTGTCTCTTGCCCTCTGGGACATCCAAGTGGGCATAATTGGGAGGTGGGTCCTTGCCTCCTAGGATTGCCCTTTTAAGGGCCAAAGCCTGATCCCATTGGCCATTGCCCAGCCAATGGGAGCTTCCCAGTTCTCAGAATTCTAGCCAAAAGGAGTTTACTCCAGCCAATATGAGAATCCCCATCGTTTCTTAGACACCTCAGGCAAGAGGGCAATTCTAAGTCAGTGTTCAGCCTCTGAACAACAAATAGGAGTCCTTGGTTCTCAGAATCTCAAGGTGGGTGGGTATGATTCCAGTCAATGGGGGACCGCCCATGTCTAAGCATGTGCAAAGGAGAGAATGCTCTCTCCTCAGAATCAGAGTCCAGCTGGAGGGTGGGGGGCAGGCTCCCCCATGGCAGGGTCCTTTGGGTACCCCTTCCTCTCTCAGCCCCTCCCCCATGTGCAATCTCTCACCCAGTCTCTCTTAACTCCCAACTTGTGCAGGGCTTGCCCCATTTCAGAGGTTTTGGGGTTCAGGGTGCTGCATTCCCCCTTGCCTGTGCCCAGATCACTTCAAACCCTTCTGTTATTTATTAGGGCTGTGGGAAGGGAGTTTTTTTTTTCCTTAGAACCACCCCTGTTCTTCACACTGCCCCCCCCCCCCCCGCCCCCATGCCTCAGCCTCATACAGATGTGCCATCATAGAGGCATGGGTGGAGCAAAGAGGGCTCTCCACCCCCGGCAGCCAAAGGCAGTGGGCAGGAGAGACACTGCCCCCCTTTCACACCCCCTCCTCATCTTTAATAAAGACCTGTTTGTAACAGAAGTTTGGCCGCCTGCCTTCCTCCTCCAGGTGGCAGGGGTGAAGGACTTTGATGTTGGGTGTGGGTGTCAGTGAGGCTTGGTGTGAGTGTATAGTCACAGGGAGATAGCGGGGAGGCAGCATGGGGCTGTAGGATCCATGACTTGGCTTTAATCCAGGCTCAGCATTTCCTGGTTGTGTCACCTCAGGAAAGTTAATTAACCTCTCTGTGCCCTTGATTCTTCATCTGTCAAATGCAAACAGCCCTGCAAGCCACATGTAAGGCACACAAACATACTGTGAGGGGCCTCATGTGACTGTCTTCCTCAGGTGGCTGGCCTGTTTTTGACCATGGCCAGGGTGCTGAGGGTACAGGGAATACGGTGAGGGGACTGTAGAGGTCCTAATAGAAGGGGATGCTGAGGGCAGCAGGAACCTCCACGCTGAGTCCCCGACTACATGGATCTGACCAGGGGTTTTGATTATGAGGTTGTGCTGAGAACCAACCCCTGAGGGCCCAGCAGAGACTGGGGAAGGTAGAAGGACAGGGAGCCACATACAGCCCCCCCACACAAACATGCTGTGGCTTCAAGAGACTTCAGGCCATTCAGGGCATGGAGCCATTCAAAAACCAGGGAAGGGAAGTCTTCTTTCCTTACACATTTATTCATTGATCCATCCATTTATTCAGTCAAAAAACATTGTGGAGCACACCCCACCCCACCCCCATGCGTGGCAGGTGCTGTCTTCTTAGGCAAAGGGGCTGCAGTACTAAGCAGAATAGACACAAAATCCTGCCTTCATGGAGCTCACATTCTAACACCAGAGAAACAGTAAACGAGGTCAATAAGTTAGCCACAAAACTACAATTCCCAATTTCAAGAAGGTCTGGAAACCAAAATTATCCTCATAACTCATTTGTGGCAAAACCTGACCTGAACTGACTTAAGGTCATTATAGCTTTTATTTGCTTAACTTTATGTGAGTATTCTTATGTTTCGTTGCAGATACAGTGATTTAGAATGTTACCCCAGGTCCACCTAGGGGTATTAATCAGTACATCGTATTTACACCATAGTACCTTTTGAAAATCTGAAAAAATCTAAATTTCAAACTGCAGGATCAAGAATTTGGGTCAGAAATTGGTATCGTTGATATGTTAGATATTGATAAGTAATAAACAGAAAACTCAAGCTAGAGAAGACAATGGGACAACTTTGGAATGAGGACATGGTTTGCAATTTAAAGAGAGTGTCCAGGGAAGCTATTTCTGAGGAGTTGGCACTGGAGATGTGGTGTGGAGGGAGGAAGGGACGAGAGCCCTGCAAATAACCGCAGTGTGGAGTGGGGGAGTGTTCCAGGCAGAGGGAACAGCAAGAATGAAGGTCTGAAGTGACAACGTGCTGGCTCTGTTCAGGGAACAGTGAGGAGACCTGAGCGGCTGGAGCAGATCAAGCGATGGCTGGAGCAGATCAAGTGATGGGGAAATAGAAGGGAAAGGAAATGTGCCTGGAGGAGTGGGGTGTGGTTGATTCTGCATTGCAAGAAATGAGATGGACGCATGAGAGGGCTGAAGGCAAAGGAGGGATAGGATCATGTAGCCCCCTACTTCACCGCATGGAGTATCTACTTCCAGGGCTTGCCTTCCCCTGAGCCCCATAGCACAGCTGCCTCCATGGGGCCCAGCAGAGAAGCAAAATTTCAGCACAATGGACAGTATTCTATGAACAAACCAGTTGGCGCTGTCCATGGTTCTGATGTTAAGCCTGGGCCAAGAAAAGGTCAGGTTGGGGCTGCCGGGCACAAAGAAGTGTCTGGACCCGCTAGGGAGGGTGGAGACTGCAGCCCTGGCCTTGCCCACCCCCACTGCACGGTGGATAATCTTAGGTGGAAAATCCAGATAAAGATGTTCCTGCTTACTCAAAAGGCTTCTCCACATGACCCACCGCCTCTTGTCCTCAACTTGACCAAAACTGAGCTCCTTTTTATAATGTAAGTCAGACCATGACCCTCCTGTGTTCAAACGCTCTCTGGGCTCTCCATGGCACTCTGTGTAAGGGCCGAGGTTCTCCCAGTGCCTCCAGTCCTTTGCACTTGCAGGTGCCTCCCCCCTGGAATGCTCTTCCCCCTCATATCTGCATGATTCGCTCCCTCACCTCCTAGGAGCCTTTCCTCAAGTGTTACCTTCTCTGGGAGGCCTGCCCCTACCATCCTGTTTAAAATTGCAAAAACCAAACAATTGTCCCTTCCCTTCCTTTCCCTGTGCAAATCTCTCTCTCTCTCTTTTTTTATGCAGACTTATCATCTGCTCATAGACTATTTAAATTCTTCATTATGCTTGGTGGCCATTATTACCTCCCTCACTAAGATGTCAGTTCCACTGAGACAGAGATGTTGTTGTTTGTTCACTGCTGAGTCTGTGTGCCTCCTAGAACAGGGTCAGGAACAACATACTTGCTCAATAAGTGTTTGCTAAATGAATAAACTTATCACTTGAGGATACCAACAAATGGGGGAGGAGTACAGACTGACCCTGAACTGTCCACCTCACCCTTTGGTTCTGCCTCCTCCAGGGAGCCCCTGTAAGGTAAAGTCCTTCTGTCAGGACATGAATATGGGGTCCCAAGAAGCAAGGGAAAGAAGTAGTGTATGCATGAGAGATACACCTAATGTCTGCATCTCTGCCAGTATATGCATTCAGGAGCACCTATCCAATGTCAGGTGCTGTTCTAGGAGCTGGAGACCTAGCAGTGAAAGAAAGAGGGACTCTACCTCAATTGAGCTGACATTCTAGTGGGGAGAGAGGCAATAAGATAAATACATATGGTTGGAAGTGATAAGTATTTGGAAAGAAAATAAAGGTGAAGAAGCAGTGAAAGAGTGCGGAGGGGTGTGATTTTACACAGGTAGTCAGGAAAAGTGAGTAGAAAATTTGAGTAGAGACCTGAATAGAATGGAAAAAATGAGGGATAGATATGTGGGAGCTGAATGCTCTAGGAAATGGAACAGCAAGTGCAAAGGACTTGAAATGGGGCTGTGTTCAGCATGCTCCGGTGTTTATAACTATGTGGAACTGTGCGATACAAGTGCTTGTTATTTAGAGTGTTGCAAAGCGAGGTGAATCAAGGGAGGAGGTGGTGCATTTAACAGGACAATGTAACCGTGTGCCTCGTGTGTGTGTGTGGCGGCAAAGGAATTGTTGTATCAGACTGTGTTCTGGTGTACTTGCAAGAGAAAGGGTGTGGGGCATGAATGTGAGAAAGAGTATGTATGGGGTGCTTTGTGTCAGGATATGATTGTGAGCATGTGGGTGGTGGGGATTCTGAAAATGAAATATATGCAGAGATGCCCTTCCTGTGTGTGTGTGTAGGAGTGTGGGGGTGCCTGTCTGTGTGAGTGGGTGTAGGAGTGTGGGGGTGCCTGTCTGTGTGAGTGGGTGTATTGAGCGATGTTGTGAAGCTCTTTTCTGGCCCCAGAGGGAGAGAGAGAGCCCTGGAAATCTCAGTTCAGCCCTGCCCCTGGGTCTCCTGGCAACAGCACCACTTTGAAGTTACCAGGAGACAGAGTTGCCAGGGCAACAGGGCTGTGAGTGGCAGCTCTGGGGAGAAGTCTGTGTGAAGATATCCAACCAGTGCTCACTTGGCCACTCACCTTGTTCTTCCTTCTCTTCCAGTTTCCAATCTATCCTACCTTTCTTTATTCATTCCTTTAACAAGCCTTTGTTGAGACTTGCAATGCCCTAAGCACTGTCTCGGAGAAGGCAATGGCACCCCACTCCAGTGCTCTTGCCTGGAAAACCCCATGGATGGAGGAGCCTGGTAGGCTGCAGTCCATGGGGTCGCTAAGAGTCGGACACGACCGAGCGACTTCCTTTTCACTTTTCACTTTCATGCATTGGAGAAGGAAATGGCAACCCAATCCAGTGTTCTTGCCTGGAGAATCCCAGGGACGGGGGAGCCTGGTGGGCTGCCGTCTATGGGGTCGCACAGAGTCGGACACTACTGAAGCGACTTAGCAGCAGCAGCAGCAGCAAGCACTGTCTGGGCGCTGGAGATACTGAAGTGAACTTGACAAAGAAGGTCCTGCTGTGGCTCTCCCTCAGTCTCCCGGCCCCTGCATCTTTGCCTCTTCTCTCTCTCTCTGTCTTTTTTTGTTGTTGTTGTTCTATGGTCCTGCCTCTCACTGTACCCTAAGCAGGACTCAAGAAGCCCCCAGGCCAATGAGGAAGCCAGCTGAGACTCTTCTCACAGACCCTCAAAGACACTCCTTTGCTGTCTGACGGATGTTTTGCACATGAATATCCTCAAACTTGCAACCCCAAACACACACACATTTGTGCAAGCATTCAAGTGCAGAGAGAGACAAGCGGATAGCTTATCCACTTCTCCCCTTCATTGTCATTAGGTAACATCAGCAGAAACGCGCGCGCACACACACATCGCAATATTCCTGAGAGACCATGTGCTCCATCTTACAGGTGGGCAAAGCTGAGGCTCAGAGATTTTAAGTAATGTGTCCGTGATTAGGGCCTGTTCCGTCCAACTCTGAACCCTTATATTGTCTGATTAGCTGCTTAGCTCACAATAATAGTATTCGTGGTGCTTCCGCCAGCGGACTCACTTACGAGAGGGCCTTATCGCCTTGAAACGCCTCCATTTGTTGCTCAAACTAGGATATTCGCCCCCTCACCAGGGGCGGAGCTAGGAAACGTCGATCTAACTTTGAGGAACAGATTTTTGGACTAATGGAGAAGCTAAATGCACTGTAACCAATGAGACCCCGCCCTGGGCGGGATTAAGGGCAGGCACCGGCCGCTGATTGAACAGAAGTACGCGGCAAATGGCGGAGACGCTGAGGCGAGTGCTAAACTTGGGCATCGCGGCGGGCCCCGGGAAGAACACAGCTGAAGCCGAACCGCCTTTGCTGCTGCTCGGCGGTCCAGGCTCTGGGAAGACAGCGCTGCTATTCGCGGCGGCCCTGGAGGCGGCAGGGGAAGGCCGAGGCCCGGTTCTCTTCCTGACCCGGAGGCCTCTTCAAAGTCTGCCCCGCAGGACTGGACCAGCGCTCGAACCACTGCGATTACAAGTAGGGAGGGGTGGGCCCAGAGGCGGACCAGCCCGTAGAGGGGCGAATGGGGGGTTGACTGACAGGCGGAGACAGACCAATGGCGGAGACGAAGCAAACATTGTGGGAAGGAATATGGACGAGTCGGGGATACGAAGCCTTGTTTAGATTGAATGAGAAACCACCCAATGAAGGGGCAGAATCCACAAATTTGCTTCCCAATGGGTGGAGTCAGGGGCGGAGCTAAACAGGAGTCCGTGGTGGAGTTGGACGCTATGGGCGGGTTTTCCGTGGAAAGATTGCCCTAGAGATTTGGCAGAAAGGCGTACCTTGTTCTTAATAATACCGGGCAGTGACGAGTGCAGGATAAGAAAAAAACGAGGGTGAGGGGTTGGTGAACAGAAGAATATTCGATCCCTCTGAGCTGCTTCACGCTGGAACCAGAGGTCTAGTGGGTGAGAGCCTCGTCCAGGGGAGTATGCAAGGAAGCAGGGCTGCTCTAACTGGAAGCTCGGCTTCCTATGCTGAATCTGGCCCTTTCCTTTTTCCCTTTCTAGAAGATCCGCTTCCAGTACCCACCCTCAACCCGTGAGCTCCTCCGGTTTCTGTGCTCTGCCCATGAGGCCCGTGGACCAGCCCCCTCACTCTTGCTGCTTGATGGCCTGGAGGAGTACCTAGTAGAAGACCCTGGGTCCCAGGAAGCCGCCTACCTGGCTGCCCTGCTTCTGGACACAGCTGTCCACTTCAGCCACCGGGTTGGGCCTGGCCGGGGCTGTGGGCTCATTGTGGCCCTCCAGACCCAGGAGGAAGGAGGAGACAGTGGAAATGCTCTGCAGCTGGCACTCCTTCAGAGGTATTTCCCTGCCCAGTGCTGGCTGCAGCCGGATGCAGCAGGCCCAGGACAGTGCTGCCTCCGAGCCTCCCTGGAGCCAGGTGGGCTGGGCCCCAGGGAAGAATGGTGGGTGATTTTTCAACCAGATGGAGAGATGACAGTCACCCGATGGCCCACCCAGGCGGTTGACACCAGCTCGCACAAAGGTTCAAGCTCTGGAGGCCAACCGTGAGCTTTGGAGTGTGACAACTTATCCATGCCTGTTTCCCTGTCTGGAACACCTACCTCAGTTCAGTTCAGTTCAGTCACTTAGTCGTGTCCAACTCTTTGCGACCCCATGAACCACAGTACACCAGGCTTTCTTGTTCATTACCAACTCCCAGAGTTTACCCAAGACAGATGCAAATTCAAAGATCTTAAGATTGTAAAGTGCTTTTTCTCTCGTAAATATACCATTATCCTGTATATATTGTGCCCAGCCAATATATTGTTTAATTTTTCTGTTTTGAATTTTATAAAGAAGAATTTCATGATAAATGTAATCTGAAACTTCCCTCTCAACACTGGTACTAAGATTCGGCCACATTTTCATTCATTCCTTTTTCCATACTGCATGTAATTCCATGAGTGACTATACCCTAAATTAGGTATGATCAGATTGACTTATTTACTATTAACACTCGTACACATATCCTGGTCCATGTGTGTGAGGGTTTTTAGGGTACATATCTAAAAGTGGAATTGCTGGAATAGAAGGTATGCTTTCCTAGGTTATGTCAAACTTTTAAAAAGCAGTTAAGCCGAAAACTTGCAATGAGCCACTTGATTGACCTTTGGTGTCATCAGAGTGCTTTCTTAGAACCAGATTCGGAATAAAGCCTTAGGAATTAATGTTAGTATTATTAGCGGCAGAGACTAGCTAGCTGCTCATTAAACAGCTCTCCTCGCTTGGGTGCACAGCTGAACTACATTTCCCAGCTGTCCATGGTTCTTACGGAAGTCACATGCCCATTTCTAGCCAGCAGAATTTGTGAAGAGGTGGCGCCCACCTCCAGGCTACATCCCTAAAGTGGCCCACAAAAATCTTCTGCTGTCTCCCTCTTGTGGGCTGGAAGGATGCAGAGGGTCCATCTGAAGACCCCAGAGTACCCCTAGGAGATGGTTAAGCTACAGCCTGGGTTTCTGACTCATCCCAGGGATAAGCTAACCATCTATTTGAATTGTATGAGAGAAAGTGCTTCCCCGGTGACTCAGCTGGTAAAGAATCTGCCTGCAATGTAGGAGGCCTGGGTTCAATCCCTTGGCCGAGAAGACCCCCTAGAGAAGGGAATGGGTTGTTGTTAGGGCAGCTAGCATAACTTATACTGACCAATTCATTCTGTTATTATTATTCAGATTGCCAGGTCAGAATTTTAGACTTAACTCCAGACTTTTTGCTGCTTCTCCTATGGCCTGGGCCCAGGGAAAAGATGGGGCTTACAGGTATTTATAGAAGTCACGACAGGAAACTTGTATATATTTATATATAAAGTATATATATATTTTTATATTTATCTATCTACACACAAAAAACTGTACATTTAAAAATACTGCAAGGCTGTGACTTTCTGAGCAGGATGAATTGAGCAGAAAGCCAAGGTCAGCAGGCCTCACTGACCCTGCTGGATAAACCTTGGGCCTTGAGTAGCAGTGGGGTCATTCTGGGTCTCTGTGCCTCTGAGGGCTGGAGTCCTAGGAGCAGGCCACGTAGCTTGGGGGTGAAGGCTTGGGGGCTGGGATGAGGCTGTTCTCATAAGGGTTGGAGTAGGGACCATTGGATGAACCCCTCTGGGCTTCCTGGGAACCCCCTGAGCTGTAGTCAGTTGAGATGCCAGAGTCGGACACCACGAGGTACAGGTACTTTAGGTGGGGTGGGGTGGGGAGCAGCTCAGGGGGCAGTGCCCTTGGGCGCAAGAGCTGGGAGCTGGGGTCAAGAATGGTGTACTCAAAGCTAGTAGCAGAGGCCCCCTCCGGCCCAGGCTTCAGGGCCAAAGCGGATGTGCAGGAGGACGCTTCTGAGGCTTCATCCATGGTCACTATGTCCATATCGCCACCAGGCTGCAGGAGATCCTCGCTCGGCGGACTCCGGGGCAGCAGCCACTTGTCCAGTACCAGGTAGCTGTCTTGGGCATGCTCGCTGCCCACTGGCTCCAGGAGGGGCCCCCCGTCATCTGCCCCAGGTTCCACTGCCTGTGTCACCCCCCAGCAGCACTCAGAGAGGACTTCCAGGGGGGCAGGTGGGTCCTCTGGGAGGGGGGTGCTGGGGCTCCACCACAGACACCCGTCAGTCTGGTACAGCCACAGCTGGGGAAACAGCACCAGCTTGCTCAGAGACTTGGAGTTCGGCCACAGGAGCAGGGAAGCCCCAGGCCTGGAAGGAACAACCAGGCCGCCTACCTGGAAATTACCCTTGTGGGTTGTGAAGAGGCCTTCAAACTCGCTCTCAGGGCTTGGGATGCCAGGCCAGATCTTCTGCTTCAGAGTCCTGGTGAAACCAAAACAAACAGATACCTGGGCATGTGTCACTGAACATTCACCAACACCCCCTCGGCACCATCCATGGGGCAAAGCTACTCCTAGTCCCTTGTGGTCATGTTGAAGGCAGAGGAGTGCATGGGACTGAGGAACAGGGGTTCTGCCAAAGCATCTGCAAGGCCCTATAGAAGGGCAATGGGAACAGGGTTTTGAAGGATACACAGGAGTTCAATATACACTGCCTTATGGTCCCTCTAAAACCCACCCAGGCTTGTCTGAAGGTCCATTATGCTGCTTTCCTTCTCACTCTTTTCCATGGTTCTCCAGTGCATTCAGGATAAAGTCCAAACTCCTACAGAAGACCCTACATGATCTAATTCCTGTTACCTCCCTCATCTCCCTCCCCCCCGCCCCCCACCACCTTACACACTCTGCTCTAGGGAAACAGCTTTTCTTGCAGCTGCTTCAATGTTCCAAGCTCATTCCCATCTCAGGACCTTTGCACTTGCTGTTTTTCGCTCCCTGCTTTTCACATGGCTGCTTGTTTCCCAGGATTCAGGTTTCTGCTCTGATGTCACCTCCTCTCACCTATCTATTCTGTCCGTCCTGTCCCCATGGGCATGCATGCTAAGTCGCTTCAGTCAAGTCTGACTCTTTGTGACCTTACAGCCTGTAGCCCACCAGGCTCCTCTGTCCATGGGATTCTCCAGGCAAGAATACTGGAGTGGATTGCCATGCACTCTTCCAGGGGATCAGCCCAAGCCAGGGATCAAACCTGAGACTCTTATGTCTCCTGCACTGGCAGGGGAATTCCTTACCACTAGTGCCACCTGGGAAGCCCGATATTTCTGCTATCTCTCATCACAATTTATAATCAAATATCTGTTGGTTCCCTTATTTGTTGTGTGACTTAGCTATGAGATCCACAAGAGTAGAGACACATCTGGTTTGTTCTGCTCTTTCTTCCCAGTGCCTAGCACATAGCTGGCACTCAGTATTTCCCAATCAAGTAAACAAACAAGGTTTTGAAAGAACTAGGAGATTGCTTGGCAGGCATGGCAAGAAGGACATTCCTGGCAGAAGGAACAGTGTATCCCAAGGCTTGGGGGTGTGAAAACACATAGTTTGTACTCGGGTCACAAAAACTGAATTACAAAAACCTCAGGATGGCTGGTCATGTCATAAAACACCTAAGGACCTTGACAACAGGTGGGAGGCATTCGGGGCTAAGTCGTTTCATGAAGCCCATTTGGTTGGCTTTACAGAAGTTAATGAAACTGGGAAAAAAGTATTCACAAAGAAGGGCTTCCCCGGTGGCTCAGTGGTAAAGAATCCGCCTAAAAGGCAGGAGATGCAGCTTCCATCCGTGGGTCGGAACAATCCAGGAGGAGGGCATGGCCACCCACTCCAGTATTCTTGCATGGAGAATCCCACGGACAGAGGAGCCTGGCGGGCTACAGTCCATGGAGTCACAAAGAGTCAGACACGACTGAAATGACTTAGCATAGCACGCACGCACATTCACAAGGGAATCCAAGAAGGAGCAGACACTGAGGTAGGAGGAAAACCCAAAAAGTATGCCCCAGAGCAGAGAATTTTAAGTAAGAATCTGAGTGTGACCTGGCTTGCATCCTGACCCTGCCACCGACTCTTCATTGTGTAACCCTGGGCAAGTGCCTGCCCGTCTCTGAGCCTAGGTTTTCACAGGGAAAGTGGAAAGTTAGTGGAGGGGAGTCTGAGCCAGATGCCGAGTGGGGCGCTCACCGGCGGTGGGAGAGCAGGGCCAGCACGGCCAGCAGCAGCAGAATGAGCACGAGGACGAGGGAGAGCGTCAGGATGAGGGGGTCCAAGTCTGGGGGAGCAGGGAAGAGGTCAGGGCGGTGAGCTTGGCCCCCATGCTCCGCCCAGCCCCTCCTACCTCCCTTGCCTGGGGCCTCACCACTAGCCGTCAGCAGTGACGCAGGCTCGGACCAGGCGCTCCAGAAGCCACCGAAGCTGGGCTCGGCCATACGCGCGCGTACCATGAAGGTGTAGCGCGTTCCGCCCCGCAGGTTGCTCAGCAAGCACTCGGTGCGGCCGTCGAGGATCTCCACCTGTAGGCGGGGCCCGGGTGAGGGGTGTGGCCAATAGGGGCAGGGTGGGCAAAGGAGGGCATGTGGGGGTGGACTCTGAGGGATCCAGCCAATCAGAAAAAGGAAGAACAGAAACCAAGCATGGGAAGGCGGGAACGAAAGTAGGAGGCGGGGCCCAGGAAGGCTTGGGGCCAATCAGGATGGGGCCCTGGGTAGAAACGGGCGCACTTCGGCTATTTAACAGCTGGGCCTGCGAACAGACAGGGCGGGCACTGGAGCGGTCTAGGGTTCCAGGCAAGAGTTAAGAAAGGTTGAGTCCAGGTGGGCTGGGAAAAGGGGATCATTGGGAAAAGGGACAAGTCAGTGGACGTGGAGATGTCTTGGGCAGGGCGTGGAAGGGACGAGGCCAAGGGGGCGGGGCCCTAGTGACAGTCAGGGTGAGACTTAGAGGGCCTGTCCAGTCTGGAGCCCTCTGGGGCTAGGTCATAGGGACGGGCCTCACCCTCTGTGCGCTCCCTGCGGCGTTCTCTGCCGAGATATTCACCTCATAGCGGATAAGGCTCGCCATGGGTGCCCCAGGCGGCGGGAGCCAGCGCAGTACCACGTGGCCGCCCTCGTCGGCCCGCCGAGCTACAAGCCTGGCGGGAGGGTCTAGGAGCACTGCGGAGAGGGGTTTCCTTAGGTGGGCGGAAACTGGGACTCCCTCCCGACCAATCCCCTGTTCCCAGCGCACTTACCCACTTCGTTGACGTGAATGGTACGGCGGTAGCGTGAAGCGCCCGAGGCCGCAGTGACGTGCAGCTCTAGGGGCACGAAGCTCGACGTGTCGGCTGTAGGCAGCGAGCACCAGAAACGCACCAAGCCGCGGGCGGTGGGTGCCTGATGCAGGCGGCATGGCTTCCACGGCTCACCCCTGTTCAACCAGGAACCAGCGAGGGTAGGGGGATCAAGTTTGGAGGTTTCGCGAGGACCGAGGGCGCGTTTCTGGACACCACCACCAGGGGGCGTCCCAGCCCCGACGTACGCGACGCCTTAAGTCCTGCTTTGGAGCGGTATTGTTCCTGCCCTGAAGTTTGCGGTTACCCTCCAGCAGTGATCACGGGAGTGCTCCAGCCCCGACCACTAGGGTGCATGTCAGCCCTGACTCCGTGGGCTTCCCACAACTGCCCACCAGCAGAGATGCAGCCGGTCCCTGGCACCAGGAAACATCCCAAGATGCGAGCTCCTGGGAGGTCTGCCCGGCCCGCCCGCCCCCTGCACCTGTGGGGCGATCCACCTGACCCCGCCTCTTCCAACTCACTCGAGCTGATAAGAGAAGCTGTAGTTGTCCGGGCCGACTCCGGCGGTGGCCGCTTCCTCCCAGAAACACACCAAATCCTCCAAGCGCTCGGTGAAGCACAGAAACTCATCAGGCTCGCGGGCTGTCAGCAGGGCCGCTGAGGATGGGGGTCAGGGGAGGGGGTCAAGGGACCCGAGTCCCTTTCTCGAGCCACAGCATCCTTCCCTCCCTCCTGCCGCCTGTGCGGACCGATAAGAAAAAAAGCCCCGCCCCCGTTCTTCCAGCGGGGCCCTTCGAGGGGTCCGCCGAAGTAGTGCCCCCCAAACTTCCAAGCGTAGGTTGCGTGTCTTATTGTCTCCCTCCAACACACACGCCGCCCACCCGCGACCGGCTTTGTTGAGCGCAGCATTCAAGGCCTCCGCCTCCCGCTGCCGGCCCCGCCCCAACCTAGGGACTTGCGTGCGGGTGAGTGTGTGTGCAGGAGGCGGGGTCCCCTATCAGCCCCGGCAGGCTCCCGGCGGCCCGATAGCGCCAACCGTGCCCCCCGTTCCCCTCCCTCAACCCAGCGGACCCAGGGATCTGGCGCCCGCATGCCAACCGTGTTTACAGTCGCCTGCGGCTCGGCCCCTCTGACTCGGACTCGGGTTTTACCCTCCCTCCCCGCTTGAAGGGTCGGTTAGATCCCCTTAGCTCAGGGACTCTAGAATATAGGACTCTAGACTACAGCACTACCCCTGCCCCATTTAGCGTTTAGCACGCCCCAAGTTCGTTGTAGAGATAAAGCAGGACTCTTATGCCCCCTTTCTAGCTTCTCCCCCAGAACCCAGTCTGGGGATATAGACCCCAGCGTGCCATATGAGATCCCGGTCTAGGGGTTCAGACACCACCTTGGGCTCCAGGTCACAGACTCAGAATGAGAACCTGGGTGACCCCAAGGGTCCGGGCAGGAAGTTCGGGCCCCCATATTGCCCTCCAAGATCCAGTGCTGGGGTCTACACTCAACTCCACCCTTACCTTTGTTTTCAAACTTGGGGTCCGTTGGATTGGGTGGGGGAGCCCAGGCTGCCCCAGCGAGCAAGAGGCAGAGGAAGCCAATTCCAGCCCGGAGGGGTGCCGGGAGATGATACATAATGTAGCCCCAGCCGGGGGCCCAGGGCTCCTGCCTACTCCCCCCGCCCCACATCTTCCGCCCCTGGCACAGGCCACAGCTGGGTCAGCAGCTGCCTCCGCCGGACACAGCTGACCAGGCCTTCCCGGCCAGGCGCCTCCAAGTGGCAGCTCCCCCGAGGGGGCGGGACCAGCAGGCAGCCCGAGCTGAGATAAGAGGGAGGCAGCCGCCCTGTGGGGCCAGGCTACAGAGAGCAGGGGCCCTGGGCTCCGCACCCCCTTGGGGGTGGAGGGAAGGAACTGCTCTGCTTTCTGCCTCAGACACTTTCTTGCTGTGCGACCCTGGACGGGTTACTTACTTTATCTGAGCTTCAGCCTTTTAATCTATAAAATCCGACTTGGCACATAGCAAGCATTCAAAAAACGTAAACTGCAACTACTGATAGTATCGTACTAATCAACATCTCTTCCCAGTCTGGGTAGGAATATAATAAGCCTAATAGCCGTTGAATGTTTGCACAATGTTGGGAAGTACTGCCAGATAGTAAGTATGAAAGAGCCTGCGTTTGTAAAAATTACATGTATTCTAGAATGCGAGATTTTATTTGTGATTTTGGGGCATTTTCTGCTTACATTTTGTATACTCTTGGGATTTTATTTTACAAGGAACGTGCAGTTCTTTCAATAATCTGTATAGAACACATCATAAAAGCTGTTCTCTTGGGCTGAGCTTCAACTGGGGTAAACACCCTCCGCCCCAAAGAGATGCATGCCTTGGGAAGCAGGGGATACCTACCTTATTGCGTCAGCCAGCCCCAGATTAGCCAATTAGAGCGCTCCATTCCCCGGAGCACAGTAATTGGTTCAGGGGTGGCATGTGACCCAAGGGGATCCAATGAGCTTCCATTCTGGGATTTTCCCTGGAGTAGCTAGGAAAGGAGGTGCCGCTTTCTATTGGATGACGAGGTAGGCAGATGGAGCAGCCAGAGACATCTTTGTCATTAGGAGGAAAAAAATTGGCTGATGGTGAAGCTAAGGTGGACTTCTGCACTGTCTGTTCCCTCCACTTGCAAGGTTCTTCCTCTAAATGTACATGCAGCTCACTTTCAGTTTACTCAGGATTCTAACTAAATGTCACTTCCTCAGTGAAGTCCTCCTGGATCACCCTGTTTAAAATAGCAACCCTCTCACCGCCCCCCTCTCACCGCCCCCGCCTCACCCCACGCACACATCAGTCCTTAAATGGTTTGGTAGTAATAGCAGCAGCAGCATTTTGCATTTCCTGTACTTTTTGTATAAATATGTAATATGTATTTGATGTTTTATTATTGATTCACCACCTTCATTAGTCTGTTTTGTTCATTTCTATATCCCCAGCACCTACAACAGAGCCTGGCATATAATAGGAGGTCAGGGAATATTTGCGGAGTAAAAGATGAGCGAAAAACCAAGCTGAGAGGTGTAGGGAGACAGCTGACCTTGTGTTAGCCACTGGAGAGAGCTATTCCTGAGTACTCCTGCACCTTTCTTTTTTTTTTTAACCTCCTGCACTTTTAAAAACAGAAGTGGAGGGATTCCCTGGCTGTCCAGTGGTTAGGACTCTGTGCTTCTGCAGGGGGCGTGGATTTGGTCTCTAGTTATTTAACTTATATGCAGAGTACATCATGAGAAACTCTGGGCTGGAAGAAGCACAAGCTGGAATTAAGATTGCCGGGAGAGGTATCAATAACCTCAGATATGCAGATGACACCACCCTTATGGCAGAAAGTGAAGAGGAACTAAAAAGCCTCTTGGTGAAAGAGGAGAGTGAAAAAGTTGGCCTAAAGCTCAACATTCAGAAAACTAAGATCATGGCATCCGGTCCCATCACTTCATGGCAAATAGATGGGGAAACAGTGGAAACAGTGTCAGATTTTATTTTGGGGGGCTCCAAAATCACTGCAGATGGTGATTGCAGCCATGAAATTAAAAGACACTTAACCCTTAGAAGGAAAGTTATGACCAACCTAGATAGCATATTAAAAAGCAGAGACATTACTTTGCCAACAAAATCCATCTAGTCAAGGCTATGGTTTTTCCAATGGTCATGTATGGATGTGAGAGTTGGACTGTGAAGAAAGCTGAGCGCCGAAGAATTGATGCCTTTGAACTGTGGTGTTGGGGAAGACTCTTGAGAGTCCCTTGGACTGCAAGGAGATCCAACCAGTCCATCCTAAAGGAGATCAGTCCTGGGTGTTCATTGGAAGGACTGATGCTGAGGCTGAAGCTCCAATACTTTGGCCACCTCATGTGAAGAGTTGACTCATTGGAAAAGACCCTGATGCTGGGAGGGATTGGGGGCAGGAAGAGAAGGGGACGACAGAGGATTAGATGGCTGGATGGCATCACCAACTCGATGCACATGAGTTTGGGTGAACTCTGGGAGTTGGTGATGGACAGGGAGGCCTGGCATGCTGCGATTCATGGGGTCACAAAGAGTCAGACACGACTGAGCCATTGAACTGAACTGAACTGAACTGAGGGGAACTAAAATCCCACATCCCTTGCCGTGGAACAACAACAACAAAATACTAGTCAATGAGAATCTCTTCCTCAGGAAATTGGCATTTAGATTGAGTGTGTTTATGTGTGTGTGTGTGTGTGTGTGTGTGTGTGTGAGAGAGAGAGAGAGAGAGAAAGAGGAAGAAACTGTAAACTGTTCTTATGAGAGGCAAGCTAGCTCCCTGGGTAATGTTCTGATGCATTCCACATGTCACTTGCCCTGCAACCTTAGATAAGCTACTTAACCCTCCCTAGTCTCGGTTTTTCATGTATAAAATGGGCACGATAATAATGCCCCCTCATAAGGCTTATGTGAGGATTATGAATAGATTACATCAAGTTACGAGAACATGCCTGGCACACAGTAAGCGCTCAGTAAGGATAGCAATTATCTGCTTAAGCTAATTTAAGAAGGACAGGGAAGATTGCGCTGCAGTCCATGGGGTTTGCAAACAGTCTGACATGACTTAGTGACTGAACAACAATAACAATTTAAGAAGAATACTGTTACATCCAATTGCTTTTTTAAATGAATTAATTTGGCTACATCAGGTCTTAGTTGCAGCATGTGGGATCTTTTGTTGCAGTACACAGATTCTCTAGTTGTGGCATTCAGGCTTAGTTGCTCTGAGACACATGGGATCTTAGTTCCCTCACCAGAGATCAAACCCGTGTCCCCTGCATCATTTCAAGGGGGATTCTTAACCAATGGACTGCCAGGGAAGTCCCAGGGATTTTCCTTGCATGGCAGGTGGAACTGGTGGGATGTAAGAATGGCACCGCCCCCATGAGGGTGATCCAGCCTTGGAGTGGGGCAATATTCATTAAAAAAATTTTTTTTTTGGCTGCTGTAACAGAGACCCAAATAATACTGATGGCTTAAATAAGCTGGGCATTTAAGAAGAATATGTATTTATTTGGCTGTGCTAGGTCTCAATCACAGCTCACAGGATCTTTAGTTGTGGTGTTCAGCATGTGGGATCTAGTTCCCTGACCAGGGATGGAACTCAGGCCCCCAACATTGGGAGCTCAGTCTTAGCTGCTGGACCACCAGGGAAGTCTTGAGATAGATATTTATTTTCTTTTGTAACAGTTCAAGTAGCAGCAACACAGTATGTTTGCTCCCTGGTCTCAGAGGGCCATGATCCTTCCAGTTTGCTGCTCAGTTGTTCAGATGGTATGAACCACCCAGTCCAAGCTGATCCACTCATATCTTCATTCTAATCAACCCAAGGCAAAAAAAGGCAGGAGAGGACACACCCCTTCTCTTTAAGGGCAGAGCCTGGAATGTACCCACATCCTTTCCCTTTACAACTCATTGGCTGAGACTTAGTCATATGACCACATTTCACTGCAAGGGAGACTGGAAATGCAGTTGTTACTCTGGGTAGCCAGCTGAGCCAGCTGAAAAATCAGTATTTCTGTAACCATAGGAGAAGGTGATTGGATTTAGGGAGTCAATGGACAGTCTCATTCTCAGAGCAAATCAGAGGCAAGAGACTGTTACAAAGTCCTGGTGACATCTTTTGAGTCCCTGGATCCAACAGTGCCTGAAGCTGGCCCCATGGAACTTTCCAATTACAGGGGCATTCATTTCTGTTTTTTTGCCCATTCCTGTTTGAATTGGGGTTTTGAACACTTGAAAAAGCAAGAACCCTTATTAATACAGTTAGATATAAAGCCCATAGTTGATGTCTAGCAGAGTGGGAGTTCATAACTGGGTATTGTTGTTGCTGATGTTGTTATGATTGTTTTTCACATGATGATGTTATTTGCCTCAAGTTCTGATGGAATTTCATTTCTTCCCTCTTCCATATACCCAGCAGGAAAGAATTATATTACCCCAACAATGTTGAGGGACAGAGTCCTGAACCCTCTGTTTGTGACAGAACCCCACTCCCACCCCATGCTGGTGTCAGCCGTGCCTCACTCAACCCCTTTCTTAGGGCTCTTAGTTTTTCTTTTCTGATTTTTATTTATTTTTGGATGTGCTGGGTCTTCATTGCTGCACAGGATTTCCTTTAAGCAGCAGGCAGGGGGCTACTCTTTAGCTACGGCGTGCAGGTTTCTCGTCATGGCGGCTTCTCTTGTTGTGGAACACAGGCTCTAGAGCTTGAAGACTTCAGAGTTGCAGCACACGGGCTCAGGAGTCGTGGTCCCCAGGCTCTAAAGCACAGGCTCAATAGTTGTGGCACACGGGCTTAGTTGCTCCACAGCATGTGGGATCTTCCCAGACCAGGGATGGATCCCGTGTCTCCTGTGTTGGCAGGCGGGTTCTTTACTACTGAGCCACCAGGGAAACCCTTCTTTTCTTATTTAAATTTTTATCCTAATGAAGAGTAGACTTGGGGCACAGGCACAGAACAAACAAGCCTGACTCCTGTTTTATAACTTTGGTCACTATTTTCACCCATTGTTGTCACTTTTGGTGTGTCTCCAATAGTTACAAGGTTTCTCTGGGGGAGGGTCTGACCCCTGACACCCCACCCCTTTCTGTAAGATGAAGCTCTCCACCAGCCAACCTCATGGGCTGGTGTCTTTGGAACAGGGATCTGGTGCCAAGAGGGTCAGAGCGGTGAGGTCCAATAAAATTGGGGGGGTTACAGGGTATGGAGCACAATGACCTCTACTGGGGAATTGGAGTTTTTCATAGAGGAGCCCCCTCCCCACCTCCTGGTTATAGAAGCCAGACCCCTTGCTGCCCATGAGGCCCATATCCTGGAGGAGTGGATAGGGAGACTGAGGTTGTATGCTGGGCCCCCTCCTTCCGCCGCAGCACGAAGTCTCCAGGGGTGGCTGGGCTCATGGCATAGAACACGTTGGCGTTGTCAGGAATCAGGAGCTCTGGCCAAGCATGGAGAAGATGGTGAAAAGCTCACACAATCTGGCACTTCCCCCACAAAGGACCTAGGGAACCTTCTACCACTCACCACGCAACCTGAACAATCTTGGATCCCTTCAGCGAGTGCTAAGCCAACCTCATTCCCCTCTCATTGGAAATCTAGACAAGTTCCCACTCCAAGCCTGCACAACCTCATGTCTCCCCCACTGTGAACCTGGGCAACCTCCTCCTATTCCCCTGGAGTCTAGACAACCTGCACTAGAAGCTTGAGCAAAGTCAGGCCTCCCACCCCAATCAACGTCCTGCTCACCCCACCCTCCCCCCTGCAGCCAACTCCCAGCCAAGTTCATGCTGCTCTAGGACATGAACTTGGACAACTTCAGACTTCCCACTTCCAGCCTGTACAACCCTCACACTTGTCATGTGAACACCCTCATATATCCCTTTAGCATGTCAGTCTTTTTTTTCTTTTTTTCCTTTTGGCTGCATCACACAGCTTGCAGGATCTTAGTTCCCCAACCAGGGATCAAACCCAGGCCCCCAGCAGTGAAAGCGTGGAGTCCTAATCACTGGACTGCCAGGGAATTCCCTAGCATGTCAATGTCTTGCCTCTCCCTCCTTTATATACATATTTGTCATTTCTTAAAACGTTTAATTGAAGTGCAGTTGATTTACGATGTGTTGTTAATTTCTCCTGTACAGCAAAGTGACTCAGCTATTCATACATATATATGTATGTGAAAAAAGTGAAACTGTTAGTCGCTTAGTTGTGTGGCAGCCCTGTGGACTGTAGCCTGCCAGGCTCCTCTGTCCATGGGATTCTCCAAGCAAGAATACTGGAGTGGGTTGCCATTCCCTTCTCCAGGGGATCTTCCCAACCCAGATTGAACCCTGGTCTCTTGCACTGAGGCAGATTCTTTACCATCTGAGCCAACAGGGAAGCCCACATATATGCTTTTACATTTTCTTTTCAATTATGGTTTGTCACAGGATATTCAATATAGTTCCCTGTTACCTCTCTCCCTTTAAAAGCAGACAACTTTCTACTCACTTTACATTGAACAATCTCGTTTCCTACCCTGAATTTCAGTACCACGTGGCCCTCTCCCATGCCAAGTTCAAGTAACTTCAGAGTCCCCAATACCAAACTTGGACAAACTCATTTCGCCTCAGATTCAAGCCCAGACCCCCCCTTCAGTCTTGTGCTCCATCAAGTTGAGCCCAAACAACCTCACAATTCTACAAAGCGAAACCCAGATGACCTTCTATACTCCTTCTCCCACTGGTTTCCAGATAATCTCATTTCCCTATAAATCCTAGGAAGACCCTTTTGGTGCCCCCTTCCCTCACACTGAGCTAGGACAACCTCATGATCCCACCTAAGGAAGGCATCAATATTTTTCTGCCTCGTAACCCCACCCTGCTGCATCTCACCCCTACTAGGTTCCAGAACCACCCTGGTCAGCCTGCCATCCTCCCCAGCCAACTGCCCCTTAGCCCAGGCTCCAAGCTGTCCTTACTCACCTCTGTCCCCAGGAAGGACTTGGAAGAGCTGATAGTCCTGGACCCAGGGCTCGGCCACATTGTGTTTTTCCAAGGCTCGCTGGACCACGGTGGGGGCCTTGTCCTGACTAGTGAGCTGCAAAGAGAGGCTGGGAGGTAAGGGATGACCATCCAAGCCCCAAGGGCAGGGCTGTCCCCAGCAGGTCTCAGGCTCAGCTCCTCACCAAGATGCTCCGATACAGATTGCCATGGTCATTGTCGATGCTGACCCGGATGACGCGGGCCTCTGAGCCCTGCTGCCCAGGGAGGGAGATACGAGGGCCACTCAAGGGTAGGGCCAGGGACCAGGGGCCTGGCAGGTCCGGGCTCAGGGGCAGCTGTGGACAGAGGGGGTGGGGGCTGAGTGGGGAGAGAGTGAGGCCCCTCCCTCATTGTATTCAACACATCTTCCTGCATACCCTGAGCCTGGGGATGTGCAATTAGGGTATCTATGCCATCCCATCACATACAGACCTTCATACTGTTACAGGAATTCACACATGACTTGTGTTCACACACAAGAAACCCCATGTAATCTGAGGGCAGCGAGTGCCCACGTTTGCTCACAATTGTTGGATGGGCACAAGCCCATGAACACCAGGAGCCCTGCACAGGCCCATGGATACTATGGCTATTCATGCCAGCATTTCCCCTCCAGGTATGCAAATTCCTGTGTTTGTGCTAAATTGAGTCCAACTCTTTGCGACCCTATGGACCATAGCCCACCAGGCTCCTCTGTCCATGGGATTCTCCAGGCAAGAAGACTGGAGTGGGTTGCCATGCCTTTCTCCAGGGGATCTTCCTGACCCAGGAATTGAACATATGTCTCATGTGTTTCCTGCATCGCAAGTGGATTCTTTACTGCTGAGCCACCAGGGAAGCCCTTTCCTGGGAAAACACATATCCTTACAAAAGTAGTGACTGCCACCCAGAGTGCCTTGTGGGTAAGTGGAAGCTCTTGTCCAGATCTGAGTGTAAGTGACGGACAGTCCCTTAAGTGGGTCCATAGAGATGCATGCAGTTTTCCAGACATATGCTCAGAATGCTGAGTCAACTGTGTTCACGGTCTCCTATGCACATACTTGGCTGTGAAATCCTGTGTGCGCACGCACACACACACACACACAAAACAGCCCTGGGTGCCCGCAGTCCCACATGTACACATAGTCTTGGTACCTTGGTGCTGGGGCTCTGGGGCCCTGGAGAGGCTGGAGGACTGCCTGTAGGAGGGTCCTTGGTTCTAGGACTGGATGGAGGGGATGCTGGGGACAGACTGGGGGAGACACAGAATCTGAAGTGGGGTGGCTGCCCTGAACTCTGAGCCCTCTCCAGTTCCTTCATCAGATGGGATGCTCACCTTGAGGTGGAGGATGAGGGATCCCCAGGACTTCCACCAGGGGATGAAACTCTCTCCCGGGACAGCTTCCTGAAAATAGGGAACGGGATGAGGCAAAGACCAAACACAGACCCTGGAGCAGATCCCATCCCTGTGCACGTCACCCGCCACATACTCCCTGCAACTCACGCACTGAGGCGCTTGGTCAGGCTGATTTGCCGTCGGATGCATGGGGAGCTGGGGCAGGAGGAGGCTGGTGGCTCAATGACCCGGGAGATGCGGTAGCTGAAGGGTCAAGAAGTAGATGGATGGGTGGGTTGAGAAATGAATTAGATTCAGTTAGGAGCTGGGTTTTGGGTGTGTGTGTGGGTAGAGGGAGGGTACAGCCAGGAATTAGGCACCCAATGTCAAGATCAGGGTAATAAATGTGGATATTACAGTTTCAGGGTCTTATCAGTGATTAGATGAGATGGCTTGGTTAGCAGGACACACAGGGATTCACAGAGTGGGACTGAGGAGTCAAATTGGGTCAAGGATAGAGTTCAAGGTCAGATAATCACTGGGGTCAATGATTAGGGTCATGGATTCAATCAAATGAGTTGGTACAGTTGAATTGGGGTCAACTGCCTGGGGGTCATAAGTCAGATATATGTCAAAGTTGGAGTCAGTTGCTCAGAACTGGGGGTCAGTGGTTGGCCTCAGAGAGTCAGAGGTGGGTCACGGGTCAGATGGGGCCAGAGGTAGGGAAGAGAAAAGATAGGATGGTTGAGCGGAACAGCTGGCTACACATTAAACGCTGAAGTCCAAAAGTCAGACAAGGGCTTCCCTGATGGCTCAGTGGTAAAGAATCTGCCTGCCAATGCAGGAGACACTGGTTCCATCCTTGGTCTGGGAAGATCCCACAGGCTGTGGAACAACTAAGCCCAGGCATCACAACTACTGACCCTGTGCTCTAGTCCAGGAGCCACAACTACTGAAGCCCGTGTGCCTAGAGCCCATGCTCCACAGCAAAAGAAGCCAGTACAATGAGAACTCGGTGCGCCAGAAAGAGTAACCACACTCACTGCAACTACAGAAAAGCCCGAGCAGCCATGACCATCCAGCACAGCCAAAAATAAAGAAAGTGACTTTTTAAAAAAGAAAGAAAAGAAAGTCAGATGAGGTCGAAGTTTGGGGTCAGAGGGCAACTGGGGCCCTCGGCTGGGCTGGAGACAATGTCAGGTGACAGGCTGGCAGGGGGGTGAGGTGAAGGCTCAGGAGGGGATCTGAGGAGGAGCTGGGGAGGCGCATGGGGTGTGCAGATCCGGGGTGTCACCCAGGATCAGTGGCAGGGTTGGAGGGGTGCTGTCAGGGCAGGCCACAAGTTGTTACCTCTGCTCCTCGCTGAGCTTGTGCTGGGCACGCAGGGCGGCCAGGATGGGCGGGTGGGGGCTCAGGCAGTAGCTCTGACAGCGTCTCTGCAGCTGCTGGATGCGGGCCAGGATCTCCCACTCCTGAAGGGGCAGCCTCTGAGACCTCCGCCCATGCTCTGCCCCAACCCTGGACCCCCTCCCCACCTCCACCCCTGACCACCACAGCTCCCCCTTACCTTTCTCCTCTTCTCAAAGTTGATGAGATCCCCCTGGGGACAAACTTTGTCTGAACTGGAGACAGTTCAGACTCCAAGGTCAGGGATTGAAGATCAAGGTCAGGGGCCGGGATATCAGGAACCCCATGCACTAAGGGAGCTGGGGTCAGGGAGCATGGGCAAGGTCAAGGGTGAGAGGTCAGGAAGCTCACTGTGCTGAGGGTAAGGAGTCAAGAGTCAGGGCTCAGACCTTCAGCATATCCGGCAGGGCGGTATCCAGCATTACCAGGTCCGTGAGAAAGGTGCCAAGGTAGGGGATGGGGCCTGGGGGCAGTTTCTGTGGCCCCCAGAGCTCCAGTCACCCTTAGGCATCAGTGACCCCATCAGGCTCCACCCCCTGCCCCAGCATCCCACTTGTCTCTCATTTCAAACCACATCACTCACCGAAGACGGGCTTCCTGTGGGGGCATCCCCTTCTTGGAGCCCTTGAGTTGCCTCCTGGAAACAGTGAGAGACTTTATTTTCTTAGGCTCCAAAATCACTGCAGATGGTGACTGCAGCCATGAAATGAAAAGACGCTTGCTCCTTGGAAGAAAAGCTATGACAAACCTAGACAGCATATTAAAAAGCAGAGACATTACTTTGCCAACAAAGGTCCATCTAGTCAAAGCTGTGGTTTTTCCAGTAGTCATATATGGATGTGAGAGTTGGCCCATAAAGAAAGCTGAGCGCCAAAGAACTGATGCTTTTTAACTGTGGTGTTAGAGAAGACTCTTGAGAGTCCCTTGGACTGCAGGGAGATCAAACCAGTCAATCCTAAAGGAAATCAGTCCTGAATATTCATTGGAAGGACTGATGCTGAAGCTGAAGCTCCAATGCTTTGGCCACCTGATGCTAAGAACTGACTCATTAGAAAAGACCCTGGTGCTGGGGAAGATTGAAGGCAGGAGAAGGGGATGACAGAGGATGAGATGGTTGGATGGCATCACTGACTCGATGGACATGAGTTTGAGCAAGCTCTGGGAGTTGGTGATGGACAGGGAAGCCTGGCGTGTTGCAGTCCATGGGGTCACAAAGAGTTGGACGTGACTGAGTGACTGAACTAACTGAGGGGGAGGAGAAGGACTGAGCAGTCCTGGGGTCTTTTTGACCCCTCCCTCAGGGAAGATATCTCCATCACAGCCATACCCAAGGGAAAGTGAACAGGGAGGAGGAGAGAGCAAATAAGCAGCAGGGGGCAGGCCCTACAGGAGATGATGAGAGATGGGGCTTGTGGATGTCGAGGACTCCAAGGCTGGCCTATAACACAGGTGAGAGTCCTTGTGACCCCTCCCAAGCAATGCCCTGAACTTTGCCTTCACAGCATTGTTCTGCCTGGTAATTAGTGATATAATTGCTGGGGCAATTACTAAATTGTGTGTGACCCATCTGGGGCCTGAAGCCCTCCAAGGGGAGGAAAGTGTGTTTGTGTCTTCGTGGCTGAGCCTCCTGGCAACTGCCTGGCACTTAACGCAGAGTTCCTTGAGCTCTCATCCTTATTTGAGACCTGTGTTCATTTATTTACTGATCACCTACTCTGGGCCAGGCACTGTTTGGAGTGCTGGGGAGGCAGCAGTGAACAAAACAGACGAAATTTCTGGCCTCATAGAGCAGACATCAGCCATGGCGAAACAGCAACAACCAAGTTAGATGTGTAATCTAAGGACAGGCAGAGATAAGGGCAATGGGGGCAGAGTGGAGGTGTGGGGGATATAGGGAGGGCCTCTCAGAGGTGGAAACACTGGGGGAGACACCTGCAGAGGGTGCCAAGAACGTTCTTGGCAAAAGAACAGACTTCCAGTGCCATCTATTCTGCATTTTTTTGACTGTGCTGCAGTATGTGTGATCTTAGTTCCCCGACCAGGAATCGAACCCATGTCCCCTGCATCAGGAACTCAGAGTCTTAACCACTGGACCACCAGGGAAGTCTCTATTCTGGATTCACCCCCAAGAACCAGCACCTAATTGCAGTCAGAACCTCAATCTTGCCTGCAGTAAGTCAGACTCATTGGCACACTTTTTTTGTTTGTTTTGTTTTGCTTATCAAAGTCAAGTCCTTGGCACAATTTTTTTTTCCCACTCTTTGCTGTGACTCTGACCTTCTGTGACCTTTTCACTGTAGCTTCTGGTATTTGTTGAATGAGTAAATAAGGCAGCCATCAAGTGTGAGCTCTGATGAGGGCAGCAGAGGCAGCAAAAACACAGGGCTGCCTACAAACAGGAGGAAGGCCATTCTCGAGAGGTATGGGAAAGGACGCTGAGTGTTATGACAACGAAAAGCAATGGCCCTTTCCTGGGCCTGGGATCTGTGGGGGCCCTCACCCATCTGTACCTGGGAGAGAATCTCTCTGCTGCTCAGATGGTTGTTCTCATCGGAGAAAATTTGGGCAAGTTTCCTGAAAGTGGATAATGGTTCCCTGAGGAGGAGAGGAGAGGAGTCACGGGTGGCCATGGGAAGAGTCAGAGCAGGGATGCGGTGGGCAAGAGGTCTCACCCCAGCACCCCCACCCCCAGTCCCTGGTCACCGGCTCACGGCGCCCCAGCTGCGCTTCAGCCTGTAGATGGGGTTAGACTGCAGGGCGGACAGGATGGCACGCAGGGAGGAGAAGTTCCGCAGTTCCCGGCAGCGCTGGGGAGCGGGGTGGAGGGGGTGCTGGTCACACCTCAAACCTGCCTGATCCCCATGTATGATCCACCTTTGATCCCGTGACTTGTGACCCCAGGTCAAACCCTTACATGTCGCCCCACATCTGACAAGCTACCCGGATTCAGCCTCCTCCCCCCCTTACCTCTCCGTACCCTTTGCCTGACCTTGGCTTTCCGTGTCCCCACTCCTTACTTCTCCCTGGGCCCTAGACAGACCCATAGCATCTCTCTAGTTCCAGACTCCTCATCCTTAACCTAAGTCTCACTCCAGGTGTCAACCTCTAGTCCCCTTGCCTTGCCACGCCCCCACTCCCTTTCCTGGGCCCCAGTTCTACTCTTCCCCTCTACCCAGAGGCTCCTGCCCCACCTCCACCCAGGCTCTTTCAAGACATCCACCTCCTTTTCTTGGCTTGGTACCAAGCCTATTCCTCCCCCAGTACCCCCATCCCATCCTTGTGGTGGTTTAGTCGCTCACTCCTGTCTGCCTCTTTGTGACCCCATGGACTGTAGCCTGCCAGGCTCCTCTGTCCATGGGGGTTCTTCAGGCAAGAATACTGGAGTGGATTGCCATTTTCTTCTCCAGGGTATCTTTCCCACCCAGGAGCCGAGCCAGGGTCTCCTGCACTGCATGGAGATTGAGCTACAATGAAGCCCATAAAACTGAGCTACAATAGAAGCCCATCATCCCATCCTTATTATTCCTTAACCAGCACGGAGTATTCTCGGCCACTCTTGAGAGTCCCTTGGACTTCAAGGAGGTCAAACCAGTGAGTCTTGAAGGAAATCAGTCCTGAATTCATTGAAAAGACTGATGCTGAAGCTACAATATCTGGGTCACCTGATGCAAAGAACTGACTCATTAGAAAAGACCCTGGTGCTGAGAAGATTGAAGACAGAAGAAGGGGACAACAGAAGATGAGATGAGCAAGCTCAGGGAGTTGGTGATGGACAGGAAAGCCTGGCGTGCTGCATTCCATGGGGTCGCAAAGAGTCGGACACGACTGAGCGACTGAACTGAACTGAATCCTCCGCGGCTCAAGGCCACGTGCTGGACTTTCCCTTAGGTACCTCCCAGCCTCAACCCTCCACTTACCCAGAGACCCGTCCTTGGCCTTCCGCCCGCCCCCAGCCTCTCTCACTGAGCCTAGGCCCCGCGCATGCCCTGACCCCACGCTCCCGCCAGAGATGCACCTGAGCTATGCGGATCCACTTCTCCAGCCGCTGCGCCCTCTGCGGGGCGGCCAGGCCCGGTTCCCCGAGCACTGAGCCCAGCACGCAGCCGGTCACTGTGTTGAACTGGGTCACGGTGGCGCGCACAGTGGGGGCGATGCTTGTGGCCCCCGGCCGGTCTCGCTGCGACCACACGGAGCCCAGGCACTCGAAGGGCCGCAGGCGCGAGAAGAGCTCCTGAGCAAGGGGTGGAGGAGGGTGGAATCTGAGTTCATAGGGACCTCCCCTAACTCCTCCTCCCTCCCCCACCCGCTACCGTCCCCTATCCCAGCCCCTGCGCGAGCGGGCCGGCTCTGATACTCACCACGTCCATAAGGGTCAGCTGCTCCGCCACGTCGTCTACACTGAAGTCCAGAAGCTCAGGGCCTTCCCACACGAGGCCCTCCTCGTCTTCCAGGCAGCCCACCGGGGAGTCTGGGCAGAGGATCTGGGCAGTCCCAGGGGGTCCTGAGGGAGCACTGACTAGGTGAGCTTAAATGCTCAGTCTGACGGTAGGCCACCAAGCTCCTCTGTCCATGGGATTCTCCAGGAAAGAATACTGGAGTGGGCAGCCATTCCCTTCTTCAGGAGATGTTCCCCACCCAGGGATCGAACCCTTGTCTCTTACATCTCCTGCATTGGCAGGCAGAGTCTTTACCATTGCGCCACCAGGAAAGCCCAACCTTGTGGTTAAGGGAAGGTTAAGACATTGTCTTAATGTCCCAAGTTCGAATCCAAATTGATCCACTGGGCTAGCTGTGTGAATTAAAACAAGCCTTTAACCTCTCTGTGCCTTAGTTTCCTCATCTGGATTTATTTTTTCAGTGTCCAAGTGTGAAAACATTAATTCATTATTAATGCATCAAAAGTATGGATTTAAAAAAATCAAATGAGATCACGGATACCAGACTTCTATAAAGTACTCAATAAATATGAATTACTTTTCTCAAGGTGGTGGTGGGGGAGGGGCGTGGTCAATGGTGGCGCCCCCTAGGGGACACTTTGGAAATCCAGACATGCATAGTGAAGAATCCTAATACCCAGCCTCCAAATGTCCCTCCAAATTTGTGTCCTTAAAAAACCTATTTACAATAATCTGCACCTAGAACCCAACTATCTTGTTCTTGTTGCTATTTAGTCTCTCAGTCGTGTCCAACTCTTCTGTAACCCCGTGGACCATAGCCTGCCAGGCTCCTTTTGCCCATGGGATTTCCCAGGCAAGAATATTGGAGTGGGTTGCCATTTCCTTCTCCAGGGTATCTTCCCAACCCAGGGGTTGAACCTGTGTCTCCTGAATTGGCAGACGGATTCTTTACTATCGAGCCGCCTGGGAAACCCAGTCTTGCTCTTGAACACTAATTATTTTGGCTCCAGGAATGCAAGGACTGTAAGAGCTTGGACTTTGTTTTATATGGAAATTGCACGTGTTGTTCACCGTTTTGGAAATCGATGTCACTAACATCTGCTACAGCATCTTTGTCACTGGTGCACTCCCCTGCGTTAGTCTGTGGTTTCCATGTTCACTGTGATGCTACAGCAGGTGAAGGCACTGGACAACTTCATTATGTCTTCTGATGAGGCGTGCCCAGACACTGACATACCAACACCATTGTGTAAATTGCTTTTGTCTTATTTCTCCTTCCTATTACCATTGCAATATATTATTATTTTTAAGTTCATTTGATTATCTGTCTTTAATTTAATATTAGGACAGGTGGTATTGCAAAATATTAGTTTTTAAAAGTGAGCATAGGAGGGACTTCCCTGGTGGTCCAATGGCTAAGATTCTGCACTCTCAATGCAGGGGTCTGTGTTCAATCTCTGGTCAGAGAACAAGATCCTACATGCCTCAACTAAGAGTTCATCTGACACAACTAAATATCTCGCATGCCCCAAGGAAGATTGAAGATTCTGCGTGCCACAACTAAGACCCTGTGCAGCCAAATAAATAAATATTTTAAAATGGATAATTGTTGAAAATGAGTGAGGGGTGTGTAAGTGTTCTTTACACTACTTCTCTCTATTTCTGTATGTGTTTGAAATCATGGTAAAAAGTAACCCCCAAATAAAGATGTTAAAGTTCCCAGAGCCTGGCATACAGCTGGCATTCAATAAATGCTCATTTTTCTTCTCTGATCTCAAATACTCACAGTTTAGGGTAGCCTTTTCAATAGAATTTTTTTGCAGTGGTGAAAATATTTTCTATCTGTGCTGCCCAATGTGGTTACTGAGCACTAGAAATGTGGCTAGTGTGACCAAAGAACTGATTCTAATTTTTATTTAATGTTAATTAACTTCAATTTCAATAGCCACATGGGGCTAGTGGCTACCTCACTAGTCTGTGCAGCTTGGATGACTTGGAATAAGCTGGAGAAATCTTGAAGGCAAAGGAAGAAAGATATTTAGTAACCAAAAGAGAAGCCGAAGGGATAAAACATATTTAAATAGCTGAAACTTTGTCTCTAGGGGAGAGAAGTGGCTGCTACTTTGTAAAGCAGAGAGAAATATGGCCAGATTAGTCTAAAGATTAAAGAATGGATTAAGGTTATGAAGCTTTTGTGATAGGGATCAGATCAAACACAGATGGGTGAAAGATGATATTTTATAGGCAGGATGCAATTATTCAATAAATAAATCCATCTTGTAACTGACTCTGGGGACAGAGTTGGGGACACGACCAATGGATTCTATGAAGAATAATAAGGCAGGTAAGAGGACTCAGAGTGGGAGGCTCTATTTGTTGGGAAGAGATCTGAGAATGCACATCTGAGCAGGTGACAATTGAACAAAGGTTTGAATGAAGTATGTGGATATTTTTCCTTCCTTCCAAAGCTCTCTACAACAGAGGTTGGCAAGCTCAGCATGTGGGATCTTAGTTCCCTGACCAGGGATTGAACCTGCCTCTTTGCACAGAAGTGCAATGTATTAACCACTGGACCTCCTGGAAATTCTTGGCAAACTTTTCTATTAAAGGCCAGATAGTTTGCTGACATCCAACAGTAATGAAAATAATACTATTTGCCAAGCCTTCATTGGGCTTCCCTGGTGGCTCAGACAGTAAAGAATCTGCCTGCAAAGCCCTCATTACTTATTTATTTGTCTACTAATTGTCTTCCCCAGGGAACAGGGAGCTCCTATCCACAGTTTATTTGTCGAATGAATGAAGAAGCCAATGTGGTAAGTACTGTCATTGCCCCCATTCTGAAGATAAGGAAACAGGCTCAGAGAGGTGAAGTGACTTATTCGAGGTCGCACAGTCAGCAAATGGCAGAACTGGGATTTGAACCCAGGTCTCTGTGGCTCTTAAGGCAAGTAGCAATAGGATGATTTGTAGCCAAAAACACAAGATATCCCAACCCCATGAAAGAATATCTTTATAGCTGTCATGTGTTGAGTGGGGGAGGTGAGGGATAAATGACAATACTGGGTTATTATCCCCATTTTACAGGTGGCGAAACTGAGGCTCAGACAGGGCTAAGGACCCTGCCCAAGATCTGTAGATCTTCCAGAGGGGAGAATATCCCTGGGGGAAGGAGAATGCCTGCTCAGGACACTATCACGCCCCCAGTCCGCTCACCTGCCCGTGTCTGGCACTGCTCCTCTTCCTCCTGCTCTGCCTTCGCCTCCTTCAGGAAATCTCCCAGCAGCTTTTCAGCCTCCTGGGCCTCAGCCCCTGATGGAGCTGCCCAGCCCAGAAAGTTGCAAACACTGCCTAGGTCCGAGTGGGCAGGGGGGTCCCAGAAATCCTGAGGGTGGTCCCGCAGCCATAAGCCCAGCACTGACACCACAGCCCTGGCCAAGAGGGGTGGGACCTCAGAGCCCATCCCACAGTTGCAGACTCCCGGATCTCCTTCATTTCAGATCCGATCTTTGACCTCTGCCCTCCCCCTCCCCCACCCTATTGGAGGCAAACCTCAAGTTCTTGTTGAAAGTCAGATCTCTTCCTTCTGTTTTCTTGATTTCCACCCTGGAAAGACACCCCCACACCCAAATCAGGTGAAGAAGGGAGGGGCTGGAGAGGACTTAGGAGGAAGGTTCTGGAGGGGAGGAGGAGGGCTCCACAGAGAGTAGATCGAGCATCCAGGTGACAGTCTGGGGTGGGCACTGGAGAATCTCCCGTTGGTACTGACCCGGGCGGGAGTGGCGGCGCCGGTGGTGGCAGGAGGAGGCCCAGCACGCGGCCAGTAGGCACGAAGGCCCGGTGGGTGGCCAGAAAGGCGGGCACGAAGCCTGGGTCCTGCTCGGGATCTCCGGACACCAACTCCCTCACTAGCCGCTCCAGCCGCGCCGCCCTCAGCGCCCGCACCTTGCTGGTGCGGTAATCAAGGAAGGTGTCGGGCGCGGGGCTGAGGGCCTGCGGGCCAGGGGGACCGCAATGAGACACAGAGGAATGGGCCCCGGCACCCATCTCCAATGCGTCTTTGGGGACCACCACTTTTGCACCTGACCCTGTCTATTCCTGTGTACTCCCTTAGTTCATTATTATGTACCGTGCACAAACGGCACCCGAAACCCGCCCGCAACAGCCTCATCGCCCAGGCTACGCCCGCCCTCTGCTCTATTCACCTGGCACCCCCAACCCCCAAAGCCCCACCCCCATCCCTACCCCCAGGCTGCTCTCAGCTCTCCTGCCTCGCTTCACTGGCGCGTTCCCGTGCTCTCCGCCCCACCTTGCCCTGGCCCTGCCGCTTCTAAAGACCCCTCCTCCCTCTCCAGCTCCGCCCCACTAAACCTGGCTCACCTAAGCCCAGCCATCCAGTTTAGTCCCCAGGTCCTGCTGGGCACCGCGGTCTCACCTGGCCCCGCCTCCTCATCTACCCCACTCACCTGGCCGCCCCTAAACCCCCCTCCATCCTTACCAGGTCGGCTCTAAGCCCCGCCCCTCCTACGGGCCCCAGTCCCGCCCCTCCATTCAGCCCCGCCCTCACCTGGTCGCCTTCCGCTCCGCCCCAGCCTCCTACCGCTTCCTCACCTGGGTGACCCG
The DNA here is from genome assembly GCF_055505025.1 of Bos grunniens. NCBI lineage: Eukaryota > Metazoa > Chordata > Mammalia > Artiodactyla > Bovidae > Bos > Bos grunniens. Next base: position 15,906,801 of record NC_141171.1, read on the forward strand.
GGGCCCTGCCCCCGGACTCGAACGCTGACTGCGCTGCCGCCGCAGGGAGACACTGTACACCGCGCCGTCCTCGGTCTCCTCTCCCCAGTCCTGCAGCGGCGCCTGGACACGGAGGCGGGCTCAGGACGCGGCGAAGGGAAGGGTCCCGGGACCACTGCCCACCTCTCCAGTGGACTCAAGCCTGGGCCCTCGTTTCATCCTCCCTTCCCTGCCCAGGCTCAGGGAAGTCCCTCGGCGCCGCCGGTACCCTCCTCTCTGGTCTTTGGAAGGATGGGGTGGCACTTTGGTGTCCAGTCGCACGGAGTCTGTCTATGATCTCTCCCATAGATGCTGTCAGAGACTCCCCCCGAAAAGGAACCAGCCATTTCACTGGGTCAGGGGCCCAGAGGCCCGAGGTAGGAACCCCCCAGGCTGTTCCAAGGAGCCTAATTTGTGGAGAGAGTCCAAGGGGACAGTTGGGAGCCTGGAGTTTCTGGACCCTGGGGTTGCCAGGGATGTAGGGTCCTGGGACTCCAGGTCCCCTTACCAGGGCGAGGTCCTTGCCCGCTGCTGTGCGCTCCATGGTCCGCGCTCGGCCCGCTCTGCTGCACTGCTGAGTGAGGCGGAAGGGCCAGCTGGGGAGCAGTGGCGGGGCACTGGGCCGGCGGGGCGGGGCGGGGCGGATGGGCCGTGCGGGGGCGGGGCGGAGTGGACCCACAGTTCTCCGACGCCCCTGCCGGACCCCAGCGCCCAACCCAGGCTCCTGGGAAGCGGCCCGGGTTCTCCCGATAAACGTGTGTGAATCTGAGCCCTGGAGAAAGGACACTCCCCACCAGGGGAGGGGTATTTTTTTGTGTTCCCATGTGTGGGGGAGTTAGTGTGCATAGCTAACACAGGGACAGGTCTGCGTCCTCTGGGGGGAGTACCCTTGCTCAGATGGGGAGGGCTGGTCTGCCCCAGGTTTGGCGGTATCTCGTTTCTCTGGAGGGGCGGAGGAGACCAATCTGTGTCCTGAACCCTTGGAGTCATCACTCCCGGGTCGGAGGCGGCTGAGGCTGTGGCCCTGGATTTGAGAGACAGCCGTTTATGGGGCGGTGCAGGATCAAGGAGAGGCGAATACTCAAGGGGCTTGTCGGTGACCTTTATTGCGCGATTCCGAGACCGGCGTGGACCAGCCTGGGGAAATTTACTGTGGGAACATCCGGCGGCCCAGCCCCCTTTTTCACTCTGGGCATCGCCTGCCAGCTCCGCTCCCCTGTCCGGGCCGCGTTCAGCCCTTAAAGGGGCCCCGTGGGCCCCCGCAGCAGGGGCCCGGAAACGCCAGGCGGGCGCGAGCGCGCGTCTAGGACCTTCGTGAGCGACCGCGCCTCTTGCTGCGGGATTCGATTAATTTCTGGGAACGCATCTTGAGCGCCGCACGGGTCACCACGTCGCTGTCATCTTCCTCACTCTCCTCCTCGTCTGAGAGATTCCCATTCCCGGATCAGATTTCTCTCCCCGGCCTTTACCACCCCATCCCCACCTGGGCCCTATATGTCCGGCTCCTGACCACCTCCCGATGCACTGCTTGGGCTCCCAGCCTCGCCCCCTTTCCCTGCCCGTACTGACCAAAGAACTTGTCCTTGTGACCGGCGACTGGCAGGGCGATGCGGGTGTTGTACGACGGCAGTTTTCCCTCGAGGGTGGCGTAGAACTAGGGGGAGGAGGGAGCGGGACAGATGTGTGTGAGTTAGCAGGGGATGTAGCGAGGTCCGTGCCCTCTCCTTCTCCCCATCCCCCTCTGAGATGTACCCCGACTCCCCGACTCTATTCAACACCTCTGCCCACTCCTCTGCCTTTTTTTTTTTTTTTTTTGAGAGGGGTTGTGCCATGCAGCGTGGTATCCAATTCCCCAACCAGAGATCGAACCCGCGCCCCTTGCATTGGAAGCGAAGAGGGCGCTAACCACTGGATCCTCAGGGAAATTCTGCCCACTCTAGTAAAGTTTTCCTTGGGTGCAGCATTTATTCTCAGCGTGCACCCCGATACCCAGCCTGCCCCCCAGGCCCGCCCCTGGTCTCTAGGTGCCACCTTTTGTCCTCTAGAGAGCAGACCCCAGATTCCCACCCCCCACCCCTCACCCTGCGGCCTTGACCTCTGGTCTGCCGAGTTACCAGGTTATCAGAGTTACCTCTAGTAACTCTCCTGGCTCATCCCTGGCTCCTTAAACCTCACCTGTTGTCCCTAAGGCCCATTCCCGGCCCATCACCCTCCTTCCTGGCCTCCAGGGGGTTGCCCCGACCCCTCCTTTGCCGCCCCAGCCCCTGGCTGAATGGGCACCTCGCGGTCAACGATGTGGCGCAGCATCTCTGGCACGTTGTGGTTTTCGAGTTGCGAATGCAGCTTCAACAGCTTTTCCTCCACCAGGCCCAGCAGGTTGGGCAGATAGTCATCCACCTTGGGATCCATCTTTCCGACAGAGCGTCCGGTCTCCTGCGGCTGGGGGCGGAGCCGGATGAGCCGGGAGGGGCGGGGCCCCTGGGAGGCCCCACCCAGGGGGCAGGGCTTTGAAGTTGGGGGCCATCCACCGGAGTGGTGCTACCCTCTGTGGGGTAGGGACTGCCGTCAAGGGCCACGCTTGTGAGGCAACACCTCTGAACTCCAAAGACCCAAGCCAAGGGATGGGCAGGGGGATGGTGGAAGGGAGGGGGAGCCTTCTAGTGAGAGGGCAGGCTGGGATATTAACTGGAGAGAGGCCACTGCCGGAAGACCTTCTTAAGAAATGAGATTCTTAGAGAAAGGAATGGCAACCCATTCCAGTATTCTTGCCTGGGAAATCCCATGGATAGAGGAGTCTGGCAGGCTAAAGTCCATGGGGTCGCAAAAGAGTTGGATGCGACTGAGCGACTAAACAACAATGACAACTGAAAAATGGCAGAAAGTAGTGGAACAAAATGGTGAATACTTTCTTCAATAAAGTTTTTGGTGAAAGTGAAAATAAAAGAAATAGGATTCCACAGTGGGTAGGTTGGGCCTCTCTTGTCTATGGCTGCTTCGGGATTGGAGCAGGGTATCTTTTAGATTTTGAGTGTGTATTGGGGGGCTAGATGGGACTTTCCCATGGGGGTGGGATTTGAAATGGGACAGGGATCTCTGAAGTCCTGGGCCTCTTGAATAGTAAGGGGGTGCCTCCTGAGATCGGGGGTGGAGACTCGGGAGTGGGTTGGGGTTTCCCATGTGTTCAGGCTTCTCATATCCTGAACAGGGCCTGGGGTGGGTTCTCTGGAGTGGACTTCAGGGTGGGAACCCCACCTGTGGGGTGGCACTGCCTTTCGTGTCTAGGGAGGCTCCAGGTGAGCCTTCCTCGTAGGTGGGACCTGCCACTACGATGTGGTTCAGCTTGCCGGCCAGGTGTTCCAGGCCCTCCTTGGTAATTTGCAAGGCCCTCATGGTTCGGTCCAGTTGATTCTGCGCATCAGCACGCCGCTGCTCCTCCATCTTGAGGCGCCCCTGCAACTCAGCCTGCCGCTTCTGCTCGCTGTAGGGAGCAGGGAGACCACCACTGGGGCACTGTTGACCACACTGGCCCCACTCTTAGCCCCACCGGGCACCATGGGGCCTCACCTCACCAGCAGGGCCTCCCCTGAGTACTTGAGGTCTTCCAGCTCCTGCTGCAGCCTCTGCTTCTCTTGCTTCAGTCTCAGCAGCGTCTGCTCATTCTCACTCTTCAGCATCTCCAGCTGCGTGAAGGTGTCACCCTGGGCCAGGAACCGCCGCACCACTGCCTGAGGGGGAGGGGGTGGGCCAGACAGACCCGTCAGAGCCAGGGGCTTGTCCCGTTCCTCTTTTCCCAGGGATGCGCGGGACAAGTCGCCTGAGCTGATGATGGCTTCTGCATAATGCTGTCTCAGCACTCTGTGAGCCTTGGACTCAGGGCTGCCTTAAGGGTGTGCAACCCTGAACGAATGATTTTTGCAGGCCCTTCTTTGTCTATATAAGGAAAATCAATCAACCAAAATCAGATGTTGGGGCAGCGACAGCAGTGAGCACAGCTGCTTTCCAAAATCAATGTGCAAACAACGCCCCCTCCTATGAGAAAATGTGACTGGTCGTGGGACCAACCCACCCCCAAGGCCAATTTCTGGAAAGATGTCTGGCCACAGCGCTCCAGATGACCTAATACATCCAAGTCCTGGAACTCCTTGGGGGTCACCCCCATGAGATGAGTGGTGGGTTGGAGAGCTCCCCAAACAGAGAGATCAGACAGGGATCCAGGGGAATTAGTGTTGACCAGCCAGAGACGTCCATGATGGCTTAGATGGTAAAGAAATCTGCCTGCAATGTTCAATCCCTGCATAGGGAAGATGCCCTGGAGAAGGGAATGGTTACCACTCCAGTATTCTTGCCTGGAGAATTGCACGGACAGAGGAGCCTGGCAGACTATAGTCCATGGGGTCGCGAAGAGTCTGATGTGACTGAGCGACTAATACTTTCACACTTTCACAGCCGGGGACCTAAAGTCTTAGAAAATTCTGAGGAAGATGCTGCCAAGTGCGGGCCCCAGGGTAGGGGCCCAGCTTCTCTGGGATGGAGGCTGGTACTGGGCCCCAGACCCTGCTATAGAGACTGAAGATACAGGAGAGGAAAGACAACATTGCCCATTCTCCTAGTGCTGACATGCCAAAGAAGTCAGTGCCAGTGTATGCAGGAACAGGAGAGAGGGGCTTCCCTGGTGGTCCAGTGGCAAAGAATCTGCCTGCCAGTGCAGGAGACATGGGTTCCATCCCTGGTCTGGGAAGACCCCACAAGCCGCAGAGCAACGAAGCCTGTGCACCACAACTACTGAGCCTGTGCTCTAGAGCCCAGGGGCTGCGACTACTGAGCCTCTGGTCTGCAACAAGAGAAGCCACTGCCATGAGAAGCCCATGGAGCATCGTAACTAGACAGCAGGCCCCGCTCCCAGCATCTAGAGAAAAGCCCACACAACACTGAAGACCCAGCACAGCCAAATATAAATAAACAAAATTATTTTTTTAAATAAGGAACAGAAGAGAGGATGGTGGCCAGTGTAGATAATTCGTGTCGCTTTTGCTGTGAGAGGTAGCAGAGAAACGGGGCAGCAGCTGAAGGAGGGAGGGGTGTCTTTTTTTGTACACTGAGGAACTGACCGGGCAGAAAAAGGAGGCTGGGTGCGTCGGCTTCCCAGGGTCGGCTCAGGCCATCTGGGAGCTTGAGGGCTGAGGGCACACTCACGTGTGTTTCTGCCACGCCTGTGGCGTCCTTGACCTTGCCGAAGAGCACCTCCATCTGGTACATGCTCCAGCGCCGCTTCAGCTCCTCCTCCTTGGAGTACATGCTGTCCTGGAGCGTGTCGTCAGACTGCAGCAGCACGTGCTCACGCTGGGTCTGCTCATGGATGGGGGTCAGGGCCTGGTCAGTCCGCAGCTGAGGGCTTAGGGCAGAGGCCAGGGGCATTGGGAAGATACCTCCCGACCGGGTTCATGAAGGGGGTGGGGCCCAAGCTTGGGGCCAAGTCGGGGCTTCCCAGGGGGCACTAGGGGTAAAGAGCCAGCCTGCCCATGCAGGAGATACAAGAGAGGCAGTTTCCATCTCTGGTCGGGATCTGGTCCAGATCTGGTCGGGAAGACCTCCTTGGAGGAGGGCATGGCAACCCACTCCAGTATTCCTGACTGGAGAATGCCATGGACAGAGGAGACTGGCAGGCTACAGTCCATAGGGTCGCAAAGAGTCGGACACGACTGAAGCCACTTAGCATGCACGCATGCAGGGCATCCAGGTAGGGGTCAGGAGTGCTTGGTTAGAGGGAGGCCTCAGAGGCAGCGTCAGCGGGCGGGTCAAGAGCGTAGGGGCGGGGCCTGTCGGGTAAGGGGCCGGTTAGAGGCGGGGTCAATTTCGGATATGGGCAAGTTTGGCGGGGAAGGATGAGGACCCCTGGAGAGTAAGGGGAGGGCTGGAGGGCGGGGTCAGGGATATGGGAAGAGCCCTGGCATATGGGGAGCTGGGGGCAGAGTTAGGAGAAACTTCGAACTGCCGAAGGCTCTAGGGCCTGGGCCAATGTAGGGGAGCGGCGGGGACCCCGCAGGTCCGGGTCCAAGCAGGAGCAGGCTGGGATCTCAGGCCCGTAATCCTGGTGCGCCCACCTTGCGCTCCATGCGTTCGTTCTGCAGTTTCTTCTCTTCCGCGCGCTTCTTGCACTCGGTTAGGTAGCGTTCGCGCTTCTTGCGCTCTCGGAACACGGTCTCTTCCAGATACTGCAGTTGGTTCTGGAGGGTGGACGGGGGAACGACAGGACCTGTTGGCATCTACTGGGGCTCTGGGCCAGGGCTGCAGGCCCAACTCAAGACAACTGGGGCAAGTTGTGGGGTCCTGGGACAGAGATGGGATGGGTTTCGGGGCAGCTGGGGTTCAGATGCTGAGGTCAGGAGACCATGGCAGTGGAAGGGCAGGATTCCCAGGGGCCAGTGGGCTGGCACCTTGGCGATGTCCCTGGCGTTGAGCGCCTCCTGATTCACTAGGTGCAGCTCCTCCAGCTCGTGTTTCGTCCTCACCACCTCAGCCTCCATAAAGTCCAGCCGGTTCCCCAAGTGAAGGCTCTCCTCCTGGGCGTGAAAGATGGGTGAGCCTGTGACTGATGTCCCTAACTTGGCTGGCCCTCCCATTTGCTGCCCCCCACCTACCCCCAGTCAACCTGATCCCTACTTGTAGGTAGGCCTTGAGCTGCAGGTATACACTGGTGATGTGTTCAGCCTCCTCTGCCTTCATCCGGGCCTTCTCCAGGCGGTTCTCTAGGTTCCGCATGGTCTAGAGGGAAGTAGAGACATCATTTTGCCAACAAAGGTCCGTATAGTCAAAGCTATGGTTTTTCCAGTACAGATGTAAGAGTTGGACCATAAAGAAGGCTGACTGCTGAAGAATTTATGCTTTTGAACTGTGGTGCTGGAGAAAACTCTTGGGAGTCCCTTGGACAGCAAGGAGATCAAACCAGTCAATCCGAAAAGGAAACCAACCCTGAATACTCATTGTAAGGACTGGTGCTGAAGCTGAAGCTCTAATACTTTGGTCATCTGATGTGAAGAACAGACTCACAGAAAAGACCCTGATACTGGGAAAGATTGAAGGCAGGAGGAGAAGGGGGTGACAGAGAATGAGTTTGGATGGCATCACCGACTCAATGGACAAGAGTTCGAGCAAACTTGGGGAGATGGTGAAGGACAAGGAAGCCTGGTGTGCTGCAGTCCACGGGGTCTCAAAGAGTTGGACACGCCTGAGCAAACTGAACAACAACAAGAGGGAAGCAAGCCTGGGCTGGATCCCTCCCCTCTCAGTGCCTCCTGCAGGATCGAGGGCTCTGCAGACCCACAGGCCCTACCTTGGCCACCTCGGTGTTGCTGTCTTGCGCCTCGGCTATCTCCAGCTCGCGCAAACTGTGCTGCAGCTGGAGCTCCTCCAGCCACTTCTGCCGCAGTCCCAGCTGGTGCCGAAGAGCGTTCAGTTGCTTCACCTTTTCGTTCAGCCGGTAGTCCAGATGCTCCAGGGCTTGCTGGAGAGAGGGAAGCAACAGTAGGGGCCTGAACCCCCACCTAGTCCTTCCTTCTCCCACATCTTGGTTCTCATCTCTCGTCTCTTGGTAGAGCATCTGAAACCTGGCTGATCCCGCTTCTCCTGCAGATTTTCTTTTTTTTGGGGGGGAGGGGCTGGTTTCCAGGTGGGCAGCCACCGCCCTGGTTGCCCCTTACCCATCTCCTTTGCCTTTGAAGAGGCTCTTCTTTCATCTGACCACACATACTACTTGATCCTATCCAGTCTCGGGTTTTCTGAGTCACGTCTACACTGCATGAGTGCATGCTAAGTCGCTTTAGTCTTATCCGACTCTTTGCGACCCTATGGACTGGAGCCTGCCAGGTCTTCTGTCCATGGGGATTCTCCAGGCAAGGATACTGGAGTAGGTTGCCATGCCCTCCTCCAGGAGATCTTCCTGACCCAGGGTTTGAACCCACGTGTCTTATGTCTACCTGCATCGGCAGGTGGGTTCTTTACCACTTAGCACCACCTGGGAAGCCCCACCTCTACACTGAAGACATCCCAATTTAGCCTCCCCCCCTGAGGCTCGTATATCCATATCTACACTGCCTTCTAGATGTCTCCACAGGAAGCTCAAAACCATTTGTCCAAAATTGAGTATATCCTTGATCTTTCCCCAAAACTGCCCTTTTTGAATCTTCCCCATCTCAGCTCATGGCAACTCCGTCCTTCCAGGTGCTCAAGTCCCAAACCTTCATGTCATCCTCATCTTCTCTTTTTCTCTCCCACTTATACCCAGTTTGTTAGCAATTCTCTATTCTGTCTTAAAGCTTCCTCCAGAGAGATCCTGGTGGCTCAGTGGTAAAGAATCTGTCTGCAGTGCAGTACATGCATGGGTTCAATCCCTGGGTCAGGAAGATCCCCTGGACGAGGAATGGAAACCCACTCTAGTATTCTTGCTGGGAAAATTCCATGGTCAAAGGATTCTGGTGGGCTACCATCCATGGGGTCGCAAAGAGTTGGATGTGACTGAGCCAGATAGATCTCTTTCCTATTTCTACCTCTTTTGCCCTAGTGTAGCCAGCATCATCCTTCACTTTGATAACTTCCTCTGGATGGCTTCTAACTCTTGCCTCCTCAGAGCCCATTTTCCACTTCTTTTCTTTAAAAAAAAAAAAATATATATATATATATATATATATATATATATTTATTTGCCTGCACCTGGTCTATAGTTGTAGCACATGGGATATTTAACTGTGGTATGTGGGATCTAGTTGCCTGACTAGGGATTGAACCGGGTCCCTTGCATTGGGAGTGTACAGTCTTAGCCACTGGACCACCAGGGAAGTCCCTTCACTTCTCTGATTCTTAGTATAAAATCTGCACTCGTGCAGCAAAGCCTGATGCAAGGTTCTTCCCCTGCTGACCCTCCTAACCTGACCTCCTATGGAGCCCCCCTCACTCACTCCCATTCTGCCACAATGACCTCCTTTGTGTCTCCAACGCTCTACCTTTGTTTATACCCAAGGGACTTTGCACTTGCTGTTCCATCTGTCTGGAATGCTTTTCCCCAGATCACTACTTGCCTGACCCCTTCTCAGCTCAAATATCACCTTCCTAGAGAAAGCAAAGATCCCCAGCTCACAATCTAAAGGAAAAGCCCTAACCCCCATCCACCTCTAGGGAGCCACTCTGTTTTATTGTATTTATTTCTCTTGTCAGCATTGGAAATCACTTTCTTTCTATGTTTATTGTTCCTTTCTTGGGGGGGGGCAGTGTCTGCTTTCTACACTAAGATGAGACTCTGGGGAGTGGGGACATGGTCTGTGTTTTTCAGCGTACAGCAACCAATACCTAAAGCCATGCCAGGCATGTGGTCAGTGTGTGAGAAAGACTGAGAAATAAATTAATGGCAGCTGGCGTAGAGAAGGGATTGGAGAGGGTGAGATGGGGGTCAGGGAGTCAGGTGGGGACCCAGGCTAGAAATGAAGGGAGGTGGTCAGAGGAATGGGAGTGGGGCAAACCTGGCCTGTCCTGTTCTTCAGGTACGGCTTCTCTGACTTCCATTCTCGAATCACTGCCTGGACCACTTTCTCATCTCCCTGCAAGGAGGAGAGCCCAGGTCACACTACAAATTCTGGCCACCCTCTCCTTGAGAGCATCCCCTGGGGACGCTGCCTCCCCACCCCTGGAACCTCATCCACCTCACCTGGAGCAGGGCTGTCAACTGTAGCTGCAGTACCCTGGTCTCCTCGCGGAGCTGGTTAATGGTCTCCTGATTCTTCTTGATGTTCCACTGGGTGCTCTCATAAAAGGCCTTCCGGTCACCCTCTGGGGTCATGTGAGGTGGGCAGGCAGAAGCAGAGCATCACGGGAGGAGGCACTTCCCAGAGGGAAGACCTTGTAGTAGGTATCAACAGTATAACAATATTTTACTCTGAGCATTTGTTATGTATTAGATGCAGGACTGGAGCTTCCCACATGGCTCAGTGGTGAAGAATCCACCTGCCAGTATAGGAGATTCAGGAGACATAGGTTCGATCCCTGGCCCAGGAAGATCCCCTAAAGTAGGAAATGGAAACCGGCTCCAGTATTCTTGCCTGGAAAATCCCATGGATAGAGGAGGCTGGTGGGCTATAGTCCACGAGGTTGCAAAGAGTTGGACACGACTGAGTGACTTAGCACGCATGCAGAGATGCTGGACTAATCATTTTCTTTTATTTTTCTGTACTGCACTGCATGTGAGATCTTAGTTCTCCAACCAGGAATCAAACCCACACCCCCTGCAGTGGAGGCACAGCATCTTAACCACTGGAAAGCCAGGGATGGACTAATCATTTTCTAGGTATCACATAGGATGTGCCAGTATGTACATACCCATATCCATATTATACCCATTTCACACATGAGAAGGCTCATGCGTATTAGACTGTTCCAGTTCACAAGCAGTCAGACTCCCCAGCACATACTTTCAACCACTATGCAACATTACCTCCTAACCACAAAGCGACAACTGACACTTGAGATAGATGATTATTTGCTGTGTTGAACTGTCCTGTGCATCATCAGATGTTGAGCAGCATCCCTGACCTCTACTCATTAGATGCTAGTAACAACCCGCCCCCCACCCGCCGCCAAACAATGTGACAAACCAAAATGTCTCCAGACATTGCCAAGTGTCTTCTGGGGAGCAAAATAGCCCGATTCCATTGAGAACCACTGGTTCACACTCCATAGTATTACTCTGTGCCAGGCACTGTTCTAAGCACTCTACACATTTCAACTACCTATGGGGTGGTACTGTTACTATCCTCGTCTAATGGTTGGACAAACTGAGAGCAATTACATTATTCTTGGTCCCTGAAGATCAAACAATTATTAATAGCACATGTAGAGCCAGTATATTTGAACCCAGAAAATCTGCCTCTAGAATCTATATCCTTCATCCTCCCATGCATGATAGAAAAGTTGAAACTACATAAAAGTAGGGGCTTCCCAGGTGGCACTGGTGGTAAAATAACCCCCCTCCAATGCAGGAGACGTGAGAGAAGTGGGTTGGATCCCTTTGTTGGGAAGATCCCCTGGAGAAGGGCATGGCAACCCATTTCAGTATTCTTGCCTGGAGAATCCCATGGGCAGAGGAGCCTGGCAGGGTGCAGTCCATAGGGTCACACAGAGTCAGACACGACCGAAGTGACTTGGCACGCACACACGTAAAAGTATGAAATACAGTTCACTCGGTTCTGAGCTCAGGAAAAGTTGTATAAGATGAGGAAAACCATGACCAAGCATGAATTTTTGCCTCCGGGTACTGGACACCTGGACGAATGCTAGTGAAAGAACTCCTGCCAGGTCAGAGGGCTGTTGACTCGACCATTCTGGGCCCTCTGGAGTCATCTTACCTAACAGTTGTATCTTCCTTTGTAACTCAGCCACCTGCATGTTCACAGCGGACTTCCCCTCGCTGGCATGCAAGGGTCCTGCCTTGGAATGAAGTGAGTGCCAGACAGGCACCAAGCCCTTGCCTCGAGAGCGGTAGGGCTTGAGCTGAACTTGAGTGGCCTTGACTTTGGAGGGGGTTGAAATTTGGTCCTGAGAAGGCATGGCGTTGGAGGCCGCCGCCCAGCACAGGGGAGACGTCATGATTGGGGCTGAGGTCGAGGGCCTCTGGGGCTCAGGGGAATTGCCTCTGTCTAGGATCCGTCAATTCAGGTTCCTCGGGCTCTGGGAATGCACTTGTCGACCGCTCGGCGGGACCTAGCCGCATCTCCGGTTGCTAGGTAACCTTCCCCGCCTCCCTCCAGCGCTCCCATGGAAACAGCCCGCGTTCCAGTCTACGACTCTCATTGGCTGACGTTGAGCGGAGAGGCGGTCCCTGCAGGAGACCCGAGCAGAGCAGTCCGCAGAAAGATGGGGGAGGGTACTTTTGAGTCACGTGCTCATCCTTTTTCCTCCCCACCTCTCCATCTCAACTCTACCGGGGGCGGCGGTGTGGGGTTTCGCGGGCATTTTTCAGGAACTTTCTGTTCCGGCTGCAGAACCCGCCACTCCCAAGATGGAGGCACCTTGCGCCGCCATTAAGCGCGAACCTTCAGAACTATTCCCTTTCAGGCTTCAGTCCTATGCAAGATGGCCGACTGGGTTCCGAGCCTGCCACATGCCACTCCCAACATGGCAGCCAGGACCCGCCGTCCCTAGCGCGGAGCGTGATGCCGGACGTGACGATTCTCACACACTTCCGCTTCCTTTCTGCAGGAGAAACCGTTGGCTGCTGGGTCAGGGGGGCGCGGTGGATATTGACCTTTGCCCCAGCCTCGTGTACGTGGTGGACTAGTGGGCGGGAGGACCCCCCCCCCCGCAATTTCCTATTTAGGGGCAGCCGAAGGGTGTGCGTTTGGAGAGGGGGGGACTGTTAACCCTTTTGGCCGATTGGCGGGAACTGGATAGCGAACCACCTCCGACCCAGAGGGAGCGGAGGTTTTGAGTTCCGCTCACCATTGATTTGGGCCAAGTGAGGTTCCCTTCCACTAAGTAGGACTGGGGAGAACCCCCCACCCCGCGCCTCCGCCCCGGCCCCCGTGCCCCCAGTGTGGGAAGTTAAGTGAGACCTCTTTGCACGGAGCGATGAAGGAATCCAGTTGACCGGAGGGAGAGGCGCCTTCCTTCGGCTGGAAGGAGCCCTCTCCCACTGACCTGCTGCCTCTTTCTCGCTGCAGCGTGGGGTCGCAGTGCATCTCCCAGTAGCCTCCTTCTGGCAGAACCCATTTCCGGCTTCCGAGGCTTCAGCGAGATGTTACTGCTGCTGTTGCTACTGCCGATGTGTTGGGCCGTGGAAGTCAGGCGACCCCGGGGCGTCTCCCTCACCAGTGAGTGAGCCACTGGAGGTGGCCAGAATTGGGGGTGGGGTGTGGGAGGCTTCCGGGATAGGCGCTTACAGCCTTCGGTCTCAGTGTTCTGGACTCTGGGCAGGGAAGGTTGCAATGCTTAGCCGGTGGGAGTGGGAAGAGGTACCTTTGGGTGGAAAGGGCTCTCTTCCTGCCTTGGACTGGGCCCCTTGTCCCCCTCCCCAGACCATCACTTCTACGACGAGTCAAAGCCTTTCACTTGCCTGGATGGCTCTGCCAGTATCCCCTTTGATCAGGTCAATGATGACTACTGTGACTGCAAAGATGGCTCAGATGAACCAGGTGAGTGTTTTCTCCATTCATCCATGCATCCGTTCATTCATTCATTGTACATTTATTGAGCTGGTGAGTGCTACGTCCTGTGTGGTGTCCCAGACAGACCCAGTCCTGTCTTCACAGAGCTCTCTGTTGAGTGGAGGCAAGCAGGCACAGAATAAAGTGGGTCAGTGGTTTGGTGAGGCGATGGGGAGGCGCTATGGGAGCCCAGAGGGGGAGGGGGAGGGCTTGGCAGGGCCCAGTTGGGAGGGCCCCCCCCCCCCCCGCCCCCTGCCACCCCCCAGCGTGGAGAGGCAGGAGGGAGCCCAGAAGCGTTTTGTTTCAGGCCCCCAAAGTGCAGTGGTCCTTCCTCCCCTTACTTGGCATCAGTTATTCTCACATTTCTCACTCTCCCATGTGCATGTGGTGGGCGTGACCTGCCGGATCCTGAACCCACTCCACAAACCCTCCTTCCCTCCTTTGCCCACAGGCACAGCTGCCTGTCCCAACGGCAGCTTCCACTGCACCAACACAGGCTACAAGGCCCTGTACATCTCCTCCAGATGGGTCAACGATGGAGTGTGTGGTGAATGAACTGGCCCCAGGATGGGGGACAGGGTGCTGGGCGGAGGGAAGGCGGCATTGCGGGGTGGGGGGAGTCCTGACAGCGCCCCCACGTCTGCCCTCAGACTGCTGTGACGGGACCGACGAATACAACAGCGGGATCGTCTGTGAGAACACCTGCAAGTACGTAGCTGACACCCCCGTTCCCTTGCCCCCCTCTCCCCCTTCCCTTGCCTTGCCTTGCTGGGTGAATCGGGCTCCCTCTCCTCTCTGCTTTTGTGTGTTGAGGGCTCACCCTGTGTCAGGTGCTCTGTGCATGCTCTATCAGCGGTTTCCCTTCTGGCCTGGAAGCGAGTGTCATGTGTTCGCCTGTTCAGCCGATGAGGGAGCTCACGCTCAGAAAGGAAAATGACTTCCTCAGGGTCTCATAGCTAAGAGATAGCAGAACCAGGACTCGAATCCAGCTTGGTCTAACCTGGGACTCTGTGCTTTTAATTGCACCGCTGCAGCAGGACCTGAAAACTGAAATGCCCGCAGGCAGGTGATGGAAGCAAGTGCATGCAGGCCGAGTGTGAGGCAGTCAGGGAGTGATGGGGATTGTGGCGTTTAAAAGGGACAGCCTCCTTCCACTCCTGTGAGTTGGGAGCAGGTGGCAGGGCCGGATATGTTTTTCAGAGAAGCTGAGCGTCGTGACATTTCCGTAAACCCTTCTGATGGAAGGTCTCTTAAGTAGAGAGTAGACTGAGCAGATTTTGCCTACAGGCCAGACAGCCCTTCTGTCAGGGAGTCTGTGACTTGTGCGCTCGTCTCTTTCTCCTCTTGGGCACCTCCTTCCAGCCCCACATCCCAGCAACCCCTAGTCCCTCCCACGGCCCTGAGGGTGAGCGAGCCCTGTCCACTGCACCTCCTCTCTAGGATGGGGGTGAGGGACTCTGAAGCCAGGAGGACCTGGGGGAGGAGGGAGCAGGAGTGTTTGAGCTCCTGTTTTTGCCCACACAATGGGGTGATGGCAGGGGCTTGAACCCCTTTGGAAGAGGCAGACCTAGTGGGCACTAAACGCACTCCCATTGGTGCTTGTGTCTCCCTTCCCCCCAGAGAGAAGGGCCGCAAGGAGAGAGAGACACTGCAGCAGATGGCAGAGGTGACCCGCGAGGGCTTCCGCCTGAAGAAGATCCTGATTGAGGACTGGAAGAAGGCCCGGGAGGAGAAGCAGGTGAGGGGCCTGGTGGGGCTGAGCCAGGACGACCTGGAGGCTGGTGAGGCTGGCTGGGGTTTATGTCTGCTCCCCACCAGTGGTGTCCTGGGGCCAGTTGGTGTCTGTCTGTGCCTTGTGTCCACTTGACGTTTAGTTGTTGCTTAGGCTGGTACCAGGTGGGCGGCAGCCAGGCATGGACCTAGGCCTTGGGTGCAGACCAAAGTGGGCTTGGAGGAGGGACGCCTCTCCTCCGGGTTCTAGGGTGCTCTCATCTGTAAGTTAAGGCCAGTGACTGTATGTCTTACCAGTTCTGGGGGAGGACTCAAGACAAGGTCCTTCAACCACAGCCAGGTTAGCTCAGTAGGGTGGGTGCTGGGGATGTGTGGGGGGAGGGCTGAAGAGGGTGAGTCCCCAGGGGTGTGTCTCTCCCTGCCTGTCTGCCACCCCCTTAACTGGTAGGTCAGAGTCCTCAACTCTCCTTCAGGGCTCCCGCTTAACCCTCTGAGCAAGGGCCCCAGCTCTGTTTCTCAGACCAGGGAAGGGTTGGGTCTTCCTCTCCCACCCCCATGGCCTGGCTAGTGAGGTACCTCCTGAATTCATAGTGGGCAGTGTATCCAGGGCCAGTGAGATCCTTCTCGTGCTTAGCCACACAGTGAAGTTGGTGCCAAGTGACCTTTGACTTCATGGGCCAGCAGGAGGACCCTGGCAGCAGATCAGGTTGAGGTGTCAGGCAAAGTCTTGGGAGGGACCCTACATCCTAGGGCCCACATTCTTAGGCTGGAGCCCACCCAGCACACACGTTCCTTGCTTCCTTCCTTGAATATTTTTTATTTATTTGGTTGTGCTGGGTCTTAGTTGCAGCATGTGGAATCTAGTTCCCTGACCAAGGATCAAATTGGCCGCCTTGAATTGGGAGTACAGGGTCTTGGCCACTGAATCACCAGGGAAATCCCCTTTCTTTTTTTTTCTTTTTTTTTTTTTTAATACAAGCAATCAGTTTTTAAAAAGAATTTTATTTTATTTTTGGCTGTGCCGGGTCTTCATTGCTGCACGCAGGCTTTCTCTGGTTGCAGCAGGCAGGCTTCTCATTCAGTGGCTTCTGTTATTGCGGATCACAGGCCCTAGGCACGCCGGCTTCAGGAGTTGCAGTTCCCAGGGTCTAGAGCACAGGCTCAGTAGTTGTGGCGCAGGGGCTTAGCTTCTCCTAGGCACGTGGAGTCTTCCTGGGCCAGGAATCAAACGTATGTTCCCTCCCTTGGTCCCTCTGCTCTCTGAACCCGCCTTGGGGCACAGGAAGCAAGGAAGACCTCCTGGAGGAGGAGGTCTCCATCTAAATCAAAATCTGTAGGTTTATTCAGAGTTAGCCAGGCAGAGTGTTGCAGACAGAAGGAAAGCCTATGTGAAGAACTAGGGGTAGTGTGTGTGGAGAGCTTTGAATGTTGTTAGGGCAGTTAAGATAGCAAAGGGGTGGATGAGGCTGGAGAGGTGGGCAGGGTCCTGGTTGTGCAGGGCCTCAGGCATGCACTGAGGTGTTTGTATTTCTCTCCAGTGGGCTGCAGAGAACCACAGTAGCAGGGGTTGGAGGAGATCCAGGAGGCGGGTGTATTAGGAAAAGATAATGTGAAATAGAGGCAGGAGAGGAAGAGGGAAGAATAGGCTGAGAGCCGGCCCCTGTCTTCTGCCTTCCCAGAAAAAGCTCATTGAGCTGCAGGCTGGAAAGAAGTCACTGGAGGACCAGGTGGAGGTGCTGCGGACCCTGAAGGAGGAAGCCGAGAAGCCAGAGGAGGCGGCCAAAGACCAGCACCGCAGGCTGTGGGAAGGTACGTCGCTGCATCCCGAGTGGCTGAGATGCCCCCTTGGCTCCTACCAGGGAAGAGTCTGGGCCCAGGAGTCTCTTGCCCATTGTCTCTTGTCTGTCGTTCCACTGGTTTTTTTTAAATCACGGCCCTTTAGTTCCCCAGTTGCCTCATTATCTTCGACTGTGTGTTGGGCATTGTGTTTAAAAGTCATTTATAGCAGTAACTTGCAGCTTTGATGAGAGGTCCTTCTCTCGAGAAGAGGGGCTTTTCTTTCTGCCTTCTTTGTGAGAACACTGGATTCAGGGACTGCAAGTCTGAAGTTGAGGCTGGAGCTTCCTCCAGCCCCCCAGGCAGAGCGAGCCGAGGTCCGAGCAAGGGCTGCCTGATTCCTGGCCCAGCTTAGCCCTGAGGGGAGTCCCATGGGGTCATAGTTATGGGGCGGGTCACCTTGGACCTTGATTTTCATTTCCCTTCCCTCACAAGTTATCAAAATGGACATCCACATTTGCCAGGCTTGGCAAAATCCTTTAGGATGAAAGTAGCTTCTACCTTCTCTTCTCTTCTTCACTTCCTCATTGCTCTGGCAACTCCTACTGCCTGGGGTTGGTTTTAAGGTGATTTTTTTTTTTTTTTTAATGCTTGGTCCAGCATTTTCTTGCTGTTGGCAGATTGTGCCGCTGTTGTGGATAATCTGAAACCTTGGCATTTGTTCTGAGTCTGCTGTGTGCAGGGACACACATGGCGGAAGGCGGATAGGAGGGAGAGGTGAGGCAGAAACCCACTCCAGACTAGTTGAAAGACTAAGATCAAGCATTGCCAGAAATATCTGGAGCCGTGGCCCCAGCCGGTCACAGGGATGGTGACCAGCGGCTGGTAGCCTTCTGAGGCTGTGCTGTGATCTCCCCCATCTTTTTGAGCATCTGCTGTGTTCTTCCGCCCTTCCCTCTCTCCGTCCTGATTTCTCATAATCGGTAATTCAGTCGTTCATCTGACAAGCACCTGCTGCGTGCCTGTGATGTGCCAGGTCTACCCCAGGTGCCCACAGTACATCATTGACTAAGATGGAGGAAGCCCTTTACCTGTAGAAGGGACAGGCTCAAAGGTCGCGAGGCTGCATCTTGTCTAGTTTTTAAGGAGCAGCAAGGAGACCATGGGCTTCCTAGGTGGTGCTAGCGGTAAAGAATCTGTCTGCCAATGCAGGAGACGCAAGAGATGCAGGTTCAATCCCTGGGTTGGGAAGATCGCCTGGAGGAGAGCATGGCAACCTGGTCTAGTATTCTTGTCTGGGAAATCCCATGGACAGGGAAGCCTGGCAGGCTACAGTCCATGGGTCACAAAGAGTCAGACATGACTGAGCAGTGCACACACACACACACACAGACCATGTTGGTGAATGAGCAGAGACTCCCCCTCTTTGTTTACGTAACATCAGCTGCTTCTGTGATCAAGCCACAGAGTTCAGGGGTTGCCAACAGGGACCTTATGACCTGTCAAACCTAAAATATTTAGCGCTGGGTTCTTTACAGTAAAGTTTGCTGACCCCTGATACAGACACCAGTATTCTCTCCCACGCTGACGCTGGGTAGACCAGGGCACCCAGTGCTTGTTTCACAAGGATCATCGTGTTTTTGTCCCTGCTCCCCTTTCCCAGTCATCACCTGGTTTCACAAACAAGGAAGCTGAGGCCAAAGAGGCCACTGGCTTGCCCAGCTAGACTGATGCCCACATTATTCTGATTGCAGACCCTGTCCCTTATCTGCAGGCTTGAGTCACCAGCCTGCTCCTGCCTCGCTCAGGGCCCAGTTTCCTTTGCGTGTGTTGGGTCTTTGTTGCATGGTGTGGGGCTTCTCTAGTTGCGACAGGCAGACTCAGTTGCCCCACGGCGTATGTTATCTTACGCCAGAAATGTGTCCCCCGTGTTGATGCTTTATTAGGATTAGATTATATTATTACGTTTCTATTTATTAAGTTCTACTAAATTATTGTTCTTTATTAGAATTATTAGAATCAGAAGGCTGACTTTTTATTACTAATTTATATTTACTTTTGGCCGTGCCGGGTCTTCCTTGCTGCCTGCGGCCTTTCTCTAGTTGCGGCAAGCGGGGCTACTTTTTGTTAGGGTGTGGGGCTTTCTCGTTGCAGAGCACAGGCTCTAGGCGCACGGGCTTCATAGTTGTGGCACACAGGCTCAGTAGTTGTAGTGCGCAGGCTTAGTTGCTCCACAGCATGTGGAGTCCCCTCGGACCAGAGATCGAACCCATTTCCCCCGCACAGATTCTTTGCTGGAAGCCTGATTCTTAACCACTGGACCCCAGGGAAGTCCCTGGGCCCATTCTGCCCCTTCTGGCCTGCTGATGGCCTCCCTCCATCAGGCCAGCAGTCTTCCTGGCTCCCCCAGTGCCTTGGGTGGGACAGCATTTGGGCCACCACTGGCTGGTTACAACGCCCCCTGCGGTCGAGGGCTTCCCCCCGCTCTCTGTACCCTGTGTATGTGCCATGTTGGCCTGATGGCCTGCCCACACCCCCTCCAGCCCTGCGAAACTGCTGCTCTTTGTTGCTCCCAGGCCTCTGCTCCAGCCATGCCCACTGCAGACGTGTGTCGTGCGGGCTGCAGGCCCAGTGCTCAGCGGTGACACACGCCCCCTCTAGAAGATTCCACTGGGCAGCACT
Organism: Bos grunniens; assembly: GCF_055505025.1. Classification (NCBI taxonomy): domain Eukaryota; kingdom Metazoa; phylum Chordata; class Mammalia; order Artiodactyla; family Bovidae; genus Bos; species Bos grunniens. Next base: position 15,926,192 of record NC_141171.1, read on the forward strand.
GGTCTGCATGGTGTATGCGTGTTGTGCTCTGTCCCCGGGTGCCTCGTTTCCTTTTACTCTTTGCTCTCCATTTTTTCTCACTGCGGTAAAATCCCAGTCATGTTCCAAATTCACCATTTCAGCCCGTTTTCAGCGCCCGACTCAACGGTGTCAGGTACGTCCACACTGTCGACAGTGTCCAGCAGGACGTCGTCGCTGCTGTCTAGTTCCAGAACATTCCTATCACCCTAGGACGGACCCCCAGGCCCATTAAACTGGCCCTCCAGATCTCCCCTTGGCCCCGTCCCCAGCCCCCGGCCCCACGCGTTGGCTTCCTGTTTCCATGGACTGACCTGCTCTGGACGTTTCACATGAGGAAGTCAGGCAGTGAGTGGCCTCTGTGACTGACTGCTTTCCCCTAGCGTCATACTGTCAAGGGTCATCCATGTTGTAGCCCGGTGTCGGGACCCCTGCTTCCTTTTTAAGAGCTGCTGTCCATTCCAGCGTGTGACCCTGGTGGGGTTGTCTCATCCAGGTCCATTTTTCCCATCAGGTTTTTGGTCTCCACTGCTTGTAAGTGGCTCTTGTGTACCGAGGGGCTGGCCCTTGGTGACTGAAGTTGCAGGCGTTTTCTCTTTCACCTTTGCTGCCAGGTTCCTTTACTCTTTTTTTCCGGGCCACGTGTTAGAAAGTGAGCGAACTCTGGTCTTTGCTTCTGTTTCCACCTTCTTTTGCACCATGTCTAGCATCCTTTTACACAAGGCTGGGCAGACTAGTGCCTGGCTTCTTAGTGTGGAGTTGCTGACTCAGGTTCAGGGTTGGCACGCCACGGAGGTTGCACTGGGATTCCCAGAAGGTGGTGGGGATGAGCATGGGCTCTGGAGGCACATGGCCTGGCTTGGGCCCCCGGCTGTGCCCCTCACCAGCTGGGTGACCATGGGCAGGTCCTTTCATCCACCTGAGCCTGGGGCTCTCATCTGTGAGGACATTGTTGCGGTCTCTGGGACACAGGCTGCTCATCCTGGTGGAGAGGGCCGAGCCTCATAGTGCAGCTGCACTGGGGGTGCTTTCCTGAGTGACCCTGAGCCGGTTGGGCTGAGACAGGCCGAGGAGAGACCATCAGAGCACGTGTGGGGCTGCAGCGCCCTGCGTCCTCTGGCCACAGCTCAGTTCCCGTCTTCCGTGCTGGTGGCTTCTCCCCCTTTGCGAGACACTCCGCGGGGCCCCCAGGACATCTGCCTCACCTGGCTGCGCCCCCACCCCAGCCTCTGTCCCCTGACCTCTTTTCCTGGGGCCTCCTGAATGTGGCACACCTATGGTCCTACCCCTCACTCTGTCACGGATTGTTCAGACTCTCTGCAGATGCCCCCAGCTGCCCCTGCTGGATCCTCCATCCATCTGGCACTGCCCAGCTCCTCTGCCCCCCCCCACCCCCACACAGGCCAGCCCTTCTCATTGCCTAGCTCCCGCCCCCAGTCTGCCCCCCACAGTGGCCTGACTCAGAGCCCCAGCCTCAGCACCCAGAGGCCCGGGCACACAGTGAGCCCAGGGGGTGCTGGGGATGGAGGATGATGGAGCTGGTCCTTCCACAGAGCAGCAGGCCATCTCCAAGGAGCAGCGGGAGCGGGAGCTGGCAGCCAGCGCCTTCCAGGAGCTGGATGATGACATGGATGGCGCGTGAGTGTGCCAGCGCCACCTGCCCCGGGCTCCCTCCTCCCTCTCCCCGCCTTTAGGAAACCAACCAGAGCCCACCTCCTTGCCCTGGAGCCCGATCCCCTGGGGGCGTGGAGGGGCTGGGGAAGAGATGAGGGAAAACACCTCCTCGAGCTGGACAGGGGGACTCAGGATCTCAGTGCTTTTCGAAAGCCTATTCTGTGGCCTGGGACGCTTTAGTGAAAGACGAAATTCTGGCCAGTGCCCCTGAACTTGCTGGCCGACCCCAGGCCCACGGCTCAGTGGAGGGTGGGCTTTTGGGAACAGGGAGGCTGGGCAGGCCCCCTGGTGGGAGGCCTGGGACTTTGGAGGGTTCCTGGGGGGAGAATGGGCAGGGCGGTCCCGTTCCTGGTGGGCAGTGGTGGTGGGCGGTGGGATAGGGGCAGGATGGGCCACCATGGGTATGTGGGTCTCCTGTGGTGGAGGACGCCAGGCCACAGTGTTTCCCTGTACTGGGCTCTAAGGGTGGAAGGGAGTGGCAGCTGGGCCTTGAGGACACGGCTACCACTCCACCCCTGTGCCTGTCCCTCCCTTGTGCTCCTCAGGGCTGTGGAACCTCAGCAGTGGGTAGGAGGCAGGGGATGGGGTGGCTAGGACCTGCCTTCCCCAGGATAGAGACCAGACCGGGCCCTAACTCCAGACCTCATTTTTTCCCACTTTCCTGCCTGCCCTCTCTCTCTGCCCCAAGGTCCTAAAGCAAGTTCTCAGGAGGAGCCCTGGCCCAGGTTGGGGGGCAATTGACCAGAAGCCCATGGGCTCACTGCTCTATCGTCTTCTGCCTTTGACCCCGCAGGGTCTCAGTGGCTGAGCTGCAGACCCACCCGGAGCTGGACACGGATGGGGACGGGGCATTATCAGAAGGGGAAGCCCAGGTACTCGGCCCACCCCTTTGCTTGGGACTTCTGGAGGGGATTGCCCCAAGGTGACCTCAGGGTTGGAAGGGCGGGGGTGGCCAGAGGCAGGCCTTCTGTGGGCTGCTCCCATGGAGAGTCCCCTGCTGGCCCAGGGCCAGGGTTCTGGGGGGGCCCAGCCTGGCTGGTGTGGCCAGGCCTTGCCTGGTGACTAGGAGGGGCTACCCAGGGCCTTCCTCCCTCCCCTGTGGGACCTAGTGGAGTCATGTGGTGCCTCAGGGCGTCTCGTGGGGAGAGTTAGGTTCCCTGTACCCATGCTCCCCCGGCCCTACCCAGTGCACACACCTGGTCACCCGCCCTCCTCACAGCTCTGCCCTCACTGGCCTTGTCCCTGCTCCCCACCCATCGCTGCCCTGCTGGTCCTCACTCCCCACCTCGCCCTGGCCTCTGTCTCTCAGCTCCTCTCCCTGGTCTCTCCAGTCCCCACCCCGCACCTCTCTGGCCCCCGCCTCTTTCTCACAGCCCTGTGCTGCCCCCTTCTGGCAGACGCTCCTCACCCAGCCCAGCTCCAGTCTGGCCCTGGGCAAGTCAGCGCGTGCTGTGCCTGGCACCGCAGCCTGAGGGCCCCTGCACCCACTACGAGAGTGCCTGGGTTGGAGTTGGGGGGCACGTAGAGGTCCTGCCCCTGACCCCACCCCAACCTGACGCACACAGACCCTCCTTGGGGGAGACGCGCAGATGGATGCTGCTTTCTTCTATGACCGTGTCTGGGCCGCCATCAGGGACAAGTACCGGTCTGAGGTCAGTAGAGGGAGGGGAAGGGATGTGATATGAGCCCCCTCTGCCGCCCCCGCCCTGCCCCTGGATGCCTCACAAAGGCACTGCCTCCAGCTCTGGCACAGGGCCACCCTGGCCAGCTGGGCGGCCCCACCTCCTCTACAGAAGCCACCCCGCCCCCAGCTGTCTGTCCCTCCCTCCCACTTTCTAGGCTCCTTGGAAGGGATGGAGACACAAGGCCGCCCTTGGGCGATGGTGGGAGCCTGGCCCCGGCCCTGGGGGTGGGGGTGGACCCCCGAGTCCTCAGCACGACCTCTCCGCACATTCGGCAGGTGCTGCCCACTGAGTACCCACCATCGCCTCCTGCACCCGATGTGATGGAGCCCAAGGAGGAGCAGCCCCCCATGCCCTCACCGCCCACAGAGGAGGAGGACGAAGACGAGGAGGACGAGGAGACAGAGGAGGATGAGGATGAGGAGGACGAGGATTCCCAGGGGGAGCAGCCCAAAGTGGGTGTTTAGGGGTGGAGGGGGTGATGGGTGGGAGTGGTCACTCGTTGACTCTGTCCTCCCACCCCCAGGACGCCCCACCCCCAGCCCCAGCCCCCAAGACGGCCAGCCCCACCGAGGAGGACAGGATGCCGCCGTATGATGAGCAGACACAGGCCTTCATCAACGGTGAGGGCTGACCCTGGGAGGGAGGGGCCCCTCCCTGTCGCCAGCAGGTGCAGGGGCCCAAGAAACAGGCCCCGCTTGCTCCTCGAGGGGACCTGGGGCTGGCCCAGGCAAGCCCAGGGGGCTCTGGGCCACCCAGAGGGGGCTTCTGGGGCCTGGGGAAGCTGGCACCACCACACCAGTCCCAGGGGCCCTTCTCCCTCCTCTTGGGTAGCTGTTGTTTGTGTCGCCCTTGGCAGGCGAGGAACCAGCAGGGCCCCAGGAGCTCCGGCCCTGCTCCCTCAAGAGCTGAGAGCCGGGGCGGGGCGGTGGGGTCTGCCTGGCGGCTGGCAAGGCCCAGAGGGTCTTCCTGGGCCCTCTCCTCACCCAGAGCCAGCCCTGGGGCTGGGGGAATCAGGCCTGTCTGCGCCACCCCCTGCCCTTTGTGGGGACACCTCTGACCTCCTTCCCAACCCCACCAGCTGCCCAGGAGGCCCGCAACAAGTTTGAAGAGGCTGAGCGGTCCCTGAAGGACATGGAAGAATCCATCAGGTATGGGGGTGCCCATGCGGTCGCAGCAAGGCCACTTCTCCACTGCCCCATGGCCGCCTGCTGCCCAACTCCCCAGAGATGGTGGCGATGGGGAAGTCACTCAGGCAACCTCTGCAAATTGGCGGTGGCTCCTGCAGGGAGAGTCCCCAGGTGGTGGGGACTGGAGCCCAGGCCCCGAGAGACCCTCCACCACTCGAGCGGGCCTTCCTGCGTTGTCCTGAGTCGGGCTGGCACCCCCCACTGCCCCTTAACCTCCGGGCCTCCCCTTTAGGAACCTGGAACAGGAGATTTCATTTGATTTTGGCCCCAACGGCGAGTTCGCCTACCTGTACAGCCAGTGCTATGAGCTCACCACCAATGAGTGCGTCCCCTGTGGGCACGTGTGGTGGGTGGGCTTGGTGGGTCTGGGCCTGAGCAAGGACGAGGTGGGGAGGGAGGGTGGTGGGCTTAGGCACAGCCACTGGGATTTGAGGTACTTGCATGGCTCTGGTGTGGGGGGTTGTCGTGGAGGCTGGACCCCTGTTCCCCCACCCACCAGCCCCATCCCACGACAGGTACGTCTACAGACTCTGCCCCTTCAAGCTTGTCTCACAGAAACCCAAACTCGGCGGCTCCCCTACTAGCCTTGGGTGAGTGAGCTCGGGCTAGGCCCCCTTCTCGGCCCCTCATCCCCACCCCTGGGTGCCCCGGCCGGCCCCTCTCAGCGGCCCACTCTCCCATAGCACCTGGGGCTCGTGGGCTGGCCCCGACCACGACAAGTTCAGCGCCATGAAGTATGAGCAGGGCACAGGCTGCTGGCAGGGCCCCAATCGCTCCACCACCGTGAGTGTCCGCGGGCTGGGGGAAGTGGAGTGGGGATGTGGCCCACAGAGCCCACCTGAGCCCCACCTGCCCACCCCAGGTGCGCCTGCTGTGCGGGAAGGAGACGGTGGTGACCAGCACCACAGAGCCCAGCCGCTGCGAGTACCTCATGGAGCTGATGACGCCAGCTGCCTGCCCAGAGCCCCCGCCTGAATACCCAGTGGAGGGCGACCATGATGAGCTCTAGCCCTGCCCTGCCCTGCCCAGTGCAGAGGTGAGTGGGGAGATGGGGATCTCTCCCATCCTACCGTTCGGGGGCATGGTGGGGCGGGGGGGCTCTTGGCCACATGACTGCTTCCCCGTCCATCTCCCTTCGTCTGTCTCATTTGGTTTCTCTCTGGTCCCAGAAATCAAGATGTGGAACCAGCCCCCAGTGGTGCTCCCCATCCGCCCCTGAGTCTGTGGACCAAGGCCTGCCGCTATGGGTCACCTCACCCACCCCACAGGGCAGGAAGCAGGTAGGGCTCCATGCCGTGCTTTTGGTTGGCCAGTGGGGCAGAGCCATGTTCCCAGGCCCCTGCTGCCTCCACAGATGGAATAAAGGAGCCTGTCCTGCTTGGGCCCCCACACCCTGGGGGCCTGGCCCGCTGTGTCCCCCACCCAGGGTATCTGCCTTCCCTCTAGGTGGGGAAGTGACTTGACCTGTGACCCCCCAAACAATAAACATGATCCCTCCAACTCATCTGTGTTTGTCTGGCTTTGCTGGGGTGTGAAAGGGCCGGGGGTGGAGAGGGCTGAACATGGTAAGCAGCTGTGCAGATCTGGCTCCGGTTTGAGGGTCTCACCTGAGATGCCCCGTGGACAGCAGAGCCTGGAACCATGTAAACAGACAGCTATTGGGTCACTTCCTTCTGGGTTTCCTCCTGGGCTGGTCTCAGACCCCACCCCCTCAATCACATGTGTGCTGTGGGGAAGCCAGGGGGCTCCAGATGTGAGCTAGGCCCAGAGAGGGACAGTGGCGTGCACTCAGCCACACAGCAGGGCCAACTGGTGTGTGGAAGCACAGACACCTGAGGCCATAAGATTCTGAACTTTTATTTTTCTGGCATGAAAAGTACAAATAATTAAACAATTCCATGTAAAAGTCTGTTACCGCGGCCAGGCCTGTAATCCCGGTAATAAATAGTGTCTAAACTCAACGCAAAGTGTTCTTGTTGGGTTTTGGGTTTTTTTTTTGTCTTTTTTTTTTTTTTTTTTTAACAGTTCTTTTATCACCTCCAACATGGACTCTGTCTTGATTTGAAACCATCCAAATAAATAACAGGATGAAGGAAGGGCTGGAGGGGCTGAGCCCCTTCCCCACGGGCCCTGCCCCTGCCCCACGCAGGGATGCGGAAGACCCCAGGCCCCACCTCCCCTGGGGTGAGGGGCTGGCCTCCAGGAAGGGGGCCTGGCTGGCTGGGCTGAGTTCTGTGTTTTAGAAAAAGGAGTCCCCTCCCAGTTGGGGGTGGCAGGGGCCCAGGGCCTCAGTTGAGGGGGGTGTGGGGAGGTGCCCCCTCTCTGGAGCCCGGCCTCCCCCAGGGTGGGGAACAAACCCAGCCCTTATTGCTCACAGATGCCTCCGCCACGCTGTCCACGTGTGGACACGCGTCGCTGCGGGCGGACAGCAGAGGGGAGAAAGCCCCAAGAAAACAGAGGGAGAGGGATGGACCCGCTGGGGGGCCTGCCCTGCTGGAGGGGAGTGGGGAGGTTGGGGAGGACTTAAAAACCACAAGAATAAATAGGTTTGTGTATCAAGAACAAGCTAGGGTTTCACCAGCTAAATAGGACTGAAAAAATTCTCAAGACGAGCAAAAATAATCCCATTAAAGACCCCGGACGTCGCTGGCTGCAGGGACCTCCCTGCAGAGCACAGGCCCCCCCACGGGGCGCCGCTCGGCTACCATTACTGTTATTAATAATTATTATTACTTTAATGATTCCACTTCCCCTTTTATAAATAAATTAGGCATAACCACGTCTCGGCAAAACTTAAAGAAACAAAGAGAACATCGTGGTTCCTTTAAACTTGCAAACTGGATGAAGGAACAGAAATATACACAAATGTCCTTACAGGGCAACAAGGATAAATAGTTAACATAGCAATAAGTTAAAACTACAAGAAGCTCAATTCGGCAAAAAAGTACAAGAAAGTTAACTGGTGCCAGTTTATGTCTTTTTTTTTTTTTCTTTTTTTTTAAATCTCTTCTGTGTGTGTGGTTTTTTTCCTCTTCCTTTTTTTTTTTTTTTTTTTGTCGCTTTTTTCCTCTTCTGTTTGTGTTTTTTTGTCGCTTTTTTGATTTTTTTTTTCTTTTTGTTCCTTGCAGCAGAAGCTCCACAGACGTTTAATAACAACACCGGGAGGGGTCGGGGAGAGAGAGCTGGGCAGTCAGATGGGGCCAAGGCCAGACACCAAACGCAGGGACACCGGAGGAGGGGCTGAAACTAGGGTTTGCCGTTCTTGGTTCTGACTGGGCCCACTGTTGGGGTGAGGGCCTGCGAGGGCTCCCGAGGGCTCCGGCCTTTGGCTTCTGTTGGATTTTTTTTTTTTAAACAAAGAATGAAAACTAGGGGGATGGAAAAGCCCAGACAGAAGCCGAGGCTGGGGCTCGGGATGGGGGCTGCGTCCACTGCCCTCACTGATCTGGAAAGACAGAAAAACCCAACAAACTGAAAGGGGGTGACAAGTGGACGGGAAGAGAAGGTGGGGCTGGGCCGCTGAGCCAATCCACCCTGGGCCTGTCCAGGAGAGTGGTGGGCGCTTGCTGCTGGGGGAGGCTCTGGAGCAGGGAGGCTCAGGGCCCAGTCTCCCCCTTGGCCTTGAGGGCCAGGGCCTTTGGCCCAGGGAGGCTCAGCCCCAGGGTCGGGGGTGGGGGTTCCTTTGGCCTCAAGTGTTGTGGGGGGGGGGCTGCCTCCAGCCCACCATGATGCCAAAAGGGTAACGAGGTATCCTGTGTCTGGATGCATGGACGCTGTGTGTGCACGCCTGTGATCGTGGGCAGCAGGGACCACTGAAGAGCCAGGAGAGATCTCTGCAGAGAACCTGGGGCGGGGCCGGTGGGGCTGGAGTGTAGCGGGTGGGGTGGGGCCAGCCGTCCTTGCTAAGGGAGGAAGTGGGCTGTGGACTGGGCTGGGGTCTGGGCTGTGACCGCTAACCTGGGCCTGAACGATGCTGTGGACATGTCTGTGTGTCTCTGGGTGTTGTGACTATGTGTCTCCATGCTTGGGTGTCTAGATTTATGTCCAAATGAATCTGTCTCCACATGGCCACGTGCACGTGAGGTAATGTTCCCATCTTCACGTGTGCACATTTGTCCTTGGCCACACCCACCTGCGGTCACTTCCTCCCTTGGCCACACCCACCTGCGGTCACTTCCTCCCTTGGCCACATTTGCCCACGTCCGAGTCCACCATGGCCATGCGTGTGTAGCCCCATACTTTGCTCTTCCATGTTTATTGGGCCAAGGAGTTTTCCTGAGGCGTGTCTCTGGGTCCCTCTGTGCTGCTGTGTGTGTCCCTGGGGGGTGTGTACATGTGCCTGCCCCTGTGTATCTTTGCGTGGCTGTGTTTCTCGGTGTGGCCCCATGGACCCTCAGCTCCTAAGCCCTGCTCCCTGTCCCTGCCCCAGTTGGTAAACATAACCTGCCAAAATATTTTTTTTTTGTCTTTTTTTGTGTTTTTTTTTTTTTCAAGTTCAAGAATCCCCAGTAAAAATTCTCCACGAGGTCTTTTTTCCCTTTTTACAAAAATAGAGTTTTTCTTCCCCTCCCACCCCCCCTTTTTTTTTTTCATTTTGTCTCTGTTTCCAGCCCCTCCCCCTGCTCCTCACATTCCACACCAAGGGGCTCTGGGCCAGGGCTGACCACACCCCTCTCATGTTTCACTTTTTTGGGGATTTTTAAACCTGATCCCCCCCGTCTCAGGCTCACCTAGGTAACTGGGGAGGCCTGGGCAAGGGGGCCTGGGAGGGCACCCCCAATGCGCCCCACCCCAAGCCATCCGTGGAGGGTGGTTGAGGGGTGGGCTAGGGGCACATCTCTGCTTTCATTTTAGCCGAAAAAGGAAACAAAAACCTTCACCATGAACGAAACCAAGACGAGAGAGTGAACAGCCCAGCCTAGGGGGTAGGGGCATTAGGATGGGGGAGGGGGCCCCCCCCGGCACCCCCCATGCCCTGCAGACCCTCCCACCAAGTGCTCACCCTGTGGCTTCTGCAGGGACGCAGGGCCCTCGTGCCGTCCGTGGTCTGCCTGCGCTGTCTCTCTCGGGCCCCCTGTCTCTCTCTCTCTCTCTCTCTTTCTCTCTCTCTCTGTCTCTGCTGCCCGGGGAGGGTGGGGAGGGCGGCGGCGCCTCAGGCCTTGTGCTGTTTGCTGGTCTTGAAGGACACCTGCAGCACGCGCTCGCCCAGGCGGTAGCCATTGAGGCTGGCGATGGCCATGGCCGCCTCGTCGTAGTTGGTCATGGTGACGAAGCCGAAGCCCTTGCACTTGTTGGTGGTGAAGTCACGGATGACCTTGACGTTGGTGACCGCCCCGAAGGGCCCGAACAGCTGCCACAGAACGCTCTCGTCCGCTTCCGGAGACAGGTTGTACACGAAGATGCACCAGCCGGCGCCCGCTGCACCCCCCGAAAGGCCCACGCCCGCAAGGCCGCTCATGCCATCGATGGCGATGGGTGAGAACCTGGCGATGAGCGACAGGGGACTACTTTGGGGGTCACGCGGGCTCTGCCCTGACCCCCGGCATGCCCCCTGACCCCTCTTGACCTCTGACTGTGCAATGACCTTGGGACTGTGTGACCCTGCATTGGCCCTGTGACCTCCATCTGAGACCCCATCCACCTTAAACCTCACACTCTGAGCCACTCTGAGACACCAGCCCCCATCTCCACCCTGACCTGAAGCCCTGTCCTGACCTCTGACCCTCTCTGAATGTTAGGTCCTCACCCACCATTCTTCCCTGAGTCCCAACCCACCTCCTGAGCCCATGACCTTGGACCCCACCTGATCCTCAGCCCTGTTGATCCCTGACCCCTTCCCCTCACCTGGCAACCACTCTCCCCTTGGCATTTCTTCCCACCCAATTCCTGTCCTCACCAGCCACTCAGACACCACCCTGACCTCACCCTTGGCAATGCCGCCTCTTTTGCCACACTGGCCATCCTGCCAGGAGGAGGCCCACCCGGAAGGGCAGTGCTGGAACCAGGGTGCGAGTGTGGCCTTTAAGTGTCCCCTTCTGGTTATTCAGGTCTCAGCTCCGTGGTCACCTCCTCTCTCTGGCCCTCTTCAGCTTTTTCCTACTTATGTACATATGTATGTACATATGTGGGCTTCCCAGGTACTGCTAGTAGTAAAGAACCCACCTGCCAATGCAGGGGACATAAGAGACCTGGGTTCGATCCCTGAGTCGGGAAGATCCCCTGGAGGAGGGCATGGCAACCCACTCCAGTATTCTAGCCTGGAGAATCCCACGGCCAGAGGAGCCTGGCTGACTACAGGCCATGGGGTCGCTAAGAATCAGACACAACTGAAGTGACTTGGCAGGCACACGTGTACATGTGTATGTTTTCGGGGTTTTTTTTGGCTGCACCTCGAGGCACGCAGGATTTTAGTTCCCCGACCAGGGATTGAACCTGCTCCCTCTGCAGTGGAAGCTCAGAGTCTTAACCACTGGACCACCAGGGAAGCCCCCAGGCCTTTTCCTATTTAAATCGGATATTTATTCTCAGCTCCATCTTCCCTGCAAGGTTCGGTTCCGGCTCCCAGGCCCAGAACAGCTCTCAGCACCATGGCCCTTGGGAGAGGTGTGTGGAGTCAAAGAACAGAGGAAGGGGCAGAACTGGCTTCACCACATTCCGCGCTGGCTCCCTGCCTTCCTGAGGCTCCTCTACACCTCAGGACCCAGGACACCAAGGGCCTTAAGCTGTTTATATGATTGCTGGGCTCACTCTCTCCTCCTGGACTTTGCAAAGCCATCTCTGCTGCCAGGAACCCTGATTCTCTTCTGGCCCCGAGTGATGTCTCCATTGGATGTCCATCAACCTGTCTCCTACCCTACCTCCCAGATCACTGTTCATCTGTCTCCTTCCCCAAAGGACTGAGATAAGTAATAATATTAACAATAATCATAAGAGCTGGTGCCTTTTACTGAGCGAGCCCACACTGTGTGCCAAGCATCAAGCTCAGTGTCATTCCATTTCCACCAGGGCCACCAGGGGCAAGTCTGACTGGGCCACGCTGGGTTCCCAACCCCAAGCCATGCTCCTGGCACTCAGCATGTGCTCAGTAGCTCTTGATGGTATAGACACAGGGACCTTCAGAGGATTAGGATGTGTACAGTATAGCAGGGGCCTCAAGGTTCCTTGCCAGCTAAGAGGCGGAAAGGGGGCATCCTGTGACCCTCAGCAGAGATGACCAACAGTGGCCAGTGGGGGCACAGCTGTGACCCAGGCAACCCTGCCTGCCTTTCAGTGGAACGGAGAAGGCCACAGATAGGCCGTCTGGGTCCAAATTTCACAGTAGCCCTTTCTAGGCACTTAGCAGACTCAGTATTCCCCAGATCTCTTGATGGTCACACTATGCCCATACATGGGCAGTCCTGGGGGTGAGGTGGGGGAGGGCTCCATCAGGGCAAAGGTCCCAGGAGGGAATACGGAGGGGCTGGGGGCAGCAGGGCAGGGGCACTCTTACCTCTTGACTCCATAGGCCATGTTGAGCAAGTTGTCCAGCCTGTGGAGGCAGAAGGGGTGGTCACTGGTGGCTTCTGGGCACACCCCCTGGCTGTGACACTGCAGCCAGCCTGCCCTCCCCGCCCCCAGCCAGCAGGCCAGCAGTGCTGCCGGCCCTGCCCCCTCCCGCCTGCTCCCCGCCCGGCTGGACACCGCCTGGCACGGAACCGCGGTCACTCACTCGGGCACCGCCTCATGCCGGTCCTGCTACCCACTCTTCACTGGCATCCTCGTCCTCCCACACTGGACACCCCGTCTTGCTCTCCCATGCCACCCCCCCACCTGCCCCCAACTCCAGCTCTTGGGTCCCTAGAAGGGAAGTTTCAAGTCTCTTCTCCAAAGTGCCTGGGTTAGGCAAGTGACACGGCCTCTCTGAGCCTCAGGGTCCCTGGGGACCCTTTGTCCCTCAAGGGACAAGATGGGCTCTGATCTCATGGCATCACTGAGCAGAAAAAGCAAGGGTGCCTGCCCCCCAGGGAGCACTCTGTGGCTTGCACCTGTGGAACCAGCAGCTGGAGCCACGTGCCCAAGGGAGGGGGCAGCTGGGGCTGACCCGATCGGGTAGTTCTAGAACTCTTGACGCCAATAATAATACTCACAGTGGCCTGTGGACATTGAGTGCCTGCTGTGTACAAGGGCCTGGCCTCAACACAGGACAGGCCCCCACATTTCCTCTTTTCTGCCCTCAGCAGCCCCAGAGTGTGGGCATCGTCCTGGAGTCTCTCCACTGTGCAGGAACGGGGTTCAAGGAGGGCACCTGCAAGCCTCGGGCACCCGGTTCTGGGGGTCTGGAGTATCTAGGGGCAGGGAGCGGCAGGGGCTCACCGAAAGCGCTGTGTCTGGTGGTGCAGGGGGCCTGCGTAGCGCCGGGCGGAGGACTGGTAGAGCTGGGTGAGCAGCGCCTGGCCCGTCTTCTGACTCGGGTTGTTGGCAAACTTGACCGTGATGGGCTCGGCCGCACCCAGCGGCTTCTGCCCGTTCAGTCCTTTGATGGCCTCCTCGGCTTCGATCCTCTTGTCAAAGCGGATGAACCCCACACCCCGAGAGACACCTGCAGTGGGGCGCGAGGGCTTCATGGGGACCCGCCCCCTCCTGTGTGACCCCGCCCCCTCCTCCCTGCTGTTTGTTTCTCCACTCACGTCCCACCTGGGTGTCTCTGTCCTGCGTGCCCCTGCCAGGTGAGCCCTCCCCGGCAGCCTCACCTGTGACCTGGTCCACCAGGATGCGAGAAGTGATGATGCGGCCGTACTGGGAGAAGAGCTGCTCCATCTCTTTCTGGCTCATGGTCTTGGGGAGCCCGCTGACGTACAGGTTCGCATCTCGGATAGAGGCAGAGCTGGGTCTGGCATAGGATACCTGGGGGAGGGGGTCAGGCAGACAGGGCTGAGGGCAAGACCCATATCACAGATGGGGAAAGTGAGGCAACACCCAAACTGCCACTGCGCGACAGACATCCCTCATCCATTTACTCAACAAATACCATGAGTGGTCAGTCACCATGGGCAGTGGGCAGGAGTCAACCGGGGAGTGGTCAGAGGGGACGTGGCTGTGACCAAGATAATGAACGTGGCTCGGCCTGCGTAGAGCGATGACAAATACCTGCGCCTCTGGGGGGAGGGGGGGCACGTGTCTCCCTGGGGACTTTGGAGACCTTTGCGTCTCTAGCTCATGCTCTCAGGCTGGACATTCCAGCAGCATCGACACGTCTGACTTCTTTGGAAAGTGAACCTGGGGTGCTGGCCGGTCTCTTCCCTACTACACTGGGCACCCTCAGGGTCACTCAGATCTTTAGCCCACAGCTCAATCCTGACAGCTCCAGAATGTCTGAGCCAGCACTGGGACTGGCCCCTGAACTGCACACCTGCGTGATACCTGCCTCCAGGTGTCCTGTGAGGAGGCTTCATGGTGGAGGAGTCACACTCAGCAACCCCAACTTGCCTCCACTCAATAATGACAGTTCTGTCGTTCCAGGCGCTCAGGTCCCCAGCCTTGGGTTGTCCTCGACGTGTCTATCACACCCACGTCTAAACACCATCATCCTATCGGCTCCACCTTCCTCCTTATCCAGAATCCACCTACTTCTCCCCATTTTCCTCCCATTGCTCATCCAGACCAGTGTAGCAGGCTCCACCCTGGTTCCCTGCTCCACTCCACACCCCCCCACAGGCTGTTCCTCCCACAGCAGCCAGGGGGCACCTGTGAGCATCTGAACCAGGTCACATCCCTCTGCTTAGACTCCTCTGTGTCTCCCACCTTCTCAGAGTTCAAGTGCTTCTCATGGCCCACAGGGCCTTGCATGACCTGACCCATCACCACCCCCCGTGCTCATTTCAGCCCACTGTCCCCCTCAACATCTCTATTCCAGGCACACAGGCCTCCCTCCATGTTCCCCAAACACTAGGTTTGCTCCACCCTCAGGGCCTTTGCTCTTGCTGTCCCCTGGGCTTCCAACTCTCTTCCTCACCTTTCTTCTCCTCCATGCCTCTTGTGAAATATCCTCCTGGTCCTTTCCCATCCGCATTTGGTCCTCCACCCTTAGCCCCGTTCCTCTCTCAAAGCCCTTCTCTCAGTTATGAAATAAGACACATTTCCCTATGACCCTTCGATTCATTAATTGTGGTCCAGCCCAACAATGAAACTCTCTGCAACTGTTTGAAAAATGGTGGATGTGTATATTTATTTCCCCGAAACAGTGGTGAGTATTGTAAAGTGGGGGAAAGAAAAGTCCATTTACAGAGCAGCGACTATTGTGTGACCCCATCTCATTGTGTGTTTATCAATGTCCTGGAAACATGGTCTAGAGGGCCCACCCCCAAACGCTAACAGGGTGAGCTAGAGCTATCGGGGGCAGGGGGTGGGAGGATAAGCTCCTTCCTCCCTTACTTCTGCTGATGTCTATCTTTCTGTTTCTTCTAAATTAACCTCTGGGTAGAGGAGGTCATTGTCAAGGGTCCAGCTTTTGTTTAGGGAGGTGAGTTGCAAGGGCATATTACTTCACTAGAAGTCACTAATTAAAAAATGAACAAAATGAATAAATTGGGCCAAGGGTATATTGCTTCTGGAGTGGGGGCAGGGAGATTCTAATTGATGCAATTGTGCGCACCCGGGGCCCTCCAGAAAACTAAAAGACAAACATCACAGCTGCTATATTTCAGTAATAACAATGAAAACTCATGGCAATGTATTTGATGGCTTCCACTCTTCCCCACCCTAGGGGCTGTGCCTTTTTTAGGGATGACGACTTGTTGATGGATTGGAGCTGGGGGACGGGGGAAGGGACGCTGAACTCCTAGATGGGTTTTGGGGTCAGGGGTCATCCAAGGCAGAGTCGGCATTCAGGGTCCTTTCCCATCCTTCCATGACGTGGGCTGACCCAGGTCCTTCACCTGGGTATGGGCTCCTCCTACACCCCTTGACCAGGATAGGGCTTGGCACACAATGGATGGCTGGAAATATTTGGGGCACAACCTGCTGGAACACCTAGTTAGGACCAGCCAAACACCACAGCCACCCAGGCACACACACACACGGGGCCACACTAGGATTCCCACTGCACAGCTCCGGTGACTACACCACCAGGAGGGGGACACAAGGCCATTGCCACATTCATGGAACTCCAGGGTAATTACAGTAAGAATCATAGAACCAACCACACACCTGTCACACCACTGCACAAGCCCTCGGTGTCACACACATCCCACCCCGAATGGGGCACAGCTAGACACACCCACACAATTTCACCATAACACACAAACACCCTGTCACAGCAAGACACACCCACGCAGCCCCACCAGGTCACAGCCGGAGTTGTAGTGTGTCACAAAGCACCTACCAAGAAAACCCCATGTCCTCAGAGACAGTAACACAACCTGAGTCTATAAGAGCCAGGCCCGCAGGATGACAGCCACTGACCTAGCCACGGGGTCCCACAGACACCATGTCTTACAGCCTAGGGTGCCACGCACTACACACGCATGCCACATCACCCGCATACAGTAGCCCTCAGGGTCATACAGTTCATCACTAGGGTCCATCCTCACAGCCTGGGGGCTTCTGGGTCCACTTGGCCACAGAGGGACCCATCAGACCCTTGTCAGCCTCCACATCAGGGAGAGGAAGAGATTCCAGCACCTCTGTTTTTATGCCAAACTGGGGGCCAGATGGGCATCCTCCCCAGCCTACCCTCCCCCAGGATTCAGAAGCAGATTTGTGGGGTGGAGCCCAAACACCCCCAGGCAAACCCGGAGAGGGGGTTTCCATGGTGATTTCCCCCCCACCTTCCCAGGGAACCTGGGCTCGCAGGGTCCCAGCTGCAGCTGCTGAGAGGGGAGGTCATGGGGGGGAGGGGCATTGCACAAAGGTGGGGGAAGGGCCCACCCCTAATCCCACCCTCCCAGACCCTAGTTAGGCTCCAGATGGCAGATGGGCCCCCCTCTCCCCCATTTCCATGACAAAGGCAGGGAGGGGGCTGCACACCAGACCCTGGTCACTCCTACAGCTGAGGGGGTGGGTACCTCCAGGGCCTGGCTGACTCCTTGAGTTGCCAGAGAATGTGGGGTTGATCATCTCCCCATCAACAGGTGAGGAAACTGAGATTCAGAGAGCCAGAGTCATTGGCTCTGGGGCCCCAGACAGAAAGCCTTTGGGGAATGATTTGAACCCCTTAGGGGATGAGCCATGGGGGAGGATGGGTGGCCGTAGAGGGAATGGACATGTGGGGAGGGTATGGCCAGGGGGTTGGGTGGCAGTGGAAGGGTCAGTTCAGGTGGGTGGTAATAAAGAGGAAATGGGCACAGCCAAGATGGGGAGTCACAGGAACGAGGGCGCTGACCTTGATGGTCTTCGTCTGCAGTTTGAGGCCGTTGAGGGTGTTGATGGCTTTGTCTGCATCGTTGGGGTCAGAGTAGTTCACAAATCCGTAGCCGAGGCTCTGCCCTGCAGGCAGGACCAGGACGATGACCTGCCAGGGTCCTCCCAGACCCAGGCCTGAGAGGCTGACCACCCCCATCACAGTTATGAGAACCAGGATTCCACCCTTATTTATTCCCCCAGTGTACCACCCTACCCCCAGGACACCTCAGACCCCTCCAGTATCCCACCTAGGGTTGCATCTGTCTCCCCATCACACCTCACATTCCACCAAGGTCCCACCTGCTCCTACCTGGGCTCACACCTGGCTCCCCATCATACCTCAGGCCCCACGAGGGTCCCACCTGCTCTCATCACCTCCCACCCGGGGTCACTTCCGGCTCCACATCACACATGTACTTCTGAGGCTGCCACCTCCATCCCCTACCCCTACCCGCCAGAAGCCACACCTGTGATCTTGTCCCGAACCAACTTGCAGGACTCGATGTCACCAATGCTGCCGAAGAGGCTCTTGAACTCATCCTGGGTCATATTCTGGGGCAAGTAGTTGACAATGAGGTTTGTCTTGCTGTCATCAGTGGCTCCGTTTGTACCAAGGAGTGGCCCGTTGGGCAGGGCCGGGCCGGCCGGGCCCCCTGCCACCTGAGACTCCATGGCGCCGAGTATCTGCTGGAGACAACAGGCCACACCCACTCATGGCCCAGTCCCCACATCAGGGTTTGTGGTGACAGATGTGTCATGTCTGACATAGGCTTGAACATTCAGAGGGGATAAGGTATTATTCTTACAGCCCCTCCCACTCCTTGAGCACTGGGCAAAGCATTTTGTGTGTGATTTTACCTGGAAAAAGTCCGTATATAAATGCCATATATGCCCTTTTGCACATATGCTTGCCCATTTGTCTAAAACCAATCTACATTTTTAGAATAATGAAATGAATACTTTTGTATTCAAAATTAAAATTGCAACCTTTTTAATTCACTATGAAACCCTCATAATCCCATTCCTGACCTTGTACTTTGCTCTTCCCACCAAAGGCAAGTCCTATCCAAATATGTTAATATTTCTTTTGCTTTATGCATAATTTTCCCACTAGGCGTTTACACCTCCCCACCTGTTTTTCCACTGAGCCATTTTGGATTTTTTCTGTATAACATAATAACATCTGCAAATAATGATACTCTTCTTTATCACCAATCTATACCTATTATTTATTTTTCTTGTCTTATTGCAGGGGCTACCTTGTGATCAGTTCAGTTCAGTTCAGTTCATTTCAGTTGCTCAGTCGTGTCCGACTCTTTGCTAGTGGCTTTTTATTCTTGAAACATTAAAGGAAATGCTTTAAATATTTCACAGCTAAATATGATCTTTACTATAGGTTTTTTGGTAGATGACTTTTATCAAGTTAAGAATGTTTAATTTTATTCCTAATATCCTAACAAGATATTTTTTAAAGGAATGGATATTGAATTTTATTGACTATCTTTTTCTACATCTATTGAAATAATTTTTTTTGCTTTACTATATTACTATCATGAACTGCACTAATTGATTTTCTAATATTAAGTCAACTTTCCTAAGCTAAACTAAACTTGGTCATGTTGCACTTTTGTTTATATACATTGTTTGATTTGATTTGCCACATTTTTTGATGGTTGTTTGTTTGGGATTTTTAACATCTATGTTCAAGAACGGGCTTCCCTGGTGGCTCAGAGGGTAAAGAATCTGCCTGCAATGCAGGAAACCCTGGTTCAACTCCTGGGTTGGGAAGATCCCCCGGAGAAGGGGATCTTTTACCTGGAAAAAGTCCATCCATATATAATGAAGACTCTACCAATCTATTTGGGTTTCTAGGTGAGGGCACCCTATTCACCAACTGTGCCATAGGAGAAGACCTAAGGAAATGTTGGCTACTTTCCCTTCTCATGCCCATGACAGACAATACCAACCAATCCCAGCACTGTGGGGAGAATACTACCCACTCCAGTATTCTTCCTGGAGACTCCCACGGACAGAGGAACCTGGCGGGCTACAGTCCATGGGGTCACAAGGAGTCAGACACTATGTTTTTTGATCCATGCAACAGCTCAGTAGAAGTTAATTATGCTATGACAAAGAATATGAGGCTCAGAGATGTTAAAGAACGTATTAAAGTCACACAGCATATCAGTGGTGGCATTTGGAATGCAAATGCAGACCTGTCTACACCTGAAGACCACTCTCTACCATTCTCTATGAGAGTCAGTCAGTCAGTCAGGTACCAGCTCTAACTCCTTGTTTTGTGTGCTTGGATATACTCCTTATTCTCTTGGGGTCCTCTGACTCACTTTGCTGAAAATTCAAATAATTAGCCTTGGCTATCTTAAGAGTCATGTAGAGAAAGAAGAATTTGAAAGCCACATCTGTGCTCAGAAGGAAACAGTGCTGCGGTTGGTTAGTATTGTCTGTCATGGGCATGAGAAAGGAAAGTAGCCAGCATTTCTTTAGGTTTTTCTCCTATAGCACAGCTAGTGAATAGGTTTCCCTCACCTAGAAACCCGAATAGATTGGTAGAGTCTTCCTAGAGGGATGAATTAAGAAGGATTTAAAGCCATATTCAGTTTCAGGAGGAAAGACCATTGTGTGATTGATTAGCAATGTCTATTGCGGTGATAGAAAGAGCCAGCAGGTTCACATCATCTCAGTCATCCCTGCCCCAAAATATCATACCATAGTTGTCCCCAGATTTTGGGCATATTGTGTACTAGGCACAGAGCAAGGCCCTCTACAGGCAATTTTTCTTTTTTCCTTATTCACAACTCTGAAAAGAAGAGGGTTTTATTTCCTCAGCTTAAGAAATGTTGTTTAGGTGCTAAGTCTTATCTGACTCTTTTGAACCCCATGGACTGTAGCCTACCAGGCTCCTCCATTCGTGGGATTTTCCAGGAAAGAAAACTGGAGTGGGTTTCTATTTCCTTTTCCAGGGGATTTTCCTGGCTCAGGGATTGAACCTGCGTCTCCTGCATCGGCAGGCAGGTTCTTTACCACTGAGCCACCTGGGAAGCCTGTTTAAGAGATGCTACAGAAAAAAATAAGAGAGAGAGAGAGAAACTCTGGACTAAATGGGCTTTCCAGAGGGCACTAGTGGTAAAGAACCTGCCTGCCAATACAGGAGACTAAGAGATGGCGGTTTGATCCCTGGGTTGGGAAGATCCCTTGAAGGAGGGCATGGTGACCCTCTTCAGTATTCTTGCCTGTCCCACAGACAGAGGAGCCTGACGGGTTACGGTCCATAGAGTTGCAAAGAGCTGGACACGAATGAAACGACTTAGTATGCACGCATATGGACTAAATGCTTGTGTCCCTCCAAATTCATATGTGAAACCCTTATCCCCGATGAGATGGTACTTGGAGGCGGGGCATTTGGGAGGTAATTAGGTCATGAGGATGGAGCCTTATAAAAAGGGCCAGATGATCTCTCTCCACCATATGAAGACAGTGATAATATAACCATCTGCAAACCAGGAAGCTGGCCCTCACCACGAAACCAAATCAGCCCACACCTTGATCTTGGACTTCTCAGCCTCCAGAACTATGAGAAATAAATGTCTGTTGTTTAAGCCACCCAGTTAATGGTATTTTAGTCAGCCTGAGCTGACTAAGACAACAGATGAGGAGAGTGAGGTTCAAAGATGTTTAAAAAATTACCAAGATCATGCAGTCCCTAAATGGTGAAACAGGGATTTGCACATGAGCTTTAATGATGAGAAGTCTATAGTTCTGACTTCTACTGCCAACGAAGCCTAGTGCTGGCTCTCACATTTTCCAGCTGTGTCCTTAGGTATGCTGCTTCACACTTCTGGGCCTCTGCTCCATTTTCTTGAAAACTCCAACAAATTACCAGTATAGTGACCAGAGAACAATCTAAAACTGATTGTGGGTGCAGCTGGAAAGCATTCTGGATTGGTTGGCTATGTCTGCTGTATACACAGTCATGGGAAGTGGAAGCAGGCTTGTCCTGTCCACCAGTCCTGCTATTAATAATCATCCCGCTCCACTGACACCTCCCGTGTCCGGTACCCGGGAAAGAACTCAGAGACACTGCATGATATAAATGGAGAACTTGATTTCAAACCTGGATATGTTGGACTTCAGAGCTGTTTCTAATGACTGGCCAGCACACTGGGGGCAGCTCTGCCACCATATGGCTGTATGTCCTCAGGGACAATCTTGGCTCTTCTTTGGGCTTCTGCTTCCTTGTCATTTATTCTTATTTAAAGGATGGCTCAGAGGGTCAACTCCCCTGCAGCTCCAATTGGCTGGGAGTGGCTATCTGGGAGATCTGCCTGGAGAATTATTCTTTATTTTTTTCCATTTTTGGCTGCATCATGAAGCTTATGGGATGTTAGTTCCCTGATGGGGGATTAAACCTGGGCCCTCGGCAGAGAGAGCATGGAATCCTAACCTCCGGACCACTGGGGAATTCCCTGGAGGATTATTCTGAAGCCACATCCAGTCTCACCAGGAATACAGACTTGGTTGATTAGCAATGTCTGCAGCAGGCTCCTGAAAGAAAGCAATAACGTACACTCCACACATCAGCATCCTGGTCTTAAAACAACACTTTACTAATAACATAGCCATGAGTTGAGGGCCTGCTATGTGCCAGACAAAATTCTCTATGTGAAAATTCCCAGGCAGTTCTCCCAACATTGAATATTATGGAGCTCTTTTCATCATTTAACAGATGACAGATGAGAAAGCTGAGTCTCATTGAAGGAGAAGGGGTTGAAACAAGGTTGGGTAGCACACAAAAAGTGGACCAAGAATTCAAATCCAGGGTTTAGACCCAAGAGCCCACTCTCTTGGTGAAATGGCCAATAATAAAAATAATAACAATAACAAAGCAAAGCCGAGCACCCACTCAACCCCAAGCCCTGGGGATCACTACATTTAAACCTACTCTGTTGGCCGAGTCTACTCATTCAACTCAACAAGTTATTTACTAGCTGCCACCAAGCTGCTGCTTCCACCCTCCTCACTGTGTGTCCTTTGACACTCATGCTGCCTCCCTGGGCCTTTGTCCAACCACTAAAAATATGCCACAGAGGTCCCCCATGTATGGAGAGCTGGAGTCTGAATTTATGTCTGGGTTCAGCAAGTTATTATTCTGTGATCAGTTAATGATGTCTATGCAAGCCCCAAAAAGCAGGACATAGTACGCAAGGCACATCAGATTCTAGCTTTGGAAGCCCTACTATATGCACTGAACATGTATAATTTTCACTGTTTTTCCACAATCATGCTGAAAGCTGGAAATTATCTCCATTTCTCAAATGGAGAAATTTAGGTGAAAGGAACCTGTGACTTGCCCAGGATGACAAGGAAGTGGCAGGGATGGTTTTTGGGTTTGATTCCTTGATCTGATGACCCTAGAGCCTACAAGGTTACTGGTTCTCCACCTCCCTGAATGCTATCCTCAACTTGGATGGGGTTAAGAGGAGATTGGGGGGTTCCCACTAGGGATCTTGAAGCCCAGCCTGCTAATCTCAACCTTCCCCCACCCCATCTCCCTCGCATCTGTGCCAGAGCTTAAAGGGATCAGTGTCGCATTTCCTCCGAGGCTGAGCTGGCTGAGCTGCTAATGGGGATCGGATTGGTGGAGGCCACACCCTCTCGGGCTTCAGCCCACAGCAAATGCATGGCCCAGGATGACACAGGAATCACAGAGACCTTCGAGGGCTGAGGGCTGTCCCAGGACAAGGATGGAGAGGTGAAGTCAGAGGGGAGGAAGGCAGATTAAAGACGGAGCAAGTGGGAAACTCCCCCCACCCTCCCGCCCACACTCTCTCTGGCTCTTCCTCTGGGTCTTTCCCTCTTTCTGCTACACTTTTCCTGTTTCTCTTCTCTGTCCGAGTCTCTCCCCTCCGTCCTTCTTTCCCCTCTGCATCCTTCTCTGTCTCCCGTTCCGTCTCTCTCTTCCTTCAACTCTTTTGTACCATCATACAAACATCTGACATATGGATTTTTGCAGTGAACACACCTGAGATCATTTTGCTGTGTCAGACCCCTTGGCCTCCAGCTGTGCCCCGGTCCTAGTCACAGTGACAGATGCTTGGGCACCCACGACAATAGGGCATTGAGTGGCTATGCATGGTAAGGCTGGACCACCACGTGGTGCTAAGTGAGCCTCCCACTTCTGGGTCCTTCTCCCTTCATGCAGGGCCATCACTGTCTCAACTCATCCTCTGACTTCCTCCCAGCCTGTCTCAGTGGTGGGTCTCTGCCTGAGTACTTTCCATTAGAGTACTTTCCAGGACTCCGAGGGCTCCAAGGCCTTTGTGTGACCTCTGACCACACGTTCTCCCCTTTGTGCTTCAGCTTCCCTTTTTCAAATGGGGGCAGAGATCAGAGCAATGTATGCTGGGCTGTTCTGGGGGTGCTGAGGGTCCTCAGGAGGCCTCACTCACGTTCCTAGACCTGGGTGAGGTGCATGAGACAGTGAGGGAAAGGAGCTGGCCTGAGATCACACAGCAGGAAAAGGGTGGCCTCTCTCAGGCCTCCTTTCTCAGAGCCAGGTGGGTGGGACTCAAGGTCTGGAAGGGGAGAGGCCCAGGTATGGAGGGAGTGCTGAACATACCCCCACCCATTATGCTCTCTACTACTCGAAAAAGAGGTCCGGAAAGAGATACAGGGTACAGAGACACACACGCAGAGACCTGACAGACAGAAAGAGCGAAAGAAGGAGGCCCGGGCGCTGGGACCAGACAAAGGACGCTCGGCGGCGCGGGGAGTAGAGTCGCGCGGCGGGGGCGGGGGTGGAGCCGGGGTGGGGCTAAAATTGGCCAGCCCCGCCCCCGGGATACGCCCGGGCTGCGGAGTGGAGTGGAAATCCGAGGGCTCGGGCGAGGCCGGGCCCCTGGGGCCCCGGGGGCGGGGTCTAGATGGGCGGGGCAGGGGCGTGGTAAGAAAGGGCGTGGCCGGGCGTGGCTGGGCGCTCGGGAGCTGACCAGCTCGGCGGCTGCTGAAAGCACCGGCGCTGGGCGACGGGCGCCGGCGAGCGGGCCGGCGGGCGCGTTCAAGGTCACCCCGCGGCCCTGAGCTCTGGCAGGGTGGGGCGTCTTGACCTGGCCTAGGGGGTCTGCCTGAGCTCCTTTCCCCATCCTCCGGAGGCGGGGGCTCAGGAGCGGCGGAGCACTAACCCCCCCGCGGGCCCTCTCTCCCCTCCCCCTCCCAGCAGCCTGAAGCGCCCGCGCGAGGCTACGGCCCGCGAAGAAGCACCGAGAAACAAAGGGACGCGGCGGCGGTGGCGGCGGGCCCGCGGGGCCTCCGGGCGCGCCCCCTCTTCTCCCCTCCCCGCTTGCCGCAAGGTCGACGGGCTCGAGGACGAGATGCCCGGCTCCCGGGCGCGGTCGAGGCCCAGGGCGCGCGATCCGACGCCACCCCTTCCCTGGGGCTCTCGGGGACTCCTTGCCGCCTGGTCCTGGCCCAGCACCAGTGATTGGGGCCCTGCGTTTGCCCGGGAGGCCTGCTGAGTCCGGGCCTGGATGGAGGAGGCATCCTCCGCCGCCGCGGCCCCTCCCCCATCAGGCCTGCTGAAGGGGGGCAATCCCGCCCCCAGGGCTCCGTAGGTTGTCCCCCGAATCGCAGGTCGATTCCCTAAGGCCTCTCAAGCCAAACTCTAAGCGCCCCCAGCACTCTGGGCGCGGCTCTGCCCACACTTAGGCCCCGAGGCTCGGTCCTACCCCCCCACCCAGGCCTAGCTAGGCCTGGTCCTACCCCCCCACCCCCATCTCCTCGGAGCCTGTGCCTAAACCCTCTCCGACTAGATTCCCTCTCAGCGACAGGGGAATACCTACAGTGACCATTCTTGTGTGCCCGGCGGGCGCGGTCCGTGTTGAGGGCGGCTCCGAGGGTCGTGCACTCTTTGGGGGGCGCTCGATGCTCAAGCCGGGGTCCTGCCGGGGCGGCCTCTGGTGCGGCCGCTGCAGAGGTCTCGGTGAGGGCAGCGGCTCCCTCGAGGGCCGGGGACGGGCCCGAGCCCGGGTACGCGAACGCGGATAACCGGGCCCCGGGGTGGCCTGCGGGCAGCAGGGGATGGAAAGAGGGAGCGGGCGCGGGATTGAGAACGCCCCCTGCGCGGCCCCGCGGGGCCCGGGGAGGTTGCGCTTCCCGACAGAGATCTCGGCGTTCTGCCTTTCGCCGCCGCCCCTCGGCCCGGCCGGTCCGGTCCCCGGTGTTCAGTCCTCTCCCCTCGCCCGCCCTCCCTCCCTCCCTCCGGCCCGCGCTGCGCGCTCCGCGCTCTGGGCCGCGCCGCCGCCGCCCCCAGCCCTTTATAGCAGCAGCTGCTAGCGCCGGCGTCGCTTATTGGCTGCAGCAACCGAGCCCCGCCTCCTCGCGGCGCCCGACGGCGCGGCAGGTGGAAGCGAGCGCGCGCTGGCCAGGACTTCGCACACACAGAAAGCACACACAACCTTGGGGGCTCCAATTGCCAGATTCGGGCCCTTTTGCCCTCACGGATCTTACTTCCTGCGTTGGCGCCCCTTCTTGGGCGGGCTTTCGGCCTGGAAGACAGAAAGCGTTCCTCTCTGTCCAGTACCCGGAGCTGGAGAAGCAGAGAGGGTGAGGAGGTAATGATGGCTCGATTGTACTGCCCTCAGAAGGTGCTGTCCACGTAGAAGACTGTAGAGGGACGAGGAACCAGGACTTCACTGAACAGAGGCCTGGGTCTCCTGCGTCCCTCCCATATTTGGGAGAACCACATGGAGGAAGGTGGGGGTAGCTGAAAACCTTTTCTGCCTGCAGAAAGAATTGGGATCCTGTGGATTTTGAGCAGGGAAGGTTCTCTAGAATTCAAAGTGGGTGGGGAATGGGCATACCACAGTCAGGGGCCCTGCTCCAAAGCGAGTGAAGAAGTTTGGGGCTCAGGCTTCTAGGCAAACTCCGCTGGTGTCTTACAGACCCGGGAAACCATCAGACCCTTCTCAGACCCCATAAACTTCGGGTAGACGGTTTTGCCGTGTAAATGTTCTGGCTTCCGGGGCTCGTGATTGATCGCTTGTGGAGTCCCGCTCCCTCTCTGCTAGGGGGCGGACCTGGCCTTTCTCTCAGGAGATACGGGGTGGCGCAGTCTCCTTTGGAACGCAAGTGCACGTTTTTGTCGGGGCGGCAGCCAGTCTCGAGGAGGAGAGCACTTAGGGGCGCCTTCGAGTGAGGCTTCAGCACCACAGACAGCGGTCCGACGGCCCGGTCCAGGGCGCTGCAGGCGGGGGAACCCGGATCCCCTAACTTGAAAGTCGCAACCTGAATTCTATCCTCGTCCCTGCACGCCCTTTTAGGTTCCAGACTGTCCCAGAGTGCCATCAAACCCAAGGAGGAAAGCCTAATTTGACCAATCAGGGATGGCCCCCAAGAGGGCGAATTGAGGGAAGATGCCTTCGAGATTGAGCCAATGGAAGTGCGAGCAACCGAGAGCGCGGCCACGCGGATGGAAAGGGAAGACCAAATGTAATGGCCCGCGCAGTCGGGGCGGTGGCGATGCGGGTCCCGGGCTGGCTCTATTTGGATTTGCCTGGGCGACCTCGCTGTCGACCCCGGGCACCCCGACCGATGGCTTGTTCCCCGCCGCATGTTCCTCCTGGCTCCTGTCGGATCGGAAACTGTGCTCGTGCCGGGAAGGCTACTTCTGGCCGCGCAGACCCGGCTGCAGTTCCCATGGAAACTGCTGGCTCCCGGTTGTGCGGGGATAGCTAAGGGGGCTGAGCTTCGCGGGGAGGCTCGCGGGGGCGGCCCCAGCAGCCGGACTCGCTCATCCTCGCCGACTCATCCATCCCCGGCTGGGGTAGCTCCCAGTCCGAAGAATAAAATGAGGCCTAGCTGCGGCCCCGCCCCCACGAACTGGTGAGGAACCGGCGGGGCCAATCTGCGCGTGGCGCCACAGGGCTCCCCCGGGCACGTGCCCCGGCTCGCGGCTGCGGTCCCCGGAGTCACGTGGCTGCGGCCACCAGGGCCCACGCGGCTTGCGCGCCACCTGGCGGCCTCGTGGCCTGGAATCGCTTCCCATCCCTCTCCCTGACGGCCCGCATTGAGGAGGCGGCCGCCTCAGCATCCTCCTCTGGGAAATGGGGCCAAGGCAGCCGCCCTGCCGCTGCCAAATCCCTCCCCACCCCCCGCGGTTTCCTGTTCCAGGAACACGCCGAGCCCAGTTCTACCTCGGGGCTTTGGCACTAGCTGTTCCTTCCACTAGGCATTTGCCTTCTCCGGCTTCCTTCAGGGATGGAACCTTTATCATTCTGGTTAAACGCCACCACCCTAGAGAGCCCCCCAATGCCCCCGGACCACCAACCTAAACAGCAGCCCCAGAAACTAATTATCATTCTACTTTCTGCGCGGCGCTTGTCACAGATGTTGATGTTTAACTTAGGGGTTTACTGAACATCTCCCCAACTGGTCCCTGAGCACTCCGAGTGAGGAATAAGTGTTCTCTGATGGAATTAAGAGAGGGAGTCAGATCCCGAGTCCTGAGAGATGTTCAATAGCTTCCAGGGCCCCAACATTCCATCCCCGACCTTGTCAGAGGAGGGAGTGGACAGGCCTGCCAGGCCCAGGTAGCCGAGGCAGAGCGGAGGTTGACAGGAAAGTGTGCTGTCCGCTTCCGCCTTGTTCAGGAAAGGACCAGGCTGGAGACAGAGAGGGGTCCGCCCGCCTTCCCCCAATAATCAAGCCTAGGGAAGAACATCTCCTTTCTTGCTCTTTAATCTCGCTCTTCTCTCTTGACACAGTTCCAGCAGTGCAACCCTAGGGGCCAGCTCCAGAAATCGGGCGGGGGTGGGGGACCTGCCCCGGGGGTCCAGCCCTAGAGCGGAGCAGGGGCGCCTCCTTCCGGCCCGCGGTCCGGGCGGCCCCCCGCGGATGTCCCGGCCCTGACAGGCCCGGGCATGGTGTCCAATCGGACGAATAAATAGGGGCGTTCAGTGGTCGGGGCGGATCAGGCGGGTTTGTGGTCCGGGTGGCTTTTGAGCGTGTGGAACTTGACGCTGTCCAGCTTCTCGAAGCGCTTCCCGCAGCGCTCGCACGTGAAGTTGTACTGCACCTCGGCCGTGTGCTTCTTCATGTGCCAGTTGAGCGATGCCCGCTGTCGGCACTGGTAGCCACAGATCTCGCACCTGGGGGAGAGCCCGCAGGAGGCACGGGGGGGGCGGGGGTCAGAGTGGGCGGGGCCGAAGAGAAGCACCGGGGAGGGGTCACCTCGCCTCGGGGATGGGGCCCAACCACTAGGGCGGGGCCGGCCCAGAAAGGGGCGGTACCACCTGGGGGATACTCTGGAAACCCCAGAGGCAACACTGGGGGCGTCACCCGCCTAGGCACTGCCCTGGGCGGGTCCGGGCCCGGATGCCCTTCCTCCCAGCCCCTCGCCGGAAGCCCATCACTCACTGCAGAGGCGTCTCGCCTGTGTGCGTGCGCCGGTGTACCTCCAGGTGGTTCTTCCTCTTAAAGGACTTGCCGCAGGTTTCGCAGGTGAATTCACGGACACCTGAAGAAGACTATGATAACTAAGGCAGCTAAAATGAAGCGCAGCTACATCCTCGCAGGAGGCTCGGAGGCTGCCTAGGAAGGCGATTAGGCAGAGCAAGAATCTGAACTCAGATCCCTGAGGGGCACAGGACGCAAACTGCCAAGCCAGAGTGGGCCTGAGTTTGACCCAAATATTTCACCTATTGGGGCGATTTCACATAAAAATCTAAAGTTCCGGCTTCTCGAAAAGTCTGAAGCCGTGCCCTCTCGCTGGGCACGGGGGGAGGCACCAGCGCTCCCCACGAACCTATAGGCTATGACCTGGGTCAGGGAGGTGCTTGTGGCAGACGGAACAGAAATCCTGTCTCAAGTCCACTTCCCTACCCTGGGGTGGTTCAGTGTTCCTGCTCAGTCCTGAAACAGCTCCCACATGAGCATTGCTTGCAGAAGTGGGGAGCCCAGAGGCCAAGCTAGGGACGAGGCAGCCAGCCCCTGCCCAGCTACACATGACTCATAACAGCAGGTGTCCTTGTGGCCATGCAGCTCCAGCTTACTGACCACTGGGGACGTGCCCAGTGAACTGCTTTACTTCCACCATCTCACACCAGCCCTTGCGGTGGACATGGAGGAGGCTCTGAGAGAGGCAGCCCCAGGCCCAGGTTGCACCCTGCTCCCAGCCCTGGCTTCCAGGCCCAGGGCCCCCTGCCTGTAGCTCAAGCTGCCAACCCGGCCCTGGGCCTGACCTGAGTGAATGATCATGTGCCGCCGCAGGTGGTTGGATAAATAGAACTTCTTGCCGCAGCCAGGATGAGGGCACACTTTGGTCTTCCCTTTCCGATGCACGAGGTTGACGTGGTTCTGGGGGTGAGAGGGGCAGGAGTGGGTGCCATGGGCCCACTTGGGAGCTCTGCAGGGTGGGGACAGATAGGGGCCGGCGGGGGCTTGCCCCTGCCCTTAGGAGGGACTCCCAGACCCAAGCTGGGGCCCAGGGGCACAACTGGGATCAAAGAGCAGCTTAACCGGGCACCTACTCCAGTCAGACTCTGGGCTGGGGCATCCGTCAGCCTCATCAGAACCATGTCAGAACCACGGGAAGGGGCTGCCACCAGCCCAGCTTGTGGATAGGGAAACTGAGGCTCTGGAGGCTTAGTGGTTTGGTCTTGTCTTACAGGTGGGCAGTGACAGGGCTAGGACTGGAGTCCATGGCTGTCAGCCTCACAGTGACTCTTTCTGTGCTGTTGAGCTGCCCCCAGAGCCTGGAGCAGGCAGCCCCCAAGTCATTCATTCCTTTGTTCTTTAACTCACTGGCACAACCGCTCCAGTGTGCAGCACCAGGCCTGGCACACAGATGGGGCTCAATACGTGCTTAATGAAAACATGACTTGGCAAATTCCAAGTTCTCTTGGAGCCATGTCCTGTGCCAGGAGTGGGGTTGTGATGGAACCCTGTCTCTGCTCTCAGGGCACCCTCTCCAGACCCCAGGGGGCACACTGCAGGCATGTCCTGGTAGTGCAGTGAGTGACAGGGGTGAGGAGGGAAGTAGGGTGGGCTTCCTGGCAGAGGGGCACACAGAGTTAAGCTTGGAGAGAAGGCACCCTGAGCTGACAGGGTGGCCTGGGCAGAGGCGGGGAGAGTTCAGGTGCTGGAAGAAGGGGAGTGTGGGGGGAGCCCCTGGGGCCAGGCAGGATACAGGCTGTGCAGAGACAGTGGCTGGCCAAAGGAGCAGGATGGGCAGGGCTGGAGGACAGGAGGGGAAGGCACAGAGGTGATGCCTGCCTCTCTGTGGTGAGGCTGAGACCAGCTGGGGCCAGGTGTATGCGTGCGAGACAGGCCAGTGGTGCCTGGAGGCCTTGCCCCACAAGCCACAGTGCCCAGATGCCTTGCACAGGCAGCCCTGCTGGGCCTACCTGGGTGGGGGGCTCACCTGGAAGCTGCTGAGGGCCACGTAGACCTGGCTGCAGCCCTCGTAGGGGCAGTGGAACATCTCCAGCAGGCCATCGGCATCCATCACCCGCGACCTCTTGCTCCGCCGCCTCCTAGAGGGAAAGGGGCCTGTGGCATCGGTGCTCCCGCACCAGGAGCCGCTCCTAGTCCCTGCCTCCACCCGCCTGGCACCCACTTCTCAGGCTCCTTGGGGATCTCGTAGATGATGGCGGACATGTCGCTGCCCTCTAGCTCCTCCCCGTCGGCCTCAGCGTCAGGCTCGGCGCTCTCAGGCACCGTCGCAGCCAGCTCGGCCATCTCGGGGGCCACCAGCTCCTCCTTCTCCTCCTTCTTGAGCACGCACAGGTCCTCCTTCTCTACGGGGATGGACACAGAGTGAGTGCCCACGGGGACTAAGGCTGTTGAGAAGCTCATTCTGGGGTCACTCCTCGCCCTCCCCTCGCCAGGTCCCAATGTGCCCCCCCTTCCAGCCCCCGGACTGGAATGGCTCCCCCAGACCTTTCTTGGTCTCAATGCCTGTCATGGCAGCAGGGTCCATGGTACTGGGCGGGCCACCCTCCGGCTC
Organism: Bos grunniens; assembly: GCF_055505025.1. Classification (NCBI taxonomy): domain Eukaryota; kingdom Metazoa; phylum Chordata; class Mammalia; order Artiodactyla; family Bovidae; genus Bos; species Bos grunniens. Next base: position 15,957,154 of record NC_141171.1, read on the forward strand.
TGTCTGTGTGTAGGCAGCCACGCCCTCCATCATGGCACAGGGCACCTCATCGCCCAGGCCCCCTCCGGGGGCACTGCTGCCAGCTGCCATGTTGAGGTGGATGCCCTCGGCCGTGAGGGCATCGTAGCCGGGGCCAGCGATGATGATCACCTGCGACCCGGGCACCATGCCTGGCATGGGACAGCTGGCCACCACCTCGCCCAGTGCCTCCTGGGGCACGTTCTCAAAGAGGGTGCCAGGGCCCGGGCCCACTTGTACGGGCACGGGCACGCACACCACTGTCTCCAGGGCCTCTGGCCCGCTGCTGGCCGGGTTGGGGCATAGCGGGTTGCCCTGCTCAGCCAGGCTCTCCACGTGGTGGACGTCGAAGGGGATGTGCATGCCCTCCTGTGTGATGAGCCCACTGCTGCCCGCCGGGCTGGTGGGCGTGACTGCCGCCGTGGCCACTGTCGCCTTGGTTGGCTGGCCCTCGGGGGGCTCCTCGGAGTCAGAGCCAGAGCCGGAACTGGACGAGTCAGAGCTGCCGGCCACCAGGCCATTGCCCACTGTGGTGACAGAGGAGAGGGGATGGTTACAACAGTGTACAACGGCAGCAGCTGGTTTTTGTTGGAAGCCCACCTGCCCCAGGGGTTGGGCACTGCGACTCCCCTGTAAGAGTAGTCAGCTCAGTCCCATATCCTCCACTGTTGCCCTGCACTTTGGAATACTCCCCTGCCTCAGCCCCCAGACCCACACTCAGGCTTCCTGGCTCCTCCCTGGTGGCTCCTTCTCAGCCTTTTCTGTTCTTATGGGCCTGGCAAGCTCTCGCTGGGGCTTCTCCTCAGCTCTCCACTCACCCCAGCATATTGGTCGGGCTGGCCGCGTTAAACACCGCCCTCCTCCTGGACACCAGCCAGTCCAACAATTGGATTCAGTTCTGTCACCATCTGTCCAGAGACCGTGTCTGACCCCGTACGTTAAAGAACTCAATCCCACAAGACTGCCCCCACTTCAGATACCAGTCACAAGTCCCAGATCACCCATACTTCCAGCTATAAAGTGGAGGCTCCGGCAGACCTCTGCTCAGTTTCAATAATTTGCTAGAACAACTCACAGAACTCAAGAAAGTGATCTGCTTCTGATTACAGTTTTATTATAAAGGATACATCTCAGCATTTGCCCGATGGAAGAAAAACGCAGGGCAAGGTAATTATGTGTGCATGTGTGGGGCCCGTCATGGAGCTGAGAGGCTCTCTACAGATACACCAGTCTCCCAGCACCTCAACATGTCCACCAACCTGGACGCTCTCAGAACCTCACTGTTTAAGAGTTTTTAAAACTTTATGTATTTATTTATTGGCCACGCTGCAGGGCGTGCAGGATCTTAGTTCCCTGACCAGGGATGGAACTTGCACCCCCTGCAGTAGAAGCACAGAGTCTCAACTACTGCTGCTGCTGCTGCTGCTGCTGCTAAGTCGCTTCAGTCGTGTCTGACTCTGTGCGACCCCATAGATGGCAGCCCACCAGGCCCCGCGGTCCCTGGGATTCTCTAGGCAAGAACTGCACCACCAGAGAATTCCCAAAAGTTTTTATAAGGAAATGGCTACCCACTCCAGTATTCTTGCCTGGAGAATCCCATGGATGGAGGAGCCTGGTGGGCTACAGTCCATGGGGTCACAAAGAGTCGGACACGACTGAGTGAATTTCACTTTCTCCAGCCCCCATCTGCTTCTGGGGGTTGGGGCTGGGGCTGAGAGCTGCCACTGGTGACTGGCTCCCATCCTAAAGCCTTCTAGGGGCTCATCCCTGAGTCACTTCATTGGACTGTTCCCCAGGTGTGCAGCATGTGGGATCTTAATTCCTCAACCAAGGATCAAACTCATGCCCTCTGCAGTGGGATCAGAGTCCTAACCACTAGACTGCCAGGGAATTCCCCAGCAATAAAGTATGTTTAAATTAAGGAATGTACCTTTTCCCCTGCAATGCTATCGCACACTTAACAGATCACAATTTAGTATAAACATAACTTTTACATGCACTGGGAAACCAAAAAGCTCATGGGTCTCCCTTTATTTCGATATTTGCTTTATCGAGGTGGTCTGGAATGAAAGCTGCAACGTCGCCTAGGTCTGCCTGCATCTATTTTTATTATAGTGCCATCTCTCCCCATGGCCTGGTGCCTCCGGTGGACAGTTCTCACCCGAACCTCCTGTGGAGGTACAGACTGTCACACCTCACTGCGTCCTCCACTGCTCTCTCTGGTGTGTGTGGGGGTCTTATGGGCGTCTCAGACTCTGGTTTGAATCTCCCCTCAGAGAAAGGCTCAAAGACATCCCTATCTAAGCCGGTGGCAGCTGTGCCCGTCCGACTGCTCAGGCCAAAGTCCTGGGGCTCTCCTTGACTTCTCCCTTTCACACCCACTTCCAATCTGTCAGCAAAACCTGTTGGCCCTGCTTCCAAAATACATCCCCGGGCAGGCAGCTTCTCCTACCCCCGCCCCGCAAATCCTGGGGAGAGTCCCACCAGCCCAGAACATGCACTTCTTTCTAATGGGTGCCCCTGCTCCCATCCTTGTCCCCCACCAAGTCTGTCTTGTCCTCAGGGGTCAGAGGGAGCCTGTGAACACCTGCTTAGGTCATCTCCCTTTCTAAGAATCTGCTCATTGCTTCCTGTGGAAGAGACAGGGCAGCTGCTCACCGAACAACCCCCCGCCCCGTGTGCCCCCCTCCCCCGTCTCTTCCTCCTGACACCTGGTGGACTACATGTCCCAGCAGCCTTTGCTGTTAGGCGTGGTAATACAGATGAGTCCCAGTAGAACAAGAGTGGAAGTGAGCTGTGTCAGGTCACAGGAGGTGGGGTGCATTTGTGTCAGCCTCTGGCCTTACCTCAGTTAATGCCCTTCCCAACTGACTTGGCATACCAGCCAAACTCTTCCATGACCACAAAGCCCGCAATCTGCCCCCATCATCTCCTCTCCAGCCCCAATGACCTCCTTTCCATACCTGGAGATGCTGGGCAGGTTTCTGCCTCAGGACCTTTGCACTGGCCGCTCGCTCTGCCAAATCCTCTTTCTGCAGATGCCTGCGTGGGCTCCTCCCTCACCTCCATCACAACCTTCCTCAAGTGGTATTTCTTCAGGGATGCTTTGGACCACTTTGTTTCAAATTGCGCCCTTTTCTCTCCTGTTTTTCCCCCAATACTTGCCACCTTCCACTTCACTCTAGGTTTTACTTGTTTATCTTGTTTACTGTCTGCTTCTCTAGACCATAAACTCCACAAAGATGGGGGGTCCCTGTGCACAGGGTACCAGCTGATTGGTCCACGTTGAGCTCAAGTTTGTAAGAATGAGGGAATCCAAGACCAAGGCTGTGATGAAGTCCAAGGGGGCCAGGCATCTTACCCAGGCATTTGGTACTAATGTCCACACGCAGGAAGAAACTGGGGACTGGGCAAATGAATGACTGTCCCTTCAGCTACTCATTCGAGACACAGCTGGGGTATACTGTCTGGGTACTACATATCACATCTACAGTCCCAGAGGGTCATGTGGAGAATACAGGCTCTGGAGGGGGATCCCAGTGCCCACTCCTCCACCTGTGTAAAGTGGGGGTGCCTGCTAACCTCTCTGGGCCTGGGGCTAACTTGGCACCCACCCAGGGGGTGTTTGGGGGTATTTAAATGAGTAAATAGGACAGTAGGGCTTATGGTAAGCACCTCATCAGTGTTTCCCATCATAGTTATTATAGAATAATAATATTCCCCCACCCATCCTTGACTCATCCCTAGGCAGCAGCAGGGGTAGGGTGGGGGGGATTGCCCCTTCTTTTTTTTTAAAATAAATATTTATTTATTTGGCTGCACTGGGTCTTAGTTGCAGTACTCAGGATCTTTAGTTGCAGCATGTAGGAGCTAGTTCCCTCACCAGCAATTGAACCCAGGTCTCCAGCACTGGTAGCGAGGAAGTCTTATGTGCTGGACCACCAGGGAAGTCCCAATTGCCCCTCCTTCTAACACTCTGTAATCTTTAGGGTGGACTGAGCCCTGTGGCTCCACCCTGGAGTGGGGGCAGCTTCCTAGAGAGTTGGGGCCTGGCCAGGGCATGTGCCTGGATTCCCAATGACAATGTCCAGCTGTTAAGTGGACACTAGACTTCTTGCCAGTTAATAATGATGTTAATGACAGAATTGGCCGTGCACCCACCAGCATCCTGTGGTCCTGGTGGGAGGTCCGCCCTTGGCAGAGAGCTGGTAAGGGTGCTGTTGAGGGCCCAGGGCTGGAACAGGGACACAGCCACTCCCTCCCCCTCCCCCCCGGCCAGCGCTCACAACAGACCTGGCCAATTGCTCCCAGCATTCATTCCTGACAGCCCAGACCCAGAATCCACTGGTGTCACAGTTGGGCTGGGCCATCAAGGGATCCTTCTGGGTACCACCCCCAACCTAGCCAGACACAGAGCCAGATGGGCCAGTCACATGACTCCCAGGAGCCTTGGTTTCCTCAACTGCTAATGACGGGGCAGTGGGGAGGGTCCAGGGTGGTTCAGGGCAGGGCCTGGCATCAGGAGGACAAGATGGCCACGGGGCTGGCTGCTCTCTGGGAGCCTGGCTGACACACCACGGGACAGCCGTTGGCCGGGGTGTCCACCCGGAACACCTCTCGCCCACGGCTTCCCCTTGGCCAGCTGGGATGCCACCTGCTCAGAGATGCCTGCCAGCCCTGGTCGCTGATCCCACCCTCAGCTCCAGCAGGGTGCCTGGCAGTGGGCCCCAGGTTTCTTCTGGTGCCAAGCTCCTGAGGCAGGTGGGCAGCCCCTCACCACCCACAACGTCTCCTCTGCTCCCCCACCAGAGCCAACGGGGCCCTCCTAGTCCTGAGCAGGCCGCTGGCTCACGTGTGTGTGTGTGTGTGCGTGCATGCATGCGATGTGGAATGGCAGGTGAAGGACTGGGGCAGTGAGAGATGAGCATGCGGGGCCAGTGGTTGGGGAGGGATAAAGGGATGAAAAGGGGAGTGAGATGGAGGAGAGACAGTGGGGGGTAGAGGGAAAAGGCATGAGATGATGTTGGGGGCAGAAAGAGTGAGGACGAAATACAGAAAGATAGGAGGGGGAAGTGGGTCTCTGGTCTTCTTGACCAGAGAAAGGTCAAGAGCAGAGAATGGGGCACAGGGAGAAGGAGAACAGGCTGCAGGGAGGGCAAGAGGATGAGGTTCCTGAGAAAGAGGCGGAGAAGTAAAGGAGAACAAAGAGGCCAGGAGAGGCCCAGCACCTGCCAGGCCCTCCAGCCACTGAGCTGGGTTCCTGGATCCCAGCTCTGCCTGCCCCTGACCTCGGGCACACTGCGTCACGCCCTGGTGGTCCCTTCGCAGAATGGGGACCAGCTCTCGGGCTCTGTAAGGACTCAAGGACGGCAAGATCACCCAACGTCAGGGCCGTGTTACTTGCTGTGAGGTCTGTGATGCTGGCCTGATGCTGGCAGGGCCCCAGACCCCGCAGGCCATGGTGCGCCCTCCCTGCTCCCCCAGCAGACCCACCTTTGTCACTCTCAGGGTCCGAGTCACTGAGCGGCTTCAGGGGGGAGTGCAGGTCTTGGAAGTAGCGGTGCCCGGCTTCACACTGCCACACAGCCGTGGTGTACAGGCCGAAGGTGGGGTCCAGCTCAGCCAGGTGCGGCTCGTAGGGGCAGCGGTGCTTGTGGTCCTCATACCAGATCACCACGTTCTTCAGGCAGTTCACATTGCGTCGCCGCCCTGCACACACAGGCCCGGGGCAGCGTGAGGGGCAGTGGTTGCCCCCCAACCCCGCCCAGCAGCGGGGCCCCCAGAACCATCCTCAGCCTTAAGGCTCCCCAGAGGTTAAGACACCCTCCTGAGTCCTGTCCGGGCCTGTCCCCAGTACACAGATGAGGAAACTGAGGCTCAGAAACTTGAGGCCTGCCCTGGAGACAACAAAGGCTAGCCAGGGACTGTCCCCACTGTTGGGGTTGAGTCCTACGCACGACAAAGCCTGGTACCTGGCAGGTGCGCAGCTGTCAGCTGCCGGTTACAGTTAGGATCGTCCTCGTCAGCTTGGCATCTCCTGCCTGCCCAGCTCAGTCACTGCACCCTGCTCACCCAGCTTTTACCTCTGCCCCTACCCACCACGGCCGACAGAAGGCACCTCTGAACACTTGGGCCAAGTCACCACCCTTTTCTGCTCAGAATTTACCGGGGCTCCCATCTCACTGGGGGTAAAAGCCAAAGACCTCCCCGAGGTTTCCCAAGCCCTGCATGTCCTGCCCCGTCACCTCCCGCCATCACCTCCTCCCACTGCTTCCCTGATCACGCCACTCTAGGCTCAGGGCCTCCTCCCAGATCCTCACCTACAGAAGTATGGTCTGGCCTTAGGGCCTCTGCAAGGGTTCTGTCCTCCTCCTCCAGACACCTGCCCTGCCCCTCGCCCTTGGAGCTGGACTGCCTGGGCTAAAATCCCAGCTCTGCCACTTCCCTGTAAGTGGCTCAGCTTCTCTGAACCTCAGTTTCCCCTTCTGGGCCGGGAGAGGATAATGGTCCCCACTTCCTAAGGGCTGCCGGAGGCAGGGAGTGACGACATCCATAGGGCCCAGGACAGGTAATGGTACCTAAGATTCCTGTGATGATCCTAGTCCTGCAGCTGATGGGGAGGAAGGTGTGCCCTTGACTTTCCAGGCTGGGGGATGAAGAGGGAGGGGGTCTAGGAAAGGTCCTGGGGCTAGGGATGGTGCTGGGGCCACCAACCCAGTGATGATCATGGGGTACCACCAGCAGCCACCTCTCCTGCCCAGCACTTGCCTCCTTATCTCCTCTGGGATTGAGAGTCACGGTCTTAGCTCAGCTTCCGCATCTGACCATGAGAAGGGGAAGGGGAGGGGCTCACTGACATCAGACGGATGTCCCTGGACCACAGGCCCTCACCCTGCTGGATGTGGCCTAAGACCCACTGCCCCACGACTCGGGGTCTTGGCCAGGGGGTTGGGAGGAGCTCCAGCCTCTGTTCCAACAGCCCACACCCAGCTCCCCTCGAGCCTGGCACACCACACGCCCTGTAGGCTGGGGCACAAACAGTTCCCTCTGCTCTGCCTGGCTCCTCCCCGGCTGACTCCCACGCACCGGGCAGGAGAGCAGAGGAGCGGATGGGACCCCTTGGGAGATGCACAGACCTGGGTTTGCAGTCTGGCCTGGCCACTTTCTGGCTGTGCAGCCTGGGGCAGTGACTCAGCCTTTCTGGGTCAGATGGGGGCAATGAGAGCACTCTCGCTGGGCACAGCACTGGTTCAGGTTGCCTCCGACCCTTCCTGGCCCCACTCCCACCCAAGCCCCAGGCTGGGTCAGGCCTCTCCTCTGGGCCTCCTGGTGCCCCTACATCCCCACCCCAGGCCTGCTTGGTCTCCCCCCGACCCCCCCATCTTTCCTGTGAGACTATGGGCTCTGGGAGGCCAGGGCTGACTCTGCCCCATCTCACATGGTGCCTGGCATGCGTGGGCCCTCCATAAACCATCTGCGAGGGAGGGAGGGTGGGAACCAGCCACAAAGCCACTTACTCCCATCACCACCCCCACCCTGGCCACAGCTCCACTTACTTTTCTTCCGCTTTGGCTTTTTGGGGACTTGCTCCCAAGGCTTCCTGTAACAGAGAGAGGAGGCAGTGGGGAGTGACCCCGGGGACTGATGATGGTGAGACCCTAATCCTGCTCATGTGGGGCAGCATGGGAGCTTCTGCTTCCTGGGCCTGGCCTGCTGTCCACGGCGGCTTCACTTGGGCTCTGCTGCCCTGGCATGGGGTCTACCATCATCACCCACCTCAAAGAGTGAGAAACTGAGGCCCTCAGCGTGAGGCCGCCCGCCCAGGGTCCCCAGACTGGGGAGTAGACTTATCAAGGGTGAGTTTATTTGGGGAGTCTGACCTAATCGGGGGAGACTTTAAAAGTGTACTGCTGGCTCAGTGTTGAGGACTCTGCCTGCCAGTGCAGGAGACACAGGTTTGAAACCTGGTCTGGGAAGATCCCACATGCCGTGGAGCAAATAAGCCTGTGGCCACAACTACTGAGCCTGTGCTCTAGAGCCCGGGAGCCGCAACTACTGAGCCCATGTGCTGCAACTACTGAAGCCTGCGCACTCTGGAGTCTGTGCTCTGCAACAAGAGAGGCCACTGCAGTGAGAAGCCCGCACACCACAACTAGAGAGCAGTCCCTGCTCTCCGCAACTAGAGAGAAGCCCTCGAAGCAACGAAGACCCAGCACGACCAAAAGTAAAGGAGTAAAACTAATAACAATAATAAATGCACTGCTGAAGCCACAGACTGGAGACAGAGAGCAAGGGGGCCTGAAGCCAGAGACTGGAGACAGACAGCAAGGGGGCCTGTGAGGCGCCAGGACCTGAAAATGGCCCAGCAAGACTGTAGGAACCCCAGCCGTACAGCCCCGAGGAAATGGATTCTTCCAAAGCTCTGAGCAAGTTTAGAAGCAGGTCTCTCCCTGGGTGAGCCTCTAGGCGACAATGGCATATCAGGCTGATACCTTGATTTCAGCCTTGAGACCCTGAGCTGAGGATCCAGCTACAATGTGCCAGATACCTGACCTGCAGAAATGTGAGATCATAAATCTGTGTACTTTTAAAGCCACTGAGTCTGTAGTCAGTTGCTACCCAATAGCACCATCATAGACGACCTCAGACTGCCCCATCCAAGGTCCTGCACATTCTGCCCCTGAGGCTGGACCAGAGTCCTGGGAAGATGGTCAGGCCCTAACGGCCTGCTCGACGAAGGTCCTGCCCAAAGGCCATGCCATTGTGTCCACCTGCCTCCAGAGCTTTCCCCCGCCCTGCCTGGGTCCCCACACTGACTGTGTGCCCCAGTGGGCCATGGCCTGGGGGAGCCCAAAGGCAAGGGGGTCCCATGGTCTACTATACCAGGATGGCCACCAGATCTGCCAAGCAGATTCCTGACCCCACGTGGGTCTCCCAGCTGCAATCCAGCACAGATTCCGAGATGCTTTAGAGCCATCTCTTCCTGGACTGGCCCAGGCCTCCCTCCACCTTCCTGCCACCATGCTTCAGGGTCTGCCCACCTGATTCAGACTACTTCTCTGCTCTTCCTCATCTAAACCATAGCAGCAGGCTCTGGGACCGTGGGTGAGTAACCCTGCCTCCCCGTGCCTCAGTTTATCGATCTGTAGTGGGGCTCATGACAGTACCTTCTTCATGGGGTTGGCACGACGTTATAGGCATTGTAAAGAGCCTGGTAATTATTCACTCAGCAAATGGTGCTAATGATCACATTGTTATTTAATCGCTCAGTCGTGTCCAATTCTTTTGCAACCCCATGGACTCTAGCCCACCAGCCTCCTCTGTCCGTGAGATTTCCCAGGCAAGAATACTGGAGTGGGTTGCCATTTCCTCCTCCAGGGCATCGAACCCAAGTCTCCTGCATTGCAGGTGGATTCTTTACCACTGAGCCACCTGGGAAGCCCAATGATGACCATTATGATTCTCAATATTGTCACAGAGCCAGGACCTGAGACACTGGTCTCCTTACTGTGGCTAGGACCACCCTCTTGCCATAAATATCCTGAAAGCTGGGCTAGGGTCTCTCTTAAGCTCCAATGCCCACCCTCTCTGACCCTTGTCCAGCCTGATGACAAGTCTCAGCTCCCATACTCCACGTCTGGTCCCAGGACAGCTCCTCTGGGCTCCTCTATCCCTCCTGTCCAGGCTCTGCCCAGGAATCCGTGCCCATGTCCCATCCCAGGAGCCTCTATGCCCTCCCATGGCCCCACCTCCCCTCCAAGGGGCCAGACTGATTGCCTCAATTCTCACCCAAACCCAAATCTAAACACCCACAACCACTTCCACCCATTCATAGCCTCACCATGGCTGGGGTGCTGGGAACTTCACTTCGTGGTGTAGACAGGCTTGGTGTCACTCAGACCGTAGTTCAAGTCTCATCTTTGCTACTGACTGCCTATGTAATCCAGAGAAGGCAATGGCACCCCACTCCAGTACTCCTGCCTGTAAAATCCCATGGATGGAGGAGCCTGGTGGGCTACAGTCCATGGGGTCGCTAAGAGTAGGACACGACTGAGCGACTTCACTTTCACTTTTCACTTTCATGCATTAGAGAAGGAAATGGCAACCCACTCCAGTATTCTTGCCTTGAAAATCCCAAGGACGGGGGAGCCTGGTGGGCTGCCGTCTATGGGGTCAGAGTCGGACACGACTGAAGCGACTTAGCAGCAGCAGCCTATGTAATCTCAAGCAGGTTTTGTCCCCTCTGGGCCTCAGTTTTCTTATCTGTGAAGTGGGGATAACTGCGGTGCCTCCCACACAGAATTGCCATGCAGGTTAAAGGAAGAAATTTCCCTGAGTGTATTTTCTGGATTACTCACATATTGTGCCCTGAGGCCAGGTTTTGCCACACCACACACAGCCTGGGGTGTCTCAGTGCCCTTGCCCCAGTCCTGCAGGCCCACACAGCTGCAGCTCAGACAAGCTTCTGGAAACATCACTTTCAGCTTAGGAACCTCCAGGGGCTCCCTCTGGCCAGTGGTTCTCAGCTCCAGCTATACAGCTTCAGCTCTTCAGAAAAAATATAGGATCTGCAACTCTACCCAGACTAACTGATTCAGAAACTCCAATAGTTGTGACACTGGCCTGAAGTTGTATAAGCTCCTAGCATTTCTTGCCCTGCTCTTTGTTGGGCATATAAGCCAGCCTGCTACCCTGGGGAGGGAGTGGGTATAATTCAGCAGGTTCTGGTTGATTCCTGATCCCCAGAATCTCCTCTGAGAGAAATGTGTTGAAAGTATGCAAGTGAAAAGCAGGGCAGACCAGGGTTTTGTTGCAGCATTGCTTGCGATAGGAAACAAACATCGTAACAGCTAATATTCAGACAGCTCACTATGTGCCGGGCACTGTTCTAAGCATTTCGGTGTAATTTAACTCATTTAATCATCACACCAACCTATAAGGCAGAAAGAGAATTCCTTCCTTACAGGTCATTTTTAAGACCAAGGTTCCATAAAGACCTCTGCCCTCCACCTGAGGAGCTAACTTGGGGTTTCCTCTTCACCCGAGTCTCCCTAGGCAGAGGTGTTCCCCAAGAGCCAAGAGGTTGTGGGATTGTAAGGGGTCCTCTGGGAGTGTGCGGCCTTGGTTTCTGGGAGTGGACCCCATGCAATGCCAGGTGGGTCACTGGAATCTCAGGACGGTTAGGGCTGGGAGGCCTGGGATGTTCAGTCACAGCCCCAGGCTATACTGTGGAGGTTTAAGGGGATGAGGCCTTTGAGGTTCCTGGGGCCAGTGGAGACCTCAGAACCTTGAGGCTTCGGGGAGGCGGGGCCGCCCCTCCAGAGACTGGGCCGTTAGAATGCTTGGAGGTGGGTCCCATACCAGGATTGGGCAGCCATAGCCCTAGAGGGCGGGGCCAAGGGCCCAGGAGGCGGGTCGAGAGGCTGGATACATCCTAGGATTGGGCAGTCGGAGCGACGGGAGGTGGGGCCGCGAGCCAGGCGCGTCCCAGGACCTGCAGTCGGAGACCCAGGCCGGCCGCCGGGGCGCCGGGCGGGGCTCACAGGTGCCATGGGCGGGGCCTGGGGGCAAGTGGGGCGGGGCCAGGCTCAGCGGGGGATGGGGGCGTCTCCTCCCTCACTCCCTCCCACCCTCACGCCGGGCCCCCTCACCCGTGGCGGCCGCTACGCTGGCCGCGCTCCAGCGAGATGAGGTAGGCGGCGAGCTTGGCATCGCTCCAGCCGCTGCGGCGCCGCAGGTCCACCCAGGGCCCGTGCGCCTCGCCCAGGTACACGCGCCTCACGTCGTACTTCTTCCGGGACTCGAGCCGCCGCCGGGCCCGGTCCGACTCCGTGAGCCGCGGCCGGCCCCGCGCCTTGCGGCCCGCAGCGCTCTCCTCGGCGGCCGCCTCCCCGCCTGCGCCTGCCTCAGCCTCCGCCTCCGCCTCGGGCTCCGGCGCCCGCTCCGCCATCCCCCCCTCCCTGGTTACCAGCCTCCCCCGTTGTTAGGAGCCCGGCCGGAAGTGGCGCGCATGTTCCGCGCCGGCGGGAAATTTCTGATGGACTCTCACTGCCCCACGGCGTCAAAAGGAGACCGAGAGCAGAAGCTGCGCATGCGCAACAAACGCTTGCACCAACTCCCTCTTCCTAATCCCTTCTGTTAAACTTTTGAGTAAACAAGAGGCGGAAGGGGTAGTTGAAGGTATGAGGCTGATCGGGGAGGAAACAGCGAAGAGAACCCATAGACCCCCGGCGGGTAGGGGATTCTTCCTCTATACCTTTATCCTGAATTCACTGCGGGGATGACAGGGAGCTGTCAGTTCTGGAAAGCCCTTGAAAAGGCATGACATCAAGCATTAAAGGGGCAGGGACACCACACTGCCAGAGAAGAGGCAAGGCAGCCCCAAGCAGGAAGACTTTTATTTGCTCTACACGCATAGGTGATGTCATGCCTACACACCAGTCCGCGGACTATGCTCTCATGACCGCCCAGGGTCAGCTCTGGCCCTGCTGTTGTCGCTGCTGACTGTCTTCTTCTTCCTGGCCCTCAGGTGGGGGTGGGGGTGGCTCCTCCAGCTCTGAGGAGGATGGCAGGAGCTCCCCGGAGGACCCTGACAGGCGGAAGACCACCGGGATCCGGGCCAGGGCTGGGTTGGTCTCCTGAAGGCCCTGGATCCACTTGGCCAGCGTGGCCTGGTCATGGGCACCCGCCACACATATGGCAAAGACAGGCCCTTCCTCCACTGTTGGGAGAGACAGGCCCTCAGTTTGTTCGGCCCCCTCACGCCCACAGCCCACACTCTTTAAGCTCCCTTTGCCTTTTGTGTATGTCCAAGCCTTTGCACACACAATCCCCTCCACCTAGCCTGCCCATTCCACACATCACCTGGGTGACGCCTCCTGATTCTTCAGGGCTCCACTGGAAACCCTCCTGACCCCCACCAGAGACTGAGTTGTGTACCTCCTCCTGGGGACCCCAAGAATGTAACATGTCTATTCCACCACTGACCTGAGGGGATGGACCGGACCTGTCCTGGTCATGCCCAGTAGCCAGCACAGGAATGTTCCACAGATGTTTGAAGGAGGAAGTGACAGAGGGCTGACAGGTCTAGAGCCCCTGAGTGGGGAGTTTCGTGCTTTCGCGTGCGCGTGCGCATGCACGCGCGCGCGTGTGTGTGTGTGTGTGTGTGTGTGTACCTGGGCCTCTGCTGGGTCTGTGAGGGTGAGTCGTAACTGGACTAGGTCTTGGCCTGGCTCTCAGCCCTCTACTCCAGAGGCGGTACCCCATCCCAAGCAGTGTTTAGAATCTGACCTGTCCTGGTTTTTACCTTCATCAATGTTAAACTCGTAGTCATCCCAGCTGCTCCTCCCGTAGGCCAGGTCTAGCTGCATCGGGTAGTAAATGTTCCACTCCTCTGGAATCTCCTCCACTTCCTACCCCAGGGAGGCGGTGCAGGCAAAGTCAGAGGCCCCGGATCTTGAAGCCACCTTCGGCCTCTTCCCTGGTCCCTGTCCTCCCGTCCCCCCATCCCCTTCCACCCCTCTGAGCCAACTCACTCTTCCCACTGCCCTGACTTCCACTTTGGGCCCTCACCCGCTCCTCGGGAGGCAGCAAGTCAGCTCTGAGGATGTGGTAATAGACACATTTGTCTCGAAGCCACAGGGAGAAGGGGCCCTCAACGAAGATTGGGCGGGCTGGGTCATGGCGGGCCAGGGCACTCTGCTGCTCAGGACTCTGGATCCCTGGTGTGGAGACACACACACATGGGGTGGGGGTGGGGGTAGTTCTGGCTCAGGGGCTGTGCCCCAGGGCCCAGAGAGCCCTCCCAGCAGGCTCAGTGAGAATGTGGCATCCCCTCCCTTCGTGGGACCTTACCTACGATGTGGGTCTCTGTAGGATCCATTGCGTCGGGGGAGTCTTTCAGCAAAGGCATCTGTAAGGAAAGCAGGGGTGGACACTTATGGCCCCCACAGCCCCTACGGGGGAAGGGCGGGGGAGAGAGAAGTGGGGAAGGGGGATTCTAGTGAAATTGAGGGCCCCTCTGAGGCCTAAATACTGGGCCTCCCACCCATCACTCAAGACCACCACCTTCTTGCTTCTATCAGATTAAGCCAAAGCCATTGACCCTGGAGATGCTCATGGGGAGGGAACCCTGGAGCCAGCCCACCTGTGTGAAAATCCTGCCTCTGCCACTGTCTGCATGACCTTGGCTGCGTTACTGAGAAGGGAGCTGCCACAGACTGCTCAAGGAACAGGAAGGCCATGCCCAGAAAACAGTGAGTATGGGGAGGTGGGGTAGGAGCAGAGGTCCAGCTGGGCCAAGGGCCCTGGAATCTAGAGAAGGCTCCACCAGGGAATCAGGGCCTGTCTTCCGGAATCACTCCAGTTCCTGAAGGGGGCCTGGCCCTGAGGAGGTGGCCGAGGGTGTGGCCAGGGGTGACTACCTGGTAGGTGGTGACCCTGGCACTGAGGTCAGGCTCCATGTGCTGCAGGGCCAAACTGGCCAGGTCCACGGGGTCCTGGGGCAGATCCCGGGGCACGGGGAAAGGGTTGATATTCTTGAAGCGGGTGAACCACAGCTTCATGCGCACCAGCTTGAGCATGGGGTAGCTTTTGCGGCCGAATATCTGCAAGAGCAGGAACTCCGTCTCCTTGTTGGGCATCACCCCTGTGCCAGGCAGATGCAGGCAGAGCCTCAGTGAGGGAGAAGAGGAGGGAAGGGATGATGGGAGAGAGATGACTGAGAGATGGGGGATGGGTGGGCAGAGGTGGACTCCAGACTGAGAGACAGGGAGGAGAGGTCAGAGCTGAGGAACCACAGAGTGGGTAGAGCGCTGAGACATGGGAGAGGGAGGCAGCCCCTGGCCCCACTCCAGCCTGCGGGCCTCACCGTGGTTCTCCATCTGCTCCAGGACTGCAATCCCGCACTCCTGCTGCCGTGGGTAGTGGAGGAAGATGCTGTGGAAGATGTTGCGAGGCCGGAAGACCTCCTTGGGGAAGATATCAAGGAGCAGGTTGTAGACAGACAGGTCCCGCTCGACGCCGTACTCGCGCATCTTGCGCAGGGCCAGGTAGATGAAGTCCACGTGGCCGCGCTTGTGCACGTTGTACTCGGTAAAGTTCTGCACCGCCCGCACGAAGTTCGCCTTGTTGCGTGCCCCATCCAGCGCGGGCCTAAACAGCTCCTCGTGGACTGCCAGGGCCTTGACGGGCCGCCTGGGGGGCTCGGGTGGGTGTGGGACCAGCGATGAGTCAGGGTTGTGGGCGGCTGCACTGCAGCGGAGGCCCCGTGGGGCCTGGGGCGGTACCTGCGGATGGAGAACCACCGCTGGAACCTGGCGCCTCCTGGTGCCCCTGGGGGACTGCCCGGCTGGCTCTTTGCTGGGAAAGATGCCAGCGGGCATCCTCATGGCCTCTGAAGAACTGTGGTGCCCTGGTTACAGACCCACAACCAGGCGCCATCACAAAGTTATCAGTTACCATAGCCAGACAGCTATGGTAACATCCCAGTGCAGGCAGTGTTCACCACGGTGAGAACAGACGCCCTCTGACACAGCAATCTTGCATCTAGTATTTAAATCCGACCGCTCTAAACATATCTGCCTCAGATGACATTTGCGCATCCGCTGCATCAGTGGAAATGGACCAAATGTGCATCAGCAAGGAAAAAATTAAGCAAGTGGCCATGAGCCTGGACAAGGGGCACCCACCGCTGTAAGACACATGGAGGAGGTGTCCTGTGACCAGGAGTGAGCTCCAAAGTATATCATTAAATGAAAAAAAGGAAAGTGTGAAACGGTGTGTACAGTAGCATCCCATTTGTGTTTAAAAAAAAAAAAAGGCTGATACATATATTTGGTCCTCACTATTTGCAGATTCCATGTTTGAGAATTTGCCTACTTGCTAAAATTCATTTGTAATTCGTAATTCAAAAGCTAATACTCAAGGTGTTTTCTGGCCATTTGCAGACACATGTAGTTGAGCTGCCCACCACCTACATTCCCAGCCAATGTGGAACAAGAGGAGGCTCGGCCTTCTCGTCTCAGCTCCCTTGCGGTCAACAAGTGTCCTTTTACTTTTTTTTCGGTTGTGCTGTATGGCTTGAGGGAACTAATTGCCCAACCAGGGATAGAACCTGGGCCCTGGCGGTAGTTGAGTCCTAATCACTGGACCTCCAGGGAAGTCCCTTACGGAATAGTCTTCTATTCCAGGCATTGTGGAGCATTTCTGAGGCTCATTTAATCTTTCCAACTGTTATCAAAGGAGTGCCTCTTCGTGTACCCATTTTACAGAAGAGGAAACTGAGGCCCAAGGAGATGACATAAGATGCCTGGTGTTACGAAGTTGCAAAGCAGCAGAGCTGAGACTGGAGCCCTCAGTCCTACTGCACCCAATAACCATCCCAATATCCTGCTTAGGTGAGATTAAAAAAAAAAAGCATTCAGGTAAAGTGAAAGCGTAGGCACTACTACAGGTGATATAAGCATAGGGAGAAATAAGCAGAAAATCAAATTCTAGAATGCCCCAAAGAAGGGGAGACACTACAAATGAGATGATGCTAATGAAATGCGTGACTCAGGGTCTGGGCCACCAGAAGTGTTTAGTAAGGGACCTATTAATACTGTGACCATCATCATCATCCTTGTTGTAATTTATGGTCATGATCACTTCGGGTAAGAGAAGGAAATTTGATTTTCTGCTCACATCTTTACAAGTAAATGCAGGAGTTAACCAGAGTCACCGCCCAAATCTACCCACCTCAGACCTTCTTAATTTTAAATTCAAGACCCTCACCCATGGGGACACCAACGCTTTTTAAAAAGTATGTATTGATTTATTTGGCTGCGTCAGGTCTTAGTTGAAGCATGCAGGCTCTTTCATTGTGGCCCATTAACTCTCGAGTGGTGTGCCAGCTTAGTTGCCCTGGGGCATGTGGAATCTTCCCAGTCCAAGGATGGAACCCACATCCCCTGCATTGTAAGGCAGATTCTTCACCACTGGACCAGCAGGGAAGTCCACCAACACTTCTTAAAATGAGTGAGAGACATGGGAGCTCCCTGGTGGGATGGTGGTTAGGATTCAGCACTGTCACTACCGGGGCCCGGGTTCAGTCTCTGGACAGGGAAATGAGATCCTGCAAGCCATGTGGTACAGCCAAAAAAAAAAATAATAATAATAATGAGTAAGAGGGGTTCCTGGATAGCTCAGTTGGTAAAGAATTTAGCTGCAATGCAGGAGACCCCGGTTCATTCCCTGGGTCAGGAAGATCCCTTGGAGAAGGCATAGGCTACCCACTCCAGTATTCTTGGGCTTCCCTGGTGGCTCAGAGGATAAAGAATCTGCTTGCAATGCGGGAGACCCAGGTTTGATCCCTGGGTTGGGAAGATCCCCTGGAGGAGGCCATGGCAACCCACTCTAGTATTCTTGCCTGGAGAGTCCCATGGACAGTGGAGCCTGGTGGGCTACAGTCCATGGGGTCCCAACGAGTCGGGTACAGCTGAGTGACTAAGTACAATGAGTAAGAGACATTCAACTAGCACTCAGAGCAGACAGACCAGCCCAGACCCAGTCCTCCACAAACACCTCCTCCTTCTCCCCTCCCCTCTCTGCTCTTAAAGCTGGCTTCACTGGGTGCATAGTGAGGGCTTGGGAGCAGATCCCAGGCCTGCCTGCCTCTTCCTCCTCCTGGCCCCCCAAGACTAGCAGTTACCTGAGAGAAGGGGGCTCCTGTGAGGGCAGTGCTGCAGATGCCCCCCCAGCCCCGAGAGGCGCCCCGGGCCAGCAGGATGGCTTGGGCCCAGCTCATGCCTTTGCCTGTTGGACAACCACCTGGCAAGAGAAAAGAGACAGCATCAGTCTGGCAGCCCACCTGCTGAAGGCGATGAGACCTCTCTCCTGGGCAGAGGCCATGTCCCTGACGGCATGGCTAACGCACTGGCTCCACTGGTCTCTTCATTCACAAAGTGGAGGAGGAGTGATGATTACAATCGGGGTCCCTGTTCTTCTGAACCAGATCCTTTACTGTCTGGAGGAATTTGCTTCTGCATTGGTTCCCCTCCCTGCCAGATCATTCTGTTTTAATACCTTTATTTGCATGCCACAGAGCTGACCCTTAGTATAAAACTAAATGTGGTTTCAGTGGTTGACCCTTGAACAACACTGGGTTGAACTGCATGGGTCCACTTATAGGCTGACTTCTTTCTTTTTCATATTTATTTTTGTGGGACTTCCCTGGCAGTCCAGTGGTTAAGATTTCACCTTCCAATTCAGAGGGTGCAGGTTTGATCCCTAGTTGGGGAGCTTAAGATACCACATGCCTAAGATTCCAGAGCCTCATGGCCAAAAAACCAAAAACATAAAAACAGAAATATACCATAACAAATTCAATAAAGACTTTAATATATATATAGGCTGTGCTGAATCTTAGCTGTGGCATGCAGGATCTAGTTCCCCAACCAGGGACTGAATCTGGGCCCCCTGCTTTGGGAGCAGAGTCTAACCCATTGGATCACCAGGGATGTCCTTGGTTTTTTTTTCAATATATACATACTACAGTATAGCATGACCTGTGGTTGGTTCAATCTAAGGATGTGGAACCATGGCTATGAAGGGCCAATTGTAAAGTTATATTTGTATTTTCACCTGTGCAGAGGGTTGGCACCCCTAACCACTACATTGTTCGAGGGTCGATTGTATATTCACAGAATTGTGCACCCATCACTAAATCTAAATTTTCGAACATGCTTGTCACCACCCACCCCCCCAAAAAAAGAACCCTATATCCATTTGCAGTCATTCAGTCAACCCTAGGCAACCCCTAATCTACTGTGTCCTTTGGGAATTTCATGGAGCTTCCCTTATAACCTAAACGTAAAGAATCTGCCTGCAATGCAGGAGGCCTGGGTTTAATTTCTGGGTCAGGAAGACCCCTTGGAGAAGGTAATGGCTACCCACTCCAGTATTCCTGCCTGGAGAATTTCATATTATTGGAACCATATATAATATGTGCTCTTTTGTGACTGGCTTCTTTCACTTAACATGTTTTCAAGGTTTATCCACGTTGTAACATCTAACAGACTTCCTTTCAACTGCCAAAAAAAAAAAAAAATGTTCACGATATGGATTTAACCACATTTTATTTACCCATTCACCAACCGATGAACATTTGGGCTTCTTCCCACTTTTTGACTATTATGACTGTTGCTGCTATGAACACTTGTGTAGTTTTCGTGTGAACACATATTTACACTTCTCTTGGGTATATACTTAGAATCAAGTTGCTGGGACATATGGTAACTCTATGTTTAATCATTTGAGGGACTGCCAAAATGTCTTCCAAAGCAGCTGCACCACTTTACATCCCCACCAGCAGTGTATCCCAACCAGCAATGTATAAGGGTTCCAGTTTCTCTGCCTTCTTGCCAATACTTGTTGCTGTCGGCCTTTTTGATTATAGACATCATCCTAGTGGGTGTGAAGCGGGCATCTCATTGTGGTTTTGATTTGCATTTCCCTAAAAACTAGTAACAGTTGAGCATCTTTTCATGGGCTTACTGTCCATTGTGTATCATTTTCAGAGAAATGTCTATTTAGATTCTTTCTCCATTTGAATATTAGGTTATTTTTTTTACTATTGAGTGGTTTTATTGAGTTGTTTATGTTCTGGATCAGTTCAATTCAGTCGCTTAGACCTTTATGGTTCACAACTGCTTTTTCCCATTCTTTGAGTTGTCTTTTCACTTTCATGTTATTACTTGCAGCACAATTTGTTGTTGTTGTTTAAATAAGAGGTTTAGAATAGGAAAGGCTCTTAGGAAATGTTTTTTGAGTGTTAGTTGTTATTACTATTGTGCGTGTGTGCGCACGCTCATTCATGTCTGACTCTTTACAACTTCATAGACTATAGCCCACCAGGCTCCACAGTTCATGGGATTTCCCAGGCAAGACTACTGAAGTGGGTTGCCCCTTCCTTCTCCGGCAACACACAGTTTTAATTCCAACAAAGTCCAGTTTTCTGTTTTTCTTTTATAGCTGTGCTTTTGATGTTGTATCCAAAAAAACCATTGCCTGGTTCAAGGTCATGAAGATTTACTCCTCTGTTTTCTTCTAGGAGTTTTAGTTCTTACATTTAAATCTTTGATCCACTTTGAATTAATCTTTCTAAATGGCTGGTATGAGGAAGGGGTTCACTTCATATGGATATCCACTTGTCCTAATACTATTTGTTGAAAAGACTATTTTTTTCTTCCTGTTACTCTTGTTGAAAATCAACTGACCATAAACATAAGGGTTTACTTCTGGGCTCTCAATTCTTGTCCTATTGATCTATATGTTGAGCAGTAACACATTGTTGTGATTATTGTAGCTTTGTAAGTTTTGAAATTGGGAAGTATTAAGTCCTGCAACTTTGTTCTTCTTTTACAATATTATTTGGCTATTCTGGATCGTTCACTATTACATATAAAATTTAAGAATCAGCAGTCAATTTCTGGAAAAAAAAAATCTCAGATTCTGATAGGGATTGTGTTGAATCTGTAGATCAATTTGGGAAATAAAGAGTCGGACACACTGAACGAGTGAACTGACTGAATATTAAGATTTCTGATCCATGAACATGGGATACCTTTCCATTTATTTGTTGTTGTTGGTTTGGTCGCTAAGTCATGACTGACTCTTCTGAGACCCCATAGACTGCAGTCTGCCAGGCTCCTCTGACCATGGGATTTCCCAGGCAAGAATACCGGAGTGGGTTTCCTTTGACAGGGGCTCTTCCTGACCCAGGGATGGAACCTGCATCTCTTGCATTAGCAGGCGGATTCTTTACCACTAAGCCACCAGGGAAGCCCTCCATTTATTTAGATCTTCTTTAATTTCTCTCAAAAGTATTATACAGTTTTCAGTGTAGAAGCCCTTTACTTCTTTTGTTAAGTTTATTTGTATCTTATTCTTTATAAAGCTATTGTGAAATTTCATTTTCACATTGTTCATTGCTAGTGTACAGAAACGCAGTTTATTTTTTATACATTGATCCTGTACCTTGCAACTTTGCTGAACCTGCATTAGTCCTAATATATATATTTTTTTAATCGGATACCCTAGGACTTTCTACATCCAAGATCATGTTATCTGCAAAGAAAGATAGCTTTACATCTTCTTTTTTAAACTGGATGCATTCTTTTTTTTGCCCAGGTGTCCTTGCTGAACCTCCAGTGCAAAGGTGAATAGAAGTGGCCAGAGTGCACATTCTTGTCTTGTTCCTGATCTTAGGGGGAAAGCATCCAGTCTTTCGTCATTAACTATGATGTCAGCCATAGGATTGTCCACAGATGACCTATTGGGTTGAGGACATTCCTTTCTATTACTAGATGCCGAGTATTTTTATCAGAAAGGGCATTCATTTTATTCTGTCAAATGATTTTTTTTTGCATCTATTGAACTCGTGTGAATTTTGTCCTTTTAGTCTATTAATATCATGTATTACATTAATTTTCAACTGTTAAACTCGTATTGCATTTCTCTGATAAATTCCACTTGGTCATGCTGTATAATTCTTTTTATTTGCTGCTAGATTGGGTTGCAAGTATTTTGTTGAGGACTTGTGCAGCCATATTCATAAGAGAACCTGGGCTGGAGTTTTCATTTCATGTCATATCTGTTTGCTTTGGTATCAGGGTAATGCTGGCCTCATAAAATGAGCTGGGAAGTATTTGGCTCACTCTTACCACCATTTAAACTTTCTCTAGCATCTCCTTCCGCCTCTGCTCCACATCTCTGTTCCATTTATAGCACAGCTTCTCCCAAGAGGTGTCTGCATATTATACTCCTTTCTCACTCTTTCCTACTTGGCTGCTGCCCCAGCCACTCCACTGACAGCACTCCTGTAAAGACCCCTTGTGTGTTCTCCATTTAACAAAGCCAGTGATTATTTCTTTGGCCTCATTTTGCTCAATTTCTCAGAAGTATCTCGCATGTGTGAAGCCCTCCTCCCATGTTAACACTCTTGATTTTCTTCCTAGCACCCAAGGCCTGTTTTTTAGCCAGTCAGCAAGCCCTGCTTCCTTCTCTAAAGTCTGCAATGTTTGCAAACTTGAATGTGCAGATGAATCACTGAGGATCTTATTAAAATGCAGATCCTGATTCAGCAGGTCCAGTGGAGCCAGAAACTGTACATCTAACAAACATCCAAGTGATGCTGATTGCTGCTGGTCTGGAGACCGAATTCTGTGTAGTAAGGCTGTGAAGAATCCCACGTTCTGAATTTATCTGTCTGCTATTTTAAGACATCATTTAACTACCAAAAGTGGTGTTCCTCTCCTCTCTGTATTACTGTAGACAGCTGTAATGGTTTTTTAACTTTGTTCATATTAGAATTATCTTGGGAGCTTTAAAAAATTCCCATGCCCAGGCCATACCCCAGATGTACTAAATCAAAATATACAAAGGTAGGGCCTAGGTATTAGCATTTTAAAGCACCCCAATGACTCTAACACACACCTGAGATTAAGACCTTATTCTAAACCTTTGCTATTCAAAGAGTATCTATGGCACCAGCTGCATTTGTATTATCATCTGGGAGCTTATTAGAAATGCTAAATCTCAGCCTTAATCCAGACCCACTGAATTAGAATCTGCATTTTAACAAAACTCCAGGTTTCTCCTCTGTGTGTTAAGGTCTGAGAAATGATGATCAATGTGCTGATGCTCCTAAATGTTTATCACCAGTCCTGAACCCAAGTCTCCTGACCTAACTGCCACTTTGGTATTTTCCCCAGCCATCTCAAACTTATTTTGCTCCAAATCATATCCCTGCTTAAATGTGTGTCTCCTCATCTTAGCCAATGACATCACCACTGCTAGTCACTCAGATCACAAACCTGGGAATTCTGAGTCCACTGTATCCCTCACTCCCCCAGTCCAATTCATCAGCTACTCCTGTTGCTTCCAAATCCATATTAAATGCATCCATTTCTCTGCATCTGCAGGCCACCACTCCAGTCCATGATCTCTTTTCACCTATCCGGTCTCAACTTCTTTCCTTACCTGCCTCCAGTCATTTCTCCCTGCAGTGGTCAGAGGGAGCTTCTTAAAATGTAAAGTAAATTTAGTGTTCTCTGCCTAAAATCACTGAAACAGCACACAAAATTAAATCAGAATCTGCCCCTCAAAACTCACCTCTTATTACTGATAGCTCCAGCTACACTTGTTTCTTAAACAAGTTGGCTTTATTCTCATCTCAGAGCCTTTGAACTTGCTTTTCTCTCTGTTCAGAATTTATTCCCCCAGATCAGTCTCTGGTCATTCAGGTCTATAGTCAAATAAGAAGCCTTTCCTGATCACCACCCCACTCCCAATCTAAAGCCCCATTACCCTGATGAATGCATTTTAAGCAGTTATTAGCATCTGAAATCACATGTTTCCCTTATTTCTGATTCGTTCAATGTCTGACTCCCTGGGGAGATTGTGTGTGTGTGTGTGTGTGTGTGTGTGTGTGTGTGTGTGTGTGTATCTGCCTTATTGCTGTGTCTCCAGTGTGTGTGTGTGTCTGCCTTATTGCTGTGTCTCCAGCACCCGGGACTTTGTGTGTGTGTGTGTCTACCTTATTGCTGTGTCTCCAGCACCCGGGACTTGTGTGTGTGTGTGTGTCTACCTTATTGCTGTGTCTCCAGCATCCGGGACTTGTGTGTGTGTGTGTGTCTACCTTATTGCTGTGTCTCCAGCACCCGGGACTTGTGTGTGTGTGTGTGTGTGTGTATGTCTGTGTGTGTCTGCCTTATTGTTGTGTCTCCAGCACCCGGGACGTGTGTGTGTGCCTTATTGCTGTGTCTCTAGCACCCGGGACTGTGTGTGTGTGTGTGTGTGTGTGTGTGTCTGCCTTATTGCTGTGTCTCCAGCACCTGGGACAGTGCCTGGTATAATGTAGGTACCCAACAAGTATCAGTTGCATCAGGAAGAGCTAAATTTCTACCAAACTTCTAAAAATCTGAACCCCTAGGCAGGATGTACCTACAACAGCTCTGAGGCTGGCTGCCAGGATTTTGACTCCTTTGGGTGACAACGACAGACCAGGCGTCGAATTCCAGCCTAGCGGCCGGCTTGTAGCGTGACCGTGAAAGAAAGCTCTAATCTCTCTGAGCCTCAGCTGTCTCATCTGCAAAACTGGAGATTAGGGACGTGGAGACGTAGGTAAACTGAGTGCGGCTTTTGCCGGCACATCCCGGCCCGGTACGCCGAAAGGTCATGGTGCCCTGGCCCGGAAACCGGGGTCCTCCGAAGCCTCCCTCCCGCACTGACAGCCCAGAACGGGCCTCCCCGGTTCCCAGAAGTTCGCGCTTGCCTCCCCACGCGCGACCTACCTATTCACGCGGCTGGCCGCGGAATCCCTGCCCTTTCTGTCTTGCTGCTGGGCGCCGCCATGTTGCCCAGAGATGTTCCGGGTCACGAGCCGCCAGGGAGACAGCAAATCAAGACCGCCGGTTTAGAGAGGTCCCGCCCCAAAGGGAGAAACGCCAATAGAAAGGTGGAAAGTCCTTGGTCCCGCCTCGTAAGGAGGCAGACCCCATCTTTAACTAGGGCAACAGCACGGGGGACTTAGGAGTTTGCTTGGGGAAGGAGTGACTGAGCAATGCGAGACTGGACTTGTGGGGGGTGGGAGGAGGGGTGGGGGGTAAGAGGCGGAGGTGTGTATTTGTGAATACACCTGGGCGGCCCCAGTTTTCTCACCTGAAATGTGGGAATGAAATATTAAAGGTGGAAGTGATGTGGATTCCTTCACTTGTTCAACAAATGTTTGAGCCAGGCACTGAGTTTTCAACATTATCATTAGTGACGGAGATGTGCTTGTGCATGCTAAGTCGCTTCAGCTGTGTCCCACTCTTTGTGAACCCTATGGATGGCAGCCCACCAGGCTCTTCTGTCCGTGGGATTTCCCAGGCAAGGATACCGGAGGGGGTTACCACTTCCTTCTCCCAGGGATCTTCCCGACCCAAGTATCAAACCCGTGTGTCTTAGTCCAACCTGCATTGGCAGGCGGGTTCTTTACCACTAGCGCCACCTGGGAAGCTCAAGTAGAGACAGGCTCTGTTAATCTAGTTTCGTGGGTCTGGGCTAGTGCTTACTCCATCTGTGCCTTGATCGTCTCACTCCTGAAATGGGCCAAGTATAATAACCTTATAGGGTTGTTTGTTTGAGATTTAATTGAATTTATCTATGCAAACAGCGATATAAGTGTATGCAGGGTTTTATTGGGGGTATTTTTAAAATTTTTTTGCTGCACCATCCTGGCATGTGGATCTTAGTTCCCCTACCAGGGATCAAACCCATGCCCCCTGCAGTGGAAGCTCGGACCTCCAGTCCTAACCTTTGGACCACCAGAGGATTCCCTATGCTATTCTTATTACAGGGGACTCACCTTATCATGGGGCTTTCCAGATGGCTCAATGGTAAAGAATCTGCCTGCCTACACATGAGATACGGGTTCTATCCCTGGGTCGGGAAGATCTCCTGGAGGAGGAAATGGCAATCCACTTCAGTATTCTTGCTGGGGAAATCCCATGGACAGAAGAGTCTGGCGGGCTACAGTCTATGAGGTTGCAAACAGTCAGAAATGATTGAGCATGCACACACATGTACACACACACACACCGGGTACAAGGGGCAACTGCAAAGGCCCTTTGTGATTGGCTGGAATGAACAGGGGAATATGAGGAGGTCAGAGTGGTGTGAGGGGCTCCTGGGCTGCTCCCAGAAAGCCCTGGTTTTAGGCTGTTAACAACTCAAATAGATTAGCACAAAATAAGAGGGGTTGGCAGTAGCAGAGGCTCCCGGAGAGGACAGTTCTCCGCTCCCATAAAGCCACTTTTGCAAGCCTTGGCCTCCATGAAGCAGGGCACAGACAGGGGGACAGAAAGATGCAGCCATCCTTAGGATGCCTCAGCGACTCTGCGCAGCCACAGAACATCTGTCTCGCAGATTCCTGTGATTGGCCAACCGAAGAGGGGCTGCAGCCAATCAACTGCCGGTCCAGGAGGGCTGGCGCACCCCCGCCCCAGCACGTTGACAGCCACGTGGGCAGCCGCTGGGCGTACTACTGCCCTCTGCTGGGCATGCCAAGCCCTGAGTAGGTGGAGTTCGCTCTGCTCAGCTGAGCTGTGGGTGAAGAAGGCTCGAGGCAGCGGGCGGTGGTGGGGTCACCAATGTGGTCACAGCCTTAACCGCCCTCTGTGTTTCTCTTCCTCCTGAGGCAGATGCAACTCTCCTTATTTATCCTTCCAGAAGTAGTTGATTCAAACACAGGCATTTATACATATATTTTGTTATTTTTTAAAAACAGAGCACAATAATATATGTGAAGCCCTTATGTAGACCCTTAAACATGCAATTCTCAAAATAACTGGAAGAAAATAGCAGCTTCGAAGTGGAGCATTCTGGCAAGCATCACTTTAACCAAGGGACCAACATTAACATCGCCAGCAATGAGTCATAGTGACATCATTAGCCCTTGGTATGGAAGGGAGCATCACTTTTCTGGTATCCTTTCCAGTAATTCAAAATCTCCAGGCTAATCAAGAAAAACCAAACTGAAAGACAGGCTAGAAAATTACTGACCAGTACTCTTCAAAAGTGTCAAGGTCAGGGAAGACTGAGGGACTATCACAGGCAAAGGAGTCTAAGAAGATATGAAAACTAAATGCAATGAGGGACCCTGGATTGGGTTCTGAAACAGAAGAACATGAGTTAAAAAAACTGGAGAAATCCAAAGCAAGTCTGTAGTTTATTAATAGTATTGTGCCAAGGTTAGTTTCTTAGTTTTGATAAATGTACTATGGTTATGTAAGATGTTAACAGCCGGGGCAGCAGGGTGAAGGGTATTTGGGAACTCTCTGAGCTATTTTTTGCAACTTTTCTGTAAGCCTAAAATTATCTCCAAATAAAAAGTTAAAAACAGGGCTTCCCTGGTGGTCCAGTGGACTCCACGCTTCCACTGCAGGGGGCACAAGTTTGATCCCTGGTGGAGAAGTTCCACATGTCTTGCAGTGTGGCAAAACAAACAAAAAAGTTAAAAAACAAACAGGACTACTGAAGCAGGCACTATTAATATACCCATTTCCCAGAGGAGGAAACTGAGGCACAGAGAGGTCAAGACTCCTGTCCTAGGTCACACAGCCAGTAACCACCAGGGCATGTCCCAAACCCATGGAATATGGATCCAGAGCCCCACACTCTTAACCGCAGCACCATAGTGCCTTTCTTTTACTGAAACAAAGTGCTCATATTCTGCCATCATCTTTGACTCTCACCTGTTCCATGTCGACGGATCTACAGTGTGACTTGTTTTTAAAAGGCTCCCTGCAAAAAATCACTCCACGCCTACACATATTCGTCGTTAAGAATATTCTAAAAAAGAGATTTGGTGGTTCAGAAAATATATTAGATAGGGCTTTCCAGAAAAGCAGAACCAATAGAAAAAAATATATATATGTGTGTGTGTATATATTGGGTTGGCCAAAAAGTTCATACGAGAAATCCGAATGAACATCTTGGTCAACCCAATGTACATATATGAGAGAGAGAGAGAGGAAGAGAGACAGATTTATTATGTGGCTATAGACTAAAGATCTGCAGTTGGCAAGCTGGAGACCCAGGAGAATAGATGATGTAGTTCAAGTCCAAGAACAAAGGTCTGAGGATCTGGACAGCCAACAGTATAAGGTCCATCTGAGAACTGGCAGGCAGCCTTGAGACCTAAGAGAAGCTGATGTTTCAGTCCAAAGGCAGGAAAAGAACCATGTCCCACTTCAAGGCAGTTGGGCAGGAAGAGTTCCTTCTTACTGGATGGAGGGGGTTGGGAGATCAGACGTTTTGTTCTATTCGAGCTTCCAACTGATCAGATGAAGTCCATCCATATTGAGGAGGGCAATCTGTTTTACTCAGTCTGCAAATTCAAATATTAATCTCATCCAAAAACACCCTCATAGGCACAACCAGAATAACATTTGACCAAGTATTGGGCACCCCCTGGCCCAATTGACCTGACATGTAAAATCAGTCACCAGAAAAGGTAAGGACACTTATCATTTTGAAGGCTATGGACCAACTGCCATTCCTATCAGTGATGTTCCCTAAGTCTCCCAGCACTGTCTGTTGTCAAGTGTTACGATTTTTGCCAATCTGGCTCACTTTTTAAAAAAGGTCTCTTAGGGACTCCCTGCCTTCCCGGGTGGCACTAGTGGTAAAGAACCCACCTGCTGGTGCAGGAGATTTAAGAGTCAGTTTCCGTCTCTAGGTGGGGAAGATCGCCTGGAGAAGGAAATGCAACCCACTTGAATATTCTTGCCTGGGGAATCCCATGGACAGAGGAGCCTGGTGGGCTACAGTCCATAGGGACTTCCTTGGTGGTCCAGTGGCTAATACTCCATGCTCCTAATGCAGGGGGCCCAGGTTCCATTTCTGATCAGGGAACTAGATCCTGCACGCAGCAACTAAAAGATCACACGTGCCTCAAGGAAATCAAGCATGCCACAACTAAGTAAATAACTAAATACCAAAAAAAAAAAAAGTTCTCTTGTTCAACCAGATGCTTTTCCTGCAAAGCATCTTTTTGCAAAGCTCAAGGCTGGACGACGGAGTCGGCAACTGTAGAAAGGCCTGGGACAACCCCAGCCTGTGCCCCAATCCTCTCTTCACTCTCCAACTGGTATTTTGGGGAGTGCTGGAATGAAAATGAAAAGCGGACCCCATCTCAACTGTCCTCAGTCCAAGAGGATCTTGGTAATTATGCCCTTCCTTTGTGAGAGGTTAAGCACCAACATTTCAAATTCATGTGGGTTCGAGTCCTGGCTCACTGATTTTAATTCCATTTACTCAGCATTGTTTGCTGTGTGCAAACCCTGTCCTGGGTATTAGGGATAAAATAGTGAACAAAACTCTACAAAAGCAAAGCTCTGCCTTTGTGGAGTTTCTGTGCAGGATGAGAGGTAATAAGCAAGAAGGAGATGACAAATAAAAGAAAGTAAGAAATGGAGATAAAGAGTAGGGGTTGGGGGGGGGCTTCTTTTTAAATTTTTTTGGCTGCGTTGGGTCTTCGTAGCTCCTCAGGCTTTTCTCTAGTTGCGATGAGCAGGGGCTACTCTCTAGTTGCAGCATGCAGGTTTCTTATTGCTGTGGCCTCTTATTGCAGAGCACGGGCTCTAGGGCGTGTGGGCTTCCGTAGCTGTGGCCCTTGGGCTTAGCTGCATCTTGGGCATGTGGGATCTCAGTTCCCTGACCAGGTATCGAACCCGTGTTCCCCGCATTGGCAGGCACATTCTACACTGTACCCCCAGGGAAGGCTAGGCAGGGGCTGTGGTGGGGGCTTTTTAAAATCACTTATTCAAATGGAAGCTTCTATGGAGGTGAACATACCCACTGCCGGGTGCAAACCCTTAATGGAATAGCACCCTTCTTGCCCATCTTCTCACAGTCTGGAGGTGGGCAATGCTATTATTTTAGAGCAGGTGGTCAGGGAGGGCCTCTCTGAAAAGCGGACAGCTGAGCAGAGGAAATGAGGGAGAGGGCACACAGGCATCTTGTGGAAATGGGTCCAGGTGGAAGGGACTACAAAGGTGAGAACATGCTTGGGCACCTAAGAAATATGCGTGGAAGGATCTGGAAGCAGCAGGAGCAGTGTGACCCTGGGAGAGTGACCTGGTTTCTCTGAATCTTGGGTTTCTTTATCTATAAAAAGAGTCTAAGGGACTTCCCTGGAGGTCCGGTGGTTAAGACTCTATGTTTCCAATAGAAGGAGTTCAGATTTGATTCCTGGTTAGGGAACTAAGATCCCACATGCTGCGAGGCAAAAAAAAAAAAAAAGAGTCTAAGACTTTCCACCCCAAGAGGGTGGAAATGACATTTAGTGAAATTTTAATCTTAAATCTCACTTAAGAGATTAAATCTCTCAAATGAGGTTGTGCCTGGAAGGGTGCCTGGCATGGAGTGAGCCCTCCAGAAACAGAAGCCATTTGGGGAGGGGAAAGTTAGGTGTGGGGTGGGCTGGCAGACCCAGGACTGCCATGATAGGCAAGTGTAGGGAGAAAGGGCTGAGTCTCCTGGAGACAGGAACAGAGGTGTGTGTGTGTGTGTGTGAGAGAGAGAGAGAGAGCTGACAAAGTTTCTAGGCTCTCCTAAGATTACAGACAGACAGAACTGTTCTTTCATGACTGTTCTGGGACTCTCTGGCAACTATGACTTACATAATCCATCCTTCCCATTTAGGTGGGAAACTGAGGCACAGAAGGGCTGCTGGCCTGGGAAGCGCCACTTAGGAGCTGAGTAGGGGGCCTGCACGCCGAGCGGCCAGTGATGAGGGAGTCCTCTAGGACTGGGGCCTCGGGATGGGGTTCAGTCCCCTCTCTCCGCCTCTAGCCCCATCCATCAGACAGAGGCAGGGACACAGAGGAAAAACGGTGACCGAGAGGCGTGAAACAGAAACAGAGACACAAAGACGGAGAGATGATAGAGGAGACATGGGGACAGAGAGAAAGAGACAGTGAGACAGGCAAATTCATAGAGACGCAGAGACAAAGGCTGTGACAGAAAAAGGCTAAGCGACGCAGAGAAACGGATACAGAACGGCCAAACGACACAGCAAGAGATGAAGACATCGACCCAGAACTGGAGGGACAAATGGACCCAAAACGGAATGCCCCCTAGGGAGACCCCGGGCTGCCCCGTCTGGGGGGCTGCCAAGTGCTCCCCCACCCCGCCCCCGTCGTGCCTGGGCAGTGACTTCAGAGCCAGCGCGGATTCTATAAATGGCCAAGCGGCCGCAGGCTGGGGGCGGGGCCGAGTGAGTCAGCGCGTGGCGTCAAAGCTGCCCGGATGCCGCCAGGCCCCGCCCCCACCCTCCTCATCCGCCAGGGGGCGCCGGCCCCGAGCTCGGCCAAGGTCTTCGCATGCGCAGTAGCGACCTGTGGCCCGCCGAGGACCGCTCAGCTTGGGCAGGGTCTTCGAATCGGCGCGGAGGAATCCTCGAATCCTCGCTCCACCACCCTCGAGCTGTGTGACTGAGGGCACTCGGCTTCACCTCTCTGTGCATCGCTTAGACCCCACATCACATCATACGGCTGCTGTGAGGAATGAGTTAACAGATCCAAAGCACTCAGTACTTAGCTACATTTTATGTATTATAGCATTATCTTCAACATACCATTACACTCCATCAACTTGTCCTTAGTTGCCTTAGCTCCCGGGGTCTCAAATGAGAGCGATCTGCCGCCACCCCCTCCCGCCCCCATACTGTTCCCAGAGACCCTTGGCAACCTCTGGAGACATTTCTGTTTGGGGGGAGGATTGCAAGGAGACTTCCCTGGTGGTCCGGTGGTTAAGACTCTGTACTTCCACTGCAGGGGACACGGGTTCGATCCCTGGTGGGGAACTAAGATCCCACATGCCCCGCAGTACAGCCGAAAGAAAAAAAGACTTTGGAAGTTCTACAATGCCCAGGACAGCGCCCTGCCCCCGCCCCTGCCCACCACTGTGAATTATCCAGTCTGGATGTCAACAGTACCAAAATTGAGAAACCCTGCCTTAGCCTCATAGCATTAGGGTCAGAGGCCCTGGTTCAAACTCTGCCACTAGTGAGCTGTGATACTGGAAAAGGCAGTCCACACTTGCCTTTCCGTGCCTCAGTTTCCCATGTGAAAAGTGCATATAATAATAGCAACATCCACTTCTAAGGGTGCGGTGAGGTATGACACATGTGCAGCACTTGGGCCAGGGTCTGACATAAGGGCTGCTTTCCTATTAGTTCATCATGACTGTGCTCTTAGCATGTAGCCAGCAAATTGCTGTCCTTAACATACCATATGTATGATACATCACAGTTTGCTGGCATTTTATTCAAGTGTCACTTTTGTTGGTGGTGGTGTTCAGTCACTCAGTCATGTCACACTCTCTGAAACCTCATGGGCTGCAGCAAACCAGGCTCTTCTGTCCTCCACTGTCTCCCAGAATTTGCTCAAATTCATGTCCATTGAGTCGATAATGCCATCCAACCATCTCATCCTCTGTCGCCTCCTTCTCCTGCTCTCAATCTTTCCCAGCACTGGTGTCTTTTCCAATGACTCAGCTCTTCGCATCAGGTGGCCAAAGTATTGGAGCTCCAGCTTCAGTATCAGTCGTTCCAATGAATACTCAGGATTGATTTCCTTTAGGATTGACTGGTTTGATCTCCTTGCAGTCCATAGCATTCTCAAGAGTCTTCTCCAGCAGCACAGTTGGAACATGGCCTAAACCTACATGGTATGATATGGGCATGTCATCCACCCCTGTTGTCCAGGGGTGAGACCTGGCCAGCAAGGCTGCTGACAGGTGTTCATTCCAGGCCAGCCTGGCTGGAACAGGGATATGTGGGGGTGCCCATGGCCTGGAACCCACTAACACAGCCACTCCGTGGTTCAGACAGCCCATATGTCGATGGGTAGGGTAGGAGCCAGGATCTCTGCTCCCCTAGATCCTCATGAGGGGCTGGAGAGGACAGAAGTGGGGTGCCAGATTCTCAGCAGAAATAATGTTATTTCCTGAGTCTCTCTGTACCAGGCTCTGCCCTAGACGTGTCAGAGGCACTATTTCTTCTTCTTCTTCCTGTGGTTTTTTTTTTGGGGGGGGGCCGAACCCCGTGGCATGAGAATCTCCCTGACCAGGCACCAAACCTGTGCCACCTGCAATGGAATTGTGGAGTCTTTTACTGGACTGCCAGGGAATTCCCAGGCATTATTTCTTCTGATCCTCTCAACACTCTCCTGAGCACTATCATTAGTCCATTTTCCAGATGTGGCAACAGGGGCTTAGAGACGACTGGCCTACGTTTATAGACTGCTGGTGTCTGGACTTAAATCCAGGGTGGCACTCATAAACCACCACAGGTGGTAGGCCTGCCTCAAGACTGGTGAGAAACGAAGAGCGATGACCTCAGAGACCTGGAGAGATGGCCTCAGAGACAGACAAATAGAAATTAAGAGACCCAGCCGGAGGCCCAGGAAACAGGGGAGAGTGGGGCAAGGTTGGTCTCTGGCCAAGCAACTGAAAGGGAAAAGTGTAAGTCGATCAGTCATGTGCAACTCTTTGTGACCCCATGGACTGTAGCCGGTGTAGGCTCCTCTGTCCATGGAACTCTCCAGGCAAGAATACCAGAGTGGGTTGCCATTTCCTCCTCCAGGGGATCTTCCAGACCCAGGGATCGAACCTAGGTCTCCTGAATTACAGGCAGATTCTTTGCCGTCTGAGCCACCAGGGAAGCCCCTGGCCAAGCAAACCCCCCCCCCTAAAAAAAAGAATAACCCAGGCCGCCCCCCTAGGTGGAAACAATGACACAATCAGCTCCCAATACCAAGGCCCTGACATCACGAAGTGGGGGTGGCCGAGGTGGGGGGCGCCCCGCCCCTTGGCAGGTCCTTACGGCCAATGGGACAGTCTTGGAAGAGGCCCGGGCCGCCTCCAGAGCTTCAAAAACGTGTGAGGAGGGAAGAGGGTGCAGACGGAGCTTCAGCTGCTGCCGCCGGCCCCAGCGCGCTGCCACCGCTGCCCACCCACCATCAACCAGCATGTCCTCCGCTCACTTCAACCGAGGCCCCGCCTACGGGCTGTCGGCTGAGGTCAAGAACAAGGTAGGGCTGGAGGGCCTCCCACCCCAGCCTGGCCCACTTGCCCTGCCAGGCCAGAAGCCGGGCTCTTGGGGTTCCTTGGACCCCCTTCTTGCCTGTCCCAAGTGACTTGGAACCTGAGACAGAAAAAGGACCAATATGGGGAGGGGGCTGCCTACCTCCTTGGCCTGAGCATCCCAAAGCCCTCAGCTATACTGCTGGGGTATAAATGTGGCGTGGGCACGCAGGCGGTCACAGGTAAACTGAGGCGGTGGGTCCACTGGGAAAACCCCGCCTGATCAGGGTTCCCTGTTAACCTCTTTGTTCCTTGATTTTGCACACTCCTGGCCTGACTTTGAGGGTGTGCTCCAGAGCTGGGGTTCCTGGGAGGTAGGGCCCCAAAACGTGGGAAACTGTGAAGGAAAGGGAGACAGATGGGGAAGGGCAGAGGGTGGGCATTAGGGACACAGCGGAATCTCCTGATTTTGGAGCTGAGAAGACACATGGCTTTCATGCTATGATGGGTAAACTGAGGTTCAGAGAGGGGAGACAAGTCTCTCAGATCCTATATAAGGGAGGTGAAGAATTGGGCCCTTGAACTTGCTCCCACCCCCACATCAAAATGGGGTCAGCGTCTCCAGGGCTGCAAATTTGAAGTCCCCAGCTCACTGGAACGCTCCATGAGCGCTACTAGGGGAATAATCCCTGTCCCATTTAACAGAAGGGAACACTGAGGCTCGGATCGCCTGTTCCACAGGCAGGAAGGAAGGAGCTGGGATTGGAAACTAGGGTCGGGGGGATTCTCGGGGCTGGAGGAGGGGGCAGGTGGGGGGCGAGTGCTTGGGCGGGAGACGGATCCCAGCGCCGCGCCCCCCCTTCCCCCAGCGCCGGCCCCAGAGCCGTGCGGAGCCGCCGCGCCATATAAGGCGGCCTCGGGAGCCCGGCCCGCGGGGCCGCGCTATATAAGGGCCGGTTTGCTTTATAAAGCCGGGCTGGTGGGGAGGGGGGCGGCAGGGCCGGGGCCAGGTGATGGGGCCGCCCCTCCTCCTTCCCTTCCCCCAGGAAAAGGGGCAGCCGGGTTCCCCAGGGGCCGGGAGCCAGTCTGGGCTGGGGTAGAGGGTTCTGGAAATACGGAGAGGGTGCGAAGTGGGAGAGGAGAGGAGGGAGAGACGCAGACAGATTCTGGAAGCCTGAGACATGAGAGACGGAATGGGGGAGGGCGAGCCTGGAGTGAGATAAGACGGAGTCAGGGGTGAAGAGGCGGAGAAAGGGCCGAGTCCTCCACCCCCACCGCCACCCCCCATCGGAAGAAGGGAACCTGGAGTCGGAGAGACAGACAGAGACCTACGAAAGCAGAGATGGACGAACCATGAGCCCCACCCCCAGCCAGACAGGCAGAGATGGGGACAGGATGACAGAGCCAAGGAAAGAGCGGGGAGAGAGACTGAGGACATCCTGCGATGGGGAGAGAGAGAGAAATACAGACATGCATGAGGCCCGGAGTGAGACAAAAACACACCCTAGCCCCAGCCCGAGAGGGAGCCCCAGCGCTGAGGACCTGGAGAGACACTGAGACAGGGATGTAAGGCAGACCAGCCCCCAGCAAGGCGGCATACCGGGCACCTCCTTTGGGCTCCTCCTCCCCTGCCTGAAGCATCCAGGAGAGGGAGGGGGCAGGGCCAGGGGAAGCTAAGCCCCAAGTTTGGTCCGGAGGGGGAACCAAGAGGCCAGGCGCCGCCCCCCACCCAGCTCTGAGTATCTCTCTTCCCACCCCTTAGACCATGTTCTCTGGTGCCAAACCTCAGAATGCCTGGAATGGCCCCCTGGGCAGGTGCCACCTCAACTCTGGTCCTCAGCGCCCCCCCCCTCACCCCCCGCCACCCCCCTCCATTGGACGCTGGGACAGAATTGCCTTAGTTGGGAAGGGATGAGGGAAGAGATCGGGACTAGGGAGCCTTGGATTGGGCCAGGGAGCCAGCCCTACTCTCCGCTGTGTCCTCACTGTTCTCTCTCTGCCCCCTACCCCCCAGCTGGCCCAGAAGTATGACCACCAGCGGGAGCAGGAGCTCCGAGAGTGGATCGAGGGGGTGACGGGGCGCCGCATCGGCAACAACTTCATGGACGGCCTTAAAGACGGCATCATTCTTTGCGAGTGAGTGGGGGCAACCGTGGCCCACTTGGGCTGCCCCCCAACCCCTCATCTCAATTCCCTGAACCCTTCAAAATGACCATGAGGTCAGAGCTTGGACACTTGATATCTGACACCTCCAAACAGAACTCTGAGGTGGCAGAGAATCATTGTACCCATTTAACAGTAAAGTAAACAGAGGCCCAGTTAGGTAAAGCATGTCACCCAAAGTCCCACGCTGTGCCAACAGAAATGACTTCAGAACCTAGAGTGTGAACTGCCAGGCATACAGAGGAGCCGCATTTATTGTCTCCGGAGTCCCAAGAATGGGAGGTCACAGCTAAAAGACACCAAGCCACATCCCCCCTGGAGAAGGAAATGGCTACCCGCTCCAGTATTCTTTCTTGCCTGGAAAACTTCATGGACAGAAGAGCCTTGTGGGCTATAGTCCATGGGGTCTCAAAGAGCTGTTCACGACTTAGGGACTGAGCACACACATCTGAGGGATGTGCCACAATAATTTCAGTGGGTCCTGATTTTCTCCTCCTCTCAAAACCTAATAACCAAGAGAAAGACCAGCCCTCACAATTCCCAAGCCCTGACTCTAGATTCTACCTTCTAGATTTCACCACAATCCTATTTCTGGGTAGGAACCCTGAGTCCAGCCTGGGTCTTGTCTGCATCTCTGAGTCTGACCCAGGGCAGGGTAACCATGTGGGCCAGAGCTTGTACTTGGGAATCTTCTAGAAGCTGCCCAAAGTCACCATGTTACCAAGCCCTAGCTGCTGGAAAGAGAGGGACTTGGGGGATGCTTTTCACCCATATCCAAGGAATGGGGGGATGGTCTGCTGTCCCAGGCCTTAAAGAGTGCAGAGCCACCCACCTGTTTATGGAGAAGGCGCATTTATGGAGCGCCTGCTGTGTGCCAGCCAGGTATAGGCACTGGGGGTAGTGAACAAAATAGACTTGATTTGGGGCGCATACAGAACTTTAGTCCTGCTGTAGATGATTGAACAAATAATTGATGAAATAAGCACATACAGGCCTGTGGTGGGAAGTACCATGGGGAAAAGTCAAGCTGGGAAGGATGGGGGGTGGGCGGAGGAATGAAGTGTTGCTGTTTTGTACAGAATGGCTTGGAAGCTCATTCTGAAGAGGTAGCATTGGAGCAGAATCTCGGATGAAGTGAGGGAAGTTGTTGCTGGGGCATCTTAGGGAAGAGTGGGTCAGGTAGAGGGGACAGCCAGTGCTAAGGCTCTGGGGTGGGAACATGCCTTATGGGTTCAAGGATGCTGAAGAGGCTGGAGTGACCGGGGAAAGTGGAGGGAGTTAGCTGGGGGCCAGATAGTGCAGGGTCGCTGTGTCATTCATGCTAAGGAGTTAGGCTTTTATTCTCAAGGCATTGGAGTGTTTTGAACTGGGTAGTAACTGGATTTTTTTTTTCTTTTTCAAGGTTCCAATATTTTCTTTTAATTGGAAGATAATTACTTTAGGATTTTTTGTTGTTGTTGTAATTGAAGTATAGTTGATTTATAGACTTCTCAGTTGACACTAGTGGTAAAGAATCTGCCTGCTGATGCAGGAGACATAAGAGATGCGGTTTTGATCCTTGGGTTGGGAAGATCCCCTGGAGGAGGAAGTGGCACCATACTCCAGTGTTCTTGCTCGGAGAATCCCATGGACAGAGGAGCCTGGTGCTCTATAGTCCATGGGTTGCAAAGAGTCGGACACAGCTGAGCCTCTGAGCACATAGTTGATTTGCAGTTGTGTTCACGTCTGCTGTACAGCAAAGTTATACAAAGTCCTGCTGTATAGCACAGAAAACTATTTAATATCCTACAATAAACCATAATGGAAATTTTGGGGACCACACTGCACAGCTTGCAGGATCTTAGCTCCCCAATCAGGGATCAAACCCTGGCCCTGTGGGGTGAGAGAGCGTGTGTGCTCAGTCACGTCCGACTCTTTGGGACTCCATGGACTGT
The DNA here is from genome assembly GCF_055505025.1 of Bos grunniens. Classification (NCBI taxonomy): domain Eukaryota; kingdom Metazoa; phylum Chordata; class Mammalia; order Artiodactyla; family Bovidae; genus Bos; species Bos grunniens. Next base: position 15,994,881 of record NC_141171.1, read on the forward strand.
AGCCTGTTAGGCTCTTGTGTCCATGGAATTTTCCAGGCAAGAACACTGGAGTGGATTTCCATTTCCTCCTCCGGGGGATCTTCCTGACCCAGGGATCAAACCTGAGTCTCCTGCATTTCCTGCATTGGCAGGCAGATTCTTTACCACTAGCGCCACAGGGGAAGTCCCTGGAATTGTTCTAAGAAGGGCATTTTAGCTGTAGGGTTACGAGCATCTGGAGGGCACGAGATGGAAAGTGGGAGCACACAGGGAGGTCATGGCAGGAGCCCAGGAGAGAGACACTGGTGGCTCAGAGTAGGGTGGAGGTGGGCTTCTGGAAGTCTTCAGGAGGCCGAGCCAAAGGAATTGCTGAGGGATTGGATGTGGGGTGAGAAAAAGGGAGAGGAGTGTCAAGGGCAGTAGAGGGCTTTTAGTGAGCTGCGGAAGATGGAGGGAGTTCTGTAGGGGGAGGTGGGTATCAGGAGTCTCGGTGAAATGCATTTGTTTGAGACCCACATGTAGTGGGGAGATGGTTTCCCTTGTTGCTCAGACAGTAAAGAATCCCTCTGTGATTCGGGATACCTGGGTTCCATCCCTGGGTTGGGAAGGTCCCCTGGAGGAGGGCATGGCAACCCACTCCAGTATTCTTGCCTGGAGAATCCATGGACAGAGGAGCCTGGCAGGCTACAGTCTATGGGGTTGCAAAGAGTCAGGCATGACTGAGCAAATATACTATTACTCTGTGGGGAGATGGAATGGAGAGTGGGAGGTGGGCTGCAGGAAGATTTGGGGGAGTCATTGGCATATGAATGGCATTTCAAGTCAAGAGACTGGAGACTTCCTGGTGGTCCAGTGGCTAAGACTCCACACTCCCCATGCAGGGGCCTGGGTTTCATCCTTGGTCAGGGAACTGGATCCCACATGCCACAACTTAGAGTCTGCATATTGCAACTAAAAACAAAACAAAACAAAAAACCTCCCACATGCCACAACTAAGACCCAGAGCAGCCAAATAAATAAAAGTCAAGAGACTGAACGAGATCACCAGGGTGATGGTGGCCTGAGAAGAGGCCCCAGTGCTGAGCTGTGGGCTCTCCCAGAGGTAGTGGTTTGAATAAGAAAAGGATCCTGGGGAATTTCCTGGTGGTCAAGTGGTTAGGACTCAGGGCTTTGAACTGCTGAGGGCCCAGGTTCAATCCCTGGTCAGGGAACTAAGATCCTTCAAGTGGTGCAGTGCGGCCAAAGGAAAAAAAAAAGAAACTGAAACATGGTCACCAGTGAGGCGGGGGCACCCCAGACGACTACTCTCCACCTCCCATAGGGAGACTTTCTGATCCGAACGGGTCCAGCTTCCTGAGGCTGGTTTCCCATCTCCCAGCCCGCGTGTTTGGGTGGTTTGTGGTGGGGCTGTCTCTGAGGTCTGACTGCAGTGAGAAACTGCAAAAAGTCTGGCGCCCCCTGATTGTCACCCTGACCCCTGGTCCCCCTGGGCCGGGCTTGGATACGGGCAGCAGGGAGTCCCCTGCCTCAGCCCCCTCCCCTACGCCTTGTAGGTTCATCAATAAGCTCCAGCCAGGCTCCGTGAAGAAAGTAAATGAGTCCACTCAGAACTGGCATCAGGTGAGTCCAGACTCTCTCAACTCTTTAGTCTCTTAACTCTCTGGCCCGTAGCCCCCTCCCACTTCCACCCGTAGCCCCGCCCACCTCCACCCAGCCCCGCCCATGCCCCCGACCCCTGACCGCTGCCGGCTCCCCTCCAGCTGGAGAACATCGGCAACTTCATCAAGGCCATCACCAAGTACGGGGTGAAGCCCCACGATATCTTTGAGGCCAACGACCTGTTCGAGAACACCAACCACACGCAAGTGCAGTCCACCCTTCTGGCCCTGGCCAGCATGGTGAGTGTGGGTGAAGGGTGGGCGCTCTGGGTTGGGATGTGGGTGGAGCTTCTTGTACCCCACCCCCTGCATGGTACTCCCACCCCAGTCCCTGCTTGAGTGGGAGAGGGAAAGCGGGTGCCTCTCAGGGTTTTAAATGCAGCTGTGTGGCCCAGAGGCTCCTTTGTCAGTCCCTGGCCCTCCCCTCCTCACCCAGGCCAAGACGAAAGGGAACAAGGTGAATGTGGGAGTGAAATACGCGGAGAAGCAGGAACGGAGATTTGAGCCAGAGAAGCTAAGAGAAGGGCGGAACATTATCGGGCTGCAGGTATGGCCCTTTCCTCCCCTGGGTCTTGCTGATGAGCTGTGGTTGAGGAGGGCACCCTGGTCCCTGTAGGCTTTGGTGGGTTGGCAGGGGGTACAGAATATGTGGCCTTTAGGAAACCCTTAGCATTTTCGGTACCCTAACTCACTCCTCTGACAGTCCTAGGGGGTGGGTACTGTTACCGTCATACCCTTTATACAGATGGGAAAACTGAGGCCTGGAGGTTAGTGCACTTGCTCAGGTGATGAGTAGCTGAACCCTGGAAATCAGGCCATTTAGCAGTCATGTGACACACCTTCTTTGAGCCTCAGTTTCCATTCTGTTGCCCCAGTGGTGTGGAAACAGGGCCTCATTAGAGGGCCGTGTGTCTGCTGACATCAGTTATGTCTGGTTGCCCTCGGTGGGATCTTGTAACCCCTGTGTGGCTCTCCTCCTGGCTCCCTAGATGGGCACCAACAAGTTTGCCAGCCAGCAGGGCATGACGGCTTACGGCACCCGGCGCCACCTCTATGACCCCAAGCTGGGCACGGATCAGCCCCTGGACCAGGCCACCATCAGCCTGCAGATGGGCACCAACAAGGGAGCCAGCCAGGTGTGTTGCGGAGCAAGGGGGGCCCTGTGTGTGGCGGGCTGGTGGGGCTCTCGTGGTCCCCTATGGCCTGACCATTGTGCTGCCCTCCGCAGGCCGGCATGACTGCACCAGGGACCAAGCGGCAGATCTTTGAGCCGGGGCTGGGCATGGAGCACTGTGACACACTCAACGTCAGCCTGCAGATGGGCAGCAACAAGGGAGCTTCGCAGCGGGGCATGACAGTGTACGGGCTGCCCCGCCAGGTCTACGACCCTAAGTACTGCCTGACGCCTGAGTACCCTGAGCTGGGCGAGCCGGCCCACAACCACCACCCGCACAACTACTACAACTCTGCCTAGGGCCCCGGGCCTCCCGCCTTCCCCCAGGGAGGCTGGCTGCTGCTCTTGGCAGGGCCTAGCCCGGCCTGCCGACCCCCTCCCCCTGCATGGCTCCTCTGGCCCCCTGGCACTTGCCTACAGGGTTAGCGTCTGGGGGGAGCAGAAGGTGGGGGGGGGCTGTGGAGAGGGGGCTCCTCCCTGGTGTGCTGCAGGGTCCAACATGGAGCTGGGTGTTCCCCACAGCACCCAAAGGACGCACTGAGCAAAGCTACCCCGCTGTCCCCCACTCCCCATAGCTGGGTTCCCCCCCTGCCAGGACAAGAAGCCCTCCCAAGCGAAGCCCCCAGAGCCAAGGGTCAACCCCTCCCCACCCCATTCCCGCAGCGGGTGCAAACTGCATGCCCAGACCCCCAGCGGACACACGCGGTTTGGTTTGCAGCTGGCTTACGGGATGTGACAGCGGCGTTTGTGACGCGAGCACTTTCTTTTTCTACTTCACTGGAGCACAATAAATGGCTGTAAAATCACCCGAGGGGCCTCCCTTGTGGCTTGGTCAGTAAAGAATCTGCCTGCAATGTAGGTGGACTCGGGTTTGATCTCTGGGTTGGGAAGATTCCCTGGAGAAGGGAATGGCTACCCACTCCAATATTCTTGCCTGGAGAATTCCATGGACAGAGGAGCCTGGTGGGCTATAGTCCATAGGGTTGCAAAGAGTCGGACACGACTTAGCGACTAAACATCATCAACCATCACAATCACCTGAGCACTTAGGGACGCTCTGTCCTGGGGCCTGTGTGGCTGCTGCACACGCGCAGGGTACACTCCATTTCCTGCACACACATCTGCACAGGTGCACACACACTCACACGTAGGCAACCTAAGATATACATACTGAGCTCACAGTACTCGGTGGACCCAGGACTCACACCGCCCCCCCGGACAAAATGCACACAAATGCACACTTCATGTGTATGGTGTACACACACTCCCTGCAGCCTTAGTGCACACACCTTTTCACACACAGATACTCACACGTGCAGTACACACGCCTACCCAAGACAAAAACACACACCTTCACACAGATACACAATACACACACACACACACACGCTCAGCACCCGTGTACCTACCCTGGGAGCCTGTGGGTCGTGTCGAGGTCAGCATTGGGATGGGTGAGATACCATGTGAATCACAGTTTTGGAGCTGGCTAGCCAAGTGACCTTGGGCAAGTCACCTCCCCTCCCTAGGTCTGTTTTCCCATCAGGAAAATGATGACATTGAAGCCTGTGGGAGTCACAGGAAGCTTCAATGAAATGATGCCTCCAGACAGGGGATGGTATTTGGCACTGATCATGAGAATGGACTACAAGCCCAGTCCTGGAAGCCCCTGTGGGCAGAGAGAATCCTTGAGTCCTGGAGTAGACTATGGGGCTTCCGTGGTGGCTCAGTGGTAAAGAATCCACCTGCCAATGCAGAAGGCTCGAGTTCAATTCCTGGTCTGGGAAGATCCCCTGGAGGAGGAAATGGCAACCCACATCAGTATTCTTGCCTGGGAAATTCCATGGACGAGGAGCGTGTAGGGGTACAGTCCATGGGGTTGCATAGTCAGGCATGACTGAGCGACTAAACAACAACCAAACTGTGGGAGGTGGGAGAGGACAGGGCAGTGGGGAAGATGGGCACTCCGGATGCCCAGGGCGATGGCCTTTTCCCAACTGGCACAGAGCAGTTAAGTAGCTGACCACACGGTGCAGCTGGCCTGTGTGCCTGGCTCACACTGTGCCCTGTGCTCAGGGCTCATCTCCAATCCTGGCCTGCCAGCCAGGGATCCCAGAAGTCTGGACGAGGTCCCAACTCTCCCCATCTCAGAGGGGACCCCACTCTTCCCGCTTTCCTGCCCAGAAGTTACCCACTGCCAGGGTTCCATGGAGAGGATGTGGCCTGCCATGCTGGGGGCTCAGAGCAGTCCACCTCCCCAGGGTGGGCTGGGGGGGTGGGGCGGGGCAAGGCTGGAAGGGGGGGACCTGCTGGGATGGACATCAGGAGCCCCCTGCGCTTGCACAACCCTTGGAGCCTTGTAAAGCAGATTCCAGGAGCTCTTGGCTTGGCTACCCCGAGTCCTGCTCCCCCAGGGCCAGCGGCAGGAAGCTATGCTGAGGAGGATCCTTGCCTGGCCCAGGGCCCTGCCTCCTCGGGAAAACAGCACCATATTAGCACTTAGACTGTGAGACTGGGGTAGGCGGGCCCTAGTTGACAGAAGAGCAAGGCCCCTTTCCCTGGACCGCAGAGAGCAGCCCCCAACCCAGGTGCCTGTCCAATCACTCTGTCTATGTCCACTGGGTCCTGCCTTGGCCACGGGATCCCACCTGAGTGAAGTCTTGGAAGGGAAGGTGGGAGCACCGGGTTGAGGGCATGTCAGGGCAGAGTGGGCCTCGGGGGACACCCGTCAGACCCAACGGCTGGGCCTGGTGGCTAGGGCTTCTGGCCAGCTCAGCGTCTTCCTCTGCTGTTCATATTCCTTGCTGCCCTGGTGGGTCACCATCTGCTGGCACTGTGTCAGGAATCACACTGGGCGCCTCTGTCCTCAGGGTGGCCCTGGGACAGAGTTTCCATCATCCTTCCGCTTGCTGCCCAGGCTCATGGGGCTGCGTGGAGGAGCTTTGAGCTGCCCCGTGCTGCCAGAGCACCAGGACTACCAGATTGTCTGGGATCTTGCCGTCTGCTTGTTCAGGTGTGTTTTTGTTTCCAACACCACAAATCAGTTAACTCAATTCTGACACTACCTCAAGACAGCACCTGATCCCACAGGATAAGGGTTCCGTTCAGGACTGCCCCTCCCCCACGTCAGGAGCCAATCACAAGTCCAGGTTGTTCCCTGTGCTTCTGACGGACTAGCTGTAGATCCAGAGGTGGGGTGGGATGGGGGTGGGGTTCCCTCCACCCGCTCCTCAGATTTTGTTAATTTACTACACTGGTTCACAAAACCTGGAGAAACATTTTACTTTTTATTAGATCACTGGTTTTATTATTACTTTGGTTTTATTATGGAAGGATCAAACTCAGGAGGAGCCAGAAGGGAGGGGCACAGAGAGCAAGGCATGGGGAGGGGTGTAGAACTCCCGAATCCTTTCCATGTGTTCCGGCACCTCTAAGTGTTCACCACAGGCAGAAGTTCATCAGATCTTGTTCTCAAAGCACTTCATCTGTAGGTCCCATTGTTGTTGTTCAGTCGATAAGTCATGTCTGACTCTGCGACCCCATGGACTGTAGCCCTCCAGGGTTCCCTGTCCTCCTCTATCTCCTGGAGTTTGCTCAGATTCATATCCTGCAGGCAGGTAAAGAATCTGCCTGCAATGCAGGAGACAGAGGAGACATGGATTCGATCCCTGGGTCGGGAAGATCCCCTGGAGAAGGAAATGGCAACCACTCCAGTATTCTTGCCTAGAAAATCCCATGGACAGAGGAGCCTGGTGGGCTGCAGTCCATGGGGTCGCAGTCGAACACGACTGAGCAACTAACATGTCCATTGTGTCAGTGATTCTATCCAATCATCTCATCCTCTGCTGCCCTCCTTCTCCTCCTGCCCTCAATCTTTCCCAGCATCAGGGTCTTTTCCAGTGAGTCAGCTTCCCATCAGGTGGCCAAAGTATTGGAGCTTCAGCTTCAGCATCAGCCCTTCCAGTGAATATTCAGGTTGATCTCCTTTAGGCCCCTTCCCAAAGGTTGGTAGGTTGGCTGATTCCTACTCAGGAATCAGTCCCATGCTGAGGCTGTTGAGTGCTCAGACACTTCAGCTGTGTTAGTTATTGAGCACTTAATGCATACTAAACACTATGAGGGGCTCCCCTCATAGCTCAGTTGTTAAAGAATCCACCTGCAATACAGGAGACCCCGGTTCGATTCCTAGGTCGGGAAGGTCTGCTGGAGAAGGGACAGGATACCCACTCCAGTATTCTTGGGCTTCCCTTGTGACTCAGCTGGTAAAGAATCTGCCTGTAATGCAGGACGCCCCGGTTCGATTCCTGGGTTGGGAAGATCCCCTGGAGAAGGGAAAGGTTACCCACTGCAGTATTCTGGCCTAGAAAATTCTATGGACTGTATAATCCATAGGGTCACAAAGAGTCAGACATGACTGAGAGACTTTCACTTTACTTCATACACTATGGGTAATGCTGATTCGTTGTTGTCTAGCCACTAAGTTGTGTCCAGCTCTTTGCAATCCCATAGACTGCAGCCCACCAGGCTCCTCTGTCCATGGAATTCTCCAGTCAAGAATACTGGAATAGGTTGCCATTTCCTCCTTTAAAAAATCTTCCCGACAGGGATTGAACCTGGGTCTCCTGCACTGGCAGGTGGAGTCTTTACCGTCGTGCCACTTGGGAAGCCCCAAGGATGTCTAGGGCCCCATTCTAAATCACCTCATTAGCACAATCTCACCAGTGAGCAAAACTGGGCTCTTTATGAATGATGAAGATACTCTGGCTGCCCAGGAAATTCCAAGCGTTTTAGCTTTGTGCCAGGATCCAGGGACAAAGACCAACATTTCTTCGCATTGGAAGCTTGTAGTCCCAACCCCTGGACTGCAAGGCAAGTGCCAAGACCAATATTTGTTACACTGAACATGTGCATCTGGCCCCACCTCCAGTCTCCCACCAGCCTAGGACAACAGTCTGGTCCCTTATTTCCCTCCAGGGATCCTCGCCCCATTCAGCCCCCAGGAAGCCAGGAGTTGTTCCCTTTGCCTGGACCCTGAACTCATGAGTGAGACCCTGGGCTGTGAAGCCTGCTGGCTGTGGGACCCTGGGCCCACGACCTCCCATCTCTGGCCTGCTTCCTCACCTGTGAGCATCTTCCTCCCAGGGTGGCTGTTGAAACACGGCGGGAAGGCAGGCACACCTGAGAGCAGCCTCAGGAACAGGGGGGCCCTGGAGCCTGACCTTCTTTAGGGGGATCCCCCAGGAAGCCCTCTCTGATCACCCCACCCCTACCCCGGGCTCTGTTGGCCCTGGTTTCCACCGTGACTGTAAATGCCTGGCCAGATGCCTGTGCGTTTATCCCTGTCCCCTGAGCCCAGCGGCCCGGGTTTCACCTTGAATGCTTGTAGAGTGGATAAAACGTGGGACGGTTTGAAGGACTGACTGAACCCCACTTCAGACGGCCTGCTGGGCAAACTCTGAATGCCTCAGTCTCCCCTTTTCCTGCGTTGAGCCCCTGGGTCTGACCCAGAGCCCAGGAAATCAGAAAACTGGGAGTTCCTCGTTTGCTGCTTTATTTAAGGGCTTGTGACAGACAGCTGTCCCCAGCCCAGCCCCTCCCTCCTCTACAAAAGCGAGGGAACATGAAAACAGGCCGCCTTGCCAGGGGGCCCATGGGATTGTGACTTGAATCCCAGGCCAGAGGCCTGGGAAGGCAGCTGGGGAGGGGGAGCAGTCAATCCTGTTCAATGGCCAAGTGCTGGTGAGGTACAGGAAGGTGCTGGAGAGGCCGGTGGCAGCCTCTGAGGGCCTGCCCTTGCAGAGGCGGGTCAGGACGCAGGCCTCTAGAGAAAACAGGGCCCTGAAGCTGGTGGCCCAGGTGCTAGAGGCTGGAGCCAGTCAAAGGCTTGTTGAACAAGCATTTCAGGCCCCCGGGGCCCCACCACCCTTCAACTCTACCGGCTTCCCACGAGGACTCCCCCGCAGTCGCACCTGCAGCCACGTGTGCACACACACACACACACCCACTCTGCACACACTCACATTCGGGGCTGCAAAGGCTCTGGACCCACACCCTGGAATGTCTCTCGATTGGTACCCAGTGGGCGGGGCTGCCATGGGGGTGAGCCGTCTGCGTCGCTACTGATTGGCAGCCTCGCAGGCATCTATCCAATCGCTGTACACGTCCACTGGTTCTGACAGATCTGAGCCGCTGCAGTCAAGGGCAACTGGTAGCACTAGACCCCTTTCCCACATTTACTCTTCTGTAGCTCACGCCACTGTTAGCCAGACCACTGCCCTGAACCCCGTTCACACCACGTAAGTCAGCCCGTGGCGCTGGTTCCTCTCCGTAGCCATGCCCCCAGGGCACGCTGCAGGGCTGGGTGTCCTCGAGCAGCCCACTTGGGGCCGCCCAGAACCCCCAACCCATCTCCTGGAAAAAGCCCGGTTACCCAAGGATACAAGTGATGGGCGTCTGGAATTCCTCTAGGCACACGGTACAAGAGATGACTCCGGTGTTTCGGGCTCGGTCCCTGGAACAGGAGGAGGTGCAGGGACTAGTGAAGGAAGGGGCCTCTGTCTGTGGGTGATGATCCCCCTAAGCAGGAGGGCTTGGGGCAGATTGGAGGATAGGGTAGTGGTGGGGGTGAGCGACACCCCAACTGAGGAAGGAGGAAGTGGCCCCGTGAGGCAGGATCCCTGGCCCTACTCACATTTTCACGTCACAGGACTTCTCGTGGTTGCAGAAGGGGCAGGTGAACTGGGTCTCCAGGGTGCCTGTCATCTTCTTCTTGGGGGGTGGCTTCCGTTTTGACTTTCTGCGCCCCATGTCTGTAGGGGAGTGAACCTGTGGGCAGAAGGGACAGAAGTCAGTGACTCGTGGGCCCCATGCAGCCCCCCAGCCCGATGCCCTAGGAAGCAGGCTGGCTGCCTGTGGAGAAGGGAGGTCTTGCCTGAGGCTCCCAGGGGCTGGGCAGGCAGACCACCTCAGTGCACTATGGGGTCAGGAGGCCTGGATTCTAACCCCAGCTCCTCCACTTCCTGCAGGATCTCAAGTGGGTTCCTTAAATTCTCTGTGCCTCAGTCTCCTGTCTATGAAGTGGCATGAGGTTTCCATCCGAGCCTGGTCTCACAGGGAGGGCGAACAGGACATATGGTAAGAGCCTGGCCTGTCTGCTGCCAGCACCTACACAGGAGGCCACCATTCCTGGTGAGGACGAGACTCTGTGAAGGCCGGTCAGGCAGGAGTGCTCAGGAGCCAGAGATTTTATTCAGGCTGCTCCTTCTGTCACGGGACAGGCCAATGCCACCCAGGAGGAATGACACTGAAAGGATGTGACAGAACCTTCTGGGGGGCCCCTCCGGCAGGCTCTTTGCAGATGAGGGGCTGCTGGACAGAGAAACGGGGACATGCATTTGGAGCAAGGAAATGCCATATAAAAGGGTGAGGGCCTGGCCAGGGTTTGGGGACCATGTGGGTTGGGTAGAGGGGCAGGCTGCGGGGAGAAAGGGGGTGGGGAGGGAGCACGTGGGAGTGTTCTGAATATTTGGATGGATGCTGGAGGCTGTGGGGAGTGTAGGGATGAAATTGCTTGGTGTTTTAAAGAGACCAAGGAGGGACTTTCCTGGTGGTCCAGTGGCTAAGACTACACTCCCAATGCAGGGGCCCTGGGTTCGATCCCTGGTCAGGGAATTAGATCCCACATGTCACAACTAAGAGTTTGCATGCCACAACTAAAGATCCCGCATGCTGCAACTAAGGATTCCGCATGCTGAAATGAGACTGAAGATGCTGCATGCTGCATCTATGACCCGGTGCAGCCAAATAAATAAATAAATATTTTTAAAAAGAGAAAGAGAGGGACTAAGGAAAGGGATGGGTGGAAAGCCTGGGTGAAGATGAAGTCAGAACCAGGAGAGGGTTGTTCAGGGTGAAAAGCAGCAGCGGGTGAGTGAGACAGAGGGGACAAGCCAGTGGTGAGCATGTCGAGAAGGAACAGTCCAGGGGAGCGGGTGAGCAGCGTGAGAAGGAAGGGTCCGGGCTGACTCCCAAGGTTGTGGTGTGGGACGGAGGTGGTGGCTCAGGGGAAAAGGGGCCCTGTTCTCTGATGTCTGACACAAAGGAAGAGCAAGGTGCTGGGGCAAACGGCATGTCCAGGGGAAGATGCCTCAGAGGCAGGTGGACAGGGAAGCAGCAGCAGCTACGCTGAGTGCAATCTCCCATGTCAGGCACCGGGCTAACCTCCCGAAGCACCCCTCCCACCCCCGTCCACCCCTGCTTCTGGTCTCATCCTTCCATGACTAGCAGAAAGACCAGTGTTTCATTCACACGTGTGATCACTCTCTATCTGATGTTCTTGTTCTCAACTAAAGGTGCTTCCAATTCACTGAGTAAACAGAAGGAGCTGGCAGTGAACATCCACAATCCACAAGTCGCCAGGACCACCCACTTGACCTTCCCTCTTTTGCTATGGAAGAACGGCCTCGCTCCCCACAAACACAGTTCGTTACCTTGGGCCTTAGACCCCAGCATCACACTTGCTCTCTCTACTGGATCATTAACAAACACACTTGGGATGACTTTGCCCATCATTAAAAACAATCTGTTCATTTTTAGAGAGTTTTTCGAATAGAGCTGTCTGCCTTCTCTCCGGTTCTCTCTCCACTGCCCCTGCCATACTGTCCACCCCACAGGGCAGTCCCCACTCCTCAGCACACTGGACATACCGGTTTCTCCGCCTACCCTTTTCACAGGGCTCTCAGGACCCGGGACTCTCCCCACTCACTCCTTGATGGCAGGTTCTGGCAGTCTCTGCTGCTGCAACCCCACCCCACCTCTCTAATTTGCTAAGGATAGTGAATCCACTCGTTCAGTCTCTGGGCCTCTCCCTTGTCCAAATACATTCACCTCCACCCCGCGTCACTGCTTCCACTGCCTCCTCTGAACTGTAGCCTTCCTGACCACCTGCCTCAGCCACACCTGATGCTAACCAATGTTTAAACATAACCTGTCCAAAACCCAGCTCCAAACACCTCAATCTGCTCTCCTGCTGTCTTCCTCAGCTCATCAGACAGCAAGTCCACCTTTCCAAAAACCCTGGATTTGACCTCAGTTCCTTTTGCCCCCTCTCACACCCCTAATCTCACCCTGATCCTACTGCCCTACGTTTATTTTAGGCCACACCTTGAGGCATGCAGGATCTTAGTTCCCCCAATCAGGGATGGAACCCGCGCCCTGGCAGCGGAAGCTCAGGTTCTTAACCACTGGACCACCAGGGAAGTTCCCTACTGTTCTCCCTTTGGAAGACGCCCAGCATCTGACCACTTCTCACCACTTCCAGGGCCAGTTCTGTGATCTGAGTCCAGAGTCCAGGTCTTCTCTGGCCTGGATGATCACAATAGCTTCCTCACTGGTTCCTGTCCACCACCCTCAGAGTGTGAACTCCTTGTGGGCAGGGATTTCTGTCTTTTCTTTGTATCCTCAGAGCCTAGAACAGTTCATGGCACAGAGCTGGTGTTCAACAAATATTTACTGAATGAATGAATGAACCAACCAATGCCAGGCCTAGAGCAAGACACAGCAGTGCTGTAATCAGGGAAGGTGAGGTGTCTGCTCTTGTGTAACTGATATTCTGGTGGAGAAGACAGACCCTTAAGCTAACTAATAAGGGAAAAAATTTCAAATATTGACAAGTGCTGTGTGTGTGGTGTGTGTGTGTTAAGTCACTTCAGTCGTCTCTGACTCTTTGTGACCCTATGGACTGTGGCCCGCCAGACTTCTCTGTCCATGGGATTTCCCAGGCAAGAATACTGGAGTGGGTTGCCATTTCCTTCTCCAGGGGATTTTCCCCAACCAGGGATTGAACCCAAATCTCTTACGTTTCCTGTATTAGCAGGCAGGTTCTTTACCACTAGCACCACCTGGCAAGCCACTGGCAAGTGCTATGAGGTTAATAAAACAGAGCGACGTGGGACTTCCTCGGTAGTCGGTAGCTAATGCAGGGGATACGGGTTTCATCCCCGGTCTGGGAAGATCTGACATACTGCGGGGTCACTAAGGCTGCATGCCACAACTCCTGAGCCTGTGAGCCACAAGAGAGGCCACTGCAATGAGAAGCCTTTGCAGTGCAACTAGAGAGTAGCTCCTGCTCACCGCAACTAGAAAAAGCCCGAGCGCAGCCACAAAGACCCGGGGCATCCAGTAAATAAATAAAATTAAAAACAAAAAACAAGGCTATGTGAACTTTTCTGGGACAGGGCTACTTCACTCAAGGGTGGAACCTGAAGGATCCCTTGGGGAAGGGTCATTTAAAATGAGGACTGAACGACGAGAGAAAGAAAATCCACATAAGACAGTGCAGGCAGAGGCTGGAAACGCTTCAATTGCAAAGGCTTCAAGGAAGCACCAGCTTTTCTTGAGAAACAGAAGACTGATACAGCTGAAGCCCAGTGAGCAACAGGGAGATGGATGTGAGATGCAACGGAAGACGAAAGCAGCCTGCCAACCACAAGACCCTGCAGGCTTTAGTAAAGTGTAGCCACTTCGGCAGCCCAGGCTCCCACCTTTGGCCAGAGTGTTTTGTTGGAAAAATTTCCCCAGAGCCAGACCCTGGGTTCCACCTGCCATGGAATCACCTGCGGGCTGCTCAGAAAAAGGCAACTTTCTGAACTTCACACCAGACGTCCCCCAACTAGAATGTCAGTTCTGCGGGTTGGAGTAGGAGCCTGATTTGTCCATGGCTGGAATCAGCAGCCCTGGTGGCTCACCTGCCAATGCAGGAGACTGGGGTTTGATCCCTGGGTCGAGAAGATCCGGTGGAGAAGGAAATGGCAACCGACTCCAGTACCGCTGGCTAGGAAAACCCATGGACAAAGAAGCCTGGAGTGTTGCAGTCCATGGGGTCGGACAGGACTGAACAATTAAACAACAACGAATCAGCAGTACGCCTAGTGCCTGGTATGCATTAAGTGCTAAATAACTATCTGTTGTAGATACAAACAAGTCTCCTGAAGCTAGAGATGGGCCCCAGAATCCCATTTTTCCCGGTGACTATAGTGCCCTCGGGTACAGCGTCTGTCTACAATGCGGGAGACCCGGGTTCGATCCCTGGGTTGGGAAGATCCCCTGGAGAAGGAAATGGCAATCCACTCCAGGGCTATTGCCTGGAAAATCCCATAGACAGAGGAGCTTGGTAGGCTACAGTCCATGGGGTCGCAGAGTCGGACACGACTGAGAGACTTCACTTCACTATAGTGCCCTCCAACTACACTGCAGAAAAGGGGTATGGACTGCATGTAAAGTTCCGGGGACCGGGGACTGTACTTAGGTGGCGACCTAAGTCCAAAGCGCGCCAAGAAGATGGAAGAGAGCTCAGCCATCGCCCCTGGCCGAACTCAAGAGGCGGTGGGAGGACTGTTCATCCAGGCTCACCGAAGCTTCGGTGTCGCCTCCAGCCAGCCGCCGGTAGCATCCAGGCCTCCGAGCAGCGGGCTGGGACCTGCAGAGACCCGAGGCAATCAAGTTCCCCGATGGGCCGCTCCCCGAGCCCTGGGCCCTCGGCGCCTCCTTCAGGACCCCGTGAGCACCCTGGGGTCGCAGAGCGCCCAGCCCCACCCGGCCCCAACGTCCGCCCGCGCGAACCTTTACCTGCACTCACACCCTTGTTGCGACCGCCTCGTTCACCCGGGAGACAGTGACTTCCGGCTTTCGGCGGAAGCGGAAATCTCTTACCTCCCCCGCCTTCTCGTCCTCCCGAGGCTGGGACTGCCCAGCGAGGAAGCCCCGCCTCCTCCAGCATCTTCTCTATGCGCACGCGTACTCCCATTTCGGGCCCGGCAGCAGGAACGCGGTGTGCCTGCACAAGGGCCTGACCATACTTGGTAGTTAGAGCCGGCGCTTGTGGGCACAACTTTGGTACGCTCCCGCACTGGCAGTTACCGCGTTTCCGGAGAGGTGGACCTGGCCATAGTAGCCCTGGAAAGCCAGCTTCGCCCTTGGCTGCAGCATCTTCACTTATCTTTTCTCCCAGTTCAAGCCCCAGCCCTTGGCAACTCACATGGGCCTCCCAGACGTCAGCCACATACATATATCCCAGTGCTAAGAACATGCACAGAACTGTATGGCTGAATCAGAGTGTGAGAGAAGCTTGCAAGAAGCTCCTGTCAAACTTTAACAAGAACCTGTGGATCTTATTCTAACTTAGATTCTGGCTCACTAGGTCAGGAGTGGGACCTGGAAGTCAGCCTTTCTAACTAACTCCCTGGTGATGTCCTGTCTTGGTCAATTTTGAGTGTGGAAGCTATAATACATGAGATTGGACAGGCAGTAAGGGTGAGGGGAGGGGAAAACTAAGCTCCACAATTCCCACAATGTAGTGAAGAGGCTGCCGCTACTTAGCAGCAGCAGCAGCAGCAGTGAAGAGGCTGGACAGAGCTGAGGAAGGATCAGGCGGAATGAATTGAAAGAGTAGCATTGACATATATGTGCTGCTGTGTGTAAGACAGCTAGTGGAAAGGTGCTGTGTAACACAGCCCGTACTCTGACCATCCAGAGGGGTAGAATGGGGGGAAGTGGGAGGAAGGCTCAAGAGGGAGGGGACATATGCATACTTATGGCTGATTCATGTTGTACAGCAGACACCAATACAACATTGTGAAGCAATTATCCTCTAATAAAAATAAAAAAGAAACATAAAGGATCAGTTGCTACACTGTTCAGCTCAGCAGAGGGGAGTGTGTAGATTTCAGAGCATATGATGGTGAAGAAGGTTGCCCAACTAGTCTGGGAGGTTAGAGAAGGCTTGCCCGGGAGGCTGCTGCTCAGGATGAAATCCAGAAGCTGAGTAGAAGTTACACAGAAGTAGAACCTAAGAGGGGAGACTTCCTTGGTGGCACAGTGGTTAAGAATCCACCTTCCACTGCAGGGTACCAGGGTTTAATCCCTGGTTAGGGAACTAAGCAAGCGGAGAAGGCAGTGGCACCCCACTCCAGTACTCTTGCCTGGAAAATCCCATGGATAGAGGAGCCTGGTAGGCTGCAGTCCACGGGGTCGCCAAGAGTCAGACACGACTGAGCGACTTCACTTTCACTTTTCACTTTCCACTTTCATGCATTGGAGAAGGAAATGGCAACCCACTCCAGTGTTCTTGCCTGGAGAATCCCAGGGACTGGGGAGCCTAGTGGGCTGCCGTCTATGGGGTCGCACAGAGTTGGACACGACTGAAGTGACTTAGCAGCAGCAGCAGTAGGAAACTAAGATCCCACATACTACTGGGCAGCTAAGCTGGTGCTCTGCAACTAGAGAGCCCCCAAGCTACAACAAAAACCCAGCACAGTCAAAATAATTAGAAAAAGAAGAGGGAGTGAAGGAGAGAGGAGAATCAAGGTTGGAAACCCTGGGTGCTGCCTCTTACTCAGAAGAGGAAAGGCTTGAGAGAACTGATTTGGAGGAGAGGTCAAGGGTTGTGTTTGGCTGTGACAGGTTTGAGAGAAGCAAGAGAGGGTATGGAAAAGCCTTTGGAAGGGATATTAGGGGCTCAGAAGAAGAAGTTGGATGTGATTTTGAGAGTCATCTACATATGGAGATGATTTAAAGCCTTGGGCCAGAGGAGGTCACTTGGGGTTTCAGGGGTAAAGGGCAAAGTGCAGCAAAAGAAGGCTAGAAGGAGACCAGGGGGTGCTTCCCTGGTGACTCAGTGGGAAAGAATCTGCCTGCCAGTGCAGGATTTGATCCCTGATCTGGAAACATCCCATATACCACAGAGCAACAAAGCCCATGCACCACAACTATTGAGCCTGTTTTCTAGAGCCCAGAAGCCACAACTACTAAGCCCACGTGCTGTAAGTACTGAAGCCCACCTGTCTTAGAGCCTGTGCTCTACAACAACAGAAGCCACTGTAATGAAAAGCCTGCACACGGCAACTAGAGAGCAGCCCCTGCTCTCTGCGCGAAACTAGAAAAAAGCCTGTGCAGCAACCAAGACCTAGCACAGTAAAAAATAAATAAAATTATTTAAAAAAAAAGGAAGGAGACCAGGGACTTTCTGGGTGGTCCAGTGGCTAAGACTGTGCTCTTAATGCAGGGGGCCCATGTTTTATCCCTGGTTGGGAAACCAGGTCCCACACGCTGCAACTAAGACCTAGCACGGCCAAATAAATAAATATAAAATAATAAGTTTAAAGAAAGGAGACCAGGGCTCCCCAACCTTAGAGATTAGGAGGAGGAGGAGCCAGTAAGAGACCAGCCAGACCAGTGAGATTGGAGGAAAAAGACATGGGTTGTCCTCTCCTAGAAGTCTCCAGAAAAAAAGTATTGCAAGACAAGAGTGATCAACTGTTGTCACATGTGGCTGGGAGTTTGAGTAAGATGAAAGACAGTTGACTGTTGACTTTGGCAAGTGTTTGGTCCCTGGCAGTCTTGATAAGAACTGTTTTCATTGTGAGTGTTTAAGAAAAGAACTTGTAATGAGATTGTTTCCAATAAACCTATCTCCAGAAGTCCTCTAGGGGGCACTGTTACTCTGGGAACTGCCAAGCTTCACCCCAGGAAGTGCCTCTCTGGAGGACTCTCTTCAGGCTTGTCTTGTCTTAGCTTGTTCAGTCTCTCAGTCCCACTGATTCTTTGCGATCCCATGGACTGCAGCACGCCAGGCTTCCTTGTCCTTCATCATCTCCCAGAGTTTCCTCAAACTCATGTCCATTGAGTTGGTGATGCCATCTAACCATCTCATCTCTGTTGTCCACTTCTGCCCTCCATCTTTCCCAGCATCAGGGTCTTTTCCAATGAGTTGGCTCTTCGCGTCATTGGAGCGTCGGCTTCAGCATCAGTCCTTCCAATGAATGTTCAGCGTTGATTTCCTTTAGAATTGACTGGTTTGATCTTGCTTGTAGAAACCTGGATACACTCATAGTGGTAGTAGTAGTGTTAATTGTTTAGTCATGTCGGACTCTTTGCGACCCCACGGACTGTAGCCCACCAGGCTCCTCTGTCCAGTGGGATTCTCCAGGCAAGAATACTGGAGTGGGTAGCCATTTCCTTCTCCAGAGGATCTTCCCGACCCAGGGATCGAACCTGGGTCTCCTGCATTGCAAGCAGATTCTTTACCATCTGAGCTATTACCTTATACCATAATGTTACCTTGCAACTTGGTATTTCCTCTTGGTAGTAGTCAATACATCTACAGGTAGCTATTGCATGACTGCCATAGTATATATTTGGACAATTCTATATTCCCTCATGATTGCCAAGTTCACTGGTTGTTTTTTTGTTTTCTTTCCCTTTTCCTTTCTTCTCTCCTTTTCTTTTTTCCTTTCTCTACTTTTACTCCTTCCCTCCTCTCACGTCTTTATTTAAACATAATTGACAGACTAACAGCACATTTTGACAAATACATAGGCCTGTGAAACAATCTCCATAATCAGCAGAGAATGTTTTCACCCTCCCCCGCCCAAAGAAGTTTCCTTATGTCTCTTTGTAGTCAATTCCTACCCCACCCCCCAGCCCTTGACACCAGCTAATCTGTTTTCAGTTCCTATAACTTTGTGCTCTTGAGGAAGTCACATAAACAGAATCATACAATATGAAGTCTCTTGAGTTTGGCTTCTTTAACTCAGCTTAGTATGACTGAGACATGTCTATGGTTTTTTTGTTTTGTTTGGTGGGGGGATGATTTGGCTTTGGAGCTTAGGAGGATCTTAGTTCCCGGACCTGGGACTGAACCTGTGTCCTAGGCAGTGAAAGTCCTAACTGCTGGGCTGCCGAAGAATTCCCTATGTCCATGTTGTGTTTGACTTTCCTAGTGGCTCTGGTAAAGAATTTGCCTGCCAATGCAGGAGCCGCAGGTTTGATCCCTGGATCAGGTAAGATCCCCTGGAGTAGGAAATGGCAACCCACTCCAGTATTCTTGCCTGGAGAATCCCATGGACAGAGGAGCCTAGAGGGGCTACAGTCCATGGGGTCAAAAAAGAGTTAGACAGGACTTAGTGACAAAACAACATCAACAAATGTTTCGTATGTCAGTAGTTGTTCCTTTTTATCATTTTATCATATGGATGGAACACAGTTTGTTTATCCTTTCACTTGAAAATGGACATTTGGATTGTTTCCAGTTTGGGACAGTTACGTATAAAGCTACTATGAGCTATTTTATTCAGATCTTTGTGTGGATGTTCATTTTCTACTGTATTTTTTACTTCTTTTTTTTTTTTTTATAGTTGAATTACTCTACTCTGTAGTTTTAATTTAATTTTACTTTTATTTTGGAATATAGTTGAGTTACTGTATTTTATTTATACACCAAAACGTGTGAGTCCCTTGTAATTCATTTTTGCACACACTCTGAAGTAGGGGTCAGGCTGTTTTGCTCTGGGCAAACCGACAAGGCAGATAACATAACGTCTTTCCTGCAAAGTTGCGACATCACCTTAGCCTACATCACGCCATCATTCTCTCCTGTTTGTTTCTAGATTCCCTCTGGATGTTTTCCTGGAGCCAGGGTCATGCCGTGTGGATGACTGTGCATTTTGCTGTTTGGTCAGGCAGGTGTCACCTCACTGTTCAGGAGTCTTGACCTCAGAGACTGTTGAGGAGGGTGCATATGACCTGACTCTCCGCTGACAGCCAACTGGCCGGGTGAGGGCGCCGGTGCCAGACCCTGCACCTGGTGTGAGGAATGGAGTTCAGAGTTGGCAATATCTGTGATGGTTGAATCAGATGCAGTTGGTTGGGAAGAGAGGGAAGAGATGAAACTCTGTGACTGTGATCTTAAGGAATTCTGCCATCTTATTTCCTGTAATTGACAAGGCAGCTTTCCAACCATGGCCGTGTGCTGGTGGACGTTGTCCCCCGCCCTGAGCTGCATGGAAGCCCTCTCTGAGGGCTTATGTCCACCCTGCCTTGTCCCTTTGGGTGCTCCTTGGGTTGGCTCAGGACTTGGGCCTCCGTGCGGTAGAAGTGCTCGGCCCTGGTGGAGGAGGGGGACCAGTTCTCCTTCCCACCTGTGTCAGCTTGGATGTGTCACTTCTCCTTTCCACACTCCGGGCCCTGTGAACTGGGATGTTGGGCTAATTCCACACTCTGGGCCCTGCAAACAGGGACACGAGGCCGACTTCTGATTCAGACTCCTGCCTGCCTGGAGTCTCTGAGTCAGTGGGGAGAGGTAGGGTGGCTGTGAGCTTGCCTTGACTGTCCTGGTTAAGATGGAGGGTCTGCCATTTCCTGAGCAGGACTTTGGGCACCTGACTTAATCTGTCAAGCTTCTGTGCCCTGAGAAGCCAGGATACTGCTGGCCCTTTCCTCCTTGGTCAAGATTAGAAGCAATGGTGTGTTTTTTGTTCTTTTTTTTCCAGCTGCACCATGAGGCATGCAGTATTTCCCCCAACCAGAGAGCAAACTTGTGCCCCCTGCACTGGGTCTTAACCACAGAATAGCCAGGGAAGTCCTGGGATGGTGTTTTTTGTTTTTTGTTTGTTTGTTTGTTTGTTTGGCATAGAACTTGGCTGGTAGTAATACCAGCTGAAAGGAACTCAGGGTTGGCATTTTGGTTAAGACAGTTTTGCTTAATTTTTTTGAAGGATTTTTTTTATGTGGACCATTTTTAAAGTATTTAATTTGCTTCTTTTTTTTTTTCTGGCCATGAGTCTTGTGGTAGGTATCTTAGCTCCCTGACCAGAAATCAGAATTCCACCCCTTGCCTTGGAAGGCAAAGTCTTAATTGCTGAACCACCAAGGAGTCCCCAGCTTTGCTTAAAGGCAATGGCACCCCACTCCAGTACTCTTGCCTGGAAAATCCCAAGGACAGAGGAGCCTGGTAGGCTCCAGTCCATGGGGTAGCTAAAAGTCGGACACAACTGAAGGACTTCACTTTCACTTTTCACTTTCATGCATTGGAGAAGGAAATGGCAACCCACTCCAGTGTTCTTGCCTGGAGAATCCCAGGGACGGGGGAGCCTGGTGGGCTGCTGTCTGTGGGGTCGCACAGAGTCGGACAGACTGAAGCGACTTAGCAGCAGCAGCAGCAGTAATAATGTGTGTGTGTGTGTGTGTGTGTGTGTGTGCATGTTCAGGTTCAATTCTTTGTGACCCCATGGACTGTAGCCTGCCAGGCTGCCTGTCCATGAGATTCTCCAGGCAAGAGTACTGGAGTGGGTTGCCATTTCCTTCTCTAGGGGATTTTCCCAACCCAGGGATCCAGCCCGTGTCTCCTGCATTGGCAGGCGGATCCTTTACCACTGAACAACCTGGTAAGCATAGTAACACATGTTGCTGTTCAGTCGCTAAGTCGTGTCCGACTCTTTGCGACCCCATGGACTGCAGCACGCCAGGCTTCCCTGTCCTTCACCATCTCCTGGAGTTTGCTCAAACTCATGTCCATTGAGTCAGCGATGCTGTCCAACCATCTCATCCTCTGTTGCTCTCTTCTCCTCTTGCCCTCAATCATTCCCAGCATCAGGGTCCTTTCTAATGAGTTGGCTCTTTGCATCAGGTGGCCAAAGTATTGTAGTTTCAGCTTCAGTCCTTCCAAGTAACACAGGTACCATGTAACAAATTCATCAATACTGACTGCTACAAAGTAGCAAATGTAAGATGCCATTTCCCAAACAATTGGGTCCCTGGCCCATAGCAGCTGAAGTGGGCGGTGACGGTGAGTCAAGAAAGTAGTTCCTGCGACTGGCTGGGTCAGGCTGTTTGTGGGTGGATTTTAGTCAACTGAGAAGCCCAGAGGGGAACTAAGTGCATTGCTCTGCAGCTTTTGGTTCAGGGTGAGCATTTCGTTCTCAGCGTTCTTTAGCAGGAACAGGCTCTGAAATAATTCTGGAAGTTTTCTCCCATACGTACTTGCACAGATGTACAAAAGCACGGGTCCGGGGGTGTCCAAGGTGGCTGTGTTGGTGAGAGGGAAGGACTGGAAAAAATTTCTGTAGGCCCCAGCTAGGAGCTGGTGACACAAGGCAGAAAATCCGTGGCTGTCAAAAAGCTGGGCAGTCTTCCTCTTAGGAATGTATATTGTTTATTCTACAATCATTTCTGCATACATAGGAAATAAATGTGCAGGCTCATTTATGGCAGCATGATTTGAGGACAGCAAAATTATTGAAGGCATCTGGGCACTCCTTGGTAGACAGACAATGGGGCCAGGCACCCAGTGGGGCCTCTGTAGCAGCAGAAATAAGCTCCCTGGAGGGCCGGTGGGCAGATCTCCAGGTACAACGGACAGAAAGAGCAAATTGCAAAAGAAAACCTTTGCAGGTGCAGGAAATGCTTGTTTCTTGATTGTGGCGTTGGGTTTAGGACTGTGTGCCTTTGTCTAAACTTACTGAACTGCACACTTCTAAAATGTGTCCGTAAGAACTCAGTGAAGTTTATTTTAAAAAGAAAACAAAATCAAAACCAAAAGAGCAAGGTTCAAGGACTTCCCTGGTGGTCCAGTGGTGAAGTCTGCATAGCCCCACTGCAGAGGCACGGGTTTGATCCCCTGGTAGATCAGCTGGTAAAGAATCCACCTGCAATGCAGATGACCTCTGCATTGTTCGATTCCTGGGTCGGGAACTTCCCCTGGAGAAGGGATAGGCTACCCACTCCAGCATTCATGGGCTTCCCTGATGGCTCAGACGGTAAAGAATCCATCTGCAATGCGGGAGAACTGGTTCAATCCCTGGGTTGGGAAGATCCCCTGGAGGAGGGCATAGCAACCCACTCCAGTATTCTTGCCTGGAGAATCCCCATGGACAGAGGACACAGCTAAGCATAGCTCTTTGTCAAGAAAGACCCCGCATGCCTTGGGGAACAGCCAAAAAAATCAAACAGACAAAAACTAAAAAAGCAAGGTGCAGATAAATGGGAAAGGGGAGAAAAAAACATTCAGGTTTGCCTTTATATGCACACAGAAATCCCCAAAGGAAGCCCAAGACATTTATAAAAATACTATTTCTTTTCTGGAAAGGTGGAGGAACAAACATGAGGTGGGTGAGATAGTTTTCCTTTCTACAAAGTTTAAATTTTAGAACTGTATGAATAGCACTGATCCCATATTGAAATGAGCAAAAAGGAATGTTCTGATACGAACATTTGACTTGTGGCTAGATAGAATGCATGCAGAGCTGCATGTATGTGGAGATGCTCTTGGTGACAAAGGGAAGTTTTTTTTTTATTATGCAAGGAAAGCACACTGGAGGAGGAAGCTTGCTTCATTGTACCATTCTATTTGGTCTTTTTTAAAAAATTACTTTATTTGGCTGCATAGGGTCTTATTGAGGCACTCAGGATCTTGCTGGGTAGTTGTGCATGCAGACTTAGTTGCTCCACCGCATGGCGGGGTGGTCTGTTTCCCCAGCAGAGATCGAACCCATGTCCCCTGCACTGGAAAGCAGATTCTTCTTTTTTTAACTTTTTATTTTGAATCGGGGTATAGCCGGTTAACAATGTTGTGATAGTTTTAGATGAACAATGAAGGAACTCGGCCATACATATACATGTATCCATTTTCCCTTAAACTCCTCTCCCTTGCAGGCTGACATATAATATTGATCCGAGTTCCACAGTAGGTCTTTGTGGTTATCCACTTTAAATATAGTAGTGGGCACATGTCCATCCCAAACTCCCTAACTATCCCTTCACTCACGGCAACCATAAGTTCTTTTTCTAAGTCTGTGAATCTCTGTTTTGTAAGTTCATGTGTATTTTTTTTTTTTTTACACAATAAGGGATGTCATATAGTATTTCTCCTCATCTGAGTTAGGAAGGCAGATTCTTAACCACTGGACCACCAGGAATTTAAGTTCCTGTTTGGCCTTAAAATCATACTCATGGATGAGGCCAGTTGGTTACAGATAAGACTGAGAGATGAAGGTGCACAGCAGGGATGGTGGGGGAGCCCCAACCTTTCCAACCCCAAGTATTGCATCTCGCCAGGGAGGTAAGGAAAGAGATGCTCACAACACACATGTTCAGTCTTTGCAAGTTTTTCTTTTATTGTCTATTCAGCAGTGACAGAAGGATGCCTGATCCAGGGGAGAGCTCTGCCTCCCTCCCTCCTTGCCCCTCAATGCCCGGAACTCAGGCTGGGCGAGCCCGGTCACGGGCCTGGCACTCTGGCCCGTACATGTGTCCATGTTTCTTTCAGGCACGGCATCTATGTCACAAGTTCCTCATCTGCCCTTCTCTTTCCTGCTCTGCCATCACACCACGGGCTCCTGAGAAAGCCTGCCCATGGGCAGGGGGAGTAGGGAGGGGGTGTGTGTGTGTCCCAGTGGGACCCACCCACCCACCGGCAGGGAGGCGCCTTCTCACTCAGGCCCCAGCGTGGAGCCCGCGGCGGTGCTGATGCTCGGACCTGGCTCGCCTCGGCAACCTGGTCTTGAAGAGGGACTTGCCCGAGGCTTCAATGTAAGTGACGCTCATCTCCTTGGGGCTGATCTCTACGTAGGCGAAGCCACCCAGTGAGTTCTCGGCCCCGTAGTGGAAGCGCAGGTAGCCGTTGGGGACCTTGCGCATGTGTTTCTTCGAGGGGTCCATGAAGTTCCCAGCCCCGCTCAACACGAAGCCCAAGCCATTCTCATCCTGAAGGTACTGTGGACAGAGGACACAGGGTCAGTGGAGCCCTCAGCCCCTCAGTTAGGTGGATTGTGGACTTGGTGCCCACCTGTCTTGGGTGCAGGGTCAGGTCTGTCCTTCACTGCAGAGTCACCTTGAACAAGGAACATAATCCTGTCCCCCTACCCCTTGCCACTCCCGCCAAGCCTCCAGTTTCTTCACCTCTGGGAGCATATTGATCTGGGTAAGCAACTGGCAACAGGGACCCCTGGGAGGGCTTTTAGGGCACTTCAGGCTGTTTTCTGGTTAGCAAGCATAGAGTTTGAGGGATAGTGATAATTGAGAGGCCCCCAAACAGGAGGGGAACTCCCAGGTGGCTCAGTCGTAAAGAAGCTGCCTGCCAACGCAGGAGACACAGGAGATGGGGTTTGATCCCTGGGTTGGGAAGATCCCCTGGAGGAGGGCATGGCAACCCACTCCAGCATTCTTGCCCGGAGAATCCCATGGACAGACGAGCATCGAGGGCTACAGTCCATGGAGTTGCAAAGAGTCGGATACAACTGAGCACATACACACAAACAGGAGGAGCCCCAATGCCACCCCATGTGGCACGCTGGCCAGGCTGGGGACATCCTCCCCTACCAGGATCCCAGGCCACCCTGGGGACCCTCACCTGCAGGTTGTGGTCGTGGCCACACAGGTAGGCGGTGACCTTGTGCGCGGTCAGCAGTGGCAGCAGCTGCTTGACCAGGCAGTGGGTGGGCCCATGCTCGGCGATAGACCACACAGGGTAGTGGCCGGCCACCAGCACGTAGTCCTCCTTGGCTGCTGCCAGCTGCTTCTTGAGCCAGGCCAGCTGCGTGCGGGCCATCGCCAAGTTGCGGGGCCTCTCGGGCTGCTGGCTGGCAAAGTCGTCAGAGTTGCCGCACAGGGTCACAGTGTCCAGCATGAAGATGGCCACGGACACGTTGGACCGGGGGATCTTGAAGCGCAGGCGGTAGTAAGGGCTGGGGAACTTCCTGCGGATGGTACGGTGGAGACGCCTGGGGCTCAGCTCTGGCCAGTCGGCCTCTTTGCCCCACTGAGGGAGGTGGCTGGTGCGGGGTGGGAAGGAGAGGCAGGAGTGGGCAGGCTCACCAGCGCTTGGAGACCCTGGAGTAGGCGATCTGGGCTGAGACGTTCCCCAGATGGTCATGGTTGCCAGCCAGCACGTACCAGGGCACGGAGCGGAGCGGCGAGGCAGAGAACACATCCTCGAAGGTCTCCTGCAGCAGACAGAGAGAAGGGCAGCACCCACCCCAGGTTCAAGCAGCCTCTGGCTGCTCCCACCAACTCGGGGGCCAGGAACAAGGGAGAAGCTGTGCATGCTCAGTGTGTACAACCATCAGTGTTGCTCTGCCCTCTCTAGTAAAAGGTCTAGAGGCTTCTCCAAGCATTGCCTCCCCCCACCCCCACCACTCCAGTGGCACACACCTGAAACCTCTTGTCGTTGACATCCTGCACACCACTGAAGTAGAAATTGTCTCCCAGGGACAGAACGAAGTCTGCGCCCAGGATCTGCACTGTCCTGGCAATCTCTTTGGCATTGGCCATTTCCCGGGCTGTGTAGAATGGGGCGTTGGGGACCCCTCCCCAGTCACCCACAGCGACGAAGCGCAACATGGGGGCGGGGGTGGTGGCGGCAGCAGCGGCAGCAGCCCGGGGGAGCACCAGCGAGGCTTGCAGGATGAGCAGCACCGTCCACATGTCCATCTGGAAGGGGAGAGACAGGCATCTGGGGCTTGGGCAGCAGGCCACCCTGAGACCCCCCCCCCCACTCGCCCTGTTCTGGGAGGGGAAGAGACGGGCTCCCCCGTAGGGCTGGCTTGATGTCTGAGTTCCCAGGGCTTCAGGGCAAGAGCTGGCTGGGAGGGTCAGTGGGCGGGCAAGCAGGATCCAGCTGGCAGGGTGAGGAGGGCTGGGTTTGCAGGGGCCCAGCACTCACCCTGGAGGAGGCACAAGCCAGTTGCCTAGGGGCTCAGAGAGGCAGGTGAGCTCCAGGGCAGAGCAGCTGGGCACCGAGCCTTTATTTCCTGGGGGGCGGAAATGGATCATTAGAGAGGATGAGGCAGTTTCTCCAGGAAACCTCCCCTCGGTTCCAGGAGCCCTCCCCTTGGGTCATGTGAGCCTGGGAGTTAGTTCCTCAGCGCTGGCCACGGGATCGAGGTGGGGTCTGGCACTCCAGGGCAGCCTGGGCTGCACGCACAGCCCCCGAGTTTGCCCAGGGGAGCGCGTCTGTGTCATGGGCCCTCGAGCGTGCACCCCTCCCAGCAGTTACCCACCCTGTGTCTGCGTCCTCAGTGGACGTGTTTGTCTGCCCATGTCTGGGTGTGTCTGCACTGATATCTGCGTGTAGCCAAGCGTGCCTACCTCGGTCACATGCCTGCTGTGTGCTTGTCCTATGTCCCCATGGCAGTGGACACTGAGCCGCCAGCAGGGCCCTGTGTGGCGTGTCAGGGAGGCGTGCCTGAGTCCTCAAGTGGAACTGAGTGTGGGGGACGAGGACCGGTGTGTCCCTGCCTTGCGCCCCCGTCCAGCTGTGTGTGTGTGTTGTGTGTCTCGGCTGAGTTGTGGGTCCGGTGTGTGAGGTGTGTGTGACACATCCGGTGTGAGCCCCAATCCCAGGGTCACCCCCCTCCCCTAAACAGCAGGGGCCTCCGTTTCCAGGAAGTCCTGGCCGCATCTTCCCTTCCACCTCACGCCCCGCTTCCTGCAGGAGGAACCCAGGCAGGAGGGAGCTGGTGACCAGCCGTGTGACCACAGGCTTTTGACCCTCACGCCCTCGGCGGCTGCTCCTGAGGCCTGTCTGACCTGCCCCTCCCCTCCCTGCCTCCCTTCTCCCTGGCCCCATGGACCCATAGGCACTCACGATGGCTCGCTACAGGCCCTTGCGACGGTGGATGGGGGCTCCCATCCCCAGGCTTGAGGACACAGGCTGACTGCTTGCCCCCCCCCCGCAACTCCCGACCCCATAGCCCAGATAAACAGGAAGTGGGTCACGAGGTTAGGCGGAGACCACTCCCCCGGGTGGAGGCCTCCGGTCTACACCCGCTGGGCGGTCTCACCTGCATTCGGCGGGGCCCGGGGTCAAGGCCAGGCGCGGCTGAGCGAGCCGAGCTGCGGGAATGCTGGGCGCTCGCCGTCGGGGCTGCCCGGGCTTAAAGGACGCGGCGGCCGGGGGCGGCCCAGGTGATCCCCGGCGGCCGGAAGCGCTGGAGCCTGGACCTCCTGGACCTGCCGGCCGCACCCGGGGATCCTGCTGGGTCACCCCGCGTCACCACGCCTCCGGGGCGCAGGTAGCGCTTCTGTAACTGGGGGTGACGCACTGCACCCCGGAGGACAGCCCAAACCTGGCCGAGCTGCACTGCAGCTCGGGAGAGTGACTCGGGGTCCCGGTTTCCTTCCCTGCCCCCCACCCCACGCAGGCAGAATCTCCACCCTTGGGACCTACACACTTGGGGTGCCCAGGGCCCTCCTATCGCAGCGCTGGGTGGGGCGTCAGTCCTGGACTGCGGCCACCCTTGAGGGAGGAAGTCTGTCGTCTTCAACCTCAGTTTCCTGGTCTTTAAATTGTGCGTGAGGGCAGAGAGTTCAACCTTCCTTAGAGGTGCAAATAATTTATGTTGAAACACTCTCCAGGAGCTAGGACACGACCCTTCCTGCCTCTTTTTGAAGCTGGTGGTGGTTGTTCTGTCACTAAGTCCCACTCTTTGCAACCTTAGGGACTACAGCCTGCAGGCTCCTCTGTCCAGGGAATTTTTCAGGCAAGAAGACTGAAGTGGGTAGTCATTCCCTTCTCCAGAGGATCTTCTTGATGGAGAGATGGAACCCAAGGCTCTTTCCTCACCTGCATTGGCAAGTGGATTCTTAACCAACAGCACCACCTGGGAAACCCACTGTACAGAAAACCTGCCTAGAACTCTGCAGGTTTAAAAACGGCCCAGTCATGAAAAAGCAAGCTTTGAGGGACTGTGGGCTTCCCCGGTGCTGGCTCAGACCATAACGAATCTGCCTGCAGTGCAGAAAACCTGGGTTGGATCCTGGGTCAGGAAGATCCCCTGGAGAAGAGAATGGCTACCCACTCCAGTACTTTTGCCTGGAGAATTCCTTGGACGGAGGAGCCTGGCAGATTACAGTCCATGGGGTCTCTAAGAGTTGGGCACGACTGAGTGACTAACACGAACCACAGACTGGAGGAGCCCCAAGAAACGGGAGGACAAACTGAACATGGGGATCTTGGACCAGAAAAGGGGCACTCATGGAAAATCTGGTGACATTCAGAGTTTTGTGAATAGTAACACAACTCACAATCCTGGAGTGGTTACAGGTGTGACATGTACTGGACGCTAGTCATTGAGGCAACAGTGAGACGTATGTTGCAACTCTTTGCACTGTTTTTTAAATTTTTTTGGTGCAATTTTCCTGTAAATCTAAAGTTAGGCCAACATAAAAAAGTTGACTTTGAAAATAGGCATGATCCAAGAAACTTAAACATTGATTCAACGTGCATTGAACACCTGCTGTATGCCCAGGAGGTGTACCCACCCCCCCCTCATAGACACAGCAGGGAACAAGACAGATCAGGAAAAACCTGCTCTGCTGGGCCCCAAGTGCTGGTGAAATTTATATTCTAGCTGTTAATTACTTTCCATTCTTTGGGGATGGGGTGGGACATTCTCTTTCCATTTTATACTTTCTGTGGTGTGTGCTGTGCTCAGTCACTCAGGCATGTTCAACTCTTTGGGACACCGGGGACTGTAGCCTGCCAGGCTCCTCTGTCCATGGGATTTCCTGGGCAAGAATACTGGAATGGGTTGCCATTTCTTATTCCAGGGGATCTTCCCAACCCAGGGATCGAACCCATGTCTCCTGCATCTCCTGCACTAGCAGCTGGATTCCTTACCACTGCGCCACCTGGGAAACCCATACTTTCTGTACTGTTTGGATTTTTGCTTGAAAAGTGCTTAGTTATTTTGCCAGTAGAATAAATGCAGACTTCCTCCTAACATATCTGCAGTCTGAGTGTAAACAGAAAACAAAGACCTCACTCCAGATTCAGGGAAGTGGTTGTTTTTCTGGGGAGACAGGGAAGGGAATGGAATTGGGGCTCAGGGATAAGGAGGGGTGTCCAGAAAAGGGGCTTCACATTTATCTCTACTGTTTCCTTTCACGAAAAAGGAAAACAAAATGATCGGAAGCAATTAGAATCCATTGTTAAATTTGCTTCTTCATGTAGCAGGTCTGGGTTGTTGGAAGGATTATCTTCTATTCTTTCTGTATTTTTTTGAGATCACACAAAACTATAATATTTGTTATCCTATCGTATTACATGGTCTTTGGAGAAACGTCGGAAAATACTGAAAAGCACAAGGGAGATGATTACACCAGTCTGCCTAGAGAGTCACTATTCAGTAATTTTTTTTTATTATTAATTTTGTCTGCCTACATTTTTCTTCTGAAGAATGGGATGCAATTGATAGCATTTTTTTGAGAGGCTTTGCTGTGTGACAT
Organism: Bos grunniens; assembly: GCF_055505025.1. Taxonomy (NCBI): domain Eukaryota; kingdom Metazoa; phylum Chordata; class Mammalia; order Artiodactyla; family Bovidae; genus Bos; species Bos grunniens. The sequence goes on from NC_141171.1 coordinate 16,024,746, forward strand.
GTGGGGATCTTAGTTCCTGGACCAGGGATCGAACCTGTGCCCCCTGCAGTGGAAGCTCGGAGCCCTTCCTGGACCACCAGGGAAGTTCTATTGATACCATTTTTTGACCTTGTCAAATGTTAACATTTTCTGTATCTTTTAATTTTTTTGTTTTTTTAAAGGTTTTAAAATAACCTTTTCTTAAAGGTTTCTTAAAAGTTAACATGTACCTAAACATTTTTTTGTACCTTTTAAATAAAAAAAGCACAAAAGCACACGCATGTGAAAATAAGTCAGGCTTTGTGTGGAGTGTGTAATGAAACTTGCGACTCCTCAGTTAGGTCTTTATGGTCACCTCTGGGGTTCTAAGCAAACTCCTCTCTGTTCACTCCAGGGAACCCAGACCTGGTTCAGATTGTCTGTGGAGGTGGATCAGGCTTTGGCCCTGAGCCTCCTTCCCCCTCCACTCCTGTCTTGCTTCCCAACAGCAACGTCAATCCCATGGCTGAGTTCCTCCCTGCCCTCCCCTGCCTGCTCTGCCGCAGCTCTGACCACTCTTCTGGCTTTCTCACCCTCCCTTCCTGGAACAGGAGCCCTCGCTCTGACCTCAGGGCCTTGGCGCTTGCTGTTCCATTTCCGTAGAAGATCCTTCCTTCTCCAGCTACCCCTGTGGCTGCCTCTCTACTGTATTGAAGTTCCTTTAACTCTTCTGAAAAGCACCCCTCCAACCCCCATCCCGAATCCCTCTTCTCCTGCTGTAGTTTTATCCATAGCCCTTATCACTGCCTGTTGAACCACACTCTGCTTATCTTGTTTTCAGTCTGTCTCCCCAGACGAATGAGGTCTGGGGCGATAAGAACTGTCTCAGTCTGTCGTGTTTGCTTCTATTTCTCTGGCATCTAGAATCTGGGGCCCACATGGCAACTGCTCAGGAATTATCAGTGGAAAAGGGGAAGAAGGGGACGCCCTTGCACAGCATATTTTTACCTCCAGTCTGAATGTGCAGTCTGCCCAAACCTTCCTGGTTTCACCTACCAGTAACCACCCCACTAACTACCAGGGCTTCCCTGGTGGCTCAGATGGTAAAGAATCTCCCTGCAATGCGGAAGACCTGGGTTTGATCCCTGGATTGGGAAGATCCCCTGGAGGAGGGCATGGCAACCCCCTCCAGTACTCTTGCCTGGAGAATCTCCATGGACAGAGGAACCTGGAGGGCTGCAGTTCATGGGGTGGCAAAGCGTTGGACACGACTGAGCGACACAGCACAGCACAACCACCCCTTTACAGCTTGCTTCATCTAAACATTTATTTTTTGGCCAAGGTGCACAGTATGTGGGATCTTAGTTCCCCGATCAAGGATCAAACTCGCACTCCCAGCGTTGGAAGCACATGGAGTCTTAACCAACTGGACCACGAGGGAATTCCCAAATGTTGTTGCCGTTTTTCATAATGCAGGACTCCTGGAAATACGTCACTGTTTGCATCTCCTTCCTGTCTGGGCCACAGGGCACAAGTCACACCAAAGACAGTGTATTGGAGAAGACTCCTGAGAGTCCTGTGGATTTGATCCAGAGTCCTGGATCAAACCAGTCCATCCTAAAGGAAATCAACCCTGAATATTCATTGGAAGGACTGATGCTGAACTTGAAACTCCAATCCTTTGGCCACCTGATGTGAAGAGCTGACTCACTGGAAAGACCCTGATGCTGGGAAAGATAGAAGGCAGGAGAAGGGGATGACAGAGGATGAGATGGTTGGATGGTGTCACTGACTCAATGGATATGAATCTGAGCAAATTCTGGGAGACAGTGAAGGCCAGGGAAGCCTGGCGTGCTGCAGTCAGTGGAGATGCAAAGAGTTGGACATGACTTAGTGACAAACAGCAAAACAAATTTCTACCTCAGGGCCTTTGCACCTGCTGTGCCTTCCTCTGGCGCACTCTCTGCCCACCTCCTTGTCCTTGAGTGCCTGACTTCAATGCCATACCACTTCCTCAAGCCTCCCGGACATCTGGACTCAACATACACCCCCATCACCTACTCCCAAGTCTCTAATCTGTCAAGTATCCTCCCACCCTCAGTCCAGGAATTCCCTCGAAAGCAGATCTGGGTGGACAAGAAATCTACGCCTGTTGGGGGAGAAGGGAGAATGGGGTTAACATTACTTCTGACAAGAACGAGTCAGTGGAGGGAGGAGTGCACCAGACTGATATGTGTGGTGAGGAGAGCCTGAGGTGGGAGGTTTCAGGAGGTGGGGATCAGGGGCTAAAAGGGTCCCAGGGACAAGGGCATGGAGCCATGGAGTGTGGACTTGATTTGGAAGGCAATAGGTTTGGAGGATAGGGTCCAAAAGTGTTTTTATAAGATCAATCTAGGAAAAAGCAAGTCACAGACAGATCTGTATCATCTGTTTCTCTGTATCTGTTTATATCTATCTGTATCCATTTAACTACTGCTATCTATCTATTTCTGGAGAAGGAAATGGCAACCCACTCCAGTATTTTTGCCTGGGAAATCCCATGGACAGAGGAACCTGGCGGGCTACAGTCCATGGGATGTCAAGAGTTTTATCTGTGAATGTGTGCATTCTCAGTCACTCCGTTGTGTTTGACTCTCTTGCAATCCCATGGACTGTAGCCTGCCAGGTTCCTCTGTCTGTGGGATTCTCAGACAGGAATACTGGATTGGGTTGTCATTTCCTTCTCCTGGGGATCTTCCCAGAACAGAGATGTCTCCTGCATGGCAGGCAGATTCTTCACCACTGAGCCACCAGGGAAGCCCATCTATCTACCTACCTATCTATTATTTATCACGCTATATCTTTAATAAGGGCTCCCCTGGTGGCTCAGTGGGTAAAGAGTCTGCCTGCAGTGCAGGAAAGCTGTATTCGATCGCTTGCTTGGGAAGATCACCTGGAGAAGGAAATGCCAACCCACTCCAGTATTCTTGCCTGGAGAATTCCATGTACAGAGGAGCCTGGTGGCTTCAGTCCATGGGGTCACAAAGAGTTGGACATGACTGAGTGACTAACACTTTCACACCTTTATATATACTTTTTTCTTTATTTATTTCATTGTGCCAGGTCTTAGTTGCAGCATGTAGGATCTAGTTCCCTGACCAGGGCTCGAACCCAGGCCCCCTGTATTGGGAGTGTGGACTCTTAGCCACTGGACCACCAGGGAAGTCCCTGTCACACTGTATCTTGATAGAAAACTGCAAGCGCTTGGTTGCTGCTCACCAAGAAGAAATAATTCTGGTGCCCACAGGAACCAGTTTAAGAACGGAATCTTCTGGAGATGGGTGCCTTGGGGAATTATTAACTTCTACCTTATTAATTTTTTTATTGAATTCATCTTGAAAAATGATAAGCTAATAAAGATTTTGTTTATTCAGGAAAGCAGCATTTACCTAAATAACCATTCTGATAAAACACAGACAATTGTTGATGGAAGGTGAGTCTACAGTGAGGGGGACCCTCACCCCCAACCTCAGGCAGCTGGTATGTTCGAGTCAGCTCTCCACGATAGCTGTTTGGAGGTGGCTGAGCCGTCTGCCTGAGTTCAGACTCCAGCTGCCCTGTTGTTAGTCAGCAGTGTGATGGTGGGCTGGGGCTTTACCTCTCTGTGCCTGGCTTTTTCATCTTTCACACAGGCGATGTTCAACACTGAGTGTCGTGTGCATCGCAAGTCCTGCCACATGGAACGTGCAGAAGAGGAACTTGTCCATAGCCAGCTCTTGCGATAAGCCGGCTGCCACTGTTTGTTATTATCCTCGTCACTATTGTGTGTATTATTGACTACAGCAGTGGCTTCCAGGTGGCCCTATCGGTAAAGAACCTGCTTGCCAAAGCAGGAGACATGAGACCCAGGTTTGATCCCTGGGTCGGGAAAATCCCCTGGTGGAGGGCATGGCAACCCACTCCAGTATTCTTGCCTGGAGAATCCCATGGACAGAGAAGCCTGGCGGGCTCTAGTCCATAGAGTTGCAAAGTCGGACACAACTGAAGCGACTAAGCACAAAGGGCAGTGGCAATTTGTATAAACCTACCATGTTTAAGGGACTTCCCTGGTGGCTCAGACGGTAAAGCATCTGTCTACAATGTGGGAGACCCAGGTTCAATCCCTGGGTTGGGAAGATCCCCTGGAGAAGGAAATGGCAATCCACTCCAGGACTATTGCCTGGAAAATCCCATGGACAGAGAAGCCTGGTAGGCTATAGCCCATGGGGTCCCAAAGAGTTGGACACGACTGAGCAACTTGACTTTCTTTCACTTTCACTCACCATGTTTAAGAGGCAGGAATGAGAGGTTAGGGGACCAACTCATGCCCATTTGCCTGAGGCTTTTCTGATTTAACACATGAAGTCCTACATCCCAGGAACTCCCTCAGTCTTGGGTAAGCCAGAAGTACAGTTGGTCACCCTAAGGGAGATCTTGGATCCCAGTGGTGAGATGGGGGAATCTCTGACAACCCCTAACTTTTGGGAACTCAATGCCAAGGAAGAAACTTAGGGAGAGGAACCATTATGGGGGAACTGGACAAACCCAAGTGTGGATACATTGAGTGTGAGTGTCTTTTTGCTTGTCTGGGTGGGAGAAGACAGGTTTTCCTGTGAGGAACACAGGACAGAGGTCCCAGCATTGTATTCTGAAATATTTCAAACACACAGCAAAGTTGAAAGAATTGTCCAGCAAACGCCCACACACCTGCTCCTAGAAATTGCAATTAACATTTGAATATATTTGCTGTAATATCTGGGAGCTTCCCAGGTGGCACTGGCGGTAAAGAACCTGGCTGCCAATGCAGGAGATGTAAGAGACATGGTTTTGATCCCTGGGTCGGGAACACCCCCATGGAGAATGAAATGGCAACTCACTCTAGTATTCTTGCCTGGGAAATTCCACAGACAGAGGAGCCTGGTGGGCTATAGTCCATGGGGTCGCAAAGAGTCAGACACAACTGAAGCTACTTAGTACACTTTAATATCTATCTCACCATCCACTCACTCATCCATCTTACTTTTTACCTATTTTAATATGTTGGAGACTTCTGCACACTTCCCTGCCATGGTTTCAGTGCTTATACCATTAACTCAAGCTCGATACTGGCTTACAGTTCTTCTCTTTGATGTGAAATTTGCATACAATGATATGTACAAGTCTGAAGTGTACACTGGGTGAGTTCTGATAAACCTCAGCTACAACCACAGGGGAAATAACTTACTCATCTCCCATGAGATTCAAAACAAAAAATAAAAGTAAATGGAGGCAGCTCAGGTTCTGCTGCTTGCAAAGCTCTGTGACCTGGAGAGAGTGTCTTAACCTTTCTGGGCCCCAGTTTCTCCTCTTCAAAATGGGGAGAGTAAGGGTACCTGTCTGAGATTTGATTGTGGTTGTTGTGGGTACTGAATGGGTGAATCTGTATAGAGATACTGTGGAGTGCCTGGCATGTAAGAAGTGCCTTGAAAAACACTTATGATATTACCCAGTTGGAACAGCGAAAGCAATTACAGTTGGTGGAAAAAGAAATAAAGAGGTAAGTATATTGCAGGAAAATGTCAAAGATGGCCAACAGAGGAACCTAAGCATCGAATTTACCCTGGTGTGGAAGGCAGGTGGAAGGAAAGGGACTGTGTGGATGCTAAGTCCCTTCAGGTTCTTTGAGGCCCCATGGGCTGTAGCCCACGTCTGTCCATGGAATTCTCCAGGCAAGAATATTGAAGTGGGTTGCCATTCCCTTCTACAGGGGTCTTCCCAACCCAGGGATGGAACCCTGGTCTCCTGTAATGTGGGAGGATTCTTTACTGTCTGAACCACCAAGGAAGCCCAAGGAAACGGAGGTTTTGAGCTAAATCTTTGTGACCTCATGGACTGCCTGCCGGGCTCTTCTGTCCATGGAATTCTCTAGGGCAAGAATACTGGAGTGGGTTGCTATGTCCTTCTCCAACTGATTTTCCCAATCCAGGTTTCGAACCCAGGTCTCCTGCATTACAGGCAGATTCTTTACTGTGTGAGCCACCAGGGAAGCCCAATCCTGACCCACCACCACAGGAAATCAGCAGGTGGGGGCTCTATGCACTTGTGAATGACTAGAGGGAGAGAAGCATTGTGATAACAAAGTGATATGAGGGCTTTCCTGGTGGCTCAGTAAAGAGTCCACTTGCCAACGCAGGAGACACAAGTTGGATCCCCGATCCAGGAAGATCCCACATGCCACGGAGCAACTAAGCCTCTGTGCCACAAAACTGTTGAGCCTGTGCTCTAGAGCCTGGGAGCCACAAGCACTGAGCCCATGTGCTGCAGCTACTGAAGCCCTCATGCCCTAGAGCCCATGCTCCGAAACAAGAGAAGCCACTGCAATGAGAAGCCAGCACATTACAACTAGAGAGCCCTGCTTGAAGCACCTAGAGAAAAGCCCACGCAGCATCGGAGACCTAGCGCAGCCAACAATAAATAAATAAACATTAAAAAAGTGATATGATAATCTGACTGACTTTAGAAGAATTATCAGAATGTTTAAAAGGACATTTTAAACCCCTGTATATGTTTAATTTTTAGATTTGTAACAGCTGCTAAGGATTTCAGACGCATTTGCTTGGTGGAGGCATTTAAGATGAAAGAATTAAAATATACTACGTTGTATAAATGTTATCTACAATATTTAAGAGATTTCAATTCACTGCACTTCTGAATGGACTCAAAGATGCACTCACTGACCTCTTTGAAAATGATAGTCCGCTTTGACAGGTGTATAAGTAACATGATAGCTATCCTTGGAACCGAACACTTAACGGAAACTCTTGTTTCTAAAGGTATGATTTAAATTATATGTTTACAAAGTGACCACAAAGATGGGTTTTTCTAGGGATCAAAGCTGCCCCAAATCAAACACTGTTATGAGTTTGATTTGAGGAACCCAAAAGCCAGTGTGGCTGGAGCAGATGGAACAAGGGGAAAAGTGGGAGGAAACGAAGATGCGGTGTGGTGGGGTTTGGGGGCTGCAGGGAAGAGAGATTCCCCCATTGAGGTGGGCGCCAAGGAGAATTCGGAGCAGAGGTGAAACTAATAGGTTTTGCCTAACTTCCACCAGCTGCTGGGCTGCGAGACACAGCTACTTGGTGGATATGGCAGGTGGGAAAAAACCGGATCGTGGTGGTTTCCCCCAAACTCATTTACAAAAAGCCTGAAGTCTTGACCTCGGAAGCTCGCGTGATCCCCTGCAGCCGCCAGAAAGCCGGGCGCCTTTCTCAGACTTTTGACCTTGACACTACTGCCCCCGCGTGGCCACAGCCTGAACTGCAGCAACGTTCTGCAGACCGCGTTCCCTTTTGGGTGCGCAAAGGGTCCCCTTGTGCGAGGCGCGGAGGAGTCCTGCGATGGAGCCAGTCAAGGTCTGCCCCCGAGTATCTCCCCAGGGAGGGATGAGTGAGCTACGCGGGGATTAAGATGTTTGCAGGACAGTCTGATGAGCAGCTGGCTTCTCAGAAAATTGCAAACCAGAGAGATTCTCAGAGGACGGGTCTTTGGGCAGTGTCTGTTGCGGTTGTTGAGTTGCTCAGTCGTAGTCGACTCTTTGCGATCCCATGGACTGTAGCCCACCAGGTTTCCCTGTCCTTCACCATCTCCCAGAGTTTGCTCAAACTCATTCCATTGAATCAGTGATGTCATCCAACCATCTCATCCTCTGTTGAACCCTTCTCCTCCTGCCTTCAATCTTTCCCAACATCAGGGTCTTTTCCAGTGAGTCAGTTCTTCGAATTAGGTGGCCCAAAGCATTGAAGCTTCAGCTTCAGTCCTTCCAGTGAATATTCGGGGTTGATTTCCTTTAGGATTGACTGGTTTGATCTCCTTGCAGTCCATGGGACACTCAAGAGTCCTCCAGCACTACAGTTCGAAGACATAAATTCTTTGGTACTCAGCCTTCTTTATGGTCCAACTCTTACATCCATATATGGCTACTGGAAAAACCATAGCTTTAATTATATAACCTGTCCCAGCCTTCAATTCCTAGTCATCCACCCAGGTCTCCTAAGATTCTCTGGTTTGCCCCTGCTTCCCAATGCTCTGTAGAGCAAGTCCAGGCCCTTCAGCCTGGTGCTTGAAGCCATGGAAAACCCAGTTCTGACTGCCCCAACATATCATTAGCACGAACAGTCCACAAGTAGAGACCTCCCTGGTGGTCCAGTCATTAAGAATCCACCTGCCATGCAGAGGTCATGGGTTTGACCCCTGGTCTGGGAAGATCCCACATGCTGTGGAGCATCTAAGCCTACACTCCCCTTCTGAACCTGTCCTCTAGAGTACACAAACCTCAACTACTGAGCCTGCCTGCCTGGAGCCTGTGTTCCGCAACAAACTGCAACTACAGAGTAGCCCCTGCTCAGCACAACTAAAGAAAGCCTGGGCACAGCATTGAAGACCCAGTGCAGTGAACAAACAGACAAAAAGCTATAACGCTCAGAAAACGCAGGGGGAAATTTTTTTAGTTTATTTTTTTATTGAAGGAAAATTGCTTTACAGAATTTTGTTGTTTTCTGTCAAACCTCAACATGAATCAGCCATGCTGCTGTTGCTAAGTCGTTTCAGTCGTGTCCGACTCTGTGGGACCCCATAGACGACAGCCCGTTAGGCTCCCCCATCCCTGGGATTCTCCAGGCAAGAACACTGGAGTGAGTTGCCATTTCCTTCTCCAGTGCATGAAAGTGAAAAGTGAAAGAGAAGTCGCTCAGTCGTGTCTGACTCTTATCAGCCATAGGTATACATATATCCCCTCCGTTTTGAACCTTCCTCCTATCACCCTCCCCATCCCACCCCTCTAGGTTGATACAGAACCTCTGAGCCATACAGCAAATTCCTGTTGGCTATCTATTTTACATATGGTAATATGTTTCCATGTTACTCTTTCCATACATCTTACCCTCTCCTCCCCTCTCCCCATCTCCATAAGTCTGTTCTCTCTGTCTGTTTCTCCATTGCCTCCCTGTAAATAAATTCTTCAGTACCTTCAGATTCTTCAGAATCTTTCTAGATTCCATATATGTGCGTTAGAATACGATATTTATCTTTCTCTTTCTGACTCACTTCACTCTGTATAATAGGTTCTAGGTTCATCCACCTCATCAGAAGTGACTGAAATGTGTTCCTTTTTATGGCTGAGTAATATTCCATTGTGTATGTGTACCACAACTTTATCCATTCATCTGTTGATGGACATCTAAGTTGCTTCCATGTTCTAGCTATTGTAAATAGTGCTGCAATGAACAGTGGAATACACATGTCTTTTTCAATTTTGGTTTCCTCAGGGTATATGCCTAGGAGTGGGATTGCTGGGTCATATGGTGGTTTTATTCCTAGTTTTTGAAGGAATCTCCATACCGTCTTCCATAGTGGCTGTATCAGTTTACATTCCCACCAACAGTGCAGGAGCGTTCCCTTTTCTCCACACCCTCTCCAGCATTTATTGTTTGTAGACTTTTTGATGATGGCCATTCTGACCAGTGTCAGGTGACATATTGTGGTTTTGATTTGCATTTCTCTAGTAATGAACAATGTTGAGCATCCTTTAATGTGTTTGTTAGCCATCTGTATGTCTTCTTTGGGGAAATGTCTGTTTAGGTCTTTTTCCCACTCTGATTGGGTTGTTTTTCTGGCATTCAGTTGTATGATCTGCTTGTATATTTTGGAACTTAATCCTTTGTCAGTTGTTTCATTTGTATGACTTCCCTGGTGGCTCAGATGGTAAAGCGTCTGTCTAAAATGAGGGAGACCTGGGTTCGATCCCTGGTTTGGAAAGATTCCCTGGAGAAGAAAATGGCAACCCACTCCAGTACTCTTGCCTAGAAAATCCCATGGACGGAGGAGCTTGGTGCAGGCTACTGTCCATGGTGTTGCAAAGAGTTGGGCACTGCTTTCTTTCCTTCTTTCTCCCATTCTGAGGGTTGTCTTTTCACCTTGCTTATAGTTTCCTTTGCTGTGCAAAAGCTTTTAAACTTAATCACGTCCCACTTGTTTACTTTTGTTTCTATTTCCATTACTCTAGGAGGTGGGTCATATAGGATCTTGCTTTGATTTATGTCATCGAGTGTTCTGCCTATGTTTGCCTCTAAGAGTTTTATAGCTTCTGGTCTTACATTTAGGTCTTTAATCCATTTTGAGTTTATCTTTGTGTATGGTGTTAGGAAGTGTTCTAATTTCATTCTTTTACATGTAGCTGTCCAGTTTTCCCAGCCCCATTTATTTACAACTTTGTCTTTGCTCCATTGTATATTCTAGCCTCCTTTGTAAAAAATAAGGTACCCGTAGGTGCATGGGTTTGTTTCTGGGCTTTCTATCTTGTCCCATTGGTCTATATTTCTGTTTTTGTGCCAGTACCATATTGTCTTGATGACTGTAGCTTTGTAGTATAACCTGAAGTCAGGAAGGTTAATTCCTTCAGCTCCATTCTATTTCTCAGGACTGCTTTGGCTATTTGGGGTCTTTTGTGTTTCCATATGAATTGTGAAACTTTTTGTTCTAGTTCTGGGAAAAATGCCATTGGTAATTTGATAGGGATTGCATTGAATCTGTAGATTGTGTTCGGTAGTATAGTCATTTTCACAATATTAATTCTTCTTACCCAGGTACATGGAATATCTCTCCATCTGTTTATGTCATGTTTGATTTCTTTCGTTAGTGTCTTATAATTTTCTGTGTACAGTTCTTTCATCTCCTTAGGCAAGTTTATTCCTAGATATTTAATTCTTTTTGTTGCAGTGGTGAATGGGATTGATTCCTTAATCTCTCTTTCTGATTTTGTATTGTTAGTATATAGAAATGGAAGTGATTTGTGTGTATTGATTTTGTATCCTGCAACTTTGCTAAATTCACTGATTAGCTCTAGTAATTTTCTATACTATCTTTAGGGTTTTCTATGTACAGTATCATGTCATCTGCAAACTGAGAGCTTTACTTCTTCTTTACCAATCTGGATTCCCTTTATTTCTTTTTCTTCTCTGATTGCAGTAGCTAGGACATCTAGAACTATGTTGAATAATAGTGGTGAAAGTGGACACCCTTGTCTTGTTTCTGATCTTAGGGGGAATGCTTTCAGTTTTTCACCATTGAGAATAATGTTTGCTGTAGGCTTATCATATATGGCCTTTACTATGTTGAGGTAGGTTCCTTCTATGCCCATTTTTGAAAAGTTTTAATCATAAATGGGTGCTGAATTTTGTCAAAGGCTTTTCCTGAATCTATTGAGATTATCATATGGTTTATATCTTTCAATTTGTTAATATAGCATATCACATTGATTCATTTGTGTACATTGAAGAATCCTTGTGTCCCTGGCTCATACACATGTCATGGTGTATGAGCTTTTTGATGTGTTGCTGAATTCTGTTTGCTAAAATTTTGTTGAGGATTTTTACATCTATATTCATCAGTGATATTGGCCTGCAGTTTTCTTTTTTTGTGTTGTCTTTGGTTTTGGTATCAGGGTGATGGTGGCCTCATAGAATGAATTTGAAGTGTTCCTTGCAATTTTTTGAAAGAGTTTTAGAAGGATAGCCATTAGATCTTCTCTAATTCTTTGGTAGAATTCTCCTATGAAGCCATTTGGTCCTGGGCTTTTGTTTTTTGGGAGATTTTTGATCACAGCTTCAATTTCAGTGCTTGTAATTGAGTCAAATGTGGATATGTTGTTACATCATAAGTTCCACTAATTCACAACTTAGTATCACATACAATAATACTGAAGTTTTTCAAGTTTTTCATGTGTTCACAGCATATTAGCAAAGTTACTAGGAAAACTGGACTACCATGACCCAAGGTGTTACAGAGTGCACAAAATTCTGACCAAAGAGCCAAGATCAAGGAGTGGTTTGCTTTGGGAAACAATTCTACCCAAAAACAAGAGGGGGAGAGAAGAAATTTAAAGTGTTCAATGAGACTTTCCTGGCAGTCCAGTGGCTAAGACTCCATGCTCCCAATGCAGGGGGCATGGGTTTGATCCTTGGTCAGGGAACTAAGATCCTTCATGCTGCGTGTCATGGCCGAAAAAAAAAAAAAATTAAGACATTAAATGCACTATTGACTCAAAACTGCCATTTAATATGCTTTGTATCATAGGATATAAAAGCTAACCCATCTATGGAACATTAAGATGACACCAAACACAATCGAAATTTCCCACATTCAATATACTAGTATTTTCTGGTTGTACCAAAAAAACCCCCCAAAACTCAACCAACCAGGAAATCATTTCAACTCTTAAATAAAAAGTATTTATAGCAGCAACATGGATGGACCTAGAGATTGTCAAACTGAGTAATGTCAGACAAAGAAAGACAAATATCTTGTGATATCACTTATATGTGGAATCTTAAAAAATGGTACAAATAAACTTACAAAACAGAAATAGAGTCACAGATGTGGGAGACAACCTTATGCTTACGGGGAAGCGGGGAGGGAGGGTTGACAAAGACACATACTATATATCAAATAGATTAAAAAGACCTATTGTATAGCACAGGGAACTGCACTCAATACTCTGGTTTAGGAAAAGAATCTAAAAAAAAGAGTGGATATATGTATACCTAATTCACTTTGCTGTGTCCCCGAAACTAACACAACAGTGTAAATCAGCTATGCTCAAATTTAAAAAGAAAGCGTTTGCACCTTAAAAATGGATGAGGTAGGATTTCTATCTTCTTAAAAATACTACTAGAGCTGCTAAAAAACTTTGCATTTACAAAATAATTGATACAAATATTCCTTTGTATTGTACAAGAAGGTAGACAGGAACCACTGATAGGCTCGGGTGTGTGATCTTAACCACACGTAACTTCTTTCTTTCCTGCTCCATCAGAGGCTGGGCTCGCCTTATTTTCAGCCTCTCCATTTGATGCAGGTAAATCTTTAGTCTCTTGGGTGGCCATTTCCCCCGTTTTCCCTTTGCTCCCCTTTCCCCTTTTGCTTGCACTTTTCTATGTAAAATTCATCCTTTCCTGTTGCCTTCTTTGGCTTTGTTTCCACTTTGGCAGGAGTAGGTTTAGTTGACAGCCTCCCAGGTCTCCTCTTGGGCTCCTCCTTCTCCACCCCCGATGAGGAGCTGACCGTCCTCGGGGGCACCCTGGCAGCAGGGTGGGCACGTGCTGGGAGTGGGGAGAGGACTCTGGAAGCTGGTCTGCTTGGCCATGGCTGCTCCTTCCCCTGCCGGAGAAGTTGGGCCCCCTCATGGGCCCTTTTCTTGTTTTTCTGTTTTGTTCTCTTTCCTTTTTGCTCTTCTGATTGAGTGACTTTTACTACCCTTATCATATCACCAGTCTGTTTTCTTGCCTTCTCTGACCTCCTGCTGGTTTCCACGAGTGTATTTTTGGTTTTAGTAAATGAATTCAAAAGTTTTAAATCTTCCTTTTTTATAGTTTCTAGCCCTTTGCTGAAGGAGGCTTGCAACTCGCCTAGGCTTTTGGTGACTCTCATCAAATTCATCCAGTTTTCTACTGAGTCTGATGAACATCTTTACAAGTGTTACTCTTAATTCATTATCTGATAAGTTTCTTATCTCCTCTTTGCTTAGTTGTTTCTCTGAGAGATCCTCATGTTTGAAAGATATTCTTTGAAAGATTCAGTTATGTCACCCAGCCTTGAAAGAGTGGCCTTACGTAGGAGGTGTCCTATGGATCCAGTGGGGCCATCTCCCCTGGTCAACAAAGCCAGGTGTCCCGGGGGTATCCCCTACATGTGCCCTCCTGTGATGGGTAGACAGCAGTTATTGCAGGTATTCTGGTGGGTGAGGTTGGTCCCCAGGCAGACCTGTCTGTGACTGCTGCAGATGGCCTTAGTAGGTCGAGCTGGTCCCTGGTCCAAATGTCTACAGGCCCTGGCTGAAACTGCTGTGGGAGGGGGTGCTGGTGCGTATGGCTGGCCTCTTGAGTTCTTAAGAGAAAGCAGGGGCAGGGCAGGTGGTGTTAGGTAGGCTGATGGAGACTGATAGAAATGGTGCTCACCAGCACCAGGCCAGCTACATGGAAAGAAAGTAAAAACAAATGACGTCTGCCAGCACTTCTGTCCCTAAAGTTCCACTGGACCCCTGCCCCTCTGGTGCACACCCTGAAATTAGCCGATGACTCTCCTTTTTGTATGGCCCAGGTGCTTTTCAAGCTGCTGCCTTTGTAATGGACTTTGGAATGAATGAGTCTCTGCATGAGTCCTTTAAGAGTGGAGTCTCTTCCCTTTCCTATGGCTTCTGGGCTCCCCCAGATGTGAGCCCTGCTGGTTTTCAGAGTCAGCTGTTTTGGGCGCTCAGCTTCCCAGTGCAGGCTCCCCAGGCTGGGGAGCCTGATATGGGACCTGGACCCCTGCTCATCAGGGGGTACCTCTGCGGTTGTGATATCTCTCCTGTTTGTGGGTTGCCACACAGGAGTGTGGGGGCGGTTGGTTCTCACTAGACCAGGACTCTGTGCCTCCTACCTTTCTCAATGTAACCTTTTCTTTACACCCTTAGGTGTAGAAAATCTGTCGTGCTAGTCTTCAGGTCAATTCTCAGAGGCAGCGGTTCTATATGTGGTTATAGTTTTGGTGTGTCCCTGAGAGGAGGTGAGCACAGGATCTGCCTATTCCAGCAATTTGATCTGAAATTTGTGCAAGGCGCTACCTTAAACACTTGGCTGAACCTAAGTTCAACCTAAATGAGGGCTAGAAGCTGACTCTGGATCTGGCTCTGCTGCCCCTTGAGCAGTCACTTGCCCCATCACTTAGTTTCAGCGTCTTTACTCCGTTAGAACCTCTCTTTCAGATGTCAAACCCAGAAAAGCCAGATAAAGAGTGATCCTATCGCCTTTCAATCAGAAGGAAATATTTATGACCTTGGATTTGGCAAAGTATTCTTAGATATGACCCCGAAAGCAAATAGAGGGAAAAAAAGATATTTTGGATTTCACCAAAGTAATAAATTTTGTGCATTAAAGGGCACCATCAAGAAAGGGAACACATCATTAGAATCCTTGTGCACTATTGGTGGGAATATAAAATTATTCTTCTGGTATGGAAAACAATATGACGGTTCCTCAGCGATTCCTCTACTGGGTGTACACTCAAAAGAATCTAAAATATGGACAGATACTTGTACACTTGTTCATAGGGCCATTATTCACAACAGCAATAATGTGGAAGCAACCCAAGAGTCCATCAAGGATGACTGGATCAATAAGATGGAGCATACATGTAATAGAATATTATTCAGATTTAATGAGAAAGGGGGCTTCCCTGGTGGCTCAGTCAGTGGTAAAGAATCTGTCTGCGATGCAGGAGACGCAGGAGATGCAGCTTCAATCCCTGAGTTGGGAAGATCCCCTGGAGGAGGAAATGGCAACCCACTCCAATATTCTTGCCTGGGAAATCCCATGGACAGAGGAGCCTGGCGGGTCACAGTCCACGGGGCCCACATAACTGGGGGCCCCACACAACTGAGCAAGTGAGTGCACACTCAATGCGAAAGGAAGTTCTGACACATGTTAAAACACAGATAGACCGTGGGGACATCATGTGAAGTAAAATAAACCTATCCGAGCAGGACAACCACTGCATGATCCCACTTATGTGAGGTTCCCGTAGCAGTGGAATTTATAGAGACAGAAAGTAGAACAGTGGTTTCAGGGGCTGGAGGAAGGTATGAATGGGGAGTTGTTTAATGAGTACAGAGTTTCAGTCTTGCATGATGAAAACCAAGCTCTGGAGATTGGTTTGCCATAGTCAATGTACTTCACACTGCTGATCTGTACACTTAAAATAGTTAAGATGTACATTTTTATAGTATGTGTATGTGATCACAATCAAAAGTAAAAACTCTTAAAGTAAGAGTGAAAACAGCCCACAGAAGGCAAAAAAAAATTGAAAATTATATACTGGTCAGAGACTTGGATAAAGTATAAAGAACTCCTAATCAATAATAAAAAGCCAAATAATCCAATTTAAAGGTGGCAAAACACTGGAATAGAAATTTTTCCAAGGAAGATATACTAGGATTTCTGGACATGATTACACATGAAGGAAATACAAGTCAAAACTACAATGAGGGTGGGGGTGGTGGGCAAAATTGGTGAAGGAATTCAAATAGTGCAAATTCCCGTTTATAAAATAAGTCACAGGAATGTAATGTGCAGTATAGCAATATAGTCAATAATACTGTATTGCATATTTGAAAGTGGACCGAGGAGCCTGGCAGGCTATAGTCCATGGGGCTGCAAAAGAATCAGACATGACTTAGTGACTAAACAACATTTACTGGCTTCCTTTGGTGGCTCAGTGGTAAAGAAGTTGCTCGCCAGTGTGGGAGATGCAGGAGATCTGGGTTCAATCCCTGGTCCAGGAAGATCCCCTGGAGGAGGAAATGCAACCCACTCCAGTATTTTTGCCTGAAAAATTCCATGGACAGAGGACCCTGGTGGCTTACAGACCAAAGGGTCCAAAGAGTTGGACACAACTGAGCAAATGAACACAAGAGAGTAGAGCTTAAAAGTGCTCATTGCAAGAAAAAAAAATTTTTTTGGTAGATATGTGTGGTGAGAGAGGTTAACTAGACTTATTGTGGTAGTCATATTGCAATACATACAAATACAGAATTATTATGTTGTACAGTTGAAACTAATACTGGGTTGACCAAAAAGTTTATTCAAGTCTTTCCCTAAGGTAGCACTAGCCAACTCAATATAATGTGATATGCTAATTATAACTCAATTAAAAAACCACAGTGAGAAACAACTCCATATCCACTAGAATAGCTAGAATCAAAAGTAAGAGAATAACAGGTATACTTGAGGATATGGTGAGAATGAAACCTTCATACACTGCTGGTGGAAAATAGAAAACGATGCAGTCACTTTGGAACAGTCTGGCAGTTCCTCAAAGATTAAAGCTAGAATTACCACGTGACCCATTGATTCCACTCCCAGGCATGTATCAAAGTGAAATAAAAACACACGTCCACACAAAAACTTGTGCATGAATGCATTGACTTGAAATGAACTGTCAGATATTTCTCCAGCAAACATGGGTTTACTTGGGATCGGCAGAGAATTACACTTCAGGACCTGAAGTCATGGTGAGTTGTGAGCCAGTCACCCCAGAGCAAAGGAAGGAGGATGCGTTTACAGAGGGAAAAGGACATTATGAGGGTGATAGTAAAAAAAAAAATCTATGGTTTTTCATTGGCTGAGTCCTTGCAGGGAAAGAAGCCTCCTTCTTCCTCTTTGGCTCTGCTATCATTGTAGGATATGAGAGCTCCGCCTTGTGGTCCCCTGACTCTAATTGAGGTTTCTGTTTTTTTTTTTTTTACAAATGCTTATAGCAACAGTTTCCATAATAGTCAAAAGTAGTAATAATCCTATGTCCTTTAACAGATGGATACAGAAATGTGCTATAGCCACACAACAGAATATTTTATTATTGTTGTTCAGTCGCTAAGTTGTGTACAACTCTTTGCAAACCTATGGACTGCAGCACACTAGGCTTTCCTGTCCTTCACCATCCCCCTGAGTTTGCTCAAACTCACGTTCATCGAGTCAGTGATGCCATCCAACCGTCTCATCCTCTGTTGTCCCCTTCTCCTCCTGCCTTCCATCTTTTTCAGCATCAGGGTCTCTTCTAATGAGTCAGTTTTTCATGTCAGGAGACCAAAGTATTGGAGCTTCACGTTCAGCATTAGTCCTTCCAATGAATATTCAGGTATTAGTATTGAATGGTTTGATCTTGCCATCCATGGAACTCTCAAGAGTCCTCCAGCACCACAGTTCAAAGGCATCAGTTCTTTGGTGCTCAGCTTTCTTTATGGTCCAACTTTCACATCTGTACATGGCTACTGGAAAAACCATAGCTTTGACTATACCTACCTTTGTCAGCAAAGTGATGTCTCTGCTTTTTAATATGCTGTCTAGATTTATCATAGCTTTGCTTCCAAGGAGAAAACATCTTTTAATTTCATGGCATATTTCTCTGCCATAAAAAGAAAGAAGTATCAATACCTGGAAATCCCTTGAAAAATTATGCTAAGTAAATGAAGTTAACCACAAAGTCCACATTTTATAGAATTCCATTCATATGAAGTCAGTGAATATAGAAACCTAGAGAGACAGAAAGCAGATTAGTGATTGCCTAGGGCCTGGAAGAGGAAGATGGGAAGACACTGATGGCTAGAGGGTACAGGGGTTTCTTTTTGAAATGATATAAATGTTCTAAGATGGACCATAGTGATGACTGCATGTCTGTGAATATACTGAAAACCACTGCATTGTCCATTTAAAAGTGGCCTTATGTTGTATGTAGTATGTATATTGCATCTCAACAAAGCCCTTCAAATAAATGGATAAGTGCATTAAGAATTTTGTGCCATAAAGAAGGCTGAGTGCCTGAAAATTGATGCTTTCAAATTGTGGCGCTGGAGAAAACTCTTTGAGTCCCTCAGACTGCAAGGAGATCAAGCCAGTCAACCGTGAATATTCATTGGAAGGATTGTTGCTGAAGTTGCAGCTCCAATACTTTGGTCACATGATGTGAAGAACTGACTCATTGGAAAAGACCCTGATGCTGGGAAAGATTGAAGGCAGGAGGAAAAGGGGAAGACAGAGGATGAGATGGTAGGATGGCATCACTGACTCAATGGACTTGAGTTTGAGCAAACTCCAGGAGATAGTGGAGGACAGAGGAGCCTGGTGTGCTGCAGTCCATAGGGTCCTAAAGAGTGGGACAAGACTTAGTGACTGAACAATAACAACATCAATCGACTCTCTTAAGTGTATTAGTCGTTTCTGGGTATATCCCACATTTACATAACCCTTTATTTTCTTTTATCAGAGAAAATAGGAAATTTGTTGTGGGAATATTATAGCTGTTCACATCTCAAAGTGCTTTAAGAACACACTCAGAAACTAATGTGAAGTCAATCTCCTGCCAGAGTAAAGCGGATACCTAAGAATTTAATGAAGACTTCTCATAGTTTGTGATTGGTGGGAGGAGATCATCCTGTTCCAGGCTGTCCTGAGGCAGGCAATCCATGTGCTCTGGGCCTGCTCCTCAAGGGGTCCATTCCACTAAAAACAGCCTTGAGTTCTCTGCTTACACATTTGTGTCCCCCTCAGGTCTGAGCTAGCTCGGCTTAAACGCAATGATCCTTGGAGGGTCAGGGCAGAAGCCAGGTCTGTTTGGCCACGTGACCTCCACCTGCTGTTACCCATGGGGGCAGGGTGATGGTGGTGGGGAGGGAGCGTCCTTTCGAAGGGTGCTCTAGGGAGTGCATCAAGGGCAGGTGCGTGGGGCCACTCTCTGCCTGGCGTGGACATTGTTCCTCCGCGTGGATGCGCTGGGGATCGCGTCTCACTTGTGCTTCCCCGCCGCAGGTGGAGCTTTTGTTTGCGCCTAAACCTGTGTCGGATTCGGGAGTGGAAGTGGGGAGGCTGGGAGGACCCCAGAACTCGGGAAGTGTGCGGGGAGGGGACACTGAGTGGGTCCTGGCCGTGGTGGGACACGGGGCCCTTTGCAGTCAGCTCTGGAGTCTGCGGACCCAGGTGGGCCGAGGGCGCCTCTGGGACCTCAGTCCCCTTGGGCTCGCTAGTGGGGGCGGGACTGAAAGCAAGGACCCGGGTCGGGGAAGGTGGTCCTGTCCCTTCACTGTGCTCCTCGACTTTGGCTCTGGATCCTCTCTGGGAAGCCCTGACCCAGCAGTCCCTTGTCTCCTCCAGATTGTACGGTGACCACAGGAAGGATCAGCCAGGGACAGTTGTGACTCGGTTTCAGGGGTTGGCGAGTGGGAGCAGCTGTGGTCTGTGGGGTCCCCAGTCCCTTTTCCCTTCCCAGTGGCATTCATCGTCTTTTGAATTATTCAAAAATTTAGGAGTAGGACCTCAAGTTCATGACCTGTCCCTCCTGCCTAATGCTTCCTGCTGCTGCTGCTGCTAAGTCGCTTCAGTCGTGTCCAACTCTGTGCGACCCCATAGACTGCAGCCCATCAGGCTCCCCCGTCCCTGGGATTCTCCAGGCAAGAACACTGGAGTGGGTTGCCATGTCTTCCTCCAATGTATGAAAGTGAAAAGTGAAAGTGAAGTTGCTCAGTCCTTTCGGACTCTTAGCCACCCCATGGACTGCAGTGCACCAGGCTCCTCCGTCCATGGGATTTTTCAGGTAAGAGTACTGGAGTGGGGTGCCATTGCCTTCTCCAACGCTTCCTAGGGCTGGCAATAAATCCCAAAACTTTCAGATCCCTCCCGCCTTCTCATAGCCAACTTGTCCTCTCTAATTCACAGCGTCATCAGCTATTCGTTCTCCATGATCATTTCAAACAGACCCAATATTTTAATTGTCATTTCCCCACAGTCAATGCTTGGCTCACTTTAAAAAGATTCATTTTTTTGTTTGTGGCTATTTTACATGAGAGCTAAGCAGAGAATAACCACCTGTAACTGTGTTGTATAAAACCCTCTGAGATCTTTCCTGGTCACAGACATCCTTGGGAAAGACATTTGGGTGGAGGTTCTTTGGAAACTCACCTGTCAGCACTGCCCCTCGCTGTTTGTCACCTTGAAAAATTTATTCACTTGAATCTCATTTTTCTATTTGTAAAATATCATTAATAAGAATAAAATATTTCAAACGAGCAAGAAAGGAATGTTTCAGAAAAATGAAATAATGACTTCAGTGTTATTACATTCCATTTGCAAAGAATTCTTCCTTTCTAAAAATTTCCCTGGGAGTGTGCATAACTATTCTGAGGTCTTGTTAGGAACCAAACTTGGGTTCACTCACCCCTGCAGAGAAAAGTCAACCTACTGACACTGGGCTGTGGTGAAGGAAAGTGTGGCATTTATTGCAGGGCATCAAGTAAGGAGTCCAGGAAGCTAGTGCTTAAAAGTCCTGAACTCCTGAAGGCTTTCAGGAAAGATTTTTAAAGATAGGATGAGGGAGAGGGGTTTGTGGGGTGCATGATCAGCTGACGGACATTCTTCTGATGTTTTTGGGAGTCAACATCATCAACTTTCTGGTTCCAACCAGTCTGAGGTCTATTTGCTTGTGGGCTGCATACAGTTAACTTCTTCCACTTGGTGGGGGCTTCAGTATCTGCAAAACAGCTCAGAGGATATGGCTCAGAGTATTATCTATAGTCCTTGAGGAGCAGGGCTTCCCAGATAGTGCTAGTGGTAAAGAACCCGACTAGCAATGCAGGAGATGCCTGAGACAAGGTTTCAATCCCTGAGTTGGGACAATCCCCTGGAAGACCTGGCCATCCACTCCAGTATCCTTGCCTGGAGAATCCCATGGACAGAGGAGCCTGGTGGACTGCAGTCCATGAAGTTGCAAAGAGTCAGACACTATTGAAGCAACTTAGCACGCACTTGAGGAGGAATGAAAGTCCTTGACTTTACTGGCTGAAGTATTATTATTTTGTTTTGCTCAATTGTTGACCTTTCTTTCTGCATTTTCTCACTCCTCTGATTAAATTTACTCTTTAGAACTTGGGGAAGGCCTGGGAGGCTAAGGTTTTTCCACAGACGAGAGGCAGGTGGAGGACATGGCTATGTGTGGCAGCGGGGTTGCAGGTGGGGTTGGGTGGGGAGCTTGCTATTCAGGGATGACCCCTGCTACACTGTCATTTTCTTGTGGGTTGTTTCAAATGGACCATCAGGCTTAGACTTGCAACACTTAAGACGGGTTCTAATGTGATTGTTTTTCAAGTGGTTTATTTCTGTGCAAATAACAACTGCCATATTCATTTTCTGAAAGGAATAGATATTATATAGTTGTGAATTTTCTAGCTGAACTAAAAAAAATGCCTTACAATTTTCTTCCCTTTTTTACATATAAACACTGGGTTTGAGTGATTCTACTGGGGCTTCCCTGTTGGCACTAGTGGTAAAGAAACTGCCTGCTAATGCAAGAGACATAAGAGACATGGGTTCAATCCCTGGGTCAGGAAGATTCCCTGGTGGAGGGTACTGCAGCCCACTCCAGTATTCTTCCTTGGAAAAACCCTATGGACAGTGGAGTCTGGTGGGCTACAGTCTCTAGGGTCGAAAAGAGCTGGACATGAGTGAAGCGACTTGGCATGCATGCACTGGATTCTTCAAACAATGGGTTTGTCACTTTTAAAATCTCAATGCTGG
Organism: Bos grunniens; assembly: GCF_055505025.1. Taxonomy (NCBI): domain Eukaryota; kingdom Metazoa; phylum Chordata; class Mammalia; order Artiodactyla; family Bovidae; genus Bos; species Bos grunniens. The sequence goes on from NC_141171.1 coordinate 16,046,849, forward strand.
TCCAGAGCAACCTGAATGGGAGCAGAGCCTGAGGTCAGTGTCTTCAAGCTAAGCCCCTGCCTTGAGGCTGCAAAGGGGAGAACTTAAAGGCCAAATGGTTCTTCCTGATAACCTCCCTTGTAGGTGTGTTCCTGCTCACACCCACCTGAGAAAGAGCTCTTGCTACTGAGAGAAGCTATAACCTTGGAAATCTGGGGATGCACCGGTGTTGGGGTGGCCCGGTAAGGCCCTTCTCAAGGTTGTAACTATGGTTCCTTTGTACCTATTTCTAGATGTAGGTTGGAGGGATTTCCCTTGGTGGTCCAGTGGTTGAAACTCCATACTCCCAATGCAGAGAGCCCAGGTTCAATCCCTGGTTGGGGAACTAGATTCTGCATGCCACAGTTGAAGATCCCACACACCAAAACTAAGACCTGGCACAGCCAATAAAAAAGAAAAGATGTGGTTTACAGTTTTACATTCACAATGTAGGTGCACTCCGAGTAATTTCTGCCCGTTGGGGGAAAAAAAAATCTGTGAAGGTCATGTGTTCTGTCTTCTGGCAGAAGGTATTGAATTTGAGAGTCCTTTGGGTCAGAACTTTTAGGTGAATCTGGGTGAGGGTTTCCTCATTGTGAGAATGGAAGCCCCAGAGGAGGGTGGGCAGAGCTCCCAGAGTTGTTTACTCCTGTGGCTGCTCTGATGGACCTACCTTGCTTCTCCAGGGACTGATCTGGGCCAGTAGTTCAATTTCAACCAGGAGTCTGGAGACCAAAGCTTGACGGTGTTTCATCTTTGTGCATGCTTAGTTGCTCAGTCATGTCTGACTCTTTGCGGCCCCATGGACTGTATTTTACCAGGCTCCTCTGTCCATGGGACTTTCTAGGTAAGAAAACTGAATTGGGTTATCATTTCCTCTTCCAGTCAATCTTCCCAACTCAGTGACTGAACCCACATCTCCTGCATTGGCAGGCTGATTCCTTAGCACTGAGCCACTTGGGAAGCCTTCAGAATGTAGCTTTTCCTTCTGAACCATGGGCTGCTTATCTCAGCTGATTTGAGTATTTGTGATTCTGTTGATTATTAAGGCCCTGTAACTGATTTTCCTTAGCAGTTTGCAATTTTATTTCCTGTGGGAGTAACCTTTTTATTAAAAAACTAGAAAAATTTTTTTGGCTGCAGCATGTGGCATGAGGGCTCTTAGTTCCCTGACCAGGGATCAAATCTGTGCCCCTTGCAGTGGAAGCTCAGAGTCTTAACCACAGAAACACTAGTGTGCATGCCAGGTTGCTTCCGTCATTTTCGACTCTTTGCGACCCTATGGACTGTAGCCATCTGTGACTCAATGGACATGAATTTGAGCAAACTCCATGAGAAATCAGAGGACAGAGGAGCCTGGTGTGCTCCAGTCCATGGGGTTGCAGAGTTGGACATGACTTAATGATGGAACACCACCACCAGACTCTTGGGTACCTCTGGTGCTGTAGCCCCTACCTGTACCGCAACAAAGATCCTACCCTTGAGGTTTTACGGGAAAACACCACGGCACCCCTGTGGTCAGCAAAGGTATTATTAGTTCAAACCTGAACTAAGCTGTTGGTCCTTAAATCCTATAAAGCAACCAGCTATCATGGGGAGAGATCCCTAACATTAATGGCAGTGATGTGAGGCTCTCTGGAGGAAAACAATGACAAACACCAGGGTAGAGAGGACACCTCTTCCCCTGAGGTATATCCAGTGATGAAAACACAGTCAAGGAGGAAGGGAGGGAGGAAGCAAAAGAAAAAAGAAAAAAAACCCAACTGAAACAGTTTGATCAATTGGCAATCCAATGTATACAACTAAAAGAATTTACACAAGAAAGGTAAGCAGACACTGCTTGGCATTGGGCCTCTACAAAGTATGAGATCTTTCATGCCTTCGAAAGGAATTGGGATGACTGAAGGCTTTCCCACATTCTCTACATTTGTACAGTTTCTCGCCAGTGTGCATTCTCACGTGTCCTCTAAGGGTAGTGTGATAAATGAAGGCTTTCCTGCATTCTGTACATTCATAAGGGTTTTCTCCAGTGTGAGTTTTTTCATGTGTTCGAAAGGATGTGTAACAACTGAAGGCTCTGCCACACTGTTTACATTCATAGGGTTTCTCGCCTGTGTGAGTTCTTTCATGGATTTGCAGACCTAGAGGAGAACTGAAAGTTTTTGTTTATATTCATATTGTTTCTCTGCTGTGTGGATCCTTTCATGTCTTTGAAAGGAACTAGGACAGCTGAGGGCTTTACCACACTGCTTACACTCATAGGGTTTTTCTCCAATGTGGTTTCTTTCATCGATTTGCAAGCCTAGAGGACACCTGAGGGATTTACCACACTGTTTACATATGAAGAGCTTCTCTCCAGTGTGAGTTCTTTCATGGGCTCAAAATGAAGTGGAACAACTAAAGTCTTTCCCACATTCCTTACATTTATAGGGTCCTTCTCCAGTGTCTTCAAAAGGTTGTGAGCCATGTGAAGGCTTTTCTGCATTCCTTACATTCATAGAGTTTTTCTCCAGTGTGACTCCTTTAATGTCTGTGAACAGATTTGTGGTAACTGAAGGTTTTCCCACATTCCTTGCATTTATATGGTTTCTCTTCATATTCATGATACTCATATGGTTTGTGTACAGTGTGAGATCAGACGTGCCTATTAAGAAATGAATGATGCAAGAAGACTTTTCCACACACATGACATTCACATGGCTTTACTCCAGAAGGAGTTTTCTGGTTCAGATTAAGATTTAGAATCTGGCTGACAGTTTCTCTATGTTGACTACCTTCTTGGCTTTCAGAGTTTTTCTACCACATGATTTCTTTAATAATTTCACATATATTAGTAGGGTATTAGAACTACATTTTTATATTTTATAGCAAAAGTGAACGTTTTTTGCCCTTTCTAAACTGTTTGAAAGCTCTGTAACGGACTATTATGAAAACAGTGATATTAATATATGGAGTTTCTTAATATTGTTTCCCAAAGTGGATAAACTTACAAACGATGAACACCCATGTCACATTTAAATAAATACTTTCAGTGGAAAAAGAATTAAGGATAAATAAATTTGAAGCTGGGATTAATTTGTTTTATTTGCTTATTTTAAAAAGCTATGGTAGGGGCTTCCCTGGTGGCTCACGGGTAAAGAGCCCACCTGCCAATGCAGGAGACATGGGTTGGGGCCCTGATCTGGGAAAATCCCATACTCCGCAGAGCAACGAAGCCCATGTGTCACAACTATTGAGCCTGCATGCTGCAAGTACTGAAGCTTGAATGCCCTAGGGGGTGTGCTCCACAAGAGAAGCCCCTGCAGTGAGAAACCCATGCACTGCAACCAGAAAGTAGCCCTTACTCTTCACAACTAGAGAAAAAGCTTGTGCAGCAACAAAGACCTAGGACAGCCAGAAACAAATACATAAAAAATAAAAATTTTTTTAAAAGTTTATGACATACCAGGACTCTCACGTGGAACATTGTCTACTGTGTGTATAACTCACCTTAGTTTCCTCCCTTGGGTTTTGTACCAATCTTCAATGTTATGATTGTCCCAATTTCCTCTAAAATACAGACCCAGAAAAATAATGCAAATTATTATAAATTACAGAACAATATTCGATTATAGGTCCACAATCAGCTGTAACATGCTTAGTTTATGTACCAGTGTATGGTAGTCCTCCCTTATCCACAGTTTTGCTTTCTGTGGTTTCAGTTACCTATGGTCAATTGCAGTCTGAAAATATTAAATGGAAAATCATAGAAGTAAACAATTCATAGTTTTAAACTGTGCACCCTTCTGAGTAGCATGATGAAATCTTGCAACATCCACCTCCGTCATGTCCAGGATATGAATCATCCCCTTGTCCACTGCGTTCATCCTGTATTTGCTACCTGCCCATTTGTCGCTTAGTTGCCATCTTGGTTGTCAGATCACTGTGGTGATATCCCTGTGCTTGTGTTCAAGTAATCCTTTTTCTTTATTTCTTTTTTTAAACAAACTTTAGAAGACTCTGATATGATGCCTTAAATTTTTTTTTTTAATATTTATTTATTTGGCTACACTGGGTCTTGGTTGCTGCATGTGAGATCTAGTTCTCGGAACAGAGATTGAACCTGGCCCCCCTGCAGTGGGAGTGTGGAGTCTTAGCCACTGGACCATCAGGGTAAGTCCCTTCATTTTTCTTAATGATGGCCCCAAAATGCAAGAATAGTGATGCAAGAATTAAGGTATGCCAAACAGAAACCGTAAAGTCCTTTTTAAATGAAAAGATGAAAATTCCAACTTAAGAAAAGCTATATACTGATGTTGCTAAGACCTATAGGAGAAATTAATCTTCTGTTATTAAATTGTGAAAGAAAAAGAAATTGATCTTATTATGCTTTCTCACCTTGAACTGCAAAGTTATGCACACTTAACACTTACATGTGTTAAGTGCATATGTATTATACTTGTTCTATTCTTAGTTATTGATATCAGTCTCTTGGCTATTGTTAGTTAGTTGCTAAGTCATGTTCAACTCTTTTGTGACCCTACAGAGCTTGCCAGGCTCCTCTGTCCATGGGATTTTCCAGGCAATAATACTGGGGTGGACTGCCATTTCATTCTCCATATCAATCTATTCAATCAGTTCAGTTCAGTTCAGTTGCTCAATCATGTCTGACTCTTTGTGACCCTATGAATCGAAGCACCCCAGGCCTCCCTGTCCATCACCAACTCCCGGAGTTCACTCAGACTCACATCCATCGAGTCAGTGATGCCATCCAGCCATCTCATCCTCTGTTGTCCCCTTCTCCTCCTGCCCCCAATCCCTCTCAGCATCAGTCTTTTCCAATGAGTCAACTCTTTGCATGAAGTGGCCAAAGTACTGGAGTTTCAGCTTCAGCATCATTCCTTCCAAAGAAATCCCAGGGCTGATCTCCTTCAGAATGGACTGGTTGGATCTCCTTGCAGTCCAAGGGACTCTCAAGAGTCTTCTCCAACACCACAGTTCAAAAGCATCAATTCTTCGGCGCTCAGCTTTCTTCACATTCCAACTCTCACATCCATACATGACCACAGGAAAAACCGTAGCCTTGACTAGACAGACTTTTGTTGGCAAAGTAATGTCTGCTTTTCAATATGCTATCTAGGTTGGTCATAACTTTTCTTCTAAGGAGTAAGCGTTTTTTAATTTCATGGCTGCAGTCACCATCTGCAGTGATTTTGGAGCCCAGAAAAATAAAGTCTGACACTGTTTCCACTGTTTCCCCATCTATTTGCCATGAAGTGATGGGACCAGATGCCATGATCTTCGTTTTCTGAATGTTGAGCTTTAAGCCAACTTTTTCCACTCTCCTCTTTCACTTTCATCAAGAGGCTTTTTAGTTCCTCTTCACTTTCTGCCATAAGGGTGATGTCATCTGCATATCTGAGGTTATTGATATTTCTCCCGGCAGTCTTGTTTCCAGCTTGTGCTTCTTCCAGTCCAGCATTTCTCATGCTGTACTCTGTATATAAGTTAAATAAGCAGGGTGACAATATACAGCCTTGATGTACTCCTTTTCCTATTTGGAACCAGTCTGTTGTTCCATGTCCAGTTCTAACTGTTGCTTCCTGACCTGCATATAGGTTTCTCAAGAGGCAGGTCAGGTGGTCTGGTATTGCCATCTCTTTCAGAATTTTCCACAGTTTATTGTGATCCACACAGTCAAAGGCTTTGGCATAGTCAGTAAAGCAGAAATATATGTTTTTCTGGAACTCTCTTGCTTTTTTGATGATCCAGCAGATGTTGGAAATTTGATCTCTGGTTCCTCTGCCTTTTCTAAAACCAGCTTGAACATCTGGAAGTTCACAGTTCACATATTGCTGAAGCCTGGCTTGGAGAATTTTGAGCGTTACTTTGCTAGCGGGTGAGATGAGTGCAATTGTGCAGTAGTTTGAGCATTCTTTGGCATTGCCTTTCTTTGGGATTGGAATGAAAATGGACCTTTTCCAGTCCTGTGGCCACTGCTGAGTTTTCCAAATTTGCTGGCATATTGAGTGCAGCACTTTCACAGCATCATCTTTCAGGATTTGAAATAGCTCAACTGGAATCCCATCACCTCCACTAGCTCTATTCATAGTGATGCTTTCTAAGGCCCACTTGACTTCACATTCCAGGATGTCTGGCTCTAGGTGAGTGATCACACCATCATGATTATCTGGGTTGTGAAGATCTTTTTTGTACAGTTCTTCTATGTCTTCCTGCCACCTCTTCTTAATATCTTCTGCTTCTGTTAGGTCCATACCATTTCTGTCCTTTATCGAGCCCATCTTTGCATGAAATGTTCCTTTGGAATCTCTGATTTTCTTGAAGAGATCTCTAGTCTTTCCCATTCTGTTGTTTTCCTCTATTTCTTTGCATTGATCGCTGAGGAAGGCTTTCTTATCTCTTCTTGCTATTCTTTGGAACTCTGCATTCAGATGCTTATATCTTTCCTTTTCTCCTTTGCTTTTCATTTCTCTTCTTTTCACAGCTATTTGTAAGGCCTCCTCAGACAGCCGTTTTGCTTTTTTGCTTTTAATCAATCTCTTACTGTGCACCAAATTCTGAATGTATCATGGGTATGTATGGGAAAGATTGAGGGCAGGAGGAGAAGGGGACGACAGAGGATGAGATGGTTGGATGGCATCATCGACTCGATGGACATGGGTTTGGTTGGGCTCTGGGGTTGGTGATGGACAGGGAGGCCTGGCGTGCTGTGTTTCATGGGGTCACAAAGAGTCGGATACGACTGAGCGACTGAACTGAACTGTACTGATGTGTGTATAGGATTCAGTACTATTTGTGGTTTCAGGCATCCACTGGTCATCTTGGAATGTATTCCATGCAGATAAGGGGGACTACTGTATTCCTTTTCCACATTCCACATCTTGGAACAATGGTGATTGGCAAGGAATACTTGTTCTCGAAGAAGTGAAGAAATGTTATTCTTACCTATTGAGACCAGGTTCCCCAGAATTATTTGCATCACATCTCTGTAAAGTTTCTTCTGCAAAGAATTCAGTAAAGCCCACTCCTCTAGAGTGAAGTTCACAGCCACATCCTCAAAAGTCACTGTCCTAAAACATCACAAATATGTTTCCAGTAAGATGTGTGAGTCTGACAGAACTCTGGGATTTATGCTCAATTTATAGGAAGATTATATATGATTCTATCACCTTCAAACACTTATTTTATGTCTTGGTCATCAGAACTTACTTTCTGTCCATACTTACTTCATCATGAATTTAACAGCATAACAAACATGCAAACTATTTATGCATTTTTACTGTGACCACTTGAAATGTTACTGCTCTCTAATGTCAAGGTCTAGAGCGCCTTGGAGAAATGAGAAAAATGCTACCCAAATGGATCAAATATCATTTTAAACATGTCTATCTCTTTTGGAAAAAAACTCATTTCCTTTGTTATCACACAGCATTTAACTCAGCCCTCCGTGATATATGGGGGCTTCCCAGGTGGCACAGTGGTAAGGAATCCAACTGCCAATGAAGGAGACACAAGAGACATAGGTTCAATGCTTGGGGTGGGAAGATCCCTTGGAGGAGGAAATGGCAACCCACTCCAGTATTCTTTTTATTTTTTAAATTTTAATTGGGGGCTAATTACTTTATAATATTGTGGTGGTTTTTGCCATACATTCACATGAATCAGCCATGGGTGTACATGTGTTCCCCACCCTGAACTTCCCTCCCACCTCCCTCCCCATCCCATCCCATCCCATCCCTCAGGGTCATCCCAGTGCACCAGCCCTGAGCACCTTGTCTCATGCATCAAACTTGGACTGGTGATCTATTTCACATATGATAATATACATGTTTCAATGCTATTCTCTCAAATCATCCCACCCTCTCCTTCTCCCACAGAGTCCAAAAGTCTGTTCTTTACATCTGTGTCTCTTATGCTGTCTTGCGTATAGGGTCATCATTACCATCTTTCTAAATTCCATATACATGCATTAATATGCTGTATTGCTGTTTTTCTTTCTGACTTGCTTCACTCTGTAAAAAAGGCTCCAGTTTCATCCACTTCATTAGAAGTGATTCAAATGCATTATTTTTCATAGCTGAGTAATACTCCATTGTGTATATGTACCACAGCTTTCCTATCCATTCCTCTGCCGATGGACATCTAGGTTGCTTCCATGTCCTGGCTATTGTAAACAATACTGCAATGAACATTAGGGTACACGTATCTCTTTCAATTCTGGTTTCCTCAGTGTGTTTGCCCAGCAGTGGGGTTGCTGTGTCATATGGCAGTTCTATTTCCAGTTTTTTAAGGAATCTTCACACTGTTCTCCATAGTGGCTATACTGGTTTACATTCCCACAAACAGTGTAAGAGGGTTCCCTTTTCTTTGCACCCTCTCCAGCATTTATCGTTTGTAGACATTTTGATAGCAACCATTCTGACCAGCATGAGATGGTACCTCATTGTGGTTTTAATTTGCATTTCTCTGATAATGAGTGATGTTGAGCATCTTTTCATGTGTTTGTTAGCCCTCTGTATGTCTTCTTTGGAGAAATGTCTGTTTAGTTCTTTGGCCCATTTTTTGATTGGGTCGCTTATTTTTCTGGAATTGAGCTGCAGGAGTTGCTTGTATATTTTTGAGATTGATTCTTTGTCAGTTGCTTCACTTGCTATTATTTTCTCCCACTCTGACAGCTGTCTTTTCACCTTGCTTATAGTTTCCTTTGCTGTGCAAAACTTTCAAGTTTAATTAGATCCCAGGGGCTGGTAGCGCGGAGGGGCGGTGCCACCTCGCTGAGTGGTCCCAAGCGGCCTCGCGCTCCGCCGGGCGCTGTTAAAAAAAAAAAAAAAAAAAAAAAATTAGATCCCATTTGTTTATTTTTGCTTTCATTTCCATTGCTCTGGGAAGTGGGTCATAGACAATCCTGCTATATTTACATCAGAGAGTGTTTTGCCTATGTTTTTCTCTAGGAGTTTTATACTTTCTGGCCTTACATTTAGATCTTTAATCCATTTTGCCACCCCAGTATTCTTGCATGAGAAATCCCATGGACGGAGGTGACTTATGGGTTACAATCCATGAGGTCACAAAGAGCTGGACATGATTAAGTGCACATGCAAAGCAAAAAGCCATGATGTATGAGGTCAAATCTGCAGTAGTTTTTAATGAATAAAACAGTGAAGAAATGGGAACTTTCCCTTCTCTTTCCATCACCAAACATGAGAGTCCAGGAGGCCTGTGGAAATACAACTTGTAATGAGGACCATTTAGCCATGAAAGGTTGTTATTGAACCACACAAAGACGCCGGGATCCTTGGCCTCTGGAGGAGAAGAATTCAATCCAGGGCCAGAGACAAGGCTTGATCGCTCAGAGCTTTTGTGCAATAAAGTTTTATTAAAGTATAAAGAAGATAGAGAAAGCTTCTGACAGACATCAGAAGAGGGTAGAAAGAGTCCCCGCTTGCTAGTGTTAGCAATGGAGTTATATACTCTCCAATGAATCAAAAGAATGTCTGGAGGTTGTAAAGACCTCACCAGATCTACTCCCATAATTTACATTTTAAGGTAACAGGATTAGCCAGAAGGTTTAATACAGAGACTGTCCTCAGGCAGGATACATTATTATTATATAATCCTTGTAAAGACCAGACCTACTCCCATAATTTACATTTTAAGATAACAGGATTAGCCAGAAGGTTTAATCCAAAGACTGTCCCCAGGCAGGATACATTATTGTTATATAATCCTAAGGAATGTAGAGGGAAAAAAAGTTTGTCCTTTCTTCCTCCTTGAGAATTCCAGACCCCTCTTCTCCTTGGGGACCCCTAGACTTCTTATCAACCTGCCTAGGAAATGACTCTCTCAGTCATATTGGCCTGAATTAGCCAGGTGCACCTGGCCAGATTAAAATATTCTCATACTTGCAGTTTGTGTAACATTTATTGCAGACTGTTTCTCCATTCTTTCTCTCTCCCATTCGTGGAGCTAAGAAGTTATTTAGAACTTAGGGTTCAGAAAACTTGCCATGATATTACATGCTAAAAAGACATTAACAACTTAGACCTCCACAAATTCTATATACAATGAGCCTCAGGACTGCTTCTCACCAGTTTTTAGCACACAGAATGAAATGATAAAGTACTGAAAGATCTCTTTTCAGTCAAAGCCCTTGCTAACCTTGAGGAACATGTTAAGAGCTCCATATTGCACAGGAGTTCACTCAAGTCCACAGAGGTCTGCTGGTGAATCTGTCCATGATTATATAATAACACAGAGGATTCACAGGGCTTTCCTTCAAAGAATGCAAAAGAAAAAAGAAAACCCCAAGTTCACAGACATGGAGAACAGATTGGTAGTTGCCAGAGGGGGTAAGTGAAGAGAGGGTTGTCAAGGGGTGGGTGAAATAGGTGAAGGCAGATCAAAAGTTATAAACTTTCAGTTATAAAATAAGTCAGGGGATATAATATGTAGCAGTGTGACTATAGTTAATAATATTTTATTGCATATTGGAAAGTTGCTAAAAGAGGAAATTTAAAATTTTTCATCATAAGAAAAACTGTAACCATGTGTGATAATATTAGTCTAGTTAATTAACTAGACTTATTGTAATACTTCATAATCTATACAAATATCATATCATGTTGTATATTTAAAAATGTTATATGTCAGTTATATCACAATAACACTAAAATAAAATGGACCCCCCCCCCCCGCAAACTAGGGAAGACATAAAAATTGCAGGAATATAGACTATCAAAAAAATCAAAAGCTGGTGATTTGAAATAATCAGTAAAATTGATAAAGGTCTAGGCAGGCTAAATGAGAAGAGAGGGAAGACAGATATTATTAAAATCAGGGATGAAAGGAATGTAAGACAAGAACATTTGATAAAACCTAACATCCACTTATGATAATGCACTAGGAATAGAGGGGAGTTCTGCCTCTTAAGATAGAACATTTGCATGAAACCTGTAGGCAACATCACACTTACTGGTGAGAAACAAGAGGCTTTTTTTGTTGTTGTTAAGATACTAAGACACTAGGTAAAGTGTCCTCTCACCACTCTTGTTCCACACTATACTGGAAGGCCCAGGTCATGCAATAAGACATGGAAATAAAATGTATACAGATTAGGAAGGGAGAAATGAAACTGACTCTGTTGTGTATGCCATGATTTTCTATGTAAAATATCTGAAAGGATCCATAACACCAGAAATCACTCCCGCAATTAATAAGAGAGTATGGAAAGACTGAGGATACAGAAGTCAACTGTTTTCTTATAGATCCAGAGAAATACAGTTATCTGACCTTTGACAGGAGAAGGCAATGGCACCCCACTCCAGTACTCTTGCCTGGAAAATCCCATGGATGGAGGAGCCTGGTAGGCTGCAGTCCAAGGGGTTGCTAGACAAGACTGAGCGACTTCACTTTCACTTTTCACTTTCACGCATTGGAGAAGGAAATGGCAACCCACTCCAGTGTTCTTGCCTGGAGAATCCCAGGGACGGGGGAGCCTGGTGGGCTGCCGTCTATGGGGTCGCACAGAGTCAGACATGACTGGAGCAACTTAGCAGCAGCAGCAGACCTTTGATAAAGGACTAAAAGGCAATTCAATGGAGAAAAGAAAGACTTTTCAACAAATAGTGCCATAAATAGTAGATATTCACATGCAAAAACAAGTAAGTGAATCTACGCACAGAACTTACAGAAAACTTAAAGTAGACCATAGTTCTAAATGTAAAATGCAAAAGTAAAAAAATTCTAAAAGATAACAGGAAAAAAATCCAGGGGATCTTGTGTTAATTGATGAATTTTAAGATACAACACCAAAAGCAAGATCCAAGAAAGAAAAAAATAAGCTTCATTTCATTAATATCCCTTGTTCTATAAAAGACAATGGTAAGAGAATATAAAGACAGTCACAGATTGCGAAAAAAATCTTTGCAGAACATTTTTTTTTTTTGCTCAGTTATGTCCGACTTTTGTAACCCCATGGACTGTAGCCCCCCAGGCTCCTCTGTGAATGGAATTTTCCATGCAAGAATACTATAGTGGGTTGCCATTTCCTACTGCATATCTGACAAGGGACTGGTATCCAAAATGTCCAAAGAACTTTTAAAATACAACAGTAAGATGATAAACAATCCAGTTAAAAATGGCAAAATTGAAAATAAAGCAAGAATCCTTGGGGGAAAAAATAAAGTCCCAAACATGGCTAAAAAAATGGGCCAAAGATTTGAACACACATCACCAAAAAAGATATACAGATGTTAAATAAGGACACGAATAGACACTCAACATCAAATGTCATTAGGAGATTGCAAATAAAACAAATATCAAATGTCATTTACAAAGCAGAATAGAGACACAGATGTAGAGAGAAAACGTATGGATACCAAGCAGGCTGGCAGGATGGGATGGGCTGGGATTGACATATACACTATTGATATGATGTATAAAATAGATAACTGATGAGAACCTACTGTACAGCACAGGGAACTCTACTCAGTGCTCTGTGGTGACCTAAATGGGAAGAGAATCTGAAAAAGAGGGAATATATGCATACATGCATAACTGACTCACTTTGCTATACAGCAGAAACTAAGAACATTGTAAAGCAACTACACTCCAATACAAATTAATAAAAAATAAAAATAGATATCACTGGACATTTGCTTGTTGTTGTTTACTTGCTAAAGTTGTGTCTGACCCTTTGCAACTCCATGGACTGTAGCCTGCCAGGCTCCTCTGTCCATGGGATTTCCCAGGCAAGAATAATAGAGTGGGTTGCCATTTCCTTCTCCAGGGATCTTCCTGACCCAGGGATTGAACCTGTGTCTTTGTATCTCCTTCATCAGCAGGAGGATTCTTTACCACTCTGCCATCTGGGAAGCCCTGCCCCAGGTTGAGATATAATCCCTAAGGTGGATCAGTCCCTGGTGAAGGAGGATAGGGACACCTGAGCCATCACTGGAGTGAACTCTCCTCACCTCCTCACAAATAAGGAGACTCTCAAGGAAGATTCAGTTTAACATCAAACTCAAAATAACTCCCCAATTCATAGGCTCTTTGTCCAGGAGACAGAACTCCTGACCACAGACTTTTTCAATACACAAAATACACTCTGAGTGCACTTACATCATAGACGCAGAACTCAAACATAACATGTAAAGACATCTATGCCAAAGAAAACCCCACTGTCTGCTCTGCTTCAAAGAGCGGGGAGCTTTAGTTTGGAGTCACTGTCCTCAGGCTCTGCTCTACAGCCACAATACTTTGAATTACCATTGAATTGACAAAATGATGCTAAGTCGCTTCAGTCATGTCCAACTCTGTGTGACCCCATAGACAGCAGCCCACCAGGCTCTGCCGTCCCTGGGATTCTCCAGGCAAGAATACTGGAGTGGGTTGCCATTTCCTTCTCCAAACTTCACAAGAAATCCAGCAAAAGCACTCAACCCAGTGTTTATGCATAAGGAAGGTAGAAAATTGTGACACAATTTTATTTGTTAAACAGGCAAACTCCAAAATATCTATTCCTATCAGAAAATGAAGAGGTCACTTATTTCCAAAAAAAGAAACCAAACTGTAAATGATCACGGGGATCGCTTTTAGATACTGCAAGTCTAAGTCCTGATATGCCATTTGAAATCACCCAAAAGGCCTCAGACTGTAAGGACATCCACTCAGAGTTTAAAAAATATTAAACAAAAATTTGACATGTAGAATGTAATAATGAGATTCTTTTTTCTGAGATTCACCTTTTTTGCCTCTTTGGAAAAGCTTTACACTGTCTCCCCAGGTCTATTGAGTAAATAAAATTCAGATTTATTGAAAAACTGAGTCTCAAATAAGTGAATACCTCTTTTCAAAGTGAGAAACTCAGGAACAGAGGCAGTGCTGAAAAGGCAGATCATCTAGGAAAGTTATTCAAAAGGATCCTTGAGCCAAAAGTCCTCATGTCTGTGAGCAAGACAGATTTTGAGAGGAGAGGCACAAAGATTTCAATTTCAAATATTTCATAGCGTATTCCAGGTGGTTTTTTTTTTTCTTTTCCTCTCAAGTAAACAGCCATAAAAACAAATCTTTGAAAAGAGCCATCCATGGCTCTGTGGATAAATAATAAATAATTAAAATACCACATCATTTTGAAATGTACCAAGAAGAAAAATACGTTAAAATGATACTATGAACTGCAGAGGGGAAGATGGCATTTGGGAATGTGAGGAAAGATCTGGAAATTCAGGGATTTATTGCCAGTGCTAGGAAAGGCTGGAGAAGGCAATGGCACCCCACTCCAGTACTTTTGCCTGGAAAATCCCACGGACGGAGGAGCCTGGTGGGCTACGGTCCAAGGGGTCGCTAAGAGTCGGTCATGACTGAGCGACTTCACTTTCACTTTTCACTTTCATGCATTGGAGAAGGAAATGGCAACCCACTTCAGTATTCTTGCCTGGAGAATCCCAGGGACGACCGAGCCTGGTGGGCTGCCGTCTATGGGGTCGCACAGAGTCAGACAAGACTGAAGTGACTTAGCGTTAGCAACCTCTACTCTAGATTTTTAATCTTTGCTTTTTGATATTTGTTGTCAATTTTGTACCTTTAAGAATCTAACCTTCAGTACCCATTTTTACTTAGGGGTGTGATTACTGCCTTGATTGCTATTTCACCTTTTGACTCTCCCTTTTCTCCCCCAGGTCACCTCTGTCTCCTCCCTCCCCCTTCTCTTCTCTACTTAACTTTGTGAATCTCTCTGGGTGTGCCGGGCTGTGGAGAACACTTCAGATCAGATCAGTCGCTCAGTCGTGTCTGACTCTTTGCGACCCCATGAATCGCAGCACTCCAGGCCTCCCTGTCCATCACCAACTCCCGGAGTCCACTCAGACTCACATCCATCGAGTCAGTGGTGCCATCCAGCCATCTCATCCTCTGTTGTCCCCTTCTCCTCCTGCCCCCAACCCCTCCCAGCATCAGAGTCTTTTCCAGAGTCAACTCTTCGCATGAGGTGGCCAAAATACTGGAGTTTCAGCTTTAGCATCATTCCTTCCAAAGAAATCCCAGGGCTGATCTCCTTCAGAATGGACTGGTTGGATCTCCTTGCAGTCCAAGGGACTCTCAAGAATCTTCTCCAACACCACAGTTCAAAAGCATCAATTCTTCAGCACTCAGCCTTCTTCACAGTCCAACTCTCACATCCATACATGACCACAGGAAAAACTATAGCCTTGACTAGATGAACCTTTGTTGGCAAAGTAATGTCTCTGCTTTTGAACATGCTATCTAGGTTGGTCATAACTTTCCTTCCAAGGAGTAAGGGTCTTTTAATTTCATGGCTGCAGTCACCATCTGCAGTGATTTTGGAGCCCAGAAAAATAAAGTCTGACACTGTTTCCACTGTTTCCCCATCTATTTCCCATGAAGTGGTGGGACCGGATGCCATGATCTTCGTTTTCTGAATGTTGAGCTTTAAGCCAACTTTTTCACTCTCCACTTTCACTTTCATCAAGAGGCTTTTGAGTTCCTCTTCACTTTCTGCCATAAGGGTGGTGTCATCTGCATATCTGAGGTTATTGATATTTCTCCTGGCAATCTTGATTCCAGTTTGTGTTTCTTCCAGTCCAGAGTTTCTCATGATGTACTCTGCATGTAAGTTAAATAAACAGGGTGACAATATACAGCCTTGACGAACTCCTTTTCCTATTTGGAACCAGTCTGTTACTTAGGGAACTTCTTATTGGCTAGATTGGTCTCTCCCCTTTTGACTGCCCCTCTTCTCCTCCTGGTCACCTCTATCTCCTTCCTCCCTCTTCTCTTCTCTATATAACTCTGTGAACCTCTCTGGGTGTTCCAGACTGTGGAGAGCACATAGGGAATTGATTACTAGCCACGCTGGTCTCTCCCCTTTTGATTTCCCCCTTTCTCCTCTTGGTCACCTCTATCACCCTCCTCCCTCTTCTGTTCTCCATGTAACTCTGTGAACCTCTCTGGGTGTCCCTCACTGTGGAGAATCTTTTCACCATTAACCTAGATGTTTTATCATCGGTGCTGTATGGATGGAGAAGCCTTGAGGCTACTGTAAGAATAAGACTGAAAGCCAGAGGCAGGAGACTTAAATCCAAAACTTGAGAATACCAGAAAACTCCTGACTCCAGGGAACATTAATCAACAAGAGCTCATCCAAAGCCTCCATACCTACACTGAAACCAAACCCCACCCAAGAGCTAACAAGCTGCAGAGCAAGACATACCAAGCTAATTCTCCAGCAACACAGGAACATAGCCCTGAGCATTAAAATACAGGCTGCCCAAAGTCACACCAAACCCACAGACACCTCAAAACTCACTACTGGACACTTCATTGCACTCCAGAGAGAAGAGATCCAGCTCCACCCACCGGAACACTGATGCAAACTTCCCTAACCAGGAAACCTTGACAAGCCACTAGTCCAACCCCACCCACAGAGAGCAACCTCCACAATAAAGAGGAACCACAGACTTCCAGCATACAGAAAGGCCACCCCAAACAGAGCAATCTAAACAAGATGAAAAGGCAGAGAAATATTCAGCAGGTAAAGGAACATGATAAATGCCCACCAAACCAAACAAAAGAGGAGGAGATAGGGAGTCTACCTGAAAAAGAATTCAGAATAATGATAGTAAAGATGATCCAAAATCAGAAAACAAAATGGAGTTACAGATAAATAGATTAGAGACAAGGATTGAGAAGATGCAAGAAATGTTAAACAAGGACCTAGAAGAATTTTAAAAGGGTCAATCGATAATGAATAATGCAATAACTGAGATCAAACAGTAGAATAACTAAGGCAGAAGATAGATTCAGTGAGGTGGAAGACAGAATGGTGGAAATAAATGAAGCAAAGAGCAAAAAAGAAAAAGAAGTAAAAGAAATGAGGACAACCTCAGAGACCTCTGGGACAATGTCAAACGCCCCAACATTTGAATCATAGGAGTCCCAGAAGAAGAAGACAAAAAGAAAGGCCATGAGAAAATACTTGAGGAGATAATAGTTGAAAACTTCCCTAAAATGGGGAAGGAAATAGCCACTCAAGTCCAAGAAATCTAGAGAGTCCAAAACAGGATAAACCCAAGGTGAAACACTCGAAGACATATTAATCAAATTAACGAAGATCAAACACAAAAGAGCAAATATTAAAAGCAGCAAGGGAAAGGCAACAAATAACACACAAGGGGATCCCCATAAGGATAACAGCTGATCTTTCAGTACAAACTCTTCAGGCCAGAAGGGAATGGCAGGACATACTTAAAGTGATGAAAGAGAAAAACCTACAACCCAGATTATTATACCCCAGCAAGGATCTCATTCAAATATGAAAGAGAAATCAAAAGCTTTACAGACAAGCAAAAGCTGAGAGAATTCAGCACCACCAAACCAGCTCTTCAACAAATGCTATAGGATCTTCTCTAGACAGGAAACACAGAAAAGGTGTATAAACTCGAACCCAAAACAACAAAGTAAATGGCAATGGGATCATGCTTATCAACAATTACCTTAAATGTAAATGGACTGAATGCTCCCAACCAAAAGACAAAGATTGGCTGAATGGATACAAAAACAAGACCCCTATATATGCTATCTACAAAAGACCCACTGCAAACCAAGGGACACATACAGACTGAGAGTGAAGGGCTGGAAAATGATATTTCACCCAAATGGAGACCAAAAGAAAGCAGGAGTATCTATACTCATATCAGAAAAAATAGACTTTGAAATAAAGACTGTGAAAAGAGACAAAGAAGGACGCTACATAATAATCAAAGGATCAATTCAAGAAGAAGATATAACAATTACAAATATATATGCACCCAACATAGGGGCACCACAAAATGTAAGCCAAATGCTAACAAGTATAGACAGGGAAATTAACCCAGTAACATGATAACAGTGGGAGACTTTAATATCCCACTCACACCTATGGATAGATCAACTAAACAGAAAATTAGCAAGGAAACACAAACTTTAAATGATACAATAGACCAATTAGACCTAATTGATATCTATAGGACATTTGACCCCAAAACAATGAATTTCACCTTTTTCTCAAGTGCACATGGAACCTTCTCTAGGAAAGATCACATCCTGGGTCATAAATCTAGTCTTGGTAAATTCACAAAAATTGAAATCATTTCAAGCACCTTTTCTAATCACAATGTGGTAAGATTAGATGTCAACTACAGGAAAAAAAACTATTAAAAATGCAAACATATGGAGGCTAAACAACACACTTCTGAATAGCCAACAAATCACAGAAGAAATTTAAAAAAAAAGAAATAAAAACATGCATAGAAACGAATGAAAATGAAAACACGACAACCCAAAACCTATGGGATTCAATAAAAGCAGTGCTAAAGGGGAAGGTTCATAGCAATACATGTTTACCTCAAGAAACAAGAGAAAAATCAAATAAATAACCTAACTTTACACCTAAAGCAACTAGCAAAAGAAGAAATGAAGAACCCCAGGGTTAGTAGAAGGACAGAAATCATAAAAAATTAGGGCAGAAATAAATGAAAAAGAAACAAAGGAGAGTATAGCAAAACCCAAGAAAACTAAAAGCTGTTTTTTTGAGAAGATAAATAAAATACACAAACCAGAAAATAGAAAAGGGAACCCTCTTACACTGTTGGTGGGAATGCAAACTAGTACAGCCATTATGGAGAACAGTGTGGAGATTCCTTAAAAAACTGGAAATAGAACTGCCATATGACACAGCAAACCCACTGCTGGGCAAACACACCGAGGAAACCAGAATTGAAAGAGATATATGTACCCTAATGTTCATTGCAGCATTGTTTACAATAGCCAGGACACGGTAGCAACTTAGATGTCCATCGGCAGAGGAATGGATAGGAAAGCTGTGGTACATATACACAATGGAATATTACTCAGCTATGAAAAAGAATGCATTTGAATCAGTTCTAATGAGGTGGATGAAACTGGAGCCTTTTATACAGAGTGAAGCAAGTCAGAAAGAAAAACATCAATACAGCATATTAATGCATATATATGGAATTCAGAAAGATGGTAATGATGACCCTATATGTGGGACAGAAGAGACATAGATGTAAAGAACAGACTTTTGGACTCTGTGGGAGAAGGCGAGGGTGGGATGATGAGAGAATAGCATTGAAACATGTATATTATCATATGTGAAATAGATGACCAGTCCAGCTTCAATGCATCAGACAGGGTGCTTAGGGCTGGTGCACTGAGATGACCCTGAGGGATGTGATGGGGAGGGAGGTGGGAGGGGGATTCAAGATGGGGGATATATGTACACCCATGGGTGATTCATGTCAGTGTATGACAAAAACCACTACAATATTGTAAAGTAATTAGCCTCCAATTAAAATAAGTAAATTAATTTTAAAAATGAAGATAGTATAATATATTTTGAATGCCTCTATGCATAGACAGTAAGGAATGAATGAAAGTGAAGTTGCTCAGTTGTGTCCAACTCTTTGCGACCCCGTGGACTGTAGCCTACCAGGCTCCTCTGTCCATGGGATTCTCCAGGCAAGAATGCTCAAGTGGGTTGCCATTTCCTTCTCCAAGAAATGAGTAGATTTGTGCAATTGTCAGATAATAGTTAAATTTTAAAACTGCAGTGAAGACATTGTATTGTCTTCTGGTGAACGGCTACAATACCACATATGAGTGTTTCTTGCCCTAAACCCCAAAGAAAACATGTACCTCTAAGCCCAACTATGACTCTTTTGGAATGTTAGATGCAGAGGGTGAAGGTAAATGATCCCTTGCAGTGTCAATGATCAAAACCTCAATTATAGTGAAGTTTGAAAGATAACCTGATTCGTTTAACCAATAATTCATGCAATAACTTAGCCACTATAGCTTAAGATTCCAAATCCTTTCTCCCTGTTATCTAGTCATGAGATCTAGACACAATTATCTAGCTGAAATACAAACCTGGGTTAGGGATTTACTTCCCAGTGACTAAGACTCTGTTTACAATGCAAGGGGCCTGGGTTCCATCCCCAGTCAGGGAACCAGATCACACGTGTCACAATTGAAGAGCCCACATGACACAACTAAGACCTGGAGCAGCCAAATAAATATTTTAAAAACCTGAGTCAACCTTAATTTTTCATATGTATCTGGAAATTTATTATAGGAATTGTTTTATAGGTTTGAGATGGAGAAGTCCCATGAATGATCATCTCCAAGCTGAAGAAGCAGAAAAGCTGGTGGCATAATTGAGTCCAAGTGTGAAAGCCTGGGAACCAGGAGCTCTGATGTCCAAGGGCAGGAAAAGATGGGCGTTGCAGCTCAGGAAGAGGGGGTATGAATCACCCTTCCTTCATCTTTTTGTTCCATTTCTTTTGGTCCTCAGGAGATTAGATAACACCCACACTGATGAGGTTGGGTGTCTTTTACTCAGTATTTTACTCAGCCTTAGAATCAAATGCTAATCTCTTCCAGAAATACTCTCAAGAACACACCCAGGAATAAAGCTTAACCAGCTATACTGGTATCTGTTAGCCCGATCAAGTGGATACACAAAAAGTGACCACCAAACATAGCTCTATCCAGCCAACACAAATACAAAATGACAATATGACCTATGTAATTTTAAATTTTGTAGAAAGCATTCTAAAGAAAGTAAATTGAAAGAGAACACTGGTTTTGATAATATTTGTCCTTAAAGAAACAAAAAGAAATATTTCAAAATGTCATCCACATCAGAAAACATTATATCCTTTTCTTCATTCTGAGCCTTGAAAATTGGTGTCTTATGATTACAAGCCTTGTTAAGTCAAAAGTTAAATTTGAAATCTGATCCATTATTCTTGACCTACATTGAGATTTCACAAGACTGACAGTTCTAAGAGAAGACTCACACCAAGTATTAACTTATCCTTTCTTATGGCATGTCTGTTCTACAGTTTGACCCATTTTCCAGTGTTTTTTCAGTATTTTGCTTCATCATACAGAATTATTATATTTACAGTATTCAGTTTTATGTACTTGACTAAGATGTGTAATGCAAATTTCTTCCTCTGCTCAAGTTTTCAGATGAATTTTGATGACTACAGATGCCTAAAATATTTTAATATGATCTAAGTTACAAATTTCCCTTATCTACTTGAGATTTATTGTACTAAATGGAATCCATTTTCTCATCATTGAGCAACTATTTTCTTTCAAAGCTTAAAGTTGCATATTGTTTATGTTAGAGCTGAAATGAAGAACTTAAGTAGCTAAGAATATATTGATCCCAGCACAGACCAGATTACTAAACAGCAAGACAATTCAAGAGCAAATATCCCAATAGAATCCAAGGGGAATTATCTTGGAAAACTCAGAACACAGTTAGAAGAGAAGTGAGATGTGATGAAAAGGAGAGTAGAGAGAAAGTGGGGAGAAATTGAAATTAGAAGTGAAAATACACAAGCATGGTTTAAAAATACATCACCCAATGGTTGCAATAACTTAATATCCTGAGTCAAATATTGTATATACACAGGATAAAATAATGAGCTAAAATATGGTCTAGAAGCCAAAGTTAATGTAATGCACTTTTAGAGAATACAGAGACCAAACAAGCAAGAAAAAGGCTAACTGGTGATGTCTAAGGAAAAATAAAATAAGATGGATAACAAGAGAGTACTATTTTTATACTTTTTTGCCGGGGTGGGGGGTGGGATAGGGCCAAGAGGCATGCAGGATCTTGGTTTCCCAACCAGGACTTGAACCCGTGCCCCCTGAGTTGGGAGTTCAGAGTCTTAACCAATGGATCACCAGGGAAATCCCTTGAGCACCATTTTTAATAAGCTGCTGCTGCTGCTAAGTCACTTCAGTCGTGTCTGACTCTGTGTGACGCCACAGATGGCAGCCCACCAGGCTCCCCCGTCCCTGGGATTCTCCAGGCAAGAACACTGGAGTGGGTTGCCATTTCCTTCTCCAATGCATGAAACTGAAAAATGAAAGTGAAGTTGCTCAGTCATGTCCGACTCTTTTCGACCCCATGGACTGCAGCCTACCAGGCTCCTCTGTCCATAGGATTTTCCAGGCAAGAGTACTGGAGTGGGGTGCCATCGCCTTCTCCATTTTAATAAGCTAAGAAGAATCAAATCCAACTAGAGTTTTATACCCAGAATCAACATTGCCCCAAGTAAAGATGTCTGCCAAAACTTAAGTGAAACACTTCGTTATGAACTACATTGAATTAGACAAAATACTAGAGTGAGTTGTTAAGTCCAAAGTAAAATAATTCTATATTAAAAACCAGGAATGCAAAAAGCATGAATATGAAAAGAAAGGATAATTTCAAAATAATTATGAATAAATTTTCTTCATAAAGCACTTCTAGGTTTATCTCAGATCAGATCAGTCACTCAGTCGTGTCTGACTCTTTGCGACCCCATGAATCCCAGCATGTCAGGCCTCCCTGTCCATCACCAACTCCCGGAGTTCACTGAGACTCACGTCCATCAAGTCAGCGATGCCATCCAGCCATCTCATCCTCTGTCGTCCCCTTCTCTTTCTGCCCCCAGGTTTATCTCAGGGACATTAAAATATCTGTAGCATTAAAACAATGACAACAGTAATAGAAGAGTCAAGGAAGTTAAAATGGAATTGAAAGTGTTCTAAGATATTATTAGCATTTGGAAAAGGTGCTAAAAAAAATTATCTGTATTAGACTATTAAGTGAAGGATTTATAGTGTAATCACTAGTGTAACTAGACACTGATGTGTGTATGATTGTGACTGACAAGTTTCCAGACAAAAAGTGGATTAATAAACGTGTTAAACCCTAGTCTAGGGAGGTAAAGGGAGTAGAGAGACTAATTACGCCAAAGGATCAGAAAAGAGTAAGGTGATTGAAATCATCAAACATTAATCAGGAATTAGTTGAAGGGTAAAAGTACAAAATACTAACGTTTTAAAAGAATGGCTGTGTGATATAGACATTACAGACCTGTCAACTAACATTTTGGAGCAAAATACCTCGGTTCGATCCCTGGGTTGAGAAGATCCCATGGGAAAGACATGGCAGTTCACTCTAGTATTCTCGTCTGGAAAATCCCATGAACAGGGGAGTTTGGCAGGCTATAGTCCAGGGGTTCACAAAGAGTCACAGACAGGACTTAGAGAATAAACAACCTCAACAATTAATGATAAACATTCAAAAGGTCTCTATTTTCCCTTTTTGCTATTATAACATCAGTTTCTAGAAATCTTTGTATATAGATAGAAATTTCTATTCCTATTTTTGTTGACTGTATCCATAGTGGGAGAAAAACGAAAGATGAACTTGTTGATAGGAACTGCAAATACCACTCCATACATAGATGTATTACATTTTTTAAACATTTTTTTCTTTTTTGGCTGTGCTGGGTTTTCCCTGCTCTATGTGGGCTTTCTCTAATTGCAGTGAACTGGGGCTTCTATTGGAGAAGGCAATGGCACCCCACTCCAGTACTCTTGCCTGGAAAATCCCATGGACGGAGGAGCCTGGTAGGCTGAAGACCATGGGGTCGCGAAGAGTCGGACATGGCTGAGCGACTTCACTTTCACTTTTCACTTTCATGCATTGGAGAAGAAATGGCAACCCACTCCAGTGTTCTTGCCTGGAGAATCCCAGGGACGGGGGAGCCTGGTGGGCCGCCGTCTATGGGGTCGCACAGAGTCGGACATGACTGAAGCGACTTAGCAGCAGCAGCAGCAGGGGCTTCTATTGTTGCAGACCACAGGCTCTAGAGTGTGGGCTCAGTAGTTGAGCTGGCACACTGGCTTAGTTGCTTCACAGCATGCGGAATCTTCCCAGACTGGGATCGAATCTGTGTCCCTTGCTTTAGCAGGCAGATTCTCATCCATGGTGCCAACAACGAAATCCCATTTTTTTTCACCTAGGGTAGTTTCTGACAGTGTTAACAGCCTCCTATTTTTGCATTTGTGTATAAAGACTGAAGAATCTCTTAAATCCCTTTGATCTGAGATAGGGTGTGTCTTTGAAAAATCCACTGATTGGGTTACCCACTCCCTCCATAAAAGGGGAATCTGAGGCAGAAAGTCACTGCTTTCTCTGGCAAGCTATAGGCGGTCTGCATCTCAGGATCGGGTCACAGGACAGCTCTCGAATCAGGGGGAACCAGCATCAGCCCCTTTCACAGATCAGCCTGTTCTGGTAAGTGGGGCATCCGTATTGATGGGAACAGTGTCCACTTGCATCTTTTCTTGGTGAAATTTCCTAGAGTTAGCTCTTACAAGAAAAAGATATGTTATTGAAAGGTATATCCTAAGTGTTAATGTTACCAAATATTCAAAGTTTTGTATAGTTTTGCATTTGAAACTTTCTTGGAATAACAGGACAGATAAAAAAAAAAAAATCGACATCACCAAGAAATGGAAGCAATACTTGGCTCTGCTTTGTTTAAATTGTTGTCCTCTGTGGAAAATTCTTTACCCACGCTGTGGTTGAGTCCCTTTCTTTCTTTCTTTCTCTCTCTCTCTTTTTTTTTTTGCAATTAAGTTTTCTGCTCAAGTATGTCTTCAGTTAGGCTTTCCCCTGGAGTAGGAAATGGCAACTCACTCCAGTATTCTTGCCTGGAGAACTCCATGGACAGAGGAGCCTGGCGGGCTATGGCCCATCTACAGGGTTGAAAAGAGTTGGACACAACTTAGTGACTAAACCACCACACCACCAATCTTTTCATCGTCAGTAATTTTAATTTCTTCCTCCCTTTATCCTTTCCGGCTTCACTTTCCCCATGTGTGTGTATGTTAGTCACTCAGTTGTGTTTAACTCTTTGTGACCCCATGGACTACAGTCTGCCAGGCTCCTCTGAATACTGGAGTGGGTAACCATTCCCTTCTCAAGGGTATCTTCCCACCCAGGGATGGAATGTGGGTCTCCCGCACTGCAGGCATATTCTTTACCATTGAAGCCACCAGGCAAGCCCCTGTAAGGGCAAAGCAAAAGGTAAATAGCTCAGCATAAAACCTTAAAGTCCATATTAGTCATCTATTCACTGAATATACCATTTGTGAGAAAAACTGTAAAATTAATAGATAATAATGCAGATAGAATTAAAAATGGGAAGAAATCAACATAGAGAAGATAATATGCATCAGGAAAGGTCACTCTGTTAAATAATGTTTTGCAGAAAAATTGAAAGTTGCTCAAGACTGATAAAAGGGCGGCAGAGGCTCCAGAGGCAGTAATAGCATCCCCGAGGCCAGGACGTGGAGGTTCTCCTGGAGGCTCTGTTTCCGGAGCAGCGGGAGCTGGGACCGGTCAGGTTCCTGTTAGTCGCTGAGATCTCCCTCATCCTCCTCAGCTTCAGAAAAATGGCTCAAGCGACCAAGCGCGCGGAGAAGGAAACATCAACATCTGATCCGTCGGAGAGGAATAAGAGAGATAATGAAAAATTCCGCAAACTCTTTGTTGGTGGCTTGAGCTCTGAAACCACAGAAGAAACTCTATGGAACTACTACCGGCAGTGGGGATATCTTACAGACTGTGTGGTCATAAGAGACCCCGCCAGCCAGACATCAAGAAGATTTGCTTTTGTCACGTTTTCCTCCATGGCTGAGGTGGATGCTGCCATGGCGGCCAGACCTCATTCCATCGATGGGAAAAGGGTTGCCCCCAAACGCGCTGTCCCAAGAGAGGACTATGGAATACCAGGGGCTCTTGTCACTGTGAAGAAGCTGTTTGTTTGTAAAATTGGAGAAGATACGGAGAAGCATCATCTTAGAGATTACTTTGGGAAATATGGAAAAATCAATGCCATTGAGATCATTAGTGATAGGGAGTCTGGAAGGAAAAGAGGCTTTGGGTTTGTGACTTTTGATGACCACGATCCCGTGGATAAGCTTGTATTGCAGAAATACCATACCATCAATGGTCATCATGCAGAAGTAAGAAAGGCCCTGTCTAGACCAGAAATGCAGAAACTCCAGCATTCTAGAATAGGAAGGGGAGGAGGTAAGGCTGATTTCCTATACTTGCATGGTGGTGGTGGAAATTTTGGAGCTGGACGAGGAAGGGACTTTAGAGAAGCATCTGATGGAAGTGGAAGCAGTGGTGAATCTGGGGATGGTGACCATGGGTATGGAGGAGGACCAGGAGGTGGTAGTTTGAGGGTTAGTCCTGGTTATGGAGAAGGACGAGGAGGTTGTGATGGAGAAGGACCTGGACATGGCTACCAGGATAGGGGTTGCAGAGCTGGTTATATCAACTACGGAGGAAGGAACGATGGAAATCAGAATTGCAATAATTTGGGAAATTATAAGCAGAAACCTTCAAAGTACGAGTTACTGAAGAGTGGGAAACTGAGTGGTAGGAGGAATATGGGAAGACCATATGGTGGAGCAAACTATTGTCCAGGAGGCCATGGAGGAAGTGGAGGTTATGGAGAGACAGCAATGTTGAGCTTGTTATTTGGCAGGGGCTTGACTGTATAAATCAGGGAGAATGAGAGCCCCGAGGTAACAGAACAGCTTCAGGCTATGGAAATAATGATGTCAAGGAAACTCTCATTTCAGTCATGCATAAATATTTGGTGATATGGTCCAAGGCATGAGAGCATGTGCAGAAAGCCATTTTGTGAGTTGATTTAATTATGTAAAAAAAATTACCGTCCTTGGAGGAAAAAATCATATAAAAAATGATTTTGAGACGTAATTCTTTCTTTTTGAAATGTCTTTCCAGTGGCCACTGTTCAAGAGTGTAGAAGCATCTCTTTCTTTGATAATGTTAAATTTTAAAATTTTGAGTGACATGTGAAAATCCTTTTTCAAGATTTTTCCCAACATTTTTAAAACTGCTAGCTAGAATCACCATGTAATAAGAACTAACATCAGTCTTCTAAAAAAATTTAGGTCATGTGTAAAGAAGCTATTGTACATTGAAGATTTAATAAAATAATTTAAAAGCTGAAATGGTAGTGGTTTGTACATACCTATGCATAAAATATAAAATCACTCTTTTTAAATATACTCATCTTTTGATATTTAGGTCATTTTCCCATGTCTGGACTATTGGAAATGATCCTGCAATGATCATGTGAAGGTAGATGATTATTTAGGATACTGGCTTCATTTTTTTCCTGATACATACCCAGAAGTGGAATTGCTGGTTCCTGCTGCTGCTGCTGCTACTAAGTCACTTCAGTCATGTCTGACTCTGTGTGACCCCACAGACGGCAGCCCACCAGGCTCCCCCGTCCCTGGGATTCTCTAGGCAAGAACACTGGAGTGGGTTGCCATTTCCTTCTCCAATGCAAGAAAGTGAAAGTGAAGTCCCTCAGTCGTGTCCGACCCTCAGCGACCCCATGGACTGCAGCCTACCAGGCTCCTCCATCCATGGGATTTTCCAGGCAAGAGTACTGGAGTGGGATGCCATTGCCTTCCTACAGCAGTTCTAATTTTAATTTTTTGATGAACCTCCGTACTGTTTTTTTTTTTTTTTTTTTTTTAATAGCTGCACCGATTGACGTTCTCACCAAGAGTGCAGAAAAGTTTCCCTTTGGTATGTCTGACACAGCCACCATGAGTTCTGTGCAGGGACATCAATCATAGACATAGGAGGGCAGAGCCCTCAGTGTCAGGATGGACTTGTCTCCCCCACACCTCCCTCTCTGCTCCCAAGCCCTGAAGTTTGAGAGTCACAGACTATGATGCAATCACAGAGGGAAGGGGAAAAACATGTTCATGGTCATTGCTTTTCACCAGGACTGAGGCAGGCAGGTGCAGAGCCCCAGGACAGGAGCCTCCCCAGAGCTCCTCCATGGAACTAACATGAAGCAGTAAAAAGAAGGGGAAGGCAGGCTGCTCGCGTCACGGGGACACCGGTGAGGTCTCTCCTCACCTGCTCTCTGATTCTAAGTGTGCCCTGGTCTGGCACACCAGTCTGGCACACGCCCTGCAAGTTTTCCACAAGCTGAGAGACAGAGGGGTTGTGGGCATAGGCTGGGCTGACGTGAGGGGCATTTTCCTTTTTGAGAGCAGAGCAGGGATCAGATGCCTATCCCTCTTCTCATGAGCTGAGCCTAGATACCGGGCTTGGTCTCTCGGTTGGGCATCTCCTGCAACGTCATTCTCTCCGATTTATCTTTTCTTGCTCCTGCAGTCTTTCCACACTGTATGTGGGATACAGTTTGAAGTTTAGGCAGATTGCCTGAAGCACAGAGTGTATAAAGATGGAGATGTGGTGGTGGGTTCCCCCCCCATCCATACATTAAAACTACAAGCAGGTGTATTCCAGATCTCCTTCCTGAGAAGGCCAAAGCAACTGATAATACCTTATGAGTAAGTTCTTGTTTGCATTTGCATATATGTGTGTTTCATCTCCTTGAAAACGATCTGAGATGTGCACAGAAGTGGCAGAGATGTAGACCAAAGAATTCTGAATATTCTATCCTTCTATGTCCTTCTATTATCTGAAAAATTTTCCCTCTTCACTCCTTTCAAGAGAGGAGAGAATTATGCATCTTTCCTTCTCTATTCACCAGCAGGATTTGCAAGCTCTGTTCCTGGAGGTCTTAAAATTAGTGAGACTGCTGAATCCTAGCCCCTCCTGCTGCTAGAACCCTTAGACTGAGGCACATAATCCCTTTGAAACACTGGTCCCCTGGCCTGAGGCCACTCTTAGAGAAAGTGGCTAAGCCTGAATGTTGACTGCTGACAAAGGTATTGCTGAAATGTGCCTCCATGGAGAGACCCGAAGTGACCTGGATTTTCCACCCTAAAAAAATGAGTCCCATCAAATATTAATTCACCCACACCAAGAGTGAGGTATTCAGCCCAATATTCTGGAAGCAAAAGAAAAAAAGTAGATACTATGTCAGAAGACAGTAAAGCCCTTCATTTTTATCTATATCATTAGTTTCTCTGGGGAAAATGATAAATTCTGCCCTAAAACATGGACTTTAACTGTGGCATGAATGTCTCTAGTTGAGTTTCTGTAGCAGAGCTTAACAATGGGTTTGCATCAAGCAGTCTGTTTTCTGTTCATGTTTTGCTGGTTCATAGAGTTTCTAATGGATCTGCAATGTTTATCAACATGCCCATGTCCTCAGAAGTGGAAGATGTAGTTAGAACTTGTGCACCTTGTTTCCTTATTAGTTATGTCTGGAATTTTTTCAACACTAATTCTGTTGGCAGCTGCCCTTCTACTGGAGAGTTGCTGATTTGAGGGGAGAATGTCAATCCTGTTTCTAGTCTTCTGTTTGAGGACCTCTGCCAAATCTTTGTCCCTTCCAGCTGTCTCATTTCACGTTTCTTTTTCTCATGATTTGCTTCTGCTTCTTTTACCAAAATATGAAATGGAGTGTTTGATGGAAATATTTCAGGTGCGCACATTTTCTAGTTTGGTGGAAGCTACTAATTATTTGACCTCTATCAGGGTCAGTTACACTAACTCAACCAGAGATACGCATGCCACACAATTAGATAAAGTCCATGTTTTAGGGCTTCCCTTGTGGCTCAGATGGTAAAGAATCTGCCTGCAATGTGGGAGACCTGGGTTTGATCTCTGGATTGGGAAGATTCCCTGGAGAAGAGAATGGCTACCCACTTCAACATTCTGGCCTGGAGAATTCCATGGACTGTATAGCCCATGGGGTTGCAAGAGTCAGACACGACTGAGGGACTTTCACCATGGGGGAGTGTCTCTACTTACTAATTATTTGTATTAGAATGCATGCTGGAAAAATTGTCCTAGTTTAGAGTGTAATATAGTGAAATATCCAGAGGAGACTTAACAAAACATGAAAACCATAAAACTGTAAAAATCTAAACATTTCCTAGGAGTGTACTTAATGTCACAAAGTATCGACATAATTACCATAACAGAATCCAACGCTTTCATCTATAGTTGTGTATATGCCGTTATCCAAATGTTCATTGAAATGATTGTTGTAACAAAGAGAAATGAGGTCTCCCTGATATTCTACAGACCCTGGAAAATGAACTATTTTTAGATATAACTATTCCTGTGAAATCTGCAAACAATTTAAAATGTGAGAACACTGATGATAATTATAAACTCAAAATAAGTTACATGGTTTAGAAGTGAATTAATGCAGGCTTTTGTGAATCTACAAATCCATTTCAGAATATATTTAGAAATTTCTGTCCTCAAACACAAGAAGCAAATACATATTGTCAAGTTGTTGATTAAATCAAATCAAATAATCAGATCAAATAAAGTATCTATTTTTTAATAGCTTTTAATATAAATTTAAAAGAAACATGCTGGGATCTTGGTATCCAAACTCTATTTTTCCAACATGTGGAATTCTTAATGAAGAGTAAAAAGATAGAGCTGAATTTTGTTATAAAGCTTCATGATGTTTTAATTTAAGCAGGTACCATTTGTTACTTTCCTTCCCAAAAGAGACCTATTAAACAACACCCCACTTTCTTCACACAGGTTACTAGTACCAGAAGGAGCCATATGAACCTTATGCTAAAAAAATCATAACTGTTTTTTTTTTCACCTACCTAGTGGCTCTCTAATGGACTAATCTAAGACTTCCTTTATTTTTCATGTCTTTTGAAATTTCCTAGGGCTGACTTACTCCACTCTGTATAATAGGCTCCAGTTTCATCCATCTCATTAGAACTGATTCAAATGCATTCTTTTTAATGGCTGAGTAATATTCCATTGTGTATATGTACCACAGGTTTCCTATCCACTTGTCTGCCGATGGACATCTAGATTGCTTCCATGTCCTGGCTATTGTAAACAGTGCTACCATGAACATTGGGGTACACGTGTCTCTTTCAATTCTGGTTTCCTCGGTGTATATACCCAGCAGTGGGATTGCTGGGTTGTATGGCAGTTCTATTTCGTTTTTTAAGGAATCTCCACACTGTTCTTCATAGTGGCTGTACTAGTTTGCATTCCCACCAACAGTGTAACGGGTTTCCCTTTTCCCTGCACCCTCTCCAGCATTTATTGTTTGTAGACTTTTTGATAGCAGCCATTCTGACCAGTGTGAGATGGTACCTCATTGTGCTTTTAATTTGCATTTCTCTGATAATGAGTGATGTTGAGCATCTTTTCGTGTGTTTGTTAGCCACCTTATGTCTTCTTTGGAGAAATGTCTGCTTAGTTTTTTGGTCCATTTTTTGATTGGGTCACTTATTTTTCTGGAATTGAGCTGCATGAGTTATTTGTATATTTTGGAGATTGATTCTTTGTCAGTTGCTTCATTTGCTATTATTTTCTCCCATTCTGAAGGCTGTCTTTTCACCTTGCCTATAGTTTCCTTTGTTGTGCAAAAGCTTTTAAGTTTAATTAGGTCCCATTTGTTTATTTTTGCTTTTATTTCCACTACTCTGGGAGGTGGGTCATAGAGGATCCTGCTGTGATTTATGTCAGAGAGTGTTTTGCCTATGTTTTCCACTAGGAGTTTTATAGTTTCTGGTCTTACATTTGGATCTTTAATCCATTTTGAGTTTATTTTTGTGTATGGTGTTAGAAAGTGTTCTAGTTTCATTCTTTTACAAGTGGTTGACCAGTTTTCCCAGCACCACTTGTTAAAGAGATTGTCTTTTTTCCATCGTATATTCTTGCCTCCTTTGTCAAAGATAAGGTGTCCGTGGGTGCATGGGTTTATCTCTGGGATTTCTATTTTGTTCCATTGATCTATATTTCTGTCTTTGTGCCAGTACCATACTGTCTTGACGACTGTGGCTTTGTAGTAGAACCTGAAGTCAGGCAGGTTGATTCCTCCAATTCCATTCTTCTTTCTCAAGATTGCTTTGGCTCTTTGAGGTTTTTTGTATTTCCATACAAATTGTGAAATTATTTGTTCTAGTTCTGTGAAAAATACCATTGGTAGCTTGATAGGGATTGCATTGAATCTATAGATTGCTTTGGGTAGTATATTCATTTTCACTATATTGATTTTTCCAATCCATGAACATGGTATATTTC
Source organism: Bos grunniens (assembly GCF_055505025.1). NCBI lineage: Eukaryota > Metazoa > Chordata > Mammalia > Artiodactyla > Bovidae > Bos > Bos grunniens. The sequence goes on from NC_141171.1 coordinate 16,078,800, forward strand.
TCCATCTATTTGTGTCATCTTTTATTTCTTTCATCAGTGTTTTCTACATATAGGTCTTTAGTTTCTTTAGGTAGATTTATTCCTAAGTATTTTATTCTTTTCATCACAATGGTGAATGGAATTATTTCCTTAATTTCTCTTTCTGTTTTCTCATTGTTAGTGTGTAGGAATGCAAGGGATTTGTGTGTGTTGATTTTATATGCTGCAACGTTAATATATTCATTGATTAGCTCTAGTAATTTTCTGGTGGTGTCTTTTGGGTTTTCTATTAAGAGGATCATGTCATCTGTAAACAGTGAGAGTTTTCCTTCTTCTTTTCCAATCTGGATTCCTTTTATTTCTTTTTCTTCTCTGATTGCTGCGGCTAAAATTTCCGAAACTATGTTGAATAGTAGTGGTGACAGTGGGCACCCTTGTCTTGTTTCTCACTTTAGGGGAAATGCTTTCAATTTTTCACCATTGAGGATAATGTTTGCTGTGGGTTTATCATATATGGCTTATATTATGTTGAGGTATGTTCCTTTTATGCCTGCTTTCTGGAGGGTTTTTATCATAAACGGATGTTGAATTTTGTCAAAGGCTTTCTTTGCATCTATTGAGATAATCATATAGTTTTTATCTTTCAATTTGTTAATGTGGTGTATCACATTGATTGATTTGCAAATATTGAAGAATCCTTGCATCCCTGGGATAAAGTTCTCTTGGTCATGATATATGATCTTTTTAATATGTTGTTGGATTCTGTTTGCTAGAATTTTTTAAAGAATTTTTGCATCTATGTTCATCAGTGATTTTGGCCTGTAGTTTTCTTTTTTTGTGTGTGGCATCTTTGTCTGGTTTTGGTATTAGGGTGATTGTGGCCTCATAGAATGAGTTTGGCAGTTTACCTTCCTCTGCAATTTTCTGGAAAACTTTGAGTAGGATAGGTGTTAGCTCTTCTCTAAATTTTTGGTAGAATTCAGCTGTGAAGCCATCTGGTCCTGGGCTTTTGTTTGTTGGAAGATTTCTGATTACAGTTTTGATTTCTGTGCTTGTGATGAGTCTGTTAAGGTTTTCTATGTCTTCCTAGTTCAGTTTTGGAAGGTTATACTTTTCTAAAAATTTGTTCATTTCTTCCAAGTTGTCCATTTTATTGGCATATAGTTTCTTATAGTAGTCTCTTATGATCCTTTGTATTTCTGTGTTGTCTGTTGTGATTTCTCCATTTTCATTTCTAATTTTGTTGATTTGATTCTTCTCTCTTTTTTTCTTGATGAGTCTGCCTAATGGTTTGTCTATTTTATTTATCTTCTCAAAGAACCAGCTTTTAGCTTTGTTGATTTTTGCTATGGTCTCTTTAGGTGTAAAGTTAGGTTATTTACTTGATTTTTCTCTTGTTGCTTGAGGTAAGCATGTATTGCTATGAACCTTCCCCTTGGCACTGCTTTTACTGAATCCCACAGGTTTTGGGGTGTCGTGTTTTCATTTTCATTCGTTTCTTTGTATATTTTGATTTCTTCTTTGATTTCTTCTGTGATTTGTTGGTTATTCAGAAGCATGTGGTTTAGCCTCCATATGTTTGCATTAATAGTTTTTTCCTGTAGTTGACATTTAATCTTACCACATTGTGATCAGCAAAGATACTTGGAATGACTTCATTTTTTTTTGAATTTACCAAGGCTAGATTTATGGCCCAGAATGTAAGCTATCCTGGAGAAGGTTCCGTGTGCACTTGAGAAAAAGGTGAAATTCGTTGTTTTAGGGTGAAATGTCCTATAAATATCAATTAGGTCTAACTGGTCCATTGTATCATTTAAAGTTTGTGTTTCTTTGTTAATTTTCCGTTTAGTTGATCTATCCATAGGTGTGACTGGGGTATTAAAGTCTCCTACTATTATTGTGTTACTGTTAATTTCCCCTTTCATACCTGTTAGCATTTGCCTCAGAGAAGGCAATGGCACCCCACTCCAGTACTCTTGCCTGGAAAATCCCATGGACAAAAGAGCTTGGTAGGCTGCAGTCCATGGGGTCGCTAGAGTCGGACACGACTGAGCGACTTTACTTTCACTTTTCACTTTCATGCACTGGAGAAGGAAATGGCAACCCACTCCAGTGTTCTTCCTTGGAGAATCCCAGGGACGGGGAAGCCTGGTGGGCTGCCATCTCTGCAGTCGCACAGAGTCGGACACGACTGAAGTGACTTAGCAGCAGCAGCAGCAGCATTTGCCTTACATGTTGTGGTGCTCCTATGTTTAGTTCAGTTCAGTCACTCAGTCATGTCCAACTCTTTGCGACCCCGTGGACTGCAGCACGCCAGGCTTCCCTGTCCATCACCAACTCCTGGAGTTTACCCAAACTCATGTCCATCGAGTCGGTGATGCCATCCAACCATCTCATCCTTTGTTGTCCCCTTCTCCTCCCACCTTCAGTCTTTCCCAGCATCAGGTCTTTTCCAATAAGTCAGTTCTTTGTGTCAGGTAGCCCAAGTACTGGAGTTTCAGCTTCAACATCACTTCTTCCAGTGAACACCCAGGACTGATCTCCTTTAGGGTGGACTGTTTGGATCTCCTTGCAGTCCAATGGACTCTCAAGAGTCTTCTCCAACACCACAGTTCAAAAGCATCAATTCTTTGGCACTCAGCTTTCTTTACAGTCTAACTCTCACATCCATACATGACTACTGGAAAAACCATACCCTTGATTAGACAGACCTTTGTTGACAAAGTAATGTCTCTGCTTTTTAATATGCTGTCTAAGTTGGTCATAACTTTCCTTCCAAGGAGTAAGCATCTTTTAATTTCATGGCTGCAATCACCATCTGCAGTGATTTTCAGTTCAGTTCAGTTCAGTCACTCAGTCATGTCTGACTCTTTGCGACCCCATGAATCGCAGCACACCAGGCCTCCCTGTGCATCACCAACTCCCGGAATTCACTCAGACTCACATCCATCGAGTCAGTGATGCCATCCAGCCATCTCATCCTCTGTTGTCCCCTTCTCCTCCTGCCCCCAATCCCTCCCAGCATCAGAGTCTTTTCCAATGAGTCAACTCTTCGCATGAGGTGGCCAAAGTACTGGAGTTTCAGCTTCAGCATCATTCCCTCCAAAGAAATCCCAGGGCTGATCTCTGCCCCCCAAATAAAGTCAGCCACTGTTTCCACTGTTTCCCCATCTATCTGCCATGAAGTGATGGACCAGATGCCATGATCTTAGTTTTCTGAATGTTGAGCTTTAAGCCAACTTTTTCACTCTCCTCTTTCACTTTCCTCAAGAAGCTCTTTAGTTCTTCTTCACTTTCTGCCATAAGGCTGGTGTCATCTGCTTATCTGAGGTTATTGATATTTCTCCGAGCAATCTGGATTCCAGCTGGTGCTTCATCCAGCCAAGCATTTCTCATGATGTACTCTGCATAGAAGTTAAATAAGCAGGGTGACAATATACAGCCTTGACATACTCCTTTTCCTATTTGGAACCAGTCTGTTGTTCCATGTCCAGTACTAAGTGTTGCTTCCTGACCTGCATATAGGTTTCTCAAGAGGCAGGTCAGGTGGTCTGCTTTCCCATCTCTTTCATAACTTTCCACAGTTTATTGTGATCCACACAGTCAAAGGTTTTGGCATAGTCAATAAGCCAGAAATATATGTTTTTCTGGAACTCTCTTGCTTTTTTGATGATCCAGTGGATGTTGGCAATTTGGTCTCTGATTCTTCTGCCTTTTCTAAATCCAGCTTGAACATCTGGAACTTCACAGTTCACGTATTGCTGAAGCCTGGCTTGGAGAATTTTGAGCATTACTTTGCTAGCGGGTGAAATGAGTGCAATTGTGCGGTAGTTTGAGCATTCTTTGGCATTGCCTTTCTTTGGGATTGGAATGAAAACGGACCTTTTCCAGTCCTGTGGCCACTGCTGAGTTTTCCAAATTTGCTGGCATATTGAGTGCAGCACTTTCACAGCATCATCTTTTAGGATTTGAAATAGCTCAACTGGAATTCCATCATCTCCACCAGCTTTGTTCATAGTGATGCTTTCTAAGGCCCACTTGACTTCACATTCCAGGATGTCTGGCTCTAGTTGAGTGATCATACCATCATGATTATCTGGGTCGTGAAGATCTTTTTTGTACAGTTTTTCTGTGTATTCTTGCCACCTCTTCTTAATATCTTCTGCTTCTGTTAGGTCCATACCTTTTCTGTCCTTTATTAAGCCCATCTTTGCATGAATTGTTCCTTTGGTACCTCTAATTTTCTTGAAGAGATCTCTAGTCTTTCACATTCTCTCCCATTCCCATTTCCTCTACTTCTTTGCGTTGATCACTGAGGAAGGCTTTCTTATCTCTCCTTGCTATTCTTTGGAACTCTCCATTCAAATGGGTATATCTTTTCTTTTCTTCTTTGCTTTTCACTTCTCTTCTTTTCACAGCTATTTGTAAATCCTCCTCAGATAGCCATTTTTCTTTCTTTGCATTTCTTTTTCTTGGGGATGGTCTTGCTCCCTGTCCCCTGTACGGATGAACCTCCATCCATAGTTCATCAAGCACTCTGTCTATCAGATCTAGTCCCTTAAATCTATCTCTCACTTCCACTGTATAATCATAAGGGATTTGATTTAGGTCATTTGATTTAGACCTGAATGGTCTATTGGTTTTCCCTACTTTCTTCAATTTAAGTCTGAATTTGGCAAGTGCATATATATTTATAATTGTTATATCTTCTTCTTGGATTTATCCTTTGATCATTATGTAGTGTCCTTCTTTGTCTCTTTTCATGGCCTTTATTTCAAAGTCTATTTTATCTGATGTGCGTATTGCTACTCCTGCTTTATTTTGGGTGAAATATCTTTTTCCAGCCCTTCGTTTTCAGTCTGTATGTGTCCCTTGGTTTGCTGTGGGTCTTTTGTACACAGCATATATAGGGGTCTTGTTTTTGTATCCATTCAGCCAGTCTTTGTCTTTTGGCTGGGAGCATTCAGTCCATTTACATTTAAGGTAATTGTTGATTTTGGGTTAGAGTTTATAAACCTTTTCTGTGTTTCCTGTCTAGAGAAGATCCTATAGCATTTGTTGAAGAGCTGGTTTGGTGGTGCTGAGTTCTCTCAGCTTTTGCTTGTTTGTAAAACTTTTGATTTCTCCTTCATATTTGAATGATATCCTTATGGGTACAGTAATCTGGGTTGTAGTTTTTTCTCTTTCATCACTTTAATTATGTCCTGCCATTCCCTTCTGGCATGAAGAGTTTCTATTGAAAGATCAGCTGTTATCCTTATGGGAATCCCCTTGTGTGTTATTTGTTGCCTTTCCCTTGCTGCTTTTAATATTTGCTCTTTTGTGTTTGATCTTCGTTAATTTGATTAGTATATCTTGAGGTGTTTCACCTTGGGTTTATCTTGTTTGGGACTCTCTGGGTTTCTTGGATTTGGATGGGTATTTACTTCCCTATTTTAGGGAAGTTTTCAACTATTATCTCAAGTATTTTCTCATGGCCTTTCTTTTTGTCTTCTTCTGGGACTGCTATGATTCGAATGTTGGGGTGTTTGACATTATCCCAGAGGTCTCTGAGCTTGTCCTCATTTCTTTTAATTATTTTTGCCTCTTTGCTCCATTTATTTCCACCATTCTGTCTTCCACGTCACTTATCCTATCTTCTGCCTCAGTTATTCTACTGTTGGTTCCCTCCAGAGTGCTTTTGATCTCAGTTATTGCATTATTCATGATCGATTAGCCCTTTTTTTTTCTTCTAGGTCCTTGTTAAAAATTTCTTGCATCTTCTCAATCCTTGTCTCCAGACCATTTATCTGTAACTGCATTTTGTTTCCAAGATTTTGTATCATCTTTACTTTTTAATATTTGTTCTTTGTGTTTGATCTTCATTAATTTGATTAATATGTCTTCGAGTGTTTCACCTTGGGTTTATCCTGTTTTGGACTCTCTAGATTTCTTGGACTTGAGTGGCTATTTCCTTCCCCATTTTAGGGAAGTTTTCAACTATTATCTCCTCAAGTATTTTCTCATGGCCTTTCTTTTTGTCTTCTTCTTCTGGGACTCCTATGATTCAAATGTTGGGGCGTTTGACATTGTCCCAGAGGTCTCTGAGGTTGTCCTCATTTCTTTTAATTCTTTTTCTTTTTTGCTCTTTGCTTCATTTATTTCCACCATTCTGTCTTCCACCTCACTTAATCTATCTTCTGCCTTAGTTATTCTACTGTTTGATCTCAGTTATTGCATTATTCATTATCGATTGACCCTTTTAAAATTCTTCTAGGTCCTTGTCTAACATTTCTTGCATCTTCTCAATCCTTGTCTCTAATCTACTTATCTGTAACTCCATTTTGTTTTCTGATTTTGGATCATCTTTACTATCATTATTCTGAATTCTTTTTCAGGTAGACTCCCTATCTCCTCCTCTTTTGTTTGGTTTGGTGGGCATTTATCATGTTCCTTTACCTGCTGAATATTTCTCTGCCTTTTCATCTTGTTTAGATTGCTCTGTTTGGGGTGGCCTTTCTGTATGCTGGAAGTCTGTGGTTTCTCTTTATTGTGGAGGTTGCTCTCTGTGGGTGGGGTTGGACTAGTGGCTTGTCAAGGTTTCCTGGTTAGGGAAGTTTGCATCAGTGTTCCGGTGGGTGGAGCTGGATCTCTTCTCTCTGGAGTGCAATGAAGTGTCCAGTAGTGAGTTTTGAGGTGTCTGTGGGTTTGGTGTGACTTTGGGCAGCCTGTATTTTAATGCTCAGGGCTATGTTCCTGTGTTGCTGGAGAATTAGCTTGGTATGTCTTGCTCTGCAACTTGTTAGCTCTTGGGTGGAGTTTGGTTTCAGTGTAGGTATGGAGGCTTTGGATGAGCTCTTGTTGATTAATGTTCCCTGGAGTCAGGAGTTTTCTGGTATTCTCAAGTTTTGGATTTAAGTCTCCTGCCTCTGGCTTTCAGTCTTATTCTTACAGTAGCCTCAGGGCTTCTCCATCCATACAGCACTGATGACAAAACATCTAGGTTAATGGTGAAAAGATTCTCCACAGTGAGGGACACCCAGAGAGGTTCACAGAGTTACATGGAGAACAGAAGAGGGAGGAGGGTGATAGAGGTGACCAAGAGGAGAAAGGGGGAAATCAAAAGGGGAGAGACCAGTGTGGCTAGTAATCAATTCCCTATGTGCTCTCCACAGTCTGGAACACCCAGAGAGGTTCACAGAGTTATATAGAGAAGAGAAGAGGGAGGAAGGAGATAGAGGTGACCAGGAGGAGAAGAGGGGCAGTCAAAAGGGGAGAGACCAATCTAGCCAATAAGAAGTTCCCTAAGTAACAGACTGGTTCCAAATAGGAAAAGGAGTTCGTCAAGGCTGTATATTGTCACCCTGTTTATTTAACTTACATGCAGAGTACATCATGAGAAACTCTGGACTGGAAGAAACACAAACTGGAATCAAGATTGCCAGGAGAAATATCAATAACCTCAGATATGCAGATGACACCACCCTTATGGCAGAAAGTGAAGAGGAACTCAAAAGCCTCTTGATGAAAGTGAAAGAGGAGAGTTAAAAAGTTGGCTTAAAGCTCAACATTCAGAAAACGAAGATCATGGCATCCGGTCCCACCACTTCATGGGAAATAGATGGGGAAACAGTGGAAACAGTGTCAGACTTTATTTTTCTGGGCTCCAAAATCACTGCAGATGGTGACTGCAGCCATGAAATTAAAAGACCCTTACTCCTTGGAAGGAAAGTTATGACCAACCTAGATAGCATGTTCAAAAGCAGAGACATTACTTTGCCAACAAAGGTTCATCTAGTCAAGGCTATAGTTTTTCCTGTGGTCATGTATGGATGTGAGAGTTGGACTGTGAAGAAGGCTGAGTGCTGAAGAATTGATGCTTTTGAACTGTGGTGTTGGAGAAGATTCTTGAGAGTCCCTTGGACTGCAAGGAGATCCAACCAGTCCATTCTGAAGGAGATCAGCCCTGGGATTTCTTTGGAAGGAATGATGCTAAAGCTGAAACTCCAGTATTTTGGCCACCTCATGCGAAGAGTTGACTCTGGAAAAGACTCTGATGCTGGGAGGGGTTGGGGGCAGGAGGAGAAGGGGACAACAGAGGATGAGATGGCTGGATGGCACCACTGACTCGATGGACGTGAGTCTGAGTGAACTCCGGGAGTTGGTGATGGACAGGGAGGCCTGGAGTGCTGCGATTCATGGGGTCGCAAAGAGTCAGACACGACTGAGCGACTGATCTGATCTGAAGTGTTCTCCACAGCCCGGCACACCCAGAGAAATTCACAAAGTTAAGTAGAGAAGAGAAGGGGGAGGGAGGAGATAGAGGTGACCTGGGGGAGAAAAGGGAGAGTCAAAAGGTGAAATAGCAATCAAGGCAGTAATCACACCCCTAAGTAAAAATGGGTACTGAAGGTTAGATTCTTAAAGGTACAAAATTGACAACAAATATCAAAAAGCAAAGATTAAAAATCTAGAGTAGAGGTTGCTAACGCTAAGTATGATCCCATTGCCATTTACTTTGTTGTTTTGGGTTCGAGTTTATACACCTTTTCTGTGTTTCCTGTCTAGAGAAGATCCTATAGCATTTGTTGAAGAGCTGGTTTGGTGGTGCTGAATTCTCTCAGCTTTTGCTTGTCTGTAAAGCTTTTGATTTCTCTTTCATATTTGAATGAGATCCTTGCTGGGGTGTAATAATCTGGGTTGTAGGTTTTTCTCTTTCATCACTTTAAGTATGTCCTGCCATTCCCTTCTGGCCTGAAGAGTTTGTACTGAAAGATCAGCTGTTATCCTTATGGGGATCCCCTTGTGTGTTATTTGTTGCCTTTCCCTTGCTGCTTTTAATATTTGCTCTTTTGTGTTTGATCTTCGTTAATTTGATTAGTATATCTTGAGGTGTTTCACCTTGGGTTTATCCTGTTTTGGACTCTCTAGATTTCTTGGACTTGAGTGGCTATTTCCTTCCCCATTTTAGGGAAGTTTTCAACTATTATCTCCTCAAGTATTTTCTCATGGCCTTTCTTTTTGTCTTCTTCTTCTGGGACTCCTATGATTCAAATGTTGGGGCGTTTGACATTGTCCCAGAGGTCTCTGAGGTTGTCCTCATTTCTTTTAATTCTTTTTCTTTTTTGCTCTTTGCTTCATTTATTTCCACCATTCTGTCTTCCACCTCACTTAATCTATCTTCTGCCTTAGTTATTCTACTGTTTGATCTCAGTTATTGCATTATTCATTATCGATTGACCCTTTTAAAATTCTTCTAGGTCCTTGTCTAACATTTCTTGCATCTTCTCAATCCTTGTCTCTAATCTACTTATCTGTAACTCCATTTTGTTTTCTGATTTTGGATCATCTTTACTATCATTATTCTGAATTCTTTTTCAGGTAGACTCCCTATCTCCTCCTCTTTTGTTTGGTTTGGTGGGCATTTATCATGTTCCTTTACCTGATGAATATTTCTCTGTCTTTTCATCTTGTTTAGATTGCTCTGTTTGGGGTGGCCTTTCTGTATGCTGGAAGTCTGTGATTCCTCTTTATTGTGGAGGTTGCTCTCTGTGGGTGGGGTTGGACTAGTGGCTTGTCAAGGTTTCCTGGTTAGGGAAGTTTGCATCAGTGTTCCGGTGGGTGGAGCTGGATCTCTTCTCTCTGGAGTGCAATGAAGTGTCCAGTAGTGAGTTTTGAGGTGTCTGTGGGTTTGGTGTGACTTTGGGCAGCCTGTATTTTAATGCTCAGGGCTATGTTCCTGTGTTGCTGGAGAATTAGCATGGTATGTCTTGCTCTGCAACTTGTTGGCTCTTGGGTGGAGCTTGGTTTCAGTGTAGGTATGGAGGCTTTGGATGAGCTCTTGTTGATTAATGTTCCCTGGAGTCAGGAGTTTTCTGGTATTCTCAAGTTTTGGATTTAAGTCTCCTGCCTCTGGCTTTCAGTCTTATTCTTACAGTAGCCTCAAGACTTCTCCATCCATACAGCACCGATGATAAAACATCTAGGTTAATGGTGAAAAGATTCTCCACAGTGAGGGACACCCAGAGAGGTTCACAGAGTTACATGGAGAACAGAAGAGGGAGGAGGGAGATAGAGGTGACCAGGAGGAGAATAGGGGAAATCAAAAGCGGGGAGAGCATTCTAGCCAGTAATCAATTCCTTATTTGCTCTCCGCAGTCTGGAACAGTCAGAGAGGTTCATGGAGTTACACAGAGAAGAGAAGAGGGAGGAAAGAGATAGAGGTGATGAGGAGGAGAAGAGGGGGAGTCAAAAGGAGAGAGACAGATGTAGCCAGTAATCAGTTCCCTAAGTGTTCTCCACAGCCCAGAACACTGAAAGAGATTCACAGATTTGGGTAGAGAAGAGAAGTGGGAGGGAGGAGATAGAGGTGACCTGCGGGAGAAAAAGGAGAGTCAAAAGGGAGAGAGAGCAATCAAGGCAGTAATCACACCCCTAAGTAAAAATGGGTACTGAAGATTAGATTCTTTTCAATTAGCAATAATCGCAGCTTGGATAAACCTCATTGGCTACGATACTGCCACTGTGCAAAGCTGAAGATTAGAATCTTAAAGTTACAAAACTGATAACAAAAAGCAAAAAAACAAAGATTAAAAATCTAGAGTAGAGGTTAGACTCTCAAAAATACAATATGAAAGAGACAAAACAAAAATCACAAAAATTATAATATATATGTGAAATTTGCTTTAAAAATAGGGTCTTTTTTTTGCAAGGTAATAGTAGGTTATAAAAATGAAAATTAAAAGAGTAATAAATAACTTAAAAATAAAAAAATTTTAATTTAAAGATGAAAATTGTAAAATATATCTAGGAATTTCTCTGGAGCTGTTGAGGGCAGTGTGGGGTCAGTTCAGTTCCAGATAGTACCTTGTTCCAGCTTATACTTCTTTTCAAGGTCTATAGACCCCTTCCAATGTAATCAGTGCTAACTACAGGGTTTTAATCTGTTGCACCTGTCACTTCCAGAGCACCTCCCTCTTCTTTGTTTATTTTGGCTTCCTCTATTTGCAAGTCTCTTCAGTGTCTAATTTCCACCCCGACACAAGGGGGCGAAGGTGGTCACTTATTTAGGCTAACTTGTTCAGTTGTGTTGTGGGGAGGGAGGAACACCGCAAACAAATATCACTGGCATTTGTGGGGATTGCTTGCAGTGTCTGGGCCGCACTGGGTTTGCTGCCGCTCACGGCGTGTGTGCTTTCCTAGTCTACACTGCTCAGGCTCCAGGTTGCTCTGCAGGGGAACTCTCTAAAGTGGGACCTGGGTTGTGTGCACTTCCCAGGTCTAAGCTACTCAGGTTCAGGTGCTTGGGTACTCCACAAAGGCACAGACTTAGTTGGGCCTGCACTTTGTCCCCTTCCCAGGTCCAAGCAGCTCAGGCGACCAGGTGCTTGGTGAGCGCATTCTCCCAGCTGGTTGGTGCATCTTATCACCTCCTGGGTCCCAGCCCCTCAGTTTCCTGGGTGTACCGCAAGAGTGCCATCTCAGATGTGTCTCTTCTGGGGAGCTGATCTCTGACTGCGACCCTTCTGGCAGATGTCAACCGTCCAGGATCCCAGGAAGACTTGGTTAGCAACTGAGGGCCTGCTCACAGTTTGGTGGAGGATGCCTTCTCTGGGGCCGAGATTGCCCCTTACCTTCCGGCTCTGGCTGTTGCCTGCCTGCCTCTCTGCCTCCGGCGTGGGGATGGACCAGTCCACAACCCGCTAGCTCTCCTCTGGTATTTGCTCAGTCCTTTGTTCTGTGAGCAGGCCCGGCAGTGCCTTTGGTTAGAGCTTTCCGCGGGAAAGTTCTCTTTTTTTTTCTCTCTGCCTATCCCATAGTTTGGGTTGCTATCTCACGTTAGCTCCCTCAGATTGTCCTCAGGACATTCAGGCTTGGTCCTTACCCTAAGCATGCAGCCCACGACTCCCTGTTTAGCCCCTGCTCACTGCTGGCCGACACAAGCATACGCTACTTCTCCACTGGGAGTTGCAGTTAGGCGCGTAATCTGTGGGTTTTGGGTTTTTCCCTCCCGGTTATATTGCCCTCTGAGGTTCCAAAACTCCCCACAGACCTGCTGGTGACAGGGTTTCCTGGTGTTTGGAAACTTCTCCTCCTTCACGACTCCCTTCCTGGCATGGGTCTCTGTCCCTAACTCTTTTGTCTCTCTCTCTTTTTATCTATTTTGTCCTACCTGCTTTTGAAGGGAAAAGCTGCCTTTCTGGGTGCCTGGTGTCCTCCAGCGTTCAGAAGTTGTTGTGTGGAATTTGCTCAGTGTTCAAATGATCTTTCGATGAATTTGTGGGGGAGAACATGGTCTCCCCGTCCTATTCCTCCACCGTCTTAGGACCACCCCCCTTCACTCCCTTCTTATGTTTAGATAAACACCAGTAGATTATGAATGTTAACTATTTCTTTGTAGATTCCATTTACACTTTCCTATGGTTATATGCACATTACTGGATTGCCAAACTTCATTTTAATTCATATTTCAAAGCACTGACTACTATTTTCACAAAATTTCCCACATTTGAAAACTTCAGGCTAATTTTAAGGTGGTTCTCTATGTGTTAACATTTTGCACACAAAAGTATTTTGAATTGTTTTTACAAATCTGTGCCATTCCTGTCAGGAGCCATGAATTGTGTTAATCACAACCTGCAGTTCATAACACTCTCTCACAGTTGGTGTCTTCACAGTCTACATTTTATTGTTTATGAAGCCACTTTTCATAGTGTGTCTGCTTTCCACATTGTTAGGTTCTTTGACCTAAAACCTACATCCTCTATGTGGCCAATAGGAGAGCATAGAAAATAGTTTTCTGCACATAAAACTTCAGTGTTATGATCACAGGGATAGTTGCACTGAGAAGATGTTTGGACTAGGTGGTTTAACAAGAGAAAGTCAAGCTGTGTTGCCAGGAATATATGAAACAAAAACCTTGAAATACTTTGGTAAAATTTGGGTGGTCTCCATAAATATTTCAGAAGAAAGAATGTGGAAACATCTCTTAGTATCTCATGCTTAGATTTCTGGAGAAGGTGACAAGGCTGGGATTGGGGAGGGGACCTAGTGATGTCACAGAAGAGGAAACATCCTTCGTTCTGAGAGAAATAGAGACATCCTCTGACAGCAGCTAACCATGTGCCAAATTTGACCAAAGACTCTCTCTCTTTCCTTCCAGACACTGATATATGTGTGTAGCCAGAGTTACATTCCAGGATTCAGAAAAACCCCACAGGAAGGACAACCTGTTTGCTGCTTCCACTTGTGCGTTGTGTCAAGAGATATGTTTCCAACCACACAGGTTAAATATTTCATAATGGTCTACAGTAACTCCACCTCCTACCTATTTCCATGGAAAGAATACTGAGCACTTTGGGAAAGGAGTCACTAGGCATTAGTTTCTCAATTCATGTATTTATGCATTTTTTGACGTCTTCATTTTTATTGCACTCAAATATATATCACATTAAAATTTATCATTTTAATTATTTTTGAGTACAATTCAAGGACATTAATAAATTTCTATTGCTGTACCACCTTTTCCACTGTTCTTCCACAGAACTTGTAACCTCTAACTTCATCAGTTACCATGAAACAGTTACTCTCAATTCCTTCATAAACATCATTCTACTTTCTGTGTCTATGAATCTGACTCTTCTAAGTACTTTCATAAATAAAAGCATATTCCTCCCTTGGCATGTGGCTTCTTTCAAAAGGATAAGACTTTCAAGGTTCATGCATGTTGTAGCATATGGCAGATAAATTCATTTCTTTTTAAGGCAGGACATTCTTGCATTGTGTGTATGTACCTCATTTTGTTTAATCATTTCTCTCTCAGTGGGCATCAGGGTTGTTTCCACTTTTTGGCTATTGTAAGTAATGCTGGTAAGATATTATCCAATTCACTGCCTTCAACTTTAGGGAGTATACACCTAGATGGGAATTGCTCACTCTAACAGTAATTCTGTGTTAAATTTTTAAGAACTGCCAGACTGTTTCTCACAGCAGCTGCACCATTTTACATTCCCATCAAGAAGGTACAAAAGTTCCATTTTAACTTTCTCAGCAACACTTTCTAATTTAATATGTCTGAATATTTCATCAGAGAAGATCAATATGCACACTGCACAAGATGGTATATTTTTATTTCCTACATATTTAAGTGTTTTACAAATAAAAATTGGGATAATGAAATGGTGAGTCTGCTCTCTCTCTAGATGCAGAGCAGTGTGCCCCATGCCCAGACTGAGAGTATCCAAACAGGGAAAGAAATCACTGCCTCCCCAGGGTTGTGACCTTCCTGGCGTTCGAGGGTTCTCTGGGGATGTCACTGGCCTGCACAGCTCTGTGCTTCTGTGTTCTCACGGCTATAGTTTTCTGGGTCTTTTTGAAGCACCGAGACACCCCCATAGTCAAGGCCAATAACCGGGCTCTCAGCCATGTCCTGCTCATCTCCCTCCTCCTGTACTTCCTCCGCTCCTTACTCTTCATCAATCATCCCCACACAGCCACCTGCATCCTCCAACAGATCACATTTGGAGCTGTGTTCACTGTGGCTGTGGCCACTGTTTTAGCCAAAACCCTGGCTGTGATCCTGGCATTCAAGGCCAGGAAACCAGGAAGAACCATGAGATGATTGTTGGTCACAGGAGCTACGAACTATGTCTTTCCCATGTGCTCCTTGATCCAGGTGATCATCTGTGGTGTCTGGCTGGGAACCTCTCCCCCTTTCCTTGAGATAGACGCTCACTCTGAGCCCAAAGAGCTCTTCATCTTGTGCAACAAGGGCTCAGTCACTGCCTTCTACCATGTCCTGGGCTACCTGGGCTCCTTAGCCCTGGGGACCTTCTCCTTGGCTTTCCTGGGCAGAAACCTGCCTGATGCCTTCAGTGAAGCCAAGTTCCCGACCTTCTGCATGGTGGTGTTTCTCAGCATCTGGGTCACCCTTCTCCCCGTCTACCACAGCACCAAGGGCAAGGTCATGGCAGCCGTGGAGACCTTCTCCATCTTGGCCTCCAGTGCTGGGCTCCTAGGCTGTATCTGTATCCCAAAGTGCTACATTATCCTCCTAGGACCTGTGATGAATTATCTGAAAGATTTAAAGAATCAAATAGACTCCAAAAGAAATTGGCATGCAGATTTTATTTCATAATAAGTCTCTGTTACATTTGCTTTGAATAATATACCACTCAGAGAGATGACATTATTCATTCAGATATTAGAAACAATCAAAACTACTTCACCTCTATTCAGCCAGGGATTCTCTCTCTTTTTTTTAAGTCTCTGTGTACAACTACACTCAGCCATTAAGAGTTACAAATAATTGTTCTATTTCAGATTAATGACTCTTCAAAGCTTCTGCTACTAAGTCTAGCCGGGTCCTCCATCATTTAGTATATAGCATCTTTTTTGTTTGTGCTTTGTCACTCAGTCATGTCCAACTCTTTGCAACCCACCAAACCCACCAAGCTCCTCTGTCATTGGGGATTCTCCCCACAAGAATACTGGAGTGGGTTGCCATGCCCTCCTCCAGGGTATCTTCCCAAACCAGGGATTGAACCCAGGTCTCCCGCATGGCCTGTGGATTCTTTACTGTTTGAACCTCCAGTATACAGTAAGCACATCCTTTTTGTTTTGGCCATTCTTGTATCCAAAAGGTTCATTTTATATGGAAAAGCATTTCAGACTACCCTTTATTGTATTTTGTCTGTTTGGTTTCATCAACTGATGGTGGAAATATACATATTAGCAGAAAATATTGAAAAGTATACATGCTTTTCATATGTGTTAATGGAATTCTCTTAGAGATTTTAATTTAAATTTAAATTTTAATCTAAAATGTATTTTAAAAGATTTTTTTTCTGAATACAGAAATTAAAGTTAAAAATAATTGTAATATACTTTCTTCATTCTTTCAGATCATAATTTTGCCACTTAAAAATGGAAACTTAGTGAACTCCCAATTTCCAAATAAAATGGGCTTTTTCTGGAACCTCTGCATCAATATTCTGTTTGTTCAGTTTTTCCTCCAATAATGAACTTTTGAGAAATATTTTGGTATATTACTTTTTCCCCATAACCTTTCTAATGTTTTATCCCTCAATAAAAATTCCAGTTTTACTTTGACAAAATTCCTTTTCTTGTGAATTTGAGAATCAATATCACTAACTTCTAGAAATTATACTCTGTTTCCAACTTTATTATACCGAATCACTTCCTTTGGATGAAAATAAGCTCATTAAAATTTTTAAAAGACAAATTATTGCATTTATTTTATAAATTTTTAAACTTTTTATTTTGTATTGGGTATATCTGATTTAAAGTGTTTTGATCATTGATAAAGATGGTATTCTCTATTTAATCAGGGATTTTATTTCCTCTCAATGCTTTAGTTTTTCTTTTTCTCTACTATATTTGTTTTAAAAGTCATTGATTTGTCATTTTTCATTATTACCTTCATTCCAATCACAGAGTTTATTTAGATTTTCTCTCTTGTATTTCTTGAGAAAGAATCTCAGATTATTGTTTTCAGACATTTCTTGTACATTGTTGTAGTTGTTTAGCCACTAAGTTGTGTCCAACTCTTTGCAACTCCATGGACTGTAGCCCACCAGGCTCCTCTGTCCATGGGATTTCCCAGGCAAGAATACTGGAGTGGTTTGCCATTTTCTTCTCCAGTCAGTCTTCCTGACTCAGGGATCGAACCTGAGTCTTCTACATTGGCAGGAAGATTCTTTACCACTGAGCCACCAGGGAAGGTTTTTGTAAGCATGGTGGGCTGCCGTCTATGGGGTCGCACAGAGTTGGACACGACTGAAGTGACTTAGCAGCAGCAGCAGCATTGCAATAAATTTCCCTCTCAGCACCTTTTTATGTGCATTCCAGAAATTTTGACATAATGCATTTTCATATTCATTACTTTTTATCCATTTTAAAATTTCCATTAAGTTTTCTATTTTTGTTGTTGTTGTTGTTGTTCAGTCCTAAGCTATGTCTGACTCTTTACAACCACATGGACTGCAGCATGCCAGGCTTCCTTGTCCTTCACTATCTCCTGCAGTTTGCTTAAATTCATGTCCATTGAGTCAGTGATGGCATTCAACCATCTCGTCATCTGCTGCCCTCTTCTCTTTTGCTCTCAATCTTTCCCAGCATCAGGGTCTTTTCCAATGAGTTGGCTCTCCCCATTAAGTGGCCAAAGTATTGGATCCCCAGCTTCAGCGTTGGTCCTTCCAGTGAATATTCAGGGTTGATTTCCTTTAAGATTGACTAGTTGAATCTCTTTGCAATCCAAAGGACTCTCAAGAGTCTTCTCTAGCTCCACAATTCTAAAGCATCAATTCTTTGGTGCTCATCCTTCTTTACGGTCCAACTGTCATATCCATCCATATATGATTACTGGAAAAACCATAGCTTTGAGTATACAGGCCTTTGTCAGCAAAATGATGCCTCTGATTTTTAATATGCTGTCTAGGTTTGCCATAACTTTTCTTCCAAGGAGCAAGCATCTTTTAATTTCATGTCTGCAGTCACCGTCAGCAGTGATTTTGGAGCCCAAGGAAACAAAATCTGCCACTGCTTCTACTTTGTCCTTTTCTGTTTGCCATGAAGTGATGGCATGGGATGCAGTGATCTTAGTTTTTTGAATGTCGAATTTTAAGCCAGCTTTCTCATTCTCTTTCACCTTCATCAATGGCTCTTTAGTTCCTTTTTTAGTTCTTTTCTCTTTATTTGCTTGCAAATTTTTTTTGTCTTGAGCTTTCAGAAGGTCAATTATAGTGTCTTGGCATAGTTTTTCTGTGGGGAAAGGGCAGAACTGTTTGAGTTCTGCTTAGATTAAAATCTGTAGTTTTATGCCTTTCTCCATGTTTGAGATATTTTCAGCTAATAGTTCTTAAATTATTTCTCAGCCTCACATACTTGATCTTCTGTTAAGAGGACTTCAAGGACATAAACATTACATTATTTGCTGTATTTTCACAGGTCTCTGAGGCTTTGTTCATTTTTTTCCAATCTATTTTCTCTATCTTTAGATACATTAAATTCTATTGATCCAAACTCAGATTCACCACTTCTGTCATCTGACAACTCCAATATACTATTGAGCTCACCCAGAGTTTTTTCTTTCAATTATTCTATTTTTCAACTCTACGGTTTTCATTTGGTTTTGTGCCTTCTATCTCTTTGCTGGCATTTTCCATATTTTTGTTTCAAGATTTTTTTTTCTAATTTTTAGTTGAAAAAATTTGTGGTTGCCTTAACATTCTCATAATTTAATTCCAAAATATGAGACATTCCAAGGATAGCATCTTATTATGGTCATTCAAGGATAGCCACCCTATGATTGTCTGTGTCCTACTAGTAATTTTCTTGGTCCCTGACATAATCTATGATTTTTCTATACTTTTTATTCTTCCCTGGACTTTTTACATATTGAGATACTCCAGATCCTATTTAATCTTCCATTTTTGCAGACATTCATCTCAGTTAGGTTTATTACATTGGTCCTGATATCAATTTGTGTGCCATGATTCCCATGACAATGCAGTTTTCAGAGCTCTTGGAGTGCCACTCTGTCCTGCCTTGGAAGACAGCATAGGCTGTCACACTGCAGTTCAGATTTTATAGTTTGGGCGTATTATATCAGTTCACATTTGCTTCATGAGGTGACTGCCAAGCACTTCTTGTGTAGCATTTAAGAGTCCCTTTCTTGAGTTCCTTCCTCTCCAAGGTCCTCCTCCCTTTCTCTCTGAGAGAATGAAGGATGCCCTATGCCACCTCTGGGTGGGAGTAGAAGTTTGGACTCCATGTCTAGTGAGAAAAGAAAAAGGACATGTCACCTTGGGTTTCCTGCTGCCATTGCGTGCATGCTAAGAAACTTCAGTCATGTCAGACTCTGTGCAACCCTATGGACTGTAGCCCATCAAGCTCCTCTATCTATAGGATTCTCCAGGCAAGAATACTAAGGTGGGTTGTCATGCCCTCCTCCAGGGGATCTTCCTAACTCAGGGATTGAACCCTGCATCTCTTATGTCTCTTGCAATGGCAGGCAGGTTCTTTACCACTAGCGCCACCTGGGGAGTCCTCCTGCTGCCATTACATGGAGGCAAATGTCCAGACCTCCTTAGTCTCCCCGATACTGATCCAGCAGGCTATATCCTACACCTGTTGGAGATAACAGGACAAACTCCCAGCTTTGTCTCCACTGACATATACTGAATATGAAAGTACCCACCTGGATTGCTGGCTGTTTTCTGCTGGAGGTGGGGTGAGTAGGAGAGCAGATTTCTGACTTACTCTTGCTGATGTTGCCCAGTGGGCCTATAGCGTGACTTCTTGGTCACTTGCTGTCATGGGACTAGAGAGTCAGTGGAGCCTGGGTCAGCAGCAAGGAACATACCTTACGCTATCTGATGACCTTAGATGGGTAACAGGCATCTATACTTCCTACTTAGTTCCCACTGACATCAGGGGGTTATCTGTGGTGTTTGGGTGGTGTAGGGCAAGTTTTGTCAAAAATGTTTCTGTTCTGTGAGTCCCATGTTCTAATCTTTTGGCCAAAGACAACAGGTCCTCCTTAGGGTTCTGTTAGGGGGATTAAAATGGAGGAAGTCTCGTTCAGGCTTCAAAAACAGGGGAGCAGGCCTCTAACCTGCTTCTGACCTGCCTGGACACTTCCTGGATGCCTGCAAGCACAGCTGGCCAGGGCTCACTTTAGATAAGAAAGGAAGTGAATCTTGGAATTTTTCAGCCCCTGGAGGTCTGGCCAACCCCCGGTATCTAATGAAATTCTATGACTTGTAAGGTGAAACAAAACAGCTAAAAATTGTAAAGAGGTTAAAGTAAAACCAGAGCTGCACTTTTGTGGGAAAACTGATGATGATATCAGTTGGTGGTGGGAGCTCCAGAAACTGTGATTTGAAGCCTTATCTGTGGGGTGGATGCACCCCCACCCGCCTGGCCCCCTGGGGCCCTTTTCAAATTGGGACTCCAGATTGCTGTAAACTAAGGACCTTCTAGTGCTGTTTAAGTTTGGATGTAGGTTGGCCCAATTTGGTGATTTATACACAGTTACTTCCCTGTTGTTTCTATTTCTTTTCTTTTAATGACTGTAGATTGAAATTAAGTCATATAATCTTCTATATAAATTTGAAATGGTTTATATGTATAATGAGTGGTTTCTTCGTTAAAAAAAATCCTTCAAACCTAAAATGAAAGTAAAACTTTCAGCAAAACAGATTCTTTTTGTTTGTTTGTGTCTGTTGGCAATTCCAGGTTGCAAGTTTCTCTGGTGATCAGTATGAGATAATATGTGATTCAAATAAAACCTAAGACCTCACAGTTGTGTTTTTCCTCAAATGCGGAGGTTCTTTCCCAGTCTGTCTTCCTCTTTTCTTCTTTCAATTTCCACACATTGTCTGTTTAATTATTTCCATGGTTTTTAATTGTATTTAGCATAGAGTCAAAAAAAAAAAAAAAAAAAAAGAGTCTACATTGTCTTATCCAGAACCAGAAAGCACATTTTTTTTTAAGGGTTTAATACCATTTTAATATTTTCTATTTTAATATCTATTTCTATTCTTTGAATTACATATTAGGATGGGTATTACATCTTAAATTTATTTTATTGTGACAAAAAACACACAACATAAAATTCACCCTGCAAACAATCTATAAGCACACATTACATTATGTTCAACCACATGCACACTGTTGTGCAATGGATTCTCAGAACTGCCCCACCCCCCAACATTATGCATGAGTGAAACTATACTCACCAAGCAACTCCCCAGATCCCCTTACCCCTGTCTTGGAAACCACCTTTCTAATTTGTTTTTATGTTTGACTACTTTAGTTATCTCATTTAAGTGGAATCATGCAACCTCTGTTCTTTTCTACTGATCTATGTCGCTTACCATTATGCTCTCAAGGCTCATGCATGTTGTAGCATATAACAGGATTTCCTTCCTTTTTAAGGTTAAATAATATTCCATTGTATGTATATGACCCATTTTCCTTATTCTTTCATCCATTAAAGTGCATTTAGGTTGTTTACCTCTCTTTGTTGTTTTTAATAATGCTGCAATGCATTTTTTCCCCCCTGCAATGCATTTTTTCAAATGATTTCCTGGCAGTTAGTGAGATTGGAAAAAATTCTTCTTACATGCATTAACATTATAAATTACATTATGTCAAATTATGACATAATGTGTCGGGAGCCGTGTTAGGCATTACTGACAAAATGAAGGCACAGCCCCAACTCCCTCTCCTCATCCCACAGGCACGGTCCCGGGATGAAGGAGTTAGATCTTGTGATTCTGACTTGTTCTTTCCTTTCTTTGGTTGAGTTGGCTGGAAAGAATGTTAAGGTGCTTATTGTTCTTGAGAGAAGCATGAGAAAGCACAAAGCCTTCTGCAGTTGTGCCCAGAAAATAATCTATAAAGTAACCATTGACATTTGTTCAAGGATCTTTACAAAGAATGTCCCAGGATGAGCACGTAGGCCACAGCTTGAGGCCATGGGAAGGATTGTTATCTGAGACCTGTTCGTGAGGGGAATGTTTATGGCAAAGGAAGTTTGCTGAGCTTAGGGTTTAGGAATAATTAAGAATAGCTAGAAGTCTTTTTAGGAGATAGTGAGCTTAGGATACTAGAGGCAAGCAGGATTTAGAAAGATAAGAAATAAACTGAGGGATGTGGTATGCAGCCCAGACATAAGCATGAGTTACAATGTAACTCTGGTTGAAGGGCAACAATGATTTATGGAGACAATAAATCTGGGTGAGGGGGAGCTGAAAATGTAAAACCTCTGACCTAATGCTTTTGAAAAAGTATAAAAGAAGACCTGATGCTTGAAATAAACATACAGTCCCACATGTTTATTGAAACCTTGAGTCAGAGGCTGCATCATTCTCCGCCAACACTGCTCATCTCTTCAGGCTGATTCCCTGGCTGCTGGAGCTGGACTCCAGCAATAACATCATAAATGTCATTAATTACATTTCTAAATTTCTAAAGTATAAATATTTGTTCAGTTCGGTTCAGTCACTCAGTCGTGTCTGACTCTTTGCGACCCCACGGACTGCAGCACACCAGACCTCCCTCCATCACCAACTCCCGGAGTTTACTCAAACTCATGTCCATCGAGTAGGTGATGCCATCCAACCATCTCATCCTCCGTTGTCCCCTTCTCCTCCCACCTTTAGTCTTTCCCAGCATCAGGGTCTTTTCCAATGAGTCAGTTCTTCACATTAGGTGGCCAAAGTATTAGAGTTTCAGCTTTAGCATCAGTCCTTCCAACGAATATTCAGGTCTGATTTCCTTTAGGATGGACTGGTTGGATCTTCAGTGCTCAGCTTTCATTATAGTCAAACTCTCACATCCATACATGACTACTGGAAAAACCATAGCTTTGACTAGACGGCCCTTTGTTAGCAAAGTAATGTCTCTGCTTTTTAATAAGCTGTTATTTATTTGTTACTTAACAGTAAATCTTGCCTGATTATGATTTGTATTAATATCAATTCATTAATAATTTAAGAATTTTGCATCAAAGGTTTTATTATAATGGATTTTTTGTGTGTGTGTTTATGTTCAGGAAGCTTGCAAAATATGGGATTCCTGATATTTGAGTATTTAGTAAAGTTCTGTAGTAAACCTCTAGGATAGGAAGTACCTTCCTAGATCTGAGACAGAAATCCAATAAATAAATAAAGTGATTGATATATTTAACTATATCAGAAGAAAACTGCAGTTTTATTAAACTGTTTTCTATATACTTTTTTACTTGCTAGAATAAGATATTATTTTACTAATGAAGTTCAATAATGATTTTGAAATAAAATAACTATTGAAAACGTAAATGAAATATTTACATTCTAGCAATACGCTCCCATTGATTTCATCTGTAAAATGGAGATAGATAATAGTATCTTCCTTATGGGTTGCTGTGAAAATACTCAGAAGTAAAGTACACTAAGTGGCTTCAGTGGTAAAGAACTCGCCTCCCAATGCAAGAGACACAGGTTTAATCCTTCCATCAGGAAGATTCTCCTGGAGAAGGAAATGGTAACCCATTCCAGGATTCTTGCCTGGGAAATCCCATGGACGAAGGAGCCTGGAGGGCTACAGTCCATGGATACACAAAGTGTCAGACACAACTTAATGACTTAAACAACAATGTACAGAAAATGCTTGTAACGCATTGTGCAATGTAATGTGCTATTCATTTTTCCACCAGGGTGAGTACCATTTTTTTTTTTTTTTTTAATGCTTGAAGTCTGTGATTCTTAAATTCTATTTTTGCAAAGAGATCCTTTTTAAAATAAATTCTACCAAGTTTGATGATCCCTTTGGAATAAAAATTCAGGTTTCTGTGTGTGTGTTTGTATGTATATATACACCTATATCTCAAACAAAACTTTAAGCCTTATGAAAAGCTACTTACCCAGTCTTTATTCCGGCTTCCATAAAGAACTTCTTCGTTTTTCTGGTTGTAATTCTGTATTTCTAAATTAGCTACTTATATGGCTTTTTCATTTTTCAGCTTTTGATTTTTTTTCTAATAATATTCTTCTCTGAGAAAATTAGCATGTAGTTTTCTTGCTATGTTAAAATGTAATTCCCTTTCCCCCAATATAATTATATAATAAGTTAGGATAAATTGAAAGTCAATGACTATTGTTTTATTATATAGATGTTTACCATTCTAGGACGTGAGTCTGATCCAGATATTATGATTACATTTTCTTTCTCATTTTTTTCTTTGGATCATCTAAATGGTAAATTTCTCTTGTTTGTTTAATTTCTAAGAATTCATCACTGGTTTATCTTTCTCCAGTATAAATTTAAATCTCTTTTCAGTAGATCCAGATGCAATTTATCAGCTTCAGTTCCTGCTTGGGGACTTCCCTCTTGGAACTGTATACATACACAGACATAGCTATATACACTGTATCTGGATGGTTAGAGGAGAAAATTATGGTTATATCTGGGCAAAAGGACTGCGAGATGGTATGAGACAGAACATTTTACTGACTGTACCACTGTTTGAAGATTTCCTATACGTGTATCTATGACCTAGCCCCCTCTCCCACAAAAAATTAAAAGAAAATAGCGTTAGATCCCTATCTACTGGTTTGTGATAGCAAGTTAAAGAGAAAAGTGAATATACTTTATAAAAAATTTAAGGACAGCCATAAAAAAAAATCCTAAATATGGCATGTAGTTTTGTTGGGCTGTGTGAGGGTCCTGAACATGGGGAAAGGACTGAAGAAAAGCTGTTTGTTTAGCTTCCATCTACTGGTTGTTGTTTAGTGGTTAAGTCATATTTCTTTCTTTTGCCCGTTAGGTTCCTCTGTCCATGGGATTTCCCAGGCAAGAATACTGGAAGGGGTTGCCATTTCCTCCTCCAGCGGATCTTCCCCACGCAGGGATCGAACCAGCCTCTCCTGCATTGAGAGCTAGATTCTTTATCACTCAGCAACCAGGAACTGCCCCCGCCACCCGCACCCCGCAACCTGTACAGCCTGGGGAATCCATGGACTCTCCCCCACAGCCCCGCCAACCCGCCGCCTTCAATCCGGTCCCTGGAGCCGCCTTCTCCGGCTCTCCAGCCTTTCTATCCAAGCCCCACCCCGGCCTTATCCCCGCCCCTGGAACTAGTCTAGGCCCAGCGTTAGGCTGTGAGACTCTAGCACCGCCCCCCAGATCCGTACCCAGTCAAAGCCCCGTCCTTAGGCCCCTCACAGGACGGGTGTCCGCCCACAACCGAGCCCTCCAAGCTTGGTTCCGCCCACAAGCTGGTACCCGCCCACAGCCCCGCCCCTAGAGCCGGTTTCAGTCCCTGGCTCTGACCCACACTACCGCCCAACCTTGGACTCACTACGCAAGCGAGAACGCCTCGTCCGAGGCTTGGGTGCAAGGCCGCAGTCGCCCGCCGCCTCAACCCTGTAGGGCCCCACTGTCCGCGGAGGCTAAATGCCGGAAACTGAAGCCCCTGGTCCAGCCCAAGACCGGAAGCGGAAGCGTCGATGGTACAGAGGAAGAAATTAGCGGGGCGGCTCGCTGAACTGTGGGTACAGTCTTCTCCGCTGGGGGATTGGATTCACGTGGTACGTTCGGCATCATTGTAAGAGGCAGGACTCTGTGGGCTGCCGGCACTCCTGGGCTCCTGTAGAAGTCTAGGAAGGGGCATGAGTTTGGGGCACCCCGGTCACGGGCTATGGCGTTCCTCCCCCTTTCCCGTGAGCCGCGTTTGCACCCGTGTGGCCTCAGGCTGTCCCGGCAGGTCGGCGCATAGCCTCGGTTTCCTCCTAGGTCTGGGCACCGCTGTCACCTTCTCAGAGTTCCCCATCTCCCCACCATCTTGCCCCGGTGTGTTTTTGCCTCCTAGGGGACATTTAGTCGCCTGGAGGCATTGTTTTGGTTGTTAAAAATGGGAGGGGCTTCTACTGGCTTCAAGTGGGTGGAAGCCAGGGATGCTATTGGACATCCTACAGTGCACTAAATAGCCCCCGTGACAAAGCATTATCAATAGTGCCGAGGTTTGGAAACCCTGTTCTAGGGTCTTAAAATCTTCAAAGCCCTGAATGAACTTAAAAGGTTAGTGGAGACACTTTTAGTGCCCTTGAGTGACGAGCCTTGTTAAAAGTGTCTGGAATCACAAAAAGACAGTCACTATCCAGTTAAAAGAGTTGAGTACGGCGAATGAATGCACACCGCGTGAAGCCGCTTCCTCCTACTCAGAGGGCAGATGGCTGGACAAGAATCAGGAAAATCTAGTCGTAACCTGCAATTACGTGTTGAATCGGTGCAGTAAATATTAATACAAACAAAGAAAAGTGAATGGTGTGGCCCTTCCATCCCGCAATTGTATTATGCCCCCCCCCACCCCCAAAATCTCAAAAGCAATCTTTGTATCCTTTTTTCCCCCCCACCCCCAACAGACAAGTAAATTATCTTGGCGTTCAAGTCTGAGTTGAAACCAGTCTCAAGGTTCACCTGTTCTCATTGACACGTGGATTTCTGTGTGACCAGGTGAGTACCATGTGGATCTTGTAAAAACAGTTTCCAGCAGCCTCAGCTATGCAGAACTGCTAATAGGCCTTTCCTGTGCTCAGGCTGTAAACACAAGGAGTCACTGAAAGTGAAAGTATCTTTTTAAAAAAAAATTGTTTGATGGGATAGTAAGGAGTGTGGTGATGCATGTGTAAATAAGTAAATACAGTTTTGTGCAAATAAATGCACATTAAACAAACATACAAATAACTGTACATAAGTAACAAATATAGATTTACTTGCACCGAAAATTTTAGAATTTTATATATTTTAAGTATATTTTATATATTTAAGTATAAATGTATACATTTTTTAATGTGTATCTGTAGTATTAAAAGTTATCCCACCAAAGACTAGCCGGACTGCTCAGCAACATTCCTCAGGCCTGGTTCAGTTTGACTTCTAAAACCCTATTAATCTTCCACGAAGATTCAAAACAGGGTGCGTGGGGGGAAAAGTAATTTGTACTTTTTTATATTGGCAACAGAAATTCAAAATTGAATTAACCAGCAACCAAATGTCTTTTGAGCAAGTGTTTGGTTTTATTTTGTGTTTTGTTTATTTTATCTTCGTGAGATTTAAAAATCAGTTGGAGGAATACTGAGCAACAGCTTGTAGATGGAAGAGTAGGGCAGTAGTTTCTGCAGATTATACTCTACACCTTGCTTTATAATAAGAATTAACTTTATTTCTTTAACTGTTTCTGAAATACAGTCTGATAATTTATATTGCAGAGAATCATTTTGAGTAATCTTATATTGTTGGTTTTCACTAATTGTTTGTGTTTGTGTGTGTGCCTTTTTCATTCTGTCTTTTCTTGTCTGTAACATTCTTAAGGGGAATGCTTGCTTGTCATGCAATAGATATGCTTTGAGTACACATTTTAAGGTAACCAACTATCCTCTTTTATTCGACTGAGGGGTTTGCCGGGCTTGCCAGGTGGCTCGGTGATAAAGAATCCCCCTGCCAATGCAGGAGACCCAGGTTTGGTCTCTGGGTTGGGAAGATTGCCTAGAGAAGGAAATGGCAACTCACCCACTCCAGTATTGTTACCTGGAAAATCCCATGGACAGAGGATCCTCGCAGGCTACAGTTCATGGGGTTGCAAAGAGTTGGATACGACTGAGTGACTGAACCCTCATGCATGAGGATTTTGCCAGGACACAGAATAATTTGGGTTAAACTAGGATTAGGACTCTAGGCATGGATTGAGAGAATTAATATTGTTAAAATGTCCATAGTACCCAAGACAATATACGGGTTGAAAGTAATCCCTATCAAAAATCCAGTGGTATTTCTTACAGAAATAGAACACCTAAAATTTGTACGAAAGTGCAAGAGCAATGGCTTATAGTGTTCAGTATATAGGTCTTTCACGCCCTTGGTTAAATTCCTAGGTATTTTATTCTTTTTGATGCAATTATGTAATTGGATTGTTTTCTTAATTTATTTTTCTTATAGGTCATTATTAGTGTAAGGAAACAACAGATTTGTGTGTATTGATTTTGTACCCTGCAACTTTACTGAATTCAATTGTTATAAGTTTTTTTAGTGAAATCTTTATGGTTTTCTATATGTAAAATCATGCCATCTGCAAATAGTGAAAAGGTTTTACTTTTTTCTTTCCAATTTAGATGCCTTTTATTTCTTTTTCTTGCCTGATTGCTCTGGCTGAGACTTCCAGTACTATGTTGAATAGAAGTGGCAAGAGTGTGGGCATCCTTGCCTGTTTCTGATCTTAGAGGAAAAGCTTCCAGCTTTTCCCATTGAGTATGTTAGCTGTGGGCTTATTGTATATGGCCTTCATTATCTTGAGGTATTTTTCCTCTGTACCTGCCTTGTGGAGAGTTTTTATCATAAATGGATGTTAAATTTTGTTGAATATTTTTTCTGCATCTGTTGAGATAATTATATGATTTTTTTCCTTATTTTGTTTATGTGGTATACCACATTGATTGAATTGAACCACCCATTTATCCCTGGAATAAATCCTACTTGATCATGGTGTGTGATCCATGGTGTATGATTTATTGTTGAATTTGGTTTGTTAATATTTTGTTGAGGATTTTTGCATCTGTTCATCAGGGCTGTTGGCCTGTACTTTTCTTTTTTGTGTGGCATCCTTGTCTGGTTTTCGGTATCAGGGAAATATTTTCCCTGTGAACTGTGTTTGAAAGAATTCCCCCCTCTTCTATTTTTGGGAAGAGTTTGAGAAGGCTTGTGTTAGTTCTTGGAATGTTTGGTAAAGTTAATCTGTGCAGCTGCTTGGTCCTGGACTTTCATTCCCTGAGAGGTTTTTGATTACTGATTCAGTGTCCTTGCTAGTGATCAGTCTGTTCAGATTATGTATGTCATCAGAGAAATAGAAAATGTGAACTGCTGATGTTGACAGGGGCTTCCCTGGTGGCTCAGCGGTATAAAATCCACCAGCCAATGCAGGAGACATGGGTTCCATCCCTGGGTTGGGAAGGTCCCCTGGAGAAGGAAGTGGCAACCCACTGCAGTATTCTTGCCTGGAACATTCCATGCATGGAAGAGCCTAGCAGACTACAGTCCATGGGGTTGCAAAGAGTCGGACATGAGTTAACAACTAAACAACAGTCTTTCAAATAGATTCCTTGTAGTATGATTGACAGGAATATGATAAATGTTTTGCATTGCACTTGAGGTTGACAGATGTCCTTCCACAGGGGCTGTTTGTACCCCAGCAGTGTCTAAGAGTGCTCTTCTGTACAGCCTTGGCAATGAGAGATGTGGTCCCCTGTGTCTTTGCTGGTCTGACAGATAAGAAATGGTATCATTGTAGTTGCAGTCTCTGTCTTTGTTCTGTAAGTAAGATCAGTGGCAATTCTACCAATTGAATAGGTAGTGGTGGAAACCGAACAAAACTGTGTCTCAGAGTGGGTGGGACATGAGGAAATGAGATAGACAGTGGAAAAAAAAACTTTGGCTGTGACGAGGGAGAGAGACTGGGTGGTAACTAGAAAGAAAACTCTGGTTAGAATAGTAGTGTCTCACTACTGAAAACACTGCGTTGAGTTTAAATGGTGCGAGGGAGTCCAGTAGAGTGGGAGAGCTCGAAAGGAAGGGCAAAGTAGAGATCATTGCTGGTGTCCAGCTCCTAAAAGGGATGGAGCACAGATCAGAGCTGCCCCACCTGGCATTGTAGAGAAGCCAGGTTCTGGTTTATAACCAGAGAGGGAGAAAACCATGGTGCAGGACACAGTTTTGGTGACAAGATGGGAAGGTAGATTCCTTCTCACGAAGATGACTAAGAAGTAGGATGCAAGACAATCTGCTGAAAGTGAGGATATATTTGTTACCTATTGCTGCGTGACAAATCACCCCCAACCTTAGTAAGTGAAACAGTAATCCTTTGCTGGGCTTCCTTGTTGGCTTAGTGGTTAAGAACGTGCATGCCAGTGCATTTTAAAGGTAGCAGTTTGTACAAACACATACTACATTTTGGCGGAGGACATGGTGGACCGTCTAAGAAAGGCTCATCCTCAGTAGCCTGGAGAGAGAGACTGTGACAACTTCATATTTTCGCATTCATTCCAGAGCCCAGCCCTAAGTGCACTGTGGGGACAAGAGGAGGGGCGTCCTGGTTCTCCAGCTCCCTGTTGCTGAGGAAAACGTTACTGTCTGAATTGCAGGATGGCGACCATGGTCCTGTCCCCCACTTGTGGTGAGTTTGAGGGTCAGCCCTCAGAACTGACCAGGTGCTAGAGTCTCATGCACCGCAGAGCAGGTGGAGGGAGGGGGCTGAGCAGATGAGGCGTGAGTGTTACCCTTGGAGCCCCAAGGTCACGGAGGCCTGACTCTCTGCTGCTTGGGATTTGGGACTTAGCTGGTTTGTGAATCTGGGGAGACCTCACCTGTGTTGCAAATGTGTGGGAGCTTTTGAATTATACTTCTGATTCTTTGTATACACTTAAGCTAGTAACAGTGGTATCCTTTGGCAGTTCAGTTTCTTCATCTGCAAAACAGGAATAGTCCTTTTTTCCTCCAGTGTGGTGTAAGACCTTTGGCCCTATTTTCTGACCCCGAATGAGACAGAGCTCCATTCTGCCTCCAGGAGAAGCTGGGTGTGGGTGTTTGGATGTCGGTATGTCCTCTCTGTGTGTTGGGGATACAGTCAATTACAAGTAGGTGAGGAAGCCTAAGCCTCCAGGTTTGTGAATGAGAATAGCGGGCAAGCCTGGGTTCTTGGGATATTTCTTCTTCTCCAGCTCAGTCGTCCCTGTACACAGCCCCTCACCAGAAAGGATACGCAGAGAAGGAAGGGTTGGCCCGTGGCTTCCTGACAGACTGGTTACAGGTGAGTCAGACATTCCTGTTTCCAGATTGTATTCCTTTGACCAGAAGTTGGACTTGTCCCTTCAGTGACCTGGAGCTGGATCAGGTTTTCAGGCATCTGGCGGAGGGTTTGGGGCAACCCTTACAATGTCAGCACATGTCAGCATTTGCTGCCATGTCGAGCTTCCTACAAGGTCACTGTCTACACCATGTTTTGCTGAGAGTTTTGTTATTTAATTTTACTGAGGTATTAGTGATTTACAATGATAATTTCTGCTGTACAGCAAAGTGACTCAGTTATACACACACACATATATTTTCTTTTTCATATTCTTTCCATTATGGTTTATCACAGGTCACTGAATATAGTTCCCTGTGCTATACAGTAGGACTTGTGGTTTATCCATCCTGTATATAATAGTTTGCCTCTGCTAATCCCAAACTCCCATTCCTTCCCTCCCCTCCACCACCAGCCCCCTTTTGTGAGAGTTTTAAGGGGAAGCTAAGGAAACACATGACTGTGTCCTAAACTCAGGCAGTTGCTGGTGGCCACTGGGGCATCTTTCATCCATTTGCAAAGTACTTCTCTGGTTTCTGCAGTGTCTTAGGCCTGTGCTCAGCCTTTGAGATTGAGGGGAATTCGATTGCAGGATGTCACGGTCTCACTGGAAAAGAAAATTGCCTGTGTGTTAGGGGCACACATGGCCCTGGGGGTGGGCATGAGTAGACAGGAGATGAGTGTCCAGGGCCGAGCCCAGGAGCAGTCGAGAGCAGAGCTCAGAACCCTGCCCATACAGCTCCTGCTTTGGACTCTCTCTCCCTACTCTTGTTGTCCTTAGCTCTTTTTCTCTCAGCATTGGTGGGGACGGCCCTTAGTTAAGCCACGGTGTTTATGGTGGTTTAGGACTTGGTGACTTTTGAGGACGTGACCGTGGAGTTCACCCAGGAGGAGTGGGCACTGCTAGACTCTTCTCAGCGAAAACTGTATAGAGACGTGATGCTGGAGAACTGCAGGAACCTGGCATCGCTTGGTAAGCTCTACATTATTCCTGCATTTATTTAATGACTCAGATAACAAGACTTTTTAAAAATTGAGGTGTCTATCATTCATATAACATAAAATTTACCATTTTAATCGTTAAAAGTTTTTTTTTAATTTATTTAAAAAATTTTTATAATTGAAGGATAATTGCTTGTCTTTTGATATAGTCAGAGTTGTGCAGCCATCAACACTAATTTCAGAGCATTCTCATCACCCTTAAACCTGTACCAATTAATTGATCAGTACCTGTTATCTTCCCCACCCCCCCACTGCCTACAACTACTAATTTGCTTCCTGTTTCTGTGGATTTGCCTATTTGGAGTATTTTCATATCAGTGGAATTATGAAATATGTGATCTTTCCCATTTCTTTCAGGCAACTTAATATTTAAAGGTTTAGCTGTATTGTAGCATTTATAGGTTCTTTATTCCTTTTTATGACTGAACAATCCATTTTATGGATATACCACATTTTGTTTTTTGATTCATTGGTTAATAGACATTTGGGTGGTTTCCACTTACTGGCTAGTTTAAATAACGCTGCTATGAATATTTGTGCACACGCGTTTGTCTAAACACCTATTTTCAGTTCCTCTTTGGTATGTATCTAGGGGTGGAATTTTGGCTTTTACATTACTATGCTTAGTTTCCTGAGGAACCACCAACCTGTTTTTTACAGCAGCTGCAG
The DNA here is from genome assembly GCF_055505025.1 of Bos grunniens. Lineage (NCBI taxonomy): Eukaryota > Metazoa > Chordata > Mammalia > Artiodactyla > Bovidae > Bos > Bos grunniens. Next base: position 16,110,829 of record NC_141171.1, read on the forward strand.
CACTGTGTGAGAGTTCCAATTTCTCCATATCTTCCCCCAATATTTGCTTTTTTGAAGATAGCCATCATCTTGGGCATAATGTGGTATCTCACCTGTTTTGGCTTGAACGCGTGCTCTGTTGTGATTCTTTGTGTTCCCAGGACTGTAGCCTGCCGGCTCCTCTGTCCATGGAATTTTGGCAAGAATACTGGAGTCGGTTGCCATTTCCTGTTACATGTTTTGATTTGCATTTCCCTAATTACTAATGAAACAGAACATTTTTTCATGTAATTGTTGACTGTATATCATTTTTGGAGAAATATCTTTTCAAGCCAGTTTTTTAATTGTTGTTTTTTTTGGTTTTGGAAGTTTCTTATATTCTGAATGCCAGACCCTGTTTGCAAAAGGTTTCTCCCATTGTGTGATATCTTTTCATTTTCTTGACAGTGTCCTTTGATACACAAAGTTTACTTTTGATGCGGTCCAGTTTATGCACTTCTTTCTTTTTCCTTCTGCTTTTGGTATCATACCTAGTTATTGCCAAGTCCAAGGTCCTGAAATTTTGCCTCTATGTTTTTCTCCAAAATGTTCTAGTTTTACTTTTTCAGTGAAATCGTTTACCTATTTTGAGTTAATTTTTATATGGCTTGGAGAAAGTGTCAGCTTAATTCTTTGGTGTGTATTAATTCAGTTGTCCCAGCACCTTTGTAGCAGAGACTATTCCCTCCCCCATTGAACTGTTCTGGCCCAGTTGCCAAAAGTTATTTGACCGTAAGCATGTGAGCTTATTACTCTCAGTTATTTCCCATTAACCTATGGAAACCTGACATAACCTGATGGGTCTCTCATTGTGCCAGTACCACGTTGTCTTCATTACTGTTACTTTGAGGTAATGTCAGTAGATGGGATTCTTCCTATTTAGTTCTTTTTCAAGATTGCTTTTGGTCTATTCAGGATCCCTTGGCAATTCCATATGAATTTTAGGATCAGCTTGTCCATTTTTTTATTTTTTTTTAAAGGCTGTTAGAAATTTGATGGTGATTTCATTGAATCTGTAGATGATTTTGGTTAGTATTCTTATCTTGGGTGTGTGCTCACTCAGTTGTGTCCAACTCTTTGCAACCCTATGGACTGTATAACCTGCCAGGCTCCTCTGTCAATGGAACTTTCCAGGCCAATATGCTGGAGCAGGTTTCCATCTCGCACTCTAGGGGATCCTCCCAGCTCAGGGATCAAACCCGCTTCTCTTACTTCTTCTGCAGTGGCAGATGGGTTCTTGACCACTAGTGCCACCTGGGAAGCCCTAGTATTGTCCTCTTAATATTAAATTTTTCAATATATATCCTCTATTACTTACTTTTAGTTTGCTTCTGTCATGATCCAATAGATACTTTATATGATTTTATTGGTTTTAAATTTATGTAGACTTGTTTTGTGAACTAACGTATGCTCTTGAGTTGAATATATATTCTGTTGTTGAATAAAGTGTTTTATGTGTGTGAGGTCTAGTAAGTTTATAGGATTGTTTAAGTCCTGAGTTTCCTTATTGATCTTTTAACAAGTTGTTCTACCCATTATCCATTATTAAAAGTGGGGCATTGAAGTCTGCAACTATTATTGTAGATATATTTCTCCCTTCAATTCTGTGAGTTTTGAATTTATACATTTTAGGCCTTAGTTGTTAAGTAGTATATGTCCGTAATTATCATATATTCTTGATTAATTGATCTCTTAATCATTGTGTGTCTTGTAACAGTTTTTGTCTTAAAGTCTGTTTTGCCTCATAGTAGTATAGCCACATTCTCTCTTTTTTATCTCTTGTTTGTATGGAATTTGTTTTTCCATTTGTTGATTTTCAACCTGTTAGTGTCTTTAGATATAATGTGAGTCTCTTATAGATCATGTATCATTGATTATTTCCTATCCGTTCTACTAAAATCTGTCTTTTAACTGCGCCAGATTAATCCATTTACCTTTAATGGAACTCCTTAGAAGAAGGGCTTAGTCGTGTCATTCTGCTGTCTTCTGTGCGCTCTATATCATTTTTGCTCCTCCATTATTGTTTACTTTTGTGTTAGGTATTTTCTAGTGGATCATTTTGATTCCCTTTTCATTTCTGTTTCTGTTTTTTAGTTATTTTCTTAGTGGTTGTGGGAGGGATTCCAGTTTTAATTTTAGACAGTCTGTTCTGACTTAATATCGACTTTAATTCAGTATACAAAAGATTAGCTATGGCACCCCACTCCAGTACTCTTGCCTGGAAAATCCCATGGACGGAGAAGCCTGGTAGGCTGCAGTCCATGGGGTCGCTGAGGGTCGGACACGATTCAGCGACTTCACTTTTGCTTTTCACTTTCGTGCATTGGAGAAGGAAATGGCAACCCACTCCAGTGTGCTTGCCTGGAGAATCCCAGGGACGGGGGAGCCTGGTGGGCTGCCGTCTCTGGGGTCACACAGAGTCAGACACGACTGAAGTGACTTAGCAGCAGCAGCTGCACCCCTCCTTATACTGTTTTTTTTTTTAAACAAATTATATCTTTATACATTGTGTCCCGTTAACACAGGCATTTCTCTTTTAAATCATATTGGGAAAAAAGGGGAGTCACAGCTGAAAATAACAAGGAATTAACAATTCAAAAATAATTGTTTTTGATGTTTATATTTACCTGTGTATTTTCCTTTATTGGTGTTCTTCATATGTTTGTGTGGATTTGAGTCAGTATTCATTGCCCATTCATTTCAAGCTTAAAATTTTCCTGTTAGCATTTCTTGTAGGATAGATATGTTAATGACAGATATTCAGGTTTTATTTATAGGAATGTCTTGATTTATTTTTAAAGGGCAGTTTTGCTACATATAGAATCTTTGTTTAACTTTTTTTTTTATAGTAGCTTGGGTATATCTTCCAATGTCTGTTGCCTATGCTTTCTCATCCAGAATTGGCTGTTACTCTTACCAATGATTCTATATATGTGTTGAATCACCTCTCTCTTGCTGCTGTCAGGGATACTCTTTGACTTCTCAGAATTTAATTATATTGTGTTTTAGGATGGATTCTGATTCTTTGAGTTTATCCTGTCTTGGGTTTGTTAAGCTTCTTGGTTGTGTACATTATGTCTCATCAAATTTGGGGAAATTCTTAGCCATTATTTCTTTAAATATCCGTTCTGTCCATTTTCTTCTTCATTTAAGGGACTCCTATTATGTGTATGTTGGTATCCTGTGGGTCTTTTAGGTGCTGGCCGTATTTTATTTCTTTTCTTTCCTTCTGTTTTTCAGACTGAGTAGTATAAATTGTCTTATTTTCTTAGTTACTGATTCTTTCTTCTTGCTCAAGTCTGTTGTTGAACCCCTCCTCTGAATTTTTCATTTTAGTTGTACTTTTCGGCTCCATAATCTATGTTTAGTTTTGTTTTATAATTTCTCTCTTTAAGATATTTTCTCTTTGATCAGAATTTGTTTTTATGGTTTCCTTTAGGTCCTCGATCATATTTAAAATAGTTAATTTAAATTCTTGGTGTAGTCACCAAGCCCCAAATTTGGGCTTCCTCAAGGATAGTTTCTACTAATTTTTTTTTTCCTGTAATGGACCATCAGTTCAGTTCAGTTGCTCAGTTGTGTCCAGCTCTTCACGACCTCATGGATCACAGCACACCAGGCCTCCCTGTCCATCACCAACTCCTGGAGTCCACTCAAACTCATGTCCATCGAGTCGGTGATGCCATCCAACCATCTCATCCTCTGTCATCCCCTTCTCCTCCTGCCCTCAATCTTTCCTAGCATCAGGGTCTTTTCCAGTGAGTCAGTTCTTTGCATCAGGTGGCCAAAGTATTGGGAGTTTCAGCTTCAGCATCAGTCCTTCCAGTGAACACTCAGGACTGATCTCCTTTAGGATGGTCTAGCTGGATCTCAAGAGTTCTCCAACACCACAGTTCAAAAGCATCAATTCTTTGGCACTGAGCTGTCTTTATAGTCCAACTCTCACATCCACACATGACTACTGGAAAAACCATAGCCTTGACAAGACAGACCTTTCTTGGCAAAGTAATGTCTCTGCTTTTTAATATGCTATCTAAATACTTTTGTATATTTGCCTGCCTTATAGTTTTTTGTTGTTGTTGAAAACTAGACATTTAGAATGTTGTAACATAATTCTGGAATCACTTATTTCCCCATCCCTAGAGTTTGTTGGTGTTGTTTGTTATAGTTGGTGTGATATGCATGTTTAGTGATCTTTTTGAACTCATTTTTGTAATGTCAGTATTCGTTGTACATGGCCACTGAAAACTGTTCAGTTAGCTTAATGGTTATTGTTGTTGTTTTAGTTTCTATGTCCAACTCTTTGCAACCCCATAGACTATAGCATACCAGGCTCCTCTGGCCATGGGATTTCCCAGGCAAGAAGAGTAGGGTGGGTTGCTATTCCCTTCTTCAGGGGATCTTTCTGACTTAGGGATTGAACCTCTGGCTCCTGTCTTCACAGGTAGATTCTTTACCCTGAGCCACCAGTGAGTTCAGTTCAGTTCAGTCGCTCAGTTGTGTCCGACTCTTTGCGACCCCGTGAATCGCAGCACGCCAGGCTTCCCTGTCCATCACCAATTCCCAGAGTTCACCCAAACTCATGTCCATCGAGTCGGTGATGCCATCCAGCCATCTCAACCTCTGTCGTTGCCTTCTCCTCCTGCCCCAAATCCCTCCCAGCATCAGGGTCTTTTCCAATGAGTCAGCTCTTCGCATGAGGTGGCCAAAGTAGTGGAGTTTCAGCCTCAGCATCAGTCCTTCCAGTGAACACCCAGGACTGGTCTCCTTTAGGATGGACTGGTTGGATCTCCTTGCAGTCCAAGGGACTCTCAAGAGTCTTCTCCAGCACCACAGTTCAAAAGCATCAATTCTTTGGCGCTCAGCTTTCTTCACAGTCCAGCTCTCACATCCATACATGACCACTGGAAAAACCATAGCCTTGACTAGACGAACCTTTGTTGGCAAAGTAATATCTCTGCTTTTGAATATGCTATCTAGGTTGGTCATAACTTTCCTTCCAAGGAGTAAGGGTCTTTTAATTTCATGGCTGCAATCACCATCTGCAGTGATTTTGGAGCCCAGAAAAACAAAGTCTGCCACTGTTGCCACTGTTTCCCCATCTATTTGCCATGAAGTGATGGGACCAGATGCCATGATCTTAGTTTTCTGAATGTTGAGCTTTAAGCCAACTTTTTCACTCTCCTCTTTCACTTTCATCATCACTTTTTTTAGTTCCTCTTCACTTTCTGCCATAAGGGTGGTGTCATCTGCATATCTGAAGTTATTGATATTTCTCCTGGCAGTCTGGATTCCAGTGTGTGCTTCTTCCAGTCCAGCGTTTCTCATGATGTACTCTGCATATAAGTTAAATAAGCAGGGTGACAATATACAGCCTTGACGAACTCCTTTTCCTATTTGGAACCAGTCTGTTGTTCCATGTCCAGTTCTAACTGTTGCTTCCTGACCTGCATATAGGTTTCTCAAGAGGCAGGTCAGGTGGTCTGGTATTCCCATTTCTTTCAGAATTTTCCATAGTTTATTGTGATCCACACAGTCAAAGGTTTTGGCATAGTCAATAAAGCAGAAATAGATGTTTTTCTGGAACTCTCTCGTTTTTTTGATGATCCAGCAGATGTTGGAAATTTGATCTCTGGTTCCTCTGCCTTTTCTAAAACCAGCTTGAACATCTGGAAGTTCACAGTTCATGTGTTGCTAAAGCCTGGCTTGGAGAATTTTAAGCATTACTTTACTAGCGTGTGAGATGAGTGCAATTGTGTGGTAGTTTGAGCATTCTTTGGCATTGCCTTTCTTTGGCCACCAGTGAAGCCCTAGCTTAATGGTTAACTAATGATTTACCAGAGATTTCCTTAAACAGTTGGAACAAAAAAGAAAAAAGCTCCTAGTGTCTCTATACAGGGGCATATCTTCAAACTCAGGCAGTTTACAACTTTGCCTTAGTTTTCACTTCCTCCTTGTGCTGAGCCTGAAGGTCTGTCATAGGTGAGGACTTAATGCCCTCTCATGTCTTTTCTGAGCATGTGCCCAAGACTGGTATGCATGTGGCTTTCCAGATTCAAAGGAATATGAGGGAGCTTTTCAAAAAGCTTTATAAAAATTCCCCAAAACATTTTAGGTTATACTTTTGTTTTAGGTTTCTTGGTTTGCCTTTTGTTTTCCTCTGCTGTTTCCATTTGCCTCAGGAAGTAGTGGCTAATATATTGCCTTTTTAATGCCTTCAGCACAAGCTCACTGTGTAACCAGCTCAATCTTTGGAGAGTTTGGGGTTAGATAAGTAAAGGCAAGCCCTTTGAGCCAGTCCTTCAGGGAGCCACCAGAAAGGTCAAAACAAACCACCACAGTGTGTTGAGAATAGGGTCTATCCTGCTCTCCCTAGTACTAGGAATTGTCTTCAATGTCATAGCCAAAGCACGGAACAGAGGATGAGTCAAGGGTCACTTAAAAATGTCAGCTATTTTTTGCCCTTGATTAAGCATTTTCCTGGTTGCCGTAGAGTTTTGGTAAGTTTTCAGGGTTCTGATAAAGTTATTCTGATAGTTTTTCCAGTTTATTCACTGTTTCTGTAGAGGGAGGGACTTTTGAAGTTCCATATTCTATGATGTTCATTGTTGTTTTTTCTCACAAGACTTCAAGCTTTTCTCTGTTTCTGGGGTGTAGGAGTATGATGATGAAGGAGACAGATATGGCCCCCATGCTCGTAGAGTTCTTTAGCGCCTTCCCTATGAGCTGAATATTCCTTCCCCTGACTTTATATTTTCTATAGTTAAAAGCTTTATAGCATTTGTATTGTGTATTTAAACTTGGGTATGGACTTTGGGACTGTGTGTGCTCTGTCACCCTGGATATTGAACGAGATTGTTTGTACTTTTGTTTCCTGAGAGTTACTATAGTCATTAGAATTTAGATATAATTATTCCGTTGTTCCAAAAGCCACATTTCCCTATCTTCAGAATTCTTGGCTTCAGTTTCATAGAGTTGCTTGTCACTTGCACAGCCCCCCAATGGCACATGTCTTTTCTCCATGAATAGGATATCATGTTGATAAACCCAGTCTGATCTCCCAGTTGGAGCAAGAAGACAAGGTGGTGACAGAGGAAGGAGGAATTCTCCCAGACACCCGTCCAGGTGAGCTCTAGGAGGATATGAGGAATAGTCTTTGAGGCGTAGCTCTAGCCAGTGATTCAGGGCATGTGAGTGTTACATTAGGAAATACCTGAAATGTGCTCTTTTCTGACAGAGATGGCCACAGAGATTTGGTATGAGCTTCCTCATGGACCTTCTTTCTTTGCTCTTTAACCCTCTGTTCAATGTCTCCTACTTTACTTTGGACTCAGAGGGGGAAAAAAATGTCCCTTTTCCTTTTTAAATAAGTCTCATATGAGCCCTTTTTCTGATTCCTTCCTGGAACTTTACCTTCCTGATAATTCCTCCTATAGTGTAAATCTCTGATCAATCCTAATCCTTTTAGAGTCCTTTTTTAGTACCTGTAATTTGTATACTCATATGCCTTTCCTTGAAAACCTCCTCAAAAACCCTAATCCCTCAGTTTGTCTTTACTCATATTTCTTTTCACCATTAACTTAAATTTCTTTTCAATTTGTTTTAGATTTGGAGACGGTACTTAAAGCAAAATGGTTAACTCCAAAGAAGCCTATTTTTAGAAAAGAACATTCTAATGATGTTAGAGCGGTAAGACCAATGTGGTAATTGCTGGTTTTTCTCAGTAGGAAAATTTCATAAGTTAGAAAAGCAACAAATAATCAGGGGAGTCATTATCGGGAAATGTCATTAACATGTGAGATAATGGTGTCTCAGGAGAGATACTGTAAATCAGTTGTAAATTTGGAGAAAATTATAAATTAGCTCCAGACGTGTTTCTTTGCTGAGAGTTCCCACAAGTAAATACTTCCTTAAATGTGACTGTCAAAATATAGAGTAGTCTTAAACTTATCAGAAAATGCTCTGTGAATATGATAAGGACTTGTGGCAATGCATCTGTCTATCCTTTCTTAACTTGTAAAAGCTCAGACCGGGTAGAAGCCATTTAACAAGCATTTAAAATAGATAGCTGCAACATCAATGATAATAATGTAACAGAATTCCTGGGAGAGAAAATTTGTATAACAGCATTGAATATTAAAAAATGTTATATAGATTTCGTTCATCTCTTAACAGGAGAGAAGTCATCTGGGAGTGAAACTCAATGAATGTAATCAGTGTTTTAAAGTCTTCAGCACAAAATCTAACCTTACTCAGCACAAAAGAATTCATACTGGAGAAAAACCCTATGACTGTAATCAGTGTGGAAAATCCTTCAGCAGTAGATCTTACCTTACTATTCATAAGAGAATACATAATGGGGAGAAACCCTATGAATGTAATGACTGTGGGAAAGCCTTCAATGATCCTTCCTCTCTTAGACTGCATGTGAGAATTCACACTGGAGAAAAACCCTATGAATGTAACCAGTGTTTTCATGTTTTCCGCACTAGTTGTAACCTCAAAAGCCACAAGAGAATTCATACGAGGGAGAATCACCATGAATGTAATCAGTGTGGCAAGGCCTTCAGCACGAGGTCCTCCCTTACTGGGCACAATAGTATTCATACAGGAGAGAAGCCTTACGAATGCAATGACTGTGGGAAAACCTTTAGGAAGAGCTCATATCTGACACAGCATATGAGGACTCATACTGGAGAAAAACCCTATGAGTGTAATCAGTGTGGAAAGTCCTTCAGCAGTAGCTTTTCTCTTACTGTTCACAAGAGGATTCATACTGGTGAGAAACCCTATGAATGCAGTAACTGCGGGAAAGCATTTAATAATCTCTCAGCTGTTAAGAAACATGTGAGAACTCACACTGGAGAAAAACCCTATGAATGTAATCATTGTGGAAAATCTTTCACCACTAATTCTTACCTTTCTGTGCACAAGAGAATACATAACAGGTGGATATGAATGCAGTAACTGATTTCTTATCTCTCAGACAACTTGTGACAACTCACAGTCTAGATGTATGAGTCAGCTGCTGCTGCATAACAAATTTCCCCTTGAAACATAGTGGCTTTAAACAGCAAACATATGTTATCTATAGATCAGGAATTCAGAACCAGCTTATCAGTGTAGTTCTGGTCAGGATCTCATGAGGTTGCAATCAAGATGTCAGCAGGAGCTGCCATCCTCCACTTTATTGCCAAAGAGTCCACTTCCAAAATGGCTCACTGGCACACCTGGCAAGTTAGTCGCTGGGTGTTGGCAGGGAACCTTCATTTACTCACCGTGTTGGATTCTCTACAGGGTTAAATATCTTTATGATGTAGAAGCAGGGTCGTCCCAAAGCATTGGATTTAAAGAAGAGCTAATGCAGAAGCTACAGTGTCTTTTATGACCTTGTCCCAGAAGGACATATCATCACTTCTTCAGTACTTTAAGGGTCACACAGATCACTCCTGATACATTGTGGGAAGAGACCATGCTCAATGTGAATATCAGGAAACAAAGATTGTTGGGAACCATCTGAGAAGTCACTGAAAGGGGGCCTTCAGGAGACCCTCTTTCTTTCAGTCAATTCAATATGAAGTAATATTCGGTAACTCCTGTGTAAATTCACTCATGAAAGAAACCTCATAAGTCCAAGCTTCATGATAAACTTTAAGCTCAAACTCACCCTAACGTACATAAAAGGTTATGTATTGGGGATAAATCTGAGGAATACAGTCGTGATATCTAGGGAGTCATGTGGCAGGGAAAATCTGATGAACATCATCAGAATGTAAAAGCCTTTAGGGACACTTGTCCCTTAAAATGTCCCTTAGAACATGTGAGAGGAATCACTACAGAGGAACACTCACGTAAGGAATGTGGAAAACCCTGTAGCACAAGCGTTTTTGTTAACAGAAGATGAAATTTCAAGTACCAAGTACGATGGGAAAGCCTTCAGGGTTCTTTCAGTTTTTAAGAGACATGAGGATCGATTCTGGAGAGAACAAACCATTGAATGGCATCAGTATTGGAAAGCCAGTTTCCCACATTCCTTAAACTTGTGAGTATAAAGAAGGAGGGAATGCCTTTAATGATAGCTCTTACCTTAGGAAAAGTATGAAATTCCTGGATGCAAAAACCTGTGAGTGGATTAATTTTGGAAAGTCTTTCGATGACTTCTGTCTTTGTTGAATTGTGTGAAGTCACCCAGGAGGGGCTTCGGGAAGGGAGCCCAAGAAGGTATTCAGCATGAGATTGCCTTAGCTCTTCTCTGAGTGGCCATGGAATACTTTAAAATGGGAATGGAAAAGGGTAAATGTTAAAAGTGTGGGATTACCTTTCAGTGTCTCATCCTTAGGGTGGGGCAACTAGTTCTTTAATTTTCAGTCTTTTGATTAAGTAACAACATTTGTGTCTGCAGCTGTGCCCTAAAATAAACCTTAAGTTATGTTCTGTAGTTTTGTATGTAATACATTTATCATCATTGACTCTAAAACTATGAATACACTGCATATTCATAAAGATATTTCTGACTATTGCCTGAGTGATTTAGTTTATCCTAGGAAAAGCTAGGATAATTGCTAAACACCTTTTAGCAATTGCTAAATAGCTAAATTGCTATATACTTTTTCCTAATTTAATGGCATTTTTATTAAGTGGATTTTATTATGCTGATTCTTTTTTGTCTTTCCATCCTAGTATGGCAGTTATTTTTAGCCTCTTTCCCAATGTCCATTTCCCCCTATATTTTCTTAAAAGAGGAAGCAGATTTTTTTCTTTAAACTTTTTTTCAAGTTGTTGATGAATAGTATTGAAAATAGTCAATCCACAGGGCATCCCCAAAGCCCAGGGAGGTGTTCTGCTCTGCTGTCCATGAGAAGTAGGTGGAAGTCACAGAGGGGAGTGAGGGGGACACATCATTGTCTGGCTTGTCTGCCTCACCCATATCCTGTTCATCTTACCCATTCATTCTTGTGGAGTCAAGCTGTAGAGTTGGAAGAACTATATTTTGATCATGATGACAATGACCACAGTATGGCAAAAATCACAATGAGTGGGCTCCCTAAGAGGCTCTGATTGGCTCTATCACCTACAGGCTGCTTATTCCTAGACTTCTTACATGATTTATAAGTAACCTATGTGGTTGAGACTCAAGTGATTCTTTTTTGTTTGTTTTTGAGGTGGTGTTCTGTTAATGTCCTGCTGAATAATATTATTAGTTGGTCATTTTATAAATGCTCCAAGATTATTTGAAAACTGTGTGTGTGTGTGTGTATATGTGTGTGTGTGCTCAGTTGTGACTGACTCTTTTTGCGACCCCATGGACTGTAGCCCTCCAGGCTCCTTTGTCCATGGGATTTCCCAGGTAAGAATACTGGAGTGGGCTGTTCTTCCCTTCTCCAAGGGATGTTCCCTACCCAGGGATCAAAGTGGAGTCTTCTGTGTCTCCTGTCTTGCCAAGTGGATTCTTCACCAGTGAGCCACCTGTGTATTCTCTAATTTTCAGATATAGAGTGTATTCTCATTAACTCAAGCTAAACATGTTTTCAGATACATTAATAGTATGTACCTGAAGCTTTTCCCCCTCTCTCTTAAACATAATTACCAATAGATGTGAATTAAAGTTCTCTACCATGGTTGTGGATTAACAAATTCATTTTGGTAATTCTGTCATTTCTTTCTTTATGTATTTTAATGTAATGTAAATAAAGTACATGCATTTCTGAGGTGGTTGATCAGAAACTGAAGAGGAACTGAAGAGCCTTTTGATGAGGGTGAAAGAGATGAGTTTAAAACTCAGCATTAAAAAAACTAAGATCATGACCTCCAGTCTCATCACTTCATGGCAAATAGAGGGGAAAAAGTGGAAGCAGTGGCAGATCTTATTGGGCTCCAAAACCACCGTGGATGGTGACTGCAGCCATGAAATTAAAAGATGCTTGCCTCTTGGAAGAAAAGCTATGACAAACATAGACAGCATATTAAAAAGAGACGTGGCTCTGAAAGAAAAAAAGGTCCATATAGTCAAAGCTATCGTTTTTCCAGTAGTCATGTAAGGATGTGAGAGTTGGACCAGAAAGAAGTCTGAGTGCCAAAGAATTGATGCTTTTGAATCGTGGTGCTGGAAAAGACTCTTGGGAGTCCCTTGGACAGCAAGGAGATCCAACCAGTGAATCCTAAAGGAAATCAATCCTGAATATTCATTGGAAGGATTGATGCTGAAGCTCCAATACTTTGGTCACCTGATGCAAAGAGCAGACTCACTGGAGAAGACCCTGATGCTAGGAAAAATCAAAGGCAAAAAGAGAAGGGAGGTGCAGAGGATGAAATGGTTGGATGGCATCACGACTCAATGGACCTATGAATTTGAACAAACTCCAGAAGATGGTGACGGACAGGGAAGCCTAATATGCTGCAGTCCATGGGATCCCAAAAAGTCAGACATAGCAACTGAACAACAGAGAAAAAGAAAAACTAAAGCATTGAGAGGAAATAAAATTCCTCATTAAATAGAGAATACCATCTTTATCCATGGTTAAAACATTTTAATGAGCTCATTTTCTTTAAGACAAATAACTCAGTATGATATAGATAGAAACATAGTATAATTTTTAGAAATTAGAGATGCTGATTCTCAGATTCACAAGGAAAGGAATTTATTCAAAGAGAAATAACTTTTATGGGGGGATAAAATGAGAGAGGATGTGGGAAAAAGTAACATACCAAAATATTTCTCAGAAGTTCATTATTGGAGGAAAAAACTGGACAAACTGAAAATGTAGAGACTCCAGAAAAAGCCCATATTTATTTGGAAACTCAGAAGTTAAGATTAAGTTTCTATTTTAAGTAAATTGCAAAATTATGATTTGAGTGAAGAAAATATACTACCAGTAATTTAAAAAATTTAATTTTTTAATTGAAGGATAATTGCTTTACAGGATTTTGTTGTTTTCTGTCAAACATCAACATGAATCCACCATAGCTACCAGTATTTTTCACTGGCTACTTTCTGCATTCAGAAAAAAATTATTTTTCAGTTAAAATTTTATTTTCAATAAAAATCTCTGAATGAATTGCACTAATGTGTGAAAAGCATGTATACCTTCAGTATTTTCTCCTAATAGGAATCTTTCCTCTTGTCAGACATAATACAGTAAAGGGTGGCCCAAAATGTTTTTACAGAGAAAATGAACTTTCTGGATACAGGAATGGAAGAAACAATAAGGATGTACTTACTGAATACTTAATGACGGAGGACCCAGCTAGATTCAGTAGCAGGAGCTTTGAGGAGCCGTTAATCTGAGATAGAACATCTATCCATAACTCTAAATGACTGAGACTTTTAAAAAGAGAAAACAGATCCTCTGCAAAATAGCTGTAAAGCAATTCTGATGCTATTATTGGAATGAAGACGAAATACCTATCTGGTATACTGCTAATGGCAGCTTGCTGCTCTCTAGTATTGGAATGAATAGTATCTATCTGGTATACTATTCAAAAGCCAAGTGTAATAGCAACTTACTATGAGATAAAACCTGAATGCAGATTTCTCTTAGAATCTGTTTGATACTTTAAACCTTTCAGAGAGTTCTCAAGTCTCAGGAGGGTATAGCACTTTGGGGCAAAGATACAGCCTAGGAGCCCAGCACTAGAGGCCAAGATGGAGATGATCTCCATGGCCACCATAACCTTGCCCTTGGTGCTGTGGCAGATAGGGAGGAAGGTGACCCAGACACTGAGGAGCACCAGCATGCTGAAGGTCAGGAAATTGGCTTCACTGAAGGTGTCAGGCAGCTTCCTGGCCAGGGAAGCCAAGGAGAAGATCCCCAGGGCTAAGGAGCCCAGGTAGTCCAGGACACAGTAGAAGGCAGTGACCAAGCCCTTGTTGCACACGATGAGGAGCTCCTTGGGCTCAGAGTGAGTGTCCATCTCAAGGAAAAGGGGAGAGGCTCCCAGCCAGACTCCACAGATGATCACCTGGATCATGGAGTACATGGGAAAGACATAGCAGGTCCTGTTAAGAGCAATCGCCTCATTGTTCTTCCTGGTTTCCTGGCCTTGAATGCCAGGATCACAGCCAGGGTTTTGGCTAAAACAGTGGCCACAGCCACAGTGAACACAGCTTCCAATGTGATCTGTTGGAGGATGCAGGTGGCTGTGTGGGGATGATTGATGAAGAGTAAGGAGCAGAGGAAGCATAGGAGGAAGGAGATGAGCAGGACATGGCTGAGAGCCCGGTTATTGGCCTTGACTATGGGGGTGTGTCGGTGCTTCACAAAGACCCACAAAACCACAGCCATGAGGACACAAGCACGGAGCTGTGCAGGCCAGTGACATCCCCAGAGAACCCTCTAAGGCCACAAAGGTCAGGACTTTGGGGAGGCAGCGATTTCTCTTCCTGTTGGGGTACTCTTGGTCTGGGCGCTGGACACAATGCTGTGCACCTGGGGAGAAAGACAGCATTTCATTTTCACGATTCATTTTTATCACATTTGAACATTGTCACCATTTCTGTGAGGTGTGTATTCATCCCCTCTGATGTTACCTTCAAACAAACCAAGTTAAGACTGTGTATACCAAGGGACAATACTTTCAGGAAAAAAAACATGTATTAATGAATCTAATGACGTGGTGGAAATGGATGTGCTCATTTGTGGTTCAGTTAACAAAGGCACTGATTCTTCCTAACTCTTTACTCTCCCCAGTACATGAGTAAAGTCATAAATTTAAAAATGGTAAGTTTGGCTTTATCCAAATTAAAGTCTTTCGTGTATCAAGGTAAGTGTCAAGAAAGTGAAGGCACAGTGGAACAAAAGGGAGAAAATATTTGTACTTCTTCATTTGATAGGGCATTAATATCTGGAATCAATCCAGTACTCCTACAAACCCACACAACAAAAATACAACCCAATTAAACTATGAACAAAGGACGTGTGTAGACATGTCTCCAAAGAAGATATACAAATGGGTATTAAATACATGAAAATATGCTCAAAACCAATATGTGTTACAAAATGCAAACTAAATCATGAGATAACCACTTTATACCCCTAGGATAGCTATTTTACAAAATATAGTTAAAATAACAACTATCACTAAGGATGTTAAATAATTGGAATCTTCATACATTACTGGAAGGAGTATAAAATGGTATAGCTGAAGTGAAAAGCAGTATGTCAGTGTCTCAAAAAATTACACATAACATCACTATAAGAAAAAGATATCCCCCTTCTAAATATTGATATATACCCAAAAGATATGAAGGCAGTGCCTTAAGTAGATATTTGTACATTACTCTTATCAATGTTATGATAACCTAAAGGAGGGAAGCAGCACAAATGTCCACTAAAGACAAATGAAGTGATAAAAGGTACTATCTATATGCAATGAGCACTATTCAACCTTGAAAAATAATGAAATTGTCTTAACATGCTGCAAAGTGGATTAATCTTGAAAGTGTTATGGGAAGTGAAATAAGTCAGACCCCAGAGAACAAGCACTGTATGGTTCTACTCACACGAGGTGCTGAGGAATAAACAAGTTCATAGACAAAGGAGGTGGAAGAATGCTCACAAGGGACTTCCGGGAAAGAGTATAGGGGAGTTACTTTTTAATGTCTATAGAATTTAATAATGATAAATTTCTGTACATGGATAGTGGAAATGATTGCACAACCATTGAAATGTACTTATAGCACTGACTTCTACACATAAGACTGATTAAAATGGTAAAATTTATATATATTTGCCACAATAAAATGTGTAGATCCAATAATGAATAAAGGCATGAATTGAGAAGCTGGTGCACAATGACTCTGCCTATGCCCTCGGTCTCCTTTTTAAGGAGAAAGGGAAAGTGATGAAGTTATCATTATGTTTTTATACCTGCGTGGTTGGAAATGTGTCTCTCAGACAAAAAGCACAAGTAAAGCAGCACATTGGCCTGCCTTGTAGAATTTTTCTGAATCCTAAGCTGTAGCTCTGGCTACACACACACTGGAATATTATTCTGTCATAATAAAGAATGAAATCTTAACATTTGTGGCAGCATGGGGACCTAGGAGGTATTATGTTAAATGTAATGACTCAGAGAAAGACAACAACTGCATGATTTCACATGTATGTTTAACGGATAAATGACCCATCAAAACAAAAAAACCAGACTCACAGATACAGGAAACAAAAAGGTGGTTGCCAGAGGGGAAGAAGCTGGGGGGAAAACAGAAACAGGTGGGGAAGATTAGAATGTACAAACTTCCAGTTGCAAAATAAATGTCCTGGGTATGAGATGTACAGTCTGAGGAATATAGTCAACAACTTTGTAATATCTTTTTATGGTGATATATCCAAACTATAGTGGTGACCATTTTCAAATGTATAGAATCATGATGTTATGTAACAAGAACTAAAAAAGGGAAAGTAACATGGTAAGTCAAATATTCAAAAACAAACTCATAAGAGAGTTCAGATTTGTGGTTACCAGCAGCAGGTTGAGGGGTGCAATTGGATGAAGACTGTTAAAAGATACAAACTTCCAGTTATAAGAAAACTAAGTCCTAGGGATGTACTGTACAACAACAAAAAAATTAACGCTGTTATACATGAAAGTTGTTAAAAGAGTAAATCCTAAATGTTCTCATCACAAGGAAAAAAATTCTTTTTCTTTGATTATGTATCTACATTAGATAATGGATGTTCACTAACCTTATGGAGGTAACTATTTCATGATGTCTATAACAAGTCATTATGCTGTACCCCTTAAAATATGGTGCTGTATGCCATTTCTATCTCAATAAAACTGGAAGAAGAAATAATAATCACCTATACAAATCTGCTCCTGCTGGACATTGGCTCAGAACACCTGTAGGCTACGTAGTGTAAAATCAAGTTTTGCAATCAAAGGATGAGTTTAGTGCTGACTTAATGGGTGCACACATAATCTCATATGAGGACTCTCTGATAGTTTTACAATGTGTACATCTCATCTTGAAAAGATCTCATACTCTTTAAATCCAATAGGCCATTCTATCATCTTTTCCTTGATCACCAAGCCTTGACCATATAGACTATTGGAGCCAAACTCTCCCACTTTAATCAGGAGCCCAAGACCACCTGGAAAACTCACAGCATTCAGGATATCATACTGCACCACATGACTTCTTTTCTCTTCCAAGGACGTGTGCTCCCCAGCACTGTTTCTAAATTGAATTTTATACAGGAATGGGTGAAGCTAGAGGAGAAGAAAGATTGGGAAATGTAAAGTGTATTCAAATTAGAGATGGAAGGGCTATACTTACAAAGCAAGCACTTCTCCACTTCCCTAAACTCAAGCTTTCTTGTTGGTAGAAGCTGAGTTTTGTTTGGGTGTTTATCATCTCTTGGACTCTAGTGACATGAACTTCTCCTTTCATCCTGAAAACAAGGAGAGAAGGAATTGAATACAGTCCAGACACTGTTCAAAGCCTTGCCTTTGTTATAAGTTTTGGTAAACCTGACCCATAAAGTTTGCTTGTGGCTTCTGGAAGGAAATACCTGTATTCTCAAAAAGGTACAACATGGAATTTTTTTTTTTTTCTCATCCTGCAGTTGGATGTTTTTGATCAAGAATATGACTGTCTGACTGGATTCCATGGTGGCTCAGACGGTAAAGAATCTGTATACAATGCAGGAGACCAGGGTTCGATCCCTGGGTAGGGAAGATCCCTTGGAGAAGGGAATGGCAACCCACTTCAGTATTCTTGTCTGGAGAATCCCATGGACAGAAGAGCCTGGTGGGCTACAGTCCATGGGGTTGCAAGAGTGGGACACGACTGAGCGACTGACACACACAACACATGGGACCTGGCTAGACAAGAGGCTGAATTCTAAGCTAATTGGTCAAGTTGCCATTCAAAATGCAGTCCATTTCTGAAAGTAGTGTTTGTCATCTTTGATGCTTTTGAACTGTGGTGCTGGAGAAGACTTTGAGAGTCCCTTGGACTGCAAGGAGATCAAACCACTGAATCCTGAAGGAAATCAGTCCTGAATATTCATTGGAAGGACTGATGCTGAAAATGAAACTCCAATTCTTTGGCCACCTGATGTGAAGAACTGACTCATTGGAAAAGACCCCGATGCTGGAAAAGATTGAAGGCAGGAGGAGAAGGGGATGACAGAGGATGAGATGCTTGCATGGCGTCACCAACCTGATGGACATGAGTTTCAACAAGCTCCAGGAAATAGTGAAGGATGGGGAAGCCTAGTGTGCTGCAGTCCGTGGAGTTGCAGAGTCGGACACAACTGAGTGACTGAACTGAGTGAACTGATGACTGTCTGACGACAATAGGTGAAACATGCTCACTATAGGAGAAAATTAAAATCTATAACTCATAAAGCATTAATGGAATTGTTGATTTAGGCTTTTAATCCTTGAACCACAGGAGTGTTTGTCACTTTGTTGTGGGATATAGTGAACGCTTTCATTTTTGAGGTACAATTCATGTAACATACGACTCACCATTTCAAAGGGGACAATTTAGTGGGTTTTAGGACATATGGAATGTTGTGCAATCATCAGCACTCTCTAATGCCAGAATATTTTCATCATCGCAAAAAACCCGTGGGAGTTAAACAGTCACTCCCCTTTTCTCCCTAAACACGATCCCTGCCAGTCATTAATGTACATTCTGTCTATAGATCTGCCTGTTCCTGACATTTTTTATGGAAGAAATTGTATAATATTTCCCCTTTTGTGTCTGGTTTCTTTCACTTAGCATAATGTTTTTAAAGCTTGTATGTATACCAATAATTCTTTTCTTTTAATGACTGAATCTTGCTTCATTGCTTATCCGTTTATCCTTTGGAGAACTAAAATGTATCCAAATTGTAAGGGAAGAGGTAAAACTGTCTATTTGGAGATGACATGATACACTATGCAGAGCCATAAATCCTCCACGCATAAATCCTTAGAACTAATCAATGAATTCAGCAAGAGTGCAAGATACAATATTAATATGCACAAATCTGTTGCATTTGTTTATGCTAATAATGAAGTATCAGAAAGACAAAGTAAAAAAAAATACATCGCATTTACATGGAATCTAGAAAGATGGTGCTGATGAATTCATTTGCAGGGCAGCAATGGAGATGCAGACATGAAGAGACTTGCGGACACAGCAGGGGAAGGAGTGAGTGGAACGAACAAAGAGAGTAGCAGGGAAACATATACATAGATAGCCAGTGGGAATTTGCTCTATCACTCAGGGAGCTCATACCAGTGCTCTGTGACAACCTGCTGCTGCTGCTGCTGCTAAGTCGCTTCAGTCGTGTCCGACTCTGTGCAACCCCATAGACGGCAGCCCACCAGGCTCCCCCATCCCTGGGATTCTCCAGGCAAGAACACTGGAGTGGGTTGCCATTTCCTTCTCCAATGCATGAAAGTGAAAAGTGAAAGGGAAGTCACTCAGTCATGTCCCACTCTTAGCGACCCCATAGACTGCAGCCTACCAGGCTCCTCCATCCATGGGATTTTCCAGGCAAGAGTACTGGAGTGGGGTGCATCGCCTAGAGGGGTGTTAAGATGGGATGGGAGGTTGGAGGGAGGTTCAAGAGGGAGGGGACATGTGTACCTATGGCTGACTCGTGTTGATGTCTGGCAGAAACCAACATAATATTGTAAAGCAATTATTCTTCAATTAGAAATAAATTTTAAAAAATAAAAATAAATGTAAATAAAATCACACACACACAAAAATAGTTGGAATAAACTTAAGAGATGAAAGACCTGAATGCTGAAAACTATAAAACACTGGTTGTGGAAACCAAAGATGATGTAAAGAAATGGAAAGATTTCCCATACTCTTGACCGGAAGAGTTAATATTGTTAAAATGCCCACACTATCCACAGTGCAACACCTGAAAATAACACAATATTGTAAATCACTGTACTTCAATTTTAGAGAGTCATGTAACTGCAAACAATGTAGAGCGAATAACCTAACATCCATTCCTAACAAAACCTCAGCAAACTGGAAATAGAGGGGATTCCCTCAACTTGATAAAGCACATGTATGAAAACTCTACTTAACATCCTACTTCATGGAAGCATTAAGTATTAAGCAAATACTAGCAGATCATAAGGGAATGAAATAGACAACAATTCAATCCCACTTTCAACAGTGAATAGATCACCCAGACAAATAATCAATAAAGAAACTAAGTGAAAGAAGCCACTCACAAAAGGTCACGTTTTACATAATCCTGTTTATATGAAACTTCCAGAATTGGAAAATCTAAAGAGACAGTAGATTATCAATGTGTGTTGACAGCAGATGAAAATGGAAAGAAATTAATGATGACCATGAAACTGCATTTTCGGGTGACACAAATATTCTAAAATTAGATAGGAGTGAGGGTTGCACAGCTCTGTGAGTGTGCTAAAATCACTGAACTGTACACTATATAAGGCTGAATTTTTTGTGTGAATTATATCTCCATGAAGCATTGCATTTATTTTTTAAAATTTAGTATAGATGGATACTGATAAATTCTGGAGTTAGATGAAAAGTAAAGCAAAAGTGGAAAAATAAAAAAAAAGTTAACTGCAAAGTCTGAGGAATTCATACTTTCTGAATTCTCCACATTAACACAGGATTAAATGGCAAAACAGACTGAGGATAAATGATGGTCAAACATCCCACAGTGGGCTCAGGTAATTGTTATGCAAATCATGGAATTATTCACTTTCCAATTCAGGGAACATGGGTTCAATCCCTGGTCTAGGAGCTAAGAAAGCCCACATACCGCGATGAAGATCCAGCATAGCACAAAAATAGTTTTCATAAAAATAAATAAATAAATTAGTAACAGAATAAAACTCTGTAGAAATATCATTAAAGATAAAGGCTATGATCATACAAACACCTTTACAAATAGGTAGAATGTCCTAAAACAATAGGTAACAATACTGTGACTCTAATTAGTAAAGATGTGCACGTTAAAATAATGGCCTTAAAATAATTTTAAAATGGCTTTATATTTGTGCCTCTCATGTGATGCAGAACACACGCTCAGTTGTCTGACTCTTTGCAACCGCATGGACTGGACCCTGCCAGGTTCCTCTAGCCATGGAAATCTCCAGGTGAGAATACTGGAGTGGGATGCCATTTCCTTCTCCAAGGGGTCTTCTTGACTCAGGAATGAACCCACGTCTCCAAGTCTCCTGCATTACAGGCTGACTCTTTACCACTGAGTCACTGAGGAAGCCAAGTTCAAAATAGAATATTCAGTTGGTAAAAATGTGGGAAAAGTGTTCCATCCCTGGGTTGGGAAGACCTCCTGGAGGAGGGCATTGCAACTCACTTCAGTATTCTTGCCTGGAGAATCCCATGTACAGAGGAGCATGGCGGGCTACAGTCCAAGGGGTCAAAAAGAGTGGGACAGGACTGAGCTACTAATCACCCATAACACAGAAAAAGGATGACCCTGCCCTCTGCTGGCTGGCTTGTAAAGTGCTAGTTTCCTGGCAGGTCCTTGACCACACACCACACACACCAAGAGCTGTATGAATGTGCCTGTGTTTTGAC
This sequence comes from Bos grunniens, assembly GCF_055505025.1. NCBI lineage: Eukaryota > Metazoa > Chordata > Mammalia > Artiodactyla > Bovidae > Bos > Bos grunniens. The sequence goes on from NC_141171.1 coordinate 16,132,391, forward strand.
CCAGCAGTTTTACAATTACCTCAATAAGAGAAATGCCCAAGCTTGTTAAGAAGGATTAGTTATCACATGTCTATTGTCATATAACACAATGACTAAAGTGTTGCCATATCTATATGACATGACTTCTGTAGACATTGAATAATAATCATGTAGATATATATTTACTTAAATTACATCCATGATACACTGTTAGGTATGAAAGTCTGTTTACAGAATGAAGTTGACCATATACAATCATGGACTAACCCAGAGACTTTTAGGAATAACTTTGACAATCACATATGCCTTCAGCTCTTCTGTCCCAAATGGAGATGGCCAGAAATTTCTCTGGCGTCCAGTACAGGAGGAAGGGAACAAAGTTTGACCTCCAGCCTTTGATGTTAATAACACTCCCACCGCCTTACCCTCAACACTGGCCTCAAGGAGAAAACAGGTTCCCTCTTTCCCCTCACGGGGCCTGAGATCAGAGGGTCTACTTCATCCCCTGATAGTCACTTTCTGACACCCTAACTCTGGTAGAAGGCAAGTGATCCATAGCTTTCACCAAACTAGACAATGTTTGTGCCTGAAATAATTTCCATAAAATATTCCATGGGTTACTTTTAAAGTTATGGAAGGAAACCAAGAGGAAACAAAGCATGAAATGAGACAGCTGGAACGGACAGAGATTGGACACACAAACGTCCTCACACAGATAAAACTCTGGAAAGACTGAAATTCTAACCCCAGAGGTCATAGCCCTCCAGCGCAAGAGCACCTGCCAAAATGACTATAGATTTAAAATTCCAGGAGTTAGTACTGATGGAAACAACTCACGAAAACAAAGTGTGGAGTTCCTACACATCCCTTTACTCTTCCAAGGACATGCAAAGTGAAAATGAAAGTCACTCAGACTCTTTGAGACCCTGGAATTCTCCAGGCCAGAATACTGGAGTGGGTAGCCTTTCCCTTCTCCAGGGGAATCTTCCCAACGTAGGTATCAAACCCAGGTCTCCCGCATTGCGGGCGGATTCTTTGCCAGTTGAGCCACAAGGAAAGCCCAAGAATACTGGAGTGGGTAGCCAATCCCTTCTCCAGGGGATCTTCCCAACCCAGGAATTGAACTGGGGTCTCCTGCATTGCATGCGGATTCTTTACCAACTGAGCTATGAGGGAAGCCTAGACATGTGGTTAAATGTTTCAGAGGCACTAGCGATTCCTTCAACAAACAAAGCATGAACAGCACACAGGCGGTTTGAAGGAAATCCCTTGTTAGGCATCATTACTGGAACGAAACCAGAGACATGCTTGCTTCACAGTTGGATTAAGTCCAGATTTTAAGGCAGTGTTTTCATTTTTTTCCTGGAGAAATTAATGCAATGGATAAAAAGTGAAGGGCATTAACCTGGTCTGAAATGTTATCCCCTTTTCTTGTTTGGCCTTCAGAATAATGGGCTGACTATCTCATTCATTGTAAGGTTAAATGATGACTGATGTCCAGTGGGTCATAATGTTTAAGGGTTGTGGATTTAAGGAACTTAGGGTCTCCAGGGGTGCACACTTCAGCAATGTCCCTGTCAGAAGTGAGCAGCCAGACTGTGCCACTTTCTCCTAAGTGTGACCTCAGACCAGGGGATCAGTGACTCGAGGGATGGTGTGCCTCAGTCGGAGGATCTGACAACAGCAGGGGCTGGAGTCCCAGCAGGTTCACTAGTTTTGAGACCTCTGGGGAATGATCATCGAGAATAGGCTCATGGAGCTGACACAGAAGTTGTCTAACTCTCTCCTCTGTCTTGAAGGGAGTGGGGAGAAAAAAATTAAGGTAAAAAAGAGGTAAAGAAGATCACAATGAGAATCTGATCCTAGTTGCTCAGTCATATCTGACTCTGCGTCTCCATAGACTGTAGCCACCAGGCTCCTCTGTCCATGGAATTCTCCAGACAAGAATACTGGAGTGGATTGCCATTTCCCATTCCAAAGGATCTTCCCAACCCAGGGATCAAACACTTGTCTCTTGGATCGCCTGCTTTGGCAGGTGGATTCTTTACCACCAGTGGCATGGGGAAAGCACCAGTAAGGGTATGTCAGCCTACAATTCTGCAATTTCTGTGCACACCTTAGCATCTTCTCTGTGGGATTAAATGGACACACACACACACCCATGTGCACGTGTAAACAAGAACTTACTTACCTGTTGTTCGCCTCTTGTTTTTGGCTGCCCACAAAAGAGATCCGAAATGTGTCTGAATCCTGGTACAACTCATAAAGAGGAAAAAATCCACCCCATCACTAGGTCCCCATCTCTACAGACTCTTGGCTTCTGGAATCGCAAACAATGTCCATAATACAGCTCACATACGGTGTATAAGAAATGCAGGAGGAGGAAAAGACAAATCAGAAAGGACATGGCAGGGTCTGCACAACAGGGAGACAAAACCCCATGTCTAAACTGAGCTGGGAAGAAACTGGCTCGGGAGCAGGTCTGTAGGCTCTGCTCTCAGAAGGGAAAACTTCTCCTCACGCCAGCGCAGCACAGGCCACTGCTGCTCTGTCTCTCAGCCTGTGAGAACTGCAGGGTGTGTGCCAGGCTGGTGTGCCAGACCAGGGCACAGGTAGAATCAGAGGGCAGGTGTGTATAAGGGGGTCACAGTCCTGAGACCTCATGCTTGGTGTCCCCGTGACGCGAGCAGCCTGCCTTCCCCTTCTTTTTACTGCTTCATGTCAGTCCCATGGAGGAGCTCTGGGGAGGCTCCTGTCCTGGGGCTCTGCACCTGCCTCCCTCAGTCCTGGTGAGAAGCAATGACCATAAACATGTTTTTCCCCTTCCCTCTGTGATTGCATCATAGTCTGTGACTCTCAGGCTTCAGGGCTTGGAAACAGAGAGGGAGGTGTGGGGGAGACGAGCCCATCCCGACACTGAGGGCTCTGCCCTCCTGTGTCCATGGTTGACCTCCCTGCACGGAGCTCATGGTGGTTTTGTCACCAGGGTTAGACAAGCTGGGACATGGCAGGGTTAGAAACAAGCTGGTCTGAAATCGTCTTAGGACTCTTCATAATAATTTCAACTGATGCTTTAGTAAGAAAGTAAATTTATTCATCAATTACTGATCTTGGCATATATAATTAAGAAAGCCACTTCCTTGATCTCAAATACAATTTGAAATCTATCTTATTAACAACCTAATTTTATACCACAAAGTGTTAGGAAATACAATGAAACCTAAATTCACATCTATCACAGAGCATGAAATGATACAGATTATATGGACAGCAGAATAAAAGAGAGGAGAGAAAAATAAGAAGGAAAATCAACAGTTTGTTCTTTGCAAAGATCCACAAAAATAACAAACTTCAAATACAATGACTGTGAAAAAGGAGAGAAGATTCAGTTACTCAAAATATGAAATGGATTTGTGGGCATTACTGCTGAATTTATAGGGAAAAAAAGGATTTGAAGAAAATACTATGTACAGCTGTACGTCAACAGATTAGATAACCCAGACAAAATGGACAAATTTCTGGAAAAGCTGCTCCCAAAACTGAATCAAGAAGAAGTAGAAAATCTGAATAGACCTATAACCTGTAAGACTATGGAATCAATAATCCAAAAAGTCCTATAAAGCACAGCCTGTACTACATGGTTTCACTGTTGATTTCTACCAAACATAAAAAATGACTTAACAATACTGATTCTAAAATGCTTCCCCAAAAAACTGAAGAGGAGAGAACTCTAACTCATTCCATGAGGTCAGTATTACCCTTTTACCAAAGCCAGAAACGGACAATACAAAAAGAGAACGCAATTAGATGCATATACTCGTGAATACTAGTAGAAATATCTTTAACACATACTAGCAAACTGAATGTAGCAACACATTAAATGGATTCTGAACAACAGACAAATGAGATTTATTCCTGGGACCTAAAAGGATGGTCCAGTGTATGAAAACCAATCATTGTAATAGCTAATAATATTATGACACTCCTTCATAACAAAGACACTCAGCCAGCAGAAGAATAAAAGGAAATTTCAATAGAATAGAGGCCATACATCAAAAACCTGCATCTGTCATCTTAGTTGATAAAGAAAGCCTGGAAATATTTTCTATAAGATTAAGAACCAGGGAGGGATGCCTGCTTTTGCCACTTCTAGTCAACTTAGCATAGGAAGTCCCTGCTAAACAAAGAAGCAAGAAAAAGTTATGAAAAGACAGTTACATTACAAAGGAGGAAGGAAAATGACCCCTGTTGATAGTGAAATGGTGTCACATGTAGAAACGCTTAGATTACACTCAGACACAGCACAAACACATGGCAACACACAGGCACACAGTTAGACCCAAAAAATAAACTCAGCAAAGTTGCAGGATAAAAAATCATCACACAAGGGGCCTCCCTGCTGGTCAAGTGGCCAAGACTCCGAGCTCCCAAAGCAGGTGGCCTGGGTTCGAACTCTGGTCCCTGGTCTGGGAACTAAGATCCCACATGCATGGCAAAGCAAACAAAAACAAAAGCATAAAATTAAAAAAAAAAACCTAAAAAAATAAACACAAAATTATTATTTTTATATACCGTAAGCACAAATAATTCAAAAAGGAATAAATTATTAGGAATAAACATAAGCAGTGAGGCAAAAGATTTTATTCCCCAAACTATAAAGTATTGCTGAAATAAATTCAAGGAGATATAAATAGGAAGACATACCATTTTATTGATTGGAAGACTTAATACATGAGAATGTCAATACTACACTAAGTCATCTACAGACTTAATGCAATCTTTATTGAACTTCCGATAACATTTTTGTGGAAATAGAAACATGTATCCCACCATTTGTTTTGAAAGCTCAGGCACCCTGCATAACCAAAAGAATCCTGAAAGAGCAAATCAAAGTTGAAGGTATGAAACCTCCTGATCCCAAAATACCCGAAAGGGTTACACCAAAGTAATTAATCACTGTGGTACTGGAGTAAATAGCATTGAAATAAAGCCTAGAGCCCTGGTAAAGAACAACAACAACAAAGAAACACAAACTTCCTCCAACATCTGGTCAGGTGAACTTCAGTAAGGCTGACAGGCTCATTTAGTGGGGAAGAGACAGATTTTTCAACAAATTACATTGAGTAAAGTAGCAAAGGAAGGTGAGGTGGGCATTTTTCATTCATAATGAGAGCCAAGGCAGGGTCCTCGGGATCGGACCAATCCCTGGGATGATCAGCCCTGAGTGTCAGGGGTAATTTGGACAAATCTGGTTATTGAAGGGGTTGGTTCTTCCTTCTTTTGGGACAGACATTCACCCTGGACACAGATTCCCCTTCCCCACAGGCAAAGTTCCTAGATGTCTTATCTATCGTCCTGGTGTCCCCCACACGCTGCTTCTGATGAAGGAACTCACTGCACAGGAAATGAAATGTGGCAGCGAGCAAACGCTTTTGGAATTCACTGTCCTTCCTTCCCCCAGCCATCCTGAAGCAGCCGGCCTGATGCAACAGTGCAGTGGGCTTTGGAGACCTGAGAGTCCGTGTCCTCTGGGGGAAAATACCTTGCAGGGCTGGGGTGCAGTTCTTCTGGTGGTTGTGTAAACTCAAAAGGGCTTTCCCAGCGGGCACAGTGGTAAAGAATCCTTTTGCCAATGCAGGAGACACAAGAGACAGGGGTTCAATCCCTGGGTTGGGACGATCCCCTGGGGGACGAAATGGCAAACCGATCCAGTATTCTTGCCTGGAAAACTCCGAGGACAGAGGAAATGCTGTTTTCTCAGTCCTCAGCTTCCATTTCAATAATATCTGCCGCTCTTAATTCACTCCCTTGTGAAACTCCTTTACCCCTTGAGTCCTTTCTCTTCTCTTAAACATAAAGGCATACTACTCTCCTTCTTTCTCTTCACTCTTTTATTTTGGTGGCATCACATCTTAAACCCTACATTTCCATTTGGTTCTAGTCTCACATATTCTGGCTATAGTCAAGATACCTACTACCAGTTTTCTGCAACTTTCACTAACACTCTACCCAAAATAGAATGGATATAGAATCTTAAGTAGTCTCTACAGTTGACTGTTGAACAGTGCAAGTTTGAACTGTATGGGTCCTCTTATAAGCCTATTTTTAAAAAATAAATTCATACCACAGTACTCCACAACCTGTGTTTGTGTTACAGGGAAGAACGGACTCCATGTTGGATCTATTTCTTTTACTTAAACCTTTAACTTTGCTTCTGGTTGCTTTTGTTTACTAAAAGGACACTATACAAAACCAATGGGAAGCAAAGGTTCTATAGCTGTATCCTTTTCGTTCACTAAAAAGATACTGTTTACCCTGCCTCCACCCCTCTGCCTGAGTATCGACCCAAAGCACCTTAGTTCAGGACCCTGTCCCCCTGTGGATGGCAGGAAGGAAGAAGTTAACACATCTCCCCGCTAAGACTATACCAGAAGATACTTGCAAGATTAAAGGCCATTTTACTTTGCTTCCTCACCTCCCCCTGTCTCTGTTCTATAAAAGAACTTGGCATTCAGACCCAGATAAGATGGTTATTTTGAGACATTAGTCCTCTGTCTTCTCGGTCATCAGTTTTCCAAATAAAGTTGTGCTCCTTGCTGCAGCACCTAGTTTCTCCATTAACCGGCCTGTTTCATGGCCAGCAAATTGAGTTTGGACTCAGTAACGGGTGTTTGAATGTGCAGTTGTGGAACCATGGATGCCGACTGTGGAGTTATCCCCAAATTCTCAACTCTGTGGAGGGGCTGGGCCCTAACTCCCACCCCCACGCCCATTGCTTAAGATTGTACTTGCCACCTCTCCTGACTTCCTCTTTCCTTTAAAAGGCACTTCATCTGATCAGCCACTTGAGCTGGAAACCAGAGTTATCTCTGGTTCTGTCCTTTCCCTGCATATCCAGTCAGTAAGTTCAGAATGTGCGTGTGTGTGTGTGTGTGTGTGTGTGCGCGCGCGCGCGTGCACGCACCACACACTCAGTCATGTTCAACTCTTTCAGATCCCATGGACTGTAGTCTGCCAGGCTCCTCTGTCCATGGAATTTTCTAGCAAGAATACTGGATTAGGTTGCCATTTCTTTCTCCAGGGGATCTTCCCAACCCAGGGATGGAACCCTCAAGTTTTGTGTCTCCTGCACTGACAGGTGGATTCTTTACTACTGCACCACCTGGTAAGCCCCCACAGTAAGGTAATGTTCTAAAATACTCTGATGGATTCACAAAATGACTCTCTGCATCTACTCTGATGCATTAGGTAGATTGGTGTTTGTTACAAGGTATAGTAAAGAAATTCCAGGCACAGTGTTCTCTTAGGGAAACAAAGATCTACACTGTTGCTGAGGCAGGTTGTGAGTTCTAAACCAGACCTGGAATCCTGGTCCTTCTAAAGCTACTATGAAGTGCAGAAAGAAACTTTCACTCTTATTTTTGTAGAATGTATCCCAGCTGAGGGAAAGAAAACATTACAATGTTGGTAGGGTCTGCAAATACCTAACCAGGCATAAAATGTGTTAAGTTTTTTTCATCTACAATAGTATCTGATGGTGTCAGTCACCTCAAATTCTTGTGTTTGTGTGCATAGATTTAGGAATCTCTTCAATGCCTTGGATCTGAAAGAGAGTGTGTTCTCTGGAGATTGGGTTATCCCTTGATTGGACTGTCCACTCTCTTCCCCTATTAAAGGAAAATCAGAGACAGAAGTTAGTGGACTTTCCAGTGAGCCACAGGCTGACTGCATCTCAAGAGTGGTCAGAGGACAGCTCTTGAAATTGGGGGAACCTGCATAGACCAGATTTCCAAGGTGGCCTTAACTGGTGAGCATGGAATTGATACTGATGGCTAAGCAGTATATATCTACATTTGCCTTTTCTAAAATCTCTTTGTTTTAGCCAACAGTAGCTTTTAAAATGAAAAGTTACCTTACTGAAAGTTATTTCTTTGGTGTTAGTATTGAGAAATATTCAAGGTATTATATAGGTTTGTGTATGAAGCTTTCTTGGGATAATTAGCCAGATTTAAAAAAAAAAAACAAAAAACACAAGATCACTATGAAGAAGAAGTAGTATTTGTCTGAACTCTGAGTTTTTTCATCTATAATAGTATCTGTGTCAATAGCCTCAAATTCTTGTGTTTGTGGGCGCAGATTCAGGAATGTCTCCAAAACTTGGATCTGAGAGGGCGTGCCCTCTAGATTGGGTTGTCCACTGATTGGGTTGTCCACTGACTGGGTTGTCCACCTTCTTCCCCCATAAAAGGAGAGGCAGAGGCAGAAGTCTTTCCATTGAGGCACCGGCTGTCTGCATCTCAGGAGTGGTCAGTGGACAGCTCTTAGAACTGGGGGAGCCTGTGTTGACCAGATTTTCAAGTCAGTCTCTTCTGGTGAGTTTGGAATCCATATTGATGTCCATCTATATACTTTTGCCTTTTGTACAATCTTTTTAATTAAGCAAATAGTAGCTCTTAAAATGTTCTGTTACTGAAAGTTATTTCTTTGGTGTCAGTATTAAGAAATATTCAAGGTTTTGTATAGGTTTGTGTATGAAGCTTTCTTGGGATAATCAGCCAAATTTTTTTTTTTTTTAAATCACTATGAAGTAGAGGTAGTATTTGCCTGGGATCTGTTTAAATAGTTCTCTCTGGAAAATGTTTTACCCACAAGTTTATTTTTCTTGGTTTTTATTTTTCTTTCTTTCTTTTTAAATTCAGCTCTCTGATTGCTGTTCCACCCAAGAGTTTCTGATTCATCACATCTGGGAGCAAGGCCTGAGACTCTGCATTTCTAGTAAGTCCTCAGGTATTGCTGCTGCTCTAAGGACACACTCTGAGAACCACTGGTCCTCCTGCTCACAGTCTAAGGATGTTCTCTGAGAACCACTGGTCTAGCTTGTCCCTGGTGGGGTGGAGAAGCTTTCTGAGACTTGACGGGAGGGTCCTTCCTATAGGCAGAGGCCTAGGATGACCCCATAGCAAGAATGGGTCCATACTGCCCCAGATTCTGCCATACTGGGTTTCAGATTTCTTTCTCTTCCTGTTAATAGTGCTTATAATGTGGGTTGAGGAGGCAGTGCTCCCATGAAAGGAAATCAGATTACTTTCTGAACTAGCTGAGCTACAAAGACTAGACTGTCCCATTGGTAAGCTGGAAGAAGAGAGAATGTTCCAGGCCATCTATCTGATACATCAGCACAGAGTCTGCCCTTTGTGGTTTATTTTCCCCTGTGGTGGCCCTGAGCTGCAAGGAAGAGAGTAGAAACTGGACATCCATGGGCCCTGGTGACAAGGAGGGGAGGTGCAAGGACTTGGGTTAAGGATTATGATTGTGACTTGCCTATATCACTCGCAGCAAGGTCAAGGTGACTTTTAAAAGTTATTTTACAGTGTCCTACTTTACTTTTTTCTCAGTTTGATTTCTCTACCTGAGATATCCTCTGAAGCTATGTCTAACTTTATCTCATTTCTCTTCCAAATTAATCCATTACCTTTGTGTATTCTGATGTTCCTATAATTCTTTGTTTAATGTCTGCTGCTTCCCAGGTGTTGCTAGTGGTAGAGAACCCGAGTGCCAATGCAGGAGGTGTAAGACACACCAGTTCAATCCCTAGGTCCAGAAGATCCCCTGGAGTGGGGCATGGCAATCCACTCCAGTAGTCTTGCCCGGAAAATTTCATGGACAGAGGAGCCCGGCGGGCTACAGTCCATAGGGTTGCAAAGAGTTGGACACCACTGAAGCGACTGAGCACGCAGGCGATGTCTACTGCACTGCAGGCATACTCTTTACCGTTTGAGCCCCCAGGGAAGCTCAATTTGTACACCTGTCTAAAAAACCTGGAACCTGCTTTGATGTTGGGATAAAATAAGCTAGTACATCATTGGCTCTTGTATTTCCGGGAATATTTAGTAAACAATAAAGTGTTTTTTAAAAAATTCAGCTCTCTGATCCGTATGTATCATCAAGTTAAATGGCTATGGCTGGTCGCTCAGTCGTGTTCGACTCTTTGCGACCCCATGGACTGTGGCCCGCCAGGCTCCTCTGTCCATGGGATTCTCCAGGCAAGAATACTGGAGTGGATTGCCATTCCCTTCTCCAGAGGATCTTCCCGACCAAGGGATCGAACCCGGGTCTCCTGCATTGCAGACAGATTCTTTACCGTCTGAGCTACAGGGTTGCCCTTCCCCAAAATCTTCATCAATAGCTGTCATTTTTTCTTTCTTCTTACTTCTCTTCCTCCATATCTCCTCTTTCTTCGTCGCTGTGATGGCCTTATTGATGATCACAACATTCTATTGTACTTCACACTGTAGGAAACAGCCTTTAATCTATTAACCCCTTTCTCTCCTGAGGCTGAGAAGCGCGGAGGCGAGATGACCCCGTCTCCCATCCCACGCAAAGAGCGCTCTGGCGAGCAGTCCGCGGATCCCTGTAAAAATACAGGCGCCACCCAGCAGTCCGGCGAGAAGGATCGCGGCAGGGATAAAGCTCGGAAGCGGCGCAGGGCCTCGGGCGGTAGCAGCAGCTCCGGGGCTCGGTCCCGCTCAGGCTCCAGCTCGCCCTCAGCATCCGGCCGCTCGGGATGCTCCAGTGGGTCCCGCAGCTCCAGCTCCAGCAGCTCCCCCGGCTCTCCGAGGCCTTGGCGCCCCCGAGACCACAGGCGGCGGTCCGGTTCCAAACCCAAATCACCCAGACCAGACGAGAAGGAAAGGAGACGGCGCAGCCCCGCCCCTAAGCCCACCAAAGTGCACGTAGCGAGGCTCACGCGGAAGGTGACCAGGGAGCACATCCGGGAAATATTCTCCACCTTCGGAAGAGTTCGAAAGATCGACCTGCGCAGAGACAGGATGCGCGCGCATCCGTCTCAAGGCCATGCCTACGTGGAGTTCGAGAATCCGGAAGAGGCTGCGAAGGCGCTCAAGCACATGGACGGAGGGCAAATCGACGGCCAGCAGATCATGGCCACAGCCGTGCTGGCCCCCTGGCCCCAGCCACCCCCCAGGCGACTGAGCTCTCTCCGGAGAATGCTGCCACCTTCCCCCACTTGGCGCAGGGTGAGGAGGAGCAGATCGCGTTCCCCTTGGGGCAGGTCCCCCGAGCGCCGGCGACCCCGCTGCCCCCGCCGCCCCCGCCACTGGAGCGGCTCCAGCTCCAGCTCCTGCCGAAGGTGAGGGCAGCAGTTGACACGTGTCCCCGAGCAGCAGAGCTCTGGCTGCAGGGGTGTTGCTGGTTTGGGGTTGTGCTTGTAAAGGTGCCCTCTAGTGTTCTGGCTGGAAAACTTCCAAGTTTCTGTAGTTCCTGGGAGTCATGTAGCTGGCAAAGCCAGCAGGGATGAGCAGGGGGCTTCAGACAGACGGACAGCCCCAGCCTGGGAGCACGTTTTTCCATGTCCCAGACCACCTGGGCCGATCCGGTGGCCTGGTCCTGCCCTAACCTGTCGGCTGGCAGAGTCCAGCAGTGATGCCATCCCTGTTAGCCTGGCCATGCACCCGTGTTTGGGTCCTCTTCTGACCTCTGGGGTCAAGTACCCCGTGCTATGTGCCACACACACACACACACACACACACACACACACACACCCTCCCTCCCTTCCTTTCTCTGAAATTGGTAAGTACACACACACACACACACATAAACACACATACACACACCCTCCCTTTCTCTGAAATAGGTAAGTTTCCAGCCAGCTCTGCTGGGTCATCACAGAAACACCCCAACTTAGGGCAGTTGTGTGCTATTCATTGCTCTGCAGGTTACCTTAGCAATGTGTACATTGCTTTTTTGGCTTTTATTGTACAGTCAGGACTATTCATTTTCTGTTTTGGATTTTGTAACTTTGTAGCTTTTTAGATAATGTGGTGGTTCTTTGTTGTGTAAAGTAATTGCTTTGGATGAACCAAGGATTAGAGTTTTTTTTAAAAAAAACTTTTATCAGGATTCGAATGAATTGGGGTGATGACTTTGTTCAGTGAAATTCTTAATTATGGATCTTAGTCCACAACTTGGCATGTAATAGGTGCTCTGTAAACATGAGGATCAAGTGATTTTCGTTCCAAACTAAGGAATATAGGGTGTTGAAAGGGGTGGTGTTAGTAATTATGGCAGGGCAACAGGATTAAGATATTTTTATTTTCTTCCTCTAAAACACCCTCTGAAACAGAAACGATGGATTTTAAAAGAAAGTGTGCACTGATTAGGTTTACATTTTAAGTAGATTTTTATGATTAAAGTCTTAAATGGATTAAGAGAGAAAGGATGTGAAACCATAGTGACAACGGTTGACTGCAGTCACCCACCAAAGAGGTGATAAGACTGTATAACTGAAGTTGAGTGACTTTCTGAGAAAACTTTAGAAAGTATATTTGGAGTTCGAATACTTTTTTCAACAAAATATATCTTGAGCCCCTTCTAAAGGCAAAGTGAGTAAGTATATATGCCAGGGTAAATCACTAAAGTCCACATTACTCTTCCCTTCATTGGGTATCCAACTTAGAGAATTAACATAAAATGAAGAGATGATAATACACATACAGTTCACAATTGGAAAACTAAAAGAGAAAATGCAATATTTGATGACTGGGTCTGGAAAGCTCACTCTGTTCAAATAATGTTTTGCAGGAAAATGGAAAAGTACTCAGGATTGATTCAAGGGCAGCAGGAGCTGAGAGGCCATGGCAGCATTGCCAGATCACCATGGAAGTGCTCCTAGAGGTATTTTCCTGGGGCAACACAGGTTCTTACCACAGGGCTGGGACATGTCCAGTCTGTATCCATCTCTGAGATCTCTCTCATCTCCCTCCGCTATAGGAAATCTGATTGAAGCAACCCAGTCCGATGGAGAAAACCGAGAAATCAATTGCTTTGAAGAGGCAAAAGAGAGAAGCTGAACAAATTAATAAACTCTTTATTGGTGTTTTGAACTTTGAAACCGCAGAAGAATGTCTGAGGAACTGTTATCAGCAGTGGGGAGAACTTAGAGCCTGTGTGGTCCTGAGAGATCCTTCCAGCCAAAGATGAAGACAGTGTGGTTTTGTCACCTTTTCTTCCATGACCGAGGTGGATGACATGTCCACCGGACCCCATTCCATTGATGGCAGAGTGCTTAAACCCAAACATGTGTCCCAAGAGCAGCATCTGGACAGCGGGGTGTCCTTTGGACACTGAAGAAACTGTTGGTATTCAACAAGATACTAAGGAACATCATCTTAGAGATTACTTTGAGAAATATGGAAAAATGGTGCCATTGAGATCATTACTGATAGGCAGTCTGGCAAGAAAAGAGGCTTTGGATTTGTGACTTTTGATGACCTTGATTTCTATGGACAAGACTGTGTTGCCGAAAAACCGTACCATCAATGGTCATCATGTAAAAGTTGCAAAGGCTTTGTTGACATGGGAAATGCAGCAAGTCCAGGGTTCTAGAAGTGGAGGAGGCTGCTTTGGTTTGGGGGTTTATCCTGGTGGTGGTAGCGATTTGTGACTAGCATCAGGATGAGAAAGTAACTTCTGGGAAGGATCTGATACATATGGAAATGGTCCTAGATTTAGGGGTGCTTATCATGGGGCTGGAAAAGGGAGAGACAGAGGGTCTGTCTGGTGGTGAAAGTCCCATATCTGGCAACCATGATTGGGGCTGCAGAGGTGGTCATGGCAACAATGGAGGAGGAAATTGTAGAAGTGGAATTAACAATGACTTTGGAAATTATCAGCAGCAATTTAATTACAGTTGAGGAATGGAAACTTAGGTAGCAGGAACTTGAGGGCTCAATACAGTGAAGGAAACTCTGGTCCAGGAGGCAGTGGGGGATGTGGGGGTTGGGAGGGCAAAGCTGAAACTGAGCTGCTTCTTGTTTGCCCTGGGCTTCACTGTCTAGCGGAGGATGAGAGCCCAGAGTTAACTGGGCAGCTTCAGGTTATGAGTAAACATGCAGTGATATGGCAGAAGACACCAGAGCAAGTGCAGAGAGCCATTTGTGAATGAATTAAATCATTTAAGAACATTGCCTTCCTGCAGAGGAAAAACTGTATGGAAAATGCCTTTGAGGCAGTTTCTTAGCTTAATTGTTTTTTTCTAGTGATCTTTGTCAGAGTGTAGAAACGTCACTTCTTTGATAATGTTAAATTTTGTTTAACATTAAACATTTTGTTAAATGTTTGTAAATTGTTAACATATCTTTGTAAAATGTTACATTTTAAAAAATCTTTTGCAAATTTTTCTCAGTTTTTGAAAAGCTATTAGTCAGAAGTATGCTGTAATGAAACATATTAATAACATTATTCCTTAAATTTTAGCATGTAGAATTATTATATGAAGCAGTTGTACATTTATGATTTAATAAAATAATTCTAAAGGAAAAAAGCACTTGTGGTTTGTCCTCTTTCACTTATACTCTTTTGCACTTTTAATTTTTATCTTTTTTAACAATTTTTTTTCTACTTTCATGAGATGTCATTGACATACAGGACTATATACAGTTTTCTTAACAATTTTTCTCTAATTTCATGAGATATCATTGACATACAGTACTATATACAGTTTTCTTTTGGTGGAAGAGTTCTATTTTTCCAGGTAATGTTTAAAATTGCTGCTACTGTATATGTTTGAAGTGTATGTGACATCTACATCATGAAATGATTACCACAGTGATTTTAGTTAACATAATACTGGAGGGGGTAGCTATGCCCTCCTCCAGGGGAATCTTTCCGACCCAGGGATCAAACCCCAGTCTCCCACATTGCAGGCAGATTCTTTACCATCTGAACCACCAGGGAAGCTCTTCATTTAACGTTCAACATCTCAAAATGTTTTTTTTTTTTAAGTTTTTTTTTTTTTGGTGTGATGAGAGTCTTAGGATTTACTCTCTGAACATATTTCTTCAGCACTGTAGTGAACGGCAACATTAACTGCAGTCATCATGTTACTCATTACCCCTTCTGCATCTTTTTTTAAAGCTGAGAATTTGTACCTTTCAGCAACCTTTCTCCAATTTCTCCTCCCATGCATTCTCTGCGTTGGTAAACCGGATGTGATTTCTTTTTCTATGGGTTCATTTTGAGTATTTGGGTTCTTTCTTTTTTTAGATTTTTTAAATTGAAGTATGTGCTTTTTCTTAGTCTCTCAGTCGTGTCCGACTCTCTGCGACCCCATGGACTATAGCCTGCCAGACTCCTGTATTCATGGGGAATTCTCCAGGCAAGAACACTGGAGTGGGTTGCCATTTCCTTCTCCAGGGGATCTTCCCAATCCAGGGATCAAACCCAAGTCTCCTGCATTGCTGGCAGATTCTTTACCATCTGAGCCACCGGGGAAGCCATTTTGAAGTATAGCTGATGAATAATATTGTATAACTTGCAGATAATACAGTAGAGTGATTCATAATTTTTAAAGTTATTCTCTATAAAAGTATTGGTCATAGTCCCTGTTGGTACAATACATTCTTGTAGCTTATTTTATACATTAAATTGTAACTGCTCACTGCTCAGAAGTCAATAAAGAGGCACAGCTGGTGGAAGGGAAAGTTTGCTTTATTTTGGATGCCAGCATCTGGGTTCAGGTGACAGGGGCAGGATGGACGCCTATCCACAGGCTGACCAGCCCAGATAGCTGGCTCATTGTTATTTCTGGGTGTGTTCCTGAGGATGTTTCTGGAACAGGCATTCTCTGCGTTGGTAAACCGGATGTGATTTCTTTTTCTATGGGTTCATTTTGAGTATTTGGGTTCTTTCTTTTTTTAGATTTTTTAAATTGAAGTATGTGCTTTTTCTTAGTCTCTCAGTCGTGTCTGACTCTCTGCGACCCCATGGACTATAGCCTGCCAGACTCCTGTATTCATGGGGAATTCTCCAGGCAAGAACACTGGAGTGGGTTGCCATTTCCTTCTCCAGGGGATCTTCCCAATCCAGGGATCAAACCCAAGTCTCCTGCATTGCTGGCAGATTCTTTACCATCTGAGCCACCGGGGAAGCCATTTTGAAGTATAGCTGATGAATAATATTGTATAACTTGCAGATAATACAGTAGAGTGATTCATAATTTTTAAAGTTATTCTCTATAAAAGTATTGGTCATAGTCCCTGTTGGTACAATACATTCTTGTAGCTTATTTTATACATTAAATTGTAACTGCTCACTGCTCAGAAGTCAATAAAGAGGCACAGCTGGTGGAAGGGAAAGTTTGCTTTATTTTGGATGCCAGCATCTGGGTTCAGGTGACAGGGGCAGGATGGACGCCTATCCACAGGCTGACCAGCCCAGATAGCTGGCTCATTGTTATTTCTGGGTGTGTTCCTGAGGATGTTTCTGGAACAGATCAGCATTTGATTCCGTAGACTAAGTGAAGTGACCCACTCTCCTCAGTGTAGGTGGGTGTTATTCAGTCTGCTGAGGGCCACATGGAAAAAATGGTGAAGGAAGGTGAATCCACTCTCTCTTCCTGAGTGGGAATGTCCATCTTTTCCTTCCCTTGGACTCAGAGCTCCTGGTTCTCAGGCCTTCGGACTTGGATTGAAGTTTACCACTGACTTTTAAAAGATATTTACTTATTTAGTTAATGGTCTGTGTCAGGTTTTAGTCTTAGTTGCGGGATGCAGGATCTTTCGTTGTGGCACACAGACTCTCTAGTTGTGGTTCAGGGGCTTATTTGCTTTGCAACATGTGGGGTCTTAGTTCCCCGACTAGGGGTTCAATCTACATCCCCTGCATTTTGAGGCAGATTCTTAACCACTGGACCACCGGGGAAGTCCCAACCCTGACTTTTCTGCTTTTCCAGGTTGCAAATAGCAGATTATGGGATTTCTCACTGTTATAACCATGTGGGTAGGTTCCTAAATACCTCTTCTCTTCTGTAGACTTTATGTCTTATTGGTTCCGTTTCTCTAGAGAACTTTGACTGATACACATTAATAAAGTTCCAAGAAAGTGCACCTGGAGGAACTTTTCCAATGCCTAAGAGCCTCCCTCACAGACAATCCCCCGCTCCTTCAGGCAGCCCAAGTACACGAACACACACTAAAACATTTAAAAATGAATAGACACACATGCTGAAACTAACTCTAATACATGCACTCTCTCTCTACTTCTATATGGCAAGTTATAAATTCTTTGCTCTACTTATTAACTCTTTCCTCTCATGAGGATTAAATCAAACAGAGGCAGTGAATCTGTTTAGTTTTTTTCTGGATCATCGCTTTGCACATAGTAGATTCTTTGCAAATAGGGTGACCAAAGAATTTTCTCTCCAAGCTGGAACACACTGGGGAATAAAGAGGGTAGTGTTAATGATTAGGACAGGGCAACAGGATAAATATCTGCTGAAGACAAAAATGAAGGCCTGCCCAGTTGAAGTACGTGATTAGATTTGCATTTAAAACAGATCATCAGGTTATAATGATGACCTATATGGGAGAAGAACCTAAAAAAGAGTGGGTATGTGTACATGTGTAACTGATTTGCTGTACAGCAGAAAGTAACACAAAATTGTATACCAACTGTACTCCAATAAATTAAAAAAAACGGATTCATTTTGTTTTATAGCAGAAAGAAACATTCACACATAAAACAGATCATAGTGATGAGAACAAAGACTTACTGTATGTACAGCCCAGGGAACCCTGCTCAGTGTTATGTGGGAACCTGGATGGGAGGGAGTTTGGGGAAAATGGATACATGTATATGTATGGCTTAGTTCCTTTGCTGTGCACCTTAAACTATTACAATATTGTTAATCGGCAATACAAAATAAAGTTTAAAACATAAAAAAAGAAAAAGAAGTGAACACAAACACATTGGCATAATAAACCTTGTGATGTAGTTCCTGGGGGCAGGGGAAGAGCTTATGGTGGGGGAGAGTTCAGAAAAAAATAAATAAAAATAACTGATTCACTTTGTTGTACTGCAGAAAGTAACACATACACAAAACAAGTGATAGTGATTAGAATCTAATGATTGGATTATAAGGAGAAAGGATTTAGAATCTCAGCTGTCACTGCTAATTTATTGCAGTTTGTCATTCAAAAGATGACATCTTTGCATAAATGTAGTTAAGTGAATGGGTTTTCAGTACTTAAGTATTTAAAGTTCAGTGTTTGAATAGTTTATTAAATAAATTGGTCTGGATTTGGCACTGAGAGAGTCCCTTGGACTGCAAGGAGATCCAACCAGTCCATTCTAAAGGAGATCAGCCGTGGGTGTTCTTTGGAAGGACTGATGCTAAAGCTGAAACTCCAGTACTTGGGCCACCTCATGCGAAGCGTTGACTCATTGGAAAAGACTGATGCTGGGAGGGATTGGGAGCAGGAGGAGAAGGGGATGACAGAGGATGAGATGGCTGGATGGCATCACTGACTCGATGGACATGAGTCTGAGTGAACTCTGGGAGTTGGTGATGGACAGGGAGGCCTGGCGTGCTGCGATTCATGGGGTCACAAAGAGTTAGACACGACTGAGCGACTGAACTGAACTGAACTGAATGACCTTCATCTTTCTGTATCTGTCTCATGTGGGCTTCATGATGTCCCAGAATCCCCTTCTCAGCGTGTGGTGCTGTACATTCCTGGAAACTTCTTAGAAATGAAAATTCCCCATCCCTTCTCCAGACCTTAGGATAAAATAATTTAACAGAACCTATATTAACCTAAGGCTTCCCCGGTGGCTCAGCGTTAAAGAATTCACCTGCAGCGCAGGAGATGCAAGTTCAATGCCTGGCTTGGGAAGAGCCTCTGGAAGAGGGCATGGCAACTCACTCCAGTATCCTTGCCTGGAAAGTCCCATGGACAGAGGAGCCTGGTGGGCTACAGTCCGTAGGGTCACAAAGAGTTGGACACAACTGAATTTAAGTGAACTCTGGGAGATGGTGATGGACAGGGAGGCCTGGCGTGCTGTGATTCATGGGGTTGCAGAGAGTCGGACACGACTGAGTGACTGAACTGAACTAAACTGAAGTGACTGAGCACGCATGCATGCATATTATCCCAAGATAAAATAACATAAGAAGAGGAATGAGCTTAGTTCCTGTTAACTGGATGTGGGGAGTAAAATCACTATTATCTTGGAATACTGAGTAGAGGGTGAGTGACTCTCCCCATCCCCTTCATATTTAATAATAGATAGAATATAATAAATAAAATTAATTTTTAAAATTGAATATGCTTATATAATAATTCAAAACCATCCTTTAATTCTTTTAACTTTTTCATTTTTTAAACAATGTTGAGATAGTTTAAGGTGCACAGCAGAGCAAATCAGCCATACATACACAGGTATCCTTTCTTATGGGAGGGCTTCCTAGTGGCTTTGAGAAGATTCCCTGGAGAAGAGAATAACAGCCACTCCAGTATTCTTGCATGGAGAATCCCGTTGACAGAGGAGCCTGGCAGACTACATTCTCCAGGATCACAAAAAGTCTGACATGACTGAAGTGACTGAGCACACAGGCATGTATATTAACCTAAGATAAAATAATTTAACAGACCATAAGAGGAAAGAAATTAGTTTCTGTTAACTGGATGTGGAGAGTAAATTATTATTATTAATATCTTGGAATACTGAGTCAAAGGTGAGTCTCTCTATCCATTTCACATTTAGTAATTAATAGATAAGATACAATAAATAAAATTAATTTTAAAATTTGTATGTGCTTATATAATACTTCAAAACCATCCTTTTTTTTTTCTTAACTTTATTTTTTATTAGAGTATAGCCGATTAACAATGCTGTGATCATTTCAGGTGCACAGCAGAGTGACTCAGCCAGACATATACATGTGTCCCTTCTCGTGGGAGGACTTCCTGGTGGCTTTGGGAAGATGCCCTGGAGAAGGGAATGACAGCCCTCTCCAGTTTTCTTGCCTTGAGAATCCCGGAGATGGAGGAGGCTGGCGGGCTACAGTCCATGGGATCGCAAAGAGTCGGACAGGACTGAGCAACTAACACACACACACACACACACACACACTTCTTGTGGGGGAGTAAATTATGTCCAGGTACAGATATAGGTGGGAGGGAGGCAGGTCTCATCCTGACCATTCTCCATGCTCACCCTTAAATGTAATGCTCCCAGGTGGCCCCAAACCCAGACAGCCCTCCCTACATGGTGACCTCACATGGCTCCATTTCCCAGACCCCAGGACTGGCAGATAAGAACCAGGCATAAACGTGGATCCACCTCCTGTTCCCTAGAGGGTCAAGTGCCTGGTTCCTATTGGATCAGAAAGGGTCATGTGACACTCCAGTCCCAGAACAAATAGGGGTTAGAATATGCAGATTGGTTCACACTGAAGAGTTGGAATCTGCCTTAGTGCGTTTGGGGAGGCTTAAGACCCACATCAAAGCTCTGGGCTCTAGAAGGGACTTATTATTAAGTTAAATCCAGAGCCTGTTGTCAGGAGGCATAACTGCTCACCTCTATTTACTGTTTTCCTGTTTCTTGGTTACTCTTTGTGTGTTTTTGTCACTTCAGTTGTGTCTGACTCTTTATGACCCCATGGACTGTAGTTTGCCAGGCTCCTCCATCCGTGGAATTCTCTAGGCAAGAATACTGGAGTCGGTTGCCATTCCTCTCTCCAGGGGATCTTTTGGATCCAGGGATTGAACCGGCGTCTCCTGTATTGCAGGCAGATTATTTATGGTCTGAGCCACATCAGCATTCCCTCTCCACCACTGATAAAACAACTTTATCAAAATTGTACAAGGAAGTTCAGAAAATGTCATTCTCTTCCTTCTTGATACTGTCCCCCTTGGACTTCTGTAGCATGACATCTTTATTCCACCTTCTATGGATTCAGTGGAAATAATTATGATGTTTATTGAATGAAGTGTTTATAAGTAAAAATGAATTGTTTATTGAATAAGCAATGATGTCATTCTTTACTACTTACAAATGATGTGCATAACCCTGTGGGGTGGACAAATTTCAGGGACTCAGGACCGATTTCTGGGTCAGGGCAACAAGCTTGCTGGCAAGTCATTTTCAGAAGAAAATGTTTCCAAAGAACGTGTTCCTTCTTAAGAATCAGAGGTCAAAAATAATTTTTCAAAATACCCACTTAGGATTCCATGGTGGTCCAGTGGTTAAAATCTACCTGCCAATTCAGGGGACAGGAGTTTGATCCCTGATCTGGGAAGATTTCACGTGCTGTGAAGCAACTAAGCCCCAGTACCAGAACCATTGAAATCATGCATCTAGAGCCCTTGCTCTGCCACAAGAGAAGTCACTGGAATGAGAAACCCATGCACTGCAACCAGAGAGTAGCCCCTGCTCTCCACAACTAGAGAAAGCCAACTGGCAGCAATAGAAAACCCAGTGCCCTAGAACAGCTAAAAAGAAAATAAACATATAAATAACATTAAAAAAAATCACATTCTTTAAAAAAATACCCACTTAAGATTTAGGCAACAGACAAGGATGTAATATATAGCATAAGTACTAATTGATTTACATTAAAATGTCTTCTGTCTGATTTAACATTTGGCACAAGAATGAAAAAAAAAGGAGACAACTCATATTAAAACAAGAAGTAAAAGCCAGCTTAATAAGATTTTATAGCATTAATTTTTAATATTAGAAAATAACCTCTTTAGAATAGATTATTTCTTGTTTAAGTGTAATTAATGCAAGAAAATATTATAACTAAAAACACTAAATAATTCCCCAGGCTAGATTACCTCTGTAGAATTCAGTAAAGAAATTCTGACATACAGAAATGGAGGTGTACAAAGATATGCAAAAATCTTTTCTCTTGTCACATGAAACCCAATCTCTCCCATTAAAAAAAAAGTTACGCTTTTCGTTTTTGTCCACCAAGACTTTAATAGAGTACAAAGTTAATGTAACAAAGCATCATAGTCCAGAAACAGGGTTGACAGTAAAAGCGGCAAGTAGAATGGGGGGCTGTGGCCCCCCACACCCCACCATGAACCACTTCCCAGGGACCACACCATTCAACTTTCTCAGGATAATCGTCTCCTATTTTTCCTTCAGTTCTCAGGAACATTTTTTCTGGCTCCTGGCTCTCTTTGCCTCCCTGGCAAGCCCGTCTGCCCTCAAGGCCATAGTCAATCTCTCCCTTGCTCTCTTCACTTTCCGAGACTGTCGGCGAATATCTGCATCTGTTACTGGTCGTCTGCAGAGGGCGTGTGGGAGAAAAAGCCCCAACCTTGGGTTGAGCTCTGCCCCATCTGAAGACTGGGCAATGATGGGCTCAGAGCTAGTGTGCAGAGACCAGGCACCAGCACGACCCAGGGATTCACCGGCACCACGCTGGACAATGAGTCCGGAAACGTTTGCGCTGTCCATGGTCCTGAAAGGTTCTCCTTCAGGGCTGTAGGCTTGGAGTCCCTGCAGTCTCCGGAATGCAAAGGCTTGCTGGGGCTTTTCCAGGGTCTCCTCGCATGGACGTCTTTTGACCACATTGCCAGGATGAGAGGTTATCCTTGTGACTGGCTTCCGGAAAATGCAGCTGGTCAGCCTCAGAGGAAGTAAACATCTGTCACGACGCCTCTGCTTGGCCTTGACTAAAATCTCCTGTCTTTTCTTCTCCAGCTCTTCAGGCATCATATTTCTTCTGAGCCTCTTTGAAAACAAAATGAGATGTAAATTTTGAATAAAATGGGGGATGAAACAACTGCAAGTCATGGAGAATATTCTTAGCACATATGGATAACTCCCTGAAGAAATGGGGTCTCAAATTCCTCTGTGCATCACATTTATTCAGAAGGTTGATAGAACTCAGATTTCTGGATGTCAATGCAAGAAAGTCTGGGGTGGGGACAAGAAATTGCATTTCTAAGCATTCTCAACTGCTGCTAATGCTGCTAGTACAGACACCATACTGAATCCTGGGACATTAAGCACATAGGAGTCAAGGACAGAAAGCTGCAGGTTGTCACCCAGTACCAATTCCAGATTTTCATCCTTAGAGGATCTTTTCCTCTTCCCATCTCTGTAACTGTCAATCACACACATGCTGGTGTCCTTGAATCCAACATCATCTGGACAAAGAGATCACAGGGTTCTTTGACTACCAAGACATTAAACTTTTTGATATATCTTTTTCACTTTGCTTTAAGACACACAGTCACCTGGTTTTTATTTTCCTTTAGTGCCTCATCTCCAATGAGATCAAGTGCCTCTCAACCCTCAGATACTTTGCTCTCAAACCCAAGTCCCATCTTCACTCAAATATTCTCCTGCTCATAAAGTAACTTAGAAAAGCCATATTCTCTTCATCAGTTCAGTCAGTCATGTCCGATACTCCATGGCCCCATGAACTGCAGCACACTAGGCTTCCCTGTCCATCACCAACTTCCAGAGCTTGCTCAAATTCAAGTCCATCGAGTGGGTGATGCCATCCAACCATCTCATTCTCTGTTGTCCCCTTCTCCTCATGCCTCAGTCTTTCCCAGCATTGGGGTATTTTCATAAAGTTCCTTTTTTTTTTTTTTCCCCCACCATGCTCCTGCTGTTGCTACTCAGTTGCTTCAGTTGTGTCCGACTCTGTGCGGCCCCATAGAGGGCAGCCCACCAGGCTCCCCGGTCCCTGCCATAGACAGTCCTTTTTACCCCCTTCCTCCCCTCCTCCTATTCCTCTCTCTCCTATTTCACTTAATGATCAATGCTCTTAGAAGTTGGTCCTGCTGTCACATCTATTCTACGTCTACACCTTCCAGGCAATCTCATCCATTTCCCTGGCTTCAAATATTCTTCATGAACTAGAAATGTTCACAGATTCACTGATCTGGCTTCAACCCTGAAACTCAAATATCCATCTGCCCACCCACATCAGTGATAACATTCATGACTCAGCTCACAGTGACCAGGTCCCACACTGAACCAATCATTTCTCCCAAATAATTCATCCTTATCTCAATGTCCCCTAGACTCACTAATTGGTACTAATATCTCATCTACCCTTGAATGGCATTCTGGAAGCCCTACCACCCCATACTTTTACACCAATTAGCCATCCATTTGCCTTCCTGAATCCACTTGAAGATTCGCAACTTTTGAATTCTTGGCTACCTTTCATTTAATCTACAAAATGCCATTTCCACAGAATGACCTTTCCTGATGCCATATCAAAATTTATCTCACATTGTCTCTGTTAATTAAAAAAATTTTTAATTTATTTATGTGTAGTATTATCTACTTCTTTTCAATTGCTTTTCTCACTAAGTTGGGTACTCAATGAAGAAAAGATAAAGAGAAATTTCATAGGTCCATGGACATAGTCACTTATTGTTTTGGCTTTCCAAGGTGCTCAGATGTCTTCGTTTTAGAGATGTTATGCCGATTCCAAAAAACACTGAACAAATTTTTCTAACAAATTCACATGACTACAGTTGTAAAATAAATTAATCTCTTTCATGCTAGAGTAGAATCAATTGTCACTGAGATTAAGACTCTTCACACTAATCTGTTTAAACTGTAAACCTCATTAGCCCACCTTTCTTTTTAAATCTCACATTTCTGTCTTCGGAAGACTTTTTAAAAAGAAACCATAAAGCTGATTTTATTCCCACTGTTATTATTAGTGCTGGCCCTTGCATTAGTCAAGATATAAAGGAATGTTTGATAGAAAAATGAACTGCCTATTTATATAGCAGCCATTATATGCTGAGTTGTGTACTAAAACCCACAACTTGGAATTTGACTTAACCCAGATTATGTCACTCTTGTTGAGAGAAGAGGGCTATAGACTAAGGAATGTGTAATAATAGTGTTAAGTGTAATTAAGTGCTATGGTAGGCAATAAGGCCAACAGAGAGACAGAGAGAGAAAGAGCAAGGAGGACGAGAAGTAAGGAGGGAGAATAGGAAAAATAAATTAACTACTATGATGGATGACAAAGAGATTGGGGAAGGTCTATTTGAAGCAGAGAACAGAAATTTAAAGAAAAAAAGGAAAAGAGGCAAAAAAGACCAAACACTTTGTGGGCAAAGAATTGTCCACAGAGGAGAAAGATTTAGCTACTCTAGGGCCAAATACTACTTTTACTACCCAAGGATTTTGGTTAAAAAAAAAACCCACACTTTTCATTATCCCAAGAAAGCTTCATATACAAAACTATATAAAATCTTGAATATTTCTTAAGAAACATTAACCCTTGGGAAATAACTTTCAATAAGGAATGTATCTTGTTTTAAGAACTAAATTCTTCTAACTTAGATTTTACACAAGGAAAAAAAAAAAAAAAATAGCGTCTTAATAGATCCTCTTGCCGTCAATATGGATTCCACACTTACCAGAAGAGGATGGCTTGGAAATTTGTCCAGTTCAGGTTTCCCCATCTTCCAAGATCTTCCAGAGCTTCCTCTGACCACTCCTGAGATGCAGACAGATGCAGACAGCCTGTAGCTGGCTAGGAAGTGCAGTAACTTCTGCCTCTGATTCTCCTTTTTATAGGGTAAGAGAGTGGACAACCCAATCAGGGGACAATCCAATCCAGAGGACACACCTTAAGTCTCAAATCAAAAGGACTTGAGAGAGTCTTGAGTCTTTATCCCCAAACACAACAATTTGGGGCTACTGGTAATACTAGATTCTATTGAATAATATGAAATCCTATATGAAAAATTAAATTTGTGAATGGGGTGCTATTTTCACTTTCAACATTTTAATGTTTCTTTTTTTATGGATACCTTCTATAAAAATAGTTATGGACATTTCCATAAGCTAAAATTTCCATACAACTTATGTTTTCATAGAGAAAACTACAGATTGTTTAAATGTTTATCAATAAAAGAATGTTGAAAAAAATCTGCTAACAAGTCTTTGAAGTCTATATTACAGAGTCATTAATAAGAACTCAATGTTCTGTACACTTACATCTCACCTAATCACTGGTAAATCTGATTTATCCTTACCCTTTGACCAAAACAGAAACAGACTCTTTACTCTCTTTATTTCACTGATGATGATTATTCCATTTTCCCTCTATAAACTTATTACTTGCAATCTTATACAAAACATATGCAGTTACTTTAGTGGTCAAATTCTGAATCATTTATTTAATATAGAATAATACAGTTAATTGCTTTTATCACATCTCCCAAATACTAATACCTAAGAACACGTTCAGTTCCATTTCAATATACCTGCTTTTTCTATTGCTTTTGTCATGCATCTTAATTCTACATGTGTTTTAATCTCCATGAGATAGTTCTAGAATTGCTTTATAAGACAAAATTCATTTTTATTTATTTCTAAATTATTCCTTCCTTTTCCCTTCACTTCTTCCTGCATTCCTGGTTTTCAATCTGAGATTATTTTCCTTTGGACTTCATAATTCACTCTACTAGTCTGTCTAATTCAAGACTGCTAACAATGAAATGTTTCACCCTAAGATTTTAAAATTATCTTTATTGGGGGCAATACTGATGCTAGGTATAGAATTCTGACTTGATATGATTTTTGATCCTTTAAAAATGGTGTTCTGTTGACCTTTACCTTATTTATGTTCAGACATTCCCAGTTAGCATTTTCTTGCTTATTTAACCTTTATATTCTCTAAAATCTTTAATATTCACTCTGATTTTTAGACCACAGTGTAACTCATTATTGTTTCCCATGTATTTTCTTTGCTTAAAGACCTTTGAATTAATTGTGTGGGTTGATGTCTTTCACCTGTTTGTAATATGCTTTGTGTATATTTTCACTGTGATATCAATTCCTCATCAGGCTCTCTCTGCTCCCTGCTTCAATCACATTCCACTTCTCTTTTAACTCTGTCTTGGAGTTTTCCAGTATTGTTTACACTGTGCTTTGTTGGAATGTATACTCTTGAGCTGTCTTGCAGTTTTAACCCAGTCTTTTGCTGGAATCAACATCTTCATAATCACTTAAATGCTTAGTTTCACTTCTAACAAAAATAAAACACATAGCTTTATTTTTATTTGTTCTTTACATTTATTTATTCATTTAATTATTTGGCTGCATCAGGTCTTAGTTGCACTCTTGCCCCCTTCATTGTGGCCTGTGGGATCCTTGTTTCCGGATCAGGGACAAAACCTCATCCCCTGTGTTAACCACTGGACCACTTAGGAAGTCCCCATAGCTTTATTTTTAAATAAAGATAGAGCAGTTTTACAATGGGGGGAGGGAATTATTCCTTTTGCTACAATTAAATTCAGATAATAAAAAATCTCAACTTTCATCATATGAATCTATATTAGAAGTCAAAGCTCACCAAAATTCACCAGTAAGTTGGAGGGGTGGAAAGTATGAGCAGGAAGAAATTTTGAGTTTCATATATCTGATGTGTGTGTGTGCACACTGAATCATGCCCAGTCACTGAATCATGTCCGACTGTTTACTACTTCATGGACTATACCCCTCCAGGCTCTTCTGTCCATGGAATTTTCCAGGCAAGACTACTGGAGTGGGTTGCTGATAGAGTATATCAAAACATTATGTAAACATAGAAATTCTGTCATGAGACAAAATCTAAAACTGTACTAGAAAGATGAGTCAAACTCTAGGACAGAAAATCCATTAAAGAAGCTTAAAAATACTTTGTTTGGATCTTTCTCACAATTGGAAACCTTATAAAATCTTTTTGCAGATCAAATTTAACTTTTGAACTAGATGGGCTGTAATGTTAAAATCTGGAGAAGGAAATGGCAACCCACTTCAGTATTCTTGCCTGGAGAATCCCATGAACAGAGGAGCCTGATAGGCTACAATCCATAGGGTTGCAAAGAGTTGGACACAATGGAGTGACTGAGCATGCATGCTTGCTAAGTGTGTGCTAAGTTGCTTCAGTTGTTTCTGACTCTTTTTGACCCTATGGACTGTATCCTGCCAGGTATCTCTGTCCATGGGATTCTCCATGCAAGAATACTGGAGTGGGTTGCTATGCCCTCCTCCAGGGGATCTTCCCAACCCAGGGATCCAACCCACATCTCCTGCGGCTCCTGCATTGCAGGCAGATTCTTTACTGCTGATCTACCAGGATTCAGAAAGAAGAAAATGATATGTTGTGCTTGATTCTTATGGGGCTACATTTTGGAATGATAACATTAAATTTCCTTGGTTAAATTAGAGAGTTTAAAAAAGTTTCCTCTATTTGTATTGGCTTTCCTCACTGTGTGTTCTACCAAATTTAAAGTTACACAGGACATGTTGTTCTATTTCTATTGGTGTTGGCTGGAGAAAACCTTGTGTATTCTCATGGAAGTTATTTCTAAATTGTTGTTGCTGTTCAGTTGCCCAGTCATGTCTGACTCCTTGCGACCCCATGGACTGCAGCACACCAGGCCTCCCCGTCCCTCACCATCTCCCAAAGTTTGTTATGTCCATTGCATCGGTGATGCCATCCAGCCATCTCATCCTCTGACACCCTCATCTCCCTCTGCCCTTTCTATATAACATGTTATAAATTCTTTTCATAATGTGTGCTTTTCATAACTCTTTCCCCTTGGTTAGAGTAACATCAACAGGGGCAATCAGTTCAGTTCAATTGCTAAGTCATGTCTGACTCTTTGTGACTCCGTGGACTGCAGCACACCAGGCCTCCCTGTCCATCACCAACTCCTGGAGCTTGCTCAAACTCATGTCCATTGAGTTGGTGATGCCATCTCATCCTCTGTTGTCCCCTTCTCCTTCTGCCTTCAATTTTTTCCAGCATCAGGGGCTTTTCCAATGAGTTGATTCTTTGCATCAGGTGGCCAAAGTATTGGAGTTTCAGCTTCAGCATCAGTCCTTCCAATGAATACTCAGGACTGATTTCCTTTAGAATTGACTGGTTTGATTTCCTTGCAGTCCAAGGGACTCTTAAGAGTCTTCTCCAACAAAAGCATCAATTCTTCAGCGCTCAGCTTTCTTTATAGTCCAACTCTCACATCTGTACATGACCACTGGAAAAACCATAGCTTCATCTAGTTGAACCTTTGTCAACAAAGTAATGACAACGGGGCAATAAATCTGTTTATTTCTGGATCACAGATTTTACTTCAGAGTTTGCACATAATGTATGTTCTATAAAAAGGGAGATCAAATAATTTTCCCTCTCAACTGGGACATATTGGGGAATGAAAAGGGAAGTACAGTATTAATTATGATAGGGCAACAGGATAAATATCTGCTGAAGACAGAACTGAAGAATTAAAAGTAAGGTGATAAGGATTTCCCTGGTGGTTTTTGTTAAAACCATGCTTCCAATGCAGGGGGTGAGGGTTTGATCCCTGGGTGGCTCAGTGACAAAGAATCTGCCTGACATGCAGGAAATACAGATTCAATACCTGGTTTGGGAAGATCCCCTGGGGAGGAGAATGGAAACCCACTCCAGCATCCTTCCATGGAGAATCACATGGACAGAGGAGCCTGGAGGGCTACAGTGCATAGGGTCACAGAGAGTTGGATACAACTGAGCGACTAACACTTTCACTTTACTTTCTTTCAGGGAGCTAAGATCCCACATGCCTCGTGGCCCCAAAACCGAAAGCTAAAACAGAAGCAACATTGTTCAGTTCAGTTAAGTCCTCAGTTGTGTCTGACTCTTTGTGACCCCATGGACTGCAGCACGCCAGGCTGCCCTGTCCATCACCAACTCCCAGAGCCTATTCAAACTCATGTCCATTGAGTTGGTGATGCCATCCAACCATCCCATCCTCTGTCGTCCCCTTTTCCTCCCACCTTCAATCTTTCCCAGCACCAGGGTCTTTTCCTATGAGTCAACTCTTTGCAACAGGTGGCCGAAATATTGGAGCTTCAGCTTTAGCATCAGTGCTTCTGGTGAATATGCAGGGTTGACTTCTTTTAGGATTGACAGTTGGCTGTCCTTGCAGTCCAAGGGACTCTCAAGTCTTCTCCAACACCACAGTTCAAAAGCAACATTGTAACAAATTCAATAAAGACTTTAAAAAATGGTCCACATTAAAAAAATCTTAATAAATAAATGTAAGGTGACTGATTAGGTTTGTATTTTAAACCATTGATAGTAACTAACATCTTGTGATTGGGTTATGGAGACAAAGTTTGGGATCCCAATAAATTGCTCTTTTATTGCAGTTTATCACTTAAAAAGTGATATATTTGCATAAGTATAGTTTAGTGGATCCGTTTCAAATGTTTCAGAAAGTAAAGCTTTAGTGTTTGAATAGTTTGTTATATGAACTGGTGTGGATTTGACACTGGTTAATGACCTTCAGCTTTCTGTCCTTGTCTCACATCAGCTTGGTGATGTTCCAGAATCCTGTTCTCAATGTGTGGTGCCTGTAATAGTGTCATCAACATCACCTGGGAACCTTTTAGAAATGAAAATTCTCCATCCCCATCCCAGATCACTTGGGTTGAGGTCGAGCCATCTGAATTTTCAAAACCCTCTAGATGATTGTGATACAGTTTACAACTGGGGATACATTTTTCCAAGGAAGGGAGAGGAGACTTCAAATGAGCTGATGGGTAGCTTCAATGGGTAGCAGTCTTGGTCCAACATTTTGTCCAAATGTCACATTCCATTTTGCATCTAAAAAGAAAGCTCGAAAATATGTCTCAACCTCACAGAGAAAACAAGGAGACAGTGAGACTGAAGCCAAGCAGAAAAAAAATTTTGGTTTATGCTCTAAACATCATGTATGGATGTGAGAGTTGGACCATAATGAAGACTGGGCACTGAAGAATTGATGGCTTTGATTTATGGTGCTGGAGAAGACTCTTGAAAATTCCTTGGACTGCAAGGAGATCAAATCAGTCAATCCTAAAGGAAATCACCCATGAATATTCACTGGAAGGACTGATGCTGAAGTTCCAATACTTTGGCCACTTGATGTGAAGAACCGACTCATTGGAAAAGACCCTGATGCTGGGAAAGCTTGAAGGCAAAAGGAGAAGGGGACAGCAGAGGATGAGATGGT
This sequence comes from Bos grunniens, assembly GCF_055505025.1. NCBI lineage: Eukaryota > Metazoa > Chordata > Mammalia > Artiodactyla > Bovidae > Bos > Bos grunniens. Next base: position 16,163,200 of record NC_141171.1, read on the forward strand.
TGGATGGTAGCACCCACTCAACGGACATGAATCTGAACAAACTCCAGGAGCTAAAGAAGGGCAGAGAAGCCTGGTGTGCTGTAGTTCACGGGATCAGAAAGAGTCGGATACAACTTAGCCGTGTAACAACCACACAACTAGACGCCAAGGAGTGCTGACCAGCTGAATGTTCCAGAGGACAGGAACTAGAATCATTTTCTGTCCTGACAGTCAGTTCAGATGCAGTGGAGGTGAGGAGACCTTGGAGGAGCCCCAGCAAGTCTGTGGGAATAAGAGACTAAAAGGACTCCAGGGTTGTAGCCACAAAGAACTTTTATCTGTTTGTATTTTATCTTACCTTTTTAAAAGACTTTTTTGATGTGGATCATTTTTTAAGTCTTTATTGAGTTTGTTACGATATTGTTTCTGTTTTATGTTTTGAGGCTGCAAGTTGAAGATCAAGGTGTCTGCCAAGCTGGTTCCTCCTGAAGGCAGTTTGCTGGTGGTTTTGGCATTCCTTGGCTTGCAGACTCTTCTCCCCAGTTCCTGTCTTCATCTTCACAAGGCGCTCTCCGTGTGTGTGTGTATGTGTGTGTGTCTGTGTCCAATTTTCCCCCTTTTATAAGGGCCATCATCGTATCAGATTAGGGACCCAGCCTACTCCAAGATGACCTCACCTTAAACCTGAACAAATTACATCTACAATGTAATTTTCAAATAAGCTCACATTCTAAGGTGCTGGAGATTAGGACTTGGAGATAATCTCTTTTAGGCAGTGGGGGACACAACTGAACCCTCAACTTGTATTTAGGCACAAGGGTCAGGCATTTGTATCCCTGGCCAGTCATCAAATGTGGCTTCTCCTAGGGAGGGGACATAATGTTGGACCAAGCAGCTCCCTTAAGCCTTGGAAAGTTCTGGCAAAAAGGACTCAGTTGTGAGCCCCAATACTCTTGCCTAGAAAATCCCATGGACAGAGGAGCCTGGCAGGCTACAGTCCATGGGGTTGCAAAGAGTAGGACACAACTGAACGACTTCACTGCAAGCCCCAGCAGACAACCTCCCTGGTAGCTTCTGAAGAGGTGGTCTGGGTGGTGCAGCCTGGTGTCAGCCAAAGTGGCCTCCTGTGAGTCTCTGATTATAACAAGGGCTTCTAGAGGTAGGTGAGATTGAAGATTCTGGGTGAGTCACCTTGAGGACCCAATCTCAGGCAGAACAGTCAGCTTCATGGGGTGGGAGGGTAGAACCACATCCCAGGGGATGAGTCAGCAGCACCCAGGAGGTTGGAGATCCACAGCTAGAAAATCTGGATCTCATCACACAGAGTGTAGGCCACAACCAACAGTGTCATCCATGCTAAGAGTATCACATTCCTCTTTTTTTTTAATTTGTAGTTCAGCATCCCATTGGGATGCCGCCTCCTCTAGGAAGTCTCCTGGATAGTCTTTTCGAAAATTTTTTATTTATTTTATTTGGGGCCATTATGGGTCTCCACCTCTGTGCGGGCTTTGTTCTAGCTGCAGTGAGTGCAGGCTACTGCCCAGTTGCACTGTGCGCGCTTCTCATTGTGGTGGCTTCCTTCGCTGCTGAGCACCGGCTCTAGGGTGAGTGGAATCAGCAGCTGCAGCTCCTGGGCTCTAGAGTACAGGCTCAATAGTTGCAGTGCACGGGCTTAGCTGCTCTGCACCCTGTGAGCTCCTCCTGGATCAGGGATTAAATCCGCCTCTCTTGCAGTGGCAAGTGGATTCTTTACCACTGAGTCACCAGGGAAGCCCCATCACTTCCCTCCTGCAAGAAGTTTGGAGATACCAAAGCTTCCATATGCTTCCTCTTGCTTGTGACAACTATCTCATCTGTCATGCTGCTCACATTTGAGTTGGAGCCAGGGTCCCAGGGACCCAAAGCTGCAGTCGTCTCTTGGCCATGGGTTCGAGGAGTCTGAGTGGCCCCTCTGAGAAGATACCACCCGCCCAGCTTCTCACTCAAGACTGAAGCATCTTTGAGATCCTCTCCTGGGGAGAAAAACATTTTCCCTTTCCCAAGAGGCTTCTATTGAATTTCACAAACCCAGGGAGGCACAATTCAGGCTACTACCTAGCAGTGGCATCAGTTTCTTGGTGGTGAGGAACCTGGAGGGGTATGGGGGATAAATATTACCTTATTTGATCTTCACTATGGTCATATGGCTTCCCCAGTGGCTCAGTTGTAAAGAATCCACTTGCCAATGCAGGAGACACTGGGTTGGGAAGATCCCATGGAGAAGGAAATGGCAACCCACTCCAGTACTCTTACCTGGAAAATCCTATGGACAGAGGAGCCTAGCAGGCTACAGTTCATGGGATTGCAAAGAGTTGGACATGATTGAGTGTGCACGCCCACACACACTTAGTCACACACATGGTCAGATGAAGCAAGGTCTATCATCCTCAATCATTGAAGGGTAAAGTGAGAAGTGTGGGTGATTGTTGCTGGACTGACTCTCACTCACACCCTCAACCGAAACCCTCAGACAGACCTCCCTCCCCTGAGGCTGACTCTGGGCTCCTCTGTGTGACTTCTTTTGGGCCAGTGGCAAACACTGCACTGGCCAGCTACTCTGCATCTAAGCCTCCAGCATGGTGGAATGGAGCAAGATCTTGGGGTTCCCTGGTATTCTTAGGGTTAGCGTTTGGAACCTGGGGAGGCTTGGGGTCCCTGAGGTGGCAGGTCCTTACCAACTAGGATAGAAATAGCTCGGTATGTAAAGGGTTGATTCAACTGTACAGGTATGGATCAGTGGATTATCCCTTACCCTGATGGCAAAAATATTTAACCTCCTGATTCACTGTTACGAAGAACCTAGGGATTTGTCTCCTCTCATAACAAACACCCACAACACCCCAGGGATTCGGCTTAACACAGTTCACAAGTCCTGGCTTGGACACCACACAGGAACAAGAGTATTCTCAGATAATTTATTCCGAATTTTCATATAAACAGGTAATTATCCCATATTTTACATGCAGAGCAATTTTGATATTCAAAAAAAAAAAAAAAAGGCATATTCTGTATATGGTGCTACTTGGTTCTTGTAGGAAAACATTGAAAAATATAAGAATTGAGCTTTCAGTGGGTCTTGTGTCTCTGAGTTGATTTCCGCATAAGCCGAGGCACAGGAGGTGTCTGCTGCTGACAGGCAGGGCTTGGACCCCTGCCCCCACCCCGCCAGGCACACAAGGTAGAGAGTAGACGAGCCATTCCTGAATATGTGTGGACACACTCGCTTTGGGGGTGGGGGAGGGAATACTGTTTCCTTTCTTCTCAAATGGGACCAAGAGCCCTGGGTTCCTGATTTGAGTTTTAACAAGGATTTTTAGGGCCCAAACCCAAATAAAAATGTGACCAGAGCCTGGTTCTGGACCTTGACTGGTATAAGAAGATGACAGTGAGCTCAAGAAGCCATTGGTTCCCTCTGTCTCTGGGGGACCCCTAAGGAAACATTCACCTCCAGGTACAGCCTTGGAATGTCCATTGCATTCCTTACTGTCTTTTAAAGAACAAATGCCCATCTGTCCCCAACCTCAATTCTGGTGTAGATCAATATTCTCAAGAACATTCCAGAAGGTTTTCTGAAGGGATATCATTCTATGGGCATCATTCATATATATATGATCAGCGCAACCCCATCCCCCTACTCCGAACAAAATCATCATTTCTGAATCACCTGTTTGTCAAGTGGCACTCGAACCCCCTCTACCCACCACAAAGAAGAAAAAGATTGTCATTTGGGGGACTACAGCACATCCACTCATGTACCCAGATGGAGAGCACGGGCCAAACCCTGCCCACTGATCAACCTTATGGCTGTTCCAGATAAACACCTCCCAACCCAACAAGCACATTTCACGGCAGACCATCTACTCTGGTTGGAGAGATGGAGATCTGCCCAGCAATTGGAGGCAGTCTCCAGTGGTCTCAGGGTTGTTTGTGCAGACCTTCGCATCAATTCCCACATTTCCTTTCAGTTGTGCTCAACATCTAGCCAGAGAACCAGCAACACTTCTCGCTTCTTACTAGCTTAAAAGGACAGAAAAGCACCCAGGACAGCTCCCAGAATACAAACGTTTCCAGACGTGCGTTTGACATCACTGATCCAGGGAGGAACTACTATATGTTGATTTTGCCACACAAACAAAAAGGGGTTTTTAAAATAATGAGACACCTTAAAAACAAACAACAAAAAATTCAACCAAAGCTGGCTTTGTTGCCTTTTTTTAAATAATCATCACTACAATTCTCCAGGACATCCATTTTGAGGACTGAATTCTGTTTCGACAGAGTCCACATTATCTGATGCAAAAGGAGGCTGTGATCCAAGCCTGCTTGATCTTTCACTGCAGCAGCAGAGATAGCTAAATGAAGTCAGGGAAATTCCATTCACAAAGGGCAGGCCCAGCACTTTACAGTACCTCTCCAGGGCAAGTGGAGAAAGGTGACTCTGCTGGGGTGGTGCCTACAGGTTTAAGAAGGGCAGTGAGGTCTGGTGCGTACGACAGCATTTCTGCTGGCTCCATCCAGGCTTACACGTGGGTTGTCAAAGTCCCTAAGGTCAAACCGTATCAGCTTGAAGTCAACCAAACCAAAATGAGAGGGTCCAAGGTTTTGTTGCTAAAAAAAATGTGTTCAGCCTCTCGGTGGGTTTAGGGTTGAGATTCTCAATATCTCCCTTCCCACTTAGAGAATAAAAACAGACACTGCATTGAGTGCTTGTGTGTAAAGTTCCCAAGATAATGATATGTCCCCCACCCAAAGCATCTCAGCCTAAAAAGAGTGGAAATAAACCATGGAGAGCCTAGGGCACCTAGATGCTCACACACCACAGAGATTCTAAGGGGAAAGGAGCATGCTGGCTGGATCAAAGACTGTCTGTGTCTCAACACTGCAGCTTCCCTCATCAGCTAAGGGTAGCTCAGAACTGGATACATCAGATACATCGTGATGGCCTGAAACTTGCTTCATTCTTGAGGGCCATGGTGTCAATAGATGGAGGATCAAACAACAACAACAACAAAAAAAAAGGAAGATTAAATTCAGAGGTGAAAAATATCAGCCAGGAAAAGGATCTGTGCTCACATGAAAGCCGTACTTCAGCCCCACTCCCTCCCTCAAAATTCTTACTGGTCCCTGGCATTCGGAATCAGCTGATACGAATCTTCCCTGATTCAGATCGGATCCAGACAGAATTCTGAAGTCTCAAAGATGTCCATTATTGAACCACATCCTAACAATACACTGAGGTAGACTGTGCTGGGAAAAAAAAATCATTACCCCACATTCACCTGTTTATTTTTCTTTGAAAAAAAAATTTTTTTTTACATGCTCTCCATTTCTTATGAAAGTGATTTTTTACAGTGATTTTTATATATTAAAATAAATAATTTTCCCCTAATATAAGAAAACCTTTCTGAATTAGAAAAATGTGAAAATTGCTGCTACCGTAGTATATGGCCACTACAAATTTACTACGAAAAGAACAAAATACCTAGATCTACGTGTTTTGTCCTTTTTAACTTACATACAGATCCTCGTCTATGTACAAAATAAATTTGGCGAAAATAATTTCTGTGCTCCTTGTACCCAATCACTGAGGCTCCCTGGAAATATTCTGACATGCTGTCATTTCTGAAATCGTATAAATAAGATAGCCAGAGGCAACTGGGATGCGTGTCTACCTGTGTTCTTCATCAAGAACTGAGAAGGTTCGGAGGTCACCATGGCATCCCAGGTGTTTTGAAGCCCACAGTTCTTGAGAAGAGAAGGAAAGCAGTCTTAGACTCGTGAGAAAATGCACTCGAGAGATAACCTGTGGGTGATGATTCGGATGAACTATGGCAATGAGTCCATCATGTTCTGTATTTGAGCAGCAGTCATTCTTCCCCCAGAAGGGAAGCAGCTGTGGCATCACGCCCATTCTCATGCTCTCCGTAGTGTGAAGGTCCTTAGCGGTTTCTCCTCTGGACTTGACTCTCAGGAACTGCACGATCGTTAAGTACCTGAGAATTCAGCTCAGGCTTCACACCTGGTCCAGTTGAGGTCACTGGGCGCAGAGCAGCTTCTGGGAGCTCAGTTCTGAGGACGGTCGGATGCCCTGAGGGCGGAGGGGACCGGCAGGCACGTCTTCATATTGCTAGTGTTTTCAAAGTCCATCCGTGCTGTCCCACTTTGAGATCTAATGGTGCCAAATTTGCACAATCCCTGTGGGACATGGACATCCCGCTGAGGAAGCTTGAGAGGTACACACAGAGAACCAGAAGATCCAGGAGCCACAAGTGTGTTTGAAGGCAGGGCTCAGCTTTTCAGAGCAGAAACCAAACCATCCATCAAACCCCATCGCCCACACGCTCAGTGTGGCCTCACCACAATGTCCAGAGGATTAGCAGCTAACGTGGCTTTAGTCCCCAAAAAAATGGATGCCTTGAAGACCAAGCAAAAGGCCACCGGTGCCTGGCCCCTCCTGCCCCACACAGGCAGACAAACCCATACGCCCTACCTCCCACCCCAGGAAATGGTCAATAATTTATGAGGCTGATACTGGAGATTCTTTTTAAAAATTAAATATGTTACAAATATATTCTCAAAACTCTTCATCATCTCAGTTCTTGTTTTTCTTTTCTTCTTCTTTTTTAAAATCTTTTCTATGTCCTGGCTTTGTTTGGTCTTGAAAAGATCCATTATCACTCCAAATGACTCCCATGGCTCCCAGAAAACATTTTTCACCAAAGTTAAGGGAGAGTAGAATCCTGAGGCTCCATCTGGGACAGAAAAATTTGTTGAGGGCACAGTCTCCCAGTAGATAAGAAGGAAGGGGTCGGGGGTGGAGGAAGCAGGGCTCACGTACTCCAGGAGAGCTGAACCTTCGTGGGCTGATCCCCAAAGTGTCCACTCAGCACACATGATTTGCACACGCGCGCATACACACACACACACACACACACACATAAGTGCATACATGAACCACACACCAGGACTGCAGACCCATATCCAAAGTACAAAAGCAGCAGCTATTGGTCAATTTGAGGAACTGGTTTTGTGAAGGAAAAAAACAAAAAACAATCCTTCACCCTGGATGAAAAAATACTTTCCTGAAGCCCACTCTGTAAAGCTTGGAATTCTACTAGAACTGGGTTTGTTTCTTTCTAACTTTTGTTTCATAAACAAGATTTATGTTTTATACTGTAGCTCAGACACCAGCAAAAAAAAAAAAAAAAACTTTGTAAAAATAGATGCTTTCTTTTAAACTACTAGGGAAAATAATAATAATAATAATAACATCTGGGCTTGAAACCTCGGTGGCCCAAAAGGACAGCAGCCGTGGAAACCCCCTCCCCATCCAGGTTCACAGTTAAGTGCTCAGATGACAAGTCAAATAGGCAATGGAACCACTGCGTTTGAAGTCAGAAGAGGAACTGAAATGGATAGTCGTGATCTCTGAGCTCCGTTTGACACTGTGGCAGAGTTAGGTGGAAATCCTGAGTTTTCTGGAGGCCTTTGAACCAGAGGGAAGTGTAGACAGGAACCCTTCCCCCACTAGCAGGGGTTGTTAGGAAGGATTTGACCGGGGCAAAGTCAGAATCCGTCCGTTTTTCTTGCCCCCGTTCATGTGGGTGTAGGGGATGTGCTCGTCATAGTTTCGCTTTAGCCCCAGCGCCGACCCTCCATCCCGGCCCCCGGCCTCCTCTCTCTGCGCGTGCGAGGCCCGGTCCAGGGGCACGCTCTCCATGTCCTCAAACTCCATCTCCAGCTCCTCGCTCTCGGGCGCCTTGTTCTCCTCGCTGTGGAAGAAGGACACTTCGGGAAAGCTGGGGTGCAGGTCGTCCTTGAGCAGGTCCACGATCTCCAGGAAGGTTGGACGCATCTTGGGGTTGAACTGCCAGCACATCCGCATCAGGTCGGTGCTGCGGGACAGAGAGGGGCACGTGGAGGGTGAGGCCCCGGGGGTCCCCGCCAAGCGGCCCTCCTTCCCCGACCCCGCGCCTGCGGTGCACACACACCCACGCGGACAAGTGCTGACCTCAGGAGGGTCAAGCAGAAACAACCATTCTAAGGGCGTGAAAGATGGTTTCAAAAAGAGAGCCAAGGGTTTCCCAAACAAGATCCACAAGGGCCTCTCCTGATATTGCCACTTGGTGAAGACCAATCAGGTCCGTCTTTTTTTGTTTGTTTTTTAAATTAGAGTTGATTTACGATGTTGTGTTAGTTTCAGATGTACAGCAAAGGGATTCAGATATATATTTTTGTTGCTGTTGTTGTTCAGTCGTTAAGTCATGTCCAACTCTTTAGGACCCCACAACTACAGCCCCCCAGACTCCGCTGTCCATCCACTTCTCCAGGCAAGAATACTGGAGTGGGCTGCCATTGCCTCCTTCAGGGAATCTTCCAGACCCAGGGGTCGAACCTACATCTCCTGCGTTGGCAGGCAGATTCTCTACCACTGAGCCACCAGGGAAACCCTCAGATATATTGGGTTAGTCAAAAAGTTCGTTCAGATTTTTCTGTAAGATGTTATGGAAACAAACATGTTGGTCAAGTCCATATATATATATATATTGTTTTTCAGATTCTTTTCCCTTATAGGTTATTACAAAATATTGAATATAGTTCCCTGTGTTATACAGTAGGTCCTTGTTTTTCTATTTTGTATTCAGTACTGTGAATCTATTAACCCCAAGCTCTTATTTTATCCCTCCCCCCTCCTTTCCCCTTTGGTAACCGTAAGTCTGTTTTCTGTGTCTGTAGGTCTATTTCTGTGGGTTCATCATTTTATATACACATTGTTGCTCAGAATGAGGGCAGCTGGGTGGACCCACCATAGAGGGCCAGCTCTGAGCAGGTGTTCTGCAAGCCCAGTCCCCACTCTCTGGAGAAGGGGAGGAGAGGAGGGGGCAGGGGACTCTGACTTTACTTAGGATAGGACCCAGGGGCTCAGGATTTCCATTTTACCTCTTCCTCTCACTATTGTAACTTCTTTCAGGGCAGGAGTTGACAAACTTCATCCCGTGGACCAAATCTGGTCCTCCAAGTGTTTTTGTAAATAAAGTTTTATTGGCACGTAGCTACACCCATTCAATTATGCATTGTCCCCGGCTGATTTGAACTGCAAGGCAGAGAACTGCCAGGCCCACAAAGCTGGAAATACGATATGGCCCTTTAGAGGAAAAATTGGCAGGCCCCCACCCTAGGGGCACTAATTTCCTCCTGACATAGCCAGGAAAGAAACTTCATGGAGCAATGTTTAGAAATATTTTGCTCAGAGTTTCCAAGGAATTCTGCTTCATACTTTTTTACATGTGAGATTTCTTCAAATTAGGTTTTCTAAACTGATCTCTTATTCTTGTGAGGATGAAGCATCAAAATGGCCTTCTTCCATGCATTTTTTTCAGGAAGGCAAACTTTTTTTTTTTTTGCGGAAACACTGGTAAAGAAATATTACATGCAATAAGCAATGCATAGTAAATGCTTATTGTAGAAAGGTAGAAAACACCCAACAATATAGTGAAAATACAGCTTGCATACAGCTCTCCTTCAGATATAATCTCATCTTTTCTGTCTGGATACATTCGGAAATGCAATTTATACACACTTACTACACTTAGCATTTTAACATAAGCTAGACCACTGACTTACAAAATATTTCATAAGCATCATTTGAAATGTCAATTACTATAGTGTATTATTTTATCAAATTACTTTATTGATTATTTTATAAATTTACTTGCCAGTTCTCATATTGGTGGATGTTTAGATCATTTCTTTCTTTCTTTTTTTTTTTGGAGACTTTAAATAAAATTTCTGTGAGTAGCTATTATTATAATGGGCTTTCTTGGTAGCTCAGTGGTAAAGAATCTGTCTGCCAATGCTGAAGACTTGGGTTTGATCTCTGGGTCAGGAAGATCCCCTGGAGAAGGAAATGGCTACCCACTCCAGTATTATTGTCTGGGAAATCCCATGGACAGAGGGGCCTGGAGGTTCATGGGTCATGAAACAGTTGGATACAACTTAGCAACTAAATGATAACAAACAAAAAATTCTTACAATAGAGTGATATGAATGACTATCTAGCCATTCCATTGACAGCAGTGAATATCATAACTCTTCCTTCTTTCCCTCTCTTCTTTTTATTGCTAATTAGGAAAATAGTACTTTCCTTTATTTTACTTTACATTTATTGGACTATTACGATGCTGGACAATTTTGCAAGTGTTTATTGATGTGCATTTGATGTTTGTGTTGTACATCTGCTCCTGCAACAAAAATTTAAGACAAATATTGGAAGGGGATATGTTGTACGTACCCCTGAAGTTTTGGTGTTTACAATTTGTGAATTCTTTTTTCCACTTTCAATGAGATATAATAAGAATATGTAGTTAAATGTAAGTCTCCACCCCAGCGCTCCAGTTTTAGTCCCCAAATAACCACTGCTGTGCAGTTTCCTCTACAACCTTCCAAAGATATGAAAGGCAATAAAGCACACATGTAATGATATAATACACAAGCATGTAGTAATATGTAGACACAACATGCAGATCCAAGTGTGCATGCAAAAAGCAAGCAAAAACACACAGACAGACATCATATAAAACACAAATGTGCATTCAAAGATAAAACTTGCAAACACAAACACACATAGACATACAATATGCAAACACGAGTATCCATGCAAAAGGCACAGACTTTTGAATAAGCACCCCACACGCTACACCGCCTTTCTACACTTACACTCTCTCTGGACAATTGTCAGGTTGATCCAGGTACCCTCCATCCATGACAAATTTCAGCACCTGCTCATTTGATAGACCTTGGTAAGGCTGTTCTGCCAAGCTGGTAATTTCCCAAAGGACCACACCAAAAGACCTGCCAATGACAGTTGGGAGTAGTAACAATGAAGCCATTAAAATAAACACACACACCCTTTCTTGGCTTACTAGAACCTGGGTGGCCAGTTCTCTAAACAGTTCATGCTGCAGTTCAGAAATTCCTATAAGACTAATCTTCATTGGAATGTCACAGCAGTTGTGCAAGGGTCCCCCAGACATGCTATCCCTTCCTTTCCTTGATGGAGAGGCCATGAAGAAGTCAGTTTTTAAGTGACTCCTCTCTTGCTGGTCATAGTATCAGAGCAACCTGGAATTCAAGTGCAGTGTTCTTTCCGCCAGCCCACACATAACTCACCACATGTCTGAAGAGGTGGTGAAGACTCCGTCCTTCAGGGATTCAGGTGCCATCCACCGCACGGGGAGCAGACCTTTGCCCCCTTTCCGGTAGTAATCCGTTTCATAGATGTCTCTTGTCATTCCAAAGTCTGACAATAAACAGTTCACATGCTCTTAGCCTTCAGCTGTGACCCAGCTGTCTGCCGTTTTTACTCCCCCAGCCTTGGCAGAGCTCTTGAGTTCACCTGCCCCAGGTGTGAGCTCACATGGATCACAGCCAAATACAGTGAGAGTGGATTCTGAGGGTACTCAGAGGAGGGGGGGGGTGGGTCACCACTTAAAAGGAAAGAAAAGAACCACCAAGCAGCAAAGAAGCGATGTTCTGACCTGCAACATGGGGATCTCAATCTTAGCAAAACTTCTTTCCTACCTACGACCTCATAGGCAACCCACGCTGAACTTTTCACCTTCTGCAGCCAACCTACTGCTCCCCATTGGATCTGGCCCCACTACCCACCTAGCTGCGCAGCCAGAAACCAAAGGCTGGGTCCTCGCTTCACAACCCCTTGTCCTCACACCCCACAGAAAAGACAGAGTTTCAGCCTCCTCATGTGTGAGTGCTAAGTCGCTTCAGTCGTGTCTGACTCTTTGTGACCCCACAGACTGTAGCCTGTTAGGCTTCTCTGTCCATGGGATTCTCCAGGCATAAATACTGGCTTGGGTTGCCATTTCCTCCTCCAGGAGATCTTCCCAACCCAGGGATCGAACCCGCAGCTCTTATGATTCCTGCCTTGGCAGGTGGGTTCTTTATCCTGAGTGCTACCTGGGAAGTTCTAAATTAGTTCACTGAATTTTAATTATTTTATTTTACTGAACTAATTTTATTTTATTTTACTGAATTAACCTCATTCTATTGTACTGAATTTAAATTCATTTAAATTAGTTCACTGAATTTTAATTATTTTATTTTATTGAATTAATTTTATTTTCCTGAATTTTTAAATTTTGTTTTACTGAATTTAAATTATTTTTATTTACTTTTACTGAATTTATTTTATTTTACTGTGCTGCTTGGTGCAGATAAAAACTGCAAGCTGCAGGGAATTCCCTGGGGGTCCAGTGGTTAGGACTCTGAGCTGGGAACCAACATCCCAGAAGCCATGTGTCCAGGCCAAAAATTGCAAGTTTCTCAAGGGCAGAAAAATTATGGTGACTTAGTCAACCTTACCCCTGTAACACCTCCTGCAGCCACCAGCACAAATACTACTTAAAGAAGTGAATGAATGAAGTAAAGAACAAATGCAATTAAACCACAGCATGAGGGTGAGCCCCCATCCCAAACCGTGCCCCTTCCCACTACTAGAAAAGATTGAAGTGCTCACTATAGACAACCGAAGCCAAAAAGCCTGGGTCACACATTTCAAGGCAGAAAGCCAGACGCACCTCCAATTTTGACTGTAAAGTCGTGGGCAACCATGCAGTTCCGGGCTGCAAGATCCCGGTGCACGAACTTCTTAGCGTTCAGGTATGCCATCCCATCGGCGATCTCTGCTGCCATCTGAATCATTTCTTGCAGGGTAGGCGGAGGGCGGCCGGGGTTATTCTAAAGTTGAAACAGGGGGGGCATGTTCAGCCACACATGTGCCTGAGGCCCAGGAGCGCTGGGTGCCCTGCCAGGTACCTGGAGACAGCTCACCTCAGCCTCAGGCCGCAGGGAACGGAGGTAACTCTTCAGGTCTCCGTGAGCCATCAACTCCATCACCACCAGCGTTGGCTGGCCTTTGGACACCACCCCCAGGAGGCGGACCTGTGGAATAAGCAGGGGCCGGGCAGATTCTTGAATGAGGGTCTGTGAGAAGATGTCCACCCACCTGGGTCTTTCTGTCTGGTACCTACATCACACCCAGCACACTGGTCCTGAGTGGCCTGTAGGAAGCCCGAAGAAACACCAAGGTCAACATCTTGTTGGATTTGGGGTGAGGGAGCGAGTGGCTACTGTCCTGGATGAAAGTGAAAGTTCCTCAGTCGTATCTGACTCTTTGCGACCCCATGGACTACACAGTCCATGAAATTCTCAAGGCCAGAATACTGGAGTGGGTAGCCTTTCCCTTTTCCAGGGGATCTTCCTAACCCAGGGATCGAATGCAGGCTTCCCATGTTGCAGGCGGATTCTTTACCAGCTGAGCCACAAGGGAAGCCCAAGAATACTGGAGTGGATAGCCTATCTCTTCTCCAGTGGACCTTCCCGACCCAGCAATCGAATCGGGGTCTCCTGCATTGTAGGTGGATTCTTTACCAACCGAGCTATCAGGGAAGCTCCACTGTCCTGGATGGTACAGATGAAAATTGCAAGCCACAGGGAATTCCCTGGCAGTCCAGTGGTTAGGACTCTGTGCTGGGAACCAAGATCCCATAAGCCATGGGGCGAGGCCAAAAAAAAAGCAAGCTGCACAAGGGCCAAAAGAATCACAGTGGTTCGTTCAACCTTGTCCCTGCAACATCTCCTGCAGCGGCCTGCACAAATACTACTTAAAGAAGTGAATAAATGGCCGCTCCCAAACAGCAACATGCCAAGGCAAACCCTTGTGTCTCTGAGCCCACCTCCAGACCTTTGCATTAACTGTTCCCTCTGCCTGATGCTCTGTCCCCTCACCTGTCCCTCAACCCAGTCCCTACATCCTGGAGTCTTTGCTCAAATATACCTTTGCCACTGCTGCCTTCCCAAACCCCCAGCTCCGCCCTCCTCTCCCCTGTTGCCATAGCATCGTCTCCTCATGGGATGACATCATTAACTTGCTGGGTTTAGATTCTGTCTCCACTTCTGGATTGGGAGCTCCAGGAGGACAGACATCCGCTGCACCTCAGAGAAGAGAATGGAGCTCATATAGAGCAGGTGCTCCAAGAATATGCTTGGGGCAAGGATGAAAGGACTCAGGCTCAAGGGAAACTAAAGGAGTAGAAAGGCAGGGAGAGTCTGTGCTGACTGGGGAGTGGGGAGCAGGGATCAGGTGGACCACAGTGTTTAGAGGTTACATAGGAGCCAGGAAGAGGGAAGAGATAGAAGATTCTAGAAAGTGATGGGACAGCGAAAGGGTCTCACTCTAGGTGAGGTGGGAAAGGATGGGATTGGAGAAATGAGAAGGGAAGGGCCACCTCTGGGATGCTCAGCAGAGTGGGGGCTGGGCAGAAGGTCCACACCCAGCATCCTCAAGCTCTATGCATTAAGAGGAAGGATGGAGGAGATGGGATGAGAGAATGTGTGTTAAGGAAGCCTTTGCACTGTTGTGTTGGTTTCTGCCACATGACAAGCAAATCAGTCATAAGTATATATAGGCTCTAGGTGGTCACAAAGCACTGGGCTGGGCTCCCTGTGTTATATAGCAGCTTCCCACTAGCTGTCTATTTTGCACATGGTATTGTATTATCCTCCAACTAAAAATTTAAAAAACTAAAATAAAAATTAAAAAATAAAGACTTTTGTCCGCTCCCGGAGCCAGCAGGGGGACTTACCACATGGTGGCAGGTGAAGCCCTTCATGACCGAAGCCTCGTTGAGAAACTCGATCCGCTCTCGCAGGCTGGCTGACTCGTTGACCGTCTTCACTGCCACGCGCGTCTCCGCCTCACCCTTGACAATGTCCCTGGCGTTGCCCTCGTACACCATGCCAAAGGAGCCTTGCCCCAATTCTCGCAGGAGTGTGATCTTCTCTCGAGGCACCTCCCACTCGTCCGGCACATACACAGAGCATGGAAACACTACTCCTCACTTATCTACACAGCACCCTCAGCAGATCCTTCCGGGGTCCTGGCCACCTCCCACCCAACCTCCTCCTTGTAAATGTTCACTAAGTGGTTCCTGGGGTCCAGACCTTGCGCTGGGCAGTGGGCACAGGGCCAACAACAGGATGGACGGAGGTTCAGGAAGGAGCCATAATCAGTCCAGGGTCCTGGCCAGTAGCGTGCCAAGCTGAGCCTGAAACCTGTCTGATTTCAGAGTCCCCTTACCAAAGGATGCTACTTCCCATCTAAGCCTGTTGTTTCTGCAGAGTACCAAAAGGAAGGGGGAACACCCAGCCTGCCTGCCACCAGATAGGTGAGTGAGCCCACTCAAGACAACTCAGTGCCAGTGGATCTGCAAAAGGGCTACAGCCATGTGAGTGAGACCAGAAAAACCACCCAGCTGCGCACTGCCCAGCTGGCAAAGCCACCACACTTTGAGCCAATAGATAGTGGTTGTTTTAAGCCCCTAAGTTTGGAGTTGTTTGTTACACAGTGGCAAATAATTTGCAGACAAATACACAGTCTTAAGAAAAACCATGATGCTTCCTGCCCTCCTCTGCACCTGTTGCATGCTAAAATTATATCCCTCACACATTTATATGTTGATGTCCGAACCCAAGTTTTTCAGAATGTGACTGTATTTAGAGGTGGAATCTTTACAGAGATGATCAAGGTAAAATAAGGTCATTGCTGCTGCTGCTAAGTCACTTCAGTCATGTCCGACTCTGTGTGACCCCAGAGACGGCAGCCCACCAGGCTCCCTCGTCCCTGGGATTCTCCAGGCAAGAACACTGGAGTGGGTTGCCATTTCCTTCTCCAATGCATGAAAGTGAAAAGTGAAAGTCAAGTCGCTCAGTCGTGTCTGACTCTTAGCGACCCCATGGACTGCAGCCCACCAGGCTCCTCCATCCATGGGATTTTCCAGGCAAGAGTACTGGAGTGGGGTGCCATTGCCTTCTCTGAAATAAGGTCATTAGAGTGGCCCTAATCCAATCTGACTGGAGTCCTTGAAGAGATTAGGACACAGATACACACAGAGGGAAGATACAGGGAGAAGATGGCCATCTACAAGCCAAGGAGAGAGGACTCAGGAGAAACCAACCCTGCTAACACCGTGATCTCAGAGTTCCAGCCTCTGGGGCTGTGAGGAAATCAAACTCTTTTCTAAGCCGTCCAGTCTGAGTACAGCAGTCTAAGCAACACAATACCATCACCAATGGCTCTTGCAAGGACATTGGATCATACAAGAGCTCTGAACCCAAATGAACTTACACATACTCACTGGGGAGTCCCTCTCCCAGCCCCCAAGATCCCAGAGCTTGGACCTTGCCCTCTGTATCTCTTGGCCCAGAACTTCCTGGCCTTAAAGACCCACAAGCTGCAACTTCCAGCTTTCCCTGAGCACCTCTGTGCCTTCAGCCATTGCTGCAACCCCAGAAGGAAGCAGGATAATAGAGTGGAAGCAGAACACTGTGGGGGTTGATGGAAGCCCTGGGGTTCAGCTTTCCCATCTCTGACATGGTTAACAATGCCATTTGCCAAACAGAGAGAAAGGCTCTGGATCAACACTCACCCCTTCTTGCTCCTAGACTCTGTGCCTATTCCCACTGGGAATAACCCCCTTGTCTAGGTTCCCTATTCTGATGCTTTGAGGTCTTGCTGGTGCTAGAAGGACTGCCCTTCCTGGGGGTGGCCAATTCACACAGAGAGTAAATGAAGTGCCCGAGAGTCCACCTTTCATATGCAAAACAGCCAATCCAGAGCCCACATCCTAACCCCCTCCATCATCAGGCTCTCACACTCTGGGGCACCATCCCCCTGCCCTGATCATCCCAGGTCCAGTTAGGAGACAACCAGGGACAGCTCATATGCCCCAGATGCTGCTGAAATAGTTTTAGCTTGAATTAGCCCCTCTTATGTCTTGCCTCACCTTTCCCATGGAAAAGACAATAAAGCCTCTTACTAATATTTTTCTCCCACTCCCTCTGCCTCCTGACCAACCCTGGTGCTTCCCCATGTGGGCCTGCCTCCTGTTTCTCCAGGCTCCATGAGTCTACCTTTTTTCCTCATGACATTCACTTCTATATCTGCATGTTTTATCAGACTTCTTTGAAATGAATCCCAGGTATCCTTAAAAACACCACCCCTGTCTCCCAAAGCAGCATCCTGCCATGCAATAGTGTTCATGCCTTGAAAGTCGCTCTTTGATTTTTTTTTTTTTGCTGCATGAAGCATTTTAGAAGGTTGAAATGCAATAGCTGCCTTCGTGTCTAAAGGAACAGCCAAAGCTTTATCTACAAGGGTCACTCACTGCCCTTTGGTGCAGTCAAGGGAACATGGTCATCGGTCCTATGCTCCTGTCACCAGCATCAGCATCTTCCCCATATTCAGTGGCCACTAACAGCGGAGGTGCTGGTGGTACCCACCCAGCCTCCCATATTCCCCATCTGGTCCTTGCTTCTCGTTTGCCCCATCCCTCATCTCCAGTCTCCCATCTTGGCTTCTGACTCCACCTCCCAGCTTGGATGGCCTGTTTTGTCACCACTTTCTGGCTCTGACCCTTGGCACGCTCTCTAGCACAGGACCCGTGCTCTGTATCTCTACAGCTGCAGCACCAAGTTGAGGGTGTCTCAGCCCAGCCCAAGCACATCTAGATCATCTAGATCAGCCCATCCAAACAAGTGCCAGACGGCAGGTGTCTAATTGCTCCTGGTAACAGGGTTTCTGCACAAGGGGCAGGTGTGCCAACTCAAGGGAACAAGAAGACTCTTCTCAGCCCCCCAGGGTACCAACCCTTGACTGTCAATTGATGGAGATGGCAAAGGAAACCAAACAGAGGGGTTCTGGTCATCCACGGGCAAAGGGATAGAACTCACCATCGCTGGCACTGAGGTACTCTGGGTTTGAAGAAGCATACAGTGGTCCCAATGGCCCATCTGGCTGCCTGGATGAGAAGAATGGAGACATTCCATCTTGATAAACTCACAGGACTCTGTGAGTGTCTAGCAGGAGGATATAACCTCCCCAGAGCAAACAGCTACCCTTATTAACAGCAGCCACATAATCCTGGATACAGTCTGCGGTGAGGGTGGGGGATCCTAATTTTTTTTAGCAGAAGCCCATCAGATGGCTACTTAAGTGCATCAGCGTGGAACAGCTTACCCATAAACTATAATTTATGGCTGTCATTATAACATCTAAAAACTATTCACCCGCTGCTGTTCTGAAACCATCTCATTCTAGCTTATGAGAAACAACTGTTGAATTTTCAGGAAATTTGCAAGCCAGTTGTTAAATACAACCACCGCTTAAAATTAAATCACATAAGCCTACAGTTAAATATATTATCTTCAAAGCAAACGTAATGCATACTCAAAACTGGCCACTTCCTAATTATCACACTGTATCTTACACTCTTCAGTCCATCTCTGTTACCTTCTTTATTTAGATGGTTGCGTACATATGGCAGAAATACTATATGTTCATGAGTCACTGCACTGTGGTAGTTATTTAGTCGCTAAGCTGTATGCCTGACTCTTTTGCGACCCCATGGTCTGTAGCCCACCAGGCTCCACTGTTCATGGGATTTCCCAGGCAAGAATACTGGAGTGGGTTGCCATTTCCTTCTGCAGGGGATCTTCCCGACCCAGGGATCGAACCTGCATCTCCTGCATTGGCAGGTGGATTCCTTACCACTGAGCCACTGGGGAAGCCCCAGTAGAAACATGTCATTGTATTATTTGTCCAAATCCTTACAATGCACAACACCGAGAGTGAAGCATAATATAAACTATGGACTTTGGGTGATAACAATGTATGGATGTAGGTTTATCAGTTAGAACACTGATGTTGATAATAGGGGATCATGCATGGGTCAAGGGGTGTATGGGAAATTCTTATACTTTTGCCTCAGTTTTGCTGTGAACTGAAAACTAAGAAATCAAATCCATGTTTAAAAAAATGGATAAATTAAATCCTATCATAATGCATATGGCTTTCCCTGTTGGCTCAGATGGTAAACAATCTGCCTACAATGCAAGAGACCTGGGTTTGATCCGTGGGTCAGGAAGGTTCCCCTGGAGAAGGGAATCGCTACCCACTCCAGTATTCTTGCCTGGAGGATTCCATGGACAGTGCTGTCTGCCAAGCTACAGTCCATGGGGTTGCAAAGAGTTGGACACGACCAAGCGACTAACACACATGTAGGCATACTTTTCCCCAAGAGAGCTGATTGTTAACCACTTACCAGCACATCACCACACTCACCTCTTTCTCAGGAATAGACAAATACTTCCAATCACAACACTGAAGAGAAAGACAAAGATGAGGGGACCGATGATGATTTTTGCAATATTTGATGGCACGTCTACTGAAATAGAATAAGAAAATGTAGGGTTCTCATCAAAATGTGTTCACATCAAAGGTCATGCCAGAAAGCATATCTACACATCTAATGGGCCACTCACGCTTGTTCCCCTTCTCTAGTCCCTGAGTCAGTATCCCCTGCAGTGACCCCAGACCACTGCCCAGCGCCAGCTTTCTCCCTTCACCACCGGCTTCATAGACATGTAACCCAAGCCATCAGCTAGGTCCCCTACTCAGAAGGTCCTTGTTGGTTTTCAGTCACTAAGTCATGTCTGACTCTTTGAGACTCCATGGACTTTAGCCCTTCAGACTCCTCTGTCCATGGGATTTCCCAGGCTAGAATACTGGAGCAGGTTGCCATTTCCTTCTCCAAGGGATCTTCCCAGCTCAGGAATCATACCTGGATCTCCTGCATTGACAGGAGGATTCTTTACCCCTAAGCTACCAGATTAGAGATATTAGAGATACCAAGAGATACCAAGGGAACATTTAATGCAAAGACAATAAAGGACAGAAATGGTATGGACCTAACAGAAGCAGAAGACATTAAGAAGAGGTGGCAAGAATACACAGAAGAACTATACAAAAAAGATCTCTATGACCCAGATAATCACGATGGTGTGATCACTCACCTAGAGCCAGACATCCTGGAATGAGAAATCAAGTGGGCCTTAGGAAGCATCACTACGAACAAAGCTAGTGGGCGTGATAGAATTCCAGTTGAGCTATTTCAAATCCTGAAAGATGATGCTGTGAAAGTGCTGTGACTCAATATGACAGCAAATTTGGAAAACTCAGCAGTGGCCATAGGACTGGAAAAGGTCAGTTTTCATTCCAATCCCAAAGAAAGGCAATGCCAAAGAATGTTCAAACTACTGCACAATTGCACTTATCTCACATGCTAGCAAAGTAATGCTCAAAATTCTCCAAGTCAGGCTTCAACAGTAGTGAACCGTGAACTTCCAGATGTTCAAGATGGTTTAGGAAAGGCAGAGGAACCAGAGATCAAATTGCCAACATCCACTGGATCATTAAAAAAGCAAGAGAGTCCCAGAAAAATATCTATTTTTGCTTTATTGACTACGCCAAAGCCTTTGACTGTGTGGATCACAACAGACTGTGAAAAATTCTTAAAGAGATGGGAATACCAGACCACCTGACCTGCTTCCTGAGAAATCTGTATGTAGGTCAAGAAGTAACAGTTTGAATTGGACATGGAACAACAGACTGGTTCCAAATCAGGAAAGGAATACATCAAGGCTGTGTATTGTCACCATGCTTATTTAACTTATGTGCAGAATACAGCATGCGAAATGCCGGGCTGGATGAAGCACAAGCTGGAATCAAGATTGCCAGGAGAAATATCAATAACCTCAGATACACAGATGACACCACCCTTATTGCAGAAAGCAAAGAACTAAGCTTCTTGATGAAAGTGAAAGAGGGGAGTGAAAAAGTTGGCTTAAAACTCAACATTCAGAAAACTAAGATCATGGCATCTGGTCCCATCACTTCATGGCAAATAGATGGGAAAACAATGGAAACAGTGAGAGACTTTATTGTCTTGGACTCCAAAATCACTGCAGATGGTGATTGCAGCCATGAAATTAAAAGACGCTTGCTCCTTGGAAGCAAAGCGATGACCAACCTAGACAGCATATTAAAAAACATTGCTTTACTAACAAAGGTCCATCTAGTCAAACCTATGGTCTTTCCAGTAGTCATGTATGGATGTGAGAGTTGGACTGTAAAGAAAGCTGAGCACCCAAGAATTGATCCTTTTGAACTGTGGTGTTGGAGAAGACTCTTGAGAGTCCCTTGGACTGCAAGGAGATCCACCAGCCAATCCTAAAGGAAATCAGTCCTGAATATTCATTGGAAGGACTGATGCTGAAGCTGAAATTCCAATCCTTTGGCCACCTGATGTGAAGAACCAACTAATTGGAAAAGACCCTGATACTGGGCAAGATTGAAGGCGGGAGGAGAAGGGGACGACAGAGGATGAGATGGCTGGATGGC
Source organism: Bos grunniens (assembly GCF_055505025.1). Lineage (NCBI taxonomy): Eukaryota > Metazoa > Chordata > Mammalia > Artiodactyla > Bovidae > Bos > Bos grunniens. Next base: position 16,184,531 of record NC_141171.1, read on the forward strand.
ATCACCAACTCGATGGATGTGAGTTTGAGTGAACTCCAGGAGTTGGTGATGGACAGGGAGGCCTGGTGTGCTGCAGTTCATGGGGTCGCAAAGAGTCGACACGACTGAATGACTGAACTGAACTGAAGCTACCAGGGAAGCCCTCAGAAGGTCCTGCTCTCTGTTTAATGCTCTGCTCTTCCTGTCTTGAAAATCTTGACACTTTTTAAACCAGGGACCACGTCTTTTCAGTTTGCACTGAACCCTTCAAATTAAATAGCTTATTTCAATCCCAGCAGTACCTCTGGCAGATGAAAAATCCATCAGAAGTGCCCTGTGTGTGCCAGGGGGTCGTCCCAAAGAACTAAACCAACTGAAGAAACGTTATGCAGCCTTAATTCTAATTCTCATGCAAGGCTGAATTGTCTGTAATTACAAAAGCACCCATGTATTCAGACGCTTCCAAGCCAAGGAAGAAAGTGAGTTCTGGGAAACCAGAGAAGGAACCTGGTCCTTCGGGTCTTTAATAGTAACAGTTTACTGAACACTTATGAACATACTAGGCACTGTTTGAAGTGCCCTGCCTGGGAGATCTTAGTTAATCATTCCATAAGCCAAAGTGGCGGGGGTGGGGTGGGGGTGGTGTTAACATCAATGTCAGTTAACAGAATGGGACACAGAGGCTCAGAGAGGTGAGAGTTCTTGCCCAAGTTTAAGAGTTGATTCAAGGTGGAGCAGAGATTTGAACCCAGGCCATCTGAGCAAGTTCTTGACCACTGCTCCATGCTGCCCTTAGGGTCAGCTCTATCCGGAGACATCTTGTCCTCTTGGACCTCCCTGAATTGACAGCAAACTGCCTCCTTCCACATGGAGAAAGCCTCTCTAAATATTTGATGATTGGATGTTGTTCAGTTGCTCAGTCATGTCTGACTCTTTGCGACCCCATGAACGGCAGCACGCCAGGTTTCCCTGTCCTTCACTGTCTCCCAGAGTTTGCTCAAATTCATGTCCATTGAGTCGGTAAGGTCATCCAACCATTTCATCCTCTGTAGCTCCCTTCTCCTCTTGCCTTCAATCTTTCCCAGCATCAGGGTCTTTTCCAATGACTCTTCACATCAGGTGGCCAAAGGAATGGAGATTCAGCTTCAGCATCAGTCCTTCCAATGAATACTCAGGGTTGGATGGGACATGAAAAATGGAAACCGTCTGGTCATGTGCCATGGTGGGCATTTTTCTTAGGAGGGGAAAAGGTGGAGGCTACCAATTGCCCAGCACCCAGCACACCTGGGAGCCATGATGCCCACCCCACCCCACCTCTGCTTCCCAGACCCACAGACCAGTTCACTCCTGAGATTCCCGTGGCCACCAGAACTAGGATTCAGGAAGGGAGGCAGCCAGGATGCAAAATTTGAGAGGAACTCTTGCTTTGGGCCATGCCAGGGCAGAGTCACCCCCAGAGGGTGAGTGCCTCTTTAAATTTTACACCCTGGGTGTCTTGCCAGCTTCCTTATTATTTAAGAAAGAGTTGTTAATTGAATGTGTTGAATATTTAATTCTCCATTGTTAGCTACTGTTAGTAAGCTGTGCTGAATTTCCTCAATCATTTATCTTTTGGTGACATCTCTGATCATTTCCTTAGGATGAATTTCTAGAGCTACCATTGCTGGCTGAAACAGTAAAAGCTTTTATAAGCTTTTTTTTTGGATATACTTTATTAAAGGACTGTGGTTTAGGACTCACCTACCATAAAAATAACATCCATGTGTCTGTACTCTTGAATAACACTGTGTGTAATTAAATAACAGAAACAAGCAAAACACTTGCCAATTTGATAAGTTAAAAATTCTATTTCATTTTGATTTGCCTTTTTTTTCCCCTTTTGGTGTGGTTTTGAGTGAAGTTGGTCATTTTTCCCCTTATGTTTTCTATTTTTCTATTTCTTTTAAAATTGGCTATTTATATCCCTTGCTTATTTTTGTGTGAGGACATATATCTTTTACTCATAGGAGACATAGATACATACTCATTTTGTATTAAAGATATGAACTCTTTGTCAATGAGGTCACAAATATTTTCCCCATTTTGATAATTTCTTTTGAATTCTGTTCATGGTTTCCCTCTAAATCCTTGAAAAATCCGTGTTAGCAATGTCTTTGTTATTGATGAAGCCCTTGGAACACACCTGAGTTTATGCTAAGACAGAAGATAGTTTGAGATAGGGGCTGGTTACTGGAAGACCATGTGTGTGATTAGAGGGGTTGGACTTTCAGCCTGGTCTCCAAACAGGGGAGGGGGTTTGGAGATGGAGTTCAGTCATGTGGTTAATGACTTGATCAACCTCACCGATATAATGAAACCCCAATAAAAACTCTGTTCACCAAGAGAAGCTTCCTGGCTGGTGGGCACATTGATATGCCAGGATGGTGCTGCGATGTATCCTGATTCCATGGAGAGAAGACACAGGAGCCATGTCTTCCAGTCCGCTCTTGGCCCCCGCCCTACGCGGCTCTTTATCTGAGTGGTCCTGACTTACATCTTTTATCATAAAGCCCACTGTCCCACAGCATTTTCCTGAGTTCTATGAGCCATAGGTTGTTGTTCGGTCATTTAGTCCTGTCTGACTCTTTACGACTCCATGGACTGCCAGGCTTCCCCGTCCTTCACTTTCTCCTGGAGTTTGCTGAAACTCATGCCCATTGAGTCAATGATGCCATCCAATCATTTCATCCTCTGTCGTCTCCTCCTACTCCTGCTCTCCATCTTTCCCAGCATCAGAGTCTTCTCTAGCAAGCAACTAAATCTGAGGGGGTTGTGATAACCCCCAGATTTGTAGCCAGCCAGTCAGGAGTGCAGGTGGCCTGGAGAACCCCCAAGCTTTCATCTGGTATCTGAGGTGAGGGTAATTTTGGTGGGAACCATGCTCTTTAACTTGACCAGAACCAGCCCAGCAAGAATCCCTTTCCACTTTCCACAGTCTCACCAAGCCTGGCAGATGAAAATCCAGCCAACTAAGCAGAAGCTCTATCTTCCCCCCTCCCACCCAAGTTTCCACTCCTCCTGGTCTAGAATTGCCCCTCCTTCTAAGTGTCTGGGTTCCTACAGGACAGACATTGGTCTGTCCCCTCTTTTTTTTTTGTAAAGTTTTTATTTAATTATCTGGCTGCACTGGGTCTTAGTTGTGGCATGTGGGATCAAGTTCCCTGACCAGGGATCAAACCCAGGGCCCCTGCATTGGGAGCATGGAGTCTTAGCCACTGGACCACCAGGGAAGTCCCAGGGTCTGTCCCCTCTTATACATTCTTCCAGGTTTCAGCCAAGATGCCCCCGCCTCCAGGAAGCACTCCCTGACCAGCTCAGCTCTCCCCATCTCTCCCTATTGTACTGTCCATAGTGTGTCCAGCTCGCTCAATGGCAGCACTTCCTGCCAGCACGCCCAAGGCTGAGTAGATAAGCTCCCACATACTCCCTTGGAGGACATGGCCCATCTGAAGACAAAGACGGAGACCCCAGTAACAGGAGCTAATGTGCTTATCACACGTGCCCTGTGCCAGCCACTTGGCATTCATGATGTCTCTGAAGCCTCCCTTCACCTCCAGTGGTGGTCCTAGTATTATACCCATGGTCAGATGAGGAAGCATGCGCTTAGAGAGGGCAAGCATCTTGCCCTGGTCACACAGCAGCAGCCGGTGGACCCCGAGGTCAAGTCAGAGGCAGTACCCACAGCCTCCAGGCTTCCCCAAGCATCCTCTGAAACGCCCTGCTAGGCCCAGCACCAAGCACAGACTCTACCAGTCGAAGTGGCCGTGCAGACTTACAATAGTCTGTCACGTAGAAATAGGTGGCTTCCGTCCAAGACCCATTGCCTGCCAGGGAGGTGGCCCGAACTCGCACACTGTAATTCCCAGGCAGCAGCCCACGCAGCCGGCAGCCACGCTCCAGAGCATAATGTCGGCGGGAGACGCAGAGGTGCAGCTCCTGAAAGACAAAGATCCCACTCAGAAACAACATGGAGGGAGTGAGGCATAAACACTGCAACATGTGAGCGACTTTGAGCCTCGTGAAATTCCTGAACCATAGCTCTATGGACAAGGCACAGATAGAGAGATTATCGGGCTTCCCTGGTGGCTCTGAGGGTAAAGAATCCACCTGCAACGCAAGGGACCCAGCTTCGATCCCTGGATCAGGAAGATCCCCTGGAGAAGGGAATGGCAACCCACTCCAGTATTCTTGCCTGGAGAATCCCATAGACAGAGGAGCCTGTTGGGCTACAGTTCAAGGGGTTGCAAAGAGTTGGACATGACTGAGTGACTTTCATGTTTTCACTTTCAGAGAAGTTATTGTTGTTGATAATAGCCAATATTCCAAAACCATAGCCAAGCACATGGCTTAGATCATGGCACTTAACCCTTATGATGTCACGCTTAGCTTAGTTAGAAACAAGGAAAGTGAGGCTTAGAGCAGAGGTCAGTGAACTTTGGCTGTAAAGGGCCAGAGAGTAAATTATTTTTAGCTCTAAGGGGGCCAGGTGGTCACTGTTATCAATTCAACCTTCAATAGCTCAAAAGCAGTCCGAACTAGGTCCTGAATCTCTAATATCCGTAGACAAACAGGTGTGGCTGTGTGCCCACAAGACACGGTGGATGCTGAAACCTGAACCTCGCAGAAATTTACACATGTGAGATACTAGGGCTTCCCTGGTGGCTCAAACAGTAAAGAATCTGCCTGCAATGCAGGAGACCCAGGTTCAATCCCTAGGTCAGGTAGATCCCCTGGAGAAGGGAATGGCAACCCACTCCAGTATTCTTGCCTGGAGAAATCCATGGACAGAGGAGCCTGGCAGGCTACAGTCTATGGGGTCACAAAGAGTCGGACACAAGTGAGCAACTAACACACACACATACACACACATGAGCTACTATTTTTCTTTTGAATTTTTTTCAACTGTCTGAAGATGTGAAAGTGATTCTTAGCTCATAAGCTGTACAAAAACAGGCATTGCATAAATAGTTTGTCTTCTGCTTCTGGGGGAGTTGAAATGATTTGTCCCAGATCTCATAGCTGGTCATTGGCAGGGCAGCCCTTGAACCCAGAACTGTCTGGCTCCAAACCCACCAACTGTCTGGCTTCCTTGAAACCACCATGGAGTATTTTCACCAGGACTCCAGGAAGGCAGGAAAGAAGGAACCCAGATCTCCTAAATCACCTAAGAACCAAACAGATACATGGACTTAATGTCTTAAGGACAAATTTTAAAACAGGTTCCTTCTCACAATGTAGCTTTTTGATTTATTTATTAAAAGAGTTTGTGTGTGTGTGTGTGTGTGTGTGTACACATGCGCACGTGCACGTTCAGTCATACAGTCCTTGTGACCCCATGGACTGTAGCCCGTCAGGCTCCTCTCTCCATGGGATTTCCCAGGCAAGAATACTGAAGTGAGTTGCCAATTCCTTCTCCAGGGGATCTAAAAGAGTTGGTGGTGCTGCTGCTGCTAAGTCACTTCAGTCGTGTCCGACTCTGTGCGACCCCACAGATGGCAGCCCACCAGGCTTCCCGTCCTTGGGATTCTCCAGGCAAGAACACTGGAGTGGGTTGCCATTTCCTTCTCCAATGCATGAAAATGAAAAGTGAAAGGGAAGTCGCTCAGTCGTGTCTGACTCTAGTGACCCCATGGACCGCAGCCTACCAGGCTCCTCCGTCCATGGGATTTTCTAGGCAAAAGTACTGGAGTGGGGTACCATTGCCTTCTCTGCTAAAAGAGTTGGGATCTACTTAAATGTCTGGAAAGAAGGTAGAGATATACACCCCAGCAATAAACATGTAAAAAGAAAGAAACCCAGGGCTTATTAGGAGAAGCATAAGGCTCACTGGGAAATATGATCATGAAACCTGTAAGCGTCGGCCAGTTTTAAAACTTTCCAAAACAGCTCCGAGTTCATAGTGCATGCAGGGAATTGGACTGGAAAATTTCAGGAGGGAGTGGGAGGAGGGAGAGAAACGTAAAAACTCCCGTGCTTATCATGTGATAATAACAGCAAGAAAACAGATCAGGCTAGTGGTAGGAGTGGGGAAGTCTAGTCCAAAGGTTCTTCCAAGTCGAATGAGTCACCAAGTGGAAAGGGACAAATAAGCAAATATAGAAACCAAAGGGAGCTGCTATCTGGGGAGAAAGGGAAAATATAGCCTCCAGTGCTGGTTGGGTACCTCGAGGGGTGAGGACAGAGAAGGGAGCCTGATGGAAGGAACTAGAGACACCAAAAAAAAAAAAAAAAAAAACCACCAAGAAGCAAGTCTGATGAAGAATGAAGAAGCCAATTACAGAAAAGTTTGTGCAAACAAGGGGGAAAAAAAGAAAAACAGCTCAAAACTGCAAAAACATGCTGAGGCAGAGATGTTAATTGCATAGAAACTGAAAATTGATGCTCTCTTTCCACAGAGATGGTTCCTGGGTCCAGGGTGTCCCAGGATGGGAAGGGAAGTGGTGAGGGGAGAAATGACTGATGCAAAGTTCAAGGAGAGGCAGAATCAAAAACAACGGTGATTTGGGCTGTTCAACTAGCAAATAAGAGGGGAAAAAATGACCGCCCACCAAATGCTGGAGAGAATTTTGTAAACTTGGCAAAATTACATCCCAACAGTACAACTGGTGTCAAAAACTTCTTTTTTTTTTTACTTTACTTTTTACTTTATCAAGGGTTTCCCAGGTGGTACAGTGGTAAAGAACCTGCCTGTCAACACAAGAGTTGCCAGAGTCATGGGTTCAATCCCTGGGTGGGGAAGATACCCTGTAAGAGGAAATGGCAACCCTGCAGTATTCTTGCCTGGAAAATCCCATAGACAGAGGAGCCTGGTGGGCTACAGTCCACAGGGTTGCAAAGAGTCAGACACAACTGAGCAACTGAGAATACACACACATTATTCAAAGCGATGCTAGACAATTAAAGAAAATGGAAATAACAGACCAGTTTTGTTCATGAGGAGTTTTTTTTTCTTTTAAGGCATTACAACCTCTCACTTCTAACTTTCCCTCCAACTCCCTGATCCTCTAAAGAGCAAATACTGCTGGTCTGTCTGGGATCAGGGTCAGGCAGAGATTATGGTGGGGATTGGTGGTAGGGATTCCTACTGGTGACCCTTGGGTTCCAGAAATGAGAGAGGCAGGCCAGCAATGGTGGCTGAGAGAAGTTAGGGTTGGATCCAGTGCCAATAGGGTAACCCATGTTATATTGGGGTGCAAGAATTCAGTGTTCAAACCTGCTAAGTGAAGTGAAAGTCACTCAGTCGTGTCCAACTCTTTGAGACCCCATGGACTAGAGTCCATGGAATTCTCCAGGTCACAATACTGGAGTGGATAGCCATTCTCTTCTCCAGGGAATCTTCCCAACCCAGGGATCGAACCCAGGTGTCCCACATTGCAAGCAGATTCTTTATCAGCTGAACCACCAGGGGAGCCCTACTGGTGACCTTTGGGTTCCAGAAATGAGAGAGTTAGGCCAGCAAAGGTAGCTGGGAGAAGGGTTGGATCCAGTGCCAATGGGATAAACTGTACCAGTTTATCTATGTTATACTGGGATGCGGGACTTTAATGTTCAAACCTGGGAAATTCCAAATGAGGATGAGATGGCCACAGTAGCAGAGACCTGTCTTCATAGAGACAGAAAGCGGATTAGTGATTGCCAAGGGTTGGAGGGAAAGGAAGTAGGAAAGATTGGGGGTTTAATGGCTGGAGGTGGAGGTAGGCTTTCTTTAAGAAGTGATGAAAATACTCTGGAATTGTGGTGATGGTAGCACAACTCTGTAACTATATTACAAATCGCTGCATTGTATCAATATGTGTTCAGTTCAGTGCAGTTCAGTCGCTCAGTTGTGTCCGACTCTGCAACCCCATGGACTGCAGCACACCAGGCCTCCCTGTCCATCACCAACTCCCGAAGTCCACTAAAATCATGTCGATCATGTCGGTGATGCCATCCAACCATCTCAGCTCTGTCGTCCCCTTCTCCTCCCACTTTCAATCTTCCCCAGCATCAGGGTCTTTTCAAATGAGTCAGCTCTTCACATTAATATGTGTTAAGTGGCTGTATTTTACCATGTGTGAATGTATCTCAATTAAGCTGTTATTAAAAAACCCTTATGCCTAAGCCAATCAGCACACAGCACTGTCCTGGTCTTATGACTGGGTGTCATGTGACCTCAGACTGGCTGGAAATGCAGGGACACAGACTCTCTTCTTCCAGGCTTGGTGCTGAGAGAATGAGGGTTGGAACCTCTAAAATCACAGGACAGCCAGGAGCTACTGGGCTCACTGCAAGGACCCTTGAGACACAAAAGATACAAAGGAATCTGGATCCAGCTGTGCCTGAACTCCATCAGCTGGTTATGGAAGCTAATAAGCTTCCCTTTTGTCATGAGTTACTTTCGTGGGTGCTGGTGGAAGATGAAGAGTAACAGCTTAGAGAATCTAAAATCCAGAGCTGGAAATCTCAGTCTCCTTGTTATACTGGACCATGATCACCCCCCAACATAAAACTTTAAAAGGCTGTATATCCACCAGTCTTATATACGCACCATCTTCTATGTATCCATTCTCCAGTGGGTGGACATCTAGTGGCTTGCACTTTTCATTGGTGGTGAGATTCTTATGCATAAAGCTTTGCTACCAACCCAAATCTGAACTATTTCGTTAGAACAAATGGGATTAATATATATGGGAGGAGATTTAAATCACCTGTGCACTAGTGGCTCCCTGGGGATCGTGCTTCTCTTTATATGCCCCCGAAGGCTCCTCTCCCACACTGATTCTGGGCTTGGCCACTAGGCTCACACTGATGCATATTTTCCCTTGACAACTGTCTGCAGGACATATAAAAACAGGCCAGGGGCCAGTTTGGCCCATAGATCATAGTTTGCTGATTTCAGTTCTAAATCATCATCAAAGCTGGATATCTGGGCATCCAGAGATGTGGTCCCAGGAGGGATCAACAGATGGAGGTCCATTTGTCATCTCTGGCTTGGGGAAGCCGAGCTGTGCCTACCAACCTCTGTTGCATGTGTGCTAAGTCAGTAGTGTCTGACTCTGTCACCCCATGGGCTGTAGCCCACCAGGCTCCTTTATCCATGGGATTCTCCAGGCAAGAAATCTGGAGTGGGTTGCCATGCCCTCCTCCAGGGGATCTCCCTGACCCAGGGATCGAACCCACATCTCCTGCAGCTCCTACACTGCAGGCAGATTCTTTACCGCAGAGCCACCGGGGAAGCCAACAACCTCTGTTAGGGGTTGGCAAACTAGAGCCCACAGGCTGAATCCGGTCCACTGCTTGATTTTCTAAATAAAGTTTTATTGGCAAACGGCCATGCCCATTCATTTTCATTCTGTGTCTGCTTTGAAGTCTATTCGGTTCCCTAAATTTCCATTGTCTCAGCCACAAAGGGAGACACTCACCAGCAGATTCTACTTTGTAGGGTCACTGTGAGGTGTAAATGGATCACTGCAAAGGGCTCAATTGATGGCAGGGTACACCCTCTGGGTCAGCTCAAATGTCAGATGACCTGACATCTGTCTGAAGTCATCCAGTAAATGGGAGAAGTGGCCCCAGTCAGTCCAAGCCTCAGCAGTGCCTCTCTGGTGGGCATGCGTGCTCAGTCGCTCAGTCACGTCTGGCTCTTTGCAACCCCTTGGACTGTACCCTGCCAGACTCCTCTGTCCATGGGATTCTCCAGGCAAGAATCCTGGAGTGGGTTACCATTTCCTCCTCCAGGGAAACCTTCCAGACCCAGGGATCAAGCCTGCATCTCCTGTGTCTTCTACATTGGCAGGATTCTTTACCACGGAGCCACAAGGTAGACAACAAGCCATATCTGAGGATAGAGACTTGCCCCACAGTGGTTACTAGTTAGAACGGGGGCCAGCAAATCCAGCCTGCTTGCTGCCTGTTTTTGCAAATAAAGTTTTAATGGCACACAACCATCCCTTTTCATTTACATATTATCTACACGTGGCTTTCACAACGCAAAGGCAGAATTGAGTAGCTGCAGACACCATCTGACCACAAAGCCAAACATGTTTTGGATCTGGACCTTTACCAGCCCCTGGATTACAACATCAGATAGCCCTGGGTTCAAATCCTGATTCTATTCTTATAAACCTTGGATGCAATTTAAATTCTGGATGCCTCAGTCAGTACCAAGCTCACTGGGTTTTCTGAGGATTTATTGTACTTCATTGATCCCAAGAGACATATTATTTCTACATTTGACATTTCCGAAATATGAATGCATCTTACAGTTAGAATGGGCAGCACCTTTTTCTTTCTGAGCAGTCTCTGAGAATAACAGGGCTTCTTATCACATGTTAGATGTGGTAAAATTGGATAAATGAGATACCATGTACAAAGCATTTAGCGTGCATGGGGCACACAGTCCTGGGGAGAGTTTAGTTACAATAAAATGTTGGACCTGACCCATCTCCCTGGAAAGTCATATATCAAGGCTTTGAGTCTTCATGACAAAGCATCTAATGAGAGAAGCACAGGAGCCAGAATTCACGAAAAGGAAGGAGGTACCAAGAACAGCCTTGAGGGCACATCCCCAGGCATCAAGGACCTTACCTCCTCGCCGTATCGTCGGTAACTCACTTCATACAGCACAATCAGACCGTTGGGTTCCTTGGGCTCCTGCCACATCAAGTGAACAACGTTGTTCTCGAAGATTTCATGGGTCACGGGGCCAACAATATCATCTGCCTTGGCTGTAAGGAGCAGTGATTAGTGCTGGGGACTCGATCCCTGGATCAAACCCCACCTCCACCACTGAGCAGCTGAGCAAACTTAAATTGGTTGTGTAATTGTGTTCCATTTCCCTTATTGGAGAATGGACATTCTCATGGAATTCTTTACATATTTATGTCTATCTATCCATCTATCTATCTATTTATGTATCTATTGATCTAGGAGAACCCTACTATATATATATATATATATATATATACACACACACACATACACACACACAAAAATGTATGTATTTCTTAATTTCATTTTATTTTTCTTATGACTCACATACAGAAAAAGAGTCAGACACAACTTAGCGACTAAACAACAACTAGAAAGATGATTATAGTTAACAATGTATGTGTGTGTTGCTCGGTTGTGTGTGACTCTTTGCGACCCCATGAACTGTAGCCCACCAGGCTCCTCTGTCCATGGAATTCTCCAGGCAAGAATACTGGAGTGGGTTGCCAGTCCCTTCTTCAGGGGATCTTCCCAACCCAGGGATCAAACCCAGGTCTCCTGAACTGCAGGCAGATTCTTTACTGTCTGAGCCACCAGGGAAGCACAAAGTTAATAATGCTGTGCTTTATACTTGAAAGCTGCTAAGAGTTGATCTGAAATGTTCTCACCACAAACAAGAAATGGTAATTTTGTGCCCTGATGGAGATGTTAGCTAATGCTATTGTGGTAAAGATTTTGCAATGTCTAATGGAACAAATCAACACATTGTACACCTGAAATTTACATAATGCTTTACGTCCACTGCATCTCAGGGGAAAATGAAAAATGATGAAGGCAAATAGAGTCTCATGTATGCTGCCTAGAGAGTGGAGAGCTTCCTTGGTTAGCCTGTGTCTCTTGGCTCTGCGATGAGTCGACCTACCTTCAGGCATGGTCCTGGCGCTGACATAGGCAGCCACGCTACACCTCTCCTCGGGGGAATCTTGGTTGCAAGCCTGAAGCTCGATGCGATAGCCAGTAAAGTGACGCAGGCCGGAGATGACCAGCGACTCCTTGTTCACCACTTTCTCGAAGGGTCTGTGCTCCTCCGAGCTCATGGGCGTGCTGGTGGAGGAGGTATTGGGGAGCCCCAGAGCGGTGGGCACGGCTGCTGTCACATTCCCCACGTCACCAAGGGCTCTGCGTTTCCTCGAAGGCCTGTCATGACAGGAGGACACACCTGGTCATACAATCACCATCTTTGAAAAAGTGCTGCTGGAGAATAAAAAGGCTTAAAACCAAAGACTGAGATGCAGTGAGATTCAAGGGGAGGAGTGTGTACATTACAATGTAAATTTCCAGGAATTATAACCCAGAGTCGATTTTAAAGAAGATGCCCTCCTAGGCTCATGTCAGGCAAGCCTACCCGAAGAGAGGAGTGGGGAGGCTCTGGGACCACCCATAGTAGACACACCAATATTCCCCTCAACATGCTTAATTTCAGATTTTCATTTTGCAGATGAAGAGTCCAGCCAGGGTTAGTGTCAAAATTGAGATGCCAAAAGTGTGTCAGAGTCTAGCCCTGCCAAATGGTTCAAGCTACTTGACACCATCACCAGTTTAACCAGAAGAAATACATCTTCTTATTCTTAGGCCCCTTTAGGACAATGGCATAATCTAAGTGATTAAACTTCAATCCTTGGGAAAAAAAAATTTCAACACTCAGGTTACTAAGGGTAACTCCCAAAATTGCCTATGCGATCGGCACATTTTCTCCCCTTTAAAAGATACACGAAGAAAAATGTTAATAGCCTAAAAAATTATAAATCCAAAAAGAAAGGTATAAAGAAAATTTGAATTCCTTAGCATTCCACTGACTGCTATGTCCTTTGGGCAATTATTTTTTCTGTGAATGTTACATACGGGTATAATGGGGGGATCAAGCTAGTTCTATAATCCATTTGGCTCACTTGTATTAGAAGCAATCTCAAATATTTTCCTGAAAACATAATGTCTCAAGTAGGATGGAATTTACTTTTTTTTTCTTCAACGTGAAGATATTCCCTCCTTGTTATGAAAGTGCCACATGCTCATTGCAGAAAACTTGGAAACCTGTAGAATATTCCATTTAATGCAAGAACCATAATTTACTTAGTCATCCTCCAATTTTTAAAATATAAGCATATTCCCAATTTTTTTTGCTATTATAAATATTACTGTGATCATTGTCCAAGTGTCTCATTAGTTCCTAAAAGTAGACTCTAAGACATTATTAGATTATGCCTCTTCATACCTATGGCTAAATTGCTACCCTCCAGACCCTTTAAACTGACTTGTGGTCACACCCATAAAGGGGGTTCCCAGGTGGCAATAGTGGTAAAAAACCTGCCTGCCAGGAGATGAGACGCGGGTTCGATCCCTGAGTCGGGAAGATCCCTCGGAGCGGGGCATGGCAACCGACCCCAGTATTCTTACCTGGAGAATCCCATGGACAGAGGGGATTGGCAGGCTACAGTCCATAGGGTCCCAAAGAGTTAGACACAACTGAAGCAGCTTAGCACACAGATATATCTGTTGCTTATTTATTTATATTGTACCTACTTTCTGAAACTCTCATTCTAAGAGTTTCAGGGTTGATTTTCTTAGGTTTTCAAGGAATACTCTTGGATAAAGGGTCAGTAAACTTGTCACATAAATGCTAGATAGTAAATATTTGGTGTTTTGCCAGACGTGTGTTTTTTGTCACAGCTGTTCAACTTGCAATGGCTTTCAAGCCACGGCAGCTTGAAAACAGCCAGAGACATGATGTACACAAGTGGGAGTGGCTACTTTCCAATAAAACTTGTTGACAAAAACAGGCAGTCTGTCTACTCTTGAATCAGAATACCTGAAAATATCAATGCTTTTGTTTCCCACAATCCATTCCTTACAATCTATTCCAATTCTCATTTCTGCCTTACTGCACTGGCTGCTGCTACTGCTGCTAAGTCTCTTTAGTCGTGTCTGACTCTGTGTGATCCTACAGACGGCAGCCCACCAGGCTCCTCCGTCACTGGGATTCTCCAGGCAAGAACACTAGAGTGGGTTGCCATTTCCTTCTCCAATGCAGGAAAGTGAAAAGTGAAAGTGAAGTCGCTCAGCTGTGTCCGACTCTTAGGGACCCCATGGACTGCAGCCCACCAGGCTCCTCCATCCATGGGATTTTCCAGGTAAGAGTACTGGAGTGGGTTGCCACTGCCTTTTAGATACCCAGAGAATTGTTAATTAGTTATGATGAGATTGGCTTCCTTCCAAAGTAAACAGGAATAGTTTTAAGAAAGATGTTACTTTGGATGTTGGTTTCATCTAAATAATATTTATCTTGTTGCAGAAGTTTTCTAGTCCTAGCTTTATAAAAGGCCTCTCCCCCAACTGCCTTTCTTTAAGTCCAGTTCAGTTCAGTCACTCAGTCATGTCTGGCTCTTTGAGACCCCACGGACTGCAGAACGCCAGGCTTTCCCGTCCATCACCAACGCCTGGAGCTTACTCAACTCAATGGTCGGTGATACCATCCAACCATCTCATCATCTGTAGTTCCCTTCTCCTCCTGCCCTCAATCTTTCCCAGCATCAGGGTCTTTTCCAATGAGTCAACTCTTTGCAACAGGTGGCCAAAGTACTGGAGCTTCAGCTTTAGCATCAGTCTTTCCAATGCATAGTCAGGGTTGACTTCCTTTAGGACAGACTGGTTGGATCTCCTTGCAGTCCAAGGGACTCTCAAGAGTCTTCCCCAACACCACAGTTCAAAGGCATGAATTCTTCGGTGCTAAGCTTTCTTTATAGTCCAACTCTCACATCCATGCATGACTACTGGAAAAACCATAGCTTTGACTAGACGGACCTTTGTGGGCAAAGTAATGTCTCTGCTTTTTAATATGCTGTCTAGGTTGGTCATAGCTTTTCTTCCCAGGAGCAAGCATCTTTTAAATTCATGACTGCAGTCACCAGCGGCAGTGATTTTGGAGCCCCCAAAATAAAGTCTCTCACTGTTTCCATTGTTTCCCCATTTATTTGCCATGAAGTGATAGGACCAGAAGCCATGATCTTAGTTTTCTGAATGTTGAGTTTTAAGCCAACTTTTTCACTCTCCTCTTTCACTTTCATCAAGAGGCTCTTTAGTTCTTCACTTTCTGCCATAAGGGTGGTGTCATCTGCATATCTGAGGTTATTGATATTTCTCCCAGCAATCTTGATTTCAGCTTCTTTAGGTTAGTAATTTAAAAAATCTTAGTTCCCCAGCCAGGGATTGAAGCCTCATCACCTGCAGTGGAAGCACAGGATCTTAACCACTGGACACCCAGGGAACCACCTCCCCCCATAATTTTTAATAAATGTTATTTAATGAGATTATTATGACTTTCCTTATTGAATCTCTTGATGAATTAGATTCTACTATCAGAACACCTGATCTTGAACCATCCTTGAACTCATGAGATTGATGGTATTGCCAGCACAGTGCTTTGTTTAGGACATTTGGATCTAAAATCCCATATTAGGTGGTCCTGGGGTTTTCTTTCAATGTAGCATCTTCATCAGGTTCTGCTAAGGGATGTTGTTTTACAAAATGAATTGGGAAGATTTCCATATATTTCTATGCTCTGAAAGTTTCTGAAAATAGTTTCTCTTTGAGAGTGTGAAAGGACGCATCTATAAAACTCTCCAAACCTGGGGCCTTTTTGTGAAGAAATTCTTTGACACATTTTTTTTCCAGTCTTTTCCCAAGGTCGTTAGGATAGTTAATCTTTCTGCTGCTTCCTGAATTAGCTTAGACAAGTTAAAATTTTCACCTCTCTGAAAGTTTCAAATTGAACAGCTCATGGTTATCCAGAGAATTTACCACAAATTTAGCTATATTAATTTTCCCTCCCTCCCTAACACATTATATTTTACATTTTATAGTTTTTTCTTAATTTACAAAAAATCATTTAAGTCTACTAATTTACAACAAAGTCCAGGTTTGGCAATATTCTACAAGTGAAGGTATGTGATGGTCATGTCTCTGATATTTTCCAAATGGATCTTTCTTTTTTTTGCTGCACTGTGCAGCGTGCATGGGATCCTAGCTCCGAGATCAGGGATCAAACCCAGGCCTCCCTGCACTGGAAGCATGGAATCTTAACCGCTGGACCACCAAGGAAGTCCCTCCAAATGCATTTTAATGAAAATTTCCATTTCAACTTCCACCCAATAGAAATCTAAGTGACCCACTTTTAATCACCAGGAAGTAGAGTTTTCTGTTCGAGCTTTTGAAATTTACCTTTAGTTTTTGTTGCGTTGTCATCAGCAAAAACAAACCTTACTTTGGGGGTACTCACTAAGATTTTCTTTGTGGCCCTTTTGTCTGAAAAGACCATTGACATTCCTGAATGGAAACCAAAGCTAGTAAGCCAAAGATACACCCATGCTAGCAAGATTCAAAACATTTCTATACAAGCACAGATGAGCCTTCCAGAAATGATGGAGACCCTGGGGTCTCACGAATAACTACTGAAAAATTGATTATCTAATAAAAAAGAATCATAAATGGCCTCTAACAGGCCAAATATGCATACACCAAAAGGATTATATCCAATAGGACAAGACCACCACGTGGTCACAGAAGACCCCCATGATTGGATCAAGGTCTCACATTTCTAGATCTTTGTGTGTGGGTGTGTGTGGGTGTGTGCCTTGAACGCTCAGGTGTGTCTGATTCTTCAGACCCGTTGGAATTTTAGCCCTCCAGGCTCCAGTCTGTGGGATTTTCCAGGCAAGAATACCGGAATGGGTTGCCATTTCCTCCTGCAGGGGATCTTCCCCTCCCAGGAATGGAACCCTCACTTCCTGTCTCCCGCATTGCGGGTGGATTCTTTAGCCGCTCAACCATTGTGCTACAGTCGTGTCTGACTATTTGCAACTCCATCAACTGTGGCCTGCTACGCTCCTCTGTCCACGGTATTTTCCAGGCAAGAATACTGGAGTGGGTTGCCATTTCTTGCTCCTAGGGATCTTCCCCACCCAGGGATTGAACCTGGGTCTCCTGCATCGCAGGCAGATTCTTTACCATTTGAGCCATCAGAGAAGCCCAGATCTTTCTTTACTACAGATTATATTCCAAATGGCCACTAGAGGGCAGACTGGGGCCGAACATTGCCTGAAAATAAACCCTCCCTTGGAAGAATAAAATCGTTCTCACAGCTCTCTTACCCTGCCTTTCCAGTCTCCCCTCCTGTTCTTCCCAAGAGTCCAGGATTCTTTCCACCGACTTCCCCTTCGCCACGTTCTCTCTGCCTGTCCTCTCCTCCAGGACACCCCCTCATCCTTCAATCCTCTCTCTCTCTTTTAAATTGAGGCGTGCTGTAATTAGTCACTCAGTCGGGTCTGACCCTTTGCAACTCCATGAACTGTGGCCCACCAGGCTCCTCTGTCCATGGGATTCTCCAGGCAAGAATACTGGAGTGGGTAGCCATTCTCTTTTTTCAGGGGATCTTCCCATCTCAGGGATCAAAACCAGGTCTCTCGCACTGTAGGCAGATTCTTTACCGTCTGAGCTACAGGGAAGCCCATAAATCCTGGAGTGGGTAGCCTATCCCTTCTCCAGCGGAATCTTCCCGACCCAGTAATCGAACCGGGATCTTCTGCATTGCAGGCGGATTCTTTACCATCTGAGCCACCAGGGTTTCCTCACACTGAGGCATAGTTGACTGTCTAAGACACACGTCAAAGGGGAGCATCCCTGACTGTCCTCGGCGGATACAGGGACACAGCACACCTGTGCTCAGGCCTGCCGCCATCCTGCACTAGTCACCCCAGATAAAAAAACGTTCCACTCCCGGATAAGCTTTCCCCACTACCTGCTGCTAAGTGGTTTCGACTGGCTGAGTGTCCAGCACAGTTCTGCACAAACGGTGGGCTTGATAAATAAATGTGTCAGGGCATGGAGGAAAATTGGGCAGCATCTTAGAAGCGCCCTAGGAAGTACACCCTTGATCCTATGTTTTAGTAGGAGTGTGTTAGTTAGGATACCCCCCACCAATCATGCCCAGGTTCCATTTCAGGGTGAAGGCGTGTAACGTGTGAATTTGTGAAGCGCCCCCTCTCGGCAGAACAACGCGATTCATGCATCAAACCACAGAAGGCCCCCGGGGATCTCAAAGGGGCTCAACATGCTTCCTGCCCCGAGGGCCCAGTGGCCCTGCACTGTGCAGCCACCAGGGGCCACGCGGACATCCCACAGGTGAGTCATACCTAGCGTCCTCGGCAACAGGGCCTGAAGATGATTTTCTGTGAAAACAAAACCAGCCGCTTTGAGGACAGACAGAACTTCTTCAGACAGACCTCTTGCTTCTGACACCCTGTGCCAGCAGCCCAAGGGCGCTTGCCCCAGACCATGGGCCACTTGTTCCCATCACTTGAACCACATCTTCCCCAGCAGGTGTGTGGGACACAGCAAGCAGTTGGGAGGAGGGAGTCAAGAAAACACCCCTGAGACCTGGTCATCTGGGGTCATCTGGGGTTCCCATGAGATATCAAACGTAACACTACTTTTTTCTTTTGGGTCATGCCATGGCTTCCCCTGTGGCTCAGTGCTAAAGAATCCATCTACAATGCAGGAGATGCAGGTTCGATCCCTGGGTGAGGAAGATCCCCTGGAGGAGGGCAAGGCAACCCACTCCAGTATTCTAGCCTGGAGAATCCCCTGGACAGAAGAGCCTGGTGGGCTACAGTCCATGGGGTCGCAAAGAGTCGGACACGACTGAAGCACACAAGCACGCAGCATGTGGGATCTTCCCTGACCAGGGATTGAACTCGTGTCCCCTGTATTGGAAGCGAAGAGTCTTAATCACTGGGCCACCAGGGAAGTCCAAACTAGTTTTAAACCTTATGACTGACTCGGCCACTATCCTTAAGTCTGGTGGAGTTTTAATGGGTGAAACAATAACTGTCTCCACACCTGGGCTGTGCCATTTAGTGCTTTTTTGGACTCAGGGTCAGATAAGAATACATGAAAGAGAAAAGAAACGTTATATATGGACAGTTCTAATGGAGCCTCTAGCAGGAGCAATGCTAAGCCTCTGAAGAGACCCACTTTCGAATCTTGTTTTATCTCAGTGCAACCTCTGGGGGCGGGAGGTTGATCCACTTTGGAAATAACCAATTGTATTGGGCACTTCTGGGTAGCTCTGGTGAAGTCTGTTAGCGGGAAGGGTCAAGAGTGGAGAGGGTGGGGGCAACTGAAAGCTCCCAGCACATTTGCTTTGTCAACCTGGGCAGAGTTGGGGGTGGGGGTGGGGTGGGGAAGGCTTTGGACCCGTAAAAGGGAGTAGGCAAGTGCTTCAGTGGGTTACCAGAAAGACTCGTGAACTTATTAAGATGCAGACAGTGCTACTGCCATCTAGTGGGTGGAGGCCTGGGGTGCAGCTCAACATCCTACCCTGGACAGGATGGTCCCACCCCAGAGAATGAGCTGGCTCCAAATGTCAACAGCACCAAGGCTGAGAATCCCTGTGAGACTCGTGTAATCTCACAACCATAAAATATAGGAACCATTTTTCTCTCCATTCTTCAGATGAATAAACTGAGGCACCGAGAGAGGTAGAATAACCTGTGACCCACAGAAACTTGCCTTCTACCTGTGTCTCAGCTTTCAGGAAGGATAAAGAGGTATGAAAAAACCAAGAGTCATTTTTACTGCAGACCCTCTGTTTACTTCCCCTTCACTCACTAAAGGAAACATATTTAAATAGTGAAGTCTCTGGGGTTTTGACGAGGCCATGGAAAGTTCTGGAAGGATGAGAAGTTTCTTTAGATTAAAAAAAGAGAATGCACTGAGCTTGAGACTCAGCCATAAATCAAGCATTGGGCTGGGCATGCAGCTCTCTGTCATCTAATAATTGAATTTATTATCTATAATCAATCGATTAGGTAATGATCAATCATTGATAATCATCAGAACTCAGACTGAGACCAGAGGTTGGGTTCATGAGACATCAGAGAGCAAAGGCTGAATTTTTTAAACACTCCTCCTTTTGAGCGGAGATGGGGGGCAGTTCCTCTTCCTGGTAAGGCACTTGTTATAATCTCAAAATCTCTTCCTTCATCCAGGGAAGTGGCTCAGCGTGGACTCAGCCTATCCTCTGCGTCTGCCCCCATTTTTCTTGTTCCCTAAAGACCTGAGACCCCAAGCCAATAACAAATCCTGACCTGGGGATAAAAACCACGTTGTGCAGGTAATCTTCAAACGTTTTCCTGAACGAGGACTCCTCCAGCTCCTTGAGGATCTGCGAGTCGGTCTTTGGGCAGGAGCAGCATTCGCCAGCAGACTCCTCATACTCACTCTGATTGTGCTTCTGGGAGCCCTCCGACTCGAATGGTGGAGACCAGGTCCGGGAGGGCAGCTTCAACCCTAGGGAAAGGCAGAGCAGGGCTCAAGTCCCCATCCCATTCCCGCCCCCCACCACCTACACACACATGCAGAGCAAGGGGGACCTTCTCAAAGTGGCTGGGCACATGGACAGAGCTCAGTGCAGAGATCTGGGTTCAAGTTCTTCTGGGAAGAATAAGATCCTTCACTGGAGGGTCCTGACAACAGAGAAGGTGCCTGTCAGCATGCAGCAGGACACTGTCGGACACCACAGCCCCACAAGGCTGGAGGCCAAAGGTAACTGTGCCTGTCCCTGCCCTTGGGGAACTTAACATTCCAGTGGATGAAGTGCACAGGAGTGGGAAGAATATACAATAAACTAAGAAATGCATACGCTGTGTGTCAGATGGCAGCGGAAAAGGACAGAGGGTCTCTGGGGCGAATGTCTCAGAGAAAGTGATGCTAAGCAGTCCCCAAGTAAAAGAACGATCCATGCGCATGTCCTGTGTGTGTGCTCAGTCACTCAGTCTTGCCCTACTCTGTGATGCCATGGACTGTAGCCCGACTGGCTCCTCTACCCACAGGATTTCCCAGGCAAGAGTACTGAAGTGGGTCGCCATTGCCTCCTTCAGGGGATCTTCCATCTCCAGCATTGGCAGGTGGGTTCTTTACTGCGGAGCCAGCTGGGAGGCCCATAGAAGATGCAGGCTACTCTTTAAAGGCTTAAAACAATGCCCTTGAGGCCGGGTGCCTACTTGTGTCTATTGAGCAAGGGAAATTCCATCTCTTCCTCTCCCTTTTAATGGCTCCGGGAGACAATGAGCTCTAAGTATCTTCCTGTGAATGCTGAGTACCCACTCGGAAGCTTTGCAAATCCTTAAACATACTTCTTAACGTTTATTAATAGACACAGAATAGCCTGTGTAGGTTTTAGCTGTTAGAGGGGTTATTGATGGCATTATAGATGGAAAATAAACTTAGGATTTCCTTAGTAAAGGGTGGTGGGGCGGGCTCCTGATTTTTTTCTGGGGAGGAAGGGACTTTTGATCAGACACAGACACCTGTCACCCTTTCCACATGCCACTTGGTGCCCCATGGGTCTCTGTGACACATCTAGTCAAATCTCAGGGACAAAGTGGAAAGGTGGGGAGTGGGGGAGTCAGTGTTTCACAGGGACAGAGTTTCCATTTGGGGAGATGAGAAAGTTCTGGAGATGATGGTGGCGATGGCTGCACAACAATGCGAATGTGCTTAATGCCGCTGAGCTTTGCACTTCAAAGTGGTTCAAATGGCCAATTTTATGTTATGCAAGTTTTACAGTTAAAGACCATATAGCTGACAAGACTGTACTGTATAATTGAAATATACAATTCAATATCAGAGAAGAAGCTAGAAGTTCTCATTTGAAAAAGGAGGGGACTTCTCCGGTGGCTCAGTGGTAAAGAATCTGCCTGCCAATGCAGTACGTGCAGGTTTGACCTCCGATCTAGGAAGATTCCACAGGCCACGGGGCAACTAAGCCCGTGCACCGCAACTGCTGCGCCTACACTCTGGAGCCGGTGCTTGGCAACAGGGGAAACCACCGCAACGAGAAGCCTGCGCACGGCAAAGGAGAGTAGCCTCCATTTGCCGCAACTAGAAGCCTGTGAGTAGCAGTGAAGACCCAGCACAGCCAAAACTAAGTAAACAGAGATTTCCTTAAACAAAAAAATAAATATGTGAAGTGATAGCTGTATTAACTAGGTGGGAGGAATTCTTTTCCAACGTGTATGCACAAAAAGTCATCACAATTTACACTTTAAATATCTTACAGTTTTCCTTGTCAATTATATCTCAATAAAACTGAAAAAAAAAAAAAAAAAACACTTCTGATTCTAAAGGAAACTACTACGGATCACAGTTAGTAAATTATTTATCTTGTGTGTGTTATCAAGTTTATTTATTTGTGTGTGTACTGGGGTTTTTCCTTTGTGGCAAAATACACATAACACAAAATTTACCGTCTTACTCATTTTTAAGCATCGTGATCCAGTGTCATTAAGTATATTTACATTATTGTGCAACCATCCCCACCATCCATCTCGAGAACTTTCTCACCTTCCCAAACTGAAACTCTGTGCCTGTGAAACTCTGAGTCTCCATCCCCTCCCCCACCCCTGGCCCCCACCATCTGCTTCCTGTCTCTATAGATCTGACTCCTCCAGGGAACTCCTGTAAGTGGAATCAGACAATATCTGTCCTTTAGTAAGTTTATTTTTTTTAATTCCATAAACTTTGGGCAAAATGACAAATAAAATCATGTCAAATCATCACCTTCTAATGACAGACTGACTTCCAGAATAAAAGTTGTTGCTCTTAAAAAAAAAAAAGAAAGAAAGAAAGAAAACACGGCCTGCCCCGATGGTGGTGGCAGTTCTCGTTGGTGGTTTCGGTTGCTCGAATGCAGGGCCAAGAGTGCACAGCTGAGCCCATGACTTTGCTTGCTCTCGAGTTATATAAAGCATCCGAGGAGATAAATCACGTTTGCAACCCTCTGCTCAGGCGGGGGATGAGGTCACAGGCATACATATAGCACATGATCTTAGAGCTGGGACAGCTCCCGGAGATCATCTGGCCTCCTGCCCCTTTTCCCCAAAAGGAGGCAGCTGGTGACAAGCTGGGTGACTTGCCCAAAGCCCTACATCAGGGCACAGAAAACCTTAGGCTCCTGACCTCAGTCACATGTCATCAGCTGCCCCAAGGTAGGAGGTTACCAGTAACTCACAACATCTAAAGGAAAATAAACTCAGACCAGAAAGCAGAGACATCACTTTGACGACAAAGGTCCATCTAGTCAAAGCTATGGTTTTTCCGGTAGTCATGTATGGATGTGAGAGTTGGACTACAAAGAAGGCTGAGCACCGAAGAATTGATGCTTTCGAATTGTGGTGCTGGAGAAAACTCTCGAGAGTGCCTTGGACAGCGAGGAGCTCAAACCAGTTAATTCTTAAGGAAATCAACCCTGAAGGACTGATGCTGAAGCTGAAGCTCCAATACTTTCACCACCTGATGTGAAGAGACAACTCATTGGAAAAGACCCTGATGCTGGAAAAGATTGAGGGCAGGAGAAGAGGGTGACAGAGGATGAGATGGCTGGATGGCACCACCGACTCAATGGACATGAATTTGAGCAAACTCGGGGAGAGAGTGAAGGACAGGGAGACCTGGCGTGCTGCAGTCCGTGGGGTTGCAAAGAGTCAGACGTGACTGAGCGACTGAACAAAAACAACACAACAACACAGCAACAAACAACAACAAAACAACTAAAGGATAAATCAGGAGCTTGGGATGAACATACACACATGATTATATGTAAGACAGATAACCAACCAGGACTTACTGCCTAGCACAGGAAACTCTACTCAATATTCTATAGTAACCTATATGAGAAATTAATCTGAAAAAGAAGAAATCTAGGGACTTCCCTGGTGGTCCAGTGGGTAAGACTCTGAGCTCACAGTGCAGGAGGCCTGGGGTTGAGTACTGGTCAGGGAACTAGATCCCACACGCTGCAACAAAGACCCAGTGCAGCCAAATAAATAAATATTTTTTGAAACGAATGAATCTATGCATGTGTATAATTGAACCACTTTGCTGTACACCCAAAACTAATACTAAATAAATTGTAAGTCAACTATTTTTTAAATATTCAGTCGTGTCTGACTCTTTGCGACTCCATGGACTGAAGCCTGCCAGTTTCCTCTGTCCATGGGATCTTTCCAGGCAAGAACACTGAAGTGGGTTGCCATTTCTTACTCCAGAGGATCTTCCCAACCCAGGGATCAAGTCCCCATCTCTTGTGTCTTCTGCATTGGCAGGTGGATTCTTTAGCACCAGCGCCACCATACTCCAATAATTTTTTTAAAATAAATAATAAACAAAAGAGTCTGGGGATTGGGGGGAAAACCGTTTATATAGACTCAAACAAAACAACTAAAGGGGGGGAAAAGACTTCTGTTTCTTCAGTTTGATGGACTTTTTTACAACCCAGTTTTAAAATAATGTAAGACTAATTTATACACACCAGTTTGTGGCTTCAAATATTTTTTTCATTTTTCTGTAGATGGATGCAAGCCCATTAAGTAAGCGAGACTGAAGACTGGAAAATATGTGTCATTCATATACATTTTTAATGGAAAGCCTAGGGAGGAAGAGATTGGAGACTCTTTGCTGTCTCCAATCCTTAAAACTTAAGGGTCTAAAATTAGGGGCCAGGTCTTCCCTGGAGGTCCAGAGGTTAGGACCTTTCCATTGCAGAGTGGGGTGGATTTGATCCCTGGTCGGGGAGTTAAGATCCCAAATGCCAAGGGGCCAAAAAAATTAAAAGTAAAAAATAAAAATAAAATTAGAGACCAAAAAAGTTGATATATGTATAACTGATTCACTTTGCTGTACGCCTGAAACTAACAAAACATTGTAAATAAACTACTCCAATAAAAATTCTTAAAATAAGGGACCAAAATTCTTCCCTGACTTTGTCAGTCACCACTGCACACATTGTTGTGTTTCTAGCTTAGCAGGGAAGTCTTGCACGGGTTAACACAGCTACATCCCCACCAGGGGGAGGTGGACGAGGAAGGGGAAGAGGAGAACATTCCAGAACGCATCGATGCCAAGACATGGGGAGTGTCTGGTTTCAACATGAGTCTTCAGAGCTTGTCCGCACCCTGTGATGTTTAGAAATGTGAACGGGCAGACAGACGTCCCCTTACTGTGTTTTTTTTTTACAAAACAAAGGTTTGTGGGAACCCCGCGTCCAGCAAAACTATTACCACCGTTTCCCCAGCAGTATTTGATCACTTTGTGTCTCTATGTCATGCTTCAGTAATTTTCACAATATATCAAACTTCTTTCTTTGTATTCTACTTGTTATGATGATCTCTGATCAGTGATCTTTGATGTTACTAATGTAATTGTTTGGGCATTTTTTTAAAGCAATAAAGTATTCTTTAATTAAGGTATGTGCATGGTTTTCTTTTTGGTCTCGATTTCTTCTTTTTAAAATTTTTATTGAAATAAAATTGATTTATAATGTTGTATTAGTTTTAGGTGTACAGCAAAGTAACTGTCATATATACATATATCCTTTTTCAGATTATTTTCCATTATAGATTATTATGAGATATTGAGTAGAGTTCCCTGTGCTATGCAGTAGGTCCTTGTTGATTATCTATTTGGGATAGCAAACATTCAGACACGGCTGAAATGACTTAGCACACATGCTCATGTATATTTTAAGCATATTTTTTCTTAAACATAATGCTATTGCACACTTCATAGACTATAGTATAATGTGAATATAACTTTTATAGGCACTGGAAACCAAAAACTTCATGTGACTTGATTTATTGCAATATTTGCTTCATTTCGGAAGTCTGGAACTGAACCCTCAGTGTCTCTGAAGAATGCCCGTGTGTGTGTTTTCGTCTGAGATAAAATGGAGTGTGTGTTCCCACAAGCACATGCTGGAAATGGGAGGGGAGAGACGTGTCCCAGAAAACAAGAACACAGAAGATCCGGTGTGTAAAACCAGCCCCTCCCTGACCCCTGTCTGCACTCACCTTTGAGGCAATAATCCAGTTCATACAGCTCACTGTCTTCCGCCTGTCTCTCCCAGAACACCAAGTAGTGTGTGATATTGCCATTGGGGTCGGAGGGAGGCTTCCACTTCAGAATAATCTGGGACGAGGAATTAGAAACTGAGATGGGATCCAGGGGCACGGAAGGATCTGCCAAGGAGAAAGGAGACAGACAGATCCATTGTGAGGGGGGAGTACAGGCAGTCAGGTGGGCATGAGAGGGAACAGCCAAGTTAAAGAGATCCTGAGGATGTTCTCTGCAGTGTTATTTAACATCAGAGAAAACGGGAGACACCTGGACATATGGAACACTTGCCTAAGAAGAGCATGGGTTAGAAAATTACAATCCATGCAGTACCACAGACTGTATAGATTCCCATGTTCCACCATTTTTGCAACAAGCATTTACAGAGCTCTAAGGAAAGGCAGGCTGTCTTTGTTCCAGGCACTGGAAAGGTGGTGGGGAAAAGGAGGGTGATGGGAATAGATAAAGTCACATTTTCCAGTTAATTAGCCCCAAACTGAACCCAGTTGTGGGGCAAATTTCGGCAGTGCAAAGCCATTCAAACCTATCCCTGAGCTGGCAGTCCATTTCACATCCCCCCATAGGCATCAACTTTGGGCTCCACAAAAGCTTCCCCTGGAGAACGGAGGTGGCAGTCAGCAAGGGGTAGGGGTAGGAGTCTCCAGACAGAAGACACAGTGGGTACAAAAGCCTGGAAGCTGCAAGTTTCCGGAACTCTAAGTCCTTTGGTTTTGCTGGAGGATACAGGGCAAGAGGGCAGTAGTCACAAGAGCTGGTTCATAACGCTTGGCCTCTATCCTATAGGATGGGATTTCTCTCTACTGATTTTGTGAGGCTGGATAATTCTTTGCTGTGGGTGCTGTACTGTGCATTGTTGTATACTAAGCAGCATCTCTGGTCCCACACTCTAGAAAATTCTCCAGTGGCCCATTCCTCCCCAAAAAGTGGAGATGTGGGAGAGATTTCCCTGGTGGTCCAATGGTTAGAACTTTGTCTTGCAATGCAGGAGGTGTAGTTCAATCCCTGGTCAGGGAGCTTAGATGCCACATGCCTTGTGGCCAAAAAACCAAAACATAAAGCCAAAGCAATATTCTAACAAATTCAATAAAGACTTTAAAAATGGTCCACATCAAAAACAACAACAACAACAACAAACCTAGAGCCTATTATAGTGAAGTAAGTCAGAAAGAGAAAACAAATATCATAATTAATGCATATATATGGAATCTAGAAAGATGGAAAGATGGTACTGATGAAGTATTTGCAGGGCAGCAATGGAGATGCAGACATAGGGAACAGATTTGTGGACCCAGGGAGAGAAGGGGAGGGTAGGATGATTCGTGAGAGTAGCATGGAAATATATACGTTACCATATGTAAAACAGATAGCCAGTAGGGATTTGCTGTAAGATTCCGGGAGCTCAAACTGGTGCTCTGTGACAACCTAGGGGATGGGATGGGAGGGAAGGGAGGTGGGAGGGAACACCAAGAGGGAGGGCACATAGGTATACCTATGGCTGATTCATTTGATGTATGGCAGAAACCAACGGTGTAAAACAATTATCCTTCAATTAAAAATAAATCAATTAAAAATTTTAATTTCAAAAAAATGGAGGAGAGAAGCAGAGATGAAACAAAAAATGGCAAAATCTTGATAATTATTGAAGCTAAGAGATGAGTACCTAGGGAGAGGAGCTATTTTTTCCTACTTTTGTAAATATTTGAAAATTTTCCATAATGGAAAGAAGAAATATATGTTCCTCTCTAATGTCTTGTTGCTACTGCCTCATCTTCTGAAATTGTAAATCTCAGTGCCCAGCTGTTTTAGAAGCCAATGACCATGCAGAAAAAAAAAGAAAAACGACAAAGCATTTCATATGAAAGGCACGATGTCTGAGCTCACGCCTAAGTTCACATTCACAAGAAACGCTTACTAGTGGCGTCTGTCTGGACATAGATGATGTCACTCTTGGCCCCGTATGTACGGCGTTCATCAGAAAAGGTGACCAGGGTCTTGACAAAGATGGCATACTGGGTCCAGGGCTTGAGACCACGCATCAGCCACCCAGGGTGGTTCTGAGACTTGGGGTCGTTGGACCTCGTAGGCGGGTCAATATCCACCACTGTCCAGCTGTTGGAGCCGCACGCATCCTGCCCATCGAATTCTGTCACGTTCTGGTAAGGGCTTTCAAGACCAAACAGGTAAAGATGGTTATCATCCTTGACTATAGATCTAAAGATCAGAGAGATGTGGCTGGGGGAAGTTACCTCCTACAGGCTTGCACCCTGTTCACCAAAAATCTTGTGCCACAAGGAGAAAGGACACAGAAACAGTCAAAGAGAAAGGGATTGCTTCCCCTATGTCTCAATTTCCCAGTAATAATAATAGTGATCATGATGATGATACTATCCGAGTTAGTGACAAGATCACATGAGAGGATGTGGGCTGACTCCTCCACACACAGCCCGACACATAGTAAATCATAAGGGATGGAATAATTATCCATGTTAATATGATCACCACTTCCACTGTCTCCTTTTAAAACTCCAGCACAGTCATATACTCAAGACGGCTGGGTGTCATTGAATGACGACAGTGTTTCAACGTAAGATGATGAATACATTGTGGGGAGGGACAGTGAGGATGATCACAGAGCATCACGAATATACTTAATGCCACTGAGCTGTACATTTAAACATCACTAAGATGATCAATTTCATGTTTGTTTTACCATAGATAATTATTTGTGTTGGAAAAAAATCCAAAATAGATTTAAAAATAAACTTTTTTTTTAAAAAGACACCTACTAAGTAGATACCTACTAAATAGAAATACCTACTAAGACACATACTAAGTAGACTTTTTAAAAAGACACCTCCTAAGTAGACTCAGTGACTTTTTGTTGAGAATGTCTGGTGAGAAAAACGGGGTATTTCTATAGGAGACTGCCCAATCTAGACCTCCAAAAGAAACCTGCCTGCTTCAATTTCTGGCTTTCGACAATAAGAAATGTTATTGACGTTATACACCATCAACTGGTGAGATCCCACCAAGGGATCTATGATATTTATTCCATGGATAAGAAGGAGATAGAAAGAAACTTCAGTGGGGGAACCTCTGAGCACAAATGTAACACTCACACCTCTTTATCTTTCTACTTACGCCTCTTTGTAGAACAACATGAACCCCAGGAGGTCTCGGAAGTCAGGAGGCCAATACGGCTCCCATTTCAGCAAGATCTTGTCGTAAGATGTCCGAATGTAAGAAAATTTAAGTAATTCATTTTCACCTAGAAAGGTTTAAAAAAAAAAAACACCCAGTATCAGAATTTTAAATAATTTGTTTCAGCCCAAAGCAGGTGATCCCATACTTCCAAGAGAATCCACAAGAAGGAAGATGGTAATCTGCTATTTCCTAGTGAGGTCTCATTTCCACGTGCCTTTCCCTTGTTCAGGGGCAAGAACAGATCATATAGGTTGGCCCCAACTGCAAGTCAATTACTTGACCAGATGCGCATCTAAAGAGCTGTGGTTGGCACTAACAGGGAAGGACAAGAGGCCAATTGGTGCTGGGAAAAGGACACTTTCAAGAATAACATTTGTCCTAACACAGTTTGTCTTACATGTGGATTTTCATGCCTGACATGTCAGAAAAAGTAACTCCAGTGCAAATGGATACAAGCTGACTGGGTTTAGAGAGAGTGCAGATCATTATATCTTGGAGTGACCACTCTTTGGAAAGACAATGCCTTGGAGACAGTAATTCCCTCTGCCTGGAATATAAGCCCTCCCTTAAGCACCACCCCAACCTTGCTCTCTCCCTCCCCTGAATTACCACAGTTTGCACCAAATTGTCTCATAACAAAACAGCTACACATGAGGGTATCATGGAAGCCTTGGCACCTCAATGCTCAGCTATTTCTTCAACAGAAAAACTCGTCACAGAAGGGTAGCCAGCTCTCAGTCTCCAACTGTAGCAATTGCAGAACTTTGCTGTACCATTTGAGCCAAGGCCATATATATATGGGAGATGACATTGGTTCATTCAGTGCTTATGTGGCATCTTCCAGCACCAGGCATTGTATTTGGTATTTGGCAAAGAGATTAATGTGTACAACACTTGTCTTCAGTGTTTCAGAAAGTCTAACACACACTTAGTTGTTTTAGCTCACTGGGGGTAAGTGACACCCACCCTGGGTACCATTGTTTTAGCTCACTGGGGGTAAGTGACACCCACCCTGGGTACCATTGTTTTAGCTCACTGGGGGTAAGTGACACCCACCCTGGGTACCAGAGCGGTGGGGGAGGTAGGGGAAGTCACATTGTCTGGTCCATGAAAGGACGAGAGCATTGCCACTTACAGGATGCCTGGTCCCCATTGGTCTTTAGAGCAATGTCATTTCTCTCCTGGCGCCCCTTGGTTCCTGAAACTTCCTCCATCTTGTGAATTTCCGACAGGCAGAGTTTGGGGTTATAGTGGAAGAAGAGTTTCCCCTGAGTGATGGTGAGGTTGTGTTTGCTCCAGTCCCACAGCTGCCTTAGGTTCTGGTTGTCCAAGGCGTAGAAAGAGTAGTTCCTATGGAAACGCACACAGACCTAATCATTCATCAGCTTGTCATCTCCACCTCCAAAATGGTGGGGCCATGGCTGGAACTGATCTCATTCAGTGCTCCATTCCCAGTTCTAACCACTTGCTTGACACGTACTCATTACGTGTTGAATGGAGGGTGAGAGGTATAGGGGAAGCTGAGGAGGTCTTCAAGGCCAGGAAGATGCTTGAGATCAGTCTTGTAGGGGAGGAGGGCAAGACTGTGATGGATTGAAATACGGGTTTTGCAAAAGGGAAAGACTGAAGACACAGAGGCACCTGAGCTGGGCCCAGGGAAGAGCAAAGTAGCTTGTTCTGAACAACAGGTGGAAGGCAATCCTGAAGCGACACCATGGCCCAAACCCTCTAGTATACTGCATGCTAGACCAAGACCAAGAACACATGCGCTTCCTCGGCAGACAGAGGGGGGCC
Organism: Bos grunniens; assembly: GCF_055505025.1. Lineage (NCBI taxonomy): Eukaryota > Metazoa > Chordata > Mammalia > Artiodactyla > Bovidae > Bos > Bos grunniens. The sequence goes on from NC_141171.1 coordinate 16,215,260, forward strand.
GCTGAAGGTTTTATAACAACTCAGTAACTCAGGTAGACCTACGCCTTAGACTCATGAGTGGGCCACCAGGACGTGATGAATGGGAAATGGACAGCAGCTTGACCTGTGTTATCCAACACAGAGACCACCAGCCACATTTGCCTACTGAGCCCCTGTGATGTGGCTCTTCTGAACTGTATCAGAAGTAAAAACAAAAAAAAAAACAGCAAAAAAATCCCACAGATTTCAAACACTGAGCATGAAAAAAAAGGATGTAAAAGATCTTGTTTATCATTTTTTGATATTGAGTCCATGTCAAAATAACATTTCAGATTTAATGGGTTTAGTAAAAGGCATTACTAAAATTCATTCCACCTATTTCTTCTAAAGTTTTAAAAATGTAGCTACTAGAACATTTAAAGTCTCATATGTGACTTGCATTATATTTCTGTGGGATGGTCCTGGTAGTTCTAGAACCAGCAAGGAGGTCATTGGAAGAATCCAAATGAAAGGTGTGACCTTTGGCAAAAAAGGTAGTTTTATGGTTATATAATATTCCATTACATATATGTACACACACACACACATATACATCATGTTTTCTTTACCCATCCATCCCTCAGTGGATACTTAGTATACACACACACACACACACACACATCATGCTTTCTTTACCCATCCATCCATCAGTGGATACTTAGTACACACACACACACACACACACACACATCCATCCATCAGTGGATACTTGGTATACACACACACATACACACACACACACACACACACATCATGCTCTCTTTACCCATCCATCCATCAGTGGATACTTAGTACACACACACACACACACACACATCCATCCATCAGTGGATACTTGGTATACACACACACACACACACACACACACACCATGCTTTCTTTACCCGTCCATCCATCAGTGGATACTTAGTATACACACACACACACACACACACACACACACACATATACATCATGCTTTCTTTACCCGTCCATCCATCAGTGGATACTTAGGTTGTTTCCCTGTCTTGACAGAAAAAAACCCTAAGATTTTCTAACTCACAAACTTCCTAGTGAGGCCACAGATACAGTATCAGGCCCACATACCCAATTTCCAAGGTCTCCCCTCGAATCAGACGTAACTTCCGGAAGAAGGAAAGTGACACCAGGGCATAGGACCGGCGGATTTTCAGATATCCTGAAATTTCTTCAATGAGTCCAAGGTTGGCCTCTAGCTCAGCTGCCAGGTTGTCTAAGGAAAGGAGAGAATGAATATCCAGTGGGTTTCTACCAAAATATTTTAACCTTTCCAGAATTCCCCATGGTGAAGAGTTAACTTCTGGGCTGAAAATGATTTTTGCGAGCCCAGCTTCAAACACATTTATAAGGCAGTGTGGTTATGACAGAGACTGTCCTGCCTGCAAAGCTGAATGTGTTTATTATGCGGCCAACTTCTGCTCCCTCCATCCCCCTGCTTTGTTGCCCTTCAATGCAGGAACCACTGCCTGGGTTTATATTATACATTCATTTGTTTATTTGCAAGATCCACCATGCATGGACTTGGCCTTATTCACTGTGAGTATTCAATAAACGTCTGCTGAATAAATAAACAAAGGAGTACTTTTTGCCTTTGACAGAATTTCTGGAAACACAGTTCCCAGACCTGCAAAAGAGGTCATGCTATCTGCTTGGTATGGGATGGGGAGGGAGGTGGGAGGCGGGTTTGGGACTGGGGGGGGACAACACATGTACACCCGTGGCTGATTCATGTCAATGTATGGCAAAAACCATCACAAAATCGTAAAATAGTTAGCCTCCAGTTAAATAAATTAATTTTTTAAACTGGAAATGCCTGATGTCCCAGCTCAGTCCTGGACCCACTTCTCTGCTGCTCCCTGCCCCTCCTCGTCCCCACCCTAAGATTCTTATTTTCCAAGCTGAGAGTTGGGACATCAGGCATTTCCATTTTTCTTAATTAATTTATTTTAATTGGAAGCTAATTACTTTACAATATTGTGATGGGTCTAGGACTGAGCTGTGAACCCCAAGTTTGGAAGCACATTATTCCTTGCATGACTCCACTGATGGGTCTCTGGGTTGTTGTCCTGGTGTGCTCAGAGGGAGAGTGGATCCCAGGAGGCGGCAACCCCTCCCCCCAGAGCACTCACTGCCCCCTCGAATGTTGATGATTAAGCTTCCGTTGATGATGGTGCAGCCTCGGAGCTCCTGGGCAGATGTCACCGAATCGATGGTCTTCTCGCCTTCCAGGAGGTGGCATACCTTGGGACAGGGGCCCAGGCAAGGGGTACACATCAAGCTGCAGAAAGAGTGGGGAGAAAGATCAGGACGCACACACACACACACAGCAGAGAGCGTGCTGCACAGGGTCCCAAGTGACCATAAGGCAGAGTGCTTCAACCACAGCACTGCTGACATTGAGGTTGGAGAATTCTCCACTGTTGGGGGCTGTCCTCCACACGAGGGGTGTTAAGCAGCCTCCCTGCACTCCCATACTATGCTAACACCACCTCCCATCCAAGGCATGACAGCCAAAAATGTCTCCGAACATTGTCCCCTGGGGAAGGAGGTGCAAAAAGCCCCCTCCAGGTAAGAACCACTGTCTAAAGGGATAGGCTTAGGGCTTTTCTCCAGGGTGACAGGTTCTACAGCATTATCCCAAGGTCAGGGTACTCATGCCAAAATGATGGGGCTTCTGCCTTGTCCCAAAGAGAGGGTCTTCCCACTGTACCCCATGGGGAATCATGTACTACCCTGGAGATAGAACTCACACTATTACAAGGAACTGATGGGACTCCTGACGAAACCATAGTGACCAATTGTGCAGAGCTAATGATTTTACTCCAACTAGTGGTACTCAGGCTGCTACTGCAAGGTGATGGGATGTCTGCTGTTCTATGTGGGGTCTGACCTTCCCTGGTGGCTCAGTTGGTAAAGAATCCATCTGCAATGAAGGAGACTGCCTGCAGTGCAGGAGACCTGGGTTTGATCCCTAGGTTGGGAGGATCTCCTGGAGGAGGTCATGACAACCCACTCCAGTACTCTTGCCTGGAGAATTCCATAGACAGAGGAGTGGTAGGTTACTGTCCACTGGATTGCAAAGAATCAGACACGACTGAAGTGACTTAGCAGGCACACATGCTGTGAAATAGAGACGATAAGAGTATCTGCTTCACAGGGCAGGTGGTGATGAGCACTGAATGACTGAATGATATATGCCATCTAAAGTACTTGGCACTTAAAAAACAAAAACCATTAGTCCTTTGCTATGATGATCACTTTTTACTAGTGGTATCATTGCTACCCTTGTTATTTCTACACCTCTGCCTATTCAATTTTGCAGAAGGATCTTTGTCATGGTGGTATAATAAAGAACACATCTGGTGCCCAGCTCCTGGCACAGAGCTTCAAAAGCCTTGGAATTTCCTGAGCGATAGAAACATCTTTGTTGTGCTAATGAAGTAGTGACCCCTAGTTGCTTCAGGATGAGGGCTGGTCACAAGAAAGGTCAAATGTGTGAGTTGGAAGGTTGCCTCATCGCTTTGACCTCCAGAGAGAGAAGGAGGCTGGAGATAGAGCTCAAATCCATGGCCAGTGATTCAATAGATCACAGCTATATAACAAAACCCCAAGAAAAACCCTGGACACCAACTTAGTCCATTTTTCTGGTTGGTGAGCACACAGCTGTGCTGTAAGGCTGATGTTTCTGATTCCATGAGGGTATGGGAGCCCTGTGTCTGGAACTCTCCCAGCCCTCATCCTCTGTGCCTCCTTAATAATAAAGCTGTAATTGTAAGTGCCTGACATGAAGCTTTTTGACTGCTGAGGCATCTATTTCAAAAGACATGTGTCTTGAGTAAAATGTAACGAAAACAACTAGATAAGGAACAAGGCTGCCCTCACCCTTGAAGATCCCTCTTTCAGAAAACCCTGAGGAACCTAGATAACTGACCACTTGATGGACCCTGCCTCTCTCTTCCTGTGCCCCAATTCCTGCTCTTGAGCTTTAAATTCACCACAGAGTGAAGCCATCAAACCCCAGACACTCTGCCCTCAGAACCTAAGAAAAGCAGACCTCCCAAGGGCCACTTCCTCTCTTTCTCTTCCTCTCTCCCTCTCTTTTCCTCTCTCTGTCTCTCCCCCCCTCTCCCCGCCCCGCCTTTTCCTCTGTGTGTGTCTCTCTCCCTCTCTCCCTTCTTCCTTCCCCTTCCCACGACCTCACTGTGTGGCCCTCCAGGACCTGTGAATAACAAACCTTGCTCCTTAAAGTTGCCTGATGGTTTCTTGCTGAAGCGCAGCAAGAGTTGGCCCAGCCATAAATAGGGCACCCGCCGGGGGCAGTGTCTGCAGAGCTAGCTATGTGATGTACACTTAGGTGAGCTCCGTAGGCACCCTCACCCAGGGTGCTACCATCCGTAGGCTTGGACCATCAGCCTTTTTCTTTTAGCTCTGTGAGTTGTCCCAGCAAATTATTGAACCCAGTGGGTTTGTGGGAACCTCAAAATGTATAGCCAACCAATCAGCAGTGTGGGTGCTCTTGCATGTGTGTGTGCTAAGTCGCTTCAGTCATGTCTGACTCTTTGTGATCCCAAGGACTGTAGCCCACCATGCTCCTCTGTCCATGGGATTCTCCAGGCAAGAATACTGAAGTGAGTCACCATGCCCTCCTCCAGGGGATCTTCCCAACCCAAGGATCAACTCGGCATTTCTTATGTCTCCTGCATTGGCAGGTGGGTTCTTTACCACTAGTGCCCACGTGCCTGCCCTGGGGACCCCCAAAGTGTGGCTGGCATGTGAAGTAAAGCCAGTCCGGTAGAGGACCAAGCCTTTAACTTGTGGGTCTGATGCCAACTCCAGGTGGTTGATGTTGACATCTATTGTAGTACACCCAGCTGGTGTCAGAGCAGCTGGGGTGGAAACAGAATAATGACCAAATGTTTGGGTTCTTTTGTTGGTTCTACAAATATTCACTGAGCACTTATCATGTGACAGATGATCCTCCAGGCCAGGGATAAGCAAACTACAGCCCGTGGGTCAGCTCCAGCTGGCCACCTGTTGTTGTAACTAGCACTGTATCAGAACACACCCACTGGTTTGAGTACCATCTATGACCATTATCACTCTATAAGGCTAGAGTAGAGTAGCCGCAACCATATGGCCCTCAGAGCAGAAAATATTTACTATCTGGCCCTTTGCCAATGCCGGTTGTAAACCGCAGGCACACAAGTGAACAAACAACCAACTTTCCCTGTGGGAAATTTACATGTTCTTTTCCAGCCAAGAAATGGAGTCTTGCTTCCTCATCCGTGGAATCTGGGTGTGGCCCTCTGAATTGCTTTGGCTGAGGCATTAGCACATGTGACACAGAAGTGGCTTAAGAAGTACTTACACAGTTTAAAGCCTGCCGTTCCTGGCTACACATGGAGAGAGACCCCAGCTGCCCGTGCAGGGTATGAGTGGCTAGGTTGTACCATCCCATCAGAGCCGACCCACGCCGAACCAGATAAACCTCTGGTCAACCCACAAAATCAATAGAAACCATAAATGAGTGTTGTTATAAGTTACAAAGTACTGGGGAGGTTTGTTACACAGCAAGAGCTAGCTGATACATTTCTGAAGCCTACGGTCTCATTGGCGAAAATTAACAAATGGACAATGAAAATATCAGCCAGTGGTAAAGAGCACGAAAAGAGTTAAAATGGAGAGATGTGCCAAAGGGTAGCCAGATGGTTAATTCAGGCGGGGTGGTCACACAGGAAAGAAGTCTCAAAGGAAGTGAATTTTAAGTTGTGATGCCCTGGGTGACCCAGGAGAAATCCAGTCACGCAAAGATCAAGAGGCAGAGAATTCTAGAAGGTGGGCGGGGGGTAGGGGGGAAGGACAGGGATGCCCCATACCCATCACACCCTTAACATGCACCCCAAATATCTAATACTCCTCATCTCACTGAAGAGCACCCTACCAGGTATCTCGGAGTGACCACGGATGGAATATAGTGAACCCACATGGGTTCACTGTTCTCTGCTATAAAAACATCAAGAACTACTTCCCAGATAGAGCCACCAGAAAGAAAGAAAGCATATCTGGCCCCATTTGATATCAAACCACATAAGAAAACATGACAGCCCTTAAGTCTTCCACAAAATAAAAGCTTCAGAAGAAAAAAAAGTTTTTTTAACTGACAAAGTAACATACTGCCATGTTGCGTGCTGGGTCATTTCAGTCGCGTCCAACTCTTTGCAAACTCCATGTGACTGTAGCTCGCCAGGCTCCTCTGTCCATGGGATTCTCCAGGCAAGATACTGGAGTGGGCCGCCATGCCTTCCTCCAGGGGATTTTCCCGACCCAGGGATTGAACCCAAGTCTCTTATGTCTCCTGCACTGGCAGGCAGGTTCTTTACCACTAGCAACACCCGGGAAGCCCTCAACTACTGCCAGAATGGGTCATAATTAACATCCCCCTCTTTCCCCTCTTTCATTCAGTAGAGATCCCAAGCATCATCGGACAAGTCGTTAATTTCCTGGGGCTTCAATCCTGGGGCCACTGCCATCAGGAAAACATCAAAGGAAGTTGCTCCATTTTTCATATCTTTGTTATGATCAGAAAAAAAAAAACCCCTTCTTCTATTTAAAGCCAGTGTCTTTTAGTGGAAGATGTTAATATCCTTGCTTTATTTCAAACATGAAACAAATAAATAAATCAAGAGGAATATGGTCATTTCCCCAATCTTACTGATAAACTGGCCCCAAAAAAGAAAAAAAATAGCTCTGTCTGGAATGCAAAGGTGATTTATAGGAGCCTATTTTTGGTCCACAAAGCCACGTGATAGGTTTTATCAAAAATGAGGGAAACAAAACATACTGTACTTGCAGGTTTCACAAACACTCAGGGAGCAGCTCCTGGGAGCCAGAATAAAGGTTGTTTTCCTTCCCATCTTCCCCACCCAGGGCAATAAAATTTCCCACCAGAACACTCTCACTTGGCTCATTTCCAAGTCTGAAGAGGGAAGATGTTTTACGTAAGCAGGTCAGCTCAAGGCCCCTTGACGTGCGTCTATCTCTGATTTGTTTTTGTGTTGTTTTGTGGCATTTTTTTTTTCTCAGACCTTCAACACAAAAACCAGGAAATAGATTTTTTTTAAAAACTCTGTTCCAGCCCCAAGCCCCCAAAATAGCTCATCCGAGAAGCTAACAGTGTGAACAAAAAGTCTGAGGTGTGGGGAGGAAATCTGACTCACCCCTGGGGAGAGAAAACCCTGCTTTTTCTCACCCAAGTAGTAGGAAATGGTTTGATGGTATTGTCCTTCAAAAGACAACAAAGCCTTGAGAATAATCTAGAATTGAGTCCTTCTTCCTTGCACTCCAGGCTAACCTCAGGACACGATCCAGATCCAGTTTGGAGAAAACACTTAAAAAATCTGAGCTCTGACCTGGGTTGTGATAGACAGTTCCATCAGTGGGAGCAATCAGGCCATATAAAGGACTGTATATGAAACTAAGGACTTCTGTTTCCAATGAAAAGCACAGAAAGCTTTCAATTTTTGGTATGCAAGATGCCAAAAGTATTTACTATCTGGCCCTTTGCAAGAGAAAGGTCACTGACTCCCTCTCCAAAGGCCAGTGCCCAAAACCAGGAGGCCAGAATGGCATCTGAGAGACCCAACCGTGTCACGCATCATCAGCAGCTTCCTCGCTCATAGCCAATCAACTCTAGCTTCTCACACAATTTTAACAGGTGGTGCTACCAGCACCAACCCCATGTTCCTTTCCCTCTTGACAACCTGCCCTCTGCCCCCTGGGAACCCACACTCAGGACTCACTTGCTGGAATTCATCGTGTAGCCAGAGGGGCACTCGGGGATGCACTTGTTATTGTGAATGACATACTGGTGGCAGCCTTGCCTCCGAGAGTTCTTGCATTTGTTGTGCAGGTCCTGGCAGAAGCTGAAGTTCACGCAGCGCCAGTCTTGGAAGTGGTAGTAAGGGGGCGGGCAGGTCTCCACACACCTGCCGTCCAGGTAGAAGTTGCGACAGGCCACACACTTGGTGGGGTCGTCGGGCTCTGAGCAGTTGCCCAAGCACTCGCTGTGGCAGCAGAGACCCTCAGAGGTGCAGCCATGTGACTTGCAGATGGTCGGACACACTGGAGAGAGAAAGAAAACAGCTGGTCAACGGCTTTACCAATGCCGCGACAGCAACTTGAGAGGAGGAAGTGCAAGCCAAACAAAATCATGTCAGCAATGGCTCACTTCTATAGTACATGTTGCCTGCTGGTTAAAAATACAAATTTCTGGACTTCCCTGGTGGCTCAGTGGTAAAAAATCTGCCTGCCAACGCAGGGGACTCGGGTTCCATCCCTGGCCCAGGAAGATCCCACGTGTCAAGGAGCAACTAAGTCTGTGCCCCACAACTACTGAGCCACTGCTCTAGAGCCCAGGAGCTGCAACTACCGAGCCCGTTTGCCACAACTACTGAATTCCGTGCACCCTAGAGCCCATGCTCTGCAACAAGAGAAGCCACCACAGTGAGAAGCCGATGCAGAGCAACTAGAGTAGCCCCCGCTTGTCACAACTAGAGAAAAAGCCCACACAGCAACAAAGACCCAGCACAGCCAAAAATAAATAAATACGTATTTTAAAAAATGCTAGTTTCTGATGTCCCAACTCCCAGGCATAACTGTTAACTCGTTTCAGCCCCCAAACCAGTGATGTGCTCTTAAACGTTTAACAACTTCTTCACTGAGTGGAGTAGAGAACCTCTTGCTTTAAAGCACTGGCCAATTTCCATGGTGTAAATATTCCCACCAGGGTCCTTTTCAAGCTACCCCACCTAAAGTTACTGAATGTGAAGCCAGCGAGAGATCTACAGTAGCACAGCATTAAATAATACATCCAATCACATAGAAACAGTAGTAGCAAGCAACCTCAAAAGCATAATCATAGAAAAAAGTACTGAGATGATTAGGAAGCGATAAGTACGAAATATTTATTTTCTTTGCTTTTTAACATAATTTCTTTAATTATAAGTTGATGTTATTTAAATTTTAATACCAGCTTGCTGGGAGATTGGGATTGACATATATACACCAGGGCTTCCCTGGTGGATCAGATGGTAAAGAATCTACCGGCAATGTGAGAGACCCAGGATCAATCACTGGGTCTGGAAGATAACCTAGAGAAGGAAATGGCAACCCATTCCAGTATTCTTGCCTGGAGAATTACATGGACAGAGGAGCCTGGCGGGCTATAGTCCCTGGGGTCTCAAAGAGTCGGACATGGCTGAATGACTAACACTTTCACTTCCACACGATTGATATTGTGTATAAAATAGATAACTAATGAGAACCTACTGTGCAGCACAAGGAACCCTACTCAGGACTCCGAGGTGACCTAAACGGGGAAGGAAATCCACGAAAGAGGGGATATATGTATACGTATAGCTGATTTACCTTGCCGTACAGTAGAAACTAACATGACACTCTAAAGCCACTATACTCCAATAAAGTTAAAAAAAAAAAAAAAGAAAAGACTAGAAACAAACAAACAGAATTACCAGCTTGTTTAAGAAGCAGTCTGCACATTTCCTGAAAATTACACAATTGCCTCGAGCAAGTCTGCTCCTGCATGTATCTGCCATACTGGTATAAACACATACATCCTGATCTACATTTTCTCCATTTTACAATGAGGAAACTGAGGTGAGAGGAGGTTAAGCAAATGTCCCAAAGGTTTATTTGTGCTTCAAAGCACATTTGCTTACACATTTGATCCAGATGTTTACAACCTCTATGGGAACACAATGGCCACAGAGTTTGCCTTTAGGCCCACGAGTCTAATGGAGGAGGCATATTCATTATTTAAAAGCATAACTGCAGGGACTTTCCTGTTGTCCAGTGGTTAAGAATCCACCCTCCAATGCAAGGGATGCAGGTTCGATCCCTGGTTGGGGAATTAGGATCCTGCACGTCGTAAGGCAACTAAGCCTGTGCACTGCAACTAGAGAAAGCCTGCACGCCACACTGAAGATTTAGCATAGCCCCAAAATAATAACAACAATTTTTAAATTAAAAAAAGAAGTATAACTGCATACACAGCAAGCACTGTGCCGAAGGGAAGTGGAGGTGGTATTTCTGCTGTGACCTGCAAGAGATGATGAACAGGGCAGAGACTGTGCTTGGATTTCTATGCCTGGAGTTTCTTATTTGATGCAATTGAACTTGTCCACTGAAGGCTGGACTCCACTCTGGCGTTCTCCAGCAGCTTGTAACACACTCTTTCTCCTGACATCTCACTACTCATGACTTCCTGCTTGCCCCTGATTTTGGTCCCTCAGTATCTGGCCTGGACCTCCACGACCAGCCTTCCCTTCCCAGGCTGCCAGCAAATTTGTCCCTGGACCGATGGTTCCTCTGAGGCCACAAGCAGAGCCTGTTCCCCAAGGATGCCTTCTTTGCTCACTTCCTGCATAGCTCAAAACACGGTTTGGAAGCTGGGACATGGTCTTCACCCCCAAATCCCCAGGACCCTCGAGAGCTGCAGTGAACATTACGGCCCACATGGACACCACCGACCAGACCCAGGGAACTTAAAAGGCCTCTGAAGCTACATTTCCACATGAGGACTGGTGTTGGGTGGAACTTTCTGCGTTGACGGAAATCATCTCGATCTGCGCTGATCAACACGGTAGCCAATTCCCTGTGGCTGCTGAGTGTGGTTAGTGCAATGAGGAACACATTTTTTTTTTTAATTGTGGCAAAATATGCATAAAACTGACCATCTTAACCAATTGCAAACGCACAGCTCAGTAGCATTAAGTACATTCACATTGTTGTACAACTATCCCCAGAACTTTCTCACCTTCCCAAACTGAAACTCTGTCTCCAAGAAACACTGATCCCCGCATCCCCTCCCCCAGGCCCTGACCCTCACCATCTACTTCCTATCTCTACAGATCTGACTCCTCTCGGGACCTCCAATGAGCAGAATCAGACAGTGTGTGTCCTTTTGTGTCTGGCATATTTCACTGAGCATCACGTCCTTAGGGCTTCCCTGGTGGCTCAGTGGTAAAGAATCCACCTGCCTATGCAGGAGATGCAGTTTCGATCTCTGGGTTGGGAAGATTCCCTGGAGAAAGAAATGGCAACCCACTCCAGTATTCCTGCCTGGGAAATCCCATGGACAAAGGAGCCTGGTGGGGCTTCAGCCCACGGGGTTGCAAAGAATCAGACATGACTTATCGGCTAAACCACAACACATCCTCAAAGTTGATCCATGTTGTAGCAGATGTCAGAATCCCCTTTTTAACAGAGGCAGAATTCCCACTGACAGCATCACCAATAGGTGCTTGCGTGCGTGTGTGCTAAGTCACTTCAGTTGTGTACAACTCTTTGTGATCCTATGGACTGTAGCCCACCAGGCTCTTCGGTCCATGGGATTCTCTAGGAATGGGAGTGGGTTGCCATGCCCTTCACCAAATGGGTGCTTGACTACAACTTAAAAAGGAGGGAAATGTCTATACACAATCAGATGAGCTTGAATAACTGTCACTGCTGAAATTTATACAATGAAAATCAATCCTATAGGTCAAGAAGGGGGAAAATCCAAGCTTTGCAAGGGGTTCGTAGGCAAATTTTTCTGGAACTTTAATTCTCCTTAAGATTGTCATGATCCAAAGGTGTGTGTGGGGGCGGGGGGGGGGAAGCCATGGAATAAGAGATGTGAAGGGACTTCCCTGGTGGTCCACTGGTTAAGAATCCGCCTGCCAATGCAGGGACACAGGGTTGATCTCTGATCGGGGAAGATTCCGCATGCCTCGAGGCAACCAAGCCAGTGCATCGCCACTACTAAAGCCCACGCACCCTAGAGAAGCCATGGCAATGAGAAGCTTGTGCACTGCAGCTAGAGAGTAGCCCTCACTCACTGCAACTAGAGAGAGCTCGTGAAGCAGTGGAGACCTAGCACAGCCAAAAATAAATAAATAAATATTATTTTTTTTAAAATTACATGGAAAATTTAGAGCATCTGTGCCCAAGTGCATCATCTGATTTTTCTGTGTGGATCCAGAAAGAACTAAGAAACGGTAACAGGAGCAGGATGGAGTTAACCCACCAATGGCTGTGGAGGTTCTTGAGGGTTTCCATACCCCCCATTAGATTCTTTGTTATTGTTCAGTTGCTCAGTTGTGTCCAGCTCTTAGGGACGCCATGGACTACAGCATGTCAGGCTTCTCTGTCCTTCACTATCTCCCTGAGTTTGCTCACACTCATGTCTATTGAGCTGATGATGCCATCCAACCATTTTATCCTCTGTCGCCCCCTTCTGCTGCCCTCAGTCTTTCCCAGCATCAGGGTCTTTTCCAATGAGTTGGCTCTTTGCATCAGGTGGCCAAAGTATTCGAGTATTAGAGTCTTACTTAATCATAATAAAGACTCCAGCAGGGAGAGCAGGTAAGTAACATTATCTCCATCTCACAGAGAAGACTTTTTACTTAGCTGAGACCCAGCAGGGCCAAAGCCGTAACTTCTATCTTTTGGCTCTGAACACGATACTCCTAGGTTTAAACAATGAAACAGGCATCCACAGGGTCCACCCAGTCAAGGAGGAGTGACCTGCATATAGTTCTCCACCCACAGGCATGCCACAAAGGTTTCTGTAAAGAACCCATGACAGCCTCAGTTTTCTTGTCTGTCAAATGGGGATGATAACCTCTTAACTCCTTCTCACACCTAAAAGAAGGGATGTGGGCAAGGCACTAGATTATTTAATAGGCAAGTATAGGTTTGATAGCAGTTATTGTGGGCAATAGTATTCTCATCATTATTAATAATCTGTCCACAGGAACCGAAGGAACTCAATGGCAGGAAGCAATACAGAAGGCAGACAATTATCTAAGATCCATGAAGACTCCACCCTCTGGAAAAGCACACGTGTGAGCAGGAAGGAGTCTGTTTCCTGGGCTGGGGCTGCCTCTGAGGGTCAGCACTTCGGTTCAAAAGAGCTGTTGGCAAAGATCTACCAAAAACTTCCCAGACACATAAACCTTCCTGCCTAGACAATGCTAAGAAAAAATGACCCGAAGCTCACACACAAGGCCAGAGGCTGCTCACAGGGCCATTCAGACTTCTTCTGGAGCCCTGCCTAAGAGGTCCACCTGAGAACAATTTCATTCTCCAGCAAAAGAGCTGGCAAGATTTTCCCACAGAAGGTCACAAAGCAAATGTTCGGGCCATATGTTCCATGCCACAACAAGTGCACTCTGTGTGAAGACAGCCTCAGAGAAGACCTATGGGTACAAACACATTGTGTCCAATAAAACTTTATTTACACAAGCAGGCAATGGGCTGGATCATTTGTCAACCCCTTCCCCCGTGAAACTTACCTGTGATTGATTTACTATTTCTACTGGGGCCTCAACTCCAGAAAGCCAGATGTTAACTTAGAGATGGATATGTTGTAAATCATTTTTATCCCAGAGAAGAAATAATCTGCAATGATGACAGGTTTATTGCCCCCCTGGGACAGTAACGTCCTCATATCTAACTTTGTGCTCCTGGTTTAGTGATGACAAATGCTTTGGCTTTACCATCCCAGCTAGTGCCCTTGCTAAAGGGTTAAAAGTGCTGCCTGGTGTTCTTTTTGGTTTGTTTGACTGGTTGGTTGGGGGATTTGTTTGTTTGCCTAACAGTTGTGTTTTTTAACTTTTGAAGACTATACTCTGATAACAATAAGGCAGCTCTGGGTGTCTTCCATCTGTTTCCAAGTACTTTATCTTATTTAGCAGAAATGCCACTGGTGGTTCCCCCCCACCCACCCCTCGTCCCAGGTTGAATTATGAAAACCAGGCATTTGGCAAGATGAGAACGGAGGAGGGGTCTGACTCTCCCCTCCCTGTGCCCCTTGCCCTGCCCCCGTTCATAGACACCAAATGAGTCCCCAACACATAGCACACTCAACACACACCAGCCCTGGCTCAAAATGTCATGCCCTCCCCTCCAAGCTGTTCCTTCCAGAGAGGATGGCAGTCTTTTCAAGAAAATGCCAAGAAGCCCAGGAGCTGTGGACCTTCCCAGGACAGGTTCATGACTCGTGTGTAATGGAAAATCCACCCAGACCTCCCCCTTCCAACCACACAGGTTCCTTGTTCACCCATCTCCCGTCCCCCACCCTCCCACCCTAGCTGCCTTGGGCTGCTGGCCCCAATATCCTCCCAATTCTCCCTAAAGTTTCCAAAAGCTCCTGGCCTCCAACTTCACTAGAGGAGAAGCAGCCACTACCTTCCTGAAACTTTCACCCCCAGTGGCTTTTTCACTCCAACCCACTGAGAAGACTGAAAAGTGAATTCTAAACAAACAGCAAGAAGGCATCCTCTGGTTGAACTTCCCGAAGTAAAGTGGAAGGCTCCTGACCAAATGACCCTTTCTCCAGAGAGAAATCTACAGAAATGCCAGTTGGCTTAAGACAGGTGATATGGGGGACTTCCCTCGTGGTCCAGTGGTTAAGAATCTGCCTTCCAATGTGGGGGATGCAGGTTCAAACCCTGGGCAGGGAACTAAGATCCCACATGCAGTGTGGGCAACTAAGCCCATGTGCCACAACTACTGAGCCTGTGTGCTCAAAGCCCACATGCCACAACTGCAGCCCACAACTGGAGAAAAGCCCCCATGACACAACAAAGACCCAGAGAAGCCAAAAAGAGAAAAAGAAAGAGAGAGAAAGGGGTGGTATGAAGCAAAGGAAGCAGGTGCAACTTGACCCCAGTATATCTACTTCTAGGAATTATCCTGCAGACAAGAGAGCATATGTGCACCTAGATGCCTAGACAGGGATATTCTGTGCCCTACAATACATTAGCCGTTGGGGTTTGCAACAGCAAAAGCCTGTAAACAGCATAAAGGTCCAAGACAGGAGACTGTGTAGATAAATTAATGTGGATCAAAGGGATGGAATAGCACACAGCTGTGAAAATGGAGGCAGCTCGATGTATTTTAATGTTGGAATCACTTCCAAGATAGCATTAAGGGGGAAGAAGTATCTAAAGAATATAGCTTGTTAGTGGGAAAAGGAACAAGACATACACTGTGGGACTCGGAAATGGAC
Organism: Bos grunniens; assembly: GCF_055505025.1. Taxonomy (NCBI): domain Eukaryota; kingdom Metazoa; phylum Chordata; class Mammalia; order Artiodactyla; family Bovidae; genus Bos; species Bos grunniens. The sequence continues at coordinate 16,230,369 of NC_141171.1, forward strand.
AGCTAGTTTGGGAAACAGTTTGGTCATTTCTTATAAAGTGACACATACTTCTGATCCTTACCACAGAACCTAGGGGTTTAGCCAAGTGAAGTGAAGAACAAAACAGAACATTTAGGTTCACACAAAGACCCGTATGGGAATGTTTACAGTGGATATGTTCATCATCACTGCAAGTTCAGTTCAGTCGCTCAGTTGTGTCCGACTCTTTGTGACTCCATGAACTGCAGCACGCCAGGCCTCCCTGTTCATCACCAACTCCCGGAGTCCACCCAAACTCATGTCCATTGAGTCGGTGATGCTATCCAACCATCTCATCCTCTGTCGTCCCCTTCTCCTCCTGCCCCCAATCTTTCCCAGCATCAGGGTCTTTTCAAATGAGTCAGCTCTTCGCATCAGGTGGCCAAAGTATTGGAGTTTCAGCTTCAACATCAGTCCTACCAGTGAACACCCAGGACTGATTTCCTTTAGAATGGACTCGTTGGATCTCCTTGCAGTCCAAAGGACTCTCAACGGTCTTCTCCAACACCACTGCTCCACTCCAAAAGCATCAATTCTTCGGCGCTCAGCTTTCTTTATAGTTCAACTCTCACATCCATACATGACCACTGGAAAAACCATAGCCTTGACTAGACGGACCTTTGTTGGCAAAGTAATGTCTCTGCTTTTTAATATGCTGTCTAGGTTGGTCGTAAAACTGGAAACCAAACTAAATATCCCTCAGCTGGGGAATGGATAAACACTGTATCTCCATACAATGAACTCTGCTGCTGCTGCTAAGTCGCTTCAGTCGTGTCCGACTCTGTGTGACCCCATAGACAGCAGCCCATTAGGCTCCTCTGTCCCTGGGATTCTCCAGGCAAGAACACTGGAGTGGGTTGCCATTTCCTTCTCCAATGCAAGAAAGCGAAAAGTGAAAGTCAAGTCGCTCAGTTGTGTCCAACTCTTGGCGACCCCATGGACTGCAGCCCACCAGGCTCCTCCATCCATGGGATTTTCCATACAAGAGTACTGGAGTGGGTTGCCATGCCTTCTCCGACAATGAACTCTAGAGAGCAGTCAAAAAAGAATTAAGTCCCAATCTCCCACCATCACCACCCCTTTCCCCCCCGGTGTCCATACATTTGTTTTCTGTTTCTGCTTTGCAAATACGTTCATCTGTACCATTTTTCTAGATTCCACATATATGCGTTAATATCTGACATTTGTTTTTTTCTTTGGGATTGACATATATACACTACTAAGTATAAAATAGATAACTAATGAGAACCTACTGTATACTACAGGGAACTCTACTCAGCGCTCTGTGGTGACCTAAATGGGAAGGAAATCCAAAAAGAAGGGGGAATATATGTATACATGGGGCTTCCCAGGTGGCACTAGCGGTAAAGAACTTGCTTGTCAATTCAGGAGATGTAAGAAACGCAGTTTCAATCCCTGGGTGAGGAAGATCCCTAGAGTAGGAAACTCACTTTAGTATTCTTGCCTGGAAAATTCCACAGACAGAGGAGCCTGGCAGGCTACAGTCCATGGAGTTGCAAAGCACATGACTGAGCACACACACACACATGTATTCATATAGCTGATTCACTGTGTTGTACAGCAAACACTAACACAACATTGTAAAGCAACTTTACTCCCCCAAAAAATTTTTTTTAATTTAACTGCTGATTCCCACAACACGGAGATGAATTTCAAATGCATCATTTTGAGTGTGAAAAGCTAGTCTCCAAAGATACACATTCTATGATTCCCTTTATGTGACATCCTGGGAAAAGCAAAACTCTAGGGACAACGGACACATCAGTGGTAACCAGGGGCTGGAACTGGAGAAGGCTGACTGCAAGCAACAGAAAGAAATTTGCAGCGGGGGAGTGACCAGACCATCCCATACCTTGACTGTAGTGGTGGTTACATGACAATAAAGAAAAAAGTGTTAGTTGCTCAGTTGTGTCCAACTCTTTGCCACTCCCTGGACTGTAGCTCACCAGGCTCCTCTGTCCATGGAATACTGGAGTGGGTTGCCATTCCCTTCTCTAGGGGATCTTCCTGACCCAGGGATTGAATCCGGGTCTCCTGCAGTGCAGGCAGACTCTTTACCATCCGAGCCACCAGGGAAGCCCAATAATCAGTCAAAATAAGACTTCCCTGGAGGTCTAGTGGTTAAGACTCTAAGACTTCCAATGCAGGGGGCACGGGTTTGATCCCTCATTAGGGAACAAGGATCCCACAGAACATTACACTGAAACACAGAATTCTGCTGCATGGAAATTACATTTTCAAATGAGGGGGAAAGAAAAGGATGAATGGGACATATGTCCCCCTGGAAGGGACACAGGAAATGTGCCCCATGACTTCTTGTGGAAAAGGAAATGTAGATGAAGTAGAGGGTGCATAGCAGCATACTCACATATAAGCACAAATTGATTTTTCATTTTTCCTATGTATGGGTACACCCTTCTGAAATTGACATCTATTTAAAAATACATTTTTTTAGTATAACTGAATCATTTTGCTGGACACTTGAAACTAACACAACACTATAAATTAAGGATACTTCAATAAAAATTTAAAAATAAAAGTACATTAAAAAACTCTGCTAGATGATTAAGAAAAGTTTTTGATCCATTATATCATTCTACTCCCAAATATTCCTCTAGTGACTGTCAGAATAGCCGACAGACATCTGAGAGAGCTTTACAAAGTTTTCTCTTATGATCTTTTTTTTTTTTTTGCCTTAGTACAAAATCAACAATCAAAGTAACTGACTACCAAGTGTTTTCTGAGATTGGAATCTGGACCAGGAGCAGGAAGTAATATTATTGAGGACAAGCAACACTGAGACGATGGATGAAATTTATTTAATAGATTGTGGATTCAAATATTGCATCAGTGTTAATGCCCTGATTTTAAACATTGTACCACGGTTGTGTAAGAGCATTTTCTTGTTCTTAGAATATAACCCCCAGGAATTAAAGGCAAAGGAACGATACACCTGCCTGCCTCTGACTCTCAGATGATTCGGGGGGGGAAAGCTCTCTCTTTACATATATATATATAATGTGTACACATAAATCCACGAGACAGATACTAAAATCAAAGAGGTAAAACTAGTGAATTTGGTACAATTCTTGAGGCTTTTCTGTCAACTTGCAAACTACATCAAAATTAAAAGTTACCAATTTATATCCAAGCAAGGTTAAAAGCTAGAATAGTGGGACAAAGACCGAGAGGTAAATGACTTACTTATAAAAATACACCCACTTTTGGTTTCTTTGCCTTTTTAAGTTCAAATCAATTTGGTTTTTCTCAGTTAAGATGTTATATGGTAAAAAGAAAACTTAAAAAAAAAAAACAGTATTAAATTTTTCCATATCACAACATATGTTAATAGTATTTTGCTACATTGCCCTCCTTTCCAAAGCCTGTAGTTAAAAAAAAAAAAAAGCTCGATTTATTATTCCAAAAATTACTGCTTTCCAGAAATTTCCAAACGGAACAGTGGCGTCATAGACCGGCGGACACATTAACCGCAGGGCTCCGAGGCCCTCCCTGAAAGTGTGAATTTTACAAACTCCTTAAAGTCCATCCTATGACTTTCTCCCTCGCGTCCGCCCCAGACTCTGACAGCGGAGGTTCTAGTCCCCGAAGTCCCCGAAGCCCCCGGGCGCGGGCAGCACCTTCTCGGTAAATTCCTCCCTTGGAATCCAGTTGATTTAACGGTGGGATAGGGGGACTGAGTGACTTTTGACAGCTTAGGTGGTCAACTGTCCAGACGCCCTTTAGGGTCTGCGCTCCTTGAGAAGCCGCGACCGCAGGAGCTCGCGTTCTTGAAGCAAAGAAGCTCCCCACTCCACTTTCCTCCTCCGACAAGGCCACCCCCGCCTGCGCGAACATCTTCCCAGATGCTTTTGGACTCGAGTGGCGGAGCTCTTCGCAGAAATACGGCGCGTGAAGACGAAGGCGGAGCCTCAAGGGGCGGGCGTGGGGTGGAGGTGGCTCCCCGCCTCGGCAGCCTCAAGATTGGTGAGTTCCAAACATCTATATGTGTGTTTGTGTGTGTGTTTGTGTGTGTGTTCATGAGGGGCGGACCCACGGTGGGAGAAGCCCCGCCCTCCGCAAGCTGGCTGCAGCAGGGAAGCACAAAGCCCGAGGTGCGCTCCGCTCCGTGGAATCCGGGCCGGGCGGTGGCGGCAGCCTCAGCGCCGCCCTCGCGCTCAGCCAATGGGCGGGCGTGCTGCTGGGGCTCTGGCCCCGCCCCTCGGGCGCGCGGGGCTCGGCTCGCCCGACTGGCGCTCTGGCTGTGACCGCCGCCGGGCGGTCCGCGCCTGGGGCCCCAGGAGGGGGCCCCTTCCGAGGGTTCAAACCTTGCAGGGCAGGCCCGCAGAGGATGGGAGTTTGGAAGAAATTAAAGAAAAGGTGAAACCGAGTGTGCGGACCGCCTCGAGCAGCCGCCGTGTGGCTTGGGCCGCGCACGGAACTGGGCGTGTGCCCGGGAGGAGATCGGGTCACCGCGTGGCAGGCAGCGCCCGGGATGGCCGAGGGGGGCCCTGGCCCCAGGCCTCACTCGGGAGGAGCCCAGAGAGGGGCATCGGCTCGCCAGGGTCCAACAGCACAATCTGCCAACTTGGGGGCTAGGGGGTGTGGCAGGGAGAGTCCGCACTCTTCTCCGACCCTACTCTCGAGATGTCTACCCTCGACGCGCCCAGAATACTGAACACCATGCTCATAAATTACATTCCTAAGAAAACTTACAAGGTTTGTTTTCGGAGTGCCCTCCAACCAATGTTCCCTCTCGCCCCCACATTTGAAGATGCCCACATATGCTTGCCTGGGCTTCCCCAGTGGCTCAGAATCCTGCAACGCGGGAGACGTGGGTTCGATCCCTGAGTTGGGAAGATCCCCTGGAGAAAGGCATGGCCACCCACTCGAGTATTCTTGTCTGGAGAATTCCATGGACAGAGGAATGGAAGGCTGGCAGGCTACAGCCCATGGGGTCGCAAAGGGTCAGACACGACTGAGCAACTAAGCACGCAGCACACCTTTGCTTGCAATTCCTGTAGACCCAAGCAGTGAATGGCCATTCTCTAACGTCCCCCCACCCCCACCCATTCCACGTGAATACACTTTAAGATATATATTCCGTTTGCTGAATACAACATTCAACCTATATCAGTTAATAAGCTCTTACTAACACTATTATTCGAACAACCACCGCCATTATAGATGGAGACACTGAAGCACATAAGGGCTGCTGTGCTAAATGCCAGTTCAGCTAGCAAGCAGCCGGGCCAGTTGGAACCCAGGTCTCAGGGAGACTAGGACCAGGGTGCAGCACCATGGATATACTGCGGGTTTAATTCATGGTGTTTCTTACTCTGGCCCATCTGGATTTGGGCCCTTGGCATTGGGTTGCAGAAAGGGATGGAGACATTATCTCTTCTCTCCTAGGATGCACAAAAGAAACAGGCAAGCCAGAAGAAAGGGAAAAAAGTGAAAGTGTTAGTTGTGTCCAACTCTTTGGGACCCTATGGACTGTAGCCCATCAGCCTCCTCTGTCCATGGGATCCTCCAGGCAAGGATACTGGAGTGGGTTGCCATTCCCTCCTCCAGGGCATCTTCCTGACCCAGGGATCGAACCTGGGTCTCCTGCACTGCAGGCAGACTCTTTACCTTCTGAGACACCAAGAAAGTCCTGAGAAGGGGAGGTTTATTACTGCATCTGTCGAATTACTGCATCCCAGTGCCATGCACACACACAAGGTGCACAGTAAAACTCACAGGGGAGAAAAAAAAGTGGAGGGAATCAGGTGACTGGTTTTATTCCAGCAAGAGACGGACAGTACATGCAAATGTGTGAATCAACAGGGCTGCATTAAGCATAAAAGAGTTCAGAGCTGATGAAGGGCAAAGTACAGAGGAAAAGGTGTGGGACATCGGGCCAGATGGGACGGTTAGGGAGCCGAGGGGCTTGGACTTTGCATCACAGGAGGAGCCAAAGAAGGGCTTCAGCCAGAACAAGATACCACCAGATGCACATTCGGGCTTCCCTGGTGGCTCAGATGGTAAAGAAGAATCTGCCTGCCAATGCAGGAGACCCGGGTTCGATCCCTGGGTCAGGAAGATTCCCTGGAGAAGGGAATGGCTACCCACTCCAGTGTTCTTGCCTAGAGAATCCCATGCACAGCGGAGCCTGGAGGACTACAGTCTGTGGGGTTGAGTGACTTTCACTTTCAGATCCACATTCAGGGTCAGTATTCTGGTTCTCTGGTAGCTGGATAAAGAAGACAAGAGGGAACAGTGAGAAAGAGGCTGACGTCTGAAGCCATCAGGGGAGGTGGGGTTATCAGGCTTATCAACATGGATAACTCCCAAGTCTCCACCTTGGGCAGGTGCACAAGACTCACAAGAAGAACTAAGAAAAGAAGCTAGGTAGGTACTCAGACTTGGACCATCTGGATCTGCGGTGTGAGTCCAGGATGTCAGAGCTTCTGCACGTGATTGACTGTGTCTCCCATTGCTAAGTTGCACTTCAAACCAACCCCCGACCCCACCGCCGACCTGCTCCTTAAAACTACTCTTGTTAAAGTGCCTTGTTTCTTATGGATATTTTGGAAAATTTCCCTCATGTATATATGTAATCCATACACATTTTAGGCAATTAACTGTAGCAATGACTTTTTAAAAGTTACTGAGTTTTAGCCTACTGCTTCTTGAGTCAATGTAACTTTTACAGGCTATTTAGAAATTAACAACAAAAGAGCACAACTTATGAGATTCAGGCATAGCTGTTCTTAGGGGCAAATTCAGAACTTTAATTTCTTGTGAAAGGAAGTGACTAACTTAAACTCCTGGTGGCTCAGTGGTAAAGAATTCGTCTGCCATGCAGGAGACATGGGTTCGATCCCTGCATTGGGAAGATCCCCTGGAGAAGGAAATGGCAACGCACTCCAGTATTCTTGCCTGGGAAATCCCATGGGGTCACAAAAGAGTCAGACACAAATTATCAACTAAACTAAAAACTTAACCTAAATAAGATGAGCACTTAAACCAGTAAATGGTTATTTTAATAATATTTTGCAAGTTATTTATTACCAGAGCTGGCTTTATAATCTTTTTGTGGGTTTTGTTACATTTCCATGTTCTGTCTTTATTAATATATATTTATTCTTTCCACATATTTTTTCCCTTAGTTACACTATAGTCTTCATGCTAAGATAGCACTGCCCAATAAACAGTCTGCATTGACAGAGAAGATCTGTATCTGTACTGTGGAATTTGGTAGTCACTAGAGGCTGCAGTCCATGGGGTCGCTAAGAGTCGGGGAAACGACTGAGCGACTTCCCTTTCACTTTTCACTTTCATGCATTGGAGAAGGAAATAGCAACCCACTGCAGTGTTCTTGCCTGGAGAATCCCAGGGACGGGGGAGCCTGGTGGGCTGCACAGTCTATGGGGTCGCACAGAGTCGGACACAACTGAAGTGACTTAGCAGCAGCAGCAGCAGCAGCAGCAGCAGGGGCTTCCCTGGTGGCTGAGATGGTAAAGAATCGGCCTGCAATGCAGGAGCCACAGGTTTGATTCCCAGGTCAGGAAGATCCCCTGGAGAAGGGAATGGCAGTCCACTCCAGTATTCTTGCCTAGAGAATTCCATGGACAGAGGAGCCTGGCCAGCTACAGTCCATGAAGTCACAAAGAGTCAGACACAACTAAGCAAGTAACACTACTACTACTAGTCATGTGTAGCCACCAAGTGCTGGAAACCAACTGACATGACTGAGAAGCAATTAATTTTGCTGTAGCTAATGGCTACCCTATTGCATATTGCAGCTCTAAAAGATCCAGTTTTGAAATTGTCAGTTCTGTTTGTTTTCTAATCAGTGAGTCCCCACTAATTGATTATTTCCTTCTTCCTGTGTAGATTTGCTTCATTATTCGTTGTCTCATTTCTCTGTTTAATCATTTAAGTCTGTGTTCACATCTCCGCTGTCTTCTAAAACATCTATCCTTGCAGTGTTGAGTTCTGAATTTGACCAAAGTTAAGAATTCTGTATTGTTTTTAATTATCACATGGTAGGAGTTTGTCTTGAATTGTTGTTTGGTTAAGCTTTTAAAAATTAATTTCCAGTTATGTTTACTTACAGCCAGAGATTAGGCAGTTCAATGTCTGCTTTTTGGAAAGAATTGGGTTTTTTTTCCCCTTGAGATTTAACAGATGATTAGTTTTTCTAAATATTCCAAGAGCACTTTAAAATGTGTATTGTTTGCAGAATACAAAGTCCAGCCCATATCTGTTACCATGATCTTATTAACCATATTATTCAAACTCCTTGTTCCTTAATTGAGATTTATCTACATGATCAAGGCTCTGTTTGTATCTCCCCTGAGGTTTCTTAATTCTCCTCTTATTTCCTGCAATTTGTTCTCTGAAGTTGGTTCTATGCATACCTGACCCTCATTTAAAGATTGTCCCTCCACTTAATGCAAAACCTCTCTCCTTCTTTCCTTGATACCTGCTGCCTTGAATTCCATGCATATTTTTCTCGTTGATATTTGCCCACATGTTTACATTTTCTGTGTCGTTTTTGGGATTAGGTATAACCATTTTCTTTCCTTTTTTTTTTTAATCAAAGTAGAATTAATTTACAATGTTGTGTTAATTGTTGCTGTTGTTCAGTCGTAAGTCATGTCTGACTCTTTTCAACCCCATGGACTACAGCATGCCAGTCTTCCCTGTCCTTCACTATCTCCCCGAGTTTGCTCAAACTCATGTCCATTGAGGCAGTGATGCCATCCAGCCATCTCACCCACTGTCGCCCCTTCTCCTCTTGCCTTTAATCTTTCCCAGCATTGGGATCTTGTATAACCATTTTCTAGTGGGGAGAAGTGAGAGAGAGAACCATAGCATCCATGGGAACAACAGAGTGGGAATGAGAAATGTCAGAGTCTGAAATCTGTCACTGTGGAAGGCCTGAATTGCAAGGAGGGTTTCCCTGGGGACAATCTCAACCATAAAAAGGTCCATTCATATGACTGATGGCTTCCCAGTAACAAGAACACGGTGGTCTTGAATAATGTACAGGTCACCAGAAGCCAGTTTCCCGGGAGTTGCTACACCCACGCGCTGGCAGAGGCTAAGCAGAGAGACAGGGAACAGAGAAAATATCCTCAACTCCTAAAGGACAAGAGTAAACAGGAGAACGTACTGCCTTTCTGTGGAGACATCGTGAAATGGAATCATTCGTCAGAATGAAAAAACACCTATTTTAAATTCCATCGTGACCAAAGAGACACAACACTCGACTCATTTCCTTATTGAGTTGGTTCTTGAAGCCAGCCTGGCTGCTTTATTTTTCCATCTAAAAGCTCCATGTGGCGTGTCCATTCCGGGAGCCCAGCAGGTATTCCTGGGACACCCCCATGTGTACACTTCAGACACGGCTCTTCTATTAGAAAAAGATGGAGTTCTCCGATGCGGATGGGGGGGCACCCATTTCCTGCCCATGTTTATTTTGACTTATGAAAAGAATGTGTTTGTCCCTTTGCCACTGGACCCTCAGACTTTACTGGCTCTTTGGACCCACTTTGCAGCCCTCCATCTACCTGAGTAAGCACCTTGTACACCTGGAACTTCCTGACTCTGCTTCTGTTTATGCTGCCAAGCCCCGGCACACACTTGGGAGAAATGCACGAAGGAAATTAAAGCTGTGTAAATGCTTGTCCGACTCAGTGGACAGGAGTTTGAGCAAACTCCGGGAGATGGTGATGGACAGGGAAGCCTGGCATGCTGCAGTCCGTGGGGTCACAAAGAGTTGGACACGACTAAGGAGCTGAACAACAACAGCAAAATGCTTGTCCATCCAACTGGATGCAAGGTACTTCTAAGAACATTCGAAGAAAGATGAGTAGCATTTCTGCTCTCAGACAAAGTCCCCTTTTGGGGAGAAAGCTCATTGATAAGAAGTCTCTTTTACATGCATACAGGAGGACCATGGAGGAATTTTCTTTCCCCACCAGGATCAAGAGCAGCCACACCCTCGCTCTCCAGCCAGTATTTACTCACAGGTAAATGGCAACCCACTCCAGTGTTCTTGCCTGGAGAATCCCAGGGACGGGGGAGCCTGGTGGGCTGCCGTCTATGGGGTCGCACAGAGTCGGACACGACTGAAGTGACTTAGCAGCAGCAGATTGTTTTCCACACCATGGAGATGTCCTAGAAAACCCTTTGACCTTTACAGACAGGCTCTCTGACTAGGATTCTTAGTTTCTTAATTAAAAAGTTGACTAGGCAGCAACACCCATAGTGTTGCCAATCCTATCACCATCTTCCTTCTAGGTCCCTGGACCAACAGCTCTGAGCTCCTACAGAGTGGCAGGCAGCATCAGAGCTCTGAACACAAGACTGTGAATAGAGCACACACAGTTCCACTGCCTCCTGGGGAGACAGACAGAAATCAGTGCACCAGCACAAGAACTTTAGCTACAAATCAAGCACATTTTGTAACAAATTGTGCTGATACTCTAAGCAAATTCACAGCAGGGCTGGAACACGCCTAACCTGTTAATTTCCTCAGATTATTCTGCAAAAGCTAAAGTGTTTTCTTTCTTGCACTGAACAGCCAGAGAGCCAAATGCCGCTTTCTGGCTGAGCTTTCTGCCTTCCCTTAGTCCTCCCAGTTCTCCCTTCTCCATCTTTGTCGTGTGATCAAGCTGATAGACAGATGGACCGTCCACCAAGCACCCTGGTCCCTCAACCTCCAGGCCTGGGATGGGGAAGGTGTGATGTGCTCAGAGTGTCTCAATCTGGTCTCTCAAGGCCCTCCCATCAGACCTGGGATCTACAGCTTCACATCACCCTGCATGTGGAGCACAACGAATCATGGAGTCAGGCAGACCTGGGTTTGGAGTGGAAGCAGCCACTTCCACGTGACTCCATTTTCTGTGCTTTGGTTCCACCATGCAGACACAGGGACAGTCACAGTACCTGGGGCTCTCTTGAGCATCAGACAAGATAATATAGCATAGCACCTGGACCCTTGGGGGGTTTTCAAAGGTGTCATCAGCACTAGCCACAATTCAGCAACAATTTCAGGTATCTGATCACTCAGTCTGCTTTGTACAATAGCTATAACAATCTCCGACATGGGATGGGGGAGGGGCATTGGATAGATTAAGTAACCAAATGTTTTAATGTTTATTCATTTATGTGACTGGGTCTTAGTTGTGTCACAAGGGATCTTTAGTTTTGGCACTGAAACTCTGAGTTATGGTGTGTGGGCTCAAACCCGGGCCCCCTGCACTGAGAGCCCAGAGTCTTAGTCACTGGACAACCAGGGAGGTCCCATAAGTGATCAAATTTAAAGCTCGAAGAACATTTGTCTCCTCCCCCTTGAGGTGTTCTTGGGAAAACTGTGTTCATCATCACCTTTGCATGTTGCTCCTCAAATCTGCCAGGTATCGGGGGCGGGACAGATTGGGACTTAGTATCACTGTTGATCTTGACTGATGGTTGACGCTGCAAATCCAGCTTGTCACTGTGCTACATCCAGTTTAACAAATGCAAAGGCATACATACCTGCTCTTCAGGCAGCCCCAGGCCAGGCACGGGAGGCAGCAAGGAATGGGCTGTCCCTGCCCTTCAGGAGCCCCACAGCCAAACTCAGAAAGGTCCCAGCTGAACACCTCTACATGTCCATCCAGATCCAAACCCACAATCTCTGCACATTCCCATCAACCCCACACTGACCTCTTCCTCCAAAGGAAATAGCCTAAAAGAATTGTCCAGGGCTCTAAATAAAATACGGAGAAGGCAATGGCAACCCACTCCAGTACTCTTGCCTGGAAAATCCCATGGGTGGAGGAGCCTGGTGGGCTGCAGTCCATGGCGTCGCTAAGAGTCAGACACGACTGAGCGATTTCACTTTCACTTTTCACTTTCATGCATTGGAGAAGGAAATGGCAACCCACTCCAGTGTTCTTGCCTGGAGAATCCCAGGGACGGGGGATACTGGTGGGCTGCAGTCTCTGGGGTCGCACGGAGTCAGACATGACTGAAGCGACTTAGCAGCAGCAGCAGCAGCAGCAGCAGCAGCTAAATAAAATATTACTCAGCCACCAAAAAAAAGAAAAGAAATTGTACCATTTGCAGAGACATGGATGGACCTAGAGACTGTCATACAGAATGAAGTAAGTCATTAGGAGAAAAACAAATACTGTATATTAACACATATATGTGGAATGTAGAAAAATGGTGCAGAGAACCTATTTGCGAAGCAGAAATAGAGACACGGACATAGAGAACAAACATTTGAGCGTCAAGTGGGGAAGGGGAGAGTGGAATGAATTGGAAAATTGGGACTGACATATATACATTATTGATACTATGTTGTTATTATGTTGTTGTTATTCAATCCCTAACTCACGTCTGACTTTTTGTGACCCCCATGGACTGCAGCATGCCAGTCTCCTCTGTTCGCTATCTGCCAGAGTTTGCTCAAATTCAGGTTCACTGAGTTGGTGATGCTATTTAACCATCTCTTCCTCTGCTGCCCCTTTCTCCTTTTGCCTTCACTCTTTCCCAGCATCAGGGTCTTTTCCAATGAGTCAGCTCTTCATATCAGGTAGCCAAGTATTGGAGGTGCAGATACTAGGTAAAAAATAGATCACTAATGAGAACCTATTGTATAGCACAGGGATCTCTACTCAAGGCTCTGGGTGACCTATATGGGAAGGAAACCCAAAAAAAAGAGGGGATATATGGAAATGTGTAGCTGATTCACCGCTGTACAGCAGAAACTAACACAACATTGTAAAGCAATTATACTCCAATAAAAACTAAAAAAAAAAAAAAAAAAAAAGAAACACCCCCTATGCTCTTTCTAAAGCCCAGCTCCATCATAAAATAACTGCAATTCCCAGTGATATCTTGATGGCCTCTGAAACCACTTGGAAGTTTCTAGAAGGGCTCACCCACAGTAGCAGAACACTAGGGCTTGAAAGGGAAAACATGGGATGCCCAATTTTTCTCTCAGAAATCAAGATTTAATAGCCTCCTGAGGAAACCATAATTGGAGGGCAATGGGATGCATTCCTCCCCAAGGCCTGTGATTATGGAACGCCGGGAAAGGTTGAGAATTTGAGCCACGAGCAACTTCGGGCTCAAACGAAGACAAATCTGACCCAGCATAAGAGGTATAGCTTAGTCCCTTCACGTACAAACATAGACACCAAAAGAAAGCTGGATGGGGGGGCTTGGAGCTTGGAAAGAAAGAAATTCTCACGCAGAGGATCAAAGCTGAACTAAAGCACAGGTCTACCAGTTACGGGTCCTCACCCTCTGCTAAGGAAAAGAGCGTGGCAAGGAGTTGGGTCTTGAACGTGGAAAGGGATTTTATGATGAAGACCTGCCTCCACCCTCTTCCTGCCCTTACACCCCCTAGAAAACCACCACCGTGTTTGGCTTGTAAACGTTTGCTTCTTGGGACTGATCTAAGGAAAAGACAACACACCCCACCTCTGAGACATTGCTGATCCTGGGCCACGTGAAGCTAGTGTAGCTGCCAGGAAGAACTGTGCACTGGACGTTCTTGGGTTTACTCCTCACCCCTGCTCCCACCTCACCTTGACTTTCCCACTTTGAAATCTGAAGATCAAAAGTGCACCTTTGTGCTCAAATAGACACCCCCCCAACACACCCTGAATTTCCTTCCTATCTGTTTCCTTGGCAATCCTCATCCCCAGTTGCCCATTATTCACAGGGTTCCACAGGATACAAAGATAAAACGTAATGCATTTTTCCTTTTGTGAGGGGGGAAACCTTGGAAAATTAAACAGCAGATATCCAAATAGAAACCTTGTATTCAAATTAGGGGGTCACACAAACACACACACACACACACACACGTATGCATATTCACAAACATTATAACCTTGACCAGGTTTGGAAGACAAGTCTCACATGTATGAAAAACCAAAGGTCAGAGCCATGGAAATGGTGGGGGGTGGGGGGCAAGATATATGCTGGCCAGAGGTAGCCACTGGTGCCAGAGGCAGCCACCCCTCCAAGAGCAAGGCAGAGGAGGCAGCTGCCAAGCTGAGGGAGGGTGGTCTAACAGAGGGATGGGAGGCAAATGGTCCTTACATCCCACTTGGGATTCTATCAAACAACCCACTCCACTGTTCTTGCCTGGAGAATCCCAGGGACGGGGGAGCCTGGTGGGCTGCCATCTATGGGATCCCACAGAGTCGGACACGACTGAAGCGATTTAGCAGTAGCAGCAGCATGCCAGTGGTTAGAAACTAGGCCATCGAGTAAGATCCAAGGTAGGTTCTGTGGCTCCCAGGCTCCAAGCTCCTGGGTAAGTGTCTCAGCCTCTCCAAGCTTTGGTTTCCCCTTTAGAACTGATAAAATGGAAGATCCCTAGGCACTCACTTTATAGAGTTGCTATGAGGTCCATTCTGTGCCTCAGTCATGGCACAGAAAAACCAAGCAATAAAAACCTGTTCCAGGGAATTACCTGGTTGGTCCAATGGTTGGAACTCTGCATTTTCACCACCAAGGGTCCAAGTTCAATCCCTGGTCAGGCAACTAACATCCTACAAGCTGCTCAGCACAGACAAAAAAAGAAAATATATTCCTTCAAAATCCCCAGGCAACCTCAAGGCCTTTGCGTGTGCTGTTCTGAGCACCTAGAATTCACTTTGCTCCCCAGGGCTCCCATGACAGCTTCCCCTTCCTCTTCCTGATCTACAGCTCAAACCTCAGCCTCAGACCTCTTTATTCTAAAGAATAAAGAGGTTCCGTTTCCCCAAACTCTTTATTCTAAATGAGACCCTCTCAGCTCACCCCATCTTGTCACCCCAACATAATTCCTTCCAGGACTTACTGCCACCTGAAATTATAATGCTGTGTCCATCTCTCTGTGGCTGTGTTTACTACCACCAGGCCCAGGGGATTGTGGGCTGTAGGAGAGCAGGCACCTTGCATTTCTGAATTCACTGCCAGACCCCAGAGCCCTGCACAGATGAAGAACTGCACAAACAGTAGCTGCTGCCTCTAATGATGTCCTCATGTGGGCTGTGTTCTGCCAGCCCACAGGAAACATGGGGGCCAGTCACAGACCTGGAGGTGACAAAACTGAGGTCTCCCCGGCCATGGGCTGGGCCATGGGGCAATGCCACATTGTGACTCGTTGTTACTACTATCTGAGAAGTGAAGGATAGCCCTTTCTGTGCCAGAGCGACACAAGCATTCCTAAAAATCACCACACTTATGGGAAAAATGAGGTTAGGACCACAGCGGGCAAGGACATCATCAGTGGCACATAATAAAACAGGAATCTAACGTTTTTAAAAAAGAGTAACAGTTTTACACATGTTAAGAAATACACAACCAGGCTTCCCTGGTGGTCTAGTGATTAAGAATCCATCTACCAATGCACGGAACATGAGTTTGATCCCTGGTCCGGGAAGATCCCACATGCCGGGGAACAGCCAAGTCCATGCACCACAATTACTGAGCCCTCTCTGTAGAGCCCACGAACTACAACTGCTGAAGCCTGTGCGTGCCCTAGAGCCCATGATCTTCACACAGCATTGAAGACCCAGCAGAGCCAAAAATAAATCAATAAATCTTTCTTAAAAAAGCAAAGAAATACACAACCACAGCAAGCTATAAGACACTTAACTTTGAAAGGGCCTGAAGTTTACTTGTGCAGAAGTGGGTGTTGGAGGTTTGTAGCCTGTGTTGTTGTTCAGTCGCTAAGTTGTGTCCAGCTCTTTGTGATCCCATGGCCTGCAGCACACCAGGCTTCCCTGTCCTTCTCCATCTCCCAGAGTTTGCTCAAACTCATGTCTACTAAGTCAGTGATGCCATCCAACCATCTCATCCTCTGTTGTCCCTTTGTCCTCCTGCCTTCAATCTTTCCCATTATCAGGGTCTTTTCCAGTGAGTCAGCTCTTCCCATCAGGCGGCCGATGAGTGATGGTGAAAAGACGGAGGGTTGTCTGAAATTGGATTTCAAGTCAGAACCTCAGATGTGGACAGTAGTGGCTCATGACTCAAGAAGGGCAGCAAGGGAGCTGGTGGATGTCTGAGGTGCGTGCTCGCGTTTTGTGTCAGCTGGATGCAGTTTTCAGAGTCCAGCTCCTCGAGTGTTTCTCAGAGACAAGATGGCACAGAAGCAAACTCAAAACCTGCAATGTGGACTTCCCTGGTGGCCCAGTGGTTGAGTCTGCCTGCCAATGCAGGAGTCACAGGTTCGATCCTTGATCCAGGAAGATCCCACATGCCTCAGAGCAGCTAAGCCTGTGTACCACAACTACTGAGCCTGTGCTCTAGCGTCTGGGAGCCACAGCTACTGAGCGCACATGCCGCAACTACTGAAACCCGCGTGCCCTAGAGCCTGTGCTCCACAACAAGAAAAACCACTGCAATGAGAAGCCCGTGCACCGCAACTAGAGAGATCACACACACCAGTGAAGACCCACACAACCAAAATAAACAAATAAACAAAAATAAAATTTAAAAAAAATCTGCAGTGTGCTCAATTCAGTCCCTTAAATTGTGTTGCTGCTGCTGCTGCTAAGTCGCTTCAGTCGTGTCCGACTCTGTGCAACCCCATAGACGGCAGCCCACGAGGCTCCCCCGTCCCTGGGATTCTCCAGGCAAGAACGTTGGAGTGGGTTGCCATTTCCTTCTCCAATGCATGAAAGTGAAAAGTGAAAGTGAAGTCGCTCAGTCGTGTCCGACTCTTTGCGACCCCATGGACTGCAGCCTACCAGGCTCCTCCGTCCATGGGATTTTCCAGGCAAGAGTACCGGAGTGGGGTGCCATCACCTTTTCCAATTGCCTTCATAGTTAAGGCTTAATTCTCCAAGCACACCTTGCGGAGAGCAATGAATTTGCAACACACCTCACCCGAGATACGTGCAGAGGCCAGGCATGCATTCGGCATCTCCGGCTTCCACTCTTAAATGCATGCAGATATTGACTCTGCAGAAGTCGTGTATTTGACGCCATGAAAGAGCCATGTGGATTTGAAGATAAAAATGAATAACTCCAGGTTAAGATACGAAAGTCCTAACCCTCTGCTTTGAATACAGCTTCCCTTGCACTCCTCCAGTCCAAGAGCAAGGGCTCAGGATGCTGTGAGCAGTCCCAAACAAAACCCTACACCTCTCACGAGTACCTGGACAAAACTGCAATCCAAAAAGATACACGCACCCCAGTGTTCACTGCAGCACTATTTACAATAGCCAGGTCACGAAAACAACCTAAATATCCATCAACAGAGAAATGGATAAAGAAGGTGTAGTACATCTATACAGTGGAATATTACTCAGCCATGAAAAGGATGCCATTTGCACCAACATGGATGGACCTAGAGATGATCATACCAAGTGAAGTAAGTCAGAAAGAGAAAGAGAAATACCATGTGATATCATGTATATGTGGAATCTAAAATATGGCACAAATAAACCTATCTACAAAGCAGAAACAGACTCAGAGACACAGAGAACAGACTTGTGGTTGCCATGGGGGAGGGAGATGGGGGGAGGGATGGACTGGAAGGTTGGGATGAGCGGACAAAAACTGATATGGACAAGGCCCTACTGTACAGCACAGGGAACTATATTCAGTATCCTGTGATAAACCATCATGGAAAAGAACACCTTTTTAAAAAAGGAATATCCGTGTATAACTGAGTCACTGTGCTATACAGCAGAGTTTGACACAATACTGTAAATCAACTGCACTTCAATTTAAAATTTTTTAAAAATCCTGTGCCTTTCAAGGATGAGGATACTCAGCAGCTTCACCATTGATAATAACAAAGATCTGGAAATGTCCATTGATTGTGAGTTTGGTAAGTATGTTACCAATGACCGTGGGCACATAAGAAAAAGATTCAGATGACTTTCAGGAAATGTTACTAAGGGAGAAAGCCAAGGCACAGAGCGATAGAGAAAGTGTCTTTGTGTCAAAGACGGGCAGGCAGGTGTTCACACATGTGTACACATCCAATTCCTTTCTGGGGTGAACAAGAAACTCAGGCTGGTGGTTGCCTCTGGGGAGAGAGTGGACATGGAAAGGCCTTTCTTTTCCTTGTAAATCTCTTTAAATGGTCTTAACAATGGTATATATGATACTCTTTTAAAAAATAGGTTGAATGGGGACTTCTCTGGTGGCCCAGTGGTTAAGAATCCACCTTCCAATGCAGAGGGCATGGATTCAATCCCAGGTTGAAGAACTAAGATCCTACATGCCTCAGGGCAATTAAGCCTGCCTATCACAAACTATGGGCTTTCCAGGTAAGTGCTAGTGGTAAAGAACCCACCTGCCAATGCAAGAGACTTAAGAGATGCAGGTTTGATCCCTGGGTTGGGAAGATCCCCTGGAGGAAGGCATGGCAACCCACTCCAGTATTCTTGCCTGGAGTATCCCATGGACAGCGGAGTATGGTGGGCTACAGTCAATAGGGTCTGAAAGAGTCAGACATGACTGCAGTTACTTAGCACACATGTGTGCAACAAACTACAGAGCCCACGCACTCTGGAGCCCGAGATCTGCAACTAGAGAGAAGCCTGCACACTGCATCAAAGATCTCACATGCCATAACTAAGACCCGATGGAGCCAAAAATAAATAAATATTAAAAACAGGTTGAATGGAGGGAAAGAGAAGGGACAACACAAGGAGAGGGGATTAAGAGGTACAAAGTATTGTGTATAAAATAAGATACAAGGAGAATTCTCTGGCAGTCCAGTAGTGAGGACTGCACGCTTTCACTGCTTGGGCTCCAGTTCGAATCCTAGTTGGGAAACTAAGATCCCAAAGGCCAAGTACTGCGGCCAAAAAAAAAAAAAAAAACCCTTTAAATTAAGATACAAAGATATCTTATATATCAAGGCTTCCCTGGTAGCTCAAACAGTAAAGAATATGGCTGCAACGCAGGAGACCTGGTTTCAATCCCTTGGTCAGGAAGATCCCCTGGAGAAAGGCATGGCAACCCACTCCAATATTCTTGCCTGGAGAATCCCATGGACAGAAGAGCCTGCGGGCTACAGTCCATGGGTTCACAAAGAGTTGGACACGACTGAGTGACTAACACTCACAGATATATATCATGGGAAATATAGCTAATATTTTACAATAACTCTAAATGAAGTATAACTTTTAAAAATTGTGAATTATGATATTGTACACCATTTGTTGTTGTTATTCAGTTGCTCGTCGTGTCCGACTCTTTGGAACTCCACAAACTGCAGCACACCGGGCTTCCCTGTCCTACACCATCTCCCAGAGCTTGCTCAAACTCATGTGCATTCAGTCAGTGATGCTATTCAACCATCTCATCCTCTGTCGTCCCCTTCTCCTCCTGCCCTCAATCTTTCCCAGCACACCAGTAACTTAACATAGTATTATACATCAACTCGGAGAAGGCAATGGCACCCCACTCCAGTAGTCTTGCCTGGAAAATCCCATGGACGGAGGAGCCTGGTAGGCTGCAGTCCATGGGGTCGCTGAGGGTCAGACACAACTGAGCGACTTCACTTTCAGTTTTCACTTTCATGCATTGCAGAAGGAAATGGCAACCCACTCGTGTTCTTGCCTGGAGAATCCCAGGGATGGGGGAGCCTGGTGGGCTGCCATCTATGGGGTCGCACAGAGTCAGACACGACTGAAGTGACTTGGTAGTAGTAGTACACATCAATAAAATTTATTAAAAAGAAAGAAAAAATACTATATTACTTAGGTGGTTTTTTCCCCTCTGATGCTGCCTTTTATTTTGTGCCCCCAAGGTCCCCCATCCAGAAACTTCCATCAAACTGCCCTTGAAACAACCAGGTAATTCTAGAATAATTGACCCCTTTGGGATCAAGTTGTTTCTTTGTTTAGAAATACGCTGAATTCAACTTTCAGGAGCTGGTCCTGCCAACCCTTCTGTCCCCGAGAAGAATTTCACTCCATCCTCTACCTTTTCCACAGGCAGCCTTTGAGAAGGATGTGTGTGCCAAGCTTCCTCAATGAATGACCCAGGGCTTCAGGGCCAGGTAAGTTCCAGATTTTATTATTAGCAACAAATTAAGTTAACTGAGGACAAAGCAAAGCACACAACCCACTGACCCTCGGAACCAAAACATGCACAAACACATGTACGCAGGAGGCCCAAGCAGGGAACAGCTGTCTCCTCTCCCACGGAGGGAGAGCTGCAAGGCGATGTCATGCAGCCGGAAGCTGTCCCCATGGACGCGAGCTGGACCAATCTGCTTATCCAGGGAGCAGCCATGGGCAAGAGGCAGCAAACAGGGCTCTGGAGGGGATACTGGATCATTGAGGAGGGACAGGACCCCTGCTAACACCCCCTCCCTTTATTCTTGCCAGTTTCACACCTGGTAACTATCCCAAGTCACAGACTTGGACCAGTCTCTCAGACTGATGATGCCATCGCTATGGTCTTAGAGTGCAGTTTCTTAACTTGGGTTGACATGTGGGGCCGGACCATTCTCTGGGATTGGAGGTGGAGGTGGGCATTGCAGGGTGTGGAGCAACATCCCTGATCCCCCTCCACCAAATGCCAAGAGCACCTCATCACCCGCAGTTGTCACAACCACAGACATCCCCAGACATTTATTTCCATGATCACCCTCCAGTGAGAACCAGAATTACCCTCTGTGCCCCCGGCCTTAGAGCCTAACCAGAGGTGTGCATGCGTGCTAAGTTGCTTCAGTCATGTCTAACCCCATGGACTGTAGCCCACCAGGCTCCTCAGTCTATGGGGATTCTTCAAGCAAGAATACCGGAGTGGGTTGCCATGCCCTCCTCCAGGGATTGAACCCGAGTCTCTTACATCTCCTGCATTGGCAGGTGGGTTTTTTACCATTAGTAAAAGCCCCACCAGAAGTAAAGGCAGAGGAAATTCAGAACAGCAGATGGGGCTGAAATGGCTGTGCTTGTCCATCCCTGACTTACAGTTTCAGAGGCACTCTTCCCCCAAGCCTCCCTGTGGTCACACCCCAGCTTCTGGTTGTCCGCCCACCCCACGTCTTGCAACTCCAGCTCAGCTCCCAACCTGCACATACTTGTGAAGCAACATTCACTTGTCAGAATTTGGAGCTGCCCATGTGCCAGGCCACAGATGTCCTGTGGCTGCTGCCCTCATGATGCTTCCAGCCTAGCAGACAAGCATGCAGAGTCAGAGAGAAGTTTCTGCATTTAAAATGTGAGGCTTGGAATGAACACTGAGAATTTCTCAAACCACTACAGGGCACCGCAAGAACCCACTGTTGAGGAAGTAGGCAAAGAATTAGTATCGGGGCTTCACTGGTGGCTCTGTAGTAAAGAATCTGCCTGCCAATGGAGGAGTCACATGTTTCATCCATGATACGGGAAGATCCCACAGGCTGCGAGGCAGCTAAATTTGTGCACCATAACCACCGAAGCCCACGTGCCCTAGAGCCCAGGAGCCACAGCTACTGAGCCCACGTGCAGCAACTACTGAAGCCCGTGAGCCCTAGAGCCCACGCTCCACCACTAGAAAAGCCACCACAGTGAGAAGCCGGAGCACTGCAATGAAAAGTAGCTCCCCCACCGACTCTCCACAAATAGAGAAAGCCCACGTAAAGTGCCAAAGACCCAGCATGGCCAAAAATAAATAAATGAATAATTAAAAAAACAGAAGCAACATTGTAATAAATTACAATAAAGACGTTTAAAATGGTCTACATAAAAACAATAAATAAATAAAATCCAAGGAGCACCATCAACAGATGACCAAGCAAACCCAGTGTGGCCCATTCATGCCAAGGAATATTATTCAGCCTTAAAAAGGGAGGAGGTTCTGACACCTGCTGCACCATGGGTGAACCTTGAGAACATGATGGTTAGTGAAAGAAGACAGACACAAAAAGAGGAGTCAGAGCCATAGAGACATAAGGTTAGATGATGGGGGCCAGGAGCTGGGGGAGGGGTGAGAAGTTTATTAATGGGGGCAGAGATTCACTTTGGAGAAGATGAAAAGGTTCTAGAGATGGATGTTTGCACAACTGTGTAAACGGAGCTAATGTCACTGAAATGGACACTTAAAATAGTTAAAATGATATAATTCTCATTATATATATTTTACTACCATTAAAAAAAAACTAACTCAGGGAGCAATGATGGTAGGCAGCCGTATGCCAGGCATTGTAACAGGAGAATCTGCATCCTCTCATTCACCACATCAGGTCTAAAATTATCCTCACATCAAGGTCATAGTAGACAGAGCCAGGAGTTGAACCCAGGCAGTCTGGCTCGGGAGTTGGAATTTTTAATTGTAGAGTCTTCAAACTCAGGCTTCCTGATTCTTCACATCCACCAATCCCCAGTGCGCGCAGTGGTGTCTGACTTTTTGCGAACCCATGGACTGTAGCCTGCCAGGCTCCTCTGTCCATGGGATTCTTCAGGCAAGAATACCGGAGTGGGTTGCCATGCTCTTCTCCAAGTGATCTTCCGACCTAGGGATGCGTCTTTTGCATTTCCTGCGTTAGCAGGCGGATTCTTTACCACTGAGCTACCTAGGAAGCTGCCTTCCAGTAAATTCCTTGCATTTCCTCGAATGCATCCCCGATGGTTGCTTTTCGGCCTGTGACCTCAACAACACATGGGAATTGTGACAACCAGAGGCCAGACCTCACACACTTCTTTAGTTCAACTGGCCTTGAGCTGACCCCTGATGACATACAGGGGGAAAAGGTGCCCCCAGTCCAGTGGGGAGCAGGACAGAACTGCCACCAAAGAGGGCTCAGAGCTCAGACTATGAGGTCAGGCAGATCTGGGTTCAATAAACAACTCTACCTGCCCTTCTGTGAGGTCCTGCAAATTCTCGTGCCTCAGTTTCTCCACCTGTAAAACAGGGGTAATGACTAACCCTCCCTCCATAGCA
Organism: Bos grunniens; assembly: GCF_055505025.1. NCBI lineage: Eukaryota > Metazoa > Chordata > Mammalia > Artiodactyla > Bovidae > Bos > Bos grunniens. The sequence continues at coordinate 16,253,289 of NC_141171.1, forward strand.
ACTGATTAGCAAATTAAACACTCATAACCATGGAAAGCAACTAGCCCAGGTCCTAGAAAAATCAGAAACCCTCGATCAACAGAAGCTGCTACTGATTTATATCATATTACAAAATTTAAAATCTCTAACAGACTTCCCTGGTGGGTCAGTGGTTAAGAATCTGCCTGCAAATGCAGGGGACATGGGTTCGATCCCTGGTCAGGGAAGATGCCACATGCTATGGAGCAATTAAGCCCGTGTGCCAACAGCTACGGAATCCATGATCTAGATACCACGTGCCACAACTCCTGAAGCCCCTATGCCCTAGAGCCTGTGATCTGAAACTAGGCAAACCACCACAGTGAGAAGCCTGTGCACCTCAAATAGAGAAAGCCCGTGAGTAGCAAAAAAGACCCACCGCAGCCAAATAAATAGAACTAATTTTTTAAATATCTAAAAAAAACAAAAATAATCTCTAACAATCCTATTTAGAGTCAACAGGAAAGACTTACGAGCTCAAACAGGACTCAGGGTAAAGAAACGGAATTCTCTACATCTGAGAAGGCGTCCTGAGGGAGGTACATGTGAATGTGGGTTTTTAAAGAAAACCGTGGCTAGTACAGTGCTTTCCTGGTGGCGCTAGGGGTCAAGAACCCGCCTGCCAACTCAGAAGACGAAAGAAAACACAGGTTCAACCCCTGGGTCGGGAAGATCCCCTAGAAGAGGGCTTGGCAATCCACGCCAGTATTGTTGCCTGGAGAATTCCATGGACAGTGGAGCCTGGTGGGCCACAGTCCATAGGCAGTGAAGAGTCAGATATGACTGAAGTGACTTAGCACTCACGCATGCATGGCTAATACATAGGACAGAGGTACTTGAACTTCCTAAGAGCCAGTGAAAGTGAAAGTACCTAGTCGTGTCCGACTCTTTGCGACCCCATGGACTATATAGTCCATGGAATTCTCTAGGCCAGAATACTGGAGAAGCCTTTCCCTTCTCCAAGGGATCTTCCCAATCCAGGGATCGAACCCAGGTCTTCCGCATTGCAGGTGGATTCTTTACCAAATGAGCTATCTAAGACCCAGGCCGGTCAGCTATTTAACATGCTCACCAAACACTCTATGAATCAGCTCCTTTCAAGGATGGCAACCTGGTGAAAGTGTTTTCTCATGGTAATTACACAATGTGCTCATCCAAAGAGGGGAGTTCAGTCTAAGAAGTGAACCACGTAAGACAGAAACAAATCTCTCCCTTCCCCCATCCCCAACTCACTCCTTCCAAGGCCCCATCATTTACATCCACTGCAGGGCCTGAGAAAGCAAGGCCTGGGTCGGATTTCCTCCTGTGCCCACCTTCCACACACGTTTACTGAACAAACACACCAATGGGTTGGAGGCAACAGAAACCTCAAGACCTGGGTCACCAGCCACCTGACCAGAGGGAGCCAGTTGTAAGCGCTCAAGTTAAAAGTGAAAAACCTCCTCAAGGTCATGGAGCCGGGTCTCTATCCTAGCCTGAGGTCCTTGCTTCTCTCCTCTGGGCTTATACTCAGATTAGACAATGATCTTCACTGCAGGTAGGCAGACATCAGAGGTTTTAAACCCACCATAGCTAGGGCCCAGGGTACCGTAACGGAGGCCAGCTCCATGCCGGGCACGGCGTCAGGGAATTTTCAAATACTGTCTTGGGAAATCCATTCGACAACCATATGTGGCGGGTGTGATTTTTAATACATCAAGGCGAAGACTGTCCCAATGGGTAGATGCCAGGGCCAGGGCAAAAGGGGTGGGGACTTAGAGTTTAATGGGGACAGAATTTCAGTTTAGGAAGGTGAAAAATTCAGGAGATGGACGATGGTGAGGATGGCACAACAAGGTGAGTTGTTTAATGCCCCTGAGCTGCACAGTTAAATATGGTTAAATATGTGTGGGTGTGCTCAGTCATGTCTGACTCTCCGTGGCCCCATGGACTGTAGCCCTCCAGGCTCCTCTGTCCATGGGATTTCCCAGGCAAGAATACTGGGGTGGGTTGCCATTTCCTTCTCCAGGAGATTTTCCTGACTCAGGGATTGAACCCAGATCGCTTGTGTCTCTTGCATTGGCAGGCAGTTCTTTATCCCCTGAGCCATCATGAAATAGGTTTTATATTATGTGCCACAATTTAAAAAAATACCCCAACCAAATAAAGAGTGCCTCAGAGAGGATGCTTTCAGAAGCACAAGTTGCAGATAATTGGCCCACATTTAGGGTCAGATCAACCCTGAATATTCATGGGAAGGACTGATGCTGAAGCTGAAGCTCCAACACTTTGGCCACCTGATGTGAAGAGCCAACTCATTGGAAAAAACCCTGATGTTGGGAAAGATTGAGGACAAGAGAAGGGAGCAGCAGAGGATGAGATGGTTGGATAGCATCACTGACTCAGTGGACATGAGTTTGAGCAAACCCTGGGAGATAGTGAAGGACAGGGAAGCCTGGCACGCTGCAGTTCATGAGGTCGAAAAAGTCAGACACAACTAAGCATCTAAACAACGACAACAGCAATCCTTAGCCTGGTGCATAGGCTGCTGAAGAACTCATGAAGAAAAAGGATTAATTCTAATTTTATAGAAGCAGAAACAGAGATGTTAAGTAAGTCCCAAGGTCACACAGCAAAGACATGGTCTAACCTGGATTCAAGCCTGGGACTACAGCTCCTGTTCACATATGTTAATGTCATTGCCCATCAGCTCGGTCAGCCTCAAGCTTCTTTCCCAGAGTGTCAAAAGTTTCCAACTGGAATGTAAGGGAGCCCACTCCACATCATCACCTCTCAAAAGAGAGAAAAGACTCACAGTGCGATGCTTTGTGTGAACGGTCAGCGAGCCCCGAAAAATACTGAGCCTCCTATCCTCAGGACGTCTCCCCTTTCTGCTTCCTTCCCCCTACCTCCAATGACATGCCCACAACATGAGGCGCAGCTCTGTTGAGAATAGGGATGAAAATGAGCATTGTCTGAGAGGTAAAGTGGTGAAGAAAAAAGCATAGCCCTGTGCCCAACACAGTAAGCACCTGAGAAATGGTTATTCTGCACAACCCCATTTGGTCCAGAGACCGTATCAGAGCCCAGGTGGACTGAAGGATGGAGGCCACAGTGAGCCCACATCCCCAATAAACCGGCAGAGCACCTGGCTGTCTGCTGAACAGCACTGGGAAGGGAAAAGACACCGCAGCCGCGCGAGGAAGGAGAATGACTCTTAACCAACATCTGACTCTGCTTGACCCTCTGGGTTGCAGCCCGCTCTCAGCTCCCTGGCCTCCGATGACCTTGAGCTGTCTTGGCCCTGAATCCTAGCCCTGAACCTGTTTCCTATTTACTCTGACACTTGACACAGACGGCTTCCCTGGTGGATGGTGATTATGCTTAGCCCTCACTCTTGTGGGGACGCAGTTCTGTCCTTGGGGAGAGCCAGGCAGGAGGAATTAGGCTACAAAGAAGCCTGCTCACTCCAAGGGACAGGGGTGCCAGCTCCCACTCGAGGCAAAGAGGAAGGTCAAAGTCCAGCATGGACTAGAACCCCAGGGGTTACCATGTGCTAGATGCTTTGCTTAGCTTATCCAAAGAATTAATTATCTCACTTAATTCTCACCCAGACCAGTAAATGGAACTGTCCTGAGAAAGAAGTCCAGCGTGAAGATACGAGGGGGCATTTGGGGAGATGAGCATTGTTGGGAATGAGTCAGAAACCAACAGATCTCTGGCCTCTGGTGTAGGAATCCGCTGCTGGGTGAAACCTAGCATGACCAAATGTTCTGGTTTGCCTGGGACTGATGGGTTTCCCAAGAAACAGGGCTGTTAGTACTAAAACCAAGAAAGTCCTAGGCAAACCAGGGCAAGTTGGTCACCCTAGTGACCTAATTCTGGCTTCTAGGTATTGGCCCCTGGCCAGCTTTAGGAGGAGCAGGAGGCTAAAGTCAGTACAGGAGGTGGGTCCTCTTCATAGAACTCCTACTCACCCTTCAAAACCCAATGCAAAAGGACCCTTCCTGTATAAGGCAGAGTGTAGCAGGAAAAAGCTGAGGTTCTGAAGCCAGACTCTAACTTCAAATCCCAGGTCCATGAAAAAGTTGTTATGAGGACCATGTACCTGGTTGCTATTGTTGTTGTTTAGTCACTAAGTCTTTTGTGACCCCATGAACTGTAAACTGCTAGGCTCCTCTGTTCACAGGATTTTCCAGGCAAGAATACTGAAGTGGCTTGCCATTTCCTTCTCCAGGGGATCTTTCCCACCCAGGGATTGAACCTGTGTCTCCTGCACTGCAGCTGGATTCTTTACCACTGAGCCACTAGGGAAGCCCATGTGCCTGGTAGATGGTGCTTCAGAGGCCTTAATCTGCTGTATCTGTTACCTGTCCTTATCCTCCTTTAGACCCGAAGTTCCCCATGTTCCCGTCTCTGAACCACCGAAACAGACAAGCACACACTTAAAAAAAAAAAAGTAAGGAAAGATAAAATCTTGTAACTTGCGCAAACCAGTTAATGCAAATCCAGTCTTTCCCCATCATCCTCAAGCCCTGACACCAAGCAGGGTTGTTTTTCACTTGGCTTCTCCTCTCCCGACGATTTCACAAGAGCCCACAGAGAGGCGTGCAGCGAAGTAAACAAGAGAAGCTCTGAAAATCCATTCATGGTCAGCTCAAAGGTGTCAAGCAGCCCAAGAGCACAGCCGAGTCTTCAGGCATGGGGACAAGGAGGCTCCGTGAGGCTGAGGAGACTGCCCCACTCCAGGCGACCAAGCCACGTCTGGACCAGAAGAACAAGAATGCACAAAGCAAGACACTGTCAGAAGATAGAGGTCTTAGCACCCGGCAAGGGGCGAAGTCACAGAAAGCAGGCAGTCCCAAGGAAACATGCTGTGATTAAATACAGCCTGGGGAGTTTTGATGAAGCTCATATTTGAATGTGGAGACCGTCTGGGAAAATTGATCACGGGTGGGCTTCTGCACAAATAAATCAGGGTTATTTTTTTTTACAAAGACTGGGTATTGTGCAGAAGATTCTAAAGTCCATGAAATATCCAGGTTATGCTTATTTCTACGTTGCCTGGCTGTGAAAGGTCTTCAGCCAAACTGCAGCAGAGAAGATGAGAGAGGAGGAGAAGCAGCAAGGTTAGGGGGCAGAGGAGAGGGAGGTGGGAAGGTCACAAAGTATACAGAGGAGAGAAAAGAGGACCGTGAAGAAAGAGGTGACTACCCACTAAGGGCATCATGGGGAAGAAGAGCCTGTGGCCCTGCACTGCCTAACACTCTGACAATGTTTCCCATGTGCCAAGCACGGCTCTGATGGTTAACCATCCATTCCTCCCAACAACCATAGGCACTACTGTTGTCCGCATTTAACAGATGAGAAGAGAGGCACAGAGAGGTTAAGCCATTGCCCATGGTCACACAGGTAGTGAGTGGCCAAGCCACAGTCAGACAATCCAGCGTTGCCAAGAGCCAGCTGCCATCGTGAATATGAGATGACTTCCTTTTATTCTGCCCTACTGTGTGTGATGCACTCAGGGGAGAATGCTGGAAGTCCCTCTGCCTGTCTCTTCCTTCAGATCAGTTTAGGGGTTCTCTAGCTCCCAGCACCCACCCGGAACCCAATCAACCTGACTCACATCCAGGGCTTTTCTAGTCTTCGATGTCACTGATCACGTGTTTAACGGATGGTTTCTAAGGGGGCAGGCACCTGCTTTTCTTGCTCCCCACTGCTGTGTCTTTCTCGCCTCCTCCCACAGCACCTGAGAAGTCCATAAACCTATCCGTGTCAGATTATAATCACATTTCCTTAGATTTCATGGTCCCTCAAGGGTGGAGATGTGGTTTTTGTCAGCAGGCATCACTGTGATTCCAAAGCACTGATTCCACACACACACGGTGGACAACTGGCCCCCGGTTTCCATTTTGCCGTGAAAAGGAGGAGAAGACAGCTACAGGGTGCCCCCCTCTCTCAATTCCATCATCCTTCTCCAGTGGTCCTCAAATGGGAGTGAGTCTGCCCCCCCCCGCAAAGGGACATTGGTGATGTCTGGAGACATTTGAGGTTGTCACAACTGGAGGGAGGGATGTTCTTAGTATCAAGAGGGTAGAGACCAGAGATGCTACCTAACAGCAGAGTCTCCACAACAGAGAATTAGCCTGCCTTGAATGTTGTGAGTGCCGAGACAGAGAAATCCTATCCCAGAGAGAGCCGATCCCCTCTCAGTGGCATCAAAGCTAAGACCTCAATGTTTCCAATTCTGAAACAAGCTTAGGGGGGGAAAGCTTTGTCTTTCAAACAGCTGGCTGTGCTACTTTTTTTTTTTAATGCCTGAAACTAGCCCAATTTGACCCCCACTGCAAACAGGTTTTCAAATTGCAAAAACATTGATTTAAAAAAAAAAAAAAAATCCCTTAAGCTGACAGGACACACCCCACCCTCCCTTCTGTTACTCTTAAGCAACATCTCAGCAATTCCGCTTGGACACTGGAAATATATGCCAGAGGAGACTTATTACGCTAATTTCCTTTAGTAAACAGTTCAAATCTTACCTTGGAAATGCATGAAACAAGGCAAGCCAACCATGGGGCCCTTGCAGGAGTCTTGCCTTGCAATGCTACGCATCAGACTTTCTGTGACTTTTGCCCTTGAGACGGTAAATATGTATGTTTCAAGAACAATTTTCAAGAGGCCATAGGACTTCCCTGGTGGTCCAGTGGCTAAGGATCTGTGCTTCCAATGCAGGGGGCCTGGGGTCGATCCCCAGGTTGGGGAACTAGATCCCACACACTGCAACTAAAGATCCCACATCCAACTAAGACCCAGGGCAGTCAAAGAAAGAAAGAAAGAAAAAAAAAATTTTTTTTTAAATAGGAGGCTTTGGTGTGAAAGATTAGATGACCAGGAAATAAGCAATGGAGAAGATTAGAAAATTAACACATTCACCATTGACAGTGAATGGGCTGCTAGACAGCCCATCTGGGACAAAGCGAGCTCTGTGTTGAATGTATTGTTAGTCGCTCAGTCATGTCTAACTCTTTGGGATCCCGTGGACTGTAGCCTGCCAGGTTCCTCTGTCCATGGGGGTTCTCCAGGCAAGAATACTGGAGTGGGTAGCTGTTCCCTTCTCCGGGCGAATCTTTCTGATTCAGGGATCGAATCTGGGTCTCCTGAATTGCAGGGGGATTCTTTACCATCTGAGCCACCAGGAAGTGTGTTAAATAACCACTTCAAAATCTAGGGAAAACTTGCATTCCTGCCTAAGGATAGCTTGAGTTTCCCCAAAGCTCTTTGACTTTCATATCATTTCTAGGTGGCTTGGTTCCTGACATCAGTCTCCCCTTTCACCAAGAGGACTGCAGTTCTTGCACACTGTCTTGTAAGTTACACAACAATTTCTCCATCGAGATACACACAGGGTTCGGGATTAGAAAGCCACCTCCATGATAGACACAGCGGCAGTTTCAGTTTTATTGTGTGTGTGTTTCCTGAAAATTGTCTTGTATTGTCAACTATTTAACACAAGATTCTGAAAGATACTTTTCTGTTTCTTAATATACCTGGGACAAGGTAGTCTTTTTTTTTTTTTGGGTGTGAAACATTTAAAATGTAAAACAATGACATTAAATGAAAAGGTAAACAACAGAAAAAAATAATTGAACCAAAGATGGCTAAGTATTCAACAGCATGATACATGCATGTCGTTATTGCCATTTGGTCACTCAGTCATGTCTGACTTGTTCGCAACCCCATGGACTGTTAGCCCACCAGGCTCTGCTGTCCATGGAATTTTCCAGGCAAGAATACTGGAATGGGTTGCCATTTCCTCCTCCAGGAAGGAACAAGGTAGTCTTGACACCTGTACCTTCACACGAAGATCCTGTTTCAACACAGGAATTAGAGTGCCATCGCCTAGAAAACCTGCTGGCCAACCTTGACCGGACTGTCCCAAACCTGGAGCCTCTCTCCGGGCACAAGAACAGCCATGAAGGAACCCCATAGGTGCTGCTCACAAAGGCAGTTTTCCTCTGAGGCACCATTGTGCAGGGCAGCTCTGAAACCTACTCAGGGGGAGTCTCAAGAGTCTGGAGCCCAGGAGGCCCCACCCTCCTCTATTTAGTATGCTAATCTCTAGGTCCGTCCATGTTGCTGCATGGACGTCCATGAAAGCTGCCTTAGAATGGATGTGGCCACTTGGCAGGAGGCGACAAACCAAGTCTCCATTCTGCTGGAAATACCGGGGTGGGGGTTTAAAGGCTATTTTAACAGCTTAGTACATGGGCTCCACCGTCCTCATAAATGGACAAATGCCATCTGAATCTCCCGGATATATGAGGTGGTCAAGAGTTCCTGATTGCCTCCCATTTACTGAGCGAGGCTCAAAACAGGAAGGTCAAGCGTCTTAACAATTATATAATTATCCTCTGCAGTAAAACAATTGAAGCATTCCACTCCAATTAGAAGCCAGCCTGGGCTGACCACACTCAAATCTGTCATTTAACATGGCTCTGGAAGTCCCTGTCCTAACGGCGTGAACAGCCATAACCGATGTAATTATTGGTAAAGGACAGCAAATCACCATTATCTTCAGGTGCTATGATTGTAGAGTTGGAAAATTGAAGAGAACCAAGTGCACGGCTTTTAAAATTAGTAAGCACTTAATAAAGTAGTGGTGAAATGAGAAAACACAATCTCTGACCCATATTCTGAAAAATTACCACTTTGAATGTTTTTTTTTTTTTAGATTGCAAACTGATTTTTTTTGAGCAAAGTTGATTTATACTGTTGTGTAAGGTTCAGTCTACAGCTAAGTGATTCAGTTAGGCACTGCTAGTTTTCAAATTCTTTTCTGTAATAGGTTATTTCAAGATACTGAATACAGTTCCCTATGCTATACAGTAGGATCTTGTCGTTTAACTATTTTATATGTAGCAGTGTATATATGTTGATCCCAAGCTCCTAATTTATCCCTCTACCCCCATCCCCTTTGGTAACTGTAAGATTGTTTTTACGTCTGTGAGTCTGTTTCTGCTTTGTACATAAGTTCATTTGTATAATTTTTTTCGATTCCACGTATAAGTGATAAATGATAGTTGCCTTCGTCTGTCTGACTCTATTTAGTATGCTAATCTCTAGGTCCGTCCATGGTGCTGCAGATGGCATTGTTTCATTGAGTGCTTTAAAAAAAAAATCTCTCACATTAGATAGATAAATAGATAATAGATAGGAGTATAATGGAATACTACTCAGCCATAAAAAGAACAAAATAATGCCATTTGCAGCAGCATGAATGGACCTAGAGATTTGCATACTGGTGAAGTAAGTCAGAGAAATAGAGTATGATATTGCTTATATATGGATTTTTAAAAAATGGTACAAATGAACTTATTTACAGAGCAGATATAGAGTCACAGATGAAGAAAACAAATTTATGGTTAAAGGGTGAGGGGAGGGATAAATTAGGAAATTGGGATTGACATACACACACTACTATATATATACTATATATAAAATAGATAACTAATAAGGACCTACGGTATAGCACATGGAACTCTACTCAATACTCTATAATGACCCATATAAGAAAAGAACCTAAAAAAGAGTGAATAGGGACTTCTCTGCTGGCCCAGTGGTTAAGACTCCATCCTTCCAATGCAGGGGGTAAGGGTTCAATCCCTGGTTGGGGAACTAAGATCCCACATGCCATGCTGCATGGCCAAAAAATAAATAAACACATAAAAAGGAATTTAAAAATAAAAAGCATGGATATACGTATATGCATAATTGATTTATTTTGCTGTACAGCAGAACTTCGCCTTCCCTGGTGGCATTAGTGGTAAAGAACCCGACTGCCCATACAGGAGACATAAGAGACGCAAGTTCAATCCCTGGGTCAGGAGGATCCCCTGGAGGAGGACATGGCAACCCACCAGTGTTCTTGCCTGGAGAATCCCTTGGACAGAAAAGCAGGGCTACAGTCCATACAGTTGCAAAGAGTCGGGCATGACTAAAGCGACTTAGCATGCGTGCACAGCAACTAACACAAAATTGTAAACCAAATATACTTCAATAATTTTTTTAAAAAACACACCACACAAAAAAGAGATAGGAGTGTAAACTCCAGACTCTGATCACATGAATCCTATTGAGGTTTCCAACCCACTTCTTTTCAGAGGTGGAGCCAGCATCCATTTTCTAAGGGTGCTGTAACAAAGAACCACAGATGAAATGGGTAAAACACATTCAGTTCAGTTCGGTCACTCAGTTGTGTCCAACTCTTTGCAACCCCATGGACTGTAGCACGCCAGGCTTCCCTGTCCGTCACCAACTCCCAGAGCCTGCTCAAACTCACGTCCATTGAGTCAGTGATACCATCCAACCATCTCATCCTCTGTCGTCCCCTTCTCCTCCCACCTTCAATCTTTCCCAGCACCAGGGTCTTTTCCAATGAGTCAGTTCTTCACATCAGGTGGCCAAAGTATTGGAGTTTCAGCTTCAGCATCAGTCCTTCCAATGAATATTCAGGACTGATTTCCTTTAGGATTGACTGGTTTGATCTCCTTGCAGTCCAAAGGACTCTAAAGAGTAAAACATTAGACACTGACCTTCTCATAGCTCCAGAGACCAGAAGTCTAAAATCAAAGTGTCGGCAGAGTTGGTTTCTATTGAGGGGCCATGAAGACAGGATCTTCTGTAAGCCTCTGTCCTTTATTTAGAGATAACTGACTTCTCCCTATCACTCATCACATCATCTTCCTGGACATATTTATCTGTGTCCAAATTTTCTTTTCTTATAAAGACACTAGTGTTCCTAGATTGAGACCCACCCTAATGACTTCATTTTGATTTGGTTGCCTCTCTAACGAATCTATTTCCAAATAAGGCCACATTCTGAGCTCCTGGAGGTGAGGAATCCACGATATCTTTTTGGGAGGCACATGATCCAACCCAGAGGGGAGCCCTTTGGGACCACAGTGGTGGGTGGGGTCCCACGATGTGGCACTCGCCACCTCCAGACCACAGCAAGCCTACCAGGAATGAACAAGAACCCACCTCTCTTTCCTCCATTTTCCAGTCCCCACTTGTCCTGACAAACTTAACAGTATCTACTTCTCTCCCCCCAACAGACCCAAATCCCTCACTCCTTCATCCTGAATGTCACTGTTGATTGCCATGTTGCAGCTACCAGGTAAATACTAGAGACACAAAAGATGAAAAGGGCACATGCACTTTCCTGGTGGTCCAGGGGCTAAGACTCCATGCTCCCCATGCAGGGGGCCCAGGTTCAATGTCAGGGAACTAGATCCCACATGCTACAACTCAGAGTTGGAGTTCTGCAACTGAAAATCCCTCAGGCTGCAAAGAAGGTTAAAGATCTTGCCTGCTACAACTAAGACCTGATGCAGCCAAATAAATAAAAAATAATAGTTTTAAAAAGAGAGAGAGACAGGCTTTGATGATTGATCAGGTCAAAGGATAAGGGAGAGAAGGGTTTTCTGCTCCAGGCCCAGGTCAGATTGTGAATGGGGGAGGGGAAAGAGACTCATCAAGTTACCCAGCTTGGTAGCAGCTGGGTCTCCTTAAGTGCAGTCCTGATTTTTCTCGAAGCCTCAGTTTCTTCCTGTATAAAATGGGAATGCTAATGGTGTCCACCTTATTGGGTCACCAAAAAGCTGGTGAGACAATTCAAGCAAAGGGTTCGTCTTACAGCAAGGCACACTGCCTTCCATCCACATCGGCTCATAGTCTCTCCCAGGAGAGATGAAATCAGGCTGATCTTCACACCATGAGGCTCTCCAGCATGCCCGAGAACCCCAGAGGTCTGTGCAGAAGAGAAACTATCTAGGGAATGTGTTTTCAACAAAGCAAACGCCAAAGGAACACGTGTCTACAGCCGGAGCTATGGCCTTTAAAAGCCTCCAGCTTCCACGCCTGGCCTGGGGCACTCACTCCCTTGGCTGGTCCAAGACCTTGGGCGGCCTCGGGAGCGAGAGCCAGGAGCCACGAGCCGCATGAGCCTGCTGAATTGCAGAAACTCAGAATTGCCCACTTAATCTGCATAGCCTGAGACGAGGAAACTGAAAAATCTCCAAGGAACATTCTGACTGTTCAGCAAAGAAAGGAAAAAACTTCCTGATCCTGAACTTGCTTCTGCCAATACTGTTCTGATTCAAATATTTCCCGTTGTCTTGATAAAGTTCAAAGTCTGGGTGTATATCTACCATGCAGCAATCCTTTCCCCCTCCAACAAATTCTTGGTTTTCGAATCCTAATGGCTCATGGCAGTGAATCTCATTGACCACAACCGGCCAATGTCTCTCAAATTTGTCCAGTGAAGCTTTTCTTAGGCTGGGTCTCAGGCTCGGCCGTGCACTTTTTGCATGAAAGATATGAGAAGTCTGAGTGACAAGGAATTCATTGGAAAGGGTTCGAGAGAACTCCTGGGGTGGTGGCATCTTGCTTCCCCAAGGTGGTAATACCTGTTAAAATTCACTGAATTTAAGATCTGTGCCTTTTATTATATGTCAAATGTCTCAGTTGTTAAAATTAACTGAAAGGAATTACACAATAGCAACAATATGACTATGATGGATAATTACAATATAAATACAATGATAGCAACAATGTAAATATAATTTATAGCTACAATATACTATAATAACAACAATGTAACTATAATGTCTACCATTCTTGCATTTGACACAACTTGTGATTTTCTCTAGAATAGTCTCCCCACTTATTAACAGAGGATACTCCCTCCAGTGGAAACAGGGAGAGTACCAAAGCCTATACATACTATATTTTTCCTATACATACATAACAATATAATGTTTAATTCATCAGGTAAGCACCAAAGAGAATTACCTGCATCACTACTCTCCTGTGTTGGAGCCATTATTAAGTAATCTTTCTGACCCAGGGATTGAACCCGGGTTTCCTGCATTACAGATTTTTTACCATCTGAGCCACCACGGAAACCCACTGAGTAAAATAAGGGCTACTAAACACAACTGTTGTGATACTACAACAGCCTATAACTGAGGTGGCCCCTAGGTGACTCATGGGTGGGTGGTGCAAAGAGCATGGATATGCTGGACAAAGGGATGATTTATGTCCTGGGTGGGGACAGATGGGACAAGGCAAGGCTTCATCCCGAAACTCGACACTGCCTGCAATTTAAACTTGTGACTTGCTTGTTTCTGGAATTTTCCATTTAATACTTTTGGGCCTCAGTTGACCGCAGATAACCAAAACTCTGAGGACTTCCCTGCTGGTCCAATGGTTAAGAATCCACCTTGCAATGCAGGGGATGCAGATTCCCTGGCCGGGGAACTAAGATCCCACTTCCCTCAGGGCAACTGGACCCTGGGCCACAATTAGAGAGCCCAGGTGCCACAACAAAAACCCACCACAGCCAAAAATAAATAAATAAATAAATAAATATACATACATACATATATATATATACATGCTAAGTCACTTCAGTCGTGTCCAACTCTGTGCGACCCCATAGACAGCAGCCCACCAGGCTTCCCTGTCCCTGGGATGCTCCAGGCAAGAACACTGGAGTGGGTTGCCATTTCCTTCTCCAATGCATGAAAATGAAAAGTGAAAGTGAAGTCGCTCGGTCGTGTCCGACTCTTCGCAACCCCATGGACCGCAGCCCACCAGGCTCCTCCGTCCATGGGATTTTCCAGGCAAAAGTACTGGAGTGGGTTGCCATTGCTAAAATATTTTTAAACAGTGGACCGACCATGAAACGGCACATAATGAGAGACTAGTATTTTCCCATTTTACAGATGAGGAAACTGAGGTGCCCCAGAGAATTCTGGGAACATGCCTGGGGTCCCACAACTAGTAGGTACCAGCACCATGTTAAACGACATAATAGTTCCCTGTGTGCCCTGCTGTGTGCTAGGTGGGAGGATTAAAAAAGTAAAACATGACTACAGGTTTCAAGAAATGTCCGCACTGAAGCCAGGGCTTCACTAAAGCCCTGAAGTCAGGTGTTCTGAACACTTGCAATGACAGAATCTAACCAACAAAGACAGAAACTCTATCACACTCCACACACACACACACACACACACACCCCACTGAACTTCCCTACCATCTTGTATATCGAATACCTTCATACCAAGACTGTCTAGTACTTTGAGCAGCTCAGGAAAGCTATCTTTTATTGATTTTCTTGCAGCTATTTAAAAAATCTATTTATTCTCTTTTTTTTTTTATATTCTGACTCTTAACAAAGTTCTTAAGTAATCCAAAACCATAGAACATACATGTCTATATGTGTGTATGTCACCTTTTGCTCTTAACACAACAAATACAGACTACTATTTTTCTTTGTCCATGCAACATGCAGGATCCTAGTTCTCCAGTGAGGAATTGAACCCATGTCCCAGCAGGAGATATGCACAGCATTTACAGTCATGTCTGACTCTTTGGACTGTATAGTCCATGGAATTCTCCAAGCCAGAATACTGGAGTGGGTAGCCTTTCCCTTCTCCAGGGGATCTTCCCAACCCAGGGATTGAACCCAGGTCTCCCACATTGCAGGTGGATTCTTTACCAGCTGAGCCACCAGGGAAGCCCAAGAATACAGGAGTGGGTAGCCTATCCCTTCTCCAGAGGATCCTCCCAACCCAGGAATCGAACCAGGATCTCCTGCATTGCAGGCAGATCTTTACCAACTGAGCTACTAGGGAAACCCCCCCCCCCCACCCCAGTAGGAGAAGTGGAGAACACTGGACCACCAGGGAATTCCCTAGACAACTATTTTTTTAAAGTACAGTTGATATACAACTGCTTTCTCTTTCACATGCCTTCATCTGAACTTTGACATTGTAAATGACTGCTTACTACATCCTAAATATTTTATGTGCATTATTTTCAACTCCATGAGGAAGCTTGGATTGTATGTTATCTTTTACAGTTAGGAAAGCAGAGACTCTAAAAGGATAAACACCATTGCTCCGTTAACAATGAGCTGAAATTTAAACTCACTCCTTCGTCATGAAGCCAACTTATTAGAAAAGACCTTGATGCTGGGAAAAAGTGAGGGCCGGAGGAGAGGGGAACGACAAAGGATGAGATGGTTCGATGGCATCACTGACTCATCAGACATGAGTTTGAGCAAACTCAGGGAGATAGCGAAGGAAAGGGAAGCCTGGCGGGCTGCAGTCCATGGGGTCGCAAAGAGTCAGACACGACTGAGTGACTGGACAACAACAACTTCATCCTGACAATAGAGTGTTTCCTTGAACTAGAGTGTTGTGTTGTTTTATCTAAAACAAAGTATCTTTTTAAAAAACATATTTATTTAGTTGGAGGATAGTCTCTTTGCAAAACTGTGATGTTTTTGTCATACGTCAATTTGAATCGGCCGTTGTATACATGTGTCCCCTCCATCCTGAACCCCCCTCCCACCTCCCTCCCCACCCTATCCCTCCAAGTTGTCCCTTAGCACTGGCTTAGGATGCCCTGCTTCATACATCAAATTCCACACTGGCTATCTATTTTACATATGGCAGTGTATATGTTTCAGTGCTCTTCTCTCAAGTCATCCCCTCACTCCTCCCACTGAGTCCAAAAATCTGTTCTTTATACCCTATGTGCAGGGCAGCATGGGAGACACACACATAAATAAAGCATCTTTAAATTGGACAGTTTGATGTTTGTGGACACAACCATGTTGATAGAAACTTCTGAACAGCTTTAAAAATACAGCCTTTGGGAGGAGGGATAAACTGGGAGGCTGAGACTGACATACACACACTACTGTGTATAAAATGGATAATTAATAAAAACCTATTGTATAGCACAGGGAGCTCTACCCAATACTCTGTAATGACCTATATGAGAAAAGAATCTTGAAAAGAGTAGATATATGTATATGTATAACTGATTCACTTTACTGTACACTTGAAACCAACACAACATTGCAAATGAACTATACACCATTAAAAATTAATTTTTTAAAAAAGAAAGAAAATGCAGGTCAAAGCCATGATATACGCTTCCCACATCCTCCATTATGACCCTTGTTCATAACTAGAAAGTCTGACCTTGTTGATCTGGGGGAAAGATGTGGGGGCAAAATGGTGACTTTTATTTACTACATCTGTGTTCAATATTTAATAGTTTTTAAGTTTAAACCTGTCTATAATTCTACATTAAGTAAGACAAGATTTATGATGTAAAATCGACTGAACACGCTCTGTTATTGTTGTTCAGTCACTCTGTCGTGTCCAACTCTCTGTGACTCCACTGGACTCAGCACACCAGCCTCCCCTGTCCTCCACTATCTCCCAGAGTTTGCTGAAATTCATGTCCATCGAGCCAGTGATGCCATCCAACCATCTCATCCTCTGTCGTCCCCTTCTCTTCCCGCCTTCAATCTTTCCCAGCATCAGGGTCTTTTCCAATGACTTGGCTCTTTGAATCAGGTGGCCAAAGGATTGGAGCTTCAGCTGCAGCATCAGTCCTTCCAGTGAATATTCAGGATTGATTTTGTTTAGGATGGACTGGTTTGATCTCCTTGCTTTCCAAGGGACTCTCAAGAGTTTTCTCCAACACCACAGTTCAAAAGCATCAATTCTTTGGTGCTCAGCCTTCTTTGCACTGTATGTCTTAGGGGCTGTTTAAAAAAAAGGTTTTGCAGACCCCCAGACACAGAGAACAGACTTGCGGTTGCCAAGGGGAAGGGGGTAGGACAGAATGGATTAGGAGTTTGGGGTTAGCAGATGCAAACTAGTATATATAGGAGGGATAAAAAAACAAGGTCCTACCCGTAGAGCACAGGGAACTATATTCCATATCCTGTGATAAGTCTTGATGGAAAAGAATATGAAAAAGAACATATATGTGTGTGTGTGTGTGTGTGTGTGTGTATCTGAATCACTTTGCTATACAGCAGAAATGAACACAACACTGTAAAAAAACTATACTTCAAAAAAACATTTTTTTAAATAATAGGTTATAATAGGTAATAAAAAGGTTTTGGTCTAAAAAGAAAAAGAAAAATACGAAAGAGGATTCCTTTACGATCAGCAACTCACCCTGAGTCTCTGTCTGCAGCCAAGACAGAGAAAACAAGGTTTTGGGTAACAGACCCGATCCTCTGGGTGGATGTTAAGTCTATGGCCAATCCTACCCTCCGCAACACCACTGCTAGTCATGAACAATAAAAACATGTAAGGAATACAGATTCCAGATGGCAGATTAAAGCCTCTATTAGATTTCAAATGAAAACTCCTACTGTAATACTTCGAACGTGATACAGTCCCACAAAAAGAAAGATGAATCACAAGACTGTTTTAAACGAAAGGTTTGACTGAATTACGTCACAGTAAGTCACACTGCCTTTCAACATCCTCACGCTGAGAACAGGACCCAGAAATAGAAACAAGGGCCAAGCGGCAGGTCAGTCCACAGGTCAGGTTCAGGCCTGGCCCAGCCCTCGCTCTTTCAAGCCAGCATCACAGAACCATAAGTGCAAGAGGAGGCAGGGAGAGACAAAGTGTGTTTGGAAGAAAAACTAGTTCCAGCTGTCTTGAGAGGTAAGTCAGCTGGGATAACAGAGGGAGCATGGAATAAGAACTCCCCAGAAACAAGCCCTAACTCTCGCAGTGCAGGTATCTTTGCAGCGGAGTTAAGCCTTTACTTTCACATTCCACATGCAGGTGGATCCAGGAGAACATTTCCCTGCAGAACTGTAGATTCCGAGCTCTGATTCTAAATTCACTGGTGCTTCCAGCTTCCGTATGATATTTACAGATGCTGGATTAAACAGTCACTCAGCTACTGGGAAACCACAAGCAAATATAAAATACAGAAACTCTACAGGTCACAACAAGTTAAAAAAATTTTTTAAACCCCACCAACTAGAGATTGAAACTCACTAAAATGAACAGTTAATTTTTTTTTAAACCCTAACTACTAGTGATTAAAGCTCACTCAACTGGAGAGGCAGTGTAGCATAGTCCAAAAGGCACATGATTTAGGGAAAAAAAAAGACCGTGAACTAAATTCCAGTCCTACCCTACCTTAACCCCATTATCTGTGTGACCTTGGGCAAGTCACTTTACCACTTCTGGAGCTGTTAAGCCAGGCTGTAAAACAAGGATAATTATTAGGGTGGCTATGAAGACAGAATGAGATAATTTATATAAAGTGATTAAAAGATAGTAAACAGCTCTTATGAAAATAATTATCAAAAACAACAAATCAGGGACTTCCCTGGTGGTCCAGTGGTTAAGAATTTGCTTTGTAATGCAGGGGACACAAGTTCAATCCCTGGTTGGGGAATTAAGATCCCACATGCCTTGTAGCAACTAAGCCCATTTACTGTGACTCCTGAGCCCACGGGCCACAACTAAAGAGCCTGTGCACCACAACGACAGATTCCACATGGTGCAGCGAAGACCTGATGCAGCCAAATAAATAAATAAATATTTTAAAAATAACAAGTCAAATTATCTTCAGAAACTCTTTAGACAAGAATGTTATATAGTCAAAATCTGTGAGGGCAGCCAAAGCCCTGCTCAGGGGTGCATTTATGGCCTTAAAAGCTTTAATTTTATTAAAAGTGTATTATTAAATTATTCACTCATTCATTCCCCAATTTATTCAAAGACTTAGGCATCTGGTGACGTCATCTAAACATTTCACACCAAAAGGAGAAAAAGAAGCAAAATCCATGCCTCAGAATAATCTAAAAATGAAAAGGATTCATATTATAACAGTAACTAATGAATCGTGGGGAAAGAAAATTGATACATAAATCCAAGATTTGCTTTGTTTTAAAAAATGGCAAATCTAAATAGAAAGAAAGAAGAATATGCCAACAAGATATTTATTTAATTGCACACTATTAAATCTGATCATTTCAATGAAATGATCCCTAATAAAATACAAATCACAAAAGTTGACTCAAAAAGATTTCATCAGAGGTTAAAAAAAAAATTCCAGACTGCATTCTATAACAAACTAGTATAAAATTTTTAAAGATATTAAAGAATTGCTTTCTCAACAGTTTATTGCACCATGGGATTTCTCCAACAAATAATCATTTTCAAGGAAGTGTTAGTTCTGATGCCATAATTCTAAAACATTTAAAATGAGAACTTGCCTAGTTCATTTTAGGTGGCTTGGGATATCAGATAACAAAACTTGATGAAGAGATTGCAAAGTAAAACAGACCAAAAACATAACAGGGTTTCACTCTTGAACACACGTGGCAAAGATCCATAAAAACAAAGCAAATCGACTTCAACACTATACTAAAAGAATAATTCATCACAACCAGGTAGGGTTTACCACACAGGAAAACAAGGTTGACTTTATGCTAGGAAATCTATTAAACATGATTGTCAGATAATACCATTGTTAAATATTTAATATGAGTCTTGGTCAATAGAATAAGATTTTAAATGAAATGAAAGGTACAACATTTAGACATGATTTTTTTAAATAAAATTGCACACAATAAATAAAAATATTTAAAACTTACTAATCAATTTCACTAAAGGATCTGAATTCAGGATAAATACACTTATTTACAGTACTACCACCAACAAAAACTCTGTGTTATAGGAATTAAAAATCATCACAGCAAGAAATATATGGGATAAATATTTTTAAAAGCATAACATGAAAAGATTTGTAAAAATGGAGAAACTGATCACATACCTGCATGGAAAGGAAAAACATTAAGGTATTGATTACTCAAGTTAATATACAGATTTACAGATTAATATAATTTTTCATCAAAACTTCAAGGGATTTCATGTGTATGGGAGGAGGTAAATTTGTAAATTCTTAAGTTTGACAAGAATAAACATTTTAAAAAAGTGTAATAGGAAAAAACTGAATCTACCATCAATAAAACATACTCTAGATCTATAATAATTAAATCAGCATGGTACTGAAGAGACACAGATGAATACAATAGAACTGATATCTCTGAGGCGGATCCTGGTTTTTGATTGAATTTAGTGTGTGCTTGTTCAGTCATGTCCAACTCTTTGCAACTGTAGCCCTCCAGAGTCCTTTGTCCATGGAATTTTCCAGGCAAGAATACAGGAGTGGGTTGCCATCTCCCACTCCAGGGGATCTTCCCAACCCAGGAATCAAACTCTCATCTCTTGCATCTCCTACATTGCAGGTGGATTCTTTACCACTGGTACCACGTGGGAAGCCAGGCATTTTGTAGTAGAAGGCAAAAAAAAAAAATGGCCACAAATGCTTCCCCTCCAATCAACACATAGCATCTATATCCACCCTCTTCCTTCGAGCTTTTCTCAACCACATGACTTGCTATGACCAATGGGGACTTAGCACATGTGAAGCAAAAAGAGACTTGAAAAACACTTGAGCACTGGGGAACTATGTCTCGTTACTCTGGGAACCTTGAAACCATCACATGATCCAAATCCAAGCCAAGCTCATGCAAGATGAGTGACCACAGCAAGAAAAAACAAAGCACCCCAGCAGACAGCCCATACCAAATACCAGCCACGTGAGTGAGGCCAAGCTAGACCATCCAGCTACCAGTCATCCCACCAGCTGATCCCAGAGACTGGAGATAACCAAGCCTGTGTCTTTGGTCAACTGGGATGGTCCAACCCAGAAAACCCACTTAGAAAACTTAACTCACAGGTTCATGAGCAAAGTAAATTGCAGTTGTGCTGTGGAACTCTGCTGAATGCTATGTGGCAGCCTGGATGGGAGGAAGTTTGGGGGGAAATGGATACACGCATATGCATGGCTGGATCTCTTCACTGTTCACCTGAAACTATCACATTGTTTGTTAATCAACTGTACTCCAATACAAAATAAAAAGTTTTTAAAAAATGACAGTTGTGCAAAGTCAGGATGTTTCAGAGAAGGTCTGTTATGCAGCAAAAGCTAGCTGATACAAGTTCCAAGAGAAGATCCCATGTCATCCCAATAATGGAGAAGGAAACAGCACCCCACTCCAGTACTCTTGCCTGGAGAATCCCATGGACGGAGGAGCCTGGTAGGCTACAGTCCATGGGGTCGCTAAGAGTCGGACACGAATGAGAGACTTCACTTTCACTTTTCACTTTCATGCATTGGAGAAAGGAATGGCAACCCACTCCAGTGTTCTTGCATGGAGAATCCCAGGGACAGGGAAGCCTGATGGGCTGCCATCTATGGGGTCGCACAGAGTCTGACATGGCTGAAGCGACTTAGCAGCAGCAGGAGCAGCAGCAGCAGCATCCCAATAAACCGCCCCCTTGTGGTTTAAGTTAGTCTGAGTGGATTCCGATCACCAGCAATTATGCGTTGACTCTGACGCTCAATGCTGAACCAGGAAGACAAACTCAGGCTGAGGTTCCCTCCCTTACTGCCTTACTCATCCTGAGTCCACTTCCTCTCTACCCTGTTACCTTGAAAGCATTCTGTTCCCCAGAGAAAGAGGAGAAGTCAAGAAGGAGCTGACACATTCCTCGCTCTCGGTCACCCATAGACATGATGACACTCTCAGCCCTGGTCAACACACCTACCCCTTCCTTGTTCCTCTTCTCGATTAGATGTCCCTATAATGGCCTCTTTGTTATGCTCAACTTTCCCAAGCTACTCCTTCCTCTATTCCAGGGCTTACAAAGCTTGGGGTGGAGGGGGAGACGGGGAATTATTCATTGTTGTCTTATCTTTAAAGGGGAAAAAAATCAAACTCAAAATAAAGAAAAGGAATAGGATTTTTTTTTTTTGGGTCAAAAGAAGAGATATCAGTTAAAAGTTAAAGAAAAAAACTTTAAGTCTGGGTTCCTTAGCATTTCCTCATTCTACACGAGGAAACAGAGGCTGAGAAGAGCTAGTCCAAGGTCACATAAGAGACTCAAAATTCAAGACCAGGTTTGCCTGACTTCAGAGCTAACTTTGGGCTTCCCTGGTGGCTCAGATGGTAAAGAATCTGCCTGCAATGCAGGAGACTCGGGTTCCATCCCTGGGTCAGGAAGAGCCCCTGGAGAAGGGAATGGCAACCCACTCCAGTATTCTTGCCTGGAGAATCCCATGGATAGAGGAGCCTGGCAGGCTAACTTTAATCATGAAGTGAAACGCTCCAGAACAGTGCTACCCAACAGAACTTATGACAGTGATGGAAAAGTCCTACATTTGTGTTTTCCAAACATAGTGAGTGCAATCAAGGGAGAGATGCTTCATTTTTATTTCATTGTAATTCGTTTTAACTCAGCCACACTCTAGACAGCACAGCTCTAGAATACCATCAAGTTGGTTCCACACCACTATCAAAGGGGAGACCCTCAACATCCTTATGCTCCCTGAATCCCACCCACACAACCAGGAGAAGTGGCAATTGAAAGATGATAAGACCTTAAGGGGAAAAGAGCATGAGGGCATTAGGTTACAACCAAACCTAGTAAAGTACTCTATAAATATGTTAATATCCTCTAAAATTAAACAAACAGATGACCTGTTACCCAAAAACTGAGTTCACATCTTGGTGGATGTTGAGCCAATGGACACAACAAAGCCAAAGATCATAAGAAAGGATTTATTATTTGCTCCAAGTAAGGAGAACACCAGGGATCCCTCCCAAAGCAATGTCTCCCCAAACAGCAAAATTGGGGAAGTTTTAAATTAAGGGCTTCCCTGGTGGCTCAGTGGTAAAGAATCCCCCTGCCAATGCAGGAGACACGGGTTTGATCCCTGGGTTGAGAAGATCCCCTGGAGAAGGAAAAGGCAACCCACTCCAGTATTCTTGCCTGGGAAATTCCATGCACAGAGAAGCCTGGTGGGCTATAGTCCATGGGGTAACAAACAGTTGGACATGACTTAGAAACTAAAAACAACAACATGCATATTCGTGAGGGGGCTTGAAGAGAGGAGAATTCAGCACAATATTGGGACAAAGGTAGACAGATCTTTAGTTGATTGAAGTGGGGAGGTGGTAAGCAGGAGCCAAAATCCTCCACCTGGATGGGGGCTTTAGTTCCTGCAGAACTCAAAGGTATATTATATGTATACAATATAATGCATGTGTGCATGCTAAGTCACTTCAGTCATGTTCAATTCTTTGTGACCCATGTACTGCAGCCCAGCAGGCTCCTCTGTCCATGGGATTCTCCAGGTAATAATAGGTATGCGTATTCTGAAGAACCAGGACCCTGCCCCAAGGCTGCACTATAGATTCTTGACTGCCTCCCTTGTTTCTGCATTCCCTCCTGTAACATCACTAATTACTGGGAGTTCCCTGGTTGCCTAGTGGTTAGGATTCCAGGCTTTCACTGCTGTGGCCTAGGTTCAATCTTTTGTTGAGGAACTGAGATCCTACAAGATGCATGGCCAGAAAAAAAAAAAAAAAAAAAAAAACTTTAATTACTGAGACCTATTCAAGGGCACCCTTATGGCAGAAAATGAAGAGGAACTCAAAAGCCTCTTGATGAAAGTGAAAGTGGAGAGTGAAAAAGTTGGCTTAAAGCTCAACATTCAGAAAACGAAGATCATGGCATCTGGTCCCATCACTTCATGGGAAATAGATGGGGAAACGGTGGAAACAGTGTCAGACTTTATTTTTCGGGCTCCAAAATCACTGCAGATGGTGACTGCAGCCATAAAATTAAAAGACGCTTACTCCTTGGAAGGGAAGTTATGACCAACCTAGATAGCATATTCAAAAGCAGAGACATTACTTTGCCAACAAAGGTCCATCTAGTCAAGGCTGTGGTTTTTCCTGTGGTCATGTATGGATGTGAGAGTTGGACTGTGAAGAAGGCTGAGCGCCAAAGAATTGATGCTTTTGAACTGTGGTGTTGGAGAAGACTCCTGAGAGTCCCTTGGACTGCAAGGAGATCCAACCAGTCCATTCTGAAGGAGATCAGCCCTGGGATTTCTTTGGAAGGAATGATGCTAAAGCTGAAACTCCAGTACTTTGGCCACCTCATGCAAAGAGTTGACTCATTGGAGAAGACTCTGATGCTGGGAGGGATTGGGGGCAGGAGGAGAAGGGGACGACAGAGGATGAGATGGCTGGATGGCATCACTGACTCGATGGACATGAGTCTCAGTGAACTCCGGGAGTTGGTGATGGACAGGGAGGCCTGGCGTGCTGCGATTCATGGGGTCGCAAAGAGTCGGACACGACTGAGCAACTGATCTGATCTGATTCAAGGGCAAGCATTGCAGCCAGGCTTAGATCACAAAATGGGTTAGGCAAAAATAGGTTCTCTTATGTCCAGTAAGCCACCCTTGGTTCTCTTTTTCCAGGAACCCAGTACCCTATGTGTTTATAAACTGATGCCATGCTATGCTTATTCAGCTAGCAAGAACAGATTCTGAACAATGGATTCCCATTGTCCACTCCTATTGGCTAGATCCCTTTCTAGAGCTTTCAGAGTTGGGGAAAACTTAGAGGGGAAAAAAAAACCTCTGTGTAGGCAATAGCTGCACTCTACATCAAGTGGGGAAAAGAATCAATGTCATCTTCTGACTTCTTTTATTCTGAATTTTTAACTCTTATGCCCTGGGTCTATGTTAGCTTCCTTCATCCCTCCTCCCAAGATCTCAGGGTCAATATGCCAAGGTGTCCTTCACTTTCTATCCCATCAGTCCTATTTTTCATCCTACCAAATGCCCATTGCTGTTATCTGCAATCCCCAATAAATATTACACTCCGAATGGCCAAGACTCCTCAAATAAAGTCAGGCAGTGCACCAAGCTTGTGGGTCTCAAAGACATCCTTTCAAAACTGTGAAAATCTGTGAAGTATTATACCCTCATCTGAACCACATGGGCCTCTTTAAGACAATTCTCCAACTTTTTCTTCATCAAACTTTTCCCCACATGGGACATCTCTCCTTTCTTGGATTCATCTACTGTTTTACTTCTGACACGTGTCTCAAGGTCTTCTGACTAAGTTGTCTTCTGTACAACCACAAATCCTAAGATCAACTTCTTGCTTTCTTTTTCTCTTGCCCTTGTAAAATTCCTTTGCAAATAACCTTCATACCTCCCTCGCTTATAAAAATAATTTTCTTAGCAAAACTTGCCTTGGTTAAAGAACATAGAGTTTTGTTACAAAGTTCAGCCTGTGCCTTGTTTATCATAAACTAAAAATGGGAGGCCACTGAGTACTCTTTGACTGCATAACAAAATTTTTAGGTTTTTGAAAAAGAAAAAAAATAATTCTCAAAGAGCCCACCACCACCCATATCCGTGCTCCAGAGGAGGAGCGGCCAGAATGATTGCCTCTCAAAACGGTCCGTTGCAAATTGTCCTAGGGTGGAGCTGGGGGGTGGGACAGATGTTAAATAAAGTCCACTGAGGGACTAGAATCTGAGTCTGACCCTCTGGGTCCAGAGGACGGAAAGCCAAGCTGAACTGTGCCATGAGAGAGCAGTCAGCAACACTCAGATGGGGGGACATGCCCCCAGGTGGAGCAGCCCAGTTCTCCAACAGGGAGAGTGGAAGAAAAAGAAAGGGATGGAGGCGAATGCTACAGATGAGGATTTTTACACGCCAGATCATTCTAGGAGGTAAGGGCTCTGTCTGCATTGTAGGGTGGCAATCACTGCAGATGGTGACTGCAGCTATGAAATTAAAAGACCCTTGCTCCTTGGAAGAAAAACTATGACAATCCTAGACAGCATATTAAAAAGCAGAGACCTCACTTTGCTGACAAAGGTCTGTGTAGTCAGAGCTATGGTTTTTCCAGGAGTCATGCATGGATGTGAGAGTTGGAACATAAAGAAGGCTGAGTGCTGAAGAATTGATGCTTTCAAATTGTGGTGCTAAAGACTCTTGAGAGTCCCTTGGACTGCAAGGAGATCAAATCAGTCAATCCTAAAGGAAATCAACCCTGAATGTTCACTTGAAGGACTGCTGCTGAAGCTGAAGCTCCAATCCTTTGGCCACCTGATGCAAAGAACCGACTCAGTGGAAAAGATCCTGTTGCTGGAAAAGATTGAGAGCAGGAGGAGAAGAGGGCAGCAAAGGATGAGATGTTTAGATGGCATTACTGACTCAATGGACATGGGTTTGAGCAAACTCCAGGAGATACCAAAGGACAAGCCTTGCATGCTTCAGTCCGTGGGGTTGCAAAGAGTCAGACATAACTTAGCAACCGAACAACAACAACAAAGACAATTCAAGATGGGGCTGGTCCCTGGAAGACCAAGTGCATAATTAGAGGGGTGGGATTTTCAGCCTAGCCTCCAGACAGGGGAGGGGTCTGGAGATGGAGTTCAGTCAAGAAGAGGGTGGCAGAGTATGGGATAGTTAGATAGCATCACTGACTCAATGGACATGAGTTTGAGCAAATTCCAGAAGACAGTGAAGGATGGAAAAGCCTGGCATACTGCAGTCCATGGGGTCTCACAGAGTCAGACATGACTGAGCAACCAAACAACAATAATAACTGCATTGTAGGGTATTGAATGGCATCCATGACCTCCACCTGCTCGATGTCAGTAGTATCACCCCCTACAATCTGCAACACCCAAAAATGTCTCTAGACATTGAAGAATGTCCTCTAGAGGTCAAAATCACCCACAGTTGAGAATCACTGCTATAGACCCAAAGAGACAGATCCATTTTTTTTTTTAATGGTTGAGACTAAACTATATTGTCTATAGATTCACATTCAAGTGATCAAACAGAAAGAAGTAACTAGTAGAAAAGACAGGATAGTGACCATTTGGGGGCTGGAGGGAGAAGGGGGACTGTGTCTAGAGCGGGGACCATGGAAGGACCTCCAGAGGCAAGGTTGCTGGCAAAGTACTATTGCTCAGCCAGAGTTGGGGGGATGTAAGGTTGCTTGTGTGCATGCTCTGTCACTCAGTCATGTCTGACTCTTTGAGACCCCATGGACTGTAGCCCACCAAGCTCCTCTGTCCATGGGATTTTCCAGGCAAGAATACTGGAACAAGTTGCCATTTCCTGCTCCAGGGGATCTTCCCAACTCAGGAATCAAACCTACGTCTCTTGAGTCTCTTGCATTGGCAAAAGGATTCTTTACCACTGAGCCACCTGCAGACCACAACCGAAAGATCTCACCTGCTGCCACTAAATACTGCACACGCCACAATCAGAACAGAAGATCCCGAATGCTGCAACCAAGACCCAGCACAGCCAAATAAATAAATACATTTCAAAAAAACTTCTATAATAAAAAGGCCAAATGATCCTCTACCCCAAACCTTCCAGGCATTTAACAAAGATGGGCTTTATCTACCAGGTGCCCCACAGTGCCCAGTTGATGAACACACTTTACCCTGTGCTTCGATGCCCTGTGGCTTGAGTTTGGGCTGGGAGATCTCAGTCCATTTCCCAAACCTGGAATCCAAGGAAAGTAGCCCAATCTACTGCTACTCATATGGTCCCACCCATGATGGACAACAGGAGCCCAAGGAAAGCGAGTGTTTTTGTATTTGTTTCCTTGCTGTTGTTTGTCGCTGAGTTGTATCTGACTCTTTGTGGCCCCATGAACTGCATCATGCCAGGCTCCTCTGTCCATGAGATTTCCCAGGCAAGAACACTGGAGTGGGTTGCCCTTTCCTTCTCCAAGGGATCTTCCTGGCCCAGGGATCGAACCTGCATCGAATCTCCTCCTACATTGGTAGGCAGATTCTTTACCACTGAGGCAGCTGGGAAGCCCCATTTGTTTCCTACT
Organism: Bos grunniens; assembly: GCF_055505025.1. Lineage (NCBI taxonomy): Eukaryota > Metazoa > Chordata > Mammalia > Artiodactyla > Bovidae > Bos > Bos grunniens. The sequence continues at coordinate 16,280,938 of NC_141171.1, forward strand.
CTTGACTTTGATCTCTAGTGTGGGCAGGCATTTAGTTTGAGCTAGCAAAAGACTCTATGCTCAGTCCCTCAGTCGTGTCCAACCCTTGGTGACCCTGTGGACTGTAGCCTGCCAGACTCCTCTATCCATGGGATTTTCCAGGCAAGAATACTGGAGTGGGTTACCATTTCCTACTCCAAGCAAAGACTCTAAGCCCAAGACAAAGAGATGAAGAGGGAGAATGGGAGGTGGGGGACTGGGTTGGGGGTAGATGAAGAGACGGGAGAGCTGAGGTTGAGGGGGAGAATGGGGAGGAGAGGCAGAGGAGAGAGAGGAAGAAGGAAGAGGAGATAAAGGACACAATTTTGAAACCCCACCACCCACATCAGTTCTTTTTTACCAGGAAAGGGAACATTCTATGAGGCACAGGTGTGTTAAGAGAGAAGTACTGACCACAGGGAGTACCTGGGCTCCCAGCCTGACCAGAGCTGAGGTCCCCAGGACAGCCGTGGGGCATTTCAGGTGTTCAGCTACAAAGAAGAGATTTTAATTCTGAAAACAGGTATGGGGACAGGATGGGAAATAACTGGTCAACAAATTTCATCAAGGAGGTGGGAGAAAAAGAAAAACTCGTCAGACCAGTTACCACGTTACCAGACAGTCAGCCACCTTTCCATAATTATGTATTTAACTCTACCCTACCTTTTTCTAAAGGACTGGATCAATTTATTTCTCTAAGAGAAAAGATAGTTGAATGAGTACCCCTAAGCCCCACTCCAGGAAGGCAAGAACTTGTGAGAACTGTAGGCCTATATCTTCATTAATAAGTTTTCAGACTGTACTGTCCCCAAGATGCCAGGTGACTATGCGGTCAACTGGTTGACCTTTCTTCAGGGCTTCAAGCCTACAGAAACACTTTCTGCCTACTTATCTTATCTCCTTATTGTTATTTCTTTGACTTTCTCCCAGACTCAGCAAGGACTGTGGGGTCCCAGCAGCAAGCCTAGCTCAGCACAGCTGTCTACTCAATATCAGTGAAAAACAACCCATCCTGATTGTAGCCCCAAGTGTAACCTCTGTGATCTCTCCACCATACCTGCAGGAAAACTTCTAGCACTCAGAGCACACGATTGCACAAGCCTCTCTTCACAGTATAAGCAGCCTCCTTACCCTTGCCCTGAAGACCTCTGTGCTTTTGTCATTGCCTTTCCATCCATCTGAAACACCCTTCCCTCTTACCCTCCAAGCATCATTTGCCACACAAACCAAATTACACCTTTTCAACCACTCCAACCTGGGATAATCTCTCTCCTTCCACGGATGCCATGGCAAGTCATCATCAATACTAGGGAAGGAAGGGGAGGCTCAAAAACAAACTCTCTAGAACTCTTTATATATATATATATGCAATGTTATTTACTTATGCATTTTATCTTTGGCTTCACTGGGTCTTTGTTGCTGCACATGGGCTTTCTCTAGTTGTGGTGAGTGGGGGCTACTCTTCATTGTGGTGCACAGATCTCTCACTGAAATGGCTTTTCTTGTTGCAGAGCGTGGCCTCTAGGGTATGGGGGCTTTCGTAGTTGTGGCATTTGGGCTTAGCTGCACATGGAATCTTCCTGGACCAGGAATCAAACCCATGTCCCCTGCATTGGCAGGTGGATTCTTAACCACTGGATCACCAAGGAAGTCCATATTCCCTAGGACGCTTGTTCTCCCCTGTTATACAAAAACCCAATCATTTCCAAAATTAAGAGTTTACTTAAAAAATTCTGATTATCTCAGTGATAAAGAAATTACGAAGACCACAAAACTTTTTCAGTATAGTGCTTTTAATTCTCTCCTAGATTTTAAAACAAAAAAGAATAAATACAAATGAAACACTCCAATGGGCCTCTGTACTACATGATCTGTTGCCTTTTTTCTAATTATTATTATCAAGATCCTGTACATATTAGACTTTTCTGTTTTCTGCATGGACTGCAATGGCATAACCACAAAGGAATTTAATTTATCAACATTCTGAAGTGTTATCTAGAGAACATCACGATTTCAGGTGCCCCAGCACCAAACATGTCTAGAATCACTGGTCTGATGACTCACGTAGTGGGGGAAGGGGAGAGTCTCTCTTGCCTTGTGACATCTCCTGCTCACTGGCCTACCTTGAATGGTTAATTGGCTCCTGCCTTTTAACTCCCCAGCCACATTGAGAGCTCCTGAGGGGCAAGGATGATATTCCCTTCTTTCCAGCCCTCTCATGTCAGTGCCAGCAAGGAACAGAGGGACTGCTTTGGCCTAATGCTAAGATGTCCCAACTTCCACTGAAAACAAGCATCTATCTGGAAAGGTCCTCCTCATTTTTATAAGGGGCACAGCCAAGAACAGATGATGTTACTTTTTTTTTTCTTTAAAGAGCCATACAATTTTGGTCCATACAGCAGCCACAGGCAAGACATAAATGAATAAATGACCAAGCATGACTGTATTCCAATGAAACTTGATTTAGGGACACTGAAATGTTAATTGCAGATAACTTTCACCTCTCACAAAATACTACTCTTTAGATTTTCCCCTCAATCTCTGTATTTTTAAAATTTATTTTATTGAAGTATAGTTGATTTACAATGCTGTGTTACTTTCTGCTGTACAGCAACCTGTTTACATATACATTCTTTTTTATATTCTTTTCCTTTCTGGTTTATCACAGGATATTGAATATGGTTCCCTGTGCTGTGCAATAGGACCCTGTTGTTTATCCATCCTGTTTATGAGTTTGCATCTGCTAATCCCGAACTCCCAATCGATCACTCCCTCACCCGGCCTTGGCAACCACAAGTCTGTTTTCTATGTCTGTACCCTCAATCTTTTTAAAGTAGAAAAAAAACATTCTTAGCTCATGGGCCACACAAAAATGCTGGAGAACTGAATTTGGCTCATGGATTGTAGTTTGCTGACTAGTCAATGGTTTTATACCAGTCTGAGATCAAACCATTTCCCAACAAAGTCTCCTAGAATAAGTTTCTTAATTACTATCCAAGCTTGAATGTCCCTTTCTGCAAAATGGGAATAACATCTTCTAATAGGCTACCATAAGGATTCCATGAGTCAGAGCTTGTCACATTCTTAGCACAGAGCTTAGTGCATTGTAAATGCTCAATAAGCATTAGCTAGTAATAAATGGTCAAAGATGTCATTGTTTATCTACATGACTGGTCCTGAGGACACAAATATAAATGCCACGGTCCTTGTATTCAGGAGAACTCAGTCTGATGCAGGAGACAGCTAACTTAAGATGGGATGAAAAGAGACATACAAATGGCCAGGAGGCACGTGAAAAGATCCTCAAAATGCAAATCAAAACTACAATGAGGTACTACCTCACATCAGTCAGAATGGCCATCATCAAAAACTCTATAAACCAATTAATGCCAAGGAGGGCATGGAGGAAAGGGAACCTTCCTATACTGTTGGTGGGAATGTCAACTGGCAGCCACTACAGTCCCTGTGTGGCTCAGATGGTAAAGAATCTGCAATGCTAGAGACCCGGATTCAATCCCTGTATCGGGAAGATCCCCTGGAGAAGGGTATAGCTTCCCATTCCAGTATTCTTGCTTGGAGAATGCCATAGACAGAGGAGCCTGGCATGCTACAGTTCATAGGGTCACAAAGAGTCAGACATGACTAAAGCAACTGAGCATGAGCCCACACAACGGAGAATAGTATGAAGATTTCTTTAAATACTAAAAATAGAGCTACCATATGATCTAGGAATTCCACTCCTGGGCATATACTCAGAGAAAATCATAAATCGAAAAGATACATGTCCGCAAATGTTTATAGCAGCACTGCTTACAATAGCCAAGACATGGAAGCAATCTACATGTTAATCAACAAGAAATGGATAATGTGGTAACTTATCTACAATGGAATATTACTCAGCCATAAAAAAGAATGTAATAATACCATTTACAGCAACATGGATGGACCTAGAGATTATCATACTGAGTGAAATGTCAGACAAATATTATATGATATTGCTTATATGTGACATCTAAAAAAATGGTACAAATGAATCTATTTACAAAACAGAAAGAGTCATGGATAGAGAAAACAAACTGATGATTACCAAAGGGGAAAGCAAGAGAGGGATAAATTGGGAAACTGGGATTAACATGTACACATTATTATATAAAAAATAGATAACTAAAAAGAATCTATTGTATAGCACAAGGAATTCTAATCAATACTCTATAATGACCTAAAGGGGACTAGAACCTACAAAAGAATGAATATATGTATAACTGATGCACTCTGTTATACAGCAGAAACCAATACAACATTGTGACTTGACTATGCTCCATTAAAAATTAATTTGAAAAAATTAAGACGATGAGATGAGATGGGAAGGGCAATAGGAAAAGGCAGCCAGAATGTTGGCAGGGCCAATTCTAGGGCGTCTCCCACCCCAGATTTCTTTGTTCTCTGCAGTTCCCCCAACTTTCCACAATGAGCACAGAGAAGCCCAGTGGTTAGAAGCTCAGATTCGGAGCCAGAATACCTGGCTTTGGGGATCAAAGCCCATCTCTACTATTTATGAGTGATGTGACCCTGGACAAGTAGTTTTACCTCCTGGGGCTCCCAGGACCTCATCTGTAAGGAGAAATCGTTGGAAGAGCTTGCTGCTGTATCATAAGCAAAGCAACTTAGTATCTGGCACAAAATAATTCACTAAGAAACCTCTGATTATTACAATAGTAGAGGCAAAGTTTGAAAACGGAAAAAGTGGGGGAAAAGTTTCAACCTGAAGTTCAGACCTCTGCCTCAAAGCAAACCCTTCAAGAGTGACTGTGTGTGCATTTAAAAATGCAGTGTTTAATATCAACAGAGCACCTTAACCTTCAGAGAATCTGAAACACAGCATGCATACTATGTCACTTCAGTAGCGTACAACTCTGTGCGACCCCATGGACTGTAGCCCGCCAGGCTCCTCTGTCCATGGGATTCTCCAGGCAAGAATACTGGAGTGGGTTGCCATGCCCTCCTCCAAGGGATCTTCCCAACCCAGGGATGGAACCTGCATCTCTTGCATCTCCTGCATCAGCACGTGGGTTCTTTATCACTAGCGCCACCTGGGAAGCCCTCTGAAACACAGATGGAAATGCAAACTCAGAGACTCATCTCCCTCTGCCTCCTGCTCCTTCCTGCTTTCTTACCGATGTCTCTATGTTGCCAGCCAGTTTCCTGGTACCCAGCATGCCCCAGACTCATCCTCTCCTCTGACTGGCAGCAAGTAGCTGGTGTGGCCTCCCAGGGGAAAAAGAAATACCAGTGGGTTTGGCTAGAGCAGCTGGTCAAGCAAGTCCTGTGGTGTCTAGTCTCCAAAAGCCCAAAGCTGAGGCACCAAGTAAAGAAAGGTATTTTCCCTCTGGGGCTATAGGTCCAAGCACCCAGTTCTCATGGTGGGTTTTCATCTGTCTGCCTCAAGACCAAAATCAGAAATGGAGCCAAGCTTTGGCAGACACTCACCCAGGGGCTGGTCTGCCCAGAGAGGCTGGTGAACTCATGGCATCTAGGAGAAGCTTCCAGAATATTCACCAAATGCCAGGTGCTGGGATAAGTGTACCCCTAGGTATCATTTCATTTAACCCCCCAAACTGCAACCCTGACAAGCAGGTGCCACAATTATTCAAACTCTTCAGATGGGGAAGCACAGGTTTAGTCCAGCTCATGTACCGTGAACAGCAGGACAGGACTCTGAACAATTTCTGTAACTGTTTGCAAATGGGTCCAGCATGACCCATTTTTGAGGTCTTTTTTTTAAAACCCTTTTTATTCATCTTCTAGGTGGTAACCATTTCCTTTTTAAAAATAATTTTTTTTATTTATTTATTTTTGGCTGCACTGGGTCTTCATCGCATGTCCAGGCTTTCTCTAGTTGCGGCGGGCGGGGGCTATTCTCTAGCTGTGCCTCACGGGCTTCTCGCTGCAGCGGCTTCTTTTGTTGCAGAGCACAGGCTCTAGAGCGAGGACTCAGTCGTCGCAGCGCACAGGCTTAGTTGCTCCTCGCCAGGTGGGATCTTCCCGGACCAGGAATCGAACCCGTGGTCTCCTGCATTGGCAGGCAGATTCTTGACCACTAGATAACCAGGGAAGTCTGACTTTCGGGGTCTTAATGACCCATCCATGTCTGGGGCAGGGAGCGATTTTCTGACCTGGAAGACTAGAGCTTCACCCCATGCTTTCACCCACAGACCCTCCCTCTTGCCACTCATCCCACAAGTGCGTTCAGTCACATGTTCAATGTCTGCATTTGCTACCAGAAGAGCCTCTCTAAGGAGACAGGAGCTGGTCACTTCTGTGTCCCCAAGGACCGCACGACCTGGCACACAGTAGGTTCTCAATAAACACAGCTTGTGACCCAGCTTACATAGACACCTATCCACTCCGCTCATTCAGAGTTCCTTGTATTTGACCTCCGTTTGCATCTCCACCCCAAATATGTAGACAGAGTGATGGAGAGGAAGCAGCTCAAGACACACGCCAGAGTGATTATCCTTTTAATTTACTTTAACCATTGAGAACCTTCTTTTCTCTCTTTGCCCAAATCATTGTTTGGGGACCAGGTAGAAAAGGGGCCATTGTAGAGAATGTTTAAACTGGGTCCAGAGGACAACCCAACACCTCCATCCCAGTGGTCTGTCTGTCTGGTCTGGTCTGTCTTTTGAGTTAAAAATGTATTTTACAAATTCTTGGGTTTTTTTCTAGTTCTACTTGAATATATACATAAAATCATTATGAAATTAGCTATCCATTCTTCATAAATTGCAAATCTGATTTTCCAGGGATTTTCTTTTTATCAGTGTGGTACCTATGATATTTCAAAACTCCATCAAAAAATTCCCCCCTCTTTATGTCTTGAGATAGGTTAATTTGCTATCCAAAAGTATATTTTTTTCCTATCCCTGAAAGTTTCTGGTTCTTTCTAGCTTTCACAGATGCAATTATCCTAACACTCTTCATATCCTGTTTTCTAATAATTATGGGTGTGAATTAATGTTAAAAAGAAGAACAAATAATGATTCACTCTGCTTAATTGATTGTCCATGCACATGGGTGGGTCATTATTGCAACATAGATATCTACACTCCAGATCCTTAGTAGAAAACTAAACCTTAAACTCTTTGTTTTTGAATTACACATCTGATCTGGAGTAATGATCTTTATGGAGGACTCTCTGAAAAGGATGCAATCCGTCCTTTTCTCTAGATTTCTGGTCTGCTGACAGATCTTGGAGATTTCCAGAACCTGGCAATCATGCTAGAAAGAGGCTCAACGAGGTGCTGGAGAGGACTCCAGGGAAATTGAGGACTTGATGGTACTTTTCACAGGTTTGTATCTGTTGCCTAAGACAGGGTGGGAGGAGTATCTTCTACAGATTCATGTCAGTCTGTTTTACCTTGGAAAATCCCACACAGTGTTGGGTAAGCCTTCTAAAGCCACAGCAACTAAGTAACATAAGCATTTTAAAAGCCAGAGAAGTATGCCCATGTTCATAGCAGCATTGTTCACAGTAGCCAAAAGGAGGAAATGACCCAAATGTCCATTGATGAATGGATAAACAAAATGTGGTCCATTCATACAATGGCATATTATTCAGCCCTAAAAAATAAGGAAATTCTGACACCTGCTACAACATGGATGATCTCAAGAACATTATATTCAATGAAGTAAGCCAGACATAAAAATAAAAGTGAAAAAAGAGACAAATACTGTATGATTCCACTTATATGAGATCCCTAGAGAAGTCAAATCCACAGAGACAGAGAGTAGATGGTAGGGGCAGGGCGCTGGGGGAGGGGAGGGGGAGTGAGTGTTTAATGAGGACAGAGTTCCAGTTTGGCAAGATGCAAAAGTTCTGGAGATGGATGGTAGGGATGGTCGCACAACAATTGACTGTACTTAGTGTCACTGAGCTGTGCATTTTAAACAGTTAAGATGGTAAACGTTATGTTATATATATTTTACCACAATCAAAGAAATTGAAGGGGAAAAAAGCCAGAGCTGAGTTGTACTGGATAGACAAGAGTGTAGCTTCAAATAAACAATCATTTCTTATCATCTGTGACCAGGAGAGGACAATGTCCTGGCGCCAAAAGAACTGATGCTTTCAGACTGTGGTGCTGGAGAAGACTCTTCAGAGTCCCTTGGACAGCAAGGAGATCAAACCAGTCAATCCTCATGGAAATCAACCCTGAATATTCATTGGAAGTACTGACGCTGAAGCTGAAGCTCCAATACTTTGGCTACCTTATGTGAAGAGCCAACTCATTGGAAAAGACCCTGATGCTGGGAAAGATTGAGGGCAAGAGAAAGGGGTGACAGAGGATGAGACGGCTGGATGGCATCACTGACTGGATTTGAGCAAACTCTGGGAGATAGTGGAGGACAGGGAAGGGTGGCATACTGCAGCCCATGAGGCTGCAAAGAGTCAGACACAACTTAGTGACTAACAGAGGGCCCCACCACAGGATTATGAACCAGGAGCAAACACTGATTCTATATGCCAGGAACCAGTATCTGGCACAGGTCTCAACTTCTCAGCTGCAACCTTATATGCAAAGCCACGCCTTCTCTGGTGATGAAACCCCCAGTGTAGGAAAACAAGCCTTGTTCTCCAAAGCACAAGATTAAAAACAAAACCTACTCAAAACATCACGGACATTTTTGCAGATAATACCATCCTGGATATTTTGACTAAAATAGGTACAGAAATAAATCCACAGAGGAATGTCTTAAATTATATCTCAAGACGTGTGAGTATGGAGCAAAAATAAGAAACTGATTTTGGAGAACGGAGCATTGGGATAAAAGTGTTCACTGTTTTCTCCCAATGCCCCAGCTACTAGTAAGCTCCCCACCTCTAAACAGAGCAGGCACCCCTGCCCCCCCAAAACACACACAGAGATGCTATTTTTGTATCTCAGATGTGGTGCAAACTCCAGCCATCTTTTATTAGCTGTGTGGCCTTAGGCAGGTTAAAAACCTCTCTGGTCTCTAAAATAAGGATAACAGGATTCCCATTGCAGCTGTGTGTCCTTGTAACATGGTAGGGCCTACACAGCCTCTCCTCCCCTCACCATCAAAGAAGGTAACCCCCTTACCTCTGAATTCATCAGCATATTCACTCCCACCCAGATTATTCACCCCCACCGCCACCTCAGAAATCTCGCCACCTCAGAAATCTCCCTGTTCTATGAAATTCCAAACCCATGGGTGGTCCTCTACTTTTGCCAAGACTTTGCCCCAGTTTTGATCTTTCTTCTTGATCATAGCTTGGCTTCTCTGTGTCCCTGACCTACCGACGTTCTCAAGATTCTTCCACAACATAACAACCATTGTTCCCTTGTCCATCCACAAACCACCAGATTCTCCCTCCCCTCACTGGCCAAACTCTCAAAAAAGAGGTATCCACTCTCTCACCTCCTGTTTTCTCCCACTCAACATCTCCATGCATGATGATTCCTTCCTGGAACTTGAAGGAGCCCTCCCTACTGAGTCTATGGATTCTACTCAGGACTGACTTCTCCATAGCTGTGTGGCTTCTCCATAGCTTTGGGCTCAGATGAGAAAACCCTCTTTTTTCCCTTCCCTTATCTTTTGTGATACAATCGTTAAGCCACCCACTCACTTTCTCTGTCTCCATCTCATATTTGCTAATTCTTCCCAGGGAATTTCACAGCATGTGAAAGAGTCAATAAAACAATAAATAACTAACAAGTTTGTGTTGGGAACTAGCCTTCTTGGATATCAAAACATTATAAAACTACATGGATTAGAACGGTAATAACTTCAGCACGTGGAAAGGCAGACATATTTATAGAAACTCAGAAACAGACCCCCAAATCAATGATGAAGGGGTAAATTTCTGCAATAAATGGCCTTGAGCCCTCACCTAATTATTTGGGGGAAAATGGATACCCTTGAAATTTTTTTTAATGATAATAATTAAAGTTAAGATAGAAAACTTGGAGGAAAAAAAACTTTCATTTTATGGATAGAAAGGGACTTTCTAAGCATAAAATAATATGAGATGCATGCAAAAATTCAGGTCTGAACTCCATAAACATTTTAAGCTTCTCTGGCAACGGACAACCAGAGTATTTTCATCACGGAACAAAAACATCTGAAAATGTAATTGGCAAAAAGTTAACAGTCTTTGCTATGAAAACCACACGCAGATTAATATTTCAAAAACCACTAAGGCACTGAAAGATAAATGGACAAAGGATATGAACAGGAAGAAAAAACCTAAATGATAAATAAACATGTTTTAAAAGGTTCAACCCTGATAGCAATCAAAGAAATGCAAATAGAAACAATGACAACACACCAGCTCCTCCCTCCAGTAAATTATGAAAGATTTTTCAAACAACACTCCAAGCTAGCCAAGGTGTTCCCTCTCAGCCAGTGCTAGGAGGAGTGCCCGTTGGTACAACATTTCCGGAAAGCTATTTGGCAATCAATATCAAGAAACTTTGACCCAGAAATTTAACTTCTGGAAAACCAAAATCTGAAGGGGAAAACAAAAAAAATGCTCAATAAAGCTTCCATACCAAAATGTTCAACCCTCTTTGTGAAAACTAGAAATAATTTAAATACCCAATGACAGGAAAAGTTAAGTAAATCCAGACACAACAGAGCCACTAGCGGGAAATACCCCCAGTAATCGTGGAATAAGGATGGCTGCTTTGTTTTTATCCTTTACACATTCCTTTTTCCAAATGCCTACCATGAGCAATCTTAAATCAGACAAGAAATAGATTTCCTTTTTTCGACAGCAAAATCCATACTCATCTGGCTCTCTCAAACAAGAGGAACATTCAACCAGCTAGCTCAGGTGTTGGCAAAATCCGGCCCTCCGCTTGGTTTTGTAAATAAAGTTTTATTGAAACACAGCCATGCCCGTATATGTATTGCCCATTGTTGCCAGGTGGCTGCTTCCTCGGTCCAATAGCAGGGTTAAGTAGTTGCAATAGAGACTGTATAGGCTGCAAAGTTTAAAGTTTATTTATTGTCTGAGCCTTTGCAAAACAAGGTTTGTCACCACCTGAGCTAGTGAACACTTCCAGCATCTTTTTAATGAATCAAGTCACAAGAAATGGTATAGAATCCAGAGAACTCTGACATACCTTTCTGGCAGTGGCTGTGTGTCCAGCACCGCTCCACAAATTGCCCGTTGATGACAGTGGCAGGGCAGTTGGTCTTGCCCTTGGCGGTGCCTGGACAAATGTCCCCACACTCCTCATTGTCGTCTTTGTTCAGCACGATATAATTATCCTCCACGGAATCCAGGATGCGAGACCAGTCGATGGTGGCCAGGTAGCAGAGTTCATTGTTCTTCTCAATGCGGACAGACCCCCGGGTGATGTTCATCAGGTTGTAGAGGCCAAGCTCCTTCAGGTGAACCATCTCAAAGATGACCAGCGCATAATTAAAGAAGAGGCGTGAGCCTCGGATAACCGTGAGGTTGGGGAACAAGTCCTTCAGGCTCTCCAGCCCATAGACCCGGAAGAGCAGCAAGTAATCAGTGATCATGATGAGTTTGGGGAAACTGAGGTCTCGGAAGTCCTCAGGTCTCGTTTTGAACATCAACAGAATCTGCAAATGTCCTTCGATGACTGAGCAGTTGGCCAGCTCATGCAGCCGGGTGAGATTATTCCGGATATCCATACCGGGGCACACTGGAAGTGCAAACAAGCAGAGAGCAAGACAAGTGAGCAAACATCCCATGGATGGTTTATAAGAATGAGTGGCAGGGCAGCCATGTGGCCATGTGACCTGGGTCCCACGCCTGCTCAGAACGGCCTTGCCCTGGGCTTAATGTTCTCTCATCCGTCTTGAAATCCTTAATCATTTTTGGGTGAGGCGGTCCCAAGATTTCATTCTGCACTGAACCCCACGACTTCTATAGCCAGCCCCCATCAGTGGTTTTCTCTGTCAAGTGTCCATGCCTAAGTAATTACTCTCAAAAGGCAAAAAACCTGAAGAGTAATAATTCCTTTGGCGGTACCTGTTTAGAAACCTTAAAACCATCACATCAAATATGATGCAAAGGAGACACTGGGATTACAGGGGGTTGAGTAATGCAGCAGGTGCAGAAGGGGAAAGGGGAGCCATCCCCAGTGAGTCAATGTGAAACATCTTCAGGAAATGGATTTATGGGGATAAAGGTGCCCACATCAGAAATGAGGCAAGGAGACCTGGCTGTGTTGTGTCAATTCTCTCATTTTCCTGACTCTCCTTCCCAACCCGCCCTCCTGGCAGGCAGCCACAGTCTAATCACCTTTTACCCAGGTGTGTCAAGGGCTTCCCAGAGAGTCTGATCTCCCCAGTACAAACACCCTGAACACCTATTCTCCTGCAGTTGGTCTCTCCCTTGCTCAGACACCCTCTATGGCTCTCCAGCACCCTGCACTTTCCCTCTCACAGCTCTCAAGGTTCTGCCCCTCCATCCCCGGCACCATGTAAAACAGGCCTGTCCACGACTCTCCAATTACAAGAGGGCCTTCCAAACCTCCCCCCTCCCATAACATGACCTATGAAGAGAAGGGAATGAAATAATGCAGACACCCAAGCAGTGGCTGGCACACAGTAGGTGCTCAATTAATGTCAGCCATTTTCTTGTTGTTTATGTCTCCCAAACGCATCACAGTGTCACCTCTAGGCTCTGTGCTTTCATCCCCATAGACCAGGGTAGGCAAATATTTTCTATAAAGGCTCAGATAGTAAATACATTCTGCTTTGCGGTCAGTCTCTGTTTAGACTATTCCACTCTGTCGTTACAGCTCAAAAGCAGCCCAGAGACCATGAGTGGCTATGGCTGTGTTCCAATAAACCTTTATTATCAAAGCAGGCTGTGGGCTGGTGTTTTCCCTTGAGGTGGTAGTCTGGTGACCCCTGCCTTACTCTGACAAAGTCCAAAGGTACTTCGGCAACAATAGAGATATTCTACATACGTGCTGGTCATATGGAAGCCACCGGCCAATTCGTGGTTGTCAAGCACTTGAAATGCGGCTTATATAAGACTGAGGAGCTGAGTATTTGATTTCACTTTAGTTAGTATGAATGGAAATAGACATGTGCACCAAGTGGCCACTGTTCTAAATACAGTAGCTCGAGTCCCTTTGGCTGTCAAAGTTCTTTACACCTTAGCTCCCTACTTTGAAATCCAGCTCATCATCCTTCAAGATCTAGTTCAGAGGCCACCTCCTCCAGGAAGGCTCCTTTGATTTCCTTTCCTCCATATACTTATTTAGATCTTTCCCTCCTCCTGTGTTCCTTATACTGGAGTTAACATTCATCAGATGTGAATCCCTCAGACAGCCTCTCCTTGCCAAAACACACACACTCACTCAGTCAGAGGTTGGGAGACACCTTCTAGAGGACTAGGATATCAGTTCCAACACCACACACTCATGCCACCCAAGCCTTGTCTGAGGCTCCCAGCTTCAGTCACATCAACAGCATCTACACACAAAGGTCTGTCTAGACAGGTACCTTGATCCCTTCCAACAGGCTCCATCTGCACCCCACAGATGAGAAAACTCTGAGAGGCAAAGCCAATCAGCCAAGGACCCACCAGTAACATTCAAGGTTGCCAGATTTAGCAAATAAAAATGAAGGACAGGGCTTCCCTGGTGGCTCAGTGGCAAAGAGTCTGCCATCTAATGCACGAGACATGGGTTCCATCCCTGGTACAGGAAGATCCCACATGCCTTGGAGCAGCTAAGCCCCCATGCGCCACAACGATTAAGCCTGTGCTCTAGAGCCCGGGAACTGCAACTACTGAAGCCCGAGCGCCTAGAGCCTGTGCTCTGCAACAAGGGAAGCCACTGCAACGAGAAGCCCTTCAACTGCAACTAGAGAGTAGCCCCTACTCACTGCAACTGGAGAAAAGCCCAAGAGTAATGAAGACCCAGCACAGTCATAGATTAGTTGATTAAAAGTTTAGAAAAAAATGCAGACCGCCCAGTTAAATTTGAATTTCAGATAAGCAAGGAGTACTTTTTAGGTAAGTCTGTCTCATGCAATGTTTGGGACATACTTATCCTTAAAAATTACTCATTGTTTATATTAAATTCAAATTTAATTTGGTGTCCTGTACTATATCCGGCAGTGTACAGCTTAGACTTGGTCACAGGTCTGGGCTTCTCAAGCCTGAGCCTCGTAACTCTATGTTACCTGCACACACACGCACACACACTTCTGAAATTGGTGCAGAGACAAAAACACCATCCTTCCCAAGTTGTGGGAGAAATCGGATATGAACATGCATTCAAAGATTAACCAGCTGTTGAACATCAGGGAAATGTAAATCCAAACCACAGTGAGATACAACTTCACTCCCACCAGGATGGCTCAAATTAAAAAGACAGACAATAACAATAGTTGACACAGAAGCGGAGAAATTAAAACCCTGTACATTACTGGTGGGAATGGAAAATGGCTCAGCTGCCGTTGTGGAAAATAGTCTTGTAACCCCTCAAAAGATTAAGCAAAGAGTTACCATATAACCCAGAAACTTCATTCCTAGGTAAAATGAAAACATAGGTCCAACCAGAAATGTGTATACAAATGTCCATAGCATCATTATTTATGATAACCAGCAAGGGAGAAACAAGCCAACACTACACACCCATGAATTGTAGCATGTCTAATACAGAGGAGGATTATTCAACAATAACAGAGGAGGAAACCCTGACACCAGTTACAAAAGGGATGAACCCTGAAAACATGATGCTCAGTGAAGGAAGCCAGTCACAAAAGACCACATGTGGAATGATTCCATTTACATGAAATATCCAGAATAGGCAAATCCATAGAAAGTAGATTAGTGGTTTCAAGGGGTTCGAGAGAGGGAAATGCGGAGTGACAGATAAAGAGTATGGGATTTCTTTGGGAGGACTGATGAAAATGTTCTAAATTGATCACAGTGATGGTTGCCCAATTCTGTGAATGTACTAATGTATGAAGAACTTCTAAATGGTAAACTTTAAATAGGTGAATTGTATGGTATTTAATTAGCTCTCAATAAAGTTGTTGTTTAAAAATTAAATGACTATAACTACCTGGGACAACAAAGAATTGCTTTATTTTTTAATCTCCAGTGACTCCAGTGACTTGAGTTAAAGTCCTTATAGCCATAGTGGTGGTGGCGGTAGTTTAGCTGCTCAGTCGTGTCCGACTCTTTGTTACCCCATGGACTGCAGCCCACCAGGCTCCTCTGCCCATAGGATTTCCCAGGCAAGGACACTGGAGTGGGTTGCCATTTCCTTCTCCTCATTAAAGCCGTATGTGTCCCTATTAGTATAAGACAATAGAGCCATTTACTGCAGGGACAGAAAATACCCAGAGGATGTTAGAAGTGGTGCCAACAATATATGTAGGATCTTGCACTGGTTTTTAATACCTCTGGGTGGGAAACTGAAGGATGCTTCAGGTCCTCAGTAAGTGGCACCTGGTTAACCATCACTCTACACACAGATAGGGAAGGACCAGGGGGATCAGGGGAGGAGGGCAATCCTGGTGACAGCTAACACACTCACTTATGTGAAGCACTTGGTCATGTTCTGGCAGGCACGTTCTCTGTCTCTCTTTTTTAAATTATTTATTTAAGTTTTGGTTACATTCCGTCTTCATTGCTATGCACGGGCTTTTTCTAGTTGCGGTGAGCAGGGGCTACTCTCTAGTTGCAGTGCTCAGGCTTCTCATTGCGGTGGCTTCTATTGTTGCAGACACAGACTTAGGCTCACAGGCTCAGTAGTTGCGGCTCTGAGGCTCTAAAGCTGGGGCTCTGTAACTGTGGCACTCGAGCTCAGTTGCCCTGTGGCACGTGGAATCTTCCCAAACCAGGGATCGAACCCGTATTCCCTGCACTGGCAGGCGGATTCTTATCTACTATACCACCAGGGAAGTCCTCTCTTGATGAATTCTAAAACTAATCCCAGAGGAAGTAGATAAACAAAATGGTCCATGCCCATTTTTGTGATGAGCAAGTCAAGATTCACACAGAATGAGTTGTAAGGGGTAACTGAGATTTCAACCCAGCAATTAAAGGCAAAGTTTATGCTATTACTATGTTACAGTCTATCCACCTCTGTTTTTTCAAAAACATACCTAATGAAAAAGCAGGTGAATGTGACTTAAATAAGGAAACAATGAAATAATGTCCATGTGGTGACAACCCGGAGGAAACTTGCTAAAGACGGCTTTCTTCGTTCACTCCTGCAGCATCTATCTGCTGCTAAGTCCGACTCTGTGCGACCCCAGAGACAGCAGCCCACCAGGTTCCCCCGTCCCTGGGACTCTCCAGGCAAGAACATTGGAGTGGGTTGCCATTTCCTTTTCCAATGCATTAAAGTGAAAAGCGAAAGGGAAGTCGTTCAGTCGTGTCCAACTCTTAGCCACCCCATGGACTGCAGCCTACCAGGCTGAAAACCTGTTTCCACTGTTCCAGGGACTGGAAGTGCTTAAAAGAATAGGATACAGGCTGCCCTGGGTCTCAGAGACTGTAGATGCTATTAACTATTCAAATCAATTGAAGGTATAACTGAGGAGGATATCTCAGTTAGGTAAGGACAGTGTCAAAGGCTAGAAGAAATCATAAAAAAAAAAAAGCTACTTGAATAAGCCTGGGACAGTCAAGGAGGGCTTCCTGGAGGAGGTGACACCAGGACTTAAAACCTACACAAACAGAGCAATAAGAATTATTCTGTTCTGCCTACTTCATCGGAAGGTCAAGAGTGACAGCAAGCTACAGCTCATCGCTGTAGGTCACCAGGGTGTGTAGAGTCTATAATAGCCTTATCTGATAGAAACATGATAGAACTTTAAATTTTCTCTAAAAAAGTAAAAAAGAAACACTGAAATTAAATATACTTAATCCAATATATCCAAAAATTTCACTTCCGCATGTAAGCAATACTAAAAAAAAAAAAAAAAACTACAAGATTTTTTTTCACGTTATGCCTCCCAAATGCCACGTGTATTATACACTTGCAACATTTCTCAATTTAGATGCTAAATTTTGATCAGAAATACTCAATCAGTATATGCATATTCCACAAAATGAGTCATTGAAAATGTAGGGTTCTTTGTATCCCTCCCAAAAACAGTTGTTCAATAACAGAATCAAGTGTTGATTTCCTGACATTTCAATCAACTAAAGTTAAACAAGACTTTATGTTTCCTTTTTTCACATTTACGTTTCAATGAATTAAAGTTTGTTGTTGTTCAGTCTAAGTCGCATCCGACGGTTTTTGACCCCATGGGCTGCAGCACACTAGGCTTCCCTGTCCTCCACTATCTCCCTGAATTTTCTCAAACTCATGTCTATTGAGTCAGTGATGTCATCCAACCATCTCTTCCTCTGTTGCCCCCTTCTCCTTTTGCCTTCAATCTTTTCTAGCATCAGGGTCTTTTCCAATGAGTTGGCTCTTCGCATCAGGTGGACAAAGTACTAGAGCTTCAGCATCAGTCCTTCCAATGAATGTTCAAGATTGATTTCCTTTAGGGTTGACTGATTTGATCTCCTTGCAGTCTAAGGGACTCTAAAGAGTCTTCTCCAGCACCACAATTCAAAAGCATCAATTCTTCAGCACTCAGCCCTCATCATGGTCCAACTCTCACATCTATACATCACTACGGGAAAACCACAGCTTTGACTATACAAACTATTAAAGTAAAAATCTATTTGCCCTGGCCACAATTTCAAGAGCACCATGTGGATAGTAGCCACCATATTGGATATGCAACTATAGACTATTTCCATCAAAGCAGACAGTGCTAGTCTTGGAGTTCCCCTCTTGGCCAGAAGAATCTATAATTTTTCAGTTGGAGAGAAGATGGATACAAGAGCCATCTTGGAAAGTGTCCCCTCTCCCCTGGTTTTCTTGTCACCATGGAAACGGCAAATAAGTACTGAGGATCTGGGAGGGAGAGGTCTAGAAGATTCTGAAACTTCTTTACAATGCTAAGAGTTATACTTTTTGCTTTCAAGCCTGTACATTCTTCAGACATTCTTCAAATGCTCCCTGGTGGCCTCTTCCGGGGCCACATGTTCCTCTCTGCATTCTTTCCGGTCTTAACACTGCTTCTTCCAAAATTCAGGAGTCCTAGCCAACAAGTCTTGGGTTCAGGTGTCAGGCCACCACCCACACCAGTTTCAGGGCACACTAGAAACCCAACAGATCTGGGAACTTCCCTAGTGGCCCAGTGGCTAAGACTCCACACTCCCAGTCCAGGGGGCCTGGGTTCCATCCCTGAACAGGGAACTAGATCCCACACATGGCAACTGAGAGTTCACATGCCACAAGTAAAGATCCTGCGTGCCTCAACAAAGATGGAAGACCCTGTGTGGCACAGCTAAGAGCTGGTGCAGCCAAAAATAGATAGATAATTTTTTTAAAGAGAGACAGAGAGAGAGAAACCCAACAGATCTGCCCTCCCACTCCAGCGTGGGCACCTGCCAACAGTATGATCCTGAGTCATATATTTAATCTCTGTGTGCCTCAGTTTCCTCATCTATAAATGATGATAATCATGTGATGAAGGGTAGGAAGAATAGAGGAGAACCAGCGTCCGGCCACATACACGCATCAGTTCTTCACTCCAAGCTACTTGGAACCAATTCCCAGATTTATTCCCTTCAGAAATTATAACTTGGGCACACCGAGGTACCAGATACCCTTATGAGTCTCCACCTGACTGCTTTTAAGTCTGGCTCTTAAAACTGACTTCAGCCAAAACCTAGACAGCATATTAAAAAGCAGAGACATCACTTTGCTGACAAAGGTCTATATCGTCAAAGCTATGGTTTTTCCAGTAGTCATGTACAGATATAAGAGTTGGACCATAAAGAAGGCTGAGTGCTGAAGAATTCATGCTTTTGAATTGTGGTGCTGGAGAAGACTCTTGAGAGTCTCTTGGACTGCAAGGGGATCAAACCAGTCAATCCTAAAGAAAGTCAACCCTGAATATTCACTGGAAGCACTGATGCTAAAGCTGAAGCTCCAATACTCTGTCCATCTCTTGCAGAGAGCTGACTCATTGGAAAAGACCCTGATGCTGGGAAAGATCGAGGGCGGGAGGAAAAGGGGATGACAGAGGATGAGATGGTTGGACATCATCACTGATTCAATGGACATGAACTTGGGCGAACTCCAGGAGATGGTGACAGACCGGGAAGCCTGGTGTGCTGCAGTCCGTGGGGTCTCAAAGAATTGAACATGACTTGGCAACTGAACAACAACAACGAAAGTGTGTGAGATGGATTCTTCTGGAAATGGCTGGACACAGAAGGGCAGTAAATACCCTGAGGTGGGAGATGCACAAGACTGGGGTCTGGGCAACAGGCAAACTGTCACCAAGACAGATTTCCTCAAAGAGGAAAGAAACTGAGGCTCGGAAAGAAACATGTCCTCCTCAAGGTCATGAAGCCAGAAGGAGACAGAGCTGGGATTTAAACCCAGCATATTAGTCTACTGTGCCATCCCTAACCAATGACCACAGACCAGGTGGCTTAAACAAGAGGAAATTATTTTCTCCCAATTCTGGAGGCCAGAAGTCCGAGATTAAGATGTCAGCAGAACTGATCCTTTCTGAAGCCTCTCTCCTTGGCTTGTAGATGGCCGTCTTCTCCCTGCATCCTCACTCGCTCTCTGGGTGTGTCTGCATCCCAATCTCCTCTTATAAAGACATCAGTCTTATCAGCAAATGGGCTTCCCAGGTGGCTCACTGCTAAAGAACCCACCTGCCAGTGCAGGAGATGTGGATTCGATCCCTGGGTCAGGAAGATCCCCTGCAGGAGGAAACAGCAACCCACTCCAGTGTTCTTGCCTGGGAAATCCCGTGGACAGAGGAGCCTGGCTGGCCGCAGTCCATGGGGCCGCAAAGAGAAGGACATGACTGAGCACATGACTTATTAGCTTAGAGGCCACGCTGGTTATCTCATTTTACCTTGACTGCCTCTTTAAAGACCCAATCTCCAAAGACAGTCACATTCTGAGATGTTAGAGGGTTGGGACTTCAGCATGTGAGTTTGTGGGGAAGGACAAAATTCAGCCTATCACACGTAGGTCCTTAGGATTCCCACACCTGTGTCCTTAGCCATTACACAGCATTTCTCAAAATATTCAGTGGAGGGCTTTCCTGGTGGCTCAGTGGTAAAGAATCTGCCTGTCAATGCAGAAGGCACAGGTTCGATCCCTGATCTGGGAAGATCCCACATGCCTCAGAGCAACTAAGCCCATGTGTCACAACTACTGAACCTGTGCTCTAGATCCCGGAAGTCACAACTGCTGAGCCCACGGGCCACAACGGCTAAAGCCCAAGCGCCCTAGAGTCCATGCTTCGCAACAAGAGAAGCCACTGTAATGAGAAGTCTGCACACCGGGACTGGAGAGTACCCTCTGTTTACCAAAACGAGCAAAAAAAGCCCACACAGCAACGAAGACCCAGCACAGCCATAAATAAATAAATAAATAAATATTGTTTAAAATAGAGTATCCCTTCCTTTAATAAAAATTCTCTGTGGACCATCAGAATCACCTGGAGTGATTCTGGGGTGGGGTGGGGGAGAGTGGTGTATGTTAAAATGCAGGTTCTTAGGCCCAGCTCTGGACCAAATGAATCAGTGTCTCTAGGAGCCCAGCCTGTGAATCTGCATTTTAAATGAGGCCCCCAAGGATATGTCAGGGACTCACGTAAGACAAACATACCGTCTACCCAACCTGGGTCACCTCTCCAGCCCCACCTGTTCCTCTGAGCACTCTGTTCCAGGATCAATACCATTAGTTGCCTTCTTTGGGGTTGTTGGTTGTTGTTTTGTTTTTTAATTTACTTGGCTCCACCTGGTCTTAGTCCCAGCACATGTGATCTTTAGCTGTGGCATGTAGAATCTAGTTCCTTGATCAAGGATCGAACCTGGGACCCCTGCATTGGGAAGTCAGAGTCTTAACCACTGGACCACCAGAGAAGTCCCTCCTCGTTCTGCGGCTACAGTCCTATTGGTTTAGGACTGCCCTCTCATGACCTCATTTAACCTTAATTACCTCCTAAAAGCTCTATCTCCAAATACAGCCACATTGAGGAGTTAAAGTTTCAACCCATGAATGGGGAGCGGGGAGATAGCAATTCAGACCACAACAGTTCTTTTCCCCTCCTTTCCAGGACCTGCCCACTCCGGGATAGACTGCTTCCTACTTTAGACAAACATGTACCAAGCCCTTCTCCGACCCACACTTAGAGTACGGTTTCATTTACCGTGTAGTCAGAGTTTCACTAGAATGCACCTCCACTGGGCAGACCAATGTCTGTGGGGACCCAGAAAGATACACCCAGTCTGTGCTGAAAGGGAAGGCGAATGGGGTGGGTGATGAAGCCAGAGAGGGGAGGAAGGAGGCCTCTGACCCAGTTCCTTGAGGAAAAAGTAGGAATCCATGGGTGAAAAGAAGGAAGAGAGGTCCTTGGGGAACAGGAAGCAAACGCAAGCACATAAAGAAGAGAGAACCCCAAGGAAGTGCAGTCATGAAGTCAGGGAGTTGAGACCACATGCTGCCCAGCTAAGGCCAGGCTCAACTGCCCGGGGGATGGGCTGATTGAGCTGGCAGCTGTAGTCGGACCGAAGCAGCAAGTGGAAAAATCTCTCTGGTAGTAGGGCAGAGAAGGTACTGGACAGGGCACTCTGGAACCACCTCTATGGCTTGGCCTAGGGGGCCTGTCATGGGGTGGGTGCAAAAGGAAACAGACAAGACCACAGAGTCATCTAAGGAACCAGCATCAACAGGGACTCGGTCCCCAGGGAGGTAGGGGGTGAGGCACCATTGTTTGATGAACCTGGAGAGGGCCAGATAGAACCAGTGGCAAGGACAGCAGGCTCAGACTGGGGTACAGTGAGTCTGTGGGGGCCTTGGGGATGCTCTGGGATGTGGATCCAGCGGGTGATGGAAAGATGTAGACCCGGAGCTTGGGGAGAGGGGTGGATGCAGGCAGAAGTGATGGCAGTATGTGCTAAAATCAAGAGGATAAAAGGATGGAAGGGGTATGGGAGGTCTGGAGAGCACAGTATTTAAGACCAGGGAACCAGAGAGAGGACCAAAGACCCACAGTCACCCTGACACCCATATCTCCCACAAGCTTCTCTGAAAGCTCCAGAACAGCTAGGCTAATCCCTCCAGTCAGTTCCATACCTCTGTATAGACCACCCCAAGGACATCACCCATCAAACCACAAGGTTACAAGGGGCTTCCATGCCATTTCAAGAGTCCTACCTCCTCATGTGTACAGATGATGCCACAAAAGACACTGGACAAAAATACCAAGAGAAGTCTTGGAACTTTTCTTGGAATCAGCCTGGCAATGCAGGGGACACAGGTTTGATCCCTGGTCCGGGATGATCCCACGCGCCGTGGAGCAACTACTGAACCCAAGTGTTGCAACTGCAGAAGCTTGCACACCCTAGAGCCTGTGCTCCGCAACTAGAGAAGCCGCTTCGATGAGAAGCCAGCGCAGGGCAACTAGTGAGTAGCCCACATGCAACGATGAAGACCCAGTGCAGTCAAAAATAAATTACAAAGTTTTAAACAAGAAAACCAAGAGAAGACTTGTAAGAACAACAACAACAAAAAAGTAGCAGATGTCTTCAATACCATGTAACTGGATATAATTAGGAAGAAACGTCTCGGTGAGAATTTATCCATTTTCTAATCTCCTGCAAGGAAACCAGATCCATGGTTGAAAACAGATTAGCAACAAGAAGTCACAGAAAGGCCATCAGAAAACAAGGGGAGCCCTGCTTTCTTTATCCATTTGTGTCCAACCACTACCTTTTCCCGCACTCTTAATAAACACAGTTTTTTGAAAGTACCTATGTTTTCCACCTTCTCACAAAGGCATGGGAGAGAAGCAAGCACCTCCTGTTAACAGCCTGGTCTTCCTGAACATGAAACAGAAGGTACCCTCTCAACCTGATGGGACACCATCCCCTGAATGAATCGAAAGAAAGGCTCTGATTTGACATCAAATTTTAATCCTCATCAGTCTGCCTCGAACTCCACCTGGAACTCATATCCAGTCTGCACTGGGCAACACAGAACGAATCTCACTCTGCTGGAAACAAAATAGGTTTCTAGAAGCCCCGACAGCCACTGGGGAATGGCTCAGCACCAGGGTCAGCAGAACACAGGAGGACCTCCCTGCTCCTTGAAACAACAGCTAGGGGCTCTCTGCCATCTCTCATCTCTCAAGGGTTTCCCAGGTGGCTCAGTGGTAAAGACTCCACCTGCCAATGCAGGAGACGTGGGTTTGATCCCTGGGTCAGGAAGATCCCCTGGAGGAGGAAATGGCAACCCACTTCAGTATTCTTGCCTGGGAAATCCCACGGACAGAGGAGCCTAGCGGGCTACAGTCCATGGGGTTGCAAAGAGTGGGACACGATGGAGAGACTGAACAAATGTGCACATGTATAGACCTGAATTACTTTGCTGTACACCAGAAACTAACACAACATTGTGAACCAAGTATACTTCAATTAAAAAAATTTTTAAGGATGTTTGTCTTAATCCTTGGGGATTTATGAATCCACACCAGGAGAGATGCGACAAGAAGGTAAGATGTCACCTTGTTCGATCTGAGCTGGAACAGGCCTGTCAGATGATCCCAATTTTTTGCCACTTGTGCCTCCTGGTGCATGTCCAGGAATAACAATTAAAGCTCTGAGTATTTATTTTGGAATTACAAATGTGCTTTACTGTGCTTAGTCACTCAGTCGTGTCTGACTCTTTGCGACCCCATGGACTGCAGCCTGCCAGGCTCCTCTATCCATGGAGATTCTCCAGACAAGAATACTGGAGTGGGTTGCCATTCCCTCCTCCAGGGGATGTTCCCAATTCAGGGATCAAACCCAGGTCTCCCACACTGCAGGTGGATTCTTTATCATCTGAGCCACCGGGGATGCCAAATAAATTTTCACAAATAGGTGAATTCACAAATATGGAATCCAGAAAAAATGAGTATCTTATGAGTAATGAAGTTTTCAAGCTTAAGACTATTGATCCAATATAAGATACTTATTAAAAATATTTATTCATTTATTTGGCTGCCCTGGGTCTTAATTGTGGCTTGTGGGATGTTTGGTTACAGCATGTGGGACCTTAAGTCCCTGACCAGGGATCAAACCCAGGCCCTTTGCCTTGGGAATATGAAGTCTTAGCCACTGGGCCACCAGGGAAGTGGCAGGAATTAAGACACTTTTAAAAGTCTAGGGAAAACTGCTAAGTCACTTCAGTCGTGTCCAACTCTGTGCGACCCCATAGACGGCAGCCCACCAGGCTCCCCCGTCCCTGGGATTCTCCAGGCAAGAACGCTGGAGTGGGTTGCCATTTCCTTCTCCAATGCATGAAAGTGAAAAGTGAAAGTGAAGTCACTCAGTTGTGTCCGACTCTTAGCAACCCCATGGACTGCAGCCTACCAGGCTCCTCCACCCATGGGATTTTCCAGGCAAGAGTACTGGAGTGGGGTGCCATTGCCTTCTCTGTTGAATGTCTCTAAAGGCAGCCATTTAAAATAAAATCTTCTTTAAAGAAAGTGAAAGTGAAGTCGCTCAGTCGTGTCCGACTCTTTTCGACCCCATGGACTGTAGCCCACCAGGCTCCTCCATCCATGGAAATTTCTAGGCAGGAGTACTGGAGTGGGTTGCCATTTAGGGATGCAAAATGTTGCCAGGGGTTTGAGGTAGGGATGGCATAACAATAAAGGGGTGGCTAGAAGGAGTTTGCGGAGAAGGCAATGGCACCCCACTCCAGTACTCTTGCTTGGAAAATCCCATGGATGGAGGAGCCTGGTAGGCTACAGTCCATGGGGTCGCTAGGAGTCGGACGTGACTGAGTGACTTCACTTTCACTTTTCACTTTCATGTATTGGAGAAGGAAATGCCAACCCACTCCAGGGTTCTTGCCTGGAGAATCCCAGGGACAGGGGAGCCTGGTGGGCTGCCGTCTATGGGGTCGCACAGAGTTGGACACGACTGAAGCGACTTAGCAGGAGAAGGAGTTTGGGTGGTGGTAGATGGGACACTTCTGTGTCCTAACTGTGGGGACAGCTACACAATTCTATGCAGGGATTAAAATGCAAAAACTGTACGCACCAAAAAAAGTCAGATTTACTGTACCACCATTTTTATAATAAAAATATTTAAAGATCCACACCAAACAGGGACTTCCCTGGAGGTCCACTGGTTAAGAATCTGCCTTCCAATGCAGGGGATGCAGATTTGATCCCTGGTTGGGAGAACTAAGGTCCCACATGCTGCTGGGCAGCTAAGCCCATGTGCCACAGCTACTGAAACCCCCGGCTCTCGAGCCCATATGCCACAACTAGAGAGAAGCCCGTGCACCACAACTAAGACCTGAAGCAGCCAAATAAATAAATAAATATTTAAATCAAAAAGATACACACCAAAATAGGACACACACCTATGTATATGTATGTAGGTGTGCGTGTGTGCATGTACAACCTCAGGCATGTCTGACTCTTTGTGACCCCAGGAGACTGAACCTGCCAGGCTCCTCTGTCCATGGGATTATCTAGGCAGGAATACTGGAGTAGGTTGCCATTTCCTTCTCCAGGGCATCTTCCCGACCCAGGGATCAAACCTGTGTCTCCTGCATCGGCAGGTGCGTTCTTTGCCACTGAGCCACTGGGAAGCCCAAACACAGCGTAGTCATCTCCCAAGACAGAAATACAATGGTTTTAGGGACAAAACGGAACTTTTATTGTTTCCCCCTCTAAACTTGTGCAATTTTTCTTTTGCAATGAGAATGCAGTTATTATTTTAATTTAAAAACCATAAGTATGATCCAATCGCAAAACATAAAGCGAGTCACTCCCACTGTGTTCTTCATAGAAATTTACATAAGGGGTTCTCAAGAGGTCCCCACAAGTGGTATCTCCCAGCAGATACCACTTTCTCTTGGCACTAGAGACAGGGCTGATAGCACAGAGTCCTCACTCGATGCCAAGAAGACGGTTTAAACAAATAAACCCAAAGATCTCTCACACACACACACCCAAAGAAGGAACATCACTGTTATTTTCTCACCATCAGAGCCCATACATTCAGCACAGCAAATGATATCAGTTTCTTTAATAAGGCTTGCTCTGTAAAGGGAAAAACACAGTGTTTTTCCTGAGCGTTTCATTTAACTTGATTCATTCAAAGTCGAACCAGGACCACACAAGCTATGAGGCATGTCATAACTATCCTCAAGGAGTTTGTTCTAAATCCAAAGTCGGCAAACTTTCTCTGGAAAGGGCCCAAGTGTAAATATTGTTGGGAGCCACGCGATCGCAACCGTTCAACTCTGCCCTTACAGCACGAAAGCAGTGATAGAGGACGCCTGAGCCAACGGGCATGGCGGCTTGCCAATAAAACTTTATTTACAAAAACAGGCGTGGGCGGGCAGGGTTTGACCCCTGTTCTAAAGACTTTGACCACATATAAATTAACAAGTGAGCGTGAGAGAGAGAGTCAGAGTAGGGAATGGCCGTCGATGCAGACCAAGATAATAAGCCCAGAAAAGGAGCAGAGGAAAAGAAGAGAGAGAATGGGAGGAGCCAGGTACAGGTGAAAACTCACCAGGAGAGGGAAAGCAAAACCCAGAGAAGTCAGCTGGGGTGAGGCTGCCATTGGTAGGTGAGGAACGACTTTTGCTAGCACCATGGGCAAAGCAACGGAGACACAAGCCAGATGCTGTGGGCAGAGCAGTGGGTGAAAAGTGAGAGAGCAAGGGTGATGAGTGCCCATCAGCAGTTGGGGGAGGCTTGACAGAGGAAGGCAAAAGGTGGGTGGTGGGTAGCGGGGCCCTGGGGAGTATTGAGGCTGAAAAGAACAAGGCTCCCAGGCAGATGGAGATCCCTGAACAGAGAGGAGAGAGGAGGGGACCTAAGTGGATAAGTGTCCTGCATACTAAGTCACTTCAGTCGTGTCTGACTCTTTATGACCCCATCGACTGCAGCTTGCCAGTGTCTTCTGTCCATGAGATTTCCCAGGCAAGCATACTGGAGCAGGTTGCCATGCCTTCCTCCAGGGGATCTTCCTGATCCAGGGATTGAACCCACATCTCATGTGTCTCCTGCACTGGCAGGTAGGTTCTTTACCACTAGCACCAAAAGCAGTGGTTCTCAATCAGAGGACAGTTGGTGGTGTCTGGAGACACATTTTAGTGGTCATGACTTGGAGAGGGGCATTGCTACTGGTCAGAGACCACAGACAGTGAGCAACATCTTAAGATACACAAGACAACCCCCTGCAACCAAGAACTATCCAACCTCATAGATCAAGAGCATGGAAATTGAGAAGGTCTATTCTAGCCAAAAAATAAAGGATGTCAACGAGGAAGTGGAGTGAGGTGGGGTCCCTCGGGGTGAGGCTCGCCCCCAGTAACCTCTATGAATGAGCAGGGCAGGGTCGAGAGGCAGGTCACTAAGAGGGAAGCAAAGACTAGGAAGAACCTCAGAGAACTGACCCAGAGAGCAGAAGTTCTGCTCTGAGGGTCCCGGAGTGCACCGGAGAACCCACAAGAGACACACTAGATTCCACCTTCGAGATGTAAGGGGGATCCAAAAGCAACAACTAGCACCTCAACTCATCAATTCACTGCCCCCGCCAAGATTCAGTTTCCACTATAATTAATCCCACTTTGCCTTCATTCTCTGACTTTGCAGTGCTCCTGGGTCATCTCGGGCCAGAGTGGGTCAACCCAAGGAGACATGGGAGGGAAAACCACTGCCCAGTTCAGCCAAGCCACAGAGACTCCACAGGGGGGATGAAATGGGCTGGCACATCCCACGTGACATTGAGGAGAGAGTCCTCAGTCCTTCAAAATCCCACTGATCTCCCTCGACCCCACCCCCACCCCAGACAGAATGCCACACTGCTTGCTGCTGGAGATTAACCAACGATCCGGAAAGTTCCTTACCCCACCCCAAACCTCTGAAGGGCATCACATGTCATTTATTCGAGAGTATTTTGTTAACCTTTACACCACAGGGGTTAGGGCGGGGAGGCTCAGAGTCCCAAGAAGAACCTTCTGTTAAGAAACCTTTTATTAACAAACCGGGCTTCTCATCTCAGCACTGCCACCTCATCCAAGTTCCTCACCTTCGAAATGGAGGATAAACCTTACTTCAGAGGGCTGTGGCGAGGATTAATCGAGATTATCAATGCAGAGTGTGTAGAATAGCGCCTGCGGAGCCTTTGCTTATATTTGTGGCAGTTAGGTTTTATCTGGAGAATAAAGGAGCCATGACTTGGACTCCTGGGGAGAACAGGAAGGATAGGAGTTGAATCTAGAACAAATATTTAGGACTTCCCTGGTGATCCAAGGGTGACAAATCCGCCTGCCAACGCTGAGGACAGGGGTTCGACCTCTGGTGTGGGAAGATCCCGTGTGCTGCAGAGCAGCTAAGCCCGAGGGCCACAGCTGCTGAGCCTGTGCTCTAGGGCCAGGGACCCACAACTATTGAGCACACGTGCCACAACTACTGAAGCCCGCGTACCCTAGAGCCTGGTCTCCACAACAAGAGAAGCCACCGGAATGAGAAGCCCATGCACAGCAACTAGAGAGTAGCCTCGATCCTCACACCCAGAGAAAAGCCCAGCACAGCAATGAAGACCCAGCACAGTCAAAATAAATTTATCAAACATCTACTAGGTGTCAGGGGCTGCTCTAGACTCTGGAACTGTGGCAGTGAACAAAAGAAACATAAGCCTCTCCCTCGTGGAAACTATAAACATGTAAGAAGTAGTAAATCCATTCACTGACCCCTGAAAGTGAAAGTCGTTCAGTCGTATCGGACTCTTTGGGACCCCATGGACTGTAGCCCACCAGGCTCTGTCCATGAGATTCTCCAGGCAAGAATACTGGAGTGGATAGCCATTCCCCTCTCCAGGGGACCTTCCCGATCCAGGGATCAAACCCAGGTTCCTACAGGCAGATTCTTTACCATCTGAGCCACCAGAAAAGCCAGCCCAGGCACAAATCCACTATTAATTACTAAAGCTACCAGGAACAGAGGAGCAAGGAATCACATACATATACAGGTGTGCACGCACACACAGACACACATGGGCATGGACGTGCAAAGCCTGATACAGATCTAACAGCTGGTCTGGGTTTCTGTTTTTTTAAACAAGAGCCTAAATCCACTGCTACCCTTCCTTGGAGGAGCACCCACTGTATACCAGGCACTCAGTGCTTGGAGACTCGCCTAATTGGCAAAGGTGCTCCACAAACCCGGTTTGTCAACTCCAGAGCCCCCACATGCTTTCTCGTGCATCCCCACTCACTGACAGGCAACTCAGGAACTTCTGCTCCTTCCCTGCCTGACCCCTTCCTCATCGGGACTGATTTCCTTTTATGGAGAAATCTGAAGAAGTAACCCAACGCATATTTTGAAAGCAGGGCCTCCGCCATCATGGTGGGAAACCCCAGTTATATTCTCTTCAAGGATTTTCCATCCTTGACCTGCAGCCAGAAAGACCTGCTGTCAAGCCCAAGGAAAATGCTGGGACTTGCCCCTCTCCCCATACCAGGGAGCTGCTAGCCCAGGGACACTCATGAGGGAGACTTGAGGAGGGAGACTTGAGAAGGCAGAGGGGACGGGGTGCTTGGGCTGACCACAGGTTAGAGACCTGCCCAGCCGACAGGTAAAAGGGTGGAGGAGGGAGGTTACCAGGGGTTCCTGGGGCATGGGCAGCTGGGCAGAGCCCTGGGCCCTGGCACCACCAGAGAGGTTTGTCTTCTCTCTAGCTCTGATTCTGGGGCAAGTGAATTCTGTGTCCTTCCTGAGCCTCAGTTTACTCCTCTATGAAATGGCCCAACAGCAGTATCAGCCTCCACGGGCTGCGGCAGAGATCCAGAGAGATAAGACCGGCCAGCCCGAGGCATCTGGCGACACTAGCTATAATAATCATAAAAGCCGACACTACTGCTACTACAGCTGCGCTGTTGCCAAGGGCTAGAGCTTGCCTCCGACATCTGGAAACAGAATTCCAGAGTATAAACATGGAACTGAAGTCAGGGGTAGCCGTGGGTCTAGATACCAGAAAGAAAGGGGCGGGTTCTACACTTCCTCGGCCCCTGGGGTAGCGTCACCAAGCTGCTGGGATCCCAACGGACCACCCTGCCTTCAGTCAGTCACCCTCGATTCTCACTCCAAACCGTCTGTGCCCGGGGCATTTGGCTGTCCGAGAGTGTCCGATGACCCTACTTCTCGGAGGCGACCCAGAGAGGACGTGTGTCCCGTCTCTGGAGCCAGGTGGTGGGCTCGGAGAGGCCCAGACACGGGGGTTTGAGGAGCGCTCTCGGGAGAGGCGCCCGCAGAAGGGCGGGCACTAGGGCAAGGTTCCTGCAGCCCGGGGCCGCATGCGGGTCTTGGAGCCGCTAGCCCAGGCGGGCAAAGGCCAAGGTCAGCGGCTTCCCGCCCCCCGCGAGGCCGGAGAAACCGTCCGGGCCACCAGCCCTCCGACGGAGGACTGCACTCCGTCCACAACGGGGGGTGGTTCCATTTTGGCAAAGGGTACCCTCCCCAGCTGCGCGGCTTCCCGCCCACTCCGGGACCCCCCAGACTCACCTTCTCCAGGGTACAGGTGGCCCGCGGCGCCCACCAGCAGCGCGGCGACGACCACCATCAGCAGCACGGCTGCCGCCCCCCTCCCGCCCCCGGCGCCCATGGCTGCGGGAGCGCGGAGTGCCGAAGGATCAGAGCGCGAGGCGCTGGCTGGCGGGGTGCATGCTACGAAGCGGCCGCCCCAGAGGGGCTGGGGGTCGCGCGTCCTTCTCTTCCACGCGGGCCGCCCAAGGTCCCGCAGCCTGCGCCTGGGAGGACTCTAGAAACGGCCCCGGGAGGGGCGCGCGGCCTCCGCCGCTACGAATCCGGCAGCGCGGCCGGGTGGAGACGGTCCCGACTCCGGGCCCCCGCGGCCCGGGCCCCCGTCCCGACGATCTTAGGGCCCGGAGCCCCGCGCTCTGCCCCCCTGACTCTAGGCTTTTGGCCCCGAGCGCTCCGGAGCTCCGATCTTCGGACGCGCGGACAAACGGACGTGCGGACAGGCGGGCGGGCACCTGGGCTGGCGGGTGGCGGGCAGGCGGCGGGAGCCAGGGCTGCTCGGCCCGTAAACAACGCGGCCCGTCAGCTGGGCCCCGTTCGGGCCGCGGGAAAAGGCGGCGCGGATCTAGACTCGGAAGGGACTCGGCGCCCGGCAGAGGCCCGAGAAGGGTGGAAGGAGGACCGGCAGGGGGGAGGCGCCGCCCCGCCCGCCCGCCAGTCTCCCTATCCTGGGCCCCGCGCTGGAGGCCCCCGTCGCGCCTTAGCTGAGGGGGCGCCCCAGATCCCTGCCCAGCCCCAGCGCCCTGTACAGCCCCAGGATTCCTGTCTCAGAGCCCGGGAGCGCCCCAGATTGACCAACTCAGCAAGTCGTATCCCGTGTTCCCGTGTTTAAAACATTTTGCTAGTTTGTTCTTCGTGGGACTTTGGAAAATTCATTTTTATTTTTTTTAATATTGTATTAAAATATTGTTTATCGTGGTTACTCGGCTTTTTGGTACTCCCTTAAATGTTACGTTCACCTCCCCCTCGTCACAGTCTGGCCAGTGAGTATGGGCCTCGACGCCCCAGAGCGTCCTACCCCGGAGTGCGCCCCCGCCCAGAGCCAGGCCCCTAGGGACAGCCACGTGCACGAGCGTGCTGCGTGCGCTCAAGTATTCGGTAGCCTGGGCCCCTCCGCACAATGCGTGGTTCAAGGTGGAGAAATGACCCTTAGGAGAAAGTGTAGAAACTCGCAAAAAAAAAAAAAAAAAAAAAGTGCAAACCAGGCGCTGGAGATGTTGGGTAGGACACAGGTAGACACACCCAATTTTCAATATGCAGCC
The DNA here is from genome assembly GCF_055505025.1 of Bos grunniens. Lineage (NCBI taxonomy): Eukaryota > Metazoa > Chordata > Mammalia > Artiodactyla > Bovidae > Bos > Bos grunniens. The sequence goes on from NC_141171.1 coordinate 16,312,905, forward strand.
CCAGAGTCCATGTGTGTTTGAGTGTCAGTCACATGACTGTGGCCACCGCGCCTTGCTGAAGAGGGGCCTTAAGCTCAGAAAAGCCAGAACCTAGTGAGAATCTGGTCCCTCCACTTAAGACTTCCTGTGCAGCCTTGAATGAGTAATTTTTCTTTCTCTCGATGGGCCTCATCTGTATGATGCATGTAAGGACACCTTCAGGTCAGATTTGGTGAGTTGTAAGGGCTTCCCGGGTGGCTCAGTGGTAAAGAATTTGCCCACCAATGCAGGAGACTCAGGTTAGATTCCTGGGTCAGGAAGATCCCCTGGAGGAGGAAATGGCAATCCACTCCAGTATTCTTACCTGGAAAATCCCATGGATAGAGGCAGGCTACAGTCCATGGAGTCGCAAAGAGTTTGACATGACTGAGCTCGTATGCGTACACACACACAAACACACACACACACACACACACACACACACGACCGAGCACGCATACACATGCACACACACACAGTCTCAGAGGGGAAATAAAGCATGACAAAGCACCCAGAACAACTGTTGGCTGAGGGCGTTCATTCTTTCTTTCATCTATTAACCAAATATTAGTTTGCCAGTAGATGGGCCCACTGTTCTTCTAACTCAAATCTATTCCTGCCTCCCTGTCCCTCTAGTGTCTGGCTCCACTTGTCTGTTCCAATGAGCCTTCCCTGACCACCCTTTGCAAACACTCCCTGTCCCCTCTGCCGTTTGTTCCTGTTCGGGACAACACACTGGTGTCTCTACTTGAAATTCTGACTTACTGTATGTATTCACCCCTCCCCAGGAAGGCAGAAATCTTGTCCATCATGTTCAGTATTTTACACCCAATGACTGACATATCCATTGCTTAATAAATATTTGTTGAGTGGAAAAATCAACATGCAGTAAGCAGTGAGGATTTGCAGGGAGCCAAATAAATACCATTCATTTCCTTGTAGACCTCACAACCCAGTGTGGGGAGAAAGCCATTAAGTTACACATCAGATGTTTTATAAGGTGAGGTGGGGAGAGGCAGAAAGATTCTCCAAAGAGGTGATTTTGAACTGAAATCTGAGGAGGCAGAGCCAGCGCAGGGAAGCATCAAGAAAGTGTTCCAAGTGGAGGGAATGGCATGTGCAAAGGCCCAGAGGACAGGCTAGTGTTCTCACAACTGGGCCAGGCACTGTAGCTGGAGCAAAGAAAAGAGGGAGGCTGGGCTGGTAGGCGAGACTAGAAGGGATGGATATACCATGGACAGGTTGTCTTCAACACACCCTTTGTCCTAAAAGCAACAGGGATGCATTAAAGGGTTTATACCAAAAGGTTGGGCTTCCCTGGTGGCTCAGACAATAAAGAATCTGCCTGCAATGCAGGAGACCCAGGTTGGACCCTGTGTCTGGAAGATCCCCTGGAGAAGGGAATGGCTACCCACTCCAGTATTCTTGCCTGGAAAATCCCATGGACAGAGGAGCCTGGCATGCTACAGTCCATGGGATCGCAAAGAGTCAGACACAACTGAGCGACTGAACTGAACTGACTGAAAAGCCACCAACAATTTCAGGCAGGTGCCATTTGCTAAAATTCCAAGGGACATATTGCCCTCTGGAAATCCTTCAGGATGCAAGACCTCCACATAAAGTTGGGTATAAAGTCAGAAGAATCATTGTAGTTGTGACTTACTGGGAGAAAATGAAGACACCTCCACTTCCAGAAAAAAAACAACAACTCATTATTTCTTCTGTAAGCTACTTCCCCCACGCCCCCCCAAAAAAAATACCAGGATATAAAAAATGAAAGTCAACCTCTGCCCTTTCTTAAAAGCACTGGAGTGGGAGTAGAAAATCACCATTTGCTAATCTCCAAAATAATTGATTCTGGCAAGAGCCATCAATGAACGTTAAAAGTGATGGTTGGAAACTTGAAAAGTAATGGGGTATTTCCATGGTCTGCAAGTATCTCTTTGCAGCATGTTTGTCCAAAAAAAGAAAAATGGTAGCTTCGTGGAAGAAAAACCTGGCTTAACAAAATGATCAAAGTTACTCCTGGATTTTCTTTTGTAATAAAATAGATTATTGGGACAGTTGGGGAAGATTGAAATGAATCTATCAGTTCCACAGTGATACTGTATCAATATTAATTTTGATCCTTTTACTGAAGTGATGTAGCAGAATGTCCTTGGCTTTAGGTAATAAACATCAAGTGAAGTATGTAGGGGTTAAGGAACATAATATCTGCAACTTACTCTGAAATGGTTCAGAAAAAAAAAAAGAGAGAGACAGAGAAAGAACAAAGCAGGTGTGATTTTTAAAAGTGTGATGAAATTGGTGAATCTGATAAAGTGTGTATATAAGGGTTAATTGCACTATTTGTGCAACTTTTCTGGACGTCTGTGCAGGTGTGTACTCAGTCGATCAGTCGTATCTGACTCTTTGTGACCTCATGGACTGTAGCCCACCAGGCTCCTCTGTCCATTGGATTTTCCAGGCAAGAATACTAGAGTGGGTTGCCATTCCCTCCTCCAGAGGATCTTCCCAACCCAGGGATCCAACCCACGTCTCCTAAGTCCCCTGCATTGGCAGGCAGATTCTTTACCGCTGAGGAAGTCTGCTGCTGCTGCTGCTGCTGCTGCTGCTGCTGCTAAGTCGCTTCAGTGGTGTCCAACTCTGTGCGACCCCATAGGAAGTCTGACATCATGTCAAAATTATTAATAAAAGCTTTAATAGTTTTGAAAAACCACTTGGGACTTTCGTTTGGCTTTGTTTTTCTTAGATTGGCTTTGGTCTGACATTTAAACACATACCATACTTGAAGACATGATGAAAAGAGAGAGATCGTTTCACGGTTCATGAGTATAAACACCAAATACTGTACTTGTGTTATGCATCGAGGAGGGCTTGGAGAGAAACCACCACCACCTTGCTGGGGTCTTCCTTTAGCGAGTCCCTTTGGGACAATCTCCCTCAATCTTGCGTTATGTTATGTTAAAGTTTTCCGTTATGTTAAAGCAGGAAGCCCAGTGTAAATCCTGACTCCTGTGTTGTCATGGAAACCTGCTTTAATAGAGTACATTTAGGAGTAGAGGGGGGAACTACAGATGGATCTGCCTTGCGGGTGACAGTGCAAAAACCCAGCAGTGAGAATTTACTAACAGAACCAGGAGGAAGCTTGCGTGAACATGACACCCACACCAGGATCAAGTGGAACTTGGGCCAGGAGGGCAACGATGGTTCAACACTAGGAAGTCTAGTCATCCAGATCACCGTCTTCATAGATTTAGGTTACATGAGCATCTCTATGCTACTGAAAATGTCTTTTATGGAACTTCCCTGGTGGTTCAGTAGCTAAGACTCCACGGTCCCAAGGTAGAGAGCCCAGGTTCAATCCCTGTTCAGGGAACCAGATGCCACAAGACACAAGTAAAGATTCTGCTGCAACAAAGATCAAAGATCCAAAGTGCTGCAATGAAGCCCTGGTGCAGCCAAACAAATAAATACGTACTTGTAGATGTATTTGATGAATTCCATAGCCGCTCAAAAAAGGAAGCATAAGACTGCAATATGGAAATTTTGTTTTATAATTGCAAAGTAGGGAACATCTCTTCAAGCAAGACGCAAACCTAAAATCTAAAAATAACAAATCTGGCTATGTAAACATTGAGTTATATGAATAGTGAAATAAAGTCCTGCATAAAACCGAACGTCAGATTTTTAAAAGTGAGAAAAACATATGCAACTTAAGTGACAGATAAAGGGCATGCATTATGGCATGTTACATAATGTGTAATACATAATACTTTCAGTGAGGGAAAAAAGTCCAAACTTTTATTTGCCAAAATAAAAATGGCAAAGGACATGAATAGACACAAAGACAGACCCCTGAAAAGAAAAGAAAAAAAAGATGGAACACAAAAAATATTGAAATATGTAAAAGGATGTTCAGCTTTCTTCATAGTTAGAGATATGCCGATGTCATTTTCAACTGCATTTGCCAATAGTCAGGAAAACGGTAACACAATGTGAAGATTTGTGAGAATGCACACACATAAACATGGTATAAACACTGGTTGTCCAGTGGCTAAGACTCCATTCCTCCAATGCAGAAAGCCCAAGTTCGATCCCTGGTCAGGGAACTCAATCCCACATGCTGCAACTAGATTCTTATGCCTCAACTAAAACCTGATGCAACCAAATAAATATTTTTTAATGACATTTCAAGTGTTTTTTTTTAAACCCACTGGTATAAATGAGTTCAGCCTATGAGGGGGGTAGATTTGGCAATGACTTTCAGCATATAAATTGCATTGATGCTTTTTCCCACTGGTCTCACTTCTAGGAAATTAGACACTGCACAAATATTCTCCATGGGTGTAAAAAGAAGTGTTCTCAAAGACAGTCATTGCAACAAAGCCTGAAAGCAACCTAACTAACTTTTCCCCCAAGAAACGGGGAGACTTTTACATTCTCCTCAAAATGCCTCATCACTTCAAATATTTCAAAATTTCCTTGTCCTTTGTCTTTTCTTTCTTCTCTGATTCCACTCACATATGATTTACACTGACAAGTTATAGTAACTTCCAGTATCCTCCAACTTTTTCCTGGGTTTTATTTTTCCTTTGAGACTGTAAAGGCAGGGTGTGAAATTGATATAAAAACAGATATCTTATACTTACACAGCTTGATGTCTGCCCATCCTGTTCTGATGGGGTGTTATTTCAACACTTCCACAAAGCACTGTTATTCGTAAAATCTCCATGTCTGACCCTTAGTCAAATACACTCGGCTATTGTTTTTGTTTTATATTTATCATGGTAAAATATATATAATACAGAATTCACCACTGAAACCATCTTAAAGCGTACAATTCAGTGACATTCAGTATGATGTTGTGCAACTTTTACTATTATCTTGTTCCAGATTTTTTTTCATCTTCCCAGACGGAAACACCATACCCATTAAGCAACCACTCTCCGTTCTCCCTCCCCTCAGCCCCTGGCAACTGCTAATCTACTTTCTGCCTCCATGGATTTGTCTATTCTGCACATTTCCTATAAATAGGATTATATATTATGTGACTTTGTGACTTTCACTACTTACCATAATGTTTTCAAGGCTCATCCATATTGTAGCATGGATTAGCTGTTCAGTCACTAAGTCGGGTCCTACCCTTTGCGACCCCATGGACTACAGGCACCAGGCTTCCCTGTGCTTCACTATCTCCCGGAATTTGCTCAAATTCATGCCTGTTGAGTCGGCAATGCTATCTAAATATCTCATCCTCTGTCACCCCCTTCTCCTTTTGCCCTCAATCTTTCCGAGCATCAGGGTCTTTTCCGATGAGTTGGCGCTTCACATCAGGTGGCCAAGGTATTGGAGCTTTAGCTTCATCATCAGTCCTTCCAATGGATATTCAGGGTTGATTTCCTTTAGGATTGACTGGTTTGATCTCACAGTCCAAAGGATTAGTTCTTCATTTTTTTATGGCTGAATGACATTGCATTATCAATAGATGTGGATATGGATTTTGAATCATCAGGCCCTTCCATATTCCCATTTTGCACCCACACTTGAATCCACATTTTCCAAAATCTATAGCATGACTGAACTGCAACCCATGGGAATTTTTAATATTTATTTATTTATTTATTTGGCTGTGCTGGGTCTTAGTTGTGGCAAGCAAACTCTTAGTTTCACGTGGGCTCTAGTTTTGTGACCAGGGATTGAACCAGAGCCCCTCCATTGGGAATGCAGAATCTTAGCCACTGGACCACCAGGAAGTCCCAGCTCCTGGGAATTTTTGAGTAATGGGTTTCTCCTGGTTTCTGATGCATTGTCCAAATTGAGGCTTCATCTTAACCAGCTTCAGAGAATTTAGATTGTGGCTGAACTTAACAAATAAAATGCTAAAGAGATGGAAAAGCTGCCAAGACAAACTGTTTGTTCATCCTGAACAAGACAAAAAATATTGAGAATACCACCAACGAATATGAACGTCTTACCACTGTGATGTTCGCGTCTCTCACCTCCTTCCTTCCTCCCAGTGTAGTTTTCAAGAAAGATGAAAGACGCGAGGAAACGCATATAAAATATTTTTATTTCTCAGAAACGTTTCCTTTCACTGTTGCAAGGTCCAGGACTCTTTCCTATTGGCTGAGAGTAACAGTTACCTGAATCTAGGTGGAAAAAATTATATAAAAATTATAATTTAAAGAAAACCGTTTTCCAGACTCACAGACATAGAAAATAGATAAGTAGTTGCCAAGGAGGATGGATGGAGTAGGAGTTTGGGATTAGCAACTGCAAACTATTACATATAGGATGGATAAATAGCTAGGTGCTACTGTATAGCACAGGGAGCTATATTCAATATCCTGTGATAAACCATAATGGAAAAGAACATGAAAAAAGGATGTGTATGTACATATATGCACGTGTGTGTGTATTTCTGCTGTACAGCACAGGGATTCAGATATATGTATATATATCACATGCCACATGGCATGGCCAAAAAAAGGCGGGGCTTATTTCTGGATAAGAAAATAAGGTTAGTCTAAGGACTATCCCTCCCCCTCCAAAAAAAAAAAAAGAATTTCTAAATCCAATTTAAATAAAAATCTGTACCTAAAAGAATATAGGAAAATTATTCTGATATTCATCTAGAAAGGGGTTTCTCAATCTCAGGATTTATGGACATTTAGGGCCAGATCATTCGTTGTTGCAAGGGCTGTATTATATGCATTATAGGATATTTAGCAGCATCCTTGGTCTCTGTGCCATTATATCACCTCCTCTGTAACAATCAAAACTGTCTCCAGAGAGAGCCAAGTGTTCTCTGGGGTGCAAAATACTGACTGAGAACCACTGGTCTAAAAGAACAATTAAATCAGCATCAGGGGACTTCCCTGGTGGTCCAGTGGTTGAGAATCCACCTTTCAATGCAGAGGTGGCAGGTTCCATCCCTGACCAGGGAATTCAGATTCGACATGCCCCGGGGCAATAAAGCCCACACGTCGTCCACTGCAGCTACTGAACCTGAGCACCAAAACTAGAGAGAAGCATGTGCATTGCAATGAAGACCCAGCTAAGGGGGAAAAAAAAAAAACTAGCAATGAGAAGAAAGATCTGGAAAAGCTCTTTTACTGAGTAATTAGGAGAGCAGTAACACTCTCACACATCAGAATATTAAAATATTATAAAGCTAAAAAGGAAATGAACTTGGGCAAACTCTGGGAGATAGTGAGGGACAGGGAGGCCTGGTGTGCTTACAGTCCAAGGGGTCCCAAAGAGTCAGACACGACTTAGCGACTGAACAACAACAAAGTTAAAGTAAGTTTGAATAGACCCAAGTGTAGCCAGTTTTATATCAGGAGTAATCTAGGAAGGTGCTCCCATTTTTAATCACTTTAAAGAATTTTCATTGGAGTATAGTTGATTTATAATCATTTATTTTTAAAGGTCACTCCCAGTCAGCTGAAAAGAGAAAAATCTTCAACATCATCATTCAATAAAAGTGGCCAGGATAATTGTTCAGTAATTTGAGGAGGATAATCTATAGTCTTTAGAATGAATGGATTTAAAAACTTAAAAAGTGTTTTTAAGTTTAAATGTAATTTACTAAATGGAGAATTTTAAATTGTTCTATTCTTCTGAAACAAACTAGAAGAATGTAGAATTGGGTATGTATCCATCTTTCCAGAGACAGCCCTTGCTAAGCCCTTGCTAAGTCACCAAAAATATGACAATAACAAGTTCAGGATTTCACTCCACAAAAATGAAAAGATCGACATATTAAAAAAAAAAAAAGAAATGGCCAAAATGAAAACACAAGTAACAGAGAGAGAAAATATATTCAACAACCATGACACAAAAGAGGTTCATATCTGCCTTACAGAAAAGGTGTTTACAAATTGATAAAGGGGAAAGAAAGAGATCCTATTAGAGAATAAGCGAATGGTGTGAAGGGACTGTTCTCAGAAAATAAAACTGCCAAGAAGTCAAGGGTTCAGGTTTACTCTTAAGCAGAGAAACGGCGTGAGTAAAAACAACTTAGGCGGGTGCCATCAGTCACCCATGAAATTCCCCAGTTTAAAACTAGGACACAAGGGACCTTCTGGGGAGTCCAGACGGGGGACTGCTTCAATCCCTGGTTGGAGAACTAAGATCCCCCTTGCTGTTCTGAGCAGCCTCAAAAATAGAACAAAAGAAGACCCAGAGATTACTGTGTGTGTGTGCTCAATCATGTCTGACTCTTTGTGACCCCGTGGACTGTAGCCCACAAGGCTCCTGTGTCCATGGGATTTCCCCAGGCAAGAATACTGGAGTGGGTTGCCATTCCCTCCTCCCGGGGATCTTCCCGACCCAGGGATTGAACCCAGTTCTCCTGCATGGCAGGCAGATTCTTTACCATCTGAGCTGTCAAATCATCAGATTGCACACTTAAAATATGTACCATCTTATTCGTCCACCGCACCTCAATAAGCTGGAAAACAGATACTCTGCAGCTGGACAGTGGTGATGGCTGCATGATATTGAGAACGTTATTTAGTGCGCTGAACTGTACACTGTATGGCAGAAACCAACACAACATTGTTAATATTAAAAAACAAAAAAGAATTTTAAAAAACTTCCAAAAAATCAAGATGGTAAATTTCAAGCTATATATTTTTTTTCTATTTTTTTTAAAAGAACAACAAAAAATATATAGCCCTGAGTGAAAGAAGTCAGTCTGAAATGCTACATATGATTCCAACTATGTGAACTTCATTTTGGAAAAGGCAAAGTTATGAAGATAGAAAAGAAGATCAGGGGTTGCCAGGAGTGGGCCTGGGAGAGAAGGAGGGAGGGATGAAGAGATGGAGCACGGGGGGCTTTCTAGGGCTGTGAAACTATTCTATATAATACTGGAATGAAGGATTATATAGAATATATATATAAAGAATATCTATACAAAGTATTATATAGAATATATGAAGTATCAAAAACAAAGAAGATGAGACACCAAGAGTAAACTCTTGGCCGAACGACCACCTTGACTTCAATGTTGGCTCATCAGTTGTAGCAAACAGAATCCACTTGTGCAAGATGCTAATGATAAGGGAAATTGAGGGAGAGGGGAAAGAAGGTGTCTGGAAACTATTTTTTGCTCCATTTTTCTATAAAGCTACTCTATGGAAACATTTTTTAGAATAAAAGTATTTAAACTTTTAAAATTTATTTAAAATGGAAACAGAAGAACACCTCTCTTGGACGCCCAGCTAGCATCAATGAGATGCAGTGAAAACAGCAGCTGGGGTGGGGGGTGGGGGTAGGGGATTAAGAAGCCCTCTCCTGGAATCTTCCTACCCTGTGGGTGGGAATGTAAGCTGGTCTAGCTACTATGGAAAACAGCATGGAGATTCTTTAAAAAACTAAAAATAGAGCTACCATATCATCCAGCAATCCCATTCCTGGGCATATATCCAGAAAAAGACAAAAACTCTAATTAGAAAAGATACGTGCACCCTGGTGTTCATTGTTGTTGTTGTAATTCAGCTGCTCAGTCATGTCCGACTCTGCAACCCCACGGACTGCGGCATGCGAGGCTTCCCTGTCCTTCACTATCTTCCGGAGTTGCTCAAACTCATGTCCATGTGTCCAGTGTTCATAGAGGCACTATTGACAATAGCCAAGACACGGAAACAAACTAAATGTCCATCAACAGAGGAATGAATAAAGAAAACAGGATACCTATATATAAAATATCATTATTTTATAAAAATAAAATATGTAAATATCAGTGATAAAAAATAATAAAAGAATGAAAAAAGAACAAAATACTGCCATCTGCAGCAAAATGGATGGACCTAGAGATTACTCTACTAATTGAAGTAATTCAGAAAGAGAAAGACAAATATATGATATTGACCACGCTGCTGCTGCTGCTAAGTCGCTTCAGTCGTGTCCGACTCTGTGCAACCCCATAGACGGCAGCCCACCAGGCTCCCCCGTCCCTGGGTTTCTCCAGGCAAGAACACTGGAGTGGGTTGCCATTTCCTTCTCCAGTGCATGAAAGGGAAAAGTGAAAGTGAAGTCTCTGAGTCGTGTCCGACTCTTGGAATCTAAAAAGATTATACAAATGAACGTATATACAAAACAGAGACAGACTCAGACACTGAAAATAAATGTCTAGTTACCAAAAGGGGCATAAATTAGGAGCTGGGAATTAACATATACACACTACTATGGATAAAATAGATAACCAAAATGGACCTACTGTATAGAACAGTATCTTATCATAAACTATAATAGAAAAGAATCTAAAAAGAATTTTAAAATCTTAAACCCTTTTCTGTTTCTGAATTGCTTCCATGAGGGGCACTGTGGGAACATCCCTTGACTCCCAGTAGCAAGGGTCTGGACTGACCCAGGCATCCAAGACCGCCACTCCTCTCTGGGCTTCCTTTCAGACACTTGAACTTAAGCTTTGCTGTATCTCCTCCATGTCTGAGCATGGAGACCACTCCTCCTCCCACCAATCATCTTACAAACATTTCCTGAGAATTTACTAGGTGCCAGGTGGACTGTATCTATTTCCTAGGGCTCCTGTAACAAACTGCCACAAACTCAGCAACTTAAAACAGCACAGTTCTGGAGCTAAGACGTCCAAAATCGTCTCAATAAGCAAAAATCAAGATGTCAGCAGGCATAATGAAAAAGAATATTAAAAAGAATGTGTATAGTGTATAACTGAGTCACTTTGCTGTATGGCAGAAATTAACCCAACATTGTAAATCGACTATGCATGCGTGCTCAGTCACTCAATCGTGTCTGACTCTTAGAGACCCTATGGACAGTAGCCCACCAGACTCCTCTGTCCATGGGGTTCTCCAGGCAAGAACCACTGGAGTGGGTTGCCATGCCCTCCTCCAGGGGATCTTCCGCATATCTCCTGTGTCTCCTGCATTGTCAGGCAGATTCTTTACAACTGAGCCACTTGGGAAGCTATGTTTACATTTAAAAAATATTTTAAAGATGTTGGCAGAGTTGTATTCTTTCAAAAGTTCTAGAAAGTCCGTTTCTTTGTCTTTCCAACTTTTGGAGGCCACCTGCATTCTTTGGTCCATAGATCACTCCTCCGTCTTGAAAGCCAGCAACACCGGGCCAAGTCCTTCTCATGTTGCCATCTCTCTGGTTCTCTCTCTCCCGCCTCTCTCTTCCATATTTAAGGACCCTGATGATTAATTACACTGGGCTCCGCCAGATAAGGCAGAATCATCTCCCCATCTCAAGGTCAGCTGATTAACAGCCTTCATTCCCCTTTGCCATTTAATCTAACATATTCATGGGCTGACTTAGGGAGTGGACATCCTTGGAGGGGCCATTATCCTGCCTACAACATGGTGGATGTGGCCTTAAATAAAAACAAATAAGATCTCTGCCCTTGTTTGTAGAGCTGATAGTCTAGAAGTAGAAAACAAGCCATAAACATGGAGAGGGGGAGGCAATAATAACGATGACAGAATAGCAATGAGAGCTGTGAACAAAATAAAAGTGAAATCTGATAAGAGATCATAAAAACACACAAGCTGCTGAGTTAAGGAAGAGCCCTATGGCATACCACCATCTTCGCAGGTGGCACAGTGCTGAAGAATCCGCCTGACATTGCAGGAGACGCAAGAGACACAGGTTTGATCCCTGGATCGGGAAGATCCCCTGGAGAAGGAAATGCCAACCCACTCCAGTATTCTTGCCTGGAGAATCCCTTGGACTGAGGAGCGTGGTGGGCTACAGTCCATGGGGTCGCAAAGAGTCAGACAAGACTGAGCAACTTCCCTTTCTTTCTTTCCAGTATTCTTACCTGGAGAATTCTGTGGACAGAGGAGACTGGTGGGTTATATAGTCTATGGGGTTGCAAAGAGTCGGACACAACTGAACGTGCAAAATATACACACACACACACACACACACACACACACACACACACACACACGCCAACCCCTAGTTGCAATGAGCAGGATCTAGTTCCCTGATCAAGGATCAAATCAGGCCCCCTGCATTGGGAGGGTGGAGTCTTAGCCACTGGATCACCAGGGAAGTCCTCAAACTTGCAACTTATTTATAGTAGATAAATAAATCTAGAGATTCAATACACAGCATAATCATGAGTCAACGATACTGTCTTATAAACTTCAGAGTCTTTAAGAGACCAGATCTTAAGTGGTCCCACCACACACACACACACACACACACACACACACACACGTTATAATTATGTAATGAGATAAGGGTGTTAGCTAAGGCTATGGTGGTGTTAGTGTTGCAATATATAAATGTATCAGATCAGCAGAGTACATCTTAAACTTACACAACTGTGTTTCATTTAAAGAGACTATTTAAGGGAATGTATTATCTCATAGAACAAGAAGTTCTGATGTTGAGTGGCTCCAGAATTCCTAAAAACAGCAGAATCAAAATCCAGATTCTTCCACGTGTCACCCTTCTGTCTGCAGCACGTTGAGTGAACAAAGATGCTGAGTTCAGTTTTGGAATGTGCTAGGTGGGGATGTGGGGGGGGGGTGCTGTCAGGAGGCAGCTAGAGCTCAGAGCAAGACATGGAACCAGAGTCATTCCTCCACTGTCGGGGAGGATGGGAAGACCCTGGGAAGGTGTGTGGAGTGAGAAGCTGGCCCCTGATGCAGCAGCACTGCACACACCTGCATTCATGAAGCTCCTGCTGCATACCCAGCCCTAGCTGAACCCCAAGCGGTCAGGGGTTCTGGAGGGTGGGGTCTCCTCCATCCAAATCAAGGATTTGGATGCAAGGATTTATTACAGAGAAGTCACCAGGAAGGGAGGGTGGGAAGCAGGATAGAGCAGGGGAAAGCTATGTAGATGAGTGAATCCCTGTTAAGTCCCAGCTGGCCTCAGCCTGATGCTGCTGAGAGCCCTGAGTGTGATGGTATCTTGGAGTTTGTTCTGTCTCCTGAAGGGCGCTTGGCTTTGACTCTCTAGACATTTGCTGTGGGGCACAACAGAGGAGGTAGAGAGGCTCCAGACACTCTGGCTTGCCTCTGTGAGACCACTCCAAAGAGCAAGGCAGTGCTGAAAGCCATAGGTGTGAGTCTTAGCAGGAGAACAGGGAAGATAAGGAAGATTATATATGTATATATGTATATATATGATATATGACATACATATCATATATATCATATATATAGGCTTCTCAGGTGGGGCAGTGGTAAAGAATTCACCTGCCAATGCAGGAGACATAAGAGATGCAGATTCAATTCCTGGGTTGGGAAGATCCCCTGGAGTAGGAAATGGCAACCCACACCAGTGTTCTTGCCTGAAAAATCCCATGGACAGAAGAGCCTAATGGGTTACAGTCCATGGGGTTACAAAGAGTCGTACATGACTGAGCACATGCACACACACAGATATAAGTATACACATATACACACAGCTGCAAGTGATGAATCAGAATGAAATGATCATTGTACACGGTGCAAAGGGCCACCCCAAGCCTCTCCAACAGAAAACAGACATATACATACAATGGGATACTACTCCGCCATAAGAAAGAAATAAACAATGTCATTTGCACAACGTGGATGGACCTAGAAAGGATCATACTAAGTGAAGTAAGCCAGAAAGAGAAAGACAGATACCATGTATTACTTGTATGTGGAATCTAAAGTATGGCACACGTGAACTTATCTATGAAACAGAAATTGACTCCCAGACTAGAGAACAGAGTTGTGGTGACCAAGGTAGGGGGCAGGGAGAGATAGACTGGGAGTTTGGCATTAGCAGAGGCAAACTATTATAAATAGAATGGATAACCAACAGAGCCCTCCTGTATAGCACAGGGAACTCTGCTCAAAGTTACATGGCAGACTGGGATGAAGAAGAGTATGGGGGAGAATAGATATGTGTATCCATATGGCCAAGTCCCTTTTCCGTCCGCCTCAAAGTATCACAACATTGTTAACTGGCTCTATTCCAATATAAAAAAATTTTAAAAACTACACAGATATATTACTATCGTATATTACAAACATATTAATTATGTTATGTTATATTACTAACATAATAAATTACTGCAAATGTCATTTATTTGTCCATTCAACTGCATTATGCTAGTGGTCAATTCTAAAACAAAGTAAGTCTTTTATCCCTCTGCGGCTCGTGTCTCAACTGGAAAGAACTTCTTCTCCATCTAAAAAACTCCTATTCATCCTTCAAAGCCTAACTTAAAGTCCTCTTTCGCTGACTCTCCTCTCTCCTATGCCTTATGAGATAACACCTCCCTCTACCATGCTAGTGTGGAAATGAAGGAACTGCTGCAGCATTTAATTCAATAGGTCAGAAAGAAAAAACAAGCCTAGGAAGGAATTCCTAATGAGTGGCAGAGTAGAACTTCATCAGGGAGAACACATAAAAACGTTAGAATTAAAAAAAAAGGAATTCTGAAACAGAAGAGCCGTATTTCTAGGCAGTTAATTCAAGAAACAGAAAAAACAAATGCAATTATCTAAAACCAGATATAGAGAGGCTCTTTCATAGAAGAATATGACATGCAACTCTAAGCTGAAAAATTTGAAGATCTCAGTGAAACGGAGCTTTCTACAAACATATACGTTACCAACATTAGCTCAAGAAGGCACAGAGCGCCTGAATGAATAAATAATGATGGGAAAACAAAACCAAAGACATTGTCAAAAAAGTCGATCTCCAACGATTTCGCCATTCAACCTTCAGAAGCTCAGTCTTCAAAAGGTCAAGAAAGAGGTAAACGTTTCTAAGTTAGATGGAAAATTTCCTAATCATTCTGTAAACAGCCCAACCCTGATACAAAACCTGCCAACCTGGGAAAAAAATGTTCAAAGACTAAGCTCATCCAATAAAAAAAAAAAAAAGAACAGACGTATTAAACAAAGCCCAGGTTCACAGACTCTTGTCCGTAATTCTGAAAAAAAAAAAAAAAAGTTCAGCAAAGTGGAATTTTTTTTGGTACGTTTGGCATCAAAACAAAGTTGATACTCTCTTGGCAAATGTCACATTGCGCTTGAAAATATGTGGGTTATTTTCAAATATCTTTTGATGTTGATTTCTCACATAATTCCACAGTGATAAGAGAATGGACTCCATGATTTCGATACCTACACCTTTAGACCACAAAATTTTTGCACCTGGTTTTATGTCCCTGGATATGTTCCAGTGTCTCCTAGTTTTTATAGACTATGGGAACTTGAATAAAACTTATATCCTACTGTTTTGTGAAAATTGTATAAATCCTAATTACGTTGAATTGGTTCATGGTGCTTTTCAGTCTATTGTATCTTTCTACTTTTCTGTATATTCATTCTATTAATTTTTGAGAGCCTGATACTGAAACTCCAACTAAAAATGTCACTTTTTCTACTCAAAAAATAATTGTAATATATAGTGGAACTACATGTAACATTGTTCTGTATTTTCCAAATCTCCTGTAAATGTGTTATCATACTTTCATAATGTAAAACATTTTTAAAAAGAGAGAAAATCTAATTTGATAGCCAACGTGACCCACAGTGATATGAGCTTCTTTATAATATTTATGAATAAATATTATATGAATATATAGTATAATATGTTATATATAATATGTGTAATAAATATATATATTACATATATTATATTTCTGTGAATAAATTCATGCACCTTTGCTGCTGAAATATTAATGTGTTTGATTACAAGTTCTCCAGCAACCCACAAGTGGTGTTAAGTGACAATACAGAATATGCACTCTATTTTGTGTGTGTGTGTGTTGTGTGTTTGTGTGCAAAAATAACAATTTGCTGTGACCTTAGAGACTTATGCCAGGAATGCAAGGATGAATCTATGTTGGTAGTTGGGTCGTGGGAAGCATCAGAGTTCATTTCTCCATCTCTTTACTCAGTGATATCATGCTGGTAGCCTGAAACCATCCATGGGGAGAGTATCTGTATGCGTCCTCAATCGTGTCAGGCTCTTTGACCCCATGGACTACAGCTCACCAGGATCCTCTGTCCATGAAATTTTCCAGGCAAGAATACTGGAGTGGGTTGCCATGCCCTCCTCCAGGGGCTCTTCCTAATGCAGGGATTGAACTCGAGTCTCTTTTATCTCCTGCATTGGCAGGCAGATTCTTTACCACTAGCACCATCTCAGGAAGAGTATTTACACCACAGCAATTGGCAAATTCTTCTGAACCTTCCCCTCCCTCCCTCCATCTACCAGCGCTCTACTGAACATTGAAAAGTTTTAAATAAAATTCACCATCAGTAAGTGAAAGGAAAAAAACAGTAGATGTTCGGCTCCAGAGAAGTCAGAAAGTCATTTGGTAAAATCTTGATCCATTACAATATAAGAATTTAGTAATGCAAAGACATTTTCACGGTCCAGGAAGGTATTATAGCATTGTTAAACACACGGGCTCAGAAATTCTATTCCCTGTTTTTTTTTTTTTTAATTATTTTACTTATTTGTCTATGAGACTGGTCTGGGTCTTAGTTGCGGGATGCAGGATCCAGGTCCCAGACCAGGGATGGAACCCAGGCCCCCTGTATCGGGAGCATGGAATCACAGTCACTGGATCACTAGGAAGGTCCCTATTCCCTGGTTTTAAACCTTGCTGCTTCCATTGACTGTTTTTTCTTGGGTTCTCTGAACCTAAGTTTCCTCCTGTGAAATGGGAATAGCAATAGCACCTATCTCTGAGGACTGTTGAAAAGAATTAAATGAAACAATCCTGCAAAACATATAGAAAAGTGATCGGCAATAGTAAGAACCTCGTCAATGGTAGTTATTGTTACTGTGCTTTTTTGTGGAAAAAAAATTTTTTTTTAACTTTTATTTTATATTAGAGTATGGGCTGCCCAGGTGGCTCATTGGTAAAGAATCTGCCTACCAGTGCAGGAGATGTAGGTTCAGTCCCTGAGTCGGCAGTATCCCCTGGAGGAGGAAATGGCACCCCACTCCAGTATTCTTGCCTGGAGAATCCCATGGACTGAGGAGCCTGGCAGGCTGCAGTCCATGGGGTCCCAAAAAGCAGGACACAACTCAGTGACTGAGCACACACACACGAGTGCAGTTTTGATCTACAATGTGTTAGTTTTAGGTCTACAGCAAAGTGATTCAGCGATACATATACATGTAGCTATTCTTTTTCAAAGTTTTTTCCCATTTAGGTCATGACAGAGAATTGAGTATCGTTCCCTGTGCTATACAGTAGGTCTTTGTTGATTACCTAGTTTACATATAGTAATGTGTGTACGTTAACCCTAACCTCTTAATTTATCCTCCCCTCTCCTTTCCCCTTTGGGAACCATAAACAATTAATTGGGTTTTTTAAAATTTATTTATTTTAATTGGAGACTAATTACTATACAATATTGTAGTGGGTTTTGCCATACACTGACATGAATCAGCCATGGGTGTACATGTGTTCCCCATCCTGAACCCCCCTCCCACCTCCCTCTCCATCCCATCCCTCTGGGTCATCCCAGTGCACCAGCCCTGAGCACCTGTCTCATGCATCGAATCTGGACTGGTGAACTGTTTCTCATATGGTAATATACATGTTTCAATGCTATTCTCCCAAATCATCCCACCCTCTCCCTCTCCCACAGAGTCCAAAAGACTTCTATACATCTGTATCTCTTTTGCTGTCTTGCATATAGGGTTATCATTACCATCTTTCTAAATTCCATATATATGCATTAGAATACTCTTGATGTTTTTCTTTCTTGCTTACTTCACTCTCAATTAATTGTTAAATATGAAAAAAAGATAACACTTTCCTAAAAAACTAATTATTTTGACTCAACCAGTCTATTTAACAGAGAAACACAAGTTTTCTTTTTTTTTTAACAAGGAACCTAATTTATATCTACAAACACATTTTTCCGTCATTCATTTCACTATTTCTAATTTTCTAAAGACTGTACAGTCAGCAGTCACTATAGAAATAGTATACCTTTTTTAAATTTAAATTTATTTATTTTAATTGGAGGCTAATTACTTTACAATATTGTATTGGTTTTGCCATACATCAACATGAATCCACCACGGGTGTACACGTGCTCCCCATCCTGAACCCCCCTCCCACTTCCTTCCCCATACCATCCCTCTGGGTCATCCCAGTGCACCAGCCCCAAGCATCCTGTATCCTGCATCGAACCTGGACTGGCGATTCGTTTCTTATATGGTATTATACATTTTTCAATGCCATTCTCCCAAATCATCCCCCCGTCTCCCTCTTCCACAGAGTCCAAAAGACTGTTCTATACATCTGTGTCTCTTTTGCTGTCTCGCATACAGGGTTATAATTACCATCTTTCTAAATTCCATATATATGCTTTAGTATACTGTATTACAATTAAGGAAAGAATACATTATTAGTTAATTCTTGGATGTTCTAATCACCTAGTAAAATAAGAAAAAATAATTATCAAGAGAAAAGGAGATCAAATAATCTTTATTTATAGGTAATAACCATATTTGCCTTAGAAAATCTAGCTGAAAAACTGTTCAAGTTAACAGGAAATCCGGAAGGCAACAGTGTACCAAAAAAATACACAAACACTAATCACTTTGTTATTGCTATTATTGCTAAGAGTCGTGTCGGACTCTTAGCAACCCGTGGACTGTAGCCCACCAGGCTCCTCTGTCCATGGAATTTCCCAGGCAAAAATACTAGAGAGATTGTCATTTCCTTCTCCAGGGGATCTTCCCGAGCCAGGGATCAAACCAGAGTCTCTTGCATCTCTTGCACTGGCAGACGAGCCATCGGGGAAACCCAATCTCTTTCCCAAAGACCAGCAGTTGCCAAAAAATATAAAAGGGAAATGACTCATTTTATAATAGCAACCCAGAACATATATAACCTAGGGATACATTTGATCATAACTGTATAGGGTTAATGTGAATGAAATCATTAAAATTGTAAGGAGTATTTTAAAATGAAACGAATAAATATTCCTGAAAGGGAAGAATATTATGAATTACTAAGGTACAGAAAACAAAAAGAGACAGATTTATATGGGAAAAAAGCAGAAGAATAATATGTTCCTGAAAAGGAAGGATATTATAAACTACTAAGATACAGAAAAAAAAGAGATTTATAGGAAAAAATAAAAAAACAGAAGATCCTTAAAGAGACCCAAATGTAGATAACTATTTGGTATTTCCAAACAAGGAACTCCAAATCAGAAGGCAAATAACTACTTATTCAACAAAATGGATCTGGGACAACTGACTAAATGTTTGGAAAAAAAGTTACGTTTGACCTTCATTTCAACCCTCACAACCAAATAAATTCCAGATGGATAGAAAAGTAAGATTTAAAAAAAAAAAGTGGTAACACACACATTAGAAGAAAATACAAGATGAATATTTACCAAAGGTATCAATAATAAAGGAAAAGACTGAGAAAATTGACCAATTTTTTTTTTTTACCCTGGGGGCCAAAACCAATTTCAAAAAGTTAAAAAAGAACGGGAAAACTAGAAAAGGCTATTTGAAATGTATTAGCCAGTGGATTATTTTATATGTAAGAGATCAACAAGAAAAAGAAAAGATCATGGGAAAGAGACATATAAAAAATGCTGAACTGCATTAGATATCAAAGTTTTTTATAAATTAAAATAAGATGCACTATTTGCCTTTCCATTTGGCAAAACATAATAATACCCACTTCTGGGGAGGATGTGGGGAAACCCACTCATATACAGAACAAGAGAGAGTAAGTTTGCTCCATTTTTCTGAGATCAATTTCACTTTAGGTAAAAAATATAAACACCGTTCAACCCTGAAGTCTTCCAAACACTCATCTCTGTGACCCAACAGTAGATATTCACTCAAAAGAAATGAAAACAATATTCACCCAAAACCTCTATGTATGCTATTGTGTATTGTAGCTGTATTTATAGTTCCCAGAAACTAGAAACAACCCAAATGTCCTTTCAGGGAATAAAAAGACTGTGGCATAATCCACACACTAGAATTCTTCTCAACAACAAAAAGGAACCAATGACAGGACTTCCTTGGTGGTCTAGTGGTTAAGACTCCAAGCTTCCCATGCAGGGAGTATAGGTTTGATCCCTGGTCAGGGAATTGAGATTTCACATGCTATGCAGTGTGGCAAAAAAAATTTTTTTTAAATAACAAATGGCAAATACACACAACTATAGGGATGAATCTCAAATGTATTCTTCTGAGTGAAAGACACCAGGCTCCAAAAGCTAAATATTGCATCCATTTGCATGACATTCTGCAGAAAGCAAAACTGTAATTACAGACATCAGAGCAGTGGTTTCCAAGGACAAGAGTGAAGGGAAGAAAGTGAACACAGGAAAAAAAACCCTGCAGGAATGCGGCAAACAACAGAATATTCTGCAGGTATTTGCTAAAACCTATAAAATTGTAGACTGAACTGGGAGAATCTTAGTGTATGTAAGTGACATATCAATAAACCTAATTTTTAAAAAATCATCTTAAGGAAGAACATAAGCAAAGAATTGAGTATATGGATGGTTGTCATAGCATAATACATAACACATAAAAAATGAATCATTTAGAATAACCTACGGCTTCCCTGGTGGCTCAGAGGTAAAGAATCCACCTGCCAAAGAAGGAGATGCAGGTTCGATCCTTGCGTGGAGAAGATCCCCTGGAGAAGGAAGTGGCAACCCACTCCAGTATGCTTACCCAGGAAATCCCAAGGACAGAGGAGCCGAGCAGGCTACATACAGTTCATGAGGTCGCAGGGTCAGACACAACTGAGCGAGTAAACAGCAACAGTGCACCAAGGCCAATTTCTTAGTTTTGACAAAAATACCCTAGTTGTACATAGGATGGCAACTTTAGGGAGAGCTGGATATAGGATGTATGGAAACTCCCTGTACTGCTTTTTTACTACTTTTCTGCAAATCCAAAATTATTTACAAAATGCGTTTTTAAAGACCATTTAAACCTTTACTGTACAGACATAGATAAGAACTCTGGATGTGAACGCCACAATCCTCCCATAAAATCCCAACTGGCTTTTATGTTATCCCTTCCATTGGCACTTTTATTTTTTCACAATAAATATGCACTATAATTTCTTTACAGGGTTATAAAAACAAACACGAAGCCAGTATGACCTTGCATGAAGGCTTGGTCGCAGAAGCTCACCTTATGAGTGTTTCAGTCATAAAGCACCTACTATGTGTCAGAGACAGAGTCAACCTTTGGAGAGATGTTGTCTTCACACACACACACACACAGAAACCCCCAAAGTGATGGATGGTATGTTTTCTGTACCAAGTCATCAATTTCGTGAGACAAGTGAGTCAGAGCCCATGGTGTCAGAATTGTATTCTTAAGCTGTAAATAAACAGTAATTTCCTTAAAGACCAAGGGAGTACAATTTTTCAATAGTCTTTCCTCTCCTCTGCCTTCACCATCTCCATGGACTGTCAACTCCAAGCCCCTAAAATCTGTTCAGATTTTTTGAATAATTGACTCCATTTCTTGCTCACTTGTTGGGCAGGGCACACTTTCAGTTTTATGCTATATGGTCCAAAAGGCAGCTCACAATTTGGCAGCTTGCTTCTCCAGCATCATCAAGGGAGAGAGAGAGGGAGGCTTCTAGCAGAGGACAGTGCCATCTTAACATCACATGATCTTTAGCACATAATCACAGACATCCCGAGCATCCCTGGTGGCTCAGTGGTAAAGAACCCACCGGCCAATGCAGGAGACTTGGGCTTGATCCCTGGGTTGGGAAGATCCCCTGGAGAAGAAATGGCAACCCACTCCAGTATTCTTGCCTGGAGAATCCCACAGACAGAGGAGCCCGGAGGGCTACAAGCCATGGGGTCACAAAGAGTCGGACTCAACTGAGCGACTGACACCGTTTGTCACCCAGTCCAAGCTTGCTTTGCTTGCCGCATAATAGGTCAATAAATCCAGGAGAGAGGCGTGGAGGCAAGGGACACGACTTTATTTGGTGGCTTACGGAGATGTCAGCGTATTGTCTCAGAGTAAGCATCTTATCATGATCTGAATGCCAGGTTCTTTTATAGAAGAGACATGGGGGGTGGGGAAGAGAAGTAAAAAACCCATTAATCTTGCAAACATCTCTTAGAATGGGAAATCTCAGAGAAAGGATGTGTGGCTTCCTTCCTGTAGCCATCCACAGGTGGATAGGGTCCCGCACAAAGGCACTTAGGTTTAATATTTAGAGAGGGGGCAGGGTTCCCTGAGGTAAGCCATTGTGTATAAACAATATCCTTTCAGTGAACAAAAGCAACGAGAAGCAAAGATTAAAGTAAAAGAAACAGATCTAAACAGGGAGTCAGAATTGGCTCTTTCCTGCAAGGCTATAATAGGGTTGTCTACATGCACTGCACCATGCATTAGGTTCCTAGGTTGTTCTTGTCATCGTTTAGCTGCTCAGATGTTTCCAACTCTTTGCAGACCCATGGACTGTAGCCCGCCAGGCTCCTCTGTCCATGGAATTCTCCAGGCAAGAATACTGGAGTGGCTAGCCATTCCCTTCTCCAGAGGATCTTCCCAAACCAGGGATCGAAGCCAGGTCTCCTGCATTGCAGGCAGATTCTCTACCGTCTGAGCCACCAGGAACCCCAGTATCATGATTCCTATTATTTTTAACTTTAGCCTCTACGGTGTGAACTTACTGGTCCATGCCTCTTTTGCAGTTGACTCAGCAGGTTTGCAAGTAACATTTGTTGAATGAATGAATCTTTGCATTAATGGAGCTACATAACCAGAGAATCTTCCTTCCTTCCTTCTAGTAAGGTTTTTTTTTTTTTCTGAGGACTTGATAAAATAATGGATAACTTTTGAGCTCATATGCACCAAGACACATATTCTAAGCATTTCCCATGGGTTTACTCTGAATTTAGAAATATTTTCAAGGGACTTCCCTGGTGGTCCAGTGGTGAAGACTCTGAGATTCCACTGCAGGGGTGAAGTTTCCACCCATGATAGGGGAATTAAGATCCTGCATGCCACACACAGCAGGGCTAAACACTAAAAAAAAAATGTTTTTAAAAAAGAAATACTATCATAGGCATTTTACAGACCAGAAAAAGGAGGGCGCAGAGATGTTAAAGTAATTACCCACATGGATGATAAGTAACAGAGTTTGAGACTCAGTTGGAAATAAACCAGGCAGGACCCTGATCACACCAAGCTTTCATTCTAACTGCAGAGAGCAAAAAAATAAGATCAGAAACAATAAAGAATCTAAGTGTCATAAATGTAATAAAGGAAATAAAGTCAAGTGATGTGATAGTGAGTGATGGAATAGGAGTGTTTCCACTTAGGAAGGGGGGGCATGTAACACTTGACCTAAGACCCAGAGAATGAGATGAGCCTAGCCATGAAGGTCTGGGAAGGAAAAGGATACCAAGGAGGAAAAAAAAAAAAAACAGTAACTGCAAAGGCTCTGAGGCTGGAGAGAGGTCTGTCCGAAGGGCAAAAAGGCAGCTGGTGTGGTTGGAGGACTGTGAGCAGGAGAGGGGTACAATTTGTTGGGAGGAAAATGTAGAACAAAGTTTATAGCATCCCAGGGCTTTCCTGATGGCTTAGCAGCAGAATCTGCCTGCAAGGCAGAAGATGAAAGAGACATGAGTTCGATCCCTCGGTTGGAAAGATCCCCGAGGTAATGACAACCCACTCCAGTATTCTTGCCTGGAAAATTCCATGGACAGGGGAGCCCAGCAGGCTACAGTCCACGGGTCACAAAGAGTCGGACACTACAGAGTGACTGAGCACATATCCCAGCCCTGGGCCTGGCACACAGCCCTCATTCAGTAAATATAACGATTGTTATAACTGCTTCAAAGGGCTGAGAGCTGCATTTGCTGCCCCCAGGGGCTTAACATCAGGAAGTTCCCGGCCTTTAGGTGTGGCCAAGGTGCAAGAGTGGGCCGTGGGAGCCTCTGCAGGATCTGGCTCAGGAAGACCCTGCCTGGGAAGGGCCGACCAGCTGGTGCATCATTCATCCTTCCTCAAGTCCTCAAACACTGCCCACACCCTCCTGCCGGGAACAGGGTTGGAGTCAGCACCACCTTCCCACTCGCCCAAGACACTTTTGTCAGAGGTCGGTGACTTTTTTTTTTACATAATAGCAAAACGCAGATCTCCCATCACTTCATGGCAAATAGATGGGGAAAAAAATGGAAACAGTGACAGACTTTATTTTCTTGGGCTCCAAAATCACTGCGGACTGTGACTGCAGCCAGGAAATTAAAAGACGGTTGCTCCTTGGAAGAAAAGCTACGGCAAACCTAGACAACAGGTTAAAAAGAAGAGACAGCTCTTTGCTGACAAAGTTCCATCTAGTCAAAGCTATGGTTTTCCCAGTAGTCATGTACGGATGCGAGAGCTGGACCGTAAGAAGGCTGAGTGCTGAAGAATTGATGCTTTTGAATTGTGGTGTTAGAGAACTCTTAAGAGTCCCTTGGACAGCAAGGCAATCAAACCAGTCAATCCTAAAGTCCTGAATATTCATTGGAAGGACTAATGCTGAAGCTGAAGCTCCAATAGTTAGGCCACTGAACAACCGACTCATTGGAAAAAACCATGATGCTGGGAAAGGTTGAGGGCAGGAGGAGAAGGGGATGACAGAGGATTAGATGGTTGGATGGCATCATCAACTCAATGGACATGAGTTTGAGCAAATTCAGGGAGATAGTGAAGGACAGGGAAGCCTGGGGTGCTGCACTCCATGGGGTCACGAAGAGTCGGACATGACTTAGCAACTACACAACAACAAAATTCAGGAAAATAACAACCAAAGAGAAGAAAATGGAGAAAGAGGAAGAGGAAAAGGAGGCGGGAGGAGAGAATGAGTGGGAGGAATAAGGAGAAGAGGAGGAAGGGAAAGAGGAAGAGGAGATACGGGAAGGGGAGGAGGAGGGAGAGGAAGCAGAAGAAGAAAGAAGGAGGGAAGGAAGGCGAGAAGGACGATTTCTTGCATCTCCTGCATTGGCGGGTGGATTCTTTACCTCTGAACCACCTGAAAAGCCCCAGAGTGGCCCAAGCTTGGCTTCAGTCCCTCTCAGTCTTCCTAGCTCTGAACTTTGGACACCACTGATGACGCCTCTCAGGGCATGCTGAGGACATGGCACCATAGCCCCCCAGGTGCAGCATCTAGTTACAACACGTCACCTCTATCTTGTTGACTATCATCCAGTTCCACATGTGAACTCAGCCGCGCATGCATGGAACTGGATCCTGCCAGAGAAATCGGATCTGGAACATCCCAGAATTCGTGGTCCCAGCTCCTGCCCCCAGGGAGCCAGGGGACCCGTCCAGGAAGATGGTTCCCACACTGGACAGCTCTGGATCCCTCCGTGGGAACCACTGGGAGGCCCGGCAGCTGCTGGAGGAATTTCTTCCACTGCGTCCTGGTTCTTTGAAGACGAATTTGTCTTAGGGGATGGCCAGAGTGGCTCAGGGTCAAGGCTGGGGGAGAGAGGAAGTCAAGCTCTTCCATGGGTCTGAAATGAGTCAGTATTGGAGTGGTGGGAGGTTTAGGAGATCCCTTGGCTCAGGATAGGCCAACTTTGAAGGCTCATGGGCATCATACATGGACATCCTTAGACCTGGGTACACATGCAGATATGCTGGGGACACACGTGTGTTCACGTGGGCACATGCACAGACATGCTCAAGCACACATCTGTGTGTTAATAAGCACACAGGCAAGAAGATGCTCCAAAGACTTCCCTGGTGGTACAGTAAACAAGAATCTACCTGCCAATAGAGGAGACTTGGGTTCGATCCCTGGTCCGAGGAGATCCCACATGCCGAGGGACCACTAAACCCATGCGCCACAGCTACTGAGCCCTCACTCTAGAGCCCATGCTCCGCAGCAACAGAAGTCACCTCACTGAGAAGCCCAAGAACCACAGTGAAGAGTCTATCTCCTGCTTGCTGCAACTAGAGAAACCCTGAGCAAAGCAAAGAAGACCCAGCACAGCCAAAAATAAATAAATAAGTTTTTTTGAAAAAGAATACACTCCAATACACCCATGCAAACTGTAGAGTCTCTTCTGTCCATGGGATTACTCTGGCAAGAATACTGGAGTGGGTTGCCATATATACCTATATATGAATCACTTTGTTATGCAGCTGAAAGTAACACAATACTGTAAATCAACTATATACACTTCAATTAAAAAAAAAAAAACAGAAAGAAAAACAGAAAACAAGGGGGCCCTTGCCCTGCAAGAGTGTAGAGACCAGGGTTGCCATTTCCTTCTCCAGGGGATCTTCCCACCCAGGGATCGAACCCAGGTCTCCTGCATTGTAGGCAGACGCTTTATCATCTGAGCCACCGTAGAGACCAGAGACAAACCCAAAGCTCAAATCCAGCCAGCCACCTGCCAACACAGACAGGAAAAACTTTTGCACAAACTTTTGCACACCCCACCCCCCAACAGTCCGTCCTCAATCTTGAATTGTACCCGATTTCAAATCTTAACACCTGCTCAGTCGTCAAAATATACCTAGAATCCAACCACTTCCTTTTCCCACGCTCCTCACCTGGTCAGGCCCCAGCATCGCTCACCTGGACCAATGCAGTCCTCTTCGGAGTACTGATCCCCGGCTCCCACCCCAGCTCTCACAGTCTGTTCTCCCTGAAGCAACCACCGGAGGGCGCCCGTGAGCACCTGAGTCAGGCCCCGCCTCCTCCTCTGCCCACAGCCCTCCAGGGCTCCCATCTTACGGGAAACAAAAACCCAAATGCTCCCGCAGCCCACAAAGCTAGACAACCTGGTCGATCCCCTCCCTCCCTTCCCTCCTCCCTCTCTCCCCTTGCTTACTTTGCTCCACCTGCATGGGCCTCCTGGCTGTTCCTCCAGCACGGCAGGCCAGGTCCTTGCCCAGGACCTTTGCACAGGCTGTGCCCTCTGTCCAGACCGCTCTTCTCTCAGATATCTTGACTCGCTCCCTTAACTTCCTTCAGTTTTCATTTCTGTTCTCTCTCCCCTACTACCCGAAAGGTCACTCCAGACAAGAATGTCTGTGGGCTTCGTGCTCTGTTGGTGTCTCAGTTCTAAATGGTGCCAGCATACAGTAGGGGTTCCATAATTATCTTTTGTTGTTGTTCAAGCTGAGTAAATATTAGACAATATTGTTTCTGTTGTTAACCTATCTAGTATCTATCTCTTACTCCCTTGGGGACAAAGGGTTTCTCCTTTCTTTTCACTTATTTTTTTCTGCACTGGGTCTCAGTTGCTGCTCGGGGTCTTTCTCTGGTGCTTGAGCTTCTCGTTGTGCTGGCATCTCTCATTGCAGAGCAGGGGATGTAGGGCACATGGGCTTCAGCAGTGGTGGTGAGTGGCCTTAGTTGCCCCGTGGCATGTGGGATTTTCACTGACCAGGGCTCAAACCCTCATCCTCTGCATTGGCAGGCAGATGTGTTAACCACTGGACCACCAGGGAAGTCTCCTTCTTTCTTTTATCAAATATTTATTGAGCACCTAGTGCAAGCCTAGCTGCTGCTGCTGCTAAGTCGCATCAGTCGTGTCCGACTCTGTGCAACCCCATAGACGGCAGCCCACCAGGCTCCCCCATCCCTGGGATTCTCCAGGCAAGAGCACTGGAGTGGGTTGCCATTTCCTTCTCCAATGCATGAAAGTGAAAAGTGAAAGTGAAGTCCCTCAGTCGTGTCCGACTCTTCTCGACCCCATGGACTGCAGCCTTCCAGGCTCCTCCGTCCATGGGATTTTCCAGGCAAGAGTACTGGAGTGGGTTGCCATTGCCTTCTCCAGCATGCCTAGCAGGCAAAGGAAATAGGCATAAATCCCCTGCTCCCCCAAAACTTGCATTCACATGCAGAAGGCAGGTTAACGTGTGCAGAGCAAGAAATGATTTCAGATGCAGCAGAAACTAACACAACATTGTAAACCAACTGCACTCTAATAAAACATTTTAAATTTATATATTTATATATATGCTGCTGCTGCTGCTAAGTCGCTTCAGTCGTGTCCGACTCTGTGCGACCCCATAGACGGCAGCCCACCAGGCTCCCCCATCCATGGGATTCTCCAGGCAAGAACACCGGAGTGGGTTGCCATATCCTTCTCCAGTGCATGAAAGTGAAAGGTGAAAGTGGAGTCGCTCAGTCGTATCTGACTCTTAGTGACCCCATGGATTGCAGCCTACCAGGCTCCTCCGTCCATGGGATTTTCCAGGCAAGAGTACTGGAGTGGGGTGCCAAGATAATGGATAACTAATAAGAACCTGCTGTATAGCACAGGGACTTTTACTCAATACTCTGTAATGAGCTGTATGAGAAAAGAATCTTTAAAAAAAAAAGAATGGATATATGTGTATGTGTAACTGATTCACTTTGCTGTACACCTGAAACTACCATGACATTGTAAATCAACTATAATCCAATTTAAAGTTTTTAATTTTAAAATTAAAAAAATAAATGTAAATCAGATGTAAAAAGAGAAATAAATGATTTCAGACAGTGGCAAGAAAATGCAGACAGCAGAAAAAATGAAACAGGAAGAGAGTTTGGAGAGGGAGCTGGGGAGAGACAGAATAGCTGAAAGCTGGGAATCCATCTTTAGGTCAGGCTGGTACAATGTACAATAGCCAGGACGTGGAAGCCACCTAGATGGCCATCGATATAAGAATGGACAAAGAAGACATGGTCCATATATACAATGGAATACACTCAGCCGTAACAAGAACGTATTTGAGTCAGTTCTAGTGAGGTGAATGAACCTAGAGCCTGTTATACAGAGTGAAGTGAGTCAGAAACAGGAAAACAAATAGCATATATTAACGCACACATGTGGAATCTAGAAAAATGGTTTTGATGAACCTACTTGCAGGAAGGGAATCGAGATACAGATGTAGAGAAGAGACTTGTGGACACGGGGGAGGAGGGAGAAAGTGGGATTAATGGAGAAAGTAGCATCAACATATACACACCATCATGTGTAAAATGGATAGCTGGTGAGAAACCGCCGTATATAACACACAGAGCCCAGTCTGGCACTCTGTGATGACCTAGAGGGGTGGGATGGAGGAGGGAAGAGAGCCTCAAAAGGGAGGAGATATATGTATGATTTTGGCTGATTCACATTGTTGTATGGCAGAAACCAACAAAACATTGCAAAAATTTGAAAAAGAAAAATTGTTCATGTGCAAATTTCACAATAATGACAAATGTTAGATTTTAAGGCCAAATATCTGCTATCTTCATTGTTTAAAAAAAAAAAAGATTTCACTTAAGACAAAATAAATCTCAATTTCTCACCAAAAAAAAAAAACCAAACTCAGGTTGGTGCTATACTGCAGTTCCAGCTGTGATGGCAAATGAAGGAAGGAGGAGCGCACACTGCAGAGGCGCAGGCTCCAGCAGGTAAGGACCCCTCCCGCAGGGCAATACGCACAGCGTGCACTTGGCCAGATGACCAGCTCCCCAGCCCCACACGCAGACCGGCTTCCTTGACCCCTGAGTCCATGAGTGCACAGGAAGAGAGGGCCCATGGTTGAGACGCCCTGCCCTTCCTCCAGGGTTCCCAGACACCTGCCACGGGCTCCCCACCAGAAGGAAAAGGAAGAACGTCAGCCCAGGGCAGCCGCTGCCTTGTGGAGTGGGCTGGCCACTGGAGGGGGACTTCTTCCCAGCCCCCTCCCTTCCAGGGTGACCAGAGGGGTTGCTGGAAAAGTCCAAGCACGGGAAATACAAACAGGCAGATGGTGGGAAGCAGGCAGGGACGTTATACCCATAGACTGGCGGGAACTGAAGCCTTGCATCCCAAGCGTGGAGATACTGGACTCCGACCCCCGACCCCGCTCCCCGCCGGAGCCTCCCCCAGGGCCTGTCTGCTAGGGAACCAGGCTGAAAGCCAGGAGGCACCCTCTTTCCCTACCAGGCTTCTACACCAAAACCAGCTCATTCTGCCGCCTGAATGCCCCTCAAAACCACCCACTTCTCTCCCTCCTGCATCCCCGCTAAGCAACCACCCACTATCCCCTGGATAATAGCCCTCCCCCGACCTGTTCTCCACTTTGCTGGGGCAACCTCTATCCATTCTGCCCCCACCAAGCTAGAGGGATTTCTAAACAAGCCCCAGACCTTGCCACCTGCCCCCTGGATAAAGCCTTCCATGGCTCCCCATTGCCCTTAGTGCCAAACCTAAACTTTTAAAACCCCACCTCCTCCAGCCCAGCCCACTGTGGCCTCTGTCTCTAGCATCCTTCATCATGGTCTCTCCCCCTCGTGTTCTGCTGGTGGCAGACAGGTGAATTCACTTTGGATTCCTCTGCAGCTTGTCCCAGCATCCCCCAGTCTCCCCCATTCTTTAAGAGTCTGCTGAGCATGGCTCCTTGAAGACGCCTTCCTGGACTCCCAAGTCCAAGTTCACCCGACTCCCGCTAGAGCTCAGTCCATATAGCTTGGTTCTTACCTGTATCTCTGTGTCCTTAGCAGACTCGAGCTCTGCAGGGGTCTCCCACACCTGGTACAGTATCTGCTTTAAAATAGGTGCTTAATAGGTAACACAAGATATACTGTACGGGAAGGTGGGTTTCAAGCTGACTGTGCCTGGCAGGGGACAGTCTGCTGCTGTTCTAACCACTGTTCCGTGATTGATGGGGCTAGGTGGTTACCAGGCACTTACAAGCTGTTCCTCATGGTTCACCCGGAAGGTGGACATAGGTGATCCCTTGCTCTGCTCTCTTAGCCAAGATGAGCTTCATGGGCCAAAAAAGAAAAACTTTCTTGAAAAGGAAGTTTTTAAGGGAAGAATCAGCATCTAAAAGTTCAAAGCCTAACTTTGCCTAGAAGGGGACTTGATTAACCCTGGTGTGGGGGTGCTCACTGCCTCTCACCATGGATGACCTTGATTAGCCCTGGTGTTGGGAGGCTCACTACCTCTCACCGTGGACAACCTCAGTTGTGTGAAGGCAGGTTTTGGAACCATCTTTCTCCAGCCTCTGTGTGCCCCACCCAGCAGTGGAGGATGACCCCTGCCCCCTGTCATGACGGTAGACACACCTCAAGAGGGAGCTTGGGCTGAAAGAAGCTGAAGGACTCTTGAGTCCAGGTTACTAGCGGAGACAGGCAGGGCCAGCTACTTCAGGCTCATCTTACAACTGGAAGTATGTAAAGAAACCATGCTGTGCTTCTGTGGGCATCTCATTGTGAGAACATTGGGTTCTTGGGTTATATTAAGATGTGGTTTTCCTGTTGGAGCCTCTCGCGTCCTCTGTGGTTTCTCTGGGGGTTCAACAACAAGGGAAGGAATGGGCTCTCAGTAAGGGGTGGGCACAAGAAGGGGCCCAGCCAGCCTCCCACCTGGTGTTGCTGTCTAAACTCGGAATCCAGCCCCCCGGCTGGTGGGGAGTCACCCCAAAACGTTCCGTGAGTAGGGCTGCCATATAAAACTATAAGATGTCTGGGGATTTCCCTGGTGTTCCAGTGGTTAAGACTCCTTGCTTCTCCAAATAAGCAAGGGTGATTACTGGGGGTGCCTGTAATCACTGATACAACAGTTCTGAATGATCTAGAAAAAATAAATTGTATTTAATAGAAAATGTAAATAAAGTCAGGGAAATGTTTAAAAATAAAAATAAAAAGACTCCATGCTTCCAATGTAGGGGGCGCAGGTTTGATCCCTGGTTGG
Organism: Bos grunniens; assembly: GCF_055505025.1. Taxonomy (NCBI): domain Eukaryota; kingdom Metazoa; phylum Chordata; class Mammalia; order Artiodactyla; family Bovidae; genus Bos; species Bos grunniens. Next base: position 16,344,578 of record NC_141171.1, read on the forward strand.
GGAACTAAGATCCTACAGCCTAAATATATTATACACACACACACACACACACACACACACACACACACACACACACAGGTGGCAGTAGTGGTAAAGAACCCGCCTGCCAATGCAGGAGATGTAAGAGATGCAGGTTCAATCCCTGGGTCGGGAAGATCCCCTGGAGGAGGGCATGGCAACCCACTCCAGTATTCTTGCCTGGAGAATCCCATGGACATAGGAACCTGCCAGGCTACAGTCCATAGGGTCATAAAGAGTCAGACACAACTGAAGCAACTTAGGACGCACATGTATTCATATACGTGGAGAAAGAGAGAGACAGAATCTAGCAACTTCTATTTTATCTAGCAAGCTTGAGTCTAAAAGTGCAAAGTGAAAATGTTAGTCACTTAGTCATGTCCAACTCTGGGTCCCCATGGACTGCAGCCCACCAGACTCCTCTGTCCATGGGATTTCCCAGGCCAGAATACTGGAGTGGGTAGCCATTCCCTTCTCCAGAGGATCTTCCCAACCCAGGGACTGAACCCAGGTCTTCTGCATTGCAGGGGGATTCTTTACCATCTGAGCCACCAGGGAAGCCCTGAGTCTACAGTTGTGCAAAGGACCCTCTCCTGTATGAATAAATAAGGTGTCCTGCATATAGGTAGGTCTATTTTTATAATGAGGGCAGGTGCTGCCTTGTTTTAAAAATACAAATGGATTAAAGATGTTGATGAAATCATCTTAGCTCTTTGCCTGCGTGCGCATGTGCCTGCACGCGCGCACACACACAGACACACACACAATTATGTAGTTGAAAGGGCACCAGAAGAGGACTAGTCCAACAGAGGGATCTGCAGGTGCAGAGACCCTGAGGTTAGAAGGCTGTTGGCAGCAAAGGCGAGGAAACCTACCTGATACCTGCTGCTGCTAAGTCGCTTCAGTCGTGTCCAACTCTGTGTGACCCCATAGACGGCAGCCCACCAGGCTCCCCCGTCCCTGGGATTCTCCAGGCAAGAACACTGGAGTGGGTTGCCATTTCCTTCTCCAATGCATGAAAGTGAAAAGTGCAAGTGAAGTCGCTCAGTCGTGTCTGACTCTTAGCGACCCCATGGACTGCAGCCCACCAGGCTCCTCCGTCCATGGGATTTTCCAGGCAAGAGTACTGGAGTGGGGTGCCATTGCCTTCTCCAACCTGATACCTACAGTGAACCATATCCTGTTCTGAGCGCTTTACCTGCATCACCTCATCAAAACCTCTGTTATGGGGTGGGGGGTACTGTGGGACAGACAGATATAGGCACTTGCCCACTCAGCAAGTCATTGGCAGGATTGGAAGTTGAACCCAGATGCCACACTCTTAGCCCCTGCAGACTCTATTACCTTCACTCTCCATCCAGGGATATTAAAAGACCCAAGAGTAATCACTCAAATTGTCTGATGTTACAAATATAGAGAACTAACTAGTGGTTACTAGTCAGAGGGAGGGAAGGAATGAGAGGAGGGGTAAGAGAGGGGTAAGGGATTAAGAGGCACAAGCTACTATGTATAAAATAAATAATCGGGACTTCTCTGGTGGTCCAGTGGTTAAGACTTCGCCTTCCAATGCAGGGCATGTGGGCTCCATCCTTGGTTAGGGAGCTAAGATCACACATGGGCCAAAAACCCAAAACATAGAAAGAATATTATAACAAATTTAATACTTTTAAAAAAGTCTTTAAACAAGAAAAATTTTAAGTTAAAAGCATGTTAATAGATAAAACAAAATTAAAAATAAATACTCTACAGGGGTATATTGTACAGCACAGGAAATATAGCCAATATTTTATAGTAACTTTAAGTGGAGTATAATTTACAAAAAATAGTGAATCATTATGTTGTACACCTGAAACTAACATAATACTGTGAATCAACTATACTTCAATTTAAAAAGAAAGAAATCAGCTTTGGTAATAATGTAACTATTTTTAAAATTTTTTCTGATATTATAAAGGGACCCTAACCCAATGAGAGACCATGACACACTGTTTGGAACGGCTAAAATTAGTTAACGATAGCACTAAGTGTTGCCAAGGGTTTGGAGCAACTAGAACTCTCAAATGTTGCTGACAGGGATGCAAAATTGTGCGTTATTAACACTACTTTGTGAAACAGTTTACATTTTTCTTATCAAGGTAAATACACGTTTACAGATATGACCCAGCAATGCCGTCCCTAGATACTGTCCCAAGAGAAATGAAAGCTTGTGTCACACAGAACCTTCAGCACAAATGCTTATAGTGGCATTATTCATAATCACCAACCACCAGATACAGTTGTTTAAAATATATATTTATTTTTGACTGTGCTAGGTCTTCCCTGCCGCACACGGCCTTCCTCTGGTTGCGGCGAGCAGGGACCACGCTCCAGCTGCGGTGGGGCTCACCGCAGCGTCTTCTTTCATTGTGTATCATGGGCTCTAGGTGTGCGGGCCTCAGCACATGGGCTTAGTTGCCCCACGGCCTGTGGAATCTTCACAGACCAGGGATCAAACTAGTGTCCCTTGCATTGGCAGGCAGATTCTTAACCACTGGACCACGAGGAAAGTCCCGAGATACACTTTAAATGACCTTCAGTGGGTGAATGGGTAAGCAGGCAGCCGTATATATCATATAATGCTGAGAGACAGAAAGGAATCATCAATACACAAGCAACAGAGACAAATCTTGAATGCACAAGCAGAAAAGGTCAGACTCAAGGCTAAAACACTGAATGATTCTGGTACTTCCCTGGTGGTCCAGCGGCTGAGACTCTGCTCCCAGTGCAGGGGGCGTGTTCGATCCCTGGCCAGGGAACTAGATCCCACATGTTGCCACTAAAGATCCTGCATGCTGCAACTAAGACCCTGGCACAGCCAAAGAAACAAATTAAATAAATAAGTGGGTTTTGTTTTGCCTTTAAAAAAAAAAGCTGAATAATTCCATAAAGACAGAGAAGAAAAACAATACCATAAAGACAGAGAAGATATCAGTGATTTTCAGGGTTAGGGAAAAAAATGTGCCTACCAAACTCCCAATCCATTCCTCCCCCACCCCTACCCCCTTGGCAACCATCCCCTTGGCAACCATATGTCTGTTCTCTATCTTACTCCATTTTTAATGAGCCTTCTGTTTATTAATTTTCACACAGATAGCCTCACCTGTGACTGTTTCTGGTTTATACTGTTAGAGGAAGAATAACTAAATATTGGTATATGATAAGATGTGCCAGTACCCCTTTCTCTTCATCTCTGTCAGCAGCAGGTGTTGCCAATTTTTCATGTTTTCTCCTCACTTTTTAAAATATTTTATCTCAGCTCAGTACTCTGTGGTGACCTAGAGTGGTGGGATACAGAGGGGTGAGATGCAGACTCAAGAGGGAGGGGATATGTGTATACTTATGGCCAATTCACATTGTTGTGCAGCAGGAGCCAGAACAACATTGTAAAGCAATTGCCCTCCATTTAAAAATAAATTTTTTAATTTATGATAATTGCTTGCAAGAGTTTCTTTGCTCAGTTTTAGAAAATACCAGATTTCCAATGTGATGGACAAGTTAAACATGTAGGATTTCACAAACTTTATGATTTCTGTTACAATTTAACTACAGTAAGTGAAAGTGAAAGCCGCTCGGTCGTGTCCAACTCTTTGTGACCCCATGGACTATATAGTCCACGGACTTCTCCAGGCCAGAGTACTGGAGTGGGTAGCCTTTCCCTTCTCCAGGGGAACATGAAATACATGCTTTCCCTCTTCTTGACTGTTATTTTTGCCACTTGCTTGGGTGTGAAGTGATAGCTCATCATTACTGAAATTTGCACTCTCTGGGCTCCTGGGGGATGTATTTTAACATGTTCTTTGGCTTTAGGGTCTGAGAAGTGTCTGCTCATATCCTTTCTAAATTTCCTGTTTATGTTCTTTGTCTTTTTCTTATCAATGTGTAGAAACTCTTTATATATGAAGGTACTAACTCTTCTCAGACTAATTGATTTTTAAATTTATTTTTAGCCAAAAGGGTTTCCATTGCTGTGCACCAACTTTCTCTAGTTGTGGCAGGCAGGGGCTGCTCTTGTTGCAGAGCACAGGCTTTAAGGCACTCAGGCTTCAGTAATTGTGGCTCACAGGTTTGGTTGTCCCAAGGCATGTGGGAACTTCCCCAGGGATCAAACCTGTGTCCCCTGCATTGTCGGGAGGATTGTTAACCACGGGACCACCAGGGAAGTACCTACTAATTGATTTTTTACTTGTTGCTTTTATTTATAATATTATTTCCCTAAGATTTTGTAGATTTATATATAATCTTATATTTCTTTCATTTATGCCTTCCAAGTTTACTGTCTTAGTTTTAAAAACCAAAACAGCAGCAACAACAACAAAAACAGGTTTTTAAGCCTAAGTTGTAAACGTAGCCTTGAAATTCATTCTACCACATATGTTGACTTGGGGGTGGGGGCTCTTGTTTTTTTACATTTTATCTTTCACTTTTCTGGTTTTTTTTTTTTTCCTTGTAACACAGAAATATTTCGCCCCGTCACATCTCTATGAACAGTAGGAGAAAGAAAGGTAAACAGTCCATCTGTGTTCCATACCCATGCATGCTAAGTCACTCCAGTCGTGTCCAACTCTTTGAGACTCTATGGACTGCCGCCTGCCAGGCTTCGCTGTCCATGGGATTCTCCAGGCAAGAACACTGGAGTGGGTTGCCATGCCTTCCACCAGAGCATCTTCCCGACCCAGGGATCAAACTCATCTCTCTGTTGTCTCCTGCACTGGCAGGGAGTTCTTTACCACTAGCGCCACCTGGGAAGCCCCTCCATACCTACCTTCCTCTTTAACTCAAGCCATGGCTTTAACCCTTCCGCCTTGGAAGTCCTATCCCTGACCTGGCTTTCCCTTTAATCTCACTGTGGTCTTAATTTAGCCCGAGAAGCCCCAGGAAAGCACTGCCCTCTAGTGGCTAATTCAGTAATAGCACCTACAGCCTGGAGATAAAGCTGTTCGTTGGCTCCTTGTGTCCTGTGCCCTGGCAACCTCTTTGCTGGGCGCATGCCAGCCTCACAGCCCATTCCTGCCAGATCCCTCTCCTTTCCCCAGTGGCCAGGAAAGGCACTTGCCTTCCACCCTGGGCACACAGATCCCAGCTGCCGCCTCATCTTGCTCCCACTAGAGCCTCTGGCACCCGGAAGCAGCTTGGCCTGTGCTCTGCAGCTGCAAAGGGTCACTGGCATCACTGAGTCCAGCTACTTTGCCTGTTTGACCTGTGCGTGAGAACACAGGTGGGAACGGGGACCTGCCTAGGGAAACAGAGGGCTCCGCACAAGGACCCCGTCCCTGGGTCTGGGGCAGCACCCACCTCAGCAGACAGCTGTGCCTGCACCGTGCTCAGCTCCACGAGGATGAGGATGCGTGTGCATGCACTCCCGCCAGTGCCTGACCCACAGGCCCGCCCAGGGCCCCAGGCCCCAGGCCCCAGGAGGCAGAGCCAGGGTCTCGATCATGGTGCCAGCTCGGCTGACCTGGTGAGTCCAGGTGGGGGTCGGGGCCAGAACAGCTTTGGGAAGAAGAGGCGGGCATCTGGGCTGGGTGCTGATGGCTGAGGATCCCCCCCACATGGAGGGGGTATGATCAGGGATGGCCAGTGGGCTCACATTGAGGGAGTGCCAGGGATCTGGGGACAGGCAGCAAGGAGCAAGGGGCTAGCAGGCCCCTCTCAGGATGACCTGGGACTGGGGAATTTGATGGGGATCACGAGGGCCTCCTCGGAACAAGAAGGTGCTAAGGCTTGGCTCCTCTGTGCCCGCCCCACGTCGGGGTTAGGAACAAGAGCTGCTATCTCTTCGGAGGACTGCTGAGCGGCTCCCATTTCATCTCAGGAGAGGCCACATCCTGGAAAAGCCACGTCTGATGTGCATCACTACGAACAAAGCTAAAAGAGGTGATGGAATTCCAGTTGAACTATTTCAAATCCTAAAACATGATGCTGTGAAAGTGCTGCACTCAATATGCCAGATCTTTTTTGTATAGTTCTTCTGTGTATTCTTGCTACCTCTTCTTAATATCTTCTGCTTCTGTTTGGTCCGTACCATTTCTGTCCACGGAGAAGGCAATGGCACCCCACTCCAGTACTCTTGCCTGGAAAATCCCATGGACGGATGAGCCTGGTAGGCTGCGGTCCATCGGGTCGCTAAGAGTCAGATACGACTGAGCGACTTTGCTTTCACTTTTCACTTTCATGCATTGGAGAAGGAAATGGCAACCCACTCCAGTGTTCTTGCCTGGAGAATCCCAGGGACGGTGGAGCCTGATGGGCTGCCGTCTCTGGGGTCGCACAGAGTCGGACACGATTGAAGCGACTTAGCAGCAGCAGCAGCAGCATTTCTGTCCTAGTGGTAGCAAGAATACACAGAAGAACAAAAAAGATCTCCATGACCCAGATAACCATGATGGCAGCAAGGAGCTCACCTAGAGCCAGATGTCTGGAGCTCATGTCCTGGGTCATGAAGATCTTGACATGATCCATGTCATGAGCCAGGATCCCTTCCCATGTCTGGGTTTAAAACTCACCAGCAGAAGATAAAGGATTGAAAATCAGAAGTCAAACTGATATTTGTACACCTGTGTCCACAGAAGCATCATCACAATAACCAGAAGGTAGAAACAATTCAAGTGTCCATCATCAGATAAATGGACAAACAAAACGTGATCCATCCACGTGGTGGAATATTCAGGAAATTTCCAGCATGTGCTACAACGAGATGAAACTTGAGGACATGATGCTCAGAGAAATAAACATGACACAAAAGTATATGACACAAAATGCTGTGAGATCCCACCCTCAGGAGGTCCCCGGAGGAGTCAGATCCACAGAGACAGGAAGTAGATGGTGGGGCCAGGGGCTGGGGGAGGGGATGGGGAGTGAGTGCTTCCTGGGGACAGAGTTTCAGTTTGGGGAGATGACAAAGTTCTGGTGATGGATGGTGGGGATGGTTGAGCAACGGTGGGAAGGAACCTGATACCACTGAGCTGTGCACTTTAAAATGGTTAGAATGGTGAATTTTATGTCATGTATATTTCACCAACAAGGAAAGTGGGAAAGAGTAGTGCAGGCAGGGGCTGGGGGGAGCCTTGTGGAGGTGAGCCCTCGTTCTGGGTGGGGAGAGGGGAGCCAAACGCGCATGGTTGAGCCTCCAGGAGTAGGTGGGGACCTCGGCAGGGAGGCAATGGGTCTCTGGGGGGTGGAGACCAGAGCATCTGGTGAGGAAGCCCGGATTAAGAGTCTCAATAGCACTCTCAAAACTTTTGGCCATAAGAGGGAAGAGCAGGACCTGGAGGTGGCGCAGCAGGGGGTGGGGGGGTGTGCAGAAAGGGGACAGTAGAGTCAGCGGAGAAGCTTGAGAGAGCTTAAATTCTGGGGGAGGGAGAGCCCGGGAAGGGGAGACTAAAAAGAGAGAATGTGTGCTGTGCTAAATTGCTTTGGTCTGATTCTTTGTCACCCCATGGACAGAAGCCCACCAGGCTCCTCTGTCCATGGGATTCTCCAGGCAAGAATACTGGAGTGGGTTGCCATGCCCTCCTCCAGAGGATCTTCCCAACCCAGGAATTGAACCTGTGTCTCTTATGTCTCCTGCATTGGCAGGCAGGTTCTTTACCACTAGTGCAACCTGGGAAGCCCAAGAACAGAGAGGCATGGAGAGAAAGAGAGGAGGAAAGACTGTGATAAAGATGAAATGAGAGAAAGATGGACAGAGGCAGAGAGCAGTGCTCCCTCTCTGCTGTAGGATCCTGAACCCACTTTCCCTCCCAGCACCACACTGTGACCATCTCTGGGACTCTCTGGGCTCCCTCATCCTGAGTCACCTTGTCCCCACCGCTTCCAATTCATCCCCTGCTTGAACCCCTCTAGTGGTGCCCAGCAATCACACCTACAACCTGGTCCCCCAAGGCTCCCCCAAACTCCAGCAGCCTCACAGCCTCTGTCACCGCCAGCCTCCCCCCAGTCACGCGGGCCTCCTCCTACTCCTCAAACATGCCAAAGCTCAGACCTGCCTCTGAACCTTTGTCCCTGCAGTTCCCACCACCGGGAATGCCCTTTCCCCACAGCTCTTCATTTCCATGCCTGGCCACTGGGCAATCAGGTCTCAGCTCCGAGAGCCTTCCCTGACCTCCCCTCCCCCATCCCACCCTCGCTGAAGCGGCCATCACCCCCACCCAGTCTCGGTCACATAACAAGGTTTACTTCCTGTCGCAGCAATGAACACCATCTGAAGTTACCTCTCAGGTCTGTTTCCTGATTCACAGTTTGCCTTCCCCACTGAACCATGAGCCTCCCCCCACCCCAAGAAGGAACTGCATCTGTATTATTTATGGTAATCCCACACCCACAAAAGTGCCTGGCATACAGTAGGTGCTCAATCAATGTGTGTTGCATTAAACAAATAATCGACCGGTTGCAGAATGAATAGGTGGTGCATGTGAATCTGTGTGCTTTCCTGTCTCCTTGTGTCTCGGGTGTTTCGTCTTCTGTGGACAGTCCCACGTGTGTCCCTGAGGACAAGAGTGAAGTTCTGGATCAATGAGGGTTCGTGTTGAAGGGCCCCTGGGTACACGTGTTGGTGGCTTTGGGGAAGATGTCACAGGATAAGCAGTGTGTCTGTGTCTCCATGCATGTTCTCATGGGTGCCCAGTGCCTACATCTTGTGTGTGTGCATGTATGTGTGAGTCATTGCATGATCTCCTTTAGCTCAGCTGGTAAAGAGTCGGCCTGCAATGCAGGAGATCGCAGTTCAATTCCTGGGTCGGGAAAATCCCCATGGAGAAGGGATAGGCTACCCACTTCAGTATTCTTGGGCTTCCCTGGTGGCTCAGATGGTAAAGAATCTGCCTGTAATGCGGGAAACCTGGGTTCAATCCCTGGGTTCGGAAGATCCCCTGGAGGAGGGCATGGCAACCCACTCCAGTATTCTTGCCTGGAGAATCCCCATGGACAGAGGAGCCTGGAGGGCTACAATCCATGGGGTTGCAGAGAATTGGACACCACTGAGCAACGAAGCACAGCATGGCCCCTGTATGTCCAGAGGTGTTCAATGTGTGTGTGTCCGTCATGCCCCATCGTGATGGCACTTGCTCAAGTGTGACCATGTGTGCATGAACACAGTTCAGTTCAGTCACTCAGTCGTGTCCGACTCTTTGTGACCCCGTGAATTGCAGCACGCCAGGCCTCCCTGTCCATCACCAAGTCCTGGAGATTACTCAGACTCACGTCCATTGAGTCAGTGATGCCATCCAGCCATCTCATCCTCTGTCGTCCCCTTCTCCTCCTGCCCCCAATCCCTCCCAGCATCAGAGTCTTTTCCAATGAGTCAACTCTTTGCATGAGGTGGCCAAAGTATTGGAGTTTCACCTTCAGCATCAGTCCTTCCAAAGAACACCCAGGACTGATCTCCTTTAGAATGGACTGGTTGGATCTCCTCGAAGTCCAAGGGACTCTCAAGAGTCTTCTCCAAAACCACAGTTCAAAACATCAATTCTTCAGCACTCAGCTTTCTTCACAGTCCACCTCTCACATCCATACATGACCACTGGAAAAACCATAGCCTTGATAGACGGACCTTTGTTGGCAAAGTAATGTCTCTGCTTTTCAATATGCTATCTAGGTTGGTCATAACTTTCCTTCCAAGGAGTAAGCGTCTTTTAATTTCATGGCTGCAGTCACCATCTGCAGTGATTTTGGAGCCCCAAAACATAAAGTCTGACACTGTTTCCACTGTTTCCCCATCTATTTCCCATGAAGTGATGGCACCAGATGCCATGATCTTCGTTTTCTGAATGTTGAGCTTTAAGCCAACTTCTTCACTCTCCTCTTTCACTTTCGTCAAGAGTCTTTTTAGTTCCTCTTCACTTTCTGTCATACGGATGGTGTCATCTGCATATCTGAGGCTATTGATATTTCTCCCGGCAATCTTGAGTCCAGCTTGTGCTTTTTCCAGCCCAGCATTTCTCATGATGTACTCTGCATAGAAGTTAAATAAGCAGGGTGACAATATACAGCCTTGACGTACTCCTTTTCCTATTTGGAACCAGTCTGTTGTTCCATGTCCAGTTCTAACTGTTGATTCCTGACCTGCATACAGATTTCTCCAGAGGCAGGTCAGGTGGTCTGCTATTCCCATCTCTTTCAGAATTTTCCACAGTTTACTGTGATCCACACAGTCAAAGGCTTTGGCATAGTCAATAAAGCAGAAATAGATGTTTTTCTGGAACTTTCTTGCTTTTTCAATGATCCAGCAGATGTTGACAGTTTGATCTCTGGTTTCTCTGCCTTTTCTAAAGCCAACTTGAACATCTGGAAGTTCACGGTTCACGTATTGCTGAAGCCTGGCTTGGAGAATTTTGAGCATTACTTTACTAGCGTGTGAAATGAGTGCAATTGTGCGGTAGTTTGAGCATTCTTTGGCATTGCCTTTCTTTAGGATTGGAATGAAAACTGACCTTTTCCAGTCCTGTGGCCACTGCTGAGTTTTCCAAATTTGCTGGCATATTGAGTGAAGCACTTTCACAGCATCATCTTTCAGGATTTGAAATAGCTCCACTGGAATTCCATCACCTCCACTAGCTTTGTTCATAGTGATGCTTTCTAAGGCCCACTTGACTTCACATTCCAGGATGTCTGGCTCTAGGTCAGTGATCACACCATCGTGATTATCTTGGTCGTGAAGATCTTTTTTGTACAGTTCTTCTGTGTATTCTTGCCACCTCTTCTTAATATCATCTGCTTCTGTTAGGTCCATACCATTTCTGTTCTTTATCAAGCCCATCTTTACATGAAATGTTCCCTTGGTATCTCTAATTTTCTTGAAGAGATCTCTAGTCTTTCCCATTCTGTTGTTTTCCTCTATTTCTTTGCATTGATCGCTGAGGAAGGCTTTCTTATCTCTTCTTGCTCTTCTTTGGAACTCTGCATTCAGATGCTTGTATCTTTCCTTTTCTCCTTTGCTTTTCACTTCTCTTCTTTTCACAGCTATTTGTAAGCTATTTGTTCACAGCATGAACACAGGGGTCTGTATTTGTGTCTCCTTGCATGCCCCTCTCTGAGTGAGTCTCTACAGGTTCCTGTTTCCAGGTGTCCAGGAGCCTGTCATGCTTGTGTGTGTCTCTGGTGTGTGGTGTGTGCCCCTGTAGGCTCCTGCATTCATGCATGCAATGTCACACGTGCAGATGTGCACACTCTGTGCAGTGGTGTGCTGGTAAATAGTTAACAGCCAGCTCTTGGGTGGAAAGTGTTGATTTGCCCATTTGCATGGTATAAATACCCTCAGTTTCAAAGTACCAATGTGATGTCACCAAACACAGAATTACAAAGATGTAGTCCCGTATACAAATATATACCTTAATAGAGAGATACTTCCATACAGATATATAGATATGGACTAGTATATAATGCCTTTATATACTGTTTCCATCAAGCAGTTTCAGTAGCCATGCTGCTGCTGCTGCTAAGTTGCTTCAGTTGTGCCCGACTCTGTGCAACCCCATAGATGGCAGCCCACTAGGCTCCTCTGTCCCTGGGATTCTCCAGGCAAGAACACTGGAGTGGGTTGCCATTTCCTTCTCCAGTGCATGAAGGTGAAAAGTGAAAGTGAAGTCGCTCAGTAGCCATAAATAACCTCAAAAGCATGAGTAAGAGGAAAATGGAGCAAAATAATTAGGAAGTGATGCGTTTCTTTTCAATTTTATTACGGTAAAACATCGTGATGCAAAGTGTACCACTTAACCATTTTTAAGCATGCAGTTCAGGAGCATTAAGTACATGATGACAGATTTAAGTGGTGTTATTACTTTTGTCAATTCAAATCATCAAATTTTTATGATAGCTGCATTTAACAACCGGCTCACGAAATTCCTAAACATTTTAGAATATGGGGCTCCCCTGGTGGTCCAGTGGTTAAGAATCTACCTGCCGATGCAGGGGACACACGTTCCATCCCTAGTCTGGGAATATCCCACATGCCACAGGGCAACTAAGTCTGCATGCCACAACTACTGAGCCCGTGTGTTGCAACTACTGAAGCCCGCACGCCCTAGAGCCTGTGCTCTGCAATAAGAGAAGCCCCCACAATGAGAAGCCCAAGCCTCAGCTGGAGAAAGTCCAAGCACTGCAGCAAAGACCCAGTATAGCCAAATATAAACCAATAAATAATAAATTTTACATGTGTTTTTAAAAGAATGGGCTTTCGTGAGCCAGGACCGCTGGCTCTGCCTGTCTCTGTGCTGTTATGGGCTCCTTCTAACCTTATCTTCCAGGTGCATGTCCCCACGCTTGAGTTTTCCTGAGTCTGCATGAGTATATCGTCTGTGTCTATACACCACCTGTCTCTGAGTGCCAAGGAGCCTGCGTGTACCTTGCATGCACCCAGGGGTGTCTGTGGGCAGACTGCTCTGTCCACACACTCCCACATCTTGGGGACCCACAGATACCTACACACCTGCAAACCTGGGGGCACATGTCTCTCTGTAAGAATCCAAGTGCCCAGGTGTCCACTCTAGTGGCATGCCGGAGGCAAGCCTGAGCATCTCTTCCTCACCCCATGCAGAATGACATCAGGTTGGCAGTTGAAATCAGTCATGATGGGAGTATTTACACCACACGCCAGCTGCATGCCCATTCGCTCAGTCATGTCCGACTCTTTGCAACCCCATGGACTGTAGCCTGCCAGGCTCCTCTATCCATGGGATTTCCCAAGCAAGAATACTGGAGTGGGTTGTCATGCCCTCCTCCAGCGTATCTTTCCAACCCAGGGATCGAACCCTTGTCTCCTGCGTTGGCAGGCAGATTCTTTACCACTGAGCCACCAGGGAAGCCCCTACAAAATCAACAAATGCTATGCATCACAGCTTTGAGTGTATGTGTCTGTGTGTGTGTGTGTGGTCAAGAGAGGTGGTTACTCACCTTTTACCAGTGCACCCTGGGGACGCAGGTGCCTCCGTATGCCCCATGTAACCGTGTGTATGCTTGTGTTGCCGTGCGTGTATGTGAGTGCCTGTGTCGCCGTGGATACACATGACTGGCGTGTCCCACATGCTGGGGGGAGGCCCCAGCCCTCTATACCTCTTTGGCAGTGGGTTCCACAGGAAGTGGGGGGTGGGGAGAGTGCTGAGACTGCCCTCCACATCCCCAGTCTGCTACCCCACCTCAAGATGCCTGCATGCACGGGGCGGGGTGTTGCTGAGTGGAGGGGGGAGAGCTCCCTCTTTTAAAACCCTGTCCTGTGCTGCACTCACATCCGTGCCTCAGCCCACGACAGGGGGGTAGAGGCGCCAGGCAGGCAGGCAGGCGATTGAGGAAGAGGAAGTTGGGGCAGAGTTGGGTCACCCTGTGGCTTAACCCGGGCTCTGGCCCGCAGATGCTCCCCTGGGGCCAGCTCAAAGCCCTAGCCAAGGGTCGTGGGGGCTGCGGGAGCTAGTACGCCAAGCTGGGGCACCCACAGCAGCGAGGACAAGGCTCCATCTGGTGAGTGACCATCCCTGGGGAGTGCGGGACAGATGGATGAACAGCGGTGGGAGGGGGGGCCTCAGGGGCAGCAGACAGCCCATCTACAATTTCTCTCCACCTTCTAGTCAGCCCGCTTCCTGAGTGGGTTGGGGAGGCTGTTTGACTTGAGTCTTTGCTCTGCAAATGTCTGTGGTTTTAAGAAGTCAACTCAGCGGGCTGGGGTCCATAATCAATAAGAGCAAGAGAGAAGGATGGCCCCCTTGTAGCCAAAGTCTGCTCCGGGGACAAGGAACAGGGGATAAATTGGGAGATGGGATTAGGCTCCCTGAGGCAAAGTCAGTCAAAGATGCTTTTGTTCTTAAACTAGAGATGTGGGGTGAGAAGAGAGGTTATGTGTGTGCTGTGCTTAGTCGCTCAGTCGTGTCCGACTCTTTGCAACCCCACAGACTGCAGCCCACCAGGCTCCTCTGTCCATAGAATTCTCCAGTCAAGAATACTGGAGTGGGTTGCCATTTCCTCCTCCAGAAGATCTTCTTGACCCAGGGATCAAACCCACATCTCCTGCATTGACAGATGGATTGTTTCACCACTGAGCCACCCTGGAAGCCCCAGAGAGGTCTCAGACCTCCCTGAAACATAATCCAGATAGTGGCGTTGGGGGAGTCTGACTTTCAGAACAAACTCCCACTGATGACCAAGGACATCCTTATCCTAGTCTTCCAAGGTCATCAAAGAAGGAGGTCCCACCACCCAGGCAGCCCTCCTGGTTGGAGCCCTCCACTTGGGGAGGCGCCCCGGGTCCCACCTTGGCCCTCCACCGGGAGCCTTCACACCCAGCTGCCTGGGGTGGGGTGAGGTTGGGTAGAAAGGATGTGGTTTCTGAAAGGGCACACCCAGGCCTGCTGCTTCCTCCCGGCCCCAGTGCCAACACGGCCATCAGGGTCTGGGAAGGTGGCCCAGAAGCAGCCAGGAGTGGGATGGATTTAGAGTGGAAGGCTGGAGCCAGGGATGATGGAGCTGGTGGGGTTAGGCTAGGGGCACATCAAAAAGGCCTCGAATGCTGCATTCAGAGAGCGGAGGCTCCTCAGAGAGTTCCACTGGCCAGGTCACCCGTGGTTCTGAGGAAAACCTTGACAACCACTGGCAGCCAAGGGAGCGCTTCCCCCGCTGCCAAGCACCTTGAGCTCCCCAGCCACTGGAGTGAGTGAGTCCATCTGGGAGGACTTCCTGGCAGAGGCAAGCTTTTCACTGGACCTTGAAGCACTCGTGGGATATCAATCTCAAACCCATCAGTGCATCTGGTCTGGGACATTGCCCCCACTCCACCCCCCAAGCTCCGACACAGGGCCAGACACCTGCCAGCGCTCAGTACTGCTGCGGATGGAAGGATGGCTGTGTCGGCCAGTTGTGGGTTCAGAGCCGCACTCCCCTGTGTCTGCGTGGCTGTAGACAAGTGTCCGCACTGCTCTGGCTTTGTCTGTGCTCCTCCATAGAATGTGCTGTGCTGTGGATCTTGCATGTGAGAGCATGGCTCAGTGCCCAGCATACAGTAGGCACTCTGAAACACTGTCCACCTTGCCCATTCTCTCATATTTTGTCCCTGTCCCACAGCCTGGCTATCCTGAGCACTCTCCACCCATGCCACATGTGTGCATCTGTAGAAACTCTGTGAGTCACATCTAGAAAGAGGGACTAGTCATGGGTGTCAATCTCCATCAAGCGTGCTCTAGAAAATGGTACCAATGAACCCATTTGCAGGGCAGTAATAGAGACAGACATAGACAACAGACTTGTGGATACAGGGGGAGAAGCTGGGATAAATTTAGAGAGTGGCATTGACATATACACCATTGTTGTTGTTAAGTTGCTAACTTGTGTCCAACTCTTGTGACTCCATGGACTGTAGCCCCCAAGGCTCCTCTGTCCATGGGATTTCCCAGGCAAGAGTAGTCTGTTATACAGAGTGAAGTATGTCAGAAAGAGGAAAACAAATATCACATATTAAGGCAGCCAATTAAGGCAATCAAACCAGTCAATCCTAAAGGAAATCAACCCTGAATATTCACTGGAAGGACTGATTATGATGCTAAAGCTCCAATACTTTAGCCACTTGATGCAAAGAGCCGACTCATTGGAAAAGACCCTGATGCTGGGAAAGATTGAGGGCAGGAGGAGAAGGGGACAACAGAGGATGAGATGGTTGGATGGTATCACTGACTCGATGGACATGAGTTTGAGCAAGTTGGGAGTTGGTGATGGACAGAGAAGCCTGGCGTGCTGCAGTCCATGGGGTCACACAGCTGAGCAACTAAACAAAAACAATTGACCACAGCCCACCAGGCTCCTGTGTCCATGGGATTTCCCAGGCAAAATACTGGAGTGAGTTGCCATCACCTACACCAGGGGATCTCCCTGAACCAAGGATCAAACTCGAGTCTCTGTATTGATAGATGAATGAGTCACCTCATTCATCGGAGTCACCTGGGAAGCCCCCACAGTAAGGTAATGTTCTTAAATAAGTTGATGAATTCACAAAATGACTCTCTGCACCTGCTCTGGTGAATTAGTTAGATCGGTATTTGTCACAAGGTATAGTAAGGAAATTTCAGGCACAGTGTTCTTTCAGGGAAAGGAAGGTCTACTTTGTTGCTAAGGCAGCTTGTGAGTTGTAAAGCAGACCTGGAGCTCTGGTCCTTCTAAAGTTATTATGAAGTGCAGAAAGCAACTTCTGAGGGCAGGAGGAGAAGAGGGCAACAGAGATGAGATGGTTGGATGGCATCACCGACTCAACGGACATGAGTTTCAGCAAACTCCGGGAGTTGGTGAAGGACAGGAAACCTGGTGTGCTGCAGTCCATGGGGGGTCTCAGAGAGTGGAGATGACTTATTGACTGAACAGCAACATATTAATGCATGTATATATATATATGGACTCTAGAAAATGGTACCAATGAACCCATTTGCAGGGCAGTAATAGAGACAGACATAGACAACAGACTTGTGGATACAGGGGGAGAAGCTGGGACAAATTTAGAGAGTGGCATTGACATATACACCATTGTTGTTGTTGTGTCCAACTCTTGTGACTCCTCTGTCCATGGGATTTCCCAGGCAAGAATATTGGAGTGGGTTGCCATTTCCTTCTCCACGGGACCTTCCTGACCCAGGAATCAAAATTGGCAGGCAGATTCTTTACGACTGAGCCACCAGGAAAGCCCAACATATATACAGTACCAGGTGTAAAGTAGCTAGCTAGTGGAAAGCTGCTGTATAGCACAGGGAGCTCAGTTCAGTGTTCTGTGATGACCTAGAGGGGTGGGATGAGGGGGTGGAGGGAGGCTCAAGAGTGAGGGGATATATGTATCCCCTCGTATACATATGGAAGAGGACTGGAGACAAGACTTGGGGACCATTTGGTGACTCTAGACATGGCTCAAGCCCATGGGGAATCCAGGACAACATGCTGATTTCAGCTTTAATGAGGGGATGGATATGACTTGGGAAGAAGTTGTGTTTAAGATGTTTGTTACTTACCCTCTTTGCGTCTTGGTTTCCTCACCTGAACAACGGGAATGCTGGAAGCGTCAATAGCATCATGCCACCATAGGATGATTGTGAAGAGTAAAAGAATTATTGACGTAAAACCTTGGAGTGGTGGCTGGCAAGACATAAGCGCTTGTTAAATGTTAGCTTGTGTGCTATTACTTCATCCCCGGCCTTTGCGCTGGCATGACCCACACACATGGCCTTCTAGTTGGCACTCCCTCTGAATGCCCATCAGCTTACCTAACCCTACACCAGCTGGCTGGTTCTTCCAGCTTCAGCCAATCTCTGCTGGGCTCACTAATGGATCCATGGGACACGCTGTCATGGAGGTGTCTCTGGAATCTGCCCTTTCTAGATGTCAGGGCACCATTGTGTCAAGAGAGGGTACCATCAACAAGATGGCAATCACCATCAATAAGATAGTAAAAGACCTCACTAAGATGGCAGAGATCCTCACCAAGATGCTAGATGCCCTCACCAACATGGAGGCTATCCCCACCAAGATGGCAGCTACGTCCATCAAGATGGAACACACTCGATACCCTTCACCCCCATCCAGACTCTCTTCCAGATCTTTGTATCATCTTTTAACACCTAGAACCAAAAGACCACCCTTTGGCAGGCCAAAGGGCTATTTACAACTTTAACTTGAGACATTCAAGGTCATTGGCCCTCTGCCTCCAATGACTAGCCCCCACCACAGAAATCAACCCAGCCTTCCTCCTCCCTGACAACATCACAACCAGCCCAACAGCTCAATATTTAACTGTGGACTGCTATGTTTATGATCTGGGGTTGGGTGAATCCACAGATGCAGAGAGCCAACTGTGGGGCTTGAACACTGGAGGATTTTGGTATTCATGACAGGTCTTGGAACCAACCCCACACAGGTTATAGAGGGATGGCCGTACATCATAACTTTGTACTAAGTAGGTATACCTGATCCTGTCCGTGGAGGGGATTCCTGAAAATATCCCTTCCCTGTGACATTTTACACCAGACCAAGCCATCCCTGGCCCATATTCTACCTTGCTTTCCTTTGCAGTATCTGTATCTTCTGTGGGTTTGTTGCTATTGTCGGTTTTTCTTCTACTTTTAGTTCATGAGATCCTATTCTCTGATGTGCCTCAACCTTTGATTGACTGCCAGATACCGTTTACGAAAAACTGTAGATATTTCTGGTGGTTCTTCATGGTGCTATTTCCTTCCAGAGAGGTTTTACTTTTGCTTCTGGCAGATAGTGAAAGTAAAGGCAGGTGTTGCGTGCATGTTCTGTTGCTCAGTCATATCTGATTCTTTGCAACCCAACGGACTGTAGCCCGCCAGACTCCTCTGTCCGTGGGATTTCCCAGGTAAGAATACTGGAGTGGGTTGCCATTTCCTCCTCCAGGGAATCTTCCTGACTCAGGGATGAAATCTGTGTCTCTTGCGTCTCCTTCACTGGCAGGTGGATTCTTTCCCACTGCGCCACCTGGGAAGCCCCCAAAGGCAGGTGATTTCAGTCTAATCAGAAATTAAGCTGAGTTGAAGCTGAATTTTAGTCTGGGTGAAGGTTGCTCTGTTTCTCGTTGCTCCCTGCTCCTAGAATGAAGTTTTTGGTGACCCCATCTTTCCAGGGTCTATTTCTCCAGCCCCAGAAGATTGCCAGAATTCAGAATTCAGCTTCTCAGCCTCTCTCTGGCCTGCTTTGCACCGAAGAATTGCATTCAAATCAACAACTTGCTTGCAAGGGGAGGGTAGGGGGAAACAGCACTGCATCATGTCTACTCACCTTTCTAGGATTCTGACCTCTCATATCCTGGTTTGACAACACCTTGATACTGAAGGTGTTTTTTTGCCTTCTGATTTTATCCAGTTTTTTAAAAAAAAGCTGATTCTGGTGGAAGGGTAAATCTGCAATGAGGTAGCCTGCCATCACTAGAAATAGTTATCCCGGTTGTATTTTTCCTAAGTATTTAAAATTATTTACTCATTTGTTTTTGGCTGTGCTGGGTCTTTGCTGCTGCGTGCAAGCTTTTCTCTAGTTGCAGCTAGCGGGGGCTACTCTTTGTTGTGGTACACGGGCTTCTCAGCGCAGCAGCTTCTCTCACTGCAGAGCATGAAGGCTTCAGTAGTTGTGGCTCCTGGGCTCCAGAGCACAAGTTCAGTAGTTGTGGTTCACAGGCTTAGTTGCTCCATGACAGGTGGGATCTTCGTGGACCAGGGATCGAACCTGTGTCTCTTGCATTGGCAGGCGGATTCTTAACCCTTAACCCACCAAGGAAGTCCTTCCTGTTGTATTTTTAACATAAGATTTTTATCAAGCCTCCATTTCTAACTCTGCTCAGATCACCATGTTTCTCTGTTTCTGGCCTCCTGGGTCCCTGCCTTTGTTACCACCAGTTTGATGAAGGCCCCTCCTAACTTCTTACTGCCTTTGATTTCCCTGAAGTTCTCATATCTGCTGTCTACCCAAAGGTCTGGAAGATCCAAGAGGCATTTGCAGTCTGTCCAGGGAAAGTGATGGGAGATGAGGAATTAAAACCTGGAGCACAGCAGAGGAGGTAATTTTTTAAATCTCCTTGGGTTTTCCTCTGGATTTCTGTGTAAGCATCTAGATGTTTGTGTATAACTGTTCTCAGTCACTCAGTTGTGTTTGACTCTTTGCGACCTCATGGACTGTAGCCTGCCAGGCTTCTCTGTCCATGGGATTCTCTAGGCAAGAATACTGGAGTGGGTTGCCATTTCCTACTCCAGGGGATCTTCCCGACCCCGGGATCAAACTCATGTCTCTTGCATCTCCCACAATAGCAGGTGGATTCTTTACCACTGAGCCATCTGTTAACATATGTCTGACTGCTTATGTGTATGTGTTTGCCATTGTCTGCAAGTGCTGGAGAGTGTGTTGGGAAGTGGGAAGTGTTGGTGTATCGAGTATGGTGCGGTATCTTTCAAGGTTTTTTTTGATGTGGATTTATAAAGTCTTTATTGAGTTTGCTGTTAATACGATACTGCCTGCTTTATGTTTTGGTTTTTTAGCCATAAGGCATGTGGGATCTTAGTTTCCCAGCCAGGTATCCAACCCTCATCCCCTACACTGGAAGGCAAAGTCTTAACCACTGGACTACCAGTGTGTTACATCTGTAGAGTGTATTTTTATGTATTTTTGTAGTTGAAGATTCAGGTGCCACCTACTCAATAGGATAGTGGAAATGATGAGGGAGGTGCAGATGAGGGTCACCAAGGCCAGTGGGGAGAGCAAGAAGTGACCAAGGACAGAACCCTGTGTATATAGAGTTCAAAGGTCAGGCAGAAACAGGAAGAGGAACCAAGTCAAGAAGGGAGACTGAGAAGGAACAGACAGAGAAACAAGAGGCCTGTGAGGGATGGATTTCAGGAAGACAGTGGTCAGACCTGTCCCATGAATGTGAGACTGAAAAATGCCTGTTACAGATTTAGCCACAGAGAGAGCTAGAAGACTGAAAGGGATGGAAATAAGACTTCAGGGGGTGGTGGAGTCAAGTAGGTGTGTGTCGGTAAAGACAGAAGTGTGGATGACCCTTTGAGAAGGCAGGGTGGAGGCTGAGAGGTCACTGAAGAGAGAAGGAACAGCCAGGAATTTTTCAGAAGAGGTGGCAAGAATACACAGAAGAACTGTACAGAAAAGATCTTCATGACCCAGATAACTGGGTCAGATAACATTACTTCATGATGGTGTCATCACTCACCTAGAGCCATACATTCTGGAATGTGAAGTCAAGTGGGCCTTAGAAAGCATCACTACAAACAAAGCTAGTGGAGGTGATGGAATTCCAGTTGAGCTATTTCAAATCCTTAAAGATGATGCTGTGAAAGTGCTTCACTCAATATGCCAGCAAATTTGGAAAACTCAGCAGTGGCCACAGGACTGGAAAAGGTCAGTTTTCATTCCAATCCCAAAGAAAGGCAATACCAAAGAATGCTCACACTACTGCACAATTGCACTTATCTCACATGCTAGTAAAGTAATGCTCAAAATTCTCCAAGCCAGGCTTCAACAATACATGAACTGTAAACTTCCAGATGTTCAAGCTGGTTTTAGAAAAGGCAGAGGAACCAGAGATCAAATTGCCAACATCTGCTGGATCATCGAAAAAGCAAGAGAGTTCCAGAAAAACATCTATTTCTGCTTTATTGACTATGCTTTGACTGTGTGGATCACAGTAAACTGTGGAAAATTCTGAAAGAGATGGGAATAGCAGATCACCTGACCTGCCTCTTGAGAAACCTATATGCAGGTCAGGAAGCAACATTTAGAACTGGACATGGAACAACAGACTGGTTTCAAATAGGAAAAGGAGTATGTCAAGGCTGTATATTGTCACCCTGCTTATTTAACTTCTATGCAGAGTACATCATGAGAAATGCTGGGCTGGAAGAAGCACAAGATGGAATCAAGATTGCTGGGAGAAATGTCAATAACCTCAGATATGCAGATGACACCACTCTTATGGCAGAAAGTGAAGAGGAACTAAAAAGCCTCTTGATGAAAGTGAAAAAGGAGAGTGAAAAAGTTGGCTTAAAGTTCAACATTCAGAAAACGAAGATCATGGCATCTGGTCCCATCACTTCATGGGAAATAAATGGGGAAACAGTGGAAACAGTGTCAGACTTTATGTTTTGGGGCTCCAAAATCACTGCAGATGGTGATTGCAGCCATGAAATTAAAAGACACTTACTCCTTGGAAGGAAAGTTATGACCAACCTAGATAGCATATTGAAAAGCAGAGACGTTACTTTGCCAACAAAGGTCCGTCTAGTCAAGGCTATGGTTTTTCCAGTGGTCATATGTGGATTTGAGAGTTGGACTGTGAAGAAAGCTGAGTGCCGAAGAATTGATGTTTTGAACTGTGGTGTTGGAGAAGACTCTTGCAAGTCCCTTGGACTGCAAGGAGATCCAACCAGTCCATTCTAAAGGAGATCTGTCCTGGGTGTTCATTGGAAGGACTGATGCTGAAGGTGAAACTCCAATACTTTGGCCACCTCATGCGGAGGGTTGACTCATTGGAAAAGACCCTGATTCTGGGAGGGATTGGGGGTAGGAGGAGAAGGGGACGACAGAGGATGAGATGGCTGGATGGCATCACCGACTCAATGGGCATGAGTTTGAGTGAACTCCGGGAGTTGGTGATGGACAGGGAGGCCTGGCCTGCTGCAATTCATGGGGTCACAAAGAGTCGGACACGACTGAGCAACTGAACTGAACTGAACTGAAGTGAGGAAGATTCCACCACCAGGGGGCAGCACTTGTATGAACAAGCGCTGGCTGGCATCCACACAGATGCACATACAGATAAAGCAACAGACTCGTAGACACAAGGAAACCACAGGCCAATACCAAGCTCTCCCCCAAATACTGGAAGCAGATCTCCCCAAGTCCCAGGTGAGTCATGTAGAACCCATCCCACAGACATGGGCATTCACACAAATACATACAGAGGATCACAGAGATTTTAAAAACCACATAGATAATATTATTCAGCCATTTTTAAAAAAAAGGATATTTTGCCTGTTACAACAACATGGATAGACTTTAAAGGCATTATGCTAATGAAATAAATAAGTTCTCAACGCAAATGCTATGTGATCTCATTTATATGTAGAACTTAAAAAAACAAACAAACAAAAAAAAAACGGTGACAACCAAACTCATAGAAAAAGAGATCAGATTTGTGGTTACTAGAGACAGGGAGTGGGGTGGGGAAATTGGATGAAGTTGGTCAAAAGGTTCCAACTTCCAGTTGTAAGATGAGTAAATCTTTGATGTAACGTATAACATGATGGCTACAGTTAACGTTGCTATATGGTGTATTTGCTTCCCTGGTGGCTCAGTCAGTTAAGAATCCACCTGCAGTGCAGGAGATGCAAGAGATGTGGCTTTGATCCCTGGGTTGGCAAGATCGCCTGGAAAAGGAAATGGCTATCCACTCCAGTATTCTTGCCTGGGAAATCCCATGGACAGAGGAGCCTAGTGTGCTACAGTCCACGGGGTTCCAAGAGATGGACATGACTTAGCAACTAAACCAACCACCAACCAGGAGAGTAAATCCTACAAGTTCTCATCAGAACAACAACAACAAAAAACATATTTTTTCTTTTCTTGGTATCTATATGGGTTGATGACTTCTCTGGTGGCTCGGACATGACTCAGCAACTTCACTTTTTATGGGTTGATGGATGCTAACGAAATTTACTGCACTAATCATTTCACAGTATATTAAGTCATTATGATGTAAACCTTAAACTTATACAGTGATGTCAGTCAACTATACCTCAATGAAACTAGGAGGAAACATTGATATAAACACCCCTATATACACACACCCCCATAGACAAGTTGACACTCAAGATTTAAAAACATGCTATGTGCTGACACACAAAAGGACTTTGTGTTCACACTCACTCAGTTGTGTCCAACTCTTTGTAATCCCAAGGACTGCAGCACACTAGGCTCCTCTGTCCATGGGATTTCCCAGGCAGGAATACCAGATTGGGTTGCTATTTCCTCCTCCAGGGGATCTTCTGGACCCAGGGATCAAACCCAGGTCTCTGCACCTCCTGCATTGCAGGCAGATTCTTTACCACTGCATCGCCTGGGAAGCTGTCACACAAATGCACTGTCAAAAGCATAGTGTGTGCATGCTCAGTGAGTTCAGTCATGTCCAGCTCTTTGTGACCCCCTGGACTGTAGCCCACCAGGCTCCTCCGTCTATGGAATTCTCCAGGCAAGAATGCTGGAGTGGTATCCCATTCTCCAGGGGATCTTCCTGACCCAGGGATCAAACCCAGGTCTCCTGCATGGCAGGCAGATTCTTTAACATCTGAGCCACCAGGGAAGCCCTCAAAAGCAGAGACAATGACAAACACTCATACACAAACACTCAGACATTCACGCATACCCAAGCCCACCGACCTCAAGACCCAGTCTATACCTGTGTCCTGAGGACTCTCTCACTGCTCTCTTCGGCTCCTCCTGGGAATGTCTTGTATTAATACAGCCAGAGCAAGAGGCCTAGAGGGCAAGGGAGGTGTGGGGTAGTGCTAAGTGCTCGGCCTCCCCCAAGGCTGCAGTCCTGCCTCCCCCGTCTCCCGCCCCAGTCCCCAGCTGCCATCAGCTGATGTGTCTGGCAGCCCCTGCAGACAGTCTCCGCCCCTCTCGCTGGCAGCCCTGTCCTGGCAGGGCTTCCCAGCCGAGCGCCTTCTTCATCCTGCCGTTCACTCACACGCTCGCACGCACGGCCCCCATGGCCAGCTCGGCGCTCAACCACTCCTGGCCGGCTCTCTCCAAGTTCTGGCTGAAGCGGTGGGCCTTTAAGAGAGGTAAGGGGGCATGCAGTGAGTAGTGGGCACTGGCCACCCAGGCTCCCTGGACAGCCTGCTGCCCACCATCCCACTCCAAGCCTTTTCTCAGCTCAGGGTACAGACACTGCCTGAATCAGCCCCAGATGATCTCTGCTTCCCCAGGGCCCCCATGGAACATCACAGACTTGTGGGGTCCCTCTTGTCTCAGAGGAGATATCTCCCCAAGCTCTGCCAGGAGGTTGTCTCGGAAGGTAAATTTGAGGATGGACAATTCGCCCTAGACCTGGGGCAGCCTGGTGGCTTCCTGGGGGTTCCTGATGCTACTTGTTCCCCGGGTGGGCGCAGGACAGAGGCTCAGAGAGGCAGCAAGAGGAAGGTCTGAGACATCCAGAGATTCAAGTAGACATGCCCTGGAATATGCACACACATACACATTGGCTGGTAGCACTCCCCCACACCGGGTCCCAGGACCTCAGTTTACCTCTGGGAGCTGGATAGACTCTTGTATCATATCCCCCCAAGGTCTGGGTGAATTGCTTTTGCAAAAAGGCACTTCTTAAATCTCAGCAAGAGTTTAGTCCTGGAAGATAGCCAGATAGTGTCCAAGGCCACGGGGCACAGGGGGATTGTGTGATAGGAACTCCCCCTACCCCTTGCCTAAGCTGGGTACTTGTTAGTGAGTGAGTTTCCGTGCAGGAGACGAACCATGGAGAAGACCCATTCGCTTCTTCATGACATACGCTCTGGTTGAGGACCTGTAGTGTGCCAGGCACTCTGCTGGAGGAGATAGGGCTAGCAGGGGACCTGGAGGCTGGGGCTGGGGAGGGAGAGGGTGGCCTGGGGACTGGGATGCAATAGAAGAACAGTCATAGTGGTAGAAATTGCTGCCAGCTGTTGAGCCCTTGTGAAGCCGGACTCAGAAAGGAGGCGTGATGAACTCAAGGTCACACAGCAAGTATATACTGAAAGACCCATGCTTTGAAACCCATTCTGTTCCAAGGCCACCTCTGGAGTGTGTTCTGGGCAGTGAAGGAAGCTACCAGTGTGAGTGGGGAGGGGGGGCTTGCAGAGAGTGTTTAAATCCACCAGTGGATGGCTATGCTAGAGAATTAGGATATCAGCCATGGATCACGAAGATGTCCACATCCTTATGAAGGTCTAGCCACTCCTGGCCACCCAGCCCACCCTATCTCCCCACCCCAGGCAGGTTGAAGCTATGATTTATAGGCTGGCAGGTGGGGGAGTGAGCTGTGGGAACCAGTGGCAACTCTTAAACCCTTTTATGGCCAGGGCTGCAGGGGTTGCTGGTGTAAGAGGCTGCCTAGAACCTGAATCCAAGCTGCTAGGCGGCTCCTTAGAGAGAAGCTTGGGGGTGCGGCACAGAGAGGGGCTCCCTAACCGTGTCCTTCCCGTCTCTAGCCTTTCTGCGCCCTCCTCTTACGCTCTGTAACTGGCTGTCTGGGCACCAGACGGGGCCTCCTGGGAAAATAATGGAGTAGATGTGGGGAGCCAGACAAGGCTAGGGAAGGGGGGTTGGGATTTGCAGCAGGGCAGAGCCCCACTGGCCCTTTCCCTCGGTTGCTCAGTTACTCATTTTGGCCACACTTTTTCCACTTTTTCCCTAGTATATGATAAGCATGTATATCATGAGTACATTCTGTGTCTCAACTTGGTTTCCTTCTTGCCTGGCTTCTCTGCCACAGTCCTGCCTCCTTCCATCTAGAGCTCTCCCCACCCTCATCCCCTAGGAATACCATCTCCAGAATGCAGAGCAATCACTGCCACTGGACACTGCCACACGACTTATCCCAACTATCCGTCCTTTCATCCATCCATGCATCCATCTAACCATCCACTTTTTTATCCATCCAACCAGTCAGGTAGCCAACTATCCATTCATGCCTCCATGTATCCATGTTTCATCCATCCATCCATCTAACCATCTACCCATTCATCTACTCAACAGAGAGACAGCCAACTATCTATCCATGCATCCTTGGATCTATGCATCCATCCACCTATCCATCCAAAGACCCATCCAACTAGTTATCCATCTAAACGTCTACTCATTCATCCATCCAACCAGCCAGCCAGTCAACCATCCACCTATGCGTCTACACATTCTTCCCTCCCTCTAACCACCCATTAATCCATGTAGGTAACCATCCACCCATCTAAACATCCATTCATCCAACCGTATAGCCAGACAACTTTCCCTTCAGCCAGCCAGCCAACGAACTAGCCAGCTATCCAACAAACATCTATCCAACAATTCATCCAATTCATCCATCCACCCTTCCATCCAATCATTTATCCACCCATCTATCCATTCATCAGCTCACCACAGAATAGCTCTGTGGTTAGGAGCCCTTGCTTTGGAATAAGAAATACCTGGCTTCCCATCTCAGCTCTGCCTCTTGACAGCCTGGTATGACCTTGGACAAGTCAGTACACCTCTCTGAGCCTCAGTTTCTCCTTCCATAATGTGGGGACTCAGAGGGTTGTTGTTAAGATAGAAGAATGGAAAGAACATGACAGGCTTAGCATGAAGCAAGACATATTGGAACTGATCAAGAGACTTGGGGGATGTAAAAGTGGGTTGGATACAGAACTTGCCCCCATGGACCTTGGAGTGGGAGTCAGAAAACCTTTTCTGTAAAGGGCCAGGGAGTAATACCTCCAGCTTTGCAGGTGATATGGTCTCTGATGCAACTATTGGACACTGTCATTGTAGCATGATGACAGCCACAGACAGCAAGGCACATGAATGGGTGTGGCTGTGTGCTACTAAAATTTTATTTACAAAATCAGGTGTTGAGCCAGAATTGGCCTGTGAAACTCCTGGTCTAGAAGGGAACAAGTAGTCCAATTAAAGTACATCCAGAAGCAGAAAAGGGGTGCGTGCATGCATGCTTAGTCCCTCAGTCATGTCTGACTCTTTGCAGCTTCATGAACTGTAGCCCACCAGGCTCCTCTGTCCATGGGATTCTCCAGGCTAGAATCCTGGAGTGGGTTGCCATGCCCTCCTCTAGGTGATCTTCCTAACCCAGGGATTGAACTCGAGTCTCTTATGTCTCGTGCATTGGCCCAGGGGTTCTTAGCCACCAATCCAAAGTTCTTTGGCTAAGACCATCTACAGAGGATCAGAGGGACCCCTTGGTTGCCAGGCAGAAGAGTGGGAAAGAGTGGTGGGAACTGCACAGAGGTGCACAGGAGAATGGTGAGTTAGGAGCTCAGGCATCTGGGGGGAGTTGAGTGGGTAGACTGAAAAGTGCTCAAATGTCCTTGTAAGGGGACTGGTGTCTATGGGGTGGGGACCAGACGAAGGAGGGTGACTCTGAAATGTCATGCCAAGAAGACACATCTTCTTCTACTGGGATGGAAGAAGCCAACTATTGTTGGCAATGGTTTGTACAGGAAAATCCCAATGAGAGTTGCGATTGTAGGGACTTCCCTGATGGTCCAATGGTTAAGGACTCCGTACTCTCAATGCCAAGGGCATGAGTTTGATCCCTGCTTGGGGAACTAGGATCCTGCATGCCTGGATAGCATGACCAAAAAGAAAAAAACTTGTGGTTGTGTAGAGAGAGCACTGTTGTGTTTAGTCACTAAGTTGTATGCGACTTTTTGCGACCCCGTGGACTGTAGCCACTAGGCTCCTCTGTCCATGGAATTCTCCAGGCAAGAATATTGGAGTGGGTTGCCATTCCCTTCTCCAGGGGATCTTCCTGACCCAGGGATTGGACCCAGGTCTCCTGAATTGGCAGGCAGATTCTTTAATGCTGAGCCATCTGGGAAACCAGATAGAGCATAATGGAGGCTGATATTAAGATCATATCAAAGGCAAAACCAAAGAAGGACGGAGGGACTGCCCTGGTGGTTTAGAGGTTAGGACTGTGCTCCCAGTGAAGGGGCTCTGGGTTCAATCCCTGGTCAGGAAACTAGATCCTACTTGCTGCACCTGAGAGTTTGCACGCCACAACTAAGACCTGGCACAGCCAAATAAGTAAATAAAGCTAAAGAAATGGAAATTTTTTTAAAAAAGAGGGGTGGGGAATTGACAGGGCTTGGTGTCCTGAGGGGTTGGGAGGAGGCGAGGCTCGAGTTCGGGTTTCTGGTGGGGGTCACTGGGGAGACACTACAGTCACACTGATACATAGACCCCGAAGGAGAAAGGAAGACAAGGAGTTTGGTCTTAACAGCTTGAGGTTGGAGTGCAGGTGGGGAGATCAGGCAGTGGTGACCAGAGGCCACTGAAGACAAAGACTGGAGCTTGAGAGAATCTGTCACCAGAACCAAGCTCAGAGTGTGACTTCAGAGTCAGGGCTCAGTGTGTGCCTGGGATCAGTGTTTAGTGTGTGATGAGGATTGGGGTACAGCTTGAAGCTCTAGGATGGGAACTCAGTCCATGACTCCAGTACTGGGACTCAGTCTATGACACCACAATCAGGGCTTAGAGTATGACTCCAGGACCGAGGTTCAGTCGATGACACTGGGACAGGGATTCAGTCTGTGACCCAAAGATTGAGGCTCAGCATGTGATGCAGAGATCAGAATGGACTCTGTCTTCAGGGTCAGGCTCAGCCTGTTCCTGGGTCAGAAATGACGTGAAGTGACAGTTGCTTCAGTCGTGTCCAACTCTTTGTGACCCCGTGAACTATAGCCCGCCAGGCTCCTCTGTCCATGGGATTCTCCAGGCAAGAGTAGTTACTGAGGTGGGTTGCCATGCCCTCCTCCAGAGATGGAACCCACATCTCTTACATCTTCTGCATTGGCAGGCAGATTCTTTACCATCTAAGCCACCAGGGAAGCCACACATTCCTGGGTCAGAAGCATCCATCCAAAGAATCAACTTTTACCTTCAGCCTTTGGGTCCCAGACCTGCAGGGTCACAGATGCAAGGATGAGGTTCAAGCCTCTGTGAAGCCCCCATCCAGGAAAGCAGGCACACCCAGCAGCCTGTCCTGAGGCCCCCTGGGATCTTGGCCAAGGGATGGAACTGCCTCTCAGGGAGTCTCTCCCTCTTTTTTCAAGCTGCCATCAGCCTCCAGGACTCACCCCCACATCTGGCTTTTCTCGTCCTTCACAGCCTGCTTGTTTTATTCCAACATCTCCCTGAGTCATAGAAGCTGCCTTGTGGGAGATGCAGGGCTGAATGAGGGCAGCCGAACAGAGGCCCTAACCCAGCTTGGGATAGTAGCTAGGAGAGCAGCGGTGGTTTCTAGAATATACCGTGATGGGAATCCCCAGCTTCCCAGTGGTTAGGACTCGGTGCTTTGACTTTCACTGCTGGGGGCCAGGTTCATTCCCTAGTTGGGAATCATGATCCCACAAGCCTTGTGGCATGGTCAAAAAAAAAAAAAAAAAAATAGGAGTGTTGTGAATGATTACCACAATCAATTTTAGAAGGTTTTCATCACCCCCAAAAGAAATCTGAATCCTTTATTCATCACTCCAAAGTTCCCCATTTCTCCCCAGCCTTGCATGCTAAGTCGCTTCAGTTGTGTCTGACTCTGCAATCCCATGGACTGTAGCCCGCCAGGCTCCTCTGTCCATGGGATTTCCCAGGCAAGAATACTGGAGTGGGTTGCCATCCCCTTCTCCAGGGCATCTTCCTGACCCAGGGATCGAACCCGTGTCTCCTGCATTGGCAGGTGGGTTCTTTACCACTTGTACCACCTGGGAAGCCTCTCCCCAGCCTTGCTGCTACTGCTGCTAAGTCGCTTCAGTCGTGTCCGACTCTGTGCAACCCCACAGACAGCAGCCCACCAGGCTCCTCTGTCCCTGGGATTCTCCAGGCAAGAATACTGGAGTGGGTTGCCATTTCCTTCTCCAATGCATGAAAGTGAAAAGTGAAAGTAAAGTCGCTCAGTCGTGCCCAACTCTTAGTGACCCCATGGACTGCAGCCCACCAGGCTCCTCCGCTCATGGGATTTTCCAGGTAAGAGTACTGGAGTAGGGTGCCATTGCCTTCTCCATCCCCAGCCTTAGACAACAACTAATCTACTTTTTGCCCCTATAGATACACCTGTTCTGGACATTTCATATAAATGAAATCCACTAACATGGGATATTTTGTGAACTGACTTCTGCAACATCACATGATATCTGTCTTCGAGGTTCATTCATGGTATAATAGGTTTCAAAACGCCATTCCCTTTTGTATTCTTCTTTTGTTTATTTGTTTGTTTGTGGGATCTTAGTTCCCTGCCCAGGGGCTTAGTTCCCTAACCTCGGCAGTTAAAGCACTGAGTTCTAACCATTGGACCTCCAGGGAATTCCCAGAACTCCCCCCCGTTTCTTATTATGACTGAAAAACATTCCATTGTATGGATGGACCACATTTCGTGTATCTATTCATCTGTTTATGAACATTTGGATTGTTTCCACCATTTTTTTTTTTTTTTTGGTCGCCCTGGATTTTTGTTGCTGCTCAAAGGCTTTCTCCAGTTGCAGCAAGTGGGGCTACTCTCTAGCTGCGGTGCACGGGTGTCTCATGGCAGCGGCTTCTCTTGCTGTGGATCACAGGCTGTAGGGTGTGTGGGCTCCAGTAGTTCTGCATCTCATGGGCTTAGTTGCCTTGCAGGGTGTGGGATCTTCCCAGATCTGGGACCAAGCCCGTGTCCCCTGCATTGGCAGGCAGATTCTTAACCACTAGACCACATAGGAGGTCCTTAAGTTTTTATTTATATATTTATTTATTTATTGTTTATTGAAGGATAATTGCTTTACAGAATTTTGCTGTTTTCTGTCAAACCTCAACATGAGTCAGCCACAGGTATACATATAGCCCCTCCCTTTGAACCTCCCTCCCATCTCCCTCCCCATCCCACCCCTCTAGGTTGATACAGAGCCCCTGTTTGAGCTTCCTGAGCCATAGTATGCTTAAGTTTTCGAAGAACTGCCAAAATGTTTTCCAAACTCCTTAAGTTTTTCACACCCATGTAATAGCTTTTCATTCATCTATTTATGGAATGTGTTTATTCCTGTCTTGGCTGTTTTCTGCTGTTCTTGCTACTTCCCAGTAATTTTGCATTCATAATTTCATACTCTTTTTCTTAAAAAAAAAATAGCCCTCCAAATTATACAAGTGTCATGCCCCCAAAAACGTAGGGCAGTGTTGGTATATACACAGCTGGGAGGAGAAGGAAGGTATGTGGCTACAGACAGCTCATCCTACTTTGGGATAGAAAAAGACAGCATCATCTCTTCTCATCTGCTGGCCACGGTGGTTATAGGTGGAGTGGCCACAAAGTGGCCACCCCACTGGTACCCTTTGGAGGGCAAAAGCATGGTACTGTGGGAGGTTTTGTTTTCTTTATTTCTTTGGCTATGCCGGGTCTTAGTTGTGGCACACAGAATCTTTTAACTGTGGCATGTGGGATCTAGTTCCCAACCAGGGATCAAACCCAGGTTCCCTGCACTGAGAGCACGGAGTCCTAGTCCCTGGACCACCAGGGAAGTCCCATAATGTTCATCATTACTTGACTCAGCAGCATAAACCAGGACTGTGTCCAGCAAGCCAGGAGATGGGATCACCCAGCCACAGAGGACCTGAGCTAAGGAATGAAGGAGGCCCTAACGCACTGCCCAAGGACCCCGCCATCCCACTCCCCAGCCCAGCCCAGCCCCTGGGGCTCTTACTGGCTCTTACCGCAAACGTCTGGTCCGCCTCTCCAAGTACCACCTCCACGGGTCTCTCCTTGCTTCCACCTTCCCCCAGCTCCTCCACTGTCACCTCCACGCACACTTCTCTTAGCTCCCCAGTTTCAACAGGACCTGGGATGTCATGGCAGGGGGCGTGGAGGCATGAAAGGAGGCCAGGGGTCAAGATAATGCGGTGCAATGAAGTGCAGGGCAATGCCCAGGACAGAGGCACCATGGGAGGAGGGTGGATGGACATTTCTGCAGTGAGTAGGATGAGGTCTTCAGGCAGGTGGCCCTGGAACAGGAACAGGGTGCTCTTAGGCAGTGGGTCCCGCCTAAGGGGCAGAGACAAGGCGCAGAGGAGGATCCTGGTGGACATCGGTGGCTGAGCCAAGACATTCGACCTTTTTCCTCCAGGTGGTGGGGCACCTCCATGGGGATTCGAATAGGGAGGCACGATATGCTCTAGAAGCCGTGCAAGGGGCAGAGGGAGGGAGACGGGACACCTGTGTCTCCCTCAGCAAAAGGCTCAGTCCAGGACTTCCCTGGTGGTCCAATGGTTAAGAATCTATCTGCCAATGCAGGGGACGTGGGTTCAATCCCTGGTTTGGGAAGATCCCACATGCTGTGGGGTGATTAAGCCCATGTGCCACAACTACTAAAGCCCGAGCTGTAAGGCCCTCGAGCCACAACTGCTGAGCTTGTGGCCTGCAACTACTGAAGCCCATATGTACTAGAGCCTCACACCGCAACCAGTGAGCCCCCGAGCTGCAACTGCTGAAGCCCACGTGCCTAGAGCCTGTTGCCCACAACAAGAGAAGCTACTGCAATGAGAAGCCTGACCACTGCAACAAAGAGAAGCCCCTGCTCACTGCAACTAGAGAAAGCCTACATGTGGCAACAAAGACTCAGTGCAACCAAAAATAATAATAAATTAAAAAAATTTTTAAATAATGCACTGGGAAGAATTCTGAGGGGGCCATGGCTCAGGAGGAAAGAGCCGTGTGCCTGAACAGAAATGTCTGCTCCAGGCTCAGGATGAGTGGTGGGGAGTGGTGGCATGTATGTTGGCTTACAGATCATCAGTACCATCCTCCCCTGCAACCCCATTTTACAGATGAGAAAACTGAGGCCCAGATGCAGCATTTGGGGCCCAACTCTTCAGGCCTCACAGCTCAGGTCTAACACCTTGTCCCTCCTTTCCCACAGGCTCTGAGCCCAAGCCATGTGTCCAGCCCTTTGACTCTGGAGCTGCAGATTCAGCCACCAAGAGCAGCGGTGGACCCTGGAGGCCTGAGGACCCAGACTTCTCCACTATGGAGGATGAGCAGGCAGGTGTCCAACTGCTGAGATGGGCAGGAGTTGATGACTCCAGGGGAGCAAGTACACTTTGTTTAGCACCTGGGTTTTACCAGGCACTTGTGTGCAATATTTCAGGGAATTATTAAAACATAGCAGAGTGGTTATTATGCCATTCCACAGGTGAGGAAATGAACCCTTTATGGAACAAGAAGAGGGAGCACGGGATGAGTAGAGTGGAGGGATGATGGCTGGAAGGAGGAAAGGAAGGAAGGATAGACAGAAGACATGGATGATGGATGGATGGATGGAAGGACATTTTGACAGAAGAGATGGATGGATGGACAGATGGATAGATGGGTGGATGGATGGATGGAAGGACTGACAGAAGAGATGGATGGATGGATAGAAGAATCAAGGGAAGAAAGGAAGAGAGGGAGGAGGGAAGGGTGGCTAAATGGGTGCATGGGTGGGTAGATGGATCAATGAAGAAGGAAGGAAAAGCTCCCATGAGGAGCTCTGAGCTAGAACATCCCTGCAGAGTCATCCCAAATTAGGCTGAAATGACCAAGCCATTGCATCCCCACACCAATAAGTCATGGCCTGTGGACTGCCCAGGAAGGGATATGACTTCCTGGGAGGAGGCTGACAGCTGACAGCCGTCTGCTGATAGCCACCGACCCCTTAGCATCTGGGGCAACACATCCTCACCAAAGGGGGAATCTGGGTGGCATTTTGGACCACCCACCACACTAAGGAAAGAGGCTTCATTATAGTCAAACCATATACAGGGAATTCTGTGTATCTGCTGGTATTGTTTTTTAAATTTTATTGATTGATTGATTTATCAAGGCGGTGCTAAATTTTCATTGCTGCGTGTGGGCTTTCTCTAGTTGCAGTGACTGGGGGCTGCCCTCCAGTTGTGATGCACAGACTTCTCATTGCTTCCCTGCTGCAGAACATGAGCCCTAGAGTGCTCCGGCTTCAGTAGTTGTGGCTCACAGCCTTAGCTTACCCACAGCAGGCAGAATCTTCCCTGGACCAGGGATGGAACCTGTGTCCCCTGCTTTCGCAGGCAGACTCTTAACCACTGGACCACCAGGGAAGTCCACCCCTTATTTTGGAGAACAGCACACTGGGGTCCAAGAGGGAGAGAATTTGCCTCGGTGTTGGGAAGAGTCCAGAGTAAATGAAGAGAGACCTGAGACTCAGGCTTAGCCCTAGAGCCTTCCAGGGCTCTGTATATATTGGAATAGGGACCGTGGGCAGCAGGCAGTTGGGCAGCTAGGATGGTGATGGAGAGACCACGCATCTGGGGAAGCAGGGAGCCCTGGGTGTGCTCGCTGAGCACCTACCACCTCCAAAGAAGCCCTGCCACCCACATCCTCATCCTCATCTTGTTGGCCACCAGAGCTGGAGGCAGCAGATGGCGATGTCCCTGCCCCTTCTGTCCAAAAGCCCTGTATAGCATCAGACCTGTACAGCTCTCAGTGCTATCCACGTCTGTCCCTGCCTTTCCGCTGCCCTGGTGGAGGCCACCATAGTTGCTCACCCAGGTGATCTGCACAGGCATCTTCGCTGCTTCAAGCCCATCTGGGCTCTGCATCTTGCGTCATCTCTCTGAAGGGGAATCACCACCTCCTCTCCCCCAGCCTCCCTACCACTACTGTTGGGAACTTAGAGATTAAATCCTTCCTTGGGCTCCCAGGCCTGCTGATACAGCTCCATCCCCCCTACCCCAACACACACACACACACACACACACACCCCTCCAGCCAAAAGGAAATCTTGCCAATCCTGCAGGCTTCTGAACATCCTGTTCTCTTAATGCCTGGAATGCCCTCACCCAGAGCCTCCGCCTAGCTAACTCCTACTCATTGCTCAGGGTGTCCCTCATTGTCACTTCCTCCAGGAAGCCCTCCCGATTTCTTCCTTCCTTCTTCTTTTTTTACATTTAGTAGGAGTTCTCATTGAAATACGCATGCATTTTAATGAAAAGTATGTATCAGATCAGATCAGATCAGATCAGTCGCTCAGTCGTGTCCGACTCTTTGCGACCCCATGGACTGTAGCCTACAAGGCTCCTCTTTACTGGAGTGGATACACAGTTAAGATATAGATTATTTTAAAATATATGCAATTGGCTATATATATTGACCTATATAGCCAGTTCAAGAAATCACTTACCTGTCACATAGACACTATGTGATTGGAAATACAGTTTGGGGGCTTAATTTTGGTTATGGAAGCTGTCTAAAGATGGTCTAACCTGTCCTAATTGAGTTATCCTTAGTAGATTTTGCACACCAGTGATTACCCCAGTGGTTTGTCCATTTTAAAAGAGGGATTTTTTGTATGATCTGGCTTAGAATAAATCTAATTTTTCAAACTTAAAAAAATTAAGTTTTAAAAAATAATAACAAAAAAGGGATTTCCTAAGTAGAACTCCAGTCCAGAATTCTTGTCCCTCCAGAGTCAACTGTCCCCTCCTGTTCTTTCTAGCCCACTTTCTACTTTCTAGAACATTCACTCATACTTGATTGTCATTGCAGGGTTTAATCATTGGTCTACTCCAATTAGCTCCATCTGGCAGGGCCCCAGAGGAAGATCCCTGATTCCTGAAGTATTAAAAACAACCACCATAATATGGGCTTGGCCAAAAAGTGTGCTCAGGTTCTTCCGTAAGATGTTATAGAAAAACCCAAATGAGCTTTTTGGCCAACCCCATATCTGCTTCCACTGATCAAGGGCTTGCTGATAAGTCACTTCAGTCGTGTCTGACTCTGTGCGACCCCATAGATGGCAGCCCACCAGGCTCCTCCGTCCCTGGGATTCTCCAGGCAAGAACACTGGAGTGGGTTGCCATTTCCTTCCCCAATGCATGAAAGTGAAAAGTGAAAGTGAAGTCACTCAGTTGTGTCTGACTCCTAGTGACCCCATGGACTGCAGCCCACCAGGCTCCTCCGTCCATGGGATTTTCCAGGCAAGAGTACTGGAGTGGGGTGCCATTGCCTTCTCCAGATCAAGGGCTTACAAGATGTAAATATCATCTCATTTCACCTGCCTAGCAATCCTACAAAAAGGCAACATAAGGTTTCCCTGGGTGGCTCAGTGGTGAAGAATCCTCCCGCCAATGCAGGAGACAAGGGTTTGATCCCTGGTCTGGGAGGATTCCACAGGCTGCGGAGCAACTGGGCCCGTGTGCTCCAACTACTGAGCCTGTGCGCTAGAGCCCACAAGCCGCAACTACTGAAGTCTAAGCGCCCTAGAGCCTGTGTTCTACAGCAAGAGAAGCCACTGTAGCGAGAGGCCCAAGCACTGCAAGTAAGAAAAGCCCGCACAGCAATGAAGACCCAGCAAAGCCAAAAATAACTAAATAAGCAAATAAAAATATATTCAAAAAGAAGGCAACATAACACCCATTTTAGAGATGACAAGACTGAGGCCCAGAGAGGCTTAGAAATTTGTCTTAGGTCACACTGAGCCAACAAAAGCTACATCAAGGATGCAAACCCTGACGAAGGCCTTTCTACCCTTCCAGCCACCAGAAAACCCTCTGTCCCTGTTCTGCTCTCTTGTTTGAAACTCGTTCCCTGTTTTACATGATGAAACAGAACCAGAAACACGAAGTTGCTCTGGTGTGCTATTTTTTTCCTAAAGTACAAGGAGATAAATAGCCATTTACATTTTTAAAAAAACGTTGATCTGTGTACTATTTAAATCTGCACACAGCTAGCCGTTTTTATAGAGTGGAAATTCCTGGGGCATCTCGCCTCTGGGTCTGCGGGGGCGGGGAGGCACCCATCCCCCAAGGCTCCCCAGCGTCCAGGGAGCAGGAGTCTGAGTTGATGGCACGCTCTCTGGGGTGTCAGGGCCAGCATACCTATGTTTGGGCAGATGCCCGGGGAGGCTCCTAGTGGGCTGGTTCCCGTTTCTCACCCAGGAAATGTTGGAGGAAAGATACAAGTTCCCCAGCAAAGGACGAAGCCCCCTCCCTCCTCCTCCCTCGCTGTACCTGCCACAGCCGTCCACCCTCCCCTTCCACCCAAAGACCTGGCCGGGTTCCCACTTCTGCCTCCTGTGAGGGAGGCCAGATGCAGGAGACAGAGGAGGGGGGACCCAGTCCAGGCCAAGAGGCTGTCCTGACGTGTTTATATTTACAGGAGGATGAAAACCAGAGATGCGAGGAAACTTTAGGGGCTGTGGCAGAGGAAGACGGGGTTGGTAGAGGTTGTCCAGACACCCGGGACGGGATGGGAGTGACTTCAGGAAGGCGGCTGGGGAAGTCAGAGGAGAATCAGGGGAACCCGGACCAGCCGGGCCAGAGGGGTGGGTTTTTTGGATAGAGACTGAAGGAGAGGTACCCTGGTGTGTGAAAGGCACAGGGAGGAAGTGGCAGACAGAGAAGGAGCAGCCAGGCAGGTTGGGGGAACCAGAGCAGTGGGTGCAGGAACTTCCCTGGCGTTCCAGTGGTTGAGATGCAATGCTTTCCACTGCAGGGGGCATGGGTTCGATCCCTGGTCGGGGAACTAAGATCCCACATGCCACACAGAGCAGCCAAAAAAAAAAAAAAGAAAACAAATTAGTGGGTGTAAAGGAGAAATTCAAGAGGGGAGACCATGGAAAATATGGCCAGGGCTCCAGAAGCCAGTCAGAGAATTGTTGTATGATCTAGCAACCCCGCTTCTACAGATCTACCCAAAAGAGGTAAATATGGAGACTCAGACATTTATACACCTCGGACACGACTGAGCGACTGACTTGAACTGAACTGAACTGATTCATAGCAGCAAAATCCACAAGAGCTAAAAGGTGGAAGCCACTCAATTGTCCATCAAAGACCAAACAGATAAACAAAATGCAGCTTTGCTTATATCCACGCAGTGTGGTTCCATCCATACAATGAAATGTTATCCTTCCTTAAGAAGAAAGGAAACTGTGACCTGTGCTAGAACATGGATGAACTTGAAAACATTAAGCTAAGTGAAATAAACTAGACACAAGACAACAAACACTGTACGATCCCACTTAAACAAGGTGCTTAGAATAGGCAGGCGGCCAAAGCCTTATGGGAAGAACCCTGATGCTGGGAAAGACTGAGGGCAGGCAGAGAAGGGGACGGCAGAGGATGAGATGATTGGATGGCATCATTGACTCAAAGGACATGAGTTTGAGCAAACCCAGGGAGATAGTGAAGGACAGGGAAGCCTGGCATGCTGCAGTCCTTGGGGTCACAGAGAATCAGACATAACTTAGCGACTGAACAACAGCAAAGAATAGGCAAATCCAATGAGACACAGTAGAGTCGAGGTGACTAGAAGCTGGAGGAGGTAACAATAAGCAGTTACTATTTACTGGGTACAAACCCTCCTGCTGCTGCTGCTAGGTTGCTTCAGTCGTGTCGGAGTCTGTGCGACCCCACAGACGGCAGCCCACCAGGCTCCCCTGTCCCTGGGATGCTCTAGGCAAGAATACTGGAGTGGGTTGCCATTTCCTTCTCCAATACATGAAAGTGAAAAGTGAAAGTGAAGTCGCTCAGTCATGTCCGACTCTTAGCGACGCCATGGACTGCAACCTACCAGGCTCCTCCATCCATGGGATTTTCCAGGCAAGAGTACTGGAGTGGGGTGCCATTGCCTTCTCCGACAAACCCTCCTTAGAGGGAGATGAAAAAAAGTTCATCTGGAGATGGAGAGTGATGATGATTACATATCGAGTAAATGTAGTTTATGCCACAGAGTTGTACACAAAATTGTTACAATGGTGAATTCTGTTATATTTTTGTTGCTATTGTTCAGTCACTAAGTTGTGTCTGACTCTTTAAGACCCCATGGACTGTAACCCGCCAGGCTTCCCTGGCCATGGGATTTCCCAGACAAGAATGCTGGAGTGGGTTGCCGTTTCTTCCTCCAGGGGATCTTCCTGACCCCCCCAGTCTCCTGCATTGGCAGGTGGATTCTTTACCACTGAGCTGCCAGGGAAGCCCCATTTATATTTTACTATAAGGCATCAAAACTGTAGAGTTCCAAGTGGGGAAGGTCAGAGAAAAAGCCAGACCCTAGTTCTTCCAACCTCATTCAAACCAGGTATGGACACTGCTACCTGCCTCCCACCAGCCAAGATCCCCAGCCAACCAAATGCCTGGCTCTTGGCTGGCAAGTATTTCCTCTTTCTCTTTTAAAAATTTTGGTTATATATTTATTGCTTGTTTTGGGCTATGCTGAGTCTTCATTGCTGCACACGTGCTTTCTCTATTTGCAGCGAGCAGGGGCTATTCACTAGTTGTGTGCATGGGTTTCTCATTATGGTGGCTTCTCTTGTTGCAGAGTGTGGGCTCTAGACTGCGTGGGCTCAGTAGTAATGACATTCAGGCTTAGGTGGCCCACACCATGTGGGGTCTTCCCAGACCAGGGATTGAACCCATGTCCCCTGCATTGGCGGGTAGATTCTTATCCAATGGACCACCAGGGCAGTCCAGGTATTTTCCACCTTCAATTGGCTGTTTCTCTGAAAATTCCCCTCACCAAGCATTAGTAGGGACCTCCCTGTTCCCCCTTTCCTAGTAAAGACTGCCCACGACCGGCCAAATGGCCCATGGATAGGTAGGCTTGCAAAATTGAGCAAATAAAATTACAGGATGCCCAGTTAGAACTGATTGCCAAATATTGCAATGTTTGTAATCTATTTACACTAGAAAAAAAAAAACAGTCGTTTATCTGAAATTCGAATTTCACTGGGTGTCCAGTATTTTATCTGGCAATTCTATCCTGGGAGCCTCTTGTAGAAACCATCAAGGGTGGCAGGTCTGCTCAGTGGGCCCTTTAGGCCACCAATCGGGACAGTCCATCAAGGACTGCCTGAGCTCACATAGATGCCTAAGGCCACATCTCAGGGTTGGTTTTGCCTGTAGCATGGGGGGTGGACCACCCACCTACCCACCAAACCCTGTCTGAGGACAGTGTCACAACAGCCTGGAAAGGAATAGTCCTTATCCTGCAGACCCTGACAGCCCAGAGGAGGGACACCTTATTTAGATTGGAAGAGTCAGAAAGGCAGCCTGGAGGGCATGCCCAAGGTGGGTTTTGAAGGAGGAATAGGAGTTCACCAGACTGCCTCTGGATGGCCTAGGAGAAGAGATTCTCCAGGGAAAGGAAAAAACAGGTGGCCTGGCTGGGAAGAAAAAAAAAAAAGGATGAATGACAGGCAGAGGAGAGGGCAAAGAAAAGACTAGGAAAAGAAATAGAGGAGGAAGTAGAGCAAGAAAGAGCATAGAGCTTGGATCCAGACAGATCCCACAGAGTATGAGTCTGGCTCTGCCATTTACCAACTGTGTGACCCGAGGCTGCACAGTCCTTTCTCCTCCCTGAGCCTTAGTCTCCTGATCTGGGAAGTGGGACAACACCACCCCCTGGTAAGAGCTGCAATGGGATTAAGAATAAGGCCCTTGAATAACTGTTGGGGAGGCAACTGGTTGGTGCTTTGGTGGATGTGGCGTTATCATCTACCTCTATGTATTTTTAGAGTCTAACAGCTGCCTCCTGGGTGGGTGGGAACGTGAGGCTGCAGAGGGGCTGGAAGCAGGAGGCGGTGGACCCTGGAGCCCTTTGTAAATACCGGGCTGAGGAGGGAGGGGAAGGTATCGGAAGGGATTTAGGAGCTCAAAGGTTCCAAGCTACTCTCTGGTACAATGGAGCGGAGGGCTGGAAATAGGGTGAGGTGAGCGAAGTGCAGGGTCCAATACTGTCATGTCTTAATTTTTAAAAATTATTTATTTATGTATTTATTTTTAGCTATGCTGGGTCTTGGTCGCTGCACACAGGTTTTCTCTAGTTGTGGCGACAGGGGTTACTCTCTAGTTGCAGTACACAGGCTTCTCATTGCGGTGGCCTGTTGTTGCAGAGAATGGGCTCTAGGGCACACAGGCTTCAATAACTGCAGCACGTTGGCTCAGTAGCGGTGGCTCAAGGGCTCGAGAGCACAGGCTCGGTAGTTGTGGCGCACAGGTTTAGGTGCTCTGAGGCATGTGGGATCCTCCTGGATCAGGGATTGAACCTGTGTCTCCTGCATTGGCAGGCGGATTCTTTACCTCTGAGCCACCATGGAAGCCCCGCCTTTTAAAAAAATTTTGGCCCCAGCACACAGCATGTGGGATCTTAGTTCCTAGACCAGCAGTGAAAGCGCCAAGTCCTAACCACTGGACCACCAGGGAAGTCCCTGTCATGTCGTAACGCTTTGATGATTTGTTCATCATGGAACTCTGCACTATATTGAAGTTTGTTGGGTTTTTTGTTACTGTTGTATTAGGGGCTTCCCTGGTGGTCCTTAGGGCTTCTTCCCTGAGGCTCAGACAGTAAAGAATCTGCCCACAATGCGGGAGACCCTGCTTTGATCCCTGGATTGGGAAGATCCCCTGGAGAAGGAAATGGCTACCACTCCAACATTCTTGCCTGGAGAATCCCACGGACAGAGGAGCCTGGTAGGCTACAGTCCATGGGATTGCAGAGAGTTGAACACGACTGAATTACTTACACTTAGTGGTGGTCCAGTGGTTAAGACTGCATTACCACTACAATGGCACAAGTTCGATCCCTGGTGGGGGAAGTTTCCCATGCCATGAGGTGTGGCCAAACAAAAAAAGAAAGGAAAAAGAAAAAAATGAA
Organism: Bos grunniens; assembly: GCF_055505025.1. Lineage (NCBI taxonomy): Eukaryota > Metazoa > Chordata > Mammalia > Artiodactyla > Bovidae > Bos > Bos grunniens. The sequence continues at coordinate 16,386,534 of NC_141171.1, forward strand.
AATTACAAACTTAAAAAAAAAAGTGTGAAAATACGCTTTTCTTGATCTCTGAGTTTGGGGGTACCCCCTACAATTTTGTGCCCGAGGTGGCTTCCTCACTTGCTCCACTCTCATCCTGGCTTGGGAGGGAGACTTAGGGTCTAGGAGACCCTTAAGGGCAGCCCTGGGGAAAGCCTAGGAGCTACAATACTGCCTGAAATTCAGCCAGTAGCATCAAGGATACTGCGTGCAGTTCAGTTCAGTTGCTCAGTCGTGTCCGACTCTTTGTGACCCCATGGACTGCAGCACTCCAGGCTTCCCTATCCATCACCAACTCCCAGAGTTTGCTCAAACTCACATCCATCAAGTTGGTGAAGCCATCCAACCATCTCATCCTCTGCTGTCCCCTTCTCCTCCTGCCTTCAATCTTTCCCAGCATCAGGGTCTTTTCCAATGAATCAGTTCTTTGCATCAGGTGGCCAAATTATGGAGTACGGCACTTGTACAAATTGCATTCACACACATGATCTTATAAGAGGCTTAAAGCAAGCTGGGTGAGCCGGCAGACAGAGGAGAGAGGACAGAGGACAGGATTTACGTGGCCTGTTTCATAAGATGATCAGACAGAAACTCAACAATGGAGGTCCAGTCGGGGCCAGTAGCCCTAATTTCCAACCCCTTTTCTGAGGACTAAGGCCTTGAAGGCCTGCACTGAGGGGACCACCCTCATTCTACCCCATCTGCCAAGAGCTGGGCCCAGAGCCCAGGTTGGATAAGTAGGGGATGGTGTGGAGGGTCTGGATGTGGGGGTCTTCGCTGCCTGTGGGTCAAGGCCTTTTCTGCATCTGTCTCCAGGAGGATGGAATCCCAGGGCTGCTCGGCGGTAGCGAGAGTTCAGAGGACCTCAGCCTGGATTTGGGGGCCCTTCAGGGCAGTGAGTATCTCCAGGACCTGGGCCTCGAAGTCCTTTCACACAGCCAGCCTGGGGGAGCCAGAGACAGTGGCCCCCCTAGTGAAGAAGCCCGAGGAGAAACGCCCCGAGGAGAAACGCCCCTCTCCAGCGCTGCGAGGTCCCAGGGCCTCGCTCGGAGACGCAGCTGGGAGAGGTCAAGGAGCTGCTCTGAGAGCCGGCAGAGGTCAGCCGCCCACTGCGCCGCCGCCTTCCGGGACACACCTTCCAGGGCGGCCACATGCTGCTCCTCACCCCCCACCACCACCTCTGGGTCACCTAGCTCAAGGGCCACCAGAGGTGTCTGTGCTATCAGAGGCAGCCCCAGAGACCCCCTCCGGAGGTGCACACATGCGTGTGGGCACATGCATCTGTGTGCACGGGTGAGCAAGCACACGCTGAAGGAGCATCCGCCAGGTCAACCTGGAGGCTGCATGAAGCCGGCAGGCACGCTTGGACCCAGATGAGCACACCTGGCCTTGCACACGGGGGCTACATGCCCACACACAGGCATGCACCCTCCTCCTGCTCAAACCCAGAGACGCCTAAATGTGTCCCTTGCATATGCGAGCACAGAACCACAGAGGCACTTCTGTTCGAAACACAGATAGGTGCTTGGCACCACCCACACAGTGCAGGGGCAGCCTGAAACAGTGGAGTGCTTTAGCTGTGGGCCCTCCTCAACTCTCCCCCCGCCCCTCTTTCTCCCTCCACCCCTCACATGCTTGTGTGCTCAGTCACTTCAGCTGTGTCTGGCTCTTCTGCAACCCCATGGACTGTAGACCACCAGTCTCCTCTGTCCATGGGATTCTCCGGGCAAAGAACGTTGGAGTGGGTTGCCATGTCCTCCTCCAGGGGATCTTCCCGACCCAGGGACTGAAACCCAGTCTTTTATGTCTCTTGCATTAGTAGGCAGATCCTTTACCATTGCACCACCTGGGAAGCCCCCACCCCCCACAGTTTTCCCCAAATATTCATCTAGTCTGTGTAAAAAGAGCAGTGGACCTGTGATGTAAATGGAACTTCAGCATCAACTCCTCTAGCCAGGTTTCCCGTCCACCCCCCTGGTGCTGGGAGATCTGGAACACTGTCTGTGCCCTGCCCCCATCACAGGACCACCCAAGGGTTCCCCCCAGCCCCGTGCTTCGAATGCTGGAGCTGGGGCGACAGCCCAGTGGAAGAGACCTGACTCCCTCTTGATCTTCACCAGGCTCAGCATCGAATCCTCAGCTGTGAATGAGGGGCCCTTTCTGCCTCGGACACTGGCCAGCCTCGCTCTGAACCTGCCAGGAGAAGGCCTGCAGGCCTGGACCCAAGGGTGTCTGCCTGGGGGTGGAACCCCCGCAGAGCAACCAAGCAAGGTTGGTGCAACCCCCAACCACCCCAGTTAATAACACAACTATGCGCCCAGCAGCTGCCTCTGTGGGACCCTGGGGTGCCTTACACATAGCTGGGGGGACCAACCCATCATGGCAGGTGTCACCCATGACAGAGAAGTCGCTGGGTCCTAAGACTTCAGACCAAGCCTGAAGGTCCTTTGCTGGCCTGAGATCCTTGGCTGTAAGCGCCATCCCCTGGGCTAGGGAACTCAGGCTTGTCTCTGAATCTTTGCAGCTGGGTGGAAGCCCTGTCTGTGACTGAACTTTGCAACGGAGAAGAACTCATCTCAGGTCTGGGATTTTAGCCCAAAGCTGGAGAATGTACACTCGGAGCTGAAGCTTCCACCTGGGGCATCTCTGCCCTTGACCATGACTGGGTGGGGAGTTTCTGGCCATGGCTGGAATTTGTGGTTCAAAATTCCAGAACTCCAGCCCACAGCTGGGGGGTGGTCCTTGGCTGGTACGGTCCTTGGCTCCAGCCCTCGGCTGCTGTGGAGACCCATCCCTACTCCTGTGCCCCAAGGCTGAGGGTAGCCCCTGTCTGCAGCTGGAGGCTGGGGACCCTCAACCCAGAGAAACTGCCTGCAGCCCAGGCTGCCTCCGGGCTTAGCGAGATGCTTATTCCCTGCAGGAATGTGACAGCCCCGAGAAAAGAGTGAGGTCACGGTCTGTTCCTGTGTCCTTCGATGAGATCAGCTCCCTGGAAATCTTTCCAGCTTTGGAAGTGCCACCTCCAGCTGTTCAAGGTAGCCCAGCCTGGGGGTTTCCTTCATTCAAACAAGTGGGGTAGGGGGTTTCTGCTGGAGGGTCCCCTGGTTGGGGCTAGTGGAGGAGGCTTAGGATCCCCTTGGCAGGAATTGGGCAGAATGCTGGGGGAGAGGTGACATGGCTCCTCCATCATCTGCCCTTCCCCCTCACCCTCCCAGGGGACTCTCAAGCCAAGGTGGGCACAATATTGGAATGACCTCCAAGACTCTCTTCCTCCTCTGATTCTGTGTCTTTCTTTGTCTCCTTCTTTTTCTCTGAATCTCTATCTGAAGAGCTTGTGTTCCTCTGGTATCAGAAAGACCTACAGGCCAAACCAGAAGCTACCACTTTCTTTTTCTTTTTATAAAAATTTTTATTTATTAATTTATTTTTTGGCTGCACTGGGTCTTCATGCTGTGTGCAGGATTTCTCTAGTTGCAGCAAGCAGGGGCTACTCTTCAGTGCGGTGCATGGGCTTCTCATTGTAGCGGCTTCTCCTGTTGTGGAGCACAGGCTCTAGGGTGCACAGACTTTAGCAGTTCTGGCACGTGGCTCGAGGGTTCTAGAACACAGGCTCAGTAGATGTGGCACATGAGGCATTCCGAGGCATGTGGAATCTTCCCGGAATCTCCCCTGCATTGGCAGGCAGATTCTTAACCACTGTACCACCAGGGAAGTCCAGGAATTTACCACTTTCTAGCAAGTCTCTGAACCTCCTCCACTTTGTCGCTAAGAAAGACAATCAGAGTATCTTCTTAGCGTCACTTTGAGAGTCCACTGACCTAATATGTGTAAAGCGTTTCGCCCTTTGTGAGCTCATGACACACCCGGGACGCTTCCATCCCTGGCTGTCTGTCCTGTTTACAACTCTCCCTCGCCCCGAGGATGGCAAGCCCCATCTGGACCGGCTCCAGGTCTACAGGGGTGTGTTCAGGAGTTGTATGCCAGGCTGGTCCTGCCCCAGGGCACCTTTCACACCTATGTCTCCTGGGGTGGGGGCTGCTTCCAGGCCTGGACCCCCCGGTGCTGGAGTGCATGGAAAAGGATCATGTGGAGCCGAATCATGTGTGAGTGTCTGACCCTTAGGTGGGGGAGGGACCCCCAGGACAGCCAAGGGGGTCAAGGTTTGGGGAAGAGGGATGCAGGGATGTAGCATCGTTGCCCATAAAAGTGAGCAGGGCCAGCCACTGCTGCTGCTGCTAAGTCGCTTCAGTCGTGTCCGATTCTGTGTGACCCCATAGATGGCAGCCCACCAGGCTCCTCCGTCCCTGGGATTCTCCAGGCAAGAACACTGGAGTGGGTTGCCATTTCCTTCTCCAATGCATGAAAGTGAAAAGTGAAAGTGCAGTCGCTCAGTCGTGTCCGACTCTATCGACCCCATGGACTGCAACCCACCAGGCTCCTCCGTCCATGGGATTTTCCAGGCAAAAGTACTGGAGTGGGGTGCCATTGCCTTCTCTGAGGGCCAGCCACAGTCCCCCTCTAATAACCTCAGTCTCCTCTCCCACACCAACTTTCTCCCGGCACCTCAGAAGGTTCTCGACAGTATCAGGAGAGGGTTTGGGCCTTCCAGTTAAGGGTTGCATCAGGACCAGGGCCAGGTCAGGCATTCACAGCTCGTTTGGGGGAATGTCTGTCATTGGGGGCAACTGTGGACTATTTTTATCCAACCCCCCCGCTCAGGTTGATTGTCCAGCAGGTGCTTGAAGAACTCCGACAGTACCATGGGTGAGTGGATAGGGGGCCAGGTGTGGGGGAACAGGTGTGTGAGACAGATGTAGAAGACAGGTGTAGGGGGACGGGGGTGGACAGGGATGGGGGACGCAAGCAGGGAACGGATATGGGAAGACAGGTGTGGGGACAGGTGGAAGAGTGCACTGGTAGAGGGGACATGTGTGAGGATGGGGAGGAATGGGAGGAAAATGAGGACTGGAGAGGTGGGAGGAGGCACAGGTGTGCGGAAGGACAGGACACAGGAGCAAGCTGCCGCTAGCCACGCTGTACCTTTGCACAAACGGGAAAAGGCGGCCCTTTCCCAAAATGCTGCCGTCTGTTGGAAAAATCTTCCCAACACGTTAACTTTGTTTGACCAAGACCTGTTACTACCCTCTGCTGGAAAACCCATCACAATGACCATGTATCCAAGCCCACACGTGGAGGGATGACAGGATCCCTGGTCATGGGCTGCACGCCTGTCCACAGGAGCCCTGGGAGAGAGGGGACAGATGAGGGGGCCGCTAGGGGTCAGGGGAAGGGCTGCCAACCCTGTTGTCTGTCCCCTTTGACCTTGCAGGGCCCGGCAGAGGGCTCGATTGTCGGTCTGCCCCGGAGGAGCAGCTTCGAACCTCACCTGGTTTGAGTTCTTGTCTGAGTGAGTACTGAGCTGTGGGCGGGGCAGGCACTGAATTGAGAGGACAGGGACCTGAGATGGGATGAGGGGTTGGGGCCCCATTCTCTTACTGGAATCACCAGAGAAACAGTGGGGGTGGCAGGGGGCTCCTCATACTCCCTGGCAGGGCAGGGGAAGACTTCTCAGAGGAGGTGACAGCTTGAGCTGGTTTCCAATGGAAAAGTAGGAGTTTGCCGGTATGCTGAGATGAGATGGGGAAAAGAATTGGGTGCCTTCCACAGGAAAGGTGTCGGGGTGGCGCTGGAAGGAGGGGAGGGGAGTCAGCAAAGGCCAGATTGCTGCTGGGAAGCAGAAGTCCACAGCTCTGTGGTGACCAGTGATGGTGAGCACCATCAAGGGTGCAGACCAGAGGCATGGAATCTCCCTCCAGGGACTCGATTCTGCAGGGGTTGGGGTTCTTTGTATTATATGTATCATAATAAATACATGCAATGACTTAATATGTTATTTATTAAATGAGAGTACGCTGGTCATCCAGAAGAGGTAAGATCTAAGGCTTGAGTGTTGGGTGGGAAGAGGGCAGGGGGATTTGAGAGACATCCCATGGGAAGAATGGACAGAGTTTCAGGCTGATAAGATAGGAAGGGGATGTGAATCAGAGGAAGGAGGCAGAGATGGACAAGGTCCATCAAGGTACCTCAAGCTTGAGACCATGTCACTTTCCCCTAGGCAAACCCAGTCCCCAAGTCTGCTGGAACTTTGCAAACCTCCATAAATGTTGTGTGTGTGTGTGTGTGTGTGTGTGTGTGTGTGTGTCTGTGTGTGTCTGTGTTCAGTCACTCAGTCGGGTCTGACTCTTTGAGACCCTGTAGACTGTAGCCTGCCAGGCTTCTCTGTCCATGGGATTTTTCCAGGCAAGAACACTAGAGTGGTTTGCCATTCTCCTCTCCAGGGGATCTCTCTGATCAAGGGATCAAATGTGGGTCTTCTGCTTGGCAGGTGGATTCTTTACCACTGAGCCACCTGGGAAGCCCTATATATGAATATGAAAGTGAAAGTGTTAGTTGCTCAATCGTGTTTGACTCTTTGCAACCCCATGGACTGTAGCCCACAAGGATCCTCTGTCCGTGGAATTCTCTAGGCACGAATACTGGAGTCGGTTGCCATGCCCTTCTCCAGGAGATCTTTCCGACCCAGGGGTCAAACCTGGGTCTCCCAAATTGCAGCAGATTCTTTTACCATCTGAGCCACCAGGGAAGCTCTCTCTCTATATATATATACGATATATGATAGATATCTATATCTATCTCTCTATATATACATCTATATATTATACATACTATATCTGTATGTAAACTATGGTATATACATACTATACCTATATATATGTCTGTATATATATATACAATTGCACTCGTTGCTTGTTGCTGCACAGGCTTTTCTCTAGTTGAGGTGCTCGGGCGTCTCACTGCGGTGGCTTCTCGTGTTGTGGAGCGTGGGCTCTAGGTGCTTGAGCTTCAGTCACTGTGCCTCCCAGGCTCTATAGCACAGGTTCAGTAGTTGTGGCACACCAGCTTCGTTGCCCCACAGCATGTGAGATCTTGCCAGACCAGGAATTGAACCTGTATCTCTTGCATTGGCAAGCAGATTCTTACCCACTGTGCCATCAGGGAAGCCCGGTAAATGTGTTTTGAGTGAATAAGTGAGTGAGAGGAGAGAGAGAGTTCAGGACCACAGCAAGGGTGGAACAGGATAGAGGGGCCTCAGGTAGATTCCAGGTGGATCCCAGGAGTGACATGCAGAACTGGCCAGAAGGGCCTTTTGGGTCTGCTGTAACCCTCCTCACCAAACTCTCCACCCCTTAGGAGTGAGGACAGCATGGGGAAGACGGAGAGAAGCGACAGGGGCACCAAGGTGAAACGCAGCCTGAGCTCCCTGCGCAATCGAGTCACCAGGCAGAAGGAGAAGGTCAGAGGGCTGGGCCAGGGGTTGGGGGGACCCTCTCTGCCTTCTCCAGCTTGCCAGGATGTCCCTGGTCCCAGAGCCCTGTGATTCCAAGTGGGAAGGGACACACAGGGCATTCTAAGGTCCACCTCTGTCCCCAACAGGGGAAGACCCCAGTGCATCAGAAGGACAAAGGTCAGGATGCGCGAGAGAGGAAAGAATGTATCAACGGGCACCAGCTGGCTCGAGGAACCTTCTCTGGCCACTCCAGCTGCCCTATGTGTGGCAAACCTTTTCTGAGCTCTGGTGAGTCCGGTGGCCCAGCCCGTCGCCCTGGATGGCAGCCACTTTCTCTGCCTTACTTCCCTTAAATTGCTCCCATGGCCTCCTTCCATCTTTGCATCCTCCCTTTCCAGCTCAGGCCAACCATGGCTTCCTGGAGGTCACCAGGAATCCATCCCTAAGAGCAGGGGTATTTGGTTAGCTTGGACTGCCCCACACAAGTTCCTTTTTTTTAAAAAGTGCTTATTAATTCATTTATGGGGCTGCACCAGATCTTAGGTCCAGCACGCAGTATCTTCAATCTTCGTTTCAGCATGCAGGATATTTAGTTGTGGCATGTGAACTCTCAGTTGCAACATGTGGGATCTAGTTCCCTGACCGGGGATGGAACCCAGGTCCCCTGCCATGGGAGTGCAGAGTGTTAGTCACTGGACCACCAGGGAAGTTTGGGACTCCCAGATTCCCTTTAAGTTTTCGCTTTCGTTGTTGGCAAAATCCAGACTCAGGCAGTGTATTAGTTAGCTACAATCTGGCTGGTTTAAACCACAGAAATGCATTGTCTCAGAGTTCTGGAGAAGTTCAAGATCGAGGTGTCAGCTCCCTCTACAGGTGCTGGGAAGGGGTCCATCCCGAGTGTCTTTCCTGGCTTCCGGAAGTCCAAGGGTTTGTGCCAGAAGAACTATGGTCTTCATGTGGCATTTTCCCCACACTCATGTTCATGCCTCAAATCCCCCTTTGCCTGAGGATTAGGGGCCAACCCTAACTCAATATGACCTCACTGAACTAAATACATTAGCTAATAAGGCCACCTTATGATGCCCTGATGGGGCTTCCCTGGTGGCTCAGTGGTAAAGAATTGCCTGCCAATGCAGGAGAACTGGGTTCGATCCCTGGAGGAGGAAATGGTAACTCACTCCAGTATATTTGCCTGGAGAATTCCATGGACAGTGGAGCCCTGAAGGCTATAGTCTGTAGGGTTGCAAAGAGTCAGACATGATTTAGCAACTTAGCATGCACGCAGGCATGATGTAGTGAAAGGGGTGAGGTCTGTAATATATGAATTGGAGGGAGAGAGAGAGGAGGAGGCAGGATCAGCCCATTAACAGGCAATTTCCTGCCTCCCAGCACTGTCTCGGGAATAACAGTCTCTGCTCAGGAAAACATTTTGTTTGTTTTGTTTAGTCGCTAAGCCATGTACGGACTCTTTAGTGACCCCATGACTACAGCCTGCCAGGCTCCTCATCCATGGGATTTCCCAGTGCCATTTCCTTCTCCAGGGGATCTTCCCAACCCAGGGATTGAACCTGTGTCTCCCACATTGGCAGGCAGATTTTTTTTTTTTTACCACTGGGAAACCCAACACAGAAATCAGGAAAAAGTATTGGGTTCCAAAGGCCTTGGAGGGAGATGACTCTGGTCTTTTATGAGATTTAGAACTTTGCTTTTTTTGACAAGGGGCAGAGAGGAGGCACTGGCAACTGCATGCTAGTTGCAAATTCAGGCTGCTGCAGGGTTCCTCCACCTTGGCCCTATTGCTCTTTGAGGCCTGGTCATTCTTTGTTGAGGGAGGGGAGGGCTGTTTTGTGCACTGCAGGATACTGAGCAGCATCCCTTGCCTCCACCCACTAGATGCTGTTAACACCTGCCCCATGAGTCATGTCAGCCAAAAATGTCTCTAGATGTGGCCAAATGTCCCCTGGGGGCTAGGATTGCCCAGGTGAGAATCAGTGGGCGAGTACAACAGAGAATTGGCCCCAGGGTGGGCCATACAGTGACAGCGGTCCCTCCATCCTGGGGGCAGGTGCCTCCTCAAGACCTGAGCCACAGGTTTTGCATTTCTGCCTTGCTTGGCCCCACACATGGGCATTTTCCTTCTTCCTCATTCCTCCCGTTTTCCGGAGTAGTTTTTGCTGGCGGCGGGCCTGTTGGCTGCTGCAGTCAGGAGTGGACCCATTTGGAGCTTTCTCTCCAAAGATATCCAACCTGCTTTCTGACCCTGTGAACGCTCTCCAGCAGAAGCCACCCAGGATTTGCAAAGTCTTCAGCATCTTAAAGTCCTTTTAAGCAGCAGGTGCGTGCTAAATTTGCTTTAGTAGTGTCTGACTCTTTGTGACCCCATGGACTGTAGCCCGCCAGGCTCCTCTGTCTATGGGATTCTCCAGGCAAGAATACTGGAGTGGGTTGCCATGCCCTCCTCCAGGGAATCTTCCTGACCAGCAAGTGACTTCTTGTTTCTGCTGACTTCCTTATCTCTTCATCTGGGAGGGGTGGGGGTGAGGTCTGCTGGATACTGGAACCTCCCTGGAAGGCCACGATCAAGCCCTGAGGGGCTCTATCTCAGGCAGCAAATTCAAGGTGCAGGTGGGAAGTTGGCAGAAGGAAGGGTGAGGGCAGAGATCCAGAACTGAGCCAGTACTGATCCAGTAGAGAAATGTATCCATGTTGATGCAGAGTTGAGTATTTTTAAATAAATACACAGATATATTCAAACTACTGCACAATTGCAGTCATCTCACACATTAGCAAAGTAATGCTCAAAATTCTCCAAGCCAACAGTGCGTGAACCATGAACTTCCAGATGTTCAAGCTGGATTTAGAAAAGGCAGAGGAACCAGAGATCAAATTGCCAACATCTGTTGGATCACAGAAAAAGCTAGAGAATTCCAGAAAAACATCTACTTCTGTTTCATTGACTATGCTAAAGCCTTTGACTGTGTAGATCACAACAAACTGTGGAAAATTCTTCAAGAGATGGGAATACCAGACCACCTTACCTGCCTCCTGCGAAACCTGTATACAAGTCAAGAAGCAATAGTTAGAACTGGACATGGAACAATGGACTGGTTCAAAATTGGGAAAGGAGTACATTAAGGCTGTATATTGTCATATTGCTTATTTAACTTATATGTAGAGTACATCATATGAAATGCTGGGCTGGATGAAGCACAAGCTGGAATCAAGATTGCCAGGAGAAATATCAATAACCTCAAATATGCAGATAACACCATCCTTATGGAAGAAAGTGAAGAGGAATTAAAGGGCCTGTTGATGAAGGTGAAAGAGGACAGTGAAAGTTGGCTTAGAACTCAACATTCAGAAAACTAAGATCACGGCATCTGGTCCCATCTCTTCACGACAAATAGATGCAGAAACAATGGAAACAGTGACAGACTTTATTCTCTTGGGCTCCAAAATCACTATGGACAGTGACTGCAGCCATGAAATTAAAAGACACTTGCTCCTTGGAAGAAAAGCAATGACAAACATAGACAGTGTATTAAAAAGCAGACATTATTTTCCCCAGAAAGGTCCATATAGTCAACGCTATGGTTTTTCCAGTAGTCATGTACAGATGTAAGAGCTGGGCAATAAAAAGGCTGAGTGCTAAAGAACTGATGCCTTCAAAATGAGGTGCTGGAGAAGACTCTTGGAGTCCCTTGGACAGCAAGGAGATCAAACCAGTCAATACTAAAGGAAATCCTGAATATTCATTGGAAGGACTAAAGCTGAAGCTGAAGCCCCAATGCCTGATGCAAAGAAAAAACACCCTGATGCTGGGAAAGATTGAAGGCAGGAGAAGGGGATGATAGAGGATGAGATGGTTGGATGGCATCACTGACTCAATGGACATGAGTTTGAGCAGACTCATGTTAGAGTTGAGATGATGAATGGTTAATGTTAATGGTTAAAGTTGAGATGGTGAAGGACAGGGAAGCCTGGCATGCAACAGTCCATGGGGTGGCAAAGAGTTGGATATGAATGCGTGACTAAACAACAACAAAGGCAAAATTTTATATTTTAAAAGAAAATTAAATTACAGAAGAGCAAAAGTCTAATATGCCAAAGACACTTTGTTTGATGCACTTAATGTCAATAATTGGAGCACTTTTTAAGGCTTTTTTCCTACAAAAAAAAAAACGGCATCGATAATGGCTCTGTACAATAATATTTAAAATAGTAGGAAGATGAAAACATCTTCATACCATATTTTGGCAAACAGTTCTAAAGACAGCAAACACGAATTCAGTGGATTTTCCTTTGCTTTAAAATGAGCTACCAGTAATTCTAAACCAAGCAAAAATGCATTGTTCCTGGATGGAATATAAGCACTCATACTCGCAAAAATGTTTTGCAATGAGTTCTTGGCTTCTGTGAAAATCCCAAAATAGCAAAGGAGAGATTAGAGTTTATCTTCAGATTCTATGACTGGCTTCCAACAATCTTTTATCAGTAGACTTACAGGCAAAATACTAGACGCTCAGGATCAGATTCCATTCCTTGATGTAAGGATGGAACTCTGTGGATTGCTGTCCTTGGCTAGCATAAACCAGCAAATAACCACGTGTAGAATAAAATGCAAGACAGGCAGAAGGGGTAGCTTAATGGTTTTTTGTTGTTGTTGTTGTTGCAGGAAAAAAAGAATCCATGCTAATGCTATGGTGAAACCAATGCTTACTTAGGGATTTTACCATTAGAGTAAGACTAAAGATCAGACTTCAAAGAGACCAGATCTGTAACTTGGAAGTGAAGTGTTTTGCTGCATTTTGGCAATAGACTCTAACTTGGAGTATGCTCAGTTGCTTCAGTCGTGTCTCTTTGTGACCCCATGACTGAACCCCAGCTCCTCTGTCCATGAAATTCTCCAGGCAAGAATACTGGAACAGGTTGCCATTTCCTCCTACAGAGGATCTTCCCAACCCAGGGATCGAACCTGGGTCTCCTACATTGCAGACAGATTCTTTACCACTGAGCCACCTGGGGGAGCAACTTAGAGTATACAACTATCTATTTGAGGACTCTCCTACCCCTCCAGTGGGGGGCAGACCCCTGTCCTCCTGGAAACTTTTCATTTTAGATTTACAGAAAAGTGCAGAGAGAGCTCCCATATACACTTCACCTAGTTTTCCCTCATGTTAATGTCTTGTTGTTCAGTCACTAACTCGTGTCTGACTCTTTACCACCCCATGGGCTGCACTACGCCAGGCTTCCCCGTCCGCCATCTCCCGGAGTCCGCTCAAACTCATGTCCATTGAGTCAGTGATGCCATCCAACCATCTCATCCTCTGTTGGTGCCCTTCTCCTCCTGCCCTCAATCTTTCCCAGCATCAGGGTCTTTTCCAGTGAGTCAGCTCTTGGCATCACGTGGCCAAAGTATGGAGCTTCAGCTTCAGCATCGGTCCTTCCAGTGTATATTCAGGGTTGATTTCCTTTAGGATTGACTGATTTGATCTCCTTGCTGTCCAAGGGACTCTCAACAGGACCTCGATACATTTGTCACAACTTAGGAACTAACATTGGTCCAGTACTATTAACCCAATTCTGGATTCTATTCAGATTTCACCAGGTTTGGTTTGGTCCTTTCATTAGTATTCTCCTTGTTTCAGGATCCAATTCAGATACTACATTCTCTTCAATCGTCCTGTCTTCCTAGTCTCTCTGGTCTGTGAGGGTTTCTCTGTCTCGTCTTACTATTCATGACCTTGACAATCCAGAGAAATGCTAGCCAGGTGTCTTGTACGAGGTCCATTAATCTGGGCTTGCCTGATGTTTTGGGGGAGGTTGTTATCATTATTGGTTTTGGGGTTTTGATGGGTTTGTTTTTTGCCATGCCTCTCAGCTTGTGGGATCTTAGCTCCCCAATCAGGGCTCAAACCCATGTCCTCAGTAGGGAAAGTACGGATTCTTAACCACTGGACGCCCAGAGAATTCCCATGTCTTATGTTTTCTTTTTTAATTGTGAAGGCAATGGCACCCCACTCCAGTACTCTTGCCTGGAAAATCCCATGGACGGAGGAGCCTGGTAGGCTGCAGTCCATGGGGTCGCTAAGAGTCGGACACGACTGAGCGACTTCACTTTCACTTTTCTCTTTCATGCATTGGTGAAGGAAATGGCAACCCACTCCAGTATTCTTGCCTGGAGAATCCCAGGGATGGCGGAGCCTGGTGGGTGCCGTCTATGGGGTCGCACAGAGTCGGACACGACTGAAACGACTTAGCATAGCATAGCATAGCATAGCATTAGTCGCTCAGTCATGTCTGACTCTTTGCAACTCCATGGACTGTAGCCCGCCAAGGTCCCCTGTTCATGGGAATTCTCCAGACAAGACTATTAGAGTAGGTTGCCATGTCCTCCTCCAGGGGATCTTCTTAACCCAGGGATCAAACCCAGGTCTCCCGCATTGCAGGCGGGTTTTGTTTTTTTTACCATCTGAGCTACCAGGGAAGCCCTTTTTAAAAATTTATTTATTATTTGTTTTTGGCTGCACTGGGTCTGTGTTGCAGGGCATGGGCCTCTCGTTGCGGTGGCTTCTCTTGTTGCAGAGCACACGCTCTAGGTTCTCAGGCTTCAGTATTTGCAGCACGGGGCGCAGTTGTGTCACATGGGCTTAGCTGTCCCGCAGTATGTGGAATCTTCCCAGACCAGGGATCAAACCTGTGTCCCCTGCATTGGCAGGTGAATTCTTTCCCACGGCACCATCAAGGAAGTCCTGGTGTTTTCTTAAAATTGTAGAGGGGCTATGGGTTTGGGGAACCTTTATGCCTCATCAGATAAGGGGGTAAGTGCTATCGACATGACATCCTTGAGAATATTAATCTTTATCACCGGGGTAAGGTTAACAACTGCCAGGTTGCTATTTTTCCCGTTTCTCTTCTCTATTCTCTAGAAGCAGGTCACTCAATCCAGCCTACTCTCAGGATGGCAGGAGTCAAATTCCATGTTCTGGAGACAATATTTGACTTTCAGGACAACCCTTTGAGATCAAGGGAGATTGGAGTTCATGTCACAGAAATGATGAGCACTCAACATGGTGCCGGGTACATACGGGCAATGGTAGCACCTATTGTCATCGTCATTTGGCAATATCTCTCTTTTTACATTGTAGTGTTTATTTATAGGCTGTACTGGGTCTTCATTGCTTTGAGTGGACTTCCTCCAGTTGTGGCAAATCGGGGCTACTCTCTAGTTGTGGCAAATGGGGGCTACTCTCTTAATTGCGGTGCATGGGCTTCTCACTGCAGTAGCTTCTCTTGTTACGGAGCACAGGCTCTAAGGCAGGTGGGCTTCAGTAGTTGTGGCACACAGGTTTATTTGCTCCATGGCATGTGGGATCTTCCTGGACCAGGGATTGAATCTGTGTCCCCTGCATTGACAGAAGGATTCTCAGAGCACTGGACCACCAGGGAAGTCCTAGTGCTAGCTCTTGTTATGGAGGCAAAGCTAGCCTTTTAGTCACAGACCCTAACCCTAGGCTCTGACCACAGCCCCACACCTGTCTAAGGGAGCAACGTGAGGCCAGAACACCTGTGTCTCACTCCAGCAGGCTGAGAGCAGGCACCACCCAGGTGTAAGTCGCCACAAGCTTACCTCCCATCACAGATATTCAAAGCTAGATGTGACTGACTGTCCCCTTAAGGAAACAGCCCCACTGTAAGTTGAACAGAACAGGAAGTGAATCATGTTCCAGGTAATTAGTGTCTCCAGGGTAAAGCTGAGATGCTTTCCCAGCGACCAGCTCTGCTGGTGGAGTGCCATTCCTGATAGTCCTGTTCCTAGCCTTGACCTTTGGGGCCCCTCCGTGGTCTGACCCCACCTAGCCCTCCACCCTTCTCTGTCACTACTCAACCCCCAAGATCCCCTCGCCCGGCCACCCTGAAGTCTCGTGGCTACTCGTGCCGGTCACATGTGCCTTGCTCATTCAGTGCTCTTCCTGGAACTCCTTCCACCACCTAACTCTTACTCATTCTCTAAGACAAAGAGCAAGGCCACCTCCCCCAGGAAGCCTGCATGGGGTGACTTTAAAGCCTGCATGAGGTGACTTTAAATTCCAATGGCTGTCAGCCAAGGGCCACTGTGTCCCCCCTGAAGAACATTTAGCAATGTCTGCAGACATTATGGTCTTCCCAGGTGGCTCAGACAGTAAAGAATCTGCCTACAACTCAGGAGACCTGGGTTCGATCCCTGGGTCAGGAAGATTCCCTGGAGAAGGGCATGGCAACCCACTCCAGTATTCTTGCCTGGAGAATCCCATGGACAGAGGACTTTCATGCATTGAAGGAAACTGGTGGGGCTACAGTCCATAGGGTCGCAGACTCCACTGAGTGACTGAGCACAAGCATGAACTGTCATTAGTAGCAAAACTGAGAAACACAGATCCTTAGCTCTTGGCAGAGTCCCTGGCCCATGATAAGGACTCAGTAAAAGCAGGAAATGGTTAGATGGATAAGAGGAAGACAAGAGATGCCTCTTCTTTCTGACAGGCCCCTTGAAAGGGTTTAGGGGAGAACTTTGTCAACCTGAAGGTAACAAAGGGAGCTCTAGATATAAGGATCATGCCACTCTTCCTGCTTAAAATCTTTCAGTGACTCCCCACTGCCTTTGGGATAAAGTCCAAAAGTTATGGGCATTCAGAGTGATCATTTACAGATCCATCGAGACCTCAAAAGTACCTGTGTCTGGGCTTCTGACCTCAACTGGGGTGGGTGTCTGATGACCTCCACTGGGGTGGGATTCTTGCACTTTTGGACCCTCCAACTCCCTAGACGTGTTCCCTCTCCTGATCATGAAGTCTGGACTTAAACCGAAGGCAGGTCACTTGGGGACTCTGCCACCCAGGTTCTAAATTGAGAGCTGTCAAACACAGATTGTGTGTGGCTTTATTATTATTATTTATTTGGCTGCACCAGGTCTTGGTTGAGGCACGTGGGATCTTTCAGTTGCAGCATGCAGGACTTTTAGTTCAGCATTCAAACTCTTAGTTGTGGCATGTGGGATCTAGTTCCCTGACCAGGGATTAAACCCAGACCCCTCGCATTGGGAGCATGGAGTCTTTGCCACTGGATCACTAGGGACATCCTGATTGTGTATGTTTTGAAGTAAGATTATTTGGGGGCGATCTTGACCTGGTTGACTAGCTTGGACCTTAGGTGAAAGCTCTTTGGCTCCTCTCCTGGTTCCTACCCACCCTCTTCACCTATGGAGGGCCTGGATTAGACAAATCTCAGGACTGGGGTGGCTGATGGTATTTGAGGGGATGCTGGCACATGGAGGGGCATCTGGCATGTCTATAGGTGTCTGAAAACACCTCTGTGGGGGTGTCCAGCATGTGTTTCATCCTCTGAACACCCCTTTGGGGGTTTCTAATAGCATCTGTGTTGGAGGGAATCTAGAAGTTTCCATGTGGGGCTTTGATATATTCCAGAGTGTCTGAAAGCCTGTTTGTGGGTAGTTGATGGCTACTGGATGAAGGTGTCCAGTACTTTTGAGATATTTGGCATGTTTTTCAGATTCTGAATAGTTTGGGGGCATTTAAGGGACCTACTGCTGCTGCTAAGTTGCTCCAGTCATATCCGACTCTGCAACACCATAGACGGCAGCCCACTAGGCTCCCATGTCCCTGGGATTCTCCAGGCAAGAACACTGGAGTGGGTTGCCATTTCCTTCAATGCATGAAAGAGAAAAGTGAAAGTGAAGTCGCTCAGTCTTGTCCAACTCTTAGCGACCCCAAGGACTGCAGCCTACCAGGCTCCTCCGTCCATGGGATTTTCTGGGCAAGAGTACTGGAGTGGGTTGCCCTTGCCTTCTCCGTGAGAAGGGATCTACAAGGGGTGTCTATTTTCCCATGCCTGAAAGTGAGTTTTGAGTATCTGATGGTATCTGCCTGGGTTTCTGAAATGTGTTTGGGGTATCCGGTGGTATCTATGTTGCAGTGTCTGGGATCACCTGAGAGATAAATGACTCATGTTTTCAAGACTTGTAAATTTTCACTTCCTGTAACCTAGGATGCCACTTCTTCGCAGGAGACAGACCTGTTCTCTCCATTTCTTGCATCCTCCCCTCTCAAACTTCTCTCCCCCGGGGTTAATCCCCCTTTGATGTCCCCAGGCTTCCACTGTACCCCACTTTCTGCCTCTAGATACCCCTAACTCCCCAAGTCGCCCCCCGCCCAGCCCTGCTATCCTCTACCAGGAAACCCCTCCCAGACCTGCTAATTACCCACGTCCCCGATGACTCCACAAAACTTCCCTCAACCCCAATAATCTCTCCTTAAGATTCCTTCTAAGCGCCTCCCAGTCCCGCGAATACCTCGGGGCCCCACTGACCGCCTCCCCCCAAACGGCTCCCAACCCCGCTGATTTCCTCTCATGACCTCCCTCCCCTAGACGCCCCTCTGCCCGACTGACCCGCCCCTCAAGGATCGCCCTCACCCTCCTCGAAAGTACCTTTCAGTCCCTTCGCCTTGCCTAAGCTCGAGCTAAAGACCCCTGCCTGCATCACCAGGATGAGCCTTAATGTCCCAGGTTCGTGCGACCCACCGACCCTCGAGCCACGCCCCCTTCCGGGTCCACACCCTCTGATCCGCCCTTGGGGGCGAGGCCGCGCGTGCGCATCTCACCCCGTGGCTTCCCGCTTCCGGCTCCGAGCCGAGGGCAGCCGTGGACCCCGGGAGGCCGGGCGGCAGCAGCGGCGGGGAAGCTAACGGAGCTGCGGGCGGCGAGTGACCTGCGGCGGACTGAGGTGAGGGCGGCGGGGCAGGTCTGAGGAGAACGAGGCTCGGGAGGAGGCCTCGGGCCCCATGAAGGCGTCGTCGGTTCCCGCGGGTGGCCTCGGGCGCAGGACCCCCGAGGCTGCCTCGGCTTCGGGGCCGGCCCCCGTGGGCTCGTCCAAACTGGTGGGTGGATCCTGCAGTGCAGGCTGTCCCTTCCGTGCATGCAGGCTCTGTTTGGAGAAGGCACAGTTCAGACGATGCCCGCCGGCTCCGGCCGAGCCCCAGCCCTTGGGCAGTGCAACCTCCCTGGTTCAACAGGGAGAGGACTCGGCGTCCGGGATCTGGAGCTCCCGGGGCAGGACCTGAGATGTGGTGATAACTCAGCACTGGGGGACTTGAAGCCCCCGAGCATCGCTCACTCCGTGGAGCCCACGTCCTCCTGCCAGTTGATCGTTAGGGTCACAAAATCATAGGAAGTGTGTGTGCTTTGGGTCTTTAGTTCTCCCTCCAGTTTCTTTCTTGTGGGAGAATTTAGATGGTGCGGTGCAGGAATCAGAGGCCCTTGGTCCTTGCATGGTTTATTGTAGCTGTCTTCTCCTCC
Organism: Bos grunniens; assembly: GCF_055505025.1. NCBI lineage: Eukaryota > Metazoa > Chordata > Mammalia > Artiodactyla > Bovidae > Bos > Bos grunniens. Next base: position 16,405,252 of record NC_141171.1, read on the forward strand.
TCTCTTCTACCTGGTTCTCTGTTGAGATCGAAGTGGTAGAAGAGATGGCTGGCCCAGGGGATCAAAAGCGTTGGCGAAGTTTTACCTCGGAAATGAAGAACACAACTTTTCTTCCTTTTGTCTCCGATTGGGGGAGAGTGGAACTCCAGCCAGGATCGTAGACGGGCAGGTCTCTTCTTGTTGACTAGAGAAAGTTCAGGACAGGTGAACAGCCCTATGGCCAAGGGCGATGTGGGGATGGTTTTGCAGGTATCCGGGTGAATGATTAATTCTGGAGTTGTATGGAGAAGTGTCAAGAGCACAGGCTTAAGTGTCAAATCACATCTGGGTTCTTCTGGTCCCAGTTTCCACCACTTAAGTCACAGTCTCCCCATCTTTAAAGCCAGAATGAGGATCAGTTGTGGATTTGATGAGGTAATACATGTAAGGTGGGAAGCACAGCCCCTGGCATATGGTGAATGCTCAATAAATGTTATATATTCTGTGCATGTGGTATGCCCCCAGGTCTGTATTTTAATTTTTTATTTTTACTGAAATATAGTTGATTACAATGTTGTTTTACTTTCAAGTGTACAGCAGAGTGATTCAGTGATACATATATATATTTGTTGTTGGTTAGTCACTAAGTTGTGTCCGACTCTGTGACCCTATGGACTGTAGCCTACCAGGCTCCTCTGTCCATAGGATTTCCCAGGCAAGAATACTGGAGTGGGTTGCCGTTTCCTTCTCAAGGGGATCTTCTCAACCCAGGGATCAAATGTGCATCTCCTGCATTTCAGGCAGATTCTTCACTGCTAAGCTACCGGGGATTCCATATATACAAATATATTCCCATATATGTATATTCCTATATGTATATATACACACATATATACATTCTTTTTCATACTCTCTTCTGTTATAGTTTTTTACACGATAGTTCCCTGTGCTATACAGTAGATCCTTGCTGTTTACCTGTTTTATATATAAACAGGTAAACAACAGGTGTGTGTATGTTAATCCCAAATTCTTAATTTATCTTCCTGCCATCCCCTTTGGTAACCCTAAGTTTGTTTTCTATGTCTGTGAGTCTATTTCTGTTTTGTAGTTACATTCATTCGTATCATTTCTTTAGATTCCACCTGTAAATGATACCATATGATATTTGTCTTTCTCTGACTGACTTCATTTAATACTCTAGGTCCATCCATATTGCTGCAAATGGCATTATTTCTTTTTTCTTTTTTTTTTAAATCTCAGGCCCATATTTTTCAGTCGACATTCCGAGTAATAAAGAGTCTGGAGAATGTGAGCATCTCAGTTGTTGTTTGGACTGGGTTGCAATTTACGTTTTATCAGTAGTTTGCTAGTTCTGTGGGTCAAGCCCTTCTAAGGGGGTGGAAGAAGCTGTGCTAAAACGAGTAAGAGGGCTTCCCCGGCGGTGCAGTGTCTAGGGCTCTGTACTTCCATTGCAGGGCAAGGGTTTGGTCCCTGGTCAGGGAACTAAAATCTTGCATGCAGCACAGCTCAGCCCCAAAATAAAGGAGTGGGGTAGTTTTTTTAATTCTGGTCAGTGTAACTTGTTTGCATTGTGTATCGCTTACTTCCCGCTTCAGTGGCTTGAAGGAGAGAAAGGAGATTCTTTGAATCTCTTTTCTTTCTCTTTTTTTCTTCAGTCGAGGTAAGAACGCCCCCACGTTGAAAGCGTGGTAGCACGTACATTGTTCCTGGTGGAAACCTTGGTATACTTTTCATTGTCACACAGTAGCGATTACAGCCAGTTGCCCTTGTCACCAGCGCACCCCCACCCCACCCCCGGCCTAGGGCTGTGGTCACCAGCTGTGCCTCCCTGGCTGTTTACCTTCCACGTGCTTAGCATATTTCTGATCCTCGTGTCAAGGTCTCCTTCATTTTTCTTCACTCGTCCTGGGTCCTGTTTCCATTTCCGCAAATTCCACCCATGACTTTTTAAACATTTTCCTCTAGGCTCTCTTAAGTCATTTTAAGCCCAGAGGCTTTGTTAGGTCCAGCTAGTCACTGTTTCTTCATTATTTGTGACTTAAACTTTACTTTTCCCCTGAAAGTGGTGAAGAGCTGCTCTTGGTTTGTAAACCCTCTCTCCAGGTGCAAAGCAATTCCCTGCACAGCTCCTGAGCGGCCACTAGGAATTTTTCTGGAGGAGAAATGTGGCTGACGGGGGAGGGGCAGTCTGATTCAAATAATGTCCTCCAGGAGGCCTCAGTGAAAGGACCCCTGCAGCTACGCTTTTTTTGAGTGTGCGATTAAAATTGCCTTGGGTGTAAGCAGTAAAATTGCCTTGGGCGTAAACGGTAAAATTGCCTTGGGTGTAAGCGGTAAAGAATCCACCTGCAATGCCAGAGACACAGGAGACTCAGGTTCAGTCCCTGGACAAGGAAACGACAACCTACTCCAGTATTCTTGCCTGGAAAATCCCATGGAGAGAGGAGGCTGGTGGGCTGCAATCCATACGGTTGCAAAGAGAGCCACAGCTAAACACAGAGGTAAGCAGGCTAACTAAATTCAACTGGTATGCTGCTTCTCTGCTTTGGTTCTTAAGTAGATTCATAGTTGCCATTGAGATTAAAGTTGCACTTGTGGGGAGGGAGGAGGGAGGAGGGTTCAGGATGGGAAACACATGTATACCTGTGGCGGATTCATTTCAATATTTGGCCAAACCAATACAATATTGTAAAGTTTAAAAATAAAATAAAATTAAAAAAAAAAACCAAAAAGAATCTAAAAAAAAAAGTTGCAGTTGGTTTTGTTCAAAGTATCACCATATCTTGAGAAAATTATTCTAAAGATTTTAAGGAAGGGGCTATATATTTAACATATTGCAGGTGGTTACATTCTGAATGCATGTCAGTTTTTTTTAACTGGCATATAATCGCTTTACAATGTTGCGTTAGTTTCTGCTGCACAACAATGGTGAATCAGCCATGCTGTTGCTGCTGCTAAGTCGCTTCAGTCGTGTCCGAATCTGTGCGACCCCAGACACGGCAGCCCACCAGGCTCTGCTGTCCCTGGGATTCTCCAGGCAAGAACACTGGAGTGGGTTGCCATTTCCTTCTCCAATGCATGAAAGTGAAAAGTGAAAGTGAAGTTGCTCAGTTGTGTCCGACTCTTAGCGACCCCATGGACTGTAGCCCACCAGGTTCCTCCGTCCATGGGATTTTCCAGGCAAGAGTACTGGAGTGGGGTGCCGTTGCCTTCTCCTGTATACATATACCTCCTCCCTCTTGAGTCTCCCTCCCACGCCCCCATCCCACGGAGCGCGGGGCTGAGCCCCCTGTGCTATACAGCAGTTCCCACTAGCTATCTGTTTTACACATGGTAGTGCATATATGGTTTCCCTGGTGGTTCAGCGGTAAAGAATCCACCTGCCAGTGCAGGAGATGCAAGCTCGATCCCTGAATTAGAAGATCCTCTGGAGGAGGAAATGGTGTAAATGTCAATGCAAGTGTCTCTAGTCGTCCACCCTCTCCTTACCACCACCACCACCACCACCACCACCTCATGTCCACAAGTCTCTTCTCTACATCTGTAAATGCATGTCACTTTAAAAGAAAAAAAAAAAAGCTTCATTAAAACATAATTCACATACCATAAAATTCACCCTTTTAAAGGGTGCCTTTCTGTGGGTTTTAGAACATTCACAAGCTCACACAACTGTCACCACTGTCAACCGCCGGGACATTTTATCAGCTGGTCATTCCTACAGATGGGTTTCAGGAGGAGAGAAAGGCCATAGTAAGAGGGTCTAAGTGGGTGCCCCCTCCATCACAGTGTGGGGTGCAGGGACGGCAGGACCCCATCAGACTGCTTGGCTGGAATCCATTGTGATCCCATGAGGACAATTTGTTGTTCAGTCACTCGGTTGTGTCTGACTCTTTGCAACCCCGAAGACTGCAGCACACCAGGACAGTTACACTGTTCATGGATGACTCTGATTTGCTGAGATTAATTTTCAGAGGGAAATTGAATTTAGAAGAATAACTTGTGAAGTCATCCACAGTAGGGTTAGTGTACTCCTCCGTCCCCTCATAAGAGTGAAATGGGCAGTAACTGACCAGATACAATGGGGAGCATCCCTGGGCATCATGGCAGTAAGGGAGTCAGCTCTGGGTCATCTGGGAGTCAGTTCTCATCATGCCAGGACATGGGAGTGATGGCAGATCCTTGTGACCCTTTGCATCATCCCCTCAGGGGCTCTCTGTCTAAGAACTGAAAGAGAAACAGGAAGATGGAAAGATGGAGACCCTCAGACACTGCTGGTAGGACTGTAGAACAGGGCAGCAACTGTGAAAACAGTCTGGCAGTGCCTCTAAAGGTCAGACATTAGATTTACCATAAGATCCAGCAGTTCCACCCCTAGGTATGTGCCAAAGAGAAAAGAAAGCCTCCTGCTGCTAAGTCGCTTCAGTCGTGTCCGACTCTGTGAGACCCCATAGACGGCAGCCCACCAGGCTCCCCTGTCCCTGGGATTCTCCAGGCAAGAACACTGGAGTGGGTTTCCATTTCCTTCTCCAATGCATGAAAGTAAAAAGTGAAAGTGAAGTTGCTCAGTCGTGTCGGACTCTTAGCGACCCCATGGACTGCAGCCCACCAGGCTCTTCCGTCCATGGGATTCTCCAGGCAAGAGTACTGGAGTGGGGTGCCAAAGCCTAGGTCTACACAAAAATTGGCACAAAAACATCACGGGAGCATTGTTCACAACAGCCAAAGAGTAGAAACAATCTCAATGTCCATCAGCTGATGAATGGATAAAGAAAACGTGGGCCAGGAAGTTCCCTGTGGCCTCAGGATTCCAGGCTTTCACTGTTGTGACTCCAGTTTAGTCCCTGGTCAGGGAACTGAGACCTCGCAAGCCATGCAGTGTGGCCAAAAAAAAAAAGGAAGAATGGGTGAAAGAAAATGTGGGCCATCCATGCGGTGGACTGTTCTTCAGCAGTGCAAAGGAATGAAGCATTGACACACTCTACAACTTGGCTGAGTCTCAAAACTGTGTGAAAGCTCAGTGAAAGAAGCCAGTCCCCAAAGGCCACATAGGGTCTGATTCCATTTACACAGAATATCCAGAACAGGCAAATTCATGGAGACACCAGAAAAGTAGATTAGTGGTTGCCTGGGGTGGGGAGAGGGGGAAATGGTGAGTGACAGCTAAGGGGTCCAGGCTTCCTTTTGAGGGTAAGGAAAATGTTCTGAAACTGACACACAACTCTGAATAAACTGAAAGCCATCGGACTGTACACTTGAAAAGGATGACTTACGTAGTATTTTAATTCCATTTCAAGAAAGCTGTTGAGGGGCTTCCCCGGTGGCTCAGTGGTAAAGAATCCACCTGCAATGCAGGAGACCCGGATTCAATCTCTGGGTCAAGAAGATCCCCTGCAGAAGGAAATGGCAACTTGCTTCAGTATTCTTGCCTGGGAAATCCCATGGAGAGAAGAGCCTGGTGGGCTACAGCCCATAGGGTCACAAAGAGTTGGATGTGATTTAGCGACTAAACGAGAAAGTAGATTATAGACTCAGGTCCCTGCCACGTGGGAGACAGTTAGGGTCCTCAGTGCTGTCCGTTAGGACAGGCCAGTTGAGGCAGAGACTTGGGGTCACAGTGTCACCCTGGCTGTGTCCCAGGCGGGAGAGTCCTCTGTGGAGGGGTGGTGGCCAGGCCAGGCCTCAGCGGCTGTGAGCAGAGGGAGAATGGTGTACAGAGGCTCAGAGTCAGGAAATGATGTGCCATCCATCGTATCTTATAGGCCAGGGTGGACCCAATGGCGGCCTCCATCCTCGGGTGGCGGAACAGGAAAGGGGGGAGTCTGGAGACAGGGTGGCCTGAGAGGTGATGATCCGTTGAACCCAAACAAACAAGGACTGTAGAAAGAGGACAGAGTTCAGGTCGCTTCACAGGTAGATGAGTGAGGGCTTTGTCGGTGGTAGTGTGGGAGAGAGGGTGACGGAGGTGACCAGATGGATGCTGGGCCCCAACGTCATCAGCTAGGAGAACGCTTCCCTACACAGCCTGCAGCTCCCAGGAGCCTACCCTCACTGGTGTGGCTAGTTGGAGCTCTCTCCAAGTTTGTCTTGCTTTGGAGATTGGGGAAGACTGTGCCCTCCCGTCAGATCAAGGCTCTCTTCTCGCCTCCCCACCTCCACCCCATCCCAGGGTCTTTCAGAGGTCTAGAACATTGAAAAGTATTCATCTGTAGACCACCAGGGACCCTGAAGTTGTAGCTCTTTGGGATGGAAGGGGAGCGGGGCAGAAGGGTAACCCATGGCACTCGCAATCTTTAGTTGGGGCATGTGGAATCAAGTTCCCCAACCAGGGATGGAACCCCTGCCCCCTGCATGGGGAGCGAGGAGTCTTAGCCAGCTGGACCCTCAGGAAAGTCCCACGGTGTCTATTTAGAAAGCAGGCGCTGCCTGCTAGGGGTTAGGGGGAGAGGGGGGGAGGGGAGAGTTGGAGAATCCAGCAGCAAAGTGATGTGAAAACCTTCAAAAATGAAATCTGACAGCAGAACAGCAACCTGACTCGTGTGCTTATGTAACCAGCCTCAGAAGCCTGATGCCCTTCAGCCGGCTGATTTCCCATCCTTGCTTTTCCAGGCTTTTCTGGCCATTTCCAGCAGGCATCAGCTAACACACACACACACCAAGGTGTTATTCATGGAGAGTTGTGGTTCTAGAGATCAAGGAGACATCTACTTCTCTTTTCTGTTCTGGAACTATAGCGGACCTCTCCCACCCCATTGATCCTGTGGAAATATGGCCCAAAGATGCCCATGTCCTAACCCCCAAGAACTTTGAATAGATGACCTACCGTGGCCAAAAGGAATTTTGCAGGTGTGAGTTAGTTAAGGATCTGGAGGTGGGGAGATAATCCTTGGTTATCTAGATGGCTCCAGTGTCGTCACTAGGGTCTTTATGCAAGGGAGGCGGGAGGGTCTGGGTCAGAGAAGGTGATGCTATGACCAAAGCAGAGGTCAGAGACAGGTTAGAAGATGCTAGCTTTAGGACTTCCCTGTGGTCCAGTAGTTAAGAATCTGCCTGCTGATTCAGGGATCATGGGTTCAGTCCCTGGTCCAGGAAGATTCCACATGCTTCAATGCAACTAAGCCTCAGAGCTCTAGAGCCTATGCTCTGCAACAAAAGGAACCACCACAGTGAGAAGCCCGCATACCCCAACTAGAGAGTAGCCCCAACTCACTGCAAATGGAGAAAGCCTGTGCACAGCAGTGAACACCCGTGTAGCCAAAAATAAATAAATAAACATGTATAAAAAATTTTTCAAAAGAAGATGCTGGCTTTGAAGATGGAGGAAGGGGCCACGAACCACGGGAAGCAGGCAGCCTCTAGAAGCTGAAAGAGGTCAGGAAACATTCTACCCTGGAGCCTCTGGAAGGATCGCAACCCTGCTGTTTCAGACTTCAGACCTCCAGAACCAAAAGAGAATAGATTTGTGTTGTTCTCAGCCATTGTTTGTGGTAGATTGACACAAACAAAATAGCAAAATTGCACACCTGGTTTCCCATGCGGCTCAGCAGTAAAGAATCCACCTGCCAATGCAGGAGACGCGAGTTCGATCCCTGAGTCAGGAAGGTCCCTTGGAGGAGGACAGGGCAACCTACTCTAGTATTGTTGCCTGGAGAATCCCATGGGCAGAGGAGCCTGGCGGGCTACAGTCCGTGGGATTGCAAAGAGTCAGACGAAACTAAAGTGACTGAGCGCACAGCACACCTGGTTTTCCTCTTGTCTGACTCGGGAGCCCCCGGCTCACAGCCCTGCCCTGCCTCACTTTCCCTTCTCACTGCAGGCCTTTGTCAGGAGGCCACTGTCACTCCTCCTTTGCTGGCCTGCCTCGAGGCCCCTTCTCTGCACACAGGACCATGAGCACCTGGACACAAAGATGACAGCAGGGCACTCGGGTCTGCTTCTGTCCTGTTGGGGAGGCTACCTGAACTCTCTAATCCTTGGTTTCCTGTCCATCGCATTACAAACATACCACTCCTTGCTTCCTAGGGCTGTTATTGCTAGTGGAGCGCTCCCACAGCGTCTGGGTGTGTTTGTTCATTCGCTCACTCGGTCATTCATTCATTCAGCAGATTATTTATTATCCGGTACCTGCTGTGAACCAGGTCCTAGAATTGCAACAGTGAATGCAACTTTGCTCTTTGTGTTTTTAACTTTAAAGAATCACGTCTTTCAAAATGAATAAATGGATAGTTTTTTCCTTAAATGAAGTGCAACCACAGTGGTCTCCTCCAGAAATCCAAGGAACAGTTATTTTAAGTCCCACCTGGTAAATCAGTGCTTCCAAATCTGTCACCAGGTTCCCCCTTCCACCCCAGCCCCGCTGATGATCAGGAAGCTAAAACCTTCCTTGGGGTGTTTTTCCTTCTTCTAGAATGTTCCCAGAGCTTCAATCAAAGGGGAAGACTTCCCCATCTACTGGGGTGAGCTCTGCCATTCACAGGCTCAACCATTCTGCTGCTCCTTTTTTTAATTGGGGTATTATAATTCATGGGGCTTCCCTCGAGGCTCAGACAGTAAAGAATCTGCCCGCAATGAGGGAGACCTAGGTTCAATCCCTGGGTTGGGAAGAGCCCCTGGAGAAGGGAATGGTTCCTCCTCCAGTATTCTTGCCTGGAAAATTCATATACCATAATATTCACCCTTTTAAAACGTATGAGTCAGTGGTTTGTAATATAGTCACAGTGTTGTGCAATCATACCCACTGTCTTAATTCCAGAACATTCTCATCATCCACAATGGAAATCTCGTACCCATTAGCCATCACTCCCCTTTTCCCCATCCCCAGGCACAAATCTACTTCCCATCTCTATGTACTTGCCTATTCTGGACATTTCCTATCAATGAAATCACAACAGGCAGCCTTTTGCATCTGATTTATTTTACTTAATGTGACGTTTTCAGGCTTCATCCACGTTGTCACCTGGATCTAGCTGTGTTCTGTTTTGTTTTAAATAAGTATTTATTTTGGCCGCACTGGGTCTTAGTTGAGGCATGCGAACTGTTGCAGCATGCAGGATCTAGTTCGCAAACCAGGGACCAGACCCAGGCCGCCTGCGTTGGGAGTGTGGAGTCTTAGCCACTGGACCACCAGGGAAGTCCCTATATATTCTTTTCCACTTTCTTTTCCCTGATGGTTTGTCCCCAGCTATTGAATGTAGTTCCCCGTGCTGTGCAATAGGGCCTTGTTAATCCTTTCTTCCGCCTCCGTCTTCACGTGGCCTCCTCCTCTGGTGCCTGTCTCCATATCTGTGTGTCTCTCCGCGTCCAAATATCCCTCTTCTTTCCCTTATAAAGACACCATCATTTGGATCTCGGGCCCACCCTAAATCCGGGATGATCTCATCTTGAGATCCTTGACTTGATTATGTCTGCAGAGACCCCATGTCCAAATAAGGCCACCTTCTGGGGTTCCGGGTGGACATGAAACTGGGGGGGATTTTATGCCACCCACCTCAGGAGCTCTGTATTTCCAGTGACTTGTAAATGAGAACAGGCTTACAGGAGTTGCTAGTACTTAATCCGTACATTCTTTAGAACACATCGTAACTTCCAGGTATTTTAAAATTAAGGGTTGGACTCGAGCTCGCTCTCAGGAGCCCAGTTTAAGTGAGGAGAGGAAAGAGATTGACCTTAAGGAGAACTAGTTCCTTGCTTGGGAAGCGTCTAAATCTGAATCCTCTGTGGGTATAATTTGCTGTAAAGTATAAATTGGTGCCTAATACATTACAGTGGGTCAAAATGTTTGGCTATTTGCCTGTCCTCTGCATAATCTGCTCCTTCTCCATGTGTTCAGATACCACCCTCTTAAATACAAAAGTCTTGTTGCCTTAGAGAGGGAAAAAAAGTTCTGTCTGCCCAGCCCTCCACCTAGCTTACATAAGCACATGAAAAGTGTTTTCTCCCTGACCTTGAGACATGAGATATATTAAAATGTATTCAAGCTCACAGCGTTGCAGTACTAAAAGGAATACTAATGAAGGTTTTGCAAGGTTCTGGAATTTTCCAAATGTAGGAGCCAGTTAGAACCAGCATTCTCAGGACAGTGGGGATCTTGAGATGGTCAGAAACCCACCCCTCATACCTGTTTGCTACCAACGTGAGCCGTTTCAGGGCTCTGGAATTCAGTAATGACTCCACACAGCTAAACCACTTCCCTGCTTCCTTTATTCCATTCCCTGTGTGTGTCAGGAATTAAAAAGGGGAGTATCACATGAGCCCTTCTGGGTGCATGTTGATTGCAGGGAATAGGCCCTCCTTTCCAAAACAAACCAATTAGATACGGTAGACCAGGGCTCAGCATTCTTTTTCTATAAAAAGCCCAGGAGTAAATACAGCCTCTGCAGGCCACAGAGCCTTGGTCACAGCTGCCCTACCTGCTAAAGCAGTCCCAGACAACAAGTGGGCGTGGCCTGGGTGCCGATAAAACTTTATTGACTAAAACCGGTCGCTGGCCCAAGGGCCAGAGTCTGCCACCACCTGATTTTACAACAGACTCCTGATTTTTCCTGTTCTCTTTCTAGGCCCATGATTCTGATCCTGTAAATACGGTGAGGGACACACCTACAGAGGGGACAGGAGTTCCTGGCAGGTGTGTGTGCACTGGGAACTCCCCATGAAAGGTCTTCTTGCTAAGCCTCCCCAACCTCTGACACCATTTCAGTTCTCTTCACAGACGTGCAGTGCCCTTGAATAATTTCCCAGGCCATTGCAAGCAAGGTTCAGTTTTGTTTTTCCTTTTAGCGTTGTAGGTTTGTGTTTTTCTTTCCTGCCTTCCTCCTTGAACAGAATGGTTTTTATCTACTGAAAGAGAAACCCACTGACCTGCGTCAAGTGTTTGATTTCCCCTGCCCTCCTCACAGCCACCTCTGCTGACGTTTGCTCTTTATTTCCCGCATTGAAGGTTTGAAAAATAATACTATTACATAATCAGGCCAGTTGGGGTTTTCTGCAAGATTTCAGATGCGTCGTAGCTACACCTGAATTAATCTTTTCAAAATCACTTTGTTTTCATTAAAATGTTTTTATCACGTCATTCTGATTTCTGGACAGTCAGTTGAATTTGCATAATTGTTTACAACATGCCAATGAGGAAAGCCTGCCGACTTGCTAGCGGGGCCTCAGCGGTGGAATGGTTTTGCTGGGGCCCCTACAGTCCTGCCTCTGGCCTTGCCCTCAGAGGGATGAAATAACTTATCCACAAAGTGCATGCTTTTTTTAAGGTCTGAATTCCTTGTGAATGAGGCTGAAGGTGCCTCTTTGCCTAATACCAGAAAGTGGTGGGAAATGGAGCGAAGGGAAGCGGATAAGCTCTGGGACATGCCTGAGCTGTGCAGGGGCGTCCTCCTCCCGTCCTTCCCAGCCATGTTCGTATCGAAGCATCACGATCACACCTTTGTCCTCCCGACCCGATTTGCCCTTTCATCCTCATGTCGGAAGGCTGTTCGCCCTGGTGGTCGGTGTTATCATTTAGGAGTGATTCTTAGTAGTTTACTCTTTTTTTTTTAGCACTATAGAATATTTTTTAGTTGAAGTGTTCATTTACAATAGTTCATTTACAATATCATGTTACAATATCATGTTAGTTTAGAGCAAAGTGATTCAGTCATGTGTGTGTGTGTGTGCGTGTGTGTTCTTTTTCAGATTCTTTTCTATTATGAGTTATTACAAGATATTGAGTATAGTTCCCTGTGCTATATAGTAGATCCTTATTGAGTACTCTTGCCTGGAAAATCCCATGGACGGAGGAGCCTGATAGGCTGCAGTCCGTGGGGTCACTAGGAGTTGGGCACAACTGAGTGACTTCACTTTCACTTTTCACTTTCATGCACTGGAGAGGGAAATGGCAACCCACTCCAGTATTCTTGCCTGGAGAATCCCAGGGACAGAGGAGCCTACTGGGCTGCCGTCTATGGGGTTGCACAGAGTCGGACACTACTGAAGCAACTTAGCAGCAGCAGTGTGTATGTGTTAATCCCAAACTCCTAATTCATCTCTCCTACCTGGCACTCTCCCTTTTGGTAACCATGTTTGTTTTCTATGTCTGTGAGTCTGTTTCTGTTTTGTGAATAAGGTCATTTGTATCATTTTTTAAGATTCCAGATATAAGTGATGTCCCATGATGTTTGTTTCTCTCTGTTTGACTTTCTTCACTTAGTATGATCATCTCTAGGGCCATCCGTGTTGCTCTAAATGGCATTATTTCATTCTTTTTTATGGCTGAGTAATATTTCATTGTGTGGGTGGGTGGGTGGGTGTGTATGTCTTCTTAAGCCAGTCACCTGTTGATGACTTGGGTTGCTTCCATGTCTTGTCTGTTATAAATAGTGCTGCTATGAACATAAGGCTGCATTGTGTCTTTTCAAATTAAACTTTTCTCCTGATATGTACCCAGGAGTGGGATTGCTGGATCACATGGTAGTTACTAGTTTACTCTTGGTAAAAAGTTCCAGAGACACCCTTCCTCCCCCTCCCTACCCACTGCCTCCCCTTCCCCTCCATGCAGTGGGTAAACTTGTTCATCAGAATGACTCAAAAACACTAAACATAGCAGTTTTGTTTCCTTATTTCCCTGAACCACCCTTGTCAAATGGTAAGGGAGCTCTGAGGAGCGACCACTAAAAGTGGGCAGCAGGGACCTTCCGGGCCACTTTTAGAGCCCTGAGCAATTCCCTGGGTGTCGGAATCAGTTTCTTGAGGAAGCTCTCAGGGCCCTGTCCATCATGCAAGATAGCTGTCAGTAGAGAGGAAAGACGCCCAGGATGTCAGGTTTGTGGGAGGAAGCTGAAATCCACGATGGCCGAGCTGCAGCCTCACTCTGAAGGGCAAGGCCCCTCTAGCTCTAGTCGTGCCTTTTTTTTCTTAGGAAACATTCTAACTGGTTTTAAGTGTAGATTCACATCGCTACACCACCATCCCCACCATCTATCTCCTGGACTTTCTTATCTTCCCAGACCCTGTCCCCATGAAACACTGGCTCCCCAGCCTGTGTTACCCACCATTCTACTTTGTGTCTCTGAGAATCTGCCTACACTCAGCCCCTCGTATATGTAAAATCATGCAGTATTTGTCCTTTTGTGACTGGCTTGTTTCACAGAGCATGATGTCCCCGGGGCTCATCCAGCTTGTAACAGGCATGAGAATTTCCTTCGTTTTTAAGGCTGGGTACTGTTCCATCTTATGGATATATCTCATTTTGTTTATCCATTTATCTGTTCACGGACCCTTGGGTTGCTTCCACCTCCTGGCTGTTGTGAATCACGATGCTATGCACATGGGTGTGCAGATACCTGTTGGAGTCCCTGCTGTCAGTTCTCTTGGGTCCATACCCAGAAGTGGAATTGTTGGACCGCATGGTAATTCGTTTGACTTCTTGAGGAACTGCCAAACTTTCCCAAAGCAGCCGCACCGTTTTACATTTCCACCAGCAACGTAGGAGGATTCCAGTTTCTCTGCATCCTCCCCTACCCTTGTCATTTTACATCATCCCATGCTAGTGGGTGTGAAGTGGCATTTCATCGTGGTTTTGATTTGCATTTTCCTAACAATAGGGATGTTGAACTGCTTTTCACAGGCTTATTGGCTACTTCTCGATATCTTTTTTTTTTTTTTTAAGTATGTATTTATTTGGCTGCGCTGGGTTGCAGCATGCAGGCTCTTTTACCTGTGGCATGCAGGATTTTAGTTATAGCATGCGGAGTCTTTTAGTTGCACCATTTCTGTATGTTCTTTGGAGAAATATGTATTCACACCCTTTGCCCGTTTTTGAATCAGTCGTTCGGTTTTTCATTGTTGGATCGTAAGGCTTCTCTACGCTAGTTGGGCCTGACACCAGAGAGTTGTAAGAACTTAAAAGCAAGTCTCAGATACCCATGACCTCTGACATTTCTGGGCATCCCAGCAGAAGCATCTGGCATCTGGCAAGTGTGGTCTCAGGCCTGGGGAGGAAGCAGAAGGATTGGCCAGGGCCATCCCCCAACTAGAGACAGCCGACCCGCCATCATGCCTCCGTCACCCAGAAGAGTGGGTCATCAAAGCTGCGGTTGTAAGCCCTAAAGCCAGCATGCATCCCTGGGAAGAAATGGTGTCACAGCAGCCTTATTTCCTCCTCTGGCAGGTGACGGTCTGGTCAGTCGACCAGGAAAGTGGGGTGGAACACCGGGCGATGGGAAGGTCAGATCTGCTTCTAGACAACATTCTTGGGGTAGAAGGAAGTACACGGAGACGTTAAGATGATTCTGAGCTAATCACCCTTTAGCCAGGCTTATAATAAGTTGGGTGAAAGTTCCCAAAGGGCATTAATTAGGAAGTTAATTCCCCTGGAGAAGGAAATGGCAACCCACTGCATTATTCTTGTCTGGAGAATCCCATGGATAGAGGAGCCTGGTGGCTGCAGTCCATAGGGTCACAGAGTCGGACACAACTGAGTGACTGAGCACATGTGCTCACATTTGGTGAGTTAATTAGAGGGAGACCGCTCCTGGGTTCCATCCTCTGCTCTGTCCTGACCAGTCATTTACCATGTAATTTAGAAAGACACAGATGTGGAAGGTTTGCTTATCAAAGCTTTAGGGTGGCCCCCATCTCTGTGTCATCAGAGCCCCCAGGTCTCAGTGACTGAAGCCAGCAAGGTGGGCTTCAGGGCAAGGAATGTTTCAGTTTCCATGTCTGGGTCTCATGTGGCCTTTCCCACCCTGGGCACTGTGGACATTTGGGGCCGGATGGTTCTCTGTGGTTGGGGTGCCGAGCAGTATCCTTAGTAGTGACCTAGGATGTCAGGAGCACCCCCGACCCCCGATGATGATCTCGACTGTTTTCAGATGCTGCCAAATGTCCCCCAAATGCCAAATTACCCCAGGATGAGAACCATTGGTCTAAATTAGCAGCTAGGGAAATACAGGATGGAGAACGAGGACTGAATGACAGCCTGTGAGAAAACAGCCTGTGGATTTCAGTTGATGAAGCAGTGCTTCTGAGATGAACTCCCTTTGCCCGCTGTTCTGCACTACATGCAGCAGCCAGGGACCCTGAGGGCCATCGTTGCCATGTCTTGCCCCATCCAGTCCCCAGGCAGCTCTGCAAAGCAGTCTGTCCAGCTCTGGAGTCTCGTCCACTCCTTGGCTTCAGGTACTGTCGTCTGCCCAAGTCTCCATCCCTCTTCTGGACTGTCTCTTGAGGGCCCCATTCCTGCCTCTAGCTGTCACCTGAGACCTCCCAAGCAGCTTGGGCGACTCCCATCCTAGGTCAAAGTCACCACCTGTCCCCTCTCCCTGCCCTGAGTCTGCCCCTGCCCATCCCCCGTGTCAGCAGTCCTGGCACTCTCCACCCCTGGCTCCTTCCATTACTGCTCCCTGGTTGCATCAGCCGCTTCCAGAGGCAAATCTGATCTAGGACCCTCATGCATAAACTTTTCTGTAGCTTCAGTTTCAAGGAGAAAGTATAAACCCGAGGCACCTTTAAAGGCCCATGACAGTGTCCCTCCCCCCCTGCCCACTTTGTTTCTCCTTGTTTCTCTTCTTCATACCCCGAGCCCCCTGCGGTGGAAGCGTGGAGTCTTAACCACTGGTCCACCAGGGAAGCCCCAGCACTTCTTTTTAAAAGTCATAGACCTTCAATATTTAAAGTAGATAAATGCACTTTTATTTGCCTGCCATTTGGTATAGATCCAACAGCCTTTCCATTAATGGAAATTTGTCAGGTTTCCTGCTTGAAACCAAACCTATGGTAGAGACTCTCCTCTCTAATTTCCTTTTAATCAGAAATTTAAAGAAGACTCCAGCCATCCAAATGCTAAATCGTTTGAAATAATTTTAGATCTTTAAAGAAAATCTAAAAAAAAAAAAAAAGGATCATGTAGAAATTCCCTGGCGGTGCAGTAGCTGGGCCTCAGCACTTTCACCACCAGCTCCTGGGTTCAATCCTTGGTGGTGGAACTAGGATCCCATAAACCTCACAGCTTCAGCAAAAAAAAAAAAATAAGATTGTGCAGAGTTCCCTACATTCAGCTTCCTCCTACATTCAGCTTCCTCCTAATATTAACCTTTTCTTTTTTTTTTTTAACTATAAAGGTCATATGGCCATCACAGGGAATTTGGAAAACAGAAAAATGAGGGGAAATACCCACAATCCCTTGCAACTGCGGCTAGCTGTCAGTCTGTTGTGTCCCCTCCCAGGGTTATCTTTCCTTACTCCCGTTTTCCTATTTTCCTGCAGTGTTGTTCTCGTCGGTACATTTATTTGGAGAAGCAGTTTACTGACACAGATCTGAAATCATAAAGCGTTTTCTAATCTCTGCCTTTGCAATTCTGTCCCCTTGACGCTTGCGTATGTTATTGAAATACATGGCTCTGACATCTGACTACAGGGAAATGATTAAAACGATACAAAGACCATGCCCTGTGCTGTGCTCAGTCATGTTCGACTCTTGCAACCCCATGGACTATAGCCCAGCAGGCTCCTCTGTCCATGGGATTCTCCAGGCAAGAATACTGGAATGGGTTGCCATTCCCCTCTCCAGGGGATCTTCCCAACCCAGGGATCGAGCCTGTGGCTCCTGCAATGGCAGGCGGATTCTTTACCTTCTGGGGTATATTCACTGTGATGACAGCTGTCAGCGTACCACCCAGGCAAACAGATATTGGGGCAGAGTCATTTGTGAATGATGACAAGAGTATTGGCTGGTTTTTAATTTTATCTTTAAAAAAAAAATTTTTTTTTTTAAGTTCATTCCTCTACTATAATTGAGGGATCAAATCCAGATAACAGTGACAGAGGTGACATTTTTGCATGAGCCCTTACCTGAGTTTCCTGAGGACCATTTCTTTTCAGCCAGCAATCTGTGCAGGTAAGGAGTTTGGACTGCATTTTTCTCCAGGAGCATAATATGCAGCTGCCTGGATTTAAGCCCAAGAATGTTCTGCTTTGTTCTTTTTTTTTTTCTTTAAGATGACTCACCAATAGCAGTTTGCTTTAGTTAGCTCTTATCTTTACAAAACAAGAATAATTTAGAGAAATTCCATCTTGACATTAGATATTAATTTAGAGATGTACCTTATTTATTGGTGGAATAATTAAGCCAGTGTTTCCCCCCCACCCCGCCCCCGCCAGAAAAAACTTTCAAGTTAAGGTTTATTAAGAATGTTAAGAACTGACTGTAGGCAGTACACCAGCTGCTTAATTAACATAATTAACATCTACTGACTGGGTACTAAAATCTAGCTGTGCCTGACTGCCCTACCTCAGCCTCTTTTTTTCCCAGCAATGTCAGAGTAATATTTTTCTACACATCATGTCCCTGTGAGGAAATGATGCTAAACTACTTGAGGGATAATGGGGACAGACTGGCCCACTTCTGCCAGAATAAAGGTCTCACGTGAATGTTTCCAGTTAGAGTATGTTTTACGCCACAAAGCATCCCTAACTCTCAGATGTCCTAGAAGGAAAAGGAGCTTTGAACAGTTTTCATGGAAGAGTGTGTTTTCTCCCCATGCACCCAAGTTTTTCCGTAGTGTGCCATCAAAATTTCCTAATCAGAGGTCACCTCACAATGTAGAAAGAGCCTCCTCCATCTCTCAGAATTCTGGGGCTGGAGGAGCCCAAGGGAAACAAGGTTCTGATCTTGGAAGGCTAGAGACAAGACCACCCACAGCCCCTCCCTCTCTTTCCCCTGACAAACTAGAGGCGGCCTGGCCCACCACCCCAATTTCAGATGGGTAGTGGGATTCCATCTGGTCTGCTTTCAGACACAGAGGTTTAAAACCTGCCAGGAGGAATTTCCCTGGTGAGCCAGTGGTTAGGACTCTGAGCATTCAATGCTGAGGGCCAGGGTTCAAACCGTGATCTGGAAACTAAGATCCCACATGCCACAAGCTGCACAGCATGGCCTAGATAGATAAATAAGTAAATAAATAAACCCATAACAAAGGCTGAGCGCCAAAGAATTGATGCCTTTGAACAGTGGAGCTGGAGAAAACTCTTGAGAGTTCCTTGGACAGCAAGGAGATCAAACCAGTCAATCCTAAAGGAAATCAACCCTGAATATTCATTGGAAGGACTGATGCTGAAGCTGAAGCTCCAATACTCTGGCCACCTGATTGGAAGAGCTGACTCATTGGAAAAGACGCTGATGCTGGGAAAGATTGAGGGCAGGAGGAGAAGTGGGCAACAGAGGATGAGATGGTTAGATAGCATCACTAACTCAATGGACGTGAATTTGAGCAAACTCCAGGAGATAGTGGAGGACAGGGAAGCCTGGTGTGCTGCAGTCCTTGGGTTTGCAGAGAGTCAGATATGACTCAGCAACTGACCAAACAACAACAAAAATAAATCAAACCTGCCAGGAAAGCCAGGTGGGCCAAGGGCAAGGGCAGAGTGTCTGCCCAGTTCCCAAGGGTGGGGCTGTCTCTGGGCCATGTGGGGGGGTGAGGCTGTCCTCATCAAGTCAGCTAGGGTAACAAGAGAGCCACAGAGACCCCAGGAGAAGTGTGCAAAGGTGACCACGTGTCTTTAAAGTGAAATAACCAAGAACAGGCTGGACAGGCTTGTACCTGACTACTGCAGGCCTCACCCTTGGATGTCTGCCTTTGACCTTCCCAGCAGGGCTGAGATCTGCCTGTGTAGCTGTGCCCTGAGCCCAAAGATGGCCAGTGATGTCACACAGAGATGAGTGACACCCACCCCTTACCCTCATGGGGGTCAAGGTTCAATGAGGCCTGAGTGATGCAGTGAAAGTGGGGGAGGGTAAAGAAACCACCAAAAGGCCTAGACCTTGAGGGTGGGAAGCAGGGCAGGGCAACCCAGAGGGACTCTGGCCTGGCCCCAAAGCTGGCGAAGCAAAGGGGCGCCTGGGCCAGGGTCCCCAAGGCCTCCGAGGGTGGACATGGTGGCAAGAGGTGAGGCCTAGGAAGGGCCCACATCCCAGAGAGTCTGTCTGATGCAGGCCAAGGACTCAGGACTGCATCCTGAAGCCATGGGGACTACTAGCCAGGTGCGTGGGAAGCCAAGCAGGCAGCAGGTGAGGAGGGACGGGGCTGGCAAGTCTGGGCGGGCAGCCTCTCGAGGTCACAGCCTTGGCCAAACGGCCAGGGCGTGTCTCACTGGTACAGAGGGAGGGCCCTACACAGAGGGGCAGGGGCTCCCGAAGAGCCCAGGGAGGGGCCCCAGGGACAATGGGGGAAAGAAAGGGTGTGTGCAGAGGGGGCCCCGCCTCTCCTGGGAAGTGTGTCAAGTCTGAGTTCCCTGGTTGGGGAGGCCACATACCCCCAGCTCACCAGAGTGCTTTTGGCTCAGTAGAGCTCTTTGAGCTGTTTTTCTTTTGGCTGCAAGTCTTGTGGGATCTTAGCTCCCCGACCAGGGATCGAGCCTGCAACCCCTGCATTGAAAACACAGGGTCTTTTTTTCCCCACAATCAGGAAGATTCCAGACTGTCTGCATTGTGATGGGGGGAACAGACTGTGGAAATGGGCCACGGGGGTTACCCAGCTGCTAATAAGGATCTATCCCAGGAGAATATCCGTTGCTGATCGGAAGTGTGTCATGCAGGTGTCCATCACAGCTTAATTTATAACCACAGGAAACATTACAACACAACATTAGAGGAGCATGTGTGCTCAATCTCTCAGTCAAGTCTGACTTCTTACGACCCCCATGGACTATAGCCCACCAGGCTCCTCTGTCCATGGGATTCTCCAGGACAATACTGGACAGTTCTTCAGGACAATTCTCCAGGAGAATACTGGAGTGGGTTGCCATTTCCTCCTCCAAGGGATCTTCCCCACCCAGGGATCAAACCCACATCTCTCATGACATCTCCTGTACTGGCAGGTGGATTCTTTACCACCGCGCCACCTGGGAAGCCTATTAGAGGAGTGGTCGTCTCCAATAAGTGATTTTACAGCCATTGCAGAAGACTTCATACAAAAGCCACAGTACAAGCTTTCCGCAGTGTGTTTCACAGGCTGACAGAATGTTTATGACACATCTTCAGCAGAAAGGCGGGATGCAAAATTGAGTTTGGCAAGAGCTCACCCCCATGTGAGGTCCAACTGTGGGAAAAGGTTGTTTTTGCAGATCAGAAATGGTTGATGGTGGATGACAGCATGACCTCCTCATTGAAATGAACAGAAATAAAGATGGAAAAGAATGTGCTGAAACAGGAGCGGTGGTTCCGTGTGGTTTGTGGAATCCTGGGCAGTTGCTATTAAGTGTTTAATAATTATGGGAAAGCGACAATTCCTCACCTGTTACCGTCACCTGTTGCATAGGGCAGCCCCCCAGGAGAACCTGCTTCCATACCCGCCCACAGGCCTGTCCTGCATGGACACCATCCTGCGCTTTCTTTCCTCCAAGCATCGCTCCCAACCTTCTACCCCTTCCTTTCCAGTCACAGCTGGGACCCCTTGGTGGGTCTGTCAACCTTCCAGGCATGCCCCACCGGGCCCTCGTGGGGGCCTGGGGCCCCCTGTGTGCCACCCTCTCTGGTACTTTTTAGAAAATCGTGTGGCTTCCTGGGTGCCACTTTGGGGCAGTGAACTCACTGGACTTGGCCGTGGCCCAAGGTAAATGCCCAGGCAGGCCTGGCCGGCCAGTGGCTTAGCCCTCCTGGCTCTGGTTATCTCACTGACGTTGCTGTGACCTAAGGTGACCCAGCCTTGTGTGCCCCACGCTGGTGGTTTACTGAGGTGCTGGCAGGCACCTGGAACGCCCCCCTGGTTTTTCACCTGTGCTGCTGCTGCAGGTGGGAACTGCCCCACACCCCCCATCTTTGCTGGATCTCTTGGTATTTCCTCTATAGTAATTTCACCAAGACAGTTTTGTGTTAATTCATCTCTCTGTCTTTATTTACAAACAAAATCTGGGGCAACTTCTCTGCTGCGTGTCATCCGTGAATTTGATAAGCAAGGCTCCTATGGTCTCATCTCAGTCAAGGCCAAGGACAGAGCCCTTTGGCATTCTACTGGAGACCCTCTTTCTGTGTAAGATCAGTCCACTGCCAAGCCTGAGTGTTTGTGGACACCCAGTAAACTTTTTAAAATATTTATTTACTTGGCTGTACCGAGTCTTAGTTGCAGCACACAGGATCTTCATTGCAGCTTGTGGAACCTTTTTAGTTGTGGCATGCGGGCTCTTACTTGTAGCATGTGGGATCTTAGTTCTGTGGCCAGGAATTGAACCCGGGTGGTCCCCTGCATTGGAAGTGCAGAGTCTTAGTCACAGGACCAGCAGGGAAGTGTGGTCCCAGTAAATTTTAAAGTCCCTCAAGCTGTGCTCATGGGTTCTTAATCCCCCTGTGAATTTACAAGGATGTCACAAGGGACTCAGCCAGCACCTAACTTATACCCCAGGGGCCCGTATCCACTCTGTCTCCCCACTGTGCCCAGAACCGCCCAGGGACTAGCAGGCCATTTGCTGTAGCGACCATGAGCACCTTCTCTCTGTCTACTCTCCTCTAGTGCTGCAGAGCACACCTCTCGGAGTTGTCTTGATTTGTTCCAAGGAACAGGAAACCTAAGATTCTCAGCCCATTATGTCCCATGCTCACATCCCAGAAGGCTTTTTTTTTTTTTTTGCCACAGATTAACATAGAGTTTGTAAGATTAACTTCCTTCCTCTTTGCCAATCAGGATGGCTTTGCCCGTCTGTCATCTCTGTCCTCCCCAGCTCCCCCAGAGGTGCTCCACACAGGCTCAGCCAGCTGTGTCCATGTCCCACTTGAGCATCGTTCAGTCTAGGGACTTCACTTGGTGCCATCTGTGTCCCTGGGCTGTGCTGTGCCTGGCCCTGAGGAGCTGAGGTCAAGTACGCATGCCTAGTCCTGCCTTGAGCCTTGATGATCTTCGAAGTGTGTTGTTTCTGTTCCTTCGCAGTCCAGGGGCCATCTCACCTGCACGGAATGAAGACGGAAACCACAGTGAAGAAGTCTCATTTCTTTTGTGTGGACACACTCTGAGTCCCTTAATGGGATGTTAATAGTCATAAAATACACTAAAAACTTGTCATCTTAACCATCTTAAGGGCACAATTCAGTGGCTGAAAGTACTTTCACAACACAGTGTGACCATTCCCACCATTCATCTCCAGAACTTGAGTCTCGAAATACTGGAACTCCATCCCCATGAAACACTCACTCCCTGGCCCCTCGCCCCGCCCCCGCCTCACCGTCCACTTCCTGTCTCTGAGGATCTGACTCCTCCAGGGACCACCTGTGAGTGGGATCAGACCCTGTGTCCTTCTGTGTCTGGTTTCTCTCACTGAGCATCATGTCCCCAAGGCTTATCCACAGTGTGGCAGGGCTCAGCATCTCCTTCCTTTTTTTTTTTAAGACTAAAATAAAATCCCAGTGCTATGAATGGACCACATCTGTTAATCCATTCCTCCACCTATAGACACTTGGGTTGCTCCCGCCTCAGCATTACTGTGAATAACACCACTGCTGAACATGGGTATCCCTAAATAAATATTTTCAATTGCTTGTCTCCTCCCTCTGCCAAGAAGGGCCTGGCCCATTCTAGTCCTTTTTAAACATAACTCGGAGTGTCCACACACATATCTTTTCAAAAATTATTCTTTTGCTTTTAATAAGGCTCAGTTCTCCCTGAACTTAAAAAAAAAAAATTAACTATTTGTTTGGGATTAGTCTTCAATTTATAAAAAAAGTTACAAAAAAAGAAAGTACAGAGTTTGCATATATCTCCCACTCAGTTTCCCGATGCTCACATTCCTGCAGGACTTCTTCTTCTTTTTTTTTTTTTGTCTGACTTTATTTGCATATTTACTTTAATGCCTTTATTTACATTTATAGAAATATAAATATTCCTAATATTTATTCATGGCTGTGCTGGGTCTTTATTGCTGCACTGAAGCTTTCTCTACTTGTGGCAAGCGGGGTTACTCTCCAGTTGTGGAGCGCAGGGGCTTCTCATTGCAGTGGCTTCTCTTATTGCAGAGCACGGGCTTCAGCAGTTGCAGCTCGCACACTCCAGAGGGCAGGCTCATTAACTGTGGCACCCAGACTCAGTTGCTCCAAGACATGTGGGATCTTCCCAGAGCAGGGATCGGATCCTCGTCCCCTGCATTGGCAGGTGGATTCCAGTCCACTGCAGGGAAGTCCGAGGTTGGCTCTTTTATCTCAGTACAATGCCTGTGAGATCCACCCTGACTGTTGTGTGGTGTATTCTGTCGTGTGGGTAGACCGAAGTTTGTCTAGCCTTTTACTCCATGAAGGACCCATGTATTGTTTCTAGTTTGGGCTTCAAAGAAGCAGTGAACAGTGGTGCATAGGTGTTTGTCTGGACTGAAGTTTTGCATTCTCTGAGATAAATACCTAGGAATGCAATTGTTTTGTTTTCTTTACAAACCGCCCAATTGTTTTCCAGAGCGACTGCACTCTCTACATTCTCACCAGCCATGTATGAGCAATCCAGTTTCTCCACATCCTCGCAAGCAATTAGCATCATCACTGTTTTTTTATTTTAACTATCCTGGTAGTGATGGTCCCTGGTGGTTTTGGTTTGCATTTGACGGTTGAGTGATGTTGAACATCATTTCATGTGCTTTTTTTACATCATCATTCAATATCTTCTTCGCTGAAATGTAGTCTTCATCTCTTCTGCTCATTTTTCTAAATGGGTTGTTTGTATTTTTACGATTGGATTTTGAGAGTCTGTTATATATTCTAGATGCTAGTCCTTCATCAGGCAGTTTGCAAATTTCTTCCCAAGCCTCTTTCCATCCTTTTAAGAGATCTTCCACAAGCAAACATTTTTAATCATGATGAAGACAGTTTAAAAAAATTTTTTTTCTTTTGTGGATCAGGCTGCTGGTGTCACAGCAAAGAACTCTTTACCATTTCAGCCCCAGTTCCTAAAGATTTTCTCCTATGTTAGTTCTGAATACTTCAATGGTTCTAAATCTGTGGTCCATTTTGAGTTTTTGTTTGTGAAAAACATGAAGTTTTTAGGTTGAAGTTCATGTTTATGCCCACAGACATGGCCATTTGTCCTTTCTATGTTTAACTTCCAGAATTATCCATAGAGAATATGGAATATTTTGTATGATTGTGATTTGCAAGCATATCACTTGATGGTATAACCCACATGTCCTGTACAGTATTTATGCAAAAAATATGGTATTTGCTACCATATTATCCTTTTGCTATACATGAGGGAGCTTTCAACATGGCTCTCTAAATCACTCAGTATTAAACATTAATTCTCAACTTGCAAATCTTCATTCCAGTACCAGTTAACTGTGGACGGTGACGTTATGGGTTATTTCTACTTTTATACTGTTTTGTGATGCTTAAGTCTTCTGCACACACAGTCAAGAAAATACCACTTTTTTTTTTTTTTTTTTATAGTGGTGTTTGCTGGTTTGACGTAATTGGGAGTAAGGGGGCTGTGTATTTTGTTAATTGGGTGATTTCAGATCCACAAAGAATGTTCTTTCTGGCTTACTCTTCTAAACCACAGTATGCCTTTTTTTTTTTTAGTTGTTTTCCTTGTCCTTTGAGGCAGGGGGTTAAGATTTGGGGCTTGGCTGTTGGTTTTGTTTTTTGGGGTTGTTGTTTTTTTTTTTGCCTCCTATATTTTTTCTTTTTCTTTTTTATGCCACCTCGGTTGTATAACATACAATGAAGCAAGGCAGAGAAATCAATGAGTTGTCTCAGCATCGATTCAGTCTGTTCTCAGGCAGCCGCCAAGCCTGGAGCTGTGAACTGAAAACTCCACTTGGCATCAGATTTTCTTAATTGTCTCTGGAACACTCTCCCTGCAGCCTGTGCTTGCTAGAACTCTCTAGAGACAGGCGGCACTCACAGCCTGGGAGAGAAGTTTTCGCAAACACAAAGAATGGAGGTGGTGGGAGGAGGACCCAGGACCTCACCCAAATGGGAGAAATGGGGGAGCTGTTCTGAAGCCAAGCCTCCAAAACTGCTGGGCGGCTGGGGAAGTCTGGTCCTGCCTAAAGATGCCGCCAGTCTGATCCACTTGCTTGGCCTGCAGTAGAAAACTGCAGGAACGTGGTACCCTGGCCCAGCTGCCTCCCAGAGATGTTTCCAGTTGGTTTCCTATAGAGTGACAGGAGGAGTCTGCCATTTAGAATATTAAAAAAATTTTTAAAGTCTAGTTGATTTGCAATGTTGTGTTAGTTTCAGGTGTACTGCAAAATGATTCAGTAATACCAGGTGGATCAGTGGTAAAGAATCCACCCGCCAGTGCAGGAGACTTGGGTTCGATCTCCGGGCTGGAAAGATCCCCTGGAGAAGGAAATGGCCACCCACTCCAGTATTCTTGCCCAGGAAATCCCATGGACAGAGGAGCCTGGTGGGCTACAGTCATGTCATGGGGTTGCAAAACAGTCAGACACGATTTAGCAACCGAACAACAATACATGTATATCTATTCTTTTTCAGATTCGTTTCCATTATTGGTTATTATAAGATATTGAATATAGGTCCCCATGCTACACAGCAGGGGGGTATATGGTTGTTGGTATAACAACAGGGGGTATATCCTTGTTGGTTAGAATTTAAAATTCTTATTTGGAAGTCAGTGTTTCTGGAAACCAGTGTGGGTCTAGATTATAGAAGGACAGTTTAAGTCCAATTAAGATGGTCACTTGATGGGTTTCCTTGAAAATTAATTTTCAACAGGTCTGTAACTATTAAGTCATATTCATAGACTTTTCTTGTGGGTCCTTAACGATTCCCCCGGGGGTTGATGGGGTCCTGCTGGTGTATCAGGGGATTTATAGATGGCAGCTCACTCGGGAGCCTAAGTGGGATAGAAATTAGCCCCTGTTCACCTGAACTGCACAGCGTGGGGTCTGTCACCCAAGTAACATCTCAAGGTGGGATCACTTCAGCTCTCACACCAGCTTCGTCACCTGATTTGCTCAGAGACCACTCTTTAAGAAACCAAGACAAGACGGGTTTTTGTTTTTGTGGTTTTAGCAGCAAGGACGTTTTTAAAAGTGATTACGTTATTTGCTTTTATTCATTGAAGAACATTAGGAGGGATATGATTCATAACCCAGGGTGTGTGGGTGCTAAGTTGCTTCTGCAACCTGGTGGACTGTGTAGCCCTCCAGGCTCCCCTGTCCATGGGATTCTCCAGGCAAGAATACTGGAGTGGGTTGCCATGCCCTCCTCCAAGGCAACTTCCCAACCCAGGGATCAAACCCTTGTCTGTTGTGTCTCCTGCATTTGCAGGCGGAATCTTTACCGTCTGAGCCACCAGGCTTAGGATATATACCTGTATTATATGACCAGTCTGTCTGAGGCTCTCCCACACGGAAGCCCAACCCAGGGTAGCATCTTTTTTTATTATTATTATTATTGATTTTCTTTGGAGTACAGTTGCTTTACGATGTTGTGTCAGTTTCTGCTGTACTGCACAGTGACTCAGCCGTATGTTTACATATATCCCCTCTTTTTTGGATTTCCTCCCCATTTAGGTAACCACAGAGCACTGAGTAGAGTTCCTTGTATGGTAGGTTCTCATCAGTTAGCGATTTTATACCTACTATCAGTAGAGTGTGTATATGTTAATCCAAAGCTTCCAGCTCACCCGCTTCACCCCTTTCCCCTTTGATATCCATCCATTTGTTCTCTATGTCTGTGTCTATTTCTGCTTTGCAAATAAGATCATCTACACTATTTTTCTAGATTCCAGGTTTGAAAAAAAAAAAAATTCCTGAGAACGGACTGCTGTCTGTGTTTGTGGCTGAGAACAGGGTGTGTTTTTTCCTCCGGGCCAAGAACTTTTTCCATTTTTACCATTCACTTCTCTTTGTTGTCCCTCCCTCTCCTCTGGGTCCCCTCCACGGTGGACGGGTGGCCACAGTGGGCCAGGAGCACACCGGTCGATGGCACCTCTCAGCGGCAGGCAGAGGGTGCTAATTAAGCTCCCGGGTGGCTCCCATGGCAGTGCAGACAGCACCACCCAGATCCCAGCGCCCAGCCACTGCTCACCTGCCCCACCGTAGCTGTGCTGGTGTAGGAGAACACGATGGCAGGACAAATACAGATTCCTGGCTGTCTCAGAGTCAGGGACAGCAAGATTCACTCACAGTGGGTGTCAAGCCTACAGATCCCTTGGCTCCCTCTCCTCCTGCAGAAAGATGGCCCTTCCTCTCAGTTTACCCATTAACCATGATGCAATGCACATATCATACAATCCACCAATTTCAGTGTGCGGTGCAGTGGCTTTTAATGTTCTCAGAGTCACTGCAATCCATTTTATTGATTTAAAAAATGTTTTAATTAAAAACTGTTTCTTTGGCCACACCACGTGGCTTTCAGGATCTTAGTTCCCCAACCAGAGATCGAACCCCAGGTCCAGGACAGTGAAAGCGCCAATTCCTAACCACTGGACCATCAGGGAATTTCCCCCTTCTCATTTTTTTTCGTGAAGTCAAGTTTAGACCCCCCAGAAGAAACTCCATACCCATGAGCTGTCACCCTCCAATCTCCCCCAGTCCTGTTGTTGTGCTTAGGCGCTTCAGTCCTGTCCAGCTCTTTTTAATCCTATGGACTTGAGCCCACCAGGCTCCTCTGTCTGTGGGATTTTCTAGGCAAGGATAGTGCAGTGGGTTGCCATGCCCTCCTCCAGGGGTTCTTCCCAACTCAGGGATAGAGCCCAGGTCTCCCACACTGCATGCAGAATCTTTACCGTCTGAGCAACCAGGGAAGCCCCCAGTCCTAGGCACCTGTTAATCTGCTTTCTGCCTTTGTAGATGGACTTATCCTGCATGTTTCCTAGAGACGGGATCCTGCACTGAGAGATCTTATGTGCCTGACCTCTTTCACTCAGCAGGGTTTTTCCCAGGTCCATCCTCATAGGAGCATGTTTCAACCTTTCGTTCCTTCTTTGGCTGAGTACCTCGTATTCCACTGTATGGACGAACGACATTATTCTTGGATTCCGTGTTTGCAGATTCACCTGCTGGCTAAAATGTGTCTGTAACCCTCGAATCAGTACTTGTGCGGTGTTCACAGTCACGTGCAGAGATAGTTGAAGTGAAAAATGTGAGTCACTTAGGAGTTCCCTGGTAATCCGGTGACTAAGGCTCCAGCCTTACCATTTTGAAGAGTACAATCCAGTGGCATTAAGTACATTCACAGTGTCAGGCAACCATCACCACCATCCATCTCCAAAACTCTCTTCATTTTCCCCAATTGAAACTGTCCATGTTAAGCAAAACTTCTCATTCCCCTCCCCTACCCCGGGAACCCACCTCAGCCCATCCTGCATTCTGTCTCTGGGAGTCTGACTCCTCTTGGGACCTCCTAGAAGAGGAATCCGACCATCTTTGTCCTTTGGTGTCTGACTTACTTCACTGAGCATCGTGTCCTCACATTTTGTCCACGTTGCAGCAAGTGTCAGAATTTCATTCCTTTTTCTAGCTGAATAAAATCCTGTAAAACAGTGATTTCTTGGTGCCTACTTTGTGAGAGACCCTTTCTCCCTCCTACCAAGGAGACAGACAATAATGAGAGTAAATGAGTAAATCATGGCATACGTTGTCAGGGCCAACTCAGCATTGTGTTACCTGGAATTTTGTCCCTTCTCCCCTTCTGAGAGTCCAGGGGTACCTGGGATCCCTAAGCAAGACCAAGACGGAAGAACCTCAAAGTGTCTTCCCAACACCCCAAGGAGGCTCTGATTATACTTACTGTAGATTTAGTGTTATCCATCATTTTCTAAAAATTCTCTGGAAGCGGTGATTCTTTGAGGGCGTTCCTGGTTACCTTTTCTTCTGTGGGCTGTTCGATTACAGCAGAATCCATCCAACATCAGGCAGGACCTTGGGTCACAGGAACAGCCTACCAGCCACACCAGGACACTGGGCAAAGGCTTTGTCTCTGCGTTCGTCCCGTTTGTACATCCAGATAGATCATAATTGCCAAGGTGGAGTTCACTGGGTGTAGAAATGCTGGGAAGCACTTGCCAGGGACCATGGAGGCCTCGGTTTATGATTTTCACCTTTGCCAAACAGGTGTTGGTATATGGGCGACAGCTTCGTCACCTGTGTCTACCACGATAACAGGCACCATTAGCCATTTACGATCTCCATGTCAGGACGTCTGAAATCACTGAGCACGTGGCACCACCCAGTCTCCGTGCTACTCAGAACCAGAATCCCAACTACTTTCCTCGAGTGACATAGAGAAACCAGGGGACGGGGAAGGGATGCGTTGGGGACCCAGGAGCCAGATCTGGAATGCCAGTGGTCAGATTTCTTTTAAAGGCTGCTGTTTGTCTTAGAGCAAAGCTTTTAAATGTGGCTTTCAAAATTAGCCAAGCAGCCCATCCCAAGTAGGCTTGACTTACATGGTGGATTTGCCAAAAAAGAGGCAGCAAAAAATCAGCCTAATTAATGACAGCCTGGCTTTCTAAGAGCTGCAGTTTTCCATCAGTGAGGGAGGGATCAGTGGGCACCGTGCATCTAAATGTTCAGCACTTTTTTTTCCCCTGTACATATTTTTATTTTTGGCTGTGCTGGGTCTTGGTTACTGCTCAGGCTTTTATCTAGTTGCAGCGAGGGAGGCTACTCTCCAGTTTCGGTGCACCAGCTTCTCACTGTGGTGGCTTCTCTTGTCCCGGAGCACAGGCTCTAGGCATGCACGCTTTGGTAGTTACAGCACATGGGCTCAGTACTTGTGGCTTGCAGGCCCTAGAGCGGTGGCTCAGTGGTTGTGTTGCACAGGGTTAGTTGCCCCCATCACATGTGGGATCTTTCTGGACCAGAGATTGAACCCTTGTCCCCTGCATTGGCAGGTGGATTCTTAACCACTGGACTACCAGAGAAGTCCTTCAATACATATTTTTAAATTAAAAAAGGCAAAAATTACATTTGCACTTTTAAAACATTAATTCTAGCATCACATTTTTAAAAAATAATTTGAAATTATTTTACTTTCAAATTTCTCTTGGTCTCTTACTTGTGTTCAACATCCTTTCCGCTCGACATCCAGTCTGTTGCTACATTTCTGGTTTTGTTGTTTTTGTTTTTTATTGTGTGTGTGTGTGTATTGTGTTTGGGGGGTGTGTGTCCAAAATCCAGTATAATCATGACTTCAAGTATAGTTATAATAGATCAGTACTCGCCCATAGATTGTGACCTTAAAGTAACATGCAAGGCACTGCTAGTAACAAGTGTGAAAAAATTATAGATTTGAATCAGGTCGTCTTGTGAGTATATCATGGGCTTTCATTTATCAAATATAAATGGCATTGGGCTTCTTAATTATCAGTGTCCTTATTTATCAAGGTGAAGATAAGAGTGCCTAGTTTCACACTTACTGAGAGGATTGAATGAATTCACATGTGAGTAGAACACATTCAAGTTTATGATCTGTGGCAGGGTTGAGGGGGATAAGTTGCTATCAACAGTAACATGCCAACTCTGAAATTAACGAGCTGATGAGCACAGACAGCCCTGCTGGGCCCCTGTTGTGTGTTCGGTTGGTTTCCGATCACCTTCTACTATAGGATCAGAGCCTCAGGTTCTGTTAGCAATTACGAGCATCAGAGACCCAGTGGTCTCCACATCTCAGAATCACCCTGACAGCTGGTCTCAGATTAATTACAATCGCGTGTGTGATGTCGGTACGAGGTCCTTAGTCTGTGATCCTAAGATTCTCTGTGGCGGATATAAGCTGATCCTTACTATCTGCCCCCTCTCCCCACCAAGACAGAAAGGGTCTGGAGTGGGGGAGTTGCCGTTTTGTTGGTGTTTTACCCAAGGAGAAAATCCTATGCGATTTCCACACTGAACGGTCACAGTGGGGACCCACTTCCTGCCCTCCAGACCCACGGCTTCAGCCAATACAGTAAGAGAACCAGCTTGCCATTTCTAGAAGGATTCCCCCCCCCCCTGCTCCAGGGTATAAAAACAGCACAGAGCAGCCGAGTCTCAGTGCCCAGAGCGTGACCATGGGGAACGGGCATTCCAAGAGCGGCGACAGGGAGGGCGCGCCCCGCAGCCGCCCTGAGCTCTCCTTCTACGGCTCTCTCCCCAGGAAGTGGAGCGAGAGCATCTTCCTGGACAACGAGCTGCTGACCTCCAAGATCCTTTCGGCGCTGCGGCCCCAGTCGGAGCAGGGCCTCCCGACGGGCCACCTGCGCTACCCCGCCCACTTCCTCAGCACCCACTCTGTCTTTGCCTCCGTTGCAGCATCCCTGAAGGAGCACCCGAGGGCCACCCTCCTGTCTGATGGCAGCCCACGCCCGACCAGGAATGTCGGCATGACGGTCTCGCAGAAGGGGGGTCCACAGCCAGCACCCAGCCCAGCGGGAACCGGGACAAGACTCGGGTGAGTGGGTTACCCCCTTTGCCACCAGGAGCTGGCGAAGGGAGGAAGCGGGTAGGTGGGGAGGCTTCCTCAGGGACCCCTCGGACAGCCTCTCCGGAAGGAGACCCTCGGCAGGACCACACCACCAAAAGGCAAGGTTCCCATTAACACCTGCCTGGGAGATTCACTTCTCTTCCTTTTTCAAAAACAGTGTGTTCCGCACTGTTATATTTTAAATGGATAACCAACAAAGACCTACGCTATAGCACAGGGAGCTCTGCTCAGTGTCATGTGGCAACCTGGATAGGAGAGGGGTCTGGGGGAGAATGGATACATGTATATGTATGACTGAGTCCCTTCAGTGTTCACCTGAAACCATCATGACATTGTTAATCAGCTATACCCCAATATAAAATAAAAAGTTCAAAAGGGAAGGGAAAAAAAAGGTGTGTTCTGGGGTCCCCAGTCACTTGGAGCCAGTTTGCCTCCCGCTCTTGAAGAACCCTTGGACAGGGCTCCTTTCCGTCCTGCAGACCAGGCAGGAAGCCTGCTGGGGTCGCTGTGGAGTCTGTATCGTATTATTTATGCTTTAGGCTGGTTTTCCTAGGGCTTCCAGGTGGTTCTCGAAGTGCTGCATTCAGCAGCGTTCAAGTAGAAAACCTCATGTTAAAAAAAAATGTCTCTGCATGAGTCGGTGGGACAAGAAGCTGATCTTCTTTTCCCCTAGAAAGGATTCTCCCTTTAATCTGGACTGGGAATGAAGCTGTGTCCACCCTGCTCTGGCTGGAAAGAATTCTGGGGATTCCAGAGGGCACCAGTGGCTAGGAAAGGAAGCATTTAATGAATACACCTGTAGAGTGTACTTGGGTGGCTTCCCTGATGCTCAGATGGTAGAGAATCTGCCTATAATGCAGGAGACTGGAGTTTGATTCCTGGATCGGGAAGATCCCCTGGAGAAGGGAATGGCAACCCACTTCAGCATTCTTGCCTGGAGAATCCCATGGACAGAAGAGCCTGGCGGCTACAGTCCAGGGGGTTTCAAAGAGTTAGACACGGCTGAGTGACTAACGCTTTAACTCACTTTTTCATAGAATGTACTTGAACATTAAATTAGTTTTGGTGGCAGATACAGAGAGCAAACTAATGTTGCCAGTGGGGAGAGGCAAGATAGGGGCAAGGACTTAAGAGGCACAAACTACTACGTACAGAATAGATGAGCTACAGGGATGTATTGTATAGCACAGGAGATATAGCCAATATTTTATAATAACTATAAACGGAATATAAAAGTTGAGTCAAAAAAATTCTGATTCACTTTGTTATATACCCATAACTTACGTAATATTGTAGATCAACCATACTCCCTACCCTCCACCAAAAAAAAAGTTAGTTTGATGGAAGAGCTCGTCATGTCACATTCACAGGTAGTCTCCTAATTTTCAAAAATGATCTGTGACAAGGACTTCCCTGGTGGTCCAGTGGTTAAGACTGGGCACTTCCATGGCAGGGGGTGCAGGTTCAGTCCTGGTCAGGGAACTAAGATCCCACAAACCACGCAGCACAGCCAGAAAAAGAAAGGAAAAAAAAAGGTTTATGACAGAGTTAAGCCTTATATTGACATCCAGAAAGTTCTCAAATAGTGTCTAATCAAATCAAGTAACAACCTGGTTTGCTCTTAATCAAATCAAGTAATAACCTGGTTTGCTCTTATAGACTGTGTGTGTGTGTGTATGAGTGTGTGTGCGTGTGTGTGTGTGTGCGCTTAATTCAAGTTCTTTAAAGTTGTTTTTATGTCTGTTTAGACCACTCACAGGAGAGATGGATGAAACTGATACACTGTTTCCGAAGCTCAAGCAGGTGGCCGATGACTCGCTTTTTCTTACATCTTCCAGCACTGAGCCCATCTTTATAGAAGGTACCATCACCGCGATCCTTCCCCGGGTGTCACGTGGGCTCCAGTCTCTGGGAGGCATCGAGACCCATGTGCAGGCATCCAGGGGACGAGGGCGGGGGGTAGCCCCTGAGCCAGCCAGGCCCCAGCCGCCGAGCAGCAGCCTCCTGTCCTTCCCTCAGACCCCTACACTGCCTCGCTGAGAGGTGAGGTCGAAGCGGACACCCACGAGTTCGAGGCTGAGTCCTGGAGCCTCTCTGTGGACCCCGAGTATGTGAAGAAACAGAAGAGGGAGGTGGTGAAAAGGCAGGATGTGCTTTATGGTAAGGAGGCCTGCGCGCCTTCTCTTTCTTCTTTTCTCGTTTTTTTTTTTTAATTGATTCCACTGGGGAGCCGGGGCTCCACTGTCGATCCTTCCTGAGACCACGTGGCACCCTACACTTGCTCCCCTCATCCCAGGGCAACTGGGCCTTCCGGGCCAGGGATGGGGCGGCCGGGCAAGACTTTCTGAGAATCAGTCCCCGGGGAGGGGAATGGCCCAATGCCCAGTCCTTAGTCATCCCCACCTTGCTGGTGACCCCGAGGGAGAAGACCACCCAGGCCCATCCCAGCCGTCCCCAGTCAGATGACCGCAAACAGGCCCGGACAGAGCCGCAATGGGGGCTCTGAAGGCGGGTCTGTCCATCTGAATGTGACCATAACACCGGCTCCCAGGTGGGCACCTCTTCCCAGTAACCGTCAGAGAGCTAGCTGTGAGCAGCCACTCTCCTGAGACCGGATATCATGGTCACCATGGAAACCATAGCTCCCAGACACTGCCCAAACCTGGGCTGGTGCTCCCGGCAGGTCCCTCCAGGCCCCCCTCCCTGCAGCTCAGTGGTGACCACTCACCAGTGGACACTCAACTCCTTCCGCGTTTTACACACTCAGCTCCCTGCCAGGGCCAGAGCAAGTAGGGGTGTGGGCAAGGAGGAGAGCCCGGGCCAGCCAGGGGTCCTGCAGACAGGGCCGGTGGGGGCAGCAGTCCACCGCTTCCATCTGGACAGCGCTTCGCCTCGCTGTCTCCACAGCTGGACAAGCACAGAGTCCTTCCAGCCCCATGGCTGGCAGCCCTGGAACGGGCCGATGCTATTAAGCTTTCCCTTAAACTTTTTATTTTAAATTGGAGTATAACTGATTAACGGGCTTTTCTGATGGCTCAGTGGTTAAGAATCTGCCTGCCAAGCAGGAGACGTGGGTGTGATCCCTGGATTGGAACGATCCCCTGGAGAAGGATATGGCTGACTACCCACTCCAGTATTCTTGCCTGGGAAATCCCATGGACAGAGGAGCAGAGCCTGGCAGGCTACAGTCCATGGGGTCACAAGAGAGACACAGCGTAGTGACTAAACAACAGCAATAGCCAGTGAACAACATGGTGATAGTTTCAGGTGGACAGCATCAGGAATCAGCCGTGCGCATACATGTATCCTCTTGACTTCTGTTTCATCTCTGACAGCTTCAAGACCTTAAGTTAAACAACAGAAAAACTTCATCACAAAATCTAATCTTTATTTGCTTTTAACATGAATTAAAAATCCTCCCTTGAGCTTCACTTTTCCTATCAGTTACAGTCTGGGGCGAGTCTCTGACACAGCACCAGCGTGTGAGTTTCACATCCCAGGGAGGGATGTCCATCAGAACAGTCTTGTTTCAAGCAGCCTGAAAACGTCTTCAGTTGACATTAGACAGAAAACCCTCCTGTGAAGTTGAGGTCTCGGCATACATCCAGTCCTCCCTTTCCTGGTGTGTGTCCACCTCCTTAAGCTGGGCCCTGGGCAGTGCTGGGCCAGGGAGGACGGGAGGCCTGGCCCCTGGGAGGTCAGACGACTATGATGAGGGCTTCGAGGAAAGCTGAGAGGCCAGACTGGCCCATAGTGAGACGAGGGAGGGCCCAGCCGGGGTGTCGACCTGTGCCGCTAATTCCCACATCCCCGCCCCCTCAGAGCTGATGCAGACGGAGGCCCACCATGTGCGGACGCTCAAGATCATGCTCAAGGTCTACTCCCGGGCCCTGCGGGAGGAGCTGCAATTCAGCCCCAAGGCCGTCAGCCGCCTGTTCCCAGGCGCGGACGACCTGCTGGAGGTGCACAGCCACTTCCTGTGTCGGCTGAAGGAGCGCCGCCTGGAGTCGCTGGAGGAGGGCAGTGCCCACAACTACATCATCCGGAAGATCGGGGACCTCCTGCTTCAGCAGGTGGGTATGGCCAGACCCACCCCCACCCCACTTTGTCCTTCTGTGTTCTGAGAGCCCAGCCCCCGAGGACAGTGGTCCTGGCCTCTCACAGCTGCCCATCTGAGGCAGGGGAGCTCAGAAACAGAGGCCTGAACAGCAAACACGCTTGTCGAGACACCGTCCAGTGTACAGGCTGTGCTTTTGTTTGGCCAGTTGGTTAGCCAGTTTTTACTTTTTTTTTGGTCTTGACACCTGCGTGGTGTTTGGACCACTGCCATGGATGGCAGGGCCATGGACCCCAAACTGACTTTTGAATGGACTTCTGGGCCGAGCCGAGATTGACAGAGGGGACCCAGGACCCCTCATCTGCCCTTGAAGCACCCGGAGCATGCGAGTCACCTAACTAAGGAGAACACGACCCTTTCATGAAAAGAAGACCCTTTTCACCTCTGATTTTTTTCTGACATTCTCTCGCTTAAATGTATTCTTCCTGGTTGGATTTCGGGGTGTTTTACAAGCACCTGTGACATGTGGAAGTTTTCTCCTTTGCCCTTTCGGTGCCCTGTTAATGAGACACCACGTGCCGAAGCATTTTGTTTGGGGCCAGCGAGCCAGACAAGAGAGTGAAACCCCAAGTCAGGTCAATCTGTGGTTTAGCAGACTCAAGCGAACGAGGTGAAGACGTTCCCCAGCAGTTTCCATGTTTCTCCTAGTAACAGGTCCACGCCTCTCCTCAGTTTTCAGGTGAAAACGGAGAGAGGATGAAAGAAAAATACAGCGTCTTTTGTAGCGGTCACAACGACGCTGTCAGTCACTACAAGTTGCTGCTGCAGCAAAACAAGAAATTTCAAAACTTGATCAAGGTAAAAAAAAAATTATTTCTTTATATTAAAAACGTATTCTCTTTGCAGTAGGTGGGTTTTTTGGTTTGTTCATGGGGAGCGGTTTTGTTTTGTTTATTTTGGTTTTCCCCACAAAACTGTAGGCATTTGGAGAGCTTTATAAAGGACTTGTTACAAAACGGTGATTTTCCAGGTTCTACCTCATTTTTAACCACAGAGTCATTTAGAACAGGGCCATGAAAGGTCTGGAAAATCCCCGGGTGTAAAGCACAGCAGGTGTGGTTTTTGTTTCCACCACAGCAGGGTGGCCCCTGAGATGCCACTCAGTGGGTGACCACCGTCCTTCAGACTGTCTAGGGGACACGAGCGTCCCCTCCGGAGCCACCTCCCCTGCCTCAGATGTTCTAGCAGATACAAGGCCTGCAAGCCTTTGCCCCTTTCTGTCCTCCGGCCGTCTGCTCCCCGCTCGTCCCCATCAGCCCATGGAATGACCCACACCTGTCCTCTGCCTGACAGCATGTGGGTGCTCAGGGCCCAGGAGCCAAGACCCCTGCCTGCCGCGTCCTGGGAGGTGCTCCTGGGCCAAGGCCGTGGGGCGCTGTCAGCATGTGCCCTGCAGCAGAAGCCCCAAAACAGCTCCATGCCTGCAGCCTGTGCCCCAAGTGACACCCAGTAAATAACGGGCTAGAGTGAAGGGCAGAGAGTCATTAAATTTCACTCCATTGTCCCGGCAGCAGACCGATGGGACAGGGAGAGGGTCGTCTAGTGGTCTGAATTCATCTGATGATGAGCACGGGGCCAGGCCGCCTGACGTCCTGAACCAGAAGCCCCTCGCAGGTGGGGGTTTCCCACGAGACAGAAGGAAACAGAGCCAAGTCTCAGGTCTCTGTCCCATCCCCTCCCATGCTCTTATAAACTGGCTCCTGGGACCTCCCTGGCAGTCCAGTGGTTAAGACTCCACGCTTCCGATGCAGGGGGCACAGGTTTGATCCTAGTCAGGGGAATTAAGATCCCACATGCCACCATGGCACAGTCAAAAATACAACGGTTCCTGGCCTTCCTAAAACACAAAGCAGAGCAGTGGGGACAGACAAGCAGAAGGAAGCACAGGAAGCTGCCCCAGCCCCCACCAAGAGGTGCTTCAGGGCTTTCCCTGCCGTCCGGTGGTTAGCACTTGCCACTTCACTGCTGTGGACCTGGATTCAATCCCTGATTGAGGAACTAAGATTCCGCAAGCTGCACAATTCAGCCAAAAAAAAGAAAGGATGGCTTCAGATGATCGCCTCTTTGGGCTCTTAGCCAGAAGCATGCACCAGCAGCCACCAGGGAGCTACTGCAGGGACCATAGGCCCAGCTGCATCAGAAGGCCTCAACAACCATCAGC
Organism: Bos grunniens; assembly: GCF_055505025.1. NCBI lineage: Eukaryota > Metazoa > Chordata > Mammalia > Artiodactyla > Bovidae > Bos > Bos grunniens. The sequence continues at coordinate 16,442,908 of NC_141171.1, forward strand.
AGTGTTAGGGTCTGCACATGTGCACGTGTGTGTGTGGACAGCTCTCCGGTGATTCCCAAAATCCACACCAGCTAGTTTCTTCCTCATGGCTTTTGTAGAGCCCTGCATTTTACAGCAAGTGAGTCAACCTCTGGCTTCTTGGCCTTTCTGTATATAGCAGGCACTCCTTGCTTTCTTTTTTTAATTTTTTATTTAGTTAGTTATTTTTGGCTGTGCTGGGTCTTCATTGCTGCATGCGGGCTTTCTCTGGTGGCAAGCGGGAGCTACTCTTCATTGCAATGCATGGGCTTCTCACTGCAGTAGCTTCTTTTTGAGAAGCACAGGCTCTAGGGCGGATGGGCTTTAGTAGTCACAGCATGTGGGCTCAGTTGCTCCTTGGCATGTCGAATCTTCCCGGACCAGGGTTCAAATCGGTGTCCCCTGCATTGCAAGGTGGACTCTCAACCACCGGACCACCAGGGAAGCCCGGTCCCTGCTTTCAAGTGTCTGCTGAAGCAACAAAGAAAAGGTCCCCATGAACTGATAAAGGAAAGGGTCCCCAGCCCCCCATGTCCCACCGTTAATGATTCGGCAGGAAACAGATGCCCATACGGCATGGCTTTGTCTTCTCCATTTCACAGAGAATCGGCAACTTCTCCATCGTGAGGCGGCTCGGCGTGCAGGAGTGTATCCTCCTGGTCACCCAACGCATCACCAAGTACCCTGTGCTGGTAGAGCGAATTATCCAGAATACAGAAGGTATGCCAGCCCTCCTGCCTTGCCTGTCCACGCTGGGTGGGGAGGAGGGTCTCAGTCTCCCCGCCCCCGTCCTAACAGTGGATTAGACAGTCTGCTCTGCAATCTGTCCTGGATTCAGCCAGGCTCAGCGATCATTAACTGAGCTCCCACCTTGTAGAATCTACCCTCCTGGGGGCTGGGATTTCCAACTTGAGAAACACAGGGTGTTTGGTCTCCCTTGCCTGCACCCCCCCTTCAGTTCCTGCAAAGTCTCAACTAGAGCAGTTGAACTAGTATTGAAGAGTCAGTGGAAGGGTGCAAGCTGTGTTCTGGCTAAGGACCTCCGTGTCACATGCCTGGTGCAATGGAGGGCAGAGAAGATGAACATGTAGCCCAGCCCAGGGTTCTCAAAGGCCAGGGCAGTACTGACCACACCTCCCTTGTTTTCTCCAGGGGATTTGGGCAGTGGGAGGATGCAGGAGTCCCGCTGCCCTTGGAGTGGGAGGAGCCAGCCCTTGGTGATGGGGGGGGGACGGTGGTGGGAGTCTTTTTCGGAGAGCTGGAGGGCAGGGGGAGGCTGGTGACCCAGGGCTGTGGAGGGCCGTTTTAATTGCTTGACTTGCGCCTCAGCTTCTACATTCAACAAACGCTCTGTCTTGGTGTCAGCCAGGCGCTGGGCTGTTACCTTTACTTAGGAGAAGCGTTTATCTCTCGGGAGACTTGAGCTGGAAGGTGACTCTCGAGGCCGCTCTGAGCCATGGCCTCGGGAGACACCTCCTCGACCCCATAGCCTGCCTGCCTCCATCACGTGTGTGGATGCAGACCAAGGAAAGCGCTAACTCTGCCATGTGTGGTAGCTGGCTCCGAGGACCACAGAGACCTGACCCAGGCCCTGAACCTCATCAAAGACATCATCTCACAAGTGGACGCCAGGGTCAGTGAGTGCGAGAAGGGCCAGCGCCTCAGGGAGATCGCTGGGAAGATGGACCTCAAGTCCTCCAGCAAGCTCAAAAATGGGCTGACCTTCCGCAAGGAGGACATGCTGCAGAGGCAGCTCCACCTGGAGGGCACCCTGTGCTGGAAGACCACCTCTGGGCGCCTGAAAGGTAAAGCCCTGCGCCGGCTGCCTCTGCTGGGCTCCATCATGGCGTGGTCAGCGCCATCTTGGATCAGTGGCACCATCTTGGGTTGGTGAATGTCATCCTGGGTTGGTGGTACCATTTTAGAGTAGTAGGTGCCATCTTGCATTAGTGGCACCATCTTGTATCAGTGGCACCACCTTGGAGTGGTGGGTGCCATCTTGGAGTGGTGGGTGCCATCCTGGATCGGTGGCACCATCTTGGAGTGGTGGGTGCCATCTTGGATCGGTGGCACCATCTTGGAGTGGTGGGTGCCATCTTGGATCGGTGGCACCATCTTGGAGTGGTGGGTGCCATCTTGGATCGGTGGCACCATCTTGGAGTGGTGGGTGCCATCTTGGCTCGGTGGCACCATCTTGGAGTGGTGGGTGCCATCTTGGCTCGGTGGCACCATCTTGGAGTGGTGGGTGCCATCTTGGCTCGGTGGCACCATCTTGGAGTGGTGGGTGCCATCTTGGCTCGGTGGCACCATCTTGGAGTGGTGGGTGCCATCTTGGCTCGGTGGCACCATCTTGGAGTGGTGGGTGCCATCTTGGCTCGGTGGCACCATCTTGGAGTGGTGGGTGCCATCTTGGCTCGGTGGCACCATCTTGGAGTGGTGGGTGCCATCTTGGATCGGTGGCACCATCTTGGAGTGGTGGGTGCCATCTTGGATTGGTGGCTGCCATCTTGGAGTGGTGGGTACCATCTTGGAATAGTGGGTGCCATCTTGGATCAGTGACACCATCTTGGAGTAGTGGGTGCCATCTTGGATCAGTGGCACCATCTTGGAGTGGTTGGTGCCATCTTGGATCGGTGGCACCATCTTGGAGTAGTGGGTGCCATCTTGGATCGGTGGTACCATCTTGGAGTGGTGGGTGCCATCTTGGATTGGTGGCACCATCTTGGAGTGATGGGTGCCATCTTGGATCAGTGTTACCACCTCGGAGTGGTGGGTGTAATGTTCGAGTGGTGGATGCTATCTTGGATCAGCGGCACCATTTTGGAGTGGTGGGTACCAGCTGACACAGAGCCACCACTTCATGGCTAAAGGATGGTTATATAGCAAGTCGGGAGGAGTGGAGAATCAGAGCAGGAGCAAGCTGGAGGTGGCTGCAGGGGCGCCCTCTGTCTCCAGTGATGGAGGTGGTATGGTGCACACAGCAAGGGCCACCAGGTGAAGAGGGCGCAGCGAGTCACCGACTCCTGAACAGAAACCCAGCATATCATGACTCCCTGACTCAGCAGAGGCCTCAGAGTTCTAAACAACAGTAACAGGCCCCAGTGGGGGTAGAGAATGCGACGTGGGTGTCACCCCTGCTGCTTGGGGCAAGCTCCAAGCCCTCCTTTTGAGATCTGCTGTGCCGTTCCAAACCAGAGCTCAGGGCTCATCCTTGAGTGTCCTGTCCGTTCCATGAGCCTCTGGAAACACCCATCGCCTGTCCTTTGGCCTCAGCATCTTTAAAGATCTCTGGGGAAGTGTCACAGGTGGCCAGATGACAGAAAGTGTCTGTTCTCCATGTGAGCAGGTGAGCAGCGAGAAGATACGGTTTACAACTGAGACCCACTATGTGCCCAGCACCAAGGCAGGTGGCCGAGGCCCTACCCCGTGGGGCTCCAGCCGGTGGACAGAGAGAAGTAAACAGGAAAACAGTGAAAAGCTCAGTACGTGCTTCAGAGGAACCCCGCAGGCTTCAGTGCAGGAGAATTCCATAAGGGGAGGGTATCTAACTGGGGTGGGGTATCCTGAGCAAGCTCCCTGAGGAGGCGGTGTTTTCATTTCCCACAGCGCTAGTGCTGCTGTTAGAAACACAGCTTAGGATTCGCACCCCTGTGTACCAGCTCTGCCTGGCGGTCACCTCACGATGTCTCCACAGGGACAGGGCTCCAAGCCTGCCACCACCAGGAAGCTCTGGCGCCTGGGGACGAGAGTATATCCGTGGCAGGAGGCAGGATGCGAGGGTCCAGGGGTTCGCTGTTAAATGTTGAAACCAGGAGAGGGGAGGGGAGGGGTCAAGTAGAAGCTGGGACACCCCCCGACACTGGGCTCCTGCAGAAGCATCATGGCACCGACTTAGCGCCACAGGGCCGAGGCCACCTGGGCTTCCGTCTGCCTGGCGGGATCCACACGGCCACGGGGACCCTGAAAGACATCTCCTTTCATGCTCTCCCTTTAGACGTCCTCGCAGTCCTGTTGACAGATGTGCTGCTGCTGCTCCAAGAAAAGGATCAGAAATACGTCTTTGCATCCGTGGTACATGTCCTGTCCCTTCGCTACTCAAAACCTGCCCACATGGAGGCAGCTGAGGGGCAGGAGCAACCAGGGGGCTACCTCAGTGCTGGGGCAGGGGGGTGGCCCGAGAGCATGGTGACTAGAGAAGCACACCCATATGTTACTCTGTCGTCCCAGGCCCTCCCAGGGCCAGAAGGTGCCAGCAAGGCAGGAGTAGACTTTGCCAAAACCAAGGTCCCGTGCAGTGGCTTGAGGGGGCCTCAGGGTCATGCCAAGGCTGCCCGGTCACCCCTGAGGATGCGGCTCAGGCAGCCGCCATCCTGTGAGCTGTGGCTGCGTTGGCCCCATGGCCCACTGGTCCTAGAACAGCCACATTACAGGAGCTCCCCGCTGGGGAGGACTCGGAGTCAGTCTGGGGTCCATCCACCCCACCTGGCCCTTGTCTACCAGGGAGTTGGCCTCTTCCCCCTCTCACCTGGGTGACCCATGAATACCCACTGCTGAGTCCCCCTGGAGAGGATGAGGGACTTTGTCACTCAACTCTGGAGTCTCATCCCTTTCCCAGAGACTTAAACTGGCTTCTCAAGAAGTTTCCAGAAGTAGGTTGCGCTGTCACGCCCATGACCCCAGCAAGCGTCATGCGTGCTGGGTGTTCACTCCCACGAGGGCGACACCATGTCTGCTGCTCCCCAAGTCCCCCACCTGGCCACCCTCTGTGTGTGCCTGGATCCTGATCATCACCTCTGCTCAGAAAGACCCCAGTCCTGTTGGGTCAGGGCCACCCCCCTCAGCCCTCACTTCAACTTAATCACCCCTTTAACAACTCTGTCTCCATATACCATTATGTTTTCTGAGATTAGGACCTCGGCATATGGATTTAGCTAGGGTCAGTGGCGGCTAGAGACCAGTTCAGCCCATAACAACCAGTTACAAGCGTGCCTTTTACTGGTCGGTCAGAGCACTGCCTCTTGGGGGATGCCCAGAGATTGGGAATACTGCTTGGCTCTGATTGTTTGGGACACAGGTTTGGGAGGAAGTGTTTGTTACCATAGACCACCAGCTGTTATATTGCTGAGTTTTGTACAGCATTCATGCATTAGCGATCATAAAACATCTCTTAAGCACATTGAACAGACACATGAAAAATGATGTGAGGATATCATCACCATAGTGCCTTTTTCCCCCTAGATGGAAAAACCTTTCTCCCTTGAATTGGAGGATAAGCGGGGTGCACGCCCCCACCCCCGTCCCCTTCCCCTCCAGCTCGCGGTTCCACAGCTGTGGGGCAGCAGCAGGTACAGGGTCACCCTCCCTGTTCCCCTCCCACCTGTGCAGGACTCCAAGCGCCCCGTCATCTCGCTGCAAAAGCTGATCGTGAGGGAGGTAGCCAACGAGGAGAAAGCCATGTTTCTGATCAGTGCCTCCCTGCATGGGCCCGAGATGTACGAGATCTATACCAGCTCGAAGGAAGACAGGAACACCTGGATGGCCCACATCCGGAGGGCCGTGGAGAGGTGAGGGGCCCGGCAGGCCTTCCCACCCCCCATGGCTGCACCCTCGGCTCTGTTGTTGTTGCTCAGTCACTCAGTCCTGTACGACTCTTTGCAACCCCCTGGACTGCAGCCCACCAGGCTCCTCTGTCTGTGGGATTTCCCAGGCAAGAATACTGGAGTGGGTTGCCATTTCCTTCTCCAGGGCATCCTCCCGACCCAGGGATCGAACCCCCATCTCCTGCATTGGCAGGCGGGTTCTTTATCACTGAGCCACCAGGGAAGCCCTTGGCTTCGGCAGCTGGCAAGTTGGCAGATGCCTAGAAGTGCCCGTGAGGTGCTGGGCTCGCAGGCAGGCGGGAGACCCCTGTGCTTTTCCCCTCCCTCTCATTCCACCTCGGTGCTCTGTCCCTCCCCTCATCTGAGGGCAGACAGACAGCCCCATTGGGCTCCTTCCGACATGACTAACTGCATGTCTCTGGGACAGGGATGCAGGGTTGGCAGCTCTAATCTTCTGTATTGGTGGGCTGTCTCCCTCCCACAAAGGGGGCTGTTCTTCCCCCTCCAACCACAGACCCCAGCCCTGTGGCTCCGTGTGATGCCTGGCTTATGGTCCTCAGATGGGGCCGGGGGTCTGGCCCCCACGCCCAGCCTGCTGCCTCTCTTTATACGCAGGAGCTTCCCTTAGTCTGCTCAGCCTGCCCTCAGTGCTCAGCTTCAGCTCTGCTGGGCTGGCAGCCTCCCATGCCTGGGAGGCCCCAGGGAATGAATTGCCCCAAATAGTGTCCAGGTATTTAAAACGTGTGGCCGATGGTTTCCCAACACTTGGAGACTGGATGCACGCTGATGGCTGTGTCTCTTCCTCAAGGTTGGCCACTAACAAGCTACATCTCTCAGCACATCAGAGATGCTTTTTGCAGTGGCTTCTCCAGGTGGACCTCTGCCAGCTCAGAGGCAGCCAGTCCCTGGAGTGCGCTCACCCATCCGTCCCCTCTCCCTACAGCTGCCCAGACGAAGAGGAAGGGCCCTTCAGCGAGGCCGAAGAGGAAAAGAAGGTGGTCGAGACGCGTGCTGTGAGGCTGAGGGACTTCCAAGGTGAGAGGGGAGGGAATCAGTCCGACCTCCACACCCATGACCCAGCCCTCACCTGGTGACACGGCCCCGGGAGCCCTCCTGGGCCCAGTGGTGGCCCTTCCCTTCTGTCCCATGAGGGTTGGCCATGGAGCAGATCACTGCCCACACATCCAGGGCTTGAACTGTGGGATGGCCCTTGCCCTGGGGTAATGATCTTCCAGGGAGCATGTGGGAAAGGGATTGGGGGGCTCTGGGGTTCCTCCTGGGGTCCTCGCTCAGGAAGGGACTCGACGTGGTATCCCACGTCAAGTGCGTCAGACCCTCCAGGTCCCTGTGAAAGCTGGGACCCCCACGGCCTCCTCCTAAAGTCGAGTGGATTCAGGCCATCCTGGTTTTGCAACCAGCCACACTGACTTCCTCTTCCATCTGGATATTTTTTTAGCTACATTATCGAACTGTATTCCACATACCACACAGGTCACCCATTCACAACATGCCATGCAGTGGCTTTAGTCTATATCAAAAGGTGGTGCAACGGTCCCGACAGTTTCAGGCTGTTTTCATCACCCCAAAAAGAAACCCCATCCCCGTTAGCCATCACTCCCGCTCTTTCTCCACCCCTAGACCCTGGGAACCTCTGTCCTACTGTCTGGGAATTTAGCTATTCCACACATCTCTTATCAATGGGGACATTTGTCCCTTTGTGACGGGTCTGTCTCACTGCATGATGTTTTCAAGGTTCATCCGTGCAACAGGCTCTTTTCTTTTTTAAAGCTGAATAATATTCCATCTTATCATTGGACCACATCACGCTTATTTTCCTCCCCAGTTTTCACAGCTTCCTGTGCAGTTTCAGCGAGGTCATTGCCAAAAATAAGTCCAAGTACTTTGTGATCTCAGTCAATTCCCCTCTTCTCCCGTTCTTATCGTGATCTTTATATTCAACTTAGATAACATGGAAGCAGTAAGCACCTAAAATTAGGTAGTGTGTATTTTATTTCTCTGTGTGAGGAGAGGTGCACGTTGGAGGGTATTCAGGAATAAAATTATTCAAAGGAAAGGGGAAATCCCCTTGACCCCAAAAGTATCATGCTAACATACTGCTCATTTCACCCCCTCCTCACTCTTGTATTCCTGCCGAAGGGTAATTAATAAAGTACAGGCCTTGCCCAGACACATCTCCACAGACACCTCAGAGTCATCCAGGAATGTCTCGTTGTCACCCATTCCTGACGAGTTGTGGTGAATTAGAAATCGGTATCTTCTTCACTGAACTCTTCTTTCCCATCTTGGACTGAAAGCCAATCTCATCCTTCACACTGGAAGGTCAGGGACCCTCCCATCAAAGCTAGGATCGAGACAGGGCACCCCCCCCTACCATCACCACCATTAGTATCTCCACCCTGGACTTTCCAGCCAGGGTAATAATGGGAAGACTCTGAAGTAAGAGATCACAGTTGCGGAAATTCCCTTGTGATCCAGTGGTTAGGACTCCACACTTTCACTGCCAAAGGCACAGGTTCAATCCCTGGTCGGGGAACTAAGCTTCCACAAGCCATTCTGCACAGCCAAAAAGAAAATGGAAAAAAAAATCACAATTGGAAGGGAGGTGGCAGAATTATTTTTTGCAGGTGACAGGATTATCTGCCTAGGAAATCTGATAGAATCAACTGGAAAACTATTGGAAATGTTAAGAGAACTAAATAATTTAGCTAAATAGGATGTGTGTATATATATATATATATACACACTAGCAGTCATGTGAGAAAGTCTAGTAAAATAAGTCGTAGTCACAGCAGCAAAAAAGCTATGGGGACTTCCCTGGTGGTTCAGTGGTTAAGACTCCACACTTCCATTGCAGGGGACTCGGGTTGATATCCTTGGTCAGGGAACTAAGATCCCACATGCTGTGAAATGTGGCCAGAAATAAAAATTTAAAAAGTATAAAACCCAGAGACTTGTAAGAAGGCTTTCAAGATTAGAAAACTAAGTCTTTAAAGGCTCTCGGTTTGTCCCAAACTAATAAATTTAGTCTGCTATGGCCCTGCCCCACACTCCCACCATATTTGATCTTTTTATAATTGAGGGAAGCAAGCAGGAGGCAGGGCCACACCCTTGCCTGCCTCTCGGGAATTCTGGATGAAGGGAGTGGTCCAGGACAGGATGAGGGTCAGTGGGAACGCCGGAGGCCCTCCTGGCCCAGCGAGGCATCATGACAGCCGGTTCCTGGGGGAAACCACCCCAGAGGAGGCTTACCACCACCTCACGGCCACCTTGCAGAGCGACTGAACAGGAAAGACCAGCAGATTGCACAGAGCCTGAGCGAGAAGCAGCAGATCTACCTGGAGATGGCCGAGATGAGCGGGCTCGAGGACCTCGCCCTGTCTCGGCTTCTCTTCCGGGGAGGGGACCCCCCTGAGAACCTGCAGGGCGAGCTGATTCTCAAGTCAGCCATGAGTGAGAGTGAGTAGCCACCAGCCCACCCCTGCAGCCCAGCCCCATCATTCCTGGGGCCTCCCAGGGGACCCCAGGCCGGGCACACAGCCCTGTGTGGCCTACCAGCCACCCCATCCCCATGTGCTTCTGCCCGATTCTGTTAGAGCTGGAAGGTCCCTGGACCAGTTGGGTGCCAGCCCCTCGATGCAGACTCCAAGCACCATCTCACATTCACTCAATAAACATTCCCAGTGCCTGCCGAGCTCCAGGCCCCATGCTGGGCAGGGGGGATCTCAAATTGACTGAGATGGTTCCTCTTTCTGATAAGTGGATCACTGATGCTCTCCCCAGAAAAAGACACACATACAAGTTTGATGGGTCATTTTAGGGGCTCCTGGTCCCCGTAGCTGAGGGGTGCTGGCCGATAAGCGGCCTGCTTCCCAGAGCCATCAGGGTCCTTGTGGAGCCCCTAGCATCTTCCACATGGCTGCTGAGTCCTGTGCCAGGCCAGGGGCTTTGCTGGGCAGGATGGCCAGTGCTTATCCAATCTGACAGCACAGCCAGGGCTGCTCTTCCATCAACCGGCAAGACAGACAGGGTCCTGCCCTCCAGAACTTTCCATCAGAGTGAAGAGAAAAGGCGGGAAGGGTCCCATGTGGACTCAGTCTTGCTCTCTCCAGCCAAGCCACCGTCTCCGATGTCTGTAGTCACCACTGTTCCTGGGCCCTGAAACTCCCTTGTGTCTGGTGCCTCAGCCTAGAACATTCTCCCCACCCCCTCACCTGGCCAAAGTTTGTGTCCTCAAGCACCTTGTGTGACCACCCCTGCCCCCTCCCCTCGAGGCCACCTCCTGTGTCTCCTGCCCATCTGTGTGACCATCAGCACACAGGTAGTGGCCATGCTGAGTTCCCTCCCAGGCCCAGGGCCCCCCACCTCCCACCCCATGGTCCCCTGAGATCCCACTTCTCCTGTAGATTGGCATGTCCTAGGCGCAGCACCTGTGCAGGGGGTGCCCAGGATAGTGGGTAACCGACACCCTTTGAGGCCTCTGCCTGGGTCCCTGAATTTGGCTCTGAATGCCCAGGGTGGAGCCAGAGGGTGACTCAGCTCCCCTCCATCCCCTTCCTTCCACAGTCGAAGACATCCAGAGTTTCATCTGCAGGCGGCTGGGCAACGCCTACTGCCAGGCAGAAGACGGGGGCAGCGCAGGCAGCCCAGGCAAGGGTAAATGGTGCTGCCACCTGCTGGGGACCCCGGAGCTCGGCAACCATGGGAGGGCGTGCCTTTCCACGGCTTCTGGGCGTTTGCTCTTCAGCATCTCTCTGCTGCTTCCCTCGACCTTCTGTAAACACCAGGGTCAGGTTTCTGGAACTTCCTGGGTTTTGTCAGTCATGTTCTGACAGCAGCACCCAAGCCAGTTTCTGCGGCCCAGGTTCCCTACCCAGCCAGGGGATGAGGTGGGGCGGGGAGCAGGGCAGGTGGGACCCGAGGCATCTCACGCGCCTGGCTTGGGGTTTCAGACGGCAGTCTTCAGAAGAACATGTGCAGCAGTGACCTCAGCCCCCGAGACTGGCAGGGCCTGGTGAGCAGCCTGGACTCGAGGCCTGGAGACACCCAGGGGGCCCCCGAGGAAGCCTCAAAGGTGGTACGTTGCCTCCTTGGGATGTGCCTGAGCTCAGTACAGAGTCAGCCCATATCCCTATAATTATCCTCTGAGGCCGAACAGCCTGTGTTTGGTTTGTCTGGTTTTTCCCTCTTGGGGCAAATAGCAGCCAGTGCTACCCCACTCGGCAGTGACTAATCGTTAATGTGCAAAAGGACATGCGGGTTCCTCCTGCAGTCCCAAGGAAGGGCAGGGTGGGAGGCGCACAGGAAGGAGGCAGGGGAGGGGACCCGCTCAGGGCAGTGGCCTCATCAGTAGGTGAGAGGTACTAGGCGGGGACCACCAGCTGGCAGTCTACACAGGTGTCCACCTTCCATGGATGTGACGTCACTGGCTGTTCCTCTCTTTGGCTCCTAAGGCCCACCCTTGCCAAGCACTGGGCTCAGAGTCCCAGCTCTGGGCTCCTCAGAGCCTCGCACGTGGGCCCACACCCCTGCACCCTCCTACCTCCCAGGAACCACCCTTCGCCCTTAATTCTCCAGACACCAAGGCTGGCACAAGTCAGATGAGCAGAGGGGGGGCTGGTCCCATGCTAAGGGGATGTCTCATCAATAGTAAGTGGGTCCCACTCAAGTCAGATTGGCCTGTAAAGGCTCTATGTGTTGATGCTGTCTCCCCAGGCAGAGTCACCAGGTGCAGACCCTGGCCCCCACCCACCTGCGGTCCTGGAGTTGGAGGTAAGTGAAGGTTTGTGTGTCCCCGTCCCCACACCTACTCCCTGGGACCCAGCGGGGCTTCCTGCAGCGCCCAGTGGCCCTGTCCCTCTCTCCACAGCTCGTCCAGCGGATCCAGACGCTGTCCCAGCTGCTCCTCAGCCTCCAGGTACGGGGCCTTTGGGGAGCGCAGCGGGCCACATGTGCCCTCCTCCTTCAGGTTAAGGCTGGGGGCTGGAGGATGGCCTGGCTCTTCCTAAAGCCGGCCCTCCCCTCCGCTCCCCCAGGTGGTCATCGCCCAGCAGGACAGCTACGTGGAAATTCAGAAAGCAGCCATCCAGGAGCGCGAGAAGCAGTTCCGGCTGCAGTCAACACGCGGGAACCTGCTGCTGGAACAGGAGCGGCAGCGCAACTTTGAGAAGCAGCGAGAGGAGCTGGCAGGCGTGCAGAAGCTGCAGGGCCAGCTGCGGCTGGAGCAGCAACGCTGGGAGCGCGAGCGGGAGCAGCAGCGCCGGGAGCTGGACCAGGCCTCGGCGCGGCTGCAGCAGCGTGAGAGTGAGTTGCTGCGGCTGCAGGAGCGGCTGAACCAGGAGCGCGAGGAGCTGGAGCGCCAGCGCCAGGCCTACCAGCATGACCTGGAGCGGCTGCGCGAGGCCCAGCGCGCCGTGGAGCGGGAGCGCGAGCGCCTAGAGGTGCTGCGCCGGCTCAAGAAGCAGAACACAGCGCCTGGGGCGCTGCCGCCGGAGGCACTGGCGGAGGTGAGCACCGGCCTAATGGTGCCTGTGCCTGAGAGCCTGAGTGTGCACATGCGTGGGTGGGTACGTGCCTGTGTTTTCGGGACAAGGGAGGAATGTTGACTCCATCAGGCCTACACCAGACTCTATGCCCAGATGGGACCCTCCGAACTAAGAGGCTTCGGTTAAGCCATGCCGGGCCCGGGAGGTGGGCAGGCACGCCAGCTCCATCCAACCTCCAAAACCCCACCTCCACCCTGGAGCCTGCAAAGTGTGGGGGCTGGTGCATGGCACCGTGCTGATCCGCAGGGCGCTGCCCCTCCTCAGTACCCCAAGAAGGGCTTCCAGCAGGAACAGCGTTGGGACGTGTCTTCTGTGGCTTTTTCAGACCCAGCCTCTAAGCCACACTCCCAGCTTCAATGGGAATGGGCTGGATGGATCCATGACCCTGACCAAAGCACCAGGGCCCCGACCCACCTCGCTGGTGTCCAGTGCGGGGTCCGAGTACGCCGAGCGCCCCGAGGTGGCCCGCAGGGACAGCGCCCCGGCCAAGAGCGAAGTGCCCATCCAACTGCTGAGTGCCACCAACCAGATCCAGAGGCAGGCAGCAGTGCAGCAGCAGATTCCCACCAAGTTGGCAGCCTCCACCAAGGGCGGAAAGGACAAGGGAGGCAAGAACCGGGGCTCCCAGCGCTGGGACAGCTCGGGTGAGTTGGGACTTCCTGGCACCCCCCTTCCCTCCCCTCACCTGGTGCCCTCCGGGCTCCTTACCTCTGGACCAGACACCGGCAGGAAACCCCAGCTGGTGATGGTGCTGAGGCCTGCGCCACACACAACCACCTACCCACCCCAGAGACTTCAGAACTCAGTTCCTGTTCCCACCTTGGCCCTCAAAACTGGGATCAGACACAAGGGAGCACCTTGGTGATTCAGAAACGGGCCTCGGAAACCCCCGTGCAGAGGGAGAAAGTGTGCCAGTGACTGACACTGCTTACTCCCCACTGAGTCCTCGCCCCAGAGCCAGTGTTCCCCAGTAAGAAGGCCCTGGGGCCCTCCTGGGGAACAGGGCCCTGGTCTCAGGACCCCAGGCTGCAGCATCACAGAGCCTCTTGTCTGAAGATTGAACGAGTCCAGGGGCCCCCCTCGTTCGCCAGGGGTGTCTGCTCTGGGTTTTGTCAGTGAATTCGGGGCCTGTTGTCTGAGCGGCGTCCCTCCCTGGGAACCGGCACTGGAGAAAGTGTGGGCGAGGAGTGGGGCGAGGTCCAGGTGCTCTGGCACTGGCAGCGAGACTGCAGACCCCAGTATCTTCCACCCTCTTTCAGCCTCGTTTGACCTGAGGCAGCCACTGCTTCTCAACAAGCTCATGGGCAAAGAAGAGAACACCTCTCGGAACCGCCGCTCGCTGAGTCCCGTCCTGCCCAGCTCCACGCCCCACCAAGGTGAGCGAGCCGGCCCAGCCCCCTACCCCCTGGCACCCACAGTGCCTGGCTGATGCGGACACCCACCACCCCGTCTCTCTTCCAGACCCCAGCCTTCCAGCCCCGACCCCGGGCCCAGCCGATGTCCCCACCGAGTCCCTCCCTCTCAAGACCTGGGGGCCATCCTTTCCACCCGGGGCCCCGTCCTCCACACCAGTCAACAAGGAAGAAACCAGCAAGGAAGACGTCATCTTCTTCTAGGGGGCATGGCTCGGGGTGCAGACCCCTCCCTGCACCGCCCACTCTTCATGCTCTGTGGCCCCACCCCACCCCCAGCCCACCCTCTCCCCTTCCCACACAGGCCTCCTCTGACATCTGCCAGGACGGGGCAGGCAGAGCTGGCCTGCTGTCTTGAGGCTGCTCGCTCTGAAGGATTAGCAGTGGTGCCTGGGCAACTTTGTAAACCTTTTTGTTAACGTGAAAAGGAAAGTTTGTAATGGAAGGCTGAAGCAAAGCTAACCCACTGGAGCTGCCATCTGCCATCATAGCACCCCATTCCAGCAGAGGAGAGTCCCACTCTGGGCTATCTTTCCAAGGTAGTGACCAGAGCCACCAGGAGACCCTGCAGCAAGCCACAATGGCACCAGAAGGGGCCTGATGGGGTTGGCTCTGTCCACAGAATCAGGCCGAAATGACTTCTAAAGCAGAGACACGAGTGGGTTTGTGGTGAACTTCTAGGCCAGGATGCGACCCCACCCAGGGGTGGCACACAGTTCACCCAGGACAGAGGGCCACAGGGCAGGCAGGGTGGCTGAAGGGGTTGGCCCATGGCATGCAGGTATGTCCTGCAGGTTCGGAATTTCATCCTGAAAGGGGCTGACCAGGAGGGGACAGACCACCGCTCATTTTAATCTGGTGGAGGTTTTTAAAACCCACTCTTGTCAAAGTTGGTGCTTTCCCAAAGCGCCTCCCAGACTCAATGCCTGGGAAGCCAAGCCCAGGGCTTCCACCAGGGCTGGCGCATGCCTGAGGGTCCCAGCCCTGGATGGAGAGTCCTCCTTCCCCATGAGGTGGCCCCCAGCTGGCATCTCCAGTGGATGGGCAGATACTGAGGTGACACAGAGCAGCGGGAGCAGAACTTGGAAGGGACCAGTGTGGCCTGGGCAGTCACTGTTGGCAGCGAGTGCACAGATAGCCGCCTCACAGGCACCTCACGTCCAGTGAGCTGTCGCAGGTTGTCATCAGTCCCCGAGAGGAGGGCGAGGACCACTGGTCCAGCCTCGTGGTGCAGCCGCAGTTGTTGGGGTGGTGCCGCGCGTGACAGTGGGCACACCCACATTCCAGCTCTGGCCAAGTGCAGGCTCGGGGCCAGGGAGCATTCCAGCCTTTTCCTGCACCCCAGACGCCCCTGCAGAACCCAGTATCCCGCCAAGCATTGGTGGGAAGGCAGGGTCTGGGGTGGAGCAGGAGCTTGGGCACCATGGCCCACAGTGACAAGGAACTGACCGCAGTCCTGGAGTGCTCCAGAGGAGCAGCGGCCCCTCCCCGGGACACGTCCGGCCACCCATGCCACGTCTGTAACCACTGTGTTTGGTCCTGAGACGCATTGGAGCACTTTAGAAAAGCTGACTTTACATTCCTGTCCTGTCGTGAAGAGGACATTCCTGGGCCCCGTGCCCCCACCCACAGGATCCTCTCACCCACCCAGGGGATTCCTGCAGGGATAAGTTCAACGCCACGTGGTGGGAATCGGCCACAGAGGCTTCCAGGTGGTGCCTGCAGCGGGGCAGCACCATGGGCCCGTCCCACCAGGACCCCGAGGCCACTCCCAGGTACAGCCCAGTCTCGTTTGTAAAGTTAGGAGTTGAGCAAACATTCCTACTTCGGTGGGGTCTGTGCACATCTTCGTTAATTGTGACCATGACCTTAGTCAACCCGACGATCATTTTTTACAATGATAGCAGCATCTCCTCACTGGGGGTTATGTCTGAACTGCTCTAGAACTTAAGACCTGACTCTTGCAATAAACGTGTCTAGGGGGAACGGACCGGAGTCACTTTCTTTGGGGTTTTGTTCTAGGACAACCTGCCCAAACTTCAGTGCTGCAGTCTGCGTGGCGGGGGGCAACAGCACTCAGACCCTCTGTTTTGCTAGGAACCTGGGGAGCCCTGGACACCAGGCCCAAGGCCTGCTTGATGACCAGACTGTGATTCTCCACTTCTCCTGGCGGGGAGTGTAGGGAGGCAGGGACATGTCCCAGGCCAGTAACAGCCCTCACCCCCAGTCCCACTTGGCATCAGCTCCGACTAGTGACGGGATAGACCGCACAGACAACCCAGGCCAGGCAGCCTGCTCTGGATTCCACCTGGACAGTCAAGGCTGGAGGCAGTGGCAGTGCTGAGGTGGCCCCCCAGCGCATGGGTCCCCACCCATTTAGGCTGCCCCCCGCACCATGGTCCTGGGATGTCAGCCTCCTCGACGAGGGGGGACCCTACTGGCTTCTGGACCTGTCAATCTCCCTCCTCAAAGGAGCCTAATTTGCCATACACATGCTCCCCCACATCCCATGAAAAAGCTGTCTATGCCCCTGGGGCTTGGTCCCCTGGAATCATCATCTTGTTTGACCCCAACCTCTAACTGACTTGCCAGCCCAGGGAAGGGCACCGGGCAGGGGGCACAGCCACATGACTGGCAGTGCCAGCAGCTGTATCCCAGCCCTGCTGCCCAGGCCCTCGGGGATGCCAGCCCCTGGGGTACCTGTGACCTGCCGCATCACACACACAGGTGTTCACGTGGTTCCCTGGCAAGCACGCTGCCTTGCAGGTGTTAACTCAGAGTCTTCAGACAGGCAGGTGCCACTCTGACCCCCACCCTAATCTCACAGGTCCTCTGGGTGCCTGGAAGGCAGAGGGAAGGGGGAGAGTGACCTGGCCCAGCCTCCTAACCCAGAGGGAGCACCCCAGATGGACGGGGCAGGGGCTCAGCTGGAGGCCAGGTGGGGTCCTTGTGTCCTGTGAGACCCTGAGCAGCCCCACACCCCAGCTGTTGCCCACCACGTACCTTCTTTGTAAAAGAACAAAACATGGTTGAAACCACAGGCTTCAGGGCCTGTAAACACGACCCTTCATTGGCTCTTCCAGGGGCCAGTGAGTGAGGGGCAGGCGTGGGCCGCCCACCACCTGCCAATATCACCTGAGGCCACACATGCACGTGGCCTCTCAAACCCCAGATTGGAAACAAACTGGTCCCTTCTCGCCCGCCGTGCTTTCACAAGCTGGGAGCCTCAGGCATCTCCAGTGATGATGCTCAGAGCCCTCGAAATGCTCAGACCGGCCCCGAATGGACCACGGCAGCCCTGAGTCCACGCCGTGGCTGTGAGGTGCTTCAGCCACGACAGGCACCCCGCGATGCCTGGGAGCTTGAGACCCGGGCAAGGCCTGGCAGAGGAAGCAGCATCCACAGCCAGCCAAGGGTGCCCAAGCCCGCGGGTTGGGAAGGAAGGACCGCCCTCTGTGGCTGAGCCTCTTGGGGTCAACAGGCTGCGTTTGTAGCATCGGAGGGGAAGGTGGGCTGGGAGGTGGTGCTTCCCGCTGCAGCTCCAGCCCACAGGAGGCTGAACCCTATTAGACCCAGGGGGCGCCCCCAACCTCTGGGGAGAGAGGGCGTGAGAATAAGCAGACGGAGACACGGGGCTTAGGAATCAGCTCACACCTGGCCTGGCACCATCACCACCTCGTTTAATTGATCCTCACTTCACAGTCCTCAGGCCCAACCCGGCTGCCCTGCTTGCCTTTATTGCACACAAGACTAAGGCCTGCCAGGGGCTGGTTCCTCTTGCAAGTTGAGTCTTCGGGGTCTTCCTGCTCCACCCCTACTGAGGCGGCACCTGGGGGACCTCAGCCGCCCAAGCCCACCCCTCTGGGGGCTGGTACCCTAGACTGCTCTGGTGTGCCCTCTAGCCGCACCTTCCTACTGGCACCTGGCCGTGATCTCCTGGATTAGAGACCCGCCCGTCCTGGGCAATCACGCTCCATAGGAAGGGTCCTTGTTGGGGTTCTGGCGCCCCTATCCGTCAGGGGGTGGCGTTGGCCTGGCCACCCGCCTGGACTGCCTGGTACACGCTGAGGAGTGACGAGAGGGTGCCCAGGAGGCCCACCAGCCACTGGGGGAAGCGGCCGGCCCACAGGACACCCGGGGGCAGCCAGTGCACTGCGTTGGCCAGGTCCGCCAGGTTGCTCAGGAGGGTCAGTACCTCCGAGCAGATCTGGGTCTCCACGGTCCTCCTCTTGCCCCGGGTCAGCCGGCTGTGGGAGCAAAGGGCAAGGAGTGCTGGGGAGGGCGGAGGACCAGCAGGCTGCGACCGTCACATCCGCCAGAGGGAGCCCACAGTGGGAACCAGAGTCTCAGGTCCTCGGGCGGGAGGGAGGGGGGAAAGGGGAGGGGTGAGCAGCTTCCGGGCCTGTGCCGGGCAACTGCTTTACCCTGCATTCTTTCCCAGGATGAGACAGTGACTGACCTTGGTCCTCAGGACAGACTCCACCTTGGATCATCCTCCCAGACATCCTCCCATCCGGCCCAGCCGTGAAGGCTCAGCCCTGGAGTCCCAGCTCTGCCACTTCCTGCCTAGGGGACCCCAGCTAGCCTCAGTTTCCCCATCTGTAAAAGGGCTTCCATCCCCTGGGGCGCCGCAGCGGTGCCCCAGTACCTAGCACACATCAGCCCCCCACCCCCACCCAAGAGCCTGCATGCGTGGGGTAGGGCAGTGACTCTGAGCACTTCCTTGACTGGGCAGACCCGCTGGGGACCAGCTTGCTGGAAGAAGTCTTCTAGGGGAACCGTGGACGACGTACCTGGTGAAGGCTTCCGGGGGGTTCCTCAGCCTGTGTCTCAGCTTCAGGACCATCCACAGAGACCTGCAACACCACACAGGATGGGGTGGGAGCAGCTGAGTAGGGGGTCACCAGGTAAATGGGGTCCAGATGGGTGCAAAGCCTGTCCACTGCCTTCCTACACAGACACCCTGGACACTGGCTGGGCCTGTCTGAAGGCAATCTAGACAACCTTCTGGGTCCCCAGGGCTGGATCTGCAGGCTGGGGAAGCAGCCACCAGATGGGCGTCCTCCAGTGCTCCCTCCAGCCTTTGCTCCCTGCAGCCTGGGCAGGTGACTCTCCGGCACCCTGGGGTCTTAGGGACCATGTTGTTCAGTCGCTCAGTCGTGTCCGACTCTTTGTGACCCCATGGACTGCAGCCCACCAGGCTTTTCTGTCCTTCAACAGCTCCTGGAGTTTGCTCAAACCTGTGTCCATTGAGTCATGATGAGCACACACCAAATGCTCCCCAGCCCCCATACCCTTACTCACACCAAATACAGAGAAACGATGGGAAAACTAGCTGCTCTAAAATGAATGGAGGACTTCCCTGCTGGTCCAGTGGTTAAGACTCTGCCTGCCAATGCAGGGGACTCGGGTTCAATTCCTGTTCCGGGAAGACTGCACGTGAGGGGCAGCCCAGCCCATGAGCCAACTACTGAGCCCACATGCTGCAACCACTGAAGCCTTTCTAGCACCTAAAGCCCTTTCTCCACAAGAGAAGCCGCTGCAGTGAGAGGCCCGACCACTGCAACTAGAGAGCAGCCCCCGCACAGCAACGAAGACCCAGTGCAGCCATAAATAAGTGAAATTTTACATAGATAAAAAGCACCCTGCTGCTGCTGCTGCTGCTAAGTTGCTTCAGTCGTGTCCGACTCTGTGCGACCCCACAGATGGCAGCCCACCAGGCTCCCCCGTCTCTGGGATTCTCCAGGCAAGAACATGAGTGGGTTGCCATTTCTTCTCCAATGCATGAAAGTGAAAAGTGAAAGTGAAGTCACTCTGTCGTGTCTGACTATTTGCGACCCCATGGACTGCAGCCCACCAGGCTCCTCCATCCATGGGATTTTCCAGACAAGAGTACTGGAGTGGGGTGCCATCGCCTTCTCCAAAAAGCACCCTAAAAGGTATTTAATACAAAATAACATGAATGGAAGAAGAAGCAGAGCATATTCACCCTAAAAATAGGATTTTTAGGGCAGTGGAAATACTTCGGTGGTGGATACATGTTATCATACGTTTGTCCAAACTCAAAGTGCAACACAGAGTGTGAACCCTGATGTAAACCATGGACGTGGGGTGATTATGCCATGTCAACGTCGGTTCACGGACTAACAAATGTCGGGCCGTGGTGCCATGTGGATGGTGGGGAAGTCTGTATGTGTGTGGCGGGTACGTGAGAAAACTCTGCTTCCGGTTCAGTTGTGCTGTGAACCTAAAACTGTTCTAAAAAATAGTCTATTTAAAAGAAAAAAAATTAAGGGAAACAAGGCAGCCCTGAAAGCAGGAACGGGAAGTCTCTCGGGGCCGCAGGTCACAGGGCAGCCTCAGAAGAGGCTGTGGCCTCAGAGCACCCGGAGCCCAGCCTGGGCACCCTGAGCACACGGGGTATGGGCAATGCTGATGGAAAGACAGGGCCAGCTCCATAACAGCCGCCGAGACTGTGAGGGGAGCTGACGTCGAAACGGAGCCGTGTCCCTGAACCAGGAGAGCAGAAACAAGTGGAAACATGTCAGCACGGCATCCGAAACAAAGGCTGTTGGGACTGATACATGTGTGCTGCTGCTGCTGCTGCTGCTTAGTCGCTTGGTCGTGTCCGACTCTTTTCGACCCCGTGGACTGTAGCCCACCAGGCTCCTCTGTCCATGGAATTCTCCAGGCAAGAATACTGGAGTGGGTTGCCATTCTCTCCTCCAGGGGATCTTCCCGACCCAGGGATCAAACCCGAATCTCCTTCTTGGCAGGTGGATTCCTTACCACTGAGCCACCTAGGAAGCCCACTACTATGTATAAAGTAGATAACTAATGAGAACCTACTGTATAGCTAAGGAACGCACTGCTCTGTGGTAGCCTAAATGGGAAGGAAATCCAAAACAGAGGGGGTCCATGTATACATACAGCTGATTCACTTTGGGATACAGCAGACACTAATACAACATTTTAAAGCAACTAAACTAAAAAAAAGTTTTGTTTTGTTTTTTAAATCAAAGACTGGGGAAAATCACCAAAGTATAAAGAGAGAGGGTCTCTGGGTTGGATAGTGGATGACTTGAATCTTTGTCAACAAAGGTCTGTCTAGTCAAGGCTATGGTTTTTCCAGTGGTCACGTATGGATGTGAGAGTTGGACTATAAAGAAAGCTGAGCACCGAAGAATTGATGCTTTTTGAACTGTGGTGTTGGAGAAGACTCTTGAGAGTCCCTTGGACTGCAAGGAGATCCAACCAGTCCATTCTAAAGGAGATCAGTCCTGGGTGTTCATTGGAAGGACTGATGTTGAAGCTGAAACTCCAATACTTTGGCCACTTGATGCAAAGAGCTGACTCATTTGAAAAGACCCTGATGCTGGGAAGGATTGAGGGCAGGAGGAGAAGGGGACGACAGAGGATGAGATGGCTGGAAGGCATCACAGACTCAATGGACATGGGTTTGGGTAAACTCTGGGAGTTGGTGATGGACAGGGAGGCCTGGCATGCTGCGGTTCATGGGGTCGCAAACAGTCGGACACGACTGAGCGACTAAACTGAACTGAACTGAATCTTCCACTTTGGAGTCTGCTCACTTTCCAGACCATCTACAGTAAACATATCACTAGGGTGAGGGGGAGACAAGGACTACTGGATATCAGTGTACGCCCAGGGACAAGGGACAGCAGATGAGGGCACTGGCCCCTCAACCTCGAGGTTAGGGGCTGCCCCACATCCCTTCAGGGATCTAAGAGACTTTTGCCCCCAGGAAACAGCACTGGAGGTCCTGCTTTGCCCATGCTTTCTGGGCCAGGGGGCTCTGAACAAACCCATTCAGCAAATTGGCAGAGGGGAAGAAACCATTAAAGTTTTAGAGACCTTATGGTTTGTGGAAGCACAGAGCCAGTCTGGAAACTCCTGGCTGCTCCGTCTGAGGTTTGCTGATGACAATGCAAACAAGACCCGGGGACCCAGGGAAAGGCAGCCACGCCAGCCACTTCTGTCCATGCCCCCCAAGTTATTTTCTTCTTCCTGGGTCTGGTAGGCATAGTCATGGGCCCCCTACCCCCAGAGATTCCTACATCCTAATCCCCAGGCTTATGATGTGAGTGTGTTCCCTTCCACAGCAAAAACGGCTTTGCAGGCCTTCCCTGGTGGTGCAGTGGATAAGAGTCCACCTGGCAATGCATGAGACACAGGTTCAATCCCTGGTCTGGGACGATCCCACATGCCTCAGAGCAACTAAGCCCATGCACCACAACTACTCAAGCTCTCACAGCTAGAGCCCAGGCTCTGCAACAAGAGAAGCCACCGCACCTCAGAAGAGAAGCCGGCACACCGCAACAACAAGGAGCCTCTGCTCGCCACAACTAGAGAAAGCCCGAGCACAGCAACGAAGACCCCGCACAGCCAAAAATAAATGAATAATTTTTTTCAAAAAGGAATTTGCAGGTGTTATTGAGTTAAGGGTGTGGACATCAGAGATGATCTGGGGGTGGGTGTCATCACAGGGGTCCTCAAAGGAGGGAGGAGGAGGCTCAGAGTCAGAGAAGGAGCTGTGACAAGAGATGCAGAAGCTGGAGTGACGGACATGTTTCAAAGATGGAGGGAGGGGCTGCGAGCCGAGGGATGCGGGCGCCTCTAGCAGCTGGAGGGCTTCGCAGGTGGTGCCAGTGGTAAAAGAACCTGCCTGCCAATGCAGATGTAAGAGATGCAGGTTTGATCCCTGGGTCGGGAAGATCCCCTGGAGGAAGCAGGGCACAGCAACCCAGACTTCTTTCGTGGAGAATGCCATGGACAGAGGAGCCTGGCGGGCTACAGTCCATAGAGTCACACAGAGTTGGACACAACTGAAGTGACTTAGCACACACACACACGCACACTAGAAGCTGGGAAGGCCAAAAACAGACTCCCTCGGAGCCCCTAGGAGGAACACAGGCCTGCCCACGCTTGGATGTTAGCCCACTGAGAGCCATTTTGGACTTCTAACCTCCGAAACTGTTAAGATGATCAATTTGTATTGCTTAAAGCTGCCAGAGTTGGACACGACTGAGCAACTGAATGGAGAGCTGCCAAGTTTGTGGGAATCCACTTCAGCAGCTGCAGGGGATGGATACAGTGAGGGATGACAAGAGGGGGAAAGGCAGAAGAGGCCAAGACAGTCCCACCCCCGCCCCCCAGCCCCCCAGTCCACCTGCCCACCCACCCAGGCGATGTCAGGGGCTCCCTTCCAGTCTCCTGATGGGCAGCAATGCTGCTTACCTAGCAACCCCCAGGAGCAGGGAGAGGCCCCAGAGGGTGGTGCTCAGTGTCCACCACCGGGCAGAGTCCACGTGGAGGATTTTGGCGTCGGCGGCCCAGGCGACATGTTCACAGGGGTAATAGAGCTGGTCGGCCAGGTTGCTCAGGATAGACACACAGCGGACAAACACATCCTCCTCCTGCAGGAATGGAAGAGTGGGGGCTGGGCCTGCGGTGGGTGGGACCCACAGCAGGACCCACCCACTGTCCATTTCAGGGGCTCAGGCCATACCAGCGGGCAGTCACAGGGCAAGGTCCAGGCCAGGCAGGTTGGCTCATGGCTGGCACCGTGGGAGAAAGGCCTGATTTCTCAGTGTGGTCACCTCTGCTCAGTAGAGCGGCTGGTCTCAACTCCACCGTGCTGTGGGATCCCTGCATGTGTGTGCAAGCTGCTGCAGTCGTGTCCTCTTTGCGACCCCATGGACGTAGCCCAACAGGCTCCTCAGTCTATGGGATTTCCCGGGCAAGAATACTGCACTGGGTTGCCATTTCCTTCTCAAGGGGCCCCTCCTGACCCAGGGATCAAACAGATGTCTCCTGAGTCTCCTGCATTGGCAGGAAGATTCTTTACCACTGCACCACCTGGGGCACCTCAGGGGAGCTTCAAAAACCCCCACTCAGCCCCCAGCCCCAGGGGTGCTGCCGCACCAAGGCTGAGGTGGGCCCTGGCACCAGTAATTAAGTTCCCGGATGATTCCTGTGGAGGACAACCTGGGATGCCCTGCATCAGGGCATTCCTAGTTCCTGGGTATGAGTCTCAGGCTCAGGACCCTGAGGGGGGCAGGGGAGGGAGCCCCGCAGAGAACCCTCTCCAGGCAGAGCGGCTGGCTGGCCTGCTGGGTTGCCACACACCCAGTGCCAGCTCGAGCAGGCACAATGCTCACTACAAGGCTTGGATCACCTCCCCCAGATCAGACAGGGGTGAGCACCCGGCAAGGCAAGGCCGGTTGAGGCTGTAGGAGCCTCTTCCCTGGGCCCCAGGGGCCCCCTCCAGGCCTCCAAGTTGGCCTGGTCCCTGGCCAAGTCCTTCACTTCCCTGCCTGTAACCGTGTCACCCTCGCTGCCTGCGGTGCCCTTCCCCTCCTCTCTGTTTTCCCTGTTTAGCCCTCTCCTTCCTGGTAGCCGGCTGTGGTCCTGCCTCCCTCTGGATGCTGAACCCCACTCCAGCCTCCCCATCCCATCTGGGACCTTCTGGGGTGTCCTTCATCCCTCTGTGAGGATGGGGCTCACTCCACCAATGTTTTCTGAGAAGCTGCAAGACCTGGGGCCCTATGCTGAGGAAGAGGTAGGAGCAGAGGGCACTCAACCAAAGAGGGTTCTTGTTCTGGCTAAGGGATATATGAGATGCAGAGAGCCCTCCCCCTCACCTAGGGACTCAGGGGAGTCTTCACAGAAGAGATGGTTGGGGAGACAGTGCAGGGAACATGCCCTCATCAAAGAAGCTGGAGAGATGGGTGTCAACACAGGAGGAAGGCCTAGGCAAACCCTTGAGACTGGGGATAATCAGGCCATGGGCACTGGGGCAGGATGAGGGGGGCATCTGAGCAAGTGAGTTTGGGAGGAGACCTCCGGAGGGTGGGGGGAGGGCAGGGCAGCCCAGGAAGGGGGCATAACTCAGCCCATCCCCTGGTAGAGCAAGATCACATTCCCTGCTGCCTCCTCCCCAGGTGAGGAGCATCGCTCTAGACCCACTGGTGACATGAGGTTCTGTTGTATCTGCAAGATCTTATAAATAATCTACATGTCCAACAGGGGACCAGTTCAGTAAGTCACCATCCGGCTATACATGTGTACCCTGAGGCCCTAAAGAAGGAAGGAGCTTCTTTTGGTTTTTGGTTTTTGCCAAGGCACATGGCTTGAGGGAATGTTAGTTCCTCAAATGGGGATTATACTCAGGCCCTCTGCAGTGAAGGGGCTTCTCAGGTGGTGCAGTGGTAAAGAATCTGCCTGCCAATGCAGGAGATGCAAAAGATGCAGATTAGATCCCTGGGCTGGGAAGATCCCCTGTAGGAGGAAATGGCAACCCACTCCAGTATTCTTGCCTGGAGAATCCCACGGACAGAGAAGCCTGGAGGGCTACAGTCCATGGGGGTCGAAAAGAGTTAGACACGACTGAGGGCGCGCTCTTTCGCGGCAGTGAAAGTGCTGAGTCCTAACTGCTGGACCACCAGGGAATTCCCAGAGGGACTGATATGGAATGACCTTCAAGTTGCACTGTTCCATGAAAAAAGCAAGTGGCAGAAGAATGTAAATGTCATGTAACTATTGATGTAAGCAAAGCACAGGTGCAGGAAGTCTCATGAAGGAAACACAAGATGCCGAGAGCAGTGGCTGCCTCCGAGGAGGAAAACTGGTGACCCAAGGGTCAGGAAGAAATTACATAGTCTTTGGGAATGAGCTAATTTGTTTAACTGAAACTGAAACGAGAACGTCTGATTGTCTCAAAAAAAAAAAGTAAAATTGAAAAAATAATAAACAGCCCATATTGTTGCCTTTGTAAAGGCCAGTCCATAAGATGCCAACTTCCCAGCGTCCGCACCCCCTCCCTGGAGCCCCACACACCCCCGTTACCTCTGCCCCCAGGCCGTACTGCTTAGTGTAGACAAACATGGCCGCATCATCAAAGAGTCGCAGGATGACCCTGCAGTGGCTGAGCTGGGAGGACAGTGCCAACAGGCGCGTCCCCACTTCTGACCTGGCAGGACATTGTTCCACCAGGACCCCGCCCACCAGCTGGCAGCAGTAACCCAGCGTTCGGATCTGCGGGAAACCAGAAGCAGTCAGTAGGACTGGGCCGATCACCCCTGACCTGGCCTCAGGCCTCGGGGGATCAAACAGGAGGAAGACTCTCAATCAAACTCCCAACAGAAAGTTGAAAGCTACTTGTAGGTGGGATACATGGAGACACACGACATCATTGTGCAAAAGGCTCTGGGAGACTGGATTGACAGGTATACACTATTGATACTATGTGTAAAACAGACAACTGGGTGTGTTAGTCGCTCAGTCATGTCTGACTCTTCGAGACCCCATGGACTGCAGCCTGCCAGGCTCCTCTGTCCATGAGGATTCTCCAGGCAAGAATACTGGAGTGGAATGCCATTCCCTTCTGCACAGGATCTTCCCAACCTAAGGACTGAATCTCGATTTCCCACATTACAGACAGATTCTTTACCATCTGAGCCACTAGGGAAGCCCAAAACAGATAACTAATGAGAACCTACTGCATAGCTCAGGGAACTCTAGTCAGTTCCTGAATGGTGACCTGAATGAGAAGGAAGTCCCGGATGGAGGAGATATATGTATATGGATGGCTGATTCATTCTGCTGTATGGAAGAAACTAACACAACATTGTAAAACAACCATATACTCCAATAAAAATCAATTTTTAAAAGAAAAGGCACTGTGGAGACTCAGGGCATGCCGGCTCATGTCACTGAGTGGCACAGTCTTTGGAGACACGTGATGGGGACGAGAAAAAGAAACCCCCACATCTTACCTCCTGGATCCTTTCTCCCAGCAGGCAGGAAGGCTATTTGCATCTACCTGGCTGGACCAAAGTCCGTGGCTGGGTTGTGACTTAGGAAGGTGAGCAGGCCTCAACCCAGTGAACAAAAGGATAATTCGTTTGCATTACTTTAGTGAGAAGGAACCCAGTGGTGATTCTGGAATCAGTGGGTGATCTGGAGCATGGTGAACAGGGTCTGCTTCCCCACTCTTACATCTTTATTTCATCTGCTTTTCACAAGTTGCTTTTTCCTGTTGTTTTATATATTATTTTTACTTGTAATGCCTTTTCGCATCCTTTGTAATGGCAAAAACACTGCATTTTAAGTCCAGCTTTTTTGTTGTTGTTTAGTTGCCAAGTCGTCTCCGACTCTTTCGCAAACCCATGGACAGTAGCCCACCAGACTCCTCTGTCCATGGGATTTCCCAGGCAACAATACTGGAGTGGGGTGCCATTTCCTTCTCCAGGGGATTTAGAACCTGAATACTCAATCAGAGATGATTTGCCTAGAACCTAAATGCCCAGCCACTGGTACATTCCCTGGTACAACTGGAATGCCTACCTGTAAGAAATTGATTGGGACAAGCTCAGAGTCCGACCTCAGCGGCCTGGAAGGAACAATCTAAATGCCCAATCTGAGTCGAGCGGAAGCTCAGAACCTACACATCTAGCCACAGGGAAAGCAGTGCAAAATCTTATATCCCCATATTAGATTTCGACAACCGAGGAACTAACTACAGTGGCTTAGTCTGATCCTAAATGTCCCAACATGGGTTTGTTTGGCCTGGGAATGTCTGGCCAGGCCGAACTGGCCAGAGCAACCTAAGTGCCCAACTCCAGGGGATTTAGTCAGAACCCAAATGTCCAGCCTTAAAGGGAGCCCTGCCACATCCCAAATCCTTATACAATGTTGTCTGGGACCAACTTCAGTGGTCCGGCTGGATTCAAATGTACAAACGTGAGGATCTGGCTGGTTCTGTAAATGTCCAGTCGTTTGGGGCGGCGGGAAGAACCTACATGTCCACCGCTAGGGGACAGGGCATCTGTCCTGGGGGGAATCCTGAGTGACCCCGCTCCCTCTCTGGCCTCAATGTCCCGGTCTCTGGGTTTTGGCCGGACTCCAGGACCTCTGGCCTCGCTCCACCCCAGCCTCACCAGGCGATCGCGACCCCTATAAGACTCCAGCGCCGACGCCAGATCGCTCAGGGCCACCATAGCGACTCCACCGTGACGACACCGTGAGGTCAGTTCGCCGCGTCAGGGGGCGGGCCCGGCGCAGTGGGCTGCGTTCCTGGGAGCTTTCTGCGCAGGCGCTGGCACGACCCTTTGTCCGGGACTCTGCCCTTTGTCTGCTTCTGGGAGCAAAGCAGTTTGCAGCTTTGGGACTTCTACTTGTGGTTTCTCCCGGCCCTGTGCACCTAGATGGACGGTCTGAGCTCGCTACCCATGTTTTCAAAGTTAACCAGTTACACACACGCACACATAAAGATTCCAAGCAAAAGCACCAACCTGTTTGCTGTGGTCCAAGAAGAAAGTTTTCTAATTTTTCTGCTTCACCCTTTCTGCGTTGTCGTCTTGTCTTTAGAGAGCATGGTTTGCTGTTATGTCCTGTAAGGCAGTTTTAAAAAGTCAAGGAAACTTTGGGGAATTCCCTGGTAGCCTAGTGGTTGGGACGCTCTGCTTGGACTACAGGGGGCGCGAGTTCCATCCGTGTTTCCGCGTGCCTGCGTGCTCAGTCGTCCGACTCTGCGGACCCCATGGACTTTAGCCCGCCAGGCTCCTCTCTCCGTGGGATTTTCCTGGCAAGAATACTGGAGTGGGTTGCCATGCCCTCTTCCAGGGGATCTTCCCAATCCAGGGGTCAAACCCGCATCTCCTGCATCTCTTGCATTGGGAGGCGGATTCTTTACCACTGAGCTACCTGGGAAGCCCAAGTTCCTGCACGCGTGCATGAATAAACTAGTCTCCTTTAAAAAAAAAAAGAAAAAGAAATGCATGGAACCGGTCTAGAAGATTAGACAAGAATCTGATAACTGGAATATCCCCAGAGGATAACTGGGTGGCTGATGTTGACTGAAATAAAAACGCACACCATGAGAGCTGTGAGTTTTTGTTTTATTGTGGGGTTTACTGAGGGCTATAATCCAAGAGGTCTCAGGAAGAGTTGAGTGGAAAGTCTGCACGTGTGTGATTTTGGAGATTATGTGTAATCAAGCATCCCAGTGGAAAGTTGTTTCTGGTCACAAAGAGCAAATACTGCAGTTAATGATTTTAGTGCTTTTCTAAGTGTGGGAAGATGGACAAGAATCCAGACTCATAAAATTTTTTTCCTGAAAATATCTTCACTCTCTGAAGGCCTGTCCTGTCAATTTTCCCAGAGCAGAGAGCCGCTCCTTTCTGATCCTCCACGTGGAACTCTTTTCAGGGGGTGTTAAAGGTCAGTGACTGCAGTGGCCAATGACTCAATCCTTGTGGAGCCAGATGGCCAGCCATTAGTCATCACTGGGAGGAGATTGAATGTTCACCTTTGTACTGTTTTGTAGTCTTTGAATTTTGTGCCATCTGCATGGACTAGCCGGAAAAAAAAATCAAAGACACTATTTTTTGTTTGACTTAGTATGAATAGAATGCTAGATTTCTATTTTATATTCAAAACTTTGATATAGTTCCATGTATTTTGGCATCTACTATTACTGCTAAAAGTCTAGAAAGTTTATTATCTTAGTGATTTAAAAAAATTTTTTGAAAGAGGCTTGAAACTTCTAATCCAATTCTGAGAATATAAAAAAATACTATGTTGTAAAAAAATCAAAGCACAGGGAATTAACATGTGATACACTATTATTAACTAATACACAGATTTTGTTCAAATTTCACAGAATTGTGTGTTAGTGTGCATTTGTTTTCATACCTTATTCAAGATTCCACATTATATTTAGTTCCATTGAGCAGCTTCAGCTGCATGCAACAAATTCTGGTAAATTCTTTTTCATTTTATTCTATCACAAATATTTTCTAATTTTCCTTGTTATGGCTTTTTAGATTCACCCATCATTTAAAATTGGACATTTAATTTCCAAATACATACCCACTCCAGTATTCTTGGGCTTCCCTTGTGGCTCAACTGGTGAAGAATCCACCTGCAATGCGGGAGACCTGGGTTCGATCCCTGGGTTGGGAAGATGCCCTGGAGAAGGGAACAGCTACCCTCTCCAGTATTCTGGCCTGGAGAATTCCACGGACTGTATAGTCTGTGGGGTCGCAAAGAGTCAGACACGACTGAGCGACTTTCAGCCTCACTCATATAGCAAAAAGTTCACCATTTTAAGATGTCCAATTCTGTGGCATTTAGTACATTCACGTGTCATACAGACATCCCACCTTGATAGTTTTCAAATGTTTTCATCACCCTCAAAAGAACCTTGTCACTCTTTCATGCAGTCACACTATTCCTCCTCCCCCAGTCTCTAGCAACCACCATCTGCTGTCTGTGTCTACTGATTTACCTATTGTGGACATTTCTTATACATAGAATCATGTAACATGTGAACATTTGTGTCTGGCTTCTTTCACTGACCCTGTTTTTTAAGTTCTCCACATTGTGCATGTCTCAATAGTACTTAATTCCTTTCGTGGCTGAATAATATTCCGTGCTCTGGCTACATCATATTTTTATCTGCTCATTGGTTGGTGGACACTTGGGTTGTTTCTACCTCTTTTTGTTTGTTTTTTTTGCTACACTGGGTCTTTGTTGCTGCTCGAGGCCTTTCTCTAGTTGCAACAAGCAGGGGCTACTCTCTAGTTGCAGTGCGAGGGCTCCTCACTGCAGTGGCCTCTCTCGTTTCAGAGCACCAGTTAGAACTGTAGCACGCCGCTCAGTAGTTGCGGCTCACGGGCTTTGTTGCCCCTGAGCGTGTTGCCCTTCGGAAACTTCCTGGACCAGGGATCGAACCCGTGTCCTTGGCATTGGCAGGCGGTTTCCTAAACACTGGACCTCCAGGGAAGCCTCGTTTCCACCTTTTGACTCTTGTGAACAGTGCTGCTGTGAACATGGTCTACGTGTACTTGTTCTAGTCCCTGCTTTCAGTTCCTACCTAGGACTAGAATTGCCGGGCCGTTCTACTATGTTTGACTTTTTAAGAAAATATTTGTTTGTTTATTTGGCTGTGCCGGGTCTTAATTGTGGCACGCAAACTCTTAGTTGCAGCATGTGAGATATAGTTCCCTGACAAAGGATCGAACTTGGGCCCCCTGCATTGGGAATGCAGAGTCTTAGCCACTGGACCACCAGGGAAGTCCCCATGTTTGACTTGATGAGGAACCATTAGACCATTTTTCACAATGGCTGCACCATTTTACATTCCCACCCACAATGCACAAGGGTTCCAATTTCTCCACATTCTTGCCAACACTTGGACTATTCATTTTAATAATACATTTTATTTAACCCAACATGCAAAAATATTGTCATGCCAGCTTGGGATCCGTCCAGACTAATGTACACACATTATACCACCTAATCCTCTCACCTCCATTCTCTTCTCATAGTTCATCAGCTTTCTTTGTCCTCTTCTTAGTCAATTCAGGAAATTCCTCTACATACATTCCTCCTTTGCAAGATTGCATCTGCTCTCCTATTTTTCTCAAGGCTAAAATAATAAATAAGGCTCAAGGAAAGATAAGCTGGCTTACCAGTAAGGAGACACCCAAGAGCTCATCTCCTGCTGACTCTGAAGTGGTATCTCACTGTGGTTTTGTTTTGCATCACTAATGATGCTGACTGGTTTCCTTTTTTAAGAAACAAATACATTTCCTCTTGATTTAGACACATATTACTCATCCAGCCTGATTCACTCATATCCAACCATGTTGCCTTTGTCCTGTTCCTTGAAGTTCCAGCCCACACCAACCTCAGGACTTTTGCACATGCTGTTGGCTCTGCCTGGAAGGCTCTCCTTCCAGATACTCGTCTGGCTCCCTCCCACACTTCCTTTTCAGATATACTCAACTGTCATTCTCCTCTGGGACCACACACACATACCCCTAGGCACTTCCTCAGAGAAGGCAATGGCACCCCACTCCAGTACTCTTGCCTGGAAAATCCCATGGATGGAGGAGCCTGGTAGGCTGCAGTCCATGGGGTCACTAAAAGTTGGCCACCACTGAGCGACTTCACTTTCACTTTTCACTTTCATGCATTGGAGAAGGAAATGGCAACCCACTCCAGTGTTCTTGCCTGGAGAATCCCAGAGATGGGGGGAGCCTGATGGGCTTCCGTCTATGGGGTCGCACAGAGTCGGACATGACTGACGTGACTTAGCAGCAGCAGTAGCAGGCACTTCCTGCTCGCTTTTCTTGCTACCTTATTTTCCTTTTTAGCTTGTAACAGTACTTAACATGACTGCGTATGTTACTTCTTCTTTTTCTTTCTTTAATATGGCTGCGCCAGGTGTTAGTTGCGACACGTGGGATCTTCAATCTTCACTGCAGGATGCGGGATTTTTAGTTGCAGCAGGTGGGACCTAGTTCTCTGACCAGGAATCAAACCGGAGTCCCCTTCATTGACAGCGTGGAGTTTTAGCCACCGGACCAACAGAGAAGTCCCTATGTTGCTTCTTAACCTGTGTGTGCATGCTCAGTCACTCAGTCATGTACAATTCTTTAAGACCCCGTGGACTGTAGCCCACCAGGCTCCTCTGTCCACGGGATTCTCCAGGCAAGAATACTGGAGCAGGTTGCCATGCCTTCCTCCAGGGGATCTTCCTGACCCAGGGATCGAACCCACATCTCTTATTTCTCCTGCACTGGCAGGAGGGTTCTTTACCACTAGCACCACCTGGGAAGCCCCCGACATCCTGCAACTAAAAAAAAAAATCCCACATGCCTCATCGAAGATCAAAGATCCTACAACTAAGACCCAGAGCAGGCAAATATATAAATATTTAAACACACACACATACATACATACATACTGCAGGAAAAATCGAAGCCAAGCCCAAGGCCTACAAAGGGAAGGAGACCTTGGGCTGCAGAGTGGCCAGATCCCTTCTCCTGAGCCTGTACTGTCCCCATGGTCCTTGTAAGAGCACACCACATTTCTTTGACGCCTACTGTGTGCCGAGCCCTGTTTTAGGCACCAAAGAGACAGCAGTGAGCCTGGCAGGCAGCCCAGCCCTCCCAGTGTCCATCACCGTCTGGTTAGGGCTCAGCTTGACCTTTGGGAAAGCGACAGGAGCTGGCGTGGCATTCACGGCTGGCCTTGTGGTTGCTAGGAGCTGGCCTGGAGCTCACTTGCAGTCGGGCGCTGGTGTTCTCCTGCTGGACACAGATAATTTCACAGGATGCCTACATCAGACGAGGCCACTCTGTGACCATGGTGGAACAAGACAAAACAAGCCCGCTCCATCATGCTGTCTGAACACAGACAAAACATGAGCACTGTCTAAATCATTACAGCAACCAAATGTGTCCCGGCTAATCTGAAGGACTCCGAGTCTTTGCCAACTGCCACTTTTTTTCTTTAAAAAACTATTTTATTATTTATTTGGTTGCCTTGGGTTTTAGATCCTGCACTCAGGATCTTTCATTGTGGAATGCAGGCTTAGGTGCCTTGCAGCATGTGGGATCTTAGTTCCCTGACCAGGGATCGAAACTGCGTTCCCTGCTTTGGAAGGCAGACTCTTAACCACTGGACAACCAGGGAAGTCCCCAATCACTGCTTTCAAGTTGCTTCATTCCTTAGACTTTGTGATCAAGATTATTCAGTTCCTCCATAAGAGTGTTACTTCTCCCCCTTGCTTTAATACAGCATACAGAACCTACCCACTCCTGCATCCTCCTTTCCCAGGCAGGCAGAGAAAATGTATTTTTGCATCAAAATGGGCTTCCCCAGTGGCTCAGCTGTAAAGAATCCGTCTGCCATTGCAGGAGATGCAGGTTGGCTCCTGAGTCAGGAAGATAAACTGAAGGAGGAAATGGCAACCCACTCCAGTATTCTTGCCTGGGAAATCCCATGGACAGAGGAGCCTGGTGGGCTACAGTCCATGGGGTCACAAAGAGACAGACACAACTGAGCGACTGAGCACGCACACACAGCTGGACCAGAGCCCTCAGCAGGACCCTGGGGTGGGGACCAAGTGATGGAACCTCACCCCAGTGGGGAAAACAACACTTTGCTTACATTTAGTGAAAAGGAATTCATTCCGTATATAAGTCCTGGAGCTTGAATTCAAAGTATGGGAAGGACAGACCATACATACACAAACACACATGCAGACAAAACTGTATTATAAACATAAAACCCAACCATACACCAGATGTTAGTTGTTGCAGACCCTAGAAGAAATGATAGTGAGGTGATGCCAAACAGGTGTGGGCTAAGGCTACAGGAATAACCATGGTGCCAAAGAAATGCATCAAAAACTGCTATGTTATTCAACTCACACAATGCTATATGTCAACTATATTGGAAGAGAGAAAGAGGAGTGAGGAAGGAGGGGGCTGGAGAAAAGAAGGGAGGGAGGAAGAAAGAAAAAGGAAAGGATGGAAGGAAGCTGTCATTCAGTAGGTGATCTGGGGCAGCGTGAAAGAGTCACCGCCCTTACATTTTTATTTCATCTGTGTTTTTTTTTTTAAGAAATTGCTTTTCCCTTTAAGTTTTTTTGTATTGTGGTAAAATATACTTCAAACTGACCATTTTAATCATCTTTATGTGTTCAGTGGCATTAAGTGCACTCAGTCTGTTGTATAACCATCCCCACCGTCCACCTCCAGAACTTTTTCTTCTCCCCAAACTGAAACTCTGTCCACATGAAACATCAGTTTCCCATTCCCCACCCCATTCCGAGGGGTTTTTTGAATATATTATTTATATTTGTCCGGACATTAAAAAAAAAAAAAAGAAAAAGAAGTCGATAGGACTTCCCTGGCAATCCAGTGGTTAAGACACTGTGCTCCCAATACAGAGAGCATGGGTTTAATTGCTGGTCTGATGCTGGGAAGGATTGAGGGCAGGAGGAAAAGGGGGCGACAGAGGATGAGATGGTTGGATGGCACCATCGACTAAATGGACATGAGTTTGAACAAACTCTGGGAGATGGTCAAGGACAGGGAAGCCTGGTGTGCTGCAGTCCATGGGGTCGCAAAGAGTCAGACATGACTGACTGACTGAAGAACAAACTGGGAACTAAGATCCCATATGCCATGCTGCGCAGCCAATAAATAAATAAATAAAAAGAAAGTCCAATTTCCAACCAGTAAAAGCATCCAACACACAGCAAAGTCCCCACGTATTGAAACTTCCCTGGAAGCACCGAAGACAAAGCCCAGATCCATGACATGCATTGTACCCATTGCTGCAAATAACAAGCCCTGTGTGGTTCAAATACATGTGTGTTCCTGGTGGTCTTGGGGCTGAAGGTGGGAAGCACAGATGTCTTTAAGGCTACACTGGACGTCTGTGAGCCCTGGAGTGGCATTAAGAGATATGGTGACTCAGAGAGTTTGGCCCATCCTGTGCAGACAAGTGTTAGAAAGCTGATGAGAAATAAAACCTGGGGAAATGGTGATAATACAATCAGGTGGCCTCTGGCATCAAATCTTCCCCCACTGAAGTGGCTGCCATCTCCAGCCCCATTTTCCAGATGACAAAACTGAGTCTTTGAGAAGTCAAGTCACGGGCCAGGCTCCCTCAAGCTCTCAGGGGGCAGGATCCTCTGTTCTTGCTCCTGATTTTCCTCCTGGTTGCCCCCAGAGTTGCTGGGGGACCCTTGTGACAGCATCGTCCCAGGCAGCTTATTGGGTCACAATGCGCAGGGCCAGACCACACTTGGATAAATCCCCAGATGGAACATCTGAGCATCCTCTGGGAGACTAGGGACTGAGGGAGTCTTGAGGGTCATGCCCACACCAAGTGCATCTTCTAAGACTCACTAGCTCCCATGCCCCACCTCGAGGTAGGTGCACTCTCTTCAACCCTGATCAGGAAACAAAATGAAGCTCACAGGAGCCCAGTTAATTATTCCAAGGTGACCTGGCTAGTCATTTCAGTCGTCAGATTTTCCCACAAACTATTTGAAAGCTTCTCGATCTTCAACTATTTTAGGTGGTAAAATGATCAGGAAAAAAAAACCACTGTGGTTTTGTTTTAAAAAAAACAACACTTCATGTGTGTTTTCTGAAGAGATTGATGTGAACCAATAGTTGTGGGCTGAAGCAGTCTGGGAGGGCTTCCTGAAGGAGGTGATGCTGAGTGAGCCAGGGGTGTTGGTGGTATCCAAGGATCTGGTCTCTGAGGGGCAGAGACAGGTGAGGGAGAGAGCTCTGAGAAAAAGCCAGAAACTCTAAGTGGGGTGCTGAGAGTCCGGAGCTAAAGGTCAGAGAAATGAGTAAGAGGTGTGTAAAATGCAGACAGCTGGAAGACAGAAAGAACAGTCAGGGCCTGGGAAAACTGCTGAGGGCAGGAAGACCAGTGAGGAGAGGGGTATGGCAGAGATGGGACAGTGGCCAGAGCTTGGAAGAGACAGAAGTGGGTTCCCAGGCATGAAGGAGGGGAGGGCCATGGTCTTCACAACTGACTGACAGTGAAGAGAGTAGGTTCCAGTAGCAAACTCTCAAATGCAGTAGTTAATTCTGCAGCTCTTCCTATGTCTCTGCAGCAGCCGCAGGGCCTTTGTACCTGCTGTTTCTTCTGCCCGGAATGTTATTCAGTTCAGTTCAGTTCAATCACTCAGTCGTGTCCGACTCTTTGCGACCCCATGAATCGCAGCACGCCAGGCCTCCCTGTCCATCACCAACTCCCAGAGTTCACCCAGACTCACGTCCATCGAGTCAGTGATGCCATCCAGCCATCTCATCCTCTGTTGTCCCCTTCTCCTCCTGCCCCCAATCCCTCCCAGCATCAGAGTCTTTTCCAATGAGTTAACTCTTCGCATGAGGTGGCCAAAGTACTGGAGTTTCAGCTTTAGCATCATTCCTTCCAAAGAACACCCAGGGCTGATCTCCTTCAGAATGGACTGGTTGGATCTCCTTGCAGTCCAAGGGACTCTCAAGAGTCTTCTCCAACACCACAGCTCAAAAGTATCAATTCTTCGGCACTCAGCTTTCTTCACAGTCCAACTCTCACATCCATACATGACCACAGGAAAAACCATAGCCTTGACTAGACGAACCTTTGTTGGCAAAGTAACGTCTCTGCTTTTGAATATGCTGTCTAGGTTGGTCATAACTTTCCTTCCAAGGAGTAAATGTCTTTTAATTTCATGGCTGCAGTCACCATCTGCAGTGATTTTGGAGCCCCAAAAAATAAAGTCTGACACTGTTTCCACTGTTTCCCCATCTATTTCCCATGAAGTGATGGGACCACATGCCATGATCTTCGTTTCCTGAATGTTGAGCTTTAAGCCAACTTTTTCACTCTCCTCTTTCACTTTCATCAAGAGGCTTTTTAGTTCCTCTTCACTTTCTGCCGTAAGGGTGGTATCATCTGCATATCTGAGGTTATTGATATTTCTCCCGGCAATCTTGATTCCAGCTTATGCTTCTTCCAGCCCAGGATTTCTCATGATGTACTCTGCATAGAAGTTAAATAAGCAGGGTGACAATATACAGCCTTGACATACTCCTTTTCCTATTTGGAACAAGTCTGTTGTTCCATGTCCAGTTCTAACTGTTGCTTCCTGACCTGCATACAGATTTCTCAAGAGGCAGGTCAGGTGGTCTGGTATTCCCATCTCTTTCAGAATTTTCCACAGTTTATTGTGATCCACACAGTCAAAGGCTTTGGCATAATCAATAAAGCAGAAATAGATGTTTTTCTGGAACTCTCTTGCTTTTTCCATGATCCAGCAGATGTTGGCAATTTGATCTCTGGTTCCCCTGCCTTTTCTAAAACCAGCTTGAACATCAGGAAGTTCACAGTTCACATATTGTTGAAGCCTCGCTTGGAGAATTTTGAGCATTATTTTACTAGCGTGTGAGATGAGTGCAACTGTTCGGTAGTTTAAGCATTCTTTGGCATTGCCTTTCTTTGGGATTGGAATGAAAACTGACCTTTTCCAGTCCTGTGGCCACTGCTGAGTTTTCCAAATTTGCTGGCATATTGAGTGCAGCACTTTCACAGCATCATCTTTCAGGATTTGGAATAGCTCAACTGGAATCCCATCAGCTCCACTAGCTTTGTTCGTAGTGATGCCCGCTTGACTTCACACTCCAGGATGTCTGGCTCTAGGTGAGTGATCACACCATCGTGATTATCTGGGTCGTGAAGATCTTTTTTGTACAGTTCTTCTGTGTATTCTTGCCATCTCTTCTTAATATCTTCTGCTTCTGTTAGGTCCATACCATTTCTGTCCTTTATCGAGCCCATCTTTGCATGAAATGTTCCCTTGGTATCTCTTATTTTCTTGAAGAGATCTCTAGTCTTTCCCATTCTGTTGTTTTCCTCTATTTCTTTTACCCACCCCCAATACCCAAATGCCCCACTGCCCCTCTTTCCAGGTCTTTGCTCAACTATCATCTTAGTGATGCCTCCCTGACTTATTTTAAAATTTATTTATTTATTTATTTATGACTGCACTGGTTCCTTGTTGCTGTACGTGGGCTTTCTCTAACTGTGGCAAGCAGGGAGCTACTCTTCACTGTGTGTGTTTCTCAGTGCCCTGGCTTCTCTTGTGGTGCATGGGCTCCTAGGGTGTGGGCTTTGGTAGTTGTGGCTCCCACGGGCTTAAGTGATCTGCAGCATATGGAATCTTCCCAGACCAGGGATCGAACCCATGTTGCCTGCAATGGCAGGTGGATTCTTATCCACTGCACCACCAAGGAATGCCTTTCCTGACTATGTAAAACAACAAGGCTTCTAGCCCAAACCCTATCCTTTACACCATGTGACTTTTCCCCCCCAAGGCACTTAACCACCTCGTAACTTACTCTGCAATTGATGTGATTACATTTATTCATTATTGTATGTTCCACAATACAATACATCTCCACAAAGATAGGGCTCTAGGTCTGTTGATGAACCCCCTCTAGAACCGTGCCTGGCACACTCTAAATGCCAAATAAGTGATTACTTCTATCTCTACTTTCCCTGCGGGCAGGCAAACAGGGCTACACCTGTTTCTTTTAGGCGGGGGTGAGGGCTGCACCACAGGGCTTGCGGGATCTCAGTTCCCGGATCAGGGTTGAACCCTGGTCCCTGGAAGTGAAAGCTAGGAGTCCTGACCACTGGACCGCCAGTAAAATCCTTAAACCTGTTACTTGATGTCTCCAACCCCGAGCCCACTGTGGGACCTGCTCATTCCTGTCTCCGCCTCCTCGCAGGTGGCACCTCCCCCCGCTATGGCCGCGGGAGCCCTCCTGCCGTGCCCAGTGTCCCGGCTGGACTTCCTCAAGGCCTCGCACTTCGCGCTGGGGCCGGACCCGCGGCTGCACGCGGACGCCAAGCAGTCCACATCGCACCGGGACTTTCCCGCCTACTCGAGCGCTATCCGTGGGCCGCTGTGCCCGCCGCCGCCCTGCGCATCCCTCTTCCAAAAGGATGCGCGCTGGGCGGGCCAGGAGCGGCTGTCGGAGACGCGCTGCGCCTATGAGCCCCCGCCACCTATGCTGTTGAGGGAGCAGGAGCGGGAACTGGCGCGGGAGCGCACACTCGCCATGCAAGCCAGTCACCTGCACGTGCACGCGGAAGCGCGCGCACGCACCGGCCTCTCCACCGCGCGCGGCGACTACGGCTGGCCAGAGCCGCCGGAGCGCGCTCGCGAACAGATCCGCGGGGCGCGCCTCATCTTCGACCGCGACTCGCTGCCGTCGGGCGACCCAGACAAGCTGCGCATCCCGTCCACCACGTACCGGGAGTTCTTCCCGCTCCACGACCTTTGCCTAAAGCCCCGCGAGCCTGCCTGCCGCCTCTGTGAGTGCGCGCCGCGGCGCCCTAGGCAATTTCACCGACACACTTATTCTCGCGGCGAACAGGGATTCTGCTCCTCGCCCCCAGTGGACACCTGGCAGTGTCTGATGATCGTCTTTTTGTCTTTACGACGGGAAGGAGAGAATACTACTGTCAGGGAGTTGATGGAAGCCAGGGATGCTACTAAACATCTTACCACGCATAGGGGAGCTCCCCACAGTAAAGAATTTTCCAGATGTTGGCTTCCCTGGTGGCTCAGTTGGTTAAGAATCTGCCTGCCAATCCAGGAGACGCCGGTTCGATCCCTGGGTCAGAAAGATACCCCAGAGAAGGGAATTGCAACCCACTCCTGCATTCTTGCCTGGAAAACCCTATGGACAGAGGAGCCTGGAGGGCTACTGTCCATGGAGTCGCAAAGAGTGGAACACAACCGAGCGATTAACACTTGCGATTAACACTTTCGCGTCAAATGTCAACAGCGCAGAGGCTGAGAAACCCTGGAACCTCCTTGAGCCTCAGTTTCTGCATTCACAGAATGGGCACATCTCCCGAAGCTCTCCAGGGTGCTTTGCTGTGGGCAGAGTCATGAAGCTGGTTTGGGGTTAAACAAATATGCTAAGTGTCCTCCATCTCTACCACCCAGCCCTGACACCTCAGTAGTTGTGTAACTCTAAGGGAGACAACCTCTTCCAGCCTCAGTTTACTCATCTGCAAAGTGGGTGTGACAACCAGTTTTATAGTTACTGGTGAAGCCAAAAGAGCCCCGAGTGCTGGACGTGCCTGCCAGATAGCAACAAAGGGTCGTTGTCATTTGTATGATTTTTCCAATTCTGTGACTCAGGAACATATAGCTTGTGCGATCTCAGCTCCTGACCAGAGACTGAACCTGGGTCACAGCAGTGACAACCTGGAATCCTAACCACTAGGCCATCAGGGAACTCCCTTGTTGTCATTTTAAATATATATAGCTGTACTGGGTCTTAGTTTTGGCCCGAGGGATCTTTGATCTTCATTGTGGCATGGGGGGTCTAGTTCCCTGACCAGAGATCAAACGAACCCAGGCCCCCTGCATTGGGAGTCACCCCATGGACTGTAGCCCACCAGGCTCCTGTCTCCATGGGATTCTCCAGGCAAGAATACTGGAGTGGTTCTTCAGGGGATCAGCCCAGAGATCCAACCTGCTTCACCTGCGGCTCCTGCATTGCAGGTGGACTGTCTACCACTGAACCACCAGGGAAGCCCGTGAAAGTTCCTACTTCTTATTATTTTTGATGTTTTCCAGATAGGCCTTTGGCTAAGCTAGTCTGGACTGCCCACCTGCCCTTCCCAGGTGAGGAATAGAATCCCAGTGGTCCTGAAGCTGCCAAGAATTGATCCCATTCTCTCTCCTCTTGCTCATCCTCAGGTGGGCCCAATCCCCTCCAGTGGGAGCACAAGAGACAGGATGACAGCACCTCCTACCAGAGACAGTTCCAGGCCCTGCCAGGCCCACCTGCCTTGCCGTGTAAGAGGGTAAATTGAGACCGGGCTGGTGCTGCGGGTGGGGGTCAGGCGGAGGAGCAGTGAGGGGGGCTGGGTGGTCTTGCCCTCCCCACTCCTGTCCACCCACAGGCCTCCTCCAGCATAGAACTGGGAGACTTCAAGACTGGCTACAGGCCCATGTGCACGGAGCAGAAACAAGCCTACGGGCCTCCGGATCTGCCCCCGGACAGGTACAAAGGAACCATGGCCTTTTCTATCAAGACAGGGTGACGTGGGGTGGGTCACCTAAGTCTCTAGGGCCAACACTGTGCCCTTGAAGTCTCCATCACCCACAGGCAAGGCCCACTATTGTGCCAGATCACTCACAATTAGCACCCCACAGCTTGGCTATTGGGGAGCTTGTCCCTCCCTCCCTTTTCCTGGGAGTTGTAAGGGCCCAGATCAGATGGATCCACCTCCTGCTTCCCATCCCCTTGCCTGCAGGTATGACAAGGCCCAGGCCTCAGCCCACATCCACTGTGTGAACATCCGTCCTGGGGATGGCCTCTTCCACGACAGGACCACCAAGGGGGAACACTTCTATGCCCGGGAGCCAGGTGAGATCCGGCTGCCTGCCCTGCCCCCTCATTCCCACAGCAGCCACCCAGGGTTGCTCAGGACCTACTTTGCCACTGGCAGAACCTTTCCTTCTTCACCACGACCAGACTCCTGAGTCACACATCCTGGAAGGAAATGGGTGTCCCGGTCCGGGGAGCCTCACCACCTCCACACACTTCTTCTACCGTCAGGTCAGCAGGAAGGCGAAAGGCTGCAGGGCAAGTCAGGGAAACGGGCTTTCCTCTGTTTCCCAAAGTGTATAATAGCAAGTGCAAAGGCCCTGAGGTGGGAGGGAGCTGGACATGTGTATAGGCATCTCCTGGATCTATTTGCGGGATGTAGGGCGAGCCACTTAACCACTTCATACCTCAGTGGTTGTCTGTAAACTGAAATAACAGTACCAATTCCCAGCGCCATCCGTGGGACCCAAAGAAAGTGTGAGCCGTCCAAGGTCACACAGCTCCCGTTTTTGAGCTTCATCCCTGGCCTTGGGACATCCATGACGAGGGGAGCTTCCCAGATGCACTGTGGTCCTTACAGCCCCTGCGAACGAGCGAGCCAGCCAGCCGCCACGTGCCTCATGAGACATTGCAGAGTCACATAACCCTAGGGGAGCCGTCGCTGCTCGGACAGTTCTTCCAGACCTCCATGGGCACGGACTACTTACCCCCTGGGATGCCAAAGCCGCCGAAAGCGCCCAACCTCCACCTGCAGCGCAGCAACCTGCCAGAGGGCACCGGTGGTGAGCGAGGCCCCGCCCATCTTGGGAAGCCCCGCCTTACCCCTGCTACCTCTGTGGTCCCGCCCCCGGCCAATCCCACCTCGCCCACTGCCTGACTCTGGCTCCGCCTCCTGAAGGGTTAGATCTCATGCCCTGGGCCAAGATTCCCAGCTCTGACCCTGAACAACCCCATGCTCTCGTCATCGTGACTCTCAACAACCCCCTCCATCCCTGCATGACTCCGCCCCTCTGGTATGGCTCCTCTCCTCTCCATATCCACCCTCTCAAGACTCTTGGCCCTCCTCCTCCTCTGCAACACTCTGGCTCCGCCCCTTGACCAGCTAGTGCACTCTTCCTGTCCCCCCACCAGCCCCTCACCCCGGATCTTCTGCCTTTGCCCCGCCCCTGGCCACCTCAGTCCCCCCGCCTGGCTCCCTTACCCTCCCTGCCTCCTAACGCATCCTCCTCCCCTGACAACTTCGGCGGGAACCCAGGTGTCGCCCTTGAACCCTTGTTGCATCCTTAGTCTCCCGCGTCCTTTCCCCCTGGGCTCTGCCTTTCCTCCCTCAGACCCTCAGCTCAGCCACCCCGCTCAAATCTCCAGACCTAGATTTTTTAACCATGAACCAGAAGATGCTGAAGCCACATGGAATAGCTCCAGCCTCTGTGACCAAGGAGCTGCTACAGCGGGTGAGGGAGGAGAGGGTATCTCCTTAACCAGGTAACCTCTCAGATCAGAATTAGTCTCACATCTGCTCAGGGTCGGGATTCTCTGGTGACTCAGATGGTAAAGAATCTGCCTGCAAGGCAGGAGACATGGGTTGGATTCCTGGGTCGGAAAGATCCCCTGGAGGAGGGCATGGCAACCCACTCCAGTATTCTTGCCTGGAGAATTCCATGGACAGAGGAGCCTGGTGGGTTACAGTCCATGGGGTCACAAAGAGTCAGATACAAATGTGTGACTAGCACTTTCACTTCACTGCTCAGGGTCACTCTAGGGTCATCCAAGGCTCAGGGGCCCATCATGGTCAGTTCAGGGGCAACTGTGGTGAGCCACAGTTACATTCCAAGCTGAGGGTGAGCTCAGAAGCACCTAAATTCAACAAGGCTATGGGGTCTCTCCAGGGGTCTGCACTGGTGTCTCATCCAGCTCCTGTGTCACTCCAACCTTTTACCCACCTCTCCAGGACCCAGTCATGGGCCAAACCTGGCTGAGTCTCTCCCCACACTTTTATGTTCCCAGGGTGGCCTGGGTGGGTCAGCCACCCTCCAGGCTGCCCTGCCAGGCTCCCCCACCCTGACTCCACAGTGCAAGTATAGCCACTTGGAGCCCCCACTGGGTCAACAGCGCTTCTTCTCAACCCTAAACAAGGATGAATTTACCTTCAAGTACCAGGGCCCAGCAGTGCTAAGATGGGACGACTTCCAGGAGAGTCACTTGCCCCTGGGCTCTCTTCATCAATGGGGCTGTAGCGCTCGGAAAGTGGACCCTCGGGCCCCCCAGACCCCTATCTACCCGTGCCCTAGCCAGCAATAAACAGTGCTTTGGCAACCCATGCATGTGTGCTCAGTTGTGTCTGACTCTGTGCAACCCCATGGACTGTAGCCCATCAGGCGGCTCTGTCCATGGAATTTTCCAGGCAAGAATACTGGAGTGGATTGCCATGCCCTCCTCCAGGAGATAGGGGGCTTGCGGGATGAAGGGTGGAGGTCGGGGAGAATGTACAAGAGAGAATGACTCCAGGGAGAAGCCCTTTTGCAGACTCTGGGTGTTGTCCCACTCTGGGCAGGGAGGTCATCCGAGTTTGTGCAAAGGCTTGGTGGTTGGATTCATGTAAGGAGTTTGCTGTCACAAGCTCTGAATGATGTGGGTGAATGAGGCAGTGTCATGAGGCTGAGATCACAGGCTCCTGGAACTGAGTGGACAGAGTCCAAATCCTGACTCCACCATGTCCTGAAAAGTACTCTTGGGCAGGTCATTTGACCCCTCTGAGCGTCTAGTTGCTTATCTATAAAATGGAGATAAATAATAGCTCTCTCT
The DNA here is from genome assembly GCF_055505025.1 of Bos grunniens. NCBI lineage: Eukaryota > Metazoa > Chordata > Mammalia > Artiodactyla > Bovidae > Bos > Bos grunniens. The sequence continues at coordinate 16,487,052 of NC_141171.1, forward strand.
CATTGCGTGTGTGCCATGAGCTAAGTTGCTTCAGTCATGTATGACTTTTTGCGACCCCATAGACTATAGCCTGCCAGGCTCCTCTGTCCATGGGATTCTCTAAGCAAAAATATTGGAGTGGGTTGCCATGCCCTCCTCCAGAGGATCTTCCCAAACCAGGGATTGAACCTTTGTCTCTTATGTCTCCTGTATTGCCAGATGGGTTCTTTACCACTAGCACCACCTGGACACAATCTCTCTCTCATTAGATTGTTATAACTGAGAAATGTACACAGTAGTCAGGTTGTGGCTGGGAGTTAAGAAAGGAGAGCTTCCCTTCCAAGGATGAACGAGAGGAGGGGGAGGAAGGAGCTTTCAATCCTTGAGAATGCGAGGAAGGAGCTTTCAATCCTTGAGAATGCTGGCTGGGGCTCAGAGGGGGCATGAAGGGGTGGACATGAGAATGAGCCAGCAGTTTACCCTGTTGTGGGCAGAGGCAGGAAGCTGAATGGTTGGCGCACTAGCTGGCTGGGAAACTGGCCCCCAGGTCAAAAGGGAAAAACAACAAAAGTCATCAGAATATAATCAGGTCCAAGGGGGCAGGTGTTCAGCCAGAGATAGAATGAAAAGGGTAGAAAGGAGGAGGTTGGGGTGGGCCCCTGAAGCCAGTGGGTGACAGGGCTTAGCAAACATGTCAAGAACCAGTACCTTGGACAGCAACCCACCATGACAATCTTGGAGGTCTGGTGCAATCAACACTGAGAAGTTGGCTCTGTCTGGAATGATCAGATGGGTCTTGGTGGCCGTGCTTGGGCCCTGCCTCAACAGGCTGTTGAGAATCTGGTTTCAGGGAATGAACGTAGTTTCCTGACCCTGTAGACAGACCTTCACAAGACCCCCAATCCAATGGGCCACTAAGAGTCAGCCTCAAGCCTGGCCAGGAGTCTTTTCCCCATGGGCAATAGTCCTGTGAGACCAGCCTGTCATTTCCACAGGAAGGAGAGGAGTCCAGTTTGAGGCCCTACTGGGACAAGATGGTCCTTTTGGCTGCAATCACGGTATCCACGTTGACCATGAGAAGGTCTGCTACAGGCCAGACATTTCTTCTGTTTGCTTTCACTAATGATGCAGATGACACTTTTGTGAATTACTCCATGATAATAACAGGCTTTCTCAATGTCAGCATTATTGGCATTCTGGATAGGATCATTCTTGGTGGTTGGAGGCCATCTCACGCATTGCAGGCTGGCCAGCATCATCCTTGACCTCTACCCACCATGTGCCAATAGTACATTCCTCCTCCCCCATCCAGTTGTGACAACCAAAGATGTCTCCATACATTGCCAAGTGTCCCTTGGGGGGAAAAGTTACCCCTGGTTGAGGACCACTGCAATAAACCCATTCTCCAGTGATTCCCACAACAAAATCATGTTCTCCTGGTAAAGCCGATCTGCTGCTTGGCCAGACTGCACGTACAAAGGGACTCATCCTCTTTGCCTTGCCTTCCAGGAAGCTCAGAAATTTTGCTTTGGTTCTGTGTAGCTCCAGTTGCAGGATTTTGGGTGCTTCTGCCTTGTTCTAAGAATGGTTTAAACTGCTGAGACACCAGATGAGAAATAAGAGGTAGGAGTTACAAGGAGGCAGATTTTTGCACATTGTGAAGCATTTTCTAACCAAGGAACTGACAAGCCCCAGTATGGGTTGCCAGGAAAGAACAGAAACTTTACTCGAAATGTCTTCAGTACAGAAAGAAATTACATTATGATGATTCCGGTTTTATGTTATGGATTTATGTCTATCCCTCCTATATTCCACATACTTTCCAAAAAAGGCATGTCATATGAACTATAAAAACTAAAAGAGCTTATAAAATTAGATGAATACAATAATCTTTTTAAAAATTTTATGTATTTACTTTTTTTTACTGTGCTCAGTCCTTATTGCTGCTTGGGCTTTTCTCTAGTTGTAGCAAGTGGAGGCTACTCTTTAGTTGCAGTGCATGAGCTTCTCATTTTGGTGACTTTTCCTGTTGTGAGCACAGGCTCTAGAGCTCCTGGGCTTCAATAGTTGTGGCATGAGGGCTCAGTAGTTGCAGTTCCCAGGCTCTAGAGCAAAGGCTCAATAGTTGTGATGCATGGGTTTAGTTGCTCCATGGCATGTGGGATCTTTCCAGACCAGAGATCAAACCGTTGTCTCCTGCATTGGCAGGCAGCTTTTTTTTTTTACCTACTGAGCTACCAGGGAAGCCCAAATGAAATAGTCTTGAACATGGGAAAACAGATGACTCTTTTTGTATTTAGGCTATGCTTGGTCTTTGTTGTGACTCGGGCTTTTATCTAGTTGCAATGTGCAGGGGCTTCTCTTGTTGTGGAGCACGGGCTCGAGAGTACACATCCTCAGTAGTTGCTGCACTCGGGCCTAGTTGCCCCTGCATGTGGGGATCTTAGTTCCTCGACCAGGGATTGAACCCTCATCTCCTGCATTGCAAGGCACATTCTTAACCACTGGATCACCGGGGAAGTCCCCAAAGAGATGACTTTTTAAAGGAAAACATTCTGGTCAATGGTACTCATCACTAAGCATCAGACTTATCTCTTTCTGTCCCTCTGCAAATGATTTCATACTCTCACCCTCACTTTCATTATGTGAAAAATTGGGGAGAGCAACAGTTCCTCCTTCATGGAGGGTTACAAAGAGTCAATACAATGTGCACATACCATCTTAAAACAGGGCGTCACACTTGGCTGCAGCTCAATGAACAGTGCCTATATTTTGTTAAGATTTTCAGTTCATTTCAGTTCAGGCACTCAGTCATGTCCAACTCTTTGCGACCCCATGAATCGCAGCACGCCAGGCCTCCCTGTCCGTCACCAACTCCCGGAGTTCACTCAAACTCACGTCCATCTAGTCGGTGATGCCATCCAGCCATCTCATCCTCTGTCGTCCCCTTCTCCTCCTGCCCCTAATCCCTCCCAGCATCAGAGTCTTTTCCAATGAGTCAACTCTTCACATGAGGTGGCCAAAGTACTGGAGTTTCAGCTTTAGCATCATTCCTTCCAAAGAACACCCAGGGCTGATCTCCTTCAGAATGGACTGGTTGGATCTCCTTGCAGTCCAAGGGACTTGCAAGAGACTTCTCCAACACCACAGTTCAAAAGCATCAATTCTTTGGCATTCAGCTTTCTTCACAGTCCAACTCTCACATCCATACATGACCACTGGAAAAACCATAGCCTTGACTAGACAGACCTTTGTTGGCAAAGTAATGTCTCTGCTTTTGAATATGCTGTCTAGGTTGGTCATAACTTTCCTTCCAAGGAATAAGCATCTTTTAATTTCATGGCTGCAATCACCATCTGCAGTGATTTTGGAGCCCCCCCAAAAAAAGTCTGACACTGTTTCCACTGTTTCCCCATCTATTTCCCATGAAGTGATGGGACCACATGCCATGATCTTCGTTTCCTGAATGTTGAGCTTTAAGCCAACTTTTTCACTCTCCTTTTTCACTTTCATCAAGAGGCTTTTTATAAAGTTCCTCTTCACTTTCTGCCATAAGGGTGGTGTCTTCTGCATATCTGAGGTTATTGATATTTCTCCCGGCAATCTTGATTCCAGCTTGTGCTTCTTCCAGCCCAGCGTTTCTCATGATGTACTCTGAGACCATAAGTTAAGGTCTTAGGTATTTCTATTTCAAGTATCAGAAACCTATCTCTATCTGCTCAGGCAGACAGGGATTTTATTGACTTAAGAAAGTCTGTAACTAGCAAGACTGCCAATTCCTTATCAGGCATGCTTTCTGCCTTACTGCCTCTCAGTTCAAGCAGTGGCAAAAAACAAAACCAAAACCAAACCCAAATCCTAATAGTTAGGCCCTAAAGGAAGAGCTGTCTTGCATTAGAAAGTAAGGAACACTCTGACTGACCCATTTGTGACACATGTCCAGCTGCAAACCAATCACTGTGTCCAGAAGGATGGGATGCTGTGATTGAATGGCCGGATGATTTGGTTCTCCAAACCTCACCATGATCTTGGAGTCTGGAGGCCAACTTTGGTAGATCCTGTATCTTAGCAACAGACCTGTGCCTGCCCATCCCCATAGCATCTATCTTGCCCCAGGTTACAATCTAGAGAGCAGACAGACTAAGCCAATAGGCTCGTCCCATTGAGGGTAATTGTGCCTTTAGAAACAGGCAGTGTTCAGTGTTTGAAAGTACCCACCAGATTTCTGATAATCCCAGCCTTATCTCCCCATCTCATTCCTAGAAACTTTGTTTTTTAGCCTGGGGCAGAGAATTGAGCTCTGGCAATCTCACAAAATCAGTTCAGTTCAGTTCAGTTCGGTCACTCAGTCGTGTCCAACTCTTTGTGACCCCATGAATCGCAGCACGCCAGGCCTCCCTGTCCATCACCAACTCCCAGAGTTCACTCAGACTCACGTCCATCGAGTCGGTGATGCCATCCAGCCATCTCATCCTCTGTCGTCCCCTTCTCCTCCTGCCCCCAATCCAACCCAGCATCAGAGTCTTTTCCAATGAGTCAACTCTTCACATGAGGTGGCCAAAATACTGGAGTTTCAGCTTTAGCATCATTCCTTCCAAAGAACACCCAGGGCTGATCTCCTTCAGAATGGACTGGTTGGATCTCCTTGCTGTCCAAGGGACTCTCAAGAGTCTTCTCCAACACCACAGCTCAAAAGCATCAATTCTTCGGTGCTCAGCTTTCTTCACAGTCCAACTCTCACATCCATACATGACCACAGGAAAAACCATAGCCTTGACTAGACGGACCTTTGTTGGCAAAGTAATGTCTCTGCTTTTCAATATGCTATCTAGGTTGGTCATAACTTTTCTTCCAAGGAGTAAGCATCTTTTACTTTCATGGCTGCAGTCACCATCTGCAGTGATTTTGGAGCCCCCAAAAATAAAGTCTGACACTGTTTCCCCATCTATTTCCCATGAAGTGATGGGACCACATGCCATGATCTTCGTTTCCTGAATGTTGAGCTTTAAGCCAACTTTTTCACTCTCCTCTTTCACTTTCATCAAGAGGCTTTTTAGTTCCTCTTCACTGTCTGCCATAAGGGTGGTATCATCTGCATATCTGAGGTTATTGATATTTCTCCTGGCAATCTTGATTCCAGCTTGTGCTTCTTCCAGCCCAGCATTTCCCATGATATACTCTGCATAGAAGTTAAATAAGTAGGGTGACAATATACAGCCTTGACATACTCCTTTTCCTATTTGGAACCAGTCTGTTGTTCCATGTCCAACATGTTCCAACTATTGCTTCCTGACCTTCATATAGGTTTCTCAAGAGGCAGGTCAGGTGGTCTGGTATTCCCATCTCTTTCAGAATTTTCCACACTTTATTGTGATCCACACAGTCAAAGGCTTTGCCATAGTCAATAAAGCAGAAATAGATGTTTTTTTGGAACTCTCTTGCTTTTTTGATGATCCAGTGGATGTTGGCAATTTGATCTCTGGTTCCTCTGCCTTTTCTAAAACCAGCTTGTACATCTGGAAGTTCATGGTTCACGTATTGTTGAAGCCTCGCTTGGAGAATTTTGAGCATTATTTTACTAGCGTGTGAGATGAGTGCAATTGTGCGGTAGTTTGAGCATCTTTGGCATTGCCTTTCTTTGGGATTGGAATGAAAACTGACCTTTTCCAGTCCTGTGGCCACTGCTGAGTTTTCCAAATTTGCTGGCATATTGAGTGAAGCACTTTCATAGCATCATCTTTCAGGATTTGAAATAGCTCAACTGGAATCCCATCAGCTCCACAAGCTTTGTTTGTAGTGATGCTTTCTAAGGCCCACTTGACTTCACACTCCAGGATGTCTGGCTCTAGGTGAGTGATCACAGCATTGTGATTATCTGGGTCGTGAAGATCTTTTTTGTACAGTTCTTCTGTGTATTCTTGCCACCTCTTCTTAATATCTTCTGCTTCTGTTAGGTCCATACCATTTCTGTCCTTTATCGAGCCCATCTTTGCATGAAATGTTCCCTTCGTATCTCTAATTTTCTTGAAGAGATCCCTAGTCTTTCCCATTCTGTTGTTTTCCTCTATTTCTTTGCACTGATTGCTGAGGAAGGCTTTCTTATCTCTCCTTGCTACTATTTGGAACTCTGCATTCAGACACTTATATCTTTCTTTTTCTCCTTTGCTTTTCACTTCTCTTCTTTTCACAGCTATTTGTAAGGCCTCCCCAGACAGCCATTTTGCTTTTTTGCATTTCTTTTCTGTGGGGATGGTCTTGATCCCTGTCTCCTGTACAATGTCACGAACCTCCGTCTGTAGTTCATCATGGACTTTATCAGATCTATCAGATCTAGTCCCTTAAATCTATTTCTCACTTCCACTGTGTAATCATAAGGGATTTGATTTGGGTCATACCTGAATGGTCTAATGGTTTTCCCTGCTTTCTTCAATTTAAGTCTGAATTTGGCAATAAGGAGTTGATGATCTGAGCCACAGTCAGCTCCTGGTCTTGTTTTTGTTGACTGTATAGAGCTTCTCCATCTTTGGCTGCAAAGAATACAATCAATCTGATTTTGGTGTTGACCATTTGGTGATGTCCATGTGTAGAGTCTTCTCTTGTGTTGTTCGAAGAGGGTGTTTGCTATGACCAGTGCATTTTCTTGGCAAAACTCTATTAGTCTTTGCCCTGCTTCATTCCGTATTCCAAGGCCAAATTCAAAGAAGTGCTAACTTCACAAAATCAAAGAAGTGCTAACTCTGCTTTAAGAAGCAGCAGATAGAGGGAGTTTGTATGTATCTTATAAGACCTTGCTGAAGACTTCATGGAAGCTCCCAGATATTCCAACATCCCGATGTTTTCCTCCAAAGGCACTTGAGCCACAGTCTCAGGTGACACCCTGTTAGAGTGCCAAGATAAAACAGGCAACAATTTAATCAGCTATTTTTCTACATAATAGATGTCTAGTCTCCTGAAAAAGGCTCTTCTACAGGGTGTGACATACATCTGAGGAGATTGTGCACAGCACAATGTTCAAAGTCCTATTCATAATGAATATATATGTCTGTGGTGGCCCTGACCCTCTATTTTACCTTTGTTCAGCCAATTTCACATTTTACATTATTTCCTTCAATACCCTTCCCTTTCCCAAAACTAATTTATAAATTAGTCAAGACTGTCATGACTGCAAAGAACAGATACCCACTAAACTAGCGACTGAACTGAACTGAACTGAACTGAAACTAGCTCAAATACCCAAGAAATTGGTTGGCTTGTGATACTGACAAGACTAAGGGCTTCAGGTATGGCTATATCCAGGAACTCAACCTGGCTATATCCATGACCAACCTAGACAGCATATTAAAAAGCAGAGACATTACTTTGCCACCAAAGGTCTGTCTAGTCAAAGCTACGGTTTTTCCAGTAGCCATGTAAGGATGTGAGAGTTAGACTGTAAAGAAACCTGAGCGCCAAAAAAATGATGCTTTTGAACTGCGGTGTTGGAGAAGACTCTTGAGAGTCCCTTGGACTGCTAGGAGATCAAACTAGTCCATCCTAAAGGAAATCAGTCCTGAATATTCATTGGAAGGAATGATGCTGAAGCTGAAACTCCAATACTGTGGCCACCTGATGCGAAGAACTGACTTATTGGAAAAGACTCTGATGCTGGGAAAGATTGAAGGTGAGAGGAGAAGGGGACAACAAAGGATGAGAAGGTTGGATGGTATCACCAACTCACTGGACATGAGTTTGAGCAGGCTCAGGGAGTTGGTAATGGACAGGGAAGCCTGGCGTGCTGCAGTCTTGCAAAGAGTTGGAAACGACTGAGTGAACTGAACTGAACTGAACTGAGGAGCTCAACCAATATAGCTATGGCTGTCTCTCTGACTCTCACCTCTACATCCTGGTACACATTGACTTCAGTCTGAAGACTGTTCTTCCACACAACTGAGGAAGGTGGGTGCAGGTAGAATGAGATCCTGTGAACAGTTCATGATCCCAGAGGAAGAAAGAGATCCTCCAGCTACATGGCTTCATCCCAGACTTCATTCTTTGTGGCCGGGGTTGGGGGGTGGGGGGGTTGAAGTTCTCGGGTTGATAAGTTTCAATTACAAGATACTGAGGGCTGTGTTAGACACAGATCTGTCTGGAGTAGTGGTGGGGGCTACACAAAGGGAAAACAAGGTGCTGAGAGAGAGACTAGGCAGACAGAAACAACAGCTGTCTTTACAAGTATTACTGTAATGGGATCATCCAGCAGGATAAGGATCCAGGAACATAATCCAATTGCAGTCTCAAGTCTCTCAGATCTGCTGTGGACTTCTCCACAGAGGGGTAGAAAGCAGGTCTCAGGCCAAAAGTTCAGCCCAGATCTAGAAGATTCCAGAAGGAAGAGCAAAGTCTCCTGGAGCCCTGACCTACAAGCAAGGGTAGGTGGTGTCAAAATTCACCAGCCAAGGACCATCAGAGGCACTTGTTTTGTCGTTTTTAGTTGCTCAGTCATGTCTGACTCTTTGCGACTCCATGGACTGTAGCCCTCCAGGCTCCTCTGTCCATGGGATTCTCCAGACAAGAATACTGGAGTGGGTTGCCATTCCCTTTTCCAGGGGATCTTCATGACCCAGGAATAGAACCCATGTCTTCTGCATTGGCAGGTGGGTTCTTTACCACTGAGCCCCAAGAAAAGCCCCATCAGAAGCACACCGGTAGTCAAAAAAGTTTGGTTCTTTTTAGCTTGTGCAGCAAGGAAGACCCCTTAGCAGGGTATCTCCAGAGGAGAGAGGTGGAGGACAGAAAGGCTTCTTATAGGATTCAGGTTTGTGCTGGATAGTTTTAAGTAGAGTTGAGAGCAGAAGCAATTCTAGCCTGGCTCTCTGAGGGAGCAGATTGGTGATTGGGTCTTTTGGTGATTCTTAGATGTAGGAGGATGGATGTGGGGTGGTCATTGGGAAGAAGCGGCGGTCATCTCCGTTAGTAGGGGGCACAGGGTATGTATTCATTTTTGAGGTTGCAGAGTGTCCTTGTGTCTATCTCAGCTCAGACGCAGTCACAGAGCGGCCTTGTGTGATGACTGTTTATATTCTGAGACCGTTGTTTATGTTCTAGTAAGAACATCACAGCCCAGCTGCCAGCTGCCAGGACTGTATTTCATTCCCTCTTCACAGGGATCTCCATCTCCAGGTAAAGTATGCCCAGACTGCTTCCCAGACCTGGCTTATAAAAGGAGGAACAGGCACGGGGAGCCCACCAGTGACAGCCCTGCATGACCCTGGGAGGAGAAAGAGGAGGAGTATCCCCAGCTCTTTTCCTCGGAGGAGGAGTCTTAAAGGGAAAACGCTGGACTGAGCAAAGATACCACAAGTTTGTAAATTCTCAGCGTCTGAACTATGCTGATGAGTGTTTCCCGTCTGCAAGAGACAGAGACTGTTCGGTGTTCCTGGAAACGAGAGAGAGAAAGAGAGACAGAGTCGGAGACACGGGCTGGAGGCAGAGACAGGGAGAGAGAGGAGGAGGATGCAGAGACAGAGGGATGGAGGCAGAGAAAGTGACAAGAGAGGCCAAGACATGGAAATAAAGGGACGGAGGAACAGAGAAGGGACAGAGAGAGAGAGACAGGGGCGGAGAGGGATCAAGAGCGGCTGGGAGAGAAGCAGAAGAGGAGAGGCAGCGGCGGGGACAGCGCGGGCGGAGCCCGGCGCAGACAAAGGCGCGGCCGCGCGGCCGGGTGGCCCGGCCGGGACAAAGGCTCGCCCGGGGGGCGGGGGCAGCGATGGCGACGGCCGAGGCGGGCGCAGGCGAACTACAAGTCCCAGCAGCCCCCGCTGCGGCCCTCGGCCGGCCCCTCTCGCTCCCCGGGAGCGCCTGGCGGGGCCGCAGGGCCGAGGGGGCCGCCGGCGGGGCTGGCGGGCGGGGGGCTTCCTGCGGGCCCCGGGGGCGCCGGCGGGCGCGGCGGGCCGGGCAGGGGAGAGGGGCGCCGGGTGAGTGTCCCCGCGAGCGGGCCGGGCGGGCGGGGGCTGCGATGAGGGGGGCGGGCGCGGGGGGCCCCCAGCGCGGGGCGCGGCCCAGGGCGACCTCTGTCCTACCCCACGCCGCCGCCCCGCGCGCCCGCCCGCCCGGGGAGAGCAGAGCCTGAGGCGCGATGGGAGGGGGCCTCGCGACCTGCGGGCCTAGCGCGCCGGTTCCGCCGCTGCGGCCCGGGGGAGGGCCCAGCCCAAGCTGGGCGCCGTCAATAGGGAGGTAGGGGAGGGGGGCACCCTTCGGCTGGGGGCGGGGGCGTAAGTCCAGAACGCCCCCTCCCCTGGAGGCGATCCGGATCCCCCACCCCAGGAGCCCAGGTATTGTTCCCTCAGACCCTCCAGCCTGGGGTCCGGAGTTCAGGAGACCCATCCTCCAGAGGGACCTCCCCCAGGACCCCAAGTGTTTCCCCTCACTCTCCAGTCTTGGGGTCCAGAGCACTGGAAGCCCCTTCCTCAGGAGGTGATCCAGGATTCCACCTGCCCCCCCGGAACTCAGGGAAGGACCCCAGTTATGTCTCCTTGCTACTTGTAGCTCAGAGGTGGGAATTCAGGAGCCAATCTAAGGGTCTTCCCCCTACTGGGAATCCAGGGGTGACCCAGCACTGTCCCCCCACCCTCCATCATGGAATGTGAGGAGGTGAACTAGGAACTCAGGCCTCTTTCTGTGTGTATCCACTCCCAGTTCTGAGGTTGTGGCTCAGAAGGTCCCCCTCCCCCAAAGGAGAGCCAAAGTGCCCCCCAACGCACACCCACCCACCCCCACCTCAACCCCCCCCCCAATAATAGATCTATTTGTTGTTTCCCCCCCCAGGCCTAGCCATGGGGTGGGCATCACCTCCCCTTCAGATAATCCTGAGCTCCCCCTGCTCCCCAGAAGGGGTCCCAGCTTGTTTCTCTGTCCCACTCCCTACCTCCAGCCATGGAGGTAGAATTCAGGATCTTTCTTCCCAGAGAGGACCATCTCCATGCTTGAGCCATGGAGTCAGTCACTCAAATCATTCCCTCCTAGGAGATGGCCCAGGGGTCCCTCCAGTAACCAAAGAGAAGCCCAATGTGTTGTTTTGCCTACCCCGCAGCTAGGGGTTTTCTGGTGGCTCAAATGGTAAAGAATCTGCCTGCAATGCAGGAGACCCTTGTTTGATCCCTGAGTGGGGAAGATCCGCTGGAGAAGGGAATTGGCTACCCACCCCAGTTTTCTTGCCTGGATAATTCCTTGGACAGAGAAGCCTGGTGGGTTACAGTCCATGAGATACCAAACAGCTGGACTGGACTAAGCGACTAACAAGCTAGGGGTTAGAATTCAGGATCTATCCAGTCGGGCAAACAGGTACACTGACACTTGTCCCTACTCTCCTGGATAATGGGTCCATGGGTCTCCCTGCCCCCTCCAGGGGTTCCCATGCACACTCTACCTTTAGAAATCAGCATTCAGGATCTTCTATCTAAGACGGAACATAGGTGTTTTGACACTTAGTCATACCCCAGAACTATGAAGTTTGGAATTCACGTTGTCTCTTCCCCCGGAAGCAAGCCAGGGGTCTCCCTGCGTGCCCCCAGTGACCCAGGAGAAGTACCAGATGTTGTCTGCACCCCCCCCCCAACACACACACTCATCCCCCACAGATACAGGCTTCAGAGATCACAATGTTTCCTCTCTAGGAGGTGAGCCAAGTTCCCTACCAGGAACCCCCAAATATGCCACCCCCAACAATGGGACTGGAATTCAGGCCATGTACTTAGAGCAAGCACAGGAACCCAGACACCCACCCTCTTCCCCTCAAAGCGGCCATGGTCAAGGGGACTCTCTCCTCCACAGGACCTGAGCTTCCCACCAGAGGAGGAGCCCAGGATGGAGAGAGGGGCGGAACCATGGAGCTGGGTGCTGGAGACCTCTAGTGCTGGGTCCCCTGACTTCTATCCAGGTGTGGGGCTGAGAAGGGAGGCCCCTCCCCCTGTCCCACCAGGGTCCCTCTTCTCCCTGACCTGGCAGGAACCAGTGCAGTCTCCCTATAGCACGAGACAAGAGAAGGATCTGTGTGTTTACCCCAAAGCGGGATCTGGGGTACAGCCCAACTCCCTCTCCCTTCCCTGCCCAGGCTCCAGAAGAGACCCCGGGTTCCGCAGAACCTACTCTCCACTCACCCTCTGCCCTCACCCCATAGATCCTGCCCCAGAAGCCGGTACTTCCACACCAGGGATGAGGCGTTCCGTCTTAGTCAGGAACCCAGGCCACAAGGGCAGGAGGCCGGATTATGAAGAGCTTGACTCAGACTCAGAAGATCTAGACCCTGACCCAGAAGAGCTGGACCCGGCTTCCGAAAAGCAGGAGCCTGAGCGGGAAGACCTCCACGCTGTCTCTGAGGACGTGGACCCCAGCTGTGAAGATCTGGAGCCTGTCTCCGAGGCTCTGGATGCGGAGGCGGATGCTCCAGGCTCCATCTCGGGGATCCGTGACTCCGACCCCCAAGATCTCGACCCCCTGTCTTCAAGTTTCGACGACCCCGACGTCATCGGCCCGGTTCCCCTGATCCTCGACCCTAACAGCGACGCCCTCAGTCCCACTGCCTCCCCAGACCTGGACTCCCTCTCCTCCGACCTCCCTGCCACCCCTGAGGTCCTGACCGCTGCCCCCGCGGTGCTCCCTGCACCTGCCAGCCCGCCCCGGCCCTTCTCCTGCCCCGACTGCGGGCGAGCCTTCCGCCGCAGCTCGGGGCTGAGCCAGCACCGCCGCACGCACAGCGGCGAGAAGCCCTACCGCTGCCCCGACTGCGGCAAATCATTCAGCCACGGCGCCACGCTGGCGCAGCACCGGGGCATCCACACTGGCGCGCGGCCCTACCAGTGCGCCGCATGCGGCAAGGCCTTCGGTTGGCGCTCCACACTGCTCAAGCACCGCAGCAGCCACAGTGGCGAGAAGCCTCACCATTGCCCGGTGTGTGGCAAAGCCTTCGGCCATGGCTCGCTGCTGGCGCAGCACCTGCGCACGCACGGCGGCCCGCGGCCGCACAAGTGCCCGGTGTGCGCCAAGGGCTTCGGGCAGGGCTCGGCGCTGCTGAAGCACCTGCGCACGCACACGGGTGAGAGGCCGTACCCATGCCCGCAATGTGGCAAGGCCTTCGGGCAGAGCTCGGCGCTGCTGCAGCACCAGCGCACGCACACGGCCGAGCGCCCCTACCGCTGTCCCCACTGCGGCAAGGCCTTTGGCCAGAGCTCCAACCTGCAGCATCACCTGCGCACGCACACGGGCGAGCGGCCCTACGCCTGCCCCCACTGCTCCAAGGCCTTTGGGCAGAGCTCCGCGTTGCTGCAGCACCTACATGTGCATTCGGGCGAGCGCCCCTACCGCTGCCAGCTCTGCGGCAAGGCCTTCGGCCAAGCCTCTAGCCTCACCAAGCACAAGCGCGTGCACGAGGGTGCGGCTGCAGCTGCGGCTGCCGCCGCTGCCGCTGCCGGCCTGGGCCTCAGCCCCGCTTCGATGCTAAGGCCAGGGCAGGCCTCCCTCCTGGGTCCGGATGCTGTCTCAGTGCTCAGCCCTGGCCCTAGCTCTGGCCTTGACCGTGATCCTGGCTCTGGGCTGGGCTCCCTCCCCAATCCCAACCTCAAACCCACCAGTGGCTCTGGATCTAGCCCCAGCCCTGATTCTGCCCTGTCTTCTGACCCTAAGCCTGGGCACAGTGCCAATTCCGACCTCCTGGCTAGCCCTGACCACAGATCTGGTCCCAGCCCCCACACAGATCCTGTGCCCAGCCCTGACTCCAACTCCAAGTCCCACCCTGACCCTGGCTCTCCCATCTGTGACACTGTCAGCCCAGCCCTCCCTACGGGCGAGAGTCCCAGGTGGGTGCAGGAGCAAGAAGCCCTGCTTGGGCCTGATGGCTAAAGGGTGTGCTGGCACCCACAGGTGCCTGGGAAAGCGTGTGTTGTGCAGTTAGTAAAATCCTCCCACTGCCTCCTGGCTCTGTGTCGTGGTTCTGCTGTTGCTCTTTTTTCTCTAACGTGCAGCCTGTTCCTGGGGAGATGGGAGGGCATTGCCCGAGCGAGCCACACAAATGGAACCTTACTATCCCGGCTCCCTCCACAATATCCTCCTGGCGGCAGCTTCCCCCAGGAGGTCTCATAGTGGTCCATCCCAGCAGTCGCCACTCTCTGTTCCCCCAGACCTAGCCACCCCAGTCGGGGCGGACTCACCCTGCGGTCTGGTCTATGCTGCTTCCTTCCCTTTTAGAGTTAACTTTCCCACGAGTGGTGGGATTTCTGGCACATTGAATGTCTAGCAGGTGCATAGCAGAGGCTGATATGAAACCATGTGGGCAGCCTGCCCTTTCTGCTCCCCAGATTTACCCCCTTATCCTTCAAAGCCCATGTTGCAGGTACACCACAGGACAAAGGAGAGGTTACTCGCTTATGCATTCAATAAACACGTGTTGATTGCTCAAGTCTCAGCAGGGAGCAAGATTAGCATGGCCTTGGTTCTCACAGAGCTCCCAGAGTTCAGAAACACTTAAAAAGCAACTATAGAGTATGGTGCATTCAAGAAGCATAACAAGACTTCTGATTTAAATAGGGGACAGCTTCCCTGTGGAAGGACTTTGTAAATCTAATCACTGCTACTTCAGCACTACTGCTGGTCCAGACTTGTGCTATGCATTTGCATTTTCTCACTTAATTCTTTTTTTAAAACAATTTTATTTATCTTTTGGCCATGCTAGGTCTTCATTGCTGTGTGTGGGCTTTTCTCTAGTTGCAGTGAGCAGGGGCTACACTTGGTTGTGGTACACAGGCTTCTCATTGCTTTAGTTTCTCTTATGGAGCACAGGCTCTAGGCAGACAGGCTTCAGTAGTTGTGACTCACAGGCTCTAGAGCACTGGCTCAGTAGTTGTGGAACACAGACCTAGTTGCTCCGTGCTGTGTGGGATCTTCCCAGACCAAGATAGAATCTGTGTTCCCTGCAGATTCTTAATTACTGGACCATCAAGGAAGCCCTCTCATTTAATTCTCTCAGCAGCTCCATGAGACAGATAACTGAGTATTCCCCTTTTGCAAATGAGGACACTGAGGCACATGGCATTTAAAGGAGTTTTTCAAAGACCCAGAAGTGGTGGTTAGGAGCGTGTTATGACCAACCTAGATAGCATATTCAAAAGCAGAGACATTACTTTGCCAACAAAGGTCCGTCTAGTCAAGGCTATGGTTTTTCCTGTGGTCATGTATGGATGTGAGAGTTGGACTGTGAAGAAGGCTGAGCGCCAAAGAATTGATGCTTTTGAACTGTGGTGTTGGAAAAGACTCTTGAGAGTCCCTTGGACTGGGAGATCAGCCCTGGGATTTCTTTGAAAGGAATGATGCTAAAGCTGAAACTCCAGTACTTTGGCCACCTCATGCGAAGAACTGACTCACTGGAAAAGACTCTGATGCTGGGAGGGATTGGGGGCAGGAGGAGAAGGGGACAACAGAGGATGAGATGGCTGGATGGCATCACTGACTCAATGGACGTGAGTCTCAGTGAACTCCGGGAGTTGGTAATGGACAGGGAGGCCTGGAGTGCTTCAATTCATGGGGTCGCAAAGAGTTGGACACGACTGAGTGACTGAACTGATCTGATCACTTGCCTTCTTGCCTAAGGCAAGAAGATTGTACTAAGGCCCTGGGGCCACTGAGATGAGATAGGGGAGGAGGTAGGTGGGGCTGGAAAAGAGGGCTCAGTAGATTGAAGAGCGGAGTTTGCTTGTCATCCAAGAGAAATGGGAAGCTACCAGCAGGTTCTGACAGAGGACTATCAGTTATTTTTGGAAGACCCTTCTGGCTGCTGGATGGAGAGGGGAATGGAGGGGGATCAGAAATAGGAGCGTAAGATCAGGGAGGTTGTTGCAGTGGTCCAAGCCAGGAATGTTGGGAGACTCTGGGCTGACAGCCATAGTAGTGGAGGAAAGTGGTCCTATTTAGGATACAATTAGGAAAAGAAGTAGGATTGATGATAGGTCAGATGAGAGGGGGTTGAGAGTAAGGGAGGGTTTCTGGGAGGATGGAGCCGGACACCCTTGAGACAGGATCCTTATCCTACACCGCGGAGGGAAAGGGGTCAAGCATTAGACATGGAAGCCATGAGATTGGCACTGGACGCCGGAACGACAGGGAGCCAGGACTGAGTCAGTCCTAAGTCCGCACGCTCACAGCCGGCCCATCCCCCAAGCACATTGTCACCTTCGGCGCTAGGACCTCGCGACCGCCTAGAGGAAGCCAGCCGCCATCCGAGGCACGCTTGCGCGCTGCTCAGGCAGGGGATGTCGTGGCGCAGGGGGAGGGACCGGATTTGGTCGCCTGCCTCCCTGGCCGCGGTGGTCACGTGTCTGAGGCGCGAGTCAGCTGATGCGGGAGGGTTTGAAGCTGCACCGCCAGGGAGCGAGGCCGCAGTGACAGCGCGGGGCGTTCGGACCCCGGCTGCCCCGCAGCGCCCGGCGGCGTCCGGCGCTCCGGGCCCCGACATGGCAGTCCCCGTAGGCCCGCGCGGCTCAGGTGAGGGCGCAGGCAATCCGGCGAGCTCTGGAACGCGGGTTGCGAACCTGCGGACGGCTTCTCCTACCTGGGACGGCGGAGCTCCGGGTTTCCCTTTCCTCAGCTCCCATGCCCACCTCTTAGCTTCCCGGTGGCGTCGGTATGGACTGACGGCTCCTAGAGCCTAGGCAGAAAGGGCAGGCTGCCCACATGTGACGGGTGGGCACCAGCTTCTCCCTTCTAAGTGGCGGGACTCCGGGCTGTGCTCTGAGTACCTTCAACTCAGGCAGCTGGCGAGCCGCCAGCTTCTCGACTCGCGGCGGCGAGGGTCCCAGGATTTGCATCCCGGGCCTAGATTCGGATTGCTTAGTTCTGTTGAAACTCCGACTGCGGCCCCAGCTTCTCCAACCCCCACCCCTACCCTCCCGCCCCAACGTCAGACTCCCAGACTCTGCTTCCCCAGGCCAGGAGGCAAATGCTCAGCTTTTCTAAACCCAGGCAGGACTGCTGGGGCGGGGTTGCCACTTTAAACCCAGGCGCCTAACTCAATTTCAGATCTCCAAACCCGTGGAAGCTCAGTTGCCTCTCATAGGGAAGCCTGGAGGAATGCCCATGTGTTGATCATCTTTTAAACTAGCTACAGACATCTCAGAGATGTCCTAGTCATTGGAGCCTGGGGTGGATTAGCTGTGATCCCAGCCAGGGAGGTGCCCCACCCTCTGGTTTCCCATCCAGCTGTCTTGTAAACAACCACAACAGCATCTGAGTGCCAAAGGGATCTGAAGGTGGCCCTCACTGTGGGACAGGTTCTAAGAGTGTCCACATTTCATCTTGGTGGCTGGGCAAGGCAGAGAGTCAGCCAGACCTTGGAATGAAACAGGGTTCTTCCAGTGGGGATCATGGGGGTATGTCAGGGACTATTCTCAGCTGCTGTGACCAACTATGACCAGCAGTTGCTGAAAACTTGGACTTCTTCTTGGGCTGGTCAGGATTGAAAGGAATCAGTGATGCTTAGAATAGCCTCTATTTAGGAGTTCGCTGGGCTTCCCTGGTGGCTAAGAGGGTAAAGCATCTGCCCGCAATGCGGGAGACCCAGGTTCGATCCCTGGGTCGAGAAGATCGCCTGGAGAAGGAAATGGCAACCCACTCCCATACTCTTGCCTGGAAAATCCCATGGATGGAGAAGCCTGTAGGCTATGGCCTATAGTAGGCTACGGTCTATAGTAGGCTACAGTCTATGGGGTCGAAAAGAGTCCGACACGACTGAGCGACTTCACTTTCACTTTCAGGAGTTCCCTGGTGGTCTAGTGGTTAGGACTTGGTGCTTTCATTGCTGCGGCCTGGGTTCAGTCCCTGGTCTGGGAACTAAGATCCTGCAAGCCCTTGCTGCTGCTGCTGCTAAGTCGCTTCAGTCGTGTCCGACTCTGTGCGACCCCATAGACGGCAGCCCACCAGGCTCTTCCGTCCCTGGGATTCTCCAGGCAAGAACACTGGAGTGGGTTGCCATTTCCTTCTCCAATGCATGAAAGTGAAAAGTGAAAGTGAAATCGCTCAGTCATTTACAACTCTTGGCGACCCCATGGTCTGCAGCCTACCAGGCTCCTCCGTCCATGGGATTCTCCAGGCAAGAGTACTGGAGTGGGGTGCCATTGCCTTCTCCGCCCTTAGGCATGGCCAAAAAGAAGGGGGGAAAAACAAACAAACAAAAAAATAGAATAGCCTCTACTTGTTGAGGAACTATTGAGGCTTAGGAATGGAATGCTTTGTAAGTATCAAATCCTTAGCTTCCTAAGTGAGAGAATTTATTGCCCCATTTTGCAGTCGAGGAAGCTGAGACTCAGGGAAGCTGAGTGCCCTGAGGCAGGGCCAGGAATCAGTTCAGGCTCTTTCAAGTGATTTATAGTCTTTGACCAGCACTGCTGCAAATATCTGTAAAATGTTACAAATTTTCTGGTTTTCCTTAGATCTCTCAGAGTTCTTTCTTAGCTGGAGCTTGGGACCTGCCTCCCCTATTGGCAGGTAAACTTGTCTCGGCCTGGTCCCCACTTCCCCCTCCCTCCCATCTCACAGAGACCGAGCGGCTTCTGACACCCAGCCCTGGATATGGGACTCAGACAGGGGCTTCCCCAGCCCCTTCAACCCCTCCAGAAGAGGAAGATCTCCGTCGCCGTCTCAAGTACTTCTTCATGAGCCCCTGTGATAAATTCCGGGCCAAGGGTCGAAAGCCTTTCAAGCTTATGCTGCAAGTGGTGAAGATCTTGGTGGTCACCGTGCAGGTGAGACCTGTACCACTCGCCCCTGCCCCCAGAATTCCACCTGTGGGCCCTATTTTCCTTGAAGGGGAAAAGCCTAGAGTCAGAGCCTAGTCCTGCCCCCTCAGCAGCATGTGGCACTCATCAGTCGGAAGCCCTCTGGGACCTGCACAGGAGCAGCTCCTTTAAGCTTCACAAATGCCCTCTAAGGTTCTGGTCAGTGTTGTTGCACTTTTTTTATAGATGAGACAAATGAAGCTCAGAAAGGTTAAGGGACTTGTCCAAAGTCACATAGCAACTAAGCCTTGGGAGCTGGCATGTGGACCCTGGCAGTCTGATGCTGTGCTGACCCTCAAAGAAAACTGATCTGGTGGCTGCAGAGACCACTGCCCTCCCTCCCTCCCTCTCCCAGGATCTGTGCTGGGCTCCAAGGACTCCATGATGAGTCAGACTCAGCCCCTGTCCTGAGAGCTTCTGGTCTAGTGCCTTTGGGTATGTCACCATGCTTCTAATCTCCTGTCAGTAAAGGAGCCCAGTGAGGGGCTTCCCAGGTGACTCAGTGGTAAAGAACCTACCTGCCAATGCAGGAGACGCAGGTTTAATCCCTGGGTTGGGAAGATCCTCTAGAGGAGGAAATGGCAACCCACTCCAGTATTCTTGCCAGTGAAATCCCACGGACAGAGGACTATCCCACGGATAGTCCATGGGATCGAAAGGAGTTGGACACGACTGAGCGACTGAACAACAGCAAAAGGAGCCAGCAGTGGTGCTTACCCTGTGCAGTTCAGTCCAGTCACTCAGTCATGTCTGACTCTTTGTGACCCCATGGACTGCAGCTCGCCAGGCTTCCCTGTCCATCACCAACTCCTGGAGCTTGACTCTCCCCATAGGTTTGGGTTTAGCACAGCAGCTGGCACCCAGTACACATGTAATGGACGTTAGCTGTTGCCGTGAGTTCTATGAGCAGCCACTGTTTGCGTATGGAAGGCCTGCCCTCATGGGGAGGGCCCTCTCTTCTCTCCGTCCACTCATGCACTGTGGGAGATCCCCATCGTCCTTGTCCCTCCTACCAGCTCATCCTGTTTGGGCTCAGCAACCAGCTGGCAGTGACGTTCCGGGAGGAGAACACCATCGCTTTCCGACACCTCTTCCTGCTGGGCTACACGGATGGGGCAGATGACACGTTCGCAGCCTACACGCGGCAGCAGCTATACCAGGCCATCTTCTATGCCGTGGACCAGGTGCGGGTGGCCAGGAGCCATTGGGCAGCTGGGCCCTCAGGGGAGAGCGGGCGGGGCTGACAGATCCTCCCCTCCTTTGCCCGCAGTACCTGACACTCCCAGACGTGTCCCTGGGCCGGTATGCCTATGTGCGGGGCGGGGGCGGCCCCTGGGCCAACGGCTCGGCCTTGGCCCTCTGCCAGTGCTACTACCACCGGGGCCACGTGGACCCAGCCAACGACACATTTGACATTGATCCGATGGTCGTCACGGGTGAGTGGGCCGGGCAGGGCTCAGTGGTCAGGAGCCCGGGCTGCTAGGATTAAAATCCCACTTGAAAATCCCTCCTGCTCTTCTGGAAGACAGGGTGGCGAGGATGATGTGATGATGAGTTGGCTGCTTGGTGTGCAGACAGAGCTGCATGTTATGTTTCGCTGTCATTCATTCTCTAAACACCTGGGGCCACAGAGCACCAGGCACTGGGGCCTGTGTACGGGGTTAGATAGACTGGGCCTGACCCTTGTGGGGTAGACAACAGAAACAGACAAATGTGGAAATACGAAGGGAGTGGTAAAGCAGGGAAGGGGGCTGTCGGGGACTCTGGGGAGACCTGCCTGTGCCTCCTCTGCCACCAGTGTCCCCTCCCTGACTCCCTGTCCTCAGACTGTATCCGGGTGGACCCCCCTGAGAGACCCCCCGTCCCCCCCAGTGATGATCTCTCCCTCTCGGATGGCAGCGCCAGTTACAGGAACCTCACGCTCAAATTCCACAAGTACTGTCTGACCGATCGAGGGGGCTGGGGGTGCGGGGAGGCAGGACTCCAGGCACCTTCAGTGTTGGGGGAGGGGGCAGCCACTTCCCCACAAGCCCGGGCTGGGCAGGCCAAGCTGCCACGTGAGCACTTCCTCTGCCAGCTGCAGAGTCAGCATGGGGCAGAGCACTGGCACTCAGGCAGAGCCCACCCACCCCCTCACCCAAGCCTCCCCGCCAGGCTGATCAACGTCACCATCCACTTCCAGCTGAAGACCATTAACCTCCAGAGCCTGATCAACAATGAAATCCCAGACTGCTACACCTTCAGTATCCTGGTGAGCCCACGGTCCCTGGGGTGTGGGTGAGGAACCAGCCCCTGACGGGGTAGGGTGGGGGGCGGGGCACAGGACTCCTGAACTCTGGAGCTGGGGGACCCTGGGCCAGGAGCAGTGTGGGAGTGATGGGGGAGGCTGGGGCTGGACAGACCATCCATCCTGCAGGTCTGGGAGCCTTGGGTCTGCAGAGGTTTACCCTGTCCCGTCTCATCTCACTGCACCCCTGCAGATCACATTTGACAATAAGGCACACAGTGGGCGTGTCCCCATCAGCCTAGAGACCCAGGCCCACATCCAGGAGTGTAAGCACCCCAGCGTCTTTGGCCATGGTGAGCCCCCAAGCCCTGAACCAGTGCTGCCCAGGGGCTCTGAATCTCCCTGGGAGCCCCGAGCCCCAGACCAGTATGAACCAAGCTCTTGACTCACCCAGACAAACCTATGAGCCCACTGACAGCCCAAAGCAGCCCTGAAGCCCCCCGGGCCTGGCCCCTCCCCGCAGGAGACAACAGCTTCCGGCTCCTGTTTGACGTGGTTGTGATCCTTACCTGCGCCTTCTCCTTCCTGCTGTGCGCCCGCTCACTGCTCCGAGGCTTCCTGCTGCAGAACGTGAGAGCCAGCCCCAGCCTCGCCCAGCTCTGGGACCCTTGGGGCCACCAGGGTGGGGAGCCTCCCCTGCCCAGACCAGCCCTCACCCCACCCGCCTACCCCTGCAGGAATTTGTCAGGTTCATGTGGCGACGGCGGGGACGGGTCATCAGCCTGTGGGAGCGGTTGGAATTTGTCAATGGCTGGTACATCCTTCTGGTCACCAGCGACATGCTCACCATCTCGGGTACCATCATGAAGATTGGCATCGAAGCCAAGGTGGGTCCAGCCCACGCCCTGCCTCCCCACCCCATCTCCTTCCAGCCCTGTCCCCCTCTCCCACTCCCTGCCAATGCCATCCCCAGGGAAGGGGCAGATGGAGTTGACGCTACTCCCGCCCCTAGAACCTGGCAAGCTACGACGTCTGCAGCATCCTCCTGGGCACCTCAACACTGCTAGTCTGGGTCGGAGTCATCCGCTACTTGACCTTCTTCCATAAGTACAATGTAAGCTTCAGATATGCAGGCAGGGCCCCCTTGGTGGCGGCCACATGTCCCTTAATTCCCACCCCCTCGACCCCCAGATAAATCATACCCGTATTGCCATCAACAGCCCCTGCAGATGACCCACCAGGAGCCTCTTCCCCATACCTGCCCCCTCACCCCTGCCAGACATACCTGTCACTCTACATGGGCAGGGGCTTCGTGAGCCCACTTTCATCCCCAACCCCTTGCCAGCTGAATCCAGCCAAGGGGGTGTGCTCTCAGCACCCTGCTGCCCCTTATGAGGCTCCTTCCAGCTTCACTGGTCACCCCAGCTGGCCTGTGTTGTGGGTATGCCCACACTGTCCGCCCCCCAACTCCTCCCTCCACAGATCCTCATCGCCACGCTGCGGGTGGCCCTGCCCAGCGTCATGCGCTTCTGCTGCTGTGTGGCCGTCATCTATCTGGGCTATTGCTTCTGCGGCTGGATCGTGTTGGGGCCCTACCATGTGAAGGTAGGGGCTGGCAGGGACCTGTGGGTGGCGCTCATGACCCACTGTCCAAGGGTCCCTGGCTCCCCTTCTTACTTCCTGAGTCTTCTGACACCAGCGGGTCCATCTGCTGTTGATCTGGTGACGCTGAACGACCCACCTTGATCCCTGGTCTCCAGCAATTCTATCCGCTGTCCTCTCTGAACCCACCCAGTGACCCTGGCCTTGATCCTTATTCAGTGACCCATCCCCCCGAGCTGGCCTTACTGTGACTACTAGTGCTCTGTCTGCTGTCCCCTCTGACTCCCCAATGCCACTACCAGCCCCATCCCAGCCCCTGCCACGCCCCCAGCTTGCTCTGACCCCCCTACTACGCTGCCCACCTGCAGTTCCGCTCACTGTCCATGGTGTCCGAGTGCCTGTTCTCGCTCATCAACGGGGATGACATGTTCGTGACCTTCGCGGCCATGCAGGCGCAGCAGAGCCGCAGCAGCCTGGTCTGGCTCTTCTCTCAGCTCTACCTGTACTCCTTCATCAGCCTGTTCATCTACATGGTGCTCAGTCTCTTCATCGCGCTCATCACAGGCGCCTACGACACCATCAAGGTCAGCCACCTCCCTGTGGGCCACCCCACATGCATTAGCACACAGCCCCAAACTCAGGCTGTAAGTCCCTCGAGGTTGGCCACATTGGGGTGAGGCGAGAAGGACCCTGGGAAAGAATATGGGAGACTCCACGAGGCCAAAGGAGAGGTTAGCTCAGAAGTGGGGGGCTCAAGAGGGGCTGATACCATCACAGCTGCTGCATTCTCAGTTTTATCAAGGTGTGGGGCCAGGTAGGATTCCTGCATCTTTTACCAACAGGGAACCCAAGCCATTGGAGTAGGAAACAGAAACCCACTCCAGCATTCTTGCGTGGAAAATCCCTTGAATAGAGGAGCCTGGTGGGCTATAGTCCCTGGGATTGCAAAGAGTCGGACACAACTGAGTGACTGAACACACACAAACCAAGCCATAGAGTTTCACTGACTCGCCCAAGGTTGGCTACTAGGCAGATGGTGGACCCAGCTCATCCCGAAACTGTGTGATTCCAGAAGTGCTGCTCCAAGCCCCTGTGTCCTGTGGGTCTAGGGAATGATGGTGGTCCTGCAGGCTGCAGGGCCCAGAGCAGAACGCGGGCGTGACAGGTAGACAGGTGTGACACATCTGTCAGCAGACACATCTTTCAGCAGATGTGTTTGGGGGCCTGTTGTGTTGCAAGCCTGGTGCCAGGTGTCTGTCCAGCACTGGTGGGCAGGATGGATAATGGACAAACCAGAGTATGGCAATCTACCGATGGAGGTGGTATAAACTGAAGGTTACAGAGGCCTCCTGCTTTAGACTGGTGTTAGGCTGAGTCCAGGCAAATTTCTAAAATGTGCTGTCTGGTCTCTGGCCACACACTTGACTAGTTACACTTTGACTTTCATGAAAATGAAACAATTCTAAATTCAGTTCCTCACTCACACCAGGCATAGAGCAAGCACCCAAATGCCAGTGCAGTTAGTAGCTACCAGATTTAGACAGCATAGATATCAAACCTTTCCATCATCTCAGAACATTCTGGACTGATGAGACAAGAGCCCAGGAGAGAGCGCACCAGGGAGAAGGAACTGCTAGAAAGGATTTGGAGAAGAGAGTGCTCCCATGAGGTTGGGAGGGGTGAAAAAGAGGCTGAAAGCCAGAACATCCCTGCAACTGGGAATGCAGAAGACTGCACCGGCCTGTGCCTGGACATACAGCCAGGCAACAGACATAATTCTGTCACTCAGACCCAAGGAGCCCTTATAGGTCTTCCTCTAGCACTTAAAGATCACACATGTCTATCAGCCTTGGGGGTACAAACCCAGACCTTGCTTCCGCTGTGTGCACCCAAGTCAGTAGGTGGTTGCCAAGCACCCAGATTGGGTCCAGTATGGCTCTAGGTGGTGGCCCCGCAGGCGGAGAGACACATTCAGTGGTCAGGGAATGTCTCCAGGTGAAGCAAAGCACGGGGAACCAGCAGGTGGAGGGCACAGCATGTACAAAGCCCCAGAGGAGGGAGCCTGGTTGGTCCACCAGGATCAGGGAGGAGATTCAGATGGTTGGAGAGGATGGGGAGGGCAGGGGTGTCTTTCATGTGGGTCCCGGGTCTTTCTCCCCAGCACCCAGGCGGAGCGGGCGCAGAGGTGAGCGAGCTCCAGGCCTACATCGCGCAGTGCCAGGACAGCCCCACCTCCGGCAAATTCCGCCGCGGGAGCGGCTCCGCCTGCAGCCTCCTTTGCTGTTGTGGCAGGTTCGAGGCTGGTTTGGTTCGGGTTTGGGATTGGCTGGTGGAAGGGAAGCGGACGGAGGGAACAGATGCTTTCCACCTCCGCTAACACTGCCCTTCCTTCAGGGACGCTTCGGAGGAGCATTCGCTGCTGGTGAATTGACTCGGACCCGGACTGCTACTGGACATTAGCCCCCTCACCACCACCACCCCCGGAGTGCGGAGACCCAAGCTTATTTATTTTACCCTTCGCTTTTAAGGGCCGGCTGCCAGTCGCGCCCCGTGAGGGCTTGGGCCAGTCGGGTCGGACTTTGGACAAGGATAGGGTGGGTGTTAAATAAACGGGAAAATAAACTTGTTCTCATTTGTAGTGGGAGGGGCATCCCCTGCGCCAACTGGTCGCGGGTCCCTTTAAAGCGTCGCCACACTCCGCGCGACCTTCCAAGCATGGCGAGGGGCGGGGCTGCGGCGCGCCCTACGGTGAATAATTTAAAGGGGCCGCGCCTGCGGCGCTGGGCGGAACGCTAACGGAGTTGGCGAAGGGTGGACCCCAGCTGCGGCTCCTGGGTGAGTCCGGGTTTCCTTGGCACCCGCAGGGACATCCCTTCGCGGGTTGTTAGCGAGCCCTCGGCTTTCCTAAGATCTGTCTTCCGTCTATTCTCGGTATCTCTCGACTTCCTGACTCTTACCCCGCTCCCCCAGCTCCCGGCAGGTGTTTTCGCACCGGTAGCCAGGTGCATCCTCGGGTGGGAGAAGACCAATCCCCTGTGAATTTTCCAGGTACGGTCTCAAGGGCCCAGTGACTACCCCAGATTTCCATTAATCCTCTGAGGTTGCCAAAACAGTCTCAGCTTCCCAGGAAAGTCAGTGATATTCCAGCAGTCTTCAGTATCACGCTCCAACGACTCCAGGGATGTGCCCAACCAGTTCCGATTTTCTCAGTGATAGTCTTACATGCTTCGCAATCTCGATAACTTTCTATCGACCCTTGGTAACTCCAGCGTCCCTGGTTACATCTCCCAGCAATGGTCCCAGCCTCGTTCCCCGAGTCCCATCAGAAAACCCCTAAACTTTACTATTACGTGACAGTAAATCTCCAGCATCAACCAGTAACACTTTGCGAGCCCACTCCACTCCGAGCATCCCAGGATGCTACTGAGACCTCGTCATTGCATCACGACTCCTTGTGAAGGCGCTCCTGGCAGCATTCCAGCGGGAGCCAGGCATCTCCCCAGCCCCATGACTCGGGCCCGGTTTCCCTGGGGTGCGGCATCCAGTGTTCGCAGAGAGTGCAGGGGTGCGGCCTAGGGATCGGGTCAGGATTGATCCTGAAGAGGGGGCCACCTGCTGGAGAAAACCGTGCCCCTTGGGGAACCTGTTCTCTGGCTGCTGATAATAGGTGTCCGACCGGCTGCCCTTTAGCCCCAGGGTGGGGTTGGACGAGTGGGGCGTCAGGCCGGCCTGGTAAGTAAGGAGACCCTGGTGGGGACCCGGGAACCCACCTCACTCCCTAGCTTGGGCCCCGAACTCAATTTGCCCCACCCTCCAGCCGTCCCCAAGCCGGCAGAGAAACCTCCCGGCAGTAAGGGTAAGAAGAGGGCAGGGCTTGCTGCAGGGGAGAGGCGGCCCAGAGTGACGACTTGCCCGGGTTGCTCCGGCTTCTCATTCCCCAGGAGTGCCAGACGTGCAGCCCTGCCTGAAGAAACAGGTGGACGCCCCGCTGCAAACCGGAATGGTAAGGGTTGGAGGTTGTGCGCCTCCGCGGGGACTACGGTTCCCGACGTGCTTAGCGCGCATCAGCGCGGTCCCGCGATAACTAGGCTGCGTCTGTTCAGGCTGAACTACGTTTCCCGGCGTGCACTGCGGGCCGCCGAACCTCCAGAAAGAGTTGACTCCCCCGGGGAGGGAGCCGCGCTGGCCCATTTTGCAGATGGGGACGTCGAGGGCCGAGCCGACTGTGATCTCCGGGGCGGACTTGGCTCCGTTGGATGGAGTCCCAGGCGTCCCGACCCCCGGGGAAGGCTTGGCGGGGCCGGTATGCGATGCGCAGCCTGTGCCGTTCGTCCCGCAGGTGCTGGGCATGATGATCGGGGCTGGGGTCGCGGTTCTGGTCACGGCCGTGCTCATCCTGCTGCTGGTGCGGAGGCTTCGAGTGCCGAGTGAGGACCCGGAGGGCCTTTGGGGGCTGTTGAGGGATGGGAAGGTGAAATGTCTGGGCCCGTGAGTCAGTAGAGATGGGATTTGCTGGAGCCCGCACGCAGCGTCCCCATCTTTCGCCGTGCGGAGTATGCGTATAGCTCAGAATGCCCCTCTCCGCACTTATTATCCCCAGAAGCTCCAGCCCCGGACGGCCCCCGTTACCGATTCCGGAAGAGAGACAAAGTGCTTTTCTATGGCCGGAAGATTATGCGAAAGGTAAGTCTGGGACCCTCTGGGGCTCCTTTTGGCTACACAGAGGCCCTGCCCTTTTCCTAGTTATACTTCTTAGTAAGCCCGCCTCCCTCCTTGATTAAGGGCCTTGGATTTGCCCCCGCCTCCTTAGGGTCTGAACTGACAGTTGATGCATCCCTCTCACTCCCACCCTCCTTAATTCTCCCAGGTGTCACAATCCACTTCTTCCTTAGTGGACGCCTCCGTCTCCACCACTTCCCGCCCACGCATGAAGAAGAAACTTAAGATGCTCAACATTGCCAAGAAGTAAGGCTGTGCTGGATGTACCCGGGGCTATGTTCAGGGCTTTTTGAGTGATCAACCCACACCGAAGCGTGCATCTCAGGCTTCTTTGAACCCTATGGACTGTCTGTCTCAGGAGTCTTTCCACGTCTGTGGAACTGTTTCAGAGCTCTCCCCTACCAGACAGGCTGTTTCTGTTCCTTGAGGGCTCTCTCAGTGATGTTTCTCTACTACAGAAGTATCTATGATTTATGTAATCCCCAGTTACTATCTCTGGCTTTGGTGGCTCAGTGGTAAAGAATCCACCTGCCAATGCAGGAGATGTGGGTTTGATCCTTGGGTTAGGAGATCCTCTGGAGAAGGAAATGGCAACCTACTCCAGTATTCTTGCCTGGAAAATCCCATGAACAGAGGAACCTGGCAGGCTACAATCCATGGGGTCACAAAGAGTCGGACACAAATTAGCAACTAAACAACAACAATGCTATCTTGGACGTCTTGCCTTGGTCAAATCTCCCCACGTGAGAGGGTTTATTCCAGGGTACTCCAGGGTGTTTCTGCGACCTGCTGGAGGGGTTGTCTCTACCTTTTGTTCCCCGGCGGTTATCTCAGCAGTCCCTCTACACCAGAAAGCATCTCTCTATGTCACCTTCATTGCAGTTCTTCTACTACAAGAAGACTACGTCAGGGATTTCTGTTCCCTAGGAGTCATCTCAAGAATCTTTTCACGCTTGAGACAGGAAGGACATCTCAGGACATGTCATCATAAAAGGGCTACCTTGGGGTTTCTGAGCAAGGCCCTCCCAGAGATCGTTCTAAGCTGAGAGCTGGCTGTGGGGTCTCCTGACAATGTAGGGTCTACATGAACGTCTGTCTCAAGTGTTTCTTCACACTGAGGCGCTATGCCAGGGCGGACCACAGTCAGTAGGTGTGCTATCCCATGACTTTCTATGACTTGAGCAGAAGGGCTGTCTCTAGGTCTTCCACAATGAGTTGAGGGTCTGTCCAACTCCTGGGGGGCAGTCTCATTGGCTGCACAGCCTTGAGGAGCTACCCTGATATCACCATGACCTTCAAGGGGCTATCTCACTTCTCTGTGACCTAGATAAGGGCTAGCCCAAGGATCTTCCTGATCAGAAGGGGAACCACTGTGCGATTCCTCTGTTCTGTGGAGTTTAACTCAGTTTGAGCTCATTCTAGAGGATCTATCTTGAGCATTTTGTGACCAGTGGAAGGACTGTCTCAGTAATAACTATGCCTTGCAGGGCAGAGCTATCTGAGGTCCATGATCAGCAGAGGAGCTGTATCTGGATTCTCTGTCTGTAACCAGAGCTATCTCAAGAGCCTCTGTAGCCATCCAAGAGGCTCTCTCGGGGCTGTCTGAGGCTTGGGAGGAAGGGCTATCTCAGGGATTGTTATAAAGAGCAGAGAGGCTGCATCTGGGGTCTTCTGATATAACAGAAGCTACCCCAGGGGTCTGCCTTCATGAGGGAGGCTGTATCAGGAGTCTAATCTGTGATTGCCAGCTGATGGACTATATCTGGAGTGCCGTGATGAACATAGATGATTTTCCTGGGGTCTGCTCGTATCTTGGAAGCTATGTCAGGAGTCTGCCCAATGAGAGGTTCCATCTAGGAAGCCTGTGACTAGTGGAGGGCAACCTCAGAGTTTTACATTAGGGGTCAGCAAGTTTCTTCTTTTTCGGGCCACATCTTAGGCTTTGCAGGCTGCATACAACGGTAATGTAATGACTCAATCCTGCTATTGTATCATTAAAGCAGCCACAGATATGTGTAAATTAATGAATATAGCTGTGTGCCAATAAAACTTTATGGACAAAAAGGAGGTGGCTGGCCTGATTTGGCCAGTGGGCCAGAGTTTGCTGACCCCTGCTCTAAGGACCCCAGGAAGGGCTCTGTGGGGGCAGGAGGATCTGAGGTCTGCCTGAGCCTTCTTCCTGCTCCCCACTGTCCCCATCCCCCTCTCCTGCCACCAGGATCCTGCGCATCCAGAAAGAGGCGCCCACGCTGCAGCGGAAGGAGCCCCCGCCTGCTGTGCTGGAGGCTGACCTGACCGAGGGCGACCTGGCCAACTCCCACCTGCCCTCTGAGGTGCTCTACATGCTCAAGAATGTCCGGTCAGTGTCAGGGTACAGGCAGGGGCGTTGCAGAGCTGGGGCTGACCTGACCTCCTCATATCTACAATTCCCCACCTTCCCTGTCCAGGGTGCTGGGCCACTTTGAGAAGCCACTCTTCCTGGAGCTCTGCCGCCACATGGTCTTCCAGCGGCTCAGTCAGGGTGACTATGTCTTCCGACCTGGCCAGCCGGATGCAAGCATCTATGTGGTACAGGATGGACTCCTGGAGCTCTGTCTGCCGGGGCCTGTGAGTGTACCACCCTGGGGGGCTCTGCAGGGCAACGAGGTGGGCGGCAGGACAAGCATGGGTGCCACGGTCACGGGACAGACAGTGGTTTTGGTCAGCAGGGTTGGTGGTCTTTTTTTTTTTTTTAATTTGGGCCGTGCTGCATGGCTTGCAGAATCTCAGTTCCCTGACCAGGGATCAAATCCAGGCCATGGCAGTGAAAGCACCAAATCCTAAACACTAGACCACCAGGGGACTCCCCAGGTTGGTGGTCCTTATGAGATGTACAGGCAGGAGTCAGGAACGGATGCCCAGGGGCTTCTGGGGTGGTCAGCACAGCCACTGGCTAGTTAGCGATGCTGGTCGGAAGATTCATGGGGTCAGGATGTCAACGATCACCAGGCTACATGAGAATGAGGGCTAGTGGCTTGGTCAGGGGGCAAGATGTGGGTCAGCAGGGTAAGGGCAGCACTGGGCAGTGCTCACCCCACTTTGTGTGTCTCAGGACGGGAAGGAGTGTGTGGTGAAGGAAGTGGTTCCTGGGGACAGTGTCAACAGCCTCCTGAGCATACTGGATGTCATCACTGTGAGTCACCAGTACGGAGGGGTGTGGGGACAGTAGGAGGCCACACCCACCAGACTGGGTAGGAGAGGGTCACCCCAAGAGCCCCCATCTCTGATGGGTCTCTGATGTTTCCAGGGGTCCCTCAAGGAATGGCATTGGGAAGGGGCCAGGGGAAGCAGGCAGGGGGCTCTCACCACCCCGACCTTGACTCTCCTTGTGCCCCCTGTGCCCCCAGGGTCACCAGCACCCACAGCGCACTGTGTCCGCCCGGGCAGCCCGAGACTCCACGGTGCTGCGGCTGCCGGTGGAGGCCTTCTCAGCGGTATTCACCAAGTACCCCGAGAGCCTGGTGCGGGTGGTGCAGGTGAGTGGGCGGTTCACTTCCTTCTATGACCCCCGCCCATCACAGGCTCCTGGGGGCTGGACCCAGCTGCCAAGAGGCGCTCACGATGGGCTTATCAACTCTGAGCAGCCAGACCTCGCCAACTCCTCCTCTGAGCCGCCTCCACCCCATCTTCCCAGGCTTCTGCCACCTGATTGTGGGTTTCTCCCTGGCTCCCATGGCCCTGCCCAGCCCCTTCCTGCTCTGATCTTGACCTCTGACCTTAGCTCCGTCTCCTTCTCCCCATCCATGGCCCCACCTCCAAGTGCTAGGTCCCCACTTTCTCCCGGGGCTCACCCTCTTTCTCCTTGGCCCCCTCCTTTGCCGACCACGCCCCTGAAGATCATCATGGTGAGGCTGCAGCGGGTCACTTTCCTGGCACTTCACAACTACCTGGGACTGACCAATGAGCTCTTCAGCCATGTGAGTTGCCTGCAGAGCACCAGGAGCTGGAGGGGTGAGTGACGCCTGCCTCCCCCGGACATGCCACAAGTATGCCCTCTGCCCCTAGGAGATCCAGCCACTGCGCCTCTTCCCTAGCCCGGGCCTCCCACCCCGCACCAGCCCAGTGCGTGGCTCCAAGCGGATGGTCAGCACCGCGGCCTCAGAGGAGCTGAGGGAGACCCCTGGCCGGCCGTCTGACCCCACTGGGGCCCCACTGCCCGGGACTGGAGGTACCCAAGGTGACCGCTGCCTGGCCCCCAGAAGCTCAGGTTGACCCAGCCTCTGCCCCTCAGTGCCTGTCTCAGTTCCTCAGGGACTCCCACCTAACTTGCCCAGCCCCCCAAAAGTGAAAGTGTTGGTCACTTTAGTCATGTCTGACTCCTTGTGACTTCATGGACTGTAGCCTACCAGGCTCCTCTGTCCATGGAATTCTCCAGGCAAGAATACTGGAGTGGGTAGCTATTTCCTTCTCCAGGGGATCTTCCCGACCCAGGGATCGAACCCAGGTCTCCTGCATTGTAGGCAGATTCTTTACCATCTGAGCCACCACGGAAGCTCTCAGCCCCCCAAGAGCCCTTTCAACTAGGTCTCCAGGTCTGCCTCCTGCCTAGTCCCCCAGAACCCCTGGCCTCAGTCCCATGGGCCCATTGGAATTGCTTTTCCTAGCCCCCCAGTCCCCAGGAACTCTGAGCTGACCCCTCCTCAAGCTCCCTTCAGTTCCCCACCCTCTGATCCTAGCTGTAGACCTGGGGGCTCCGAGGGGCCGCAGCCTAAATATATGTCTCCTCCAGGGGACCCAGTGAAGCCCACATCCCTGGAAACCTCCTCAGCCCCCTTGCTGAGTCGCTGCATCTCCATGCCAGTGGATATCTCAGGTTTGGGGCAGCAGGTGGAGCTGGGAGAGGCTATCAAATATCATTTATTTACTTATTTTTGCCTGCAGTGGGTCTTCGTTGCTGTGCAAGGGGGCTACTCTTCATTGTGGTGCACGGGCTTCTCAGGCAGTGGCGTCTCTTATTGCAAAGCATGGGCTCTAGAGTGTGCACTCAGTAGTTGTAACTTAGTAGTTACTCAGAGGCATGTGGGATCTTCCTGGACCAGGAATAGTACCCTGCATTGGCAGGAGGATTCTTAACCACTGGGTCACCAGGGAAGTCCATCTGCCTGTCTTGATTTTTCTCATCCACGAAATAGGAATATTGGGAGCATTTCTCATGTCTTTTTTTCTGTGGGTCCTTGTTGAGATGGTGCTCTCCGCACTGTAGTGAGAAGGGTTGCAAGGGAGAGAGAGAGGCGATGGATTAGTCCATGTCTTTCCGGCTGCTGCCCGGGATAACGTTACGTAGATAGTGTTTGCTTAGATTCCCACTATGGTTACTCTGATCTTTATTGCATTTATTGCCCCTCATCCACCGCAGGCTTGCAGGGTGGGCCCCGCTCAGACTTCGACATGGCATATGAACGGGGCCGAATCTCTGTGTCCCTGCAAGAAGAGGCCTCAGGAGGGTTCCAGGCAGCCTCAGCTCGGGTAGGGCCTTGCCCTCTTCCCCTGCCCCTGCCTCCTGACTCCAATCCCCTCCTGGAACCCTGGCCTAGCCACAGGTGGAGTCTCCCAAGGAGGAAGGTTTGGGGGGAGCATGGAGGTCACAGACCCTGCCCCACAGACTCCCAGTCAGGAGCCCCGGGAGCAGCCAGCAGGCGCCTGTGAGTACAGCTATTGTGAGGACGAGTCGGCCTCCGGCAGCTGCCCCTTCGGGCCCTACCAGGGCCGCCAGACAAGCAGCATCTTTGAGGCAGCAAAGCAGGAGCTGGCCAAGCTGATGCAGATTGAGGTGGGCAGCCCAGGGCATCTAGGGGACCATGTAAGGGGGGTGGTAGGCATCGCTGGGCTGTCTCAAGCCCCTATCCTTCCTCACCAGGACCCCACCCTTCTGAATAGTCGAGTTCTGCTACATCACGCCAAAGCTGGCACCATCATCGCCCGCCAGGGGGACCAGGTGAGTCTGACCCTTGATCTCTGACCCTGCAGCTCTGACCCGAGACCTCCCCCCTCTCTGATCTCTGATCCTTGCCTTTTCACCTTACATGTAGACCTCTCAGTCTGTGATTTCCAACCCCTGACCTTTGGATCCTATGATTCTGACCCCCAGCCCTCCCTCCCCAAGTCCTGTGGACCTATTTACCTTTCCCCTCCAAACTTGAACCTTTTACACTAGGACCCCCACCCCAAGATCTCTCTTCCCTGCCCTTGGCCATTCCTACAACCTCCATTTTTCTGACCTTCGAAATCTACAACATATTCTGATGCTGTATTTCTTATCCTAGGTCCCTGCTGGGATGGGGGTGGGTGGGGCTCACTAAATGGGTGCGGGTGTGAATCTGGCCTGGAGGCCAGGAACCAGCCCTACGAGCCCCACGAGCTGGATTTCATTGCCCCTTGATGACACGCAGGAGGTGGAGGAAACCACTAATCTGCCCATTCTCCAGATGGGGAAACTGAGGCCCTTTTGTGACATCACAGCTGGGGAGCACAGGGGAGGAGGATTAGAGAGGGAACCAGAGTTGCAGCCCTTGGGTGACCTTGGGTGAATCATATAGAAACTTCTCATCTTTCCCACCTGTGGAATGGGGTCGGGAGTATGTGGCTCATAACTACCTGCAGGAACTGTTGTGAGGATCAAGCAGGAAGTACTCCAGTTCTGAGCTGCTAGGGTGTGTGCAAGGGTGACCAGAGGGAGGTGTGCTGACAGAGGGATGGGGAGGTGACAGTAAGGGTGACATGACTTAAGTGCTGAAACCGCAGCAGCACCCCAGGCTCAGGAGAGGGAGGTCTGCGCTTGGAAGAGGGGATGGCCCAGCTGTTAGCTGGCTGGGCGATGGTGGTTTTTATTTTAATTAGATTCTAGTTGATTTGTTATATCACATGATCATTTTGATTTTATTGTCACTTTGAGCTGCTCAATGCAGAATGGGCTCCTTCCTGCAGAGTACATTTGGTGGCAGTTGTTCAAGGCCCGGCTGAGGAAGTGTGGTCACATCATGGCCCTTGCAGGGGCCCCTGGGCCCTGCTTATCTGGAAACCTCTGCTGGGCTCAACTCAGCCCAGCCCAGCCCAGCCCAGCCCAGCCTGCTAACATACCAGGCTGGTGTGCAACCATCAAAGGCTCCTCAGGGTCTTCAGGACTTTGTTAGGGACAAAGCTGGTCTGCTGTGCCCCTCCCAAAACCATGCACAATGGGCGAGGGGGAGACAGTTTGGCCCACCCCCCTGGGATATTTGGCCACGTGGAGACTTTTTTTTAAGCTTTTCTTGAGTGTTTTTGAGATCAGGTTTTACTTATTTCCTTATTCATTTATCTGGCTGTGTCTGGTCTTAGTTGTGGCACACAGGATCATCCTGCGTCATGTGGGATCTTTTGTTGCGATGCATGGACTCTCTAGTTGTGGTGTGCAGACTCAGTTGCTCCACGGCATGTAGGATCTTAGTTCCCCAACCAGAGATCCAACCTGTGTCCCCTGCATTGCAAAGCGGATTCTTAACCACTGGACCACCAGGCAAGTCCCACAGGGTGACATTATTGATTGGCTTGGGAGGGTGGTACCGTCACCTAATGGCTAGACACCAGGGATGCAAAAGGCACAGGCCAGCCCCCCACAACAGAATTATCCAGTCCAACATGTCAGTAGTGCCAACGTTGAGAAACCTTGCTTTCCATAAACATTTCCCAGAGTATATTTCACGGAACACCCCTATCACAAGGGATCTGAGTGCAACAGGTTTGGGGAACACGGGCTGTTTTAGTCCTTCTTGGAAGTGCCCAGTGAACTCATTAGCATATTCAAAGCTCTGAGAAGTCCTGCAGTTGGGGGGTGGTGAGGAAACATGTTTCCCGATCTGAGGATGAATGGCAGCCTAATAGTAGTCACTCCCATTGTATCCCAAACCCAGGCTGGGAATTCTGTCTTAGAAGGTTCCAGCATGTGTGTATGTCCCCCACCCCTCCCAAGGATCCTTGCAGTGTTTTGGTGCTCATCAGGGCTTTGTGGGGTGTCGTACAGGTTTGTGTGCTGGATGAGGAAGGAACATTTCTGTCTCTAGGCAGTTTCAGTTCCTTACTTAAGAGGGTGGTACAGAGTGGTGTCCAGCTGGGCAGGCTAACCAGAGGGGAGAGGGGTATTTGCTGTATCCCAGGCTTGCTGTGGAGAAGGCAATGGCACCCCACTCCAGTACTCTTGCCTGGCAAATCCCATGGATGGAGGAGCCTGGTGGGCTGCAGTCCATGGGGTCGCTAGGAGTCGGACACGACTGAGCGACTTCACTTGCACTTTTCACTTTCATGCATTGGAGAAGGAAATGGCAACCCATTCCAGTGTTCTTGCCTGGAGAATCCCAGGGATGGAGGAGCCTGGTGGGCTGCCATCTATGGGGTCGCACAGAGTGGGACACGACTGAAGTGACTTAGCAGCAGTAGCAGCAGTTAGCAGGCTTGCTGTAGGGCCAACAAACACCAGCAGGGGTCCCCTGCCCTTGAGAAGCTCACAGATAGACCTTTCACTCAAAGGATGATACAGATTGTTGCTAAATCATATAGGCTTCGTGCTACAAAGGGGATGTCCTCAGTTCTACAACGTCTGATTTAGGCAGAGCAGTGTCTCTGAGGAAGTGACCTCCAGTGAAGTAGGAAGAACAAAGAGAAATTAACTAGGTGCAAGGGGGAGGAAAGAACATTTTAGGCAGAGGGTACAGTTTGTGCAGCTGTCCTGTAGTGGAGCTGTCCCATCTGGAAAACAAAGGAAAACCAACAAGGTTGGAGCAGAACACAGGAATTGAGAACAAAGGGGTTTTTTGTTGTTGTTTTGTTTTGCACCAGTCAGCTTGTGGGATCTCAGTTCCCTGACCAAGGATTGAACCTTGGCTTCAGTAGTGAAAGTGCCAAATGCTAACCACTAGACCACCAGCGAACTCCCCAAAGGGGATTTTTTGTGTGTGTGTGATAATTTTAGAGCTGTAATTCACACATGATACAGTTCACCCATTTGAAGAGTACAATTCAGTGGTTTTTAGTATATTCAGAGTTGTGCAACCATAACCACTGTCGATTTGAGAACATCCCTTTAAAGAGAAACACCACACTCTAAAGCCATCGATCTCCTACCTCCTAACCAGCCGCAGCCCTAAGCAACTACTGATCTTATGTTTCTATAGATTTGCCTGTTCTGGACACTTCATATAAATGGAATCAAACAATATGTGGCCCTTTGTGTCTGGGATTCTTTCCCGTAGTATGATGTTTTCAGGCTTCACCCATGTTGTGGCATGTGTCAGTGCCTTATTCCATTACTGCTGCTGCTAAGTCGCTTCAGTCGTGTCCGACTCTGTGCGACCCCATAGAGGGCAGCCCACCAGGCTCCGCTGTCCCTGGGATTCTCCAGGCAAGAACACTGGAGTGGGTTGCCATTTCCTTCTCCAATGCATGAAAGTGAAAAGTGAAAGTGAAGTCGCTCAGTCATGCCTGACTCTTAGTGACCCCATGGACTGCAGCCTACCAGGCTCCTCTGCCCATGGGATTTTCCAGGCAAGAGTACTGGAGTGGGCTGCCATTGCCTTCTCCGATTCCATTACAGCTGAATACTATTCCATCATAGAAATGAACCACATTTTGGTTCTCAGTTCATCTTCTGATGGACATTGAGTTATTTCCACCTTTTGGCTAGTATGCATAATAGCATGATTCAGGTATGAACATTATGTACACATGTCTGTGTGGATATGTTTTCATTGTGTCCTAGAGTTGAGTTGCTGGGTCATATGGCAACTCTGGAGAAGGAAATGGCAACCCACTCCAGTATTCTTGCCTAGAGAATCCCATGGACAGGAGCTTAGCAGGCTACAGTCCATAGTGTCACAAAGAGTAGGACATGACTTAGCATGCATCATGTGGTGATTTGTAATGTTGAGCATCTTCATAGGATCACTAGCCATTCATACATCCTTTGGAGAAACGTCTATTTGGAGCCTTTGCCCGTTTTTAAAATTGCGTTGTCTTTTTAGTGTGGAGTTGTAAAAATTCTTCACATATTCTGAATAGCAGACCCTTAGCAGATATATGATTTGCAAATGTTTTCTCCTAGCCTGTGGGTTTCCTTTCAGTTGATAGTGCCCTTTGAAGCTCAAAAGTTTTTAACTTGGATGAAGTCCAGTTTATCTGTTTTTCATTTTGTCACTTGGGCTTTTAGTATCATATCCAAGATTCCATTGCGTCCATGGTCCAGTGTGACCATGATTGACTCCTGTGTTTTCTCCTTAGAGTTGTATAGTTTAAGCTCTCACATTCATGTCTTTGATCCATTTTGACATGATGAAAGGTGAGGCTGCAACTTTGTTCCTTTCCATGTAGCTATGCAGTTGCCCAGCACAAGCAAAGAGGACCTAAGCTCAGCCATGCTCCTATGTAGCCGGTCTTCCCAGCCTCTTGCTAACCCTGTTGAAAAGAATTCCTGCCTCTTAATCTGGGCTGCGATGGGTGATCTATTAGTAGTATCTGGCACCCCACTCCATTTGCCTGGAAAATCCCATGGACGGAGGAGCCTGGTAGGCTGCAGTCCATGGGGTCACTAAGAGTCAGACACGACTGAGCGACTTCACTTTCACTTTTCACTTTCATGCATTGGAGAAGGAAATGGAAACCCACTCCAGTGTTCTTGCCTGGAGAATCCCAGGGACGGGGGAGCCTGGTGGGCTGCCGTCTATGGGGTTGCACAGAATCGGACACGACTGATGCGACTTAGCAGCAGCAGCAGCAGCTGTGGGTGCTGAATGGGAATATAAATACATGTGCTGCTCAGCTCAGTGCTATGGAGGGCCTTCACTACCTCCAACTTTTCTTTCCTTAACCTTTTCCGAGCGCACAGACCCGAGCTGTGGGTGGAGTGTTGCCCGGATGCCCATCTCCTGGCCCCTCTCCCACAGGATGTGAGCCTGCACTTTGTGCTGTGGGGCAGTCTGCACGTGTACCAGCGCATGATCGACAAGGCCGAGGACGTGTGC
Organism: Bos grunniens; assembly: GCF_055505025.1. Lineage (NCBI taxonomy): Eukaryota > Metazoa > Chordata > Mammalia > Artiodactyla > Bovidae > Bos > Bos grunniens. Next base: position 16,525,400 of record NC_141171.1, read on the forward strand.
CTGTTCGTGGTACAGCCCGGGGAGCTAGTGGGACAGTTGGCTGTGCTCACCGGCGAGCCCCTCATCTTCACGCTTCGAGCCCAGCGTGACTGCACCTTCCTGCGGATCTCCAAGTCTGACTTCTACGAGTACATCCTGGGCCCGATGTTGGGGCGGGGGTGACTCAGGGGGTCCCCCGACCAACTCCATTCTGCCCTACATGAGGCTATGCCTCTGACCCTCCACACTTTTCAACGGCACTTGAAAAGCCGTTTTCACTTTTTGAGCCCTTCCTGTCCCACCCCCCAGGCCATCACCCAACTCAACACTCCCTATCGGCTGTTCCTGGGCGCCCCCAGGCCCATGCGCCCCTGCCCTTTGCCTGCAGGATCATGCGTGCACAGCCCAGCGTGGTGCTGAGCGCCGCACAAACCGTGGCCGCCAGGATGTCGCCCTTCGTGCGCCAGATGGACTTCGCCATCGACTGGACAGCGGTGGAGGCGGGACGCGCACTGTACAGGTGCAGCCCCCGCCCCTACCTCTTCCTTCAGGTCCTGCCTACCTTCCTACTCTGACACCCGCACCCCCACCGCAGGCAGGGAGACCGTTCAGACTGCACCTACATCGTGCTCAACGGGCGGCTGCGTAGTGTCATTCAGAGGGGCAGCGGCAAAAAAGAGCTGGTGGGCGAGTACGGCCGCGGGGATCTCATAGGAGTGGTGAGCGTGGCCCCACCCACTGATCTCTAACCTCTTCCAGTCCAGGTTCCCCCCACCCCCAACATATATTTCATCCCGGGCAACAGGATGGGGCACTAAACGCGCAGCACCCCCCCACCCCCCGCCTCTAACCTTCTGTACTCCACTTTCTCCAACTGCTTTCCATGGGGCGGGGAGATGGGGGCAACCTCATCAGCGTAGTGAGGGACCCTCACCCGTTGTGGCACCCTCTCCTGGCCTCTCTTTCCCCGAGCTCGGAGATGGATAGCGAGGCTTCGTTCCGCCTTCTGTCTGCACCCACAGTCGGTCTTCCCCTTACCTATCAGCCTCCTGGCTCATTCAGCCCTGGTCACACACGCGATCCCCTAGGTGGAGGCGCTGACAAGGCAGCCACGTGCCACGACGGTGCACGCGGTGCGCGACACAGAGCTGGCCAAACTCCCCGAGGGCACCCTGGGCCACATCAAACGTCGATACCCGCAGGTGCAGCTCGTTGGGCTGGGGGCTGTTCTCCTAATGGAGGTGGGACAGATGAGTGGGGGTGTGGCCCTAGAGAGGGCGGGGCCTAATGGGTGGGGAGGGGGTTCGGGTGCAGATGGAGCCCTAGGGAGGAGCTGAAGCCTCCAAGTGAGGGGCGGGGCTCGTGGGGTGGGGCCCAGGTAACGGACCCAGGCGCCCTGGTCAAGGAGGAAAAGGTGGTACTCGCAGAGTTGCTCCTGCAGTCTAACTGGACCGCCGGCCTCCAACGCCCCAGGTCGTGACCCGCCTCATCCACCTGCTGAGTCAGAAGATTCTGGGGAATTTGCAGCAGCTGCGAGGACCCTTCCCAGGTGGGAGCCTGCAAGCGCCCGGGAATACTGAGGGATGTAGTCCAACGCCGCAGAACGTGCTGGGGGAGGGAGCCTTGAGCCTAGGGCATGCTGGGAGATGGAGTCCGGCGTATAACCTGCTCTGGGTGGAGCTTGAAGCAGGAAATGGCAATCCGAGTTCTAGTGCATGCTGGGGGATGAAGTTCGGGTTCCTGGGCATGCCGGGAAACGGAGTCCTGGAGCCAGGGCTGCTTCAGTTCAGTTCAGTCGCTCAGTCGTGTCCGACTCTTTGCGACCCCATGAATCGCAGCACGCCAGGCCTCCCTGTCCATCACCAACTCCCGGAGTTCACCCAAACTCATGTGCATCGAGTCGGTGATGCCATCCAGCCACCTCATCCTCTGTCGTCCCCTTCTCCTCCTGCCCCCAATCCCTCCCAGCATCAGGGTCTTTTCCAATGAGTCAACTCTTCGCATGAGGTGGCCAAAGAGTTTCAGCCTCAGCATCAGTCCTTCCAATGAACACCCAGGACTGGTCTCCTTTAGGATGGATGTTAGTGGAATCTAAAGCGTCAGTCATGACGAGAGGTGGGCGTCTTAGGGGCAGCCCGGTTCTGGGTGTCAGAGCTGGCTGGAGGATGGAGTCCACCTACTAGAAAAGGAAGGCCTAGAGTAACGTGTGCTGGGAAGTGTAGTTTGTGGGGTGGTGTTTGGGGCCTAGGGTATATTGGAAAGTGACTTCAATAGGTTACCAACATGGTGGGAGATGTGGTTCCTGGTCCTGGTGGATGCTGGGAGTTGTATTTCTCAGTTTCAGTGCATGCTGGGAGGTGTGGTTCCCTTCCAGGGCATACTGGGAGGTGAATTTTCCCAGGTAGGATACACTGGGAAGTGGTCGGATATGAGGCGTGCAGAAATATGGGCCCGAGGTTTTCAATTATGGTGACCTGACCCTGGACTAGCCTAGGCAACCTCTACTTTCCTTTTTCGCCTGGGGGCTTCTGCCCAGTCAGCCCTGACACCTGGATCTCTGGGGTGGGGCCAAGGTGAGCCATGGCAACGAATCATCCCTACACCCAGAGTCTTCCCCGACAGACTTTCCCCCTAGTCCTACACTCTGTGCCCAAGTACACTTTCACTCCCACTCTGCTGGCAGGACACCCTTGATGTGATTCTGGGGCAGCTATGGGGCAGGGACTTTAAAAATCTCAGACCCCTGAGAACCTCTCCGTGATGCTACGAAGACAGTTTCTAGTGAGCATCTAGTGTGTGCTGGGCATCCTGCAGTGTGCAGGGTGGTGGGAAAGTACACAAGACAGACAAAGCCCCTAGAATGGCTTATGGCTTGGCTTGCAAGATAACAGTTTTTAAAATACAAAGAAAGAGTACAATGTCAGTTAAGGTACTTTGTAGAAAACAAAAGAGAGTCTTGCTGGGGCGTGACTAACCTAAGGAGGCAGGCTTTTCTGAGGACAATGAGCAGAGACTTGATAAATGAGATGGGACAAGACAAGACTCCGAAAGGGTTTGGTGGTGTTGAAACACTTTAAGGGGGAAAGTGAGTGAGGGGGAGGAATGGGCCAGGGCAAGTCTTGTAGCAACCAGAAAGGCATTTGAACTTGTTTAGATTGTTATAATCTGAGCAAACTCTGGGAGATAGTGAAAGACAGGAAAGCCTGGCATGCTGCAGTTTTTGGGGTCCCAAAGAATCGGACATGACTTAGCAACTGAACGACAACAAAACTGTTATAGGAATTGGTGGAGAAGAGGCAGTGAGAGGTCTGATCAAGAGATGGGGGTCGATGTTTTAGTCTAAGGTGTATGCAGAGAAGCTGAGATGCAATAGGTGGGTCAGAAACATCTTTATCTCAGTCTAGTTCTGTGTTCAAGTCCTCTTAGTGGACAGAGACACCCCCCGCCCCGCCCCGCCCAGGCGAGAATGGGTAGGGGCACAGATCAAGTCCATGTAGGCAGAGTGGAAAACAGAAAGGGTTATACAGTTGTGTAATGGATCCCCCTGAGGAGACTGGGCCAAAACTGAGGGTCAGATAACCACATCTTATCAAGGACAGTGGTTGAGGCTGTGGGACGAGGATTGAGACCATGATCTTCAGTATGGCGTCACTAAGCCTCAGCTGAGGGACAAGGAGAAGGGATTTCTGAGAAGGTAGGGGAGAGCTGACCTTTCCAAACACAGGACCGCACAGCAAATACCATCCTTTGGGGTCTCAGCAGGCTCGGGACTAGGTGTCCCCCCTCACTCGGAGCTCACCAACCCCGCCAGCAACCTGTCAACAGTGGCAGTGCTACCTGTGTGTGCCGAGGTGCCCATGGTGGCCTTCATGCTGGAGCTGCAGCACGCTCTGCAAGCCATTGGTCAGTCGTGGGCAAGGGCAGGCCTTTGGTCTGCGTGGGGCAAGGCGAGTGTGGGTGGGGCATTGGTCAAGGAATGGAAATGCCTTGGTGGGTCAGGGTTGGGGTGGAGCTGGAACAAGGCCCTGTAAGCCAAGTAGGTGGTATTCTCTCATGGGAGAGGCCCCACCTCTGTTGGCCCAGGTTCCTAAACACCCTTCCTCACTCATCCATCTCCAGGCCCCACGCTCCTCCTCAACAGTGACATCATCCGGGCCCGCCTGGGGGCCTCTGCACTGGACAGGTGTGTGTTGGGGTATGGGGACGGGGAGCACAGGGATGAGCTCAGAACGTAGGATTCCTTCAGTTTCATTTGAGTTCTAGGCTGTGAAACAAGGAGCGTGGGCCCCCATCCCTCTGGCCACTGGGGAGACAGTGGGGTGAATTGGTCCCTAGAGGATGCAGTCATGTCTAGGCCTTGAATGTCCACATCCACGTCCCCACAGCAGTGGAGCTACATGGTCTCTGAGGGCAGGGACCCCTGACCAGCCCCAAGATGACCCTCCCCACTCCCACCCTAGCATCCAAGAATTCCGGCTGTCAGGGTGGCTGGCCCAGCAGGAGGACACGCACCGCATCGTGCTCTACCAAACAGACACATCGCTGACGCCCTGGACTGTGCGCTGCCTGCGTCAGGCTGACTGCATCCTCATCGTGGGGCTGGGCGACCAGGAGCCCACACTTGGCCAGGTCCGGAGACCAGGCACAGTGACCCCCATCCCTGGGATCCCGCCCCAGGCCCTTGGGTGCCTGTGCCGGGCCATGTGCACCTTCACCATTGGGGCTAGGTGACCAGGAACCCAGGGGGCCAGGTGTGGGGGGCGAGGAGGAAACCACCGGTGAGAGTGACTTCAGTCCTCCTCACTCCCACCCCCCCATGCAGCTGGAGCAGATGCTGGAGAACACGGCAGTGCGCGCCCTCAAGCAGCTGGTCCTGCTGCACCGCGAGGAGGGCGCAGGCCCCACACGCACTGTGGAATGGCTCAACATGCGCAGCTGGTGCTCGGGACACCTGCATCTGCGCTGTCCGCGCCGCCTCTTCTCACGCCGCAGCCCGGCCAAGCTGGTGAGGGGTGCTGTGGGGCGCAGGTCCACTGGCAGAACCCTTCGGGGGCGTGGCTAGTGGAGGGGCATGGCTTAGAGGCCAGAGGGGCGTGGCGGTGTGTTGAAGGTCCAGAGGGTGCCTCTTACACCCCCATCCTTATACGCCGTGTCTCTCTCCCCTCATACCAGCACGAGCTCTATGAGAAGGTTTTCTCGAGGCGCGCAGACCGGCACAGCGACTTCTCCCGCCTGGCGCGGGTGCTCACGGGCAACACCATCGCCCTGGTGCTGGGCGGGGGCGGAGCTAGGTGAGGGGTGCGGTCAGTGCCGGCACGGGCGGGACCAGGTGCCTTGAGGGGTGGAACTGACTCCTTGAGCAGGATCCCACAGGGACTCGGCTAGCACAACGTTCCTTGCTGGTGGGGGAGACTGGAGGAGATTCCTGGGGGTGGGGCTTAGGGGATCCCCAGCAAGTCACTGAGTCTCCTCCACCGTGCAGGGGCTGCTCACACATCGGGGTGCTGAAGGCATTAGAGGAGGCGGGGGTCCCCGTTGACCTGGTGGGTGGCACGTCCATCGGCTCCTTCATCGGGGCCCTGTACGCCGAGGAGCGGAGCGCCAGCCGCACTAAACAGCGGGCCCGGGAGTGGGCTAAGGTGTGCGTTATGGGGAAGGGGTGGGGAGGTGATGGGGAAGGGTCCCCCCACCCCAGGAGCACCCTGAAAAACCTGACCTCAGAGGGGCTTCTGGACTTCTCCTGACCCTCCCTGACTTAATCCTGTGAAGCCCATCCAGATGCTTATAGAGATACCTCCAGGACCTTGGATGACCCCTGTGACTTCCAGGCTAGTGATCCTAGCCCCCAGCTCCCAGCTAGAACAATCAAGAGCCTTAAAGACCTACTAGTCAGTGACCCCCCAAGTAACTCCTGTTTGACCCCAGCTCGCTCCTCACCCCTAGAGCATGACTTCGGTGCTGGAGCCCGTACTGGACCTCACCTACCCCGTCACCTCCATGTTCACGGGGTCAGCCTTCAACCGCAGCATCCACCGTGTCTTCCAGGACAAGCAGATCGAGGTACATACTTCCCCCATGCCCCCCCCACCCCCACCCCTCCCCATAGGCGTCCCCAGTCCTCCTGGATCGAGGTTCCTTTTCCTGCAGGACCTGTGGCTGCCATACTTCAATGTGACCACGGATATCACCTCCTCAGCCATGCGTGTCCACAAAGATGGTGCGTGCCCCCAGGCGGCCCAACCACAACCACTGGGGCCGTTTGGGGAGTGGGTGCTGGGGGGGCAGCCAAGTTGTTAACATGAGTGACCATCCCTCCTGGCCTGATTGCTGAGCACTAACCGTCACCCACTAATGCCCCAGAGGGCCCCAGGTATGTCTGTCCTGGGGAGGGCGGGGGGGTTGGGAGACTTGTCGGGCGCCTCACCCCCTCACCCCCCGTCCCCGCAGGCTGCGTGTGGCGCTACGTCCGGGCCAGTGCCTCCTACTGCCCCTACCTGCCCCCGCTCTGCGACCCCAGGGACGGGCACCTGCTGGTGGATGGGTGCTTCGTCAACAACGTGCCAGGTCAGCGAGCCCACGGGGCTGGCCGGGCCTCTGAGTGCGTCTGAGTGTGCCTGTGCGTGTCTGTGTCTGTGTGTCCCGCTGGGCAGGCTCCCTGTGGCGATACGTGCGTGCCAGCATGACTCTCTCGGGCTACCTGCCGCCGCTGTGCGACCCCAAGGATGGGCACCTCCTCATGGACGGCGGCTACATCAACAACCTGCCAGGCAAGTAGCCACCTGCTCATCCCCCTGTGTGGACACACAGGCGAGCTCACAGCTGGTATGTGCTTGTGTAGGATGCACGCATGTGCTGTGCTGGACATGCACGTACACACACAAATGGGTGGGGTGCCTCCACCACCAGCTTTCTCTCACACCTGCTGACTTGAAGCATGCAGACAAGAGACAGGGGCATTTGCAACTTAAAATTCCATACACACAGAAGCGTGCAAACACAAGTAGACACCTATGCTGGCTACACAGACGCTTGAGGTCCCATAAGCCAGGGATCCACACAGTTCGCCTGCACACCAAGTTCAGCCCCCTGCCTGATTTTATAAATAAAGTTTTATTGGCACACAGCCACTCCCAGTCATTAACCTTTTGTCTGTGGCTGTGTCTGTGCAGCAGAGTCAAATAATTGCATCAGAGACCACACGGCCTAAAAAGCCAAAATAATTTTTCCTCTGGCCTTTTATGGTTTGCCAACTCTGGCACAGGCAGTCCAAATAGATACATGCACTCACACAACCACATTCACGTGAGCAGGTGTGTACAAACTCTGATGGACAGGCATGCTTGGACGCACAAGGAAACATACACAGACGTTGATCTAGGGCCATGTGAAAGGAATACAAACAGTACTGGGTGTGTGTACAGAGGTATACCCCACCCAGAGGTGGGTGTATTCACAAACATACAGACAAGAGTTGCATATATCTGATAAGGGTGCATACGGCACGCGTGCACACACAAAAACTTGTGAGGGACACAAGCAGTCTGATGGAGACTCAGGTGTCTTTGGGGAATGGGCGTGGCTATAGGCCCTGTCCATAGGCACCCCCACACACAGGGACCCTCAGTGGGGCACACAGACTGTGACCACAGCACCCCACACACACTGTGCCATCACCCCACCCCTTCCCCTATCCATCCTGCTCCCCTGAATCTCCTTGAACCAGCTCTTTGTTGTCTTGCCTCAGTCTTGAGGTCTCTTATTCTACCTGGATTCTCTATCCTTCCATATCTCTGGCCACTGATCTCTGTCTCTCTCTCCCACCTGTCTCTGTTGCTGTCTCTGGTCCCCTGTGTTTCTCTTCCCTTGGCTGTGTCTCCTGGTGTCTTTTTTTGTTTTTAGCTGCTCTGGGTCTTCATTGTGGTATGTGGGCTCTTTGGTGAGGTATTTAGACCTTCTCTAGTTGCAGTGCAATGGGGCTTCTCCAGTTGTGGCACAAGGGCTTAGTTGCCCTGCAGCATGTGGGATCTTAGTTTCCTAACCAGGAATCGAACTCATGTCCCTTGCATTGGAAGGTGGATTCTTAACCACTGGACCAACAGGGAAGTCCCTCTCTGGGTGTCTTTACTCCCACATCTCCCTGTCAGTTTCCTTCCACCACTGTCTCCCTGCATCTCGGACCCACTGTCTGTTTCCATGACTGATCCCTTCACCTTTCTTTCCTGATGTCCTTACTATACTCTCTCTCTGTGTCACTCTCCTTCCATGTCTCTGTTCCCCATGCATCTGACTTCGTGTGTCTTTCCCCAGTGATTTTGTCCCTGTGCTCCATCTTCTCCATTCCCTTGGCCCTGGTTCCCCAAACCCCAAAGCTCCAACACCCAACCCCACTTCCCACACATCATCAGCCTCTACATCCATCCATACATACCCCTTTGCATGCCTACATGTCGTTCACATGGTTTTTTAGCATGACCATGTGAGTGATGGTGTTTGTGGGACTGGATTGATCTTCCCTGCCCTGGTACTGGTGGGGAGCCCCCAGCTGACTCCCTGGCCCCACAGCGGACATCGCCCGCAGCATGGGTGCCAAGACAGTCATCGCCATCGACGTGGGGAGCCAGGACGAGACAGACCTTAGCACATATGGGGACAGCCTGTCTGGCTGGTGGCTTCTGTGGAAGCGGCTGAATCCCTGGGCAGACAAGATCAAGGTTCCAGATATGGCAGAGATCCAGTCTCGCCTGGCCTACGTGTCCTGCGTGCGACAGCTGGAGGTTGTGAAGTCCAGCTCCTACTGTGAGTACCTGCGCCCACCCATCGACTGCTTCAAGACCATGGACTTCGGGAAGTTCGACCAGATCTATGTGAGTTGGTGAGAGCCACCTGGTGACAGTGTGGTGGGCCGGTAGACCTTTACTTCTGAAAGCCCAAAACCACAGAAGGGGAAATAGTCTAGGGCTTTGTTTGGGATCTGGGGGGAATAGAACGATAATCCATTAGTGATGTCTACAATGAGTGTCACAAGGGGGCGTGGCTGCACATGCGCTATATATGAACTACCAGGCAAGTTGCGCGGCCTGAAGCACAGTGTAGAGATTTCTAACACCATTTCTGTGTTGGTGGGAATAAACACCATGGTCAGTTAGTAATGTCTGCCACAGGTTTGTGATGCACTGAATGCAGCAGTGTGTAATGTGCCACTGGTCCAGAAAAATGGATCTTAGTGCATGCCAAGAGAAAATGGTCAGTAGCTGGGGACTTCCCTGGTCCAGTGGTTAAGATTCAGAGCTTCTGCTCCAGGGGGCGTGGGTTCAGTTCCTGGCTGGGGAACTGTGATCCTGCCTGCCACATAGTGCAGCCAAAAAGAGAAAAAAGAAAGCATCAGTAGCTGCCTGTCCAGTGCGCTGAGTAAAAAATGTTTGATGCCCTTTCCAGGCTCACTGGGAAGGCAAGCCATGATGGATTAGTGATGTCTGTAGTGGGCATGGGAGATGGTGATATTTAGGGGTATAGCACATATTTGCAAGGGCTTCCCTGGTGGCTCAGATGGTAAAGAATCTGCCCACAGTGCCAGAGAGCCAGGTTCCATCCCTGGGTCAGGAAGATCCCCTGGAGAAGGGAATGGCTACCCACTCCAGTATTCTTGCCTGGAGAATTTCATGGACAGTGGGGACTGGTGGGCTACCGTCCATGGGGTCACAAACAGTCGAACATGACTGAACGACTAATACTTATTTGTAGAGCTTGAAATAAGCTTACACACTGCCACCTGTCCTTTGACACTTGACACACTCCGTGGGGCTGAGTTGGGAAAGAAATGTGCTAAGACAGATTAGTAATGTTTGGTAGGGGCACAGGATCACAGGACATGGGGGTGAGTGTGCTAAGTACACCCAAGTCTGAACTTTATGTAGTCTCAAATGCCAGCTCCTACAGAGCAGCAGGCTTCTGAGGGGCCAGGGGAGGAGCAGGCATGGTGGGGATAAGCAGAGAGGAACATTCTGGGGGTTGCACACATGGCCCCAAGCCCCCTTCATTTCCTGCAGGATGTGGGCTACCAGTATGGATCGACCGTCTTTGGGGGCTGGAGCCGGGGCGACATCATTGAAAAGATGCTCACAGACCGGTGGTCTGCCGACCTGAACGAGAGCCGCCGTGCAGACGTAAGCTTGCGCCTTCCTCCATCAGCAGGGCCCCTCTGACAACAGATTCCCCCCCAACCCCAGTTCCCTCTGGACCCCGGCCCACCCCACCCCCACCCCCCCGAACACACACACCTCAGATGACCGCCGAGAGCCTCATCCACATTACCCGGCAGGTGCTCGCCTTCCCCAGCTCTGGCTTCACCGACTTGGCGGAGATAGTGTCCCGGATCGAGCCGCCCACCACGAGCTACGTTTCGGTTTCCGACGGTTGTGCTGATGGTGAGGGACCGAGGGCCACCCTAGGAGGGTGGGGATGATGTACGTGGCCGGAGAGGTCAGACCAGTCCTGAGCCGCGTTAACTTCACCCACGCCATTCCAGGGGAGGAGTCGGACTGTCTGACCGAGTACGAGGAGGACGCGGGCCCCGAGTGCTCACGGGACGAAGGGGGGTCTCCGGAGGGCGCAAGCCCCAGCACTGCCTTGGAGATGGTGAGAGGAGGATGGCCCGGGCCCCCCTCCCCACCGCCCGCGCAGTGGGGAGACTCTGCTGACGTGCCCCCCCCCGGCCTGGGCTGTGTGATGACACATGCAGGGCGTGGGGGGCCACCCCTTGTCCCCACAGGAGGAGGAGAAGTCGATCCTCCGGCACCGGCGCTGGCTGCCGCAGGAACCCTCCAGCCCTGCTGCAGATACCTGAGGACCTCCAGAGGGGTCCCTGCCTTGAGCTAGACAAGGGGTGAGCCCTATGGGGGTGGCTCACTCCCCCTCTGCCTGCTGCTATGCCTGTGACCCTTTGGGTCCCCCTTGACCCCCAGGGCCCACACACTGGACTGGCCTGTCCCCCCTCCCTGGCATGGGGGAGGGGCAGCACTGCACTGATGACCCTCGATCAGTCACACCAATAAACCTTCCCCTCTTGGAAGTGGCCTTATGTCATCTTTGGGTTTAGGGGGCACCTCACTCCGCCTTCCATGCTCAGGATGGCGGAGGCTGGCACTGAAAACAGCCTTGAGCTTGTCACAGTGACCAGTGCTCCCAGCCTTGGGCTGAACATCCCCCACTCCCAGTGGGAGTGGCCTGTAGTCCCACTCAGTGCAGGCTCTGGACCACACTGCCTGCAGATGCTGTGTGCCTCTCTGGGGATCACGGATGCCCATTCTGGCACCCCTCATTCTCCATACTAGGTTCCCACAGCCTTCGCCCCTTGACTAGTCCTACTGTGTGCAGAAGCTCCATGTCTTCTATGTGTTCCTATTGTGTGTTCTCCTGAGCCTGGTCCCCAGAGGATGTCCCATACATACACGCATAAACAGAGCTCAAGAACTTTACTCTCGGAGGCTCCCAGCCAGGTTCCTCTACTGCGTGCTGCTGGCCTGTTGGGGCTCCCCATCACTGCCTCCCCGGAGCCAGAGCGGGGATGTGACAATGGCTGGGCTCATTCACAAGACTATCTTGCGGACAGCGAGGAACCCTGGATGATTTTTTGTTTGTTTAGTTGTGTGTGTATGATTTATTATAAAATAGACATCACATAGGAGACTTCCCTGTCCATCCAGTGTTTAAGACCCCATGCTTCCAGTGCAGGGAGCATGGGTTCGATCCCTGGGTGAGGAACTAAGATCCCACACGCCATGTGGCATGGCCAAAAAAGGTAAATAAAATTTTATATGTATATGTTTTAAAAATTTTTTCTTTTTAATTGAAGTATAGTTGGTTTACAATGCTGTGTTAGTTTCTGGCACACAGCAGAGTGATTCAGTTATATATAAGCCATACATTCATTTTCAGATTCTTTTTCCTTACAGATTGTTATAAAATACTGAGGATAGTTCCCTGTGCTATACAGCATGTCCTTGTTGGTTATCTGGTTTTTTTAATAAAGTGAGAGTGAGTGTTTTTATTGACTCACTATTTACCTGGCTGTGTCAGGTTCTCATTGTGGCATGCGGAATCTTCGTTGTGTCATGGGAGATCTTTCACTGTGGCACACAGACTCTAGTTGCAGTGCACAGACTTTACTAGTTGTGGCACATGGGCTTAGTTGACCCTGGGCATGTGTGAAGTGAAAGTGTTAAGACCCCGTGGACTGTAGCCTGCCAGGCTCCTCTGTCCATGGGATGTTCCAGGCAAGAATACTGGAGTGTGTGGCCATTTCCTTCCCCAGGGGATCATCCCATTTGTTTAAAATGTATTCATTTTAAAAACGTATTTATGGTTGCTGTGGGTCTTCATGGCTTTTGGCACAGGCTTTCCTCTAGTTGTGTGGAGCAGGAGCTGCCCTTTGTTGTGCATGGACTGCTCATTGCTGTGGCTTCTTGTTGTGAAGCACAGGGTTAGGCACACAGACTTCAGTAGTGGTGGCTCGTGGGCTTAGTTGAAATCTTCCTGGAGCAGAGATTGAACTTGTGTACCCTGAATGGCAGGTGGATTCTTATCCACTGCCTCACCAGGGAAACCCCCATTTGTTTATTTTCTGTTTTTATTTCCATTACCCTAGGAGACAAATCTAAAAAGTTATTTCTGTGGTTTCTAAGAGTGTCCTCCCTATGTTTTCCTCTAGGAGTTTTATAGGATCCATTCTCATATTTAGGTCTTTAATCCATTCTGATTTTCCTTTTGTGTATGGTATTAGAGAATTTTCTAATTTCATTCTTTTACAGGTAACTGTCCGGTTTTCCCAGCACCTCGTATTGAAGAGATTGTCTTTTCTCCTTTGTATATTCTTGCCTCCTTTGTTGTAGATTAATTGACCATAGATGCATGGGTTAAAGCCTCTTTTCTGTGTAAGGTGACACATTCATAGGTTCCAGGAATTAAATTTTTGGAGATATTTTGCCTAGGTTAAAGCGTCTGCTTCCAATGCGGGAGACCTGGGTTCAAACCCTGGGTCGGAAAGATTCCCTGGAGAAGGAAATGGCAACCCACTCCAGTATTCTTGCCTAGAGAATCCCATGGACAGAGGAGCCTGGTGGGCTATAGTCCATGGGGTCGCAAAGAGTCAGACATGACTAAGCGACTTCACTTTCACTTTCACTTGCCTACCATAAGTTCCTAGGAGAAGAGAATGGCAACAGCAACCCACTCCAGTATTCTTGCCTGGAAAATTCCATGGACAGAGGAGTCTGGCAGGCTACAGCCCATGGAGTCACAAAGAGTCAGACACGACTGAATGACTAACACTTTCACTTTATAAGTTCCTAAGTTCACAAGCTAAGCCAATAGGAGACTCTCAGTGAATAATGGTTGTTACTAGGATGATCAGTAGATCATTATTGACATTATCACTATTTATACCTGGAACTTCAGCATCTCGAGGGTGGGAACTTAGTCTCCTGTGTCTTCATTGTTGAATCAATGATGTCTCCCTTTTGGGGAACAGTGTCTCAGCGTGTCAGCACCATGGACAGCGAGGGTGCTATCCCAGGTGCTCCCAAGGCCCACCTCCCTCTGCCTTCACCTCCAAGCCTCTGAGATCCCTGCCCTCTTCAGATCCTAGGGAACACATTAAGCTGAAAATTAAGCCCCGGTTTGTACCCTGCAGACATCTCCACCATAATTGCCCCCCACTCCATGTTCACTTGCTCCTCCAATTCCACTAGCATTTCTTCTGCAACTCAAACTCTTCATAGATTCCTGCCTTGGAGCTCTTTACTCTGTGTAGTTGAATAAGTCTATTCTCAAATATTGCCTCTTCAGATTGTCTGAAAATACTGTCTAAATCAGTTTCCCCACTCCCACTGCCCTGTTTTCTTGCCTTTTTTTCTTTTTAAAAAATCTTTTGGCAGCACTGTGCAGCATGCATGATCTTAGTTGTTTGACCAGAGATCGAACCTGTACACCCATATTGGGAGCATGGAGTCTTAATCACTAGACTTCCAGGGAAGTCCCCTCCATGCCTTTTTATTTATTTATTTTTTTAATGATTATTTTTATTCTTTTTTTTTTTATCGTTACCATCTTTCTAAATTCCATATATATGCGTTAGTATACTGTATTGATGTTTTTCCTTCCGGCTTACTTCACTCTGTATAATAGGCTCCAGTTTCATCCACCTCATTAGAACTGGTTCAAATGTATTCTTTTTAATGGCTGAGTAATACTCCATTGTGTATATGTACCACAGCTTTCTTATCCATTCATCTGCTGATGGACATCTAGGTTGCTTCCATGTCCTGGCTATTATAAACAGCGCTGCGATGAACATTGGGGTACACGTGTCTCTTTCCCTTCTGGTTTCCTCAGTGTGTATGCCCAGCAGTGGGATTGCTGGATCATAAGGCAGTTCTATTTCCAGTTTTTTAAGGAATCTCCACACTGTTCTCCATAGTGGCTGTACTAGTTTGCATTCCCACCAACAGTGTAAGAGGGTTCCCTTTTCTCCACACCCTCTCCAGCATTTATTATTTGTAGACTTTTGGGTCGCAGCCATCCATGCCTTTAAAAAAAAATAATTTTATTTATTTATAGCTGTGTGGGTCTTTGTTGATGTGTGGCTTTTCTCTAGTTGTGACAAGCAGGGGCTACTCTTTGGTTGCAATATGCAGGCTTCTCATTGTGGTAGCTTCTTTCATTCCAGAGCATGGGTGGGCTCTAGGGAGCTCAGGCTTCAGTAGTTGCAGTGTGTGAGCTCAGTAGTGTAGCTCCTGGGCTCTAGAGCACAGACTCAATAGCTATGATGCATGGGCTTAGTTGCTCCATGGCATATGGGATCTTCCCAGACCAGGGATGAAACCTGTGTCTCCTGCATTGGCAGGCAGACTCTTTATCACTGAGCCACCAGGGAAGCCCCCTTCCTTGCCTTTTAATCATACTCACTGACCTCAGTTGCTTCGCTTGTTTATCATCTGTCTCTTTTTGCTCAAATATAAATTCCAACCCTGGAGAAACCTTGTGTAGAAGAGCTTTTGGCCCATAGTAGGAATGTTTGTCTAATAAGATCAAGCTCTGGGGATGAAGCAAAGATACCTGAGATGTCCCTTATGCTCTAGGAATCTCGAGACCCCCCACTTAGAAGCCACATAACATCCTTTTTCCCTTAAGCACATATGAGCATCACCAGCAGCAGTAACAATGACAATTTTTGGAGAGAATTTCCATATATCATGTCTTGTGCTGATGCATACATATTCTCTCTTTGAACTCTCACAATAGCTCCATAGAGGATGTATATTATTATTATTATCCCATTTCATAGAAAAGATAACTGAAGCTCAAAGAGAGGGTTAAGTGACACAGTTGCTAAGAGATGGAGCTGGTTTTCATATTCAGAAGCTTAACCACCAACTTATACTATCTCCCTGGGAAATGGATTTGTTGAAGTTTCCTCACTAGGCCACATTCCTGTGGACAGCACTTGATCCTCAGGAAAGAAGTCCTCTGTGGACCTGGAAAGAGTCCCCTGATCACTCAGCTCCCTTCTCTCACTGATGCTGGGAAGGCTGGGACCCCTGGCACCTTGGAGTTGAAATGGAGTCTGTAATGGGGTGATTTTTGTTGTTATTCAGTTGCTAAGTGGGGTCCAACTCTTTGTGACCCTGTGGACTGCAATATGCCAGGCTCCCCTGTCCTTCACTGTCTCCTGGAGTTTGTTCAGATTCATGTCCATTGAGTCACTGATGCTGTCTGACCATCTCATCCTCTACCGCCCCCTTCTCCTTTTGCCTTCTATCTTCCCCAGCTTCAGGGTCTTTTCCAATGAGCTGGCTCTTTGCATCAGGTGACCAAAGTATTGGAGTTTCAGCTTCAGTGTCACTCCTTCCAATGAATATTCAGGGTTGATTTCCTTTAAGCTTTACTGGTTTTATCTCCTTGCAGTCCAAGGGGCTCTCAAGAGTTTTCTCCAGCACCACAATGAAAAAGCATCAATTCTTCTGTGCTTAGTCTTCTTTATGGTCCAACTCCCACATCCATACATGACTACTGAGAAACCATAGCTTTGACTATATGGACCTTTGTCGGCAAAGTGATGTCTCTGCTTTTTAATACACTGTCTAGGTTTGTCATAGCTTACCTTCCAAGGAGCAAACATCTTTTAATTTCATGGCTGCAGTCTCTGTCCACAGTAATTTGGAGCCCAAGAAAACAAAATCTGTCACTGCTTCCCCTTTTCCCCCTTATATTTGCTGTGAAGTGATCGGACTGGCTTCCATGATCTTAGCTTTTTCAATGCTGAGTTTCAAGCCAGCATCCCTCCAAATCTATATATTGAAATCCTCATCTCCAGGACATCAGAATGGGACTTTATCTGGAGATGGGATCTCTAAGAAGCAATAAAGTTGAAAGGAGATAATTCAGATGGGTCCTAATCTGTTATGTGACTGGTGTCCTTAAAAAGGGTGGGGGGAATTTGAACACAGACACACATAGAGGAAAGATAATGGGGAGACATAGGGAGAACATCACCTAAAAACCAAGGAACCCCTGAGACTTTGAGAAGCTGGGAGAGGGGCATAGAACAGATTCTCCCTTACTGCCCTCAGAAGGAATCAAGGCTGAAGCATCTTGATCTTGAACTTCTAGCCTCCAGAACAGAGATAATCCATTTCTGTTGTTTAAACTACCCAGTCTGTGGTCCCTGGCTGTGGCAACCCTATCAAATGAGTAGAGAGCCCTTGGTCGGACCCAGGTGCATGAGGTAGATGGGTTAGTGTATCAGTCAGGAAAATTTATGTTATACTAACCAGGGTGCATAAAATTTAGATTATGCAGATGACACCACCCTTATGGCTGAAAGTGAAGAAGAACTCTTGATGACAATGAAAGAAGAGAGTGAAAAAGCTGGCTTAAAACTCAACATTCAGAAAGCGAAGATCATGACATCCGGTCCCATCACTTCATGGCAAATAGATGGGGAAACAATGGAAACAGTGACAGACTTTATTTTCTTGGGCTCCAAAATCACTGCAGATGGGGACTGCAGCCATGAAATTAAAAGAATTGCTCCTTGGAAGAAAAGTTATGACCAACCTAGACAGCATATTAAAAAGGAAAGACATTACTTTGCCAACAAAGGTCCATCTAGTCAAAGCTATGGTTTTTCCAGTGAACTGTGGTGTTGAAGACTATTGAGAGTCCCTTGGACTGCAAGGAGCTCAAACGAGTCATTTCTAAAGGAAATAAGTCCTGAATATGCACTGGAAGGACTGATGCTGAAGCTGAAGCTCCAATACTTTGGCCACCTGATGTGAAGAACTGACTCACTGGAGAAGACCCTGATGCTGGGAAAGATTGAAGGCAGGAGGAGAAGGGGTAACAGAGGATGAGATGGTTGGATAGCATCATTGACTCAATAGACATGAGTTTCAGCAAGCTCTGGGAGTTGGTGATGGACAGGGAAGCCTGGCATTCTGCAGTCTATGGTGTTGCAAAGAGTTGGACATGACTGAGCGACTGAACTGAACTGAACTGAACTGAACCAGGGTGCCTAAAGAATACAAAATTAATTTCTCACTCCCAGGATGTATCCATCACAGATCCACTGGGGATTCTTTCCCATGTACCTTCACTCCATGACCCAGGCGATGAAGCAGCCACTGCCTGGAATATGTCAGGACACCATAACAGAGGATAGGAACTCTCTGGAGGGTCTTGCGCCAGCCATTCAATACTCTGGCCCAGAAATGACACAGCATTTCTGTTCACTCCTCATTGGCCAGAATAAGTCATGTGGTCCCACCCAACTAAGAGAGAGCAGGAAAGAACAGCCCTACCCTGTGCTCAGAAGAGACAGCAATGGAAACATTTGATGAACATTCATCACTAATAGAGTTAGTCAGATTTCACTGGATCTTCTTGAGCTGTTTTGGCTACTTCTCTCTATTCCAGAGCTTGAGCCTCAGCTAACACTAAGAAATCTTGGGGTTCCAGAGGCCTGACCCGAACTCACAGAAGCTGGGAAAGAAAAGTGGAGCCAGAGGAGGCTGATGGAGCCAGGCTCACAAGAGGTGTGTGTGTGTGTGTGTGTTTCTAGCCAGGTCTCTGGAAATGCCCATATAGAGATTAGACAGCAAAGTGACAACTATGTTGGACCCCAGACATCTGGGAAGTTGAGTTTAAAAGACTTCTTATACATAGAGTTAGTTTATGGTCCAGAAATACCATCCGAGGTTTCTACCCAAGAGATATGAAAGTATATGTCCACAGAAATGTTGTACATGAAAGTTCAGGACATCATTCTTCATAATAGCCAATCAGATGCCCAACCACTGATGACTGAATAAAAAAATTGTGGCATATCCATACAATGGGACATTTATTTGGACCTAAGTGGCACAGTGGTAAAGAATCCCCTTGCCAATGCAGGAGACACAAGAGATGCAGGTTCAATCCCTGGGTTGGGAAGATCCCTGGAGTAGGAAATGGCAACCCACTCCAGTATTCTTGCCTGGGAAATGCCATGGACAAAGGAGCCCGGTGGGCTACAGTCCACGGGGTCACAAAAGAGTCAGACACAACTGAGCACAACAGAACAAAAAGGAATGAAGTACAGACACATGTTACAACGTGGGTGAAACTTGAAAACACTGTGCCAAGTGCAAGAAGCCGGATACAAAAGGCCCCACGTTGTACTATTCCATTTGTAGGAGTGCTTCCAGTAATATGAAATATCTAGAACAGGAAATCCCTGGAGACAGACAGATTAGCGGTTGTCAGGGGTTGGTGGGAGGGGAAATAAGGAATGACTGCTAATGAGCTCGGGGTTTCTTTCTGAGGTAACGGAAATGTTCTCTTTTTTTTCCACCCAGCTTTTTTTTTATCAAGGTATAATTGACAAGATTATAAGATATTGTAAGTGTGCCATAATGATAATGTATACACTGAAAAATGATACCCTCCATTTAGTTCGTTAATACCTCCATCACCTCTCATATTTACTTTTTTTTTTATTTTGGGGTGAGAACACTTCAATTCTACCCTCTTGGTCAGTTTCAGTCATACCATACAGTGTTGTTAACAGTAATTACCATGTTATACATTAAATCCTCAGAGCTATCTATTCATCTTCTAACTGAAAGCTTATACCCTTTACCAACATCTCCCTATTTATCTCACCCCCAGCATCTGGAAACTTCTTTTCTCCTCTCCGTTTCTATGAGCTCTACTTTTTTCCTTTAGATTCCACATATAAGTGATCGCAGGACTCCCGCGGTGGGCCAATGATCGAGACTCTGTACTTCCACTGCAGGGGACATGGTTCCATCTCTGGTCAGGGAACTAAGACCCCACGTGCTGCGTTGAGCAGCCAAAAATTCTTAAAAAGTAAGTGACTGCAGTATTTTTCTCTCTCTGTTTAGTTTATTTCACATAGCACAATGCCCTCCATGTTCGTCCATGTTGTTGCAAATGACAGAATTTCACTCTTTTTAAAGGCTGAATCATATTCCATCCCCTATATAGTGGGGGAAAAGACATATCCCATTTTCCTTATCTCTTCATCCATCAAGGAACACTTCGGTTGTTTTCATACCTGGGCTATTGTGAATAATGCTGCTATGAAATAGGAGTGCAACTATTTCTTCTGGAAAAAGGTATCATTTCCTTTGGATGTAGATCCAGGAGTGGGATCGCTGGACCATATGATAGTTCTATTTTTAATTTCTCATGGAAACCTTACTACTGTTTTCCACCGTGGGTGCACTGATTTACATTCCCACCGACAGTGCACGAGGGTTCCCTTTTCTCCACATCCTGTGATAGAAATGTTTTCAAATTGATAGTGATGATGGTTGCACAACTCGGAATAGACTAAAACCCACTGAACTGTACACTTTCAATGGGTGAATTGAATAGTATATGAATTAGATCCACAGACAGGGCAGGGGACCTTTGGGAACAGAGGACTTCGTGATCAAAAACAGGGACCTGGGGGAATTCCCTGGTGGCCCAGTGATTAAGACCCCACACTTCCACTGAAGGAGGCATGGGTTCGGCCCCTGTTTGGGGAACTAAGATCCTGCACTCTCTGTGGCACAGCCAAGAAACAAAACAAAAACCAACCAAATAACAGCAAGAAAAAAATAGGCACTTGGACATTTCTCCAAGCAGGTGAGGAGCTGTACCTTGCCAGCAGGTTGATTCAAATTCCTCATCTGTGTCTTTTACATAATTTTTGTCCCCAACTCAAAGGGTTACTTTGTGATGTAAGTAAAATGGAACAGAACTTCTTAACAGGAGGGCAGGCAGGTGAGTGTGCGCGCGTGCACACACACACACACACACACACACACACCCCTCCCTGGATCACCTCATCTCTCTACCACCTACCACCAGGGGGCGATCCTGCCATAATGTTTGAGTGTTCAGTCCCCACAGCTGGCTCCTTCCAGGGTGGAGCTTTCCTCTGCTGGGTCTGTTTGCATTAAGTGTGGAGTCCCAAGCTGACTCCCTTTTTGGTCTTTTAAGATAAACAACACTTATTGGGAAGGGGTGCTTTTTCTCATTATAAAATGATTATCAGTGTGCTTAGCATAAAATTTATGACCACATAAAGCATAAAAATAAAGGTAATATGTGTTCACTTGGAAATACATATTCATGATACATGCTCCTTAGACCATTCTGAAAACATGAAACATAAAAAAAGAGAAGTCATCTGAATTCTATCGCCCAGAGGTGAACATTGCTAATATTTTATTCTTTCTCAGTTTCTTACTCTTGTTGTTCAGTCGCTCAGTCGTGTCCAGATCTTTGCAACCCCATGGACTGCAGCATGCCAGGCCCCTCTGTCCTTCACTGCCTCCCAGAATTTGCTCAGACTCATGTCCTACTGAGTTTCCGATGCCATCCAACTATCTCATCCTCTGTTGCCCACCCTATGTTCTGGTTTAAATGTTCCGGTTTTGCTTTTTTTGAAACTGAGAGCCATGAAAGAAAAGACAGACAGATTTGATGACATGGAAACACGCTGAACAAAGACAAAAGGGCCAACAGAGCTGCAGCCCTGAAGGAAATATTTGCAACATAAATGATAGCAAAAGGGCAATTATTGCTAATGTTTTATTAACTGCTCACTGAATACTGGATACTCTTCTTGGCCTTTGTATACATAAAGTAATTTAATCCTCAACCCTATGAGATGGATACTATCATTATCTCTATCTTACAGATGAGAAACAGGGACACAGAAAGGTTAAGTGACTTACCCAAGGTCACAGAGTCAGTAAACAACCGAGCTGGAAGCAAAGCAGCTTGGCCATGGAGTCCATATTCCTAACCCCTACGTCATCATGCCTCTTTATATAAATTAGGTTGACATCTGGACTGTGCAAGCGGGCTAGAAATATAAATAGAAAAAAAAGACAGCAACATGCTCAGTCTCACTAGTAATCAGACAGATTTTAATCCTCGTTCTTTAACTTGTGCTGTGCTCAGTTGTGTCTGATTCTTTGTGGCCCTGTGGACTGCAGCCCACCAGGTTCCTTTGTCCGTGGAACTTTCCAAGCAACAATACTGGAGTTGGTTGCCATTTCCTACTCCAGGGGATCTTCCTGACCCAGGGATCGACCCAGTCTCTTGAGTCTCCTGCACGGGCAGCAGGCTCTTTACCACTAGCGCCACAGGGGAAGCCCAACATTAAAACTATTGCAAGCATGAGATCTTATGGAGAATTGGATGAATAATAAGCATTGCCACATTGTTGAGTGGGGGAAGTGTAAATTACTGCAACTTTTTTGGAAGGGAATTTGACTGTGGGCGAACAAACCATTTAAAGCACGTCACCTTTCACCTGGGCACTCTACAGCCAACAATTGATCCCAGGAATATACGTGCCCAAAGATGTGTTCTCATCAAAGCCTTGCTTGCAATGATGCCATTGCTCGTAAAAGCAAAACATGGAAAACAGTCTTTATGACTGACAATAGGGGCATAGTTGGACAAATTAGGGCATGGCAGACTGTGGGAACGCAGCACAACCATTAAAAAAAAATGACTTGGAAAAATCCCTGTGTGTGTTGCTGGTATATTGCTCTGTGGGAAAAAAAAAAAACAACCATAACATTGTATACAGTCTGATTGCACTTATTGTAAAGAATGTGAATGATACACAAGTATGTACACGTATAAGACGCCCTGGGAGTTTATTCCAAACAATTACCAGTGGTTTCCTCTTAGGAAGAAGTCGCAGGGTGACAGTTAAAAGTGGAACTTCTGTATCATCACTTTTTGCATTCTTTGACCCTTTTGTACAATGAGATTGTACTATTTTGATAATTTTTTAAGCCCCCCAGAAAAAAACTTGTTAAATATTCCTCTAAAACAAGATTCCTGGGACTTCCCTGGCAGCCTAGTGGTTATGATTCCATATTTCCTGCGGGGGAAGGAGAGGGTGGGACAAATCGAGAGAGTAGCACTGAATTATATACACTGGCAGGTGTGAAATAGATAGCTAGTGGGAAACTGCTATGTAACAGAGAGCTCAGCTCAGTGCTCCGTAATGACCTAGAGGAGTGGAATGGGGAAGGAGGTAAGAGAGTGGTTCAAGAGGGAGGGGATATTTGTGTATGTATGGCTGATTCATGCTGTCGTATGGCAGAAACCAACACAACTATGCAAAGCTACTGTCCTCCAATTAAAAATAAGTTTTTTAAAAAACTGCAGGGCTTCGTGAAAGGAAAAGAAAAAAAAAAAGATTCTTTGCTTCTACTGCAGGGGACGTGGGTTCAATCCCTGGGCAGGGAACTAAGATCCCAAATGGCTTGTGGTGTGGCAAGAAACAAAAAACAACAAAGAAACAAAAGCACCGGACTCCTTCTCTCCCCTGCCAACATGGCTGCTGCGTAATTATTTAACCAGGTCTCTCCTGCTGGGCATTCAGGTTGGTTCTAACTTTCACTATTATGAATGAAATTGGGATGAATGTCCTTGAATGTTCACCTTTATTTGCCTCTGTGATTTCTTCACGCTATTCCCAACTGATTAGTGAAGAAATAAATACACAAGCACATACTTATTATTTCTTTGCTTATGCTCTTAAGGAAAATAATCCCAGATGTGGAAATACTGGATTAAAAAATAAGTGATTTGGATGCAATTAACCTCCGTGGGAAAACCATCTGAAAAAGAATAGATACACGTATGTGTATAACGGAATCACTTTGCTGTACACCTGAAACTAACACAGTATTGTAGATCGACTATACTCCAACATAAAATTAAAAAACTTTAACTTAAAAATATAAATTAATAAATAAGTGATCTGGGGAATTCTCTGGTGGTCCAATGATTGGGACTCTGAGCTTTCACTGCTGAGAGCACAGGGTCAAACCCTGGTCAAGGAAATAAGATCCCACAAGCCGAGCTGCGTGACCGAAAGAATAAATAAATAATTTAAAAATAATAAAAATACACGGTTTTGTTAAATTTCTTGATGCATTGTGCTGAGTGGTCCTGGAAAAAATGTCTGTCGTCCCCAGCACTGGATGTAAGTCTCAGTCCAGAGGACACCTGAAGACCTGGGACATGATCACAGTTGGAAGGCATCTACTGATGGAGTGACTGACACTTTGACTTTCTCTGATGCAATCGAAAATGGAATATCTCACATCCATGTAATGTTATGTGCTTCCCTGGTAATTCAGCTGATAAAGAATCTGCCTGTAAGGCAGGAGACTCGGGTTCAATTCCTGGGTCGGGAAGTTCCCCTGGAGAAGGGATAGGCTACCCACTTCAGATTCTTGGGTTTCCCTGGTGGCTCAGACAGTAAAGAATCCACCTGCGATGTGGAAGACCTGGGCTCTTCGATCTCTGGGCTGGGAAAATCCCCTGGAGGAGGAAATGGCAACCCACTCCAGTATTCTTGCCTGGAGAATCCCATGGGCAGAGGAGCCTGGAGGGTTTACAGTCCATGGGGTCGCAAAGAGTTGGACATAATTGAGTGACTGAGCAGACAAGCATGCCATTCTCCAAGACACTTCCTTTCCACCTTTTTTCATTCTACAGTTCTGCTGGCAGGATTAAGTTTTGGGGAATGATAGGAAGTGGAAAAGAAGCACAAAGCAGGAAGGATGGACTTGTTGGGGATAACAGCTTTGGAGAGAGCAAAGGAAAAGCGTGAACGGTGGCTTGAAAATTTCAGTGATGTTTCTACTCTCTCATCTCATTGCCTCATTTACTCCCTCCCTTGGGCCTCTTCACACACATTTCTTTGAGGCCAGTTTCCCCAAAATCACCATTGAACCGCTCTGTCCTTGCATCAGCTGTGACTGCCCATTCTTTCTCCTGCAGACACTCCAAGCTAACCCTGACCCTGGGGATCCCTCTCACCGTCCAGAAGCCCCTGCCCACTCGGTCCTTCACCCGTGTCTCATTTTTCTCAAGCCTTCGATTTCTCGAACTCCCACACAGGCATCTCCAGCCCTGACCATTACTCTTGAGGAGCTCACACACCATGGGGTCTTAGCAGATGGGGCCATTGCAAGACCCCAAAGTTTGTGTGTGATTTGCTGAGTGTCTCTTACAGTTGAAAATGGTGGTTGAGCACAGCAATGAATTCAAAGGATGATACAGACCCTTCATTTGTGTTGCATCTCTACAGTCTTCATCAGAGTCTGAAGATCAGCCTCTCTTCATCCTTCTTTGCCTACAATCATCTTGTGTGTGTCCTTGCTAAGCTGTTTCAGTCGTGTCCGACTCTGTGCGACCCTATGGACTGTAGCCCACCAAGCTCCTCTGTCCATGGGAATCCTGGAGTGGGTTGCCATGCCCTCCTCCAGGGTATCTTCCCGACTCAGAGATGGAACCTGCGTTTTCTGCATGGGCAGGTGGGTTCTTTACCACTAGCACCACTTGGGAAGCCCACAGTCACCTCAGATTTTTGTTTTCTAGCCTTCTTTAGAAAGTCACTGGCTTCCCTGGTGGTTCACATGGTAAAGAATCTGCCTGTAATGCAGGAGACCTGGGTTCGATCCTTGGGTTGGGTAATGCCAACCCACTCTCCAGTATTTTGCCTGGAGGAGCCTGGCGGGATATGGTTCAAGGGGTCACAGTCAGACACGACTGACTTTCTAACACTTTCACTTTAGAAAGTCATCTAACACTTTCACTTTAGAAAGTCACTGCCTCCCTTCTGTCTGCCCACAGACCTTCTCCTCCCAGAGGGAGGAAAAGGGAGAAAGGAACAAAGTGGATAGAAAATTTCTTTCCATTGAGGACATGCAGAGGACAGAGGCACACTCGAGATAATCTTTTTTGCCTTGACCTACATCAATAATGAGTATGGCGTGAGCGTGTGTGTGTGAGGTGTTCATGCACAGATATTGGTGCTCATGAGGATGAGCATGTGGGTATTATTGTGTGGTTTTTAAAATTATATTGGGATGCAGTTGATTTACAATGTTGTGTTAGTTTCAGGTGTACAGCAGAGTGATTCAGTGATACACGTGCATATATCCATTCCTTTTTAGATTCTTTTCCCAGGTAGGTTATCACAGAATATCGAGTAGATACCTGTTGATGATCTGTTGTAGATAGAGCAGGGTGCGTAGGTTAATCCCCAGTTCCTAATTTATCTTCCCTCACATGTTTCCCATTGGGTATATTTTAAATGCCCCAGTATGTATTTATGAATATTTGCTCAGTGTTTATATGTGGGTCTCACTGTATCTGTTTATTATAGACTAACTTTTAGAGCAGCTTTAGGTTCACAGCAAAATTGAGCAGAAAATACAAATTAGATTTCCCACATACCCCTCCCCCCATAGCCTCCCCTACTATTGCCATCCCCCACCACATGGTGCATTTGTTACAATGAACACACCTACAGCGAACACTAACAGTTCGTTATCACTCAAAGTCCATTGTCAACATTAGGGCTCACTCTTGGTGTTGTACATTCAGTGGGTTTTGGACAAAAGTATAATGGCAAGGGTCTGCCATTATAGCATCACAAAGGGTTTTTTCACTGCCCTGAAAATCCACAGGGCCCTGCCTGTTCATCCTTCCTGCCCGCTTCATCCCCAGGAGCCACTGATTCTTTTACTGTCTCCGTAGCTTTGCCTTTTCCAAAATATCCTCAAGTTGGAATCACCCACTCCATAGATTTTTCAGATCGGCTTCTTTCACTTAGTTGTATGCATTTTTTAAAGTTGCTCTGAGTCTTTTCACAGCCTGACTGCTCCTCTTTTTAGCACCGAACAGTATTCTATTGTCTGGATGTCTCACAGTTTGTTTATCCTGCTGAAGGACATCTTAGTGGTTTTCAAGTCTCCTTTGTGTCTTCTTCTTCTTCTTTTTTAATTTGCCCATGCTGGGTCTTACTTGCAGCATGTGGGATCTAGTTTCTTGACCAGGGATCAAACCTGGGCCTCCTGCATTGGGAGCATGGGAGTGTTAGCCAGTGGGCCACTACACTATGGAAGCCCCCAAATTGTGTCTTTGTGCCACAGAAGCAAGGGGCCAAATTACCCCTTTGGGACTATTTTACATTCGTGGAAACACACAAGGCACCACTCATAGAGACAGGTAAGAGATTATGAGCAGATGCCCTCCTTTCCTCCCTCCAGGACCTGAAACTCATCCTGCCCAAGATGAAACTTGGCATCCTCCCCTCCCTCACCCAAGCTGGCCCCTCATCTCGTGTCCCCATCTCAGCTGATGACTCCACATCCACCCAGCTGTGAAAAGGAAAGATATGGTCATCTTCCAAACTCCTCCCTTCTCCTTCTGTCCTCCTCCTCCCATCAATCAGCAAGTCTTGTCAATTCTGTTTTTTTTTTTTTTTGGCCATGGCAGGAGGCTGGAGAGGTCTTAGTTCCCAACCAGGCATTGAACCCTCACCTTGGGCAGTGAAACCACTGAGTCCTAATCACTGGACTGCCAGGAAATCCCCCAATTCTCTCTCTCTTTCTCTCATTTTTTAATAATTTTATTTATTTATTCTTGGCTACGCTGGGTTTTTGTTGCTGCACGGGCTTTTCTCTAGCTGTGGAGTGTGGGCTTCTCCTTGTGGTGGCTTCTTTTGTTGCAGAGCACGGGCTCCAGGTGAGTCGGGCTTCAGAGGTTGTGGCACGTGGGCTCTAAAACACAGGCTCAGTAGTTGTGTTCAGTAGTTGTATGGGGTTGGTTGCACTGCAGCCTGTGGGATCTTCCTGGACCAGGGATGGAATCAGTGTCTCCGGCATTGACAAGCGGATTCTTTGCAAGTAGATGGGCCACCAGGGAAACCCCTCAATTTTCTCTTTTCAACACAATTCTGAATCCTTGCTTTCTATCTAGTCCCAAAGCCAAGCCCTAGGATTGGCCTCCTAAGACATGTTTCTGTGGGCCACCGGGCTGGAGGAGGATTGTTTCGGAGATCCCAAGCCCCTCAATGCAGCCGTGAGGTCACAGACATGCCTAGGTATTTCTGGACTGTTACCAGGTTTGACCTCATCACCTGCACACATGCATGGTTTTCAATGGGCGAGTGATTGATTCATGTGGCCTGGGGGACGTTTGGTAATGTGTAGAGATAATTTTGGTTGTCACAATTGGAGAGGTGGCTGCTACTGGTGTCTAGAGGGCAGAGGTCAGGGAAGTTGCTAAACATCCACAATACAAAGGACCGATCCCCACAGCAAAGACTGATCTGTTCCCCAAATGTCAACAGAACCGAGGGTGAGAACCACTGATCTAGAACTGCTCAGATCAACCCACAGACCAGCGCTGGTCCCATCTGGCTGATTATCCATCCAGATAAGAGAGTATAGAAAACGATAAGGAGGCACTTCCCTGGTGATCCAGTGGCTAAGACTCTGCATTCCCAATATAGAGGGCCTGGGTTTGATCCCTGGTCTGGGAACTACACCCCACATGATGCAACTGAAGCTCCTGCTTGCAGCAACAAAGACTTATGCAGGCACAGACAAATAAATAGATTTTTTTTTTTAAGGAAAGAATAAGTGTTTAGAAACTTTATAGCAACTTGCCATAGTCATTTCATGGACTACTGGGCTTGTGTTTTGCATGTTTTGTAAATTCTTTTTTGTAAACATTTTTTAAATTGACATATACTTTGGCCATGCAAAAAGCTGACTCATTGGAAAAGACCCTGATCCCGGGAAAGATTGAAAAACAAAAGGAGAAGGGGCGGGGGGCAGAGGATGAGATGGTTGGATAGCATCACGGACTCAATGGACTGAATTTGAGAAACTCTGGGAGATAGTGAAGGACAGGGAAGCCTGGCGCATGCTGCAGTCCATGGGGTCACAGAGTCAGACACAACTTAGCAACTGAACAACAACAATTAGTTTACAATGTTGTGTTAATTTCGTGTGCACAGCAAAATGACTCAGTTATACAATCATATATAAATATTCATTTTCAGATTCTTTTCCATACAAATTCTTTATTTTAATTAATAGACTTTTCTAGAACAAATTAAAATTTACAGAAACATTGGGCAAATAGTACTATTTCCATATATTTCCTGCCCCAACACACACACATACAGTTTCCCCAGTAACTAGTGGAAGTAATATCTTCCGCTACTCTGGGATTGGTGAACCAAGGCTTCCCTGGTAGCTCAGCTGGTAAAGAATCCACCTACAATACAGGATACCCCAGTTTGATTCCTGGATCAGGAAGATCCCCTGGAGAAGGGATAGGCTACCCACTCCAGTATTCTTGCCTTCCCTTGTGGCTCAGCTGGTAAAGAATCTACCTGCAATGTGGGAGACCTGGGTTCGATCCCTGGGTTGAGCAGGTCCCCTGGAGGAGGGCATGGCAACTCATTCCAGTATTCTTGCCTGGAGATTCCAATGGACAGAGGAGCCTGGCTGGCTACAGTCCATGGGGTCACAAAGGGTTGGACATGACTGAGCAACTAAGCACAGCACATCTATACATTATCATTAACTAACAGCATGAACTTTAGCATGAACTAAAGTTCATGACTGCAGCATGGCGGGCTATAGTCCATAGGGTCACAAAGAGTGGGACATGACATCATTAACTTTAGCATGAACTAAAGTTCATGCTTTATTCATATTTCTTCAGTTTTCCCAGAATATACTTTTTCTGGTCCAGGAGCCCACATGACAACTAATTGACATGTCTCCTTAGATTTCTCTTGGCTGGGGCAGTTTCTTGAGCTCCCCCTGTCTTTGATGACCTTGAGAGTTTTGAGGATCATGGTCAACTATACAGGAGGATGGGGCTTCCAAGGCGGCACTAGTGTTAAAGAACCCACCTGCCAATGCAGGAAATGTAAGAGACGTGGGTTCGGTCCCTGGGTTGGGAAGATGCCCTGGAGGAGGGCATGGCAACCCACTCCAGTATTCTTGCCTGGAGAATCCCATAGACAGAGGAGCATGGCGGGCTACAGTCCATAGGGTCACAAAGAGTGGGACATGACTAAAGCGACTTAGCATGCATGCACACAAACAAGTGGATGCCTCTCAACTTTTTGGATTATTTCCCTCATATTTAGACTAGGGTTGTGGGTTTGGGGGGAGAAAGATCACAGAGGTAAAGTGCCATTTTCATCACATCATCTCAAGAGTGCATATGATCAAGAGTACAATTATGACTGTTGACCTTGAACACCCAGCCAGGTGATGTAGCATGTATGACAGTTTTCTCCACTGAAAAGTTACTCTTTCTTTCCTTTCTTTACATACTGTTCCTTCTGGGAAGGAACCCACTGTGTGCAGTTCTAACCATCCCTTGGGGTGGAGTACTTACATAAATTATCTGAAAACCTTCCATACCTGTCCTTCATGTGTTAATGTATTCCATCATTTCTGTGTATCGCTTACAAACTCATGGACATTTATTTTCTTCCTGGGTTTTTTTTTTGGCTGTGCTGGGTCTTCTCTGCTTTGCTTTCTTGTGATGCGGCAAGCAGGGGCTACTCTTCATTGCGGTGCACGGGCTCTTCATTGCAGTGGCTTCTCTTGTTGCGGAACATGGGCTATAGGCTGGAGGGCTTCAGCAGTTGCAGCTTGCAGGCCCTAGAGCATAGGCTCAGTGGTTGTGGCATGCACAGGCTTAGTTGCCCTGCGGCACATGGGATCCATTGCACCACTAGGGAAATCGTCTTCCTTGGGTTATAATCCAATACTATGCTGCTGCTGCTGCTGCTAAGTCGCTTCAGTCGTGTCCGACTCTGTGCGACCCCATAGACGGCAGCCCACCAGGCTCCCCCGTCCCTGGGATTCTCCAGGCAAGAACACTGGAGTGGGTTGCCATTTCCTTCTCCAATGCAGGAAAGTGAAAAGTGAAAAAGTGAAAGTGAAGTCGCTCAGTCATGTCTGACTCTTAGCGACCCCATGGACTGCAGCCCACCAGGCTTCTCTGAATCCAATACTATATATATATATTTTAATATTTATTTTATTTGGCTGTGCTGGGTCTTAGTTGCGGTACATGGGATCTGGTTCTGCCACCAGGGATCAAACCCAGGCCTCCTGCATTGGGAGCTTGGAGTCTTAGCCACTGGACCACCACAGAAGTCCCCCAGTACTGGATTAATTTTGTTGTTCAAATGGCTCTGGCTTTGTCCTCTGGAAACTCTTTTAGTTGACTCCTGTGGATATCCTCTTGTCCTTGATCCTTGTCAGCTGTTCCTTGCTTTCTGGCTCTAAGCACATCTTTTTCTTTCTTTCTGGCCATATGCCACATGGCTTGTGGAATCTTAGTTCCTGAATCAGGGATCAAACCCATGCCCCTTGCAATGAAAGCTCGCAAGTCCTAACTGCCAGGGGATTCCCATGAGTGTCTTTTTCAATCTCATTTTCAATCTTATTTTCCTAGAAATTAATTTCTATTGCATTTTGATTACAAAAAAAAAAAAAAGATCTGCGTTTCAGAGAATTTAAGGAGCACTCCAAAACTTTCTAACATCTTCCTCTGCCTGCCTCACTCACACCAGCTCCAGGGACCTGTCCTGAGCACCAGGCTTTTACCTGCCTCCCGCGCCCCCGCCCCCCTTGCCCTTTGCCCAGGCAACTCTCTCTGCCTGGAATGCTCTCCCTCCAACTGCTCTGGGTCATCAATCCTGTCTCAGCTCCATCTCCCCCTCCTCAAAAAAGTCTCCTGGTCTCAAACTGAAGAAGCCCCCACCCTGGCTATTTCCAGGTCCTCCCCCCTGCCCCGCCCCCCACCACTTTGTTTCACTCCTGTCTCACTATTTCATCCCTTGCTGAAATGATCTCTTTAATGAATTTGTTTATCACCTCTGCATGGAAGTGTCATGAGGACGGGGACAACCCTGGGCAATGCACCATCGTGTTTTAGTTTTAAAAGACGTTATTTTGAAATATTTTAGAAATGTCTCCTGGAGGCCCCTGGAGGTCTGATAATAATCTCCCTCTACTCTGGCCAAACTTCAGAGGTACCACCATGGGAATACTGTGGGAATGTGGAGGACAGAAGCACTGACCATACCTGAATCCCATCACCACAGCTTGCTATGTAGGCTGCAGGTACATAAAAGGGACCTCAGACTTCTTCCTCCACTCTGAGATCCCCAAAACTAGAGGCCTCACCCAACTCTATTTGAAGGTTCATAGATATGTAGAGAATGTGGGCCAGCCTTGGAATGGAAGGGCAGCATATTTGTTAGGCAGATGCAACTTGGATCCTGGTGACTTGGGCTCAAAGCCTCCTTACATTCTCCTTGCCACCTGACTTGATGGTGCTCGGCTTCAGTTTTCCTGTCTGTGAAATGGGTATGATAATACGCTAGGGTGGTTGTGAGGATTAAATGAGACTGTGCTGGGCATATCGTACTCTCAGAAATTGTTATCTGTTAGCACAATCCCTGAAAGTGCACTGCACATACATAATTTTGCAGATGGCTTTTTCGGGGTTCATCAGTTCCCTAAACTTAGTTCTGAACCCTTGACCTACAAAGTCTCTAAGTCATCCCTACCCACCCCCGTTTAATAACCAGGGCCCATCGAATGAGTTAAGAGGCTTGAGAGCCAGGCCTGCAGGTGAGCAAGGAGGCTGGAAGCAAAGAAGCCGGCAGGGCGGGAGGGGGCTGCTAGGATGGGGCGCCTGGTGCACACTGGAGAGTCAGTTTGTCTGGAGCCGCCCGGGCCCCAGGAACAAGACCCCGGAGGGGAAGGTGGGACGTGGTTTCCAGCAGGCGTGGGTGGGGCGGTCCAGCCCAGCCAGGCATTCCAGTCCGCCCAGTGTGGGGGCTGGGCGCCAGGAGGCCACTGGCTCCTGCTCGCTACACCACCGGAAGCCCCCTGGCTCTCCCACCCCCGGGCAGTTGAGGGCTAGCAGAGGCGCCTCCCAAGGCGGGAAAGCCTTTGGCTGCGTGGTCATAATGCATCCCCCGGGAGAGTGCCCACAAGCGGGAGGCACTGCCTTCACCCATGTTTGCCCTTGGGGTCCACAAAGGTCGTGAGAACCTCCCCAGGGAAAGCACAGACACGTGTGTCCCGGCAGGACACACCACGCTCCCAGGAGGGGCAGGGCACGCAGGCACGCCCGTCCCCGCCAGGTCACCTCCCTAGCCCCGGAGCCCGGGATCCCCTGACAGTGTTGTAGATGGGGACACCGAAGCCCAAGGGAAAAAGGGACTGAAGCCCAAGGGAAAAAGGGACTCGTCCATGTCTTTCAGGCGGGAGGAGCGGGGGGTTGGGATAGGGGCCAGGGCACGTGCGCCACACACATCCCACACGTGTGTTCAGACACATCCACACTGGCCCCTTTGTGAGTGCGTCCACACCCACTCCTGCACGGGCACATCCAGACAGGAGGGCCCACGCCCCAGCTCCCCTCCCTTAGGCACACCCACCTCCTGCCCCTCAACATGCTCTGGACCAGGAGACCCACTCCTCAAGCACCGCTGTACCTTGCATGTTAAGCGGATGGGCAATTTCTACAAAGGATGGGGCTCAGGGACCCCTGTGGGGGGCGGTTGTAAAGAGACTGACTTGCTGTAGTCAGTTTCATCTCATAGAATTTTACACAGTCAAGAAAACACTGTTCTGTGTGTGTGTTTATAGACTGAAACCCCTCTGTAGTTGTAAATGCACAGACTCAATTTCCCTTACACGAAATTCACCCACCCAGTCTCACTTATATATGACACCAAAGTGCATCCAGATGCACAAATACCCTTATTCACCCACAAAGCCATTCAAAGTATGACTTCTTACACACATACACCTACACACACACTACAGCCATATGTTCACAACCAGGCACCCACAAAAGCACTTATACACAAAGAGATATGTTCAGGCACTCAGTTTATATTCAGAAACCAGATACACACACTGTTACAGGTGCAATATCCACAAATCCACACAGAGGTAAACACCAGCTCCACACACACAAATATACACACAATACACTCAGTGATACAGGTCAATGCTCATATAAACAGATAACATATAAACCCAAACATATACGTACATTTACTATACACACAAAACTGCACTCTGATATACACATCTGCTGCTTCTAAGTCACTTCAGTCGTGTACGACTCTGTGAGACCCCAGAGACGGCAGCCCACGAGGCCCACCACCCCATCCCACCACCCCCTCTGGCCGGTCCCTGGGATTCTCCAGGCAAGAACACTGGAGTGGGTTGCCATTTCCTTTTCCAATGCATGAAAGTGAAAAGTGAAAATTGAAAGTGAAGTCGCTCAGTCGTGTCCGACTCTTCGAGACCCCATGGACTGCAGCCCACCAGGCTCCTCTGTCCATGGGATTTTCCAGGCAAGAGTACTGGAGTGGGGTGCCATTGCCTTCTCCGATATACGCATCTAGACCTACACAAATACCTAACATTCACAAACACTCCTGTGTTCACAATTACACACAGTTAAGAGGCCCACAGTTGACATAAAAAAAAAAAAAACACTATGGAACACACAAGCAAATATTAAACAAATATCCACCAATAGGCGCTCAGACATTTACAAGTATACCCAGTAACATCTACACAATTGCATTGTGTACACAAATATCTGAGCTCACACACATATATTCACACATACACACACACCTCCATGCCAACATACACAATCAGGCTCATACCACAAACAGATTTGCTCACACATATCTGCAGTTCCTACAGAAATAGGCACACACTCATAAAGGGCTTCCCAAGTGGCGCTAGCTAGTGGTAAAGAACCTGCCTGCCAATGCAGGAGACACAAGAGACATGGGTTCAATCCCTGGGTCAGGAAGATCTCCTGGAGGAGGGAATGGCAACCTACTCCAGTATTCTCGCCTGGAGAACTCCATGAACAGAGGAGCCTGGTGTGCTACAGTCCATGGAGTCTCAAAGCGTTAGACAGGACTGAAAGGACTTAACATGCACGCACACTCATAAATGCATCCAAGAAATGGACATTCTTACACAATTACATCCCCTTCCACGATTTACACACCCTGTCACACCACCCTGATTCACACCATATACCCAAACGCAGTCATCCACAAATACACTTACATGTAAATACACATATATGCACAGAACACATTCTGCCATGTCTCCCCCCATAGACATCCATTGCACACAATCACACTCATAGACTCATATACAAATGCACTTGGATACAAATACATAATCCCCATCTATACACAGTTGGAGCCCCACCCCCAACCAATTCTGTTGACATCACAAATCCACACATGAATGTAAATATATTTGCAGATATACCCAGTAACAGCCACTCAAACACACTCACAGCTACAAGCCGTCACACTCTATAAATACACATACTCAATTTTTCACTTATCCTCCTTCATTGACATTCATCACACTCTGATACATAATACAAGTGCATTTAAATGCTCACAAATAGGCACACTCACAAGCACAATGACAAAACACACTCCTGTTTTCTAAGGACACAGGCACCTACACAATATAGATCCTTGAAAACACAACACTCATGAAAATCAAGGACACACACAATCGCTGTCACACACTCACACAGATACGCACATGCAGACACCCTCAAAGACACTCGTGCACCACCCAAACACTTGCAGAGACCATACACTCGTGCGAACACAGACACCCGTTCTTGGACGCTCCCAAGACACAACGAGAAACAGGTGCACCCACGCGCGCGCTGCCTCCGGGGCCAGGAATGACAAGCTCACATTCTCATCTAAGGAAACAACACTTGTGCCTGCACCCACACCCGCAAGCCGAGGGTCCCTCATCCTCCCCCGTGCGCGCACACAGACAAGCGCGCGCGGGCGCGCACACACACACACACACACACACACTCCTCCGCAGCCTCCCCCGCCGCCACCGCAGTCTGGGCCCGCCCCACCCTGCGGCGGCGAGGGATCGGGCGAGGCGAGGGGACCGGGAGAGGCGAGGGGACCGGGTCAGGCGAGAGGACCGGGTCGGGGGCCAGGGCCGGGGGCGGGGCGCACCTGGGCTCCGCCCCGGGGCGGGGCCGACGCAGCGTCGTGAGCGCGAGCGGCCGCACCTGGCTCGCCTGCAGTGGTGGTGGTGGTGCTGGTGGTGGTGGTGGTGGTGGCGGTGGCGGCTGTGGTGGCGGCAGCGGGCCCGGCCCGGGTGCGAGCGCGGCGAAGCCCAGCCCGAGCGAGCGCGGAGCCGGTGCCCGCAGCCCCCGCGCCGCCATGGTGGAGGCGGCGCCCCCGGGGCCCGGGCCGCTGCGGAGGACCTTCCTGGTGCCCGAGATCAAGTCGCTGGACCAGTACGATTTCTCGCGGGCCAAGGCGGCGGCGAGCCTGGCGTGGGTGCTGCGGGCCGCATTCGGGGGCGCAGGTACCGGGGCCAGGGGAAGAAGGGGGCGGCAGGTGCGGGGGGCGGGGCGCCGCGCTG
The DNA here is from genome assembly GCF_055505025.1 of Bos grunniens. Lineage (NCBI taxonomy): Eukaryota > Metazoa > Chordata > Mammalia > Artiodactyla > Bovidae > Bos > Bos grunniens. The sequence continues at coordinate 16,561,279 of NC_141171.1, forward strand.
GGGAGGCCGGGGCCGTGGGAACAATAGCGCCGGCCGCCGGGGGCGGGGGGGTCCCCGGGCCTGGGCCCCTCGGCGCCGGGCCTCTGGGCTTCCTGCTCGGCCCGGGCGGTGGACTTTGCCCGCGCGGCTGCGGGAGCGCGGTGGGGGTGGGGCCGTCTGCCCAGCTCCGCGCCACGAGCGGGGCGTCCGGGTCCCCAGGTGAGCCGGGCAGGGTCTGTGGGCCGAGTGGTGTCCCCCAGGCGAGCCTCGCCTCGCCTCTGGCACGTCCTCCCCCCACCCTTTACACCCTTATATCACGCGCCCGCGAGGACCCCCGCCCCAGTCCAGGCCGGACACACACACCCGGCGTCGGCCCTGCCTGCGCTGCGGGCGACGAAGGGAGCTCCAGGAAGCCCCTCTCTCGCCTCCATGGCCCCGGCCGGCGGCTGGCAGCTGTGACTTATTGCCCCATTTTACTCAGGAGGCGGGCGAGCCCGGCAGAAGGGAAATGGCTTATCCATGATCGCCGGGAGTGGGGGCCAGGTGTGGGGCCTTGTCCCACTTCCTCCCCAAGACCCACATGTGTGGAGACTTCGGGCCACCCCACGGGGGAGGAGGATGCGGGTACATCCCTAGGATTTGAGGCCCAGGGCAGTTTCAGTCATGGCCTCATGCCAGAGCCAGGAGTCAGGGCCTGGCCATGGGGAAGAGGAGTTAATTAAGGTCTGGGCCTTCTGGGGGGACGCCCTGCCCGCCTACGGGTCCTGCCCACTGGTCTTGGCACCAGCTGAGCACAGCCCATCCCCCCTTCAGTGGCCTTCCCAGATCAACCTGTTCTGGGTGTGGGTCTTGGTGACAGCTGTCCATCTGTCTCCTGGTTCCGCCTGAGCCTGTCTTTTTCTCCCAGTCTCTTTCCCTGCAGTCTCCCAGGCAGGGCCCACTCTAGGGCCCACCCACCCCCAAATACCTGCTTGAGGAAGAGAGGAAGGCTTGGCAGGGAGAGAGCCCAGCCTGCCCCAGTCCCCCCATCCCAAGTTATGAGGCCACAGAGGACTCAGCTTTGGGAATCAGCTGGGTTTGAGTGCCACATTCCCCCAGAATGTGGACGAATTAACCCAATTCTCTAAGCTTCTGTTGAGTCCTCTGTAAAAGAAGGCATGTATTCACTTTGTTTTCCATTTCACAATTGTCCACTAAGTCCCAGGGCAGTGCTGGGGTGAGTGGGGTCCCAGTTTCATCTTTCACAAGGTGAGACAGACAGACCATGGGATTCTTCTGTGTCTGGCCCACTATACACACTAAGTGGATGTTGCTATTTCTGCTGCCATGACCAGTGGTATTTTTATTAATAATATTATTTGTCCTCTGTCCAGGGGACAGAAGAGAAATTACTATTACATTTTGCAGAAAGAAAAGTCAGGTCTCTGGGAGGATGCCCTGACTCACCTGGTTCTGTTTTCACTGACTCAGCTCCCCTGAATTGTGTGATATGGTCCCGGAGGGTTAAGTTCAGTCTGTCCCCTCACCCATGTTCTCTGAACAGAGGGGGACTGAGGAAGGGGAGACCCCAGGCTCTAAGCAGGAAGTGGTGAGCAGACCCCTGCTTGATCCATGAACTCTGGAACTCTCTACTGATGCCTGTTGGGTGCCAGGCCAGTGCTGGGCTCTCAGGACAGAAAAGATGGGGATGAACTCTGGAGAGAGGACGATGGGACCTGAAACCAGACCGTTGCTTCTTCTAGTGATAAAGCTGGTGATGTCCAAGCAGTGTGGAAGAGGGCTGCCAGCCCTTGCAGAGGGGCTAGGGGAGGAAATCCTAGAAGTCTTCCAGGGAAGGGAGGAGAAGGGACAGACAGCTCACTAGAGGAGAGAGCGTTTGGACCTTCAAGGGTGTGTAGGAGTTTTCTAGGGGGAGGAGACCCACAGGGAGTTCTCTGTGCCGTGCCCAGGAGTGGCTGGGGGCGATGAGGGAGTCTGGTGCCGTTGGAGAGGTCCTCTCAGGCCACATGTGGGGATCTGAGGGCCCTGGGGAGCTGGGGAAGGTGTTTGGGGACTGACAAGATGAGATCAGCTATGCAGTTGCCCCTCTGGGGAAAAATGGCTAGGGGGATGGGGTCTTTCTGGTGGCCCGGGGCACAGGCCTGAGGAGGTTGGGCAAGAATGCAGGCTAGTGGGCTCCACAGTGAGCTCAGAGATAAGATAAGGAAGGGTGCCATCTTTACACAAGTTTGGGAAGCGCTACATGCAGTCCCTCAGGCCTCCAGAACCTCCCTGTGATGCTCTAGGGAGCTAGGGTCCTGTCGGCTCCACCCTTTACTATCTCTTTGGATCTTGGCCAAGTCATATTAGCTGTCTGGGTCTATGTTTTCCTATCTGTACAATGGATAAGTTTCATAAGAATTCCATGAGCAAGGGGGGTGGGAGGAGGCTCAAGAGGGAGGGGAATATATGGATACTTATGGCTGATTCCATATCAGCGGTGTGTGGCAGAAACCAATACAACATCGTAGAGCAGTTATCCTCCAATTAAAAAAAGAAAAGGAATGCCAGGAGCAGATGCACACAAGGCGGGTGGTCCAAAGACTAGCTGTGCTGTCCAGCGTGGTAGCCACGAGCAACATATTGTTGTTCAGTCACTTACTTGTGTCCATCTCTTTGCAACCCCATGGGCTGCAGCACACCAGGCTTCCCTATCCTTCACTATCTCCTGGAGCTTGCTCAAACTCATGTCCATTGAGTCGGTGATGCCATCCAACCATCTCATCCTCTGTCGCCCCCTTTTCCTCCTGCCCTCAATCTTTCCCAGCATCACGGTCTTTTCCAATGAGTCGGCTCTTCGCATCAGATGGCCAAAGTTTTGGAGCTTCAGCATCAGTCCTTCCATAAATATTCAGGGTTGACTTCCTTTAGGACTGACTGGTTTGATCTCCTTGCAATCCAAGGGACTCTCAAGAGCAACATGTGGCTGATCTGACTTGTGAAAGGCTGTCAATGTAAAATACACAGTGGCTTCTGGAGACCTGGTACCAAAAAAAAATGTGAACATCCCATTAATAATGTTTTTATGTTGACATGTTGAAATAATATTTTGGACATATATATATATATGATGAGATATATTACTAAGATATATATTACCTATATATATATATTGGGTGAGATATATTATAAGGTCTTGTTACTCCTTGCTGCTTTTTAAACGGTGCAATAGAAAAATTTAAACTTCTTGTGTGGCTCGTATTCTATTCCTGTCGGACAGTATTAAGTGCTCCAATACACATAGCATAGAGCCGTAGTTCTCAACCGAGGATGAGTTTGTCACTTAGGTGCCATGTTTGGGAATATCTTTGGTGGTCACTATTAGAGAGGACAGTGCTCTTGTCAGCTCTCGAGGAGAGACCAGGAAGTCTGCTAAACATGTTACAATGCCCAGAACAGCACTCCCTGCCCCAATTCCCCACACCTACAGCCCCACTAAACACAAATCATCCAGCCCCAAATGCCAGTTGTGCCTCGGCAAAGACACACTAGTATAACCTAAGTACTTGATAAACATTGTGTGTGCTTGGGTTGTGTCTTACTCTTTGCAACCGTATGGACTGTTGCCCACCAGGCTCCTCTGTCCCTGGGATTTCCCAGACAAGAATACTGGAGTGGGTTGCCATGCCCTCCTCCAGGGGATTTTCCCCTCCCAGGGATCAAACCCACGTCTCTTGTGTCTCTTGCACTGGCACGTGAATTCTTTACCATTGCACCACCTGGTAAGCCCCTGACCCTGGAAGCCCCTTAATAAACAGTAGCCATCGGTAGCTCCAGCTCAAGTTGTCATCTTCAAGGCCCTGACAAGTCCTGCAGGAAAGAAACTTGTTTCATTTTGCTGATGAGAGCAGGAAACAAACCTGGAGCTAGAGAGAGAGGGAGGAGGGTTTGGCTTCAGGGGATGCCAGGAGCTGAACCCCGGTGAGTTGAGGCTGGATGTTGGAGGTGGGGAGAGAGAAGGAGGGATGGTGTTCTCTTACTGTGATGGGAACAGAGAGAAGGAGAAGGATGCTAAGGATTAGGGGCAATGCCTGAGCTGCAGCAGGAGGCAGTGCTCAGATGACTATGGAAGCCATCATTGTGGTGGGAAGGAGGTGGAGAGAGCATGTCCATTGACAAGGCTGCTCAGACAGAGCTATCAGGAGCCCAGCAATGAAAAGGCATGGGGGCAGGCAGCCAGGCTTGAGTGGTGAGAGAAAGAGAAAGAGATAGGATGTTGGGAGACACCAGAGGGAGGAAGACTTCCCAAAGAAGGAGATGCTCGGCAGAGAGCCCAGGCAAGATAGTGGGCTTTGGAACGCCACTGCTGGCCTTGGGAAGGCTGGGAGCTACAAGGGAAGGAACGGATGGGGGAGGAGTCCGATCGGGAGTAGAGTGGAAGGAAAGAGAACCTGGACAACTTTTTTCTTTTTTTTAATTGGAGTATAGTTACAATGTTGTGTTTAGTTTCACATAAACAGCAAACTGACTCAGTTATACATACATATATAGGCTTCCCAGGTGGCGAAGTGGTAAAGAACCCACCTATCAATGAGGGATATGCAAGAGACATGGGTTCGATCCCTGGGTTGGAAAGATCCCCTGGAGTATGAAATGGCAACCTGCTCCAGGATTCTTGCCTTGAAAATTCCATGGACAAAGGAGCTGATGAGCTAGTCCATGGGGTTGCAAAAAGCTGGACATGACTGAACGACTGAACACACACACACACACACACACACACACACTCATTTTCAGATTCTTTTTCAGTGTAGGTTATTACAAGATATTGAGTATAGTTTTCTGTGCTCTGCAGTAGGTCCTAGTTGGTTATCTAGTTCATAGTACTATATATACATTAATCCTAAATTCCTAATTAATTGCTCCCCGCTTCCCCTTTAGTAACCCTAAGTTTGTTTTCTGTCTTGTTTCTGTTTTGTAAATAAGCCCCTTTGTATCATTTTTTTAGATTCCACATATGGAATATTCCACATATTCCAAGCGATGGGGTTTGATATATGTGTTTCTCTGTCTGACTTCACATAATATAATCTCTTGCTCTGGAGAGCTTTTCCTTCAAGGGTCAGGGAGATGGCCCAACTCTTCACAAGGTTTGGGTATTAAGTGGGAAGGTCAAGTGTGAGTTTAAGGGGTGGGGAAAGATCAGGGAGGGGCAGGGAGGGGTTGAAGGCAAGGGTGCCTGGGTCCTTGTAGCTGAGGGCCAGGACCCCGGGGGAGCACTGCTGTGAACTCAGGCACCTGAGGAAGGCCTGGTATGTCACGTTCAAATGTTTCTGAACGGTACAATCCTGCCTCCTCGCATTCTTCCAACACAGGCAGAACCCACGTGTACAGAGCAGCGGCTCTGACTGGGATAAGACTTGGGGCCTCCCTGGAAGGCCCAGGAGGGCAGATCTAACCGAGTTGGATCCTCCTCCTCTACCTCCCGAATCTTCCTAGTGGCTCTGATTTTTCTCCTCCTCACCCTTGGGTTTTACTTGGTTGGGGTTCTGCTACTGCCCCCCTCCCCCTGGGGCTTCCTCAAGCCTCCTCGTCTTACCTTGCCCCTCTCTTTCAGAGTTTCCATGGCTGCCTCTAAGTACCCGGCCCTCCTGTACCCCCATCTCAGCCAACACCCTCTTTCTCCCGCCTGTCTTCCCCCTCCAGATAGGGCTCTGGGTGCCTCTCTTCCCCTCCCCGCCCTTCAGTCACCAAGTTCAGGCCATTCACCCCTCTCAACGTGTTTGCAGTCTGTCCCCTCCTCCATTCTATGCCCTTCCAGCCAGCCCCCTGCTCCACAGCTCATCCCACCTCCAGCCTCCACTCTTAAGGGTGTAGTCTCCTTGAGACCTGGGTTTGAATCCCAGTCCCAACCTTTTTTTTTTTTATTTTTAATATTTATTTGTTTGGATATTTAGTTGTGCCATGCGAACTCTTAGTTGCGGCATGTGGGATCTAGTTCCCTGACCAAGAGAGTGCAGAGTCTTAGCTACTGGCCCACCAGGGAAGTCCCCCCAGTCCCAGCCTTGATCAGCTGTGTGGCCTTGGTGCCTAGGTCTCCTCATCTATAAAGCGGAGTTACCACGTGTGCCCAGGCTGCCTCTTCCTAGGGTTGCTGTAAGGGGAAGCACCGGGGAGGTCCATTAACCCTTCGAGTCACTGTTGTCCTTAGGTGAGGGCGAGAGGCGTGGCTTCAAGACCCCGCCTATCTGACCTCCATTTCCACTCTGGGTCCAAGAGCCCGCCATCTCCTCTAGGCATGGTGCTCCGTCCCACCCACCGTCTCTCCTTTGTATGCAGAGCCCCCTGCCAGAAACTCCGTCATCCCTTCCTCTGGGAAACTCCTCTGCATTTGCGCCTCTCATCTTAGCCCAGCTCCCCTATTCTCTCATCTTGGTGCCATCCTTCTTGGTACAGACCTGCCCCAACCCACACCCCACCCACCCCTGCTTTAATTGGGGCCATGTAATTGTATGTAAGGGCTTCCCTGGTGGCTCAGACGGGAAAGAATCTGCCTGCAATGCTGGAGTTCCGGGTTCGATTCCTGGGTTGATCCCTGGGTCCTGGAGAAGGGAATGGCTACCCACTTCAGTATTCTTGCCTGGAGAATTCCATGGACAGAGGCGCCTGGTAGGCTACCTAGTCTGTGGGGTTGCAAATATAGGGGTTTGTGCCCCGTGCCCTGACTCTGCCATTACCTCCACTCCGCCCCCGCAGAGCATGTGCCCTCGGAGCTGTGGGAGCCCTTCTACACGGATCAGTACGCCCAGGAGCATGTGAAGCCCCCGGTGACACGGCTGCTGCTCTCGGCCGAGCTGTACTGCCGGGCCTGGCGCCAGGCGCTGCCGCAGCTCGAAGCACCCCCTAGCCCCTCTGCGCTTCTGGCACTGCTGGCACGGAGGGGCACAGTGCCTGCGCTGCCCGAGCGCCCGGTGCAGGAGGCCGACCTGAGGCACCAGCCTATCCTCATGGTAGGCCCCGCCCCTGCCCAGCCAGGCCCCGCCCCACCAAACAAGGTCCCTCCCCCACCAAGGCTCCGCCCATCAGCCCTGGCTCCTCCTACCAAGTCAGGCACCTCCCCAAAAGGCGCTACTCTGGACGCCAGATCGCTAAGGCCTAGTTTGTGACCTCCAAGTATTCTGGCCTGGAGAATTCCATGGGCTATATAGTCCATGAGGTCTCAAAGAGTTAGACACTGAGCGACCTTAACTTTCCCTTTCAAGCTTGGCCTGCTTCCCAAGCCCGTCCCACTGTAAGCCCCTCCCACCTCCAGGTTTTTCCTGTTTCTTTTCCCTTGGAGGCCTCCAACCTGTGCTCTGGGCTCACCCTTCAGCCCTTGCCCCTACAGGGAGCCCATCTAGCTGTCATTGATGCCCTCATGGTTGCCTTCGCCTTCGAGTGGACAAAGACACTGCCTGGTCCCTTGGCCCTAGCCAGCTTGGAGCACAAGCTCCTTTTCTGGGTAGACACGGTAGGTGGGGGTTGGGCCAAGATGGGGGGGGGTGGGGTGGGGGGGTGGGGGGGGGAGCCGGAGGCGGCCAGGACCGGTCCAGTGACTAGAGTGCTAACGTGTCCCTGCTCCGCAGACCATCCGGCGGCTGCAGGAGAAGACGGAGCAGGAAGCTGCCCAGAGAGCTACTCCAGCGGCCCCTGCAGATGGGGTGGCCCCAGCGCAGCCTTCGGTGAGGCTGGGGTGATGGATGGAAGGAAGGAGGGAGGGGCGGATCTTTGAGGGCTGGATGGGTAGGTCGGGGCTGTGCCTCGAGGCCATTCCTGCTCTTGGCGGGGTGGAAGTGACTCTCTCTCTCTCTCTCTCTCTCTCTGCCGCCTTGCCTCTGCCCACTCCTGCCACACTCTCCTCTCTGCCTCTCTGGCATCAGTGCCCCACACGCTGGTACTGGAAGCTGGTTCCTGTAAGTGGGGCTGTCTTTCTGCCCTGTCTGCCTGCCCCGCTTGTCGCTGTCTGTGTGTCTCTTTCTGCCTGCCTGTCCCGCTCCCTCTCCTATTCTCCCCTGCTCCCAGTTATGAGCAAAGGAAGTGGGACCCAGCCCTGGGGGACAGAGGGAAGCCCTTTGGGGAACCAAGGCAAGAGGGTCATCTCTGCTCTTACTTCTCCCCTGGTATATGACTCCCCTCCCAGTAATCCAGAGGCTTGTCCACCTGAGCCGAGGTGGGGAGACCTCTGGGGCTTCTGAGGGGAGGACCCCAGCCCATCAGACACATGGATCCTGACCCCAGCAGGCAGGGCACAGGGAGAAGACCCTTCTGGCCAAGAGGAAGATCCTCAAACCCAAAAGAGGGGAGAGGAACCTTCCTAACTGAGCCTCCAGCTTCCCTAAGGACAGCTCTCTGCTCCCAGCTCTGGAGGCAGTGGGGTGTCCATCCCTGAAGTGCAATAAGGGGAAAGTGACCACTGCAAGTGGGGTGAGGGTGGGGGCGCTTTGGGCTGAAGCCCCTGCCTTTGCTCACTTCAGGGCCTCCTCCTTCCCCCCACCCTAGGGCCTGGGTCAGGGGCTCCTCTCCTGCCTACCTGCTTCCTCTGCTTGCCCTCCCCCAGCCAGGGCCTGGGTCTTTTGAGTGGGTGGGGGAGGACTTCCTGCATGAGAGGCTGCTCTGTTGGGTCCCTCCGTGCTGGGAGGTGCTGGGGTCCCCAGAGCCGGCCAGAGCACAGCCAGGGAGCTGGACGGCCAGGGCTCAGGACAGGGGTCAGGGCCGTCCCCCATCCCGGAGGTGTGCTTGGGGGCCCAGCAAGTCAGCACCCCTCCCGCCCCGCTGACGGCTGCTCCTCTCCCCCCCAGCACGCAATTGCCTTCTGTTTGAAGGAGTCGGGGAGCAAACCCCCCATGGTAATGTATCCCCCACCCCAGGGTCTCAGGAGTCCCTGCCCCCAGCCCCCGCTGCTGGCCTGGCTGCTCGCGGACACCTCCTCTGCCTCTTGCTGCTGCCCTTCCCCACCCTGCTCCAGGCTGGCCCCCCTCCCACACTGGCTCTGGGACCCCCCTGGCTTCACGCCCCTTCGTGGTGGAAACCCCAGGCCTCCCCACACAGCTTGCATGACCACGGACTTGGAGGCCAGCCTGACCTCTGACCTGACACGGCTCCCACCCGCAGATTCGATATCGCAAGGACCGTGCGGTGGCCCGACGTGCCCCCTGCTTTCCGACGGTGACCAGCCTCCAGGACCTGGCAAGTGGGGCTGCGCTGGCCGCCACAATCCACTGCTACTGTCCCCAGCTCTTGCGACTTGAGGGTGAGTGAATGGGTCTGAGCCAGATCCTGTCCCGACGAGCCTGGCACCCAGGCCTTGGCTCCTGTCCCCAGAGTATCGCAGAGACTGTTAAGTGTAGCTCCCAGGATTGGCAGATCTGAGTTTGAACATCTCTCTTCTATTAATGAGCTGTGTGACCTTGCCCAAGTGTCTAAACGTCTCTGTGCTGCCTATAATTCAGTGTGTGTTAGTTGCTCAATCGTGTCTGACACTTTGTGACCCCACTGTAGACTGCCAGGCTCCTCTGCCCATGGGATTCTCCAGGCAAGAATACTGGAGTGGGTTGTCATGTCTTCCTCCTGGGGATCTTGCCAACCCAGGGATCGAACCCAGGTCTCCTGCATTGCAGGAAGATTCTTTACCATCTGAGCCATACTGTGTGATTCCATAATTCAGTCCTGCAGCAAATGTGAGTAGAGTAGAAACTGTGTGCCAGATCCTATTGTAGGCACCAAGAGATCCAACCAAAACAATATGGACCTGCCCCTGGCCTCAGGCGGCTCACATCCTAGCTGAGAGAGAATGAACCATAAGTTCATCTAGAGGAATATTCTGGATGTTAGGTACTTTGTCAGGTGCTGGGTAGTCGGAAGCCATTTGAGTTGAGTTCTAGGGGGACTAGCATTCCAGGCGGTGGGGACAGTAGATGCAAAGACCTGAGGGACAGCCAGCCTGTCATGACACCCACCTTATGAAGGGGGCCCGGCTCAGCTCATCAGTCGAAGGTGTCCGTGTATATTGTGTGCTGGGACCCCGTCCTCCTTCCTGGAGAGCCAGGGACCCAGGCATCCTGTCCCGACAGAGGTATGCCTCAAGGACCCCATGTCTGTGGCGGACAGCCTGTACAACCTCCAGCTGGTGCAGGATTTCTGTGCCTCCCGCCTCCCTCGGGGCTGCCCGCTGTCCTTGGAGGACCTTCTCTATGTCCCACCACCCCTCAAGGTAAGGCTACCTCGTGGGCCTCATGGGCATCCGGGGCTGTGGGTCCGGGCGGCTGACCCTGCCTCTCGCCTCCAGGTCAACCTGATGGTGCTGCTGGCTGAGTTGTTCATGTGCTTCGAGGTGCTGAAACCCGACTTTGTGCAGGTCAAGGATCTGCCTGATGGTCATGGTAAGGCCTGGCCCTGGGCCTGGGGTGGGGTGAGGTTGAGGGGGATAGTGGGAAGACCAAGCCCTGCCTGACCCTCTGCTCTGTGTACAGCCGCCTCCCCCCAGGCCACAGAGGCCTCTACTCCCCAGAACAGCGGCAGCAGGTACATCCCCTGGTGGGTGGAGACTTCCCAGCCACGACGGGTTCCTCCTCCTGCTGGGTTGGCTAGAGGGAAGGTGTTGGGGGGATACTCTGGTCTCCACTCCCAAGGGGGGAGGGGCGGGGGATGGGGGGACCCTTGGCTGACACACCTCTCTTGGCAGCTCTCCTGTCTTCAATTTCCGCCATCCACTCCTGTCACCTGGTGGCCCCCAGTCCCCACTCCGAGGATCCACAGGTGAGGGCAGGGGGATGGCTCGTCACTGGAGATCCGCCCCCCCACCCCCCGACACCCAAAGACTGCCCCTGCTGACCTCATGTGGGCACCTTGTGACCCCTCCATTGGGTCTGTCTGGTACCTGAATGACTTCCTTGGTGACATTCACTGGCCCCCAGTGACCTCCTCACAAGGACCCCCTAGTGACACCACGTGGCCCCCAGCTATCCATCCACATAATGCCCCATCAGTGACTCACCCACTGACACCCCATAGCTTACCCCACCCAGGGTCCCCAGTGACCCCAGAATGACCACTCATCACCCCTCCCCAGGCTCGCTGAAGTCCTCCCCGTCCATGTCCCACATGGAGGCCCTCGGCAAAGCCTGGAACCGTCAGCTCAGGTGAGCACATCGAAAGGGCCCAGGCAGTGGAGTCAGAGGGGCCAGGTGGGGCCTGGACCTGTCCCAGGGGCTGACCCTTCCCTCCGGCCGCCCAGCCGTCCCCTTTCCCAGGCCGTGTCGTTCAGCACCCCCTTTGGCCTGGACAGCGACGTGGATGTTGTCATGGGAGACCCCGTCCTACTGCGCTCCGTCAGCTCAGACAGCCTGGGTCCCCAGCGCCCTGTGCCAGCCCGGACCCCCGCGCAGCCACCCCCGGAGACTGGCGACCTGCCTACCATCGAGGAGGCCCTGCAGATCATCCACAGTGCCGAGCCTCGGCTGCTCCCAGATGGGGCTGCCGATGGCAGCTTCTACCTCCACTCCCCTGAGGGGTCCTCCAAACTGCCGCTGGCTTCCCCCTACCCACCGGAGGGGTCCTCGAAACCACTGCCTGACGGGCCCACCAAAGTACCTGCCTACTTGCCCCACCCCGAGGGCCCCTCAAAACCAGCTCCCTGCCCAGCTGGGGAGGTATCAAAACCACCAGCCCTGCCTGAGGGCTCCCCAAAGGTGGCAGCTTCATCCCCAGCAGCCAGCAACTCTGAAGTGAAGATGACCAGCTTTGCTGAACGCAAGAAGCAGCTGGTGAAGGCCGAGGTCGAGGCCGGGTCCCCGGTGGCCACCCCGGGGGCACCGGAGGCCCTGAGCTCGGAGATGAGTGAGCTTGGAGCCCGGCTAGAGGAGAAACGCCGGGCCATCGAGGCCCAGAAGCGACGGATCGAGGCCATCTTTGCCAAGCACCGCCAACGACTGGGCAAGAATGCTTTCCTGCAGGTGCAGCCCCGGGAGGCCGGTGGGGAAGCAGAGGCAGAGCTGGGCCCGGCCCCTGGCGGGGAGCGGCCAGCAGGTGAGGGCCAGGGTGAGCCATCCCCACGGCCAAAGGCGGTGACCTTCTCACCAGAACTGGGCCCGGTGCCCCCCGAAGGACTGGGGGACTATAACCGGGCAGTGAGCAAGCTGAGCGCGGCGCTGAACTCTCTGCAACGGGACATGCAGAGGCTCACAGACCAGCAGCAGCGGCTCCTGGCCCCACCCGAGTCCTCCACAGTCGCCCCTACTCCCGCTGCCGCCGCGTGGGTCATCCCCGGTCCCACAGCAGGCCCCAAAGCTGCATCCCCCAGCCCCGCCCGGCGCGCCCCAGCTGCCCGGCGCAGCCACGGGCCGGGCCCCAGCCCCGGCCCCAGCCCCACACCCCGCAGCCCCAAACACGCGCGGCCAGCAGAGCTGCGGCTGGCGCCCCTGACCAGGGTGCTCACGCCCCCACACGACGTGGACAGCCTCCCCCACCTGCGCAAGTTCTCGCCGAGCCAGGTGCCGGTGCAGACGCGCTCCTCCATCCTCCTGGCCGAGGGGCCGCCCCCCGAGGAGCCCGCAGCACGGCCCGGCCTCATCGAGATCCCACTGAGCAGCCTGGAGGAGCCAGCAGCTGAGGACGAGGGAGATGGGAGCCCCCCTGGGGCTGAGGACTCCTTAGAGGAGGAAGCGTCTTCAGAGGGAGAGCCCCGCACCGGACTGGGCTTCTTCTATAAGGTGAGCATCTGAGCAGGTGGGGGCGGGGCCAGGTGGGCGGATGGATGAACGGACGGATGGGCAGACAGGCAGGTGGACAGGTGGTCGCATGGATGGGGCTTTCTCAGTGTATGACCAAACAGATAGAGCTGGTAGGGGAACAGAATGGATAGATGGTTAGCCAGGTGGGAGAGGCAGACCTACAAGGTGTGTGTGGTCAGATGGACATGTAGATGCGGTGGGTAGTGGGGGAATACAAAGTAAGTGGTAGACAGATGGACAGGGGTGGCCCAGTAGACGGATGGGTAGGTGGGTTACGGACAGGTGAACAGGAATAGGCAGATCAACAGATGCGGCTGGCATCTTCCACAGCATCCCCTCCCTCCTGTCCTCTCCTCCCCACTGCCCCCAGCATGGCCCTACCAGTTCCTCTTTTGAACTTTCCCATATCCAATCACTCTTCTTCCTGTCGGCATCCCCAGCCTGGGCCAGCACCTTTTACTTGGACACCAGCAGTCTCGTCCTGATTGGTCTCCACTGCCCACCCCTCACCACACCAATCCCTGACCACTGTGAACTGAGCAGTTAGCATTTATTTAAAATGTAAATTAGACCTTGTCACTCCCATCTGTGGGCTTACCCGGTGGCTCAGACAGTGAAGATTCTGCCTGCAATGCAGGAGACTGGAGTTCAGTCCCTGGGTTGGGAAGATCCCCTGGAGAAGGGAATGGCAACCCGCTAACAATATTCTTGTCTGGAGAATCCCACGGACAGAGGAGCCTGGCGGGCTACAGTCCATGGGGCCACAGTCGGGCACAACTGAGCGACTAACACACATTCCCCTATTTAAAACCCTCCTGTGGCTCCCCTTTGGTCCTAGAATAAACTGGCCTCCCTGCTCCACACCTGCTCAACCTGCTGTGGTCTCAGGGCCTTTGCACTTCCTGTTCCCGCCCCAGATTGCACTCCTCACCACTCAACCCCACCCAGTTCAGTCCACCTCATTCTCCTAGGCTGCTTCCTCCAGGAAACCTCTCCTGGTATCTCCAGACTAGGATAAATCCTGCCCCACCAGTGTGCTCACCAGTGTTGCGTCCTAGCTGGGTTGAGGCCTTTGTGTGCCCAGAACCCAGCATGGGGTCACACACACAGCAGGCACCCGCCAAATGCCTTCAGACCAATGACAAAAACTCAAGGACATGTGAGTGACTGGCAGGCTGGGTCGAAAGAGACTCCAGCCGAACCAGGGGAGGGACAGCCAGCTACACTTGGTGCCTGCCCCCAGGATGAAGACAAGCCCGAGGACGAGATGGCCCAGAAGCGGGCCAGCCTGCTGGAACGGCAGCAGCGGCGGGCAGAGGAGGCGCGGCGGAGGAAGCAGTGGCAGGAGGCTGAGAAGGAGCAGCGGAGGGAGGAGGCCTCGAGGTGAGGCTGAGCTCAGCCCAGGACCTCTGCCCCCGGCAACCCTGCCACCTGTCTGACTGTGTCCATCTCCTCTGTGCATAGGCTGGTCCAGGAGGAGGTGACCCCCAGCCCCCCTGCACCCACAGCTCCTACGGCCTCTGCTGCAATCCCAGCCCCAGCTGCCCGGGCCCCTGCTGAGGAGGAGGTGGGCCCCCGGCGGGGGGAGTTCACACGGCTGGAGTATGAACGCCGGGCCCAGCTGAAGCTGATGGACGATCTTGATAAGGTGCTGCGGCCCCGGGCAGCAGGGAGTGGGGGGCCGGGCCGCGGCGGTCGGAGGGCCCCTCGGCCACGCTCTGGTTGCTGTGATGACTCGGCCCTGGCTCGGAGCCCAGCCCGTGGACTGCTGGGTGAGGCCCCCAGGGGGCAAGTGGGGCGGCTTGGGGTATATACACAGGGCTGCGGTGTGGGGATTCAAGGCTTCCAGAAGGATGTGGGGGCCATAGCAGGGTAAAGGGTACTGGCTCAGAGTTCTCTCCGCAGCTTAATAGGTCAGGCACTGCTTCCCTACAGCCTGGCTTAGGGGGGACGGGGGGTAGTCAGTGTGGGGTGAGGGTCTTAGGCAGGGTTGACCCCCATGTTCCTTCTCCAACTGGCCAGGTCAGGCCCCCTAGGCATACGTGGACGTAAGGGGGTTTGGTGGGGGGTGCCTGACCTGACACCCTCTGCTCCCAGGCTCTCGGCTCAGCAAAATCTACTCCCAGTCCACCCTGTCTCTGTCCACGGTGGCCAACGAGGGCCCCAGTAACCTTGGTGTGAAGAGGCCCACGTCTCGGTGAGTTTGGCCTGGACGTGCATGTGCCACATGCCTCTCGGAGTGTGCGTGTGTGTGTGTGTGAATGCATGCCTAGGAGTGTGATATGGCACAAGGAGCCATATGGTGATATGGTGCCAGAGATGAAAGGTCACACACCTGAGACAGAACCTAAGGATGCATCTCTCTGCTCCCGTATTCAGCGTGCCCAGGGCTGGGACCTGGCCCTGCAGGGACTTAGGAGCACAGATGGTATCTGTGGATACATCCTGCTTTGCCATTGTCCTGGGCGCACCCTTCCTCGGTCTCACTGCATACTGACTTCGTCCACCACTGACCGCACCCCCACCCCATCCCACCTTCCCCCGCAGGGCTCCATCTCCATCTGGCCTCATGTCCCCAAGCCGCCTGCCCGGCAGCCGCGAACGTGAGTGGGACAATGGCAGCAACGCATCTTCCCCGGCCTCAGTGCCTGAGTATACGGGTAGGTGGTAGGACTTTCGGGGGTGGGGGGGTGGTGAGCACCAGCCCCCACCAGTCCCTGCTCACTGCCCTGCCCCCTAGGTCCGCGGCTGTACAAGGAGCCGAGTGCCAAGTCCAACAAGTTCATCATCCACAATGCCCTGTCACACTGCTGCCTGGCAGGCAAGGTGAATGAGCCACAGAAGAACCGCATTCTTGAGGTAGGCCCTTGCCGGGGCTTTATAGGGGGATCAGGGGCAGGTGGGGGGTCTCTGGTGGCCTGGCTAACTGTGTCTACCGCCCACCAGGAGATCGAGAAGAGCAAGGCCAACCACTTCCTGATCCTCTTCCGCGACTCAAGCTGCCAGTTCCGGGCCCTGTACACATTGTCCGCAGAAACAGAGGAGCTGTCACGGCTGGCGGGCTATGGCCCCCGCACGGTCACGCCAGCCATGGTCGAGGGCATCTACAAGTACAACTCAGACCGCAAGCGCTTCACGCAGATCCCCGCCAAGACCATGTCCATGAGCGTGGATGCCTTCACCATCCAGGGACACCTCTGGCAGAGCAAGAAGCCCACCACTCCCAAGAAGGGCAGCAGCACCCCCAAATAGCCCCATCCTGGGTGGTCCGCAGGCCGGGCCCTGTGTACTCCGACTGCCGCCCCCTCCGGGGACCAGCCCGGAGGACAGTCAGTCGGTGTTCCTGGGTCCTGTCTGTCCCCGACCTTGTCTGGGTGGGGCTGGAGTCCCCACCCCCTAATTTTTGTCCCGTCCTGCTGTGGGGGCTGAGCTGGGAGGTTCAGGGACTCAGGGCTCAGCTCAGTCCCCCCCAACCGTCTGTCCTCCCCACCTTCTTGAATAAAGTAATTTAAAGAGAGCGAGACTACTGGCCATCTCCTCGAGGCTGGCTGGGGGGCTGGGGACATCTCTGCAGGAGAGGTTTCCCACACTCGCCATTTCCTGTCTCCCAATTCTCTCTTGATCCTGCTCCAGCCTCTTGTCTGCCCCCTTCGATGGCTCTGGTGCAGCTTCTGCCAAGGTCTGGCATGACTCCCCTGCCCGGGCCCCATGGCCGATTCCCAGCTGCCTCTTAGCTGAACTCCTGGGCACCTGGGGCTTCCGGCCAGCCCTCCCCACCCCCACTGGCTTCATTTTCCTCCTCAGCCTGGCTGTTATTATCGGCCCCTCCTGTCATTTGGTCCTTGGCCAACTACTAAACTTGATCTTCTCTCCCTCACCCCACTGCCTACGTTTCTAGACTCGGTGACTGCCTCTGGGCCAGGGGGTCCTGTTGCTCTCAGCCAAGCTCCAGGTCTGAGGTTGCTGCCTTGGCGTGGCCCCCGGATGTCTCAGGTGGAGGAGCTAAGTCATAAGCTCAAGTGGGGAACCTCAGCCTCCCCAGGGTCACCTGATCCTGCACATTCGCCTCCTGAAGGCCTACCTGCTCACTCACTTCTCTGTCCCCATGACTGCATCCCCAGTCACCTCCTGCTACCAGCCGGTCCCACAGCAGTCTGCCTGGCCTGTTAAGGGCACAAATCTGATTAAGTCCCTGAATGCTTCAAATCCTTTAATAGCTTAGAGCCCGATAATGGCTTCCCAGAGCTTAGGACTAAGGACCACGCCCTGGCCGTGGCCCAGGGCTGAGGTCTGGCTCCTGGCTGCTGTCCAGGTAGAGAATAGCCTTGCTAAGATCGCAGAGGTGGTCAGGGCCTGCCTGCCTCCAAAGCTCTCAGACTAGTAACCTCCCAAGGGTGGAGGGTGCCGCCCTCGCCCAGGGAGGAAGGGTTCGAGGTGGCGTGCTGTCTACCTGCTGATGGGAAGCGGGACAGGGCCCCTCTAGGATCAGGCCCTCAGGCCGCGGAGAGACTGGCCTCTCAGAGTCCAGAACTGGCTCGGTGGGGTGAGGGTGGGGCGGGTGCCTGCCCTGGCCTAGAGCCCAGCCTGCCCCACCTCCCACATGAGCCAATCCAGGGGTGGAGGGGGGCAGGGCGCTGAGTTGGCAAACCCCTCAGGCACCTGGGCAGCAGGAGAGAGGGGGCAGGAAGGAGGCTCAGACCAGGACGTACAAACACAAGCTTCATTGAGGGGAGAGGCAGAGTGCGCAGGGGAGGGAGTCAGTCTTCCTTCAGGCTCCCGAACACAGCGGCTGGCACGCTCTGCTGTTCCAGGCGCACCTCTGGATGGGGGTGGGATGTGAGGAGGACTCGGTCACTCTCTGGGAGGGGGTCCCACCCCTACCCTCCACCCCTCCGGCCCACTGGCCCCTCACCGTTGGGCTCCAGGTCCATTTCATCCTCATCCTCGTCCTCGCCCAGCTCAATCTCCTCTGGGTTGGCCTGCTGGGCCAGCTCAGCCAGCTCCTCCCGGGAGGCGTCACTCCTGGGGCGGAGGGGGCCACACTGCTCAGCCAGGCCTGGCGGCCCCCCACCTCCTGGTGCCTCCCCTCCTGAGAGCTGGCTGGCTCTGAGCCCCAGCCTCAGGGCGCCCTCCCTCACCTCACAAACAGGATCTTGCTCTGGGCCCTTGAGGGCTGGTCCCGCTCTGCCTCGGCCGCCAACTGCTCGGCACGCTGCTCCAGCAGCTTCATGTCATCCATACCGCTCTGCCCGGGGGCCAGGTCGGACACTGGGGGTGGAGGCAGGGAACGTGGGGGTCAGATGCCGTGGGGACCGTGCCTGCTTTGCTCTGGGTGCTGCTGGGTGCCCCCCACGTAAGCCTGAGGCCCCAATCCCCCAGGGGTTTCCCAGCCTGAGGCATGGGGGACGGGGTGAACCTTGATGCTCTCAGACCTGGGAGGCCAGCACCCATGGCAAGGGCCCGCTCACCGGTGCCCGTGGCGCTGCCCGACACCTTGAGCATCTGCGAGGCCATGAAGTTGACCTGTGTGTTGTATGTGGCCTGCACGCTGCGGCGGATCCGCAGCATCTCCCGGATGGTGTCCTCGTTGCCATGCCGGACCTCAAAGTCCTTCCACGTTTGCCAGAAGGCCCCGGTCGTCTGCAGAGGGGGTAGCAGGAACATGAGCTGATCAGCTTGGCCACAACCTCCCACCCCTCAATCCCTCCTCAGGTCCAGGACCGTCCCTACCCGGGGGTCGCAGATCTGCGAGCAGAAGCTGTATATGGCCCGGGCGCGGTCGATCTCCCCGAGCTTGCACTCCATGTCGGCGAACCGCAGGCACATCTCCCGGGCGTGCTCGTCAGACAGCACCTGGTGGGGTTGGGAGGGGTCAGGGAGGCTGGGATGGGGGCGGGGGTGCACACACCCCTCTGGGCACACCAGGCTGGCCCCTGGGCAGTAAGCCTACCCTCTGCCACACACACACAGGCTCACTCAGATTCCCTGCCTGCAAGACCCTCTTCTTCCCCCCTCACCCCCCACCCCCAACGCGGGCACCTCAATGGCCTTCTGATAGATGCTGCGGGTGTGGGTGACCCCGTAGATCTCAGCCGCCCGCTTGATGTAGATGTTGAACATGTCGTACTGCTGCGCGGGCTCCACAGCCCTGGTGGCACGCTCATACACTGCCATGGCGTGCCGCGCCAGGCCCCACTCTTCTTCCAGCTGCGCGTACAGCAGGTACAGCGCTGCGGCAGGACAAAGCAGGGGGTGGGATTAGAGATCAGCGGTTGGGCCTGGGATGCGCCCCTACCCCCCAAGACCATTTGGCCCCCCTCACTCTTGGCATATTTGGGAGGGCAGCCATCCAGCGCCTGCTCAAAGAGGTCGCGTGCCCGCTCCAGCTTGCGGCCCCCGTAGCGGGCAATGAACTTCGTCAGGTAGGTACTCCAGATGTCCGACACGTTGGGCCACTTGAACAACGAGATGCCGCGCTCGTATGCCTGCCCGAGGGGGTGCTGTGTGTGAGCCCTCAGCAGGAGGACCCCTCACGCCCATGTCCCCTTCGGGCTCATTCAGCGGGCCCCTGGCCTGCCTGCCTGCCTCTCCCTCCTGCTCCTCCCCGTGATCACGCAATCAAAACCCAGCCTGGCGGCCAATGCATGGCCTGTCTCCCTCTATAGGCTGCCAGGACCCTAGACAGAGCTGGACTAGGACTCACTAAGCTAACTCAGCAACTTCATGGCTGAAGATGGGAGTAGATCCTCAGCTCCACAGACACTGAAGCCTGGGGAGAAAGGTCACCACCCAGGCAGGGGGGCAGGCCTGACACTCAAGAGGCGGCACTCATGTGTGTACGACACCGTCCCCCCCACCGTGTCCCCATTCCTGTGTCCCTGTGTCCCCCCAAATTCAAGTCAAAACCCTAGCTCCCAGTACCTCAGAACAAGATTATTTGGAAAAAAACTTTACAAGATGTAACTTGAGTTAAAATGAGATGATTAAGATGACCTCACTCCAATACAACTCACATCCTCATGACAGCAGAGGCAGCCACGTCAGAACACCACGAAGAGGCGACCTCTACAAGCCAGAGGGAGGGGCTCTCGGAGGAAAACCACCCTGCCCACACCTTGATCTCAGACTTTGGGCCTCCACGACGAAGAAAACGCACCTCTGTGGGTTAAGCCGCCCAGTGGGTGGTACCTTGTGGGGGCGGCCTGAGCACAGGAACAGTGTCCCTGACACCTGGGTGGGACCCCCGTACCTTGAAGCTCTCCTCAAAGTACTTGTGCTCCTCCAGGAACATGGCGTAGTTAATGACGATCTGCGGCGTGGCGATGCGCAGGTCCAGGATGCGGTCATACACTGCCTTGGTGGACTGCGGGGCGGGGACAGGGCGGTGTGCCCCGGGTGGGGGAGTCAGCCCCCCTCCCCTCCGTAGGGAGCGCGTCGCATTCCCCCACCCCATCCCAGGGGCTCCACTGGAAGGTGCAATCCCACCCCCATCCTGTTCCAGGGGCTCACCTGGAAGGTGCCGAGGCTTTCCTCCAGGTCGGCCAGCATGGACCACACCTTCAGAGACTTGTACACACGGTTCTGCACAGGCTCTGAGCCATCAAAGTACTCAGCGCGCCGGGCAGGCAGCGCTGTCGCCTTCTGCAGGGGCAAGGACGGCAGGGGGAGGCGCTCAGGGGGCGTCCTGAACCCTGACCGCACACCCTGCAGCGCCCAAGCGCGCCCATCCCACCCCTCGCCGGCCCATCCCACCCCTCGCCGGCCCATCCCACCCTTCACCTGCCCATCCCACCCCGCGCCAGCCTATGCTCACCCGCAGAAGTCGCAAGGCCTGGTCGTAGTTCTCATGCCGGAGCTCCAGCTCTCCACACTCGCACCACACACTGGCCAGGTCGTCCACCTGCTTGAAACTCACCTTGGTGGCTTTCTCCAAGATGACGCGGGCCTGCGGGGCGGGCAGAGGCCAGGCTGAGACCCCGCCCACGAAGGGGGCGGGGCAGAGGACCCATAAGACGTCCATCCGCGACACCCACACTCACATCGTCCAGCTGCCCGTTGTCCTCGTAAAACTTGGCAAACGCGACCCACAGCGTGTGGGGCTTGCCGGTGGCTTTGAAGGGGTCCACCGTCTGCACAGCCTCCGTGTACGTATTGATGATCTGGGAGGGAAGGGCTGGGTCAGGCTGGGCGGGGACCCGGTGGGGAGGGGGCGGGCCTCGGAGGAGAGGGGGCCAAGACAGGCTCTGGAGGCGGGGCCGTCACACACCTCCCGAGGGCGGCCCTGGTGCAGGGCCACACGCTTGTGCCACTCGTGCACGTGGTGCGGGTTCTGGCGCAGCAGGACGCTGTTGAGGAGCAGAGGCCGCCGGCTGATGAGCTGCTCGAAGCGGGCCAGGCGTAGCTCCAGGTCTACGTCATCTGTGAAGTCGGGGCAGGGCGGAGGGCGTCAGTTCACAGTACCCAGGGCACCTCCTGCTCACTGCCGGTCCCTACCCTACGCCCCCACTGTCCATCTGGGCACTCCCTCTCCGAGCTGCCCCAGGGCCACCGTGAACCCACACGTGGGCAGGGTCCAGGCTACCCTGGAAACCCCTCAATCCCACCGCCCCCCCCCCCAAGCCCTCCTTCCCTGCCAAGCTCTGGCCCAGGCCCCCTCTCCACCTCACTGTGTACCCTGCTTTCCCTTCCCACCAGGGTTCAACCCAAGCCCCACTGAAAAGTGTCCCAGTCCTGGCAACCCACCCACTCACACTCCCCTGCTGCTGGCCTCTGACCCCAAGACCCACTCACCCCCAAGAAGTCACTAGGGACCCCTCTCCCCCAGCTCACCCTCCTCCTCCCGCCCCAGCTCCGAGGCGGTCTCCATCTTCGCCGCGATCATACTCTCCTCGAATTGGGCATAGCTGTCAAACACCTGGGTGAAGTCCCGCACGGTCATCACAGTCCGGATGGCCTCCTCATACACGTCCCGAGCCTGCAGGGAAGGGAAGTGGGGGAGGAGGTTGTAAGCAAAGTGCAGGGGAGAGGCGTGTGTGCCCACCACAGGGACCCTAGGCATCTGACAGAATCGGCCTCTGAGCACCCATCCCAGATCAGAATCCCCGTAGGGTACTCCCTGGGGCCTGCCCAGTACTGCCAGCATCCAACAATGGTTGGAGCTCTCCCTTCCCCTCTTCTACCAGATGATCTGGGGACCTCGGCTCCTCATCAGTAAACAGAGTCCTGGGGCCTGCCCAGCACTGCCAGCATCCAACAATGGTTGGAGCTCTCCCTTCCCCTCTTCTACCAGATGATCTGGGGACCTCGGCTCCTCATCAGTAAACAGAGTGGCAGCTCCTCATGCAGTAACCATGGGGCTCAAGTGAGATACATGATGGCCCAGCCCCCGTTGGACCAAAAGGGGGACCAACCACCCTGCCAGGGCCTGAAACTCAGCAGGTCATGGACGGCTCAGCTGTTGCTACAAAGTACCCCTCACACCAGTCTGACCCCTCTTTCCAGCACACATTCTCCTGGTCATTCCCCAAACCCCAAACCGAGGGGACGGGCAGTATGAAAGGAAAGTGGTGGGAGGCCCCCTCACTCTGCCCCTGCCTGGCCAGTCTCCTGCTGCCAGCCCCGGCCTATGTGGTCCACTCAAAGTGTCAGCCCGAAGGGTCTTTGTATTTTTGTAGAACGCACAGCTGGTCAGGCCTGTGTCCTGCTCATGGCTGGCTAACTCACAGCTCCCTGTAGCGGGACACAGTTGGCCCCTTGTTGGCCTGCAGGGCTCCCCCTTCCCCCAGGCCTGCACAGCCCACTCTGGGCCCCGACTCCAGCTCCACCCTCTTGCTCTGATCACCCCTGGCCCACCCTGTCCCCAGCCAGCCCCTCCAGGGACCTCTCCGAGCCCCCCCACACGGCCCCCATCCCCAAGCTTGCCACTCCACTGTCACAAGAACAGCCAACATGAACAGATGGTAACACCAACACTTCAGGAGGGACCCTCACACCAAACCCCAACTCCAGCCTGAGTCCCAGTAGGTGGGAATGCAACTGTCACTCTCAAAAGTTCATTCTCAGGAAACTTCAGCAAATGAGGACACCCAAGCTAAAACAGGTCCAAGGCTACCACCATGGAAAACTAGGTTTCGCTGGTTCAAGGTGGGTGCGCTCGCTGGCAGTCTGCCTCGCCCCACCTTCAGGAAGGCACGTGCAGAAGTGTGCACTAGCAATACACTGGCACATGTTTCTGCTCATATGCACGTCCACAGGTGTCCCCAAAGGCTGAGTGCTGGAGGGAGGCCCCGCCCCGCTCCCAGACCCCTGCCTGCCCAGGCACCTTCTCGAAGTGACCGCTACGGATGTAGTAGTCAGCCAGCGAGCACCAGAGCTTGCCCAGCTGGTCGGTGAAGCGGGTGAGGCCCCCGCGGATGATGGCGTCCACATTGAGAGACTGCACCTTGTCAGGGTTCTGGGAGATGAGGTCACAGAGCTCGTGCCACAGCTGCGGGGTGAGGGAAGGTCAGCCTTGGCCCCAAGGGGCCGGCCCTCCCGCCTGGCCAGCACCCAGGGCCCACCTGGTAGTTAGACTTGCCGGCCTTCGACACGAAGCGTTCGTCGTTCACCACGGTGGCCAGGCGCTGCGCTGCCTCATCCAGCCGGTCGCTTGACTTGAGGTACTCGATATACTCCTCAGCGCTTTCGGGGCTCAGCTGGGCACCCACACACCACCGGCTGTCAGTGGGGCCACAGGGCCACACCACCATGCCCCCTCCCACCCCACCTCCGGTCAGCCACCCACCACTGTTCTGGGCAGGAGCTAGCACTGCACTTCCAGTCTCAGCCCCAGCCCTCACCAGTCCAGGTCCAGCCCTCACTGTCTGGGTCAGACACCAGCGGTCCAGCCTGCACAGACCAGGCCTTGCTTTCATCCCAAGCCCCCTACCTAAAACAGCACTGCACTAAGGACTTCACGATGCATAAGAGACTATACATTTGGGGAAACCGCATGAGGCCTCCATACTGTTTGCCCCTCGACTCTCAGCCCTGCCTGTTATGTGTTTATCTCCTGTTCCCTGCCCTCTCACGGTTGCAGATTTACTCTGGTTTATGCAGTCAGGTCGCAAGCATTTGTCTGCCAGGTGAGACTGAAAGCTCCGTGCAAACGGACGGTCTTAGCCACGCTATCCCCAGCACCTGTATCCCAGTGCTGACGTGGAGCAGATGCTCGCAAACTCTCTGGAGATCGAACACAGAACTCATAAACAAAACCCTGTCTGTCTCAATGAGCCACGTTCCCATTTCCTGTCTGTCAGGGCACACAGTGCCCCCAGCGAGCCCGTTTTTGGAAAGTCCTGACCTGGGGAACTGGCCCACCTGCCTGAACCTGGCCCCGTCTTGCCCTTTTAGGAGCCTCACCTTGAGGAAGCGCCGGTAGCCCCGTACAGCAGTCTCAGGCAGGGGGTGTGAGCGCAGGAAGCGCAGGTACAGGGGCCAAATACGAGAGTGCTGGGTGATGGGCAATGCCCGGAGGGCCCGGTCGAAAGTTCGGCGCGTGTGCGTGACACGTCCCTGGTCCATTAGGAACTGGCAGTAATCCAGCCACAGCCGGGGCATCTGGAGGGGTGGGGAGAGGAGGGGCTGAGCTGCCAGCCTCAGCACTGGGCCCCAGGATGCTGGATGTCCCCTGCAGCAGGACCCAGAACCCCAGTGTCCCTGGAACTAAGTCTTGCTCAGGCCGGCATGCACAGAGGTCACAGAATTCCCACCCCTGCTCTGTCCACCTCCGTGGACTCTGAGCCCCACCTCCCTACTCATTCCCTGGCCCAGCCATGCCCCTCCCCACCTTGTGCATGAACACAAAGGCCCTCTCATGGCAGTTGTTGACATCTTCATAGGCGGGGTCAGTCACGCAGCGATGCTTCACCTGTGCCCGGCGGGCCTTCAGGTAGCGGTACCAGAGTTTGTAGCTGGGAGTTGGAGGGAGGGGCAGTGACTGGTCAGCTTTTATGGACTCCCGGGACCCTTCCCTCTGCCCTATGAGACGAGGGCTAGGAGCAGGGGCCTGGGGAGGATGGCCAGGACATCAGGGAAGGTGTGCTCAGCGATTCCTGGGATGTCTAGTCGCTGACACAACACCTAGGAGGGACCTGGGACCTACTAGCCAGTTCTGGTGTGATGGGATAAGAAAAGGTGGGGCAGGGGGCGGAGGCAGGCAGGGCAGCTGCTGCCAATCTCACCTGCAGGGCAGCAGCTTGAGCGCCCGCTCATACAGTTGATTGAGCCTGGGCTTGGGGGCCCCCTGCTTGAACTCGATGTAGCGGAGCCAGCACTTGACGGAGAACTGGTTCCGCATGATTTCCTCCTCATAGGGGAGGTCCTCTTCCTCCTGCCAGGGCCGGGGCATGGGGAGAAGACAGACCTGCTCTCAGAGCCTGCGCACAGCACCACTCCTACTGGGACCCCTACCCAGGTCCCAGATGCCACTGCTCACCACTGGAGCCCAGTCACCCAGATACCAGGACCAGACTTTTACCTCTCAGAATCTGATGACTTACAACGTGACCCAGACTATCAGACTCCTCGGTCACCGGGTTCCAGGCCAGGCATGAAACTATCACCCAGATATCACTCTCTTGGCCTTCCGAATCAAGCTATCCACTTTCTGGCCCAGGTCACCAGACTCTACAGACACCAAGGTTCTGGTCCAACGCTAGGCCTCTGCCCTAGTCACCAAGTCTTACCTCCTTAGAGCATGACTCCCCAGACACCAGACCTTTGGCATCTCAGGCTACCACCAGCCAGTTTAGTTCAACTCTGCCCCAGAAGTTGGAAGCTAGATCCTTTATCTCAGGAAGAAAGGTATGGACAAGTTCCCTAGCCTTTAACTCGAGACACCAAGAAGCAATCTAGTGAAAACGCCACGCCTCTACTCCAAACACCAAGACTTTGACTCTCCAGGATTCTACTGGCCGTTGCCCACTTAGCTCCACATCACCAGGTCTTTACTTCTTTCCCAAGATTCTCCCGGTCCAGACACCATGCCTTTATCCCAGAAACTATAACGCTCAGGACCAGACCTGGACCGTTACCCGGAACACTTAGATTTTACCAATGAAACCAGCCCTGGACTACTCACCATGCTTTTACTTCAAACACCAGGCCTCTCAAGGTTTAGCTACATGAGTTTCCCTTCCCGCCCACACCCTGCGCGCTCCCATTTCCGCCCCAGGTCTGGGATGCTAGGCCCTTAACTTCGACCATTTGCTCCTTACTAAGGTCACCTGAGCTCCGGCACCAGATCTTTGCTCCTGACCAGCCTGGTCCAGACATCACGAGTCGGCCCGTAAGGGTCCTCCTACTCTCAGACCGGCACAGTTTTAGCCTAAATATCCCGAGTGGCCAAGCCCCAATCCCCTGAGGTATCTAAGCCCCGGCGCCCCTATGAATGCCACCCCCGGCCCGCCGCGGACTCACGAACACAAGGTCCGGTCGCTCGGGCCTCGAAAGCCGCGCCATGACCACCATTTTCCAGGCTCCCCAGACACGGACAGGAGTCGCGGTATGATGACGTCTACGCCTAAAGGCCTCCTATCTCGAACCAGACTAATTTCCCATTGGCTGAACTCCTCCCGATCATGCGCCAGGTGTTGTTGACTTTCCTTTCGACCACCCCAGCTACCGGAAGCATTGGCGAGCGCCCTAAGATGACGTCATCATGAAGCTACTTGGACCAATCAGCTTTAGCAGTGGAGCCCGCGGACTCCCAATGACATACTGTCTTGTTGGACGGTTGGCTTTGGGCGGAAGCGGCTGTGAAGCCTAAGAGCAGAAACATGGGGGTGAAGCTTGAGGTGTTTCGGGTCAGTGAGCAACGGAGCGGTCGGAAAGCTGGGCGCGGGGTTCTTCCTGGATGAGAAGGCTCTGAAAAGGGAGGCCTCCGAGAGAGGGGCTCTGGGGCGAAAGCTCCATTGATTTGAAAGGGACCTTTACTGTTGGAGACGCAGAGAAGGGGGCGCTGGGTTGGGGGCTCTGGGAGGGCAGGTGTGAGGAAAACCCTCTGAGAGATGTGACCTGGGGAGGAGGCTCTAAGAAGGAAGACTTCAGGCTCTCGCGGAGCTCTCGGGTTTAAAGTGGGTGTGCGTCTTTCTCCTAGACCGACTCCTAGACTGAAGAATGAGTTCTGGATCTGAAGGTGCTCTGGAATCTAGCTGGGAGTGGTTTGAGGTCTCAGAGAGATGCCTTTATTGTAGTACAAGCTCTTCTGCTCCTGGGGCCAATATATCTGTGTTTCTTTGAGAAAGAGTCTTTCAGACTTGGAGGGGGCTTTCGGGGTGGGGGTGGGGGGTTACTCTTGGATTCTTGGGACTAGACTTCAAGGTGTGTGACTTCTGTACCCTTGCTGGGAGTTTTGGGGTTCTGGAGGGTCCTGAAGAAACACCTCTGGTCTCGGCCAGAGGATCGTTTTCCCGACTCTGAGCAGCCTCTGTACAGTAGGGGTTGAGGCGGGGATGGTAATTCCTGACTACTCATCCCTCCCCTTCCCTTCCAGATGACCATCTACCTCACCTTCCCTGTGGCTATGTTCTGGATTGCCAATCAGGCCGAGTGGTTTGAGGACTATGTCATACAGCGCAAGGTGGGCACTGGTTCATTCCAGGGAATGGGGAAGGGTATGAGGGAACAGGGTCAGCCTTCCCTGAGCCGACCCTGCCCTGGATGCGGGGCTCTGGAGGCTTCTGGCTTGTGACTCCATCTGTAACTTTGTCCCTACAGAGGGAGCTGTGGCCCCCTGAGAAGGAGGACCAGGTAAGCCATGTAATTTTCCTCCCACCGGTGTGGGGAGGGGCCTGGATTCCTGTGGGCAGGGAACCTAGGGTGGAGGGACACATGATTTCCTTAACTGCCCTCTCCCTGAAAGTGAAAGTTGCTCAGTCGTGTCTGACTCTTTGCGGACCCCATGGACTATACAGTCCATGGAATTCTCTGGGCCATAATACTGGAGTGGGTAGCCTTTCCTTTCTCCAGGGGATCTTCCCAACCCAGGGATCAAACCCAGGTCTCCTGCATTAGAGACGGATTCTTTACCAGCTGAGCCACAAGGGAACCCCAAGAATACTGGAGTGGGCAGCCTATCCTTTCTCTAGCAGATCTTCCCAACCCAGGAATTGAACTGGGGTATCCTGCATGGCAGGTGGATTCTTTACCAATTGAGCTATCAGGGAACTCCCTGAAGGTTGAAGCTAATCTGGGGTTGTAATTGGCACAGGCTTCATTGTAGATAGGAACTCTGAAGCCACGGTCTGGGGGGTTAAGGGGAGGTGGGCTGGGAACAAGATCCAGGCCCTGAGGTGCATTTGCCTCTCCTTCCTTCCCATTTCACGTCCCCAGCGCCGGGAGCTAGAAGAATTCAAAGAGAGGATACGGAAGCAGCGGGAGGAGAAACTCCTTCGTGCTGCCCAGCAGAGCCCCTGAGGTCTCTCCGTGCCGGAATTCCAGCCTGCCCCGAAGAATAACACACACACGGTTCTTTGTTGCTCATGGAAGTGCTTTATTGTCGGCTCTCAGGGGCCAAGTGGGGCCCAGGACACCTCAGGTCCTCAGGGGGCTTGTGTCTGGGGCTGGGGGCTGCTGTTCCGACGGAAGCTGAGAGCAGCTGGGTCCTGGGGGGTGAGGAGGGGTTGGGGACTGAGGGTCCCAGCTCGTTTCTGCGCTCCGTCCTGTTGATACAAAGGGGTCAACCAGAGAGAGGGGCCGAGGGTAGTGCCAACCAGAGGGGGACACAGACGCTGGAGGGAGGCGGCAGATGGCAACTGAGTCACACCTCCCCTCCCTCCCCTTACCTGCTCCCACCATCCCTGAGCCTCTGTGCTCCTTGGTTACTCAACATTAAGGGTGGTATTTTGGGGCTGGTGGGTCTTGGGGGCCTCACTGGGGTCCTGATCAGAACCCAAGCAGTGGGCAAGTATGTGTGATGTGGACATGTGGGGGTCTGGATGCATCCTGTGCACAAGCTCACCTGTCCTCCACCCTCGGGGTGCCTTCCCAGGAAGGGGTCTATTCTCTGTTACCTCCTCATAGCTCTCAGACACTCGGGCTCAGGAGCTGTGAGTTCCCATCATGTCTCTGACTTGAACATGCCCCAGACATGACCTCGATCCCTTTTCAGCCCTGTCTGGGCCTCTGCCCTCCCTCTGAACCGGGGTATTGGATCCACCGGGGTCTTGTGACTGGCAGGGACTCAGGATGAGTGCTCCTACCAGATGATGGATGGACAGAGGTGGGGGTGGGGCCCCTTGCACTCCTGGCTGGGGGTGGAAGGCAGGGTTAAAGGCCTCAGCCTGGTTGGTCTCTCCTCAGCCCAGGCAGAACATCACCTACCTTGGGGCCCAAAGGCTGGAAGCCAGGCAGAGCGCTGACCGTCACTCGCTGGTCATCCATGCGGCGGCCCTGGGTATTGGCCAGCATGTCCATGAGGCTGTCCATCTCGGGTGCAGGGCCGCTCTCTGCGTGGAGCCAAGGCCATGGGGAGCTCAGCCCAGCTGGAGCCCCCCAGCCCACATCCTCCAAGAAGCATGCTGGTATCTGCCCCCAACCCATGGCCATCTCTGTCCCCAGTCACCAGCTCACTTTCTCAGACTCTTTCCCACAGGCCCCCCAGGTGGCCACTTGCCCCATTCATGCCCGGCCACCCACATTACAGCCACTTCTGCACACCCTGCTGCCCACTCTCACGGCTGTCAGAGGCTGGGCCCGGCCCCGCCTGCAGCGAGCAGCGCTGCTCCTCCATCCGGCCGCCCTGCACGTGGCTCAGCAGGTTGAAGAAGCCCTCCTGGTCTGGGGAGCCAGCCTGGGGAACAGATATGCTCAGTCCAGCCCACCCTCAGCCAGGAGACCCATCAACCCAGTCAGCCAGCTTCCACCTGGCTCCCGGGCCCGCTCTGAGCTTCTCTGTGGCTCTCACCATGGTCCCCGCCGATGTGCTGCTTTGCAGAGCTGCTCCAAATGAGACATGAGTCTCCTCCTCAATCTCGCCCTGGCCCCTGCCCCAGGGGGCCTCACCAGCAGTGCCACGTGACTGCAGCGCTGCCCCAAGAGAGAGGGCTGACGTCCTACATAGGGGCCTGACTGCGGGGTGGCCTGGGACTGGGACACTAGCCAGGGGACCATCCCGGGGGCCGCTCCCTTATCCCAACCCCCTCCCTCCATGGGGTCATCACTGAGAGCCCTGACCTCGCTGGGGGGTGGATTAGGCACTCAGAACCTCAAGTGCCCTCCTGCACCTTCTTAGGTGGCAACTGGGTCAGGGGTCCCAGAAGACTCCTTACTAATTAGGTGCCCTACAAATGAATTAGTCTTGTCATTCACAGGCCCTTGGGGGGGGTGGGGGTGGGGCCTGCTCACCTTGTCGCAGGCTGAGCCAACATCCTCCTGTTCCTGGTCCATCGTTGTCCCTGCTGCCCTCCCCTGGATCCCGTCCACCTCTCCGCTGGCCTCTGCCCCAGCCCCAGGCCAGAGAAGGCTTTTTAAGAGACTGGGATATGGAGGGGGGCGGGGTGTGTGTAGTGGATACCCAGCCCCAAATCCCCAGCTCATGCCCCATCTGCTCCCACCCAAGCTTAAGCCCCATAAAGATGATCCAGATAATTGTTTTTGCAGCGTGAGGCTGGGGCTGCTGTGGGGGCAGGAGGCAGGGTGACCTGGGTTTAGGACCCGCTGGGCCTCAAGGACTCAGGTGGAGTGCAGGGTCCCCACAGTGGAGAGCTTGAGTTGACTGGACCCCCTTGGGAGAGGACTGGACCATGGGACAGCTCAGGTGAGATCTGCATCCACCTTGCCCACCCGTATTTGCTGGAAAGGCAGTTGCCATCCACAGGTGGTGGGAGGAGAGGAAGCTCAAGGACACCTGAGCCACCACCAGCTAGCCTGGCTCCACCTCTGTCTCCTGGCCATCCTTTCTACTACTGTCCCCAGGTCTGGTTGTCCACACCTCATCCCCCCAAAAAACTGGAAGTTGTGGGACCACCTGTCTCCCCATCACCAATGCCAAGTTGGCCTGTCTCCTCCCATTTGACCCCCCCCCCCCAGTCCCAGTTAGGGA
This sequence comes from Bos grunniens, assembly GCF_055505025.1. Lineage (NCBI taxonomy): Eukaryota > Metazoa > Chordata > Mammalia > Artiodactyla > Bovidae > Bos > Bos grunniens. Next base: position 16,592,086 of record NC_141171.1, read on the forward strand.
TGAGAGGCTACAGTCCTGCCGAGGGAGGCAAGAAGGAAACCCCACCCCGTCCCCTGAGCAGCTGTGGCTCCCCATCAGTGCCCTGGGAGAGGGTGCTGTTGGGAGGACCCCAAGTGCACCCCACCCCCTCCCCAGCATGCCTTTCTGGAAACCAGTTAAAGTTTCTTCACAGGACAAAGGGGCCGCACCATGACCACCTCTGCCTGATTGTGAAGCTTGGTCCTCCTCCCCAGACAGACCACTGCCCTCTGGAGCCCCTGTCCACATCTTCTCCGTGGCCCCATGACCCCCAAATGCCAACGTGCTGTCCTGCTCCTCCCCAGACATATTAGTTCCCAGACTTCTTAATGAAGTGTGCCGAACGAGGTAGCTTAGAGCAGCAGACATTTATTGTCATACAGTTCTGGAGGCCAGAAGTCCAAAATCCAGGTGTTGGCAGGGCCATGCGGAGGAGAGACTCTTTCCTTGCCTCTCCCTGGGTTCGAGTGGCTGCTGGCAGTCCTTAATGTCCTGTGGCTTGTCGCTGCAGGACTTGTCTCTGCCTTTGTCATCACAGGCATCCCCATCATGTACTTGTTTTAACACGGCTGTCCTAAGACATAGACACTAGTCACACTGCTTTGGGGACTCACCCTACCACAGCACAACCTCATCTTTTACTAACTGCACCTGCAAAAACCATATATCCAAAACAGGGCACATTCTAAGGTACTGGGAGTAAGGGCTGTAACATACTTTTTTTTTTTTTTTTCCTTCAAGGGGGTGGTTAGCACACCCTTGAGCCCATAGCAGCAGAAGACCTGATTATCCTCACCTGATAGAGTGAGGCCAGACCCTACAGAGTCTCACCACCAGAGGACAGACCAAGAGAGACGCTAGAGGTGGTCCCAGCTCCCTCCCCCCTCCCCATTGCCCCTACAATCCATCCTTCCTCCCAGGAACCACAGGGGTCTCCTCCCTCCCTCACTCAGAACTCTCCCTTGGCCCCCACTGTCCTCAGGAGAAAACCCGAATACCATGAGACCATGGAGATGTTCTAAACTTGACTGGTGATGTCAGTCAGAATGGCCATCATTTAAAAATCTTATAAATGCTGGAGAGGATGTGGAGGAAAGGGAACCATCCTACACTGTGGGTGGGTATGTAAGATAGGGCAGTCACTATGGAGAACAGTATTGGAGGTTCCTCAAAAAACTAAGAATGGAGCTACCATATGATCCAGCAATCCCACTTTTAGGCATACATCCGGACAAAACTAACTTGTAAAGATACATGCACCCCAGTGTTCATTGCAGCACTATTCACAATAGCTAAGGCACAGAAACAACAGATGAATGGATAACAAATGGAGAATCAACAGATGGATGGATAAAGAAGATGCGGTGCATATACACAATGGAATATTACTCAACCATTAAAAAGAATGAAATAATGCCATTTGCAGCAACATGGACCTAGAGGTTATTATACTAGGTGAAGTAAGTTAGAGAAACAGCATCTGATTTCACTCAGGTATGGAATCTAAAATACGACACAAATTATTTACATAACAGAAACATTAACAGACACAAAAAAGAGACTTGTGGTTGTCAAATGCAAGGAGGTGTGGAGGAGGGATGGACTAAGAGTTTGGGGTTAGCAAATGAAAACTTCTATATAGAGTATAGCACAAAACTATTTAATATCCTGTGATAAACCATAATGGAAAAGAATATGAAAAACAACGTGCATGTATATCTGAATCATTTGCTGTAAAGTAGAAATTGACATGGTAAATCAACAATACTTCAGTAAATAAATTGACAGGTAACGGATACACAACCGTGAATATGGCAAAAGCCATTGATTGTCCCCTCTGTGGTTAAATTGTATGTGAATTATATTGTAATAAAGCTAAGAAACAAAAAGGGGAAAAAAAGGATGGTAGAGAGGGGGAGAGAGAGAAGATGAGGGAGAGAAAGAAAAGAAGAAAGAAAAACCCAAGCTCCTTTGTAGAGAGGCCAGCCCTCCTGGTTTGGCCAGGACTGTCCCGGTTTTATCACTGAAAGCCCTGGGTCCTGAAAACCTCTCAATCCCATGCAAATTGGGCTAGGTTAGTCCTGCCATGTCCCACTGGGGTCTGGTCTCTGTGGCCCCTCCAACCTCAGCTTCTGTTGGGGAGGGGGGCATCCCCCCCTCATCTCACTCCAGCCACTCCTCCAATCTCACCTCCTGCTTCTCTATGCACGGCTGCTCCCTAATACCGCTCAGGGTTAAAAGATCATCCCCTCAGGATACCCCTCTGGCACCACCCCCAATAGAGTGCCCCCACCCCACCCCCAAATTTGCTATCATGTCACTTTCTTTCCTTAAGGCATAATTGATCATTTTCTCTCCCCTCCTCCTCCATTCAACTTTAAGTGTGCCTGGCAGGCTTTTTGGTCTTACTCATTATGGTCAGTCCCATGCCCATCCCGTGAAAGTGGCACAGGGCTTGGCACTTGGCTAAACTCTCAAAAAACCACAGCCAAATAAAACCACGCGTTCAGGACTGAGCCAGCTCAGGATTCTGTACCCACACACGAGTGTCACACCTTAAATCCTCATCAAAAGGAGAAGGTGATGCTGGACTGTGCCTGCTGTGTGATAAGGTGTCAGCCCTTTGCTGGCACACAGCCGGGGCAGGCCGTAATACTTCAAGTCGAGTGTAAATTGAGATGTGTGTGTATGTATGTGTGCAAGCGGTTGAACATGCCACTGAGTTCACGTGTGCATCAGCAAGGCTGTGACTAGCATACCTCCTGGGACCAACTCGTGCTTCAGACTGCAATAGGCCTATTCATCACCCGGCCTTGGACAAGGGTCAGTCCGAGTTTGCGGTTTCATTGTCCAACCTGTGCTGCCCATCAGGGCCTCTGCAGGGTCGACTGAGAATCTGTATGTGTGTGTTACCTGCTCAGTTGTGTCAGACTCCTTGTGATCCCATGGACTGTTGCCTTCCAGGCTCCTCTGTCCGTGGAATTCTCCAGGCAAGAATGCTGGAGTGGATTTGCTATTTCCTTCTTCAGGAGATCTTACCGACCCAGGAATCGAACCCCTGTGTTGCAGGCAGATTCTTTATCATCTGAGCCACCAGAGAAGCCCCGACTGAGAACCTGATAAGTCACTTAAGTCGTGTCCGACTCTGTGTAACCCCATAGACGGCAGCCCACGAGGCTCCCCTGTCCCTGGGATTCTCCAGGCAAGAACACTGGAGTGGGTTGCCATTTCCTTCTCCAATGCAGTAAAGTGAAAAGTGAAAGTGAAGTCGCTGAGTCTTGTCCGACTCTTAGCGACCCCATGGACTGCGGCCCACCAGGCTCTTCCGTCCATGGGATTTTCCAGGCAAGAGTCCTGGAGTGGGGTGCCATTGCCTTCTCCGGACTGAGAACCTAGCACCCAATAATTGCTGGTTTAGCTCCAACCTTCCCCCAGGCCTCCTTATCAAGTGTTGCCCAAGCCCACTGCTGCTACTAAACTCGGGAACAGAAGGTAAGTGGATCACGGGTTTGTGGTCCCGTAGCTCCAAGTAGGCATACACAGTATCCTTTAGACCCAGGGGAGAAATTTCTGCCGGGGTGGAACTATGCCTGGGGAAGATAAAGGGGTTATTATTGCCTTGCGATCCCACTTTCTCGTTGCACACAAGCTAGGGAAGTGTGTCTGAGCTCACGTCTTTGAACGTGTCGTCGGGCCGTGCTCCTCCGGCGACTTTGAAGATGTCTGCAGGGACGCTTTCGCCTGTCGTTTCAGCAGGGAACGCAACTTCTCCGACAACCGGTGGAGGGGCGGGGCCAGGTGGGCAGGGGGCGTGCCCTGGACCCGCAGGGCGGGGGCCACGTGGATGACGCGCGGGGCCACGCCCCCACCTTGGGACAGACCCGGAAGCGGCGGCGCCCCTAGGGAAAGATGGCGCCCTCGGGGCTGAAGGCGGTGGTAGGAGAAAGTGAGTGCCGCCCCCTGGGGGCGGGGGGCCGGGGGCGCACGGACTCTGGGAGTCTAGCGGCGGGGAGTTGGGGACCTGGCAGGACGTCGAGCACCTGACCCTCGAGGGGGTGGGCGGGGACTTGGCTCTCCCTTGAGGGAGCGGAACAAAGTTGGGAGACTAAACTCCGGGGACCGAAAGAAATCAGACTAAGGGTGGAGTAGACAGGCGTTGGGCATGGACTCCTGGACCCCCTAAAGAATGGGCGTGGGGAGGGCACCGCTGGACAGCCAGGCTCCGGCGTCTCTAAGCCGGGCAAAGTCCGGCGGGCTGGACTCTTGGGGCCCCATGTTGCGGACCGCGGCCGGGCCTGGGTGCGCTGGTCAGCGACCCCAGCTGGTGAGAGTGCTCAGGATGCGCGTCCAGGCTCCAATGCAGATCCAAGGGCGGGGGACGCCTTGCTCTTTGCCCGGCCCCCAGGAGTCCCTTGCAGCCTGGGGACCGTGGCATCCAGGCCTCGCGGGCCTGGTTCTTTCGTGGGGGGTGGGTGGAGGTCGTCCCCTCCCCCACCCCCGGTAGTTCCGGCCTCAGAGTCTTCTTCCGCCCTGGCAGTGCTGATAACAGTGGACAAGACACTTGCTGGGCGGGGCCGCCCTGGCCCTTTTGCCCACTCCCTCCACTAGGCAGAGCCGAGTGTGGCTCAAACTCCCCAAACCCCAACTGAAAAAGGAGCCTCCTCCTATGAAGGGGTTGATGGAGAGACAGGAGAGCCATTGATTCCATTTTACAAATGAGGAAACTGAGGCTGGACATTGGGTAATGGGATGATCACAGCCAGGCATGTTTCAGACAGGGATCCAGGGGTCCTGCATTCTGGTTCAGGGTAAACGATGGAGGTGAAATGAGGGTGTGGCTGAAATCTACATGCCAGGAGTACTCCAGTATATAGGGGGATGGAGAGCCCAGTTCTGGAGGCAGGTAGACCTGTTATGTGAGTCGTGGCTTTCCAGTTATTCGTTTATCTAAAGCATATTTATCTATTACTTATGCTCCAGGCACTTGCCACTTAGGTGCTGAGGGTCCTTAGGCAATTTCCTTCTCCTCTCTGAACTTCAGTGGCCCTGACTATAATTTGGGGGTGACCTCAGGAGCTACCTCAAAGGACTGAGGGGAGGAGTAAATGGGAGTTCCGATGGAAGTCCAGCCCAGGACCCAGAAAACTGGGGGGCACTGTGGGGCCAGAGGACCCCACATACTGAACCCACCCCTCATTTCCCTGCAGAAATTTTGAGCGGAGTCATTCGGAGCGTCAAGAAAGATGGAGAGTGGAAGGTAGGGGGGATATAGAATGCCTTGTCCAAACCCATGTCAGGGGGCCCTGAATGTGGGACACCCCCCACCACTCCAGCTCCCCGAGGAGGCTGCTGGTCCACAGAGGTCACGTGGGTGGGTCTGGGTTGGGCTTGGGTAGGGTCCTGGGTCCTCTTGTTCAATCAGCTCATGAAGCTGAGAGACTTGCCCATGGCTCCAGCCCCTTCTTGGGGACAGCTTCAACCTCTCCCACCCTCTTTTCTGTCCATTCCATCCGTCTGGACAGGTGCTCATCATGGACCACCCGAGCATGCGCATCTTGTCGTCCTGCTGCAAGATGTCAGACATCTTGGCTGAGGGCATCACCAGTGAGTGGCTACCTCAACCCCAGGCTTCCCAGCTAGGACCAGAGTGTGGGATCCCCTGAAATTGTCCAGGACTTCCAAGGATGCGGTTTCCTTTACAGACAGCCCTGATATGGCAACCCCTAGATAGTCAGACTTCCCACGCAAGGGGCTCCCTAGCTGCAACCTCTAAGGGGTCAGCCTCGCCAGCTGTGCAACCCCTTTGTGTGGAACCCCATGTGGGGCTTTCAGTGTGTGACCCCGAGAATGTGTAACTTTCAAAGGTCGATCCCCAGGAGGCGATGACTGTGTGATCCCGAATGTGCAGAGCCCTGCCCACGTAGCTCTTAGTCCTGTGATCCATGGATGTGTCCCCTGAAGCTCAGGACCCTCAGGGAGTGTGCATATCCCCTCCTGCCTCTGCACCCCAAGTGTCCAGCTCCCTGAGTGTGCGACTCTGCATGTGCCCTGGCCCCAGTGCCATCCACACATGTCCCCTTTCTCTGTTCCTACTAGTTGTGGAGGACATCAACAAAAGACGAGAACCCATCCCCAGCCTGGAGGCTATTTATCTGCTGAGCCCCACGGAGAAGGTGCCTATGATAGTGTGTGTGTGTGTGTGTGTGTGGATGCGTGTGTGCGGGCATACATGTCTGTGTGTGTATGAGGGGCAGGCAGTGGCTGGGAGGTTGGGTCAGGGGTGGTCTGTCTAAGGGTACTTGGCCAGGCCTGGAGAGTGATCCACCTTCCCCAGTCGGTACAGGCCCTGATCGCAGATTTCCGGGGGACCCCGACCTTCACCTACAAAGCAGCACACGTCTTCTTCACCGACAGTGAGTGAGGAGAGCCGGGTAGGGGTGTGGTGTGGGGGTCAGGGTAAGGGGGTGTGAGGGCTGCCCTGGCCTGATGCCCCGTCTTGCCCATTCCCAGCCTGCCCTGAGCCCCTGTTCAGTGAGCTGGGTCGCTCCCGTCTGGCAAAGGTGGTGAAGACGCTGAAAGAGATCCACCTTGCCTTCCTCCCATACGAAGCTCAGGTATAGCCCAGCCCACTTCTGGGTAGGAAGTGGGGCTTCGTCACCAAGTATCCCAGGTTCCCTCAGAAATAGGCAAGGTGATAAGCAGAGAGGGTGCTGAATCAGAAAGGAAAGCAGCTAACAACCGGTGGAATGAGCTCTTAGCGGAAGTCACCTGGAGTTCCATCTTCCTGGGCAATAGCAGGGGGGCAGCATGCAGCTCACTGCTTGTCTTCCCCCACAAGGCAGAGGGGGCTGGGGTATTCCACAAAACAGTAGTCAGGGGGCTGCCCCAGGCCTGCAAAGCAGGCTCCAGAGACCGGAGGAAGCCCCGGGGAGTGGCACATGGCCGCGGCTGGAGTTGGGCAGGGGCGCACCTCCAGCGGTGGCGGCTCTGTGTCCTCGCAGGTGTTCTCCCTGGATGCCCCCCACAGCACCTACAACCTCTACTGCCCCTTCCGGGCGGGCGAGCGAGCACGGCAGCTGGAGGCACTGGCCCAGCAGATCGCCACCCTGTGCGCCACTCTGCAAGAGTACCCGGCCATCCGCTACCGCAAGTGGGTCCCCAGCCAGATGCCGCCCTGACCTTGACCCCATCCTGCTTCCAACCTTGCACCTCTCTTCCAACCCCCGCTCCAGTCCTCACCCTGACCCCTGACTCCCATCCCTAACCCCATCCCTGACTCCCAGTCTGTGCCGACTGGCCCTCCCAAACCCCACACCCTGAGGCACCCACCCCGTGTCTGCCCACCCCATCCCCAGGGGCCCAGAGGACACAGCACAGCTGGCCCATGCCGTCCTAGCCAAGCTGAACGCCTTTAAGGCAGACACTCCCAACCTGGGCGAGGTGAGGGGGCTTTCTGGGGAGGTGGAGGGAGGCCCCAGCCAGGGTCAGGGTCAATGGCTTCATCCCCCTGCCCACCCCTTGCACCCCAGGGCCCTGAGAAGACTCGCTCACAGCTGCTCATCATGGACCGGGCGGCCGACCCCGTGTCCCCCTTGCTGCATGAGCTCACCTTCCAGGCCATGGCCTACGACCTGCTGGACATTGACCAGGACACCTACAGGTGGGCAGACCCTGGAACTTATCCTCTGCTGTCACTGCAGACTCGGGTCCCTGGGCTTCAGCGAGCGCTCACAGCCTTCATGTCTCTGGCTTTCCCAGGTACGAGACCACCGGGCTCAGTGAGGCCCGGGAGAAGGCGGTGCTGCTGGACGAGGATGATGACCTGTGGGTGGAGCTTCGACACATGCACATTGCGGACGTGTCCAAGTATGTGCATGCGCGTGCGTGTGCTCTCAGGGGGCACCGGGGTTGGGGGCCCTCTGGCACGAGGTCCCCACCCCTCCCTCCCATTATGGACCCATTCTGCATGAATGCCTGTCAACGAGCCACACCCCTTTGCTGGCCTCCCCATGCCTTTCCAGTGTGGGCTCACACGCGGCCTGTGTCCCCTGGCTGGCATCCCCGGGCCATGTGACTCCCCCACCCCCCAACTCTGCCCCAATATGACCGTCTTGGCACCAGTCCCCAACCTACCCCCTGCCCACTCTCACTGCCAGGAAGGTCACGGAGCTCCTAAAGAATTTCTGTGAGAGCAAGAGGCTGACCACAGACAAGGTAGGCTGTAGTGTGTAGGGTGCAGGCCCGGGGCAGGGTGGGCCACTTGGGAGGGGCGGGGCCTCAGTCTGGAGCCCCAGCCTGGACTGGGGGCCTCGGGTAGGCAGGGCCTGGCCTCATGCTCAGCCTTGTTCCCAGGCCAACATCAAAGACCTGTCTCATATCCTGAAAAAGATGCCACAGTACCAGAAGGAGCTGAACAAGGTGAGCGATAAGTGGGGACCAGGAACCTGCGTGCCTCCAACTGTCACCCTGTCTCCATCCTGACTCAGTCTCTGTTATCCCTGACTCCCACGCCTACCCTGCAGTACTCTACACACCTGCATTTAGCTGATGACTGCATGAAGCATTTCAAGGGCTGCGTGGAGAAGCTGTGCAGCGTGGAGCAGGTGTGTGGGCCCTGGGCAGGGGTGGGGTCTGTATGGGCTGGGCTGGGAGTGGAGAGGCATTTCTGGGGCAGTCTGTGACTTGTGGGGGGTGGCCCGGCCTGGAAAAAGGTAGGACCTGGGTATGGGCTGGGGCCTCTGGAGAGGTGTGGCCTGTGTGAGGGGTGGGATCTGTCTCCTCTCGAGACTTGGAGTGTGGGCGTGGGGCCTGTGGGGCCAGCCCCTTGAAGAGGCAGTTTCTTGTGGGGAGGGCAGGCCCAAGGAGCTCAGACGGTAATCTGCCTGCAATGAGGGAGACCCAGGTTCGATCCCTGGGTCAGGAAGATCCCCTGGAGAAGGAAATGGCAACCCACTCCAGTATTCTTGCCTGGAGAATTCTATGGACAAAGGAGCCTGGCGGTCTACAGACCATGGGGTTATGAAGAGTCCGACACCACTGAGCAATTAACACACTGCTGCTGCTGCTGCTAAGTCACATCAGTCGTGTCCGATTCTGTGCGACCCCATAGACGGCAGCCCACTAGGCTCCCCCGTCCCTGGGATTCTCCAGGCAAGAACGCTGGAGTGGGTTGCCATTTCCATCTCCAATGCATAAAAGTGAAAAGTCAAAGTGAAGTCGCTCAGTCGTGTCCAACTCTTAGTGACCCCATGGACTGTAGCCTACCAGGCTCCTCCGTCCATGGGATTTTCCAGGCAAGAGTACTGGAGTGGGTTGCCATTGCCTTCTCCGAATTAACACACACACCCTTGGAAATGCGGGGCCTGTGGAGAGTTGTGGCCTGTGTGAGGGGTGTGGCCTGTGTGAGAGGTATGGCCTGTAGGGGAGGAGGCTAAACCTCCTAGAGGGTGAAGCCTATGGGGAGGAGGGGCCTGTGTGAGGGGTGGGACCTCACGGTGAACAGTGTGTAGAATCTTCAGAGACTGGTAGAGCAAAATGAAGCCCAGAGGTCTTGCCGAGGCCCATGGGGATGTCCCTGCCCTGCCCCGTCCCTCCACGTGGTGTCTGACCCCCATGGCCCCCAGGACTTAGCCATGGGCTCGGACGCAGAGGGTGAGAAGATCAAGGACCCCATGAAGCTGATTGTACCGGTGCTACTGGACGCTGCAGTGCCAGCCTACGACAAGATCCGGGTTCTGTTGCTCTACATCCTGCTACGGAATGGTAGGTAGGGGGCCTGGAGTTGAAGAGGCGGGAGAGGTTGGTATACCATCATTCACCACGGTTTCTGGTGACTGTGGGAGGCTCTCACTCCCGCAGATGCCCCCACACACCAGGTACGCCAAACCCCGCAGATACCGCTCTGGACCTTGGGCCACCCTCCATTGGCCTCCGTTGGCATGGAGACCCTCTGAATCTATTTTTAGGGCTCCTCCAAATTTAGCCCCCTCAACTGATTCCAGAGGCTCCTCCAATCTACCACCTCCTCTAGGATTCCCATCCAGAGTTCTAACATGAGGAATCCGCCCCCTCTGTGAGCGTAGGTGGCTCCCCCGGTCCCCAGGGTGTCCTGACTGCTGGATGCCCCCACCCCAAGCCCCTCAACCCAGAAGCCTGTGTGGCCACCTCTCCACCCTCCCCCTTGCCCACCACCACCCTGTGAGCCTCCACATAAGCCCCGCCCTCCGGCCGCCTCCAGGTGTGAGCGAGGAGAATCTGGCCAAGCTGATTCAGCACGCCAATGTGCAGGCACACAGCAACCTCATCAGGAACCTGGAGCAGCTGGGGGGCACTGTCACCAACCCTGGGGTATGCTGGGCAGGGAGAGGGCACTGAGTCAGAGGGGGGTGACTGGGGTCAGAGGGCACATCACCAGGGCGGGGACACACCAGGCGTGATGTGGTTCTGGGAGCACGGGGAGCCCTGAGTAGGGTCTGGGGATTGGGGGGCAGCAGGGCTGTTCCGAGTCTCAGAGTCACAGGAGAAGTGGGGGCCATGAGGCATAGAGCCCGAGTCCTAGTGGTGCTGCCGTGTGGGGCGTGTGGTCCACGTCCCACAGGTCGATAGCTGGGTCCCCAGCAGGGGACCCTGGGCTCCTGGAGGTCTCAGGGCCTCCAGTCCACCCGGAACACACTCAGCAGCTTCCTGGGCTCGGCTCTCAGCACGTCCCTCCTCCCTCGACCTTGCCTCCGCTGCCGCTCGACTGCAGGCACCTCTCGTGTTCTCCCCCTGCCTGCCCTCTGCCTCTCTCCCAGGCGCCCCCGTCTGTCACCCTGTCCACCTCCTCTCAGTCCCCCTGTTTCTGTGTCCTCCGTCGTGAGTCCCCACCTCTCTCAGTCCTGATCTTCTTCTTTGTCTCGTCTTGGTTTCATCACCTGTGTATTTCTTCCTCCCTCCCTCTTGTTTTCCTTCCTCGCTCTGTCTGCAACCTCCCCCAGCCCGACAAGCCCCATCCGTGACCTGCCTCCTTCTCCCTAATTCCCCCACCAACCCCACCCGCCCCACCTGTAGAGCTCTGGGACCACCAGCCGACTGGAGCGGAGGGAGCGCTCAGAGCCCACCTATCAGCTGTCTCGCTGGACCCCGGTCATCAAGGACGTGATGGAGGTACCGCTGGTAGGGGTGGGACCTGAGTTCCCCGATCCAGGCCATGCTCAGCCCCCTCCCTGCTCACTGTCCTAAGCCTCAGGGCTTAAGAGAAAATCCCTCATTACGGGCATCCCCGTGGCTCTGCCTGGGGTCTGGGGGCAACCCCATCCCACACTGGAGGAACAGGGGCGCATACAGAGAGAAGAGCTTCATCTTCTCTCCACTTGACGGTCCCCTCTTCTGTCCCCCTCTATTCACTCCTGCCCCCCAGGACGCCACCTGGGTCCCGCTTTGCCCTGCCCGTACCAACCCCAGCCCCACTGTGGGAGCCAAAAGCAGCAGCAGCCTAAAAGACCTGGCCAGGGACCTGGCTTCCTGCTTCCTGCCATCTGTATGGAGTCCTGGCATCTCTGCCTGCTTGGAGACCCCCTTATCCTTATGGATCCTGGATGCCTAGATCTCTGGGTTCCTCAGGGGTTAGGGGCTCAGAATCTTGGCTTCTCCAGGGGCTGGAGGTCCACACTCCTGGGTCCCTGAGGAGCTGAGCAGGAGCAGGGTCCTTAAGAAGCTAAGAGGCCGGGTCCTGGGTCATTAAGGGGCTGGAGGTACAGGTGGCAGCCCCTGTCTGCCAGGATCTTGGCCCGGGAACATACCTGATAGAGGAGGCTCCAGACCTTGGGCCTCATTGCCCGGGCCCCTCTCCTCAGCCTCCCTCTCCGGCCCTAGGATGCTGTGGAAGACCGGCTGGACCGGAAGCTGTGGCCCTTTGTGTCTGACCCTGCCCCCACATCCAGCTCCCAGGCTGCCGTCAGGTGAGGCCAGGGACACGCCCAGACCCACAGGAAGTAAGGCTTGGGGAAGGGGTGATCTGCTACCCAGTCTGACCTCCGCCTGCCTTCCTCGCACAGTGCCCGCTTCGGCCACTGGCACAAGAACAAGGCAGGCGTGGAGGCCCGGGCAGGGCCCCGGCTTATTGTCTACATCGTGGGTGGTGTGGCCATGTCAGAGATGCGGGCCGCCTACGAAGTTACCAGGGCCACTGATGGCAAGTGGGAGGTGCTCATCGGTGAGTGGCCAAGACTGGGGTCTCCTGGGGTGGGCAGGGGCTGAGAGCCCGACTCTCCCGCCTGTGGGTTCCTGGGGAACTGATAGCTGTGCGCCTTCTGGGTCCCCAAACCCTGGAGCCTCTGCAGGGCTGGCATCTGGGAGCCCTAGGTGAGAAGGGTTAGGGCTTGGCTTCCCAGGAATGGGGTCCCCTGGGAGTGGACCCTTCCCTTTCCAGGAGGTGAGACTCCTGAGTCCTGAGAGCCAGGGTGTTCCTGAACGACCCTCTGGGTGGAAGGGTCAGGGGCCAAGGCCACTCTCGCAGCCCCTCCCTCCCGTCCAGGCTCCTCGCACATCCTCACCCCGACCCGCTTCCTGGATGATCTGAAGACTCTGGACCAGAAGCTAGAGGGTGTCTCCCTGCCCTGACCCCCGCCTGACCTGCTGCATCCCTTTCCAGAGAAATAAACTCCCATCTGCCAGCTGGCACCCACCTTGCTTTCTTTCCAAGGGAGCCATATGGGGCCCACCTCCCTTGGGTCCTGTCCCCTGACCTTGTGCCTCAGGCCCCACCCAACCCTGTTCTTCTAGAGGGCATTCCACACTCTTAAGGTGAACATGGACTCCAAGATCTACTAGCTTCCAGGTTCCAGCCAACATCTTGGGTTGGCCTTTCCAGAACCTGGGAACCAGTGATGGTTCTCTTGGCCACTCTGATGGGACCGTCAGTAGCAGAGTGTCAACAGACCAGACAGACTCCCCAGCCCTCTGGCACTGTCTCCTTGGGACTTGCAGCCACACAGATCAGGAGTCTTTTCCGCTTGCTAAGATCAGAACTGGCACTTGTGTGAGGACAGGAGCACGGCAAACGATGCCTGCCCAACTCCCATCCCAGAGAGTTGGAGCTCCTCCTGCTTCTTCCTCTCCATTTCCTGCAGGGTATTCACAGGGCTTCCTAACTGCAGGACTTATCAGGGACTTTACTGGGTGGATTAGTAATGCCGGGGCTGCCACAACCCAGTCCCACGTACCGGGTGACCTACACAACAGAAATTACTCTCTCCCATTTGTGGAGAGCAGGAGTCCAAGATGAAGGTGTTGGCAGGGTTGATTGCTTCAAAGGCCCCTCTCCTTGGCGCATAGATGGCTGTCTTCTCCTTGTGTCCTCACATGCTCTTGCCTCTGTGCGTATCTGTGTCCTAATCTCCTCTTAAGGACACCAGTCGTATTGGCTTAGAGTCTACACTAGTGACCTCATTTGGACTTAATTATCTTTTTTTTTTTTTAATCACTTCTCTCCATTCTGGATCATCCCTTTGATTTATTCTCCCTGACTGACACTGTCAAAGAAAAACTTTTTTGGACTGCACCGACTCTTAATTCGGGGAAGGCACTGGCACCCCACTCCAGTACTCTTGCCTGGAAAATCCCATGGACAGAGGAGCCTGGTAGGCTGCGGTCCATGGGGTCGCTGAGGGTCGGACACAACTGAGCGACTTCACTTTCACTTTTCACTTTCATGCATTGGAGAAGGAAATGGCAACCCACTCCAGTGTTATTGCCTGGAGAATCCCAGGGACAGGGGAGCCTGGTGGGCTGCTGTCTATGGGGTCACACAGAGTCGGATGGACATGACTGAAGTGACTTAGCAGCAGCGACTCTTAATTGCAGCACACAGAATCTTCTGTTGCAGTATGTGGGATCTAGTTCCCCAGCCAGGGACGGAACCTGTGCCCCCTGAATTGAGAGCATTGAGTCTTAGCCACTGAACCACCAGGGAACTCCCAACTTAATGATCTTTCTGAAAGTCTTATCTCCAAATAGAGTCACGTTCTGAGGCATAGGGCTTAGGACTCCAGCATACGAATTTTCTGGGGGCACAGTTCAGTCCATAACCCTTAGCTAAAATCAGATGTGAATTTTACAGCCTGAATAAGAGCTATGAGGCCCCTTTCCTCTGAGGGCACAGACACATAGCCTGGTCAGAAGTCTGTATCACATGGGGCTAAGAGATCCCTGAGGACACCATAATCCACTCAGCCTGGGGCAGTCAGGGAAGGCTTCCTGGAGGAGGGGGCACTTAAGAGAATGTGAAGAGAAAGTGAAGAGGTGTTACCTGGGAAGGGAGGGGGTGTGTGGAGGCAAAAGCAAGACAGCAGAATGGAGCCAGTGGGAAAGGGTCTTGAGGGGTCAAGGTCTAATAGCCACCTGGGGCCTGAGTAAGAATATGACCCCTGAATATGACCCCTGCTGGAGTGATGGGAAACTGCAGAAGGGATCTCAGCAGGGTCAGGTGGGGTCCAAGTGTAATGTGGGTGATGGGACTCAGCTGGGATGGTGCCTGGGGAGGGGACCCTGATGGGAGGATAAGCTGAATATCGTGACCACCCCCCTCCAGGTAGAGCACTACCCCACCTGTAATCGGAGTTGTGGCCCATCTGAGGTTGGGACCAAGAGAGTGTGGGCAGAAATGGGACACCTAGGCCCCTCCTTTCCCACCCACCGAAGACTTGGCCCTGATTTTGAGGTCACCTATCCTTTTTGTTTTTTTGGTGGGGGCAGGCTGTGCAACATGCGGGATCCCAGTTCCCCAACCGGGAATTGAAGTCTTGCCCCCTGCATAGGGAGTGTGGAATCCTAACCACTGGACGACTAGGGAAGTCCAGAGGTCACCTCTCCTTTTGAGAATTCGGAGAAATCTAAAGACACCCTAACCAGAAAAATCACACACACACAGTTTTGCAGGTGGGGCCTTGGAGAAGCAAAAACCCCCTCCAATTCAGCATTTCTTCTGAGATTTACAGGGCTTCTCTGGTGGCTAAGTGGGAAAGAATCTGCCTGCCAATGCAGGAGATGCAGGAGGGCATGGCAACCCACTCCAGTATTCTTGTCTGGAGAATCCCATGGACAGAGAAGCCTGGCAGCCTTATAGTCCATGGGGTCGCAAAAGAGTCAGACACGACTGAGCGACTAAACAACACCAATAGCAACAACTAAAACTTACGTGAAACTCCTAACAGGGCAGAAAGATGGACGTGCAAGGCCCTTGAGTAGATAGGATGCAGGGAAGAAAGTGGGTCATCTCGGACCCCTGAGACATCCCGCCCTGGATGCGAGGCTCCCTTCACAGACTTGGCAGGGAAGCCTTTCAACTGGTGGGAGACACAATGGGAGGGAGATGGTTTTAAGAGTTTAACTTAAAAAAAAATTGTTTATTTTTGTCCGCGGAGCACCTTAGTTCCCTGACCAGTGATGGAACCCGCATCTCCCCACAATGGAAGGGTGGGTTATAACTACTGGACCACCAGGGAAGTCCCCAAAATTTAACATTTAAACCTTGCTCTGGGAAGCCAGAGAAATATCAATAACCTCAGATATGCAGATGACACCACCTTTATGGAAGAAAGTGAAGAACTAAAGAGCCTCTTGATGAAAGTGAAGGAGGAGAGTGAAAAAGTTGGCTTAAAACTCAACATTCAGAAAACTAAGATCAGGGCATCCGTTCCAATCACTTCATGGAAAATAGATGGGGAAATAATGGAAACAGTGAGAGGCTTTATTTTGAGGGGCTCCAAAATCACTGCAGATGGTGACTGCAGTCATGAAATTTAAAAGATGCTTGCTCCTTGGAAAAAAGGCTATGATCAACCTAGACAGCATATTAAACAAAGGTCCATCTAGTCAAAGCTATGGTTTTTCCAGTAGTCATGTATGGATGTGAGAGTTGGACTATAAAGAAAGCTGAGCTCAAGAACTGATCCTGTTGAACTGTGGTGTTGGAGAAGACTTGAGAGTCCCTTGGACAGCAAGGAGATCCAACCAGTCCATCCTAAAGGAAATCAGTCCTGAATATTCACTGGAAGGACCGATGCTGAAGCTGAAACTCCAATACTTTGGCCACCTGATGCAAAGAACTGACTCATTGAAGAGACCCTGATGCTGGGAAAGTTTGAAGGGGGGAGAAGGGGACGACAGAGGATGAGATGTTTGGATGGCATCACTGACTCGATGGACATGAGTTTGAGTAAACTCTGGGAGTTGGTGATGGACAGGGAAGCCTGACATGCTGCAGTTCATGGGGTCTCAAAGAGTTGGACACAACTGAGTGAACTGAACTGAACTGGCCAAGCCAGGCTTCAGCAATACTCGAACCTTGAACTTCCAGATGTTCAAGCTGGTTTTAGAAAAGGCAAAGGAACCAGAGATCAAATTGCCAACATCCTCTGGATCATTGAAAAAGCAAGAGAGTTCCAGAAAAACATCTATTTCTGCTTTATTGACTATACCAAAGCCTTTGACTGTGTGGATCACAATAAACTGTGGAAAATTTTGAAAGAGAAGAGAATACCAGACCATCTGACCTGTCTCTTGAGA
Source organism: Bos grunniens (assembly GCF_055505025.1). Lineage (NCBI taxonomy): Eukaryota > Metazoa > Chordata > Mammalia > Artiodactyla > Bovidae > Bos > Bos grunniens. Next base: position 16,608,649 of record NC_141171.1, read on the forward strand.
AACCTGTGTTCAGGTCAGGAAGCAACAGTTAGAACTGGACATGGAACAACAGACTGGTTCCAAATAGGAAAAGGAGTACGTCAAGGCTGTATATTGTCACCCTGCTTATATAACTTCTATGCAGAGTACATCATGAGAAACGCTGGGCTGGAAGAAGCACAAGCTGGAATCAAGGTTGCCGGGAGAAATATCAATAACCTCAGATATGCAGGTGACACCACCCTTATGGCAGAAAGTGAAGAGGAACTAAAAAGCCTCTTGAAGAAAGTGAAAGAGGAGAGTGAAAAAGTTGGCTTAAAGCTCAACATTCCGAAAACAAAGATCATGGCATCTGGTCCCATCACTTCATGGGAAATAGATGGGGAAACAGTGGAAACAGTGTCAGACTTTATTTTGGGGGGCTCCAAAATCACGGTAGATGGTGATTGCAGCCATGAAATTAAAAGACACTTACTCCTTGGAAGGAAAGTTATGACCAACCTAGACAGCGTGTTAAAAAGCAGAGACATTACTTTGCCAACAAAGTTCTGTCTAGTCAAGGCTATGGTTTTTCCAGTGGTCATGTATGGATGTGAGAGTTGGACTATAAAGAAGGCTGAGTGCTGAAGAATTGATGCTTTTCAACTATGGTGTTGGAGAAGACTCTTGAGAGTCCCTTGGACAGCAAGGAGATCCAACCAGTCCATCCTAAAGGAGACCAGTCCTGGGTGTTCATTGGAAGGACTGATGTTGAAGCTGAAACTCCAATACTTTGGCCACCTCATGCGAAGAGTTGACTCATTGGAAAAGACCCTAATGCTGAAAGGGATTGGGGGCAGGAGGAGGGGACGACAGAGGATGAGATGGCTGGAAGGCATCACCGACTCGAGGGACATGGGTTTGGGTAGACTCCGGGAGTTGGGGGTGGACAGGGAGGCCTGGCGTGCTGCGATTCATGGGGTCGCAAAGAGTCGGACACGACTGAGCGACTGAACTGAACTGAACTGAATTGGGAAGTCACGGTATTCCCTCCGGGGCCCGCTTAGGCAGGTAAACTCTCTGAGCGCAAGGGGGCGCTGTGGCTCAACTTGCCGGTTGCTTTGATCGAAAGATCAAAAAGCGTCTGTAACCGGGAATTTGGGTGACCCTAATTAGAGACCTGGCCGGTGGCGGGCCGCGGGGAGGGGGGATGGAGGAGGGAGAGTAGGTCATGAGTTACTCCGTAGTTCTCAGCGTCAACGAAACTCTGTTTAAATCGCCTCGGCCTCGGCCCCTTATTTGTACGTAAATGATGGTGTAAAATCTTCCACCTAAGGGCATTTTATTCTAAGAATATTCACGGACCCCACCCACCATGGACCAGAGCAGCCAGTAGTGTCAGTCCTGACCACGCCCCCAGGTATCACGCCAAGTGCCCCACGCGTTGCACAAAATTCTCAAAACCCTCTCAGGAGAGTAAACTCCAACCTTTATGCGTTCCATGATGCATTACGTCAGGGACTCCATGATGTCATGTCCCTACGGTCAGTCGGTGGCTGGGGTGAGGGCAAGGCGGGAGGTCTGTGATTCCCAACAACTCTCCGCATAAAGGTTTTAGCAGTCCTGGGTTCCTGGAAGTTTACACCTTAAAAAAAATTTTTTTTCTCTGCCTGGGGACGTTCAGGATCCTAGTTCCCCTACCAGGGATTGAAACTTGCCCCCTGAACTTCGGACCCCCAGGGAATTCCTTCCATCTCCCTTTTTAAATTAATTATTATTTTTTTGTTGTTGGCGGTGTCTGGAGGTTTGCAGGATCTTAGTTCCCCTACCAGAGAGTGAACCTAGGCCATGCAGGGAAAGCAAGGAGTCCTAACCACTGGATAGCCAGGGAATTCCTAAATCTTCCCCCCCCCCCCCCCGCCCCAGTATTTAAAATTTCCCTGGTGGCTCAGATGGTCACGAATCTGCCTGCAATGCAGGAGACCTGGGTTTGATTCCTGGGTCGGGAAGATCCCCCGGAGAAGAAAATGGCAACCCTCTCCAATATTCTTAACTGGAGAATCCCATGGACAGAGGAGCCTGGTGGGCGACAGTCCATGGGTCGCAAAAGAGTGGGACACGACTGAGCGACTTCACTTTCATGTAACTGTGTGTGTGCATGCTCAGTCATGTCAGACTCTGCAACCCCAGGGACTGTAGCCCGCCAGCTTTCTCTGTCTGTGGAATTTTCCAGGCAAGAATACTGGAGTGAGTTGCCAGTTCCTATTCCAATCTATATACCTATCTATTGCCAATAACTCTTGAGGATTATTTTCATCCCTGTCATTCCTCACACTGGAATCAGCTGGAATCCTTCTTCTCCTTAATTTTTTAATACGTATTTATTTGGCCTCACCAGGGCTTTAGGTGCAGCATATGAGATCTGGTTCCCTGACCAGGGATTGAACCCAGATCCCCTGCATTGGGAGCATGGAGTGTTAGCCACTAGACGACCAGGGAAGTCCCTGGAACCCTTCTTGAAAGGACTGTCCCTCAAAAACAACTGTAGTTGGTTTGTAGGGAAAGTAGCAACCTAAGGCTTTTTACCTATTACTTGTGGGTGTGGCTTAGGTCCCCAGGATCCCCAGGAGACAACTGAACATGTGAGCTCATCAGGGAGGGCTCGGGTGCAAACAGATGCCAGAGTCACTGTTGGGTCACAGTATAACCTGGACAACACTTAGGAACTCCTGGCTGCCACAGTGATAATAATATATGGATGTGATATTAATATATACTATAATAATATAGTCTTGATGTAATAATACATTATTATTATTGAATACCCAAAAGGGGTCTGGCTCTGGCCTGGGCGGTGTAGTTTCCAGGATGTACTAAGAAGGAGAGCCCCACAAAGTGAGAAGGGAATTCCTCAGGTGAGCAGCAGGGCTTGGGAAGGTCAGGAGGGCACCCCTGGGGTGGTGAGCACTGATGTTCTGGAGGGGGGAGTTGGGAACACATCACAGCAGAGGATGGTTCTCAGTCCATGCTATGCTGGGCAGGGGGCTTTTCTAAAGTATTATCTCCCCCAAATGACAGGAGGGAAAGGTTTGTGGTCTTGAATTTGCTCTACTTAAAAAAAAAGTGTGCTCAATTGCTAAGTCGTGTCTGACTCTGTGACCCCATGGACTGTAGCCCACCAGACTCCTCTGTCTATGGAATTCTCCAGGCAAGAATACTGGAGTGGGTTGCCATTTCCTTCTCCAGGGGATCTTCCCAACCCAGGGATCAAACCCAGGTCTCCAGCGTTGCAGGCAGATTCTTTACCGTCTGAGCCACCAGAGAAGCCCAAAATACTTGTTACAACATGAATAAACCTCAAACACACTATGCTAAGTGAAAGAAGCTTGATGCAAAAGAACACATATTGGGGGACTTGCCTGGTGGTCCAGTGGTTAAGACTTTGCTTTCTAATTCAGGGGTGACAGTTCCATCCCTGGTCAGGAAGCTAAGATCCCATTTGCCTCGAGGTCAAAAAAACAAAGACATGAAAAACAGAAGTAATATTGTAACAAATTCAATAAAAACTTTCAAAATGGTCCACATCAAAAAATCCTAAAAAAAAAAAAAAACACCACATAGTGTATGATTCTATTTATATGGAATGTCCAGAATAAGCAAATTCACAGACAGAAAGTGGTTGCCTAGGGATGGGATTGGGAATAGACAGGGACTGAAAAGCAGCACAGAATTCCTTTTAAGGGCAATGGAAATGTTCCAGAACTGGATTGCAGTGATGGCTGCGCACCCCTATGAAATTTTACTGCAGACCATCGAGTCCTGTACTTGAAATGGATAAATGTTGTAGCGTGTAAATTATACTTCAATAAAGCTGCTTCTCAAAGCTATGTTTTTTTCCAGTAGTCATATAGGGATGTAAGAGTTCGACCATAAAGAAGGCTGAGTGCTGAAGAATTGATGCTTTCCAACTGTGGTATTGGGAGAAGACTCTTGAGAATCCTTTGGACAGCAAGGAGATCAAACCAGTCAATCCTAAAGGAAATCAATCCTGAATATTCATTGGAAGGACTGATGCTGAAGCTGAAGCTCCCATACTTTGGCCACCTGATGTGAAGAGCCGACTCATTGTAAAAGACCCTAATGCTGGGAAAGATTGAGGGCAGGAGAAGGGAGCAGCAGACGGTGAGATGGTTGGATGGCATCACCAACTCAATGGACATGAGTTTGTGCAAACTCTGGGAGATAGTGAAGGACAAGGGAGCCTCGTGGGCTGCAGTCCATGGTGTGGCAAAGAGTCAGACATGACTTAGTGACTGAACAACAAAAGCTGCTTTTAAAAAGAACAAAAAAATGAGGGTCTGGAGCTGCCAGCTGAGCAAGGATGGTGGAGGTGGGATGGTGACCCTCTGCCCCCTGCCAGGGACACTGGCAGAGCAAGAAGTGCCCTAGGCCTTCAGGGGAGGAGCTGAGGGTTTCTGAGGAACCCAGTAGACATCAAGGAAGCAAAGCAAGCTTCCTTATTTTTTTTTCTGTAAAGTTGCTCAAAATCTGAAAACAGAAATTAACCAACAGGCCCTGCTAAGAATATTGTGAAAAGGCTCCTAGGGGTGTGGAAATAGCCCCAAGAGTGGGAAAGTTCCATTCCTGTGGGGCCAAGATGGAGTCCCCAGGGCTGAGGTGTTGAGGGGTTGGGACAGGAAGAGGAAGTCTGGGTTGGGGACCCCTCCACCTTCAGTGACCACTCGGAGCTTTGATTCCTGTCAGCAGTTGGGGAAATTCTGGGGAAGTAATGAACAAAAAAGATGTTTATAAAACATTCATCATGCATTGCCTACGTAGATTCACATAAATTACACACTGGATGAAATAAGTCAGAGGGAGCAGACAAATACTGTCTGACCTTACGTAACTGTAGAATCTACTTTTTTCCCCTAGCTGTGTTGAGATAAGTTTACGATGTACAAAGTAGTGATTTAATACATATATACGGATAAAAGAAATCTTCCCATTATTGAGGTTTAGGGAAGTCGTTCTGGCTTCTACATGTGTGCTCAGTCATGTGCAACTCTTTGCGACCCCATGGGCTGTAGCCTGTCAGGCTCCTCTATCCAAGAAAATTTCCAGGCAAAGAATACTGGAGCAGGTTGCCATTTCCTTCTCCAGGGGATCTTCCTGACCCAGGGATTGAACTTGTGTCTCCTATATTGGCCGGCGGAATTCTTTACCACTGGGCCACCTGGGTTAACTTGAACTTGATGCTAACTAGAACAGCCTGTTCGTAGCCTACCAAAGCTACATTGTACTTCGGCTTTAATTATTAAAGAAAAGGGCACATTGACCAGAAGTCAAGAATGTCCATATTCAAAATAAAAATTAAATGCTTCACTTCCTGGGACACCAGCGCTGGTCTTCCTTCAGTAATAAGACTCCTTTCCCAGGTGCCAAGGTCATACTGACTTGCTGTGCATGTGCCGGTCTGTTTCTTTGAAACTTTGAAGGAGTGTCTCCCTGACTTGTTTGATGTTCTTTATTTTAACAAGACATACAACAGAGCTAAAATCATGCTTCTCTGAGGCAGTTCCTCGGAGTCATCAGAGAGGCTGTCTTCTGGGCTATATTCCTCCGTTTGGCGCAAATAAAACTCTTCTCTCGGACTTCCGTACCAGTCAAGTAGTGAGGAGTCTGCACTCTCACAGCTATGGGCCTGAGTTTGATTCCTGGTCAGGGAACTAAGATCCCAAAAGCTGGGTGGCATTAGCAAAAAAAAAAAAAAAAAAAAAAAAACCTCTTCTATTTCTATTAGAGATGCTTTGGGCTTCCCAGGTGGCACTAGTGGTTAAAGAACCTGCCTGCCAATGCAGGAGATGTAAGAGATGGAGGTTTGATCCCTGGGTGAAGAAGATTCCTGGAGTAGGAAACCCACTCCAGTATTCTTTCTGGAGAATCCCATGGAGAGAGGAACCCAGCAGACTATAGTCCACAGAGTTGCAAAGAGTCAGGTACAACTGAAGTGACTTGGCATGCACACAGATGATTTATTGATTATTTGTGTTGACAATACTTTGCAAAACGATAACTACAATAAGGTTAGGTAGTATATCCAACTCTTCACATAGTTGTCCTGTGTGTTGTGAGAAATTTTTAGTTTTATGTCTTTTTTTGGCCACACTGCCCAGCTCCTGGGATCTTAGTTCCCGGATCAGGGATTGAATCAGTATCTTTGGCAGTAAAAGGGTGGAGCCCTAACCACTGGACTGCCAGGGAATTTCCAAGAGCTTTTCAATTCTCCTTTCTTAGCGACCTTTCAATACACAATATGCAATATTGTTAACCATCATCCGTATGTTGTACATTACACCCCCAGACAGAATTTACTCCTCTTATAACTGGAAGTTTGTACCTTTCAACAAGCCTTAACCCATTTCTCTTACTTCCCAGGCCCTGGCAAACGCCAATCTCTTTGTATGAGTTTGATTTTGTTTTTAAAGATTTATTTGTGAAATCTAAGAAAGCTGAGCCAGAGCAACAGAGAACAGGATAGTGGTGACCAAGGGCTGGGTGGATGGGGACATGGGGAGACGTTTCTCGAAGGGGACAGACTTTCAGTTAGAAGATTAATAAATTCTGGGGACCTAACATACAGCACGGTGATTACAAGTGACACTGTATGTGTACTGGAAAGTTGCTAAGAGAGTAGGTCTTAAGTGTTCTCACCACACACACAAAAAGATAATTATGGGAGACGATGGAGGTGTTAACTAACCTTATGTGGTAGTCATTTTGCAACATACACATGTCACATCATCACGTTATACACCTTAAACCCAGGCAATGCTACATGTCAGTTTTATCTTGGTAAAGCTGCGGGAGGAGGAGTAGTCAATCATCACCCGGGCCGTGTAAGGTAGTCACTGAGAATACTTCCATTTTACAAAATGGAAAACAGAGGCCCAGAGGTGTTTTAGCAACTTTCTCAAAGCTATGCAGCTAGTCAGTGGCTGAGCTGGGGTTCCCAGGAAGGGGGCTGGACATCACCACCCCAGCATCCTTAAAACTCCTTGGCATCTGCTCTTGTTTGGATATGCTGGGCAGGGTGGGTGCAGGGGTGGGGAGCCCAGCACAAAGGGGCTGGAGAGACAGCTCATCCTGGGCCAGCAGGGCCCCAAGAGCTAGGCTGCCCCTTACTTTGTCCTCCATGTGTTCCCCCCACCTCATGGTATGGGGGGAAAATGCCTTGGTTAAAAGTAAGGACTTTGAGGGTTCTCCCTGGCGGTTCAGTGGTTAAGACGCTTCCACTGCAGGGGGCATGAGTTCAATCCTTGGTCTGGGAACTAAGATCCTGCAAGACCCACGCTGCAGCCAAAAAACAGACTAAGTACCTTGGCACCTAACAAATCTGCGTCTGAAACCTTCCCTTTGAAAGTGACTCAGTCTCACCCAACATCAGTTTTCCCATCTGTGAAATGGGGCACGTGGTGGGGGCTCTGAGAAAGCTTTGGCCAGGCTTTCTGTTCTGCCCCCACACCATTATCTTTTATTCTTTGAAAATTATATTATTTTTTATTATTCAAGTACAGTTGATTTACAATGTTGTGTTAGTTTCAGGTGTACAGAACAGAGATTCAGTTAGATATATAACATATGTATATGCTGCTGCTGCTGCTAAGTCGTTTCAGTCGTGTCTGACTCTGTGTGACCCCATAGATGGCAGCCCACCAGGCTCCCCGGTCCCTGGGATTCTCCAGGCAAGAACACTAGTGGGTTGCCATTTCCTTCTCCAATGCATGAAAGTGAAAAGTCAAAGTGAAGTCACTCAGTCGTGTCCAACTCTTAGCGACCTCATGGACTGCAGCCTACCAGGCTCCTCCATCCATGGGATTTTCCAGGCAAGAGTACTGGAGTGAGGTGCCACTGCCTTCTCCAAACATATGTATATACACACATATATATTTCAGATTCATTTACCTTATAACTTATTATAAAATATTGAGTACAGTTCCCTGTGCTATACAGGAGGTCCTTGCTGGTCATCTAGTTTATAATAGTACTGTGTGTATATTAAGTCTAACCTCCTAATTTATCCTTCCCTAATTTCCCCTTTGGTAGCCATAATTTTGTCTTCTGTGTCTGTGGATCTGTTTCTGTTTTGTAAACAAGTTCATTTGTATCTTTTTTAAGATTCCATGTATAAGCCGTATCATATAGTATTTGTCTTGCTTTGTCTGACTTACTTCATCTATTATGAGAATCTCTAGGTCCATCCCTGTTGCTGCAAATGGCATTATTTCATCCTTTTTTTATCCCTGAGTAATATTCAATTGACATATATATGTCAACAGAATATATATTCCACATCTTCTTTATCCGTCATCTGTTGATGGATAGACATTGAGATTGTTTCTGGAGTATTGTGAATAGTGTTTCTGTGAACATAGGGGTGCATGTATCCTTCTGAATTCTAGTTTTCTCCAGATATATGCCCAGGACTGGGATTTCTGGATTGTTATGGCAACTCTATTTTTAGTTTTTTGAGGAAGCTCCATCCTGTTCTCCATAGGAACTGTACCAGTTTACATTCCCACCAATAGTATAGGGGGGCTCCCTTTTCTCCACACTCTCTCCAGCATTTATTGTTTGTAGACTTTTTGATGATGGCCATTCTGACCAGTATGAGGTATCTCACTATGGTTTTGATTTGCATTTCTCTAGTAATTATCAAGACTTTTACTTTTATCTTCTGTCATTCATGTGGGACAGGAAGCAAGTGTCAATGATTCATTTCTGATTGGCAGGGCTACCTGTCATTGCTACATACATTAGCCAAGTTATGTAGCAAGGCAGTAACCAGTCAGAATCGCGGGAAGGGAGTAACCAGTCAGAATCGTGGGTTGCCTATGCAAGTCAGTTTCACAAGAAGTGGCAACAGTTTCCAGTCTTCCAAGTGATACAGGCCTCTTTGTTCAAAACTACTTCAAGGGCAGATGTATATTAACAGAGGCAAGAACAAGCTGGTAACACTTGCAAATATTCAGGGGATCTGCAGAGCACAAAAAAAAAAAACAGTCGTTTGGGGCAGAAAAATCCTTCCTTTCTGTGACTTCAGGACACATATTACCTTCAGCTCTTTGGGAGACTCCTTTTTTTCCAATTATAATTTGAATTATAAATATTTGGTTTACACAACTGTAATGATGGTTACACAACTGTACACATTTGTCAAAACTCATAGAACTCAGTAAAAAGAGTGAATTTTGCAGTATGTCAATTACACACAATTAAAAATAAAACCCAATACTTGGGAAAAACAAAACATTGATGCAGTATGCAGGTATATAGACTTGTCAAAATGCATCCAACTGAACATTTAAGATAGACATATTTTATTTTATGAAATTACACACAAAATCTATTTTTAAAAATTATAGGTGGGTGATTGCCCTATTGTGCTTTTAAAAGACCTGGTTCTAGAATTTTATTCGGTAGTATTAGATGTAAAATTACAGCCACTAGAGCTCAGTTTTGTTGGCAGAAATCAGGGAGAATGAAAGGATTTTTTAAAAAGAGAATTAAGTGGGACTTCCCTGGTGGTCCAGCGGCTTAGACCCCCTGTGAATTTAGGAGGCTGGGCTTTGATCCCTAGTCAGGGAATTAGATCCCATAAGCCATAACTAAGAGTTAGCGTGCCCTAACTAAAGATCCTGCACGCTGCAACTAAGACCCAGTGCAGCCAAATAAAATAAATAAATAAAATATATTTTTTCATAGAAGATAATTAAGGGACTGTTGATGACAATAATCAATAAACATCTATAATAAGAATAGAATAGGGCTTTACTAGAGCCAAACTGAGGACTATAACTCAGAAGACAGCCTCTCAGATTACTCTGAGGAAGTGCTCCGGAGAGGTATGGCTTTTCAGTGCAGTTTTATGTCTTGTCAGGGCTTCCCTCATAGCTCAGTTGGTAAAGAATCCACCTGCAATGCAGGAGACCCTCGTTCAATTCCTGGGTTGGGAAGATCCACTGGAGAAGGGATAAGCCACCCACTCCAGTATTCTTGGGCTTCCCTTGTGACTCAGCTGGTAAGAATCCACCTGCAATGAGGGAGACCTGGGTTTGGTTCCTGGGTTGGGAAGACCCCCTGGAGAAGGGAAAGGATACTCACTCCAGTATTCTGGCCTGGAGAATTCCATGAAGTTGAAGAAAGTGGAGAAAACCGCTAGACCATTCAGGTATGACCTAAATCAAATCCTTTATGACTGTACAGTGGACATGAGAAATAGATTTAAGGGGCTAGATCTGATAGACAGAGTGCCTGATGAATTATGGACGGAGGTTCGTGACATTGTACAAGAGGCAGGAATCAAGACCATCCCCAAGAAAAAGAAATGAAAAAACCAAAATGGCTGTCTAAGGAGGCCTTACAAATAGCTGTGAAATTAAGGGAAGCAAAAAGCAAAGGAGAAAAGGAAAGATATACCCATGTGAATGCAAGGTTCCAAAGAATAGCAAGGAGAGATAAGAAAGTCTTCCTCAGCAATCAATGCAAAGAAATAGAGGAAAACAATAGAATGGGAAAGACTAGAGATCTCTTCAAGAAAATTAGAGATACCAAGGGAACATTTCATGCAAAGATGGGCTCAATAAAGGACAGAAATGGTAGGGACCTAACAGAAGCAGAAGATATTAAGAAGAGGTGGCAAGAATACACAGAAAAACTGTACAAAAAAGATCTTCATGGCCCAGATAATCACGATGGTGTGATCACTCAACTAGAGCCAGACATCCTGGAATGTGAAGTCAAATGGGCCTTAGGAAGCATCACTATGAACAAAGCTAGTGGAGGTGATGGAATTGAGTTGAGCTATTTCAAATCCTGAAAGATGATGCTGTGAAAGTGCTGCACTCAATATGCCAGCAAATTTGGAAAACTCAGCAGTGGCCACAGGACTGGAAAAGGTCAGTTTTCATTCCAATCCCAAAGAAAGGCAGTGCCAAAGAATGCTCAAACTACCGCACAATTGCACTCATCTCACACGCTAGTAAAGTAATGCTTTAAATTCTCCAAGCCAGGCTTCAGCAATATGTGAACCGTGAACTTCCATATGTTCAAGCTGGTTTTAGAAAAGGCAGAGCAACCAGAGATCAAATTGCCAAAATCCGCTGGATCATAGAAAAAGCAAGAGAATTCCAGAAAAACATCTATTTCTGTTTTATTGACTATGCCAAAGCCTTTGACTGTGTGGATCACAATAAACTGTGGAAAATTCTGAAAAAGATGGGAATACCAGACCACCTGACCTGCCTCTTGAGAAACCTATACGCAGGTCAGGAAGCAACAGTTAGAACTGGACATGGAACAACAGACTGGTTCCAAATAGGAAAAGGAGTACGTCAAGGCTGTATATCGTCACTCTGCTTATTTAACTTATATGCAGAGAACATCATGAGAAACGCTGGGCTGGAGGAAGCACAAGCTGGACTCAAGATTGCCAGGAGAAATATCAATAACCTCAGATATGCAGATGACATCACCCTTATGGCAGAAAGTGAACTAAAGAGCCTCTTGATGAAGGTGAAAGAGAGTGGAAAAGTTGGCTTAAAGCTCAACATTCAGAAAATGAAGATCATGGCATCTGGTCCCATCATTTCATGGGAAATAGATGGGGAAACAGTGGAAACAGTGTCAGACTTTATTTTTCTGGGCTCCAAAATCATGGTAGATGGTGATTGCAGCCATGAAATTAAAAGATGCTTATTTCTTGGAAGGAAAGTTATGACCAACCTAGACAGCATATTGAAAAGCAGAGACATTACTTTGCCAACAAAGGTCTGTCTATCAAGGCTATGGTTTTTCCAGTGATCATGTATGGATGTGAGAGTTGGACTATAAAGAAGGCTGAGTGCCAAAGGATTGATGCTTTTGAACTGTGGTGTTGGAGAAGACTCTTGAGAGTCCCTTGGACTGCAAAGAGATCCAACGAGTCTATCCTAAAGGAGATCAGTCCTGGATGTTCATTGGAAGGACTGATGTTGAAGCTGAAATTCCAATACTTTGGCCACCTGATGCGAAGAGCTGACTCATTTGAAAAGACTCTGATGCTGGGAAAGATTGAGGGCAGGAGGAGAAGGGGACGACAGAGGATGAGATGGCTGGATGGCATCACCGACTCAGTGTACATGGGTTTGGGTGAACTCCGGGAGTTGGTGATGGACAGGGAGGCCTGGCGTGCTGTGGTTCATGGGGTTTCAAAGAGTCAGAGAGTGACTGAAGTGAACTGAACTGATACAGTCCATGGGGTTGCAGAGTCGGACACGACTGAATGACTTTCACTTTGTGTCTTGTCAGAGCAAAGAATGTCAGACAAGTCAGAGAGACACTCCTTCAAAGTTTCAAAGAAACAAGACCAGAATGTGCATAGTCAGCCAGTATGGCCTTGGAGCTTGGGAAGGGAGTCTTATCACCAAAGGAGGACCAGCATTGATGTCCCAGGAAGGGAGGCATTTAATCTTTATTTTGAACATGGACATTCTTGACTTCTGGTCAGTGTGCCTGTTTCTTTAATAATTAAAGCAAGTATATAATGTAGGTTTGATAGGTCACAAGCAGGCTATTTTAGCTAGGATAAAATTCAAGCTAACTTATGTAGAAGCCAGAATGACTTCTCCAGACCTCCGTATGTGAACCTTTCTTTTATCAGGGCATGTATACCTCTTTCCTGCTACTGAGCTAGGGGTTTTCAACTGAGTCCCCAGGGAATCCCAGGGGCTTCTACCCACTGTCCTTGTTTTTCACCTCTCCTGTAGTTAGAGCTGCCCACTTCTTTTGCTTCCTTCAAAAGCTCTTATCTGAAAAGTTCTGAGACTAAAGGGTTTGAAAAAATCAGAGCACTCAAAAAATGACTTTTGCCTTAGTTTCAGGTGTACAACATGGTTGTAAATTGTAAAATTTAAATATGTAAAATTGTAAAATTAAATTGTAAATAAAAAGTTTAAATTGTAAAATTTCAAAAAATTGAAATTTTTATAGATTATACTCCTTTATAATTATTATGAAGTCACCTGTATTCCCTTGCTGTACAATATGTATCTTGGTAGCTTATTTATTTTATACACTGTAGTTTGTACCCCTTAATCTCCTACTCCTCTTTTGCCCCTCCTCCTTCCCTCTCCCCACTGGCAACCACTAGTTTGTTCTCTTTGTTTTTTGTTATATTTACTACTATGTTGTATTTTTTAGATTCTGCATATGTCCTGATAACATACAGTATTTGTCCCTCTCTGTCTTAGTTCACTAAGCATAATATTTTCTAGGCTGAGTAATATACCATCATACATATATATGTGTATGCTGCTCCTGCTGCTAAGTCGCTTCAGTCGTGTCTGACTCTGTGCGACCCCAGAGATGGCCGCCCACCAGGCTCCCCCGTCCCTGGGATTCTCCAGGCAAGAACACTGGAGTGGGGTGCCATCGCCATATATGTGTATATATGTGTGTATATATATGCCACATCTTTATCCACTTATCTGTTGATGGGCACTTAGGTTGCTTCCATATCTGGGCTATCATAAATAATGCCACAATGAACAGCAAGGAGTGCACGTATCCTTTCAAACTAGTGTTTTCATTGTCTTCTGATATATACTCAGGAGTGGAATTGCTGGATCATGTAGTAGTTCTACTTTTAGTTTTTTGAGGCACCTTCACACTGTTCTGCATTGTGACTGCACGAATGTGTACACAGTGTCTTTTTTCTCTACATTCTCATCAACAAGTTTTATCTGCAGTCTTTTTGAAGATGGCCATCCTGACAGGTGTGAGTTGATATCTCACTGTAGTTCTGATTTGCGTTTCTCTAATAGCGATGTTGAGCATGTTTTCATGTACCTATTGGCCATCTGTATGTCTTATTTGGAGGAATGTCTATTCAGGTCTATTCTTCTATTCTTGTGTCAGAAATCCTCCTAGAATTGGGTTTCTCTGCTTCAGGGAGAAAAGGACAGGTGGAGGTTGAGGCTGACTGAGTGCTCTCTTGGTGTCTGTCTTTCTGTGACAGGGCAGACTTTGAGAGGGCAGGAGTGTCCCTTTGATCCTTACTGGATGCCCAATGTTTAGCATCTTTGCCACACTAGTAAGTGCTCAATAAATACTGTCTACACTTTGGCCATGTGAACACTGTTGTATTTACACAGCCATTTTACACACTGGTGGCTCAGTGGTAAAGAATCCACCTGCCAATGCAAGAGACTCAGGCTCGATCCCTGGGTCAGAAAGATCCCCTGGAGAAGGAAATGGCAACTCACTCCAGTATTCTTGCCTGGGAAATCCCATGGGCAGAGGAGCCTGGTGGGCTACAGTTCATGGGGTCACAAAAGAGTCCCACAGGACTTGGAAACTAAACAAAACAACACTTTTATTGAGATATAATATGCATAAAGAAAAATGTGCAAATACACATGTACAGCTGAAAATTTTCACGAGTTTTCCAGAAGCCTTCCTTCTGCTCCTTTCTCATCTCTATTCATTACTTCCAGGAAAATTTCATTCTTATTCCCAACAGCACAGACCAGTTGTGCTTTAGTGGTTTTTTTTGTTTGTTTGTTTTGGTTTGCGTTCTTTAACTTTTTATTTATTTGGCAGCACATCCCAGCATGCAGGATCTTAGTTACCTGACCAGGAATTGAAACCACAGCCCCTGCATTGGAAGCAGTGAGTCTTAACCACTGGACCAGCAGGGAAGTCCTAGTTTTGGGCCTTTAAAATAGATGGATTGATGTAATATGTCCTCTTTTATCTCTGGGTTCCTTTGCTCACCACTAGGTTGGTGGAAATCACCCAGATTGTTGCATGTAGCTGCCTGAAATTCATATGTCCATTATGTATTCACACTCATGGCTATTGGGTGGGCAAAAGTTTTTTTCTGTGCTCAGTCACATCCAATTCTTTGTGACCCGGTGGACCATAGCCTGCCAAGCTCTTCTGTCCATGGAACTTTTCCAGGCAAGAATACTGGAGTGGGTCACCATTTCCTACTGCAGGGGACCTTCTCCATCCAGTGATCGAAACCACGTCTCTTGTGTCTCCTGCATTGGCAGGCCGATTCTTTACCACTAGTGCCACCTGGGAAGCCCTCTCTGTAAAGGGCCAGACAGCAAATGCGGTCGGCTTTGTGGGTCATTATGGACACTGCCATGACGTCTCAACTCTGTGAGTGACTTCGTAAAAGCAGCCATAGATGGTATCTTCAAAAGTGGGCATGCCTGTGATTTGAGAAAATTTGATGTGCACTCTGGACTAAATATTAAGTTTCTGTCAATGATTTAAAAATGTAAACACTGTTTGGCAGTCCCTCAAAAAGTTAAACATAGAATTGCTATAGTCACCATAGTGAAGTCGCTCAGTCCTGTCCGACTCTTTGCAACCCCATGGACTGTAGCCTATCAGGCTCCTCCCTCCATGGGATTTTCCAAGCAAGAGTACTAGAGTGGATTGCCATTTCCTTCTCCAGGGGATCTTCCCAACCCAGGGATTGAACCCAGGTCTCCCACATTCCAGGCAGACGCTTTAACCTCTGAGCCACCAGGGAAGCTCAGCAATTCCACTCCTGGGTTTAAGGACCCAGCAATGCCACTCCTGGGTTTAAGGACCCAGCAATGCCACTCCTGGGTTTAAGCCTAAAATAATTGAAAGCAGTCACTTGAAGGAAACTTGTGGTCCCAAGTTCAGAGCAATATCCTTGGCAATAGCCAGAAAGTAGAAACAGGACTTCCCTAGTGGTCCAGTGGTTAAGCATCTGCCTGCTAATGCAGGTGACACAGGTTTGATCCCTGGTCGGGGAAGATCCCACATGCCATGGAGCAGTGAAGTCCATGTGCCGCAAGTACTGAAGCCCACGTGCCTAGAGCCCATGCTCCACAAGAGAAGCCACTGCAGTGAGAAGCCCACTCACCGCAACTGGAGAGTAGCCCCCGCTCACCAAAACTAGAGAAAGCCTGTGTGCAGCAACAAAGATCCAATGCAGCCAAAAAAAAAAAAATTCATTGAAAAGAAACATTTTTTTTTAAAGGTGGAAACAACCTAACTGTCCATCAACAAATGGATGACACACAAAATCCAGTGTGTACATAAAATTGAATATTAGCCTGAAAAAGGAATGAGGTTTTGATCCATGCTACAACATGGATGAATGTTTAAATGTTATGCTAGTGAAATAAGTCAGGCACAAAAGGGTAACTATCCTAGGATTCCACTTATCTGTGGTATAAATAGGCAAATTCATAGGAACAGAAAGTAGATTAGAGGTTACCAGGGACTTCAGGAAGAGGAAGTGGGAGTTAGTGTTTATGGGTAAAGTCAGTGTAGAATGATTAAAAAAAAAATTGTGGAAATGGACAGAAGTGATGATTACACAACACCGTGTGTGACTGAAATCAAGCCACACTCCCTTTAAAGGCTCTAGGAAAGAATCAGTTCTGGAGTTCTTCCAGCTTCTCGTGGCTGCTGGCATCCTTTTGCTTTTGGCCACAACAGTCCCGTGTCTGCCTCGGTGGTTGCTCCATCTTAGTGCCGATGAACCGTACACTTGAAAATGGTACATTTTATGTTATGTGTGTTTTACCACAGTATTTAAAAAATCCATGTTGGAAACAAAAACAAACCAAAACAATGTAAAAACCATTCTTAGCTCATGGGTTGTACAAAAATAGATGGTGGGCAAAGCTCCCTGGTGGTCCAGTGATTAAGAGTCCGAGCTTCCACTGCAGAGGGTACCGGTATTCCATCCCTGGTTGGGGAACTACGCCCTACATGATGCATGGTGTAGCCAAAAAGAAAGATGGTGGGCTAGATCTAGCCCATGGGCCATAGTTTGACAACTTCAGTTGTCCATTATTCCTTTGAAGAAATAAATCATGGTTTTATTTTCTATTGTGATAGGCATTTGGGAATGAACATGGCATGTAATTCTTTTTTTTAAAACATTTATTTATTTGTCTATTGGCTGGGCTGGGTCTTCATTGCTGCACTTGGACTTTCTCTAGTTGCAGTGAGGTGGGAGTTACTTTCTGGTTGCAGTGCTTGGGCTTCTCATTAGAGTGGCTTCTCGTTGCAGAGCACAGGCTCTAAGTTCGAGGGCTCAGTATTTGCAGAATGTGAGTTCTGGGGTTGTGGCACACGGGCATAGTTGCTTTGAGGCATGTGGGATCTTCCAGGACCAGCGATCGATCTGGTGTTTCCTGCATTGCAAGGCAGATCCTTAACGATTGGACCACCAGGGAAGCCCAGCATGCACTTCTTACACAAGGACATGGCTCTGGTCACGTGTGTGCCCTCCCACCGCTCCACATAAGCTGGTTTCTCTCTCTGCTCTTCTGACTATGGTTATTCCACCAGGTACTATCTTCCGGACCAGCCCACAGCCTAGATGAGGGCAGGGAAGGCTCTGGTAGGCGGAGTCTGTGGCATTACTAGGTCCCTGGACTCTACCCCGGGGGCTTCCTCTTAGCCCCGGATGTGGAAAGGGAGGCCCAGGATGCCAAGGGTCTTAGCCAAGACAGGAAGCTGTACAGCCGGCAGCCTTAAAGAGGGAGCGGAGGCAGGGGCACGGAATTAGTGTTCAAAATTTGGCCTGCTGAGTCCACAGAGAGGGTAAGTGACAGCTGCTCCTGCCTGTAGGGGCAAAGCTGGGTCTCCAGCCCCATCCTCAGTTGAGACCCACAGCTCCCAATTCCACATGCTCTGTGGGTCTGAGCTTCCCCAGGATGGGGAGGGGTAGACCCAGCTGGGGGTTTCTTGGTTTTTTTTCTTGCAGCATCCGCAGGATGAAGGCTCTCTCCTTCCTCTTCATCCCAGTCCTGGGGCTGCTGGTGTGTGGCCAGTCGCTGTGCCCCATAGATAAAGCCATCAGTGAGAAGATCCAGGAGGTCACCACCTCCCTAGGTGAGAACCCTCCCATCCAACCTCAGCCAGGCCCTCAGGGGCCCCTCTGATTCCTGACATGGAGTGAACATCAGGCCAGCCCCAACCCCAACCAAATCTCAACCCCAAACCCAACCCAACGCCAATCTCCCTCTAACTACAGCTCAAAACCCTCCTCCCTCAAAAACGCCCACTCAGGACAGAATCCTTGGAGGTGGGGAGTTCCCCACCTACTGGGCCTTCCCCAGGGGCGTTTTCTTGACCCTCTGCCCATCTCCAAACCACCAGGGCCTAGGCAGCATGAGAAGGGGGTTGGGGCAGCTTGGTCTCACAGTTACTTTGCATCACCCCTTCCCGCAGTTCCTGGGGCAGTAAGGATCATTGGCCTGGACTGCCGGAGTGTCACCTCTAGGGGGTCCCTGGTCACCTGCCCTTCAGGTAGGTACAGAACTCCGTTGTCCAGTCTCCCGGCTCTATTCTCAGCACCCCATACCCCGCTCCACTGTGTTTAGGTTCCATTTCTCTAGAACCACGGAGTCCCAGCCTCTAATTCCTTAATATCCTGGTCTGCACTCCCGGCCTTGTCCCTTCCCCCAACTCCCAGGCCCCATTTCCTCAGGACACTGGTGTCCAGGCCCCCAGCATCCCTGCCACCCACGCTGCCAGCCCCCTGGAAGCCCAAACTCAAAGCTTCTGGCTCGGGGTCCAAGCTCTCTCCTCCTTGCTCCCCCTCGCAGGCTTCGCCGTCACTGGCTGCACGTGTGGCTCCGCCTGTGGCTCGTGGGACGTACGTGCTGAGACCACGTGCCACTGCCAGTGCGCAGGCATGGACTGGACTGGAGCTCGCTGCTGCCGCCTGCATATCCAGTAGCCTAAGACTGCGCTTGCGCGGTGCAGGTCTGGGGGGCGTGGCCAGGCATTTGGGGGCGGGTCATATCTCTGAGGGGCCGGGCCAGGCCCCGGCTGGAAATAAACCTCTTTGAGATGATGGGGAGGGCCCGGGCCCTGAGCTGTGTCTTCTGTGGGGTGTGGGTGACTGAGCTGGCGTCTCCAAAAAGAGCAAGGTGCATCAGCACCGGAGAGGGTGGGGGAGCAACCGCAACTTTTCTTCTCCCCGTTCCGCCCTCCTCCCTTGTTGTCCGCAACTTCTATTTTTGAAAATGGGGCCCTAACTTCCTTTAATGACATCCACACTCAAGGCTCATGGTCTTCATCAAAGGAGAAGACAGTGTTAGACTATTTTTGTGGGGGGCCTCTCTGCACGGCATGTGGGATCTTAGTTCCCTGACTAACCAGTTATGGAACCCGTGCCTTTTGCAGTGGAAGCTGGGGAGTCTTAACCACTGGACCGTCAGGGAAGTCCCGTAGTATTACCTTTGAGGCCACCTTGACGGCCACACGAGGGTCCTAGGCCTCCTGGGAAGTTGCTGGGTTATTCTCCCCCACAATGATGCCTCTTTGGGGATCTGGGTCTGGACAGGACAGGAACCACCCCACCCCCACCAACCCCTACCCCACATATGCTCCAGAGCCTCAAGTCATGAGCAGCCTCAGGGTCAGGGTGCATCCCTATTCATCGCTGTACCCAGAGACCTGAGCTCCATCCCTCACTCCCCACCTGCAACAGGGACATTCGTTCCTATTCCTCATGAACATTCAAATGTGACAACACTGGTAGGGGACTTGTTGGCTCTTTGGTATATCCTGCTTAGAAGAGAGAATGGCACATTGAAGGTGTTCAGGAAATGTCCATTGAATAAATAACCAGACACACAGGTGAATACACCACCTAGGTACACATGCTACACCTATATACACAGTGACACATGCCTTGTGCACACAAAATACACAACCCAGTTACCATGGTCACACAAGGATGCCACGCCCTATAGACACACACATGCCAACTGTGGGGAGGGAACTAGGGACACAGGAACTCTTGTGTGCCTTGGATGGACTCTCGTGCTTTCAACATCAAGTCCCCATCCCAGCCTGGATGACGTTGGTCTCAGTCTGGAGTCAATGCCCCAGAAGAGAAATACTCAGCACCACTGGGGGCACAAATCCAGGTGATTCAAGGTCCAGTTTCCTGAGAACCCTAACCCAGGAGTCTTAAAATCCAGTCCCTGAGAGATGCAGACAGAGACTTCAGAACACTTGGTGCCCAGGTTTAAGAGGGACCCCAGACTTAAATAGCACAGTCCCCAGCAGCACACTCCAGAGGCTGAAGAATGCGTGACAGGGTGGGTTTCTGGTTTTCAGGATGATTTAGACTTTTCCCACTGACAACCACCCCCCATGGTGGTACACCACCCCACCCCCACTGGTTGCAATGATCGAGAACTGAGATCACGAACACTCCTGGTGCCCATGGAATCCACTACATGCCAATCCAGGGATTCCCCTCCTAGGTCCTCCCCCTTAAAACACTTTGGCCTTGGGTTGGAGTGGGATCACAGAGTCAGAAATGTGTTAAGGACCAGAGAGGGCAAGCATAGTTCCTTGCCCATCCTGCCCCTCACTGTCCCCAGACTCTCATGTGAATGCCTCTGTCTTTAAGACCTACAATTGTCCCCTTGTATCTGGACCCCAAGAAGGGCCTCTTCTGAGCTCTCAGTTCCAACACAGTCTTCCTCCTGTCCCAGAGTGTAGACTTCAAAAGTCTCTTTCCTCATTTGCTAACTGCCCAGCCCCCTGTGAGAGTTGAACTTTGGTGCTGGAGAATATTCTTGAGAGTCCCTTGGACAGCAAGGATCTCAAACCAATCAATCCTAAAGGAAATCAACCCTGAATATTCATTGGAAGGACTGATGCTGAAGCTGAAGCTCCAATCCTTTGGCCTCCTGATGTGAAGAACTAACTCATTAGAAAAGACCCTGATGCCAGGAAGGATTGAGGGCAGGAGGAGAAGGGGGCGAAAGAGGATGAGATTGTTGGATGGCATCATGGACTCAATGGATATGAGTTTAAGCAAACTCCCGGAGATAGGGAAGGACAGGGAAGCCTGGCATGCTGCAGTCCCTGGGGTTGCAGAGTCGGCCACGACTGAGTGACTGAACAACAGCCCCCTATAGTAGCCAAGATTGTTGGTTGCCAGCCCCCCAGACCCCACCTCAATCTGCTGCTACTGCTAAGTCACTTCAGTTGTGTCTGACTCTGTGTGACCCCATAGATGGCAGCCCACCAGGCTCCCCCGTCCCTGGGATTCTCCAGGCAAGAACACTGGAGTGGGTTGCCATTTCCTTCTCCAGTGCATGAAAGTGAAAAGTGAAAGTGAAGTCGCTCAGTCATGTCCGACTCCTAGGGACCCCATGGACTGCAGCCCACCAGGCTCCTCTGTCTATGGGATTTGCCAGGCAAGAGTACTGGGGTGGGTTGCCATTGCCTTCTCCCATATTTATTATATCATATCATAATATATATTTATGATATATAAATATATATTTATATACCATAAATATATTATACATTATACATTTATTAATAGTTTAAAATCTCTTCAGTTTTTCTGTAAGAAAAACTTTTCGTAAGAGGAGGTTAATGTTTAGTAATTAATGTTTTAAAATCTTATTTTATTTAGAAATGACCTAGCTATTTAACAAACTTTTATTATTTAGTTTAGTACAACTCTAGAAATTTAAGTTATTCCAATTCTAAGAGATTATTTTAGATTATAATAACAGATTATAATAATATTCTATTAAAATATAATTATTTTTAATAGAGTTCATCTAAAAGTTTTTATCATATATATATATATATATATATATATATATATATCTCGAGCTAAAATGAAAGGACATTTTCTGGATTACCTAAATGAGAGGCTCGGGTTCAGAACAACAGACTCAGGAATGACTGAATCCAGGGTTTCAGACAATGTCTCCGGGACTCGACTCCTTGTCATGTCTGCTTTCCTTACTGTTGACCTCACTTTTAGGCAAGTTCTTCCCTGCCGAGGCTCCAGGCTTATATCCCGGCAGTCTGACAGAAGTGGGAAAGAGAGAATGCCCCTTCACCTGGTTAACCCAACAAAAGCCCCAGGCCTGGGTTTCATTGGTTGAGTCTGGCTCCTTTGCCCACCCGCTCTGCGCCACATCTTGGTCTTTGATTGGCTGGACCTAGATCATTATTTAAAGAAAATTCAGACTGTTGCCCCATGAAAGCATCGGGTCAGCCAACCCCATGGAGTCCTCTTAGGCCACCATGACACCGTTGCTTGTGGGTCTTCAGTTCTGGGGCTACCTTTTTCTCCAAGTCCAGAGGGCTGTACCCTGGTTTTGGCCTCATTTTAGTCAGGGAAATGTGCAATGCTGCAGACCCGCCCCCTATGCCTGTCCATCAGAGCAGAGTCAGTTCCCCATTGGTCCATCTTTTTTCAGCTATTGTATCATCAGTGGAGGTGAGGCCACGTCTCTCAACGACTGACTTCTTTGTAAGAGGAGATAGAAGAGCTGGCATCTAATTATTGTTAAACTGATCTTCCTTGAGCAGACAAGACCGGCAGTAATTTATTTGTTTATTTATACTGCACTGTGTGGCATGTGGGATTTTAGTTCACCAACTAGGGATCTACTACAGCCCCTGCAGTGGAAGGTCAGAGTCTTAATCACTTGACTGTGAGGAAGTCCCAAGATTGGTAATACTTCAGGAAAGAGAACATTGTCCTCACCAGCCAGTTCTTGGGGGTAATTCCAAACTTGCATGCATGCTAAGTCACTTCAATTGTGTCCTACTCTTTGTGACCCTGTGGACTGTAGCCTGCCACGCTCCTCTGTCCATGGGATTCTCCAGGCAAGAGTACTGAAATGGGTTGCCATGCCCTTCTCCAGGGGATCTTCCTGACCCAGGGGTTGAACACGTGTGTCTTACATCTCCTATGTTAGCAAGCAGGTTCTTTACCACAAGCGCCACCTGGGAAGCCCAAAGTTACTTAAAATTTAATCACATATTTTAAACCTAAAACATACTCACTTCTCACACATAGAAAGTTTTAATCTAATTTTTTCCAAAGGGAGTGTAACAGAGTGGGACCCTATGGGCCTTCCCAGGACAGACGCCACCTCCCCCCATGTCCTCTGCTTGTCTCTTGTCTACAGAAAAATTTTATCCAAGAATAAATTTAATCAAAGAAAATTTAAAAGTGCAGAAACAAAGAAAAATGATCAAACAGAATAAAATAATAATAAACCATTAAACTAAGTCAAGGACATTTAGTCCCTCCTCAAGGGCTATAGATAATACTGTGTCATATGCTTGGAGCTGTTTCGCCGATACCAAACCCCCCAGGTGGGGGGAACTAACTACATGATGACCAGACTGTAGCCATGACATAAGCTGCCACATCTTACACAATTTCAAGAACTGGCCTCAAGGAAATGGGAACAATCCAACCCTGGAACTGAAGATTAAGTGCACTTAAAACAATCAAGATGACACTGATCAGACCACTGCATAAGCAACTTCAGGATGATTGTCAGAGCTGAGGTACTGTTTCTGTACACAGCCCCCTCCCTCCACCTATACACTCCTAAAATTCCCCTTAAAGCTCTTGCCCCCTGATCAACAGCTGGGAGATGACTTTTGGACATGCCATATGTACACATGAGCAGACGTGCAACTGGAAGTATTCAGGTATCTACACACACACACACACACACACACACACACACACACACACAAAATGGAATATTACTCAGCCATCAAAAAGGATAAAGTTCTGCCATTTGCAGCAACATGGATGGACTCAGAGGGTATTATGCTTAGTGTGGGATTCCCAGGTGGCTCAGTGGGTAAAGTATCCACCCACAGTGCAGGAGACATGGGTTTGATCCCTGGATCAGGAAGATCCCCTGGAAGAAGGCATGGCAACCCTCTCCAGTATTCTTGCCTGGAGAATCCCGTGGATAGAGGAGCTTGGTGTGCTACAATCCATAGGGACACAAAGAATAGGACATGGCTGAAGCACCTGAGCAGGTACACAGGCACATGCTTAGTGAAGTAACTCAGATAGAGATACAAATAGTTGTATGTCATGTTAGTGTATGTTATCACTTGTGTGTGGAATCTAAAAACAATTTTTAAAGGAATGTACGTAACCAAATGGATACAGATTCACGGACAGGACAAACTAGTGGTTACCGGTGGAGAGAGGCGAGAGAAGAAGGGCAATATAAGGGCAAGAGATTAAGAGATACAAACTAATATGTATATAGTAGATTAGCAACAAGGATATATTTTACAGTACACGGAAATATATCCATTATTTTGTAATAACTTTAAATGGAGTATAATCTACAAAAATATTGAACCACTATGCTATACACCTGGAGCTAACATAATATTATAAGTCAACTACATTTCAATTTTTAAGAACCCTGCTGGGGACTTCCCTGGTGGTCCAATGGTTAAGACTCTGTGCTCCCAATGCAGGGAGCATGGGTTTTTATCCCCGGTCAGGAACTAAGATCTAGGTCAGTGCAGCCAAAAAAAAAAAAGGAGGAAAAAATATCTGCCAAAAACCCACATGTGTTTCACATCATATTTACTTCTAACAGAAGGCAAGTGCTCTAGACTGAAAGAGAAAATTCCTTGTATACTTAGCCTCATTTTAATCCCCAGTTTTCAAGGTCAGATAGACACAAGGAAAGCTTTAAAGATACCTAGACAGAGTGGAGACAGTGTGCACACATGAATATATATAAGCATGCAAATGACCACGCCATATGTACACACGTACAGATGTGCAATTGGGGGTATTCAGAAGTGTGAGTGTGCAAGTGTGTGTGTGGGTCTGGGTAGGTGAGCTGATGTGTGGATGAGTGTGAATGTGTTTCTGAGTGTTCCTTTGCCGGGGGTCTCCAGGTGGAAGGGGAACTGCTTCTGGGTTAGGTCAAGGTGACATCTGGCCTCAGTCCTAGATGTGGGAGTGGACTTCCAGTGGTTAGCCCTATTGCCTCATATCCATTCTTCTCCAAAGGGCCTTGGAGAAGTAGAACTTCTCTGGGTGGAGCTAAGGGGGGGGAACTAGGGCAGAGGGAAGGTAGGTGTGGGGACCTAGGGATCTTGCCCCCAAAGGTGGGGTGCCATAGTATCTCCCATGAGAGCAAGAGATGGGAGGACGAGGTTCATCCAGGTGGACACACATACACACACACGGAGAGCTTCCTGTAAAGTTCCTGACTATCCTATTTTCAAAATTATTTTTATTGAATATAATTGACCCATGACTTTGTGTAAGTTTACGGTGTACGATATGTTGACTTGATACATTTTTCGATTGCAATATGACGATCCCCATGGAACTCAGGTCTCCTGCATTGCAGGCAGAATCTTTGTCATCTGATCTACCAACAGGGCGTTAGTTAACACCTCTACCACAAATTGCTGACCATCTTGTTTCTGGGTCTGTGTGAATCTCTTCTTGTCCCTCCTGAGATCTCTGGTCTCCTAAGACTCTTTTTTTTTTTTTTTTTTAAGCTGTGACTGTTCTTTTTTTAAAACAAGATCTTCTTTTTAAAACATGTTCTTTTTGGCTGCACTGGGTCTTTGTTGCTGTGCATGTTCTCTGATTGGTGAGTGGCGGCTGCTCTCCAGTTGCGGTGGGAGAGCTTCTCATAGCGGCCGCTTCTCTTGTGGGCTCCAGTAGTTGTGGCTCCTGGGCTCTAGAGCACAGGCTCAATAGTTGTGGTGCAGGGGCTTAACTGCCAGATCTTCCCGGATCAGGGATCCAACCTGTGTCTCCTGCATTGGCAGGTGGATGCCTAAGACTCCTGTTGAGCCGGGGTTGGGGTGAGGATGCCCCAAGGGTGGGGGGTTCCTGGATCCCTGAAAGCAGGAAGCCTACATTTTCCTTCCTCTCCTCTACCTCAACGCAGAGATTTCCTCATCTCCCCAGACACTTTCCTGTGGGTGGGGCTGTATGAAGACAAATTTGCTGCCGGGGACCATAGAGACTGAGGAAATATACATAAACCAGGTCAAGATGCAGCCGGTAGCCTTCAAAGACAAGAGACGGGGATCCTCAGGCAATAAAGAAGGTTAGGCATCTCGGGCGAGAGGGGAGAGGTTGGGATGGGAGGAGTGAGGAGCTGAAAGTGAAGGTTGGAGGGCTCCTCCCTCCCCCCAAAAAATGTGTGTGTGTGTGTAACCCAAAGGCTCACACGCACTAAGATGAAGATCAGAGTTCCCTACTCCTTATCTTTGCCCCGAGAAATCTGTTGTGTGGAGGATTCAGTAAACCAAGATGTCTGAGCTCCCTCTCCCATACTCACCCCTGCCCCAGATCTCCGGGCAGGTTTCCTCAAGCCTCTAAATGACTTGCCCACAGCTGCAGATGACCCTAACTATGAGAACATCACTTTTACCTTCAAAAACCAGAACCGGCCAAAAGGCAGTCATTCACCACCCAAGAATAAGGGTAAGCAGCCGCCCCCTGCCCCCCAACCCCTATCACACAGCCCTGGGAGAGATCTGAGGGAGGGCACTGCAGGGACAAAGGACAGTGTGTGAAGGTCAGGGTCAATGGTGTGGGGGTGTGGTGGTGTCGAGGCTTTGTGTGATAGTGGTGGGGGGGGTAGCTGTGTAGGTGATGATGAAGAGGATGATGTGACTGTGTTGGTGGAGGTGTTGGTGAAGGTCTGGGTGTCAGTGATGCTGGTGGATTGGGACGGGATCATCTAGACAGAGCTGATGAAAGTATTGATGAGGTCCTGATGACCTGTTGACAGGGACAGTGCTGGCAAGGACAAGTATTGATGCTGGTGATGGGATCATAAGAGGGCATCATGGGGACAGTGCTAGGGACAACTGCTAGTTCTGCCGGCTGGGGTGCATGCTAGTGGCAGGGTGTTCGATGGCACAGCTGCTGATGGTATTGAGAACAGTAGGTGCAGGTGAAGAGCTGTCTGTGGGGTGGTAGAGTCAGTGCCGATGGGCTGAGCAGCGGTGTTGGGCCCTGGAGATGAGCTGTCCTACCTCTCTCCCAGTGCCAGCCGAGCCCAGGCCACCCTTGGACACTGCCCAGGGACACCACTGGTTGCCTAAAGCCATGATGAGTCTGAACACCTTCTTGACTCTGTCCTGCATGGTCCTCTTAGCTGTGGTCCTGGTGAAGAGTGAGTGGGGTGTTTCTTTCAGTTGGTGGAGGAAGGGGCTGGGGGCAGTGTGGAGGGGTCCCCAGAAGCTGGGGAGGGCCAGTGCTGCTCCCGACTGCAGGACTCGGGTGATTCTAAAGTTTTTCTAAGGTTTTCTTGTCCCCTGCCCCACACATCCTGAACAGATTCCGAGATGTCCAGGGAGCTGGTGGTCTTGAAAGAGGAGCTCTGGAACGGTGAGGGGAAGAGTTGGGTCGGGGTTGGGGGAGTAGGGGGAGCGAAGGTGACTCTGACAACTCCAATCCACACCCTTAGTCTCCACTTCGGTGCAAGAGTACCAGGAAGAGCAGAAGACTCAGTGGGGCAACGTGAAACAGAGTGTCATGGCAGCCAAGAAAAGCATTGACACAGTCATGACGAGAATCCAGGAAGGGAACCCGAAACGGACGCAGCTGGCCACAGGTGCCCTGGCAGACCTCCCTGGGGCAAATATACCTCCGTGCCCAGTACTGGGTTGGGTGCTGGGGAATCTGGGGAGGGGACAGCAGGGGTCCTGCCCTCCCTGAGCACAAGGTTTGGAGGGGTGATGGATGTCACCCCCCCACAAACACACCCCGAGTCACTCAGGGAGTATGTATATGCTGCTGGGAACTCCAAGTACTTTGGGATTGTGTGGCATCTTTTTCGGGTTGGGGGTCGGGCAGGGAAAAGGCTTCCAATAAAGCTAAGAGTGTCCCATCTCAGCTTTTTCCTGTCTCTCCACCACTCCAGTCCCAAATATAGATGAAGTCAAGAAAACATTACAGGAAATCCTCAATACACTGAAGATGTCAAAACCAAGTAAGCTGGGGCCAGGGGCAGCAAATGAGGGGGGTCCACCGAATTTGGCTCCAGGTTCTTTTCCAAGAATGGGATCTGTCTGATCTCTGGTCTCCATCCTTCACCCCCGCCCCTACTCTGCAGGTCCCACACCTCAGTGAGTGAGAAAATCTCAGAGCCCTGGCTGCACCGTGGAGGAAAGACAGCACTTCTTCCATGAAGAAGGAACATGGGGACCCACGCTGGTCTGAAGCTGCCCTTCATCCCACATGTAGAAAATCACATGTCTTGCGAATGAGTGTTGTGGAATTGCATGTGTGCATGTGCGTGCGTGTGTCAGCGTAAGCTCTTCAAGGAGGGTGGGTATTTCAATGTGTCGCACAGGAAGGTGTTATAGGTGAATGTTGATGGTGAGTGTGGTGTGCTTCCGGGTCACTGTTCACAGGCACACACGTGTGGGCTGTGGCATGGCGTGAGTGTAATTCGTGTCACTGTGTGCGGCTGTGGGGACCACAAAGGCATGTCACTCTAGGTGTGGGTGTCGGTGGCACGTGTCGCAGGCACCCATTTCACCATCAGCGTAAACACATGCATGTGTCCTGCTGAATGTTGTGTGATGCAGGTGTGAGGGGGTGGGGTGCATGGGAAGGTATCACTGTAATTGTGGATGAGTGTCCTGTCACGCTATGCCGGCGTGAACAGGTGCGTGTCAACACGAGTGTGCCTGATTGCGCCGCCGAGGGTTCAGAGCAGTCCCTGCATGTGTCCATTTGTTTCTGCACTCACGTTTTGTGATTCACCATGATAAAGCCCAAAGGGAGACCACATGGCTTTCCCGTCTGTTTGGTGCGGCTGGGGGGGCTTTGGGACCTGGTGGGGGAGGGTGCATAAGTGTGCAGACTTGGAGAATGGGAAAGGTCATGTGGGGAACACGTGGGCCTGATGCCAGGAGCCCTGGGGGCAGGAGGGGGTGTGAGAACCAATGCACCCAGTGGATCCCTGTGTGTCCATGAACCTGTACCCAGGGGTGACTGAATCCCTGCGCCCCTAAATGTTTGTGGACTGAGAGGTGC
Organism: Bos grunniens; assembly: GCF_055505025.1. Lineage (NCBI taxonomy): Eukaryota > Metazoa > Chordata > Mammalia > Artiodactyla > Bovidae > Bos > Bos grunniens. Next base: position 16,637,510 of record NC_141171.1, read on the forward strand.
AATGCTCTTGGACCAAAACAGAAATGAAGGTTTTCTTCTGATAACAAGGAAAATATAGGGAAAAATGAACAGACTAGAAAAGTAGCATAAACGGGTCTGAAAGAGTTAATTAATCCTAGTTTTATTTTAAATGTTACTAATCTGTAGTGTCTGTAACTCTGTCCTTCACAAGGCTAACCTCTAACACTCTCTGAATCTGTGAATTACACCCAGCACCTAACACTCTGTGAATTACATCCTGTTCCTGTTGTTTTACACTCCCCTGTAGCAAATCACCGCTTGCAGCATTCTGCATTTCAGAAAGCAGGTCGCGGGTCAATAACCCGGAGAGCAATGGACCCAATTGTTGGGTTGCCTGACACTGTGTACTTAGTCACTCAGTCACGTCCGACTCTTTGCGACCCCATGGACCGTAGCCCTCTAGGCTCCTCTGTCCATGAGGATTCTCCAGGCAAGAATACTGGAGTGGGTTAACGTGCCCTCCTCCAGGGGAACCTTCCCAACCCAGAGATTGAACCCAGGTCTCCCGCATTGCAGGCGGATTCTTTACCTTCTGAGCCACCTGACACTAGCTCTGACTGTTTTGAAATAATGCAGGAAGAAGAAAAACGCAAGACCTTCACCATTTTGATCCTTGCCACCAACCCGCACCCCCGGACTTGAAGCCCCACCTATTAGAGTTCTCCTGATTCCCCAGGGCGGGGGATGGTGTTGGAGGCTGGGGAATGGTCTTGAGGCTCCAGGCAGCTGCGTTCCCTCTTTGCCGGGCAAAAAAATAAAACTCCTCTTTCTTTTCTCCTCCAAACGTAGTCTTCGTGCTTCTGTTAGACATCGGTGCACAGAGAATCAAGATATTGACATTAATGTCTCCCTAAGTGTGCATGGCCTCACGGATATATGAGCCCCTGAGTACGGTACTGTGCTCCGGTATGTTATCTGTCCATAAAGCATGTATTCAGGAGCGCACGTCCCCTCAGAGAACTTGTGCCCATGGGCATGCACATGGACATGTTTGTCCGGAAGGTGAGCGTATGTGTGACCCAAGATGAGCAGACGCACATGTGCCTGATACAGAGACCCATGTTTACCATCAGACGTGCACTCTGAGCAGGGGATGACCCATGCCCCTGTCCCCTTGATTGTGGGCCAACCAAGGCCAGCGAGGCCCCTGCCCGTGTACCTGCGCCCTTAAGTCGGGTTCCACGGACACATGCGCCCCCCTGCGGCCGCTCTCCGGAATCGCCTCGCGCGCCCTGCCCACACGCCCGTCGCTGCGCCTGCGCACGCCCCCCCTTTTACGACGCCGTAAAGCAGCTCGGCCAAATCGGCGGCCGCAGGTTCGGGTGAGACCCCGCCCGCCGTGACCCCTCCCCGGCCCGGGCCGAGTCCATTTCCCGAACCCCTGCCCGCGGGTCTTTGGGTCCTGGGCCAAGGTCTCGGTGTTCGCAATCCCCGGTCATCCCCCACCTCGTCCCATCCGCCGGGGGTGGGGGCGCGAGGAGGGTGGGCTCCTCCCCGGTTCCGTTGTCTGGTCCACACCCGCGCCGAGGTCACGGGATCCCGGTCGTTCCGTGGCTTAGCTCACCAACCCCGCATGTCGCGCGCTGGGCCCTCTCCATGTAGGCGGCTGCGCAGCGGGGCAGGGACGTCCTGGAGTTCCTAAAATTCCCTCCGGTCCGCTTTTCATCCTCCACATTGACCCTAGCTGGGGCCCTGTCTCAGCCTCCCCAGACCCTTCCGGCCTCTGGTCCCGTCCCTGCGTAGTGGGGGGTCGGGGCTCTCAGCTCCCCTCCTGACGGTGTGTGGGTGTGTGTGTGTGTGTTACTCCGGGCCCTTGACATCCCCCATCCGCGGCCATTCTCGTCGCAGATCCAGTGTGTTTATCTCAGCATCCCCTAGGGATTTTCTCCCCACAGCCCCACTTCCGGGTCTTTCCCGCCACTGATGGCTTCTCGCTCTGGAGTGGGAGGATCACGGCGCCCCCTCCTGGCTCCGCTAACACCCCGGGTCCGATAGTCCGCCCCCTCCGTCTTGCTTCCCACAGTGCAGCTAGTTTTCTGGAAAGCACGAGGGTGGGGAGGTGGGGCTCTCAGCGCCTTCTCTGGCTGCCCCTCCCGTCTTTTTACCAACGCGGGTCCACTCCAAGAGGCATGCTTCGTGCCTGACAAATTCGGTGTGCCCGAGGCTGCGGGTTTAGAAGGGTTGCCAGCATCCTCTCCTGGCTCGCTCCATGTGCCTTCCTTGTTCCCCAAGGCCCCAGACCCTCCTGGCCCTGAGTCTCGCCACATCCCCTTTCTTCTCTCTTCTGACTTCACCCTGGGAAGTCAGCGCTGTTGCTGCTGGAGCGTGTCCTCTCACGGCCCCTCACCCTCGTCCCCTCCCCATGCACACATCTCATTACTGGCACCGGCTTGAAGGGTTCAGGGCGATGCTTTTAATGCACAAAGATCACCTGGAACTCGGGTTGGGGTGGTTTCGAGTGCCTCCTTCCGTGTGTCTCTCCTCCCACCTCTCCTCTCTATCAGAGAATGGAAGTGTTACTTGCTCAGTCGTGTCGTGACTCTGCGACCCCATGGATGGTAGCCAGCCAGGCTCCTCTGTCCTTGGGATTCTCCAGGCAAGAATACTAGAGTGGGTTGCCATTCCTTTTTCTAGGGAATCTTCCCTCCTCAGGGATCGAGCTCAGGTCTCCCACATTGCAGGCAGAGTCTTTACCATCTGAGCCACCAGGGAAGCCCTCCACTTGCCTCGCTCCCAAGCCCTCTCCGGGACAAGGGTATAAGCCTCATAAGGGAGGTATGCTTTATACGCGGGTAGATTCTCCTTTTCTTCTCATCTCTTCCCACGTGGGAAATCAGCGATGGCATACACACGGGGGGTGGTTGGGAGGGGGTCTCCTTCCCGCCTCTGACACCCACGTTTCTTCTCCCTGCAGGGCGGCGGCATGGAGGCGCGCTTCACGCGCGGGAAGTCGGCGCTGCTGGAACGCGCGCTGGCCCGGCCACGCACCGAGGTGAGCCTGAGCGCCTTTGCCCTGCTCTTCTCCGAGCTGGTTCAGCACTGCCAGAGCCGCGTCTTCTCAGTGGCGGAGTTGCAGGCGCGCCTGGCCGCGCTGGGTCGCCAGGTGGGCGCCCGCGTCCTCGATGCGCTGGTGGCTCGCGAAAAGGGTGCCCGGCGCGAAACCAAGGTGCTGGGCGCCCTGCTCTTCGTCAAGGGCGCCGTGTGGAAGGCGCTCTTCGGCAAGGAGGCCGACAAGCTGGAGCAGGCCAACGACGACGCCCGCACCTTCTACATCATCGAGCGCGAGCCGCTCATCAACACCTACATCTCCGTGCCCAAAGAGAACAGCACGCTCAACTGTGCCAGCTTCACCGCGGGCATCGTGGAGGCGGTGCTCACGCACAGCGGCTTCCCCGCCAAGGTCACGGCGCACTGGCACAAGGGCACCACGCTGATGATCAAGTTCGAGGAGGCGGTCATAGCCCGAGACCGGGCCCTGGAGGGCCGCTGATCCCCTCAAGATAAAGGATGCAGACAGCCCCCTTCCCAAGTGTGTCTTGTGTCTTGTTTGAGGGCCTCGGAGATCCCCTCAGCACCTCGACTGGGGACTTCCCTGGCAATCCAGCAGTTGGGACTCAGCACTTTCACTGCTGAGAGTGTGGTTGGGGAACTAAGGCCCTGCAAGCCACACAGGGCCCTGCCAAACAAAACAAACCCCACCATGACCCAGGGCCTTGCCTCAGACTGCTGAGGGTGGCCAGAGGCCTAATACAATGGAGAAGTGGGGTGGGGGCAGATTTGACCTAGCTTGGGGGTTGGGGGAAGTGGGGTGGGACGCCGGGGTGGGGCAGAGGGCAGAGAAACCAGGCCCAACCAAGGAGCTGCTGATTTGGCTCCAAAAGTGAAAGTCGCTCAGTCATGTCAAAGTCTTTGTAACCCCTATGGACTACACAGTCCATGGAATTCTCCAGGCCAGAATACTGGAGTGGGTAAGCTTTCCCTTCTCCAGGGGATCTTTCCAACTCAGGGATCAACCTAGGTCTCCCTCATTGCAGGCAGATTCTTTAGCAGCTGAGCCACAAGAGAAGCCCCCTGCTGGTTTGGCTGGGGTGTGGGGGGAATGCTGGTACTTTCTGGAATCACAGCTGGAGGCCATCCATCTGCAGAAGAGATGTGGGGAGGTGGTTATTAGGGTTCGGGCAGGGGTCGGGCTGAGGGAGATTCCTTTAGACAGGGGCTGGCTTTGCTTTATGTAAAAGATCAGAGAGTGAGCAGTTGCCCCCCTACCCCCTAGCCTCTCCCGGTTACTTTGCGCCCATAGGGGTAGGCAGCAGTAGGTTGAGGAGCGGATGTAGCTGTGCATCTAGAAAACAAGCAGAAGGTAGTTGTTTGTCAACTCCCCTCCCCCCGACTGGTTTTTAGACCCTTGCTACTCCCAGTGTGGTCCTGGGCCTTGGCATCAGCATTTGAAACCAATTGGGTGTCATCTTGGGGGCTCTGAAGGACTCCGGTACCATAGTCCTTTATGTCTCAGCAAAGAACAGAATTCAGTGAGTGGGGCAGTGATAAATAAGAAATGATTGATTAGAACAAGACACTAGCAAGGCTTTACAAGCAGGTGGGTGAGAAATGCCACACCCTGAGAATTTAACTGAGCTGCAGTTTTATAATCAAAGGAAGAGTGCGGAGGGGGAGAAGACCTCCTTTGTCTTTCTTGGGTAGACGTCATGCTTCTATCATCAGCTCCTTCTCCAGGGTGGGCAGGGGAGCTTTCTTGTCCCCATGTGGTCAAGCTAGGGCCGCAAAGTATTGTTCTTCTTGTGTGCAGTGAGCTTGTCCCAGGAATCGGTAACTTCCTGAGCTCTCTGGACAGGAGGTGGGGCTCATGTCACCATTGTTTTATTGTTTTGGGTCAGTCTCGAGCCTCTGTTACATGGTTATGTTGCTACGCAAGCCTGGTTAGTTTTGTGGTTAAGCAAATCTGCTTTCTTGAGTAACCATTAATTTACAGGGGTCTCCCATATCTTTCTACTTACAATCCCCTAGCAGGATTAGCTATCTAATGACCTGCTTTGTCTCTTTGGATGCGTGCATGCTCAGTCGCTTCAGTTGTGTCTGACTCTTTGTGACGTTATGGACCGCAGCCCTACCAGGCTCCAGAATCCTCCTGGGATTCTCCAGGCAAGAATACTGGAATGGGTTGCCATGCCCTCCTCCAGGGGATCTTCCCAGCCCAGGGATCAAACCCACCTCTCTTACATTGCAGGTGGATTCTTCACGCACTGAGCCACCTGGGAAGCCCCTTTTCTCTATCACATCTTGAGAGCCTGTCGGAAATGCAGACACTCGGGCCCACCCCAGACTAACCATCAGAGTCTGCATTTTAGCGAGGTCCCCAGGGGATTCCTGCGTGCACACTGGGGTGGCCACCCCCTCCCTCCACTCCCCAGAGTTTCCAGTTCTGCAGATCTGGGCCCCAGCTGGGGATTTGCATCTCTAACAAGTTCCCAGGAACTGCTGGTACTCCGGAGGTAGGGGGTGGTGTGTCGGGGAGGGGACCCATTTTGAGAACCCTGGCCCTAGCGACTTGCTTCTCAAGGGGAAATGGGCAGGCTCTCTGCAAAATCATCTGGGCGCTTAAAATAGCTTGCGGTTAATTTCTGAACATGTGAGCCATGCCTGGACACACCTTCCTGGTTCAAAAAGGTCGATGAGTACACTTCAGGTGAATTGCACCCTTGTGCCCACCACCCTTGGTCCCTGATCACTCCTTCCTCCCCCATCCCCCCCGCCCAAGGAAAGCCCTTCTGGACTTTTGGGGGGGAAATTTCTTCAAAATTTCACTTCCCCTCTCTCCCAGCCCCAAGACCTGAACAAGTGTGTTTTGAGAGGGAATCTCAGACACTTTTGCTTGGGTCCCCCTCACGGCGTATGAGAAGGGTTTTAAGGGCAGAGCAGGTGCAGCTTTTCCACTGACTGGAGGGGGTTACAAGACGGGGAGATGGGGGTGGGATGGGGGTGCCAGGCTTGGTCGGGGGCAGCTTCAGTCACCCCAGCAAGAGATGAGGCTCAGCACATTGCCAAGGAGGTACTGGGTGTCAACAGGAGAAACAACAACCCTGTGTAGCGCACAGATGATCAGGAAATGGCTAGTGGGGCGGGGGTGTTGGGGGGAGGGGAGGCAGCCCCTGGCAGCTGGGAGAAGGCTAGCTGGGGTGGCAGCCTGAACCAGGGGTGAGGAGGCAGTGGCGGTGCCTGGAGGATGGCGAGCCAGAGGCTCTGGGAAGCGGGATTTCAGAGGGAGCCGCAAGAATAACCTTCAGGCTGAGCAACCCGAGGTCCTCAGGGACCCTAGAGAGAGAGGCTTCTGAGCCCACTGGGGCAGGGGCCAGCTTGCAGGAGCGAGGGGCAGGAGGTGGGGGTGGCGGGACAAGCTCCATTCAGAAGCCCAGCAATGAAGGATGCCCTAGAGCAGCAGTCCCCAGCCTTTTAGGCACCAGAGACCTGTTTTGTGGAAGACAATTTTTCCATGAATGGGGGATGGGAGAGGGGAGTTTGGGGACGATTCAAGCACATGAAATTTACTGTGCACTTTATGATTATTACACCAGCTCCACCTCAGATTATCAGCCATTAGATCTCAGAAGCTGGGGACCCCTGCCCTAGGGAAATAGGACGGGGGAAGGAGATACAGTTGGTCCCCATAGGATGCTGGAGAGCTTGGGAGCTGGGAGAGGAGAGCCCAGGGTCTTTTGCTCCCTGCAGAGGATAGGTAGGGACTCGGGACAAAGGGAGAAGGTTTGGGACAAGCTGAAGGATTGTGGGGCCAGGTACCTGTTAAGGGCAAGGGAAGGATGCAGGGAACGAACTAGCAGCCACAGTCCTGCAGGCTCCCATCACAGGGGCTCTGACTTCGGATGCTCGGGACTGAAGCCCCCAGATGGAGGGGAGTGGAGTGACGATGAACCCAGCACCGATCCTTGGTGAGGCAGGCAGGCAGCATCCTTTGTTTCACAGCCCCCTGAAGCAGGTGCCGAGAGCAAGTCGCATATCAATTTAATTCAACCGATATTTATTGAGCGCCTACTCTGTGCCAGGCTCTGGGGACACAGCTGAGAACAAAACAAAGGCCCTTGCTAATCTGAAACAGATCAGTAACTTACACAACCTGCTGAAAGGAGAAGAGGCTTTGGTACAAAAACACAGTGGGGTAGAAGGGATGGGGAGTCAGGAGGTGTCCTTTTAAATGGGAGGGAGGTGGGAGGAGCATGTGCAAAGGCCCTGTGGTGGGAGTTAGCCTAAATGTTGAAGGAGCAGTGAGGATGCTGGCGGAGGAGAACCTGGGGCGATACAGCCTGCAGGAGGGGTCCACACGATCAGAAAGAAGCCTGTGGGACTCCGGCTTTTTCCCTGAGCTGGAAGGAAACTTCTGGGGGTCTTAGGCAGTGAAGAGGAAGACCTGGGTGAGCAAGGAGGGGGCCTGCACCAAGGCTGAAGCAGGAGGGGGTGAGAGGTGAGGGGATTCTGAATGTGGCTTGACTGGGGCCTTGGCTCTTTCTGATGGGTTTGGGAGGGGGTTGGTGAGAGAAAGGTGGCGAGGGTGACGCCCTGTCGACCTGAGCAGCCTGGAGGCAGAAGCCTGAGTTCCCATGAGGAGAGGTTGGGTAGGCAGCTGTGCGCTGGCCCAGAGTTCTGAGGAAGGGTTTGAGGGAGAGAAAAATCTCGGGGTGGTGCCAGGGAGAGCGAACAGCTGAGTGGGGGTTCTAGCCCATGTGTCACTCAAGGGGTCAGCTTTGTCCCCACCCTGTTCTGGGCCCCAGGGAACCCTCTATAGGCTCCAAACGTGTGGCTGGGGCTTAGCCTGGCCCTTGACTCTTAGGATTCTGGGTGGCCCATTGTGGGTCTCTCCTCTTTCTCAAGTGGGCCCGAGAATCACATGAGCGTGTCTGGCTCTTCCTTTTCTAGACGAGAAACGGGGTGGGCAGGTGAGGTGCTTAACCAGGGGCATTCTAAGATCCTAGTCTGCCTCCCTCCATGGCCCCCCAGAGGTGTGGGGCTGACCATGTCAAATCTGGGGTTGGTGCTACCCCAGCCTCCTAGACCCTGCATGGGGGTGGGGCCGGCAGCTGAGGACCCAAAAAGGCCTCCGGGTGACCTGTCCACCTCCCCCATGAGCTTCTTCAGCCTTCTGTGTACTAGGCCCTATTCTGGACTGAGAACCACGTTCACGGCAGTCCCCTGCCTTGCCCTGCAATATTCCTGAGTAGACGTCTAGGGGTGTTCTCTGCTCCATCAGACCCGAGTCTTCATCTTCAGGCCCTGCCTAGTAAATGCTTCTTATAATGAAGTAGGAAAAAAAAAAAACAGGGGAACTATCCATGCCACTTCAGTTCCTGGTACTCAGAGGTGGCGCCGGGCACCAAGTTCTACAACTCCCAGCATCCCTGTTCCACACCTGGAGACCAGAGCCAGCAAGGCCCCGAGGAGAGGGCATGATGCAGGTGGGTGGTAGGGGAGCATTGGCTGCCTGAGCTGAGGTCTCTGTCCTCTGGGGCCAGGATATGGGTCTGTATCAGGAGAGGGTGAGCTGGGGATGGAGGAGCACGCTGGGGTCTCAGGTGTTCCTGCTGCTCCCTGGAAGGCTGGGCTGCCAGGCGCTGTGCCCCAAAGGGAAGGGGGCTTCTAGCCTCCAAATTGGAGGGCAGGGGATTCTCAGATTGGGAACTCTGAGCACTTGAGGGCAGGCCAGTGGTGACGGCCCGCTGGGCTGAGAGGCAAGGGACGGGCCCTCGGGGATGTTGGTGGGGACACGGGAATGAGCCTGCTGCTTCTGCTTGCTGGGGGTTCTCAGGGTCTTGCTGTGGGTTGGGCTGTTCCTGTGTTCAAGGTGGAGGAGTGATGCAGAAGGGTGCAGCTGAAGGGTGGGCAGGGGCACCCAGGGCCAAGGTGGCAGGCCAACGCTCAGCACGTGGCCAGCCGGTCGCACACCCAGCCATGAAGTTCGCTTCCACAGAAGGCGTCATTCCACTTCCCAGAGCCCAGCATCATCACGCAGTTCTCACCCTGGCCTGCATCGTTGGGCTCCCCTGGCTGCCAGTTGCTGGAGCAGAAAGGCTTCAGGTCAGAGGATGAGGAAGGAGGAAGGGTCCCCTGGGCCCTCCCCACCCCATCACTGGATTCCCATCACAACTCCCAGCAGCCTGGAGATACCACCCTCCCTCCCCCGAGTCTAGTCTGAATCCAAACCCTGACCATCTCCCTTGGGTTCCATCCAGAAGCTCCCCAAGGCACATACCCCCCAAAACCCTCCTCTCCCAAGACAGAAAGGCTCCCCTCCCCTCCTCTACATTCCCCCCATCTTCACCTATAGTCCAGGGGCTGGTTGTCCATCCAGATAAACTCCCCTTCAATGTCCAGGTCCCGAAGGCCAATCCAGGAGCCCCTCCAGTTGGCACGTTTGGTCAGGAAGTCCTGGGGAGGAGGATAGGGCTAGAGGGCTGGGGAGACGTGCCTGGGTTCCCCCGCCCTTACCCCACAGGAGATCGGGGTGGGAATCTGCCACCTCCCCTGCAGAACCCAGGCCCACCTGCTCCTCTGGGCTGTGGATGCTAACCAGCCGCCCGTGCAGATTTTCACAGGCGTACCGGGCCTGGATCCATTTCTTGGCGCCCTCCCCGAAGTAGTAGCACTTCTTTTGGAAATAGATCCATGCCTCGGGGCACGTGTTGCACACAGAGCCTGGGGTGGAGGAGAGGCTGAGGGGGGCAGCTGTGGTGGGCACCATGGTGGTTGCTGTCGTAGTTGCTGTGGTGCTGGGCACCATGGTGGGTGCTGTCGTAGTTGCTGTGGTGCTGGGCACCATGGTGGGTGCTGTAGTGGATGTTGTTGTCGTGGGTACCAAGGTGGATGCTGTGTTGGGTACCATGGAGAGCGCAATGGCGGGTGCCGTGGGTACCACAGACAAAGTGGGTGGCAGCATCTCTCCTGGGGGCTGGGCTGAAAAGCAGATCAACCCCAGGGCCTAACAGAAAGTCTCCTTCTTCCCTGGAGCTCCCGTGTTGATGTACATGTGAGACCATCTCCACGGCAGGGGCACCTCAGCCACCACCACCATCAGCACACACCCCCCCCCACCAACTGTCAGGAACATCATGATCACCAGCACCCCCACCACAGGTACCCACAATGGCCAGCAGCATCTCTCCACCACCAACTCCACAGCCAGTGCCAAGCCAGCCACATCTTTGTCTCCAGTGCCAACGGCACGAGGAGGCCAAGACTGCCAGCATCACTTTCCCCACTACCATCCCCACCAACAGCTGCCCCCCACAGTAGCCCTTGCCACCATCATGGCCATCACCCCCCAACCAGCACTCTTGGTGACTTTCTGGGAAACTGAGATGATTTTCTTCTAGTTGGTCAGGGGAGTCTGTGGTGGGGGTGGGGTAGGAAAAGACTGGAGGGCTGGGTCCTGACGATCTCCATCAGGGACCACCGTGGTCTTTCTTTCCTTGCCCCAACCCCAAGGAAACTCTCAGCCAGTCATCACCACCAGCCCTGCCAGTTGGGAGGTTAAAACCACTCTTACTGGACTGACTCTCTGCTTATTTAAATGAGATTTTCTTAGAGTGAAGTTATGGAGGGCTCCATAGCTTGGGTGGAATTCTTCTAAGGAGCCGTGGGTCCACCAAACTCTGAAGAGCCCTGGGGAGACTTCCCACACATCGGACTGTAACCAGAAGTCAGCCCTCTGGCGGGGGGTGGGGAGAGGGGACAGCGTTAAAACAGACGAGGGCATCTCTGGTCCTTCAAGATAACTTTGGGGGATGATGCCCTGGCTCTGGGTCACATGATCATGGAGAGACAGCCACCGAGCTGGGCTCAGAACCCAGGCCATGGGGCCAGATTTTGGGGGAGGGAGTCGGGTCAAAACGAATGAGATCCAGGTTCCGGTGTAGGGGGGAGGGCACGGTGGGGTTTCTTGCTGGGATTCCCACAGCCACCCCAGGTCCCAGGGGACAGGACTCCACACAGAGCAGAGATCCTTCCTCTTCTCTGACCCAGCAGGGGCTTCCCAGAGGGGCGAGGGGGTGGGTCTTCAGGCAGGAACCCCCAGCTTCCACCCCAGGTTCCAGGCACAGTGATTGAACACTTTCTGCACTTTGCTGGGACCACCCCTATGACCCTCGGGACTGCCAACATCATCTCTCTCATTGTCACCCCTGGGAAGACCCCACGGTTCCCCTGGTCTGCACTGCTGCGAGGTTACTCCCCCTTTTGCCCCCTGGCTGGGTCAGACAGTCCTCCATGAGGGCTGTGGCTGAGGGCCTCCTACCCACGACCCTCTCCTGAGTGGAGATGGGCAGAGGTGAGATCAGTAAAGAGAACCCATTTTTGGTGAATGCTCAATGTCTTTATCTGGAGGAGGAAAAAGCTTGGAAGCCCCCCACCCAGGTCAGTGGAGGGGAGCTGCTGGAATCAGAAAGGGTTTTCTCTGGTGTCCCCATGTGGGTCCAGCCACACACACGAGCACACACCCATCCACACTGTCATGCTCACACCTCTACTGCAGGCTGGAACAGGTCGCACCCAAGGTCTCTTGCATGAGCCAACAAGCCCCCCCCCATCCCCCCCCCCTCGACCCGCCACAGAGGTGCATGCTCACCGTTGGCAGCGCGTAGCTCGATCCACAACTTTCCCACCTCCTCTTGGAGTCTTCCCAGTGAATCCAAAGCCTGACGCATCTCATTCAAGCCTTGAGTGGTTGGGTCAGGGGTAGGGGGGTAGGAGTCAAGGTGTTTGTTTTTAATTTGCGGAGGGGCGGGGCACAGATCCAGGCATACCTCCCTGCCCCCTACCCCCTGTTCCTCCCCAGCTGCTCACCGCGGGACTTCAGGTCACTCAGGTCAGCTCGAAGACCATCCAGGTTCCAGGAGAGCTCAGACTCTGATGGGGGTGGTGGCGGGGGCAGGACTGGTGTCAGGGATGATGCCCCCGAGCTGTACAGCCCCGCCTTTGCTCTAGAACCCAAGGCCACACCCCACCCCGCCCCCAGCTCTCACCCTGAGATTCCATTCTCTTCTGTTCAGTTTGGATTCGTTCCATGTCCTGCATCATCTGGGCAGCTGGTTGCAGGGGAGGGGGCTCAGATCAGATCAGATCAGTCGCTCAGTCGTGTCGGACTCTTTGCAACCCCATGAATCACAGCATGCCAGGCCTCCCTGTCCATCACCAACTCCCGGAGTTCACTCAGACTCACGTCCATCGAGTCAGTGATGCCATCCAGCCATCTCATCCTCTGTCATCCCCTTCTCCTCCTGCCCCCAATCCCTCCCAGCATCAGAGTCTTTTCCAATAGGTCAACTCTTCGCATGAGGTGGCAGTGGTAAGCAAATTCTCAGACTCACCCCTTAGTAGTCCCTTCCTGACACCTCCTCTCCCACTCTCCACCCCCCAACCCCGCCACCAGCATGGTCTCTTCGCCTGAGTCCTTAGAGTCACCTGCCCATTTTGCAACTCATGGAGGGCTGGAGCCCTGTGTCCACATGTTCATCCATCCTCCTTAGACCCCAAGCTCAGCTCACTCACCCTGGGATTTCTGGGCCATCTGGTCACCCTTTTGTCTTTCCAAGTCTTTGGACACCTGAGAGACTGGAGCAGGGGAAGAGAAGACCTGTTGAGCTAAGAGCGCAAGCTGGTGAATCACCCCCCACCCCATCCCAAGTGCACAGACCCCCAACACATCATCTGGATGACCGCAGCTGTTGCTTAATTTAAAAGCAATTAAAAATTGTTCTTAATTCCAAGGACACGAGTACAAGCAGATCTGCTTTTATTTCTCTTGGCAGCTAACGCATGTTTTACAAGACAAAGGTCTGTGGCGACCACAGAAAAAGTCTGTGAATGCCATTTTCCCAGCTTCTTTTGCTCCCTTCCTGTTTCAGTGTCACATTTTGGTGACTCTCGCAATTTTTCAAACGTCTTCATTCTGGCTGTCTCTGTTATGATGGTCTGTGGTCAGTGATCTTTGGTGTCACTCTGATAATGGTTTTAGGGTACCAGGAACCACACCCATTATGGTGAACTTAATTGATGAGTGCTCTGTGTGTTCTGACTGCTTCACTGACCAGCGGTTCCCCCATCTCTGTCCCTCTTTTGGGGCCTCCCTATCCCCTGAGACACAACAATACTGAAATGAAGTCAATGAATATCCCTACAGCAGCCTCCAAGTGTTCAAGTGAAAGGAAGAGTCACATGTCACTCACTTTAAAGTAAAAGCTAGGAATGATGAAGTTTAGTGAGGAAGGCACCTGGCAGGCTGAAGCAGACCAAAAGCTAAGCCTTTTGTGCTGAACAGTTAGCTGAGTGGTGAATGCAAAGGAAATGTTCTTGGAGGAAATTAAGAATGCTACTCCAATAAAGACACAAATGATGTGGAAGTGAAACAGCCTCATAGCTAATACTGAGAAAGTTTTCGTGATCTGGAGAGAAGATCAAATCAGCCACAACATTTGATGAAGTCAAAGCCAAAGAAGCCTGAGCGCCATAGAATTGATGCTTTTGAATTGTGGTGCTGGAAAAGACTTGAGAGTTCCTTGGACTGCAAGGAGGTCAAACCAGTTGATTTACTAAGTAAATCAACCCTAAATATTCATTGGAAGGACTGATGCTGAAGCTGAAGCTCCAATACTTTGGCCACCTGATGCAAACAGCCGACTCATTGTAAAAGACCCTGATGCTGGAAAAGATTGAGGGCAAGAGGAGAAGGGGGTGGCAGAGGATGAGATGGTTGAGATGGCATCACCAACTCAATGGACTTGAATTTGAACAAAGTCTGGGAAATAGTGAAGAACAGGGAAGTCTGGTGTGCTGCAGTCCATGAGGTTGCAAAGAGTTGGACATGACTTAGTGACTGAACCACAACAAAGCCTTCTCTAGAGCAAGGCCCTAACTCTCAGCTGAGAGAGGTGAGGAAGTTGCAGAAGAAAAGTGTTCAGCCTGCAGAAGTTGGTTCATGAGGTTGAAGGAAAGAGGCCGCCCCCATAACATGAAAGAGCAAGAAGAAAGTAGCCAGTGCTGGTGTAGAAGCTTCAGCTGGTTCTCCAGAAGATCTAGCTAATTCATGAAGGTGGCTACACTAAACAAGAGATTTTTGTTGTAGATGAAATAGCCTTGTATTGGAAGAACATGCCATCTTTCATAGCTAGAAAGGAAAAGTCAATGCCTGGCATCAAAGCTTCAGAGGATGGAACTTCCCTGTGGTCCAGTGGTTAATAATCAGCCTGCCAACGCAGGGGACATGAGTCCAATCCCTGGTCCAGGGAGATCCCACATGCCTCAGAGCAACAAAGCTACTGCAGCCACTGAGCTTGCACGCCTTAGAGCCTGAGCCCCACGACAAGAGAAGCCCCCACTCTCCACAAGTAGAGAAAGCCTGCGTGCAGCAATGAAGACCCAGAGCAGCCAATAAATAAATAATTTTTTTAAAAGCATCCAAGGATAGGTTGACTCTCTTGTTAGGGGCTAATGCAGCTGGTGACTTTCAGTTGAAGCCAGTACTCATTTAACATTCTGAAAATCCTGGGGCCGTTAAGAACTGTGCTAAATCTACTCAGCTCATGTTCTATAAATGGAGGAGCAAAGCCTGGATGACAGCACACCTGTTTACAACACGCTTTACTGGGTATTTTAAGCCCACAGTTGAGACCTACTGCTTAGAGAAGAAAGATCCTTTCAAAATATGACTGCTCGTTGGCAATGTATCCAGCCACGCAAGAAATCTGATGGAGACAGACAAGGAGATTCATGTTGCTTTCATGCCTGCTAACCAGCATCCACGCCATGACCTATAGATCAAGGAGGCATTTTGACTTTCAAGTCTTATTCTTTAAGAAATACATTTCTTAAGACTAGAGCTGCCATTTCGTAAGACTAGGTGGCCCAGATGGTTAAGAATCCTCCGCTTGCAGGAGACCTAGGTTCGATCCCTGAGGGTTGGGAATATCCCCTGGAGGAGGGCATGGTAACCCACTCCAGTATTCTTGCCTGGTCATCCCCGTGGACAGAGGAGCCTGGCGGGCTACAGGCCAAGGGGTCACAAAGAGTCAGACGTGAATGAGCGACTAAGCACACCGAGCGGCCACAGATAGTGATTCCGCTGATGGATGTGGGCAAAGTCCGCTGAAAACCTCCTGGAAAGGATTCGCCACTCCAAACGACACGGAGAACAAGTGTGATTCATAGGAAGAGTCAAGCTATCAACGTTAGTGGGAATTTGGGAGGAGTTGATTCCAGCCCTAAAGAGGGTTCAAGACTTCAATGGAAGAAGTCACTACAGATGTGATGGAAACAGCGAGAGAACTCGAATTAGAAGGGGAACCTGAAGATGGGCTTCCCTGGTGGGAAGAGTAGAGACGGTAAAGAGTCTGTCTGCAATGCAGAAGAAGCAGGAGACCCAGGTTCAATCCCTGGGTTGGGAAGATCCCCTGGAGAAGGGAATGGCAACCCATTCCAGTATTCTTACCTGGAGAATTCCATAGACAGAGGAGCTTGGCCGGCTACAGTCCATGGGGTTGCAAAGAGTTGGACATGACTGAGTGACTAACACTTTCACTGAAGATAGGACTAAATTGCTGCCATCTCAGAATAAAACCTTCCACCAGCAAAAAACATTACGACTCGTTGAAGGCTCAGATGATGATCAGCAATTTTTTTAGCAAGAAGGTATTTTTACATTAAGGTATGTACACTTTTTTTTAGACCTAATGTTATTACACATTTAACAGACCACAGTATCATGTAATCATAACTTCTATATATACTGAGAAACCAAAATATTCCTGTGACTTCCTTTATTGTGACATTGGCTTTATTCTGGAACCAAGCCCTTGATATGTCTGAGGTCTGCCCGTACTCAGGAAAGTGCAGGCCAGAGTCCAGTGAACCTGTGTACCCTTCCGCCACCCAGAATGAGATGCAAAAGCAGCAGGCATTTCTCAAAAGCTCACTGGACTCAGTTCTGAGCTCTTCAAAAGTCTTTTTTTTTTTTTTTTCCTGCCTCTTAGCACTAACACGATGCCTGTTTTACAGGTGTGGAAGCTGAGGTACAGAGCAGGTAGGTATCAGTTCCATTAGGCACAGCTCAGACCCTCCCCTCCAAGAGTCTCTGGGTTTTCATCCCCCACCCCATCTCCTCGGGCGAGCATAGACTGACCCTTAGATCCTGGGAGAGACCCTGGAGCCCAGACTTTGTCTGTCATCCCACACTAGTCAGTGGCAGAAGCAAGACAAGAGCCTGGTTTCTGCCCCCCTGCTCCCCCGCGCCTCCCCACTCAGCCCCTCCATACCGTTCAGGGCAGCGGTCTCCTCCAGCTGTTTTAGATTTCGTGCGTTTTCCCAGTCTGGAGCATGGGAGAGGGGGTGGATGAGGGAGAGGAGAGGAGAGAAAGGATATATTTCGGGTGTTCCCATCCATCCACACCCCACCTGCCAGCTGGAGATGGAGGTTTGGGGTCGGAAGTGTCCCAAGGTGGGAGATCAGGGAAATTGGGCTCCCCAGGATCGGAGAGTGGGGGTCAGGGAGGGAACATGAGATGGGGGTCTCAGGGGTTAGGGGTGTCCTCACGCCACAAGAGAAGCAGAGTCAGCAGCCCAGCCCATAGCGCCGTCGTCACCAGTGCCAGCAGGGCCAGCTGCGTTCCCCTAGAGCAGCACGGCCTCCGCCTTCTGGAAAATTTCGTGAATTCTGCCAGGAACACGGGGAGCAACAGGGAGTGAAGGGTGAGGCTAGGCTCCGGCTCGGCCGGACGTCCCATCACCCAGAGTCCTAGGAGCTTGTCCAGAGCCCACAGTGGAGCAGAGGGCCTCAGTGGACCCCGAGCCTCCTCCGGACATTTTACCCACATGCTGCTTTCATG
Organism: Bos grunniens; assembly: GCF_055505025.1. Classification (NCBI taxonomy): domain Eukaryota; kingdom Metazoa; phylum Chordata; class Mammalia; order Artiodactyla; family Bovidae; genus Bos; species Bos grunniens. Next base: position 16,654,426 of record NC_141171.1, read on the forward strand.
TCCGTCAGCGATCGCCACCACCCCCCATCTTTGTCCGTCTCTGCATCTCTGAATCTCTTCCTCTGCCAGTCCAGCCCAAAGACGGCTGCTCCTTCTGCCCACACTCCAGCAGCCAGCAAGCCTGACGTGGCGCCATGTCACTGTCCAGAGAGATGGGTCTGGGGGCCAGGAGCTGAGATCCCCCGTCCTCCACAGACCCCCCTCCTCAGTTGGCCGACCTATGCCCCTTCTCCCTTGTATGGGTTCAGCTACCCGTCTGCCCCCAATGCTGGCTCCCCACACCATCTCAGGAAGACTGGGTCCTCCTTCCCGGGCCCCCCGGACCCCCATCCCCAGCCCTCACCCTGAGACCTATTCCCTAAACACCAGACACTGGGTCTCAGTTCTTCCCCAAATCCAAACTCTTCCCTCACCCCCTCCGGGCTCCCCCAGAACTCTACCTTGCTGCCCCATTGCAGGCCCGGGTCCCCTCCCCTCAGCCCGGCTGTGAGGAGTCATTGTGTTGGATTCCACTTGTTCTGAGTCCCCTTCATATGGTTGTTGGTCTATCGGGCTCCCCCGTGCCCCAGCTGGAGCTGGGTTTTTTTTTTTTTTTTTTTGGTCTTGAGGGTGTTGAGTCAGGGAAGGGAGTGGCCTGAAACTTCCTTTGTCTGCCTGGCTCTGTGCCACGAACCCCAGTCAGGGCTCACCTCCCTTCCCTTGCCGGGCTTTTGCTAAAAAATCACTCTTCATTCCAAATAGGGACCTTGGAGCCCCGCTCCTCTCCTGGGTGGAAAATAGGAGGTCAGAGTTCTTGATTTGGCCAGGGTCAGCTTCAGAGAGTTCACTCACCTGAGCAGGAACTTTCCTCCATGGCAGCGCTGCTTGGATTCTCCCAGTGATGGGGTGCTCACTACCTGTCAAGGCAGCCCACTTGACGGGCACAGTGGCGGCCGTTCTGGCTGGGATCTGGGTTTTAACAGGGGGTGAGGGTTAGATGTCAGGTTCTAGTCACTCACACAGGCCAGCACCTGGGACTTGAGTGCAGTGACCATTGGCTGGTTTTGTTTAGTCGATGACTGGAAATCAATGCTGCAGTTAAGTGGGGGATGCAACTGAAGTGGAGGGTGAGCAGCCTGAAGCCAGAGGTGGGCACCCAGGGGTCCATCACACATAAGGCGCAGAGCAGGTGTTCCATCAGTGTGCACCCGAGTCATCTTGGCAAGTGGCTTAACCTCAAAACCAATTTCCTCATCCACCACATGACAAAATTAAGGTATTCTACTCCATAGGGTGCTCTAGGTGAATGTGTAAAGTGCTTTGGGACATAGCAAGCACCGAAAATACCATCAGCTATTGTTACTGTTGCTGCCAGTGCAACCTCAGCCCAAGACTCAATCTTTCTGAGCCTCAGTTTTCCCCTCTGTAAAATGGGGCAACCCATGAGCCAGGGTAGGACCAAATGAGATAACAGTGGACTTAAGGCTTGTGGCACAGCTGCACACAGTGGGTCTTCAGGTCTTAAATATCTATATCAAGCATCCATTCTGTGCCAATTCCTGCTGGGAAATGCAGACTGTGTCACTCAGGCCTCAGCTTCCTTCTCTTCCAACATGCCCAAGGCATTTTTAAAAGTCTCTTGACTCTAAAGTACCTACTAGGTGCTGAAGAGCATGGGCTTTGCCATCAGAGAAGCCTGGGGTCCACCAGCTGCCCTGCCTTGCTGGGTGACGATGGGCAAGTTGCTTCCCCTCTCTGAGTCTCAGAGAAACGGAGAAGGGGTCAGCCAGGCTGTCGCTCAAACTGGGTCTTTCGCCATCCTGGAGGAAGCCAAAGGGGTCACCATCCTGTGGCCGGACATGCCTGAGCCCGTGCTGACCAGACCTGAGGCTGAGTCCTGGCTTCTCCCTAGACAAACGGCTCAGTTTGCCCATCTGTAAGCTGGGGGCGAGCGACAGCACTGGCTTCCCTGGAGGCACATTGGAGGTGCTGGTGCACAGTAGGTGAACTGAGGGACCCAGAGAGGAAGGAATCTGCCCGCCTCACACCGCGGCGGGACTGATGAACCCAGGTGAGTGACCCAGGTGAGTGACCTCAAAGCCTATTGGCTCCACCCCAGGGAGACATGACCTCCTGGTGTGTGTGTGCTGCCGAGGGCTGGCGTGACAGGGTCCTGTGCCAGCCCACCTTTCTAACACAAGACTCCTTCCCCTGCTTACAGCCTTCATAGCTCCCCAGGGTCCGGCAAGATCAGACCCTCATACACGCGCCGAGCCCATCTTTCTTGCTCAGTCATGCCAATCAACTGGGTTTCACTTCCCTGAACCTGGCCCCTGCACACACCTGGCAATTCCATCCCCACCTGCCCCCCTGCCCACCATCCGTTTCATAGTCAGTCCTCCTCCTGGTCATCCCCTGAGACTCAGTCCAGAGGTCGTTTCTTCCAGGAAGCCTTTACACTTTCCACAACCATCACACACACACACACACACACACACACACACAGTCACAGACTCAGAGGCACGGACACACAATCACATGTGTTGTGCACTCACATGAGTTTTGAATGTGTTGCTGTCCTCTTGGTCAGCTGGGGCCAATGGAGGCAGGAGCCACGGGCTTGGTGAGGAGTTTAAACCCAGAGAGGTACTTTCTCCTGAAACTAGATTCACCCACTGCTTGTATTTTCACAGACCTAATTATGGGCTTGCCACCCGGATAACCCCAGTCCACGCATGGCCTCCTCTGAAGCTCCCTGCCACCTGGCCAGGTCTCTGCTATGTTGAGCTCCATCTCTCAGGTGAACAAACTGAGTTCTGAGGCACTAAGTCACCTTCCCAGAGTGCCAAAGGAGCTAAGTGATAGAGTCAGGATTTGAACCCCAAAATGACTAAATCATGATGCTGGGAAGAGGGAGAGAGACACACAGAGAGAGATGGAGAGAGGAATGGAGAGAGAGGGGGATGGAGAGAGAGAGGGGTGGAGAGAGAGAGGGATGGAGAGAGAGAGGGAGAGAGAGACATGGAGAGAGAGAAAGAGAGACAAGGAGATGGAGAGAAGGAGAGAGAGGGAGGGAGGAGAGAGGAAAATAAGGAAGGAGGGAGGGAGGGAAGGATGAAAAAGAAACATACATGAGATAATGTGATAACCTTCCCGTCAAATACTGAGAGTTTTGTTATATGGTTTATTTTAGTAGCAACCCATGTTGGGCACAGTCCTCTGTGTCTTATGCATTAACAAATGTAACATTCCTGACCAACAACCTTATGAGGCAGACCGTTTTGTTACCAATGCTGTCTTACGGATGAAAGATGGGAAGCACAGAGAGGGTAAGTAACTTTCCAAGGTCACACAGCTCACAAATGGCAGAGCCAGGATTTGAACCCAGGTGGTGTGGGTCCTGAGTCTGCAGCCTTCCCCACCATGCACCTAGCTTTGTACTGACAGGGAACTTCCTGACACCGCATGCATCCTGCTCTTCCTCCCTGAAATGTATCTCCTGATCCTTAACCCAGGGCTTCTCAGTGGGGAAACGTCTTGTGCTGAACTCCTGGTTGGGCTGTCTCCCCGCCCCAGGCCTGATGCTCTGCCTCTCAGAAAGATGTCCACCTGTGCCCACCGTGTTCCACTTCCCAACCACGACTAGGCCAGGCTGTCCACCAAGCAGGAAGGGGCTGGCTGGAATGTCCCTGGAAGGCGGACTGCAAGATAGCAAGCACTGTGTTTGCTCACCTGTCATTGTATCCCCGGCTTGGGGATGGGTAGCCTTCAGCACTTGTCTACTGAATGAATGACCCTGGTGGCCTGAGGCTGCTCATACTGGGCCCCCAAGTGTCCCTTGCAACCTTGATCCGGGCTAACTGTGGGGGCCTGAACCCTTGGCATGGTTTGCCAAGTGACAGAGGAGAAACACTTTAAGTTGGGGAGAGAGTTATCAGCTGGGCATCAGAGAGAGGTCACAGGGAGCCACTGGGTGGCCAGAGATGGCAGGAAGCCTGGGGAGTGGGGACCCTGGGGAACGTCCATGGGGGCCAGGTGGCAATGGGGACAATGGTAGGGGCTGTCACCTGGTCCAGGAACCAGAGGAAGTGGCCAGGGGCAGTGGTTATGTAGATGGAGAGAAGCAGGTAGGTTTGAGATGAGATGGTCTTGGTGATAGGAAAAAGATGGGGACGGGTGCTCAGAAGATGCTATGGAAAATGACCAGTCTCGGCAAGAGTGTCTGGGTGGACAGGCGGGCAGTGAGGACACCGGAAGAGGAGGAGAAAGTTTGGGAACAAGTCCTGCTGGGCTGTAGCTAGGCCTCAGGATGGAGTCCTGGATACAGGCTGCAGCTGGAGTAGAGGCTAGTGATGGAGTCTGGAGTTTCCCAGCTTCTGACAGCTCTGCAGGTGGATGCACCTTGCCCCAATCTCTACTGGTGCCCACTGGTCCTCCGTGTTCTCACTGGGGCTCGAGGGCTCACTGCGGTCCTGGGTCCCCACCAAGACTCAATTTAGACAAGAGGATGTTTGAAGGGCACACCACACCCCCGCCCCCGACTCTGGGGGCGGGGGACCGTATCACAGACCCTGCTCCCTCTTCCCTTCGGCAGTGACAACCCACGTCTCTCACTGACGTTAGAGGATAAACAGGAAACCACACGGATGTGGGCTGTGACCCGACGGTGTCGGTTCTTCTTTCAGGGTCAGAATCCCTACACTGCTGCCAGTCACTCCTGAATCTGGACTCCGGTAGGAACTGGTCAGAGATTAGGCAATGACTGTAAACAATTCTCAGGCGGGATCCCAGCCGCAACAGGGACCCCCTGGACCCCGATTCGTCCCCCACGAGGCTCCCATCCCCAACACTAACCGGTCCTGGGTGCGGCGCCCACTAGGACTCTCAGCACCAGGGACAGGGCACGACACTCAAAGCAGCTGTGATGAAAGCAGGAACCTCGCGGCCTTGATCCAGACCCCGTCCTGGAACTGCTCAGGGCTCACCCCACCTGTCCATTTTTTTCTGATGTTGTGAGGAGGGGCAAGCAAAGGGTGTGTGAGTGTGTGGGGGGGGAGGCAAGTAGGCGTGCCAACTTCAGGAGGACTTCCAGGCGAGGTGTCTTTAAAGCTGGGTTTCTCATTCTCTGCACTGGTTGACGTTGGACCCAGATGATTCCTCGTCGTGGGGGAGCGGTCTTGTGCATTATCCAGTATTTAGCAACGTCCCTGGTCTTTGCTCTGGCCTTCCCAGGTGGCTCGGTGTTAAAGAATCTGCCTACTAATGCAGGAGACACGGGTTCGATCCCTGGGTTGGGAAGATCCGCTGGAGGAGGAAATGGCAACCCACTCCAGTATGCTTGCCTGGGAAATCCCATGGACAGAGGAGCGTGCCGGGCTACAGTCCATGGGGTCGCAAAAAGTCGGATACGACTTAGCGACTGAGCATGCGCACTGGCCTCCACTCGCCACTTGCTTAGCACCTCCCCTCTCCTTTCCAAAAATGTCCAGGCTTCTCCAGATGACCCCTGAGGGGCACAGAATCACCCACAGTTGAGGACTACTGCTTCGTAGCAGATTTCCAGTGGAGAAGTACTGATTTCAGACTTTTCCGTATTTCCCTGTCTCCCATCTCTCTCTCTCTCCATCCACTGTGGACAGATAAACTCTGACCTCTTTCATTCATTCAACAATCATTGATTCAACAATCACTGAGCACCTACTGTGTGCGACAGTGCAGACAAGATTAAGTCCCAGCTCTCTTGAGAGAGGAAAACAAAGATTTTCAGTTTTAATTCTGTATATACAATATACACAAATGTTATATTGCTTATATTACACATACAAATATATTTGACACAAATTGTACCATTTAATCATTTTCAGTGGCATTAAGTCCATTGCTGGGGTGCAACTATCCTCACCATCCATCCCAGAATGTTTTCACCTTCCCAAACTGAAACTCTGTCCCCCTTACACACGAACTCCCCTCCCCCAGCCCCTGGCCCCACCACTCCACTTCCTGTCTCTATGGATCTGACTACTCTAGGGACCTCCTAGAAGTGGAATCAATCAGTATTTTTCTTTTAGCCTCTGGCTCACTTCACTGAGTGGAAGGTCCCCAAGGTTCATCCCTGCTGCAGCACAAAAACAAAGTTTAAAATTCATCAATCCACAGGACAATTTCAGGTGGTGGAGAGCAGGGTGCGGGCTAGGCGGAGGAAGAGCTGGTTTAGACAGGAGGACTCAGAAACCTGGGGGGAAGGGAGGGGGCTTCGGAGGAGACCACCCCTGGAGAAGCAGACCCTGCTGCTGGACTTTTGTCTAAATGTTTCATGCTGCCAGTTGCTCCCCAGGGCTTTGCCGCCTCAAAGTCATGAGTGGATGCTCTCGCAGTCAGGGGAAACCCACACCATCCTTTCCCAGAGGCCCCAGGTCCCAGAGAGGGGCCAGGGGCCCTGCAGCCTCGCCTGACCTTGGCTGTGTGACTTACACACAGACCCCATAGGTCTCAGTTTTCCCTACGGAGGAGGGCACTGGACTCCTGGAAGCCCAGGGGCACCAATCAGCCCCTCCCTGGCAGGACCACAGGTCTCGTCATAGCCTCTTGCAGGCAGGCTCCCAGCGCTGTGGGGAAGTAGGAATTCTGAAGAACTGGGGTTGATTCTGAGTGACTCACTGGGGTGAGGGATGTGGGGTGTAGGGGCCCCCAACAATGGAGACACATAGAGGCATGAAGTGTTGTAACATCACTTGCAGAGTCACACAGGCACACCACAGACCGACAGCCACTACGCAAATGAACCACAAACACCCACACAACACACACACAGACACAGCACAAAAACAAAACAGACAGTCACTACCCAAATGAACCAAACACACTCACACAACACACACACATAAGACACAACACGAAAACAAAACACAAAGACTCACACACAGTGACAAACAACACAATCCAACCACAGATACCTACACAACACAAAACCACACATGTACCACAGACACACAGACACAGCCTAGAGGCATCTATACAACTCACACACAAAGATACAGACCACAGGACACCACCAAACCACACACACACACCACATACACATGCGCGCGCGCCCTCTGCTGGGCTTCTGCAGAACTGTTTCAATAGAGGGTTTGATGGACAGAAGCAGGCCCTTTCAGCAGCAGCCCTTCTGCGAGTCTCAGCCTTCCTCCCCGCTGCAGGGCTCAGTTTACCCTCAGGACCTCTCCCTCCACCTCTGTACCAACATCTGGCTTAAATCACTCCCCATCCTTTCTACTTCCACCATCTCTCTGTTCAGCCCTGTGCATCCCTTGTGAATCATTTGTTCATGCGATGAAAACACTCATGAACAATCAATCTAAGAAAGAAATGGAAAATTTGATTAGAGCCAACCTGAGGATGATAACCCAGGAGACAGTCTCTCATCTCTGAGGGCTGTTCGAAAGAAATAAAGGGGGACGCTGGTATAGATGTGATTTGGGAGAAGAGGGGTTCATACAATTGAGTATTCATCTTTAAAAATTTTTTTTTAATTTTTACTTTTGGTCATGCCATGTGGTATGTGGCATCTTAGTTCCCCGACCAGGGATCAAACTTGCAACCCTGCATTGCTGCTACTGCTAAGTCACTTCAGTCGTGTCCGACTCTGTGCGACCCCATAGACAGCAGCCCACCAGCTCCCCCGTCCCTGGGATTCTCCAGGCAAGAACACTGGAGTGGGTTGCCATTTCCTTCTCCAATGCATGAAAGTGAAAAGTGAAAGTGAAGTCGCTCAGTCATATCTGACTCTTAGCGACCCCATGGACTGCAGCCTACCAGGCTCCTCCATCTATGGGATTTTCCAGGCAAGAGTACTGGAGTGGGGTGCCACTGCCTTCTCCAAGCCCTGCATTAGAAGCCTGGAATCTTAACTACTGGACCACCAGGGAAGTCCCTCACCTTTTAAAAAAAACTTTCATTGAAGTGTAGTTGATTTACAAGGTTGTGTTGATTCTGCTGTACAGCACAATGACTCGGTTATACATATTTTTCCCCCATTTCATATTTGAGCACTCATCTTGATAGAAGGTTGCTGCTATTCACAAGAAACAGGTATCTTCCTTAATGGTTTTAGTGCTTCCCTGAGGATGGGCAAATACAAGGAACTGAGTTCATAACATTGTCTCCTGAACTGTCTAACTATCTGAAGGCCAGTTCTGTCAATTTTCCCAGAGCACAAAGTGCCTCGTTCTGATTTTCACTCTGGGTTTCTTGCCATAGGTCAGCGATTGCAGTGGCTAATGACTTGCTTCTTGTAGAATCAAGAATGTGCAACATTCTTTGTTTTACAATCCCCTCCCTTTTGGTCTCAATTTTGACCGAGTTCGGGAGGTATTTTGTGACCAGTTTGTCCCATGGCGCTAGAAATGTTCATCCCGGGGTCTGCAGGAAGATCCCCTGGAGGAGGGCATGGCAACCCACTCCAGTATTCTTGCCTGGATAATCCCCACGGACAGAGGAGCCTGGTGGCCTACAGTCCATGGGGTTGCAAAGAGTCAGATACAACTGAAGCAACTAAGCACACACACACAGGTCAGGCAAGGATTTCATGATAGAGCCACTCCATGTGCTATTAGTGGACTGTTAACAATGGCCAAAAGGGACTTCCCTCGTGGTCCAGTGGTTAAGACTCCACTTGGCAATACAGGGGACACGGGTTCAATCCCTGGTCTGGGAACTAAGATTTCACATGCCATGGGGCAACTAACCCTGCTCACCGCAACTACTGAGCCCACATGACACAACAATAAATTTTAAAAAGAGTTAAAAATAATTTTCTTTACTTTTGGCTGTGTTGGGTCTTTGTTGCTGCATGGACTTCTCTCTAGTTGCAGAGATTGGGGGCTACTCTGTCATTGCGGCGCACAAGCCTCTCAATGCGGTGGCTTCTCTTGTGGAGTGTGGCTGTGTAGGTTTCAATGGTTGTGACTCAAAGACTCAGCAGTTGTGGCTCCTGGGCCCTAGAGCTCAGGTTCAATAGTTGTGGTGCACAGGCTTAGCTGCTCTGCGGCATGTGGGATCTTCCCAGACCAGGGATCGAACCTGTGTCTCCTGCATTGGCAGATAGATTCTTTACCACTGAACCACCAAGGAAACTCCTTAAAAATATTTTTAAAAAGACCAGACAAACAGCAGCCAAAAGCCCCTGCACCACCTGTCCTACGAGCCTGTTATGGTCCAGGAAATTGTTCCCTCTTGTTGCTTCTTCCCCTAGCTAGAGTTACACTGTTACAGTCATTGATCTTATAGGACTGTACATTTAATCAAGTCTTTCAAGTCATCTAATCATGTTTAAATTTACCTGAGGCTTGATTACACATTTGGTAATGCAAGAAACAACCTGGTAAAATAGGGAGACTACAAGTCGTGTAGCTAGTGGCATTAATACGGTCATAAGTAAGTCAGTTCAGTCACTCAGTCGTGTCCAACTCTTTGCGACCCCATGAACCGCAACATGCCAGGCCTCCCTGCCCATCACCAACTCCCGGAGTCCACCCAAACCCATGTCCATTGAGTCGGTGATGCCATCCAGCCATCTCATCCTCTGTCATCCCCTTCTCCTCCTGCCCTCAATCTTTTCCAGCATCAGGGTCTTTTCAAATAAGTCAGCTCTTCACATCAGGTGGCCAAAGTATTGGAGTTTCAGCTTCAACATCAGTCCTTCCAATGAACACCCAGGACTGATCTCCTTTAGGATGGACTGGTTGGATCTCCCATAAGTAAGTATTTAAGCTAAATACTTAGGTATTTAAGTATTTATCCATTAGGTACATTAACCATGTAATGGATACATCATCCATGTAATGGATAAAGTATTATCCATTAGGTACAGCCCAGGTTCACCCCAGGTCATCTGACCAGTCTGTTCTGCATCCATCTCTACCTTGAAGCAAAATGATTTATTGGCATCGTACATAAAGTTCCCTGGAGGTGTCTGTGCCTACAGGGCGAGTGGTCATCATGACCTCTTTCAGACTGCGGAAGGGATGTCGCCGTCTAAGGATTTATGGGGACTGGTGCAGGAGGAGAAAATTGATCTTTATGGTGAAGCAGGTTATTTCTACCTTTGCGGGGGTCTGGTTCACACATAATGCAGGTGCCTGATGCACACAAGAGAACGAGGGAGGAGGCCAAAGAGCAGAGGAAAAGTTTTATGTTTAAATTTGTCTTGTTTTGCCCTAAAATGTGAATTTTTATTTCATTGCTGTCATGCACTCATTCATTCATTCATTCATTCACTCATTTATTCACTCAGTGAGATGCTGGACACCATAATGGGGCCCTTAGGACTGATGTCATGAACAAACTGGACAAATGTTTATGCCCTTGAAGCTGACATTCTAGCAGGGGAGACAGACAAATGTCAGAGGGTGATGAAGGCCAGGAAGAGTCATAAAGGAGACAGGAGGAGGGGTGTCAGAGGAGCTGTTTATTTATTTATTATAATTTTATTTATGTACTTATTTTTGACAGTACTGGGTCTTCATTGCTGTGCAGGCTTTTCTCCAGTTGCGGCAAATGGAAGCTACTCTGTAGCTGTGGGGCATGCTTCTTATTGCGGTGGCTTCTCTAGTTGAAGAGCAGGGGCTTCAGAGCGCAAGGGCTTCAGAGCTGCAGCATGTGGGCTCAGTACTTTCCGCTCCCAGGCTCTAGAGCACAGACTCAATAGTTGTGGCTTATTTGCTCCATGGCGTGTGAGATCTTCCTGGACCAGGGATCAAACCCATGTCTCCTCCGTTGTCAGGTGGATTCTCTACCACTGAACCACCAGGGAAACCCCGGAGCTGTTTAAATAGTGATCCAGGAAGGCTCTCAGAGTGGGTAATGGTTGGGCTGGGACCCCTGAAGGAAATAAGAATCCCCAGCTTCATGGATGGGGGAGGGGTTCCCAGTAGAGGGAACAGCATGTGAAAAGGCCAAAGAAGAGCCCACACAGCCCTGTGAAACTGCCATCTTCCCCTTCTGCCCATGCCTGGGGATCCCCTGGGCTGGATGGTGTAGGGTGTTTTGGAGCAAATCAAGTCAGCTGGTGTGATGAGCAGAGTGAGCGCAGATGCCGCCCCTGCCCTGGGCTGAGCACAACATTGCCCACCATCACCTGCTCCTCCCCACCCCCATCATCCACATTCCTTATCTTTTCATCATCTGTCTCTCCTCTTGTGGGCGTGCATGTGTGCTTGGTCGCTTCAGTTGTGTCCAACTCTTTGTGACCCCATGGACTGCAGCCCACCAGGCTCCTCTGTCCATGGGATTATCCCAGCAAGAATACTGGAGTGGGTTGCCATTTTCCCCTTCAGGGTCTCTCCTCCTCCATGACCTCAACTCTGATCACCATCCTACCCCCTAGAAAATGGCAGCAGCCCCCCTTCTGGCAGCCACATGACCATATCTTCCCCCTGCTTCCAGCCACCTCTCCCCATGCTCCCCTGCCTGGAGTTCAAGGGCTTTAACCTGCTCTAGCCCCATCTCTCCCCACCCCTACTCCCTAGGCACACACTTACACTTCAGGGCCTTTGCACTGGCAGCTCCTACTCCTAGGGCGTCAAGCTGGCCTGCAGTGACTGTTTGCAAGGAGCCTCCCTGCCTGCAGAGGTCAGGTAGGGGGCCTCCTCTGAGGCCCCTGTATCCCTCTTACACCAGTCCATCTGCAATACATGAGCTCTTCTGGGATCCAGAGCTTTTTGAGGATGAAACCTAGGCACCCTTCCTGGAGGGGCCCTGAGCTCACAGCCATGTAGCTCCTCCTTATCCCGGGGTGGGGGGCGGGAAACAGGTCAGCAGGAAGAGGGCAGGCCTGAGTGGCATGGGGAGGGGCTGGCTCTGCATTTTTATCTCCTGGAGCCTTGGAGTCTGGAGCTGGGTTTGTTTTTTTATGTTGTTGGGAGGGTAGGGAAGGGTTGGAGAGGAGCTCAGGGTGAGGGGGACACAGAGCTTGATTTGTCCACATTCTTCCTTCTGGAGAGACTCCCAGGCCCCAGGCCCACTCCCTTCAGCCCCTCCAGGCCCCAGCACACTCCCTGGGACCAGGGGGCTGAGTCAGCCCATCCTGGGAATCCTGAGAGCATTCCAGGGCTTGTACTGGGAGATTCAGGGATTGCTCTGGGACATTGCCCATGGTTCTCAGAGAGGATGGGAATTGTGTGGGGACCAGACCAGACAACAGATAGTTCCCAGCTGCCTGCTGCTGCTGCTAAGTCACTTCAATCGTGTCCGACTCTGTGCGACCCCATAGACAGCAACCCACCAGGCTCCCCTGTCCCTGGGATTCTTCAGGCAAGAATACTGGAGTGGGCTGCCATTTTCTTCTCCAATGCGTGAAAGTGAAGTAGCCCAGCTGCCTAGAGATACAGAAATCTCTAGGCAGCTGAGAAAACAGAAAACCCCAGGCTCTATCATCAGGGACCCAGGCCCCTTGCCTTTAGGAGATCCAGGATTCCACAACCCTCATCCTGACTTTCAGGAACCCAGAAATCTAGGTCCCCAGGCCCCCAGGCCCTTAGGAACCTTGTCTAGCATGGTGAGTTCTTTCCACTCCATCTGGAGGCTCGGCAGGCTGGTTCCCTAGATCTGTCTGTAGGAGTGTTGCCCTCTGCTGGATACATCTGGTCACTGCGCCCTCCCCCTAGGTGCCTCCCCACAACCCACAGCTGCTGAGAGAAGGCCTTGGAGTCCTAGCTCCACACCCATCCCTGCGGACCTGAGTTTCTTCATCTGTAAAGTGGGAATACGGACAATGCCCCCACGTAGGTTTTCGTGTGCCTAAGTCCTGCGCAGTAAAAAAAAAAAAAAGGTGTCTTCCGCCGCATAGAGAGAAGTCCGCCATAAATGGGAGCCCTGTTGGCGTTATTTCCTGAAACATGTTGCTGTTGCGTATCTCCCATTATTAATAGCTCCCCTCCCCAACACGCACACTCAAAGCGCAAAGGCTCTTAGAGCAAACTCCCCACAGCCAGCAGGACCCTGTGCGGCTGGCACCTTCCCCATTGCACCGCTCCCACTGTATTCAGCTCCAGCCACACCAGCACGCTTTTCTGGTTTTTGAGCCCTTTGGGCTGGTCGTTCCTCATCCTTCAGGTCTCTGCTCTCCGAGGGAAGTGGTCCCGGCTACACCGGTCCCTAGCCTCTCAGCCCTTCAATGGTCTTTTAGTCTTGTAGAGACGTGAGAGTTGAACCATAAAAAAGACTGAGCGCTGCAGAATTGATGCTTTCGAACTCTGGTACTGGAGAAGACTCTTGAGAGTCCCTTGGACTGCAGGGAGATCAAACCAGTCAATCCTAAAGGAAATCAACCCTGGATATTCACTGGAACACTGATCCTGAAGCTGAAGCTCCAATACTTTGCCCACCTGATGCGAAGAGCCGACTCATTGGAAAAGACCCTGATAGAAAGATTTCATGCAAGAGGAAAAGGAGACAACAGAGGATGAGCTGGTTGGATGGCATCACTGATTCAATGAACATGAGTTTGAGCAAACTCCAAGAGATAGTGAAGGACAGGGGAGACTGGTGGGCTACAGTCCATGGGATTTCGAAGATTTGGATATGACTCAGTGAGTGAACAACAACACCCCTGCCCCGAAACATGTGAATGAGTCTGGTTTGCTTGTTCCTTTGCTTGTTCCTTGCATGGTGCCCTGTTGGAACAGGAGTTCCAGGAGGAGAGGTGCTCTGCCTGTTGTCACCACAGTGTCCCCAGCCTGTGGCTCAAGGCTAGGCACACAGTGGGTGCTTTACAGGCATTGCCTCTGCACGAGTTTCTTATGACTACTGTGAAGAATTACTGTAAACCACTTGGTTTTAAACAACATGTATTATTGTGCAGTTCTGGAGGTCAGAGCCTAACACTGGTCTCACTGGCTAAAATCAAGGCACTCACAGAAAGGCCCTCCTTCTTTTGGCCACGTGGTGGGGCCTGTGGGATCTTAGTCCTCATAGCACCCACCCCCACACTCCCCCCCTCCACCGCCCCCTGCCAAGGATGGAACCCGTGGCCCCTCTGCAGTGGAAGCACAGAGTCCTAAACACTGAACCACTAGGGAAGTCCTGCCTTTTTGATGTTCTAGAAAGAATCCATCCTCTTAACCTTTTCCAGCCTCTAGAGTGCCCCACCCACCCACCACATTCCTCGGCTTGTGGTCCATCCCTCCATCTGTGAACCAAACAGTGCAGCAGCTTTCCACATTCTCTGACTCCGCCTTGGTGGTCACATCTCCTTCTCTAACTCTGATCCTCCTGCTGTTCTCAGTCATGTCCGACTCTTTCTGACCCCGTGGACTGTAGCTCAACAGACTCCTCTGTGCATGAGATTCTCCAGACAAGAATACTGGAGAGGGTTTCCATTTCCTCCTCCAGGAGATCTTCCTGACCCAGGCATCAAACCTGCGTCTCCTGGGACTCCTGCATTGGCAGGCAGATTCCTTACCTACTGAGCCACCTGAGAAGCCCCACTGATGCTCCTGCTTTCCTCTTATAAAGGCTCTTGTGATGACACTGGGCCCATCTGGGTCATCCACGATCATCTCCCCAACTTCAGATCTTAATCTCACCTCAAAGTCCCCTTCACTCTGTAAGGTTCCTTATTCAGAAGTTTCAGAGACTAGAATGGGGACATCTTTGGGGATGTACCGACCACAGTACCCAAGGAGATGAGGGTTTTTATTATTGTTCCCACTTGACAGATGCAAAAACTGAGGCTCGGGGAGGCAGTGTCACGTGCGTAGGCTCACCCTGGGACTGAGAGGCAAGCAGTGTGGCCTTTCTGCCTGTGTCTGGGAAATCCATCCATTTGAGCCATCTGTGAGTGGGTGTGGGGACATAGGAGAGGCAAGAGTTGGGCATGGGGCAAGGTGAGGTGGATGGGCAAGGGGCTGCCAAGGGGGCCAGAGGAGTGTGTGTTCTGTCCTAGCCTGGGGGCTTCCCCGGACACCCCAGCCAATCTGGTAAGATGCCCCAGGGATTCCTGGGGGTTTCCTGGAATTTCAGGGAGTGAGATTGGAAAGGACAGGCTATTCTGTCCCAAGGTCACTTCCTTGGAAAGGGGGGTGATGGATAGGGCTGTTCCATGCAGGAAGCTCTGGCTGGGCTGCAAGGTCACCTCTGACTTGCTGACTCAGCCCTGGACAGTGAGTCATGTGGTTGCACAGGGGTCGTTGGTAGGGACACCTACTGGGAAAGGATAAGAAGGTGGCCACAAGGGTTCTCTTCTGCCCTGAACCCCCTGCTTCCCAGCACAAGCCCTAACGCATCCTTAGGCTAGAAGGGCAAGGAGCAGGGGACTGTGTTTCCAGAATGTTCCACCTCCAATCTCCCCATGTGGACTCACCACCTTCTATCTCGCCTCACCATCTCCTCCTCTCCTGGCCAGACTGTGAGCCCCAGGAGGGCAGCAGCCACAGCCTGAACCCCAACATTTCATTATGACCATTTCTAAGCATACAGAAAGCTTGAGTTTTAGAATGAAAACCCATCCTTAGATTCTACAATCAACATTGTCTCGATTTGCTTGATTATCTGCCTCTTCTAGAGCTTCATATAAATGGATTCATAGAGTCTATACTATTGATATTTTGTGGGTGGCTGCTTCTGCTCAGCCTAAGATTTTTTAGATTCCTTCATGTCCCTTGCTGCTGACCTCTTGTTTTCCACTGTAACTCCAGTGCCTGATGTATTATAAGTGCACAAGAAATGTTTCTGGGTGAGAAAATGATTGCATTAAATTAATGAATGAAATTGCTCCTTGTTCACGGAGACTTGCTCTTCCATCATCTCTCCTCTCTCCAGCTTCTCTCTGGGGCCAACCTCCTCCTTGGTCTGCTGAAGCACCATCTATTGTCATCCCCAGAAGACCTCCCTTTGTGGTGCAGTAACCACCCTTCTATCTGTCTCTGGGTGAGTGGGTGAGTGCCATTCCAAATAGCAGAGACCCCCTCCCCCACTGCCTGCTTCCCAGCCCCCCAGTCTCATCTTCCTGTGAAAACACGTGTTATCAGGCACGTGTCAACCCGTGCTTCCTGCCTTCCCACAATATCAGCTTCAGTTTCCACCCTCATTTCCGGCCCTCCTGCTTTTCTCTAGATAAGCCCCTCCACCTGATTCTAGAACTGCTGAAGACTCTGTTGGGTCAAAAGTACCCTCAGGCTTCCCTGGTGGTCCAATGGTTAAGAAATCACCTGCAAAGTGCAGGGGACACGGGTTTGATGTCTGGTTCAAGAAGATCCTCCACATGCTTCGAGGCAACTAAGCCCCTGTGCGCCACAACTACTGAGCCTGTGCTCTAGAGCCTGGGAACCACAAGTACTGAAGCCCGCACACCCTAGACCCTGTGCTCTGCAATGAGAAGTCCAAGCACCTCAATGAAGAGTAGCCCCTGCTTGCCGCAACTAGAGAAGCCTGTGTGCAGCAATGAAGACCCAGCACAACCAAAAATCAAATAAATATATCTTTAAAAAAATACCCCTCTTCCAGCTACCGCAGGCTTGAGACATTGCTGAGCATTGGGGGTGCAGAAATGGTGCAACCACTTTGGAAAACTGTTTGGCAATTTCTTATAAAGTTAATCCTCACCTATCTGACCTACTCCCAGGTATTTGCCCAGGAGAAGTGAAAACTTAAATCCATAAAAACATTGTTCATAGCAGCTTCATTCATAGTCTCATATTGGAAACAAGCCAAACATCTGTCAACAGGTGACTGGATACACAGAAGGCAGTCCAGCCAGCCAATAGTTAAATGATCTGCAATGAAAAGAAACAAACTTCAGGGATTTCCCTGGTGGTCCAGTGGCTAAGAATCTAGCATGCAATGCAGGGGATGTGGGTTCAATCCCTGGTCAGGGAACTAAGACCCCACATGCTTCAGGGCATCTGAGCCTATGAGCTGCAACTAGAGTCCCAACACCAAGCCCAACTAAGACCCGTTGAAGCCAAAAATAAATAAATATTTTTTTAAAAAAAGAAACAAATTACAGCACTCTACACTGTATGACTCAGTTTATATGGCATTTGAGGAAAGACAAATCTAGTCAATACTGATGGAAAGCAGGTCCTGGTGGCCTAGGGGAAGGAAGAGGATGAGGACTGACAGGGAAGGGACAAGAAGGAATTTTAGGGGCTGATGGAGATGTTCTATATCTGCAATACAGTGGTGGCTACACAGTTGTATACAGTCCTCAAAACTTGTTAACTTGCGAATAAGTGCATTTAAAATAAAAATTGGGGGTAATTCCCTGGTGGTCCAGTGGTTGGGATTTCTCATTTCCATTGCAGGGAGCATGAGTTTAATCCCTGATTGGGGAACTAGGATCCTACAAGGTGGGCAGCTTGGTGGAAAAAAAAATAAATAAAGTGAAAATAAAAATTTTGAAATAGTGGAGAAATACGCATAAGATGAAATTCACCATGTTAACCACTATTTTTTACATTTTTCAGCGTTTTATTAAAAACATTATGAAATGTTTCATAAAATTTTATGAAATGTATTATATGTAGGATGAATATATTTTGTGATGAAAAAGAGCTACCTCCATCCAAACATTTCTTCTTTCCTTGTAATCATACCACATTAACCATTTTTAAGTGGACACTTCAGGAGTGTTAAGTATATTCACACTGGGGACTTCCCTGGCGGGCTGGTGGTTAGGCCTCTGTGGTTAGAGGACCTAAGATCCCCAGTGCTGCCAAAAAAAGTATATTCACATTGTTCTGTAACAGATCTTCAGAATTGTTTCTCCTGCAAAACTGAAACTCTGTATCCATTAAGCAGCAGTATTTGTCCTTTGTGAGTGGTTTATTTCACACAGCATACTGTTATAGTATGTGTCAGAATTTCCTTCCCTTTTCAATGCTGAATAATATTCCATTGTATGGATGAGCTTGTTTGGTTTATCCATTCATCCATTGGTGCACACTTGGGTTGCTTCTACCGGTTGGCTATTGTGAATAATGCTGCCATAAACATGGGTATGCAAATATCTTTTCAAGAGCCTGCTTTCAGGACTTTGCCGGTGGTTCAGTGATTAAGAATCTGACTGCCAATACAGGAGACATGGGTTCAATCCCTGGTCTGGGAAGATTCCACAGGCTGTGGAGCAATTGAGCCCTTGCACCATGACTACTGAAGCCTGTGAGCCCTAGAGCCTGTTCTCTGCAACAAGAGAAGCCACCCCAATAAGAAGCCTGTGCACTGTAACTAGAGAAAGCCTGTGTGCAGCAACGAAGACCTAGTCCAGCCAAAATTTTTTTAAAGAACCCACTTTCAATTCCTTTGAATATCTACCCAGAAGTGAAATTGCTGGGTCATATGGAGTTTCTGGAGGGACCCTGATCCTGGTGACCTTGATTTCATCCCAGTGAAACTAATTTTGACCTCCACAAGTGTAAAATAGCTGTATATTGTTTCAAGCCACCAAGCTGGTGGACATTTGTTACAGCAGCAGTAGGACGCTCATACACTCTCCCTAGCTGACTATCCGGAAATCCATCAGTCTGACCAACAGTCCGCTAGGTACGATATCTGTCCAGAAGTTCAGACAGCTCCTGGGCAAGGTCAGTGCCTTGCTCTGGGCTGCAGTTTGGAGGATTCAGAGACAGGTTGAGGGGTTCCTGGTTACAACAATGAAAGATCCCCCTGGTCAGGGAGTTTCGGTGCTCATCCCTCCTCTTCCTGTTCAGTGGATGCTCTCAGGGCTGGGCAGCTTAGTTCTGGACTCAGCTTTGCACTGAACTAAATGCTGCTAGCCTGTCACTCCCCTCAGTTGCACAGTTGGACTTGTCTCCACTGGAAAACCTGGGAGAGCCTCCAGGTCCCCGGGACAGGAGTGCTGGGTAAATTCAGATAGAAAGTCCCCAGTTGATAAATTCAGGCTGTGTGCTCCTCACATTCCCCCAACCTCGAAATGGGCTCAGCAACACCCTCTATCTGCAAAGCCCTCCCTTCCCAGCTCCATTGCCAGAGTTGAAATCCCATTGTTCTTCCAAAGTCCATCTTTTCTGGATATATTTCCTGAACTCCCCACAGGACCTGGGGTGCCCGAGACAGAAGGAGTCTGCTCATCAGATCCGAGCTGCCCCTCTCCCATCTCTGTGTTAGGGCCTGTGTCAGGCTACCTATAATCTCAACAGGGTGACAGTGTCCTCAGGGAACTGGGCCAGCACGGCAGCATCTCAGCAGAGTCCCTCTTCTGGGGACACAGGAGACTCCTCCATGTATTCCTCAATCCAGTCACTGGTCACATTGTCCCAGAGCGTAGGGACAGGGTCTGGCTCATTCCTGTGTCCCCAGGGCTCTACAACCCCCCTGGCCCAATGCAGCTTACACACTGGGTTTCGGGTGTGGGGGGAGGGGAATCATCAGGCCCTGGAGGCTTCCCAGGTGGCTCTAGTGGTAAAGAATCCGCCTGCCAATACAGGAGACACAGGAGATGTGGGTTCAATCCCTGGGTCGGGAAGATTTCCTGAAGAAGGAGATGGCAACCCATTCCAGTATATTGCCTGGGAAATCCCATGACAGGAACCTGGCGGGCCACAGTTCATGAAGTGGGAGTCAGACACACATGCATGCACACGGGCCCCTGAGGTCAGGGTCACTCACATGAATTACATCAGAGTCTCTGAGATAAAGCTTAGATCAGAGGCAGGAGCCAAGATTCATTTTCTCATTTATTGATGCTCCCTGGGGCTGCCAAGAAGGTTCACAAAATCCCCTATCTTTGAGGCAGCTCACCTGGGGTAAAAAAGCAAGTAAATCAAACAGCTCCATCCCTGAGTCGCGGGGCCTTGGTTAGGGAGGGAGATGGGGGTCAGATCACGGGTCCAAGGAACTCAGATTTTGGAGCGGGAGCAGACTTGGTGAGGTGCATGGGCGAGGGGTTGCAGCGAGGTTGGAGCGAAAGTCTCCCCGTGCAGTTACTGGCTTGGACTGTGGGTGGCACCATGGTTCTTGCTAGAGTTGGGTGGGGAAGGGATTTACGGTGGTGGGCGGAGCCAGGAAGGTGAGCGGCTCAGGCGATGGGACAAGTGCCAGTGGGCGCGGCTCTGGGCCAGGGACAAGGTCAGCAGCTGAGCCTCTTCTCACAGATCCAGTTGTCGTTCTCGTTGTCACATGGCGCGTCGTTCCACATCCCCGTGCGGAGCATCATGATACAATCCTCGCGCCCCATAGAGTCGTTGGGCTCCCCCCGATTCCAGTGGCTGCAGTGGTTTGGCAGGGGAGAGGGGGTGTTGCTGAAAAGCTAGGACTTTCCGAGTTCTAGCCTGTTTAGTACTTGGATCTCACATCCTGAGAATTAACCTGAGTATGCACCTTGGTGTATAACTTTCTCAGCCCAGAATTTAACCCTAGTCAGTTCCTGGGGTCTGGCCCGCCCAGCCCTAAGGAGACCCTATGACCTGGCCGAAGCATTTCCCCTAGGATCCGAACGGTCAGCCTCCCCAGGTCCCTTCTCTCACCTGAAGCTGAGCGCGACTCCGTCCACCCACTGGTAGCCCTGGATCCTGCGCACCTTGCGCACGGCCCTGAGGCCCAGCCAATAACCGCGGCCACGCGTATTCCGACTCAGGAAACCCTAGGCAGTGGGGAAAACTGAGCCGGCGGCATCCGTCCCGCCCCGCCCCCTACGACCCCGGGCCACGCCCCCTCGGGTAAACTCAGCGCTCTCCCTGCTCCCAGGCAGCCGGGGCTTCGCACCTGCTCTTCCAGGCCTCCGACTATCACCAGGTGCGCGCCAGAGCGCTCGCAGTGCTGCTGTGCCTCCACCCACGTGGCCCGCAGCGTGGAGAAGAAGTAACAGGAACCCTGGAACGGCAGCCACGACTCGGGGCACTCCTTGCAGGAGCCTGCAGGGTGGCGAGGGTCAAAGAGGTGATTTGCTCCCAAGTGGAGCAGACGAAGTGGATTGGAGAGGGGGGTGTTGGACAACCCCCCCATCCCGGGCCCAGGATTGGAACCTCCGAGACCAGGCCAAGGTCAAAGGGCGGGGCCAGGCGGATCAGGGAACCCCGGGCAGAGTCCACTGATCCTCTCCCCTTGCCGCCCTCCCTGCTTGCTCACTGTTCCCAAGCCGGGCTTGCTCCAGTGCCCGGAAGAGCTCAGTGCGAATGTTCTCACGGTCCCTCCCCGCTTCAGCCAGGTTCTGGGTCACTGAGAGGGAGAAGATTATAGCTAGGGTCAGGATCAAGGGTAAGATCATGATTAGTTAAGGTCAGCATCCACGTCCGTGGTCAGTGCCAAGGTGACGAATGACATTACTGTCAAGGACTGTTAGAGCTGGGTAGGGCGCCCGTTATGCTTAGGGTTAGGACTTGCAGTTAAGGTTAGAGTCCACAGGTCAGGGTCAGGATGGGGGACACTATTTGGGTCAATGGTCAAGATCACAGGTTAGGTGTGTGTGGGGGGGTGCACAGAAGGGTCCAGAGTGAATCAAGGTTCGGGTAACAGCAGGGGTGAGGGGTTAGGGATGGTCCCGCCCTCACCGCGCTCGCTCAGTTCTTTCAGGGCACTCTCCTGCTGCAACAACTTCGACCTTGCCTCTGTAAGCTCCTTGCTGACTGTCTGCAGCTGTGCCTGCGTCCTCAGGCCTGGGGAGGGGGTGAGGTGATGGGAGCGGGACACCTGAGGTCAGCCCGCCCAGCCCCTACGCGCCGCGAGCCCCCGCTCCCACTCGCCTCCTCCAATGCCGGCCACAAGTCCCGCCCCCTCGCCCCCCGCCCACCACCACCATCTCACTCACAGCAGCTATTGCACGCTCGGACCTCCTCCTCCAAGATACCCAGCACCGCCGTCTGTTTGGAGGCTGGAACGATTCCACGCCCGCACGCACGCACGCCAGGTCATCCTCGGGGACTCCCAGGACCCCACCCAACTCCAGGGCCAGCCCCGCGGACCGTGGGATCCCCGCGCTCCCGCCCACTACTCCGACACCCGGGTCCGAGACCCTTCTGCCCCCGAACTTTGGCAAGAGCCTCTGTTCTCTCCGTACCGTTTGCGCTCAGCCCGTCTTGGAGGTCAAGCAGCGCCCCGCGCTCGGTGGACGCTGCGGAGAGAGGAGGACTCGAAAACTCTCCCCTCGGCCCC
The DNA here is from genome assembly GCF_055505025.1 of Bos grunniens. Lineage (NCBI taxonomy): Eukaryota > Metazoa > Chordata > Mammalia > Artiodactyla > Bovidae > Bos > Bos grunniens. The sequence continues at coordinate 16,676,512 of NC_141171.1, forward strand.
TGGGAGTGCGGGGACCCGGGTCATGGGGTGCACAGCAGGGGGCGGACGGACGTGCAGCATGGGCGGACAGGCACATGCACGGGGCACAGACTCGCACATGTGGGTGCTCGCACTCAGACCAGGCAGAGGCTCCGGATCTGGCTGGTGAGCCCTGGGGCGCAGAAAACGTCTATGTTCTCTGCGGGGTGAGGGTGGGGGTGGGGGTGGGGGTGGGGGTGAGGGGGGCGGTGCACACGCCATCTCCCATCGTCCAGTCACTCACCCTTGGAAAACAGGACGCTGAGAATGAGGGCCCACAGGACTGTGATGACCACGAGAGCGAAGAGCAGGAAAAGGGGTCTCCGTCCCCAGCGTCCCAAGTGCCCTGGGATAACACAGACGGACTCCTGAGCTCTTCCCTGGATCCTTGGGCTCCCAGGACTGAGCCCCAGTCACTTGGGTTTCTCCCAGGTAACTGAGATTCAGAGAGGTGCAATAAGTTGCCTGTGGTCACACAGCCCCTAAGCGGCAGAGTTGGAATTTGAAACCAGGTCCAGCTGACTCTAGGATGGGTGGTGTCTTTCCTGCACCCACTACAAAAGCTCTCTCGTGGCTGAGCATCTCCCTTCCCCCACGTGTGCATACGTGTGTGCCAAATCGCTTCACTCTTGTCTGACTCTTTGCAACCCTATGGATGGTAGCTCGTCAGGCTCCTCTGTCCACGGGATTCTCCAGACAAGAATACTGGAGTGGGTTGCCATGCCCTCGTCTGGGGGATCTTCCCACCCTAGGGATGGAATGAACCCACGTCTCTTATGTCTCCTGCATTGGCAGGGGGGTTCTTTACCACTACTGCCACCTGGGAAGCCCCTCCCTTCCCCATCAAACCCCAAACCACTGGCCAGAGAGGGACCCAAGGGGACCTCTGAGGCAGCCCCGTTGCTCATACCTCCGGGGACCTCTTCCAGCCTGCCGTCCCACTTGCTGTACCCAGCAGTGTCCATGGTGAGCAGGCGCCTAGCTCTGGGAGTAGATACAAAAGTAGTCCCATCCCTCCCCCCACCCTACCCACCCTCTTCCTTCCTTCCCATCTTCCTGGTCTCAATTCCTGGTACCGAGAACCACCGACCAATCACAGAGATGGACCCTTTCTGGGCTGGGCTGGGCTAGGCTGGAGTAAGGGAGGGGTGGGGAGGGGAAGTGGGGAGTTGGAGGGGGTGGAGGGGTAGAAGTGGGGAGGGAGGGCTGGAGAGTGAAGTGTGTGCGTGCGTGCGTGTGGGCCTGGTTGCAGCAGCAGCATCTCCAGGCTGCTCATCCCGGCTGGACCATCACCAAGTACACACTCCAGCGACAGTCCCCAGAGTCTGCTGGGGCTTTGCTTTCCAGCCCATTCTACATCTCTTATAGGTCTGGCACCAATCTTCCTTCAGAGAGAGACAGGTTGAACCCAGTCAAGTTCAAGGCCACTCCCTTCTGGTCCCTGAGAAAGCCCCTTCAGGTGTGCCCCCCACTCTACCCCACCCTGTGCCAGCTGCTCATCCCTTTTCAGCTCTGCTGCATGTGCCAGCTAGAAGTTGCATCTGACCTGAGCTTCATTCAGTCCTCTTTGGCCAGAAGGGAGAACATTGCTGATTGTTGAGGGGCAGTCAGCTAAGCTTCTGGACTCTACGATTGGGTGTGTATGTATAGGGTATCCATATGCAACTTCTAGAAGCCTGTTTTTCTCCTCTGTGTAAAGGGGGACAATGACAAGGCCTCCCTCCAAGGAATGCTGTGATAAAGAAATGAAGTAATATGTGGCAAGCCTTGACACCATCCCCAGGCACAAAACCCTCCAAATGTCACTCATTCTTTCAACTAATATTGGATGCCTACCACGTGCCAAGGAGCTGAAGCTACGTCAATGCCCCGAAGAAGCAAATTCCTTTTCCCTTGGAGTTAGCATTCCAGTAGGAGCTTCCCTGATAGCTCAGTTGGTAAAGAATCCACCTGCAATTCGGGAGACCTGGGTTCAATTCCTGGGTCGGGAAGATCCCCTTGAGAAGGGAAAAGGCTACCCACTCCAGTATTCTGGCCTGGAGAATTCCATGGACAGTCCATGGGGTCTCAAAGAGTTGGACACAACTGAGCGACTTTCACTTTTCACTTTCAGGATGTGGGAACAGCCAACAATGAACATAATCAAAAGATAAGCTGAATAGTATAGTGGCTCTAAACTCCAAGCGATTCATCTCCCCCACTGATATGGACCAAAGTCAGGAGACATTTGTGGTTGTCACAATTGGTGGGGGTGCTCCTGGCATCTAGTGAATGGAGGCCAAAGATGGGGCTCAACATCCTACGATGCACAGGACAGCCCCCCACAGCAAAGACAGGAACAGGCTTCATAGTCTTAAAGAGCAAGCTTATGGTTACCAGAATGGAAGGGTGGGGGAAGGGATAGTTAGGGAATTTGTGATTATTTACACACTGCTATATTTAACATGGTGAACCAACAAGACCTACTGTGCACCACAGGGAACTCTGTAACAACCTAACTGGGGAAAGAATTTGTGAAAGAATAGATTTATGTACATGTATAACTGAATCACTTTTCTGTAAGACTGAAACTAACACAACATTGTGAATCAACTGTACTCCACTATAAAATTTTAAAAGTATTTAAAAATAAAATATGAAATAAACAAAAAATCACAAGTATTACAAAAGAAAAGGAAGAACAATCAAGTTGGACAAGGAGCCCTGGAGTGCCAGTCTGGAGCAGTGACCAGCAAGTAATGTGGCCTGGGTGGGCTTCGCTGAAAAGGAAAAAAAATTTTTTTTTTGGTAAGGAGCACTTCCTGCATTTTAGCCCCCCTTATAGATGCATTTCGGAGAAGGCAATGGCACCCCACTTCAGTACTCTTGCCTGGAAAATCCCATGGATGGAGGAGCCCCGTAGGCTGCAGTCCATGGGGTCACTAAGAGTCGGGCATGACTGAGCGATTTCACTTTCACTTTCACTTTTCACTTTCATGCATTGGAGAAGGAAATGGCAACCCACTCCAGTGTTCTTGCCTGGAGAATTCCAGGGACGGGGGAGCCTGGTGGGCTGCCGTCTATGGGGTCGCACAGAGTCGGACACGACTGAAGCCACTTAGCAGCAGCAGCAGCAGCATAGATGCGTTTACACACTCCACCTTCTCACAACCTCTCAACAACCCTCAGAAATAACAAACCTTATCCACTTTTTGTTTAAAATTGTTATCTGATTCCTATTCTCTCACCTTGTCTCAGGCAGGAATGAGAGAGAATTACACGATCAAATAAAATGGAAAGACAAGATTTTTTTTTAAGGAAGACACTCGTTAGTGTAACTTGGAGTCGTGTGTTCTGCACCAACTCCCAAAGGTCCCCAGTGAGATTCAGCCCCAGGTGCCCACAGCAGTACCTGCACCTGAGCACATCCTATACAAGCATTTTCCCTTCCCTCTCCTATCCTCACATTCCTCCAGGGGCTTCTAGAACCACCTCCCAGGTAAACTACAAGTCCTCTAATCCTTAGGCTCTGCTTCTGGGGTGACCCAAAGACTCCCTGGCTGTTTCAAGAGACCTGCAGAGTAACACATTCAGCCTGGCAGGGTTCCATAAGAGGCAGCTGCTTTTATTTTTGCTGTTGATACTGTTATTATAATCTTTCTATAACTGGCCATCCAAGATCAACTGAAAACTCTAGTTAAATGGATTACCCATATTCAGGGAGAGAAAGAGTCTTAGAAATGTTGATTTTAACCTGTTTTCTTGTTTTTGTTGTGTAGTGGCAAAGTCGTATCCGACTCTTTGAGACCCCCATGGATTGCAGCACACCAGGCTTCTCTGTTCCCCATTATGCCCCAGAGTTTGCTCAAATTCATGTCCATTGAGTCTGTGATACTACCTAACCATCTTAGCGACTGCTGTGCCCTTCTCCTTTTGCCTTCAATCTTTCTCAGCATCAAAGTCTTTTCCAAGGAGTCAGCTCTTTGTATCAGGTGGCCAAAGTATCAGAGTTTCAGCTTCAGCATCAGTCCTTTCAATAAATATTCAGGGTTGATTTCCTTTAGCACTGACTGGTTTGATCTTCTTGCAGCCCAAGGCACCCTGCAAGAGTCTTCTCCAGCACCACAATTTGAAAGCATTCTTGGTGATAACTAAAAGGAGGCTTATCAGAGTGATTATAAGACTGGATTGCTGGGTCTTCTGTGATGGCTCAAGTGGTAAGGAATCCACCTGCCAACCCAGGAGACACGAGTTCAAGTCCTGGTCTGGGAAGATCCCACGTGCTGGGCAACTACTAGGCCCGTGGACCACAACTATTGAGTCCCTGCTCCACAAGGAGAGAGTAACCCCCACTTGTCACAGCTAGAGAAAGTACACCCAGCAAAGAAGACCCAGCAGGGCCCAAATAAGTGAATTAAAAAAAAAAAACAACTGGATTGCTTCTACTTCACAGGAAGGAATCACAAGTTCAGACAGGAAAGGTAGTTCACCCAGGATTTAGCCAAAACGCGTCTGTGCCCTAATCCAAAGCCATGTTCCTCCTGCAACACAGCCAATTCTCTTAGTTACTGTGCAAGACTGAAACATCCGGACCAAATCTCACCGCTTTCCTACACAAAACCCTGCATTGTGATTTCGTTACTCCTCCCCTCCAGTGGAATCGATTTCCTCTCAGTCAGAATCTAGAACGCCGGCGCGACGTGCTTTGACCAATGGGTGTGCAGAAGCGCCACCACGTGAGTCCGGGGGCGCCCGTGCGTTTTGCGGCTTCCACCCGCGTGCTCCTGGCGTGCTGCGGGTCTCCTGGTTAGAGATTCTGACTTTACTGGGTGAGAATGACAGGCCGCGTGGAGGGGAAGGCAGTCCCCATGGCCTCCAGCGAGAAAAATCCTCTTGGCTTGTCCGGCCAGTTCAACTGTCACCCCAGGGCAACAACCCAACTGATTCTAGGCAAGACCAGCAAAGGAGTCACCCCCTAAACCCGTGGAATTGTGAAAAGTAACAAGTCAGTTTTAAGCCCCAAGAAGTAGGGTGATTTATCTTGCATAGACAGCAAATGAATATGTGCCATATATTGTAGTGTTGCAGAGCAGTAAGCATATACACTATTCTATACTATTCCACCAAGGAATGAAGGGAAAATGAAGTAGGGTAAGCAGATAGTGCATGATTTGGGGCAGCTGTTTTAAGACAGTCAGGAAAGGGTCTTCTGAAAATGCAACATTTCTTTGGAAAGTGGTTTGACAGTTCTTACGTCAGTGAAACATAGTATTACCATGTGACCCAGCAGTTTCCAAGAAATATGAAAAGATACATCCACATAAAAACTGTCACACTGAATGATCATAGCGGCATGATTCATAGTAACCAAAAAGTGGAACTAAGCCAACTGTCCTGGGGTACATTTAAACAATGAAATGCCACAGCCATAAAAAGAATGAAATCTTAATACATGCTATGATATGGGTGAACTTCAAAAACATTATGCTAAAGGAAAGAAGCCAGATATAAAAGACCATATATTATATGACTCCACATGTAAGAAATATCCAGAAAAAATAGAGGCAAAAATAGATCGGCAGTTGCCTAAGGCTAGGAGTGGGGCTTCCCAGGTCGTTCAGTGGTAATGAATGCACCTGTCAATGCAGGAGACTCAGGTTCGATCCCTGGGTTGGGAAGATCTCCTGACAAATGAAATGGCAACCCATTCCAGTATTCTTGCCTGGGAAATCCCATGGACAGAGGAGCCGGGTGGGCTACAGTCCATGGGGTCAGAAAGAGTCGGACATGACTTAGCAACTAAACAATAACAGAGGCTAGGAGTGATTGGGGGCAAAGTGGAGGGTGATAGTTATAGAGTGTGGGTCTTATTTTTAGGGATTATGAAAAGTTCTTACGTTGGTTATGGCGATGGATGCATGATGGTGTGAATATAATAAAAGCCATTGCATCGCAAGAGTGAATTGTATGGTATGTGAACAGTATTTCAATTAAGCCAGAAAGAGAGAGGAAAGAGTTAGGAAGGGAGGAAAGATGCAAGGAAAGAAGGAAGGAAGGCAGGGGAAACATTTAAGCACAGATCCAAAAGAAACAAGAGAATAGCCTCAACATATTAGAGGAAGCACATTGCAACCCAAGGGAATAGCAGGTGCAAAATCTTCGCTATTTACTCTCATTTATTTAACAAACATTCATTTAACACCTCCTAAGTGCCAGACCAAGGAGCTGTAGATGTCAAAAAGAAGCAGCTGCAATTTCTGCCCTCATAGAAGTCACACATGAAACTAAGAATTCCAATTACTACATTACTAGAAAAAATGTTCCATAAATTAATTTCATTTTCTAATCAATGACTTTCCTACTTTCCTAATTCTCAAGCTCAGATTTTCCCCTCCTTTCTCTTGAATTGTCCAAGAATCTCTCAGTTCAGTTCAGTTCAGTTCAGTTGCTCAGTCGTATCCAACTCTTTGCAACCCCATGAATCGCAGCACGCCAGGCCTCCCTGTTCATCACCAGCTCCTGGAGTTTACTCAAACTCATGTCCATCGAGTCAGTAATGCCATCCAGCCATCTCATCCTCTGTCGTCCCCTTCTCCTCCTGCCCCCAATCCCTCCCAGCATCAGGGTCTTTTCCAATGAGTCAACTCCTCGCATGCAGTGGCCAGACATTTGGAGTTTCAGCTTTAGCATCAGTCCTTCCAATGAACATCCAGGGCTGATCTCCTTTAGAATGGACTGGTTGGATCTCCTTGCAGTCCAAGGAACTCTCAAGAGTCTTCTCCAAAGCCACAGTTCAAAAGCATCAATTCTTCGGTGCTCAGCTTTCTTTACAGTCCAACTCTCACATCCATACATGACCACTGGAAAAACCATAGCCTTGACTAGACGGACTTTTGTTGACAAATTAATGTCTCTGCTTTTTAATATGCTATCTAGGTTGGTCATAACTTTCCTTCCAAGGAGTAAGCATCTTTTAATTTCATGGCTGCAGTCACCATCTGCAGTGATTTTGGAGCCCCCCAAAATAAGGTCTGACAGTTTCCCCCTTTATTTCCCATGAAGTGATGGGACCAGATGCCATGATCTTAGTTTTCTGAATGTTGAGCTTTAAACCAACTTTTTCACTCTCCTCTTTCACTTTCATCAAGAGGCTTTTTAGTTCCTCTTCACTTTCTGCCATAAGGGTGGTGTCATCTGCATATCTGAGGTTATTGATATTCTCCCGGCAATCTCGATTCCAGTTTGCGCTTCTTCCAGTCCAGCGTTTCTCATGATGTACTCTGCATATAAGTTAAATAAGCAGGGTGAGAATATACAGCCTTGATGTACTCCTTTTCCTATTTGGAACCAGTCTGTTGTTCCATGTCTAGTCCTAACTGTTGCTTCCTGATCTGCATATAGGTTTCTCAATAGGCAGGTCAGGTGGTCTGGTATTCCCATCTCTTTCAGAATTTCCCACAGTTTATTGTGATCCATATAGTCAAAGGCTTTGGCATAGTCAATAAAGCAGAAATAGATGTTTTTCTGGAACTCTGTTGCTTTTTCGATGATCTAGCAGATGTTGGCAATTTGATCTCTGGTTGCTCTGCCTTTTCCAAAACCAGCTTGAACATCTGGAAGTTCATGGTTCATGTATTTCTTTTTTTTTTTTTTTGTCGTTGTTGTTGTTTCAAAGTAGTTTATTTAGGGGTTCCAGTTTCACTCCTCAATAGATTTTATGTATTTCTCATATGCTTCTTCACTCATTAGTTCATCTAGTTCTGAAATGTCATCTTGATCAGCCAACCATCTTCGTAACAAGACTTGTTGACAAGTCCTGGATTTTCTGCTAGAGCTTTATTAATTTCAGTTACTTCTCCTGATAGAGGAGAATAGAGTTCACTAGCAGCTTTCACACTTTCCAAAGCACCAAACTCCTCTTGTTTGTTCAACTTTGTCCCAACTTCAGGCAGACTACAGTAAACAACATCTCCCAAAGCTGCCTGTGCAAAACTGCTGATTCCCACTGTTCCGACACCATTTTCTGTTGTTACCCATTCGTGTTTTTCTGTGAATTTCCGCACCGACCGCAGAGCAGGGCCGGTGCGCAGCTCCCGGACGGCACCCGCTCGCAGTCCCCAGGGCCGCGGCGAGCAGGGCGCGCTGGGTGCCGAGATGGCGCGCAGGCTGCCGACCGCGGCCCGCCCGCTCCGCACCGCGCGCAGCGCCATGTTCGCAGGGGTGCAGAGGGTCTCCGCGCGGCACCTAGAGCACCCCGGCCGGCGGGGGCGGGGCGGAACCGGTTCATGTATTTCTGAAGCCTGGCTTGGAGAATTTTGAGCATTACTAACGTGAGAAATGAGTGCAATTGTGTGGTAGTTTGAGCATTCTTTGGCATTGCCTTTCTTTGGGATTGGAAAGAAAACTGACCTTTTCCAGTCCTGTGGCCACTGCTGAGTTTTCCAAATATGCTGGCATATTGAGTGCAGTACTTTCACAGCATCATCTTTCAGGATTTGAAATAGCTCTACTGGAATTCCATCACCTCCACTAGATTTGTTTGCTGCTGCTGCTAAGTCACTTCAGTCGTGTCCGACTCTGTGCGACCCCATAAACAACAGCCCACCAGGCTCCCCCGTCCCTGGGATTCTCCAGGCAAGAACACTGGAGTGGGTTGCCATTTCCTTCTCCAAAGCATGAAAGTGAAAAGTGAAAGTGAAGTCGCTCAATCGTGCCCAACTCTTAGTGACCCCATGGACTGCAGCCTACCAGGCTCCTCCATCCATGGGATTTTCCAGGCAAGAGTACTGGAGTGGGGTGCCATTGCCTTCTCCAGATTTGTTTAATGACCCTAAAAACCAAAGGGGAGGAGACTGAGCAGAAAGGCTTCCACCCCCAATGGAGACTGGGACTTTTTCAGCTCACTTTTGCAGTTCCTTTCCAAACCACGCAGTGGCGCTATTGAAGACCAGTCTCTATGGGTTGACCAATGAGATGGGCAGCCTTCTGGATCCAGGTACCCAGAAGCCAAAGCTGTCTCTTTGCACTCACTCTCACCAAGGGACGTGTGGGCTGAGATACAGACCCATATCCACCATCCCAGGAACTCATTATCTTAAGCTTCACCCAAACTCTTTGAATAGGTATTTAATGACTGCCTTCTCTGGCCTCTCGTGAATTCCTTTAACAAATATTTGAGTGCCTACCGTGTACCATGCCCTGTGGAAGGCCAAGTCATGGCAAATAAGACAGCAAACCCCAGCTCAGCTGGATCTAAATCTAAATATTTGAAAAGCAAAATGTTGGGGGAAATATCCAGGTAGAAAGGATTTCTTAGTCAAAATATCGAGAAGACAAAAGAATGATTAATAAACTATTTTAATCTATTATTTGTCTATTTTTTATCTATTTATTATTTATTTGCCTGTGTCTGTTCTTAGTTGTGGCACAGGGGTCTTCATCGTGTCATGTGGGATCTCTTACTGCAGCACATAGACTCTCTAGTTGTGGAGTGAGGGCTCAGCAGTTGCTCCTGGGCATGTGGGACCTTACTTCCCGGACCAGAAATCAAAGAGAGTGAAAAAGTGGATTCTTAACCACCGGACCACCAGGGAAGTCCCCAAACTACATTTTCAGAAATTCAACTTTTATTTGGGTCATGTTTCCTTAAGAGGCTGTTTTCCCCAGATCTCTCAGTATATTACCATATAAGCACACACAGTGGGGTTTTAAAAAATTATTTTAATTGCTGTTCTATTTTTGTTGTACTTTTATATCCATTTCTGGTCCATTCCAGGCTTACCTTAGATATACCCCATGGGCTAGTCTGATTCTACATTCCAGGCTTACCTTAGCTAGTCTGATTCTAAAAAATAGGTTCTGTTTTGTTCTTTCTACTATTTTTGGTTTAAAGACATGGTGTTATTTACTAGTTGAGTCAAACTTCCTGGGTTTAAATCCCAAATATACCCTTTACAAGATGTATTGGGTTGGCCAAAAAGTTCATTCGGTTTAAAAAGTAAAGCTAAAAGACACAGTTTTATATTTTTACCAAGAACTTTATTGAACATCATAATCACAGTTTGTTTCACTACCTTCGGCCATTTTCAGGCAACTTCATAATTCCATCTTCCCAAAACTTATCTTTTTTGGCAAAGAACTGTTCCAGGTGCCTTTTACAGTCTTCCAGGGAATTGAAAATTTTCCATTAAGAAAGTTTTGTAAAGATTGAACTAAATGGACATCTGAAGGTTCAATGTCTGGCAAATACAGCAGATGAATCAGAAATTCCTGGTCAAGCGCTTATAGTTTTTGCCTGGTCATCAAAGAAACATGTGGTCTTGTGTTATCCTGATGGAAGATTATGGGTTTTCTGTTGACTAATTCCTGATGCTTTTCATGGAATGCTGCTTTCAGTTGGTCTAGTTGGGAGAAGTAGTTGTTGGAATTCATCGTTTGGTTTTCCAAAAGGAGCTCATATAAAGGACTCCCTTCCAATCCCACCATATACACGTCCTCACCTTCTTTGGATGAAGACTGGCCTTTGCTGTAATTGATAGTAGTTCATTTCACTTGCCCCCAAATCTATTCCATTCCACATTATTGATTATCACACAGTATCCACTTTTCATCGCCTATCACAATTTGTTTGAAAAATGGAGTGGTTTCAGACTTCCCTGGTCATCTGGTGGTTAAGAATCCACTTGCCCATGCAGGGGAAATGGGCTCGATCCCTGGTCTGGGAAGATCTCACATGCCATGGAGCAACTAAACCCATGTACCACAACTACTGAGCCCCCATGCTGCAAGTACTGAAGCCCTAGAGCCCATGATCTGCCACAAGAGAAGCCATGGCAGTAAGAAGCCTGTGTCCCACAATGAAGACTCAGCATAGTCAAAAATAAATATATATACTTTTTAAAATTCTACTGTCATTTAAAACAATGAAACATTTTTGTTATGTTTCAGTAGAGAATTGCATATGGAAATACAGTGAAGAAAGTTTTTCCCCCGTTAACTTATGTGGAACCCAAACATCAAAGTGATTAACATAATCAAGTGTATTGGCTATCTCTCATGTGGTATAACATTGATTATTCTCAATGAATGTATTGATTTGATTGATATCAATTTCAACTGATCTACCTGACTATGGAACAACATTCAGCAAGAAATCTCCAGCACAAAACTTCGCAGACCACTATTGACATGTTCACAGCACCTTCTCATACACTGCACAAATCTCTTTGCATTTCAGTTATGTTTTTTGTTGTTATTCAATCACTAAGTTCTGTCCAACTCTTTGCAATTCCATGGACTGAAGCACACCAGGCTTCCCTGTCCTTCACTGTCTCCCGCAGTTTGCTCAAACTCATGTCCTTAAGTCAGTGATGTTATCCAACTATCTAATCCTCTGTTGCCCGCTTCTCCTCCTGCCCTTAATCTTTCCCAGCATCAAGGTCTTTTCCAATGAGTTGGCTGGAAGAGTTGCCTTTTTACCTTTCTTGAAATAATAAAGCATTGTATGCTAAAAATGTTGCTTTCTTTCCTTCCACCTTCAATATAAAATGGCCACCCCAAAATTCACCAATTTTGATGTTTTTTTAAATGCATGCTGATATGATAGCTGTCACAATACATTTTAACAAAATTGTTTCAAATGAAGTTAAAGACAACTAAGAACCACTAGAGCCATCTTTTGGAAGAAAATGAATGAATCTTTTGGCCAAACCAATACAATCTTAGAACAATCAATGACTCTTCTTATGACTCAGTTCCCCATCTAAAAAATGGGAGAGTAAAATTAATAGTTTCTACTTCTTCAGACTGTTATGAGCTTATCAGTTAACATGTATAAAAGTTCTTTAAAACTCATGGCTATTCTTATTTTTATTCAATTACTTCAACTTTAATTTAAAAAACATCCCCTATTCTTACTTTCTTTTAGTTTATTTTGGCTTTTTATAAACTAATTTGTCTATCTATGACCCAGCAACTAATGTCCTGGACGTTTATCCTAGAAAAAAGAAAAAGTATGTTCACCCAAAATTTGTGTACAAATGTTTATAGCAGCATTGTTTATAATAGCCATTAAGTGGAAACAACCCATTAAAAAAAACTAACTTGTCAAGTGAGATTCTTAATTCCTTCATTTTCAGTCCTTTGTTAATGGAATGAACCATCCTTTCAATCCACCCTTCCCCCCAACTCCTCTCTCTTACTTTCCACACATCCCCCTCGCCTTAGTTTAAAAAACAAAAAGATTTCACATTTTTATCAGAGAACTTCTTTTGCTTCTCACTGAATCTCATTGTGGCTTTTCCCCCCCTCATTGTGGCTTTTGATCCTGTTTCCTGAATCCTGCAGATTTTGAGTATCAGTATGTATTGACTCTTCTGGTTTGCTTTTCTATACATTGTATCCTTTTTCCATCTTTTTCTATGAGATGGTTTAGGTTTTTTTTTTTTTTCTTTATTAACTTAGAGAAGTTCTGTAGGTAGAGATGCAAAGGCAAATAGTATCTCCCAAGTAATGGAGGGTTCTTTCCATTTTTCTTGTGATGCTTTTGATTGTTCATTAATGAATAAGAAGAACTTGATGCACACTCACTCTGAAACAAACGAGTAATAAACTAGTGGCATAGGCGGCCATGGTCTAGATCCCAGTGACCTAGATAGACAAGAAGCAGGAACCACTTGAGATATATAGCTCTGGGACATTTCTGTAACTTACACACACACAACCACGCCAAGTATGTATTACATATGCAAGGGTGTGCATCACCCATTCAGAGAGAGGCTGGCCATGATGCTGAGTTGGGGAAGATGGTTAGACATTAAAAGTCAACAGTCAGACTTCCCTGGTGGCTCCGTGGATAAGAATCTGCCTACCAATGAAAGGGACATGGGTTTGATCCCTGGTGCAGGAAGATTTCCACATGCCAAAGAGCAACAAAGCTCGTGTGTCAAAACTACAGAGCCTGCGCGCCTGGAGCCTGTGCTCCACGAGAGGAGAAGCCAAAGCAATGAGAAGCTCTTGAACCACAAGAGTAGCTCCTGCTCACCGCAGAAACCCCATGCAAAGAGAAAAAGAAAGCCCATGCAAAGCAATGAAGACCCAATGCAGCCAAAAATTAATAAAATAAAAATTTTTAAAGTCAGCAGGCCTGGGGAATTCGCTGGTGGTCCAGGGGTTAGGACTCTGCACTTCCACTGCAGTGAGCACAGGTTCAGGAACTAAGATCCCACAAGCTGCACTGAGTGGCCAAAAAACAGATAATTACAACAGCAAAAGTCAGCAGGGCTCAGAGGCCATGCAGGGCTGACGAAGATTCCTGTCCACAGGATGGGAGGTTCCCGCTCCTCTTTCTAGAAGTCCCCTGGTTCTGAGATGCACAAGGCTTATCTTGCCTTTGTCATCAGAAATGGAACCTGAATCAACAGGGGCTGACAGCTGCCTTACCAGCAGGAGGTTACAGAGGGGCAAGACATTCTGGGAGGGTGCACCCTCCTTCTAGGGCTCTCAAGGACAGCAGAACGCAGGAGGGTTGAGGGCTCAGTAGGAGGAAACGGAAGGAAAAAACCCACAAGCGTTGCACAATCTCATTAGACTATGTTCTTGGGAAAGGATCTAGAAGGAATGGATTTGTCAGCCATTATGGAGGGCATTGCTATTTACTTTTGGCTGTCTTGGATCTTTGTAAAGAATCTGCCTGCAAAGCAGGAGACATAGGTTCAATCCCTGGGCTGGGAAGATCCCCTGGAGAAGGGAATGCCGACACACTCCAGTATTCTTGGCCTGGAAAATCCCATGGACAGAGGAGCTTGGCGGGCTACAGTCCATGGGGTTGCAAAGAGTCGACACGACTGAGCGACTGACACACACATATGGGGGGCATTAGAGGAAGTTTTCTGGAAGAAGTAGCATTGCAACAGGGCCACCAAGAACTTGTGCACTGCTGACAGAGAAAGGAACAGTCAGAGGGCACAGCCAAGGCTAAGGCAAGGAGACAGGAAAGTGGATCTCTGTTGTACATACTTGTAGCTGAGGCTACTTTTGGGGAGTGGCGGCAGAAGAGGGGAGATGTGCACCACTACCAGGCAACCAGAGGCTGCCCACTCCCTGTCCTGTACTCAGAATTTTCCCACAGGGAAAGTTCAAAGGGAAGGGAGGTCCCAGGCACAAGATCAGCCACAGCCCTCTAACTTCTAGCCCTGTCCCCCACCCAGGGAAGGGAATGGAAACTCATCCTGGGAGTGGGAGAGAGAGAGCAAGGAGATGGGAAACATGTGACCAGGGCCTTGAAAACAATGTGATGAGTCTAGGAAGCACAGGAGACTAGGAGAACCCCTAGAAGCATCTGACTCAGCCTAGAGGATCTGGTGGGGCTTCCAGGAGGAGGTGTTGCCTGAAGAAAAAACCAGAATTATTCCAGAGGATGAGAGAGCGTGATATTAATATTTGCTAAGATTGGGAGGAGAGAGGCCACAGGACTCTTCAGAGAAGCTGAGACTAAGTCAGAGTGGTAATCTGAGGCTGGGGTGCCAGCTGGGGCCAGATTGTAAAGGGACTTGGATCATGGAGACAGAGGGTTTGGATTAGTGTGGGAGGAAGGTGAAAGTCAGACTTCCCCAGGTAGCTCAGCAGTAAAGAATCTGCCTACAATGCAGGAGACGCAAGAGGCTCTGGTTTGATCCCTGGCTTGGGAAGACCCCCTGGAGGACGGTCCAGCAATCCACTCCAGTATTACCTGGAAAAGCCCATGGACAGAAGAGACTGGTGAGCTATGGTCCCTAGGGTCACAAAGAGTCTAAAGTGACTGAGTTCGCAAGGTGAAAGTCACAAGGTTCAGTCCCAAGGCCAAGACCACTCTGATTTCCATTCTTGCCAAAGATGAGAAGCTCACTATTGACCAGGGTACCTGGTTTGGTGCAAAGCATATCTTGTGCTTTGGTCGCTGATGTTACTTTTGGCTTTGCCTTTTTATTATTAAAAAAACTAAGCATGTACAAAGGTTAAATATGAAAACCCCCTTGCCTTCTACTCAGCTTTATCAAGTACTGACTTCTTTGTGTTTTTGAGATCTTCTTAAAAGTAAATAAATTGTAGCTGATAGTCTCATATACCCACTCTGGTTTTATTTCTCTCCTTCCTTCCTCAAAGAAGATGCCCTCCCAAACTTTGTGTTTCTCATATTAAATCATATCTGAATCATGTGTGCATTTAAACAATTTATTGGATTGTTTCATACATCTGAAAACTTTGTCTAAACAGTACCATGTGGGATACATCCTTCCACAATTTATTTTTGACCTTTCCACATTGCAGTTACAAAATATATCTATTCAATGCTCATTCTTCTTAAAACACACACACACCCACACACACAAAACAAATGCTGAGATAAACAAAGAACGGGATAAAAATTTCTTCTTTTGATAAGTGAGAATTTCTGGGAACCCACAGAAATGGCTTACTTATGAATTAACACAACATTATAAAGCAGCTATGGGGCTTCCTCAGTGGCTCAGTGATAAAGAATACACCTGCAATGCAGGAGACTTAAGAGGCTTGGGTTCAGTCCCTGGGTTGGGAAGATCCCCTGCAGGAGGGCATGGCAACCCACTATAGCATTCTTGCCTGGAGAATCCCTTGTGGGTCTAAGTCCCAAGCTGAGTTACATAGTCAACTTATACCATGGGATGAAGCTGAGACCACAGAAGTGAGAAATGGAGTATTTCTTGCCATATCAATAAACAAGGGTGTCACAGTCATCAGCAATTGGAGCCTTCCAGGGCAACCGGGAAGAGAACAAAACCTGTGATCCGACAGCCATTAGACTGCAGCCACTCTCCATTGTGAGCCCCAAGGGAGTGCAAGATGTGAAAACACAGGATACTGGCTCCAGACAGCTGAGATGCATATGGAAGGAATGATTTTCAATGAGCCTAGACTCTTGCATCTTACCATGCATAGGTAAGCACTAAATTCCTTAACCTGGGATATCTGGTTTTCTTTAATTAACAATAATCTTCTGATGTTTAGACTACTGACCCTTTGTTGCAACACTTCTATATAACCTGGCTCCTCTTCTCACCTCCTTGGAGCAGCTCTTTCAAGCCTACTTGAGATGCTGCCTCCTGGCCTTGAAGTCCTAAAAATTCCCATGGAATAAAACATAACTCTTAACTTTTAGATTTTGACTAATTTTTAAGTCAACAGAAGGTAGAGATGGATGAGAATGGGGTCAGAAACAGCATCTCTGATCTGCCGAGGACCACTGTAAAAAAGAACTTACAGTGAGCCACACCAATTAATCACTCACTCATTCTTTCACTCGTATTTCTGCTGTTATTATGTTACTGCTGTTCAGTTGCTCAGCTGTGTCCGACTCTTGAGACCCCATGAACCGCAGCACACCAGGCTTCCTGTCCTTCACCATCTCCCAGAGCTTGCTCAAACTCATGTCCATTGAGTCAGTGATTCCATCCAACCATCTTGTCCTCTGTCACCCCCTTCTCCTCTTGTCTTCAATCTTCCCGAGCATCAGGGTCTTTTCTAATGAAAAAAAGGCTTCTGCACCCATGGGCCCCACAGGGTCCTGCTCAGTTTCAGTCCTGAACATGGAGATAATTTAAAAATACCTGCTTTATCTTGAGAAAGAATAACAGAGATGGGGCAATCAGGCTTCCTGAGCTTCAGGCTATATTACAAAGCTACAGTAATCAAAACAGTATGGTACTGGCACAAAAATAGAAATGTAGATCAATGGAACATAATAGAAAGTCCAGAGATAAACCCATGCACCTATGATCACCTAATCTATAACGAAGGAGATAAGAATATACAATGGAGAAAAGACAGTCTCTTCAATAAATGATGCTGAGAAAACTGGACAGCTACATGTAAAAAATGAAACTTAGAACACTCCCTAACACCATATGCAAAAGTAAACTCAAAATGAATTGAAGACCTAAATGCAAGATGGGACATTATAAAACTCTTAGAGAAAAACATAGGCAGAACACTCTGACATAAATTGCAGCAAGGTGTTATTGATATACTTTCTGGAGTGATGAAAATAAAAGCAAAAATAAACAAATGAGACCTAATTAAGCTTAAAAGCTTTGCACAGCACAGGAAACAGTAAACAAAATAAAAAGTAAGCCCTGGGAATGGGAAAAAATATTTGCAAAAGAAGCAACAGACATGAGATTAATCTCCAAAATATAATAATAGCTCAGGCAGCTCAATATTTAAAAAAAAAAACTCAATCAAAAAATAGCAAGGAACTTCCCTGATGGCACAGTGGGTAAAGAGTTAACCTACCAATACAGAGAACACAAGTTCCATCCCTGGTCCAGGAAGATCCCACATGCCATGGGACAGCTAAGCCCATGCACCACTACTACTGAGCCCACACTCTGGAGCCCATGCTCCACAACAAAGAGAAGCCACCACATATGAGAAGCCTGGGCACTGCAATTAGAGAGTAGTCCTTACTCACTGCAGCTAGAGAAAGCCCAAGTGCAGCAAAGAAGACCCAGCACAGCCAAAAATTAAAAACTTAAATAAAAACAAACTAATTAAAATTTTGAATTAAAAAAAATGATAGTTAAGAAAGACCTACTGTGCAGCACAGGGAACTCTATTCAGTAGTATGTAATGACCCATATGGGAAAAGAATCTTAAAAATAGTGGACGTACGTATGTGTATAACTGATTCACTTTGCTGTACACCTGAAACTAACACAACATTGTAAATCAATAATATTCCAATACATTTTTTAAAAATTCAGGTCTCCCCTCCTATTTCTGCCACAAACAGAACAAACAAAAACAAAATCCACTAAATTAAGTCGATTTTGCTGCATTGGCATAAGTGGGGACCATCGAGCTGCCCATCTGAACAAAAGGACAAAAGTAAATTCAGAGAGAGTAATTGGAAGCACCTCGAGAAAAAGGAAGGAAAAGAAAAAGATTTCTGACAGAGTTAAGGCTTTTATTGATATCCAGAAAGTTCTCAAATAGTATCTAATCAGATCGAGTAACAACCTGATTTGTTCTTGTAGACATTATATATGTGTTAGTGTGTGTGTGTGTTTAATTCAACTTTCTAAAATTTGGTTTTATGATGTCTATTGGGCTTCCCTGGTGACTCAGATGGTAAAGAATCTACCTGCAATGTGGGAGACATGGGTTTGATCCCTGGGTTGGGAAGATCCCCTGGAGAAGGGCATGGCTACCCACTCCAGTATTCTTGCCTGGAGAATCCCCATGGATAGAGGAGCCTGGCAGGCTACAGTCCATGGCATCACAGAGAATCAGACATGACTGAGCAACTAAGCACAGCACAGAATGAAAATACAGACAAAATTAACAAAGGAAAAAGTTCCTCTGAAGTGGAATCAGGAAGTAGAAGAAAACGGTAAGTCAACACTCCAAAGAGAATCAAATGTAATCCAACAAACATTTCAGATATGAAAAATCACTATACATCAAAAATTAAAAACTAGGGATTTCCCTGGTGGTCCAGTGTTTAAGACTTCACCTTCTGATGCAGGTCCAGTGTTTAAGACTTCACCTGACCAGGGATGAAACCCTGTCGGGTAACTGAGATCCCAATAGGGATCTGGCTGCATTCTGCAGCCAGATTTTTTTTTTTTTAATTCAAAAGCTAAAGAGCCAAGTACTGATGTGATGAAGAGATATTTGAATCAACTAGGGAAAGATATGGCAGAAAAAGACAAACTTATTTCAGAAATGCAGACTAAATAAGGTACCCAAGAGAGAATAAACGCAAATGAAAGTATAATAAAAAGACGTTGGAAAAAGACAGAAAAACAACAAAGAGAGTGACAATGACATAAAGAGGAAGAAATAGAAAAGCTTCGGAGGTGGGGAGAAATGAATGGCAATGGAATTTTGGACATTGAAGGAGAAATACACACTTTTGGGGATCCTTGAAGAAACAAAACAAAACAGCAAATATTTAAAGTCATAGGGAATCCCTTGGCAGTCCAGTGATTGGGACTCCACACTTCCCCTAGAGGGACCATAGATTCAATCCCTGGTGGGGGATCTAGGACCGTGCATGCCACACGGGCAAAAACAAAAATTAATCAATTTTTAAAAGGTAACATATGGGACTTCCCTGGTATGCCAGTGGTTAAGAATTCATTTTGTGATGCAAGGGATGTGGGTTTGATCCCTGGTCGAGGAATTGAGATTCTGCTGCTTTGGAGCAACTCTACCTGGGCACTACAACTACTGAGCCCACAAGCCATAGTTGGAGAGTCCGTGTGCTGCAATGAAAGACCCTGCCTGATACAAGAAAGACCCAACACAGCCAGATGAATGAAGTAAAATCATAATAAAATTTTTTCCTGAAATAGAAAATCACCTGAAATTACACATTGAGAGGGCTGACTAGGTACCTGGGAAAGTAGCCCAGAACGTCAACTCTGAGGCATATTCCTATGTCTATTTGACATAGGAAAAGCTACTTGATTTTGAAGATTAAGATAAAATTCTTAAGGTCTTCCAAATCAAGAAATTTATGAAGTCATAAGAATTATACTGGTATTAGACTTTTCAAAGCTAATATTCAAAGCAATACAACAATGGAGGAACATTAAAAATTACTCAGTGAATGAAAGTATGAACCAAGGATTTGATATCCAGCCCAGCTGTCTTTCAAACATGTACAAGAAATTAAGGAATTTAATCTATGTATGTGTGTGTGTGTGTGTGTATATATATATATATGTACACACGAACACACATGTGCTTAGTCACTCAGTGGTGTCCGACTCTTTGGGACCCCATGGACTGTAGCTCACCAGTCTCCTCTGTCCACGTGATTCTCTAGGCAAAAATAGTGGCCTGAATAGCCATACCCTTCTCTAGAGGATCTTCCCTATCTCCTGCAGCTCCTGATTGCAAGTGGATTCATTACCATATGAGCCACCTGGGAAGTCCCAATCCCAGGTGGCTAGGTGCTAAAGAATCTGCGGGTCAATGCAAGAGATGCAGGAAATGCAGTTTCAATTCCTTTATCAGGAAGATTCCCTGGAGGAGGAAATGGCAACCCACTCCAGTATTCCTCCCTAGAAAAATCCCATGGATGGAGGAGCCTGGCGGGCCAAAGTCCATAGGGTTGCAAAGAGCCAGACACACCTGAGCATGCATGAAATGCACAAACAGGAGGGTGGTGGGGAAACACCAGGCAAACTCAATCTGAGGAACAGTGTACAGAAACATTGACCAGCACTCATCAAAAATGACAAGAGCATGAAGGTCAGGACAAGATTAGACCATTACAGATTGGAGGAGACTAAGAAATGACAATTAAATGCGATTTGACGTCCTGAGCCAGGAAAAGAACCAAATAAGTTCTGTAGTTTGGTTAATAATAGTGTATCAACATGACATTTCCTGGGTTTGATTATTATACTATGGTTGGTAAGATGTTAACATTGGTGGAATGTGGATGAAGAGTATTTGGGAA
This sequence comes from Bos grunniens, assembly GCF_055505025.1. Classification (NCBI taxonomy): domain Eukaryota; kingdom Metazoa; phylum Chordata; class Mammalia; order Artiodactyla; family Bovidae; genus Bos; species Bos grunniens. The sequence continues at coordinate 16,696,997 of NC_141171.1, forward strand.
TTCATGTCTATTTCCCCAACTTTTCTTCTAAGTCTTAAAATCATTTCACAGTACAAAGTAAAATAAATAACTGCACTCCAGTGCTTATTTCACTCACAAATTTTATCTTAGCATAACGTTTCTATTGAGTTTGTGCCTTTAGTGGTTACCCACCAGCTGACCCCACACTCAGGCGTGGTTTATTTGGGAGATGAACCTGAGAGGCATGAGTAAGGCAGTGGGGATGTGAGAAATGGAAAAGTGGGAATTAAGATAACAGATAGAAATAAGGTCTTTAATTGACTTATCTGAAAATAGTGAGTTTAGACTGCTTATCCAGTGTGTGTGTGTTCTTAGTCGCTTCAGTCATGTTCAACTCTTTGCAATCTTAGGAATAGCCTGCCAGGCTGCTCTGTCTGTGGGATTGGAATGGACGCCCTCCTCCAGGGGATCTTCCCAACCCAAGGATCGAGACTACGTCTTCTGCATCTCCTACATTGCAGGCGGATTCTTTACTGCTGAGTCACCTGGGAATCCTATGCTTATCCAGTGGGACCAATGTAATCACAGGGTCTTTTAAATGTGGAACAGAAGAAGCAGTGTTTGAGCCACACAAGGTGAGAAAGACTGAGTCATGGCTGGCTCTGCAGATGGAGGGAAGGAGCCCCCAGCCGACAATTGCTGGCAGCCTCTAGAAACTGGAAAAGGCAAGAAAGCAGATTCTCCCCAGGAATATTCAGAAAGGAAGGCAGCCCTACTTGATTTCAAGCCCGCGAGACCCATTTTGGACTTCTGACTTCCAGAACCGTAAGATAACACATTTGTGTTGTCTGAAGCCACTAAGTTTGTGATAATTTGTTACAGCACCAATAGGAAGCCAATGTGTACTTAGTCACTCAGTCATGTCCAACTCTTTGGGACTCTATGGACTGTAGCCTGCCAGGCTCCTCTGTCCATGGGGATTCTCCAGGCAAGAATACTGGAGTGGGTTGCCATGCCCTCCTCCAGGAGATCTTTCCAACCCAGGGATCAAACCCAGGTCTCCCGCATTGCAGGCCAATTCTTTACCATCTGAGCCACTGGGGAAGCCAAAACACATGCCTAGAAATAGTGGGTTTTTTCAGATTCATATGAAGAAAATCATAAAACTTTACTAAAGGACATTTTTAAAGTACCTGAATAGGGGAGGGTAGGTGGGGAAGGGATAGACTGGGAGTTTGGGATTAGCAGATGCAAACTGTTATATACAGAATAGATAAACAACAAGATCCTACTGTATAGCACAGGGTAATATATTCAATATCCTGTAATGGATTATTATAAAAACATTATTATAAAAACCATAATGGAAAAGAATACAAAAAATATATATATGCATAAAATCACTTTGCTGTACACTAGAAACTAAGACAACATTGTAAATCAAGTATACATTAATAAAATAAATTTTTTAAACCAAAGTACCTGAATAATAATTGGTTCATGAATAAATGAACACATAGCTAGACAGACACATATAAACATATACATATTGTATATATGCATATTCCCAATCAAAATTACAAACTGATTCAAAACCCTATCTGGGGACTTCCCTGGTGGTCCAGTAGTTGGGAGTCTGCCTGCCAATGCAGGAGACAGGGCTTCAATTCCTGCTCTGGGAAGATCCCACATGCCGAAGCGCAGCTAAGCCCGTGTGCCACAACTTCTGAAGCCTGTGGGCCCTACAGCCCAAGCTCTGCAAAAAGAAGCCACTGCAATGAGAAGCCCTCGTATTGCAGTGAAGAGTAGCACCCCCCCATCCCATTCCCCACTTACCACAGCTAGAGAAAGCCTGCATGCAGCAACGAAGATCCAGCACAGCCAAACATAAATAATTTAACTAAATTCAATAAAAACTGTATCTGGGGGACTTCCCTGGCAGTCCAGTGGTTAAGACTCCATGCTTCCAATGCAGGGGGAGGGAAACACAGGTTCCATCCCTGGTCAGGAAACTAAGATCTCACACGCTACGTGGTGCAGTCAAAAAACAAAACAAAACGGTATCAACTACACAAAAAAGAAAAGCGTATTGAAAAAAGACAATGTCCTCCAGTACATCAAACAGATTATCAAACTACAGTGACTCAAACAGTGGCAAAGGAACAAAAATAAGTTCAATGGGACACATAATGCAAGGTATGACTTTATTAGGGGGATATCATGGTGGGACAGAGCGGGGAGCTGAGCCTATCGATAGATGAAGAAAAATGGTCTATAGCTTGTGGAGAGATTGGTCTTAGAGAATCTCAAAGTCTTCTGAATACTAAGGGGATGGGCATTCACCAAAGGGGAAAACAGAAAGGGGTGGGGCCCAAGAGGAACCTCGGAGTGCATGTTCCAGTTGGCTGATCTCTGCTAACCGGGCAGGATCGGGGGTGGGGCGGGGCGGGGCGAGGTGGGATGGTGGAGGCAGCAGCCCTCAGAGGACTGGGCAGGGAACCGAGGGCTTCTCACAGATCCAGGGGTTTTCTGTAACACATCTGCCATCATTCCAGCCATCGTTGTGCAGTTCCACACAGTCCTCATCTCCGTGGTTGTTGGGCTCCCCTTTTTTCCAGAAGCTGTGAACCGCATCAGTGCAATGAGACCCCTACTCCACCCAGTGCCCACCCCCAATTTTGGAGGGGCTGGTCCCTGGACTTTGACAGCAAATTGCCAAGTACCAGCCAGATGTTGGTGAGGAATTCGGAGGCAGGGTTTTTGAAATGTGGGTTCAAACACCACATCCACCAATCAGTTCTGGGAAAGTTAAATGTGGGCTTCCCTGGTGGCTCAGATGGTAAAGACTCTACCTGCAATGTGGGAGACCCAGGTTTAATCCCTGGAGTTGGAAAGATTCCCTGGAGAAGAAAATGGGTACCCATTCCAGTACTCTTGCCTGGAGAATTCCATGAACAGAGGAGCCTGGTGGGCTACAGTCCATGGGATTGCAAAGAGCCTGACACAATTGAGTGATGACACTAACACAAAATTAAATGCAGATTCCTGGGCCTGTACCTAGACGTATAGAATCAGACTCCCACCCAACTCCTACTCCCTACCCCCAGATGAAGGCAGCACTCTGCATCTTCACCAAGCTTCTCAGGTGATGCTTTCCAGTCCAGAGTCTGAGCACCCTTGGTCTGGAGTTCCTGCCCACCTCTCCTGGGACATTGTCACTGGGAGGTTACCTGAGTTGGACAGGACTGTCATCCACCCACCGCCAGGAACCCTCACTGTGGTGGTCACTGAGGCCGATCCAGGTGGGTTTATTATTTCTGGGATACCAAAAGTTCAGGAATTTCTGGAGGTGGGTGGGGAGAGGGGTATCAGGAGGAAGATCCCTGGACGCCACACATCCCATGTCTGCCCACATCTCCATGGACCCCTACCTCCCACAGAAGTTCTTCTCACAGTCTAGCCTAGAGGCCTTACTCAAGTTGTATGTGTTAACATGTGCATGGAGGCTGTGGATGTGTGTTAATGTAATACACATGTGGATATGACTTGTGTCTCAGTTAACATGCATTGTATATGGCCTCAAGGGCACTCTGAATTCCCTTCCTGTCCATACATGGGCTCCTCTCATCCATGTTCTTCTCTCACATGACCTTCCTGAGTCCATTATGATTCCTCCTCCCAGAAGCCTTCCCTGATTGTATCTCACCTCTCATCCCCCCGCCACACCCCCAGCTGCCCATCTCTCAGAGGGCAGAAGAGGGAAGCAGAAGGTTCTTTCTTGACCTGGCAATATGGCCCAGCCTCTCGGGGGACCTTGCCCAGCCCACCTCCTCCTCAGTACTCTCGATGATAACTAGGTGGGCCCCAATAAGCAGACAGGCAGAGACGGCAGATCTCCAGTCACTCTGGGTCCAGGAGAAGAAGTAGCAGCTTCCATCGAAAAACTCCCAATTCTGAGGACAAGGATGGCACAGGCCAGCTGGGGAAGAGGAGTGGAGTTGGGACAGAGACATTGCTTGGCTCCTAGGCTCCAGATCTTCGGAACCCAGGGCTAGGCCCTTCTCTTCAGCTGTCAGCTCAGTTCCTCAAGAAACCCATGAGGAACATTCCAGCTCTGCTCTGCCCTCCTCAGCCTGGCAGCTGCAGCAGGTGTGGCCCAGCCCCCACCCACCATCCTGTGACTTCCTCTTGACGTTGGTGTGGTTCCCTTACCCAGGGTGGCATTCATCTGGGTCAGGCGCTGTAGGATCTTCTCCAGGTTTGATTGCATCTGCTTCTCTGCAACTTCAGCTGGAGGGAGAGGACGTCAATTATTAAGCACCTACTGTGTATGTGGTGCAGAGAGCCCCATGAGAACATCGTGTGTGGATGTCAGGTGACCCAGAGAGCCCATCATACAGATGAGAAAACTGAGGCTTAGAGAGTGACTTGCCCGACATCGCCAGCTCACCAGGACCTCTTGCAGGGGTCCGATCCCCTCCCTGACTCCTGCCCTCTCTCCTCCACCCCTGGCAGTGGTGGCTTGTCCACAGCCATACAGCCCCTCCCTACTCAGACTCCGGAACCTGGTGTCCAGCCACTTATCCAGGCTGTTGTTCTCACGGTCTCCCGAATCTCTCTGCAGACACTGGATCCTGGAAACTACAACGGAGCAGAGAAATCCCTCTTTAAGCACTGACCCTGAGCCAAATCTGCTTTCAAGGTCTCCCCACCGGGAGGATGAACCACCTTTCAAATAAGGAAGCAGACTTAGAGAGGGAGAGTTACTGGCACATGGTCACACAGAAGGTGACACAGAGCCCGCACGACCCAGCCCTAGTAGGTCTAGGGACTGTGGAAAAGGGCAAAGACCATCTCAGAGAGAAAACCCAAAGGGACCGAGGACTCTAAGCCCCTAGATGCTCACTCACCTTGAACCAGAGTGGTCAGCTGGAGCGTGAAGAAGCCCAGTGAGATGAAGAGGAGCAGCAGGAGAAGCAGAGGGCCCCAGGTCAGACACTCTGCAGGACCAGCAGATGGCTGGGGCTTGGGGCTGGGGGCAGACTCTGCCCCCACTCCACCCCCTGCCTGCCCCCGTTCCCCTAGCTGCCTGCTCCTGAACCAAGCACTCCCGTACCTGACAAGCTCCTCAAACTGTGTAGTGGTCGAGGGTGTCTCTCAGCCAGTCTCTGGCCCCCAAATGTCTCCTCCTCTGGACAGAACAGAGCACATGCACTTGAACTTGGAAGTCGGCTGAGCCCTGCTCTCAGAGTTGCAAGCTGGCTGCCAGGCCCCAAGCACCATCAGGAGCCTGGGACCCTGTCATCCCCACTATCACCCCAGACTGGGGGCCCAGCCTCACCAGAGTCATCTGGCTCCTTGTGTTCATACATCTCTGCCATCCTTCTTCCCTTTCTGTTCCTCTTCCCAACACTTCTCTGGACTATGGTTTTTATAACCTCATGTATTTCCCTCTGTAGCCCCTCCTCAGACCTGTTCTTTCTCAACTCACAGAGAATGAGGAACACGATAGGGATAACACTTCCTCTCAGAAAAATCTGGGGACCCGTGAAGCGGCTGACACAACTAAAGAGAGGTCACTTCGGGCGGGGCAGAGGCTGGGCAGTCAACTTTGCAGCCAGAAGGCACTATTCCAACCCCTGTCCAACCCTGGTACCTTCAGCCTCATGTTTCCAGAGCCCCAGTTCCCTCACCTGGGAAATGGGACAATGAGCCTGCCTAAAGGAAACTGACCCTGAATATTCCTTGGAAGGACTGATGCAGAAGCTGAAGCTCCAACACTCTGGACACCTGATGCGAAGAACTGACTCACTGGGAAAGACCCTGATGCTGAGAAAGACTGAGAGCAGGAAAAGCAGGTGACAGAGGAGGAGATGGTTGCAGGGCATCATTGACTCAGTGGTCATGAGTTTGAGCAAAGTCTGGGAGAGAGTGAAGGACAAGGAAGCCTGGCGTGCTACAGTTCATGGGGTCACAAAGAGTTGGACAGGACTTAGTGATTGGATGATAGCAATCCTGCTTCACATTATAATTATGAGGTTGAATACAGTGCACTAGTAATGGATATAAACGGCTTATTCTAATGATAAGTACTCAGTAATAACAGCACTTGAGCATGTGCCAACCATTCTCCTTGGTGTGTGTTCTCCCTCACTGCCCCCAGTAATAAATCCAGACTCGTTAACCACAGTGGTCTAACAGTTCTCACAATAGCCCTATGAGAAAGGTAGTTACTATCCTTCTTTATAGATGAGGAAACCGAGAGGGCAAGGAACTGCCTGAGGTCACACAGCTCAAAAGCAGTGGGGCTGGGAGTTGACCCCTGAATCCCTGCTTAACCACTACACAGGGCAGTTACTTTTTCCCCCTTTGTAACTACTAAATATAATATAGATAATCACTTTGAAACTTTGTGTATCGAACTTCCAATTTATTTCTATACTGACCCTATCTGATTCAACTGAGTATATACAACTATCCTTTTCCCCTTAATCTTAAAGTGAGTCTTTTGTAGACAGCATATAATGGGATCATCTGTTTGATTCTTTCTGTCAATCTCTACCTTTTAGTTGGAGAATTTAACCCTTTTATATTTAACATAATTACTGATATGTTAGACTTTTTATCTGCCATTTTGCTATTTGTTTTTCATATGTCTTATTTCCTTTTTATTCCTCGGTTCCTTTGTTACTATCTTTTTCATGTTAAGTAATTTCTTCTTTTTTAAAAAAAAAAGAAGAAGAATTGATTTACAGTGTTAACTTTTATGTGAAATGGAAAACCAAAGAATTTATGTGGTTTGCTTCATTGCAGTATTTGCTTTATTGTGCTAGAACCAAAATTCACAGTACCTCCAAGGTATACCTTGTAATATAATATGGCAACTATGGATATCATATTCTACCTCCTTCTGAAGGTTTGTTGCCATTGTGATTTTCCATAGTAGTTGTTTCTTGTTGATTTAATGATTTTTCTGAATTAATTCTGCAAAGTCTCTATTCTCTGTCATGTACGATCACTTAAATCTCTACTTAGCTTGGTGTTTAGCAAGTGATTGAACAAACTTCCTTGAAAATCTGAAACTAAAAGTCTCCCAGTCTTCATCCAGGATCTCTGTATGTTTTGACACACAGTCAACACTCAGTCAGGAAACTTGCAACCCAGCCTTATCTGCCACTTCCCGCTTTCTTAGAGCCTTGAAGTCAGCCAGAATTAAGAGCTTAGGAACTTGTCAGATCTTTCCTGAGTATGCACACAGCCCTCCACATGCATGTAGCCTTCCAGATTCCCAGGAATATGTTGGAGCTTTTCAAAGCCTCTTATGTTCATGCTCAGTCTCTCAGTCATGTCCAACTCTGCAATCCCACGGACTATAGCCCACCAGGCTCCTCTGTCCATGGGATTTCCCAAATAAGGATACTAGAGTGAGTTGCCTTTCCTCCTCCAGGGGATTGCCCTGACCCTGGGATGGAACCCTTATTTTCTGCATCTCCTGCATTAGCAGGTGAATTCTTTACCACTGAGCCACCTGGAAAGCCCTTTCAAAGTCCCTAGGGACATCTCATTCCTTAACTTTTCTTTTTAAGACTGTTTGGTTAGGTTATTATTTGTCCCAGCTGTTATCCACCACCTCAGGGAGCTGTGATGTTAAAATATTTGACAGACACCCCCTGGGGAGAGGTTTTTAGCATTGGGCAAGTTCGAGTGAAGTCAATGAAAGATAATCTTTTCAAGGGTGGTCTTCCAGGGAACCACTAGATAGATCAGGTAATACTATTCCTTGGGAACAGGGCTTTATAAGAGCTCTGACTCCGTTTTTCTTCCTGTACCAGAAATGTGACCTGTTATTTTTTAAGGCTATCTTGTTTTTAAATTTTATTTTATCGAAGTATAGTCAATTTACAATGTTGTGTTAATTTCGGCTGTACAGCGAAGTGGTTCAGTTATTCACATATATACATTCTTTTTCATATTCTCTTTCATTATGGTTTGTCACAGGATATTGAATAAGGCTCCCTGTGCTCTACAGTAGGAACTTATTATTTACTCATTCTATATATAATAGTTTGCATCTGCTAATCCCAAATTCCCAATCCTCCCCACCCCCTTGGCAACCACAAATCTATTCTCTATGTCTGTGAGTCTGTAAAGCTATTTCTGTGTTGGAGAGTGAGGAATGGGACTAGGGTGAGTTAAAATTCCACCAAGCTCACTGTTCTTTATTGAGATTCAGCCGTATTTCTTGTCTAAATACTCCCTGAATTACTGTAAGCTTTTGGTTGATTGCCAGTGTTCTAAAAGTGTTGATTCTGACAAATTCTTCAGTTTTTCCATTGCTTTCATGGAAGGGCAAAATTTTTACTCTGCCATTTTTGCTGACATTTCTTTTTTTTTTTTTTTTCTTTCTTTCTGTTTTTTTGATGGTTAAAGTGTCTTTGATTTGGCTAGTGGGAGCCTTTCTCTCTGGCTCTGTGTCCATTCAACATGTGCTTATCAGTTTTTTGCTGATCAGGCTTTCCTTGCCCAAACCCTGGAATCACCCATTTTCCAAAAGAGACCCGGTTGCTTTTAAGTGGAGAATGACATTCAGAACCAAGACCTGAGTGTTGAGTGCATCGTTATTATTAGGGTGTCATTAATCCCAGGACCTCTGAGTAGACAGACAAGAAAACAGATACATGCACATTTATTTCTCTATCAGTTAGTTCAGTCGCTCAGTCATGTCAAACTCTTTTTCGACCCCATGGACTGCAGCACGCCAGGCCTCCCTGTCCACCACCAAGTCCCAGAGCCTGCTCAAACTCATGTCCATTGAGTCGGTGATGCCATCCAGCCATCTCATCCTCTGTTGGCCCCTTTTTCCCCTGCCTTCAGTCTTTCCCAGCATCAGGGTCTTTTCAAATGAATCCGCTCTTTGCATCAGGTCACCGAAGTATTGGAGTTTCAGCTTCAACATCAGTCCTTTCAATGAACACTCAGGACTGATCTCCTTTAGGATGGACTGGTTGGATCTCCTTGCAGTCCAAGGGACTCTCAAGAGTCTTCTCCAACACCACAGTTCAAAAGCATCAATTCTTCAACACTCAGCTTTCTTTATAGTCCAACTCTCACATCCATACATGACCACTGGAAAAACCATAGCCTTGACTAGAAGGACCTTTGTTGGCATATTTCTCTATATATATCACAGAGTTGGAAACAACTGAGTGACTAAGCACACACACACATATGTTGAAAACCATGAGTTCACACCAACACTAAATACAGTAGAGTTCATTTCTAATTTGCCCTCCATTCTTTTTTTTTTTTTTTTCGGTCACACAGTTTTCAGCATCTCAGTTTCCCAAGCAGAGACTGAACTGGGGCCATGATAGTGAAAGCCTGAAATCCTAACCACTAAGCCACAAGGGAATTCCCACTCCATTCATCTTTGTAACACTCTTCTCTGATGGTGGGAAACCTGGTTCTCATTATCCTGGGTGCATTTATTTACTCATTTCATCAATCCCACCATATGTATAGCCAACCTCATTTTCCCATCACCATCCCTTATACTATGTAGATGCACTGGGCACTCACCCGCTCCTGCCAGGTAGACAGGCCCTCCTGTTGTTGTCCTTCTTACCTCACTTGGGCTCTGACATCGCATACCACTCATCTCTCCACTAGGATGCTCTCCTCCCCAAGTCTGGACTCCAGCACTCTCAGATCAGATCAGCCGCCATTTTGAATGCTTCCTTCTGTCATCTAAGAACTGGCTGACTTACCTTGTCCCCAAAACACCTCTCCATCCATGTAAGCCTGTCCATACCCAGAGCTTGTGCCTGCCTGTCCTCTCGTATAGAAGCTGCAACTGCTGTTGGATCACCTACAAGGAGTTTTTGTTGTTGTTGTTAATTAAAAAAAGAAAAAGTCACACCACATGGCATGTGGGATCCCAGTTCCCTGGTCAGGGGTTGAACCTGTACTCCCTGCAGTGGAAGCACAGAGTCTTAACCACTGGACTGCCAGGGAAGTCCCTGAAGGGCTCATTTTTATTTCTGAAACCCAGCTCCTTGAGGCTTCCTTGCATTTACCACTTTGACTAGTCCTATTGAAAAGTGTGGAGTCTTCTAGTTATCACCGTAGAAAGGAGGGTCTTTGGGAAATTTCTGCATTCTCACCAGTGGAAATCCTGTCATCACTCTTTCAACACTTACTTTGTGCTAAATGCTTTTCAGACACGACCTCAGCAAATCTCCACAACACAGCTACTACTGCCCTCATTTTACCTATGAGCAAACAGATCCAAGGGCTTCCCGGGTGATGCAGTGGTAAAGAACCCGCCTGTCAATGCAGGAGGTGAAAGAGATGTGGGTTTGATCCCTGGGTTGGGAAGATCCCCTGGAGGAGGAAATGATAACCCACTCCAGTATTCTTGCCTGAGAATCCCATGGACAGAGGAGCCTGGCAGGCTACAGTCATAGGGTTGTAAAGAGTTGGACATGACTGAGCAACTGGGTATACACATACATACAGAGGTTCAAAGGTCACATCAAATGTCCATGATCCATCAGCTTATAAATGCTGGGGGTTAATCCATGAAAACACATCATTTTCTTTTCTTATGTAGGTTTTGTTGTTGTTGTTGTTATGTTTTATTTTTTTAGTTTTTGGTCATGCCCTGCTGCATATGGGATCTTAGTTCCCCCAGCAGGGATGGAACCCACACCCCCTGCATTGGAAGCACAGAGTCTTAACCACTGGATCACCAGTGAAATCCCAAGCACATCATTTCATTCATCGCTGTGTCCCTCAATTCAAACCAGCTCAAAAAATACCCATTGGAGTGCGGAGTGAGAATTGATAGCTTTGCATCTCTTAACTGAGAAGTCTAAGAGAAAGAGAGCTCCAAAGAATTGATGTTTTTGAAATGTGATGTTGGAGAAGACTCTTGAAAGTCCCTTGGACAGCAAGGAGATCAAACCAGTCAATCCTAAAGGAAATCAGTCCTGAATATTCACTGGAAGGACTGAAGCTGAAGTTAAAGCTCCAATATTTTGGCCTCCTGATTCAAAGAGCTGACTCATTGGAAAAGGCCCTGATACTGGGAAAGATTGAGAGCAGGAGGAGGAGTGGGTGACAGAGGATGAGATGGTTGGATGGCATCACCGACTTATTGGACATGAGTTTGAGTCAACTCCGGTAGATAGTGAAGGACAGGGAAGCCTGGTGTGCTGCAGTCTATGAAGTCACAAAGGGTCGTACACAACTGAGTGACTGAACAACAACAAGAAAAAGAGAGAAGAGGACAAAATTTGAACCTAGGTGTCTCACCCAGAAGGTAACCTTCTAGACCAAAAATTGGCAAATGTGTTTTCTGAAAAGGACCAAATATTCTGGGTGTCATTTCTGCCACAGTTACTCCCACTGTAACCCTGTAAAAACCGGGACAATATGTATCAGTGGCTGGGTGGGGCTGAGTTTCACTAAACTATTTATAAAAACAGCTGGAGCCAGCTGTTCAGAGGAAGGAGACCAACTCTGTTTTATTCACTACTACATCCCAGTGTTAGGAACACTGACTGGCAAGTAATGGGCAATTCAAAGATGATAATAAACGAATTATCACTTGTATATTCTTTTTTTCCCTTTATCTCTTTCTTTTTTTAAGTTTTTTTTTGGGGGGGGGGGAGGGGCACGCCATGTGGCTTGAAGGATCTTAGCTCCCTAAACAGGAATTGAATGCCCGCCCTTAGCAGCAAAAGCACAGATTCCTAACCACTTGTTGTTGTTCAGTTGCTAGGTTGCGTCCGACTCCACCACGCCAGGCTTCCTGTCCTTCACTATCTCCCAGAGTTTGCTCAAACTCATGTCCATTGAGTCGGTGATGCCATCCTGTCGCCCACCCCTCCTCCTGCCCTCAATCTTTCCCAGCATCAGGGTCTTTTCCAACGAGTCAGCTCCTCGCATCAGGTGGCCAAAGTACTGGAGCTTCAGCTTCAGCATTGGTTCTTCCAATGAATATTACCTAACCACTGGACCACCAGGGAAATCCCATTGCTTGTATATTCTTGATGGAAAAGTAGTGATACAACCAGAGTGAGCAGTGCTGGTGGGATGGTTGGACAGAGCATGGGAGATATAGCTGTGCAACATGTTCAAGGTGTTTTGGAGGAGTTTTTGCTCTTTAAAAAAAGGAGCAGGAATGGGACTCCCATGGGGGTCCAGTAGCTGAGATTGTGCATTCCAATGCAGGGGACACAAGTTCGATCCCTAGCTGGGGAACTAAGATCCCACAGGCTATGGCCAAAAAAAAAAAAGTTTTTTTAAAGAAGAGAAAGAAATGAATTTTATTGGGCAATTGTTTGGTGCCAAGAGACCTAACTTTTCTCATGACAGACCTGTGAGGTGGGTCTGTATCATAGACTGAATGCTTGTGTCCAACATCCCCACCTTGGTATTCCTACTTTGAAACCTAATCCCCAATGAGATGATATTCAGAAGTGGGGTATTTGGGAAGTAATTAGATCAAGAATGGGATCAACACTCTTATAAAAGAGACCCCAGGGACTTCCCTGGTGGTCCAGTGGTTAAGATTCCAAACTCCCAAAGCAGAGGACTACATGGTTCAATCCCTGGTCAGGGAACTAGATCCCACATGTTGCAACCAAAGGTTCATACGTTGCAACTAAGACCCGCACAGCCAAATAAAATTTTTTAAAAATTTTATTTTAAAAGAAAGACACCAGAGAGCTCTCTCCCTGCTTCTGCCACCTGAGGACATAGCCAGAAGGAGATGGTCTTCCATGGATCTGGAGGCATATCCTCAGGTTGTGCTAGTGGTAAAGAATTTGCCTGCATTGCAGGAGGTGAAAGAGACATGGGTTCAGTCCCTGGGTTGGGAAGATCCCCTGGAGGAGGAAATGGCAACCCACTCCAGTATTCTTGCCTGGAGAATCCCATGGGCAGAGGAGCCTGATGGGCTACAGTCCATGGGGTCACAAAGAGTCAGACACGACTGAGCACACACACAGAAAAACACAAAATTCTCAGCAGACACCAAATTTCACCACATATTGATCTAATTTATTTTATTTTTTGGCTGCACTGGGTCTTTGCGGCAGCATGTGGGCTCTTTGTTGTATTGGGCAGGCTTTTTCTAACTTAGTTTCCAAGCTCAGTCTTAGTTGCTCCATGGCATGTGGGATCTTAGTTCCCTGACCAGGGATCGAACCCCCTGTCCCCTACATTGAAAGGTGAATTCTTAACCACTGGACTCCCAGGGCAGTCCCCTCACATGTTGATCTTAGATTTCCAGCCTTCAGAACTCTGAGAAATAAATGTTGGTTGCTTAAGCCCTTAGAAGTCTATGGTATTCTGTTATAGCAGTCTGAATGGACTAAGATGATCTGTGTCCCCATTTCTCATATGGGGAAAACTGAGGCTCAGGAGTTGAGGAGACACACCACTCATGGCCTCAGAGCTAGAGACACAGTTTGGAAGGTGGTGGCTTTCTCATATCCAAAGACACATCAGCAGAGTTGGAACACCAGCCTCTCAGAAAGGTGAGACAAGACACTCTATTGGATGGGCTGTTCCTACTACATTCATTACAAACCTCTCTGCCTTGTAGGGCTTCCTTGGTGGCTCAGCTGGTAAAGAATCTGCCTGTAATGCACGAGACCCAGGTTCGATCCATGGGTTGGGAAGATCCCCTGGAGAAGGAAATGGCAACCCACTCCAGTATTCTTGCCTGGAAAATCCCATGGACAGAAGAGCTTGGAGGGCTGCAGTCCATGGGGTCACAAAGAGTCAGACACAACTGAGCAACACACACACACTGCCTGGGGTTCAATATTTTGTGATGGGATCCTGAACTGGCCACCCCGTTTTTCTCTCCTGGGGCTGCAGATGCCTGCTGAAAAACTTTCTGTTCCTCTAGGAAGCCACATTCTCTTTCACTTCCCAGCCTCTGCACATGCTGATTGCCCTAACAGAAAACACCCATTCTCCAACCACCCTGTCCCATCTCCTCTTGAAAAATCAGTCCTTCAGGATGTAACCTTTCCCCTAGAACATGATCTTAAGAAAGCTCTAGAGTATTTTCCAGCATCCTCGAGCCATTCTCCAAGTCTCACTGGACTCCAGTGGGATGTCCTGCAGACTGAAGGCAGTTCTGACACCATCCACCTGGAGACCAAATGAGATCTGTTTAAAAAAAAAAAAAGCAACTGCGTATATGTTAAAGATCTCGTTGGCTTTATCCAATGATGCATGAATCAGGCAGCATCCAGTTTAGCAGACAGAAAGGAGCTCTGAAGGGCTGTACAAGGCTAGAGGTTTTCTAGGCAGACAGGAGCAGGGTCAAGGAAGTTGTACCTGAAAAAAAGTGGGTGGGTCATTGCAAAGTTACTTTCCAATAGAGGGATGGCAGGGGTCTATCAGATGATTCCTGATTGGCTGGTTTAAGATTTCATTTCTGAAACAGCTGAAACTGTCATGAAGGCTGAGTTAAGCTTTACTGAGGCTTTCACTGGCTAAGTCAAAGATCTCCCTTGGTATTAATAAATGTCACATTGCACTTGAAAATATGTGGGTTATTTTAAAATATTTTTGACATTGATTTCTGACATAATTCCACAATGATAAAAGAACAGACTCTGTATGGTTTCAATACCTTTAGACCACGAAATTTTTGCACCTGGTTTTATGTCCCTAGATATGTTCCAGTGTCTCCTAGTTTATAGTCTATGGGAACTTGAATAGAATTTGTATCCTACTGTTGTGTGAAAATTGTATAAATTTTAATTATGTTGGATTGGTTCATAGTGCTTTTCAGGTCTCCTATATCCGTCTACTTTTTTGTATATTCATTCTATTAATTTTTGAGAGTTTGATATTGAAACTCCAGCTAAAAATCTTAACTTATCTACTTTAAAAATTTGTAATATATGGTGGAACAATTGGAGAAGGAAGTGGCAACCCACTGCAGTATTCTTGCCTGGGAAATCCGATGGACAGAGGAGCCTGGCATGTTACAGTCCATGGAGTTGCAAGAATTGGACACAATTGAGTGACTAAACCACCACCACCAGGTATATGTAACTGTTCTGTATTTTCCAAGTCTCCTGTAAATGTGTTATCACACCTTCATAATTTAAAAAAAATTTTAAAAAGGAAAGAGAAAGAAAAGACTGAGTTATGTGTCATGAGACTTACCATAAGTAACTCCACTTTTGGTCTATTGTCTTATTATTTTTTAAATATTTATTTCTGTGCGTGCATGCTAAGTTGCTAAGTCATATCCGACTCTTTGTGACCGCATAGACTGTAACCCACCAGGCTCCTCTGTCCATGGGATTCTCCAGGCAAGAATTCTGGAGTGGGCTGCCATGCTCTCCTCCAGGGGATTTTCCCATCCCAAGGATCAAACCCACGTTTCTTACGTCTCCTACACTGGCAGGCAGGTCCACTAGCACCACCTGGGAAGCTCCAGTTATTTATGCACGTACCTTTATTTTTGGCTGTGTTGGGTCTTAGTTGTGGCAGCGGGCTCAGTAGTTGAGGCCCTCGGGCTTAGTTGCACCCCAAGCATGTGGGATCTTAGTTCCCTGACCAGAGATTGAACTCGTGACCTCTGTATTGGCAGATGGATTCTTAACCACTGGACCACCAGGGAAGTCCAGATATATTTCTTATTCTATCACAAACGCTGTCCAAGGTTCCCTCCAGGCTGGGTCAGGTGCCTCTTCTGGGCAATCCCAACCCCTTTTTCAGGTATCTCACAAAAGTTCTGTGCTTTCAGATCTGTGTCCCCCTCCAGATTGTGAGTTCCACAGAAGACCGTGTCCTTGGAATCAAAGCAGGTGTTCGACAAATGTCTAGTAAACAGATGAGATGAGTGAAGAAATGTCTCATTCTATTGCCTATTTCATCTTTACCGCCCAGACATGTGTAACTGCCCAGTCCTCCATTCCCACCCAGAATCTCACCTCTCTCTTCCACTGACAAATCACATCTTTTAATACCACCTCCTCCAGGAAGCCTTCCTTTCCCACCCACTCGGAGCCCCATCCAAAACCAGGTGAGGAGCAGACTCTGTCATCCCTTAGAAGGTCTCACCTGACAGCAGGAAGATTTCCCCAAAGACTTGCCCCAGGTTAGACCCCACCTTCCTCCACAACTCTCAGACGAGTGCCACCTGCTGCTTTAGAGGTGTCATTGAAATAGGGCTCAATGGGCTGGGCTGGCCTTACAGAAACTTGCCAGCACCAGAATTCCAGAACCTCAGCTAACATCCTAGACCAGGAGAAGACCTATTGGGTTTCTCTCCAGGCTGGACAGCGCCACCCAGTGGTCAAGAAGGCTTCGACATAGGTTAACAGAACAGACACCTTCCTGCCTCCTTGACTTCGCGTTGGCTGGTCCTTTTGCCTGGCATCCCGCCCTTCCTTCGTCTCTCAATGTCTTACTTGCTCTTTAGAGTGACATCACAGTCCTCCAGTTTGCTTGTTTCCTCACCTTGAGCCTTAGCTCCTCTAAAGCCCCAGGAAGGAAGGCATGCCCCACCACAAATTCTGCCCTGCAGTAAAATGTCCTGAGTCAGCTGTTCCTCCAGCCTCAACAGCTCCACTCCTGGTCATGTGGGTAAATTGTGCCCCACGTCTTGGAACAGGAATTCCGGGAACAGGACCACGCTTCCTCCATCTTTGGGGGAAAACCTCTGGGTATCATCACACTTCTTAGAAGAGGTGTTTTCATTCCTGCCTTCACCCCCTCCCCAAATCACCAGTGACGGTATCTACCTTTCCTTTGAGAAAAACAGCAGACCCATTTTTGTCTTGGTCCCCCCTGTGATAGAGGTGGCCACTTCTTCCTTCCTGCCTGAACTCCACTTTCCTGGGACTCCTCTGATAGCCTCACCTTCGGTGTCTCCTTCTTCCTCCTGGGCTGCTCCTGCTCCATCACCCTTCCTCTTCTTTCGCCTGACCTTGCAACTTGCCTGTCATTGATGAATCTTTGCTATCCAAATCCTCTTCTTCTGTTGGGAGGACAAGAAAGGAAGAATGCCAGGGATGGACTAATTGTCCAGTTTCTCCAGGATTGCAGCCAGCCTGAGGTTGTAGAGGGCAGCAAAGTCAGAGGGAGACACCAGGGCCAGAGCGTAGTAAGAAATCACCCAAGATCCAATAGGTCAAAAGTGAAAGCCCAGGGACTTCCCTGGTGGTCCAGACTTCACGCTTCCAGCCCAGGGACCTCCCTCCTGGCACTAGTGGTAAAGAATATGTCTGCTAATGCAGGAGATGCAAGAGACACGAGTACAATCCCTAGGTCAGGAAGGTCCCCTGAAATAATAGGAAATGGCACTCTGCTCCAGTATTCTTGCCTGGAGAATCCCATGGACAGAGGAGCCTGGCGGGCTACAGTCCATGGCATCATAAAGACTGAGGACACGCACACCTGTGCAAACACACACACACACACACACACACACACACTTTTCCAGTGCAGGGGGCATGGGTTTGATCCTTGGTCAGGAAACTAAGATCCCACATTCTGTGTGGTGTCACAAAAAAAGCAAGAATGCCCAAACTGGTTTTAAACACCAAATGAGAGTACTGGAGTGGGGTGCCATCGCCTTCTCCGTATAGGGAGACCAGGGTGAGGCTATAAAACCACCTTATCCTGATGCTGTTTCAGGTACTTGGTCTTTAATCATCTTCCTTTTTAGTGTCTCCTATGATGTTTAGTCTGCTCAGTTTTCAAACCTCTTCTTCTTGGATCCTTTCAGATATCTTGTGTCATTCTATGATCTATTTCCAAATTGTTCTTTGATTTGTTTGTTTCAACTCTGGCTCCTCTATATAAAAGTTATCTATCATTGTATAACTAATTGCTACAAACTGAGTGGATTAACACACATTTATTATTCCAGGTTTTTGTGAGTCAGGAATCTAGCCATGACTTAGTGGATCCCTTGCCTAGGATCTTTCTTGATGACTTGGGGGGTGGGATGGGGAGTTGGAGGGAGATTCAACAGGGAAGGGATGTATGTATATGTAGGAATAGGAAATGGCACTTTGTTCCACAAAGCTAAACCCAAGAATACTGGAGCAGGAAGCCTATCCTTTCTCCAGCAGATCTTCCTTACCCAGGAATCAAACTGGAGTCTCCTACATTGCAGGCGGATTCTTTACCAACTGAGCTATCAGGGAAGACCAAAAATATGTGAAAGTGAAAGTCACTCAGTTGTGTCCAACTCTTTGCAACCGCATGAACTATATATATATAGTCCATGGAATTCTCCAGGTCAAAATATGGGAATGGGTAGCCTTTCCCTTCTCCAGTGGATTTTCCTGACCCAGGGATTGAACCGGGGTCTCCTGCATTGCAGGCGGGTTCTTTACCAGTTGAGCCACAAGGGAAGCCCAAGTATACTGGAATAGGTAGCCTATCCCTTCTCCAGGGGATCTTCTGGACCCAGGAATTGTACCGGGGTCTCCTGCATTGCAGGTGGGTTCTTTACCAACTGAGCTATTAGGGAAGCCCACAACCATTGTAGAACAGTTATATTTCAGTAACAAAATAACTACCTTAAATATCAAGCTGGAGGACTCATACATTCTGATTTTAAACAATGCAAATCTATGGTAACAAAACAGTTCAAAACAGTGTAGTTCTGACCCAAGAAAAGATGTATTACCAATGGAAAAGAATTAAATGTCCAGAAATAAACCCATACATCAATGGCCAGTTGATTTTTCACAATGGTGCCAAGTCCATTCAAAGGGGGAAAAATAGTATCTTCAACAAATAGTACTGAGGCAACCGGATTTCCACAAGCAAATGAATGAAATTGGACACTTGGATCACATTGCACATAAACATTAACTCAACGTGGAACAACAGCCTAAATATAAGAGCTAAAACTATTAAACTCTTAAAAGAAAGCATAAGGGTAAACCTGTATGACATTGAATTTGGCAATAGATTTTTAGACATGACATGCAAAGCACAGGTGACCAAAAAAATAGATAAACTGGACTTCATCAAAATTTAAAACTTTCATGCATTAAAGGACATCTTCAAGAAGGCGAAAACAACCTACTGAGTGAGAGAAAATACTTGTAAATCGTATATCTGATAAGGGCTTGATATCCAGAACATATAAAGAAAATCTGCACCTCAATAACAACAAAAACATACAATTCAGTTAAAAAATGGGCAAAATACTTGAATAGACATTTACCCCAAGATGATGTACAAATGGCCAATAAGCACGTAAAAGGATACTCAATATTATTTGTCATTAGGTAAGTGCAAGTCAAAGCCACAATAAGATAACAATTCACACCTACTAGAATAACTATAATTTTTTTAAAAAATTAATAAATATTGGTAAGAAGGTAGAGAAATTGAAACCCTCAGACTTTGCTGCTGGGGATTTAAAATGGTGCAGCCACTGTAGAAAACACTTTGGTTGCTCCTCAAAAAGTCAAACATAGAATTGTCATATGGTCCAGCAATTTCACTCCTGTTGTTGTTCAGTCACTCAGTCGTGTCTGACTGTCTGCAACCCCATGGACTGCAGCATACCAGGCTTCCCTGTCCTTCACCATCTCCCAGAGTTTGCTCAAACTCACGTCCATTGAATCAGTGATGCTATCCAACCATCTTGTCCTCTGTTGTCCCCTTCTCCTTCTGCCCTCAATTTTCCCCAGCATCAGGGTCTTTTCTAATGAGTCAGCTCTTTGCATCAGGTGGCCAAAGTATTGGAGCTTTAGCTTCAGTGTCTGTCCTTCAAATGAACATTCAGGATTGATTTCCTTTAGGATTGACTGGTTTGATTGCCTTGCAGTCCAAGGGCCTCTCGAGAGTCTACTCCTGGGTATATATCAAAATAATTGAAAACAGGGACTGAAATAGACACTTGTATACCTGTGTTCATAGCAGCATTATTCACAGCAGCCAAAAGGTGGAAACGACTCAAGTGTCCATTCACAGATGAGTGGATAAGCAAAATACAGTTTATGCAAACATCAGAATATGACCTACATTTTAATAAAAAGGACAGAAGTTTTAACACAACATGAATGAACCTGAAAATATTTGCTAACTGAAATAAACCAAACACAAAAGGACAAATATTGTACGATTCCACTTAGATGAAATGCCTAGAATAAATTCATAGAGACAAAAGTGAAATAGAGGTTACCAGGGTCTGGGCAGGGTAGGGGGTGAGTAATGGGGAGTTTTAAAATAGGGATGGAGTTTCTACATGGGAATGATGAAAAAGTTTTGGAAGTAGGTAGTAATGATTGCACAGCATTGTGAATGCACCTAATGCCACTGGATTGTACATTTAAAATGGCAAATGTTAGGTTACATATATTTTACCACAATCAAATATTCTAAAAAAAAAAAAGGAGAAGAAGCTGCCATGTCTCTTAAGTTCTAGGCTCAGAACTAACTAGCCCAACATCACCTCTGATGTATTCTGTTGGTCAGAACAAGTAACAAAACCAGCTCAGATTCAAGTGATGGGAAAACAGACTCCACTTCTTCATAGGAGGAGCTATATGTATTATCCCCGTTTGCTCTTTATAAGACAAAGTATCAAGTCTGAGCCCACGGTGATCAATATTCACAACAAACAAATTTTGAGTTAAAATCTTAATCTCAAAACAAATTTTTTTGTGCTAAAACTTCTTATCCACTAAATACTGAGAGAAAAGTAACTTAATAAGTTGAAAGATGCAAAATTTGACTCTGAAGAAATGATAACCACCTCCCCCCCACTGAAAAAATCACAGAGGGAGAATTGACAGTTGGTAAAAAAAAAAAAAAAAAAATTGGACAAAAAGAACCCAATGAATCAAATGTTTACTGCAAAGATCACATGGAAAAAATGTTCCTGATAAAAATGATTTCAATCAAATAAAAGTAAACACTGAAAAAAAATTGGGGGCAGTTTTAAGTGCACTGAATAAAAGCAAAGTTATCCAGGAATCTAGTTGGCCAGATGCAGCTTAGGGTTCAAAATCTTTTCCAACAGAATGTGTTGGATTTTTTTTTTTCTCACTGAGCTTTTAAAAATGGAATCAAAGTGTCCCCAGAATAAAACCATCCTTTGTGTGAGCATGGCAGGGTGAGCAAGAGAGGGTCAGAAGCCCTGGGCATCTTTCTGGCATTTAATTTTATTCCCCAGACACCAATTATCTCCTAGGCAAATTCCCAGAAACAATCCAGTCCTTACGTCTTTCTGGGCTTCCCTGGACCCCACCCAGGTCTGTGTCTCTGCAGACCCCTGTCTCCCACCTCCCAACAGTCCAGGTATTTTGTTCCTTGGAAGTTGTAGGTCACACTAAACTGTTCTTTTCTGGGGGTGAACCCCAAGATTTGTCCTCACTCCTCCACACTGGGAGACCATGGGAAGCCAACTCAGAGATTATCCCTTGCTGGTTACGTGGCCCTCACCACATCCTGGGTATTATTCTTGCCCTCCTGACTTGAGACCATGTGTTCTATCTCTAGGGCTCACCTAGTGCTTCCCAGGTGGCACAGTGGTAAAGAATCCACGTGCCAATGCAGGAGATGCAGTTTCCATCCCTGACTTGGGAAGATCCCCTGGAGGAGGAAAGGCAACCCACTCCAGCATTCTTGCCTGAAGAATCCCACGGACAGAGGAGCCTGGTAGGCTACAGTCCATGGGATTGCAAAGAGTCGGACACAACTGAGCAACTGAGCACAGACGCACATTCCGTATCTAACTATGTCCACAGGGATCCTCCCCCCACCTCTTAAGTCTGCTAGGAATCAATGGACAATGTCCATGAGGTTCACTTCAGCTTCATATTCTGCAAATACAAGGCCACCTTGTGACTATGTCAGAACTGAAATGTCTAGCACATAAATCTTAAAGGAAGGGAGCAAATAGAGACTTCCCTGGTGGTCCAGTGGTTAAGGCTCCACCCTTCCACTTCAAGGAGCATGGCTTCAACCCTGGCCCAGGCAATAAGATCCTCCTCCCTAAAAGGAGCGGTAAGGCAAAGATATGCTTTTTTTGGCCATGTGGCATGCAGGATCTTAGTTCCCCAATCTGGAATCAAATCCCAGGCCCTCGACAGTGAAAGCACGGAGTCCTAACCATTGGACTGCCAGGGAATCAAAAATATGTTCTTTAAAAAAAAAGAGAGAAGTATGGGGGAATATGGGCATGTGCAGGAGAAGGAATTCATTATAATTATTTTTACCATTGAGTTTTTAGAAATATGCTTCAAAGCTTTTCTGAACAGTTCCAGAATTTTAATAGATGCAATGTACAATAGATAGTAAGAGAGAGGGGGAGAGAGAAGACACCCAATGAGGGAATATAGACAGTGGCAGAGAGGGTGTAGACAGATTCAGAGCGGGGACAGAGACAAAGAGAGAGAAGGCAGGCAAAATGTAGATTAGACAGAGTGTAGACAGAGGCGGAGACAAATGACAGGGGCAGGGAGCGTGGCCCGATGTCGTTCACTGCTCCCCAAACCAGAAGGTACCCCCTACCTACTATTTAGAAGACTGAGATCTCAGACCTCAGTAGGTCCTGACATGGCCCATCTTGGGTCCCAGGCTTCCCGTTCCCTTTTCTGTCTCTTTCCATTTTCAGCTCCCATTCTGAGCTGACGATGTCACCCTATCTTCTGTGACAGGGTCCTTCTTCCCTGCCCCAGCCCCTCCAGGACCCTTCCCTGCATCTTGGGGTGTAAGCGTGTCCTTTTTGCTAAGTCTTGCCCCCTGTCAGTAACTCCCCAGCCTGAATGCTCCTTCCACCCGTCCCTTCCCTGTTAATCATCTTGGGCCCGCCATTCATTCATTTATCAAATATTTTATAAGCAGTCCTATGTGCCGGGCCCCTACTCAGCAATGCTGGGGACCGCGGGAGGAAACCTGACCTAGGCCCTGCATCACTCCCACCCTGTCCCCGTGTGTCTAAGAGGTGTGGGGGGTGTGGGAGTCATGTAAGCAGTGATAACGGCATGCTCAGAGTTTGATGGAGGAACATTAGACACTTAAGAGAAGAAATTTAACCTGGCCTAGACTAGAGCAGGCCCTGAGTCCCCGGTGTGACACCCCAACCCCCCCAAAGCCCCGCCCCCAACACAAATTGGGCAGTGTGAAGATGCTGTCCCTCAGCCGCAGGGACTTCTGGTAACGCCCCTTCTCAGACCCAACCCTTTAGCCTCTACCTGCTCAGCCCCTGTCCCAGGGCTGATCTAGGCCACGCCCCTCTCAGCCCCGCCCCTATTTCATTCAGGCCTTTCATTCAGGCCTTAAGTCCCACCGCCCGGGAGGGCAACTGCACAACAATATCGCAATCTCATTGGCCAGAAAGCGTTACTTCACCGCCCTCCTTCAGTGTCATTGGCTCGCTAGATGTCAATTTTCTTTATAGCGGCCCAACAGTTGCCATGGCCGAGGTTTGAGGGACAGATAATAATGGACGACCCAGGACGCCTCGTTATTGGGCAAAAAGCCCGGCTGTGGGCGGGGCTTAGCGCCAAACGCTCGCCTGCCTCTGTCTGCGGTTCCTCAGGGACGCAGTCTTTCCTCAGAGACACACCCCTCTCTCCTCGCTATTGGTCCTGCCAAGTGTTGATCAACAGGGCGCCACATTTCGATAGGCAAAACTACCCGTCCTTCACTGCTTCCCTAACTTCAATTCGCTTCTCTCCTTAAAGGCGGCAACCTTCTGGCCGTAGCCAGGGCCCGCCTTACGGTATGACCACAGATTGGCCAAACACGCCATCACTCCTTGACAGTGGGCGGAGCCAGAACGGCTGGGGGCGGTGAATTGGCTGACTGGGCCTCGGGGGCGGGGCAGCGGCTCCTGTCAGCGGGTGAAATGGCAGCGGCGGAGCCGGCGGCGACCGCGGTCCCGGGGGGCGGCTGAGGGGGCCGGGCCGGGCCGGGGCTGCGGGGCGAGCGACACGGCGGGGATCCGGCGGCGCGGCCCGGGACGGCGACACTCGGCATGGCGATGGCGCGCTCTTTACAGGTAGGTAGGCGGCGCGGGCCGGGCCTCCCGGGCGCCTTCTCAGGCCCGCGGCTCCGCGTTGCGGCCCATGGGGGCCGGGCAAGACCGGGACTCCGGGCCTCTTGCCCCGGCACCCGCCCCGGGAGCCCTCGGCACTCCCAGCACGGACACAGGCCGTCAACCTCGGGCCCTGGCCCCTGCACATCCTCGTTCCTGGAGCTTCCCGACCCCTCTGGGCCCCTCCCAGGACCCTTCCAGGTGCCCTCCCCCCCAACACCGCCCCCTTCCCGGGAGCCCCCACTCAGGCCCGTGACCCCCGCTCACCCTCTTTACTGACCCTCAGGACCCCTTTCCAGGCCCTTCAAGGCTCCCCCAGTCACCACCCCACAGACCCGCCCCCTACAAGCGCCACCCCCCCCACCGCCGCAAGCCCAGGACCCACGTCCTCTCTCTCTCCGGATCCCCCAAGACTCCTTTCATCTGTAGACCCCTGGTCACGCCGTCCCTCTCCTCACTTCGTATCCCATCCCTGGGCCCAGACCTGCCCCCACCCCCTTAGATACCAGCCTTAGAGCCATACCCCTCCAGTCTGACCCCTCCTCAGCCTCTGTAAATCTGGATTCCTGCCCACAAGCCTCACTTCAGCCTGCTGGCCCATCTCCCACCCCCAGAAGCCCCATGCCCAAGGGCACCCCTGAAAACCACTCCTGGGATACTCCCCACACACACCCCTGATCCTGATTCCCCTCGATTCCAGCTTCCTGAAAATCCACCCTCACCTTGTGCTCGGGACAGCCCAACAGATAGTCTGAACCCCCTCCCCAACCAGTGACACCCACCCCTCTGAGGGCCCCACTCACTTGCACAGACACACACACACATACACACACACACCTGAGAGCCAACAGAGGGAAAGCTGTGAATCCTCAACAGCTCATACTAATATGAGTATGAGGGGCCCATGGTGGGTGTGATAGACAGACTGGACCCCTCATACACAGACATTCAGGAGCCCTTCACACAAACACACACACACAGAGTCTGACTCTTGGATCCCCAACACACACAGAAACACTTAAGACCTTCAACACAGACCCAGGCAGTTGGGAACCCCCCCAACTTGCCTCCCATACACACACACACACACACACACAACACACACACACACTTGCCTCCCATACACACACACACATGTGCATGCGCGTGCACACACACACACTTGCCTCCCATACACACACACGTGCATGCTTGTGCACGCACACACACACACACACTTACTTCCCATACACACATGTGCATGCACGCACGCACGCACACACACACACACACACACACACCTCCTCAGCACTTTAGCACTCCTCCTTGGAATTCATCTGCCCAAGTCCTCCTGGAAGCCGCCACCAGCTCCCAGCTCAGGCAGAGACTCGGATGTCAGCTGCCTGCCCTGCCCCAGGTGGCCAGCCTTTCCGTCCACACCAGCCTGCCTGAACTGGTGCCCCCACTGGGGCCTTGCAGGTGGCGGAGTGACCCAGAATCTCCCAGCATCCCTGTGGACACCTGCCCCAGACCTCTTCCCATTCATCCATCTCTCCCTATTTTTTACCCCTTCAGAGGAAAGGGTGCTCCCTCTTTCTCTCCCCTACCCCAGTCTCCCCCAAAGACCCAGTGCCTGCCCCCTGATTGATGCCACCCGTGGCAGAGGATGGGGTTGCCGGCTGCCCCTGGCCCCAGTCCTGAAGTCTGACCAGACTGGTAGGACCAGCATCCTGACCCCATCACGCCTGCTGGCCTCAGATGGCAGCAGCTACCCAGGTGCCGCCCCTGACTGACCCAGGAATTCCTTCCCCCATGGCCAGTGTGTCATGAGAAAATGAAACAGCTTCCACCCACCCTGGCATTTGGGACCCGGTGGGGCTGGGTTTGGGCCTGCCAGAAGCAGGCAGCTCTTTGTTAAGGAATATTTTCAGATGGAAAAATGTGCTGAAGAGGCTTGTGTGGAACACGAGTGAGGAGTCGGCTTGGTTTTTGTTGTTTTTTTCCCCCACCTTGGCCTGACTGGGATGGAGCTGGGGGACCTGTGTCCACATGTCTTTCTAGGTGCTCTGGCTCTTTCAGCCCAGCTGGCCCTGGCTGGCTGACCCACAGCCCACCCCGTCGTGTCCAACCTGTGGGTTCCCCTGGGCTTCAGCGGTCTCCCACAGGTGGTCCGGCCCTGGCACAGGAAGGGGGAAGTCACAGAGCGGTGCAGATCAGAGAACTGGGGAGACAGCGTGTCCAGGACCACAGGGTTGAGGAGGAGCCCCAGGTCCCCCCCAAGGGGAATCTGGATCAGTCCAGTGCTGCCTGCTGTCTCCTTCATCTGACCTGAGCCTGCCTGGAAAAC
Organism: Bos grunniens; assembly: GCF_055505025.1. Classification (NCBI taxonomy): domain Eukaryota; kingdom Metazoa; phylum Chordata; class Mammalia; order Artiodactyla; family Bovidae; genus Bos; species Bos grunniens. The sequence continues at coordinate 16,723,342 of NC_141171.1, forward strand.
CCCAGAGAAATAAGCCCAGCTTCTCTGTGGACATTCACCAGTGGTTTCTGGGTGGCTCTGGGGAAAACTGCATCTTGGCTTGAGGCCTTGACTTACTCATCTGGAAAATGGGGAGAGAAATCCCACGACCAAGACTGGGACTTCAGGGGAGCCAGCGAGATTAGGATGTGTCCCTCAGTGTCTCCCTGGGCACCATGTGGAAGAGGGATCCAAGGGGTCTGTGGTGCTAGTAGAGTCACTGGCCTTCTCGGTCCCCTGGTTGTAATTCGCTGATGCCTCGGTGAATAGTGGCTGTCCTTCCATGGCTGGGCTATGCTTAGGGCTGAGAGACAGTCTGTTATGGGATTTGTGGTCACACAGGAACCTCCCAGAGGGACAGAGGGCAGTCGGAGGCCCACTGGCTGGCAATGCCCACGCCCCATGGAGCCCTCTGACGTGGGGCAGAGCGAGGTTTGTTCTGTCCACGTGCTGAAGGGAGGAGAGAAGCGGAGACTCCTGAAGGTCACAAGGCACACAGGAAGCAAACTCCACAGCCTTGCTGGGGAGGGGGAGACTTTGTGCTGATGCACTGGAGTCAGGAGCCTCCCAGGACAGACTGTGAGCTCCTCAGGAAAAAACGAGAAGGCTCCCAAGGAGGGCTGGTGAGCCCTTTTACCCTGGTCTGGGGTCCGGGGTGGGTCTTTGTGTCTGTGCTGTTGACATAGGGTATAGGGGGCACAGAGGATCCTGATCTCAGTTTCCCCTTGCAGAATACAGGTGCTGGTTGTTCCAGGTGAGGCCCCCAACAGTGAACTGGGAATTGAGCCAGGGGTTAGGGTGTGAAGGAATGTCAGGTGTGGCCCATGCCCTGTGTCTAAAGCCCCTCTCTATTTCAGGAGGCCAGAGCTGAAACCAGTAGCTCATGCCAATCAGGCTGTGCCATGTGCCATGCCTGGTGCCAGCCCCATTTACATATCATCTCACTTAATCCCCCCAAACCACCCAGAAGAAGCGGCATTCCAGCCCCTGCCCTGACCACCACATCCCCTGTGGAAGCAGGAGACAGATTAATGGATGGCATGTGCTGGGAGCAGAGGGAAGGGCCCGGCGCATCCCAGAGGCATCAGGGAAGGGGGAGCAGGGATGACGTATGAGTTGGGAGAGGAGCTCTCTGGTTCTCCAGGCAGGCGTGGCTGGGAGGGGCATTCAGGCAGCCCGAACGCTTGGCCCAAGGCCTGGGCAGCAGGAGCAAGCGTGGCGAGTACAGGGAGGTGCGCCTCCTGGGTGGGTTTCATCCTATACACCTTCATGTCCTGCATGCAGTCCACGGGGCACATACTGGGGGACCCTCCCTGGTCAAAGGGGTCAGTATTTGGAACTGAACTTGGAACAGCAGTCAACCCTACCCTGCCCAGGGATGTCTACAGCACACATGCTGTAGAAGCCGAACACAGGGCAAAGGGGAGGTGAGTTAGGAGAGCTGACTGCCAGAGCCAAGGAAGAGATTGGGCCCTCCAGGGAGATCTCAAGGACCTCACTGGCACAGTTCACCTGCACTTCTATTTCATTTCTCATCATGATGTGTTGGTGAGATAATTTCTTTTCTTTTTCTTTAATCTTTTGGCTGTGCCATGCGGCATGTGGGAACTTAGTTCCCCAACCAGGGATCAAACCCATGCCTTCTGCATTGGACACATAGAGTCTTAACCACCGGACCTCCAGGGATGCCTCCATGAGATTGTTTCATTGGCGGCTGTTTTCCAGTCCACAAGTCCCACAAGGGCAAGGCACATGTCTGTTCATGGCTGAGTCCAAGGCGAGAACAGGGCATGCAGAAGATGTTCAGTAAACACTTGGTTGATTTCAGGAGCTGAGCATCCTCCCTATTCACTCACTTCTGCAAGAGGGCCTGGATCTCTTCTGCAGAAAGAGGTTGTGTCCATCTACTTGGAGAGCCCCCTAAGACAGGGAAGATGCACCCCACCCCAGCCCCCAGCCTAGCCAGCCTTCACAGCAGGAAAGCTACCATCTTGACTTGAAGAGCCAAGAACCTGCACAGGATGCCATTTCTCTTACTCACTTGTCCCTGGAGGGCTTCTGGGGGCTTTAAATTGTTTTCTTTGTCATCCTCAGGGACACTGAAATATAGAGAAATGAAGGATTTGCCTGGAAGGAACTTGTGACAGTGGCAGGAAGTATTAGCTGCTAACATGAAGGATAGTAAAGTTTTGGGGGTTTTTTAGGTCAGAAGAGATTCCAATGGTCATAATGGTCATCTGCCCCTCAGATTTTAGCCTGAGGTTGTTTATTGCTGCTGCTGTTACTACTAATAAAGATGATTATAGTTTTACTGCATTTAACATTTAAACAGAGCCACCACAGAAGGGATGGGCCTGCTGAGGAGGAGAAGTTTGTTTCTTCAGTCCACAAATGTCAGATGCCTGATGGTCCACTGGATGCTGGGGATCCAGTAGTGGGCAGGTCAGCCCCTGCCCTCATGGAACTTTCCAGCCAAGAGAATATTACAGGCCAGTTCCCCTCCTAGGCACTTGACAGGTTTTAGCTTGTACATTCCTCCCAACAAAACCCATGAAGTCGGTACTATCATCAGCCATGTTTTCAGATGAGGAAATTGGCATAAAGTGCATCATACCCAGATCAGAAAGCAAGAAACTGGGAGAAGAGGGATTTGAACCCAGGCTTCTGGCCCCAAAGTTCTCCTTGGAGACCAGGAGACCTGGGATCGTTATCTACACACATGACTGGGGTGGGAGGTACATGGACATGGAAACATTCTGTGTGGCACAGAGGAGAGGCTAGAACTGGGGATGAGAGGAGGGCTGGCAGTGACCCCTGGATTCCAGCAGCCATCCTTGTTACCCAAGGGGCAGCTCGCCCATCAAATGCCCACCCCATTGCCAAGGGAAAAGAGCCCAAGACATCAGAGTCAGGGTGGTCTGTGTGGCCCACCTGACAGTCCATCAGGCTGGGTAGATGGAGTCAGGTATCTTTGAAGACTTCAGGTTCAGAAATGGTTCTATGTCCCTATAATCATTAGAGGTAGAGCAGGGGACCTCCAGGCCAGGGACCAGTACTTCCTGTCAAATCAGTGGCAGCATTAGATTAGAAATAAAGTGCATGATAAGTGTACTGTGCTTGAATCATCTTGAAACCATCCCCCCGAACCCCCGGTCCATGGAAACACTGTCTTCCATGAAATCAGTCTCTGGTGCCAAAAAGGCTGGGGACTGCAGAGGTAAGAAGCTGGGGTGGGGGCTGGGGGCCAGAGGCAGAGCAGGTAGGGAAACAGAATTAAAGGGACTATGGGGTCTTTTTTCCTGCCTCAGAATGATGGAGCACACACACTCACTCTCCCGGGTGAAAAAGGGTAACTCATTTACAGAGTGCCCACTGCACTCCATGTTTTACGTGAGTTATTTCTAAAGTATGCAGAGAGTGGCAGCTCAGCAGATCAGCTTGGGGTCAAGACTCTAGAGTCAGAAATCCAAGTGAAGGGAATTCTCTGGTGGTCCGGTGGTTAAGACTCCGTGCTTTCAGTGCTGAGGGCTCAGGTTCGATCCCTGGTCAGGGAACTAAGATCCCTCAAGCCATGTGGCGTGGCATGAAAGAACAAAATGAAGTGATTTAAAAAAAAAAAAAGTACTTGAGTCACTCAGTATTTTAAAAAAGAAATTCCAAGTGTAAATCCTTCCCCTAGCGCCTCATCTGGAGACCCTGTGAGTGACACTCTACCCACAAGGGGGCCTCTCACTTATTACCACTGTCCTGGACTTTTCTGTCTACCCTGGTACAGAACCTTCTCTCTCTCTTTTTAAAAAATTTTTAAATAGGCTTTAGGGACTTCCCTGGTTGGTCCAGTGGTTAAGACTCCACAATTCCACTAGTTGTAGTGGAGGAGGCACTAGTTGTATCCCTAGTCTGGAAACTAAGATCCCACATGCCTCATGGTACAGTCAAAAAATAATAAAATTTTAAAATAAAGTAGACTTCGTTTTCAAAACAGTTTTAGATTTACAGAGAAATTAAGAGAGCACAAAGTGCTCACACAGAGCCCACACCCACACCCAGTTTCCGCATTAGTAACGTTATCTGCTATGTTTGTTATAATGAATGGACCAGTATTCAGTTCAGTTCACTTGCTCAGTTGTGTCTGACTCTTCGTGACCCCATGGACCACAGCACGCCAGGCCTCCCTGTTCATCACCAACTCCCGGAGTCTACTCAAACTCATATCCATCGAGTCTGTGATGCCATCCAACCATCTCATCCTCTGTCATCCCCTTTTCCTCCTGCCTTCAATCTTTTCAAATGAGTCAGCTCTTTGCATCAGGTCACCAAAGTATTGGAGTTTCAGCTTCAACATCAGTGCTTTCAATGAACACTAAGGACTGATTTCCTTTAGGATAGACTGGTTGGATCTCCTTGCAGTCCAAGGGACTCTCAGGAGTCTTCTCCAACACCACAGTTCAAAAGCATCAATTCTTCGGTGCTCAGCTTTCTTTACAGTCCAACTCTCACATCCATACCTGACTGCTGGAAAAACCATAGCCTGATTAGACAGACTTTTGTTGGCAAAGTAATGTCTCTGTTTTTTAATATGCTATCTAGGTTGATCATAACTTTCCTTCCAAGGAGTAAGCGTCTTTTAATTTCATGGCTGCAGTCACCATCTGCAGTGATTTTGGAGCCCTAAAAAATAAAGTCAGTCACTGTTACCACTGTTTCTCCATCTATTTGCCATGAAGTGATGGGACCAGATGCCATGATCTTCGTTTTCTGAATGTTGAGCTTTAAGCCAACTTATTCACTCTCTTTCACTTTCATCAAGAGGCTCTTTAGTTCTTCACTTTCTGCCATAAGGGTGGTGTCATCTGCATATCTGAGGTTATTGATATTTCTCCTGGAAATCTTGAGTCCAGCTTATGCTTCATCCAGCCCAGCATTTCTCATGATGTACTCTGCATATAAGTTAAATAAGCAGGGTGACAATATACAGGCTTGATGTACTCCTTTTCCTATCTGGAACCAGTCTGTTGTTCCATGTCCAGTTCTAACTGTTGCTTCCTGACCTGCATACAGATTTCTCAATAGGCAGGTCAGGTGGTCTGGTATTCCCATCTCTTGAAGAATTTTCCACAGTTTATTGTGATCCACACAGTCAAAGGCTTTGGCATAGTCAATAAAGCAGAAATAGATGTTTTTCTGGAACTCTCTTGCTTTTTTGATGATCCAGCGGATGTTGACAATTTGATCTCTGGTTCCTCTGCCTTTTCTAAAACCAGCTTGAACATCAGGAAGTTCATGGTTCATGTATTGCTGAAGCCTGGCTTGGAGAATTTTGAGCATCACTTTACTAGTGTGTGAGATGAGTGCAATTGTGTGGTAGTTTGGGCATTCTTTGGCATTGCCTTTCTTTGGGATTGGAATGAAAACGGACCTTTTCCAGTCCTGTGGCCGCTGCTGAGTTTTCCAAATTTGCTGGCATATTGAGTGCAGCACTTTAACAGCATCATCTTTTAGGATTTGAAATAGCTCAACTGGAATTCCATCACCTCTACTAGCTTTGTTCCTAGTGATGCTTCCTAGGGCCCACTTGACTTCACATTCCAGGATGTCTGGCTCTGAGTGAGTGATCACACCATTGTGATTATTTGGGTCATGAAGATCTTTTTTGTACAGTTTTTCTGTGTATTCTTGCCACCTCTTCTTAATATCTTCTGCTCTGTTAGGTCCATACCATTTCTGTCCTTTATTGTGCCCATCTTTGCATGAAATGTTTCCTTGGTATCTCTAATTTTCTTGAAGAGATCTCTAGTCTTTCCCATTCTATTGTTTTCCTGTATTTCTTTGCACTGATCACTGATGAAGGCTTTCTTATCTCTCCTTGCTATTCTTTGGAACTCTGCATTCAAATGGGTATATCTTTCCTTTTCTCCTTTGTTTTTGGCTTCTTCTTTTCACAGCTATTTGTAAGGCCTCCTCAGGCAGCCATTTTTCTTTTTGCATTTCTTTTTCTTGGGGATGGTGTTGATCCCTGTCTTCTGTACAATGTCACGAACCTCCATCCATAGTTCATCAGGCACTCTGTCTATCAGATCTAGTCCCTTAAATCTGTTTCTTATTTCCACTGTATAATCGTAAGGGATTTGATTTAGGTCATACCTGGATAGTCTTGTGGTTTTCTCTACTTTCTTCAATTTAAGTCTGAATTTGGCAATAAGGAGTTCATGATCTGAGCCACAGTCAGCTCCCAGTCTTGTTTTTGCTGACTGTATAGAGCTTTTCCATCTTTGGCTGTAAAGAATATAATCAGTCTGATTTCGGTGTCAGTCATCTCGATGTCCATGTATAGAGTCTTCTCTTGTGTTGTTGGACCAATATTGATACATTATAATTAACTAGATGGTAACATGGTAAAGAATTCACCTGCAAATGCAGGAGATTCAAGAAATGCAGTTTTCTATCCCTGAGCCCAAAACTTTCCCTGGAGTAGGAAACTGGCAACCTACTCTTAGTGTTCTTGCCTGAAAAATGGACAGAGGAGCCTGGAGGGCTGCAGTCCATGGGGTCACAAAGAGTCAGACACGACTGAGCGCCTGGGCACACACATGATTGACTAAAGTCCGTATTTTATTCAGATTTCCTTAGCTTTTCCCTTTTTCTGTCTTAGGACCACATCCTGGATCCCACAGGACATTTTGTCATCACATCTCCTGAAACTTCTCTTATCTGGGACAGCTTGCTTAGGCTTTCCTTGTCTTTGATGACTTTGACAGTTCAGGAGGACTAGTCAGCAATGCTCTAAAGCATCTCTTACTCTGGACTGGTCACATGATTTTCTCATAGTCTTGGGGAGGAAAACACAGAGATGAAGGGCCCTTCTCATGTCAGCATATTAAGTGCACATGCTCTCCACGTGACTTATCACTAATCCTGTTGACCTTGATCACCTGGCTGAGTGACAGAGGGACTTTTCTCTTGATTCATCCAGCAAAGACATGGAGTACCTGCTAACGGCCAGATGCTGCATTAGAGGCTTGGATTAAAACATTAAGAAGACAAGCTTTTGCCCCCAGTACGTTTATGACCCAGTAGGGCAGGCCGGTGGATATACAAAGAATTGCTGTAGAATGTGTCTTGGGGGACTTCCCTGGTACTGCAGTGGTTCAGAATCTGCCTCCCAGTGCAGGGGATGTGGGTTCAATCCCTGGTGGGGGAACTAAGATCCCACATGCCTGGTGCAGGTAAGCCCGTGCGCTGCAGCTACTGAGCCTGTCAGCCTCAACTAGAGAAACTCATGTGCCACAGCAAAGATCCAGTGCTGCCAAAAGAAACCCAAAAGTGTGTGTTGGGCTGGGGTGTACGGTTAGATATTTTCAGAGAGAGGGGAGAAAAGTGAGCCTGCATACTGGGGGCGGTGGGGTGGGGGGATTTACCAGGAAAGAGTTCACCAGAAAAAGTCTGTTCCTTTTTATGGGTGAATACTATTCCGTCATATAGATAGACCACATTTCACTTACCCATTCATCCACCAATGGACATTTGGGTTGTTTCCACTTTCTGGCTATTGTGAACAATTGTATACAGGTTTTCATGTGGATGTATATTTTCCGTTCTCTTGGGTAGAATTCCTAGAAGTGGAATTGCTGGGTCATATTGCTAACACTTTTTTTTTTTTTTAAGAGACAGCCTATTTATTTATTTGACTGCACTGGGTGGGCCTTAGTTGCAGCACACAGGATCTTTTCAGTTGCATCATAAAGGATCTTTAGTTGCAGCATGTGGGATCTAGTTCCCCAAATCGGGACCAAACCCCAGTCCCCTGCACTGGGAGCATGGAGTCTTAGTCACTGGACCACCAGGAAAGTCCCATATTGGTAACTGTCTACCTTTCTGAAGAACTGCCAGACTGTTTTCCACTCTTGTTGTTCAGTCGCTAAATCATGTCCTAATCTTTGCTACCCCAAGGACTGCAGCACACTAGGCTCCGCTGTCTTTCACTGTCTCCCAGAGTTTGCTCAAACTCATGTCCATTGAGTCGGTGATGCAATCCAACCATCTCATCCTCTGTTGTCCCCTTCTCCTCCTGCCCTCAATCTTTCCCAGCATCAGGGTCTTTTCCAATGAGTCAACTCTTTGCATCAGGTGGCCAAAGTATTGGAGCTTCAGCTTCAGCATCAGTCCTTCCAATAAATATTCAGGGTTGATTTCCTTTAGGATTAACTGGTTTGATCTCCTTACAGTCCAAGGGACTCTCAAGAGTCTTCTCCAGCACCACAATTTGAAAGCACCAATTCTTCAGTGCTCAGCCTTTGTTATGGTCCAACTCTCACATCCATCCATGACTACTGGAAAAACCATAGCTTTGACTAGGCGCACCTTTGTGGGCAATATGATATCTTTGCTTTTTATGCTGTCTAGGTTTGTCATAACTTTCCTTCCAAGGAGAAAGAGTCTTTTAATTTCCACTGTGCCTCATCTTTTATTCCATGGGTTTCTCTCAATCAGTCATAGTAAGCTCAGGTGATCATTTCTAAGTCTCTTCTCCTCCCTGTTCCACATGCTCTGGGCGGGCAGGGGGCTGTGTCTCTCTTTGCCCAGCAGTCTTCAGTCCTCACCTCGGTGAGGTGAGGAAAAAGAAGGGAAAAGCTAGGGACATGGGCGTCACAATCACAGACAAGCCTTTCTGTTCATTTAAGTCCTGAAAACACCACCACCAAGGGCCTGAAGGGATAAGGGCCAAGGCAAGGCCTGTGGAAGAAGGGGCCTCTCGCTGGGCTGAGACAGAGGGGGAGCCCTAGGAGGCCAAGGAGCCCAGTGTCTCAAAACTATATGGGAGTGGACTTTGAGAAGGAGAAAGTGTAGGGGATTTCCCTGGTGGCCCAGTGGTTAAGACTCCAAGCTCCTAGTATAGTGGGCACGGGTTCCATCCCTGGTCAGGGAACTAAGATCCCACAAGTCACATGGCATGGGAAAAAATTATATTAACAGAAAAAAAAAAGTATCGGGAGGAAGAAGCACGGTTGTCAGTGTCCAAACGCTCCTGCAAAGGAGGAGAAAAGAGAGGTAGAGGGACCCTGGCATCTGGACCTTTTTGTACCAGCCCCACCCCACCCCTGGCCCCAGCTCACCAGCAATCTCCTCCCACTCCTCTGGCTTGGCTCAGCCTCCAAAGCCATGCAGCCAGCGTTTGGGGGCATGGAGGGTAGTGGTGCCAGCAGAGGCTGTGTTAGGTGGCCCACCACCCACTCTTTAGGCCGGGACCCTGCTTTGGGTGGCCACAGTGGAGCAGAAACAAAGGGCATTGAAGTTGAAGCTCTTGAGAGGCTGGGACCCCAGACCTGGACGGTCTGTGTGTGGATCTCAGAAGCTAGTGGCTCCTCAGCACTCGAGGGGACCTGCCTTGTCTCTCTGTCTCTGTGCCCAGCCAGCAAAGGGTGGGACGGCTGCATATGCCCTGAGGAGGTGGGGGCTCATTCACCTTTCCACTCCACATCCCTGTCCCTAGGACAGTGCAGGCCCTCAGACAACACCCAGTAAGTGCCAGGGGAGGAGAGGCTGAGCCAATAAGAGTCCAGGTGCTCGGAATAGAGGGGGGTGGGAGACAGGCCTCCTCACAGAGCTCCGAGGGCAGAGAGCCCGCATCCATTCCTGTCTACTGGATTCAGGCATGGGGAGCCTTGATCAGTGCAGGAAGGGTGTGTGTGAGTGTGTATGTGTGCGTGTGTGGGCAAAGGGGTGTGTGGGTGTAAGATAGCGTGTGAATGTGTATCTGAGTGTGTAGGCGTGCGATTGTGTGTGTATCAGAGCATGTGTGCATGAGCATGCAAGACTGTGTATTAGTGTATCCGTGTATTGATATGTGAGATGGTTTGTGAGTGGGAATAGATCTGAGTGTGTGGGGTGTGAAGTGTGGGTAAATGTGAGTGTGTGAGTGTGAAGTAATGTGCGTGCATCAGCTTTCAGGCTGCACAGTGTTTAAAGAGTTGGGGGTGAGTCAAGAGAAAGTGCCTGAGGGATTGGAAGATCCCACCTCTCAGACCGCACATTTCAGCACTGGGTATGGGATCAGGTTTATTTCTTGTGTGAAATACACATTAATATGTGATAAGTATCTGAGCAAACTCTGCGAGCAGATGGCCCGAGTTGTTTCTTTTCATCAGAAACCCAGAGCTGAACCACTGGGCTCTTTTCAGGCCAGGGTGTTGGGTAGTGGGGGTAGGGTGGGGGAAGGCAATGCACTTCTGAGATTAGGGTTCCCCTGGGCACAGCAGGGAAACAGTGGGCCCCAGCCCCAGCCACATGTGGCCTTTGTCCCCGAGCCCCACATGCCTCCTCAAATCCAGCTGTGCTTCCAGGGCTCTGATCCTTCTCTCCACCTCTCCTCTCCCACCCCAGTCCTGATGTCAGGAAACCCACACAGCCTTTCCTGCCCCTGCCTGCCCACAGAGAGCCTTCCAAGTCAGCACTTCTTGTCCGCAGCCCATCTCTGTCCCGCAGCCACAGACTGACTCTGCGGGAAGCCCCAAGCGGCCCCCACGGTCCCTCTCTCAGGAATGATCAGCTCCTGGCTTGGAGGTGTGTGTGGCTTGGTCTTCAAGGCAGGTGGTCCCCGGGCCAGGCAATGGGAGGAAAAGTTCTTCCGGTTCTGAGGGGAGCCATCACCTCAAGTTTGTACTGCTCACTAAAGCTAGAGCCCTTGGTGCCCACCCAACTCGGGGGGCCCTCGGGGGCCAGAGGGAGAACCAGTTCCCTGGGGAGCCACAGAGTCCTGGGGTGAGAGAGTTCTGGGCACCCCTACGAGGTGAAAGAAAAATGGTGTCCCTCTTCCACCCCATGACAGCCCTGGGAAAGGAGACTAGAATCAAGTGCATGGCCAGGGTCAAGTCCCACCGACCTGTGGGCTTGCAGGTGTTGGTAGGGGGCTGAACTTGGGCTGTGGGAAGGTGCCCAGTGCCCTGAGGGTGCCAGGCAGCTATGTTTTTGTCCTGTCACTGTCCTGCTGCCACCTAGGGGACAAGATGCCCCTTCTCCAGAAACTGGCCAAGAGCCCCTCTGTGGTTGAGCTGTCTGAACCCTCACTGGGGTCCAAGGGAGCCTCACTTCAGACGCTGGTCCATTTGAGTCCAGAGCCTCTGTTTTTGGCATAGTGCTGAGCCACCTCTCCTGGGGCTGGCAGAGGGGAGATGCCAGTGTCCCTGAAGCTCCCAGGAGGGTGGGATCACACCCTCCACAGGCGGAACAGCAGAGATGGGCCAGCATCAACCTGGTACATGGCAGGCCAAGATCAGGACACTGACCAGAGCCTGTGCCTCGCTCTGCGGCCGCCAGAGCACAGATTCCCAGCACTTGGACGTGCCCCTGGCTTCCCAGCCCAGGAAGAGTTGGCTCTTCCGGCCATTGGCAGCACCAGACAATTAACAGTAGAGAATAATTGCTTTCTGGCTGTGCCAGCAGCCCACTCTGGTTGATGAGACAGGGCAGGTCGGATGCTGAGGCAGGGCTCTCAGGTCAGACCACAGCTGGGGACAGGGACCAAGGCTGACTAGAACAGGCACCAGAGCAGGGACGTCTGCAGGTCCTGGCAGGGGCCCTGAGTAACAAGCAGCCTTGGCCCCTGGCCCTGCTGAAGACTCAGGGGTGTCCGCTGAGAGTTGGTGTCCATGCCCAGGGAGAGCAGAATAGCACAGGCCCTGGCCGTGGCCCTCCTTACTCCTCGCTGGCGTCTGCACCATAAAAGTGGGGAGCCTAGTAGCCAGCACCTGGAGCAGAAGGAGCTAGCAACTGGACCGGGGTGCCTGGGACAAGGGGTGACCAAGTGGACAGACCCAAGGTGGGAAGCCTGGGGTGAGGAGATGTCTCAGGTGATCAGCAGGCTCACTGGTCCAGAGCCAGCAGGACAGGGCGGGCACCCCTCCCAGTGCTGACCACGCGTCTCTGGTCCCCAGACAGTTCTGTGACCTGACCCTGCTCACAGCTGAGGAGCCTGACCGCCATGGCGAGCCCCACTCTGAGCCCCGACTCCTCATCCCAGGAGGCCCTGTCAGCCCCCACCTGCTCCCCCACCTCTGACTCCGAGAACCTCAGCCCCGATGAGCTGGAGCTGCTGGCCAAGCTTGAAGAGCAGAACCGGTGAGTTGGTCCCTGGGGGACCAGGTGGGGCCCCAGGGTACAGCCTGGGCCCCAAACGGAAGCTCCTGGGTGCCCCCTGCACTCAGAGCCCTAGGCCAAGTAACACTTCCACTGAGGCTAGCATTTGCCATCACCTCCCAACAGACGTTCTCCCATTCAGATGAGAAGATCATGGGATCAGGGCCCAGTGAGCCCCGCCTGCACTTTCAGGCCTTTGTTGAAGGAAAGCGTAAAGCTTCTGACTCTGGAACTGGCCCTTCCCAACCTTCTTCTCTGGCTCAGCCCCTGTTTTAAAGTGTGGGTTTTATTATTATGCCAGGAAGTCGAGGCCAGCAGATCAGGAGATGACCCCAGGAAGTCTGGGGACTTCCCTGGTCAGCATTTAGAATGTTCAATCCCTGGTTGGGGAACTAAGATCCTGCATGCCATGTGGTGAGGCCAAAAAAAAAGACAGTTTGTTACTCACAGATTCCAAGAGGAGGGGCACAGCACACCATGAACCCTGTAGGGCCACCCGGGGAAGCACCAGGACCAGTCAGGAGGCAGAGGGAATGAGAAAAATGTAGGTGAGAGCTTTTATTGTGGTTTCCGCCAGGAGTGGTGAGGCAGTGTAATCAGGGTTAGGACTGGCTAGTCTGAGTAACTTCAGCAAGCTGGGGCGCAGGATCTGGGCCTATTAGTCTAGTATCCGGCCCTGGGTAATTAGGGCAGAGGACAGTGGCCCTGAGTGCTAGCACCTAACAGAGGTGGTTGGTTTGTGGACTCTGGATTGGTTGGTTTGCATATGATAGGTGCACTGACAAGCAAGTCTGTAACCATTTCTGCCGATCTGCTAGGCCCGGGAGGGGCTGTCCCTCCAGGGTCAGGGAGGCCCCAGATGTCAGAGCATCAGAAACAGCTGGTTAATGCAGCCTCTTGTGAGCCGTGGGCCCCCAGCTAGCCACTCACCCTCTCTGTACCTCATCTGTAAACACATCTTAACAAAGCCTGCCCCTCGGGACTAAATGAGCTGATCCCCAAGCTTCTCAGCCCAGGGCACAAAGTGGGACACATGCATGGCAGCCTCTCCAGGGACCCAGGATCAAAACCAGGGCTCAGAGAGGTTAGGGCACCAGCCAAGGTCACACAGCAAGTGCCATGCAGGAAGAACAACTAAGACCCAATCTGGGACCCTAGGGAGGAGGGGCTGGGCTCTCTGGGGTCCAAGGGCTGGGGCTGGAAGTACCTGCAGCCACCCCTCACCCCCTGCCTGCCCACCTAGGCTGCTGGAGGCCGACTCCAAGTCCATGCGCTCCATGAATGGCTCCCGGCGGAACAGTGGCTCCTCGCTGGTGTCCAGCTCCTCAGCCTCCTCCAACCTGAGCCACTTGGAGGAGGACACGTGGATTCTGTGGGGCCGGATCGCCAACGAGTGGGAGGAGTGGCGACGCCGGAAGGAGAAGCTGCTGAAGGTGGGGGGACTGTGGGCCCGGGGCAGGCTGGTCAGTGGCTGGGGGTGGGCAAGGTCCAGGGCTGGAGGTGTGCCTGGTGGAGGGTGGGGAGGAGGGAGAGTGGGCGGGGCTGGCCTCCCAGACACCCCCACCTGCTTCCCACCCGTGTGCTCCGTGACAGGCTGGAGCACTGTGGCACTCTGTGCCATGAGGTGGCTTAGCCAAGCTCTCTGGGCCTCCGGGGAGGCGTGGACAGGCCCCATCTCCAAGGCCCGGCTGGACGGCCCTGGGGAGGCCACTCTGGGACTGGATCCAGCCCGGTCTTCCGCTCCCCCTCTGACCGGTCTCCAGGAGCTGATCCGCAAGGGCATCCCACACCACTTCCGGGCCATCGTCTGGCAGCTCCTGTGCAGTGCCACAGACATGCCGGTTAAGAACCAGTACTCAGAGCTGCTCAAGATGTCGTCCCCCTGCGAGAAGCTCATCCGCAGGGACATCGCCCGCACCTACCCAGAGCACGAGTTCTTCAAGGGCCAGGACAGCCTAGGCCAGGAGGTCCTCTTCAATGTCATGAAGGTGAGCCCTGGCCCTGGAGAGATGCCCTGTGGTTGCCAGCCCGGTGGGACCCCGCCCTGACTCCCGTGCGTTCCCGTGCAGGCCTACTCGCTGGTGGACCGGGAGGTGGGCTACTGCCAGGGCAGTGCCTTCATCGTGGGCCTGCTGCTCATGCAGGTAGGTGGCCTGGGCTAGCCCAGCCCACTCTGTCGGTCCCCTGGAGGTGGACAGAAGCAAGTGTTCCCTCCATCAGTGTAGGCCTGGGGTCAGAGCTTCCCCCTGCCCGCCTGTGACCTCTGACAGTCTCCCAACCAAGCACAGAAGGCTGGCAGCTGGTCCTGACCACTATCCCATCCTGCTCGGTCACCTGCCAGGGTCAGATGAGGAACCCAGGTGGGAGACTTGGTTTGGCCAGTGCAGTGTTTATGGGGCTAGGGGTTTCCTGTGGAGGCTCTGGCAGGCTCAGGAGGGGAGAATGGTGGGGACTGGACGAGAGGCTGCCTCCACCGTGGGCTCTGGGGTTCAAGTCCCAGCTCCACTGTTTCTTGCCAGGCGGCCTTGGGCTCGCGACTTCAGCCTCTAGATGCTTCCCATCAGTGAAACGGGGACTTTATTGACCGGAGGTTTGCCATGGGGGTCCAGGCAGCCTGGCACCGTCTGTGTTCAGTCAAAGTAAACAGCAGAAACAAGCAAAGTCAGGAGAAGAGCAGCGGGCACCCCCTCCCATGCTACCCCCACTCACAGACACCCCCTGCCCCCAGATGCCCGAGGAGGAGGCCTTCTGTGTGTTCGTGCGGCTGATGCAGGAGTACCGCCTACGAGAGCTCTTCAAGCCCAGCATGGCCGAGCTGGGGCTCTGCATCTACCAATTTGAATACATGCTACAGGTGAGCAGGCCCAGGTGGTCATGCCTACCCACTCTGCCCCCCCATACCCTGCCAGCCCACACTCACGGGTGCTGACCTTGGCCCTCCCAGGGAGTCTCTTCGACTGAAAATTCCAGGCCTGAGAACCCACCCAGACATACCAGGGCAGAAAGGGGTCCTACTCCCCAGGGGGCTGTGGAGCACTGCCTGAAGGATGCTTCAGGGGCCAGTCCTTACAGTGGGGGCTTCTCAGAACTCAGGGTTCCCAGAGTCATTCAGGCCAGGATGGAGAGGTTGGCCTGCCTCAGACACACCCCCACACTGTCCCTTTCTATCTGCTCCCCAGTGTGGTGGAAGGGGGAAAGTGTTGTCTGCCTGCCTTTGCTGATTACTAGAGAGCTGTAGCCGCCTATTTATAAATAGTAGCCCCCGCAGGGCCCGCTCCTGGCTGGCAGACAGCACCGGTGTACACACACACACACACACACACACACACACACACACGCACTCTGGCCTGCTCCGGAAGCCGGTTGCAGGTGGGGCTGTGTGGCTGGGCACCAGTGGGCAGGATGCCTCTGGTTGTGAAAGCCCGCTCCTCAGGCCTGGAGGACCAGGAGGTGCTGTCGGTCAAGGGGACCGGAAATGCCAGCCAGCAGGTGGCCCAGGGCCACAGAGAAAGAGCCGAGAGCTCCCATGGCAAAGTAGCTGGCCACCACCAGAGAGTCCCTGAGTCCAGAGGAGGCCCAGGGCAGGCCAGGGGACAGCCAAGGGTCCGTTCTTCCTGTGAAGGACCAGCAGGGCCTCCTAACATCTCCAGCCTCAGTTTCCCCAGTTTCTGTCACTTTCCAGCTGTTTAAAGTTCAGGCCAATCAAACATCCCTTAAGCATGTCTGGGCACAAAATGTAGAGCATTGTTGGGGGTGGTGGTGAGCCTCCCCGGGCAGCTGGGCCGCCTGCTGTCCCTGCCTGGGTCCCCCCTCGTGCTGCTCAGAGCTCTGGGGTGCTTCTGCCCCACCCAGGGACAGTGTGGCAGGGGGGCTGCCCAGGGTAAGTCAGGGAAGGCTCCCTGAAGATGCAGGCACTTCCGGGTAGAGAGAACCTGAGGGTGTGGACTGCTGTGCCCAGCGCCCTCCTCATGGTGTCTGGCCTCCTCCCTGACCCCAGGAGCAGCTCCCGGACCTGAACACCCACTTCCGCTCCCAGAGCTTCCACACGTCCATGTATGCCTCGTCCTGGTTCCTCACACTCTTCCTCACCACTTTCCCACTGCCCGTTGCCACCCGTGTCTTTGACATCTTCATGTACGAGGTAAGGACCCCTTCTTCTCCTGGGCACTCTGGATGGAGTGACTCAGGTCCCCACTGGAAATGATCCCAGGGCTCAGGGAGGGCTCAGAGGCCCCTGGGAAAGCAGAACTGGAGATGCACTGCCCCCGCTGCCTTTGCAGGGCCTGGAGATCATCTTCCGGGTGGGCCTCGCCCTGCTGCAGGTGAACCAGACGGAGCTGATGCAGCTGGACATGGAGGGGATGTCCCAGGTGGGCAGGGGTCCAGGGTGGTGGGTTTGCCCCCAGCAGGGGCACCTGGGCAAGTGAACCCTTCCTGAAAGATGGGGAGACCCTGGACTTCCTGAGTGCCCTGATCCTTTCCCATCATCTCTGCCCCCTAAGATCTCCCTGAAGGGCCAGGGCTGAGGCGGGGGCAGTGCCTGAGGAGCCCCCAGCTCTGCCAGAGTTGGGCCAGGGCCAGCAGCCTGGCAGCAGGGAGAGAAGAATGCCAAGCCCGGAAGTCCACCCCCCTTCACCTGCCCCCAGCTCCAGGTCCCCTAGAGCCTAATGTGACAAATAGCAATACTGCCCACACCTGGAGGCCTTGGGTGTGGTTTCAGCCCCAGCAACTAGGTCAGACGAGGGCCCAGGAGGGAGTGAGGGTCTGGGGCTGACCCTCCCCTTGCCTGCCCCGGCTAGCTGCCCTGCCTGCGGAGAGAGGCCAGCCTGCTTCTCACTGCCATGTCCCCATCATGCAGGCCCCTGCCCCCTCCCAGTGTTCTCCAGCTGGTGGTTTGGGGAAGAATGCACAAAGGCCACAGTTGTGTTCACGAACACGGGCACCCATTGTCCGCAGCTGCCAGAGGGGGCCAGCTGGGCTGTGGAGCCCAGCCCAGTCCCAAGCCACAGAAAGCTATGTCCACCGGCAGCGTGCGCTTAAACTCTGCGTGGAGGCCCCAGGGGCCCTGGGCGAGCAGGCAGGCCCCCAAGGGCTCCTTCTTTCAGCTTCCTCCCTGCCACCCTGATCCTTCAACCTCTTCCATCTCTTTTCACTGCCCTGGGTCAGCGGCATGGCTCCCCCTGCCCCCGCCATGAAGGCCCCTCTTCTCAGACCCCACCCCAGCCTTCCCCCTCAGGAGCTCCCGAACCCTGCTTCTCCTGCAGACAGAAGTCCTGGCCACAGGCAGCTCCTTCTCACAATTCCTGCTTCTCATACTTGCTCATTTGATCCACATACACTGATGGAGCGCCCACAGAGGGCCAGGCCATGCAAGGCCCCAGGCCAACGGGCTCTGGCTGACACTTCTGGCATGCCCAGGCCCCTCCTCCAGGGAAGCAGGGCCTCCCACGGGCTTGGGTGGCCCCAGGTGGTCAGGGCCCACATGTCAGTGACCACCCATGTCCCCACAGTACTTCCAGAGGGTGATCCCCCATCAGTTCGACAGCTGTCCAGATAAGCTGATCCTCAAGGCTTACCAGGTCAAGTACAACCCCAAGAAGATGAAGAGGTCAGTAGCGGGCATCCGGGGTGCAGGCAGTAGGGGGATCCCTGAGAGTGGGACAGTGAGCACATCGGCCCTCCCCTCTCTCTGCAGGCTGGAGAAGGAGTATGCGGCCATGAAGAGCAAGGAGATGGAGGAGCAGATTGAGATCAAGGTGAGTTCAGGTGGGATGGGCCAGGCTGGGGCAGGATGCCCCGGAAGCCCCCTGATGAGGGTGGCCCCACCCAGCATGGGCCACACAGCAGGGTGTCCCATGGCCTCAAGGGGTGATCCCTTGGCCCAGCTGCCCTTTCACTCACCACCAGGCCACACAGAGTGAGAGCCACCCCCACCCCCTGAACTGGGGACATGGTTTAACAGGTGGACAGTTCCCTGGGCCCGGAGATTCAACTCCCAGCCCTCTCCCTTCCCTGAGGTCAGGCAGAAAGTTCCAACCCTCTCATCACAGGATCTGGTCACCTGGCTACCAGCCCCATGCTTAGGTGACCTGGGGGATTTCCAAAAGTCACCTCATTAACATAACAAGTGACACTTTGATTCCTTTCTAAGAAAATTCCCAGGGTTTTAGGAGTGCTGTGCCAGGACCAGAGATGAAGACCAAATATATATTCCTGGTAGGTCACAATATCAGAGGGGCTTTCCTGGGCATGCAGAGCCTCTATACACAGACTCCCTTCCATCTCCTTCCCTCTGCTTTCAACCCTCCAGATGTGATCTTGGTTATCTCTCCACAGGGATCTAGCAGGCATCTACTATGTGCCAGAATCATGGCAGAGACTGAGGGCCCCCAGTCCAGTGGGGGTGGGGGTCAGACACAGATGCAAACCCCAACACAGCCTGGCTCTGTCTTCTTCAGGGACAGATTCCCACAGTGCCTGGGCCTGGCATCCCACAGACCAGAGTTCAAATCTCAGCTCTACTACAAACCAGCTGGGTGACCTGCCAGGAACGTGAATGCACCTCTCTGAGCCTCAGTGTCCCCTTCTGCAAAATGGGGATGACACTTGCTCTACTGTTCAAATTATTATTTTGAACCACCACCATCATCCCAGCTTCCTCTCAAAAGACAGAAACAGAACCTAGATTATAATCCAGGTTACCTGCTGCCCATATCTGAGTGGGGAAAGAGGACCTTATTGTCCTGGCCCTGTTGGTAGGTTTTCTGAGAAACAATTCTGTGTCCTAAACTTTTAAGCATCTCCCTTTCTCAGGAATGGCAGCATTACTGATGCACCAGTCCAAACATGTACATGTGTCTTGCTCATGCAGACAAGGGCATGCTCTCACCTGGTGGCCAGGAGGGCTCAGCAGTAGGGAGGGATGCAGCAGACCCTCAGACCACATGTCCAGCCTGGAAATGTCCCACAAGACAAGCCTGAGCACCCCCAAGGGCAGGGCAGGACAGATGCCTTCTCCCTTGTCCCTGCCCTGTGCTGTTTCACCTTTTGCCTGTTTTAAAGCAAACCTGAGATTTGTTTTCATCAAGTACAGTGAGGAGACAAACACAGACAACCGCCTTTAGAAGGACAGTTTGTTACTCACAGTTCCCAGAGGGGCGCACCTCTGCTGTGTGTGCAGGGCCACATGGGGAAGCATCAGGGCAGGGCAG
Organism: Bos grunniens; assembly: GCF_055505025.1. Classification (NCBI taxonomy): domain Eukaryota; kingdom Metazoa; phylum Chordata; class Mammalia; order Artiodactyla; family Bovidae; genus Bos; species Bos grunniens. The sequence continues at coordinate 16,742,703 of NC_141171.1, forward strand.
GAGAAAAGCCTGGGCCAGAGCCCGTGCTGGGATTTCCATGGGAAGGGTTGGGTCAGGGTTCAAGAGGGTGTGTAGGCAGGTTCAAGAGAGTCAAGATTGGCTGGTTTGAATAATTTCCAGGGCTCTGGCCTATAGGAGTGGTCACCACCTGTCCTGGGACAATTGAGGGCATGGGAAATAATGGTTTGTGTGTGAGAGGTAAGGGAGGTAGGCAGGGGTGTGACCGCTTAGTGTGTAGAAGGCAGACCAGCAGGCATGCTGTCTACTGTCCCTAGGAATTAACTAGTCCTAGGAGCAACAGTATCACCGGGATTAGCAAGGCAGCAGGATATCAAAGTATCAAAAATACAGAACAAAAAACTTTTCAGTACTGTGATTAGTACGTAGGCCCCCACAGTCCTTGTTCACACCCTATCGGGTTTTCTCCTGGGAGGAAGAGGAGCAAGGTGAGGTGTGGTCAGCACACTCAGCTCCTCCAAGGAGGGCTGAGCTTGGCCATCCGTGCGTTGAGGCCAGAAAGTAGACAGAACCCAGGGGTCAGGGGTCAGGACTCTGGTTCTGGATTCCTGTGACGGACAGAGACCCAGGCCTGCAACAGCTCTGACTCCGGCAAGCCAGGAGCCTCCGGCAAGACCCTGCCTGCCTCCAACTCAGTTTCTCTTGACATGAGTCAGCGCCCATCAATCAAGTCTGTGATCCTCTCTGACATAGCTGCTTCCAGGGTGTGTTCTGCATGTTTCCATCACCTTCTTCTCTCCGGAAGAATGTCCTGTGTGATACACAGGGAAGCAGGACTCTCGCTGACCTGCTGATGGAAACGATTTCTGTACCCACTGCTTAAAGGACTCGGGGGTAGAAACTAGGGGTGAGGCGGATGTCAACCTCCCCCGCTTCCCAGAAGGCTGCGGGGAAACCTACAACCACGAGTACCCCCACCAAAACCACCAGCACAGCATGGAAGGCGGAAGGAAGACTGCCTTGAAAATTAGAGGGGGTGGGGGCAACGGTGACAACTGTCGGGCGCAGCTGGTTCTCAAAGGGACGCAGAAATGTAGTCATCAACAGCACGCACGTTCGCAAGACCCCTTTCCTTTCCTGGACCTAGACTCCAAGTCTGTCCTCTAAGCCCTGGGGCTCAAATCCAAGCCGTGAGGGGTGGGGACTGTCTGCCAGCAGCTTCCCCCAGAACACAGAAGGCTCTGCCCTTGACAGGCCCAAGGCGACTCCACAGGAGGACACGGGTGCTGACTGCCCCCTCCATACCCCCTCACACAGTGCATATCCACCCAAGCCATCACATTGGTTTTCCTGAACCAAGATTTGTTTGTTTTTTTTTTTAAATACCTAGTGGGCCATTCCAAATGAGAACTGGCCTTGACTGTTTTATGGAATCACTAACTTGGACCATTAAACGCTGGTGCCCTCCTGCCTGAAGATGGCCTGGCTCCAAGGGGACAGACTTCTGGGTGCACAGGAGCAGGACATGGGGCTCTGACGCACTCTTCCCTCTTCCCCCCACTACAGAGGCTTCGGACGGAGAACCGGCTCCTGAAGCAGCGGATCGAGACCCTGGAAAAGGTGAGGGGTGCAGCCGCCAGCCTGTAGCACCAAACCCTCCCAGTCCTGAGCAGGACCTAGCAGCCAGAGGGCCGGCCAGCCAGCCTCCCGCCCCAGGCGCGACCCCACCCTAAACTCCCACCATAAATCCCACGGGCCCCACCATGTGTTTCCCTGAGACTTCGGCTGCTGTGTAAATTGGGGACCAAGGGGAAGCTTTGCCTGAAGGGGGACTGAGTTATAACCCCATTAACTGCAAACACAGAAATCCATTTGGGTCTGGCGCCCTCCCGGGCTGCCTGGGTGTGGGCTGCTTATACAAAAGAAAGGAGAAGAGGGTGGCTGTGCACCATGGAGGGGGTGCCATAGCCTTGACCCTTGCCCCCAACCTGTTTTTAAATATGAGAGTAGAGACGGGGGCTCTCAACTTCCAGCTCCCTGCTCAGTCTCACTTGACCCACTACTGACCGCAGGTGGAATTTGTCCTTGGCCCAAAGCCTTGAGTCTTGTTCTGCCTCCAAATTAAAACTGCACTCACGGGGCCCAGGGCTCCCCCGCCAACCCTCTTCAGGTGAGGCCCCAGCCCCGCAGCTCCCATGGGTGACCCTGCCCCCACCCCCTATTCACACACAGACTCCTCCCCAGGACGGAGCTTGCTCTGGCTTTGGTCTTCCTCCCGGCCCTCTCCTGCTGGTTCTCTGGTTCTCCGGTCTCACTCCTCTCTCCCGCTTCTAGAGATAGCCCACCGCGTTAGTGACATGTGGTTCTTGTCTGTCTCCCCTCTCCTGTCCCCGCGCCTTCCGCTCTGCCTCCTCCCCCTGTCGCTCGGAACCCCTCCGCCGGGTAGGAGAGCGCTGCTCTGGCTGATAGGTTAATACAGGTACTGTAGCTTTTCCTCTCCCTCTCCCACTTCTTCCCAGTGCCCACACATGACCACCAGACACCTCTGCCCTGGCCGCTGCCATCCCTTGGGGGAGGAGGGGGGAGGGGGCAGACCTGGCGCTGTGCATGGGGGCGGCTGGGGACCGCTTCTCCAGGAGACAGAGGCTTCCCTCTGGGGGAGGGGGCATGCGTGTGAAGGCCTGGTGCCTGTGGGCGCGTGTGAGCGTGCACGCAATGCACAGGTTTCCTCTCTCCAGGGGACCCTGGTAGGGATAAGGGTGGGGACCCTGAGGCTACATTAGCAACAGGCCCTGGTTGGTGTGTGCACAGCTGAGCCACCCCAACACACACACACACACACACACACTCCCCTACCCCTTATGGCCCCTCACGCTCTTCTCTGCTCCAACCTGCAAGGCCTGTCCTCTTCTCTCACTCACCTGCTTCTGCTGCTGCCTTATCCTGAATGGCTTTCTCTGGAAGCTCCTGCCTCACCACCTGGTGGCTCTGAGCCTGGAATGGGGGGCCTAAATTGGGGGTTGAGGGGATGAGGCTGGGGAGTCTTAGTCTTGGGCAGGTGGAACTCTGGGGGCCAGGACTGAAGAAGATTGGGGGAGAGGTGTACCCCCCAGCCTGGCCCCCAGGAGCCCGTCCTGAGCCCCCTGGCCCTCGGCTGTCCCCAGATCCCCATCATTCCCAGCAGAGCCTGGCCTCTGCTGTGCTGTCCACCCTAAGTGGACAAGGACTTATTTCTCCTTACCTGGGACAGATGCTGCAAGCCAGAGCCTGGGTCCCGGGTGGGTCTGTTCCTCCAGGTTCCTCCTGGTTCCTGTTCCTGCCTGCCCCCCCAACATCCCCAGGCCCTAGGGGGCACCCCATCCCAGGCTCTTGAGTGTGGGAGGTCCTCCTCCTCCCACCCCGCCTCCACCCTCTCTGGGCCTCCCCACTGGCAGGCCCCAGGCAGAGCTGGGGGTGTGAGCAGAGAGTCACGGCACCTCATCCTCGCTGTCCTCAGGGGCAGGTGACACGCGCACAGGAGGCAGAGGAGAACTACGTCATCAAGCGGGAACTGGCTGTGGTGAGGCAGCAGTGTAGCTCGGCAGCCGAAGACCTGCAGAAGGCGCAGAGCACCATACGGCAGCTGCAGGAGCAGCAGGTACCAGGCCGGTGGGCGGGGCCCAGGGCCAGGCCACGCCCTATGCCTGGCTGCCTGCAGAGCTCTGGGGCACCTGGCCCCAATCAGCCCTGGCCCTCCTGTTCCTTCCTTGGGGACAGGGGACCCAGAGTCTCCTCCAGCCCCACACCCGGGGCGATCCTGTGGTTTCCCTTTCCCACCCCGCAGTGGGGCATCCGGCCTACCATATTACCACACTGAGGGCAAGACAGTCAGCCTCCACCCATCCCCCAACTGTCCCTGCAGGGACCCCGCCCTCCACTGATAGAGCTGTGATTCCTTGGGGGAGCCTTGATGTCTCCCCAGGGTCTGAAGGGCTGTTGGGCTGTTACCAAACCAAACCTAGGTCCACTCATCTGACATGCAGCAAAACCAGCTACCAACACGGCTTGTGGTGAAGGAAACCACAGCATCTTCTGCAAACAAGGAGAAAGGGCAGCTCATGCTCAAAAGAACCCAGAAAGTCCCTGATGCCTTTTCAGCAGGGGATTTTTTAGTATTTTCATTTGTTTATCTGGCTGAATCAGGTCTTGGTAGTGGCACTCGGGACCTTCCGTCTTCACTGCAGCACGTGGGATCTCTAGTTGCAGCATGTGAACTCTTAGTTGTGGAATGTGGCATCTGGGTCCCCAACCAGCGATCAAACCCAAGCCCCCTGCATTGGGAATGTGGAGTCTTAGCCACTGGACCCCCAGGGAAGCCTCTAGGCAGGGTCTTTTTTTAAGACAGTGCCAGAGGAAAGGGTCCAAGGACACAGGGTCAGCTCGTGGACCTTCTTCTGATTGGTTGGTGGTGAGGAAACAGGGTCATGTTTAGGGAACCTCAGTCATCATCAACCCTCTTGCTACAACCAGTCTGGGGTCTGGTGCTGGTGGTCAGTGTGTAGTCACCATGCTCCACCTGGCTGGGGCTCTTAATTTCTGCAGAAGAACTCAAAGACCCATGTCAAGTAGTTATCTCTACTCCTTCAGGAGGGCCTAGGCATCCTGGGACTCTATGATCCTTATCATTTACTGCCTGAGGCTGCTTTCTGGAACTCAGCAGAGGTCTTGGAGACTACAGCCTTTTTCTACAAACAAGAAACAGGGACACGGAAGGGCTTTTGTACCCAGGAGGGCCCACGGGATCCTGCTTGGTTTCAGCCCGCCATTTTCTTTGAAACTCAAGGGAGGCACAGGAAAGGCAATAAAGTTTTGGGGGATAGAGAGGTTAATCATACACTCGGGAGGGGAGCTCAGTTTCAGGGCTTCCTCAGGGGGTGGGTAGGCAGCCATGCATGGTAGGAGCTGGGGTGAGGGAGGGTAACCCCCTCCAGTGCCCAACACCTTGCCCTCAGAAGAGGGTCTGGTCTGTGCCCGCCACCCTGAGCTAATGGGTTGGAGATGAGGTGGGGGCAGCCCAAGTCTGTTTTGGAGTCATGAACTCAGGTGGGTGGTGGAGAGCCCATGAGCTGAAGCATGGCAGAGTCCACTTCTCCCAAAGAAGGCTTCCAGAACTCTCCTCCAGCCACACCCAGCAGCTGCCTTCCTGATGTGGTAACACACTGGCAGCTGTGGCCTCCAAACTCAGCAGGTATGACTGAGCACAGGCCCTGAGGGGCAGGGAAGGGCGCTGTCGGCTCCCCATACCCCAGGGCTGAACCAGCAGGGCCTGGCAGTGAGGTGAGGGTCCCTGATGTGGAGAAACCACAGGGTGCTTGAGAAAGGGTGAAGAGAAGGAATGGTCATTGGCTGAGGAGAATCCCTCCCCTACGTGTTGACCCTCTGCTCCTGGGGACAGAGGGGCAGAACTTCACTATTGCTGACCCGCATCCACCTCTGGCTCAAGTTCAAGTGCTGTAGCCCCACCTGGCTTTAAAGCAGCCAGGCCAGTGGGGAAGCTGAGGCTGGGCTAACCCTACCCATGGCACAATGCCCTCCATCAGGCCAGTTGGAGAGACATTCACCTGCCCCCTCGGGGCTCCTGCCCTTAGGCCTGCTGCAGAGCTGGGTGAGGCAGGGAGGTCACTGCAAGGCAGAGGGAGGCCGGGAGGGAGTGTGGGAGATGCTGGTGGGGCCCCTGGAAGAGATGCAGCTGGGCAGAGCTGCCACGGGGCCCAGAGCCCATCTGGGCCGAGAGAGAGCCACCCACACCCCTGGACTTCAGAGACCCCCAGTGGTCAAGGGTAGCAAGCAGACCTGGGCAGTTAGGCAGGAGGGCCCCATAAATAAGACCTGGTCAGTGGGGAAGCAGGGGGTGGGGCAGCTGAGGAGCAGGGTGGCTGGGGCAACTTGCCAGAGAACTGCCCTGCCAGGCCACCCAGGCAGCAAGATGCAGGCTGTGCTCCGACCCCAGGGGCTTCCTCCCTCACTGTCGAGGTCTTCTGTAGGGGGCCCACCCATCACCCCTGGGACTCCCAGGTACCTCTGAGAAGCCCCTGGACACTGACCAAGAAAGTGGTCTCAGCCAACTCTTTCCCCATCTGCCCCTCACAACCCCCATGGTGTGGTCAGGCCACAGACCACACAGCAGGAAGCAGCGCCCAGAGAACTCGTTCTGCATACTCACCCCAGTGATCCTGTGAACCAATCATTGGTGTACCTCAGGGGGCCTCCTGAGGCCATGTGTGGTGTCCCCAGGACCCCAAGACAAAGCATCAGGGCCCCCGTGGTGTTCTGCCCTTCCAGGGGATATGGGCTTTCTCCTTGCCCTCCTCTCCACCCACAACCTAAGCCCCCACTCCTGGCCATGGGGGTGGAAGAGGTGGGACCAGGCCTGGGCCCTCACCTGGCTGGCAGGAAAGCTGCCCACCTCTGGCCACAGCCTGTCGCCCAGCACAGCCCTCTGCCTGCCCCCAGGATAACCCGCGCCTCACCGAGGACTTTGTGGCCCACCTGGAGACGGAGCTGGAGCAGTCACGGCTTCGGGAGACCGAGACCCTGGGGGCCCTTCGGGAGATGCAGGACAAGGTTCTGGACATGGAGAAGGTGCGACTGGGTGGCCGCTGGGGGCACCCTGGAGACGGGGCAGTAAGGGCGCCCCTGGGAGGTGACCACCGGGCCCTTGCCAAGGATAAGGGGGGCAGCCCCAGGGACCTGAGGGCCAGGCCCTGGAGTCAGAGCCCTTCCCCTGCCTCCTCCCCCATAGTCTCCACAGCACGGTATGTACCACTCAAGCCCCGGAGGCGCGCACACACACACACACACGAACACACACACACACAGCAGCAGCACGACTCCGTGAGAGCCACGCCTGCCCTCATATGCCAGACATCAGGCCAGCAGCACAGTAGCTGTCATGGGCCCCCTGGACAGCCCATCCTGCCTGTGTATGTCCCCCTCAGGCCCTGAGCTCCAGGGGGAAGGGAAGGCGCAGGCCCATCAAGGCTGCTCCCCTCCACAGCCCCACCACCCAGGGGGCCGCCTTCTCCCACCTGCAGCCCTGCAGGGAGCACCAGGCCTCTTGGTACCTTCCCAGTTCCTTCTACCCTGGTTATTGTCTCAATTCCCTTGAGCCGCCAGAAGGGAAATGCCCTGGCCACCAGAGGGCAGTACTCACCCACTAGCAGAAGCCACGCCCCCCCCAGCTTCAAGCTGCAGTTTGGGGTGTCCTCCTAGGTGGGGTGTCTCTGCCACAGCCTTGCATGGGGCCATTGGCCTCACAGTCCCTGTTGACCCACCACCCAGACTGGGCTTTCCTCTCTCCTCTCTACATCAGAGGGAAATGTGGGCCCAGAAGTTCCACCACCCTCCCCCCAACTCCCAGACAAGAGGCAGCGAGAACCTCCTGCAGCGAGTTGGCTTTTGGTCCAAGAGGCTGGAGCACAAATCTCATCTCTGAGCCCTTGGGAGGCCAGGATAGGGCCTAGGCCGGCCCTCTGTCCCCAGGGACAAAGCCGAAACCTGCCATCTGCTCAGCTTCTGCTGGGCCAGGTCTGGGCTGGGAGGGCGAGGATCTCAGATTCCCAGGTGAGGAGCACCTGGCCTCGCTGCCCTCCTGGTGTTATCAACAATCACGTGTGGTGTGGGGGTTGCCCTGGACCAGCCCCCTGAGAGAGCAGGTGCTGTTACTACAGCCGGCTTTACAGACCAGGATTTCCAGCAGGGGCTGCGAGGGTGGGGTCTCCTCCCCTGGGGCCTCCTCCTCATTCCCCTGGGCATCCGGGCGTCCAGGGTGCACCCTCTCCCAGCCCGGCTGCCAGTGGTGAAGCCCAGAGGAGAGGGGGTGGGGGAGTGAGGCCTGCGGGCAGCTCTGAGCGCTCCTCTCCCCGCAGAGGAACAACTCGCTGCCCGACGAGAACAACGTGGCTCGGCTTCAGGAGGAGCTGAAGGCGCTCAAGGTTCGGGAGGGTGAGGCAATGGCCTCGGCACGGGAGCTGAAGCTGCAGCTGCAGGAGCTCTCGGACACCTGGCAGGTGAGGGCGGGCCTCGTTCCAGGGGGTCGAAGCGGCCTTGGGCCCCGGGCGCAGGCCGACCGCCGACCTCTCCCCGCAGGCCCACCTGTCCCGCGGTGGCCGCTGGAAGGAGTCCCCGCGGAAGCTGGTCCTGGGCGAGCTGCAGGACGAGCTGATGAGCGTGCGGCTGCGAGAGGCCCAGGCGCTGGCCGAGGGTCGAGAGCTGCGGCAGCGCGTAGTGGAGCTCGAGACGCAGGTGGGCCGAGGCCGGCCCAGGGAGGGAATCCGGCGCCCGGGGTCGGGCCCTCGGCAAGGCCTTGACCCCCGCCCATCCGCCCCCAGGACCACATCCACCGCAACCTGCTGAACCGTGTGGAGGCTGAGCGCGCGGCGCTGCAAGAGAAGCTACAGTACCTGGCGGCACAGAACAAGGGGCTGCAGACGCAGCTCAGCGAGAGCCGCCGCAAGCAGGCTGAGGCTGAGTGCAAGGTGCCCGCACCCCCACTCCCCCCATCCCCTAAGCCCTGCCGCGCCCCTTGACCCCTTTTCCCCCACCCCCGCCCCCAGAGCAAGGAGGAGGTGATGGCCGTGCGCCTGCGGGAGGCGGACAGCATGGCGGCGGTGGCCGAGATGCGGCAGCGCATTGCGGAGCTGGAGATCCAGGTGAGCGGTGAGGCCAGGGCGGGGCGCGCTGCGGACTGGCTCGGGGACCGGACCCCGTGCTGACTGGCACGGCCCGCCCTCAGAGAGAGGAGGGCCGCATCCAGGGCCAGCTGAACCACTCGGACTCGTCGCAGTACATCCGCGAGCTCAAGGACCAGATCGAGGAGCTGAAGGCCGAGGTGAGCGCGGGCGGGGCGTGAGAGCCCTGGTGGCCGCGACCAGTGATGGGCCGGGCGTCGGCGTTTCGGGGAGCGGGAGAGGAGGAGGGCCCGGCGGCCGGACTCCATCCATGGGGACATCGATGCACGCCTCCAGCGCGCGGGTCCCACCTCACCCCAACCCCCCGCCCCAGGTGCGGCTGCTGAAGGGCCCGCCGCCCTTTGAGGACCCGCTGGCCTTCGACGGGCTGGGCCTGGCGCGGCACCTGGACGAGGACTCGCTACCGTCGTCCGACGAGGAGCTGCTGGGCGTGGGCGTGGGCGTTGGCGCCGCGCTGCAGGACGCGCTCTACCCGCTGTCCCCGCGCGACGCGCGCTTCTTCCGCCGGCTGGAGCGGCCGGCCAAGGACAGTGAGGGCAGCTCCGACAGCGACGCCGATGAGCTGGCCGCGCCCTACAGCCAGGGCCTGGACAACTGAGGCCGTGCCACGCGTGCTCGGAGCCAGGGCGCGGGGGTAAGGGGGTAGGCCGCCGCCAGCCCGCTCCTGCGTCGGCGCCAGCTTTTCACAGACTCCACGCCCTCGGCAGTTTCACCCACCCAGAGGGCCAGGCCCAGCGCACAACCGGGCACAGAGGGCAGGGCCGGAGGCTGGGGATCCTCACAGTGCCCTGGCAGGCCCACCCTCCCCAGCAGTGTTTACCCATCTTGGTCTGTTCCCTTCTCGGCCCATTTACCTGGAAGGTCTGCCCCTCTTAACAGCCAGGGCCAGGACGACCCAAGGGTCCCAGGACTGCACCAACGGAAGCTGCCCCTCCTAGCCGGCCTCCTCCTGGGACAAGAGCGGCCCTGCTGGGAAGGGCCCAGGCTCTGGGGCAGGCCTGAGGAGGAAGGTGCCCCTGTAGGCCGGACTTTACCACCCATGAAGGCCCTGGGGATCCTTGGCCTCTGGAGACAGATGGCCAGGCAGGGCTTCCCTGCCTGGTTGCAGGCATTGTGGCCCCTGCAACAGAAACCAAAGTCCCTCCTACTGAGTGCAGGGCTGCCAGGGTGTGAGTGGCCAACTGGAACCAGCCAGGGCCTGGGCAGTATCTGTCCCTACTTCCTAGGGGCCAGAGCAGCTGTAAGGAAGTGGAGACACCTCCCCTTCCCCAGCACCCCACCTCTTCCTCTGTGGCAGTCCCATCACCCCAGCTTGGCCAGTGACGGGGGGAGAGGGGCTCCTCATGCAGGCTAGCCTCCTCTCCAGGGGGTCCCCAGCCTCCAAGTCCCTTCCTCCTCTGTATCCCTAGCCCCACCATCCAGCCCCAGGGGAGGAGGCCTCCTGGCTGAGTGCCCCCCCTACCTGCTCACAGTGGTCCCGTGGTCTCTGCTGAGTCAGAGCCAAGAACGGTGCCAAAGTCCAACGATGCCCCCAGACCCGACCCCCCCGGGACCTCATGACCCCCGGGCTGACCTTCTCGGTGCTCCTGGAGCCTAGAACAGCATCACAAAGAGTCCCCCTGGCGCTTCCTGGGGTGGGGATCCATGCTCAGTCCCCCCTTCCCGGTCGCCCACTCAGTGTTACAAAGCCTGGGGACCAGGGTGGGCATCCCAGGGGCTCACCCACATGCCCCCCGCACTGCCCACCACCATTTTGCACACTGCCTGTTCACACTCCACATGTCGCCCAGGCGGGAAAGATGGAAAATAAAGTGTATTTACACAGTCACGACAAGGGGCGCTGAGCGGGGCAGGCCTGGGGGTCCCTGGCCCCTTGTGAAGCAGCGGGGAAGGGAGGAGGCTGTCTATGCCCTTGGGAGCCTCCCACTGTCTAAGAGAACCAGAGGCACAGGTCACAGCAGGCCAGCAGGGGCCCAAAGAGGCTGCCCAGGACGGGGTGCAGAGTGGAAGAGCAAAGTTCACACCGTGCATGTGAACATTAAGTGTGGGGGTAGGAAGAGATAGGTTGGTATTGGAGGAACAGGTCAGATGCACCCTTAGAGCAGGCATTTTCAGGAGGATGGCTCTGGACATGGGGAGAGTGGGCCATGATTTTCCACCAGGGCAATTCAGCCAGGGCCTCCCTTCAGAGTCATGAAGAATGAAGGGGCTTGGGCTTGGGGCCTCAGGAGGATTCAGGATCTAGTTTCCTCCATTCGGCATGTACTTCCTGAGGCCTTTAGGGTTTTCTGCTCTGAGTCTGGTTCTGAGGGGTCCCAAGTGCAGTGGAGGAGACAGACACTGGGGGGGCGCGGTGAGGGATAAGTCTGCGCTAAGAATGGTGAGTGCCTAGATGAATGTGTAGGGAGATCAGGGAAGGTTTCTTGGAGGAGGTGGGGGTGGGGGGAGTGCATCTCCAAGGGCAGAAGCATAAGGGTGAGATGTGGAGGGATCAGCAGGAGACATGTGAGATCTGTGAAGAAGGAACAGGAGAAAGTGGGCATGGCCAGACTGGGAAGGGGGTTTTCAAGTCAGGAGAAGAAAGACTTTGCACTTTGAACTGAGGGTACTGGGGAGCCATGGAGGGCTTAGGTGAGAGGGGCACCATCAGAGGGACTACAGTCTTGGGGGTCAGCACAGAGACAAAACTGAGCCAGGCAGTGGGGACTGCCCTGGGGAAAGAAGACCCAGAAAGGCAGGTCTTTTGTAGGATTGCCCACAGAGCTGAGGCGTAGTCCCAGCTAGCACAGGGAGTCAGATCCAGGGATGGCAAAGAAGGCTTCCTGGGGGAGACATTTAACTGGGTCCAGCCAGATACCAGCCTGGCCCTGACCTCTACGCCCGGTGTGGACCCACAAAGTGTGCCCTGCTCTGCTGCATGATACCTGCGGAGCAGCGAGCAGGACACCTGTCATGCACCAGGACAGCTGAGCCCTTCTCACACCACAGCTCCTGTGGACCCATCATCATCCCCACCACACAGTTTGAACACTGAGACCTTGACCGTTGCTGCCTGCCTCTCCTGCTCCCACCAAGTAACTCCACCCGGTTAGCTCCCAGGATGGGGCAGGAAGTTGGGAGAACTGGGGCTCTGCCCTGCTCCTTCTCGAGGGCTGGCCTTGGGGTCTCAGCTACCCAACATGTCACGAGTCAGCCCCTACCCTCGGGATTGTCTCAGCATCTGGAAACAAGGACACCCGGGTCCTCACCAGGGCCCAGCTTAGAAAAGGAAGCTCTGTAGTTTGTCACCTTAACTGATTGGCTCCCAGGGATGGAGGTGACAGTATCCCATCAAGACTGGGCCAATTTCTCTTCAGATCCTAGGTTGGGAGGCAGTTGCTTCTGGAGTGGGGACCAGCAGGAACCCAGCTTCAGGGACTGGGTCTATAGACAGAGAAATAGCCCCACAGGGGGTCCTTCTCTGTCCATCTACCTGTCCTGAGGACTGTGGTTCCCCTCGGGCTGCCATCATTTTGGGTGTAAAGCAGGACACTCTTGGGGAGGAAAGGCCTAGGGGATCCATTTCCTGCACGGGTACTTGGGAAGAAAGAGGGCCTGGGCTGTGGCTTAAAGGAGCTAGAGTCAGGATGACTGGACTCTGGGAGGAAGGGCAAGGAATTCTGACTCGGGGAGATAAGCAAAGGCAGTGGTTGGCTCTGGCAAGGACCCTCGACACTGGTGCACAGGCAAGGATGCCCGGCTAGAGGGCTTGGGGGGACACCCTAAGTTGAGATGAAAGGCGAGGCCCATGGCTGGGAAGCAGGCCCAGAGGGGCATGGTGAGGGCTCCTGGAGAGGAGTGGGCAATGGAAGCATGCCCAGATCTCCCACCAGCCTTGGAGAGGCTGCTCCTTCCCTGTGCTGCTCAGTGCGGTCCACCCAGGAGGCAGTGACTCCCCTTCCCAAGCCCAGGGCTCAGCTGTGGGCCTGCCTTTTGCACTGCAGCCTCCTTGGTAAGCAGAGGGCAGTGTGCCCTCTTGGGAGGCCCTGGAGGGACCCGAGATGGCCATCAGTCTCAGGCCTCCCCTGTCTCCAACACCCCAGGGCGTGGAAAGTAAAGGGGTGCACACTGTGAGGAAGAACCTCAGGAAGTGGCTTGCGCCCTCTCCTGAGATTCAAGCAATCCCTCCCCAAGTGTCTTCCCTGACCCCCCAAGGAGTGCCTGCTCCTGTCTGTGGCAGAGTATGGGAAGAGCTTAGTCAACTGGCCACACCGCGCACACCTCGTTCATTCACTTGGTCGCGCAGTCCCACCTGGGCCCCTCCTGCACTTGATATTTCCATGAAAAGTTGGGCATAAGAATGCCTACATTAATGCACGCTGGTGGGTGCGCGGCGCTGGACCACGGGACTCTCAGCATTTCCTGATTCCACCAGCCCCTCCTTGTACGCCCCTACCCTCAGTGGAGGAACTTTGGGGAAAGCCTTCAACCAGAGCTACAACCTGCTGTGCACAGCCCCAAGGCCCACCTGGCCCCTCGCGCCGCCCTGCAGTTGGATGCGCCCAGGAGGCCCCCAGCCCTCGACTGCAAAGAGGAAAGTAAACAGGCCTCGGTCTCTGCTTTATTGCAAACTCGGGCTGCGTGGTAGACAATACACTGGACACCGGGAAGAGCCTAGGCCGAGGAAGGTACGGGGCTCGAGGGGTGCAGGAGTGCGTTCTAGGCCAAAGGCGAGGGGTTCAAGGGGAGGGCCTTGGCCAAAGGTGTGGTTGGGTCGCAAGAGTGAAGTCAAGTCGCTCAGTCGTGTCTGACTCTTAGCAACCCCATGGACTGCAGCCTACCAGGCTCCTCCGTCCATGGGATTTTCCAGGCAAGAGTACTGGAGTGGGGTGCCATTGCCTTCTCCAATGGGTCACAAGCCTGGACCAAAATTCTAGGGCTCTAAAGGGACTGAGACCAATTCACGGGAAGCCGGGCTCCTGGAGGAAGGGAGGAGGAGATCTAAGACCTTTGAAGTGTAACCTGAGGGGCAAATCCTAAGGCAGGGGTGGAGTGGGCGGGCGGGGACAGGGTGGGGCTCAGTGGAAGGTCTCCACCTCTACCACGGTCCAGTCACCCTGCGGGGAAGCCACGTCATCCGGGGAGAAGCTAGTGACTGAGGTGATGCTGGCGCGGGACTCGTCCAGTGGAGACAACAGTTCGGCCCAGCGACCCAGTTCGGCGTCGCTCAGCGCAGTGCGGGCGCCGCCCGCGCTGCCTCCACCCCCGGCGCCCCCTGGACCACCGCTGCCTCCCGCGGCCTCCTCGGTCGCAGCTAGCAGCAGCGTCCGGCTCAGCAGGTGCTGCACGACGCTCGCCTGCAGCGCTCCCAGCGGCAGCTCTCCCAAGCGCGCCGGCTTCGCGCCACGAGAAGCCGCACCAGCCGCAACTCCAGCCGCCGCTTTCCCACCTCCCGCGCCGGGCCCGGGCCCGGGATCCAGCGCGTCTGTGGCGGGGCTCGCCGACTCGGGACCTTCAGCCTCGTAGATGGTGCACAAGCCATCAGCAGAGCCCGATCCGGATGCAGGAGACCAAGGCAGGGGAGCTCCTGCGGGGAGAGGGGCCGGGATGCCCAGAGAGAGCGGGAAGCCGCAACCCCGCCACGAGACTCCGCCCCTCCCTTCAGCTCCGCCCTCAAACCCAACTGTCCTACCCCCGAGCCGAGCCTCCGACCCTGCCCTCTCACATCCCAGACCTCGCGAGGACTGCTTACCTGGGGTGCTGCGGATGGCCAGAGGCGGCGCGGAACCTCGGCTCCAAGCTGCCGGGTGGCAGGCGGCGAGCTCGGCATCAGCAGGCGGAGAGGCTGCGGCACCGCCCTCGGGCCCACTGTCGTAGCCGCGTAGCTCCTCGGGCGTGCTGGTGGCGCTGCTGCTGTGGCCCGCCAGGTCCGGGCCACTCAGCGTACTGGATGGGCTGCGCGACGGCGGCGGCGGTGGGCCTGGGGCCAGCGCCAGGGTCAGCCGTGGGCCCGAGATGGGGGCATCGGGACCCGGGGTTGGAGGGCGGCGTGGGGCCTGCTGAGGAGGTGAGGCAGGGGGAGAGGGAGGGGTCTGCAAAGTCGGCAAGGCCAGGGAAGGTGGAGCACGTGGTGGGGGCGTGATCAGAGGAGAGGGAGGGTCTTGCAGAGGGGGTGAAGCAGAGGGAGAGGGACCAGCCTGCAGAGGGAGCGAGGACAGAGAAGGTGGAGCCTGGAGAGGAGGCAGGCTCTGAGGAGGAGTGGCCTGTAAGGGGGGCGTGCTCAAAGAAGGCGGATCCCGCGGAGGGGGTGTGGCCAGGGGAGAGGGAGAGTCTTGCAGAGGGGGTGAAGCTCGGGGAGAAGGGGCCTGAAGAGGGGGCAAGGCCAGAGAAGGTGGAGCCTGCAGAGGAGGCAGGCTTTGAGGAGGAGGAGTGGCCTGTAAAGGGGGCGTGCTCAGGGAAGGTAGAGCCCGCGGAGGGGGTGTGGCCAGGGGAGAGGAAGAGTCTTGGAGAGAGGGTGAAGCAGGGGGAGAAGGGGGAGCCTGAAGAGGAGGCGAGGCCAGAGAAGGTGGACCCCTCTGTGGGGGCAGAGCCCGAAGAGAGGGAGGACCATGCAGAGGAGATGAAGCAAGGGGAGGAGAGGATAGGGCCTGCAAAGGAGGTGAGACCAAAGAAGGTGAAGCCAGCAGAGGAGGCAGGCTCTGAGGGGGAGTGGCCTGTAAAGAAGGCGTGGTCAGAGAAGGTGGAGAGAGCGGATGAGGCACGGCCAGCGGAGGAGGGGTCGCCCGCAAAGGTGGTGAGGCTAGAGATGGGGCCTGTATAGGAGTGGCCTGTCGAGGGGAAGTAGCCAGAGGAGGTGGAGTCTGTAGTAGAGGCCTGACCAGGGGAGAGGGAGACTCTGAACGGGGAGAACCCTGCAAAGAGAGTGTGGTCTGAGACGGTGAGGCCTGTGGAGTGGGTGTGGGAGGTGTGTCCAGTGTACAAGGCGTGGCCTGAAAAGGTGGAGACAGAGGACTGGCCTGCGGAGGGGGCGTGGCCAGAGCGGAAGGAGCCTGAGGAGGGGGTGTGGCTAGGGGAGAGGGCAGGTTCCTCACAGATGCTGCTTGAGACAGAGGGGCTTGTAGGGGGGCAGCGGCTGGTGGTAGAGGACCTGCCGAATGTGGTGTGGCTAAGGGAGAGGGGAGAGCTGGAAAAGGAGGTAAAGTGAAAGACGCCTCGGTGGGGAGTACACTATGCAGAGCGGGTGAAACTGGAGGGACTGATGCCAGAAGAGGGGCCATGGCCAAGGGAGAGGCGGACCCCTCCGGAAAGGATGTACCCAGGTGTGTGGGTGGAGCCTGCAAAGGAGGTGTGGCCGGAGCCTGCAAAGGAGGTGTGGCCGGCGGAGAGGGGAGGGTCAGCAGAGAGGGTGGAGCCGAAGAAGAGGGAGGGGCTAGTGAATGGGGCGTGGTCAAAGGCCGGCTGAGGGCCTGAGAAGGGGGCGTGGTCGGTGGAGAAGGAGGGAGCGCGTCCCGAGAGGTAGTGGCTGGGACACACGGAGGCGGTGCGGTAGGACAAGGAAGAGAGGATGTGGCCAGAGGAGGAGAAAGGCCCCTCACTGGGGCTGTGCCCTTCCTGGGGGATGTGGCCTGAGGGGCGCGAAGGGCCTGCAGTCCTTTCGACTTGGGCTGAACAACAAGAGCCCGGGGTGTTCCAGCCGGGGAGGCTCCAGAGCGGACTGGGGAGGATAGAGGGGTGATGCTAGAGCCCAGGGGGCGCGAGGTTGGCCTCTGGAGGCTCCCGCCGGCGCTGGGTCGCCTCCTGGCGGCAGGGCTCGGCTCCGCCGCGCTGCGCTCTGGGGCGCTGCTCACTGACTTCCTGGAAGCCTCAGTCGTTGGGGGCCGGAGCCGGGCACTTGGAGCTGCCCGGGGCACACCCACCTCAGCGCCCGCAGCCCGGGGCCGACGGGAATTGACCGGGGAGGGGATGGCTGGGGTAGACCCAGAAGAATCTGGGGACAAAACAGAAGGCCAAAGGTCACCAATACTTCACAGCTCAGGAACCCCGCCGGTTCCTCCCCCAGGTCACATACCTCTCCGGGCCCCGGTACTCAGGGTGCTCCTTCTGGGTGAATCTGTGGCTTTTCCTCTGGCCGCAGGTTCCTCAGCTGGGGGACGGAGCCCCTTCTGCCCAAGAGGGCCTGGTCTGAGGACAGGAGGGGCTGCGATCAGGGCAGAGCTCCAGTTCCTGTTTCCTCTCCCAAGTCTACATTTCCCCATCTGTAAAATGGGGCATATGCTCTCTCTGCCACCCAATAACAGCTTTCACCAATTTGTGCCCAGTGACCAGCAAGTGCTCCCACACACTTTAATTAAAGGCTTCCAGATGGAGACACTAACTCTTGCCTAAGGGACTAGGGGGGTGGGGGCGGGTGTGTTACCTGGTGGGCGCGCTGGCATGCCCGGGGCTAGAGATACAGCCTGAGCCTGGGGTCCTGGCAGGGGCCCGCTCCCCTCTCCCAGCCGCTGGGGGCCTGGAGGCTGTGAGGAGAAGGCCGAGTCAACGCAGGTGCCCCAGAAATCAAGGGGATGCTGGTGCCTCAGAGGAGGGGAGGCAAGATGGGGTCAGAATCAGGGAAAGAGGTTGAAGTACCTGGGCTCCGGGGGCCCGTCCCAGCGCTCCGCGTTGGCCCCAACTGGGGAGTAACCTCCGGGAGAGCGGTTCCCCGGATACCCCCGGTTCTCTCTGCCAGGGGCCCTCGCCCTGCGGCTGCTGCTGCTCCCAGAACTCGGAGAGCCGCGCTGGTTACTGGAGGAGGGGGTCGTGGAGACCCTGCGGGCTTGGGGATCTGAAGGCCTGGAGGGCGAGAAGCGGGCGGGCGACCGGCGGCCGCTGCCCTGGACTTGTCCCTCTTGTCCATCCAGCACCTGACGAAGAAACAGATTAATCAGCATCCCAGATCCTGGACCGCTATGCTGCCTGCAAGGCTCTGGGTCCTGGCACCTCTCTGCTCCTTCTCCTGCGTCACCACCCATGGGCGCCCAAATCTCTGCTTGGATCCACTTCCTTCCACCCACCCACCACTCACCAGCGCAGCTGCTCACGGTGGTCCCCAAGTCTCGTCCTTATCGCCTTTCCTCCAGGCCACACCTGCCTCTGCTCCCTCTCAGGACTAGAGATCAACCCACCTACCCCTCGCCCCTTCAGGGCCTTGACCACCAGCGTTGGACCAGGGGGCCTGCCACTGGTTCCAAATGAAGGGATGAGCATACACCCGGGTCCCCTCGCCAGCCCCCAGAGCAGTCCCGGGCCTCCGGGAGAGATGCCGGCACCTGCCGGGAGGAGGAGCGGTCCCGGCAGCCCGCGCAGGGGCTTGGGAGACAAAGAGCCGCGTTCTGAGCCCGTCCGCCTGCGCCAGCTGGGCCCTGGTCCGCGCCGCCCTTCCACCTGCTCGCGCCACTGCTCACCTTGGGCTTCGGTCTCCCTCCGCTCCACGCTGGGTCGCCTTGGGTGCGGCCGGGTGGGAGCGCCGCGGCGGTGGCTGCGGCGAGCAGAGGGCAGGCGAGGGGAGGGGGCGGCGGGCGGCGGCGCAGTGAGGCGGGCCCGGCCCTTGGCGGCGGGCGGGGGAGAAGGGGGCGCGTGCGCTGGATGCAGACCGGGAAGGCGCAGGCGGGAGCGCGCGGAATTGAGTGGGGAGGGGGGAGCGCGTGGGAGGCACAGGCGGCTTCTCTGCGGCTGCGCCTGAGGACCTCAGACACCCAACCGGAGGGGCTTCGGGGAGGGGGTAATCCCTTGGGGTCTGCGATCCAGTCTAACCCCCTCTTCCCCACCCGCTGCCACACACACACCTGCCCAGGCCCCCACCCAACCACCTGGAGACCCGAGGCCCGCCTGACCGCGGATAGGCTGGGCCCTGGCAACCAGGGAGGGGGGCGGGACCATCGCCCCTCGAGCCCAGTTCGCCAATCCGGCCTCTCGATGTCCCTGGCCCAGTCTTCGCCTTCGCGACCGCAGAGGCTGCCCCCGGACCCAGGTTTCCTGGGGCTTCCACCACTCTTTTACCCTAAGCTTTTTCACAGACCTAAGGAAACCTCCTATCTCGTTGAGCTCGGGGGACTGGTGGGAGAATGAAGCCCTGGGAAAGTAGGGGTAGACCCCGATTTGGGGGAAGAGAGGAAAAAAGAACGAGGGGGAGAGAGAGACCGAGGCTGGTGAGAAGTGACCCAACCTTCTACAGGGCAGCGCAGCCCCACTCTCCACACCCTCCCAGGTCACATAAAGTCAAGTCAGCAAAGGCTTCCGGATAGAGCCAGGCTTTGGGGAGTTGAGATTATTGGAGGCGTGGGGGGGGGGGGGCGCTGGAGGTGTCAAAACCAGTGCATGAAGGAGCTGAAGAAATCCCGTTCGAGGTTTCCCAGCCCAGCCTGAGGTAGTAGGGGTGTCATTTTGGTGACTTGCCAACTGGTACAGGGGCCACCTGGAGTACCTTGATCGGGGATTGTGGCATGGAGGGGATGGAAGCATGAAGAGGGACATGGCCATCTTCCACCTCCCTGAGCTGGGGGACAGTGCCAAGCACCCTCTTGCACCTCTGCTTATACTCAAAACCACATTGGGGACTTCCCTGGTGGTTCAGTGGCTACCCTCCCAACACAGGGAACTAGACCCCACATGCTGCGAGTTTGCCTGCTGCAACTAAAGATCCCGTGTGTCGCAACACAGACTGAATGAAGATCCTGTGTGCTGCAGCTGAGACCCAGTGCAGCCAAATCAATTAATTAAAAAATAAAAGACCACATCGACCCCACAGAAACACTGGGCTCTCTGCTCCCAAGCCTAATCTCTCCAGACTCTTAGCTACCCACTATCCCATCCCAAAGAACCAGCTCCCTCTGCCCCACCTCCTCCCCATCACATTTGTTCATACAGAGAACTTGAGAATGCCCTGCGTGGTCCCATTCATACAACCTTCTGGAAATTGCAAGCTAATCTATAGACAGTGACAGAAAGCAACTCAATGGTTGTTGGGGTCCAGGGAAGGGAAACTTGAATAGCCACTCTAACTGATTCCTGACCCTGAGAAACTGCATGTGTGCTCAGGTTCCTCAGTGATCCTATGGACTATAGCCCACCAGATTTCTGTCCATGGGATTTCCTAGGGAAGAATACTGGAGTGAGTGGCCATTTCTTCCTCTGGGGATCTTCCCAACCCAGAGATAGAACCCTTTTTCTCCTCTGTCTCCTGCATTGCAGGTAGATTCTTTATTGCTGAGCCACCAGGGAAGTCCTGAGAAACTGTCAGACAGTAAATTCTTGCTGTCTTAAGGAGCTAGGGTTTGGGGCAGTTTGTTACACAGCAATAGATAGCTACCTCAGGTTCACAAAACCTTAAAACTGGTTATAAACAATCAAGTACTGGTGAGAATATGGAGAAATAAGAACACGTGTGTACCATTAGTGGGAATGTAAAACGATATAGCCACTGTGCAGAGAAGGCAATGGCACCCACTCCAGTACTCTTGCCTGGAAAATCCCACGGACAGAGGAGCCTGGTAGGCTGCAGTCCATGGGGTCGCTGGGAGCCGGACACGACTGAGTGACTTTACTTTCACTTTTCACTTTCATGCATTGGAGAAGGAAATGGCAGCCCACTCCAGTGTTCTTGCCTGGAGAATCCCAGGGACGGGGGAGCCTGGCGGGCTTCCATCTGTGGGGTCGCACAGAGTCAGACACGACTGACGAGACTTAGCAGCAGCAGCAGCAGCATAGCCACTGGACCCACTAATATGAGGCCCCCAGAGGATTCAGATTCATTGAGATGGACGGTATAATGCTGAGTGCCAGGGGCTGGGGGAGAGGAATAGTGAATTTGTGTTCCATGAGGACAGAGTTTCAGTTTTTGCAAAATAAAAAAAGTTCTGAAGATGGATGGTGGGGATGGTTGCCCAACACTGTGAAATTACTTAATGCCACTGAAGTGAGAGTATTGGTTGCTCAGTCATGTCTGACTCTTTGGTGACCCCAAGGACTATAGCCCTCCAGGCTCCTCTTGTCCATGGGATTCTCCAGGCAAAAATATTGGAGTGGGTTGTCATTTCCTTCTCCAGAGGATCTTCCTGACCCAGGGATCAAACCTGAATTGCAGGGATCAATCTGCATTGCAGGCAGATTCTCTACCTCTGAGCCACCAGGGAAGCCCTTAATGCCAGTGAGCTGTACCCTTAAAAATAGTTAGGATGGCAAATTATGTGTGTGTACGTTACCACAATCGTTTAAAACCCTGGATAGTGTGCATGTGGGGAAACTCATGAACTACTAATGGGAATGTAAAGTAGGGGATCTTTCTGGAGGACCGCTGGGAAGCATTGCATGATGTCATATGGCTAAGACATCCCACTCAAGCATTTGTACCTGTGACAGATCCCGTACAGTCCCTCCCATATCCTCTGAGCACCCAGTCCCCACGTGCAGGGAAAGTCAGGAGTCCCAAGGCATGGAGTCCCTCCACTCCCGTCTCCAGAGAAGCCCTCAGCCACAACAGACAGAAGCTGGTGCAACAATACTTCCACTCCTCCGCCACTTGGGTGGGTACACCTTGGAGGTGCATCTGCCAGAGCTACCCTCATTAACACTTACTGGCTTACTGGCTTCCTTCTCTTCCCCACTGGCTCACCATTAATGCTTCCTGAGTTCACCTTCCAGAGAAACTATTGCCATCTAATTCCTTGCCTCAGGGTCTGCATCAAGAAGAGCCTGAACTAAGCATCCATCCATCATTTACTGAATGCCCACTGTGTGCCAGGCACCATCTGAAGTGTCAGAAAAGATATGTGTCTAGGGCTCATGGGGCTTCAGTTCCGATGACTGCAGAGACTATTGCACAAGAGTGTAAAGCAGTGTGTAACAAGACACGCATCCCAGCATATAGCTGAGAACAAACCCTCAGGACATGGATCTCAAGGAGCTACTCCAGAGGCTAGGAGGAAAAGGAGAAACTATTCATCTCAAAAGGCCCCTTTGCTACCACTTCACCTCACCCTGTTTTGCTATATACACAGCATAAGTGTATGCTCAATCGCTCAGTCATGTCTGACTCTTTGAGACACCATGGGCTGTAGTCCGCCAGACTCTTCTGTTCATGGGATTATCCAGGCAAGAATACTGGAGAGGGTTGCCATTTCCTTCTACAAGGGTCCTTCCCCACCCAGGGATCATACCTGCATCTCCTGCACTGGCAGGCAGATTCTTTATGACTGCACCACCTGGGAAGCCCCTATATACACAATCATTTGTCACAAATTGACATTATCTTGTTCCTTAATTATACACATCCTTACCCTCTCCCTGTCCCCACCCCCATCCACACACAGACACAGACACACACACACACACACACACACACACACACCAATAGAGCAGAAGCTCTGAGAGAGAGAGAGAAGATAGCCTCACTTATCTTGTCCACGCAAAGATTAATCTTTGGGTGGCCCATGGCCAAGCCAACAGGGACTTCTGCAAGGGGGTCACGCCCATTGCCAGATTTCACAGAGGAACCTAAGCTTAGGGGGTCCCAACCCTCGAGGTTTCAGAGTATCTCTAATCTGGTGAACTTGTGGGCTTCTTTTCCCCATGAAAGATGGGGTATCACTCTCCCATCTTCTCAGGTCTCCTCTCCCTTGAGTCTAGCAGACAGAGCAGATCAAGGTAAAAGTCTTGTCTGAGATCTAGGGCAGGCCTCCCAAAGTGGGGAGGAAATCGTGGGGGTTGGGGCAGCAAGGTCTCCCTTTGAGAAGCAGACCTCCCAGATTGGATTCCATCCTTGGCTCCCAGAGCCCTCTGACCCCGGACTCTGTCTCCTCCCCAGTGAAGAGCCTCCCTTGGTTGGGTGGTCAGAGCAGGAAGGAGAAAGCGCCCCGCCCTCCCTTGGGCCCCCGATCACTGATTCCCTGTTTGAGTTTCAAAGCCAAGTAGCTGCACCTGGAAGTGAAGGGAGGAGGAGGGCTTCCACCTGTTCCTGACTGGTCTATATAGCTTAGCTCCTAGAAAAGTACTCTCAGGTTGGCTTTGGGCGTCCAACGCCTTCAGCCCCTCTCAGTGTCCCCCATGTCAGCTCCGCCCCACTGCAGCGGAGCGCAGAATTCTACCGTTCCTGCTCCTCCGACGAGCTCCTCCCCCTCCCGGGGACTCCAGGGTTAGAATCGCCTACCTCCGGCTCTCCGGCGGTACCGGGAGTCCGGGAGCGTCCGAAGGGAGGCGGGACCGAGACGGCTGGTGGGCGGGACGGGGCAGGGCAGCCCGCGGCTCCGGTCCCGCCCGCCCTGACTCACCCAGTCCGGCCCGCGAACTCCGCGGGAGTCCCGGCCGCTCAGTTCCCCGGGACACAGGAGTTGGAAACAGCGTCTGGCCCGTGAGGTGAGTAGATGGCTCTCCGCGCTTGGGGACCGGGTGGCGGGGTGAGGACCTGGCCCACAGGAGGACCGCCCGAGGTGCGGCTGGCCCTGCGACCTGAGCCCTAAGCCGTCTGGGGCACAGAAGGAGCTGGGCGTTGGGGGGTGGGGGCGGGGGGTGGTGAGAGGGGGCGGTGCAGAGAGAGGCCCGGCCCTGGCCAGCCCAAGGGCGTCTATCCAGGGAGCCCGGCAGGCCTGACCAAGGACAGAGTGAAGATCGAACAGCTAGAGTCCACCCTGGGCATCTTGATACCTTGTTCCCCTCTCCTCTTGCCAGTGACAGCTCATCCCAACGAGTCCCTCACCTCCCAGAGCCCTAACACGTGGGGGCCTCCCCAGGCTGTCCCTTCCGGGTCCCTTGAACCTAAAGACTCCCCAGAACCCCCAGTTCTGGAAAGGCAGCTTGGAAAAATACTAGGTTGGGACTCCCCAGGCCTAAGGCCCAGAACTGGCTCTGCTGCTACTGCTCCCCCCACCCCCGACCATAATTTCTCCCTCGTGTAAAAGTCAAAGGTTAAACCGAGTGCCCTCCAAGGCCCGTTTCGGGGCTGACAACTGTCACTCTTTCTTCTTTGCCGCTTAGCTTGGGTGGTGGGTGGAAATGGAGGGTGGGGGGATCAGGGGCACCCGCTGCCAATGTTTAGAGGCAAGGTGGAGGCCTGAGAGAGAAGCAAGGGTGAGGCATGGGTAGGCGGAGCTAAGGCTACCTAGGGGGCAATTTCCCGTTCAGAGGCTGACAAAGACAACTTAGCCTGGTAGGCAGAGCAGCCATCCTCCCGCCATCTCTTCTCTACCGGAAGGAGCCCCCTTCTGAGGCTCCCTGGCAAAGATGCTTCATCTCAGTGAGATGTTCTTGCTCAACCTGGAACAGAGTGCCTGTGATCAGACGGACAAGACTCAGGGGGTCTCCCTCAAATGCTGCTTGTCACAAGCTGGGACACCTTGAATGAGTTATTTCACTTCCCCGAGTCTGGGAAATAAGGGTCTCCACATCCGTGCTCCCAGAATTGGGATCAAACAAGACACTGAAAGCATTTGGTGGCCTTAAGTTCTCTGTCCCCACACCCTCATGATGCTTTCCCCCCTAGCCCTCCCACCGGCCTGGTTCAGACAAAGGGGGGCCAGTCTTGTGTCTGGGGAAACTTAATGGCAGGTTCCAAACAATCAAGATTGAGTCATGGAGACAGATAATGATAACCCCATGTCTGCCTTTGGGGCTGCTGTGTATACACCTTGCTCCGTGGGAGCCTCTGACCCATCCGTTGGGGACCCTGGGTGTCTCTGCCTTCTTGCTTTTGATTGTGGGTCTGGGATGGCCAATGGCAGAGCTTCCACAATTGTGAGATATGTCCTGAAGGGTGGCAGGGCCTCGGGGGCAGGAAGTTGATCCTCCCTGCCTGTCTGTGTGGCATTTCTGCTAAGAGTCACCATTCTTAATTGAAGCAGTGTCCCATGCAGGGGCAGGTGGCCAGGGCAGGGAGAATAGTGGGTGGCCAGAACTGGAAGAGAGAGAGTATATGGCTGTGTCTCTGGTCCTGAATCTCCCTTCAGCTTGTACACACGTGCACTGGTGTGTACACACTAGAATGCCCCCAGGGTTGTCCCACTTGGTGGCTGCAATTGGCCCCTGGGGGCTGTGGAGTTGCCCTGGGTGTGTTTCTATCAGATTCCCTGGTGTCTGAAGCCTGTGATGCACTGAGGGGTGGGGGTGGGGGATGGGGGGGCACCTTTACTAGGCTTGTTGTTGAGGACAGGTTGTGAAACTGAGCGCAAGGGCTGGGTCACTGGGTGAGGGATCCTGTGTTCTATGTACCCCCTTGTGTGTGCCTGGTGCTGGGTGAGTCAGGGCCTGAGTCAGGGGCCCCTGGAGACCGGGTGTAGGCAGGTGTGTCCCTTTGCGTGCCATCCCTGGTGGGATTAAGTGGTGTGGCGGACTGCCCTGACTTCAGCCTGCTGGGCGGGGCCTGCATCCTATAGCCCCGCCCACTTCCACCTTGTCCTCATTCAGTAGTAATGGAAGGCCTTCCAGGGTTATGGGGACCAAAGAGGGAGGCACGGAGGTATCAGAGCGATTGGCTGAGGTGTGGGACAGAGGCCAGGCCCTGCCCCCACAGGAGATGGGTGGGAGACTGGAGGATGATCAGAAGACCCAGACGTCTCCCTTCCTTGCCCAGCCAGTGACAAGCTATGAGGATAAGGACCACAGGGCCCAGGAAACCTACATGAGAAACAGGCGTCGGTGCTCAGTCATGTCCGATTCTTTGCGACCCCATGGACTATAGCCCCCCAGGCTCCACTGTCCATGGGATTCTCCAGGCAAGAATAATGAAGTGGGTAGCCATTTCCTCCTCCAGGGGATCTTCCCCACTCAGGGATCAAACCCACGTCTCTTGCATCTCCTGCATCGGCAAGCGGGTTCTTGACCACTTGCCATCTGGGAAGCATGAGAAGGATGAGAAACAGGGGCTTTATATTGGGGAGCATGGGTGCTGGGGAGGGGGGACGGACCGGCCTAGGAGCCCCCTCGGAGACAGTGAGGGCCTTGCTGCCTCCCTTTCTTTCTCCTTCTAGACCTGGGAAGAGAGGCTCCAGGGCTGCCTGTCTGGGAGGGTGCTGTACCAGCTTGTGATCCACGCCCCCGAGTGACTTGCGCCTGGCTGTCTGTATCTGAAATAATGATACCTTGGTCTAAAATGAAACCCAGGGACAGACAGAGTAGGCTAGCCGCCCAGGAGCCTGGCAGCCCAGCCCTGTCCTAGACGTTGTAGTCGTAGGTGTCACCCTGGTTCTCTCCCTGTGAGTTTTCCATTTCCTGATTCTTTGCCCCTCAGCCCTTGCCTTTCGGGTATCGGTTTTCCGCAGCAGATCCTAAACACTGGCCCCACCAGAAACCCAGGTGTCCTCGTCACTGCCACCCCCCACCCCCCAGGGCGGCCAAGCCTTCAGCTCCGCCACTCCCTGCCCCTGGGGCCCGTAACCAGAGCCAGGCTCCAGCCGGCTTTTCCGGTTGGAGGTTGGAGGTGGTGCCCGGAGCGCCCCTGAAGGGGGTGGGGGTCCACGCCCCGGAAGTCCCGAGTCTCGGGACTCTCTGTGGTCCAGTGACGGAGGGATCCGGGGCTGGCCGCCTGGGTACCGGGTGTCTGGAGTCAAGGAAGCAGAGCGAAGTGTTTGGGACTGGCGTCAAGGGTGGGAGATGCCTGGGCTCGGGAAAAAGGCCACACCGACGAGTGGTGGAGCAGCGGCCTCGTGGAATGCCTCTCCTGAACTCTGAGTGGGCAAGCCCAGTCCCATCGGGGCAGGGGTCCCTGGGAACAGAGGTGGTGAGGACTTACCGAGCAGTAAGTACTTACCACCTTAAGCCAAGCGTTCAGTCTTAGGCGCTTGGCTCCAGGAGGGAGGTGAGGTCTAGGGGGCGGGGGAGGGGAAGGGAGCGTACAGCTGTGGGTTCTGCCGGAGTTCCGCGGGGCGGAACGCGGATACGGGGAGCAGAGGCGTGTTTCTGGCTCTTCTGGGGGCCTGGCTCACAAGGCATCCTTTCCTGAGGGTCTCTCTCTGCACCCTCCGCTTCCTGCTCTCCTCATAGGAAGGATGATTCCGGTGGCGGAGTTCAAGCAGTTCACGGAGCAGCAACCCGCCTTCAAGGTGCTCAAACCTTGGTGGGACGTGCTGGCCGAGTACCTCACCGTGGCCATGCTCATGATCGGGGTCTTCGGCTGCACCCTCCAGGTAAGGGGCGGGGCGGGGTGTGGCCTGGATGGGGCGTGGCCTCCTAGGGGCGGGGTCTGGGAGATTCCGGAAGTCTTCCTTTATCCTATCATAGTTCTAGAGACTGGACATCCGAAATCAAAGTGTTGACAGGGCTGGTTTCTTTCGAAGGCTGTGCCTCTTGGCTAGACTCTGGTGGCCTCAGGCATTCCTTGGTTGATAGAGGACATTCTCCCTGTATCTTCACAGCATTTTCCCTCAGTGTGAGTGTGTGTGTGTGTCCAAATTTCTCCATCTTAACTTGATTACATCTGCTCTGCAAACACTATTTCCAGACAAGGCATCAATCACAGGTTAGGTATTTGGGGCTTAGGACTTCAACATCTTTTTTGTTTGTTTAATATTTATTTGCCTGCACCAGTTCTTAGTTGCCTCATGTGGCATTTTTACTTGCATCCTGGAAGATCTTTTTTTTTTTTTAAGTTGGAGCATGAACCCTTAGGTGTGGCATGTGGGATCTAGTTCCCTGACCAGGGATCAAACCCAGGCCTCCTGCCCAGTCTTAGCCACTGGGCCAGCAGGGAAGTCCCTAAGTCTTTAACATATTTTCGAGGAACACAAATCAACCCAGCTCTTTTATTTCCAGACAAAGTCCCATGCTCAAAGGTTTAGTGACTCTTCCAAAGTTACAGCCAGCTTAGGACAGCTGGGGATCAACACAGACCTCTCCTGCTTGCAGCCTGCTTCCTCTCTCTATAACTTCCCAGGCCGCCCCAGATCCTTCACCCTCTTTCATACCCTCTCCCCCATCCCCAGGTGACGCAGGACAAGATCATCTGTCTGCCCAGTCATGAACCCCGGGAGAATTTATCTGAAGCCCCATGCCAACAGCTGCTGCCGCGGGGGATCTCAGAGCCCATGGGGGACCTTCGGGAGTTGAGCGGCCTCAAGAACAACCTGGACCTACAGCAGTACAGCTTCATCAACCAGCTCTGCTACGAGACGGCCCTCCACTGGTATGCCAAGTACTTTCCCTACTTGGTTGTCATCCACACGCTCATCTTCATGGTCTGCACCAGCTTCTGGTTCAAGTTCCCCGGCACCAGCTCCAAGATCGAGCACTTCATCTCCATTCTGGGCAAGTGTTTTGACTCGCCATGGACTACTCGGGCGCTGTCCGAGGTCTCCGGGGAGAACCACAAGGGCCCTGCTGCCACCACAGCTGGGCGGGCGACAGTGACCGTGACCACAACTGCAGGGCCGGGGAAGGCAGGGGAGGGCGAGAAGGAGAAGGTATTGCCAGAGCCCGAGAAGGTGGTGACAGAGCCCCCTGCTGTCACCCTGCTGGACAAGAAGGAGGGAGAGCAGGCCAAAGCCCTGTTTGAAAAGGTCAAGAAATTCCGCGTGCACGTGGAGGAGGGCGACATCCTGTACACCATGTACATCCGGCAGATGGTGCTCAAGGTCTGCAAATTCTTGGCCATCCTGGTCTACAACCTGGTCTACGTGGGAAAGATCAGCTTCCTGGTGGCCTGCAGGGTGGAGACCTCGGAGGTGACGGGCTACGCCAGCTTCTGCTGCAACCACACCAAGGCCCACCTCTTCTCCAAGCTGGCTTTCTGCTACATCTCCTTCGTGTGCGTCTACGGGATCACCTGTCTCTATACCCTCTACTGGCTCTTCCACCGGCCCCTCAAGGAGTACTCCTTCCGGTCAGTGCGGGAGGAAACTGGCATGGGCGACATCCCCGATGTCAAGAACGACTTCGCCTTTATGCTGCACCTCATCGACCAGTACGACTCGCTCTACTCCAAGCGCTTTGCTGTCTTCCTCTCTGAGGTCAGCGAGAGCCGCCTGAAGCAGCTCAACCTCAACCACGAGTGGACTGCCGAGAAGCTGCGACAGAAGCTGCAGCGCAACGCCCGGGGCCGGCTGGAACTGGCCCTCTGCATGCTCCCGGGGCTGCCGGACACGGTCTTCGAGCTCAGCGAGGTGGAAGCGCTGCGGCTGGAGGCCATTGGCGACATCACCTTCCCCCCGGGCCTCTCGCAGCTGGTGCACTTGCAGGAGCTGAGCCTGCTCCACTCGCCCGCCAGGCTTCCATTCTCCTCGCAGATCTTCCTGCGGGACCGCCTGAAGGTCATCCGAATCAAGTGCGAGGAGCTGCGGGAGGTGCCCCTCTGGGTGTTTGGGTTGCGTGGTCTGGAGGAGCTGCATCTAGAGGGGCTCTTTCCCCCAGAGCTGGCCCGGGCGGCCACCCTCGAGAGCCTCCGGGAGCTGAAGCAGCTGAAGGTGCTGTCTCTGCGGAGCAACGCTGGCAAGGTTCCCGCCAGTGTGACTGATGTGGCCGGCCACCTGCAGCGGCTCAGCCTGCACAACGACGGGGCACGTCTGTTGGCACTGAACAGCCTCAAGAAGCTGGCAGCGCTGCGGGAGCTGGAGCTGGTGGCCTGCGGACTGGAGCGCATCCCCCACGCTGTCTTCAGCCTAGGCGCGCTGCAGGAGCTTGACCTCCGGGACAACCACCTGCGTTCCATCGAGGAGATCCTCAGCTTCCAGCACTGCCGCAAGCTGCTCACACTCCGACTGTGGCACAACCAGATTGCCTATGTCCCCGAGCATGTGCGGAAGCTCCGGGGCCTCGAGCAGCTCTATCTGAGCCACAACAAGCTGGAGACGCTGCCCACCCAGCTTGGCATGTGCTCCAGCCTCCGCCTGCTGGACGTTTCGCACAATGGGCTGCATTCCCTGCCAGCCGAGCTGGGTCTCCTGCAGAATCTTCAGCACTTGGCTCTCTCCTACAATGCCCTGGAGTTTCTACCCGATGAGCTCTTCTTCTGCCGCAAGCTGCGGACGCTGCTCCTAGGTTACAACCACCTGAGCCAGCTTGCGCCCCAGGTGGGGGCCCTCAGGGCCCTCAGCCGCCTGGAGCTCAAGGGCAACCGGCTGGAAGCACTGCCGGAAGAGCTCGGCAACTGTGGGGGGCTCAAGAAGTCGGGGCTCCTGGTGGAGGACACCCTTTATGATGGGCTTCCGGCCGAGGTACGGGACCGGATGGAGGCGGAGTGAAGCCGGGGAGGGAGGACAGGTTGAGGTCAACGCCTCCTGGATGCTACCGCCCCGGAATCTCTACCATTATCTTCGAGGGAGGTGGCCAAGTGGGCCCCAGCCAGGAGACAAGGAACAAACATGTCAGTTTGATGGAGCCCAGGCAAGATCCTGGGACTGGTTTGTCTGGGAGGCTGTGGATTTGGGGTGGAACATCCTGGAGAGATTAACTCAGTCAGAAGACTCTCAGACCAAAACCACACCCGTGTTTTTGGCTTGGCTGACCTGCCCCTAGCCCTGGGCCAGAGATGCTGCCATCCCCCAGACAGCAGCCACAGTACCGCAGATGGGGGGTGGGGTGGGGGAGGCTCATCCTAGTGGGATTTCAACCCTCTCCCCTGACCAAAACAGCTTACATCTGGGGTTTTCTCCCAACGAGGGGACACAGACACAAGGGACCAACCTCCCCCGCCAATTTTGATATTAATCCCCTATTTATAAGTTGCTTGCTATGGACACCTGAACTCAGAAAGCAATGGTTCTCATATTTGGCTGAAATCAACATCTCCAAAACAAAACATCCGAGGCCCCACCCTTGAAAGGCTGACTCAGGATGTTGGCTGGAGGCCAGGAACTTGCTGGTAAACAGAATCACCCCAGGTAATTCTGATTTGGACCATCCCAGGCCTGAATGTTGGGAAATGCTGACCTACAGAGTAGATATCTGGGTGTTAACAGCAGGGATTCTGAACTTGGTTTTAGATCTCTAGATGCTTTGAGAAATCTGATGAAAGCTGGGCACCTCCTTCCTTAGGAAAATGCTCATGTTCACATAAGTTAAAAGCTCTGCAGACAACTTCAAGCAATCAACATTCCCCCAGACCCCCCAGGGGGCTATTCATGGATGTGCTAAGGATTGGAACACCTGCAGGGGAGGTACATTTTTCTGTAGGCTGGGACTTTGTCTTTCAATGTTCCCTATGTGAGGGAGTGTTTATCAGTGGGTGCTTAATAAATAACACTATGAGAACCATATATAAATTTTTTGGCTGAGCTGGGCCTTCCTCGTTGCACTCAGGCTTTCTCTAGCTGTGGTGCATGGGTTTCTCATTGTGGTCACTTCTCTTTTGCAGAGCACAGGCTCAGTAGTTGCGGCACAAGGTCTTAGTGGCTCCGTGGCATGTGGAATCTCCCCAGACAGGAATCGAACCCAAGTCCCCTGCTTTGGCAGGTGGATTCTTAACCACTGGGCCATCAGGGAAGTCTGAGAATAAGTTTGATCCCTTGTGTCCACTCCTGCCGTTGTCTAAGGCTTCTATTTCACCAGACCAAGTACAGGCAAGTGGCAAGAGTCAGGTTCCAGAATCAAGGCTATAAGCCTCTTCCCTGGGAGCAGAGGCAGAGAGAGACCTTAGTTAACCAGGAGACATCAGGTGGTCGTCTACATAGCCTTTTCCCGTAGAAGTGCCTGTCCTTTACATTCCGTTATTCTCATGGCTCCACAGTTTTGGATCTGCTTCACCTGTAAGTTGTCACCAGGAGAGTCATCAGAAACCTTCAACACCAATCAGTTTTCTCATGCTAGAGTGGGCAGGGCCTTGGCACAGCCTGCCCAACCCTGACCTCCTGGGCTTCACCACCTCCATGGTGTCTCCAACATGTGAGCCTCCTCCAGGCACCAGAGAGCAGAAGCAAGCTGCTTACCTGGGCGCCCCAGGGTTCCAGATGGGGACATTTTCCCAGCACTCTTCAGACCAGCTGAAGAAAATGTGTAGGTGGTGAAGGCATCAGGTGGAGGAACCAAACCCCAGGTCCTAACTTCTGCATTGTCCAGGAGCTAAACAGATGAGGGATGCCTTCAAATTTCCCACAGCCAATCTGACTTGGAACTCTCTATCCTTGACCTTGGCCCCACGTCGCTGAGGGCAGGGATCACGCCGCTAGATTCTCACCGTCCAGACAGTGGCCCAAACCCTACCCCGCCCATCCTTCAAGTCCTCGTGGCCAACCCTGACCCCGCTGAAATGGAAAGGGCTTCCCACAGGTGCCTAATTATGGTGAGTAGGCAGCAATTAAGCACTACAGGGACCGTAACGAAGCACTGTCCGAGATGAGAAAGACAGTTTTGGAAGGCGTGGGTGCCAGCTAGGGCCGGCCGGGAAGAGAAAGAACGAGGCTGAGGATACAGCCTGGCGACCACCGGGGACAGCGGCAGTAAATTTAAAAAAATAAAAAAAGAGCGAGAAACCAAGAGTGCGCATGCGCAGCAGACGGCACGCGCGTACCCACCCCCTCCGTCTCACCTTCTGTACGCCTGCGCACTGCTTTCTCCGCCCACCGCTCTTAACGGAATGGTGAGTGGGTTTTCAAACAGCGCCTCCTGCCGGAGTTCTAGGGGATTTGCACATGCGCATCACACTGGGAGGATGTGTACGCTGCTACTCGCGAGCTCTAGGAGGCGTCATCCCTCCGGCTGGGATGAAGCACGCACGCGCGGAGGTTCGCACGCGGGGAGGGCGGGTGCGCGCCCCGGGCATGCGCCTTGCAGAGCGAGACGGCGGCTCGGCGGGGTCATCCAAGCGCAGGCGCAGTGCGGTGTTTGTCTGCCGGACTGACGGGCGGCCGGGCGGTGCGCGGCGGCGGCGGCGGCGGGGAAGATGGCGGCGTCCTCCCTGGAGCAGAAGCTGTCCCGCCTGGAAGCAAAGCTAAAGCAGGAGAACCGCGAGGCCCGGCGGAGGATCGACCTCAACCTGGATATCAGCCCCCAGCGGCCCAGGCCCAGTAAGCACGGCGGCGTGGGGGAGGGGGCGGGCGGGGCGGGGCGCGCGCCGCGGGAGGCCCCGCCCCCGCCACCAGGCCCCGCCCCCGCTTCCGGGGCGCTCTTGCTCCTCCTCTCCGCCCGGCTCCCCGCTGTCGGCCCGCGGGGAGAGGGTCACGGTGACCCGGGGGGCGTGGGGCCCGTGAGCTCCCCGTCAGTCCTCACCCTGCC
The DNA here is from genome assembly GCF_055505025.1 of Bos grunniens. Classification (NCBI taxonomy): domain Eukaryota; kingdom Metazoa; phylum Chordata; class Mammalia; order Artiodactyla; family Bovidae; genus Bos; species Bos grunniens. The sequence goes on from NC_141171.1 coordinate 16,775,534, forward strand.
TCGGGGTTCCCCCTAATGGGGCCTGGGAACCTAGTTACCGGCTCCAGGGCGAGGCCCTCCATCTGATGACCCGCCCCCAATCACCGGGAACCTCGGAGCCTCTGTCACCTGCTCTAAGCCTTGGTGCGCCTACTCCATGCAGCCGTGACCACATCCAGCTCCTCCGTATACGTGTACACATCCCTTTTCACCAACTGATTCCACTGTCGCCATCTCAGAGACTGTCAAGAGGTCCCCTCCCCCGCCACCTGGTCCTTGTCAGCCGGGTTCAGCAGCTGACACAAGTGCAGCTGACCTGGGGACACCTGACGTCGCTGGACCATATATAACTGCCCCTGTGATTGTGTCTAGTGCTCCCTTCTCCCCGCTTCAGGATCTTGTCACTAGTTCAGCAGGCTCCCTCCTACCTACCTTTTTACCCACCTAAGCCAGGCTCCCTCCTCATACTCCGCGGACTAGTTTCACTGCCACCATCTTTCTGGATTCTCCAGAAATAAATACGCAGCTTCCAAGCGTGGCAACGTTGTCATCTTGAATCAAGTGACTCCCCCTTCCACACATAGCCCAGGGACACCTGAGGCCAGTCTGAGGCTATCTGGGCATCCCAGGCTGTACACGTACCGCTACTTTGTGATCCCATGATCTCAGTGCCTGTCTCTCCGGAATCCTGTCCTCTGGCGTCAAGAGCTGCCCCTCAACACCCGCACTTGGCCCGGGATCACCATGCAACATCTAGTCTGCTCGTAACGTCCTACGGAACCCTTCCCCATATCCTCGAAGCTCACAGGGAGTCAGATTTTCCCCCTTCCTACTGACCTGATGAAGAGCATTCCCCACACATACTTTCTTTTCTTTACATTACTTTTTGGCCACTTCTTGTGGTATTCGGGATCTTAGTTCCACAACCAGGGATGGAACCCGTGCCCCCTGCCTGCATTGGAAGTGCAGAATATAAACCACTGGACCACCAGGGAAGTCCCCTCCCACACGTGCTTTCTGTGTCCCTCTTGACCCAGCAAATTCCCCTTCTTGTTAACCTCTCTGATATGACTCTTGTGGATTATGTAGCTCCCTGTCGGGTCATCTTGAGAGGTAGGGAAGATATCTCTTCATCTGGGTACTCCCACCACTCCCTCGTCACCCCCCATTCTCATGTATGGCCCACTCCCTACCCTCCCTTTTCTGCCCTTGGTCCGTGTGGGTTCCTGACTGGAGTGGGGAGGGGTCTCTAGGGTCCCAGGAAGAACCCTGAGGCAGCAGTGCTGTGTTAGACTCTGCCTGGGGTAGGAAGCCCAGCCAGGACTGGAGGGTCCCCACCAGGCTCTTCAGTGCTGCTCCCCCTCCAGCCCCAGCGTGGATGAGACAGGCCTGGGCAGGGCCTGGGATGCCTGGTGGGGTGGCTGTCCCAGATGGGCAGGAGGCACAGGGAGGCCCACGGAGAACATGCCCCGGGGAGCCCCCTCCTGGCGCCTGTGTCTGTCAGCTCCATCCCATCCTCTCAGCCCTCCCATCTGTTGTTCTCTGCACTTTGGTGCCGCGTGCCTCCCCCTTCCTCCTTGTTATGATTTGATTTTCCTTTCTTTTGGACAAATCAGTTGCTTCTGTTGTGATTTATCGTGGTGTTGTTTTTCTTTTTTTTTCTTCCTTTTCCCCATCCAGTTATTGTGATCACTCTAAGCCCTGCTCCTGCCCCGTCCCAACGAGCAGGTACCAGCCTTTTTATCATCGCTGCTTGGATCTCTGCACCATTGACCTAACCGCTGCCCCAGCCGCAGAATGCCATCCCTCCTCCCCACCCCCTCATGCTCCGTGTGTGCGTGTGCATCCCCCCATCCCACCCTCACTCTCTCCAGCCACGTGGTCAGTGTCTGGCCCACCCGGCCACTTCCTCCGTATCCTGTCACCTCCCGCTCCTCTGTTCCTCTCGGGCTCAGGTTTGGACTCCCCACAGGAGGAAACAGACTCCCTCACCTGCCAGGAGTCTGTCGCCTGCTGAGGGGGTCCCGAGTGTCCGTGCGTGTGCCTGCAGGCGTGTGTGTGTGTGTGCGTGTGCATGTACATGTATGTGAGTGGAGGGAGGGAAGGTTGGGCTCCCTACCTGCCGATCCACTTCATCAGCTCAGCGGACCCATGTCACCCCCCACCCTGTGCTGAGCAGTGCTAGGCCTGGACTGAGCGTGTCTGTTCCAGGGGCTGGTGCTCCCCTGGGGGTGGGAGGCCGTGGGGGTTGGGGGGTCCTCCGGGCAGGGAGAAGTGGAAGAGGCCCCGTGCCTTGGAGGAAAGGCCCAGTGAAGCAGGGTCATGGATTCTGCAGGGTTGGGGGATGGGGGGGGGGGTGCGGTGGTCGGGAAGCCTGGGGAGAAGGTGGCATTTGAGCAAAGTCTCCTGGGAGGTGGGGAGCACAGGAGTGGAAGTAGAGGAAACAGCCCCTCAGGGCCCAAGAGGCAGCCAGATGTGCCTGTGGGGAAGGTGGGGGATGGGGGGGCCGGCTGGCCTCATTGATCCTTGTGTGTGGAATAGGACTGGGTTGGGAAGTGTGTGTGTGTGTGTGTGTGTGTAAGAACATGAGGGAGAGTTGGCTCTGTTGGGGGCCCTGTGGCGTGTGTGTGTGTGTGTAAGAACATGAGGGAGAGTTGGCTCTATTGGGGGTCCCGTGGCGTGTTGTCTGCACGTGTTTGTGGGTTTGTGTCATGTCCTGTGTGTGTACGTGTGTGTGCTCACTGACAGCCTGGCAGGCTGCATGCTCCACCCCACCCCACCGCCCTGTGTCTTCTCTCATCCTTGCTCATTCATCCTCTTTTTTCTCTCCCCTTCAGTCTCTTGCTCTCATTTGGCCTTCCTGACCTGCCGTGGGCCCGGCACCACCTGTGTGATCTCTGTTCTCAGGGCCTTTGTATACCTCCCCCGGCCTTACCCCCCTTAGCCATCCTGCACCGGCCCCTCTTAAACACCTGCCGTGTTTCAGTTTGTGGGACCGGCTGGAAGCCTCTCTCCCCCCACAAGCTGCCTTGGCCCCGGGCTCTGGGGGAGCCTTCAGAGGGCCCGGTGGACTGTGTGAGGGGTTGGGGGTGGGGGCGACAGGGCACAGAGAGGCCTGGGGAGGGGAGGGACGTGGTCCTCACCCAGGGAGCCTGCCAGGGATGCAGGGTCCCAGAGCTTGAGGGTCTTTGGGAGCCCTGGAGGGTGTCCAGCCAGAGAGGGAGGGTTTAGGACCAGACTTCTGGCCGTGGTAGAGCAGGGAGGGCACTGGAGGAGAGGCCTCTGGGCCAGTGGAGGGGACTGGGCTCAGCCACGTCCTCAGGCTCCCAGAGCTCTTCCATCACTCTCGCCATGCCCTCCTGGGACTGGCAGGCCAGCCTCATAGGTCTGCTCCTCGCTTTGGCTGCGACCAAGATCGTAGGCCAGCAGGGCACGAAAAGTGCCTGGGCGCCAAGAGCCACACTGCATCTGTCTGTACCCATTGGCCACTGGGCCCACGCCACCGGGCGCCTGGAGAACTTGCAGGGGAGAAGCTCCGCCCCCCGGCCCAGCTCCCAGCCCTCTCTCCAAGGGGAGGTGGACCTGGGGGCTGCTTGTAGCCTTCGGCCTCCCCAGCCAGGGGCTCCCTTCTGGAGGCCAAGTGCCGGGGTCTCTGAGGTTCCTGGGTTCTCTGGAGGGCCGTCCATCTTTTCCAGGGCCACTCTGGCCTCTGCTCCCACTCTGTGGCCTGCCTGGCCAGGAGGCTTCTGTCCATCAGGGGCCTGCTCTCCTGTCCCTAGCCCCTCTCCGGCCTGTCTCTGCAGCGCCTCTTCTGGGCAGCTGGGCCCCAAGTCTCAGCTCCCATCTGTCTGTCTCCCACCCCCCCATCCCCTAACGCCGCCTGCCCATCCTGGGGTGCCCGCTGCCTGCCCGCTGCCTGCCCGCCTGCCTGTAGCATGCCCAAGCTGTCCGCATGCAGGCTTCTGGAAAGAACCAACCTCCCCACCTGGCCTGGCCTGTCCCTGGAGCCCTGCCGGCCCCTGGAGGGGCTGGGTCACCTGGCTCCCTTCACCTGAAGGACACAGGTCCAGCCTGGGCTCCTGCCCTGGCCTCATTGGCCCCACCTCTGCAGGCCGGGCCGGAGGCTCACAGAGTCTGCTGGCCAGAGGGCAGCCCTCCCTGACCCTGAAACAGAACAGGCAAGGCAGCTGGAAGCCTGGGTTCCTCACCCACTCTCTCCCCAGTTTAGCATTGCCACTTTGTGGGGGTGGTGGCCCTGAGCCTCTTCCTGGGCAGAGTGGGGAGGAAGGGGCCCCAGGGTAGGGGCGGCCTACCTGCCTGAGATCCACTAGCAGCCTCAGGGCCTCCTTTCTCTATCAGGGAATACTTGGGGTGAACCCTCAGCCTCTGGGGACCACTCTTCCCCCACCAGCCCACTGCAAGCTCTTCCCAGTCAGGGGGGCTGGGAGAAAGCACCCCGAGAGTGGTCTAGGAGCGGGGCACTCCCTGTCCGCCAGGGCTGGGGGCTGTGCTGGCCCACCTGAGGGATACCGGGGAGGGAAGGATAGGGGCGCCAGGGCCTGCAGCTGGGGCCAGCCGGGAGCTAACCCCCTCCCCACCCCTGGTTCTCACCACCCCCCAGCCCTGCAGCTCCCACTGGCCAACGATGGGGGCAGCCGCTCACCGTCCTCCGAGAGCTCCCCACAGCACCCCACGCCCCCCGCCCGGCCCCGCCACATGCTGGGGCTGCCTTCAACCTTGTTCACACCCCGCAGCATGGAGAGGTGAGCCGCCTGGGGGATGGTCAGGAGGTCAGGGGGCGCAGGGCCAGCCTCAGGGTGGTGCTGGTGAGCTCTGTGGAACCCCCTGCGTGTTGGGGGCTGGGGTCACCTCACGTTGGTCAGGACCCCCCTCCACCGGCACCCACTCCCTCTCCCTTCAGCATCGAGATTGACCAGAAGCTGCAGGAGATCATGAAACAGACGGGCTACCTGACCATCGGGGGCCAGGTAACCTAACGCACTTCCCTTGGCGGCCCCAGGGAGGGCGGGCGGGACACAGCTGGGAGATGTGGGCCGGGGGTGAGGTCAGAGGCCCGCTGGATCCCCAGCCCTGACTCTCCTTGCCAGCGCTACCAGGCGGAGATCAATGACCTGGAGAACCTGGGGGAGATGGGCAGCGGCACTTGCGGCCAGGTGTGGAAGATGCGCTTCCGGAAGACGGGGCACGTCATCGCTGTCAAGGTGAGCCCACCCCGCCCTGCCCATGGGAGCGCAACCCCCTCCATGTCCCATGGCGGCCCTGTGCCCCAGGCTCAGCACTGAGCCCTCGGCTGTCCCATGCAGCAAATGCGGCGCTCGGGGAATAAGGAGGAGAACAAGAGGATCCTCATGGATTTGGACGTGGTGCTCAAGAGCCACGACTGCCCCTACATTGTGCAGTGCTTCGGGACTTTCATCACCAACGTGAGACGAGGGCTTCCCCCAATCCTCCCATCTCCTCCCCCGGGCCCTGAGCCTGTCGGGTGGGCAGAGGGGTACAGCCACTGCTGTCCCTGCAGACGGACGTCTTCATCGCCATGGAGCTCATGGGCACGTGCGCGGAGAAGCTCAAGAAGCGGATGCAGGGCCCCATCCCCGAGCGGATCCTGGGCAAGATGACGGTGGCAGTGAGTGGCCTGGAGGGCGCAGGTGGGCAGGCAGGTGCCCCCCAGCCTCGGCCTCCACGTCACCGATCGGTGTCCTCCGCTGCCCACACTGCAGATTGTGAAGGCGCTCTACTACCTGAAGGAGAAGCATGGCGTGATCCACCGTGACGTCAAGCCCTCCAACATCCTGCTGGACGAGCGGGGCCAGATCAAGCTCTGTGACTTCGGCATCAGCGGCCGCCTGGTCGACTCCAAAGCCAAAACGCGGAGTGCGGGCTGTGCCGCCTACATGGCAGTAAGTAGGGGGCCCGGGGGTGCCGGCGGGAGGGGTGGTGCACCCACCCCGGCCCCAGGGCTCGTCCATCACCCTCTCCCACCTCCCACCGGCAGCCTGAGCGCATCGACCCCCCGGATCCCACCAAGCCCGACTACGACATCCGGGCCGATGTGTGGAGCCTGGGCATCTCCTTGGTGAGTTGGGGCCCCGGCTTTTGGAGGCTGGGTTTTCTCGGGGCCCGGAGGCAGGCAGTGGCAGCAGAAAGGGCAGGGCCCTGTCCTCCCTGGCCGGCCCAGCCCTGCCCGTTTCTCTCCCAGGTGGAGCTGGCGACAGGACAGTTCCCCTACAAGAACTGCAAGACAGACTTTGAGGTCCTCACCAAAGTCCTCCAAGAGGAGCCCCCGCTCCTGCCCGGACACATGGGCTTCTCGGGGGACTTCCAGTCCTTCGTCAAAGACTGGTGAGCACCCCCAGCCCTGCCCTCCAGTCTGGAAGGCAGGGCGAGGTCAGATGTGACCCTGAGCTTAGGCCACTGGGGTGGGGCAAAGGGCCCCTTGGGATGGGGGTTGGGGGCTGCAGACTGGAGCCAGAGCCCAAGCCCTAGGGGCTAAGAGTTGCGTCCAAACTCAGCCACAGGGAACCCCTAGCCCTGGGGTATTTGGCAAGGTGGTCCTTGGCCTTCACCAGGGAACTGTGAATGAGCACAGGTGTCCCAGGACTGAGAGCTCAGAGGGTCCCACACCATTGAGCAGGGTGTCCACACAGGAGCTTTCTGGGTGGGAGTGGGTAGGAAGCCCACCCATCTACCTATCCCCCCACCTACCTACTTCTCCCGTGGGCGTCTCACTGTGTGTGTCAGGCTTTTGTCAGAGATAAGGGGCCTGAGTGCAACCCTGGCCTCTCTGTCAGCACAAGGCTTGGGGGAGCGAGGAAATGGGCTCCGGCCTGCAGATCCAGCAGCCCTGATTCAGTGGGGTGGGCAGCCAGGCCCCTCCTCCCGGCTCTCATTTCTCTCCTTTCTCTGTCTCTCTTTAGCCTTACTAAAGATCACAGGAAGAGACCAAAGTATAATAAGCTACTTGTGAGTACCCAGGACCCCTCCCAGCCCCCATCCGAAAACCCCTGCCCCACTGGAGGCCAGGCGGCCAGGGAACAGACACCCTGGTCCTGAGCCCCACCCGCTTGGGCCCCCAGGAACACAGCTTCATCAAGCGCTACGAGACGCTGGAGGTGGATGTGGCGTCCTGGTTCAAGGATGTCATGGCGAAGACCGAGTCACCGAGGACAAGCGGGGTCCTGAGCCAGCACCACCTGCCCTTCTTCAGGTAGCCGCACGGTGGCGGCCGGCCCGCTGGGGGACGCGGCCTCAGGCCCCCCCTTCCCTGCACAGTCCCCCAGCTGCCCACCAGGGGAGCCTTGGGACCCGGATGGCCAACGAGGGCTGAGGACAGATAGTAGGGGGCGCCGACCCACCCCCGACTCCCTGCCCACCAGCCGTGGACAGATGGGCCTGCCAGGCCCCAGCCCTTTCCCGTCCTGGGATCAGCCGGCCGTACACGTCCCCCCCCCCCGACAGACACTGTGAACGGAAGACAGCAGGCCGCGAGCAGTCTCGCTATTTATTCAGTTGTAACCTCTGGGCTGGGGCGGCCCCCAGGGGTCGGGAGAGAGCCGCCATTCCCTGCACCCTCCCACACCGCGCTGTCCCCACCGCCCCCTCCATGCACACATGCACCCTGGCTCCATCTCCCTCTCTGCCACTTCCCTCTCTACCTCTCTGGCTTTCCCCGTCTCCCTCCCCACCTCTGCCTCTCTCCTGGCCCAGGCCCTGCCACCCCTGGCGGGGACCCCTGGGTCCACTTAGGTCTCTGGCCAGTGATGAGCCAGTTGGCGGGCGCCCTTCCCCCGGCAGGCGGGCTGGACATTGTGACTGCAGCCGGACCCGGGCTGGTCTCTCTCTCTCTCTTTGATCTCAGGGGGTCCTTTTTGGAGTTTATTGTATTTTATTGTACTTGGTGGGGTGTTTGGGGGTGGGGGGAGGAGAAGAGCTTGTTCTCATGGGCTTTGTTGGTACCTTCAGAAACTTTTACCAAAGTCGTGTTTAGCTGCTTGTGGCGGCAGCCCCCCGAACCGCTGTGGGTACTGGGGGGCTGGGCTGGGGGCTGAGCCGTGGGGGCTCATGCTACCACCCGGGAGAGACTAGTCCCAAAGGTGGGCTCTGGGGGTGGGGGGTTGCTCCTCCCTCAGGGCTGGAGACTGGCCAAGTTTGCAGGGGTGAGCGGAGGACCTCAGGGGGTATGGAGGAAGCCCAAGGGGCCGTGGCCACACAGGGTGGCCTTCAGGGACAGTAGGCGCGGGGCGTGGTGGAAGGCAGCCGGCGCTGGTGTGGCAGGGAGGTGGCGGAGGGAACGGGTGACAGGAGGGGGTCCATGGGGCCCCGGGAGGCAGGGATGAGGGTGCACAGATTGGATGTGGGGGTTCGAGGATGTGTTGACAGGGACAGAGGTGGGAGCAGGCCAAGGGCTGGGCGTGTGCAGGCAGTCACGCCCTCGTAGTGGCCCACGAGTGCCCCTCGACTCACCCGGAGCTGGCCAGTCCCCAGCCCACCCTGAGGCCCTGGCGTCCATGGGGCCCTGGGCAGCAAGCAGCCAGAGCAAGAGGGACTGTGTTTCCTTGTTGGTGGTGATGCATGCGAATCAAGTGGACAGTAGAACAAAATAACGTTAACAGGAAAAAAAAAAAAAAGGAAAAAACAAAACCCCAGAAAAACCACAAAAATCAACCAACACCAAAGGTGAGGAACCTCGCTGGATGTAGCTGAAGCAATCTAGACTAGGCATCACTGTACCTCCATTTATCTCACCGAATCTAGTTACTACTAGGATAGTCACAAAACGCCGCATGTTTAAAAAGTACTCAAAGTCATCTTTGTCCCCCGCCCCAGGGGGTGGCCACCTTTTCTTGCTCCTGTCCCCTTTGTGAGGGGAGGGGGGCAGGGTGTGGGGCCAGTAGGCATGGCCTCCGCCCTCCCTTGCCAGGGGCCTTTCTGGGTAGCCAGGAAGGTTGCGTGGCCAGCCCGAGGGCCCGCACAGGCCTGAGGCCAGCTGCCTGGGTTTAACTTTTATTTAACTTTATTTTCTGTTTTGTGTGTGAGTGTCCACCTGTGTCCCCCTTCCCCTTCAGTGTTAAATGGGAGCCTCTCCTTCCCCTCTTCCTCTCCCATGTCTCCCTTCCCCCGCCCCCCAGTCACCAGCCACCAGCCACCCCCTCTCAACCAGGCAGAGGGCAGAGTGGGCAGCCAGGGGCCTGGGGCGGCCTGGCCTAGCCCATCGGCCCACCACCGCTCCTCAGGCCGCCAGTATTGCCCCATCCCTTTTTAAAACAAAATGCCCTCGTTTGTAAATCCTTAGACGCTTGAGAATAAAACCCCTCCCTTTTCTTCCACTGAGTCTGTGGCGTGTGTCCTGAGCCTGGCAGCAAGGTGGGAAAAGGGGAAGGGATCCTGAGGCCTGACCTTGGAAGTGGGCTGGGGGCCATCTAAGTGGAGGAGGCCTATGCAGTGAGGGGAGGCAGGGCTGGGGGCCAGAGGGGTAGTTTGTAGTGACTTGCTGCATATTTAATGTCCAGTGTGTGGGACCTCCCCCTAATCTGATAGCCACAGGTCCGGTGGGAGAGCCCTTAATCCCTGGCAGGCCTTGGGCGCCAGCTCCGATGTCGACCCAACCGTCTGCCGCCCCCGCTCCTTGCCTCCGGAAGTGGCCACCCAGCCAAGGACAGGGCCGCCTGCCCACCTCCTGGGTGTGGGTGCTGCCTGGCTGGTGCCTCTGCCACCAGCCCTGTACGCTGTCACCTCAGCCAGGCCAGCATGCTGAGCACCGTGCTCCTGCTGCTGGCCCTGCTCTCAGGGACCACCGCCTTGCCCAGCGAGCCAGCTGGTATGTACAGGCAAGGGGACATGGCCCAGCACACCCCCATTCCTGTGCTGCCCTATCTCAAGCAGCCTCTCATCTACCCTGCCTGGGGGAATGGGAGTGGGAGGGTGGAAGGTGGGGTCTCCCCACCCCCCATTCCAGGTTGTCTTGGATCCCCAACTTCAAAGTCCCCAGCAGCCATGGTGAGGCCAAGGGCTGTGGGAGGGGAGTGGTCTGTACAAATGATCTTAGGAACGGTGCGCGTTTAGATACCATCCTTTGAGAACACAGTTGAGTGCCTCCTGAAGGCAGATGGGGGTAGCAGGGTGATCACACACCCCAGTAGGGGCTCCCCGGTGCCTATTTCCTTTGCTGCTGCTGCCCTCAGTCCAGAAGTGAGGAACCAGACATGGGGAAAAGCCCCAGACCCTGGTGGCCAGGCTAGGCTTCCATGGTGCCGAAACGGCTGGAGGAAGACCACCTTGCTGTTCTCCCCAACTCGTAGAAAGGAAAGGGTGGGGTCAGCATCGTCCCCCTTAGACAGCCCTGCTATGACCCCAAAGCAGTCCCTGGTCCTGGGTGGGTGGGGGTAGGGGAGGACCTTTGCGCTCACCCAGACCATCCACTGCCAGGCGCCCTTCAGCTCCCCTTCCCCGCCAGGGATCCTTTGCCCACTGCAGGTGAAGAAGACGGGGTCTGGGAAAAGGGGTGCCTCCCCAGGAAGGTGCAGCTTTGCGTCCAGGCTCAGGGGCTGGGCTGGAACGCCCTGGGGGTCTCCAGGGGGTACATCACGGCAGCTTTATGGCTGAAGGCATGAGGCACAGAGCCGAGCGCAGGTGAATCCTCCACAACCGCATCCGTCTTCCAAAGAAGGCAGGGGAGGCGGGGAGGTTGGCTGGGGGAACCAAGAGACAGCGCGTCCTCCCTGTCCTGTGCCGCCCTTTCTCCCCGCCAGAGCCCCCGTTCCCTGCGGCGCCCGGGCCCTGGCTGCGCCGACCCCTTTTCACTCTGGAGCTGTCAGACGCGGAGGACGCCTTCCCGCGCCGTGCGGGGCCGCTCGAGGTCCCAGGGGACAGCCGCGTGTTTGTGCAGGTAGACGCGGGACGCACGGAGGCCGGGTGAGGGCCGGTGAGGGCTGCCGATCCTGACGGCGACCCCGCCCCCCAGGCGGCCCTGGCCCGTCCCTCCCCACGCTGGGGCCTGGCCCTGCACGGCTGCTCCGTAACACCTTCCTCGCGCCCGGCCCTGGGCCCCGCCCTGGCGCTGCTGCGCGGGGGCTGCTCCGCCGACTCCTCGGTCACCTTCCCGCCACCGCGGCCGCTCCTCGGTGCCGCCCGTCCTGCGCGTTTCAGCTTCCGCCTGCGCCCGGTCTTCAACGCCTCTGTGCAGTTCCTGCACTGCCAACTGAGTCGCTGCCGCCGCCGCCGCCTCCGCCAAGCCCGCTGGACGCCTGCGCCTTTGACGCTGCCTCCACTGTCCCCGGTGCGCGGGCGCAGGAGCGCAGGACCGGGAACGTGGGCTCCCGGGCCCATCAGGGGTCGGGCGAGTGCCTCTGACATCCGAGGGAGAAACTCCTTAGGGTTTGGGCATCTGGGCGCTTTTGGACCTGGGGGCGGTGGTATCTCGAAACTGGGAGTAGGTACTGGGTCTCAGGCAGGGGTTGGGGGCAGAGACTTCCGAAGGGGCCAGATTTCCAGGGTTCTAGTGATGCGATCCCTGGTTGCAACAGAGTGCTAGACACTTAGATCTGCCTGCGGCCCAGTCCATGGAGTCCGGCCCCTGACATTCCCGTCTCTTGTGCCCCCTCTCCTTGCAGTGTCTGCCTCAGGATGAGGCGTGCGCAGGCGCCGGCAGTGGCAGCGATGAGAGCCTGGGTGCTGACAGCCCCCACCTGCACACATTGACGCAGCCCATCGTGGTGACCGTGCCACGGCTGCCCCCCAGTGAGCGGGGAGATCTCTGGGGTCCAGAAGAGGGGTGGGGAGGACATCTGAGGCCTGATTCCAGTCTTAGCGTTGTACTTCTCACAGGGCTACCCAAGGGCTTCCCCGGCAGAGCTGTGCGCCCCGAGTCTCCCGCGCCGGCGCCGGAGGCCCTGGAGCCCGCGCCGGTGGTAGCGCTAGTGTTGGCCGCTTTCGCGCTGGGCGCCGCTGTGGCCGCCGGCCTCAGCCTCGTGTGCGCGCACTCAGGTACCAATCTCCACCCTCCGGGATCTCCGCCTGGCCCCCAGTCTATTCCAGCGCGTCGGCCTGCTTAGCCCTGAACATCCCTAGACCGGCCTCCGCTACGCCCGCAGCAGCCTCCAGGGGTCGCCCTAGCTCCGGCCCTGCGCACCGCAGCCCCTATTTCTCAGCTTCCTCTCTTCTCCAGCGCCCCAACTCCCCGGTCAGCCCCCGAGAGCCTCGCCCAGCGGCCGCCCGCCCAGGAGGCCCCAGTGAGGCAGGTAAGTGTTGGGGCGCAGGAAGGAGGGGGAGTGTAACGTGGGGCCGGTTAGCACAGATGGAGGAGGGAGGGGATGATAATGATCTTCATAGCCCGTTCTTTCTGCCAGGCGGAGTTCCAAATGATTAACGCATATTAATCCTTGTAACAACTTTCTACTATTATCTCCATATTAAAAGGAAAATGAGGCACTCTCTGAAATGGACTTGCTAAAGGTCACAAAAATTTAGTGGAACTGGGATTCGAACTCAGGTAGTGGGTGACCCGTAGCCGACTGCGGCTTTAGTGTCATAAGAAAGGTTCTCAACACCTCACACAGGCAGTAGGCAAAGAGAATTCGGGTTTCAGACTTAGCATCCTCTCTCACCCAGCCATGATGGGGCGGCCGGCGATGGGTTGAGAAGAGGGTGACCAGCCTTAGTGTCCTCTCCCCACTCAGCCTGAGTCGCCTCTTTCCAGAGATGGCGCGCCCCCAGCAGGGTCCAAAGACAAACCAGCCACGGCCTCGTATCAGGCCCGCCTCGGGGGACTACGTTACTCGTTGAGACTACGATCGCTGCGCCCCGCCCTCCTTGCTTCTCCCACCCTCCCACCTGGGCCCAAAATAAACCTCTGGTCTGGACTGCGGCTTTCTGAAGTCCGCGCGTGCGCGTGTGCGTGGAGCGGGGGTGGGGATTCCGGGCAGGAAGAGGTTCAGATTGGAGGGGTGGGGCTTTGAGGCGGGGCTTTGAGGCCCTTATACACGTGTGCAGATACCGCCCACGGGCATTTTATCCCTAACAAAAGGGAACACCCAATCCCACCAGCTTAAATAGCCTCGTCTCCTCCTCCAAACCTGCCAGCTCACCGGCCTTCTCAAAGTCTCTCCGCGCTCCACTCCCACCGCCCGGACCCTGCCCTTCCTAAGACCTCGAGCTCAAGTCTCTGCTCCAAGCTCCTCTCCGTCTTGCCTTAAGGTCCTTAAATCCCTCCTGCCTGACCTCACCCTCCTCAGAGCATAGACAAAGGCGGGATTTTAGCTCCATTTTACGGCTGAGGAAACAGGCTCGGCAAGGCCACATCACTTAAATCACCAATCTGGGCTATCCGACCCCACAGCTGAGGTTCTTGGCTACAAAGCACATAACAGGAGTTTCACAAGACTTATTCCTGGAATGGAGGGAAGGGATGAGATCTAAGGTCTCGGCTCCAGTTCACGAATGAGAGAATGCGGGCGGTGGGGTCTCGTTTGCCTTAGCTTCAGTTAGATACCAGTCCCCATCGCTTCCGGGGTAGGCCGTTCCTTACGGCCTGCAAACGCAGAGCCACGCCCCCATCCAAGTCTGCTTCCGCGCGGAGTCTTTTGGACCCAGAGGCCGCCGTAACCCCGCCCACCAAGGAAACACTCCGGAACGACGCCGAGGCCCTCACCCGGCTCACCGGCATGAAGCCACCGCAGCGGCGGCGAGCGATCCCGAGGCGCTATCTGGTGGAGGTGACTGGCCCCGCGGCCTGGAGAGCCAGCGAGAAGCGGCAGTTGTTACGACTACTGCAGGCGCGACAGGGCCAACCAGAGCTGGACGCCGCCGAGCTGGCCCGAGAGTTACCGGGCCGGAGCAATACGGAGGTGAGAAGAGTCCCGAGATGGGAGCAAGGCTGGAGGCGGGGCTAGGATGTGTCCGGGGCTGGCATAGGGGCGGGGCCTGAGGGTGGGCTGAACGAAAGTGAGGCTTGGGGGCGGGGCCGTGGAGTGGGCCGGTCGAGGGTGAGGCGGGGACGAGGCCGAGGTTGAGGAACCGGAAGAACGCCGGAGAAGGCGGGACTAGTGCAAGGCTGGGCCTTGTGTGGCTGCGAGAAGCTGAGGGCGGGGTGAGGGCGGGACAGAGTGAGTCGAGGGGCGGGGCGAGGAGGAGGCCGTGTCGCCGAAGTCTGAGAGGCGGAGCGAAGGCAAAATTTAGGGGCGGGGCGAGCTCCGAGTTTGAAAGAAGGCCCCAGAATGGGTCTTCCCTGCTGGCTCAAATGGTGAAGAAATCTGCCTGCAATGCAGACGGTGCCGATTCGATCCCTGGGTCGGGAAGATCCCCTGGAGAAGGGAATGGCTACCCACTCTAGTATTCTTGCCCGGAGAACTCCATGGACAGAGGAGCCTGAAGGGCTGCAGTCCATGGGGTCGCTAAGAGTCGGCAACGACTGAGCGACGAACACTTTCCTTCACTTCCCAGAATGGGTGGCAGGTCGCAGCGGGACTGGACGGGAATGAATGAGATTGAAATGGGAGTCAAGAAGTGAGAGTCAGGGAAATAGAGCGTAGTGGAAGAAGCGGGTAGGTGACTAGGATAGTACTTAACCATGGATGTGGGCTGTGGCTGCGGGGAGGAGCCAGAACCGGCCAGGGCCTTATATCTTTGTCAGGTAGCTGGTCATGCCTAGGGCCTTGGCCCGAGAACCCTGGGCACAGTCCCTATGACCCTCAACCCCTGGCCAGTGGGAGGCTAGGGAGCAGTGGCTAGCCCTGGAACAGGCAGGACTGCCTAGCCCTGGGCTTCTAGAAGGTCCATTTGGCCTCTTCTTACTTCGCAGATCCAGGACTTTATCCGGCAGCTCAAGGGCCGAGTGGCCCGGGAGGCCATTCAGAGGATACATCCAGGTGGCCCAAAGGGTCCAAGGCGTTGGGAAACACAGACCCCAGCTCCCATCGAGGTGAGATGGGGCAAGGTTCCCCAGGGCTGGCCCCTGGGGAATGAGGTGGGAGTTCCGGGGGATAATCTGGACAGGGGAGCTCCAGGGAGGGGTAGGGTATGGGGGACTCCTGAGAATTGATCCCTAAGTATCTTCTGCTTGTTCCACCCAGGTGTGGATGGATCTGGCTGAGAAGATAACAGGCCCACTGGAGGAGGCGCTTACTGTGGCTTTCTCACAGGTATAGCCATCCCCCCCCAGGCAGGATGGGGGTGTCCCGGAGGACAGGATCGTATATATGAGTCTACGCTGGACCTGGATCCCTTCCCTTTGCCAGCTCTGTGATTCTGGCCTGTTACTGGTCACCCTAGCCTCCATGTCCACCCTCTCAGCCTTCCTCAGGGTGGGAGGGAGGATTTGAAGGTTGTCTCCTGCAGGGCAGGGGAGCAACCCATGGGGACACTTCTGCCCTTCCTTCCCTGATCTTTCTCTGCCTGCCAGGTGCTCGCCATCGCTGCCACAGAGCCCGTCAGCCTCCTGCACTCAGTGCCCTCCAAGCCCACGCAGGCTTGTGGAAAGCCACTGCTCCTCAGAGCCCCTGGAGGACAGGAGGACCTGGGTCCTGAGGCTTCCAGCCCCGCCCCCAAGGCCCCCGGAGGGGGTGAGGTTCCTGGCTCCACTCCCAAGACACCAGGCCCTGCTCCTGAGGCATCCTCCGAGTCCCTGGCTGGCCAGTCTGCTGAGGGAGACTTTTCTGTGGACTTCGAAAAGATCTACACGTACCTATCATCCGTCTCCCGCGGTGGCCAGGGCCCTGAGCTTTCCGCAGCTGGTGAGGAGGGCAGGGCCGGCACTCTGGGGGTGGGTTCTTTGGTGGCCAGCACCCCTCTCCCGACTCATCCCCTTTCCATCCCTCACCAGAGTCCGCTGTGGTCCTTGACCTGCTCATGGCGCTTCCTGAGGAGTTGTCCCGTCTGCCCTGCGCCACCCTGGTTCAACACATGTCGGGTATGTACCGACATCTGACGGCCCCCCAGCGCGACCTTGCCAGTGGGGGCCTGGCGTCGGGAACTGAGGATAGCGGGGCAGGTTCCAGGGGTCAGGAGGAGACTGGCCAGGCCAGCCCTCAGGCCCCTGAGAATGCTGGCTCCAGCCAGCCCATATCCTCTTGGCAAGCGGCTGGGGTGTGCCCCCTGAACCCGTTCCTGGTACCCTTGGAGCTTCTGCGCCAGGTGGCAAGGTAGAGGCCTGGCAGGCAGGGGACACGCCAGACCTCGGTGAGCCCCCAGACTCTCAATCCTGCTTGGTCTGGCCCTGTATTGTCATGAGGATCTTGCCACGGTGGAAGGTCCCTGAGCCAATGTGCAGTGGCCTTAACATGCTTGATACAGTGGGGGTCTCATAGACGAAGCCCAACTGTACAAGGAGGGGTTCAGCCATAGAACTGGCTGGGCTAACACCGCCGTCAAATATTTCCCCCACTGGTTCTTCATCCCTTCCAAAGCCCAGTATCCTGTCCTGTAACGGTAAATAAAGTTCTTGTCAACCCCCCTGAATGACTCTCTTTCTCCTGTGAGTTAGAGGTGGGAGAGGGCTCAAAATGCTGGAGGGAAAATCTGAGCTAGAGAACCATAGCTTAGAGTTCCTGGGGTCTGAGTGGGGTATGCCAAGCAGGAGGGTGCGGTGGGCAGTGAAGCAACCCTTGGTGATTGTTTGGAGGGTCTTGGTCTGAGCCTGACTGAGGTGGGGGAGTCAGGTCCCCGGCTAGGGGAGGGTGAGGGGTGGGCTGCCCATGTGTCAGGAAGTTGGAGGGAGGGGAGTGAGTCTCTGAGGTGGCCTTGGGGAGGCAAGGAGAGCTGGAGGGGGAGCAGAGGAGCAGAGAAGGGAGCAGAGCTGGGTAGAGGGTGGGGCTGGGCTCCCAGCTGCTGTCAAAGGCCTCATGTTCCCAGGGGTGCTCTCGGGCCTCTCTCCCTGCTCGGCCCCCTCCATCAGCCTCCCTGGAGGTGCGGAGGCAGGGACAGGCTGGTTTGGGCTGGGCGGGGGCACCAGGTGTCCTCCCACAGTACCGCCTTCTCCCAGATCTTACCAGTCCTCTAAGAGCTGGCGAAATTTCTGTTCACGGAGCCTGTGCATTCACACAACCTTCCTTTTATAGCAACGCTCAGTTTCTCCCCACACACACTGCACATGGCTCCCCCGGGGCGCACAACACTTCTCCTAGGCGGGTCGTGGAACGGAGCCAGCCCACTCCGTGACCACGGCCCCACCACACCAGACCTGAGGTTTCTGAAGTTGATGGTGGGATGGAGGGATCAGGTCAGAGTGGTCTGGGGCTGCAGGTATGGTCACAGTGTCAGGAGGCCACGTCAGGTCTCGGAGACAACCTCCAGGGCTGGCTGAGGGTGCCCCATCCCAGCTCCCTACCAGGCTAAGTCGCCCCAAGTTAAGGGAAGGAAGGGTGGTCCTGGCTCCTTCTAGAATGGGGGGAATTAGAGACGGTTAGCCTCAGTTCCCCAGAGCATGCATCTGGGTGTTTCTCAGCCCTGGGCAGCTCTTAAGAGTGTGCAAAAGTCAGCCCTGGGTTCAGATTCTAGCTCTGGCAAGTCACTGAACCTGTCTGGACCCGAGTCCCCAGGCCTGTAGAATGACGATGCTAACAAGATCCTGAAAATACAAGAGGCCGAAGTGCAGAGTCTCTACCTCAGCACACTGCTTGGCATGCAGTAAGCGCTCAATAATAGCTTTTATTAACAGCATGGGCTCAGAGGCAAGGAGGAGTGAGAGGCCAGAGGAGGGTCTGGGGAGGGGGTGTGGCAGAGGGATCAGGGGGAGGTAGCAGGCGAGCCAAAGAAGGGTGGAGGTGGTAACAGAGGGAGGGGCGCGCTGACCTGAACTGGGGCCTGGGCTGGGGGCACGAGGGAACCTGTCTGCCCTCTCCTCCCGTGGAAGGAGCCACCCATCCTGGATACAGCAGCCATTGTCGCTCTTCAGGCTCTGTCTCCGGGGCAGGCCGCGCAGGGCATATTGGTCTGCAGTATCCCACCCCGTGAGCCCAGGAGAGCCTGCCTCGCAAGCCGGAGCCCGAGGAGGGGCTCAGCGCTTACGGGCGGGGTTGCGCGCGGTGGGGAGTGAGGATGGTCACAGAACAAGGAGAAAGGGAAAGGATACGGGGGTCTCTGAATACAGGAGTGGACAGGACACTCATGCTGCTAGGCGGCAGGACAACAGCAAAGAAACACCTACACGCTGGGGGCGGAGGGGTGGGACAGGGCAGGATAAAGGCACGAAGTGGGGCTCCGGCCTGGCCAGGAGGGAAGATGGGAGGGGTCTGAGGGGGGAGGGCTTGGACTTCTCATGCCCTCCCCACTCGGGCTGCGGGCTCGCGGGGCAGGATCCCGAGCGCGGTCCAGGCCTGGCGGCGCCCCTCGTCAAATCTGCCCTGGGAGAGAGACCCCGCCGAGGGCCGGCCAGGGGCGCCGCACAGCTCAGACCAGCGCGTAGTCGAACTGCCCGCGCTCGAGCGCCTCCTTGTGGTCGGTCCAGGACGAGGCGGGCATGCGGCTGTAGGGGTCGAGCAGGATACGCACGCAGCGCACCATCAGCAGCACCAGCACCACGAGCAGGCACAGCACGAAGGCGAACACGGTGCGCTGCTCCGCGTCCAGGCCCGCACCCACCGGGGGCCCCGTAGACGGTGGCAGCGGCTCGGGGGACAGCGTCCACGTCGCGCTCATGGCTCACATCGCCGCGCGCCCTGGGGAGGAGAGGCCCGCCCGGGATGCGGGGATGAAGCTGCGACCTCCCTCGCCCCCGCATCGTCCCCTCCCGCCGCCGCCCCCCCACTCCCTGCGGAGCCCCAGCCCCCGCCTGCGCCTCAGTCCCGGGGCTACGCCCATGCCCGGCCCGCGAGCACCCAACTCCGGGCGTGCTCGCAGGTGGGGACGCTATGAACAAGGAGAGAAAACCCCGACCCGGCCGGTCCGCGCACAACAGGTGCGAACGCGCGGTCTGGGGAGGTGGCGGGGGCTAGACCCGGCTCCCCCGCCCCACTCCCTTTGTTCTTGCGTCCCGGGGACCCCCCTCCCCCACCACCCCCGTCCCGCCGCGCCCCTCACCCTGGCCTGAACCGGGACCGGGACCCAACGCCCGGCAGCCTCGCTGTCTTCCGGGACCCGCACCCTGTCCGCTCTTGGCCTCTCCGCGGCGGCGACCCCGGCTCTGCCCACCCCACCCGCCCCTGGAGCCGCGGAGACCGAGGCAGGCGAGCAGCGCGCGAGCCGGGCCGCCGCGGCTGTTCCCATGGCGACGGGGGGGCGGGGCCGCCGCGGGGGGCGGAGGCTGCGCAGGGAGCGGCGCTCGCGCCCGCGACCCCGCCCCGCCCACCGGGAAAACCCGGCCCCGCCCCGAGCCGCTCGAGGCATAGACCACCAGCCCCAAAGAACCGTGAGCACCAAGGACTTCACCCTCCCACCCCAACCAGTACTCCTAAACCTCCCAGCCCGACTTCAGCTCCCACACTCCCATTCTCCTCTGCAACTGACCTCTCAGTTTCCCTGTTTGGAGGATCCCAGTGCCCCCAAAACTCATTCCAGCGCTAAAGGTCCCCTGGCCCCAGGGACCCCAACCTTCAAGAGACCCCACCCAGGTCACCGAAAACCTCCATAGCTTTCCTTGTCATTGTCCCCCCTCACCCCCACACATAGCTAGGGTGGGCAGGGTCTTGCCCAGGTAAAGCCACCCCCTCTTCTGTTGCAGCTTCTTTAGTCACCATGACCGCCTCCTCATCACCACTGGGCTGGCCACCTCCTCCTCAGTCCCAGCTCCCCCACCCCAGTGACAGACACCCTGGACAACCCAAATTGTTCTCTTGCACTTTGGTGATTTATTATTTCCAAATCTCCACTTATATACAGGATAACAAGGGCACTGTTTAAAAAAAAAAAAAAGGAGCTAAAATGGCCTGGCTGATGTGGCCAGTGGGCCCAGGCCCCACTGCTCAGTCCTGGGAGGGAGTGCCTGGTTTGAGGCCCGCAGGCCAGCAGCCACCAGGGGGCCGATGCAGCCCCCTACCCTCCCCGCCCCATCCAGCCGGTGTTGCAGCTGGCCTGGCAGAGCAGGGGCAGAGCTGACAGTCCTGTCCCCAGAGCTCTGGCTGCTGCAGGTGGACGCCAGTTCCCTGCATGTCCACAGTGAGGGTCAGCCCTGGAGGGCCCGGGCATGGCCGCCATGCTCAGAGGACCTGCTCTGTGCTGGAGGCTGAGATGTCCAGGAGCCGCCAGGCTGCATAGGGGTTCAGCTCGTCCTGGTCTCGGCAGAGAGCCCACACATACAGCATTCGCAGTACCTTGTCCTGCGGAACCCGGGAAGGGTGAGGGCTGGAGGCAGGGAGCACCCGGTACCCACACCAGAAGGAGGGCAGGGTGATGCTGCAGCCAGGTCAGGGCTGGGAGGGAGCAGGGAGCGGGTCTGGGGTGTTGGCCTGGGTCTGGGATCCAGAGTAAAGGCTGGGGCAGAGGCTGGGACTCAGGACTTGGTCAAACCAGACAGACCAGTGGCCCTCTGACCTCCACCAGGCCCAGAGCAACATGCCGTCCTGGTGCCCTGCACTGCAGGGAACTCAGTGTGTGCCCTGCCCCTCCCTTCCTGCCCACTTACCGGGTCACCCTCGACCACTTCGCCTTTGGGGTTCTTGATCACCATCACCATCTGGGCCTGGAAGGTGATGATCAGCACTGGCCCCTGCTCCATCATCTTGCCCATGGCCAGCTGCAGGGGGTGGGGACAAGGTGGATGGGCCTCAGAGAGTGGTCCCTGGTGCCTTCCTTGCAGCCCCCATCCAGGGGCAGACCCGAGCTTCAGCACCCCAGGCCTACCGCCTCCCACTGGTCTGTTTCCAGTGGGAACTTCCCAACTGTAAGCAGAATCGGACAGGATCCCTGGACTGAAGCTTTGTGGACACACAGAGGCCTCTCAGAGCCACCCGTCTTCCATATGGGTGTGGGCTCCCCACAGAGTCGTGGCAGAGAGACCAGTGGGGGCCTGAGTGGTCCCAAAAGAGCCCCCACCTTTCTCAGTGAGAGTCCTGGCCTCAGGAGTCCCTGGATCTGGGCAGCAGCACCCCTGGGCCACCACTTGCTTGAGAATTCCCAACTCCAGGACTATGGAAACCCTTCAGTGAAAGCGACCCTACTCCTCCAGGGACAAGGAACTCACCCTTCCCAGCTGAGCACAATTCAGAGAAGCACCCCTGCCCCTCCCCCCCACCCTGGAAGAGGCACTCACATCGATGTGGTCAATGTCCAGGATGCGGGAGTGGAACTGGAGGCCCAGAGCCTTGGCCTGCTGGATTGGGTGGGCCAGTTGGCTGTAGGTCTGCAACAAGAAGCCGAACATGCCCATGGGACCGGTTACCCTCGAGCAAGCCATGCCAAGGCACCTAGGAGCCGGGGGCACCACACACCCCAGGCCAGTAGTGGGCTCACAGGCAGGGTTTCAAGCTTTCAGCTTGTGTACCTCCCAAAAAGGGCTCTCGCGCCAGGAGTGACAGATGCCAGGATCAGGCAGGCTGGTGCCACCCTCTTGCTGGCGCGAGTCACACACTTCCCTCTCATTACCAAGACAACACCGTATCACCACTATTGAAAGCGGTATTAATCAGTGAGGTCGGGAATGCTCCTGGAACGCAAACAGGAACATGCTCCCAGAGAGGTAAGTTGAGGCCTCTCTGGCTGATGCAGAACATTCTCCTGTGGATCCTGGCCTGGAACCAAACGCTTTTTTCTAGGATTCATCCTGCCCCACGGCTGCGCTGAGGTGAGCTGCCTGGGTCTGCCTGCTTCTCCCTGACCAGCGCCTGTGGGTGGCTTTCGGCCGCAGGCAGCCTGTTTCTCCTATGGGGGCAAAGACACCATAGCCCTCTTGTGCCTGCTCCCAAGCCTGGGATATGGCAATCTCGCATCTCAATGGAAGACATTCCAACAGCACCCACTTTTTATGCAACTAACGGACCCACCAAATGAAAAGAAAAAAAAAGGTGCCAATCTGAGTTCTGGTGTGCTTTCTTAAAGATGACATTCTCAGAACGCCCTGGGGTGAGTGGCTTCAACTTCAGCTGTGTTTCTAGGGGCACCAGCAGCAGCTCGCGGGTAGAGATAACCAGTCACATCTTAACAGTCCCAAAGTTAAAAAAAAAAAAAAAACCAACCCACTCATAAACGCCTGCTGGATTAGTCACCGTGCAGGGGAGTATTTAAAAAGAAAACCTGACATCTTCTCCTCTGCTTTTCCCAACTTGTTCGTGAGCTGGGTACAGCAGAGAATCAGCCAAAAGAGATTCTGGATTATTTAGTATCAAGAAGCTGGGGGTGAAGAAAAACAAACTCCCAGAAGACACAGGTCAGGGAGCCAGAAGGATGGGGCAAGGTGGCCCCGTGGGGCCAAGCAGGCTGCCAGGAAGGGACGGGGCAGATGGGGTGCTCCCAAGGCCGCCTGACCCGTCACCACGCAGCCCAGCCCTTCCTGTGGCCTGGGACCTGGAGTTGGAGCTCCAGCTAGGCCTCCTTAAGACACGCAGCTCTTACCCACGCAGAAATATATCAATGTCTGCTTGGATCTATGTTTGAGGATCTCGTGATGAGAAAAACAGCTAATGAATCCATCCAATGCCACCTGTGTGGGAGCTCTGCTTTGGTGTCCCCAAAGCACCCTCTTGATTCCCAAGGGATGAGCCCAGTGATGTAACCCTGGCCTTGGGAAGGGGGGCCATGGGGCCTCACACCCCACTTGCTGGCCAGCACCTGTGACCCCCATGCACAGAGTGAACATCTGATGCACCCCAGGGTTCTCCAGTATCCCTTTCCACCCACTTCCCTGACCCCTGGATCCCCAGCCTGCAGCCACCCCCAGCCCCGACACCCCCATCCCCATCGAGCTCTTCCTGGATGGAGCCACCCAAGCAGATCTCCTCCAAATTGTTATTTCTTCTTAGGCCTAAACAGGAAAAAAAAAAAAGCCAGCAAGCACTCACAGCTTCATAGCACCAGTCTTTGAGAATGTCGAGTTCCCCAGAAATCATGGCCTAAAAAGGGAAAGACAAAAAATCAAGTATGAGAATGAGTGGGCTTTGGAGGCAGGGAGATACTGCTGGAGAATGTTCTCCAGGGAGACCCTTTCCTTGCAGCCTCCCAGCCCCACCCTGGGGTCCAAGTCTGGGGAGGGGAGACCTGGCCAGGCTGGGGCAGTGGGAGGGGAGCTCCCACAGCTAACAGTGGGGCAGCCCAGAGTGGGTCCCCAGGGTCTGCAGGAAGGGGAAGGTGGCAGTGGTCGGAGGTCTGGTCCCAGCTTGGAAACTGAGCCAAGGTGGCCATGCAGGGGCAGCCTGCCTGCCCTGGGGACAAAGCTCTAGATGGCCTGGCCCAGGAGGGACGGGGCAGAGCGGGGGCAGAGGGGGAGTGTGGGGGAGGGCTCTCAGGGTGCAAGGAGAGAAGCTGCCACAGGAACAGGATGTGGTGAGGGTCCTGGGGGGTGGGGGACGCTGTGGGGGAACCACAGAGCATGGTGGGGGTGGGGGCTGAGATGACTTCACCCCAGAGGATCCTGCCTGGGCTCGGGCTGCTGCTTTTGGGAGATGCTACCTTTTCACCTCCTCCCAGCCCTGCCCTGAGTGTCCTGAGGAAGCTGAGAACACGGAGGAGGGAGAAGGGCCCCAGGAGGAGGGATCAGATGTTTACAGAGGACTGGGGGGCAGGAGGTGGGGGGACGCTCCCTGCAGTCCCACTAGGCCACGCCACAGGCCTCTGTATGCACTGGGCTGCAGGACTCCCAGGCTCTAGCCAGGGCTTGTGGCCATGGAGGGGCAGGGACGTGGCAGGGAAAAGGCAGAACACCTAGCCAGGTGCACACCCACCTCCAGGACGTTGGGGATGATGTCGTTCTCGCACTGCTGCAGGAAGCGGTCCTTGTCAAAGGCGGGGTCCACACGCAGGATCTCTGTGAGCACCTCTGACATCTCTGTCTTCGAGAACAGGCCCCCTGGGATGGCCGAGCCGGCAGGGCAATGAGGGCCTGAGACTCTGCCCCCTTGCTGGCTCAGGGTGAGGGGATGGTCTTGGGGCAGCCCACTCACCCAGCAAGTCCGTGATCTTGTCTGTTAGCACACGGGATGCCCGGATGAAGGCGTTGTCGCTCTCGTCATACTTCATCTTCATCTCAAAGAACCCTGTGGCAGGTGGCGGGTAGGGTCAGGGCCCTTCCAGAAAGACACCCCCACTCCATCACAGCCCCCTCCCCGAGCAGACTGGGTAACTGAGGGGGCCTCTCCGAGGCTGCTTCTTCCTCAAGAGACCAGGGCCTGTGGGTCAACCTCAGGGTGGGGGTGTGGAGACCCTGCCACCATGAGCTTGGGGGGCTGTGTGAACCGTGGGGGGGCCACCTCCATTGGCAGCTGCTTTCACTGCAAAGGAAACACAGGCTTCTGGGAATCACCATGGGATGACGGACAGGGCTCCCTGTCAGTGCGAGGGAAGCCAGGTGCCCCAGAGTGGGCAGAGCATGCTGGGCCTTGAGCTGGTTCCTGGCTTGTGAGGCGGGGTGTGTAAGGGCCAAATCCACAGCTGCACCATCAGGGTGGGGATGGGGGGGTGGGGGACACTCATACCTGCCTGCCCCACAGCCACGCTGGCTCTAGTCAAGATGGTGACCCAGCCCCGACGGCAGAGCCCCTGCCGCCCAAGATGTACTGGGTGCTTCCCCTCGGGCCTCCTGAGGCCCACACTCCACTGCTCACACGCTGGGTGACTCTGCTGCAGTGCCTGGCCCCCTCAGACCCCAGCCTCCTCCTCTGTGTGGTGTCCGCCCCCGGGGAGCGCTCAGTGAGTGTCTCTCACCGCCCTGCCGTTGGGCCATTCTGAGATGGGGACACTCACGATTGAATACCACATTGTTGTCCCTGAAGTCCTTCCACTGCTGGTACCACTTGGAATCCTTGTGCAGCACGACCCCCAGTGCCTCTCTGGGGAAGACCAGGGAAGCCAGTGAGCGCAGTGCGGGGGCCGCTCCCACGGGGAGAGGGACCAGTCAGATAGTGTGATGACCCTGGCCTCACCTCCCGGCCTCCTGCCTTCTCATTTCCCCTGCCCATCCCTCCCCACCTCCATTCTCTCAGGGAGCCAGGGAACCCTGGGGAGAAAGAAACCCCACAAGCAGACTCGGGTCGGAACCCTGTGTGGTCCTCAGAGACAGACAACACTGCAGGTGGCTAAAAAGGGAGGTGGAGAAGGGGCAGGAAGGCCCCTGACCGGTCTGGTACCTACTCATTGGCCTCAAACACTTTCTCTTCCTTGAATTTCTCTCCAGCAAACTCCTTCCTTTTCCGGAGCCGCTCGGGTCGCCGATAGGGCCCGGTCTGTCCCAGGACACTCTCATCGATCTCCTTCTTGACAGACTCCACGCCCTGCAGAGCACAGCCGGGCATGTGGGAGTTGGGCGACCCCCGACCAGAAGCTGTACACCCACCCTAGCTCCAGGTCTCAAGGTCACCTGCCTTGCAGGTTCAGGCCAAGGATTTGTCGGAGCCTCGGGGGGGAGGCAGACGCTCGCTGCCGGGAGAAGACCCTGGCTATCTGACTTCTGCCCCTGACTCCCCCCGATCCCCACCAACCCCTGCTCTAAGAGCAGCCCCCAGACGACCCTCACATTCTGAGGTCGATTCCCCGTCTCCCTGGAAACCTCCCTTCAGCTGGGGAGAAACCAGCAACTGGAGGGGCATCCTGAGTGGCCCCTGCCCCATGACCCCTATCCAGGCTGACCCAGTCTGTGGATCCCGACTTCCCAAACCTCTGGAACCCATTTCCCTCCCGGCCCCAACACCCCAGACACTCTCCAGCCACCTCTGAGCCGCTGCCCGAGTCCTCGCTGGCGGCTGTGCTTTCAGGATAAAACCTGAACTCTTCCGTGTGACCCCCAGGCCCCTGCAGTGGCTCTGGTCACAGCCAGTTTGCCCCGGTGCCCCGAGCTGGCTATGCCTGCTCCCCTGGCCTGGAGCAGCCCCCGGATGCTCCTGTTGTTACTCAGGACTGCCTGCCCCTTCCCTGTCCCCATGCCTGCCCTGCGATCCTTTGAGAGCAGCAACTCAGACCTTCTCTCCTGTGGCCCTGTGGCCAGCAGAGGGCCCAGTGTGAGGTAAGGTCTTCACAGAAGGAATTCAGGACCTCAAGTGACCGGGAGTGATAGTCTCGGGGTTCTGGGCCAGACCTAAGGGTGTCAGCCACTGACTACGGGCTGGAGCTCTTGGTCTGGTAACCCGTAGCTCCCTAGGGGCCACAATTTGCCCAAGACCACCCAGCTGGGAGGGGCTGAGCCCAGAGATGGGAACTCGGCTCCTGGGGGCTGGGAGCAGGACAGAGTCTAGAGTGCCCACAGGCACGAGCGCAGCCCAGCTTACCTGGGAGAGGGCTTTGAAGGCAGCAGTCCGGCCAAGCCTCTCCCCGCCTTTGGACACTGACTCGGCAGACTGCTTGGCGGTCTTGGCTGCTTCTTCCACACCTTCCTTGATTTTCCGGCCAAGGTCACTTTTACTGACTTCGTCAAGACTCTACTGAGACAGAGAAAGGGGAGGTGTCAATGTGGCACAGGCTGGGGGCTGGCAGGAGCTCCCCCAGGGCTAAGGGTCAACCAGGCCAAAGAGGGGTGGGAGCAGGCAGCCTGAGTTTGTCTGGCTGATGGAGCTGTGACGGGTATGTGCATGCTCGAGAAGGGTGCCTATGACCTCTGGGGCACTGGGCCTGGGGCTGCAGGCACGGAGCAGACAGGAGCCCCAGTTCTCCCAGGATACATAGGAGTGGCACCCACAGGTGGCAGGGAGGCAGGAAGAAGGTGAGGAGGTGTACATGGAGCTGGGCTGGCCTCAAAGCCCTGCCCCTCTCTCCTGGAGATGCAGGAGACTCGAGTTCGATCCCTGGGTTGGAAGGATCCCCTGGAAAAGGGCATGGCCACCCACTCCAGTATTCTTGCCTGGAGAATCCCATGGACAGGGAGCCTGGACAGAGGGCTACAGTCCATGGGTCACAAGACTGAAGTGACTTAGCAGGCAGGTCCCTCTCTCCAGCCCAGGAGAACAGAAAAACCAAAGAGAAGCAACAAAGAAGAAAGCCCTCCAGGAAAGTCACTCCCACCTCCACCCTTGGAGGCAAAGTACTCCCCTCCTATCCTAAGGAGGGAAGAAAAACATCCTCATTTGACCCTCCTGATTGTAGCACAGAGGCTTCTAACTTAAGCAGGCCAGTGAACTACAGGCCAGTGGGCTGGTCTGACGTCGCCCTCCTTCCTGAGGGCATCCTGGACTCTGGAAAGCTTCTGGAGTGAACAGGCTGCTCACCACCCCAGCCTACACAGTGCTGGCTGCCAGTTCCTCCTGAGGCTCCCAGCACCGCCCCCGCCCCCCAACTCCTCTGCCAGAGGTGGGAACAAACAGGCCCTGCAGCCTCGGGTAAGAGGCCCTGGGAGCCCTGAGGCCATTACCTCCTTGACGGTGCCTGTGATCTCCCCCAGCTTCTTCCTGATCACCTCGCTTGTCCGCAGGGTTTCCGATTCAATGGTTCTCTAGGGGGAAGGACATTGTGTCTCTGTGTTGTGATGCACAGTCCAAAGCAGCATTTTCTCAGCAGTCCCTTCCTCCCCAGACACCTCTGTTTCTCTTGCCCCTCCCCCTCAGCCTGCCCAACGGGTCCCTCCCTTCTGCCCAGGGTCCCTGGCTGCCCCTCAGCCTGGCATGAATCCTGGACAGGGACCCTCCTGAGCACAAAGCCCCAGGCCCCGAATCTCTCTCTGGGTGGCAGCAGGTGAACTCTTCTACCTGCTCATCAGTGATATGTTGAGGGCGGTGGTGGTGGGGTGCTGTTCCCACTCTGCCCCCACCCAGGCACCCTGCCTCAACCTCAGCCTCCTCTGCCCCCAGGTGGCCCCTCAGCCCACTCCTCTTCCTTCATGACAAGGAAGGGCGCTCTCCCATAGGGTGGAATCCCCCACAGAGAGTTTAGCGGAGACTCGGAGGGAACAGGCCTCACTGCGCCAGCAGCCCGGGATCGGGGGTCAACACAGCAAAACATCGAGGGACCTGGGGCATCCGGGGCAAGCGCCCACACTCTAGGCTCAGCCGCCCACAGGGGAGATGGCAGGGCTCACAGAGCCCTCGCGGGCAGACAGATAAAGGGCTACAGGCCCATTCACAGGCAGCTGAAAGTTGTTTGGGTGTTTCCGTACGCTCTAATGGAAAAATTCAAGTTTTTGGCCAAATGACCATGTAACAATTACACTAGCCCTGGAACCCACTTTCTACCCATTTCACTCAGAGGTCCTCCGGAGTACACATCTCAAACCTAGTGCCTGAGAGATCTATGGAGATGCAGATTCTTCTTTTTTTTTTCCTTTTTTATTTATTTTTAATTGGAGATGGCTGCTTTACAATGTTGTGTTGGTTTCTCCTGTAGAGCAGTGCGAGTCAGCCGTAAGTATACACATGTCCCCCTCTCTTGAGCCTCCCCCACAATGCAGAGTCTGACGCAGGAGGTCCAGAAAGCCCCCCATGTGCTGGTCTGTGTGCAGAGGATGCTGCAGGCTCACCACAGACCTGACAGGCTGAGTGGCTCCCCCGGCCCCCTTACTCCCCATCATCAGGGACCCTGACAGCCAGGGCACTGTGCTACAGGAATTCCTGGCTCCAGGGAGCAAGTAAGAGGTGAGAGAGGTTAATCAGTGATTAACATACTGGGTTGGCCAATAAGTCTGTTCAGAGACGAGTCGCGAAGGGGACTCACGTATTTCCTCCTGGCTTCCTGGAGTGCATCTGACTCTTCCAGCTTCTTGGCCTCATCTCGGAACTTTTTTATACTTTCTTTCATTTCTTTGTTTTTGGCTAATTCCTGTTTGATGTTATCGAGCAAGCCAGAGAGAAAGCCTTTTCTGCTTCCAGAGGAATAGGATTTGGACTAGAAAGAATGTAGAAAGAGACAAAGGATGTTTTTTTTTTTTTAATTTTCTATTTTCTGTTGATACAGGTTTAACAATGAAGAGCTCTCTCTTTGCAGAAGAGTAGAAGAGGCACACTAAAAAACTATTAGGTGATAAACTGTGGGGCACCCAGACAACAAGACATTATTCAGCAATAAAAAGAAATGAAGCCACCACTTCCCTGGTGGCACAGAAGATAAGAATCTGCCTGCCAGTGCAGGGGACATGGGTTTGATCCCTGGTCCAGGAAGATCCCACATGCGGCCCCACTCCATGCACTGCCCTGCCCAATTCATGGGCTTTGGGGTCAGACACAGCTGGGTTTAGATCCTGGCTTCTCCTCCTTCACAGGCTCAGGAAAGAGAAAGCTTCAGAAATGATTGTGAGCGAGTGACTCAGGTCACGGGGACATGGCCACGTGTGCTTGGTTGCTCCCACTTCTGAGGGTGTGCGGGGTCCCCACCAGGCCTGGGGACTCACCCTACCAGTTTCGGGGCAACAGCCCCCCTGGCTGCTATCAAGCCCCAGCAAAAGAGGCAGAAAATCTGGGTGCTGCCCCAGAGGTGGGGTGGCCAGGCCTGGTGCTGGCAGGCAGCTGTCTGGTCCAGATGGGTCCCGGCCAGCCCTTCGCTAGGGGAAATCCAGGTTCCAAGAGTGTCAGGGACTGCATCAGCTCACAGCAGCCCCACCATTCACCCCAGGACTGGGGACTGGGTGGTAGTGGGGGGCAGGGCAGATCAGAGATGTGGACAACTAATGGGAAAGACGTCCCACACCTACAACAGCCCCAGGACACGGCTGGGGAGACAGGCTGGCACAGGTAACTAGAGGGCTGTGCTGAGACTCAAAAGGAAGGGAGGGTGTGAGCTGCTCAAGGATGTGGAAGTGGAGTCAGTGTGAGGTTTGGGGCTTTCCTCCCCATGGCGGTGAAACACCAGCAGAAGCATGGTTGAGGAGGAGTGACGGGGAGGGCAAAAGCTCTAGAAAATGCTGTTTCTGACAAACAACGTCAAGAGTAAGAGAGATATCGGGGCTTCCCTGGTGCTCCAGTGGTTTAGAATCCACCTGCCAATGCAGGGGACATGGATTCGATCCCTGATCCAGGAAGATCCCACCTGCTGTGGGGCAACTAAACCCTGGTGCCACAATTACCGCAGCCTCCGAGCCCTAGAGGCTATGCTCTGCAACGAGAAAAGCCGACACAACGAGAAGCCCGCGCACGGCAACTGGAGAGTAGCCCCCACTCGCTGCAACCAGAGAAAGCCCCAAGCATAGCAACCAAGACCCAGGACAGCTATAAATAAAATTATGCAAATTATATATATAAATTTTATAAAAATATAAAAACATTATATAAATAAAATTACATAAAAACAAAATTACAGAAATTTTGTATAAAAATATAAATGTAAAAGTTTTATAAATAAATACAATAAAAAAAATAAAGGTAAGGATGGTCTAGCCTGGGGAAACCCAGCTCCAGAAGATGTGTGACTCTATGAATGCAAATGCCCATGGGGCCGTCTCCCAGAAGCAAGGCCCAGCTTTGCTTGAAGGACCCAGACGTACGACCCAGTAGGTGGTGCATTTCAGCTCCGCTACAGGGATCCCAGTCCACTCTGGGAGGCAGGAGCCCCACCCACAGTGTGCTGAGCACTTCCAGATACCAAAAGCACCAGGCCCACTGGGCTCTGTGACTCCAGAAGGCCTGCCCATCAGAGGCCCCAGCAGTGTGGGCAGCATCCTGCAGGCCTCTTCTGTCACCTATGCCTGACCCTCACATGTCCCCTTCCAGCCAGCTGGCTCACATCTTGAGTCACTCACCAGGGTCAGCTCTCCACTAGGCCGGGGCAGCTGGTAGGAACCATGGGGCAGTGGCACTAGATTGTGGCTGGACAGTAGATGGACTCCGCTGCCAACACATCTCTAATCGAAGGAGAAGAGATAAAGATCCGTTTAGACCAGAGGGTGATGAGGAAGGAATGAAATAGGCCACCTAAAAGAGCAAAGATTGCTAAGACTCATCTGACGATTTTTATCCCATCCCACCTGCATGCTTGATGCTCGACCATCTTCTCAAATTCTGAGAAGCCAGTGGAATCTGGTAGAAAGAGAAAATCTTGGAACTGTACCTGCAGGGCCTACATGTACCGTCCCGACTCTGAACCTAGGGGAAACCAGATGGGTCCTATGCCAACCTATGGTGGAAGAACGCTAAAGGCTAAATGTGCCAGTCTGATTTAAGGCCTTAGTCTGAGAATGGGCATGCGGAGCCTTGATGCTGGTAGCAACCAGCCTTCTCTACTTCTGCGGCCTCGGAGGACCAGAGGCCTGGGCTTTCAGAGGCACACACTGATAACTTACTGTCCCAGGCACGACCCTGCAATAAACCTACGATGTCCTGATCCAGGCTTGGGATGTGAGCAGAGCAACTTACGGGAGTCACCTGGGCAGAGAGATGCTGCTAACCTCATGTGAAAGGCATTTCTTCTCTGACCAAATGATGAACTTAAGCTCCAGGAGGGAAGCTCCATGTAGGTCCTGTTCAATGCTGCATCCTAGCACCCAGCATGGAGCCAGTAACATGGATGTCAATGACCTGACAAAATCACATTTCCATTTCTACAATCCCTGCGCCTCTCCTCATCCTGTTCCATGCTTCCTGTCTCCAGGAACTCTAAGCAACATACAGACTTACACAGATGCCATGATCTCCTATAGCTACTCAAGAGTAACTCCTGTGAGTTATCGAAACTTTTGTTTTAATTGCTTTGTTGTTTTCTTCTTTTAAATGCCTACAGCCATTGATCCTAGAGCCACCGACGTCAGCAGCAGTCTGAAGTTGAAGCGGATCACTCTCTAATTGGGAAGGAAAACCCCACAGGAGGACGGAACCCGAAGGTGGCTCCTCTTTTGTCTTGTGCCCAAATCAAACACCTGTACACGCAGCCTTCAAACCCTGACTCAAAAGACAATCAGTCCAGAAGAAAAGCTCTGCCCTGAGTCAGAAACACCTTGTTTCTCCTGACACTCAGATTCCTGTGAGATAACTTTCCTTCCTGACCTGAGCTTTGGGCCAGGTCAACCACCCTGCTAGCTCTGAGACTGTGGGCAGCTTGCTTAGCACGACTGAGCTCCCAGTTTCCTAACCTGTTGAGATAGCATCAAATAGTAGCAACGTGAGTACTATTGTCCCAATGCACTTTATACGCCTTGACCCCCAAGGCATCTGTGAGCCCAGATTCTCAGCCAGGGCGACAACTACCTCCCGTACTTTCAGAGGATTAGGAGGAGAGACGGAAAGTGCTCCCGGTTGCGGACGAAGCGTATTAAGCCGAGCCGTGACTGTCACGGTTTTCTGCCTTTTCCTCGCCACTGCTTCTCCATGGAGCGCCACGGTCACCATTCACTCTTCGGTACACGTGGGGTCAGCCAGAAATGAGGGGCGATCATACATTACTGCCCCCGGCGGCTCCATGCATTACTGCCCCCGGCCGGACAGTCTCGGCTCCCCCGCCCTCAGGCCTAGCTCCAGGCCCCACGTTACCGGGCCCCCGCCCCAGCCTCGGCTGACCCAGTGACCAAACTCTGAGTCTCTCGCGGAGTCCAGGGAAGGGGGCAAAGAGGTCAAAGAACTCGGGACAACGAGATCCTGGAGGTCGCCAGTCCGGAGCTCCCTAGTCCCGCCCTCCTGGCCCCGCATATCTGCTCACCCGCGGGCAGCGGCACCAGCCTGCCCGCAGCGCCGCCGCCGCCATGCTGGAGGATCCCGTGTGACCTTCTCGGGGCGCGACTCGATACCGTCATCCGCCGCGTCTGCCTGGTAGGGTCTGGGCCTGGGAAAAGCAAGACCTGGGGGCGGGGTTTGTGAAAGGAAGGGCGTATCATTGGACAGGACTCCTAAGGAAGGAGGGGCCGTGGAGGGAGGTCCATAATGGGGGCGTGGCCTCACAGAGGGCGGGAGAGTCCTGGAGAGCTAGGCCTCTGATAGGGCAGAGTTTCGGAAGAGCGGGGCCTGTGACTGGATGTGACCTGGGGGGCGTGTACTCCTGTGTGGCAGAGACCTATGGTTGGATAAGAAAGCGAAGAGGCGGAGCCTGAGGATGTGGAGTCTGTCACGAGCGAAGATTTTCCTACAGACAACCCAGGGTTCGCGTGGCCGGAAAGACCGGTACAGAGCGACCTACCATAAGAACCGATTCAACTGGGTTCTGACTGATTGACCGATGGGCCTGCCCTTTGCCACTGACTCTGACTCACTGACAGTGACTGACACTGACTAACAGACGAGCAAGTGAGTTGCTTCAAGAGCAAGAGCGAATGAGCCCACATTTGTACAGCACTTTCGGGAGGCACCTGTTGGTTTTGGTCCAGAAAAGGAACGGGAAGCTGAGACCTGGCTGAGTGTGAGCCACTCTTCCCTCCATCCATTTAGTGTAAATTGATACACCTGGACCGGAAGAAGGTCATGCCTCTGTCACATCAGCACCCAGATGCTATTTTCCATTTAGAGAATCCACCAAGTGGCGGTACCTGGACATGGTCGTGCAGCTGGGAAGAGATGGTGTGTTGGTAGCGTTGTTGTTCAACCTCTCAGTCATATCCGACTCTTCCTAACCCTATGGGCTGCAGCACGCCAGGCTTCCCTGCCCTTCACTATTTCCCAGAGTTTGCTCCAACTCCTGTCCATTTGTTGATAATGCTATCCAACCATCTAATCCTCTGTCGGCCCCCTTCTCTTGCACTCAACTTTTCCCACCACGAGGGTCTTTTCCAGTGAGTCAGCTCTTAGCGTCAAGTGGCCAAAATATTGGAGCTTCAGCTTCAGCATCAGTCCTTCCAATGAATATTTAGGGTTGATTTCCTTTAGGACTGACTGGTTTGATCTCCATGCTGTCCAAGGGACTCTCAAGAGTTCTCCTGCAACACAATTCAAAAGCATCAATTCTTTGGCGCACAACCTTCTTTATAGTCCAACTCTCACATCTGTACATGACTATTGGAAAAACCATAGCTTTGACTATATGGACCTCTGTGGGGAAAATGTCTCTGCTTTTTAATACGCTGTCTAGGCTTCCTTGGTAGCTCAGTTGGTAAAGAATCCACCTGCAATACAGGAGACCTGGGTTCAATCCCTGGCTTGGGAAAATCCCCTGAAAGAGGGCACAGCAACCCAGTCCAGTACTCTTGCCTGGAGAATTCCCATGGACAGAGGAGCTTGGTGGGCTACAGTCCATGGGGTCTCAAACAGTTGGACACAACTGATTGACTAGGCACAGCACAGGGGTGTCATAGCCTTTTTTCCAAGGAGCAAGCATCTTTTAATTTCATGGCTGCAGTCACCATCCGCAGTGATTTTGGAGACCTAGAAAAGATCAGTCACTGTTTCCACTTTTCCCCCATCTATTTGCCATGAATTGATAGGACTGGATGCCATGATCTTAGATTTTGAGTGTTGAATTTAAGCCAGTTTTTTTCACTCTCTTCCTTCACCTTCATGAAGAGGCTGTTTAGTTCCTCTTTGCTTTTTGCCATTAGGTATCATCTAGATATCTAAGGCTGTTGATATTTCTCCTGGCAGTCTTGATTCCAGTTTGTGTTTCATTCAGCCCAGCATTTCACATGGTGTACTCGCTGGTACCATGGGGAGAGTTAATAATGTATGTTGCCTTTGCCCTATTGAAACCTTTGCCATTACTAAAACTGTGATAAGGTCTATGGGACTTGGAAGGGAGGCAGCATACACTCCCTGGCTTCAGAGTTGGACACATCTGCGTTCTCTGTCCCTCAGGAGCGCCACCTGGAGGTGATAAGAAGTGTTGAGGGCTTCCACTCTGGCTTTGTTGGAAATGCCATGTATGGATGTGAGAGTTGGACTGTGAAGAAAGCTGAGCGCCGAAGAATTGATGCTTTTGAACTGTGGTGTTGGAGAAGACTCTTGAGAGTCCCTTGGACTGCAAGGAGATCCAACCAGTCCATTCTAAAGGAGATCAGCCCTGGGTGTTCTTTGGAAGGAATGATGCTAAAGTTGAAACTCATGCGAAGAGTTGACTCATTGGAAAAGTCTCAGACGCTGGGAGGGATTGGAGGCAGGAGGAAAAGGGGACGACAGAGGATGAGATGGCTGGATGGCATCACCGACTCCATGGACATGAGTTTGAGTGAACTCCGGGAGTTGTTAAACACAACACTCCGGGAGTTGGTGATGGACAGGGAGGCCTGGCGTGCTGCGATTCATGGGGTCGTAAAGAGTCGGACACGACTGAGCAACTGAACTGAACTGAAACTAGTTAAGAGGTTGGGATATACAGGTTTGCTGCTGAGAAGAAGGTCTAAGGGTTTCTTAGTTGTAGTTGAAATCATGGAGTTAGACAAGGGCACCCAGAGAGAATATGTCAGGTGGGCACATCAAAACCCTGTAGTCAGATGGAGGAAGAAGAGCCCTTAAAAGAGACTGGGCAGGACTGGTCAACAGGTCATAAGAGGACCTGGAGTCGCTTGGAGAAGACAGGTGGAGTAAGCGGTGCTGAATGCAGTAGAGAACTCAGGCCAGGCACACCAGGTCAGAATGGTATCCATTGGCCCTTGTACTTTGTAATATGGAGGTCCCTGAGGAGAGAAACTAGAAGATTTTGGTTGAATGGTGGCTGTGGAAGCCAGATTTCAATTGGCTGAGCTTTCGTTTTTTTACAGAGGTGTGCTGGAACCAGCTTGGACTGCCTGGCAAGAGCCAATTGTCAAATTTTTAGGAATTTTGGAGCTAGTTATTAAACACAGTCATTATTTTAAAATTGATTGTATAAACTTACAATCAACTGGATTATATTAAAATAATGGTAATAAATTCTCAAAACTCAACACTTCTTATTATGCCCCTGTCTATGCTACTGAAGTTATTTACATATGTCTCTTCTGTAGGCTGGAAATACCATGTTAGATATGCTATACCTCTTACTAATTCTGTCTTTTTTTGTCTAAAGTAATGGTTTATTTGCAGGGTGCCACACAGGGAAATGGGAGACAAGTCACAGGTCCACTTCATCTCGGTCACTGAGTTAGGGATTCTTTTTCCTATTTATTTTTATTTATTTAATTTGGCTGAGCCAGGTCTTCATTGCGACATGTGGGATCTAGTTCCCTGATCTGGGATCGAACCTGGGCTTCCAGCATTGGGAGCACCGAGTCTTTGCCACTGGACCACCAGGGAAGTCCCCACCAATTCTGCCTCTAATGCACCACATTAGTAGCCTGAAATTGGCCCTGGTGGGGGTATTTATGCCGTAGGAATTGACAAACGCTACAGATCGAGAACTTTCTGGCATGTTTGGAGAGTCCGTTATTAAATGTTTAATAGGCACATAGAGAAGGAGAACAGAGATGCCTCTGAGGAATCTTTGCAGTGCTTAGAAAGTGAAATGATGACAGCTGGAGGTACATATGGGGTAGAGTGAGGGTGGTTTATGTTTTCCCTACCTTTTCATTTTGAAAATATTCAAAGCTGCAAAAAAGTTGCAAGAATAGTATAATGAACACTCATACACCCTTTACCTACATCTGTTTTGCCACAGGTGCTTTAGCAGGTGCTATGTACCTGCGAGGGTTTCCCAGGTGGTGCTAGAGGTAAAGAACCTGCCTGACAATGCAGGAGACATAAAAGATCCTGGTTCAAGCCCTGGGTCAGGAAGACCCCCTGGAGGAAGGCATGGCAACCCAGTCCAGGATTCTTGCCTAGAAAATCCCATGAACAGAGGAGCCTGATGGGCTACAATCCATGGGGTCACAGACTCGGATATAACTGAGCATCTGAGAACTGATAGTTGATTTACAATATTGTGTTAGTTCATTCGACTATATACATATATATATAATTATTTTTTAACAATTCTTTTCCATTATAGTTTGGTACAAGACACTGAATATAGTTCCCTGTGCTATACAGTAGGCCCTTGTTGTTTACTTATTCTATATATGTTCTCAGATGCTCAGTTGTGTCTGACTCTTTGTAACCCCATGGACTATAGCCCACCAGGCTCCTCTCTCCATGGAATTTTCCAGGCAAGAATACTGGAGTAGCATTATGTGTATGGAAAAAAAAAAAAAAAAGAATACTGGAGTAGGGTGCCATTTCCTTCTCCAGGGGATCTTTCCAACCCAGGGATTGAACCCACATCTCTTACAATTCTTGCATTGGCAGGTAGATTCTCTACCACTAGCTCCACCTGGGAAGCCGTTTTTATATAGTGGTATGTATCTATTAAGTCAATACTTCCAATTTATCCCCCCACCCAGTGCTCTTGCCTGGAAAATCCCATGGACAGAGGAGCCTGGAAGACTGCAGTCCATGGGGTTGCGAAGAGTCGGACACGACTGAGCGACTTCCCTTTCACTTTTCACTTTCATGCATTGGAGAAGGAAATGGCAACCCACTCCAGTGTTCTTGCCTGGAGAATCCCAGGGACGGCAGAGCCTGGTGGGCTTCCGTCTATGGGGTCACACAGAGTCGGACACGACTGAAGCGACTTGGCAGCAGCAGCATCCCCTTTGGTAAGTTAAGTTTGTTTTCTATGTCGATGAGTCTGTTTCAGTTTTGTAAATAAGTTCATTTGTACTGTTTTTTAGATCCCACATATGTAGTATCATATGGTATTTGTCTTTCTCTGTCTGACTTACTTCACTTAGTAAGCTATTCTCCAGGTCCATCCATGTTGCTGCAAATGGTATTATTCCCACTCTTTTTATGACTAATATTCCATTACTTATTATACATATCTTCTTTTTCCATTCACCTGTTGATGGGCACTTAGCTTGTTTCCATGTCTTGGCTATTGTAAATAGTACTGCTCTGAACATTGGGATGCATGTGTATTTTCAAATTAGAGCTTTTGTCTTTTCTGGATATATGCCCAGGATGGGGATTGCTGGATATATGGCTACTCTATTTTTAGTTTTCTTAAGGAATCTCTATAGTTTTTCCATAGTAACTGCACTGATTTACAATCCTACTAACGTTTAGATTTGTACCTACTTTTTCTCCACATCCTCTCCAGCATTTATTATTTGTAGACTTTCTAATGATGGCCATTCTGACCAGTATGAGGTGGTACCTCATTGTGGCTTTGTTTTGCATTTCTTTAATAGCGATATTGAGCATCTTTTCATGTGCATCTGTTTGTTTTCTTTGGAGAAAAGTCTGTTTAGGTCTTCTGTAGCCCAGGCATAAGGTTAACAAAGGCAGAAAAGGTAAAAGGGAAGGGATCTTTGTGATTTCAGCTCCTTGAGTAGACCTCGGTTACAGGGTCGCCTGCCTTGTCTTGTAACTTGGTGTGTCACTGGTGATTGTGCCTGATCTACGTGTTCCTACAAAGCAAACCAGCAAATCGTGGTCTGTTGTCTAAGCCAACCAGTGGGTGGTATTTTGTTACAGCTGCCCCAGCTGACTAAGACAGTCAGTTCCCCCAGGTGGTAGGCAAACCCCAGGCTGCCTGGAAACTTTCCCAGTGCTGTCAGGTGAGTGTGTGTTAAGGCCGACCGGCGCGGTCCACGGTGAAGCCAGGGAACAGGGACCAAGACGCCGGGGAGTCACCCTCTGAGGGGAGCATCCAGAAAACCCATACTGCGTCCTGTGTGCACTGAGACCCCAGGAAGGGTGAGTTGGCGCTAAGATGATCACAGAAAGGACTCTGTGTATTATTCATCTACTGCTCTGCAACAAATTACCCAAAATGTTACGGCTTAACAAAGAGAAGGGTGGTTGCCAGGGGCTGGGTGTAGATAAGCAAGATACATGAATTCTAGAACTCTGGTATACAGCCAGCTCAATGCCTACAGTTAATCGTCCTGTACTGGGCACTTACACGTTTCTTAATGTCCCTGCTGGTCCAGTGGTTAAGAAGCCACCTTGCAATGCAGGGGACACTAGTTCCATCCCTGGCCCGGGATCTAAGATTCCACGCCCAGCTCCTGCTGCCCACGGACCTGCGCCATCTGTTTGCCTTCTGTCTGGCCTTCTTCCCACTTCTGCTCCCCCTCTACCCGGCTGACTCTCCTCTCCATCTCCTGTTCTCCTTCCCCAGAAATAATAATAGCTGCTGGCACTGACGGCACGCCTCCCCTGTTCCAGACAGCGCGCTAGGCTCCAGGAAGCAGCTTCTGATCTGGCGCCAGCCCACAAGCCCCCAAGGCGGATGCTATCATTAGTCCTCTACAGACAGGCGCCCACAGCTCGCAGGCAGGCAGGAAGCACCCACATCAACCACGTCTACAGAGAGAATCTAGCTGGAGAGTTAGGGCCAAGCCCCAGGCCCAGGTCACAGTGTAGACCCCCACCCGGCGGCCATGGCCAGGCTGGGTGATGTGAAAAGCAAGGGCTGTCGGTAAGGTAGCATTTGAA
Organism: Bos grunniens; assembly: GCF_055505025.1. NCBI lineage: Eukaryota > Metazoa > Chordata > Mammalia > Artiodactyla > Bovidae > Bos > Bos grunniens. Next base: position 16,814,821 of record NC_141171.1, read on the forward strand.
TCCTCCTTAAAATCTGTGAAACTGGCACTATCATTCCCTTCTCTATCAAGGAAGCAAAGGCCTCCAGAAGTTGATCCACTCAAGGGCTGGGATGGGGAAGTCGAAGGTGTTTGAAAGAAGCCATAAAGGGCAGTTAGAGACTTCCCTGGGGGTCCAGTGGCTAAGACTCCCTACTCCCAACGCAGGGGGTGCTGGGTTGATCCTTGGTCAGGGAACTAGATGCCACACGCCACGACTAAGAGTTCGGATGCTGCAACTAGCGATCCTGAGTGCCGCAACAAAGACCGGGTTCAACCAAAACAAGATAAATAAATAAAGGAGCGGCTAGACAGGAAAGCTTGCTGTGGGGACAGTGCCAGCAGGGGTTGGAGACAGATCATGGAAATGTCAGGGGGAGCAGGAGAGCCTGGCTGGAGAGGATAGGTGGGGACCAGATCACGAGGGTTGCCTAAGTAGGTGCACTGGGGAGTTTTAAAGAGGGCATGGCGGGGTGCCGTGTGAGCCATCCGATCAGCTCTGTTTTGTGGAGAGATCCTGAGGCCACTGTGGTCGCTAGGAGACCACAGCATCCCAAACAGGGGGACCAGCAGATGGACCTGTGGAAGAGCCAGGGGTCAGAACGCTCAGGACTCCGGGTCACGGAAGCCTGTCTTTTATGGTGCAGGTTGGGGGCAGGGGCACACCTGGCTGTCAGCTTCCAGGCACTGTGCAGGGCGGAGCCTTTGGCTGTGCTGTGCAGGGCCCTCAGCAGGTAGTTGATCGGGAGGGGCTTCTAGCATCTCCAGTGGTCCTTAGGGTCCTTCATCCTCTCTCTTTGGAACCTCATTTCTCTTCTCATGATTATTTGCACCAATCAGATTCCATGTAGACTGTGGGTGGAACAGTCAAGTAGCAGATGCAGAGCTTATAAGGCAATCAGACCTTTCAAAGAACGAGAACTGGGATTTCTCAAATGGTCCCTGGGACTTCCCAAATGGTCCCTGGGACTTCCCTGGGACTTCCAAGACGGTCCAGCAGTTAAGACTCCATGCTCCCAGTGCAGGGGGCGTGGGTTCCATCCCTGGTCAGGGAACTAAGATCCTGCATGCCGTGTGGACAAAAACAAACAAAAACACAACCACCCCCACCCAAAACCAAATACACTTCCAGGGTAAACAAAAGGAAAAAAAGAAAAAAGAACCAGTCTTGACCTCTTAGCAGGGGTGACCTTCCTCTCAGGTGACTAGGGCCTACCATACTTGGGGGCTTTTTGCAAAGGTTTTGCTTTCTTTTAAAATAAGAAGAAAAAATATATAATCTAGCTGGAATTTCAGTCATATTTATGCCAACAGTGTTGTAAAACATATATTTTTTTTCCTTTTTCCATGGGGGATAGAACCTATGAAGGCAAAATTGTGTGGGGCTAATGAAAGTCACAACGGGGCGATTTTGGCATATTTCTTGGGCCTTATCATGCTAGGGTCTGTCTCTTCCATCTTAAGGACCATTATCAATCCCTCTTTTGTTACCATGATCCAGGAAGGGGAGGTGGAGAGGGGAAAAGGGAAAAAGAGACCAAAAAAAAAACCAAAACCCAGTGGAACCAGAGGTATTTGCAGACCCATGTTCAGAGCAGCATTAGTCCTCTTCACCCAAAGGTAGAAGCAAGTGTCCATCAACAGGTGAGTGGATAAACACAATGTGATCCATCCGTATGATGGAATATTACTCAGCTTTCAAAAGGAATGAAGTTCTGATACATGCTACAGCATGGATGAAGCTGAAAACACTTGTTAAATAAGCTTGCAGTTTCTGAAATGCAGGACACTCTACAAGCAGTAAAACACGCCCCTCTCAGCATTTTGGTGGGTTTAAAACACAGACCTGGTGGCTTGGCCACCCACCTATTTAAAATGCAACATCAACACATAGTTGACTGGAAAGTGCCTGCGCACACAGGCAGCTCAAGAGAGGAAAGCCGGGTGGCAAGGAAAGCAGAGAGAGGGGGAGTTTTCATTCAATCATCTTTGGACATTGCATGCTTTGAATGGTGAACATTACCTGTTAAGAATAAACAGAGGCTTCCAAAGAAGACATACAGATGGGCAATGGTCACGTGAAAAGATGCTCATGTACTCAGTCATGTCTGACTCTGTGACACCATGAACCCAGGAGGCTCTTCTGTTGATGGGATTTTTCAGGCGAGAATACTGGAGTGGGTTGCCATTTCCTTCTCCATGGTATCTTCCCGACCCAGAGAGTGAACCTGCGTCTCCTGTGTCTCTTACATTGCAGGTGTATTCTTTATCCGCTGAGCCTATTTTATTCTGCCTTATTTTAGTTTTATTTTGCCTTACTCTGTTTTATTTGCCATGTTGCGTGGCTTGTGGGATCTGAGTTTCCCCACCAGGGATGAAACCCATGCCCTTGGCAATGAAAACAGAGTCCTAACTACTGAAGAGCTAGGAAGTCCCAGAAAACCCTCCATTTTAAATTGAACAACTCAGTGGATTTCCCTGTATTCACAAGGTTGCGGCAACCACCACCTCCATCTAGTTCCAAAACATTTTCTTCACCCCAAAAGGAAGCCCTATGCCCAGCAAGCAGTAGGTCTCATTCCCACTCCACCCCACCAGGCCCCTGGCAATAACTGACCTACTTTCTGTGGATCTGCCTGTTCCGGACATTTCTTATCAATGGAATCACACACTGTGTGGCCTTTTGCGTCTGGCTTCTTTCTCCAATCATCATATTCTCTGGGTTCATCCATGTTGTCTCAGGTGTCTCAGAGACCCATTCCCTTTTACGGCTGAATGCTGGGAAAGACTAAGGCAAAAAGAGAAGGGGGGCAGCAGAGATGAGATGGTTTGATTGCATCACCCACTCAGTGGACATGAACATGAGCAAACTCCAGGAGATAGTGGAGGACAGAGGAGCCTGGTGTGCTGCAGTCCATGGGGTCGCAAAGAGCCAGACATGACTGAGCAACTGAAGAACAACAATATTCCATCATATGGATGGACTATATTGTGCTTTTTGCTTGTGTGTGGGTGGTCCTGCAGTGTTTGACCTGATGGATATGTGTGGATTGAATATAAGAATGGTTAGAAGGATATTGAGATAAGCAAGCTGTAGGCACAGAGGCATCAGTGGCAGGTCCTACTACCCCCCGTCTCAGGACCAGGAGTCCAGTGGGGACCCCTAACTCAGCTGTGGGAGCGTGGGTAAGGGGGGATTTGAGGTAAGTGATGGGGGGAGGGGAGCAAACTTTGTCCTGGCTCAGATGGGGCTGACGCACTCCCTTTTCCATGTGACCACAGCAGGGAAGACCCTCCTTGGGGTCCTTGGGTTGGGACCCCAGAAAGGGCAAGTCATGTGCCTGCAACACCCAGACCTTGTCAGGAGGGAAACCAGAATTCTGCCCTTAGAAGTTTGTCGCCACCCAGCTTGCCTTTTATTGTACCAATTACGTCTGCCAGCAAGGGCATGCTGTGTGAGTTTTCATAGAGAGACCTGGACTGTATTCCTCCAGGTGATGAGAACACCAGCTGTGAGCAGGTTTCTCCCCATCTGGGCACAGAGAGCGAGGGAGTCCTGGCTGCACGGGGAGGTCTGCTGGCTGCAGGTGGCGCAAGATGTAGGCAGCCAGCTGGGGCAACATCTGATCCATGGGGTAGCACATGCTGTTTCACGCTTTGCGGTTGCCATCTTGAAATTCTTTTTTTTAAAGATAACTTTATTTTTGGCTGTGCTAGGACTTTGTTGCTACGTGCAGGCTTTCTCTAGTTGCGGCGAGTGGGGGCTACTCTCTAGTTGCGGTGCGTGGGCTTCTCATTGCTGTGGCTTCTCTTGTTATGGAGCGTGGGCTCTAGGGCGTGTGGGTTTCAGTAGTTGCTGCACTCGGGCTCAACAGTTGTGGTGTGTGGGCTTAGTTGTCCAGTGGCATGTGGGCTCTTAGTTTCTGGGCCAGGGATTGAACCCGTGTCCCCTGCATTCACAAACAGATCTTAACATCTAGACCACCAGGGAAGTACATTACCCACCCTTTTTTTTAACGATTATTTTTGGTGTGGACCATTTTTAAAGTCTTTATTGAATTTTCTATGTTATGTCTTTTTTTTTTTAATTTCTATTTTTTCAGTTTTTTTTTGGCCATGAGGCATGTGGATTCTTAGCTCCCCGATCAGGGATCAAACCTGTATCCCATGCATTGGAAGGCAAAGTCTTAACCACTGAACCACCGGGGAAGTCCCGTCATCTTGAAATTCCTAATACATTTTTTTAAAACTTTATTTTTTAAGTGTGGTAAACTACACATAACCTAAAATTCACTTAAAAGAGTGCACAGCTCAGCAGCATTAAGTACATTCACACTGTCCTGCAATCACCCATTGCCTGGACTTTTTCATCTTCAGTGGAAACTGTCTGCACTAAACGCTGACTCCCCATCCCCTCCCCAGCCCCCGGCCCCCACCATCCTACCTTGTCTCCATGGACTTGACTTCTCCAGGGCTCTCACGTAAATGGAATCTTACCACGTTCGTCCTTTTGTGACTGGTTTATTTCACTTACCATGGTTCACTTGTGTTGTAGCATGTGTTAGAATTTCCTTCCTTTTAAAGGATGAATAATGTTCCATTTTACGGATACACTGCATTTTGTGTATCTGAAATTCTGGATAATTTTTAAAGAGGGGGCTCTGCATTTTCATGCTACACTAGGCCCCCAAATTACATAGCTCATCCTGTTAGCCCCTGTCACACTGAATCCAGCAGGAGGAATCCTTCCAGCTTACTCAGTCCCCTCTTCCATGGAAGTCCCAGAAGCAAACTCAGCAGTGGCAGTCGACTAACCACCCCCAACCCCCTACCCTGACTGCTTTGGGGAAGAACTCAGAAAAGACCCAGTGACACATTTAAAAATATATACGTTTATTTTTTCGGCTGTGTTGGGTCTTAGTTGTGGCACTCTGGATCTTTAGTTGCAGCATAAACTCTTAGTTGAGGCACGTGGGATTTATTCCCTGACCAGGGATTGAACACAGGCCCCCTGCATTGGGAGCATGGAGTCTTAGCCACTGGACCACCAGGGCAGATTTTGAAAGGCTTTTCATGGGCTGAACTGTCCCCCCAAAAGGTATGTTGAAATCCTAAACCCCAGGACCTCAGAATGTGACCTTCTTTGGAGGTAGGGTCTTGGGAGAGATGATAAAATTAATACGTGGTCATCATCGTGGGCCCTGATCCAGTAGGACTCATGTCCTTATAAAAAGCAGAGGTTTGGACACAGAGTCAGATGTGCACAGAGCGGAAACGATGTGAAGAGATACAGCGAGACAGGCACACGAGTGGAGGATTGCACCCCTTCCTCCAAGAGGCACACATAGAGCAGGTAGGGAGAACCCAGGCCCCTGTGAATCGGCCTGCCTACGGAGGCTCGGGGATGGCTGGGCTTGGCCTCCCCCTTCCCCATCGGCTTCCTCCATTGTCACCCTGGACGTGCCGCCCACACCTTCCTGTCTGATGCCTGGCTTCTTGTTCCCGCCTCCCCCTCCCCCACCCCACCCCGTCCACCCCTGCCCTGCCACAGGCACAGCTTACAGGATCTTAGTTCCCTGACCAGGAATCAAACCCGAGGGCCCAGGCAGTGAAAATGCTGAGTCCTAAACACTGGACCACCTGGCAATTCCCTGATGCCTTGATGCCTGGCTTATTTATTTGGTTTTGTAGCTCAGTCGGTAAAGAATCTGCCTGTAATGCAGGAGAGCCAGGTTCGATTTCTGTGTGGGAAAGATCCCCTGGAGAAGGAAACAGCAACCCAGTCCAATATTCTTGCCTAGGGAATCCCATGGACAGAGGAGCCTGGTGGGCTACATAGTCCATGGGGTCGCCGAGTCGGACGCAACTTAACGACTAAACCACGCACACCAGGTCTTAGCTGCGGCGTGTGGAATCTAGTTCCCTGACCGGGGATCAGACCCAAGCCCGCTGCACTGGGAACACGGAGTCTTAATTACTGGACTGCCAGGGAATTCCCTGATGTCTGGCTTTTTAAGGCTCTAATCTGCACTGGGCATGGGGCAGGGTACTCAAAGCGGCTGCAAAGGGAGAAATCCAGGAAGTGGGTGCTTTACACACATCTTAAATTGTAAACGTTTACAGGTTGCATCTTCACGTGGCCAAAAGCGTTTGAAAATAATACATTTTAATGTTCTTCTTTGGTCATGAAAGCAGATGAATCTTTTCAGATTTTAAGAAATTAGAAAAAAAAATTAAAAAGTGCAAGCCTTTTGAAAAAGTGTATTTAAGGTTTATACTTTGGTTTTTCTGTGAGTCTGGGGCCTGATGCCTCCATGGTCAGTTGCCCTCCTTCCGTCTCTGCAAAGCACTTTGCAACCTCTGTCTTGGACACATTCCTTTCTTTTTAAAAAATATTTATTTAGCTGCACTGGGTCTGACTTTACGGACATGGAGGAAAGAGAAAGCTCACATGTATTTATTTGTAAATCAGGACTGGTTTTAGTTTTGGAGTCCCTGGAGTCTCTCCTGTGGGGCCCTGGTGGTCCTGGAGCTCCACCACCGCAGACTGCTTCTGGGGACTTGTTCTGCCCCGTCTCTTGGTGCTCCCAGGGGTTGGCTGCTTGGTGTGGGTCGGGCAGTGGGTGGTTCACACGGTTGACCTGCCAGAGTTTGCCATGAGGCTTCACTTGCCAGAGAGAGGAGGGGGTTCATGTATGTGCCACCAGACCACTTCCCCTGCCCTGTGCCCACCCCCACCTCCTGTCCAGGGTCCCTTGAGCAGGAAAGGACCCTCCAGTGGCCTGCCTCGAGCCCTGGCCCCTCTCCCTGACAGCCACCCTGAGGCTCTTTGAGCTGCAGTGTCTTCTAGGACTCAACCAAATCCTTCAACTTTTAAAACATTGATTTTGGCTGTGCAGCATGTGGGATCTTAGTTTCCCAATCAGGAGTGGAATCCATACCCCCTGCCTTGTAAGCGTGGAATCTTAACCACTGGACCACGAGGGAAGTCCCCAAATCTTTCAACTTTGAGAAAACCAATGGGACAGAAGCTGGTCCTTGGAACAAAGCGAAGGTGAATTTTGAGGTTTCAGAGTCTACAGGAAGGCCAAAGTTAACCAGAAAGCTCCTAAACAGAAAGGGTGTCAGGACATGGACCCATGCCCACACAGGACCCCACACTCAGAGAGCCCCACTGTGCTCGGTTTAGTGTTCTGAGGTCAACGACTTGAAGTTCTTGGTACTTTTCTGAATCAGAGGCTCTGCAAATTCTGTCCCCAGTTTGGTGGAGGTTAGAAGCCCTTGGGGTCTCAGAGGGACACTGTTCCTGGAGCTCCAGGTGCAGAGGGGCTGGCTGTGTGCTCACAATATGGGAATTCCCTCCCTCAACTGTCTGGGGTGACTTGAAAGATCCCCAGGAGAGCTGGGGGTTGGGTCTAGGCCCCGGCATGTGCCCATGGGTACCTGAGCCCCTTCCTACCCCCGTGTGGTTACACAGGCAGAATGTCCCTCCTGCGGGAGGCCTTGTGTCCCCTCCGCATCCCCAACTTCCTGTCCTGGCTGAACCCCAAGACAGACAACCCAGATGCACAGAGGGAACGGGTGGTCTAAACCCAGGATGCTCCGTTATCAAACTGGTGGGGGAAAAAAGTTCACCAGCACTGAATGGTGTCCGTTTTCCCAATTGGCTGGGCTTCAGGGAATCACCTTTAAAGGACTACGGGGACAATACCAACAACTTCCTCATGGTGCCGTGAAGGACTCTAAGGTGAACAGCACACTAACAGCTAACAGGTAGCATGTCCACCAGCACCTCCTACCTCCCTGAGGTCCCCCTCACCCCAGCACTCAACACCGCCCACACACAGGATGGTGGGGGGCTTCGGTCTGTGCTTTTGGAGCCCTGGATGGGGAAAGCAAGGCATTCGCTGGGGAGGCGTGCTCCAGGGCCGGCTTGAATTCTACTGTGGGACTTGTGTGTGGCTTCCCAGAGCTCAGGGCTCGCAGCTCCACATCATCCCTACCTGTCCTACTCTGAGTGGGCTCCAGGCTGGGGGCAGAGGGCAAGGGGCCAGGGTTGCTGCCCCAGTGCCTCCCACTCTGCAGTGAAAACCACCCTCATGGCACAACTTGGTCCTTCCTATCACTAGACTCCAGGACACTAATCTCCAGTGATAGACTCCAATCACTAGGTTCTCCAGGACAACACTGTTGTCTATGGTTTTTTTTCTCTTCTGAAAATCCTTTCCAAATGAGCTAGGAAAGCATGGAGGTGAAACAAGACATAGAGATGAAGGGATGCAGGCATAGGCCCTCAGAGCCTTAACCTTGAACGGAACTGTGAAGACAGCCCCCACCCACTGGCCCCGGGCAGGAGGCCCCCACTTCAAACTCGGTCTCAACCTCTTAGCTCTGAATTCTGGAGTCAGGGAGGCTGTCCCGGGCACGACGTGGAGGTGGGGGCAGAGGGGCTGTGTTACAGCACACCCCCACTTACAGTGCCTCTCTGGCTTCTAAGTGGGCGTCAGAACTGCCGAAGCAGTCTGCCTTTCCCCCCACTTCTTTGGCTGCACCTCTAGGCATGTGGGATCTTAGTTCCCCCACCAGGGATCAAACCCATGGCCCCTGCAGTGGACTTGCAGCGTCCTAACCACTGACCAGCAGAGTGCCAGGAGTCCTCAAATCTGCTTTTTAAGACCCCTTGGGGAAGGGGATGCACACCAAGGTCTGCAATTGGCCAGGAAAGGCTGACACACAGACCCCTCCTCTTTGGGGCACAGTGATGCCGCAGGAGCTGCTGGAGGCCCCAGGACATCCCAGGGATACCCCTAGAGTCACCTCCAGCCAGAGCCCGGCCCCCTTCCCCAGGTGGTGCCGACCTGCCTCTACCATCCGGGAGGGACACGGGTTGGGTATTCCGAGGGAGCGCAATGCAGGACCATAAGACACACACACACACTCACAAAAGGAAACCCAATGACTTCAGAAGAGGCCCCGTAAGTGTTGGAGAAGTACATAAGGCTTTTAGCTGAGCCCACTGAGCGTGGGGGAGCCAGGGGTAGGGTCAGGTGGGGGCTGCTCTCTCTGCCCACCCCAGCGTTGCCCCTGGATTCAGAGCAGCTGTGGTGACTGCGGTACCTACTTGATTTGTTTTCCTTTCCACGAGGATCCTATGGACCCCATTTCACAGCTGGGGATGCTGAGGCTGGGGGAGGAGAGTCAAGGACTTGCCTACTGAGGACAGCGTGGAGTCAGGATGCGAACCTGAGACCCTGACCCTGAGACCCTGACACATCGTCCTGCCTCTAGGGGAGTCAGAACTCACCTGCCCTCCCCCGAGGGGATAAGTGTCAGAAGACATTCGGAATGGCCAGAGGCTCAGATGGATAGGCAATACTCAGGGACAAGACAGGGGGCTCACAAATCTTTGAGCCTGGAGAAGGGAGAGGTCTCTAGGTCTCCAAGGGGAGGGAGCTGATTCGTGTGGGGGGGGCGGGGGTGGGGGTGGGGGGGTGGCATCTAGGCAGAGTGGTGTGTGGCAAGGGAGCTGGGCACAGGATACATCCTAGAGTCATCCCTGGGGCTGGCTGTCCCGAGGGCTCCCTGCCTCCCCGAGCACAGAGCCTGGTGAGGGGCAGCCTCTGAACTAGGAAGCAGGGAGTCACCGGCAGCTATCACTGGCGCTTCACTCGGCGATGGCTGCTTTACAAGGCACACACCGTCACCCCCACACCACCACGTCTCCACGATCCCACTTCATTTATTACCAAAATATCACAGAATTCCAGTCATAGTTAACATACAGAGATTAACACAAACCTGATACCTGCGGGAAGGACTATGTATTCGGACAATCGCGTTGTTTTGGAATCGTAAGGCCCCACACTGTGAGCACTCCGTACTCCAAAAATACACTCTGAGAGCTTTGAAAACTGAATTAAAATGTCTACACAGCTATGAACAATTGTTTAATAAAACTTTTTCATGTTTTCATTACATGTAAATATATCAATTTGGCATCTCTATAAAAACTCTGAAAATGGTGCAAAAGTTTCATTCTCTTTGAGAAAGCCATTGACAAAAAATATTCACACTTCACTAAAATTTTGAAAAATGGTCTTCTTTCAAAGTTTCTTTATTAATCTGAAGTCTTCTGGATTATCAAAATCTAGGTTTGCTTTTTCCTCCTAAAACACTAAAGAACATTTATTCACAAGGATAAAAAGGCAAACTGGGGGGATGGAAAACTGAGGAGGACATTTTTTTTCCCTGAAAATAAAAAAAAAGAAAGAAAAAAAAGAAAAAGAAAAGAAAAAAAAAAGCTAGTTACATAAGCAATCTCCAAAGAACACAATGGGATTCATTTTATTGTTGGCTTTTGGACAGCAGTGTCACACTTTATTGAAAACAAACCCATGTAAAAACAAAGTTAAAATGAAAAATGGTACCTGAAAAATAAATTATTTTATATAAAACAAACCAATAACTTAAAACATACTAATATACAAAAGGTCTACCCATCTACTGTACAACGTGGGAACCACTTGGGAAAGTGCCCCCCACCGGCCCAGAGCAAGTCACTATACACGGAACGTTACACAGTAAAGACGTGGCCCCGACCAACGGACAAGCCTTCTCTCCTGGCAGAAGTGAAACACAGTCCTCCCGGGTCGCTGCAGACCACCGGTCAGCCTAACTTCAGTCCTCACGGGGACTTACGAGGAGTTAAGTTATTTAACGACCAAGCAGAAAACTGACTCTTGTCACCAAAAGGTTGTGGGAAAATACAATCGTTAAGAAGTCAGAGGCAAACTCAAAAGGCGTGGAAATGTGACCCCTGCTGGGGGTCCTACCGCCGTTGCAAGAAAGCGTCAGTTCCCGCTGCCACTCAGCGGAGGGCTCTCAGGACTTGGGGTGAGGGCTGGGCCTGGGAATCTGATGAGCAGCAGGTGTTTCCTGAGGTGCTGCCTCAGGTCCCAGGAGGTACCGTGGGTCCTGGGAAGATGGGAGGGATTTCAGATGGAGGAGGGCTGGGGTGGGGGTCGTGGGGTGGGAAGAGGGGCCCTTGGTGGCTTGGTCTCATTCTCTGTGATCCAGCCCAGGACGGCTGTGGAAAGCACAGGGAAGTTGTGTCAGGCAGGGATGGATGCAAAATGGGACAGCCAGGGGGACATTAACTCTGATTTTCAAGGCCAACGGCAGACTGGGGTCAGTCCACGGCCCTAGTCTGGAGGCCAACTGGCTAAGTTATTGCCAATGGCTGTCTCAGGCTTCTCACGTCTGTCTGATCCAGCAGGGCTTCCCCACCACAGCTGCCAGCTCACAAGGACCGGCTCCCTACAGCAGCGAGGTTCAGAGCCTGGAAGGTGGGTTTCCAGCACTAACGCCAAGCGCAGACTCTCGGAGGTTAAGGCAGCTGCCCTTGGCGAGGGAAAGACTCACCTTGGGGGAACAAGGAAGGTGCCGCCGGCTGAGAAAGCCCAGCCTTTGGCTATTCTGGCAAGAGGGGGGGGGCAGTGGGGGAGGATGTCGCAGTCACGGGATGTGTGACCAGAGGCACAGCCAGCGCAGAAAACCACAGCTTGGCGTATGACATTGAAAAGCTGAAGAAAGGCAGAGCTGAGGGGTAAAGAGTGGATTATTTGACTGGAACCAGGTACACAGAGGTGCAGCTGCTGAGTGAACAACTAGGAGGGCCAGTCACACAGGCCAAGAGAATTCAGTCAGAGTCTCTTTGGTATTTATGTGCCAAACCAAAGTTTTCATAAATTAACATCATCTTATCCTCAATTCTTTTTCAGCAAAATTCTTAAAGAAAAGGAGAGCATTCGTTTCACAAGATACAAATATGACTGATCTAGGTTAAAAAAATTTTTTTTTAAACATGGTTTCTTTCAGATTGTGACTTGAAAAAAAAAAAATGAGGTCTTCCTTTTGCAAACAAGCTTAGCGATGTAATGAATTTTTCGGACACAGGGCCAGCATCTGGGACTTCCGTGGCAGTGACGATTACTTTTCGGAAGTAGAACGTGTCAAAGGCAGTATCCTCCTGCACGCTCGCAAATTAAAACTCCCAAAGAAACACATGAGGGTTTTTAGCCAGAAGGCTGTTCAGAGTGGGGACCGCGTAAAACGAGACATTTACTGAGATACTCTGGGCAACTCGCAGAGGTCCGTATGCGCTTCACGTTTCCATCTCATGTGTGCTACCATCAGGAAAACCAATGTGATCCCAATAAAACAGAGGGGACGAGGGGACGGGCTATGGTGCTGGCTGTGAGCCTGTCGCTCCGCAGTGCAGGCCTCTGACAGAGTTCTCGTAGGAGACTGCATGCCAGCGTGGGCTGGCAGGCTGTGTCAGCGAGGAGGCCTAAGGGCCACCCTGAGGACGGGGAGCCTCACCTGCTCTGAGAAGATGTTAGCCCGAGGCTGGCACCACCTGCATGGTATATTTTTCTAGGAGAGCATCCCAGGCCTGGGGTGTGGAGTGCTCTGGGGTACACACAGTGGGGACCCTCTTCATGTCAAGTCCGGGCAAATGGGCCTTGGATCCAGGAGGAGGCATGTAAGCTGGCTTGGACTTAGAATCTGGAAGATCCTACAGGAGGGAGGAGGCCCTCCGTGGCACTTGGCCAACTTGTGAGACAAGACCTCAAGGGATGAACTTGGCCCTTTGTGGGGTAAGAAGAGGGCTGCATGGTAAACTGGGGAGGCTCAGGTAAGCGGCTGGCAGTCCCTCAGTAAAGCATGAGGGAAGGGATGGGGGGACGGGCAGCCTCAAATGGTCGAGGGCGGGAGTGGGGTGGTGTTTCAGAACACTGACCCACTCTGCGGAAGGCTGTGCCTACAGCCCAGTGACTTCCACTTAAATAAATAAATAAATAAATAAAGCCGCAATTCCATGATATCGATAACTAAAAAACAGCCTATCGTTCACATGCTTTATTAGTCTCTCGTGTCAAGGTTAAAAACCGCTGGTACTAAATTATGGTGGTTTTGACTCTCTCATACACTGGTTATTTATAAAAAAAATCACATCACGCTCCTGAGGAGTTGCCCGGAGCCTGGGGCCCTGCCTGTTTACCTCTCAGGCCCTCTCTCGGACTCTCCCTGCCCACTCCCCGTTTGGGAAAAAACTCCACCTGTGCGGGCGCAATCCTAACATCACAGATCCGGAAATGCTTTGTCTTGAGGCAAGTATATTTGTTGCTTAAAATTTTACGAATCCTCCCTGAATGCTGGGCTGTCTGAACCTTACCTAGCCAAAAAGAAAGAAAAGGTAAAATAAAAAACAAAACAAAATTCGAGCAAAACAAAATCAAATTTAATGGTCTTAAATGCAAAAGTAAAAACAAACAAAAAACACAAAAAAGCAAAAGAAAATTAACAGAACAACCCAAAACGTCAAGGCAGTTATGAAGAGAACTTTGAGGGTTAATCTTTAAAACTACAAATCAAAGGGTGTTTTTTTGTTGTTGTTGTTTGTTTTTTTTGTTAATAGGTAACTGTCAGGAAGTAAGTACTTTTCTGTTGAGTGTTCACAGGAGAGCAAAGTTTCAAAACAAAACCCGACTAAAATAGAAAAAAGCCTAGCGCTCACGAGAAGGGATGCAAGAAATACAATGCTCAAATGTTTCTGTGTCGTTAAAAAATAGAGCTATCTGACGCATTGGAGCTGTGGTCAATGCGCTCGGAAACTGGAGCGAAGACAGGGGTCGACAGTATCCGCTGTTGTGGGGGCACTGTGCATGCAACGTGTGGACAGGAATTCGGGGTGTCGGAGGAGCAAGGCATCTTGAGGCGTGCCTGCAGCTGAGATCTGACTCTGGAATACACTGGAGTTCCCCTGAAACTCTTTGGTCCGTTCCCATTGGCGCCTGGGCGTAGGAGACCCCTCGTGTCCTCCGCAGGGCCTGGCCCGGCCCGGCGTGCGGTCCCCCTCCCGCCGGTGGCCCACGGCAGACTGGCCCGCTGCCACAGCCGGGGCCCCTCAGCTGAGTGAGCAGCAGGTGGCAATGGGACCTGCTTGGGAAAGCAATTTCCTGTCAACCGAAGCAGAAATCGCTTAAAATGTGGAAGCGGTTGAGAAAAACACGCACTCAGCATCTGTCTAACATCTTTAGGAACTAAAACTAAAACATCATTTCTGTTTGCTTGTTGGTTTCTATCCAGTTTGTGGAGACATTGAATGAAACGCGTGTTAGACAGTCTCGGAAGTTAAAGCATGCTTCAGTTTCACCACCATCCCGAGGGACTGGTTAGTCAATGCAGTCTATTTAGATTTCTGTTTAATATATATTTTAAAGGAAATAACTTAAGAAACTTAAAATTGGTCTAACATTGTGGGATTTCAAACATTTGAACATGTCGGCTGCATCCCAAGAGTATAAAAACCTTTTCACTTCTCATTTAGACTAAGACAAACACTTGTGAAAATTGGCGCAAAATGAGTTGTACACTAACAAAAAAGTTTCAACTTCTTCACTCTTAATTATCTATTCCGTACAAAAAAAAAAAAAGCGTAAGCGAGTTATTTGTGGGACTTGTTGGTTTTGAAGGAAACCTGTAAGATTTTGTCCCCCAGGCGGTAGCCGTTCAGACTTGCTATGGCCATGGCAGCTTCTTCATAGTTTGTCATGGTCACAAAGCCAAAGCCTTTGCACTTGTTGGTGTTGAAGTCGCGAATCACTTTCACATTGGTAACGGCGCCAAACGGGCCGAACATCTGCCAGAGGATCCCCTCATCGGCATCCTGGCCCAGGTTGTAGATGAAGATGCACCAGCCCGAAGAAGCGTTGCCCGGGACATTGACACCAGAAAGCCCACTCATGTGATCTACACCCATGGGGGAGAACCTAGCAAACAGAGAGCACAGCGTTCAGGTCAGGGTCAAGGTGGGCCCGCGCGTGGACACGTGGCCCATGGGGGCGCTTGGGCTGGCAGCCCCCCACCTCGGGCACCATCAGAGTTTTTCACTGAGCGGAAGTCAATACAGTGTCAGAGGGAGGGCACGGGCTCCTTGCTCCATAGGGAATGGGATCTGAGGAGACACTGGCTGCCCGGAGTGGGTCAGAGCCTCAACCCGCCTCCCCCATTGAGGGGGCCTGTAGTGGCCTCTGACCAGCTGTTCCCTCCACCCCTCCCACTCTGGGGAGGGGGGTCCTGTTTAGTCACACCTGTACTTCCCACATTTTAAAAGATGGGAACTTCTCTACATCCTCCTAGGTACTGTTACACTCCCAGCTCCCTCTAGGGAAACCCTTCCTTATCCTATACGTCTGTGTATGTATGTGTGTTTGCCTGGGGTGGGGGAGGGCTGAATCTTCTTGTTTCTCTGAATTTTGTACCCCCCACCTCGTCAGGACCCTCCCTCTCCAAGGGTTCACAGCCAAGCAGTGTCTGCATACAGCATACACCCATGAAGGCCACTGCAGCAGAGCACAGCTCTGGACAACCTTCCACTGCTGGCTCATAACACCCCAGAAGGGCCTGGGCTGTGGACTGCAAGTCCACCAAGCTTTACCAAAAATGTGAGACCACCCAGTTTCTAAAAAAAATTTTTGGCTGCACCCCATAGTATGTGGGACTTTAGTCCCCTGACCAGGGATCGAACCCATGGCCCCTGCCTTGGAAGGCAGTCTTAGCCACTGGACTTCCAGGGAAGCCCCTGGGGCCCCCTTTCTAAAGAAACACTTTTAGTCATATAAAAATAAGCCTACAAATCATGGCCGTGGCAGTAACGATGAAGGAAGATGACAAAATTGCTACTGAAGCCATGTGGCCCTTGAGATGTTTCAAAAACACAAAAGTTAACTGTCAGAGGACCAGTTGAGAAACCTTGAGCATGACACAGCATCTCTGAAGCCCCACAATGCAATTGGAAAAGTACTACCTGCTCCAAAACGCAATCAAGTTTGAGGTGTGGGTCTGACCCAGGGGTGAGCAGGGTGCCTTCGAGTGCCACTGAACAGATTCACTCCCTGGACAGACTCTGGAGAAGAGTGGCCAGCCCCCTGGGGTGCAGCCCACTGACAGAACGGTGACCACTGATGAAGAATCAAGGCGTGCCGTGGGCCGTGATTTTGAATTTGCGGGAATGACGTTAAACAGACACACCGGATGTCTGAGTTGGTTAAATGATTTGTTAGTGGTGAGACCACAGAATCACTGAAATGGGGGTGGGTAAGGGCCCCAGAGTGCCTGTGTAAGTTGCTTTTCAGTGAGAACTGGAAAGAGGTCTGAGTTTTAAACGAACCTCGTTTCCTCTAACTTTTGTAGGATGTGGACCCAAGTTATGATAGTGGTTCACTAAACCTTGACGTATCCGTTAAACTGAAAACGATCCAAGGCTGTTCAAAAAGACAGACTGCGCTGTCTTGTTGACAGTGTAGTTCATTCTCATTCACTCCCGAGTCTCCTGCTAGTGGTAGCTGACCATCTCAACTCTCGTGAACTGCCCCCGTTCTTACCTCTGATGGTACAGAGGTAGACTGACCCATCCGATCCTAGATCTGGGGGCCCTTCTGCAAACTCTCTCCTCTTCTGGGTCTTCCTCCCTCTTATTCTTACCTCCCCTCTTTGCTCTTTCCTTTTGTCTGTCCCTGGAGGTCATGGTCACTCTCCTGCCTGGCCCTTCCTGAATTCGTGTCTCCCTTTCTCTTCTCCCCCGAGCTCTCTGGTTTTCCAGAGTTCACAGGTAACTTCCTGAACTTGGCCATCTACACCCTCCACCAGATCCACAGTGACACTGATTGCGCTATCTGACTTTCAAACTGGATCAAGCTCACCTCTGTCCACTTCCCCAGCTGTGCCTTTAAACCTGAAAAGCCAACGAAGACAGGCCAGCTTGTGGGCCTCTCTGTTGTTCATGAGGTAGTAATACAGCTGATTTCAGAGTCCAAGTCACCAGCTCTACTCGTCTCTGCTCTACTACATCCTGGCGACTAGAACTGTTTTATGTGGAAAGGCTAAGGAAGGCGGGTAAACAGTCCACCTCTAGGACGGGGCTTTTCAACAGCAGAATTAGTAATATTTAGACACCAAATGACTCCACAAGGAGGTGGACAAGAAAGGTTTGCCCTTGGGCTGCTCATCAAAAGTCTAAAACCTGTTTAGAACTCTGGAAGGAGAGCAGCCTTCCAGTGAACTCAGGCTACACCTTCCTCCCCAGATACAGGATGCTCCTCCGTATTGCGGTCCGCTTGCCTGTCCTGAGGAACTGCAGGCTGCAGTGCCAGGCGCTGGGAGCTAGCTGGAGCTGTGCCACCTTTTTTACTCCCATTAGAGACATACTCAGATGGAAACACACGGCTCCACACAGATAGCCCTCTGAGGCGGGCAGGGGACACAGAGACAGGACACGATCAGCCCAGTGTGCAGCAGTTCCTGCAGCCCGGGAGTGCCTGCCCAGCAGGCTGCGAGCAGCTGGATGCGGCACGTGTGGCCGTGGCAGGAAGAGTGCACCCTCCTGACCCACCTGAATCTCTGCGCCTGGTGGTGGACGGGGCCTCCGAACCGTCTAGCTGGTGAGTGGTACAGCTGGGAGAGCAGCGCCACGTTTTTGTTCTGGTTGGGATTGGCTGCGAACTTCACTGTAATGGGCTCGGAGGAACCTGGGGGTTTATGACCATTGAAACTGGTAATTGCCTCTTCTGCCTCCGACCGTTTGTCAAACCGGATAAACGCAACCCCTCTGGACAAACCTTTTTAACAAACCAACAAAAATGGAGTTAGGGGGAAAAAAATGCAAGGAGCTTTAAAACTGAAAAGCAAAAGTCAAGTCAGTCAGCCTACTGTGGTTTAAACTGGATGCTTGGCTAATGAGAGAAACAAAAATTAAACCTAAATATGGAAACATGAACAAATTAAAACAAACAATGACTAATAAAAGATTAAGGTTTCAAACTTTCTTCTGAGTTGAAGAAACAATGAAGCCTCTGCGCAATAAGACACTTTGGCACAACATCCCGGAGAAATGCCCCAGACCTCTTTTTTAAAAGGAAGCCACGTTTTATCCTCTGTTACTGTGGAGGTCCGGGGCCCACCACAGTGCCGGTGCACGGCATGCTGAGGGGTGGGCGGACAGTTAGGAATTCTCCCTTGCCCCAGGGTGCTCCCTCCCGTGGCCTGCCGGCCATCCGGCCTCATACCCACGCCAGGCCTTCACAGGTCACCTTCCCAGCTTGGCCTGATCTAATCCATTTGCTCAGTGCCTGACTCAGCCTCCTGAGTCT
This sequence comes from Bos grunniens, assembly GCF_055505025.1. Taxonomy (NCBI): domain Eukaryota; kingdom Metazoa; phylum Chordata; class Mammalia; order Artiodactyla; family Bovidae; genus Bos; species Bos grunniens. The sequence goes on from NC_141171.1 coordinate 16,833,050, forward strand.
CCGAAGGACGTGGAGTCTGAGTAACCCAGCTGCCCCCTGGTGGCTCTTTCCTGCCGCCAACACCTCACTCACCTCTTGGATATTCTAAGTTTTCTGGGAAAAGTCTGGCCTCACTTGACTCTGAGGGCCCTCAGCAGTGCTGACACCCACCCATAGGCTCCCTGCCTTGGGTATGTTCATCATTGCCTTCAGCTGCCTTGGGTCCCTGGACAGGGCCTCCTGAAGGCAAGCCCCCGATTCTGCTGCTGCCCCAGCCCTTGAAGGAACAAGAACATGGCTGCCTGAATCCCAGGCCCAACTGCTGAAGGCAGGGCCAGGTCAGCCTGGCATGAGGGTGAGACCTGAACAAACCAGGTGGGAGTGGGCTCAGTCACCTTCTACCCTCCTTCTGCCCACATTCTGGGCCTGGGAGGAATGACAGGGGCTGGTCCCTTGAAGAAATGGAGAAATGAGGTGGGGCTGGGGTGAAGCAATGTGGAGCCATGAAGAGAACCAGCTCTTTCTCCTGGGGTCAAGGGTGGAGGTCGCAGTGTGGAGGTGACAGCTGAGGGCGAGTGGGGGAGCACCCTGGAGAGGAGGTTGTGGCAGACAGCCCTACCCTGGACGTTCTCACTCTCCACGGCCAGTCACAGGCTGTCCTGAGGCCTTTACCAGGTGGTGAATGACAGTTATCAGAGCAGAAGAGCCCAGGGCCCTGGACTACCGGCTAAGTGAGTGTAAGGAACACCCCCAAGTTGGCTCCCATGTCCCACAGGGTCCCATCGATAGTCCCCAGGATGGGCCCAGGGTGGGGGCCAAGGAGGGGTGTGGGGGACTCAGGCATACCAGGCAGGGGCAGCAATGACAAGTTCTACTGCCAGAAGTGGTGTCCCCTTGGGGCCTACTAATAGAATCCCACGCTCTGTTCTGACTGGGAAGAGACATCGTGGGCCCCATGTAAACAAGCAGACGGAAGTCAGGGGCATTCAGGCAGGGGTTCTTCTGCCACAACTGTAACATACTGTGAATGCCAAGTCCTAAAGCACACACCCCAACTTTCCAACTGGGAAATGCTCCCTCCTGGGGGCGCCCCCAGCACAGCACCCTGGGAGGCCACACAGTGGCCCCTGGCAGTCTCAAGGCTGCCCCCACCATGGCTCCATGACTATGTAAGTATGAACTTTAAATGGACATAGCCAGAGATGCTCACTGAGTCAGTGAGACCAGATCCGGAGATTCACATGTGCCAGGCGCAGTCTAGAGACTGAGCCCATTTTAAAATTTTAGTTCAGAAGGAACACCTGAAAACAAGTACTTGGCATACACTCTTTATTTACTCTTTAACGACACGAACGATGGCTTAGACAGATGGGAACCCGAACGAGATCTAACTGCAGGCAAATCTCATTGGAAGCCGCGGCTGGCTGGCTCCCACAGAAAGCTGCCTGCAGGGGACAGTCTCACTCTATTTAGGAAGACCTTGCGATCAAGCAGAGAGAGTGTGTGTGTGCAAGTGTGGCTTCCTTGTCTGGTTTTGTAAAATGACTATCAAATGAAAACTGCCCAAGTGAAAGCAAGAAAACCCAAGTAAAAGAAAGTTACTTAAAGTGAGGGAATATAAACTCAATGCTTGGATGAATGTATACATTTTAAAGATGAGTTTTTATTTTTCCTCTAGAGTTTTTGGATTAAGAGCAGAGACCACTAAATGGCACCATCTCTAGATGAGCCAACTATAAAAGTCATTAATTACAATGTATAAAGAAGCAAAGAAAAAAAAAAACAACAAAAAAACACTTCTGTCAGCTCAGAAATTATGGTTTTTCTTTTTTCTTTTTTTCTTTTTTTAATTAACCAGACCATCTGTTTTTTTCTTTTTAATTACTCAGGCCATTTTTTAAAAAAATTATGGGTTAAGGTTTTTTGAGCGCGTCTCTGTTTCTTTAAAACATACGTCACATGAAAGCAAACCTGACATGCAGACTTGCTCTGTGTCATTCGCGGCCTGGCTGCTGGGCTCCAGAGGGTCCCAACAGAGGAGCACTGAGCAGTGGCATCCTCCAGAGCAGAGAAGGGGAGCCCACAGGCCCACGGGCTTGCTTTCTACTCTCCAGCGTCACATTCCGGCCTAGGGGAGGGCTGTGGAGAGGAGGCCCTGGGGGCTCCTCACATCTCCTGCACCCTCTTCTTGCAAAGCTCCTAAAGACAGGCAGGGGTGTGGAGTGGGGGCCCACATATAAGTGGCAGAAGCTGGTGGGGAGGCCTGAGGGTCTCCCAAAATCTAGGAGACAGCAGCCTTGCAAAGGGAAAGAGGGCAGAATCTCCAGCAAACAGGTGAGTGAACTGCCTGTAGGAGTGACCGCCCTCAGGATGTTGGGGACAAAAGCTCCGTGGCCCAGGGGTGGGGGAGGTGCCCTCAAGGTGGGTGGACTCCAGAGTGGGAGCCGGGCCCTGCTCAGCAGTGCAGGGCTAGACCGAGATGAGCAGAGGCCAGCAGTCCACACAGGACTGGGGAAAGCAGGGCCACAGAAGTGGGATGCGGGCCACCATCACTGGCCGCTCCAGGTCCCCTGACACCCCACTCAGACGCTCCTGTGCAGGAGGGTAAACAGAGGCGCTGACCAGTCAGCAGGGTCACTTGATTGACTGGTACTTGAAGGTAAGGGAGGGGCCAAATGAGGGACCACAGGAACTAGCCTGGCGCAGGGGTTTATACCAAGCACATGGCATTGTCACCTCATGCCCATCCCCGGCCCAGAGCCAGGGGCAGAAAGGCCAGGTGGGTGGAGTCCATGTCCCTGTAGCAGAGCGGGTGTCAGTGCCAGACTGGGGGGTACCCAGATCTGCCAGCGACCTGCACCTGGGGACCACACTCCAGGAGCCTCTGCTCCTTCTCGGGGCCCTGGAGGACTCAAGCTGTCTGCCCCTCTCCAAGCTGGGCTCCAGCCCACACCCAGCTGAGACGGGACAAGGGAGAGTTGGGGACAAGGCTGCGGGCCCCAGAGCATGCAGCTCAGGGAGGATACGGGAAAACATGCACCCCCACTCTTGTCTGCCACGGGCTGGGACACCCCACCCACCTGCTCCGTGTCTGTTTTCAGCCTCCCAGGGGAGGTCACCTCGGAGCCACGGCTGCTGCAGCCCAACTACCAGTGTGCGCTGACTACCTCAGCTAAGGAGGTGGGGAATATGCTCAGTGCTGGAAGAACATGAAAAAACGACCAGTCAAGTCTATCAGTTTCACCGAGCTCTGGGAGCAGCGGTTTTACTTTCTAGCTGGTCAGCAAATTCCCACTCCTGCAGAAAACAGAGCCGAGGGGCCCAAACATCAGACGTCTCAAGCTCACTGCTTCCCTGACAGAGCCGAGTGTGTGGCTGGCCCGACCCAGGCCCAAGGCTGGTGGAGCAGATGGTCACCTTGAGGGGCGGCTTCTGGGCATGTGGTACTCAGTTCGGTGGGGCCTGAGTGCTGTGTGCAAAGCCCAGAGCCTGAGCTGCTTGTGTCCTGAGCTGAGCTGACCCAAGGGCGGGTAGTGAAGTGGCCAGGACAGCCTGAGAGAGGACATCATGCTGCATTCGAGCTCTGAATGTGCTACCGGGGTGGGGGTTATTGAGTGGTGGAGACTCAAGAATGACTCCTCAGAAACAGTCCCCTTGGAGCTCTGGGACAATGACAGGTGGGGACTCTGGACCTGGAAAAGAGACTGTACCACACCGCACCCTACTGCCTGCAGTAAGGAGGGCAATGTTTGAGTCCAGGCTGGGATGGGTGGTGCCTGTGGATAGTGCCAGGATCTCTTAGCGTTTTCACTGTAAAAGCCTGGCCGCCCCTCAACTTTCATGTTGGGGCAGCTTTTATGTCACGTAACACCCCGCCCCCCCCCTCCCCGCCCCCGCCAACCTTCCTGGCCTCATTAAACAAAAGCCAATGTCTTCTCACTGTGATTCTGTCCTCATGGCTGGAGTAACTAAAGACAGCCATCTGCCTTCCCAAGGAGACTCGAGCTCTACCCAGAGGAACGCACACTGCATCCCAGGCCAGGCACCGTACCTGTGGTCTGATCCACAAGGACTCGTGAGTTGATGATCCGCCCAAACCGAGAGAACATGTCCTCTACATCCTTCTGGGTCATGTTCCTCGGGAGCCCGCTGATGTACAAGTTGGCGTCTTTGATGACTTCAGAGCTTGGGCGCGCATATGACACCTTGAAAACAAAACCGCTTGCTAGCATTAGGGCAGGTGCATGGCCAAGGCATCCAGGGAGGGTGTTACACCTTCAGGTGAGGGAAAGTCAACCCTGTGGGAGGTCACCTGTGGCAGCCCGTGCTGGCAGCCCGCCTTGGGCCAGGCAGGGACCCTCATGTGCCATGATGATGCAGATGTCATTCCTATCTCATAGTCGAGAGTCTGGGGGTGCGTGGCTGGCATGGGGCAGGGCAGGGACCAAGCCCGGCTGCCCGTGCTCCTACCTTGGCCTCGGGCCTCTCTGGACAAGAAGCAGGGCTGGAAGGGGACTCTGTCCTACCTGGGAGGGGCCCAGAGGACGGCTGGGGAGAGAGCTGGGTGCTCTGGGAGTGTGACGCCCACCAGGCAGCAGGCCAGCTAGACATGGAGTCCAGATGGGGCCCCGTGGCTGGGGGAACACAGGTGAGTGCTCAACATTAAATGACCCTATGATTTTTGGGGCTTCTGTTTTGCAAAACTGAAGGAAGACTAATAGGAACTTTGCAGTAGTTTAGATAAAACGGTGTGTACGTCCGAGGCTGGGGGCAAGGAAATGTCTTTAGTGTTTCCCGTTTGGGGTGAGAGAAGGGTAGATCTTGTGGGCCACGGAGGGATGGGGCCAAGGCCAGACCTCTGTGGGCACGGAGTCCCTGGGACAAAGCCCTTCCACCTCTGGCTGAGCAGACAGGACTGTGTCACACCCCACACCTGAGGGAGTCAGGACCAAGTCAGGAGGCTGGGGGACAAAGGAGGTAGAAGCAGCAGAGAACCATGTGCTCTGGAAGGGGGAGCAGTTAGACCTGAGTAGAACTCCTCCCTGGGGGTCAAAAAACTGAGACCATACATAACACAGTAGCAGACACGACCTCTCAGGTGTCACTGGGCAGCACAAGGGCACAAACGATAGATGTGTTCCCACCACAACACTCAGGCCTGCCAGGAAGGGCAGGCGTGCAGGGCTACACACGGAGGCCACACCCCCACACACATCCCTTTGTTCACGCGCTCACTGACTCTCACACACTTGAGGCACATTTGGAATATTCCAGAAAAGGAGACGACAGGCACTGCCTTTGCCTGGAAAGCAAGACACAGGCCACAGGGAGAGAGAGAGGGTGAAAGGAGAAAATGGGGTGTGGTCAGAGCCCAGCTCCACCTGAGGGGAGAGTGGAACAGCAGTGACAACATCCCCTGGACGCGTCCCTGCGCTGCAGCCAGGCCTGAGGCACTTTGGGGACACTCTGGGGCAAGACCTGGGGCAGAAGCAGCACTGCCCTCAGAGAAAGAGGCCACCAGGTGGGCGTGGCCATGCGTCTCAACTTCAAGAAGAATATTGGCCACACTCTTATGTCTGCACCTTAACTTTCTGGGTCTACATCCCCCCACAGAACACCTCGCTCAAACTCCTGACAGAGGGAGTCACTCCAACTGTTTCGTGTCAGATTTCAGGCAGGATGGCTGAAGGCAGGAGCTGGGACTCAGGCTGTTCTGCGCTTTCCTGGGATTGGGCCAGGCGAGCAGGAAGTTGTCCCCCAGGATGTCCTGCCTGGCCCCTTGCAGATCCGCCTGGAACAGGCTGCATTTGGGGTCTGCCCTCGGCTTTTGGTGAAGGACGCTGTGGGAAAGAACATTCCCAGACCAGTGCCAGGGGAGTGCTGTGGTGGCCGGTGCTGGCCGTGGTTGCGATCACCTCTTAATAAAGCCCGGGGAGGAAATGCTTTCAGAGCCAAGTGCACTTCAGTCCCTTCCAGCCTTGGTGTCTCCAGGGACTCTGATGACTACTGCAGCTTCCTGTCCTCTCCAGCTACTGTCCAGATCAGAGTCAAATCAGAATCCAAGAAGACAGCAGCAGTGAGCCCGTCCACCCGTGGCAGACACGCCCGACTGGATCCGCGACACTGCCCAGAACCCTCTCTTAAGCTCCCGCACCACCTGCTCCCTTGCCTCTGGCAGGTCCACTGTCCTATTCTTGGGAAACCCTCCTGTGAGAGGTTTTTAAAGAACACAAGACTTCTGAATTACATCCTCCCACAAATTCCCGTTGGGAGTCCTGACCCCAGGACCTCGGAGTGTGACCTCATTAGAAACAGGATCGTGATAGATCCAATTCATGATGATGAGTTCAGAGCAGAGTAAGATGGCCCCAGATCAATGATGGGGGGTCCTTATAAAAAGGAGACATCTGGACACAGATATGCACACAGGGGGAACCCCGTGTGAAGACGAAGGCAGAGACTGGGGTGACACTTCTATAAGCTGAGAACCACTCAAGATCCAGTGACCACCAGGCACTGGGAGGGGCAGGGACCAGACCCTCTCACACAGCTCACGGCCCTCAGAGGGCACTCAGACTTCTGGCCCCTCGAGCTACCTGAGGATCTGGAAGATGCAGAGGTTCAACAAGGCAACCTTGTTCCAGGGGCTTCGGGTTGAGGGAGATGCTCTGGAGACTCTGGTGGGTGCCTGTCTCAGGCATGAGGGCCTCGCCAGGTCTGTGGGTGAGGGCTGGTGGGCACAGCACAGGAGGGGCTATTGCAGGAAGCCTGGCCAGGGTCCCTCGTGGAGTGGGAAGAGGGGGCATGTTCTACAGCAGGGCTGGGCACGGAGTGAAGATCAGGAAAACCCAAAGCTGGTCCAGGGGTGGATAGAGCCTGAAGACAGACACCTGGGGGTGGGGAGGGGTGAGACTGAGAAAAGGAAGGTGTGGTCAGCGATGGCAGGTTGAGAGGAAGGTGGGAGGGTCTGTCCGGGGAGGCCTGGAGGACTCGCCAACTTGTCCCAGGAACCCACCTCAGCCCCTGATTAGGGAATGACGCTTCTGACAGTCTGTCCAGGCTACCCCGTCGTGCTGCATGGCTCTCTCCCTTCCCTCAAGTCACCTCAAGTCATCAAGAAGACCCCCACAGGACACAGCACCCCCAACTGGTGACACCTACCTTGGCACACACCTGGTGTCATATTTATCATCTGTGTGCACCTGTGCACATGCAGATACTCAGCCTGCCCTACAAGGGCGTGGAAATGGTTTTGTTCACTGAGTGGCACACAGTGGGCAACTCCTAAATGTTGCCAGTGACTGCTGAGTGAGCTGGTAGGAGGACCGTAACTGCTGGGATGGGGCAGGAAGGGGAGCCTGAGGCCGGGGCAGATGGGCAGTGCTGCCACCGCTGCAACAATGACCAGGTCCAAGTGGGAAGGTGGCGCTGGCCCAATGCACACTCGGCAGGAGGACAGCAGTGCTGGGCCGGTAGAGGAGACTGGCAGGGAGGTCTTCATGTCAGGGGGCTGCTGTGAGCCAACACGCCAGGGACACCGGGGTCGGGGAGGGGCGGTCCCATGCAAGTCCTTTCCGGGGATCCTCCCTTTGCAGGTGGGGCTGAGGAGCCAGAGGAACAAGGGCTGGGACAGTCACCACCCGACACGGGTCTCACACAAGCCGACAGGAGATGCCCTGGAAGTGCCCAGGCTCTGAGGGGCAACTGTGCTAACGGTGCCAAGACAGTGATGGGGAGATAAAAGCTTGGGTCTTTCACTAAGGCCAGGGCTCAACACAAATCTCTGTGCAGCTCGGAACCAATGAGATGATGATTGCAGCTCTTTACCTTAATGGTTTTTGACTGGAGCCGCAGGCCATTCAGTGTGTTTATCGCTCTCTCTGCATCCTTGGCAGTCACGTAGTTCACAAAGCCGTATCCCAAGCTGTGTCCTGTGTGGAGAACATGTGCACATCAGTGAGCCACTGGGAGCCAGCCAGCCAGCGAGGGGTAGGGGAGAAAGGAGGGGAGAGAGAGACAGAGAGGATGGACAGGGCTGCACCTGGCTGGGCTCAAAAGGACAAGACCAGAGAGAAGGTGACCAAGGAAACACAAGAGCTAAAAGCCATGGCTTCTGGGAAGGAGGGGTTAGAGGTCAACAGTTAAGAGTCTGTACTGATGGTTTATTCGTGACACCACCTTGGCAAACTTGCACATTTTCTGCAAAGAACAAACCTATAAAATGTGACTTTTGTAATTGAGCATCCTGGGGAGCCCATCACCAAAGCAGGGCTGAGGATCTGTTCCACTGGTGCTGGCTGCTCTGTGCAGCCCCCAGTGGGGGGGACCTGGGATGGGGGGTATGGAGGACAGTCACGGCAGCAGACAGGACAGGCGGGTGGGGAGAACCCGCCGATGACCAGATGTCAGTGTCCAGGCTGTTTTCCGCCCCTGCTGTGCTGGAGTGGGAAGGTCTGCTGGGCTCTGGCGCCCCCCAGTGTCGGTTCCCTTCACTTTCCTGAACTGAAAGTCCAGCTGCAGGAGGAGGAAGTACAGGGGTAACCAGCGCTGAGGGCAGCCTGGCCACCAGAGTCCCCTTTGGCAGCACCTCCTACAGTGACAGCATCATCAGCCGATGCCCAGGGGCATCATAAGGCCAGTGCAAACCTCAGTTCTTCCCAAAGAAATCCAGGGTTACAGGCAGGGTATCCCACCCCTTCTCACGTAACCACTGGGAAGTGGTGGGGTGACCACCAACTGGATGCACAGGAGCGACCAGGCACGACAGGAGCTGTGGGCCTCTAGGAGACCCTGAGAGAAGCAATGGGTGACGGTCAGAGTGGGAGGAACCCGACGCCTTCCCTACAGAGGAGCAGGAGGAGGTCCCGGGAAGAGAACGGCCACCAAGCCCGCATCTTACCCCTCCCTGCGCCATGTCAGTGGGCACACCCCGTGCACCGGCCTCTGCTCTCAGCAGAGACAGTGGGTGAGCAGGAGAGACGACTGCTCTCCCCGAGTCCTGTACACACACACGTGCCCACTGGATGATTAAAACAGAAGGCGTGAGCCACCAGCAGGCAGAGATCTGCACAGCAGATGAGCTGGCTCTGCCCACTTCACCAGCTGAACCCAGGCTCATCTTGCCATTAATGAGACCTGCCATTAATGAGAGCCTAACCCACTGCCGTCACCTTGAAACAAACAACAATACTTTATGTTTTAGATTTAAAGAAAAATTACAAAGATGATGCAGCGTTCCCACATACTCCACACCCATGTTCCCTATTAGTAACATCTCATCCTAGGATGGTATATTTGTCACATTAGTGAATTGGTACCGATGTTCACATCTGAGCCAGACCGCCTGAATTTTCCCCTAATGTCCTTTTCTGTCCCAGGACACCATCCAGGGTTCCCCGTGACAATGAGCTGCCAATTATCCTTACACTCTTCTTGGCAGGGACAGTTTCTCACACCTTTCTTGTTTTTGATGACCTTGACAGCTGTGAGGACTGGTCCAGAAATTTTGTAGACTCTCCATCAGCTTGGGTTTGTCGGAAGATTTCCTGTGGTCAGACTGGGGTTATACTGGGCTTTTAGGAGGAAGGCCACAGAGTGAAGAGCCCTTCTCATGCCATCGTTCTGGGGTGTGTGCTGTCCACAGGGCTCATCCTGTTTGATGCTGGCCTTGACCCCGGTCTCACCAGTCTCTTTGTGTGCGGCCTGCACATTGTGAGTGCCCTGTGGAGTCACACCCTCCCCACTTCAGGGCAGAGAAGCTACACAAACTACTGGTGATTCTGCAAGGGCTACTTTCTCCTGCCCTGTCCGGGCCATCTTCTTCGCTGTTCTCTGTCATTTCATGTTCCTGCCCCTCCCACAAGGCCAATCCCAAGGCTGGGCCACCTGTGCCCATGGCTCCTGGCACTTCTGGTGCCAGGCCGTGTTCTCGTGCCTTCTGCTGCAACTGGTTCCTCCTGGCGTCTGGACAGGGCCCGCCCCCCACCCTCAGTTGCCGATTCCTCCCTGCCCTCCCACCTTGGCCGGCCGCACCAACACCAACTTGCCCTCAGGGTGTGCCCACAGAGTTTTAGGACACAGCTCCAGAAACCCTCAGTGGCCCTGGGCACTGCCAACCTGCCTGAGGTGCCACCTCCTCCAGAATGTGACTGCAACGCCAACTGACCCTCCCCAGGCTCCTCGTCCTCTGCTCACTCCATCAAGATGGTCCATAAGCCTCTACCTTTGCCCTTATCCCTATTATCCGAGCTTCCTGGGTGACCTCCTTGACCACCGTGTGGCCACAGCTAACAATGTCATCTAGGAAGTCACACACTTTTGACAATGGCCACTGGCTCCTTCCCCTGCTCCCCCTCCACTCTTCTCAACAAGCCAATGTGTACTCACTGAACACCCACTATGTGCTGGGCTGCGTGCCAGGCTGGCCAGGGGTTTAATGATCATCACCAAGGATAGCTCCTGCCATAATGAAATTCACATCCCACTGAGTAAGTCAGACAACAAATGAGCAAGAAACTAACAGACAAAGCTACACTCAGGTGCTACCAGGGTATCTCCATGGTGGAGTGAAAGGATGGACAGGACGGGTCCAGGGGAGACAGGTGGTCAGGAGTGTGTGTCCCTTGAGGAGGGGGTATGAGAAGCATACCCGCTCCCTGCGGTGGCTGGAGGCGAGTATTCTGGCAGAAGAGCAAGCACCAAGCTTCTGTGGCACAGACGACTCAGGAGTGCTCTAGGAAACAAAAGGCGGCCGGCGGCTAAACCCAATGAGTTAGGGGCCTGGCCTGGAGGCAGCTGCTGGGTGGAGCACGGCAGCAGCAGGGCTGAGGCCAGTGTAGAGACCACAGGAACCCATGAGCCACACCAGATGTGAGATGAGGACCCCAGCAGGCAGGGGTGAGCAGGAGGGAGAGCCACCAAGCGGACTTGCCAGTGGGCTGATGGGGAGGGAGCTCTGGCAGCAAAGGTCCCTAAAGCACCAGCACTCCCGGGCTGGGACTGGCTCTGTCCCCTAGTCTGCTCTCCTCTCTGTGGTGGGCACCTCTGTGCGCCGAGAGGGAGGTGGGTGAGGAATGAAGGGGAGCCTCTGGTTCTGCCCACTGGGTAAGGCTGGAGACTAAAGTGTCAACAGTGGTGAACGCCCACCTCCATGCATCCTTTCTTTCACCATAACCAACTGCTCTCAACTCCAGCCGCTTGTTAGAATCAGCAGGACGGCTGCTACAAACCATTACCGCCCAGGCCACATCCCGGACCAAGGAAATGACAGGGGGCTGGGGAGGCAGGAGCAGGGACAGCTTCAGCAGTTTGTAAAGCCCCTCAAGGACTCTACTGCCAAGCCCAGGTTGAGAACTCCCGCTGGCAGTGCCTGAAGGGAGTGGGCCAGTTATGCAGAAGAGCCAGACTGGAGGGGCTGTGCTCAGAGCAGGCAACTGGGGGAAGGCCCTCACTTCCCAAGTTACCATTTCTCTAACAGGGTCCGCCAGCCACCTGGGGAAACGATGCAGCTCCTTAGGGTGCTCCTCAGTCCAGAATCCAGGACGTGGGGTAGGGTGGGGATCCCCACTTCCAAGCTCCTTACAGATGACTTTCCGGTGACCTAGAGGTCACTGGAGTCAGTGCCATGAAGGCAGGTCAGTGGCTGCCCCTCACCCCCTTGAGGGGCGATGGGAGACCAACCCTGAACAAGGGGGCTGAGGTCTGGTGGGCGAGCAGGGGCACTCTGGGGTAAGCGTGGTCAGGGCGTGGATCCTGCACAGGTGCTGGGCTTCAGGCGGCTGAAGCCTGCCAGAGCCAGGGTGGAGTCTAGCGGAAAGGGGACAGGCAGGGGAGGAGGGCCAACAAACCCTGGGCCTGGTGGAGGCGCGTGGGAGGCCAGCTCCCCTCACTTGGGGTTCCAACTGCCCGGTACCAGCACTGCCCCCTCCGGAAAGGCTCAAACTCCCCAGCTGGCTGACTCGGTGGATCTGGGTGGGGCCTCGGACGTGTTTCTCCTGGTCCCCAGGCACCGCTAATGCTCAGGGGCTGGCCGAGAGCCACTGCCCTGGAGAAAGCAAGGCCGCCTCCATGCAGAGCGCTCAGATGCTGGGCTGGGCGACCCCTGGGCCAGGACCCTCCTGTTTCCAAATGTCTCCTCTCTTTTTAGACAAGGGTTAAGACTACAAGACGATTCCACGGCATCTCACCTTGCTTCTGCAGACCAGAGCAGCCAGACATCATGTTTTAACCCCTCAGTGTTCCTCATGCTGACCTGGGGTGCCCAGTTGAGGAAGGTGAGCACCCCATGGACAGGGCACTCCTTTGCAGCATGAGACTGGGGTGCAGTCGAGTCCTTTCTCTAAAGGCCCACGGGGGCTCAAGGGATGACATCACTGAGGGAGAGACTCTGTCTTGGGGGCGATGAGTGAATTAATTAGGCGATAAATAAGAAACAGCAAATGTCCCCAAAGGAAAGAAGATGGGCAAAGGACAAAAAGAGTTCTTACATAAAAGAGTATAAACAGCCAGAACGGATGAACTTCACAAGAAATGCAGACTGTCACCACACTCAGATGTCATTTTTCACTTAAGATGTGAGAAACCCTGCCCGGCATCAAGGATGCCAGGGCCAAGCAGAGGGCATGTGAACCGGAAAGCCCCTGGAGGGCCAGCTGGCAATACGGGTCAACAGCTTCTAGACAGTACCCGCTCTCCCCTCTGAGGGTTCACTTCTAGGAAGACTGCCTACAGAAATAACCGGTGAGCCAAGATTTGTGCCAGGGTATTAACCTCAGTGGGGCTTGTAGCTATAGAAAAGCAGTTACAACCTGTCATAAACTCAGAATAGCCTGTAACCACTGTGACCACAAGACAGCGTAAGTCCAGTGACAGGGAGAGATGTTCACAGATAGAGGAGGAAGAGACAGCTTGGGAGGTGCAAACCGATTTCTGTAAAAGCACATGACTGCTCACAACCATAAATATGTAAAGAAAAAGCTATGGACAGACACGAGCCAAAAAGCTAACAGTAGTGGGATTATGCGTAATTTAAACTTTTCTTCCTGCTTGTCTCATGTTAAACTCTTTTTCTGTAAGGACGGAGATGATTTCTATTGAGAAAAAAAGTGGTCAGCTGGACGGGTGTGGAAGTGTATCTTTGCGGAGGGAGCAGTACTGAAGTCACAGGAGTGTGGCAGGAGGGTGTGTCTGGGAGATGACAAGCAGTGGATCCCACTCAAGAGGAGGGTGAGTGTGGGCTGCAATGGCTAGGGGTGAGGGGTCTCAAGGAGGCTTGGAAACACAGGCTGGGGTGTGGGCTCTATCCTGACCAGAAGTGCAAGCCAATGAGACAGAAGCTGAGTCGGAAGGCTGAAGGCTGTGGACCAGTGACCAGTAACCAGTATGACACGGTCCAGGAGGGTGCAGACTGGTCATGGTGCCCCGCGGGCCACATGACATCTGCAGACGGGCTTAGATACCAGGACAGAGAGCAGGGCAGGCTGCACAGTAAGGCCAAGTAGTGACTGTGGATGGAACAAACAACAACAAAACAGGAGGGGCCCGGCTGGTCAGAAACACTCTGTATCTCGAGGCCAGCACACTGAACATCCCCACATCCAGCCACCATCTTGTCCCACCGCCTCCCACCCCCAGTGCCTGGCCCCCGGTTGGCACTCATAAGAGGCTTGCTGAATGAATGACTGCCCATGCCAATCTGCATTCTCCCCCAGCCCCAGGCCCGCTCAGTCATTCATTCACTCCACAAAAACTGATTATGTCACATCTGGGGATACCAGAGGGTCCATGCCTCTGAGAACCATAAGGACCTACTGGATGAGGAAGTTCCAACTTCAGTGCCTTGTGGAAACCCATGCTGGCTGATTGCCATGGGGACCCAGAGGAGCCTGTATCGTCAACTAGATCAGGCCAGGAAAGACATCCCAGAGCAAACGGGGCCCAGGTGAGTGACAGGACACGTTACTGTCACTGGGGTGCTAGAGATCCCACTGTCACAGTCAGGAGCATGGTCTGGAAGGAGCACGGAAGGCCAGCGGAGAGCCTAAAGCAGCAGGTCAGGCAGAAGATGATGTGGCCTGCTCTAAGGTGATGGCAGGAGGGACGGCGGAAAAGGGATGGAAACATTCAGGGACACAGGTCAAAGGTCATGCTTAGATTTCTGACTGGAGCCACTGAGTAGACAGTGGTGCCATCGGCTAAGATGGAAACCTGGGAAACAAGCGGTTGGCTTGTGGGAGACTCAAGGTCAGTCTGGGAAACACTGAGAGGCTGAAGGCCCTGGAGCTTGGAAGAATTTCTGGTTGCCAAGAGAGGTGGCACAGCTGCATGTCAGGCTAAGCTCAGGGGTGTATCCACTCACCCTAGTGTTGGCCTAGGAAGAAGAGGAGGCTAAGGAATAAGTCAAGGACTGCCTAGGTCAACGGCTGGGAAGAGCTGCAAGAGAGACAGAAAGTGGGATGGGTGCCTCAGAGGTAGGAGAAAGCCAAGCTCATGAATCTGAGGGAAGAGGAAGCTTCTTTCTGTAAGGAAGAGACAGAAGACATGGTTCCGTGAACAGCAGAGGGTGGATGTCAGCCAGAGGAGCTTCTCATCTGGGGGCTATTCTGCACTTCTGGGGACCTCTTTTGGTTTTCACGACTTAGAAGGCGCCCCCAGCACCTACAGGGCAGAGGCTAGGGAAGCAACCTACAGGATGGCCCTCCCTCAAGACTTACCCAGTTTCAAACGTCAAGTGGAGAAACCCTGAGCTACAGGGGGTCCGGGCATCGAGCAAGGACTCTTAAAGACAACAGAGACTGGAGCGTGTTTGAATGCTGGTGGCAGATCCTGGAAAGACCCAGAAAAGTAGGTACTTGCATAACTTGAGGTTCTTTGGATGCTGAGATGGGAAGGGATCTAGGACAGAGGTGAAATGGCTGTTACACGAGAGGAATCGGGGCCTGAGGGGAGAATATGTGCTGAAACGGCTCATGTAGGGCACGGAGATGTCCGTGTTGCAAGCTTGGCTGAGGTTTGACTGGACAAGGTGCCTGTCTGCCATGATGCAAGAGTCTTTTTGGGATGGGTACCTGAGCCAGGCTGGGAGAAAGCAGACTGAGAAAGGTAACCATGTCCAGGGCTTCACCAGAGGAATATAACAGAGGACAAGATGGAGTGAGAACCAGCCTTGAAGAAGTTATCACACACTGGTGCCAAGAGGAGAAAAGCGAATGAGGTAAGTTTTCCATAAAATTAAGTTCATTCAATTTAAAGAACTACTAGCAAGGACTGCGGTTTCCCAGGTGGCTTAGCAGTAAAGAATCTGCCAATGCAGGAGACTCAGATTCAGCCCCTGGGTCAGTAAGATCCCCTGAAGAAGGAAATGGCAACCCACTCAAGTTTTCTTGCCTGGAGAATCCCATGGACAGAGGGGCCTGGCGGGCTACAGTCCATGGGGTTACAGAGTCAACACGACTGAGAGACTAAACAACAGCAGCAGCAGGGACTTCCCTGGTCCAGGGGCTAAGACTCTGTGCTCCTAATGCAGTAAGCCCAGGTTCGATCCCTGGTCAGGGAACTAGATCCCACATGCTGCAACTAAGACCTGGAGCAACCAAATCATAAATAAATAAATATATATGCGTGTGTGTGTGTGTGTGTATATATATTTTTTAAATTTAAATAAAGAACTATAAGATGCGAGATGCAGAGCTGAAATGTCAACCCAGGCTCATCTACTCTACAACTCCCAATGCATTACACTCAAACTTGCCCAGAGAGCAGAAAATCTTTATTTCTGAACTGAAATAATTTCCAAATCATGCCTGTGCTGATTTCACTGGTTCTCAAAACCAGTTCTCTCTGGACTCATCTCACCAAATCTAGGTGTTCCTATTAACATAGCTCTAATGCCTTTGAAAAACGCCAACAAGCCAAGAGACAGAGGAGTCAGGAATATTGCCGGGACTGAAAATTTCCTTCTGCCAGAACACAAGAGGAGAAAGGCAAGACTCAGAAGCAGCGCAGAAGAACTTCAAAACCTCTCTGAACAAGGATTCTTATTAAGGATGGTCTTCTGGAACTGGAGACAGAGAGGAATTTCTGTCTGACATTCCAACACTGTTCAATTTTGTGTATTATCTAAAGCCCCTATTTTGAAGACATGTAATAAACTGCAGACTCTCAGAATTTGGAGGATCATTAAAGGACTCTGAGTTCAAAGTCCTCTCTCTGGGACTTCCCTACTGATCCAGTGGCTGAGACTCCGAGCTCCCAGTGCAGGGGCCCGGATTCAACCCCTGGTCAGGGAACTGAGAGCTCACATGCTGCAACTAAGACCCAGTGCAGCCAAATAAACAATCAAATAAAAACAAAACCTTGTTTTAAAAACAAAAAACCAAAATCCTCCCCTGACGAACTAACTCCCTGTACCGTGGTCAGCCAGCCTCTACGGGACTCGCCTTGGGGACAGGCATCTTAGAGTTACTGGCAAATGCTGAGAGTTGATGAAACAGGACAATGGGTACATGGGGTTCAATAGAATTACTCTAATGTAAACTTAAATCTTGGGTTGGCCAAAAAGTACAGGTTTTTCCATAAGATGCTACAGAGAAACCCGAATGAACTCTTTGGCCAACCCAATATAATATTTCCATAATAAATATGACTTTTGACTTGAAATTATTTTTCAGTGTAGGGAATCAAGATCTTACAAGCCAGGGTGGGAGCCAGAGCACTGCTGAGAGGACTGGCCATTCCTCAGAAGAGCTGGACAGAGATGAGGGGGAGGAGGGGGGAGGGGGAGGTAAAGGAGGGCTCCCCAAACGTACCTCCCTGGGAAGGAAAGAAAGCAAGTGCTTCACAGCCCCAGGTCTCTTCACATTTCTCTCTAGAACCCTTGCAACCTTGCTCTCAGAACAGAGGCCTCCTTACAGAGGGCCTTACCAGGTACTGGCCTTCTGCAAACCCTTAGGCAGTAGGTAGCATCGTGAGGAAGGCAGGTGCCACCACCCCACTTCGTGGATGGGGACACTGAGGCGCTGTGGGAGGGTGGAGCTTTGCGCCTGCCTGCCTGCCAAATCCACGGCCCACCCATGATCCTCTGCTCCCCTGCTCCAACCTCTGTGAGAGTTCAAGCTCAGTTTCAGATGTTCAAGTTGACAGCATGAGAACAGAGAGTCAGGGTGGCCCAAACCTAGCGAAGGGCTGCCCACAGGGGACTGACTCAGTGCTCTGCTGCAGGTCTGACCTTGAATGCACTGCCTGAGAAGATGGGCTGGGCCTGCCCCAGGCAGGACACTGGCTAGGGTCCCTCTGCAGCTGGAACCATGCCCCTTCCAGCTCTCACAGCATCCCTGTTTCTCCTTCCTGTCTCCTCATCTTCCCTCCCCTCCCACTGTCTTGTTTTGTACATATTCTCCATCTCAGGATGGATTTTTCCTCCTTTGGGAACCTACAGCCAATCTTACACCAGGAAGGGAGCAAAACAGAGTTGAGATAAAAATGAAACTTCCTGGCTAAGAAACAGGGCTTGGTGGGACTGCCCCAGATACCGCCCCCCCCCCCGCCCAACACACACAAAAATGGCTCTGTTTCTTTACCTGCCACTTTATCCCGAATAAGTTTTGCAGATTCCACTTCACCAATACTGCTGAACAGACTTCGTAGCTCATCCTGGGTCATGTTCTGAGGGAGGTAGTTGACGATCAGATTTGTTCTCCCGATGTCGTCCCTGCAGTCTTCGGCCATGTGGTCTTCATAACCATTAGACATTGTATTTTTTTAAAAAAATCTGCAGGGGGAGGAAAAAATGAAGTAAATTCCAAACGTTCCCACTGCAGGATATCAAAGCAATGCTCATGACTGTGTTTGCACTTAAGACATTTTTCTTTTCAATGCTACAAGTTCAACTTATGTCCACGCAAAAACCTGCATGTGGATGTTTATAGCAGCTTTATTCGTAACCGCCCCCAGACTGGAGGCAGCCAGGATGCCCTTCAGTGGGTGAATGGAGAAACACACGCCAGTCATCTGGTAACACACACACAGTGGAAAGTTCTTCAGTGCCAAGAAGACAGGAGCCAGGAAGCCACAGACATGGAGGAGCCTTACATGCACACTGCTGAATGAAAGCTTGAAAGGCTACATACTAGGGGGTCTCCAGTATGTGACATTGTGGCAAAGGCAAAACCAGAGAGACTGCAAGATCAGGAGTTTCAGGGAAAGGGGGACGAATAGGTAGGGCACAGGGGTTTTTAGGGTAGCGACGCTGTTCTCTGAGGGTATAATGGGGGATACACGTCATCATACATTTGACCAAACCCACAGAAGGTTTAAAGTGAAGAGTAAAGTCTAGGACTTCTCTGGTGGCACTGTGGATAAGAATCTGCCTGCTCATGCAGGGCACATGGGTTTGGTCCCTGGTCTAGGAAGATCCCACACGCCGTGGAGCAACTAAGTCTGTGCACCACAACTACTGAGCCCGTGCTCTGGAGCCCATGAGCTGCAACCACTGAAGCCCGTGGGCCCAGAGCCCATTCTCTGCAACAAGAGAAGACCCTGCAATGAGAAGCCCATGCACTGCAATGACGAGGAGCCCCTGCTCACTGCAACTAGAGAAAGTCCACATGTAGCGAGGAAGACCTAGCACAACCAAAAATAAACAAATAAAGAAGATTTTTTTTTTCTAAGAGAGAACTCTAAGGCAAACCCTGGGCTTTAGTTAGGTAACAACAAGGGTTCATCTATTACAACAAAATACCACACTAAGGCAAGATTTAGTAATAGGGGACTGAAACTGTGCCTGCGGAAGGGTATAGGGAAATTCACTCTGGACTCTCTTCACAATCTTTCTATGAACCTAAAACTGCTCTAAAAATAAAGTCTACTGAAACAAAACCAGAACTAGTCCAAGTTTAACCATTTGCACTTAATAAGAGGGCTTTAAAGAAGCAAGCCCACAAACAATTCCAGTACCACGATTGGAGCCTCTGGGAAAAGTGTTTGGGGCGTCTTGAGAACACTCTAAAGATCTTGGATTGCTTTGTCCGGTCTCCATGTGCACTACTGATGCAGCGGGACATGGAGGAGCCTGCAACGAGCGCCGGGGCAGTCTACCCAGACACCCTGTCTGTCCTCCGGCCAGCAGGCAGAGGGCCTCTGCACTGCTTTCCTCACAAGACAGAGTGACTGAGCTAGGAAAGAGGTTACGATTTCTCTACCAGTTAGGGGACCTTTGTCTCCAAAGCTGGCAGGCTCTGGAACACCTTAAGCTGCCTACAGAAATCCTGACTTTCAGCAACACCAGCAGGGCACAAAGATGGCTTCAGAGGAAAGTTGGCTCAAAACTGCTCTTCTGGAAGCACCACTCACTCGAGGTTTTGCTCACAGGCACTGCTGTGAAGTCCTGTGTCCTTGACTCTAAAGAAGCAGGCATCTCTATGGAGCTGAAAGTCATCACTGAGAAAAAGGCCCTGCTGCCCACTAGTCGGGAGGTCTCCAGGGCAGCCCAACCCTTTCTCCAGATTCTTACTGCCCAGTTCTGACTTTAGGCTTCAAAACCCAGTGCCCAGTGTCTAGAGCATTTCGCCTCCTCTAAAAATAGTCTTGCCAGCGGTTATATAAAAACCAGTACGCATCTCCTGCACAGGATTTCCCGCCTGCCCCATAACAACACGGAGAGAGGAATCAGGTCTGGTTCTGAATTTCCTGGGGGAGACATTCAGGTCTTCTCTACCTTCC
The DNA here is from genome assembly GCF_055505025.1 of Bos grunniens. Lineage (NCBI taxonomy): Eukaryota > Metazoa > Chordata > Mammalia > Artiodactyla > Bovidae > Bos > Bos grunniens. The sequence goes on from NC_141171.1 coordinate 16,852,745, forward strand.
AGCTCTCACTTGCTTCAGACTGTACACAACATGCAGAATCAGTCTTGTCTCCTAGTATTTCTTTTTTGAAAATGGTCTATGCTTCCTGCTCTTTAAAAAGCAGTTAGTTTAGCATCAAGAGTCATAAAAGAAAAGATTGGAAAGGGAGACTTCACAAGGTTAGAAACTCGTGGACGGCAAAGACATCACAGGCAAGCAGCAGGCTGACAGGGAGAAAGTGCCAGCTCCTTATTATCTCACTTAGAGCTGGGTTCTCACCCTGGGTGATTTTGCCCTGTCCTCCGTGGGACACTGGGCAGCATCTGGGGGCGCTGCTGGCCAACAGGATGGGAGAGCCTTGTGCCACTGGCACCCAGTGGTTAGAGGCCAGGGATGCTGCTAAACACTCCATAAGGCACAGGACAAGACAGCCCCCACAACCAGAAATTATCTAAAGTGTCAGTACTGCTGACACTGAGAAAAACTGATTCAAGGTATCTAGAAATCAATATGAAAAAAGCCAATGTATCACTAACAGAGAAATGGACCAAGGATATGAGCGGAAACTAATAGATGCTGGCAGTTAAACAGCCAATAAGGCAAGAAAAGAGGTTCAAGTTCACAAACAATGAAGAAAATGCAAAATAAAAGTAGATGCTACTTGGTGTCAGTCAGAGGGACTACAATCCAGGATGGATAAAACCCAGTGTAAGTAAGGAGAAGGCAATGGCACCCCACTCCAGTACTCTTGCCTGGAAAATCCCATGGACGGAGGAGCCTGGAAGACTGCAGTCCATGGGGTCGCTTAGGGTCAGACTCGACTGAGCAACTTCACTTTCACTTTTCACTTTCTTGCATTGCAGAAGGAAATGGCAACCCACTCCAGTGTTCTTGCCTGGAGAATCCCAGGGATGGGGGAGCCTGGTGGGCTGCCATCTCCGGGGTCGCACAGAGTCAGACACGACTGAAGTGACTTAGCAGTAAGTAAGGATAAGTGGAGAAAAAAACACACCCTTCCCCCACCTTTTTTTAAACACTCTTATATACCACCAATATGAGTGTGCAAAGTGCAACCTTTTGGAAAGACAACATGGCAGGCCTATCAAAATATTTAATGTGAACGCTACCCTCTGACTTAGAGCTGCAAGAAACTGCTCTACAGAAATAATCACACAAGTGCAGGGAAATATGTGCAAGGAACATGCTGACCCCAAGGCTGGTAAAACACTGGATATAATCTAAACATGTATTAGAGACTTCCCTGGAGGTCCAGTGGTTAAGACTCCGCAGGGGACCTAGGTTTGATCCCTGGTTAGGGAACTAAGATCCCACATGCCTCAAGGCCAAACAAAACATAAATATGTATTAATGGGAGATGGTTAAATAAATACCATTTTCAGTAAAAAGCATGGCATTAACAGGTTTGATCAGGAAAAACTCCACAAACCTGTTAAACTGTCTGTAGCCATGAGATTTTAAGATCACTGGAGAAGGAAATGGCAACCCACTCCAGTGTTCCTGCCTGAAGAATCCCAGGGATGGAGGGACCTGGTGGGCTGCTATCTACGGGGTCTCACAGTCGGACACGACTGAAGCAACTTAGCAGCAGCAGCAGCTCAGAAACAAACAAAAACACTGGCTGAAGCCTGAACCAAAGTACAAGCATTAACTAAAGAATTAAAATGCATGCTGAAGTTTGGTCAAAATGTGAGTCAAATCTTTTTCTTCCTCCTTCCCCCTTTTTCCCTCTATCTCCCTCTCCACTCTTGTTTTACTCTTCTGCCTTTTCTCTCACATGGATTTCACAGATAATAAACTGGGTAGTAATTACCAGAGTGGGCTGTCCTCAATGCCTGGCAAAAAATTTGCTTTCTAAATCAGTGGTTGGCAAACCATGGCCCATGGGCCAAATTTGTTCAGACCACAGCCTGTTTTTATAAATAAAGTTTTATTGGCACATAGCTACTCTCATTTGTTTATGTTCTGTCTATGGCTGTTTTTGCACTCCAGTGACAGAGCTGAGTAGCTGTGACAGGGACCATATGGTCCATAAAGCTGAAAATATTTACCATCTGGCTCTTTACAGAAAAAGTGTGCCGACCTCTGTTCTAAAATGTAAAAATAGAAAAATTTCTTGGAGAAAATCTTTGTGACACTGGGTGAAGCAAAGATTTCTTAGGTACCATGCACGAAGCCAGATCCATTTAAAAGAAAATTGATAAACTGGGTATCATCAAAATGGAAAACTTTTGCTCTTGCAAAAAAGACACTGCTAGGAAAATTATAATCCAGAAGATTATATTTGCAAATCATGTGTCTGAGAAAGGTCTTGTATCCAGAACTTTTTTTTTTTTTTTAAAGAAAAACCTCTGACACTTAACAGTAAGAAAACAACTCAATTTTTTAAATAGCAAACAATGTGAACAGATACCAAGCCAAAAAAGATATATGGATGGCAAACAAACACATGAAAAGATGCTCAACATTATCAGTTATCAGGAAAACACAAATTAAAACCACATCAAGGGAATTCCCTGGCAGTCCAGTGGTTAGGACTGCACACTTTCATTGCCAAGGGCCTAGGTTCAATCTTGGTCGGGAAACTAAGATCCCGCATGACCAAAAGACAGACAAACCACATCAAAACACTGTTACCCATCTAGGCCTATAGGAGGTCTAAAACAAAAATAAAAGCAAGAAAGCAAACAATGACAACAGACCATACTGAGCTCTGGTGAGGCAGTGGAGAAACTAGAACTCTCATGTATTGCTGGTAGCAATATAAAAATGTTAAAGCCGCTGTGGACAACAGCTTGGCAGCTTCTTATAATTAAACATAAACTTACCATATGACCCAGCAACCCTAGTCCTAGTACTCACACACAGAAAATAAAAACTTTTGTTTATATAAAACCTATGCAGTAATGTTAATAGCAGCTTTATTCATTTTTTTAAACATTCAGTTTTTATTTTTTATGTGTTTGTTTTTTCATAATCTTTTCCATTTTGGTTTATTATGGGATATGGAATATAGTTCCCTATGCTATACAGTAGGATTTTGTTGTTTACCCATCCTATATATATATGTTTGCATCTGCTATCCCTTCCCTCCCCCTTGGCAACCACAAGCATGTTCTCTGCGTCTGAGTCAGTTTCTATTTTGTTCACAGGTTAACTTGTGCCACACTTTAGATTCCACATATAAGTGACATCTCACATGGTATTTGTCTTTTTCTTTCTGAATTACTTCACTTAATGTGATAATCTCTAGGTCCATCCATGCTGCCACAAATGGCATTATTTCATTCTTTTTTATGCCTGAGTAGTATGCCATTGTGTATATGTACCACATCTTCTATGTCCATTCCCCTGTTTAAGGGCATTTAGGCTGTTTCCATGTCTTGCTATTGTGAATACTGCTGCTATGAACATAGGGGTGCATGTATCTTTTTGAGTTAGTTTTATTTGGATATATGCCCAGGAGGGGAATTGCTGGATCATACGGTAGCTCTATTTTTAGCTCTTCTGAGAAACTTTCATCCTGTTCCCCATAGTGACTGTGCCCATTTACATTCCCACCAGCAGTGGAAGAAGGTTCCTTTTTCTCCACACTTTCTCCAGCATTTATTATTTGTAGACTTTTTGATGATGGCTATTCTGACTGGTGTGAGGTGATACCTTGCTGTGGTTTTGTTTTGCATTTCTCTAATAGCAATGTTGAGCATCTTTTCATGTACTTATTGACCACCTGTCTTCTTTGGAGAAAAGTCTATTTAGGTCTCCTGCCCATTTTTTGATTGGGTTGTTTTTTTCCGAGTTGTATGAGCTATTTGTATATTTTGGAAAGTAAGCCCTTGTCAGTTGCATCATTTGCAAATTTTTTCTCCCGGGCTGTAGGCTGTCTTTTCATTTTGTTTATCGTTTCCTTTGCTGTGCAAAAGCTTGTAAGTCTGATTAGATTTCACTTGTTTATTTTTGCTTTTATTTCTATTGCCTGGGAGATTGACCTAAGAAAAAAATGGTATAATTTATGTCAAAGAATGCTTTATGTTTTCTTCTATGAGTTTTTATGGTGTCATGTCTTAATAAGTCTTTAATCCAGTATGAGTTTATTTCTGTGTAGGGTATGAAGGTGTGTAATAATGTCATTGATTTACATGCAGAGCACTCTTCTTCATAACTGCCAAAAACTGGAACAATCCAAAAGTCCCTTGAACCTCCAGTGGATAAACTACAGTACACCATACGATGGAACAGTATTCAGCAATTAAAAAGGTACTACTATTCACGCAATTCGTAAGACTCTCACATACATTTTGCTGAGTGACTGAAAACAGACTCAAAGGCTACTGCATGGTTCCATTCTGGAAAAGGCAAAAGCTTCTCCAGAGGTTACAGATAAATCAGTGGTTGCCAGGCGCACGCAGTGGGGGAAGGGTTGACTTCACAAGGAGAACAATATTTTTGTTTCCCAGGTGATAAAATTTTCCAATATCATGATCATTCAGTTCAGTTCAGTTGCTCAGTTGTGTCCGACTCTTTGTGACCCCATGAATTGCAGCACGCCAGGCCTCCCTGTCCATCACCATCTCCTGGAGTTCACTCAAACTCAAGTCCATCGAGTTGGTGATGCCATCCAGCCATCTCATCCTCTGTCGTCCCCTTCTCCTCCTGCCTCCAATCCCTCCCAGCATCAGAGTCTTTTCCAATGAGTCAACTCTTTGCATGAGGTGGCCAAAGTACTGGAGTTTCAGCTTTAGCATCACTCCTTCCAAAGAACACCCAGGGCTGATCTCCTTTGGAATGGACTGGTTGGATCTCCTTGCAGTCCAGGGGACTCTCAAGAGTCTTCTCCAACACCACAGTTCAAAAGCATCAATTCTTCGGCACTCAGCTTTCTTCACAGTCCAACTCTCGCATCCATACATGACCACTGGAAAAACCATAGCCTTGACTAGACAGACCTTTGTTGGCAAAGTAATGTCTCTGCTTTTCAATATGCTATCTAGGTTGGTCATAACTTTTCTTTCAAGGAGTAAGCGTCTTTTAATTTCATGGCTGCAGTCACCACCTGCAGTGATTTTGGACTCCAAAAAAATAAAGTCTGACACTGTTTCCACTGTTTCCCCATCTATTTCCCGTGAAGTGATGGGACTAGATGCCATGATCTTTGTTTTCTGAATGTTGAGCTTTAAGCCAACGTTTTCACTCTCCTCTTTCACGGTGGTGGTCATATTCATTTGTAAAAATTCAACTCTACAACGAAAACTGAATTAAAAAATAAATTTTAGGGACTTTCCTGGTGGTCCAGTGGTTAAGATTCTGCCTGTTCACTGCAGGGGGCACTGGTTTAAGCCTTGGTCAGGGAATTCCCCATATGCCGTGCCATGGTGCGACCAAAAAAAAAAAAAAAAAAATTTTTTTTTTAAATTTTTGTAAAGATTGAAAGCGTGAAGCTTCTGCATGACAGCCCTGTCCTTGGCATTGCTGCCTCCTCCTGACATACCCAGTCAAGGCTGAGCAGCCCCCTGTGGGCCCCATTCTTGGTCAACTGGCACCGCTGAAGAACTCAAACCCCAAGAGCAGTTTCTTGGTGCTTCGGTGCCACCCTGCAGTTCACGTCCCTTCCCCTGACCTTTCCAAATCTGCATAGCTGTCCCCGGAAGCACCAACCACAACCTGGTCTTGGTGTCTGCCTGACAATCGATGACTCCAGCCATCTCTCACTCGCCAGACCCTGCCTCCTGTTACTCAGCGTCCCTCCAAGTGGCAGTCCTGTAGACATCTCCAGGTTACCCCCCCCCAGCCCCACCAAGCCAGCTCCCCCACTTCCCGCCCCCGCCGGTTCTCCCTGACAGTGGAGTCACCACCTGCTGAGGCTCAGAGGTTACACGACTTTGTCCAGGGGCAGTCATCACCCTGTTAATTAGTGGCAGGACCAACCCTCAAGTTGTTGCTGCAGAGCAGTCTTCCAAGGATAAAATGCCAGGCCTGCTACAACGGCCCCTGCTCGTCCCCCCTTCTCCCTTCACTTGACCGTCCCCAGCATGCTGCGGACCTTCATCTTTCTGTGCTTTTGTTTCAGCTGCTCTCTTGACAGGGACAGCCCTCCCTCTCCATCACCTCTTCATTTATCTTTAAAGAATCTCCCAGGATGCTCAGTTGCTCTTGTTCTCAGTGCCTGTACACTGCCGGTGTGAACCTTCATTGTTGCACAAATCACTCTGACTCATAATTATTTGCTTTTCACCCACATCAGTGAAAGTTTTGAGGGTCAAGTCTACATCACTGTTGCCAAGGGTCCCCAGGGGTATCTGGCAAACATACCAGGCACACACAGAAGAGGGGTACAGGCACACTGGGAATCATATGTATATGCATTATTTGATGTTAAAGAAGGGTGGCTAGAAATTGTATCGACAATCTATTTAATACATTTAGTATCTTACTTTATTATGGTCATCCTATCCCAGCCCAACCCATGCACCAAAGTCAGTTGCAGGGAGCAAAAGGAGAAACTTAGTGTAGCAAAGTGATCCCTGCTAATTTGGAAATGTTTCTGGTAACGGATCTGTGATGGAGAAGTCCCGTTGGGACGATCTCTGAGGGTTTTCAGCCCTACTGAGCTATTTTCAAAAGTTCTGGTCGTGTGACTTCAAAGATGTTGCTCACATCAGTAGTATACCTACTGTGTATATAAGGGAGAGATACCCTATGCATGTGAGTGTATGTGTGTGTGTATATAAATGATATAAAAGCATATGTAGGCGGTACATATGCAAAGCAGCAAGATCAGTTTCCACCAGGCACCTATGAGCATCTGTCTTGGTTTATAGTCACACAACAGGCTTTCTACTTGGGCTAGAACAAAACTAGAACAAGTCAAATATATCCTGGGGCTCAACCCTGACACCTCACACATCACACGACAGGGCCTGGACTCAATTATTTCTGCCGTCCTTTCCAGATGCAAAGTCCTGAGTTCTTCAAGGTGAAAGTCTTAGGAGTGTAAGGTCACCCAGGAAACGCTGTGGTGCCAGAGAAAAACACTGACAGCGCTACCTGACCCAATTACAACCACTACGCAAGGTAAGGGCTCACTGAGATCAACTCAGTTTCCTTCCTCGTCCCTTCCCACAGCCCACGGTGACGAAAGCTGTCCAATGGGGACAGCTAAGTCACAGCAAGGCCATGCCTGCCAGTCTGAGAAGCCCAGGAAAGAGGCAGAGTGGGTGCAGCTGGGTGTCCAGTCCAGCCAGAGCGCTCCATAGACCCCGAGGGCACTGGATCACACCCACAGCCCTGCTAGGAGTTCCAGTTGATCAAGGCCCCTCCAGGGCTCTCACATGAAACTGCAGAGCAACCTGGCCCAGGAGGAAAAACCCACGGGCTTTAACAGACCTGAGCTCCAACACTAACCTTACTGCTCATCAGCTGAACTGTCAGGGACGTCACTTCCTTTCCCGGAGCTTCCGTCTCCCTGTCTGCAAACTGAGGTGTCACCCCCTGCTTCAGCTCTCAGCACAGTTCCTGACACGTGGTGAGCGCCCACTAAGGACCACACTGACCCTTTCCACTTGGGGCCCTGGAAATGATCCGTACCTCTGAAGCCATTTCTAACGGGCCTGGGTTCCACGGAAGCCACGGTGCATTCCAGAGCCAGGGATCACAAGCACCCATGGGACACAGAAGAGATCCGTGGTAGTCCCTGGTCAGTCACGCATCAATTACACACATATCCTGAGACGAACTGGCGGGTCTCCTCATCTGTTCACCAGCAACATGAACCTCATTCAAGTCTCGTCCTCTCACTCTGACTTTACCAACAAAGTCAAGGTGAGCACGTGTCTCCCTGTGCTCCCCACCTCCAGGTGCAAGCATCCTCATGTCTCCTTCTGTTCTCACCCCCCTCTTCAAACCTTCCCCTCCCCCTGAATCACTTCATTTGGTGGCACCCATTTACACTTGTCCCCCAGGCCACCTCTCCCATCCCCCAAGCCTAAGTGAGCACCAGTTTCTGCTGGTTTTGCATCTGAGATGCCTCACTCTCCCTCCATCTCTCTGCCATTGTCCCTGTTCAGGTCACTGTCACCTTCTCGGCAGACTGACTCCTATCCAGTCTCCCTGCCACACGATTATTTCACACCAAGCATTGTTTGGCCTTCTCCCCCCAGTTCACTCCCATTCCTCTGTCTCCTGATTTCTGTTTGTGGCGACATCAGTCTTGCCTTTGGGTTGCTCTGCGCTGTTTCCTCTCCTGTAAATCTTTCCTCTGGCATGACTGTCTCCCTGACAGGTGGCTGGATCCAGTCACCTCTGAGCTCCCTTCTTTCCCCCAGCACACACAGAGTGCAATCACATGCCAGCACAAGCAAGGCAGTGGGTGTAGAAGACAAAACAGCAGTCCCAGTCCTGACCCTCAGGCGAGTGCTGGGCCATCTCTGTCCTACCAAAGCCTCTTGACTGGTCTGTCTGTCCTTACTCTCAGGGCTTCCCCAGTGGCCCAGTGGCTGACTCCGCGCTTCCAATGCAGAAGGCGCAGGTTCAATCTCTGTCAGGGAACTAAATCCCAAATGCCACAACAAAAGAGTTCACAGGCCACAACTAAAGATCCTACATAACGCAAGTAAGACCTGGCACAGCCAAATAAACAAATAAATATCTGGGGGTAGGGGGGGAAAGGAATAAAAGAAAAGCGCTTTTCCAAACTCACTTCTTGACTGTGTCGAGAAGCCCTGTGCCACCTGATCCTGGCATACTTCTCTAGATTCATCTCCAAGCCCACCTTCTTGATCCTCTGCCTGCCCAAACCGGTCCCCTCAGCGTTCTGGACTTCTCTGCATTCACCTTTTCTCTTACTTAGGCTGCTGGCGGCACCTGGAAATTGCTGCCCAAGCCTCTCTGATGACAATGACCAGTTTGGATACCGCCTCCTTCATCAAGAACAAACCCCAAGTAACAAACAATAATTTCTTTCAAGGCTCTCCAGGCTGTCGCTACCCATGGCTTCCTCCTTTCATAACTTTAATTTCACACATCTATGTCTTTTTTCCCCAGCTCAGGTTGTCAATTCCTCGAGGAGGCAATTTCTTCCCCTCCTCCCTGTTTCCCACAATAATGAGCCAACAGTAAGGTTTTACATGTTCAGTCTATAAAACTGTGCTCACTGACTTGGCCAGTGCCCTCGAGTGAGGATGGACAGTGAACATATGAGCGAGTCCCATCGACACCTCCAGACAGGACGCTACCTTCTGCCACCTCCCCACTTTCGGTCTGTATATGCACAGAAGGTACACATATCCTACTCAAGTGATGTGCTATTTTGTCTATGTCTACATGCTAAACTGCTCCTTCTTTTGTCTTCTCTGTTTCTCTGAGTGACCGTTATCCACCTACTGGGCACTCAGGCAGGGCGCCGAATCATTTCCCAGTGTTTTCTCACATCCCACAGCTAAACACCCACTGAGCCCTGTGTCCTTTACCCCCTAACTGGGTCTCAAACCCACCCCCTACTTCCAGGCCACCATAGCCCTGGGTCATATTTTTGACCTTTCTGATTTACAGGAAAGTCATCACCTCCGAAGCAGTTTGCTGGCTTTCAGCAATATTCTCCTCCAGCTCTTTGTCTTGTGCGCAGACCTGACCCCTTCGCTTTGTGGAATGAAACTGTCAGACAGTTCCCCTCGGCCTGGTCTGCAGGACAACACCCTTTCCCTCTGCACACCAGCTATCAGAGTCCTCTTACCACCACTCACTTCACCTTTCTTGCCTCTGAACTACCAGATCCCGTGTGGGTCTCTGAACAAACCAAGACATCCCCACCTCCATGCCTTGGCTGGTGTGGTTCTTGCATCCTACCAAGCCCTTCCCCACAGTCTGGGCCTGGATAACCCCTCCCCTCCTGTTTCACCTCCTCCAGGACGGTGATTACCTTTGCCCACCAGGGCTAGGTTAACAGTTTCCTTTTCTGTGTTTCCACATCAGCAGGCACATAACCATAATTACCACGCTCAACAGAGTGGGCTGAAACAATCTGTGCATTCGCTGCAATCACCAGTGCCTCCCCAGAGCCTAGAACAGAGCCTGGGACTCAGAAGTCGAGGGCAGAGAGTCAGCTAAAGGAGGGAAGCAAAACTAACTTCCCTCCCACAGGCTGGTTTTCTCTTGCTCTTCCCCTGACTCAGTCTCAGGTCGGCCTTGCCGCTTAGCTACTGCCACCTAGGGGCGAAAGGAGGCGGCTGTACTTCTTTCACCATTCAGCACTGAACCTGATTCCATTGAATGAGATGCGGACAGGAGTGAGGAACTACTGGTGAGGGTAGAGAAAGAGCAGCAGTCTGGGGAGGCTTCATATAGTGAGTGAGCTTCAACCTGGGCCACACAGCATGAGGAGGAGATCTCCAGGTGGAGGAGACCGACATTCCAGAAAGTGGGGGCAACAGGCATGAGGGTCGGAGTTTGGGGCCTATGTGCAGGCGAAATCAGAAAGGAAGCGGGGGGGCGGGGAGGGGGGCAGTGGTTAGAATGTGCAAAGGATCCTCGACTTCAGCTTTTAAGCCACCTAAAAAGGTTTAAAAATTAATTTATTTTCCACCCAAACACTCTTGATTGGGAATAACATAATCAGACCTTGCTTGAGTGCGGAAAGGTGATAAGAGATGGGAGGCAGGGGTGACACAAAAGCAGGGCCTTAGGAAGATGGTACTTTCATAAACCTCTCATTTTCCACTTGCTGCCCCATGACTTCACACTCAACACAGCCAATCCGAAACTCCGCCTCTTCAACATAAACCTTTTGAGATGTTCATATATCTTACTTTCTTCATGGGCCTTTAAGTCAAATATTTTTATAACAGATCGTAGCACAAAGCTCTGCACACAGAAAATGCTCAGTGATACATGAATGGAACGTCTCTCCAGGTCCCCCAAATGCTGGGATTATAAGAGTGGTAAAACTTGGCCGTTAAAGGTAAGAAATCTGAGTCAGAGTGCCTGAGTTCAAATCCTGCCATTAGCCACTTTCCCGTGTGAGACTGGTCTCACTAAGCGACCTACTGGGCTTCTTTGTTCCTAAAACGGAACTTACAACAGACAGTACCCACCTCAAGGGCTGGAGATCAATGTCCATCCGTGGATAGCACATAGTAAATCCTCACTAAATACGGTCAACTATTTATAACATTATATATTCAGTGTCTCCTCAGGCACAGGTCATGCAGAATGCTAAGGCTTCCCAAATCCTTAAATCTGCACAGCAACAGTCTCATCCATCCCATTCTACAGATAAGCAAACTAAGGCTCCCACAAGTAGAGTTTGTCCAACGTCTTGGGAACTCTGGATTTCAAGGAATCAGAAATAGGGCTAGGAGTGCTTCTAGTGGAAGATCATTCATTTAGTCCAGGAGTGGTTCTCACACATGTGAGTATATGTGTGGTACTTTCGGAAATCTCTAAAGATATTTTCGATCTTCACAAATGGGGGAAGAAGATGCTGCTGGCATCTAAGTGGGTAGATGCCAGGGACAGCCCCTCCTCCACCCAAACCCAGAATGATCAGACCCAAAATGTCAGTAGTGCCAAGGTTGAGAAACGCTTTTCGAGAGAATCCGCCTCCCCAACGTCCCACTTTTGGAGCCTTGGCTATTCAGATCGCTCATGAATACTCTGTGGGGGGGGGGGGCTCTGTTCCTCCAGGGGCGGCACCTGCAGAAGTTCTTCTCCACCTGCCCTGCACACAGTGGGTATCAGAACCCATTTTTAATATGCCTAGCAGCAGAGGACGCCGGAAAAGGAAGAGCATCCATCCCCCATTGTTCAATTGCGTGCAGTTTGTGTTTTCAACACACACACATTTTACAAATCCAGACGTTCCACACCCCAGAAACTGTTTTGTGAGAAACGGTGTTCAAAAAATATTTTTCTTTCTTCCCCTAGGGCTCTCATACATACCGAAGGGTTTGTACACTTCTAAGAGGACCTCAGATCCACCGCGGTCCTCTGACAACCGCTACAAAAGATTGTGTAAGATTTCCCGGGGGAGCGAGCCCGCGGGCCGTGACCTCCGAGAGCTGAGGGCGCTCACTCCACTCCCTCGCCTCTGGCTCCGCTCTCTCGCCCCCGGATACCCGGCTTGCAAGGCTACCCGGGCCCGGCCGCGGAGCCCGGCCGCCAGGCGCGTGCCCACGCCGCGACCCCCTACCTCGGCCCTCGCGGCGGCCGAGGAATCCGGCCCGGGGCCTGTCGCTGGCGCCCACACCGGCCGGCCCCCGCCCGCTCGCCGAGGCCCGCGCGCGTCCCCTCCCGGCGCGGCGCGGCCTGGGCCTCGGCCGGTGCAGGCCCGCGAGCGCCCGCGGCCGGCCCAGGCGAGCTCAGGCCTGCCGCGGCCTACCCCGTCGGGCGCCGTCGAAGGCCCCCGCCTCACCTGGACGCGGGCGGGTGGGCCCGGGGCTGCTCCTGGGCAGGCGGGCGGCGGCGGCGCGGCGCTAACGGTTCCGCTCGGCCTCGGTAGCGCTGGCGGTAGCGGCGGCGACGGCGACGGCGGCGGCGGCTCCTCCTCAGCGCGCACGACCCGCTCCGGCCCGCGGCCCGGACACGCCCCCCCGGCGCGCGCGCCCATTGGCCGGCGTCCGCCACGGCGCGCTTCTCATTGGCCCGCGTTGCTGTCGCGGCGCCCCGGGGCGCGCGGCGGGGGCGGGACTTCCGGCTGGCGCCGCCTGCGAAGAGCTCGGCGGCAGGCAGAGACGCGCGGGTGGCCAGCGATGGCCGCGGAGAGGGCCAGCTGTGGCCTGGCCCACGGAGGCCGACGGGAGGCGGCGGCCGAAGAGTCGCTCCCTTTGTCCTGGGCATGGTGTGTGTCTCGCGCCTGTTTATCCCGCCGCCTCCTCGGCCGCCGTCACCAATCTGCAAGGTAGGAACGGTCAGCGCGCCTGGGCTGCGGTGGCAATCGGGGTTCGAATCCCGGCCTCGACGTTTCCGCACTGCGTGCAGTTGGGTTGGGGTTACGTCACCTCGCCCGGACTCAGTTTCCTTATCTGCTGTAGTGAAGAGGCGGACCTAGGGACATGGTCAGTGTTCCATCTGTGTTGATTATTAGAGCTAACGGGTGCCCAGAGGCTCAGCCTAACGTCCGTTCATTAAAATTTAATTGACCGCCTACTATGTGCCGATCACTGTATCGGCAGCGAACAGGCGAAAATACCCGCCTCTATTTGGCTGACATTCTAGACTGATGCTGTCCATGAGAAATGTAGTGTTAGTCGCTCAGTCGTGTCTGACTCTGCGACCTCATGGGCTGTAACCCTCCAGTCTTTGCCCATGGGGATTCTCCAGGCAATAATCCTGGAGTGGGTTACCATTTCTTTCTTCAGGGGATCAAGCCTGTGTCTCCTGCACTGCACGCAGATTCTTTACCATCTGAGCCACTAGGGAAGCCCATGAGAAATGTAAGGCAACCACAAATGTTAGCCACATGCATAATTTAAAATTTCTAGTAGCCATGTTAAAAAAAAAAGAAAGAAACAGGTGATGTTAATTTTAATAACGTGTCTTCTTTAACCCAATTTATCTCCAAAATGCTGTTTCAGCCTGTAACTAATGTAAAAATGTATGAGATATTCTTACATTCTTTTTTTTTCCTTTTCTTTTCTCTACATGCCTTTGAAATTTTGTATGTCTTTTACACTCACAGCACATCTGAAGTTGGACTGGCTGTGTTTCAAGGGCTCAGGAGCCGTGGTTACCAACAGCTACAGCATTGAACCATGCAGTGCTAGATACGGAGTCAGGAAAGAAATTAAGTGGATTCCACAGCAAGTGGTAAGACCAAAAAGTAAATTGGGCATGGGGTATGTGGGGGTGGGGGTGGGGGTGGGGGTTGCAGTTTGAAAGAGGGCTGTTGGGAAGGTTGAGAAGGTAAGATTTGCAGAAGGACTCGAAGGAGTCAAGAATACTGAACAAACAATCGTGCTGTTTATTGTTTTGTGCTACTGCTAAGTCGCTTCAGTCGTGTCCGACTCTGTGCGACTGCAGAGACGGCAGTCCTCCAGGCTTCCCTGTCCCTGGGATTCTCCAGACAAGAATACTGAAGTGGGGTGCCATTGCCTTCTCCAATGCATGAAAGTGAAAAGTGAAAATGAAGTCGCTCAGTCATGTCCAACTCCTAGCGACCCCATGGACTGCAGCCTACCAGGCTCCTCTGTTCATGGGATTTTCCAGGCAAAAGTACAGGAGTGGGGTGCCATTGCCTTCTCCATTGTTTTATGCAGTGTTGTCCAATAGAACATTCTGTGCTCATGGGCATTTCTTTTTAATCAACACTGCCAAATTTAATAGCCACGAGCTCTATGTGGCTCTTGGGCACTTGACATGTAGCTGGTAGCACTAAAGAACCGAGCATTTAATGAACTTAATTTTTGTTGTTCAATTGCTAAGTCATGTCCGACTCTTTGCCACCCCCATGACTGCAGTATACCAGTCTCCCGTGTCCATCACTATCTCCTGGAGTTTGCTCAAACTCGTATCCATTGAGTCAGTGATGTTATCTAACCATCTCATCCTCTGCCACCCCCTTCTTCTTTTGCCTTTAATCTTTCCTAGCATCAGAGTCTTTTCCAGTGAAATCAGCTCTTTCCTAAAGTATTGGAGCTTCATGGATCATAGCTTTGTTGTGGTCAAGGGGCTTGTGTTAACGCAATAAAGCTTTGAGCTATGCTGTGCAGGGCCCCCGAAGATGGATGGGTCATCATGGAAATTTCTGACAAAACATGGTCCATTGGAGGAGGGAATGGCAAACCACCCCAGTTTCTTGCCACAAGAACTCCATTAAGTTAATTTTTACTTAATTTAAATTTTGTCATGTAGAGCTCATGGCTTCCATAGTGGATGGCATAGATTTCGTCGAATGGTGACAAGTGCAGTGCTCTGAATTAAGCTATACCTCATGCTGAATGCTTTATGTCGGTTCTACGGAGTGCTCACAATAGCAGTGTAAGAAGAGAGCTACAGTCATTGTCACCATGATGAATAGTGGAGTATTGTGATTGTTCACCTATGGTTTATCATTGCTGTCATTCGTGGACTTGACTTTTTAGAAGAATTTTAGATTCACGGAAATATTGCGCAGAAAGCAGAGTTACCATTTCACCCACACCCACTTTCCCGGACCCTACCGTCTTTCATTAGCAGGACACGTTTGTTACACTGAACGAACCAGGACCGATACATTCTTGTCAACCCTTCTTCATGTTTTGATTTCCTTTGTTTTTACCTAATGTCCTTTTTGTCATCCAGAATCTCATCTAGGATACCACGTTACACTGAGTTGTTTTCTCTCTCTAAAAAGAGATAATTGACATGACATTGCATTAGTTTTGGAGTATACAACATAATGATTTAATGCATGTGTATATTACATAATGACCACCACAATAAGGTGGTTAAAGATTAACATCCATCACCACACTTAGATTTCTTTTTTTCTCTTGTGATGAGAACTTTTAAGATCCAGTCTCTTAGTTGTCCTGTCTCTTTAGTCTCCAAAAAGCTTTGGCATGTTCTCCAACTTTCCTTGATTTGGATCATCTTAATTGTTCTGAGAGACCTGGTCAGATATTTGGTAGGATGCTCCTCTATTGGCATTTGTCTGGTATATTTCTTGTGGTAACCCTGGGATGATGGGTTTGAGGGAGGAAGACCAAAGAGTTAGTAAAGGCCATTTTCATCTTACCATGTCAAGGATACATACAACTGGGGACTTCCCTCGTGGTCCAGTGGTTAAGACACTGTGCCCCCAATTCAGGGGGCATGGGTTTGATCCCTGGTCAGGAAACTAAGATCCCACAGGCGGAGCAGTGAGGCCAAAATAAAAGAAAGTAAGAGAATTCTTTTTTTAAAAAAGGATATGTACTATCAACTTTATTTATGTGTGTTGATATTGGCCTTCATCACCTGGCTAACTTAGTATTTGTTAGGTTTTTCCACTGTAAAGTCACTTTTCCCTTTTTCCTTTGGAAGGAAGTCACTATATGCAGCCCACATAGAGAGTGGACATGTGTGTTCCCTTCCTTAAAGATGGATATCTACATAAATTACTTGGAATCCTTCTGCATGAAAGGCTTACCTCTTCTCCCCCCATTTATTAGTTTATCCAGTCATTTAATTAGATCAGTATAGCTTCCTGAATATTTATTTATACTCTGGATTATAAGCCAATACTACTTTATTTTGCTCAAATTGCTCCAGCATTGGCCACTGGTAGCCCTTTCAGTTGGCTCCTTTGTTTTGTTTTTAATTTATTTATTTTTGGCTGTATTGGGTCTTCATTGAGGGCTTTTCTCTAGTTACAGCGCACAGACTTCTCATTGCAGTGACTTCTCTTGTCCTGGAGCACAGGCTCTAGGGTGTGTGGGCTTCAGTACTTAGGGCTTAATAGTTGTGGCTCTAGAGGCTTAGCTGCTCCTTGGCATATGGGATCTTCCCAAACCAGGGATCCAACCCATGTCTCCTGCATTGGCAGCCAGATTATTTACCACTGGATCACCAGGGAAGCCCTCCTTTGGTTTTTGACACACTCCTATCAATGTGTTTTGTTTGGTGAGTTGTTTTTTTTTTTGCTTGTTTGTTTTTTCTGTAGGACTTCCTTACCTTCTAGCACTGCAAGATGCTGTAGGTTCTTCTCATGTGTATTTCCTGATCCCAGCCTTAGAAGCAGCCGTTTCTCCGAGTCTGGTTCCTCGGATTAGAGCATGGTATTAGAAACCAAGATCTGAACTCGAGGAGTGCTTGTTGCTACTGCAGTGCTGTTTCTTTTAGGTCATCAGTGCTTTGCAGTCGC
Organism: Bos grunniens; assembly: GCF_055505025.1. Taxonomy (NCBI): domain Eukaryota; kingdom Metazoa; phylum Chordata; class Mammalia; order Artiodactyla; family Bovidae; genus Bos; species Bos grunniens. The sequence continues at coordinate 16,869,555 of NC_141171.1, forward strand.
CTGTAATTCAGCCGGTCTAGGCGCTCAGCCCTGGGGATACGTACAACAACGACCCGACATGCATCCGCCCTCACAGAGCTCAGAGTCAACCTGCGAGGACAGGCTTAGGAGGGGAGCTCTGACACTCCATCGCCGTGCAACCTTGGGCAAGTTGTTTAATTTCTCTGAACTTCAGCCTCCTATTCCACGAAGTGGGGGTGCTTTATGAGGGCACTGTGAGAATGAAATGAAATCACCCACTTTCAGAATCTGTGAAGTAGAACTTGGTAGCAAGTGCTTATTAATTGTAAGAAGAAATGACACAAATAATTTCAACCTGCAGAGGTCCAGAGTGCCAGCAAAGTGTGTAACAGGCAGACCTGACTTCGCCCAGGGGCAGCCAGGGGGGGCCTGCACAGTCATTAGGGTGAGTCACAGGCAAAGGGGAGCAGGACGGTTCAGGCAGCAGGAACAGCAAGCACAAAGGCCCTGAGGCCCATAGGAGCGTGGCACACTTAGGAAAGGCCAGTGACTCATGGGATTGAAAGGGGCATGACACACGGGGCTTGATTGGCCATGGCAAGTTGAGACCCTGTCCTAAGAGCAAGGGAGGTGACTTGTCCAGGTACACGTGTCTAGTAAGGACAGGGATTTGAGTCCAGCCTGCCTGATCTCAGAGATCTTTATTACCCTGATCTGATCTTGAGATAGAAATTCTTTGTTTTGTTTTTTAGTAAGAAGCATGGTTTTGGTTCTTAAGGGTCAGGGTTAGACTACACTCCAGCCACTAAAATTCCTGATTGTTCTTATTGTGCCTCGAAGCACATGCTCTCAGGGTCCATGTGATCAGGATGACTCCATTTGGGTTCCTGCTCGCAAGGACCTTGCTGCTGCAAGAAAGAAGAGGACATGCAGACACCAAGCCCAGGCAGTGTGACAAGGGCCAGGTCCAGAGCACCACCTTTCATGAGGGCAGCACTGGGCTGGAGGGCAGCAGGAGCCAGGGTCTGCCAGCCACAGGAGGGGGAGATGGGGCTTTCACACGTGGACCAGCCAGAGCACAGGTGCAGCTTTGCCTGTGAGGAGGGTTCACGGAGTAGTAGGTGTCTCAAGGAAAGAAGACGATAAGACGGGACTGGCAGGGTGTCTGTCTCTGGCTGTCAAGGACTCTAGAGAGTCAGGCAGAGAAGTTGGGATTTCATCCTGCGGACGAGAAGCCAGCTGACTGCAGCCTGATTCCACCCACACCTTTTTTTTTACACAGCCTGTGAGCTACAAATGATGTTTACATTTTTATTTTATTTATCTTATTTAATTTTTTGACTGCACCACAGGGCACATGGGATCTTAGTTCTCCAGTCAGGGAACCCGTGTCCCCTGCATTGGAAGCATGGGAGCATTTACATTTACAGCGTTTACATTTCTAAATGATTGGAAAAAAACCCAAAAGAATAGCATTTTGTGACATGGGAAAGTGCACCTTCAGCGTCCATCACGTTTACTGGTCCCACGCCCACTCCCGTCGTCTGTGTGTGGCCCACGGCCGCTTTCAGGTTGCAGGAGCAGACGCAGACTTGCTCAGATGGCGGGGGCCTGTACTTCTGCCGTCACTGGTCTGAAATTCTTAATCTTGTGAATGAAGGAGTCCCATATTTTTATCTTGCATTGAGCTCTGAAAATTGTGCAGTCTTAGCAACAGAGACCAGATGGCCCACAAAGCCTAAAAGATTTATTGCGGGGCCCTTTTCAGAAAAAGTAGGCTTGTCTTGCTGTGATGGGCAGAATAACAGCGGTCTCTGGGAACCTGTGAAGATGTCCCCTTACCTAGCAGAAGGGACTCTGCAGATGGGATTAAGTTGAGGATCTGGAGATGGGCAGGCAGTCGTGGATTATCTGTATGAGACCAACATCATCATAGATTCTTATCAGAGGGAGGCAGGAGGGGCAGAGAAGGAGATGTGAAAGTACAAAGAGAGGACAGTGATGCCATTGATGTCTTTGAGGTTGGAGGAGGTGGCCACGAGCCACGGAATGTGGACGGCCTCTAGTGGCCAGAAAATGGATTATCTCCTCCAACTTCCAGGACTGCAGCCCTGCCAGCACCTTGATCTAAGCCCAATAAGACTGAATTCAGACTTGTGACTGCCAGGACTGTCGAATAATAAATGTGCCTCGCTTTAAGCCACCAAGGTTGTAGTAACTCAATACAGCAGTCACAGGGCCCCAGTACTCCTGCCGTAGGCAATGGGCAGCTGAAAGAATCTTTCAGACAGAAAGATTTATTGTTTTTTTAAAATATATGTAGTTTTGATGTGGACCAGCTTTTTTAAAGTCTTTATTAAATTTGTTACAGTATTGCTTCTATTTTATGATTTGGTTTTCTGGCCACAAAGCATGTGGGATCTTAGCTCCCAGAGCAGGGATCAAACCTGTGCCTCCTGTAGTGGAAGTGTGGGGTTTTAACCACTGGACCACTGGAGAAGTCCCCAGCCAAAGAGCATTTTAAATGAGACACTTAATGTGATTCTTTGCTGATTTGTTAGAAGGAAGGGCCCCAGAGCCAGGCGTGGAATGCACACTTCAAAAGAGGGGGTGGGGACTGTGAAGACAGCCCCAGGGAGAGCTAACCAAGCAGGTGTATGACAGGATGTAGAGAGGAGGATTCCAAGTGTCTTAGAAGTGGGATCAGGACTTGGAGACAGTCAGGTGTGGGCAAGGCGGTAGCCCAGTTATTAGGCACAGCAGTGGGGAAGCCATGACACCTGGACCACTTTCAGGGCTCACAGTGTGGGTGGGGGCTATTTTGGGGACATAGAAGTGAGTTTAGGGACCTACCTGGTGGTCCAGTGGTTGAGATTCTGTGCTTCCAGTGCAGTGGGCACAGGTTTGATCCCCGGTTGTGGAACTAAGATCCCACTTGCCTCATAGCTCAGACAAAACAGAAGAGTAATAGGTTTTATTGTCAGGGGAGCCATTTACCAGTCAGCCCCCAAAGAGAGCTGAGGCATCGAAGCGGATCATCCATCCTGAGGATGGAAGTCGAGCAGCCTGGCTTCTGGAAGAAAGAATTTTCCAGCACTGGAGCTCTTTGGGGGCCAAACTTCAGTCTGATTTCATTATTAGTGCTGAGTCGGTGAGTGATGGAAAAAACCAGGAAGCTGTATCGACTTCTTTTTGGACGGTTGAGTTTGTTTTCAGTGGGCAACCCCATTGGAGTTCATGGCCCTGATTACTCCAGAGTTGGAGGAATGGGTAGCCAGGGGTTCCTTCTGGGCGTGGGTCCCCCATGCTTCCTGCTCGTATGCATTTCTGACCCAGGGAACCTGACCTGGAGCAGGCACAGAGCTTACACCCAGGAACTGCCGTGTGATAATCTCCCAAGCCTCTGTTTATTTGTAAAAGATGAGGGGCACCGCCACCTCGAGGACACACATTGAGCAGGGCAGCTGAGGCCCAGGACAACCACCCTGGCACAGGCCCACAAAGGAGATTCTATGCTCAATGCCTGGGAGAACAGGAAGGGAGGTGTCCCCTGCTCGTCCGAAAGGCAAGCTCCCCACACACCACGGCGCAAGATCACATGGGTCAGTGACCTGAGTGAGCTTGGCGAGTGCTGGTTCCCAGAATTCCCTTTCTAGATCTGACCATGCCCCTTCCACTGGGCATTCTTCCAGCAAGAGCAGTAGTGGCATTTTATCTCCCACTGTATCAAAGGTTAGAACAGGCCCTGTGACTCCAATTCCGAGGGTCACTATTGACAGTGATCACTTTCACTTTTCCTGTCACTTCACCCACCTCATTCCTGCCAGTGACCGGGAAGTAGCCACTGTGTCATTTTTTTTCATGTTTAAGATTTCTATTTTCCTTTAAATCCAGCTGTTATTTTTCATGCCATATGTGTTCTCCTTGACCTGTCTCTACGTGTTTTACATGTATGTGTTGGGCTTTTTCCAGTACTTCTTAAAAAAAAATTACACAGAAATTCAGTAGTTTCCAGTGTATCCACAAAGTTGCACAAACCTCACCGCCACCTCATTCCAGCACATTTTCATCACTCCAGAAAGGAACCCCAGGACATCCCTGGAGGTCCAGTGGCTAAGATGCCAAACTCCCAATGCAGTGGGCCTGGGGTTTGAGCCCTGGTCAGGTAACCAGATTTCCACATGCTGCAACTAAAGATCCTATATGCCACAACTAAGATCTGGTGCAGCCAAATAAATAAATAATTTTTTTAAAGGAACCCCCATGCCCTTTGGGGTTCCCTGGTGGCTCAGACGGTAAAGTATACCTGTAGTGTTTGGTCTCTGGGTCAGGAACATCCCCTGGAGTAGGAAATGGCAGCCCACTCCAGTATTCTTGCCTGGAGAATCCCATGGACAGAGAGTCTGGCGGGTGGGCTCCAGGCCGTGGGGTTGTAAAGAGTTGGACACAACTGAGCGACACAACTAACATCATTCATTCATGACCTTTTACAGTCCCTCCCCCAGCCCCTGGCAGCCACTAGTCCACTTTCTGACTCCATGAATTTGCCTGTTCTGATCACTTTATATGAATAGACTCATACAATATGTGGCCTTTTGTGTCTGAACATCATGTCTTCAAAGCTTGTTTCTGTTGTAGCATGATTTAGTACCTCATTCATTTTCAGGGCTGAATAATATTCCATGGTATGTAACTGGACCATGTGTTGATCCGTTCACCCATCGACGGACATTTTGGGGGCTGTTTCTTCACTAAAGCCTTGTGGCTTTAGTGAATCATGCTGCTGTGAACATTTATAGGCAAGTGTCTGATGGGATGTATGTTATTTCTCTTAGGTAGATATCTAGGACTAAAGTGGCTGGCTGACAAGGTAACTTTATGAGAAATCGCCAGACCATTTTCCTCAATCTTTGCTTTGTAAATGAGATGGAGACTTCATGCCTGTCAGTCATTGGCAGGTGCTCCGTTGGCTGTGACCATTCTCCAGCCCTGCTCCTCGTCCAGCATCCCATAGGAAGCAGCTAGGGCCCCTTGGGTTTGCCAAGGTGCCTCCCACCTGCCCCAATGTGCAGGGGCAAGGGTCCCAAGGGTGGGCCCATTATGGGCCTCTGCCCCACCGTGTAACTCCCACATTCCATATAGCAGGAAACCCTCAAACCATTCAGTTCCCCAGATGAAAAATTCAAAAGCACTGCCAGCGGCATCTCTGGGAGCCTTCCACATGGGCTAACCTCTGATCATGCAAGGTTAAGAGTGAGTTGTACCAGGGGAACAAGCCAGGTGTGTTATCAGCTATTAAAAGCTCATGCAAATCGACAAGAACTCAAGGAGCAAAGATCAGCAACAGTTCACCAGGGAAGAAAGAGTCGACAAACCTCAGAATGGCCCTTGGGTGAGAACTGGTTAAGGTGAAACCATTCCAGTGCTGCCAAGACCCGGACACTGGCTCCTCAGGGTGGTAGCTGGGGTTACCAGAAAATTACAAAACCTTCGGAAGCTACTTGCTTAGCATCTTACGAGTTTCATGGTCTGACCCTGTGGTTAAACCACCGACAAGTGTCCTGAGCCCCCAGTGGAAGGGCTGTTCTTACAGCCTTTAAAGAGTAAAAGGTTGGCAGTGATCTGAATGCCGAGTGTTGGCAGCTGGCTTGGGAACTGCTCTAGAAATGGACAGGAGGCCTGCGACCACGTGGAGTAAGAACGCCTCCTGAGCGTGGCCAAGCCTTGTGCGGAGGCAGTTTAATCCTCATCATAAGTCTCTGAGTTGGGTCCTGTTAGATGGACTGAGCAGAATGCAGATGAGAGCAGGGTGGGAGCTGGGGAGAAGGGAGGGGCTGGGGAGATGATTTGCATCGACCATTCTGGGGAAGGAGTACCCAGCTGGGGTGGGGGGTTGTGGGTTCACTGTGGCATCTTTGGGGTGTTACTTCTACTCTTCCAGGCAGGGTGCAGCGGCTTAAGATGCTTGAGCATGGAGAGGAGTGGGCATCCTCAGTGGTATGGTTAAAGTGAGGGCTTCAGGGACTTCCCTGGCGGTCCAGTGGTTAAGACTTTGTGCTTGCTATGCAGGGTACACGGGTTTGATCTTTGGTCCAGGAACTTGGATCCCACATGCCAAAAAAATTTTTTTTAATTAAAAAATAAAATTAAAAAATATTGGCACTTCTCTGGTGTCCAGTGGCTAAGACTCTGCTTACAATGCAGGGCCCAGGTTCAATCCTTAGTTAGGGAACTAGATTCCCACATGCCATGACCGAGTTCTCATGCTGCAACAAAGATCGGAGATCCCGCGTGCTGAAACTAAGGCCTGGTGTGGCCAAATAAATAAAACTAAATAAATACCGAAGTGATGGCTTCAGGCTCACACGGGAGAGGAAAGAAGCAGGGCCCATGCTCACCTTGCTCCAACCCCATCCCCAGGCACCCGGCGATGGGCTGCTGCCTCCCTTAAGGGCGCCCTGCGAGTATGAGTTCACTAGGGCTGCCACAACAAAGCACAGGCCAGGACTTAAGCAACAGACACTCACTTCCTCAGTCCTGCAGGCAGGAAGTCCAGGGTCAAGGTCGGCTTCACTCTGAGGCCTCTCTCCTTAGCTTGCAGATGGCCATCTTCTCCCCGCATCCTTAATGTGGCCTTCCCTCAGTGTCCCTGATTTCCCCACTATAAAAGGACACCAGTCAAACTGGGTTAGACTCATTTTTAACTCCAATTCCTCTTTAAAGGTCCTAAAGCCAAAGATTTAGGTAAAGGCTTCAACATACGGATTTTGGGGAGGATAGTTCAGCCTGGGGAGCATGTGATTCTGCCATACCCACCCTGGGTGTGGGCGGGAGCTCGGGTGGCCCTCATCACACACCGACACTGCCCAGTCTTCCACAGGTCATGGGAATTCTGGGGTCTGGGCTCCCCATTTTCTGGTGGATAGAGCAGACCTGGAACTCCAGTGGGAAGGTGGGGAGCTGGGCCTCAGGAGCTCAGCCTCAGAGGCTGGCCAGTGGGGCGGGGATGGGGAGGCTGGTCATCTCCCCAGACGAGCCCCCGCTTCCCCCCAGGAGTAGGGGTTTTCCTGGGCTCACCCCCAAGGAAGTCCCCCTGAACACATGTTTGCCTCCCCCTCCTCCACTTCTCCAAGCCGTTGTGCTGATGCACTGGGGCTTTCTTTACCCAGGTCCCCACAGCCCTCTCCCCCCACAACCCCTGGTCCTTTCCCGCAGAAGCGCAGTCACTAGGCCTGTTCCAGCACAGGGTCTGGTTAAGTGAAAGTGAGAGTCACTCAGCCATGTCCAGCTCTTTGCTACCCCATGGACTATACAGTCCATAGAATTCTCCAGGCCAGAATACTGGAGTGGGTAACCTTTCCCTTCTCCAAGGGATCTTCCCAACCCAGCGATCAAACCCAGGTCTCCCGCATTGCAGGTGGATTCTTTACCAGCTGAGCCACAAGCAGTCAGCAAACGCGAGCCCTGCCACCCCTCCCTCATCTCCAGCACCCAGTAGGTGTCAAAGTTCTGCTGACCTAGTGAACCAGCAGCCAACCTCTCTCTCGAGGGTCCACTGCAGTAAGACACCAGCCCAGGATTACCATATCTTGGCAGAGCCCACCGTGTCCCCATCCCCCCACCATTAGGCCACCCAAGCTGGGTCCTCTCCTCAGTGTGTGAGATGGGCACCCACTCCTGCCCTGACCCAAGGAGGACCTGTCAGACTCCAGGGGCCCGTAGTTGAGGGATGTCACCAACCTGAGCACAGTGGGGTGTGGGGGTGGCAATAAGGAGCTGGAGGGGACACCCCAGCCCCAACTCACCCCCCCTCCTGTCAAAAGCCCCATCACCTGTCCGCTGTCCCATGGGTGAACCGGCTCGTTCCCCACCCGGTGACCCATCCAGCGTCCTCAGCACACTGCCCACCTCCCTGCCCTTCCTGGTGTGGCAGGGACCAGAGGCCAGAGCAGATAGGGGCTGGGGTGGAGGGTGGGGAGTGAGGGGTGGGGAGGAAGCACTGCTCCCCAGCTGTGTGTCCCTCTCACCCCCAGGGCCTCACATTCCAGAGGTAGGAGTGTTCAACCCTCTCATGGGCTTCCAATCCAGGGCGGGCCAAGGGTCAGGAGGAACCAGAAACTGCTTTTTCCTAGAAAGGTGGGGCAGGGGTAGACAGGCCAAAGGTTACTGAATAGAAACCCTCCATCGGGAGAGAAGGGGAGAAGCTCTTCTGGGTCTGGATAGATAGGACCAGAAAGTGGCCACAGCAGGGCTCCTCCCTGACATTGGGGCCAGAGGATTCTTCCTGTTGGAGACAGGACCGGGCCTTGTAGGATCTGTAGCAGCATTTCTGCCTCCTCAGCTTCCCTCCCGCCGCCACAACTGTGACAATCTCTTCTCTCTCCAGACCTGGGCAGGTGGCCTCTCCACTGGCTTTCTATGCTCATGTTAAGAGCCCTCAGGTCACATCTGGGTCAGGTATTCAGGGAGCCTGCTGTTTTATGTGTCTGGTTCCCTCTGCCTGTTGTTCTCTCTTCCCCCACCCACCCTCCCTTCCTGCCACCTTCCAGAACTGAGCCTGATCTCGGGTGACCTCAGCCTGCAGCGGCTTGAAGCAGGATTTCAGTTCCCAGCCAGAGAATGAAGTCCGGCTGCAGCAGTGAGAGCACTGAATCCTAGCCACCAGACCACCAGGGACCAGGGGCCAGTGACCAAGCCCCTGGCCCGTCAGCTGTGCAGAAATGAGTTTTCACATAGAGACAGAAAGTAGTGAAACAAGTGAAGTGCTTATTAGGAGGAAAAAGGGATACGTGTGGATAGACACACGAGTGGGCTCGGAGAGACTCACGCCCTTGTGGTAATTTGAATCACTTTTATAGGGCATTCTCCTGGGTTTCCTCTGGCCAGCCATCTTGCTTTGTCTGGTTCTGAGCCCGTATTGGGTGATCTCAGTGTCCTCCCGTGTGTGCGTGCACATCTCTTAGCCAAGATGGATTCCAGCAAAGAGGCCTATGGGTAGGCTGACATCACTTACTACGAAGTGGTGCCCTCTCTCTTTTGACCATTTTGCGCATGCATAGTTGGGAAGGTCTCCTTGACTTTGAACAGAGGAATGTGTGGTCTTTTATTTGGACAGGGCCCACCTTCTCTCTTGCTTCTGCTATTCTGGAGTTTTAGTCCACAGAGGACAAACTCTGGCTGCTCAGCCTGGGGCCCATCCGTCTCTTGCCACAAGTCTGCACATCACTTCCCCTGAGGAGTGTTCCCTACCCTCCCTTAGGAGTTTGCCCCCCATGAGTGCTGTGGGAGGCAACAGAATTCCCTTCCCCCAGGATGTCATGTCCTGATGCCCAGAACCTAGGGATACATGGTACTGCACAGCAAGGGGACTCTGCAGGTTGATCAAGTTGAGGCTCTGGACATGAGAGGTGATCCTGGACTATCAGGATGGGCCAGCGTTAATCACAGGGATTCTTACGAAAGGGAGGCAGAAGGGTCCAGGTCAGAGAAGGAGATGTGATGACAGAAACAGAGGTCAGAGACAGGTTAAAAGAGGCCACACTGCTGGGTTTGAAGATGGAGGAAGGGTCCACAAGCCAAGGGATGCAGGTGACTGTGAGAAACTTGGAAAAGGTCTGGGAACTGATTCTCCATGAGAGCCTTCCAGAAGGAACTGCCCTGTCAACACCTTGATTCTAGGACTTCCACCCCGCTGTGACTTAGGAGAATACTGGGAGTCAAGGCTATGGTGGACCAGACCTTCTCAGGCTTAGAACACTGGGGTGGAGAAACAGACACAATGACCAGTTTTTCTCCACAAATTAAGAAAGGTATGCACATAAAGCCACCAAAGTCACAGTCTTTGCTTCTCGTAGCTGACTTTGACAGGCTTCCCATGTTCTCCAACATGTCCTTGGCCAATTCTTTTCCCTTTTCGCTAGGAGAAGACTTTTCTGATTTTTACAGCAAACCTCAAAGGGAAACGGTATGGACCTACCAGAAGCAGAAGATATTAAGAAGAGGTGGCAAGAATATACAGAAGAACTATACAAAAAAGATCTTAATGGCCCAGATAACCATGATGGTATGATCACACCTAGAGCCAGATATTCTGGAATGTGAAGTCAAGTGGGCCTTAGGAAGCATCACTATGAACAAAGCTAGTGGAGGTGATGGAATTCCAGTTGAGCTATTTCAAATCCTAAAAGATGATGCTACTAAAGTACTGCACTCAATATGTCAGCAAATTTGGAAAACTCAGCAGTGGCCACAGGACTGGAAAAGGTCAGTTTTCATTCCAATCCAAAGAAAGGCAATGCCAAAGAATGTTCAAACTACAGCACAATTGCACTCATCTCACATGCTAGCAAGTTCAGTTAGATCGCTCAGTTGTGTCTGACTCTTTGCAACCCCATGGACTGCAGTATGCCAGGCTTCCCTGTCCATCACCAACTCCAGGAGCTTACTCAAACTCATGTCCATTGAGTCTGTGATGCCATCCAACCATCTCATCCTCTGTTGTCCCCTTCTCCTCCTGCCTTCAATCTTATCCAGCATCAGGGTCTTTTCCAGTGAGTCAGTTCTTCGTATCAGGTGGCCAAAGGATTGGAGTTTCAGCTTCAGCATCAGTCCTTCCAATGACTATGCAGGGCTGATTTCCTTTAGGTTGGACTGGTTGGATCTCCTTGCTGTCCAAGGGACTTTCAAGAGTCTTCTCCAACACCACAGTTCAAAAGCATCAATTCTTCAGAGCTCAGCTTCCTTTATGGTCCAACTCTCACCTCCATACATGACTACTGGAGAAACTATATCTTTGACTAGATGGACCTTTGTTGGCAAAGTAATGTCTCTGCTTTTTAATGTGCTGTCTAGGTTGGTCATAACTTTTCTTCCAAGGAGCAAGCATCTTTTAATCTCATGGCTGCATTCACCATCTGCAGTGATTTTGGAGCCCAAAAAAATAAAGTCTGTCACTGTTTCCATTGTTTCCCCATCTATTTGCCATGAAGTGATGGGACCAGATGCCATGATCTTAGTTTTCTGAATGTTGAATTTTAAGCCGGCTTTTTCACTCTTTTCTTTCACTTTCATCAAGAAGCTCTTTAGTTCTTTTTTGATTTCTGCCTTAAGTGTGGTGTCATCTGCATATCTGAGATTATTGATATTTCTCCTGACAATCTTGATTACAGCTTGTGCCTCATCCAGTCCAGCATTTCTCATGATGTACTCTGCATATAAGTTAAATAAGCAGCGTGACAATATACAGCCTTGAGGTACTCCTTTCCTGAGTTGGAACCAATCTGTTGTTCCGTGTCCAGTTCTAACTGTTGCTTCTTGACCTGCATACAGATTTCTCAGGAGGCAGTTCAGGTGGTCTGGTCATCTCTTTAAGAATTTTCCACAGTTTGTTGTGATCCACACAGTCAAAGGCTTTGGCACAGTCAATAAAGCAGAAGTAGATACTTTTCTGGAACTTTCTCACTTTTTTGATGATCCATCAGATGTTGCTAGCAAAGTAATGTTCAAAATTCTCCAAGCCAGGCTTCAACAGTACATGAACCGAGAACTTCCAGATGTTCAAGCTGGATTTAGAAAAGGCAAAGGAAGTTGCCAACATCTGCTGGATCATAGAAAAAGCAAGAGTTCCAGAAAAACATCTACTTCTGCTTTATTGACTATGCCAAAGCCTTTGACTGTGTGGATCACAACAAACCGTGAAAAATTCTTAAAGAGATGGGAATACCAGACCACCTTACCTGCCTCCTGAGAAATCTGTATGCAGGTCAAGAAGCAATAGTTAGAACTGGACATGGAACAACAGACTGGTTCCAAATTGGGAAAGGAGTACTTCGAGGCTGTATATTGTCACACTGCTTATTTAACTTATATGCAGAGTACATCATGCAAAATGCTGGGCTGGATAAGGCACAAGCTGGAATCAAGATTGCCAGGAGAAATATCAATAACCTCACATATGCAGATGACACCACCCTTATGGCAGAAAGCAAAGAAGAACTAAAGAGCCTCTTGATGAAAGTGAAAGAGAGGAGTGAAAAAGCTGGCTTAAAACTCAACATTAAAAAAACGAAGATCATGGCATCTGATCCTATTACTTCATGGCAAATAGATGGGGAAAAAATGGAAACAGTGACAGACTATTTTCCTGGACTCCAAAATCACTGCAGATGGTAACTGCAGCCATGAAATTAAAAGACGCCCCTTGCAAGAAAAGCTATGACCAACCTAGGCAAGTATATTAACAAGCAGAGACAAAGGTCAAGGAGCCACTGTGTATTTTGCTGACAAAGGTCTGTCTAGTCAAAGCTATAGTTTTTTTCCAGTAGTCATGTATGGATATGAGAGTTGGACTATAAAGAAAGCTGAGCTCTGAAGAATTGATGCTTTTGAACTGAAGTGTTGGAGAAGACTCTTGAGAGTCCCTTGGACAGCAAGGAGGTCCAACCAGTCAATCTTAGAGGAAATCAGTCCTGAATAGTCACTGGAAGGACTGATGCTGAAGCTGAAACTCCAATCCTTTGGCCACCTGATTCGAAGAACTGACTCATTGGAAAAGACCCTGATGCTGGGAAAGATTGAAGGCAGGAGGAGAAGGGGAAAACGGGATGAGATGGTTGGATGGCATTAACTGTCTCAATGGACATGATTTTGAGTAAGCTCCAGGAGTTAGTGATGGACGGGAAGCCTGGTGTGCTGCAGTCTATGGGGTTGCAAAGAGTCTGAGATGACTGAGCGAGTGAACTTACTTACTTGAAAGGGAAAATGAGTCTTTAGTTGCAGAATTTCACAGCCAAACAGATATATGATCTTTAAGGCACCTGAAAGCCTTCTGTCAGCAGCTAGAATCCCAACATAGGGTTTGTGTGGCCTCAGCCCTCTCCAAGAGGGACCAGGGCCGAAAACTTGGGAAAACACTCTTGACACAGCAATGATGATCGACACAAAATGGGTTGTATCTCTGAAGCCAAAGGAGGTGACAGTCTTAGGGGAGGGGTGGCGAGGGGCCAAGGGTGAGGGGCCACTGTTAGGCTTCAGTGGGAGCCAGGGCAGGAGTCCAAGTGTGGGAGGTGATGGGGGACAGTGAGGCAGGAGAGTAGAGACACCAGAGAGACTTGAAGGCTGTCCTTGGCATTCCTCCACTGCCCAAAAGGAGTGGCTGTGAAGCAGGCAAGAGGGGATGACAGGTGATGAGAGGAGAGAGGTGATGAGCATACTCATCGTGGGTTTTATTTTCTGTGTTTTATAATGTTTTGACATCTGCCAGCCTTGCTGATCTGGGACAGACTGCCCTTACAGCAATCCTTAGAGATAGCAGGTAACGGAGCGAGCCTTTCCAATGCAGGGCAACCAATCCAGAGCTCAGACTCCAGGCAACTCTGTTGTCAGGCTCTCACACTCCTGGGACGCAAAATCCCCCTGCCCTAGTTCCCCCAGGGAGAGGTATTATACCAGCCAACCGGGGAGAGCCACTCCGCCCCTGGGGCCAGCCGAGAGTGTTCAAACTGGCCAGTCCCAAATCTCTTACCCTGCCTGGCCTGGCCTTCCCCAGGGAAGGCCCTGCTTTCTCCTTGCTCCTTCTGTTTCCCTACTGACTCTGGTGCTTCCCCAAGTTTCCCCGCATGGTGTGTTATGCCCCCTCCTCTTGGGATCTATGAGCAGCAAACTGTCTTCTCTATCACAATTTTTTTTATTTTAATTTTTTTCACTCACAATTTTTAAAAATATTAATCAGCTTTTGGTTGTGCTGGGTCTTTGATGCTATCACGGGCTTTCTTTGGTTGCAGCAAGCAGGGGCTTCTCATTGCTGTGGCTTCTCTTGTTGCACAGAGCATGGGCTCTAGGCACACGGGCTTCAGTAATTACCACTCACGGGCTCTAGAGCACAGGCTCAGTAGTTGTAGCACGTGGGCTTAGTTGCTTCTCAACATGTCAGATCTTCCCAGACTAGGGGTGGAACCTGTGTCCCCTACATTGGCAGGCAGATTCTTAACTACTGGACCACCAGGGAAGTCCCCATTATTGTGATTTCCGTGGGAAGGGTTGAGTGAGGCTGGGTAAGCAGGCTTAGGACTTGCTAGTGTGAATCATTTCAGCAGGCTCTGGGACTAGAGCCTGTCCCTAGTTGTCTATTGCCTGGCCCTGGGGCGACCCGGGCTGGAGAATAGTGACCCTGAGTGTGGGAGCCTGATAGAAGAGGGAGTTAGGGTATGGGCTCTGGACTGGCTGGTTTGCATATGAAAGGTGCCCTTGAAAGGAGGCCATTTACTATCTCTGGGAATCTGCTAGCCCTAGGAGGGGTAGTACCTTCAGAATCAGCAAGTCCCCAGCTGTCAAAACATCAGAATAAAAAAGACATGCTGGGAGCCTAGAGGTTTTTAAAGCAGTGAAATATTCAGTATAACACCATGATGATGGATAAACGTCCTTATACATTTTGTCCAGACATGTAGAATGTACAAGGGCTTCCCTGGTGGCGCTCATGGTAAAGAATCCACCTGCCAATGCAGGAGGTGCAGTTTTGTTCCCTTGGTCGGGAAGATCCCCTGGAGGAGGGCATGGCAACCCATTCTACTATTCTTGCCTGGGAAATCCCATGGGCAGAGGAGCCTGGTGGGCTGCAGTCATGAGACCGCAAAGAGTCGGGCACGACTGGAGTGACCGAGCACATGGAATGTACAACAGCAGGCGTGAACCCAAATGCAGACCCCGGACTTCGGATGATAGTGATTGGTCAGTGTAGGTTCATTGGCAGTAACGAACATGGCCCTGAGATGCAGGCTGTTGATAATGTGGGGCAGGGCATGGATGGGAAATCTCTGTACCTTCTCTCCAATTTTGCTGGGAAAATTAAACTGCCCTTAAAAAGTCAATAGAAAATGAAAGAAAAGAAACAGTGTAAAATTTTGAATTGACTGTGATCTGTGGCTGGAAATGCACTGTCCAGTAAGACAGACACCAGCCACATGTGGCTATTCAGCACTTACAGTGCACTGAAACTTTTCAATGAGCCATGTTTTGAACACTTCCTATGCAAAAAAGGGAAAATATCTCATAAATAATTTTTTTGATTGCATGTTGAAATGATATTATCTTGGCTTGTTGTTGTGTAGTCGCTGGTCATGTCTCTTTTGCAACCCCATGAACAGTAGCCCGCCCAGCTCCTTCCGTCCATGGGATTTCCCCAGGCAGGAATACTGCCATTTCCTCCTCCAGGGGATCTGTCCAACCCAGAGATCAAACCTGTGTCTCCTGCATTAGCAGGCAGATTGTTTACCACTGAGCCACCAGGGAAGCCCATTATCTTGGATGGATAGGGTTAAACAAAATACATTATTTAAAAAAAAGACATGCGTAATACAGTTCCCAAAAAGTACATGTGGAATGAAGGAGTCAGACCTCAACTTGGAATCTGGCTGCCACTTACTTGGCCAGGTAACAACCTCTCCAGACCTCAGATGATTGTTTTTTCCCCTGTCCAGTGGGGATAAATATTAATCCCATTGCATTTGCTGTCACCTCAAGTCATTCTCTTTAGAGGAGCCCAACCCATCCCCGGCATCTTCCTGCCACCTCCAGATTTGAAGTAGTGATGCTTGTCTCCAAGGATCTTGCTTCATAACTTGCTACCTGTCTGCTCTGCACTGCTTACCCAGGGCACCCAGCCTAGTGCCTGGCATACAGTAGGTGTTTGCCACCTGTTTGTTGAATGAATAACAAATGGCCTCAAACAGGTGCTTGATGAGGATCAGTGACATCGCCGTCCCCCTTCCTGGCTGGGAGACATCTGCTTGCTCACTCCAGTCACCCCTGGGAATGTGGCCGGTATGTAACAGGTACCCAGAGACCTATGTGGAAGGGCTGAGTGGAGCTCAGCATCCTCAAAGTAAAAATTGTTCGTTTGTGTCCAACTCTGCGACCCCATGGAATTCTCCAGGCCAGAATACTGGAGTGGGTAGCCTTTCCCTTCTCCTGGCGATCTTGATCGAACCCAGGTCCCCCACATTGCAGGCAGATTCTTTACCAGCTGAGCCACAAGGGAAGCCCAAGAGTACTGGAGTAGGTAGCCTATCCCTTCTCCAGCGGATCTTCCCTACCCAGGAATTGAACTGGGGTCTCCTGCATTGCAGGAAGTTTCTTTACCAACTGAGCTATCAGGGAAGCCCCAGCATCTTCAAAGAGGGACTCATACCCATATGGGACCCTCTCCTCAGGACCCACCGCCCTCCCTCCCCGCATCACCCTTGCCCCAGCTGCCCCAGCCCCCACATGTTCAGTAGGTGTAGGAGAAACACAAGGACTGAGGCCACAGCCAGTGGTGGTAGCCTGAGTACCCTGCCCAGGTCCCCTGGAACACAGAGGCAGCTGGTCGGTCTGGGGAGGGAAGCCCTTCAAATCTGACTTTTCAGGAGGCAGGCCAACCACATGGGGAACACAGTAAAATGGGTCACACAAGGAACTAAGTCCCTGAAAGTCAGGCCAGAGGCTTGCAAGCCATCCTTAAAAACAAAACAAACAAAAAAAAAATAGCACTTTTCCTTCCTTCCTCCAGTTGCCTGGCAACCACTGTACATCTGGACCAGAGTGAGAGGCAGCTGGGTACAACCGGAGCCCAGGCCTGGCAGACAGGATACCCGGGGTCTGGTGTGTGGAGTCAGGATGGTGGGGGGTGGGGTGGGGACGGCATCCCAGGGGCTTCTCTCAGAGGCCACCTGAACCAGGACCCGGAGGCACCAAAGGTTCAGGAGGCAGGCAGCATGGGGAGTTGGAGGTGGAGGTGTGGTGCAAAAGCAACTGCAGGAGGCCCTCCACCCAGGATCCTTCCTGATGAGCCCAGGCCTCTGCTCAGTGGCCTTCCCTCCATTAGGAGATGGCCCCCTTTCCTTCACAGTATTTAAGAAATAAAAGTTGGATTTTCCTGGCCAAAGAATAAAAAATAAAAAGGGTCTCTGAGACCCTCAGTCTCCTCTGTAAAATTGGTCAACTGTTAGGAGCACCTGGGAGGTCTTCCAGCAGAGAAATGAGTGAGCCGGGTACCCAGACCCCCGAGAGGAGCTCACTCCAAAGGCAGTGGTTGGTATTTCCCTTCACCCAGCCACCTGGCTGCCCCATTCTGCAGTCCGGCCATCCGAGAGGTGCACTGAGCTGTGCCCCTGCCCCCTACCGCTCACCCTGCACTGCATCCTGTCCTGCGGACCCTGGGGTGTGGTCAGTCCCTGAATTTGGCTCAGCTGCAGGCTGGCGGTGACTCACAACGGCCTCATGCTCAGAGCTGGGGACTGGGGAGCAGGAGGCGGCTTTGTCCTCTGCGCTGTGTTCACACATGCAGAGAAGAGGGTCCCCTCGCTGGGGACAGTTTACCCTAACCACCTCCGGGAGCTGCGGGAACATAGGCCTCCCCTTGCTCAGCTGAGCCCTGACCGTGGAGGTCTGGCCCCACAATCAGCAACTGCGATCCTCGAAACTCCAGGTCTCCACCCAGGGGCCTTAGTCCTGAAGCATCTTGTCCGCCGCTCAGACACTTGAGAGCAAAAACTCCTGCCTGCCCTGCGTGCTGGTTCCTCAGACCCCTTGCTCCCTTTTAAGGCTGCTGGTGGGACCAACTGTGAGCGGTGGGGAGGTGGGCTTGCTCACGGGGAACCTCCGCCCCTACTGAGTAACGCCACGTCTTGGCCGCTGCCCGCCGACCGGGCAGGCAGGGACGGTAGGCCTTAGCGGAGAGGCTGACCCCGGCCCGCCACGCCGCGTCCCCAAGCCCGCAGCCACGCGGAACCGCGTCCTGGACCAGCCTCACCTACTCCGGGAGAGGGAGCGGCCACGGCCACCGGCGCAGGACCGCTGGTCTCCGGGCCTCTGAGTCCGTAAGCACCGCCCTGGTCTCAGCCCCAGTCAGAAAGCCCCGCCTCGGCGCTCAGTGTGCAAATCAAGGCCCGGCACCTGCACCAAGCCCCACCCATTTAGCCACCCGACCGGGCCCAGGGAGTTGGTGAGGGGCCCCGCCAGGGTCTCCTGGTGGAGCTGGAGAGATGAGAAAGGGGTAGAGAGTGTCATAAATGCTCCGAACGGTCTATATAGTTAAGGAAGTCGACAATAAAAAGTTACAGACGATCAGCTGTGAGGTTTCTGCAGAGTCCCCTTCCCCACTACCTGCTCCTCCACCCCCACGGCCCCCACCCTCACCCCCCTGTTCCGGGTGGACCACGCTGACCCTGGAAAAAAAGAAACTCCTTCTAGGTGGGTGCCTGCTGGCGTGGTTTCCTGGAGTTCCCGCTTTTCTTCCAAAACCAGAACATTATTGTGGTCCTTATTCTCAAGATGATAATCGGGGAAATTCAAGTTGCATATATTGCACTGTTAAAGATTATAGAGAGAGAGAGAGAGAGAGAGGTCATTGTGGCTAATACATGAGTTAACCTCAATTTTATTATTATTTTTAGGCCATGGCACTCACCTTGAGGGGATCTGAGATTCCTCACCAAGGATCGAACCCCAGGTCCCCTGCATTGAGAGCTGGAGTCTTAACCACTGGACCACCAGGGAAGTCCCCCTGTTAACTTAAATTTGATGCTAACTAAAAAAGCCTGTTTGTGGCTTATCAACCTACATTGTACATCTGCTTTACTTAAAGAAGAGGATGCACTGACCAGAAGTCAAGGATGTCCATGTTCAAAATAAAGATTAAAGTCCTTGCTGGGATGCCAGTTCTGGTCCTCCTCTGATAATAAGACTTACTTCACAGGTGCCAAGGTCATACTGACTCGCCTCAAACGTGGTCTGTTCTGAGACCTTGAAGAAATGTCTCCCTGACTTGTTTGACATTCTTTGTTCTGACAAGACACAAAACTACGCTGAAAACCCTGCTTCTTTGGAGCAGTTTCACAGAGTAATCTGGAAAGCAGGCTTCTGGGCTAGCCCTCAGTCTGGCTCAAAACTCTTTTTTTGATTATCGTTTATTATTATTTTTTTGCATGAGACATTACCTATTGAAAGTGTACCATTCCATGCTGTTTACTATATTCACAGAGTCCCTCGACCACCACCACCATCTAATTTCAGAGCAAAAAGAAATCTGTACCATTCCTTTTAACCTCATCCCCATTCTCCCCTCCTCCCAGCCTATGGCGACAGCTGATTTTACTTTCTGTTTCTGTGGGTTTGCCTGTTCTCAAAAAACAGGGCTTTTCTGTGACACAATAAGTCACCCCACTGTATGGAAGAAGAGAAAAATGGGATAAAGTCAAGGCCCCACGGGCACAGGTGGCTGGGGAGTGGGGAGAAGAGATGAAGGCTCTCCCCTGCTCTAGGCAGCCTGAGTCCTGCCTGTGGGAAGCCAGGGTCCACCTTGAGATGCAGCAAGAAAGGAGCCAGGAGAATGAGGAGAAAAGGCCCTTCAGGGAGAAAGCCAGGGTGCTGGCTAAGGGGCCTGGAGGGGGAGAAGGTGAACCTTCAAGGGGGCTGGCTAAGGTCAAGGCTGGGTCTGTCCACCTGCATCCGTCCACCTCTCACCCTCATCCAAGCAAGTTAGTTGAAGGTATCATTTCCTGCCCAGTTCTTTGATTTGGATCCTTTTGCCCCTGGCCCCCAACTTCCGCCAAGTGCATCATGACATTGGAGAGAAGAGCTAGAAAAATGGAGAGAAGAGAGGAGGGTAAGGCTGGAGGGAGAAGCCAGGAGGTGAAGTGGGAGGGGAGGCAGGGAGGAGGAGGGAGGGCGGAGCGGCAGGGTGGGGTTCCATCTATAAAGGGTGAAGCCTGCTGGCCTGGCAGGCAGGAGAGCTCAGGTTCACTCCTGCAGGCGCCAGCCCCAGGGACACCATAGGCTTTGGTGAGTCCTCCCTGAGATCGGCAGCAGGTCCCTGCAGCACTTGTCCCCATCCCATGCCACCTGCCTCCCTTGCAGGGGGCCCTGGCTTGAGATGGGGGTGCTCCTGGTGCCTGCCGCTGTCCATGTTGGGTCCTCATCATCCACCCACCTGCTCTCCCCAGTTAATCCTCAAGGTAGGTGCCAGAAGGGGAGGACCAGCCTGCACTATGAATCCGTGGCTCCTGGTCTGCCTGGTGGCCTGCTTCGCAGTTGCCTGGGGTCCCACTGTCCACGCTCAAGGTACTGCCTCAGTTCATCCCTCCCTCCTCCTCTGGAGTCCCCTCTCCCCATCTTTCCTTTGCCTCCCACTATCAATGTGCTTCTCCCCTCCTCCAGAAACCTCCCCTGATCCCACCAGCACTGAATCCATTCTCTGATGGACAGCTCCCCCACCAGGCATGCAAAAACGCCCACCATTTGTGCAGCTCCTTGGAGGTGATGGTCCTCAGCCTCTCCTTCCAGAGCCCCTGGGTGCCTCCCCCACAGTCCATGACCCAAGGCATCCCTCCAAACTCCAGCCAGCCCAGGAACTATGGGGAACAGACGGCTCCATGGCTGCTTACCGCCTAGGACACATTGCAGTGACCTGAGCCTGCAAACGGAGTGTTGAGATCAGAGCCTGGGAGCCCAGTGAAAATGGGTCTCCATCTTGGCTTCCCCCACCCAGGCTACCTGTGTGGTCTGGCCTTTATGAACCCCATTTTTTTCATCTGCCAAGTGAGGTTCCAAATTCCCACTGCAGAGATGGGACATGAGGATCCAATTGGATACTCCTGGCCCAGTGCCTGGCAGCTACTATGATAACCATTACTGCTATTAACGGGGAATTCTTCTCCTCCTCTCCCGAGATTAGGCACTTGATATTGGGGACCAAAGTTCATTCCGGATGCCCCCCCCCCACCCAGTGTCCCTCAGCTCTGCCACTGTTTTCTCCATCCCTGTGGGCCTGAGGAGGCAGCTGAGCCCCAGCAGGTAGCCAAGCAGAACCTCTGGCAAATGGAAGCCCCATGGCCCCACCCACCTGCCCCACCTGCCCCTCATTAGGTCTGAGAGGCCCTAGCCCTGCCCCAGCAGACCTTAGCCTTTGCCCAGGATGGGGCTGGGCCTCATTCTCATTGTCCTCTAATAAGAGGCCTTCAGGAGCCAGGCCCAACCTGGGCCCTTTGATCCTTCGGGTAGAGTTGCCCCCCAGCCCCAGGGAGCTTCCTGCCTGGCACTGCAATACCGTCCATCTGACTCCACTGCTCCTTGCTTTCTGGGTCAAGGTGGGGATAGAGGGAGCCTTCAAGTCCTCCCTGAGTCCCTCCCAGAAGTCAGATGTGGCCCCTGGAGGCAGGGATTGGCAGAGGGATGGATCCCAGAGGAACTTGAAGGTCCAGCACTGTCTCCATATTAATTCATCCTTTGCTCATCCCACCCTCTCATCCTCCTTGATACTTCTGGCACCAGGTTGGCACCTCCACCTCCAACCACGCCCCCTCCTTTTCTCAAGGCATTGCACCCACTCCTTGCCCTCTGCACCGGAGCAGGAGTGGAAATGGCCTTGGTCGATTTATTTTGCGGTCTTGGGCCCTTCCCAGCTGGGGCCTGTGGGGCCCTCTCCAACTCCTACCAGCTGTCCCTTTGTCAAGGGCCAAAGATGAGCCCAACGGCCACCTCACTGTCTATGCTGTCCCTGGGCCTTCACAGTGCCTAGAAGGGTTGCAGTGTGCGCGCGGATAACTACGTCTGTGGGCATCCCTGCAGAGCGCATGCGCGGCCGCACACCTCAGTTGGGGCATCCCTGCAGGGCACCTGTGAAACCGCAGGGCGCATACGTAGCCGCACATGCGCGTAGGTGCCATGTCTGTGGACGGCCCTGCAGAGTGCATGCGCCGCCGTACATGCACGTGCTCAGACTTGAGCCTATGGGCCGCTGTGTGGTCGCAGGTGCCTTTGAGGACTGCTGCTTGGCCTACCACCGCCGAGCCCGGCTATCCTTGCTGCGGCATGCCCAGAGTTACCATCGCCAGGACGTGAGTGGGAGCTGCAACCTGCCTGCTGTGATGTGAGTGGGACCGCGGGGGAGTCCGTGGGGGCTGTCACACAACTTTCCTCTCCACTTACATCCTCACCTGGGCATCCCCATCCCTGCAGATTCTTCTTACCCCAGAAAAACAAGATGGTGTGCGGGAGGCCAGGGGACAGGTGGGTTCGGGCTTGGATGAAGATTTTGGATGCCCGGAAAAACAGCCAGTACCACCACGGCACCAGGAGAAACTTCCAAGGTGGGTGAGACCCCAGGCCAGCATCTAAGAAGTCCATCCTCCCAGCTGCAGACCCTGAACTTCTCAACCCTCGAAGGAGGGGACAACAGCCAAGTCCCTGACAGCTGCCTCCACCCCAAAGAGAGCCAGGGGCGGGTGAGTGGGAGGCTGAAGGAATGTGCAGCATTTTAAGTCAAGACACTTTCAATAGCTAGAGATGGAAAAATTCAAGAAAATAGGAAACTCATTGGCTCAAATAACCAGCCAACATGAGGCTTCAGGTTTGGGTGGATCCAGGTGCTCAAAAGGTATAGGTGGACTCTTTTTCTATTTCTCTTGCCTTCTGACAGTCCCTCACTCTGGGGTGAGGAAATTGAGCTCTGGAACCTCAACACTTCCATTGTCAAGGTTTAGCGGCCCCACCAGAAACAACAAGAGGAAAACTTCTCTCCTGTCAACTGCTAATCCAGGTTGATTCTTGGTCACGTGATCACCCCTCCCCTCGCGCCTCCGTCCAGCCCCAACTCCACCCCATCACTGCTGTGAGGAATGAGGGGTCTCTGATCAGCCTCACAGGTTCACATGGGCAGGTCCTAGGGGGCTGATCATTACCCTGCCCTGTCCAGAGGGGCTTCGGCAGGGTAATGAAATGCCAGGCATGTGAACCAAAAGCTGCAGGGCCCCCCTCACTCCACTCCAGTCCTCCTCACCCGCCAACACCTCTGATCCCTCCAGCGGGACCGTGAGCCCACACTACTCCAGGATCTACCCACACAAGATGGGCTGGACCTCTCTCTGCCACAGTCATCACTCTGCGGCCTTGACTGCCCCAGCCCCTCTATCCTTCAGGACAAATCTCAACCCCCATCCCTGAGGCTGCGCCGGGTCCCTCCTTGTCACCCCTGCCACCTCCTGCTCCTCCAGCGACTGGAACCAGGGAGCCCTGTTACTTCAAGCCCCGCGCCTGCTCCAGACACGAGTCACACCTGCCTGGGTAACCATTCTCGGAAAGAACCATCACGATCGTTGCCTGCCTGCGGGGACACACCTACCCTCATCCCTCTGGGTCCTTGCAGAGCTTCAGGTTTCTCCCAGGACATGCTTCTAAAACTTTTAAATAAACTGTTGGTAGGACGCCATGCTTGTCTCTGTCACCTTTCATTATGGGGTGCGAACCTCCAGCCTGTGTTGAAACCCACACGATGCCCTCCGACCACAGGATTTGTGCTTTTAGGCTGGAAGGGCCAAGCACTGGTATGAGTGGCTCTGTGTGAGTCCAGCCTTGTGCTTCCCAGTGGCAGCCTTGAGCATATCACCCTTTCTTCCTTTCTCATCACTGGGGTCAGCATGCTAGCTCTACCCAGACCCCTGGGCTGTAGTGAGACTGGGTGATGGACAGAGTTCTCTGCACACTCTGATGCGACCCAGAGGTTCCTGATAAGTCAGGACTGGAATAAGTACAGAGCCCTGTAGCCAGGCACGAGTGACTGCTCTGCAGAAGGCAGAGCCACACACTGGGGTCCTGGGTCTCTCACCCAGACTCGAGCCACCCAACTGTGCAGCCTCCTTTTCCACCATGACTGAGGATGTTACAGATGAGACCCAAATGCACCATCCCTAGAGGACAATAAGTGGCCAGGGGCCAAGGTGCAGACTCAGCAGAATGTCCCAGTCCCACTACACTGTGTGGGTGCCCGGAGCAGGTTCCACAAACTCCCGAAGCTTCAGTTTCCCAAACAGAGGTGGTAACACTTCCTGCCTCATACATGTTCATGGGGACTAAATATGCTATTGTTTGTTACACATCAAAGCATCTGCACAAGCTTGACCTTAACACGATGAGTTCATTGAGCTTGGCCATCAAACTCAGGAGATCCAGCCCAACCTGGCATGGTTCCCTGACTTTGAACTCGGTTCTTCTATCTATACCTTGGTGTTGCCTTGGTAAGGTTGCTTAATCTCTCTTAGCCTCAGTTTTCCTATCTGTAAAATGGGGATGAGAGTAGCAGTATTTATTCCACGGGCGTATAAATGTAACAGGGAAGAACCTTTTGTATCCTATTTCAAGTTAATCAGTAAAGGGATGTTGCCTATAAGCTTAAATTATACATAATGGCCCATTTTGGGAACGTTGCTTCCCAGGTAATGAGCACAAACCTAAAATACCTTCGATTAGCTTACAGGAGGCATCCAGGCCAGGCCCATCTGTGAATGACTGCAGGAAGGAAGAAATTAACACCTCTCCTCCCCTCTGGAGGCTGACGGGAACCAGGAAATTGGTTTGACTTCACACCCTCCCCCTTTTAGTATAAAAGAAGCCTGGATTCAACTCAGGCAAGACAGTCCTTTGGGGCACAAGTCCACCATCTTCTCGGTTTGCTGGCTCTCCGAATAAAATCGCTATTCTTTGCCCCAGCAACTCATCTCCCGGTTTATCGGCCTGTTGTGCAGCGAGCAGTGCGTGAGCTTGGACTCAGTAAGAAGGACCGAATGGGTCAGTAATCGTAAAATACTTAGAATGGTGCCTAGTATAATATGTCATCTGAGCTCATGAGTCATTATTATCAGCGATGGTAAACCCACAGGAGAACCAGTGGTTAGCACTGCAGCCTGACTTTGTGCCAAAACTCCCGGGTCTGAAGTTGGCAGAACCTACCTGCACCCTGGGATGATGCCCCAAGATGCAGCGTTGGTCTTCACCCATCTCACCTACACCCTTCTTCCTCGGAACCCGGGGCAGAAGCTCATGCTTCCCAAAGCTGCTGCTGTCCTGGTCCCCTCCTCATAAGCCCCGCCTGGCCCTGCCAAAAACAGCCTCTACTGCCAGAACTTGCCAAGGGACGTACTTAACCCAAAATAACTTTATTGTTGTCTCTGCTTCTGATATGAAAGTATCCTCAGAACCTTAGCCCAGTCCCCGTGGGGATGATGAACATGGCTGCACATCAGTGACTGGGCTGGGGCCCCGCGGGCTCTTCTGCTGGAAGGAACGAGCCCTAGGCCCACCCCAACCACCCATTCCCATGTCCTCCCGACCCCCTGGGGCCAGCCCCCCCTGCAGTGCAGAAGTTTCAGCCTGAGATTGACCAGATACAGTGAAACCCAGGGCCCTCCTGGACCCTGGCTGTAGAAGTGGAGGGGGCACGCAGCTGCGGCTGCCAGCTGTCTCCAGGAAACAGTGTCGGGGTCCCTCGGGTAGAGGCTGGGCTCGCTTGAGGTCAGAGGATAGCACTTCACTCTTCCTGAGTTTTGGGGTTCCACCTGGTCGGCCATTGCTGCAGAGGATTGAACCCTCCCGCCTTCCAAATCTCCCACCTCTGGAGCGGAGGACCACATGGGGACCCTGGGGCCCATCGAGTCCAGGGCTTGTCACTAGGGTCTCCCGGGGCGGGGGTAGGTCATAGCAAACAGAGTGACATCAGTTTCCCCAAAACCCCGTGGAAGGAGGCAGGGGTGGGGCAGTGCCCAGGTGGTGAGTCTGAAAATCAGGCTGCAGGGGGTGCCTGGGGCCAGGTGGGAGGTGTGGGAACCCCTGGATTATAGCAGCTGCAACTGCACCTTCAGCCGCAAGGCTTGGCCCCCCAGCCGCCCCTCTGGCTGGGTGCCCCAAGGCTCGCCCACACTCACAACCTCCAGCTGGTATGTGCCAGGCCCTGGCTTCCGGTGCCCCAGCTGCAGGGAGCTGAGACCATGAAGGTGATGCATGCGGAAGAAGCCTCTTTCGTTGCCGCGGGCAATGACGTAGCGGACGCGGCCCCCCAGGCTCTCCAGCGCTGGCCTCAGCTCTAAGATATGCTGGGCCTGGCCCAGACAGGAGAGGTTCAGTCCCAAGGTCAGCGGAGCCTCCGTGTCAAGGCTGGCCAGGCTCGCCTGGGGAGAAAGACCAGGTGGATAACGGCAGGGGCTGGGAGAAATCAGAATGCAGGGGTATGGGGGGAGGCAAGGGGCCAAGAGGAGATTTTCAGCCAATCTCTAAAGTGGAGTAAAAAACGGACCACTCAATGCCCTTGACTTCTGTCTAGCCCTCCACCCACAAGGCCAATGGTCAGCTTGGGCTGTAGACAGAGGGTGAAGGTGGAGGCTGGTTCCCAGGTGGAAAGCAAAGAGGGGGAGGCAGGCTGACTTCAGACCCCTTGTTTCGACCGAGGGACCTTACTTGGATCCCTGCCAGTCTGGATAGAAGAAATAGAGGATTCCCCGTCAGATACCCAGACCAAAGAATTGATGCTTTCCAACTGTGGTGCTGGAAAAGACTCTTGAGAGTCCCTTGAACTGCAAGGCGATCAAACCAGTCAATCCTAAGGGAAATCAACCCATGAATACTCATTGGAAGAACTGATGCTGAAGCTGAAGCTCCAATACTTTGGCCACCTGATGTGAAGAGCCAACTCATTGGAAAAGACTGATGTTTTGGAACATCTGATGTTTCCAACTCATTGGAAAAGACTCTGTCTGGGGTGGCTGGAGTTATGACCATGGGCATTGCAGCAAGAGCCAGCCCCAGACACACAGTGACAGAGACACAGAGGAGCCAGACAGAGGCGCTGCCCAGCATCACTCCAGTTCCGGAGGCCCGCTGCACTTCCTGCATCTGGGCTCTCTGAGAGCCCCGCTGTGTACAGATGACAAAACCCTCTTTATCTAAGCTCCTCTGAATGCTTCCTGGCCCTGGCAGCCAGACAGGACCCCTGAATAAGCCAGCAAACCTCAATGGCAGGCTGACCCTGGATGGGTGATGTGTCCAATCCCACAGGAGGTTATCTGTGTTTTCATCTCCTTTGCTCTGGGCAGAGCTGTTTGTTCTGCCTAATTTACATGCTGATGGGGGTATTTTGCTGTTGCCTGAAAGTGAAAGCTATTCCTGTCCATCCCCCCCCCCCGCCCCCCTTTCAGTTCCAGAGATTTAGCCCTTCACCAGGAGTGCTGCTAGACATGCACTCTTCGTGACACCTGCTGGCAGTCTGTGGGTATTGCAGGCAAAACCACAAGACCCAGCCTGCTTCTGCCTAGATCTGCTTGGGTCCATGCTAGAAGCCCTGACAACCACTCCAGTCACTCTTAGTTCCAAAGGCTGGTGAAACAGTGGCAAACCTGAGACACTGGGCCTTATCCCTATGAAGCTTACAAAAATAATGGCAACAAATGCCTTTGTTGCCTGTCACCTCCTGGCTGGGACAGCCCTCTCTCAGAGTCCCTCTGGGTTTAAGCACCAATAACCCTCAAAACAACCAGCCTAACCCCTTCTTCCCTCCGCCTCGTTCAGACCCTCTGCTTCTGCACCTCTTTCCAGTACCCATGATGCTCCTGGAACTATGCCCAGGCCTCCTGGGCATATACCCACATGGTTTTTCCCAGAAAGGGGAAAACAACAACTAGAAAGAAAAGCAAAGGAAGTGCTTGGAGCAGCACATGTATCCAGCAGCAAATGCTTAGCTTTCAGATGCCTTAGAGGGGATGGTGGCAAGACTGGCCAGAAGTGGCCTCAGAGACTGTTCAGCTGAAGGACAAGAAAGCTGAATCTGTGACAAAAACATCCTCCCTACAAAAGGCCCTGGTGGGGTCAGGGCCATGGCTGGAGTGGCCCCAGGGGACAGAGGGGCTAAACTGCAGAACTGCTCTGCTGTTCTTGAGAGTGTAGTGGGGAGGGGGGAGAGACCCTTGCAATTTCCAGAGACAAGAAGGGTTCAGGAGGCCTGGGCATAGTTCCAGGAGCATCATGGGTACTGGAAAGAGGTGCAGAGGCAGAGGGTCTGAACGAGGGGGAGGGAAGAAGGGGTTAAGCTGGCTATTATGAGGGTTACTGGTGCTTAAACCCAGAGGGACTCTGAGAGAGGGCTGTCCCTGCCAGGAGGTGACAGGTGACAAGTCCCAGGGCATAGGCAGGTTTGGGGGCTCAAGACATTTCTCCTGCATCCAAGTACCATGGAAAGGATCCCTGGGAGGCATCACACCCAGGGTCTGTGTGTGGGGGGGTCTGACTTGTCAGTGGGAGCAAGTTGGGGTGTTTGGGGGGCCTGTGTTCCCCAGAGAGCTCCCAAGGGGAATCCTCAGGCTGAGAAAGTACAGTAAGATGCAGGCAGGCACCATGACACAGGGGACAGCTGTGACCTGGAGTCTGTGCTCCTCATCTCTGCCCATCCCCTGGCTGCTCCCCATGCCCAGTGCACCCCCCGTGGCACCTGGTGGTCCCTACGAGTGCTGCGCCGTGGCCGGTCACGAGAAGGCTGGCCGTTGATCTTGCATTCGTAGCAGGCTTCAGGTGACAGTGGCTCCCCCTCATCTGGGGCATCCTGGGATCCGGGGCTGAAGCCCAGGCCAGAGACACAGTGCCTTGGCCAGGACAGAGGGCAGGTGAATCAGGCTGGTGGGACATCCCCAGCCACCCAACCCCCTACACTCCATTTGGAGTCACACTGCCCATGGGGACGAGGATGAGTGTGCCAGTGTGTCTTTGCATGCACCTACATGTGTGTGTGCACCCTTATGTGGGTGTGGGTGTGAACCTGCATGCACGCAGAGGTGTGGATATACACCCGAGTGTACCCGTGTGTGTGTGTGTGTGAGCCTGCGTGCACCCTGTCAAAATGGGCTTGCACACATGTGCACACTGGGATACAGGAATGCACAAGGGTACCCAGGCATGTTGGCATAGGTGTGAGCCCTGTGCACACTCGAGTATATTAGCACTGAGCACATGAAGGTGTATAGGACAATGACACACTACAGTGGGGTGTGAGCTTGTGTATGCACATCCACAGGTGTTGTTGGGCCTCTGCACCATTTCTCAGCGTACATGTATATACATGCCTGCATGTGGACCCGTGAGTGTGTGTGCACTCCCGGGGTATGGGGGGCTCTGGGTTCACTCCATTCAAGCCCCTCACCCTTGCCCAGCCCGGAAGTAGCCTCGAGGGCAGCCGCACAGGAAGCCACCGGGGGTATTGGCACAGCTGTAGCTGCAGGGGCCGCTCCGAGCCGCACACTCATCCACGTCCTGGCAGCCCCTAACGGCCTGGTCAAAGTCAAAGCCCGAGGGGCAGACACAGCGGAAGCCGCCCAGCGTGTTGTGGCAGGAGGCACTGCCACAGGCCGAGGGTGACAGGACACACTCGTTCTCATCTGTGGATGGGGAGGGGGAGAGAGGGTGGGAGGTGGGGGGCGGGGGGCCACCTTCGTATCTCCTGAGCCCTCCACCTGCATTGCTCCCGTCCCCATGAAGCAACTCCAGCTCCTTCTTCAAGCCCAAGACCAATGTCGAAACCTCCATAGGGGGCTTCCCTGGTGGGTCAGTGGTAAAGAATTTGCCTGCCAATGTAGGGGATACAGGTTCG
Organism: Bos grunniens; assembly: GCF_055505025.1. Lineage (NCBI taxonomy): Eukaryota > Metazoa > Chordata > Mammalia > Artiodactyla > Bovidae > Bos > Bos grunniens. The sequence goes on from NC_141171.1 coordinate 16,898,950, forward strand.
ATCTCGGATCCAGGAAGATCCCATATATGGCTGAGCAACTAAACCCGTGTGCCACAACTACTGAGCCTATGTGCTCTAGAGCCCCAGAACTGCAACTACTGAGCCCATGTGTTGCAACTACTGAAGCCTGCAGGCCTTAGAGCCCATGCTCTGCAGCAAGAGAAGCCACTGCAATGAGAACCCACTCACTGAAACTAGAGAAAAGCCTGCACAGCAATGAAGACCCATCATAGCCATAAATAAATAAATAAAGCTATTAAAAAAAAAAAAGCCTCCATCAAGCTTCCTGTAAGTCCTTGGACTAGGTCTATCGGCCCCTGTACTTCACCTCCCCACCCCGGATCCCGTGATTCTCCTTTGAAGCATTTCTCAAAACTTCCCAGGAATCCTAGGGACTTCCTGGTAGACTGGTGGCTAAGACTCTTTGCTTCCACTACAGGGGCATGGGTTTGATCTCTGGTTGGGGAACTAAGATCCCAATTGCTGGGCAGTGTGGCCAGAAAAAGAGAAAAAACAAAAACCAAAACCAAAACCAAAAAACTTCCCAGGAATTCCTAAATGGTGGGATGTTCTTAGAACAAGATTTCCCCCCTTGGCATTACTGTGGTTTGAGGCCATTTCATTCTCTGTGTTGGGTGGCTGTCCACCCACTAAATGCCAGGAGCACCCAGCACCCAGTTGTGATCATCAAAAGTATCTCCATGACACTTCGAAATGGCACCTGGTTGAGAACCACTGACATAATTGATCCCTGTCTCCCCCTCAAGACTGGACAATGAGTGGGCAGCAATGGAGTCTGATCTCAGCTCACTTCTGCATCCATAGGGCCTGAATAAGGCAGGTCCCGGGCATACCATTGCCAAAGGAATGAATGAGTAAGTATGCAGAGCAGGAGACAGGCTGAGAAACGGGGACTGGCCAACGAGGCAATTACCTGTGGGCTCCCAGGGGACAACAAACACGTGAGACAGGGCAAAAGATGGGGAATTTAGCTTAGGACCCACCAGGAGGGGCAGGAGGAGGAGCCAGAGAGAAGGCAGTGCTGGAGGTAGTGGCAGGACAGAGAAAGCTGAGTCACAGTGGGTGGAGAGTCTGGGAGGGGCAGACAGTGATACCCAGAGCAGAGGAGGTGGAAGGCAAAGGCCAAGGAAAGGTGATGGAGAGGTCGCAGGAGAGTGGTCCCCACGTGGGTAGAATGTAAAGGCTAGACTGCAGGGGAGAAGGAAGAGGAGAGCTGAGGATGACGCTGTTATTGGGAGCAGCAAAGAACAGTGTGCAGTGAGGAAGGCTGGAGGGAAGGCAGAAGACTAGTCCCTCAAACTCAGGGCATCTTGCAACAGGTACGACAAAAGATGTAGCATACACACACCCATTTCCATTGCCACATCCATGGCAGACATTACTAATCAATCCAAGCACACTTTCTCAGTGATCATAGGCACATCTCAAACTCTCCGCTGAGCTCTCCATACTATCACTCCCTGAGAAATGACTACCACTCTGCCACCCTGGCTCTGCAGACCCCTGACTCCCTAGCTTCTCCAGCAGCAGGGAACTCAACTAACTTCTAAACCAGCCCATCAGACCTTTAGGTAGTCTTGCTTATCACAGCATCCTGCCCTGGGAGTGGTTCCCAGTCACCAAGTTTGGACAGATTCTGGTTGGGGGTCAGCTTCCTCCCAGGCCCCCCACTCACCTACACACTGGCTCCACTGGGAATGTGGGGTGAAGCCCTGGGGGCAGCTGCAGCGATAGCCCCCCAGCTCGTTCTGACAGCCATGCTTGCAGCGATGAGGCCCATTGCATTCATCCACGTCTGTGAGATTGAGAAAGAGGACAAGAGGCTGGCCAGGCAGCCCCCAGGGGCACCCCCGAGGGCCTAGACCTCATCCAAGCCCAGTTCTACCTTTGCAGCCATGACCGGAGCTGTCCAGGGTGAAGCCTTGATAGCACTCACAGCTGAAGCTGCCTGGGGCATTGTGGCAGCGCCCACGGGTACCACATGGGCCAGGCTGGGCCAAGCACTCGTCATTGTCTGCAGAGGACAGAGAAGAGGGTGGTAAGGGCACCATGCTGCCGGGCCTACCACCTGATCAACTGTTCCAGACATACCTTAACCTCTCTGAGGCCTGAGTCTCCCCCACTGTGAAAGGAGATCCAGAACAGCGACCACTTCACAGAAACGTCACTAACATTTGAGATCACACACAAATAGGACTTCGTTTGACTCTCTACCACCTCAACGCTGTGTGACTTGGGGCAATTGACTTACCCTCTCCGTGCCTCAGCTTTACCAGCTGTAGTGTAGAGATGATAATATCTACCTCATTGTGTTTATAAGAATTAAATTAATCTAATCACATTAAGCACTGGGACAGTGCTCAACATAAAATTAACAAAGACCCTTTTCCTTCTCTGGGAAAATGACCTGGGGTAACCACTGCACCCTGTCCTCGTGGAAAGCTGAAAATTGTGGCGTATCAGCCAGAGTCATGGACTGAATGTGTGTGGGTCCCCACCCACCTCACCACCACCACCAAATCCCCATGTTGAAACCCTAACCCCCAGAGTGATGGTATTAGAAGGCGAGACATTTGGGTGGTGATTAGGGTTAGATAAGGTCATGAGGGTGGGGCCCTCATGATGGGATTGGTGCCCTTGTAAGAGACATCAGAGAGATTACTCCTGTTCTCCCTCCCCCATGTGAGGAAGGCAGCTGTCTGCAAGCCAGGAAGAGCCTCACCACAAGCGGATCTTAATCTCAGATTTCCAGCCTCCAGAGCCGGCAATAAATGTCTGTTTTTTAAGCCACCCGGTCTATGATACTTTCTAATGGCAGCCTGAGCCAAGACAACCTAGTTACCAGGCAACATTGGCATGGTGGTCATGACCCACAGTGGTAAATTGCACTGGGACTAGGATCATGCAGAATGAACCACACATTTCTTAAAAAAGTGAAGTGAAGTTGCTCAGTCATGTCCAACTCTTTGTGACCCTATAGACTGTAGCATACCAGGGTCCTCTGTCCATGGGATTTTCCAGGCAATAGTACTGGAGTGGATTGCCATTTCCTTCTCCAGGGGATCTTCCCAACCCAGGGCTCGAACCCAGGTCTCCCGCATCGTAGACAGACGCTTTACCGTCTGAGCCACCAGGGAAGTGCAATCCTAATTTGAGCTTCCTTGAGTTTGGCGATTCTTTTATCATTTAATATTTTTTTTAATTAAAAAAAATTATTTTTTTGGCCATGTGGCATGCGGAATCTTAAATCCCTCAATCAGGGATTGAACCCACACCTCCTGTGGTGGGAGCACAGAGTCTGAAGCACTGGATTGCCAAGAAAGTCCTTACTTTTTAATTTTTTAAAATTTACCTTATTCAAATGAAGTTAATTTACAATGTTGTGTTAGCTTCTTGTATATAGCAAAGTGACTCAGTTATATATATATATATATATTTTTTTCACATTCTTTTCCATTATGGCTTATTATAGGATACCCTATGCTATAGAATAGGACCTTGATGTTTATCTATTCTCTGTACTAAATTTGCATTTGCTAATCCCAAACTCCCCATCAATCTCTCCCCCACCCCATCCTCCTTGGGTACCACAGATCTGTTCTCTATGTTTGAGAGCCTGTTTCTATGTTGTAGATAGGTTCACTTGTGCCTTATCTTAGTTTCTGCGTGTTAAGTGATGTGATATGGTATATGCCTTTCTCTGTCTGACTTCACTTAGCATGACAGTCTCTAGGTCCATCTATGTTGCTGCAAATGGCATTATTTCACTCTTTTTCGTGGCTGTGTAGTATTCCACTACGTATACATATACATATATATATACACACACGTAGCACATCTTCTTCATTGAGTATGAAGATTCTCGACACCAGGCACATCCCTGTGGGAACCTAGAAGCTGTCTTGGGTACAGGAGGAATTGGGTATTCTAAGCCTTTGTGTGCACACGTGTACAGCTGCACACACACAGTTGCCACGTTAAGCGTGCTCACCTCAGGAAGGAGGGAAAGTGACTGAACAACAACAACAGAAAAAGGGGAATGCCTGTCATTTCGTGGCTGGAAATGCTCACTCCTTTACCAGATATGCACATGGCTCACCTCCTTCAAACCTTTGCTCAAATTTCCTCTTTCAGTGAGGCTTGTCATTAATTCTGTTTTAAAATTGTAGGCCTCCTAGTGATTCCTCTTCTGGGTGTGTTTATCCAAAGAAAATGAAAACACTAATTCGAAAAGATATCCACAGCCCCATGATCATTGCAGCATTATTCAGAATAGCCAAGAGCTGAAACAACCTAAGTGTCCAAAGACAGATGAAAAAAGAAAAATGTGTTACATGTGTACAATGGACTATTAGTCAGCTATAAAAAAGGAGATCCTGCTGTTCATGATAACATGGTTGGTTGGACCTTGTGAGTATTTTGCTAAGATGAAATCAGTTGGACAGAGAAAGACAAATGCCATATGATCCCACTTATATATGGAATCTAAAAACAAAATAAGAAAGCCAAGCTCACAGATACAGAGAATAAACTCATGGTTGTTAGAGAAGGGTTTTGGGGGGGTGAGTGAAAGGCGTTAAGGGGATCATAGGTACAAATTTCCAGTTAAAAATAAATGAATCATGGGATGTAATGTACAGCATGGTGACTGTGGTTAGTAATACTACAATGAATGAAATAGTGCCGTTTGCAGCAACATGGATGGATCTAGAGATTGTCGTACTAAGTGAAGTAAGTCAGACTGAGAAACACAAATATCATATGATATCACTTACACACGGAATCTAAAAAGATGACGTAAATGAACTCATATATAAAACAGAAACAGACTCACAGACACAGTAAAAAAATTTATGGTTGCCAAAGGGGAAAAGGCGAGGGGGAGGGATGAATTAGTAGGAGTTTGGGATTAATATACACACCCTGCTGCTGCTGCTGCTAAGTCGCTTCAGTTGTGTCTGACTTTGTGCGACCCCAAAGACGGCAGCCCACCAGGCTCCCCTGTCCCTGGGGTTCTCCAGGCAAGAACACTGGAGTGGGTTGCCATTTCCTCCTCCAATGCATGAAAGTGAAAAGTGAAAGTGAAGTTGCTCAGTCGTGTCCGACTCTTAGCGACCCCATGGACTGCAGCCCACCAGGCTCCTCCGTCCATGGAATTCTCCAGGCAAGAGTACTGGAGTGGGGTGCCATTGCCTTCTCCGAATATACACACCCTACTATATATAAAATAGATAACCAACAAGGACCTACTAAATATTCACAAAGAACTCTACTAAATATTCTGTAATAACCTATATGGGAAAAGAATATGAAAAAGAATAGATAAGTATATATGTACACATGTGGTGTACATGTGGTGGCTCAGTGGTAAGGAAGCCACCTGCCAATGCAGGAGATGCAGGTTCAACCCCTGGGTTGGGACAGAAACAGCAGAAGGAAATGGCAACCTACCCTAGTACTCTTGCCTGGGAAATTCCATGGACAGAGGAGCTTGGTGGGCTATAATCCATGGGGTCACAAACGAGTCGGGCACAACTTAGCGACTTAATCACCCTGTGTATAACTGAATCATGTCCTATACCCTTGGGGTCTAGAACAGGATGAAGCAAACTGCTTCTGTAAAGGACCAGGTAGGAAATATCATTTACCCTATTGCAACTACTAGGTTCTGCTGTTGTAGCAAAAGCAGCCACAGACATGTAAATGAATGGGCATGGCTGTGTGCCAATAAAACTTTATTGACAAAAGCAAGCAGGGGGCTGGGCTTGACCTGGGGGCTGGAGTCTGCTGATTTCTGGTCTAGAGCACTGCCTAGTACACAGGTGTTCAGTATCTGTTAGCTGAGTTCATGGGAGCCCAAACAAAGCCACCTGTGACTGGGCTCAGCCCTTGGGGGAGATCTGGTCCTCCCAGGTCACAAGACACTAAGAAGTGATTGGTGTGGACTGTATAAGCCCCTTGGCTTTTAGGAGCAGCCTGGAGAAGCCCTAAAAGACAGACTCAGCACACCAGAGGTGAGGATAGGTGTCCTGGGCCAAGGTCAGAGAGACTCCTGAGGGTGGCCTCCTAGGTTCCTAGGGCAAGGAAGAAGACTGAGGTCCAAGACACCACTAGGATGTAAACAGCGACAGAACAAGCACTTTGATCACCCCTGTGTCCCTGACATCTGGCCCACACTGTGCCTTTGCTTCTTATCTGGTGAAAGCTGGGGTCATGCTGCCAGGGAGGGCTGAGGGGACTCACCAAAGCAGGCCTGGTGGCGCTGGGTGAAGCCAGGGGGACAGCGGCAGGTGAAGGCACCGATGGTGTTGACGCAGAAGAACTGGCAGTTGTGCTGCCTGGAGGAGCACTCATCCAGGTCTGTGACACAGAAGGTCCCGGAGGGCTCAGGGTAGGGCCTGCCGGGGCTGGGGGCTTCCCAGGGGAGATGCCCTGGAGACAGAAGCTCACCCCATGCAACGGGAGGGGGAGCCCCTGAGGAGGACAGGGACAGAGCCCCATGGGCCGTGGGTGTGGGAAGAGGGATGTCACCTCGGCAGATCCTGCCGTTCTCCTCCAGCAGGTAGCCACGGGGGCAGGCACACAGGAAGCTGCCCTCAGTGTTTTTGCAGAGGAAGGGACATGGCGTAGGGGCCTGGCTGCACTCATCCACATCTAGACGGGACACAGCACTCAGGAGGGTCAGACAGACATTCCTGGGGGCTCAGGGGTGGGGTTCTCCACCCAGGCCCAGTTGAGGCCTCTTTCCCAGACCCTAGACAACCAGAATCTGTAGGCTTAACCAAGGAACCAGCATTTTTTTCTGCAAAAAGCGAGAGAGTAAATATATTTGGCTTTGTGGTCTTAATTCCAACTACTCAACTCTTTGTAGCAGGAAAAACAGCCACTGTATGAGAAGACAAACAGGCATGGCCGTGTGACAATAAAACTTTATTAACAAAACAAGCAGAGGGCCGGATTCAGCCTTTGGGCAGGAGTTTGCTGACCCTGATTTAGATGAACCCCTGCTACACAATGTAATTGAAAATCTTAGGATGCACCAAATAACAGGAGAAAAGCGGCCCAAATAGAGTCGGGTGGAGGAAAGAAACGAAGCTGCTTTGCTTTCTGGACTTGGTTTTCTCATGGAAGTGTGTGCCAGGTGCTGTAAGGAGAGGCTCAGAGAAAGGGGCGGGGGGCTCACCTAGGCAGGCTGTGGCAGTGGTGTCAGGCGCGTACCCAGCCTGGCAGTGGCAACGGAAGGAGCCAAGGCTATTGATGCATTCACCATGAGGGCACAGGTGAGGGAGCACACGGCACTCATCCACATCTGAGGACAAGCAGGGCTTGGCTGGGGCTACCCACCTTGGTCACTGGGACATGCCACCTCCCTCGGGTCCACCAGCACTCCCCTGGGAGGTAAGGCCAGCCCTTGCTTCCCCGCCCTGCACCCCAGAGCTGGAGACCCAGCCCCTGTGATCCCCACACTCAGGCTTATGAAGCTCCTCCTACTGGACGCTGAGAGCCCTCAGGGTGGAGGACACATAGCCTCACCAGCAACACCTCATCAGGACACCCCAGACACATACATGGAAGCAAAGATGGACATGCCAGTCACCTGCTTAGATGCTTCTACAGAATCACAAGGGCACACACTCATGGGTTTCTCTGGGTCAGACACGCACACTCGCTCACACATGTGCCCATCCTCATAGATGCTTATCAGAATCCTGAACCAGCTCACTCCTTCTCATCCACTTTCTGGTGTGAACTCCCCACCCAGCCTCACCCTCAACAGCACACACACACACACATGCTAACAAGCTCGCACACATAACACACACCAGCTCACATGCTCAACTAGCTTGCACTCATAGGAGAGGCACACCAGCTCACACACTCTCACACACTAAGGAGCCCCCACACACCCAGAACAAAGGACACACACACACATACACACACACTTTGGTTCACACACCTGCTCACCCATCCACCCAAGTTCATGCACACACACTCACAGAGCGATGAAGGGGCTGTGGTTCACACTGGTCCACCCACCCGCCAGCACAGAGATGCATACACACTGGTTCACACACACGAACACTGGCCGCGGCACAGGCACACGACAGAGAACAGTACCCACCTCGGCCGTCGGCAGTGTAGCCCGAGCCGTGGGGGCACAACTTCCGGTGGGCAGACGTGCCAGGTAGCGGACAGGGCTCGCAGCCGGGGCCCCAGCCGCGGCCGCCCCCGCAGCAGCACTCGGCCCTGGTGACCGCCTCGCCCCTGCTGGACTGAGCCTGGCACGTGGCCTGCAGCACCTCAGAGAAGCAGGGCCCCTGCCGGATGTCTGGGGAGAACAGGTGGAGATGACGGGCGGGAGGAACAAGCCTTCCATCCAGGCTCCCCTTCCCCAAGGGCATCGGCGGTGCTGAGAATCTACATATAGGTTCCAGCATCTCCAACACGACTGCGCATGTCCACTGCGTGGCGGCTTCTAAACTGTGGTCGCCCAGCACTGTGGTTTTTTCCCCCTGCTTTGGGTGCATTACGCAGCATGGAAGATCTTAGTTCCCCAACCAGGGATCAAACCCTAGCTCCTTGCAGTGGAAGCGTGGAGTCTTAACCAGGGGACCACCAGGGAAGTCTGCCCGCCCCCTTCTCGCCCTGGCCTAGCTCTGTGAAACGCCCTCTGGCGGCTGGGCTGGACTGTGGCAGAACCTAGAGACCCCAAATCCGAGGCGTAGCCCCTGGGCTGCAGATGTGGGCGGCTTTCTGAGGTCAAACGGCAGCATCCCTCTGGCCGCAGGGAGAACGGATGGTCAAGGGGTAGCGTGGAGGCAAAAGGTTGTGGCCTCCAGGACAGACAGTGGGGCCAGAGCAGAGAGGTGATGTCCACGGAGGTGGGGAGAAGGTCATCAGATTACTTGGGGAGGCTGGCTTGGGGGTCCGGGTGGGAAGCAGGGCATCACTGAGATGGGGTTCAGGGAGCAGGTACTGAACTTGTTCTGGGGTGAGCTGCATCTGGGGGTCATGGAGGCTGGGGTGGTACGGGAGGCAGCTGGATACACCCCCTTGGCCTGAAGCTGAGGGGTGGAGACTGTGCTCCAGGAGCAGAGTGTGTAGAGAGAAGGCGACAAGGACACTGGGGACCAGGACAGATAAGTCGCCCGGACACCTGGTACCACTGGGTCGCGCTCTAGGTTTAGCCCCACGAAGTGGTGAACTTGGGGAGGGCCTCTTCCTGGGTGTAATGATAGGGTAGTGGGGACATGCCCTCATCTTTCGGGGGGGTGACCGAAGGGACGAAGGGAAGCTGGGGGCATGCGATGAACACATGTGTCTGGATTGGCTGGGTAACCCCCTCGGTGCCCCCAACCCTGTCCCCGCCTCAGGGAACTCCCGGGTGGTGGTGCCACACTGGGACTTTGTCACACTCACCCTGGCACTTGGTGAGGCTGGGGCTGGGCTGGTAGCCCTCGTCACAGTCACAGTGGAAGCTGCCCACGGTGTTGATGCAGTGGCCGTTGGCACAGGGGCTGGGCTGGGCACGGCATTCATCATCATCTGAGGCAGGAGGGATAAGGCAGGCCGGCAGGGAGGCAGGGAGGCCAGAGTCCTCTGAGCTGGCCTCCACCTCCAGGGTCCATGTCTGCCCTCCACCTCCAGGATCCATGTCTACCTCCTCGCATGCCCTCTGGCTTTGAACTCTCTTGTCTGTGGTGGGATAGGGTGGGGAAGCCCTCTGTACCTGTGCAGCCCTCCCTGGAGCCTGGCTGGGGCCTCATGCCTGGGGGGCAGATGCAGGCGAAAGTGCCAATGAGGTTCTTGCACAGCATTCCCCGGGCGTGGCAGTCTTGCTCACCGTCTGCACACTCGTCCACATCTGTGGGTGACCATGGGTCGATGGTGCTCATGGCTCAGCTCCAGGCTGTGAAAATCTGGACTCTCCCACCCTCCAATGGCCTCCCAGAGAGGTACCTGAAGCACTGCCCACTGTCCATTCCTCCCCCACCTATCCCAGACTTCCTGGGAAGTCAAGTGGGAGGGGATGGTCAGGACTGCCCCAAACACCTGCATCCCCTGCCCACATCAGGGTCTCTGAATCTGTATGACCTTCACCATGGTCCCTGGAACATTGACCCTGAAACAGCCCTTGAGGGACCAAGTCCCAGGCCAGGGTTTCTACCCTCTACACTATGGACATTTGGGACTCGAAAATTCTTTGTGGTGGGAGGCTCTTCTGTCCAGTGTAGGATACTGAACAGCAACCTTGGCCACCCGATGCCTGTAGCAACCCCCACCTCTATTCAACTGTGACAATAAAAAGTATCTCCAGACATTTCCACGTGTCCCCAGGGGGGAAGGGAACAGTCACTGTCCCCACTGTGCCAGCCCATTCAGGGCATGTCCAGTCACCACCAGAGAGGCCTCCGGAGCCACAGTCCTGTTCTGTTAGACTGAGGAGATGCTCCCCTTTCATAAAAATACAGAACCACCCCTCACAAAAGAGCACCCATTGCACCTCACTTGTCTCAGCTCTCCCGTCACTTTATCACTTAGTACTCATTCCCACTCTTGGAGGCACAGCTCTTATTTCTTCATTTTCTCTCGGGACCGAGGTATGGCGAGCCCCAGCGCCCTGTCTATCCGCCACCTGCCTGTGCGGGTCCTACCTCGGCACATGGCCCCATCCTCTCGTAACGCATAGCCGACTGGACAGGTGCACACGTAGGAGCCCTCGGTGTTGTGGCAGCGGAAGGCACAGAGCAGGGGGTTCAGGGAGCACTCATCAATGTCTGGAAAGGCCAGTGGAGGTGCCGGGTGGGTGGGGTCTGCCTGCAGGACCTCCTCTCCCTTTCTCAGGTCAGCCCCCATTAGCCTCCGTTTCACAGCCCCAGGTCTGGGCAGGCCAAGCCTTACCCTCGCAGGTCATCATGGGACCAGGTTCAAAGCCATCTGCACAGGCACATTCGAAGCCTCCTATGACATTGGTGCAGGTGCCTCCCCCACAGGGGTGCCCGATGGAGCACTCATCTGTGTCTGCGGTGGGGAGGTAAGGGGGTGGTCAGGGCCTTCAGGGAGCCCCCACCCTTGACATGATCCTGTCTGCCTCCTGCTGAGTGTCTACAGACTGGACAGGGCTAGATTTGCCGCATCAGGGCTGGACTCGGGGCAGAGGCATTCGGTAAGTGAATACGTGAATGAGGGACTTCCTGGTGACCCGGTGGCTAAGACTCTGTGCTCCCACTGCAGGACACCCGGGTTCCATGCCTGGTCAGGGAACTCGATCCCACATGCCGCAACTGAGTTCACATGCAACAAAGAGTTCACACACCATAACTAAGATCCTGCATGCCGCAACTAAGACCTGATGCAGCCAATTAAATAAATATTAAAAAAGAAATAGTAAAAGCTTTAAAAATAGGTGAATGTAAGCTAGTGAATGAATGAGCAAGAGAGTACGTAAATGAATGAATGAATAAGTGTGAGAATGTGTGAATAAGTGAATAGGTGAAAGAGTAAATAAATGAATAACTCTGCAAATGCATGAATGAATGAGTGAATGAGCAAGTAAACGTTGGTGAGATGGACAGGTGGGTGTGCAGAGTGATAGCGGCTGAGAGGCGGGATGCTCCCTTGGGTGGCATTTGCCCTCCCCAGCTCCTTCCTTTCCTGGGAAGCAAGCTGGGGTGGGCTAGTCCCTCACCCACGCAGCTGACACCCGTGAAGTCCAGGCTGTAACCAAAGGGACACTCGCAGCGGAATGAGCCATCGGTGTTGACGCAAAGGCCATTAGTGCAGACGCCAGGGGTCTCCGCACACTCGTTTACATCTGCAAGCGGCAGGGGTTGCAGGCCTCTGTCACACCCTGGCCACAATCAGGGTCTCTTCCTTCCCTTCAAGGAGGTGGGCCGGGGGCGGTGTCCAGGGCCACCCATGGGTCAAGGAGGGAACCTGAGACTGGGGAATCAGGACAGAGCTCAGACAGGGCTGGGAAGGAATGCAGGAGGCTGCTGTGGCCTCGGGGGCTCTCAGCACTTGGGTGAGAAGCTCACCTTCCCTGGAGTCATCTGGGCCTGGGACTGCCCCGTGGCCAAAGGGACACAGCTCCTGAAAGGCGACTGGACACCAAGGGGGAAGGGAGGTGAGGGTCTGTGGCCAGGTGCAGTCCCAGCATCCCCTGTGTGTGGGGAAGGCTGGAGAAGAATTGAAGGAGAGCAGACAGGGGAGGGGCAGGGGGCAGGCAGGAAGGACCAGGGAGACTGGGCAGGGGGGCCCTCACCACTGCCTTCCTGGGGACACAGCTCGCAGGGGTCGTTCCAGCCCTCGCCGGGCCTCTGGCTACAACAGCACCGGGCCTTGGTGGTGTTGAAAGCTTTGGGTACTGAGCACTTTCCGGCCTCGAAATGGGTAAAGCAGAAACTCTGCCGTGTGTCTGTGGGGGTGATTCCCCAGTGAAACTGCTAGAAGGGCCAGCCACCCCCAGTTCTTGTGAATGGGGTGGTCCTGACCCTACCAGCAGCCAATCAGAACAGTTCAGGATCACTCCGTGGTGATTGGTTCAGGGACGAACATGTGACCCACCCTGGGCCAATGAGGGTCGGTCCTGGGGCTTTTGCTGAGAATCTGAGAATCCTTTCCAGCAACACCCCACAGTCACAGAATCTGAGAATCCTTTCCAGTAACACCCCACATTCACAGCTGTGGGAGTCATCCCAAGTTAGCAGAATGGTCAAACCTAGCCATGTAATTCTTGGATCAGAATCCCCTTCTTGGAGAGGCAAAGCAACTCATTCCAAAGAACCAGAGGACCCCAGACTTCAGACCCCAAATTCTCATTACTGACGCCCATTCCCTAGCCTGAGCCTTCACTGACGTGATTCGGCTTTACGGACTGAGGAGTTTGGCTCACCACTGGTTCCCAGAATGACAAATACTGGTCGAGTTGCCCTAACCTGGGAGAGAAGAGACCAGCTCAACCCAGGTGAAGCTAGCCCACACTGGACAAGCCTCCTGGAGACCCACACAAGAAACTGCAAGCCCCCTTTATGGGTGATGTAGTTTTTCCCCCACCCCACCTCCCACCTCTTCCCTCAGCCTGAGTGCTCCCTGGCTCCAGACTCACCAAAGCAACGGTGCCCGTTGTCAGACAGGACAAAGTCAGGTGGGCAGAGGCAATCGAAGCTTCCGGCGCTGTTGGTACAGGTGCCAAAAAGGCACAGGTTGGGCTCTTCGGAGCACTCGTCGATGTCTGGAGGGGCAGGGACATGAAGTGAGGGGGGATGCATCAGGCCTTCCACGGGTGGGGCAGCATCAGCTGCTGGGAGGGGCAGAAGGAGTGGGGGCCCATCCCGGGAGGATCCAGGGACTGTTGCGGGGTGGGGTCCCCAGGGCTCAGGATAAGCCAGAGCTCCAGGTAGGCAGTGTGTGTGTGTGTCTCTCTCCTAGAAGGTGTCTTCAAGGTAGAGATCATGGTCAGGAAAAGTTCATCATTAGAGACTAAATTTGTACAGAGCTAACCAAGACTGGTCCCCTGAAGAAGGGAATGGTAACCTACTGCAGTATTCTTGCCTAGGAAATCCCATGGACAGGGGAACAACTGTAGTTCATGGGTTCGAAAAGAGTCAGACATGCCTGAGTGACTAAACCGCCACCAACCAAGACTGGGTAACATTAGCCTACGGTGGATGGAGTTAGCTCACATTATACTAGACTAGTCCATCTGCTAAGGCCAGACTGGCCCAGGTTATCCCAGGTTGCACAAGCCTAATCCAAGTGAATGAATGGTGGTCAGGCCAGACTGCTCCAGATTAGCATGGAATATACAAGTCACCCAGGTGTGGAATAATGCCGGAGCTCAGGTCAGACCAGTCCTCGACCATCACTCATCAAGTGATGGATTCCACGTTTGGGCCAGTGAGACCCACACCCATGCCCATTTCATGGGATTCATGAGGAAGCCTGAGGGCCCCAGAGACACCTGAGCTGAGAGACCATCTTAATAACAGTAAAAGTGTATGGAGCTGCATTGAGCACTGTGCTAAGAGCATCTTGTGTGTGTATGTGATTCGGTTTTATTTTTTAATTTTTGGCTGCATCACAGGCATGTGGGATCCTAGCTCCTTGACCAGGGTTCGAACCCACGTCCCCTGAGTTGGAAGCGAGGACTCTATACCACTGAACTACCAAGCTCAGTTCAGTTCAGTTCAGTTCAGTCGCTCAGTTGTGTCTGACTCTTTAAGGTAGTCCCCTAAGTGCATCTTTTCACTCACCACCAGTCCAGCTGGCATTCCCATTTTACACATGGAGGAACAGAGGCCGAGGGGTGCCCTCCCCTCCCGGCCCCAGAGCTGGGAGGTGAGGCCAGGTACTCACCGACACAATGGTCGCTCTGCACCTGGAAGCCTGGGGGACAAAGGCAGCGGAAGGAGCCCTCGAGGTTCTGGCAAGTGCCTGGCAGGCAGGTTCCCGGAAGGCTGAGACACTCGTTGGTGTCTGTGGAGAGGAGGAGGAGGGGTCTCAGCACTAGCTGGGGGGGCAGGGACTCGCCTGGGGCTGAGACCAGCAGCTATGGTCACAGCATAATGGCTGAGGGCCCCCAGACAAGCCTTCCTGGATCCAGAGGAAGGGCTGAGCCTTGGGAAAACAAAGACATCTGGAGAAGAATATTCTGGGTCCTGGTGGGGGTTATAAATGGAGCCAGGTGTTTTCCAGGGAAAGGGGGAGTGAAGTTCCTAATCTCAAGCCACTTGCAGACCCCTTTCATGCTTTCCTTGTCATCCACGCAGCTCCTCTATTATTTCATGCATCATAAAACTTGGATTTTTAAGACAGTCATTCTCTAAACCACAAACCTGGTGAAAACATGGGTGTGGTGTGCTGGTTCTGTCTCTTTTTATACCTTAAAATAAATGTATGGTTATGAAATGGAGTCATGCAGTCTCAAAAGTACCAGCTGCAGGTCAGCTTGGAGCAGGGGCTGGCTGAGATGGCTTCAGCACCATGGTGAAGGAATGGCAACCCACTCCAGTATTCTTGCCTGGAGAATTCCATCGACAGAGGAGCCTAGCGGGCTACCGTCTATGGGGCCGCAAAGAGTCAGACATGACTGAGTGGCTAACACACACACACACCATAGTGAGACTCACCTATGCAGTTCTTCCCATCACTTGTGAGCTCAAAGCCATCCTTGCAGAGGCAGTGGAAGGAGCCAGCCGTGTTGAGGCACTGGCCAAATCGGCACACCTGCCCCACCATGGTGGTGCACTCATCCATGTCTGCAGAGGGAAGATGGGCCAGCAGGGTTACCCACAGAGCCTAAGGCTCTGAGCCTCCCTTCCACTTCTATTCAAAAATTGACTTCACGGCTGTGACTTCAATTTACTGAGCACTTGGATGCCAGTTGTATATTAACTCTCCAACTATCCTATGAAGCAGACACCAGTATTTTCTAATATGAGCACTGTAATGCTATGAATTTGCCTATAGGTCCTACCTTAGCTGCATCCCACAAATTTTATGTTGTATTTTATTTTCATTTAATTCAAAATGTTTTCTAATTTTCCTTATGATTTCTTCTTTTATCTGTGGGTTCTTTAGGAGTACATTGCTTAATTTCCAAATATTTAGGGATTTTCTAGAGATCTTTTTGTGACTGACTACTACAATAGTTTAATTCCATTACATCTGAGACCCTACCTTGTGTAACCTCAATTAAAAAAAAAAAACTGTTTTATGGCCCAGAATATGATCTTTCCTGGTGAATGTTCATGTACACCTAAGAATAGTGTATATTCTGGAATGCTCCATAAATATCATTTGGGTCTAGGTGGTTCATAGTACTGTTGAGGTGTTTTATATTCTTTCTTACTGATCTACTTTTCCCTCTATTACTGAGGGAGGAGAGAGTTGAGGTCTCTAACCATAACTGTGAGTTTGTCTATTTCATTTTTAGTTCTGTCAATTTTTACTTCTTACCTTTTGAAACTCATTATTAGCTGCATAAGCATTTATGATTGTTATGTCTTCTAAGAGAACTGACTCCTTATAATACATACACTGACTCTATTTCTGGTAATATTCTTTGTCCAGAAGTCAATCTGATCTGATATTAAGATAGGTAGGTACTGCTGCTGCTGCTAAGTCGCTTCAGTCGTGTCCGATTCTGTGCAACCCCATAGACGGCAGCCCACCAGGCTCGCCCGTCCCTGGGATCCTCCAGGCAAGAATACTGGAGTGGGTTGCCATTGCCTTCTCCAAATATTCTTTGTCCAGAAGTCAATTTGATTGATATTAAGATAGGTAGGTACTACTATTCTATAAGTCTCCTTTTCACAGAGGAGGAAAGTAAAGCACAGACAGGTTAAGTGACTTGCCTAGGGTCACATAGCTGGCAGATGGCAAAGCTGGGATTTGAACTCATACCACTTGAACTTGTAATCTACACTTTGAACCACTGTACTAAATTACCAGCGTCTTGCTTTCACTGTTCACCTTCCTCTCTGTATCGGCCATCTCCTTCTTATCAACCTGAGTGTAAGCTCTAGGAAGGGGCCCCTGGCACCTAACAACTGTAGGGGTTTGGAGAACTTTGTGGTTAACTAGTTTTTAATCTCCTGAGGTTGTTTTACTGAAGGTGTCCCCAGGTCGAGATCCTTCATTTCAGAGAGGTGGTGCCTCTCAAGCCAAGGATCAGCTTTTCAGTGGGGGTGCACTGAGGCTGGGCAGCTCACCCACACAATCTCCGTTGTGTGTTGCCACAAAGCCGGGGAAGCAGAGGCAGTTGTAGGAGCCGACAATGTTCTTGCAGGTCCCATTTCCACACGGCTGCCGGTCACACTCGTCGACATCTGCCAGAGCAAAGGCCCCGACCCCTGGCCAGCTCACCCAGGGCAACAGGCAGCTTGGGGACTGAGGGCCTGACTGGACCCAGCCCCCTTCTCCAGTACCCAGCCCTGCCCACATGGATGGGAAATATATCCTTGGTACTATTTACTACCCCCATTTTACAGATGAGAAAACTGAGGTGCAGGGAGGTGAGTAAGTTATTCACCCCAGGTGTCAGGGGCCAGGACTCAAACTTGTGAGTCAATGAACCAGGATGGGCGGAAGCACCAGCCCCACCCCAGGGGAGGTATAGACCCATGGCCTCCTCATGGCCTGGCCATTGAGGCGGGAGCAGGTGGGCGCTCTCACCCATGCACAGGGTCTGGTCTGCTGAGGCCCGGAAGCCACGGTGACACAGACACATGTAGCTGTCCACTGTGTCCATGCAGTCGCCATGGCTACAGGCATTCGGGATCTCTCGACACTCGTTCCGTCCTGAGGGAGGGCAGGCAGCACAGTGTCCCCAGGGCTCCCACCCACAGCATGTCCTGAGCCGTCACATGCTGCAGTTGGGGGAGCCCGACCCTGCCAGGAAGCTCCCCATGTGAGCTGTTGCCCCAGGGGAGACACTTCACCTCCCATTTCATCCTCACGACTCCCCCATTAACAGATGCCCTCGGCACCCCCACCCCAAAGTACAGCCAAGGTGGCAACTCCAGCGATTAGGACTGTGCGCTTCCACTGCAGGGGGCACGGGTTTGATCACTGGTCCGAGAACTACGGTCCCTCTTGTAAAGTGACATGGCCAAAAAAAAAAAAAAAACCTGCAGCCAAGGAGCAAAGTCCGGACAGGACCATGCCCTACCCGAGTCCCAGCAGGAGACAGAGTCTGGCTTTGTCCTACTCCCTCACCTCCCGACTACGTCCCCACTTACCCACGCAAGCCCCGCCCGGCGACAGCTTGTACCCTTGGGCGCACTTGCAGCGGTAGCTGCCAGCGATGTTGACGCAGTCGGCGTTCTGCTGGCAGGGGTTCTCCCCGCTGGTGCACTCATCCACGTCTGGGGAGTACAGCCAGCCAGGTGGGGGCAGTGAAAGAAAATCTTTCCTGCAGAATCAAACCCTAAATCCAGCCCCCTCCCCCTGGTTTTTCCAGAAGCAGCTAGAACCACATGGAGGGGGGTGACACGGGATGGAGCCCCTTGGAAAGCTGTTAGCCCCATAGGCAGAGGGGGAAACTGAGATTCATGGAATTTAAATGACTTGCCCAGAGAGGACAGGGTGGGAGAAGGACCAGGATCCCACCTGGGGGTGGGGGTAGGGGGGTGGCAGCACCTTCGCAGACCAGCAGTAGACTGTTGTAGCTGAAGCCCGCAGGGCACTCGCAGCGGAAGCTCCCGATCTGGTTGATGCAGACGCCGCTGGCACAGATGGCGGGGATCTCCCCGCACTCGTCAATGTCTGGGGGAGGTCACCAGCCGTCAGGGGCAGTCCAGCCCCTGGCGTCGTCTAGGGACCCTGACCTAAGAGATCGTGCCACTGGGGAGGACTTGTGTGTCCACAAGCGAGCCTTCAATTGAAAAATTCTGCCGTGGCTAACCTAGAACTGCTGACAGCAGAAAGAAATCAGAACGTGAGAGGGAAGGCAGAAGGGGAGAGGGCATCTTTCTCAACAAAAGTGCACATTGGCTGTGACCCAGCACATTTGTGTGTGTGTGTGTGTGTGCGTGTGTGTGCAAGACTGCTATTCCGGGGTCTCTGGAATGAAGCAGCCCCATGTGTCAGCAGGAGGTTGCATGAGAGGACCTGCGATGACATTTAGCAAGAGACCAGAAACATCAAAGGAGGAATGGATGACAGAACGTGGTCTCTCCAGACCTCCCTGGTGGTCCAGTCATTAAGACTCTGTGCTCCCACTGCAGGGATCACAGGTTCGATCCCTGGTCAGGGAAGAGCCTGCATGCCACGTGGTCAAAAAAAAATGTTGCTATCTGTTTTACCACCACAATATTGTAAAGTAATTATCCTCTAATTTTTTAAAAAAGGATAAAAAATGTGGTCTTTTCATACAAGAGAATACGATTCAGCCTGAAAAAGGGGTGAAGCACTGACACTCACTACAATGTGGTTGAACCTTGAAAACATGAAGCTTAATGAGAGAAACCAGTCCCCACAGAACAAACACCGTATGATACCATTTATATGAAATGTCCAGAACAGACACATCCAAAGAGACAGAAAGCAGACTAGTGGTTGCTGGGGGCCTGGGGGAAGAGAGAATGAGGAATGATTGTTTATAGGGACGGAGTTTCTTTTTGTGTGCAATGGAACGCTCTAAACTTGAATTGAAGTGATGGAGCACAACTCTGAGAATATACGAAAACCCACTGAACTGTGCACTTTTTCTTTTTCCCTTTGACCACACCTCATAGCATGTGGAACTTTCTAGACTAGGGATCAAACCCATGCCCCCTTCAGTGGAAGGACAGAGCCTTAAACCCTGGACCACCAAGGAAGCCCCTGAACTGTGCACTTTTGATGGGTGAAGTGTATGGTGTGTGAATTATATCTCAGGAGAGCTGTTGTTTTATTTCTATGAGATCCTGGAATCTGCCTAAGTGTCCATCCACGGGGAACTGACTTATGACCTGGGATGTGTCCATACTTGGAATACTACAAAGTAGGATGTAGGAGGAAGCAGTCCTGTGTGTAGTAGCCTGGCTGGTTCTTCACGACTCTTTTCTGGGGGGAAAAAGAAAGGTTGTTGTTGTTTTTTTTTTTTTTTTTGTCCTACAGACAATATGTGGGAAAGCATAGGATTTATGTCCAACTCCCAGAAAATAATGCCTACATTTTCAATGGGGGGAACCTCAATATGTGTTTAAATGCATGAAGAAGGCACTAGAAAGAAGTACTCCAGGAATAAAGCACGAGTTGTATCTCAATAAAGCTGTTGTTTATAAAGAAGAACCTGGAATCAGCCTAAGAGTCCACTGGGGGACTGATTTACGACCTTGAACCCTTGAGAGAGGGGGAAAGAGACTGAGATTTGAAGGGGTGGCTGGAAGGGAATCAGATCTCATCTGCTCTGTTCCAATTGTCGAAAGTAAGGAGAGGGACTTCCCTGGTGGTCCAGGGACTAAGACTCCAAGCTCCCAACGCAGGGGCCAGGCTTCCATCCCTGGTCAGGGAGTGGATCTCGCATGCTGCAACAAAGAGCGAAGATCCTGTGTGCCACGACTAAGACCCAGTGCAGCCAAATTAATTACTTAATTAATTTTTTAAAAAAGGAAATAAGGAGAATACATCCATGGGATGAAGACAACTGAAAGTAGGTTCATCAATTAAATACCGCACAGCTGAAATTTGGCATTCAGGTACAAGATCTCATTTAACTTACACTGTACAAGACCTCATTTAACTTTGATCCATGCTGCAACATGGGTAAATCTTGGGAACATTATGCTGAGTGAAATAAGCCAGACATATAATAAAAGGACTCTTGAGAGTCCTGTGGATTGCAAGGAGATCAAACCAGTCAATCTTGAAGGAAGTTCAGTTCAGTTCAGTCGCTAAGTCGTGTCCGACTCTTTGCGACCCCATGGACTGCAGCATGCCAGGCTTCCCTGTCCATCATCAACTCCCAGAGACAACTCAAACTCATGTCCATCGAGTCAGTGATGCCATCCAACCATCTCATCCTCTGTCGTCCCCTTCTCCTCCAGCCTTCAATCTTTCTCAGCATCAGGGTCTTTTCCAATGAGTCAGTTCTTCGAATCAGGTGGCCAAAGTATTGGAGTTTCAGCTTCAGCATCAGTCCTTCTAATGAATACTCAGGACTGATTTTCATGGCAAATAGATGGGGAAACAATGGAAACAGTGAGAGACTTTATTTTCTTGGGCTCCAAAATCACTGCAGATGGTGACTGCAGCCATGAAATTAAGACACTTCCTCCTTGGAAGAAAAGCTATGAGACAGCATATTAAAAAGCGAGACATTACTTTGCCAATAAAGGTCCATCTAGTCAAAGCTATGGTTTTTCCAGTAGTCATGTACGGATGTGAGAGTTGGACTATAAAGAAAACTGAGCACCGAAGAATTGATGCTTTTGAACTGTGGTGTTGGAGAAGACTCTTGAGAGTCTCTTGGACTGCAAGGAGATCCAACCAGCCAATCCTAAAGGAAATCCTGAAGGAAATCAATCCTGAACATTCAATGGAAGGACTGATGCTGAAGCTGAAGCTGCAGTACTTTGGCCACCTGATGCAAAGAGCCGACTCATTGGAAAATACTCTGATGCTGGGAAAGATTGAAGGCAGGAGGAAATGGGGCAACAGAGTATGAGGTGGTTGGATAGTATCACCAACTCAATGGACATGAGTTTGAGCAAACTCCAGGAGATAGCAGAGGACAGGGAAGCCTGGTGTGCTGCAGTCCATGGGGTAGCAAAGAATCGGACACAAAACTTAGCGACTGAACAACAGCAGCAAACAAAAAGGACAAATACCGTATGATTCTGTTTCTGTGACATAAAATTTACGGAGACCACAGTTCTCCATAAATTGTGGACCTCCACCACAGACCTCCACCACAGTTTGAAAGTAGAATGGGGGTTCCCAGGAGCTGGGGGAAGGGGTGGGGAGTCAGTGTTTATGGGAACAGAGTTTCAGTAGGGGAAGATGACAAAGTTCTGGGGATGAATGGTGGGGATGGTTGCACGATGGTGTAAATCTGTTTATTGTTACGAATTGGACACTTAAAAATGGTTAAAATGGCCAATTTTCTGTTATGGGTATTTTAACAGAATGTTTAAAAATGAAGAACAATTTACTAAAAATACTCTCTGCTTTAATTTAAAAAAAAAGGAAAAAAAAGGAGCAGGATTGAGGGGCAGGATTCCTGGCCGAGGGAGATGGAAGAGCGAGGGTGTGGGGTAGAGGAGAATGGAAGGGAAAGAGTTGTGGGGGAGGGGAAAAGAGGGGGCAGGGCTCAGGGCACAGAGTGACCAGGGGCTCCAGGCAGTGGCAGGGGGGAGAAGGGGGCATGGAGGTCACTCACCAAGGGGCTTCCCTGTGTGGATGTCGATGACGAACCCGGGAACCTGGTTTCCACACAGGATCTGGTAATCCACTGTGCAAAGGAAAACAGGGGAGTGGGGGCTGGGGCTGCAGCCCTGCTAGGAGGACCCCTCCTCTTGTCTCTCTGATCACCTGGTCCATCCCTGCAGCCCGGTGCTCACCTGGCCTCTGATAACTCCCTCCACCCTGAACAGCACCGGGAGGGTTACAGGCCCCTGTGCAGTGTGATCTTCCAACATGTAGGCAACTCTCTTCTCTCTGTGAGTGCCACCAGCCACACCCCACCACCCTCACCATAAAATGCAGACTCTATAGTCTGGACCTCCAGACCTTCCTCTCTCCCTCAGTCTCACCTTTCTGCCAACAGGAACTCTTGCCCTCCTGTTACCCTGATTTCATTACACATCTGGATATTCCTGCTGTTACGCTACCACAACTTTGCACATACTGTTCCCTTTGCTGTTCTCTAGCACAGTCTGCTTCAGCCTTGAGGACTCAGGGCAGCTCATCACTCTGGCCATGGACAGAGGATGATACTATCCTTTGGCTCCCCCAGGCAATTCGTTGTTGCTGTTGTTGTTCAGTCACTAAGTCACGTCCAACTCTTTGTAGCCCCCTGAACTGCAGCCCACCAGGCTCCTCTGTCCATGGGGTTTCCCAGGAGAAAATACTGGAGTGGCTTGCCATTTCCTCCTCCAGGGGATCTTCCCAACCCAGGGATTGAACCCATGTCTCCTGCATTGGCAGGCAGATTCTTTACCACTGAGCCAGCTAGGAAGTCCCCTGGGCAATTCACTCTCTAATTATATCCCACTGCTGACACCAAAATTTTGCTTACCTGACCTCAGTCCCCAGGTGGGTGTGTGTCCCTGGACCCACGTGACAGACATTATCAGGCATTAGGTCGGTGCCCCCTTTCCCCAGGTCCCTGCCCTGCCCCTCACTCACTCTTCTGCCTGCATCATGATGGGACATGATGGCCATTGAGCCTAGTGTGGACCTCCGCCTCATCGGTATTCGACCTGCAGCTCAGATTCAGGTGCACACAATTCAGGCAGGTACCCGAGTCCCAGCACATAATCTGTGACTGACGTTTGATCTATTTTGATGATCTCATGACCAGACTTGGCCGTCTGCAGTTTCCTCCCAGACTGCACAGCTTGGGTCTACCATATTCTTATTTTCTAGAACTCAGAACAGGGTCTGGCACCCAGAGATACCCAATAATGACCCCCTCCCCACTCCATTGTGTTGGGTTGAACAATGACCCTCCCACCCCCAAAGTTCCTGTCCACCCAGACTTTCTGGGACCTTTTTTGGAAATAGGATCTTTGCAGAGTTAATCAAGTTGAGGTGATCCTAGATCAGGGTAGCCCTAATGCAATGACTGGGCTTCCCTGGTAGCTCAGATGGTAAGGAATCTGCCTGCAATGCAGGAGACGTGGGTTCAATCCCTGGGTCAGGAAGACCCCCTGGAGAAGGGAGTGGCTACCTATTCCAGTATTCTTGACTGGAGATTCCCATGGACAGAGGAGTCTGGTGGGCTACAGTCCATGGGGTCTCAAAGAGTCAGACATGACTGAGTGGCTAGGCCCACACACAGTGCAATGACTGGTGTCCTTATAAGAAAAGGAGAGATGGGTGGAGACATGAGGAGAGGTCATGTGAGCTGAAGGCAGAGACAGGGATGATGCAGGTACAAGCCAAGCAACACCAAAGAAGCCACCAGAGGATGGACAAGGCAAAAAGGAATTCTGCCCTCGAGCCTCTGGGGAAGAATAACGCTGCTCACACCTTCACTTCTGACTTCTAGCCTCCATGACTGTGAGAAAATACATTTCTGTTTGTTTGGTTGGTTGCTTTTGGCCACACTGGGCAGGATGTGGGATCTTAGTTCCCTGATCAGGGATTGAACCCACCACCCCTGCAATAGGAGCATGGAGTTTTAACCACTGGACTGCCAGGGAAGTCCCCCATATTTTTCTTTTTTTAAAGCCACCAAGTCTGTGGTATTTGTTGCCACAACCCTAGGGAACTCATTGTCTCAGTTCAGGCTGCTATAAGGAAATACCATGGACAGTGTGGCTTCAATAACAAACATTTACTTCTCATAATTCTGCAGGCTGCGAAGTTGAAGGTCAAGGCACCGGCAGATCTGGTGTCTGGTGAGAAGTCTTCCTGTCTGTCTTCCTGCTGTGTCTTCACATGGCAAACACAGAGCAACTCTTGTGTCTCTTCTTATAAGGGCACTACTCCCATTTAGAGGGCTCCATCCACATGACCTAATTAACTCCCAAAGGCACCACCTCCAAACACTATTATTACACTGAGGGTTAGGGCTTCAACATATGAAATCTGGGATGAGGGACACAAGCATTCATTCCATAGCACTAATACGCTTGTCAAACCAGTCAATCCTAAAGGAAATCAACCCTGAATATTCATTGGAATGACTGATGCTGAAGCTCCAATACTTTGGCCACCTGATGGGAAGAGCCAACTCACTGGAAAAGACCCAGATGCTGGGAAAGATTGAGGGCAGGAGGAGAAGGCAGCGACAGAGGATGAGATGGTTGGATGGCATCACTGACTCAATGGACGAGTTTGGGCAAACTCTGGGAGATAGTGGAGGACAGGGGAGGCTGGTGCGCTGCAGCTCATGGGGTTGCAGATTCAGACATGATTGAGAGACTGAACAATACACTTTAATCTTCGGCTGCTCTCTCTGGTGGGCACTCCATTCCTGCAGCTCTTTCTGATGCCCAGCTGGCTGATAAGTTTTTCTAATAGAGCTCACCCCTACTGCTCAGTCCTTCTTTTAGGGTTTTTCTCCTGCTGTCCCCTGCCTGGAACACCCTTCTTCATCCCAATCGACATTTCTGTAATCCTTTCCAGAGCTTCTGTGAGGTCGCTACTTTCCCAGTTCATGGGGCCCTGGTGTCTCTGACCACTTCTGTTTTTCGCTCTTGGCCCCACGCATTCACTGACACCCCTCCACCCCTAGATAATCTGTGAGTCTTCAAAGTTCTTTAACCCAGATGAAAGCCTTGCTGATCCACCCTGAATTCCACAAGTCTGCAAAATCAGGATGCATTGATTTTCCCCATACACTGATCAGGATGGAATTTCAACTCTTTGGCTCTAATCAAAACAACGACTCATCCAGGAGTCCTAAGTGCAGCAGGCTGCCTTAAACACTGCCCTGAAAAGGGCCAGACTGAAAGAAGGCGGGGGAGGGGCACTCACGACTGGCGGGGGTCGGGCAGGCCTCACAGGGTCTATTCCAGGCCTGGCCAATGTTGTAGGAACAGCAGCACATCTTCCGGGTCACGTTAAAGGCCAGCTCATTCTGACATGTGCTGTTGTAATGCCGGAAGCAGACGCTCTTCCTCATGTCTGCAGTTGGGTTGGGGAGAAGGATGTAGGTAAGAGACACCAGAGGAAGACAGCCAGAGAGGCAGAAGCTCATTCACAAATCCATTTGAAAACCACTGGCTTGACTTCTCTGAGGCAACACACAGAAGAGTGCCATTCACATGTTGACCTTTCTTGGGCAGTGCACAACCTGGACAACCATTCATGGCAGCCCTGAGCCTGCAGCCTTATTCACTGCTGCCTAGCAGCATTTCAAATACACTCACCCTTCATCTCTCCCCCAATAAACATGCCTCTCCACACTCTTTCAAGGGTTGGAGACTTCCAGAAGCCCCTCCCATAGACTAGTGCTTTTTTCACAACTACTGGTCTCTCTCATCATCATACTTCATACCCATGCAGTTATTGCCACCGTTGACTTGCAGGTATTCCACAGGGCAGACACAAGTGTAGTTCCCCAGAGTGTTATAGCAGGTTCCAGGGCCACAGATGCCTGAGTGTGCAGAGCATTCGTCGATGTCTGCAAGGGAGGGAGGAATTGTCTGTATCCAGGAATCATCTGGATAACTCCCCACCCCAGGTCTGCCAGAACCACTTTACTATGTGCTTGAGTCTAGTTTCAAGATCAGCTTCAAATGCACAGATATCTTAGTGATGTGGAAAGACACAGCATGGTGTTAGGTGGGGAAAACAGTTTACTATGATCCCTGCTCTATTAAGAAAAAAGAAAAAATATGACCTGCTGCTGCTGCTGCTAAGTCGCTTCAGTCATGTCTGACTCTATGCGACCCCATAGACGGCAGCCCACAAGGCTCCCCCGTCCCTGAGATTCTCCAGGCAAGAACACTGGAGTGGGTTGCCATTTCCTTCTCCAGTGCATGAAAGTAAAAAGTGAAAGTGAAGTTGCTCAGTCGTGTCCGACTCTTAGCGACCCCATGGACTGCAGCCCAGAGCTTACAAATGAATGATATTATCACCAAGAGTGGGGCAATCCCGTGCTTCCCAGTGTGATGCAATAGGAAGCAAGAGTCCTTCGAATAAAATATTATTGAAAGAAAAAAGTTGATTCTCAATCAGATCAATCCCCTAGTCCAGAGGCAGCAAATTTTTTCTGCAAAGCAAATTGCTGCTTAGTTGCTTAGTCGTGTCTAATCCTTTTGTGACCCCATGGAATGTAGCCCACCAGGCTCCTCTGTCCATGGGATTCTCCAGGCAAGAATACTAGAGTGGGTTGCCTTTCCTTTTCCAGGGGATCTTCTCAACCCAGGGATCAAACCCATGTCTCTTCCATCTCCTGAACTGCAGGCAGATTCTTTACCACTAAGCCACCAGGGCTTTTTTTTTTTCGCATTGTCAGGCAACAATGGTCTCTGATGAGCTTTTCACACTGCCAAGGAGCGTGTAGGCAGCCAAAGACAATGCGTAAACAAATTAGCATGCGATGCGCTAATAAAACTTGATTTATGGCCACTGACATGTGAGTTTCATGTCATTTTCATGTGGCTCAAAATATTATTCTTCTGATTTTTTCCCAATAATTTTTAAAAATGTAAAAAGCATTCCTAATGGCCTACACAAAAACAAGCAGTAGTTTATTTCACTAGGAGTGACATTTCCAAAGATGGCAGAGTAGGGAATGTTGAAGTTCTACTCCTCCACAAAAAGCAGCTACAGAGCTGGGCAAGACCGACAAAATCAACTTTTGATGGACTCTGGGACCCAGTCAAAACCTTACAAAACCAGGGAACCCGACATAGAGGACATACTAAAGAATCCACAGAATGAAAACTATTAAAACTATAAATGAGGTCAGCACAATTGCAGCATACAAGATCAACAAAACACTGACCAAGAAATTTCAGTTGTATTTCTGCACACTATCAAAAAGTAATTAAAAGTGAAATTAAGGAAATAATTCCACTTAGCATCCAAAAGATAAAATATTTAAGAGTAAGTGCAGCCCAAGAGGTGAAAGACTTGTACGCAGAAACCTATAAAACGCTCCTAAGAAAAATTAATAAGACCTAAGTAAATGGAAAAACATCCTGTAGACATGAATTAAAAGACTCATTATTGTTAAAATGTCAGTACTCCCCAAAGTGATTTATAGATTCAATGTATTCGAATCAAAATCCCAATGACTTCTCTTTTTTTGGCAGAAATGGAAAAGCTGATCCTAAAACTCATATGGAATTGTAGGAAACCCCAAATAGCCAAAACAATCTTGAGAAAAGAAAAAAAAGTTGGAGGAGTCAGGCTTCTCCATTTCTAAAACTACTTACAATGCTACAGTAATCAAAAGAGTGTGGTACTGGTATAAGGATAGACCTATAAATCAGTGGAATAGAATTTAGAGTACAGAAATAAACCCAGACATCTATAGTCAATTGATTTTCAACAACACTATTCAATGGAGAAAAAAGAGGCTTCTCAACAAATGGTGCTGGGACGATTAGATATCCACATGCAAAAGAATGAAGTTGGATCCTACCTCATACCATACACAAAAATTAACTCAAAATACAAAACTCAAATTAACTCAAAATACAAAAAAATTAATACAAAACTCAAATTAACTCAAAATACAAAAAATTAACTCAAAATACAAAGACCTAAACAGGGGAGGTAACACATAAAACCCTTGGAAGAAAACACAGAGGTAAATCTTAAAGACCTTGTATTTAGCAATAGATTCTTAGATACGACACCAAAAGCACAAACCAAAAAGCAAACAAAAAAACCCAGATAAGCTGGATTTCATAAAAATTTAAACCTATCGTGCATCAGTGACACTATCAAGAAAGTAAAACACAACCCACAGAATGGGAGAAACTCTTTGCAAATCACATAGGTGATGGGAGTCTTGTCCAGCATATATAAAGAACTCTTACAACTCAACAACAAAAAGACAAACAACCCAATTTCTAAATGGGCAAAAGGCCTGAAAGGACATTTTTTCCAAAGAAGATACACAAATGGCCAATAAGCACATGAAAAGGTACTCAACCTCATTAGTCATTAGGGGAACACAAATCAAAACCATGAGATACCACCTCACACGCACTAGGATAATATTACTTTAAATGATGGAAAATAGCAAGTGTTGATAACAAACATGGAGAAATTGGAACCCTCGTATGTTGCTGGTGAAAATGCAAAACGGTGCAGCTGCTGTGGAAAACGGTTTGGCAGTTCCTCAGAAAAGTCAAACACAGAATCACCATGTGACTTAGTGATTCTAGGAGTCAGATAAAATTTTCAACAAGGACTGGTTATAGAATTTGCCCAGCGCAAATGAAAACCCTTGTTTAAAGTATATGAAGAATTTCAAGATGGCAAGAGCAGAGCATTAAACTAAGTGGACAGGGCTGGGGAGTGGGGGCTTCGGAGTAGAGGGCCCTTGAGCCCGAAAGCTGGAAAGTACTGCAAGACTGCAGCCCTCAAGGGCACGAACTGACCCTGCAAGGCTCCACAGCCAAGGCCAACATTCAGGTTGAAATCTTTCTGCCCTGTGATAGTCAAAAAATGCAGCACACTGCCATATTTGATGACAGAAGTTTTCCCCTTTTCTTTTGATAGTCTATGGGATAGGAGAAGCAGGGAAGGATAAAATAATTTTCAAGCATTTTGGGTTCTGATTCTGGTTTGCCAGCTCCCACCTACACATACAAAGGAGCTTTCGAGCTTAGATCTCTCCCAGCCTTCACCATTTCCTTGAGTCTCTAAAGCATGAGAAAACTCTTAAGTGTCCCTTGGATAGCAAGGAGACCAAACCAATCAATCCTAAAGGAAATCAACCCTGAATATTCATTAGAAGGACTGATGCTGAAGCTGAAGCTCCAATACTTTGGCCACATGATGCAAAGAGCTGGCTCATTGGAAAAGACCCTAATGCTGGAAAAGACTGAGGGCAGGAAGACAAGGGGGCAACAGAGGATGAGATGGTTGGATGGCATCATTGACTCAACGGACATGAGTTTGAGCAAACTCTGGGAGATAGAGAAGGAGAGGAGAAGCCTGGCGTGCTGCAGTCCATGGGGTTGCAAAGAGTAGGACATGACTGAGTGACTGAACAACTAAAGCGTGCTGCTCAGAGTGGACAGTCTGCTGTCCTAGTGTGCTGATGCTGGTGTCTGGTTGCATGCAGGTGCTCAGTTAATATTGCTGAAAAGAAAAAAAGGAATGGGTTGGTGGACAGATGGATGGATGAAGGAAGGAATTTGATACATTGTATGAAAACAGCTCAGGCTCAAGGATCAGGATGGCTGGGCCGGGACCCAGTTTCTATCACTTACTGGCTGGTTTTGTGGCTCAGACAGTAAAGAACCCACCTACAATACAGGAGACTGGGTTTGATCCCTGGGTCAGGAAGATCCCCTGGAGAAGGGAATAGTAACCCATTCCAAGTATTATTGGCTGGAGAATCCCATGAACAGAGAGGAGCCTAATGGGCTATAGTTGCTGAGTCAGACATGACTGAATGACTAACACTTTCACTTTCACCACTCAAGTGACTTAACTCCCTTAGTTTCTGAATCCGAAAAATGGGGTCATAGTAGGAACATCTCCCCCATGAGGCTGTTTTGGTAAATGAATGAATGGCAAGTGCTCAGCTCCGTGGTGATACTCAATTACAGACACCAATTAACTGTTGGTTGTTACTAAGATGCAAGAGAGGACCGTAAGACAAATGAAGCGGATGCTTAAAGGAAAGGTGTGACTGCTCTTTAGGTGTCTGTTTCCTTCCTCTCTTAGCTCTGGGCCTTGGTCAGCTTTTGCCCTGAGGAAGGGCATGGCTGCTGAGATAAACCCAGATCAATTCTGAGTGGGAAGGAGGCTGGAGGTCAGGCAATGGGGAGATGGGGAAGAAGCAATGGAGCAGAGGGTAGATCGGGGCATTCCAAGGAAGCCTTCGCAGCCCTTCCAGTGGGCCCTGGGCAGCAAGGCAAGGGAGCAGACTCTGGAGTGGGGCATGTGAGCCCCCAGGCCCTGAAGAAGAGGTGAGGCTGGGCAGAAATGCAGGCAGGGAGGAGAGGGCTCAAGCTCACCCTCACAGATGCGGGTATCCTCATTGAGGTGGTAGCCAGGTGGGCACTCGCACTGGAAGCTGCCAAAGGTGTTGACACAGTTGCCCCCCTGGCACAGCCCTGGCAGCTCCTGGCATTCGTCAATGTCTGTCAGGAAGTGAGGAAGCTGTGCTTGGAAGCTATACCCAAGCAGAGTACTTGGGGGACACCCATGCTTTCCCCTGGGACCTCCTGCTTCTTTAAGGACACCCAAGAGCTGTTGGATATTTAGAGGCTGTACCCAGACTCTCCTGGGTCAATGTCACTGTGAATTCATCCTCTTTCCCTTCATTGGATCATCCATCCTCTCATCCATCCAACTATCCTTCACAAAGCTCCCTCTTGATGGAATTCCCAATCTCATTATCCACTTTGGATAGAAGAATAGATGGATGGGTGGGTGGGTAAGCAGATGGACAGAGATGAAAAGTAGTGGATGAGGGAATAAACAACAGTGTGAATGGACAAGAACATGAGTGTGAATAAATAGGTGGGTGAGTAGGCGGATGAATAAATGAAAGGAGGAATGAGTAGGTGGATGGATGGATGTGTGGATGGATGGATATGGGAGGATAGATGTATCAATGGGCAGATAGGTGGATATGAAAAGCAGAGAACGGGTCAAATAAGCAAACGGGTCAATGGATGAAAAGAATGACTGGATGGATGGGTGGGCGGGTAGGTGAGTAGATGAATGGATTGTAGGTAAGTGGATGGATAAACGTACTTATATGCATGTATATATGGATGAATGGATGGAAGGAAGGAAAGAAGAAAGGGTGGAAGGATGGATGGGGAATGGATATATGGATGGGTAGATGGGGACTGGATAGAAGGATGAATCAACAAACCAATAGGTGGAAAAGCTGAGAGGACCTGCCCCCCACCCCAAAGTTGCCCAACTCTGCTCCTTGGTGATGGGACATGAAAGGAAGGTCAATCAGTGGGTACACGGATGGATAGTCTACCAGGAACTCACCTTCCAGGATGACAGTGATGGAATTAGGCCGGAAGCCCTCACCCCCTGGGCACAGGGTTCTGTACTCAGCTGCAAGGCAAAGAAGCTCTTGTGAGGGGCTGTGGGGTGAGGCATTTGGGCAAAGCTTAGGGGAAGCACAGGAGGGGAGGTCCCCTAAAAAGGCCTCAAGAATGGGCCTGGCATCCTGTTACCATAGAAACTACATCCCTTTACCTCCTCAGCCTCTGGAGCCTAGAAACTGGTACAATCATGGAGGATCTGGTGTCTGTGTGTGTGTGTATAAACACTTGCTCACCTTCAACATGTAAGCAGATGGATTTTGTGGTGGTAGTTGGGGGTAGGGAGGAAGGATTCTTGTGATCCAAAACCAGACTCTAATGTGACCACAAGTTTACCCCATGAAAGGAAGATCTTGCATGTACATTCACACACACATATGCCCCGGAATAGGTATACACATGCCTCCCTGCTCCACACCTGAGGACTTTGCACATGCTGTTCCCATTGCACCACACATCCTTCCCCCTACACTGCCTAGAAAACTCCTACTCACTCTTCAAAACCTCATTCAAGTCCTCTCCTGGGAAGACTTCCCTTACCCACTTCCTCTCCATGGCTTCCTCTTTGGCCATCACTATGTCTCAAACAGACCCTTAGAATAGTTCTACTCTCAACAGTCCAGGGACTGTTGGTTTATGGGTGGGGGCAGGGTGCAGCGGCTGTATTTCATCCTTCTCTGGGTTCCTTGCCCTAGGACTTCTCAGTGTTTGTTGACTGACTGAGTGGGCAAGTAAATGTACACATACAAAGAATTTGCAGGAAGAGATGACAGAGGAGATTCTGGGGAGAGGTCGAGATGATGAACTGCTGAGAATATGCTGTGTGACCCAGGCCGAGTCCTTCTCCCTTTCTGGTTCCCAGTGTCCCTCCCTTAGCAGAGATGACCCCCTAAGCCCTAAGGGAGCCTGGACCAGGGCTAGGTCTCTGTCTTCTCCAGCCCCCACTCCACTCAGGGACTCACTGGTGTTGGCCAGCGGGCACAGCTCACAAGGGTTGCCCCAAGCCCGACCCAGGGAGCAACAGCAGGACGCCCGGGTGACGCCAACCCCGATCTCCGCACTGCAGGAAATGCCACCGTCCCCTCGATCCTGTGTGTCCAGGAAACAGTTCCCGACCCGGGTATCTAAACAGGCAGAAAGGGGTGGTTAGCAAGTGGTGGGGGAGAAATAGGGTGGGTGTGTCTGTGTGTGTGTTTGCACCTCTTGTATGTGTAACTGTGTATTACTCTATGTATGTCTGTGTGTGCATGTGTCTGTGTGCATATGTGACTCTGACCATCTGTCAGTCTAGAGCCCAAAGGCTGTATCGCAAAAGACAGGGATGATTGCTCTGGCCAAGGGCCTGTCTATCGGGAGCAGGTGGCCTCATCCAGCGCGTGGACCCCAGAACCCCACCTGCAGCAGAGTGCATACTTACCCACGCAGCCCACGCCGCTGGGATTCAGCTCAAAATCCTGCGGGCAGTTGCAGAGGTAGCTGCCGGGGGTGTTGACACACAGGCCGTTGATGCAGTTCACAGGGTCTGCACACTCATTCACATCTGTGGGGTGGGGGCAGCATCAGCAGAGATCCTCCCCCTCTCAACTCACTTCCCTCCTGCCTTTTTCCTGGGGAGTCGAATACCTGGCTGCTGGGGGCTGGTCTTAAGGACAAGGCCCCTGGGAAGAAAGCCTGATGGGACAGTAGCCTGTCCCAGGCAACCCCCTGCTTTCCTCTGCTCTTTTCTGCTTGGCCTGGAGGTTTGCCTTTGCCAGCAGAGTCCACGAGCTAACATACAAAAACCAATATTGAGGACATGTTTCAAGCTAGGGGCTGGCAGACTACAACTTGTGGGTCAAATCCGGCCCCCTATCTGTTTGTGTAAATAAAATTTTACTGGTACACAAGCACAACCATTCATTCACTTATCACCTATGTCTGTTTCTAAGCTACAGGGCAAAGACTGTATGGCTGAAAACTGAAAATATTTACTGGCTGGCCCTTCATTGAAAAAGTCTGCTGACTCCCATTTGGGATAGACAGGTGGGAGACCATTTTGATGGTTGCGGTGGAGGGAGCTCGACTTCATTGATTTACAGCATCCTTTTTTTCTTTTGGCTGCATGGCATGCAGGATGCGAGACCTTAGTTCCCCAACCAGGGATCGAACTTGTGTCCCCTGCAGTGGAAGCATGGAATCTTAACCACTGGACTGCCAGAGAAGTCTCCCTGATTCACTGGATTTATTTGGGGGATGATAAATGATGATGATGATGAAGGTTAATGGAGAGGGGCACTATTGGAGGTGGGGTCAGACAAGGACTCCCCCCACTCTGTAGAGGACATGTGAGAAGAGATCTATGGGAATTGATGGAACAAGCCTGCCACCCTGAACCCTGCGGACCCCACACCTGTGCAGTTGCCACCACCGCGGTCCAGCTCATAGCCCTCGTCGCAGATACAGCGGAACATCCCCGGCAGGTTCTCACAGCTCCCGAACACACAGATGTTCCCGAGCACACACTCATCCACATCTGAGGAGGAGTGGAGCCCAGGTGAGCACAGCCTGGTCAGCATCCCGCTCCTGCTGCCCCCAGCGCCAGCGACTCCAGGGACCCCCTGCTCTGCCCGCACCCCGGCCGCCCCAGACCTCACCCTGGCAGGCATGCTGGTCCTTGGTGGGGCTGAAGCCCATCTCGCACTCGCAGCGGTACCCGCCGGGGACATTGAGACACTGCCCATTCTCGCAAAGGGCCACATTCTCTGCACACTCGTCCCTGTCTAAAGGGACTCAAAGGAGGGGGGCTGGTGGTCAGCAGGTGAGGACCCACATGGTGGGGGCAGGCGGCCCTGATCACTCGAACCCTTCACTGTCACCTGGAGTTCTAGGGAGCTGGCAAGTAGCCTGGGGGGACTCAGACCCCGACTCAGTGGGCAGGTGATTGAGTCAGAGCCAGGGAGAGGACAGGGGTCATGGTCGCTCACAATCTGGGGTGGAGGGCCAACAGAAAGCAAGTATTCCTGTCCCCACACCCAGAAAACTCTACACATTTGGAGTCCAGGGGAGAAGACTGCCCCTAAGGGACTCTGGGACTTCCCTGGTGGCTCAGATGGTAAAGTGTCTGCCTACAATGTGGGAGACCCAGGTTTAATCCCTGGGTTCGGAAGATCTCCTGGAGAAGGAAATGGCAACCCACTCCAGTATTCTTGCCTGGAAAATCCCATGGACAGAGGAGCCTGGTAGACTACAGTCCATGGGGTCGCAGAGTCGGGCATGACTGAGAGACTTCACTTTCACTTGCACTTTCAAGGGACTCAGGGCCTGGCCTCTGGCCCCAAGGGCTGAAGGTACATCCTTTCTGGCATCCACAGAGCAGTGAGTGGATCAGTGTGAGTCGTGGGCACCTCGGAATCCAGCCCCCTTGGCCATCCTTTCTGGACCCCTCCAGCCCTCCCATCCCACGCCCCGACCTCACCTTCACAAGAGAAGCCATCCCCAGAGAAGCCCAGGCGACAGGCACAGCGGTAGGAGCCGGGGGCGTTGAGGCAGTCAGCTCTCGGGCTGCACCCATGCTCCTTGGAGGCGCATTCATCCAGGTCTGCAGGAGACGGAACCCAGGGTCCCCCAGGTGTGTGCGCTGGGGGGCTGTGGGGAGGCAGACCCTCCAAATCCCAACCCTGACCCTCCCCCATGGACATGCCTGAACCCAGACACCTCTGCTCGGCTGTAGCCTGCCCACTCACCCCACCCACCTCTGCTTCTCTGTCCAGACCTCTGGCCCCCAGACACTTACCACGGCATTTGAAGCCGTCCCCAACCCAGCCTGGCTGGCAACTGCAGCTGAAACTCCCAGGGGTGTTGAGGCAGGAGGCATGACTGTCACAGCTGTGTCCCCCAAGCTGACATTCATCTACATCTGAGAGAAGAGGGACCCAGGCATAGAAGGGCAGGACCAGGAGATGGGGTGGAGGACAGAGGACCCCCCAAGAGGCCTGGGCCTAGTAGAAACAGGGCTTCAGGTACAGAGTGGGGAGACTCAGGGCAGGAGCAGGAGAAAAGACCTTCCCTAGGGTAGGACTGGGCCCAGAAATGCCCCTCACCACTGCAGGAGCTTCCACCCTCACCCAGAGCCCAAAAGGAAAACCCCCAAACTCAACAGGGCATGACTCCCAGCATGCCCCAGAAATGGTCTGAAATGGCAGCATGAGAGACTCAGGGTAGACAATAAGAGGAACTGTCCTTGGTTAGGATTCCTGGCTTTCACTAAAGGGCTTGGGTTCAATCCCTGGTTGGGGAACTAACATGGCACAGCCAAAAAAAGTCACTGTCTTAATGAAGACACTCTCCCTCTAAAGCAGGATTTCCTTCTAAACCACAGTGTCTAACCCTCAGCCAGTTTTGCATCAGCCTTATCATCTCTGCGATGTTCATCAACCACCTAAGTGAGCTACCGTTCCCTGAAAGTTTTTCCTTTGTGAGAATTTTATTTGGCTGCACCAGGTCTTAGCTGTGGCATGCGAACTCTTAGTTGCAGCACGTGGGATCTAGTGCCCTGACCAGGGATCGAATCTGGGTCCCCTGCACTGGGAGCAAGGACATGGTCTTAGCCACTAGACCACCAGGGAAGTCCTCGCTAAAAGTTTCTTTACGCTGTCTCCCATTTTTACTTACGTGAATGTACTTTAGAAGAAAAACGTATAACAACGATCTCTAAGAAATCATGGTTTGGATGCTCTGTTTTCTAATGTTTGCTTCTACTATGCATTGAAATAACTACATAATGATGGCAAATAGAATTATGTTCTCCCTGCCAAGAAAGCATGTTTCAATCCTGACTCTAAGAACCTCTGAACGTGGCCTTTTTGGGAAACCAAGTCTTTGTAAATGTAACCAAATTAAAATGAGGTCCTCCTGGATTACAGGGGGTCCTAAATGCAATGACCAGTGATCTCACAAGAAGAGGAAAATTTGGACGCAGAGGGAAGAACATCCCGTGATGACAGACATGGAGACTGGAGTGATGTGTTCAAGCACTGTGGCTACCACCAGAGATGAGGAGAGAGGAATGGGCCAGTTCTCCCTCTGGGCCCCTGAGAAGGAACCAACCCTTCTGACACCCTGATCTCAGACTCTGCCCTCCAGAACCATTCTATAGAGAGGAGACATCTGTGGTTCTGAGGCACCAGGTCTGTGGTCATGAACGACTGACATGTTTGAATGTTCATCGCTGTGACACTTAAAAGCATCAGGCTTACACGCCTTAGGAACTGCTGTGGATCTAAGGGATCCAGAGTTGCCCCTGCAGAGCCATCAAGGGAGCCCCACGGGCATGTGATCAGATCCTATTTTTGCTTCAGCACGAGGGCCCACCAGTGGAAATGTGTAAGAATGAGGTCTGGCCTTGCTCTGCCCCAAGGGATGGGGTGGACCCCAAAGACCCTGAGCTGGTCCCTCAGGGGCGCCCCTCTGCGTCTGCTCCACTGACCACCAGCTCACCGGAGCAGCCCATGGCCCCCTTCCTGACGATGTAACCCAGCTGGCAGTGGCAGACAAAGGAGCCCCTGGTGTTCTCGCAGACCCCATGGAGGCAGATGTGGGGGTTCAGGTCACACTCGTCCACGTCTATGGGGTGACAGGAGAAGAAGCAGGTGAGGGTGGGGTATAGCAGCATGGCTGCGTGCCCTGCCACGTGGGTCCCGTGTCCAGGTTCTTTTTGCCCATCTTCAAGGGCAGGGAGCTCCCCTGATTCCACTACTGGTTATAGCTCCCCCATTCCACCCCTGGGCAGCTGCGAGAATTCAGTCAACATTCTATAGTTCATATTCCATGGAACACATCGGACAAACATTTCCAAAAAGATTTTACACCAATACATTAAGAAGATGCTAAGCTAAAGCTAAGGCCTGAAGGCCTTTTCAGAGCCTTTATTGCCGATGTGGATCTGCAAGAAGGGATGGAGGAGGCAGCATTTCCTACTTAACTTGGTCCCAAGCCCCTTTTGTTCAGTGTTTCCTAAGATTGCTGTGATCTGGAATGCTTAAGCTGCACTGAGCTGGACACCTCTCCCTGGGAGGGTTCCCTTTTTCATATCCTTGTACTCTGGCCCCAGCTCTGCCCTGATGGAGTCACCAGTTCACATCTGCTCCCCAGGGCCTGTGCCAACCAGCCCCCACCAGAAGATGGCAGTGACCCTGGCAGAGACGACAGAGACAAGGTCCCAAAGCAGGGCTCAGAGAACACAGCGTCCTTCTATCTCATACACCTTCCTCTGCATAAACCCCTTGGTCTCTGATGATCTTATAAGGTGACTCTCAAAGCCGGGCACGCACCTGGCTGTATGTGCTGGGTACACAGTGGGTGTTTAATAAGCGTATTCAAAAGAACAAGGTTTGGGGGGGTCTCTGCTGCTGTGAACAAGATCCCGCAGGTCTCGGTGCAGGGCCTCGGGGTGCAGGTGGCCAGGAGCAGACCACCAAGAACAAACCTGCCTCTCCCCTGCCCACGTGTCCCGGGAACGGGCCTGGCGTCTGCGTTGCCCACCTGTCTCCTTGTGGAAGGCCTGGTGAGTGAAGTGAAGCTGCCTCCTCCACCTGTATATAGTCCCAACTCCTCACCTACACACATCCTCATGTCCAACGTGGCCACAAAGCCGTCATAGCAGAGGCAGCGGTGACCCCCTGGCATGTTGGTGCACTGGCCCCCGTCACAGATGTCCGGATTCTGCTCACATTCGTCCACATCTGGGGGACCAGGGTAGGGGTCGGGTTGCAGGTGGGAAGGGACAGAGGGGGAACCCCAGGGACACTTCTGCGGGGTCAGTGGCCTGGCTAGGGTGTGGCTGGCTTCATTTGGGCCGGGCCAGGTGGGTTCCCACATCCCAGGCCGGAGGGAGGGTGCCGCACCCACCCACCTTCACACGCCCTCCCATCGGGCATCAGAGAGTAGCCAGGTCCGCATCCGCACTGGTAGCTGCCCTTAGTGTTAACACAGTGGACGTGGCAACCACCGTTCCTGGTGCGGCATTCGTCCACATCTGCAGGAGGCAGGAAGAGGTAGGGGGCACCGCCGGAGGTAGGGCAAGGCGAGGTGGGGGGCGTGACGGAGGCGTGACAAGGCAGGAGGCGGGGCATGGCGAGGGCGTGGCAGGAGGCCGGGTGAGGTAGGCCGAGCTGGGGGCGTGGCAGGGGCGTGGCAAGGCGGGAGGCGGGGCATAGTGAGGGTGTGGTAAGAGGTAGGACGTGATGGGAGGCGGGGCAAGGTGGAAGTGGGAGGCTGGGCGAGGTGAGGGCCTGGCGGAGGCACATCAAGCAGGGGGCTGACTGTCGGGGCGGAGGTGGTCAAGGGTAGAGGCAGGGGCTCGGACTGAGGCCAGGAGAGACTGAAGCGGCGGCGGGGGCCGCGGCTGGGGCTGGGGGCGGGCGCGGTCTCACCCACGCAGCCTTGGCGGTCAGGTGTGCTCTGGAAGCCGGCATAGCAGGAGCACTGGAAGGCACCGATGACGTTGACACACTGGCCGTGCGGACACAGGCCGTCACTCAGGGAACACTCGTCCACGTCTACGGGGGAATCGGATGGCTGGTAAGGGCAGCAGGTGGCGGAGGGGCCCCAGGAAAGGATGGGCCTGTGCCCAGCCGCCTTCTGCACAGGGACACACGCATGCACGATGATGCACTCACACTCTTGCATCTATGCCCGCCCCCCCCACCCCCCCCCCCCCCCCGCCATGGGTGTGAGTCTACATCTCACCCTGGTACAAACACATGCGTGAAGTCGTTTCAGTCATATTCAACTCTTTTCCACCCCATGGACTGCAGCCCTCCAGGCTCCTCTGTCCATGGGATTCTCCAGGCAAAAATACTGGAGTGGGCTGCCATGCCCTCCTCCAGGGGGTCTTCCTGACCCAGAGATTGAACCTGTGTCTCTTCTGTCTCTTGCATTGCAGGTGGATTCTACCGCTGAGCCACTGGGGAAGCCCAGTACAAAAGGGCACCTCACCCTGATTCACACATCCACCCAGGTGCACACTAACAAGACACCCGAAACCCACCCTTGATACACTCTCACCCTCAGCAGACAGACCCACAACCTGATCCACACAGCCACATGCACACAGCTCACACAGCAGCACACCCTCACACTTATTCGCAAACAAACACAATCACCCTCAGTAGACACACATCTGCATAGCCAGATGCACACTCAGACTCACAAACACACCTCACGCCCACTCATAAACATATTTGCACACCTTGCATTGCATTGGATTTGCCCTTGTGTCACATTTTCATATCCACCCAGGTAGACTCACAAAGAACCCTTGTGTGCGTGTGTGCTAAGTCACTTCAGTTGTGTCCGACTCTGAAACCCCATGGACTGTAGCCCCCCAGGCTCCTCTGTCCATGGGATTCTCCAGGCAAGAATACTGGAGTGGGTTGCAATGCCCTCCTCCAGGGGATCTTCACGACCCAGGGATCAAACCTGCATCTCCTATGTCTCCCGTAGTGCAGGCAGATTCTTAATCGCTGAGCCACCGGGGAAGCCCCACCCCCTGTGTACACACATACAAACACACGCTCAACAGACACACCTACATGCACACAGCCCCCTCCACAAACACACCCGTGTGCAAACACATCCCCACACTTAGACACACACTCTCTCACAACCTTATGTAGACACACAAATAACCACTTCCATCGCCTTACATAAGAACAATCATTCTTGTGTAAACACTTACACACTCACAGACTCACACAAACACCAATACACACTTACTCTTGGACAGATGCATTCCCAGAAAGACACCTGCATGCTCAGACACACAAATACACACTCCTTCCATCTCACAACCACACAAGTGACACTTCACATGGGTGCACACTGACCCACACTCACACACTCGATTTTCTGTTTTCACACAGAAACACACACAAATGTGCTCTCCCAATACCTGATGCATGTGACCACTCATGCACACAAATACACAAGTATGTACTCAGGGAGATGCACAAACACACATACTCGTATCCTCTCCCTCTTGCAAGCTGCACTCACCTTCGCAGGCAGTGCCCTCAGCTGCCAGCGCATGTCCAGGGGGACACTGGCACTCATAACTCCCATCTGTGTTGGTACAGGTGCCTCCCCGGCACAGCAGCGGGTCCCGGGCACACTCATCCACATCTGGGCATGTGGAGAGAGAGAAGAGGTGTGAGATGCTGATCCAGGTTGGTGTGATGGGGCTCATGGAAGCTCCCCCCTGTTGCCCCCATCCCCCAACCCTGTTGCCCTGGCTGAGGCCAAGAGAGTCTGGAGCCCTGGGGTGTGGATGACCCAGGGGAGTCAGAATGGGAGGGAAGCTGGAATTCTCAGAGTTTTCAGGGACACAGGCTGACATTCCTGGAGCTAAAGGAGGCCCTGACGAACCCCTTCCCCACCCCAGAAGTGACAGGGGGAAGGCAAGGACCAGCCCCACTGGGCATTAGTACATGGAACCAGGGGCCTCACCACTCATCTCACAACTCTCCTCCCACTCCAGCCTCAGGGGCTTCCTCCCATCTCTCATGTCAACCTCAGGGCCTTTGCACACACGGTCCCCCCTTCCACCTTCCCTCCTCCCCACAGCAGCTCCTTCCATCCCTCACATCCACCCCAGGGCCTTTGCACACACTGTTCTTTCTCCATACAACTCTTCAGCCCTTCTTCACCACAATTACTCCCACTCTCTTGGCCCCACAGAATGGGATACATCCCTGGGGTTCTCAGCTCACACTGCACCACACAGCCCTTTCAAGTGCTTCTGACAGTGGCTCTTTATTTTCTGTTTGTCTAGGGATTTATTTTATCCTCCCTATTAGGTCCTGAACTCCAAGGAAATGGCCTCCTGTATCCGAGCTCTCCATAGTTCCCCCGAGTAGATGCATGTGAAACGTTCACTGAATGAATGAGAAAAATGAAAAGGGAAGAGGCTCCTCTCTCCAGGGCCCTCTCCTCTTTTCATGCTACCCCGACCCTGGGAGAACCTGCCCAAATCTTGGTCCCCATGCTTCTCCTCCGAATGCCAGACCCAGTGTCCGGCAGTCTTCAGGGACGACACTCACACCTGCTGTCCCAGCTGGATCATGGCTTCTCTCTACTTCTGCCCCCTCCACCCACATCCAGCACAGCAATGTCCTCCCACCCCATTCCTCGGCTCGGCCCCAAGACCCACGGGCACCACCCTGCCCTGGGGTGGCTGCCTACCCATGCAGTTCTTCATCAGCATGAAGCCACTCTCATAGCCATGGAGACACTCGCACTCAAAGCTGCCCGGGGTGTTGACACAGGTGCCCTGGCCACAGAGGTCAGGGGAGATGCGGCACTCGTCGATGTCTGTGGAGACAGTGGGCATGGGCCAGGCCTCCATGTCTGCAGACACCCAGGGCCACAGGGGAGACCCAAGGCATTGAACAGAGCCAGGGAAATGGAGGTGCTGTGACTGCACCCCCAGATGAGAGGAGGGAATTTCTTTCCAGCCCGCAGGCCCCTAGAGATCAGTTTTAAATTAATCAATTTATTTACTTGCTGCATTGGGTCTTAGTTGAGGCATGCAGGGTTTTCAGCTGAGGT
Organism: Bos grunniens; assembly: GCF_055505025.1. NCBI lineage: Eukaryota > Metazoa > Chordata > Mammalia > Artiodactyla > Bovidae > Bos > Bos grunniens. Next base: position 16,940,922 of record NC_141171.1, read on the forward strand.
ATGTGGGATCTAGTTCCCTGACCAGGGATTGAACCCAGGACCCCTGCATTGGAAGCACGGAGTCTTAGCAAAGGATTACCAGGGAAGTTGCCGGAGGTTACTTTGCCATGCCAAGTTGCTTCATTCATGCCTGACTCTTTGCAATCCTATGGACCGCAGCCCGCCAGACTCCTCTGTCCATGGGATTCTCCAGATGAGAATAATGGAGTAGGTAGCCATGCCCTTCTCCAGGGGATCTTCCTGACTCAGGGATCAAACCTGTGTCTCTTATGTCTCCTGCATTAGCAGGAGAGTTCTTTACCACTAATGCCACCTTTTGCTAGCCCCTCCTTTTATAGCCGGGATCCTGGAGGCCCAGAAAGGGTATTGAGCTGCCCTGGGTCACACAGCAGACAGGCAGGAGGAACAAGGCCAGTTCTTGCCTTTTAGGCGCCTCTAGTTTGTGGTCCCCCATCCCTGCAGGCACCTGCCAAGGAGGCAGAGGCAGGTACATACCTGTGCAGTTCCTTTCCTGGGCATCCAGGGCGAAGCCCCCCGCACAGGAGCAACGGAAGCTGCCCACAGTGTTGCGGCATGTGCCATGGGCGCACAGCCCAGGGAAGGCTTTGCACTCATTCACATCTGCAGCACGGGAGTACAAAACGTCACACTACTCCATGTCCCTGAGTCCCCTGCCTCCTGAGCGTTCACCCCTCTGATCACAGATATTTGGTCTCTCCCAAACCTGCTTCCCACTCCAGGCCTCTGCCCATGCTCTGCCCTCTTCCCATCCTCCATCCAGGCTCCCCAAGCCCAAACGCACCTTTATAGAAGGGACGGCCTGACAGGAAGTCCCGGCTGGCAAAGCCCAGCCCCCGGGGACACAGGCTGGTAAAAGCCGGGGACTCGGGCTCAGGGCACGCCTCGCATGCGGTGCCCCATGCGGCCCCCACAGTACAGCAGCAGACATCCATCCGGTACTTGCCCAGCAGGGCAGCCCCACACTCGTCCTCCTCCCAACGCAGGAAACAAAGCTCCAGGCGCGTGTCTGCAAGGAGGGGTGGTCACCGGTCCCACCCCTGCCACACTCTGGCTGCCAGGACAGGCAGTGTCGTCCAAAACGTCCTCCCCAGTGGGGAGACTGAATTTCTCAGCTGACACTCCATGTCCTCCAAGTGACCTTTTTTTTTTTTGGCCACACTGTGGGGCTTGTGGGATCTTAGTTCCCTGACCAGGGATCAAACCCAGGGCATTGGCAATAAAAACAGCTGAGTCTTAACCACTGGACCACAAGGAATTCCCAACAGTTAAACTGGAATAGGGTATAACCCAACAGTTACATTTTTTTAAAACAAAAATTTTTTAAAGATTTTTTTTTTATGTGGGCCATTTTTAAGATCATTATTGAATTTGTTACAATATTGCTTCTATTCCATGTTTTGGCTTTTTGGCCGAGAGGCATGTGGGGTCTTAACTCCGGGACCAGGAAAGGAACCTGTACCCCCTGGATTGGAAGGCAAAGTCTTAACCACTAGACCACCAGGGCAATCCCCCAAAGTTACATTTTAATAATAACTTGCACTGCTAGGTGTTTGCTATGTGCTGCTGCTAAGCTGCTGCTGCTGCTAAGTCGCTTCAGTCGTGTCCGACTCTGTGCGACCCCATAGACGGCAGCCCACCAGGCTCCGCCATCCCTGGGATTCTCCAGGCAAGAACACTGGAGTGGGTTGCCATTTCCTTCTCCAATGCATGAAAGTGAAAGGTGAAAGTGAAGTCATTCAGTTGTGTCCGACTCTTAGCGACCCCGTGGACTGCAGCCTACCAGGCTCCTCCATCCAAGGGATTTTCCAAGCAAGAGTACTGGAGTGGGGTGCCATTGTGCTGGGCACTGTTCTAAGCTCATCAACCCATTTAGTCTTTAAAATAACACCAAGAGGAAAATGGTTATCATCATGCTTATTTTACATGCAAGAAAACTGAGGCAGAGACGGGTTAGGTAGCTGGCCTGAGGCCACACAGTAAGAGGTAGAGATAGATTCAAACTACGCCACGTGGTTCCAGAGTGTGTGTGTTTAATTTTTAAAATCTCCTCAGAATAATCTGGCAATGGATAAGGCTTCTTTCAATACCAGACATGATGGTCTAAGACTGGGGCTGGTTAACTATGGCCCACGGTGCCAACTGCCTGCTGTTTTTGTAAATAAAGTTTTATTGACATAGTCATATTCATTTATGTCTGTCCTACACGTAGAGCTGAGTAACTGCAACAGATTCTGAGGCTCCTAAAGCTGAAAATATTTACTCTCTGGCCCTTTGCAGAAACAACTGGCTGATCCCTAGACTAGGACAATTTTTCACCTCTTGCAAAAGGAACATATGTTTAAGTGGATCCATTTGAAAATGAGACCCTGTTACAGAACCTTTAGAAAAAAATAAAGATAAACAGAAGTGCCACGACACACAGGGCTCCGTCTTAAGTTCTTGGGTACCCGATGCCTTGGTCCAGGGCTGCTCAGACAGCATTTCACCTGGCTGTGAATTCAGTAATATTTTTATTTTTTCTTTACTTGGCTACTTTCTTTCCTTGCTCACATTCTGGGATCAGCAAGAAAACCTGATGCACACCTGAAGCTCAGTTTAGAAGAAAATCAAAGCTGAAAAGAGTCATCAGGGCCCATCTGCCTTCTGTTGACCAGGCTCCATGGTGCCACCGAGGAGGCCACTAATGGGTCAATGTTACTATGGGAGGAAAAACTGATAGAATGCAGAGCCCTACCTGCTGGCTGGCAGATGCTCTTGGCCAAGAAATGTCCTGTTCAAGATGTTGATGGTGTAAAGCAAGAAGCCCTCCTTGAGGGGGAAAATATCTCAGAGCCTTTGAGCCTAAGAGCAAGCCATTCAGGGTGAGGGTTTGAGCCCTGGATGCTGAGGAAGGGCTGCAGGCATGAATTACCACTCATGACAGAGGCAGGTGCCTCGTGCTCAAATCCACCTCCTGTAAACCTTGTTTGGTAGCAAGAAAGAATATACCAAGGTGGCAGATAACATTCCAAGAGACCGTACCATTTGCAATGAGCTTCATTAGAAGGGCAGTTGATTAAGGGGATCCAACCCCTCCAAAAAAACAAATGTCTTTGGAGACACATTAGCAAGGGGGTGGGCAGAGTACAAGAGGACCCCCAAGACTCCACCTGTCCCTAGGAAGGGCCTCCAGCTGCTGGGAGTGGAGGCAGTGAAGGAAGGGCTGGAGGCCCTGCACCGGACCCTGCAGGCCCACACTCACCTATGCACAGCCGGCCGGAGGTGTCCAGGATCAGGCCCTCTGGACACTCGCAGCGGAAGGAGCCTGCAGTGTTGATGCATCGCCCATTGGGACAGACTCCAGGGAAGACCTCACACTCATTCACATCTAGGCAGCAGCAAGCAAGGAGAAGCTAGAGCTGGAGGCTCCCAGGGAGCTGGCTCCCTATGGGCTCAGGACACCACGTGGTTCTTGGGGAGGTGGGAAGAGGCAGTGCCAGCCTCCTGGGCTGGGGGATTGTGGGGAAGACCCGGATACCAAGGAGGGAGCTCTCCAATGACTTTAGAGAGGGCCTTAGGCAGCCACCATGACACTTGCCTGCTCCTGGTGGTGGTGGTGGGGGAGTGGTGGTGAAGTGCACAGGGTGGGGAGTTACCTTCGCAGCTGAGCCCCTTCACGGGGGCGAAGCCTCGGGCACAGGCGCGGTCTGTGATTGGGGAGAGGAGTCATTCTCTCCACCCGGATCCAGGGGACCTTTCCCCCGCATGGTTCTCAATGGCCAGGGAGCCCCCAGAGCCGCCCCTCCTAGGGCATTACCCATGTCACAGCGTTCGCAGGGGCTCCCCCAGGCAGTGCCGAGCGTGGCGCAGCACTCGGAGCGCAGGGTGGCTCCGTGCAGGTTCGCCTCGCAGCGGCCATCCTGGATCTTCAGCCAGCAGGTGCCTTTGGTGCTGTCTGCAGGAAGGGGCCGGCTGTGTCATTTGACAGGCCCACACCTGCACACTAACCCGCAGAGACCCAGACTTCCCCGGGGCGGGCGTCGGGGTCCCCGCTGCTCCGTGGGGCCTCTCACCTAGGCACATGGTGCCTGAAGGTCCCAGGCGGCTGCCGGGGGCGCACTCGCAGGCGTAGGAGCCGGCCAGGTTGCGGCACACGCCATTCACACACGGGTTGGACAGGCACTCGTCGATGTCTACAAAGACAACCAGCCACCGACCCCCGTCAGATCCCTGAGCTGCAGGAACTGGAGCCTCACGCGACCTGAGGCCCCTCCCCTCCGCCGCTGCCAAAGTCCAACAGCAGGGGGCGCATGCGGTCAGAAGGCGAGGGAACGGACTGGGCAGGCGCAGAGGCGCGTGTTTGCATTAAATTGTGCAGTGCACCTGCGCGTGCACGCCGACACGCAGGATCCTGGGAGCCCGCACGGGTGAAAGTGTACAGGGACAGGCACGGTGGGGAACGGTGGCCCTGCAAGGGTCACTCATGGCACAAGAGAGGCCGAGAGTGAGAGGCAGGAGGAAAACCCAGACGGGGAGACTTCGTTGTGGTGGGAGAGGAGGCAGTCTGCCGGAGGCTTGCGCTTAACTCTGTGTGTGTGTGTGTGTGTGTGTGTGTGTGTGCACGCGCTTGCTCGTGCAGGTATCTGTGAGTGCCCAGGGGTCTGTAATGGACAAGGTCATTGCAAGAAAGTGTGTGTGAGGGCGGGTGGGCACATATTCCTGTGTGTGAGTATATTTAAGTGTGTGAATGCACAACTGTGTGGGTATGTGGTATCTGCACATATTAGTGTGTGTGGCTGTGAGCCTAAGTGTGCGAAAGGGTAAAAATGTGGACACACACGTGTCTTTGAGAGTGTGCACATGAGAGTGTATGATGTGTGGGACTGTGACTATGAGTGTGAATATGGGTGTGTAAGTCTGTTTTGTGTGACTACTGGTGTGTGTAATCAAGTGATCATCAAGTGTGTGAATGTCAGAGTGTCTGTATAAGGGTGTGCCTTTGAGGGTGTAACTCTGGTTATGAGTATATGTGTAAAGAGTGAGAATTGTTCAGTCACTTAGTCATGTCTGACTCTTTGTGGCCCATGGACGGCAGCACGCAGGCTTCCCTGTCCTTCACCATCTCCTGGAGTTTGCTCAGATTTATGTCCATTGAGTCAGTGATGCCATCCAATCGTCTCATCTTGTGTTGCCCCCTCCTCTTCAGGCCCTCAATCTTTCCCAACATTAGGGTATTTTCCAATGAGTTGGCTCTTCGCATCAGTGAGAGTAAGTGTGAATGTGGGTACTGTGTGAGTGTGTACCGAAGAGTGTAACTGTGAGACTATGAATACATGTATGGCTTTGAGCGTGTCTGTGTGGGTAAATGCAGGTATACATGCATCTGGCAGCATGTGTGTACCCAGAGCATGCAGTGTGCATAAGTACTTGTGTGTGTGTGCGTGTCTGTGTGCCCCCCAGGACCCTGTACCTTCGCAGGTCTCCGTGTCTGGCCGGAAGCTGAAGCCCTGAGGGCAGGAGCAGCTATAGCTGCCTGGGCTGTTCCTGCACCGCCCATTGTCACACAGGAGGCTGTTGAGGGCGCACTCATCCACATCTGCAAGGCGGGCATGGGGCCAGAGAGTGGGGTGAGGGGTGTGCAGTGGGGGCGGCACCCCTCCGCCCGTCCACTCGCCCGGCATGCTCACCAGTGCACTCCCTGCCATCCGCGACTGCCTCGTAGCCCAGGTTGCAGATGCAGCGGTAGCTGCCCCGCAGGTTCTCACACATGCCGTTGGCACAGACGTCGGGGTCGAGGGCACATTCGTTGATGTCTGCAGCAGGAAGATGGCATCAGCAGCTGCCCTGGTTCCCTGGAGGCTCCAGAAGCCAGGTCCTCCAGGGCCAGAGCTCCAACCTAGACCCTGCCTCCTTTCCCTGGAAACCAGGGTTTCTCAACATCATGGATAACTGGAGCCGGATCATTCTTTGCTTTGTGCAGGGGGAAGGGGGAACCTGTGCAATGTAAGATGTTGAGCAACATTTCCAGCGTCTACCCATGAAATGCCAAGAGCGCCCTCCCCAATATTTGTCCAGACATTGCCAAATGGCACCTGGGAGGTGGCAAACTGTCCCCAGTGTGGAACTCATGGAACAGACGTTATTACATCAGCAACAATTTCTTTTAAAGCACAATCATAATCACTAATGTTATAAAATGCTTACTGTTTTGTGCCGAGTATATTAACTTATTTGGTCCTCACAACGTCCCTGAAATGGGACCTACGAGTATATCCACTTTACAGAAAAGGAGGTGCAGAGATGGGGAGTAACTTGGTCAGTATTCAATCAGTAAACAGTAGGGCCTGGAGAGTTCCCTGGTGGTCTAGCGGTTAGGAATCAGTACTTTCACTGCCATGGCGTGGGTTCAATTCCTGGTCAGGGAACTGAGATCCCCTAAGCCTCATGGCACAGCCAAAGAGGGGGGAGGAATAGGCAGCCCTATATATCAAAAATGAAAAAAAAAAAAAAAAAGAATGCTGGCTGGGATTTAAACCCAGGCATTTGGATCCAGAATCTGTCCCTTTAACTGAGGGAGGGGCGCTGGACATCTGCCCTGCCCCCATGACCCAGTGGTGGATGGGAAACCTGGCTGTATCCTAAATCCTTTTATTTGTTGCTCAGGCAGGAAGGCTGTAACAGGAAAGGATGGTGTCATAGGTTGGAGTCCTCATCCCCAGGATCACCTCAGCACGTGACTTTATTTGGAGATGGACATACAGTGCATTCTAATATGATTGTATCCTTATAAAAGTGGAGGTCTGGGCACAGACACACAGGGCGAACCCTGTGTCGAGAGGAAAGCAGAGGAGTTTGGGATTAACATATATATGTGCCTACATGTGTGCTCAGTCACTTCAGTAGTGTCTGACTCTGCAACCCCACGGACTATAGCCCTCCAGACTCCTCTGTCCATGAGATTCTCCAGGCAAGAATACTGGAGTGGGTTGCCATGCCCTGCTCCAGGGGATCTTCCCAACACAGGGATCAAACCCACATTTCCTATGACTCCTGCACTGATTCCTTACCACTGAGCCACCAGGGAAGAAGTCCTTAACATATATACATTACCCTATATAAAACAGAAAACAGACAAGGGCCTACTGTATAGCATGAGAATTAAATTCAATATTTTATAATAACCTATAAGGGCAAAAATCTAAAAACTGTATGTATGTATATATATACTAAAATATATATATATACTGAAAATTATACATATCATACGTATATATAGTGCCTGAATCACTTTGCTGTACACCAGAAACATTGTAAATTAAAAAAAAAAAAAAAAAAGGATGAAGGCAGAGATCAGGGAGATGCTTCGACCAAGCAAGGATTAACAGCTAAGTGCCAGACACTGAGAGAGGTGTGAGACAGACTCTTCCTCACAGCCTCTGAAGAGGCCACCCCTGCTCACACCTTGATCTGGGACACTTAGCCTCCACAGCTATGGGAGAATGCCCTCCCAGCCTGTAATACTTTGTGAAACCCGGTGACCTGACCGGGTTCCCAACCACGTCCCTGGCCCTCAGTCCCAGCCCCAACCCGCTCACCTCTGCCATCTGTGGTGATGCCAAGACCGCTGCTGCATAGGGCCTGGAACTCAGCTGTGGTGGCAGGAACAGGGAGAGGGGGGCGGTCATTGGCCATTGCTGAAGCCAAGCCACGCCCAAGACGTGGCCCCTTGGGGCTGGGCAAGGGTCTAGGACTAAGACGCCTGCTCCAGTGGGAAGAACAGTTTTCCTTCTGTCTCTTCTTGGGGGAGAGACATCCACCCCACCCCATGGGAGCCAAGCCCCCCACCACCACTGTCCCCTCCTGCCCCCCGCAGTTATAAACCACAAGCAAGGACTAAAGGAAAGCGGGGCCGTGGAAAGTTCATGGGGGTGGGGCAGCTGAGGCTCTCACCAGAGTCCTTGGGGGGACACAGCTGGCAGGGCTCCCCAAACCCATGGGCCGGGCTTGCACAGCAGCACTCAGATTTGGTGACAGCACCAGGGAAGGGGCGGGCGCAGGAGCCCTGGTCAAGGGTCCCATAGCATGTGCTGCGCACGTGGGTGTCCACGCACACTCGACCATCGGCGGCCACCGCGAGCCCCCCAAGGCAGCGGCAGTGGAAGGAGCCTTCGGTGTTGGTGCAGTGACCATTCATGCAGATGCCTGGCGTCTGGCACTCATCAATGTCTGCAGGGGTCGTGCAGGGGGCACTGCAATGGGTCCCAGCCACTGCATCCCCACCCCCCACCCGCCCTTGCTACCTCCCCTCTCCTCTTCTTCCCCATCCCCATGGGTTCCCCTATGGTCCAGCCTGCAGTTTCTCACCCACACAGTGGCGGCCACCAGGTGCCAGCAGGAAGCCGGGTTTGCAGAGACACGTGAAGCTGCCGTCCTCGTTCAGGCACACTCCATTGGCACACATGGTGGTGGTTGCACACTCGTTGTGGTCTGGGGATACCAGGAGAGGCTGGGTCCCTGCAGGGTCCTGGCACCCACCCTTTCATTGGGCCAGTCCTGCCAGGTAGACCAGCCCGGCCCTCATGTTTCCAGGAACTGCTCCCGGGGCTGTGGGAGCCTGATAGGATGAGACATGGCTGTCAGAGACTAGTTTGGCATGGGTATTAGGTTGCAGGACTGTGAACTCCCCTGGGGCCAACTGGCACCACTAGCTCATATCTGCATCTTCCCTCCTGGCACACATAGGTGCTCCATGAATAGGTGTTCAAAGTCCTTTAAATAAGTCAGGTGGTGGCTGCACAACATCTCACTAAATGCCTCCAAACTATTCATTTAAAAATGGTTAAGACGATAAACATGTTATGTAGGGACTTCCCTGGTGGCTCAGTGGTAAAGAACCCGCCTGCCGATGCAGGGAACTCAGGTTCTATCCCTGGTCCAGGAAGATCCCACGTGCCAAGGGGCAACCAAGCACATGTGCCATAACTACTGAAGCCCGAGTGCCTACAGCCTATACTCTGCAATGAGAAGCTCATGCGCCACAGCTAGAGAAAGCCTGTGAGCAGCAATGAAAAGCTAGAGCATCCAAAACAATTAAAAAGTTGTGTATATTTCGCCACGATAAAAAATGCAAAAAAATTGAAAAAATTAGGTAGTGGTTGCATGACATTACAAATGTACAAAAATGCCACCGAATTGTTCCCTTACAAAGGGTAAGATACAAACTACTCTATATGAAATAGATACACAAGGTCCTACGCTATAGCACGGGGAACATATTCAATATTTTACAATAAACTGTAATGGAAAAAAAGAGTTAAAATGGTCAATTTTACACTGTGTAATTGTCCCATAATTCTTAAAAATGAAAAAAAGAATTGCATAAATGAGATGGTGGTTGCGTGACATTGGAAATATCCTAAATGCCACCAAATTGTTCACTTAAAAATGCTGTTTCACACATCATGATATTCATTATTAATATATAACTGTATGATCTTTAATACATAAACATGGATGCTTAGTTGTGTAAATACACAAATGAGACCTGGAAGGACACAGCAAACAGTAAACTGCTTGTACTGATGGATGACTTTAGCTTTTTGCTTGTGTTTTTTGGTTTCCTATTGTGCAAGTGTTAACTTTTAAGAAATACATGTTATTTTTAAAAACCTTTAAAAATGCTATTTAAAAAACAAAGAAAGGTGGTTGCACAACATTGGGAATTATTGAGATTTTCACTTTTAAATGATTAAATTTATCTTGTGTGAATCGTACCTGCATTTAAAAAGGAAAGGGCAAAACCCATCAGCTAACAAGAAAATAGTCTAGGGACTTCCCTGGTGGTCCAGTGGTTAAGAATCCACCTTCCAATGCCAGGGACTCTGGTTAGACCCCGATCAGGGAACTTGGATCCCACTTGTGGTGGGGCAGCCAAGCTGGAGTGCCACAGCTACGGAGCCTGCGTGCTCTGGAGCCCACATCCCACAACTAGAGAGAAGCCCATGCACCAGAGCCAAGAGGCTGTCTGCGGCATCGAAAGATCCTGCATGACACAACTTAGACCTGATGCAGCCAAATAAATAAACATTTTTTTCCAAAAACCCCCTCTTGAAAAATAGTTTAATTTAAAAGGCGGCAGTCGGTGCAGTGCAGAAATGATTTGTTTACCAAAGTACAGTGTTAAATAAAAAAGGATTGAAGCAGGAAGAAGGAAGAAAGGGAGGGAGGGAGAAATGGAGATAGGGAGGGAAAAAACATAATGAATACATAAAAGGTCCACACCTAACTGTGCAGGTGAGCTTCCACAGCGGTACTATCCATAACAGCAAAAGCGGAAACAACCCGAACAGCCACCAGCTGAAGCCGGTAGAGACAAGATGTTGTCTGCTCATATAATGGAATGGCATTTGACAATAAAAAGGAATGGCATTCTGACACGTGCTACCACATGGACGGATCCTGAAAATGTGATGCATCAGTGAAAGAAGCCAGTCACAAAAGGCCACAGAGTGTGCGATTCCATTTATACAGAATGCCCAGAACAGGCAAATCCATGGGGACACAAAGTAGACTAGTCTGCTGAGGGGTGGGGGTGGGGGCAGGGAAGGAGGATAGATGATTCTGGAATGACTGCCAATGCAGAGGAGGTGATGAAGAGGTTCTAAACTTAGACTGTGGTCATGCTTGTACTAAAAGCCACTGAAATGTACACTTTAAGAGGCTACTTTTATGGTATGAGAGTTACATAGCTATACAGAAGCTAAAAGGGTCTTTAAAAATGAATGAATGCACAAGCAACTTTGCTTAGTATTTTATAACCTATAAAGAAAAAGAATCTGAAACTTTGCTATACATCTGAAACTAACACAACACTGTAAATCACCTATACTTTAAAAAATTAATGAAAAAGTTTATATGTATCAAAAGAAAATAAAAAGACCAAACTAATGATTTCATCAACTCTTACTGGTTACAGACTATGCAGAGATCTGAAGGCAACATTAAAGATCTGATGGTAAAATGTGAAACAATGAATTAATCATTAGAATTAATCAAAATTAATTTCAGTACAGGGTTTCCCTGGTGGCTCAGTGGTGAAGAATCTGCCTGCCAATGCAGGAGACACAGGTTCAATTCCTGGTCCAGGAAGATCCTACATGCCGTGGAGCAACTAAGCCCATGCACCCCAACTACTGAGCCTGTGCTCTGGAGCCTGGGAGCCACGACCACTGAGCCAATGTGCTGCAACTACAGAAGGCTGTGCACCCTAGAGCGCGTGCTCCACAGAGAGAGCACAGGAGAAGCCACTGAAATGAGAAGTGCATGCAGAGCAACTAGAGCAGCCCCTGCTCATTGCAACTAGAGAAAGCCTGTGCCCAGTGATGAAGACTCAGCACAGCCAAAAATAAATAAAAATTAATTTCAGTAGGTGATATCTAACTAATAAAAAACAATGTAAATAAAAATAATGATTTATGCGTGGAAATAAATTACTGTACTTCACATTAATGCTAAGAAAACAGCTCATTTGATAATCAACTTTCTAAATCTATCTAATAATAAAAAGTAAACACTCTGCAAAAAAATAACACAATTCTGTAAAGCAATTATCCTTCAATAAAAAAATAAATTAAAAAAAAAAAGAATGAATACAGAAAGGAAAAAAATCCTTCCCAGTGAGGGAAGATTAAGGCAGGTCTCAGACAGGGTGACAGAAGAGGACAAAGGGGATCCCTAGTGGCCCCCACAAGCTATGGGGAGTTTAGTTGGCACCCCCCATACCCCACAGGGAATCTGAGACCAAGGAGCTCTCCATGGTCCTGACCCACCTCTCTTGGAGGCAGATGAGGGGCTTGTCAGGGGCAGAAGCAGACAGCACAGTCTTACCCCAGAGGCCTCTTCCTGGGAGTCACTTGACTCCAAGGAAGGGGAGAATGAAGGCATGGGTAGAGAGTGGACAGACCACAGGAAGGCTCTCAGATGGGCTGGCTGGGCTCAGGAAGGGAAGCAGAGGCTCCATCCAAAGACAGGATGGAGTAATGGAGCAGGAGTGGCAAGATGCGAGAAGCAAGGTAGGGACTCCCTCGGTGGTCCCATGGCTAAGACTCCAAGCTCCCTCCCAATGCAGGGGTCCTGGGTTCGATCCTTGGTCAGAGAACTGATCCCACACGTCTCAACTAAGAGTTCGAATGTCACAGCCAAAGATCCTGCATGTCACAACTAAGACCTGCTGCAGCCAAATAAATTAATAAATATTTTTTTTTCTTAAAAAGAGGTAAGGAGACACTAAAAGGCAGCTACTGAGGCCCAGAAGCCCCCTCCCCACCTGCCCACCCTCAACTCACCCACACAGTTCTTGCTGTCAGTGCTGAGCTCAAAGCCTGCATTGCAGACACACTGGAAGCTGCCCTCCGTGTTGACACAGCGGCCGTGATGGCAGAGGCCACTGCTGGCGATGCATTCATCTATGTCTGGGGGGTGGGGGGTAAGGCAGGCGGGTGGTCAGCAGGCGTCCTCCCAGCACCCCCAAGACTCCAGTTCGGGCCAGAGATGCAGGCTCCACCAGCCAGGCCCCCTGGCACCCCCACTTCCAAGGGACGGCCATACCCAGGCACGCCTGCTTGGTGAGCATCGCCTGAAAACCCTCGTGACACCGACAGCGGTAGGAGCCGGGGGTGTTGATGCAGTCTCCGTGGTGGCAGGGGCTGCTGGCACATTCATCCACATCTGCGGGCAGAGGACTCTGAGCCCGAGTCTGGCAGGGCGCGCCCCCACCCCCGCCCAGCCACCGCTCACCAATGCACTCCCCCCGGACGTCCTGCGTGTAGCCCACGTTACACTCGCAGCGGTAGCTGGAAGGGGTGGGCAGGCAGCGGCCGTTGAGACACAGGTTGGTGAAGTGCCGGCAGATGTCGATGGTCTGGTTCAGTGTGGCTGTGCCTGCGGGTGGAGCCGACGGAGGGGGGCGGGTGCCTGACTGAGGGCTGGGCCCCTGGGTGTGGGCCTCACCTCTGGGTTCAGACACATACTCAGAGCCCTTATGGCCAGGCTCTCCCATTATAGCCCAGCGTCCTGCCCTAAATTCAGACGCTCCACTTGCCTGAGACCCCGGACCCCCATTCCAGCCCTAGTGTGCATGCCAAGTCATTTCAATCGTCTCTGACTCTGTGCGGCTCCCTGGACCGTAGCCCGCCAAGTTCCTCTGTCCAAGGGATTCTCCAGACGAGAATACTGGAGTGGGTTGTCATTTCCTTCTCCAGTTCCAGCCCTAGACCCTCACCCAAAGCTCAAACTTGGCCTTGAAGGCTGGGATCTCCAATCTGCCCCCACCCCCAGACCACTGTCAGTACTCCCATCCCCACTGCCCAGGCCACGACCCCCACTCCAAAGCCCAGTCCAGACCCTGAGGCCTGGATCCCCTTTTCCACTGGAGGGGTCTTGGACCCCTCCTCCCAAGTCCTCACCAATGCTGCCATCTCCAAGGCCCAGGCTGGGAACCTGACGACCACTGGAGCCGTGGGGGCTGTGCCGTGCCAGCCCTGGGCCAGGACCCACACCACCACTGGATCCGAAGCCAGGGAGGCTGGGGAAGGGGCCTGGATAGGAAGGCAGGAGCGGGAGCCCCAGGGCACACAGTCGCTGGAACTCATCTGCAAGGGAGTGGGGTTGGAAGTTAAGCCTCGGTTGTACCCCTGGGTCCCCACCCTGCAGGCTGAGCTCTGGGGTAGAGGAAGGTGGGAGGCACCCCCAGCCACTCACCAGAGCCTCGTGGAGGACACAGCTCAGGGGCTGGGCCAGCCGCCCAGCACCTGCCCTTGTCACAGCAGCACTGCCTGTGGGTGTAGTGGCCTGAGAGGTCTCCAGTACAGCGGCCTGCAATCAGCACCGAGAAGCAAGTGCCAGCACGGTGGTCTGCAGCAGGGGGCGGGGTGGGAGGGGTAGGGAGGACCGTTCATGTGTGCTCAGTCGCTGCTCAGTCGTGTCTGACTCTTTTGCGACCCCATGGACTGTAGCCTACCAGGCTCCTCTATTCTTGGGATTCTCCAGGCTACAATACTGGAGTGCTAGCCATTCCCTCCTCCAGGGGATCTTCCCAGACAGGGATCGAACCTGCATCTCCTGCATTGGCAGGCAGGCAGATTCTTTACTGCTGAGTCACCTGGGAAACCCTGAGGACCAGTTACCAGGCTGCACATCCCAGCTCCACCAGCACCATCTGCAGGACAGACCTCCTTGCCTCTCTGCACCTCAGTTTCACCATCCACGGACCAGAGATGCTCAGGGCACTCATATCAGAAAAATGTTGCAGAGTGCACTCTATCTGGCACATGGGCGATCCTCACTGACAGGATTAAACCAAGTTTAAACCAAGAGGTAATAAACCAAGATTTCCAAATTACCCCAGAGAAGGAGGGCTCATGCCAAGCAATAGTGTCCCATACTGAACACTGGCATTGTTAGTAAGCTCCCTGGGATATTCAACCACACTGAGGAAGACCCCAGGTTCAGGGGGGTTGCCTCAATGGGAAATCAAGCTGGATGCTCAAACAGAGATGCTGGAATCTGTAGCTGGGTGGTCTCGCTTGCCAGCCCTGGGCATTCTGCAGAAACCCAAGAGGCTTTTAATTTGAAGAGGGACCAGGGGACCAAAAGCTAATGATGAACCTAGACAGCATTGGATCATAGAAAAGGCAAGAGAGTTCCAGAAAAACATCTACTTCTGCTTCATTGACTACACCAAAGCCTTTGTGTGGATCACAACAAACTGTGGAAAATTCTTCAAGAGATGGGAATACCAGACCACCTGATCTGCCTCCAAAGAAACCTGTATGCAAGTCAAATAGCAACAGTTAGAACCGGACATGGAACAACAGACTGGTTCCAAACTGAGAAAGGAGTATGTCAAGGCTGTATATTGTCACTGTTTATTTAAATTATATGCAGAGTACATAATGCGAAATGCAGGGCTGGATGAAGCACAAGCTGGAATCAAGATTGCCAGGAGAAATATCAATAACCTCAGATATGCAGATGACACCACCCTTATGGCAAAAAGTGAAGAGGAACTAAAGAGCCTCTTGACGAAAGTGAAAGAGGACAGTAAAAAGCTGGCTTAAAACTCAACATTCAGAAAACTAAGATCATGGCATCTGGTCCCATCACTTCCTGGCAAATAGATGGGGAAACAATGGAAACAGTGAGAGATTTTATTTTCTTGGGCTCCAAAATCACTGCAGATGGTGATTGCAGCCATGAAATTAAAAGATGCTTGCTCCTTGGAAGAAAAGCTATGACCAACCTAGACAGTATATTAAAAAGCAGAGACATTACTTTGCCCACAAAGGTCCATCTAGTCAAGGCTATGGTTTTTCCAGTAGTCATATATAGATGTGAGAGCTGGACCACAAAGAAGGCTGAATGCCAAAGAATTGATGGTTTTGAACTGTGGTGTTGGAGAAGACTCTTGAGGGTCCCTTGGACTGCAAGAAGATCAAACCACTCAATCCTAAAGGAAATCAGCCCTGAATATTCATTGAAAGGACTGATGCTGGAGCTGAAGCTCCAACACTTTGGCTACCTGATGAGAAGAACTGACTCAACTGGAAAAGACCTTGATGCTGGGAAAGATTGAGAGCAGGAGCAGAAGGGGGCAACAGAGGATGAGATGATTGACTCATCAACCATCTCAATGGACATGAGTTTGAGCAAACTCTGGGAGAGAGTGAAGGACAGGGAAGCCTGGCATGCTGCAGCCCACCAGGTCTCAAAGAACCAGACACAACTGAGCAACTGAACAACAGGGGAGCAGACTGGCAGACTCATAGCTGCAGCCCCTGGGGAAACTGAGGCAGAAGCTCTCCAGCTACAAAAACCACGGACACACTTCCACTGTGATGTCTTGACGGCTTTATTCGGTGATCAGATTTCTTGGGTTCTGACTCTAAAAGAGCATATTTTTAGGTTTGAAAATCCACAAATGTTAGCCAGTGGCCCACAGTGGAAAAACCCCTCCAACCGGCATGGAGGGCCCTTGTAGCCACCCCTGAGCTGCCCAAGGCTGAGAAAACGGCTAGCATTTCTACCTCCCCAGACACACCCCCATGCACCTGGCAGCGGGGGCGGGAGGGTCCCCCAGGTGCATGAATAGGAGTCAGGGTTCTGCAATTCCAGCATCATCCCTGGCACTCTACCACGGCTGTGCCTGCCCAGGCAAGAAGAGGTCATCAGACTTGTTCAAGGTCACACAGCTGCTGGAGAGTGAGGAGGGATAGGAAGCCAGGTTCCTGAACCCCAGGGTATTTGACCAAGCAGCTGCCTTTCTAGTAGGGAGGACAAGACAAAATCCAAGTATTAAGCACCTACTGTGATCAGGCTCTGCGAAGTGGTCACAAACCCAACTTCTCTGCTCCCCTGTGTTTCTGAATGTGTACTTAGTACCCCTACTTCCACCCCTGGGTGAATCACTCCATAAATATATAACCCTCTCCATATGCTTTTGAGCTGTGCTGCTGGAGAAGACTCTTGAGAGTCCCTTGGACTGCAAGAAGATCAAACCACTCAATCCTAAAGGAAATCAGCCCTGAATATTCATTGGAAGGACTGATGCTGAAGCTCCAATCCTTTGGCCACCTGAGGTGAAGAACTGACTCATTGGAAAAGACCCTGATGCTGGGAAAGATTGAGGGCAGGAGGAGAAGGGGGTGACAGGGGATGAGATGGTTGGATGGCATCCTTAACTCAAGGGACACGAATCTAAGCAAACTCCAGGAGATAGCGAAGGTCAGGGAAGCCTGGTGTGCTGCAGTCCGTGGGGCCACAGAGAGTCAGACATGACTGAGTTAGTGAACAGTAAAATGGGTAAGTACTGCCAGTACTTCACACATAAGGCAGCTGAGGCTAAGCAGAGAGGTTAAGGAACTTGCCCTGGGTCACTTGGAACACAGGACTGAATTGCAAGCTCATTTTCAGAGAACACTTGACCTTGATTCAAATCTAGGCTCCTCTATTTAGTAGCTGGGGAAGGCCCCCACAGTCCAGGGGACGTGCCCAGAGCTAGTCACCATGCCAACCAAGATGGTCCCAAGAGGTGGAGGAATAAATAGGTCTGGCACTGGCCACGGCACACTGGCAGAACACCAAACACAACATTCTCGGTCCTGCCTAGTAGAGATCCAGCCTGAGGGGCCCAGGTGGTGCTGGAGACCTGCCAAGCCCACCTTGTCTCACCAAACCTAGGCTCTGCCCATACCGCATCACAAGTGTTTCTGGCTAGCCCTGTCAGCCGCCTCTAAAGTCTAACCAGCAGCTCATCAAGACAACAGGATGGAGAGAGAGAGCCCAAGGATCCCCCTGCCCCAGCCAGGTGGGGTGTGGGGGATTACAGGAGGGTGGGTATCCAGGGAGAGGCACAGACCAGAGGCCTCCACTTTGGTGGCAGCAGGGTGAGGGGTCTGGGGAGCTGTGTGTGGGTAACTATCTCTTCTACATGTGGATTTGGCTCAAGCAAACCTCCCCTCTCAGGGCCTCAGTTATCTCAAAGACAGGGTGTAGGGGAAGATGGGTACTTTTTTAAAAGTCTTCAGGAGAGGAAAGAGGGATACAGAGACTGGGGCCAGTGAGTCCAGTGGGCAGAAGGACATACAGATGGAGGATGGAGAACAGAGAACCAGAGGGGCATAGAGATGGGGGCTAGAGGGGCAGAGGGGCATAGAGATGGGGGCTAGAGGGGCAGAGGGCCAGAGGGGCATAGAAACAGAGGCCAGGAAGGCAAGAATGACAACCACCCAGTAAGCCAGAAGGACATAGAGTCCTAGGGGTAGAGGGGCATGGGGGAGGGGGAATGCACTGAAGCCAGGAGACCAAGATAAGAGACCAGAGAGCTAAAGGCCTTAGAGATGGGGGCTAGAGGGGCTTGCAGACTGGGGTCAAGAGAGCATAAAGACCAAAGTGTAAGGAGCCAGAATTTCTGAGGGGATGGAAACCAGGGTCCAAAAACACAGAAGGACATAGAAATTGAAGGGCTGGAGAAGCCCTAGGGCCAGAAGGTTGCAGAGATAGATGAGCAAGGGGTCTGTCTCCTACCTGGCATCTGCCCATTCAGCCCCCTACCCTACCCCGAGCCCTGGCTCACCTAGGCAGCGAGTGCCGTCCAGGCTGCTGGCATAACCATGGGGACAGGTGCACACGTAGCTCCCAACTGTGTTGGTGCAGTCACCCCCGGAGCAGAGGCCTGGCACACTGAGACATTCATCCACATCTATACAGATCAATGCTGGGTCAGAGCCAGGCAGGGTCCCCCACCAGCCCTATCCCACCTCCTCCTCCTCCCTTCAGGGGGAGACTGAGCCACTCAGAGCAGAGCAGAGAGGAGGTCCCAACCTCTCCTCATCACCCACCTTCACACTTGGCACTGTTCTCACTGAGCTGGTGTCCAGTGGGACAGCGGCACTCAAAGGAACCCACAGTGTTGACACAGCTGCCCCCCTGGCACAGGCCTGGCACAGCCTGGCACTCATCCACATCTGCAAGGGGATGAGAGGCCCGTCAGAGGAGGAAACCAAAGCTGCCAAGGGCTCCCACTCAGCCCTGGTTCCCAGGACCTCTGTCCTCACATATTGGCCCCCTCTACTTACCTTGGCAGGCCCCCGTGTTAATATTGGGGATGAAGCCCCGGCGGCAGGGATGTGGCTGAGCTGGGCAGAGCTCACATGGGAAGCCCCAGGCCCGGCCCACAGTGGCACAGCAGAGCGCCTTGGTGCAGATGAGGCCTGTCAGCTGGTGCTGGCACCCCTCAGGGCCCACTCGACCAAAGCAGGGCCCCGTCCGGTAGTCTGCAGGGCAGATGGATGTGGCAGCTGGCCTCAACCTGCCCCACCACCTCCATTACCTTCTGCACTTCCATCCCATCAGGCCCAGCACAGGCCTCCACCTCTCTGGCCTGGACTACTGCTGTGGCCACCTTCCCAGCCTCCCTATACCAACACACCAGGTTGTTTTTTTTTTTTCCTGACCCCAAGCCTCTACTCATACTGTTCCCTTCCCTTACCTGATGAACTCCTATTCATCTTTCAAAACCCTTTCTCTCCAAAGCAATGTGCAACCAACCTCCAACAGAAGCCAGGACCTCCAAGCCTACAGAGCTCAGAGCATGTCTGGAGAACCCCCCCGCCTCCCCCAGGCCCACCCTCCCTGCAGGCTTGGGCAGGGACCCACGGACGCTTTGCTAGAGAGCTGGTCCCATCCCTGAGCAACCTCCGGCTCTGCCGAATCTCCCAGACTCCGGGAGGGACCCAGCATCCACCAAATGCTCTGAACCTACAATTCTTCATCGCTGAATCCCCGCCCAGCCGAAGGTGGTCTCATCAGTCCCCCCACCACCGGGCATGGGCCCAGATGTGACTTCCTGGCTCCATGCTCCAGATGGCTCCAATCAAGGGGCTGGCATTGGACCAAGGGAAGCCCCTCCCAGAAGGAGAAGCCAAAGCCAGCCCCCAGGCCCGTATGGAGAGGAGCTCTGACACAGGCCTGACTTCCCTAAGCAAAACAGAGTTTCCAGACTCTCACCTCAGCCTCCCAGGACCCTGGAATCCCCACTCATTCTTGCCTAGCACCCAGCCCTGCCTCTGTCTAGGGCCCCCACCTCCCAGCCCCCACACCAGGCCCCTCCTCTCTCACCCTCCCCACTAATCTTCACTTTCCCTCAGCCACCCTGACTGCTCCCCCTCTGTCAGCCCAAATTCCAGCTCTGTTTTCTTGCCAAATCCAGTTTCCCAAAGCCCACCCTGGAACCCAGGCAACCCATAGCCCCTCCAGCTTCTGATTTGTGGCTATACCCTCCCCAAACTGGCTCCAGTCACAGATGGGCCTCAGCAGCAGCCCCCGTGCTGGGATCAGTCCCAGGGCTCTTCCCGTCTTTGCCTTTCTGGGCTCCTTGGCCAAGCAAGGCACTCTGGTGGTTCACTGGCCTGGGCATCCCCATCGCCACACACTCCTTTTCACCTTCTCCTTCCCAGATGCTGGTGGCTGGGCTCCATTTCTTTGGTGGACCCTTAAATCACGCCCCCCTTTTCTTCCCCAAGAACCTCAAACATCCATGGGGCTTCAGATCCCATAGATGTGGCAGCCCCAGACCTGGGTATCCAGCTGCCCCCTTGGTGACCCACAGGTTCCTCAGCCAACACAACCTGAGTGTCTTGCCTTTCCCTGCACCCACCTGCCCCTCAGTTTTCAGAGCACACCTGAGGTTCATCACTGTCTCCTTCCCTTGCCGCCCTGCATCCAACTTCTCATTGCAACCACTGTCTTTGCCTGGGTGACAGTCTCGCAACAGGTGACTCCTCCCACCTCAGCCTGTGGGGTCACTTTGACAGTAGGGGTGCAGCATAAGGGGCCTTGTCCATCTCATGAACTCCAACTTACCCCTTCCTACAGGAAGCCCTCCCTGATTTCCTTCCTGGGAGTAGACAGTTTCTCTGTCCTTCTGAGCAGCAAGGACAGTAGAGAGGAGGTCTACTGGACCCTCCAGGGGTCCAACCACATCTCAGGAAGTGCCCCTTCCCTGCTGACCCCTTCCCCATGCTCAGCTTGGTACCTCTCTCACACTGAGGCCCCATGAAGCCGTACACACAGGCACAGTGGTTTGGCCCAATGCAGCGGCCCCCGTTGTGGCAGCCGTGGTCACAGACAGCTGTGGAGGAAGGGAAGGGGGTGGCCTGAGGTTCCCCAACAGTAGAGGGAGCTGAGGCCCGAGTGAGCATTTCTTCACACAGGAATCCCCGCAACCCAGCCCAGACCGAGGGATAAGATTGTAACAATGAGTGTGTCCCCTCCAATCCTGGTCCCAGAAGAGGGACCGGTGGGCAGTAGGCAGACGATAGCAGAGACCTGGCCTCCGGGGTCCCAAGCCCAGGTGTGCATGGGGGGTACTTACGTTGCCCACACACGGTGCCTGTGTAGCCCCTCTGGCACAGACAAGACTCCCCTCGACAGCTGCCCCCATTCATACAGCTCACACTGCACCCTGACCCTGTGAGCAGGGAGCAGGGCACACACAGGAAAGCCCTGAGATACCTGCTCAAGGCTCTGGGATTAGAAGTGTCCAGCCTGGCTCTGGTCCTTCAGCAAAACCAGCCTGGAAACTTCCAGAGGCTTCCAGAAGCCATTCACCTCCTCTTCCCGCCCCTGGGGTGGGGGATCACTTCCTGCTCACCTCGGCTCACCCCGCAGCTGGGGGCCAGCTTCCCATCAGCGCAGGCACAGAGGTTGGGTCGGGAACAGAAGCCCTGGCCACAGGCGTGCCTACAGATGGCTGGAGGGCAGCAGGCGGCGGTCAAGGCCAGGATTCAAATCTTCTACCATCCCCACCCCCTGTGGGCCCGGAGGACCGAAGCTCTGCTGGAGCCGCGGGGAGACAGAGGTGTTCTTTGGGCCCGAATCACTGAGCAGTAAGGACAGAAGTTGGAGGGTACTGGTATGCTGGCTGTTGTGCTGGGGTAGGGGGGCGGTGAGAGGGAAGGTCTCTTGCGAACAGAGTCAGATTCCAGACCCACTAGAATGGGGTGTGGGTGGAGAAACAAAAAGAGACAGAGAAAAAGACAGACAGAGATAGACACAGAGACAGGGACTTAGAGAAAGACCAAGACAGAAAGACAGACAGACTGACAAGCAGACAGACACAGGGAAGCTGTAAGGCAAAGAAACATGATTGGGTGGCTTGGGAGCCTGAGGACACAGGCAAGGCCAATTCCATGGCTTAACTCCATACACCCCCGCCCCCAGCCCCCCAGAAGGCAGCGGCACTCACGCACAACACACTGGTTCCCACCGGGCAGCGTCCTCCAGCCAGGACAGCAGTAGGCGTGAAAGCGGGAGCCGCACACGTTAGGCCTTCAGGAGAGCAGGAGAGGCAGGTGAGCCCCTACCTGGCTGGACGTCCCCTGGGCCTCGTTCTCCCACCCAGCAGGATGGCCCAGCCCAGGCCCAGCCCAGATCCCAGGGGCCTCTCAGCATCCCGGGTACCACACACCCTTGCAAGAAGCCAGGGCTGCCACGCCTGCGCACACTTCCGAGACTGGCAGGCTGCACAGCCCCATCCCAACGGCCCTGGACACCCCCCACGCACAACAGGGCTGTCCAGGCCAGCAGGAGCCGAGCCAGAGGGCCCCAGGCCACGGTGAGGGGGCTGGCTCCTCTCCTTGTCAAGCACGGACCCTCCAGAATCATGATACGTCCCTCGGAGGCTGCGGAGAGGAGGCGGAGTCAACCCCAAGAAGCCCTTGGGCACCCAGGAGAACCAGGAGCGGTGGGAAGGCTGCCCGGATGGAGAAACTGGGTGCTAATGGGGGCCCAAGGAGGCATCCAACCCCAACCCGCAAGCAGGTGAACCGTCAGGGGAGGCTTCCCGGAGGAGGTGTGATGTCTCAGTGATGGCGTCAACTGAGAGGAGGGTGTCAAGGCAGAGACAGCACCCTGGGAGCAAAGGCAAGAAGACCTTGGACCTTTGAGTGGAGAGGAGGGGAGGGTGGCGGCTGCGGTGTTTCAGGAGGGCATACCTGTGTACTGGAGCTCCCACTTGTAGGTCAGGGCAGTGGAGAGCCCTTGTAGGACTCTAAGTGGGAGAAACAAGGACAGAAGTGGACGTATGCCAGCGTGCAGGAGGGCATATAAGGGCCCCAGAGGAAGTACGCAGTTGAGGAGGCTGGGCCAGGCATCTAAGGAGGATTGCAGGAGCTCTGGGGCACAGACTGGAACTTCCCACTGGCAAGAACACCCCTCTGTCCAGCAGGGAAGGGACAGCTATTGCGCCCACTTCAAAGAGGAGCAAACTGAGGTCAACACACATTTAGTAAGGGGCTGAGTGGGAGCTGAAGTCCAGGCAGAGGAGATGAGGGGAAAGAAAATCAAGGGGACCCTACGCTCCAGGAGGTGCCTGGTTCTCTCTGGAACCTGGAAGGACGGGAGGGAGGGGATGGGGACACAGTCACTCCTGGCAGGGAGAGGACTGGACAAAGGCTAGGAGGATGGGAGCTGGGCCCTTGGGGAAGAGAAGGTAGACCAAGTGGCCATCACGGGGCCCCTTTCAAGTCCAGCTTTCTGCACTAGGGAGGAAAGGAATTGGGTCTGGAGGCAGAATGGATGGGGAGTGTGCTGTGTGCCCTTGGGCTGGTGGCTGCCCCTCTCTGGGCCATGAGAGTTTGACCAGGTGGTCTTCAGGTCCTCGGAAAAGGAAAAGACCTTTGTCACCTCTGGCGGGGAGGCGAGAAAGTTGGCCCCACTAGTCAAGGGTACTCTCTTCTGGCTTCCAAGCCGTCCAGGCTGTTTTGCGCTCGGAGGACGCCTTCTCTACGCAGCCTCGGGGCCCGGGGGACCTCCGTCTCCGGCGTGGCCTGACCCAGCTCCCTCCTTCACCCCTCAACTTTGCTTCTGAGAACCGCGCCCAGGAGCTTATGGAATGAATGGGACAGCGCGCTCTCCACGAGGCGGCAGAGGGGTGGGGGTAACCGGAGGGGCGGAAAGCGAGGAATCCCAGGATCCGCGAACGAGGTGTAGGGGCTAGTGGGGAGGGCGCGCGCGCCCCCCGAGCCCGCGGGCCGCGTTCTCCACCGGGCAGGGCCCGGGACAGAGGCCCGGGAGCCGCCACCAGGCTCGGTCCCGCCCTCACCTGCGGGTGTGGGTCTGGCCGCGCTCGCACCCTGGACCGAGCCCCTCCGGTGCCTCCGGGTCCCCGCGCCCCAACGCCGGCGCCGAGAGGAGCGCGGGGAGGGGAGGGGGCTGGGGCCGGGGCCGCCGGCTGCAAACAAAGGAATCCCCTCCCCCTCCGTCGCCCCGGCCCCCTCCTCCTGCCTCGGCCTCCCCCCACCCGCTGCTCTCCGGTTCCTCCGCCTGCCCCTGGCCCCGCGCGTCCCTTACCTGCCAGCCGGCGCGCGTGGAGGCAGGCGAGACAAGCGGACGCGCGGGGCTCGGCGTCGGAGGGCCCGCTCGGCGCGGCGCCGGGGGGCCCGGGGCGGGATCGCGAAACCGAGAGGCCGACCCCGCTGAGTTCCCAGCCCAGAGCTGCCACTCTGGGTGGGGGGGCGGGGGGGGGTGGTCGGAGGGCGGGAGGAGCTGGGGGAGGGCGCGTTTGCACCTCAGAAGCTCCCGGGGCGGGGGGCCGGAGGCTCAGATCCCGGGCCTCGGGGAGGGGCTGGAGCTGGAGGAGGGCTTGGGGCTCTGGGTGAAACTCCGAGGGGCTGAAGAAATGGGATGGGGCGGGAGTACAGACCCGAGGCGCTGCCTGAGACGGGGCGCGGGGAGGCTGTGGGGACCGCGTTTTGGGGTAGAAATTGAGCTGGTGGTGGCCCTAAGATGGGGCTGTGATTTGGTGTGGCCTGGAAGAGATCCAGCCTGAAAGGTCCCAGGACTCACCTGGAGGCTCTTTCCTATGTTCTCCCCGAGCCGCCGCCTTCTCCCTCGAACCCGGAGAATTCCAAGGGTGACTGGGGAATCTTACCTGGCTACCTGGAGCCTGGATTCTTAACTAGACTAAGCTCCGGAAGCCCCTAACAATGTAGGCAAAAAGCTGACCAGAGATGCGTTTTCTGGGAAGGAGGTCCGCATTTTTTTTTTTTTTTAATCTGATTCTCAAAACGAAGAGTTTAAAGAGTCCAAAGGTCTAGCCCTTCTGAGCCTCAGCTTCTCCAGCTGTCACAGAAGTTGAATTTCAGAATTTTTGCTCTCTAGCTGGAACTCAGATCCCAAACAAAAATTTCTAGCTTTCCCCACTGCTTTCCCACCTCTGAGAACAGACACCACCTGCCATCCTTGATATGGAGATTAGTCAGAAGCTGTTGGACCTGAGGCTGTTAGTCCCCTCAGCAAACTCCTATGCATCGGGCAAAGTCCAGTTCAAAAATCCCCTGCCCATGCCAAAATAATTAGTTTACCCTGTTGAATTCCCTAAACTGATTACGCTGATGGTGCCTCCATCATAGCACTTCTGGAATGTAAAAAATAAATAGCAAATAACCATTTGAGGTAATATTTAGCAGGTGCTTATGGGCTAGGCATGTTGTTAAGAGTTTCATACACATTATCTTATTTATTTGGCTACATCAGGTCTTAGTTGGGGCACTCAGGATCTTTGTTGCCTCGTGTAGAATCTTCTTTTGCAATGCATAGACTCTAGTTGCTGGCCATGAGGGCTTAGTTTTTCCAAAGCATGTGGGATCTTAGTTCCCTGACCAGGGATGGAACCCAAGTCCCCTGCATTCAAAGGCAAATTCTTAATCACTGGACCACCAGAGAAGTCCCACATATAATCTCATTTCATCACCAAAAAACTCTAGGAGAGAGAGAACTCTTATAATCTCCCAATACAGGTCCCAAGAGACAGACCTGACTCTATGATAGTCTTGGACCAGAGAGAAGGACTCTAGGAGGGCAAGAAAGAAAGAAGCATTCTGCCTGGGAATGGGAGTCTTGAAGGCTCAATTGTTGCTGTTGTTGATGAGTCGCTAAGTCATGTCTGACTCTTTGCGACCCCATGTACTGCAGCACTCCAATCTTCCCTGTCCTTCACCATCTCCCAGAGTTTGCTCAAAATCATGTCCATTGAGTTGGTGATGCCATCCAACCATCTCATCTTCTGTCTCCCCCTTCTGCTCTTGCCTTCAATCTTTCCCAGTATCGGGGCCTTTTCAAATGAGTCAGTTATTCACATCAGATGGCCAAAATATTGGAGTTTCAGCTTCAGCATCAGTCCTTCCAACGAATATTCAGGGCTGATTTTCTTTAGGATGGACTAGTTGGATCTCCTTGCAGTCCAAGGGACTCTCAAGAGTCTCCTCCAACACCACAGTTTGAAAGCATTAATTCTTTGGCACTCAGAGCTTTCTTTATAGTCCAACTCTCACATCCATGCATGACTGCTGGAAAAACCATAACTTTGACTAGACAGACCTTTGTTGGCAAAGTAATGTCGACTCACTGTCCTCCATTATCTCCTGGAGTTTGCTCAAATTCATGTCCATTGAGTCAGTGATGCTATCCAACCATCTCATCCTCGGTCACCCTCTCCTCCTCCTGCCTTCAATCTTTTCCAGCATCAGGGTCTTTTCCAATGAGTCGGCTCTTCATATCAGGTGGCCAAAGTATTGGAGCTTCAGCATCAGTCTTCAGTGGAAAGGAACACCCATGAAAAGCAGAGGGTAGGACAGGCAAATGCCCAAAAACAGGAGTGTGTGGAACATGTGGGAACTGAGTAAGACTGGAGCTTTCAGGGAGGGGAGAAAGGGAAAGAGGACAAATAGAGGCTGGAGGGGTGAATAGGGGCCAGGAGCCTGCGCAGCAGATCATGGACAAGAGGGGCTATGCCCCACCCCTGAGGTGAGCCCTAATGGGCTCCCAGGAAGAGGAGTCACTCTAGAAGGTTCTCCATGGGGAGAACTAGAACTGGTCTGGAGAGCAGTGAGAGCTCCAGGGCTGGGCTGGAGGAGCATGAGGCAGAGGGAAACTTTAGGGACAAGATTGAGGACATCCTGGCTGAAACAGAGTTCCTGGGGCCCGTGAGGAGGGTCAGGAGGGGTGGTAGGATGTGGGGAGAGTGGCTAGGGAAGGAACCCCAAGATCAAGTTGACAGAGGTATGGGATTCCAGTGTGGGAAGGGTCAGGGGCTGCCGAGGATGAGTCAGCTTTCCTAGAACGCCTTTGTCTCTCTTAGGCTCCTTTGCCAAGGTCCACCCTGGTCTGTTCTTCAGCCACCAAATATGTCTTACACGGGCACTGGGCTAGGCTCCTGCTGCCCCAGAAACAGCCCAGCCTACATGTGGAAGGTGGGGAGGGACGGTCCCACATTGGGGACACGCACGACCAATACCTCCATGGCTAAGCCCCATGGAAGGCTGGTGCATCAGGCAGCCATTCCTTCTAGAATTCTCCCTACCTGGACTTCCCTCGTAGTGCAGTAGATAAGAATCTGCCTGCCACTGCAGGGGACACAGGTTCGACCCCTGATCTAGGAAGATCCCACATGCTGCGGAGAAACTAAGCCTGTGCACCACAAGTCCTGAAGCCCACGTGCCTAGAGCTCCACCATGTGAGAAAGTCACAGCAATAAGAAGCCCAAGCCCCACAACTGAAGCGTAGCCCCCGCTCGCCACAACTAGAGAAAGCCTGCTTGTAGCAACAAAGACTCAGTGCAATCAAAAATAAATAAGTAATAAAAACAAAAAATTCCCCCCACCTGCTCTCTGGAAACCAGGGGAGGAGCAACTGGTCAGGTGTGGTGAGACAGAGGCAGTGTGGGGCCGTTGGAAGTCTTAGTGACACACAAAAGGGACCGTGACAGCAGGGGCTGTTGCTGCCATTGGATCCTCCTCACTGCTGGTGTGCCCTCTTGCCTTCCACTGCACGAGTCTGTTGCATGCCTGCCCCTTACCGACAGGGTCACTCACTACATTACACCATCGTGAAGCCATGTGGGCGCTCTTACCCTCCCCCCAAGCTTGCCAATGCCACCCCCAACACTGCCACAAGGGCAGAGCAAGTCACGGTTTCCCCGTCAACACCAACTGACTGCCAGATTCCTATTACACGGTGACCCGTCAGCGTCCCCCTCTGCCGTCACCTCCTTGTCTCCCATCCAGCCGACACCTTGCTGTTTTCTGGTTTGCTCCCCTGCCTGGGACATTCGTGTGGCCTCCTGTTACCATTACACCTTTCCCTTATTGCCGTGACATTGTCACCCACAAACACCATCACCCAGAGTGTCAGGATTCTTAAAGAGCAAGCCACAGAAATCAGTCTTGGCAGAAAGGGTGCTTGGTGGAGTACAGGATCTCTGGGGTCCTGCAGCCAGCAGAGGCACCCCCAAACCACCCAGAGATCTGGTCCTACTGAAACACCATCCATTCCTTCTCTGCTCCAGTTCAAATGGTGCTTGGCAATCCTGGACTCTGGAAACCAAACTGAAGCCAACCTCAGCAAAACAGAACCCAGGGGAGTCCACTTAATTTAAAAAAAAAATTTTTTTTACTTTATTTGGAGTATAGCCTATGAACAGTGTCGTGATAGTTTCAGGCGGACAGCAAAGGGACTCAGCCACACATATACGTGTATCCATTCTCCCGTCCCACCCAGGCTGCTGCATGATATTGAGCAGAGTTCCCTGTGCATGCATGCTAAGTTGGTTCAGCGTGTCCGACTCTTTGCAACCCTGTGGACCGTAGTCCACCAGACTCTGTCTAAGGGATTCTCCAGGCAAGAATACTGGAGTGGGTTGTCATTTCCTTCTCCAGGGGATCTTCCTGACCCTGGTTATCCATTTTGAATATGGCAGTGTGCACATGCCTATCTCAAACTCCCTAATTATCCTTTCCCTCATCCTTCAAAGGGGTCCCACTCTTGATGCCACCATCCATCAAAGTTGGGGCCAAAGTCACTTGGCTGGAGGACTGTGGCGGGGGGTGCTTATGCCCCCACCTTGCAGCAAGGTGCCTGGGAGAATGGAGATCCAGTGTCTTGAAATTTTGTCATTCGATCTGCCCTGTGAAGGGGGCATGTCCGAGACCCAGGGAAAGGTCATCTTAGTCCTCTGACTAAGGAGGCAGCAAAAGTCCCATATGCTGTGTTGGCTCTGTCTCGTCACCAGTCGCTGGTCCTGCCCCACCGTCTCCCTTGATGCTGTCACCGTCATCACCGAGGCAGTCTTTTTCTTTGGCCACGCCGCACCGCATGTGGGGTCTTAGTTCCCCGACCTGGGATTGAACCCGTGCACCCAGCACTGGAAGTGTGGTCTTAACCACCGGACCACCACTGAAGTCCCCACCATGGCTGTATCTGAGTGTTGTCATCTCTCACTGCCTCGCTCTCTGCTGTCCCTTATCACTGTAAAACGACCGCCCAACCAACATCACACCAATCCCTCGGGTATTGTCCTCTTACACTGTCACCTGTTGCTGTCACACTGCCTCCTCAGGGGCACCTGCTGCTGTCACACTGTCTACATCACCCCCTGTTCCTGTTCATTGTCTCCTGTCCCTGTCACATGGTCACAGCATTCATCCTCCGCTGAGTGCCCCACACTGTTGTCATCCTGGAGGGTCACTGTGCAATGTCTGAGTCATTCTAGCTCTATTCTTTCTCCCCACATCACCCCCCAGCCCCATGACTTTCGGTACTGTCCTGGACTGCCCTCTTGCAGACAGAACTCAGCTGTATGTGTCCAAGCCTAGAAGACTCGTAGATGCCAGTAACGTGAGTCTAAGGGAAGGAGGGACACATGGCTGGCAGCGTGTGCCCAGGAGCACAGGGCCAGGGCTGGGGACAGACACATGGCGGGACGGGGGGGGCTGCAGTCTGTGCCGCGGGGGGTGGCCTGGTAGTCTGGGGACAGAGCTCTCTTTGTCTGAGTACAGGAAGCAGCTGGGCTTAGGGAGGATGGAGCACATGGCCAGGGAATTTGGCTGGATGCCTGGGAATGAGGCAGGGTTGGGGCGGGGTGGCAGGGTGCGGGGGGAGTGGTGCGTTCTGGAGTTCCCTGGGAAGGCCCCGAGAAGGTCAGGCGCAGGCTAGGAGGAGCGGAGAGAACAGCTGGACCCAGACGGCCTCCCCATCTGGTTCTGCAGGAATGACAGCCCCCTCTACACATTCTCACAATAGACCCCTGAGGCAGGCTCTTCTGTCCCCATTATACAGATGGGTAAAGGAGATCAGTCCTGGGTGTTCATTGGAAGGACTGATGCTAAAGCTGAAACTCCAGTACTTTGGCCACCTCATGCGAAGAGTTAACTCATTGGAAAAGACCCTGATGCTGGGAGGGATTGGGGCAGAAGGAGAAGGGGACGACAGAGGATGAGATGGCTGGATGGCATCACCGACTCGACGGACATGAGTTTGAGTGAACTCCGGGAGTTGGTGATGGACAGGGAGGCCTGGCGTGCTGCAATTCATGGTGTCACAAAGAGTCAGACATGACTGAGCGACTGAACTGAGCTGAACTGAACTGAAATGGAGGCACAGAATCCCCAAGTCACTCATCCCGTCCCCAGAGCCCTAAAGAACACAGGCAGATTTGACTCACAAAGCAGCAAACCTCAGTCTGCTGAGCAGAGGGAGACAGCAGAAACCCCTGTCTTTGATATGTACACATATATTCTTTATTCTTCAACCATGAACACAAATGCTGGCCCCCATATGCATTGTTCGTCCTTGCTTTTTTCCTCTTTGGAAACATTTGTTTTACTTGTAAACCAAGAAGTACCTCTTAATGATTATCATTTTTATTACTTTTTATTTATTTGGGGGACTGGGATAAAATTTATTTTTTCTTTTTTTAAACTTACCTAGAACTTATTTTTACTTTATTTGTTTGGCTTCACTGAGCCTTAATTGCAGCACATGGAATCTTTAGTTGCAACATGTGGAATCTAGTTCCCTGACCAGGGATTGAACCTGGGCCCCCTGAATTAGGAGTTCAGAGTCTTAGCCACTGGACCACCAGGAAACACTCTTGAATTTATTTATTTACTTCTGAAAAAATTTTTTTATTTTGTATTGGGGTGTAGCTGATTAACAATGTTGTGACTGTTTAGCTGAACAGGGAAGGGACTAGACATAAGTATACATGTACCCATTCTTCCCAAACTCCCCTCCCATCCCAGCTGCCACATACCACTGAATTGAAGTATAGTTTTTTTACATTATTGTGTTAGTTTCAAGTGTACAGTGCAGTGGTTCTATTATATGTATATATATATATCATCTTTCAAAAGTTTTATTGAAACGTAGTTAATGTACAATGTCGTGCTCGTTTTGTGAATAGCACAATGATTCAGTTATACATACATATATACACAAATGTACATTCTTTCCTACATTCTCTTCCATTACAGGTTATTCCTTGAGTGTAGTTCCTTGTGCTATGCAGTAGGTTCCTACTGGTTATCTATTTTATATGTAGCAGTGTGTATATGTTAATCCCAAACTCCTAATTTATATCCTTCTCCTGCTTTCCCCTTCGGTTAGCCATAAGTCTATTTTCTGTGTCTGCGAATCTATCTCTAGGTTGTAAGTAAGTTCATTTGTATCTTATTTTTTGGATTCTGCATATAAGTAATGTCACACAACGTTTCTCTTACTGTCTGGCTTACTTCACTTAGGTCCATGCATGTTGCTCCTGATGGCTTTATTTCATTCTTTTTACGGCTGAGTAGTATTCTGTTGTCTATATGTACCACATCTTATTAATCCAATCATCTGTCAGAGGACATTTAGGTTGCTTCCATGTCTTGGCTGTTATAAATAGTGCTACAATGAACACTGGGGTGCATGTATCATTTTGAATTAGGGTTTTGTCAGAATATGTGCCCAGGAGTGGGATTGCTGGATCATATGGTAGGTCTAGCTTTAATTTTTTAACTGAAACTCCATACTGTTCTCCACAGTGGCTGTTCCAATGTACATTCTCACCCACAGTGTAGGAGGGCTCCTTTTTCTCCCACCCTCTTTAGCTCCATTTGATGGAACATTATTCAGCCTTTAAAAGGGAGGAGATTCTGACACCCGCTACAACATGGTGAACCTTGAGGACATGATGCTCAGTAAAAAGAGCCAGATACAAAAGACAAATACTGTCTGATCCCACTCATAGGAGGTCCCTCGAGGAGTCAGATCCACAGAGACAGGAAGTAAACGGTGGGTCCAGGAGCTGGGGGAGGGGATGGGGAGTCAGTGTTTCATGGGGACAGAGCTTCAGTTTGGGGAGATGAAAAAGTACCGGAGATGGATGATGGGATGGTTGCCCAACAATGTGAATGTGCTTAATAGCATGTAAATGCACACTTAAAATGCTTAAGCAGTAATTGCACAATGTATATTTACATCACATCATTACGCTGTCCACTTAAAATTTTTTTTCATTGCTGTCCATTTTTCTACATATAGTTTTATTTTAAAGTTTATTTTATTCTTGGCTGTGCTGGGTCTTCATTGCTGTGCAGTCTTTTTTCTCTAGCTGTGGACAGTGGAGTCTATTCTCCAGCTGTGGCGCTTAGGCTTCTCTTTGCGGTGGCTCCTCTTATTGCAGAGCACAGGCTGTGCAGGCTGTGCTCAGTAGCTGCAGTACGTGGGCTCAGTAGCTGCAGCTCCAGAGCACAGGCTTGGTAGTTGTGGCGTACGGGCTTGGTTGTTCCGCAGCGTGTGGGATCCTCCAGGGTCAGGAATTAAACCTATGTCTCCCATACCGGCAGGCAGATCCTTTACCACTGAACCACCAGGGAAGCCCCACACTGTACACTTTAAACCAATGCAATTCTACCTATCAATTATTCCTCGAAAAAGTGGGAAAAAATTTTAAGAATTTAAATAATCATTAGGATGGTAATTTTTAAAGTATTTTATTGAAATATAGTTGATTTACAATGTTGTGTTAATTTCTGCTGTACATCAAAGTGATTCAATTACACATATGTATACATTCTTTTTCATATTCTTCTCCGTGATGGTTTATCACAGGGCACTGAATATGGTTCCCTGTGCTATGCAGGAGGACCTTGTTGTTTATCCCTTCTCTATATGATCATCTGCATCTCCTAATAGGATGGTAAATCTTACGTTATCTGCATTTTACTTTTTTTTTTTTTAACATGGAGGCCGCAGTCTCATCGCTGAGCTCACCCAAGCAGAATTCCTTCCCTACCTTCAGCCTCTGTCTTTGGATGGGTGGGGCTGGGTGAGTCTGATTCCACAACCATCACTGTTCCCCAGGGCAGCTCCAGAAACATGACATCATGTTCGTTTTGTTTTCTCGGTTTTCGTTTTCCCTCTTGAAGGAGAGAAGTCTGGATGTTGAAGCAGCTATAGGACGAATGATCACTGGCTGCAATCTCACTTCACAAGTCTTGCATTTCCTGTACTTCTGAGGTTGCTGAAGGTGACGGTCCTCTGTCTGTCATGGGGGAGGGCAGACCCGGCCACTGGGAGACAGACAGCTGGACCAACAGGGCTGGTTGTGTCCGAAACACAGAGCTTTGGACTTGAGGCAACAGTCTTGCTGCAGCCATCAGATGCCTTCTGCCTGCTGATCTGCTGGAAACTTTCCGTCAGGAAAAGCTTCATATGAGCTTCCTATGGCCACAGTGACAAGTTATCACAAACTTTGTGGCTTGTAAAAAACACCAGTTTTCTATCTTTCCATTCTGGAGGTCAGAACCCAAAATGGCTTTCACTGGGCTGACATCAAGTCACCCTCAGGACTGCAATCCTTCCAGAGACTATGGAGAGAGTCCATTTCCTGGCCTTTTCCATCTTCTGGAAGCTACCTGCATCCCCTGGACTGTGGCCCCTTCCTCCATCTTCAAAGCCAGTCGTGTAGCATCCTCTAATCCCTCTCTCTCTGACCCTCCTGCCTCCCTCTTTTAAGGACCCTTGTGATTCCCCTAGTAATGCAGGAGCATCCTCCCATCTCCATATCCTCAACTTAACCCCATCTGCAAAGGTGTCCCCATCTTTCACAGGCCCTGGCAATTAGAATGTGAGCATCTTTGGGACACTCTATGTAGCCTGCCATCGTGAGTTTTTCTGATGGAGAAGAAACATCAGCTCCAGAGGCATGAACAACATATGGAGCCCAACCTCTCAACCTCTGGACTTTGCTTCCCTCATCTTCAAAATGGGAAGGAAAATCTCTCTGTTGGTCATTTTCCTGGGAAAATCAAGTAGGATCCAGCTAATAGTAATGTACAGTGGCCATGTGGTGGTCCAAGACACAGGTGCCTGGTGACCCAGGCCTGAGGGCATCCTCCATTTCTTGTGTACTAAGTCGCTTCAGTCGTGTCCAACTCTCTGTGACCCTATGGACTGTAAGCCCACCAGGCTGCTCTGTCCATGGAATTTCCCAGACAAGAATACCAGAGTGGGTTGCCATGCCCTCCTCCAAAGGATCTTCCCAAATCAGGGATGGAACCTGCATCTCTTACATCTCCTGCTTTGGCAGGCGGGTTCTTTACTACTAGTGTCACCCATTTATTGACTGCCTACTGTATACTAGGCATGGGGAACAGGAAGGAAGCAGAAACAGCCCTAGACCCTGCCCTCCTGCTGTTTGTATCAGAGTCTGGGGGATATTATTCACTCTAGCGTTTATTGAGTGCCTGCGATATATATATCAGGCATTGTTCCAGGTGAGGGGGCAGCACAGTGGCAAGCAAAGCAAAGATCCATGGGACTCACATTCTGGTGGTGGTTAGTCTTGGGGCAAGGAGGTATTGATGCCCCAGGGGCCTGACTTAGGCTGGAGGTCAGGGGAGGCTTCTCCAAGACAGAGATTGGCCAGATAAGGAATTAAAACTGAGGGAAGGGGAGAGAGGAGCATCCCAGATGGTAGGGAACAGTATGTGCAAAGGCCCTTGTGAGTTGCATGATGGAGCACAGGGAACAAAGGGAACCACGAGTGAGACGTGAGGCAATGGCAATCTATGGGGATTTTCTTGCTATTTAAAATCATCTGGGAGGGACTCCCCTGGTGGTCCAGTGGCTAAGACTCCATACTCCCAACACAGGGGGCCCAGGTTCAATCTCTGGTCAGGGAACCAGATCTCACATGCCTCAACCAAAGATCCTACATTTTGCAACAAAGATCCTGAATCCTGCAACTAAGACCTGGTGCAGCCAAATAAATAATTAAATGATTTTTTAAATTTTAATTTATTTATCTGTTTGTTTATTTTCTTTTTGGCCGTGCTTGGTTGTTGTTTCTGGGAGAGAGAGCTTTCTCTAGCTGCAGCAAGCAGGAGCCACTCTCCAGTTGTGGTGCTTGGGCTTAGTTGCCTCTTGGCATGTGGAATCGTTCCAGGACGAGGGATCAAACCCATGTCCCCTGCATTGGCAGGTGGGTTTTTAATCACTAGACCACGAGGGAAGCCCCAAAACAATTTTTAAAATATTTTAGGGACTTCCTTGGTAGCCCAGTGGCTAGGACTCCATGCTCCCAATGTGGGAGCCCTGGGATCGATACCTGGTTGGGGAACTAGATCCTACATGCCTCAACTAAGACCTGATGCAGCCAAATAAATAAATAATAAAAATAAAAGATAATCAAATTTTTAATTAAAAATAAATTTTAAATTTTTAAAAATATCTTTAAAAAATCAACAGGGAGCCATTGGCAGCTTTTATGCAAGGGGTGATTGTAAGTGGGTTCTGCAAAGACTGGGGCCACTGGGCCAGGTATGGGTTAGTCCTGTGGGATCAGGTTACCCACTCCCAGCCCTGACATCTGCACCCACCTCTCTGGGGCTCTGGTGTTTGCCTCACCTGTTTCCCAGTGGTCCCATCCACCCCAACCCCAGCTGCTGTTGGAATCTCTGCTTACAGTTTCTTGCCCTGCCCCCAAGCCTGGAGGATGGCACTAGTTCAGTCAACATCTATTAAGCAGCCATTGTGTGCAAGGACCTTTACATTTGTTATCACACTGAGTTCCCCCAATAATCCTACCCAGGCTTCCCAGGTGGCACTACTGGTAAAGAATCCACCTGCCAGTGCAGGAGATGAAAGAGACATGGATTCAATCCCTGGATGAGGAAGATCCCCTGGAGGATGAAATGGCAACCCACTCCCATATTCTTGCCTGAAAAATTCCATGGACAGAGGAGCCTGGCAGACATGACTGAGTGATTGAGCAGCCATGCAATCAATCAATAATCCTACTAGGAAGGTGTGAAGCCCAAGATGAAACTCGAAAACTGATGCCCAAGGAGGCAAATGGTTAAGTGAAGACTGTTGGTTCTGGAAGCTCAAACACCACTGACTCTCAGAAGATACCCATGAGCCAGGGTAACCTCTGGGTCTTCGGTGAACCTTCAGTGAATCAATCAATGGATGAGTGAATGGTGGGCAAGTCCAGTGAGGCTAGCGGGAAAGAGTGGAAATTGCCTGTGGAGAGCGGTAAGCTGGACCCAGATTGAGAGGGGCCTCGAAAGCTCAACCTGGCGGGTATGGATATGATGTGGTGGCCGTAGGGAGACATCAAGGGTTCTAGGCAGGGATCTGTTTTTGAGTTTGGACCACATTGCCAGGAAGGGTGGAGTTCAGTGGGCCTGCCACTAGGCGGCACTCAA
Source organism: Bos grunniens (assembly GCF_055505025.1). NCBI lineage: Eukaryota > Metazoa > Chordata > Mammalia > Artiodactyla > Bovidae > Bos > Bos grunniens. Next base: position 16,977,011 of record NC_141171.1, read on the forward strand.
GTCTTCCCAGAGATTGTCTTCAGCACGGCATTGTGGAGATGGTGGCCACTGGCCACAGGAAACTGTGGAGTTCTTGGAATGTGACCAGTGTGAACAGAGATTTAAGTGTGAAATACACACTGGATTCGGAAGACTTCATAAGGCAGAAAGAATGTCACTTGCCTCACTGATGCTTTTTAAAATATCAATGACATGGAAATTTCCTGGCAGTCCTGTGCTTAGAACTCGGTGCTTTCACTGCCAGATGTGGGTTCAGTCCCTGGTCAAGGAACGAAGATCCTGCTAGCCGAGTGGTGTAGCCAAATTAAAACTTGTGTGTGTGTGTGTGTGTGCAGTATCTAAGTCGTGTCCGACTCTGCAACCCCACGGACTGTAGTCTGCCAGGCTCCTCTGTCCATGGAGTTTCCCAGGCAAGAATACCGGAGCAGGTTGCCATTTCCTACTCCAGAGGATCCCTCAGACCCAGGAATCAAACCCGTGTCTCTGGCGTCTCCTGCATTGGCAGGCGGATTCTTTACCAGTGCGCCACCTGGGAAGCCCTATATATATTAAATATGTATGTGCACTTTTGCGAAGAAGGCAATGGCACCCCACTCCGGTACTCTTGCCTGGAAAATCCCATGGACGGAGAGGCCTGGTGGGCTGCCGTCCATGGGGTCGCTAGGAGTCGGACACGACTGAGCGACTTCACTTTCACTTTTCACTTTCATGCATTGGAGAAGGAAATGGCAACCCACTCCAGTGTTCTTGCCTGGAGAATCCCAGGGACGGCGGAGCCTGGTGGGCTGTCGTCTATGGGGTCACACAGAGTTGGACACAACCAAAGTGACTTAGCAGTGCACTTTGTGCCAAGTCGCTTGACTTGTGTCCGACTCTTTGCGACCCCATGGACTGTAGCCCACCAGGCCACTCCTCTGTCCATGGGATTCTCCAGGGAAGAATACTGGGGTGGGTTGCCATGCCCTCCTCCAGATCTTCCCCACCCAGGGATCGAACTCATGTCTCTTGTCTCCTGCGTTCGCAGCTGGGTTCTTTACCCCTAGCGCCACCTGGGAAGTCCTATATATTAAACACATACACATACATATGTGTATCAGTGACATGTTGAGAGATATATATATATATATCAGTGACGTGTTGATGATATCTGGGGCACATGGGCTAAATAAATTATTAAATTTTGTCTGTTTTCTGTTCCACTTTTTTGCAATGTGGTTAAGATGGCATACATAGGTCATATTTATATTTCTCTTGGACGAAACTGGCTTAGAGAGAAGACTTAGTGTTTTCAACAGTTGCCGGGGGCAAACTACCCTCTCTTTTTTTCTTATTTTCTCTTATACTGGTCATCCTTCAAGGTAACCATCTTGCAGTGTGTCTCACCAGGTTATTCTTACTCATTGACTAAGAGTACATAATACATAATAGACCAAAAGTAGAGAGTAAAGGTTACTGTTTCATAAATATAGAATCATATTAGATACACCTTTGTATTCAAGGTATCCTAAGGGAACTGCCCAGACTACCTGCTGAGGTCCTAATTTACTCTTCTGACTTGCTTGATAACCTCCCATGGTGTGGATGAACCATAATTTATTCAAATAAATATTTTTATACCTGTGCCCATAAGTGAAAGTCATTCAGTCGTTTCTGACTTTTTGCAACCCCATGGAGTATAGACTGCCAGGCTCTTCTATCCATGAAATTTTCCAGGCCAGAATACTGGAGTGGGTAGCCATTCCCTTCTCCAGGGGATCTTCCCAACCCAGGGGTCAAACCCAGGTCTCTCGCATTGCGGGAGAGTTCTTTACTGACTGAGCCATCAGGAAAGCCCAAGAATACTGGAGTGGGGAAAAGTGTTCTCAGGCATGACTGACAGAAATGTGCTATTTTGCTCTGGCAATTGAAGTTAAAATAGTTAAATAGATGAGTAAGAAAAAATCATAAAAATCCAGAAAGATATCCCAGAATACATGAAAAGTTGGCATTTTATCTCTTTTCTTTTCAAATATTCCTTTATTGATGTAAAAATTCACAAAATATTTCAAAGTATACAATTCAGTGACCATTTGCTACACTGACCATGTTACGCAACCACCACCTTTCTCTAGTTTCAAAACATTTTCATCCTTCTAAAAGAAAACTCTGTACCCATTAATCATTCAGGCTTTATTCCCCTTTCCCCTCAGGTTTGGGTAACCACCGATTTCCTTCATGTCTATGTTATTGTTAGTCCATAAGTTGCAACCAACTCTTTTGCAACCCCATGGACTGTAGCCCACCAGGCTCCTCTGTCCATGGGATTTCTCACGCAAGAATACTGGAGTGGGTTGCCATATCCTCCTCCAGGGGATCTTCCTACCCAGGGACCAAATCCACATCTCTTACGTCCCCTGCATTGGAGAGAGGTTCTTTACCAATAGCATCACCCTGGAAGCCCAGTAAGTACTACACAGAAAAGTAAATTCAAGTCCCCAGATCAGATGAAAAGATGTTCAGATGGGCTGTGGGTAAGAACACGCAAATTGACATAATGGTGAGATGCCACTTCCTCAAACTGACACAAATTTTAAAAAGTGGTAACACGCATTGCTGGTGAAGTGATGGGATCAGATGCCATGATCTTAGTTTTCTGAATGTTGAGCCAACTTTTTCACTCTCCACTTTCACTTTCATCAAGAGGCTCTTTAGTTCTTTACTTTCTGCATAACGGTGGTGTCATCTGCATATCTGAGGTTGTTGATATTTCTCCTGGCAATCTTGATTCCAGCTTGCGCTTCATCCAGCCCAGTGTTTCTCATGATGTACTCTGCATATAAGTTAAAAAAGCAGGGTGGCAATATACAGCCTTGATGTACTCCTTTTCCTATTTGGAACCAGACTGTTCTTCCATGCCCAGTTCTAACTGTTGCTTCCTGACCTGCATACAGATTTCTCAAGAGGCAGCTCAGGTGGTCTGGTATTCCCATCTCTTTCTAGCTTGTGGGTGTGCAAAGCCGATGCTTTTTCTGATCTCTGGGGACCATGCTCCAGCCCCTGCCATGCCCACCAGTGCCTGTGGTTAGGAGTTTGGGGTTGGTTTCCCAGCAAGAGTGCTCTGTCATCTGCCTGGGAAATGATGAGGGGAGAGCAGGAATGAGCAAGGGGCCCTTGCAGGCAAAACCTCTTCTCTCTTTCCAGTCTGAGCCTCTGCCCCCGGGTCTACCCTGTGACCAGGTAATCTGATACTCTTCTATCTGCCTTCTTTTTACTCTGTTCCCATCTGACAGACACTGAGGCTTCTCTGGAGTGGCAAGCCTCTGTGTTCTGGGTGCCAGCAAGTTGCATAAACCCAGGTATCTTGAGAATCTACCCTAGCTGTGGCCAGACCTGGGCAGCTTCAGGCAACGACACCTCCACTAAAGCTTTGCTGTATGTTGACACTGGTAAACACTGACCAATTACCAGAGACAGAGTTGGCCCTAAAGCGTGGAAGAGGGCATTGTTTTAAAGTATAAACATTTCAGCAGCATTAAGTACATTTACTTTGTTGTGTAATCGTCACCATCTATCTCCAATTGGACAGGAAAACTGGTCTTGAGTTGAATTTTTTTTTTTTTACTTTAACATCAAACATTTATTTAATTTAAAGTGACTGGATATACATGAAAACATGCTAGGCACTAAACAAAATGATCAAGACGTAGTCCCTGACTTCAAACATACACAGTCAAGCAAATTAATTCCGCTGAGTGGGCACAAACACCAAACCTCTAACTTCAAGCATTTTCTGAACCAGATGCACCCACGATGTTCATTTAATTCCTCTCTGTTTGTGGTGTGATAATGGTAAATATAGGTAGAGAAAGAAGCTTCAAAATAAACAATAACCCTGACAAATTAAGTGTAGAATGATAGAGATTCAGGAAGAAATGAGCGGTCTTGCCACCCTCTTAGCTTCTCAAAAAATGTTTTCTTTGCTGTTTTGGTATGAATCATATGTTAATTAACCAGAAGAGAAAAAATAAAAAAGGAAAGATAAGAGCTAGAAGGTCAGAATCGAGATCAAGGAAAACGAGTGCAGAAACAAATTATAAGAGAGAGGAGGAGAGAATTTGGAAAGTTAGAAAAGCCAAAATAATTGCTTGTTGTTGTTTAGCTAAGTCGTGTCCAACTCTTGGTGACCCCGTGGACAAATGGACTGTAGCCCACCAGGCTCCTGTGTCCATGGGATTTCCCAGACAAGAATGTTGGAGCGGGTTGCCATTTCCTTCTCCATTAAACCGCATTTTACAGATGGCAAAACATGGAAGAAATTTGGTCCAAGCGTACATAGATGGGAAGCAAAAGAATCACCAACGGCTCTCTTTCTCTCTTTAACACAGCATTGGGCTGCATCATCCAGGCTGGAACAAAGTTCTGCAGCCCCGTCCTGGGCATTCCAGTCTCCGATGACAAATTCCATAGCTACTTCTTACTGTGCTACAACGTGAACTTCCTTTTTGTAAGTCACGTGGTTGAAATTGATGGAGAGAGGGTGGATGCTGGGGTAACCCAGAAGCATTTGTTCACACATGTTTTTTTTCCCTAGCACCCTTTATAATTAAAAAAGAAGATCTTAATAATGTAAATAAGAAAAACCTTATTTATTTTTAATTTTTGTATTTTTTAAGCACCAAAAACATTTTGTATTGGGTTATAGCTGACAGGAAAAACCTTATTTAAAAAGGAAAAATGGAAGCTACAAAAATGACTCTCTTCAGGGTAGGCAGTGCTAGGTTCCATGCCTGAGTTTTGTCCCTGGGTTCCATGTTGGTTTCTGTGATTGGGTTTTATGGCTGGGTTCTGTGGCTTCATGCTATAGTGGGGTTTGTGGCTGGGTTCCATGGTTGAATTCTGTGGCTGGGTTTTGTGTTGGGTTCTTGGCACCCCACTCCAGTACTCTTGCCTGGAAAATCCCATGGACAAAGGAGCCTAGTAGGCTCCAGCCCATGGGGTCACTCAGAGTCAGACACGACTGAGCGACTTCCCTTTCACTTTTCACTTTCATGCACTGGAGAAGGAAATGGCAACCCACTCCAGTGTTCTTGCCTGGAGAATCCCAGGGACGGGGGAGCCTGGTGGGCTGCTGTCTATGGGGTCGCACAGAGTTGGACACGACGGAAGCGACGCAGCAGCAGCAGCAGCTATAGCTAGGTTTTACGACTGGCTTTTATGTTGAGTTCCATGATGGCATTTCATGGTTGTTGTCGTTGTTTTAACCCTACAATTCTTTCCTTCTTTTCACTTTAAAATTTTTATTCATGGTTGCCTTTTGTTCCTGGGCTCTGTGGATGGTTTGGGGCTTCAAAATCTCTACAGCTTTTGCTCTTTTGCCTGGGAAGTTTCAAGTTCAGGTGAAGATACCGCAAAGACATTTTACAGTATGAAGTATTAAATTAATGAAGACATCCACAGGCTGGATCAGATTTCAATTAGGTTAAAAGTGACCTCTCAGGAGCAAATGCTTTCATCTCAAAGGAAGAGGCGGTGCCCAGAGTTTGAGGCCAGAGACTGGGCACAGAAGGCAGGAGAGGTTTATCTGAGGTAGAGATTAAATCGGGATGACTGCTGGCTGTATTAGTGCTCTGGGGACTAAGTGCCGTGTGGCGGGGTCCAGCCCCGGCTGATCCAGGGTATTCGAAGGGGAGACGGCTTAGGCGACTATTTAAATATTCATCAAAGATATAAAGAGTAATAGAATGAGGATAGCTCAGTAGGAAAATTCAGTGGAGAAAAGAGGCTGAGTAGCTTGGTTTACGCGGGAGACCAATAAAACTTCAAGACAAGAAGCTTGCACCACTTACGTAGGCCGCAGGCGTCCTTCCGTTCTCCCGAAGGAGAGGAGACACTGAGGCCTCCCCGGTCGGATCTTAGAAGCCCAGGCATAATTAGTAAGCATGGTGGGTTCCGCGCTCCAGATGGAGACTCAGCCAGAGTGAGAGAGAGAGAGACATGGGGAGACCAGTCTTTCGAGGAACTGATCCCAATTCTTTATTTTCCAGAGTCTGTTTTTATACACTGAGATGTTATATAAAAGTCAACGCGGGGACAGCAGTCCTGACTTTTATTAAAGTCAGGTGCTTCATACAAATGTATACAGAGGTCTTAGGGGTGTTACATCATCTTCTGGCCAGGGGGGCCTGCTGACAATTTATGACCCTCTCCTTGTGACAGTGGTCAGTCAACCAGAACACTTTTTTCTCCAAGGGTGATTATTCTTAAAACAGACGCCACCCAAATAAAGTTACATTCCTATAGGGTGAGGGTGTAGTGGGTTTTAGTTAAGGAAAGAATTTACTTAGCCTAAGGTCTAACGTGATTAATATCAAAGGTTAATAGTTATTTCTTCTACATATTCATTAATGTGTGTAAGGGCAGGGGATATGGAGACTTAGCAACAAACATTGGCTCAACAAATGAAAAACCCTTCACCAATACAATTTCTAATCAGCCCATTATACTTATACTAATAGTTTTCTAACTTTTCTAAGGAACCTGTTTTTAGAAGGTTTAAAGCATCTCGTGCCTCTCACGGTTGGGAGGCTGTGAGCAATCACATGTGGCCGGACAAGCCTGTCAGGCAGGCTAGAGAACCTTCAGAGGAGTTTGTAGGTTAAAACACTCTTATCACGCCCAGGAATTATTATTAACTGGAGCTCTAAGTTAACTCCTTTTCCGAAAGAGGTGGTGGGGGACAGCCCCCCGTAAAGTCAGAGGTGTAGGTGAGAGCACAAAGTAGTAAAGTAGGCAGGCTCTGGTTAATGGGGGTAGATGCTCAAGGATTTCCAGGGGGACTCCTGAGGCTCGATCCCGCCTTTGCGTATGTCGAGCCTCCTTCCTCATGACCTTTGCCATGGGCGGAGTACCTCACTCTGGCCCCCAACAGCCGTGGGTTTTGGTGCTCTGCCCTCAACCTTATTTTTCCTCAAGTATTTTTTGTTATTGGGGCTTCCCATGTGGCACTAGCGGTAAAGAACCTGCCTGCCAATGCAGAAGACATAAGAGACACAGGTTTGATTCCTTGGTTCAGGAAGATTTCCCTGGAGGAGGGCATGGCAACCCACTCCAGTATTCTTGCCTGGAGAATCCCACAGAGGAGCCTGGTGGGCTACAGTCCACGAGGTCTTGCAGAGTTGGACATGATTTAAGCGACTTAGCAAAACATTTGAATACGTTTAATATGTTATTATAATTAATAGCCTATTATAATGTAAATCATACATTATTTATTAATATATTATATATTCTCCAGCCAAGAATACTGGAGTAGGTAGCCATTCCCTTCTCCAGGAGACCTTCCCGACCCAGAGATCAAACCCAGGTCTCCTGCTTTGCAGGCAGATTCTTTACCATCTGAGCCACCAGGGAAGCCCCTATTATATACATAAATACATAAATAATATCCTGTTATTTGAGGAGTGGGATTTTTTTTTTCAGGAAAACATTGGAATGTTCTGGTATACGTTCCTGATATGTGGTCACCTACTCTGTGCCAGGCACTTTTTTTTTTTTAATTGGGCTGCACCTGGTCTTAATGGTGGCACTCAGAATCTTAGTCGCAGCAGGCACTCTTAGTTGCAGCATATGGGATCTATTTCCCTGACCAGGCAGATTCCTTACCATCTGAGACACGAGGGAAACCCTCTGTGAGGTGTATTTCTCTCTAAATAAATCCACTTCTTACCCATCACTTTGTCTCTCACTGAATTCTTTCCGTGATGAGACATAAAGAACCTGAGCTTTATTAAGTCCTGGTGTGTGATCTCAGTTAAAAGACCAAGGCTTCAAGTCCTAATCTGAGTTACACGGTTTCAAAGGGGTTTGCCGCTTCCTGTTCAGGGGCTTGGGCAAAGCTGTCATGAGGATAAAAGGGGCAGAAAAATGAGGCCCCTGTGGAAGATTAGCAGGTAGAGGTCACGGGAAGTGGGAGCCTGGACTTGAGTGAATCCATCTGACACCAGGGTCTCTGCAGGGGTGAGTGCTTTGGCAATTGCCCTCTTCATCACAGGTGCTTGGGCTTCTCTAGTGGCTCAGTAAGTAAAGAATTTGCCAGGAGTTCAGGAGACCTGGGTTCAATCTCTGAGTCGGGAAGAATCCCTGAAGGAGGAAATGGCAACTCATTTCAGTGTTCTTACCTGGGGCATCCCATGGACAGAGGAGCTTGGCAGACTATCGACCACGGGATCACAAAGAGTCGGACACGACTCGGACCTGTTCGTGACGAACTCGGACCTGTTTGTGACTAACACGAACAGGTGCTTGCCCTGTGAAATCTGATATTTCCCTCTGCCCAGGAAAGTTCTGGATTCCTTTCAGAAGCTGTCTGGGAGCATTGACCACTACCCAATCTGCCTCAGTTTCCCTGGAAAGCCTCCGTTTGCAGTAAGGGTGGCGAGAAGGGGGAGCAGGGCTCGTGGGCATCCTCCTGCGACTGCCTAATGCTCTTTGCCACACCTCGAGTTGAATCTAGGTAAGAATGCTACCTTTCCAGGATGCTGACATGCTGAAGAGGAGGCAGGACCATGGAAGAGTTAAAACAGGGAATTCCCCGGTGGTCCAGTGGTAAGGACTCTGTGCATTCACTTCGAGAACCTGGGTCAATCCCTGGTTGGGGAATTAAGATTCTGAAAGCTGCGTGGCACAGCTGAAATAAAACAAAATTTAAAAACTGTGACTTTTTAAAAGAATTACAGAATGTTGCTCCAACTTGCAGCTTTCAGTATTAATAGCCTTAGGAGAAGGAAATGGCAACCCACTCCAATGTTCTTGCCTGGAGAATCCCAGGGACGGGGGAGCCTGGTGGGCTGCCGTCTATGGGGTCACAAAGAGTTGAATGCTGACTGAGCACACACACACACACACACACACACACACACACACACACACCAAGAATCATAAATTTGTCTTTTTCTAGCCAGTATTTCCACTTCTAAGAATTCATCCTGAATAAATACAAGAACTAGGCAAGCCAGTCAGAATGGCTGCGACCCTAAAGTCTACAAGCAATAAATGCTGGAGAGGGTGTGGAGAAAAGGGAACCCTCTTACACTGTTGGTGGGAATGCAAACTAGTACAGCCACTATGGAGAACAGTGTGGAGATTTCTTAAAAAACTGGAAATAGAACTGCCTTATGATCCAGCAATCCCACTGCTGGGCATACACACTGAGGAAACCAGAATTGAAAGAGACACGTGTAACCCAATGTTCATCGCAGCACTGTTTATAATAGCCAGGACATGGAAGCAACCTAGATGTCCATCAGCAGATGAATGGATAAGAAAGCTGTGGTACATATACACAATGGAGTATTACTCAGCCATTAAAAATAATACATTTGAATCAGTTCTAATGAGGTGGATGAAACTGGAGCCTATTATACAGAGTGAAGTAAGCCAGAAAGAAAAACACCAATACAGTATACTAACACATATATATGGAATTTAGAAAGATGGTAACAATAACCCCGTGTACGAGACAGCAAAAGGGACACTGATGTATAGATCAGTCTTATGGACTCTGTGGGAGAGGGAGAAGGTGGGAAGATTTGGGAGAATGGCATTGAAACATGTATAATATCATGTAGGAAATGAGTCGCCAGTCCAGGTTCAATGCACGATACTGGATGCTTGGGGCTGGTGCCCTGGGACAACCCAGAGGGATGGTATGGGGAGGGAGGAGGGAGGAGGGTTCAGGATGGGGAACACATGTATACCTGTGGCGGATTCATTTCGATATTTGGCAAAACTAATACAATATTGTGAAGTTTAAAAATAAAATAAAATTAAATAAATAAATAAAAATAAATTTTAAAAAAAGTTAAATACAAAAAAAAAAAAAAGAACTAGGCAAACATTTGCACATACCCAAAGATCCCCTGGAGAAGGAAATGGCAACCCACTCCAATACTCTTGCCTGGAAAATTCCATGGACGGAGGAGCCTGGTAGGTATAGTCCATGGGGTCTCGAAGAATGGGACATGACTGAGCGACTTCACTTTGACTTTTCAAACACATGGTAGTGTTTTTTTAAAAAACATTTATTTTATTGAAGTATAATCGATTTACAGTGTTGTGTTAACTTCTGCTGTATAGCAGAGTGGTTCAAATATATGTAAATACATATTCTTTTTCATTTACTTTCCCATTGTGGTTTATCACAGGATTTTGAATGTGGTTTCCTGTGCTATACAGTAGGACCTTGTTGTTTATTCATTCTGTGTATAATAGTTTGCATCTGCTAAGCCCAAACTCTGAATCCATCCCGCCCCCACCCACTGGCAGCATTATTCCAATATTCACTTAGCCAAAGCTTATAGTGCCCAGTTAAGTCAACTGTGATATTATAACATGATCACATTGGCTGCTGCTGCTGCTGCTAAGTCGATTCAGTCGTGTCGGACTCTGTGCAACCCCATAGATGGCAGCCCACCAGACTCCCCCGTCCCTGGGATTCCCCAAGCAAGAACACTGGAGTGGGTTGCCATTTCCTTCTCCAATACGTGAAAGTGAAAAGTGACGGCTAGACAGTCATTAAAAATGCTTTTAATGCTTTTTAAGTGCATGAAATGATTTTCTAATGACACAGAAAGATTTTTTTTTTAACAATATGACAAGTGTATGTGTTAGCTGCTCAGTTGTGTCCAGCTCTTTGCGATCCCCTGGACTATAGCCCACCAGGCTCCCCTGTCCATGGGGTTCTCCAGGCAAGAATACTAGAGTGGGTTGTCATTTCCTCCTCCAAAAGATCTTCCTGACCCAGGGACTGAACCTGGGTCTCCTGCATTTCAGGCAGATTCTTTACTGTCTGAGCCACCAAGTAAGTGTTTTTATAAATAATATTCTAAGGAAAACATGCATGCAGGTAGAAGCCAATATTTTTTTCTAGATTTTTCTGTGATTAAAGATCCCAACGGGGCTTCCCTGGTGGCTCAGTGGTGAAGAATCAACCTGCCAATGCAGGAGGCAAGGGTTCGATCCCTGGTCTAGGAAGATCCCACATGCCACAGAGCAACTAAGCCCATGTGCCACAACTGTGGATCCTGTGCCCTAGACTCCAAGAACTGCAATTAATGAAGCCCGTGTGCCCTACAGCCCAAGCTCCACCAAAGAGAAGCCACCGAAATAGGACGCCTGTGCACCGCAACGAAGAGCAGCCCCTGCTCACCACAACTAGAGAAAAGCCCTCACAGGAACGAAGACCCAGCTCAGCCAAAAAAATAAATTAATTAATTTAATTATTTTTTAAAAATCCCACTGCCAGGAGTCCCCTGGTGGTTCAGTGGTTAAAACTCTGCACTTCCACTGCAGAAGGCATGGGTTTGATCCCTGGTTGGGGGACTAAGATCCCACATGAGGCACAGCATGGTCAAACAGAAGAAGAAAAAAAAATCCCACAGCCTATGAAGCAATAGGAATTTTCATTCAGTGCTGGTGGGAAGGCAAAATGGTCTAATCACTTTGGGAGACTGTTTGGCGGGTTTTTATAAAACTAAACATATTCTTTTTAAAAATAATTTATTTATTTTGGCTGTGCTGGGTCTTCATTGTTGCGTGGGCTTTTCTCTAGTGGGGTGAGCAGCGGCTACTCTCTGGTTGCGGTGCTCGAGCTTCTCACCCTGGTGGCTTCTCTTGTTGCAGAGCACAGCCTCTAGGCCGTGCGGGGTTCATTAGCTGCAGCTCACAGGCTCAATGGTTGTGGTGCCCAGCTTAGTTGCTCCATGGCGCGTGGGATCTTCCTGGACCAGGGATCAAACCCATGTCTCCTGGGTTGGCAGGCAAATTCTTTACCACTGAGCCACCGGGGAAGCCCCAAACTTATTCTCATCATACGATCCAACAGTCACCATCCTTGATATTCACCCAAGTGAGTTGAAAGTTCTTTCTACACAAAACCTGTGCAAAGATGTTTGCAGGCTTATTCCTAACTGTCAAAACATAGAAGTGACCTGGGTGTCCTTCAGTAATTGAGTGAATAAATAAACCGTGGTACATCCAGACAAGGAAATAATATTCTTCATGGAAAAAAAAAAAAGAACTGCATCTTCTCTGTCCGTTCATCTGTTGTTGTGCATTTGGGTTGATTCCATGTCATGGCTATCGTGAATACTGCTGCAAAGAACACTGGGGTAGTGGTGGTGGTGGTTTAGTTGCTGTCATAATTCATTTTGAATTATGGTTTTCTCAGGGTACGTGACCAATAGTGGGACTACTGACGCATATGGTAGTTCTTCCCAGACGGCGCTAGTGGTAAAGAACCCGCCTGCCAATGCAGGAGACATAAGAGATGTGGGTTTGATCCCTGGGTTGAGAAGATCCCCTGGAGAAGGATGTGGCAACCCACTCTAGTATTCTTGCCCAGAGAAACCCATGGAGGGAGCCTAGCGGGCTAGAGTCCATAGCATCGCGAGGAGTCGGACAAGGCTGAGTTGACTTAGCGCAGCACATGGCAGTTCTATTTTTAGTTTTTCAAGGAATTGCCATACTGTGTAAAGCAATTATAGTCCAATAAAAAAATAAAAATTTTAAAATTCACATCTTAAAAAAAAGAAAGAAATGAATTACCAAACCATGAAAAGACATGGAAGAACCTTTAGAGTGAAAGAAGCTGATCTAAAAAGGCTCTTCCAACTCTATGACATGCAAAAGGCAAAACTATAGAAAGAGTGAAGAGGTAGGTGGTTACGAGAGGTTGAGGGGTAAGGAAGGATGAATAAAAGGAATGCAGGGGATTTTAAGGTAGCAGAACTATTCTGTATGATACGGTGATGGTGAATACACGTCTTCACACACTGGTACCCATAGAGCGAACGACCCCAAGAGTGAACTGTGACGTCAGCAACAGACTGTGGTGGTTGTGATGTATCAGTGTATGGATGCCATGCTAATAGCAGGGCAGGCTGTGTGTGTTGGGGGGCAGGAAGTATTTGGGAACTGCAGGTGGTAAGGAACTAGTGGTAAGAAACCTGCCTGCCAATGCAGGAGACACAAGAGATGTGGGTTCCATCCCTGGGTTGAGAAGATCCCCTAGAGAAGGAAAAGGCAACCCACTCCAGTATTCTTTTCTGGGAAATCCATGGACAGCGGGGCCTGGTGGGCTACAGTCCATAGCATCAAAAAGAGTCGGACACGACTGAGGCAACTTAATATAGCACTTGTATTTTTTTTTTTTTGGCTGCTTGTGGGATCTTAATTCCCCAACCAGGAATTGAACCTGGGCTCCCTGCATTGGGAGCATGGAGTCTTAACCACCGGACGACGAGGGAATTCCCAACTACCTGTACTTTCGGCTCAGTTTTTTAATATCATCATTAGCAAATTTTTTGGCTGTGCTGGGTCTTCGTTGCTGCTCAGGTGTTTCTCAAGTTGTGGCGAGCAGAGAATATTCTCTAGTTTTGGTGCACAGACGTCTTGTTGTGAAATACAGGCTCTAGGGCACTTGGGCTTCAGCAGTTGTGGTACCAGGCTCTAGAGTACAGGCTTAGTGTTGTTCTACAAGGGATTAGTTGCTCCATGGCATGTGGGATTTTCCCACATCACGGATGGAACCCACATCTCCTTCATTGGCAGGTGGATTCTTTACTACTGAGCCACCAGGGACGCCCTCTACTCAGTTTTGTTGTGAGGCTACAACTGCTGTAATAAATAAAGCCTATTTTAAAAAATAAAATCCTGGAAACTATATTCAATATCTTATAATAATCTATAAGGGAAAAGAATCTGAAAAAGAATATCAGTTCAGTTCAGTCGCTCAGTCGTGTCCGACTCTTTGCCACCCCATGCAGCACGCCAGGCCTCCCTGTCCATCACCAACTCCCAGAATTCACTCAAACTCAGATCCATCGAGTCAGTGATGCCATCCAGCCATCTCATCCTCTGTCGTCCCCTTCTCCTCCTGCCCTCAATCCCTCCCAGCATCAGAGTCTTTTCCAATGAGTCAACTCTTCGCATGAGGTGGCCAAAGTATTGGAGTTTCAGCTTTAGTATCATTCCTTCCAAAGAAATCCCAGGGCTGATCTCTTCTAGAATGGACTGGTTGGATCTCCTTGCAGTCCAAGGGACTCTCAAGAGTCTTCTCCAACACCACAGTTCAAAAGCATCAATTCTTCGGCGCTCAGCTTTCTTCACAGTCCAACTCTCACATCCATACATGACCACTGGAAAAACCATACCCTTGACTAGACGAACCTTTGTTGGCAAAGTAATGTCTCTGCTTTTGAATATGCTATCCAGGTTGGTCATAACTTTCCTTCCAAAGAGTAGGCGTTTTTTTATTTCATGGCTGCAGTCACCATCTGCAGTGATTTTGGAGCCCAAAAAAATAAAGTTTGACACTGTTTCCACTGTTTCCCCATCTATTTGCCATGACTTGATGGGACCAGATGGCATGATCTTCGTTTTCTGAATGTTGAGCTTTGAGCCAACTTTTTCACTCTCCACTTTCACTTTCATCAAGAGGCTTTTTAGTTCCTCTTCACTTTCTGCCATAAGGGTGGTGTCATCTGCATATCTGAGGTTATTGATATTTCTCCTGGCAATCTTGATTCCAGCTTGTGCTTCTTCCAGCCCAGCGTTTCTCATGATGTACTCTGCATATAAGTTAAATAAGCAGGGTGACAATATACAGCCTTGACGTACTCCTTTTCCTCTTTGGAACCAGTCTGTTGTTCCATGTCCAGTTCTAACTGTTGCTTCCTGACCTGCATAGAGGTTTCTCAAGAGGCAGGTCAGGTGGTCTGGTATTTCCATCTCTTTCAGAATTTTCCACAGTTGATTGTGATCCACACAGTCAAAGGCTTTGGCATAATCAATAAAGCAGAAATAGATGTTTTTCTGGAACTCTCTTGCTTTTTCCATGATCCAGCGGATGCTGGCAATTTGATCTCTGATTCCTCTGCCTTTTCTAAAACCAGCTTACTGAGCCACTTTGCTGTGCACCTGAAACTAACATGACATTGTAAATCAATTACACTTCAATAAAATATATATATAAATTAAATTAAATTCTGTTGCCCTTATGCTAAATGAAAGAAGCCAGTCTCAAAAGGCTGCACACTGTGTGATTTCATTTGTATGACAGTCTCAGGAAGACTAAACTCTGGTGCCAGAGAACAAATCAGCAGTTGCCTGGGGAGCAGAGAGGAGGACAAGGTTGAGGTTACAAAGGCACACTGCAAGGCAATTTTGTTGAGTGATGGAACATTCTGTATCTTGACCACTGTGTGATTTTTTACGAGCATATTCAAATGCGCAGAGCTACATAACAAAGGGAAAAAGTCAATTCTACTTTAAAATACTTTTAAAAGATTTTAATATGCTGAAGAAGCTGAAGTTGAACGGTTCTATGAAGACCTACAAGACCTTTTAGAACTAACACCCAAAAAAGATGTCCTTTTCATTATAGGGGACTGGAATGCAAAAGTAGGAAGTCAAGAAACACCTGGCTGCTGCTGCTGCTAAGTCGCTTCAGTCGTGTCGGACTCTGTACGACCCCATAGACGGCAGCCCACCAGGTTCCCCCGTCCCTGGGATTCTCCAGGCAAGAACACTGGAGTGGGTTGCCATTTCCTTCTCTAATGCATGAAAGTGAAAAGTGAAAGGGAAGTCGCTCAGTCGTGTCCAACTCAGCGACCCCATGGACTACAGCCTACCAGCCTCCTCCATCCATGGGATTTTCCAGGCAAGAATACTGGGGTGGGGTGCCATTGCCTTCTCCTAAGAAACACCTGGAGTAACAGGCAAATTTGGCCTTGGAATACGGAATGAAGCAGGGCAAAGGCTAATAGAGTTTTGCCAAGAAAACGCACTGGTCATAGCAAACACCCTCTTCCAACAACACAAGAGAAGACTCTACACATGGGCATCACCAGATGGTCAACACCGAAATCAGATTGATTATATTCTTTGCAGCCAAAGATGGAGATGCTCTATACAGTCAGCAAAACAAGACCGGGAGCGGACTGTGGCTCAGATCATGAACTCCTTATTGCCAAATTCAGACTTAAATTGAAGAAAGTAGGGAAAACCACTAGACCATTCAGGTATGACCTAAATCAAATCCCGTATGATTATACAGTAGAAGTGAGAAATAGATTTAAGAGACGATATCTGATTGATAGAGTGTCTGATGAACTATGGACGGAGGTTTGTGACATTGTACAGGAGACAGGGATCAAGACCATCCCCATGGAAAAGAAATGCAAAAAAGCAAAATGGTTGTCTGGGGAGGCCTTACAAATAGCTGTGAAAAGAAGAGAAGTGAAAAGCAAAGCAAAGGAGAAAAGGAAAGATATAAACATCTGAATGCAGAGTTCCAAAGAAGAGCAAGGAGAGATAAGAAAGCCTTCCTCAGCGATCAATGCAAAGAAATAGAGGAAAACAATAGAATGGGAAAGACTAGAGATCTCTTCAAGAAAGTTAGAGATACCAAGGGAACATTTCATGCAAAGATGGGCTCGATAAAGGACAGAAATGATAGGGACCTAACAGAAGCAGAAGATATTAAGAAGAGGTGGCAAGAATACACAGAAGAACCGTACAAAAAAGATCTTCATGACTCAGATAATCACGATGGTGTGATCACTCACCTAGAGCCAGACATCCTGGAATGCTAAGTCAAATGAGCCTTAGAAAGCATCACTACGAACAAAGCTAGTGGAGGTGATGGAATTCTAGTTGAGCTCTTTCAAATCCTGAAAGACGATGCTGTGAGAGTGCTGCAGTCAATATGCCAGAAAATTTGGAAAGCTCAGCAGTGGCCACAGGACTGGAAAAGGTCAGTTTTCATTCCAATCCCAAAGAAAGGCAGTGCCAAAGAATGCTCAAACTGTCACACAATTGCACTCATCTCACACGCTAGTAAAGTGATGCTCAAAATTCTCCAAGCCAGGCTTCAGCAATACATGAACCGTGAACTTCCAGATGTTCAAGCTGGTTTTAGAAAAGGCAGAGGAACCAGAGATCAAATTGCCAGCATCCCCTGGATCATTGAAAAAGCAAGAGAATTCCAGAAAAACGTTGATTTCTGCTTTATTGACTATGCCAAAGCCTTTGACTGTGTGGATCACAATAAACTGGAAAATTCTAAAAGCGATGGGAATACCAGACCACCTGACCTGCTTCTTGAAAAACCTCTATGCAGGTCAGGAAGCAACAGTTAGAACTGGACATGGAACAACAGACTGGTTCCAAAGAGGAAAAGGAGTACGTCAAGGCTGTATATTGTCACTCTGCTTATTTAACTTATATGCAGAGTACATCATGAGAAACGCTGGGCTGGAAGAAGCACAAGCTGGAATCAAGATTGCCAGGAGAAATATCAATAACCTCAGATATGCAGATGACACCACCCTTATGGCAGAAAGTGAAGAGGAACTAAAAAGCCTCTTGATGAAAGTGAAAGTGGAGAGTGAAAAAGTTGGCTCAAAGCTCAACATTCAGAAAACGAAGATCATGCCATCTGGTCCCATCAAGTCATGGCAAATAGATGGGGAAACAGTGGAAACAGTGTCAAACTTTATTTTTTTGGGCTCCAAAATCACTGCAGATGGTGACTGCAGCCATGAAATAAAAAAACGCCTACTCTTTGGAAGGAAAGTTATGACCAACCTGGATAGCATATTCAAAAGCAGAGACATTACTTTGCCAACAAAGGTTCGTCTAGTCAAGGGTATGGTTTTTCCAGTGGTCATGTATGGATGTGAGAGTTGGACTGTGAAGAAAGCTGAGCGCCGAAGAATTGATGCTTTTGAACTGTGGTGTTGGAGAAGACTCTTGAGAGTCCCTTGGACTGCAAGGAGATCCAACCAGTCCATTCTAGAAGAGATCAGCCCTGGGATTTCTTTGGAAGGAATGATGCTAAAGCTGAAACTCCAATACTTTGGCCACCTCATGCGAAGAGTTGACTCATTGAAAAAGACTCTGATGCTGGGAGGGATTGAGGGCAGGAGGAGAAGGGGACGACAGAGGATGAGATGGCTGGATGGCATCACTGACTTGATGGATTTGAGTTTGAGTGAATTCTGGGAGTTGGTGATGGACAGCGAGACCTGGCATGCTGCAATTCATGGGGTTGCAAAGAGTCAGACACAACTGAGCAACTGAACTGAACTGAACTGAATGCAAGAAAAGGAAAATCTTGTTGCCAGATATTCAGCTGTCCTCAGTTGACCCAAAAACTCTGCTGTGTTTGGGACTCTGAATCAAGGTGTTACATCTGAACCTGCTCCAAGCTAGAGATTCTCAGAAAAACGCACAAGGCAGCATATCTTACAAATAATTCCTGAGGTCCTCAGCCCACCCAGGCATCCCTCTTTGTGGAGCCCCACTTTGTCCATGGGACCCTAGGCCAAAATCTAATGACTCTTCAGATCCAGCAGCACCTTCTTCATCTGTGGCTCCTCCCACGATCCCACCCCACCGAAGTTCCCCTCAGTCACCATGATGACACTTAGCCAGAAATTGGCACATCTTTTTCCATTCCTTCCTTTCCCTGCTCCAGTCAGTTGCTTACATCTGTTGACCTTACCTCCTGAATGCCTCCCAAAACTTTTTCCAAAATATCTGCCCCAGAAATATAGCTGACAAAGAACCTGTGGTCCAGCATATACAAAGAGCTCCTACAAATCAACAAGAAAAAAAAGCAGGAACCCCAAGGGGAAAATGGGCCCCTCCCAAAGGATTATCTCCAAATGGCCACTGAATGGAACCATTTCTTGTGGAGGCAGCAAGAAAAGTGAAGAGTGGGTTTTAAAAGAAAATAACTTTCTGACAAGTACTAAGGAGACAGTTATAAGGACTTTGTTGCAGTGATGTTCATAAGAGTCAAAAGCTAGAAGTCACTGCAGTGTTCATCAGTGGGGTAGTAGAGAAATGGAAAAGAGGATGGTCCTGTGATGGAATATTATACGGGTGTGAAAAGGGAACAAATAACTTCATCCATCTCTGTCTCTACATACATGGATCTCAAAAAGATACTGCTGAGTGAAAAATGAAGAACCTGTTTGTGATAATAGTGTGATACTGTTTATATAAATTAAACACTGAGCTGTGTTGCTTCCACATATATCTCTGCCTGCTTAAGTAAATACAGATCATGAAAGTGGTTGTCCTTGCTGGCAGTGTAGTGATTTTGCTCTGGGTGCTTTCATCATTCAAGCATGTCTCCCCACACTTGTCTCCCCACTGTAGCTCAGTTCAGTTCAGTTGCTCTGTCGTGTCCAACTCTTTGTGACACCATGAATTGCAGCACGCCAGGCCTCCCTGTCCATCACCAACTCCCAGAGTTCAGTCAGACTCACATCCATTGAGTTGGTGATGCCACCCAGCCATCTCATCCTCTGTCATCCCCTTCTCCTCCTGCCCCCAATCCCTCCCAGCATCAGGGTCTTTTCCAATGAGTCAACTCTTCGCATGAGGTGGTCAAAGTATTGGAGTTTCAGCTTCAGCATCAGTCCTTCCAATGAACACCCAGGACTGAGGAGAGGGGCAGGGCACAACCTTTAAAAGAATGACAGAGACATAGGACATGACGAAAACTGGTTAGAACCAACTAGGTCTGAGATAGCAGAAGATCTGACTTCCAGTATTCCTTGAACCTCATCATATACTCATTGTAACATGTTAGCATCTAAATGACACACCCACCAGCACCATGATGGTTCTGAGGTCAAAAAGTGAGTGGTGGCCCAATTCCTGGAAATCACTGACCCTTCCCCAAAATAATTGGAATAATCCTCCCACTCATCAGCCTATGAAATTATCCAGCTCATAAAAAAACTAACCACATAATATTTTGAAGCTGTCTTTCTTGGTTTCTGAGATGGCTCACACTCTATCTGTGAAATGTGCTTCTTTCTAAAAAAAAAATCCACTTCTTACCTATCACTTCATCTCTGAACTATTTCATGATGAAGCAAGAACTTTAAATTCACTGGCAACAACTGTAGTTCAATGGCCAGGGTGGAATGCTACCTGATAGTCAAGGCAGCCAGGCACATCAGTGTGATGGAGGTGGCCACTGGGGCCAGAGGGACTACAGATGGCCCCAGTACCACCATATGTCCATCATATATAAAGAGCTCTTACCAATCAACAAGAAAAAGGCAGAAACAGCATAGGGGAAAATAAGCTTTTCACAAAAGGGAATCTCCAAATGGCCATTAAATTAAAAGATGCTTGTTATCATGAGTCGTCAGGGAAATGCAAGCTAAATCAAAATGCCATGTCACCTACAAGAACAGCTAACATGAGAAAGACCATACCAAGTGACGCTTCTGTGCTGCTGAAGGAGAGTAGAATAACACAGCCACTTTGGGACACTGGCAGGATCCACAAAGCCTAATCAACACCTACACTAGGAATAAACTGAAAGGAAATGTGGGACTTTCACTCTTGGAAAAACCTACAAGAATGTTCCTAACACCTCTGCTTGTAAGAACCCAAAACTTGAAACCATCTAAATGTCAAAAAAAAAAAAAAAATCAATAAATTGTGGTAATTTCACAAAATGGAATACTATACTGTAGTGATTTTAAACTGGGGGTGATGTTTACCCCTGAGGGAACATTTGGCCATGTTTAGGGACATTTTTTGGAGAAGACAATAGCACCCCACTCCAGTACTCTTGCCTGGAAAATCCCATGGACGGAGGAGCCTGGTGGGTTGCAGTCCATGGGGTCGCGAAGAGTCAGACACAACTGAGCGATGTCACTTTCACTTTTCACTTTTATGCACTGGAGATGGAAATGGCAACCCACTCCAGTGTTCTTGCCTGGAGAACCCCAGGGACGGGGGAGCCTGGTGGACTGCCGTCTATGGGGTCACACAGAGTCGGACACAACTGAAGTGACTTAGCAGCAGGGACATTTTTTAGCTTCCCGGTGACTCAGACAGTAAAGAATCCAACTGCAATGCGGGAGACCTGGGTTCTGTCCCTGGGTCGGGAAGATCCCCCGGAGAAGAGAACAGCTACCCACTCCAGTATTCTGGCCTGGAGAATTCCATGGACAGAGGAGCCTGGTGGGCTATAGTCCATAGGGTCACAAAGAGTTGGACATGACTGAGCGACTAACACTTTCACTTTCAGGGACACTTTTGGCTGTCAGAGCTTGGGACATGTGCTACCACCATTTCATGGGTAGAAGCCAGAGATGCTGTTCAGCATCCTACTTCTTGGACACCCCAAGAAGTATTCAGCCACAAATGTTAGCAGTCAGTTAGAAACTCTACAACCATGACAACGAACGAGGATTATGACCCAGAACAACGGGGAGAAAACTTGCCAATCCAATGCTGCCTGAAAGAAGGCAGAACAACCTATCTGCTTTCATTTATAAAAAGTCTGAATGACAGGCAAAGTAGTTCTATACTAGTCAAACTCAGGTTAGGGGTTACCCTGAAGGGGAGCGGTGTGTGCAGCATGGGGACTGACAGAAGAAGGTACAGAGAAGACATCTGAGGATTGGTGACGTTCTGTCCTCCATCCATCAGGGTGCTACACAAGCTTGTTCACGGTGTGAAAACTTTATAACGTACATTTGTGACCTGTGCATTTTTTTTTTTTTTTGGCATGTGTGCTATATTGAAATAAAAGATTCTAAAAGTTGAATATTTTCCCTCTTCCTTCCACTCCTCTGCCCTTTGCAGGCCTTAACAACTGTGCCCTGGGTGATTGCCCCACTTCTCCCCAGCCCGTCCTCCAGACAGCAGCCAGGAAAGTTCCTCCCTGCTTTGAACTCCACCATGGCTCCCTATTGCCCTCCCCCAAGGTTAGATCCAAGACTTTAAGGACTTCCTTGGCACCGGTGCTGCTTCTTTGGCAGTCTCCTATCCACCTCGTCTCTCTGCTGCTTGCACCATTAAGTTAATGAGCAACGCAGAACATACGGTTCAGACCTCTGGGTCTTTGTACCTACTGTCCTCTGCCTGACTGCCCTGACACACTCTTGCCTTCCAATATTCCTTTGCTTCAGAAGCCTCCCCCAGCTCTCATAACTGGGGCCAGCTGGCTTTTGGACCAGAGAAGATTTTTTTTTTTGGCCTTGGCTTGCAGGATTCTACTTTCCTGCCCAGGAGTCTCACCTGTGCCCACTGAAGTGGAAGCGTGGACTACCAGGGAATTCCCCCTGAGATTATTTTTCTTCTAGTCAAAGCACACACACACACACACACGCACACACACACACACACACACAGAGTCTGTAAAATACAACAGAAGGCATTGAGTACTATGTGAAAGCCTTGACCCAATCCTCAGAATCTTTGTCTCCAGGGAAGCCCCACCCCTCTGGGACGCTCCAGGGTAGGGGTGGAGGGTCTGAGAAACTCCCCGGCTTTGCACAAAGACCACCCCTCCCCCAGTGGTAGCAAAAGGGGAAGTGGGGTGAGGTGGGGAAGTTTCCAGGGAGGTAAATTTAGGTCAGTCCCCCACCCATCAGCTCACGTCCCCAGTCTGGCTCCCGGGCAGACCCCTGGGAGACTCAGCCAAGCCTGTCTCCTGCTATCTGCTGCCTCTCAGCCTATATACCAGGCAGGCTCCACTCAGAGCCACTAGCTTTGCACAGACAGAGTCACTGGCTCACTGCCGGCTGAGCAGGAACACACTGCCCAGGTTCCAGCCTCAGCTCAGCCATTCACAGGCTGTGTGACTTTGGGCCAGTGCCCTAACCTCTCTGTTTCTCAGCTGCCTCACTTGCAAAAGCATAAGAGTACCCGCCTCACAGGGCTGTTGAGGGATCTGATAAGTTCGTTTAAAATAGTGTCTGTCGCTTAATGTCCCATAAGGGTTTCTGGTTGATGTTATTTTTAATAGATGAGAAATGGAGGGCAGGCCCTGCCTTTGAGAAATGGTCAGTAAAGGCCACTTCCCCCTCCCCACTCCTCGCTTTCCTCCTGCCCCAGGAAGATGTGAAGGTCAAGCTCAAGGTCTAAATTGATCTTTCAACTCTTGACCTTCAGCCTCAACTGTCCAGCAAAGCTGCTCAGTGAGCCTCCCCCGCCTGGGTGCTGAGATGGCCCCTAGCAGTTTTGGTGGGGTTGGGGGGGAAGGAATCCTCCTCCTCTTTCCCACTCCCCCTACAGAGGCTGGCCACCATGGGGCCTCCTACCACCCCATGCCTCTCCCCTGGGCTGACACCAGGGACCCTGCACCTCCAGCTCAGACACACTGAATCTCCAGCGCATGCCTGGATTCTCCGGGCCAATCTGGCCTCTTCCCTCCCAACCTGCCCTGGCCCTGAGCCTACCACCACCACCGCCCCTCACCCACTCAGGGACACCCACAAGGCCACCTGGCCAGAGAGGGATACCAAGCTAGTTGCACAGTCAAGGCCTGCCCTGTGACCTCCCTCCCACCCCCATCTCCTTCCTCCAGCCTCCAGACACCCTCATCTCAGGAAACAAGCCTCTTTCACTCTGTTCTCCCCGTGCACCGCCCACGCTGAGCCCCGTGACCCTCCAGATTGCTAATCAGAGCTTGATGCTCTCCTATAAAAACTGGCTGTGGCTCCACTGAGTCTGAGCCCCAGGGCTCCCAGGCCTGAGAGGACAAGGCCCCCTCCAGCAGCCCCCTTGGGTCACACTGGGCTTTTGTTTCAGTGGAACCCCCGTGGCCCAGCCCCCTGCATCCCTACCCACTGTCCTCCTCGGCTGAGGGACATTCACTCCTTGGGAAGGTTGTCCTTACCTCCTACCCACGTCCTGGACATCCCATTCTCACCCCCACACCCAACCGCTGCACTGACCTGGAATTACCAGGGGGCCTTCTTATTAGCTTCGGCTCACAGGTCCCAGAGAAAAGCCCCTCCAATTAACAGTGGCCCCAAAACCCCAGGGGGCAGAAATAAAAGGGCTGATTGGAAGGAACCGTAACTTTCTGAAAAAGTGTCCAAATTGTGACAAGGAATTCATTTGAACAAGATGTGGGTTATAATTGAAACTACAGCTAATTCTTGAAACACATTCATTGGACTTTTGGCAAGGAGCATTCCCTTCATAAGCATCCTCCCTTGGACAGCAAGGAGATCAAACCAGTCAGTCCTAAAGGAAATCAACCCTGAATGTTCATTGGAAGGACTGATGCTGAAGCTGAAGTTGGCGCTCCAATCCTTTGGCCCCTGATTCAAAGAGCCGACTCATCGGAAAAGACCCTGATGCTGGAAAGATTGAGGGCAAGAAGAGAAGGGGACGACAGAGGATGAGACAGTTGGATGGCATCACCGACTCAATGGACATAAGTTTGAGCAAACTCTGGGAGATAGTAAAGGATAAGGAAGCCTGGTATGCTACAGTTCATGGGGTCTCAAAGAGTCAGACGTGACTGAGTGACTGAACAACAACAAATTTCCCTCACAAATTTGTATTTAATAGTTTAGTAATATTCCTGGTGGCTCAGATGGCAAAGAATCTGCCCATACTGCAGGAAACTCAGGTTCAATCCCTGGGTCAGAAAGATCCCCTGGAGAAAGGATAGGCTACCCTCTCCAGTATTCTTGCCTGGAGAATTCCACAGACAGAGGACCCTGGGCCAAAGCCAATAGGGTCGCAAAGAGTCAGACACAACTGAGCAACTAACACACATACTGTGTAATATTCCAGAAGTCATGTAAGAATGTAAGAGTTGGACCATAAAGAAGGCTGAGCTTGGAAGAGTTGATGTTTTTGAATTGTGGTGCTGGAGAAGACTCTTGAGAGTCCCTTGGACCGCAAACGAGATCAAACCAGTCAATCCTAAAGGAAATCAGCCTTGAATATTCATTGGAAGAACTGACGCTGAAGCTGAAGCTCCAATACTTTGGCCACCTGACTCGAAGAGCCAATTCATTGGAAAAGACCCTGATGCTATAAAAAATTGAAGACAAAAGAAGGGGGAGGCAGAGGATGAGATGGTTAGATAACATCACCAACTCACTGAATCTGAGCAAACTCCAGGAGATAGTAGAAGACAGAGGAGCCTGGTGTGCTGTAGCCCATGGGGTCTCAAAGAGTCGGACACGACTTAGTGGCTGAACGACAACAACAGTGTAATATTTTAATAGCATTCTGGAAAAAGTCATTTTGGGGGGAAATAGACACACACAAGGAAAACAAAACAAAACAAAAATACCTGGGGGGCTATTGTGAGTTGAATTGTGTCCCCAGCAAAAGATAGGCTGAAACCCTAACTTCCATTACTGTCAGTGTAACCTGATTCAGAAATAGTGTTTGCAGATGTCATCAAGGCAAGAGGAGGTCACCCTGGAGTAGTGTATGTTTAGTTGCTCAGTCATATCTGACTCTTTGCAACCCTGTGGACTGTAGCCCGCCTGGCTCCTCTGTCCATGGGATTTCCCAGACAAGAATTGAGTGGGCCCTAAATCCAATGACCAGTGTCCTTACAAGGGAAATTTATGGACTTCTCTGGTGGTCCAGTGGTTAAGAATCTGCCTTGCAATGCAAGGGATTTGCAGGATTGATCCCTGGTTGGGGAACTAAGATTCCACACGACACAGCACAACTCAGCCCAAGAGCCACAGCTAGAGAGCCTACGTGCTGCAACAAAGATCTGATGCAGCCAAGTAAAGAAATAAACAAGAGAAATCTGGACACAGAGAAATAAACACACAGAAAAGTGAGGACAGGCAGAAGCTGGAGGGATGCTCCTGCAAGCCTAGGTCTGTCGGCAGCCACCGGAAGCTATAAAGAGGCAGGAAAAACATTCTTTCCTAGGGCCCTTGGAGGTAGCATGGCCCTGCCAACATCTTGATTCCAGACTTTGAACTTTCAGAACTGGAAGAGAACAAGTTTCTGTCTTTAAGCCATCTGGTTAGTGATACTTTGTTACTGCATCCTCAGAAAAACTACACACAGGTCTTTGGGTCTGATTGTTCTGGTGTTTTGAGTCATCTCTCCCTGGAGCAGCCAATCCTTCCTTTGCCCGTGGCCCGCTTCTCCACTCTTTCTTGGATTGACCAGCAAGTCTTTCTTTGGCAATGACTTATCAGTGTTTTTGATCCCCATCCCACAGTCTCTTCCTTCTCACCAGGCTGCAGGGCTTTTCATATCATTTTGCAGTGGAATTGCATTGTGCTAGCACTGTTTTGCAGAGAAGGCAATGGCACCCCACTCCAGTACTCTTGCCTGGCAAATCCCATGGACGGAGGAGCCTAGTAGGCTCCAGTCCATGGGGTCACTCAGAGTCAGACACGACTGAGCGACTTCCCTTTCACTTTTCACTTTCATGCACTGGAGAAGGAAATGGCAACCCACTCCAGTGTTCTTGCCTGGAGAATCCCAGGGACGATGGAACCTGGTGGGCTGCTGTCTATGGGGTCGCACAGAGTCGGACACGACTGAAGCAACTTAGCAGCAGCAGCATTGCTTTGTGGATTGTTTATAATATCCTGCAACCAGAGGACTGATTCCTCTGCCCTCCCCACTCTCCCCAGAGAAAGTCATGTTCCATGGGTGTAGCTCATTTCTGGGGAAAAAAAAAAAACAAAAACAAAAATCCTGGAGGTTTGGGTATGAGATTATTTCCTCTATCATCAATTTAGTAGTAAACAGCCTTCATATTGTGACAATTCTAATGTTTCTCCACATTTCAAAACTACCCTCCTGGCAGACGTGACAGCTCTAGGGATCTTCCCAAAACTGCATCCAGAAAGGTGGATGAGGGACTTCCCCGGGGGTCAGGTGGCTAAGACTCTGCACAACGAAGATCTGGCATGCCACAGCTAAGAGCTGACATGGACAAATCAGTGCTGTTGTTGAGTCACCAAGTCTTTGTGACCCCCAACCCAGGGATTCAACCCGTATCTCTTGGGTCTCCTGCGTTGGCAGGTGGATTCTTTACCACTGAGCCACCCGGGAAGCCCAACAGATACCATATGATTTCACTTATGTTTATGGAATCTAAAATATGACATGAACGTATCTGTGAAACAAAAAACAGATTCACAGACACAGAGAACAGACTTGTGGTTGCTAGGGCGGGTGGGGTAGAAGAGGAACTGAGTGGGAATGCGGGATTTGCAGATGCAAACTAGTAAATATAGGCTGGCTGAACAACAAAGTCCTATTGTGTAGCACAGGAACCTGTATTCAATATCCTGTTGTTCAGTCCCTCAGTCGTGTCTGAATCTTTGCAACCCCATGGAGTGCAGCACCCAGGCTTCTCTGTCCTCCACTATCTCCTAGAGTTTGCTCAAACTCATGTCCATTGAGTCGGTGATGCCATCCAACCATCTCATCCTCTGTCACCCCCTTCTCCTCCTCCTGCCCTCAATCTTTCCCAGCATCAGGGTCTTTTCCAATGAGTCAGCTCTTCATATCAGGTGACCGAAGTACTGGAGCTTCAGTTTCAGCATCAGATCTTCCAATGAATATTCAGGGTTGATATCATTATCCTATGATAAACTATATTGGAAAAGAATATATATATATATATATATATATATGAATGAATCACTGCCGTACAGCTGAAATTAACACAACATTATAAATCAACTATACTTCGATAAAATGAATTTTAAAAAATACGATGGGGTGTGGACATGGCAGCTCTTATCAAAGAATAGTTAATCTCCTTAATATTTAAAAAAGAGTTTCTAGGTGTATCTTACCATAAATTTTTAAAGCCTCTATAACTATAAAACAAACAAACAAAAAAAAACTAAAACAAGAACATTTTTCCAGGAAAAGAATATAGAAATCTACCTTTTTTATTGGGAAGTGGTGGTCCTCTCAGTGGGGCTGGTAGGACTTTAGTTCCCCTGACCAGGGAGTAAACTAGGCCCTTGGTGGTGAGAGTGGGTTGCAGAACCGCCAGGACGTTCCCTTTCTTTGTGGGGGAGGGGCAAGAGCCACCTTTTAAAAACGGAGAAGATGCTCAGCCTCACCCTTTTAACCTCTCAGATTAGCAAAGTCTGATAGTGCTGCCATGGTGGAGGTCAGGGAGCCTTGTGGCAATGGCTATCAAATTTCTATCCTCACACATGCCCTGACTAGCAATTTTACTTCTACGAATTTGTGGTGATCTATTTAACCCTGACTCAACCTCACCCCTGCACCACGTTACTCGTTATACCATTGCTCAGATTAGAAGCGCCCTTCTTGCCCATGGATAGGGGACTGGTTCCCTCAAAAAGAACACTGTGGAAGGGACTTCCCCGGTGGTCCAGTAGCTGGGATTCCAAGCTCCCGATGCACGGAGTTGGGGATGGGGGTGCTGAGTTCAATCCCTGGCCCGGGAACTAGATCCCACATGCCTTAACTAAAATTCAGTGCAGCCAAGTAGATATATAGATAGATAGATAGACACATACATATATATATATATTTTTTTTTTTTTTAAAACACAGTGGCAAAAGCTGCCCAACTCTGTGGCTTTATTAAAAACCCTTGACTTGACACTGTAAATTGAGGAATTGGATAGTGCGTAAATTATCTCTCTAAAGCTATTACCAAAATAATAATAATAATAAACCAAAACACTCTTTTCCAAAAAACAAAAAAGAACAAGAGATTTCTTTTTGTACTGTTATCAAAGCACTCTTAAAAGTATTACATTAAAAAAAAAAAAACAAGATTCAGGGACTTCTGTGGCAGACCAAATGATTAAGACTCTGAGCTTCTATTGCAGGTGGCATGGGTTCTGTCTCTGCAACAAGAAATTGAAGTCAAGAGGCAGAATACAGAGGGAGAGGCAGAGAGGAAGTAAAGTCAAAAGAGTCTTCAGTCCTGCAAAACATCTTTTGGGACCTGGAAGGATTCCCCCTTGCTGCAACAAAATGGGGATTTTCAATGCACTTGCTTCACAGACAGGACTGCACAGGCTCATCTCTGGCACCAACCTGGTTGTGCAACTCAAACCAGTGAACGTGGGGCCCTGGGAGCTAAAAGGGCCAGACTGGTGCTGGAGAGAAGCCAGGTACTCTGAGCAGCTGGGGCTTTCCTGGTGGCTCAGACAGTATATTTATCTTGCCTGCCTGCAATATGGAAGACCTGGGTTCCATCCTTGGGTTGTGAAGATCCCCTGGAGAAGGAAATGGGAATCCACTCCAGTATTCTTGCCTGGACAATCACATGGACAGAGAAGCCTGGCAGGCTACAGTCCATGGGGTCGCAAAGAGTTGGACACAACTGAGCAATTAACACTCTCTGAGTACCTACCTTGCCCTCAGGTGAGGACACAGGCACCGAGCCAGGAGGGTGCTGGGGTGGGGGAAGGGGGAGGGGAAGCAGCAGGATAAGAGAGGAGCTGGACACTGCTCTGGTGGATGGGGGCAGGGGAGAACGTGAGATCCAGAGCCCCTGAGCAGGGGAAAGCAAGGCTGTCCATGCTCAGACACACACACGCAGATACCTTCACAGACAGACTGACACCAGATGGACACACACACACCTAGAGACACACCCAGACCAATAACCAGAGATACACACAGACAGACAGACTTCCAGACACACAGAGAAACACACAGAAACTCAGATGGACATAGAGACACACAGACACACTCAGCAAGCCCTCTTTCTAAGTCTTTCCTGGACAAAATCTATATCTTGTCTGGCCTCTCCTCATCCCCTCTGCCCTTAATGAATGTTTATGAAGCACTGCTGTATGCCAGAATCTGTTCTAGGTGGCAGAAGGTGGGTTTGATTAAAGAGTCAAGTGGTGGGGGGCTTCCCTGGTGGCTCAGTGGTAAAGAATCCACCTGCCAATGCAGGGGACATGAGTTCGATCCCCGGTTCAGGGGAGGATCCCACATGCAACTGAGCCCGTGTGCCACAACTATTGAGCCTATGCTCCAGAGCCAGGAGAACTGCAACTACTGAGCCCCTTGCACAGCAACTACTGAAGCCCTCACTCCCCTCAACTAGAAAAGACCCAGCACAGCTGAAATTTTGTTGTTCAGTCTCTCAGTCGTGTCCGACTCTCTGCAACCCCATGGACTGCAGCACGCCAGGCTTCCCTGTCCTTCACAATCTCCTGGAATTTGCTCAAACTCACGTCCATTGAGTCGATGGTGCCATCCAACCATCTCATCCTCTGTCACCCCCTTCTCCTCCTGCCCTCAACAGCCAAAAAAAAGTAAATACATAAATAAAATCATCAATAACGTAAAAAGAAAAAAAGGAATCAAGGGGACCCCATGGACAAGCAGGAAAAGTATTTCAGCAGAGGAATAGCCAGTGCAAAGTCCTCTCCTCTCCCCAATCCTCCCCACCCTATCTCCTCCCCCAGCCCTGACTCAAGCCATTTGGAATGGGGTAGAGGGCTCCCTCTAGGATCCCCCCACCCCACCTAGCCTGATTATCTTCCATCCTATAGAAGAGGATCCACGGGACTCAGAGAGGCTGTGTCACACACCCAAGGTCACACAGCATGAACGTGGGCTCAGATCTGTCAGAACCGAGGGCCTCTGTCATCAGGAAGAGAAGCCCCTCACTGAGGGCAAGAACCCTGATGGGCAAAGGCTGGGCCAAGGAGGTCAGTCAGCCAAGGGCTTGGGACACCTATCCAGTGTGAGGAACTGGAGTGAGAGTCATGAACTGGATTCTCCAGGGCACGGAGAGGCAGTGACAGACACCTGTGACTCCAGTCCTTGCCCCACCAGGCCAGGGAGCAGCAGCCCCTGAGACCACCAGAGTGGGCACAGAGTCCAAAAAATGGGTGATGGGGACACGTAGCAGGGGGTGTGGGTCTGACCTGGGTGGGTCCTCAGACCCTGGCTGGGTTGTGGGTGCTGATTTTGAAATCGTGTCAGGATCAGAGGGAGACGGGGTCTGACAGCGCAAGCAGGACTCTGGACGGGAGGTTGGGGCTCTGTCTGGGTCTTCTATTGCTACAGTGACAAACCATCAGAAATTTGGTGGCTTAAAACAATTCACATTTACTATCTGACAGTTCTGGAAGTAGGAACCAAAATGGGTCTCACGGGGCTAAAATCAAGAGGTCAGTAGGGCTGGATTCCTTTTGGAAGTTCTAGGGGAGAATGTGTTTCCTGGCCTTTTCCAATTTCTAGAGGCTGCCTGCCTTCTTCCTCCACCTTCAAAATCAACAGGTCAGCATCTTCCCATCTCTTTCCCTCTGACTCTCCTCTCTCTCTCTTATAAGGTCCCTTGTGGGCATTCCCTGTTGGTTCTTCAGTGTTAGGGACTCTGAGATTCCACTGTGGGTGGTGCGGG
Organism: Bos grunniens; assembly: GCF_055505025.1. Lineage (NCBI taxonomy): Eukaryota > Metazoa > Chordata > Mammalia > Artiodactyla > Bovidae > Bos > Bos grunniens. The sequence continues at coordinate 17,008,190 of NC_141171.1, forward strand.
TTTAATCCCTGGTCAGGGAAACAAGATCCAATATGCCGCACAGTGAGAAGGGCATGGAAACCCACTCCAGTATTGTTGCCTGGAGAATCCCCATGCTATCCTGGCGGGCTACAGACCTTGGGGTTGCAGCGTCGGACACGACTGAGCAACTAACCACAACCACCACATACCATACAGTGATGATGTTGGATAATCCCATCTCCAGATCCTTAACTTAATCAGCCATGCAAAGTCCCTTTTGCCTTGTAAGGTCACATATTCACAGGTTCCAGGGGTTAGGATGTGTGGACATCTTTTTATTCCGTCTAGCACAGGGCTCATTGTCCAGGGTCTAGAGTCCAGCCTCCAGGCCTGGCCATGATGACCCCCAGGGTCTGGAAAAGGCCACTGGGACCAGCCATCTGATGGCGGGGTGGGGGCACAAAAGGGACAAAGAAGCCCTCAGTTTATTACCTGGATCAGGTTTATGAGCCTCCCCAATCCTACCTTCCTGTCCCACCCTCAAGTACAGAGGGTGTGAAAGTGTGGAATGAAGGAGGCAAGGAGCTCCCCAAGTCTCCCTTCCCACAACCCAGACACCCTACATTGGACCCACCAACTTAGAAATGACTCCTTCCCCCTACTCTCACCACCCAGGACCTGGCCTCCTCTGATTCCCCCATATCCTGGCAATTTTACTGGAGTTCCTCTCTTCACTCCTGTCTACAATTTCCGGACCAGACCCCAGCTGCTCCTGCTGCTGTCCCATTTTAAATCTGATTGTGTCTAACTTCAAATCTGACTATGCCTTTCCCCAGAGAACCCTGGAGGGCCTTTAGTGACTGGTCCAGCCCTGTCCTCTCCTCACTCACCATTGGGCCTTAATTCAGCTGAATCCCCCTGGTTACAGATGTCACCTTTTCCAGGAAGCCTGCCCTGAACACTGCATGCTCACAGCTGGAGTGGGGAGTGGGTGGTCACAGAAGGGCAGGGAGTAATGGAGAAGTGGCCCATGTACAGAAGGTCCAGCTTGCATCTCTTTTTGCCAGGCAGAGCCCTTCCTCCAGCCTCCCCACTTCTGCCCAGAAAGTACTTCCCACCTGAAATCTCTCCCTGACCCCAGCCCACCCAAATCCTCTTTGGAGGACCTCCCCTCTACATCTCCAGGAACCTGCTGCTCCTCCTCTGGGGCCTGGACTGCCCCCATTCTACCAGGTCTCTGGTGTCATTATTAATCCAAATGGCTCTCATGTTCTGCACACCCCCAGGTGCAAGGTACCGTGGACATAACTAAGCGACTGAACAACAAAATTTTCACAATGCTGAGAAAAAGAGTATTGTTTGACTTTTCCTCATGTGCAAAGGAGCTCTTGGGCTTTCCCGGAAGCTCAGCAGTAGAGAATCTGCCTGCCAATGCAGGAGACAAGGGTTTGAACCCTGGGTGGGGAAGATCCCTTGGAGAAGGAAATGGGAACCCACTTCAGTTTTCTTGCCTGGGAAATCCCATGGACAGAGGAGCCTGGTGGGCTACATACAGTTCATGGGGTCACAAAGAGTTGGACAAGATTGAGTGGCTAAACAACAAAAGAGCTCTTGGAGGAAGGGGAGAGAATAGAAGGGCGAATATGGATGGTGGGGCAGAGGGGAAAGGGGGGCTCTGAGGACCAGACTGAGAGCTGAAGGAGAAGGATGCACACATTTGGGACAAGAAGGGACAGCCCAGCAGAGGGAACAGAAGGTGCAAATGCGGTGAAGCTGGATAGAGTGGGACAGCTTCAACCACGCTTGCAACAGATATCTGGCTCTGCTGTCCTCCCCCTTTGTGTGTGTGGAAATCAATCTCAGAAGATGTGAAGCAACTTGCCACTGTCAAAATAACCTGGGGTTCACCCATCTCACCCCGGGTCTGCTACAGGGAGCGATTTATTGTTCAAAGGTGAGCCACTTGCCTAGATGTCGTGGGGTTGGCCGGTGGTTCTGGAACCCTCTTCCCTTCAAACTGGCTACAGCTGGACTGCAAGTCTCTTAGATGCTGCCCAGGTGCTCACAGACTACCTCTGCGTGATGCAGGATTGCCCAGCATTCATGGCTTGCCCTGGCTCCCTGCCCCTGTGAGCCGGGGGCCACCTTGTGTTCCTCCCTACAAGAGGGAGCCTGGGGTTTTTCTGCCACCAACACTGTCCTACCTCCCCGCCTTTATCTTCCCAGCTCTGCCGCCTATCTCTGCACCCCACTGAACCACAGACTCACCCACCTGCCCTATAGGCCTCCCAGCTCGCAGGGGGGTTCCTTGGCTTCCCAACTCCGCAGTCGGTCCCATGAACCAAAAATTGGACCAGCTCGGCCTGAGAGCTGGGACAGGTCACCAGACCTTGGAGGCACTGGGGGTGGCCTCCGAGGTCTGAGGTGGTGAGTCGGGGGGCCTTCTGCACAACACCCAGCGGTGCACTCAGGCGGGTCCAGGAGCGCATGGTGTGTCGGCAGATACACGGATGGATCAGAGCCGGGCCACCAAAGAGGACCCCGGAGGGTGCTGGAGAGGACTTGCAGAGAACGGAAGAGAAAGGGGGGCCGGACTGAGCGCGCAGCAGATGGGAGTAGGTTCAAAGGAAAGAGCTACAGCACAGCGAAGAAACCTGTGGTGGGTTCAGGCTAAACAGCGCCGCAGGGCGGGGCGGGGCGGGTTGGGACTGGAGGCGGGGCCCCTTATGCGGGGCGGGGGTCTAGGAAGCGGCCTTGTCGCACAGAGGGGCCCGAGCGCTTCTAGGACCCCGAGCCTCGAAGGACTCAGCCCGGCCCCGCCCCGGCCCCGCCCCCGATCCCGCCCAGCGCTGCCCCCAAAGCCTGCTTCCCGGCCCCCCGCAGAGGCGGTGCCTGGAGCAGAGTCCGGGTGCCTGGTGCCGGCTGCGCGCGTCTCCTCCTCCGTATCTGCGCCAGGCTAGCTGTCCGCCACCCACCCTACCGCCGGCCCCTGGTGCTCCGGGCCGCCTGCGCCCCCCAGGTAAGTGAGACCCCAGCGCTCCGAACGCGGCCCGGAAAGCCACCCTAGCAGCGAGCTCCGGCCCCGCCTCCACGGCTATGGCGTCCACGGGGGTCCCCAGACACAGCCGCTGTCCCCCATCACCTCGTCCGGGACGGCCTCCCGGGGCTTACCGTCTGGTCCTAGGCCCCGGCCGCCTCCCTGAGAGAGCCCCGCTCCCCCGAGGGCCGGGACGCAGCGAGCGCCGGAGGACGAGGCGGCTGCGTAACGGGCGGGCGGGAGTGGGGACGACCCTAGCGTGGCGGGGGCGGGGGTCGTGGGGAGTCCGGAATGTGTGAACGAGAGGAGCGCGATGCGGGGGTCTGTCGGTCGGTCACCAGAGAATCTATACCTGCTGGGGATGCAGCCGGGGCCCTAGCCTCAGAGCCCGTAGCCCAGCCGCGTAGACTGCTAGGACCCGCGTAAACAGACACGGATTATGCCAGTCCATGCACAGTGCGGAGAAGACCACACCTCTAGGAGATGGGCTAGGGTCACGGAGGAATTCTCGGAAAAGGTGTCAGCCGGGCCTGAGAGAACCAGACAGCGAGGGGTTTTTAGGCCCAGAAAACAGCAGAAGATTATGAGGCAGGGCCCAAATTGGCGTGTCTGCAGAGCGGAAAAGAGGCGAGCGTGGCTCAAGTTCAGTGAGCCGGGTATCTGAGGTGCGAAGACTTTGGCCTCGGGCCACGAAGATAACGAGCAGTGTGTGGATTCCGTTCTCAGGTCTGTGGGGACCACGGAGGCTTAGGACAAAGTGAGTGACCGGGTCCAGCTGTGTCTTAAAAAGATCCCAGCAGCTACTCTGCCCCCAAAAAAGAGATGGGAGGAGGAGACTGTTGGTTTGGACCCGACAGGAAGGGGGAGATGGAAAGTGGGCGGTTTGGGGTTCTTCTTTGGCAGAGGGACTTCGCCTGCATTCCCTGCCTGCTCAGAAGAGGGGCAGAAGAAAGGGGCATGGAAGAGATTTCTGGTGTGGGCAGCTGGGAGTGTGGAAGGATGGGGAAACCGAGGGAGAAGCAGGTCAGCGGGTGTGAGGCTGTTATGACTCAGACTGATTTGAAAAACCTGAGATGCCACCCGAGGGGGGACGTCCTGAAGACACCACTGGGAACCCAGGCCAGGTCCAAGGCGACTGAGTGCAAGGGGGCAGCCTGGATCTGTCGTGTGGGGCCACTTGAAATAGAAATTCTGGAGTGCAGAGGTGTCTTTGAAGCCCCCAGAGTTCCCAGCCTCAACTCAGCCCCCTTCCAGGAGCATGTGTATGTGCTCAGTTGTGTCTGACTCTGCCACCCCATGGACCATAGCTCGCCAGGCTCCTCTCTTCATGGAATTTTCCAGGCAATAATACTGGAGTGGGTTGCCATTCCCTTCTCCATGGAATCTTCCCGACCCAGGAATTGAACCCATGTGTCCTGCATTGGCAGGTGGATTCTTTACCACTGAGCCACATGGGAAGCCCCTTCCAGGAGCAGCTGCTATGAATAAACTTGGCAGTGATGGGAGTTCCTGGAACCTCACTCAGCATACCTGGGTCCCTGAGGCCCCAGCCAGGCTGCAGGGAGGAGGCAGTCGGAACCTTCCTAGCCTGGCCTTCTTGCTCACCTATTTCCAGCTGGGAGGGAGCCTTGGTCATTGCATTGGCCTTGGGGCCCTAGAGAAAGTTTTCCGGGCTTCAGTTTGTCAATCTATAAAATGGGTCCATAGTACCCGTATCTGGGAATGATGTTCCAATCAAAGGCAGCCTCAGCTAAGAAATAAAAAGGGGTTTGGCTAATCCCAGGGGCAGCCTTATGCCTCGGCTGCAGCCCTGGTGGGAGTTCAGGGCCCAGTGAGCCTCCATTTCTTGCTCTGAGAAATGGGAAGAACTCATAAGTGCGTCCACCTCTAGAACCCACAGGCGTCAACAGATCAAGTGAGTCAGGCATGCAAAGTGTTTGGTTGGCCCAGCGCGAAGTGCTCACTGGGCACAGGAACTGCTGTCATGATTGTAGTTGGCCGTGGGGAGCAGGCCAGTCCTCCCACCGCCCCTGGGACTCCCACAGGAAGGCAGGCACTGGGGGGCACACTCCTGTCTTATCTGGGCACTGCAGGCTGTCCCCTCTCTGGCTGCTGGAAGCTGCCTCCGAGCTCATCCTGCCAGTTTGAATGCAGTGCTCCCAGGCTAGTGACTTCGCCTCAGGTTCAATTTCCTCACCTGTAAAATTGAGAATAATAGCAGTCATCACCTCAGAGGTGAGCGCAATGCCTGTCTGGTAATAATAACCACCTGGTAAAGCAGAGTGGATGCCTTGGGGGGTGGGGGAGGCAGAAGGAGGAGCCCAGAGAAGTGACCTGACTCAGCCTCGGGAGGGGTCAGGAGTCAGGCTTCTTGTTGGAGGTGACCATTGGCCTGGTTACTAAAGATGGTTAAGAGTTCATGGGCAGGACTTCCTTGCAGGTCCAGTTGTTAAGAGTCTGCCTGCCAATGCAGGGGATGTGGGCTCGATCTCTCTTCAGGGAGGAGTCCATGTGCTGTGGGGCAACTAGGCCCATGCACCACAGCAGAGGAGCCCATACTCTAGAGCTGTGACTACTGAAGCCTGCATGCCATAAAGTCCGCAGCAAGAGGAGCCACTGCAATGAGAAGCCCACGTGCCACAACTAGAGAAAGCCTGTGCACAGCAACAGAGACCCAGCACAGCCAAAAATAATAAATAAATTAAAACTTTTAGTTAAAACAGTAGAGTTCACAGGCAGAGAGACCAGTGAACAGAGATGTGGAGGAGAGTCACCTTGGGTAAATGGGAGAAGCTGGGGGCATGGAGCCAGAAAATCAGCATGAGAGAGACTGCACTGGTCCGGACCATGATGAGGCTGGACCAGGTGGAGGTGTGGTTGAGTGAGAAGTGAGTAGATCCTGGATAGACTTGAAGTTGGACTTCCCCAGTGGCTCAGCAGTAAAGAATCCGCCTGCAAAGCAAGAGACACAGGAGATGCGGGTTTGATCCCTAGGTCGGGAAGATCCCCTAGAGAAGGGAATGGCAACCCACTCCAGTATTCTTGCTTGGGGAATCCCCATGGACAGAGGAGCCTGGCAGGCTACAGCCCATAGTGTCGAAAAGAGTTGGATGTGACTGAAGCAATGCATGCACACCTTTGTCAGTATGATTCTGTCACACCAGGTCTCCACCCTGAAACAGCAGGAGTGCAGCCCTCTCCCCACATCCTCCTAGGCTTCCCAAATCATATGTGGCTTCAGGGCCCCGTGAGTATGTCTGGGGAGGGGGTCAAGCCCCTGCCAGCCAGCCCCTGGGGATCCCCTTCTACCTTGTGCTGGTCCCCAGTTCCCACCCGCCCCGTCTGTCATTGATTCATTCAGTACGTGCTGATGAAGTGTGCGTGCTGGGAAGCAGTGGGGCCTAACAGGGAACAAAATGAAGCTTCTTTGCCACCCCCTCCCCAACCACCAGCTCATGGGTGGAGCAGATGTTCTGGGAAGGGGGCAAGAGAAACCTGAAGGATGAGAAGGAGCCGGCCAGGCGGACATCTGGAGGAAGGGCATTTCAGGCAGAGGGACCAGCATGTGCAAAGATCCTGAGGCAGGACCCAGCCCGGCATGTTAGAGGTTTAGCAAAGAGGCCCGTGTGGCTGGAACAGCATGAGCTAGGGGGAGAGTGTCAGATGAAAAGACTGAGGGTCCTTAGGGCCCCTCAACCCAACAGCTGCAGACCCTGGGTGGGTCCCTGCTCAAGGGGGAGTGAGGTTGCTGGGCCCACTGCTGTGCAATCTGCTTTGGTGTGTTGTTCCCTGTGTGGAGTGGACAGTGTGCCCCAAAGGCAGAGGAGGCTGGCAGGAGGAAGGAAGAGAAGGCCAGCCCTTTCCTGGTGGGCAATGTTGATGCTGGGAAGGATTGAAGGCAAGAGGAGAAGGGGGTGACAGAGGATGAGATGGTTGGATGGCATCACCAACTCGATGGACATGAGTTTGGGCAAACTCTGGGAGATAGTGAGGCACAGGAAAGCCTGGCGTGCTGCAGTCCATGGGGTCGCAGAGTCAGATACAGCTGAGCGACTGAACAACAACAAAGCTTCTCCCCTTCCTTCTGCACATGCTGGGGCCTCTGATGACCTGGGAGGCTTCCTGGAAAGGCTGGAGGGAGTGGAAGGAAGGAACAAGGGGGAGGGCGCTAATGGAGGCAGAGAAGGGGGCCAGGGAGGAAGAGAAGGACGCAGAGCCCAGAGCTGGGTGTTGGGGCAGCATGTTCACAGGGAGGTGACAGGAGATGGCAGGCAGGGGCCTGCTGAGCCTTGAGGACGAGCAGCAAAAACCCACGAAGGTGGCCCCCCCACCAGCCCACAGTCACTCCCTTTCCAGGTGTAGGAGAAAGGGTTTGGCGTCCCGCCCCAAACCCCCTGTGAACCTGGTCAGCTGCGCCTGTTCACCTTTCCCACCCTCACCATTCACCCGGGTGTGCACCAACCCCTCCAGTTTCAGACGCTCAGTGGTTGTGGTGCGTGGGCTTAGTTGCCCTCTGCCAGTGGGCCCTTAGTTCCCTGACCAGGGATCGAACCCTGAGGTCACAAAGAGTTGGACACGACTAAGCAGGTATGCATGCATGAACACAGGCCTGCAGACCTGTCAGGGGGCCAGAGGAGCCAAGGGTTGAGACAGAGGCAAACTGCGAGCTTTGGAGAAAAAAAGCCAGCCTGGACAGATCTAATGTTGCATTGCAAGGCAAATTTTTAACCACTGGTCCACCAGGGAAGTCCCTGAAGACAGGCTTAGGTTTCAATGAATCCCAACTCTCCACTTCGTACCCGTCCCCTCCCCTGTGCCTCAGTTTCTCCAGCTGCAAAATGGAGATGACAGAAACACCAGGCACCAGACACCAGCCACAGCTTCCTGGGGGCCTGACCAGGGAGTGGAAGGAGTTGGGGGCAAATTAGACCCTGGGGCGGGACACTTAGGACTTTCCTGTGTATTCCTAGAATTTTTCAGAAACGTGTGAAGAATGAGGAGAGGGGGCTACTTTACTTCTGGTAGCTGAAGTCTCTCTTAAAGGTAATTGTGTGTGTGTGTGTGTGTATCTATCTATATATATACATATTTTTTTCCTCTCTTTGTAGGTTTCAAATCTTTCATTTTAGGATAAAAAAAATTTTTGGAACCCATTCTTCAGGACAAATGCCACAACCCTTTAGGATATATGTGATCAGTATGTTACCTTCCAAATGGCTAATTTCTGGCGTCCAAGTCCAGTTTCCCCTCTTCTGCTGAGTGTCAAGTTTTCTCTTGTCCTAGAGGCCTCTCTGGGCTGCAGTTTTTGTTTTTAGAGTTTTATTTTATTTTGAGGTGGACCATTTTAAAAAATCTTCATTGAATTTATTACAATATTGTTTCTGTTTTATATTTTGGTTTTTTTGACCTTGAGGCATGTGGGATCTTAGTTTCCTGACCCAGGGTGAAACGCACAACCCCTGCTTTGGAAGGCAAAGTCTTAACCACTGGACTATCAGGGAAGTCCCTGGGCTATAGATTTTAAGGCTATTCTTAAAGGAGGTATCAGGCTGTACTCTGGTACCTGCTTCCTCTGATGTAGTTCTCACTGGCAAAGTAGTAACTCTGAATGTTGAAACTGTCACCTTTTCTACACAACCAAATTCACATGACTCCACACACGTGTTGAGGTTTTATAGAATAAGATGCATTTATTTGATCTAAGAACCTGGCTTCCCAGGTGGCACTAGTGGGAAAAAACCCACCTGCCAATGCAGGAGACATAAGTAACGCCGGCTCGATCCCTGGGTCAGGAAGATTCCCCTGAACGAGGGCAGGCAACTCACTCCAGTATTCTTGCCTGGAGAATCCCGTGGACAGGAGAGCTTGGTGAGCTACAGTCCATGGGGTCACATAAAGTCAGACACGACTGAAGCGACTTGGCACACACACACACGAAGAGCCCTCAGAGCAAGCCTGAGTTGTGGGTCCTGGGTATGCCAAGGTTGACTCCGAGGTTAAGGATTTTCAGAAGCTTTTCCAGGGGTACAGCTATGGACTATAGTCTTTGTGCTTGAGTTGATAAAATCAGGAAGATGCTTGCAATGATGTCTACAAACCAAATAGCTGCAGACACTTGCCTGTTTCAACCCGTTTCAACCAGTGACACTATTCAGTCAAGGCTCTGAGTGAAATTAACCGACTGAAATTTTAAAACTCGATGAAAAGGTCATGCCTTTGGACCTTGGGAAGTCCAAAAAGCACACAAGGCATCTGCATACCTTGCTCAAACATTACCGAGAAATAGGTCAAAAAATAGTGAGAAACCATCACTGTATGGACATTTGCAGCCACAGCTTTCTTCAGAGCAGTCCTTTTTTGTTATTTTATTCATTTCTGGCTGCGCTGAGTCTTCGTTGCTGCACAGGCTTTTCTCTAGTTGCAGTGAGCGGAGACTACCCTTCTTGCAGTGCGCAGCCTTCTTATTGAGGTGGCTTCTCTTTGATGGGAAAGGTGGGCTCAAGGTCCCTCGGGCTTCAGTAGCTGTGGCTCAGGGGCTCTAAATCACAGGCTCTGTAGTTGTGGTGCACGGGCTTCATTGTTCTGCGGCATGTGGTATCTTTCTGGACCAGGGATCGAACCTGTGTCTCCTGCATTGGCAGGCGAACTTTTTAGGAGGACATGGCAACCCACTCCAGTATTCTTGCCTGGAAAATCCCATGGACAGAGGAGCCTGGTGGGCTACAGTCCATGGGGTTGCAAAGAGTCAGACACGACTGAGCAACTTAGCACAAACGCCATGTTTCTGAGATTTGAACAGACCTCAGGAATCGTGGCCATGGACTCCAGGCTGAGAAGCATGGAGTCTCGTGGCTGAAGGAGGTTGGCGGGGTAGCGGGGGCCAGGCCAGAGCCAGATCATATAGACCTTGGTGATAACCCCAGGCACAAAGGGAAGATTGACTTCCCACCCCCAGCAGCCCAGTCTCCAGTGTGGGGGAAGGCTTTTAGAGTGAGACTCTGGGACTGCTGTGGGGAAGGAGGAAGTACTCTTGTTACAGAAACACCCCTGGGTCTTAAAGGGCCCATACACAGACTCCCCCTGGGGACTCTTCCCTTGGCTTTGGAACCTCCACCTACCCAGAGGGTGAGCCTTCTCACACAAGCCCAGCTTGGCTCCCCACCCTTACCTGGGAGGGCGGGTAGGTAGGCAGTGGGGTGATGACTATATCACTGAAAGCACTGCTAGCCTGGGGCCACCTGGCAAAAGTGGATCTGCCCAGGCTGGTTTTTTCCTCCGAACTCACAGTTTGCCTCTGTCTCAACCCTTGGTTCCCCTGGGACCCTGACAGCGCTGCAGGCCTGTGTTCATGCATGCGTGCTCAGTTGTGTCCAACTCTTTGTGACCCTGTGGACTGTAGCCCTCCAGGCTCTTCTGTCCATGGGATTTTCCAGGCAAGAATACTGGAGTGGGTATCCATGTCCTCCTGCAGGGGATCTTCCTGACCCAGGGATCGAACCTGGGTTGCCTGCATTGGCAGATGGATTCTTTACCACTGAGCTACCTGGGAAGCCCTCCTTTAGGTTACTCACTTTAATGCTGTTACCAGAAAAGCAGCATTCCATTTCACTTCTCCTTGCTTCTGTTCCCTGTTGTTGAATACTTTAGAAACAACATGTACTAATTGAGAAGGGTTCAATTCAAATACACTGCCAGGGTCCTCTGTCCTTAGGATTCTCCAGACCAGAATATTGGAGTGGGTTGGCCATGTCCTTCTCCAGGGGATCTTCCCAACCCAGGGATTGAACCTGGGTCTCCCGCATTGCAGGCGGATTTCTTTACTGTCTGAACTACCAAACTACCAGGGAAGCCCATACACCATCTAATTTCTGTAATGTTTTAATCTCTGGGGCACTTCGCCTGATGCAGGTCATCTGAGGTCCCAAGGACAGCCCACGTGACAGGACTATTCACAGGAGAATCACCCCGCTTCTGGGAACATCAAGGCCCAAGGCTCCTGTTGCTGCTGCTGTGTCTTTAAGGCCCAGGTGACAACATTTGCCAACTTCCGCTTGAATGCTTAAACCAGGAGGGCTCAGACCTGGGCTGGCAGGCTCCCTAGAGTTCAGTACCTGCCAGGACCAAATGTCATCCTACTTACATTGTGTTTGTTTTATGCCCACTGTCTGCTTATGATGCTGACACTGGCTCTCTTTTTTCCTTTCCCATTAAAATTTATTACATGATATTGAATACAGTTCCCTGTGCTATCCAGTAGGTCCTTGTCGTTTATCTGTATATAGTAGTTTGAATCTGCTAATCTCAAACTCCTCATTGATTCCTCCCCTCACCCTTATCCCCTTTGGGAACTGTAAATTTGTTTTCTATGCCTGGGAGTCTGTTTCTGTTTTGTAAATAAGTTCATTTGTATCCTTGTTTTAGAGTCCACATGTAAGTGATATATGGTATTTGTCTTTGACTGACTTCATTTAATATGATATCTAAGGTCCCTCCATGTGACTGCAAATGGCATTATTTCATTCTCTTTATGGCTGAGTAATATTCCATTGTTAATATGCACCACATCATCTTTATCCATTCCTCTACTGATGGACTTCTAGGTTGCTTCCATGTCTTGTTTGCAAATGGTGCTGCTGTGAACACTGGGGTGTGTGTATCTTTTCAAATTAAAGTTTTCATATTTTCTGGGTACATGCCCAGAAGTGGGATTGCTGGGTCATATGGGAGCTCTATTTTTAGTTTTTTCAGGAACCTCCCTACTATTCTGCATAGTGGCTGCACCAATTTACATTCCTATCAACAGTGTACAAGGGTTCCATTTTCTCCACACCCTCTCCAGTGCTGGCTTTTCTCTTTCAGGGAAGGAAATGTGGATGGAGGGAGGCAGCCTGGGGAAAACCAGAGGCAGGGGACTTCCCTGGTGGTCCAGTGACTAAGATTCTGAACTCGCAATGAAGGGGGATCAGGGTTCGATCCCTGGTCAGGGAACTAGATCCCTCATGTGGAAACTAAGACCTGGTGCAACCAAATAAATAAATAAAAATAAATATTGATAACATTTTTAAAAAGAAAAGTAATACCAGAGGCAGAGAGATCAAGGTGGAGGTAACCACGAGAATTGAGATCAGAGACGGGTCCTTGGTAGTGGGAATTGAGTGGAGAAGAACTCGCTTGATTATTACGGGAGAGACAGATGCAATTGCAGGACCTGGAGAGTAGCTGAGTGTCTGGGGTGGTGGGGGGCGGGGGTGATGAGGAAGGGTCTGAGATGACTCTCAGATTCTTGTCCCCAAAGACTGGGTACATGGTGGGATGTTGGCCAAGAAGCACACTTACGGTGGAGGATGAGTTGAGTGAGATATATCTGGGCAAGGCATAGCCAGGCGCTGTTGGGTTAACCATTTTGACATTGGGAGAGAAACCTGGAAACTGCAGGAATCTGGAAAACCAAAGCACAGGCTCACTGATAGTGGGGGTGAGATTTCCCAGGGAGAAAAGCTGGTGTGAGAGGGTTCAGGACTGGCCTCATTTAGGGTCATAGGGGAAGAAAAACGGCTTGGATTAGATTAGCCAGGATGCCATGGTTCTTGGAAGGAGAGACAGACAAAAGGGGCAGATAGACCACTAGGAGGAATTGATGCTTTTGAATTGTGGTGCTGCAGAAGACTCTTGAGAGTCCCTTGGACAGCAAGGAGATCAAACCAGTTAATCCTAAAGGAAATCAGTCCAGAATATTCATTGGAAGGACTGAAGCTGAAGCTCCAATACTTTGGCCACCTGATGCAAAGAGCCAACTCATTGGAAAGGACCCTGATACTGGGAAGAATTGAGGGCAGCAGGAGAAAGGGACGACAGAGGATGAGATGGGTGGATAACATCACTGACTCAATGGACATGAATTTGAGCAAACTCCAGGAGATAGTGGAGGACAGATAAGCCTGGTGTGCTGCAGTCCATGGGGTCTCAGAGGGCCGGACATGACTTAATAACAAGAACACACACCACTAGGAGGTCAGGAATCCACAGACAGAACTGACCACTGGGGTTGGCGTGGGCCAGGGGGTAGTCACTGAGGATCCAGGCAAAGCCCAGAGTAGATGGGGTGAAGTGTGGGCATAAAGGCAGCAGGTCCTGTTTTCCAAGAATGCAGGGGCTGATGTTCCGTGAGCCCATGTCCATCTAGAACACCGGGTGGTACGGGGCTGAGCTCACATGCAGCCTGGTCAGTTATCAGCTATGTGGCCCTGGGTAGATAAGTCAGTTCGTCTGTGACAGGAGAACAGTAACTGCCTTTAGGATGGTACATTTTATGTTAGGTGAATTGTGCAATTAAAAAAAAAAAGATTAAGTCACCTTGAAATACACCTCTTGTAAAAATCAGTGACTCACAAAATAGGTGGACCAGCTCCCCCCATCCCCCAGCTTCCTGATAGAATACCTCTCCGGAGTGTGGACGATATCCTTTAGAGCACTGCAATTGCACATGTGTTGGATCTTTTGATGTTGTCCCAAGGTCACTGAGACTATATATTTTTTTAAGTTGTGGTAAAATGCATGCAAGCTAAACATTTTACCATTTTAACCATTTTTAATTGCATGACTAGGTAGCATTAAGTATATTCACAGTATTGTCCAGCCACCGCTGTCCATTTCTAGATACACATTTTTATTCAATCTTTAGTTTTTTCTTTTCTCTTCTTCTGTTCAGTATTTGTTATTATCAGTCTCCAAATTAGTTAGCTGTCTTTTTTACCATCTCCTATCTGCTATCAAGCCCACAGTGGGAGGGAAAAAACACCAAAAAACTTTTTTTGGCTTTTTTTCTGGATACATAATGCTTTCTTTTTCTTCTTGTACAATGTATATTGTATTTTATCTATTTTTTAAGATATAGTTGATGTACAGTATTATATGTTTCAATATTATATGAATCACAGTATAGTGATTCACAATTTATAAAGGTTGTATTCCATTTGTTGTTATCATAAAATATTTACTATGTTCCCTGTGTTGTACAATATGTCCTTGTAGCTTATTTATTTTATATATAATAGCTTGTACCTCTTAATTTCCTACCCTTCTCTTGCCCCTCCCTCTTCTCTCTTCCTACCAGTAACCTGTAGTTTGTGGATCTGTTTCTTTTGTGGTATATTCACCCGCTTATTTTATTTTTTAGATTTCACATATAAGTGATATCATACAGTATTTGTCTTTCTCTGTCTGACTTATTTCACTAAGCATAATACCCTCCAAGTCCATCCCTGTTGTTGCAAATTGCAAAATTTCATTCTTTTTATGGCTGAGTCCACAGTCAATTTTTCTATTTCAAATATTGTATTTTTCAGTTTTAGAATCTCCATTTGGTGCATTTTTTTTTTTTAATAATTTCTGCTTCCCTACTGAGGTTTTTGTTGTTGTTCATTCATTAGGAGGTACTTTTCCTTCACATCCTTGAATATATTTATAATAGCCACTTCAAAGTCCTTATCTGCTCATTCCAACATCTGGGTCATCTCAAGGTTGGTCCTCAGTAATTTCCTTCTTTCTTGGGCATAGGTCATGTGTTCCTGTTTCTTCACATGTCAAGTAATTTTGGATTGTATTCTGGACATTATGAAAGATACCTTGTAGACACTCTGGATTCTGTTGTGTTCCTCTGAAGAACATTGATTCTTCCCCACATCCCTTTTTTAAATTTTCACAGGCAATTAAACTGTCTGAACTCAAGTTCCAAAGTCTCTTTCCCCTGGGGTGGGAGGAGGGTGATATCTTACTTTTCTTTAGCTTTACCCAGGCTGGTTGAAGTCTGCCCTGCACATGGTTCAAGGGTTAGCAAGAGACTTGCACAGCAATTTTGGATAGAATTTGAACCTGATTTTTGGTTGTTGCTTTTTGGCTTTTTCCTTTCCTGTGTGTTCTGCCCCATTGTTGAACTGTTATAGTCCCTTTGGATTCTGTCTTATCATTTTTCAATCCAGTTTCTATTTCCAGTGAGAAATGGGAAGCTCACCCCATACCATTCCCTTAGAACAGGTAGAGACTCCCCTCCAACTTTTGCCTATTTTTGGTAACTCTCTAGAGCTGTACTGCCCAGTAGAATTTTCTGCATTGATGGGAATGTTCCATACCTTTACTACCCAATATGGTAGCCACAAGCCACATGTGGCTATTAAGTGTAGAAATGTTCGTAATACAACTGAGGAACTGAATTTTAGATTTTAATTTTAATTAATTGGAAGTTAAATGAGCACATGTGGCTAATGGATACCATATAGGATGTTGGAACACCAAAACTTCAAGGTATAAGAGTTTTTTAGCATTTAGTCCAGAGTTTATCATTATCATCTCCGAGAGGGCTGGTCTGATGCAGCTAACTCCACTGTTATAAACGCCAAGGACAGAACTCTTTTGGTGGTTTTCCATTACATGAATTACATATCAGTTCATTAGTGTCTCTGGATTTTGCTTTCATTTTTTCAACTCAGTGATACTACCAAGTCCATGAGCATAGCTTTCCTTCCTCTCTTCATCCCAATTTGATAATTTTCTTAATTAAAAATTATTTTAATTGTGGTAAACCACATATAGCAAAAAAATTATCATCTGGACCATTTTATACAATATTCACATTGTCATGTAACCCATCTCCATGACTTATTCATTTTCCAAACAGAAACTGTCTTCATTGAACACTTAACTCCCCATCCAGCTACTCTAGCCCCTGGCACCCATCATTCTACTTTCTGTCTCTATAAATCTGACTCCTCTAACTAAGGACCCCCTGTAAGTGGAATCAGATAATATCTGTCTTTCTGAGATTGGTTTATTTCACTGGGCATCATGACCTCCAGGTTGGTCTTCCTCCTCCTTTTAAATGCTTATGTAATATTTCATAGTATGGAATCCTGAATTTCTGATGGAATTTCTGATCCCCAGCATTGGACATCCAGGTTGCTTCCAGTTCTCACTGGAAGGGAGAGAGGGAGGAACTCCAAGGGAAGCAAGAAAATTTGGGGAGTGATGGATATGTGTGTGCTCTTTGCTATCTCGTGGACTGTAGCCTACCAGGCTCCTCTGGCTATGAATATTTTCAGGCAAGTGTACTAGAGTGGGTTGCCATTTCCTCCTCCAGGAGATCTTCCCGACCCAGGGATCGGGCCCACAGCTTCTGCATTGACAGGCGGATTTTTTCCCACTAAGCTACCTGGGAAGCCTATAGTGATGGATATCTTGATCCAGGTGATGAGTTCCATCAGTCCATACATATGTCAAATGCATTGAATCACACACTTTAAACATGCATAGTTTTTGTGTGTCACTCAATAAAGTTATGTTTTTGGTTTTTTAAAAAAAATTTTGGCTGCATCACATAGCATGTGGATCTATGTGGATCCCGACCAGGGATCAAACCCATGCTCTCTGCAATGGAAGCACAGAGTCTGGACCTCCAAGGAAGTCCCAGAGTTGTGTGTTTTTGTTTTTAACTAATTGCCTGAGCAGGAGACATAGGAGATGCAGGTTCGATTCCTGGGTCAGGAAGATCCCCTGGAAAAGGAAATAGCAACCTGCTCCAGTATTCTTGCCTGGGAAATCCCATGGACAGAGGAACCTGGAGGGCTACAGTCTATGGGGTCACAAAGAGTCAGACACGACTGAGCACACACTCAGCAAGCACTCTCCTTACAAGCCCATCAGTTTGCTTGACCTCTCTGAGTCCTGTGCAGGTAACAATCAGATCCTGCTGCCCCACCCCCCTTGCCTCTGGGGCTGGATCTGCTCACTTGCCCACAAAAACTTCCAGAGACCTGATCTCTCTTCCCTCCGTCCTTCTTGAAACTACCCTAACCAACTCCCAACACACCCCTACACTGGGTGATGCTGGGGACCCCACAGGTCTCTTCCTGGTCTGACCCTCACTCTCTGGTAGGAAGGCTCAGCTCTCTAAGCTCCCTGGGGCCAGCCAGGGCTGAACAGAAGCTTTGAAGAAAGGCCCTGGTGGGGTGGGCGGGACTAGGGAGGGAGCTCTGCTTCCTTAGGGTAGGAAGGATAGAGAAGGCCTCTTAAGTAGGGAATTTAATCTGACCCAGGTCTTAAAGACTAGTACAAATGAGCCCAGTGAAGGGGGTGCCTAGTGAAGGGGTGAGGGCACTTAAGGAAAAAGGCACCACCTGTGTAAAGACTTTGCCGCCACTGGGTGGCGCCCTTGGGGGCTCTAGCACCTGGGATATTCCAGGGGATGTAGGAGGGAGGGAACAGATTCCAGGAGGATGGTGGATGTCCCACAGTCAGCCCTCAGGCATCTGCAGATCAACCCTCACAGCCCTCCCTGACGGTTACTTTATTAGGGGGAGGGGGCAGTGGTAGGGGGTTGCATTGCCAAGGGGTGATTCTGAGAAGGTGCAGCCAGGGAACCTGGAGAAACAGGCTGTAGTGATGAGGGGTGGCCAATGGGCTGGGGATTCCAGGGAACATGGGCTAAGACTCTATGCTTCCAATGCAAGGGACCAGGGTTCCATACCTGGTCCAGGAAAATCCCACGTGCCATGGGGCAACTAAGCCCATGTGCTGCAACTACTGAAGCCTGCACACTGCAACAGAGACTCAGCACGGCCAAAAGTAAGTAAAGAAATAAATAATTGTAAGCATTAAAAAAAAAAAAAAAAAGAAAACAGTTCAAGTGGGATGACAGGACTGAAGCAACAAAATTGGGTAAGGAGATGGAATAATATCATGGCTTCTTTGGTAGTGATCTGAGAAGAATTCTCCAAGGAGGTAACAGTGAAGCAAGATGTGAATGATGAGACAGAGATAGACAGGGGTTGCCTGGGAGAACAGCATGTGCAAAGGTCCTGAGGCAGGAATGAACTTGGTGAGATGGTCATAGCACATGTAAAGGTCCTGAGATGGGAGTGAGCTTGGTGAGTTTTGGACACAGCACATGCAGACCCTGGAGGAGGAATCTGATTGGTGAATTGGAAGCCCACCAAGCAGCCATTGCAGTGAATTGAGTTGGGGGAGGGGGTGTACCAGCAGGGCCAGAGCATGAAGGGGAGAGGCAGAGCCCTGGACTTGGGACACCCCCCCACTTAGGATCCTTGAAGGTGGTATCTCCTGGCCTGGCTACATCTCTGGTCGTGAGCACCCCGCAGGGACCCTGCTCAGAGAGGCCAAAGTGGAGGAGCCGGGGCTGGGTGCAGGAGTGGCTGTGGTTATCTACAAATAACCCCCTCTTAGCCCATCACGTGCTCCCTGCCTGGGCCTCTAGCCGAAGGAGTCAGGTGACCCCAAGCAGGCCAGGCTGTGGGGGCAGTGAGTGAGTATGTGTGTATGTGTCTGTTCGTCCCTGCACAGCCCAGACAAGCCCTGCACTTTCAGCCAGATTTAAAATAAAACGTGTGTGCACAGCTCTGCTCTGCTGGGTGTTGCCAGGGCAGGGGGGTGGGGGGCGGAGTTCAGGGGTGCTCTGCTCATCCTCCCCCTCCCCGTGTCAGCACAAAGCCCTGATCGCTGTCTTCTACTTGCCCCTCCAATCTGGGGATATTTTTAGGCACTAAGAAGGATTATCAGAGTCTGGCTCCCAGGTGGCAGAGGCAGGGCTGGGAGTGGGGCCAAAGTGCCTTTGAGAAGCAGTCCAGGCTGGGAGACCAGCTTGGGGAGGAGGGGGAGGAACTCGAGGGTGGGAGGGGAGATGAGGATAAAACCACAGGCTGGTTAGGCCTGACCAGCTGCCCGCTTGGTGATTCTCCAGATGACCCCTCAGCAGCCATCCTGAGCTCATTCATTGGCTACAGCTTTAAAGAAAGGCTGCAGAGGGAGGCGGGGGAGGAGCATGGATGGGAGGATGTCCCTGGGAGAACCACTCAGAACCTGCAGGGATCAATGCCCTCATTCCCAGACTGCTTCCCCCACCCAGCTGCTAACAGTAACTACATTTTTACTCAGAGCTCACTCCACCCCAGGCATCATTCCCAACCCCTCCCCCACATGGCGGGCAGCAGCGGGGGTGGGGCGGGTTGGGGGGTGGGGGTGGCATTGTTATTCCCATTTTACAAATGAGGAAACTGAAACAGTGGTGAGGTCAATGGCAGGTAAATTGGAGGAATCAAATCCATTGCAAGACCAGCGTGGAGCATACAAGCCACCCAGCTTCCTGAACCTGTACAGGGTGCAGCAAAGCAGAAGATCTGGCTGTACACATTTTTCAGATGGGGCACCTTGAGGCCCAGAGAGGCAGAGGGTCCACAGGGAACAAGCAGAGGAGTTGGAGTCCAAAGGAGAAACAAATGAAAGTTATCCCTCACCACCCTGAGCCTTGCTCCCGCCTGCCCCTTCGGAGGAAGGCATCTGTTAGAGGAGGGAGTGGAAAAGAAGTTTGAGGCTTGTGGGCCATTGATGCCTAGTTACAGCCATACCTGAGCCCCTTCTGCACGTCAGACACTGCCCATGTTTTCCACATGCAGGCTCACTGGCCTGCTTGACCACAAAGAAAGGAGGTGGGTGAATTCTCAGAGTTCAGTGTCTCTTCTTTATCAAGAGAGTGAAGGGGGTGAGTGAATAGACAGACACAGTTTAGAGAAAGGGTTTTTCCAGTAGTCATGTGTGGATGTGAGACTTGAACCATAAAGAAAGCTGAGCACCAAATAATTGGTACTTTTGAACTGTGGTATTCAAGCAGACTCTTGAGAGTCCCATGGACTGCAAGGAGATCAAACTAGTCAATCCTAAAGGAAATCAATCCTGAATATTCATTGGAAGGACTGATGCTGAAGCTGAAGCTCCAATACTTTGGCCATCTGATGTGAAGAACTGACTCATTGGGAGAGACTCTGACGCTGGAAAAGATTGAAGGCAGGAGGAGAAGGGGATGACAGAGGATGAGATGATCGGATGGTATCACTGACTCAATGGACATGTTTGAGCAAGCTCTGGGAGTTGGTAATGAACAGGGAAGCCTAGCATGCTGCAGTCCATGGGGTCATGAAGAGTTGGACATGACTGAGCAACTGAACTGACTGAGGAGGCCCAAGGCTGAGTCTTCTGCAGTCTGCAGCCCCCTTTGGAAGGCTCTGAGATTTGGAAAGTGCATTTCTGTTTTCCCTTCTGACTTGATGACCAGACAAGGCTATGCCTGCTTCAGCTGAGAGGACTAGGCATTGAGGTTGGTCATGCTCCCTTCCTTCTCCAACCCCCCTCTAAAGAAGGGCTGTCTGGCCAGCTTCCAACATCACAGTGAATGAGGCAGGGCTGGCAGAGGGTGCTTTAACTGGATCTGAGGTGGGAACAATTGAGAGGTGCCTCCAGGAGGAAGTGGCAACTGAACCGGGTTTTGAAGGATGTGTAGGAGTTTGCCAGACAGACAGGAGAGGTACGTTAGCCCTGTGAGGGCTGAGACCTTACCAGTTTTCGTCACCATTTTGTGTTCTCACTACTCAGCATGGGGCAAAAAATATTAGATGGTCATTCTAGGCAGAGGACGGCATTCGTAAAAGCTGGGGTGTGTGCTAGGAGCGGAATGTCTCAAGCAGTGGAAGTGGGCTTTGAGCTGGGGACATGGGCAGAGGCCTGGGATTATGGGATGCCACTGCTTGCGTGCATTTTCACTTGTCCCCAAAGCTCATCGTGACATGCCAGCACCATGGGTGCAGGGGACTCAGATCTTGGGAAGAACATGCGGCTGGGGGCCTGGACTTCTGAGTTCTGGCTCCAGCTCTAGCTGGCTGTGGGCCTTTCCAGGCTGCCCACCCCGCTTACATCTGTACTGAGGGGTGTTCAGATAGGTGTGAGGGCCCTTGAGAAGGCTATAGATACCCTGTCGTGAATGTAGCTCTTGCTGGGAAGTTGTGTGAGGGTGAGGCCAGAAATTCTGGGCAGGGCATGTGCACTCATGCCCCTGTGGGTGCATGGGATCAGGCCAAATTTTCCTGTTAGTGAATTTTTTATGTGTTTTTTTTTAACCATTTTTAAAAATTGAAGTTTTGTTAATTTATGTGTTAATTTCAGGTGTATAGGACAGTGATTCAGTTTATATATATATATGGTTAGTTGTGGAGAAGGAAATGGCAACCCACTCCAGTACTCTTGCCTGGAAAATCCCATGGATAGAAGAGCCTGATAGGCTACAGTCCATGGGGTCGCAAAGGGTCGGACGCAACTGAGCGATTTCACTCACTCATGGTTAGTTGCTCAGTCATGTCCAACTCTTTGTGACTCTATGGACTATAACCCTCCAGGCTCCTCTGTCCATGGGATTCTCCAGGCAAGAATACTGGAGTGGGTTGCCATGCCCTCCTCCAGGGGATCTTCCAACCCAGGGATCAAACCCAGTCTCCCACATGCAGGCAGATCCTTTACCATCTGAGCTACCAAGGAAGCCCAAGAATACTGGAGTGGGTAGCCTATCCCTTCTCCAGGGCAATCTTTCAGACCCAAGAATCGAACTGGGGTCTCCTGCATTGTAGACAGATTCTTTACCAGCTGGGCTACCCAGGAACTATATATATATACTTTTTCAGAATTCCTTAAGTTCTTTTATATATATATATTCTTTTTTAGATTCTTTTCCATTCTAGTTATTACAAGATATTAAATACAATTCCTTGTGGTATACAACTGGTCAATTTCATATTTGTGTGTTTAGTTGCTCAGTCATGTCCGACTCTTTGCGACCTCATGGACTATAGCCCACTAGGCTCCTCTGCCCATGGGATTCTCCAGCAAGAATGCTGGAAGGAAAAAAAAAAAAAAGAATGCTGGAAGGGGTAGCCGTTACCTTCTCCAGGGCATCTTTCTGATTCAGGGATCAAACCCGGTCTCCTGCATTGCAGGTGGATTCTTTACTGTCTGAGCCACCAGGGAAGTAGTGTTATCTGTTATATGTTAATCACAGACTCCTAATTTATCTTTTTTTAAAGACATCAACCACTTGGGCAGAAGTCCCTCCATCCTCCTATCCATCTGTCTGTTCTGTCTGGGTCTCCTGAACCTTGTGGGTCTAAACTAACCACTGTCACACACCTGTCTTAAGGAAAATTGCACAAGAGGAGAGCTGTGAGTTTACTTTTTATTCAGAGTCTTTATATGTGCACTCAGTCGTGTCTGACTCTTTGCAACCCCATGGACTGTAGCCCGCCAGGCTCCTCTGTCCAAGGGATTTTCCAGGAATAGAGGTGTAGGTTGCCATGGCCTCCTCGAGGGGATCGTCCCAACCCAGGGATCAAACCTGTGTCTCTTGTGTCTCCTGCATTGCCAAGGGGGTTCTTTACCACCGTGCCACCTCAGGGTCTTCTAGAGACAGCCACTTGGTAGCTCTGAGTAAACAGCTCCAAAGATGAAGGGGAGGAACCAGAATATACATGAATTTTGCGGGGTAGGAAATACATGCAGTCCAGCACACACCTTGGGAAAATATGATTGCCTGTCATGAAGAATAGATAAGATAATCATTTTCGTGCTTTTCTGTGTTTGGGAAGATGCGAGAATCTGAGGTCATTGAAATTCTTCTGGCTACGAGTCTAACTATCCAGGGACCCTTTTTGTCCAAAGCACAGAATGCCTCATCCTGTTTTTCTTCTATCCTGAATTCCCCTGTGGGCTCACTGCCTGTAGGTTGCAATTTAACCCTTCATGTAACTGGATGGTGAGCAGCACTCTTTGTTCCCTGTTTTTTTTTTTTTTTTTTGACACTTTTACCATCTGTCAGGCTGGGGCCTCTTGGTGTCCCTCCCACGCCAGCGTGTCCAGTGGTGGTGGCTACTCTTCATCACTTCACTGATGCCTGAACTCGAACGCCCTCTGCCATGGTCTTTGGGCTGATTCCTCATGTACACTTCCTTCCTGGGGGATTTCATCCATTACCTGCCCCAACCCCGGAGGAGCTCCATCCGAATCCGTGGCCTCAGGGACATCCAAGGCACGGCCCTCCAAATCCACCCAACTCCTGCCCCCCAAATCCACTGAAAAAAAAAAAGTACAACCTAAAACCTGAGAATTATATTTTACTCTGTGGACATTCTGAGGACTTCAAGCCCAGAGACAGCCTCTCAGATAGCTCTGAGGAAGTGCTCTGAAGAGATGAGGGAGGAATCAGGATATATAGGAATGTTTGTAACAAAGACCAGGTAGTCGGAACTTCAAAAGATTACTGCTAGTTAAAACCAGGGCTTCCCTGCTGGTCTGGCGCTTTAAGAATCCACCTGCCGATGCAGGGGACACGAGTTCAATCCCTGACCCGAGGAGATTGCATGTGGCAGAGGGCAACTGGCCCGGTGCCCCACAATGACTGAAGCCCATGCTCCGTAACAAGAGAAGCCAAAACATTGGGTCCTAGATTTTTTTCAAGGCAGATGTTTTAATCTGCACAGAGGAGGGCGCACAGCGTGGAAGCACAGCTCAGCGTGTTTTCTCAACCAGAATACCACATGCATCAGGAGACAGGACATTCCATCCCCCAGCAACCTTTCCTGGCCCCTCTGATCCCTGCCTGCTCCTAACAGTAACCCCCCTTACCTGGCAATGTGCGTGGGGAGAAATAACGCCCCCCTTAATGACGTCTGCATCCTAATCCAGAACCTGGGGGTACATGCTACCCCATGTGGCAAAGGGAAACTGAGCTTTCAGGTGGACCTAAGGTTGCTAGTTGGCAGATCTTGGTGGGGAGGCGGGGAATGTAGTAGCTTCTCCGGGTTTATCTGGGTGGGCCCCTATTCTGGCCTCCAAAGCCACTTCCTGTCTGGGAATCCACCCCCGCCCTTGCCATCTCACCTAAAATAAAACTGAGGGCCATAAAACTCCCAGACTTCACAAGATCAAGTGTAAAATGGTGCAGCCACTCCAGAATACAATTTGGTAGTTGCTCATCAAGGAAGATATGCAGTGAAAGTAAAAAAGTGAAAGTGTTAGTCACTCTGTCATGTCTGATACTTTGCGACCTCATGGATTCGGGCAAGAACACTGGAGTGGGTTGCCGTTCACTTTTCCAGGGGATCCTCCTGACCCAGGGATCAAACCAGGGTCTCCTGCATTGCAGGCAGATTCTTTGCTGTCTGAACCACCAAGGAAGCCCAAGTATGACCCAGTAATTCCCCTCCTCCGGACAGACCCAGGAAACAGAAAGACATCTATTCACACAAGACTGGGGACGTGAATGTTCTGAACAGTTTTGCTCATAACTACCCCAAACTGAATGCATCTCGGATGTCCATCAAGTGAATGATAAGACTTTCTTGGTGGTCCAGTGGTTGATTGGATCCCTGGTCTGGGAGGATCCCGCAGACTTCGGAGCAACTAAGTCCATGGGCCACAACTACTGAAGCCCACGTGCCCTAGAGCCCGTGCTCCTCAACGAGAAGCCACTGCAACAAAGCCTGCTCACTGCAATTAGAGAGTAGCCCCTGGTCACCACAACTAGAGAAAAGCCTGCATGCAGCAACAAAGACCCAGTGCCGCCAAAAAAATAAATAAAACAAATACATTTAATAATAATAAGTAAAAGTTAAAAAAACAAGTGAATGCCAACCAACTGTGGTATATTCATTTAGTGGGGCTTCCCTGGTAGCTCAGATGGTAAAGAATCTGCCTGCAATGTGGGAGACCTGGGTTTGGTCCCTGGGTTGGGAAGATCCCCTGGAGAAGGGAACGGCAACCCACTCCACTATTCTTGCCTGGAGAATTCCATGGATTGAAGAGCCTGACAGGCTAACAGTCCATGGGGTCGCAAAGAGTCGGACACCAGTGAGCAACTTTCACTGTTCATTTAGTACCAACAATTTGAGAATTAAAGCTACTGAACTTGCAACAACAGAGGTGAATCTTGAAAATATCATACAAGTGAAAGAAGCTAGACACAAAGATGGGGTTTGTGATTCCATTTATATGAAGCTCTGGAACAGACAAAAGTAACCCCCAATGGAAAAAAAAAAACTGGAGCAGAGGTTACCTTTGGACGGTGGAGATGGAGGTTGACTGAGAAGGGACTGAGAGAGAGAGAGAAGGTGATGGAGGGAGGAGAATGTTTGTGGCTGGAGGTTGGTTTACATAGGTGCGTGTATTGGTCAAAACTCAGCAATTGCGCACTTAATGTTGATGCATTGTGCTCTAGTAAATTTTACCTTCAAAGAAAAAAAAACACGTAAGTCAATATTGAACTCTAGTTAATGATCTGCATGCTGAAATATTTAAGGGTGATGTGACTTGATGTCAGCTACTTTTTTAAAAGAATTTATTGAAGTATGGCCCTAGTGGCAGTGGCAAAGAATCCGCCTGCCAGTGCAGAAGATGCAAGAAACTCGGGTTCAGTCCCTCAGCGGGGAAGATCCCCTGGAGGAGGAAATGGCAACCCACTCCAGTATTCTTGACTGGAAAATTCCATGGGCAGGGGAGCCTGGTAGGCTACAGACCATGTGGTCGCAAAGACTTGGACACACCAGTGTGCATACATGCACCAGTGTGCATGTACATGGACACACCAGTGCACACACGGTTGATTTCCACTGTTGTGTTAGCTTCAGGTATACCGCACGGTGAACCAGTTATACACGATATATATTCTTTTTTAGATTCTTTTCCATTACAGGTTATTACAAGAAATTGAGTAGAGTTCCATGTGCTATTCAGTAGGTCCTTGTTGGTTATCAGTTTTATATATAGTAGTATATTGGCACC
Organism: Bos grunniens; assembly: GCF_055505025.1. NCBI lineage: Eukaryota > Metazoa > Chordata > Mammalia > Artiodactyla > Bovidae > Bos > Bos grunniens. Next base: position 17,033,847 of record NC_141171.1, read on the forward strand.
CCACTCCAGTACTCTTGCCTGGAAAATTCCATGGACAGAGGAGCCTGGTAGGCTACAGTCCATAGGGTTGCAAAGAGTCAGACACGACTGAGCAACTTCACTTTCATATGTATTTTAACCCCAAACTCCTAATTTATTCCTCCCCCTAAGCTGCTTATTTTGTGGGTTTCTGTTTGCTTTTAATGCAAATTCAGATCAGATCAGTCACTCAGTCGTGTCCAACTCTTTGCAACCCCATGAATCGCAGCACACCAGGCCTCCCTGTCCATCACCAACTCCTGGAGTTCACTGAGACTCACGTCCATCGAGTCAGTGATGCCATCCAGCCATCTCATCCTCTGTCGTCCCCTTCTCCTCTTGCCCCCAATCCCTCCCAGCATCAGAGTCTTTTCCAATGAGTCAACTCTTCGCATGAGGTGGCCAAAGTACTGGAGTTTCAGCTTTAGCATCATTCCTTCCAAAGAAATCCCAGGGCTGATCTCCTTCAGAATGGACTGGTTGGGTCTCCTTGCAGTCCAAGGGACTCTCAAGAGTCTTCTCCAACACCACAGTTCAAAAGCATCAATTCTTCGGCGCTCAGCCTTCTTCACAGTCCAACTCTCACATCCATACATGAGCACTGGAAAAACCATAGCCTTGACTAGACGAACCTTTGTTGGCAAAGTAATGTCTCTGCTTTTGAATATGCTATCTAGGTTGGTCATAACTTTCCTTCCAAGGAGTAAGCATCTTTTAATTTCATGGCTGCACTCACCATCTGTAGTGATTTTGGAGCCCAGAAAAATAAAGTCTGACACTGTTTCCACTGTTTCCCCATCTATTTGCCATGAAGTGGTGGGACCGGATGCCATGATCTTCGTTTTCTGAATGTTGAGCTTTAAGCCAACTTTTTCACTCTCCACTTTCACTTTCATCAAGAGGCTTTTGAGTTCCTCTTCACTTTCTGCAATAAGGGTGGTGTCACCTGCATATCTGAGGTTATTGATATTTCTCCCAGCAATCTTGATTCCAGCTTGTGTTTCTTCCAGTCCAGCATTTCTCATGATGTACTCTGCATATTTATTATTAATAGTATACCAAATTTATGCTAATATCACAGGATTTTACAACTTAACAAATAGTTATTAAAGTACATTTAGAAAAGAAATGTCAAAGAATTAAAAGGTAAGATAAAAAGACAGCAAATCAAGACGTGGTAATGGTGTAAAGATGGAAATATAGATAAGTGCAACAGAAGAGAAAATTCCATAAATAGATTTTGAAATATAATAACTTTTTAAAAGCTAAAATACTTACTAAAACAAGATAGGAAAGGTGAGCTACTAAGTGGTACTTAAAGAACAAATTGAGAAAAAAGTTCTGATTCCCAGCTTAGTTGTCCCAGCCAAATAAATTCTAAGTAAAGTCTTAAATACACATGTATATGTATGTGCATATATAAAATCACATTGTAGAAACTGTAGTAATAAAAATAGAATATGTATTAAATTGGAGGGTAAATCGCAATCTCTGAAGCAGCAGATAAAATCTTGAGAATAAGTCTTTTTTAAAAAACCATATTATTTAATCTTGAAAGAAGTAAGGTGTTAGTCGCTCAGTCGTGTCCAACTCTCTGCAACCCCATGGACCCCATAGCCCGCCAGGTTCCTCTGTTCATGGGATTTCCCAGGCAAGAATATGGAGTGGGTTGCCATTTCCTCCTCCAGAGGATCTTCCCAGCTCAGGGATGGAACCCAAGTTTCTTGCATCTTCTGTATTGGTAGGTGGATTCTTTACAGCGCCAACAGTCTGAACCTGGGTCTCCCGCATTGCAGGCAGATTCTTTAACATCTGAGCCACCAGGGAATGATGTCTTAAGATTAAAACAGCATTAAGAGGAGCTGATTCTTTTGTTGGTTCTCTGCTGTCATAGACTTTGGGGTGATAAAAGTTCTCCTGGGCTGAGCAAGAAGCAACGTTGTGGTCCCCCAGCTGTTTTTTTGAAGTCCACCCAAAAACGCACTGGTGGGTGGATAGAGGGATGGATGGATGCATGGGCAGATGTGTTATAAAGCAGCAGAGCAAAACGCGAATGGTAGCCTAGTGGTGGGTATATAAACACTCACTGTAAATTTGGCTTCTCTGTAAGATGTTGGAGGAAATCATCTGATTCCGCCTCACAGTCCACAGAGCATGACCTGCCCCCACCCCCTTCCTGCACTCACCTCCTCCCACTCTCTCCCCTTGCTCACTCTGCTCCAGCCACAAAGGCATCTTACTGGTCCTCCCCTGCTCAGTGTTGCTCAGTCCTGCCTCAGGGCCTTTGCACCTGCCACTCTGGAAAGTCCCTCCCAGCCCCTCTCTCACCACCACTACCCACTTCTGCACATACCCAAGCCTTCCTCATCTCTAGGTCTCAGCTCAGATTGTGTTTCCTTAGAGACCTTCCATGATAAATCATGTCACCCTGTTTCTACCAGGCCCCATCAAGAAGTGTTGTCTCATTTATATATGAATCTGTTTACTTGTGGGCTGGCTGCCTCCCCCTGCAGGGCTGTGAGCTTCATGGGAACAGGAATGTGTCTGCTTTGTTCCCTGCTGTGTCTCCAACATCCAGCCTCAGGCTCTGGCATGTATAAGCCACTCAGAGAACATCTCATGGATGGATGGGTGGATAGATAGGTAGACAGATGGGTGGATGAACGGATGGATGAGTGGATGGATGGGTGGGTGGATGAACAGATGATAGATGAATTGATGGATGGGTAGATGGCTGGATGCATAGATGTAAAGGTGGGCAGGCATGTGGCTGGCTGGCTGAACAGATGAATAGGTGTGTGGAGGGATGGATGGATGAATAGATGGACAGTGGGTGGGTGGATGGATGAACAGACAGGTAGACAGGTGGGTATGGATGTGTGGACAGGTGGATGGATGGATGGGATGATGGACAGGTAAATGGGTGGATGGATAGGTGAATGGATGGATGGGTGGATGGATGAACTCGTACATGTACAGGTGGGCAAGCAAATGATATGGCTGGATGGATGAATAGTTGAATAGGCGGACTGAACGGATGGGTGGGTGGGCTGATGGGTGGATGGATGGATGGACGGACAGACAAATGAATGAATAGACTTTGCAAGTGAGGACCAGTATAGGGGTTGGGGCACTTGTTTTAAATCTTGGGAACCAGAGAAGCTATTTGGGCTCCTCAGGACAGCGGGGCCCCAAGCAGCTCCCCAGCAGCTCTTGGTGGAAAGCTGGCCCACCTTGACCATTGCTCCATTATCTGGCAGCAAGCTCGGTTAGACTGTAGGTACTCTTGCCCAGCCGTGGCCAGGAGAAAGTGAGACAGCTGACATTCACACCTCAAGGAGAGTCCATGCATGGAAGGATGGCCAGGGAGGGAATTGTGGATTCCTTAAATCCTTCATCTTTGGGCTGTTTCAGAGGAACCTCCCCTCAATGACAGAAAAGCTTCCCGGCTGCTTGAGAACTCAAGGTCATCACCCTAATCAGCCTCTCCCTTCTGCCTGCCTTTCTCATGTCTGTAAAGTACAGTATAATAACTACCATCATGAGCTACATTTAAGGGTCAGTAGTCACCAGGCTAAGCACTTTGTGCACCTTATGAAGCTGGGCTGTGAGGTGGATATTGCCATTCCAGTTTTACAAATGAACTTGAGATTCAGAGAGGCCAGGTCATTGGCCTGAGGACACACAGCCCCAGTCTGTCCTTCACACTGGCTCTAATAAGCTCCAGGTTGCCAGGGGCTGGGGGGAAGAGGGCAGGTTGCCCGGTCCTCCCACTCAACGTGTCCTGTGTGCCGAGCTGTCCATTCACTGGACCCTGTGTCCACAGGATGTGGTCCAGCCTGAACGACTGGCTGTGGAACGAGAGGTTGTGGCTCCCCGCCAACATCTCATGGGCTCAACTGGAGGACCATGATGGCCTGGTCTTCCCCCACCCCCAGGACACATTGATGGCTGTGCCCCTGGCGCTGGCCCTGGTGGTCGTTCGCTTCACCTTCGAGAGGTAAGTGACTGCGCCACCCACCCTGCACTCTCCCATCTGCAGGATCGCATCCTCATGTGTCCCTGGAGGGAGCCTGGCTTTGAGTCACAGTGCTCTTCTGGCTCCATCCTGCCCCCTACCCCAGCTGCCGCCGCCCATATTCTGAGGGTCTCCGAGGCCTGGGACATTGGCTGCAGGTTTCTGGAAGTGCCAGCATCTCAGAAAACAAGTGGGGGCCTTGGGGGGGCAGGGGATGCTCTTGCTTAGCTGACCTGGGATGGGTCTGCAGAGGCCAGTCAGTAAGTGAAGAACTCCCACCCACTCCCTCGTCCTTCCTTCCTGTATGAGTGCCTCTCCTCCCTCCCTGGGCCCCACTCTTCCTTCCTGGTTCCTTCCAATGCCTCCCCTTTGATCTCCTTTGTAGCCAAAGGAAGGGCTAGGGCACTCCAGCCCCCACTTTGGGACCCCCTGTCACTCAGCTCCTGTAGCCGGGCCCCTGGCCCTGAGTGGATGCTGAACGCACCCATGGGTTTTCAGTTATTTCTCATGCGATCCAGACACTGCCCCAGACTGCAGTTCTTCTTTCCCTGGCCGTCCGTCTCCTGGGTCCCTTCCCTCTGTCCCACGCTCTTCTACCTGACTTACACTGTGGTCACAGCTCCCACATCTGCCTGGCCCCCACGGCCCACCCCCCACAAGGTTTGCCCCCCTCAAAGCTTCCCACTCGGTGCTAGGGGCCCCTCCCGCTCCCCTTCCTGCACAGCTCACATGTGATTTCAGATTCCACCTTTTTCTAAAAAATATGTATGATCTTCGCTGCAGGATGTGGTATCTTTAGTTCCAGCATGCAGCAGCTGTGGCATGTGGGATCTAGTCCCCTGACCAGGGGTTGAACCTGGGCCCCCTGCATTGGGAGCATGGAGTTTCAGCCACTGGACTGCCAGGGCCGTCCCAGGTCCCCAACCTTCTTTGCAACCCCCTGGCGTTTCTACACCGTGCTTGTCCCACTCGCAAGGAGCTTCCTGGAGTCAAGGTTCCCGGGACACAGGCTGGACATGGGGAATCCAGGGCCCATTCATTGACATTATATTTACCAGATACTCTTTGAGCTTTTACTCTGCCAACCCCTGCTCTGAGCAGTTTGCCTGTCTTAACTCAGCCCTCATGGCCACCCGGTGAAGTGGTACTGTTATTATCCCCATTTTACAGAAGAGGAAATGGAGGCACAGAGAGGTCAAGTGACCTGCCTGGGGTCACACAGCAAGTAGGTCATCTAGGACCAAGGCTTTGCCTGAGGGATTCTGGGAGGCCCAATTCAGCCAGGCCTTGAAGGCTGGGTCTGTTTTCTCACCTATTTAGCCAATGGCTCCAGCTGAGATGGGCATGTTAACTCCTCCCAAAGATATCCCTTGCTTTTCTAAAGGGCAATGAGGTTGTAAGTAGCTTTTCTGGGGTCAAACACAGGCAGAGGTTTTCCCCATTAAGGGAAAGTGACTCCTGGGCCTGCCTTTCGCTTGCTGTGTCGCCTGGGGTGGATCTCTGGCCTTCCTGAGCCTCAGTTTGCCTATCAGGACAATAATAATAGGGTTAAGTGAGCGGCACACAAGGTGGACTTAGACACGTGCTTGGCAGATCCTACGTTTCAATAAATGGCAGTCGTGGGGCCTCCTAAGCTGCAGAGGGCCAGGGTTCCATCCCTTGTTGGGGAACTAGGATCCAGAATGACCTGAAGCATAGCCAAAAGAAAAAAACAAAACATGGCAGTCATGTCCCATTCCTGCCTCCTCCCTCCCTGCCCCCCAGCATGAGTGAGTCTGGAATGAGTCCCTTGCTGTGCTGCCCTGAACCTCAGTTTCCCCCAATGTAAGGTGATATTGACACGGTGGACATGCAGCTTGGTCCTGACCCTGGTCTTGGACACCCCCTTGTGAGCACTGTGGTGATTGCCTCACCAGGGTCCCAGCTCCTCCAAATGTCCACAAGGGAGGAGGGGATGCCGGGAGGGAGGAGCCCTGAGAAGGAGCAGATGTGCTCCTGCCTATGGGAGGCCCCCACCCAGGTTGGGGGGCGCAGATCAGAACTCAGGCAGTGAAGGGATGCTCATCCCTGCTTTGGGATGGAGTGAAGGTGCCTGCTGTTTAGTCACTAAGTCATATCCAACTTTGCCACCCCATGGACTGCAGCACGCCAGGCTTACCTGTCCTTCACTACGTCCCGGAGTTTGCTCAAACTCATGTCCATTGAGTCTATGATGCCATCCATCCATCTCATCCTCTGCATCCCCCTTCTTCTGCCTTCAATCTTTCCCAGCATCAGGGTCTTTTCCATTGATTCAGCTCTTCACATCAGGTGGCCAAACTATTGGAGCTTCAGCTTCAGCATCAGTCCTTCCAGTGAATATTCAGGATTGAATTCCTTTAGGATTGACTGGTTGGATCTCCTTGCAGTCCAAGGGACTCTCAAGAGTCTTCTCCAGCACCACTATTCCAAAGCATCAATTCTTCAGCGCTCAGCCTTTTTTATAGTCCAACTCTCACATCCAGAGCTACCTGAGTACCACCAAAGTTGATCATCTCACATCCTGAAGACCAATCCAACTATCTTTTTTTTTTTTTTTTTTCAATTTTTGGCCGTACTCCGAGGCATGTAAGAGATTCAACCTGTGCCCCCACCATTGGAAGGTGGCGTCATAACCACAGGACCACCAAGGAAGCCCCCCGAGCTGTCTTTCTTAGGTCGTGCCCATTGCAACAGGCTACCCCCTGCAGGCTCCCAAACTATGGCCTCGCCCCAGTGACCCCTGTTTCCCCACTTGGACTGACAGGCTTTGTCTCCCCTGCACCCAGATTCGTCGCCCTGCCCCTGAGCCGGTGGCTGGGCGTGCGGAACCAGATCAGGAGGCCAGCAGACCCCAATGCCACACTGGAGAAGCATTACCTAATGAAAGGGCGGGAGCCCACAGAGGTGAGATCCCCGACCCTCTCCTCCGTCCCCGTTGGCCTGCTTGGGTGCCCTGGGGGTAGCTCTGGAAGGGGTGCAAGAAAACCCCCACCGCCAACCCCTTGAATCCCAAGGCCCATCAGCCTGTGAGCAGGACTGGGTTTTGGTTTTTATCCTTATTTTTGGCTGTGCTGGTTCTCTTGTTGCTCTGCACAGGCTTTCTCTGCTTGTGGTGAGTGGAGGGAGGGCTGCTCTCTAGATCGGCATGCAGGCCTCTCATTTTGACTTCTCTTATTGCACGGAGCATGGGCTTCAGGGCGCTCGGGCTTTTGGCACACGGGTCTGGTGGCCCTGAGGCATGTGCAGTCTTCCTGGACCAGGGATTGAACCTGTGTTGGCAGACAGATTTTTAACTGTTAGACCATCAGGAAAGTCCCAGGGCTGGGTTTTTATAAGGCCTGCTTTGGGGGGCTCCACCCTATGGACTTCCCCATGGCTCAGCAGTAACAAATCCACCTGCCAATGCGGGAGACTTGGGTTCAATCCCTGGGTTTGGGAAGATTCCCCTGGAGGAGGAAATGGCAACCCACTCCAGTATTCCTGCCTAGAGAATCCCAAAAGAGTTAGACATGACTGAAGCGACTGAGTACACACACATCACCCTGTGAAACCCCCTATTCCCCTATCAACATAGGTAGACCACCCCACAGGTGAGGTTTAGGACCACGGCGCGGGGAGGGGGTATGCAGAGCTGGGTCTTGGCTGTCCTGGGACAGTGGCGGGAGGCCACCTCTGTGACCCTGGCCCCCATCACCTGCTCTCCAGTCCCAGATGAACCTCCTGGCCTCGCAGTGCGGCCTCACGCTGCGGCAGACTCAGTGCTGGTTCCGGAGACGCCGGAACCAGGACCGGCCCTGCCTGACCAAGAAGTTCTGTGAGTCCAGGTAAGCCCAGGGTGGGGCTGGTGAGGGGGTGTCTGGGGGTGCTGTGAGGGGGGCAGTCTGCTCCTTTGGCAGCTTGCTTCATGGGCTCCCTCCCCACCTGCAGCTGGAAGTTTGTCTTCTATCTGTGCTGCTTCGTCTGTGGAACCATGGTTCTTTATCACGTGAGTGTACCTGATGTGTACCTGCCGTACCCCACAAGCGCCTACTATGTGCTGGGCCCAGACTGGATTGGGGAGGGGTGTGTGGGGCTCAGGCAGAGGGGGAAACGTGCAAAGGCACAGAGAGGGCGGAAGGAATGTGGCAAGGTTACAGTGAATGTCCACTTGATGGGTGGCCTGTTGAGGACCTACTGTGTGTCAGGGCTGGGGATTCTGAATAATAAGCCTCTGGTGTACAGTGAGAGGGCCTTCCAGGTGGCACTAGTGGTAAAGAACCTACTTGCCAACGCAGGAGACATAAGAGATGAGGGTTCAATCCCTGGGTCGGGAAGATCCCCTGGAGGAGGGCATGGCAACCCACTCCAGTATTACAGTCCATAGGGTTACAGTCCATGGGGTCACAAAGGGTTGGACACAACTGAAGGGCCTTAGCACACACACACTCATGCCCACACCCTACAGTGAGAGCAGGGCTGTAGTTGGCGGGAAACAGCCAGCCTGAGTGAGAGCAGCACGTTGAGAGCCAGGAGCCCGGGAGGAGGACCCAGGCCGGGGTGGGAGTTCTGGGTGCTAACCTTTGGATATCCTCAGACTCCCCCCGTCCCTGCAGGAGTCATGGCTGTGGACGCCGGTCAAGTGCTGGGAAAACTACCCACATCAGGTGAGTGCCAGGGCGGGTGTTTGGAGGCTGGTGGGAAGATCAGCATGGTCAGAGTTCCTATGGTCACAGGCAGGAGAGCCAAAGCGGGACATCCTACCATCATTCCCCTGAGTCCCACTCTATTTTTTGGCTCCCTTGTGGAATGGAGAGGGGCCAGGAGTCAGGACACTCAGAGCAGGAAACCACAAAACCACCACTCTGGTTACCTTTACGGACAAGGAGCTCATGCCTTCCTCACTCATTGGGATTCATGTGTGGTGGGTTTGAGCAAATGGGGAGGGCCTTGCCCCATACCCCATGCCCTGTGGGCGCCTCCACTCCCCACAGCTAACCTTGCACCCCTGCCACAGCCCCTGAAGCCAGGCCTGTACCACTGGTACCTCTTGGAGCTGAGTTTCTACATCTCTCTGCTGATGACACTGCCCTTTGACACCAAGCGCAAGGTGAGGCCAGGCCAAGACTCTGGCTGAGGAAGTGATGCCCTGGGATGATTATGACCCAGTTCCAGGTGGGGAGGGGTGGCCTTATCCCACACCCCAAGAACCTTGGCACCTCAGGGAGGTGGCAGGGTATCCATCCTCCAAGCAACCTCCCTGGGAGGGCCTGCTCCAGCCACCCAGCGTCATCCCAGCTGTAACCCTCCCTCTCACACAGGACTTCAAGGAGCAGGTGATTCATCACTTCGTGACCATCATCCTGATCAGCTTCTCCTACAGCTTGAACCTGCTGCGCATCGGCTCTCTGGTGCTGCTGCTGCACGACTCCGCCGATTACCTGCTAGAGGTGGGCGGGGCCCAGCCTGACTCCTTCCGGCTTCCACCCCACCCCCCCGCCCCGCCCCACCCTCCCTGGTGCCCCTGGGGTTGAGGCCCCACCCCCTGTCACCCCCTATCTGCAGGGAGCTGAGGCCCCACCCTATGTCTATCTTCAGGGAGCTGAGGCCCCACTCCCTGTCAGTCTTGAGAGGTGAGGCCCCCACCCCTGTCACCCCTGCAGATCACACTTTACCTGTCTAGGCAGTTCCTAGAGATAAGACCCTGCCCCAACTCACCTGGCCCAGCCCCGTGGCCCTTTTTCCCTGGAAGGAGGCCCTGCCATTTCTTGGCCCTGCCCCTCCCACGTCTATTTCTCTCTGCTGCCCTCCCCAGGCCAGTAAATTGTTCAACTACATGCACTGGCGGCGCATGTGCGACACTCTGTTCATCATCTTCTCGCTGGTTTTCTTCTACACTCGCCTTGTGCTCTTCCCCACCCGGTGAGTCAGCCCTTCCACTGTGGGGCGTGGGGGTTCGGGGGGAGAGGTGGCTGAGATACGGGTCTGCCTCGCCATCGGTTCTTGGGTTCCCCAATCCAGGGAACTGGGGCCGTTGGCTGGGAAAGGGGTTTCCAACACAGGGCACAGCCTGTGCAAAGGCCCAGAGGTAGGCAAACAGAGCACTGGGCTTAGCCATCATCGGCCCCGGGTGCCTGGAACACGGACTGGGAGACCTGGTTGGGTCACCGTTTGGTCAAGTCTTTGGGACTTTGCTGAGCCTCCCGCCTCCCTCCTCTTTCACGCCAGCAGAGGGAACAGCGGGAAGGTCCTGTGGAGCTGACACTGGTGGATGGAGAAGTATAATAGGCAAACAAGTGGGTTTCAGAATATGTGCAGCTGTGATTGTGCTAAAGAGAAGAAAAGTCAGGAAGGGCACAGGAACTGTGTGGAGAGTTGGAATTAAGGTGGTTGGAGAAGGCCTCACTGACAGCATTCTAGAGGCAGGATAGTGTCCAGCATGTTGGAAGAACAGAGTAGAAGATCCCTGTGGGGGAAGCAGAGGGAGAGAGGGAGGAAGTGAAAGTGGAGAACGATGGGACAGAGTATGCAGGGCTTTGGGGAGAAGCGGGCCCTTATCCCAAGTCACTTGGGAGCCCTGAGAAGAGGACTGGAGGGACCCGATGTGGGTGCTCACAGGCTCTCTCTGGTGGCTGCTGGGGGAATAGCTGGTAGGAGGCTGGGGCTGAAGCTGGGGGCCAGGGCCCAGATGACAGCACTGGCCCAGGTAGCCAATGATGGGGCAGGACCAGGGCAGGTGAGAGAAGTGTGTGGGCTCAAGGAGATGACTCAAGGGTTATGAGATGGGAATGGGGTCAGAGTTGCTGCTTGAGGAACAGGAGCTTCGCTGTGACCGTTCTGGGTTTAAGGGGCTGGCAACACCCCCAGTCACCACCACAGCCACCGAAAAGTGGAGGAAGCGGTGGACACTAGCCTGGGGTCCTGGGGAGAGGGGCAAATGTTCAGTGTTTTCATCCACGAGACTGGATGGGGTCACCGGAGACCAGGTGTTGACAGAGAGGCCCAATTCTGGGGTTGTGGGTCAGGGGAGCCTGCAGAGGAGATGGAGAGGGAGCAGCCATGAAGTGGGGACCTGGGAGTGTGGGTCCCTGAAGGTTCAAGGGGAAAGAGGAGGTGGGCAGGCCAGCCAGGTGCCTGCTCTCTGATCAAGGCAGGTCACTGATGACCCTACAGCTGATCTGGGTGGAAAATGACGGGGACCTGAGAAGGTGTGAAAGGACCACCCAGGAGAGCTACTGGGACACTAAGCTCCCCCTAGGGGTTCAGGGTTATGGCTGCCAGTTGGCCAGCTTGTGCATTCTATGAATTTAATATAATCAGGTGAGGGGATTACTAAACTGCCCAACTGAAGAGCACAGGCATTACTCTTTGGTGGGAGGAGAGTAATGGGGAGCCATAGAAGGTTCTAGAGCAGGGAAGGTCATGCAAGTTAGAGATTCCCAGGACTGGGGGCTACAGCAGCCAGTAAAGCCCTGCCTCTCCCTCCCGCCCACCCACCATAGGATCCTCTATACCACTTTCTTCGAGTCCATTGGCAACTTCAGCCCCTTCTTCGGCTACTACTTCTTGAACATACTTCTGGTGATTCTACAGCTGCTGCATGTGTTCTGGTCTTGGCTCATCCTTTGCATGATCTACAGCTTCATAAAGAAAGGCCAGGTAGGGAGTCTGGTGGTTAAGACTCCATGCTGCCAATGCAGGGGGCGCAGGTTCAATCTCTGGTTGGGGGAACCAAGATCCCCTGTGCGGTGCTCGGGGCCAAAAAAAAAAAAAAAAAAAAAAGTTAATTAATTAACAAATAAATTTATAAAGGAAAGAAAGACCAGATAGGGCCGGGGTAGTGTTGGCTAGCGGCATGCCTCTCTGGGGCCCCAGCCAAGCCAGTCCCCTGCCTCCTCCTCTTCCCCAGATGGAGAAGGATGTTCGCAGTGACGTGGAGGAGTTAGACTCCAGCGATGGGGAGGCAGCCGAGGAGTGTCCTCAGATGAAGAATGGGGCGGCACAGCGGCCCGGAGCAGCCCCCACTGACGGCCCTCGGAGCCGGGCAGCCGGTCGCATGGTTAACCGGCATACACCAGCCACGTAGCCGGCCAGAGGACTGGCCGCGAGGGGGGCTGCCCCAGCGTCGGGGGCAGCTCTGATATGTGGGGCGGCTGGACTGCGGGATCTCGGGCAGACTTTGTGGAGACAAGGGAGGGCCCCAGGTGGCGCTGATGATCGGTCTCCAGCCCCTTCCTTCAACCCACCCTCCCACCTTCTCTGAGCAACCAACAGAGCTGGGGGAAGAGGGGCGGCGGGCAGCTACAACGACACGCCAGCCCGCTAGCGCCACCTGCAGGCTGCAGCTGGCAACTGTGAAGAGCGCCGGGCGGAAAGGGGTCCAATAAACCTTGACCGGAGCCAGATTCTCTGCCTGAGAGCTTGTGTCCCCCTTACAGCTCCTCATCCATCCCCAGAGGCCCCAAGGCAGCCAGGACTTGGGTACCCCACCAACGGGACCCTCAGTGCCACCCCAAGATACATGCTCACCCCTTGGAGACCCAGAGAGCAGGCAGTGCATAGAGACCCCCTTGAATGAGTCCCCATCTCCCAGCCAGCGCCTGAGCCAAGCCATCTCCTCCCACAGCAGGGCAGCCCTGCATTAGCTACTCACAGACCCTGAGTACAGATGAGCAGGTACTGAGCTCAGACAGGTGGAGTCCTTTGCCCAAGGCCACACAGGTCCAAGCAGATGGGCAAAGGGGAGACTCACGCCTGTCCTGCAGTTCCCTCTCAAGGCCATCCCCAAGGTCCCCAGGACCCCCCTGAAGACAGTGAAATAGTGGTGGGGGTGGGAGAACGTACTTCAGGCTCCTTCTCAAGGGTCCACCTGGGAGAATTCAGCATCTCCTTATGAGCTGTGCAGAAGGGTACCCCCACCCCAGTGCTCCAGAATCCACAGCCTCAAGGTTCCACACAAGACCAGAAAGGGGTGCCTTCTGGAAACACCAGAGACGGGGTTGGAGAAGAGAAAGGGTAGGGACACCAATCTTGCCTTCTGTGCTTCTCAGCAAAGAGGAGAGGGTGGGAGTAGGGAGAGATGGCAAAGAGGAGAAAGGTTCCTGTTCTGTGTCCACTGAGAGACAAGGACAGAGGGAGAGGAAGGCAGAGAAAAGAGATTCATGTGATCCAGCAACCCCAATCCCGGGCATATATCCAGGCAAAACTAATTCAAAAAGATCCATGCACCCCTGTTAATAGCAGCACTGTTTACAACAGCCAAGACATGGAAGCAACCTAAGTGTCCTTCCACAGATAAATGGATAGAAAAGATGCATATACACACAATGGAATATCACCCATAAAAAAGAATGAGATAATGCCATTTGTGGCAACATGAATAGACCTAGAGGTTATCTAGATAGACCTAAAGTACAAAAGTGAAAGTGTTGGTCACTCAGTCATGTCTGACTCTTTGCAACCCCATGGACTATAGCCCACCAGGCTCCCCTGTCCTTGGAATTCTCCAGGCAAGAATACTGGAGTGGGTAGCCATTCCTTTCTCTAGGGATCTTCCTGACCCAGGGATCTGCTTGGGGCTCTTGCATTGCAGGCAGATTCTTTACTGTCTGAGTCATTTATATATGAAATCTAAAATATGACACGAACTTATATTTATGAAACAAATAGACTCAAGGGGGCAGGGGAGGGACACATTGGGAGTTTGGGATTGGTAGATGTAAACTAGTATGTAGAGGATGGATCAACAGTAAGGTCTTACTGTATAGCACAGGGAACTATATTTAATGTCCTGTGCTAAACCATGATGGAAAAGAATATGGAAAAAAATATACATATCTGAATTACCTTACTATACAACAGAAATTAACACAACTTTGTAAATCAATTATACATCAATAAAGTAAAAAAAAAAATTAAAAAGAGGCAGATGTTAAAGATGCCAGAAAGAGGGACTGAAAAGATGAGAAGGGAAAACAGTAAGAACAGCTGAAATGGCATGGGAAGGAACAAACAGGAAAACAGAAGGGACGGTGTGGGAGGCAGAAAAGAGGAGGCGTTGGAGAGAACAGAGAGAAGAGGGAGAGCAGACTAGGAGCTTGGTGGATGCCATCTCTGAAGATGGAGTGACCTAGAGGGAAGAACAGGAGAGGAGAGGAGAAACGGGGGGCAAGGAACAGAAGAACGAGCTGTGAAGGGTTGTCACGCAGAAATGTGAAACAGGAAATGTGACGAGAAAGAATCAGATCCTGAGGGGAGAGAGGGATGAAAAGGTGCGCAGTGGTCCACACAGGACAGAGGTGACAGACAAAAAGATGTTCAGGCTCCCTTGATCTACTACTGCTACTGCTAAGTCACTTCAGTCGTGTCTGACTCTCTGCAACCCCAGAGACGGCAGCCCACCAGGCTCCCCCGTCCCTGGGATTCTCCAGGCAAGAGTACTGGAGTGGGCTGCCATTTCCTTCTCCAGTGCATGAAAGTGAAAAGTGAAAGGGAAGTCGCTCAGTCGTGTCCGACTCTTAGCGACCCCATGGACTGCAGCCCACCAGGCTCCTCCGTCCATGGGATTTTCCAGGCAAGAGTTCTGGAGTGGGCTGCCATTGCCTTCTCCGCCCTTGATCTGAGTAAAGCGCAAATTAAACCGAAGATGAATGCCGGTTCTCCTTGCTGTCCCAGCAAAAACAGAGTGACAGCACCCTCTGTGGGTGAGATTTGCAGGGGAAAAGGATAGACCCGGACCACGCCCCACCCCACCCCACCCCGGCGTGTGAGCACACGCACACACACACACACACACACACACACACACACCCACACACCCCTGGGGGTTTCGGCAGTAAACACAAGGGTAAATGTCTTACCTCTTTATCCCTAAAGATACATCCAGTTTTTCCTAGTACATCTGCAGCTCAGTCAGAAAAGGACAACTGACCTAAAAACAAAACAGAAGCAAAAACCACAATGGGCATTTACAGAAGAGATGTTGCTGTTGCTAGTTGTTAAGTCGTGCCTAACTCTTTGCAACCCCATGGACTGTAGCCCGAGACGCTCATCTGTCCATGGGATTTTCCAGGCAAGAATATTGGAGTGGGATGCGATCCTTAAAGCCAATGAGCATATGAAGACATACTCAAATCCCAATATCAATCAAGGAAACACAAAGCAAGACGGTGAGATACAATTTCAGACCCATTCAGTTGTCAAAAATAAATTGGCCAAAGCAAGTGTTGGAGAAGATGGGAATCAATAACCTCACATATAGGGCTTTCTCTGGTGGTCTAGTGGTTAAGAATCTTCCTGCCAATGCCAGGGGCATGGGTTTGATCCCTGGTCCAGGAAAGATCACATATGCTGCAGGGCAACTAAGCCCACGCACCACAGTTACTGAGCTGGAGCGCCTAGAGCCTGTGCTCTGCAACAAGAGAAGCCATGGCAATGAGAAGCCTGGGCCCCTCAGTAAAGAGTAGCCCCTGCTCAATACAACTAGAGAAAGTCCACATGTAGCAACAAAGACCCAGCACAGCCAAAAATAAAAATTAATTAATTTTTTAAAATTAAAAAAAAATTTAAATAACCTCACATGGGGGGTTATAAATTGGTGCAACCACTCAGGATCTATAAAGTTCAGAAACAACTCAAACAAAATGATGTATGGTTTAGACGTGAACATCTATTAGTAGAATTATTTCTGTAATAAACAGAAAACAAACACAAAATTCAGAAAATTCATGTCACTTTTGATCTTGGGAGGCAGGGAGATGGGATTCAGGTAGATTTAAATTACTAGCACTGTTGTAGCTTTTGAAGTTGTGGGGTGTACAGACACCCCTTCTATTATTAATAAATACAACTTAAACAGGACATGCAAAAAGACAACCAGCAGGGTGGGAGAAAATATTCACAAATCTTATATCTGAAAAGAGTCTCAGTTCAGTTCAGTTCAGTTGCTCAGTTGTGTCTGACTCTTTGTGACCCCATGAACCGAAGCACACCAGGCCTCCCTGTCCATCACCAACTCCTGGAGTCTACCCAAACGCATGTCCATTGAGTTGGTGATGCCATCCAACCATCTCATCCTCTGTCATCCCCTTCTCCTCCTGCCTTCAATCTTTCCCGCATCAGGGTCTTTTCCAATGAGTCAGCTCTTTGCATCAGGTGGCCAAAGTATTGGAGTTTCAGCTTCAACATCAGTCCTCACAATGAACACCCAGGACTGAGCTCCTTTCGGATGGACTGGTTGGATCTCCTACAGTCCAAGGGACTCTCAAGAGTCTTCTCCAACACCACAGTTCAAAAGCATCAATTCTTCTGCGCTCAGCTTTCTTTATAGTCCAACTCTCACATCCATACATGACCAGTGGAAAAACCATACCCTTGACTAGACAGACCTTTGTTGGCAAAGTAATGTCTCTGCTTTTGAATATGCTATCTAGGTTGGTCATAACTTTCCTTCCAAGGAGTAAGCGTCTTTTAATTTCATGGCTGCAATCACCATCTGCAGTGATTTTGGAGCCCCCCAAAATAAAGTCTGTCACTGTTTTCACTGTTTCCCCATCTATTTGCCATAAAGTAATGGGACCAGATGGCATGATCTTCGTTTTCTGAATGTTGAGCTTTTAAGCCCACTTTTTCACTCTCCACTTTCACCTTTATCAAGAGGCTTTTTAGTTCCTCTTCACTTTCTGCCATAAGGGTGGTGTCATCTGCATATCTGAGGCTATTGATATTTCTCCTGGCGATCTTGATTCCAGCTTGTGCTTCTTCCAGCCCAGCGTTTCTCATGATGTACTCTGCATAGAAGTTAAATAAGCAGGGTGACAATATACAGCCTTGACATACTCCTTTTCCTGTTTGGAATCAGTCTGTTGTTCCATGTCCAGTACTAACTCTTGCTTCCTGACCTGCATACAGATTTCTCAAGAGGCGGGTAAGGTGGTCTGGTATTCCCATCTCTTTAAGAATTTTCCACAGTTTATTGTGATCCATACAGTCAAAGGCTTTGGCATAGTCAATAAAGCAGAAATAGATGTTTTTCTGGAATTCTCTTGCTTTTTCCATGATCCAGCGGATGTTGGCAATTTGATCTCTGGTTCCTCTGCCTTTCCTAAAACCAGCTTGAACATCTGGAAGTTCACGGTTCACATATTGCTGAAGCCTGGCTTGGAGAATTTTGAGCATTACTTCACTAGCGTGTGAGATGAGTGCAATTATGCGGTAGTTTGAGCATTCTTTGGCATTGCCTTTCTTTGGGATTGGAATGAAAACTGACCTTTTCCAGACCTGTGGCCACTGCTGAGTTTTCCAAATTTGCTGGCATATTGAGTGCAGCACTTTCACAGCATCATCTTTCAGTATTTGAAATAGCTCAACTGGAATTCCATCACCTCCACTAGCTTTGTTCATAGTGATGCTTCCTAAGGCCCAACTGACTTCACATTCCAGGATGTCTGCCTGGAGATGTGATCACCATTGTGATCATCTGGGTTGTGAAGATCTTTTTTGTACAGTTCTTCTGTGTATTCTTGCCACAGAGTCTAGTAAATAGCATACGTAAGGAACACTTACAACTCAACAACAAGAAAATATTTTAGAGATGAGCAAAGGACTTCAGTTGACTTTGCTTTTGGAGTCGATTGCCATTTCCTGCTCCAGGGGATCTTCCCAACCCAGGGACCAAACCCGCCTCTCCTGCGTCTTCTGTATTGGCAGGAGGATTCTTTACTGCTGAGCCACCAGGGAAGTCCAACTGACACAATGGTATTATCCAAACTACAGACCATCAGAGTTTTCCAACTGTCCCCCTTGTATGCTATATAGGATGCAACCCAGGGTCACATGATGCATTTAGTTATCCTTTGTCTCGTCAATTATCTTTTTCATCTAACCTGGGAGAATTCCTCAGGCTCTGTGTCTTGAGTAACTTTGCCTCCTGATCAGCAGAAGTCTGCTGTCTTTGGACACACACTCTTATCATGTCCTAGGTGAATACATGATGTCCCAAACAGGGGACTCGATCAGGCCTCCTGTGTCCCAGGAGAGGTTGTGGCTCATCGGTGGAAGGCAAGGCTGTGTGGAGCCTGCTGGGTGGACCTGAGGTCTCTGAGAGCCTCTGATGAAACCTCAGAGCCCGTAGACCACTAAGAGGAATTCGAGGACATCCAAGGGGAAACTGAGGAACGGGAGCAGAGTTGCAGCTGCAGGAACAAAGGGGAAGGACCAGCCTGGACTCCCCCAGGGCCAGCTGGCAAACAGGGATCCAGGGCTTCTCACAGACCCAGACACCCCCTGTCCCCTAACAAGGAATCCTGCTTCTAGTGCTGGCCCCTGCCTCCAGCCAGTTCTCCTTCCTGTGCTTGTAGGCTTCCCCTTTCTCTTGGACATGCAGACACCACCAGTACCTTCAGCCTGACCCACCTCAACCAAGGCAGTGAGCACCTCTGCTTCCTGAAAGGGGATGGTAGAACTCCAGCCTCCCTCCCAGAGAAAAACAAGATTAGGGCGTCAGGCCTTTTCTCTGTTCACCGACCTCTGATATGATACAGTACTCCTGGATCTTGCCTGACCTGAAGGTGTCCTGTCCATCTAGTGCCCCATGCCCTTGGCCCACTAGCCCCTCAGGATGAATTAGGAATTCTGGTGATTTTCATTCACTGCTGCTTACATCCTGCAGCTGCTCATGTTTGTTCCTCCATGTGTATTCTCATGGGTCCTGTGGGCTTGTGCATATTATCATGTGTGTGTTGTGTGCTTTCCCCACAGAGGATGTTTTATTCTACAGAGAATGTTTGTGTGCATCTTTATAGGAGGGCCCAAAAGTCTTCTCCAAGGTGCTGAAAGTTCACCATTCAAGACCCACATCCACTCAGCTTCCCAACTGAGTTACTCCTCCAAGAAGACTTCTCGGATTGCCCCCACCTCCTCTTCAACTAGGGGGGATGCGACATCCACTGCCTATGCCTTCAAGCCCCCCAGCCTCCCTCCCCTGCACTTGGCCCTGCAAAGCCTGGCATCACCTGTGCAGACCCTAGATTCACAAGTCAGGACTGAGAGCCCATCAGCTTGACCAGGACCTCCTGACTGGACAACAAGCACCTTGCCAGGGAGGGAGGCTGCACTCAGCCAGAGAGGTGACCTGGCACCAGATTAGGACACGCACAATAGAGAAAACCCAATGACACAGGAAAATAAGGAACTAACACAGATTAAAGAAATCAACAAAACAGAGGGCAAAGGAACAAAACATGGCAAGGATAAAAATTCTGACTCTGGGAACATTAATAAGAGAACCGCCTGAAGAGAATGAACAAGAAGGAAATGAGGAGAGTTTTTAAAATACATATGGGAAGACTAAGAATAATTATGTATCAAAAAGACAAGAGATAACAAATGTTGGAGAGGATGTAGAGAAAAAGGGAACCACAGTGCACTGGCGGTGGGAATGTAATCGATGCAGCCACAGTGGAAAACACTACAGAGATCTCCCCCAAATTAAAAATACAATGCCATTTGTTGTTGGGGTTCAGTCGCTCAGTTGTGTCTGACTCTTTGTGACCCCATGGACCTCAGCACCCCAGGCCTCCCTGTCCATCACCACCTCCCGAAGTTTGCCCAAGTTCGTGTTCATTGCATTGGGGATCCAGCCATCTCATCCTCTGACACCCTCTTCTTCTTCCCTCAATCTTTTCCAGCATCAGGGACTTTTCTGATGAATCAGCTGTTCGTATCAGGTGACCAAAACACAATTACCATCTGATCTAGCAACTCCACTTATGGGTTTTTATCTGAAGGAAACAAAATCACTGTCTTAAAAAGATAAATGCACTGTCCCCCATTTCCACAGCAACAGTATTTACAATAGCCAAGATACGGAAACAATCTTAAGTGTCCACTGACAGATGAATAGATAAAGAAGATGTGATGTATATACAATGGAATATTATTCAGGCACAAAAAGGAAATCCTGCCGTTTGCAACCACATGGATGGATCTTAGAGGCATTATGCTAAATGAAATAAGTCAGAGAGACAAAGACAAATATTGTATGATCTCACTTACATGTGGAATCTTAAAAAGAAAACAAAAACCAAGCTCATAGATACAAAGAACAGATTGGTAGGTACCAGAGGCAGGGGAGGGAATGGGACAGACAAAATGGTTGAAGGCAATTTTTAAAAACTATATAAACTATATGCTAATAAATTTGACAATCAAGATGAAATGAATTTATTTATGGGGAAATATAAAATGCAAAAATTGTATCATGAACAATCAGAACACTTGACTAGACCCATAAATGTCAATAAACTTGGAATAATAGTAGAAAACAGAAACCTACCTCTCCTTAAAGCACAAAACCTAGAGGATTTTACAGTCAAGTTTTATCGCCATTACAAGTAGCACATAATTCCCATCGTATTCAAATTGATACCAAGATTAAAAAAAAAAAAAAGTAGGGTGCAGGACTTCCCTGGTGGTCCAGTGGATAAGAATCTGCCTGGCAAGTCAGGGGAGATGGGTTCGATCCCTGGTCCAGGAAGTTCCCACATGCCATGGAGCAGCAAAGCCCAGGCACCACAACCACTGAGCCAGTGCTCCAGAGCCAGTGTTCTGCAACGAGAAGACACCGCCAACAGAAGCCCGTGAACCGCAACTAGAGAGTACCCCTCGCTCGACACAAGGGAAGGCTTGTGCGGCAACAAAGACCCTGCCCAGCCTAAATAAATAAATAAATCCTTTAAAGTAGAGGTAGGGTAGAATACCCAACTTCTTTTAAGAGGATGATAAAGACTACAAACCATAACCAAATAGGGCTTCAACATGGCCAAACCTCGAAAACCCAGTATGCCAAGTGAAAGAAGCCAGATTTAAAAGGTTACATATTGCATAATTCTGTTTATATGAGATATCCAGAACAGGTAAATCTACAGAGACAGAAAGCAAATTGGTGGTTACTAGGGGGAGGGGAGGAGAAGGAATGGCACATCAGTTTAATGAGTACAGGGTTTCCTTTTGGGACAATGGAAATGTTTTGGAACTAGACAGAGGTGATGGTTGCTCAACATTGAGAGTGGCCTAAATTAGTCCCTGGATTGTTGCTTTCAAAAGGTTGA
This sequence comes from Bos grunniens, assembly GCF_055505025.1. Classification (NCBI taxonomy): domain Eukaryota; kingdom Metazoa; phylum Chordata; class Mammalia; order Artiodactyla; family Bovidae; genus Bos; species Bos grunniens. Next base: position 17,054,988 of record NC_141171.1, read on the forward strand.
TTTTGTTCATGTAAATTTCACCTCAATGAAGAGAGATAAGAATATGGAGCAAGGTAGGAAAATTCATAACAGTTTTCAATGATGTCCACAGAAGCAAAAATCTTAGATAAAATACTACCCACAGATATGGAAGCAACCTAAATGTCCATTGACAGATAAATCGGTAAAAAAGATGTGATAGATATAAATTATAAATACAATGGAATATTACTGAGTTATTTTTTTAAAAGAATGAAATAATGCCATTTGCAGCAATGTGGATAGACCTAGGGATTATCACACTAAGCAAAGTAAATCAGAAAGAGAAAGCCAAATATCACATAATATCATTTATATGTGGAATCTAAAAAAAAAAATGATACAAATGAACTTACTTACAAAACAGAAATAGACTTCACAGACACAGAAAACAAATTTATGGTTACCAAAGAAGAAAGGGAGGGAGAAAGGATAAATTAGGAATTTGGGATTAACATATACACATATGTAAAATAGGTAACCAACAAGGACCTGCTGTATAGCAAAGGGAAATATACCCAATATCTTGTAATTGCGTGCACGCATGCTCAGTGACTCAGTCTTGTCCAACTCTTTGCAACTGTAGCCCACCAGGCTCCTCTGTCCCTGCGATTCCCTAGGCAAGAATACTGGAGTGGGTTGCCATTTCCCCCTCCAGGGGTATCTTCCCTACCCAGGGATTAAACCAGCATTTCCTGCAGCTCCTGCGTTGGCAGGAAGGTTTTTTTACCACTCAGCCAAAAGAATCTGAAAAAAAAAAAAGCAAAAAGAATCACTTTGCTATACCCCTGAAACCAACACAAAACTGTAAAGCAACTATACTTCAATAAAAACGTTTGTAAAATACTGCTACTCACATTTCACAGTGTGGGGAGGAAAATCACATCATGGCCAAGGACAACTTGGCCAGAAGAGCATGGAGGAGTCAGCCTCAGAAATCCAAAGCTAATTGATCTCTGTCAGCGAATGGACTTGCTTCTAACATAGATGCTTATTTTTGCCTCCGCACCACGTGTGTGTTCCAGGATCTGGGGACCTGAGAGGGTTAGGACTGGTGCAGGAAGGGGGGGCGGGGGGGGGGGATGGGGGGGGCGGGGGGGGTGGGGGGTAGGGGCGGGGCCAGGTCAACATCCTGGCAAACCTGAAGACAGAGCCTTAACAAGAGCAGAAAGGCGCTTAAGAAGAACACCAGTAGAGTTTAAACGTTGAATTTTTAACTGTTACATTTCAAATAGGCATCAAAAAATATAGGAACTCTTCTTTTTAAAAAATTCAGAGGGCTTCTCTGGCGGTCCTGTGGTTAAGATTCTGTGCTTCCACTGTAGGGGGCAGATAAAATAAATAAATATGAATAAAAATTAAATAAATTTAAAAGAAAGTGATTCAGAAATTCTGACATATGCTACAACATGGATGAACCCTGAGGACATCATGCTGAATGAAAGAACCAGTCACAAAAGGATAAACACGGTATGAGTCCATTAATGTGAGGTCCCCAGAGTAGTCAAATTCATAGAGACAGAAAGTTAGAACAATGGTTACCAGGGGCTGGGGAAAGGGAAATGGGGAGTTAGTGTTTAATGAGCACAGAGTTTCAGTTTTGCAAGATGAAAGGAATTCTGGAGCTTGATGGTGGTGATGCTTGCAGAAGATGAATGTACTCAATGCCACTGAACTGTGCCCTTAAACTGGTTAAAACGGTAAATTTAGTGTTACATATAATTCACCATGAAAAAATACAAAGGTGGAAAACCAAAACAACAAAGAAAAACAATTTTTAATAAAGATAAAATAAAAACCCAAAGGTGAAGGTCGTTTGATGGAAAACAGAGTGAGGAAGGATGCAGGCAAAGGCGAGTGAATAAACGCCCCGCGGGGAAGAAGCGGAAAATAAGCACGTGGGCAAAAGGAAACCCATGGCTTGGATGTACGTCAATCGCACGCAGAGAGCGCCACCTTCTGGTGACTTCCTGTGTTCGTCAGTTCAATTCAGTCGCTCAGTCGTGTCGGACTCTGCGACAAGGGGCTGAAAAAGCAAGCTTAGAATTCACTGCCATTTCCTCCTTATACCAACATCATTCCCCACCCCCACCCCCACCCCCGTTTACCAACCATTGTGGCAGAACAGACAGCATCACTGAGAAAACAAAAAGGAGTAGGAAAAAATAACTTCTATCGCCGCCACCCCCCGCACCGCCGCCACCTCCCGCCCCACCAACCTGTGACCTGAATCCAGAACCATGCACCAGCCCATCCCCCCTTCCTGCTTCTATGAGGAAACAATTTGCCCTGATCCAGCAAATCCAGGCCACCTCCACCAGCTCCCACCGGACTGTTTAACGAGTCACCCCAACTGTCCTCCTTCTCCATTAGATTATTCCCACCAGCAAACAAGTATGCTGATTCATTTTTCACCTTTTTGTTTTATTATTGAGATGAAATTGTCATAACATAAAATTAACCATTTAAAATAAACGTCAGGGGCTTCCTTTGTGGCTCAGTGGTAAAGAGTTCACCTGCCAATGCAGGAGACACAGGTTCGATCCCTGGTCCCGGAAGATCCCATATGCCTCGGAGCAGCTAAGCCCGAGCACCACAACTACTGAGCTTGTGCCCTAGAGCCCAGGAGCCACAACTATCGAGCCCACATGCTGCAACTACTGAAGCCCGCACACCTTAGAGCCGGTGCTCTGCAACATGAGAAGCCAGTGCTCCGCAAATAGAAAGTAGCCCCTGCCCACCACAACTAGAGAAAAGCCACGCAGCAATGAAGACCCAGCACGTCCAAAAAATATAATTATTAAAAATAAGATAAACTTCAGTGCATTTAGTGTATTCATAAAACTGTGCAGCTGTCACCAACATAGAGTTCCAAACATGTTCATAGTGCAAATGAGCACATGAAAAGATGCTGCACATATATCACCAGGGAATTGCAAGTTAAGACAACAAGAAACCAGTACACACCTTTGAGAATGGCCAAAATCCAGAAAACAGACAACACCAATTGCTGGTGAGGGATTGCAGCAACAGGAACTCTGGCTCATTGCTGGTGGAATGCAAAATGGTCCAGTCACTCTGGAAGGCAATTTGGCAATTTCTTACAAAACTAAACATACTCTTACCATATGATCCAGCAATAGCACTCCTTGGTACTTACCCAGAGCAGCTGAAAACTTACGGGCACACAAAAACCTGCACACAGCTGTTTATAGACGCCTAATTCATAATTACCAAGAGTTGGACACAACCAAGACATCTTTCAGCAGGTGAGTGGATAAATTGTAGCACATCCAAACAATAAAATGTTATTCAGAGCTGAAAAGAAATGAGCTATGAGGCCATGAAAAGACATGGAGGAGACTTAAATGCATATGACTAAGTGAAAGACGCCAACCTGAAAAGGCTGCTGCTGCTGCTAAGTCGCTTCAGTTGTGTCCGACTCTGTGCGACCCCATAGACGGCAGCCCACCAGGCTCCCCCGTCCCTGGGATCCTCCAGGCAAGAACACTGAAGTAGGTTGCCATTTCCTTCTCCAATGCATGAAAGTGAAAAGTGAAAGTGAAGTCGCTCAGTCGTGCCCGACTCTTAGGGACCCCATGGACTGTAGCCCACCAGGCTCCTCTGTCCATGGGATTTTCCAGGCAAGAGCACTGGAGTGGGGTGCCATTGCCTTCTCCGCTGAAAAGGCTACATACTGCATGATTTGATCTCTATGGCATTTTGAGGAAAGGCAAAACTATGGAGACAGTAACAAGATCAATGGTTTCCAGGAATCAGAGGGCAGGGAGAGATGAATAGGTGGAGCACAGAGGATTTTTAGGGCAGTGAAAATATTCTGTATGATGCTATAACGGTGGATACACATCATTATTGTTGTTGTTGTTTAGTCACTAAGTTGTGTTTTTGCCACCCACGGACTGCAGCACACCAGGCTTCCCTGTCCTTCACCATTTCCCAGAGTTTGCTCAAAATCATGCCCATTGAGTTGGTGATGCCATCCAACCATCTCATCCTCTGTCACCTCCTTCTCCTCCTGCCCTCAGTCTTTCCCAGTATCAGTGTCTTTTCCAATGAGTCGGCTCTTCACATCAGGTGGCCAAAGTATTGGAGCTTCAGCTTCAGCATCAGACCTTCCAGTGAATATTCAGGGTTGATTTCCTTTAGGATTGATTGCTTTGATCTCCTTGCAGTCCAAGGGACTCACAAGAGTCTTCTCCAGCACCACAGTTTGAAAGTGTCAATCCTTTGGTGCTCAGCCTTCTTTATGGTTCAACTCTTACACCCATACATGACTACTGGAAATACCATAGCTTTGACTATATGGATCTATATGTCGTTACACATTTGTCCAAACCCATAGAATGTACAGAACCAAGAATGAACTAGAAGGCAAACTACAGATTTAGGGTGATAATGACATGTCACTGTAGGTTTATGAAAGATTGTAAGAAAGGTACCACTCTGGTACTCATAATGGGGGAGGCCATGCATGTATGGGGCCATGGAATATAGGGGAAGTATCTATAGCTACCTTCTTCATTTTCCTGTGAACCTAAAACTGATCTAAATACAAAGGTTTTCAAATAGTTTTTATCACCACTTATTTCTTTTAAAGTTTTATTTATTTTCTGGTTGTGGTGGGTCTTCTTTGCTGCACGAGGGTTTTCTCTAGTTATCTCAAGCAGGGGCTACTCTTGGTTGTGGGGCAAGGGCTTCTCACTGAGGCGGCTTGCTGCTGTGAGGCACAGGCTGCAGGCTCACGGGCTTCAGTAGCTGCAGCAACCGGGCTCAGGAGTTGGGGCACACAGGCTTAGTTGCCCCGTCACATGTGGGATCTTCCCAGACCAGTGACTGAACCCGTGTCCTTTGCATTGTGAAGCAGATTCTTAACCCACTGAACCACCAGGGAATCCCACCACCTATTTAGTAAGCAGTTGTTTCCCCTTACCTGCTCCCCACCAGCCCCTGGCAACCACTGATCTACTTTCAGTCTCTGTATCTATTCTGGACATTTCACAGGCTAAATGAACTCATACACCCTGACTTTTTGCCTCTAGTTTCTTTTGCTCTGTGTACGTATTCAAGGTTCAGGCACATTGTAGCGTGTGTCAGAACTTCCTCTGTTGTCATGACTGGATAGCACTCCATTCTGGTCAGACCACATTCTATATGTCCATTCATCCACGGCGGGATACATGGATTGTTCCTGTCTTTTAAGTAATGTGAATAACGTTGCTAGGAACAAGCAGGTACACGTATTTTCCTGAACACCTCTTTTCAGTTACTTGGGATACATTCCTAGGAGTGGAATTTCTGGTGATGTGGTAATTCTACGTTTAACTTTTGAGAAAGCGCCAACTCTCTTCCCCAGTGGCTGCATCCCTTTACACTGCCACCAGCAACTTACTGGGGTTCCAATTTTGCGGTAACCCCCACCTTCACTTATCTTCTGTTTTTGCTCCCTTCCCCCAATTAGAGCCGGTCTCCTGGGCATCTTCCACTTTAAGGCAAAAAAAAAAAAGAAAGACTGAGCGCCCTCCCTGTCTAGCCTCTGCCCTAGTCTCAGCCTCCACTCTGCCCCACCCCAAGAAAAACTGTAGAAAAAGACGCCCACACACCCTTTCTCCTTCTTACTTTATCTTCAACCTGTGGCACTGCTTTCGCCTCCATCACCCCCACGGTGTTAAAGCGCGGGTCTCGCTCTCGGGTTTTACGGGAAGCCTCGTGGCCTGGGCCCCGATGGTGCTCTTTTATTTGATTCACTCCTTCCTGAACTCTCCGGGTTTCCTTCTCATCCCTATGGTCGCTCCTTCCTTCCTAATTCTTCCTCACCCCCAGAAACCGCTAGTTATGGGGACACTCCCTCCTCCTCTCCAATCCAGGGACACCCACTGAGACAACTAAACTTCTCTCTCCAACCCACAGTCCGAGCGCCTTCCTGATCTCTCCATGTGGGGGCCCCGCAGGTCCAGAGCTCTACTCCCAGTGGTACCCCCTCCGTCCTCCCCGCCTTCCCCATCTTCCTCCCCAGAATGGCGGGCTCCATCCTTCCGCAGTTCACCCCAGGTACCTCAGAGGCGCTCTTGCTTCCTCTTTCTCACGGCCACAGGAGATCGACTTTCCCCTCGAAACAAATAGAGAATCCGACCACTTCTCACCCCCTGCACGGCCCCACCCTGCACCAGCGCCATGATGCCCTTCCTGGACCAACATGATCGCCTCCAGGCTCCCACTTTAGTGCCCATCCACCGTAACAGTGTCCCCCCTCCACTATCATCAGAAACACCCTTCCCACTTTAGGGGGCTTTTTCCTTTATTGCTGCATCCTGTGCACCTAGAAAAGTGCCTAATACCTAGTATAATACCATTCAGCTATCTTTTTTTTTTTTTTGGACTTGGCTTTTGGGATCTTAGTTCCCCAACCAAGGATCCTACCCCAGTGCCCTGCAGTGGAAGCATGGAGTCCTCACCAGTGGACCACCAGGAAGTCCCCAACAAATATCTTTTTTTTTTTTTTTTTAATTGCATCAGTCTTAGTTGCAGCAAGAAGGCTCTTAATTCTGGAGCAGGGGCTCTAGAGTGCCTAGGCTTAGGGGATGGGGGAAGGAATGACCCCAAATGGGGAGGGAGTTTCCCTTTGGGGAGATAAAAATGCTTTGCAGCTAGATAGAGTTGAGGATCACACAACACTGCAAGTGTACTAAATGCATGGTAGACTTTAAAATTGTTTAGTCATTAAGCTGTGTCTGACTTTGTGACCCTATGGACTGTAGCCCGCCAGGTTCCTCTGTCCATGGAATTTCCCAGGCAATAACAGTGGAGTGGGTTGCCATTTCCTTCTCCAGGGGATCTTCCCTGCCCAGGGGTCAAACCTGGGTCTCCTGAATTGACAGATGTATTCTTTTATCGCTGAGCCACCAGAGAAGCCCAGACTTTAAAATAGCTAATGGCTAATTTAACACTATGTGAGTTTCCCTCAAGGTAAAAAGAGAGAAATGGTGAGAGCTGGAGAGATATATACAGACGCACACACACACCCTGGACCCCCTCTCTATCTTCACCACTGCAGCCCCCACCCCACTCCATCCCTTAGCTTCTCAGGCCCATCAGAATTCCCCAAGTGCCAGGACCCAGGCGCACCGACCATGTTCCCCTCCTTGTGGGCCCCCCTCCCTTTTCAACCTGGACCCTCCCTGGAGTATCCTGAAAGTGACTCACTGGGCTTGTTGCCCACAGGACAGGATGGGTAACTGGCAGCACACGGTGACCCTGCTCAAGAGAACAAAGGCCACTAAAATCCAGGCCTGCTCATGCAAGACAGGTGTTTGTAACCATGGCTGGACCAGTGTGCCAATGACAAAGCTGGCCCTCGGACAGCAAAGCCACTTGCCCACGGTCACTCAGCAGGCTCCAGTGGCCAGGAGTCACCCACCACAGCCTGCCCGTTCCCGGCCCTCTGTCCCCTTGGTGGCCCTGATGAATCAGGCCTCCCTGGCGTTCATGCCCTTGTGGGGTCACCACCTCTGCCCCTGACACACATCTGGGCTGACCTGAAACTCCACTGAATCAGCAGAGCACGGAGGAACTGGTGGCCCAGTTCTACGTCTGAGTGTTAGAAGCTCTGGGGGCTTTGGCTCTCTACTTTTGGGGAAGCCCGAGTTGTCAGAAAAGGACTTCGGTCATCCCCCTCAGGTCATCACATAGAAGGGCCAACTGGAGAAGCCACGCAGAGGGAGAGGTCCAGCTGTCCCAGGCACCCCCACCCACCTGTGCACCAGACATGACCCTGGTGCCGTCCAGTGACACAGTGACATCCAGCCAGTCCAGCCCCGAGATGCCAGCAGCCACCATTCATGGGAAAATAAAGAGACACCAGCCAGGTGAGAGAATATACCAGTGGGAGTTTGGGGCCGGTGGGTACAGAGTGGTTTGTGCCACTGATCACTGGAAACCCAGCTGACACCGGAGGAAGATCCAGACCTTAGACCTCATCAGCTCAGGTGGAGTCTGACACCAGCCTCGCACCCCCTGACCTGCCTCCATGGCCCACTCTGGCTGGCCACACCTGAACAAAAATGAAGGTGGAAAAAAAAAATCTTAAAAAAAAAAAAAAGAAAATTCTACCCTCTGGCATAACTCCTTTCTGACAACCAGAAGCCCATCAGTGTTCCAGTTCTGCAGCATGAAACGTGGGCCCAGCTTGGGGGCTGGGGGTGCCCAGCGGGCACCAAGGGAAGGCCTCGTACCCCAGGAGGCTGGGCACCCTCTGCTCCACTGTTGATCAAGATCCCCTATCCTGGCTGCAGCCCACCTACCAAGCCCCCACAGCTGTCTGACAGAACTCGAGCCCCCAGCACGCTGCCTGAGGCCCAGACTTCAAATCCCATGGGCAACTGCCCAGTGGTCTAGTGGTTAAGACTCCACTTTCACTGCCAAGGGCGCAGGTTCAATCCCTGGTCAGGGAACGAAGATCCCTCAACCCTCGTTGTACAGACAAAACAAAACAAAAACAACCCATCTCCTATGGGAGCAGGGTCCCAAAGCTGAACTTTCATACCCCCAGGAAACTCTGTCCTCTCCCAGCATCTTGTCATCAGGGGCCAGCTCTCCGCCTGCTGGATATCTGAGCCTCAAGACACTGTGTGGGTACCTGGGTGCTTCCCCAGGCTACCAGGGTCCCGGCCACCCCATTAGGACATGAAAGAAACGAGAGTCAGGGAAGTCTGTCCTCATCACTCCACAGCTAGAGTATATTAAGCACACTTCCTGTATTCTTTGTTTTTTTGGCTGCACCACATAGCCTGAGGGATTAGCTCCCTGACTAGGGTTTGAACCCACAGCCCGGGCAATGAAAGCTCAGAGTTGTAACCACTGGACTGCCAGGGAATTTCCCCTTTCTATAGTCTCAACACCCTGGCAGCTGGGGCCTCACTGCCCAGGAACGGACTGTCCCTCAAGGAGTAAGCGAGTTACTGGAGATAATTAACAAGTCACCAGTGACTTGTGCCTCTCGTGTGCATACCAACCAACCCAGAGCCACCATCCCCCTGTGCTGCTCATCCTTGGGGCCAGTGCAGTGTGACTGCCTGACGGTAAACTTTTCTCCTTTTTTGGCCACGCCACTCAGCATGCAGGATCTCAGTTCCCTAATCAGGGATCGAACCCATGCCCCTGCATTGGAAGCCTGGAGCCTTAACCACTGGAAGTCCCTGACACTAAGCTTTCGATTGCTGACGTCCATCGTGAATGTTGTGAACAAACGCATCACCAGCTGCACAACACAGCTACTAGCCAAAGCATGTGGAATCTTCCCAGAGCCTGGATTGAACCCATGTCCCCTATACTGGCAGGCAGATTCTGGACCACCATGGAAGTCCTCCCCACTCTGATCTGTCGGGGGCCTGCCGTGTACCCTCCAGGACCTTCAGGACAAATCTTGTCCCTCAAAGTTCCTTGATGGCCAGGACTTCCCCAGCGGTCCAGTAGTTAAGATTCTGCGCTTCCAGTCCAGGGGTCATGCATTTGATTCCTTGTCGGGGAAGTTCTGCATCACGCAGAGTGCAGCCAAGTGGTTTTTCGGGAAGTATATCCCGCACTGGTCCAGCTGCCACACTGGCTCTGGTTGGGGAGCATCTGTCGGGGTCTCGCTGTAACAGGGCCCCAGCGGGTGCCCTAGGTGGTGCTCTCTGATAGCCTCGCTGTTGACAGGCTGAGACATTTATAACAGTCCGTGCCGACACCCCAGCTGCTGCTGCTGTTCAGTCACTCAGTCGTGTCCAACTCTTTGCGACCCCATGGACTGCAGCACACCAGGCTTCCCTGTCCTCCACTATCTCCCAGAGCTTGCTCAGATTCATGTCCAGAGTCAGTGATGTTATCTAACCATCTCATCCTCTGCTGCCTCCTTCTCCTTTTGCCCTCAACCTTTCCCAGCATCAGTCTTTTCCAATGAGTCGGCTCTTTGCATCAGGTGGCCAAAAGATTGAAGCTTTAGCTTCAGTATCAGTCTTTTCAGGCCTCAGCATGCCTGAATAATAATAAAACCTACATTTTGAAACAAGGTGGAGACCAACCGGGGGAGATCCAGCTTCTGTCTCAAAGACAGGAAGCCGAAACGGATGGAGGCCCCCCAGCCAGCACTCCAGGAGGCACCGCCCAAGATCTGCTCCTCTCTGGGAATGCAAACTGTTCCCAGCCCCACCGTCCCCTGTCCTGATTCCAGGAGGCAGAGTGGCCAAGAGGGTGCCCAGGGCTGGGTCCCTGATTCCCACCCTCTATAGGCAGGCATTCCCCCACAGAGAAGGGGCTACACAGAGCCCCCAGACCACCCAGGCAGAGGGAGACAGAGGCCCAAAGGCAGACAAAGGATGTGAACTAGCTTTAATCACTACTCTCAAACAGAGGTAGCAATAGTATCTGAGTAAGGGGGCTGCCCCAAGAGTGATCCAGGGCCAGCCCCTCAGTTCCAGCTATGGCATGTTCCCCATCCAGGCTCCTCGTATCCAGGGGAGGATCCAGGCAACCCCAGCCTCCAGGGTCACCTATCCAGGAGCGCAGGTGCTTGGCACTGTGAGGACAGAAGAAGCCAGGTCTGGGGGCTGATGTGGTAGCAGCCACATGTGGGTCCCCTCTACCTGCCATACTTGGAGGACGTATGATGTGGGGGTGAAAGCACATGCTCAGAGCACCGAGGTCTTCTTCTCTGGCTGCAGTGACCCCTTCATGGACACCAGCAGTCCCAGCGGGGCCAGGCATCCCTGGGCACAAAGCCGGGACAACGCAAACAGGATGCCAGCAGCCAGACTGATGCTGAGCACCGCTGTGGGGAAAGAGAGAGGGGAGTGGGTAAGGGGGTACCGGGAGTCCCCCACATCCACCAAGCTCCTAACACACCAGAAAGGGGAGTATGTAGCTTGTCCATTCTCCAGGGCAGCTTCTAGGTGTGGGAATGGGGGCAGGAGCTGTTCATATTACCTACAGCTGCAATAATCCCATAAACATTTCGGTTTCCGGACTGAACGGAGTCCCGGTCCTCGATGGTGGTGACTGTGGCATTACTGAGGTAAGTGACATTCTCCAGGGTCACAGGAGTCCCCGTGGACATGGTCCTCCCCTCCTCGTGGGTCTTGGTTCCTGCAACAAGTCCAGGCATTCAGCAGCTGGGCAGGGAGCTCTGGGGCTGGAAGGATGAATGGGTGTCCTGGTGCCCCGGGATGAGGGAACCTGGGACTCACCCTCCAGCCCCAGACTGAGTGAGCAAGGCTGGTAAGCACTTGCTGCCCGAGTGCCCTCCTGCATTCCCATGGATATGCGGGCTCAGGCAGACACACATGTGCACCCTCCCAGCCTCGTCACACACTGGAATGTGTCATGCGTCCTGCTCTACTGACCAAGCCTCCCTGCCCCCATAGCCACACACCGCAGCCAAGCTCGTCGCTGTAGTCGGAACAGTCCCGGTGGCCATCGCAGAGCCACGTGCTTGGGATACACACACCATCCAGCGGGCAGCACAGCTCGCCTTCTGGGCAGGGCTGGGGCCCGCAGTTGAGAAGATTCTTATTGTGGTCAGGGCAGTCATCCATGATGTCACAAGGGGAGGGGCTTCCATTGGGTACCTCAGTACCTGGGGGTACATGGTGAGTCAGGCCAAATACCCACCCAAGAGAGCACGGTTACTCCCCACCCCTCACCCCGCTGCGAGCCCCACTTTCCGGAGAACGACTGACCCTATAAGGTCTGCCCATCCCAAGGGCTCTGCCCTTCTATTAGCACCACCTTCCAACCAAGACCCCACTAACTTGCTGCCCTGCAAACCCATCTTTTAACCCAAAGATCCAGCTGGCCCTCCTTGAGGCCCCGCCCACCTCAGAGTTCCTTGCCTGAAACCCACACCTGTTCCACAAGCACCTCCTCTCATGGCCCCGAAAAGCCCCACCCCAGGGCATGGCCACTCACCACACTCTTCTTCATCACTGCCATCAGGGCAGTCCTGGTCAACGTCACAACGCCAGATGAGGGGCAAGCAGCGGCCATCGCTCCGGCACTGGAAGTTGGTGGGCGGGCACGAGCCTGCACTGGGGCCTGAGGAACGCACACAAGTGGGAGGTCTGGACCCTCAGCTAGGAGGACAGTGTCTCAAGCTGCGACCACCAGGAGAAAGCCAGGTCCCAGGAACTACACTGGTGGTCACCACCTTTGCTAAGGATGCACTGTGTGAGGGGCCTGGAGCCCAGCAGTTCACAGCCTCACCAAGAGCCCTACTGGTCAGATTCTACAGCCATGCCCATTCTACAGAAGACACACAGGAGAGGAAAGGCCTGAGGCTACAAGCTAGTGGCAGAGTCAGGGTTCAAACCCAGGTCTCACTGATCCTGGGGTCTTTACCAGGCTCCAAATGGCCAGATGGTCTCCCCAAGGGTCTCTCCAAGCTTGTGGTTAAACAGACTAGGGGAGGGGCCATCTCTGAACCTGGCCTGGCTCAGGCCCACCGTCAGGGTCAACAAGGCCTGTTATGTCTCAGCTATCCTTAGCAAAGGAAAAGATTCTTGAGAGTCCCCTGGACAGCATGGAGATCAAACCAGTCAATCCTAAAGGATTATCTGATTATCTCAACCCTGAATATTCATTGGAAGGACTGATGCTGAAGCTGAAGCTTCAATACTTTGGCCACCTGAGTTGAAGAGCCAACTCATTGGAAAAGACCCTGATACTAGGAAAGATTGAGGGCAGGAGGAGAAGGAGATGACAGAGGATGAGATGGTTGAATGGCATCATCGACTCAACGGACACGAGTTTGAGCAAACTCCAGGAGATGATGAAGGATAGGGAAGCCTGGCGTGCTGCAGTCCATGGGGCTGCAAAGAGTCAGACAAGACTGAGTGACTGAACAACAGCAACTTAGAAAGTGAGGCCTTGCGTAAAGGACCTACTTGGTCACCATGGCTTGTTGACCCACCCACTGAATTCCTCCCAGAACTCTGACCACTTTCCCCATCCTGATTGTGCCACCTCTTCCCCAGGTTCCCCACCCCCATCTCCCTCAGACACCAGAGACCTGTCAGAGTCACACCATTAGGCCACCCACCCTTGCCTGCCCTTTGCTCAACCTCTCACAGCCTACATCCTATATGTGGCCGGTAAGTCCTGACCAGCCCTGAACCGTTCCTGGACCTTGCTTCCTCCTACATTCCTCCTCTTCATCAAGCTCCCTCTGGCCTAGCCACCATGCTGCTGTGGCAAGAGGCCTGGCCCATTTCCACCTTTTGCCCTTGCCGTTCCCAGGCCCAGTACTCCCTCTCCTCCCTCCTCTCTGCATTTCCATGATTTCCTCTTCAGACTTCACGTCTCCAGCTTATTTCCTGAGAGGGGTCTCAGGTCCCTCTCAGAGACCCCTGAAGCCCAGTGTCTTAGAACAATGGCCCTTGAACTGGTACCTGTGTAAAGTGGACACTTAGTGATGGTCAGGGCTGTGACCTTTTGACTGTAAACCCAGGGTACTGCCTGATGATAAATGGACACAGCTCACACAACGGTCTGGGCTGTATCCAGCTGAGATATGAGCCTTCCGGGACCCTGAGCAGGAGGGACATAGAAGGGCCTGGAAGCTGGGCCAGCAGACTGGAGTCTGAGGGACCGAGGAAGGGAGTGGCCTTTATAGCTTCCTCCTGGATGCAGCAGGGTGGGTGGCAAATACCTGGCTTGGCCCCAGCCTAGCTCTGTTCCATTTGATTCTGGTCCTCTTGCCCCTTCCACCTCTGCTCACAGGGGCAAAGTTGAGTAAAGCCCCACTCCAAGCTCCCACCCTCCACAGCCAGCTGGTCTGCAAGCTGGCCTCCAGGCCCAAATAACCTGTAGGCCCCACCGTCCCTGAGTTCTGTGGAATGGCCTGGAGCCGACTTCCTTCCCTTCCATGGGGATCCGAAAGCCTACAGCTCCCTCCCCAAGTCTTGCCCCTCTCCGTAGCAATCTCTGACCTCCCTCCCTGGAGTCAGGCAGTGTGTGTGTGTGTCCTATAAAGTGGGCATCAGAGCAGAGCCAACCGGGCCTTACAGGGCCGTGGTTTGGCGAGATTAGTGACTGCCCCTCCCAACCTCAGTTTCCCGACCTGGGAAAGGGGCCACGCTAGGAGTCCCTACCTCAGGGTGCTGAAGGAAAGAGACTGCTTGGGTGTAAAGAGCCTGAGCTTGGTTAATGTCTTGATCCTTGAAGGCAGGAGGAACACTTAGCTTGAAAAGGCAGGAGTAAGAAGGGGAACCAGATAAGACAGGACCCGCGGGTGTGTGAATCTGAGTCTACAGCTGAAAGTCGGGGGCACCAGTGTGCACAGGGAGGTCATTCTAACCTGTCCCACTGCCTCTAGGAACCTCTGAGAGAGCCACCTCACTGAGGCCAGGGCAAACGTGTCCTAGGGCCTGGGGTGCCAGGGAAGATCCTTCTTTCTCTCATAAGTCCAGAGAAGGAAGGTGCAGAGGTTGAGAGGGCGGGAGATGGTCGCCGAGGAAACTCAGACAAATCGCCCCGGGAAGCAGGCGCCAGATAACCAGCCGCGTTAAGGTTGGAGGTCGGACAACCAGAGTCTGTAAAGAACTTTCCTGCTTGTGCTGGGGTGAAGGGCAGCTTGGAGGTGACAATGAGGCACGACAAAGCAGAGCAGGTGCCGGGTGTGAGAGGGCCGAAGCAGGGCAGTTAAAGGCAGGCACAGCAACCCGGGCAAAGAGTCCACCACTGGGGAAGGCTCTTTGAAGGGCTAGGCTCCCCTAGACCCAAGTGCGGAGGGAGTGTCCTGGACAGACTTGCGGCGTAGCCAATGGTGAAGCGCTGCTGGCGGGCGAGGGCGGAGCTAGACTGCAGTGGGAGAGGGCTCGCGGGCTGCAAGTTCACTCACCTGGGGCCTGGGTCGGGGACCAGGTCTGGATCGGAGTCGGGGCGATCTCCAGGCACAACCCGAAGCAGAGAAGTACCCGCAGCCCCAGGCCTAGGGCCGCAGCACGCCACGCTAGACCCCGAGCCACCCAACCGTTCATCGTACCACCCCAGCTCAGCGCCGGCTGGGTCCACGCGCACTCCCGGCCTCTCTCTTATCCTCGTGCACGCCTGCGCACATACCCGGGGGGCGGGGCCCACACCCGGGGCGGGCCTACGGCCAGAGTTCCCGCTGCAGCCCCGGGGTTTGAGTACCGTAAGTGTCCGAATACCAGGGAACCCCCGATTTGAGAGTCTTCCCCTGTTTTCCCAGAGACACATATCGAAAGGTATGGGGCCTATTTGAAATTAGAAACCTCTGGAGATGCAAATGAACTCGTACTGACAAGTATTGTCATCTTACGATAACGTTCCACATGCACCAAATGTTCTGCCTAATTATCTTAGGAATGCCTCATCCCCTCCCTGCTCCTGCTTCTTTCGAGCGCCCGAGCTTATTATATATTTTATTTACTAATAGTACTTTGATTTATTGATTCCCCACTAGATGTCAGACCCAGGAGAGCAGGAATGCTGTGTTGCTCCTTGTATCCCCAACGCCTGGAACAGAGCCTGATAAATCAACGAAACGTCAATTCTTGGCTTTCATTCTGGGTGCTCTGTCCCTAGCCCCAGGATGTTCTCACTACCTCCTAATCCTCACAGACTTCACAGGGCGGGTCTTACACTTTATTTCGGAAGCAAAACAAGCGAAAGTAGCCTCGGCTTTCTCTTCTCACGCACACCCCTTAGGCACACAAAATTCAAACTTACAGGTTTTCTACCCAGCTGCTGTGTTTTCTTCTTGACTATAAAAGCTTTTACCCGCAGCTCTGTCCTCAGCAGAAGCAGCGCTACTGCACAGCAGGCCCCCAGGCAAGTCGCCATCCTTAGCTGTGCGTGTTTCCTGTGAAGCAACACTAACGTGTCCAGATTTTCACAGCAGGGGCTCTACTTGCAGGTTGACGACATGCTTACTATTGAAAACGTTGGCGATGGGCTTTCCTGGTGGCTTAGTGGTAAAGTATCCACCCACCAATTCAGGAGACACTTATTCCATCCCTGATCTGAGAAGATACCATGTGCCCTCAGGCAACTAAGCCTGTGCACCGCAACTGCTGAGCCTGTGCTCTAGAGCCCAAGAGCCCCAACTACTGAAGCTCTAGAGCCCTTGCTCCACAACAGGAGCAACTACCCCAGTGAGAAGCCTATGCACCCCCAACTGGAGAAAAGCCCTCCTAGCAACAAAGACCCAGGACAGCCAAAAATAAAAATTAAAAATAATGTGTCATATAAAATGGTGACTTAAAAAAAAAGTTGGAGATTATAGCCATGTGAGTGTGTGTGTGTGCTCAGAATAATCTCCAATTCCCAGGAGAAATTGGGTAAGAGACAAAGAGGCAGTGGTGCAAATGCAGATGGGAAGGGCAGCAAGCACGACTGCCTGAGGGAGGGGAGAGGAAGGAAGTGTCCCGCAGCACCACCTGTGGGGCTTGGCATCTTGGTGAGGTTGGCCTCTGGGATCCAGGGAGAAGCATTGAAGAAGCTGTGGGTTACCCAGCTGGCAATGTGTAGTCGTTGAACACAGATTCCTCAGCAGCTAGGTTCAGGGTCAGCTCTCAGGGAGCCTGAGAGAGTTCTTGGTCTCGCCACACCTGTTCTTCTTTCACTATGACCTCACAGGGACTCCCCAGGTGGCTCTAGTGGTAAAGAACCCACCTGCCAATACAGGAGACTGAAGACGTTGAGTTTGATCCCTGGGTTGGGAAGATCCCCTGGAAACGAGAACGGCAACCCACTCCAGTATTCTTGCCTGGAAAAAAACCCATAGCCTTGACTAGATGGACCTTTGTTGGCAAAGTAATGTCTCTGCTTTTTGAAATGCTGTCTAGGTTGGTCATAATTTTCCTTCCAAGGAGTAAGCATCTTTTAATTTCATGGCTGCAATCACCATCTGCAGTGATTTTGGAGCCCCCCAAAATAAAGCCTGCTTCCACTGTTTCTCCATCTGTTTGCCATGAAGTGATGGGACCAGATGCCGCAATCTTAGTTTTCTGAACGTTGAGCTTAAAGCCAACGTTTTCATTCTCCTCTTTCACTTTCATCAAGAGGCTCTTTACTTCTGCACTTTCTGCCGTAAGGGTGGTATCACCTACATATCTGAGGTTGTTGATATTTCTCCCAGCAATCTTGATTCCAGCTTGTGCTTCATCCAGCCCAGTATTTCTCATGATGTACTCTGCTGCTGCAGACTAAGTCACTTCAGTCATGTCTGACTCTGTGCGACCCCATAGACGGCAGCCCACCAGGCTCCCCTGTCCCTGGGCTTCTCCAGGCACACTCTGCATATAGGTTAAATAAACATGGTGACAATATACAGCCTTGACGTACTCCTTTTCTTATTTGGAACCAGTCTGTTGTTCCATGTCCAGTTCTGTTGCTTCCTGACCTGCATACACAGCACGTATCTGGCACACAGGATGAGCTCAAGACGTCAGACCTCTTCCCTACTGCATTCCCTTGCCAAATTTCAAGTCTAGGTTATAACACGTTTCTTTTTTCTTATTGGCTTACAATTTATTTTCTCAAAATTCTGATAAGTTCAAGATCATGGTGCCAGGAGAATAGTCATCCTCATTGATAACCATCTTTTCACTGCAACCTCACTTGGCAGACTGGGTCATTAACTTTATTCAGAAACCTTCAATGGCACATCTCATCCAGGGTTATTAAGTTCTTTGGTGTTACCTCCTTATTACCTCTGCACACTTTGCCCAGTCTTCTCCCTCCTGATCTTTCTAAATTCGATTTCATCCTTTGCTCAAACCAGAATCCCACCTCTTCCAGGAAGCCTTCCCAGGGGTTTTTTCCTCCTGATAATCATTTAGCATTTGTACTACCCACTCTTGGAGCATTTATACCTTCCCCTATGACTGTGACCTTTTCCCTCCTTGCTCCAAGCTTCCAGAGGGTGAGGCAGCCTCAACACTATCCTGGCACACAGCTGGACGTCACCCACTGACAGGTTTTGGGGGTTCTTCCATGGGCACTCACAACCCTGCCACACTGGAGGGCACTGTGTGGCCCCCCCTTCGCACCTGTGACCAGATGAAGGCCACTGCCTTTTCGGCTTTCACCCCCTAATCATTCCTCTGTGGGAAGAAGCCCTTTCCTCTCCTAAGCTAACTCCGCCCCACACCCCCAGGCCTGCGCAGTAAAGTTTCT
Source organism: Bos grunniens (assembly GCF_055505025.1). Taxonomy (NCBI): domain Eukaryota; kingdom Metazoa; phylum Chordata; class Mammalia; order Artiodactyla; family Bovidae; genus Bos; species Bos grunniens. The sequence continues at coordinate 17,073,195 of NC_141171.1, forward strand.
GGTTCAGGGAGGCCTTTCTGCAAGGGCCCTGGGTGAAACTTCCTTGTGAGCCACTTCACCATCCCCTGGGGCCCCTGCTGGTCAAGAAAAGGTGGGGGCCCTGGTGGGAGGTTCTGGTGAACATCCACAGTAGAGTGGCTGGGGCGGGGAATGGGGGTGGGGGAGGCATCTCTTAGGAGAGGGAAGTGAGCAGGTTTTGTTCCCCCACCACCATCCTTTACAGTGAATGCCCCCTAAACACCCTGGAACCCACTCCACCGCTCTGAAGGGTGGAGCCAGGCCCTCAAGGAAGGGATGGTGACATCTCCGTGCCCAGTGAGAGCATGTCACCCTAGAACTCCAGAGCCATTCTCCTGCCCTGTTCCGGCGCACTCACGGGGTTCAGAGATTCAGGATACAGCAACAAGAATGCCCTGGCAGTCCAGTGGTTAGAACCTGGCGTTTTCACCGCTGGGGTCTGGGTGCAACCCCTAGTCAGGGAAACTAAGATTCCACAAGATGTGTGGTGTGGCTAGAAAAGAAAAGAAGAAGAGATGTGGCACCAACTTCACCCTGAAGTCCAAGTAAGCCCATATGTCCTTTCAAAAGTAAAAACAAGCGATTCTTGGGAGCACAATATATAATTTTTATAAATAAGGTCACATTCTGCCCAGAGGGAATCAAGGAGTCCAAGGAGGAAGAAGCACTCTGGTGGCCCTGAGGGCTCAGCCTGGCGCCCCCAGCCAAAGTCACAGGTAAGGCTCATCCTGGGACAGCTCCCACCTCTTTATGGGAGGAGCCGGTGACACAGCCTTCTTCTCAGAGGCTGCTACAGCTGAGCTGGAAAATGAAGAGAGACTTGAGTCAGCAGTGGGGAGCAACCTGAGGGAGCACCCCCTTGAGGTAGCAACATATCTGCTGAAACCAGAGATGTGGAGGCCAGATTGCAGGGTGTTTCAGAATGCACAGGCTTCTCTAGTGGGGTTCCCCAAAGGGTCAGCTGACCACTTTCTGCCCCCAAGCAGTAAGACTGTCCTGGTTCCTGGTCTCAGAAATAGTGTGAAATGCTGGACTCTTCTTCCAGCACCCCTTCCCACTGGCCCCCGCCTCCCGCTGCCCCAGGGTAGGACACTGGCTCCAGAAGGGCCAAGCAATCAGATGACCCATGTCCCCAGCAACTCCTCCCCTCGGATTCTGAGCACCTACTACATGGCAGGCACTGTATGCAGGAAGCGCTAATGACATGAGGGCCAGCCAGTCTACTGGGGCTGAGTTAATACGTAGTCAAAAATGACCTTTTGGTCCAGGGTAAGGCCTAAGGAGACACTGTGCAGCAGATCTAAGGCAGGGACCCACCCGGCCCCCGGGGTTCCAGGGCCTCCCCTCCTCCCTTCCCCCACCTGAAGGAAGTTGAAGAGGTAGAAGGCAGCCTCCCTGGGAAATGCAGACACCCTGGGGGCAGATGAAGCGGTGAGGGGGAGTGGGGCAGCCTGCCAGTCTGGGGATGGGCTCTGGTGAATCTGAAGACCGCAACACGGGCCATTCATTCACTGAGTTCTAAGCCACTTGGCAGGCCCAGCCGCATCACCTTACCAATCTCATCACACTGCAAGCCCACCAACCCCATCTTACAAAGCAGCAGCTGAGGCTCAAGAAGGCCAAAAGACTGGTCCAAAAGACTGGTCCAGGACCACAAGGTGAATCAGCTGCAGAGCCCAGATACCACTGGGAGGGACGGGACAAAATGCTGTGAAATTGCACTTCTGCCACCCACGATCTGTGTGACCTACGCAGAGCACCTGGCCTCAATTTCTTTTTCTCCAACAGAGGTCATCACTGCCTAACTTGTAGAATTATTAAGAGGTAGACGTGCCACTGACTCCATTCTAAGAGCTTACAAATAGTTCATTATGTGAATTAAGCCTCATAATGACTCTGCTATAGACAATGTTTGTTTCCACACAAAACCCATACGTTAAAATCCTATGCCTCAGTGTGACAGCGTTAGGAGGTGGAGCCTTTGGGAGATGACTAAGGTGGAGCCCTTATAAGAGACCCTTCAGACCCCTGACCCCTTCCCCCATGTGAGGACATGGCAAAAAGATACCACCTAGAACCCAGGAAAGCACCCTCACCAGACACTGAAGCTGCAGGGGTCTTTTACTTGGACTTTCTAGCTTCCAGAACCATGAGAAGCAGTTTTCTCTTGTTTATAAGCCACCTGGTCTGTGGGATCCTGTCCCAGCAGAACTCTTAAGTAAATACCACTACTCCTCCTATTTAACTAAGAGACACTGCCTAAGGCCAGGGACCAAAGTGGGTTTTGAGAGGTCTGAGGTTTACACAATTCTCTCTCAAGAGGGACATAAAATTACAAAAACAACAATGCCTGGGCTTCTTCCAAAGCCCTTGAAGGCCCCATGAAGCTTCCTCTGCTTTGCAGGAAACCCACCCCAGGCTGGGTGGGGATTTATTTGCCCCTCAGATGAAAAGCCCCCGGCAGGACATTTCCTGCCACAGCTGATGCTAGACAGACTTGCGAACTTCAAAAGCACAAGCAGGATAGAGGGGTGGTCTCAGAAGGGGCACTGAGGCGTCCTCACCTCTCTGCGGGCTTGCCTGCCACCAGCACCTTCTGCGAAGACATGACAATAGAGGGCGGCATGGCTTCCCGGCGGCCATCGCGAGTACAGTAGTAATTGTTGGAGAGTTTGTGGCTGGGGCCCACGGGGAGCTTGGGAGGAGGCTGAGTTCTGAGAAGAAAAAACATGGGCACTAAAGCAAAGTGACAGTTGTTCTCTCTGCACGGCTGGGCTGCAGCATGGGCCCATCACCTCAGTCACAAGGCCTGGTGTAGGCAGCCACTGGAATGTGCTGGCGGCCAGGGGTATCCCTTGATACACTGCTGGTGGCACAGGCCTGGGGAAGGGCCAGGGCCCAGAAGCTGGTGGAAGCCCCAGCACTGGATGTGACGGTGCTGGGAAGCGAGTTGTGGGTCTGCCCTAGAAGTGGAAGGCATGGAGGAGCCTTTTGTGAGGGAGGCCTGTTCCCACCCCAGAGCTTGGCCAGAGCTTGGCAGCAGGCTTCATTTCCACCCGCAGGTTCTCAGGAAATGAAAAGGCTCTGTCCACTACCTGTCAAGCAGGCGTGGTCAGCAAACCAACCCTGGGGGAACAGCCGCAGACTCCGCTCATTCTTAGGGGCCTTGTCCCCAGGGGCCAGCCTGCAGAACCTCTGGGCTTGCAGTTCTTTCAGAAGCTCTCTGAAGAACTCTACAGAAGTGAAAGGAATTCTCCAGGCAAGATAGTGAAGTGGGTAGAACCAAACCTGGGTCTCCTGAATGGCAGGCAGATTCTTTAACATCTGAGCCACCAGGGAAGCCCAGGGGATCAGTGCTTATTACTCAGAGCAATTTATCCTCTGAGGTTTCTGCTGCCACCTCGTGGCCACTGCCCCCAGAAGAAGGGTAAACAGAGCTCATTCCTCACTTGGGTTAAAGAAATATACAAAGTTTGAGGCCTGAAAAGGAATCGCTCATCTCCCTAACCCCATGGAAAAGAAATGCAAAAAAGCAAAATGGCTGTCTGAGGAGGCCTTACAAATAGCTGTGAAAAGAAGAGAAGTGAAAAGCAAAGGAGAAAAGGAAAGATATAAGCATCTGAATGCAGAGTTCCAAAGAAGAGCAAGAGGAGATAAGAAAGCCTTCCTCAGCGATCAATGCAAAGAAATAGAGGAAAACAACAGAATGGGAAAGACTAGAGATCTCTTCAAGAAAATTAGAGATACCAAGGGAACATTTCATGCAAAGACAGGCTCAATAAAGCACAGAAATGGTATGGACCTAACAAAAGCAGAAGATATTAAGAAGAGGTGGCAAGAATACACAGAAGAACTGTACAAAAAAGATCTTCACGACCAAGATAATCACGATGGTGTGATCAGTCATCTAGCCAGACATCCTGGAATGTGAAGTCAAGTGGGCCTTAGAAAGCATCACTACGAACAAAGCTAGTGAAGGTGATGGAATTCCAGTTGAGCTATTTCAAATCCTGAAAGATGATGCTATGAAAGTGCTGCACTCAATATTCCAGCAAATTTGGAAAACTCAGCAGTGGGCACAGGACTAGAAAATTGTCAGTTTTCATTCCAATCCCAAAGAAAGGCAATGTCAAAGAATGCTCAAACTACTGCACAATTGCACTCATCTCACACACTAGTAAAGTAATGCTCAAAATTCTCCAAGCCAGGCTTTAGCAATACGTGAACCGTGAACTTCCAGATGTCCAAGCTGGTTTTAGAAAAGGCAGAGGAACCAGAGGTCAAATTGCCAACACCTTTGTGTGGATCACAATAAACTGTGGAAAATTCTGAAAAAGATGGGAATACCAGACCACCTTACCTGTCTCTTGAGAAACCTATATGCAAGTCAGGAAGCAACAGTTAGAACTGGACATGGAACAACAGACTGGTTCCAAATTGGGAAAGGAGTATGTCAAGGCTGTATATTGTCGCCCTGCTTATTTAACTTCTATGCAGAGTACATCATGAGAAACGCTGGGCTAGAAGAAGCACAAGCTGGAATCAAGATTGCCAGGAGAAATATCAATAACCTCAGATATGCAGATGACACCACCCTTATGGCAGAAAGCGAAGAGGAGCTAAAAAGCCTCTTGATGAAAGTGAAAAAGCAGTGGAAAAGTTGGCTTAAAGCTCAACATTCAGAAAACTAAGATCATGCCATCTGGTCCCATCACTTCATGGGAAATAGATGGGGAAACAGTGGAAACAGTGACAGACTTTATTTTGGGGGGCTCCAAAATCACTGCAGATGGTGACTGCAGCCATGAAATTAAAAGACGCTTACTCCTTGGAAGGAAAGTTATGACCAACCTAGATAGCATATTCAAAAGCAGAGACATTACTTTGCCAACAAAGGTCTGTCTAGTCAAGGGTATGGTTTTTCCACTGGTCATGTATGGATGTGAGAGTTGGACTGTGAAGAAAGCTGAGCACTGAAGAATTGATGCTTTTGAACTGTGGTGTTGGAGAAGACTCTTGAGTCCCTTGGACTGCAAGGAGATCCAACCGGTCCATTCTAAAGGAGATCAGTCCTGGGTGTTCATTGGAAGGACTGACGCTTAAGCTGAAACTCCAATACTTTGGCCACCTGATGCAGAGCTGACTCATTGGAAAAGACTCTGATGCTGGGAAGGATTGGGGGCAGGAGGAGAAGGGGACGACAGAGGATGAGATGGCTGGATGGCATCACCGACTGAATGGACATGAGTTTGAGTGAACTCTGGGAGTTGGTGATGGACAGGGAGGCCTGGAGTGCTGCGATTCATGGGGTCGTAAAGAGTCGGACACGAATGAGCTACTTAACTGAACTGAACTGAATCTCGCTAGCAAAAGATGTTAACAACAACAAAAAAAATCACTAACAAAAGATGAGCTTTCCTAGAAACTGTTGCAGAGAGGGAGGGCAGAAAAGAAAGAAAAATCATAAAAGGATCAGGTTTTCATTCACTGGGGTTTTACCAACTTTTTCCTGATAACCCCAGTATTTAAATTTTTCTTAAAACAAGTGATAGTTATGTATCGAGTGGGGAAAAAAATACAGAAAAAACAAAGTTTAAAAACTTAATATTAAAGGACTTCCTTGGTGGTCCTGTGGCTAAGCTCCTTGCTCCCAATACATGGGCCCGGATTCAATCCCTGATCGAGGAACTAGATCCCACAGACTGCAACCAAAGATCCTGCACGCCAAAACAAAGACCCGGTACAGCCAAATGATAAATATTTAAAAGAAAAAAAAAAGAAGCAACATCCTGTGTTGAAGTTAGAGTCTGCCTAATCCCTAGAATGCAAAGAAGACCCTCTGCTGGGTATGGATCTATAGAAAACAAGCACGAGCAGTGTGCTCAGTCATGTCTGACTCTTCAGGACCCCATGGACTGCAGCCCACCAGGCTCCTCTGTCCACAGAATTTTCCAGATAAGAATATTAGAGCAGGTTACCATTTCCTTCTCTGGGGATCTTCCTGACCCAAGAATTGAACCCGAGTCTCCTACATCTCCTGCACTGGCAGGCAGATTCTTTACTACTGAGCCACCTGGGAAGCCCCAGAAAACAAGCACAGAAAGGGTAAAAAGAACCGTGACCAACTGAAAAGGCCCAAAGGAAGCACCAGGGGGCACCATTATCCTTTAAAAAAAAAAAATTGAAAATTTTACAAAACTGTTTCCTCAACTGGGCTACCAGTTTTCCTAGGACGGAAAAATACTTTAAAACTTGATATCTGGAATCAGTCACAACATAGAGATATTCACATAGATTTGGTTATTTTAAGGCTATTGTTTTTCCTTTCCTGCTAGTCCTCCCTGGCTGCCTTACCTCTGCCTGTGACATACACACACACACATATAATACACACACACACACATATGCCACTATTCCCCATTCTTCAAAGTTTTTCAGCCACACTAGTCTTCTTCCTATGTCTGGCTCTGTCGGGCTGCACAGCCTTGGCACTTACTGCTCCCTCTGTCTGGAATGTTGTTTTAATCATTATCCTTTGGCATTTCAGCTGACTCCAAATCCAATCCCTGAGACCTTTCCTGATCACTTAACCTGAGGTAGCCACTCTCCATCTGGTCCGTTTTGTTTCCTCTTCAGAGCATTCTAAAACGGTGTTTTTTACTTGCTGTGTTTATTTCCCTACTATGCTATGTCTCTGCCTCCTCCCTGGGATATAAGCTCCAAGAAAGGAATGAGAACTTTTCTAGTTCCCCTAGGACTCCCAACGGCTGAGGACAGAGCCCGGCCTTGTAAATGTCAACTAATTTTTGGACTCGAGTTAGAAATCAAAGACACTTCTGGGTTCAAATTCCGGCTGTCAATTTCTGGCTTCTGAGTGATTTTAAGCAAATGATTTCGTTTCTCTGAGTCTCAAATATTTTCATACGTAGCTTGGGGATGATAATACTGTCAGGACCACACTGGAGGCTGCAAATCACAGAAAATTCCCACTCAGAATTCACGCCCCATCTGGTTGTGCAGAAGCACCACAATGTCTGAAACAGCGCAGCAAGATGAAAGGCAAACCTCTGCCTTCACAGCCAGCTAAGGGACTGGAGCCAGGATCTCGGCCCAGCGTTTCAGGGGTCTAAAAGAACAGGGGTTTGGGGTTTTGATAGACGGAGGGCAGGATTGCGGTCTGGGCAGCGAGCGGGGTTTGCTCACCGTTTGGAGATCTCCTGGTAGCGCAGCTGCAGTTTCGCCTGCAAGTCTCGCTGTGGGAGAAAGGATGGAGATCAGTCCCCAGCGCACCCCAGAAGAGAAAACCAGCTAACGGGCATTCCCGCACAGGACAAATTAAGAGAAAGGTGGGACATGTGTCTTTGAGGACAGGATACGGGCCCTGGAGTGAACAGGGGAGCTGGGGCCCGGAACAAGATCCCGAAGCTAAGAAGGTACGGGCCTAGGGAGACCCCAGGCCTGAGGGGTACCACAGCCAACGGCTGGGGAGGGTGTCCTGGGTTGAAGGGGTCACGAGTTCGGGGTTCCAGGCTGAGGAGAATTCCCTGCTTAGGGGAATCTCGGCACTAATGGCCTCAGCCCCAGAGATGCAAAAAGGAGGTGAGTAGTGGGAGCGGGTCAGGGCGCGCAGAGCTTGCAGCATCCACAGCCCCTTCCCGCCCCGCCCCGCGCACCCCGGATGCCCAGTTCCGAAGCCACTGGATGAAACGGGTAGCGGACGCCATCTTTCACCGGCGCTGAAGGGCGCCGGTGACGTCTCTACTGCAGGGACTGCTGGGAACATGGCGTACGGTCTCGCGAGAGCGGGAATGGGCGGAGCTAGGGAGTCGTATAAATACCCTCTCCGAAACACGTGACTCCTCTCCGCCCGACCGCCGCCGCGCCGCCATCATGGACACGAGCCGTGTGCAGCCCATCAAGCTTGCCAGGGTGAGGCGGAGGCCCCGTTTTGAGGGCCCAGATGAGGGAGGAGGGAGTAAGGGAACCGGGTGGGCTAGATCTGATTCCAGTTTCTTCCCCCAAGGTCACCAAGGTGTTGGGCAGGACCGGTTCTCAGGGACAGTGCACGCAGGTGAGCGGGGGAGGCGGGGAGCGGGGGGATGTTTGCGGGGTGGGGCTTCTAAAGTTTGAATCTCGAGGATAATTTCTGTGCCCCGGGTTTTGTTCCCTGGTATCTGGGAACCGATACGTTCCCTATTTCCCGGAGCTTACAGAAGGTCGAGGGTCGGAACTTAGGCAAGGCCCTGCCCACTGGATCTGGGCTCTGGCGATCTCATTCCCCGTGTTCTGACATAGTTCGTTGTCCTGGTTCAGCCTGTGCCAACGACCACAGTGGCTCCATGCTCTCACGACAACCCCCAGTTGTCTCCCCTGGTGGCATCTTCTGGCGCTCGGGAGCTTTGTTCTCCACGCCTTGGCCCCTCTCCGGCTTGTCTCCTATCCCAGTCCTGCCTTCCCAGCCTCAGCCCCTTTTAAGTGTCTCTAAGCAGAAACGTTCTCTGGATCGACATCAGCCGCTTATCCCACGGATCCTATTCTCAACCGACTCTGACTTCTTCCCGTCCTTCCTGTGGGCCCCGTAGGTGCGCGTAGAATTCATGGACGACACGAGCCGCTCCATCATCCGAAACGTGAAAGGCCCCGTGCGCGAGGGCGACGTGCTCACCCTGTTGGAGTCAGAGCGAGAGGCTCGGAGGCTGCGCTGAACTTGTGACTGGTGAGTGCACAAGTGGAGTGGGAAATTGAGCAGCTCCTTGTTAGACCCTTGCCTGGGGGTGGGGAGATTTCGTCAGGGCTCAAGGATCAAGGGCTGTTGGTCGGGGTCTGCTGAAGTTAGCAAGATGGGGGAGGGAGTTTCCCTGTTTGGGATGGGGGCACCTTGTCAGCATTTCAACGCTTTGGTTTGTTTACAGGGTGCTGGATGTCTGGGTTGTCGCCTTGGCCCACCAGGATGATCTGCTGTTAATAAAGTGTTTGTATCGTATGAAAACCTGAGGTTTTGTCTGGGTTGTCATTGGATTTCCAAAATCCTTCTGTGGGGCCCCCAGGTGGTCACTGACCCAGTGTACTCTGAAAATGGGGGGTGTTCGCCAACAAGGCATTTTCTTTGTGAGGCGGGAGAACCATGTGTCTATGTACACCTCCAAAACAGGACAAGATGAGTTAGGAAGGTTTTATTAGGTAAGAAGCCTGGAGGAATGGGTAGACTAGGGGCTGTGTCACTCCCTCAGCTGCCTCCTCACCCTGTGTGGTTCAAGCTGAGCCTCTGACCACAGACCTCTGCCCAGAGATCAAGACCTGACTCCGCCTCCCCGACCCAGATGTGTTAGGCCAGTCACTGGGGCAGGGGGTCCTCTCCACTGTCACTGCAGCCTCCTTCACCAGGCGTGGCCGTGGATGAATCAGGGGACAGCTGGTGAGAGAGGTGGGGGGGGGTTCCTGTCAGTCTCCGGCAGACAGGACACTGGGTTTCAGCCCCCCTTAACACTCAGAGATGCTTAAGCTACTGGAGGTCACTTGTTTTCACCGACCCTAAGTGGAACCCCACCTTGCACAGTAGAGCCAGGCTGCCAGGATTTGAATCCAGCCTCTGTCCCATCTGACCTGGAAGAGGCACTTGATCTCTGTGGTTCTTTTTCCACACATGTACAGGAGAGTGCAGGAAGGGGAGACTGGTAGGGCAAGTTTAACTAGGAAAATGCTGGCACTTTTGCTTATAAGCACCTCCCTTTTGGGGACAGACTGAATCCTCTTGCCCTGCTCCCTAACTCTAAAGCGAAAGTGTTAGTGACTCGCTTGCTCAGTCATCTCCAGCTCCCTGCAACCCCACTGATTGTGCCTGCCAGGCTTTTTTATCTATGGGATCTCCAGGCAAGAGGACTAACTCCAAAGGATGCTTTTATTCCTTTGCTCTGGGCCTGTAATGGGAGTCCACAGACATGATGGTCTGAGCTAGGTCTAACAGCTCTTGTCTGACCTTAGGGCAAGCCCCCCTGGAGGCCTCAGGCTCATGACCTTCACTTTACATGTGAAAGTGTGTCTAACCCTTGGGGTGTTCTGAAGATTGAACATCAGACCCAGGTTCCTGCCACCCAGTGCTCCCTCTGTGGGTGCACAAAGAAAAGCCCCTTTTCTGGGAGCACACTTGGTATCCTTGAGCTGTGCAGCTGGTAAACTCCATTTCTGCAGGATGGGGTCGCACTCACCTGGGAGCCAGGCTGGCCTGAGCTCAGGTGGGCATGCAGCAGAGCGGCCACCTCGTCCTGCTCAGCCTCCAAGGCAATGGCCAGGGCACTGGTGCCCTCCTGAGGGATCATGGAGACAGTCAGGTCCCTGAATCAAGGCACCACTACCCCACACCAGCCCCATGGTGGCTCACGTTGTCCAGGAGGGCAGGGTCACAGCCTGGCTGGGCCAGCAGCAACCGCACAGTGTCTAGGCGCCCATACTCGCTGGCGCACATCAGTGCCGTGGCCCCGTCTGCATCTTGCACGTTCACGTCTGCCCCGCATTCCAGCAGGGCAGCTACCATGTCCTGGCGGCCGTGGCTGATGGCCAGCATGAGGGCTGTCTGTCCTGTCTGGGGAGAGGGAAAGAAGGGGACAGGGCTGGTGTGGGCTCTGCAGGAAAGGGAGGGGGGTCTCAGAGACTTGGCTCCGGAAGTGAAAGTGCCACCTGGACTCAACCAGGGAGGAGGCATCTATGCACCTGGCTGGCCTTGGCGTTAACGTTGCCCATTTGAAAGAGTCTCTGGACCACAGCCATGTCGTCCTCTCGCCCCACAGAAGTAAGTGCCGCCAACATGAGGGCAGAGTAGCCAGCTCGATTCTGGTGGTCAATCTTGCAGACCCCTAGGAAAGCGAAGAGGCATCAGTTCAAGAAGCCGACACCTAAATTTGTCCACTCACTTCCCTCCAAGCATCAAGTTCACCATCTGTTTAGCCAGCTTGGTCACTGAGGGTCATGCATGATTTTACTCGTTCCTCTACCTTACAAGGCTCTTCCCTCTCCAGGAGCCATGTGGCCCTTCTCACCTTTAGAGTTCTGTTTCCATCTCACTGAAAGGTTTCCTCACCTCCCTATTACAAACAGGTTTGGAGACTTGGTTCTGTCCAAACCATCGTATCCCCCAGTACCTAGAGCAATACCTCCCACTAATTGTTCAGTCACTCAGTCGTGTCTGACTGCAACCCCATGGACTGCAGCACACCATGCCTCCCTGTCCTTCACTGTTTTCTGGAGTTTGCTCAAGTTCATGTCCATTGAATTGGTGATGCCATCCAACCATCTCATCCTCTGTTGCCCTCTTCCACCTTCAATGTTTCCCAGCATCAGGGTCTTTTCCAATGAGCTGGCTCTTCGCATCAGGTGGCCAGAATACTGGAGCTTCAGCATCAGTCCTTCCAATGAATAGTCAAGGTTGATTTCCTATAGGATTGACTGGTTTGATCTCCTTGCAGTCCAAGGGACTCTTTGAGTCTTCAACACCACAGTTGGAAAGCATCAATAAAAGGACTACTGTCCACAAAGCCACCATTGTTGGTTCCCCAGAGAACTGTCAGCTGGGCCCCCCTGGTGTCCCAACTCCATTCCAGTTTCCACACAGCAGCCAGAACAGATCAAAAGAAATTTGGCCCCATCACATGAATTTGAGCAAACCTCCAGGGCAAAAGAGCCTGGCATGCTGCTGTCCATGAGGTCACAAAGAATCAGATACGACTGAGCAACTGAACAATTCCATATGACTAGTATCCTCAGAAGAAACAGATCGCCATGTGATGCTGAAGGCAGAGATGAGCTGCCATCAGTAGAAACTTGGGAGAAAGGCATGGAATAATTTCACTCTGACCCCTAATAATGAACCAGTCCTGTGAACTTAATGGCGTCCTGAACTGCAACACAATTTGTTCTAAACAAATTGTGGCACTTTGTGGTACTTTTTACAGCAGCCCTGGGAAACAGCTTGGTTGTTGCTGCCTGTCCTTTACAGATGAACACAAATGTCAGCTCCATTTCCTCTAGGGTCAGTTCTGTTGCCATCTTGGCCCCCTCCCACACATCATAGCACCTACCTCTGGATCTCATTCCCCAGGGTGTTCAATGCTTGGGTACCCCCACCATTCTGAAAGCTCAAGACTAGGTGCAGTTTGGGGAGATGAATGGTGGGAGAGGTTTGGGGAAAGGAGATCTGAGACAGTGGGCTGAGAAGTAAACAGTTTTAAGTCACAGCGCTTCCCTGGTGGTACAGTGGTTAAGACTGTGCTGCCAATGCAGGGGGCCCGAGGTTCCATCCCTGTTCAGGGAGCTAGATCCCACATGCTACAACTAAGATTTTGCATTCCACAACAAAGATCCTGCATGAGACAAGACCTGGTACAACCAAGTAAATTTTTTAAAAAGGTGGGATAGTTAAGTCAGGACTAAGGGCATCCCCCAGTTGTGTGGCCTATTGTCTAGGTGTCCATTCCTCTCACAAGCCTCTGTGACCCTGGTGGAGGATGTTAGGTGCAGAAGGGGCTCAAAGTAACCACAGTGGGGTGTCTGCAGCTCGCCAGGCACCCCATCTATCTTCCCCCGCCTGCTTTTCCCTTCTGAGGCCTTGCTAAGGAAGGATCCTAAACTAAAGGATTACCCTGTTTCTTGATTCCCTTCCCTGATTTTATCTTGTCATGGCCTTTACCTCTGTTGGAAATTATGTTTGATACTTATCAAGTAAAACTGATCCTTCTCTCCACTCCCTACACGCACCCGCCCAGAGCTCCCATTCATGAAAGCTCATTCATTCAACAAACACCAGAGGGTCTACTGTGTGCCTCAATGAAGTCTGATAAGCAAGCAGGATGAAGTGAGGGAAGGGCAGCAGGAGGACTTTGAGAGAGTACATAAAGGAGAAGTTAATAACAGGCCAGAGGGGGAGCAAGGAGACAGTGCAGTGAAACTGGGTGGGAGCAATGGCTACTGGTCCCACGAGCCCCAAGGATTGTGGGAGTGGGACAACAGGAGACAGTGACCTGAGATGATGGGAGGTGAGAGTTTAGGTGAGAATGCCAGTCCTCCTCTGCATCCTTGGCAGGTGTAGGATGGCAGTGCCAGCCCAGCACTACCCAGATTCCCCCTTCCGTGGGTCCCTATTCTCTAGTGCCCTCCCCACCCCTCCTCAATGCTGACCCGTATCCAGCAGCAAGCTCGCGATGGCCAGGTTCCCATGGGACACGCTGTAGTGCAGGGCTGTGTTTCCGTTGCCATCCGCCAGGTTCACCACGTGCTCCAGCAGCTCTCGCCCCAGGCGCGCCACCGCGCCCAGGACCCCGGCCACGGTCTCCGCTTGAGAGCGCCGCTGGCTCGACACCCGAAACCACTCCTGGGCCACCAGGCGCGCCGCGCCCTGCCAGGACAGGAGAGAGACATCAGCGAGGGCCCAGGGCAGGTGTGGGGGCGGGTCTGGGAACCCAGGCAGGGGGGGTTGGTCCCTCCGTATTTGAAGAGGGGCGTGGACTCGTGGGCCGCACCCCTTTGGAGGAGGGAGCAGTGTCAGTGTGGGTACGCGGCCCCAGAGGGCAAGGATGCTCTCCTTCCCGAGGAGAGCCTCCGAGAGAACCAGGAGTGGAGGAAGACTGTGAGCGCTTGTCTTTGGGGAGTCCGGGATGGGGTTGGGGCCGGGGTGGACCCTTCTGGGGAAATCAGAGAAAAATCAGCCCTGTTCTGGGGCGGAGATCCCTTTGGAGACCTTGGTATCCATGGAGGGCCCTGGCGCGAGGTGACGGAACTTGGGGCCCCCTTAACTCTAAAGAAGGCGATGCTCTTCCCTAGGCGGGCATCAGACTCCTGTGACGGGCTCTCTATGCACTCACACTGTCGCGGGGGACCCCGCGGGGCCGGCTCAGCTGCCGCTGCAGGGCTGCACACGCCTCCCTCAAACGCGGGCTCAGTTCGCACCTAGGAGACGGAGAGGCTCCAGGAGAGGTCGGGATGGAGAGTGGGAAGGCGGGGGAAAGAGCAGCCGTCCCCATTCCGTGTCCCTCGCGCGGCTCACCTCCCCTGCGCACCCGGCTGAGGTTCCTGCTCTGCCTCCGGCTCAGCGTCCCGGTCCTCCTTGCCGCTGGGAGCGCCAGGGGTCTCGGAGTCGGATGCCGCGCCGCTGTCGTCGCCTGAGCCCGAGGAACTGCTCCTCGGGGGCTCGGCAGCACCATCCTCGCTGTCGCCCTCGCTGGACGAGCTCTCGTACCTGGGGGCAGGGTGGGAGGTATATGCTGAGCCTCCCCCGTGGGCTCAGTCTGGTGTCCTGCGAGGTGGAAAGTGGCTGTCCCCATTTTACAGATGTGGACACTGAGGCCTGCCTAGACCACGCTGCGAGCAGAGCTGGGATTCAAAACTCCAGTCTATGTCCCAGCAGATGCTGCCATGGGGAGGGGAAAAGTGCTCACTCTCCATTGAGGACCCCAACAAACTGCAGGCTCTTTGGTCCGGGGCTGGTTTGGCCACCAGGTTTACCGTCTTTCCTCTTCATGATGGATTTGAGGGTGCCTGGCGGAGATCAGATGAGACACTGAGTTCGAATTCAGCGGCCAACAAGCCAGGGCTCAGCGAGAGACGGGGACTCACCCGCGGGTGCCACGGCCCTGTCCCCATCCGTGGATCCGGGGGGGTTCTCCGGCATCGGGGCTGGGGCCTCCTCTGGAGCATCGGTCTGCGTGGTCTTCTCCACATAATCCCACGAGGTCTGGGTGGTAGCCACGCACGGCTGGGGCCGGGACGCCTCGGCCTCGGCCTTGGCCTCCTCAGCAGCCTCGCGGGCTTCCTCCAGCTCGCACAGCCGGCCCCGCAGGAGCTCGCTCACCCCGCGCTGATGCTCCAGGCTGGCGCGAAGTAGTTCCAGCTCGCGCTCGGCGGCCGCGGGCAGCCCCAGCAGAGCTTCCGTCACCCACGCCTCCGCCTCGAGAGTCTCAGGAGCTGCCCCCACGCCGGCCTCCTGGGTCTCCGGCACCGCCTGGACTCCCGCCTTTTGGGTCTCCGGCACGATCTGGGTGCCTGCCTCCCGTGTCTGGGGCGCCCGGTCGAGACCCGGCGGCGCACCCTCGCTGTAGCTAGAAGCTGACCCGTCCGGGCCGTCAGCCCCGGGGCTGGCCCTGGCGCGAACGCCGCGCTCAGAGGTGGCCAGGCGCTCGGTTAGCCGCCGCAGCTGAGCAAGCTTGTCCGGGCGCCCCTCGGCCTCCCCGTCGGACTCCGGCTGCCGGCGCGCAGCCAGCAACCGCGCCTTCTCGGCGCGCAGCGCGCGCACCTGCTCCTGCAGCTCGGGCAGCGCGTGCGCTTGTTCCTCGAGCTCGCGCAGGCGCCGCAGGGCCGCGGCCATCTGTTCGCGCACCAGCTGCAGCTGCCCTGGGCCCGGCGAGGCCAGGGCCGGATTGGGGGCAGGGCTGCTGTGGCCAGACCCGCGCGGGCTGCGCGGGGCAGCGCGGGCCGGGCTGGGCGCACCCTCTTGCGCCTGCGCTAGCTCCAACCGCCGGCTGGTCTCCAGGAGCGTGCGCTCGACGCGCGGGTTGCGCACCGGTGCGCGCGGGGACAGCGGCGGCAGCATCAGCGTGGACGGCGCACCCGGGGAGAGTGCGCCCGGCGCTGCGCCATCGTCACTAGCCAGGGACTCGCTGGAGGTCCAGGCGCCTGGGCTGCGCGCACCTGCGAGGCCGGCCCGGGGCGCGCGGGGACGGCGCGCGGGCAGGGGCCCCGCAGAGCGGCGGGCAGCGGGGCCGCGCTCCAGCTCCTCCACATACTTGAGGAAGTCCAAGTCCAGGTGGAAGCCGTAGGGGGTCTCCACCGAATAGGGCGAGCTCGGGCTGCGGGCGCCCCCAGTCGCGCTGGGGCACAGGCGAGGGCCGCCCAGGTCTGCGAACATGACAGGGGCGTGGAGGAACGTCAGGCCGGGGAGACGCAGAGAGACTAACAAAAGGAGCGCCTCCCCACCGCCCCACGACATGCTTTCACGACGCCACCTGCTCCAAACCCTGCACACCTGCGGTTGCACACCGAAGTTTATACACCTATCTGCACCCCAAAAGTTGTGCATTCACGTGTTGAGCACCTACTGTGTACCAAACGCTGAGGACATAGCAATGAACAAGACAAGCATCCTTGCCCACTTGTAGGAGACAGATAAACACAAACGTTCAAAAAAGGTCCTTAGGGCAATAATAAAAATTTCAAGATGAAACAGAGAGCAACTGACAGGCTTTGGCTCTGGCTGTCCCAGCAGATTTCTGGGGAGGGAACTTAGAAGTTGAGCCCTGAATGAGAAGGAGAAAGCAGCTGGGACGGGAGGTTCCTAAAAGAAAACAGCGCGTGCAAAGGCTCTGGGGTGGAATGAGCAGGGTGGACCTGAGTAAAAGCGGGATGGAGGTGAGAATGTGCAGAACAGAGTGAAAGAAGGGAGGAGGGAGAAGACTAGAAGAGGGGGACTTGGGCCAGACTGTGAGGAACCTTCTGGGCCACTGTGAGGAGCTGGAGTTTTATTCCACCTGTAATAGGGCACCAGAGGCAGATTTTAAGCAGGGCCAGGACATTATCCACCTTTATAAAGGGCCCTCTGACCACTCTGCAGAGGAGGGAACTGCAGGGCTGTGTGGGCACCTGGGCGCCGGGTGTGGATCTGTACACACACAAACACCATTTTGCACACTTACCCGGCAGGTTCTGATTCAGGGCAAACTTGGCCATGTTTCCCGGAATAGCAGCCACCTTTTTCACACCCTGAAAAAGGCCCCCAGAGGGGTGAGGGTGGGTAGGGCTGGACCCTACCTCTCTGGCTGTGCCTCTGGGGTCTGTCTGGACTCTGCATGAGTAAACAGACCCAGCGCTCCTCTCCACCCCCCAACACCCCCACTACACACACACAGGTCCTCTCCTCCCTCCTCCCTCAAGTGGCCTTGAAAGTTTGGAATGAATGACTGTGGGGGCCCTCCTGTGCCAGGCCTCCTCAGCCTGCTGGGCGGGAAGGGCATCAAAAGAAGAAGGGATGGTGATAAGAGAACCAGAGCAGCTGGGGGCGGGGCAGGGGGCGGTGCTTTCCAGACCTGCGGAGATTTCTGTCAGTCCCTGAGGGAAATTAGAAACTGACGCTCAAAGGGGTGGAGTGTGATCATTCAGAGGAGGAAGGCGAGAGTTGGAAGCCTTTCGTGGGCTCATTAAAAACTCATCTGGTCAGATTCTGCATACTGAAAAGAAACAAACAGAAAACAGAATTCTTACATTTTTTTTTCCTTAGAGTGCAAACAAAATATAATTGTACATCCAAATTTATATCAGTGTAACTTGTGAGATCCTTTAGGAATGATGAAGAGTTCTCCAACAGAGGCACCAAGGATGCAAAGTCTCCTTGTGATGTCTCTACTGGAGTGCCACAGGGCTCTGCCCTTAGTTCGTGAGAAATTGTAGTGGAACCACAAGCACCCAGATTGTGAGAGCTGTGGCTATGTTTGGGGCTAAAGGGAGAGAGACTCTTCAGGTGATGTGATGGAGGCTCTAAGAAACTGAGGGAGGGGCTTCCCTGGTGATCCAGTGGTTAAAAATCCACCTGCCAATGCAGGGGACATGAGTTCAATCCCTGGTCCAGAAAGATCCCACAAGCAGTGGAGCAACTAAGCCCCATCTGCCACAACTACTGAAGCCCACATGCCTACAGCCCACGCTCCACAGTAAGAGAAGCGACCACAATGGGAAGCCCGTGCACTGCTGCAATGCAATGAAGAGTAGCCTGGGTTTGCCGCAACTAGAGAAAGCCGCAACAACAGAGACGCAGTGCAGCCAAAAACAAACAAATAAAAATAAATAAATCTAAAAAGGAAACTGAAGATTGGGTCACATCTAATAATGTGATATTTAACAGGGATTTTTCCAGAACTTTGTTATTGAGTCCACCACAATCAAAGTTACTGTGCTTTGTTTCAGAAAGCACAGAGCAGGAAAGATGGAGCTTTGAAGAGCCCACATGAAAAACCCTCAGAGAACTGCAAGCAGCTTGTATCGAGTGCCTACTCTGTGCCTGCTCTCATTTAATGTACCTCCCCCAGTATAAACCTGCAAGGAAGGATGGTTCCCCCTTTTCCAGATGGGGAAGCTAAGGCATAAAGCAATTAAGTCGATTACCTATAGGAAATGTCCTCAGACTGGGTTCCACTCATCTTCTGGGAACCCTTGTCTGCCCAGCCCTCCACCAGCAGGTGCCCACCAGCCCCAATCTGTACGCTTCCTGACCTACTGCCATCTGCACTAACCACCTGGCAAATTTCCCCATCACCTCTTCAGGTCTCTTGCACTCCTGATGACCACCTGCATACCTAACACCCACCAACCACCTGTTGGCCCACCTGACTCATTTTGCTCCACGGCTGGGTATATGGGCCCACTCGCCACCTCTGTCCAGCCTGGGTCCCTGACATCCCCCCCACCCCCACTCCCCAAGGGAGGAGGGAGTGGCGGGGAACTTGCCGTCCTGAAGCAGCTGTTTCCCGTCCCTCACACTGGCTATAAGGGGCCGGCCAGCAGGGCAGCACAGAGGACAGTCAGTGCCTCTCAGGACTTGTTTTCAGGAAGCTCTCTGGGAAGAGCTGGGTCATGGAGAAAACCTGGACTGGGGCTTAGGGGTCTGGGCTGGCCTCACACACAGCTGGCCAACTGCCTCAGTGGGATCAGCCCCTTGCTTCAGGGACCTGGCCACACCCAAATCCAAGACCCTGGGAATTCAAACAAACAAAAAAACAGCTCTGGGCCATTCCCAAGACCCAAACAAGCTGGAGCAGCCAGACCCAGAAGTTGGCCTGAAAAATGGGTGGATGCCCCCAAAAAGATGCTTTTCTGGTGGCTAGAAGGTAAAGAATCTACCTGCAATGAGGAAGACTTGGGTTCAATCCCTGGGTCGGGAATATCCCCTGGAGAAGGGCATGGCAACCCTTTCCAGTATTCTTGCCTGGAGAATACCCATGGACAGAGGAGCCTGCCAGGTTACAGTCCATGGGCTCGCACAGAGTCGGACACGACTGAAATGACTAAGCAACAGCAGCAGCCCCAGGAAGAGTAAATAGCAATATAATAAAAACGTTTGCATTTGCTATGGGGGTAGCCTCGATTCTAAGCAATTTATGGGTATTAACTTAGTAAAAAAAAACAACAACAACAACAAAAAAAAAACTCCTAGGCCCTTTGAAGTAGATTTTCTTAGCATTATTCTTTTCCCCCCTTCCCCATTGTGCAGATGGAGAAACTGAGACTCAGAGATGAAGTGACCCAGCCAAGGTTGTACATGGGCAGAAGCAGGTTTTTGAACCCAGCAGCTTTGCCAGTATTTCATTCTTGCCTGGAGAATCCCATTGCTAGAGGAGCCTGGCGGGCTACAGTCCATAGGGTGGCAAAGAGTCGGACACGACTGAAGCCACTTAACACACACACCCACTGCATTGCCCACTCCACTTGATAGCTTTCTATAAACAGCCCTCCACTCACCATGAGGGGCAAAGAGCTAGAGGGGGTCGGCCCTCCCAGCCTGCGCTCCTGCCTGTCTCCTGCGTGTGTCCCTGATGGGAAGAGCAGGGCCAAAGTCTGGTGACTCCAGGGGTTGTACCCTCGCCAGAGCGGGGGCGGGGGGCGTGCAACCGCTCTCTCTTGTCCTCCGCTCCCTGCCCGAGGAGCTGTCACGGCTAGATCCACATCCTCTGCCTGAGACCCTTCATTAGGCCGTCAGAGTCGACGCCACACGCCCCCACTCCAGCCCCAGGGATTATTTTGGGACTCAGAGCTGTGATCGCAAAACCTGAGGGGTAGGGGAATACGGAAGGCAGTTCAGATCCCGGTCTTGGGGAGGGGGGCGTCTTCCCAGATTGAGGCTCTGGGTGGAGGCACCCCCTCTAATGTGGGGAGGGACTTTCAGACCCCTGAGGTGGGGTGGAGGCTGATGATGGTGCCAGGGGAGAGGTACTGAGGTCAGCACCCCGTCACCCCCATGTCCCCTTAGGACAGCCTCACAGAGACAGAGCAGTTTCCTGCAGGAAACGCTGCCGGGCGGTTCCATCCGCTGCCCATTGTCTGCCGGCCCCGGGGGCCATCCGTCCCTCCTCCCAACGCGGTTTCCGAATCACCCTACACACACACACACTCAGGTCCAGAGCGAGGGGATGGACTCGGGTCCCCCAGCTGTCCCGGAGCGACTCCGGGAAAGGATCCCGAAGTTGTGGAAGCACAGGGGGCGAACGACCCCTCCCCCACCACACTTCGCTCCTGAAGGGCGGGAGAAATGAGACCTCACGAATCCACAGGGCCCCAACTCTGCTCGCTCCCCACCTGGGGCTCCCAGTGTGGGAATGGGGGGGGTTCCAGGCAGAGAACACTGTGCCCTCCCCATCGCTACGCGCTGAGCCAGCAGAGGGGCTGGAAGCGCAGCGCCCCGTCCCGGTGCGTACCCCTGATCCCTGCCCCCCAGATTCCCCATCGGTGCCCAGAAAGCTGGTGCTTTACCTGAAGCCGCAGCCCCAGCCGCGCCCGCACCCGAGCCCGCCCCCTCGAAGTTCGGGGACGGGTTATCAAGGCCTGGACCCTAACTGACAACCACGTCAGCCAACCAGGGCCCTTTGCTCTCCGAACTGTCCAATGGTGAGGCGGGTGGGCCGCACTGGCCCGCGCCCAGGGTTTGGGGGCGGGGATAGGGGCGGGGCCTGGAGTGACGGTCTTTGAGGGCTTTCTGTCCAGGGTGGGGAGCTGAGTGCTGACCGGCTCAGGGCGAAAGGGCTTGGATCTCATCCACCGGGGACAGGGAGCCATGGGAAGACTCTAAGTAGGAAAGTTACCCGGTGGGACTTGTATATATGGAAGATCCCTTAGGTGGAAGCTGGAAGGACTGATGCTCCTTTCCCAGTGTCTGGGTGAGGGATCCGGACCCTGGATCTTTTCGACCTCAGGGTCTTCGTGCATGCTCTTCCATCTTCCTGAAGTGTTCTTCCCTGCACCTGTTCACTTGGCCACCTTCTCCTATCTTTGAGGGCTCAACTTATGTGTTTCTGTCCTCTAAAGACCTAACGTGGACCTTCAGTTACGAACCTGATAGCTACTTTCACTATCTGGAAAAAAAAAATATATATATATATATATATAATTTATTTGTATACTTATTTGCCATCTGTCTCCCAGTAAGGACAGGGAATTGATTTATTTTGGTCACTGCTTTATCCAGTGCCCCGAGCACACAGTAGGCACTTAATAAATGTTTATTGAAGACTCACAGACATAGAGAACAGATGTTGGTTGCTAAGGAGGGGTTGGGAGAAATAGGAAAAACTATTATATAGAGAATAAGATAAACAACAACATCCTATTGTATAGCACAAGGAGCTATATTCAATATGCTAAGTCACTTCAGTTTGACTGAGTGTCCGACTCTTTTGCGACTCCATGGACTATAGCCCTCCAGGTTTCTCTGTCCATGGGATTCTCCAGGCAAGAATAGTGGAGTGGGTTGCCATGTCCTCTTCCAGGGGATCTTCCCGACTCAAGGATTGAACCCGTGTCTCCTGCATTAGCAGGCAGGGTCTTTACCTCTAGAGCCACCTGGGAAGCCCGTGCTATATTCAATACCCTGTGATCATCCATAATGGAAAAGACTATGAAAAAGAATACATATATATATATGTGTATATATATGTATAACTGAGTAATTTTGCTGTAGAGCAGAAATTAACACAAAATTGTAAATCAACTACACTTCAAAAAAAAGTTTTTAAATGTTTGTTCAGAGAATGATTTGACATTACATTGAACTCTGTAACCCAGTTGGAATGTAGTATGATCTAAAGTGACCCTCCAGATCTTTTTCTCAATTAATTTAGCATTTATTGAGCACATACAGTGTTCCAGGCACTGTGCAAGTCCTTGAGGGGAACATAGTCCTTGCCATCCTGGGCCTCAAACCTGAGAGGAGGAGATAGACTTTCAAGTTATGGTTTATGCTAAAGGGGTGAGAGGGGTGGGAGCTGGAATCTATGGGAACAGAAAGGGGGGCACATCATTGACCTAGAGTGTCTGGGTAGGCAGCCTGCAAGGATGACACTTAGGAAAGGTGCTCCAGATAGTAGAAATTGCACATGCAACAGGTGATATGGTGAAATTTGACTAAGTCGTGATGTTGGTGGGAGGCGAGCTGGAGGGACAGGCAGAAGGGTATGTCTGAAGCAGCTCAGACTTAATCTGCTAAAATGGGGCCCACTGGAGGTAGGTTACTTTATTTCAGAGATTCATCCATTTGTCCCAGTGCCACTCTGTTTTAACCACAGTATCTTTAGAATATATTTTAACATCTAATACTCCACTTTTTGCAAAATTCCTGGGTTGTTTCCATTGTCTTTTTTCTTCTTCCAGATAAGCCATAGAATACTGTTGTTTCCCCCATAAAAACTGTACTGGAATAGATAGATAGATATTACAAAACAGAAACATACTGACAGACTTCAAAAACAAATTTATGACTACCAAATGGGAAAGGTTATGGGGGAGGGGTAAGGGGGGAGGGATAGATTAGGATTTTAGGATTAACATACACATACTACTATATATAAAATGGGGCTTCCCAGGTGACGCTAGTGGTAAAGAATCCACCTGCCAATGCAGGAGACGCAAGGGACTCGGGTTCAATTCCTGGGACAGGAAGAGCCTCTGGAGTAGGATATGGCAACCTGCTCTAATATTCTTGCCTGGAAAAATTCCATGGACAGAGGAGCCTGGTGGGCTACAGTAACAGATAAACAAGGACTTGCTATATAGCACAGGGAACTCTACTCAGTATTAATGACCTGTATGGGAAAAGAATCTGAAAAAGAATAGATACATGTATAACTGAATCATTCTGCTGTACACCTGAAACTAACACAACATTATAAATCAACTGTAGCAGGCTCTCTCTGGAAGTCACTCAGTGGTGTCTGACTCTTTGTAACCTGCCAGGCTCCTCTGTCCATGGAGTCCTCCTGGCAAGAATACTGGAGTGGGTAACCACTCCATTCTCCAAGGGATCTTCCCGACCCAGGGATTGAACCTGAGTCTCCTGCATTGCAGATGCAGACGAAGTCTTTACCATCTGAGCCACCAGGGAAGCCCTAAATCGACTATCAGTTCAGTTTAGTTCAGTTCAGTCGCTCAGTCCTGTCCGACTCTTTGCGACCCCATGAATCGCAGCATGCCAGGCCTCCCTGTCCTGTCCATCACCAACTCCCGGAGTTCACTCAGAATCACGTCCATCGAGTCGGTGATGCCATCCAGCCATCTCATCCTCTGGCGTCCCCTTCTCCTCCTGCCCCCAGTCCTTCCCAGCATCAGAGTCTTTTCCAATGAGTCAACTCTTCGCATGAGGTGGCCAAAGTACTGGAGTTTCAGCTTTAGCATCATTCCTTCCAAAGAAATCCCAGGGCTGATCTCCTTCAGGATGGACTGGTTGGATCTCCTTGCAGTCCAAGGGACTCTCAAGAGTCTTCTCCAACACCACAGTTCAAAAGCATCAATTCTTCAGCATTCAGCCTTCTTCACAGTCCAACTCTCACATCCATACATGACCACAGGAAAAACCATAGCCTTGACTAGATGGACCTTTGTTGGCAAAGTAATGACTCTGCTTTTGAATATGCTATCTAGGTTGGTCATAACTTTCCTTCCAAGGAGTAAGCGTCTTTTAATTTCATGGCTGCAGTCACTCCAATATAAAAATTAAAAAGTAAATAAAGTGCATGCACACACAGAGTCAGATCCAAGAAAGCACACAAAATAGATGCATAACTTAAGACACTCCTGAGCGACAGTTCTCAACCAGGAGTGATTATGCCCCCTGGGGAACATTCAGCAATAACTGGAGCCCTTGCTGACTGTCAGGATGGAGTGGGGGAGGGCTGTTCTTGACCTCTACTGGGTGGAGCAGGGATGCTGCTAAACATCTCGTGATGCATATGACAGTTCCACACAACTAACTGTTATCTGACCTGAATGTTGATAGTGCTGAATCTGGGAAACTCAGCTGGAAGACAGACATCATTCTAACCTCCACCCAGGTCCACAAAGAGCAAATCACCAGCAACCCCAGACGCCCTTCCGACAGGCTGTGTCTCAATCACGGTGCTTCCTCACTCTGAAAAGCAACCACTGTTGTGACTTGTGTAATAATCACTGCCTGGTATTTCTGAGTAGTTTATCATGCAAGTTTGAATCTCTAGATACTGTGGTTTAGTCTTGCCCATGCAAAAAAAAAAAGAAAATGATATGTCTTTTAAGTCTCTTTTAATTCATGGGTTCCCCCTCCATCCCTTTTCTCCATTACAAATGAATCAGTTGCACAATTCAGGCTGTTTCCCACGGTCCGGGTGGTGTTGATCCCATCCTCATGGTGCACGCCGGCATGGTCCTCTGCCCTTCATCTTTCATGCAAATTGGCAGTTGTTTCCAGAACCAGGATTAGACTAGGGTTTAATGCCTTTGACCCGATGGTGAGTGTTGTTGGTTCCTTCAGATCAGGCTCACTCTCCTTGTCTCCCCTTGCATGAGGTTAGCAGCCATTGATGACGAACTTGTCGGAGGTTGCAAAGTAGTGATGTGTTCTTCTTCGCATTTTGTCCTCCTTTATTAGCTAAACTTCTTCCCTTGCAGATGCTTCCTCTTAAATTCCATTTGGTTACACTTTTCATGTAAAAGTGCTTGATTTTTTCCCTTTAGAGACTACTTTACTAAATAGTGAATTAATTCCCCATAAACCTCTAAAAGTGACAGTCTTTTTTTTTTTTTTTTGAAGTTGGTTTAAAAATGGCCACCCAATCCAGTATTCTTGCCTGGAAAACCCCATGGACAGAGGAGCCTTGCAGGCTACAGTCCTTGGGTTGCAAAGAGTTGGACATGACTGAGTGACTGAGCATGGATGCATTAGTTTAAGATGTACAGAAAAGTGATTCTTTTCCATTACAGGTTATTACAAGACATTCAGTATAGTTCCATGTATTATATAGTAAGTCCTTCTGATTTATCTATTTTGTATGTAGTGTGTGTGTGTGGTGTATGTCTTTTAAACTCAAACTCCTAATTCATTCACCCCTATTTCCCTTTGGTAACCATAAATTTGTTTCTCTCCCCCCCCTTTTTTTTGGCTGCACCATATGGCTTGTGGAATCTCATTTCCCCAACCCAGGATTGAATCTGGGGCACAGCAGTAAAAGCACTGAGTCTTAAGCACTGGACCTCCAGAAAACTCCCTCCATAAGTTTGTTTCTATGTCTATGAGTCTGTTTCTTATATTTTCCTAACTAGCTGCTTTTAACATGTTAGGGTGCTATTGGGATTGTGTATTTGTGTTCCTTTGTTGTGTCCTGCCTTTTCTTAGACAGAAAGGAGAACAAACCAATCAATCCTAAAGGAAATCAACCCTGAACATTCATTAGAAGGACTGATGCTGAAGCTGAAGCTCCAGTACTTTGGTCACCTGATGAAAAGAGCGGACTCATTGGAAAAGACCCTGATGCTGGCAAAGACTGAAGGCAGGAGGATAAGAGGGTGACAGAGGATGAGATGGTTGGAGAGCACCACTGACTCGATGGACATGAGTTTGAGCAAACTCTGGGAGATGGTGAAAGACAGGGAATCCTGGCGTGCTGCAGTTCATGGTGTCACAAAGAGTCAGACACAACTGAGCAACTGAACAACAACAACCTTTTTTAGAAACACCAAATGAGATAAAGGTGGGGAGGTGAAAAAGAGATGGAGCTGGCAGTGGAAGGGGAGGCAGATGGAAGTGAGACTCGGGAGGTGATAAAGACAGGACTTCAGGCTGGGTGGAACTATAACCAGGTTGAAAGGTGAAAGAGGGACCAGTTGAGGGGCAAAGTCATTATCCTTCCTCTCATGGCTCCCATCTCACTTAATATAAGGACTAAAATCAACTTCCCTGGTGGTCCAGTTGTTAAGAATCTACCTGCCAATGTAGGGGACTGGTCATTCCCTGGTCCAGGAAAATCCCACATGGCACGGAGCAACTAAGCCCCTGTGCCACAACTACTGAGCCCTGGGGTGCAATTATTGCAGCCTGCATACCTAGAACCTGTGCTCTGGAGCAAGAGAAGCCAGCACATGGCAACTAGAAAGTAGCCTCCACTCACTACAACTGGAGAAAGCCGTGAAGACCCAGAGCATCCAAAAATGAATAAACTAAAATCCTTAGAGTAGTCCACAAGATCATGCCCTTAGATCATGCCCTTCATGATCTGCTCCTGTCACCTCTTTTTAAAATTTTATTTTTATTTATTATTATTATTCATCTTTTGTCCACACTGCATGGCATGTAGGATTCTAGTTCCCTGACCAAGGATCAAACCCATGCCCCTTGTGTTGGCAGCATGGAGTCCCAATCATGGACAGCCAGGGAAGTCCCTCCTGCCACCTGCTGACTTCTTCTCTCCTCTCTCTCACTCTCTCCCTTGCTCCTTCTGCTCCACTAGGCACAGTTCTGCCTCAGGGCATTTGCACCTGCTGCTCCATCTATGGGAATGCTCTTCCCATAGATGTCCACACAGCTTCTGCCTCACACCTTCTGATCTTTGCTCAAACGTCCCTGTGAGGCTCCCTTGGCTGCCTTCCCTGAATTCTCCACTCAACACACCTCCTTAGCCTGCATTAATTTTTTTCCCCTAGCACTTATAACATTCTTATACTGTGTCTGTTCCTCACTGGAATGTCAACCCCACGTGAGCAGGAAATTTTTTGTCTGTCTTCCACATTGCCTGGTCCCTAGAGCCTCAAACAATGCTTGGCACACAGAGGGGCTCTATAAATACTTGTTCACTGAATGAAAGGAACAGAAGGTGAGCTTGAACACCACGTGGACCAAGGATTTCCGATAGGGGCTGGATAAGCATCCTAGCCTTGCCAGCCAGCATGGAGATATGTAACAGCAAGAAAGCACTTTGATTGGGTGGGTGAGGGATAAAGATGCAATTAGTTTTTTGTTTTTTGATTGCACAGCAGGTTTGTAGGATCTTAGCTTCCCCACCAGGAATCAAACCTGGGCCCCCCTAGCAGTGAAACCACTGAGTCCTAACTACTGGACTGCCAGGGAATTTCCCTTAGATTTCTCAAATAACTCCCCCACCCATCAGATTCCTGACACCATTCAAGGTAGAACATGTGACGTTTCTCTGCCACAGGCTGAAGCTGGAACCGGAGACGAGGAGAGCCAGGCTCCTGGCCACTCCGGCACACACATGAGCCTCTTGGAAGCCACCGTCAGCCCCTTTGCCAGGTCAAGGACCTCGGAAATGCCAGAGCAGTCCCTGCCCAGGTCTGGAATGCCTGGCTGCCCCAGAGAGGCTCAGTCTGTCCCTCAACACTCACATCCCCAGCCCTGAGGGCTCATCAGCCCCAGGTGAGGGTCGCAGAGGACAGTATCCCCGGATTGCCCTCCATCCTCTTCCCGGGGTTCAAAATCTAAGCGGTCCACATCCTGTAAGTTTCACCACCTGAGTAGTTCTGGAATTCATCCCCATTTCCCCATCTAGTGAATCAAAGACCCTACCATCCCAGGCCTGTCTTTTGCCCTCCTGCCCTCATCTCCCAACGCATATTTGCAACTTTGAATAATTTGTATTTATCTCCAGGGGAGAATGTTTTGGGGTTTCACATGTCCTGATTCAGGGTTTACCAAGTGGTCCAGTGGTAAAGAAACTGCCTGCAATGCAAGAGACACAGGAGATGCGGGTTCAATCCCTGGGTTGGGAAGATCCCTTGGAGGAGGGCATGGCAACCCACTCCAGTATTCTTGCTTGGGAAATCCCATGGACAGAAGAGCCTGGTGGGCTATGGTCCATAGGGTCACAAAGAATTGGACATGACTGAAGCTACTGAGCAGGCACTCATATCCTGATGAATCCGTTTCTGATCCTGATTGAAAGTTACATGGATGTGCATTTCAACCCTTTGGGGGGCTTTTTGTTCGTTTGTTTTTCCTTTTTGTGTTTATCTCTTTGGCTGCATCAGGCCTTAGTTGCAGCATGTGGGATCTAGTTCCCTGACCAGGGATCAAACCCGGGGCCTCTGCATCAGGAGTGCAGAGTCTTAATCACTGGACTACCAGGGAAGTCCCTGTATTTCCTTTTCTTTTTCAGCCACGCAGCATGGAGGATCTTAGTTCCCTGATGACCAAGGATCAAGCCTGCACCCCTGTCTTGGAAGCACAGAGTCTTAATCACTGGACTTCCAGGGAAGTCCCATTTCATTGCTACTCTTTCCATTTCACACACAGGTTAAAAGCAGCCTTTTGAGTGTATTCAGTGTTTATGTAGAACAATTATTAAAAGCAACCAATCAGGACAATTGATTCAGGCAAGAACCATCAATGGATGCTGAAACTGGTGAGTTAAAGTTTCATGAGAAAACAAGGTACTTACGTAGCTTCTCTGTATCTGCCCATAAAATACATATTTATGACAACGGAAAAGATTGTCATTTCACAGAGGAGAAACAGACAGACAATGTCTTAATCAAGGCATCATAGTTTAAATGACCAGTAATGTAGCAAAGGGACAAATCGAATCTTGATACACTGCATAGAAAGGGACACACGATCACTTCTGTGGTATTTCTTCCAAAGATGCTTAACCTGAATCTAATCACAAGGAAAATCAGACAAATGCAATGTCTCCAGACAAGAACATTCTACAAAACAACTGGCCTATGACCTTCAAAAATGTCAGTGTCAAGAAGTCTACAAATAACAAATGTTGGACAGGGGGTAAAGAAAAGAGAACTCTTCCATACTGTTGGTGGGAATGTAAACTGGTACAGCCACTATGGAAAACAGTATGGAGGTTCCTCAAAAAACTAGAGTTGCCATATTATCCAGCAATCCCACTCCTGGGCATATATATCCAAACAAAACCACATTTCGTAAAGATGCATTCACGTCAATGTTCATTGCAGGACTATTTATAATAGCCAAGACATGGAAACAATCTAAACGTCCATCGACAGAGAAATGGATCAAGAATATGTGGTACATAAACACAGTGGGATACTCAGTCAGTTCAGTCCCTCAGTCGTGTCCGACTCTTTGCGACCCCGTGAATCGCAGCACGCCAGGTCTCCCTGTCCATCACCAACTCCGGGAGTTCACTGAGACTCACGTCCATTGAGTCAGTGATGCCGTCCAGCCATCTCATCCTCTGTCGTCCCCTTCTCCTCCTGCCCCCAATCCCTCCCAGCATCAGGGTCTTTCCAATGAGTCAACCCTTCGCATGAGGTGGCCAAAGTATTGGAGTTTCAGCTTCAGCATCAGTCCTTCCAATGAACACCCAGGATTGGTCTCCTTTAGGATGGACTGGTTGGATCTCCTTGCAGTCCAGCAGACTCTCAAGAGTCTTCTCCAACACCACAGTTCAAAAGCATCAATTCTTCGATGCTCAGTTATAGAAGCAATGGTTCTCAACTAGGGGAGAGGGTGGAGATGGGGCACTCTTCTGTCATCCAGGGGACATTAACTAACTTGTGAAGGCATTTTTGGCTGTCTCAACCAGGGATGTAGGGACATGTGCGCTACTGACATCTAGTGGGTGGAAGCTGGGGATGTTAAAAATCTTACAGTGCACAGGACAGCCCTCCACAGCAAAGAATTATCTGCCATCAGGGTCAATAAGGTAGAGAAACCCTCTGTAAGAGAAGGTCGTTTTTCTCAGGAAATATAAATTGAAGTATTTAGGAATAAGGAGGAGTCATGTCTATGGCTGGTTTGCAAAAGGTTCCGAAAAACATGTGTATCTATGTCTATACCTGTCTATATGAAACAGAGCAGGACGACTCTATGGTCCTTGCCCCCCCAGCCCCACCACCTCATGTCCTCTGCCTGCCTTTTTAGTCTGTGGAAAACTTTAGTCAAAGAATAAGTTTAATCAGTGAAATGCAGAAACAAAAGAAAACAGTCAAAGGAGGTAAAATAATAATAATGTGAAACAGAGTCAAGGACCTTTAGTTCTTTCACAAGGGCTGTAGATAATCTTCTGAGCCACATCCACTGAGCTGTCTTACAGATGCTAAAACCCCAGGTGGAGAAGTTAGCTACATGATGACCAGACTGTACTCATGCCATAAGCTGCCACAAGCTTGACAACTGGCCTCAAAGAAATGGGCACAAACAGACCCTGGAACTGAATATTAACTGTACCCAAAACAACCAACATGTCACAGGTCAGACCACCGATGATCAATTTGAAGATGACTGTCAGGAATGACTGTTCTGTTTCTGCATGTGGCCTCCTCCTTCTGTCTATAAAAGCCCTTGCCCCACCAGTTGCTGGTGTTGGGGAAGTGGGCCTTTGGACAGACATCTGCGTGTCCCCCACCCCCAGTTGCTAGCATCTGAAATAAAGCAAACTTTCCTTTCCACCAGCCTGGCCTGGTAATTGGCTTTTGGGCAGCGAGCAGTCAGACCCCACACACACTCTTTTGGTAACATATATACTCACCTGTGTGTATGTGTTCCTTAACCAGATTCCTCAAATGGTAATCTGTTGCCATGTTTGGGTATTATTCTTTTCTCAGTCTGTCTCTCTCCCCTCCCCCCCCACCCCTGTTTCGCCCTGCAGGAACTTCTTGTTGCTGCTGCTGCTGCTAAGTCACTTCAGTCTTGTCCGACTCTGTGCGACCCCATAGACAGCAGCCCACCAGGCTCCTCTGTCCATGGGATTCTCCAGGCAAGAACACTGGAGTGGGTTGCCATTTCCTCCTCCAATGCATGAATAGTGTTCCTCAAACACATCAGAAACCTCAGGCGTTTTGCACTGGCTATTCCTTCTTCCTAGAATGTCCTTCCCCCAGATATCTGCCTGACTTACTTCTTCACCTCCTTTGCCTCACTACTCACACAGCCTCTTCTCCATGATTCGGGTCCAGACTTGTTGTTGTGGCTCAGTCACACCAGTTTTTTGGCGCTCAGCCTTCTTTATGGTCCAAATCTCACATCCATACAAGACCACTGGGAAAACTATAGCTTTGACTATATGCACTTTTGTCAGAAAAGTAATGTTTCTGCTTTTTAATATGCTGTCTAGGTTTGTCATAGCTTTTCTTCCAAGAAGCAAGCACCTTTTAATTTCATGGCTGCAGCCAGGTCCAGACTACTCTATTTCAAATAGCCAGGGGACTTCTTTGGCTGTTCAGTAGTTTGAGCACCGCAGAATTGATGCTTAAGAACTGTGGTGCTGGAGAAGACTCTTGAGAGTCTCTTCTACTGCAATGAGATCAAACAAGTCAATCCTAAAGGAAATCAACCCTGAATATTCATTAGAAGGACTGATGCTGAAGCTGAAGCTCCAATATTTTGGCCACCTGATGCGAAGAGCCGACTGACTGGAAAAGACTCTAATGCTGGGAAAGATTGAAGGAAGGAGGAGAAGGGGACGACAGAGGATGAGATGGTTGGATGGCATCACCAACTCAATGGACTTGAGTTTGAGCAAACTCTGGGAGATAGTGAAGGACAGAGAAGCCTGTCCTATGCACGCTGCAGTCCATGGGGTCGCAAAAAATCGGACACGACTGAGCAACTGAACGACAACAGCAATCCTGTTTGATCCCTGGTTGGGGAACAAGGATCCCACCTGCCACGTGGCATGGCAAAGCTTTTTAAAATAAATAAATAAGATTTCCATCCTCCCCTCATTCCATATCTCCTTTCTTCAATTTATTTTTCTTCTTAATACTTATCACCATGTAACATGCTATACATTTTCTCTGTTTACTGTGTCTTTCTCACAGACACTGTGCCAGCTCCATTAGGGCAAAACACATTTGTCCCCAGTGCTTGGAACGGGGCCAGGCACACAGTAGGTGCTCAATTCATTGACGAATAGATGAATTGCTGTTAAGTAAATGAGATGGTCTAACGAGAAGAGGAAGTGGGGGGCGGGGAGGAAGAGGAAAGTTGCCGCTCATCACGTCCACAGCTCCCTTTGACTCCTCCTTTGAATCGCTTATCTTCCAGGACAAAACCTCGAGGACACACCCAGGGGACCTCTCAGACTTCAAGAGTCTCGCACAGGACAGGGGGGACTCAGCAGCCGGGAACACTGTCCTTTCCTCCCGGGGGCTGCTCTCTGATTCGCCACCAGGGGCGCTTCTCCCTAGCCAAATCCCAGGGTGCGAGGCTGGTCCAGGTATTACTTGGGAAGCAATTTTTCTTCAGAAAAAAAGAAACAAAAAGTCATATCTAGCTTTTTCTAACTGTTACAAAAATTTTTAATTAGCCTGTTTATCATAGAAAATTAAGAAGCTAAAGAGAGAAATAAAACTTGGTGCACCAGCCCACCAATATTGAATCCACCAACATATTTTTACTTGAATCTTTTACGTATTCAAAAATTTTATTTTCACCTTTTAACTTGGAGCGTTGTGAACCAAGAAGTAGGGAGATGCTACTCAACTGTACACCTAAAAGGGGTAAAGATGGTAAATTTTGCATGATGTATCTTTTCCTGCTGGTCTTCCCAGTGGTCACGAATGGTTGTGAGAACTGGAACATAAAGAAGGCAGAACAACAAAGAATTGATGTCTTTGAACTGTGGTGCTGGAGAAGACTCCTGAAAGTCCCTTGGACATCAAGGAGATCAAACCAGTCAATCTTTAGGGAAATCAACCCTGAATATTCACTGGAAGAACTGATGCCAAAGCTGAAGCTCCAGTATTTTGGTCATCTGACTCGAACAGACAACTCATTGGAAAAGCCCCTGATGCTGGGAAAGATCAGGGGCAGAAGAAGAGGGCATCAGAGGATGAGATGGCTGGATGGCATCACTGATACAATAAACATGAACTTGGGCAAACTCCAGGAGATGGTGAAGGACAGGGAAGTCTGGCATGCTGCAGTCCATGGGGTCCCAAAGAGTCGGACACGACTGGGCGACTGAAGAACAACAACATATTTTCCCAAAATGAAAAAAAAAGATTGTATAATCTGAACACCAGTTATCAAGTCTATTTTGTTTCATCTCCCACCTGGGTTCCCACTTCCTCCCAGTTGGATTATTTTGAAGCAAATCCCGGCCATTTCATTATCAGTAGATATTTGAGTATGCATTCTAGGAGACACAAATCACTTTTTTAGGACATTTCTTTAAACAAAATACTACCCATATGTTGGGACTTCCCTGGTGGTCCCATGGCTAAGACTCTGTGCTCCCAATACTGGGTTTCATCCCTGGTCAGGGAGCTAGATCACACATGCCACAACTAAGACCCAGTGCATACAAATAAATTTTTTAAATTAGATTTAATTAAAAAATAAAAATACCCATATAACATTATCACACTTTTAAATTTCTACATCATCCAATGTCCAGTAATTTAATGTCCATAAATTTTATGATTTGTTGTTATCCTTTGTTTTATTATTTTAGAGATAGTTTGAATCAAGTTTCTCAAATATCCATACGTTACCTTTGGTTGAAATGTTTTTAAATCTCTTTTGGGGACTTTCCTGGTGGTTCAGTGGTTAAGACTCTGTGCTCCTAGTGCAGGGGGTGAGGGTTTGATCTCTATTCAGGGAACTAGATCCCACATGCCACAGCAAAAGCTCCTGTATACCTCAACTAAGACTTGGTGCAGCCAAATAAATAAGTATTTTTTAAAATTGCCATTAAATCTCTTTTAAACTAAAAATTCCTTGACGCACCCCTTTCCCAGTTTGGAGGCAGTTCATTGTTCCATGTCCACTTCTTTTTTTTTTTTTTTTTACTTTACAATATGGTAGTGGTTTTGCCATACATCAACATGAATCCGCCATGGGTATATACATGTTCCCCATCCTGAACCCCCCTCCCAACTACCTCCCCACCATCCCTCTGGGTCATCCCAGTGCACCAGCCCCAAGCATCCTGTATCATGCATTGAACCTGGACAGGCGATTCGTTTCACATATGATAATATACATGTTTCAATGACATTCTCCCAAATCATCCCACCCTCTCCCTCTCCCACAGAGTCCAACAGACTGTTCTATACATCTGTGTCTCTTTTGCTGTCTCGCATACAGGGTTATTGTTACCATCTTTCTAAATTCCATATATATGCGTTAGTATACTGTATTGGTGTTTTTCTTTCTGGCTTACTTCACTCTGTATAATAGGCTCCAGTTTCATCCACCTCATCAGAACTGATTCATATGTATTCTTTTTAATGGCTGAGAAATATTCCATTGTGTACATGTACCACAGCTTTCTTATCCCTTCATCCGCTGATGGACATCTAGGTTGCTTCCATGTCCTGGCTATTATAAACAGTTCATGTCTACGTCTAACTGTTGCTTTTTGACCTGAATACAGATTTCTCAGGAGGCAGGTAAGGTGGTCTGGTATTCCCATCTCTTTAAGAATGTTCCGGTTCGTTGTAATTCACATAGTCAATGGCTTTAGCATAGTCAATAAAGCAGAAGTAGATGTTTTTCTGGAACTCTCTGCTTTTTCTCTGATCCAATGGATGTTGACAATTTGATCTGTGGTTCATCTACCTTTTTTAAATCCAGCTTGAACATCTAGAAGTTCTTGGTTTACAGACTGTTGAAGTGTACCTTGACTGAAACTAAAAATTGTCTCACCATCTTTTTGTTGTTTTTAGTTTTTTGCTTGAAAAGAAAAAAAGATTTGTCCGCTAATATCTCTCACAGTTTGGATTGGGCTGACCCCACCCCTTTGGTGTCCTTTAAGATGTTCCCCTGTCTTCTGTATTTTGTAAACATTGGCAGCTGGATCTAGGTCTAGATCTAGACCAATGCTGTGTAATAAAAATATAAGGTGAGCCACAAATACGAATCACAAGTTTAATTTAAATTTTTCTAGTAGCCACTCTAAAAAGTAAATTAAAGAAGACAAAATTTGTTTTAGTCATTTGTAACTATTTATTTATTTCGGCTGTACTGGATCTTCCTTTCTTTTGCCTGGGCTTTCTCTAGTTTCTCTCTCCATCACAGAGCTCAGGCTTCTCATTGCAGTGGCTAGTTTCGGAGCACAGGCTCCAGGCACTCCGACTTCAGCAGCTGTAGCACATGGGCTCAGTAGTTGCAGCCAGCAGGCTTAGTGGCTCAGCGCCATGTGGGATCTTCCAGGGCCAGGGATCAAACCCGTGTCCCCTGAACTGCAGGCAGATTCCCATCTGCTGCACCACCGGAGAAGTCCCAGTTTTATTCATTTTTAATAATTAATTGTATTGAAATATAACTGATTTATGATGTGTTAATTTCTACTCTACAGCAAAGTGATTCAGTTATGCATACATATATATCCTTTTTCATATTCTTTTCCATTGTGGTTTATCATAGGATATTGAATACAGTTCTTTGTGCTATGCAGTAACATGTTGTTTACCCAACCTGTATATAAGAGTTTGTATCCACTAATCCCAAACTCCCAATCCATCCCTCGCCCATCCCTCCCCTTTGGCAACCACAGGTCTGTCTCTATGTCTGTGAATCTGTTTCTGTTTCATAGATAAGCTGTGTCATATTTTAGATTCTACATATAAATGAAATCATATGGTATTTGTCTTTCTCTTTATTTTCTTTCTTTAGTTTAATCATTAATTTCAATCTAACACACCCAAAATTTGATGATTTCAACATGCAATACATATAAAAAACTTAGATATTTTACTTTTTTTTTTTTTTTTAACCAAGTCTTCCTAATGTGATGTGTTGTTTATACTTAGAACACATCACATGACAACTTGGAATGGCCACCTTTCAAGTGTCTGACAGCCACAGGTGACTCATTGCTACTATTTTGGATTTTGGACATTCTAGAGATTTTTTTTTAGATTCAAGTTTGATTTTTCAGCAAGGTTACTTCATCAGTGGTGATGGGCACTGTCAAGCAGAGATGCAGAACTGCCTCCTTTTGTAATCCGAACATGAACAAATATCTTCATGAATAAATGAACAGGCCCACAGACATCCTGCCTGAGGTTGTTAATCCATTTCTGTGTTTCTCACCAGCCTCTTTTCTCATAAACATGTTTAAAAAGAAACATTGGAACTGAATCACTTTGCTGTACACTTTAAAGTAACATAACATTGTAAATTAGCTGTACTTTAACTTTTAAAAAAAGAAAGAAACATTGGAATGTTACTGGACACACTGTTTGAATTTCTTACTTAACATAGCCTATATTTCTCAGAGGTCACTAAGTACTTCCTTGAAATAATTTGCAATTTGAAAGTGGGTTTGGCGCGTTACACTGGATAGCCATACTCTCGTGCTGGAACACTTAGGTTGTTCCCAGACTGTGAGCCAGTCACTTACAATAAATCACTGGTTAGGGAAGTGATGTAATTGATTCATTAAGATATTGTTGTTCAGTTGCTGTCAAGTTATGTCTGACTCTTTGTGACCCCATGGACTGCAGTATGCCAGGCTCCTCTGTTCTTCACCATCTCCTAGAGTTTGCTCAAACTCAAGTCCATTGAGTTGATGATGCCATCCAACCGTCTCATCCTCTGTCACCCCCTTCTTCTCCTGCCTTCAATCTTTCCTAGCATCAGGGTCTTTTCCAGTGAGTTAGCTCTTTGCTTTAGGTGGCCAAAGTACTAGAGCTTCAGCATCAATCCTTCCAATGAATATTCAGGACTGATTTCCTTTAGGATTGACTGGTCTGATCTCCTTGCTGTCCAAGGGACTCTCAAGAGTCTTCTCCAGCAACACAATTCGAAAGCATCAATTCTTCGGCACTCAGCTTTATAGTCCAACTCTCACATCCATACATGACCACTGGAAAAACCATAGCTTAGGCTATATGGACCTCTGTTGGCAAAGTGATGTTTCTGCTTTTGAATATGCTATTAAGGTTTGTCATAGCTTTCCTTTCAAGGAGCAAGCATGTTTTAATTTCAGGGCTGTAAGATGTTGTAATTTGCATCAAATAACTAAGCATGAAAATAAAACCATAAATGTTCTGCAACAGAGTAGAAAAGGAAAATCTTACCTTGCAATAAAGATTTTCTGTGACTTAAAACCTAGAAGAATTTTTTTTTGGTCTTTATTATTTAAATTGAATTATAGTTGATTT
Organism: Bos grunniens; assembly: GCF_055505025.1. Taxonomy (NCBI): domain Eukaryota; kingdom Metazoa; phylum Chordata; class Mammalia; order Artiodactyla; family Bovidae; genus Bos; species Bos grunniens. Next base: position 17,110,305 of record NC_141171.1, read on the forward strand.
ACAATGTAGTGTTAGTTTCAGGTTACAGAAACGTGACTCGGTGATATAAATATATATATACTTACTATTGCCAGTGATTATGAATATGTATAAGGGGAACTGGATGGCTAAAGGACAGGAGTACTAGGGAAATTGAAATTAAAATTTTTAATTAAATTTTTTTTCTCCGAGAGTAATGAAAGCACTATTCCATCAAAAACTTGTACCTGACATTGGATTCACATACTAAGTGAAGCAGATCAGAAACTGAGGCAAATACCATATGATATCATTTATATGTGGAAGCTAAAATTAGATCCAAATGAACTTATCTACAAAACTGAAGCAGAATCACAAACATAGGGAACAGACTTGAGGTTGCCAAGGGGGCAAAAAGGATTGGGAGTTTGGGATTAGCAGATGCAAACTATGATATATAGCCTGGATAAAGAACAAGGTCTTATTGCACAGCACAGGAACTATATTCAGTGTTCTATGATAAACCATAATGGAAAGAATATAAAGAAGAATATATATATATATATATATATTCCTGAATCACTTTGCTGTTCAGCAGAAATTAACACATTGTAAATAAAATATACTTCAATTAAAAAAAAACTTCTTGAAAGTTGTATGTGAGTTGTCCATAGGAGCTGTATTTTTAAAAAGATTTTTGTTGTTGTGGGCAATTTTTAAAGTCTCTACTGGATTTGTTACAATATTTTACAATATAAGTTGTTACAATTTCTATTTTATGTTTTGGTTTTTGGCCATGAAGCATGTGGGATCTTAGCTCCCCAACCAGGGATTGAACTCACACCATCTGCATTGGAAGATGAAACCATTGAACCACTGAACCACCAGGGGAGTCCCAGAAGCTTTTATTTTTAATAAATGAAGACCAGAAACAACTCAAATGTTCTTCAACAGATGAATGGATTTCATTTGTTGGTTTATCCATATAGACATTAAAAATAACCATACTATTGATACACATTGCAACATGCTGTTGCTGCTGCTAAGTCGCTTCAGTCGTGTCGGATTCTGTGCGACCCCATAGACAGCCGCCCACCAGGCTCCCCCGTCCCTGGGATTCTCCAGGCAAGAACACTGGAGTGGGTTGCCATTTCCTTCTCCAATACACGAAAATGAAAAGTGAAAGTGAAGTCGCTCAGTAGTGTCCGACTCTTAGCAAACCCATGGACTGCAGCCCACCAGGCTCCTCTGTCCATGGGATTTTCCAGGCAAGAGTACTGGATGACTTTCAAAATAATCATGCTGAATGAAAAAAAAAAAAGTGGACCAAAAAAAAAAAAAGAGTTCATTCTATGTGATTCCATTTATATAAAATTCTAGGAAATGCAAACTTATCTGTAGTGACAGGAAGCAGGATGTGGTTATCTGGAGAAGATGGGAGGAGCCAGTGGGAGCTTCCTAAGAGGGACAAGGAAACTTTGGGCTGTGATAGAGATTTCTATTACCTTTATTATGCTGATAGAGTCACAGGTGTTTACATAGGTCAAAGTTGGTTAGATCGTGCACCTGAAGTATGTACAGATTGCTGTGCTATGCTAAGTCATATCTGACTCTTTGTGACTCCATGGACTGTAGCCCTCCAGGTTCCTCTGTCCGTGGAATTCTCCAGGCAAGAATATTGGAGTGGGTAGCCATGCCCTTCTCCAGGGGATCTTCCCCATCCAGGAATTGAACCCATGTCTGCCTGTGTCTCCTGAACTGCAGGCAGAATTCTTTTACCCACTGAGCCACCTGGGAAGCCCCATCATGACCTAATCACCTCCCAAAGTCCCCACCTCCAATTACCATTAGATTGGGGGTTTAGGGCTTCAATATATGAATTAAATTTTTTAATATTTATATTTTATTGAAGTATAGTTGACTTACAATGTTTCGGGTACACAGAAAGGTGATTCAGTTATACACATACACATATTATTTTTGAAATTATCTTTCATTATAGTTTGTTACAAGTTAACTATTGACTATAGTTCCCTGTGCTATACAGTAAATCTTTGTCGCTCATTGCACTCAACGTATGAATTTTAAGAGAATCCAAACATTCAGTCCATAACAATTTTGAAGTTTTGAAAAGAAATATGTTTAGATCCACAAAGAACTTCAAAAATGATTATGAATAAACCTGAATAAACACTCTTGAACAAAGTTTCAGGTGAACACATGATTAAGGAAAGGGAGACTTTTCCAGCTATGGGTTTTGATTTTTTATTTTTAAAAATATTTATTTGGCTGCACTGGGCCTCAGTTGCGACATGTGACACTCAGGATCTTTTTATTATGGTTGTGGTAGGTGGGGTCTTTTAGCTGAGGCATGATGTGGGCTCTTAGTTGCAGCCTCTTAGCTGCGGCATGCGGGGTCTAGTTCTCTGACCGGGGCTGGAACCCCGGCCCCCTGCATTGGGACCACGGAGTCTTAGCCACTGGGCCACCAAAGAAGTCCTTCAGGCTATGGTTTTTAGACTTTTGGGGCTTGGCAGAATGCTAATGCCTCACCCATTCAAAACTGTAATTTACAAAGTGAAAGTGAAAGTCATGTCCAACTCTTTTGGACCCCGTGGACTATACAGTCCATGGAATTCTCCAGACCAGGATACTGGAGTGAGTAGCCTTTCCCTTCTCTAGGGGATCTTCCCAACCCAGGGATCGAACTGGGGCCTCCAGCATTGGAGGCAGGTTCTTCACCAGCTGAGCTACCAGGGAAACCCGTAACTTACAAAAACAGGCAAGATTTTTTTAAAAATTAAGATTCATTAGTTAGGAACTTGAGAGAACAAGTTTCAAATCTTGGCCTTTCCAAGCTGTCTTCAGTCAAGTATGTGAACATTTCAGAACCTCACAACTTTCCGGTCAGCCCAAAAGAGAAAGGAACACTTTCATTTTCAGGGCTGATTTGAGAGTGACAAAAGACTGGACTATGCATGTGCCTAATGGGATCAAGGTGAATGCTAAGTTAATGTGCCCTGTTGCACTTATTCTTTCCTGAGGGAGTTCAGGGCTGTTTGCCCTGGGGTCCAAAGGTTGTAGGTTTACACGCACGCAAGTACCTTGGCTAACAGGACTGGGTGGGAGGCGAGAGGAGGTGGGAAGAATGACTTGGGCAGAGTCCACGCCATTTCTTTGTGGAGGCTCAGCCCAGAATCTGAGTCATCCTTTTTGGTTTGAGCCTCCTGCCCTAAAGCTGACTTTCCCTGGTGACCTGGATGTGACTAGATTCTGACAGGAAAGGTGGTGAGGGGGCCGTTCCTGGACAGAGACCCTGCAGCTTCTTTTAGGATGTCTACACACAGAGTCCCAATGTCCCTCTGACCTGGTCCAGGAAAAAACAGACACACATCCCAGGCTACAGTGCGTTATTCACTGTCTTCCCCAATCTGGGTCACTCACTCCAGACACTTTTCGTCTGGATAATCTTATCCTCAGTCTCAGCTGCCCCCTGCCCCCCACCAAAAGCCTTTCCTGCTGGGGGTGGCCCCTTCTCTGCCACCTTCTGTGCTTCCCATTACAGCATCAATCACCCAATACTAAAGTCAAGTGGTTAGGGGTTGCCTAGCAGGCCAGTGGTTAAGACTCCAAGCTTCCCATTCAGGTGGCCTGGGTTCGATCCCTGGTCGGGAAACTAAGATCCCACCTGCTGCGTCACAAAAAAAAGTTAAGTGGTTAAATATAGAGCAAAGAGAACAGACTTGTGGTTGTCAAGGGGGAGTGATGTGGGAGAGGGGTGGACTGGGCAGATGCAAGCTGTTATATACAGGATGGATAAACAGCAAGATCCTACTTTGGGCTTCCTTGGTGGTTCAGATGGTAAAGAATCCACCTGCAGTGCAAGAGACCTTGGTTCAATCCCTGGGTTGCAAAGATCCTTTGGAGAAGGAAATGGCTACCGACTCCAGTATTCTTGGGGCTTCCCTGGTGGCTCAGATGGTAAAGACATCATCTGCAATGCAGGAGGCTCGGGTTCAATCCCTGGAGATCCCCTGGAGAAGGGAATGGCTACCCACTCCAGTATTCTAGCCTGGAGAATCCCATGGACAGAGGAGCCTAGCGGGCACAGTCCATGGGGTCGCAAAGTCAGACACGACAGAGGTGACTAATACTTAAGGAAACACAACAAGGAAATTCACCATGTGATCCTCGATGGAACGCCAGAGATAAAACATTGCTGTAAAGGGCACAGTTGATGAAACTGGAATCTGGACCATGGATTAGATAATAGCATTATGTCAGGGTCAAACTTCCTCAAGTTGCTATCTGTGCTGCAGTTACATAAGTGAATGTCCTTGTTCTTAGTAAAAGCACTAATCAAGTCTGCAGCAGAATCAAGTCTGCAACATATCCTGAAGTGGTTCAGGAAAAAAAAATTGCATGATTATCTTTTTTTTTTCCTCTGTGTGTATTTTATACACTGTGTGGATCACAACAAACTGAAAAATTCTTAAAGAGATGGGAATACCAGACCACCTTACCTGCCTCCTGAGAAAATTATATGCAGGTCAAGAACCAACTGTTAGAACTAGACATGGAACAACAGACTGGTTTGAAATTGGGAAAGGAGTACTTCGAGGCTGTATATTGTCACCCTGCTTATTTAACTTATATGCGGAGTACATCATGCGAGATGCTGGGAGGGATGAAGCACAAGCTGGAATCAAGATTGCCGGGAGGAATATCAATAAGCTCAGATGTGCAGATGACACCACCTTACAGCAGAAAGCGAAGAGGAACTACAGAGCCTCTTGATAAAAGTGAAAGAGGAGAGTGAAAAAGCTGGTTTAAAATTCAACATTCAAAAAACAATGAACATGGCATCTGGTCCCATCACTTTATGGCAAATAGACCTGGAAACAATGGAAACAGGGACAGACTTTACTTTCTTGGGCTCCAAAATCACTGCAGATGGTGACTACAGGAATGAAATTAAAAGACGCTTACTCCTTGGAAGAAAAGCTATGACCAACCTAGACAGCATATTAAAAAGTAGAGACATTACTTTGCTGACAAAGGTTTGTTTAGTCACACCTATGGTTTTCCAATAGTCATGTACGGATATAAGAGTTGGACCATAAAGAAAGCTGAGCACTGAAGAATTGGTGCTTTTGAACTGTGGTGTTGAAGAAGACTCTTGAGAGTCTCTTGGACTGCAAGGAGATCAAACCAGTCAATCCAAAAGGAAATCAGTCCTGAATATTCATTGGAAGGACTGATGCTGAAGCTGAAGCTCCAATACTTTGGCCACCTGATGCAAAGAACTGACTTATTTGAAAAGACTCTGATTCTGGGAAAGATTAAAGGCAGGAGGAGAAGGGGACGACAGAGAGTGAGATGGTTGGATGGCATCACCGACTCGATGGACATGAGTTTGAACAAGCTCTGGGAGATGGTGAAGGACAGGGAAGCCTGGCATGCTGCAGTCCACGGGGTCGCAAAGAGTCGTACACAACTGAGCGACTGAACGCAACTGATTCGCTGCTGCTGCTCAGTGGCTTCAGTTTATTTCTTTCTTTATTTTTGGCTGCGCTGGTTCTTTGTTGCTCCATGTGGGCTTTTCCTAGCTGTGGCAAGCGAGAGCTTCTCATTCTCTCCAGGGTGCACAGGCTTAGTAGTTGTGGCACAAGGGTCAGTTGCCCCATGGTATGTGGAATCTTCCCAGACCAGGGATCAGACCACTGTCTCTTGCATTGCAAGGCGGAATCTTAACCACTGGGCCACCAAGGAAGCCTCGAAATTGCCTTTTTAAAAAGATCCTCATGGTGCATGCTCAGTGGTGTCCGACTCTTTGTGATCTCATGGACTATATAGAATCTGTGGGATTCTCCAGGCAAGAGTGCTAGAGTGGATAGCCATTCCCTTCTCCAGGGGATCTTCCCGACCCAGGGATAGAACCTGGTCTCTTGCATTGCAGGTAGATTCTTTACCATTTGAATGAGGGAAGCCCCAGCCAGAGCAAAATAGGTGCCAAAGAAACAATTCATCATGGTGATAAATTATTGCTGGAACAAAGGCATATTCCACAGAGCAGTTTTTAGGATATAGTCTAGGGTCAGTTCCAGGCTCCTGGAGAAACTCTTTTGTAGCTTGTTCACTACAGGAGTTTCTAAGAGCCTTGGGTGTATTCTGTGCCCTCTGAAACACAGCACAGAGATAGAAGCCCCTGAGAAGTGGATCAGGAAATGGCCATCAGGTTGAAAAAGTAATTGATCATTTTTCTCAGTTCAAGAAGCCAGGGAGGTGGGCTTCCCTTGTGGCTCAGTGGTACGGAATCCACCTGCTAATGCAGGGGACCTGGGTTCCATCCCTGGTCCGGGAAGATCCCATATGCCGAGGAGCAACTAAGTCCGTGTGCCACAACTACTGCAGCCCGTGCTCTCCAACAAGAGAAACCACTGCAATGAGAAGCCTGCGAACTGCAACTGAAAAAGGCCCACAAAGACCCAGCACAGCCAAAAATTAAATAAATAAATATATCTTTGACAAAAGAAGAAGAAGCCAGAGAGAAGAGCCCATTCTGGGAGACCAGTGACCCTCACTCAGAAAGAGGCTGAGGCCTGGCAGCTGAACCAGCTGGCTGCCTGGGCAGATGGTGGCTGTCTAGATGTACTCCTTGCCAAGGTTTTGTTCCCCGCCCTTCCCATCTGCCTGTCACAGCTGCCGGGATCTGCCATCCTGGTCTGGCTCAGCCAAGTGTATGAGTGGTGACCTGCACGTCAGCCCCGGGGCGGGGAGTTTCAGATTCCAGAGCCCCGCTGAGTCAACCCTGTTCTTCTTGCCTGTGCTCTCTCTGTCTGAGCCAATGTGCCCTGGGTTTTTCCTGGCAGGCAGGTTTTCTATGCCAGCCTCAATTTTTGTACAAGGTATAGGGAAGTTGGTGGGGCTGGAGGGGGAGGACTTCAGTAAAAGTTTGTCAAATAAGTGCTAAGCCTGGAGAAGGAAATGGTAACCCACTCCAGTATTTTTGCCGAGAAATCCCATGGACAGAGGAGCCTGGCAGGCTGTGGTCCATGGCGTCCCAAAGAGTCGGACAAGACTGAGCAGCTAAACAGTAGCAGCCCAAATCATGAACGTGGTCTGCATCATGGCCTCAATTCAATTCTTCCTCTGTCCCAACTGTGCCCCTACCCCAGGCTCAGATGGTGGGGTCCTTCCACCACCCTGGGGACTCCATGTAGTAGAGCAGAGGGCCCTTTTTTTGAATTAATGAATGCAGGAGAGGGAGACTGAACATGGAAGAACATTCTTCCATGCAGCCCCTCTTCCCTTCTGAGTTTCCTGCTTCAGTACAGGCAAATACTCAAGACTCTGAAGACCCTGAGGGTGAGTGGGCATTAGGGAGACAGGCCCCAGCTGGAGACTGAGCAAGACAGATCTGGGCCCTGCCACCAGGGCACTAAGTTCCAAGGAGTGGGATGAGGGATGTTTAAGAATCAGGCAAAGGGACTTCCTTGGTGGTCCAGTGGCTGCGACTCCGAGCTCGCAATGAAGGGGACCCAGGTTTGATCCCTGGTCAGGGAACTAAAGACCCTGCATGCCTCAACTAAGACCCAGAACACCCAAATTTAAAAAAGAAAACGAAAATCCCACCAACACATCTGCGATGATGAAGCCTTGAGCAGGAAGGAGAGCAGAAGCCTGGGAGATGCCTCCCCAGGGGGTCCAGCCTGGGCTTGATATGCTCTCCCGGATGAGGGGATGTTTGCGTGCTTCCGGGCTTCCTGCCTGGTCCTGCTGGACTCGACATACCAGAACCCTCTTCTCTAGCTCTTGACTTGGAGAGTGGGGGTCAGGAATGCTGCCGGGCATGCCGTTCCTGCCGGCGCCGTTTCCCCACCGAACGTGGCTGGGGTGGGGTGGGGGTAGGGCCTCGGAATGCCGGTGCCTGGAAGGGGACCGCGGGGAGAGGAAGTCACATCTCCCATGGTCAGCAGAGAAGGCACGACGGAAAACGCACATCAGGACCTGGTGAGAGAAGCCAGACTTTTGCACTTCCCACGGCTTCCCAGAGCCGGCATAACTACCCTGCTTCCAGCATACTGAACCCCAACCCCGGCCCCCACTCCCCGCCCCCGGAACTTCACGCGCCCCGCCTTCTAGGCTCCTCCTTCCTCGCGCGCGCAGCGCTTATAACAGAGGGCGTCGCACAGACACACCAAGCCGAGGGCCGGGGGCTGTCATTCGAGTCTTTCCTCTGGCTTCTGCACCGAAGCGAGTCCTCCGCCAGGGCCTTCGGGTTTCCAGCCCTCGCACCTCGACCCCAGAGTCTCTCTGGCGCCCCCTCATTCCTGCCTCTCCGAATCTCCGCGTTCCGAAGCCTGGACCACCAGGAAGGATGCGCTGTGCGCCGACAGCCGGAGCAGCCCTGATGCTGTGCGCCGCCACCGCCGGGCTGCTGAGTGCTCAGGGCCGCCCGGAGCCTCCCGAGACGCCGCGCTTTGCTTCCTGGGACGAGGTGAACGTGCTGGCACACGGCCTCTTGCAGCTCGGCCACGGGCTGCGCGAACACGTGGAGCGCACCCGTGGGCAGCTGGGCGAGCTGGAACGGCGTCTGGGCGCGTGTGGGGCCGCCTGCAAGGATCCTGAGGGGTCCGCCGCGCCTCCGCGCGCCCAGGCCAATCTGGTCAATCCCGGCGGCGGCGACGCCTCCCCAGAAACCCTCCGCAGCTTGAAGGTACATATACGCTACTGCCCTGGAAGGGAGTGAACAAGAAGGGGCGCATCCCGAACACCCTGGTCTCTCCTTTTTGCCTGCATGCTCAGTCGCTCCGTGATATCCGGCTCTTTTGCTACCCCATGGACTGTAACGAGCTTCCCTGGTGGCTCAGACGGTAAAGAACCCGCCTCAGTGCAGGAGACCCTGGGTTCGATCCCTGGGTTGGGAAGATACCTTGGAGGAGGGCATGACAACCCTTTCCGTTATTCTTGCCTGGAGAATCCCCATGGTCAGAGAAGCCTGGCAGGCTACAGTCCATGGGGTCACAAAGAGTCGGACACGAGTGAGCGACTATGCACAACACAGGACTGTAGCCCTCCAGGCTCCTCTGTCCATGGGATTCTCCAGGCAAGAACACTGGAGTGGGTTGCCATTTCCTCCTCCAGCGGATCTCCAGGGATCGAACCCACTTCTCCTGTATCTTCTGCATGGACAGTCGAATTCTTTACCATTGAGCCACCAGGGAAGCCTGGGCTCTTCTGCCCCGGCCTCAGAGGATGGAGAGTTGGAAGCAGGACCAGCGGATGAATGGAGAAGGTGGAGGCAGAAGACCGGATCCTCACCAGACTTTCACACTCTCCCCAGACTCAGCTGGAGGCTCAGAACAGCAGGATCCAGCAACTCTTCCAGAAGGTGGCCCAGCAGCAGCGGCACTTGGAGAAGCAGCAGCTGCGAATCCAGAATCTACAGAGCCAGGTGCCAGTGCTTGCTCCAGATGGGGAGGGAGGTTCAAGGTGGACCCTGTGGGTCTGGCTGTGGAGCCAGGCAGGTTGAGCAGCCTGAACCAGCCAGACCTGACATCCTCCTCCTGGTCCTGTCCTAGATGGATCACCTGGCCCCCAGGCACCCGGGCCACGAGATGGCCAAGCCCGCCAGGAGGAAGAGGCTGCCCAAGATGGCCCAGCTTGCTGGCCCAGCTCACAATATCAGCCGCCTGCACAGTGAGTGTCCAACCTTTTGCTGGACTCTAGCAAACTCCCCCCAACCCCCACCCTCATTCCCCGACTTACCATTCTTTCCCCTTTCCTTGTTGGGTCCACCTTACTGAGAAAGAGAGAGGCTCTGGCTGTGCATCCTCGTGGGAGGACAGGTCTCTGGTGAAGGGGTGACCAGGACATCCTCCTCTTCAGCCCTTACCCTTCCTCTCTGGGCTCCCCTCAAACCCTTCTTCCCAGAAAGTCAGTGGGATTTTCCCAAAGCCTCGAGAGCCACTAACTGGAGCAGGGGTTGGGAAAGTGGGTCCAAGAGGGGGTTGAGCTGCAAGGGTGTGGGGAAAGGGCTGGCATGGCTCAGGGACACCTTCCTGGGGGTTGGACCCTTGCAGGAGGGCGGGATGGTGGACAAAAGGGTGCCAGTTTGGGAGACTGGAGCCCCCCTTGGGTTAAAAGAGAACAGCTGCTGGGGAGGGGGATGTTCTGATGTTTGGGGCCACCAGGTGTTTGTTGTTGTTTGTTTGTTTGTTTTCTGCATCACTTGGCATGTGGATCCTAGTTCCCTGACCAGGGATTGAACTCACGCCCCATGCACTGGAAGCACAGAGTCTTAACCACAGGCCGGCCAGGGAATTCTGGGCCCTCATTTTAGAGTGTGGATCTGGGAAGGGAGACTAAGGCAGGGAACCCCCATCTCCCCGGCCAGTCACACCATTCACTCTTGCATCTCTTAACAAGTCTGGGGCCCTTGATCCATGCACCTTGCCTGGCTCTCACGGCTCTATTGACCTGGAAGTGCTGATCGCCCCTTCTCACCCTGCCCCGACTCCTACAAGTTCTAGATCCTTTATTGTGTATGCCCCAGAGCACCCCACATCTCCAAACCAGCATGTCTGTAGGTGTCTGACCCTGGCTCCCAGCTCCCCAGTGTCTCTGTCCCACCCTAAGTTCACAGGTCCAGACCTGGCTGACTTCTCTGAGGTCCTCCTACCCCATCCCCCCACTGGCATCTGCAGCAGTCTACAGCCAACCGGGTGAAAGTTCGAATCCCCCTCTTCACACCCGCCCTCGGGCTGGTTGCTGGCTTCCAGCCCTCTGGTCTTGAGTGCTCTCCCATCTCTTGGTCCCACCACCTCCCCCACCAGGAAGGGGAAGGGTCCGCTACACCCTCCCAAATGGTAGCCCTGCCATGAGGGGCTTCTGGGAGGGGCCAGCAGGCAAAGGTCCCACCTCAGGAATGTGATGGGGGAGGGGGGGTCATGTGTAGGTTGGGGGACTCCAGGCTCAGCCCTGCCAAGCCGGAGAAAGGTCAGAGCTGAGGAGACAAACAGCTGGTGCTAATGGAAGCCACACTGGTGGTTTGGCCGGCTGCCTGTTGTGATTGGAAGAGAGGAAAGTAGGCGAAAGGGGAGCTGCTTGAGGAGCCGGGAAATGTCAGCAGTCACTCTGGGCCCGCCCCCACCCCCACAGCGCCAACATGTTCACCCCTCAACCTGAGCCTGCCCTTCCCTCTTCAACCTTTCCCCTACTTTTCCTGCTGGGGTGGGGGCCAGGGACTTCCCCAGTCTGCAGACATGCCCAAGCCATCCCTCCGTCCCTCCCTCCTTCACTCTTCAATCCTTCCTTCTCCCTCTCAGATGCCCGGGACCCCGGGTGGGGCCTCTGTGGTGCCCTCCAAACCCTATCCAGGCCTAATGCTCACCCGAGGCTGGAGGAAGCAGAGCCCCTTCCCGTTTCTCTCTGTTCCGGTCCCACCCCCACTCTGGTCCAGCTCCTTCAATCATTCTTTCATGGCATCTTTATTAAACATCTGCTGTGGGCTGGCATCAGCTGGTGCCAGATGGTGGGCAGAGAGCCATTCCTCATTCCTGACTTCAGGGACTTCATACAGTATGGGAAGTTGTGGAGAGATCACAGATGTCCCCAGTTTTGGGGAGTAGGAAGTCCTCAGTGGCCCTTAGCCTGGTCTCGGGCTAATGATGGCCAAAATCTTGGCCTTCTCTGCCCACTGAAGCTGAAGAAAAAAATACAGAGACAGAGTTTGGAGGGAATAGAAAGGTGGCTTTAATTCTCAGCCAGCAAAGAGTTTCGAAACACGGTAGGCTCATGCCTCAAGAACTGTGCCCCCTCAACGCCCATGATGAGTCTCGGGCCTTATATAAGGCAAAGGCTCATAGTCAGGGGTCGGTGATGAGGAACAAAGGTGACAGGGTCTTGATTTCTCCCTCTTGCATTGTTTCTAAGACAGTCATAGTCTGGTGTTGGTAACTCAGTGATTGAGTCTGGCTGTTCCGTGGCTCTGTGGTCTTCTTTCCAGTGTGTAACTACAAGGGGAAGGGTGTTGTAAGGGTAAACCCCAGAAAGGCCGAAGAGCAAGCTTCGTTACTGACAAGCAGAGTTAGGAGCAGTTAAAGTAAGAAAAAGGAAACAACTAGGAATGTTCAGGCCTGATCACTGTTCTCTTTATCTTCTTTGTTCTCAGGAAAGGGAAAGAAAAAAACTCATTCCTCTTTTTTCCCTATTTATTGCAACAGGATGTGGGGGAGGGGAGGGGAGGGATGGGTGTCTGAGACATCATCCTTTCCAGAAGCTGGGACTTTTAATATGAGGCAGAGAACTGCATGAGGGAAGAGGTCCTAGGCAGAATACTAGCATGTTCAAAGGCCCTGTGGCCAGAGCGTGTGTGCTACCAGGAAGGCTGTGTGGCCAGAGGATGGGCGTTCAGGGTGGGAGGAGGCAGGATGGGTCTGGCTGGTCCTGGGGAGTGATGGGCAACTTTAGGCAAGTGGAAGGGGGCACGGTGAGCTGAGGAGTGCCCCCTCCTGCCCCTGTCACATGCTGCCTAGCCCCCAGACATGCCTGTTTCCTTAGACGCCCCTAGGACGGCTCTCCGTTTCAATCCCCCCCATCTTTTGTCTGTCCTTCAGGACTGCCCAGGGACTGCCAGGAGCTGTTTGAAGAGGGAGAGAGGGAAAGTGGATTGTTCCAGATCCAGCCCCAGGGATCCCCGCCTTTCCTGGTTAACTGCAAAATGACCTCAGGTAGGGCGGGCTGGCCCCCAGGTACCCTGAATATCACAGGCCTGGTTGTCTTTCCGTCAAGTGCAGCCACTTCTTATTCCCCACTTCCTCCTTCTCTGCTGAGTCCTAGGACAAAGATCTAGGCAGAACCCCCAGCTTACTGGCCAGCTCACCTTCTTTCTTTGCCAGTCTTCCTCCCATCCTGCTGGGGTGGGTGAGAGGAACTGTTCTCCCTGGGTTTAGAGGTGCTTTGGGGTTTAGGGAGCCAAACTGGGGAGGCAGGATCCCTTATAAGAAGAATCCTCCTGATGACCTCGCACTTTTCTGGGCAGATGGAGGCTGGACCGTAATTCAGAGGCGTCAGGATGGCTCCGTGGACTTTAACCAGCCCTGGGAAGCCTACAAAGATGGCTTCGGAGACCCCCAAGGTAGGTGTTTCCTGCAGGCCAGAGGCATAGCGGGGAGGAGAGTGTTACAGATCTGGGGGTCCTCTTCATGGATTGGCCTCTCCCATGGCAGGCGAGTTCTGGCTGGGCCTGGAGAAGGTGCATCACATCCTTGGGGACCGTGGCAGCCGCCTGGCTGTGCAGCTGCAGGACTGGGAGGGCAATGCCGAGTCCTTGCAGTTCCCCATCCACCTGGGGGGTGAAGACACCGCCTACAGCCTGCAGCTCACGCCACCGGTGGCCAGCAAACTGGGCGCCACCACCTTCTCGCCCAGTGGCCTCTCCCTGCCCTTCTCCACTTGGGACCAGGACCACGACCTCCGCGGAGACAAGAACTGCGCCAGGAGCCTCTCTGGTAAGCGAGCCCTGTCCCTCCCCATCTTGCCCTTCTCCACACAGCTTTTCTGCATCCCTGCCCCGCCTTCAACCCCATCTGTTTCCATGCCACTGTTCTTTTTTTTGGCCGTGCCAGGTCTTAGTTGAAGCATGTGGGATCTAGTTCCCTGACCAGAAATCAAACCCGTGCCCCCTGCATTGGGAGTGCAGATTCTTAACCATTGGACCACCAGGGAAGTCCTTATTTCTGTGCCCCCTTCTCCTTACTTGCTGTGGACCCTTAGGCAACTGACAAGGCCTCCCCCCCTTCATTTTCCCCATCTTTAAAATGGGTATAGAGACTTCCCTGGTGGTCCAGTGGTTGGGGATCTGAGCTTCCACTGTAGGGGACATGGGTTCAATCCTAGGTCACGGAACTAGGATCCTGCATGGTGAGGCCAGAAAAAAAGAAAGGGTATAACCACTCTGCCCACACCACATGATTGCTATGAAAATATTAATACAATGAGATGACTTTGCCACAGGCTAGCCACCAAGACAAACTGAAGGCAGAGCCCACGACCTATGAAGTGAAACAGATGAAACTGCCTTGTGGTGGGTCGAAGAAGGATGGTTGTTTGTTGTTTAGTCACTGAGTCATGTCCAACTCTTTGTGACCCCGAGGACTGTAGCCTGCCAGGCTCCTCTGTCCATGGGATTTCCCAGGCAGGAACACTGGAGTGGGTTGCCATTTCCGTCTTGGGAAGAAGGATGGAATAGTGATTAATTTCACATGGTTCAGTGTGATACAAACTAGTGAAACACACGACAGTCATAGAAAGGCTTTAATAAATGTTCACCATGTGGCAAGTGTGGACAAGTAACTTGCCAGGGTCACAGATGTAAAAGCCGCAGTTACCAGGATGGGGTGGGGAGGTGCCCTGAGCCCCTGAGGTGCCTTTGTCACAAGCTGGGGTTCCTTGGAACACAGTCTGACAACCACTGCCAAAGTTCTCTCATCTAAAGCGGGTGATGGCCAACACCCAGCCCCCTCCCCACCTCGGCCCCACTGGAGACCCAAGGACCCACAGGCTTGACCATGTCCCCTTTTCTCTGACCTTGGCAGGTGGCTGGTGGTTTGGCACCTGCAGTCACTCCAACCTGAACGGCCAGTATTTCCACTCCATTCCAAGGCAGCGGCAGCAGCGTAAGAAGGGCATCTTCTGGAAGACCTGGCGGGGCCGCTACTACCCACTGCAGGCCACCACCATCCTGGTACAGCCCACAGCGGCCTCCTAGCCTCCTCTCTGGGGCCTGGTTTCAGGCCCCCAGAGGACAGTGACTCTTGTCCACGTGTGGCCACTCCCTGCCTGGGCAGGGGCTCCAGGCAAGGGCTGTCTGGAGCCTCGAGGACAGAGAAGATGCCCATGACTGGAGAGGTCCCCTTGATGAGTAGGGGAGGCTGCAGGAAATGCCCTCTGAGGAGAGCAGAGCTGTAGGGCTGCTGGGCACAGACCCCGAAAACGTGGGACAGAGGGGCACAGAAACCCCCCTCACCCGCCAAGGAGCAGGGGATGCAGAGGGGACCCTGCGGGGGTGGGGCAGCCAGGCCGGCCCTCGATGGCCAGTGGATTCAGTCACATTGACTGGCTGGAGGACCAGGGCTTCCCGTAGGCCTGGGCACCCTCACCGTACTGTGGTGCCTGGGTGCTGTGAGTCAGCTGGCGCCCACGGCGTCTGGGTGGAACCCACAGAATTCTCGGAATAAAAGCAACTTCAAAACATTTCATTCTTTTATGTCCTTTGGTTTGTTTTTCAAAGTGGACAGTTTTCAGAGTCCGCATAAACAGGCTCACAGGGTGGAGGGTGAACACTCCAGGGCTCTTGAGGACAATGCTAGTCATCCTCACCGTCTCCAACATCTGCTTTCAACTTCCTTCACTTATGGTTTCATAATGGAGATCTCATGTTCATTTTCAGAGGTACAAAGCAAAACCCTCATTTGGTCCTTCTGGAAGCAGGTAATAGAGAAAGTTTGATGCTCTTCCTGATCATACTTATGCACATGAATCTTGATAACCTTTTAGTGTCTGGCCACATGAGAGAAATAGGGATGTAAGCTGCATATTTAATGTTATTTTTTTTAGGGGTCACATTTTTAAAAAAGCAAAACAAAGAAAAAGGAAATAAAAACAGCTAAAGTTTAAAAAGAAACAAAGTAGGGGACTCCCCTGGTGGTCCAGTGGTTAAGGCTCTGAGCTTCCACTGCAGGGGGTACAGGTTTGATCCATGGTCTGGAAATAAGATCCTACATGCCTTGTGGCATGGGCCAAAAAAAAAAAAAATATATATATATATATATATATATAAGAAAGAAAAAATTATTTAGGAGTGTACTTGATTGAACCTGATATATTCAAAATATTGCAGTTTAAACATGTGGTCAATATAAAAGTTACTGAGATACTTGACGTGGCTTCTCGTACTGAGTCTTCTGAACCCAGTATAGATTTCACATTTACGGCACATTTCCATTTGGACCGACCATATTTAAGGGCTCAGCAGCCACAGTGGCCAATGGCCACCATCTTGCACAACCCAGCTCTACTGTGTTACTTTTTTTTTTTTCCTTGCCTTGCAACTTGCGGATCTTAGTTCTCCTACCAGGGATTGAACCCACGACCTCGGCAGTGAATGCTCAAGAGTTCTAACCACTGAATTGCCAGGGAATTCCCTCTACTCTTACATTAATGCAGAGTTTTGTGTAAACTCTTCCCACTTTTGGCTATGTCTGCAAAAGTTTTCCTTTAAATTAGCCTTAAAATATATACATATAGGGGGTGAGGAGGGGTGAATAAAAAGAAAAAATATATATGTGTGTATGTGTATGTAGTGTATATATATATATATAGGCTTCACAGGTGGCACTAGGGGTAAAGAACACGCTTGCCAGTGCAGAAGACATGAGACACACGTTCTTCGATCCCTGGGTTGGGAAGATCCCCTGGAGGAGAGCATGGCAACCCACTCCAGTATTCTTGCCTGGAGAATCCCCATGGACAGAGAAGCCTGGCGGGCTACAGTCCATGCAGTCACAAAAGAGGCAGACAAGACTGAAGTGACTTAGTGCGCGGGTGTGCACACACACACACACATATAAATTCAACTAATATTTCTTAAGCACCTACTAAAGGCCAAGCCCTGTCCCAAGTGCTTGGGACAGCTAGTCAACAGAAAGATCCTCATCTGGGGACTTTCCTGGCAGTCCAGTGGCTAAGACTCCATGCTCCCAATGCAGGGGACACAGGTTCCACCCCAGTCAGGGAGCTAGATCTCACAAGCCGCAACAAAAGACCCCATATGCCACAGCAAAGATCAGAGATCCCCATTGCCGCAACTGGCTCGGCCAGTTGCGAATACCTGGCTCGGCCAAATGAATAAAAATAAATAAATTTTTAAAAGATTTGTCTCAGCACCATGCATGTATTCCCATTACAGATAAGGGTCCAAACAGAGACACTCTTCTAATTGATCGTCCAAATGGAGACACTGTTGAGAGTGAAAGGGGGGTGTGTTGTTAATAATTAAGCCAGACGACACACTCCTAGGCATACAGGGACTTATTGACCCAGTTTTTTAAAAAGTAGAGGCATATCTCTACAGCATGTGGAAAACCCATATCACTTGCTATAAATAGGTTAGGAAAACTAAACTCGGTGAAAAAACAATGCCGATGCTTTCAAATTCCAGTTAGAGGGACTTCCCTGACCGTCCAGCGGTTAGGAGTCTGTGCTTTCACTGCTGAGGGTGCGGATTAATTTCTGGTTTAGGGGAACTAAGATCCCGCAAGCTTCATGGATCGGCCAAAATTAAATAAATAGACTCTGGGCTCTCAGTGTTCTGGGCTCGGGTTCAATCCCTGGTCGGGGAACTAGATCCCACATGCCACAATTAAAGATGCTGCAATGAAGACTGAAGGTCACTCCTGCCGCAACTAAGACCTGGCACAACCAAATAAATAAAAATAAATATTTTAAAATTTCTGAAAAATATGTCTCCATATATAATTGAATATATATTATATATATGAATCACTGTACTATACACCTGAAATTAACACAACATTGTAAATCAACAATACTTCAATAAAGAACTAACTTAAAAAAAAGAACTGGAAAAAAAAGGTATGACTTTCTCAGTATGTGTGTGCACGTGTTAAGCTGCTTCAGTTCATGTCTGACTCTCTGCGACCCCATGGACTGTAGCCCACTAGGCTCTTCTGTCCATGGGATCCATTCACCACCAAGCAAGAGACTGGAGTGGGTTGCCATTTCGACCTCCAGGGTATCTTCCCGACCCACGAACAAAACCCAGGGATCAAGCCTATGTCTCTTGCATCTCTGGCATGGGCAGGCAGGTTTTTTACCACTAGTGCCACCAGGGAAGCCCCATATACACACTGCTGCTGCCGCCACTGCTGCTAAGTCGCATCAGTCGTGTCCGACTCTGTGCGACCCCATAGACGGCAGCTCACCAGGCTCCTCCATCCCTGGGATTCTCCAGGCAAGAACACTGGAGTGGGTTGCCATTTCCTGCTCCAATATACACACTACTAAACATAAAATAGGTAACCAACAAGGGCCTATTGTACACTACAGGGAACTATATTCAATATTTTGCAATAGCCTATAATGGAAAATAATCTGAGATATATATATTTATATGAATATATATTCATATATACTTACATGAATCATTTTGCTATATACCTGAAAGTATATAAATCAAGTGATTTATATACTTGTAAATCAAGTGAAAGTGAAAGTGTTAGTCGGTTCGATCATGTCTGACTCTGCAACACCATGAACTGTAGCGCATCAGTCTCCTCCGTCCATGGGATTTCCCAGGCAAGAATACTGGAGTGGGTTGCCATTTCCTTCTCCAGGGGATCTTCTCGACCCAGGGATCAGACCCAGGGATCAAACCCAGGTCTCCGGCATTGCAGGTGGATTCTTTACCATCTGAGCCACCAGGGAATCCCATTGTAAATCAACTATACTTCAATTTGAAAAGAAAGGAAGAAAGACTCTGACTCCTATGCGAAGAACAGACTGTATGAGGTGAGCACAGAGCAGGGAATTTTGGGAACAGGAAACACAGGTCCAGGTAGTGATGACAGGGCTGGGACAGGGGCAGCAGCAGAGGAGAGGGTGCCAAGTGGTCAGAAATTTAGGAGGGAGGAGGGGCAGAGTAATGCAATTGAGGGAGGGGATGGGAGAGAGGGGCAGGGGAATAAAGGATGAGAAAAAGAGAGGAGTCCACAACCTCTGGCTTTGATGATGGGAGTGGGGGGATGGAGTCACAGGAGGAGGAGAGAATATGGGAAAAGAGGTCAAATTTGTGTTTGGGATGCCTGGTGAACATCCCAAGGATGAGGTCCAGGAGGCAATTATAATAATTACTATAATTAGCACATGAGCTCTATGCTTACACTGCATAGAGCATGCCTGCATGCTCAGTTGTGTCTGACTTGTTGCAACCCCATGGACTGTAGCCTGCCCACCAGGCTCCTCTGCCTATAGCATTTTCCAGGCAAGAATACTGGATTGGGTTGCCATTTCCTCCTCCATCTTTCTGACCCAGGGATCAAACCCGAGTCTCCTGCATCTCCTGCATTGTAGGCAAATTCTTCACCACTGTGCCACCTGGGAAGCCCCTATACTTACACTATCATTAATCAACCATTTATTGTGCACTAGCTATGACAAAGCAGTGATGGCCACAAACACAGTCTCTGCCCTCACAGGGTTGATGCTCTGTTGGTGGGGGACAGAAACTAAATATGTAAATATATTTGTGAAAATTAAAAACAGGAAACCTCAACTAAAATTGGCATCAAAGGGACTTCCCTCGTGACGCAGTGGTTAAGATCCCACACTCCCAAGGCAGGGGGCCCTGATTTGATCCCTAGTCAGGAAAACTAGATTCCACATGCTGCAACTAAGAGCCTCCATGACTCAACTAAAAGATTCCGCATGCGGCAACTAAGACCCAGCGCAGGCAAATTAAAAAAAGAAAAAGGAGTTAAAAAGGCTTGCAGAGGGAGTTCTTATGACCTGCCACTCTTCAATTACCCCAAACAGGAAGACATCAGTTACAGACCCCAACCAGAAGAGAGGCACCTTATGCTCCCAAACAGAAACTGCTACTACTTCACTCAAGTGGGAGAAAAGAAGACTTTCTTCCTGTCCAGCCAATGGAAACACCACAACTCAGCCAATTCCCAAACAGAAACTGCTACTACTTCACTCAAGTGGGAGAAAAGAAGACTTTCTTCCTGTCCAGCCAATGGAAACACCACAACTCAGCCAATCAAAAGCTGGCCTCACCTGAAGGCTTTCATTTTTCTGTTGTGCATGACTTCTTTGTTCCACCCTCTTTTCTATAAAAGTCTTCCATTTTGTACAATCCTAAAGGAAATGAACCCTCAATGGAAGGTTGATTGGAAGGACTGATGCTGAAGCTGAAGCTCCAATACTTTGGCCACCTGATTCAAAGAGTCAGCTCATTGAAAAAGACACTGATGCGGGGAAAGATTGAAGGCAGGAGAAGAGGGTGACAGAGGATGTGATGGTTGGATGGCATCATTGACTCAATGGACATGGTTTTGAGCAAACCCTGGGAGATGGTGAAGGACAGGGAAGCCTGGGGTGCTGCAGCCCATGGGGTCGCAAAGAGTTGGACACAACTGAGTTACTGAACAACAACAACTGGGAATTATCTCTGCTTGACAGATGAGATGTTGCTTGATTCATGAACCTTTTAATAAGGGCAATAAGATCTTCACATTTACTCAGTTGAATTTTGTTTATTAACAGGATTGAGAGGGAAATATACTTTAATGTCAAGGGAAGATAAATAAATCCTCCTTACGGCAGAAGAGATGTGGAATAAAGCAAGATAAAGAGACAGAGAAGGGGAGAGTGTCTGACATCCCAGATGTTGTTTAGTCGCTCAGTTGTGTCCGACTCTTTGCAACCCTATGGACTGTAGCCCACCAGGCTCCTCTGTTCATGGGATTCTTCAGGCAAGAATACTAGAGTGGGTTGCCATTTCCTTCTCCACAATCAAACCTGCATCTCCTGCTTGGCAGAGGGATTCTGACATCCAGTAAGGATTTATATATATTTGTTAAACAAAGACCCAATGACTGACGGTGGTGGTAGATTAGATCTGTTTAGATCAATGATCTAGTTATACTCCAAGATTCCCTAAGATTTCTTCCCTGTTATACAGAGTGAGGAAACCGAGGCCGCCGTAGGGATGGAAACTGCAACCCAGAAAGAAGGGGACCTCTAAGAAGAAAAGGTCCACACACAGATGCCGCCAGGAGCTGTCATTTACTGGGGCAGCGAGGGTGGGAGTGGGCGTACCGCAGAGCAGCGCGCATTGACCTATGACGTCATCGGGACGTTAAATAGCGTAACACTACCTGGACGTAGCCCTATTTCCCTTCCCGGACAGGTCATCTGGTGGCCCGGTACTATCTGAATCAAACCTTTCATTGGCTACTCGCCCCGTCAATCCGTTCCATTCTTCCAGTCTTCCGCCCCGCCTTCCAGAACTCGCTTCTGATAGGCTGGTGAGGCTGTCACTTCCGAAAGGTCCGCATTCCTTCCGCCTTTCTCCGGGAGACCGAGGGCGAAGAAGGTGGGTCTCCGGAGGCGCCCACCCCAGAGGCGCCCACCCCAGAGGCTCTGCTTCCGTCTCTTATTGGCTGCCCTGGGTGCCGGTCGCTACATCACCCACCGCTGATTGGCCATTCGGCCGCCGCTCTGCGCGGCGCCGGCTCCGCCCCCGTCGGGTGTTTGTGGTGGGGCTGCGGAGTCGCCGATCCCGCCGGAAGCGCCAGGACAATGGGGACCCGGGACGACGAGTACGACTACCTATTCAAAGGTGCGGTCGGTGGGGCACAGACGGGCAAGCGGGCGGTGGCAGGCAGGAGCCGAGGCTGCGCTTCAGGCCTCTGGGCCTAGGCCGCAGCCCGAAGCTTGGGGCCCAGCAGGCCGGGCAGCCGAGAAAGGCCAGTGAAGGCCGGTCTTGGTCAAGTTCGGGCCAGGGTGCGCGGCCATGCGAGGCCGGCTGCCCAGAGAGGCTTGGGGGCCCGGGATGCGCCGAGGCGGGGCCAGGGCCCAGAGTGGGTGGGGCCCCGGGCAGTGGGAGAGGCCGTTAGGGGCGGGGCCTTCAGAGGGGCGGGGCCGCCCCAGCATTTGGCGGGCCGGGCTGAGTGGAAAGCTCCCTTCGCGATGGGGGCGGGGCCGTTAGAGGCGGTGCTAGGATGTGGTGGGCGTGTCCAAGAAATGGGCTGGGCGAATGGGGGCGGTGCTCTCACCTAGTGGGAGGGGCCTGTTTTGATTAGTGGCAGTGCATCTGTAGGGTGCCCGGGAAGGTAGGGGAGAACAATGGGGATCAAGGTGTGGTGGTGGTGGGAGGGCAGTGGAGCCTGGATTGGGAAGTGGAGTCGGAAATGCGTTGAGGGGCACCTGGAGTGGGGGGGGGAAGTCAGGGACTGTGTGTGCTAAACCCAGACCTAATGGTTAACTCTTAGAACTCTTTTAAGAGCGTTCTCCAAATACCTGCACTTTTCTAAGCACTTTACACACGTGAATTCATTGAAGCCCTCGCCACAGTGAGGTCGGTATTGTATTATCCAGTCTTTCTCTTTACGAACCTGGAAACGGGCACAGTTTACGTGGTGGAGCAGGATTTGAACCCAGACCATTTAAGCAGTGTACCTGGGGTTGTCAGACCTCCTCCTCCAACCTACCAAAGGATCTTCCTTGGCCAGGGAGCAGAGGGCTCTAGGGGCCTCAAGTAAGACGTGGGCAGGTCAGGCAGCCATTGCTGGGCTGGCTTAGGGGTCACTGACTTTCCAGAGCCTTCTGTGCCAACCTAGGCTTTGGCCAGGTCCTGTGCCACTGAGCTGTGTTCCCCGGCCGACATTGGCCACCCTTGAGAGCTAACTCCAGGCCCACTCGGGGCACCCTTGCCATGCTACCTCCCATGCCAGCCTTTGGCATCTTTGCCTCATTGGGGGAGCTTGGCCATGGCTGGGAATGTAGTGTGCCCGTCACTATGTGTCTGTGGTATCATCCCTGGTTGAGTCTGGGGTTCTGGGGACCTTGGGGATGTAGAAAGTGGGATCTCCAGTAGTGAATGGTTTCTGGGCAGAGGGAGTCCCTGTGCCACTCTGTCACACAGCATTGTGGGCTCCAGGAGCTGCTTGCAAGCTCATAGGTTGCCAGCAGGTGAGGCTGTGTGGTCAGCAGGCATCTGGCTCAGGTGCTGACTGAGCCCTGGGGGGTCTCACATTAGAGGCGAGAATGGACACTGTCAGGGCTTTGAGGGTGGGTGACAGGTGGCCTGGATGCCAGTCCTGCAGCACATGGTGCCTATGTCTACCCAGCCTACTCCAGGGGGCTGCTCCCCAGGTGCTGACTGGCTCCCACCTGCATGTGTACTGCTGGGCAGGCCTGGGTAGGGGGCGTTCCTCCCAGAGTCTCTTTTCTTTTATAAATATTTATTTATCTGGCTGCATTGGGACTTAGTTGCGGCATGTGGGATCTAGTACCCTGACCAAGGATTGAACCCTGGCCCCCTTGCATTGGGAGCATGGAGTCTTAGCCACTGGGTCGATCACCAGGGAAATTCCCCCTCCCAGTGTTTCTGTGGTCCTTCCTCACTTGTTATTTGCAGGGCTGGTTTAGGGGTCACTGACTTTCCAGAGTCTTCTGTGTGAACCTAGGCTTTGGTCAGGTCCTGTGCCGCTGAGCTGGGCTCCCCAGCTGACATTGGCCACCCTTGAGAGCTAATTCCAGGCCCACTCGGAACACAACAATTTGCTGTTGTAAATAATCCAGCTCCAAGTGTTTGCACGAGTCATCTTTTGTCCTTTGGTTTATTTCCTTGAAGTCTGTTCCCAGAAGAACAGTTACTGGGTCAGGGGCACTGGAACTGGGCTGTGCACTTCCCAGGACCCATCTCCTGAGTCCTCTTTCTGGAAATACTTCAGGGACAACTGGCCCCAGGGGGCAATGCCTGCCTGCCCCACTGCCCTCTCCCCCTGCGCTCTAGCAGGTGCCCTGCTGACCTCGAGCCGGGTCAGAAGTGACAGTCTAACCCACAAGGTCAGCGGTTCCCAGTCTGGTCATCTGAGACCTCCCTTCACACTTAATGCCTTGTCAGAGGACCTCTCTATTATTTTTTGACCCTCTATTATTTATTTTTGGCTGTGCTAAGTCTTTGTTGCTGTGCGGACTTTTCTCTCGTTGCGGCAAGAGGGGGCTAGTTTCTCTGTGGTGGTGTCGGCTTCTCATTGCAATGGCTTTTCTTGTTGCAGAGCATAGACACTGGGGCATGCGTGTTTCAGTAGTGTTGGCTCCCAGGCTCAATAATTGTGGCACACAGGCTTAGCTGCCCTATGGCATGAGGGATCATCCCAGACCAGGGGTTGAACCTGTGTCTCCTGCATTGGCAGGCAATTCTTTACCACTGAGCCACCAGGGAAGAACCCTCCCCCTCCCCTGCCAATTATCTTTTAATATTTGTCTCTAAATCCACTCAGTTAAATAGGAAAAGGAAATTCTGACTCTGGGAAATAAAGAAGGAAGGAAGACAGCAGGCAGCGAGCTGCCACTATCGCATCACTGGCCATAAATATGGCAAGTAGACAGAAATGTGAATAAGCTGCCCCCCCACAGGCCCTCCTGTGACCCCATGGCCTGCAGAGGGTCAGGCCTGGGCAGTAGAGAGGTGTCCAGACACAGCTGTGCTGGAAGGGTTGACAAGGATCCACTTTCTCACCACACAGCTCCCCCGCCCTGCCGCCTGGTCGGGGGAGCCCTTCTGGAGTGGAGTGGTTTGTAATCTTCCCATCCCCCATCCTGTGCCCAGCCTCCCCCAGGCTTCAGTCACCTTTCCCTGGCCCTGCCCTGGGCATGGAGGGGCCACACCGCTCACTCAGGACACTGGCTGCCCTCTGCCCAGCCCTCCCGGCACCAATGTGCTTTTCTGGCAGCCACATCACAGGTTGGCTCCCCTGTCCTCCTGGTCAAGGCCAACAGGTCCCCCTGGGGGTTTTCCCACATGCTTCTCCTTTTCCACTAGGCTCATCCCTCGCACCCCCAGAAGTGAGTTTATTTATTTGTATCTAATTATAGACCCTCACTTTTATCCTGCTAACATTTTATCCTTTTCAGTCCAGGGCCATTTCCCCAGCCTGCCCGTCAATTCCCCAGGGGTTCCCTTGACCTCTCCTCTGATGGACCAGGTGGTGAGGTCCACAGTGGGAGCATCTGTGACCCCTGATCAGCCTGGAGTGGGGGGGGGCAGTGCCTCTGATGGCCACTCAGTGGCCTGAGTGTCAGAGGCTGGACTCTAGATGTGCTGCACTGTCCTGGGGCAGGGCAGGGGACCAAGGGTTTCCAAGAGGTGCCAGCTCTTTGTTTTTGCCAGCGGGGCTTGCCTGCTTGGCCAGCCAAGTGGTGTGCCCTGGGGGACTGTGTCCCGGCCAGTGATGCCACCAACTTCTGGGGAAATGCTGGGGGCCATGTCCTCAAGGGCTCTTTGTTTCCCTGAGACAACAGATGACTTGTACTTTGGACAATGCCATCCTCATTCCACAGCCTGCACACAGGACTGGCCTGGCCACTGCCTCACCAGCCAGTTCTGCACTGGGCACCGTGTGCCAGGGACCTAGGGGGCAGCCCTGCCTTCTGGGCCATTTGTCTGGGCTGTGGCTGGTGGCCCTTGTGTGGCTCTGGGCTCCACTGTTCTCATGGCGTGACCTTGGGCCAGGGGACTTGGTCACTCTGGGTTAAGCATCCCCAACTATACATGATCATGTGAGCATCTGTCCCTGGGGTGGCCTTGCGAACTCCATAACAAAGCCCTTAGGGCTGGGCCTGGCCTGTGGGGCTCAAGAGATTGTTGGCTGGGCCAGAGCAGACCCCATGTGGAGAATGGGACCCCCAGGCTGGACAGATGGACAGGGCTGGGAAGACCGTGAGAGGGTAGGGGGAATACAGGGCCGGGCCCAAAGGGACCCTCTTCCTCTGCATTTCCTGTTCTGTTCCTGAGGACATGAGACCTGTGTGCAAATCTTGGCTTTGGCCAGATTCATGCCATCACCATGGGAAGGAGGTCAGGGGTTGGGGGTGTGGACAGTGGGCCCACAGTCAGTCCAGCCGTGGCCCCACTGGCATGGCTGGGAGTCCTTGGCCCTCAGGCCCATGTTCACTGACCTCTTTCCACCATTCTCTGAAGTCAACTTGGCATTCTTGTGTCTGGTGCCCATGGTGTCAGGAGAGGACATTGGCATTGTCATCAGTGGCTTGGTGGTAGTTTGAGAGGAGAGGAGTGCCTGAACCCAGGGGTTTTGAAGGATGAATAGGAGTTTCCAGCTACTGTAGGGGGTCAGGATACCCCAGATGGTGGGAGAGGAGGCTAAACCCAGACCCCTGAGCTCAGCCCTGTACTTAGGAATCCTGGGTTCACATCCTGCTGAACCACTCTTCAACTGGATGGTCCCACGCAAGTGGCTGCCTGTCTGCACCTCAGTTTCTCATCTGTAAAATGCGTCATGTGATGTATATGTGAGGTGATAGCACATCAAGAGCTTTCTCAGCACAGAACATTCTTCTTGTTCTTGTTATTCTTGGCTCTAATGCAGCCAGTCCAGAGAGCGTACTGAGTCCTGGGAGCTGCCTGGCCTACCCCTCCTTACTTAGAGCCCGAGGATGGTGACCTGGGCATCTCCCAGTGGGGGAGAGGTGGGCCTGGGAAGCTCCGCCAGCTCCTTTGGCATTCGTTCATCCAATAGGTATTAATCAGGTGTGTCCTGTGCACCACACCGCGCCAGGTCCTGGGGATACGACAGCAAACCAGACTGTCCAAGATAGCTGCCCTCGAGGCAGAGTGACAAAAAAAATCATTAAATGAAAGCTGGCGAGTGTGGTGGGTTGGAAGCTATGGAGGAAAGGCAGGGAAGGGGACTGGGGAGTGACGTTTTAAGAAAATGGCAGGGTTTGGCCTCCTTGATCAAGTGCCACCAGAGGGGCCACACAGAGGAGAGCAGGAACCCGGTGGGTACTTGGGGAATAACCTTCCAGGTAAAGGGTAGTGTCGCGAGGAGGCCCACGTGTCTGGAACAGAGTGAGTGAGGGGGGAAAAAGAGGGGAGGTGAGGGCAGGGAGGGGACGGGGCAGGTCATGCAGGGCCCTGTGGGCTCCGGACTTTGGAGGTGGGATCCCTATGAGGGGGTGGGGGAGGGGGGGGAACCCACTCTGGGTGCTCACAGGCGCCCTCTGGCGGCATAGAGGAAAACAGCCTGTTCGTCGACGCTGAGAATAAACGTAGAAGCTCCTGTCTGGGGTCAGGGAGCAGCGAAGCTGTAACAAGCAGCAGGAATCTGGGCGCGCACACATAGAATTTCTCATCAAGGAAAAACTTCGCTGGGGCCTTGAGCGACCGACCATGTCCGCAGCCCCTGGGGTGCCAGAGCCTAAGACCAACGCTTGGGCGTCCCTGTGGTTTCCAACTGGAGCATCTAGAGAGACGCTGTTTCTTCTGCACTGCGCACACACGGTGCACACATGGACACAAGTCCCCGGGACTGTGTTCTGAGCCTGAACACAGCCCCTCCTGGCCTTTCCAGCCCAGAGCCTGGAGCGGCTGGGCCCCCAGAGGCAGGGCTTACACAGCTGGGGACAGGCAGCACGATAAAGGGAAGAGTGGAGAGAGACTCGCCCATTTTCTGCCCTGCTCTGCGTTCACGGCTCAGGCAGGCTCTTGTTCCGTCGTGCCTGCAGGATGATCTGACACCACCCCCCTACCTGCCCTGCAAACCTGCCCTAGTGTACCAGATGTTGGCTGAGTTCCGATCCCAGGCATTCCCATGACCCCCTCCCTAAGGTGCTCCCGTCACTGTCTTCCTGTGGAAAAGGCAGCCCAGAGAGGTTAAGTGACCTGCGGAAGGTCACCGAGTCCTGAGGCTTTCTCAGGCATGCCCTGACTTCCCAGGTCACCAGGGAAGTTTGGGACTGTCGAGGTTTGCGACTCCCCAGGCTGCCTTCTGCCCAGTGCCTGGGTCCCATCTGGGGCAGCCCTGCTCTAAAGGACCCTATTCGTGTCGTACCTCATGCTAGGGGCCCAGGACAGTACTGACTCCGCTCCGTCTGACTCTTGTCATGCGTCTGCAGCACCCTGGGCGCCGCTGTGAAGGCCCTGTGGGTGGATGTGGGCGGCATGTGGGGTCTCGGCTCTGGGGCACTGCCCGCTTCTGGCCCAGGGAGCCTCACTCGTGCCCCTCCCCACCCCTCCCCCCAGTGGTGCTTATCGGGGACTCGGGCGTGGGGAAGAGCAACCTGCTGTCCCGCTTCACCCGCAACGAGTTCAACCTGGAGAGCAAGAGCACCATCGGCGTCGAATTCGCCACCCGCAGCATCCAGGTGGACGGCAAGACCATCAAGGCGCAGATCTGGGACACTGCTGGCCAGGAGCGCTACCGCGCCATCACCTCGGCGTGAGCAGCGGGGCCAGGGGAGAGGGGAATCGTGAACACAACCCCGAGAGCAGGAGGCCCAGGGTGGAGGGACAAGATCCCTGGGAGCTGTGGACCCGCTAGAAGGCTGGTGCCCAGTCTTGGCCATGCTGTGACCCCCAGGTGGGCACGCCCCACAGCCCCTCTGACCCCCGGGTCCTGTTGACGTATTGCCGTGCCTCTGGGCACTGGCTGCATGGTGAGGGCTGTCATCGTCAGTCTTGGCCTGGGCCACTCCCCTCTGCCTGCGCCCCATCCTGTCTGCTCAGCCCGCCCAGCCCCCTACCAGTGCTCACCATGTCCCACTCCATCCTGGCCTCCCAGTAGCCATCATGACCCCACAGGCTGCCTCTTCCCTGACCCTTCCAACTTCCATCAGCCACTTGCTGCCTCCTGGATTCCTTTCACTGAGGCCAGGTCCCTTCCTCCGCTCCTTGATCTCTTGGACTGAATGCCTGTCCATCCATCTGCTTGGTGCCCCGGACAGGACAGGCCACAGCGGGCATTAGGCCACACA
The DNA here is from genome assembly GCF_055505025.1 of Bos grunniens. Lineage (NCBI taxonomy): Eukaryota > Metazoa > Chordata > Mammalia > Artiodactyla > Bovidae > Bos > Bos grunniens. Next base: position 17,138,853 of record NC_141171.1, read on the forward strand.
GGGCATTTCCCTGTGTGGTGGTCTTCTCCTTTTAGTGGTTGACCCAAGGAGTGTCTTCTGACCCCAGATTCCCAACTCTCTCTCAGGCCTCCCCATTCCTGAGCTGAATCCGGGGGGTGGAGCCTGGGGCCTCAGGACACGCACCTCTCTCTCGAGGCCACGTTGGTCACCCCTCAGGCCAAGGAGCTGCTGCCCATGGAGCCTGGGATGCCCCCTCAGGCACTGACTCAGCTCACACCTGGCCCCGCCCCTCCATCCTCACAGGTACTACCGTGGCGCAGTGGGCGCCCTGCTGGTATATGACATTGCCAAGCACCTGACGTATGAGAACGTGGAGCGCTGGCTGAAGGAGCTGCGGGACCACGCTGACAGCAACATCGTCATCATGCTGGTGGGCAACAAGAGCGACCTGCGCCACCTGCGGGCTGTGCCCACGGATGAGGCCCGCGCCTTCGCAGGTGAGTGCCCACCAGACCTGAAGGGGTGGCCAGAGGGCAGCCAGGGGGTCACTCTGGGTCATCTGCTCTGGCCGGGGCCTCGAGGGGCCATGCTGCTGAGAGCGGGACTCTGAGGTGTCAGAGAAGCATCTGGAAGGCAGGCAAGGCAGCTGGCCCACACTGGGTGCATCTTCCATGCCTGTGGCCACAGAGCCAGTCTCCCCTCCCCGAGAGTAAGTATCCAGTCCTACCCCTTTGGCCCCCAACCTTCATCTCCTGGACCAGGTGAGTGGGCAGGCAGGCAGGGTCCCCAGGAGAGGGTAGGGGTGCCCCCCACCCCACCCCCCCAGCTGACTCACCTGGGCCACATCCTCTCTTCCAGAAAAGAACAACTTGTCCTTCATTGAGACCTCAGCCCTGGATTCCACCAACGTGGAGGAAGCATTTAAGAACATCCTCACAGGTGGTCACAGGGCCAAGCTGGGGTCCCAGAGGGTGGGCATGAGCAGGGCCCCAGCCACCCAGGTCACATGCTCCAGAGCACAGCCCCCAAACCTTCCTTCATGAAAACCACTGTTCAGTCTAGACATGGGGACAGACAGGGCCTGCTCCACAGCATGAGGCCAGGTCCCACCCGTACTGTCACTCACAACACAGGGACCCTCCTGCAGGTGGGTCCTGGGTAGCTTCACTAGAGAACAGCCTGCAGGGTCGGCGGGAGGCATGTGGCCTCAGGGACTCGGAGCCCACGGGCTTCTGGAAATTTCTCCTTGGAAAAGAAGGCCTCTGATCTTACAGAACGAGTGGCCCTGGGTGGGAGGTACATTTGCAGACAGGTGTGGGTCCTTCTGTTTCCGGGTACACAGCTAGCCTTGGGGATTGGGGGGAACCTCCGGGAGCCCATTAAGGGGCGCCCAGGGCACAGTGGGAGCCTTTGGGAGGGATTCCAACTCAGCATCCGGAGGGCTGCCTGGAGGAGGTGACATCCGGAAGAGTACTGCGGCCTTACCCCGTGCTTCCCTCCCCCCACCCCGTAGAGATCTATCGCATCGTGTCACAGAAGCAAATTGCGGACCGTGCAGCGCACGACGAGTCCCCCGGAAACAACGTTGTGGACATCAGCGTGCCGCCCACCACCGACGGACAGAAACCCAACAAGCTGCAGTGCTGCCAGAACCTGTGACCGCCCCGCACCTGTTCCGAGCGTGCGTGCACGTCCCGGCCCTCCGCCCCTCTCACTGCCCCGCCCCCACCCTCCCGCCCCTCTACGACTGGCTCCGGCCCTCCCCTCAAGCTCCGCACGAAGAACCAGACCAAGGAAAGCTAGGAGCCCCTGGCTGCTGCACCTGCTCTCCTTGGGTTCCAGTGGGCCTCTCATCTCTGCGGGGCGGGGAGGGTGGTAGGAGGAAGGCGCGGGCCAGAGGCCAGGGGGATGAGCAGCAGGCTCTTCCAGTTTTCCACGGCAGCCTCAGAGGAGCGATCGCCGCCCTCCCTCTCTGGCGGGTTCCCACCCCGAACCCCACTCCTGGCTGATTCAGCCAGCCAAGCAAGGCGCCGGGGGCTGGGCAGGCGGACTCTTGGCTCTCAACCGCCTGCTAGCCCACGCACAGCCGGCACCGCGCACGCCTTCATCCTCTCCCGCGCGTGCGCGACTCAAGCTCCTGCCTGTAGATTTATGCTGGGAGAAGACCCTCTCCCCACCTCCCCCTCCTTTTTGCACGCAGCGCGCTCTCCAGCCTTCACCCCATCCTGTGCCCCCCTTTCTGTCTTGTCTCCCCGTCTGGTCAGGAACCTGTTTGCAAGTGAAGCAATATCTCCGTGTTTTGTATATACAACCGCTCTTGTAGCCTTTGGTTTTTTGTTATTGTAGAGAAACACAGATTCTTTATACACTTTGTAAGATTTACGCCAAACCCTAGCTCTCGATCTCTTATTCTCCCTGTGGCCCCTGCATTGTTGCCCGGATGCCTCGTTTCTCTCGCCCGGTTACTAAAATGTATAATTCGAACTTCCTGTACAGAAACCTGCCGCTGCGCCTTTGTCTTCTTTTTCTTTGCCAGGTGGCGCTCCTGAGCTGGGGTCTCACTGCAGGCGCCCATCGCCATGGCTCATGCCCTGCGCAGGACAGAGCAGATCCCACCGTGGTCCTGGGGTGGGTGAGGGTGTGGTTGGGTGGACCCTCTTCCTGCCGCCCCGAGGCAGGGAGGCAGGAAAGGCTGGGGGCTGGGCAGTTAGACGCCCCCGGCACTAGGACTGCCAGGCCTAAGACCTGAGGGTGTGAAAGGGTGGGCTGTGTCCACTGCTCCCCGTTCTCAGCCCCCAGGTTGGGGTTCACTGCTGACATTCAATGGCACCCCACTCCAGTACTCTTGCTTGGAGAATCCCATGGACGGAGGGGCTTGGTGGGCTGCAGTCCATGGGGTCGCTGAGAGTCGGACACGACTGAGCGAGCGACTTCACTTTCACGCATTGGAGAAGGAAATGGCAACCCACTCCAGTGTTCTTGCCTGGAGAATCCCAGGGACGGGGGAGCCTGGTGGGCTGCCGTCTCTGGGGTCGCACAGAGTCGAACACGACTGAAGCGACTTAGCAGCAGCAGCAGCAGCTGACATTCTACCGCCCACCTGGCCTCCTCCTCAGCCGTCACCTTGCTCGATGTCAGCTCCACCCCAGCTCACTCCATCCTAGACCAGCCTTTGAGGAGTGCCCACTGGGGGAACACCTGTGACAGAGGAGGGGTGGAGGGCGCTGATGGTTCCTCTGGGTCTCCTCAGGACCCAGCTTCTCCCCTTGGCCCATGTGGGCAGGACTGGCCTGAGGATCACTTCTCACTGTGGAGGGGGCAGAGCAATGCCCCACCCCACTCTGATCACATAACCGTGAGTGTGTGCGTGTGCGTGTGCGTGTGTGTGTGTGCACGCGCGCACGCGCGTGTCTCCCCCCACCCATCACCTGAGCGCTGGCAGCTGTTCTAGAAGCTCCAGCCTCTGAGAGAAGCCAGTTGTGCCCTTGAGCCCTAGGAGAGCCACCAGAGTGGGATGGGGCTGGGGGGAGGAGTGGTGGCACGCCCTCCAGGCTCCGGCTGCCCTGCCAGGAAGGATGGACAGACCCTGACAAATCTCTCCTGGAAGAGCTCAGAGCCCAGAGCCGCAGGGGTGTTCTGACCTGGGAGGTGGAATCAGGATGTGTGGTCCAGGGGGCCAAGGCCAGTGAGAGAACTGGGGGTCCTGTGGGACTGCACACTCCAGGGCTGAACACAGCCCCTGCGGGGTGCTGACTCCCCTGGGTTTGGACAGGGCAGGGCATGGAGAGGATGGATGGTGTAAAGAGGGCTCAGGAGGGCCAGGTAAAGTGATGAGGCACCGGAAGGGTGTCAGGCGATCAGAAGATGAAATCTGGGAATTCCCTGGCAGTACAGTGATTAGGATTTCTTGCTTCCACTGCAGGGGGGCACAGGTTCAATCCCTAGTCAGGGAACTAAGATCCTGCATTGCAAGCAGCGTCCCCACCCCCTACCCCCCAAAAATCAAGTCTTAATGGAGCCTCTGTGATGACCCAGGCCTGGGGCACATATCTGAGAACAAGAATATGTGTCCCTGTGCCCTTGGGGGGGTGACAGTCCTGCAATGCTGTTTCGATTACTCTACAGTGATTTGATAAGCACAGTGTTAAAAAAAAAAAAAAATAAGCACAGTGTTTTCTCTCTGTGCCAGGCACTGCTCTTGAAGTATTTTTTTAATGCTAAAATACACATAATTACCATAAAATACATATATCATAAAGCATGCCATCTTAAAAAAACCATCTTAGCCATTTAAGTATATGGTTCAGCAACATTAAGTATCATATTGTTGTCCAACCATCACCACCATCCATCTCCAAAACTTCACCCTACAAAACTCAAACTCTGTCTCCACTAAACACTAACTCCTCTTTCTCCCTCCTCCAGCCCCTGCCAGCCACCATTCAACTTTCTGTCTCTGTGAAATTAACTCCTCTCGGACCTCCCACTCCAGTGTTCTTGCCTGGAGAATCCCAGGGACGGGGGAGCCCGGTGGGCTGCTGTCTATGGGGTCACACAGAGTCGGACACAACTGAAGTGACTTAGCAACAGCAGCAGGGACCTCCTATAAGTGGAATCCTCATTTGTGACAGGCTCTTTTCACTGAGCATCACGTCCATCACATCATCCACGTTGCAGCAGCTGTCAGACTCTCCTTCCTGTTTAAGGCTGTATGGATATTCCATTTTTCTGTGGATGGGCACTTGGGTTGCTTCCATCTTTTGGTACTTGTGGATCATGCTGCTATGAACACAGTGGTACAAATATCTGACTTCCGGCTTTCATTTCTTTTGAATGTATACCCAGAGAAGTTCCCTGGTGGCTCAGATGGTAAGCAATCTGCAGTGTGGGAGACCTGGGTTGGGAAGATCCCCTGAAGAAGGAAATGGCTACCCACTCCAGTATTCTTGCCTGGAAAACCCCAGGGATGGAGGAGCCTGGCAGGTACAGTCCATGGGGTCGCAAAGAATCAAACACGACTGAGTGACTGATACACACACACACACATATTTAGAAGTGGAATTGCTGAACCACATGGTAATTCTGTGTTTAATTTTTTGTGGAATTGTGTTAACCTAAATAAACTGATATGTAAAAGAACATGATACCACACACAAAAAATAAGTCCTTTACATCTCATTTATATGCTATTTACAGTAGGCCTAGGAGGTAGGCATAACTTAATAGCCCCAATTTAGAGATGGGGAACAGAAGTGAGTGACACCCCAAGGGTCCCACGATTAGTAAGAAGTGAGCAGATTTCAACTTTGGAGCTGGGTTTATAGCCGCTAAGCTGTGGGGCTTTACCCAATGTTTAGTGAGTGTCTACCATAAGCCAGAGGAGAAGGCACTGGCACCCCACTCCAGTACTCTTGCCTGGAAAATCCCATGGACAGAGGAGCCTGGTAGGCTGCAGTCCATGGGGTCGCTAAGGGTCGGACACGACTGAGCAACTTCACTTTCACTTTTCACTTTCACACATTGGAGAAGGAAATGGCAACCCACTCCAGTGTTCTTGCCTGGAGAATCCCAGGGACGGGGGAGCCTGGTTGGCTGCCGTCTATGGGGTCGCACAGAGTCGGACACGACTGAAGTGACTTAGCAGCAGCAGCAACCATAAGCCAGAAAGCCCTAATAAATGGAGAAGATGCCCAGATAAAAGGCTGGGAAGAAGCATACCAAAATTTTTTTTTAATTTACGGAAAAATTTAACACATAAAAGTGGACAGACTAGTTTAATGAATCCCCATCAGCCCACCACCCAACTTCAACCCATCTAATTTCACCCTAATCTCCTGTTTGCAAATCCCCAACATGCTCTCGCTATCAATATTTCTGTGTGTTTATCTAAAATACAGGCTTTTAAAAACATCACCTCAATACTATCATCCCACCTAAAGAAATGAGCAGTAATTCCCTAATATTACCAAAGAGCTAGTGTTTGCTTTACCTGATTGTCTTATAATTTGTTAATGATTTATGTGACTCACGGTCCACTGGCTCCAATTGGTTGACACTTCTCTTTGATCACTTTTAATGTACACATTCTCCCCCTCTGATCCCTTTGTTTTCTTGCCTTTTTTTTTTTTTTTTGCCATTAAACTTTTTATTTTCTATTTTTCTTTAATTTTTAAATTTTATGTATTTATCTTGGTCTGCACTGGGTCTTTGTTGCTGTGCACAGATTTTTCTCTAGTTGTGGTTATCAGGGGATAACCTGATTTTTCTCTTGTTGTGGAGCCCAGGCTCTAAGTGCGTGGGCTTCAGTGGTTGCAGCAGGCAGGCTCAGTAGCTGTGGCGCATAGGCTCAGTTGCTCCATGGCACCTGGGACCTTCCCGGACCAGGGATCAAACCTGTATCCTCTGCACTGGACCACCAGGAAAGTCCCTATTTTTAAAATTTTTATTGGAGTACAGTTGATTTACAATATTGTGTTAGTTTTTGCTGTACAGTGAAGTGAGCCAGTTATTATACACATTCAACATATATCCACCCTGTTTTACATTCTTTTCCCATATAGGTCATTACAGAGTATTGAGCAGAGTTTCCTCTGCTATACAGTAGGTTCTTATTATCTCTTTTATGTATAGTACTGTGTGTATGTAAATCCCAATCTCCCAATATCCCCCCTTTTTTTCTGTTAAATAAGTGGGTCAATTGTATTGTAGTTTCTTGTTTATGGCATCCCTAGAGTATCTTTTTGCTTTTTAAAAATTGCAGACAAAATTCTCATAACATAAAATTCACCACTTAAGAACTGTTTCAAAAATACATTTGGTGGTTTTTAGGATATTCAAAATGTTGGGCAACCTTCACCACTATTTAATCCAGAAGTTTTCTACCACTCCAAAAAGAAACCCAGAACCCATTAAGCAGTTACTCCCTCCTCCTCTCTCCATCCCTCAGCCTCTGGCAATCATTAATCTGCTTTCTGTCTCTGTGGACACAGGGTGGCATTAATGTGTCCCACTGTCCCCCAAATTTCCTGTAAATGAATGTTAAGTGGCAAGTGGTGTCCAACTCTTTGTGACTCCATGGACTGCAACTTGCCAGGTTTCTCTGTCCTCCACCATCTCCTGGAGTTTGCTCACACTCATGTCCATTGGGTCAATGATGCTATCTAACCAGCTCATCCTCTGTCGCCCCCTTCTCCTCCTGCCTTCAGTCTTTCCCAGTGTCAGGGTCTTTTCCAATGAGTTGACTCTTCCCATCAGGTAGCCAAAGTACTGGAGCTTCAGCTTCAGCATCAGTCCTTCCAATGATGTAAATGAATAGCTGGATCTAGAGGTTGATTGCATTTAGGAGTGGACACTTCGTAGGTAATACATGTATGTAACCCGAGGTGGCAGGTAATGTCAGTGCGTTTCTCATTCATGGTGGTAGCAGCTGGTGAGAAGCATCACCTAGATTCATAATCTATTAAGAGTTACAAAATGATAACTGTTGTTTATTTTCAAATCCTATCCTTCTTCATTTACTCTTTTTTCTTTTCTAAAATTATTTCCTTTTTCATTTTTATTTATTTTTCTTATTGGAGAAAAATTATTCTGATTCCTTTACAATGCTGTTTGTAAAGTTTCTTCTGTTCAACAATGTGAATAAGCTATTAAGTATACATATATCCCCTTCCTCTTCTTTATTTACTTTTGAAATACATATGTAAAGAGAAATTTCCCTTCATCTATGTGGTTACCTGGAGCTACAGATGGTATGTGTGTGTTCGTGCTAAGTTGCTTCAGTCATGTCTGACTCTTCGTGACCTTATGGACAATAGCCCACCAGGCTCCTCTGTCCGTGGAATTCTTCAGCAAGGATACTGGAGTGGGTTACCATTTCCTCCTCCAGGGCATCTTCCCGACCCAGGCATCAAAGGCAGGCAGGTTCTTTACCAGTAGTGCCACTTGGGAAGCCCCACAGATGGTATAAGCCAGTGTAAATAATTAATTCTCTATTTGCCTGTCAATTTTCAAGGTTCATAATTTTTAAGATTTTGAGTTGGTTCCCAAGTAGCCTTCAAAAATGACTGGTGGGTTGAGGGACGGGTTGCAATTAACATATACACACTACTAGGCTTCCCTGGTGGCTCAGTTGGCAAAGAATCTGCCTGCAGTGCAGGAGACCTGGGCTCAGTCCCTGGATTGGGAAGATCCCCTGCGGAAGGGAACAGCTACCCACTCCAGTATTCTGGCCTGAAGAATTCCATGGACTGTATAGTTCATGGGATTGAAAAGAGTCAGACACGACGGAGCGACTTACACTTCACTCACTCCATATATAAAATAGATAAACAAAGGAGAATTTACTGTATAGCACAGGGAGCTCTACTCAATATTTTGTAATAACCTATAAGGGAAAACAATATGAAAAATAATTTATATATGTCTGTGTGTGTATGTAACATTGTCTGCCTCCTGATACACGCACTGGGAACACAGTATAATTTCGGTGGTTTCTGTCCCTGATGAAATATTAAAGAAATGCAAATTGAGAGGCTTTCTACAAAGTAACTAGCCAGTAATCTTCAAAAATATCAAGGTCATTGGATTCTGGACAGATATCACATCCAAGATGTGCGCTTGTCCCCTCGGTTTGTTCAGCGCTGCAAGCCATGACCGGTTCCCCGCCCCCGCCACCCCCAGAGCTTTAAGGAAAAAGAACACACGGTTCATGGAAGGAACAGACTGCCTCTTAAAAAAAAAGCCAAAATCTTCTCCCCACCTTTTTTTTTTATTCCACTGGGCTGGGGTATGTCCGTTTCTGTTTTCTCTTTTTTATTCCTGCTACCACAGAAAGCGGTTCAAACCATTTCGAATATCAAGTAACATTGATGTTATCATCTTAAGAAAACAATACCCATTAAAAAGTTTGGGAGAAACTCTGTGGCATGTAGCTCTGCAGTTAGGAGTATGTCTCAGTGCTTTATCCACCTTTAGATGAAAATCTTTATGTCGTATGTACCACATATATCATTAAATAATTTTAAATTACGATCTGAGACATTCCAGTAATTTAATCTCTCTGTCCTTTTAAGTGTAACTGGAATTCTTTGAATTTATATCACTTTATCATATCAATGAGTTCAACACCTTGGGGAAAAATTAATAGTATGCTGTAAAAATCTGCTAGTATTAAAACAGAGCATGAATCAGCAGATACTGGAATGATATGGCTACAGTCTTTTGCATCAGTTGTGAATCTTTCCTAAGTCTTATAGCTGCTTATAAATCTAAAGCATACAAATTGGTGTGGAAGAATTTGTAAAAATGGAATTGCCTTAAAACAGTTCGAAGTGACAGCAAGTTTTTTGTTTTTTGGCACATCAGTGAACAGCTTTCCTTCTCTTATTAGTTTAAACTAAAGAGGCAAGGTGATCTTCTCTCTTTCCTGGTAGTTCCAAAGTAATTCAGAACAGAGACGTTCCCCAAGTATTTGCAGCTGGCATCTTAAGGATGACTCCATGGTTGTTGGAGTCACCCCACACATTGTGTCTTTAGATCTGATCTCTCCTACCGTATTAACTCTCAGGCTTATTGAATGGCTTCCGTTCAGGTTTGGTTAATTTCTCCCCTCAAATGCATGTCAATGTATTCTCAATAAGCTGTATTCCCAGCAATCAATAAATGGACATATGTAAAAAAATATATATATATCAAGGTCATGAAAGACAAGGAAAGAATGAGGAATTGTTCCAGACTGCAGGAGACTGAATTACACAGCAAAATATAACAGGTGATCCTAGAATGGAGTCTGGAGCTTTAAAGAACTTTATTGAAACTTTGAATGGGATTTGGGAACTACCTGGTGATACTGGATCAATATTAACTTTCTGATTTTGAAGATAATACTATAATTATGTAGAAGAATGTACTTTACTTCAGAAATAAGCCCTGGGACTTCCCTGGTGGTCCAGTTGTTAAGAGTCCACCTGCCAATGCAGGGGACATGAGTCCCATCCCTGGTCTGAGAAGATCCCACTCTCAAAGGGACAACTAAGCCTGTGTGCCACAACTGCTGTGCCTGTGTGCTGCAACTATTGAAGCCCATGAGTCTAGAGCCTGTGCTCCGCAACAAAAGAAGCCACTGCCATGAGAAGCTGGTGCACGACAACTAGAGAATAGCTCCTGCTTGCCGCAGCCAGAGAAAGCTTGAGTACAGCAACAAAGACAGAGCATGGCCCAAGATAATTAATTTTAAAAAAGAAATAAACACTGAAGCATTAAGGGTTAATGAGACACCATATATCTATTTTATACTCAAAGGATTCAGAAACATTAACAATTGAGGAATCTGGGCAAAAGGTTTATGGGAGTTCTGTGCATTATTTCTGCAACTTTTTCATCAATTTGACATTATTTTAGAACAAAAAAATTAAAAACCCAAGTGCATGAAGTTGAACATTTGCTTCATTTTGATCTGCGATCATGATCTTTATTGAAGGTGAAATAGTCTAATTTGTGGCCAGTGGAAGCTGCTAATTGGTTCCCATTGACATTATGTTAGTAGGTAATGTCTTTGATAACTCCCTTTCTGGTATTTAAAGATGTGCCATGTTCATCTGTACATTTCCTGCCCCTGACTCAGTCTGTTGTTTTCTTCAATATTCCTAGCCTCTTTCAAATGGAAATGGTATTTAGAGACCACTGTCTGGGCTTATGGGGGCTTCCGAAGTGGTTCGGTGGTAAAAAGAAAAAATAAATCCACCTGCCTATGCAGGAGACGTGGGTTTGATCCCTGGGTGAGGAAGATCCCCTGGAGAAGGAAATGGCAACCCACTCCAGCATTCTTACCTGGAAAATTCCATGGACAGAGGAGCCTGGCGGGCTACAGTCCATGGAGTCACAAAGAGTCGGACACGACTGAGCACAACTGGGACTGTGGGATGCTTGTTGCAGGCTTTTCAGTGGACACAGGCAGCAAATGTTTGCTTTTTATAAAGATGAAATGTATCGTGATACTCCAAATTCAAGACCACAGGTTTTTTTTTTTTTTTTTTCCTTTAATGTGATCAATCTTACATCTGTGCTTCCTTCACTCCCTATGAAAAACCCAGTTCTTGATACTGACATAATCACTCCTTTGCTTTATCCCAGACTAAGTGTACAACAAGCTCAGAATAACCATTTTATCTCCACCACCACCACCATCACTATATTGAGTATGGACAGTCAAATTCTGGTGTTTTAAAGTCACTAGGAGTTCATCTCTGGGTTATTTTGTCACCAATTGGATATACAGGTTAATTCATTTTATTTCAGTTTTGTTTTTTAGATATCTTACATTTAAAATTTTGTTTTAAAGTTATATAAAATATCTACATGTTTGTAAAGTTGAATGTATAAAACAAGGTACAGTTTTAAAAGCCTAGCTTCTGGGACCTCCCTGGTGCTCCAGTGGTTAAGGCTCCACACTTCTAATGCAGGTCACAGGTTCAGATTCCTGGTGAGGAATCAGTCCAGCCAAAAAGTAAAAAAAAAAAAAAAATTAAAAAGTGTAGCTTCTATTTTGTCCTTTCTATTCTACTTCCCTCTATAGGTAACCTATATGATTTATAATTCCATTTTTTAAAAATATAAGCCAGTACAACACGAAAGAATTTGACTAAGGTGACTAAGCTGGATCTACATACTCAATAAAGGCAGGGGAAGAAAGGAGTATTAAGGAAATTCTCCATCCCACCTCAGACACTTTGCATGTGACAGTGTCAGTTCAATTGCTTCTTTAGGGAATTACTTTTGAACTTTCCAAATATTCCGTGATATGCCTCTCTCGCTCGCTACAATTTATCACCTTTGCAATTAATAATTACATTACTGACTGTTTAACGTCTACTTCACCCCCTACACTGCGATCCGTGAGGGCAGCACTATTTACCATATTAAACATTGTGTCCACAGCGCCTAGCACAGTGCCTGGCTCATATTGATGTTTATTACATCTAATCAATTAATTTGTTGTATATATGAATGAAAATGAATGATGAATAAATGATGGCTTTAGGCTCTTCCACGGCCCCCTAACCTCTCTAGGTTTCTGTTTCCTCTCTGTGAAATGTGATCAGATGGTTCATCCCGCCGCCAGAATTGATGAGACGCTTAAGGGAGGTGAGGAACACAAATCCCTCTGCTGGTGTCACGTTGAATTCGGTAACGGTTTAATTTATTAACTGGTCGTCTGCAGGTGGCGCCACCTGCCCCGCTCGTGCCCCGAGTCGAGATAGGGCGGGGTCGGGGATCGGGGGGCGGGACCGAGGTTGGGGCGGAGCCAGGACGCGGCAGGGGCGGAGTCAGTAGCTGCGGCGCCGCCGGGCCTGTGCGGCCCAGAACGTCCCCGTCGCCTGTGGCCCCGCCTTCCAGGGCGGGACATCCATGACAATTGGCCAGTGTAGGCGAGAGGTGGTCGCCATTGGCCCGTGACACCGTCGGCTCGGCGGGCGGTGTCCAGACGCAGGTACCGGCCAGAGCGGAGCTAGCGGCGCTGACGGGACCGGCCGGGCCGGGACCAGGGCCGGGGCGAGCGGAGGGGCCTGCGCGGCCGCCCGGCCCGGCCGCGGATCAGGTGGGCACGGGCGGGAGGTTGGGGTGGAGGGGTGCCGTTCTGCTGCATGGCCCAGAGTTCGAGGCCCGAGCCCGGCCCCCTGAAGGACGGCCAGGCTCGGACCGTCGGCCTCAGCCTTCCCAGCAAGTAGGTGTTCTCAGTTTCCGTCTTTGTAGAAGGCAGGAGGTCTCCGGGGGGCTGGCGCACAGTAGGTGCCTCTCTGAGCCTCACTTTCCCCATCTGTGAAACTAGGTCATCCCAGGACCAACCTAACGGGGCTGTTGTGAAGATTAAGGAGGTGCAGACGAAGAAAGCGCCCTGCGTATAGTAGGCGGTCAATAAGTGACCAGTCACCTTCCCTAACCTCCTCCTCAGAGGGGCTCTGCCAGGAAAATAGTCAAGATGATGACCCAGGCATTTGCTTAGCAGAGAGCCTGGCTGTTAGTGGGTGCTCAAAACAGGACAGCCAGAATTTATAGGTTTAGTCCATTTAATCCTTTAGTGACAATATCAAGTGGAAGTACTTGATACTTCAAGTACTTCAAGGGAAGAAATGTTCCCTGCTGTGTTGCTGTTGTTTAGTGACCAAGTCGTGTCTGACTCTTTTGCGACCCCATGGAGTGTAGCCCACCAGGTTCCTCTGTCCATGGGATTTCCCAGGCAGGAATACTGGAGTGGGTTGCCATTTCCTTCTCCAGGGGATCTTCCTGACCTAGGAATCGAACCCACATCTCCTGCCTTGGCAGGTGGATTCTTTACCAATGAGCCACCAGGGAAGCCCCTCTCTGCTATACAGCTGAGGAAGTCAAGGCTCAGAGAGGGCCAGCTTTTCAACCAGGGCTACATAGTGAGTAAAGATCAGAGCTGGGATTAGAGTCTGGCCTCCAGTGCAGGGCTATGCAAGTGCTGAAGGGCACACAGGAGCTTCTCTTTGCTAAGTGAAGAGGAATGAATGCATTTCACAGACTACACATTTATCCTAAAAAAAAATAACTGAGCATTTGTTGAGTGCTTACTGTGTGCCAGGCACTGACTGTGCCTTGTATTATCAGACCCTCCCAACAGCTGTCTGTAAGCTGAGGACAATAATTATCATAAGAGCTAAAATTTATCAACTTATTCATGCTTATGCATATATGAGCTGGGTCTCATTGCAACCCCCCGTTATACAAAAGAGAAAACTGAGGCCCAGGGAGTGAAGCAACTGAACTGAGACAACACTGTGGGGGAATTAGGGCCATCTGACTCTTCTTCCCTCAGTTTCCTGCCCTCAGAAAAAAGAAGCTGTTCAAAATGTTGTGGTGCCCCCGTGCCACCCCAGACAAGCCTAGCCAAGGACAAGCTTTGCTGGAGGAATTGAGCCTGAATTGACCCTTCTTCTTATGAAGCCCTTCAGCAGACACAGTGCACTAGCTTCATCAACTTATTTGACAAAAGAGGAGAATGAGGCCCAGAGAAGCCAAGTTACTTGTCCCAGGATACACAGCATCAGCACCAGAGTCAGGACTTAAAAGAACCCAGATCTCTTGGGTCCCAGACCCACTCACTGGACTAAGTTCAAATCCTGCACTGTCCCAACTTAGCTGTGTGATCTTGGGCAAGTAACTGCCCCTCTCTGAGCCTCCTCAACTGTCAAATGGGGATAGTTATTGGACTTCCATCATAGGTTTGTTGTGAAGATTCAGTGAAATCCATCTCCTGGGCACTGGGCCAAGTTTGCTGGAGGCGTTGGCTTAGTCACCCCTCCCAGCAGCCCCAGAGCTGAGTCCAGCCTGCAGCCACCCTACCCTTGTATCCAGGCTCGAGACTGGCCTCTCCTGAGCCCAAGCCTCTGTGCTTTGCACAGATCTCCAGCCTCTGAAGATTTCTGGTTCCCATCTTGGGTGCTGGCAAACCAGGGTCTGGGGATCAAGGGACTGGCTCTCCCACCCTGCTCTTACACAGAAGAGGGGCTGAGGAATTAATACAGGAACTGTGTACCAGACGTTGGATCAGGCGCTGGAGATGACTGATAGTGGAAGACAGATGTGGTTTAAACAGCAGATGAAGAAATAAGAACATTAAAGGGACCTCCCTGGTGGTGCAGTGGTTGGGACTCTGTGTTCTCATTGCTGAGGGCCTAGGTTCAATCCCTGGTCAAGGAACTAAGATCCTACAAGCCTCACCATGTGGGCAAAAAAAAAAAAAGAAAAAGAAATAAGAGCATTTCAGAGAGGGACACATCTGTGAGGGCAATAATGTGGACATGAGTAGCACTTCAACCAGAGTGATCAGGGAAGGCCTTGCTGGGGAGGTGACCTTTGAAGGAACATTTATAACAACTATTGGAGTTCAATAAACTCAGCACAGTGCCTGGCTTGTAGTAGGTACCTTTTCTTTTTTAAAATTTTTATTGTTTCTTACACCATTTTGTATTGGGGTATAGCCAATTAACAACATTGTGATAGTTTCAGGTAAACAGCAAAGGAACTCAGCCATACATACACATGTTTCCATTCTCCCCTCAAACCGCCCTCCCATCCAAGCTGGCACATAACACTGAGCAGAGTTCTATGTGTTATATAATAGACCTTTGTTGGTTATCCATTTTAAATATAGCACTGAGGTTAGGTACATTTTAAATATATATATATATATATATATATTTTATATATATATTAGGCTTGCCCTAATATATATATTAGGCTCAGATGGTAGAGAATCCGCCTGCAATGCAGGAGACCTGGGTTTAATCTCTGGGTAGGGAGGATCCTCTGGAAAGGGAATGGCAACCCACTCTAGTTTTCTTGCCTGGAGAATTCTATGGACAGAGGAGCCTGGCAGGCTACAGTCCGTGCTGTCGCTGAGCTGGGTCTTAGTTGCAGCATGTAGGATCTCTAGTCAAGGTTTGTGGGATCTAGTTCCCTGACCAGGGATCCAACCTGGTCCGCCAGCACTGGGAGCCCAGAGTCTTAGCCACTAGACCACTGGGGATGTCCTACCAGTTACTTACAGTAGCCACTATTATTTTTTTCCCAAACTTTTTGTTTTGTACTAGGGTATAGCCGATTAACAATGTTGTGGTAGTTTCAGGTGAACAGGGAAGGGACTCAGCCATACATATATATGTATCCATTCCAACACTGCCCCCCCCACCCCGCCCAATCCCAGAACCAGCCAATAAGGCTTGTGTGTTTCCCTCTGAGAATTACATGAAAGTAACAGAATTTCTCTCATCAGAGCAGACACATAACATTGAGCAGAGTTCCCTGTGCTCTACGAAATGTCCTTGTCAGTTATCCATTTTAAATATAGCAGTGTGTACATGACCTTCCCACTATCCCTAACTATCCCTTCCCCCGGCAACCATGAGTTTATTTTGCAGTAGCTGCTAGCATCATTTGGTTGATTTGCAAGCCTTGCATGAGCAGATTTTACCAGTGTTGTTTTGGTTCTGTTATTGCTTTTCCTCTGACAATAAAAGAAATGGTAGAACTTAATGCATAGGAGCTGTGATGTGTCTTGGGACGCCCAATTACTTGCAGAAATGTGAAGGCCAATCCTTGGAGGGGCAAGAGGCGTGGAGTCCCCTCTGCAGCCTTTCCCTTGGGTAGCCCAGCAACTTCCCTGCTGGCCTCACTTGGGAGGGACAGCAGTGTGCACGACGTGGCAGCCTGGCCACTGGCCTGTGGGTGTTATCTCGGTCATGCAGCCTTCCTCGAAGGCTCCTCCTGCCTCTGGGCTGACACTTGCTTATCTGGCTGACTGTGTGGCCCCACTTAGAAGGCTCAGAAGGGCCTGTTGGGCCCAGAGTGCTTCTGGCTGAGCTGTTCAGAGATTGTTGATCCACAGGAGACTGTCCTGGTACACAAAGTTAGCCAGTGACTTGCACTGCTTCCCTCCGCCCCTCTTTGGATCTCAGAGTTTGACTAGCAAGGGTGGGTAAAAACCACTTGTGTGTGTGTGGAGGGGTACCTCGGTGAGTGTTTCTGGGGTCTCTGGGCCACAGTTCCTGGGGGCAGATGGTGGAGGGTGAGATAAGTTTGGGATGGAGATCCTAATCTCTGGGGCACCTTTATTGGCTTCCAGAGGCCTCAGTCCCTTTCCTGAAATTCTCACAGGGAAACACACAAGCCTTGCTGGTTGGTTCTGGGATGGAAGAGGAGCTTGCCAAGGGTTCCTGCTGACAGGTCAGGCCCTGGGGTGGGGAGGTAGGGGGATGGAATCCTGCTGAAGTCAGTCCCCACCCTCGCCACCAGAGCAGACTTCAGCTTGCTGCCTGAGGCTCTGGCTATCTCCCATGGCCTCTCCTTGGGGACAGAGGCACTGCTCTAAGTGGTTGCTCTTCTGGGTGGGGACAGACACTACCCCATTCTGGACTACCACTTCCTCGATAGCCTGAATTATCAAGAAACTCAGAGCCCACAAGAAGCCATGAACCAGCAGGGTCAAAATGACTCACCATCCTGGTCATTTGGGCCAAGTTTGTAGCTCAGTTCCAGCCCACTCCATGGCAGGCTTATCCTCTCTGAGTCCAACCCTGGGAATCCAGTCCACGGGGAACAGTTTCTCCATGGTTTTGGCAGGGATAGTTCTGGCCCTAGAGAGCACCGTGCACTGGGCCTACCACACAGATGGTATTCAGTCACTGTTAGCCACTGCTATCCAGGCTGGAAAGGTGATGTCCTGCATGCTTTGTGGGCCAGACCAGGCTGGCCTTTCTTAGGAGAGCCAGAGAGAATATAGCCAGGCCCCTGAGATGCGCCAGGCCTGGCCTGAGTTGCATGTGTGACCTGACTGAATCCTCATAGCCCCCCTCCTAAGGCCCATCTTAGAGATTGTTCAACCACAGCTCAGAGAGCTGGCTCTGTGCTGTGTGTGGTTTGCTAACCTTGCTCTTGATCCTCCGGCCGGCCTCTCCCCAGGCTCCTGGGACCATGGGCCTTGGGCCCTGAGGACACAGGGCGCCCTGTGGCCATGACGACGGGTGACTGTTGTCACCTCCCCGGCTCCCTGTGTGACTGCTCCGACAGCCCTGCCTTCTCCAAGGTCGTGGAGGCCACAGGCCTCGGACCACCCCAGTATGTGGCCCAGGTGACTTCAAGAGATGGCCGGCTCCTCTCGACTGTCATCCGGGCCTTGGAGACACCAAGGTGAGTGGTGACCGAGCAGGAATTGATGCTTTCACTTGCTTCACTCTCCAGCCCAGTTAATTCCCAGCCCCGCCTGCAGTCAGAAATCCAACCACCTGGGACATCCCTGGCAGTCCAATGGTTAAGACTCCACGTTTTCACCACAGGGGTCGTGGGTTCCATCACTGGTTGGGGAACTAAAATCCCACATGCCAAGTGGTGCAGCCAAAAAAAAAGAAAAGAAAAATTCACCACCTAGAGGGGCCAGGTAGGCAAATAAATCAGCGAAAGGGGCCCAGTGAGTAATCACCACATGGAAACTGGGTAGACAGGTCAGATTCTTCAGGAAAAGCTGAAACTCCAGATTACTGGGTGAAATTCGGAGATCTGATGTTGGTGAGTAGTTCACATCTTGGGGAGGCCGCACAAGGAAGTAGCTGGTAGTGCTGGTTGTGGCCTCAAGGTACCTGGGCTTGGTGCCCACGTGGGATGGGAGCCTCTCTCCATGTAGGACTGGCAAAAGTTGCTGCTCCCCTGTATCTCTAACCTGGGGCACCTTCTTGCTGAGTGGTTCTGAAAGTGCATGGCCATGGTCCCCATATATTGCTCACAAGGGGCTTTGCCACCTCATAATGCTTCCCTGATGGCTCAGTGGTAAATAATCAGGAGCCACAGGTTCGATCTCTGGGTTGGGAAGATCCCCTGGAGGAGAAAATGGCACCCCACTCCAGTATTCTTGCCTGAAAAATCCCACGGACAGAGGAGCCTGGCGGGCTACAGTCCACGGGGTCGAACACAACTGAAGCGACTGAGCATGCAAAGTTTTCGATTAATGTACTTAAACCTCGGTGCCAATCTTCCAGACACATGTGTGAGCTGAATCTGCTTGGTTCACCAACTTATCATCAAGGGCAAGAGATTTAAGGAAGCCCCATGTGTGCGTGCTAAGTAGCTTTAGTCGTGTCCGACTCTGCAACTCCGTGGACTGTAGCCTGCCAGGCTCTTCTGTCCGTGGGATTCTCTAGGCAAGAATACTGAAGTGGGGTGGCGTGCCCTCCTCCAAGGATTCTTCCCAACCCAGGGATGGAACCCTGGTCTCTTATGTCTCCTGCGGGCAGGCGGGTTCTTTACCACTAGCGCCACCCGGGAAGCCCAAGGAAACCCCACGCCAATTTAAATCTGCCTTAACTCATTAAGATTTAAGCTGCTGCTGCTGCTGCTAAGTCGCTTCAATCGTGTCCGACTCTGTGCGACCTCATAGACGGCAGCCAACCAGGCTTCCCCGTCCCTGGGATTCTCCAGGCAAGAACACTGGAGAGGGTTGCCATTTCTTTCTCCAATGCATGAAAGTGAAAAGTGAAAGTGAAGTCGCTCAGTCATGTCTGACTCTATCGACCCCATGGACTGCTGCCTGCCAGGCTCCTCCGTCCATGGGATTTTCCAGGCAAGAGTACTGGAGTGGGGTGCCATTGCCTTCTCCGAAGATTTAAGCTAGCCACCAGTTTTTCAAGTCTAATGTATTACCATGATGTTTCCTTCAGATCATCAAATTCATAAACTTTTCCTTCTAGTTTTTTTATGGTTAAGATATAACGTACAGTTTACCTTTTTGGCCACTTGAAAGTGTACTGTTCAGTGGCTTTAAGTGCATTCATGGTGTTGTGTAACCATCACCATCATTCAGCCCCACGACTTTCTTTTTTTAATATTTATTTATTTGGCCCTGTCAGGTCTTCGTTGCAGCACTTGGTATCTTCACTGTGGGTCACAGACTCTCCAGCTGTAGCGTGCGGGCTCTGGAGCACACAGGCTCAGTAGTTGCGGCACACTGGCTTAATTGCCCTGAAGCATGTGAAATTTTAGTTTCCTGACCAGGAATCGAACCCATGTACTCTGCATTGCAAGGCAGATTCTTAACCACTGGACCACCAGGGAAGTCCCTCCCATAACTCTTTTGATCTTGCACTCTGTCTTCACTAAAACACTCACTCCCCCTCCCCCTTCCTCAGCCCCGGGGCCCCACACCATTCCTACTTTGTGTCTCTGGATCTGACTTCCCTCTAGAAAACTTGCAGAAGTGGAATTCGCCAGTCTGTCCTTTTGTGACCGGCTTCTTTCACAGAGTGTCACGCCCTCAAGGTTCATCCACATGGGTAGCAGGTGTCAGAATTAATTCATAAACTTTTCATTCAGACATACAGAGAAGCAGACGGAAGCCTTGCCGTGTTGTGGAGGGAGCCCAGTGCTGGGCCCCTTACAGGTCTTTGCCTTGCCTGAGCCCAGTGAGACTGGAGGGCTCCTTCTGGGCTTCTTCCAGGGTCTTGGTTTTTCTGTATGCATCTCCATCAGACACCTTGAGTCAGGAAGGTGTCTGTGCCACATGACCCAGCCTGGGAGTGAGGGGACCCTTGGCAGGCCTAGGGGGTTCCCAGCCAGAGCTGCCAGCATGGGGGTGGGGAGGACTTCTCCCTTCATGGGGTTCCCATGGGGCACCTTGCCCCACCCTCCCTTTTGATACCTGCGGAAGCCGAGGCCTGGAGAGAACTGGATACCTGCCAGCGTCACTGGGCATGGCTTCCATTTCCTTTCTTGTTCACATCTCTCTTCTGTGGAGCCTGCACCGGGCAGCCCGACAGCGGCCTGTGGATGTCTCACCCACTCTCCCGTCCCATTTTCTCCTCTCCTGTTTCCTCTGCATGATTTTCCTGCCAGAATTTCAAACAGTAGAGCCCACTTCTCTTGCCCTACTTCTGGGGGCAGGCAACCTAGTGGTTCCAGGTTCACAGGCCTTGGAGCGACTTCCTGGGTTCAAATCCAGTGTGACTTGGCACAACCAAGTCAACCTCTCAATACCTCAGTTTCCACATCTGTGAAATGGGGGCAATAACAGCACCTTCCTCCCAGGCTCCCTGTGAGAACGAAACAGATTAAACCCCATGTTGCCCTTTGAATGGTGTGTGGGACCTGATCAGCGCTCCATCATAGTCAGTGTGTGCTTTGCTTACCCATATTTCATTTTCTCTGAACTTGAACCTCCTACGTAGGGTTCCCCGGGACAAACCCCCCAAACCAACGTAACTCGCTCTCCTGGTCCTCATTGCTTCCACTTTCTGGCTTGGCTCCTAGAGCAGGGATGTCTTTCCTGTTCACTGAATGTGTGTCGGGAACATGGGATCAGGGTGTGGGAGCACACGGGAGCTGGGCAGGCCCTTTTGATGTCGGAGGAGAAAGCATCACCCCACGCATAGGACCAAGGGCCAGAAAGCAGACCTGAGGGGTCAGCTCTCAGCTCCTGGGTTTCAAAGCAGCTGGGCCCCACCCCCACAGCAGGGACACTGAGAAAAGGAGAGAAAGTTTCCTAGGGGAAACTGGCAGTGTTGTCTGGAAAACAGCTCTCCTGCTCCACTTTCTTCATGTGTTCCTGCAATCCACTTTCTGGGCAGAAATGTCTGGAAAACAATGACTCATGTGCTGGACAGCCTCTGGGCCCACTAAGGCCATGCCCTTGGTCTCTTGAACTGCCCCAGGAAGGACCCAGAATCCCCTGAGACCATGCTGGGGCAGAGACTTCCCTGAAATGGGAAATGGCTTCCTGTAGATGCCTTTTTATGTCTGTTTTCCCAGCTTCACTAGAGTGGAGGAGCCCAGGAGCTCTTCTGGGATGCACAGGTTTCTCCGGTGGCATGGCCTTCAGGTGTGGCTGGATCTGGTGCTTCTGATGATGTTCTTGAGAATCTGCCTCTCCCTACCTTTTGGCTCCGTGATCCTCTGTTTTAGCATCATTTGCAGACTCCAGGTGGAGCCCGAGCTGCTGCCAGCAGCTCCAGACTTACATCAGCCATGCTGCCTGTAGTTCTGGAGTTTAGAAGAAAAAAAGAAGAATTTCAGAAATCAATTCCAGTGGCTCTGCATCACATGTGCCCTTCCCTGAGTCAGCCTCTCTGACCAGAGATGTGTGGTGTTTTGATTGGTCAGGCCTGGGGTCATCAGGGGTGTCCTCTTGAGATTGGGGCAGTTGCCCAACACAGTTAGAGTGGTGGTATAGAAGGAGGAGCAGACACTGGGCAGGCAGGTACAAGTGATGCCCACCCTGGGCCTAAAACGATGCTGCAGGAACCCTGGGGAGGGAGCACATCACTCCACCTGTGGGAGTCTGGGAAGGCTTTCCAAGAGAAAAGGACATTTGGAGCTGGGCATTGAGGGATGAATAGGGGTTTGCCAAAAAGCAGTATATAGGGGCAGCACTGAGCTTACGATCCAGGGCATAGTGAAGCAGGAGCAGGCAGGAGGCTCAACCATTACTCATGTGTCCCATCTCTGTGTCTAGCGATGGTCCCTTCTGCCGGATCTGCCATGAGGGGGCAAATGGGGAGAGCCTACTGTCTCCATGTGGGTGCAGTGGCACGCTGGGCGCTGTGCACAAGAGCTGTCTGGAGAGGTGGCTTTCCTCATCCAACACCAGCTACTGCGAGCTGTGCCATACAGAGTTTGCAGTGGAGAAGCGGTCCCGATCTCTCACAGAGGTACGCTTGGGAGCCAGAGGCCGGAGTTGGGAGAAGGGAGGAAGGCAGACATGGGGCCGAAGGAGGAAATGGCCTTGGAGGATCCTAGTGGGCTGGGGAAGCGGCTTCTCTAGAGGGAGGACCCTCTCTCCTCTCCCTGGGGCCACTTCTGCTGATGGGGGTGGGAACTGGGCCTGAGGTTCCAGATCTGACAGGTCCTGTGCCCCTTCCCTGTTTTGGTCACTTCAGGTGACCCTAGAGCTGAGACCTGAGGAATGAGGAGCCCCAACCTGGGGAAGGACAGTCCTGGCAGGGGGCATAGCAGGTGTAAAGGCCCTGAGGCCTCCTTTGAGGAGGAGCTTGGTGTCCTTGGTCAAGCCCACGTGGTTGGAGAGAAGGGAGTTAAAGGAGGAGGACAGTGGCCCTGAAGGAGGGGTGGTGACCTGGCCGGGGGACTTTGTGGGCCAATCCCGAGAGCTCAGCTTGAGTGCAGTGGGTCGGGGTCGAGACAAGGTATTTCCAAGTGTGGTGGGAGCCACACGGCTTCCCAGAGCAGTTGCTGCTCACCAGGGTGCCCTCCAGACTCCTCCCTGCCCAGCCTAGCTTGGCATGGGGCATCTGAGAACTACAAGGGGTGATGTCACTGAGCTGAGGTGGGGGCTCCTGGAAGAGCCCCTGGCCCGCCTAGGACCTACTCTTAAGAGAACAGTGGGAGGGCAAGCCGGCCTGTCCACACAGCTCACCCTCTCCCCACTACCCATTGTGTGGAACACATGCTCCCACCCCAGGGCCTTTGCACATGCTGTTTCTGCAGCCTGGAGCACATCTCCCCCATTCCTCATGAGGTTCCTTCTGCTCAATTGGGTTTCTGCAGCCATGGCACCCCACTCCAGTACTCTTGCCTGGAAAATCCCTTGGATGGAGGAGCCTGGTAGGCTTCAGTCCATGGGGTCGCTAAGAGTTGGACAAGACTGAGCAACTTCACTTTCACATTTCACTTTCCTGCATTGGAGAAGGAAATGGCAACCCACTCCAGTGTTCTTGCCTGGAGAATCCCAGGGACGGGGGAGCCTGGTGGGCTGCCGTCTCTGGGGTCGCACAGAGTCGGACACGACTGAAGTGACTTAGCAGCAGCAGCAGCAGCAGCAGCAGCAGCAGCCTTACCTCTTCAGCATAGCAGTCCCCACCCTGATCATTCAGTCATTTCCTCTCTCCCCCAACCAGCAGGGAAGCCGCAGGCAGGGATTCCTACCACCCATCATCTGTGGCAGGCAGTGTAGCATAGCAGCCAAGGACACACAGACCCTGAGGCAAGACTTCCTGGGCTCCAGTTCTGGCTCTGTAGACCACTAGCCATGTGAGTTTGCACAAAGGAGTCAGCCCCTCTATGCCCTCTGTTTCTCCCATCTGTAAAATAGGCATGGGACTTCGTTGGCAGTCCAGTGGTTAACTCCACTCTTCATCTAGGGCCTCCCAGGTGGCTTAGTGGTAAAAAAAATAAATAAATCTGCCTGCCAGTCAGGAGATGCAAGAGATGCAGTTTCTATCTCTGGGTCGGGAAAATCCCCTGGAGGAGGAAACAGCAACCGGCTCCAGTATTCTTGCCTGGTGAATCCCATGGACAGAGGAGCCTGGTGGGCTACAGTCCATGGGATCACAGAGAGTCAGACACGACTGAGCTTCCACTGCAGGAGGTGCAGGTTCTATCCCTGGTCGGGGAACTAAAATCCTGCAAGCCTTGTGATGTGGCAAAAAAAAAACAAAACCAGGGGCAGAAATGCCCTGCACCTACCCAGGCCTGTCCTGTCATCATCTCAGTAAGTATCTGAAAGAAAGAAAGGATTGTAGGAGGCAAGGCAGGAGTAGGGTCCTGCAGGAACAGTGATGAAGATGGGTGTCTGCAGAGAGGGCCCTGATGCCCCATCCCCTGGCATAGGCTCGTAGCAGGGCGGTGTGTGGTGGTCCCTCTCACCGGCTCCCCCTCCCTCCTTCCCCGCAGTGGCTGAAGGATCCCGGGCCTCGGACAGAGAAGCGGACGCTGTGCTGTGACGTGGTGTGCTTCCTGTTCATCACGCCACTGGCCGCTATCTCAGGCTGGCTGTGCCTGCGAGGGGCCCAGGACCACCTCCGGCTCCACAGCCATCTGGAGGCCTTGGGGCTGATCGCCCTCACCATCGCCCTCTTCACCATCTATGTCCTCTGGACGCTGGTGAGTGGCTGCCAGCCAGACAGCAGGCATCTGGGAGCAGACAGGTCAGGGGCTTGGGCAGTGACTTGGATGGAGCTGGGGTGGGGGACAGGGCGGCACTCTGCCTGCCTGGGCTTGTGGCTGGACCGTGGGGTGGAAGCAACTCCCAGCATCTCATGGAGCTCCAGATTCCGGGCCGGTTTGAGGTCCCAGGAGCCAAGTGTGAGGCTTCTGCCCGAGGAATGCAAGATCACAGGATCACTTCAGCTGAGTGCAGGCCCCACTAGCCACGAGTCCTGTTAAGACTGGACTGTCTGGGTTTTGGGGGCAAGGGGAAGGGAGAGAGGCAGAGAGCCACTGGAAAGACTGTGGGAGAAAAGGCAGAAGAATGAGAGAGACAGAGAGGACGATCAAGAGACTGAGAGAGACTTCCTGGCAGTCCAGTGGTTAAGGCTGCCAGTGCAGGGGACTTGGTTTGATCCCCGGTCAGGGAACTAAGGTCCCACAGGCCATGTGGTGCAGCCAGAAAATAAAAAATAAGGAGACTGAGAGAAAAGGTGACTGGGGTTGGGAGAGAGTGAGTGTGGTAGGGGTGTTGTCCCTGGGATCTGGAGGCATGAGAACCCTCACTCGGGGGGGAAGGTCCCGCAGATAGAACCACAGCTATGGGGGTGCCCCCTCCTCAAGAATTATTTGCCAGTGCACCCACCACGCAGATTTCTTAATACAAGTAGGATGCATCATAGGTCCTGCTTTGCAGTCTGCTTGTTTTCACTTTGCTAACATCCTTTAAAAAAAAAAAAGGCAGTCACCCAACAGTCCTTCATTGTGTGGGTGTGCTGTATTTATTTAACTAATCTCTTTTGATGGACACAGGGATTATTCCAATTTTTTTTTCCTTCTCCTTTATTTGCTGTTATAAACAGTGCTTTGGGTGCCACCCGTGCAAATGTTTCTTGGAACTTCCTTGGTCAAAGAGTAGGAACCACTGACATTTACTGGGGGGAAAAAAAATTTTTTTTTAACAGATTTGATTCATTAGAGCAGTTCAAGGTTTAACAGCAAAATGGAGCGGGAAGTACAGAGTTCTCCAAAATCCTCCCTGACACCTGCCCAGCCTCCCCCACTGTCAACGTGGCACCAGAGCGGCAAGTTCATTAGTCGATGAACCAACACTGACGCATCATCACCCAAGGCCACAGTTTACATCAAGGGTTCAGTCTTGGTGTGGAACAATTTGTGGGTTTAGACCACCGTATAAAGACACGTATCTCCCACTATGGGATCATACAGAGTGTTTTCACCACCCTAAAAATGCTGTGCTCTGTTTATTCATCCCTCCTCCCTCTCTGATCCCTGGAAAACCACTGATCTTGTTACTGTCTCCATAGTTTTGCCTTTCCTTAAAAATGTCATAGAGGTGGAATCTCGCAGTAAGTGGTCTTTTTAGTGAAAGTGCCGAGTCCTAACTAACCACTGGACCACCAGGGAATTCCCTGTAGCCTCTTCAGATTGGCTTCTTTCATTCAGCCGTATGCATTTAAGATTCCTCCATGTCTTTTCACAGCTTGATAGCTCATTTCTTTTTAGAGCTGACTAATAGTCTAATGGGCTTCCCAGGTGGTGCTTAGTGGTAAAGAATCCACCACCTGCAAATGCAGGAGTCTCAAGAGACACAGATTCGATCCCTGAGTCGGAAAGATCCCCTGGAGGAGGGCACGACAACCCACTCCAGTATTATTGCCTGGAGAATCCCATGGACAGAGGAGCTTGGCAGGCTACCATCCATAGGGTCGCAGAGTCAGACATGGCTGAAGCGACTTAGCATGCATGCACGCAAGGGGCTGTATCACTTCACTGCCACCTTCTGAGAAACAGAAAGGGACCACCCCCTCTCCACACACACACCCACCCACCCACCCACACACACCCACCCACCCACCCACACCCACCCACCCACCCACACACACCCACCCACCCACCCACACACACCCACCCTTGGCAGGGCCCTCAGTGCTGCTGGGGAGGGTCCCTGGGCGAGTGAGTGGGTGTATGTGCTCTGTCCATGTGAGAACCACTTTGATGCTGCCGCTGCCTCTGGAAGCAGGGGCCTGGTGCTGATCTGGGTCAGGGCAGAGGCCCCAGGGGCGCTAGTTTTCCAGCCACTGGCCCTCCCGCTCATGTCCACCCTGCCCTGCAGGTCTCATTCCGCTACCATTGCCAGCTGTACTCCGAGTGGAGAAGGACCAACCAGAAAGTGCGCCTGAAGATGCAGGCTGATGGCTCCGAGGGCAGCCAGCACTCCCCACTGGCGGCCGGACTCCTGAAGAAGGTGGCTGAGGAGACACCCGTGTGAAGGCCGGGCCGGCCTTGCTGCCTGGGCTGGAGGCAGCTGGCAATGCCCTGGTGTTCAGAAAGACAGAAACTGCCTGACCCTTGCTGCACGGCCAGAGCGCTTCTCAGGCCAAGAGATGCCGAGCGGAGGAGCCGATTCTGTGATTCCTGAGTGAAGCTGTTTTCAGATTGATTTTGCACACTCTTGTACACGAGGATGAAGAACAGACAGATGTGGTCCCAAGCTCTGGATGGAGCGGGCACCCTGATCTCATTCTGAAGTCTCTCTGGCCCCTCCTGGGCCACCAGTCGCAGCCAGAGGCAAGTCTTGAGTGCCCATCGGGCCAGGAGGCTCTGCAGGCTTCTTGCACTTTCCTGCACCTGGCAGGCTCGCTTTCCAGGCACCCTTGACTTTATAACGTTGCACCACATTTCAGAACACTCCCCCCTCCGAATGAATAAAAGGAGCCCCTTGCTGGACAAAACGGACTTGTCAGTCACATTTCTGAGACCTCAAAGGGAGGGCCTGGGACCGAGGGGGGTCAGGGACTACCCAGAGGTAACAGTGGCAACAGCAGATGCTCCCAACTGGTTTGAGGGATCCATTGTGAAATGCAGGGCTAGAAGCAGTGTCTGAGTTTTCCAGGGACAAGGAGGTAGCAGGGCTACGTAGTAAATGATTTAAAATAAATATACATGAGAAGAATAGGTTTCACTTCCTGTGTATTTCCCGTGGGTTAGATACCATGCTAGACCCTTCGCACTCACTAACGTAACATCCACACTTATGGAGGGTCACCCCGAATGTGGCCCAGTTCTAAACCTCAACAGACATCTGCCCTTTAACCCCCTCTACCATTATCAGCAGAAGGAATGGCTATTAACCCCATTTTACAGACAAGAAGACTGAGGCCTAGAACAAGGCAGCCTTTGTCTAAAGAAGTGGAATTCCTTAGAATTCCACTATAACAACTCCAGGAAGTGGAATTGGGGGTTGACCCTGGGGTCTGCATGGCCCCTGTGCTGGCCTCTGTGTTTCTCCTTGAGGAGGACCCAGGTAAAGAAGCTGAACATGGTCATTCTAACTACAGCACCTGCTTCCTGAGGAAACTTCTGAGCTTTTTACACTTGATAGTTCTTTGCTTCAGGCCACACTGAATACTCAGAGCACCCCCCTGAAAGTGGGTTCTGTGGGCGGAGGGGGGGGGGGGGTCCCTTATGAGTCCCATTTTGCAGATGGGCAAACTGAGGCTCAAAACCACCATAGGGTCCTTCACCTGAGTTTGCACATCCCCAGTGGGCCTAGCACAGCATCTGGCTATTCTGTTGTTTTGGGCACGAATATTGGAAAAGACCCTGATGCTGGGAAAGATTGAGGGCAGGAGAAGGGGGTAACAGAGGATGAGATTGTTGGCATCACCGACTCGATGGACATGAGTTTGAGCAAACTCTGGGAGATAATGAAGGACAGGGAAGCCTGGCATGGTGCTGTTCATGGGGTCACAAACAGCTGGACATGACTGTGACTGAGCACGCATGCCCTAAAAGTAAAGTTCCCTCTGCCCTGGGGAGGCCAGCTGGGATGCAGGGGTGGAGGCTTGGAAGCTGGCACCTGAGAGGCATGGAGGAGGAGCAGCGTGGCAGATGGGTTATGCATGGAGCCCTGTGACTGAGGGGCAGAGGGGTAGGAGAGGCAGTTAGAAAGATGAGCATCACCTGGAGGCATCTGCGGAAACAGGCTCACCCTCAGGCATTAACTGTCGTCATTTGGGGCCTTTCTTGCTTCTGTAGCGTCTCCCTCTACATAGGACTGGCACCCACCCCCTCAGGCCAGCTTTAGAATGTGGTGCCCTTTGGATGATGTAAAGAGGCCCCAGGGTATGCTATCGTGAAGAGAGAAAGCTGTTTCCCTTGCAAACCTCTTCCAATACTTTCCATGACATCAAAGAGAAAATTGTAGTTTGGTGCTAGGCTGTCTTTCATGACTCTTAACTCTACCAAAGAGAGAGCAAGTCTTAGAGCCTTTGGCAGAGCCTACGACTGCATGTGTACTTTAATAGCATCATCTCTTGTTCTTTACAATAAGCTATTTATAGCAAGCTTTCAATATGGGCTGTGTGCTGTGCTGTGCTTAGTTGCTCAATTGTGCCCGATTCTTTGTGACCCCATGGACTGTAATCCACCAGGCGCTTCTGTCCATGGGGATTCTCCAGGCGAGAATACTGGAGTGGGTTGCTACGCCCTCCTCCAGGAGATCTTCCCAACCCAGAGATCAAATTCAGGTCTTCCTCATATGGGCTGTGAGGTAAAGCAACATCTTTTTTTCTTTAAGCAACATTTTAAAACATCTTTTTTATCATTCTTGTTTTTTTTTTTTTTGGCCAAGCTGTGAGGCTTGCAGGATCTTAGGCCCTTGATCAGGAATTGAACCCAGGCCCTGACAGTGAAAGCGCCGAGTCCTAACCACCAGACTTCCAGGGAATTCCTCAAACATCCTTCTTTTAAAGACAGTAAAGCATCAGTTACAGCAAAGTGTGAAAGAATTAATAGCCCAGGCGATGACAAAACCCAGGAACTTGGTCAGGGTGGGGTTACATCCACCAGCCTATAGTGGAGAGTTTGTCTTCTCCCTGGGTCTGGCTTGTGGCTGATCTCCAGTCACACCCACTTTGGGAGAAGGGATCAGAGGAGAAGTGGCTTCTTGTCCCCAGTGCTTTGTGTTCGAACTCCTCTCCATGATTCTGACAGATTGCTGTCACCTTCCTCTGCCATCTCTGAGCCCTGCTGGACAAGGGAATTCAGAGATTTGTGAGGCTTCCTCTGGTTCAAGGGCCACTCTGGTCAGAGAGGTCGAAGGGAGAAGACGTTAAACTGAGATAGATTCCAGTGGGGCCAGCAGAGAAGGGTTGGTATGCAGGGTGGATTTTAGTAGATCAGAGATTTCTGAGTGGGAGGGGCAAGGGTAAGGCGGTGAGGGGCCAAGATGAGAGGAGGAGGGGCTTGCAGATGGGGGAGAGAAAGGAGTTCTGAGACAAGAAGTTTGAGAAGTGCTTGGGATTGGGACAATTGCACTCATCTCACACACACTAGCAAAGTAATGCTCAAAATTCTCCAAGCCAGGCTTCAACAGTACGTGAACTGAGAACTTTCAGATGTTTAAGCTGGATTTAGGAAAGGCAGAGGAACCAGAGATCAAATTGCCAACATCCGCTGGATCATAGAAAAAGCAAGAGAATTCCAGAAAAACATCTACTTCTGCTTTATTGACTATGCCAAAGCCTTTGACTGTGTGGATCACAACAAACTGGAAAATTCTTAAAGAGATGGGTATACCTGCCTTACCTGCCTCCTAAGAAATCTATATGCAGGTCAAGAAGCAACAGTTAGAACTGGACATGAAACAACAGACTGGTTCCAAATCAGGAAAGGAGCATGTCAAAGTTGTATATTGTCACCCTGCTTATTTAATTTATATGCAGAGTACATCATGTGAAAAGCCGGGCTGGATGAAGCAGAAGCTAGAATCAAGATTGCCGGGAGAAATATCAATAACCTCAGATACACAGATGACAATACCCTTATGGCAGAAAGCAAAGGAGAACTAAAGAGCCTCTTGATGAAAGTGAAACAGGAAAGTGAAAAAGTTGGCTTAAAACTTAGCTTAAAAACTAAAATCACAGCATCCGGACCCATCACTTCATGGCAAATACATGGGGAAACAATGGAATCAGTGACAGACTTTATTTTCTTGGGCTCCAAAATCATTGCAGATGGTGACTGCAGCCATAAAATTAAAAGACACTTGCTCCTTGGAAGAAAAGCTATGACCAACCTAGATAGCATATTAAAAAACAGAGACATTACTTTGCTGACAGAGATCTGTCTAGTCAAAGCTATGGTTTTTCTAGTAGTCATGTATGGATGTGAGAGTTGGGCTATAAAGAAAGCTGAGCACTGTAGAATTGATGCTTTTGAACTGTGGTGTTGGATAAGACTCTTGAGAGTCCCTTGGACTGCAAGGAGATCAAGCCAGTCAATCCAAAAGGAAATCAGTCCTGAATATTCATTGGAAGGACTGATGTTGAAGCTGAAACTCCAATACTTTGGCCACCTGATGTGAAGAAATGACTCCTTAGAAAAGTCTTGATGTTGGGAAAGATTGAAGGCAGGAAGAGAAGGGGATGACGGAAGATGAGATGGTTGGATGGTATCACCGACTCAATGGACATGAGTTTGAGCAAGCTCTGGGTGTTGGTGATGGACAGGGAAGCCTAGTGTGTTGCAGTCCATGGGATCACAAAGAGTCGGACATGACTGAATGACTGAACTGAACTGAACTGGGATTGGGAGCAGGAGAGGGTGGGGCCTAGCCTCCACCTCAACAGTGTGTGCTAAGTCACTTCAGTCATGTCCAACTGTTTTCAAGTGCATGGACTGTAGCCTGCCTCTGTCCAAGGGATTCTCCAGGTAAGAATACTGGAGTGCGTTACCATTTCCTTCTCCAGGGTATCTTCCCGATGTAGGAATCGAACCTGGGTCTCTTACGTCTACCTGCATTGGCAGGTGGATTCTTTACCACTAGCTTTGCGACCCCATGGACTATACAGTTCATGGAATTCTCCGGGCCAGAATACTGGACTGGGTAGCCTATGCCTTCTCCAGCGGATCTTCCCGACCCAGGAATCGAACCAGGGCCTCCTGCATTGCAGACAGATTCTTTACCAATTGAGCTATCTGGGAAGCCCTACCTCCACCTAGGAAGCCCCAAAACCCCCATAGCAGAAAGAGTGAGTGGGGCTTAGCCTCTGCCTCATGCTGGGTTTACTGAATTTATTCTCTGGGCCTGCAGTTCTCAGCCAGGGTCAGAATCACCAGGCTGGATTAAGTATTTAATTTGGTGGAAGATGTAGCAAGTGAGAGAGTTTCCCAGAGGCTGATGAATGTAGTTATTCAGTGAGAGAGGGTAAAACGACAACAAGAACAAGAACAAACCAACAAAACTCTTTCCCTTTGTGAGTTTAGAGAGAGTTTGGGGGTTATATGGGAATGTCTGCAAGTTCCAGTGAAACATTTCAATGTACCAGAGATACCAGAGAGAGAGGTGGCTGCTGGGGAAGGGAGCCTGAGGCGTCTATGCTGGGGGCTCTGGACTCTTCCCAGGCCACTGTGGCTGCCCCAGAACACAGCCCTGTATCAACCCTGAAAACCCATCTGAGGACAGGGCCAAGCTCTCAGAGCAGAAGGACCCAGGGTCAGGCAGGAAGGAGTCCAATCGTTTCTCTCATCATGTGATTTCTATCAACAGGTTTGGCTTCTTGCTTGTGCACTCACTTAACAAACATTCATAAGCACAAAGGAAGTCTCCAGCTAGACATCCTGTTATTAGCTGATGGCTGTTTAGTGAGAGAGATTTGGGCCATGGGCTCTGCACTGAGTTCTCAGGCCGGATTGAGCCCAGGTATTCCTGGTGTAGGATGAGATAATTTCTTAACGAGACATTGTTAACATTTTGCACATTTGTCCTACTGCTTGGCCCTTCAGTGTCCTACCCTGGCCTGGCTAACTCCTTATAGCCTAGGAAACAGAACTTTAGCTGTCATTCTACCCCAGCTCGGATTACAGAAAGCTGGGAGTGACGAGGTCCAGGTGTGGCGGGTGGAGAGATGCCTCCCTCATTAGATCTGGCAGAGGATGAGATGGTTGGATGGGATCACCCACTCACGTGAGTTTGAGCAGACTCCGGGATAAAATGAAGGACAGGGAAGTCTGGCATGCTGCAGTTCATGGAGTCGCAAAGAATCGGACACGACTGAGCCATAATAACAACAATTACACCTGGAGAGAGGATACTGTATCCAGTAGGAGCGAAACAAGTTTGTTGTAAGAATGAATTAATAACAGCTGACGGTGCGTGCGTGCGCGCGGCGGGGGCGTGGCCCGGAGCAGGGGCGTGGCCCGGGCCGAGAGGGAAGGAGACCGGAGGCCGCCGCGGCGCGCGCAGGCGTTACTGGTCGCCCCGAGTCACGTGAGCACGCAGGCGCAGCGCCGCGCAGCCCTCTCGCTCACACAAAGCCCAGACGCGGAGAAAATGGCGGCAGGGGTCGAAGCGGCGGCCGAGGTGGCGGCGACGGAGCCCAAAATGGAGGAGGAGAGCGGCGCGCCTGGCGTGCCAAGCGGCAACGGAGCTCCGGGCCCGAAAGGGTGAGTATTTTACGGCTCCTTGTCCCAGGCTGGGCGCTTTCGCGGTGGCTGGCGGCGGCTCCGTTAGATCTGTTGGGGCCTCCTCCCGGCGCGGCCTCAGCTGGGCTTTCTTTCCCTTCAGAGTCTGCCGAGGGTGGAGGCGGCCCAGGCTGTGAGGGGTGAAGCCGGGCGGCCCCGTGAGCGCCTGTAGGACCGCTCTCTCCCAGGCATCGGGTCTCAGCTCCTCTGGTCTCTCCAGACCGGGTCCGACGCTGAGGCCTTAGGCCGGGCCTCTGCGCGCAAGGATAATGGCGCGCGGGCCCAGAGCCGACGAGACCCGGAGTCCGCGACCTGCTGGCCTGTCGGGTGACCTTGGTTGGGCGCGTGGCTTCCCGTCTCTTCGCCGTCGTCCGGGGTCTCAGTTTCCCGATCCGTAAAGTGGGGGATAGGGGAGGAAGTGCGCACGCAGGACCTCGCGCGCGGTCGGTCCCGGTAAACGGTAGCGGAGGCGGGTAGGTATCGGGAAGGACCGCGAGGACGGTCGGACTCCCCCTCCCCCTTCCGCCCCGGAGCGCGCGGTTCCCCTCCCCCCTCCCGGCCCCGCGGGAAGTGCCTCGATCGGAACTGCCCCTTGCCCCAAGCTCCGACCGGGAGTTAGTCCCTCAGCTCCTCCCCAGGTGCGCGGTAGGTGTATGTGGAGCGATCGGATCTGCTGCTCAGTGTTCATCCGTAGAAACAAAGTGTAAGAGGAAAGAAAGAAAAAGGGAAACATTTTCCGTGTTCTAGGGGAAGATTTTGCATCATTAGGCGGGTTCACCTATTTCCAAACTCGGCCACCCTTTCGAGTCCTATTGGGGGCTCTGTCTCAGGTCCTCGGTTTTGAAAGTTTTCTTAAAGCGTTAAAGCATCGTCTTATGTTTCTGGTGAACCCCACTCATTCTGATTACAGTCGGCTGAGAGGTGCGGAAAGACGTTTTGCCTTCGCCCGCCAACTGTAGGGGGAGGTGAGGGGAAGGCTTGGGCACACTTTTGATTTCCCACATACATTTTTTTAAAAACCTGGTGAAATTTACAGTTTCAGCCATTTTTAGGTGGATGATTCCGTGGCATCGAGTGCATTCGCGGTTTTGTGCAGCATCACGAATATCCACGCTGAAAACTTTTTCCTCACTCTAAATAGAAACTGTAGCCATTAAGCAGTTAACTTAACCATTCACCTCTCCTGGATACCTGTACTATGCGTTCTGTCTCCTATGGATTTACCTTCCCACCAATTTTTAATGTGTATAATTAGAGTTCATGGAGATTAAAAGTGAGTGTAGTTAAGAGTAGTTTGCTTATGAACACTCACTAAATACTAGCTATATTGTTAAAAACTCTGTCTCCTGAGGTGGGGAGGAGCCGAATACCGTGGTTACTGGTCCTTGGAAATCGAGAGAAAGGCATCCTAGAAGTATTCCCAACTCTTTTGTTATTGAAAACTCTGGAAAGGGACGTGTTCATTTAGACTTTTTTAAATAACTTGTTTAAGGGAGCCTGGTAGGATATTTGAGGACCATGTTTGGAGGCCTTTAAGATATACATTTATGTCCTTTTTTTTTTTTCTTTCAAAGCAGTTATCACAGGATGGAGTGCTGCTAGAATCGTGCTAGGTGAGAAGTTATTAGTTACAGATTATAGCATCTGGGGTACATTTTCCAAATTTCCCATTTTCCACAGTCCATTTCCAAATAGTCATTTTGTGACTGATTCATTTGACAAACATAAAACAGGGCCTTCAGAAAGAATCTGAAGGTTTCAGAAATTTAAAAAAGTCTTTGTTGGGAGAACCTCAGTCTGAGACTCTTGAAATAGAGAATATTTTAGGCAGTTAGGAACACTTAGATCTATTTTGTAGGGCCATTGGAAAAGTTTGTATTTTGGGTGTTTTTGTGTGTGTGTGTGTGTGTGTGTGTGTTTTGCCTCGGGAAGCCTTTAAAGCAGAGCTCTTTAGAAAACAGTCTTCCTGCTCATAGGGAGGGACCAATGGATATTTTTGTAGTAAAGTTGATATAAGTAAAAGGAGTTACAGGGGTGGGGAGCTTGGAGGAACTCCCCTCCCTCAATCCTAGGCTGTTGGGGGCGACCAGGTGTTCCCCTAGGAGGAGGAGGATGAAAGGTGATCATTGGAGAGAAGCAGAGAGGAGTTTTCAAAGATTTTGACATGTTTGATATATATTTATAAAGAACTTCATTTTCCTTTTACTTTCTTTATAAAGAACTGAAACTGCTGGAGCACTGGGGGCCAGCTGGTGGGCAGTGAATTCCAGACTAGGGAGTTCAGATTTTTATCTTGAGAGCTTTTTTGTGATTTTGTGAAAGTCGCTCAGTCGTGTCCGACTCTTGGCCACCCCATACAGTCCATGAAATTCTCTAGGCCAGAATACTGGAGTGGGGAGCCTTTCCCTTCTCCAGGGGATCTTTCAAACCCAGGTTTCCTGCATTGCAAGTGGTTTCTTTACCAGCTGAGCCACTTTTGCGGGATGGGAAATAAGTGAGACTGGATTCTTCTCACCTTTGTCTCCACCAGGAGTGGAGTGTGCTGAAAGCTGAAAAGGCACTGAGACACCAAGCTTCATGAGGACCATGAAAAGCACAGCCCGTTTTGCAATTCCTTTTCTCTCCCAGCTGTAAGCCGACTGTTTTTTTTTTTTTTTTTATATTGATGAGAAATGCATTCCATCTAAGGACAGTCAAGATTCAGAGTTAGAGTGTATTGGGGGTAAAAATGTTCATTTTAGAGGGACACATAGGCTTAGGGGTTTTTTTTTTTTATTGTTTAAAAATAGAGGTTACACTATACATTTAAAATCAGTGACTTAACCTGCTCCACTTCCAGATTAACCTGTGGCCGAATCTGAAAGGTGAGAGATGGGCTATTTTAAAAATAAAAATTTGTATTTAGTGTAAATTTCTGGGGATGCAAGGTTAGTGTTAAGACTGTTTTACAGTCAAGAAAAGGTTTTTTTTTTTTTCAATTGAGAAAATTCAGGTTAAAGAAATTGACGCTAAGAATCTGGGGGAGGCCATCTTGACTTCAAGGCTTTTGCTGTTTCCACAGCAAACCTCTCAGTAAACAGACGTTTTAAGTGTTTTTTTTTTTCTTTTTTAATTTTTAACCAGATTCTTTGTGCTTTTTGCGGTAACTTGAGTGTTTGCTGCACTTTAAGAAGTGCTTGTATGCTTGATAATCTTGAGACATATTTGATGGTGAGCTCAGGATTAGAATGGGGCTCTGGATTGTTGGAATGCATGCTGCTAGCTCTTTGCTTTTTTGATTTTATTCAAGGCTAGGCTAGGGGATACTAGTCTGCAAAGATTAGGTTGCTTGTTTCATTTGGGATTTCTCAGATAGACTCCTCCATTACCGTGTTTTGCAGTGAGGTTAAATTTGAATTACCGTTTTGGTAGTCTGTGATGAGTACAGTGGAGGTTTCCCTGGTGGTTCAGTGGTAAAGAATCTGCCTGCAATACAGGAGACAGGAGTTCGATCTCTGGGTCGAGAAGATCTCTAGGGAAGGAAACAGCAACCCACTCCAGTATTCGTGCCTGGGAAATCCCCTGGACAGAGGAGACTGGTGGGCTACAGTCCTTGGGGTCACAAAGAGTCAGAGACTACACAAAGTCAAACATGGCGCTAAACAGCAAGTACAGTGTTTAGGTTTCCTTAGCCACGGCCCCAGTGGGCTTAAAGTCTAATCAGTATGTGCAGTGGTAGAATGCAAGGAGTGAATCATTCTCCAGAAAGTTTTTGGTACAAAAATACGTCATCGTCACAGTTAGTGTGCCAGCTTCTCCTTTAAACTTGTGAGTGTGGATAGTAACCTCCTTTTGCAGATGAAGGAACTGAGGCCTGGCAAAGAGCTGGTAACATTGGGGTTCAGACTTAGATGACCCTACCTCTTAGTCACATGTGGTACTACCCTCTTAGATAACTGCGCTGAACATTTATCAAGCTGCTTTTTGTTAGGCTGCTTGTTGATTCTCACAACACCCCTGTGAGCTGCGTGGATACAGGTTATGCTGGTTTTGCTGGTAAAGACCCATAGAGGTAAAGAACTGGACTCACGTGGGTAGTTAAGTGGTAGACCTGGAGCTAGAATGGTGCTCTCTACATGTTCAATACATTAGTGGAGTTCAGGATTGAAAGGATTTTTGTGAAGACTCATTCTATATAAGGGATAGTTCTGAAGGGAATATGGAGGTTGAGGGGGGTCTTTTCCCTCAAGAGATGTGGTGAGGATTTCAAGATATTGTAGTTGCTGTTTCAAACTACACTCCTGATTGAAAAACTCCAGGAGTTATGAGAGCATTATACATGGGAATGCTGTGGAAGCGTAAGAGAGGGTAGGGATTTACTGTTTTACTTAGTGCATGTAGCAGCTCTTTGTGGACTAGGCACTCAGTATTTTGTTTTTTTTTAGTTGTGATCTTTATGTAAAGTATAATTCTAGTACGGTGGAGCAGTGACATGGTAAGTTACCAATCTTCAAAGAGTATAATCAGGAAAACAGTTCCAAAACCATATTAATCATAATTAATCTTACTTGACTGACTCAGAAGCTTCTTAAGGTATTTTGGACTTATCTTTATCGATGTATTAGGAATTAGGTTATAGACTGTCAGGAAAAGTTT
The DNA here is from genome assembly GCF_055505025.1 of Bos grunniens. Taxonomy (NCBI): domain Eukaryota; kingdom Metazoa; phylum Chordata; class Mammalia; order Artiodactyla; family Bovidae; genus Bos; species Bos grunniens. The sequence continues at coordinate 17,176,377 of NC_141171.1, forward strand.
TTAACATACTGGGTCTATTTAGAACTTCAGATAGATAATTGGGTACCAGAATCAAATAGGGTGTTTATTGACAATTGGAAGCAAGTTAGCAAGGAGACTATCGGTAAGGCATTTATTTAGCTGGTTTAGGTAGCTTCAGTTTCTTTGAAAGATTGCAAATTTGTTAGCTTTATATAGCAGTTACAAGTCAAGTTATGTTGGAGTAAGATTTGGAATTTGAGAAACCAGCAGAAACTTTAAGAAATGTGTAATTGGCACAACAAACTGCACAGGTTGGAAGTCTGTGATTTGATATCATCACTGAATGAAAATAATACAGTTATAACCTGTAGAAGTTTTTGCTGCCCCTTGGTAATCCTGAGTCCTCCTTTCCCCCACCTCCAGGCAACTATTAGTTTGTTCTCCACATCATTATGTATCAGTGCTTCTCATTGGGAGATTTCTTTCCCTTCAGGAGACATTTGAAAGTGTCTTGGGGATTTTTTTTTCCCCCTTATCTTCATCTTCAGATCTGAGGAATGGGGCTGCTTCTGGCCTCCCTTGGGAAGAGATCAGGGATCCTGCAGCACATAGGGCAGGCTCAAACAACAAAAGAATTTTCTGGCCCAAAATGTTCATACTGTTGAGACTGAGAGAACCTGCTGTAAATTAGTTTGCCAGATTACATTTTCTCACACAGTTTTACATGGTGAAGTCATACTATATGTACGCTTTTTCTGTCTGGTATCTTTGAGTGTAATTATTTTGAGGTTCATCCATGTTGTGTGTAATTCATTACTTACTGTTGAATAGTATTTCAGTGTATGAATACAGTTTGTTGATTCATTCACCTGTTAGTGGTGAATTTAGTTGCTAAGTGGTGTTCAACTCTTGTGACCCCATGGACTGTACAGCCTGCCAGGCTCATCTGTCCATGGGATTTCCCAGACAACAATACTGGAGTGGGTAGCAGTTCCCTTTAGGGTATCCTCCCAACCCAGGGTTTGACCCGGATCTCCTACTTTGCAGGCACATTTTTTATCTAGTGAGCCACCAGGGAAGCTTGATCTCTGCCTGTTTGTAGGTAGACATTTAGATTTCCAGTTTTTGGGAAACTGGAATAAATAATGTTGTTACGAGCATTCAGGTATAAGTTTTTGCATGGATATGTTAATTTTCTTCTCGGTATCTAGTTGTGCATAACATGGTAGGTGTATTTTAACATTTTGAATTTATAATCTCATAAATTTGGGGTATTTAGGATAAAACAGTTTTTCGTCAGTGTAGCTAAATGATAATCTACCTGTAAAAATGTATTTCTAAAAGGTGTTTACAGTTGTGTTACATGTATTTTAGGGCTAGAAGAATATTCCCCTAATTCTGTTTAGAAGATAAATGAGAAAATTGAACATTTTTTAAAAATGGGATTTTGTTCAGTTATATCATCTGTACTTGAATATGTGTCATGTGAGGTTTTTTTGAGGATGGTTCTCTACTATTCTGTAAAGAATAGAGTTGATAATGATTATTAGATTTATGAAAAGGTCAATTTCTTAAGAAACTGCAAGTGATGAGATAGTTCATCTGTTTTACTTAGGAGGAAACTTCTCAGAGAGAGGAAATGATTAGCTGGAGAAGGATTTGGGTATAGTGGTGCTGTGGGCATACTTTGGGCATAACCCACATGAGCTGCCTTCTGGATGGCGAGCCCTGTGGTGTGGATTAACCCCAAACCAAATCCCCATCTTCTGTGGTTAGATTGGGCAGTTTATTCTTAGCAGTAATGCTGCATGGCAGAATTTGGCCTAGACACTTTGTTACCTTTGTCTTGTAATGAGTTATTTATACATTTTGTAATTTATAAGGTGAGTTGAGCAGTCTGTTAAAACACAGGCTAAAACTGTAACTGTGTCATGGACCCTGTGTCAGAATAATGTTTTTTAATGTTGCTGATGGAATATTTCGGCTTCAAAAGAAGCCAATTCTGTTACAATGTTTTTCTACCCATAGACCCTCTGTAGTTAGGCCCATGAAATGAAAATTGATCTCCATTTTATTAATTGTAATACTTGTCCTTCTCATCTGCTGAGGGTAAGACGCATGGACGCGTGCTGTTTGGCAGCCCTGGTGCTGGGCTTTCCTGTGGAGTAGACAGGTGGACTGTGTTTATGGTGTGCAGTCAGCCTAAGGAGAGTCTGTCATGAGCCTGGGTAGACAGAGTAAAGATTTCTAGGAATCCAGGGATTGTGTGACCCTATCCCTTTCTGTCATCTGCCAGCCCTTGTGAAGGAGGTCTGTTGATTGCATGTTGATATTGGTATCAATCAGATCATGGAGGAAGTTGCTTTCCTTAACATTTGGCACACTTGTATTTGGCTGTGAGGGACCAGTTTTTAAAAAAATACCTTGGGGACTAAAATAAGTTTTGCTAACTTTAATTTTTCCAGGTACACCGAAAGAAAGTCCTCCAGCTGCCATTCCCCACTGCAGGGAAGACATATCCTAGAATAAAGATCAACTCTTACTTTAAAAAAGGTGGTCTTGTAAATCATCAATACCATAGTCTTGATTTTTTTGTTTTCTTTGCCTTTTTGTCATGGATCACAAAGTCTCTGCTGGAATCTGTAGTTGTGGGAGTCCCTCAGTTCTCACTGGTAGAAAAGCAGAGGGCTTGGGAAGCAGACAGTGCTGGACTTGATGCACAAGAGGACTTCTGTGGCTGCTGGCTCCCTACTTGTTCCTGGTCAGCTCTCACTGGTGTCCGCCTGTGATCACGGGGGCTCAGGGAGCAGTCTTGCTCAGCTGGCCCAGCCTTGCCCTGGCTGTGCACACACTCTGGCCAGTTCCTGGGCTTTAGCCCGGGCTTCCAGCCTGTCTGGTTCTGTCCTTTGGGAGCCTGCATTTTTTGTGAACCTTTTTCCTGCTCACTCTAAGCCACATTTGTACCTGTAGGGTTTAGAAATGCTACTCCGTGGAAGCACCTAACACACAAAGGTAGAGAGTATTGCAGGAAAGTCCACGCAAAAAAAAAAAAAAAAAAAATCCACCCTTCTCTACTAAAGAATTGTTAGCCTGCTTTTTACCTACCAGAGTTGCTTGACTTCAGTTTCCCTAGCCTCAAAGTAATGGAGTTGAGTAGAGAAAGGTTTCTTTCCCTTAAAAAAAACTTAAAAAAAAATCGTGGTAAGATGTATGTAAATTTCACCATCTTAAAATGATTATATGTACAATTTAATGGCATTAGGTACAGTGTTGTACCTATTCACTCACCATTTCCAGAACTTTTTTTTTTTTAATCATCCCAAACAAACTCTGTAGCCATTAAACAGTAACTCACCATTCCCATCTCTCCCCAGTCCTGGGTAACTTTACCTCTCCTTTTTTCTCTATGCCTGACTTATTTCACTTAGCATAATGTTTTCAAAGTTCATCTCTTTTGCAACATGTATCAGCACTTCATTCCTTTTTTTTTTTTTTAATGACTGAGTAATATTTCATTGCCTGGATCTAGCACATTTTGTTTATTCCGTTCATCTTTTGGTGTATGCTTGGGTTGTTTTCACCTTTTGCTACTGTGAATAATAACTGCCTAGGAGTGGAATTGCTCGGTCCTCTGGTAATTATGTTTTAACTTTTTGAGTAATTGCCAAACTGTTTTGTAGTAACTGCACCATTTTACGTTCCCACTTAAAAAATTTTTTTTGCCCCCACAATGAAAATTACTTATTTGTAGGGCTGAAGTTTGTTGGGCCTATGTGTACCACCTCTTTGGGGTTCCATGAAGTCTTATAAATCTTCCCTTCTGTTTTCCTGTTACTGTCTTAGAATTAAAGCACCTCAGGTAGGGAGATGGCCTCCGCACCCCCCACATATGTTAGAGCCCCACAGGAGTGTGTGAAGGCCTAGGAAAGCACATTTGTCTTGGAAATGGTTTTTTTGATAGGTGGATTTTCAGGAGTGTACTACTGCAGTTTTCTGCTCTATGGACCACTTCAGTTTGAGTGACTCAATATTCTTGTGTTATATGTAACTTTGCCTGAGATAATCAGGATAATTTGCCTGGAAAATCAAATATTGTCTTTTGGGTTGTGCTAACTTGTGAATGTTTTTTTCTCCTCTTTTGAATTCAGTGAAGGAGAACGACCTGCTCAGAATGAGAAGAGGAAGGAGAAAAACATAAAAAGAGGAGGCAATCGCTTTGAGCCATATGCCAATCCAACTAAAAGATACAGAGCCTTCATTACAAACATACCTTTTGATGTGAAATGGCAGTCACTTAAAGACCTGGTTAAAGAAAAAGGTAATGGTACTGGTGGTTGAGTAGGGTCAGAAGGTTGGTGTGTCATCTTCTCTGTGCCTAATTCCTTGGTTATTTTTTGTCAGTGGAAGCTGTTCTGAGTAGAGCATGTGTTCTCTCCAGGCTTGAGAGCTAAGCCCCGTCCCCATCCACCCTACCTTTTTTCCTTTTTTTTGTGGTCATGCACTTGTGTGTCAGATGGGGGCATTTGTATGATCCCTTGGCCTATGAATGATTTCACTGGCTTAGTATGGTTAACAGGGCTTCGATTAAACTTGAGGGGAGCCTCTTTCTTAGGGAATTAAGGAAACTTTTTGAATTCTTCCTATTAGGTGGGAGAAATTTTTTTCTTTTCCCTTTTTGTTTTAAAATTCTGGCGGGAAGGTAGTACTTTGTCTAAATTTTGCGGATGTCTTCCTGGGATCAAAATTTGGTGGCTGGAACGTGTGCTGCTCAGATTCTAAATTATAAATCCATGCCCTGGGGAGGAAAACACAGACTCGATCGGCAGTTGGGTAGCTCAAAGTAAAGCATCCGCTGTGTAATTTGGTGCCTTCAGGCACCCACCAGTCCCAACCCTGGTGTCCAGAGTCTGGTTGAGGCAGAGGAAGGAACGGAAGCCCTGCTGCCACCAGGAGGCCCTGGGCGGTTGGCTGCCCCCGTGTCCTCTGTTTCTGCCTCCTGTGCACACCGTGTGTGTCCTCCTCCTCGTCACACTCTTGTTCTGCTGCGTTTGTCGTCTTTTCCTGATTCTGGGCCCTGCTGGTGGCACACAGGGCTAAAGAGATTGCTCAGCCCTGGTTTAGATGAAACTTGATAGAGAACCATTTGTCTAAAGGCCTGGAGGTCTCCCCTCACTCTTACCCCATGGGAAACCTAGAATCAAATAATTCTTAACCGGAGTCTTTTTGAAGGACTGAAAGGTACTGGTTTTTCTGGAGCATTCATAATGTAAAGAGATTTGAGCTTGATTTGTCAAATGATTAACATCTCAGTGACAGACAGATGCCACTTGGATAGGCCATTTTGGTATGTGTACTGGTGCTCCCAGCATTGGGTTTTGAAATTATGAACGGCCCACTGCCATCATGGTCCCATCATTTAATTCAACCACAACATGCCAGAAGCATTAGGCACTGTGAACCTCTCTGTACAGTCATGTAGGCTGCTCCCATGTAGTATTTCTCCAGGTAACATGGATGGAAAAACGTTCTGGTGTGAGGTTTGTTTTCCTGCCTTGATCAGCCAAATCATTCCTGCCAGTGCTCCTAGGGCACGAGTGAAGTTTCTTTTTGTCTGAAGGGCGTGTCACGAGGCATCCCAGATGCAGTGTTCTTGGTTTTTGGGACTGCTGCTTCAATAAAGCTTAGAATTTCTGTACAGCACAGTTGGGTCTCATTCGAATTAGTTTTTGGAATAACCTCCAAATTTGTGTTCTCGCGATTTGGTTGAACCGCTGAATGGATACATCCATTGATAATAAGGTATAGTAGTTCCAAGAACCAGGAATGTGGCTTTGAAAATGCAATTGTTAGAACTTTGTAAGAGATTGCAGGCCAAATTATTTTCCATTTTTAGGAGTGTGTGAACCAGTTTTGGGACATGATGGATAAAGTAGGTGACATTTTTACTGCTTTACCATTCAGTAATTCAGTTTTGGGAGCCTTAAAGCTGGTAGCAGCAGCAGCAGCCATGACGTTTCTGGATGTAGAAGCAGTTCACCTCAACTTCCTATTTGCACTGTATTAAGTGTGGAGCCAGCCTGGTGGTTTATTCGGATACTTCCAAACTGGTTCTCATATTCCCCTGGCATACTGCTATGAATGCCCTGGCTCAGCCCTTTCAGTGTATTTTTGGTGGTGTAATTTAGAATTACAGGTGTGCAGTAAATCAGTTATTTTTAATAAACCTTAAAATGTTCTTGTTTAGCGCTCCCCTGTACAGGTTAAATTAATTACCTTTCTGTTTAATTAAGTTTTAGCAGTATTGGATTGTGGATAAAGGGATTCATAAGAGAAAGGTAATCTTTTCATGGTAAATCTTATATTCAGTATGTGAAGTCAAAAGAAAATTACTGTTTATGTAAGTACAAATGTTCTTATTTTCATTTTGAGGTTTTTAAAACTTTTAATTCATGTCTTGGTAAACAAAAATATGTTTCAATGATTATTTGAAATCTGAAATATATTTTTAAAATCTGTCGCAATGTTTTAAGGTTTTAGAAGACTTGTTATTGCACAGGGGAGAAAAAAGTTGGGGATAGAGGCTCTTACAGTCTAAAAGTATTATTCTCAGGACAGTCTCTGAAGTGGGCAAACCACAATAATGGGCTGTTGTGATCCAACCACTCTTTATCAGTCTGTATTTTAAGGTCTGTTCCTGATGAAATCATACCCCTGTTGTTTTCAGAAAACTAGTGAGATGGCTAGAATTAGTTGTCCTCGGCTTAGAGATGTGAAAAGTGCTCTGTCATTGCAGCACTACCTATAATATATAATAGCTGCATCTCAGAACTCAGTAGCTTTGAGATGGCAAGACAGGAGCTTTTTTCTAAGGATGATCACGCATCATGTACCCCTCCCTAATTCCTGCTCCTTGGACACCAGGTATATCTTCTCTGTTTGTTAGCTTTTAACAGCCTTCTCATCATGTACCCCTCCCTAATTCCTGCTCCTCGGACACCAGGTGTATCTTCTGTGTTAGCTTTTAATAGTATTCTCGGAGCACCTGTTAGTAATGCATGTCTTATGTGAACAGGCCGCTGGTGCCTTTTCCCCTGGATGGGATCACAAAGCTTGTTTGGTGGCAGTGTCATGCAGTCAGCATTGCTGGTTTTAAAGAGAAGAGGTATGAGAGCTTTGTTTCCTTCTGTGCCAGGCTGCTTCCGCTGCCCCCTCTTGCATCATAAACCATTCAGGGAGAGATGGATTAAACAGCCCACAGAACTGAACTCACCCTTCCTTGAGCTTCCCTGTTCCTGCTCTGAATGTCCTGAAGGTGCAGAGAGGTTTTTTGTTGGCTCAAGAAGATCTACATTGTGTATCTAGGAGCAGAACTTTATTTTCAATTTAAGTAAAAGTCCCTACCCAGCCTGTTTGGCTCCTCATGTTTTCCTTTGTCCCTGTGATCATGCTTATTTTTAATGGAGATATTATGTGGAACATATGACTCCATGAACACTGAAGAGTGGATTGAAACAAAAACTGAAATCCAATGTAAGATAAATTTGAATTGGAGACTGCCAGACTAGGTTTGCAAGTGACTGAACAGTCTCACAACTGCCTGGTTTTCATCACTTGACAAATACTGGTAGACACGAACATCTCAAGAGTGTTTGACTGTAAGGTCTGGGCGAAAAATTAAGACTTCTGTGAGCAAAGGGTGATTGATTGATTTTGGGAATTGTAAACTTGAAGGGTGTTATGCACCGTTTTAGAGAAGTCCTGTGTGCCCAAGGAAAGCTCATAGTTGAGCTGTTCTCCAGCAGCCTGGAGGTGGGGCCGCTGCACCCTGGCAGGACTGAGCTGGGAGCGCAGTGTGAGGAAGACAGAAGGCCAGCGGTACAGCTTACTCTCAGTCAATCTCAAGGGTAGCAGCAGTCAGTTTAACTTGTGTAAGCAAGGATTTCTTAAGCACTTAATCCTTCTGTTTTTATTGAATGCGTCACTTTAAGTAAATTTCAAATTCCAGCTGACAGAAAACTGAGGCCCAGAGGGCAAGTATAGTCCAATAGTAAGTCTGTTGGCTCTCAGTGATAATCTACATTGTGAGTCTGCAGAGCAGAACTTTATTTTCAATTTAAGTAAAAATCCCTTGGTAAAAATACCAAGTCTGTGACTCCTTTATGATTTCCTCTGTTGGATATTCAGCCTGCTTTTTGGAAAGGTCTGTTGCTGCTGCAGCATTCATATTTGTGGGTACTTGGATCGAACCTTAACAGTACAGCCTGCCTGTCTTACTTGTTGGGTTTCGGTCAAGTTAGAGAGGCAGTGTTCTGCTGTGTGGAATTAGCAGCAAGAATGTGCTTAATCATTTTTTCTAACTTGTCCATGAATTGAATATTCATTGTATCGGATAATGTTTTTTGCTATGTGTCAAGTTAGCTGTATAGCAAAGAAACACGCTTTCCAAGTTAAAATACGCATTTTTCCCCGTGCACCCCTCCATTAGAGTGGCTCCCTGAGCATTGGCTGAGTGACAATGTTTGATAACATGGTTTTGAGCTCCTCCCCCACCCCCTTTATTCCTTTCACTTACGAGTTTTCTTCAGTGAAGCTTTAGCCCCTGTACTTTGGTACAAAGATGCGCAGGAGTGTTAGAGCAGAGTAGCTCCAAGGGACTACCTGAGTTCTTTGGGAGTTGCTCATTTTCTTATCCTCATCATGTTTTATTCTTGAGGTAATATTTTGAATAATCCACCTAAATGTTGGTTAACAGTGAGTTCTTGGAGCATTTTAAAATAAAGGTAGGTAATAACATTTGGCATTCAATTTTTCAAAGACTTCGTTTTTTCATTCAGAAACTTTGATGTTTAAAGCTGCAGTAGAATTTGTTTTAGCAGTCTATCTACTCTTGGGATTCCATGGATTCCATCCATGATCAGGAACAAGAGGAGCAGCAGTATTTTCCATTAATACCTGCAGATTCTATCTCTACGAGACTTGAAACTGCCAGTTTGTTAACTTTGCCTCACAGCCTTAACTTCTGTGCTTGGGTTGATTTGTTCTTTTAAACTTCATTTCATTGAATGTGACTAGACTATGAATAGTTGACACATTTTGCCTTCAAAGTGTTAATAGTTGCACTGACTGTACTTAACAGGCCTTTGCTTTAATAATGTAAAACTAAAGGAGAGGTGACCTTTTTAAAGGTTTTGTTACCATCTTCCTGTAGAGAAGTATGAATTGGTAACTGTTGCAGATTGTCTAACAGTGGTTTGCTTACACCTCTGAATTCATGTGGTCTCTCAGGGTAGAGATCAGAAAATTATGAATTTATGAGGAACGTGGTTATTATGGAAACAGTGCTACTCATGGTAGAACCGCAAGACTTGCCTGACCTATAGCTAAACTGAGGATGGAGGTCTTTTAAATATAATTTTTAATAAGCAGCTGTACCTTTTGGGGAAGAGAGAACCCTTTAAGCAGAGTTATTGGTAGAGAGGATTGAAGTTGGATTCGTGCTGTCTCTAGAATGTTAAGTAGACAAAGTCCTAATTTCTAAACCTGGCTTTTGGTTAAAATGGTTATGATCATGGAAAAAGGTTTGGTTTAGACTTGCTTGGTTTCTGGGTTGCAGTGACAACTTTTTGATAAATCAGTGTCTTTATAGGCACAAACTAGAAACTTCTAAAAATGCAACAGTATTTGAATTCTGACAACATGGTTACAGCTGTCAGAGTTAGATACTGTGATTTTTAAATTTATTTTTAAGATTATTAGGTAGTAGTCTCAGTTCTAGGAGGTTAACTTGGGATGGGGTCTCTTTCACTGTCTTGATACAACTTGACATTTTCATCAACGTGGAGTCAAGGGCTGTTGGTCCTCAAATGGCTGCTGCTATTGAAATAAATGGCTTTTAACATGGCCTCAAGAATGACCACAGCATTTTTGGACTTTCTTTACTTTTGTAAGGATGACAGAAAGCCAATTTGTATGACTATTTATTCCTTGGCTGTGATCATTTTTCAGTTGTGCATAATCCAAAAGTTAAACTAAACCAGTTCCTCCTAATTTTTTCTTTAGAAATAATCCTAATTTCTTTTCTTTGCACCGATTTTCCTTCCTGTTTTGTGCAAAGTGCTGGTGTAGTCTGTAATATTTCAGGAAAGGACAAAGGAGGTGAGGCTATAGATTTAAACTTTGAATCCTTGACCTTCTTCCTGTCCACTGCCATGCAAATATATTACTAATAAGTATGCTCTTCAAATTAAAAAAAATTAATCTTACTTTGCACTTAAGTCTTTTTGTGGTATATTAATTTAAAAATCCTTATAATTTTAATATCCTTTGAACAAAGGAATAGGCTAGGCAAGACTTGGGGCCATTAAGAGATTTATTTTTGTACTGCTAAACCAAATTGAAAACTGAGTGAGAGGAGGCTTTATCATCATAAAGAATAATCCTGAAAATGAAAAAAATATTTCTTGAAACAAAAGCCCTTTCTTGACTTTGGAGAGTCTGCTTAGTTGTTATTTCCTCCAAGTTAACACTAAAATTTCTGGGCTTTTTTGGTGTGTTTGTGCCATCTTCAAGTTCAGCAGCCATTTTGGTGGTTGTCTTGGTGGGTTCTAACATCTGGTTGTGGTGGTCATGAATTGGCAATCCAAACCTGGAGGAAAATCTGTGGGTTCTTTGGAAATGTTTGTTTTTTTCCCCTTTTGTGTCGACTAGCCTTCTGAGTGAGTCTTTGTAGCTCTTGAGGTGCCAACTGAGCTCTAAGTCTGCATTTATCTGTGTCCTGTAGTGAGAAGGTTGAGAGAGCAGTGAGAATAAAGCCTGGCTTAATTCATTGAAAAGAATGCAGATGCTGCTCTGGTTTTGTGATGGATAAGTTATACATCCTGCTTGTGATAGTTATGAAGCCTAGTGCTGTGTGCAGAAATCAGCCACAGAATTTGTGGGGCCCAGTGCAACATAAAAGCACCAGGCCCCTTATTTAAAAACTACTGAGCATTTCAAGACAGCAGCAGAGCGTTAACTATGTGCATGGCCCTCAGCAGAGCCCAATGCGATTGGACAGGTTGCACACTCCTGTAGCCAGCCACGCTGTGTGTGCGCCTTTTGAGCATATACATGTACACATCTTTGTAGTGAACAGTTGAGCTCATTCAGTGGCATTGCATTTAGTGTGCTGTTTACCTGCTTTCAGCAGTCAGTGTATGTGTAAAAGTGTTTTCCTTCCTTCTTCCCAAAAGTGAATCATGCAGACTTCTTTCCTGTAGATTTGGATTGCCTGTAGTCATGAACGAGCATTTCAGACAGGGAAATAGCTTGTTTGAGGTGGGAGGAAAATCAAGGACATATTGTTAACAAGTTTCACCTACTTTTACTGCACACCTGTAATGCCTAGTGTGGCGGTTTAGAGAACATGGAGTGTTTCTGGGCTTTCTTATAAGGCAGAGGCTCCATACAAGGTTGCTGATGATTGTTCTAAATTCCCATTGTTTTCTTGGCTTTTCTCCCTTGGTTTATGTGTCGTCTGGAAACTGATTTGTAGTTGGTGAGGTAACATACGTGGAGCTCTTAATGGACGCTGAAGGAAAGTCAAGGGTAAGTGTCTGAGAGAATTTCTTCTGTGGATTTACTACATGAAAAATGTAACTGTATGGTGGCGTGGAATCGAATGAAATCAGGAAGGCAGTGAGTGCTCATGTTACAGTAGCTATGTTTGGTTTGCCAAACATCCGAGTGGGGTGGGAGGGGATTTGCCAACTGGAGTCCCGCTTTTCCAAATGGCTGGCCAACGAGCTTCTTGGTATTCTTTTTGGATGCCCAATTTGGATAACTGGGGACCAAGAGCAGCATTGTCTCTTTGTTAACAGAGGAATTGGCTGTGTGTGAATTATGCATGGAATTTTAGCGGTGGTATATTAATGTAAAACGTGTGTTCTTGTCTAGAAAATGTTACTTTTGGTTGTTTGCTGAATTTGAAAGTTGTGTGAACCAAAGATTCTGAAAAGTTGCCTTTGTGCCAGTAAATTGTAAAACAAATAATAAAATGTGAACGTTTAAAATTGGCCTCGTTTAAAGAGAAAATTAACTATTTTCTGTCGTGCAATAGAATGGCTTAGAATAATCAAAAGGATGAGCTTAATTTATGGAAGGGATGGATTTAAGGAGGAGTATGACAAGGAATTGATTGAGTGCCGAGGGAAGCAGATCTAAAGTTTGTGTGATTTCTTGGAGAACCTGAATTAGGTCTGCTCATTATAACTTCAGCAGCACTAGTGCAAAAGCTGGTAATGTGAAGAGAGGAGACGCTAGGAGCGGAGCTCTTAATAAGGAAGGCCAGGCAAGACACTCTGTCAGCTTCCCCTTAGAAGGGTTAATTTAAAAACTGTTACAAAAATCATACTTTTAATTTATAACTGTCACTGAAATTTACTTTTTTTTCTTTTTTCCCCCTCTTGCTCTTCTGACTGGTCTGTGGCTTCTTCCAAAGGGATGTGCGTAAGTATTGTCTCATTACTTATTGGCAATTGAACCTTCTTAGCTGTAGGACTGGTTTCACTCATTTCCTTTTGACTCTTCATAGTGTTGTTGAATTCAAGATGGAAGAGAGCATGAAAAAAGCTGCTGAAGTTCTAAACAAGCATAGTCTGAGTGGAAGACCACTGAAAGTCAAAGAAGTAAGCTCATGAAACACTGTGGATACCATCTGTAGTTGTCGAGTTGTCCCTGTTTGGAGATAGGAAAAGACAGACATAGTCCTTGGTGACATTTTACAGAGCAGAACGTCCTGTTGTTTTGTAAAGAGGAGGGTCAGTCGCAGGCTTCAGCAATCTTTCCCATAAGAACTTTGGGATAGTGGCTGAACATGTCTTGAGCCACTGCCTGCTGCCTTCCTGACACCTGTGGTTTGTCTTAGGCCAGCCTGCCTTGGTTTGGCCACTCAAACTGAGCCCATGGTTTTCTACTGTGTGTGTGTTTGTTTTTAAGGTATTCTACATCTGCAGTTTTACTCAGTCTGAATCCTCATCTTTTTTTGTTAAATGTGTTTGAGTCCTTTTTCGTAGCTAATCCAAATCAGGTGTCTTCTGTCCCTGAATGAAAATGGGAGGTTTTTGGTTAATTCAATCCTTCCTTGACTTATTTTTACCTCCTACTCTTGAAGGAAGGTCAGTAAGTACACAGAGGCCAGAGAGGAAGCATGGTAGGACTTGAGTGCTCTCATGTGAAGGTGGCACACAAAACAGCAGAGTTCAAGAATAAACACCAGCGATTCATGAACCTTTGCACACATTACTCATGAGTTGAATACCTGAATTCTTGAAGGATGAAGTAAATAACCTTGGTGATTTAGAGCTGTGTTTTCAAACTTTTGGGAAATCACCAATGGGGTTTACACAAATTATAAAACCTCATTGAATTAGTGAGAATTCAATTATACCAAGCCCTTGAAGATCTTATTTCAACCTGGAAGTTCTGGCTAATCATTTCATCCACCCCTTTACCTTTTGTTTTTTTCTTAGTTCAAATTGAGAGCTAAATTTTATACCCTTCCTTTCTTCCTCATTCTTTTGGCTGGAATTGTTCCTGGCCTGGCAATTTGGTTTTAGTTCATTTGAATTTCTTGTTACAGATTTTGAGAAATGGTTTCTAAACATCCTCTCAGTATCTGAAATTTTAGGAACATCACTTAACTGTTGGAGCTGGTTTTAATTGTCACTGGGTCAGTTAAATATAACCCTTTTGTGCTTATTTTAGGATCCTGATGGTGAACATGCCAGGAGAGCAATGCAAAAGGTGATGGCTACGACTGGTGGGATGGGTATGGGACCAGGTGGCCCAGGAATGATTAATATCCCACCCAGTATCCTAAATAATCCTAACATCCCAAATGAGATTATCCATGCATTACAGGCTGGAAGACTTGGAAGCACAGTATTTGTAGCAAATGTAAGTAAATGGACACATTGTTTCGTAAAGTTTGAGTTACTGCTTTAGATGGTCTTGTCAATGAGTTAAAACAGTAGCTCTGACATTTGAGCTGGGGGTGGGGAGGTGGGGGAGCTAAAGGAGGGTTATGGGCTTTATCCCCTAATGACCACAGTAGTCATAAGTCACACAGGCTTGACCCATGGTCCTGTTGGGGCATGTTTACTGAGTTCTGCTTGTGTTTGTAAGAGTACGTGCCGGGTAAAGTATATGAACAGAGGTTGTATATTGATGTTCCCTTCTTGTTACGTCTGGGTGTATGGTAATAAACCTTTGTCATTTGCAAAGGGAAAAAGTGGATTGGGGAGGATGATGGTAAACCTTAAATGGGGAGCAAAGTTTTTTAGTATTCACAAAATAAGCATTACCTTGAAAGGAATGAGGTGACTTAAATCGTTACTTTAGAGAAAAGACTTTACTATTCAGTAAATAGTAGTTAAAATAGGCTTATGACATTATTTTTGTAACATTTTCTAATGCTTGTTTTCTACCCAAAGCATGTCACATTCATGTAGTAAAAATGTTTACAGTGAGATTTGCCTCTCTCTTCTCTTGATTAGCTGGATTATAAAGTTGGCTGGAAGAAACTGAAGGAAGTTTTTAGTATGGCTGGTGTGGTGGTCCGAGCAGACATTCTTGAGGATAAAGACGGAAAAAGTCGTGGAATAGGCACTGTTACTTTTGAACAGTCCATTGAAGCCGTGCAAGCTATATGTATCCTTTTTTTGGAATTCAACTTAGTGAATTTAGTTTGGCTTAAATGTTGTATTAGTAATGCAGGTTTGTGTGGGGAAGTGGTAATTTTGTGTATTAGCATTTCCTGTGTTACTAGAGGATCCTCAGGTGGCGCTAGTGGTAAAGAATCACCTGCCAGTACAGGAGATGCAAGAGATATGGGTATGATTCTTGGGTCAGGAAGACCCCCTGGAGGAGGCGATAGCAATCCACTCCAGTATTGCTGCCTGGAAAATCCCATGGACAGGGGAGCCTGATGGGCTACAGTCCTTGGCGTCTCAAAGAGTCAGACACAAGTGAACGTGTATGTACACATGACTAGAGAAAATACGTTCAGTTCAGTCAGTTCAGTTGCTCAGTAGTGTCCGACTCTTTGCGACCCCATGAATCGCAGCACGCCAGGCCTCCCTGTCCATCACCAAGTCCCGGAGTTCACTCAGACTCACATCCACTGAGTCAGTGATGCCATCCAGCCATCTCATCCTCTCATCCCTTCTCCCCCTGCCCCCAATCCCTCCCAGCATCAAAGTCTTTTTCCAGTGAGTCAACTCTTCGCATGAGGTGGCCAAAGTA
This sequence comes from Bos grunniens, assembly GCF_055505025.1. Taxonomy (NCBI): domain Eukaryota; kingdom Metazoa; phylum Chordata; class Mammalia; order Artiodactyla; family Bovidae; genus Bos; species Bos grunniens. The sequence continues at coordinate 17,191,620 of NC_141171.1, forward strand.
CTGGAGTTTCAGCTTTAGCATCATTTCTTCCAAAGAAATCCCAGGGCTCATCTCCTTCAGAATGGACTGGTTGGATCTCCTTGCAGTCCAAGGAACTCTCAAGAGTCTTCTCCACCACCACAGTTCAAAAGCATCAATTCTTCAGCACTCAGCCTTCTTCACAGTCCAGCTTTCACATCCATACGTGACCACAGGAAAAACCATAGCCTTGACTAGACGAACCTTTGTTGGCAAAGTAATGTCTCTGCTTTTGAATATGCTATCCAGGTTGGACATAAATTTCCTTCCAAGGAGTAACTGTCTTTTAATTTCATGGCTGCAGTCACCATCTGCGGTGATTTTGGAGCCCCCAAAAATAGTCTGACACTGTTTCCACTGTTTCCCCATCTATTTCCCATGAAGTGATGGGACTGGATGCCATGATCTTCATTTTCTGAATGTTGAGCTTTAAGCCAACTTTTTCACTCTCCACTTTCACTTTCATCAAGACGCTTTTTAGTTCCTCTTCACTTTCTGCCATAAGGGTGGTGTCATCTGCATATCTGAGGTTATTGATATTTCTCCCGGCAATCTTGATTCCAGCTTGTGCTTCTTCCAGTCCAGCGTTTCTCATGATGTACTCTGCATATAAGTTAAATAAGCAGGGTGACAATATACAGCCTTGACGTACTCCTTTTCCTATTTGGAACTGGTCTGTTATTCCATGTCCAGTTCTAACTGTTGCTTCCTGACCTGCATACAGATTTCTCAAGAGGCAGGACAGGTGGTCTGGTATTCCCATCTCTTTGAGAATTTCCCACAGTTCATTGTGATCCACACAGTCAAAGGCTTTGGCATAGTCAATAAAGCAGAAATAGATCTTTTTCTGGAACTCTTTTGCTTTTTCCATGATCCAGCAGATGTTGGCAATTTGATCTCTGGTTCCTCTGCCTTTTCTAAAACCAGCTTGAACATCAGGAAGTTCACAGTTCACATATTGCTGAAGCCTGGCTTGGAGAATTTTGAGCGTTACTTTACTAGCATGTGAGATGAGTGCAATTGTGCAGTAGTTTGAGCATTCTTGGGCATTGCCTTTCTTTGGGATTGAGAATATGTTACTGTGGATATTATTACGGGAGTCCAATACTGTGTAGATAGAAGCGATGGTTCGAAAATGGGCACATGTCAATGGGTGGTCTTCTCCAGGGTTTTCTTTTTAGAGGGTCTGATTTGAAGGGAGAGGTAAATCCTTACAGGGCCTGTCTTCTCCAGTGGATTGACATTCTGGAAAAAGCACCTCTCTGACTCTAGGCTGCTCACTCTAGAGTGACCACAGAGAGGATACCACACAGGAACACTGATCTTAAACTCTGGTAAGATTGTCACTGAGTATATTAGCCAGAAAACACAGTACTTCAAAACATGCTAGAAGACCGGGCTTATTGGATGCACTAGGAAAACTGATGTCAGTGCTGTTGTTTTTTTTGCTGGGAGGTGGCGGGCGAAGGGGGCGTTCATGTAGCACATGGAATCTTAGTTCGCTAAGCAGGGATCAAATCTGCTTTCTTTGCATTGGAAGCATGACGTTGAACCATTGGACCATGGAGGGAGTCCCTAATGTGAGTGCTTTTTAAGAGGAGAATGGTTTAGTGAGAAGTATAAGATTTTTTTTTTTTTTAAGGTTTTTTGAATGAAGATCCACACCTAAGGAGTAAGCAGAGGTTTCGTTTTATCCCCCTTGAGCCTTGTTTATTGTTGCTTTTATGTTTACTGTAGGAACAAATACTTGAAAGTATAAGCAGGAATCAAAATTACTCATAAATTCACTACTTAGAGGGACTGGTGGCAGCAGTTGGAGTATTTTTCTCTTGGGTATTTCTCTCGTGCTATGCGTGTTTTTAGAATTGCAAGAAATAGCCTTAATTGTAATATCAGCTATGTTTAATGGCCAGCTGCTGTTTGACAGACCAATGCACGTGAAAATGGTAAGTTAATAGGATCTTTTATTTATTTATTGGCTCTGCTGGATCTTTGTTGCCGCACACTGACTTTCTCTAGTTGCTGGGAGTGAGGGCTACTCTCTAGTTGTGGGCCACAGGCCTTTCCATTGCAGTGACTTCTCTTATTGTGTAGCACAGGCTCTAGGGCACATGGGCTTCAGTAGTTGTGGTTCATGGGCTGAGTTGCTCCGTGGCATGTGGAATCTTCCTGGACCAGGGGTTGAATCTGTGTCCCCTGCATTGGAAGGTGGATTCTTAACTATTGGACCACCAGGGAATTCCAAGGATCTCTTTAATATACTCAAATAAGGTTAGCAAAAACATGGGATTATTTAAGAGTGTACATGCACATAGCCATTCTGCTCTATTTATGGATCAGTCTGAGTCAGAGTCTGCAGTATGTTGAGCAAATTTATGACAGAAATAACCAATAACTTTTGCTCATGCAGCTCTTCAGATATTTTTTCCTTTGCATGATCAGGAGTCACTTGAGTATCCTGTATCCTGCTTGAGCAAATGGTTGGTTTCAGAGAATGGTTATATACATAGGTTTCAATTTTCAGAGTATTAAAAGTATGTTTGGTTAGCATCCTATCTGTTGTAAACATAATGAAGTCTGATTCAGAAAGCCTTTAAAGTTCTTTTGGAGCATTTTAGTATAAACATTAGCCCAGCTGTGGCTGTGCCAAAGATGCCAAAGATAACAGTATTAATGATTAATACAGGCATGACTGGAACGTGCTGAGGGTCATCTAGTTAGGACTGAAGGTCAGGAAGAAAACAGAAGAAACTATTAAGGATTTGTTTTGTTCCTTTAAGCGTTCAGTTTAGTTTTTTGAATAGATAATTGCTTCACATGATTCACCTGATAACTCAGTTGGTAAAGAATCCACCTGCAATGCAGGAGACCCCGGTTCAATTCCTGGGTTGGGAAGATCTGCTGGAGAGGGGATAGGCTACCCACTCCAGTGTTTTTGGGCTTCCCTTGTGGCTCAGCTGGTAAAGAATCCACCTGCAATGCGGGAGACCTGGGTTCCATCCCTGGCTTGGGAAGACCCCCTAGAGAAGGGAAAGGCTGCCCACTTGTATTCTGGCCTAGAGAATTCCATGGACAGTCCATGGGGTCACCAAGAGTTGGACACAACTGAGCGACTTTCACTTTCATGTGATTCAAAAGTCAGAACACATGAAAAGTTGAGTGTGAGAGTCTTTCTCTTACTTTGTGTCCAGGTCCCATTCTTCCTCCACAGTGACGTGAACGTTTATTTTTTATCTTTCCCCCTTTACATGAAAGATCGCAACTCTCCTGTATTCTTTTTTTTCCCCCATATTCTTTTATTTATACTTGGCATGTTCTTCCGTGGCATGGGTGTATCATCATGTCTCTGATCTGTCCTCTGTTGGTAGGAATTGTTTCCAGCTTTTGCTGATGCTGGCAGTGCTGCAGGGAATACTGAGATTTATTCACTTTCTCTTTCAGGATGAGAGGGCCTTACCAAAGGGAGATTTTTTCCCTCCTGAGCGTCCACAACAACTTCCCCGTAAGTGTCTCAATTATTATGGCTACGATTTTGAATTTAACATATTCTAACCAGAAAATTACAATTACATTTGAACTTGGGCTGTCAGTCTGCAGTTATCTAGACTGTTCTTGAGCAAAACATTCAAAAAGATTGGTTTCCTTATAAATTTTTTTGGGGTGAAAAATAAGCAGAGAGACAATAAAGGAAGGGTTGTTAGGATTACATTGCGGTGAGGCAGGCAGCCCAGGACACAGAAGGTGTAGCTGGGAAGAAACAAACTGCAAAAAAAAATGAAAGCCAGCTTGCACTTGGGTTCAGAAGAGATTGGTTATTACAATATGGCCTAGCAGTCCCACTCTTAGGTGTACACTACAAGAGAGCTGAAACCTTGTACCCACACAGAAACCTGTACACAGATATTCACGACTGCATGGTTTCAGCTGATGAATGGGTAAATAAAACATGGTAAATCTATACAGTGGACTATTAGTCAGCTGTAAAAAAGAAACAAAGTACTGGTAACATGCTACAGTATGGATGAATTTGATTCTGTCTATTGGAAATGTCTAGAATAAGCGAGTTCATAAGACAGGTGGATTGTGATTGCCAGGGCCTGGAGAAAGGGTGAAGTTTATGGTGTGTGAAGTATAACAGTCAGAATTTTTATATAGGGTTATTTGTGACATCCAGGTGAAAGTCCATCCTGGGGCAGGGAAGGCATAGGTGGGAAGAGCGGGTAATAGTGAAGTCATTCTGGGTGAGCCCACAGAAGGGCAGGGAGCCTGAGCACAGGGAGCAGTGGAGGGGAGGTTTGTGGTGGCCTGAGGGGCTGTGTGTCAGCAGTGCAGGCAGGGCTGGCCTGTGGGAGGCAGACTGAGGCTTGGGATAGGGCCAGACCAGCTGGTGTCTGTGAGAGAGGACTTTTCCTCACGTGAGGCTGTGGGGTTGAGGTGTTTGGAGGGCCGGCCAGGGCCACCTCCTGTCTGGAGCAGTGGCTCATGCCTAATGCTTAGCCATCAGAGGTTGAATTGAATGGGAGCCTAGACTAGCATACTAATTCTTGTTTGCAGTTTAGGATTATAGAAGCATAGTAGAGACAGATGTTTGAGGGGAAGTCCATGGTTTCACGAATATAAGATGGGTAATCTGTTGAAAGTTAGCATTATTTAGAGATGGACCCCATTTCCTTGTCATAATCTGTGTGGTCTCTTACGGTAATTACCAGGAACAGGGTGCTGGCTCTTGCTGATTTTGTGCCTAGAGGAGGAGGTGAGGGCTGCTTGGCCGCCAGACTGGCACCCTGGGCTCCAGGGAGCCCATTATCTGTGGCTTTTGGTTTCCCCAGAAAATCTCAGGTTGACTTCAGTGCTTTGGGGAGTAAGTAACCTTGGTGAGCTCTTGCTGCTGTTTATGTGCGGTTTCAGAACACGGTTTTTATCAGATTAAAAATTGGAGAACTGTTGTTTTTTTGTTTTGTCAATGTTGTTTTTTTTTTTAAGTGAACTTTGTTCCTATTTTTAAAAATCTCACCTGGTCTTAGCCTCTAAGCCATAATCACCCAGAGCATTGGAAGTATCATACACTCTGAGGCCTCGTTGGCTGTTTTGAGATCGGCCTGTATTCTGTGGGTAGGGTGCAGTCCTTGGCTCAGGAAGCTTTCTGGGTACTAGATGGGTTCCTTGGATACACTAGCTTCATTACTCAAACCACCTGCAGCAGAGTCAGAGAATAGCCTAAGCCCAATGTGTTAATTGGCTGGTTTATCACATTGTTTTTTCCGGAGAAAAGTCCTTTGGGTCACCAGGTTGAGAAATGAGGGTTGGGCATATTTGTGCTGCTTTCTTTGTGAGGTCTCCAGTTGCCTTTTCTGATTAAACATTTCTCATTTCACTATTCAGGGAAACAAGTAGGTGCTCACAACTTGTCACTGTGTGGGTTGTTGTTCACAGATCTTCTCTGTAGTTCTCATGTGAACTGATTTTTAGTTGTGCTCGTTTTATATAGATCACACATTCTAGTCCCTGTTGTTTTAGGAGAGCTTATGCCTTTAAAGGGAGAGCTCCCAAATGCATCAGTGTTGAATCATGGATTAGGCCCTGGATTTGGTGGTGCAGATGGGCGGTGGGGCGAGTGTAACAGCTACTACACAGTAAACAAAGGGTCTTTTTAACTTTTAGGGTCAGGGCTTCCTAAGGAAGTAGAATCAATACTCTGACTTTCTCATTTCCTTTCAGATGGACTTGGTGGTATTGGCATGGGGTTAGGACCAGGAGGGCAGCCTATTGATGCCAACCATTTGAATAAAGGCATTGGAATGGGCAACCTGGGACCTGCAGGTGAGAAGTACAGTGTGCCTCTTGACTGGGGATTTCTGGGGAAGTTAAAGTTATCTTAATAATTTTTGGGATAATTGGACATTGAGTAGTTCAAGTGGAATGAGGCTCATATTGGGACAAAATTAATTCCTTCCTTATTTATCTTTGATGCATTTTAATTGGGCTTCCCTGGTGACTGAGACGGTAAAGAATCTGCCTGCAGTGCAGGAGGCATGGGTTCAATCCCTGGGTCGGGAAGATTCCTGGAGAAGGAAATGGCAGCCCACTCCAGTATTCTTGCCTAAAGAATTCCATGGACAGAGGAGCCTAGAGGGTCACAAGAAGTCAGACACGACTGAGCGACTAACTAACGTTTTGATTAAGGCAGTATTTTGCATTTTTACCAAGTGAATACTTTCGTGCTTTGCATTTTATCCTCACAAGTCCTTCTGAGCTGAGATACTCAGTTAAGCCTTTGGATAAGAGGAGGCAAGCCAGAGAGATGGTCTTGCTCAAGGTCACACTATCAGTTAGTGACAGAAATTCCTGATCTTGGGACCACCTCACTGCCACCATCTATCACCCAGATGCCTGTGGGCTGTCCCCTAGTGTTTACAGGGCTTCTTGAGGCAGGGGCATTGTCGGATGCAGAAAGACATGGAGGGCCTCGTCGCATGACTACATAGCTCTCCTAGGCCTGTTTAAGAAGAAAAGCAATAGCTAACGATTAAAGCTTTGACATGTAGAATGAACTTTAAACTTCACTTTTTGGTGTTTTTGTGCAATGAGGCATTCATATCATTTAAACATACTGTGTTTTTATGGCCTCAGACTTATGTCTTGCTTGCAGTTCTTTGAATTGCAAGATGGATACTCTCAACCCTGCTACCGTCAGTTCTGCTTTTCCTTTGTCTCCCTCCCAGATTAAGCTCTGGGGCTGAAGAAAGTGTTTCAGGTGGCTTTACTGATCTGAACACCACATCCCCTGACCTGACACTTCAGAGGAGAGTCTGGGGTTGAGGAGAGGGAAGCCTCAGTGTTTTTAGGAACTGCTCTTAGAGAATTTTACCTTTAAAGGAGATTTTAAAATGTACTTCTGTTCCCTGAAGTAAGCTTCTAAAAAGTGAATGTGCCCTACACTCTTCCTAAAACTTAACATTTCATGTCTAACTTGGTCATTTAGTGAAACTGTATGAACACTATCAAATTTTGAGTCACAGGATGATTATTTAGTTAAAGGCATAAGTTGCTTTCTTGGGATGTACTAATTTGTCAGTTGAAATGGAAGAGCCCCTACCCCATTTTTTTTTCCCCCTTGACAAACTATATTTGGAGTCAGGGATATTTTTTGCTGTTTGGAATTTCTTGTGCTTTTTAAGTTCAAACATTACGGCTTTGACATAATTTTAGTTTGCATTGACTTTTTCTTTTTAAGGAATGGGAATGGAAGGCATAGGATTTGGAATAAATAAAATGGGAGGTAAGACAACTCAAATGAAGTATGAATGTAACTACTTTTAGGTATGGTTTCCCCTCTTTTCTTCCCTTTTGCTTTTCTCTTAAGCCCTGCATGAAATTTTCACTTGGGTTTCCAAACAGTTTAAGTCTAGAGATTACTTTTACCCATTGATCCTTCTATTGGGCGACTTGGCTTTTGGTTCTGGCTTTCTCACTGACTAGCTCTGTGACCTTGGGCAAGTCACTCCATCTCTCTGGGTCTCTCTTTGCTTGTCTGTTCATTGACTGGATTGGATCAGATCAGCCTTTTGAAGATAGTGATTTTTAAGTAAGGGCTCTAGCCTTTTTTCTCCAAAAGCCCTTAAGACTTGGTAAGTTTTTGGCAGCACATGCCCTAGGTGAAACTTGTGAAAACATTTTCTATTCCTGTTCACTTTGAGTCTTGTTAGGCTGCTGCTAAAATGTAAATATGTCTCTTTCAGGCATGGAAGGACCCTTTGGTGGTGGTATGGAAAACATGGGTCGATTTGGATCTGGGATGAACATGGGCAGAATAAACGGTAAGCTCTGTGTGCCTACCTACCCTTTCCTGTCTGTTGGCTCTAGGTTACCTTTAGGCAGCAGACTGATTTTTAATAAGTGATTTCACCCTCCCACTTTTGTGCTGAATCTGATAACTTTGAATTGCCTTAAATAGTTTGTATTCCAGAAGCTAGATTTAATGGTAGGCAAGTGTTCATTCTCTTAGTTACTAAACTCTTGAGGTTTTCTGTTTCAGATCTTCCCTGTAATTGTCCAATAAAACTTTAAAAACTTTAAAGCATTCCTGTGGCCTCCAGCACTTGTCTCCCCTAGAGTGCTGGACTGGGTGAGGCTTGATCATCTGCTCTGATGTCTGCAAATTGGGAGTGGATGCAGCATTTGTTTAATTTTGTATTTATATCATGTGAAATTTGGTGTACTACTGTTTAAATCTTACAGGCCTCCCATCTTAATAACTGAGACATAGTTATGTCAAGTATAATGATAAAACTGTTATTTCATTTAGTTCTTGTAAGAACCATATGATGTGTAGGTACTGTTATCCCCATTTCATTGGAAATTGAGGCCCAGAGTGACTTGCCTAAGGTCACATGGCTAGTAATGATGGAATGTGGACCCAGGCTGTCTGACTCCAGAGCTTGGCTCTTAATCTGAGATCTTGCCTTTTAGAATTGTCTCCAACATAGACACCACTCCCTCCCACCCTATCCTTCCCCCAAATAGGGCTATAGAGGGCCATGAAGATCTTGCTGCTTTTGAGAGTCTTTCTGAAATCCTCTGTGACCCACAGCTGTGGGAATGCTGCTGTTTTACTAACTTTTGTGGAATGAGAAGTTATTAAGAATTTGGGGCTGGAGGGTGTTTTTTTTTTTTTTTTAAACTTTTAAAATTGAAGTATAGTTGATTTACAATGTTTTGTTAATTTCTGCTATACAGCAAAGTAACTCAGTTATTATACACGTAAGGATTTCGGTTTAAATGTTTCTTTGCTGGTCTGTGTAACATACCATGTGAAGACTGTATAGAGCAAGTAAGAACCTTACTAGGATAGATAGTAACTATCAAACTGGAAAGACAGATTCCTGTTGAATAAGCTGCCCTTCTTCTTCATGGAGTACCTTGTTCTAGATGATGATAAAAAGATTTAGGAAGAATAATAAGAAATGAAGGAACAGAGGTTTGTGTTTCCAGTGTACTTTCAGGCTTGTCTTTAGCTCATGTGTGCATGGGATTTTTAATAAAAAGTAAGAATTGGAGAAGTCTGGCTTGATGAAGTATTTGCTCAGAGCAGATGAACCATTAAAAAGGAGATTTGGGTTGTTGCTCTGAGGAGTGGAGTGATATGATTTAGAAGTTGATGGAAATGAGGGTGGGCCTATGCTGAGCCATGGGGACTAAGTCTTGGGAAACCTGGCCAATGGAATTCAGCAGTTACACTTGTGAGCCTGGTGATTCAAGGTTCCAAGTGCTGAGTGTCTTGAAGAGCCATAGTGGAGGATGTGTTGTTGCTCTTGTGTTCTTGGATGTTCCCAGATCCAGACTCGGAGTCGTCCTCCTCCATCCTCTGCAGCAGAGAGTTGGAGGTTTCCTGCATTGGAGCTCTTTTGAGATTTGAGTTGAATTGGCTTCAGAGCCCTTGGGCGCTGGGTCCAAGGAAGGTTTCAGTCACTGGAGAAGTTAATAAAGATGTGTCAGATTTAACTCTTAATGTTTAGTTGATGATCATGATGCATTCCATTATGGTCACGGGTGCTGACATTAGACTGTTAGAGATCAGATTCTCAGGGCCAGTCAACCAGCCAGTGAGGGTCAAATCTTAGGATACATACAAACATTTTTTTATGGGAAGGTCATTACATATCAAGCAGTGATTGGTTTGATGCAGTATTTGACAGTGAAACTTCTTTCTCTGACTCTTGCTCTCCTTTTTGTGTTGGGGAGAGTACCTTGGAGTTTGTATAGTGCTCCCTGTGCTTGGGAAGATAAGTTCTGAGGCCTTTGCCAACACGTTAATGCCTGCATATGATTTCTTTGTTGGGGGATGTTGCCTTCTTCATGGGCTTATGATAAGGATTAAAGGTGCACGGCAGAGCTCCCATCCGTTACCACTCTGGGATTTCTGTTCTGCCTACCATACACAGGCTTGCTTGAGTTAGATGTATTTCTAGCAGATAGCGAGCCACCAACCTGTGACGCTCAGTGGGGTGGATTCAAATTGTGACTGAAGTCCACTGCTGTTATCTGCTGTATCTTATTAATTCATAATGCTGGCCTGCTTCCATGTTTATAAATATGTAATGCATTCATTTGCTTCATTGAAAGTATAGGGGCTCCAGCTGCATTTTTGATAATTGTGCAATAGAAAGCATCCATTATATAGCACCTGTACACCTCATGTTTCTCAGGAGCAAATTAATAAACCAGATTTTCCAAGGACCTTTCAATATGGAAAGGAGACAGTGTGATGCACACTCTGTCTTGCTTTAGAGGAATGTACAAGGGAAGAAGTAGTGAATGACAGGAATCCTGAAAGGGTTTCTCAAACAGGTGACAGCAGTGGCAGGGCTTTTCCTGCACAGGAGCTAAGACCTTTGTTTCTAGAAGACGTTGTGAAAAAATAATAAGTATTCCTGCAGTCAGTGTAGAAGAATGAAGTTCCCAAACCCCATTATATAGATCAAACTGCTCCAGTTATTGGAAGAGCAGTTGTGTTGTCTGTCCACAGGTGTCTTTCTGTTCTTGTGCTGGTGACTGGACCGTGGACTTCTGTGTTGGATTTAGGTTCCAGCCTTTGCCTCCCTCTTTATGGAACATATGACATCGGTCAGTTTCTCAGTCATTGAGCCTCACTTTGGGGCCAGTAGTGGTGGAGGGTGATGCAGGTGTGCAGGCTGGTTATGAGGAGTCCATGAAATCATAGCACATGTAAAGGCCCTGGGCTGGGCAAGCATGAGGGGGTGCCCCAGAGCGGGTAGCTGCTGTTGCTGCTGTGTGTAACCTGGGCAGGCTCTCCTGTAGTCTTCCCACGCCAGCTACTGCGGGAGTGGGTGCTCCGTGCACTCTCTGTGTGATTGTGATGTAAGCGGAAGTTACATCTCAGTGGACTGAAGGTAGGGTATTTTCAGGGATTCATTTGTGGTGACTTGCTTTTTTAAGGAATAGAGGATGAATACTGGTTTCCTGTAGAAAACTAAACGTGCTGACTTGCTGGTAGTTGTGTATCTATAGTTTTGGGGTTTAATGTCTAAAACATAATGGCATTCCTGGAAAGGCCGAGGGTAATGTTTTTCTCCACAGAGATGGAGCGTGGCAGGGGTGGAGGATTTGAGAGAGACTTTGCCAGAAAGCAGATGGGAATGTCTCGAAGCTTTGGAGAGCCCCTTGGCAGAGGAATGGGTAAGAAGGCCCCATGGACCCCATGTGGGCAGGGTCAACCCTCCAGGGGTGCAGGCTCACCCTGATATTGGGAGGTTCTTAGGCAAGTCAGCTATTTTTCTGAAGGCTTTTAAAAAATTGTATGTTTTCTAGACCTGATACAAACTTTTGGTCCTTGAATTTTTTATTGATAGCAGCAGCAGCACTATTATTGTTTTAGTCTTTTCAAATGGCTGCTTTTTTCACATTGGTATAAGGTGTTTTCTTGCTGCAGAGTTAAGACTGCTGTATTTATGTGAGGTTGTGGCTCTCTAGTCATGGGGAAGATTGTCAAGGCTCAGCGGGGGTGTGAGTCTCCTTAGTCCAGTGGCCTGTAGGGTTCCAGTTGAATGAGGGTGTGCTTGCTCTTGCATGTGAAAGAGCTCTTGGTGAACCAGGGAAGTTTCCTAATGTTGGAAGACTTTGAGTACTGGGTCCATCTAAATGTAGTTTTGGTTAGTTTGTAGAGCAGTGTATTCTTTACTTTTCCATAGTTGGTTTCCCCTGTTTTGAGCTTAGATGTTTCTAAGAATTTGTCAGCCTAATTCTTCTCTGTTAATTAGCGTGGAACAAGGAGATTGGCTATTCATGGGCTCTAGAGTTTGTTTCTCTCAGGAGATTTAGAACGTGGATAACTCCCCCCCGCCACACACATGCCCCCTTTCCCCATCTTCACTGGCACATCATCCTGAGCAGATAGGCGGCTGCTAGGTCCTAGCCTCAGAGTGCTCAGCCTCTGTCTCTGTGGGACACCTTGGGCTAGGTGTGAGAATTGTAAGCTTTTTATGTCTAGTTTGTGTGAGCTGAGCTGTATTCTTAGAATTTATGAAGGCCCTAGAAAATTTGTCATCAGTGAGACAGGGTTCAACATTCTGCAGCTTATCTCCAGGAACCCAGTCTTCTGTGTTTACGTCATGAAAATCAGGAATTATTAAGAACTGTTTCTTTCAGAGTAGCCGGTTGAACTTTGGTTCATTTACCCCCCTGACCGTGGTTAGGAAAGTTGAGTGACTTTTCTTGTATCGACATTGACTGGTAGTCAAGATTTTTTTCCTGGCTTGCTTGTTATGACTGTTGCTTTATTCTAGATTGAGCTTTAGAATTTGGGGGTAAGTGATTAGGTCAGTTACAAGTTTCTTGTTGCCATAACTGTCTTTGTTTTTGTGTCTTGGAATGGTGGGATATTAAAAAAATTAGTTATTGTCGTTTGACTGCAAATACTAATTTGTAGATGAGAACAAAATGGCACATGACTTTGCTCCCTCAGGCACTTTCTCCTCCTCTTGAGCCTTGATCCTTTGTTGCTCTGGGTACCTCTCAGCTCTGACGAGGCTGTCAGCTTTGCCCCAGGTCCTGTGGTGGCCCAGGAAGGAGGTGGCCTGCTGAGGTCCTCTTGTGTGGTGCCAGGAAACTTGTCCTCTCCCGACCTGAATACAGAATGGCCACTGCCGGCCTCGGTCTCTCCTGCTCCTCTGGGCCTTCTCTCTGATTGAGACCGCATCCTGTTTGTCCTGAGCCTTCCCACAGTGGCCATAGCAACAGTAAAGAGCTTTTGTTCTCTTGCTTCTTAGGATCAGACCCAAGTTAGCAAAACGGTCTTTGTAACAAAGCAAATTTTGAAGTCAGGTTTTCAGAGGAGTTGCCTGGGTGGTTTTTCAGATTCAGTTTCTGGCCTTGTATTCCTGTGTGGCTTATTCGACAGGTCATTTTGGTGTGCCATTCGGTGTCCCTTCCTGTCAAGGCAGTAGATCTCTACCTCTCTGTACGGACAGCTGTACTTTGTACTGCAGGGACGTAGATGGATCCTTGACCTTGAAGAGTGTGCTGTCACCTAGGAGTAATGCTAAGAGTGGCTCAGGGCAGCGCCACAGGTCAACTCGGAGAAGTGACCTAATTGAGGGAGCCGTGGAGATGCTGGCTCCTGGGCTCTTGGCAACCATGTGAGCACCACACAAAGGCTCTTGTTTTCTCTGTGTTAGGATTTATAAAAGCACCACTCTAGTTGACTGGTAGAAGTGGTGGGGGTGCAGGAAGATGATGCAGTAACTGCAGGGCACGCTGGAGGGCTGGGTTTCAGCATGGTAGAAGGGTCCATGCCCATAGAGAGGGCTGACAGAGTCAGTTGCAGAGGCTTGGAGGTGTTGGTCTACCTTGGATGGGAAGAACAGATTAAAATTGAGAGTCAGAGCAGAGAGGCCTGTGAATGCCCTTTGTGAAAATAATTTGGTCTTTCTCTTCAAATCAGCAGTGGGCCGACTGCGAAGTCTTTTGCAGGGAATGGTTTGATCCATGTGATATTATAGGAACTAAACCACAGGCCTGGGCATACAGAGCAGGCTCCCAGGCGTCATGCAAGAGTAAGCCCTGGTCTTGCTTGCAGGTGGGAGGTCTGCTTCTTGGTGTACCTTCCCGCCCCCTTCCTTTAGCAGGTAATTGTAACACTTAAAACAGCTGCAGGGCGAGGGTTCAGTCTCCTCGTCACAATATGAGATGTGTTGTATGGCTGTTGTCCATGTTGCTTAGTACTCTTCAAGACCAGTGAGAGGGTGGGGACAGGTCTCTCTTACATAATGAAAGACCCAGAAGAAACTGAAACGCTAACACTAGCTTAAAATAGGTTTTTCTGAACCGCCAGCAAGCAAGCAGCAGTATTGCTGTTTTGGACAGCTGAGCATATTGGAGTTTGTTCTCCTGCGGTGGCGTCCGTCATTTGGTCACCATCACATGTAGCTCCCTCCACGCAGGGCTGGTGGGCTCAGTTGGCTACCGCCTTGCCTGGCCTGGCTTGTGGACTGGGACGAACTTCCAGCACTGCACAAGGTTACTGCTGGTTTTTATGGTTTGGGCTCTCAGTGTAGCTACAGCAGTTTGTTGAAGAGTACCTGTGAGGGGTTGACTGGAAATGGGCGGGTGAGTGCGCTCTTCAGTCTGCGAGTCCTGAGGGTCTGGACCGGCTTTAGAAAACTGGGCTGCTGGCCCCCCGTTCCTGCTGTGACTTACCGAGTTCAGCTCACGGGTGCCTCTTTCCAGAGGCCCTCCCGAGCAGGCCTGGGCCTGGAGCTCCATGGGCCCTGCCATCTGACCCGTCGTCAGGACTCTTGCAGCTTCCCAGTAAAATGACCTTGTCTGTGTGTGTGTTTCTCAACCCCTCCCCCTTTCCTTTTTTAATTAGTAGTAGTCCTGCTCTGGAATCTGTGATAAATTTCTATTTCCATAGAGGAATTTGGCTAATTTTTTTTTCTTCCTGATTTCCTTAGAAATCCTAAGTAATGCCCTGAAGAGAGGAGAGATCATTGCAAAGCAGGGAGGAGGTAGGAAACGCTTAGTTTTGATGTTTTGATGTTTAGAATAGGCTTGTGTTACTGGGGGTAGTAGAGTGTAGTGCTGAAAGCACGGGCTCAAAAATAGACTGCCTGGGGTGGGAAACCAGCTCTGCCTTCTCTTAGCTGTGTGACACTTGGCAAGTTACTGAACTTCTCTGTTTTTCATGCTGTAAAATGGGGCTATCATGGTACCTACCTCATAGGGTTGGTCTGTAAAGGAAATGAGTTAATGTGTACACTTTTGCCATTGTCAGAATGTCCATGTGATTTGGGGACTTACTTGTTTCTAGTGTAAAATTGCAAATTGCTAAAAGTAAATATCTTAACCTGATTATAAAAGTGTACACCACCTAATCATAACAAATGGACTGTATACATGTACTCAAATTCAGAAAATTATGAAGAACGTAAATACCTGAAATCTCACTGCCCAGTGATGAATGCTATAAATATTTTGAAATACATTCTTGCATTAGTACACCTTTTTTGACGGGTACCTAAAACTAAATGTAGTTATTTCAGAAAAGGGGGGAAAAAAGTTTTTGTTTTTGTTTTTCTTATGGCTCTGAGCATCTTGGCATGTCCTTGCTAACTCCACTTGCTGGAGTTACTCTGTGGTGGGCCGATTCTAGAATTCCATGTGGGTACTGTTTCTTCCTAGTTCTCTGCTGCTCTTGGCATCTAAAGTGTCACACTCATTTTTGATAATCATCTGGGTATGCTATCCAACCTCTCTAGACTTGTTAACATTTTTATAGTTTCTGAGATATTTTGGCTCTGAAAGTTTAATATACTTAAAATTATGTTTATATTTTGCCACTTGGTATGTTGTTACTCAGAGAAGAAAAGAGTCACCAAGAAGTGGCATGACTTGTGCAAGGTCATGGGCTTGGTCAGTTAGAGAATCAAAGAATCTCCTCTTCTTGATTTGCATCCTGGCCTTGGCTACTTGATTCAGTAGTGGCAGGCTGGGTGCTCAGCTGCTCATTTTTCAGAGGCCGGTGGTGGTGGTGGTGGTGGTGGTGAAACTTGAATGAGAGGAACCCTTGGGCTTTGCATGTGGAAAAACTTGGTGGGCGGTGCCTTGGTGATGGAGCAGACCCTCCTCTCTAAAACTGCAGGTATCTCAGGGTCCCTGTGCCCTGCTGACCTGCCGTAGTTCAGTGTCCAGCTGAACCAGGAACCATGGCAGTGAGGGACTGATCCCAGGCCACTTCCAGAATCTTCTCTGCAGTGCCATCGGCTTTTTCTTTCAAAGCTGGCAGAGTTACACATGGCACAGTCAGGTGACGGTTTCCCTGACAGACATAGTGAGGTTCATTGGAAGTGGCTGGCTGTGTTCATTCATAGATAAGGGTCTGTATTAGTGTTGATTTTGGTTTTATTTGTCTCTTCCTGATCACTTGGCTGTGTAATAACTTCTGTATGCTGTGGAGGTGCTAAGGACATGCAGCCAAACTGGTTACCAGCAGGGGATTGTAGAGGACAGGTTGGGGGATGATAGAGCTTGTGAGCAATCCTAATTGTCACTATTTATATTCCATGTAAGCTGGTTGGGTGACCAGCTGAGTGTGGGGCTTCTGTCCCCCACCCCTATAAATGTCTTTTTGGGGGGGCACTGCAGAGTTCTCAAGAATTGATGTCTGTTGCTCACAAAGCTTGTCCCAAGTATCAGCACCCTCAAAGTGATGTGAAGGACATTGTTGATAAAAGTCCTCGGGTGGGTTTTCCCCCCTTTTAAATTTTTCTGTGGAAATTAACTGTGGCACCGAAGTAGGAAGAATGATGTACTCACTACCCAGCTTTTGAGGGTTATCTATGATAAATTATTGCTGAACCATGGTTGAGCTTGTAAACTGCCCAGGCCTCTGCACCCAGGGAGCCCTCCAGGCACAATGTGCACACAGGTCCTCAAGCCCCTGATATACACCTGTTCTGTGTCTCCGTTTTAGGTGGAGGCGGAGGCAGTGTCCCTGGAATTGAGAGGATGGGCCCTGGCATTGACCGCATCGGGGGGGCCGGCATGGAACGCATGGGCGCAGGCCTGGGCCACGGCATGGATCGTGTGGGCTCCGAGATTGAGCGCATGGGCCTGGTCATGGACCGCATGGGCTCCGTCGAGCGCATGGGCTCTGGCATCGAGCGCATGGGCCCCCTGGGCCTCGACCACATGGCCTCCAGCATCGAGCGCATGGGCCAGACCATGGAGCGCATCGGCTCTGGCGTGGAGCGCATGGGTGCCGGCATGGGCTTTGGCCTCGAGCGAATGGCCGCACCCATTGACCGTGTGGGCCAGACCATCGAGCGCATGGGCTCTGGTGTGGAGCGCATGGGCCCTGCCATCGAGCGCATGGGCCTGGGCATGGAGCGCATGGTGCCCGCAGGCATGGGGGCAGGCCTGGAGCGCATGGGCCCCGTGATGGATCGCATGGCCACCGGCCTGGAGCGCATGGGCGCCAACAACCTGGAGCGCATGGGCCTGGAGCGTATGGGCGCCAACAGTCTCGAGCGTATGGGCCTGGAGCGCATGGGCGCCAACAGCCTAGAGCGTATGGGTCCTGCCATGGGCCCGGCCCTGGGCGCTGGCATTGAGCGCATGGGCCTGGCCATGGGTGGCGGTGGCGGTGCCAGCTTTGACCGTGCCATCGAGATGGAGCGTGGCAACTTTGGAGGAAGTTTCGCGGGTTCCTTTGGTGGAGCTGGAGGCCATGCCCCTGGGGTGGCCAGGAAGGCCTGCCAGATATTTGTGAGAAATGTAAGTGGCTCTTCAGGAACATCTCGGCCCCTGTGCACATGGGGAAGAGGGAGGCAGAGGTCAGCAGGACCAAGGGTGGCAGGTTGCAGTGAGAGGGGATGGCCTCAGAAGGAGAGCTTAGCATGCAAGGCCACCTTGCCTTTGTCCCCAAGGTTTGGTGTCGGTAGAATGAGGTGGGAACATGAGAGCTTACGACACTTGTGCAGCAGAAATAGTGGGTTTTGTGAAATCCTGGGCTTCTCTGACTACTAGGTAGAGAAGACTGTGATCTGGAGAACTTGAGGGTTTTTTTTTTTTTTTAACTCTCAGCTTGATGAGCTGCTAAATACCTGGCATGACAATTCAGAGTCGGGAGAAGGCTATATCTGAATTACCTTCACCAGATGGACCACTTTTAGCCACTGTGCTGTGGTTCTGTGGGCTGTTGACTACGGGCAGCTGTGCGTCCTGTTCCCTGTGTGAAGTTGCCGCAGATTACAGGGAATGAACTTGCTGTGCTAGTTTAGGACCTCACCCAGACAGACTTGTTTTCTGCTGATCACCGCAGTGTGAAGGTCAGCCAGTATCTGTGTGTAATGAGAGGTTTTAAAGGCATCCTGAGACATTTTAGGTTTCTGCATTAGGATTTGGTTGCATCACTCACCAGTTCCCCCTTTCTCCACTCTCAGCTCCCGTTTGATTTTACATGGAAGATGCTAAAAGACAAGTTCAACGAATGCGGTAAGTGTTTGAGAGCGGCTTCCTAAATGCTTCCTTGTGTTGTGGCTTGTGTCAAGGCTCCCATCCTTGTCTTGTAGACACCTTCCATGACTCTATAGAGGACGGATGGGACTTGCCATTTTTCTGCCTGTGCAAATGCTCAGGCCGATTGTTGAGTTTCCTGTTATGTGTCAGACACTTCTTCACCCCTGTTCTCATTTCATCTTTGCTGTGTGCCTTTTCCGGTTTTTGAAAAGAGGTGGGCATTGTCCTCATTGTACAGAGTCAGGCAAAGTCACTTTGCCAAGATCACATGGCTTCTAAGTGACAAAGCTCAGTAAAATAAGTACATCTGAGACAAGGGTGCCTTCCACAACCGCACCATGGGTTTGTGTCTCAAAGAGCACTCACCCAGCAGGCACGGATGAGGATTCCCGGGCTCAGGGCAGGTGTTAGTTTGTGTGCAGTGTGGTTTCCTGGCAAACCAGGCAGCCACTCTGGATGGCTTGCTTTGTGGCCAAAAGGAAGTTCTGTTGTCTCTGGGTGAGGCACTGCCCCTCACCCCCACCACTTTTGTTCTTTGAACCATGGCAAGTTGGGAGCCCCAGCCTTAAGCCAGAGGCCTGGCTGACTCTGGATCAAGGCTTCCTCAGTGTTTTCTCATTTCCTTTTGCCGCAGTAACTCAGATTTCACCAATGTTGCAGCCTCTCCTGGTTCTTCTCTTGGGTCAGTTATTGAGCCATAGCCTGCCTTCTTGCCCTGTTCTTGCCCTCTCTCCCTACTCCTTAGTTCACAGATTGTAGTAGAAAAGTCAAGTGGATCATGCCACTTCCCCTCCCAGGCCTGGAGGTGTCTGTCCCTCTGTTGGCAAGAGAAATCCAAAACTACAAGCCCTGTACCACTTAGTGTCTGCCCAAGCTGTTTTAGAACTTGCCTGTGAGAAGCCCTCCAGGGCTTGACCTTCTCTTAAGCAGAGTTCATGGCCCTAGTGCTGTGCAGGCCAGCCCCGCTACACTTGTGTTCTTGGCCCTGCGTTTCTGTAGCTCTTCCCTTGTATTGTTTTCCACAGTGCTTGACACATAACCAGGATGCTTAACCAGAGCTTGAAGGAATAACCTGCTTGTTAATGATTACAAAGCTTGTATTTGGACAGTACAGAAGTGTCCATGGTATTGGCGATGGCCTTGTAAACACGGAGGAGCAGTGTATTAAAAGTGAAGCCTCTGTAAAATTTGCCTATAAAGTTGGCTTCACACAGCGTATTTTTTTAAATAACTCTTGAGCATGAAGGTGTACTTTCAGGACTGCTTATCATGAGTCAGATTGTTGTCCCGTGGGCAGAAGAATGGCAGTGTGGTGGAGGGCCATGGTAGCCGGGTTCCAGCCGCTGTGTTCTGAGTATTCTTGCGTCAGGCGCAAGGGCCGCTCTCCCTTTTGACTCTGTCAACCGAAATCCAACAGGTGATCTGGACTGAGTGGAGCCCAGACTGAGCTCTGGGTTTGCCTGATGAGTTGTGGTCTCTTCTTCCCTCCCTGTGCCCAGGCCACGTGCTGTATGCTGACATCAAGATGGAGAATGGGAAGTCCAAGGGGTGCGGTGTGGTTAAGTTTGAGTCGCCAGAGGTGGCTGAGAGAGCCTGCCGGATGATGAATGGGATGAAGCTGAGTGGCCGAGAGATTGATGTTCGAATCGATAGAAATGCTTAAGCAGTTGCCTTTTTTAAACATCGATACCAGACCTCTGAATTTGTATTTTTTCTTGTTAACCATTTTAATTTGTTGGCTGGATGTATAAAGATGTTTAAAAAATTCAGTTGCTTTTTGGGGTAATTTGAATTACTTTTTTAATGACTGGGGTTCCATTTGACTGTTTGCATTGAGATTGCAATGTGCGCAATTTTTTTTGTAGTTGTGGCATCTTGTTGACATCGAATATGACTTTGATAATAAATACCAGTTCCTGAAAGCTGCTTGCTTCTGTGTGTGTGTTGTGGGGTAACCACCTGAGGTTGAGGAACCAAAGCCACTCAGTCTCCTTTCTGCCCTTGGAGCTGTGTGGACCCTTGAGGTGAGAGGCCACTGCCCTCAGCCTCTTGAGAAAAATCTCTTTATGGAAACCGAGTCCTGAGTGGGCCTGAGTCTCCAGTGCCAGTGGTGGTGTACTTGGCTGTCACAACCAGCCTGTCTCCCCAGTGCAGTGATTCTATGGGGCACAGATACTGCAAGGGGCCCACTTCCAGACTTTGTCCCAGTCTGCCCCAGCTGCTGAAAGGAGCATTTGTTTCTGTCAGTCCTGGAGGGTGGGTGGTCCTGTCAAGGTGCTGGCAGATCCAGGGCCTGGTGAGGGCCTTGTCCTAGTGCATGGATGACACTTTCTAGCTGTAACCTCACATGGCAGGAGTCGTCGAGGGAACTTTCTCAGATATTTAAAACAATATTTTATTTGGCTGTGCCATGTGGCTTGTGGGTCTTCAGTTCTCCAAACAGGATGGGGACTGAACCCAGGCCCTTGGCCATGGAAGTGCATTGTCCTAACCACTGGACAACCAGGGAAGTCCCCAGACCTCTTTCATAGGGCACAAATCCCATCCACGAGGACTCTGCCTCTGGACCTCATGCTTTCTTGTGCCGTCACCTAGAGGGGTAGGTTTTCAATTTAGGAATTTGTTTTTGACAGCCAGAACACAAACTTCAGTCCATAGCAGCTTTTCTTTGCTAAAACAGACCAAGAAGAGTGTAGGTTTCTGAGCATGTTCTGCCCTGTCAGAGGTTTCGGCTGAACTTGATACTGTACTTGGTCAGAACTGGGTCACATTCTCTCCACAATGTGACTGACTTGGGCTATTGCCCGTGAGGAGCTGCAGCAGCTGCTTGTCGTGCTGGACGTGGAGGGCCCCCAAGCATCTCCCTCTGCTCGCTGACCGCAGCTGACCTGGTGCCATCAGAGGGTCCCTCAGCTCAGCTTCCAAGAGTGGCCCCCTCCCTTGCCACCTTCCCCTGCCCTCCTTTTTCCCTTCTGGCCTTTATCCTTGAGGGGTGAGGAGACCTGGACCTCACAGATTTCCCCCCAGTATTTGATCATGGCTCCACTGTGTGTGGTCATTAGCAGGGAAAGAAAAGACAAGACACAGGAGTCACTTTAAAAGAGGGACTTTATGTGGTCTGTGGACGTGGCCAGACAGGAGCCCAGGCAACCGCTGGGGTCCAGAGCTCCTGATTAGCAGGTGACTGGACTGGTGGGCTGTCCATTCATCCCCACACCTGCAGCCTTACTGTCCCTAGGGCAATGGTTGGCTGTCCAAAGGATCTGCCAAGAAAGGTGACTTTCAGTGACCCTTTCCCTGTGAGCAGGTAGCCAGCAGCCCCTGGAGGAGTAGCAGAGGACCTCGCCCCACCCGTCCCATCCACCCAGAGCATCTACATACCCCAGGCAGCGACGTCATCGTACACCTCCGTTTCCCTGGTGGAGAGCACAGTTGGGTCGGTCAGGGTCACCCTGCCCTATTGTCACACCCCCACCCCCACCCCCTGTCCCCAGTCAGCGCTGGCACTCACAAGGGCAGTAGAGCTGTTCTAGGCACATAGCCATCTGTGAAGAGAGCAGGGTGGGTGGGTGAGGTCTCCTCCCTCCTTGGGCGGCCTGCCTTCCCAGGCTGCCCTCCACTGGTGACTCACTCACACTTGCCCTTGGTGTCCCGGCACAGCATCTCCTCCTTGCTGGTGAACTCAATCACCTCCAGGATCTCCCCACGCCGGATCCCTAGGTGCTTGCCACCCCCACGGCGAGTCTTGGCATTGGGGTCGATCATCATCCTCGTCTGAACCACAATCTCTCCCTCAAACTGGGGAGGGGGACACAAGAGCTGCCGCTTGCCCTGCTGCCCTCAGAACCCCGTGTGGGGCGGTGGCCACCTGGGGCCGAGCCCAGCCCTCCCAGGACTCTTCATTCACACCTTGAACTTCTTCCGAAACTCCCGCTCAGCTTTCTCTGCCTTCCGGAGCTGCTTCAGGGACTTCAGGTCCGTGGGCGGCACCTGCGGTGGCTGGAGGGGCACCTTCTCCTTCCTGAGCACCCGCCCCCCCAAGGAATTAGGTGCTTATGCTTCTCAGGGACCCCCTTTTACTGTTCTCCCCAGCTCAGCCCAGCCCTGCCCACCTCCCTCTGGTACCTGAGCTCTGGGTTTTGAGGTGGCCTCCACGGGTACTGCTGAGCCGACAACGCTTCATCTGGGACAGTCAGAGTGCCGAGTTAGGGCAGGGCCATTGAGTGTGGGCCTCTGGCTCTGGTGGCCTGATGTTCCCTGGTCAGTTTTCAGGACTTGGGTCTCCTCCTCACCCTCAGCTGCCCAGGCCTCTCATAGTAGATTCCCTTCCATTTTCCTAACTCCTGCCACAGGCCAGGCACGGCAGAAACCGTTAACCATTTCTTTCAACTTTCTTTTCTTTAAAAAATGTATTTGGCTGCTCTGGGTCTTAGTTGCAGTATGTGGGATCTAATTGCCTGTCCAGGGATCGAACCCATGCCCCCTGCGTTGGGAATGTGAAGTCTTAGCCGCTGAACCAACAGGGAAGTCCCTTCTTTCAACTTTCTTGATGGCTGTCATCCCAAGTTGCCTGCTGAGGAGGTAGCAAGGGCTGGAGAGGTAAGGCAGCCTGCCCAAGGCCACCAAGCCATTAAATGGTAGAGGCAGGGCTCCTCTGTCAGCTTTTGAGGCAGTTTCACCCTTCCCTCCTACAGCACGTAGGTTTTGGGAATTCTAATGAGGCATGGGTCAAAAAAGAAGGCCAAGAAAAGTGTTTCCTCAAAGCAAACAAAGCCTGCCTCTGAGAAGGGGCTGTGTCTGGCTGGGGTTCTTGGTTGGTCTGGCTGATGAGGAGACTGGACTGGAAGGAGTCACCCAGGTGGCAGCCCACTCACTACCTGGCAGATGACCAGCTTTTTAGGTGAGGGCACTGCTGGCCAAGGGTCTGCTTACAGTGAGAGCCTCATGAACACTGGGTGAGTGAAGGATCTAGAACCTGTAGCCCCCAGCTCTTCTTGCAGTCCTCTCTGAACGATTTGAAGTGCCGCCCTGGGCATACCAGACCACGCTGGGGTGGGGAGGGGGCTGCATATCTGCATGGTGCACTCTTCCCTCCCCAGACACTTTTTGCCTCCAGCCTCAGCCTGGTACTGAAGTGACAGTCACACCCAGAGGCCACCCGGGCTGGAGATTGTCACCCAGCTGGAAGCAGTACTGACTTCATCCCAGGGCTCCTATACACCTCCCGCAACCTAAGCGCACACAGCCCTGGGTGCAGCCGAGCAGGGCAGACCCTGGCGCCCTATAGCCCTGGCACCCTGGGCAGTGAGATCCTGAGCAGGCTGCCCTCAGCTCCTGACCCTTGAGGAGCTCCCTGTCTGTGCAGCGAGCTGCCACTGCTCCGAGTGAGGCAGAGAGTGTGAGGGAGGCACCCAGAGTCCCTCAGGTCAGGGATAAACGAAAGGGGCAGAGCAGCCTTTGGGACAGTCTGCACTGCTGTGAGCACCCACCCCCACCCCTCGAGAGGGAGAGATCTGGGCAAGCGTGTGGTACTGGGTCAGAGTCTTGGAGAATGACCGGCACAGGATGGGGGACAGTGAGCTAAGCTAAGGATGTGTCTGGTCTACTTGGGGTTGGGGAAACAGAAAAGGGTGGGCTCATGCCTGCAGAGTTGCTGGAGGTGGCGCATTCAGAGGTCCACATCCCCAGGAGTGGCAGCCCCCTCCAGACCCAAGCCACAGAGCCTCACTAGAGCGGAAGCAAGAGGGGCCCTGTCAGGAAGCTCTGTGCTCACAGAGGTGTTGCAAGCAGCCCCTGGGGAAAGCAAGCCCAGGAGAAGTAGCAGGGCCCAGGAAGGAGTCAAGCCATAGAGGCAGCAGGCTTTGGGGGCTGGGCTGGTGAGGAGGGGCAGCAGCTGGGGACCCCTCGGGTACCTCTGACAAGAGGTTGCCTGGCAGGAGGCCCTCCAGAGATAAGGGCAGGAAGCAGCCTGGGGGCAGAGGCTCCCATGTGCTGGCTGTGAGCTGGGGCAAGTCATGTCTCAAGCGTCCACTTGTGTAAAATGGGGGTGGGGGGCACAGTGCACATCCATTAAGTGCTGGTGGGGAGATGGGGTGCATTTCTCATGTGAGGTCGGTGAATGCCTCTTCCCTGAGCTGGACCTGCCTGGCCTTCCTCCTGCTCTCCAGGAGCGGAGGCATGGAAAACGAGACAAAAGGGGCCTTGGACACCCAGAGCACATGGATCTGGAGGGTCGGCCATATCCTGGCTCCAGCCCTCTCCTTCTTGAGTTCAGGCCCAAGCCCTTCCCCTCAGGCACCTCCAGTGCTGTGGATCTCCTGACACCTCTTCCTTACTCAGGGTCACCTCCACTTGACACCCAGGTGCAGGCTCAACATTTAAGCCTCATCCCTATCCTGAGTTTGCTTGCTATCATCCCTGGTGATACACCATTACATCCTTGCCGGTTTTGGGTTTTGTTTTTTTTTTGGCCACGCTGCTTGCAGGATCTTATTCCTGGAACAGGGATGAAACCTGTGCCCCGTGTTGGGAGTTCAGGGTCTTAACCACTAGACCAGGGAAATGCCCCTCTATGGGATTCTTCCCCTGTTCTACATGTCTACGGCCACCACCCTGGGACACAACCCTTGGCTTGGCCGCACCGTGGTCAGGCTGCTGGCCTCTGGCTGTCCTTCCTGTTCCTCCACCAGGAGCTGCCATGACCTCTCTGACCCCTTTCTCTCTTTTTTCCTCCCCTAGCTATACTCCAGTGTTCTAGCCTGGAGAATCCCACGGATGGGGGAGCCTGGTGGGCTGCCGTCTATGGGGTCGCATAGAGTCGGACACGACTGACGTGACTTAGCAGCAGCAGCAGCAGCTCTGCTTTCAATCCCTCAGGCATATGGGTTGTCATGGGGCCTGGTACTAGCAACATGGACAGAATAGGCCCCTGTGATGACTGTTCCCCCTCCTCGGATGCTTCAGCAGACTGGTCTGGCTGAGTGTCCCGCTCTGTCACCTCTGCTCCTGGGGCCGGGTCCAGAGTGGTCTGTGGGCTCGACATCATCGTACACCTCGTCTGGGTCCCTGCAGGGATACCTGACGTGAGTGAGGGCCTGTTTCAGCCCCGTGACCCATGCCTGTGCTCCCTGACTCCCCATGCTCACTGTGGGATTAAGTAGAGGCCAGCAGAAGAGGAGGTCCTGGGCAGAGCTGCGGAGAGATGAGATGGGAGGTGGGGACGTGGGTAGGCCAGGGAGCATCGACCTGCCTGCCCCTGCTTTCTACCTGGGCCATCCACACCCACCTGTGTCTGCTGCTGCAGCTCTCCGGAAGCTCTGGATGTCCCTGGGGCCTGGGGGCAGTGGGGGCTTGGCTGGGGGAGGGCCCAGGCTGCTGGCCGGGGGTAGAGGCCTCCGCCGGGGCAGGTGACCAGGTCTGAGACCCAGCCTGGAGCCAGCACTCCGAGCGAGGGCTCCTGATCTCTGCTGCCGTGCCCCAAACCCTGGGCTGAGCGGGACCCGGGGGTTGGAGCCCGCTACAGCAGAGGGCAGCGAGCTCTCTGAAAAGGAGCCAGGGAGCAGGGGCTTTCTTGGGAGGTTCCTGGGAAGAGAACCGGGCTCCGGCTGGGAGAGCTTGCGGGGGGGTCCCCGAGACTCGGGCTGCAGAAACTTTGAGGGGAACACGCTGAACTCGGGCTCTGAGGATGTCCTCGAGAGGCTGGTGGGCTCGGGCTGCGGGGGCTTCTTGGAGAGCACCTTGAACTCACACTGGCGTGGCTTCTTGGGAACCACACTGACCTCCGGCTCCGAGGATGTCCTGGTGAGGTCACCAAACTCAGGTGGCAGGGGTTTCTTGGGGAGGTCATTCAGCTGAGGCCGGGCGATCTTTCTGGGAAATGTACTGAAGTCGGGCTGTGAGGAGTGGGGGTGGGGCTCACCAGATTCGGGCTTTGAAAGGGGCACTGGAGGGACCTCACTGGACTCGGGCTGCAGCAGGGGCTTCTTAGGGAGGCCACCAACCTGAGGCTGCAGGGGCTTTCTGGGGAGCTCACAGAACTCAGGCTGTGGGAGCTTCTTGGGAAGAGTACTGAAGTTAGGCTCTGAGGAGTGGGGATGGGGCTCACTGAATTCGGGCTTTAAGAGGGGCACTGGAGGGATCTCACTGGACTCGGGCTGCGGCAGGGGCTTCTTAGGGAGGCCACCGACTTGAGGCTGTGGGGGCTTTCTGGGGAGCCCACAGAACTCAGGCTGCGGGGGCTTCTTATGAGGAGTACTGAACTTGGGCTCCACGGGGGGCCTGGGGGTGTTGCTGAGCTCAGGCTGCTGCGGGGGCTTCTGAGAGGGGGCCTCAGGGACCTCGGGCTTTCTGGGGAGCGGCGTGGCCTCGGGCTGCAGGAACTTCTTGGAGAGTTCACTGAACTCAAGTTTGGGAGGCTTTTTGGGCAGGTCAGTGAACTCAGGCTGTGGGGGCTTCTTGGGGTGCTCGCCTAGCTCTGGCTGTGGGAACTTTTTGAGGAGTTTCTGGAACTCAGGCTTCGGGGGCTTTTTGGGGAGGTCACCAGTCTCCGGCTGAGAGGCCTGGAACTTTGCTTGAAGGCTCCGGAAGTCCTGATGACTCCCCTAGGGGACACAGGCAGGCAAGGGACTCATACACATGGGGGCCATGGAGAGACGGACGTGGGGACAAGCAGACCGACCACAGACACACACCCTTGTCGTCCTCCTCCCGGCCTTCTGCCGTTGACTCTCTTCTCTTGACCAGACTCCCATGTTTTTGTCTCCAGCCTCCCCGTGAGAGTGCCAGGCTCTCTTCCTGAACTACCACACACCCTCTGACCTCATCACTTAAGCCCGGAATGTGCACCCAACCTCACCCCACTCTGGACCCACGCTCCTGGGGTCCCCTGTGGCCTTCTGCTCCCATACCTGCCCCCACCCGAACTCTGTAGAGCATCCTCAAGCTCCTCCTCCCCTCCTGCATGTCCCTAGGCCTTTCTTTTCTTATTTCAAAATGTATCTGGAGGGACTTCCCTGGCAGTCAGGTGGCTAAGTCTCCTAGCTCCTGTTTGGGGAAGTAGATCCCACATGCCACAATGAAGAGTTTATGTGCCTCAACTGAAGATTCCGCGTGCCACCACTAAGAGCCCGTGCAGCCAAAAGCAAGAAATGTATATTAGTATATCTGGAACTGAACAACTTCGGACCACCTGCACCCCTGTCCTGGAATCCACCCAGGGGAGGCGGCCTCCCCTGCAACAGCATTACTGTAAGAGGCTCCTCCTTGTTTCTCCTGCCCCCGACGCCCCACACCCCCATTCCGGGTCAGTGCACCCGCAGCAGCCAGAGGAGGCCTGAGTCTGTCTGCACTGAATCTGGGTGTGCTCTGTCACTTCCCCACAGTAAAAGCTCCAGAGCTCACGAACCCCCTGAACGGCACGCCTGACCTCCCCCTGCTGCCGCCTCCCTGGCCTCCCTCTCCTGCTTGGCTCCTGCCGCCTGGCCTGCCTGGGCCACACTTCCCACTGCACGTTCTCTCCTCTTCCGGGTTTCTACTCCTTTATTCCATGTGGTAGAGGCCTTTTTTCCCAGAACACCCTGATTTAAAAAAAAAAAAAGGATCCCCCTAGGACTCTGATCCCCCCAACCTGCCTGATTTTTCTCTTAGTGCCTACCACTCTATATCATCCTATTTATTTTTACTTATTTTTTTTTTTTACTACTTATTGGCATGCCACGTAGCATGTGCTACTATATATTCCTAGTTCCCCAACTAGGCATTGAACCAGTGCCCCTTGCATTGGAAGCAAGGAGTCGTAACCGCTACACTGCCACCCAGTACTGTTTTTTAAATGTCTTGACTATTTAGGGTTTGTGTGTTGTGTGTGTCAACTCCCTCCCCCGCTGCCCCTGAACGTGACACGAGGGCAGCAGCGCTGCTGTCTTCCCAGTGCCTCGCACTCAGTAAGATGCTCAGTAACTATTTGTTGAAATAAAGAATCTACTAGGGACTTCCCTTGTGGCTCGGTGGTTGAGACTTTATGCTTCCAATGCAGGAGGTGCGTTGATCCCTGGTTGGGGAACTAAGATCCCACATATTGCCGTGTGGCACGGCAAAAAAAAAAAAAAAATCTATCTATCTATCTATATATATATACTGGACACTGAGACAAACAGCATATACTCTGCCACATCCAGTCTGATGTGGTGCACCAGCCCTGGCACATGAAGTCCATCCCGGATCCCGTCTCGACAGGACCTACACCCTCGGTCACAGACACAGGAGACACACAAGTAGGCCAGGGCTGCTCTGACTGACAAATGACCCCAGAAGTGGCCCTGCCACAGGCCCCTGGGCCTGGCTTCACCTGGGGTCTAGGAGATTGGGGAGGGGAAGGGTAGGACCTCACTCATCTGCCCTGTCTGAGCTTCACTCTCCCCTGACCCAGAGAACAAGGAAGGGTGGCAGTTCCTGCCTAGGGCCTGAGATACCTCTGAAAGCACCCCCCACCAGCTGGGCTGGGATAGGCTCCCAGGTGACCCAGGGGGCCGGAGAAGTCAGGTCAGCAGGTCAGGGCCTGGAGGACTGCTGGGGTGGGCGGGGTGGGAAGCAGGTATATGACCTACTTTGTCACCCACAGGAAGTCCCTGCCACTCACCCTGGCTGCCTGTTACCCGGTGGCTGTTCATGCTGACCTTGGGGGAGGGGAGTCACCCCAGCAGGCCCACCTGTTCCCCTTCTGGTCACAGCCTCAGCCCATCGCCGCCCCTCGGAGCCTGAGCTGTCCCAGAAGTGGATTCCGGCTGCTTCTTACCTCTGGGCATTTGTGGCGGTCTTTCTCATGTCCCCAACAGCTTTCCTGCCCTTCTGCCGCCCCGCTTTTGGAATATGCCCCTCTGGTTTCCACCCGTGGCATCCCTCACCTCCAGCCAGTGTGGGGCTCTCCCAAGCCCTGGAGACTCACTCACCATGGCTGCAGGAGGGCGATGGACCACAAGGCGAGTGGGACCCAGGCCAGGACCGCTGCCTTCAGGAAGTGACTGTGGCTTCTGCTCCACGGGGTGGGGTCTGCTGGCCAGGCGGGGAGGGGAGGGGAGGAAGGGGCAGAGGCGGGGACAGCCCCAGCCTGGTCTCAGATCCTGTCAGTGCTTCTTGAATTCCTGTCCTGCCCTGCAAGCTTTGGGCATCCTGTTAGCAGAATCCCTCCCAACAGTCACTCATTTCTAGATTCCGCTGCCCTCTCACTGCCACCCCAGTCCTGCCGTGTGCTGGCCTCCGAACTCCAGGGAGGACTTGTGCCAGGCCAGGAGGGCCTCCTGCCAACAGAGGCAGGCCAAGGCCACCTCCAGCCAGGGCCTCCGTGCGAGGGGAGGGGTAGTTCTCAGTAGGGAAGGGACATGGTAAGCTTCATGCTTACTCGGGAGTCGGAGTGAGCCGGGTGGGTGAGGCCCTCCTGCTGGCCCTTGTTGCCTCAAGATGCCTTCCTCATTTCAACACTTCCCTGCAGTCCCGATTTCCAGCTCTGAGCAGGACTCAGGACTTCCTGTTGCAGGGACAGCTGCTACACAGGCCGACGGCCCAGGTGGGGTGGCAGATTTGGTGATGGGCGGATGGGTGGGCAGTGTCCAGGTTCCCAGAGGACTAGGGAAGGAGGAAAATGGGGGTGGCTGGGAGACCGGCAAAGGGGGGGTAAAGGTGGGGCACAAGACCAGCACTGTCTGGAGGGAAACCCTGATGGCTTGGCTTGGTTCCCAAGAGGTCAGTGACCTTGGGGCTCATAGGAAAGGAGAAAACACCCAGTGGGGGAGAGCAGAGCCCTGATTCTCAGCTTGGCCACACCGTCGGGGTCCCTTGAAGAGTTCACAGAGGTGAACAGAAACTCCTGGAGATCCTTTTTTTTTTTTTTTAATTTAAAACTTTTTGGCTACACTGGGTCTTTGCAGGCTTTCTCAAGTTGCAAAGAGCAGAGATACTCTAGTTGCAGCGTGCAGGCTTCTCTCATTGTGGTGACTTCGCTTGTTGTAGAGCACAGGCTCTAGGGAGCTGGGGCGGGGCTTGAGTAGTTGCAGGGCCCAGGCTCTAGAGCACAGGTGCAGGGGCTTAGCTGCCCCTCAACATGAGGGATCCTCCTGGACCAGGGGTCAAACCCATGTCCCCTGCACTGGCAGGTAGATTCTTTACCACTGAGCCATCAGGGAAGTCTGTTCCTGGGGATTCTGACTTAATTGGTCTGGGTTGTGGCCTGAGCCTGGGGATTTCTTACATACCCTCAGGGTGATTCTAATGTGAAGCTGGGAAAGAACTTGTGTCCACTAGTCACCCTGGGATCCCGATAAAGTGTGAGCTGTGCCTCAGGTCTGTCAGAGTCTGAAGCATCCCAGATGATGCCCATACTGTGGTCCAAGGATCACACCTAGACTAGCAGGGATGTTTGAAGTTTCCAGAAGGCTACAGACAGCAGTTGGCAGTGACTCCGCCTGTGTGTCTGCTCTAAGAGCAGAGCTCGGGGATTCTGGGGCCCCTAGGGCCCTGCACAGACCAACATGCACTCTGGGTCACATTCCTGGTGTGGGTTCCCCTCCGAGTAGGAGGCTGAGGCTGAGGATGAAGAGGTCTGTGTCCCAGAGCTGCTGAGCCTGGGAACCTGCAGTCTCTGGCCAACCTGCGCCCTCGGGTAGCTGCACAAGGTGGGTGCCTGCCTGGACACGTGGGCCCCTCATTCATCCTCCCTTCAGATGGACACTCCTGAGCGCCCTCTGCTGGGCGGAGCTGGGGCCCTCAGAGGGACTGCTTTCAGGCATCTTGGAGTTGAGGTGGTGGGGCTGTGGAGGAACCCTCTTTGAGGTCACAGCTTGGTTGGTCAGAGAGAGGCCAGGGGCTGCAGAGGCCCATAAGGCACATTGGGGACATTGGGAGCAGTAAGACTTTCCAAGCGAGCAGACAAAGATTGGACATGAGTTGAGAGGGGATGAGGGTAGGAGGTGGCGCAGTAGTAAAGAATCTGCCTGCCAATGTGGGAGACACAAGAGACGTGGGTTCGACCCCTAGGTTGGGATGATCCCCTGGAGGAGGAAATGGTAACCCATGCCAGTATTCTTGCCTGGAGAATTCCATGGACAGAGGAGTCTGGCAGGCTACTGGTTACAGAGTCGGACACCATTGAGCGACTGAACACACATGCACGAGGGTAGGAGGCAGTTTCCAGTGACCCAACTCGCCAGGCCTCAGAGCACTTTCAGCTTGCTCCAGAGGCCAGCGAGGGGCCCGGGGAGCATGGGGACCGTGGACCCACTGTACCCACGGGAGGGGCTGTTGCATCTACGTGGATGATGGAGTTGGGAGGCAGGTACCTGGGCCAACATTTGGCTCTGAGTCTCTCTGGAAAGGTCCTGACACACTAGGAAGTGACACACGGCACGGCCTGGATTCGGGGGTGGCTGAACGAGGGCCTTAGGGTGAAGACTTCTAGGCGCTGGGGGACCCTGGTCCCCTGGAGATGCAGGAAAGGGTGAGCCTAGGGCCATATTCCCAAAGGTGTCTAGGGCCTTGGAGGTGCAGGAAAAGGTGAGAGTGCCTGGGTTTTCTCATCAGTGGTAACTGTGTCCCACTTCTGGGGTCGTGTAGAAATCAGTGTGACTTTGGAACCGAGCCTGGCTAGAGTTGGGCTCAGTCAGCTTACCAACCTAGCCTCGCCTTCTCTATCTGTACAGTGGACCCTTGACCCACCTCCTCCCCAGGTTCTTGAGAGGGCCCCAGGCAGCCAGCCACAGGCTTGGTGGCTGGAGGGATGTCAACTGCTGGCCAACGTTTCTCAAGCCCCCTCCCTCTCTCCCCATCCCTCTGTGAATTCTCACAAGAACTCCAAAGGCAGACTGTCATGACACCCACTTTAAGGACTAGAAAAGTGAGATACTTAGAGGGTCGGTCTTGGAGCTTCCTCGGCAGTCCTGTGGTTAGGACTGTGCTCTCAGTGCAGGGGGCATGGATTTGATCCCTGGTGAGGGAACTAAAGTCCCACATGTTGCATGTCATACCCAAAAGGCTCCCCTAAAAGGCTGAATCTTCCCCAGGGTCACCCAGCTGTGGATCCAAGGCTTCTGGCTGAGAAGTGTGTGTCGGGGGAGCTTATGGGGGTCTGGAGCCCCCAGGGTTCCCTAATGGTCCCACAGCTCGTGTTCAGTGTCAGCTGCCTCAGTAGGGGCCTGGGGGCCTGGAGATGGTGGCAGCGTGGTCACCTGGCCGGAGTTACCTGGGCCTCAGCTGCAACCCCATCAAGAACACTGGAGCCCTGAAGCCCCTTGAGAGCCCGAGGATGGAGGACAGGCAGTCCGGCTCCTGGATGTCCAGGTGGGATAGGTCCTAAGGGCACCAGATCTCCCTACTGCCCTTCCCAGGAGAAGCAGAAGGGCCTTCGGAACCTGGAAGTGTTCAACTTCGAGGAGACACAGCGGCCACACTAATGGGAGCAGGTGTTTGAGCCGATACCCCAGCTAGGCTTTACCTGGATGGCTTCCATGTTGAGGACCTTGCTTGGCTCTGAGACTGAGAGATGAAGATTCTGAGGAGGACTCGGGGAGGACAGGAAAGGAGAAAAGAGGAAGACAGGAGGCTGCTGCTGGGTGAGGGGTGGGGCCCGGGGACTTCCCCCCAGGGGGTGACCAGTGTCTTGTTGGTGGCAGACAGAGGACAACCCTGATAACTTGGAAGATGGAGGAGGTAAGGGATGAAACAGGGTGGGGTGGGGCTAGGAGTCGCTGGGTTCTTGCTCACAGGATGTCTAGGTTCCCCAGGAGGAAGAGGAGAGGGATGGTGAGTGTGGCCCTGATAGGAGGAGTGGAAGATGTGCAAGATGGGGCCCTGTGGGCTACTAGGAGGACAGGATCTTCATCCAGAGAGCTGAGAGGAGCGATAGGGGTACTAGGCATGGGAAGGGGCACGACTGGAAGAGACTTGTTTCCAGGGGTCTTCAGACTGGATGGAAGTGGGGGCGGGGGGTGGAGGACTGCTTCTGGTGCCCAGGACCAAGCAAGATGAGGTCTGGGCTAGGGGGCCACAGGGCTGGAAGGGAGAAAGATGTAGCAGGTAAAGCCAGGCCCAGAGGGATGGGGCTTCCATACCCTGGAGGTTCGACCCTCAGGGTTCTGGTGACAGCAGCTGTGGGACCAGATTTTGAACCCTGGCCCCCACCTGACTCCCAGGAAGAAAAGGAAGGAGAGAACCTATATGGGGGAGAGGAGGAGGGAGGGAGCCAGGCTCTGGAGGACTGGCCAACACCCAGCCTCATCCTCAGGGCTGGAGATAAAAGGGGAGATGGGCAGCCCACAGTGACAGTCCAGAGGACAGGGAGGGAGAGTGGCTATGAGGCCTAAGCCCCAGCCTGCCACACAGCGTCCAGCCCGGGTGACCTGGCACCACTTTTGCCAGGATTGCTCTGTCACCTCCCTGAGGGTTGGCACAGGCCTCAGGATCTGGGGGGTTCTGGCTGGGTGCTCCTGGGACTTTTCAAATAAAACTGGCAAGTGCCATCTCATCTGGTTTCTGGAAGTGGTAGGACAGAAGGGAAGGTCACCAACAGCTGTCCCAGGGTTGAGGTGACAGGGGAGGCGGGACACAGGTGGGCAGTGAGGGGGGACCTGCCTCCTCCCAAGGTGGCGGTGCCCCAGGACTGCAGTGGAGGAGCAAGGGAACCAGACACACGGCACATCTACAGCTGGCTCATCTGCCTCTTTTATTGCCCCCCACCCCTGCCATCTCAGGCTTTCCCTAAAACGACACCATTACCCACAGCCCGCTCCCTACGCGGCGGCGTTCAGAGCGGCGAGAAAACCGGACACTCCCCCTCAGACAGCAGCGGCGATGCCTTGGGTGCCAGCGGGGCCGGGTCTGGGTGGCAGAGGAGAGAGCGCCTGAGCCTCAGCCCCGGTCCTCGCCTCAGGGCCCCCCACCCTTCCCACCCGCGCGCTCCCCCTGGCCTTACCCGCCGGCGCGTCGGGGCGCGGCTGCCCGGGCGCCGGGGCCGCGGGGCCGCCGGGGCGGTGGTCCTCCAAGTGTAGGGTCATGGCGGGCCGCGAGGCCGTGGAGAAGGCGCACTGCATGCATGAGTAGCGGCCGCGCGTGTGCTCCCACACGATGCGGCTGGGAGCCGCGTGCCCTGCGGGCAGGCAGGACCCGGTCAGCCCCGGCCCTGGGCGAGGGCGGGTCGGACCTTTCCCAGCCTCCCCATCAGCTCCCGGGAGTGGGGGCGTGGGGCGGGGGGCGCTGGCCTGGCCGATCCGTTTCTCCCGATCGTTTCCCCAAGTGTCTGGGGGCACTAGACTTATCCGCGTCCCCTCCTCCCATCCTCTGAACCCACGTGGGAGGGAAGGGCTCCGGATCCGGGCGCGAGTTTTACACGGAAACGCCGGCGCAGATGAAGGAGCAGGGGCCGCAATTTTAAAGGCAAAATCCTGTATTTCGGGGGAGACATTTCTGGGCACCTGGAAAGGGGGTGGGTATCCCCCAGGTCCCGCCGGGCGCAGGAAAGAAATCCCCTCCACCCTCCCTGGTGGTCACCTGCACGCACCTGAGGGCGCGTCGGAGCCGCCCTGGGGTCTTCGCGGGCTGCCGCCTGCACCTGCGGTCAACGGGCGGGTCAAGGTCAGAAGCCAGAGTGAGCCCAGCCCACCCTGAAGGCGGCCCCGAGAGCCCACACTCACCTTGGCTCTTTTTCCAGACGGCGGCGCTGGAGGCAGGAGGCCCCGGAGCGGCGGCCAGAAAGGGGCGCAGGCGTGGGGGACTTAGGCCAAAAGGCGCGGGGTTCAGGTAGGGCAGAAAGGGCCCGGTGGGGGCAGGGGCAGGGGTCGTGAACGGCTCGAGCAGCGGGTACGGCAGGCCAGGCGCCGGCGCAGGGTCGGACTCCGGGGGGCGCTCGGACGCCGGCGACTCCCTGTCCAGGGCCGGGGGTGGCGGCGGCGGGGCTGGGCTCTGCGCATGCTCGGCGCAAACATGCAGATGCTTGAAGAGCGAGCGGTGAGTGCGGAAGCGCAGCAGGCAGTTCTCACACCTGGGGGGCAGCACAGGGCTGGGCTGGGTCTCCCAGGGGACCCAGGGAGGGGCCTATCCGCGGTAACCTGGAGAGCCGCCGCTCCAGGGTGGTCAAGGACCCTGGGCCCAAATAACCTGACTCCCCCACCTGCGGGGGAGGAGTTTGCCCTAAGCGGCCGCCCACAGTGGTCGCGACCCTTCCGGACTTCTCCAGGTCGGAACCCTGGGAAGAGGAAGGAAGTCTCAATTTTGACTTAGGTTATCAGTTTTCCTCTTGGGAAGTAGAGGACTGGGCGGAGTCGTGCCATGTATGTCCCCCTCTACACACATACTCCCTCCCAAGCCCCGCCCTCGGGGTCCCTGGAATTGGCTCTAGGGACCAGTCTCTTCTGGGCAGGTAAGGGCAAGGCTGGCCCTAGATCACGTCCTCTTCCTGATTCAACCCCCTCGGAAAAGGAAGGGAGAAAAGCCAGGACCCCAGGTAGTAGCTGTCAAAATCGGTGGTCAGGGGGAGCTGCCTGGTCCCCCACACCAGCAGAGGTCACGGTGGACCAGGTCTCACTTGAAGTAGCGGTTGGGTTTGTAGTGCAGCTTGCCGTGGGCCACCAGTTCCTGCATGTTGGGGAAGGTCTCGGTGCAGCTCAGGGCGGAACAGCGGAAGAGCTTGCCTGGCGGCGCAGGGATGAATGACAGAGGAGTGGAGTTGGGTGGCCAGGATTGGCCGGGAGGCTCGGCCCGCCTCCCACCCTAACCTGCCTCCCCACCATCTACCCTGGCCCTACCTTCCAGGGACTGTGTGGGTGGGCAGTGGGTACGCAGATGCTGTGCCAGGTCTCGAACGCTGGGGAAACTGAGGCAGCAGCCTGGGCTGGAGCACGGTATCTGCTTCCCTGAAGGATGCACAGAAGCAGGGGGAGGGTCACCATCCCTTCGTCATCCACGTTGTCCAGGGCTCTGCCCCAGAGAGGCATTTATGGGGCTGCAACTACCCTGCAACTACTAACTATGGTTTCTTACTGAGGCCTTTACCTTCTGCCTCCCCCACCAGAAAATAGCGGCTGAGTTTCCCTGGCTCTTCGTTGGAGCCACAGACTGGCACACAATGGGGCTCAGCAAGTGGTGATTCCCTCTAGGTGGGCCCCCAGTCTGGAGATACTCAGTAGTCTGCACTTCTATTGTTCCAGGCCTGTGATCCCCCAGAAGGTCCCATCACGTGTCACCTGGTGGTGGGCGTCGTCTGGGAGGCCGCAGGTCCTCACTGGTCCCGGAGACAGTGCTGGTTGGGCCAAGGGTGTGTCCAGGTCCGGGATGGCCACTGTCTGGGGCTGGGGAGGCACCCTGCTGGGTCCCTCCGGTGGGCCCTCCACGTTCCCACACTGGGGGTGTGGTTGCCCGGTCAGGGCCCGGCTCCTCCTCCATAGAAGAGGATTTGTCTATAGCAGCCAGAACTGGGGACACCCCCTTGTCGGTCTCACTGGAGCTGGGCTCTGCAGTAGCCGGCATGTCCAGGCTGGGCCCCGAGGGTTCCTCATCCTGGTGGAAGGAAGAGGTGGGGAGAACCCCCTGGGCCCAGGTCTGCCTGCGCCAGCTAGAGGAATCCCTTCACCCCTCCATAACCATTGGGTGTTTCTGAAACAGCGAATGCCCCGAAGACATCACCCAGTCGGCCCCCATCATAAGGAGAGGCAGTGGGTGAGGGGGTTGAACGTCTGCCTCCAGTGTCCCCGTCCTTTGGAAGAGTTGGGAGGTGTGCCAAATGTAGAAGGGGGTACCTTTCCAGGAAGCCCCTATATGAAATAAGCATGCTCTGATCCTAACTTGGAAAGCTGGGGGGCCCCCCCACTACAAGGCTGGGGCGTGGCCCAGAGGGAGTGGGCGGTGCAAAGGCGGGGCTCTGAACAGGGCGCGGCCAGGAAGATTCTGGAGGGCCAGAAGTGGCCAAGTGGGTGTTTGAGAACGGAGATATAGCTACCAGAGGGGTTCGAGCTGTGCAGGAGAACTGGAGGTGTTGGGACCCCAAACATATAAAGACCAGGGGGCGGTGCCTGAGCCCTGTAGGCGTGGCCCAGTCGAAGCCAGGACCGGAAGTAGGGGGTAGGGTGCTCCCTGAGTGACAGCGGCGGGCGACTGCCCGGATGTGGAGGCGGGGTCGGCAGGAGGCTTAGAAGGCCGCTCCCCGCCAGTCCCTGCTTGTTCGCCGCGTCCGCATCCCCGGTGTCGCGCTCACCATCCTCAGCTTGGTTCAGCCTCTTGTTCCCGCGGCTTCAGCGGCTCCAACTAAGGCTGCGGCGACTCCTTCGGTGGCCGCGGGCTCGCGCTCACGTCGGCGCCATTTTTTCGGCTCCTAGGTCTCGCGAGAACGGGGGCGGGGTACGCGCACTGTGCTCAGCCAGGAGGCGGGGCCTGAGATCCAGGATTCTCCCGAACTGCTATGCCCAGAGGGAGAAGGCAATGGCACCCCACTCCAGTACTCTTGCCTGGAAAATCCCATGGATGGAGGAACCTGGTAGGCTGCAGTCCATGGGGTCGTGAAGAGTCGGACACGACTGAGCGACTTCACTTTCACTTTTCACTTTCATGCATAGGAGAAGGAAATGGCAACCCACTCCAGTGTTCTTGCCTGGAGAATCCCAGGGACTGGGGAGCCTGGTGGGCTGCCGTCTCTGGGGTCGCACAGAGTCGGACACGACTGAAGCGACTTAGCAGCAGCAGCAGCAGCAGCAGCAGCTATGCCCAGAAAATGTGTGCAGAGATCTAGGATTAAAATTTTCCCGGGCCTTTGTGTTCTCCTGTGCAAAATGAGCATCTTCATTTTCTCCCGTCCCGTCACCATATCTCGAAGGAGGATAAACAGCAGTTCTCAAGTTTTGAGAAGGTCATGTTTAGAGGGCTGCGTCTTTGGAGGGAAATTGCCACAGACTTCAACATTTTCAATGCACTTAGTCCGGAAGTTGGAATGGATCTGTTGAGATAGCCAAGGGCGGGAAACAAGTTCACTATCCTTCCTCAGGACACCCGGAACGTGCGTAGCCTAAAGATGGAGCAGTGTGTGTTTTCAGGAGGATAGGTGGAGAGCCCTGGCATGAAATGAGTCACCTATCCAACTTACGTTCCTTGAGTGCCTACTTTGTGCTAGGCTCTGGGGATCCAGAGATGAACAGGACAGGCCAACATTCCTGCTCTCAGGGGGCACTCAAGTTTTAAAATGGGGAAACAGACAATGAATCAACAAATGCGGGAAATGATCTTATGGTTATATTAAGTGCCATAAAGGAAAAAGGGCTTCCCAGGTGGCGCTAGTGGTAAAGAACCCGCCTGTCAATGCTGAGATGTAAGAGACGCTGGTTTGATCCCCTGGCCAGGAAGATCCCCTGGAGGAGGAAATGGCAACCCGCTCCAGTATTCTTGCTGGGGAGAATCCCATGGACAGAGGAGCCTAGCAGGCTGCAGTCCATGGGGTTGCAGAGAGTCACTGGTGACTGACTGGCTGAGCACAATAAAGAGGGGAAAAAAGCCCAGAAGGATGTGATGGTCATGGGCCAGGGAAGTTTCTCTGTGAGATGACTTCTGAGCTGTTGCCTGATTGTCAGGAGGGAGTTACCCAATGGAAGTTCAGGAGGCCACATCGCTGTGGGAAGAAAGAATAGCTGGTGCAAGTGGCCTGAGTTGGGGAGGGACAAGCTTATCTTTTTCAAGAAACAGTGAAGTGATCAGCTCACTGCTGGAGCCAGGTGGAGGCAGGGAGTGAAGATCAGAAGGTAGACATGGTTCAAGAAAGGTCATTCAGGGACCTAGTAAACCGTGGAAAGAGAGGTGTGTGGTCTCTATTCTAGCTGATGAATTTTTAGCAGGGGGAGGTACACCATCTGATTGCTGGGTGTCCTTTGGAGGATGCATCATTGTTGGGACAGTAAAGTGGATCTTTGCTGTAAGATCTCTGGAATACATTATTTAAGCATTTGAGAGTTCTAGGCAAGTGTTGGCTTTATATACAATGTATTTCCGTCTATGTACATAAGATGTGCGTGTGAGTGCTTAGTGGCTCAGTCATGTCCAACTCTTTTCGACCCCATGGACTGTAGCCTGCCAGACTCCTCTGACCATGGAATTTTGCAGGCCAGGATGCTGGAGGGGGTTGCCATTTTCTACTCCGTTAATATGTACCTATCTGCTTTTATATGCCAAGAATATCATTGGGAGGAGACATCAACAAACTAGGGTGGAGGGGGAACAGACAGGAATTTTGCAGTGAGAGGGAAGACAGATTTTTCACACTTTTGGGCTGTCTGAATTTTAAAAAACAATTTTCTTTTGATTATCATTAATATGGTTAAAAACTCATTAAAAAATCCTTTTTAGGAAGGGTGGAGGTGTGTGTGTGTGCGTGTGTGCGTGTGCAGGGGAGGTTGGTGCAATCTGGGCAAGGGTGGAGTGAGGTCTCAGAAAGGACAGAGAACCAAGAAAGGGAGAGGAGGGGCCCGATTTAAGAAACTTTGTAACAGAGTCAACAGGATGTTGCTGAATGGGCGGGGCTGAGATGATTGAGGTTTGCAGTCTGAAGATGCTATAACCTAGATATGAGATGCTGTCTGCTAGAAGATGTCAAACCTACTCTCCTCTTCATCCCCAGTGAATAGCCCTACTTCCTGAAAACGTGGTGATGGTTATTGCAGTAGGGCCTCAGGGCTATACCCCTTACTGGGAAGAGGGGCAGCCTGCATGGTGAGTTCTAAGGCAGAGAGGAGACAGAAGCCTTCATTCCCCTTCAATACCAGGAAATGCCCAACTGATGGTGTTGTGGCTCACACAGTCCTCCCACAGTCTGTCCCCCAATCTAACTGTTGCTGAGAGACAGGCACAGTGGTAGCCGGGCAGTGGAGGGGCAAAAATCATAGATGGAGGGAACCAGGGACATTCAAGAGATTGTAAAGTGTGAAAGTGAAAGTCACTCAGTCGTGCCTGACTCTTTGCGACCCCATGGACTATAGCCCATCAGCCTCCTCTGTCCATGGGTTTCTCCAGGTAAGAATACTGGAATGGGTTGCCATTCCCTTCTACAAGGGTTCTTCCTGACCCCGGGATCAAACTTGGGTCTCCTGCATTGTAAGCAGATTCTTTACTGTCTGAGCCACCAGGGAAGCCCCCAGTTCAAGAGACAGGTTAAATGTTTGTGTAATGATAGACTAATAACAGGGCTGTTGAGGCACAATTGCACAATTGGGATTTTTTTTTTTCTCCAGCCGCACTCAGATTTCCAGGTAGATCTGGATCCTGAAGAAGGCTCTTCTGACCAGTTTTTCTTCGATACCTATCTCCCATCCTCCAGGTGGGTAGGTGTCTTCCATCTGGTGTCCTTCCATTACAGCGTAGATCACTCTGTGTAGTATTCACCATCAAGATCTGTTGACCCTTTCATCCTTCTTGGCTCCTCCAGCAACGCCTACACTCTCTCTGCACTCCTGTCCCCTGCTCTAGCCCCAGTCCCTTCTCTGGCTCAGTCCTGACCTCACTTATCTGGTTCCATCTCTCCCAGACGGACTGCTCTTTGTGGAGCTGAGCACAGAGTGGGTGTTCATCCTTAGGCTCAGATCCAAGGATTCACCTGCATGTATGGGGAGGTTTGAAAGGCTCAGACTCCAGCACTGGTTTTGGGACAGCTGGAAGGGGTGGACAGGTAGCCAGACCGACCCCTCCTTCACCATGACATAAGTGCAGAAAGCCCTCAAATGTCAGAACCGGTCCATACTCCAGGTGAGTGACAGCTAAGGAAAGAGACGTGGGGTGGGGGCAGGGTCCAGGGATGACTCTGAGTCGATTATGGGGGGGACATGTGGGACCTGCCTCCTTCCTCAGGGTCCCAGCTGGGTTTGATATTGGGGAGGTGTGAAGATTCAAAAGCTGACAGGGCCCACCAGAACATTTTCTGCAGGAGAGCTGGCATGAAGCTTCTGGAAGCCAGCAAGTGAGACAAACTCAAGCTTTGTGAGGGACGGGAGTGTATCCGAGTTCAAGACTTGGCTCTGTGGAATCTTAGGTGAGTGATTAAACCTCCCTGAGCCTCCATTTTTCCATCTGTAAGACGGGGTTGTTTGCTGATCCTACCTAACAGAGTTATGAGAAGGCAGTCCTTGTTGGTACTCAGTAAGTTAATTCATATTTTCACTCAGCAAACATTTATTGCCTCGTTTATGAGAGGAGGGAAGTCAAGCTTGTCAAGGTCCCCCCAAATGTGCTTGGCTCTTTGCCCCTGGGACACAGCTCATATCCTACTCACAAGGCAGCTGTGAGGTAGGTCGTGTTAGCCCTGTTTCACACAGGAGGAAACAGGTGTGACTTGCGGGAGGCCAGGGTCCAGGGCGGGGGGACAGGGGCTCCAGTGGTGACCCCTAGACCCAGGGCCTGGGTTAGGCCGGGCTGGAGGTCACAGAACTGGACCTTCTGGCCAATGTAGCCGAGGGAAACGAGACCCATGTTGCAGGATCCAGGTAGGCAGGTGGGAGGGCAGGGTCCCAGGCCCCTGCCCCACTCAGATCTTCTCCACATAGTTTCCGGGGAAGAGGCCCTCCTGGCCATGCAGCCGGCCTTTCCACCAACCTGACGAATCTGTGGGAGAGGAGAAGATATAATCCCATGCCCAGCTCGCCCCAGAGAAAGCCTTCATGCTGGCTCTGTGTCTGTCTTGTCTCCACTGGCCCGGCATAGGGCAGAGACTGTCTTCTCTAAGACAGAAAGAAGGGATGGAGCTGCACGTGCGTTTGCCTTGCCCCTGGCTCACACTTTCATTTTTCTAGACCATCCACTGGTGTTACTCCCTCATCCTTCTCATATAGGTCCATCCCCATGATCCCCACGGGGGACCCAGGAATAACTCCTAAGATATTCCCCACCCACCTGCAGAGGGTGCTGTTGAAGCTCCTCTAGGTGCAACCTAGGGGCAAAGTAGGAGGTGGCCTGGGCCATCCAGACAAGGCCCATTTCCAACTCATAAGGCAGGTCTGTTAGTGGCCCTAGTGCTTGACAGGTGGGGAAAATGAGGCTGGGGTTTTGGGTGTGATACAGTCAGGCCAGGCTCCCAGGGTTGCTTAGGAGGTGACCTCCAGACCTTGGAGATGTCCTTCTGTTTCTGCCCTGGCACACACACCTTCCATAAGGATCTCGATGACCTCGTTCACATTGAAGCTCAGCTCATCCACGTCTTGGCCGACATACTGATACAGTGCCCGGCACCTGGGGCCATGGATCCGTGGCTGGGGCTTAGGTCGGCCTACACCAGGCACAGGTCGCTGTCCCACGCTGCGCTTCCTCTGCATGCTGTGGGCACATGAGGGCACTCATCACAGCCCCAGATACTCCCCATCCCATTCCTGGGGCTGTCCTTCCACACCACCTACCCAGCCACGCCCTGGTCAGGCACATTGAGGAATTCTGTGTTGTGCTCCGAGGGGGGCCGTGCCCGTGGGCGTCTGCTGGCCCCCAAGGCTGAGGACGGAGGGCCCCGTGGTGGCCGCTGGGAGCCCCCTCCAGATGTGATCTCCATGGGCAAGGGGCCCCTTCTGGCAGAGGGAGGCACCCCATTGCGGTCCAGGCCTGCAGCAAGAGTAAGGATGGGAGCATTTGTCAGGGTGATGCTAGCAGGATTTGAGGAGGACTTAGCTCCAAGTTCCCTGAGGGAAGAGGCAGCTACTCTCAACCCTGTATGATAAGGACTGGCCTGGAGAAAGAGACCCTGGGGTTAGGAAGGCATAGATTGACACTCTGCCAGGGGTAAGATTTTCCCCCACCTACTTCTGTAGGAGGGCTTTTGTGGGTGGGTCTTAGGATGAATAGGAGTTCATATGGAATAGGAGTTTGGGAGACAGGCAGAGCAAACAGCTCAAGCAAAGGCCTGGAGGGAAGACAAAATTTGGTAAATTGGCAAAATAAGATGTAGCTTGCATGACAGGAGTTTAAGATGGCAGGAGAGAAGAGGTCAGTGGTTAGCTGGGGTCAGAATCTGAAGGGTTTTTGAATACCAAACTATGCTTAGCCTTTATTCTATGGGAGATGGGGACTATAGAGAGTTCTGGACAAAAAAGAAGAGAGTGGTCCACTGTTTGTAAGATCCCGTTGACAGGAGGTCTGTCTTAGGCAAGGAAGACATTTAGTGGCGGGTGTCTCTTCACCTCTGGGGGGCCCAGGAGCTGCCCGGGTAGCAGTCTGGCCTGGCCTTCTAGATTTTCCCTGGGCCATCCCCTTCCGTGTAGGCTCTGAAAGGGAAAGGAGAAAAGATATAGGGATTTGAGTGGTGGCCACACTAGATTCTTGGCCCCACCCCCAAGTCCGGTTTACTCCGGGCCCCGCCCCCTAACTCACTGGCTCTCTCATCAGGACAGAGCCCCTTAATTACTGGAATACTGATTGAGGGAGTGAAAGTCGCTCAGTCGTCTCCGACTCTTTGCGACCCCGTAGACTATACAGTCCATGGAATTCTCCAGGGCAGAATACTGGAGTGGGTAGCCTTTCCCTTCTCCAGGGGATCTTCCCAACCCAGGGATCGAACCCAGGTTTCCCTCATTGCAGGCGGATTCTTTACCAGCTGAGCTATCTGGGAAGCCCCAATAATTGGCTCCGCCTCCCCAGGACCCACCCCTCGTTGGCTTTTGGGACCGCCCTCTCCAAAGATCTTCCCATTCAGCAACTGACACACGTGTCTACTCTATGGCCACGCCCCTCCATAGTTCTCGCTCACTTATTGGTCACCTCTCTAGCCCTGCCCTCTTCGTGGCCTCGTCCATTACCCACTTTTGACCTCCCTCACTGGCTCCGCCCCACGGTTTTGATTGGTCCCTGTCTCTGATCCCACCCCCTACAGGGCCAGCCTCTTGTGCTCCAATCTCCTGGTTCTGCGCAGACTCACTGGAGCTTTTGGGCAGTCCGTCACCCACGCTGACTGTGAGGGCCTTGCCGCTAGCCTTGAGCACCGCCACGTCGCCGGAACCACGCGAGAAAGTGACGCTTCGGGTGCCACCTCCGCCCCAGCCCTCCTTCTTCACCCGGAACTGTAGTCTGTGAGGAGAGGAGGAAGCTGTGGTTGTCCCCACCCGCCAAGCAGGGGTCACCTCCTCATCCCATCCTTGCGGACCCGGGCTGAGATGGGAGGGGACAAGGCAAGGGCGCATTTCGGTCAGTCTGGGAAGCGGGAGAGGGGGCGCTGTGCCAAGCCAAGCCAGAGGATGGTACGGAGGTGGGGGTCGTACGTGTCGC
The DNA here is from genome assembly GCF_055505025.1 of Bos grunniens. Lineage (NCBI taxonomy): Eukaryota > Metazoa > Chordata > Mammalia > Artiodactyla > Bovidae > Bos > Bos grunniens. The sequence goes on from NC_141171.1 coordinate 17,235,918, forward strand.
TGAAGGTGAGGGCCAGGGGCCTCCGCACCGCCTCCTCGAAGCGCTTGCACAGGAGGCTGACGAACTCAGTCTTGAAGATGCTTTCCAAGAAACTGTCGGCCGCGTCTTCTTGGAGGATGAAGAAGTCATCCTGCCGCGTGCTGGGGGAGGGGCGGGAGGAAAAGCAGGTGAGAGTGACAGGTGAGGCTGGCAGAAGGGCTGATATTTGAGATGCAACAGGGGAGGGGCAAATGAGGGGTGACACAGATGGGGGCAAACGGGAGAGGTGGCAAGGAGCTAGAAAAGGTGGTAATAGAGAAGAGTCAGGGGAGGGGACCGGTGCTGTTGGCAGATGACCATGAATTTGAGGGCAAGTGAAGGTGACAGATAGGACCAAGAGAAAGTTGCAGGTATAGAAGGTAACATGTCCAGGGTGACAGATGGGGTGACAGGAGGGCAGCTGATGATGAAGGGTGCTAGTAGGGGGCCTCACCTGAGAGAAACTCCCCGGAGCGCCTGGATCTCCAGCTTCTTCTTCAGGACTTCACGCACCTGGCCCTTCTCAGGCCCCTTCTTCACCTTCTCCCGCCCGATCACATACACACACTTGGGTGTCAGGATCAAGTCCCTCTTGATGGGCTATGAGGATACAAGACCAGAGAGGCTGGTGCCAGGAGCCCGGGGCATGGGAAGCCTGGCCTCAGGGCATCAGCCCAGGCAGAGGGGTAGTGTCGGCAGGTCAGATGAAGGACAGGTCAGGGGAGGGTCCCTCTACATGAAGGTATATGAGTGGCTACTTTTTATAAGAAACAGGAAGTTAAATAAGGTTATGCTGGCTAGAAAGGAGTGTGGGGAATGAACAGGTACAGGATAGGTGAAGGTATGTTTGCTGGACATGAGTGTAAAGGCCTGATGAGAGTTTACCTGTACACAGATATATCCATGCTAGGTGAAGGTATGTTTAATTGAGAGGCCTGTCTAGACTGCGTGAGAGGATACTTAATGGATAGGCGTGTCTTGGATAAGTGAAGGTGGTCCTATGGTCAGAGCTGAACAAGGTAAACTTGCAGTTCTGGACAGATGTGTCTGACCTGGTGAGGATATATCTGATGGACAAGTGTGTCTGGGCTATATATAAGGATATATCTGATACAGCCATATCTACATTAGTTGAGCCTATGTCCATGGGCAGATGTGTTTGGGCAAGGTGCAGGAGTACCTCTGGTGGGGCATGGGCAGGGTCCCGGATATGGCCGCCTGCTAGTACCTCACCTTGAAGCGTCGGTCATACTTGTTGACTGAGTCAGCAAAGTCCACGCGCTCTCTCTTGCCTAGGAACTGACGCAGCTCCGGCCGCTCCTCCAGCCCCAGGTAGTCCCCAACAAAGTTCCTATTGATGCTGTTGCGTCTCCGCTCCTTCTTGTTCAGCAGGATGTTGGAAGCTGTGGGGGCACAGGTCATGGTTTGGCTCCCCCAAGCTAATCCGTCCTCAGCCCCAGCTTCCCACCTGCAGCCTCTCACCTTCCTCCCGCATCTCCTCATACTTCCGGACTGCCACATGGCGCCGCCAGGCCTTCTGAATGGTGCGGGCAAAGCCATCGAACTTGCGCTCTCTCATCTCCTCTAGTAGGAAGAGCTGGAGAAGGAGGGCTGGTGGGTCCTGGAATCTACCCAGGGGGCACAGTTTCCAGTTTCCTCTGTGTTTCCACCCCACCCATGTGCTTTTGCTGACAGGCACCTGCATACATGCTTTTACGTTATGGACAAAAAATTTTGTCTTTTTCCAAATGACCAGACCCAGGAATCCCTCCCAATATGTAGCATAATTTCTGCATTAAATTACAACTGTAGATTTGCTTGCTGGGTTTAAATGCTTTCAAATTGTGGTGCTGGAGAAGACTCTTGAGGATCCCTTGGACAGTAAAGAGATCAAGCCAGTCAATCCTAAAGGAAATGAACCCTGAATATTCATTGGAAGGACTGATACTGAAGCTGAACCTCCAGTACTCTGGCCACCTGCTGCGAAATGTCATTGGAAAAGACCCTGATGCTGAGAAAGATTGAAGGCAAAAGGAGAAGGTGGCAGCAGAGGATGAGATGGTTAGATAGCATCACTGCCTTAATGCACGTGAATTTGAGCAAATTCTGGGAGATAGTGGAGGACAAGGGAGCCTGGCATGCTGTAGTCCGTGCGGTTGCGAACAGTAAGACACTGAACAACAATAACAGTAATTAAAAAAATGGAGTGTTGATCAAAGAATAGAACAACCTTGGACCACGACAGATAGTTGGAAAACACTGTAGTTCAAATGGAAATTTAGTGACAAAAAGGACAGTATGGTCAATCAGTGACGATGGGAAAATAATTGAAAATAAACTTGGGCTTTATTTAGAAAAAAATAATTAGCACTTCAGCCAGAGGGTTTTCTCAAATACACAAACATCACATCACTGCTGAAAGCCTGCCATTTTGATGACACTGATGGCTAATGTCTCCTAGAAACCCCAGACTTCCCTGGCAGGACTAAAAGAATTCTGCCGGTACTTGGGTTCAAGCTCACTTTAAAAATACATCATATCTTGGAGGGCTTGTAGATCTGTGAGTATTGAACACTGGAGTATCTCCTGCCATGTCAGTAAACAAGGATTTCAGTCATCAGTGATTCTGGCCGTCCAAATGTAAATACCTGAGCCCTAAGGGCACTCAGGAAGGAGAATACCTGTGTGACCTGAGAGTCATCAGGCTGTAGCCATTCCCTACAGTGGGCACTGAGGGACTCTAGATATGAAAACACTGGATATTGGCCCCAGATAGCTGAGATGCGTATGAAAGGAGTGATTTCGGTGAGCCCAGACTCTGGCATCTTCCCATACATAGAAAAGTGCTAAATTCCTTCACTTGGGGTGTCTGGTTTTCTTTAATTCACAAAATACTTTTGACGTTCAGACTACCTGTTCTTTGTTGCAAACTTCTACGTAAACTGACCCCTCCCCCTAACTCCTTGGAGCAGTTTTCTCAGGGTCACTTGAGATTCTGTCTCCCGGGCTTAAGTCCTAAAAATTCCCACCGAGCAAGACATAACTCTCAACTTTTCGGTTGTGACTATTAAGTCAACAGTGTTCATAACTGATCATAAAAAGTAGGTTTTCTTTCTCACCAGAGGGAAAAAACAACCTGTTGCAGGTTGCAGGCGATTGAGGGGTATTTTGTCGTTGTTCAGTCGCTAAGTCTTGTCTGACGCTTTGTGACGCCATAGACTGCAGCACACCAGGCTCCTCTGTCTTCCACTATCTCCCAGAGAGTGCTCAAATTCATGCCTATCTAAGTATCTCATCCTCTGTTGTCCCCTCTTCCTCCTGCCCTCAATCTTTTCCAGCATCAGGGTCTTTTCCAACATCAGGGTCTTTTCCAATGAGTGGTATTTACATATTCTTTTATTTCTCAGACCAGTACTCTGTGGATCCAGGAGTTTGTGTGCAAATCTTGTGCAAGTAATGCCTGTATAGGGTGTCTGGAGGGCACGTACATGCATTCTGTGGTTTGCTGAGGGAATGGCAGGTCTGAGTAAAGGGAGACCAGCCGTGCAGAACTAGGGGCAGACCAGTCAACCAGGACAAGTGTCTTCCAACCTTGTTATTTCTGCCCAGGAGAGAGGGTTTGGTTTCAGCTGGGGAAATAAAATCTTTCTTTCTCCACAGTATTAAAGGCATCTCTTTGCATGCTGCTAAGGGCAGGGGTGGGTGTGCTTAAGGTGGATGACACATACACCCCAGATCTGAGCTTGACTGCACTGAATATCGTTCTCCCCAAACTTAGGTGCACTTGGCGGGAACTTGTGAATGTGACTTTATGTGGAAAGAGGATCTTTGCAGAGGTAATCAAGATAACATGAGGTTAGACTTAGCAGCAGCAGCAGCAGCAGACTGGAGTAGGGTGAATCCAAAATCCAATCTAACTGGTGTTCTTATAAGAAGGAGAGACTTCCCTGGTGGTCCAGTGGTTAAGAATCCATGGTTCCAATGCAAGGGGTGTGGGTTTGATCCCTGGCCAGGAAACTATGATCCCACATGCTCCATGGTGTGTCAAAAAAAAAGAGGGAAATTTGGACCCAGATACACGGAGAAGAAGGCCATGTGGTGCCAGAGGCAGAGACTATACACCAACAATATAGGTATGATGTATCTGTATACCAAGGAATGGCAAGGATTGCTGACAACCACCAGAATTTAGGGAGAAACAAAGATTCTTCCCTGGCACCTTCAGAGGGCTCACAGCCCTTGATTTTGGATTTCTAGCTTCCAGAAATGGGCTTCCCAAGTGGCTCAAAGGTAAAGAATCTGCCTGCAATGCAGGAGACTCAGCTTTGATCCCTGGATTGGGAAGATCCCCTGGAGGAGGAAATGGCAACCCACTGAGGTATTCTTGCCTGGAGAATCCCATGGATAGAGGAGCCTGGTGGGCTACAGTCCATGGGGTAGCAAAGAGTTGGACATGACTGAGCATAAGCACAAGCCTCAGAAACGTTGAGAAAATAAATTTTTACTAGGTTAAGCCAGCCAGTTTGTGGTACTCTCTTACAGCATCCCCGGGAAGCTTGGGATAATGGGTCGCCAAATGTATTAAACATTTGAGGCATTTTGAATTCATGATTACAAGAAACAAGACCCAACTCTAAATAAGTGCATCTGTAGTTGAGAAAAGCTCCAACTCCATTAATTAACTTAATTCTTTGATCAATTTTTGAGAAACCACAGTTTAACTGTTTCCATTTTACTAAAATTATTTTCATTAGGAATAGTTTTCTTTTTGTTTTTTTTTTCCTGTGCAAATTTTTAGTCTCTGTTTTTTTTCCTTATGAGACTTTCCCACCAGGGGCCTCCCCAGTGGTCCAGTGGTTAAGAGTCTACCTGCCAATGCAGGGGGTGTGGGTTTGATCCCTGGTTGGGGAACTAGGATCCGACATGCTGCAGCGTGGGGCCAAAAATTAAACAAACTAAAGTTTAAAAACTTTCCCACCAAGCTTTTACCTTTATGAGCTTCATTATTTCCAGCTAGTTCACCTTTCCCCCCTCAAAATGTGCAGAGCGCAATTTTGGTCAAAATTTGATTTTACCTCTATTGTCTTAGCCAGTGCTAGCATTCTTTTCATACTGCAGCCATAAAGTTAAAAGACCCTTGCTCCTTGGAAGAAAAGCTATGACCAACCTAGACAGCATATTAAAAAGCAGAGACATTACTTTGCTGCAAAGGTCCATCTAGTCAAGGCTATGGTTTTTCCAGTAGTCATGTATGGATGTGAGAGTTGGACCATAAAGAAGGCTGAGCACCGAAGAATTGATGCTTTTGAATTGTGGTGTTGGAGAAGACTCTTGAGAGTCTCTTGGACTGCAAGGCGATCCAACCAGTCAATCCTAAAGGAAATCAGTCCTGGGTGTTCATTGGAAGGAATGATGTTGAAGCTGAAACTCCAATACTGTGGCCACCTGATGGGAAGACCTGACTCATTGGAAAAGACCCTGATGCTGGGAAAGATTGGAGGCAGGAGGAGAAGGGGACAACAGAGGATGAGATAGTTGGATGGCATCACTGATTCTATGGACATGAGTCTGAGCAAACTCTGGGAGTTGGTGATGGACAAGGAGGCCTGGTGTGCTGCAGTTCATGGGGTCACAAAGAATCAGACACAGCTGAACTGAACTGAGCATTCTTTTGTCTGTGTGTGTGTGTGTGTCAATTTTTATCTTTTCCTTTCAGAGTCACATATTCCAACTTGCCCGTAACCAGCAAGATGGATTCTCTTTCTCTCTCTCACCCTCCCGTTTTCCTCTTTTTTCCTACCCCTCCCTCTCTCTTCTCTTTCTTATGTGTTAACACTTAAATTCTTCCAGGTGCAGTTATAGCCTCAGACAGTTTTGGTTTGTTCTGTTTACTGGAGTGGGTAGCCATTCCCTTCGACCCAGGGATCAAAGCCAGGTCTCACTGCTTTGCAGGCAGATTCCTTACCATCTGAGCCACCAGAGCAGCCCAAGTTTCTATCACTAACAATATCTATTTTGAATGTGATTCTATAACTGTTTTTATTCTTTGGAGCAAAGTACATCCATAGTGAAAAGCTCTAGGAGGTAAAGGCCAACATATCTGGGGGATGAAGAATCTGGACCTTCCAAGAAAGAGACTGTTTTTGTAGCTATGGAATCTCTCTAAAGCCTCCACCCCACTGTGTTACGTTTTTGCTTTGCTGAGAGAACAGTTACTTGTAAGTTACAGTAACATTAAGGGAATCAGGCAGACAATCCCCTGGTTGTATTCATAAAGTCCTTGAGAGGCTATGGAGCAGGTGATGTGATTATGCATGTGATGGGCACACAGCTGGGCGTGGCCCACACCCCCAGCACACCTTGCCCCCGTGCTCCAGCTTCTCTGGAACCTAATTCCTTTGGAAGTCAGGTGAACCAGTCCAGTTCACTGAGATGGTCATCTCTCTGTGTACTTTCCAGTCCTCACACCAAAGCAGGTGGCCAGACAGGCCCTTAGGGGCTTCGTCACCTTGGTTTCTTTTTGTTATTCTTGTCACTGTTGCTTTTTTAAAAACTTGCCCCCTCCCAGCTTTATTGAGCTATAACTGACATACAGCACTGTGTAAGTTTAAAGTGTACACATATATGTTGATCTGATACACCTATTATGTTGCAAAATGATTACCACTATAGGTTAGCTAACCCTTCTGTCCTGTCATATAATTACCACATAATTACCATGTCTTTCTTGTGGCAAGACCACTGAAGATCTACTCCCTAAGCAAATTCCCAGTATTTAATGTGCTGTGCTTAGTCACTCAGGAGAAGGCAATGGCAACCCACTCCAGTACTCTTGCCTGGAAAATCCCACTGGTGGACGAGTCTGGTAGGCTGCAGTCCATGGGGTCGCTAAGAGTCGAACACGACTGAGCGACTTCACTTTCACTTTTTCACTTTCATGCATTGGAGAAGGAAATGGCAACCCACTCCAGTGTTCTTGCTTGGAGAATCCCAGGGACGGGGGAGCCTGGTGGGCTGCCGTCTCTGGGGTCGCACAGAGTCGGACACGACTGAATCGACTTAGCAGCAGCAGCAGCTTAGTCACTCAGTCATGTACAACTCTTTGCGATGCCATGGACTATAGCCTGCCAGGCTCCTCTGTCCCTGAGGATTCTCCAGGCAAGAATACTGGAGTGGGTTGCTATGACCTCTTTCAGGGGATCTTCCCAACCCAGGGATCGAACCCAGGTCTCACACTGCAGGCAGATTCTTTACCGTCTGAGCCACCAGGGAAGCCCCCAGTATATAATACAGTACTGCCAGCCTTAATCACCACACTGCCCTGTACATTAGATCCCTAGAACTCGTTGTTGCTTTTGTTCCTGAAAGTAGAGGCAGCATAAAGTTTCAGGTGCGTCCAGCCTTTTGATAAAAGGCTAGAAACTGATGACAGTGTGCTGGAAGGATTATTTCTATGTTGGAGGATGTGAAATGAGGTTTGTCTTATAACAAGAAAATTGCCACTTTGGGACTTCCCTGGCAGGCCAGTGGTTAAGACTCTGCACTTCCACTGCAGGGTGCCTGGGTTCGATCCCTGATCAGGGCACTAAGATTCTGCATGCTGTGTGGCATAGCCAAAGAACACATAAAAATAAACTAAGAAAATTGCCACTTTGACCTGAATCTCTGGTCCAGGTACTCATGAATGAAGGAATGAAATAAGAAAAGAGAGAGAAAACAGGACAAGAGGAAGGAAGGCAAAGGAAGGAATGAAGATGATAGAAGGAGATGGAGGAAAGAACAAAGAAAGGAAGGGACAAAAAGACATTCTGGTCCCTTCCAACGGGCTATCACCGCAGGTGGATGTGTGTTTCTCCAGCAGCTTCCTGGCCCCAAGGACCTTCTAGCTTATTTTTTTTTTTTTCCCCGCCATGCCCATTGGTATGAAGGATCCTAGTTCCTCCCCTAGGGATCAAACCTGCACCCGCTGCATTGGAAGCTCAGCATCTTAACCACTGAACCACCAGGGAAGTCCCGCTAACTTAGTTTTCCTGAGCACTGTGCCTCGGACTTCCCATTTTGTCTAATTCTTACGTTGATCCTGCAGGGTGACTAGGACTCTCTGCAATTTCCAAATGGAGAAACCGAGGCTTGAGGGTGGCGGGGAGGAAACGTGCCCACGGCCACCCAGGCGCCTGAAGAACAGGACCATGCAAGTGATGCTGGTGTCTGTCTGTCTCTCCCACACACTTACGGACTCAGGATTCTTAACGAACACCTTGGTGCTCCCCATCTGGTACTGGTCCGGCTCCATGTTGACTGCCCGCAGCAAGTGCTGGACCCCCTGACGCTCGTCCCCGCGCCAATACGGCCACGTCTCGGGGGTCAGAATGGCGTACCTGAGGCCGGGGCGGGGGAGGGTCTGAGCGGCTGGTGGGGCTGCGGGCAGGGTGGGCGGAGCGTCGGGTGGTGGTGGGGCGACTGGAGTTGGGGGGCGGGGGGCGGACAGGGGAACGGGGTGGGGCGGGCGGTGGGTGAGTGTGGCACAGATAGCTCACCTCTGCAGGAACTTGGCGAACTGGCGGCGGTAGGCAAAGCCCGCGCGGCGCACCCTGATGTTCTCCTTCAGGCCCAGGTATTCCACCTGGTGCTTGACCCTGGGGAGAGGGCAGCCTGAGTCCCCTGGTGGCGGCCTCACCGCTCCGGGGGTGTCTGGATTCATGCTGGGAGCAGTTTGGGGGGTGAGTTCTGAGGTCTAGGGAGGGGGTTCAGTGCTGGTCCAGGGGTCCACTTGGGAGTTAGTTCTGTGCACTGGGGGCCTGGCTTCTAGGGGGAGGGGTCGGTGTTTGCTTCGTGGTTAGTTTTAGGATCAATTCTAGGGGTGGGTCCTGGGGTCTGGGGAATGAGGGGGACTGTATTATTAGTTCCACAGACAGTCTGGGATCCTCCCTGGAGACCTCGGTCAGTGCTAGGTGTAAATTTGTGCTGGTCCTAGGGGTTAGCCTGGGTGAGACCTGTGATGGATTCCATGACCCTGGGTGGGGGGGGGTGGTTTGCGAGGGAGGGTCAGTCTTGGGGACAGGCAGTGTGGACTGGCTTAGATGGGGCGGGGGTGGGGTGGGGTCACCTGTTCTCTTCCCAGTCGCGGGGCCTCTTGGTCTCATTGGGCTTGATGCATCGGATGTAGTGGGGAGTGCATCTTTTCAGCGTGGACACCAGGTCATTGGCTTGTTTCTAAGGAGGGGAGAGAAGATGGGGGATGGGGGGCACAGATGCAACCCTCTGGCCCCTCTCTCTTCCCATTCTGAATACAGCCCCAAGAGACTGAGACATGCTGCATGGGAACGTGGAGGGTGGCACCTGATGGACTCAGGTATCCCTGGTCCCTGTGTGGCTCTGTTAGCACATACCACATGGGGTTGATATCATGTGTGTGTACCTGACCCTTGAACCCCTGCCGCACTCACTGCTTAGCCAGGCACAGAGTAAGTGCTCAGCGAAGGTTTGTTGATGGAATAGCTGAGCACGTGGGAGCACACACTCCCTGGTTATTTCTGCCTGTCCTTTGGGGCACAGGTGTTTTAAAAGCAGAGAATCACACGTGTATGCCTGAGAGGTAGTCCTGCGGAGGAGACTAGAAAGGAAATCGTTCCAAGGGGGAAGACTGGAGGAGTGGTAGAGAGAGCCTGGCATGGATCACAGTTCTGCTGTGCGATCCAGGCCAGTGACTGCACCTCTCTGAGCCTTGGCCTCCCATCTGCCAGGTGGGACTAATCTCCTGTCTGTAAAGTGTCTAGTGTCTGCTGCCAGCACTGAGAAGTGCCCAATATACTGTTATTAAAGTATTATTATGATGGTACACCCATGTTCATAAAAGCACTCTTCACAATAGCCAAAAGGTAAAAACAGCCCAAGTGTCCATCGGTGGAGGAATGCATAAGAAAATATCCATTATATCCATGGTATATTATTCAGCCTTAAAAAGGGAGGAAATTCTGACACATGTGTGAACCTTGAAGATATTATGCTCAGGGAAATAAACCAGCCACATAAGTGTCCAATTCCACTTATAGGAAATCCCCAGAAGAGTTATACCCATAGAGACAGAAAGCAGGATGGCAGGTGCAAGGGGCTGGGGAAGAGGATGGGGAATTAGTGATTAATGGGGACAAATTTTCAGTTTGGGAAGGTGAGAAAGTTCTGGAGATCGATGGTTGTTATGGTTGCATAAGAATGTGAATGTCCTTCATGCCGCTGAGATGTACACTTAAAAATGGTTAAGGCTCAGAAGGTAAAGAATCCTCCGGACAATGTAGGAGGTGCGGGTTCAATCCCTGGGTCAGGAAGATTGCCTGGAGAAGGGAATGGTGACCCACTCCAGTATTCTTGCCTGGAGAAGAATCCCATGGACAGGGGAGCCTGGCTGGTGACAGTCCATGGAATCCCAAAGAATTGAACACAACTGAGTGACTAACACTTTGACTTTTTGTGTATTTTACCATAACGAAGAAGAAAGTGACAAATGACCAAAAGACCAAAAAAAAAAAAAAATCATTAGGATGATGGCTGATGTATGGATTTAGGGGGTTAGGAGGACATTAAGGAAGCTGGTCCAAGCTCCCCAACCCCAGCACTGGAAGAAGCCCTTGTTGAATAGGAGATGCCAGAGGGAGGGGCAGAGGCTCTGCGATGGGGAGAGATGGACACAGGAATGGTAGAACTGGGCCTGTCCCTCCCCATGCCCACCTTGATCTTGGAACCGGCAGTGCTGGGGCGGCCCTTCTTTTCCACGTCCAGCTTCTCGGGAAAGAGCATCCGGAGGAAGGCCCTGGGTGGGGGAAGAGAAGGAGTTTGGAGGTGCAGGTGAACCTTGGGTGCCTTCCTGGAGGTGGGGCTGTTGAGGTGTCTGGGACCCAGAGATCATGCTGTACATGTGCGGTTCTCCCTGAAGGTTGGTGGGTGTGATGATGAGAACCAGAGGGTGGGTTTCATCCTTTTGGTTCCTTGATTTATTTGTACTGTTACTTTTCCCTCCGTGACTGTGCATGACTTGGGTAGCAAGTAAAAGAAGACAGTTTGACTAAGTGATGTGGCATCTCTGGCATCACAGGTAGGTCCCCTTGGAGGAAATGTCTTACAGGCAGGGGCTTGCACATGCGTGCAGGGAAATAAAGACAAGGACCTTGATGCTCCAGCCCCGTGGGTGATACCCACAGATGGGCACAACCTCAGTGTCCATCAACAGGGGATTGGTTAAATTCACTTTGGTGAACCTGAGCAGGACCCTTGAGGGGAACTTCCCAAAGACAGACAATTCCTCCTCCTTCCCATGTCCCCCGCCTATTTTCTGTTTGAAAGTTTTAGCCTCCTAGGCCTTCTCTGAAATCCAAAGGGCAAATTTAATCAGAAAAGTGAGAAAATAAAGAAACAAAGGAAAGCAGTCAAGCAGGAAAAAATAATGATAGTTTAGCTGTAAAAGAAAGTTGAAGACTTTCAATTCTTCCTCAGTGGGTGTAGAGGGCTTCCTTGGTGGCTCATGGGTAAGGAATCCTCCTGCCAGTGCAGGAGATGAGGGTTCAAGGGTTCAATCTCTGGATTGGGAAATTCCCTGGAGAGAAAAAAAAAATGACAACCCACTCCAATATTCTTGCCTGGGAAATCCCATGGACAGAGGAGGCTGATGGGTTACAGTTCCACGGGGTCGCAAAGAGTTGGACACGACTTGGCAACTAACAACAAAGGGCTATAGATAATATCCTGAGCCATATCCTTAAGCTGTTTTGCAGATACTAAAACCCCTGCCAGGTAGAAGAAGTTAAATACATTCTGACCAGCAGCATGTAAACCCCAGACCAGCTGGAACCAGGTTGATTAAGATTTCTGAAACATCACCCTGTTACCTCACCATCAACTGATCAGAAAATTGTGAAAGGATCACACCCTGTGACCCTTTCTCTCACACTGTAAAGATCCTTCCCTGAAAGCCCTTGGGGAGTTTGGGGTCTTTTGAGTAGACCTACCTGTTCTTGCTTGGACCTGCAATTAATGCTGTACTTTCCTTCACCGCCTCCTAGTTTTGGGAGGTTGACTTTGCAGTGAGTCAGGTGGACAGGCCTGAGTTTGGTTTGGCAACATTGTTATGTTCATTGTTACATTCCTCTTTGATGAGATCCTCCCTGAGGGCTATAATCCAGAATGAGTGGACCCCTTGAGTGAGATGCAGACTAGTGTTTGCACGCATGCGTGCTCAGTCATGTCCAACTCTTTGCGACCCTATGGACCAGGCTCCTCTGTCCATGGGATTCTCCAGGCAAGAATACTGGAGTGGGTTGCCATTTCCTCCTTCAGGGGATCTTCTCCCCACCACCCAGGGGTGGAACCCCTGCGTCTCCTGCATTGCAGGCAGGTTCCTTTACTGCTGGAGCCACCAGGGAAGCCCACACAAGTGATAGGAATGGGGATTTGACTGCAGTTTTGCATGAGGGATCTTTGTGGGTAAGGCACATGTGTCAAACTGGATTGTGGTGATGGCTGTACAATTCTGTACATTTATTAAAAATCATTTCTAAAAATGGATGCATTTAATGGAATGCAATTTATATCTGAATCGGGCCATTTAAAAATAAGTATCTGTGTAGACTCAGTTTTACTGGATGTGGAGTAATATTGGACAGTGTTGCTGTAAATCAGTGGTTCCCAAACTCGAATGTACACATGGCTCCTGGGATCTTGTTAAAATGCAGACTCTGAGTCATTCAGTTTATGGTGGAGCCTGAGATTCTCTTTCTTTCAGAAGATGCTCATGTTACCATTCTAGAAACCACACTATCAGCACTTTATGAACCACTGTCTTAGAACATTCACCCTGTGGTATATTCCATTTGCTTTCAAATTGTGGTGCTGGAGAAGTCTCCTGAGAGTTCCTTGGACTGCAAGGAGATAAACCAGTCAATTCTAAAGAAAATCAACCCTAAGCATTCACTAGAAGGACTGATGCTGAAGCTGAAGCTCTAATACTTCGACCACTTGATGCAAAGAGCTGACTCATTGGAAGATACCCTGATGCTGGGAAAGATTGAGGGCAGGAGAAGGGGGTGGCAGAGGATAGATGGGTGGATAGCACCGACTCAATAGACATGGATTTGAACAAACTCCGAGAGACAGTGAATGACAGGGGAGCCTGGCATGCTGCAGTTCATAGGGTCATGAAGAATCAGAAGCAACTGAGCCACTGAACAACAAAATTGACTAGAAACAGCTGTCCCCACAAACTCTATGGAGTGATGGGAGCTCTGGGGAAGGTGAGGTGGTCCCTGGGCCTCCCCCATCCCCACGGGGAGTTGCCCAGAGACTTCCACGCCTGAGACCACTCACTGCTCACTGGTCTGCATCAACTCTATGAGGTCAGAGAAGAGGACATCACGGTTCCTCTCGCAGAAGCCATTGACATCATAGGAGACCTGGAAGAAGGTGGCACGGGGAGGAGTGAGAATCTGAAGTGAGGGATGGGGGGTCCCATGGGGGCCCGCTCTGGGGTGAGAAGACTGGGCAGTATCTATGGTTCACATTAGGCAGTTGGGAACAGCATGGACCTGGTTGGGGGACAGCCTGGAGGTCTCATGTTCAAGGTGAGATTGGAGGGTTAGGACTGCAGTCTGGGTCAGAGGGGAGAGAAGATGGAGGGTTACAGTCCAGATTGGGGGAGGCAGCTGCAGGCTGGATCAGAGGAAGGAGGAGGTGACAGTTATAGCCCAGCTTGGGGAGTGAGAGTAGGGGGGAGCAGTCCCTGGGTGTCTGCTAATTAATTTGGAATCAAAAAGTCACATTGAGCCTCTGTGTTCTGGTCGATTGGGAGCCTGGGGGATTGTGTCAGGAGGGTTATAGCACTGACTGGAGTTTGGTGGGTGGGTGGGTGGGGGGTTTCAGCCTGGCACGTAGACTGGGTCTGCATCCAAGGTGCAGGCTCCCTATAGTTCTGGTCGGGCTACTCTCAGGATGAGGAGCACGGAGCCCCAGCCCATTTTAGGAATGGTGGGCTGCAGCACAGTCAGGGAACCACTGGGACTGTTTACTGCCCATGATAAGATCAAAGAGAAAGTGCGCAGTCTTGTAAACTGGGGAGGGGGACCTTGGCCAGGGTGGGAGGACAATGGGTTTCTGAAACTTTGGGTAGGGGTCTGTCTGTAGGGGGTCTGTCTGAGGTGGTAGGTTGCAGCACGATCCAGGGGTCTCCAAGTTGGGATCAGAAGAAGGGTGGCCATGTTCTGGGTCAGGGGGACACTGGGGCTTATAGCTCAGATTAGGGCTTAGGAGGCTCTGCTGCCTAATTTGGGGTTGATGGGAGGGAGTTTGTACCTGTAGGGTGTGTGTGTGTGTGGGGGGGTACTCAGTCATTTTGGACTGTAGCCCACTAGGCTCCTCTGTCCGTGGGAATCTCCAGGCAATACTAGAGTGGGTTGCCATCCCCTTCTCCAGGGTATATTCCTGACCCGGGGATAAAACCCACATCTCTCGCAATGGCAGGCAGATTCTTTACCAGTGAGCCACCCAAGTAGTCTGTAAGGGGCAAGTGTCGCCGTCCTGTTAGTTGGGAGCGCTGTGGCCTTGATAGGGGAGTGGACAGTGGGTTTACCAGCCCTGCTGAAAGGCCATGATAGTGGGGGGGCTAGGCCAATTCCTGGGGGTCAGTGGGAGGGGGGCATCGTATTTCTGGTCAGTAGGGGGAAGGATCGAGAAGGGGATTAGTGTTCTTTAGCACTGGCTGGTGTCTGGGTAAACTCCTTCTGTTGGAAGATTGGGAGGCTGCAGCGGGAAAAAGCCTCTGGAGGTGTGTGTGGGGGTGTCTGAGGGGCGGGGCCTGATGGGCGGGGTCCGAGGGATAGGGTCTGAGGAGTGGGGGCGGGGCCCGAGGGAGTGGGATCTGATGGGCGGGGTTGGGTCTTAGTGGGCGGAGACCGAGGGGAGGAGTCAGGTTAGGTCTGAGGGGGCGTGTCCGAGGGGCGAGGTCTCATGGGTGGGGTCGGGCCTGAGGGGCGGAGTCTGAGGATCCGAGGGGCGGGGTCCGAGGGACCGGGAGAGGGCGCACCTTGCCAGCGTAGTGGTGGATGACGAAGCCCGCGCTCCAGCTGTTGAAGTGCTCGTGGTTGCCCACGGCTGCCTGCAGCTTCTGCAGCAGCGTCTGGTCGGCGCCGCCGCCCGTGGCGTGCATGGTGGCGCATACGTCGTCCAGGACGCTCATGATGCCTGGGGGGTTCTGTGGGGTGAGGAGGTGGGGAAGGGCTCAGCCCGGCCTGGCCCCAACCCCTTGCCGCTCCTGGGAGGGAGCGGAAGTGATGGGAAGCTCCGATGTGTGGGGATGCTGTGGAAGCTCTCTGGTACAGGGTGGGGTGGGGAACCCCATAAGGGATCCGTGCCTCTATCCTTTCCCCAGATGGAGATGAAGGGGGACCTGTCAACTTTGACCCCTCTCTTCCCCGCAGCCTGCCTTGGGGGCCATGTTTGTGGAGTGAATAAGTGACAGGTGAGCAGAGTGAATGGACGTGGTGGCTGATGCGTATGTCCGTGGGCCTCCATCTGCCTAAGGGGGAGCGTGGGTTAGAAGGGTCTATAGCGGCCCACCTCCAGGGTTCTCCCAGCTCTTCCAAGCCCAGCTCAGGGGCACAGTGATTTCCCAAGCCTAGTTCTGACTGGGGCCCAGCGAGAACCCCCAAATCTGGCTTAGCCCTTACCAGCTTGTTTTCGATGAGGTCACAGACGATTTTGTTGTTGAAGTACTGGATGGGGGTCCAGCGGATACCCTCCTGTACGTACTCCTCCTGGGGGTGGCAAAGGGGGCAGGGATGGGACCGGGCATCTGGGCAAAGATGTGAGTGTTTCTAGAATGTTAGTTTCACAAGCATGGGTGGAGGAAGTGTGACAGATGTCCCCCCCATAACTTGTCCCTCCAGTCTCATCACTTGGGACTGTCTCCGATAACAAATCTCATTTCTCTGGAGGTCAGACCTTCCCTCTGGGGTCCCAGAATTCAGCCCCAGTTACCCGAAGTGTGATCTTTTCGTGAATACATCCCATTTGGCTCTTAAAAAAAAAATCCCTTTCAGAGCCTGAAAGGCCAGTGGTTAAGACTCTGCTCTTCCACTGCAGGGGGTATGGGTTCAATCCCCGGTGGGAGTCTAAGATCTCACATGCAGTGTGGTGTAGCCAAAAATAAATAAATAATTTTTAAAAAAAATCCCTTTCTCACTTCTTCAATCATCTCCTGGTATTTGCCCTGAATCCTAGTCGCAGGCTCTGCCTCTGCAGGATGGGTAGAATGAAAATGGCAGGATTTTGTCCATCCCATTCATGGGGGTCTTCTCAGCACTGCAAACAGTGCCTGCTACATAGCAGGTGCTGCTCAGTCATGTCCGACTCTTTGCAACCCCATGGACTGTAGCCCGCCAGGCTCCTCTGTCCATGGGATTCTCCAGGCAAGAATACTGGAGTGGGTAGTCATGCTCTCCTCCAGGGGATCTTCCTGACTCAGGGATCAAAGCCATGTCTCCTGTATTGGCAGGCAGATTCTTTACTGTCTGAGCCACCAGGAAGCCCATTGAAGGTTTGAACAAAGAGGCAATGCTCCAGCCCTCATCAGAGCTTTAGAGGTAGAAAACCTCCTATGAAGAAGGAGCTTGGACATGTCAGCAGAGAGAAGTGTCCATGTGGGGCTGAGGTGTCCCTGGTTGCTTGGCAACCTTCATGGTCCCACATCTCCTCCCCAGTGACCCCTGGCCCTGGCCAGTTGTCTTCCCCTGCCCACCTGTTCAGCCTTCAGAGTGAGTTCAATAAAGATCTGCTGCAGTTTCTCATTGACAAAGTTGATGCAGAACTGCTCAAAGCCGTTTTTCTGCCAAGGGAGGAAAAGTGTGCCTCTCTCAGTGGGGTGATGCTGGAGCCCCCCCTCCCTCAGGGTGGGTGTGGGTTGGCCACAGGGTCATACCTGGAATATCTCAAAGCCGTAGATGTCAAGCACGCCGATACTGTACTCCTCTTGGGGCTTCTGCATGGCACGGTTGATGGCCTGTGATGCACAGGGACACTAGGTGAGTGGCTACACAGGCCTGCCACTCTCTTGAAATGCTCTTGTCCCCTCCCATCAGTGTCTCTCCTGCCTTCCCCATCGCTGTACCTACCCTCACCCCTGTCCATCATTCCTATAAGAAACCAGGTGTTAGGACATTAGGGTTCCTGCCTTGGGAGCTGGCTCTGCCCCTTAACCACTTTGCACCTCTATTTGCTCATCTTTAAAATGGGTTCACAGTAGCATCTCTCTTAGAGGGCTTTTTCTTAAGAATTAAATAAATCAGTGCATGGAGAACGGAACCATAGCTGGTATGAATTAATTGCTATGGAGTGTTGACTACTACAGTCACAATCCTTTTTTCTTTTTTTGACAGGAAAGTGGGATTTATTGGTGGGCATGAGTAAAGAGCAGGCTACCCAGGTGGTGCTAGAATCTGCCTATCAGTGCAAGAGACAGGTTTTATCCCTGTGTTGGGAAGACCTCCTGGAGGAGGAACTGGCAACTCACTCCAGTATTCTTGCCTGGAGAATCCCATGGACAGAGGAGCCTGGTGGGCTACAGGCCATAGGGTCGCAGAGTCAGGCATGACTGAGGTGACTTAGCACACCCGAATCAGGAGGGGACAGTGCCCAGGCTCTTGTGAGCACAGGGCCCACCATTTGTCCAGGGGGCAGTGATTAGAGCTGTATTTGACCCCACAGCCATCTGGAATGAGCCGCTTTTCTGCCACCATGTTTCCAAATTCATCTGCATTAAACTTAGTAAATCCTCACTTCTAGGAGATATGGATCTTCTGGCAGCCAGGGAACTTGAACTTGGCCCTGTGGAGGGCCTCAAACATATGCTCCTTATTCTGCAGCTTGGTGTGGATGGACATCATGACTTGGCCAGGGTGGACCCTGGCCACTGGGCCCTGGGGCTTTCCAAAGGCACCTTGCACACCTGTCTAGAGCCTAGACTGGGGAGAGGGGGCAGCATGTCCATCATGAATGTCCCCTGGAAAGGACTGTCTCCAAGATCCCTTAGGCAACAGGCCACCTACACTACCAAGGAGGCTGCTGTTTGCAATCATTGCACGTTTAGTCACCATTCTTGACCTTGACAAATCCTGTTCTCATCCACCATCACCTGGTCCATCACTTTGTCCTTCTGACAGCCGCTCTCGTGGCTCTCTCTAAGGCACCCACCCCTCTCCATTCCAGCAGCCCCCTTCTTGATCCAGGCCTGGACATTTCCCATAGCCCCCTCCTGCTTGGGCTCCATGCAACAGCCAAAGTGAAAGTGAAAGTATTAGTCACTCGGTTGTGTCCTACTCTTTTGTGACCCCATAGACTGTAGCCCACCAGGCTCCTCTGTCCATGGGATTCTCCAGGCAATACTAGAGTGGGTTGCCATCCCCTTCTCCAGGGGATCTTTCCCACCCAGAGATCAAACCCAAATCTCACTCCTTTGCAGGCAGATTCTTTACTGTCTGAGCCACCAGGGAAGCCCACAGATTAGTTTTTAAGGAAGACCTTAAATGTCCCATCAAATCACCTCCTGCCCTATGTGGTACCTCCCAAAGCTGAGCATTAGCGAGGTCATGACACTCAAGACACTCCCCCTCCCCCTCTTGGCTGGTCCAAGCCCTGGGCCTGGTGCTGCCCCAGAGCCCGTCTTCCCCTACCCCTGTCCTCAGAGCCCTACTTGCCTCCACGAGGAAGTCAAAGAGACGGGAGTAGAGTCCCTTGGCCAGAGCATCCCGCGTGTAGGCTGCCTGCTCCACGTTCAGGGTCACGTCAATGGACTCGCTGCGTCCGCCCCAGCGGCTGTCCATCTTGCGGCTGGTCAGTTTCTCCTGCAGCCGCCCACTGTCAATGCCCAGGAGGTAGGCGGGGAAGGCCAGGACTGCCAGGTGGTGGGGTGGGGAGAAAGGGAGCAGCCGGTCGGGTTCTTGGGCCTCACACGGGGGCTCCCATCTCTCCCCATTTTTGCCCCGTGACATCGATCTTGTCCGCTTAGGTCCTCAGCTTCTGGGGGCCACAACTGGGAGGAAGCAGTTCACACACACACACACACACACGCCTCCACCACACCCTCCGCAGCACCGACACTCACGGTCTGCGCTTTCCACCCGGGCATAATTCCCGTCTTCGCAGAAGCTGATGTTTCCCAAATGCAAGATGCCTGCCACGAGCTGCAGGACCAGCTCTTGGACGTTGGCCGGGATCCCGATGACTTGCATGGCGCTCTGTAGGCACATGGGGCACAGAGCCTGTGGTGCAAAGGCTGACCTCCAGCCGACCCGCGGGTTAGGCTTCAGTGGCCACAGCACACACATGTGGGGCAGGGGGAACGATCAGGACACCTGGACCCCTCTCCTGGCTTTTTTTTTTTTTTTCTGTGTGACCTTGGGCAAGTCCCTGTCCCTCTCTGGGCCTTGGTTTCCCAATTTGTAATACAAGAAGGTTTCCCAGGGCTGAAGCGACAACGGTGCTCACCAGAGTCTCACTGAAGTCGCTCCGGTCATCGGTGCCGTCCACCTTGTAGGTGTCTGACTGGTTGAGGTAGTAATAGTAGTCGGGAGTCATGAGCCCTAGGTTCTGCCGCTGCTCCTGAGAGGCCCCTTCCAGCAGCTGGAGGGCGAGTGAAGCTCATTCCCATTGTGGTGGACGGGTGCAGCCCTCGTAACCCCCCAGTCCTCGTCGTCACGGGCTCCCAAACACCGACCCTCCCATGGTATCCCCCCTGGGCTCCAGCGAGGCTCCCTCTGCCCCAGCCCATGGCCACCTTCCTTGCACCTGATAGTAGATGTGGAAATTCCTCTCATTTTCATTCTGCATGACCACGCGGGATTTCTCCAGCAGGAAGTTGGAGATCTTGCCCCCATCTGGCTCCCCTCCTCGGCTGAACTGGATCTCAAAGTACTTGCCCTGAACCCAAGAAAGGCACATCAGTACCTGTCCAGGGTCCCAGGGCTGCAGGTGAGGAAGGACAGGGGATGGGTCTTATGAGCCTTCTTCCCCAAGTGACCTCAAGTAGCTCTTCTCTCCCCAACTTCCACTTACTGTTCTTCTCACCAGCTCCTTTCCTCCAGCCCTTGCTTAAAATGGGTCCTGGGCCAGGAATACCTTTTCCTTGCTCCCTGATGATTCAAGCCCTAACCTGGGGCCTCTAGCCCTGTTGCCATTCCCTTCTCCAGGGAATCTTCCCAACCCAAGAATTGAACCCTGGTCTCCTGCATTGCAGGTGGATTCTTTACCGTCTGAGCCAAAATTATATAAAATAAAGGGCTTCCCAGGTAGCACCAGTGGTAAAGAATCTGCCTGCCAATGCAGGAGACATAAGTACCTTGGGTTCGACCTCTGGTCTGATCCAGGGGATTGGAAAGATCCCCTGGAGAAGGAAGTGACAACCCACTCCAGTATTCTTGCCTGGGAAATCCCACGGACAGAGGAGCCTGGCAGGCTACAGTCCATGGGGTCGCAAAAGAGTTGGACACCACTGAGCACAACAGCAGCAATAGAATAAAATAAAATAGAATTACATGTTCTTGCGATTCATCCATGTTTTGTTGTATATTAGTAGTCTGAAAACACAGACTGTGTGAGTCTATTTATATGAAATTCTGAAACTATTAAAACTAATCTACGGGGCAAAAAAAAAAATTAGAGTGACTTCTTCTTGGATAAGGTAGAAGTAGAGGTTGATTAGAAGGAGACAAGAGGAGACTTTCTGCAGAGATGGTGATATTCTGTGTACTGATAGGAGTGTTGGTTGCATGGGTGTCTGCACTCATCTAAATTAATGAATAGTCCCCTTTAGATTTACATTTTTGCTGTATGCAAATTTAACTTTAAAAGAAATGAAAGAGAGCTGCAAATTTATATTGGACTCTGATTAACCATCTGCATGCTCAAGTGTTTGAGGGAAAGGTATGGTGTTTAACTTATAGTGCATAAAAAAAGTGGATCGATACACATATGATTAAGCAAGAATAGTAAAATATTAATGGTAGAATCTAGGAGATGAGCATACAGGCGTTTACTGTAGTGTTTAGATTTTCCATGTATATGAAAATTTTAAAATAAAATGTTGGAGAAAATACTTCAAATATAATTATATTAAAATATATTCAAAAATAAAATATAATTAATATTATAGATAATAATATCCAGGGGAAAAAATCTCATTAGTGTCAGAATTCATTAAGCCATTTCCATGTTCAAGCATTTACTGAAATTATTGAAGTCTATGAAAGTGAAAGTGTTAGTCACTCAGTTGTGTCCAACTCTCTGCGACCCCACAGCCCACCAGGCTCCTCTGTCCATGGGATTCTCCAGGCAAGAATACTGGAGTGGGTTGCCATGCCCTCCTCCAGGGAATCTTCCCAATTCAGGGGTCAAACTTGGATTTCCTGAAGTGCAGGGAGTTTCTTTACTGTCTGAGCCACCACACCATCCCATTCCAACAGAGGAGACCCACAAGGTTACATTGGTTTGTTTTTGTCCAAGCCACACATCCAAACAGTGACAGAAGATGATGACAAGCCCAAGTCTGTTTACCTATCCTGTCTTTCATTAGGCTCAGCATAGTACCTGACACAGAGAAGGACTCCAAGAAGCATTTGATAAAAGAAAGAATGAACGAGGGACCTGAAATGCAAGTAGGAACAGAATAGCCTAGTTGCAGCCATGGGAGGAGTATTCAAGAATGGTACACGAACATGTCCTGGCCTCCATAGAGCTGCTGATCGGGGACTTTTTTTCCAGAGGGATCATGAACAGGAAGCCAGTCTCCCATTGAGGAGCAGGTATTTCCTGTACTCTTGAGCATATAGATAAAGGAAAGAGACAGAGACAAACAGTGTAGAGGCCACAGAGACTCACAAAGCGACTGGAATTATTGTTGCGCACTGTCTTGGCATTGCCAAAGGCTTCCAGCAGTGGGTTTGATTGAAGGATGATATCTTTCACATGCTGGGGAAAGAGGCAGGTGGGGGCGGGAAGAGGTCAGAATGAGGTAGGGTGTGGGAGTTTGGAGGTGAGGGGATGAAATTCTGTGTGGGGAGACCCAGCCCCTCTTCCTGTTTGCCTTACCTGGACCTTCTCGCCTCCGCCCGACACCTTGGAGATGTAGCCCATGATATATTTGGCTGCCACTGTCTTCCCAGCTCCACTCTCTCCACTGAGGATGGGTGAGGGAAAAGGATGATGAGTGACCAGAAGTGGAGGAAGTGCCCTTTCCGGTTGGGGCTCTGATTGTTCATTCATTGACGCCTATTGGGTGCCAGGCAATAGCCCAGGCTACTGGGGATACCATAGTGAACAAGATGGATCTAAATTTCCTGACCCTTAGATGGAACAGGTGGGCAATAACAGAATGAATGCATAAAATACGTCATGGATCAGGTGGTGAGCGGCTAAGTAGAGTGGGGCTAGGGGTGGAGAGGGACAGCAAGGCTCTGTTTGGATCCGGAATTCCAATTAAACCTCCCTGGGGTGGTGATGCTGTTTGAGGGGACCTTGGGGAGGAGGGTCTGGGGTTCCCACTCTGTACCTGATGATGACACATTGGTTCTCACAGTCTATAAGCATGTTCCGGTACATATTGTCGGTGAGGGCATAGATGTGCGGGGGATTCTCATATTGGGCCTGGTGGGAGAGATCAGGGCTCAGCCTAGGTCTAAGGTCGGGGGGAGGCCTTGGGGCTGTGGCTCCCACCCGGCCCCCGCCTCACCGCGCCCTGGTAGAGGTCGATCTCGCGGTCTGTGAAGTAGGGCATCTGCTTGAAGGGGTTTACGGAGATGAGCACGGAGCCAATGTAGGTCTGGGGTGGAGGTGGTTAAGGGTCATGCAGCGTCCTGGCAAGCTGAGTCCCTCAAGGGGCCCTGCCCCCTCCTCCTGCTCCCTTGGGGCCTCCTAGAGCCCCGTGGCTTGGAGGAAAGGATGGAGATACTCCAGGTGTCTTAGGAAAAAACTGAGCTGGATCCAGATTGAGGGGAACAGAGGGTGCTGTGCCTGAGTCACCCTCGAGCAGAGGGAGCAGTGAGAGCCACGGCCACCCCCAGCTGGAGCCCCGCTGTTACTCTGCTGTCCCCTGTGTCCTAACGCCCCCTGCTCTTGCTGCCCATCCCCACTCTGTTCCTGTGCTCACGTATGCGTGTCCCTTCTGTGCTACAGCCTCTCTTTCATCCTCCCCTGCCCTCACCCACCCACCATCCCTCCATCCGCTGGTCAGTCGTCCTCTGTCCCTGAGTCCTGCATCTGCCCACCCTGCCCATGGCCCAGGGTACAAAGATGTAGTCGTCCATGAAGCGCTTTCGGAGGTTGCCCACGATGCCGTCCTCAGTGATCTGGGGTAGAAGCACCATGTCGTCCACGCCGCTCTGCTTCACATTGTGGCTCTGCCAGTGGAAGCGCTCCTTGCTGCCCTGGGGGTGGGGGCGGTGGGGTGACGATGAGCCTCTGCAGGGGGCGTGGTGGGGACTGGTGCCTGAGCACTCCTGCCCTTCCCACCTGGCTCACCTACATCATCAGTTTCTGATGCTGTCCCCTTGCCCACCTGCCACCTCCCTCCCTCCTTCCCCATCTCAGGGATGACAGGAGAGGGAGACAAGGTCTACTCCCCAAAGAGGAGGACAGACAGAATGACAGCTTGGATGTGTCCCTCAGCCCTCTCTCTTTTGGTACCAGCATCCCTCCACTTTGTATCCCATTGCCATGGAGCAGAGGGTGATGCCTGGTCCAGTGGGGCAGAGTGTGCTTGGGGACCTGGCGACTGTGGGAGGGGAGGAGGGGATCAGCGAAGGCTTGATGGGGGAGCTCACCCACCCTCTCTGTCACATCCCCAGCCCATCTCTCCCTCCCTTGGCCCAGGCTGAGTTCCTGACTTCTCCCTGGTATTTGATCCAAGACGCTTGCTCCTTGAAAGAAAAGCTATGACAAACAGTGTATTAAAAAGCAGAGACATCACTTTGCTGGCAAATTTCCATATAGTCAAAGCTATGGTTTTTCCAATAGTCATGTATGGATGTGAGAGTTGGACCATAAAGCAGGGTGAGTCCTGATGATGCTTTCGAACTGTGGTGCTGGAGAAGACTCTTGAGAATCCTTTGGACAGCAAGGAGATCAAACTAGTCAATCCTAAAGGATATCAACCCTGAATATTCATTGGAAGGACTGATACTGAAGCTGAAGCTTCAACACTTCGGCCACCTGATGTGAAGAGCTGACTCATTGGGAAAGACTCTGATCTAAGAAAGACTGAAAGCAAAAGGAGAAGGGGGCAGCAGAAGCTGATGGTTGGATGGCATCACCAACTCAACAGATATGAGTTTGAACAAACTAGGGATAGTGAAGGACAGGAAAGCCTGGCGAGCCGCAGTCCGTGGGGTCGCAAAGAAATCGGACACGACTGAGTGACTGAACAACAACAACAAAGTCACCTCAGGATGACTTTCTTCCCCCTCACCTGCTTCCTCCTACCTTGGCATCCTCCTGGCCCATCCCCCTGAGATTCTCTCAGTCACCGTGTCTAGTGCCCTGCTATGACCTTGGTCCTCAGCTCCCCCAGCCTTTCCACCACCTCTGCTGTGGTCTCCATCCTTAGAGAGCCAGTTCTGGCACATTCCAAGCTCCCACTTTCCCTTTTAATTCTCTCCCTCAGCTTTTCATCAGCTGACACCTTCCGTAGGCCCCAAGGAGGAGACTCAGACACAGGTTCCCCATTTAAACTCCTCCTCCAGGAAGCCTGCCAGGAATGCTCTCTCCTTTCAGCCCAGCTGAGCTCATCCGGCACCTTAAACACTTCAGCACACTGACTCTCGCAGGCCCTCTCTGCCTCCGTTCAATACACACTGTCACGGAGGGACTGGCACACGGAGCGGTGGCGACTTGGATAGAGCTTTCCTGGCTGGTAACTCATGCTCAGACAAGGTGTCCCTCCTGCAGAAATCCCCACACCCACCCCAGACCTGGAGCTCCTGGAGGACAGGGATTTGGACTGAGTCCTTTCTCAGCCCCCGCAGGGAGGGCCTAGCAAGGGACAAGGGCAAAGAAAGAAACCCAGCTTCAGAGGAAGCCCCCAAGAGCAAAAATGCATATGTGATAAGACCCTTCAGTCATGTCCGACTCTTTGCAACTCTATGGACTGTAGCTCACCAGGTCCTCTGTCCATAGGATTCTCCAGACAAGAATATTGGAGTGGGTTCCCATGCCCTCCTCTAGGGGATCTTACCGACCCAGGGATCAAACCCGCAGTCCTTATGTCCCCTGTATTGGCAGGCAGGTTCTTTAACACTAGCACCACTTGGGAAGCTCAAGAGCAAAGATACTGAGAACCAAAGTCAGGTCTTCAAAGATGACCAGGACTTGCCAGGGAAATGGAGATGGTGTGCTGGGCCCATTTGGGAGGGGATTCAGGCAGAGATCAAGAGGGAGGGTCAGTGTGGGCAACTCCAGGGCAGAGATAGATGAGAAGCCAGTCTCCACCCAGTGCTCCCCAGGGGGCATTGGGGAGCCATAGAATGTTCCTGAGCAGGGGAGGTGCTAGCTCAGATTCTGGTCATGCTGACAGTCCCTGAGGTTGGGGGAGGGGTGGGATTCATGGAAGAATATCCAGAGGCATGAAATGAGCCTAGTTTTGGGTGTGGGGTAGATCTGGGTTCTGATCCTGGCTGTGTGACCTAACACTGCTCTGAGCCTCAGTGACTTCATCTGTAAAAAGGGAGAAGCAGCCTTACTTCCCAGAGTTGGTAAGAGAGATTAGCTGCTCTGGGGGAACAAAGTGGGGAAGGGGGAGGGTTCCCGGAAGAGGGACACTTGACGAAATTAACATTTACCAAGCATCTATAACATGTCCGATGCTGGAAGCAGGTGTTGCTGATTTTTTTAAAAACTTATTTTGCATTGGTGTATAGCTGATTAACCGGAGAAGGCAATGGCACCCCACTCCAGTACTCTTGCCTGGAAAATCCCATGGATGGAGGAGCCTTGTGGGCTACAGTCCACGGGGTCGCTAAGAGTCAGACATGACTGAGCGACTTCACTTTCACTTTTCTCTTTCCTGCATTGGAGAAGGAAATGGCAACCCACTCCAGTGTTCTTGCCTGGAGAATCCCAGGGACGGGGGAGCCTGGTGGGCTGCCATCTATGGGGTCGCACAGAATCAGACACGACTGAAGTGACTTAGCAGCAGCAGCAGCAGCAGCAGCATAGCTGATTAACAAACAATGTTGTGATAGTTTC
The DNA here is from genome assembly GCF_055505025.1 of Bos grunniens. Taxonomy (NCBI): domain Eukaryota; kingdom Metazoa; phylum Chordata; class Mammalia; order Artiodactyla; family Bovidae; genus Bos; species Bos grunniens. The sequence continues at coordinate 17,262,204 of NC_141171.1, forward strand.
AGGTGAACAGTGAAGGGACTCAGCCATGCAAAATGTCACCCATATTATCGGCAATCGTCATAGCTCAGTGTGGTAAAGTCTGGGAAGGAGATTGGTGCCTGAGAGGGATTTGACCCTTGACTAAGGATGCAGCTAACCTGGTTCCAAGGACGTGGGGTTCAAATCTGGGGTCATCTGACAGCAAAGACCAGGTTTTTGCATCTACAGTCGTGAGTGGCTGGGCCCCAGGGGGCTTTGGGGATGGTATGTGAAAGCTGAGAAGGGTTTTGATCAAGTACAGGGAGAAAAGGTTCACCAGACAGAGTGAACTGCCAGGGCAAATGCAGGGGTGTGACTGAAGCAGAAGAGAAGGCAGAGGAGGGAGTGTTTTGGGGAGGGTAGCGGGGAGGAAGGGGCAGGGCTGGAACCCCTGAGACTGCTTCTAGCCTGATTATTGAGAGTGAGATTTTCTTTCTTTTTTAAAAAAGAACACGATTTTATTATTCTTACTATTATTTAATTTATTTATTGGCTGTGCCATGCAGATTTGCGACCTTGGTTCCCTGACTAGGGATTTAACCCATGCCCCCTGCATTGAAAGTGCAGTCTTAACCATTGGACCACCAGGCAAGTCCCAAGTGTGAATTTTTCCAATGGCAATTATGACACCATCTCTCTGTCGGTGGCTTCCCATCACTGCCATCCCCATGCAGCCACTCCACAGAGATTTCTTGAGCACCTAGTCTGCGCCAGTAACCTAGGACTTCAGGAAGAACTCAGTTCCTCACTACCTTGCCTCTAAGTCTTTGCAGATGTTGAGCCCTCTGCCCAGAACATCCTTCCTGCCTGGTTAATAATGCCAATCTAGGGACTTTCCTACCAGTCCAGTGGTTAATAACCCACCAACCAATGTGGGGGACACGGGTTCAATCCCTGGTCTGGGAAGATCCCACATGCTGCGGAGCAACTCAGCCTATGCGCCACAACTCCTGAGTCTGCTTGCTGCAGCTACCGAAGCCTGTGTACCTAGAGCCTGTGCTCTGCAACAAGAGAAGCCATCACAATGAGAAGGCCTTGTACCTCAACTAGTGAGGAGCCCCCGCTCGTGGCAACTACAGAAAGCGTACATGCAGCAGCACAGACTCAGTGCAGCCCAAAAATAAAAAAGCCAACCTTTGCCTTTAGACACGGCTCAGGTGACACCTCCTCCGAGAAGACCTCCCTGATTCCAGTGCAGGTCAAGCACTCCCTCTACATCTGCCAACTCTCTGGGCATCCCTCTCCATAACCCCATCCCCGATCTGGATGTTCTGAGTGCTATCTGGGGGTATACTGCTCCTGGGGGTGCTTTAAGAATTGTGGGAGGACTTCCCTGGTTGTCCAGTGGTTAAGAATCCGCTTGCCAATGCAGGGGACACAGGTTTGATCCCTGATCTGGGAACTAAGATCCCACTTGGTGGTGGGGCAACTAAGCTCGCTCTACAACTAGTAAAGTCTGCACGCCCGAGAGCTCGTGCACTGCAACAAGAGAAGCCACCACAGTGGGAAGCCTGTGACCTCAGCAAAGATTAGCCCCTGCTCACTGCAACTGGAGAAAGCCCACAGGCAACAACAAACACCCAGCGCAGCCATAAAGAGGTAAATTAACTAATGTAAGAAAAAGAAAGAAGCATCCAGTGTTTAGAAGCTTACGTTGCTCGTGAGGTTAATGTGTGTGTCCTACTTGGGGCGGGGGGTGCGGCTGTCTCGCAGGCTGAGACACACCTGTGTTGAGGTGTGAGCACCCGGCCACTCCAGTGAGAGTTCTTGGGCCACTGGCCCGAGCACTTTCATCTTTTCGTGCACATTTTATTCTAAATGACTTTCTCCCGGTCTTGTGGGGGACCACATTCAATGTTTCTGAAAGATGGAAGTTAGTGTGTTTTGCTGCATGTGAATTTCATTTCAGTGTTTCAAGGGGGCCTGCTAAGATGTTTGGTACAAGCGGGTGTAATGGGCTTCCCAGGTGGCTCAGTGGTAAAGAATCCGCCTGCCGATACAGGAGACGTGGGTTCTCTCCCTGGGTTGGGAAGATCCCTTGGAGGAGATGGCAACTCACTCCAATATTCTTGCCTGGAAAACCCTATCAACAGAGGAGCCTGGTGGGCTACAGTCCATGGGGTCACAAAGAGACAGACAAGACAGTGACTGAGCAACAACAACAGCTGGTGTGATGCTCTGAGAGCCCTGGGATACAGCAGGAAGGGTAGGTAGGGGAGGACAAGGTTTCGGAAACAGCAGCGTGGAGGGGTTAGCAAGCATGCCCACGGAAGAGGCTGAGTTTGGAGACAGCCAGGACCTGGGGTGGCCGGTTTGGAGAAGCAGGGAGCTGTCGACTGGACCCCCAGATGCTAAAGAACTTTACGCTCACTGGAGGCTCAGAGGGTCCCCCATGGACACCCCAGGGTCAGGAGTCAACTTGGGAGGTCAGGAGCTATAGACAGGGAGAGGACTGCTTTTGGACAGTCTGGCCAAGAAGGGGAAAGAGGGAAATAGGCTTGTGGGGAAGAGGGGTCACGGGAGTGTATTTTCTGTTTTTAAAATAAGGAGACCAGCTGGTTTGTTGGTGAGAAGAGCCGATGAAATTTTAAATACAGGGGATGAAGTGGTGTCATTCAGGGACCTGCTGGGGCTGTCCTTTCCCTGAGTCAGGGTGGGGAGGTTGGGTGGGCGAACTGGAAGTGGATTCTCTCTCTGAAGACCTCAAAGGGTGGGGCGTGGGTGGTAACTATGGTAACCGGGAACAACAATAGGTAACAAAAGTTCACGCCCCACTGGCACTTATTTTGTGCCAGACTCTGGTCTAAGCTTTTTCCGTGAATTATCTCATCGCATCCTCTGGGCACGCGACTGGGTCATTGCTCTGATTAGATCCATTTTGCGAAAGAGAAAACTATGGCCCAGAGAGAGAGGTTAGGTGTCCTCTCTAAGGTCAAACAGCAGAAAGGGAAGCCGGGTCTGCGACGGGAATGGCCAGGGTTGGTGCTATAGGTGAGATGAGGACGGGGAGGAGACACACATTGTCCTGTCCAGGGTTTCCTCTTTGGGGTCATCCTGATGTCCATGCTCTTGGGACCCCCTCGGGCTCAGCTGAGACTTCAGGCCACTTCCTTTCTCTGAGGTCAGAGGCCCTGAGGCCGGCTGTGTCTGGCTGGCTCTCCTGGCCCCGAGAACTTGGTTCCTCTTCCTGTCCCTCCCTTCTTTCCCCACCCAGTGGAATGGGCCTCTGCCTCTAGCAATCCCTCCTTCTGTGTCCAGCCCCAGGAAGCTGGGACTCCTGGATCCAGCCGAGTTCTACGCAATCACACAAAAAAACCCATGGGTTGTTTGTGGCGGAGAGAGAGGTTTTGCTCAAGAGGGTATAGTGTGAGGAGAGTCGAGAATTTTGGCAAGGGATGAACTGGGTGTGAGGCCTGGCTTGACACTTGGCTATGGGACCCTAGGGAGGCCACTTCACTTCTCCAAGCCTCAGTTGCCCCATCTGTAGAACGGGTGCCATAATAAATCTCCTCCGTGGGCTTGCTGGGGAAAATAAACAAGCCGGTGCTGAGAAAAGACCTACTGGGTTACCTCAGGAAATGGCAGCCAGTGTCCCCAGGAGCATTTAGTGAAAGTGGTCCGTGTTTGATAATATAGAGGAACTGGTCAATGTACACTTGTTGAATGAATAAATGAATGAAGTATCATTGCAATAAGACTGCCTCTTATCCTGTGTCATTGGTATCCATCTCTCTGTGTCCCCCAAGTCTCCGAGGGTCAAGTTGAAGCTGTTTGTTCCTCCCTTAGGGGTGAGGGTGTAACAGAGAGCTTGTGGTCACAGTTGACCACAAGTCAGATATGACTCAAGAGGCTGGAGTTCTTGTGAAAGATAGTCAGGGGCGCGAGGTGACTGGGACAGAAGAGAACATAGTCTCTAACTTCAGCTCTTCAGAGAGGCTCCCCCCGCCCCCCTGCAACTTACAGTAGAGGCATGGGGTTGCAGCTTCCCTGGTGCCAAAGAAGGGAGAACCAAGGGCTGGGGCATTGGAGCCCTGTAGTGAAAACACTTTCTGAACTCCTACTGTGCATGGAGGTCTGTGGGGACCAGGCCTAGACTCTGCTCTTGAGTAGCTCAGAAGCGAGTTGTTCAGGGGAGACAGTGATCCCAATCAGACTGCACGAAGAAGAACTGAGGCAATCAGAGAGGGCTTCCTGTAGGAGGCTGAGGCAATCAGAGCAGGCTTCCTGTAGGAGATAGACCTTGAAACATGAATATTTCAGAATGTTGTCAGTAGTGGCAGCTGGAGCGATGGGCCAGAAGGCCTTGGGTGTGTGTGGCACACCAGCATTCTAGTTGCTTGAATTAAAACTAGACTATAGGAGTCAGCCCACACCCTCAGGTAGCTTCTCAGCTGGAAGGAGGAGGAAGAGGTTGTCGATCAAGGTGGCTGTTCAAAGTGTGACCTTGGGGATCACTGGTTGAAATTCTCTGCTATCTTGGGTTGTCCTGCAGCTAGCTGAACCTCCCTGCCTCTGTTTTCTCATCGGGCAAATGGGAACATTGAGGACTATGGGCCTGGTGGGCAGCTGTGCAGATTCAACGAGGTGAAGCTTGTCAAGCGGAAACACTAGCCCCTCTCCCCATCACCAGTGGCAGCAGCAGCCTTAAGCTGGCCAATCCCACAGGCTCGGGACACAGGGCCAGGAGGAAGGGCTGGAGGAGCCAGCTTTTGCAATCTGCACCAACTGCTCTGGCCTCCCTGCTCCTGGGTGGTGATGAGCAGAGCCCCAGACTGGAGACAACAACGAAACAGCCACTTCCTTCCTCTCCGGGGTCCTGTGTGCTGTGGTTGCCAGCCGGTGGTGAGGTGAAGCTGCTGTGGCAGTGGCTGCTGGAGCTGCCCTCAGCCCTTGGCCCCACCCTGGCCCCCTGATGTGCCCTTGGAGCCTGGGTCTTGCTCTGTGGGGCTCTGGGGACACACCCTGTGTCTCTACCCCACGCAAACAACATTCTCACCTCCAACAGCTCTCAGGTCTCCCCCTCCCTTGGGAGGGGTGTCTCAGGCTCTTTGACCCTAACCAGAGGCCATTCTCCAACATCTGGGGATCCTTGTCCTTCTAGAATCTTTTTCCTTCACCCTTTCTTGGCCTCCAGCCTTTTCTGTCCATCCCTGTGACTGCTGCCCCTGGATCAAGCAGCCACATTACTGGCCTCCCAGCTTCATATCTGTACTTTCAAAACAACCACCATTACCCTCATGTCACCACCATTATCAACTGAGGACAACCAATTGCTGCCTTTACCTGTCCCTGAGCCGAAGTCGAACAGAAACTGCTGATAACCTTAATGCCAGCTAATATAAAGCAGAAGTACGAAAGATTCCACCACCCATTTCCTTACCATCACTCATCACCATCAGCACGCATTACCACCGGCACCAACAACCCATAATAACCAATCACCATGGACAGTAACAACCACGATCACAATAGTAGCCATCAACAAGCACAGGTAACCTACCACCACTGAAGCAGTCGTGGTTGTCTAGTCACTAAATCGTAACTAGTAGTCACAGACTCTTCTGTGACCCCCTGTGGACTGTAGCCTGCCAGGCTCCTCTGTAAACGGGATTTTCCAGGCAAGAATACTGGAGTGGGTTGCTATTTCCTTCTCTAGGGGATCTCCCAGACCCAGGGATCAAATGCAGTGTTCTGTGTTGGCAGACAGATCCTTTACCACTGAGCCACCTAGGAAGTTCAGCCTTCAATCGTACCCCTTTCCAAACCAACAGTGCATCACTGCCAGTCCCAAGACAGTCACCCAGATCATCAATGAATGACCAACAGCAAACGAACATCACTGTCACCACCCAACTTCAAACAATGACCAGCTGCCATTATTCTAGAGATCAACCCTCCAGCGGAAAACAAGCAACCACCAGCCACCAATATTGAACACTAGCTGGCACTAAAAGCAGCCATCACTGCCACCACCACACCACCAACATGGGACAACGGACAGCAATGACCACCATCATGAACAATGACATCAACAGCCCAATTCTTCTACAGGAACCAAGAATGAAGCCACATCCATCCATCACCATGGCTAACTCCCACCGTGAATATGGCTTCTGCGGTGTATGGAGCACATTATGTGCTCTGTGAAGCACTTGACGAACATCATTTCACTGAATCTTTCAACACCTCTTTCTGGCATCCAGCATTCCTCCAGAAAGATGTCAGCACCTCTAGACAGAGGTATTGACCTAATGGATAAATTCCACTCTTTTTTTTTTTTTAATTCATGATCCTCTTGGGTGAGTTTCTCCCTTCCCAGACCCAGTTGGCCAAGCAGATCATTGACTCAGCATTTCACATGGTTTCCTTGGGAGGGGTTGCTTTTCTCTGAAGTAGCAAATTATTTCCTGTGCTTCTTTGATCAAGGAGTCTTCCTGGCCTGGCTCCGTCTTGGAAGGGCTTCTGTCTCAAGCCCAGAGCTCTAGTTGATGGTTTGCTTGCCGGTTAACCAGAGGGATCCGTGGCCCGTGGTGCCCCATTTATCACTGGCTTTCTGAAATAGGGTGATCTCACAACCCCTGCCTCCACATTGCGGCAACTGCCAGCAACTCTGCAGTTGTCACTTTTAGCTCTGTGACTGACCCCAGCCACACGCCCTCATGGACAGATTGACAAAAAATGAAAGCTGAAGTGGCTTGCAGAGCCATGGAACTTTGGCTGCGGGGGACGGAGGTGTGACATTTATAGCCAGCCAAGTCTCCTCTTCATGCGTGTGACATGACGTACTGGATCTAGACCGAGGACCATGACCATCTCCACAGCCTTATCACCACAGTCATCATCAGACCTCAGTCTCAGCAGGTAGTGAGGCTTCTGGGTGTAGTGTTTTTTCCCTGCTGCCCTCCAGCAGAAGGAACCCGTGGTGGTGTGGAAGGTTTCATCTCACCCATTCCCGCTTCTGTGATGACTACTGCCAAACCACCCTGTCACCCACACTGGGATGCCGGCATGCCACCATCATGGCAACCCACCACCCATTTGACCCAGCTTTCTCTCCCAACTCTGGTGGACTCACAGAGGCTGGATCCCAAGACCCTCTGAAGGTTCCAATGGAGAGGAGCCCCCAGACACCTTCCACATCCTGAGAGACTTCCAAATATGACGTGTGGGAACTGAGACCCGCAGAGGGGGAAGTGACTGGCCCAAGGCCACACGGAGATGAGGCACCAAACTCGACTAGGAACTGGGTTCCCCACGCCCCAGAAAAGGGGTTTGTCCCTGCACCTGCAGGCACTGTGTGAGCCTTCAAAACCACCTTCTGTCCTCCGGTTACTGCTCCATCCTTGGTGCCCCATACCCACCCTGGCATCTTGTCCACCATCCAGTGGGAGCTTGGTGCCCGGTGTGGGATGCTTGGAGCACCTGAGCTGTACTGCAGAATCCCAAAGGGTCTGCTGTGCCCGTTCCCATGGCCCCACTTTCTGGTGGTGGCCTCTAGGCACTTCCATCTGACTGGTGCCCCCGACTGCTGCACTTCAGGGCCCACCCTGAATGACTTACCATGGTAGGGGCTGGTGTCTGGGTCCCTGGGGAGGTGCCTGGAGGGGTCGTGGAAGGGGTGCAGGCTCAGGAAGCTCCTGGGGGCGGCTCGGGCATGGCCCTGCTCCTGCTCCTCCGGCAGACTCCCGGCCCTAGTTCCTCTTACAACAGCCCCCTTCTCACTTCCTTTGGCGGGAGGGGCCCGCGGCTACCGGGGAGGGAAGCTGAGCCTGGGGGCGGGGAGAGCGCCCAGACTGGCCCGAGGGAGCTGCTGGTCTGGAGCCCAGAGCCCGAAGGGAGAGGTTAAGGATGGAAGGCAGCAGCTGCCAGACCCCAGGAAACCGAGTCTCCAACTCCCTCGCGCCCCCCGCCCCGCCCCCCGCGGGACGCGGCTGCAGCAGGCGGGACAAGGATCCATTGGCTGCGGACTGATTGCTCTGTCCTGGGCTGCTTAGGAGTCTTCCAGACCCACTTGAGATGTGTATCTGCTCTGGGCATCCCTGGGCAAACTCTCACTTCCGAAGCCGCTTCCGCTGGTCCTTCTTCCAGGAGGGACCTTGGGAATCAGGTGCGTTTCTGCCAGGGGAGTGGAGGGTCCCGAGAGCCAGGGGCATTTGGAAGGTCCCAGACTTTGAATGTTACGTCTAGAATTAATGACTGCACCCGCCGCCCCAGCTCTCTTCATTTTCTCATCCTAAAACGGCGGCGGTGGGGCTGGGGATCCTGCCGGGAGCGCCTGGCGCGCACATCAGTATTAGTCGCTCAGTCGTGTCTTTGTGACCCCATGGACTGTAGCCCGCCAGGCCTCTCTGTCCATGGGATTTCCCAGGCAAGAACACTGGAGTGTGTTGCCATGCCTTCCTCCAGGGGATCTTCCCAACGCAGGGATCGAACCCGGGTCTCCAGCATTGCCGTCAGATTCTTGACCGTCTGAGCCACCAAGGAAGCACATGACATCCATCAAATGATGGCCCATCTTCTGATGTTTGGGAGACCAGTAGGCCGTGTGCTGGTCTCCTCCTGACGTTTGAGGAAATGGCATTTCCCAGAGGCTGTCGTCTGCCACACACAGTGGGGAAGTGGCGGAGGCAGAAACAGACCCTGGGAGAGCCTGGCAGGAAGGCCTGCACACCCGGGTATCCCCGCGCTCCAGGCCACACACCGCATCCTGCGCGGAGACTGGAGTGCCGCGGCGCCCCCTAGTGGCCACATCTGGGGAGCAGCCCGTTTCTCAACCGACGGGCTTGGTGCCTGCAAACCTCAGCAATGTCTCCAGGGCACTAGAAGTGAACAGTCAGGTCGACACCCCCGCCCCCACCTTGTTGAGGGCGTCAGGGGAGGCTTCTGGGAGGAGGCGACTTTTTTTGCTGAGACCGCGAAGTGAGCTGGAGTTAACCAGGTGAAGGGGGAACGGGAGGGTACACCTGGCAGAGGAAAACAGCTCTAGCAAAGGCCTTAAGATGGGAAGATGGGGACTCTGAGGAAATTTCAGGAGTCCAGGGCGGCTGGAGATGGCAGAGTGACAGGGAGTGTGGTGGCTGGGGTAACAGGTGCCAGATTGCGTTGCTTTGAGAGTCTCTAAGAGACGCTGTATTAAAAAAAAAAAAAAGATTATTTTAGGTTCTGTTGGGTCTTCTTTGCTGCACCCTGCTTCCTCTAGTTGCGGCGAGTGGGGGCTATTCTTCCTTATTGCGTGTGGGCTTGTCATTGCGGTAGCTTCTCTTGCAGAGTATGGGGCTGGTCCGCTTCTGTAGTTGCAGCACACAGACTCTAGCCCGGGCTCAGGAATTGTGGTGCACGGGGTTATTTGGCCCACGGGCATGTGTAATCTTCCCGGACCAGGGATCTAACCTGTGTCCCCTGCATTGGCAGGCGGACGCTCAACTACTGGACCACCAAGGAAGTCCAAGAAGCAACTGTATTTTTGACCTAAGGTTACTGGGCTCTAGTCTGTATTGGTACAAGTCCCCTTTGGGCTGTTGGGGCCGACCTGTTAGGGGGTGTGGCCGCTTCCAGGGCGGGGGGATAATTGGATGGGACCCATTCGCGCGCGCGCGCGCGCACACACACACACAGTCGGGCACAGAAATCTACACAAGACAGAACTTTATTGATGTAGGGCTTCCTGGTGAGGGGGTGTGTGGGCCCCAGGGCAGGGCCTGTAGCACCATCATGGGGGTAGCCTGGATGACGGGGTCCCCCTGGGGCAGGTAAGGCAGAGAATGGGGTGGGTCTTCCCAGCTCTGCCTCCCGCTTCTAGCTGGTCTGGTTGGGGGCAGGGTGTCAGGGAGGTGGTGCTAATCCCCTCCCCCATAGCGGACATAGATTTCCCCCCCCAGCTCAGAGTGGAGGGGCAGGGCAGTGCTGGGGGGGGCAGGGCACCGGCTGACCCCCTCCCCACCCCCACTCTTCACAGTACATATTCCGATCAAAGGCGGGTGTTGTGTAGGGGGGGCTCCCTAAAGGTGGGTGGCAAGAGTTCTAGGGAGAGCAACTGTTCCAACTCAAGCTCACCCTGGAGGGGGTGGTCTCTCTGTGAACTGGGAGGTGCGCAGAGGAGGGGCCGTGGGCGTGGCCAGCCCCTCTCCATTCCCTCACCCCCTCCCCCCGCCCCCAATCAGGAGCCCTGCAGGAGTTCCCAATAAATAACTTCCAGCTCCATCTCACCATTCACTCCCAGTTCCTGCCCCCTCGGGCTCCTTCAGGCTGGTCAGCTGCAGGCCTGGTTCCCCCCACCCCCAGCCCGCGCACATCCAGGGCTCGCTCCGAAGGCCGAGCGCCCTCTAGCGGCCCTGGCAGGTTTTGCAGCACATCTGGCGGAAGTAGGCTCTGCTGCAAAACTGAAATTTCAGCACCAGGGGGCAGTAGGCGACCTTGTTCACATCCTTGCACTCTGAAAGGGGCGGGAGAAGAGGAAGGGGAGGGGAATCTGGTCTCAGCGCCTCCCCCCTCCCCCCGTAGTGCGACCAATGGCTGCACACCGCTTCCTAGCTTCTCTGTGCCTTGGCTTCTCAGCTCTCAAAGTGGGGCTTCTAACAGTAACCATGTCACTAGGCTCTCTGGAGAATTTTGAAAGAGAGTGCAGGTCTGGGGCTTGGACACCGTGTTAAAATGACGAGAAAAGTGTTCCTTTTCCAATTACCCGTTTGGTGTATATAACCCTTGCTCGTTTCCCTTTGTCACACACTGGGGACCTTGAACTCCAGTGTGGTCCTTCCTCTTAGGCTATATGTGTATTCTGTGTTCAAGGTAACTGACAGTCTGTTCCTGACAATGGACCAGGGTTCTCACTTAGCAGTCACTGACGTATGACAGAGCCTGGGCTAATACAGGGCTTCACGTGGATTTAGTCTCTCTCCTTAAGGTGGTATGGAGAAGGCACTGGCGACCCACTCTGGTACTCTTGCCTGGAAAATCCCATGGACGAAGGAGCCTGGTAGGCTGCAGTCCATGGGGTCGCTAAGAGTCGGACACGACTTGAGCGACTTCACTTTCATTTTTCACTTTTATGCATTGGGGAAGGAAATGGCAACCCACTCCAGTGTTCTTGCCTGGTGAATCCTAGGAATGGAGGAGCCTGGTGGGCTGCCGTCTATGGGGTCACACAGAGTCGGACACAACAGAGGCGACTTAGCAGCAGCAGCAGCTTAAGGTGGTATTACCTCCAGTGAATATATTAACACATGCCACCACTCCTCCGCCTCTTGACAGATAAGAAAACCAAGACACAGAGATGGAAGATGAATCCAGGCAGTTTGGTCCCAGTGCCTGGAGTAAGTAACCTATAGCTGTCTATGAAATATACATTTACTTAGGTAGAAAGAGATGGGTATATTTAGAGCAGTGGTTTCCAAGGGAGGCAGTTTTGCCTCCCAGGGGATATTTGGAGATGTTTGGAAGCATTTTTCGGTTTTCACCACTGGGAGGAGGGGTACCATTGGCATCTAGCAGGGTCAGGGATGCTGAACCGTTGACAATGCACAGGGCCGCCCGCAAGACAAGGAACCTTCTGGCCCCAAACATCAATAGTGCCCGAGGCTGAGAAACTGATTGAAAGAAAAACATCAGGCAGATAATGTAGCAGATCCCTTTCATGGATCACAGCCTTGACATGGTGAAGGGATTTGCATAACAATGAAGTTATGAGCTATGCTGTGCAGAGCCACCCAAGACAGACAGGTCATGGTGAAGAGTTCTGACAAAACGTGGTCCATTAGAGGAGAAAATGGTAACCCACTCCAGTATTCTTGCTGTGAAAACCCCATGAACAGTTTGAAAAGGCAAAAAGAGGACACGGGAAATGAGCCCCCCAGATCAGAAGGTATTCAATATTCTACTGGGGAAGTGAAAGTGTTAGTCGCTGTCTTGTCCAACTCTTGTGGACTGTAGCCTGCCAGGCTCCTCTGTCCATGGAGTTTTCTAGGCAAGAATACTGGAGTAGGTTGCCATTGCCTTCTCCAGGGGATCTTCTCCACCCAGGGATCGAACCTGGGTCTGCTGCATTGCAGGCAGATTCTCTGCTAGTCAGAACCACAAGAGAAGCTCACACTGGGAAAGAATGGAGGGCAATTTTTCCATGGGGTCGCAAAGAGTCAGACACAACTTAGCGAGTGAACAACAGCAAATGTCATAGATGGAAATGAACAGGGAGGGTTAGAGTCAAGGAGGTGGTTGAAGGAATGACCTGAGTTTGGACCCCCAGAAAAATCAGGTTCCTACAACGCCTGGCACACAGTGGTACCCAATACATGTTGGCAGGCAGGAGATGATGAAAGATGGTCTGGAGGTGACAGAGAAAGGGATGTCAGTGTTTGGAGGCACCCTAGGGACAAGGGTCCCTCAGCTGTCCTAGCTATGGCATCCTCTGGACAGGGCCCTCCCAGTGCCCCTCGGCCCCCCAGCCCCACAAACCTTCCAAGCCGTCCCCCGGGGGCGCACTGTCACACTTGGCCTCGCACTGCTGTGTGGCGGGTGGCCGCAGGGCCTCGGCGCACTCGCTTGAGGGCTGCCCGGTGTGGCTGGAACAGCGCACAGGGCGCTGCTGCTGCCCGAAGCCACACTGCGCAGAGCACTGTGGGGAGTCGCCGATGAGCGGAAGCCTGGCACCGCCGCCCACCCTGCCACCCCTGCCCTGGGTCCCCGCTCGGCAGGGTGCACACGCCTACCTCGCCCCACTCCCCCGCCACCCAGCGGGCCGGAGGGCAGCGGCGCAGGTTGCAGCGCATGGTGGCTGGTGGCTTGGCCGCGGGCTGGCAATGCGCGGGGGGCAGCGTGGCGCGGTGATCTGCGCTCTTACAGAGGACCACGCGGTGGCGGAGGCCCGGCCCGCAGCTGGGGGTGCACTGCAGTTGGGAGGGGGCGTTTCATGCTCAGTGGGCACCCTGCTCCCCGCTTGAACAAGCCGTGGGGAGGATGCTGATTCAGTGGGAATGGAGGACGGTATAGCTAACTTAGGACCAATCACGGGGGGCCCACTAGGGCTAGCGGGAGTGGGGAGGCGCCTGGGGGGGCGGCACCCGACGTGGGGCCACCCCGGCCCCTCCCTGTTCTGCCTAGGGAGTAGTGGGTGGGCTGCGGGCGGGAAGGGGCGGCTGACCTCCGACCAGTCGAGGGCGGCCCACTCCGGAGGGCAGGCAGGGCCGTGGCAAGCTTCCAGTACTGGGGGGCGCGGCTGCGGGCAAGCGCTGTCGTCCAGCGCCTTCTCCTCGGCCGCCGACACGCGGCGCTGGCACACGACGGAGCGGCTGCGCACGCCTGCATCACAACTGCGGCTGCAGCGCGACCAGTTCCCTACCACCCAGCTGTGGGGGGAGGGGCGGTCTGAGACAGTAGGCAGGGCAGCACCCTGACCTCGGGGCACTGGCAGGTCCTCCCGCCTAACAACCAGCATCCTTATGGAAACTGGCACCCGAATGCCTGCTGTTCCCACCACCCCACACCCCAAACTCAGAACATCTTTACTCTGGACCCTCACTGGGGGCAGGGAGGCACATCAGGGAGCACCACTGCTCTGAGTCTGACTCTGGGACACCCCTGTCTGCACCTTAGGGAGCCTTGACTCCTCTGATCCCAGGAGCCTGTCGCCCCGGCCCTGCAACCCCACCGGCACTCACTCAGGTGGGCAGGGCTCCGTGTTGCAGGCACGCTGCCTCTTGGGCAGCTTGCTGTGGGCGCTGCAGTGGTGGGGGGCCACGGCGGAGCTGTCCAGCTGATTCCGACACTCTACAGCCTGCACCTGGCTGCCTGGGGGCGGGTGACAGGCCCGCTCAGCCCTGCCTGGCCCAAAAGGTCAGCCTGGTAACCAGAACCTGCCCCATCCCGTCCCACTCCTGGGTCTCACCGCCTGCACACTGGGCTGAGCACTTGGTCCAGGGTGCGTAGTGCCAGGAATAGGGAGGCAGTGCATCACGGGCAATGGGTGCATTGAAGCGGTAGCGGAGGGCAGGCAGTTCAGTTTGGGTCAGTACCTGGGGTAGCAGCGGTGGGGGATGGGGGGTGGGGGAGAATCAAATAGAAGCCAAGTTTGAGATCCCAAAAGGATGCTAACGTCCTCCTGCACCGTGCTCCCAGCCCTGCCATTACCATGACGATGAGAGATGCATTAATGGGTCCTAGGGCTTCTAGGCTCTGGGTCTGATCCGGCCCTTGTCGGAGCTGAAAAGTGGTTCCGGCCAGGGGCAGGCGGTGGGGCTGGGGGGTCCCGGGCAGCCCCTCCAGCAGCAGGGACTCCTGGTCTCCCTTCAGGGCTGGGGGACAGCAAAGAGGTCAGAATTCCAGCCACACTGATACCCCCGCTAACCCCAGTCCTCATTCCCCCACCTCTGGCTCACCCAGGTGACTGAGGGAGAGGTTCAAGTCCTGGATGAAAATGTGGACGGAGCCTTTGGGGATCCAGACGACTTCCTCATACCCTGGAGAGGGGAGTTCAGGTGTCACAGGCTTGGTCTGTCCCTGTACCTGCCTGCCCACCCCACCCCCCACTCCTGGTCCCTGATGACAGCAGGTAACCATTACTGTGCTAAGCGCTTACAGAGAGGCCCACTGTGTCTCTGGCTCTGTTAAGTAGACACGTCATCATACCCACTTTACAGATGACAAAACTGAGGCTCAAAGAGATGAAACAGCTTGCCTAGGTTTTATAGCTAGGAAGTGGTTCAGCTGGGACTTGAACTCCAACTTTCTTACCTCTCAAACCACTAAAATGGTCCAACCCACCCCCACCCTAAGACAAGCAGCAGGACTGAGCTTTGGGCAGAGGGAAGGGGGTACCATGGGGTTCCTGAGCCATATACGGTGACTCGATGGTTTTAGCAGTCAGAGTCAGGTTGCAGTGGGCTCCATCACTTACGACCTGGATGATCCTGGGCCCCTGTGGACCCTCTATCCTTGCCCACCTGCATCCCCCATGCATACTGGTTTAACTGCCTGTCCCCTGGACGCCACACTTGGGCTTCAGTGGCTGTTTGGGCCCTTAACACTTTCCCACTCTCACCGCCCCCCAAACACTCCCTGGGGTCTCTTTCCTTCAGCCCAAGGCTGGGAAGCCCTCGACTTACCACACCCTGCAGCTACCCTTGCCCCTAGTAAGCTTTGTGGTCTGGCACAGACAGCCCCTCAGTCCCCTTGGAGAGTCATGCTCCTGGCTCCTCAAGATGGCATGAGACCCTCAGGATGGGGCATGGGAGAGATTTAGGTACCCACCCCCTGGGATGCTTTCAATGTGAAGGTTTAGGCACCAGAGCCCAAGCCAGTTCCTGACTGTGACCTGGGGCACTACTCCTGAATCTTTTGGGGTGAACTGTGCCCCCAGCTGCCAAATGGGGGAGTGTAGGAGAGAAGCTGGGGTCTCTCACCAGTCCCAAGCAAGGCTGGGCTGAAGACCCCCTCGATGGTCTCGCAGGCACTCCCGTCACCCCCGCACACTCGGCACTTGTCCTCTCGGAGGTCGGAGCCCAGGACGCGGTCGCAACCTACGTGCTGGGAAGGGCAGTGGTGGGGGAGGGGGTGTCAGGGAGCCGCCTCCCACCTCCAGCCACCCGCCTCCCCTGCCCTCTCTCTGGGTGTCCCCTCCACCTTGCACTCGCCGCTGACACAAATGTCCACTGTGTCCGGGCGGCAGGGAGTCCCGTCCACCACAGCTGCTGCCCTCTCCGTGTAGAAGTTGAAGCCTTCTGCTAGGCATGTGAGAGAGCAGGCCTTCACGCCCCCTGGGGGGCACAGCCCCATTAGACCAAAGGCCAGACCCCAGACCCAACGAGGATGGGCAGGTTGAGCAGAGGAAGTGGGGTCCCCGCTGTATAGTCCAGGCACTCATGGGCACTCTGGTTCCTTGGGAGAGGGGCTGCTCAAGACAAAACCCATGATCCTGCCTCCACCTGCAGCTGTCCCCCTCCACTCCACGACCTTCTCAGTTCCCTGCTCACCTCCCCGGTATGTCTTCCATGTGTAGAATTTTCCACGAAAGGGGACGCTGTCAAATTCAGAGCACTGCATTTCCCTGAAGTCCTGGGAGCCTGGGGGACAGTCCTGGGGGGCACCAGAAGGGAGAAGTCAGGAGGCCAGGTACGGAGTATGGGGGGATGTAGTTAGGGCAGAGGCCCAGAGGCTGGAGAACTCATGCTCTGAGACTGGAGGCAGGGAAGCCAGGAAGGAGGCCTGAGGGACAGGTGCCTCTGCAATGGGAGTAGGTGACTCACTCGAGTTTGTGGGCAAGCTAAGAATGACACCTGGGTTTCTGGCTTCAGACCATGGGGCCTTTCTTGAGAGAGCGGGCCTAGAAAGGAGTCAAGCACACTCTTCATGAGCGTGTGGGACTTGTGGCTGGGAGTTTTGGACAGGAGACGGTGATCCCTGGTCAGAAAGGAATGCAATGAAAACCTGGCCACTGGATTGGCAAGGAGCACAGGGTCAGCTTTGGAGCAGGGGTGGGGCTTTGGTGGGGAGTAGAATTGGGCAGTAAAGGAAGGGGCCCGTTGTGGCTGGTGCGAGATGCATCTACTGCAAATGTGTGAGCTGGAAGGAGCTGGGACCCAGGACAGGTGTGGGGAGGGCCCGGAAAGGAGCGGGTGGCCGCTGCAGGTTCCAAAGAGATGGTGGCCACCCGGTCAGAGCTCACTGGAAACTGACTTATGCCTTTCTTTCCTCGTGTCAGAGGGACCCGGCTTGAGGTCCTGGGGGAACTCGCCTCGGTGTTGCAGGAGCGGTGCCTCCGTCTCTCTCCCAGGCAGTACTTGCCCCCGATGGTCGGCCTGGAAGCGGGGGCGGACAGGAGAGAAATGGGGCAGGGGGGACGGGGGGAGGGGCCGCCCGCTTCTCCTGCAGAAGGGCCTGAGAACTGACCTGGGGCTGTCGCAGTGTCGGCTGGAGGAGGACACGCCGCCACCGCACGTCCGGCTGCAGTCACCCCACGGGGTCCACGGGCCCCAGGCGCCGTCCACGCCCTCCGGCCTCGACCCGAAGGGAACGCAGACCCGCTTGTAGCACCACTGCGGGTGGGATGATGAGGCAGGTGAGTCGGACTCTGCAGTCTCGAGGCCTTGGCGATCATTCCCACCCCCTCCCCAGGCCCACAGCTGGAGCTCTAAGCCCTCGGGGGGTGGGGCGAAAGGGGGAGGATGGAGGTGGGGTCTGTAGACCTGGATAGTACAGGGTGACGTGGGGGCGTGGCCTAAGCACAGTCCCCAGCAGTGGGTGGAGCTAGTATTGGGCCAAGCATGCAGGGCGTAGCCTGGGAGGGGTGTGGCCTCGGGCAGGGGGCGGGACCTGCAGGCAGTGGGCGTGGCCAAAGCCGATGGCGGGCCCCGGCGGTGGCCCAGGCCGGTCGAGGCTCACCCCCTTGTCGATGGTGTGTGTTTGGCACAACGTGCCCTCGGCGGCCGGGATGCTGTTGGTGATGCACCGGTTGCTCTTGCTCAGACACCACAACTCGCTGCAGACCTCCTGCGGGCCAAGGTGCCCGCTCAGGCTCGGACCCTCCCTCCCACCTTCCTTGGGAGAACCCAGGCGACCCGCTCAGTGGGGCTCCAGCCTTCCTTTCCTGGGTTTCTTTTTGCAACTACTGGCAGGGTATAGGAAGGGACCTCTTCTCGGGCTATAAGCAGCTCTTATCAAACACCTAGTGAAAGTGAAAGTCGCTCAGTCGGGTCCGACTCTTCACGACCCCATGCACTATACATACAGTCCATGGGAATTCTCCAGGCCAGAATACTGGAGTGGGTAGCCTTTCCCTTCTCCAGAGGATCTTCTCAACCCAGGGATCAAACCCAGGTCTCCATCATTGCAGGCAGATTATTTACCAGCTGAGCTACAAGGGAAGTCCTATCAAACACCTAGGAGACCCTCAAACTCCCTTAGGCACTATACTCTCCATTTTACTGTGGGAAAACCAAGGATCAGAGAGGTAGGGTCACTTGCTAGAGGTCATACAGCTACTAAGGAGGCAATCTGGATTCTATCCCAGAACTTTAATCGATAGCTGGGTCTACGATCTAATCCCTCTGTAGTTCAGCCCCTTCTTTAGTAGCTAAGTCCTGACCCACCCTTGCGACCCCATGGATTGTAGCCCAAGCCCATGGATTGGGCTTCCCAGATGGCACTAGCGGTAAAAACCCTGCCTGCCAATGCAGGTTAGATGTGAGAGACACAGGTTCGATCCCTGGGTTGGTAAGATCCCCTAGAGGAGGGCATGGCAATCCACTCCAGTATTCTTGCCTGGAGAATCCCATGGGCAGAGGAGCCTGGCAGGCTGCAGTCCACGGGTTCACAAATAGTTGGACACAACTGAAGTGACTTAGCACACAGGCCCTTCTATGCATGGGATTTCTGGGCAAGAATACTGGAGTGGGTTGCCATTTCCTTCCCCAGGGGATCTTTTTGGGAGTTCAACCCCTGGCACTTCCCAAATTTCTAGAAGGAAACTTGGGACCGGCTGAGGAATAAGGAAGAAGGATGCTGGATTTCTTTTTAGAGTGGGCAAAGCAGCCCACCTCAAGAGCTGTGGTTCTGAAAAATCCAGGCTTGATGATGGCTCAGGTCAAGGGCCCCACCTCTAACTTTTTATTCCCCCAGCAGGTGGTTCTTATTGTTTCCCCAACCTAAACTGGCGAAGCTCCTCAAAGTTTTAATCTATGGAAGGTTGAGAGGGGATAAGGCCAGGCTAGGTCTGTGTGGAAAGCTGCTCTAGTTCTCCCAGTGAAAAATCAGCCCATCTTCTTCCTGAGTCTTACTTGGGCTGGCCCAGACCCTGGCAACCCACTCTGGTACTCTTGCCTGAAAAATCCCATGGACAGAGGAGCCTGGTGGGCTACAGTCCAAAGGGTCACAAAGAGTTGGACACGACTGAGTGACTAAACACACAACACAAAGACTCTGGCAGCAGGTCCTGTCCATGGCAGGAAGCTGGATCAGTCCCAGGGAGCCATTCTGACCCTTTAGGTCCAGGTTAATTAATATCCCTGGACAAGCTTTACTGGGTTCAGGTGTGGCCAAATCTGACCTTCTAGCCTACATCCTGTTCATTTCCTAGAGTCTTGCCTCTGAGATGTGGAAATCCTTCTTGCCTCATTTTACAATCACATGTAATCTTCTCTTTGAACCTGATCCTCCTAAGCTTTGAAGATTTGGGATTGGACCCATCAATGGCTGTAGGAAGGGACGTTTCCTGTGTCAGCCTCTGAGACAACTGCACACATATGAGAAGCTTACAAGGTGGTCCTCAAACTTGCTCCCTCAAAGGATACTCTCATCTTAAAGACTCAGCCTGGGGCTTCTCTGGTGGCTCAGTGGTAAAGAATCTGCCTGCCAATGCAGAAGTCATGGGTTCAATCCCTAGTCTGGGAAGATCCAACATGCCTCGGGACAACTAAGCCAGTGTGCTGCAACTATTGTTCCCGGGAGCCGCAACTTCTGAGCCTGTGTGCAGCAATCACTGAAGCCCATTCACCCTAGAGCCTGTGCTCTACAACAAGAGAAGCTCCTTTAATGAGAATCCTGGGCACTGCGACAAAGAGTAGCGCCCGCTCACTGCAACTACAGAAAACCCCGCACAGCAATGAAGGCCCAGCACAGCCAAAAATAAATAAATAAATAAAATTATTTAAAAAAAAACAAAACAAAACAACACCTCAGCCTGGTTTTCTGGCTTCACTTGGGTTATATTCTCCTGGCCATTTGTCAAAATATGACAGATCCCACTTCTGACACCTCTTAAAGAGAACTGCCTAGTCTAGCTCTGCTTATCCTCCTTTCCACAAGGACGTGCCATGGTCTGTAAGAAATGAGCCCTGGGTCTCATTTAACTCTGGGAGACTTTAACTCCACCACTGATTTGCAACACATCCCCCCTCTCTGGGCCTTGTCTGTAAGATGGGCCTTGCCTACATATGCCTGACAGGCATGTGACGACAGAGTCAGTATGAAAGGGCTTGCACAAACATCTTGTTACAGAGTGATAAAGGCCGCGACTACCTCCGGACCATGCCTCAGGTCCAGCTCTTTACACATATTAACTGAGTTACATGTAGTCCATTATTTATCCCTTTGCCAGGAGGACCCAGAAGATGTTCCTTGGAAAAATAAAAGGAAAAGTCTATGCAACATACAACCAGCAGTGGTCTGTGCTTGATAATCTGGCACTTCCTCCACCTCCCTACCTCATTATAAACTTTGGATTCAGAAAAAAACCTCGACTCAAATCCCGGCTCCACCATGTTCTCGAACTGTGACTTTGGGTAAGGCCTTCTTCCTATTCCTCAGTCCGTCCCCCCCGCAATGTGTGGCTGTCAGGATTGTCAGGAGTTTAACTGAGATGATAGGTATGGCATGCTGGACCTGTAGTGGGCATTCAGTAAGTGTCTGCCATCACCGTCACAGTTAGGACCCCTGGGACACAGCAGAGGCTCAAGTGGCTTCTGAATTCTTTAGAAATTCACTAGAGGGAGCCAAGCTGGGTGGAGTGGGGTGGCAAGAGTGGGTTAAATATAAACGGATCAAGGGGCTTCCCTGGTGGTACAGTGGTTGAGAATCTGCCTGCCAACGCGGGAGACACGGGTTTGATCTCTGGTCTGGGAAGATCCCATGTGGCAGCTAAGCCTGTGCGCGCAACAACTACTGAGCCACCATTCTAGAGCCTGGGAACCACAGCTACTGAAGCCCATGTGCCTAGAGCCTGTGCTCTGCAACAAGAGAAGCCACTGGAACGAAAAGCTCACACACTGCAACGAAGAGTAGCCCCCGCTTTCTGCAACTAGAGGAAGCTTGCACACAGCAACAAAGATCTGGCATGGCCAAAAATAGCTAAATAAGTAAATAAAATAAATCTTTAAAAAGATTTAATGGATTGAGGGTTTCTTTCCCTGTCTCGCACTGGAATAAAGTGAGGGCTTTTAACACCTCCCTGCTCCCTGTTTGGAGTTGACACAGCCTCAGCTTGGACATTCAAACTGATCTTTTTGAGTCTTGAAGATGTGAAGGGCTGCGGCTGGGCTATTTGGGGTGAGCCTGTAACGAGTTGGGGAGCATGTTCAGGGAATTGGGGAAGATGGGCAGGGGAGGGGCAGGCCCTAGATGAGCCGGGGGTCCCTGGTGGCTGAAGAGGGAAGCCAGTGGGGCACCAGTTTCCTGGGAGGAGCTGGGAGGGCACCCCCAGCTCGCTTCTCTTTGGGTGGATGGGGCTTTGGGAGCTGAGCCTAAGCCTCAAGAAAGAGTGGGGCGTGATCAGGAGGCTCAGAGCTTGTCCAGCTAAGGACTGGGGCCAAGAGATCTTGTGAACCAGTCAGCGGGGGATGCAGGGAATGAAGACAGGGTGTCCCTGGAAGCCTTTGTCCCATTTTTTTGCCAAGTGGGGAAGATGGTTCATCCCCTGGGAAACTATTTCCACCAAGTCTGGATGTTTGGTTAAAAATGGCCCCGTTAGGGATCTTGGGACTTTGGTCCTGCTGCAACAGAAGGGGTATCCCCCAGGTTCTCCCCAGCTCAGCCCCCAAAACAGGGGTCTGGAGAAGCAAGGGGATCCCATTCTTGTCCTTGAGCACTGAGATTGCGTGTGACATTTGTATAACCCTCCCATCCATCTCTGTCCCCGAACCCGCCACTGAGGCTCACATCCCTTCCCAGCTCTCCCATCCCCACCCCCTGTCCCCACCCCACCCCTGACCCTGGTGGTGGTGGGCCCCCTCCCCTCCCAGGAAGGAAAGCAGGAAGGCTCTCTCTACCCCGTATTTACACTGACGCGATTTGACTCCATGCTGGAAGCGGCACTGCTCATCCGCGTCGTAGGCCTGGCCAGGGGCCACGGTTGGGTACACGAAGTCCTGTCTGGGGGGCCGGTTGTTCAGGCAGAGCCCCAGGCCTGAGCTGTGGAGAGAAGAGTGCGGCTGTCACACTGGAGGGCTGCAGGCCAAGCACACAGGGGCCCTGGGGAGCAGCCCTGAGCGTATCCCCCTCCTCGGAGGCAGCCCCTCTCCCCGCAACATGAGTGTGAGACCCTGGGCGGGATGGGCAGGCGGGCGGGCAGATCCTCACTCCAGAAAGCTGGTGATGTAGTCGCGGCTACAGGAGGACCACACGAACGGGTTGGTCTTCATGGTGATGTGAGCCGCCATGAGCTTTGCTGGGTCCTGGCCACGGGCCCCGCAGCTGTTGCCCACGCCGTCGTGGTTCATGCCAAACCTGGGGACAGGGCCAGTGAGCAGCTCCACCAGGTGCCGGGCGACACTCCCTGCTCCTCCTGCCCGCTGCCTCCCGTGTCCCCGGCCTCACGTGTGTCCGATCTCGTGGGCGATGGTGAACGCCGTGGCCAGGCCGATATCTTCGTTAATGCTACAGCTTCTCTCTCGCTCGCACATGCCGCCCACAGGGGCCAGGCCTGGGGAATGGGCGTGGGGGTGGGGCGGGGCTGGGGGCTCAGGGCTGTGTCTGTCGGCTCTGTCCACTCTGCCAGGTCCCCACCCCCACCGGGGCCAGTGTCACCCAGCCCACTGCCTTCAGAGGTGCCTGAAACCCAGGGGACCCGGGTACCTAGTGTGCCGCAGGGTTTGTTCTTGTAGATGCAGATGTCATAGCTGTGGGAGGAGACGGAGGAGTCAGGAGGCTGGGCTGCCTCCCTAAGGGCCGCCCTCCCTCAACCCTCTCACGGTTGAGTCCTGCCCCTGAACCGAAACCTCATGCTCTTCTCCCAGCCAGCCTTGGAGATGCTGGGGTGCACAAGTGGCCGACTGAACAAAGGACAGAGTGAGGGATGCGTCAAGTGCCCAAATAGATCCCCACCTGCCTCCCCACATTCTCAGGCTTGCAGCAGCCCCTCCCCTTCCCTGGCTCCCCGACAGGGCGACCGGACAGTCCTGGTCTCTCCCATCTCCCAGCAGAAGTGACCTCTGCTTGGACCTGGGCAATCCCCTGGACCATTTGCTCCTCCCCCGGCCCCCTCCCCAACAGAAGGCGCCCCCCGGAGCCTTCCTTGCCCCTCACCGCGTGATGAGCACTGCCGTGTCATGGTTGGCCACACCGTTCTCCGGAATGGCATTGCCATGGCCACTGCGGTTCACGATGGACTTCTGCCACTTACAAAAGCTGTCCAGGGACTTCCCGGCGTGGTGGGTAATCTCCAGGGTGGGCTGAGGATGGACAGAGTGAGGTACGCGGGTACCAGCCACCCAGGGGGCAACGCAGGCAGTGCTGAATTCTGTGGTGGTGGAAGGTGGGGGAACCTCCCCCCACCCCCGCACCTGGTCCTCCGTGAGCAGGATGAGGCGTGTTACCAGGATATTAACGATGTTTCCCAGACTCGAGTCCTGGAAAAGTTTGGCAACCTGACCTCCAAGAAACAAGAGAGACCGAGTCTTAAGAGGGGCCCAGAATAGGAAACAAAAAGAAATGAGGACAACAGCTTGTATCAATCAAGAGCCTACTGAGTGCTGGGGCTCAGGCTATGCCTGCCGCCCAGATCTTCACAGTAGATATTAGTATTCCCATTTTACAGATAAGCCACCCGATGCTCAGAGAGGTCAGGACGCACAGCTAGTAGGTGCTGAAAGTGGAACTCCAGTCTGGCTAAGCCTTCCTGCTAGCGTTTGTCTTTCTGACTCAAGCCCCCAGCTCAGCCTGTCTACTTGTCCTCCATCCTCAAGGCCCACCCAACAGCTGCCTCTGCCCAGAGGCCGCCTGAAAGATGTGCACATCTGGCCTCATTCCATACTGTCTGAAGGCACCGATTTGAGCATCACCACTGGAAAGTGGATGTGTGGAGGCTGGAAGCTCTGGAGCCAGTGGTCAGAGGGGAGGTGGATGACTGAGGCCACTCTGTGCAATGACCTTGAAGCCCTGAGCCATCACCATCCCATGTGGAAACTCCCCAGAAACCCTGGCAGGTTTGAGGAAACTTGGAAGCCCAAGGAAGGGAGGCAGAGCCTGGGCAGAAACCAGTGGGGTTAGGCATGATATTATGTCTACATAATAGGTCATCTGTCTGTGCTAAACTTTCTCTCTTCCCTTTTTGCTTCAGTGGAACAACAGCATCACTCATCAAACCCTGACTACATGCCAAGTTGTCTAGCTGTCTTCCCTCCCACCACAGCTTTGTGACAGGTACTATTAGAATCCCATTTTACAGAGGCGGGAACTGAGGCTCAGAAAGGTCCAGAGTCTTGATCAAGATCCAAGATGGGCGCCAACTCTGAGTGTGAGTCAGCCAGCTCATCTTGTATGAATTTACAGGAAGGTGCTCGGGTGAGCCCTGCATGCAGAGAGACCACGCCCATAAGTGTACTGCTAACCTCAACAAGTACCTGCAAGCTGCCTGTTTAATTTTATACAGTAAACAATTATAGGGTAAGTACTATGAGTTAGGTGTATGGTGAGCACTTTAGCAATTCACTGTATCCACGTAGCCTTATGAAGTTGGTACTATGATTAAACCCATTTTACAGGTGGGTAATCCAAGGCAGAGAGGCAAAGTAGCTTGCCCAAGGGCACACAGTCAAAGATTGGCAAAGCTGAGACTTAAGGCCAGGTTGGCTAGCTCCTGAGTTCATGCTCCTAACCACTGCGCTAGGCTACTTTCACTAACAGGCTTTCTTTCTGAGTCACCCTGTCCCCTTCCCATTCTGTTTCACTGGCATTTGATCAGTGATGGGGGGGATGGTGACAGCCCTTTTCCTGACTCTGGAGGTGGGCTCCACATTTTTGGGGGTCCATGTCCAGGGAGGGGGAGGCACTTACAATGTTCATGATGGCCAGCACGTACTGTTCCACATCCCGGCGTCCGTGGTAGGCCACCATCATCTTGTCAGCCACCACCAAGGTCTCCACGTAGCGCTCTCGGCTGACGGAGCGCTTCAGGCCTGGTTGGCCACGCTCTGTTTCATTCCCGAGGGGCCGGGCAGGTGGCGGTTTCAGGGTGCGCAGCCACCAAGGCCGCCCCTTCCACGGTTTCTCATCTGGATGGGCAATTTCTGGTCATTCTGCTGCTTTCTCTAGCTGTCCGAGTCCCTGTCTGACGGTTCATCTGCCTGTCAAACACCTCATTCTTTTGCTCTTGGTTCTACAGTGGTGAGGCTGCCCCACTGCCAAACTCATTGGTCGAACAGCCACCCAGCATCCCATGACAATTAACATGACCATGCAGCTTCCCGACAATTCTACTGCCCAAATAGAGGTGTGTAGCAGCCTGCTCTACTGCCAGAACTGTGTGCTGGTATGGCTCCCTGGCCTTCTGACTGGGCAACTTTTTACTCACCCTGCAGCCCAACTGTCTGGCTGTAGAATAATCCCCCTGCCTGACAGTCTTTTCTGATCAGCTGTCTCACTGGTCATCCAACTATGACACCACTTTTCTGTTAGTACAACCCACTGTGGTTGTGTGTCTGCCACGATATGCTACTTTGAGACTGTCAGCTATGCAACTAACAACATTCCAGTGGTCTGTATTTTCACGGACAGAGATTATTGTTTTTAGCTCTATGACTATCCTGGTGAATCACTGATGTCCAGCTGGCTCCCCTAATGGCTTAAGACAGTAAAGAATCTGCCCACAATGTGGGAGACTTGGGTTCAATCTCTGGTTTGGGAAGATCGCCTGGAGAAGCGAATGGCTACATACTCCAGTATTCTTGGGGCTTCCCTGGTAACACAGATGGTAAAGAATCTGCCCACAATGTGGAAGACCTGGGTTCGATCCCTGGGTCGGGAAGGTTCCCCTGGAGATGGGAAAGGCTACCAACACCAGTATTCTAGCCTGGAGAATTCCATGGACTGAGCAGCTTGGCAGGCTATAGTCCATGGGGTTGCAATGAGTTGGACACGAATGAGCAATTAACACTTTACTTCCTTTCCCATCCCCTAAATATCTGATGTTATAACTGTCCCCCTGCACATCTGGTTGTAAATCTGATCTCCCAAATGGTGGTTAAGTTCTCCTGACATTTTCCATTGTGCAACTGCTCCAGTATCTGCTACCACTATCCCGCTGCTTAACTGTCTGATCAGACGATAATCCCACAGATGGATGGTTTTACAGCACCTGGCTGGCTATCCGGCTGCCTTTCTCACTCACTGTTGGGCCATCGGACTCTGGAAGTGACAGATGGGCTTGTCCACTGCCTACTGCCCTGCTGACCGTCTGCATTGCTCCCTGCACGCAGCTGACCTTCCAGGTGGAGGGACGCCAGCATGCACCTCTATCTTGAGGCACAGGTATTGTGCCTCTGCCCAGCCCCAGACAGACAGCTGTACCTCTCACTCCACAGGCTGTGTCCAGGTGAGGGTGACGCAGAGAGGAACGCTTATATACCACGTGGGGGCCACTCTCCTCCGGTCCCCGGTGCCCCTTGGGCCCCCCTTGCAGGGGCTCGATTAAGTATTCTTCTTCATCTGCCACAATCAGGCCGTGCTGGGGGTCGGGAAAGTGGGACAGAAGGTTCGGTCAGGTTCCGGGTCCCGGGACCCCTGGGGCCCTATCTCTGTCGTTCTGATTTGATTCCGTTTTACTTGGTTTACGCTGCTACTGCCTTTTCAGTTTCTTCAGATGGGTGTTCAGCTCATTAATTTTCAGCCTGACCTAAGGCTACACATTTTCTTCTAAGTCCTGCTTTAGCTGCATCTTAAAATAGCTAATCCTCTCGGTTAGCTCAAAATGTTTCAACAACTCCCACGGAAGGGGACTTCCCTGGTGGTCCAGTAGCTAAGACTCTGCACTTCCCAGGCAGGGGACCCGGGGTCAATCCCTGGTCAGGAAACTAGATCCCACATGGAACAACTAAGAGTGTGCGTGCTGCCACTAGAGATGCGGCATGCACGATGAAGATTAAAGATCCCGTGTGCTGCAACTAAGACCTGGCGCAGCTGAACAAAGACAGAAAGGAAGAAAGAGAGGGGGGAAAAAAAAGTTGGAATTAATAAAAACCCCTGCCACTGTGATTCCTTCTGTGACCTATGTAAGTGTTTTTCTTAACTCCCAAGCTTGTAGGCGTTCCTCCCTATCTCCCAGAACCCTCCACTCACCAGGCCCCCGCAGGTGCTGATGGCCACGTGGGAGCTGCTGGCCTGGCCCTGCAGGTGGCCCGCGTAGAGGCAGTGGGGCCGGGCGGCCCTCTGCCAGGCCAGGCCTTCTCGAGTCCAGTACTCCACGGACACGTGCCCCGCCAGGAGGCGAGGGCTGTGGGTCAGGTTTAGCAGGAAGTGGGTGCTGGGTGCGGCCACCTTGTAGAAGAGACGGGACTCTGCTTGAGGTCCCGTGCCCCGACGCTGCCTCCGGGGGGCCGGGGGCGAGAAGGCCAGCAGCGCCCCGTTGTGGTCCACTCGGGTGGGGAAGGCGATCTCATAGCTGTCTAGACTGGACAGGAACTCATCTATGGGTGAGGGTCAGAGGCCTGGGGTGGGCCCCGGGAAGGAGCCCTGTGTCCTGCCTGCTTGGCTGCAGGGTGAGTGAGGCTGGCTTCAGTGGCCCCTGAATCTGGGTCACTGGCCGCAAGACTCTGGCCTCACCAACCCCAGGGCCTCCCCAGTGCCCACGATCCCTGTTCAGTTCCCACTGCCACCCCCCACCCTGGGTTGGGCCTACCTTGAGACCGGAAGGCGTGTGTGACCTCGAATGCGAGGCCCAGCCCCAGGGCGAGGGCCCAGTGGAGGATCTGGCAGGCGGGAGCCATAGAGGCCACGTGTCCACATGTCTCTCCCCAGCCCCGGCTGCTGGCAGCCCATGCAGCGCTGCCTTCCCTGTTCACAGCCTGGACAGCATCACCGGGCTCCTGGGAGGCGAAAGGGTGGGGAGCTGGGTCAGGGGGGCCTGGCCCTACTGCCGGCTGGAGCAGTGCCAAGGTCCCTTGCCAGGTGGACAAGGGCACCTGCAACCAACCCTCTTCCCAATCCAGGTTTGAAGACTCTGAACGCATCTCTAGCTCAGCAAACTCCCTCCCCTTCCCCCCACGCCCCCAGCATCCCCCTTATCCTCTTAGGACAGCTGAGGATCTGGACTCCACGAGCACCTACTATGTGCTGGCTACTGGCCAAGCACATTCATCTCCATGATAACCCTTAGGATTCATTCATCAGGTGGTGACTACATAATATAGGCTTCCCTGGTGGCTCAGGTGGTAAAGAATCTGCCTGCAATGCAAGAGACACAGGTTCAATCCTGGGTCGGGAAGATCCCCTGGAGAAGGGCATGGCAACCCACTCCAGTATTCTTGCCTGGGGAATCTCATGGACAGAGGAGCCTGGCAGGGTATAGTCCATGGATAATATGAATACAGTCTCTGCCCCACTCCCCCCTCAACCCATGGGACTCAATCTCCCAGGAGCAAGATGACAGACCAGTAAATGAAGAGACACATGATTCAGATCAGGCCATGCTCTTTATGAGAAATAACCGAGAGGCTTGGAAGTGGAGGTGGGAGGATGAAGAGACAGGAGAGGGTGTGCCAGGTGGAGGAGCAGCAGGGGGCAAGGTCCCGGGGGCAGGGAGGAGCTTGGTGCGGACCCACGACCCCGAGGGCCAGCGCAGGAGGACCACAAGGGGAGAGGGAGACTGGCCTGGGACACATGAAGGTTGGTCAGCGTGCATTTTCAACCCGGAGGAGACCCAAGGCCAGTGCTTGGTGCCCCTCCCACCTTGGGTGAGGGGTCCTGCCTTGGGAGTCTCTGCCATGGGTAGCACCACTCACCCCACCCTGCATCCTGATCTCTGTTCCCGTGACCTCTCCTCCACCCTGCCCTTCCAGCCTGGCCCTTAGTCCCGCTTCCTCTCATTTTCGATTCTTCCTCGAAGCTTCAGGCCTGCGGGGCAGGTCTGTTTCTCCAGCATCTACCCTGGTCTGTTTCTCCAGCATCTACCCTGGGCCAGCCTGCCACAGACACCGCTCTGGGCCACCGCCCTGTGCCAAGCCCTCCACCCCCTCCTGTCTCCGCCCTCCTCCTCCTCCTCTGTGCAATTTCCCCCTTAATCACACACTGTCTTGTTTTCTTTGCAGCCTGGCCAAGTCTGAGAGTTGATCCCCAAACAGGGCAGTTCAGCTCCTGAGGGATGAAGCCAGATAGATGCTGACTTAGAAGCTGACCTCTCCCCTCTTCTGATTGGAGCCCCTCGGCCCAGCCCAGTGATGGGGAGCTCACTCTCACACTTTGTGTTGCTCTTTTCAGACAGGCTGATGTTTACCCCAGGGGTTTCTTTTTCCCCCTCTTGTTTACCTTACGGGGGCTTCAGTTGGTGGCGCGGTGTCGAACCCTTGTGTGCGGGTCCCTCTGGGCCTCAGCGCCTCTTCTGGGAGCCTGGACAGGGTGGGAAGGGGCAGTGAGGAGAGAGGAGCTGGGGCTGCAGTTCAGGGGTCACTGAGGACACCTTCTCCCCAGCCCTGGTCAACCTCCCTTTGGCTTTCATCCTCCCTTGGTTCCTAGCCCCCGTTCCCCCAAAGTTCCCTCCTCCCCCACTTCTGTCCCCCTCTCCCACCCCACCCCCATCTCCTCTCCTATTCCATCCCTGACTAGCTCTGGGATTCAAGCCCTCCCTGTGTGGGGGTCCCTTGAGCCCCTTCCTGCCTTAACCACCTCCCCATGTCCAGGCGGCAGCATTCTCACTGCAAATGAGGCTGGAGCCCCTTGGCCTCACCCCAGTCCTGTCTCTCCTCCTCCTCCTCCTACTCCTCGCACTGCCAGGCCTGGTACAGTCCTCACCTCATTCCTCTGAAGCTGGGCCCCTCTCCCCAACAACCTCACCCGCCTCTGGTGCTTCCAGCTCAAGGGGGTGTAGTGGAGAGGGTGGAGGACCCAGCACAGGTGATGGGTGGGGTGGGGTGGGGTGTGGGGTGGGAGGAGCCTGGGAGGGTACAGGTACGAAGTGTCTACCAGGGGGAGGCCAGCATCTGTAATAGGGGGACAGCCTGTGCAGGGGGTGGGGCCCATGAACAGATTGGCTGCTCTGGGGCAGGGAAGAGAGGAGGCCAGGGGACAGGTAGAGGATTCCTGGGCCTGAGCCTCTAGGGGTGGGGGCAACAGCATGTCAGCAGGGGGTCCCCCCAAGCTGCATGTGGGGGGTGATCACACGTCTGCGACTGGGTGACTTTGTGTGTGGTGTCTGCCCATGTGACCCTGCGCACGGCTGCAGGAGTGTGTTTGTGTGTGTGTGTGTGTGTGTGTGTGTACCAAGGCCTGGCCTTCCCCCCAGCTCCTCCTCCTGGAAGGCAGGAGGGAGGTGGCCGGTGTGGGGGAGGGTGCCAGCTCGCTGGAGGCTGGGGGAGGAAATGCCGGACGGAAACCGCCTCTACGGAGACTCCATCCCATCCTGGGGATCCTGGGGGGACCCCCGCTGCTCTACATCCAGACTCCAGGGCTGAGCTGGGGGCCAGGGCCACAGAGCCTCCCTGTGGAGGCCAAGGCCGAGATGGAGGCTGCCCTGGGGCAAAGGCCAGGCAGGAGTCCCTGCCTGGAGAGGAGAGCAGACAAAGGCCCAGCCCGGAGGAGGCCGGCACCCAGGCACCCGGTGGGTACGCAGCCAGCCGCTAATTAAAGGCCCTGAGCCCCTGGCTGGAGACACCGGAGACAGACCTCCGTCTCCGAGGCCCCAGTCACCAACTCAGGGGAAGTGGGCGGCGGCCCTCCCACACCCAGACACACACACACACACACACACACACACATATACAGAGACTTGAGGGTGACCATACCTGTGCAGCAGGGGGACCAACAATCAGACACCCCAGACCCACAAGACAACCCCCCTACTCAGTACACACTCACACATCCCAACACCAGAGACACAACCACAGACTCCCCAGATCTGTGTGCATACACACTCATTCACACACACACCCCACAGACAGACACACACACCCGGGCCTACGTGCACAGACACGTACACACTCAGAACAGACCAGGAACACACTCACACAGTCCTGCAAGCCTCGAGACCCACCAGATGTATGTACCCACAGGCGTTTACACACTCCTTACACCCTGACACACACAGGGAGACACGCCGGCAGATGTGTGCAAATACACACTCATCCGGACACTTACCCAGGAGACACTGAACTCCGTGCACACATTGGCTTACGCTCACACTTCCGCGGATACACAACACCCACATCACACATCACACACAAGTTCAAACACAGCCAGACATTCAGATTTTCACGTAGGCACACAGGCGCCGACACACGGCATTTATACAGACGTGGATATCCACATCCACACACACACACACACACACACACACACACACACACGCACACACGGAGCAAACAAACCCAGACAGGAGCTCCCAGGACCTCAGGGGCGCGCTGAGTGTCGCACACGCTCAGGGACATCACACACCGCTGCGGCCCCCACGGCCCGACGTCCCCCGTCCCGCGGCCCAGGGACACCCCCGGGCTGCGACGCGGACGCGCAGGGTCGCCCGCAGCCCCCCGGCCCGCCGCGCCCCGCCCGCTCCGTTACCCGCGGCCGGCCGCCCGCCCGGGCCTCCGCCTGCTGTCCCGCCGCGGTCTCGCCGGCCCGCGCGCAGGAAGGGAGGGAGCGAGCGCGGCGGCGTGGCCGGGGGAGGGGGCGCGGGGACGGCACTTCCTGAGCCGCCTGCCAGGGTTATAAAAAACCCCCAAACCGCGCGCCGCCAGGACCCCGCCCGCCGCCGCCCGGCCTGGGCCGCGGGCTGGACCCGAGCCAGGGCCCCGGGAGCTCGGGCGGCCCCGCCCGGACCGGCGCCCCGCCGTGGGGGCGGGGGAGGGGTGGGGGAAGAGGGGGGTGACACAGTGGGGGCGGGGACAGTGGGCGGGGGCTGGGGGAGCGGAGGGGGCGGAGGAGTGGGGGAGGGGAGGGTCAGGGTATCGGGAGGGAGGGAGAATTAGGCAGGGGTAAGGGAAACGGGGAAAGGGGAGCAGGGGGCTGGTCGGGGGAGGGGGAGATGGAAGGGAAAGAGGCGGGGTGAGGGGGAGGCGGCAAAATCGGGTGGGGGGATCAGAGGCAGGGAAGGGGGAACAGGGAGGGGGAGGGGAGGGCCCACTCCCTCGCTAGCATCCACAGCGTCCACAACAGCTGTTATTTATTGAAGGCTCCTCCTCGCTCAAGCAAGCATTTATTGGGCGCCTCCCGTGTGCCAGGCACAGTGCCCAGGGAGGCTGGATCCATCTCAACCTGCTCCCTCCCAGCTCTACCCTCTGGGAGTCTGACCAGCCCTAAGCCTGGGCATGGCCTGAATGGGCCCATTTCACAGAAGAGGAAACTGAGGCCAGACAGTGGGGGGAGAGTGAACGCTCTCTGAGAGTAGGGGTCCTGTGGGTTTTGGACACCCCTGGGTCAGTGTGCCATAGATGAGCTAATGTATGAACAAGGGTGACCTGGAAGGTCAGAGCAAGGTTGGGATTCAAACCCTACGTGGCCGGCTCCCCCTCAGGCCTCTGGACATCTGTCCAGGAGGCTGAAGCTCCCGGACAGGACGAGGCGGTGACCCCTAGACCTCACCATTCCAGGTATTTTCCAGGCCTGGCCCCCAGGGAGCTATGCAGAGGCTGGGCTGGCCTTGCCCTTGGCCTCCTCAGCTTCCTCATCCCTGGGTGGCTGAGGGGGCCGGTAGTAGCCTTTACTGGGCCGCTGGGGGAGGGGTTCTCCCCGTAGCAAACTTGTTTTTGCCTTGAACTTGGAATGACATATCAGGGCTCCTGCATACAGTAGGTGCTCTGTAAATACCACAGTCCTCCTGGAGCTCCCACCAAGTTGACCCTCCACCTCCATCCCACCCTGTTCCACCCCCCACTTCGCCCCCCCCCCACCCCGCCAGAGGGGAGGGGCAGCCCATCCTCATGTTTGCTACCCACTGGCGGCAGGGAGGAGCAAGTCTAAATGAGCCCTCTCTGCCTCTGCCAGCCTGACCCTCTGTTCCCCTCGTGGGCCTGTTGGGAGCCCGCCCCGAGGTGCCTTTGTTTACGTCTTTCTCCGTCCGAGGTGGGGGGTGGCTGCCTTTGTCTTCTCTGTTTGCCCTGATGCTAGAAGCTCCTCCTTTCAGCCCAGTCTGGTCCAGCCACAGGCCCTTAGTCTGCTGATGGGTGGCCACCAGACAGCACTGAGAATTTCTGAGCTGCTTTCAGCCGGGAGAGCTCCCAGGCTCGGCCACTTACTAGCTGTAAAACCTCATAATTATCTGGGAAACTGGCTCTTTGCATCTATGCCACAGGCCCACATGTCCTCTGGGTGCTCTTTCTCCCCACTAGGTGTGGTCTGGGTAGAGCGTGTAACTTGGCTGTAAGCCACACCCACATCCCATCTCCTGGGTTCCTGGACTGATGGGAGGATGGGCACGAAAACCACCCTTAATAAGCTATGTCAGGGCTTTTGCGTGGAATCCTGGGAAACAGACTTTTGTAGCATTTGAAACTGAGTCCCCATCTTAGGGAACATGAACTCAGTGGACATGAACTTGGGCAAACTCCGAGAGACTGTGAGGGACAGGGAGGCCTGGTGTATTGCAGTCCATGGGCTTGCAAAGAATCGGACATGACTTGGCAACTGAACAACAACCCCATCTTAGACAATGGGAGAGACATCTTCGAAGACTAAAGCCAACAGACTTGTGGCTGCCAAGGGAGAAGGGGATGGGGGAGGGAACGGTTGGGGTTTGGGATTAGTAGATTAAAACTGTTACCTATAGGATGGATAAACGACAAGGTCCTACTGTACAGCACAGGAAACTATATTCAATATCCTGTGATAAACTATAATGGAAAAGAATATGAAAAATAATGTATGTATGTATAACTGAATTGCTTTGCTGAATAGCAGAAATTAACACAACACTGTAAATCGACTGTGTTGTCACTGAGTTACTGAGTCATGTCTGACTCTTTGCAACCGCATGGACTGTAGCCCACCAGTCTCCTCTAACCATGGGATTTCCCAGGCTAGAATACTGGAGTGGGTTGCCATTTCCTTCTCCAGGGGATCTTCCAGACCCTGGAATTGAACCCACATCTCCTGCATTGGCAGGCAGATTCCTTACCCCTGAGCCACCAGGGAAGCCGAAATCAACTATGCTTCAACTAAACACAAACAAACAGTGACCGGGACCACCAGGTAGAGGAGGGTAATAGCCTCAGGGCCCTCATTTCAGCCCTAAACTAGCTGTTCCTGAAACCCATAGCTGGGCTTCCATTCAGGGAATCTTTATTAAGCGCTATTTTGTGCTAGGTGCTGTTCTAGGTACTGGGGACACAGCCAGGAGCAATGACAATCTCCATCCCCCAAAGGTAACTGACCTGCCTCAGGGCCTTTGCACTTATTGTTCTCTTTATTCTCTATGCTTGGGACAAACTCTGGAAGATAGTGAAGGACAGAGAAGCCTTGGCGTGCTGCAGTTCATGGAGCTGCAAAGAGTCAGGTGGGACTTGGTGACTGGACAATCGCCACTTGCTTGGAATGCCCACTGCATCTTATTCTTCAAGTCTAATCTCAAGTGTAGCCCCCTCAGTGAGACCCGCACTGTGCCCCCTCTCACTTCAAGGTTACAGCCTCCCCCCCCCACTCCTTCTCTCCCATTTTCTGACCTTTTACTCGGCGTGAGTCACCGCCTGAC
Source organism: Bos grunniens (assembly GCF_055505025.1). Classification (NCBI taxonomy): domain Eukaryota; kingdom Metazoa; phylum Chordata; class Mammalia; order Artiodactyla; family Bovidae; genus Bos; species Bos grunniens. Next base: position 17,296,807 of record NC_141171.1, read on the forward strand.
ATACTCTATGGAATACTTGTATTTGTTGATTCTCAATCTTTCCCATCAGAATGTCAGCTCTGAGGACAGAATCTTCATCTGTGTGGTCCACAGCAGTATCCCTCATGCCTGGAGCAGGATCTGGCCCAGAGTTGGTGCTTAGTACTGACTAAACCGGGAGCTGGCAAACGGCTCCCTGTGGAGGTGGCATAGACATTGTGGTTTGAATGTTAAAGAGGAGGAAGTGGGGGCGGGGAGTGAGGGCATTCTTGGAAGAGGGCACAGCAAGTGCAGAGGTTGTTATGGCCAGTACATTATCTTTTGATTTAAACCAGCTTGGACTGATTTAAAAGATTTTTTTTTTTTTTTTTGGTAACTTGCAACCTTTAGAATCCGGAGTGATGTAATGAGTTGGGCCTGAAGGGATGCAGTACTCCAGTGATGCCACAGGAGGGCGCAGTGGATCCTCATTGTTGCCGTTGGACTGTAGCAAAAGGGAAGATAGGAAAATAATGACGATGCCTGCGATGCTGAAGCATCGTTTTAACTTCACATCAGCCCAGCCATTTTCCAACTGAGAAAACTGAGCCATGGAGAGGCTCAAGGTTGCTCATTGAGGAGTGGCAGAACCAGAATAGAACCAAGGTACAAATCACCAGTTACCTGACAACCTAGAGGGAAGGCGGAGAAGGCAATGGCACCCCACTCCGGTCCTCTTGCCTGGAAAATCCCATGGATGGAGGAGCCTGGTGGGCTGCAGTACATGGGGTCGCTAGGAGTCGGACACGACTAAGCGACTTCACTTTCACTTTTCACTTTCATGCATTGGAGAAGGAAATGGCAACCCACTCCAGTATTCTTGCCTGGAGAATCCCAGGGACCGGGGAGCCTGATGGGCTGCGGTCTATGGGGTTGCACAGAGTCAGACACGACTGAAGCGACTTAGCAGCAGCAGCATCTAGAGGGAAGGCAGGTGAGCTTCGAGGTGGAAGAGTGGGATTGTTGCAGGAAGGGGGACCCCTTCCAGGGCCTGAAACTGGGCTCTTGTCTAACACTCAGAAATGAATTGTCCGAGGAGACACATATGCTGACAAAGCAAGAAATTTTATCGGGAAAGGGCACCTGGGTGGAGAGCAGCGGGGTAAGGGAACCCAGGAGAACAGCTCTGCCACGTGGCTTGCAGTGTCCGGTTTTATGGTGATGGGATTAGTTTCTGGGTTGTTTTTAGCCAATCATTCTGACTCAGAGTCCTTCCTGGTGGTGCACGCCTTGTTCAGCCAAGATGGATGCCAGGGGAAGGATTCTGAGAGGTGGTCTGACATGTGGTGTCTCTTTTTGACCTTTCCTGAACTCTTCCGGTTGGTGGTTGGTGGAGGCTTATTAGTTCCGTGTTGCTTACTGGGACCTCCTGTGAACTTATGCAAATAGTTACTATGGTACCTGGCCAGGGTGGATGGTTTCAATCAGGGTGCTTCCCCTAACAGGATCATGGGGTCTGGAGCCCCCATCTGTAGCTCGCCTGCCAGATATTTTTCCCAGCCACATGGTTGGTATCCCCTTAAATGTTGAGACAAATAGCACCTGCTCAAGGTCAGCTGAAAGTGACAAAAAGACCATCTGCTCCTAAGTTCGGAGAAGGCAATGGCACCCCACTCCAGTGCTCTTGCCTGGAAAATCCCATGGACGGAGGAGCCTGGTAGGCTACAGTCCACGGGGTCGATAGGAGTCGGACATGACTGAGCGACTTCACTTTCACTTTTCACTTTCATGCCTTGGAGAAGGAAATGGCAACCCAGTCCAGTATTCTTGCCTGGAGAATCCCAGGGACGGGGGAGCCTGCTGGGCTGCTGTCTATGGGGTTGCACAGAGTCAGACACGACTGAAGTGACTTAGCAGCAGCAGTAGCAGCTCCTAAGTCAGAGGGTCGGGAAAGGCTTTCCAGAGGAAACCACAACTTTTTTTTAATACAGATTTACTTTTTTAACCTTTTTATTTTGTATTGAGGTATAGCCAATTAACAAACAACGATGTGATAGTTTCAGGTGAACAGCAAATGGACTCAGCCATACATATTCATATATATTTTTAATTGAAAGTTGATTTTTTTCCTCTTCTTTTTTAAAGTATCTATTTGGCTGTGTCAGGTCTTAATTATGGCATGTAGGATCTTCTCTGCAGCATGTGGGCTTCTTTCTAATTGCTCTGTGGCATGTGGAATCTTAGTTCCCTGACTGTGGATTGAACCCATGTCCCCTGCATTGGAAGGCTGATTCTTGACCACTGGGAAGTTCTGGAGACATCATTCTATAAGAGATGTGTAGAATGACTAGGCAATCGAAGAGGTAAGAGAGTTCAGGCTGAGAACACAGCAAGTGCAGAGCTTGGGGTGGGAGAGGGAAGGGAATGTTGGATTCACTCCTGTGTCTGGAGTGAATATTTACTCAAATTCCTCCCCAAAAGTCAGATAGAGAAAGACGAATACTGTACAGTCTCACTTCTGTGTGGATTTGAAGTAAAATAGTGGTTTCCAGGGGCTGGGGCTTGGGGAAAGGGGGAGATGTCAGTCAGGGGGGGTAACTTCTGATTAGAAGATGAATAAGCCCTGGGGATGTAATGGACAGCATGATGACTGCAGGTAACTCTGTACTGAGTACTTGAAAGTTGCTAAGAGAGTAGACCATCAGTGTTCTCACTGCAAGAAAGAAATGGTAATCATGTGTTGTGGTGGACATGTTAGCTAATGTCATAGAATTGTATTACATTATTGCAGTTGTACACCTTAAACTTACATAATGTTACATATCACTTATATCTCAATAAAGCTGGAGGAGGGATTCCCTGGGGGCTCAGTGGTAAAGAATCTGCCTGCCAAAGCTGGGGACATAGATTCAATCCCTGGTGGGAAGATCCCACGTGCCACACAGCAACTAAGCCCGCGTGGCATCACTGTTGAGCCTGTGCTCTAGATCCCCAGAGTCACAGCTACTGAAGTCCGTGCACCCTAGAGCCTGTGCTCCGAAACAAGAGCAGCCACCTCAGTGAGAAGCCTGAGGACCACAATTAACACAGCTGGAGAGTAGCCCCTGCTCTCTACAGCTAGAGAAAAGCTTGCACAGCAATGAAGACCTAACACAGCCAAAAGTAAATAGATAAATAAATAAAATTATTTTTAAAAAAGCACTGTCATACTTTTAAAAAGCTGCAGGAAAAACAACAAGTCCAAACCCCCAAAGTCTGCCCTGTAAAGGTGACACACCCCTCCCACCTTCCCCCTCAGTTTCCAATGAGCCCTGGAGGTTTTCCCTCCCACTGCCTCCTCAGCAACCCCTCCTCCCCAGTCACCCCCAACACAGGTCCCTTGTCCCTCTGCTAGTAGCACAGAATCCACCTGCCAATGCAGGAGATCTAAGAATCGCCAGTCCGATCCCTGGATTGGGAAGATGCCCTGGAGAAGGAAATGGCAACCCACTGCAGTATTCTTGCCTGGAAAATCTCATGGACAGAGGCGCCTGGAGGGCTACAGGCCATGGGGTCGCAGAGAGCTGGACACAACTGAAGCAACTTGGTGTGCGTGCATGTGAGGGACATCACTCTTGATCCTAGAGTGTTGATTTGCGGGCTGGCCTCAGTTTCCCCTCTGCTCCTGGGACACAGACGTCTCAGCTGTCCTCCTCTGCCACCCTCAGAGCCGGTGGGGGGCGATCCTACTCAAGCAGTTTGTCACTTTGATGTAAACTTCAAATGCAGCCTCCTTTCTTGTCCTGGACTTCCATCCTGCCCCCTGGCTCATCCAGGTGAGCGGCCACCCTCATACCACTTAGAACAGAACCCAGTAGCGATGGTGGTGATTTAATCACTCAGATGTGTCTGACTCTGCGACCCCACGGACTGTACCCACCAGTCTCCTCTGTTCATGGAGTTTCCCAGGAAAGAATACTGGAGTGGGTGGCCATTTCCTTCTCCAAGGTATCTTCCTAGCTGTTACTGAAATGAAGGAAGAGCCTTGATAACTGGAAAACCCCTAGCATCAGACAATCACTAGTGAACATTTAAAGTCCTGCCCCACTGGCACTTCCATCAACAACCATCATCAGAGAGGGACCCGGAGGCTCAGAAAGGCTAGTGTGTGACAGTGTGAGTGTCTTGAATGGCTGGGATGGCCTTCCTGCTCATCTAGGAGTCTGTCTAGACTCCTAGAACCACGTGCCTGACCACCCTCTGGCCTGTCTGTCCTCCATCCAGCCAGGCTGGCCATCTACTACCTCTTTCTCTTGGCAAAACCTCCTGTCTTGGCCATCAGTGGGAGTCTGGCCTCCTCCAGGCCTGAATTAGAAGCCACATGTTTAAGAGGAGAAGGGAGCGACAGAGGATGAGATGGTTGGATGGCATCATCGACTCAGTGGACATGAATTTGAGCAAACTCCCAGAGATAGTGAAGGACAGGGAAGCCTGGTGTGCTGCAGTCTACGGGGTAGCAAAGACTCAGACACAACTGAGCAATTAAATAACAACAATAACAACTATCCAACCTAGTCCAGGGGCTATTTCAGTGTGGGACATCATGGATGGCTTCCTGGAGGAGGTGACATTTGAACAGGACCTGATGGAAGTGTGGGAGATCTGGGGCAAGAGTGTTCCAGGCAGAGGTAACAGCTGGTGCAAATGCCCTGAGGTCGGACTATGTACCTGACTTGTTCTGGGATCATTAAGAGGCCAATGTGTGGCTCAGATGGTAAAGAATCTGCCTGCAATGCAGGAGACTGGGGTTGGATCTCTGGGTAGGGAAGATCCCCTGGAAAAGGGAATGGCCACCCACTCCAGTATTCTTGCCTGGGAAATCTATGGGCAGAAGAGCCTAGTGGGCTAGAGTCCATGGATCACCAGAGTTGGGCATGACTGAACAACTCACACAGGTGTCTGAGTGAGGTGGGGAGAGAAAGGAGGGAAAAGACTTGGGCTTTTACCCCAAGGGAGGTGGGAGCCCTGGAGGGCTGTGGGTAGAGAAGGGACAGGAGACTCCACAGAAGGGTGAAATAGCGCAAGAGCAGATTCCGTATCTCACAGAGCCCTCGTCCTCATCCAGTGATGGATTCATTTGCTGGCCCCATTTTCCAGATGAGGTCTGCCAACTGATTTAATTTGTGGCCCCGGGATCACACAGCTGCTAACTCTTCCCTGAACAATCATGTTCCATTCACAATTCGAATCCATACCTGTCTGTCCTGGTGTCAGGAATAAGAGATGAGGGTGTTCGTTAAAGTCTAACTGCTATCATAGGTCTTTATAATGTGCCCTCATGGCATCTGGGTCACTGACAACGCCTGCCATGCCTTGGATAGCAGCATGGCCCCTGCCATGGCCACGTGGGTGTAGGGACAGCAGGAGGCGCTGGGGGAATCTGAGATCTCAGGTGCAGGACTGAGTGTTTGATCAGAGAGCCAGGGGCTGGAGCGAGGACCAAGGTTGGGGCAGGAGGGCTGAGCCCCCTTCTCCTGCCCTCTGTGGTTGTTTCTGGTCTCTCACTGACGGTAGCTCTCGGGGCTTTTGTTTCCCACATTCCCTCCCTCCAGGTCCAGTCAAACTGACCTCCTCTCTCTGCAGTTTGATGGCTCTCCGCCCCTCCGGGCTGTCACAATGGGCATTTAATTGGGGCTGTGGACGTCCAGAGCATGTTTTGTGGAACTGGAGCCAAGTGTGGTGATTAGCAGAGCTAAATGGGGCCATTCCACACAGGTCTTCTCAGAGCCTTTCATTCACTCACAACTTTCCACAACCTATGTGCCCCCTTGGCATTTTTTTCCCCCTCAGAAGCATTTTTGGGAGGGACTGGAGGGTTTTTTCTGAAATAGGTAAAGGAAACAACTGCTTTAACCCAAAGGGGAAACTTGAATGACGGAATTTCAGGCACAGGCTCTGGCCGAGCATCAGAGTTTTCCTCCCTCTCCTCTTCTTCCCAGGACCTGAGAACAGGGCTGGCATCCCGCGGCTCTCTCTGGGGTGGCCCGGCAGGGTTGCAAACTCTGGGCAGCCAAATTAGGAGCTCAGGACGAGGCTGGACGGGGTCAGCCCAGGCGGGACTGGGGGCTGGACTTGTGGGACTCCTGGAGGGGCGGGGCGGAGAGGCAAGATTTCGAACCGGATCGGGCTCTTGGGTGTCGGAGGGTTCTCCAGGTGGGCGTGTCTTCTGGGAAACCGGCAGAGTCCCCTGGGATGAAGCCCAGAGATTAGCTCAGGAGAGAAACATCTGGTCCCCCGCGGGCCCCCAATCCCGGGTCGCAGTGGGAGGCCACAGAAAGTAAACACGCCCTGCTGGCCTGGTTCCCACCTCGGTCCAGCCGCTAGACCTGTGCCCGGCCCCCTTCTGCAGCCCTTCTGGCAGGTCAGCCTCCCCCCTCCCTGCCTTTCACCTTCCACCTCCTTCTGCCCACCCACTCTGGCCTCTCCCACCATCTCTGGCTGTGGGGACCCCGGGGACTCAGTCACTCCAGGTCTCGCCCCTGGGTGGCCCCGAGGAGCGCCGTCCAGGAAGGCACAGGGAAGTGGAGGCAGATGCAGAGCTGGCTGCCCCGGGGCTGTTATTATGATTACTGTTGTCGCTGTTATTGCCAGTGAGACAGAGATGCTGGGACACAGTTCAGGATGCAGAGAAAATGCTTGGTTTCCGAGATGCCTTGACCTGGGGGCCCTTGCTAGGGCTCGGAGGATCCGCCCCTGCCCCTGTCTCTGCCTTTTCCACCTCTGGCTTCTCAAGTTGCATCTGCAGCTGTCTTGGGGAGCAGCCTCTCTAACTATACACCAAGGGTGGTTTCCTGCTTCAACTTGCTGCCCCGACACCAGTGTTGCTACTACCCCCTCTCAGATCCTAGGATAAGCCCCCACCTCGCTGCCTTGCCCTCATTCTCCAGGAGGGAGCAGGTCTGTGAGTTTGCAAGGCAGGGCTGGTTGATCTGGGAAGATGGAGGTGGGGGGCACCACGTGGGCAAAGGTGTGGGGAGCGGGTGTTAGAGGGAAGGCGAGGAGCTGGCTGGAGCAGAGGGTTGGGGTGTTTAAGAGTCAGTGAAGTGATAAGGAGTCATGGCAGGCTCTTAAAAAAAGGTTTGTTTTTTTTTTTTTTTTTGGCTGCACACTGAGGCAGGTAGGACCTTAGTTCCCCAACCAGGGGTTGAACCAGTGCCCCTTGCCTTAGAAGGCAGAGTCTCAATCACTGGACCTCCAGGGAATCAAAAAGATTTAAAATCGTGGTAAAATTGCATTTAACAATTTTAACTTAACATTTACCATCGTAACCATTTTAAGTGTGCAATTCACTGGTGTTATGCACGTTCTCAGTGCCAAGCAGCCATCCCCACCGTACGGTTCCAGGACTTTCTCATCTTCCCAACCCAAACTGTCTCCATTAAAGTGGAGCCAGATGCAGAGCTGGCTGCATCCGGAATTAGCTGGGAAACATTCTTCATCCCCTCCCCTACCCCCTGGTCCCCCATCCTACTTTCTATCTTTGTGAATCTGACATTTCTAGGGACCTCATGTAAGTGGTGTGTGTGTTAGCCACTCAGTCGTGTCTGCCTCTTTGCAACCCCATGGACTTGTAGCCTGCCAGGCTCCTCTGTCCATGGGATTTCTCAGGCAAGAATACTGGAGTGGGTTGCCATCCCTTTCTCCAGGGGATCTTCCCAACCCAGGGATGGAACCCAGGTCTCCTGCATTGCAGGCAGATTCACCATGTGAGACACTAGGAAAGTGCAAAATACTCCAAAGGATCTTCCTGACCCAGGGATCAAATCTTCATCTCTTGCATCTCCTACACTGGCAGATTCTTTACCACTAGCACCAGGAATCATATAATATTTGTTCATTATGTCTGGCTTCTTCCACTTTACATGTTTACAGCGTCTAACCGTGATGTAGGATGTGTCAGAATTTCATTCTTTCTGGAAGCTGAATACTATTCCATTGTATGGATGGACCACACTTTATTTACCCAGTCATCTGTTGAAGGACACTTGGGTTGTTTCACCTTTTGACTACTGTGAGTTATGCTGCTATGCAGAGTCATGTACAGCATGAGGGATCTTAGTTCCCTGACCACGGATCAAACCCATACCCCATGCAGTGATAACATCTTAACCACTGGAACACCAGGCAAGTCCCCAGATTTTTTGTTTTGGAGTTCCTGCTTTCTATTCCTTTAGGTATGTATTTGAGAGTAGAATTACTGGGTCATAGGGTAACTCTCAGTTAGTTCTTTGAAGAACCACCGAACTGTTTTCCATAGTTTTCCGTTTTCCATTCTCAGCAGTAATGTGTGAGGGTTTTAGTTTCTCCACATTCACATCAGTCAGTTCAGTTGCTCAGTCATGTCCGACTTTTTGTCGGACTGCAGCACAGCAGGCTTCCCTGTCCATCACCAACTCCCAGAGCTTGCTCAAACTCACGTCCATAGAGTCCGTGATGCCATCCAACCATCTCATCCTCTGTCATCCCCTTCTGCCTTCAATCTTTCCCAGCATCACGGTCTTTTCTAAGAAGTCAGTTCTTTGCATCAGGTGGCCAAAGTATTGTAGCTTCAGCTGCAGCATCAGTCCTTCCAATGAATATTCAGGACTGACTTCCTTTCGGATTGACTAGTTTGATCTCCTTGCAGTCCAAGGGACTCTCAAGAGTCTTCTCTAACACCATAGTTCAAAAGCATCAAGTCTTTGGCACTCAGCTTTCTTTATGGTACAACTCTCACATCCATACATGACCACTGGAAAAACCATAGTTTTAACTAGACAGACCTTTGTTGCCAAAGTAATGTCTCTGCTTTTTAATATGCTGTCTAGGTTGGTCATAGTTTTTCTTCCAAGGAGCAAGCATCTTTTGATTTCATGGCTGCAGTCGCCACCTTCAGTGATTTTGGAGCCCCCCAAAATAAAGTCTGTTACTGTTTCCATTGTTTCCCCATCTATTTGCCATGATCTTAGTTGAGTTTTCTATGGGGTCACTCAGAGTCAGACACGACTGAAGTGACTTAGCAGTAGCAGTAGCAGTAGTTGAGTTTTAAGGTAGCTTTTTAACTCTCCTCTTTCACATTATCATCAATACTTGCTTTCTCTCTCTCTCTTTTTTTAATTGCCATCCTAGTAGATGTGAGGTTGTATCCTATTGTGGTTTTGATTTGCATTATGTGGTACTTGGATGCACTCAAAAACGACAGAATGATCTCTGTTCGTTTCCAAGGCAAACCATTCAATAGCATAGTAATCGAAGTCTATGCCCCAACCAGTAACGCTGAAGAAGCTGAAGTTGAATGGTTCTATGAAGACCTACAAGACCTTTTAGAACTAACACCCAAAAAAGATGTCCTTTTCATTATAGGGGACTGGAATGCAAAAGTAGGAAGTCAAGAAACACCTGGAGTAACAGGCAAATTTGGCCTTGGAATACAGAATGAAGCAGGGCAAAGGCTAATAGAATTTTGCCAAGAGAACGCACTGGTCATAGCAAACACCTTCTTCCAACAACACAAGAGAAGACTTGACACATGGACATCACCAGATGGTCAACACCGAAATCAGATTGATTATATTCTTTGCAGCCAAAGATGGAGAAGCTCTATACAGTCAGCAAAAACAAGACCGGGAGCGGACTGTGGCTCAGATCATGAACTCCTTATTGCCAAATTCAGACTTAAATTGAAGAAAGTAGGGAAAACCACTAGACCATTCAGGTATGACCTAAATCAAATCCCTTATGATTATACAGTGGAAGTGAGAAATAGATTTAAGGGACTAGATCTGATAGACAGAGTGCCTGATGAACTATGGACGGAGGTTCGTAATATTGTACAGGAGACAGGGATCAAGACCATCCCCATGGAAAAGAAATGCAAAAAAGCAAAATGGCTGTCTGGGAGGCCTTACAAATAGCTGTGAAAAGAAGAGAAGTGAAAAGCAAAGGAGAAAAGGAAAGATATAAGCATCTGAATGCAGAGTTCCAAAGAATAGCAAGAAGAGATAAGAAAGCCTCCCTCAGTGATCAATGCAAAGAAATAGAGGGAAACAACAGAATGGGAAAGCCTAGAGATCTCTTCAAGAAAATTAGAGATACCAAGGGAACATTTCATGCAAATGGGCTCGATAAAGGACAGAAACCATATGGACCTAACAAAAGCAGAAGATATCAAGAAGAGGTGGCAAGAATACACAGAAAGTGCAAGTGAAAGTGAAGTCGCTCAGTCATGTCCGACTCTTATCGACCCCATGGACTGCAGCCTACCAGGCTCCTCCATCCATGGGATTTTCCAGGCAAGAGTACTGGAGTGGGTTGCCATTGCCTTCTCCCAGAATACACAGAAGAACTGTACAAAAAAGATCTTCACGACCAAGATAATCACGATGGTACGATCACTCACCTAGAGCTAGACATCCTGGAGTGTGAAGTCAAGTGGGCCTTAGAAAGCATCACTATGAACAAAGCTAGTGGAGGTGATGGAATTCCAGCTGAGCTATTTCAAATCCTGAAAGATGATGCTGTGAAAGTGCTGCACTCAATATGCCAGCAAATTTGGAAAATTCAGCAGTGGCCACAAGACTGGAAAAGGTCAGTTTTCATTCCAATCCCAAAGAAAGGCAATGCCAAAGAATGCTCAAACTACTGCACAATTGTACTCATCTCACACGCTAGTAAAGTAATGCTTAAAATTCTCCAAACCAGACTTCAGCAATATGTGAACTGTGAACTTCCAGATGTTCAAGCTGATTTTAGAAAAGGCAGAGGAACCAGAGATCAAATTGCCAACATCTGCTGGATCATCAAAAAAGCAAGAGAGTTCCAGAAAAACATCTATTTCTGCTGTATTGACTATGTCAAAGCCTTTGACTGTGTGGATCACAATCAACTGTGGAAAATTCTGAAAGAGATGGGAATACCAGACCACCTGATCTGCCTCTTGAGAAACCTCTATGCAGGTCAGGAAGCAACAGTTAGAACTGGACATGGAACAACAGACTGGTTCCAAATAGGAAAGGGATTACGTCAAGGCTGTATATTGTCACCCTGCTTATTTAACTTCTATGCAGAGTACATCATGAGAAACACTGGGCTGGAAGAAGCACACGCTGGAATCAAGATTGCCGGGAGAAATATCACTAACCTCAGATATGCAGATGACACCACCCTTATGGCAGAAAGTGAAGAGGAACTCAAAAGCCTCTTGATGAAAGTGAAAGAGGAGAGTGAAAAAGTTGGCTTAAAGCTCAACATTCAGAAAACGAAGATCATGGCATCTGGTCCCATCACTTCATGGGAAATAGATGGGGAAACAGTGGAAACAGTGTTAGACTTTATTTTTTTGGGCTCCAAAATCACTGCAGATGGTGACTGCAGCCATGAAATTAAAAGACGCTTACTCCTTGGAAGAAAAGTTATGACCAACCTAGATAGCATATTGAAAAGCAGAGACATTACTTTGCCAACAAAGGTCCGTCTAGTCAAGGCTATGGTTTTTCCTGTGGTCATGTATGGATGTGAGAGTTGGACTGTGAAGAAGGCTGAGCGCTGTGAAGAAGAATTGATGCTTTTGAACTATGGTGTTGGAGAAGACTCTTGAGAGTCCCTGGACTGCAAGGAGATCCAACCAGTCTATTCTGAAAGAGATCAGCCCTGGGATTTCTTTGGAAGGAATGATGCTAAAGCTGAAATGCCAGTACTTTGGCCACCTCACGCGAAGAGTTGACTCATTGGAAAAGATTCTGATGCTGGGAGGGATTGGGGGCAGGAGGAAAAGGGGACGACAGAGGATGAGATAGCTGGATGGCATCACCGACTCAATGGACGTGAGTTTGAGTGAACTCCGGGAGATGGTGATGGACAGGGAGGCCTGGCGTGCTGAGATTCATGGGGTTGCAAAGAGTCGGACACTTTCAGACTGAGTGACTGAACTGAAGTGAACTGAATGACTAATGCCAGAGAAGGCAATGGCACCCCACTCCAGTACTCTTGCCTGGAAAATCCCATGGACGGAGGAACCTGGTAGACTGCAGTCCATGGAGTGGCTAAGAGTTGGACACGACTGAAGTGACTTAGCAGCAGCAGCAGCAGCAGCAATGACTAATGCTGTTACACATCTCTTCATGTGCTTATTGGCCATCTTTGGAGAAATGTCTCTTCAAGTTCTTTGACCAGTTTTGAATTTTTGTTATTGTCAAGTTATGAGAATTCATTATACATCCCAGATGCTAATTCCTTATCAGGTATATGATTTGCAAATATTTTCTCACATTTTGTAGGTTGTCTTTTTGCTTTCTTGTGTTTTTTGATGCACAAAAGTTCTCAGTTTTGATGAAGTTCAAGTTACCTACTTTTGCCTTTTGTTACCTGTGCTTTTAATGTCATATTTTGACACACTAGGGTTCCCAGGTGGCTCAGTGGTATAGAATTCACCTGCCAATGCAGGAGATGCAGGAGACCAGGGTTCGATCCCTGGGTTGGGAATTTCCTCGGGAGAAGGGTATGGCAATCCACTCCAGTATTCTTGCCTGGAAAATCACATAGGCAGAGGAACCTGATGGGGATCACAAAGAGTTGGACAGGACTCAGCAACTGAGCAGGCACATTGATAGGTGAAACAGTTGCCAAATTCAACGTCATGATTTCTCACAATGTTACTAAGAATCCCCCCCAATATTTTCTTCTAAGAGTTTTATAGTTTTAACTCTTAACTCTAGGTCTTTAATCCCATGAGAGGTTTTTGAGCAAGGAAAGTTCAGGGAAGACTTGGCAAACATTATCTTGAAACTTCAAAGCACAGATTAGGTGGGAAACAGGCTTGGAGTTCGACCAACCACAAGGCACAATGTGAGTCAAATCTGGATCCCAGGTCATATTAATAGAAATATGTCATGGACAACTAAGGAGGTGAGGTCAGTACAAATTAAACTCAAGAGACACCAGGATGGGGTGTTGAGGACCTGGGTATGGTTGGTATGTTTTTAATTTGTGAAGCCACAAACAGGATGGCCCAGGTCAGGGGGTGGTGTGTTTGTTGAGAAGTTGGGGAGGAGACAGAACAGGAGCTGTCAGTGATGGAGGAGGCAAGCGGGAGAAGTTGCATAAGGATCCTAGAGAGCTTTGAGTCTCAAGCAGAAGAGAGTATTCACCAGCATCCATGGGACTTAGCAACAAGAAGGGCAAGGAGAATGAGCAGGGCGAGAGGATGGCCCTAGCCATTTAGCTGGAGGGCTTTTCCGATGGCTCAGCGGGTAAAGAATCCACCTGCAATGCAGGAGACACAGGAAACACAAGTTCGATCCCTGGGTTGGGAAGATCCCCTAGAGGAGGAAAATGGCAACCCACTCCTGTATTCCTGCCTGAAAAATCCCATGGACAGAGGATCTTGGTGGGTTACAGTCCATGGGGTTGCAAAGAGTCAGACACGACTGAGCGACTAAGCATAAGCACAACCAGTCAAGGTAACAAGGTCTAATCAGGAATAGACTGTGAGCCTGGACAAGAGGTTGGGGGAGAGGAAGTGGGTCTGTGGAGTACAGGCAGCCTTTCCTTTCCTATTCAGCCATTATTTTCACTGGATAGTATGTCTTTCCTATTGGCTCTATCCCCCCCTTTCATGAAAAAAAAAGTAAAGAATAACTTAAACACAGTAAAATCCATCCATTTTAGTATACAGTTCTGGTATTTGGCAAATACATGTAGTTGTACCATGGCAAATAGATGGGGAAAAAGTGGAAACAGTGGTTGATTTTACATTCTTGGGCTCCAAAATCACTGTGGACGGTGACTGCAGCCATGAAATTAAAAGGCACTTGCTCCTTGGAAGAAAAGCTATGACAAAGCTAGATAGTGTATTAAAAAAGCAGAGACATCACTTTGCTGACAAAAATCCATGTAGTCAAAGCTATGATTTTCCCTGTAGTCATGTACGGATGTGAGAGTTGGACCATAAAAGAAGTCTGAGCACCGAAGAATTTATGCTTTCAAATTGTGGTGCTGGAAAAGACTCTTGAGAGTCCCTTAGACACCAAGGAAATCAAATCGGTCAATCCCAAAAGAAATTAACCCCAAATATTCACTGGAAGGACTGTTGCTGAAGCTGAAGCTCCAATACTTTGGCCACCTGATGCGAAGAGCCGACTCATTGGAAGAATCTGATGTTGGGAAAGACTGAGGGCAGGAGGAGGAGGGGGTGGCAGAGGATGAGATGGTTGGATAGCAGCCTTGACTCAATGGACATGAGTTTGAGCAAACTCTGGGAGATAGTGAAGGACAGGGGAGCCTGGCGTGCTGAAGTCCCTGCGGCAGCAAAGAGTTGGACATGACTTAGAACAACGACAGTTGCAAAAACACCACCGCAGTCAAGATACAGAATATGGCCCCATACACAGCCTCTGGCAACCACTGGTCTGAGCTCTGTTACTACAGTTTGCTTTTTCCTGAATAGTGTACACACAGAATCATACAACACATAGCCTTTTGAGTCTGGCTTAGTTTCCTTAGCAGAATGCACTGGAGATTCACTGCTGGTCTTGGTGTATCATCATTTCATTCCTTTTTATTTTATTTTAAAGGAAGTTCCTTCCTTTGTTTAGTTTTCTATTATTTATTTTTGGTTGCACTGGGTCTTCGTTGCTGCATGCTGGCTTCCTCTGGTTGCGGTGGTCTGGCTTCTCACTGTGGTGGCTTCTCATGTTGCGGAGTACCAGCTCTAGGGCATGTGCGCTCAGTAGTTGTGGGGCGTGGTCCTAGTGGCCCCCGCCGTCCCACTCCCCCTCAGCCCCTCTCAACTTCCTGCCCCCTTCATGTGGGATCTTAGTTCTCCCACCAGGAATTGAACCTGTGTCCTCTGCATTGGCAGGCGGATTCTTAGCCACTGGACCACCAGGGAAGCCCCACCTCTGGCTTTGTAAACAGTGAGCCCTACCGTCCTCAGAGAAGATGACACTGGGCTACAGCCACCTGTCTTCCCTTGCACGGATCCGTGTTTGTTTCTTTGGTGGTACCTACCTCAATCTGTCATCATGATTTTTGTCTCTTCCATGTTCATTGCACTCCTGTCTCTCCCCTGGAGTGTAATCTTCAAGAGGGCAGAGACTATGATTGCTTCTTCATCCCCTATCCTTGACACCTGGTCTAAAACACAGTAAGAACTCAACAGTTAGATGTATGACCAGGACATCCAAAGCCGGTGCTCTGTGACACCTGGAGGGATGGGGCGGGGAATGGGAGTGGAAGGGGAGTTCAGAGGCGAGGGGACACTTGTATGCCTACGGCTGATTCATGTTGATGTATGCAAAAATCATCACAATATTGTAAAGTAATTACCCACCATTTAAGATTTTTTTTAAAAAAAGACAAAATCAAAAAAGAATTCAACATCCATTCATCTAAGGAATGAATGGCTCCAGGGACTGGGGTGTGGGGATCAGTGAAGGCATCTAGGCATCCCCCTCCTCCCTCCTCCAGGGGATCTTCCCGGCCAGGGGTCAGATTCATGTCTCCTGCATTGGCAGATGAATTCTGTACCCACTGGGAAGCCCCCGGCAGAGGGAGAAGCATGTGTAAAGGCCCTGAGGCAGAAGTTAGCTCTGTGAGTTCACATGGGTGAAACAGAATGAGCGAGGAGGGAAGTGGGAGGAGGTGAGGGCAGGGAGGGGACATGGCAGGTCATGCGGGTCTCTATGGGTAAGAAGAGGGGCTTGGGCTTTCACCCCGGGAGGGTGTTGAAGCAAGTCCCCTGCCTGCTATGCGGATGATGACAGCATTGACTCTAAGGAGTTGTTATAAGAATTATATGAATTAGCATCTTCCCTGGTGTTCAGTGGTTAAGAATCTCCTGCCATTGCAGGGGACATGGGTTTGAACCCTGGTCTGGGAGGGTTCCACATGCCGTGGAACAACTAAGCCAACAAGCCATGGGCCTGTGTGCTGCAACCACGGAAGCCTGTGCACATGGAGCCCATGTGTGTATGGTTAGTTGTGTCCGACTCTTTTGCAACCACATGGACTATAGCCCACCAGGCTCCTCTGTCTATGGGATTCTCCATGCAAGAATACTGAAGTGGGTTGCCGTGCCCTTCTCCAGGGGATCTTCCCAACACAGGGACTGGATCCGTGTCTTCTGCATTGCAGGCGGATTCTTTACCCACCGAGCACCTGGGAAGCCCAGAGCCCGTGCTCCGCAGCAAGAAAATCCACCTCAATGTGAAGCCTGCTCACTGCAAGGAAGAGTGGCCCCCTACCCCTCACCCCAACTAGAGAAAGTCCGTGTCCAGCAATGAAGATCCAGCACAGCCCAAAATAATAAAATTAAGAAAACACTAAAATATTAAAAAAAAGAATTGTACAATTGAAGGACTTCCCTGATGAGCTAGTGGCGGCTAAGACTCCTTGCTCCCAATGTAGGGGACTCTGAGTTGGATTGCTGGTCAGGGAACTGGATCCCACGTGCTGTAACTAAGACTTTGCATGCCCCAGTGAAGACTGAAGACCCCATGTGCTGCAACGAAGACCCGGCTCCGTCAAATAAAGAAATAAATATTTTAAAAAATGGTTCCTTAAAAAAAAAAAGAATTGCATAAATTACTATGTGTAAAGAGAGAGTGCAGAATCCGATGCACGCTGCCCACATGTGAAACATTAGGTTGTCGTTCTATGTGGTGGACATGTGTGTCTCAGGGTGTGTCTGCCCTGCAGCTGAGCCAAGGCTCCTAGTGACTTTGTTGTTGTGAAAGAATCTCTCTAAACCTATTTAAAAAACCCCCAAAAACAAACAAAAAAAACACACACCACACTGGGTGTTTGAAAGCCCTGCTGGGGTTATTGCTCTCTGGCTGGGACCGGCTCTTTTGTATAACAGCTGTTACCCAGATGTCAGCCAGGGTTACTCAGGCCTCATAGATTTGGTGTCTGCCTCAGTCCCACAACCTGCGGGGAGCCCAAGCCTGCCCCGTAGATTTCTGCAAATTTCTAGGGCCTGTGTTCTCCTGCTTGCTTCTTGGCCCAAGTTTCTGCCCCATGGAACCCACCTTCCCCGGGGCCCAACCCTTTAGGGGAACCAGTTCTGTTTTCTTGATTTCTCACAGACCACCCACGTGGGATCTCTGCATACTTACCTGATTGCCTGTGGGTGCCCCACCCTTTCCCCTGCAAGATGGGATGCTCTCCCTGGGATCCTGCCATCCCAAAGACTTTCACAGGGTTTGAGTTTCCGGTCAGACACTGCTTGGCAAAAATTCCACCACCCAGAGGAAAAGTCTGCACGCTTCTCGCACCACACAGCAAAGTTTATGAGCAACTTACGGTGAACTGGGCTGTCATGGCAGAGGGGGATCTCGCGGGGAACACCTAAGGCCAGTGGCTGTGAACAGCTGTAGGAGCTTTTGATATCAGGTTAGTGTGAAGATCCTGAGGCAGGTAGGAAGACCAAAGTTGGCTGTCGGAAGTCAAGGCAGGGGCAGATAGGAGCAGGCACAGAACAGAGAGGAGGCTGGTGGGGGTGGGGGTGAGGGTGGGTGGTGAGCAGCTGTGAGAGATAACAGCTTATTCCAGGGAAGCATCAAGCCACCAGAAACATTTACAATGAGTCAGACTTCAGGACTGCTAGCTCAGTTGGTAAAGAATCCACCTGCAATGCAGGAGATCCGGTTTGATTCCTGGGTAGGGAAGATCTGATGCAGAAGGGATAGGCTACCCACTCCAGTATTCTTGGGCTTCCCTTGTGGCTCAGCTGGTAAAGAATCTGCCTGCAGGGCGGGAGACCTGGGTTTGATCCCTGGGTTGGGAAGATCCCCTGGAGAAGGGGGAGATCTTCAGTATTCTGGACTGGAGAATTCCATGGACGGTATAGTCCATGGGGGAGAAGGCAATGGCAACCCATTCCAGTACTCTTGCCTGGAAAATCCCATGGACGGAGAAGCCTGGTAGGTTGCAGTCTGTGAGGTCTCGAAGAGTTGGACACGACTAAGTTGGACACGACTAAGTGACTGCACTTTCACTTTTCACTTCATGCATTGGAGAAGAAAATGGCAACCCACTCCAGTGTTCTTGCCTGGAGAATCCCAGGGATGGCAGAGCCTGGTGGGCTGCCGTCTATGGGGTTGCACAGAGTCGGACACGACTGAAGTGACTTAGCAGCAGCATAGTCCATGGGGTTGCAAAGAGTCAGACGTGACTGAGTGACTTTCACTTCACTTCACTTCAGACTCCTGGAAGATTAGGCAAGGGCTGCTTCAGACAGAATCTGCTGTAGACTTTTTTTTTGGTAGTTCCTGTGATTATCGCTGGGGCTTGCTGGATAGCGCTGGTGGTGAAGAACCCGCCTGCCAATGCAGGAGATGTAAGAGCCGTGGATTCCATCCCTGGGTCAGGAAGATCCCCTGGGGGAGGACCTGGCAACCCACTCTGGTATTCTTGCCTGGAAAATACTATGGACAAAAGAGCCTGGTGGGCTACAGCGACTCCACATGCAGCACGTGATCATTAACTGCTTGTTCTGGGTGTGGATATAGACGTAGGGCTCAGAGGTTAAAGTTGTAGCAACAGAACCTTGCATGGGGCAGGGTGAGAACAACGCCTCTCGCTGAACCCCCGCCCCCACCATGACACCGTGACAAGCCCAGAACTGGTTAAGTTCCAAGAGAAGAATAGAGGGTGTGTTAGAAAGAAGTGTTCTACTCAAGCCTGAGATTAAGACCAGGGTCATGTTTGGCCTTGAGCACAGTCCAGTACTGCTGTGTCACGGACCAGACCACATTGTCACCGAGAGTGTTCTCTGTAAGGTTTGCTTGGTTCCTGCACAATTGTAATTGTGGCATTTGGTATCAATTCGAATAGGAAGCTGACACCTGGAATAAGAATTGAAGAGGATATCATGCAATGTTTCTGAACCTTCTCTGGATCACAGACATATTTGGAAATCTAATTGAATCGAAAGACTACCTCCAATCCATTGACCCCAACTCCCTCCACCTCCAAATATATTTACTCCAAAATTAAAAAAATTTTTAATTGGAGTATAGTTGCTTTATTTTTTAGTTTTTAAAATGTTTTTTCAAACACCAAAAACATTTTGTATTGGGGTATAACTGATTAACAATATTGTGATAATTTCAGGTGAATAACGAAGAGACTTGGCCATACATACATGGAGTATAGTTGCTTTTCAACGTTATGTTAGTTTCTGTGTGTGTGTGCTCAGTCGCTTCAGTCATGTCCAGCTCTTTGCGACTCTATGCCCTCCAGGATCCTTTGTCCGTGGGATTTTCCAGGCAAGAATATTGGAGTGGGTCTCCATGCTACTCCCAGAGATGCAACCCACATCTCTTATGTCTCCTGCACTGGCAGGCAGGTACTTTACCTCTAGTGCCCCCTGTGAAGCCCGTATTAGTTCCCGCTGTATAACAAAGTGAATCAACTCTATGCATACATATATCCCCTTGTTTTTGGATTCTCTTCCCATTTTGGTTACTGCAGAGCACTGGGTAGAGTTGCCTGAGCTATGCAGTAGGTTCTCATTAGTTATCTATTCTATACATGGTATCAATAATGTATATATGTCAAGCCCAGTCTTCCAATTCATCCCACTCCCATCTCTCCCCCTTGGCATCTATATCTGTGTCTCTTGGACAGTTACATGTCATCAGGATTGTTCATTCCAGGTTGGGAACTTTTGATTTTAGTTTGGTTCTCTCGTTTTGCATGAAATGAAACAGAGGCACAAGAGCATAGCAACCTTACTCAGGGTTACACAGAAAATCTGATAGAGCTGGGTGTCAGTCCAATGTAATTATTAATTGCAGAGTCTGCCTGGATGCAAGCCCTGGCTCCATCCCTTATCAGCAAGAGATGTAATCTCCTTATGCCTTGGTTTCCTTATCTGCAAAATTGAGATAATGATTTCCAAGATAAAGATAATAGTGGTTTTTTTTTGAAGTAAATGTACAAATTGATTCCTTAGCCTGTAAGTGAAAGTGAAAGTGAAGTCGCTCAGTCGTGTCCGACTCTTAGCGACTCCATGGACTGCAGCCCACCAGGCTTCCCCGTCCCTGGGATTCTCCAGGCAAGAACTCTGGAGTGGGTTGCCATTTCCTTCTCCAATGCATGAAAGTGAAAAGTGAAAGTGAAGTCGCTCAGTTGTGTCCGACTCTTCGCGACCCCATGGACTGCAGCCCACCAGGTTCCTCTGTCCATGGGAGTTTCCAGGCAAGAGTACTTCTAGCTTAAGTTAAGTTTGGGTCAGATAAAGAATTCCTGCCACCTAGTGGTAAAATTGGAGAAAGTAGGTAAAACCACTAAACCATTCAGTTCAGTTCAGTCTGGTCACTCAGTTGTCTCCGACTCTTTGCGACCCCATGAATTGCAGCATGCCAGGCCTCCCTGTCCATCACCAACTCCCGGAGTTCACTCAAATTCACATCCATCAAGTCGGTGATGCAATCCAGCCATCTCATCCTCTGTCATCCCCTTTTCCTCCTGCCTCCAATCCCTCCCAGCATCAGTCTTTTCCAATGAGTCAACTCTTCGCATGAGGTGGCCAAAGTACTGGAGTTTCAGCTTTAGCATCATTCCTTCCAAAGACCACAGAGGACTGATCACCTTTAAAATGGACTGGTTGGATCTCCTTGCAGTCCACGGGACTCTCAAGAGTCTTCTCCAACACCATAGTTCAAAAGCATCAATTCTTCAGTGCTCAGCTTTCTTCACAGTCCACTTCTCACATCCATACATGACCACAGGAAAAACCATAGCCTTGACTAGACGAACCTTTGTTGGCAAAGTAATGTCTCTGCTTTTCAATATGCTATCTAGGTTGGTTATAACTTTCCTTCCAAGGAGTAAGCGTCTTTTAATTTCATGGCTGCAAACACCATCTGCAGTGATTTTGGAGCCCCCCAAAATAAAGTCTGACACTGTTTCCACTGTTTCCCCATCTATTTCCCATGAAGTGATGGGACCAGATGCCATGATCTTCATTTTCTGAATGTTGAGCTTTAAGCCAACTTTTTCACTCTTCTCTTTCACTTTCATCAAGAGGCTTTTTAGTTCCTCTTCACTTTCTGCCATAAGGGTGGTGTCATCTGCATATCTGAGGTTAGTGATATTTCTCCCGGCAATCTTGATTCCAGCATGTGCTTCTTCCAGCCCAGCGTTTCTCATGATGTACTCTGCAAAGAAGTTAAATAAGCAGGGTGACAATATACAGCCTTGATGTACTTCTTTTCCTCTTTGGAACCAGTCTGTTGTTCCATGTCCAGTTCTAACTGTTGCTTCCTGACCTGCATAGAGGTTTCTCAAGAGGCAGATCAGGTGGTCTGGTATTCCCATCTCTTTCAGAATTTTCCACAGTTTATTGTGATCCACACAGTCAAAGGCTTTGGCATAGTCAATAAAGCAGAAATAGATGTTTTTCTGGAACTCTCTTGCTTTTTTGATGATCCAGCAGATGTTGGCAATTTGATCTCTGGTTCTTCTGCCTTTTCTAAAACCAGCTTGAACATCAGGAAGTTCACGGTTCACATATTGCTGAAGCCTGGCTTGGAGAATTTTGGGCATTACTTTACTGGCGTGTGAGATGAGTGCAATTGTGTGGTAGTGTGAGCATTCTTTGGCATTGCCTTTCTTTGGGATTGGAATGAAAACTGACCTTTTCCAGTCCTGTGGCCACTGCTGAGTTTTCCAAATTTGCTGGCATATTGAGTGTAGCACTTTCACAGCATCATCTTTCAGGGTTTGAAATAGCTCAACTGGAATTCCATCACCTCCACTAGCTTTGTTCGTAGTGATGCTTTCTAAGGCCCACTTAACTTCACATTCCAGGATGACTGGCTCTAGGTGAGTGATCACAGAATCGTGATTATCTTGGTCGTGAAGATCTTTTTTGTACAGTTCTTCTGTGTATTCTTGCCACCTCTTCTTAATATTTTTTGCTTCTGTTAGGTCCATACCTTTTCTGTCCTTTATTGTGCCCATCTTTGCATGAAATGTTCCCTTGGTATCTCTAATTTTCTTGAAGAGATTTCTAGTCTTTCCCATTCTGTTGTTTTCCTCTATTTCTTTGCATTGATTGCTGAGGAAGGCTTTCTTATCTCTTCTTGCTATTCTTTGGAACTCTGCATTCAGATGCTTATATCTTTCCTTTTCTCCTTTGCTTTTCACTTCTCTTCTTTTCACAGCTATTTGTAAGGCCTCTGCAGACAGCCATTTTGCTTTCTTGCATTTCTTTTCCATGGGGATGGTCTTGATCCCTGTCTCCTGTACAATGTCACGAACCTCTGTCCATAGTTCATCAGGCAGTCTATCTATCAGATCTAGTCCCTTAAATATATTTCTCACTTCCACTGTATAATCATAAGGGATTTGATTTAGGTCATACCTGAATGGTCTAGTGGTTTTCCCTACTTTCTTCAATTTAAGTCTGAATTTGGCAATAAGGAGCTCATGATCTGAGCCACGGTCAGCTCCCGGTCTTGTTTTTGCTGACTGTATAGAGCTTCTCTACACTCAATATGCCTGCAAATTTGGGAAAATCAGCAGTGGCCACAGGACTGGAAAATGTCGGTTTTCATTCCAAGGCCGCTGGGCTTGCAATAACCGTCTGTGAGGAACCCAAGAATAAGGGTGCAGTTTCAAACATCTCCCACCAGGTGCCGCTGTTTCCGAATCAGTTCAGATCAGATCAGATCAGTCGCTTAGTCGTGTCCGACTCTTTGCGACCCCATGAACCGCAGCACGCCAGGCCTCCCTATCCATCACCAACTCCCAGAGTTCACTCAGACTCATGTCCATCGAGTCAGTGATGCCATCCAGCCATCTCATCCTCTGTCGTCGCCTTCTCCCCCTGGCCCCAATCCCTCCCAGCATCAGAGTCTTTTCCAATGAGTCAACTCTTCGCATGAGGTGGCCAAAGTACTGGAGTTTCAGCTTTAGCATCATTCCTTCCAAAGACCACAGAGGACTGATCACCTTTAAAATGGACTGGTTGGATCTCCTTGCAGTCCAGGGGACTCTCAAGAGTCTTCTCCAACACCACAGTTCAAAAGCATCAATTCTTTGGTGCTCAGCCTTCTTCACAGTCCAACTCTCACATCCATACATGACCACAGGAAAAACCATAGCCTTGACTAGACGGACCTTTGTTGGCAAAGTAATGTCTCTGCTTTTGAATATGCTGTCCAGGTTGGTCATAACTTTCCTTCCAAGGAGTAAGCGTCTTTTAATTTCATGGCTGCAATCACCATCTGCAGTGATTTTGGAGCCCCCCAAAATAAAGTCTGACACTGTTTCCACTGTTTCCCCATCTATTTCCCATGAAGTGATGGGACCAGATGCCATAATCTTCGTTTTCTGAATGTTGAGCTTTAGGCCAACTTTTTCACTCTCCACTTTCACTTTCATCAAGAGGTTTTTTAGTTCTGGTGTCATCTGCATATCTGAGGTTAGTGATATTTCTCCCGGCAATCTTGATTCCAGCGTGTGCTTCTTCCAGCCCAGTGTTTCTCATGATGTACTCTGCATAGAAGTTAAACAAGCAGGGTGACAATATACAGCCTTGATGTACTCCTTTTCCTCTTTGGAACCAGTCTGTTGTTCCATGTCCAGTTCTAACTGTTGCTTCCTGACCTGCATACAAATTTCTCAAGAGGCAGATCAGGTTGTCTGGTATTCCCATCTCTTTCAGAATTTTCCACAGTTTATTGTGATCCACACAGTCAAAGGCTTTGGCATAGTCAATAAAGCAGAAATAGATGTTTTTCTGGAATTCTCTTGCTTTTTTGATGATCCAGAAGATGTTGGTAATTTGATCTCTGGTTCCTCTACCTTTTCTAAAACCAGCTTGAACATATGGAAGTTCACGGTTCACATATTGCTGAAGTCTGGCTTGGAGAATTTTGAGCATTACTTTACTAGCATGTGAGATGGGTGCAATTGTGTGGTAGTTTGAGCATTCTTTGGCATTGCCTTTCTTTGGGATTGGAATGAAAACTGACCTTTTCCAGTCCTGTGGCCACTGCTGAGTTTTCCAAATTTGCTGGCATATTGAGTGCAGCACTTTCACAGCATCATCTTTCAGGATTTGGAATAGCTCAACTGGAATTCCATCACCTCCACTAGCTTTGTTCGTAGTGATGCTTTCTAAGGCCCACTTGACTTCACATTCCAGGATGTCTGGCTCTAGGTGAGTGATCACAGAATCGTGATTATCTTGGACTTGAAGATCTTTTTTGTACAGTTCTTCTGTGTATTCTTGCCACCTCTTCTTAATATCTTCTGCTTCTGTTAGGTCCATACCTTTTCTGTCCTTTATCGAGCCCATCTTTGCATGAAATGTTCCCTTAGTATCTCTAATTTTCTTGAAGAGATCTCTAGGCTTTCCCATTCTGTTGTTTTCCTCTATTTCTTTGCATTGATCGCTGAGGAAGGCTTTCTTATCTCTTCTTGCTATTCTTTGGAACTCTGCATTCAGATGCTTATATCTTTCTTTTTCTCCTTTGCTTTTCACTTCTCTTCTTTTCACAGCTATTTGTAAGGCCTCTGCAGACAGCCATTTTGCTTTCTTGCATTTCTTTTCCATGGGGATGGTCTTGATCCCTATCTGCTGTACAATGTCACGAACCTCTGTCCATAGTTCATCAGGCAGTCTATCTATCAGATCTAGTCCCTTAAATATATTTCTCACTTCCACTGTATAATCATAAGGGATTTGATTTAGGTCATACCTGAATGGTCTAGTGGTTTTCCCTACTTTCTTCAATTTAAGTCTGAATTTGGCAATAAGGAGCTCATGATCTGAGCCACGGTCAGCTCCCGGTCTTGTTTTTGCTGACTGTATAGAGCTTCTCTACACTCAATATGCCTGCAAATTTGGGAAAATCAGCAGTGGCCACAGGACTGGAAAATGTCGGTTTTCATTCCAAGGCCGCTGGGCTTGCAATAACCGTCTGTGAGGAACCCAAGAATAAGGGTGCAGTTTCAAACATCTCCCACCAGGTGCCGCTGTTTCCAAATCAAGGCTTGCTCAATTCCACCGAGGAACGATTCTGCCTCAATCAGGCCAGGTTTTGGGCTCCAACAGAGGGTGTAGAGGGGCTTCAGTGGTAGCTCAGACGGTAAATAATCTGTCTGCAATATAAGAGATCCAGGTTCTATCCCTGGGTAGGGAAGATGCCCTGGAGTAGGGCATGGCGACCCACTCCCGTATTCTTGCCTGGAGAATCCCAAGGACAGAGAAATCTGGCGGGCTACAGTCCTTGGGGTGTCAGAGTTGGACGTGACCGAGCGACTAACACACACACACACACACACACACACACACACACACACACAGAATGCAGAGGGAGCCTCAGATTATTCGCCCCCTCCAGGTCCCCATCCTGCCTCTTCAGTCTGTTCATTCCCCTCCAGAGGCCACGTAGGAGATCTTTCCCACAAGCAGTTCTGCCCACCTCCCTTCACCTTGCAGGACTCTCTGAATGTACAGCTGCTGATCCTTACCTCTGAGCCTTTGCCCAGCTATTTCCCCTTCCTGGAATGTTTTTATTCTTGTTTATTGATGCTCACTCAGAAAACTCATATTGGAAAGATTTAGACCTACTTTCTATCTTTTAAAAAAGTAATTAATTGGGGGCTTCCTGGGTGGTTCAGATGGTAAAGAATCTGCCTGCAATGCAGGAGACCCAGGTTCCATCTTTGGGTTGGGAAGATCCCCTGGAGAAGGGATCTAGTATTTTTGCCTGGAGAAATCCATAGAGAGAGGAGTCTGGTGGGCTACAGTCCATGGGGTCGCAAAGAGTTGGGCATGACTGAGCGACTAAGCACACAATTAATGAATTAGGTTACATCAGGTCCCCGTTGTGGCACCCAGGCTTAGTTGCTCTGTGGCATGTGGGATCTTAGTTCCCCGACCACGGATTGAACCCGCATCCCCTGCACTTCAGGGTGGATTCTTAACCACTGGACTACCACCTGGGAAGGCCCCCTCCCACTCCCTTAAAAAAATTTTTTTTTTGATGTGGACCATTTTCAATGCAGAACAATACTGCTTCCATTGTTTATATTATCTCTCTCTCTCTCTTTTCGTGGCTATGAGTCATGTGGGATCTTAGCTCCCCATCCAGGGATTGAACCTGCATCCCCTTCATTTGAAGCAACGTGTTACCCACTGGACTGCCTGGGAAGTCCCTAGACCCACTTTCTCCTGGTGTTCCGTGCCTTAGTTTCTTCTGATGGGAAGCCTGGATAGAGAAATTACGTCCAAACGGAGGAATCAGAAGATCTGCAGGGCACTGGGGAGCCACAGAAGGTGCTTGAGCAGGACAGTGTCCCTGCGGGTAGATCAAGTGCCCCTTGATCTAACTTAGAAGAGTCTTCAGGGGCTGAAAGTGAGAGGCCATAACTTTGCTCAGCCCGATACTCTCTCCAACCTTGGTGACCAGTGGCTAGATCAGCGGGTGCCCCTTCCCCATGTACCCTCCTGGTGGGGCTGTTGCTCCCTGGTGATACCCCTGCCCCCGACCCCAGCCTGAGCCAGCCCACAGCACCTGCTCTCTGGGCAGACACCAGGTGTGCGGGGGAGCACAGCCCTGCAGGGAAAGCCACGAACTACAGGCGGGGGCCGGGTGTTGCCTCTACGGAAGCCCTGGTTGACTCCTCCGCGGAGGAGTCTGAGGCCCCGTGAGGCCGATGTGGCTCACGGGGGACTCGCCACGGATGCTGCAACCCGGAGGTAATCCTCGCAGGCAGGTAGCGGCCCAGCCAGGCTGGTGAACGTCCCGGGACCGGGTTGGTGGCGGGGGCGGGGTGGGGGGGCTCGGGGGGCCTCGGGAATCCACACCGTGACCATCTCCCCCTGGCATCTCAGGCCCTCTCTCGACAAGGTCCTTTCTCGCTTTCCTACCTGGCGCCGGCACTTAATGTGTCTCTCTCCCTGTCTTAGCACGCTCTTTCTCTCTCTGGGTTTCTGGATCTGAGAATCTGTGGCTCTTCGGGTTTCTCTTTTAGTGACCCTGCCCTGGTTGTCCCTCTCTCTCTGTGCCACTGTCCCTTCTGTCCCATCCAACCCCCACTCTCCCGCCGGTGGGGGCGGGGAAGAACAGGCTTACCCCCACCCGAGGGTCCCCTTCCTCTCCCTTCTTAGTTTCTGCCTCCTCTGCCCATGTTGCCCGTGAGGGGAAGAAAGGTGGTAGGTGTTGTCCTGGTGAAGGAGCCGGGAGGGCCGCCTGGTGCAGGTGGCGCCAGGCCCAGGCCCCATGGAGCCCGGTGTGGGGGGCATCAGGCTTCAGACCCTGAATGAGGCTGACATTCGTTTGGGGGGCCACTTTGCAGCCTCTTCTCCCCGAAGCCCACATTTCTCCATGCTTCTTGCCGCTTCTCCCATCACAGGGCTCCTGACCTCCTGTCGTGTGTTTCTGTTCCTTTGGTGGGTATTGCCGACCCCCCAAAACCCAGTCTCTGTCCTCCACATGGTGCAACTGCTGATGGCTGACGTCTGGCTAGCTGTAGCCTGGTCAGCTCTAATGGGATGAAAAAACACAGGCTCTGTGCATATCCATAAAGGACCCAAGAATGTGGGTCCCTAAGGGAGACTGCAGCCTCCTGGGGATGGGGGTGGGTGGCCGGGAGACTGGGTGGGGGGTTGAGGTCTCAGAAGAGGCTGCTTCAGGGACCAGGGAGGGTCTGCTCTTGGGTGGTCTTGTAAGGGGTCCGGCTGTAGGGGAGGGTCAGGTTTGTTTCTCAGGAGTCTGACTGTGTTCTGGGATCTGGTGGTGAAGCGGCTCCAGCTGCAGTGCAGACCTGTGGGTATGTGTGCTCAGGGTTGGTGTGCTGTGGGGTCTGACTAGGTAATAACTGTGGGGAGCCAGTTATTGTAAGGATTTGAGGGTCTCTGGGCTCTGGCATGTTGGTGATGAGGTTCCAGCGGCCGTGGAGGATGGATATGGGCGGTTTGCAGATATGGGTGGCTGTTTGCTGGGGTCTGTGGAGTGTGGGCGGAGAAGGCAATGGCACCCCACTCCAGTACTCTTGCCTGGAAAATCCCATGGACAGAGGAGCCTGGTAGGCTGCAGTCCATGGGGTCGCTGAGTCGGACACGACTGAGCGACTTCACTTTCACTTTTCACCTTCATGCATTGGAGAAGGAAATGGCACCCCACTCCAGTGCTCTTGCCTGGAGAACCCCAGGGACGGGGGAGCCTGGTGGCCTGCCGTCTATGGGGTCGCACAGAGTTGGACACGACTGAAGCGACTTAGCAGCAGCAGCAGTGGAGTGTGGGTGTGTGGAGTGTGGGTGTGTGGAGTGTGGGTGTGTGGAGTGTGGGTGTGTGGAGTGTGGGTGTGTGGAGTGTGGGTGTGTGGAGTGTGGGTAGGTGGCCATCAGCTCTCTCACTTGCCCTGTCTCTCCTTCCCTCTCTGCTTCCTCTGTCCATCTCTTTCTCCTCTTCTTTCTCTGTCCCACTGCAGTCCACATTGATCGACATGCTTGATGATGTGGCTACCATCTGGCCACAGTGGGTGCCTGGGGGCTAATGGTGGGCATGGAGTGTGGAGTCGCATGTTCATTTGGAGCAAATGGGCTGGAGGTTTGTGTCTCAGAGACCTTCTCCCACCCCGGGGCAAGCTTTGTCCCATAAACTTCATCCATCTGCAGAACTCTTTTCACCTTATAAAAGGTCTCCTCCCCCAGCCCCTATCTCCAGTCTACTTTCTGTCTCTATGAGGTGACTGTCTCTAAAAGGTGACTCTTTTAGGCACCTCCTGTAAATGGAATCAGGCTATTTGTCCTTCTGTGTCTGTCTTCTTTCACTGAGCATCATGTCCTCAAGGTTTATCCATGTTTTGCAAGTGTCAGAATCTCCTTCCTTTTTCAAGGCTGAGTAGGATCCCATTTCACACTTTCATTCATCTATCAATAGACACTTGGGTAGTTCCTACCTTTTAGATATTGTGAATAATGCTGCTATGGGCATGGTCTACAACTATCTCTTCCAGACTCTGCTTTCAATTCTGTTTGATATGTACCTGCAGGTGGAAATGCTGGCTCTTATGGTAATTCTACGTTTAATTTTTTGAGGAACTGCCAGACTGTTTTCTACAATGGCTGGACCATTTTGCATTCCCACCAACAAGGTACAAGGGTTTCAGTTTCTCCACACCCTAGCCAACTTATTATTTTCTGTCTTTCGATAGAAGTCTAATGGGTATGAAGTGGTATCTCATTGTGGTTTTTCCTGTTTTAAATTTTATTGGTGTATAGTTGATTTCCAAAGTTGTGTTAGTTTCAGGACTTCATTTTGGTTTTACTGTGCATTTCCCTAATGATGATTGATGTTGAGCATCTTTTCCTGTGCGTATTGACCATTCATGTATCTTCCTGGGAGAAATGTCTTTTCAAGCTCTTTGTTCATTTTCAAAATTGAGTGTTGTTGTTGAATCATAGTTCTCTATATATTCTGGATATTAATCCTTCATCAGATATATGATTTGCAAATGTTTTTTTTTTCCCATTTGTGAGTCACCTTTTTACTCTGTGGATAGTGTCTTTTGATACACAAAAGCTGGGTGCACGTGTGTGCTATCGTGTGCTCATGCTAAGTCACTTTAGTTGTGTCTGACTCTGCGCGACCCTATGGACTGCAGCCTGCCAGGTTCCTCTGTCCATGGGATTCTCCAGGCAAGCATACTGGAGTGGGTCACCATTTCCTCCTCCAGGGGATCTTCCCAACCCAGGGATAGATCCTGTGTGTTTTATGTCTAACCTGCATTAGCAGGTGGGTTCTTTATCACTAGCACCACTGTTATGTGCTCAGTTGTAGCCAACCGTTTGCAACCCCATGGACTGTAGCCTGCAAGGCTCCTCTGTTCATGGGATTTTTCAGGCAAGAATACTGGAGTGGGTTGCCATTTCCTCCGCCAGGGGATCTTCCTGACCCAGGGATTGAACCCGTGTCTCGCATCGGCAGGTAGATTCTTTATCACTTGAG
The DNA here is from genome assembly GCF_055505025.1 of Bos grunniens. Lineage (NCBI taxonomy): Eukaryota > Metazoa > Chordata > Mammalia > Artiodactyla > Bovidae > Bos > Bos grunniens. The sequence continues at coordinate 17,326,758 of NC_141171.1, forward strand.
CCACCTGGAAGCTGGGTCCAGGTGAGCTCTATCTTGGGGACCTAGGCTTCCCAGGTGGCGCTAGTGGAAAAGAACCCACCTGCTAATGCTGGAGACAGTAAGAACCATGGGTTTGATCCCTGGGTTGGGAAGATCCCCTGGAAGAGGGCGCGGCAACTCACTCCAATATTCTTGCTTGCAGAATCCCATGGACAGAGGAGCCTGGTGGGCTACAGTCCATAGCGTCGCAGAGTCGGATACAACTGAAGCGACTTAGCACAGCACAGGGTTCCAACCAGACCAGTGCTGCTTCTGATCCAATAAAATAGCCCCTGGGACCAGACCTGGTCTTTTTTTAAAGTTAATTAATTAACTTTTTGTTGCACTGGGCCTTCGCTGCTGTGTACGGGCTTTCTCTCGTTGTGGTGAGCAAGGGCTGCTCTTCACTGTGATGTGAAGACTTCTCATTGTGGTGGCTTCTCTTGTAGAGCATGGGCTCCAGATGCGTGGGCTTCAGTACTTGTGGCTTCTAATGCATGTGGGATCTTCTCACACCAGGAATCGAACCTGTGTCCCCTGAGTTGGCAGGTGGATTCTCAACCAGTGGACCACCAGGGAAGTCCCAGACCTACCTGGTCTTAATAAATCAGGCTTGGATGTGGGCACCTCCCTCAAAGCAGAGTTTCTCCACACACACTATTGACATTGGTGCTGGAGAGTCTTCTGTCCTGTGTATTATGGTATGTTTAGCATCTCCAGCTTCTACCGTTAGATGCCAGAGACACTCTCCCCTTGTGATGACAACCACAAATGTCTCCAGACATTGACAAACATCCCCTGGGTTTAGAACCACTGTCTTAAAGCAGGAGTGGGAGGTGAGAGGATGCTGTGGGATTGGGGGTGGGGCAGGCTTTGCAGAAGAGAAGTCAGGAGCCCTGGTACCACCTCAGGTGATCAAGCCTTGGTCTCCTCACCTGTAGAATGGGAGCCTGGGAGAGATGCCAGGATTCAGTACATGCACTCATTCATTCGGCAAGTTGTTTATCAAGCGCCTACTATGTGCCTGGCCCAGGGGTGGGAAAACACTGGGGAGAAGAAACCCAGGCCCTGGTCTCAAAGGAGAAAGAGAGATGTGAGTCAATGAATTACACAAGTGAGTGTAATGAGTGCTAAGCGGCGGAAACACCTTGTTTTAGTAGGTGCAGAGCAGGGGCGCATGAACTATCCTGGGAGGTCAGCAAGGGCTCCTCAGAGAGGCTGCAATCCTAGGATGAGAACAGGGCAACCAGGGGAACCAAGGAAGGGTGGTCCGGGCAGAAGGGCCGCATGTGCAAAGACCCTGTGGTGGGTTGGAGAGGTCAGAAGGCCAGTGTGGTGGGACCTTAGAGGGGGCCAGCTCCATCTGGACTGCGCAGGGTCCCCTGGGTGGGGCGTGGGAGCTTCGGTCTTGATCTGTTGAGGGTTTTTCACTGGAAAGTGGCATAATCTGATTTGTGTGTTGAAAGAGATTGCTCCAACAGATAGTGACTGTAAAGTGCTTAGCACAGGCAGGGTTGGGCACCCAAATAGGGCCCCCGATGATGCCAGTGAGGGTTTGGGGAACCCAGAGAAATCACAGGGTCTAGTCACTGCTTGTGTCGAGGTCCCCAGGGACAGCTCCAGCTTGTCCCTGGGAACCACAGAGTATCCAGCTCAGGGTGGGGGCTGGGAAAGTGGGGTGTCTCTGCTTTGAGGGCAGCTGCAGAGATGGCGGAGGAGCGGTACCCCTGGCCTGGAGGGCAGGCCTCCCAGGGCCGGAAGCTGTTACTCTCATTATGCTCCTGGGCTTGGCTCAGTAGAAAGACCGAGGCTCTGGGGCTCCACAGACACTGAATCCTGAGCCAGGAGCCGTGTAACAGCCTCAAGGTGGCTCGAGACCTCCCATGCCCCACCCCTGGCTGTATCTTAGGCTCCAGAGAGTGGGCTCCAGGGTCCAGATCACCCATGACCTGCTGTGTGACTCTGGGCAAGATACTGTACCTCTCTGAGCCTCTGTGGAAAAAAGGGGAGAACCTGACTTCCAGGGAAGCTATGAGAATGAAACAAGATTGTTCACGTTGGTTCATTCACTCAATAAATAGCTATATGGATAGTTATTTGGCACGTACTGCATGCCAGGTGCTGTTGTAGGCACTGGGGACAGAGAAGGGTGCCCAGGGGCTGGCATTCTAGAAACTGAAAGACACTAAGCAAATAAGTCAGTAATGAAAAAGTAAGGGAGATACTTCCTGGGTGATCCAGTGGGCGAGACTCCATGCTTCCAAGGCAAGATGCAGGGGACACAGGTTTGATCCCTGGTTGGGGAACTAAGATCCCACATGCTGCATGGCATGGCCAAAAAAAAAGTAATAATAAGGGAGTGGTAAAAGGCCCTGATGCTGAGAAGGACTGAAGGCAGTAGAAGGGGGCGACAGAGGACAAGATGGTTGGAAGGCATCACCGACTCAGTGGACATGAGTTTGAGCAAGCTCTGGGAGATGAAGGACAGGGAAGCCTGGTGTGCTGCAGTCCATGGGGTCGCAAAGAGTTGCACACGACTGAGTGACTGAACAACAACAAAAACAGTGATGCGTTCATCCAATAAATGCAAAGCAAGAGAGAAAATGAATGGGGGTGTGGGTGGCAGTTTAGCCTGGGGGGGTCAGGGCAGATCTTGCTGAGGCACTGAGACCTGTTAGGAGGTGAGGGAGGGGCCACGTGTGTATCTGGAGGAACAGCATTTTAGGCAGAGGGAACAGCCTCTGCAAAGGCCCTGAGGCAGGACCGGGCCTGGTGTGTTGGGGGAACAAGTGAGGAGGCCTGTGCAGCTAGAGCAGGGTGAGCCAGGGGAGCCAGAGCTACTAGGCTCAGTGTAGGTGTGTGTAGGCCCCGGGGGGCCTGGATGGGGTCTGGTCACCTGCAGAGTCATTTGCAGGCTTGGCTGCCTGGCAGAGACCCTCCCGGCAGGAGACTGAGTGGGCCCAGGGGCTGGCTGGGTCCTGACGTTGGTGGGACATGGTGTGAGTGGTGACTGAGGCCAGGTACCCTCAGCCCCTCCAGTGACACCATCTCTGGGCTAGGGAGGGCCTCGAGCTTCTAACTGGCAGCCAGACCCCAGCCTGCCAGGCACTGAGAAGCTGGGGTTCCTCTTGTTTTGGGGGTTGTTCTGGTTTGGGCTGGAGAGATGGGGACGCAGAGCCTGAGGGATTTGTTTGGTCAGGGGCGGAAGGCTTTAGGTACCAGAGATGGATTCTTTTCCATGTGACTTGCAGGAGGTGAATTTCCATTGGGCTGTCACTCACAGGCAGCCAACCTGCCCTTGGATCAGACCCCCGCCCCCCTCCCCGTGAGTCCTGTGTGCCTCCCTGAAGCTTGGCATTGACAAGCAACACCCACTACCTTTTGGGACTAAGTGTGTACCTGGGTTACTTACCAACACAGGCACCGACCTTGTACCCGTTTGACAGGTGAAAAGACAGGCTTGGCAAAGACCAGGAATTTGTGTCAAGTTAGGATATGTGCCTTGCCACCTCAAGGATCGAACCCATGGCCTGGCTCCTGACACCCCTCCCCCATCTTCCCCGCCCCTTTCCTGCCAGTTCCTGGCTCCGGGGACTCCAGCTGGGCTTGTGGGCTGGGCACAGAGGTACCAACGGCTTCCGGCCACTCCCTGCGCCCCGGGAGGGTAGAGGGGAGGGCTGCCCGCAGACCAGAGTGCCTTGCATTTTTCGCCTTGAAATCTGAGTTCCCACACAGGGTTCTCGGTTTTAGAGGTAGGTTTCGCTGGAGCTTCTGTGAAGTAGGGTTCTCTCAGAGCGAGAGCGCGGCCCAGAGGCGCTATTCAGCGCCTTGAACTCTGTGAGGATGTAGCCTCTTGCGACTCTTCAGTGGAATGGGTTGGGCTGCGCTAGGGCCGTGGGAACAGCTCCTGTGAGTCCTCTCTCTTCCCTGGGTCACCTTCTGAGTCAGAGGAGGGCCACATGAACAGATTGGGGAGGAAGGCACCCCCGGGCCCTGAATCTGTGCAGGGAAGGGTGGATACGTCAGAGAGAGGGACTGAGAGAAGCAGTTTCTGACCCCCCAGTTGCATAGCTCTTGTGACAGGCAGCTCATTACCACTCGAGACAGCCTCTGCTGGAATTTTAAGAAAAATTTCTCCCTCTCTGTGGTTCTTTCTCTGCCTTCTGGGACTACACAGAGCACATCCCTTCTCCAAATATTTCACTCCTCCTGCATTTACTGAACATCTGTTCTGGAGATTGCGTTTTCCTTGGTGGGTCAATGGTAAAGAATCTGCCTGCCAATGCAGGAGATACAGGTTTAATCCCTAGGTAGGGAAGCTCCCTGGAGAAGGAAATGGCAACCCACTCCAGTATTCTTGCCTGGGAAATCCCATGAACAGAGGAGCCTGGTGGGCTACAGTCCGTGGGTTCACAAAAGAGTCAGACACAACTTAGCAACTGAAGGACAACAAATTCTGGAGATCGGTGGACATGGGGAGGCAGACTCAAGAGTGATCCCTGTGGAGGTGATGGTGAAAGCCCCTGGGTACAGGGAGCCAGAAGATGCTCCTGGTCTAGATAAGAGGGATCAGTCTGGTAGGCTTCCTGTGTGAAGCAAAATCTAGGCTCAGTTCTGAAGGGTGAATAAGATTTGGCTGGGGAATTGGTGAGGGAAGAGAAAGAATGTTTCAGGCAGAAGAAACAGCATGTAGAGATGAGAGAACATCTTTTCAGTAAATGAAAGAGGTTCTAACTGGCTGGAATGGTGTATTTGAGGGATATTGGGGCTACTGAGGGCAAAATAGGGAGATGCTTGAAGCAGTGATCCAGGTGGGAAGAAAGGGGCACTTTTACTCCTCAGACAGGGTTTAAGCCTAACTGTGTTTCATATTGCCTAATTGTTTTGCCAGGAAGCAATTGACACCTCCGCCTTCTAGATATAGAAGTGCCCATCTCACCGCATCCTTGCTAGCATTGGGTTTTATCGTTTTTTAAAATCTTTGCCAATTTCAGTTGGAAAAAAACAGTATCTCATTGTGTAAATGAAAACAAATGAGTATTCCTCTTATGGGGGCAAACCATTTTTCCAGAGGTGCATCACCCACATGAATGCCACTTCTTGCTGTTAAGTGTTAAGAAGTCTTACACCCACTGGAGAGTTTGTGGTCATTTGTAGCTCCCCACTTAGCATGGAACAAGGGGAAAGCTTGTGGGCTCCTTTTGGCCACATGGGTGCGGAATTTATGGGCATAGTGTCTCTTCTTTGATTCATCTTTTCTTCCCCTCACCTTTAAAATTTTCCTTTCAAACTTTTTCTCTCTGCTGTCTTGGTGGTTGAGACCCCAAGTGATTGTAGTTTGTTCTTATCTGGGGTGTCTTTGGGCTCAAGGAAGGAGTTTGCTCAGCTCCAGTGTTCTGTGTGAGACCATCTGGACATGCCATGTGTCTTGTACACACAACTTACTATTTAATTCTCAAAACATCTCCATGTGATAGGGCCCCTCGAACCCATTTTTATTGCTGTTCAGTTGCTAAGTCCTGTTCAACTTTTTGAGACCCCAAGGACTGCAGGATGCCAGCCTTCCCTGTCCTACACCATCTCCTGGAGTTTCCTCAAATTCATGTCCATTGAGTCAATGACGCCATCCAACCATCTCATCCTCTGTCACCCTCTTCTCCTGTGCTCAAATTTTCCCAGCATCAGGGTCTTTTCCAGTGAATCAGCTTGTCGCATCAGGTAGCCAAAGTACTGGAGCTTCAGCTTCAGCATCAGTCCTTCCAATGAATGTTCAGGGTTGATTTCCTTTAGGATTGACTGGTTTGATCTCCTTGCAGTCCACAGGACTCTCAAGAGTCTTCTTCAGCACCACAATTTGAAAAAATCAATGCTTTGGTGATCAGCCTTCTTTATGATCCAACTTCCACATCTGTACATGACTACTGGAAAAATCATAGCTTTGACTAGATGGATCTTTGTCAGTGAAGTGAACCCATTTTATGGATGAGGAATCAGAGGCTCAGAGACCAGCATCCCATGGCCAGTACTAACTATTCCTCTTCTGACATTAAGATTCTGTTTAATTAAATTCTAATTTGGGAGGAGAGGGCCATGCTTTGCTCCGTACCCTTCATTCCCACCCTGTCCAGTCAGACAATGAAAGCCCTGTTTCTCATCAGGAAGGAACTTTGAAGTTCAGCTCAGCAGCAACCTTATAATACAGGGAAAGGAAAGAAAAACAGACAAGAGAGAGAGGGGAGCCATGGAACACTCTTGGAGAGTCATAGATGGCCTCAGGCTCAGGTCCTGAGCTAGACTTCAGTTCTGGGCTTTTCAAAGCTGAGCTCTGAGTACTATTTCCATTTTGGCCACTAAAATTCCATCTGACCTTGGTAAGTCTGTTCCCAAATCTGGATCTCGGTTTCTGCTTCTAGTAGGCAACCCATGTCTTGAGGTTTTTTTTGTTTTTTTGTTTTTTTCTTAGTAACTATATTTTTCATAGCTGAGAAATTCATTCTTTTAAAATATCTACTTCCTTTTGTTTTATAACCTCCTGTTCTGGTCTTATGGTTAGTATTCCCTCCTTTATCTTTTTGAATCGCTTTATCTATTCATTGTAAAACTCTTTGAAGATTGCACTGATTATCTCTATTTCTGCAGATGTAAATTCTTCCAGTTGGGGAGTTTTTGGCAACTTCATGAAGTGGTTGTGAATTCCTCATCTCTTCAGGATCTCTTCCCCTGTCCTCTGAGTCTTCTGAGAATGTGCATCTTTGACATCCTATATTAGGGGCCCTACATTTCTGTGGGTGGGGGCATCCTTGTCACTGGGCATCTCTGCTTTGATCTCTGGTTCACATTGGCGCTTCTCTGTCCAAGTGTTTGGAGGAGGAACAAGGGAGGTCTCTGTGGGTACTTGGTCTGCCATCTTGGATGGAAGTCCAATTTCATCATCTATAAACCGATACCATTGTGTTGGATGGACTGTAAATTTATCCATTCCATATATAACAGTTTGCGTCTGCTAATCCCAAACTCTCAATCCTTCCTTCCCCCACCTCCTCCTCCTCCTTGGCAACCACAGAGTCTGTCCTCTAGGTCGGTGAGTCTGTTTCCATTTTGTGTGGGTGTTTTCAACACAGATAACCATTAGGGTCTGGCAGCAGAAGCTTAGTGGGAGAGGATTCTACCATCACCATCAAATAAAAAATAACCCTGTGGCTCATTTTGTACTATTATGTACTGGCTCTTCACACCTATGATCTCATTCTTTATAGAACCAGTGAAGTAGATACCACTATTACCTTCAGTTTAAATGAGGCATTGGAAGCTCAGAGGGGTGACAGGACTTGCCCCCACACACTCAGCTGGGAGGGAAAATCTGAACCCAGGCAGAACTGGCTGAAGCTCTTTCCTCTGTCCATCCGTGCATCATTCTGACAGCCTGGACATTCATCTCAGCCCTGCCCATTGCCAGCTGTTCGGTCGCTGGACCCCTTTTTCCTCTGTGGACACCGACCTCTATTCTTCAGAGGTGCTAAACAAACGCAAAACTCTGTCCTCAGTGGAAGAAGTAGGGGAAAAGCCGGGAGGATTCAGCGGATGTGTTCAAGTGTGGGCTCTGGTGTCTGTTGCTGACTCAGGTAAGTCACGGGGTCTCTCAGCTGTTTCTTCATCTGTCAAATGAGGACAATAACTGAGTGTTTCTCTTTGAGTGGTAGTGAGTGCAGAGTAAGACACTGCATATGCCTGGCATGCAGATGCCAGTAGGTGCTCAGTAAACATTACCACTTTCCTTAGAGACTGGAATAGGAATAGAGGAATGTGAATGTCAGTTCATCACATCCTTAGGGGCCAGAGAGAGGAGTTTCTCGAACACTCACACAGAGAACACATTCTAACGGGAAATAAGTCTGGTGAAGGTGGATTTTGCTCTGTACCAGGAAGACCTCTCCCCCCTCCTCATTCTCCCCTTCCTCCTTCCCCTCCCCTTCCTCCTCTTTCTTCTTCCCCTTCTTCTTCTTTATCTTCTTTTTTTTAAACAAAATTTATTGACGTATAATTGATTTACCATGTTGTGTTTAATTTATGGTGCTGGTTTAGTTGCTCAGTCATGTCCAACTCTTGTGAACCCCATGGACTGTAGCCTGCCAGACTCTTTTGTCCCTGGGATTCTCCAGGCAAGAATACTGGAGTGTGTTGCCATTTCCTTCCTTCCATTTTGCTCTGCAGCAAAACGACTCAGTTATACACATATATTTTTTTCATATTCTTTTCCATTATGATTTTTTTTTTACAGGATATTGAATATAGTTTCCTGTGGTATACAGTGAAAAGTGAAAGTGATAGTCATTCAGTCATGTCTGACTCTATGCAACCCCCATGGACTATAGCGCACCAGGCTTTTCTGTCCATGGAATTCTCCAGGCGAGATTACTGGAGTGGATTGCCTTGCCTTCCTCCAGGGGACCTTCCTGACTCAGGAATTGAACCCAGGTTTCCTGCGTTGCAGGCAGACTCTTTACCATCTGAGCCACCAGGCAAGCACAGTAGGATCTTAAAAATTTTTTTTAATTTATTTCTGTTTTTATTTTTGGCTGTGCTGAGTCTTTTTTGCCGCATGGGCTTTTATCTAGTTGAGGCAAGCAGGGGCTACTCTCTGCTGCTGTTGCTGCTGCTAAGTCGCTTCAGTCGTGTCCGACTCTGCGTGACCCCATAGATGGCAGACCACCAGGCTCCCCCGTCCCTGGGATTCTCCAGGCAAGAACACTGGAGTGGGCTGCCATTTCCTTCTCCAGTGCACGAAAGTGAAAAGTGAAAGTGAAGTCGCTCAGTCGTGTCTGACTCTTAGCGACTCCATGGACTGTAGCCCACCAGGCTCCTCTGTCCATGGGATTTTCCAGGCAAGAGTACTGGAGTGGGGTGCCATTGCCTTCTCCATGGGCTACTCTTTAGTTCTGGTGTGAAGGCTTCTCATTTGCCGTGGCTTCTCTTGTTGCAGAGCACAGGCTCTATGGTGCATGGGCTCAGGAGCTATGGCTCCCAGACTCTAGAGCACAGGCTCAATAGTTGTGGAGCATGGGTGCTTTGGAGCATGTGCATCTTCCTGTACCTGGGATTGAACCCATATTTACCACCAAACCACCAGGGAAGCCCCTAGAGTAGGATCTTGTTGTTTATCCATCCCATATATAATAATTTGCAACTGGTAATCCCAAATTCTCAATCCTTTCCCTCCCCACCCCGTCTGCCTTGGCAACCACAAGTCTGCTCTCTGCGTCTGTGAGTCTGTTTCCATTTTGTAGAGAAGTTCATTTGAGTCCTATCTTAGATTCCACATATAAGTGATACCATATGGTATTTGTCAGAAAGACCTTCTTGACTATGAGAAGTCACCCAGCCTCGCAGCGGCTGACTTTAGTGAATGAGTTCCCCGTCACTTGGGGGAACTGAGAAGAGCCTTGACTGCCAGCAGTCAGTCAGTCAGTGGAGGGTGATGGGGCTGGGGTGGAGTTGCGCTGGGCCATCTCTGAGGGAGATTTTCCGGTTTCCTCTTCCTCTCACTGGCCGATTCATGGGAAGTGTCCCCTGACTTGCCTGCCCCCACCAGCACCTCCTCCACGACCACAGGAAGGCCCAGCCCAGCGCTCGCTGCGTATTCTCTAAATAAACTCAGGCAGCTGAGCTATCTACTGCCCCATCTCCCTCTGGGTTCCTGTGGAGGTGTTGGGGTGGTGGTTAGGGGGGCCTCTGGCCAAGCCACAGAGAGGAGGGGACTCAGGCAGGGAGCCGCACAGTGAGGCTGAACCCTGTCGGCCTCATGGGCATAGCGTGAGAGCCTCCGGTTCCTCTTGTAACTGACCACCAGCCCACGCACTGCCTCCTTCCCTGGGCATCTGCTGGCTTTGACTTGGGCTTAGGTGATCCTTAGGCCGTCCTTCTCCCTTTCAAGCCCAGCTGGCCCCCATCCTCTCTCCCGGAGCCAGAATGGTGCCCTCTGGACGCTGGTCCCAGGGTCCTGGGATATGCCTTTGACACCCATCATCTCCTGGCTTTGTGAGGGCAGGGAGACTGTTCAGTTTTCCTCTGCCAGCCCAGTAACCACCTTAGAACCTGGCACAGTGTTGTATGAGCGAATGAATAAATATATATCCCAAGATGTTTTGTGAAGTTAATATTTCATGGCCAAATACATTTGAGAACTTCCAAGTCAAACACAAGTTAAACCTTTTTGCAGGACTCGTCAGAGCCTTTAATGATTCCCACGTGTTTGTGATTTTCATATAAGAACAAGGATTGCAATATTTTTCAAATATATTTTTATTTCTTGTTTTTGGCAGAACACTGTTGCCACTGGGATTCTTTTATAAAAAATAATTTTCTTTGTTTTTGGCTGTGCTGGATCTTGGTTGCTGCACGGGGTTTGCTCTAGCTGTGGTGAGTGAGTCTACTGTGTAGCTGCAGTGCTTGGTCTTCTCATTTCAGAGGCTTCTCTTGTTGCAGAGTACGGGCTCTAGGGCGAGTGGGCTTAGTAGTTGCGTCTCAGCTCCCAGACTCTATAGCACAGGCTCATAGCTGTGGTGCATGGGCTCAGTTACTCTGCGACACGTGGGATCTTCTTGGACCAGGGGTTGAACCTGTTGTCTCCTGCATTGGCAGGCTGATTCTTTACCACTGAGCCATCAGGGAAGCTGGGCCACTGGGATTCTTGAGAATAAACTTTTGCAAAATGTGGGTCTAGGATTATGGTCAGAATTCCTAGGAGTGTTGTTATTTGACTGTTTATGCCTCCAAGCTTTTTCAAACACGGCCAAGAGCACAGAATAAAAGACTAACTTCAAACAATAACATTAGAGGAGAAAAACTGCATTCCCAACTCAAGAAACCACTAGAGTTCATCTCAAAACCCAGTGCTGAGTTTCCTGGTGGCCAAAGCAAGGAGGCTGATGAAGTGGGTTTCACACTTTTAGACTGGCAGTTCAATGGGAGGGCCAAACATTCTCTATGTGTGAACAAGATTCTGTTTTTATTCATTTATGTGGCTATTCACTCATTCAACAAATATTTATTTACCCACTACTATCTATGAGCCCAATGTCAGGCACAGGAGTACAATGGTAGACCAAAAAAAAAAAAAAAAAAAGGCACATGCTGTCCTCATGGAGGTTATTCAGTGGTTTTTTGGAACAAAATTGTCAGCCCCCAGTGTCCACTTTTCCCTTGAGTCCATGCTGAGTCAGAACGCTCATACCTTGCTCTGGTTTTCCTCTCATCCTGTTTTGCATCAGAATCACAGAAGGTGATGACATCCTAGGTGCCGGGAACCCAGGGGTTCAGTAGAGACCAGATCTTTGTATCAGAAAATTCAGGAAAACCATCATGGGGAAATGGGCTATGGTAAAAGAGGTGGTTCCTCATCCTTGGGGTGTCCCCGGGGCATCTTTTCTGAGCTGCACTCTAGGGGTTGGGAATCTAATGACTTTGCTTCTTCTGTCTGCTCAGTCCCGTAGTTGTGTCTGACACTCCATGGACTGTGGCCCGCCAGGCTCCTCAGTTCATGGGATTCTCCAGGCAAGAACACTGGAGAGGGTTGCCACTTCCTCCTCCAGGGGATCTTCCTGGCCCAGGACTCAAACTCGTGTCTCCTGCACTGTAGGTGGATTCTTTACAGCTGAGCTACCAGGCAAGTCCTCATCTGCTCCTCTTCTTTAATATTTTTTTAAATTTGATTGCATCTGGTCTCTATGGTGACATGTAGGACCTTTGTTGAGTCATGCGGGATCTCCGCATGTGGTGTGGGGCTCCAGAGCACAGAGGCTCTCGAGTTGTGGTACTTGGGCTCCAGAGCGTGTGGGCTCAGTAGTTGCTCCAGGGGATGTGGGGACCTTAGTTCCCTGACCAGGGATCCAACCCACATCCCCTGCATTGCAAGGTGGATTCTAAACCACTGGACCACTAGGGAAGTCCCTTGCTCCTATTCTTAACATCCTGGTTCTTCAACACTAGTCATGTGGGAAGTTCTTATCAATTGCTTTCTTACTAGTTGGGTGGATGGGTGGACTCATGGAGGGATATAGAGATGAATGAATGGATTTGTGGAAGGATGACTGGCACATAGGAAGGATGTGTTAGATGGATGAGAGGATGGAGGAACAGAAGGCGGGTGAGTGGACCAGTAAATGAATATATGGACGGAAAGATGCCTGGCGCTTAGTAAAGGCACAAAATTATTATTATTAAAATGTTCTTAGTGTGGTAAAATACACATATCATAAAATTTATCACCTTAACCATTTTTAAGCGTACAGTTCAGTGGTATTAAGTATGTTCACGTGACACAGATTGTGCAGCCATCATCACCATCCGTCTTCATAACTCTTCTCATCTTCTAAAACTGAAATTCTATATCCGTTAAACACTAACTCACTTCTTTCCCTCAGCCCCAGCAACCACCATGTTTTATCAATACTTTCTGTCTTTGTGGCTTTGACTACTCAGGGCTTCCCTGGTGGCTCAGATGGTAAAGAATCTGCCTGCAGTGAGAGAGACCGAAGTTCAGTCCCTAGGTTGGGAAGATCCCCTGGAGGAGGGCATGGAGCCCCACAGCAGTGTTCTTGCCTGGAGAAGCCCATGGACGGAGGATCCTGGTGGGCTACCATTCTTGGCTACCTTAAGTCCCTCCAATAAGTGGAACCATACGAAAGGAGAATTTATTCTTTAGTCATTGGGTTATTTCAGTGAGCATAATGCCTTTAAATTGCATCCACATTGAAGCATGTGTCAGAATTTTCTTCCTTTTTTACAAAAAGTCTTTTTATCATAGTATAATCTTGTGTCAGGTTCAGGCGTACAAGTAAGTACATTGGTTATACATATGAGTGTGTGTGCTAAGTCACTGCAGTTGTGTCCTACTCTTTGTGAACTTATGGACTGTAGCCCTCCAGGCTCCTCTCTCTATGGGATTCTCCAGGCAAGAACACTGGAGTGGGTTGCCAAGCCACTCCTAGGCATGGATAATGCATCTCTTATGTCTCCTGCGTTGGCAGGCAGGTTCTTTACCACTGGCATCACCTGGGAAGCCTTATACACTGGATATATACCCAAAAGAATTGAAAGCAGGGTCTCCTTTTAAGAATTTCCTTCCTTTTAAGGGCTGGACAATATTCTGCTGTATGGATGGACTACTTATCCATTCGTCTGTTGATGGACACTTGGGTTACTTCCACCGTTTGGCTATTATGAATGATGCTGCTACGAACATGGGTGTACAAATGTTTCTTTGAGACCCTGCTTTCAATTCTTTTAGGTATATATCCACTGGGCTTCCCAGGTGGTGCTAGTGGTAAAGAACCCACCTGCCAATGTAGGAGATTAAGAGACGAGGGTGGTTCAATACCTGGGGTTGGGAAGATCCCCTGGAGAAGGGTATGGCAACTGACTTCAGTATTCTTGCCTGGAGAATCCCATGGACTGAGGAGCCTGGTGGGCTACAGTCCATGGGGTCACAAGGAGTCAGACGCGACTGAAGTGATTTAGCAGGTATAGCCAGAAGTGGAATTGCTGGATCATGTGGTAATTCTATTTTTATTTTTTTTTTGAGGAACCATCGTAACGTTTTCCACAATGGCTACACCATTTTACATTCCCACAAGCAGTTCATAAAAGTTCCTGTTTCTCCATATCCTGGCTAACCCTTGCTACTTTCTGCTGTTTTGATAGTAGTCATCTGAGGACGTGTGAGGTGGTATCTCATTGTGGTTTTGATTTTTATTTCCCTAATGATTAGTGATACTGAGTATCTTTTCATGTACTTTTTGGCCATTTATATAGCTTCTTTGGAGAAATGTCTACTCAAGTCCTTGGTTCGTTTTTGAATTGAGTTGTTTGGTATTTGTTGTTGTTGAGTTTTAGGAGTTTCCTATATATTCTGGATACAAATACCTATGTAATCTGCAAATTATATCAGCTTTATGATTTGCAAATATTTTCTCCTATTCTGTGGGTTGCCTTTTTATTCTGTGAATAGTGTCCTTTGTTGTGCAAAATTTAAACATTTTCAAGAGGTCCAATTTGTCTATTTTTTATTTTTCCTGTAGGCACAATATTATTTTAAAAATAAAGCTAACAGTGAATGAATTGACAGATGGATGAGTGACTGGGCAAGGAATAGACAGAGGATTGTACAATCAAATGGGGGATGGATGGGTGTCCTTCACTATCTCCTGGAGTTTGCTCACATTCATATCCATGGAGATGGAATTCATGTCCATGGAGTCAGTGATGCTATTTAGCCATCTCATCCTCTACCACTTCCTTCTTTTGCGTTCGATCTTTCCTAGCATTAGGTAGGGTCTTTTTCAATGAATCGGCTCTTCTCATCAGGTGGCCAAAGTATTGGAGCGTCAGCCTCAGTATCAGTCCTTCCAATGAATATTCAGGACTGATTTCCTTCAGGATTGACTGGTTTGATCTCCCTGCAGTCCAAGGGACTCTCATCTTCTCCAGCACCACAATTTGAAAGCATCAATTCTTTGGCACTCAGTCTTCTTTATGGTCCAACTCTCACACCTGTACATGACTACATAGCTCTGACTATACAGACTTTTGCTGGCAAAGTGATGTCTCCGCTTTTTAACACACTGTGAAGTTTTGTCATAGCTTTCCTTACAAGGAGCAAGAGTTTTTAAATTTCATAACTGCAGTCACCATCTGCAGTGATTTTGGAGCCCAAGAAAATAAAGTCTGTCACTGTTTCCACTCCCCCCCCTTCTATTTGCCAGGAAGTGATGGGACCAGGATGGATGGATAAATAGATGCTTGGTAGATGAAGGGATGAATGGATGGAATGGGAGCTGGCTAGGTAGGTCGGTGAAGGGTGTATGACTGAGTGAGTGGGCGAATAGAAGACCTTATGAATATATATAAGTAGGGTGGATGGGCAGGTGGAAACCTCTGGCTGCAGATGGAGATCTTGGTGTACAACCTTGGCACTTTTCAGGTGAGTAGTGGCTTATCTTCTGACCCCACCTTGGCTCAGTTTAACTCCACGGACACATATTCTCTTTTTCTAGGTTTGGCTTTCCTCCTGTGTCTCTCTGGGTCTCCAAGAATCCTACCCTGAAGCTCAGATTGAACTGAGCCCTTGGCTTGTGTGCTGACCTCCTCAGTAGTAAGA
Source organism: Bos grunniens (assembly GCF_055505025.1). Lineage (NCBI taxonomy): Eukaryota > Metazoa > Chordata > Mammalia > Artiodactyla > Bovidae > Bos > Bos grunniens. The sequence goes on from NC_141171.1 coordinate 17,341,930, forward strand.
ACTCCTGGGAAAGAGCCTCCGTCTTCCTGAGGATATGGTACCCAACCTACTCTCCCTGACTCCAGTGGCTTCCTTTTAAGCCCGAAATCCATCTTCTCTCTGGCAGCCTCACCCACTTCTCCCTCAGACATCAAACCATCCCATCAGCTCCCCACTCTTGCTGCTACACTCCTTTCTGCCCCCACCCAGCTCTCCAGCCCAATTTCCACTCTTTCCTGGGCCCCTCCCCTGGGTATGGTGGAGATACAGGATAAACTAGAGGGACTCATTCAGGGCAATTTCCTGCTTCCAGTCCAAGAATTCGTCTTTCCTCCCCCAGGGCTCCCAGGCGACCATGGATGTGGGTCTCTTGGTCCTCCCAGATGTACCCCAGGGTCACCGCAAAACTCTGCCGGGAGCGCGGGTCCGCGGTCCGGCCGTGCGCCGGCAGCGGGAGTTCACGCCGGAAGAGAAGAAGGACACGGTTTACTGGGAGAAGCGCAGGAAGAACAACGAGGCGGCCAAGAGATCCCGCGAGAAGCGCCGTCTCAATGACGCGGCCCTGGAGGGCCGGCTGGCCGCCCTGCTCGAGGAGAATGCTTTGCTCAGGGCTGAGCTGCGGGCGCTCAAGCATCGCTTTGGCCTCCTGCCCGCCACGGGTGGGACCCGGACCCTGCCTGCTCTGCTATGGGATTCCCCCTGGCCTGGGGACTCCAGTCCTAGGGCTGATCAGACCCTGACTCTACCTGGCTCCCACGGTTGCCTCTTGAGACCGTGTTCCTCGGACGCTGGGGTTCCAGGATGCTGGCGCTGCCTAGTGGCTCACAGGTGGACTAGCCTGGCCACTCCCCCCAGGTCCCTCCAGGACCCTGCCTCAAAAAGAGTGGACATGGCCTTGCAGGCTGCCCTGCCTGCTGCCTTCTTCAGCTGTCACCTCCTGGATAGGCATGGGGGCCCCAGACCAGAGCTCAGGCCCTGCTGGGGGCTGTGGTCACCCATACCCACTGCATACCAGGCCTCAGGGTCCTCTGACGTGTTGCTGACAGCTGGTGTGGATCCCATGGGGTGGCCTCCCAGAGTGGCCTGCCCGGTCCCTGAGAACCATCCCCAGGAGGATCTGGCTCAGGCCTCCCTGCCCCATAAATTGAGAATCAAGTCCCGAGCTTCCAGCAGAGTACCTTGGGGCTGGGAGAGTGGCGGGAGCCCCATCTGAAAGCTTCCCCTGGGCAAGGCCAGGCCTGCAAGGCTGTAGTGGGGACTGATCATGGGTTTGTCTGGGAGTATGAGTGGCTTGGCTTTGACCCAGCTCCAAAAACTGGGCAAGGCTGGGGATAGAATCCACTTTTTAGTGTCCAGACCAGATTTTCAAGAGGAGAGTCTGTGGGACCTTGGGTCATATCATGGTTCCTATTCTGCCTGAAATATGTTTTGGGTAGTCACTTTTTCTTCCTCTTTCCATTTATCCATCCATCCATCCATCCGTCTATCCTTCTGTCTGCCCTCCCATCCATTCATCCATTCACTGATCCTTGCATGTGTCCATCTGTCCACTCATCCATCCACCCATCTATGCATTTGTCCATCCATCTGTCCATTCATCCTACCTTCCTTCCATTCTTCTATTTGTCTATTCATTCATCTGAACACTCAGCCATCTAATCACATCAACTCACCCACCCATTCTCCCTTTCTCCCACCCTTCCTTCCATCTATCCATCCTTAGATCTATTGATCCATCCACCCAACCACTTTACTCTGAATCTACACACCTATCCATTCATCCATTCATCTACCTACCCATATGTCTGTCCATTCATCAATACTTTTATACATTTAATCACTCATTCATGTGCTCAGTTGATCATTCATTCATTCTCTCACTCATTTATTTGTAACTCATAGTGCCCAGCTTAGTAACAAGCATGAGAACAGCTTCCTGGCTTCGGGGTTCCTATTCTAGGGGGATGGTGGGGACTGGGAACAGACACACTGAGGGCCATACTGAAGGAGGAATTAAAATTTTAGGATGTCTGACTCCTCACTTCTTGCAGGATCGGGTGTGTGTACTTACCACCTGGTGTGGAAGTCAGACTTACCCAGTTCAGGTGGCTTCCTCTGTGTGCTGAGTCACAGCCCAAGCCTCTGGAACAGATCCTCAGTATCTAAGGGTGTGTATGTTAGTCTTCTCTCTCTCTTTGGCTACTTGTATCCTAGAAGACCTCTCAGCCCCAGAACACATCCTGGGCTTGAAGACTTACATCTCCCAAGAAGATCCTGAGGAGACAGGAAGGAGGGCTGCCTGGAGGTGGCAGCTCTAGCCTGTTCCCTTCTTAGCCAGAGCCCACTGTTGGAAAGGGGTAGACTGGGGGTGCAGAGAAGTTGGCTCTCAACATAAAGATGCCACATAGTTGTGGGTGATCATGCATAGAGGCCTTAAATGCAGGCTTGGCCCTAGAAATGTTAAAAAATGCTGACAAGTAGACAAAAGAAGGAAGTCAGGGCGTAGCATACCACCTCTGGGAGATGTGGGTAGCTTGGTGCTTCCTCTTGGTGAGTCCACTCACTTGGTGTGTCTGAAGTGTCTGAGCCCAGCTCACTCACACCCCATGTACTCAGGGGAATGGGGGTTGGAGGCCTTGGATCATTCAAGTCCCTTTTAACCTTCCAGCTCCAGTTGAAAAAGCCCAGAGAAGGATCTGCCTAAAACAGGTCATAGAATTTCAACATCTGGAGGGGCTCCGAGAATCTAGTGATGAGTGGTTATCTAGTCTCTACCTGAATTCCTCTAGGGACGGAGAACTCACTCCCTTCAAAACCCCATTACTGTTCCTTCTCTAGAGCCAAAACCCACTGCTTGAAAACTTCTACCTCTGATCCTATTCTTACCACAGGGGACCACTCAGACCCCCTGCCCCACCCCTCCCTCTACTTGGAGGTGGCCTGTGGAGCCTCTGGTTCCTCTTCTCCAAAGTAGAGACCACCACACCTACCTCAGATGGTTTGAGAAGATTAAATCTCATTTACTAATGTGTAGCATTTCATACACAAGTGTTTGACAGATGTTAACTCCTCTCTCTTCTTTTCCTTTTTAGAAAGCACTCACGCTCCCAACCCCAGAGTAGTGCTGTCTTCAGGGGAAATGTCCTCTCATTCTTCAAAATTGTTTCCCTTCACCCTGACCTGGCTCTTTACTATTTTTTTGTCAATGTCATTTATATATGATGGTTCTTGGGATTGAATATGAATCATTTCTTCATTCATCAAATGCATATATATTTTTCAATAAATGTTTTTTTTTAATCTCCTTCTGTGTGTCAAACAGGAACTGGATGAGGGAAGAAGTATTCCACACTGAAGTGTTTGCAAGTGGAAACTTGCACAAATGTCTAAACTGTTCTCGATTACTCATTTGATGGGCTCTGGGGCCGTAGGTGTGGCCTCTGCCCTCTGATAGCCAGTAGGCAACTGCAGCCTTCCATGTGGCTGCCTGGGAGTTGCTGCTGTAAGAACTATCCCATGCCATGTTCCACCCTGGGGCATCCACGGGCCCCTTGGGTCATGTGTGCAACAACATGATTGAATTGGGGACCAGATTTTAGGACACTGTGCAACCACATGTTATGTTTCCTCTTCCACCCATCCTTGTAGGCTGGGGAGATTTCTTTGGCTATCAATGCATGAGATTCCCTTCCTGCTTCGGGTGTGCCTGGCTCATACTGAATGTGCAACAGATGTTGAATGAAAGTTTCTGCCCACCTGAATGATGACTTCTTGGGGCAGAGATAAAATGAGTTGAAAATGTTGATGAGGCCACGTTTCTCAGTTTTGTCTGCAAGGGTTCACAGACACATCTTGGTGGAATCCTGTGCTACATGGATCCTTGACACTCAAGTCATGATCTATGAGCTAGCATCATCAGGATCACTGGGAGCTTGTTAGAAATGCAGAGTCCCAGGCTCCTCCCTGAACTGCTGAGTCAGAATCTGTGTTTTAACAAGGTTCCCAGGAGATCTGTATGCACACTGAAGTTTGAGAAGCAGTGACCCAGAGCAGAGTTTGGCAAACTCTTCCTGTACGGAGCAGCCACAGAGTGAATATTTTTGACTTTGTGGGATGGCCGCTGTTGCATCTACTCCACCTTTTCATTGTAGCACGAAAGCAGCCATAGACAGTATGTAAATAAGTGGACATAGCTGTGTTCCAATAAAACTTTATTTCCCTAAACAGGTATAGCTAGAATTGGCCCAAGGGCCATAGTTTACTGTTGGTATATACCCAGGAGAGAAATTGCAGACTTGCATGGTGTTTGTCTTCAACCTTGACACTGTCAAAGTGTTCCACTGAGTGGTATTACCAATCCACACTCCTTTGTATGCAGAGGATGTCCGTGTTGTGCTGACATATAATGATTTTTATGAACTGTTTGGTTTTTGCCAATCTGGTGAGTGTAAAATGAATTTAACCTGCATTCATCTGCTGAACATCTTTGCCAAAATCTGTTGACCACTTGGGTTTCCTCTTCTATGAATTGCCTGTTCTGCTGGGATATTTACCTTTTTCTTGTTGATTTCTCAGAGCTCTTTATATATTTCAGATATACATCCTCTGTAACATGTGAACATCACAGCATTCTTGCCTGACTTGTCTTTTCATCTTTTTTCTGGCAGATTTTGTTGAAGACAAGTTCTAAAATCAGATGTTGCCAAATGTATCCTTCTTTTCTATTACAGTTGTACATTTCTGTCTTTTTTAAGAATCCTTCCATGCCTCAAGGTCATGAAGATAGTCTCCTAAATGTTCCCATAAATGTTTATAAGTTTTGCTTAACCCATCTCTTTGTGTATGTGTGTGTGTCATTTTGTGGTGGGTTGTGGTTTAGTCCCTAAGTCGTGTCCGACTCTTGCAACCTCATGGATTGTAGCCTGCCAGGCTCCTCTGTCTACGGGATTTCCCAGGCAAGAATACTGGAGTGGCTTGCCATCCCCTTCTCCAGGAGATCTTCCCAACCCAGGAATCCAACTGCAGGTCTCCTGCCTTTCTTTACCATCTGAGCCACCAGGGAAGCCCTTCATCCTCACAGAGAATGTAACTAATCTTGTTTCCCTTTCTGCTTTGGCCACCAGGGGGCTTGGGGGTAAACTTACAGCTCAGTCATCATAACCATTCATTCATTCATTCATTTAGAAAATTCCTTTACTCATTTAGGAAATATTTATTGATTGGATACCATGTTCCAGGTACTGAGGAAAGAGCAATGAACAATCTTGACTCTGTAGTGCCAGCAGCCTAGTGAGGGAGACATATAAAAGAAATAAACAAGAAAAAATGTATAGCAGGGTCAGTGGTGATAAACGTCATGGAGAACAAAGAGGTAAGGGGATTGGGAGAGGTAGTGTTGGATGAGTCATAAAAATTGAAATTGAGAGATCAGGAAAGGCCCTGCTGAGAAGATGACATTTGAACAGAGTTGAGGGATCTATATATGTACTGGGGGAAGACCCCCTCCTTCGGCTAAGAGAACTGTCTGTGCCAAGGTCTGGAAATGGGACCATGCTGGGTGAGTTGGTGAAACATAGAGGAAGCTCATGTGGCTGAGGCTGTGATGGAGGGGGAGAGTGGGAGGAGGTGGGGACAGGGAGGTGATGGGGGGCAGGTCACGCAGGGCCTGTGGGTCGAGGTGAGGACTCTGGTTTCCTCTCTGAGTGAGATGGGGGTGCCGGGGAGTTTCTGAGTGTATTTCTGCTATAACTGTCCTTCTTTCCCACCCCACTCCATCCTGTGGTGTGTGAGACTGAGTGAAAATAAATAAAGCCACCACACAAGCACAGGAGAGCTGGCTGGCTCATCATCTTGAGAAAAGGGGTGACTGACCACAGCCTTGCTGTGCCTCATCTTCCCACGGGTGGCCAAAGGCCATCCCCCTCAGCCCTCCTGCCAAATTGCTCATCTATCCCTGTTTCCGACCCTCTCTGAGCTGTGAGGGGATGAAGCAGGTAAAGCTGCTCCATGAGGAGGATTCATGGAAGGAAAATTCATGTGGTTTTCTTTTCTGCTTCGTAAAACTGCCTTCCACAAAAACCCATTTAGGGCAAGTGTGAGAGGGTGGGCTTTCAGATGTGTGTGTGTTGGCATGGGGGGAGCGGTGGAATGCCAGAAAGATGAAGGACCTGCTGAGGCTGGGGGGAAAGGTCAGCAAGGTAGTGAGCAGGAATAGTTGAGGTGGAGGGGGCTCAGGTAAATTGGAGGGGCTGTAGATAAGCTGTAGATAATTGGCTCCAGCTGGCAACAGTGGGAGACTGGCTCTGCAAGACGAAAGGGTGGAGGAGGCAGAGGTTTACACCTACCCGACAACGGCCGTGACCCCCTGGAGTCCATCCCCCAGGACAGGTGGGCTCATCTCTCGGCTGCCAGTTCTGAGCTGGTCCCTGTGCACTGGATTTTGTTTCATCTTTTACAAAAGGCTTCATTATTATATCCTCATGAACAGACAGAGAAACTGAGGCTTGGGGCAGTTAAATGTATGCTGCCTAACCTCAAACAGTCAGCAGCGAATGGGCCACTCATCTCCCTCATCACTGCACTGGTGTCATGGCCAACTTTCTCCTCCTTGAAATCCTCAGGTCTCTGTCCTTTCTATTCCTTCTCCCTATAATGCTTTATTTACCTTCAGTCTTTAAATGACTCTCTCTTGGCTCAAACATTACTTTTTTGAAAAAAAATTATTTATTTATTTATTTAGGCTTGTCCAGGTCTTGGTTGCAGCATGTGGGATCTTTAGTTGGAGCGTGCAAACTCTTAGTTGTGGCAGGGGAGATCTAGTTCCCCAACTAGGGATTGAACCTCCACCCCCTGCATTGGGAGTGCAGCGTCTCAGTCACTAGACCACCAGGGAAGTCCCAAACACTGCTCTCTTGGGCAAGACTATCCTTCAACACCCACTGTAAAATACCAGATATTAATATTTATGTCAATCCTACACACAGTAAGTTTTCCATAAATATCTGTGGAATGAATAAGCAAGTTGGATAGGAACAGTTGATCCTTCTAGTAACAACTTTGATTGCAGTTAAATCCTGTGTCGGCAGTGAGAAATTGACTATTTTATGCCATATCAGTAAACAGGGATGTCACAGTTTATCAGCGATTGCAACCCTCCAAGGTGAGCCAGTGAGCCCTAAGAGCACTCAGGAAGGAGAAGAATACCTACAGTCTAGCAGCCATCCCTGGGTTGGGAAGATCCCCTGGAGAAGCAAATGGCTACCCACTCCAGTATTCTTGCCTGGAGAATTCCATGGACAGAGGAGCGTGGTGGGCTACAGTCCATGGGGTCGTAGAGAGTTGGACATGACTGAGCAACTAACATGTTCAGCAGTCATCAGTGACTGCAGCCACTCCCTACGGTGAGCACCAAGGGAGCTCAAGGTGTGAAAACAAAGGTTACTGGCCCTGGAGAGCTGAGCTGCATAAGAAAGGAATAATTTCAGTGACTCCAGGCTCTTGCATGTTCCCCTACATAGAAAAGTGCTAAATTCCTTAACTTGGGATATCTGGTTTTCTTTAATTAACAATCATATTTTGATGTTCAGACTACTTATCTTTTATTGCAAAACTTTTAAATAACCTGTCTCCTCCCCTGCCTCCTCAGAGGAGCAGTTCTCTCAGGGTCATTTGAAATGCTGTCTCCCAGGTTTAAAGTCTTAAAAATTTCCACTGAATAAAATATAACTCTCAACTTTTAGGTTGTAAATAGTTTTTAAGTTGACACCAGGTAGACTGCTTCCACCTGGATGATGAAGGTGCTGTGGGGAAGGGGATCCCACCTGTTGTTTCCCCTGGGGGAGCCCAGTATCTGGGACAGGACCTCTCAAGCAGTAGGTGCATGATTAAATACTGTTGTACTGAATCTGAGGATTGAAGAGGAAGTTGAGGCTACGTTACTGGGCAGAGAGAGACAGGAAAGGACAGAGTCACACGGGTCATTCATTCAGTCACTGACAACTTTCCAGAGAGGATGAAACCTATCCTTGTCCTTTAGAGCCTGTGCCTTTGGGGAGAAGGACCACTGAGAGAATCAGAAGGTCAAGACTACGTCAGATGCTGCTGAGGATTGTGGGCCAAGGTTTCTGGGGATGGGGGAGGTCAGGGAAGGTCCCTTGGAAGAGGTGACATTTGATCTGAGATCTAGAAAGCATAAGTGTAAGAAGCCAGTCCCTGAAGGCCACGTGTTGTATGATTCCATTATATGAAATATTCAAAATAGACCAATCCACACAGGCAGATAGTGGTTGATGGTTGGTTGTCAGAGGCTAGGGGGTGGGGAGGGGGGAGTCAGGAGTGATGAGTTCTTGAGCAGGGGGTTTCCTCTGGAGGTGATGAAAATGTTTTGGACTGAGATAGAGGTGGTGCTGAATGCATTAAATTCCTCAGAATCGTTCACTTTAAAATGTTAATTTTTCTTGTTTTGTGAATTTCACCTCAAGTTAAAAAAAAATTTGCCATCGAGTCTGTCCTGCACAGAGGACTGATGGCCAATTGAGGGATGGAAAGGAAGAAATTGGCCAGAGAACTGGGTTCAACCTGCAGGGGGAATGTGGAAGGAAGGACATGGCCCCGGGTTTGGTCCCAGCCTGTACACACTGCCCTCAGGGAGATGGGGGCGGGGGCCATCTCCGGTCGCCTCAGCCTGCAGCCGCTAGAATCAAGGTTTCGATTCCGGCCGGAGACTGAAGTCTGGCTGCAGCAGTGAGAGCACAGAATCCTAGCCACCAGACCACCAGGGACCACTGGCCAGTGACCAGGCCCCTGGCCCGTCAGCTGTGCAGAAATGAATTTCCACACAGAGACAGAAAGTAGTGAAACAAGTAAAGTGCTTGTTAGGAGGAAAAAGGGGTACGTGTTGATAGACACACGGGTGGGCTCGGAGAGAGTCGCACCCTCCTGGTAGTTTGAATCACTTTTATGGGGCATGTCTTCCGGGTTTCCTCTGGCCTCTCATCTTGCTTTTCCTGAGCCCGTATTGGGTGTATCGCAGCGTCCTCCTGTGTGCGTGCGCATCTCTTAGCCAAGATGAATTCCAGCAAAGAGGCCTATCAGTAGGCTGACATCACTCCATTTCTGACCTCCAAGGAGCCTTTCTGCGCTTGTGTAATCAGGAAGGTCTCCTTGACTTCCAGAATGAGAAATCTGCGGTCTTATCTGGGCAAGGCTCAACTCTGCTCTAGCTTCTGCTATTTTGGAGTTTCTGTTCATAGGGGACGAACTCCAGCTGCTCAGCTTGGGGGCTTATCTATCTTGGGTTTTGTGATGTACCTGGGTGACTGGGGGTGAAACGCCTGGGTCTACCTGAGTTGACTCACTGAGCAGGTGTGCACGCGTATGTGCGCGCGCACCCCCCCCCCCCCCCACCTGGCCTGGGTGTGCATGTGTGACATGACATGCATGTATACCTGTGTACCGGGGCCTCCGTGGAGACATGAACCACACATGCACACACAGGCTAACGCCTAGTGTAAAGGGGGCCCCACAAGTCTCCTCATTATGTGGGGGGTGAGGTGGAGGGATGGAGGAGAGAGGAGGCCCTTTTCATAAGGCCTGAGCTGGGCCTCCCCACCCCCATCACCCGCCTCTCCGGCACCCACTCTCCCTGTGGTTGCGCAGGCCCTGGGGGGCAGCCCAAGCGTCCCCTCCCCCCATCCTACTGTAAATTCTGAGAAACCCTGTCCGCGGTTTGGCGCATCCCCGCCCCCGCCCTCTAGCAGGGCTGTCCTGGGCACTGTCTTCCTGTCTTGGGGCCTGGGTGGGGGGCTCTAAAGCGGGGTCGGGGGAATGGCTGGGAGCCACGCCCTCTTAGCCCCGGGGTCCCAGGCCGAGGCGGCTCTGGACTGCTTCAGGGATCTTAGCATCCCCTCCCGGGGCCCTAGTCTTCTCTTCTGTAGAACGGAGATAATATCAATTAGTCCCAACCTCAGAGAGACGAGTGCAGGTGGTGACTCGCACTGGGCGGTGAGCGCAGCTGAGTCTGGCAGGTAGGAAGGGCTAGAGGCTATTATTATCCACTTCCTGCCCCTAGCTCCGCCCCACTTCCCCGCCGCCTCCAGCTTCCACACGGAAGCTTGGTGGTCTGCTACCCAGAATGTCTGTCTCCTGTCCCCCTGGTGAAACCTAGGAATCATTCAAATTTCAGATTCTCCGGAAATAAGGGAGAGCAGTGGGACCAGCCGGATCTGGGAGACAGGGAACCTGGGTTCGAATCCGGCTGTGCCGAGGGCGCACCGGGCAGCCAGTTTTCCTTGAGCGCTCCGATGCTCTGTGGTTCTAAGCCTCCTTGATGAACAACAACTCTTCTGCCTCAAGGTTACTCTTATTTTCCGATGCTAAGCCACCTTCCTGGGCTGTTCTTGCCACAAACAGTGGAACTCTCTGGAATTTAACTTGCTGGAGGTTTGGAGACCTCCAGAGACTTGCCTCTAATTCTCATATTTCTGCCCACTCGCCCTCCAAAATGCAGCTTAAATCTGTCCATTCTCCAGCTAGATCTACAGCTTGAGCATTTTCATGGTTTCCCTGAATCCACTTGGTTGTCCCAAAGGCGCCCCGCCCCTGCTCTCAAGCCTTCCATGGGGCCCTATTGCTCCTAGAAGAAAAAATCTGAAGTCTTCCCTGCAGCTGTCAGTTAAAAAAACAAATCTGGACTCAGTAAGTTAGTTAGTGTTAGTCGCTCAGTTGTGTCCGACTCTTTGCGACCCCATGGACCATAGCCTCCCGTGTTCCTCTGTCCATGGGATTCTTCAGGCAAGAATACTGTTGGGGATTGCCATTTCCTTCTCCTGGGGATCTTTTTGGACCAGGGATCGAACCCAGGTCTCCTGCACTGCAGACAGATGCTTTACTGTCTGAGCCACCAGGGAAGCCCAGACTTAGTAAGGAGAGCCTTTATTCAAAAGGATTATGGCAAGGGGAGAGGAGAAAGATGATGCCCTGGGGAGAAGGCTCTGACTGTGGAGTCTGCAAGCCTCCCAAGAGTGAGGCCAGAGGGTGCTCTTTTCATGAAGACAGTGAACAAGGCAGAAGAGGACCAGGTGTAGGGAGGGGATGAGAGAGGGGCAGGATGAAATACCGGATGAGAGGATACTTTGCGCTGGGCCAGCCTGTTCTCAGTGGGCTGTCTGCTGGTGCTTAGGTTCAGGGACCTGAAGGAAGGAGAGGAGTTAAGCAAAGTTTGGTTGGCAAGCATTTTGTTCTAGCTGGTCAGTGGGGACACCCAGTCCAGCTACTCATTTAGGAGGCAAAGAATGGAAATTTGGAGGGTTGGCATCTGGTCTTGTTACACAAGAAAATCTGTATTGGGATTCTTGATAGAACAGATAGAGTGGATCAGTCTATCTTATCTATCATCTATCAATCTTCAATCATCTATCTATTTATCTATCATCTTTCTATCAATCTACAGTTTCATCTGTCTCTCTTTATCCACTATATATACCTCTATCTATTTATCTCTCTATCTCTACACAGCTATAAGAGCTTCTCTGGTGGCTCAGAGGGTGAACAATCTGCCTGCAATGTGGGAAATCCATGTTTGACTTTTGGGTTGGGAAGATCCCCTGGAGAAGGGAATGGTAACCCACTCCAGTATTCTTGCTTGGAGAATTCCATGAACAGAGGAGCCTGGCAGGCTACAGTCCATGGGGCCACAGAGAGTTGGACATGACTGAGTAACTAACATTTTCACTTCACTTTTCATATGGCTATAAATATATAGATAATATCTATATAATATAGATATCTATAGATCTTAGAGATATCTATAGATCTGTCTAAATCTTAATATAGGTATCTCTATATACCTATACATTCTAGCCAGGCTCCTCTGTTCATGGGAATTCCCAGGCAAGAATACTGGATTGGGTTGTCATTTCCTTCTCCAGAGGATCTTCCTGACCCAAGAATCAAACTCGAGTCTCCTGCATTGCTGACATCTCCTGCATTGCAGGCAGATACTTTCCTGACAGAGCTACGAGGGAAGCCCATATCCGTAATATATCTATATATTACATATCTATACTATATATTGGGCTTCCCTGGGGGCTCACATGGTAAAGAATCTGCCTGCAATGTGGGAGACCCAGGTTCAATCCCTGGGTCGAGAAGATCCCATGGAGAAGGGAATGGCTACCTACTCCAGGATTCTTGCCTGAAAAATCCCAGGGACAAAGGAGCCTGGTGGGCTACAGTTCATGGGGCTGGAAAAAGTCAGACACGACTGAGTGACTTCCACTTTCACTTCATACTACATATGTATATCTATATCTATTTAGATATCTATCCACTTTGATATAATATCTGTCTATAGATCTACCTGTAGCTCTAGATATATGTCTGTAGCCTGGAATATCTATTATAAGGAGTTGGCTTGTGTGATTATGGAGATGAGCAAATCTCAAGATCTACAGGCTCAAACTGAGATCAACAGGAGGAAGTGAGGTTTCAGTTCAAGTCCCAAGGCCAGAAAACAGATGGTCTTTCAGGCAGGTGGAATTCTGTCTTAGTAGGAGGACCGTCAGCTTTCTGGTCTAGTCAGCCTTCAACTGATTGGACAAGGCCCACCCTCACCAGGAAGGGCAATCTGCTTTACCCAGTCTACAGATTTAAATGTTAGTTCATGCACAAACACCCTCCCAAACGCACCCACAATAATGTTTGACCAAATATCTGGGCCCTGTGGCCCAGTCAAGTTGAGACATAAAATTAACCATCAGAGCATGTTGTCTGTGGGACTCCTCTAAGTCATATGGGAGGGTGGTTCCTTAGAGTAACCGTGAAAGGTGGAACATGAGAGGTTGGGAAGGGGATTCTTAATCTTCAGCATTTTCCAAGATCACAGAGCTTTGGTAAAGTTTATTTAAAAAAATTTTTTTACATGTTTTGGAGTATGTTCTATTCCACATACAGCCAAGTATGTTTATTAAGATTAATTATTTTAATTGAAGTATTGTTGATTTATAATGTGTGAATATTGTTTTTAAATATGTTTTTAATTTAATTTTGACTGCGCTGAGTCTTTGTTGTGGGGTCTGGGCTTCTCTCTAGTTCCCTCACAGTGTGTGGGCTTAGTTGCCCTGCAGCATGGGGGATCTTAGCTCCTTGATCAGGGATCAAACCCATGTTCCCTGCATTGGAAGGAAGATTGTCAACCACTGTACCATCAATGCAGTTTAATATTGTTAATATTGAAGTCTCAGGCAAGTTTAATATTGTTGTGCTTCATAAGGGCCTGCATGACCTGTGGTCACCCCTCCCTTGCTCCCTCCCACCCAATCCACTGTGATCTCCAAACCCGTCAAGCTGGTCCTTGTGGGTCCTTCAGTCTGGAATGCTTTTCCCTCATCTTCTTGGATCCTCTCCTATCACCCATCCCGTCACCCTGTTTAATTTTCTTTTTTTCTTATTTATTTATATATACTTAGTTGGTTGTGGCGCGTCTTAGTTGTGGCACGTGGGATCTAGTTTCCTGACCAGGGATTGAAGCTGGGCCCCCTGCATTGATAGTGAGGAGTCTTAACTGCTGGCCCACCAGGGAGGTCCTACATCACCTTGTTTAATTTTATTCAGGGCATTTTCTACCATGTGTCTTATTTCTTTCCATGTTTATTATCTGTTTCTTCCACTGGGCAGAAAGCTCTCAAACTGTCAAGTAAGTGTTGGCTGAGGACTTACTATGTATCAGTGTCCAGACCTCCCAGAAGTCACAGTTCACTGGGGGAGGCTGAAGTGAGTTGTGTCACCTGGGCAGACAGACATAATGTATAATCCTGATACATGTTAGGCTGAAGCCTGGTGCTTGGAGGACTTGACCTGCCTGGGTGGTCACAAAGGGCTTCCCAGAGCTGAGATCTGAAGCAGGGGCATAGCATTAACTCGGGAAAGACGAGAAAATAAAGTGCTCTGGGTGGAGGGAACAGCTTGTGCAAAGGTCCTGAGGTGGAGGGAAAGTCCCCCTGACCTTGAACCCTGTCACCTGGCCCAGTACTCCCTCCACCTCCCCATCCCCATCTGGCAGCCATGTCTGTCCATGCAAAGTTTCAAGAGACCCCAGGTAATAGGGGTAGGAATACATGTGTGATTGTGTGAACAGTCCTGCTAAAACCAGAATTTAATTACACTGTGCTTGGGTGGGGTGAGTGTTGGCTGTGTCCCTCTTCTCCTGGGGCAGTGAGCTGGACGGGGGCCAAGAAGCAGCTGCAGGTGTCCCACCGTGGGTATGGGTGGCGGTGCCGATGACTTCCTGGTTTCCATGGGAAGCCCTGTGGCCAGGGTCTCCAGGAGCCTGACCTTCCAGTCTCTACTTCTTGGGCCAGCCTCATGCACACTGTCTCAGTGCCTCACCGCCTCCCCTGTCTTCATACACACAGCTGAGATTAGGGCAAGGCAAGTGAGGCATTCTGCCTCATAGCTCAGTAATCAAAGTGAATAAACCTTGAAATATGCTTCACATATGACATTGTGTAAATTTAAGGTGTACCACATGCTAATTGGATATATTGCTACATTGTAACATGATTGCCATTGTAGTAATATTTATACCTCTGTCACTATTACTGGGGCTTCCTAGGTAGCTAGTGGTAAAGAACCTGTCTGCCAATGCAGGAAACTTAAGAGATGCAGGTTCGATCGATCCCTGGGTCAGGAGGATCCCCTGGAGGAGGGCATGGCAACCCACTCCAATCCATGGGGTCCAAAGAGTTGGACACGACTGAAGTGACTTGGCACGTGCGCACATCACTATCATTATCACCTCTGTTCCATTATTATAGTTTCTCTTTAGTGGTTAGAACAATAAAGTTCCAGTCTCAGCAAATTTGATGATTACAGTATTGTCTATATGCTCTAGACTGTGCATTAAATCTCTAGGGCTTATCAAGTAAATAATATTTCAGTGCAGTGTTTTTTGTTGTTTGTTTTGGGGTTTTTTTTGGTCACACCATGTAGCAGGTAGGATCTTAGTTCTTTGACCAGGGATTGAACCCACGCCCCCTGCAGTGGAAGCAGAGTCCTAACTGTCAGGGAAGTCCCAATGCAATGATTTTAATTGAGAGTGTTTTCTGTGCCATACAATTCACCCTTTGGAAAGTGTATAGTTCGGAGGCAGTTAGTATATTCATGAGGTTGTACGGCCATCACCCCTGTCTCCTCCAGAATTGTTTCATCATCCCAGAAAGAAACCCCATACCCATAGACATCACTCTGTATCCCTCTCTACCCTCAGCTCCTGGCATCAATGCACGTAAAAAAATCAACATTAATGCAAAAAATTCCATGATAAACAAAGTGTCAAATTTTAAGATGCAACCTTTCAGTTGTTCAGACTTATTCAGTCAGTAAGTTGTGTCTGACTCTTTGCAACCCCATGAACTTTAGCCTGCCAGGCTCCTCTGTCCGTGGGATTATCCTGGCAGGAAGATTGAAGTGTCTGCCATTTCCTCCTCTAGTAGATCTTCCAGACCCGGGGATCAAATCCAGGTCTCCTGTGGCTCCTTCTCTGGCTCATGAAATGCTAAGTCACTTCAGTCGTGTCTGACTGTTTGGAACTCATGGGCTGTAGCCCGCCAGTCTCCTCTGTTCATGGGATTCTCCAGGCAAGAGTACTATAGTTGGTTGCCATACCCTCCTCTAGGGGATCTTCCTGACCCAGGGATCGAACCTGCATCTCTTATGTCTCCTGCATTGGCAGACGGGTTCTTTACCACTGAGCCACCTGAGCAGCCTGATATTATCCTCAAAGAGTGAAAAGTGGTTTGGGGATATGTGCACAGACATACATAGACTGTATATGTTTAGATATGGTAGACACATACTGGTTCTGTGGCATTAAACTTTTATACAGGGCAATTAAAAAATGTCTAAAAATGATTGCTCCTTAATGTGTAATAATGAAATAAAGTTTGAGAACCTCTGATCTAATAGCAGCCACTACTCAGAATTTTTTCTGAGAACTTCCAGAGATATTCTAGGCATTTTCAAGCAAATATCTACACTTCCATTTATTCATTTTTTAAAAAAAGATTGATTGATTTATGGCTACACTGGGTCTTTGTTCTGCACATGGTCTTTCTCTAGTTGTGGCGAGTGGGGGCTACTCCTCATTGGGGTGCACAGGCTTCTCGTGGCAATGGCTTCTCTTGTTGTACAGCACAGGCTCTCGGTGCTCGGGCTTCAGTAGTTGTGGTACATGGGCTTGGTAGTTGAGGCTCATGGACTCTAGAGCACTAGCTCAGTTGTTCTGAGGCATGTGGGAATCTTCCTGGACCCGGGATTGAACCTGTGACCCCTGCATTGGCAGGTGGATTCTTATCTACTGGACCACCAGGAAAGCCCCTCCTTTATTTATTTATATTTCTAGCATAAATGGTCACAAACCATCCTGTGGCCTTCTTTTTTTTCACTTTGAGTATATCTTGGTGAACACTCCATGTCAGTGAACAGAGCTTGCTGGTCCCTTTTTTAGAGTTATGCCTGGAAAATCCCATGGGCGGAGGAGCCTGGTAGGCTGCAGTCCATGGAGTCGCACAGTCGGACACGACTGAGTGACTTCACTTTCACTTTTCACTTTCATGCATTGGAGGAGGAAATGGCAACCCACTCCAGCGTTCTCGCCTGGAGAACCCCAGGGCCGGCGGAGCCTGGTGGGCTGCCGTCTATGGGGTTGCACAGAGTCGGACACTGAAGCGACTTAGCAGCAGCAGCAGCAGTATTCCTCTATGTTTGAATGAAATGTATGTTCTCATGGATGTGTTCTCATGGATGCTCACATGATGTTGGCAACATATGATGTTGTTTCCAACCTTTTGCCACAATAAAGTGCTGCAGTGTGTGATGGACAAGTGCATTTGCGTCATCTCACATACAAGCGATTGTATCTGAAGGAGAAATTCCTAGAAATGTGATAACTGGCTTGGAAGCTGTGTGCATTTGTCATTTAGGTAGATATTACCACTTGTTCTGCATAGAGTTGGTACCAGTTTCCTTCTTCATCATCAGAATAAGAGAGTGCCAGTTTCCTCAGAGCCTCACCAACAGGAGGTGTTATCAAACCTTTTGATCTTTGCCAATCTGATCGGTTAAACATCACATTGTGGTGTAGTTTTAATGTTCACTTCCCTTTTGAAGTTGAGAATCTTCTCTTGTGACTAAGAACCATTTGTTTCTCTTCCTCTGTGAGCTCAAAGTTCATATCCTTTGTTCACATTTTTATGGACTGTTGTAATATTTTTCTTATTGTTTCTAAGCGTTCTTTATATATTAAGGACATTGTCCCTTTGTGTTACGCCCCTTTGTTTATTATTTGTCATTTGCCTTTTAAAAGTTTATTATTTTTGAATTGTCATTTGTCTTAACATTGTTCAGGGTGATTTTTACCAGATTTTTTTTTGATGTTTACATGAGATAACTATTTTAGTTATTCCTTTTATGGCATCAGAGCTTTGTGTTATACTGACAAGACAGGCCTTCCTTTGATAAGATAGGAGGTGGAAAGGAGCATTCTGAGTAGAGGGAGTAGCAGGTGCAAAGATCCTGAGGTATGTAAGTCAGGGTTCTCCAGAGAAACAGAACCAACAGGATGTGTGCATAGAGAGGGAATATCATTTTAAGGAATTGACCCATGTGGTTGTGGAGGCTGACAAGTCCAAAATCTGCATGATGGCCAGCAGACTAATGACCCTGGAAGCGTTGCAATTTGATCTGAAGGCAGTCAGCTGAAGAATTCCTCCTTTCTTGGGGGCAGTCAGTCTTTGTTTCCTTAGACCTTCAACTGATTAGATGAGACTCATCTGCATTATTGGCGGGGGTGGGGGAGGTAATCTGTTTTATTCAAAGTCTACTGATTTAAATGATAATCTTACCTAAAAAAAAAAACAAAAAAACCTTCCCAGCAACATCTAGATGGGCACCATGGCCTCACCAAGTTGATACATAAAATAAGCCATCACAAATCTACCCATTGTCAACCTGACATGCACACAAACTCCTTAAACCACACTTAATCTGCAAAAAAAGGCAATAACAAGATGATGCTCCCACCTAATATGATAAAACTGTCCTGCAAATGACTGAAAACATGCTAACCCTTGCCTCAGAAGAGGAGACAAAGTCCTTGAGTGATGTTTACCCTTCTCTTTGATATCCTAATTTAAATACTACGGTCTAGGGGCTTCCCTGGTGGCTCAGTGGTAAAAAATTTGCCTGCCAAGACAGGAGACATAGGTTCAATCCCTGGTCTGGAAATATCCCACATGACATGTGGAAACTAAGCCCATGGACCACTACTACTGAGCCTGTGCTCTAGAGCCTGGAAACTGCAACTGCTGAAGCCCGCACGCCCTGGAGCCCCTCCACAGCAAGAGAAGCCACCGCAGTGAGAAGCCTGTGTACCACCACTGGAGAGTAACCCCTGCTCTACACCACTAGAGAAAAGTTCGTGCACAGCGACGAAGACACAGCGCAGCCAAAAACAAAGAATTAAAAAAATACTACGATGTGAAGTTAATGATACTTAAACACTATGTTATAAAGTCAACACATCTTCTGTTACACGATATGGAAATAAAAAAGGGAGGAAAACAAAGGTATTTGCTTAATTTGTATACCTGCGTCTCCCACAGCTCCTGTATTGCAGGTGGATTCTTTGTCATCTGAGCCACCTGGGAAGCAATTATATGTGTAAATTTGTACTATCCACACATATTCATAACAAAACAGGGGAGAAATTCTCATGAGAGTTGTAGTCATTTCTTGTGTAACTTGTCACGTGGTTGTAGCCGATATTTATAACTACCTTCTGAGCCACCCTTGGTACCAAATTTCTCTTAGTCTCCTGGGGTCGCCATAACAAAACACTTAACAGATTGTGTGGCCTAAACTTCAGACATTAATTTTTTCACATTTCTGGAGGCTAGGAATTCAAGACTGAGATGTTGACAGGGCTGGTTTCTTCTGAGGCCTCTCTCCTTGGTTTATAGATGGCCGTCTTCTCGTTGTGTCCTCAGAGGCTGTTTTCTCCAAGTGGTATAATAATTTCTCCCTCTTTATAAGGACTCTAGCCATATTGGACTAAGACCCAGCCTAATGGCTTTATCTTAATTATATCTTTAAAGGTCATATCTCCAAACACAGTCATATTCTGGGGTGCTGGGGTTAGGGTTTCAACATACGAATTTGCCGGGGTAGGGGGTGGTGGCAGTGTCACAGTGCAGGCCACGACAGTACTCCCTTTGAGGAACAAAGATGTGACTGGTGTGGTAACAATGAAGATGTGCTCAGTCATGTCTGACTCTTTGCAACCCCATGGACTGTAGCCCGCCAGGCTCCTCTGTCCATGGGATTCTCCAGACAAGAGTACTAGAGCGGGTTGCCTCCTCCAGGAGAGCATCCTGACTCAGGGATAGAACCCATGTCTCTTGCATTGGCAGGTAGGTTCTTTACCACTAGTGCCAACTGGGAAGCCCAGAAGAAGAAGGTGGTGGGAAGGAAAGCCAAGGAAAAGTTTGGAGAGGTTGGCAGAGGGTTCAGAGCTGTCGTGAGAACTTGGTTTTTTCTTTTCCACCAGAGTGTTTTAAGTTGCAGTTTGCAAAAATCCTCTGCAAGGTCTTCTGGAAGGTGAGAGGGGTGACCGAAGTGCCAGTGAGGAGGCTCCCCTGATCTTCCAAGTGAGCAATGAAGGGACTTGGGCTGGGGTGCGAAGGAAGGAAGTGGGTGGTTTTGAAGCCACAAGAAGGAAAGGACTGGAACTTTCCTGGTGGTCCAGTGGTTAGGAATCCACCTACTAATGCAGGGGACATGGGTTTGATCCCTGTTTGGGGAAGATCCCACATGCCTTGGAGCAACAGAGCCCGTGCGCTGCAACTACTGAGCCCACGCTGTAAAGCCTATGCCCCACAACAAGAGAAGTCACTGCAGTGACAAGCCCATGCACTGCAACTTGAGAGCAGCCCCAGCTCGCTACACGTGGAGAAAGCCCACGTGCAGCAATAAAGACCCATAAATACATAAATTACTTAAAAAAAAAAAAAAAAAGAAGGGAAGGACTTGTGGGTCAGTGTGTGGAACAGATATCAGCCAGTGGGAAATTGATGGAAAGTGATCAACCCACTTTCTCTGGTAGGACCTTCCAAGGAGGGTTTGGTAGGCTGAGACTGCATTTCCTGTTCACTGTGGTTTCCTTAGATTTGAGTAGAATGCCAGACATGTAGTGGGTGGCCAGTGAATGTTTCTGGACTGGATGCATGAATGACTTAAAACCAGAAGTGGGAAAATTTGATGATGTTGGGTTTGGGAGAGTAGACTCCACGGGTGGAGAAGGCAATGGTACCCCACTCCAGTCCTCTTGCCTGGAAAATCCCCTGGGCAGAGGAGCCTGGTAGGCTGCAGTCCATGGGGTCGCTACGAGTTGGAAACGACTGAGCAACTTCACTTTCACTTTTCACTTCACGCATTGGAGAAGGAAATGGCAGCCCACTCCAGTGTTCTTGCCTGGAGAATCCCAGGGACAGGGGAGCCTGGTGGGCTGCCGTCTATGGGGTCTCACAGAGTCGGACACGACTGAAGTGACTTAGCAGCAGCAATAGCAGCAGCAGACTCCACGGGTGCTCGTGCGCCTGAGGTGGGGGGAACTCAGAGTCTCTGTAGCCCTCAGTGCTCTGGATTGAGGGTGGCAAGCAGAGTGCAGAGGTTTACCTAAGTCTGCTGGGAGGAACTGCTATTTCTAACAGATTTGAAGTAGTGAGCTCCCTGTTCCCAGGAGTATGCAAGTGGGAGAGGCACATTTCCAGAGGGTTGTAGAGCAAATCTCTGTCCCAGGGAAGGTTTGGAGCTGGGAGAAGCTTAG
Source organism: Bos grunniens (assembly GCF_055505025.1). Classification (NCBI taxonomy): domain Eukaryota; kingdom Metazoa; phylum Chordata; class Mammalia; order Artiodactyla; family Bovidae; genus Bos; species Bos grunniens. Next base: position 17,362,790 of record NC_141171.1, read on the forward strand.
TGTGGTCTAAATGAGAGTCCTTTGGGTTTCCCAGCAGCCCAAGGGTCGTGGGGATTTCTGCATCATCACTTTCTGTGATTTCTGAGTCTCAGCCTGTCCCACATCCCTTCTGTGTGTGTGTGTGTGCCTGGCAGTGCCCTAATATTGTGGTGTGGGTGGGTCTAGGGTGCCAGGTTTGCTGCAGTCATTGTGGTTCTAAATTCCGTGCTGCGCTCCCCAGTAGCCTTGTGTTTGGAGGGGCTGCCCCCTGGTGGGAAGAATGAGCAATTCCCCTCACCACTTCCTAACCTCTTGGGAGTTCCCTGGTGGTCAGGTGGCTAAGACTCTGCCTGTAGTCCCAAAGCGGTGGGCTACAGGTTCGATCCCTGGTCAGGGAATTAGGTCCCACATGCTGCAACTAAGACTCGGTGCAGCCAAATAAAAAAAAAAATTTTTTTTTAACTGTTAAGAAAATAAAAAAAGAAGAAGTAGTGCTAGGCGGTGAGTCAGAGGGACACATCTAGTTTGCAAATAAAAATCCAAAACAAAGAGACTCACAGAAAGACTCACGGAGAGACAAAGACAGGCAGTGATGCTCAGTAAGTAATGATTGGTTGAAGGAATGAATGAAGGATCCCTTGGAACAAATGTAAACATGAATAAAGCTCTGGCAGCTCAGGCTTAATTCTGTTGATACACTGGGAGGATGTGTCCAGGGGTCCTGATATTCACCAGGCTGGATGGCATAAAGGCAAAGAGTCTTGCCTCCAGCAGGGGCCCAGGTGTCTGAGGATGAGGGTGGCAGGGTGGAGTGGAGGGGACTGAGGGCACCCTTTGGGGAGAATGTCTGGCCCCTCCCCAGCAGGTGAGGTACGAGAGACCACCTAGGGTGTCCTCAGGCAGGTCCCTGAGAAAGTCCCTGGGGTGGCATAGTAGGAATAGGTTGAAAGAGGTTTGGGGAGATGGAGTTAACTTGGAATGAATTACTAGAGGAATGGAAGGAATGGGGAATGGACATCCCAGGACGATAGGCCCCTGCAGACTTGTATGGGGGTGGCAGGAGGGAGCCAGAGTCCAGGGGGAGCCCCCCTCTACCCCAAGCATGCCTCAGGGTTACATTGTCCTGGGCCACTCTTGTGAATGTCACTGGCCATTGGTGTCTCAATTAAAGGGATGGGACCTTGGGGGGGGTGGTCCTGGGGGTGAGTTCTGGGGAGTCTGAGAACCCCAGGGTGGGTGTTCTGGGGCTCACCATAGGGCAGCCTTGGGAAAGTGTCTTTGGGGAGGCAGTTGGAGAATCAGAACACAGGGGTCAGCCTAGGGTGTTAGTGGGATCGTCACAGGATGATCCTGGAGACTGGAGCTTTCCTAGGATCATTCCAGGGGCTGAAGAATGTGATCCGGAAGTACATTGAGAAACCATGTGGGAGGGTTTCTGGGGGAGTTGCAGAGCAAGGGGGAGGGCTGAGAGCAGAGGGCACCATCCTTGGGGCGGGGGAGGGGGGATGGGGTGGTCTCAGAGCATGGTGTCCTCTGGGAGTACAGATGGGGTGGGGTTGTGGGAGCATCTGGATGGAAGAAGTTTGGGAAAACAGATCATGCAGGGTGGGCAGAGGTGGAACTTAGGGGATGAGCTTTGAACATGGGATCCTTTAGTGAGTCACAGTAGGGAGAGACCCTGAGGGTCAGAATTGGGATCTTTGTAATGGGTGTGGGGGTTCAGCACTTGGGGGGATGTTCAGGACATCAGGGTGTCAGAAAATTTTGGATAATGAGAACTGAAAGGCCAATGAGAGGGTGGATTTGAGGTGCCCAGAACCAGATATGTCTTTGTGGATGGGCCTGGGAAGTAGACCCCAACCTGAGTTTGTAGGAGACTAGGATCCTACTACTACTACTACTAAGTCGCTTCAGTCGTGTCCGACTCTGTGCAACCCCATAGACGGCAGCCCACCAGGCTCCCCCGTCCCTGGGATTCTCCAGGCAAGAACACTGGAGTGGGTTCCCATTTCCTTCTCCAATGCATGAAAGTGAAAAGTCAAAGTGAAGTCACCCAGTCACGACCCCATGGACTGCAGCCTACCAGGCTCCTCCATCCATGGGATTTTCCAGGCAAGAGCACTGGAGTGGGTTGCCATTGGATCATGGAAGCTGGGTCTGACAGAGTTAAGACATGATGGTATGTGTGTGTGAGCAGTGTGGACTGATTGTGGGGGAGGGGGGTTCTGGGAGTCAGATTTGGGGTGTATCATGGGGCTTCCCTGGTGGCTCAGGCTAGAATCTCCGCCTGCAATACAGGAGACATGGGTTCGATCCCTGGGTCAGGAAGATCCCTTGGAGAAGGGAATGGTTATTCACTCCAGTATTCTTGCTGGGGAATCCCATGGACAGAGAAGAGCCTGGAAGGATACAGTCCATAGGGTCGCAAAGAATCGGACACGACTGAGTAATTAAAAATTTTCACTTTCATGGGAGGTGAATGCAGGCAGGGAAGAACCAGAGATATCTTGAGAGGCAGACCACCTTGGGTGGGGGAAGGTGAGTCTGTGGCGTGGGAACCAGGTGCCTCGGGATGGGTTCAGCAGTGGACCTGGGCGAAGGCAGGACAGAACCAGCTTGGGTAGCAGAAACTTTACTGCTCAGGACTGTCTCCCCGCCACCCCACCTCGCCAACACCCACCCCCGCCCCCGGTCAGTAGCATTTGCGGTACACGATGTAGGGCCCCTGTTCCTCATATTGCTCCCGCAGGACCCAGCAGGACTGGAAGGTGCGCAGCGAGGCCAGGATGGAGCCCCCGATCCACACGGAGAAATTCCTGGTTGGCTGGGCCATCACCACTACGTGTGCCTCTGGTGGCAGATTGCGGAGCAGTTCTGTTTGGAAGCGCGCCTGGAACCCGGTGAAGAGAGAAGAGCCCCCGCACAAGAGCACGTTCTGGGCCAAGTCGGTCCGCAGCTCCGCGGCCACTTTGGAAAGGCTCTGTTGGGCCATGGTGGGGACGCCCACGGGGGACAGCCCTGGGATCTCCGGGGGACTGAACAGCAACTCGGGGCACTGGAACAGCTCTTTGCCCAGCGTGACCGTCCGTCCATCTGGCAGCTTCAGGGTCTGGCGGCATTCCAGCTCTGGCCGGGCCTGTTCCTTCAGGAAGTCCGGGGCCACGTAGCAGTATCTGTGCTTGATGTTCTCCACCGTGTCCAGGTCCTGCTGTCCCAGGGGTAGCCCAGAGCCGAGCAGCATCTCCGCCAGGAAGGCGGTCAGGTGGGTGCCTGCCAGGTCCAGGCGCTGTGTGGCGTGGGGCAGGTTGTAGCCTTGGAAGACGGGCACGGTGTAGGTGACTCCGTGGCCCGTGTCCACCACCAACCCGCTGACCCGCCCGTGTGCGTAGACCGACAGCACTGACTGAGAAGCCACGTACATGGCCGGGGAGCTCAGCGACTCAAAAGCCACCTCCACTAGCTTCTCGCGGTTGGTGGAGGGGCTGAAGGGCGGGTCGGAGAACAGCAGCGGGTGGTCGCGGGTGGCCACGCGGAGGTCATGCTCCAGCATGTGGCGCCAGATGAGCTCGGCCGCATCCCAGTCCACCACGATGCCGCTGTGCACGGGTTGCACTAGCGTCAGCTCTGGGCGTTTGCGGGCTGCTTCGCCGATGAAGGTTTCCATCACCGGCTGCCCTGAGGTGGCCGGTTTCTGGGGCTGGCAGCCGACGATGGTGGCCACGGTATAGGTGGGCCAGGCCTGCCCGGCGAAGCCCACCTTACACGTGCCTGTGCCCATGTCGATGACCACCGCCCCGGTCTTTGGGGGCAGTCTGTCGCCCACCATGCTGGGGGGTTCCTGAGGGAGGGTGCTTTTTGCCAGGATTGAGCTGAGGTTCAGGCTAGGCTTGGGGATCTCCGGAGAGTCTTGGGGCTCTGAGGGGTTGCCCTGATTTGGATCCATGGCTGTGAGTAGTTGCCTGGGCTGCTTGGCAAAGCTGACTACTTTCCTCTGGGGTGCGGGTGGGGGAGAGGTGGGAGTGGAGAGGCTGGGCCTGGAGCAAGCACAGGCAGAGAGAGGGAGAAGGGGCTGGGCCGGGGGGGGGGGGCGGTCTGTGACATCATTCTGTTGCTCACAATGCAGAAGGGGGGGTGGGGGTAGGGGTGGACCCTTCCTTTCTGCGGAAAACCCCCAGAGTATTCATCTATTCTGAATTCCCTACCCTCACCTACCCACCCCAGTGCCAAATTTGGAGAAGGAATAAGCTAGAAGGTGTCCAAAGAGGAACCTCTGACCCAGCGCCCTGATTCAGTAAGACCCATGAATCCTTCTCTTGGTGACTTGTCTTGAAGTTATTTATAGTGTGGTCTCTAAGAGCTGCTCACAGTTCTCCTTAGAATATTAAAATATCGATCCTTAGAATATTAATCAGAAAGTGGTTGGTGTTAGGGTGACTTTTTGATTTCTTTAAGTACTTTAAAGTACATAGCTATTTATTTAACTGTGTGGGGTCTTTCATTGCAGCATGTGGGCTCTAGTTCCCTGACCAGGGATTGAACCTGGGCCCTGGGCATTGGGAACGTAGAGCCTTAGCCACTGGACCACCAGGGAAGTCCCGGCTTTTTGTTTTCCCAGAGGAAACAGAAACCAGCTTGGGATGGGAGGCAAAGAGAGACACAGACACCCCCTATACTAGATTCTTTGACATTTCTGCTTTTCCTGCTGCCTGAAACAGCCTCCCTTCCTGCAGGGCAGGAATTTGCTCTTCAAATCACAGCAGGAAAACATCTCCTTCTGTAAGTCTTCCTTGATTCCCTCTCCCTCTCTCTACTGCCTGGTGATGGTAGGAGCTGTCTGCCTTCACTGCAGGGACTTTATCTGCTTTCTCTTGGTGGAAGGGAGTGTCTGGGAGATACAGAAGGGAGCTTTCAGGATAGATAGGGCTTCCCAGGTGGCACAATAGTAAAGAATCCACCTGCCAATGCAGGACTGTGAGTTCTATTCCTGGGTCGGCAAGATCCCCTGAAGTGGGAAATGGCAACCCACTTTAGTATTCTTCCCTGGATAATCCTATGGACAGAAGAGCCTGGCAGGCTACCGTCCATGGGGTCACAAAGAGTTAGACACAACTAAACGAGTGAAAAACATCAACAATAAAATAGATCCAGATGGCTCAGTGGTAAAGAATTTGCCTATCAATGCAGGAGACACAGGAGACGTACATTCAGTCTCTGGGTTGAGAAGATTCCCTAGAGGAGGGCATGGCAACCCACTCCAGTATCCTTGCCTGGAGAACCCCATGGACAGAGGAGCCTGGCTGGCTACAGTCCATAGGGTTGCACAGAGTCGAACATGACTGAAGTGACTTAGCACTCATGCTGGTGTTTCACCTCAAAAAAGAAATGATAATTATGCAAGATAGTAGATGGTGGTAAGCATTTTGCAATATGCAATTGTATCAAATCAATCCATACATTTAAACTGACAGTGTTATATGTCAATTATATCTCAGTAAAACTGGGGAAAAAAAGCACCTCCCATCTCCCCCCTCATCCTCCACCACCCACCTCCAATGTGGATCTCAAACCCATTGCTTCTTGGGGGAGAACCTCTGCAATTGTAATTATTCTCCCATTTGTGGGTCATCTATCCAGGGGTATGGGTCTTGACTATACCATATCTTTGCCCTTCCTACCCATTTCATTGTGGTTCCTTCTTTTTTTTTTTTTTAAATTATTATGATGATATTGGCATACTTTTTTTTTTTTTTTTTTGGCCAAGCGGCACATGGATCCTAGTTCCCTGACCAGGGATGGAATGCGCATCCCCTGTGTCAAAAGTGTGGAATCTTAACCACTGTAGCACCAGGGAATTCCCCTGCTGTTCCTTCTTTATATCTTTAGATATAGAAGATCTTCTCTGTTAGTCTTCAGGCCTTCCTCATCTATAGCTGCTCTGTAAATAGTTGCAATTTTAGTGTGCCTTTGGGGAGAGGCAAACTCAAGTCCTCCTGGTCTGTCATCTTGGTCACTCCCCATCCATCCATCTTTGATGCAAATCAATGTGGTAGGTGTTGAGAATCCGAGACCCACCAGCCACTTCTCCATATCTCATTTTCTCTTTCCAACCTCCTGTCTGCATCAATAAATATTGATGTGTCCATGTGCCTTGGGTACCAGCTACACAGAAATGGCTAATAGCAGGTACCTTACCAGCATGTGTCTATGGTCTATGACAGTGTTACTCACATTGTGGTCCATAAACTGTTACCGTTTCTTAAAGAGAAAGGAACTTTGGAAGAAACCATAAATCAATATCACTAAACTTTCATTCAACCGATATTTCTTACACAGCAAGCATTTCTCAGTGAAGGAAGCAGTGTACTATATAACTTTCTGGTGCAAGCTCTTTATCTCCATGCGGACTGTCACCACTGCTTTGAGTACTGGTCTAGAGTTTGAAAAGATCCTTTCATGATGAATGTCAAATCCAGTTCGTAAAATTTGTTTGTACCTTGTGCTGAATCATGAAGCTTTATCCAGACTTAGGTAGAAAGCAATGAGATCAATGCTAAAGTATGCCATGGAGTAAGGTGGTGTGACACGCTGCCTGGGATCCTTTCCCAACTGGGACTCCAGATGTGCTGTGACACAAAACTTCCCAGCATTGCTGAAGTCTGGATGAAGTCAAAATCCAATTTGGTGATGTAGTCTCTGTTCTTTCTACTTCTCTTTTCTTTTAATGTTAGTATGTTGAAAGTAAGCTAGATAATTCTCTAATAAATACCTGTATTATTTATTTGTATATAATAAGAGGCTTATTTTGTTAACAAATCCTTTGAACCTGAGACAAAGTGAAAACTTCTGGCAAAACATTCCTTCAAGTGTTCAATATGATTCATTATTTGTATATATTGCAAAATGCTCACCACAATGAATCTAATTCACATCTGTCTCCATACATAGTTACACATTTTTTCCCCTTCATGATGAGAACTTTTACGATGCACTCTCTTAGGGACTTCCCTGTTGGCCCAGTGGCTAAGACTGTGCTCTCAATGCAGGGCAGCTAGATCCCTGGTCAGGGAGCTAGATCCCACATGCCACAATAAGACCCAGCACAGCCAAATAAATTAAAAAAATTAAAAGATCTACTCTCTAAGCAACTTTCAAACATGCAATACAATATTATTAAGCATAGTCACCACTCTGTACATTGCACCCCCCGACTTGTTTATTTTATTATTGGAAGAATGAACCTTTTGATCCCTTTCAGCTTTGTTTCAAGCAGCACTCTTGGCAATGTTGTAGGAAGGGGGACCCCTTCCAGGGCCCGAAACTGGGCTCTTGTCTAACACTTGGAAATAAATTGTCTGAGGAGACACATGTGCTGACAAAGCAAGAGATTTTATTGGGAAAGGGCACCCAGGTGGAGGACAGTAGGGTAAGGGAACCCTTTTATGGTGATGGGATTAGTTTCCGGGTTGTCTTCAGCCAATCATTCTGTCTCAGAGTCCTTTCTGGTGGTGCACGCCTTGTTCAGCCAAGATGGATGCCAATGAGAAGGATGCTGGGAGGTGGTCGGACATGTGGTGTCTCCTTTTGACATTTCCTGAACTCTTCCAGTTGGTGGTAGCTTATTAGTTCCGTGTTCCTTACCAGGACCTCCTGTCGTAAAACAACTCATGCAAATGGTTACTATGGTGCCTGGCCGAGGGCGATTTCAGTCAGTGTGCATCCCCTAACAGTAACTCACTCTGTCTTGGCCACTCCTGTGAATTCTTGTGGTGAGCATCCGTGATCCGGGTGGCCTGGCTCTCTGATCTCTGTCCTTACCCTAAGCTCTGGCCATGGGCACACAATAAACTCTCAACACTAGAACCATCTATGTCTAAACCATTGTATCTCCTGAGTCTTAAAGGCCCCTCAAGAATGGAGTTTAGAGGAAGGAATTTCCTGACCCAGGAAAACTGTCTCCTGACTGTTCCCCTACCATCATTGTCTCATTATTTAATGCAGAGGAAATATCCTGGACTTCAGAATTTCTTTTTTCCTTTTGAGCATGGGGCCCATTGGCAGTAATGCATTGCCACACCCCTTCCTCCTAATTAGATGCTCAAAGAAGGGCTTGGATATCTGTCACATGCAAAGATCCACATCAGTGATGCCCATCCTGCCTTTGGTTGAGATGAGTGAATGTTTTTCCATTATCCTCCAGGGACAATCCAAATAGCCAGGCTTCTTGGCTTCTGCTGCAACTCATTCTCCCTCTGGCAGAAAGACCCAGAGGGACTGATGATGCAACAGTGCTCTCTGGAGCCTCAGCTCCTAGATGATGACATCTAAGTCTGCAGAGACAGAGGAAACCCTGGTGAAACCCATGGCATGGGAATCCAGGGAGGTTTTATCAGGGACAATCCTGGAAGAAAGGTGTTGACATGCAAATGGGGTGTTGAGAAAGGTTCTTCAGTCTACACACAGACCTTGGTAAGTGGGGCAGAGGACTTGGAACTCAGCCAGCCTTCTGGGGGTCTTGGGGATGCAGGCTTGATTTAGGAGTTAGGCATTAGTGGTGGGATGGAGCCAAAGAACTGACGAAATTTTCCATGGATATACTGGCTTGAGTCAATACAGGTACTTGAATGGAAAGATGGGTTCTTGTCTATTTCTTTGATATTCGCTAACTGGCAGGCAGCTATCTTATTATATTGAATACTTATTAATTCCCTGTCTGTCTTTGTTGTTATGAACCCAAGAAGGTCAGTCCTCCAGACAGCAGAAAGTCATCTCTATTGATGTGCAGTCCATGTTGAATGTCAACCCATGCTGACCTTCTAGAAAAGCTCTTGGAAGCTGCCAAGCACTGGTACCTGACCATGGTCTCAGAGCCAATGCCAGAATGACTTGTATGGCATGGGTTGGGGGCACCTTTAGCTCACTTTCTGAGGACTGGCCATCCACAAGGGTGCTTCCTCTGAGGAATTCTGAGTTCTGAGCTCCTGGGCAGAAGAGTGGAGCCTTTTCTCTAAGAAAGAGGCAACATGCAGAGTCGAGAGTGCTCAGAATTTGGACTCCTTAAGACAGATTCCAAATCCTAGCCTGCTTTCTTAACAGCTGTGTGACATTAGTTAAGTCACTCACCGTTTCTCAACTCATTTGTCAGTAACATTAGTTCTAACACAATAGTGTTTCCCTCACAGAATGTGTTCATTCACCTACTGTTTATTGAACAGGATCTGCTGTGGATCGTTGAGCAGGGGTAATTGAATGTGAGGATTAAATCAACAATGTCAGTGACAGGGTTCTGATTATTAAGAGGATGAAGAGTCCAGATCTTACCTGGTCATGGTGGAGAGATGTGAGAATTTTAAGGGCAACCAGAAAGTGAATAACGCCAGCCCCTTTCCCCAGGTCACTCAGCATCAGCAGAGGGCCCCCCAGATCAAAATTTTGGTATCATGCAGGAAAATGGGGAAAGGAAGAGTAATATACAGTTTGGAAACTTGCCAAAGGAGATCCTCTTGGACCCAAATGAGAAGCAATGTTGTGAGTCACAGTAGGATAATCCAGCTCAGATTTGAGTGAATCCTGGCTAGCTGTGCCCAGCTCTTGGAGGAGGTTGGAAATGTTTTTTTTTCCAAGAGATTTTGTAGGAGAACGAGTTTATCAAAAGCTTAGGACACAAGGGAATCACAATCAGAGTCTCTAGCCACCAAAGAACTTCAGGCTAGAGATTCCAAAAACCCAGAGGTTTAGAACCCATCTCTTTAAAGATGCATCAACAGTGGGACCACCTGGGAATCCTGGAAGGAAACGTAAGTTTGTAGGCACACAGGACTGAGTGTGTGTGAGTGTGTATAACAAATTCGAAATGTATAACTACAGTGCTTGGGAGGAGTGTGTAGAATGCAAAGGGAAAAATGGGAACTTTGGAATTGGATCCCTATGCTATGCTATGCTATGCTACGCTGTCACTTCAGTCATGTCCGACTCTGTGCGACCCCATAGACAGCAGCCCACCAGGCTCCCCCGTCCCTGGGATTCTCCAGGCAAGAACACTGGAGTGGGTTGCCATTTCCTTCTCCAATGCATGAAAGTGAAAAAAAAAAAGTGAAGTCGCTCAGTCATGTCCGACTCTTAGCGACCCCATGGACTGCAGCCTACCAGGCTCTTCCGTCCATGAGATTTTCCAGGCAAGAGTACTGGAGTGGGGTGCCATCGCCTTCTCCGAATCGGATCCCTATTTTGTTCAAATCTTGATTCTGTTACTTGTTGCTGGACAAGTCACCAGACTTCTCTGAATATCTGCTTCTCATCCAAAAAATACAGAAAAACAGCAAGACCTATAGTCAGTGTTTCTTTTTTTATTGTTATAAAATATATATTGTTGTTGTTCAGTTGCTCAATTGTGTCGGATTCTTTGAGGCCCTATGGACTGCAGCACACCAGGCTTCCTTCCCTGTCTTTCACAATCTTCTGGAGTTAGCTCCAATTCATACCCATTGAGTCTGTGATGCTATCTAACCATCTCATCCTCTGTTGTCCCCTCCTCCCGATGCCTTTAATCTTTCCCAGCATCAGGATTTTTCCAATACATAATTTTAATACATAAAAATTACCATTTAGACTACTGTCAGTTTAGTTCAGTTCAGTCGCTCAGTCGTGTCTGACTCTTTGCGACCCCCATGAATCGCAGCACGCCAGGCCTCCCTGTCCATCACCAACTCCTGGAGTTCATTCAGTCTCACATCCATTGAGTCAGTGATGCCATCCAGCCATCTCATCTTCTGTCGTCACCTTCTCCTGCCCCCAATCCCTCCCAGCATCAGAGTCTTTTCCAATGAGTCAACTCTTCGCATGAGGTGGCCAAAGTACTAGAGTTTCAACTTTAGCATCATTCCTTCCAAAGAAATCCCAGGGCTGATGTCCTTCAGAATGGACTGATTGGATCTCCTTATAGTCCAAGGGACTCTCAAGAGTCTTCTCCAACACCACAGTTCAAAAGCATCAATTCTTCGGCACTCAGCTTTCTTCACAGTCCAACTCCCACATCCATACATGACCACTGGAAAAACCATAGCCTTGACTATACGGACATTTGTTGGCAAAGTAATGTCTCTGCTTTTCAATATGCTATCTAGGTTGGTCATAACTTTTCTTCCAAGGAGTAAGCGTCTTTTAATTTCATGGCTGCAATCACCATCTGCAGTGATTTTGGAGCTCAAAAAAATAAAGTCTGACACTGTTTCCACTGTTTCCCCATCTATTTCCCATGAAGTGATGGGACCAGATGCCATGATCTTCGTTTTCTGAATGTTGAGCTTTAAGCCAACTTTTTCACTCTCCACTTTCACTTTCATCAAGAGGCTTTTTAGTTCCTTTTCACTTTCTGCCATAAGGGTGGTGTCATCTGCATACCTGAGGTTATTGATATTTCTCCTGGCAATCTTGATTCCAGCTTGTGCTTCCTCCAGCCCAGCGTTTCTCATGATGTACTCTGCATAGAATTTAAATAAGCAGGGTGACAATATACAGCCTTGATGTACTCCTTTTCCTCTTTGGAACCAGTCTGTTGTTCCATGTCCAGTTCTAACTGTTGCTTCCTGGTCTGCATACAGGTTTCTCAAGAGGCAGGTCAGGTGGTGGTGAGGAGATACCCCTCACCTTAATCTGATTTCAGTGTTGACCATCTGGTGATGTCCATGTGTAGATTCTTCTCTTGTGTTGTTGGAAGAGGGTGTTTGCTATGACCAGTGTGTTCTCTTGGCAAAACTCTATTAGTCTTTGCTCTGCTTCATTCTGTATTCCAAGGCCAAATTTGCCTGTTACTCCAGGTGTTTCTTGACTTCCTACTTTTGCATTCCAGTCCCCTATAATGAAAAAGACATCTTTTTTGGGTGTTAGTTCTATAAGATCTTTTAGGTCTTCATAGAACCATTCAACTTCAGCTTCTTCAGCATTACTGGTTGGGTCATAGACTTGGATTACTGTGATATTGAATGGTTTGCCTTGGAAATGAACAGAGATCATTCTGTCGTTTTTGAGATCACATCCAAGTACTGCATTTCAGACTCTTTTGTTAACTATGATGGCTACTCTATTTCTTCTAAGTGATTCCTGCTCAAATTAGTAGATATAATGGCCATCTGAGTTAAATTCACCCATTCCAGTCCATCTTAGTTAGCTGATTCCTAGAATGTCAATGTTCACTCTTGCCATCTACTGTTTGACCATTTTCAATTTACCTTGATTCATGGACCTAACATTCCAGGTTCCTATGCAATATTGCTCTTTACAGCATCAAATCTTGCTTCTATCACCAGTCCCATCCACAATTGGGTGTTGTTTTTGCTTTGGCTCCATCCCTTCATTCTTTCTGGAGTTATTTCTCCACGGATCTCTAGTAACATATTGGTCACATACCAACCTGGGGAGTTCATCTTTCAGTGTCCTATCTTTTTGCCTTTTCATACTGTTTATGAGGTTCTCAAGGCAAGAATACTGAAGTGGTTTGCCATTCCCTTTTCCAGTGGACCACATTCTGTCAGACCTCTCAGCCATGACCTGACCATCTTGGGTGGCCCCACATGGCATGGCATAGTTTCATCGAGTTAGACAAGGCTGTGGTCCATGTGATCAGATTGGCTAGTTGTCTGTGATTGTGGTTTCAGTCTGTCTGCCCTCGGATGCCCTCTCAGTGCCTACCATCTTACCTGGGTTTCTCTTACCTTGGACATGGGGTATCTCTTCATGGCTGCTCCAGAAAAGCGCAAGAAAATTAGAGATACCAAGGGAACATTTCATGCAAAGATGGGCTCAATAAAGGACATAAATGTATGGACCTAACAGAAGTAGAAGATATTAAGAAGAGGTGGCAAGAATACACAGAAGAACTGTACAAAAAAGATCTTAATGACCCAGATAATCAACATGGTGTGATCACTCACCTAGAGCCAGACATCCTGGAATGTGAAGTCAAGTGGGCCTTACGAGGCATCACTATGAACAAAGCTAGTGGAGGTGATGGAATTCCTGTTGAGCTATTTCAAATCCTAAAAGATAATGCAATGAAAGTGCCGCATTCAATATGCCAGCAAACTTGGAAAACTCAGCAGTGGCCACAGGACTGGAAAAGATCAGTTTTCATTCCAATCCCAAAGAAAGGCAATGGCAAAGAATGCTCAAACTACTGCACAATTGCACTCATCTCACATGCTTGTAAAGTAATGCTCAAAATTCTCCAAGCCAGGCTTCAGCAATACGTGAACTGTGAACTTCAAGACGTTCAATCTGGTTTTAGAAAAGGCAGAGGAACCAGAGATCAAATTGCCAATATCTGCTGGGTCAATTGAAAAAGCAAGAGAGTTCCAGAAAAACATCTATTTCTGCTTTATTTACTATGCCAAAGCCTTTGACTGTGTGGATCACAATAAACTGTGGAAAATTCTGAAAGAGATGGGAATACCAGACCACCTGACCTGCTTCTTGAGAAACCTATATGCAGGTCAGGAAGCTACAGTTAGGACTGGATATGGAACAACAGACTGGTTCCAAAGAGGAAAAGGAGTACATCAAGGCTGTATATTGTCACCCTGCTTATTTAACTTCTATGCAGAGTACATCATGAGGAACGCTGGGCTGGAGGAAGCACAAGCTGGAATCAAGATTGCCGGGAGAAATATCACTAACCTCAGATATGCAGATGGCACCACCCTTATGGCAGAAAATGAAGAACTAAAGAGCCTCTTGATGAAAGTGAAAGAGGAGAGTGGAAAAGTTGGCTTAAAGCTCAACATTCAGAAAACTAAGATCATGGCATCCAGTCCCATTACTTTTGGCAAATATATGGGGAAACAGTGGAAACAGTGTCAGACTTTATTTTTCTGGGCTCCAAAATCACTGCAGATAGTGATTGCAGCCATGAAATTAAAAGGTGCTTACTCCTTGGAAGGAAGGTTATGACCAACCTAGACAGCATATTGAAAAGCAGAGACATTTTTTGTTGACAAAGGTCCGTCTAGTCAAGGCTATGGTTTTTCCAGTGGCCATGTATGGATGTGAGATTTGGACTATGAAGAAAGCTGAGTGCCGAAGAATTGATGCTTTTGAACTGTGGTGTTGGAGAAGACTCTTGAGAGTCCCTTGGACTGCAAGGAGATCCAACCAGTCCATCCTAAAGGAGATCAGTCCTGGGTGTTCATTGGAAGGACTGATGCTGAAGCTGAAGCTCCAATACTTTGGCCACCTAATGTGAAGGGCTGACTAATTTGAAAAGACCCTGATGCTGGGAAAGATTGAGGGCAGGAGAAGGGAACGACAGAGGATTAGATGGTTGGATGGCATCACCGACTCAATGGACATGGGTTTGGGGGGATTCCAGGAGTCAGTGATGGACAGGGAGGCCTGGCATGCTGCGGTTCATGGGATCTCAAAGAGTTGGACATGACTGAGTGACTGGACTGAACTGAACTGAAGCCATGTCTGACTCTTTGTGATCCCATGGACTGCAGCACTCCAGGCTCCCCTGTCCTTCACTGTCTCCCAGAGTTTGATCAGATTCACGTCCATTGAGTTGGTAATGCTATCTAACCATCTCATCTCATCCTCTGCCACCCTCTTCTCCTTTTGCCTTTGATCTTTCCCAGCATCAGACTCTTTTCCAATGAGTCGACTCTTCAAATCAGCTGGCCAAAGTATTGGCATATTGAAGTGTTAATTGTGAAATAGCCAGATACCCACTATACAGTCAGTGCTCAGTTGGTGTCAGCTCCTCTCAAGATGAGCATAGTGAGTGAACAGAGCAAGACTAGGTTCATTTTGACTCTTAAATAGCCCTTGACATTTTACCAGCTGGGACTGGTAAAATTGGTGACTAAGGTAATTGATTGGTTCCACATTGGCAGAAAATTGTTAAGGATTGTTAAGGATTAGTTTTTAAGTTTTTCTTTATGAAGCCGTGGAAATAGTGAGATATTCCCAGGATTTATTTAATATAGTTTTAGACTGGACTGCCAGGGAAGTCCCCAGACCATCAATTTGATCCCAGTGCTTGCTCATCAGATTTCTCTTTAATCCAGATTCTCATCCAGGCTACTGGACCAGATCTTTCTCTGTTTTCTTGCTTGGTTTGTTGATTCAACTCCATCTATTTACCAGTCCTTTTGGAATATTACTTCTGCTTTGGCCCCAGCACCACTCGGATGAGGGGTATTGAGACATTCTACTGGGGTTGTGTTCTTTGACTTGGGCCATGAAATTGGGACTGCAAGAGTCAGTGGGAACACAACTTTGTAAAGCAACTATGTGTGTGTGTGTGTGAGTCACTTAGTCATGTCTAACTCTTTTTGATCCCACGGACTGTAGCCCACCAGGCTCCTCAGTCCATGAATGCTCCAGGCTAGAATACTGGAGAGGGTTGCCATTCCTTCTCTAGGGAATCTTCCCAACCCAGGAGTTGAACCCAAGTCTTCTACATGTCTCCTTCGAGGCAGGCAGATTGTTTTACTGCTGAAAGCAACTATACTCCAATAAAAATTAATGTTTAAAAAAAGTGAAAGTGAAGTCCCTCAGTTGTGTCCGATTCTTCACGACCCCATGGACTTGCAGCCTACCAGGCTCCTCCATCCATGGGATTTTCCAGGCAAGAGTGCAGGAGTGGATTACCATTTCCTTCTCCAGGGGGTCTTCCTGACAGAGGAATCGAAACCGGGTCTCCTGCATTGCAGGCAGACGCTTTACCATCTGAGCCACCAGGGAAGCCCATTTAAAAAAGGGGAAAAACTAAATTGCTATTATTAAAAAAAAAAAGAGTAAGTAGGTAGCTCTTGATCAACGTGTGGCCAAGTATCTCATTCAGAGGTTCCAGTTATGGTTTTCCCATCCTATGCCTGTGACAGACATTACTAATCAATCATGCCTTTTTCTACCTATTAATCTTAGCTGTGACCTCATAGTTCTCAAGATGGCACTCCAGGCAGCCTTTACCAATCAATAGCCATTGGCACGTGGGATGAGACGTACATACCAGCCCCAACTTGGGCTTCTTGCCATGGATCTCCAGTTCTTCTTGCAGCAAAAGTATGTTGTGTAAAATACGACAGATATGAATCAGTCAGTGGCTTCTGACTTCATTCTGGTGGGGCTCTTCAGCCGCTCAGGGTCACCTCAGCTACTGTTCTTCCTGGTGGCTGTCATGTTTATCATGGGGCTTCTGGGCAACACCACTCTGCTCTTCCTGATCTGCGTGGACTCCCGGCTCCACACACCGATGTATTTTCTGCTCAGTCAGCTCTCCCTGTTTGATGTTGGCTTCCCCCTGGTCACCATCCCCAAGATGGCCTCAGACTTTCTGCAAGGAGAAGGTTCCATCTCCTTTGGGGGTTGTGCAGCTCAGATATTCTTCCTCACGCTGATGGGTGTGGCTGAGGGCATCCTGTTGGCCCTCATGTCCTATGACCGTTATGTGGCTGTGTGCCACCCGCTGCAGTATTCTCTGCTCATGAGGCGCCAGATGTGCCTGCTCATGGTGATCTCCTCCTGGCTGGCGGGTGTGCTCAATGCATGCATCCAGACCTCCATCACTCTGCACTTCCCCTACTGTGCCTCGCACACCGTGGACCACTTCTTTTGTGAGGTTCCTGCGCTGCTGAAGCTCTCCTGTGCGGACACCTCCACCTATGAACTGGCGCTGTCCACCTCGGGAGTGCTGATCCTGGTGCTTCCCCTTTCCCTCATTGCCACTTCCTATGGCCACGTGTTGGGGGCTGTTCTACGTATGCGCTCAGAGGAGGCCCACCACAAGGCCTTCACCACCTGCTCTTCACACATCACAGCAGTGGGACTCTTCTATGGAGCAGCTGTGTTCATGTACATGGTCCCGGGTGCCTACCACAGCCCACACCAGGACAACATGGTCTCCCTGTTCTACAGCCTTATCACCCCCACACTCAACCCCCTCATATACAGCCTGAGGAACCGGGAAGTGTGGATGGCTTTGGTCAAAGTTCTCCGCAGACCTGGGCTCAGGGCAAAGTGATAATCACAGAGGGAGCTGCGGGTGTGATCTTAGTGGTCCTCCATTCCACCCATCTCACCCAAGTACCAATTTATGGTGCAGCTGCTAAGGCCTTAGATCCAAGGCTAAGTGTCTGCCCAGCTTCTTCCCATCCCTTGAGGAGTTGGGTTCATGTTTTCTCGCATGGACTTGTGGAAAGCAATAGTAGCAGTCCTGTATTAAAAAGAAATATACTTTTAGTGTATTCTTGCCCTATTTTTAGCACTATTTACATGAATAGAAGGGGGACTTCCATTCATGGCTCAGACGGTAAAGAAATTGCCTGCAATGCAGGAGACTCAGGTTCCATCCCTGGGTCGGGAAGACACCCTGGAGAAGAGAATGGTTACACACTCCAGTATTCTTACCTGCAGACTTCCATGAGAAGCCTGGCAGGCTACAGTTCATGGGGTCACAAAGAGTCTGACATGACTGAGTGACTAACACACATGCATGAATGGAAGACCCTACTTTGTAAACTTGAAATTTCCTTGTTATTGAATTGATAATTATACTAGTAATAATTAACGTTTTTGACCAATTGATCTACTGAGTAAATGTTATTTTGTCCTCATGACAGCTTTTGAGATGTAGTGACTATGATGTGTTATGTGTAAGAAAAAAGACTCAAAAAGGGAAAATAAATCATCAGTGGTCAAACTTCCAGGAAGTGGCACAGCTGGGGCTTGAGCCCATGATGTTCTGATGCCAAACTATTGTGCTATTTGACTGCTAAGCAGTGATCTGTTACCTGCCATAGGTGTGTGTGTATATGTATAAAGATGGAAAAACCATGCATATCTCCTTAAAAAATGAAATATGGAGTGTTTCATTTGGAACCCTAAAAAGAAACTCCATCTTTGCTCTTAAGCCCAGCCTTGAAAACAGTTGTAAACAAGAGCAACTGAAACAAAAAAAGCCAAAGTGTAAATATTGAACATAAATCATTAGTCTGCTTCATGTTCATTAGACATCCAAACTTTATTTTGCCCTTGGTTAGATAACTAAAATAAGTGCTTGATTTTTAAAAAATAGATTTAAAACTATATATTTCCTAAAGAAATAATATTTGCTTTTCTCTTTATTTCTTCCTGCTTTCCTTGATATTCTTTTGTTCTTTTAAAAAGATTCTTCATTTTTAAAATTAAGTTAAATACTTTGCATGAGTTAAAAAATGTTTTCGGTGAAATATTTCTTCTCAATGATCTGCCTCTTGAGAAACCTATATGCAGGTCAGGAAGCAACAGTTAAAACTGGACATGGAACAACAGACTGGTTCCAAATAGGAAAAGGAGTACGTCAAGGCTGTATATTGTCACCCTGCTTATTTAACTTCTATGCAGAGTACATCATGAGAAACGCTGGGCTGGAAGAAGCACAAGCTGGAATCCAGATTGCCGGGAGAAATATCACTAACCTCAGATATGCAGATGACACCACTCTTATGGCAGAAAGTGAAGAGGAACTAAAAAGTCTCTTGATGAAAGTGAAAGAGGAGAGTGGAAAAGTTGGCTTAAAGCTCAACATTCAGAAAATGAAGATCATGGCATCTGGTCCCATCACTTCATAGGAAATAGATGGGGAAACAGTGGAAACAGTGTCAGACTTTATTTTTTGGGCTCCAAAATCACTGTAGATGGTGATTGCAGCCATGAAATTAAAAGTTGCTTACTCCTTGGGAGGAAAGTTATGACCAACCTAGATAGCATATTGAAAAGCAGAGACATTACTTTGCCAACAAATGTCCGTATAGTCAAGGCTATGGTTTTTCCAGTGGTCATGTATGGATGTGAGAGCTGGACTGTGAAGAAAGTTGAGCACTGAAGAATTGATGCTTTTGAACTGTGGTGTTGGAGAAGACTCTTGAGAGTCCCTTGGACTGCAAGGAGATCCAACCAGTCCATTCTAAAGGAGATCAGTCCTGGGTGTTCATTGGAAGGACTGATGCTGAAGCTGAAACTCCAATACTTTGGCCACCTCGTGCGAAGAGTTGACTCATTGGAAAAGACCCTGATGCTGGGAGGGATTGGGGGCAGGAGGAGAAGGGGACAACAGAGGATGAGATGGCTGGATGGCACTACCAACTCAATGGACATGGGTTTGAGTGGACTCCGGGAGTTTGTGATGGACAGGGAGGCCTGGTGTGCTGCGGTTCATGGGGTCGCAAAGAGTTGGACACGACTGAGTGACTGAACTGCACTGAATGTATTATGTATTTTCCAGTGATTTCAATATAATAATTCTATGTATTTGGGGGGCCATTTTTTTCAGAGTGTTTAAGAAGCATTAAAAGACTTGTTGGTGAAAACTGGTTTCTTGTTTTAATATACTTTATTTATTTGTTTGATGTGGACCATCTTTAAAGTCTTTATTGAATTTGTTACAAGACTACTTCTGTTTTATGTTTTGCTTTTTTAGGCCATGAGGAATGTGGGATCTTAGCTTCCCAACCAGGGATCGAATCTGAGCCCCTGCATTGGAAAGCAAAGTCTTAACCACTGGACTGCCAGGGAAGTCCATTAATGTATTTTTTAAAATTACTTTCAATTACAGGATAATTGCTTTACAATATTGTACTGGTTTCTGCCCTACATCTACATGAATCAATCATAGGTATAAACATGTCCTTTCCCTCTGGAAGATCCCTCCCATCTCCTACCCCATCCCACCCCTCTAGGTAGTCACAGAGCACTGGGTTGAACTCCCTACAGCACACAGAAAATTCCCACTGGCCATCTGTTTTACGTATGGTAATGCACATGTTTCCATGCTCCTCTCTCAATTTTCCCCATCCTCTCCTTCTCCCACTGTGTTCACAAGCCTGTTCTCCATGTCTGCGTCTCCATTGCTGCCCTGCAAATGGATTCATCAATACCATCTTTCTAGATTCCCTATATATGCATACTGTTAAAATTGAACTATAGATCATGTATAATAGTATGTTAGTTTTAGGTGTACAATATGGTGATCCAACAATCAAATACACTGCAAAATGATCGCAGTGAGAAGTTCAGTAAGTTCTCTCACTCTCCAAAATTATTAGTGTTAATGACTGTATCTCTTGTGCTGTATATTATATCCCCATGACCTATTTATTTGATAAATAGGAGTTTGTATTTCTTAATCCCCTTCACCTAGTTTGCCCAACCCCCAACCCCCCTCCCTCTGGCAACCGCCAGTTTGCTCTGTATCTGTTTTGTTTGTTTTTAGATTCCACGTATCAGTCAGATTATATGGTATTTGTCTTTCTCTGTCTGACTTATTTCACTTAGCATAATACTGTCCTGATTCATCTGTATTGTTGCAAATGGCAAGATTTAATTTTTTTGTTGCTGAGTAATATTCCATTTTATGTACATACCACATCGTCTTTATCCATTCATCTATTTAAAAATATTTTTAGATTTTTAATTGAAGTATAATTGCTTTAAAATGTTGTGTTGGTTTCTGCCATACAACAGCCATAAGCATACATATATCCCCTCCCTCTTGAGCCTCCATCCCATCCCTCCTCCATTTGTCCATTGATAAGACATTTAGAATGTAAGTTCAAAACACTAAGTAATTCCTGAGCCCAATTGTCTTGTAGACTTTAACATAAAATGAAGAAAGATTATGGTAAATAAATATTGAGATTCACCATGAAAAGGGAAGACCATGATAGATACTGCAAAGACATGCGGGTGAAAGTCAAGTCTGTCTTTCTCAAGGACCACCACACTCTCCTTTTCTTTGGCACCAATGTAGCCTGTCTCATTGTGTTTTCAGGGCTCTTTCTTGGTTCCTCTCTCTTCCTCCCTGGCAATCCTATTGGCCCTCAAGGCCAGAGTCAGTCTCTCCTCTTACTTCTTACCATATGCATCTGACTCTTGCTATCTTCAGAGGTTACTTGTTTCTTGCAGACAGGCTGTGAGAGATCCCAGCTGGTTCCTGGACTCCTCTATAGCTGATATGGACACCACCGGGGCTGTCAGGGCTGGTGTGCACACACCGACCCATCCTTAGGTTGGTCCAGACTTTCACCTGAACTACTTGGTGGAATTGTTGTTAAGGCATTTGTAAAATCCAAAGGACTTTCACCTTCGTGGCTGCAAGTAGGAGTCCTCGCGTTCTCTTGTTCTCCAAGGTCTCCTCCCTTTGGCTGTCACCTGAACTCACTGTCAGCCTGGAAAGGTATTCTAGTCACTGATCTCTGGAATATGCAGCTGATCAGTCTTCTTTTCCTTTTTTTTAAAAAAATAATTTTATTTACTTACTTTTGGCTGTACTGGGTCTTTATTGCTGCTCAGGCTTTTCTCCAGTTGCGAAGAGCCAGGGCTACTCTCTAGTTTCAGTGCCTGGGTTTCTCACTGTGTTGGTTTCTCTTGTGGAGCACAGGATCTAGAGCACAGGCTCAGTAGCTGTGGTGCATGGGCTTAGTTGCTCTGAGGTATGTGAGATCTTCCTGGACCAGGGATTGAACCTACTTATGCATTGGCAGATGGATTTGTCACCCCTGGACCACCAGGGAAGCTCTGGTCAGTCTTCCCGAGTGTCTAGGGCTTCAGCCAGTTTTCTGCTTGGCCTGTGTCATGGTCTCGTTTCTTCCTCTGTGAAGTTGGTGTGGAGCCCTATACCACAGTCACAGGTGTGGAACTTTGTACCAAGGTCACAGGACAAGAATCTCTGGAATTAACCAAGCTCCATAGCAAATGTTGTCATGAACATCCTGATCTAAACCAGCTAGTTCTCTGACCTTCAGATTGCAGGTTTCCCAGATAGTGCTAGAGGTAAAGAATCTGCCTGCCAATGCAGGAGACATAAGAGACTCGGATTCCATCCCCGAGTCAAGAATATCCTCTGGAGAAGGAAATGACAACCCACTCCAGTATTCTTACCCAGAGAATCCCATGGACAGAGGAGCCTGGGGGGCCACAGTCCGTGAGATCACGGAGTCTGACACTACTGAGCTTTTGAGCACACCATTACCCACCTGCAGCATCCTAAAGCGAAAACGTTAGTCACTCAGTCATGTCTCTTTGTGACCCTCTGGACTGTAGCCCACCAGGCTCCTCTGTTCATGGGATTCTCCAGGCAAGAATACTGGAGTGGGTTGCCATGCCCTTCTCCAGGGATCTTCCCAACTCAGGGATGGAACCCACGTTTCCTGTGTCTCCTGCACTGGCAAGTGGATTCTTTACCAGCTGAGACATAATACAGCATACACTTAGGTAAAGATATCACATTTTGAATGATATACTGCAATAAACTAGGAATTACAGCTTAGATTTCAAATCTTTTTTCCACATAATCCAATTTCGAGATTCTAATCACAATGATCTGTTTAAAATGCAAAACTGATCATTTACTTGAACTTTTCGGTCCTTTTCATTTTTGTCTTTGGCAGATATTTATCCTGTTGTCCTGCCCTAATAACACTGCCTTCTTTATTCCCCAATGTGTCTCAATTTGGAGAAAAAAAATTTGGTCACCTTTTTTGCAAAGCACCTACTATGTGCAAAGTGCTGGTATAGAACTTGTGGTCCAGAATTAAACAGTGCTGCTCCTATTTCCTTAGTGAAAGGAAATGGTAAGTAGAGCAAAGAGTTCATAACATCATATAGAAATAAATGCTGTGATCAACAGTAAGACAGAGAGAGACGGAGGGAGGGAGATAGTTTAAGTATGAGCATTTATTCACATTTAAGTGTTTTTTCATGTGTTCATGTACATAAACTCTTGGTGGGGAGTGGATTGTCTCCTTCCGGGGTTTGAGGGAGGCTCCTATGCATTGTAAATTCCTTCCAGGTGCACTTTTTTTGGACTTTATCTTGTTTTTTAAATTGATTTGGCTGTACTGGGTCTTAGTTGTGGCACAGGGGTTCTTGGTTGCAGCAAGTGGGATCTAGTTCCCTGACCAGAGATAGAACCCAGGCCCCCTGCATTGGGAACATGGACTCTTAGCCACCGGACTACCAATAGGATATAAAGTATATTGAAGAGGAGACTTATTTAGAAATTCACTCACCTAGTTATGAAAGTGAGAAACCTTGCAGTCTGGTTTCTGAGTCTGATACTGAGCAGGGGTCTATGGGACTCCAGGGCACAAAGCCTTTCCATGTCCCCCATTTCTTCGACTACAGGAAATAGCCTTCATTTAGCCCCCATGACCTTCCCTGAGCCCCAGTGGGCAGATTCAAGCAGTTGTTAATTAGGGAAGGGTGGGAATGCAAGACCAGGGAGAAATGGTCAAGAGCGACCTTAGAGCAAGGTCTTGTGTTGTTGTTCAGTCACTAAGTCGTGTCCAACTCTTTGCCAGCCCATGGGCTGTAGCACGCCAGTCTCCTCTGTCCTCCACTATCTCCCAGAGTTTGCTCCAACTCATACCCACTGAGTCAGTGATGCTATTTAACCATCTCATCCTCTGCTGCCCCCTTCTTTTACCTTCAATCTTTCCCAGCATCAGGGTCTTTTCCAGTGAGTCAGTTCTTTGCATAAGGTAGCCAAAGTATTGGAGCTTCAGCTTCAGCATCAGTCCTTCCACTGAATATTCATGGTTAATTTCTTTGAGGATTGACTGGTTTGATTTTCTTGCTGTCCAAGGGACTCTCAAGAGTCTTCTCGAGCACCACAGACTCCTACTTACCTCACCACTAACCCAGCAGAATGCAAGCCTGTCACTCACTGCCTTGATCCTTATCACCTACCCCTGACCAAGAGCCCAGACTATAAGACCGCTCCCTATTCCCCATTGAGGGGGTGCAGTTCTTGAGGCGCTAGCCTACTCTGGTCCCTCTTTGCCTGGCAAAGGAATAAAGCCACTCTTTTTTTCTCCTTCATAACTGTCTTCATCTTTCCACTTGGCATCAGTGCACAGAAAGGCAAGATTTTGGCAGCATTACCTGCAAGCTGGAGAAGCAGAAAGCCAGTAGTAAAATTCAGTTCAAGTCTGAAGGCCTGAGCTCTGAGTCCAAGGGAAGGAAAAGGTGGACATCCCAGTTCAAGAAAAGAGAATGGATTCACCCTTCCTTCGCTTTTTTGATCCATTTGGCCCTCAGCAGAGTGGATGACACCCCGCCTCCACCTGCCCACTATCCTCCGCCACACTGGGGAGGGTGGGGTCTCTTAACTTAGTCTATGGAATCAAATGCTAATCTCTTCTAGAAATATCTTCAGGAACACACTCAGAATTAATACACAACCTGCTAACTGGGCATTCCCTAGCCCAGTCATGTTTCTCCCTATAATTAAACATCACATGTTGTATTATCCACTCAACACCAATAGAACAAGGTGACCTAGGTGATTTTTTTAAATTAATTTTATTTTATTTTTAAACTTTACAAATTGTATTAGTTTTGCCAAATATCAAAATGACCTAGGTGATTTTATGTTTTAATTTATTTTTATTTTTTAAACTCTTCTGGGCTTCCCTGGTGGCTCAGATGGGTAAAGAATCTGCCTGCAATATAGGAGACCTGAGTTTGATCCCGGAGTTGGTAAGATCTCCTGGAGAAGAAAATGGCAATCTACTCTAGCTTTCTTCTTGGGAAATCCTAATGGACAGAGGAATCTGGCAGGCTACAGTCCATGGGGTCGCAAAGGAGTTGGACACAACTTAGCAACGAAACCACAAAATACATTCTTGTGGAAGGACTGATACATGGCTGCAGCTTAATGTTCACTCATGATTACTTTCTGCACATTGTTGGGGGTATAACTGATTATATAATTTTAAATTAAAAAAATGTTATAGGTGTATAATTGCTTTACAGTTTTGAATTAGTTTCTGCTGTACAACAACATGAATCAACCTTAAGCATACATATATCCTTTGCTTCTTGAGCCTCCCTCCTGCTCCTCCCATCCCAGCTTGCTAGGTCATCATAGAGCACCGGGCTGAGCTCCCTGTGCTATACAGCAACTTCCCACTAGCTATCTATTTCACACATGGTAGTGTACATAGGTCTGTAATTTTAAATATTTTAAAACACACGTTAAAGAAAGTAAACAGAGAGGAAATTGGTTTCTATACTATTTCTATTTACCAAAGAAATTGAAATTATTTCAAAATGTAGTCCACATCAGAATGAAGAAAAAGTTAAATCACAGTCAGTGAAATAAAGATAGTTAAGAGACTATTTAAAGGGCTTCCTAGGTGGCTCTAGTGGGAAAGAACCTGCCTTTCAGGAAATGTAAGAGAGGTGGGTTTGATCCCTGGGTGGGGTAAATCCCCCGGAGGAGGGCATGGCAGTCCACTCCAGTGTTCTTGCCTGGAGAATCCCATGGACAGAGGAGCCTGGTGGGCTGCAGTCCACAGGGTCCCAAAAAGTCAGACATGACTGAAGCGACTTAGCAAATGCACAAAACACTGATTTCTTTGGAATGGCTATTGGCATAGACTTTATAGATTTTTAATAAAGATTTGGACTTTTACTGATAAACATTTAAACAGCCTCTACTTTATTGTGTTAAAACATAAGCTTATGGATATTTCAGTCCCTTGGACTGCAAGGAGATCCAGCCAGTCCATTCCAAGGGAGATCAGCCCTGGGTGTTCTTTGGAAGGAATGATGCTAAAGCTGAAACTCCAGTACTTTGGCCACCTCAGCAAAGAGCTGACTCATAGGAAAAGACTCTGATGCTGGGAGGGATTGGGGGCAGGAGGAAAAGGGGATGACAGAGGATGAGATGGCTGGATGGCATCACCGACTCGATGGACATGAGTCTGAGTGAACTCCAGGAGATTGTGATGGACAGGGAGGCCTGGCGTGCTGCGATTCATGGGGTTGCAAAGAATCAGACACTGAGCCATCAGATCAGACTGAGCTACTGATCTGACCTGATCTGATGGATATTTCTGTGTATAAAAATAATTTTTTTTTGTAGAATGTATCCTGACTGAGAGTAAATGTTAAAAATGTTGGTAGAAACTGCCAACAGCACTCCCAGACACAAATGTATTACATTTTTTTCATTTACAAGAGTATCTGACAGTGTCAATAGCCTCAAATTCTCAACTTTGTGGATAAAGTTTCATAAATCTCTTCAAAGCTTTTGATGAGAGGGAGGGGTGTGTCCTCTGGATTGGGTTGTCCCCTGATTGGGTTGTCCCCTGATTGGGTTGTCCACTCTCTTCCCCTATAAAAGGAGAATCAGAAGCAGAAGTTCCTGTACTTTCCACCAAGTCACAGGCTTTCTGCATCTCCAGAGTGGTCAGAGGACAGCACTTGGAAGACAGGGAATCCTGCATAGACCAGAGTTCCAAGCAGGCCTCTTCTGGTGAGTGTGGAATCTCTCTTGATTGCAAGAGAGTGTTCACGTATATACTTGTTTTTTTTGCAAAGTCTTTTTAAGTTGGCAGACAATAGCTCTTAAAGAGGTTACCTTGTTGAAAGTTATTTCCTTGGTGTTAGTGTTAGGAATACTGAAAATTTCGTATATTTTTGAGTCTGAAGATTTTTTAGGATAGTAGCCCAGATTTTTTTCTTGGCATGTGGGATCTTAGTTCCTAGACCAGGGATCAAACCCCATGCAGTGGAAGCTTAGAGTCTTAACCACTGGACCACCAGGGAAATCCCAGGTTGTACGTATATATTTTTTTTTAAAAACAAAATCACTATGAAGTAGAAGTATTTGGCTGTGTTCTTTAAATAGTTCTCTCTGAGAAGTTGTTTTACACACTATGTGTTTAGTTTTCCTTCCTTTCTTTAAAAAAATTCAGTTCTTTGCTTCAAGAACTATTTGAACCTATTGCTTCAAATAGGTCATCAGTTTGGCCTTCCACAATTTCTTCATCAACAATTGTCATTAATTTTTTCTCCCTTCTTACCTCTCTTCCTCCATATCTCCTTCTTTCTCTGTCTCTCTGTTGGCTTTATTGATGCTCACAATACTTAATTATACCTGAAACTATAGTAGATATGGGCTTCTCAGGTAGCTCAGCTGGTAAAGAATCCACCTGTAATGCAGGAGACCACCGTTAGACTCCTGGGTCAGGAGGTTCCCCTGGCGAAGGGATAGGCTACCCACTCCAGTATTCTTGTGCTACCCTGGTGGCTCAGACTGTAAAGAGCCTTCATGCAATGTGGGAGATCTGGGTTCAATCGCTGGGTTGGGAAGACACCCTGGAGGAGAGTATGGCAACCCATTCCAGTATTCTTGCCTGGAGAATCCCCACAATAGTAGATATTCTTTAGTCTATAACCCTTTTTACTCATTAGGATTCAAATAAACTGGGGCAGTGACTTTAATTTAAACTCAAGGGTTTTAGTACAATGTGGCATATAATTGTTGTTCGGTGGCTAAATCATGTCTAACTCTTTGCCATCCCATGGACTGCAGCATGCCAGGCTCCCCTGTCCTTCACTATCTTCCAGAGTTTGTTCTAATTCGTGTCCACTGAGTTGGTGATGCCATCCAACCATCTCATGCTCTGTCATCCCCTTCCTCTCCTGCCTTCAATCTTTCCAAGCATCAGGGTCTTTTCAATTTTTCTTTAGATCAGGTGGCCAAAGGATTGGAGCTTCAGTTTCAGCATTAGTCCTCCCAATAGATGCTCTGTAAATGGGATGATCAAATAATTTTCCCTCCAAACTTGGGACTTCTAGATCAATGTTCAGGGATAGTGTTAATAATTATGGCAGGACAACAGAAATAAAATAAAAATTTTAGTTTCTCCCTTTAAAAATATTTTCTGAAGACAGAGATGATGGATTTAAATGAAAGGGTGTGCTGATTAGGTTTACATGTTAACCAGATTATTGTGATTAGAGGTTAAATGGATTACATAGAGAAAGGATTAGAAGCCCTAGTGCCAATTAGACAGTCTACCACAAAAGAGATTTTTATCACTGTATAACTGAAGTTGAGTGAATTTATTAGAAAAGTTTAGAAAGTACTTTTTTGAGTTTGAACAGTCTTTTTCAAAAAATATATCTGAGCCCAGTCTAAGGGCAAAGTGAATAAGTGAGTCTGTCAGTGTAAACTGCTAAAGTCCACATTACTCTTCCCTTCATTGGGCATCCAACTTAGTGAGAAAATCAAGATAAAGAGATGATGTGCCTGCGTGCTAAGTTTGTGAACCCATGGACTGCAGCCTGCCAGGTTCCTCTGCCCATGGGATTCTCCAGGCAAGAAAACTGGAATGGATTGCCATGCCCTTCTCCAGGGGATCTTCCCGACCCAGGGATCGATTACATCTAACCTGCATTGGCAGGCAGGTTCTTTACTAGCACCACCTGGGAAGTCTGGATAGTATACATACAATTCAAAATTGGAAACATTAATAGGGAAAGTGCAATATTAATCTTAATGACTGGATCAGGAAAGGTCACTGTGTTAAATGGTGTTTTGCAGGAACATTGAAAGGTGCTCAAGACTGATTCGAAGGCTCCAGAGGCAGCGGCTCTGGAGGTCTGAGCCACATCACCGACTCCCTGTGGAGGTTCCTAGACCTGCCGTTCCTGGAGCAGTAGAGGGCCTCACCCCGCAGTAGAGACCTGCTGGGTCTCTGTTCATCCCGCGAGATCTCGCGTTAACCTCGGCTACTGGAAATATGGCTGCAGCGAGTGAACGGGCAATGGAGAAAACTGTGAAATCTGTTCCTGTGAAGAGGGAAAAGAAAGAAAACGAACAAATCCGTAAACTCTTCATTGGTGGCTTGAGCTCTGAAACCACAGAAGAAAGTCTGAAGAATTACTACCAGCAGTGGGGAGAACTCACAGACTGTGTGGTCATAAGGGGCCTTGCCAGTCAAAAATCAAGAGGGTTTGGTTTTGTTACTTTCTCCTCCGTGGCTGAGGTGGATGCAGCCATGGCAGCCAGACCTCATTCCATTGATGGGAGAGTGGTTGACCCCAAACGTGCTGTTGCGAGAGAGAAATCTGAAAAACAGGGGTCGCTTGTCAATGTGAAGAAGCTGTTCGTTGGTGGAATTAAGGAAGATACCGAGGAGCATCATCTTAGAGAGTACTTTGAGAAATACGGAAAAATCGATGCCATTGAGATCATTACAGATAGGCAGTCAGGCAAGAAAAGAGGCTTTGGATTTGTGACTTTTGATGACTATGATCCCGTGGATAAGATAATGCTGCAGAAATACCATGCCATCAACGGTCATCGTGCAGAAGTTGGGAAGGCTTTGTCGAGACAGGAAATGAAGGAAATTCAAGGTCCTAGAAGTAGAAAAGGAGGCCCTTTTGGTTTTAGTGTTTCTTCTAATGGGGGTGGAAATTTTGGACGAGGGCCAGGAACTAAATTTAGAGGAGAAGCTGATGGATATGGAAATGGTCCCGGATCTAGGGATGGCTGTCATGGGTATGGAGGAGGACCTGGAGGTGGGAATTTTGGAGGTTACCCTTGTTATGGAGGTGGGAATTTTGGAGGTTACCCTTGTTATGGAGGAGGAGGTGGAGAATATGCTGGTCGACGTCCTGGGTATGGCAACCAGTGGGAATTCTCTGGAGGTGGTTATGGCAATAATTTTGGAAATTACGACCAGCAACCTTCTAATTATGGTCCAATGAGGAATGGAATCTTTGGTGTTGGCAGGAACATAGTGGCCCCATACGGTGGAGGAAATTATGGCCCAGGCGGCAATGGAGGAAGTGGGGGTTATGGAGGCGGAAGTGGATATTGAGCTTCTTCCTGTTTGCCCTGGGCTTCACTGTCTGAATAGCAGAGGATGAGAGCCCAGACATAACAGAACAGTTTCAGGTTCTTGAAATAAGGACATTAAGAAAACTCTTATCTCAGCCATGAATAAATATTTAGTGATGTGTCAGAAGACCTCAGAGCAGATTCAAAGAGTCATTTTTGTGAATGGACTGGATTATTTAAGAACATTACCTTCCTGTGGAGGAAAAATTGTGAAAAAAACTGACTTTGAGACAGTTTCCTAGCTTCTTAACTGTTTATTTCTAGTGAGTGTAGAAGTATTCCTTCTTTGATAATGTTAAATGTGTAAGTTTCAGGTGACATGTGAAACCTTTAAAATGTTTTTTTCTCAAAGTTTTGAAACTATTAGCCAGAATCAGCACAATAGACAGAATGTTGTTCCTTTTATTGGAAAAATAAAAATATATTAAACTTGAAAAAAAATAAAAATAAAACTGTCTGTAGAGTTAAGAAGCAGTTGTACTTTTATGATTTAATAAAATAATTCTAAAAGAAAAGCAGTTGTAATTTGTCCTTTTTCATTTATAACTTTTTCACTTTAAAATTTTTATCTTTAA
The DNA here is from genome assembly GCF_055505025.1 of Bos grunniens. Taxonomy (NCBI): domain Eukaryota; kingdom Metazoa; phylum Chordata; class Mammalia; order Artiodactyla; family Bovidae; genus Bos; species Bos grunniens. Next base: position 17,393,015 of record NC_141171.1, read on the forward strand.
GTAATTTTTTTCTACTTTATGAGGTATTATTGATATATACTATTTAATTTACTGTTTATTTTTAGCAGCTTCCCAGGTGGCATCAGTTCAGTTCAGTCAAGTAGTCATGTCCGACTCTTTGCGACCCCATGAATTGCAGCACACCAGGCCTCCTTGTCCATCACCAACTCCTGGAGTTCACTCAAACTCACGTCCATCGAGTCAGTGATGCCATCCAGCCATCTCATCCTCTGTGATCCCCTTCTCCTCCTGCCCTCAATCCCTCCCAGCATCAGAGTCTTTTCCAATGAGTCAACTCTTCGCATGAGGTGGCCAAAGTACTGGAGTTTCAGCTTCAGCATCAGTCCTTCCAAAGAACACCCAGGACTGATCTCCTTTAGAATGGACTGGTTGGAACTCCTTGCAGTCCAAGGGACTCTCAAGAGTCTTCTCCAACACCACAGTTCAAAAGCATCAGTTCTTTGACACTCAGGCTTCTTCACAGTCCAACTCTCACATCCATACATGACCACTGGAAAAACCATGGCCTTGACTAGATGGACCTTTTTTGGCAAAGTAATGTCTCTGCTTTTGAATACGCTATCTAGATTGGTCATAACTTTCCTTCCAAGGAGTAGGTGTCTTTTAATTTCATGGCTGCAATCACCATCTGCAGTGATTTTGGAGCCCCCAAAAATAAAGTCTGACACTGTTTCCCCATGTACTTCCCATGAAGTGATGGGACCAGATGCCATGATCTTCGTTTTCTGGATGTTGAGCTTTAAGTCAACTTTTTCACTCTCCACTTTCACTTTCATCAAGAGGCTTTTGAGTTCCTCTTCACTTTCTGCCATAAGGGTCGTGTCATCTGCATACCTGAGGTTATTGATGTTTCTCCTGGCAATCTTGACTCCAGCTTGTGCTTCTTCCAGCCCAGCGTTTCTCATGATGTACTCTGCATACAAGTTAAATAAACAGAGTGACAATATACAGCCTTGACGTACTTCTTTTCCTCTTTGGAACCAGTCTGTTTTTCCATGTCCAGTTCTAACTCTTGCTTCCTGACCTGCATAGAGGTTTCTCAAGAGGCAGATCAGGTGGTCTGGTATTCCCATCTCTTTCAGAAATTTCCACACTTGTGATCCACACAGTCAAAGGCTTTGGCATAGTCAATAAAGCAGAAATAGATGTTTTTCTGGAACTCTCTTGCTTTTTCCATGATCCAGAAGATGTTGGCAATTTGATCTCTGGTTCCTCTGCCTTTTCTAAAACCAGCTTGAACATCTGGAAGTTCATGGTTCACGTATTGCTGAAGCCTGGCTTGGAGAATTTTGGGCATTACTTTACTAGCATGTGAGATGAGTGCAATTGTGTGGTAGTGTGAGCATTCTTTGGCATTGCCTTTCTTTGGGACTGGAATGAAAACTGACTGGCATAGTGGTAAAGAATCCACCTGCCAATGCAGTAGACGTGGATTCAATTCCTGGGTGGGAAAGATCCTCTGCAGAGGGAAATGGCAACACAGTCCAGGATTATCAACTGGGAAATCCTATGGACAGAAGAGCCTGGGGGCTTTAGTCCATGGGGTCCCAAGAGTTGGACATGACTTAATGACTAAACCACCAGACCACTATCACTCATTTATTTAGGCGGCACTGGGTCTTCATTGCAGTGCGTGGATGCCTCTCTTGTTGTAAAGCACCGACTCTAAGGTGCATGGGTTCTCTACTTGAGGCACACAGGCTCAGTAGTTGCAACAGGTAGGCTTCGTTGTCCTGCGGTATATGGGACAAAAATCAAGTGCTAACTATAGTCATCATGTACATTACATCCCTTGTTGTTCATTCACTGAGTCATGTCTGACTAGTTGCAACCCTATAAACTGCAGCATGCCAGGTTTCTCTATCACCATCTCCCTGAGTTTCCTCAAATAACATGCCCATTGAGTCAGTGATGCCATCCAACTGTCTCATTCTCTGTTTCCCCCTTCTCCTCTTGCCCTCAATTTCCCCAGCATCATGGTGTTTTCCAATGAGCCAGCTCTTCCCATCAGGTGGCCAAAGTGTTGGAGCTTCAGGTTCAGCATCAGTCCTTCCAATGAATATTCAGGGTTGATTTCCTTTAGGATTGACTGGTTTGATCTCCTTGCAGTCCAAGGGACTCTCAAGAGTATTCTCCAGCAACACAGTTTGAAAGCATCAATTATTTGGTGCTCAGCCTTCTTTATGGTCCAACTCTCACATCCATACATGACTACTGGAAAAAGCATAACTTTGACCAGATGGACCTTTGTTGGCAAAGTCACGTCTCTGCTTTTAAAAACAGTCAAGGCTTGACATTGCTATTCTTCCAAGGAGTAAGTGTCTTTTAATTTTGTGGCTGCAGTTACCATCAGAAGTGATTTCGGAGCCCCCCAAAATAAAGTCTCTCACTGTTTCCATTGTTTCCCTATCTATTTGCCATGAAGTGATGGGACTGGATGCCATGATCTTTGTTTTTTGAGTGTTGAGTGTTAAGCCAGCTTTTTCCCTCTCCTCTTTCACGTTCTTCAAGAGGCTCTTTAGTTCCTCTTCACTTTCTGACATTAAAGTGGTATCATCTGCATATCTGAGGTTGTTGATATTTCTCCTGGCAATCTTGATTCTAGCTTGTGCTTCAGCCAGCCAGGCATTTCTCATTATGTACTCTGCATTGAAGTTAAATAAGCAGGGTGACAATATACAGCCTTGATGGACTCCTTTCTCAATTTTGAACCAGACCATTGTTCTGTGTCTGGTTCTAACTGTTGCTTCTTTTCCTGCATACAGGTTTCTCAGGAGGAAGGTAAGGTGTTCTGTTATTCCCATTTCTTTAAGAATATTACAGTTTGTCATGATCTACACAAAACTTTTAGCATATTCAATGAAGCAGAAGCAGATTTTTTGGGGAATTCTCTTGCTTTTTTCTATGACCCAGGGTATGTTTGCAATCTGATCTCTGGTTCCTCTGCCTTTTCTAAATCCAATTTGACATCTGAAAGTTCTTGGTTCACATACTGCTGAAGGCTAGCTTGAAGGATTTTGAGCAAAATCTATTGGCATGTGAAATGAGTGTAATTATACAGTAATTTGAACATCTTTTGGCATTGCTTTTCTTTGGGATTGGAATGAAAACTGATGTTTTCCAGTCCTGTGGCCACTGCTGAGTTTTCCAAATTTGCTGGCATAATGAGTGGAGCACTTTAACAGCATCATATTTTAGGATTTGAAATAGCTCAGCTAGAATTCCATCACCTCCATTAGCTTTGTTCATAGCAATGCTTTCTAATCCTTTGTTTAATGCAATGCTCCATAGTCCAGGATGTCTGGCTCTAGGTGAGTGATCACACCATCGTGGTTAACTGGGTCATGAAGATCTTTTTTGTATAGTTGTTCTGTGTATTCTTGCCACATTTTCTTAATCTCTTCTGCTTCTGTTAGGTCCTTGCTGTTTTTGTCCTTTTTTGTGCCTATCTTTGTATGAAACGTTCCCTTGGTATCTCCAATTTTCTTAGAGATCTCTAGTCTTTCCCATTCTATTGTTTTCATCTATTTCTTTGCATTGGTCATTTAAGAAGGCTTTCTTACCACTCCTTGCTATTCTTTGGGACTCTGCATTCGGTTGAGTTTATCTTTCCCTTTCTCCTTTGCCTTTTGCTTTTCTTCTTTTCTCAGCTATTTGTAAGGCCTCTTCAGACAACCACTTTGCCTTGCTGCATTTCTTTTTCTTGGGGATGGTTTTGGTCACCACCTCCTGTACAATGTTAGGAACCTCCATCCATAGGTTTTTAGGCACTCTGTCTATCAGATCTAATCCCTTAAATCTATTTGTCACTTCCATTGTATAATCATAAGGGATTTTATTTTGGTCATAACTGAGTGACCTAGTAGTTTCCCCTACTTTCTTCAATTTGAGCCTGAATTTTGCAGTAAGGAGCTGATGATCTGAGCCATGGTCAGCTTCAGGTCTTGTTTTTGCTGACTGTATAGAGCCTCTTCATCTTTGGCTGCAAAAAATATAATCAATCTAATTCCGGCACTGACCATCTGGTGATGTCAATGTTTAGCATCATCTCTTGTGTTGTTGGAAGAGGGTGTTTGCTATGACCAGTGCATTCTCTTGGCAAAACTGTTAACATTTTCCCTGCTTCGTTTTATACTCCTCTAAGGCCAAACTTGCCTGTTACTCCAGTTATCTCTTGACTTCCTACTTTTACATTTCACTCCCCTATGGTGAAGAGGACATCTGTTTCGGTTTTTGTTCTAGGAGGTCTTGTAGGTCTTCATAGAATAGTTCAAATTCAGCTTCTTCAGCATTAGAGGTTGGGGCATAGACTTGGATTACTGTGATATTGAATGGTTTGTCTTGAAAACGAACAAAGATTATTCTGTTATTTTTGAGATTGCATCCAAGAACTGCATTTTGGACTCTTTTGTTGACTATGAGGGCTACTCCATTTCTTCTAAAGGATTTTTGCCCTTTAGTAATAGATAGGTCATCTATATTAAATTTGCCCATTCCCGACCATTTTAGTTCACTGATTCCTGAAATGTTGATATTCACTCTTGCCATCTCCTGTTTCAGTTCTGTTCAGTTCAGTTGCTTAGTCGTGTCTGACTCTTTGACACCCCATGAATTGCAGCAAGCCAGGCCTCCCTGTCGATCACCAACTCCCTGAGTTCACCCAAACTCATGTCCATCGAGTCAGTGATGCCATCAAGCCATCTCATCCTCTGTCGTCCCCTTCTCCTCCTGCCCCCAATCCTACCTAGCATCACAGTCTTTTCTAATGAGTCAACTCTTCTCATGAGGTGGCCAAAGTATGGAGTTTCAGCTTTAGCATCATTCCTTCCAAAGAACACCAAAGACTGATCTCCTTTAGAATGGACTGGTTGGATCTCCTTGCAGTCCAAGGGACTCTCAAGAGTCTTCTCCAACACCACAGTTCAAAAGCATCAGTTCTTTGGCGATCAGCTTTCTTCACAGTCCAACTCTCACATCCATACATGACCACTGGAAAAACCATAACCTTGACTATACGGACCTTTGTTGGCAAAGTAATGTCTCTGCTTTTGAATATGCTATCTAGGTTGGTCATAACTTTCCTTCCAAGGAATAAGCGTCTTTTAATTTCATGGCTGCAATCACCATCTGCAGTGATTTTGGAGCCCCCCCAAATAAAGTCTAACACTGTTTCCACTGTTTCCCCATCTATTTCCCATGAATGATGTGGGACCAGATGCCATGATCTTCGTTTTCTGAATGTTGAACTTTAAGTCAACTTTTTCACTCTCCTCTTTGCCGGGAGCCGGCATATTGCATATTGAGTGCATATTGCATATTGAGTACAGCACTTTCCACAGCATCATCTTTCAGGATCTGGAATAGCTCAACTGGAATTCTATCACTGCCGGGAGCCAGCGTGAGGAGCTCCACCCATGATAAAGGTCATGAGGAAGGAGGCTCGGCATACGCAAAGGCGGGATCGAGCCTCAGGAGTCCCCCTGGAAATTCTAAAGCATTTACACCCAAAACCAGAGTCTGCCTACTTTCTGCTTTGTGCTGTCACCTACACCTCTGACTTTACGGGGGGCTGTCCCCCACTACCTCTCTGAAAAAAGAGTTAGCTTACAGCTCCAGTTAATAATTCCTGGGTGTGACAGTGTTTCAACCTACAAACTCCTTTGGAAATCCCCTAGCCTGCCTGAATAGGTTTTTCCGGCCACATGTGATTGTTCAGAGCCTCCCAACTGTGAGAGGCAGGAGATGTTCTAAACTGTCTAAACACAGATTCTTTTGAGTAGTTAAAAGATTGATTAGAAATTGTATTGGTGAAGGGATTTTCACTTGTTGGGCCAATGTTTGCTGCTAAGTTTCCATATCCCTTACCTGCTGTGTCCCTGGCAGTGTATTGATTAATATAATTGGTGTAAGTAGTAGCTTTAATGTTTGTAACCTGGGACCCTTGAGTTAATTCTTTTTCTTGTTATAGCCCACCACACCTTTGCTCTGTAGGAATGCAACTTTATCTAATGCTTTTGGAGGGTGGCTCCTGACCAATCACCTTTAGAGAAAAATAAGTTTTCTGAAGAAAGGGTCTTAAAATGTTAACAGGCCTCCGGGCCAGAAGATGATGTAAATCACCTAAGCTTTTGCACATGATAAGTTTGCAGGAAGAAAGCCTGGCTTGCTGCCTGACTCTACCCCTTCACCCATTATCCTCTATGCATAACTTAAGGTATAAAAACTACTTTGGAAAATAAAGTGCGGGCCTTGTTCAACGAAACTTGGTCTCACCATGTCGTTCTTTCTCTTACCTTCTGGCTGAATTATTCAGCCTCTTTTCTACACTGAATTTCCTCACTGAGCTATCTTATTTCAGCCTCTTTTCTCCACTGAATTTCCTCACTGAGCTATCCTCATTCTATTACTCTTTATATCCTTAACGTTTAATTAAGCAGTTGTTTCCTGATCTTCGCCTACGCCGTCTCTCCTTCGAATACCCTGGATCAGCCGGGGCTGGTCCCCGGCACCTCTTTCACTTTCTTCAAGAGGCTTTTTAGTTCCTCTTCACCTTCTGCCATAAAGGTGGTGTCATCTGCATATCTGAAGTTATTGATATTTCTCCCGGCAATCTTGATTCCAGCTTGTGTTTCTTCCAGTCCAGTGTTTCTCATGATGTACTCTGCATATAAGTTAAATAAGCAGGGTGACAATATATATCTCCTGTTTGACTACATCCAATTTACCTTGTTTCATGGTCCTAACATTCCAGGTTCCTATGCAGTATTGTTCTTTACAGCATCAGACTTCCCTTTCACCAACAGATACAATCACACCTGGGTGTCATTTTCACTTTGGCTCAGCCTCTTCATCCTTTCTGTAGCTATTTCTCCACTCTACCCCAGTAGAATATTGGGCCCCTACCGACCTGGGGGTTCACCTTTCAGTGTCATCTCTTTTTGCCTTTTCAAACTGTTCATGGGGTTCTCAAGGCAAGAATGCTGAAGTGGTCTGCCATTCCCTTCTACAGTGTACCACGTTTTTAGCACGGATGTGCCCTTCAGCTGCTCAGCATAGCTGGATGAAATGCTTTGTGCTTTGGCTTTCCCACTGCTGGTCCTCAGTGAGCATTTAAACCTTCACTGGCATCAGGAGTCAGTCAAGATGTGGCCAGAGTTTGAGGCAAAGGCCCTGTTGGAGTGGCTGAAAAGGGGGTCTGGGGAAGTCTGGAACTGATGTTGGAGGATGCCCAGGAGTGGAGGGCACCCCCCACCTCTGCTGCCACTGGCTACCCTGGAGTCGATCCACTGCCTGGGAGCTGCTGTCCGCCAGTGGAGCTGATAAGCCACCCAGGAGCTGACTATATCCTGGCTTTCCCACTGCTGCTGGTTGCCCTAGTACTTTATTTATCTTCTTAACCAAAAGCTTGTAGCTTTTGGCAACCTTCATTCTATTTCTCTGCCCACAAATTCCCCACCTCTGGTGGTATCTTTTCCTTTGAGATTAAAAAGGAAACTTTAAGTTCATCATATAAATGAGATGCTATAGTATTTGTCTTTCTCTGACTTATTTCACTTAGCATAGTGCCCTCAAGAGATTATCCATGTTGTTGGAAATGGCACAATTTCCTTATTTTTTTTTATGGTTGAACAGTCTATCATTATATGTGTATATATATGTGTATGTATATATGTATATGAGCATGTGTATAGATACATGTATATATGCATAAAATGTAAAATCACATTTTATTTATTCATTCATCTTTTGATAGATATTTAGGGTCATTTCCATGTCTTGGCTATTGTAAGTAATGCTGCAATGAACATGGACTATTCAGGATCATGACTTTTGTTTTGTTCAGATATATACCCAGAAGTGGAGTTGAAATAGAGCAAGTCCCCCCTGTAGTCTTTCCCATCCCCCTACCCCATGTCCTCAACCTGCCTATTATCTGTGAAAAAAAAAAAAAAAAACTTAGCTAGAAGAATAAGTTTAATCATAGAAGTGAGAAAATGCAGAAGCAAAGAAAAGCAGTCAAATAGGACAAAACAGTAATAGTTTAGTCATTAAGCATAGTCAAGGAACTTTAGCTCCTTCTCAAGGGCTATAGATAATATTTTGAGCCATATCCTGAGCTGTCTTGTAGATACTGAAACTCCCACCAAATGGAACAGGTTAACTTCATGATGACCAGACTGGAGCCATGACAGAAGCTCCCACAGTTGTGAGCATTGGCCTTAAGGAAATGGGAAAAATACAACCCTGGAACTTAAAATCACCTGTGTTTAAAACAATCACGATGATGTTGGTCAGACCACTGGTAACCAATTTCAAGATTACTGTTAGAGCTGACTGCTGTTTCTACATGTAGCCCCATTCTTCTGCCTATACACTCTATTGCCCCATGATTGTCAAGGGGGGAGTTGCGCTTTGGACAGGAGTCTGCCCTCCCCCATGGCCCCAGTCACTGGCATTCAAAATATAGCAAATTTTCCTTTCCATCAACCTTGCCTCTTTATTGGCTTTTGAGCAGTGAGGATCTGGACCCCACTTTCAGTTATAGTTTGATGAATTCTGACTCCAATTATATCTTAATATGATCCATTTTAAGATATAATTGGAGTCAGAATTCATCAAACTGCAAGGAGATCCAACCAGTCCATTCTGAAGCAGATCAGCCCTAGGATTTCTTTGGCAGGAATGATGCTAAAGCTGAAACTCCAGTACTTTGGCCACCTCATGTGAAGAGTTGACTCATTGGAAAAGACTCTGATGCTGGGAGGGATTGGGGGCAAGAAGAGAAGGGGACGACAGAGGATGAGATGGCTGGATGGCATCACTGACTCGATGGACGTGAGTCTGAGTGAACTCTGGGAGTTGGTGATGGACAGGGAGGCCTGGCGTGCTGCGATTCATGGGGTCGCAAAGAGTCGGACACGACTGAGCGACTGATCTGAATCTGATCTGAATATGATCCAAATTACAATGTTCTCCTATCTATTTGACTTTTATCATATCAGAAGGAATAAATTCTCATCACAAAACTGCTTTTTTATTAAAAAAAATTAAATCTGTGGAAGAAGGCATTTAAATTATAACTGATATTAAGGAATTAAGTAACTAAGAAGGTTTTGATTCCAAGATAAGACTGATTTAGTAAGCTTCAAGACAGTTCAAGAGCAAATAGTCAAACAAAAGCACAGAGTGAAAAATAGACAAGACAGAGCTAAAAGATAAGTGGGAAGTGATGAAGAGTGGACTAGAGAGAAGGTGGGGAGGAATTGATATCACGAGTGAAAATACATGCAAGCATGTTCCAAATGGATGAAATACATCAACCCACAGATGTAAGTAACTCAACGTCCTTTGAGCAAAAAATAAAACAAAACAAAAACAAAAACACAGGGGAAAGAATGAGATACACTATGGTCTCAATGCCAAAGTTAATGTAAAAAGATTTTAGACATTTTAGAGAATACAGAGGCTAATTGGTGATGCCTAGACATAAATAAAAACTAAGATAGATAGCAATACAGAACCTTTTTATTTTAGAAAATATTTTAATTTCTCTTTTTTTTTTTTGGCTGTACTGGGTCTTCACATGGGCTTACCTCCAGGGGCAGCATGTGGGCTTCTCTTGCTGCCCTCCATGGGCTTCTGGTTGCAGTGCAATGGGCTTCTCTTGTTACAGATCATGAGCTCTAGAGTGCAAGAGCAGTAGCTGCAGCCCAGAGGCTTAGCTGACCTGTGGTATATGGGATCTTAGTTCCCTGACCAGGGATCTAACCTGTGTTGGAGGGTGGATTCCTTTTCTTATATAATTTTATTTATTTATTTCTGGTTATGCTGGGTCTTCATTGCTGTGTGGGTTTTTCTCTAGATGCAGCGAATGGGGGCTACTCTGTAGTTGCGGTGCTTGGGCTTCTCACTGCAGTAGCTTCTCGTTTTGGAGCATAGGCTCAAGAGCACAGGCTCAATAGATGTGGTGCACCAGCTTAGTTGCTCTGAGGCATGTAGGATCTTCCTAGATCATGGATCAAACCCATATCTCCTGCACTGGCAGGAGGATTCTTTACCATTGAGCCACCAGGGAAGTCCCTGGAAAATGGATTCTTAACCAGTGGACCACCAGGAAAGTCCCGAGAACCTTTTTAAAGTGCTAAAATAAACCTCATGTCAAGACAAAATTCTATACCTAGCATCAAAATGGTCCAAAATAAAGATGCCTGAAAAACTTAAAGTGAAGCATTTCATTGTTAGTAGCCTTGAACTGGACAAAGTACTAGACAGTGTTATTAAGTCCAAAGGACAATAATTCCAAATTAAACACTAGGGATGCAGGAAAGAATAGAGTCAATAAAAGAGAATTTAAAATAAATATCAATGAATTTTGGCTTATAAACAGTTCAAGAAATATGTCATGGAGATTAAAATATATGTAGAATTAAAATGCATGACAGCAGTAATAGAAAAGCCAGGAAAGTTAAAATGAAATTGAAAGTATTCTAAGATTTTAGCTTTGAGAAAAGTCATAAAAATGATTATCTGTATTTGTTGTTTAGTCACTAAATTTTGTCCAACTCTTTTGTGACCTTAGGGACTGTAGCCCACCAGGTTCCTCTGTTCATGGGATTTCCCAGGCAAGAATACTGGAGAGGGTTGCCATTTCTTTCTCCAGGGGATCTTCCCCATCCAGGAACCAAACCTGCTTGACAGGCGGATTCTTTACCACTGAGCCGGCAGGGAAGCTCAATTATCTGTATCAGGCTACATTAAATGAAGGAATCATAATTTAATCATAATTCATAATACTCATTAATTCATAATTTAGTGCAACCACAAATATTTGTATATGAAAATAACAAGTTTATACAGAGAACAATGTGATAATGAAAGAGTTAGGTTATAGTCAGTGAAGTAAAGAGAGTTTAGTGCAAAGGGTAGGGAAAGTCAGATGGTTGAAGTAATTTCATATTTATTAGTAATTTTCCCAGGTGGCGCTAGTGGTAAAGAACCAGCCTGCCAATGCAGGAGACGTAAGAGACTCAGGTTTGATTTGGGTCGGGAAGATCCCCTGGAGGAGGACATGGCAACCCACTCCAGTATTCTTGACTGGAGAATCCCATGGACAGAGGAACCTGTCAGGCTATAGTCCATGGGGTCGCAAAGAGTCAGACATGACTGAACCGACTGAGCATGCGTGCATGCAGGTGAAACACAAATGAACAAAACTACTTTCTCTGGCATGGCTGTGGGATGCAGACATTCCAGATTTGTTAATACAATTTGGGCGTTAATTACTGGTAAACATGTGAATGGTCTCTATCGTATTGTGTTAATACATGAGTTTACGGATATTTTTAAAAAATAAAGCTTTTAACACTTAAACATATATAGTACTGTACCTTAATGAGACAATGGATGTCAAAGCTATTGCGGTAATCATTTCATGATATAGATGTCATATCATTATACTATTATATTCCCTTTAAACATCCATACTGTGTGCGTGTGTGCTAAGTTGCTTCAGACTCATTGCGGCCCTATGGACTATAGCCCATCAGTCTCCTCTGTCCATGGGATTCTCCAGGCAAGAATACTGGAGTGGGTTGCCCTGCCCTCCTCCAGGGGATCTTCCTGACTTAAGATTGAACCAACATCTCCTGCAACTCCTGCATTGCAGGCAGATTCTTTACCGCTGAGCCATGGGTGAAGCCGAAACATATATAGTACTGTATGTCAATGGTGTGTCAATGATATCTCATGAAATCAGAAAAAAATTTTTATGAAAAAAATTAAAAGTACAAAAAAGTATAAATCAAAGAGGACAAACAACTGTATTTTTCTTTTTTTAAATTTTATTTTATTTTTAAACTTTACATAATTGTATTAGTTTTGCCAAATATCAAAATGAATTTTGATGTATTTTTCTTCAGAATTATTTTATTGAATCATAAATGTACACCTGCTTTATAACTACACTCTAAAATTTAAGGAACAGTGTTATGCCTCATTACAACATACTCCTGGCTAACAGCTTTTCAATATCTGAGAAAAATCTTGCAAAAGTTTTCACATGATCAAAATAAGGATGCTTCTACACTCTGACAAAGACCACTAGAAAAAAATAATTAAGCTAAGAAACCATCTCAACGGCATTTTCTATATAGTTTTTCCTCTGCAGGGAGGTAATGTTCTTAAATAATCCACTCCATTCACCAATGGCTCTCTGCAGCTGCTCTGGTGTCTTCTGCCACATCACTGCATGTTTACTCATGGCTGAGACAATTCACCCGAGGCTGTCCTGTTACCTCTGGGCTCTCATCCTCTGCTATTTAGACAGTGAGTGAAAGTTGCTCAGTCATGTCTGATTCTTTTCGACCCCATGGACTATACAGTCCATGGAATTCTCCAGGCCAGAATACTGGAATGGGTAGCCTTTCCCTTCTCCAGGGGATCTCCCCAACGCAGGGGTTGAACCCAGGTCTCCCGAATTGCAGGCGGATTCTTTACCAGCTGAGCCACAAGGGAAGCCCATGGCAAATAGGAAGCTCAATATCAGCTTTGCCCTCTCAACCCCCACTTCCTCCACTGCCTTCTGGACCAGAGTTTCAGTCTTTAAGTTTTCCCCACTGCTGGCAGTAGTTCCTCAGACTTTCTTCTGTGGTTTCAGACTCAGTTGCTTCAGTTCAATTCCCCATAGCTGAAGGAGATGAGAGATCTCAGCAAAGAATGCAGGTCTGAACTGTCCTGGCTCTGGTGAGAACCTAAGGTGCTCCAGGAAAGTACCTCCAGGAGCATCTCCACGAAGACTCAGCAATGCTGCTATGGCCTCTCAGCTCCTGTCTCCCTTGAAGTAATCCTGAGCGATTGTCTATCTTCCTGCAAAACATATCCGTTGAAGAGAGTGACCTTTCCAGAATCAGTCATCAAAATTAATATTCTATTTTCTCTATTAATTTTCAAATTGTGAATTATATATGTGTTATCATCTCTTCCTTTTATGTTGATTTTCTCACCTAGTTGAATACCCAATGAAGGGAAGAGTAATGTGGACTTTAATGGTTCACACTGACATTCTTCATACTTATTTATTCACTTTGCTTTTAGAAGGGGATCAGATATATTTTGTTGGAAGAAAGTATTCAATCTCCAAAAACACTTTCTAAAGTTTTCTCTGAAAGTCACTCAACCTCAGTTATACCATGATACCACCTTTTTGGTGGGAGACTGCAGTCAACGGTCACTATGATTTTAACATTCTTTCTCTCTTAATCCATTTAAGACTCTAACCATAATAATCTACTTAAAATGTAAACCTAATCAGTGCACCCTTTCTTTTACAGCCCATCACTTCTGTCTTCAGAGGATGTTTTTAGAGAGAGAAAATAAAAATATTTTAATCCTCTTATCCTGCCATAAGTATTAACACAATCCCTTTCAACACCCAGTATTTCCCAGTTTGGAAAGAAAATCATGCGATCCTTATGTTTACAGAGTTTACACCTATTACATGCCAAGTTGTGGACTAAGACCCATGATTCAAAATGTCACTGAACAAAGTCGTTGCCCCAATTTATTTGAATCTTTGTGACAGAAAAGATTTTTTTTTTACTCTATTCCTAGGTTTATTTAACTCTACACAACAAAGATCCACCACAACATCATCTAAAATGCCACGAAGTTACAAAACCCAAAAGAGAAAATAAATAGTACTGACTGTACAATAAAAGCCAAAAAAGCAATGTACACATTGCCAGGGTAGCCTGCAGGGCCATGAACAGCAACACAACTGCCCCCGGTAGGGGTGGTTCTGTAATGACCTGGCAGATCTGGCTCGCAACTTGCCAATTTCAGAGAAAGGGAGTGGAGTGTGTGCGTGCGTGTGTGTGCGTGTGTGTGTGTGTATACACGTGAAAAGAACTATTTGGGGCAGATAACATGGGGCATTTGTCCCTAGAGGTCAGAAGAGGACCCTAGCAGGGGAGCAGGGCTAGGATAACAGGAATGGCATCACGACAGGACCAGGCCACCAGATCAGCCCAGCTCATTTGGGACATGGGAAAACGTGTTCCCAGGCCGGGGATGTCCCTCCACCTGGAGCCCCCTGGCTCATCCCTGCTGCTTTGCTAGCTACATGACTCCCAGAAACTATAGAAACTTGGAAGTTTTCCAGCCAGAACACTAGAGGGCACCTTTCCAAGCACAACCGCAAACCAGCAACACCCCTGCAGCCAGAGCTCTGCTGCTCGAGGACACGTGTCAACTGCTGCCCTCACCTTCGGCAGGAGACGGAGCTGGAGCCGCTCCAGTGGCGGCGGCGGCGGCGGGGGGATCGGGGTCGCTGGCGCTTGGGGGACCTGCCCCAAGGGGAACGCGACCTGCTCCTCTTCAGCCTGTGCCACGTGGAGGGGGCGGTGGCAGCATTCTCCGGGGAGGGCTCAGTCGTCTGGGGGTGGCTGGGGCCAGGGGGCCAGCATGGCTGTGGCCGTGATCTGCTGGGCGTCGATTGCTCTCCCTCCATGTGCTTGAGCGCCTTCGCAGCCTCTTCCGGATTCTTGAACTCCACGTAGGCGTGGCCTTGAGACGGATGCGCGCGCATCCTTTCTCAGGGCAGGTCGATCGCTCTAACTCTCCCGAAGGTGGAGAATATCTCCCGAAGGTGGAGAATATCTCCCAGATGTGCTCCCTGGTCACCTTCCGGGTGAGCCTTGCTACGTGCACTTTGGTGGGCTTAGGGGCGGGGCTGCGCCGTCTCCTTTCCTTCTAGTCTTGTCCGGGTGGTTTGGGTTTGGAACCGGACCGCCGCCTGTGATCTCGGGGACGCCAAGGCCTCGGAGAGCCGGGGGAGCTGCTGGAGCTGGAGCTGCGGGACCCACTGGAGCATCCCGAGCGGCCAGATGCTGAGAGCGAGCTGGAGCCGCGGCTGGAGCCCGCGCGGGACCGAGCCCCGGAGCTGCTGCTACCGCCCGAGGCCCTGAGCCGCTTCCGAGCTTTATCCCTGACGCGGTCCTTCTCGCCGGACTGCTGGGTGGCGCCTGTATCTTTACAGCGATCCACGGACTGCTCGCCAGAGCGCTCTTTGAGTGGGATGGGAGACGGAGTCATCTCGCCTCCGCGCTTCTCAGCTTCAGGAGAGAAAGGGGTTAATAGATTAAAGGCTGTTTCCTACAGTGTTAGGTACGATAGAGTGCTGTGATCATCAATAAGGCCATCACAGAGACAGAAAAAGAGGGAGATATAGAGGAAGAGAAGTAAGAAAGAAAAAAATATTAATGACAATTATTGATGATAAAGAGATTGGAGAAGGGCAAACTGATGACACATATGGATCAGGGAGCTGAATTTTTAAAAACATTCTATTGTTTGCTAAATGTTCCCAGAAATACAAGAGCCAGTGATGTACTAGATTATTTTAGCCCAACATCAAAGCAGGTTCCAAGTTGTTTTCAGTTCAGTTCAGTCGCTCAGTCGTGTCCGACTCTTTGCGACCCCGTGAATCGCAGCACGCCAGGTCTCCCTGTCCATCACCAACTCCCGGAGTTCACTGAGACTCACGTCCATCGAGTCAGTGATGCCATCCAGCCATCTCATCCTCTGTCGTCCCCTTCTCCTCTTGCCCCCAATCCCTCCCAGCATCAGAGTCTTTTCCAATGAGTCAACTCTTCGCATAAAGTGGCCAAAGTACTGAAGTTTCAGCTTTAGCATCATTCCTTCCAAAGAAATCCCAGGGCTGATCTCCTTCAGAATGGACTGGTTGGATCTCCTTGCAGTCCAAGGGACTCTCAAGAGTCTTCTCCAACACCACAGTTCAAAAGCATCAATTCTTCGGCGCTCAGCTTTCTTCAAAGTCCAGCTGTCACATCCATACATCCAGTTTTTTAAATGTTTTATACAACATTAAATGTACAAAGAGGGCTTCCCTGGTGGCTCAGATGCTGAAGAATCTGTTGGCTATGCAGTAGACGTTGGGTGCATGCTAAGTTGCTTCAGTCGTGTCCGACTCTTTGTGACCCTATGGACTGTAACCCTCCAGGCTCCTCTGTCCATGGGATTCTCCAGTAGAGAATACTGGAGTGGTTTGCCATTCTCCCTCTTCAGGGGATCTTCCAGACCCAGGGATTGAACCGGAGTCTCTTCTGTCTCCTGCATTGGCAAACAGGTTCTTTCCCAGTACCGCCACCTGGGAAGCAGTAGACATTAAAGAAAGCTTTATAGAAACATTAAAATACACAAAAGGACTGGATTAAGTTGGAAGAGAAGTGAGGTAAAGTTCGACGTCGCCTCAGAGGATATCTCAGGTAGAGAAATCAAAAAGTGAGAAAAAAGAAAAGACACTGTAAAATAACAAGTCACCTTGACCCTGGTGTGAGTGATATAGGCAAGTCACAGACAAAACCCTTACCACAAGTCCTAGCACCTCACCACTGTGTCACCCCCAGGGCCCATGGACGTTCAGTCTGTACTGTCTTCGTTACAGCTCAGGGCCACCACAGGGGAAACTAAACCACGAGAAGCAGACCCCGTGCTGCTGTATCAGGCAGATGGCTGGAACATTCTGTCTTCTTCCAGCTTAAAAATGGGATAGTCTGGGCTTTGTAGTGTCATTTAGTTCAGAACTGCCTTTCATGGGAGCACTGCCTCCTCAGCCCACATTATAAGCACTATTAATAGGAAGAGAAAGAAATCTGAAACCCAGTATGGCAGAGTCTGGGGTAGTGTCTATGCATTTCTGCCAAGGGGTCAACCCAGGCCTCTATCTGTAATAAGGACCCTCCTATCAAGTCTCAGAAAGCTTCTCCACCTCACCAGGCTTGACCAGTGGTTTTCAGAATGAGAAAATGAATCCTTGGACCATAAGCAGCAGCAGCGCCTGGGGAATTACTACTAGAAATGCAGAGTCTCAGGCCTTGCTCCCAGATGTGATGAAGCAGAGACTCTGGGATGGAGCAGCAGAGAGCTGAATTAAAAAAGAAGGAAGGAAGAAAGAAAATACCAGAAAAATAAACGACCCAATCAAAAAAATGGGCCAAAGAACTAAACAGACATTTCTCCAAAGAAGACATACAGATGGCTAGCAAACACATGAAAAGATGGTCAACATCACTCATTATCAGAGAAATGCAAATCAAAACCACAATGAGGTACCATGTCTCGCTGGTCAGAATGGCTGCCATCAAAAAGTCTACAAACAATAAATGCTGGAGAGGGTGTGGAGAAAAGGGAACTCTCTTACACTGTTGGTGGGAATGCAAACTAGTACAGCCACTGTGGAGAACAGTGTGGAGACTTCTTAAAAAAACTGGAACTAGAACTGCCATACGACCCAGAAATCCCACTGCTGGGCATACACACTGAGGAAACCAGAGTCAAAAGAGACACATGTACCCCAACATTCATTGCAGCACTGTTTACAATAGCTCAGATGTTGAAGCAACCTAGATATCCATTGGCAGACAAATGGATAAGGAAGTTGTGGTACATACACACAGTGGAATATTACTCAGCTATTAAAAAGAATGCATTTGAGTCAGTTCTAACAAGTGGATGAAACTGGAGCCTATTATACAGAGTGAAGTAAGTCAGAAAGAAAAACACCAATACAGGATATCAACGCATATATATGAAATTTAGAAAGATGGTAACGACAACGCTATGTGCATGACAGCAAAAGAGACAAAGATATAAGGAACAGAGTTCTGGATTCTGAGGGAGAAGGTGAGGGTGGGATGATTTGAGAGAATAACATTGAAAAGTGTATTGGAAAGAAAAGTGAAAGTGAAAGTGAAGTCGCTCAGTCGTGTCCGACTCTTTTCGACCCCATGGACTGTAGCCTACCAGGCTCCTCCCTCCATGGGATTCTCCAGGCAAGAGTACTGGAGTGGGTTGCTGTTTCCTTCTCCAGGAGATCTTCCCAAACCAGGGATCGAACCCAGGTCTCCTGCATTGCAGGCAGACGCTTTACCATCTGAGCCACCAGGGAAGACTCGAAAAGTGTATTACCATATGTGAAATAGATCACCAGTCCAAGTTCAATGCATGAAACAGGGCACTCAAAGCCAGTGCACTGGGACGACCCAGAGGGATGGAATGTGGAGGGAGGTGGAGGGGGGCGGGTTTGGGGCGGAGGGGACAGCATGGCTGATTCATGTCAATGTATGGCAAAACCCACAATATCGTAAAGTAATTAGCTCCAATTAAAGTAAACTGAAAAAAAAAAAAAGCCAAGAAACTTGTGGGTAAAACATTTTTCAGAGAGAAATATTTAAACAGAGCCTGGGCAAATACTACTTCTACTTCATAGTGATTTTGTTTAAAAAAATATGCCTTCTTACCCCAAGAAAACTTCATATGTACAGATATAAGAACCCTTGAATCTTTGTTAATACTAACACCACAGAAAAAAACTTTCAATAAGGTACCTTTTTGTCTTAAGGGCAACTGTTTGCTAAATTAAAGAGATTTTACATAGGACAAGGGTAGATAAATGGACACTCTCTTGCCATCAATATGGATTCCAAGCTCATCAGAAGAGGCCAGCTTGGAAATAGGTCTATGCAGTTTCCCCCAGTTCCAAGAGCTTTCCTCTGACTATGCCTGAGTTGCAGACAGCTTGTGACTCCCTGGAAAGTCTACTGACTTCTGCCTCTGCCTCTCCTTTTATAAGGGGAGAGAGTGGACAACACAATCTAGAGGACACGCTTTCTCTCCGATCCAAGGCATTGGAGAGATTCTGAAATCTATATCCATAAACACAAGATTCTGAGGCCATTAACATCATCAGATACTGTTGTAGATGAAAAAAAATACATTTGTGCCTGGGTAGGTATTTGCATCGTCTACCGATATTGTAATGTTTTCTTTCCCTCGGTTGGGATACATTCTACAAAAATAAGAATGGAAGTTGTTTCTGCACTTCATAATAGCTTTAGAAGGACCAGGGCTCCAGGTCTTCTTTACAACTCACAAGCTCCCTTAGCAACAGAGTAGACCTTCCTTTCCCTGAAAGAACACTGTGCCTGAAATTTCCTTACTATACCTTGTAACAAACACCAATCTACCTAATTCACCAGAGCAGGTGCAGAGAGTCATTTTGTGAATCCATCAACTTATTTAAGGACATTACCTTACTGTGGGGGCTTCCCAGGTGACTCCAATGAATGAGGTGACTCATTCATCTACCAATACAGAGACTCGAGTTTGAGCCTTGGTTTAGGGAGATCCCCTGGTGTAGGAGATGGCAACTCACTCCAGTATTTTGCCTGGGAAATCTCATGGACACAGGAGCCTGGTGGGCTGTGGTCCACTGTTGTTGTTTAGTTGCTCAGCTGTGTGACCCCATGGACTGCAGCACGCCAGGCTTCTCTGTCCATCACCAACTCCCAACCTGCTCTAACTCATGTCCATCGAGTCGGTGATGCCATCCAACCATCTCATCCTCTGTCGCCCCCTTCTCCTGCCCTCAATCTTTCCCAGCATCAGGGTCTTTTCTAAGGATTCAGCTCTTCACATCAGATGGCCAAAGTACTGGAGCTTCAGCTTCAGCATCAGTCCTTCCAATGAATAGTCAGGATTGATCTCCTTCAGGATTGACTAATTTGATTTCTTTGCAGTTCAAGGGACTCTCAAGAATCTTCTCCAACACCACAGTTCAAAAGCATTAATTCTTCAGCATGCAGCCTTTTTTATGGTCTAGCTCTTACATCCACACATGACTATTGGGAAAAAACCATTGCTTTGACTATATGGACCTTTGTCTGCAAAGTAATGTCTCTGATTTTTAATATGCTGTCTAGGTTTGTCATAGCTTTTTTTCCCCAAGGTGCAGGTGTCTTTTAATTTCATGGCTACAGTCACCATCTGTAGTGATTCTGGAGCCCAAGAAAATAAACTCTGTCACTGGTCCATAGGGTTGCAAAGAGTTGGACATGACTGAGCAACTGAACACACACACACACACACACACACACACACACACACACCTTACTGCGAAGGAAATATGGTATAAAAATGCCTTTTTAAAGGTTATTCACATAAAATATTGGCTACCAACTGAGTAAAAGAAAAACATTACATGTTCATAGAGATTGCAAATACCAGCCCTCCAAACGTATTGAGTTTTTTCATCTACAGTAGTATCTGACGGTGTCAGTAACCTCAAATTCTTGTGTTTGTGGGTACAGATTTAGGAATCTCTCCAATACCTTGGATTTGAGAGAGACCATGTCCTCTGGATTGGGTTGTCTAGTGATTGGGTTGTCTACTGATTTGGTTATCCACTCTCTTCCTCTATAAAAGGAGAGTCAGAGGCAGAAGTCAGTGGACTTTTCAGGGAGCCACAGCCTGACTGCATCTCAAGAGTGGTCAGAGGACAACTCCTGGAACTGGAGGAACCTGCATTGACCAGATTTCCAAGTTGGCCTCTTCTGGTGAGTGATGGCAAGAGAGTATCTGTCTGTCTACTTCTGTCTTTTGTAAAATCTTTCTGTGTGAGGTAGATGTAGTGTTTGCCTAGGCTCTGTTTAAATAGTTCTCTCTGAAAAAATGTTTTACCCACAAAGTATTTGGTCTTTTTCTCTTCAAAACTTCACTTCTCTGCTTCACATGCCATCAGTTTGACCTTTCCCAATCTCTTCATCATTAATACTTGTCATTAATATTTTTTCTTTCTTATTTCTCTTCCCCCATATCTCCATCTTTCTCTGTTACTGTGTTGTCCTTATTATCACAGCACTTTACTGTACCTAACACTGTAGTAAACATTCTTTCTCTCATCAAGATTCAAATAAACTGGGGCAATGATTTTGTTAAGTGAAATTCTGAATCGTGGATTTTAGTCCACAACTTGGCATATAATAGATGCTCTGTAAGTGGGAGGATCAAGTGCTTTTTTCCTCCAAACTGTGGCATCTTAGATGTTGCTGCTGCTGCTAAGTCGCTTCAGTCGTGTCCGACTCCGTGCGACCCCATAGACGGCAGCCCACCAGGCTCCCCCGTCCCTGGGATTCTCCAGGCAAGAACACTGGAGTGGGTTGCCATTTCCTTCTCCAATGCATGAAAGTGAAAAGTGAAAGTGAAGTCGCTCAGTCATGTCTGACTCTTAGCGACCCCATGGACTGCAGCCCACCAGGCTCCTCCGCCCATGGGATTTTCCAGGCAAGAGTACTGGAGTGGGGTGCCATTGCCTTCTCCGATTAGATGTTGAGAGGGGTAATATTAATAATTATGGCGGGACTACAGAAATGAAATGATATTTGTATTTTCTCCTTTAAA
This sequence comes from Bos grunniens, assembly GCF_055505025.1. Lineage (NCBI taxonomy): Eukaryota > Metazoa > Chordata > Mammalia > Artiodactyla > Bovidae > Bos > Bos grunniens. Next base: position 17,414,291 of record NC_141171.1, read on the forward strand.
TATATCTTCTGAGGAAAGAAGTGTTAGGTGTAAAAGAAAGGATACCCTGATTAGGTTTACATTTTAAGTAGATTATGGTGATCAGATTCTTACATGGATTAACAGAGAAAGGAGTTGAAATCCTACTGAAAGTTGATTGATAACAATAAAGGTGATATCATTGTATAACTGAAGTTGATTTTTTGAGAAAACTTCAGAGAGTGTTTTTGGGAGTTTGAATAGTTTCTTTCAAAAAAATATATTCGAGCTCCTTCTAAAAGCAAAGTGACTAAGTGAGCATGCCATTGTAAACCACTGAGTATCAAATTTAATGAGAAAATCAACACAAAATGAAGAGCTGATAAAACATGCATTTCACAATTGGAAACTAATAGAGAAAATGCATTGTTAATTTGATGACTGGGTCTGGAAAGGTCACTCTTGGAAATGGTGTTTTGCAGGAAGGCGGAAACGTGCCTAGAGGCCATAGCAGCATCGCTGGGTCCCTGTGGAGGTGCTCCTAGAGGCATTTTCCTGGGGTACCTGAGGTTCCCACTGCAGAGCCAGGACATGTCTGGTCTGCATTCATCCCTGAGACCTCTCTCATCTCCCTCAGCTATGGGAAATCAGGCTGAAGCAACCGAGTCTGTGATGGAGAAAACCTGGAAATCTGTTCCTATGAGAAGGCAACAGAAAGAGGCCGAACAAATCCGTAAACTTTTCATTGGCGGCTTGAGCTTTCAAACCACAGAAGAAAGTCTGAGGAAGTACTACCAGCAGTGGGGAGAACTCACAGACTGTGTGGTCCTGAGGGACTTTGCCAGTCAACGATCAAGAGGATGTGGTTTTGTCACCTTTTCATCCGTGACCGAGGTGGATGCTGCCATGGCGGCCAGACCCCATTCCATTGACGGCAGAGTGCTTGAACCCAGACGTGCCGTCCCAAGAGAGGCATCTGGACAGCGGGGGGCTCACTGGACCCTGAAGAAGCTGTTCGTTGGTGGAATTAAGGAAGATACCGAGGAGCATCATCTTAGAGAGTACTTTGAGAAATATGGAAAAATCGATGCCATTGAGATCATTACTGATAGGCAGTCAGGCAGGAAAAGAGGCTTTGGATTTGTGACTTTTGATGACTATGATCCTGTGGATAAGATAGTGTTGCAGAAATACCATGCCATCAATGGTCATCATGCAGAAGTCAGGAAGGCTTTGTCAATATGGGAAATGCAGCAAGTCCAAGGTTCTAGAAGTAGAAAAAGAGACCCTTTTGATTTTAGTGTTTCTTCTAGTCGGGGTGGAAATTTTGGACGAGGGCCAGGAACTAAATTTAGAGGAGAAGCTGATGGATATGGAAATGGCCCCAGGTCTAGGGATAGCTGTCAAGGGTATGGAGGAGGACCTGGAGGTGGGAATTTTGGAGGTTACCCTGGTTATGGAGGAGGAGGTGGAGAATATGCTGGTCGAGGTCCTGGGTATGGCAACCAGTGGGAATTCTCTGGAGGTGGTTATGGCAATAATTTTGGAAATTACGACCAGCAACCTTCTAACTATGGTCCAATGAGAAATGGAAACTTCGGCGTTGGCAGGAACAAGGCGGCCCCATATGGTGGAGGCAATTATGGCCCAGGAGGCAGTGGCGGAAGTGGGGGTTATGGAGGCAGAAGTGGATATTGAGCTTCTTCCTGTTTGCCCTGGGCTTAACTGTCTAAATAGCAGAGGATGAGAGCCCAGATAAACAGTTTCAGGTTTTTGAATTAAGGACATTAAGGAAACTCTTATCTCAGTCATGAATAAATAGTGATGTGGCAGAAGACAACAGAACAGGTCCAGAGAGCCATTCTGTTGGTGGGTTGGAAGGCTGTATAAAAAGACACTTGTGAACTTTATGCAAGTGAATTTGAAAACTTTGATGAAATATATATATATATATATATATATATATATATATATATTTAGTAAAAGACAAGTTACTTGTCCTCTTCCTGGAGGGGTCAAAGAAAATAATTCTATATCATATAATGAAATTATATTTAGACTTAGAAGGCTTTCTACCAAGAAGAAAATGCCTTGGAGACAGTTTCTCAACTTCTTCCTGTTTCTTTGTTGTCGTGGTCTTTGTGAGATTGTAGAAGCATTCCTTCTTTGATAACATTAAATTTGCAAGTTTCAGGTGACATGTGAAAACTTTTTAAAGATTTTACTCAAGTTTTGAAAAGCTATTAGCTAGGAGTATGTTGTAATAAGAAATAATGTTATTCATTAAATTTTAGAGTATAGAGGTATGAAGCAGTTGTAGATTTTTTATTTAATAAAATAATTCTAAAAGAAAAACAATTGTAGTTTGTCTGCTTTCATTTATAGCTTTTTGTACTTTAAATTTTTATTTTTGTAATATTTTTTTCTACTTTCAAGAGATATGGATGTACAGTACTATATATTTTGAAAGTGTGTAGCATAATGATATGACATCTATATCATGCAGTGATTACCACAATAATATTTAACATCCATCATCTCAAATAGTATTAAAAAGATAAAGAAAAAAAGATTTTTGTGTGTGCAATGAGAATTCTTAAGATTACTCTCTAAACATCTTTCCTAGATATCAACAGCAGTGCTAACTGTACTGACCACAAGTCCATGCTCTGTAAGCACAGTGAGACCACATAATACCAAAATGTGGGAGTTTGTAGCAGGGAAAGATTGATTGCAGAGGCAAGCAAGGAGATGGGTGGCTCATGCCTTAAAACCCTCCAAACTCTGTGAAAGCTTTCAGCAAAGCCCTTTTCCAGGAAAGGTGACAGAGGGGCATGGTAAGTTGTTGCAAACTTCTTGTTGTCAGATCTTAACATCAGGGTCACATTCAGGTAATGATTTTCTTGTAAAGTGCAAGTGTTAGTCACTCAGTCATGTCTGACTCTTTTCGACCCCATGGACTGTAGCCTACCAGGCTCCTCAATCCATGGAATTCTCCAGGTAAGAATACTGGAGTGGGTAGCCATTCCCTTCTCCAGGGGTTCTTGTAAATCTCCATCAAACAAATGTTATTCTCTGTTCTGACAAGAAAGGATAAGGTCCCAAGTTACAGCTTTCACCCTCTGAGGTCATGTCCTGCCTAAGAGGTGGGGATCCCTGCAGGGGCCTGTTACCCTGCCCAAGAACCTTTGTCCAGTACCCAGTCTGGATCCTCCAACCAGTACCCAGGCCAGGATGAAGAGGAAGATCTCTGCTAGCAGCTTCCTCAGGGCCAAGTCCCCAGACTGCTGCCCAGCCATTATACTGAAGGAGCCAGTCACCCAGGACCCAGCTGGCCCTCAGATTCCTTGGTAGGGGAATGTTCCCTGGCCTGCAACCCATGCAGACTGCTTTTGCAGTAGGTCACAGAGGCCATGGGGATGGGGAGAGGTCCCCCTCCAGCTCAAGACTGAGTGCAGCCCGCTGAGTGCAGCCCTTAGCCTGGAGCTGCTCAGATCAGATCAAATCAGTCATTCAGTCGTGTCCGACTCTTTGTGACCCCATGAATCGCAGCACGCCAGGCCTCCCTGTCTCTCACCAACTCCCGGAGTTCACTCAGACTCACGTGCATTGAGTCTGTGATGCCATCCAGCCATCTCATCCCCTGTAGTCCCCTTCTCCTCCTGCCCATAATCCCTCCCAGCATCAGAGTCTTTTCCAATGAGTCAACTCTTCGCATGAGGTGGCCAAAGTGCCATTACTTGCCCCACCCTGTTACTAAGCAACGGTTAAGGTGGGGCCATTAGTGGTTCTGCTCAGTCATTGGTTGGCGCCACAGTGGGCCCTTCCCCCAAGCAAACGGATGTCAATGGGTGACTCTTACTTGGCTCATTCAACCAAGGGTTGGTGGAGTGGTGTTCATGAGGTGGAGAGTTTGGTAACAGGCAGAGCTTGGCCTTCTCCCAGGGGCACTCCAGCTTACCCAGCCTATGGCCAGCTGGTGAGCTGGGAGCGGGGCAGGGGGTGGTGGTGCCCAGGGATCAGGCTGGGGACTGTGTCCTGCAGAGCTCTAGAGCCCTCAGCAGAGCCTCACACTGACCTTGGCCCAGGCCTTGAGGTAGTAGTGAACCTCTCCCCCATCCTTGTCTCTGTGACCCGCACCATTTGGGTGGCCTGAGGAGCCTGAGGATTAGGAGTTACCCCACGTCCGAGGTCAGGGGCAGCGGCCGAGAGTGCCAGGCTGCGACCGTGCAGGAACGGCCGAGAAGAGCTACCCAAGTCCGAGGTCAGGGGCGGCAGCTGAGAGGAACTACCCCGTCCGAGGCCAGGGGCGGCGGCCAGGAGGACCAACCCCAGGTCCAAGGAGCGGGAGCTGCGCAGGCGCAGGAGGGCCTACAGGAGCTATCCCACGTTGAAGGTCAGGAAGGGAGGTGGTGAGGAGATGCCCCTCTTCCAAGGTAAGGAGCAGTGGCTGCGCTTTGCTGGAGCAGCCCAGAAGAGATACCCTATGCCCAAGGTAAGAGAAACCCAAGTAAGACGGTAGGTGTTGCTAGAGGGCATCAGAGGGCAGACACACTGAAACCATAATCACAGAAAACTAGTCAATCTAATCACACTAGGACCAGAGCCAGCCTTGTCTAACTCAATGAAACTAAGCCATACCCGTGGGGCAACCCAAGACAGGTGGGTCATGGTGGAGAGATCTGACAGAATGTGGTCCACTGGAGAAGGGAATGGCAAACCACTTCAATATTCTTGCCTTGAGAACCCCATGAACAGTATGAAAAGGCAAAATGATAGGATACTGAAAGAGGAACTCCCCAGGTCAGTAGGTGCCCAATATGCTACTGGAGATCAGTGGAGAAATAACTCCAGAAAGAATGAAGGGATGGAGCCAAAGCAAAAACAATATCCAGCTGTGGATGTGACTGGTGATAGAAGCAAGGTCCAATGCTATAAAGAGCAATATTGCATAGGAACCTGGAATGTCAGGTCCATGAATCAAGGCAAATTGGAAGTGGTCAAACAGGAGATGGCAAGAGTGAACATCGACATTTTAGGAATCAGTGAACTAAAATGGACTGGATGGGTGAATTTAACTCAGATGACCATTATCTCTACTACTGCGGGCAGGAATCACTTAGAAGAAATGGAGTGGCCATCATGGTCAACAAAAGAGTCCGAAATGCAGTACTTGGATGCCATCTCAAAAATGACAGAATGATCTCTGTTCATTTCCAAGGCAAACCATTCAATATCACAGTAATCCAAGTCTATGCCCCAACCAGTAATGCTGAAGAAGCTGAAGTTGAACGGTTCTATGAAGACCTACAAGACCTTTTAGAACTAACACCCAAAAAAGATGTCCTTTTCATTATAGGGGACTGGAATGCAAAAGTAGGAAGTCAAGAAACACCTGGAGTAACAGGCAAATTCGGCCTTGGAATACGGAATGAAACAGGGCAAAGACTAATAGAGTTTTGCCAAGAAAATGCACTGGTCATAACAAACACCCTTTTCCAATAACACAAGAGAAGACTCTACACATGGACATCACCAGATGGTCAACACCGAAATCAGATTGATTATATTCTTTGCAGCCAAAGATGGAGAAGCTCTATACAGTCAACAAAAATAAGACCAGGAGCTGACTGTGGCTCAGATCATGAACTCCTTATTACCAAATTCAGACTTAAATTGAAGAAAGTAGGGAAAACCACTAGACCATTCAGGTATGAACTAAATCAAATCCCTTATGATTATACAGTGGAAGTGAGAAATAGATTTAAGGGACTAGATCTGATAGATAGAGTGCCTGATGAACTATGGACTGAGGTTCATGACACTGTACAGGAGACAGGGATCAAGACCATCCCCATGGAAAAGAAATGCAAAAAAGAAAAATGGCTGTCTGGGGGAGGCCTTGCAAATAGCTGTGAAAAGAAAAGAAGTGAAAAGCAAAGGAGAAAAGGAAAGATATAAGCATCTGAATGCAGAGTTCCAAAGAATAGCAAGAAGAGATATGAAAGCTTTCCTCAGCAATCATGCAAAGAAATAGAGCAAAACAACAGAATGGAAAAGACTAGAGATCTCTTCAAGAAAATTAGAGATACCAAGGGAATATTTCATGCAAAGATGGGCTCAATAAAGGACAGAAATGGTATGGACCTATCAGAAGCAGAAGATATTAAGAAGAGGTGGCAAGAATACACAGAAGAACTGTACAAAAAAGATCAAGTCCAAGATAATCACGATGGTGTGATCACTCACCTAGAGCCAGACATCCTGGAATGTGAAGTCAAGTGGGCCTTAGAAAGCATCACTACGAACAAAGCAAGTGGAGGTGATGGAATTCCAGTTGAGCTATTTCAAATCCTGAAAGATGATGCTGTGAAAGTGCTGCACTCAATATGCCAGCAAATTTGGAAAACTCAGCAGTGGCCACAGGACTGGAAAAGGTTTTCCAGTTTTCATTCCAATCCCAAAGAAAGGCAATGCCAAAGAATGCTCAAACTACTGCACAATTGCACTCATCTCACATGCTAGTAAAGTAATGCTCAAAATTCTCCAAGCCAGGCTTCACCAATATGTGAACAGTGAACTTTAAGATGTTCAAGCTGGTTTTAGAAAAGGCAGAGGAACCAGAGATCAAATTGCCAACATCCGCTGGATCATGGAAAAAGCAAGAGAATTCCAGAAAAACATCTATTTCTGCTTTATTGACTATGCCAAAGCCTTTGACTGTGTGAATCACAATAAACTGTGGAAAATTCTTCAAGAGATGGGAATACCAGACCACCTGATCTGCCTCTTGAGAAATTTGTATGCAGGTCAGGAAGCAAGAGTTAGAACTGGACATGGAACAACAGACTGGTTCCAAAGAGGAAAAGGAGTACGTCAAGTCTGTATATTGTCAGCCTGCTTATTTAACTTCTATGCAGAGTACATCATGAGAAACGCTGGCTGGAAGAAACACAAGTGGAATCCAGATTGCTGGGAGAAATATCACTAACCTCAGATATGCAGATGACACCACGCTTATGGCAGAAAGTGAAGAGGAACTAAAAAGCCTCTTGATGAAAGTGAAAGAGGAGAGTGAAAAAGTTGGCTTGAAGCTCAACATTCAGAAAAGGAAGATCATGGCATCTGGTCCCATCACTTAATGGGAAATAGATGGGGAAACAGTGGAAACAGTATCAGACTTTATTTGGGGGGCTCCAAAATCACTGCAGATGGTGACTGCAGCCATGAAATTAAAAGACGCTTACTCCTTGGAAGGAAACTTATGACCAACCTAGATAGCATATTCAAAGGCAGAAACATTACATTGCCAACAAAGGTCCGTCTAGTCAAGGCTATGGTTTTTCCTGTGGTCATGTATGGATGTGAGAGTTGGACTGTGAAGAAGGCTGAGCACCGAAGAATTGATGCTTTTGAACTGTGGTGTTGGAGAAGACTCTTGAGAGTCCCTTGGACTGCAAGGAGATCCAACCAGTCCATTCTGAAGGAGATCAACCCTCGGATTTCTTTGGAAGGAATGATGTTAAAGCTGAAACTCCAGTACTTTGGCCACCTCATGCGAAGAGTTGACTCAATAGAAAAGACTCTGATGCTGGGAGGGATTGGGGGCAAGAGGAGAAGGGGACGACAGAGGATGAGATGGCTGGATGGCACCACTGACTCGATGGACATGAGTCTGAGTGAACTCCAGGAGTTGGTGATGGACAGGGAGACCTGGCGTGCTGCGATTCATGGTGTCACAAAGAGTCGGACATGACTGAGCGACTGAACTGAACTGAAATATACAGATATTTCTTACAAGGTACAGGAAAGACATTTTGGGCACTGTGTTCTTCCGGAAACAGGAAGTAGTAGGAGGAGATACAACAAAGAATGCTCTGAAAAGTTCTTAGTTATGAGATACCTTTTACTAGGATAGAGGAGAGGCTGGAAAAATAGAGGCTGTGCATATTTAATAATGGAAGAAATGGTTAGATTCAATAGCTTTTGCTATTAGTCTGAGGCAGAAAACCTACGGGTTGCCATTAGTCTGAGAGAAAACCTATGTGTGAGTCTTGATGACAGTGCAGTTCTACACAAACATTCTGAAAAAGAGAGCAGAACCCACTGATAAATAGAGGTAAAGCAATTTTGGTTGCTTTTTGATATCTGAATGAACATTTGATATAATAGTAAATTTGATGTAATGCACTCAGATATTATAAATTATATATAATATTTAAACATTTTGTTGTTCAAAATTCTAAAAATGTGATAGAGACTCATGAGATAAAACCCAAGAATGTTTATTTCCCTTGGAACTCAACTTATTCTTTAAACTTTTCAAAGAGTTTTTATCAGTTCTTATAAGAACAATGTAGTACTTTGGGGCAAAGATGCAGCCTAGGAGCCCAGCACTGGAGGCCAAGATGGAGACGATCTCCATGGCCACCATGACCTTGCCCTTGGTGCTGTGGCAGATAGGGAGGAAGGTGACCCAGACACTGAGGAGCACCAGCCTGCTGAAGGTCAGGAACTTGGCTTCACTGAAGGTGTCAGGCAGGTTCCTGGCCAGGAAAGCCAAGGACAAGGTCCCCAGGGCTAAGGAGCCCAGGTAGCCCAGGACACAGTAGAAGGCAGTGACCGAGCCCTTGTTGCACAGGATGAAGAGCTCCTTGGGCTCAGAGTGAGTGTCCATCTCAAGGAAAGGGGGAGAGGCTCCCAGCCAGACTCCACAGATGATCACCTGGATCATGGAGTACATGGGAAAGACATAGCAGGTCCTGTTAAGAGCAATCGCCTCATGGTTCTTCCTGGTTTCCTGGCCTTGAATGCCAAGATCACAGGGACGATTTTGGCCAAAACAGTGACCACAGCCACAGTGAACACAGCTCCAAATGTGGTCTGTTGGAGGATGGAGGTGGCTGTGTGGGGACGACTGATAAAGAGTAAGGAGCAGAGGAAGCACAGGAGGAGGGAGATGAACAAGTCGGTGACATCCCCAGAGAATCATCAAATTCAGGATGGTCAAGTCCTTGGGGAGGGAGGCAGTGATTTCTCTCGCTGTTTGGATACTCTTAGGCTGGGTGCTGGATACAGACCATTAGGCTGCTCTGCATCTGGGGAAAAAGCAAAGACTCGGTGTTTCAGTTTCAGAAATTCTTCATTTTTGGCCTGTTTTTAACACGATCACCTTTGTTGTCACTGTGTAGACAGACTGCCTGTGATGTAATACTCAGATACAAGATTAAGATTCTGTATTCATAACACAGGAAGAAGGCATTTAGCTACAGGTAAGACAAGACACAGTCAGCCTGGAGCCTGAATCTTCAGCATATGGTGGGTCTAGGCTGGCTCAGTGATGTCACCAAGGATGTGGATTCTTAATCTGTGAATTTATTTCCCCAGGTATCCATTCTCTCTTCTTAGAGCCAAAAACTGCTCCTGGCCTCTCTCTCTCTCTCTGTCCTTTCAGATACAAGCTTGGTACCCACAAACACATGTATGTTTTATTATGGGTTCTCAAGTCCCATGTCCTTTATTTCTCTCTTGTTTTAAACACTACTTTGATGTTGTAAACCCTTCAGTAAGTTCCTGAGCAAGAGAAGTCTATTTTAAAGTTAGCTTATTCATCAGTTCAATTCAGTTCAGTCACTCAGTTGTGTCCGACTCTTTGCGACCCCATGAATCACAGCACGCCAGGTCTCCCTGTCCATCACCAACTCCCGGAGTTCACCCAGACTCACATCCGTCAAGTCAGTGATGCCATCCATCCATCTCATCCTCTGTCGTCCCCTTCTCCTCCTGCCCCCAATCCCTCCCAGCATCAGAGTCTTTTCCAATAAGTCAACCCTTCGCATGAGGTGGCCAAAGTACTGGAGTTTCAGCTTTAACATCATCCCTTCCAAAGAAATCCGAGGGTTGATCTCCTTCAGAATGGACTGGTTGGATCTCCTTACAGTCCAAGGGACTCTCAAGAGTCTTCTCCAACACCACAGTTCAAAAGCATCAATTCTTCGGCGCTCAGCCTTCTTCACAGTCTAACTCTCACATCCATACATGACCACAGGAAAAACCATAGCCTTGACTAGTCAGACCTTTGTTGGCAAAGTGATGTCTCTGCTTTTGAATATGCTATCTAGGTTGGTCATAACTTTTCTTCCAAGGAGTAAGCGTCTTTTAATTTCATGGCTGCAGTCACCATCTGCAGTGATTTTGGAGCCCCCCAAAATAAAGTCTGACACTTTTTCCACTGTTTCCCCATCTATTTCCTATGAAGTGATGGGACCGGATGCCATGATCTTCATTTTCTGAATGTTGAGCTTTAAGTCAACTTTTTGACTCTCCTCTTTCACTTTCATCAAGAGGCTTTTTAGTTCCTCTTCACTTTCTGCCATAAGGGTGGTGTCATCTGCATACCTGAGGTTATTGATATTTCTCCTGGCAATCTTGATTCCAGCTTATGCTTCTTCCAGCCAGCGTTTCTCATGATGTACTCTGCATAGAAGTTAAATAAGCAGGGTGACAATATACAGCCTTGACGTCCTCCTTTTCCTATTTGGAACCAGTCTGTTGTTCCATGTCCAGTTCTAACTGTTGCTTCCTGACCTGCATAGAGGTTTCTCAAGAGGCAGATCAGGTGGTCTGGTATTCCCATCTCTTTCAGGATTTTCCACAGTTTATTGTGATCCACACAGTCAAAGGCTTTGGCATAGTCAGTAAAGCAGAAATAGATGTTTTTCTGGAATTCTCTTGCTTTTTCGATGATCCAGCGGATGTTGGCAATTTGTTCTCTGGTTCTTCTGCCTTTTCTAAAACCAGTTTGAACATCAGGAAGTTCACGGTTCACATATTGGTGAAGCCTGGCTTCAAGAATTTTGAGCATTACTTTACTAACATGTTAGATGAGTGCAATTGTGTGGTAGTTTGAGCATTCTTTGGCATTGCCTTTCTTTGGGATTGGAATGAAAACTGACCTTTTCCAGTCCTGTGGCCACTGCTGAGTTTTCCAAATTTGCTGGCATATTGAGTGCAGCACTTTCACAGCATCATCTTTCAGGATTTGAAATAGCTCCACTGGAATTCCATCACCTCCACTAGCTTTGTTCGTAGTGATGCTTTCTAAGGCCCACTTGACTTCACATTCTATCTATATATCTGCCAGATGATGGAAACCTAATGAATCCTACTGTTAAGATGATTGGAATTGTGCAGTATTGATGGAGAATTCAAGTCATTCAATATTGTTATATTTTAGCAAAGAAAAGCACTATAACCCTTCTACACTTTATATTTTATGTTTTGTTGCAATACAGAAGTCTTCAAGTTTCTATCTCATGTAACAGCTACTTTTAAGGTCTCTAGGTTGTGACTTAGATTAGAATGTCGTGTCTTTTTCTTTTTTACATGTTTCTCTCCAGGGTGGAGAAGATCCCCTGGGGGAGGCAATCCATTCCATATTCTTGCTTGAAGAATCCCATGGACAGAGAAGGCTGGCAGGCTACAGTCCATGGGGTCACAAATAATCAGACATGACTGAAGTGGCTTAGCATGCATGCACTCAGCCTGATGTTCTGTGCTCTGTTTGTTTACAATTCTGGTGCCAAGCACTCAGCATTAAATCTTTTAATGTGTCACAATTAAAAAGAACTTTGTTCTTTATCCCACATTTCCCTTCTGTTGTCATATCTTTTTTTTTCTACCATGTTTCATCAAAAATGTTCTCAAAATATTTTTCTAATGACACAGTTTTTTTGTTATCTTTCTTTACAAGGGCTTCCCAGATAGCGCTAGTGGTAAAGAACCTGCCTGCCAATGTGGGAGACATAAGAGACTCAGGTTTGATTCCTGGGTCAGGAAGATCCCCTGGAGAAGGGAATGGCAACCCACTCCAGTATTCTTGCCTTGGGAAATCCCATGCACAGGAAGCCTGGTGCACTGCAGTCCATGGGGTCACAAAGAGTTGGACATGACTGAGCTTGCACGCACATCTTTTTTTACAAACTTAAAAAAAATTGGAGTATAATTGCTTTACAATGTTGTATTAGTTTCTTCTGTACAACGAAGTGAATCAGGTATATATATACATATATCCCCTCCCTCTTGAGCGTCCCTCCCACCCCTTTAAGTCATCACAGAGCACCAAGCTGAGCTCCCTGTGTTATACAGCAGCTTCCTCTGCTGTGCTTAATCGCTCAGTGTTGTCCGACCCTTTGCAACCCCATGCTCTGTAGCCTGCCAGGGTCCTCTGTCCATGGGGGTCTCCAGGCAAGAATACTGGAATGGGTTGTCATGCACTCCTCCAGGGGATCTTCCCAACCCAGGGATCGAACCCAGGTCTGCTGCATTGCAGGCTTATTCTTTACCAGCTGAGCCACCAGGAAAGCCCAAGGATACTGGAATGGGTAGCCTATTCCTTCTCCAGGGGATCTTTCCAACCCAGGAATCGAACCAGGGTCTACTGCATTGCAGGCGGATTCTTTACCAGCTGAGTTACCAGGGAAGCCACAGCAGCTTCCTACTAGCTATCTATTTTACACACGATAGTGTATATATGTCATTTCTACTATCCCAACTTCTCACTCTCCCCTTCATTCTTCCCCCACTGTGTTCATACATCCATTTTCTGTATCCGCGTCTCTACTCCTGCTCTGCAAATTAGACAACACTGAGCGACTAAGCACGGCAAATCAGTGACATTTTTCTAGATCCCACATATATTCATTAATATATGATATTTGTTTTTTTTCTTTCTGACATATTTGTTTTTCTCTTTCTTCACTCAGTATGACAGACTCTAGGTCCATTTCAGTTTAGTTCAGTTCAGTCACCCAGTCGTGTCTGACTCTTTGCAACCCCATGGACTGCAGCATGCCGGGCCTCCCTGTCCATCACCAACTCCCGGAGTTTACTCAAACTCCTGTCCATTGAGTTGGTGATTTTATGTAAGCATCTCATCTTCTGTTGTTCCCATCTACTTTGCTACAAATGACCCAGTTTTGTTCCCTTTTATGTCTCAGTAATATTCCACTGTGCCACATTGTCTTTATCCACTCATCTGTCAATGGACATTTAGCCTGCTTCCATGTTCCGGCTATTGAAATAGTGATGCAGTGAGCACTGGGGTACATGTGTCTTTTTGAATTATGATTTTCTCAGGGTATACACCCAGGAGTGGGATTGTTAGGTCATGTGGTGGTTCTATGCTTAGATTTTTAAAGGAGCTGGTATAATGGTCTCTATGAGTTAAATTTCATCAAATGCTTTTTCTGCATCTATTGAGGTGATCATGTGATTTTTATCATTTGTTTTGATAATGTGGTGGATCATATTGAATGATTTGTGAATGGTTTGCATCTTCAGAATAAGTCCTAGTTTATAATGGTGTATGATCTTTTTAGTGTATTGTTGAATGTGATTTAAAAATCTTTTCAATCCCAATGGTGTGAGATAAGATATCTTCTTTGGATTATCCACTGATTGAATTACTCACTCTCTCCATAAAAGGGGGATCAGAAGCATGTTTTCCAGCAAATCACAGACTGCCTGCATCTGAGTAGTGAGTAGGTCAGAGGACAATTTCCAAAGATGGGAGAAGCCACACCAATGAGTGTTCCAAGCCAGCCTCTTCTGGTGAGTGAGAAGTCCATATTGATGTCAAAAGTGGCAAATTTTATCTTTCTTTTCCTTTTGTAAAATCACTTTAAGTCAGCAAATGGTAATTGTTAACACAATAAGATATTTTTTTGAACGTTATTTCCTAGGGGTTAATGTTTGTTAAGACATATTTAAGATTTTGTATATTTTTGTATATAAGGTTTTCTTAGAATAATAGACAAAATGTGTTTTCCTTTTTGATCAAATTTACTAGGAAGTGGAAATGCCTTTTGACTTTAGAGTGTTTAAACTGTTCTCTGCTCTGGAAAATTCTTTACGCATAATGCATTTGGTCTTTTTTTTTTTTTTAATTAAATTCTTTGCTCAAATATGTCCTTAGTTCTCTAATCTCATCATTCATCACTACAGTTAATTTCTTTCTCTGTCTATTCCTTCTGACCTCTTTTCCTCCATCCCATCTGCTTTTTCTCTCTGTCTCTTGAGTTGGTCTTATTGTTTATCACAGCTCCAAATTATACCCAACACTGCATTAAATGCTCATTGCTCTATTAATTTTTTCCTCTTACCAAGATTAAAATAAACTAGAGAAGTGAAATTGTTTGAAATTCTGAGTCAGGAGTTTGAATACACAGCTTGGTATATAATAAGTGCTCTATAAATCAGAGGATCTAATGATTTCCCTAGGCTTCCCAGGTGGCTCAGGAGTTAAGATTCTGCCTTTCAAGCAGAAGACATGGGTTCAAGCCCTGGGCCAGGAAAATCTTCTGGCATAATAAATGGCAACCTACTCCAGTATTCTTGCCTGGAAAACTGCATGGACAGAGGAGCGGGTCAGGTTACAGTCTATGGGGTCACAAAGAGTCAGACATGACTTAGTGACTAAACAGCAGAAGCAGCAGTAATCTCCCCACCAAACTGGGACATTTTGACTCACAAAAGGAGTAGAATTAATAATTATGGCATGACAAAAAGAATGAAATGAGACTTGTTTTTCCTTAAAAAATCTGAGGACAGAAATGAGAGATTTGTGAGGAACTGTGCACTTATTAGGTTTACAGTTTAAAAAGATTATTGTGAGTAGAGTCTTAAAATGGACTACAGGCACAAAGAGCTTAAAATCTTAGTGACAATTTATCGAAGTTTACTACAAAAGAGATTATGTCATTTTATGCTTTGTAGTTGGGTAAATTTGTTTGAAAAATTTAGAAAGCTTTTTCTCAGTTGAGTTTGCAGAATTTCTTTCAAAAAGATATCTGAGCACCTTCAAAGAGCAAAGCAATAAGTAATAAACATTAAAGTTCCCATTATTCATCTCATTATTGAGTATCCAACTTAGTAAGAAAATCTACATACACACAAAATAATAGTACATAAGATTTAAAAATGGAAAAATTCACTCTCTGGAAATGGTATTATGATGAAAATTGAAAGATACTCAAGAATTATTTCAAAAGCTGAAACTTTTAGGTGGATTCAGAAAGGAAAAGTGAAAGTGTTAGTCAGTCACTCAGTCATATCCAACTCCTTGTGAACACTTGGACTGTAGCTGCCAGGCTCCTTTGTCCATGAACTTCTCCAGGCATGTATACTGAAGTGGGTAGCTGTTCCCTTCTCTGGGGGATCCTCCCTGCCCAGGGATTGAATCTGGGTCTCCCACATTGCAGGCAGATTCTTTACCTACTGAGCCACACCAATGAGTGTTCCAAGCCAGCCTCTTCTGGTGAGTGAGGAATCCATATTGATGTCAAAAGCAATCCTTTGTATCTTTTTTTTCCTTTTGTAAAATCACTTTAAGTTATCCAGGGAAGCCCTCAAAAAGGAAAATGGAGGGTTAACTGATAGAAGCATGGAGTGGCAGGGAGTTCAGAATGACACTCAGTGGCATAGGGTATTAATATCAAAAAGTAAGTTTAGGGGACACTGAGATATGGGTGATGTATTTGGAAAAGTAATTGGTTCAACTTGGGACCTGCCCAGTGAGAGTTGAGTCACAAATATCACTGATGTGGTGGGTGGGCAGACGGATATTTGGGTCTTGAGGCTGAAGCCAGATGGGTGAATCTGTGAGCATTTCTAGTTCATGAATGGTATCTGAAGCCAGGGAAATGGATGGGATTGCCTGGAAGAAGGTGAAGATGTAGAACAGATGTGAGAACAGAACCAACTTCTAAGAAGCATTGATCATTAAGTGAGATAGGGGAGAGAGGATTAGGAGGAGGGGAGGAAGAGAGTCAGGGAGTAAAAATGGTTATTTACAGTGGGAAAAGGGAGCTTGGTGATGAGAGTATGGTTCAGGGGAATACTTGAGTGAAGAAGGGAGTTGGGGTAGAAGTGAAGGTGTAATGTCTTGGGAGTCAAAGAACCCTGTGATCTCTTCATCTGAATGTTGGTGGATTTGGGGTTATCAGCATGTGTGTGGTTGACAGTGACAGAGACTGGAAGGTGAAAACATCCTCTAAGAGGATGGTGGAGGGGCAAGTCTGGAATTGGTACTGGGTGATGATCTGGAGCTTTCTGTCCTTGAGTTCCATCTGGCTGATGCCCCAGGATTCAGTTCTCTGTGTCTGGTGCCTGCAGTAGCAGGATTGGTGTAGTTAAGAAGCCAGAAATCACATTGTGGGTCTCTTCCTGGATCCACTTGGGTTTAGATTCAGAAGTCAGAGTTATAACAACCTTGTGAGTGCCTGTGATACACAATGTAATTTGCAGTTCACTTCAGCAGGGAGAGAGGAGGAGGGTGGTTACCCAAATGCTATGAGAATATTCTCCATGACTGGCAGTCATTTCATTACCCGCTCCCCTTATCTAATCATCTTCTCTTTTTATTCAAAGTAAAATTTCATTTTGCTTTTAAAGGAGAAGCTCAAAAGTAATATGATGCCTCAGACATTGGAGAAGAAAAGACAATACTATTTAGACAAGTCAGAGCAGAGCCACTGTGATGAAACTGCACTTCCTATAAGGCTGACCAGCTGCATTTTCCAGAGACCAGTCACAAGGATAACCCCACATCCTGGCAATGTGGTCAGACATCGTCAATGCGAGGGGACCTTGGAAAAGCCCCCAGCAAGTCTGCGCATTCAGGAGACTGCAGGGTCTTCAGGCCTACAGCCCAGTAGGAGAACCTTTCAGGACCATGGACAGCGCAAATGTTTGCAGGATCTTTGCCCAACTTAGTGTGGGTGAATCCCTGGGCCATGTTGGTGCCTGGTCTCTGCACACCAACCCTGAGCCCATCCTTGCCCAGTCTTCAGATGGGGCAGAGCTGGACCCAGGATTGGAGCTCTTCCTCCCACACACCCTCTGCAGACAACCAGTAACAGATAGAGATATTCATCAGCAGTCTCAGAAAGTGAAGAGAGCAAGGAAGAGATTGGCTATGGCCTGGAGGGCAGACAGGCTTGCCAGGGAGGCAGAGAAAGCCAGGAGACTTGAGAGCTAGATTAAAAAATAGGAGAAAATCGTCCTGGAGAGGCTGAATGATGTGTGGCCCTTGGGAGGTAGTTTATGGGGGGGAGGGGGGAGGGACAGCCCTCCATGATACTTGCATCCTTGAATGTCAGCCCTGTTTCTTGATCTGGATTGAGATGCTTTGTTATATTAACACTGCACTCTGTTAAACCCTTTTGTTTGACAAATGTGAGATGAGGAAATGTTTCTGTGGGTAAGAGGTTGGGTTTCACGTGACAAGAAAAAAGATTTTTGCTTGTCCTTGTGCACCTCAATTTCTATTTACTGTGATTTTTAAAATTGACTTTTATATTAAATTCTACAGAGGTTATCTAGCCTGAAGGATTATTTAGTGTTTTATATGTTTTCTTACATTGTTTACACTCAAGGAAGAAATGTCTACCCTAAAGAGATTTTATATATATATATATATAAATTTCACTGAAGTATAGTTGATCCACAATGTTGTGCTAATTTCTGATGTATGGCAAGGTGATTCACTTATACATATATATTAATATTCTTTTTCACTATGGTTTATTACAGGTTATCAAATACAATTCCCTGTGCTATACAGTAAGACCTTGTTTATCCATCCTATATGTACTAGTTTGCATCTGTGCTGTGCTGTGCTTAGTCACGCAGTCCTGTTTGACTCTTTGTGATCCCATGCGCTGTAGCCTGCCGGCCTTCTGTCTATGGGAATTCCCCAGGCAAGAATACTGGAGTGGGTTGCCATGCCCTCCTGCAGGGGATCTTCCCAAACCGGGGATCTAACCTAGGTCTCCCACATTGCAGGCAGATTCTTTACCGTGTGAGCCACCAGGGATGCCCAAGCTCCCAATCCATCCCTCCCCCTCTCTGTCCCCCTTGGCCACCACAGATCTCTTTTCTATGTTTGTGGCTGTGTTTCTGTTTTCCAAATAAATTCATCTGTGTAATTTTTTCACTTCCACATATAAGTGATATCATGTAGTATTTGTGTTTTTAAAGAAATTATATTTTTAATGTCAACTAGCTCTGTAGAAATCTTATTTTATTTAGCTTGCTTTTACACCTCATTCTAATGTAAGCTACATCCTTGTTTCATTTTGTGCTAAATGTTAGATCAAACGTTAAGACATTTTAATGTAAATTTAATTAGCACTTAATGCTGATTAGCAATTATGTTTGCCTAAAAATTTGTGGCTATTTTTAAAAATTAGATTTAACATTAGATTATTAAGAAGGAACATATTCTCTAAAAACATTTGATGTGGAAAATGACTTGCCAGCAAACTTATTGTTTTGCCCTGAAATAGGTCTGGAGTCATTGCAATTTTTCCACCTCACAGTGTGGGATACATCATAATTTTGTAATTGTTTAACAAACAATTATTCATTAAATGATTCATTTTACTTAGAAACAACTTATTCAATAAAACAAGCACTAGAAGAAATTGAGACTCCATTCTTTTTTTTTAAATTTATTTTATTTTTGCCTGTGCTGGGTCTTCATTACTGGGTGTGGGCTTCCTCTAGTTGTGAACAGGAGCTACTTTCTGGTTGTGGTTCAAGGGCTTCTCATTGCAGTGCCTTCTCTTGTTGGGGGGAACAAGCTTGAGGGTGTGCAGGCTTCAGTAGTGGCAGCACTTGGTCTTAGGAGATGTGGGTTGTGGGTTTGGGCTCTCGAGCACTGGCTCAGTTGTGGTACACCAGTTCAGATGCCCCACAGCATTGTGGGATCTTGCCAGACCAGGACTTGAACTGATGTCCCATGCATTGCAAGGCAGATTCTTAACCACTGCACCACCAGGGAAGCCCTAGACTCCATTCTTGAAGAGCAGATGCACAGACTTTCTTGCTCTCTCATCCAGCACAGAGGCAGCAAGCTGAAAACAACCTGGTGCTCTGGAAAGCTGGCCTGGATGGCCCCAGGGCACATTCCATCCTCCTCTGGGCTCCCGCATCAAGACCTCCTTCTCTGGTGACACTTCCTGCTAATGCAGCAGCTGCCTTTACAGCAATCATGTGGACACTTGGAGGGGATGAAGCTACCTTAGGTACCAGTCCTGCCTCTGGCCAGGGCAGAAACTGCCATTATGGGCATGTGTGTGAGTTCATGTGCTTGGAAAGGAGAACAACCAGCTTATGTGGTGTTGGTCCAACCCCTATGGCCCTGACCCAGATGCCCTCTAGGGGAAAAGTGGTATCAGCTCAGATTTGCAGCCCCAAGCTCTTGAGTTCCAGCCATGCTCCCAACCAAAGCAGGGATGGTCATTACACCTGGGAGGAGCCCAACCTCCTTAGGTTTCCTGTTCCAGCCCTTGGTGCCCTGACTCAGAAACTTTGTTCATTGTTGTTGTTCAGTCACTCAGTTGGGTCTGACTCTCTGTGACTCTCTGCGACTGCATTACTCCAGGACCCAATCCTGGGCCCAACTCTGCCCCATCTGAAGACTGGGCAAGGATGGGCTCAGGGCTGGTGTGCAGAGACCGGGCACCAGCACGGCCCACGAATTCACCCACACTAAGCTGGGCAAAGATCCTGCAAACATTTGCACTGTCCATGGTCCTGAAAGGTTCTCCTACTGGGCTGTAGGCCTGAAGACCCTGCAGTCGCCTGAAGACCCTGTAGTCTCCTGAATGCACAGACTTGCTGGGGGCTTCTCCAAGGTCCCCTCACATTGACGGTGTCTGACCACATTGCCAGGATGTGAGGTTATCTTTGTGACTGGTCTCTGGAAAATGCAGCTGGTCAACCTTATAGGAAGTGTGGTTTCATCATAGTGGCCCTGTTCTGACTTCTCTAAATAGTATTTTCTTTTCTTCTCCAATGTCTGAGGCATCATATTACTTTTGAGCTTCTCCTTTGAAAGCAAAATGAAATTTTACTTTGAATAAAAAGAGAAGATGATTAGATAAGGGGAGAGGGTAATGAAATGACTGCCAGTCATGGAGAATGTTCTCATAGCATTTGGATAACCACCCTCCTCTCTCTCTGCAGAAATGAGTCTCAAATTACATTGTTCATCACAGACATTCAGAGGGTTGTTACAACTCTGATTTCTGAATCTAAACCCAAGTGAATCCAGGGAGAGACCCATAGTGTGATTTCTGGCTTCCCAACTGATGCCGGTGCCATTAGTACAGGCATCACACACTAAGAACTGAATCCTGGCACATCAATCAGATACGACTCAAAGACAGGAAGCTCCAGGTATTTACCTGAGAGAAGTGAGAACACGTGGCCACACATACACACACACAAACATTATATGAAAATGATCATAGCATCTTTATTTATAGTGGAAAAATGGAAATGACTCAAATACACATGAACAGGGGTATGGATAAACATATTGTGATATACAATAGTGTGAAATGCTACTCAGCAATAAAAGGAACAGACTGACAACATATGCATGAAATGGATGAATTCCAAAATAATCATCAAGATGAGTGAAACATGGCAGACACCAAGAGGTCATATTGTATGATTCCATGTATATGGACTTAAAGAATTGACAGAATTAATCTGTTGCTATAGAAATCAGAATAATTGTTTCTGGGGTGGAAGACTGGGGATAAATGATTGAAAGGATTATGTGGGAACTTTCAGGAGTAATGCAAATACTGCATCTCTTGACTTGACTTATGTAGTTAATAGATATATATGCAGGAGGAAGAGGGTTCAATTTCTGGGTTGGGAATATTCCTGGGGAAGGAAATAGCAACTGACTCCAGTATTCTTGACTGGGAAATCCCATGGACAGAGGATCTTGTTGGACTAAGTCCACGGGGTCACAAATGAGTTAGAGACAACAGAGTGACTAAACAAAAAGAGCATATACATGTATATATATTTACAAACTTACTAAGTGTAAGATCTACATGCCTCTGTGTAAAATATCTTAATTGAAAACATAGAGCGCTGTAACACTACACAAAATATTCAACCAAAGCATACATTCTGTGAGCGATTCTACTGTATGATGAAGCAGTTCTCCTGGGTGTTTGAGTCACGTGGCTGATTCTTTCTCCAGGGTGGTTGGGAGGATGACATGGAACTGTTTGTCATTTTCAGACTTAAGTATTGCTTCTTCTTTTCCCCCATAAATTGGATGATTTTTCCATCTCCATGTGTGAATTTATGGGAGAAACAGAAAGAGAAATAATGCTGAAATATTCCTGAAAGTAATTATTAACATCATTTGTTGGGAATTTCCTGACAAAAAGATGAGATTCATATTGAAGCATGGATCCCAGGGAAAGTCTGAGTGTTTTTCTTCCAGGCTTAATGTATTTGCCTTTGTTTTTTGCATCTCAGAAAATTGAAGATATGAAAGTAATCATAAGATGATGAAGTCTGGCCCACTTATCTCAGCCATGAGGAGACTGATGTCAATATCACACCCAAGTTAATTTCAAAAGTAGGACTGAAACCAAGGTCATACTGCTACATCTCACCTAAATCCATCCTATTTATCCCTTCATTCATTTTCCTTCATCATTATCAAGTAAAAGGAGAAAAGTATTTTGTAATGTCTACCAGCTTCTTCAAGTACTATTTTGCCTATGCCAACAGCCCTTAAATTAAGTCTTTTGTAAAAAACATCAGTGTTCTACAAAATGTAAAGACATTTTCTACAGGAAAAAAAAAATCCTGGCCAAAGATGTTTGGCAAGTCCCAAGTTCTGTGGCTTCTTTTAAGGTTTACAAAGCACAGGCCTGGTTAAGGCTCAGAGCATACCAGCAGTGAAACATCTGTTTGGCAACTTTGTGGAACTCATGAACTAGTATAACTTAGTTATGATGTAACATATCAAGAAAAAGTTTCATTCATGTTTCTGTAACTCCAAGGTTTGAACTCAGCTTGCTTCTGTTGTTTAGTTGCTAAGTCATGTCCTACTCTTTTGCAACCCCATGGACTACATAGCCTGCCAGGCTCCTATGTCCATGGGATTTCCCAGGCAAGAATACTGGAGTGGGTTGCCATTTCCTTCTCTAGGGGATCTTCCTGACCCTGGATCAAACCTGTGTCTCCTACATTGATAGATGGGTTCTTTACCACCAAGCCACCAGGGAAGCTCTTGGACTCAGAAACCAATAATTCTAGAAAAGTATAATCATTCACTGTGCAGATCATATGTGGTAAGTATGCTATTACCCCACCCTAGAGATGCTCAGCAGAGAAGGCAATGGCAACCCACTCCAGTACTCTTGCCTGGAAAATCCCATGGACGGAGCCTGGTAGGCTGCAGTCCATGGGGTTGCACAGAGTCGGAGATGACTGAGTGACTTCACTTTCACTTTCCACTTTCATGCACTGGAGAAGGAAATGGCAACCCACTCCAGTGTTCTTGCCTGGAGAATCCCAGGGATGGTGGAGCCTGGTAGGCTGCCATCTATGGGGTTGCACAGAGTCGGACACGACTGAAGCGACTTAGCAGCAGCAGCAGAAGAGATGCACAGAGTCAGATATTGCACAGTAAGCTGAGACAGAGCTGCTAACAGGTTTCTGTACCAAGAGTCAATGTGTGGTCTCATCACACTATTGGGTGAGGGGCAGACCCAACTGCCGGCAGAAGAGAATATTTCAAATAAGGAAACAGCATGGACGGGGACAGGAAATCATCTTACCACATGGGTTTGGATGGTAGAGCTGGAAAGGATGTAGCTGTCAGACTCTGTCTTTTTACGCATGCTCCTAAGCCACTTTACATATTCCTCTCTCACCTGAAAAAGATGGTAAATGAAAATCTTGCATTTAGATACATTCTAGATATATGCATGAATGCTACCAAAAATAATGTTTATTTTTCCATTTATATTTGCAGATAACCCATAGAGGCTATATCAAACAGATTGAACTATAAGTGATTGTGTGTTAGTGGCTCAGTCATGTCTGACTCTTTGAGACCTCATGGACTGTAGACTGACAGGCTACACTGTCCATGGGATTCTCCAGGCAAGAATACTGGAGTGGGTAGCCATTCCCTTCTCCAGGGGGTAATCCCAGCCCAGAGACCATACCTAGGTCTCCTGCACTGCAGGCAGATTCTTTAGTGTCTGAGCCACCAGAGAGGCCCCATGAGTGATTACAGAGATATTATTTGTGGATCAGCCTGTTCATATTCATGTTAATGATAACACAGCATTTATATCATCCCTAAGAACATGAGCAGTTTTCTGTAACTACTGAGAATTGCTTCCTCCTCTCAATGTTGTTGTTCAGTTGCTAAGTCTTGTCCTACACTTTGCAACCCCATGACTGCAGCACACCAGGCTTCCCTGTCCTTCAATATCTGCTTGAATTTGCTTAAACTCATTTCCACTGAGTCGATGATGCCATCCAACCATCTCATCTCCTGTTCCCCATTCTCCTCCTGCCCTCCCTCAATCTTTCCCAGTATCAGGGTCTTTTCTAAAGATTCGGCTCTTCCCACAAGGAAGCCAAAGGATTGGAGCTTCAGCTCCAGCATAAGTCCTTCCATTGACTATTCTGGGCTGATTTCCTTTAGGATTGACTGTTTTTATCTCCTTGCTGTCCTTTGGACTCTTAAGAGTTTTCTCCAGCACCACAGTTTGAAAGCATCAATTCTTCAGCGTCAGCCTTCTTTATGGTTCCACTCTCACATTCGTACCTGACTACATGTCTCTCTGAGATCCATACAACTCCATTGGAGTGAAACCTAGAGATATCTGCCTATTTATTGAGTCAGAATGCAATGTAAAATCACTGCTTAAAAAGCTTATATGGTCCAATCAATGCTGGCAAGTGGAACTTCACTACCACTGCAGTCTCCTATACTCAGAGCACTGCCCTCGCTACATGTCTTTGGGTTCTGGGACTGGCAAGGGTTGCCACATCAGCCTTACTTCCTTTCTTTGGCTGGTTGTCTCCCACCCACATTAAGCCCCTCATTGTCAAGCCTAAGGAAGCCCTATGTGGTAGTTTAATGTCCCCCTAACAGTTTTCCCCACAGTGCAAATCACAGTTGGTTATTCAATGTCTAATTATGTTGTTTCCCGTTTCTGATTTCCTCACTGTTCAGAAAGCTGCCCCTGGATCCCCCAGAGCCAAGCAAGTAATAATTGTTAAAATCCAATTTGAGTATTAAAAAATGGAAACCATTGTCCCCCAAACTTTAGTTTTGTTGCTGTCAGACCCCATATTTGTGATCGGAGAAGATGAATGGGGAAGTAACTATCCACTCCTCATTGCAGATTCATGTATTGGGAAACTGGAAAATGGAGACTTGAACTCCCAAAGGGGAATCAAGATGGCGGAGTCGTAGGATGTGGAACTAACCTCATCCTACAGATACATAAAAAATGCATTTACAAACAGGGGCTTGAACTCCCGGACTCAGTGGAGAATGGTAGGCTTGGGGAAAATGGGAACACACTATCAGACAGAAGGGCATCATGCAGGAGAGAAGGGCTAGCCAGGTAAATGACGTGTGAGGACCCCAGTTGGGAGCTTGGGGGAAGACAGGATGGGTCCTATTACCTGCTGGTTGAGGACGCAGTGGACCAGGAAGATGTAGACTCCCTGCAGGACGTTGGTGATGGTGAAAGCGTAGGCAACGATGGATCTGATGGGTTCCTTTATCAGTTCAGCGAGAAAGAAGCCAAGGCACCAGGAACAGCCCAAGAGGAAGAGCTGAGCAATGGCTTTAAACGTCAGCATCCTGTTAATACCAAGAAGGACAGTCACCAACTCACCACCTTCTCTCTTGAGTAGTATGTTTTCCTGTCTTCAGACCCCATCTGCCTTCCTCTCCAACTGTAGTACTTTAGTCCCTAAGTTGTGTTTGACTCTTTGCGACCCCATGAACTGTAGCCTGCCAGGCTTCTCTGTCCATGGAATTATTCAGAATAAAACAAGAATACTGTAGGTGTCCATAGGTTTCCATTTCCTTCTCCAGGGGATCTTCCCAACCCAGGGATCAAGCCTAAGTCTCCTGCATTGGCAGGCAGATTCTTTACCACTGAGCCACCTGGGACGCCTGTTCTAATTACTTGTGAACTTTTCTCAAGCCAGGATGGTTTGGAGTAACTGTGGTTGTGAGTGCAATATTTGGAAGTAATGGCTATCATTTCCATTGTAAAAACTCTAATAGATGAGCATGAGTTTATTCCATGGGTGTTTTCCTCTATTATGAATATTTATAATTGGAATGATATTTTGTGGTGGTTGTGGTTAGCCGCTAAGTCGCGTCCAACTCTTGTGACCCAGTGGACTGTAGTCCGCCAGGCTCCTGTGTCCATGGGATTTCCCAGGCAAGAATACTGAAGTGGGTTGCCATTTCCTCCTCAAGGAAAGGTATTTTACCATTATGTTTTTTTAATGTGGCAAAAACACATAACACAAAATTTACTACAACTACATTTGAACACACAGTTCAAAAGCATTAAATACACTCACATTGTTGCACTGCTAGAACAACACTATCCTTCTACTGAGCTTTTTTTCACCCTGAAGAATTGAAACTCTGTATCCAAAAAACAATAAATACCCATTCCTTCCTACCCTCACCCTTGGGCAACATCAATTCTACTTTCTGGTTCTATGAATCTGCTCATTAATTTCAAGGGTTCAAATATATATGATTTTAAGGGTGATTCTCATTTGACAGTGGTTCCTAACATGGTAGGCAACTCTTTACAGATGACTGTTTAGGGGCTTCCCAGGTGCCTCAGTACGTAAACAATCTGCCTGCCAATGCAGGTGACATGGGTTTGATTGTTGCGTCAGAAAGATTCCCTGGAGGAGGAAATAGCAACCCACTCCAGTATTCTTGTCTGGGAAATCCCATGGATAGAGGAGCCTGGTGGGCTACTGTCCATGAGGTTGCAAAGCGTTGGGCACCACTTAGTAACTGAGCATGCATGCATGCTTGAAAAAGCAATCCTTTAGGACTACAACTTATGCAAAGCCCATTAAACTGTCTAAACCCATTTTACCTTGTGTTTTGTATCTTGGACACATCTTTATTGAGGGAAGAAAGTCGGTCTCTCAAAATCCACAGGGTTATTGAATAAAAGATTAAGTTTATCTGAAAGAAAAAAAAAGATACTAACTGTGGACCAACATACAGAGTCTTTTTTTTTTTTTATGATGGCCATTCACCCGTGTGAGGTGAACTACTCTTTGTAGTTTTGATCTGCATTTCTCTGATAGTTCATGATGTTGAGCATCTTTTCATGTGTCTCTTGGCCATCTGTGTGTCTTCTTTGGAGAAATGTCTACATAGGTCTTCTGCCCATTTTTTGATTGGGTGTGTTTCTTCTCATATTGAGTTTTCATGAGCTGTTTGTAAATTTTAGAGATTCATTCCTTGTAAGTTGCTTTGTTTGCCATTATTTTCTCCCATTCTGAGGGTTGTCATTTCATCTCTTTATGGTTTTCCCTGACATATGTGTACTGCCGTGTGTGAAGATACCATGTGTAGAGAGCTACAGATAGCTAGTGGGAACCTGCTGTAGAGTGCAGGGAGCTTAGCTGGGTGTTCTGTGATGACCTAGAGGGGTGAGATGGGGGTGAGTGGGAAGAAGGGCCATGAGAGAGGGGATATATGTGATGGCTCAGAAAGTAAAGAATCTGCCTGTAGTGCGGGAAACCAGGGTTCGATCCCTGGGTCAGGAAGATCCCTTGGAGAAGGGAGTGCCAACCCACTCCAGTAATCTTGCCTGGAGAATTCCACGGACAGAAGAGCCTAGTGGGCTATGGCCCATGGAGTCGCAAAGAGTTGGACATGGCTGAGTGACTAACATGCTACATGCTGTAGCTAATGCACTTTGTTGTGCAACATTGCAAGGCAACTATTCCCTAAGAAAGAAATAGTCAAACTAGAAAGCACTGAAGATCATGGGAAAAGGTATGAGATTTTATAGTTAGAATATGTTGCAACTTGGGGACTTCCCTGGCGGTCCAGTGGTTAAGACTCCATGCTTCCAATACAGGGGATGCAGGTTCCATCCCTGGTCAGGAACTAGGATCCCACATGCCTCATAGCACAGCCAAATAGTTAAAAAAAAAAGAGAGAATATATTGAAATTCCTTTGGAGCAGACTGGGGATACTTGTACAATACCACCAAGGAGCTCCTGAAAGGCCACAAAAGAACATGCGTGGGTGGTCAGGTGGCACAAACGCAGTGCAATGTGGTGTCTCCACCAACACCTTTCCTTGCACACACGGGCCATGGACAGGTATTTTCCAGGCTCATTTCAGATAGTCTGGGGCATGTGGCTGAATTCTAGCGGATGAGATGTTGGTCGCAGTGATATATGCCTGAATCCTACAGTCTTCAACTCTTCCCCTCCAGCAACAACCAAGGAGGTCACATGTCAAAATAATAGAATCATAAAAGAAAAGCTGAGGACTTCCCTGGTGCCACAGGGGCTAACGATCTGCCTGCCAATGCAGGAGATACGAGTTCAATCCCTGGTCTGGGAAGATCCCACATGCCTTGGAGCAACTAACTTCATGTGCCAGAACTAGTGAGTCCATGTGCTGCGACTTCTGAAGCCCTCATGCCTAGAGCCTGTGCTCCACGACAAGAGAAGCCACCTCCATGAGAAACGTGAGCGCCCAAGAAAGAGTAGTCCCCACTCACCACGACTAGAGAAAGCCTGCACAAAGCAACGAAGACCCAGCACAGTCATAAAAAAGTAAAGCTGAATCTCACATGGGGAGCCTCTTGATCCACACTGGACTTTGCAAAAATAGCACACAAAAACGTATTTGCTCTGCCAAGCCACTGAGATGTTGGGACTTCTTTGTCACCGTACCACACTGTAGCCTAAACTGACTTATCATCAGACTATATCCTAAGAGTTGAACCAACTGAAGAAGATTTAAGAACACTTGGTGAAATCACTTCCAAATCACATAATTTTATCATAGTCACAATTATATTTTTACACATCCACTTATTTGTTTATTCAACAAATATATATTAAGTATATATGGCATGCTAGATATTAGAGATACAAGGATGATTTCTTTTCTATTCATCAGCATTTAAATATGCTCAAAAATTTTTTTCCTTTTTTTAGATTTTTATTTTTATCATTAAAAATTTTATTTATTTTAATTGGAGGCTAATTACTTTACAATATTATGGTGGTTTTTACCATACATCGACATGAATCAGCCATGGTGCATATGTGTCCCCCCCATCCTGAAGCCCCCCTCCTAGCTCCCTCCCCACACCATCCCTCTGAGTTGTTCCAGAGCACCGGCTTTGAGTGCCCTGCCTCATGCATCACACTTGCACTGGTCATCTGTTTTATATGTGGTACTATACATATTTCAATGCTATTCTCTCAAATGATCCCACCCTTGCCTTCTCCCACATAGTCCAAACGTCTGTTCTTTACATCTGTGTCTCTTTTGTTGTCTTGTTGTAGGGTTGTCGTTACTATCTTTCTAAATTCCATATATATGTGTTAATATACTGTATTGGTGCTTTTCTTTCTGACTTACTTCACTCTGTATAATAGGCTCCAGTTTCATCCACTTGTTAGAACTGACTCAAATGTATTCTTTTTTGATAGCTGAGTAATATTCCATTGTGTATATGTACCACAACTTCCTTATCCATTTGTCTGCTGATGGATATCTAGGTTGCTTCCGAGCAATTGTAAACAGTGCTGCAATGAACATTGGGGTACATGTGTCTCTTTTGACTCTGGTTTCCTTGGTGTGTATGCCCAGCAGTGGGATTGCTGAGTTGTATGGCAGTTCTATTTCCAGTTTTTTTTAAGGAACCTCTACACTGTTCTCCACAGTGGCTGTACTAGTTTGAATTCCAACCAACAGTTTAAGAGGGTTTCCTTTTCTCCACACCCTCTCCAGTGTTTATTGTTTGTAGACTTTTTGATGGCAAAAATATGCTCAAAAAATTTAAATAAAGACATATGCTCAAACATCTACTATTAAAAGGAAACAAATGAATGTTAAAATAGTACTTAGATTGCCCTCCTACACTGTTGGTAGGAATGTAAACTGGTAAAACCGGGATGGAGATCAGTATGGAGATTCTTTAAAAAAGTAAAACTAGAACTACTATATGATTCAGCAGTCCGACTCCTGAGCATGTACCCAGAGAAAGCCATACTTCGAAAAGATACATGTTCCCCAGTGTTCATGCAGCTCTATTTATAGTATGCAAGACATGGAAGCAACCTAAATGTCCATCAGCAGAGGAATGGATAAAGAAGATGTGGTACATAAATACAATGGGATATTATTCAGTCATAAAAAGAATGAAATAATGCCATTTGCAGCAACATGGTTGCAACTAGAGATTATCATACTAAGTGAAGTTAAGTCAGAGAAAGACAAATATCATATGCTCCTGCTTATATGTGAAATCTAAAAACAACATACAAATGAATTTAAATACAAAAGAGAAATAGACCGACAAACAGAAAACAAACTATGGTTACCAAAGGGGAAGTGGGGAGAAGGATAAATTAGGAGGTTGGAATTAACGTATACACATTACTGTATATGAACAGGTAAACAACAATGACCTACTGTATAGCATAGGGAACTATATTCAATTCTTTGATATAACCTATAATGAAAAATAATCTGAAAAAATATATATTCTTTTATATATATGAGACTTTTATATATATATATAAGTATCCATATATATACTTTTCCAGATTCTTTTCCATTATATATATATATATATATATATATAGCTGAATCTCTTCACTGTACACCTGAAACTAACACAACATTGTAAATCAGCTGTATTGCAATAAAAAATAAAAAATAGTACCTCTTTTGATCTTCAAATTAAGTTGAATACTACATACCACACACACATACTCTATACACACATGGCACCTGAGGCAGACACACGCACACTACAAACCTACCAAGATGACGGCTGATACGGGTCCTAAGAAACTCAAGATAAACCCTTTCTCTGTGTTGATCCAGCAACTGAAAAACAGAAAGCAACAGTGGCAGCATTTTGAAAGGTAATGGAATACAATACATGATCTGCAATAGAGAATATTTATATAGGACTTTTTGGGCTTCCCAGTGGCTCACTGGTAAAGAATCCATCTTCTATGCAAGGAAATGCAGGAGATGTGGGTCCAGTCCCTGGGTGGGGAAGAGCCCCTGGAGAAGGGTATGGCAACCCACTCCAGTATTCTAGCCTGGAGAGTATTAAGGGAATAAACAAATTACATGCAGTATCTTTATCATGACCCCATTTTTATAAAAGTATATATTTATATTTATATATATTTAAGGGCTTCTCAAGTGGTGCAGTTGGTAAAGAATCCACCTGCCAAAGCAGGAGACACTGGAGACATGGGTTCAAACTCTAGGTCGGGAAGATACTTTGGAGTAGCAAATGGCAATCCACTCCAGTATTCTTGCCTGGAAAATTCCATGGACAGAGGAGCCTAGTGGGCCACAGTCCATGGGGTTGCAGAGTCAGATGTGACCGAATGACTAACATATACTGGGCTTAGTGGTATTACAGAGGTTCTTTATTAGAATATTATTTTTTATAAAACCAGTTATTACTTTCAGTAATAGAAGTATTAAAGATCTATAAACATGTGACATTTATAAATATAGACATTTATATAAAAAATAAAAATTCATGCTCCTTCCAGTTTACTGTCCGTGTTACTTTACACTAGTCATTCACCTTTTTCTCTAAACCTCAGTTTGCTTAGTATACAAAATGGGAACAATTGGAGCACTTTCCTCTAGGGATGTTTTGATAGACATGAGAAATGGTGTATATGAAACACTTCGCCCCAGGGGCTGGAGAAATAAATGTTCAGCATCTTTGTTCTCAGCCTGAGTCGTGACCTACTCCACCCTTCCTTCCACCCTCAGTTTCCCAGGGAGACACGTGTGTACCCACGTCCCCGACAGCACATTTTCAGCACCGGACTCACTGCTTAGTGGTGCCATATCCTTGGGGGTTGATCGCTGCAGACACAGCCACAATCACCGCTGGGACCCCGTAGCCTACAGGGTACATGAACCTCTTCTTGAATCTGCCTGCGCTGGTGTAGTTGGCCACCCTGAGGTTCCTGACAGTGAGGAAGAGGTGCAGCCCTTCGAGGAACATCCAGGTGAAGGCACACCCAACATAATTTTGGCTCGCTAGTGATCATTGAGAGTTAAAAGTATGTTGATCAGGGTAAACAAATGTTCACAGATCCATGAAAATATTTTTGAGACTTCAAGGAAAAAATGGATAAAATAGGGGAAAACTTAGAAAGATGAGTCATACTGATGAATAAATGTTCACTTTAATGCCTTTTGCAGGTATATAGGTAGAATTATATGACTTCTTCACTTCTTGAATTTGACATTAATTAGCAGTCTATTCTACTTGAAAATAATACATAAGTTAGGTTTCTCACTTGACAAGTGTTTCATAAAAGTCATAGGAGCTGGGGAATTCTCTGGCAGTGGTTAAGAATAGCAAGGAGAGATAAGAAAGCCTTCCTCAGCAATCAATGCAAAGAAATAGAGGAAAACAATAGAATGGGAAAGACTAGAGATTTCTTCACAGAACATTAGAGATACCAAGGGAACATTTCATGCAAAGATGGGCTCAATAAAGTACAGGAATGGTAGGGATCTAACAGAAGCAGAAGATATTAAGAAGAGGTGGCAAGAATACACAGAAGAACTGTACAAAAAGATCTTTACAACCCAGATAATTATGATGATATGATCACTCACCTAGAACCAGACATCCTGGAATGTGAAGTCAAGTGGGCCTTAGGAAGCATCATTATGAACAAGCTATGAGCTATGAGCTAGTGGAGGTGATGGAATTCCAGTGGAGCTATTTCAAATCCTGAAAGATGATGCTTTGAAAGTGCTGCACTCAATATGCCAGCAAATTTGGAAAACTCAGCAGTGGGCACAGGACTGGAAAAAGTCAGTTTTCATTCCAATCCCAAAGAAAGGCAATGCCGAAGAATTCTCAAACTACTGCACAATTGCACTCATCTCATACGCTAGTAAAGTGATGCTTAAAATTCTCCAAGTCAGGCTTCAGCAATACATGAACCATGAACTTCCAGATGTTCAAGCTGGTTTTAGAAAGGGCAGAGGAACCAGAGGTCAAATTGCCAACATCCACTGGATCATGGAAAAAGTAAGAGGGTTCCAGAAAAACATCTATTTCTGCTTTATTGACTATGCCAAAGCCTTTGACTGTGTGGATCACAATAAACTGTGGAAAATTCTTCAAGAGATGGGAATACCAGACAACCTGACCTGCCTCTTGAGAAACCTATATGCAGGTCAGGAAGCAACAGTTAGAACTGGACGTGGAACAACAGACTGGTTCCAAATAGGAAAAGGAGTATGTCAAGGCTGTATATTGTCACCCTGCTTATTTAACTTCTATGCAGAGTACATCATGAGAAACGCTGGGCTGGAAGAAACACACGCTGGAATCAAGATTGCTGGGAGAAATATCAATAACCTCAGAATATGCAGATGACACCACCCTGATGAAAGTGAAAGAGGAGGATGAAAAAGTTGGCTTAACGCTCAACATTCAGAAAAATAATATCATGGCATCTGGTCCCATCACTTCATGGCAAATAGATGGGGAAACAGTGGAAACAGTGTCAGACTTTCTTTTTCGGGGCTCCAAAATCACTGCAGATGGTGATAGCAGCCATGAAATTAAAAGATGCTTACTTCTTGGAAGGAAAGTTATGGCCAAACTAGACAGCATATTCAAAAGCAGAGACATTAATTTTTCAACAAAGGTCCATCTAGTCAAGGCTATGGTTTTTCCAGTGGTCATGTATGGATGAGAGTTGGACTATAAAGAAAGCTGAGCACCGAAGATTTAATGCTTTTGAACTGTGGTGTTGGAGAAGACTCTTGAGAGTCCCTTGGACAGCAAGGAGATCCAACCAGTCCATCCTAAAGGAGATCAGTCCTGGGTGTTTATTGGAAGGACTGATGTTGAAGCTGAAACTCCAATACTTTGGCCACCTGATGCAGAGAGCTGACTCATTGGAAAAGACCCTAATGCTGGGAGGGATTGGGGGCAGGAGGAGAAGGGGACGACAGAGGATGAGATGGCTGGATGGCATCACCGACTCGATGGACATGAGTTTGAGTGAACTCCGGGAGTTGGTGATGGACAGGGAGGCCTGGCGTGCTGCGGTTCATGGGGTCACAAAGAGTCGGACAGGACTGAGCGACTGAACTGAACAGTGGTTAGGATTCCACGCTTTCACTGCCGGGGGGCTCAGTTTGAACCCTGATCCAGAAACTAAGATCCTGCAAGCTACCCCGTGCTGCCAAAAAAACCGAAAAAATCATAAGGCTTGGACAATTAAATGAGTTTATCCTGGGCAATAATTCTAGAAATGCTCTTGGTAATTTTAGCAAAAACAAACAAACAAACAAAACCCCATAAAACAAAACAAAACCCACGTAATATGGAATGAGGAACAATTTTAATGTTTTATATAATACAGGTTGGGGCTTCCAAAATTAGGAGTAGGAAGCAAATGTGATCTCTCTGCAACAGAGGAAGGGTCCTTATCAATTTTCAGTTCCTGTCATGGGACATTCAGATTGAAAGAGAAACGTTTCAGTGTTACGAGGCCTTTGCATGCTTTGTCCCATCCACATGTGACCACCAGGAGGCGCCGTCCACACGCAGCTCAGCTGTCTGTTCTGAGCCAAGAAACACCAAGGTGAGACCCGGGCGGAATTTTGACTCGCTAAAGCAAATGGATCCGGGAGAATTCAACTCAGTTTCAGGAAGAAAAATGAGCACGGGACAGCTTTCCATGTCAAAAGTCTGGCCCTGACACGAAAAACTCCATTCTTACAAGAAATTCATGTTTTGCAAGGGTTTCCCAGTTGGTTCAGTGGTAAAGAATCCTCCTGCTAATGCAGGAGCTGTAGGTGACCAGGTGGCAAAGATCTCCTAGAGAAGGAAACGGCAACCCGCTCCAGGATTCGTGCCTGAAAAATCCGGTGGACTGTAGCTCGCCAGGTTCCCCTCTCCGTGGAGTCGCAAAGAGTAGGACACGACTGACCACAGCGCAACAACCACCCCAGAAGCTCACTTTGATCCTATCCTTGTACGACGGAATATAAGAGCAAGCTTTGAAGAGCCCCATTGCCTGATGAAATCATGTTGAAAGTGCCCCGTCTTAATTCCTCCAGGTATTTCCATAGGAGACATACCTCAGCCATGGTTTAAAAGAGCAAACCAAGTGGATGCCCCCTGCCCAAGCCACAGTGTTGAAAACAAGATAGAGTATGAGAGTTGAAGTGTCCTTGCTGTTTCTACTTAGAGAGAATAAAATATTAAATGTTTTTATTATTTAGCTTAAAATTTATTTTTAATTGGAGGATACTTGTTTCTTTTTTTAAATAAAACACTTTTTTAATTGAAGGATAATTGCTTTACAGAATTTTGTTGTTTTCTGTCAAACCTCAACATGAATCAGTCATAGGCATACATACATCCCCTTCCTTCTGAAACCCCCTCCCAATCCTACCCCCTCTAGGTTGATACAGAGCCACTGTTCAAGTGTCCTGAGCCATACAGCAAATTCCTGTTGGCTGTCTATTTTACATATGGTAATGTAAGTTTCCATGTTACTCTTTCCATACATCTCACCCTCTCCTCCCTTCTCCCCATGTCTGTATATCTGTTCTCTATGTCTGTTTAAGATAATTGCTTTATGACGTTGGGTTGGTTGTGGGCATATAACAAGGTGAGTCAGCCGAAAGTATACATATGTCACCTGTCTCTTGAACCTCACCCCCACTGCCCCCCACCCCAGTCCACCCCTCAAAGTTGTCACAGAGCACTGAGTTGCACTCTCTGTGTTATATAACAACTCCACACTAGCTATTTATTTTACACATGGTAATGTATGTTTCAATGCTACTCTCTCAATTCATCACACCTTCCTCTTGCCCCCGCCTCCCTCTGCTGTGTCCACAAATCCGTTCTCTGTGTCTGTGTCTCTATTCCTGCCCTGCAAATAGGTTCATCGGTACCTTTTTTTCTAGATTCCACATATATGTATCAATGCACAATATTTGCATTTCTTAAAAGAGAATAAAATATTTTAAAGACTTACCACTCCAAGGCAAAAACAGACTTCGAGCCATCACGACAAAATGAAAGCAAAAATAGGAACTTACATCATCTTTTATCTTTCTCTGGTGTTTCTCAGGGAGAATTGGGGGTTTCGTAACAGCTGCTATGGGACGGTTTTCTAGTATTGTGCAAATGAAGAGAATAGCAATTTTTTTTCTTTTTAAATACAGAAACAGAGACAGTTTACTGAAGGCTTCAACTTACTCTGAAATGCATTAAAAAAAATAAGATGAACGAATGAATGTGAATGCGTTAGTGGTTCAGTCATGTCCAGCTGTTTGCGACCCCATGGACCGTAGCCCATGAAGGGAGAGGGCAATGCAGACATGGAGATACACTGAAAACACAAGTAAAACTTTCACTGAAGATTGCAGGTCCATGTGCAGGACCCTCAGTCTGCTCCCACACCAGAAATGGCAATTGGTTTATAATTTGCCCCCAGCTGCGAAACTGTGAAGCTATTTTTAGTCCCCTATAGTTTCTTTGCATCTTGTTGTTCAGGAAGGTGTTTGTCCAGGTGGAACCACTGCAACAAATGGTCCCAGGTCCCAGCCTCTCTCAGGTACGTGGGTGTTCACTGTACAATTCTTGCAGCTTGGCAAGTTTTCCTAATAAAGTGATGTTTAAAAATCTTAAAGTACCATTTCACACCAGTCAGAATGGCTTCGATCCAAAAGTCTACAAATAATAAATGCTGGAGAGGGTGTGGAGAAAAGGGAACCCTCTTACACTGTTGGTGGGATTGCAAACTAGTACAGCCACTATGGAGAACAGTGTGGAGATTCCTTAAAAAACTGGAAATAGAACTGCCTTATGATCCAGCAATCCCACTGCTGGGCATACACACTGAGGAAACCAGAAGGGAAAGAGACACGTGTACCCCAATGTTCATCGCAGCACTGTTTATAATAGCCAGGACATGGAAGCAACCTAGATGTCCATCTGCAGATGAATGGATAAGAAAGCTGTGGTACATATACACAATGGAGTATTACTCAGCCATTAAAAAGAATACATTTGAATCAGTTCTAATGAGGTGGATGAAACTGGAGCCTATTATACAGAGTGAAGTAAGCCAGAAGGAAAAACACCAATACAGTATACTAACGCATATATATGGAATTTAGAAAGATGGTAACAATAACCCGGTGTACGAGACAGCAAAAGGGACACTGATGTATAGAACAGTTTTATGGACTCTGTGGGAGAGGGAGAGGGTGGGAAGATTTGGGAAAATGGCATTGAAACATGTAAAATATCATGTATGAAACGAGATGCCAGTCCAGGTTCGATGCACGATACTGGATGCTTGGGGCTAGAGCACTGGGACGACCCAGAGGGATGGTATGGGGAGGGAGGAGGGAGGAGGGTTCAGGATGGGGAACACATGTATACCTGTGGCAGATTCATTTTGATATTTGGCAAAACTAATACAATTATGTAAAGTTTAAAAATAAAATAAAATTTAAAAAAAATAAAAAAATAAAGTACATTTCTTATAGAAATCTTAGAAAACTTTGATTTAAAAAAGAAGAAAATATGTAGAGGATCATGTCATCTGCAAATAGTGAGAGTTTTACTTCTTCTTTTCCAATTTGGATTCCTTTTATTTCTTTTTCTGCTCTGATTGCTGTGGCCAAAACTTCCAAAACTATGTTGAATAGTAATGGTGAAAGTGGGCACCCTTGTCTTGTTCCTGACTTTAGAGGAAATGCTTTCAATTTTTCACCATTGAGGATAATGTTTGCAGTGGGTTTGTCATATATAGCTTTTATTATGTTGAGGTATGTTCCTTCTATTCCTGCTTTCTGGAGAGTTTTTATCATAAATGGATGTTGAATTTTGTCAAAGGCTTTCTCTGCATCTATTGAGATAATCATATGGTTTTTATTTTTCAATTTGTTAATGTGGTGTATTACATTGATTGATTTGCGGATATTGAAGAATCCTTGCATCCCTGGGATAAAGCCCACTTGATCATGGTGTATGATCTTTTTAATGTGTTGTTGGATTCTGATTGCTAGAATTTTGTTAAGGATTTTTGCATCTATGTTCATCAGTGATATTGGCCTGTAGTTTTCTTTTTTTGTGGGATCTTTGTCAGGTTTTGGTATTAGGGTGATGGTGGCCTCATAGAATGAGTTTGGAAGTTTACCTTCCTCTGCAATTTTCTGGAAGAGTTTGAGCAGGATAGGTGTTAGCTCTTCTCTAAATTTTTGGTAGAATTCAGCTGTGAAGCCGTCTGGACCGGGGCTTTTGTTTGCTGGAAGATTTTTGATTACAGTTTCAATTTCCATGCTTGTGATGGGTCTGTTAAGATTTTCTATTTCTTCCTGGTCCAGTTTTGGAAAGTTGTACTTTTCTAAGAATTTGTCCATTTCTTCCACGTTGTCCATTTTATTGGCATATAATTGTTGATAGTAGTCTCTTATGATCCTTTGTATTTCTGTGTTGTCTGTTGTGATCTCTCCATTTTCGTTTCTAATTTTGTTGATTTGATTTTTCTCCCTTTGTTTCTTGATGAGTCTGGCTAATGGTTTGTCAATTTTATTTATCCTTTCAAAGAACCAGCTTTTGGTTTTGTTGATTTTTGCTATGGTCTCTTTTGTTTCTTTTGAATTTATTTCCACCAGAAAATTACTAGAAATAATCAATGACTACAGTAAAGTTGCAGGATATAAAATCAACACACAGAAATCCCTTGCATTCCTATACACTAATAATGAGAAAACAGAAAGAGAAATTAAGGAAACAATTCCATTCACCATTGCAACGGAAAGAATAAAATACTTAGGAGTATATCTACCTAAAGAAACTAAAGACCTATATATAGAAAACTATAAAACACTGGTGAAAGAAATCAAAGAGGACACTAATAGATGGAGAAATATACCATGTTCATGGATTGGAAGAATCAATATAGTGAAAATGAGTATACTACCCAAAGCAATTTATAGATTCAACGCAATCCCTATCAAGCTACCAACAGTATTCTTCACAGAGCTAGAACAAATAATTTCACAATTTGTATGGAAATACAAAAAACCTCGAATAGCCAAAGCGATCTTGAGAAAGAAGAATGGAACTGGAGGAATCAACCTACCTGACTTCAGGCTCTACTACAAAGCCACAGTTATCAAGACAGTATGGTACTGGCACAAAGACAGAAATATTGATCAATGGAATAAAATAGAAAGCCCAGAGATAAATCCACGCACATATAGACACCTTATCTTCGACAAAGGAGGCAAGAATATACAATGGATTAAAGACAATCTCTTTAACAAGTGGTGCTGGGAAATCTGGTCAACCACTTGTAAAAGAATGAAACTGGACCACTTTCTAACACCATACACAAAAATAAACTCAAAATGGATTAAAGATCTAAACGTAAGACCAGAAACTATAAAACTCCTAGAGGAGAACATAGGCAAAACACTCTCCGACATACATCACAGCAGGATCCTCTATGACCCACCTCCCAGAATATTGGAAATAAAAGCAAAAATAAACAAATGGGACCTGATTAACCTTAAAAGCTTCTGCACATCAAAGGAAACTATTAGCAAGGTGAAAAGACAGCCTTCAGAATGGGAGAAAATAATAGCAAATGAAGCAACTGACAAACAACTAATCTCAAAAATATACAAGCAACTCCTACAGCTCAACTCCAGAAAAATAAACGACCCAATCAAAAAATGGGCCAAAGAACTAAATAGACATTTCTCCAAAGAAGACATACAGATGGCTAACAAACACATGAAAAGATGCTCAACATCACTCATTATCAGAGAAATGCAAATCAAAACCACTATGAGGTACCATTTCACACCAGTCAGAATGGCTGCGATCCAAAAGTCTACAAATAATAAATGCTGGAGAGGGTGTGGAGAAAAGGGAACCCTCCTACACTGTTGGTGGGAATGCAAACTAGTACAGCCACTATGGAGAACAGTGTGGAGATTCCTTAAAAAACTGGAAATAGAACTGCCTTATGATCCAGCAACCCCACTGCTAGGCATACACACTGAGGAAACCAGAAGGGAAAGAGACACGTGTACCCCAATGTTCATCGCAGCACTGTTTATAATAGCCAAGACATGGAAGCAACCTAGATGTCCATCAGCAGATGAATGGATAAGAAAGCTGTGGTACATATACACAATGGAGTATTACTCAGCCATTAAAAAGAATACATTTGAATCAGTTCTAATGAGGTGGATGAAACTGGAGCCTATTATACAGAGTGAAGTAAGCCAGAAGGAAAAACATAAATACAGTATACTAATGCATATATATGGAATTTAGAAAGATGGTAACAATAACCCGGTGTACGAGACAGCAAAAGAGACACTGATGTATAGAACAGTCTTATGGACTCTGTGGGAGAGGGAGAGGGTGGGAAGATTTGGGAGAATGGCAATGAAACATGTAAAATATCATGTAGGAAACGAGTTGCCAGTCCAGGTTTGATGCATGATGCTGGATGCTTGGGGCTGGTGCACTGGGACGGCCCAGAGGGATGGTATGGGGAGGGAGGAGGGAGGAGGGTTCGGGATGGGGAACACATGTATACCTGTGGCGGATTCATTTTGATATTTGGCAAAACTAATACAATTATGTAAAGTTTAAAAATAAAATAAAATTGGAAGAATAAAAAAAAAAAATAAAAGCCAAAGTCATTACAAAAAAAAAAAAAAAGAAAATAAAAGCTACATCTAATCTCTATGCTCAGAGCTCCTACTAATGTTAGAAAATTGTAATTAAATGCTGCATATTTTTTTCTATATCTTGGGATTATTGACGTTGGGGTTGGATTATTCTTTGCTGTAGGAGTCAGCTGTAAACTCCACCCACTAGGTGCTAGAAGTACCACCCCCCAGATGTGATAGCCAAAACACTGTCTCACCTCCCATTCCCCCATCCTACCGTTTCTCCTCCTCCCACTGGTAACCACTCGTTTATACACTACATCTGTGAGTCAGCTTCTTTTTTGTTATATATAGTCACCCATTTCTTGTGTTTCTTAGATCCCACCTCTAAGTGATATCAGACAGTTTTTGTCTTTCTCTGTCTGACTTACTTCACTTAGCCTAATGCCCTCCATGTACATCCATGTTGCTGCAAATGGCAAATTTTCATTCTTTTCTATGGTTTAGGAGCATTCCACTGTGTTTGTGTATATACACACCCTCCAACAACACAAGGAACAACTCTACACATGGACATCATCAGATGGTCAATACCAAAGTCAGATTGATTATATTCTTTGCAGCCAAAGGTGGAGAAGCTCTATACAATCAGAAAAAAAAAAAAAAAAGACTGGGAGCTGACTGTGGCTCAGATCATGGACTCCTTATCGCCAAATTGAAGAAAAAAGGGGAAAACCACTAGGTCATTCAGCTATCACCTAAATCAAATCCCTTATGATTATACAGTGGAAGTGATAAATAGATTCAAGGAATGAGATCTGATAGAGTGCCTCAAGAACTATAGATGGAGGCTTGTAACATTGTACAGGAGGTGGTGATCTAAACCTTCCCCAAGAAAAAGAAACGCAAAAGGCAAAATGGTTGTCTGAAGAGCCTTACAAATAGCTGAGAAAAGAAGAGATGTGAAAGGTAAGCGAGAAAAGGAAAGATATCCATGCAGGGGAGATAAGAAAGCCTTCCTAAGTGATCATTGCAAAGAAATAGAGGAAAACAATAGAATGGGAAAGACTAGAGATCTCTTCAAGAAAATTAAAGATACCAAGGGAACATTTCATGCAAAGATGGGCTCAATAAAGGACAGAAATGGTACGGACCTAAGAGAAGCAGAAGCTATTAAGAAGAGGTGGCAAGAATACACAGAAGAACTGTACAAAAAAGATCTTCATGACCCAGATAACAATGATGGTGTGATGACTCCCCTAGGGCCGGACATCGTGGAGCAAAGTCAAGTAGGCCTTAGGAAGCATCACTATGAACAAAGCTAGTGGAGGTGATGGAATTCCAGCTGAGCTATTTCAAATCCTAAAAGATGATGCTGCTAAAATCCTGCACTCAATATGCCAGAAAATTTG
Source organism: Bos grunniens (assembly GCF_055505025.1). Classification (NCBI taxonomy): domain Eukaryota; kingdom Metazoa; phylum Chordata; class Mammalia; order Artiodactyla; family Bovidae; genus Bos; species Bos grunniens. Next base: position 17,455,509 of record NC_141171.1, read on the forward strand.
GAAAACTCAACAGTGGCCACAGGAGTGGAAAAGGTCAGTTTTCATTCCTTTTGGGAACATCAAAGAATGCTCAAACTACTGCACAATTGCAGTCATCTCACAAGCTAGTAAAGTCGTTGTCAAAGTTCTCCAAGCTAGGCTTCAACAGTACATGAACTCAGAACTTCCAGATGGTCCAGCTGGAAATAGAAAAGGCAGAGGAACCAGAGATCAAATTGCTAGCATCTGTTGGATCATAGAAAAAGCAAGAGAATTCCAGAAAAACATCTACTTCTGCTTTATTGACTATGCCAAAGCCTTTGACTGTGTGGATCACAATAAACTGTGGAAAATTCTGAAAGAGATGGGAATACCAGACCACCTGACCTGCCTCTTGAGAAACCTGTATGCAGGTCAGGAAACAACAGTTAGAACTGGACATGGAACAACAGACTGGTTCCAAATAGGAAAAGGAGTACGTCAAGGCTGTATATTGTCACCCTGCTTATTTAACTTCTATGCAGAGTACATCATGAGAAACGCTGGGCTGGATGAAGCACAAACTGGAATCCAGATTGCCAGGAGAAATATCACTAACCTCAGATATGCAGGTGACACCACCCTTATGGCAGAAAGTGAAGAGGAACTAAAGAACCTCTTGATAAAAGTGAAACAGGAGAGTGAAAAAGCTGGTTTAAAACTCAACATTCAAAAACTGGAAGATCATGGCATCCGGTCCCATCACTTCATGACAAATAGATGGGGAAACAATGACAGACTTTATTTGTTTGGTCTCCAAAATTACTGCAGATGTTGACTGCAGTCATGAAATTAAAAGATGCTTGCTCCTTGGAAGAAAAGCTATGACAGACCAAGATAGAATATTAAAAATCAGAGACATTACTTTGCTGGTCAAGGTCCATATATTCAAAGCTATGTTTTTTCCAGTAGTCATGAATGGATGTGAGAGTTGGACCATAAAGAAGGCTGAGTGCTGAATAATTGATGCTTTTTAATTGTGACGTTGGAGAAGACTCTTGAGAGTCTCTTGGACAACAAGGAGATCAAACCAGGCAATCGTAAAGGGAGTCATTCCTAAATATTCATTGGAAGGACTGATGCTGAGGCTGATGCTCCAATACTTTGCCACCTGATGTGAAGAATGGACTCATTGAAAACGGCCCTGATGCTGGGAAAGATTAAGGGCAGGAGAAGGGGATGACAGTGGATGAGATGGTCGGATGGCATCACCGACTCAATGGACATGAGTCTGAGCAAGCTTTGGGAGATGGTGATGGCCAGGGATACCTGGTATGCTGCAGTCCATGGGGTCGCAAAGAATGAGACAAGACTGAGCAACTGAACAACCACCACAAATATATATATATACACACACACACACATATACACACCATGTCTTTTTCCATTCCTCTGTTGATGGACACTCAGGTTACTTCCATATAGTCAGTAATGCTATGAACTTTAGGGTGCATAGCACCTTTAGGGTGTATCTTTTCAATTAAGTGTTTTTGATAATCCACAATAAGTGGTTTCTTGAAGGATATGTGATTTCAGATGATGCTGGAGAGATTAATTAAGTCTTGACACATAAAGGAGCATGATGGGCTCCACTTATGACACATAAGTGGGCATCAGGGCTAATATTCAGAATTTTCAAAGTCCAAACAGGGCCAGGAATATCAGGGTGTTAGTTCCCATTCTGATCTGATATTTCTGACCAAAATAAACTTGCAAATTTGAGGGGATGGGTGGGGAGGAATCAGAAGAAGGAAGTCTCTTTTTTTCTGCTTTTCTAAGAAATATGATGTCTGCAGACTAGCTTTTACTTAGAGGCTGCTTTTCAGTCAAGCCCTACAAAGATGAAGTTATCAAATCACTGAGCTGATCTCTTCCAGATGGAGGCCCAAGTTTGTGAGATGCTGAATGACCCACCATGGCCTTTCTCTCTGCATTCACCTCTCGGCCCCAACATATGCCCAACAACAACTTGATCATGCTATATTCTCCACCTGAATCTTACTTCCTTCCATCAGAGACCAGATTGATGCCTTTCATTCATAGAAGGCTATTTCTATTTTCTTTTCTTTTAGTTAATTTTTTTTACATACAAAAATGCCTTGCATAATGAATATATGCAACTCGATGAGTTTGTAGATGAGTACACGCTCGTAAGATCATCACTGATGCCAAAATATTGGTCCTCTGTACACAATGCTGAAATGAGATATGGTGACAGAGTTTTGAAGGAGAAAGAGCAGATTTATTCTTTGTCAGGCAAAGAGGGAGTATAGCAAGCTAGTGTCTCAGGAAGTGTTCTCCCCTCTCCAGGGGGAGGCCAATTGAGACATGGAAATCTTTTCAGTCCCTCAGAATATTCTGCAATGTCCCCTTCTGGTCAGTACCATCCTCCCAACCCTGGAATTAACCCATCTCCTGATTTCCGCCATCACAGATTATTTTTGTCTGTTCTTGAACTTTATATAAATAGACTCTTACCATCTGTTGTCTCTTCAATTGCTCTTCTTTTGTTAATTGTTGTCTATTAGATTTATCCATGTTGGGGCATATAGCTGTGTTTTGTCCTTTTTCACTGGTATATGGGATTCCATTCCATGAATATACCCTAATCTATTTATCCATACATATCAATTGGTGTATATAGGTACTCATTTCTCTTGGGAATATGCCTAGGAGTGGAATTACACACACACACACACACACACACACACACACACACATAGCAGAAAGTATATATAGATAACTATAGATAGGGATAAAGATTACAGAGATACAGTAGATGTGGCAAAATAATTTTCCAAAGTTCTATACCAGCATTTATTGTTTCTCCCACATTTCTTAAATGGCCTGCACTGAGAAATGGGGTGCTTTAACTATGAGCTATCTGGTTGCTATACTTGCTTCCTAGATACTGACGAGTATTTTTTGCCAGACTAGATTGTTTAGCTCTCTAAGGGTGGCACCCTGATGCATGTTGCTGCAAAAACCCACTTCCCTCATTTTCTTCCTGTGGTACTAGCAGAACTCAGGGTGCACACAAAGGATGAATGTGTGTTTGGTTATTTTTTTAAATCAATTTATCTTTTATTGAAGGATGATTGCTTTACAGAGTTTTGCTGTTTTCTGTCAAACCTCAGCATGAATCAGCCACAGGTGTACATATATTCCTTCCCTTTTGAACCTCCCTCCCACCTCCCTCCCCATCCCATTCCTGTAGGTTGATACGGAGCGCCTGTTTGAGTTCCCTGAGACAAAGAGCAAATTCCCTTTGGCTATCTATTTTACATATGGGAAACAGTGTCAGACTTTATTTTTTGGGGCTCCAAAATCACTGCAGATGGTGACTGCAGCCATGAAATTAAAAGATGCTTACTCCTTGGAAGGAAAGTTATGACCAACCTAGATAGCATATTCAAAAGCAGAGACATTACTTTGCCAACAAAGGTCCATCTAGTCAAGGCTATGGTTTTTTCAGTGGTCATGTATGGATGTGAGAGTTGGACTGTGAAGAAAGCTGAGCACTGAAGAATTGATGCTTTTGAACTGTGGTGTTGGAGAAGAGTCTTTTTTTTTTTTTTTTTTTGCTGTACTTAATCATAATATATCCATTTTTTTACATTTTTTAACATTTTATTTTATTATTTAACTTTACAATATTGTATTGGTTTTGCATATATCAACATGAATCTGCCACAGGTATGCTTGGACTGCAAGGAGATCCAACCAGTCCATCCTAAAGGAGATCAGTCCTGGGTGTTCTTTGGAAGGACTGATGCTGAAACTGAACTCCAATACTTTGGCCACTTCATGTGAAGAGTTGACTCATTGGAAAAGACCCTGATGCTGAGAGGGATTGGGGGCAGGAGGAGAAGGGGAAGACAGAGGATGAGATGGCTGGATGGCCTCACCGACTCGATGGACATGAGTTTAAGTGAACTCCGGGAGTTGGTGATGGACAGAGAGGCCTGGTGTGCAAAGGGTTGGACACGACTGGGTGACTGAACTGAATGTAAGTTTCCCTGTTACTCGTTCTGTACATCTCACTCTCTCCTCCTCTCTCCCCATGTCCATAAGTCTATTCTCTATGTCTGTTTCTCCATTTTTGCCCTGTAAATAAATTCTTCAGTACCATTTTTCTAGATTACATATATATACACATTAGAATATGATACTTATCTTTCTCTTTCTGACTCACTTCACTCTGTATAATAGGTTCTAGCTTCACCCATCTCATTAGAACTGACTCAAATTAGTTCCTTTCTATGGCTGAGTAATATTCCACTGTGTATATGTACCACAACTTCTTTATCCATTCATCTGTTGATGGACATCGAGGTTGCTTCATGTTCCAGTTAGTGTAAATAGTGCTGCAATGAACAATGGGATACATGTGCCTCTTTCAATTTTGGTTTCCTCAGGGTATGTGCCTAGGAGTGGGATTGCTGGGTCACATGGTGGTTTTATTCCTAGTTTTTTAAGGAATCTCCATACCAGCTTCCATAGTGCCTGTATCAATTTACATTTGCACCAACAGTGCAAGAGTGTTCCCTTTTCTCCACACCCTCTCCAGCATTTATTGTTTGTAGACTTTTTGGTGATGGCCATTCTGACTGGTATGAGGTGATATCTCATTGTAGTTTTGATTTGCATTTCTCTAATAATGAGTGATGTTGGGCATCTTTTCATGTGTTTGTTAGCCATCCATATATCTTCTTTGGAGAAATGTCTGTTTAGGTCTTTTCCCCACTTTTTGATTGGGTTGTTTGTTTTTCTGATATTGAGTTGTATGAGCTGCTTGTATATTTTGGAAATTAATCCTTTGTTAGTTGTTTCATTTGCTATTACTTTCTTCCATTCTGAGGGCTGTCTTTTCACCTTGCTTATAGTTTCCTCTGCTGTTCAAAAACTTTATTTTGAATCAGGTCCCACTTGTTTACTTTTTTTTTATTTCTGTTACTCTAGGAGGATCTTGCTTTGATTTATGTCATTGAGTGTTCTGCCTATGTTTTCCTCTAAGAATTTTACAGTTTCTGGTCTTACATTTAGGTCTTTAACCCATTTTGAGTTTATCTTTGCATATGGTGTTAGGAGGTATTCTAATTTTATTCTTTTACACGTAGCTGTCCAGTTTTCCCAGCACAATTTATTGAAGAGGCTGTCTTTGCCCCATTGTATATTCTTGCCTCCTTTGTCAAAAATAAGGTACCCATAGGTGTATGAGTTTATTTCTGGGCTTTCTATCTTGTCCCATTGGTCTATATGTCTATTTTTGTGCCAGTACCATACTGTCTTGATGACTGTAGCTTTGTAGTATAATTTGAAGTTAGGAAGGTTGATTCCTCCAGCTCCATTCTTCTTTGTCAAGACTGCTTTGGCTATTCGGGGTCTTTTGTGTTTCCATATGAATTGTGAAATTTTTGTTCTAGTTCTATGAAAAATGCCATTGGTAATTTGAAAAGGGATCACATTGAATCTGTAGATTGCATTTGGTAGCATAGTCATTCTCACAACATTGATTCTTCCTACCCAGGAACATGGACTATCTCTCCATCTGTTTATGTCATCTTTGATTTCTTTCATTAGTGTCTTATAATTTTCTGTGTACAGTTCTTTTATTTCCTTCAGATCAGATCAGATCAGTCGCTCAGTTGTGTCCGACTCTTTGCGACCCCATGAATTGCAGCATGCAAGGCCTCCCTGTCCATCACCAACTCCCGGAGTTCACTCAGACTCAGGTCCATCGAGTCAGTGATGCCATCCAGCCATCTCATCCTCTGTCGTCCCCTTCTCCTCCTGCCCCCAGTCCCTCCCAGCATCAGAGTCTTTTCCAAGAAGTCAACTCTTCGCAGGAGGTGGCCAAAGTACTGGAGTTTCAGCTTTAGCATCATTCCTTCCAAAGAAATCTCAGGGCTGATCTCCTTCAGAATGGACTGGTTGGATATCCTTGTAGTCCAAGGGACTCTCAAGAGTCTTCTCCAACACCACAGCTCAAAAGCATCAATTCTTCAGCGCTCAGCCTTTTTCACAGTCCAACTCTCACATCCAGACACGACCACAGGAAAAACCATAGCCTTGACTAGACGGACCTTTGTTGGCAAAGTAATGTCTCTGCTTTTGAATATGCTATCTAGGTTGGTCATAACTTTCCTTCCAAGGAGTAAGCGTCTTTTAATTTCATGGCTGCAGTCACCATCTGCAGTGATTTTGGAACCCAGAAAAATAAAGTCTGACACTGTTTCTACTGTTTCCCCATCTATTTCCCATGAAGTGATGGGACCGGATGCCATAATCTTCGTTTTCTGAATGTTGAGCTTTAAGCCAACTTTTCACTCTCCACTTTCACTTTCATCAAGAGGCTTTTTAGTTCCTCTTCACTTTCTGCCATAAGGGTGGTGTCATCTGCATTTATTTCCTTAGGTAAGTTTATTCCTAGATATTTAATTCTTTTTGTTTCAATGGTGAGTGGGATTGATTCCTTAATTTCTCTTTCCAATATATTCATTGTTAGTATATAGAAATGCAAGTAATTTCTGTGTATTGACTTTGTATCCTGCTGTTGCTGCTGCTGCTAAGTCGCTTCAGTTGTGTCTGACTCTGTGCAACCCCATAGACAGTAGCCCACCAGGCTCCCCCGTCCCTGGGATTCTCCAGGCAAAAATACTGAAGTGGGTCGCCATTTCCTTCTCCAATGTATACATGCATGCTAAGTCACTTCAGTCGTGTCCGACTCTGTGTGACCCTATGGACAGCAGCCCACCAGGCTCCTGCATCCACAGGATTCTCTAGGCAAGAATACTGCAGTGGGTTGCCATTTCTTTCTCCTGCAACTTTGCTAAATTCACTGATTAGCTCTAGTAAGTTTCTGATACTATCTTTAGGGTTTTCTATGTATAGTATCCCGAGAAGGCAATGGCACCCCACTCCAGTGCTCTTGCCTGGAGAATCCCATGGATGGAGGAGCCTGGTAGGCTGCAGTCCATGGGGTCGTGAAGAGTCTGACACAACTGAGCGGCTTCACTTTCACTTTTCACTTTCATGCCTTGGAGAAGGAAATGGCAACGCACTCCAGTGTTCTTGCCTGGAGAATCCCAGGATGGCAGAGCCTGGTGGGCTGCCATCTCTGGGGTCACACAGAGTCGGACACGACTGAATCATCTCATAAGCAAACAGTGAGAGCTTTACTTCGTCTTTTCCGATCTGGATTCCTTTTATTTCTTTTTCTTCTCTGATTGTCAGAACTATGTTGAGTTATAGTGGTAAAAGTGGACATCCTCGTTTTGTTTCTGATCTTGGGGGAATGCTTTCAGTTTTTCACCATTGAGAATAATGTTTGCTGAAGGCTTATCATATATGGCCTTTGCTATGTTGAGGTAGGTTCCTTCTATGCCCATTTTTTTAAAATTTTGTTTTATTTTTAAACTTTACATAATTGTATTAGTTTTGCCAAATATCAAAATGAATCCATCACAGGTATACATGTGTTCCCCATCCTGAACCCTCCTCCCTCCTCCCTCCCCACACCATCCCTCTGGGTCGTCCCCGTGCACTAGCCCCAAGCATCCAGTATCGTGCATTGAACCTGGACTGGCATCTCGTATTGAAGAGTTTTAATCATAAATGTCAAAGGCTTTTCTGGCATCTATTGAGATTATCATATGGTTTTTATTTTTCAATTTGCTAATATGGCATATCACATTGATTTATTTGTGTATATTGAAGAATCCTTGCATTCCTGGAATAAACCCAACTTGATCATGGTGTAGGAGAAGGCAATGGCACCCCACTCCAGTACTCTTGCCTGGCAAATCCCATGGATGGAGGAGCCTGGTAGGCTGCAGTCCATGGGGTCGCTAGGAGTCGGACACGACTGAGTGACTTCACTTTCACTTTTCACTTTTATGCATTGGAGAAGGAAATGGCAACCCACTCCAGTGTTCTTGCCTGGAGAATCCCAGGGATGGGGGAGCCTGGTGGGCTGTTGTCTCTGGGGTCGCACAGAGTCAGACACAACTGAAGCGACTTAGCAGTAGCAGCAGATCATGGTGTATGAGCTTTTTGATGTGTTGTTGAATTCTGTTTGCCAAAATTTTGTTGATGATTTTTGCATCCATGTTCATCAGTGATATTGGCCTGTACTTTTCTTTTTTTGTGCTGTCTTTGTCTGGTTTTGGTATCAGGGTGATGGTGGCCTCGTGGAATGAGTCTGGAAGTGTTCCTTCCTCTGCAATTTTTTGAAAGAGTTTTAGGAGGATGGGCATTATCTCTTCTCTAAATGTTTGATAGAATTCTCCTGTGAAGCCATCTGGTCCTGCGTCTTTGTTTTTGGGGAGATTTTTGATCACAGCTTCAATTTCAGTGCTTGTAATTGGGTTGTTCATAATTTCTATTTCTTCCTGGTTCAGTCTTGGAAGATTGAACTTTTCTAAGCATCTGTCTATTTCTTCCAGGTTATCTATTTTATGGCCATACAGTTGTTCATAATTGTCTCTTATAATCCTTTGTATTTCTGCATTGCCTGTTGTAACCTCTCCTGTTTCATTTCTAATTTTGTTGACTTGATTCTTCTCTCTTTTTTTCTTGATGAGTCTGGCTAAAGGTCTATCAATTTTGTTTATCTTCTCAAATAACCAGCTTTTAGTTTTATTAATCTTTACTATTGTTTCCTTCATCTCTTTTTCATTTATTTCTGCTTGGATCTTTATGATTTCTTTCCTTCTACTAATTTTGGTGGTGTTTTTGTTGTTGTTGTTCTCCTTCTTGTTTTTCCTGTTGTTTTAGGTGTAAAGTTAGGTTGTCTATTCGAAGTTTTTCTTGTTTCTTGAGGTAGGATTGTATTGCTATAAACTTGCCTCTTAGGACTGCTTTTGCAGCATCCCATAGGTTTTGAGTTGTTGTGTTTTCATTGTCATTTGTCTCTAGAAATTTTTTTGATTTCCTTTTGATTTCTTCAGTAACCTGTTGGCTATTTAGAAACGTGTTGTTTAATCTCCATGTGTTTGTATTTCTTACACTTTTTTTCCTTGTAATTGATATCTAGTCTCATAGCATTGTGGTCAGAGAAGATGCTTGATATGATTTCAATTTTCTTAAATTTACTGAGGCTTGATTGGCGACCCATGATATGGTCTCTCCTGGAGAATATTCCATGTGCACTTGAGAAGAAGGTGTATTCTTCTGCATTTGGATGGAATGTCCTGAAGATATCAATGAGATCCAGCTCCTCTAATGTATCACTTAAGACTTGTGTTTCCATATTAATTTTGTTTTGATGATCTGTCTGTTGATGAGTGGAGTAAAGTCTCCTCCTATTATTGTGTTACTGTCAATTTCTCCTTTTATGTCTGTTAGTGTTTGTCTTATGTATTGAGGTGCTCCTATGTTGGGTGCATAAATATTTCCAATTGTTATGTCTTCCTCTTGGATTGATCCCTTGATCATTATGTAGTGAGCTTCCTTATCTCTTGTAATATTCTTTATTTTAATGTCTATTTTGTCTGATACGAGAATTGCTACTCCATCTTTCTTTTGCTTCCCATTTGCATGGAATGTATTTTTCCATCCTCTCACTTTCATTCTATATGTGTCTTGAGGTCTGAAGTGGGTTTCTTGTAGACAGCATATATATGGGTCTTGTTTTTGTATCCATTCAGCTAGTTTGTGTCTTTTGGTTGGAGCATTTAATCCATTTACATTTAAAATAATTATTGATATATATGTTCCTATTGCCATTTTCTTAATTGTTTGGGGTTGATTTTGTAGATCTTTTTTCTTCTCTTGTATTTCTTGACTATATAAGTCCCTTTAACATTTGTTGTAAAGCTGGTTTGGTGGTACTGAATTCTCTTGACTTTTGCTTGTCTGAAAAGCTTTTTATTTCTCCATCAATTTTGAATGCGATCCTTGGTAGGTACAGTAATCTTGGTTGTAGCTTTTTCCCTTTTAGTACTTTAAATATATCCTGCCATTCCCTTCTGGCCTGCAGAGTTTCTGGTGAAAGATCAGCTGTTAAGCATATGGGGTTTCCCTTGCATGTTACTTGTTGCTTCTCCCTTGCTGCTTTTAATATTCTTTCTTTGTGTTTAATCTTTGTTAGTTTGATTAGTATGTGTCTTGGCGTGTTTCTCCTTGGGTTGTCCTGTATGGCACTCTTTGTGCCTCTTGGACTTGAGTGACTATTTCCTTTTCCACGTTGGGGAAATTTTCAACTATAATCTCTTCAAAAATTTTCTCATATCCTTTCTTTTTATCTTCTTCTGGGACCCCTTTAATTCAAACGTTGGTGTGTTTGATATGGTCCCAGAGGTCTCTGAGACTGTCCTCAGTTCTTTTCATTCTTTTTACTTTATTCTGCCTTTCAGAAGTCATTTCCACCATTTTATCTTCCAGCTCACTGATTCGTTCTTCTGCTTCAGATATTCTGCTATTAATTCCTTCTGTAGTATTTTTAATTTCAGTAATTGTGCTGTTTGTGTCTGAATGCTTATTCTTTCATTCTTCTAGGTCTTTGTTAATTGATTCTTGCATTTTCTCCATTTTGTTTTCAAGGTTTTTTTTTTTTTTTAAATCATCTTTACTATCATTATTCTGAATTCTTTTTCAGGTGGTTTGCCTATTTCCTCTTCACTTATTTGGACTTGTGTGTTTCTAGTTTGTTCCTTCATTTGTGCAGTATTTCCCTTATTTTATTTTATTTTTTTTTGTTTATTTTATTTTCATTTTTTAAAATTATTTTGTTTGAGGTTTCCTTTCCCAGGCTTCAAGGAAAGTTGAATTCTTTCCTTGAAGAAGGTTGAACTGTTTATTCCCTCCTAATGTTGGTCCAGTGGTTTGTATGATGTGTCCAACCCTGAAATCCAGGACCCTGGCTGGCTCTTATGAGCAACTAGCCTTGCAAGTTTGAGCACACTCATTTATCTTTCTGATCCACTGCTTCCTCTTCTGCAGAATGTGGAGTTAGCTGACACCTCAGTCTCTCTACATCTGGGAAGCTTGGAACCCTGGCCTGAAGTCTACCAGTAGTTTTTCCTCTCTTCATCAATCAACAAATATCTGTGGGTGTGCCCACATGCTATGGCTCCTTGCTATATACATTTGGTTGATCATTACCCTGGTTTTCTCTATTTATGTTTTCTCTTTTCAAGTAAAATGATTTAAAAAACTAAAGAGCTATGAGAGGGGACTTAACTGGCAGTCCAGTGGTTAGATTTCCAGGCTTCCACTACAAGGGATATGCGTTCCATCCCTGGTTGGGGAACTAAGATAGGGTGAGGTTTGTGCTGAGTTTTTTGTTTGTTTCTCCTCTGATGGGCAAGGCTGAGTGAGGTGGTAATCCTGTCTGCTGATGATTGGGTTTGTATTTTTGTTTTGTTTGTTGTTTAGATGAGGGTTCCTGCACAGGGTGCTGTTGGTGGTTGGGTGATGCTGGGTCTTGTATTCGGGTGGTTTCCTTTGTGTGAGTTCTCAATATTTGATACTTAGGGTCTAGGGTCTTGGAGTCAGTGCTCCCACTCCAAAGGCTCAGGGCTTGATCTCTGGTCAGGAATGAAGATTCGACAAATAGTTTGTTATGGCATTAAGTAGGATTAAAACAAATATCAAGAAGAGAGAAACCAAAGATGAGCCCCAGACAACTGACAGTTATAGAATCAGACAAATAATAATTAAAATAATGGAATATACACTTATATACCCATGAGCAAAGTGAAAACAGTCCAACAAAAATAAAGTACAGTAGACTGACCTGGTTAACAAAGAAAATCAAAGATTATATTTATCAGTTAAGAACAAAACTAAAGCACAAACTAGAAAACAAAACTAAAGCAAGGTGCCAAGTGGGGAATAAAGCAATGAAAACAAAACTAACAAATATGTTGTGAGGAAAGGAAAGAAAGAAAAGAAAGAAAGAATAGACATGCAAAGTTAAATAGAGGTAGTTGAAAAAGATTTATATACATTAAAGATTAACTACAAGGGGCAAAGAAAAGTAGGAAAAGCAAACAAAGGAATAAATGTAGAAAAATATAATAGGTTTAAAAAAGTTAAAAATTAAAACTATAAAAAAAAAAAGAAAAGAAAAAAGTGGAAGAAGAAAGAAAAAAAAAAAAAAGGAAAACTCCATAGAACTGCAAAAGCCCAATGTAGAGGCAGACGTTTGTAACAGCAATATAAAGTGTGACTGAATATATACATACACATATACACCCATAAAGAAAACATTCCAGTATTCTTGCCTGGAGAACCCCCTCTCTGACAGACAAGCCTGGCTGGCCACAGTCTACTGGGTCGCAAAGAGTCAAACACTACTGAAGCAACCCTACACGCATAGAAGCAAGACTTTTGTTTTGCCTGTGGCCGCTCTGCCCCAGTGAGAGTTGAGTGTGAAGGTGGTGCAGCTGCTTGGCTTGTGGGGACCCTGCTGGTACCAAGTGTGTAGGGACATGGACTGCCTCTGCCACAGGAGTTATGGTCCTATGAGAGTCTTTTTTCGAGTCTCTTGTAGCTGGCGATCAGAAGGTCTCTTTGGCCACTCTTTCTCTGTAGCTCCACCTGTTCAGGCACTTAAAGGGCTTCCTTGCCTGGGGTCCTTCTCTGTTGTGTGGTGTATCAGGCACAGAGCGCCCTCCCCGCTCCCCCCACCCCTAACCCCTCCCCCCACCACCCCGCTCCCCCCACCCCCCTGCCAGGTGTTTGATGAGCCAGCCTCTCTATTGTTCAGCTGCAAATGCTGACATGTAGGGGGAGAGAAGCTATGGGGATTGTTCCACCCCCTATACGTGACTCAGCAGTATCGCCATGCTTCCATGGCTGCCTGGCTTTCCTTCACCCTCATTTCCCACCACGATCTCCCCTCTCACATCCCCTCAATCCGTCTCTCCGCAGTCAGCAGAGGCTCTTGCCCTGGGATTGCTCCACAATCGATAAGCTCCAGCTCCCAGACGCTGCACCTTCCAGGGGGCCAGCGTTCCTGTCCAGGGTATGTATGGCTGTGGCAAGGACTGTCTGATTCTCATTCCATTTGGGCTGCCACAGATCAGCTGTTTCAGTCTCAGCCTTTAAATGTTTCTCCTCTGACTCAAGACAATTGCCCTGATGTGGGGATTGGACCCCTGCTTCAGTTTCCCCACCCACTGAGGGCAGGTCCAGTCCTACCAACACTCCTGTTTTTTCCCCTAGTTCCTTCATCCTACTGAGTTTTGCGTGGTTCTATATATTCTTTTCCACTGGTCAGGTACTCCTGTCCGCTCTCAGCTGGCGTTCTGCATGCACTTCTGTGTCTGAAGGTCTATTCCTGATATATCCCTGGAGAGAGATGTACTCCAAGTCCACCTACTCCTCCACCATCTTGTTCTCTTGTGTTCGGTTATTAATTATAATATGCAGTATGACATTCCCATTTCACAGACATCATCTTTAAAGACAAGTTGAACTTAAAAATATAAGATGAACCGTAAGTACATTTATTTATTTATTTATTTATTTTATTTTATTTATTTATTTTTTCTCTTAATTTTATTTTATTTAACTTTACAATATTGTATTGGTTTTGTCATATATCAAAATGAATCTGCCACAGGTATACATGTGTTCCCCATCCTGAGCCCTCCTCCTTTCTCCCTCCCCATACCATTCCTCTGGGTCATCCCAGTGCACCAGCCCCAAGCATCCAGTATCGTGCATCGAACCTGGACTGGTGACTAGTTTCATATATGATATTATACATATTTCAATGCCATTCTCCCAAATCATCCCACCCTCTCCTCTCCCACAGAGTCCAAAAGACTGTTCTATACATCAGTGTCTCTTTTGCTGTCTCGTATACAGGGTTATTGGTACCATATTTCTAAATTCCATATATATGCGTTAGTATACTGTATTGGTGTTTTTCTTTCTGGCTTACTTCACTCTGTATAATAGGCTCCAGTTTCATCCACCTCATTAGAACTGATTCAAATGTATTCTTTTTAATGGCTGAGTAATACTCCACTGTGTATATGTACCACAGCTTTCTTATCCATTCATCTGCTGATGGACATCCAGGTTGCTTCCATGTCCTGGCTATCATAAACAGTGCTGCGATGAACATTGGGTTACACGTGTCTCTTTCAATTCTGGTTTCCTCAGTGTGTATGCCCACAGAAATCCCTTGCATTCCTATACACTAATAATGAGAAAATAGAAAGAGAAATTAAGGAAACAATTCCATTCACCATTGCAATGAAAAGAATAAAATACTTAGGAATATATTTACCTAAAGAAACTAAAGACCTATATATAGAAAACTATAAAACACTGGTGAAAGAAATCAAAGAGGACACTAATAGATGGAGAAATATACCATGTTCATGGATTGGAAGAATCAATATAGTGAAAATGAGTATACTACCCAAAGCAATTTATAATTCAATGCAACCCCTAGAACAAATAATTTCACAATTTGTTTGGAAATACAAAAAACCTCAAATAGCCAAAGCTATCTTGAGAAAGAAGAATGGAACTGGAGGAATCGACCTGCCTGACTTCAGGCTCTACTACAAAGCCACAGTCATCAAGACAGTGTGGTACTGGCACAAAGACAGAAATATAGATCAATGGAAGAAAATAGAAAGCCCAGAGATAAATTCATGCACATATGGACACCTTATCTTTGACAAAGGAGGCAAGAATATACAATAGATTAAAGACAATCTCTTTAACAAGTGGTGCTGGGAAAACTGGTCAACCACTTGTAAAAGAATGAAACTAGAGCACTTTCTAACACCATACACAAAAATAAACTCAAAATGAATTAAAGATCTAAACGTAAGACCAGAAACTATAAAACTCCTAGAGGAGAACATAGGCAAAACACTCTCCGACATACATCACAGCAGGATCCTCTATGACCCACCTCCCAGAATATTGGAAATAAAAGCAAAAATAAACAAATGGGACCTAATTAAACGTAAAAGCTTCTGCACAACAAAGGAAACTATAAGCAAGGTGAAAAGACAGCCTTCAGAATGGGAGAAAATAATAGCAAATGAAGCAACTGACAAACAACTAATCTCAAAAATATACAAGCAACTCCTACAGCTCAATTCCAGAAAATATTTTTAGTTTTTTAAAAGAGCTTCCATATTGCTCTACATAGTGGATGCACCAATTGATGGTCCTACCAGGAGTGTTCTTTACAGCACTGAACTTTATTTCCCTCACCAGTCACATCCACAACTGGGCATTTTTTCACTTTGGTTCAGCCTCTTCATTCTTTATGGAGTTATTTCTCTGCTATTCTCTAGTAGCATATTGGGCACCTACTCATCTGGGGAGTTCATCTTTCAGTGTCATATCTTTTCATACTGTTCATACAATTCATGGGGTTCTCAAGGCAAGAATACTAAAGTGGCTTGCTATTCCCTTCTCCAATGGACCACGTTTTGTCAGAACTCTCCACCATGACCCATCTGTCTTGGGTGGCCCTACACAGCATGGCCCATGGTTTCATTGAGTTCAACAGGACTGTGATCCATGTGATCAGTTTGGTTAGTTTTCAGTCATTGTGGCTTTCATTCTGTCTGTCCTTTGATGGATAAGGATAAGAGGCTTGTGGAAGCTTCCTGAAGGGAGGGACTGGCTGTGGGGGAATCTGGGTCTTGCTCTTGAAGGGTTGCAGCTGTGAGCCATGTGTTACACTAGGATCTGTGACCTCTGGAGGAGAGAATTTCAATCCAGGGTCAGCGACAAGGTTTGAATACTTGGAGATTTTTGTGCAGCAAAGTTTTATCAAAATATAACAGAGATGGAGAAAGCTTCTGACACAGACATCAGAAGGAAACAGAAAGAGAGCCTGCTTGCTAGTTTTTAGCAAGGTGTTTTATGTCTGCTGGTGAGCTGTTAATCAGATAAATGAGACACCTCAAGGCTGAGGGAGTTTCACCAGGCCCCTCTCTCACAGTATGCATTTTTGAGATAGAATGGCGTGAGGTGTCATGCCCCAGCCTAAAACAATTGATACGAACACTGGTTTGTGGAGCCATTATCAGCCCAAGGTTTGAGAAAGGAAAAAAATGGTTAGTCTTAGGCAGAACTGGTTTTGTCAACAAAGAAAGGGGAAAAAAATACATCTGTCACTTGCACTTTATTTTTACCTGATGCCTGGGGACCTCTGGCCTCCTAACTATTACCCTCTCATTTCCCCCTTTTCCTTTAGGAGAATTATGTTGCCTAGGGAACGGGGTGGCATTCTCATCCCATAACTGCTTCCACTGATAAGGGGTGTTGTCCCTAAATTCGTGAGGCAACATATTCTCCTAATCCTCATATTAAGGGTCCCTGATCCAG
Source organism: Bos grunniens (assembly GCF_055505025.1). NCBI lineage: Eukaryota > Metazoa > Chordata > Mammalia > Artiodactyla > Bovidae > Bos > Bos grunniens. The sequence continues at coordinate 17,471,847 of NC_141171.1, forward strand.
AGGCCCCAGGTAGTAGTTGGAGGAAGCTGTGGCACTCGTAGGAGTTTGGCCAACTGTTTGTAACTTAAAAGCCTTCATGTGGCTAGAAACAAATCCAACTACACAGTTACAGATGCATGGAACAAAGAGCAAAAACAGAACAATCAGCAAAGTTAAAAGTCACCTTATGTCCATAGTTAAGGTACAAAATGTTACACTAGTCCATTTTAGGATTGTTAGATGTCATCAGATTAAGAAGGGGGATCACATATGATCGTTGCTGTCGAAGGTAGTTGCAGACTTGGAGAAAGTCCTTTCCCTGACATGGAGATGCCCACCCTGGGAAGCCTTCCACCAATGAGGAGGGGAGCACTCCGCAGACCCAGCAATTAGACCTATTGTGGAATGTGGCTTAGGAATGAGCCCAGGACAGGAAGGTGGTGTCTTGAGAGTCAAACAGCAGAGTCAGGATTTTTGGAGTCAGCAGATGCAGGGCCACAGAGATTATTGGGCCCATATAAGAAGTGAAAAGTAAAATCATAGAGAATAAAGACATTAAAATGACATCAGTTAGTCTGAGGGGTCAGTATGCCACTTTTTAACTCAAGTGTGGTATACCCATGAATCAGTTCTTGGCACCTTGACAGCTGTGAAAGAAGAAAGAGTAACCTGCTAAGGGCCTTCCCAGAGGGGCTTGAGAGATTGCCCCCACCCCCAGGTCCCAATGTCTTTATCAGGACCTCAGTTCCTGGCTCAAACAGTGGCTTGCTTGACTCAGAGGCTGAGTCAGGAGTCCCTTCCTGGAATTCCTGGGGAGAGAGACTTTGGTTTTAAAACCTGTCCAGCCACCACCACAGCATAATCTGTTTTCTGCTTCCCATCCCAAACAACAGAACTGTCATCTGTAAATAATTTCATGTCAGAATGATCTGATAGAGTACCCATTAGATCTTCCTGAGCTGTATAGTTTAAGGTTAGAAATTGGGAACAATCGTGATCGGGTGTTTCATTTTTTTCTCAGGAAGGAAAGTGGCAGGATTTAAGTTTTCACAAACTTTAAGCTTAATTATTGGTCCTTCTAACAACAATGACTGATATTTAAGAAGCCAACTGTCTGTCATCCAGATATTAACTTTAGAGCTTAAGATTTCACTGACGTCATGGAAGTCAGTACAGTAAGAATTCGCCCATTAAAACTTAAGAGCTTCAGGTACTATTAAAGCAATAGTAGCAATTACTCTTAGACACTTGACCACCGACATGCCACTACATCTAATTCTCTACTCAGGTATCCTAAAGGTTGCTGGTGAGGTCCTCGAGGTTGTATCACAACTCCCTAGGCCATACCTTTTCTTTCAGTGACAAACATATTAAACTCTGATCCCGTGGGCAAGCTTAAAGCAGGAAATGCAGGAGATCAGATCGAAGAGCCTTAAAAGTCATTTGAGTATCTGGAGACCAAATCATCTTGTTGGTTTGGGCTTGTTGAGTTTCAGTTATAAGTTTATATAAAGGCTGGACAAGTTTCCCATAACCCGGAATCCAAATGCTGCAGTACCTGTGATGACCCCAAATCCTCTCGATTGTCTTAAAGTAATAGGTAGGGGATAATTTGGTATAGGCTTAATTCTCTTGGGCCTATGGCTCTCATCCCTTTGGGTATGATTAGGCCTTCAAATCAATGACTGAACAATATTTGGCTGATTCAGGAATTTCAGACAATAAAGTGTAAGAATTAGGCACCATGGGGTGTAAAGGAACCACAGTCTCATTTATTATTTGTAAATCTTGAACTAATCTCCATTTATCATTTGAATTTTTCACACCCAAAATAGGAGTGTTGCATGGACTGTTGCAGGGAATTAATAGCCTCTGCTCCTTTAAATGTTCAATGACAGGTTTTAACCCTTCTTTAACCTCGGGCTTTAGAGGATACTGCTTTTGATGTGGAAATATGTGAGCGTCTTTGAGCTTGACAGTGACAGGAATAGCATTTTGGGCTTGGCCCACAGTTTTTCCATCATCCCACACTCTAGGATTTACATTTTGTTCAATTAATGGGAAAGAAATAGAGGGCTTCATATTCATGAAAACAGAGGCATGGACCTTGCTCCGCATATCCCTCCCCAAAAGGGGTGAGGGAGACTCTGGCACGATCAGAAACTCGTGTGAAAACAGCACAGAGTCCCAGTTGCAGCTTAGAGGACAACTGAAATAGTAACATTTGGCTCATCCAGACAGTCCCATTACAGTAGTGGATTGGGGGAAAGTGGGCCAGGGGCTTCAGTAAGCACAGAGTAAGTTGCCCTGGTGTCCAAAAGGAAGAAAACAGATTGCCCCCCCCCCCACACACACACACCAGTTATTAATATCTGGGATTCCTCAGGTGTATTTAGAATGGGAGCTTGTGTGGGTACCTTCAGTCTTGATTGTCCTGAGAGTCTGACCTCTGGGGCCTATGTCTCTGGGGGCAGTCTCTCCTGTGCGGTCTTTTGAAGACAGGACATGCACCCAGGGGTGGCTTAGAAGCCTGAGGGCAATCCCACTTGAGGTGCCCCTCCTTTCCACAGTAATAACAAATCCATCCCTTTCCACCAGGGTCCCTCTGGGCACTTTTTTCAGTCTGTCTCAGAATGGTTCTGACCGTCATTATTAGGGCTTCAGTCTGTTCCTTGGTCTTTCTCTGCCTTTCTTTCCTCTCCTCATATTCCCTTCCATAATAAACTGTCTGAGTCAGTTGCAACAAATTATCTGAAGACTGATTTGATACATACACTTGTTTTAGTAGCTTATGGCAGATATCTGGAGCCAACTGAGTGAGAAATCTGTCCTTTCAGATCACTCTTCCCTCTTCACTTTCAGGATCAATCTCAGGGAATCTGTGAAGGGCTTCTCACAGTCTGTCTAGGAAGTTACCAGGTGTTTCCTTCTCTTCCTGTTCTATGTTTGCCAATTTGGCATAGTTTAAAGTCTTAGCATATGCTTGCCTGAGTCCTTCAAGAATACACCTGACAAAATGACTCTGACCCCATCGCCCTTTACTGTGCTATAGTCCCAGTCTGATTCTTTTTTCTAAATATGAATTTTTTATTTTAATTGGAGGCTAATTACTTTACAATATTGTATTGGTTTTGCCATACATCGACATGAATCTGCCACGGGTGTACTCGTGTTCCCCATCCTGAACCCCCCTCCCACCTCCCTCTCCATACCATCCCTCTGGGCCATCCCAATGCACCAGCCCCGAGCATCCTGTATCATGCATCAAACCTGGACTGGCGATCTGTTTAACATATGGTAATATACATGTTTCAATGCCATTCTCCCAAATCATCCCACCTTCTCCCTCTCCCACAGAGTCCAAAAGACTGTTCTATACATCTGTGTCTCTTTTCCTGTCTCACATACAGGGTTATTGTTACCAACATTCTAAATTCCATATATATGCTTTAGTATACTGTATTGGTGTTTTTTTTTCTGGCTTACTTCATTCTGTATAATAGGCTCCAGTTTCATCCACCTCATTAGAACTGATTCAAATGTATTCTTTTTAATGGCTGAGTAATACTCCACTGTGTATATGTACCACAGCTTTCTTATCCGTTCATCTGCTGATGGACATCTAGGTTGCTTCCATGTCCTGGCTATTATAAACAGTGTTGCGATGAACATTAGGGTACATGTGTCTCTTTCAATTCTGGTTTCTTCCGTGTGTATGCCCAGCAGTGGGATTGCTGGGTTGTATGGCAGCCAGTCTGGTTCTATAGTTGGGACCACCTGATTTCCAGTAGGGAGGGTGGCTATCTTGTCTTACCTCTTTTCTGCTAATTTATTACCAAGCCATTCATCTCCATAACTCCATAACTCAATAGCTTTCTCCAAAGCTCAAGTTTTTGAGTCAGGAGTTAGCATCTGCCCCAGGATATACATCACATCCTTTCAAGTAAGGTCATAAAGCAGAATAACACCCTTAAAGTCTCTAATATATTTTTCTGGGTCCTCTAAATAGTCTCCCAGGTCTTCTTTGATTCTTTGTATTTCTTGATAAGAAAAGGGCTCATTTGAAACTCTCACAGATTGATTATTTTTCCTGGTGGGTGCTTCATGGAGAGGCAACATCTTGTTTGGCTGTTCCTCAGCCTGGTGGGCTGCCATCTATGGTGTTGCAAAGAGTTGGACACAACTCAAGTGACTTAGCAGCAGCAGCAGCAGCCTCTTTGGCTGCCCTTCACTTTTGATCCCAAGGATAGATTGGAGAAACCTGTTTTTCCTTATCTCTTTGTCTCCTGTCCTCCATCTCATGCTGTATGTCACTCTTAGTTTTAGCTGTCTGAGCCTCTTTCACTTTGATTGTCTGAGTTTCAGTTGAAACCAGAGTAGTCCGAGGTTATATTGAGACAGCAGTTTGAACTGCTACTGAGACTGGAGCGGTTTGAAATTCAGTTTGACTTTCTACCAAGACAGAGGCAACCTGCCCCTGAGGGGTGCCCTGACTTTCAGTTTGCTCAGCTGGAAGCCCCCAATATGGGGGCAAAGTAGGAGGACAGGAGGGAGCTGAAGGTTTCACACCCAAATCTATACCCTTAGGACGTAAGTCTGGCATGTCTCTCAGAGAGAAAAAGAGGCAACACATATGCTACTTCTACCCATTCCCCTTGTTTTCTACAGAACTGGTCTAATTGTAAGACAATATTATAATTAAAGATGCTCCAACCGGCCACTGTTTCCCTTCCTCCAATGGATACCATGGCCATGCAGTATCACATAGGAAGATCAGGTGAGTCTTTTTAAGCCCTGGGGGTCGAATCTATCCCGGTTTTTCAGGATGCAGTTCAAAGGAGCGAGGCTGGAACTGTCAGCTCCCATCTGTAAGAGAGAAAAAGCAGCATCCAGTGGCCTTTTCTACCAGCGATGTCCCTCCCTGCTCTAGATGGGGGGTGGAGACAGGAGCTAGAGCTCCACCTAGCTACCGAACATGCTTTTGTCTGTCAGTTCAGTTCAGTTCAGTTCAGTTGCTCAGTCGTGTCCTACACTTTGTGACCCCATGAATCTCAGCACGCCAGGCCTCCCTGTCCATCACCAGCTCCTGGAGTTCACTCAGACTCACGTCCATCAAGTCAGTGATGCCATCCAGCCATCTCATCCTCTGTCGTCCACTTCTCCTCCTGCCCCTCAATCCCTCCCAGCATCAGAGTCTTTTCCAATGAGTCAACTCTTCACATAAGGTGGCCAGAGTACTGGAGTTTCAGCTTTAGCATCATTCCTTCCAAAGAAATCCCAAGGCTGATCTCCTTCAGAATGGACTGGTTGGATCTCCTTGCAGTCCAAGGGACTCTCAAGAGTCTTCTCCAACACCACAGTTCAAAGCATCAATTCTTCGGCTCTCAGCTTTCTTGATGATCCAACTCTCACATCCATACATGACCACAGGAAAAACCATAGCCTTGACTAGATGGACCTTTGTTGGCAAAGTAATGTCTCTGCTTTTGAATATGCTATCTAGGTTGGTCATAACTTTCCTTCCAAGGAGTAAGCGTCTTTTAATTTCATGGCTGCAGTCACCATCTGTCTGTAGTGCATGATAAAACAACCAACAGCATGGATTCCAAGTCCTTTGAAAGTCTAAATTCTGACATGTTTGGTTAGTATTTCTAATTCCTCAGGCAGTAGTGAAATGGTCAAAGAGACCAGCAAAGGTGACTGGAGAAAGAAAGTTTGGTTCACACACTTCACCCATTTCTGGCCTCTCCCCTTGCAGGAACTTTGGGTGCCTCTTGGCCTTGGCAGGTCGGTATAAACCTCCAACAAGGCTTCCCTTGGGGCTGCCTTTGGTCATCATGAGGCGCCACAAAACCGCAGAACAGGGCTCAGTGATGGCTCCGTGGCCAATTTCACATCTTATTCATGCTGCTTTCACACACACAGGCACACCATAGAGTTAGTAAAGTGCTGTGGAAAGTGTGTTTACTAGGAGAACCGAGAACTAGAACTCCAAGCATCCTTACCTTGTCTTGAAGATCCCAGAGGAGCCCCCAAGATGAACGGTTGCTGCTCCAAGCCGTGTATTATACCAGGATTTGTGACCTCCAGAGGAGAGGATTTCAATCCGGGGTCAGAGACAAGGCTTGACTACTTGGAGCTTTTTGTGTAGCAAAATTTTATTAAAGTATAATATAGATAGAGAAAGCTTCTGACATAGACACCAGAAGGAGATGGAAAGAGTGTCCCCTTGCTAGTTTTAAGCAAGGCATTTTATGTCTATTAGAGAGCTTCTGCTGCTGCTGCTGCTAAGTCGCTTCAGTTGTGTCTGACTCTGTGCGACCCCATAGACAGCAGCCCACCAAGCTCCGCCATCCCTGGGATTCTTTCTAATCAGATAAAAGAAACACCTCCAGGCTGAGAGAGTTTCACCAGGTTCTTCTCCCACAATATGCATTTTTGAGATAGGATGGCACGATGTCATCCCCGGCCATAAAACAATTGACATGAACTTTGGTTTGTTGAGCCATTAGAAGCCCAAGTTTTGAGAAAACAAAAGGTTAGTCTTAAGCAGAACTGATTTTGTCAACAGAGAAGGGGAAAAAGTCTGCCATTTGCAGTTTATTTCCTCCTGCCGCTTGGGGACCTCTGGCCTTCCTTCCTGTTACCCTCTCAATTCCACAAATAAGGGATATCATACGATATTTCTCCTTCTCTGTCTGACTTATTTCACTCAGTATGACAATCTCTAGACCCATCCAGTTTGCTGCAAATACATGACTTCATTATTTTTACTGGGTGAGTAGTATTCCATTGTATATATGTACCACATCTTCTTTATTCACCCCTCTCTTGATGGACATTTAGGTTGCTTCCATGTCTTGGCTTCCATGTCTGCAGTTCATGGGGTAGCAAAGAGTGGGACACGACCAAGCAACTGAACAACAACATGTCTTGGCTATTGTAAACAGACCTTCGATGAACCCTGGGGTTCAAGGATCCTTTCTGATCATGTCCAGGAGTGGGATTACAGGATCCTAAGATAGCCCCAGAGGTTCCATCTTGTTCTTTCATTCAAAACATACTCCTCGGCCTTCTCATTGTGTTTCACTTTCTCCCTTTGCCGTTTTGAAATTGGTTGAAACAGTAACCTTTCCCAGTCCTGAAGGCAAGTCCTTGTTGGGAGTGTCTGTATACTATCTATGTGAGCCCATTTGCTTTAGTTGGGAATGGTTCTAAAGTGAGCTTGGAGTGGATCTTCCCCCTGGTACACTGGCAGCTGCTGCCTCAATGGGAGGTTGAGCTAGATTCAGAGGAGTTAGACTCAGAGCCAGATGTGAGCTGGGGCTTTTCCTAGACTCCATGAAATCATCATCCTAACTGTCTGATGCTTTTGAATTGTGGTACTGGAGAAGATGCTTGAGAGTCCCTTGGACAGCAAGGAGATACTGCATTATAACGTTTGCAAAGACAATAGCTCTGCTGTCTCATTAGGACCAAATCCACATTGCAGAGAGAGCTAAAAACAGAGCAGACACTACCTAGGGGATGACACCATCCACAGTCTAGGAAAAATACTCACTTTGCTATACAGTGGGGATTCCCTGGTGGCTTAGTGGTAAAGAATCTGCCTGCCAATTCAGGAGACATAGGTTTGATCCCTGGGTGGGGAAGATCCCCTGGAGAAGGAAATGGCAATCTACTCCAGTTTCTCGCCTGGGAAACCCCATGGACAGAGGAGCCTGGCAGACTGCAGTCCATGGGGTCACAGAGTCAGAAAGGACTGAGCGACTATAACAACAACAACAAAATCAACTCTACTGAAGTTAAGAAAATGAAATGATCTGAATGCATGTACCTGACAAGGACTCATATGCATCATACATGCTCAATTCCTGCAAACAACCCTTGAATGTTTAATGAGGGGTGACATGCAAATGAAAAAGAAACACAAGGAAAGGTGCTCAACATTTTAAAAACCACAATGAAATACCTCTGTCCCCCATGCAAATGGATAAAAGTCAAAGTACTGATAATATCAAGTGGTGCTCAGGAAGTGGAGGAAGTGAAACTCTTCAATATTCCGGGGTTATTGTAAACTATTGCAAACATTTTAGAGTTTTGTCAGTTTCTTTGAAAGTGGATCATTAACATATGACCTAGCAATTACACCCAAGGTATTTACCCAAGAAAAATGAGACATGCGGCCACACACACACACAAACACAAATATTATGTTAGAATGATCATAGCATCTTTATTCATCGTAGAAAAATGGAAATAATTCAAATAGACATCAATAGGAACATGGATAAACAAATTGTGATATACAATAGTGTGAAATGGTACTTAGCAATAAAAAGGCACAGACTAGCAACATATGCATGAAGTGGATGAATTCTAAAATCATGATGAGAGAAACATGGCAGACACCAGGCAGACACAGTGTATTATTCCATGTATAGGGGCTTTAAGAACTGACAGAATTAATCTGTTGCTATAGAAATCAGAATAATTGTTTCTGGGGTGGAAGACTGGGGATACATGATTGAAAGGATTACGTGGGAACTTTCAGGAATAATGCAAATACTCCATATCTTGATTTGATTGATATAGTTGATAGACATACAAGCAGGAGATTTGGGTTCAAAACTGGGTTGGGAAGATTCCCTGGGAAAGGAAATGGCAATCCACTCTATTATTTCTTGCCTGGCAAATTCCATGGATGGAGGAGCCTGTGGGCTACAGTCCATGGGATTACAAAGAGTTGGACACAACTTAGAAACTAGACGACAACAACAAATACACGTATATACATTTGGAAACTCACCAGATTTAAGATCTACATGTCTCTGCGTAAAATACTTGAAAACACTATTCTTAATTATTTGCAAATAACACTGCAACACTACACAAAATATTACTCAACCTAAGCATACATTCTGCCAATAGTTCTCCTGTAGGATAAATCAGTTCTCATGGATGATTGAGTCATATGGCTAATTCTTTCTCCAGGGTGATTGGGAGGATGATATGGAAGAACTTGTCACATTCAGACTGAAGTATTGCTTCTTTTCCCTGGGAAGTCGGATGATTTCTCCACCTCCATGTGTGAATTTGTGGGAGAGACAGAAATATAATTAATGCTGAAATATTCCTGAAAGTAATTTTTGAAATCATTTGATGGGAATTTCCTGACAAAAAGATGAGATTGATATTGAAGCATGGATCCCAGGGCAAGTCTGAGTGTTTTTCTTCCAGGCTTAATGTACTTAACTTTGTTTTTTGTATCTCAGAAAGTTGAAGATATGAAAGTAAGCATAAGTTGATGAAGTCTGGTCCCCTTAACTCACCCATGAGGAGACTGACCTCAAATTCACATCCAAATTAATTTTGGAAGTAGATCTAAAACCAAGCTCTCATGCTCTTACATCTCACCTAAACTCGTCTTATTTATCCCTCCGTTCATTTTCCTTCATCATTATCAAGTAAAAGAAGAAAAGTGTTTCGTGATGTCTATCACTTTCTTCAAGTACTATTTTGCCTATGCCAACAGTCCTTAAATTATGTCTTCTTTTTTTAAAAAACACCAGTGTTCTACAAAATGTAAAGACATTTTCTGCTGGAAAAAAAGATCCTGGCTAAACATGTTTGGCAAGTCCCGAGTTTTGTGGCCTCTCTGAAGGTTTACAAAGCACAGGCCTGGTTAAGGCTCAGAGCCTACCAGCAGTGAAACCTGTTTGGCAACTTGTGGAACTCATGAACAAGGATATCTTAGTTACAGTATAATATAAATAAGAAAGAGTTTTATTCACGTTTTTGTAACTCCAAGGTTTGGACTCAGATTGCTGTTGTTATTTAGTTGCTAAATTGTGTCCAACTCTTTTGGGACTCCATGGACTATATAGCCTGCCAGGCTCCTATGTCCATGGGATTTCCCAGGTGAGGACACTGGAGTGGTTTGTCATTTCCTTCTCCAGGGCATCTTCCTGAGCCAGGGATCTAATCCGCATCTCCTGCATTGGCAGGCAGGTTCTTTACCACTGAGCCACCAGGGAAGCCCTTGCACTTAGAAACCAATAATCCCAGAAAAACGAAATCTTTCACTGTGCAGATTATGTGTGGGTAAGTATACTATTACCCCACCCTAGAGATGCTCAGTGTCAGATATTGCACAGTAAGCTGAGACAGAGATGCTAACAGGTTCCTGTGCCAAGAGTCAATGTGTGGTCCAGTCACACTATTGGGGGAGAGGCAGACCGAACTGCCGACGGGTTTGAAGAGAATAATTCAAATTAGGAAACAGCATGGACTAGGAGAGGAAATCATCTTACCATGTGGGTTTGGCTGGTAGAGCTGGAAAGGATGTAGCTGTCAGACTCTGTCTTTTTATTCATCCTCCTAAGCCACTTTACGTACTCATCTCTCACCTGAAAAGATGGTAAACAAAAATCTTGCATGTTAATGCTTTCTGGCTATATGCACAATGCTACCGAAAATAGTACTTTCCCCCATTTTTATTTGCAGATGGTCCGAGGAGGCCATATCAGATAGATTGATCTATGAGTGACTGTGTGTTAGTCGCTCAGTCATGTCCAACTCTTTGTGACCCCATGTACTGTAGCCCACCAGGTTCCTCTGCCCATGGAATTCTTCAGGCAAGAATACCGGAGGGATTGCCATGCCCTTCTCCAGGGGGGTCTTCCTAGCACAGGGATCAACCCCAGGTCTCCTGCATTGCTGGCAGATTCTTTATCATCTGATCCGCCAGGGAGGCCCCTATGAGTGATTACAGAGATATTATTTGTGGATCAGCCTGTGCACCTTTATGCTAATGATAACTCAACATTTATATTATCCTTAAGAGCATGAGCAGTTTTCTGTAACCACTGAGAACTGCTTCCTCCTCTCAATGTTGTTGTTGATGTTCAATTGCTAAGTCTTATCCCACTCTTTGAGACCCCATGGACTGCAGCACACCAGGTTTCCCTGTCCTTCAGTATCTCCTGGGATTTGCTCAAACTTACATCCATTGAGTCGATGATGCCATCCAACTATCACATCCTCTGTTGCCCCTTTCTCCCCTTGCCCTCAATCTTTCCCAGTATCATGGTCTTCCAATGAGTTGGCTCTTAGCGTCAGGTGCCAAAGTATTGGAGCTTCAGCTTCAGCATCAGTCCAATGTATATCAGTTCCAATGTATATTCAGGGTTGATTTCCTTTAGAATTAACTGGTTTGATCTCCTTGCTGTCCCAGGGACTCTCAAGAGTCTTCTCCAGCACTACAGTTTGAAGTGTCAATTCTTCAGCGCTCAGCCTTCTTTATGGTTCAACTCTTACATTTATACCTGGCTACATGTCTCTCTGAGATCCATACAACCCCACTGGAGTGAAACCTAGCAATATCTATCTATTTATCAAGTCAGAATGCAGTGCAAAATCACTGCTTAAAAAGTTTATGTGGTATGATACATGTTTCAATGCCATTCTCCCAAATCATCCCACCCTCTCCCTCTCCCACAGAGTCCAAAAGACTGTTCTATACATCTGTGTCTCTTTTGCTGTCTCACATACAAGGTTATTGTTACCAGGTTTGATGCAGGATACAGGATGCTTGGGGCTGGTGCGCTGGGATGACCCAGAGGGATGGTACGGGGAAGGAGGCGGGAGGGGGGTTCAGGATGGGGAGCACGTGTACACCCGTGGCGGATTCATGTTGATGTATGGGAAAACCAATACAATATTGTAAAGTAATTAGCCTCCAATTAAAATAAATAGATTTAAATTAAAAAAAAAAGTTTATGTGGTCCGGCCAATGCTGGCACCTGGATCATCACTACCACCACATTCTCCTACACTCAGAGCGCTGCCCTCACTACACATCTTTGGGTTCTGGGACTGGCAAGGGTTTCCACATCAGCTTTACTGCCCTTCTTTGGCTGGTTGTCTCCTACCCACCTTAAGCCCCTCACCGTCAAGTCTAAAGAAGCCCTACTTGGTAGTTTAATATCTCCCTAACAATTTTCCCCAAGGTGAAAATCACAGTTGGTTATTCATGTCTAATTATGTTGTTTCCCATTTCTGATTTCTTCACTGTTCAGAAAGCAGCCCCTGGATCCCCCAGAGCCAAGCAAGTAATAATCATTAACATACAATATGAATAGTAAGAAATGGAAACCACTGTCCCCCAAACTTTAGTTTTGCTGCTGTTAGACCCCATATTCATGATCTGAGAAGAATGGGGCCACTACCATCCAATACTCATTACAGATTCATGAGTTGGGAAACTGGAAAATTGGAAAACGGAGACTTGAATGCCCAAAGGGGAATCAAGATGGCGGAGTGGTAGGATGTGGATCTCACCTCATCCTACAGATACATAAAAAAGGTTCTACAAACAGGGGCTTGAACTCCCGGACTCAGTGGAGAATGGTAGGCTTGGGGAAAATGGGAATACACCATCAGGCAGGAGGGCATCATGTGGGAGAGAAGGGCTAGCCAGGTGAACGCATGAGAGGACCCCAGCTGGGAGCTGGGAAGAAGACAGGATGGGTCCTATTACCTGCTGGTTGAGGACGCAGTGGACCAGGAAGATGTAGACTCCCTGCAGGACGTTGGTGATGGTGAACGCATAGGCGACGATGGATCTGATGGGTTCCTTTATCAGTTCAGTGAGAAAGAAGCCAAGGCACCAGGAACAGCCCAAGAGGAAGAGCTGAGCAATGGCTTTAAACGTCAGCATCCTATTAACACCAAGAAGGAGAGTCACCAACTCACCACCTTCTCTCTTGAATTTTGTCTGTCCTGTCTTCAGGCCCCATCTGCCTTCCTCTCCAGTTGTTCTTTAGTTGCTAAGTCATACCTGACTCTTTGCAACCCCATGGACTGTAGCCTCCAGGCTCCTCCGTCTATGGGATTTTCCAGGCAAGAATACTGGAGTGGGTTGCCATTTCCTTCTCCAGGGGATCTTCCCAGCCCAGGGATTGAGCCTAGATCTCCTGTATTGGCAGGAAGATTCTTTACTACTGAGCCACCTGGGAAGCCTATTCTCTCCAGTTACTGGTGAAATTTTCTCAAGCCAAGATGGACTTGGAGAAACTGTGGTTGTGATGCAATATTTGGAAGTAATGCTATCATTGTCATTGTAAAAACTTTAATAGATGAACATGAGTTTATTCCATGGGTGTTTTCCTCTAATATGAATGTTTATAACTGGAATGATAATTTGTGGTGGTGGTGGTTGTTAGTCGCTAAGTCATGTCCAACTCTTGTGACCCAATGGACTGTAGCCCGCCAGGCTCCTGTGTCCATGGGATTTCCCAGGCAAGTGTGGTATTTTACCACTACTTATTTTGATGCAGCAGAATACACATAACACAAAATTTACTACAACTATATTTAAACATACAGTTCATAGGCATTAAATACATTCACATTGTTGTACTACCAGCAACACTATCTTTCTACTGAGCTTTTTTTTCACCCTGAAAAACTGAAACTGTATCCATTAAACAATAAGTACCCATTTCTTCATACTCTCATCTCTTGGCAACATCAATTCTACTTTCTGTTTCTATGAATCTTCTCATTAATTTCAAGGTTTCAAATGCATATGATTTTAAGGGTGATTCTCATTTGACAGTGGTTCCTAACAGGGTAGGCAACTCTCTACAGATGACTGTTTAGGGGCTTCCCAGGAGACTCAGTAGGTAAACAATCTGCCTGCTGATGCAGGAGATGTGGATTTGATCCCTGGGTTGGGAAGATTCCCTGGAGGAGGAAATAGCAACCCACTCCAGTATTCTTGTCTGGGAAATCCCATGGATAGAGGAGCCTGGTGGGCTACTGTCCATGAGGTTGCAAAGCGTTGGGCACCACTTAGTAACTGAGCATGCATGCATGCTTGAAAAAGCAATCCTTTAGGACTACAACCGATGCTAAGCCCATTAAACTGTCTAAACCCGTTTTACCTTGTGTTTTGTATCTTGGACACATCTTTATTGAGGGAAGAAAGTCGATCTCTCAAAATCCACAGGGTTATCGAATAAAAGATTAAGTTTATCTGAAAGAAAAAAAATAAGATGCTAATTGTGGACCAATATACAGAGTCAGGTTTTTTTTTTTTTTTATGATGGCCATTCTGACCCGTGTGAGGTAAACTACTCATTGTAATTTTGATCTGCATTTCTCTAATAGTTCATGATGTTGAGCGTCTTTTCATGTGTCTCTTGGCCATCTGTGTGTCTTCTTTGGAGAAATGTCTACATAGGTCTTCTGCCCATTTTTTGATTGGGTGTGTTTCTTCTCATATTGAGTTTCATGAGCTGTTTGTAAATTTTAGAGATTCATTCCTTGTAAGTTGCTTTGTTTGCCAATATTTTCTCCCATTCTGATGGCTGTCGTTTCATCTCATGTATGTGTACTGCCATGTGTGAAGATACCATGTGTAGAGAGCTACAGATAGCTAGTGGGAACCTGCTGTAGAGTGCAGGGAGCTTAGCTGGGTGTTCTGTGATGACTTAGAGGGGTGAGATGGGGGTGGGTGGGAAGGAGGGTGGGAAGGAGAGAGGGGATATATGTGATGGCTCAGAAAGTAAAGCATCTGCCTTCAGTGCGGGAAACCAGGGTTCAATCCCTGGGTCAGGAAGATCCCTTGGAGAAGGGAATGCCAACTCACTCCAGTAACCTTGCCTGAAGAATTCCATGGACAGAAGAGCCTAGTGGGCTATGGCCCATGGAGTCGCAAAGAGCTGGACATGGCTGAGTGACTAACATGCTACATGCTGTAGCTAATGCACTTTGTTGTGCAACATTGCAGGGCAACTATTCCCTAAGAAAAAAATAGAGTCAAACTAGAAAGCACTGAAGATCATGGGAAAAGGTATGAGATTTTATAGTTAGAATATGTTGCAACTTGGGGACTTCCCTGGCGGTCCAGTGGTTAAGACTCCATGCTTCCAATACAGGGGACGCAGGTTCCATCCCTGGTCAGGAACTAGGATCCCACATGCCTCATAGCACAGCCAAAAAGTTAAAAAATATATATGTTGAAATTCCTTTGGAGCAGACTGGGGATACTTGTACAATACCACCAAGGAGCTCCTGAAAGGCACAAAAGAACATGCGTGGGTGGCCAGGTGGCACACAGTGCAATGTAGTGTCTCCACCAACGCCTTTCCTTGCACACATGGGCCATGGGCAGGTATTCTCCAGGCTCATTTC
This sequence comes from Bos grunniens, assembly GCF_055505025.1. Taxonomy (NCBI): domain Eukaryota; kingdom Metazoa; phylum Chordata; class Mammalia; order Artiodactyla; family Bovidae; genus Bos; species Bos grunniens. The sequence continues at coordinate 17,487,027 of NC_141171.1, forward strand.
AGATAGTCTGGGGCATGTGGCTGAATTCTAGTGGATGAGATGTTGGTCGCAGTGACATATGCCTGAATCCTACACAGTCTTCAACTCTCTTCCCCTCCAGCAACAACCAACAAGTTCATATGTCAAAATAATTGAATCATAAAAGAGAAGCTGAGGACTTCCCTGGTGCCACAGGGGCTAACAACCTGCCTGCCAATGCAGGAGATACGAGTTCAATTCCTGGTCTGGGAAGATCCCACATGCCTTGGAGCAACTAACTTCATGTGCCAGAACTAGTGAGTCCATGTGCTGCGACTTCTGAAGCCCTCATGCCTAGAGCCTGTGCTCCACGACAAGAGAAGGCAATGGCACCCCACTCCGATACCATACATACTTAATATATATTTGTTGAATAAACAAATGAGTGGGTGTATAAAAATATAATTGTGAATATGATAGAATTATGTGATTTGGAAGTGATTTCACCAAGTGTTCTTAAATCTTCTTCAGTTTTTATGTTTGTTCGACTCAGGATATAGTCTGATGATTAGTCAGTACGGTATGCTAGATATTAGAGATACAAGGATGATTTCTTCTCTATTCATCAGCATTTAAATGTGCTCAAAATTTTTTTCCTTAAAAATTTTTTAAATTTTATTATTTAAAAATTAATTAATTTATTTTAATTGGAGGCTAATTACTGTACAATATTGTGGTGGTTTTTGCCATATATCAACATGAATCAGCCATGGGTGCACATGTGTACCCCCATCCTTAAGCCCCCTCCCAGCTCCCTCCCCACGCCATCCCTTCTGGACTGTTCCAGAGCACCGGTTTTGAGTGCCCTGATTCTTGCATCACACTTGCACTGGTCATCTATTTCACATGTGGTAATATACATGTTTCAATGCTATTCTCTCAAATCATCCCCCTCTCTCCTTCTCCCACATAGTCCAAACATCTGTTCTTTACAACTGTGTCTCTTTTGCTCCCTTGCATATAGGGTTGTCATTACTGTTTTCTAAATTCCATATATATGCGTTAATATACTGTATTGGTGCTTTTCTTTCTGACTTACTTCACTCTGTATGATAGGCTCCAGTTTCATCCACTTGTTAGAACTGACTCAAATGCATTATTTTTTATAGCTGAGTAATATTCCATTGTGTGTATGTACCACAACTTCCTTATCCATTTGTCTACCAATGGATATCTAGGTTGCTTCCATGTCTGAGCTACTGTAAACAGTGCTGCAATGAACACTGGGGTACGTGTGTCTCTTTTGACTCTGGTTTCCTTGGTGTGTATGCCCAGCAGTGGGATTGCTGAGTTGTATGGCAGTTCTATTTCCAGTTTTTTTTTTGAGGAATCTTCACACTATACTCCACAGTGGCTGTGCTAGTTTGCATTCCCACCAACAGTATAAAAGGGTTCCCTTTTCTCCACACCCTCTCCAGCATTTATTGTTTGTAGACTTTTTGATGGCAAAAATATGCTCAAAAAATTTAAATAAAGACATATGCTCAAACATCTACTATTAAAAGGAAACAAATGAATGTTAAAATAGTACTTAGATTGCCCTCCTACACTGTTGGTAGGAATGTAAACTGGTAAAACCGGGATGGAGATCAGTATGGAGATTCTTTAAAAAAGTAAAACTAGAACTACTATATGATTCAGCAGTCCGACTCCTGAGCATGTACCCAGAGAAAGCCATACTTCGAAAAGATACATGTTCCCCAGTGTTCATGCAGCTCTATTTATAGTATGCAAGACATGGAAGCAACCTAAATGTCCATCAGCAGAGGAATGGATAAAGAAGATGTGGTACATAAATACAATGGAATATTATTCAGTCATAAAAAGAATGAAATAATGCCATTTGCAGCCACATGGTTACAACTAGAGATTATCATACTAAGTGAAGTTAAGTCAGAGAAAGATAAATATATTATGTTCTTGCTTATATGTGGGATCTAAAAACAATACACAAATGAATTTAAATACAAAAGAGAAATAGACCGACAAACAGAAAACAAACTATCATTACCAAAGGGGAAGTGGAGAGAAGGATAAATTAGTTGGTCGGAATTAACATATGTACATTACTATATATGAACAGATAAACAATACAGACCTACTGTATAGCATAGGGAACTATATTGAATACCTTGTAGTAAGCTATAATGAAAAAGAATCTGAAAAGTATATATATATGTGTGTGTGTGTGTGTGTACATATATATATATATAATATACTTTTCCCATTTACTTTCCATTATATATATGGCTGAATCTCTTCACTGTACACCTGAAACTAACACAACATTGTAAATCAGCTGTATTGCAATAAAAAATAAAAAATAGTACCTCTTTTGACCTTCAAATTAAGTTGAATACTACATACCACACACACATACTCTATACACACATGGCACCTGAGGCAGACACACGCACACTACAAACCTACCAAGATGACGGCTGATATGGGTCCTAAGAAACTCAAGATAAACCCCTTCTCTATGTTGATCCAGCAACTGAAAAACAGAAAGCAACAGTGGCAGCATTTTGAAAGGTAATGGAATACAATACATGATCTGCAATAGAGAATATTTATATAGGACTTCTTGGGCTTCCCAGGTGGCTCACTGGTAAAGAATCCACATGCAATGCAGGAGATGAAAGAGACTTGGGTTTGATCCCTGGGCGGGGAAGAGGCCCTGGAGAAGGGTATGGCAACCCACTCCAGTATTCTAGAGAAACCCATGGACAGAGGAGCCTGTGGGCTACAGTCCATAGGGTCACAAAGAGTTGGATACAACTGAAGCGACTGAGCATGCATATAGCATTTACATGTGTCAGGTACCATTCTAATACTTGGAAGTAGATAGTATTACTCTCTTTATTTTACAGGTGAGAAAACCTAGGAAAGAATTTAACTGTCTCCAGAGTCACCAGGCTAGTAAGTGAGGAAACTTGAAAACTGGAATCAGGTAATCAAGTCTAGAATTCATGCTCCTTCAAGTTTATGGAAGCATTTGGTTATGACAGCAAAAATTTGTAAAGAATTTCAGATGTCTATCACTTAGAGATTAATTTTATAAAGATGGTAAGAATATACAACGTAATACATTGAATGATGATGTGTATCTGTAGTAATGTGGAAAAAGTCCACTATATATTATTAAGGGAATAAACAAATTACATGCAGTACCTTTATCATGATCCCGTTTTTTATAAAAAAAAATATACATTTACATGTATATTATATATATATTGGGCTTCCCTGATAGCTCAGTTGGTAAAGAATCTACCTGCAATGCAAGAGACCCTGGTTCCTGATTCCTGAGCCAGGAAGATCCCCTGGAGAAGGAATAGGCCACCCACTCAAGTGTTCTTGGGCTTCCCTTGTGGTTCAGCTGGTAAAGAATCTGCCTGCAATGTGGGAGGTCTAGGTTTGATCCCTGGGTTGGGAAGATCCCCTGGAGAAGGGAAAGGCTACCCACTCCAGTATTCTGGTCTGGAGAGTATTAAGGGAATAAACAAATTACATGCAATATCTTTATCATGATCCCATTTTTATAAAAGTATATATATATATATATATATATATATATATATATATTTAAGGGGCTTCTCAAGTGGTACAGTTGGTAAAGAATCCACCTGCAAAGTAGGAGACACTGGAGACATGGGTTCAAACTCTAGGTCGGGAAGATACTTTGGAGTAGCAAATGGCAATCCACTCCAGTATTCTTGCCTGGAAAATTCCATGGACAGAGGAGCCTAGTGGGCCACAGTCCATGGGGTTGCAGAGTCAGATGTGACTGAATGACTAACACATACTGGGCTTAGTGGTATTACAGAGGTTCTTTATTAGAATATTATTTTTTATAAAACCAGTTATTACTTTCAGTAATAGAAGTATTAAAGATCTATAAACATGTGACATTTATAAATGTAGACATTTATATAAAAAATAAAAATTCATGTTCCTTCCAGTTTACTGTCCATGTTACTTTACACTAGTCGTTCACCTTTTTCTCTGAACCTCAGTTTGCTTAGTATACAAAATGGGAACAATTGGAGCACTTTCCTCTAGGGTTGTTTTGATAGACATGAGAAATGGTGTATATGAAACACTTCGCCCCAGGGGCTGGAGAAATAAATGTTCAGCATCTTTGTTCTCAGCCTGAGTCGTGACCTACTCAACCCTTCCTTCCACCCTCAGTTTCCCAAGACAGGTGTGTACCCACGTCCCCGACAGCACATTTTCAGCACCGGACTCACTGCTTAGTGGTGCCATATCCTTGGGGGTTGATCGCTGCAGACACAGCCACAATCACTGCTGGGACCCCGTAGCCTACAGGGTACATGAACCTCTTCTTGAATCTGCCTGCGCTGGTGTAGTTGGCCACCCTGAGGTTCCTGACAGTGAGGAAGAGGTGCAGCCCTTCGAGGAACATCCAGGTGAAGGCGGCCAAGTAGAGGTAATGCAATCCACCGGCGACGACCTTGCACAGCACCTGGGGGGAGAGGGGGCACTGGAGTGGTCCTGGGTGCAATGACCTCACCATCTGCTCTTCACCAGGGTTGTCTCCGGGTAACTTTGGTGAGAGATGCTCCTTAGCCTTCTTCACATGTCCTTCTTCTCTTTAGAGTCATGTCTCCAAACAGATGGATGGTCCCCCTTGTCTATTCCCATGCCTTGGCAGGGTGTCACTTGGGCCACCCAAGAAAAACTGAAAATGTATCATGTTTAAAGTTGAATGGGGGACTTCCCTTGTGGTCCAGGGCTTAAAATCCATCTGCCAATGCAGGGGACACAGGTTTGATCTCTTGTCTGGCAAGATTCCACATGCCATGGGGCAACTAAGCCCAAACACCACAACTACGGAAGACCGAGAGCCCTGCTCTCGGTCAAAGCGGTCAAAGCGCATGCTCTGAAACAAGAGACACAATCACAGTGAGAAGTCCGTGTACTGCAAGGAGTAGCCCCCACTTACTGCACCTAGCGAAAGCTCGCAGCAATGAAGACCTAGCGCAGCCAAAAATAGCTAACTAGCTAAAGTTCAAAGAGATCTTTGTCCATCTTAAAATGGAAGATGACAATATTCAAAGTGTGTTAAGGACTGCAGAAATCAGATAGACCTTTGCCTGTTGGCTAATGGATGCTAGACTTCTCTGAGTCGGATGAAGCTGGTCCTGGCCAGGGCTGTCTCCATCCCAAGAACCCTTAACCACCTCCCTGCCCCCTTTCCCCTTCTGAGGATGAAATTAATCCCCGTAGAAAGCTTATGGCCTGCTTGTCCTGCCGTGATCACTGTCTCTTCCATCTTGATCACTACCCAGAACTGAAGTCACTCTGGTCTGTGTGGCATATATGTTGGGTACATGAATGAGTGAGTGAATGAGTGACTCCTCCAATATGCTTATCTGCATAAAGCCCCATAGTTTTCCCTTTTGATCCAACAGCTCCTGGTTTCCTCCACTATGAAAGCATCTGCTCTGAATGACCTTTTCTGTAGTAAGCAAACCCTCCCCCCTCCTTCTTCATATTCACTGAATGTTCCCTGCATGTCTTTAGGACCACTGGAACTTGAAAAAGTCAATTTTTCCCCTCTCTTTAGGTTGCACAATGCAGCATGTGGAATCTTAGTTACTTGACCAGGGATCAAACCCACGCTCCCTGCATTGGAAGTGTGGAGTTTAACCACTGGGCCACCAGGGAAATGATTGCCCCCACCCCATGTCTTTGATTAAAGTATAACCTAGCTTTTGTTTGAGGACACTGCTTCCCACACATTTGAAGAGAACAGTGACCGCTGTCCATTGTCTGAGGGGAATTGGGTTTCCTCGACACTGCTCATGATCTCTCCTGGACCATTGACTCTCTTTTCATGGTGAATAAAACCCTCTTTTCTTAGGAATCATGTCCTGAGTCTTTCTAGCAACCTCTCAATCTTTGCAAAACTCCATTCACTTCCTGGTTTCTACCTCTCACTCCTTGGAGATGCTGTTGCATGAAACACATGTTTGATATCAAACCTGCTAGCTTGGAATCATAAATCAGTGACCCTCAAGACCCAGCTCCACTGTGCATCGTTCATTCAGTCTGTAAGTTTTTAAATTGACTGTTAACTGGGGAAGGGACATGAAGAAAACTCTGAGTTTTGGGCATGTTCTAGATCTTGATCAGGGTGACGGTTTTATATCTCTGTCTCTGTATCTGGGCTTCCTTGGTGGCTCAGAGGTAAAGAACCCACCTGCCAATGCAGGAGATATGGGTTTGATCCCTGTGTTGGGAAGATCCCCTGGAGGAGGAAATGGCAACCTACTCCAGTATTCTTGCCTGGGAAATCCCATGGACAGAAGAGCCTGGCGGACTATGGTTCATGGGCTTGCAGAAGTGTCAGACACAACTTAGTGACTAAACAACAACATATCTATATCTATTATAGACATAGGTAATACCAAGTTCCTCTGTCTATGGAATTTCCCAACAACATATCTAATGTACTATCTATCCAGGAGAAAGGAGGATTCCTGCCTTCTGGAACAACATGGATGAACCTTGAGCTATGCTCAGGAGATTGTCAGACAGAGACAAATACTGTATAATCTTTTATTCGTGGAATTGAAAAATCTCAGATTCATGAAAAAAGAAAAGAGTGAAAACCTGATTGCCAGGAGACAGAGGTAGGGGTTGGGATGATAAGGCTGATGTAATTTGTGGATATGAATGTGTAATAAGTAATAAATTACCCAAGGGAATACACAGTTCCATGAATATACTGAAAGCCACTGACATGTACATTTAAAAAGGGCAAACTATATATGTATGAATTATGCTATTGATACTATGTATAAAATAGGTAACTAATGAGAGCCTACTGTACATCACAGGGAACTCTCCTTAATGCACTCTGGTGACCTGAATGAGAAGGAAGCCCCAAAGGGGAGGGATATATGTATATGTGTGACTGACTCATTTTGCTGTACAGCAGGAACTAGCACTACCTTGTAAAGCAACCATACTCCAATAAAAATTAAAGAAAAAGCTGTTTAAAAAAAAAGAAGGGAATTCCCTGGCAGTCCAGTTTAGGAATTGGCACTTTCACTGTTGTGGGCTTAGGTTCAATCTTTTGTTGGGGAACTAACATCCTACAAGTCATGTAGCCTGGTCAAAATAAAAAATAAGAAAGGATTTTGGCTAATTCTCCTACCTCGGGCTCTGTCCGTTTGATGCCTGTGAGGAAGAGGAGGTAGGCCAGGAAGAGGCAGATGGAGAGCTGCAGGTGGAGGGAGGTGCTGACGTTCTGGATGGATCGACACAGGAGGAAGGTGAGGGCCGCCAGGAAGAGGCAGAGCAGAGAGAGGCTCAGCCCCACGTAGGTGATCACAGTCAGCACGGGGTCCTCCTAGACGCAGCAGGAGAAAAGAGATCCCAATTGGTTTTTGTTTTGGACACTGTGGTTCCCAATAACCCGGGTCTTAGAACCCTCAATGCATGGTGTTAATTTCCTCGTGAGAAACTGAACAGATCAATAGTGGCCAAGCCAAACTTCCCTCGTAGTCCACTGGTGAAGAACTGGCCTACCAGTGCAGGGGACAAGTGTTCCATGCCTGGTTTGAGAAGGTCCCACATGCTGTGGGGCAGCTAAGCCCGTGTGCCACAAGTACTGAGCCCACCTGCTGCAACTCCTGAGCCTGTGTGCTGCAACTAGTGGAGCCCATGTGCCCTAGAGCCCATTGCTGGGCTCCTCTGCAAGAGAAGCTGCCACAATGAGAAGCCTGGGCACCGCAACTAGAGAGTAGCCCTGGCTTGCCACAAATAGAGAAAGCCCATGTGCAGCAATGAAGACCCAGGCGGCTGAATGTAAATAATTTTTAAAAAGATTAGACAATCACAATGAAACATGACTCTCACCCCAACAATAAGAAAATGATAATTGACAAAATTGTAACTTTTATTGATCTCATTGGAGAGCCAAGTTTGCACAGCAAAGAGGCAACATTAACTCAAGTTCTTCCCAAAAGAGATGAGACAGAACGATTTCAATTTTGACAGAGCACAGAAGGAACACATGGTTGCTACAGGACTGCATGTGAAGAAATCCACCAGAAATTCTAAAGGCTGAATGCAGTGGTTTTGGATGACTAGGTTTCCTAGATATAAGGGTTGTTTCACTCACAAGTTCTACCCCATGAAAACATGAAAAAAGGCTCCATGCCACTAGTCATCAGGTCTGTATACATTAAAGCCACAATGAGATACCACTATACACGTCCTAAAAGGGTTGTATATTTTTAACATGAAAAAGAGAAATTTATATTAATGCATATATAGAAAGGGTTAGTCACTCAGTCATGTCCACCTCTTTGCGACCCCATGGACCATAGCTGGCCAGGCTCTTCTGTCCAAGGGCTTCTCCAGGCAAGAATACTGGAGTGGGTTGCCATTTCCTTCTCCAGAGGAATCTTCCTGAAAAACAGTACTGATGAACCTATTTGCAGGGTGGGAATAGAGACTCAGATATAGAGAAAGGACTTGTGTTCACAGAGGGGAAAGGAGAGGGTGGGACCAATTGAGAGAGCAGCACTGGAGCGTACGCACTGTGGCTTCTCAGGTAGCACTGAAACAAGTGCACTACCATGTGTGAAAGAAAAGCTAGCTGGAAGATGCTCAATAGCACAGGGAGTTCCGCTTGGTACTCTGTGATGACCTAACAGGGTGGGATGGGGGTTGGGTGGGATGGGGGTTAGGTAAGAGGGAGACTCAAAAGAGAAGGGAATGTTGGTGTACGGCAGAAACTAACACAGCATTGTAAAGCATTATCCTTGAATTCTAAAAAATGAAAAGAAAAAGAGGAAGATACATAGCTGTTCCTCTGCTAATGTTTTTTCATCTTCTTTCTGAAGATCCCTGCCTCCCACCAGCACCACCCTGCAGCAGAGCTGACTTTCAGCGGCATGTGTGTTTACACACGTACCTTCAGCTCGACCGAGGCCATGAGGACGGCAAAGGTGGACAGATGGCTGCAACTGCATACAGTTCGAGTTCCGTCGGACAAGATCACGTGGCACCCTTCATTAGACCAGACCAGCTCGTCCCAGTAGACACAAAGAGACTTTCTGCTTTCCCCTACCATCTGGAAAGAAAATTGCTCTTCATGAGACACTATCATTTAAAATCTGAAGCTTTCCACACATACATGCACACACACACACATGCATGCATGCTTACACACAACGAAATACTATTCAACCGTAAAAAATGAAATGATGCCATTTGCAACACAGATAGGCCAAAAGGATATTATGCTTGGCAAAATGTCAGGTAGATAAAGACAAATACTTATATTATTTCCTATACGTGGAATCTAAAAAATAAAATGAATGGAATATAGAAAACAGAAACAAACTCACAGACATAAAAAACAAACTTATGATGACCAAAGGGGATAAGGAAGAGGGGAGAGACAAATTAGGACTATGGGATTAACAGATACAAACTCATATCAATAAAAGAGATAAGCACCTACAATTTACTATATAGCAGAGGAAACTATCCCTATTATTTTGTAATAACCTATAATGGAATATAATATGCAAAAATACTGAATTACCATATTGTATGAATGCATGCATGCTTAGTTGTGTCCAACCAGGATCCTCTGTCCATGGAATTTTCTGGGCAAGAATACTGGAATGAGTTACCTTTTCCTCCTCCAGGGAATCTTCCCGACCCAGGGATCAAACCCGAGCCTCCTTTGTCTTCTGCACTCGCAGGCAGATTTTTTACCAGAGTCACCTGGGAAGCCCACTATATTGTATACTTGAAACCAACACAGCATTCTAAATCAACTATACTCCAATAAAGTTTGTTATGTTAAAGTTTTTGGTTTTTAATTTTTGATATAATTTAAATGTTACTTTCCATTTACAATAATCGCAAAATTTTGTTCACACAGAAACAGACTCATAGGCATAGAGAACACACTTGTGGTTGCCGGGGGTGGAGCGGGTGGGGAGGGAGAGGGATGGACTGGGAGTTTGGCATTTGTAGATTCAAACTATACGTTTACAACGCAGAAACAACAAGGTCCTACTATACAGCATGGGGAAGTATATTAAATATCTTGTGAGGACAATTTTTAATGTGTTTTAAAAGTCATGGAATTCAGTTTTTCCTTTTGTATGGTTTTACTGAGGTATAATTGATACACAAAGGTAAAAAATCCGCCTGCTAATGCAGGAGATGCAAGAGACAGGGATTCAATCCCTGGGTTGGGAAGACTCCCTGGGGGTAGAAAATGGCAACCCAATCCAGTGTTCTTGCCTGGACAATCCCATGGACAGAGGAGCCTGGCGGGCTACAGTCCATGGGGCCGTAAGAGTCAGACACGACTGAACACAACATACTACATGAAACGTGACGAATTGGGATATATGTACACCTGTGACACCATCACCACCATCAAAGCAACAAAACAAATCCAACACTTCCTGAAGTTTCCTGCGTCCCTTTGTTTCTGCTTTTTGTGGTAAGAACACTGACTATGACATCTACCCTCTTAACAAAATTTGAAGGGCATGATACCATATGTACTATGGGCTTTGTTATACAAAGTATCTTTTACTTAGAACTGGAAGACCAGAGAGCAGTATTTTCAAATCCTTCTTCAATTAATTAGAGGCTCAAGTTTCAATTCTGGGGTCAGAAATGAAACCCTAATATTAAAAAAAAATCTTTCATCTGACTTAAAAAATTTTTTTTCTTTATTTATTTTTGGCTGTGCTAGGTCTTCATTTCTAGGCAGTGTTTTCTTTAGTTTCAGAGAGCAGGGCCTGCTCGCTAGCTGTAGTGCACGGGCTTCTCACTGTGATGGCTGGCTTCTCTTGTTGCTGAGCATGGGCTCCAGGGCACGTGGGCTTCAGCAGTTGCGACACATGGCTCATCATTGCAGCTCGAGGGCTCTAGAGCGCAGAATAGTCGTGGCACACAAGCTTAGTTACCCTGAGGCACGTGGGATCTTCCCAGACCAGGGTTCAAACCCACGTCTCCTGTATTGGCAGGTGAATTATTTGCCAAGGAGCCACCAGGGAAGCTCTCATCTGTATTTTAATTTTTTAAGTTGAGTCGTTTATTTTTTCCAGCTTTATTGAGGAATACTTGACAAATATAACTGTACATACTTAAAGTACATGACTTGATGATTTTACTTTAAAGATCTTACTGTGAACATCTTGGGCTTCCCTGGTGGCTCAGTGGTAAAGAATCTGCCTGGCAGTGCAGGAGACACTGGCTCGATCTCTGGGTTGGGAGGAATCCCCTGAAGGAGAAAATGCCAACCCACTTCAATATTCTTGCTGGAAAATTCCATGGATGGAGGAGCCTGGCTGGATCTGGTCCATGGGATTGTAAAGAGTCACGTTTATTTGTTCATTTCCCAACAGTAAATAAGGCTACAGTTTTTTTTAAATCACTTTTTAGTCTGTTGAAGGAATAATTCCCATCATGTAATTTTTGGAGTAACTCTTAACCAAGGACTGGGTTGAATTTCAAATCTCCATCAGCAATTCCTGATAAATCAGCCTGGACAGAAAGAACTGACTGTAAAAGCCATACTTTTTCACTACTAGCTTTATAGGTATGATCAGTAGAAATCTCTAGGTGCTCAAACAAGTGGATACTTTGCCCACCTGTATATGGTGAAACGTGAAGTTCACGGGTTTGGCCAGGGAACAATTCTTCTTGCATCCTGTGGTGCCACTTATCACCTTGGAATTCAGTTGAAAGTGATCCAGCTTTTCATCAAGAGTTAGGTTTTCCTTAGACACAAAGGAGCCATCTAAGATGGACCCGAAAGACTTGTAAGAAATAAAGACCACAGCACCTGAAAGGAAGCAAAGAACCAATGAACCTGAGGAGGAGACTGGAGAATGTGTTGCCAGTTAAGGAGTTATCTGGCCAGTTTCTTAGGAGTCAGATATGGAATGTAGGACTCAGAATCCTAATTTATTAGACCATACATCCTTGAAAAATAGATGGGGGAGATTCCAAAATCTTTCCACTTGCAGGATGTTAAGGCTATGTCTGGATTCTAGTAGAGATATCCCCTATGTCCCTAGCAGCACTTTACAATAGTCAAGATATGGAAGCAAAGTGTCCTCCCATAGATGAATGGATAAAGAAGTGGTATATATACACAATGGACTATTACACAACCGTAAAAAGAACGAAGTCTTTCCATTTGCAGCAACATGGGTGAACCTGGAGGGTATGATGTTATGTTAGTAAAATAAGTCAGACAGAGAAAAACAAATCCCACATGCTTTCACTTCTATGTGGAATCTAAAACACGAGACAAAAGAGAAACAGATTCATGGACACAGAGAACAAAGTGGTGGTTTCGAGAGGAGAAAATATGCAGGGGACATGGAGAGAAGAAGGGTGATGAGGATTAAGAGGTACCAACTTCAACTGCAAAATATATGTCACAAAGATGTAATTACAGACAGAGAATATAGTCAAGGATATTGTAACAATTTTGTATAGTGAGGTGATCATTCATAATGTATAAAAGCATCAAATCAGCCTGTTGTATGCCTGAAATTGAGCTTCCCTGGTAAAGAAGTACTGCTCAATGGTAAAGAATTTGCCTGCAGTGCAGAAGCCACAGGTGACATGGGTTCGATCCCTGGGTCGGGAAGATCCCTTGGGGGAGGGCATGAAATCCCCATGGACAGAGGAGCCTGGTGGGCTATAGTCCATAGGGTGGCAAAAAGTTGGACACAACTGAAGCGACTTAGCATGCATGCATGCATGAAATTAGTATAATATTGTGTATTAATTGTTAGTATAACTCAATAAAAAATAAGAGTAAATTTCCCCTGCCCCCAATTCTAGAGATGTTGAGATAATTTAGGTAATTTCTGTTACCTCCAGTTCCTCCTCCAGTGACAACACTGCAATCGATGTCCATTGTCTCCTTTTCAATCTGTAATTTAACTATCTCGTTTTCTGTTTTGCAACCATTCTTGATGGTCAGCGCTTCAATAACTAAAAAAACAGAAAATCTGCATGAATGTTGGAAATCCTTATAAACACTTATTTTAAAACATAATCTCCTTGTCCATCTCATTAAAAAACAATGACAAGGACTTCCCTGGTGCCCAGTGGTTAGGAATCCATGCTCCCAATGCGAGGGATGTGGGTTTGATCCCTGGTCAGGGAACCAAGATCCCACACGCTGCATGGTGTGGCAGAAAAATAAATAAAAATTAAATTTAAAAAATGACAACTGTAGGAGCTTCAGATGAAAACTGGAATTTGGGTGATGAAGTTTGAGTGGACACATAGAAGCTATTGGCTTTATTTGGGTACCGAGTCTCTTATTGGAGGGAAAAATTCAATATATAAATAACCTCGGATATGCAGGGAAACCTGGCATGCTGCAGTACATGGGGTCGCAGAGTTGGACACAAAGGAGTGACTGAACTTACTTACTTATGCAGATCACACCACTCTTACAGCAGAAAGCAAAGAGGAACGAAAAAGCCTCTTGAAGAAGGTGAAAGAGGAGAGTGAAAAAATTGGCTTAAAACTCAACATTCAAAAAACTAAGATCCTGGCATCTGGTCCCATCACTTCATGCAGACAGATGGGGAAACAATGGAAACAGTGATGGACTTTACTTTCTTGGGCTTCAAAATCACTGTGGACAGTGACTGCTGTCATGAAATTAAAAGATGCTTGCTCCTTGGAAGAAAAGCTATGGCAAAGCTAAACAGCATATTGAGCAGAGACATTACTTTGCCAACAAAGGTCCATATACTCAAACCTATGGTTTTTCCAGTAGTCATGTATGGATGTGAGGGCTGGACCATAAAGAAGGCTGAGCACTGAAGAACTGATGCTCTTGAACTGTGGTGTTGGAGAAGACTCTTGAGAGTCCCTTGGACTGCAAGGAGATCAAATCAGTCAATCCTAAAGGAAATCAGTCCTGAATATTCATTGGAAGGACTGATGCTGAAGCTGAAGCTCCAATCCTTTGGCCACCTTATGCGAAGAACCAACTCATTAGAAAAGGCCTTGATGCTAGGAAAGATCGAAGGTGGCAGGAGAAGGGGGCGACAGAGGGTGAAATGGTTGGATGGCATCACCGACTCAATGGACATGAGTTTGAGCAAGCTTCAGGAGATAGTGAAGGACAAGGAAGCCTGGCTGCTGCAGTCCATGGGGTCACAAAGAGTTGGACATGACTGAGTGACTGAACAACAACAACAATATGTCAATTACTATTGATACTATGGGCTTCCCAGGTGGCTCAGTGGTAAAGAATCTGCCTGCCAATGCAGGAGACGCCAGAGATGCAAATTCCGTCCCTGGGTCAGGAAGATCCCTTGGTGAGGAAATGGCAACCCACTCTAGTATTCTTGCCTGGGAAATCCCATGGACAGAGGAACCTAGCAGGCTATAGTCCATGGGGTCTCAAAGGGTTGAATGCGATGTTGCAACTAAAAACTAACAAAAAATAAAATAGATAACTAATGAGAAGCTACTTTCTAGCACAGGGGACTCTACTCAGTGCTCTGTGGTGACCTAAATGGGAAGCAAATAGAAAAAAAAGAGGATATGTAGCTGATTCACCTTGCTGTATAGTTGAAACTAATACAACACTGTAAGGCAACCATACTCCAAAAAAAAATTAATTAAAAAAAGAATCATAAGACATCTTTCTTCCCTTCATCTGTCCATACTCACTCTTCAGCCTCTTTTGTTTTGAATAAGCTAATCAACTTCAGCACCAAACTCTCTCTTTCTCTCAAACTCCACATGCACCCTGGCAGCAAATCAAGACCTTTTGCTGAAAAGACACCAACCTTGGTGTGAGTCTGATTTGGGGCACTGACTTCATCTGGCCCACCAGGAGATGTCTCCTGGCTCATCCCAGTCATCTAACTGCATTCATTGTTCCCCCAGAGCAGCCAGTGGGATCCTTTCAAAATGTGAATCAGATAGGGTCTCCCTGAATAAAAGTTAGTGTTGTTACAATTCCCAGGAAGACCCTGCTTGATCTTGCCTTGTATCAGTTCCTTGTCCAGTCACCTTCAGTCACTCTGCAAGTACCTCCAACACACCAGGAATGCTCACCTCAAGCCCTCTGACCAGTATCATTCTCCCCCAGATATGCACGCAGCTCACTCCTTCTTCTTCAAGTCTTCACACAAATCTTGCCTTCTCCAAGCCCACTCTATTCACTCTAATTAGCATCACAAACTGCCTCCCTGACATTTGCTATGTCCCTCACCTCCTCTTTAAGACAGACAAATTTGATTAAATCAAAAGTGAAAACATCTCCACTCAAATATCCTTTCAACAAACTACAGATTGGCAGAAGATATTTAGAGACATAAATGAGGTCCATCATATGTAAAGAGCTCCCAAATATCAATAAGATAAAAACCAAAAACACAATGGACAAAGAGCAAAAGGATAAGGGGAAATGGACAAAAAATATAAATCAGAATAATCACAAAAAAGAAACCTAATGGCCAGCATAAAATAGAGACATCTAATCCACTAGTAATCAGTGATATGCAGATAAAACTATAGTGAGATATCATTGCTTATGCATGATGTCAGCAGGAAAGAAGAGCCTGAAAACTTAGAGGTTGTGAGGGGGATAACTATACTTCAACAAAATAATTTTTTAAAGTGGAATTTTACCCTCTAATTGATGACAACACCACAGCTTTTCTGTTCATATATTCATTCATTTATTTGACAATTAGTAAATCCTTCTAGGGTGCTTCTCTGATGGCTCATCAGGTAAAGAACTCACCTGCAATGCAGGAGACACAGGAAATTTGGGTTCAATGAGTCAGGAAGATCCTCTGGAGGAGGAAATGGCACCCCACTCCAGTATTCTTGCCTGGGGAATTTCATGGACAGAGGAGCCTAGCAGGCTACAGTCCATACAGTCACAAAGAGTCTGACATGACTGAGTGGCTAAGTACACAGCACAAATCCTTTTAGGTATCAGACACTTTACCAGGTGCTCTTTATCCCCATGGAAGCCTTGTTAATTCTAAGAGTAAAGACTGCTTTATCCTTCAGTGTATCCTTGATAAAGATTTGTACCTAATAACCCTAGGGTGACTCTTGGATTAAAAGTGACAGTACATGCAGCCACAAAAGATTCACTATGAAAATAGGTTAGTTGGTGGGAATGCAAACTAGTACAGCCACTATGGAGAACAGTGTGGAGATTCCTTAAAAAACTGGAAATAGAACTGCCTTATGATCCAGCAATCCCACTGCTAGGCATACACACTGAGGAAACCAGAAGGGAAAGAGACACATGTACCCCAATGTTCATCGCAGCACTGTTTATAATAGCCAGGACATGGAAGCAACCTAGATGTCCATCAGCAGATGAATGGATAAGAAAGCAGTGGTACATATACACAATGGAGTATTACTCAGCCATTAAAACGAATACATTTGAATCAGTTCTAAGGAGGTGGATGAAACTGGAGCCTATTATACAGAGTGAAGTAAGCCAGAAAGAAAAACACCAATAAGTATACTAGTGCATATATATGGAATTTAGAAAGATGGTAACAATAACCCTGTACGTGAGACAGCAAAAGAGACACAGATGTATAGAACAGTCTTTTGGACTCTGTGGGAGAGGGTGAGGGTGGGATGATTTGGGAGAATGGCATTGAAACATGTATAATATCATAGATGAAATGAGTCGCCAGTCCAGGTTCGATGCACGATACAGGATGCTCAGGGCTGGTGCACTGGGATGACCCAGAGGATGGTATCGGAAGGGAGGTGGGAGGGGAGTTCAGGATGGGGAACATGTGTACACCCGTGGTGGATTCATGTTGATGTATGGCAAAACCAATACAATATTGTAAAGTAATTAGCCTCCGATTAAAATAAATACATTTATACTAAAAAATAAATAAAATGCAAAAAAAAAATAGGTTAGACTTGAAAGATGAATGGATGGTCCAGTTAAATGAACTTTCAAGCCTCATTCAATGCAAATTTAGGGTTCTGAAGAGAAATAAGATATTTCATGTCAAGTTCATACACAGATTTTGCCAGTGTAAAGAAAGAGAAGGGTGTTTTCTGCCAATGAAATTGTAGCTCAACCAGCATTTCCTGAACCCAATTAAGTTTGAGAGTCTGCCTGAGTATCTATGACCGCAGCTTACCCATAAATTGTGACTCTTTCCTCAGCGTTCCTCCTGTGGGTCGATTGAGGGCAGCTTCATAGGCTGCCGACTGCACTCTGTGAAGATACTGTGTTGCTAAACGGGCAGTTTCTTCCTTGTGTTCCTGAGATGGCTTGGTGGTGATGTTGCTGAAGTTGCCAAAAGAATCGGCTATTTCCTGCCATACAAACAGTGAGTGTGCAGACGTAGAGAGCAGATATGTGGTTGCCGAGAGGGAGAGGGTTGGGAGAGGGACTGGGAGTTTGGGATTAACAGATGCAAACTATGATACGAAGGATGGATAAAAAACAAGGTCCCACTGTAGAGCACAGGGAGCTACATTCACTATCCTGTGATAAACCATAACGGAAAAAAATAAATTTAAAAATTGTGAGTGCGTTTATAAAATAGAAACAGACTCACAGATTTCTAAAACAAACTAATGATTACCAAAGGGGAAACACAGGATGCAGGGAGGGACAAATTAGGAAACTGGGATGAACATACACAGGATATAAAACATGGCCTTCTGTACAGCACAGGGAACTATACTCCACATTCTACAATACCTATATGGGAAAAGAAGCTGTAGAAGAATGAATATATTCATTCATTCGTATTTATATATACATATAACCGAATGTCTTTGCTATACCCCTGAAACTAACAGCATTGTCAATAAACTATACTCCAATAAAATTTTTAAACAAGAATAGAATACTTAGGAATAAACAAAAAACAGAGTGTGATTCACCAATAAAATTTTTTAAAAGAATGAAATATGAATAAACAAAAAAGTAGTGGATATGAAAATGACTATTGTCTAGGAGGAAATCATAAAAGGAAACTAAGACTACAGATTTTATTTTCCAGTCCTTTCTCGAAGCTTCCACAACTATGAGCTTTCTCTGGAATTATTCCCATTGCTCAATAGCAGAAGGGAACAGTTTGTAGGGAAAAGACGCGAATGTTTAAACAAAGCAGGAAGAAACTCAGACCTTACACTTTTACTTCATTCCATTGTGAAGTAATTGAATGTTTTTAATTCACTGATCCTAGATTTTGCATCACCTTCTACCTGGTTTCCTGGGTGGAGACGATCCCCTGGAGGAAGAAATGCAACCCACTCCAGTATTCCTGCCTGGAAAATCCCATGGACAGAGGAGCCTGGTGGGCTATAGTCCGTGGGATTGCCAAGAGTCGGACACGACTGAGCGACTGAGAACGTGCCCATGCTGCCTGGTCTCACCTTTGCTTTTCTGCTGAATTCCTCTGCATTTGTGCTTTCTTTTAGAGCTTTTTAGTATACCCCTGAAGAAACAGTCAATTGTCATCCAATATGGGAAAATGTTTATTTTCAGAAAAGTAGGAAGGGAGAGACCTCTTGAAATAAGGTTAAAAATCTACACGTGCGGTTTGAATTTCTCCTGTGATGTGGAGACCCAGAAAGGAAAAAGAACTCGTCCCACCTAACTTATAATTAATTCCTTCCGGCATACTGGAGGAAGAAAAAGATGGAGAATTGTCTACTGTGAGGAAACATTCACAGAAACAGGGAATGATTTCAAACCTGTAACTTAAGTGTGACATTGTTATCTTCTGGTACTCCTTTTGTCACCATGGTAACAGAGCTAATCCTTGTGTTATTTGGGTCCTGAGTGGTGACCTAAAAGGAGAGAATAGAAACATATCATTGGCTTTCATTCAGTTAGAAGCATCCAGAGGTTGTTCTCAAGTTCTCAGAAGCTTTATTAAAACAGTTGGCTCTGGCAGAGAAATACTCTGACATATCTGTGAATGCAAGACTGCAAAATTAAACACACTTGTTGGAGTTTAGCACACACACACAATGTAAATAAAGTTCAATACATTGTTTTGGGACTAATGGGTATCCATTTGAAAAGAATGAATCAGTTCAACACCCACCCCATTATTCTCAAAAGTAGTTTCTAGAGAGCTTACCTGTCAAAAATGCCTAAATATTCCCAGCTATTAAGTTAATATCTTTTTTCCCCCACTGAGAAAATTAAAATTGTAGGAGGGGCAATTCAAATATATCAACTTTGGGGGATGGAAGTGAAACAATCAAATGCCATTCATAATAGTCAAAATATTAAAATGTATTTCTATTTTTATATATTTTATATAAAGTCTTTATTTCTATATAACCTTTGTGTATAACAGATAATGATGTAGACATGTCTTTCCACTCTCCATTTTAATAAAAACAATCTGTATAACATATTTACCTTTATTCTTTTTTTCCCAGCTTTATTTATTCTCCTCCTACTCTACTGTTTTTTCTGGTTTGTGTGTGTGTAATTTATTTTTTAAAAAATTAATTTATTTATTTTAATTGGAGTACACAATATTGCGGGGGTTTTGCCATACATCAGCATGAATCAGCCATGGGTGTACATGTGTCCCCCAATCCTGAATCCCCCCTCCCACTTCCCTCCCCACCCCATCCTTCTGCATTGTCCCAGAGCACCGGCTTTGAGTGCCCTGCTTCATCCATTGAACTTGCACTGTTCATCTATTTTACATATGGTAATATACATGTTTCAATGCTATTGTCTCAAATCATCCCACCCTCACCTTCTCCCACATAGTCCAAAAGTCTGTTCTTTACATGTGTCTCTTTTGCTGTCTTGCATATAGGGTCGTCATTACCATCTTTCTAAATTCCATATATATGTGTTAATATACTGTATTTGTGTTTCTCTTTTTGACTTACTTCACTCTGTATAATAGGCTCCAGTTTCATCCACCTCATTGAATTGACTCAAATGTGTTCTTTTTTATAGCTAAGTAATATTCCATTTACCTTTATTCTTGACTGTGACTAGAGAGAGTCTGTTTTCCAAAAGTGCACTTTAACCTAAATGGTCTAGAAGGCATGTTTTTTAAGTCCTGTAAGTTCTATATGACACTGGACAATTTAGCTGCTAAGTCACTTCAGTCGTGTCCGACTCTGTGCGACCACATAGACGGCAGTCCACCGGGCTCCCCTGTCCCTGGGATTCTCCAGGCAAGAGTACTGGAGTGGGGTGCCATTGCCTTCTCCGTCAAGCTGCAAATAACTTTTAATGAAACAAAGGACTGAATTTTGAAAATTCATCTTTTGGGTGTAATATTGATTTCCATATTGTCTCAATGTAACATACGTTTGTTTTGTAAGTCACTTTTGAAAGATTTCTTTGCAATAACACATAACATTTGCAACAGTGAAATTATATCAACCATAATGATGATTAAATTGAGGGGGTGTGGGTGCTTACTGTTTTTTTTTTTTTAATAATTTGGCCATGCCATTTAGCATGCGAAATCTTAGCTCTGTGACCAGGGATTGGAGGCACAGAATCTTAACCACTGGACCACTAGGGAAGTCCCAGATGGTGTGTTTTTTATAATTAATTCTGTACAGAACTAGTGTTGACTGAGAACACTTCATGGCTGCCATGTATTCTCCAAACAATGCATTGTTGCTCAGAAAGAAAGCAATCGATAAAACAAAATATGGAAGAAATAGGAGAAGATGCAAAAATATTAATATCAAGAAACACCTTTTTATCCCCAAAGACCATTAAGTATATGTGCCCTGGCAGGTGTGGGGAGGTTGATTTGAACCCTTGTTTTATATGTTATATTTAAGGATATTCCCTCTAGAGAATATTTTATTTGTAATTACTGTTTATTTCCACATATTGGTGGTGGGCACCAAACACAGATTTACAAAGATGGAAACATACCTGTTGTTTATAGTCTTCCGAAAATGTAACTTGGGTTGGGATAGGGGACCTAGGGTTGATTCCTAGAAATAGAATGATAATTAAAAAAAAGAAAAGAAAAACAGAAATGTTTCTTCCCAGTCTGAAATTCGGAAAATTTCCCTCCCCAACTTTTCCTTTTTCCAACTTGCTCCCAGCTTTCTTTTATTATGGGATTTCTGCTTCTCAGTCATGCCTGCTGGTTGTCATGCCTGCTAGCCAATTGAAGTGTTTGTGTGTATATGTGTGTGTTTGTGTGTATATGTGTGTGTTTGTGTGTGTGTTAGTCACTCATTCATATCTGAGTCTTTGTGCCCCCGTGGACTGTATCCCACCAGACTCCTCCGTCCATAGAATTCTCCAGGGAAGAATACTGGATTGCCGTTCCCTTCTCCAGGGTATCTTCCCCAGGGATCAAACCTGGGTCTCCTGCATTGCAGACGGATTGTTTGAGCAATCAGGGAAGCCCAAAATTGAAGTATAGTTTATTTATAATACTGTATTAGTTTCAGGTATATAACATAGTGATTCAATATTTTTGTATAGATTATACCCCATTTAAAATGATCACAAAGTAATGGGTATATCTCCCTCTGCTATATAATATGTCTTTGTTGCTTATTTATTTTATACATACTTGTCTGTACCTCTTAATTCTATACCCCTATCTTGCCCCTCCCCCTTCTTCTCCCCACTGGTAGCCACTAGTTTGTTCTCTATATCTGTGAGTCTGTTTCTGTTTTGTTATATATCTATTTGTTTTATTTCTTAGAGTCCACATGTAAGTAATATCATACTTACTTGTATTTGTCTTTGTCTGACTTATTTCACTAAGCATAATACTCTCTAGTCCATATTGTTGCAAATGTCAGAATTTCATTCTTTTTTATGGCTGAGTAGTATTCCATTCTGTGTGTATCTATGTCTGTCTCTATATCTCACATCTTCTTTATCCATTTATCTGTTGATGGACACAGATTGCTTCTGCATCTTGGCTCTTGTAAATACTACTGCTATGAACATTGGGATGGATGTATCTTTTCAAATTAATATTTTTGTTTTCTTCAGATATATACCCAGGAGTGGAATTGCTGGATCATATCGCAGTCCTATGTTTAGTATTTTGAGGAAACTCCATATTATTTTCCATAAAGTGAAAGTGAAGTCACTCAGTCATGTCCGCCTCTTTGCGACCCTGTGGTCTGTAGCCTGCCAGCCTTCTCCTCTGTCCATGGGATTTTCCAGGCAAGAATACTGGAGTGAGCTGCCATTTTCTTCTCCAGGGGATATGCCCAACACAGGGATCGAACTCAGGTCTCCCACACTGCAGGCAGATTCTTTACCCTCTGAGCCACCAGGGAATCCCTGTTTTCCATAGTGACTATACAAATGCCACCAACAATGTACAAGGGTTTCCTGTACTCCACATCCTGTCCAACATTTATCTGTAGACTTTCTGATGATAGCCATTCTGACAGGTGTGAGGTGTTACTTCATTGTGGTTTTGATTGCATTGCTCTGATGATCAGCAATGTTAAACATCTTTTCATGTGCCTGTTGGCCATCTGTATTTATTCTTTGGAAAAAATGTCTATTCAAGTCTTTTGCTGAGGAATACTAATCCCTAGTCCATCTTATCATTTGTAAATATTTTCTCCTATTATGTGGGTTATCTTTTCATTTTTTTTAACTTTTTATTTTATATCAAAGTATAGCTGATTAACAATGTTGTATTAGTTTCAGGAGTACAGCAAAGTGCTTTAGTTACACACACACACACATATATATATATGTCTCTATTCTTTTATAAAATAATTTGTCTTTTCATTTTTTAATTGAGTTGCCCTAAGCTTCAATATTTCAATATAAGTCAGAAAGACAAGTTAAAATAAGAATAAATTGGCAACCACTAGGGGGAGTCTTAATGTGTTACCTTAACAGGAGCTGCACATTTGGAATGCATCTCTGCTCAGTAGTAAAGAATTGCCTGCCAAAGCAGGAGACGCAGGAGACCTGGATTCGAACCCTGGATCAGGAAGATCCCCTAGAGGAGGTCATACTAATCCTCTCCAGTATTCTTGCCTGGAGAATCCCACGGACAGAGGAGACTGGTGGGCTATAGTCCATGGGGTCGCAAAGAATAGAACATGATTGAAGCGACTGAGCACTCATAAACATGTGTGCACACATACATGTTAAGCACACATAAACAGCCATATCAAAGGATAGTATTTAGATACTGAGGAATTGAAAGGTTATTAGCATACTGAAGTCAGATCCATACTGATGCATTGTTTTCCTTCACTTGTTTACCTCAACTCTTTCTCTCAGAAAATTTTCACCCGAAGGCGTCAGAGAATCTGCTTACTTATGCAAGTTCCTCCGGAGCCAGTAAAGTGAGTTCTCCCAGCAGGTGTCTCAAACCCAGGATTGCAGACACATAAGTAGCTTCCCCGGGTGTTCTTACACTTGGCTGTCGGTGAGCACAGTGCAGGGTCCAGGCATTCATTCTTATCTGTGGCAGGAAAAGGATGAAAAGTGAATCAGTCAGTGACATGGGGTCACTCAGGGCTCCATGAGTTCACCTTTTCATGCCACATCTGTGGCATGTCTGCCACACACAGGTCACAGTCTGTGCATTTCAAGGCACTCACCTTGGTGTCTTCAAGGCTGTCTCAATATAAAACTGAAAGTTTTGCCTCTAGAAAACCACTAAGCACCAACCGAACCGAGATGGTCAGCCAGTGTCAGAGCAGTGAACAGGATTACTTGTATTTACTTTCCATTTTTTAAATTAACTTTTATGGGAGAATAAAAAACATTTTTTTCTAATGTTGGAGCCCATCCATGAGGATGATGACAGGAAAGTAGATTCTTTACTGTCTGAGTCATCGGGGAAGCCCTAATACCATGTTAATGAAGGGTAACTACCAGCAAGGGAAACTAAAGAGTAGAATCATCAGATGAGATGGTTAGATAGCATCACTGACTCAGTGGACATGAATCTGAGCAAACTCTGGGAGACAGTTAAAGACAGGGAAACCTGGCATGCTGCAGTCCATGGGGTTGCAAAAAGTTGGATACAACTAAGCGACTGAACAACAATAAATACCACAATAAAAAATTTTTTAATTAAAAATAAAAAATAGTTTAAAACATATTTGGGCTTCCCTGGTGGCTCAGACTTTAATGAATCTGCCTGCAATGTGAGAGACCAGGGTTTGATCTTTGGGTCGGGAATATCCCTGGAGAAGGAAATGGTAACCCACTGCAGTATTCTTGCCTGGAGAATCCCATGGACAGAGCAGCCTGGAGGGCTACGGTCCATGGGATCGCAAAGAACTGAACCAGCTGAAGCGACTGACACACACGCATACATGTTATGCACATGTATAAACAGCTGTATCAAGTGACAGTGTTTAGATACTGAGGAATTGAAAGGTTATTAGCATACTGAAGTCAGATCTGTACTGATGCATTGTTTGTTTTCCTCAACTCTTTCTCTGAGGAAATTTTTACCGGAAGGCGTCAGAGAATCTGCTTACCTATGCAAGTTCCTCTGGAGCCAGTAAAGTGAGCTCTCCCAGCAGGTGTCTCAAACCCAGGATTGCAGACACATAAGTAGCTTCCCCAGGTGTTATTACACGTGGCTGTCAGTGGACACGCTGTGCTGTTCAGGCATTCATTCTTATCTGTGGCAGGAAAAGGATGAAAAGTGAATTCGTCAGTGACAGGGCTCCATGGGGTCACTCAGGGCTCCATGAGTTCACCTTTTCATGCCACGTCTGTGGCATGTCCACCACGCACAGGTCACAGTCTGTGCATTTCAAGGCACTCACCTTGGTTTGCCCAAGCCTGTCTCAATATAAAGCTGAAAGTTTTGCCTCTAGAAAACCACTAAGTGCCAACCCAACCGAGATGGTCAGCCAGTGCCAGAGCAGTGAACAGGATTACTCATATTTATTTTCCATTTTTAAAATCAATTTTTATTGGAGTATATAAAACATTTTTTTCCCTAGTGTTGGAGCCCATCCATGAGGATGATGACAGGAAGGTATATTCTTTACTGTCTGAGTCACCAGGGAAGCCCTAATACCACGCTAATGAAGGGTAACTACAAGCAAGGAAAATAAGAGTAGAATAATCAGTTAGATGACATGGTTAGATAGCTTCACTGACTCAATGGACATGAATCTGAGCAAACTCTGGGAGACAGTTAAAGACAGGGAAGCCTGGCATGCTGCAGTCCATGGGGTTGCAAGAGTTGGATACAACTAAGTGACTGAACAACAGCAATAAATACTTCAATAAAATTTTTTTAATTAAAAATTAAAAAACTAATTTAAAACATATTTGGGCTTCCCTGGTGGCTCAGACTGTAATGAATCTGCCTGCAATGTGGGAGACCAGGGTTTGATCTTTGGGTCGGGAATATCCCTTGGAGAAGGAAATGGTAACCCACTGCAGTATTCTTGCCTGGAGAATCCCATGGACAGAGCAGCCTGGCAGGCTACGGTCCATGGGATCGCAAAGAACTGAACCAGCTGAAGCGACTGACACACATGCATACATGTTATGCACAATAAACAGCTGTATCAAGTGACAGTGTTTAGATACTGAGGAATTGAAAGGTTATAGCATATTGAAGTAAGACCTGTACTGATGCATTGTTTGTTTTCCTCAACTCTTTCTCTGAGGAAATTTTCACCGGAAGGCGTCAGAGAATCTGCTTACCTATGCAAGTTCCTCTGGAGCCAGTAAAGTGAGCTCTCCCAGCAGGTGTCTCAAACCCAGGATTGCAGACACATAAGTAGCTTCCCCAGGTGTTAGTACACGTGGCTGTCAGTGGGCATGCTGTGCTGTTCAGGCATTCATTCTTATCTGTGGCAGGAAAAGGATGAAAAGTGAATCAGTCAGTGACAGGGCTCCATGGGGTCACTCAGGGCTCCATGAGTTCACCTTTTCATGCCACATCTGTGGCATGTCTGCCACACACAGGTCACAGTCTGTGCATTTCAAGGCACTCACCTTGGTTTGCTCAAGCCTGTCTCAATATAAAGCTGAAAGTTTTGCCTCTAGAAAACCACTAAGTGCCAACCCAACCGAGATGGTCAGCCAGTGCCAGAGCAGTGAACAGGATTACTCATATTTATTTTCCTTTCTTTAAATCAATTTTTATTGGAGTATATAAAACATTTTTTTCCCTAGTGTTGGAGCCCATCCATGAGGATGATGACAGGAAGGTATATTCTTTACTGTCTGAGTCACCAGGGAAGCCCTAATACCACGCTAATGAAGGGTAACTACAAGCAAGGAAAATAAGAGTAGAATAATCAGTTAGATGACATGGTTAGATAGCTTCACTGACTCAATGGACATGAATCTGAGCAAACTCTGGAAGATAGTTAAAGACAGGAAAGCCTGGCATGCTACAGTCCATGGGGTTGCAAAGAGTTGGACACAACTTAGCGACTGAAAAACAACAATAAATACATCAGACATTTTTTTACATGAAAAAATAGTTGAATACGTATTACTTAAAAAAAATAGTTTAATATGGGCTTCCCTGGTGACTCAGAGTATAGTGAATCTGCCTGCAATGTGGAAGACCCAGGCTCAATCTCTGTGTCAGGAATATGCCTTGGAGAAGGAAATGTCAACCCATTCTAGTATTCTTGCCTGGAAAGTCCCATGGATAGAGGAGCTTGGTGGGCTAGGCGTTTCAGAGTTGGACATGAATGAACGACTAACACTAACTAACATACATATTTATTTATTGTTTAAAAAACAGTAGAAGGAAGAGAGAGTGGTGAGTAGATTTTTTTTTTTAATTTTATTTAATTTTTAAACTTTACAATATTGTATTAGTTTTGCCAAATATTGAAATGAATCCGCCACAGGTATACCCACGTTCCCCATCCTGAACCCTCCTCCCTCCTCCCTCCCCTACCCTCCCTCTGGGTCGTCCCAGCGCACCAGCCCCAAGCATCCAGTACCGTGCATCGAACCTGGACTGGCGACTCGTTTCATACATATTATACATGTTTCAATGCTATTCTCCCAAATCTCCCCACCCTCTCCCTCTCCCACAGAGTCCATAAGACTGATCTATACATCGGTGTCTCTTTTGCTGTCTCGTACACAGGGTTATTGTTACCATCTTTCTAAATTCCATATATATGCGTTAGTATACTGTATTGGTGTTTTTCTTTCTGGCTTACTTCACTCTGTATAATAGGCTCCAGTTTCATCCATCTCATCAGAACTGATTCAAATGTATTCTTTTTTTTTAAATTTTATTTTATTTTTAAACTTTACATAATTGTATTAGTTTTGCCAAATATCAAAATGAATCTGCCACAGGTATACATGTGTTCCCCATCCTGAACCCTCCTCCCTCCTCCCTCCCCATACCATCCCTCTGGTTCGTCCCAGTGCACCAGCCCCAAGCATCCAGTATCGTGCATCGAACCTGGACTGGCATCTCGTTTCATACATGATATTTTACATGTTTCAATGCCATTTTCCCAAATCTTCCCACCCTCTCCCTCTCCCACAGAGTCCATAAGACTGTTCTATACATCAGTGTCTCTTTTGCTGTCTCGTACACCAGGTTATTGTTACCATCTTTCTAAATTCCATATATATGCGTTAGTATACTGTATTGGTGTTTTTCCTTCTGGCTTACTTCACTCTGTATAAAAGGCTCCAGTTTCATCCACCTCATTAGAACTGATTCAAATGTATTCTTTTTAATGGCTGAGTAATACTCCATTGTGTATATGTACCATAGCTTTCTTATCCATTCATCTGCTGATGGACATCTAGGTTGCTTCCATGTCCTGGCTATTATAAACAGTGCTGCGATGAACATTGGGGTACACGTGTCTCTTTCCCTTCTGGTTTCCTCAGTGTGTATGTCCAGCAGTGGGATTGCTGGGTCGTATGGCAGTTCTATTTCCAGTTTTTTAAGGAATCTCCACACTGTTCTCCATAGTGGCTGTACTAATTTGCATTCCCACCAACAGTGTAAGAGGGTTCCCTTTTCTCCACACCCTCTCCAGCATTTATTGCTTGTAGACTTATGGATTGCAGCCATTCTGACTGGCGTGAAATGGTACCTCATAGTGGTTTTGATTTGCATTTCTCTGATAATGAGTGATGTTGAGCATCTTTTCATGTGTTTGTTAGCCATCTGTATGTCTTCTTTGGAGAAATGTCTATTTAGTTCTTTGGCCCATTTTTTGATTGGGTCATTTATTTTTCTGGAGTTGAGCTGTAGGAGTTGCTTGTATATTTTTGAGATTAGTTGTTTGTCCGTTGCTTCATTTGCTATTATTTTCTCCCATTCTGAAGCCTGCCTTTTCACCTTGCTAATAGTTTCCTTAGTTGTGCAGAAGCTTTTAAGTTTAATTAGGTCCCATTTTTAAAGTATGAGTTTAGAAAATATGTCTCAGAGGAAGTGACAAAGTGTAAGAGAATATGGAAACACCATACAAGAAATCCCCAAAGGAAACAGTGGAGTAAGATTTAGAAAACAGAATGGAATTCACTGGGCTTTCCCAGGTGGTGCTAGTGGTAAAGAATCCACCTGCCAAGGCAGGAGACACAAGAGATGTGGTCAGGAAAATGGTAATCCACTTCAGCAGTCTTGCCTGGAAAGTTTCATGGACAAGAGGAGCCTGGTGGGCTATAGTCCCTGGGGTCGGGCTGTGACTGAGTGACTGAGCATACACGGAACTCATCTGTGTAGAAAACAACGGAAGAACTAAGACGACTTTACGACAAGCTCACGTTTTCTGTGTCTTGGGCACAGTTGGTATTCTTATGTTCAGAGTCTACAAGCAATACACTCTGAAGAGGGTGTGGAGAGAAGGGAACGCTCCTACATTGTTGGTAGGAATGTAAATTGATACAGCCACTCTATGGAGAACAGTGTGGAGTGCTTAAAAAAAATAAGAATAGAGTTATCATATGATTCCATAATCCTACTCCTGAGAAAATTTCTACCTAAAAACTAAATATATAAACAACTTTTTTAAATGAGTTGATTTCTCCATTTGAAAAAATCAGGAACAACATTTGAAAAACCACTAATGTGTTTTAGAAGTTAAGTTCTTATAAAACACTTTCTAAAAACTACTTTCTAAACCGAAGCAATAACGTGTTAGAACATATAATGAAAACAAATTCCCATGCACAAATCTTTATAACCTTCTCATTAATTTTTTGCTATAAACACAAATGTAAGTGCTTACAGTTTTTTGAAACCCCAAAATAGTAGTAATAAAATTTTGTGTGAACTCTATTTTTTTTTTTTAGTATATTAGGAAACTTGCTCCTTGGAAGGAAAGCTATGACAAATCTAGACAGCATATTAAAAAGCAGAGACATCATTTTGCCAATGCCAACAAAGGTCTGTATAGTCAAAGCTGTGATTTTTCCAGTAGTCGTATGCGGATGTGAGAGTTGGACCATGAAGAAGGCCGTGCACCAAAGAATTGATGCCTTCAAATTGTGACGCTGGAGAAGACTCTTGAGAGTCCCTTGGACAGCAAGGAGATCAAATCAATTAATTCTAAAGGAGATCAGTCCTGGATATTCATTGGAAGGACTGATGCTAAAGCTGAAGCTCCAATACTTTGGCCACCTGAAGTGAAGAGCTAACTCATTGAGAAAGACCCTGATGCTGGGAAAGGTTGAAGGCAAAGGAAGAAGAGGGTAGCAGAGGAATAAGACAGTTAGATAGCATTACCAACTCAATGCACAAGAATTTGAGCAAACTCTGGGAGGTAGTGAAGGATAGGGAAGCCTGGCATGCTGCAGTCCATGGGGTTGCAAAGAGTATGACATGACTTAGCAACTGAACAACAACGTTTCCAAATGAGAAAAACTCATTAGGCTATACATATCTGCCAACCCCTTATTAATATGGACTTTAAAATATCCCAAATTGAGGACAGACGCCTTTTATACATCCCTGGTAACATTCCTTCTTACTTAGCACTTAGATCCAAAGACTATGCAGTCTAAACAAAAAGATCCTTGAGCTAAAGAATTTAAGGGCTCTTTAATGCTATTCAACAAAAAAAGATTGTTTTTCATGCCTAGCGTGTAGGTCTCCACTATCAAAGCCATTGATTTGATCAGTTATTATCAAAATTTAGGTCCAATCTCTCAATAGGAGGGATGAGTAGACCTACTCTTTTTCTAGAATGTTCTTACTGGAATAACACTCACCTATGCACGTCACTCCAGGATCATTAAACTGTCTCTTCCCATTGCTTGATTCATATCCAGATTTACAGGTGCAGAAGTAGCTTCCCACAGTGTTCGTGCAGGTGGCTTTCGAAGGGCAGGCCCGGGTATCCATGCATTCATTCACATCTGTGACTAAGGATCCATCAAAGGTCAAATGAGTGAGTTCAGTCCATGTCACTATCCTATCAGGCAGGTGTTCGGTCCACTACAGAGTGTTCCTTAGGTTCAGCACTTGGTTTACCATTCTCTTCCCCACCAGTTAATGAAAGCACTCCAGGTCCTGGTTCCACAGAGCTTATATTTTTATGAGGGGGCAAGGGAATCCCATATGGAAAGGATTGCAAATAGATGTAAGAAGCCATATTGAGGGCAAAAGGAGAAGGTGACAGAGAAGGGGGTGACAGAGAATGAGATGGTTGGATGACATCACCAACTCAGTGGACATGCTGCTGCTGCTAAGTCACTTCAGTCGTATCCGACTCTGTGCGATCCCATAGACAGCAGCCCACCAGGCTCCCCTGTCCCTGGGATTCTCCAGGCAAGAGTACTGGAGTGGGTGGCCATTTCCTTCTCCACAATGGACATAAGTTTGAGCAAACTCCAGGAGATGGTGAAGGACAGGGAAGTCTGGTGTGCTGCAGTCCATGGGGCCACAAAGAGTCAGACATGACTTAATGACTGAACAACCACAGGAAGAAGGCCGAGGTGGGATGAATTGAGAAAGTAACATTGAAACATACATTACCATATGTAAAATTAGATAGCCAGTGAAAATTTTACTGTATGAAGCATGAAGCTCAAACCCAGTGCTCTGTAACAACCTAAAGGGGTGGGATGGGGTGGGAGGTGGGAGGGAGGTTCAAGAGGAAAGGGACATATGTACAGCCATGAGTGTGAGCAAGCTCCAGGAGTTGGTGATGAACAGGGAAGCTTGGCACGTTGCAGTCCATGGGGTCTCAAAGAATTGGACACTGAGCGACTGAACTGAACTGATAGCTGATTCATATTGATGTATGGCAGAAACCGACACAATACCATAAGGCAATTATCCTTCCAATTAAAAATAAATTTGAAAAAAAGAAGCCAGAAGTTAAGAGAGGGTCAGGAAGAGAAATTCTGTAGGATGACCAGGGCAAGTGTCATCAGGGCAAGCCGAGATGACTAAGTACGAGAAAATCTAGCAGAAGATGGTTTTTTTTTTTTTTTCTTTTTCGGCCCTGCCACATGGCATGTAGGATCTTAGTTCCCCAACCAGAGATTGAACCTGGGTCTTTTGTGTTGAAAGTGTGGAGTCTTAACCTCTGGACAGCCAGGGAATTCTCTAGCAGAAGGTTTTCTTGAGCAGTGGGACAGCCATGAGATGGAGACCATCTTGGTGTGGAATGGTGGACAGGAGTGAACAGGAAGACAGACTGATCATCCCTGAGTTCAAAATGTAATCTTAGAGGCTTCCCTGGTGGCTCAGTGGTAAAGAATCCACCTGCCAGTTCAGGAGATGTGGATTCGATTCCTGGTCCAGGAAGATCCCACACGTCTTGGAGCAACTGAGCCCATTTGCCACAACTACAGAGCCCATGCGCTGCAAGTACTGAAGCCTAAGTATCCTAGAATCCATGCTCGATGACAAGAGAGGCCACCACAGTGAGAAGCTGCACCACAGTTAGAGAGTTGCCTCTACTCTCCAAAACTAGAGAAAAGCCTGTGCAGCATCAAAGACCCAGGATAGCCAAAAAGAAAATTTTTAAAATATAATCTTAAAAAGTTAATGTCCCAAGGCAATCTCCCAGTAAATATTCATGAAGATAATACTTCCTAACTATTTATTTTTATTGGCCAGGAGGCACAGCATGAGGGACCTTAGTTCCCAGAATAGGGATCAAACCCATGCCCCTTGCAGTGAAAACATAGAGTTATAACCATTGGACCACAAGGCAAGTCTCATGATTTTTAATTTCCCAGGCTAGATTGCATTTTCTTAATTTTTTGCCTTCATTTTATCATTTACAAGATGAAAATAATTCTACATATTTGGTCATCCTATGATCCAGTGATTCTTCTTCGAGAAATTCCTCAAGAAAAATGAGAGCATATGTCCACAGAAAGACTTGTACATGAAGACTTTGTTCAATAGGCTTCACAGCAGCCCTCTTCATCATAGTCAACCATCAGAAAATCAGAAAATCAGGAGTCCATCAACAGGAAAATGGATCAATAAACTGTGGTATATTAACAAAATGGAATGCTATGTCTGATTGACAAGAGATATTCAGGATGTATTAGGTGAAATAAAAAGATATTGTAAAATGCATAAACTGTAACTGCATTTGTAAATAATACATACATAGTCATATCTGCATTTATCAAATTTTGGTCTGTATCTATATCTATTTACCTACTTATGTATGTAAATGCATGTTTATATTTACGTACATACTATTTAACATACATAGGCTATTTGTACAAAGAACCCACAAAAATTATATGGAAATAATAAAAGATGATCACTCTTTTTACTGTGACTCATGTGTTTAAATATACACATATTTACTTAATTATATATATAATATATATTTTTAAATGTCTATAGTTATGTATGTATATATATTTAAATATACACCTATTTGTCTATATTTATATTAATATATACTTTTAAAATAACTATATAAATAAGTCAATAGGTACGACATTCTCAGTCACTCAGCCATGTCTAACTCTTTGCAACCCTATGGACTGTAGCCCACTAGGCTACCCTGTCCATGGGATTCTCCAGGCAAGAATACTGGAGTGGGGTGCCATTTCCTACTCCAGGGGGTCTTCCTGACCCAAGGATCAAGCCTGTGTCTCCTGCACTGCAGGCAGATTCTTTACCACTGAGCCATCACGGAAGCCCATAAATAGGTGTGTATATATATGTAGGAGAATCCCATGGACAGAGGAGCCTGGCAGCTTACAATCTATAGGGTTTTGCAAAGAGTCAGACACAACTGAAGAGACTTAGCATGCACACATAATAAAAAGAATAGTTTTCTCTTTATTATTTCTATATAATTGTTCTTCTGACTTTTGTGGATTCTTTGTGTAAATAGCCTCAGTTACACAGTAAGAATGAGCCAATAAAGCTACTTGTTTTTAAGTGTCATAAATGTAGCATGGTAGGAAAAACTGTGAAGGCTAGAATTACTTGGAGAGTCACATGAGTTTGAGCAAATGCTTACCATTTCCATGTTTCTCTTTTTAACTCTGAATTTGGGGAAAGAGAAAGTTGTTCTGCTTATCCTCAAACTGCTTTGTAAAGAAACATCTATAGGGACTTTCCTAGCAGTCCAGTGGTTAAGATTCCACCTTCCAGTGCAGGGGCTATGGGTTTGATCCCTGGTCAGGGAACTAGGGTCCCACATGCCTCTGGGTGCGGTCCAAAAAAAAAAAAAAACAAAAACCCAACATCTGTAGAAACACAGGCTACACAAACTATTCCAGATTCATTCTGCCCATCACCCACGTACCTTGAAGTGATGCGTTAGGAATATTCAGAGAGAAAATTAAGCAGGAAAGTCCTGGGGGAGAAAACAAAAGGGGAGTTTAATTTTTTAAATACTTTCTGGTGGCCTGAATCTGTCGAGGCTGACTTTACTTTCCTCCCCCAAATAGCTCTTGAATACTTTCTCTAAACACATTAAGCACATTCAACACAATTTTGGCTCTCTAGAGACTGTTTGGTCCTTGAGAGCTAAAAGTCAGTTGATCATAATCAACAAACATTCACAGATTGATAAAAATATTTTTGAGATGTCAAGGATAAAAATGGATGAAACGTGAAAATTTAGAAAGCTGAATAATACTGACAAATAATTATTTACTTTAATGCCTTTTATAAGTCTATGAAAAAAAGCAAAGTGAAAGTGTTAGTTGCTCAGTCTTTGCGACCTCATGGACTATAGCCCACCAGGTTCTTCTGTCCATGGGATTTTCCAGGCAAGAATACTGAAGAGGATTGTCATTTCCTTCTCCAGGGGATTGTCATGACCCAGGGATCAAACCTGGGCTGCCTGAATTGAATTGCAGGCAGATTCTTTACTGTCTGAGCCACCAAGGAAGCCCCTATATAGTTACATAGGTAGCAAAATGTGGCTTCGTCAATTGTTGAATTTAACATTCATTAGCACTTTATTTTATTTGAAAATAATGCAGAAGTTAGGTTTTCTCACTGGACAAGTGTTTCATAAAAGTCAAAAGAGTTGGGGAATTCCCTGGTCGTTCAGTGGTTAGGATTCTGTGTTTTCGTTACTGAGGGGCTGGATTGGATTCCTGGTCCGGGAAGTAAGATCCAGTGTGGCCAAAAGAGAAAGTCACAGGACTTGGACAATTGAACGAGTTTATCATGGGCAAGTAAATTAAAAAGTATAATTCTAGAAGTCCTCTTTGTATTTTTAGTAAAACAAAAACACATAGCATGGAATGAGGAGCAATTTCAATATGTTTTATAAAATACATGTTGGGGCTTCCAAAATTAGGAGCAGGAAGCAAACGTGATTTCTCTGAAACAAGAAAGATACTCATCAATTTTTAGTTCCCATCAAGGTACGTTCATACAGAAAGAGCAACATTGCAATTTTACAAGCAATCTGCACGCTCAGTAAATTTACAAGCAATTTGCATGCTCTGAGTCATCAGCTAAGAGACTTAGAGGACCCAAGTATGGAAATTCTGGCTCACTAAGCAAATAGATCCGGAAGAATCAAACTCAGTTTCAGGAAGAACAATGAGCACGGGACAGCTTTCCATGCCAAAAACCTGGCCCTGACACGAAATAATCCATTCTTACATGAGATTCATGTTTTGCAAGGGCTTCCCAGCTGGCTCAGTAGTAAAGAATCTGCCTGCCAATGCAGGAGTTGCAGGAGACAAGGTGGCAAAGATCTCCTGGAGAAGAAAATGACAACCCACTCCAACATTCTTGCCTGGAAAATCCAGTGGACTGTAGCCCGCCAGGCTCCTCTGTCCATGGGGTTGCAAAGAGTAGGACACGACTGAGCACAGTACAACAACAACCACCCCTTGTATGATGGAGTATAAGAGATTGCAAGCTTTGAAGAGCCCCATTGCCTGATGAAATCATTTTGAAGTGCCCTATCTTAATTCCTCCAGGTATTTCCATAGGACACATACCTCAGCCATGGTTTAAAAGAACAAACCAGGTGGATGCCCCCTGCCCAAGCCACAGTGTTGAAAACAGAGTATGAGAGTTGAAGTGTCCTTGCTATTTCTATTTAAAGAGAATAAAATATATTTTTAAAATTTTTTATTATTTTTTAAGTTATTTTTAATTGGAGGATAAT
The DNA here is from genome assembly GCF_055505025.1 of Bos grunniens. Taxonomy (NCBI): domain Eukaryota; kingdom Metazoa; phylum Chordata; class Mammalia; order Artiodactyla; family Bovidae; genus Bos; species Bos grunniens. The sequence goes on from NC_141171.1 coordinate 17,522,613, forward strand.
TGCTTTATAATGTTGTGTTGGCTTCTGCCATACAATAACGTGAGTCAGCCCTAAGTATACATATGTCACCTGTCTCTTGAACTTCACCCCCACTGCCCCCCACCCCAGTCCACCCCTCAAAGTTGTCACAGAGCACTGAGTTGCACTTTCTGTGTTATACAGCATCTCCCCACTAGCTATCTATTTTACACATGATAAAGTGTATGTTTCAATGCTATTTCTCAATTTGTCTCACCTACTTCTTGCCTCCCTGCCCCTCACCTTCCCCTGTGTCCACAAATCCATCCTCTGTGCCTGTGTCTATTCCTGCCCTGCAAATAGATTCATCAGTACCTTTTTTCTAGATTCCACATATATGTATTAATATACAATATCTGTTTTTGTTAAGAGAGAATAAAATATTTTAATGACTTACCACTCAAAGGCAAAAAGAGACTTCGAGCCATCATGACAAAATGAGAACAGAAATAGGAACTTATATGTCTTTATCTCTGGTATTTCTCAAGGAGAATTGGGGATTTTGTAACCGCTACTGTGGGACCATCTTCTAGTATTCTAATGAGAAACTAAAGAGAACAGCATTTTTTTTTTTAAATACAGAAACAGAGACGGTCAACTTAAGGCTGCAACTTACTCTGAAATGCATTTTAAAAAATAAGATGAATGTCACAAAATTCCTAGAGCTAATCAGTGAATTTAAGTTGCAGGATACAAAATCAATACACAGAAATCACTTGCATTTCTATATGCTAACAATGAAAAATTGGAAAGAGAAATTGAGGAATCAATCCCATTCACTATTGCAACAAAAAGAATTAAATATCTAGGAATAAATTTACCTAAGGAAACAAAAGAACTGTTACACAGAAAGTTATAAGACACTAATGAAAGAATCAAAGATGACACAAGCAGATGGAGAGATATTCCATGTTCCTGGGTAGGAAGAATCAATATTGTGAAAATGACTATACTACCAAATGCAATCTACAGATTTTGTGTGATTCCTATCAAATTCCAAATGAATTTTTTTCACAGAACTAGAACAAAAAATTACACAATTCTTATGGAAACACAAAAGACCCCAAATAGCCAAAGCAGTCTTGAGAAAGAAGAATGGAGCTGGAGGAATCAACCTTCCTGACTTCAGATTATATTACTAAGCTACAGTCATCAAAATCATATGGTACTGGCACAGAAACAGAAATATAGACCAATGGAACAAGATAGAAATCCCAGAAATAAACCCATGCACCTATGGGTACCTCATTTTTGACAAAGGGGGCAAGAATATACAATGGTGTAAAGACAGCCTCTTCAATAAATGGTGCTGGGAAAACTGGACAGCTACATGTAAAAAATGAAGTTAGAACACTTCCTAACACCATACACAAAGATAAACTCAAAATGGATTAAAGACCTAAATGTAAAACCAGAAGCTATAAAACTCTTAGAGGAAAACATAGGCAGAACACTCGATGACATGAATCAAAGCAAGATCCTCTATGACCCACCTTCTAGAGTAATGGAAATAGAAGCAAAAGTAAACAAGTGGGACCTGATTCAACTTAAAACCTTTTGCACAGCAAAGGAAACTATAAGCAAGGTGAAAAGACAACCCTAAGAATGGGAGAAAATAATAGCAAATGAAACAACTGACAAAGGATTAATTTCCAAAATATACAAGAGACTCATACAACTCAATACCAGAAAAACAAACAACCCAATCAAAAAGTGGGAAACAGATATAAACAGACATTTCTCTGAAGAAGACATACAGATGGCTAACAAACACATGAAAAGATGCTCAACATCGCTCATTATTAGAGAAATGCAAATCAAAACTACAATTAGATATCACCTCACATCAGTCAGAATGGCCATCACCAAAAAAGTCTACAAACAATAAATGCTGGAGAGGGTGTGGAGAAAAGGGAATGCTCTTGCACTGTTGGTGGGAATGTAGATTGATACAGGCACTATGAAAGACGGTATGGAGATTCCTTAAAAACTAGGAATAAAACCACCATATGATCCAGCAATCCCACTCCTAGGCATATACCCTGAGGAAACCAAAATTGAAGAAGACACATGTATCCCATTGTTCATTGCAGCACTATTTACAATAGCTAGAACATGGAAGCAATGTAGATGTCCATCGGCAGATGAACGGATAAAGAAGCTGTGGTACATATACACAGTGGAATATTATTCAGCCCTAAAAAGGAACGTATTTGAGTCAGTTCTAATGAGGTGGGTGAACCTAGAACCTATTATACAGAGTGAAGTGAGTCAGGAAGAGAAAGATAAATATCATATTCTAACGCATATATGAGAGAAGGAAATGGCAACCCACTCCAGTCTTCTTGCCTAGAGAACTCTGTAGACAGAGGAGCCTAGTGGGCTGCTGTCCATGGGGTCACACAGAGTCAGACGTGACTGAAGCAACTTAGCATGCATGCATGCATTGGAGAAGGAAATGGCAACCCACTCCAGCATTCTTGCCTGGAGAATCCCAGGGACAGAAGAGCCTGATGGGCTGCCATCTATGGGGTCGCACAGAGTCGGACACGACTGAAGCAACTTAGCAGCAGCAGCAGCAACGCATATATATGTAATCTAGAAAAACGGCACTGAAGAATTTATTTACAGGGCAACAGTGGAGAAACAGACATAGAGAATAGATTTATGGACATGGGGAGAGAGGAGGAGAGAGTGAGATGTATGGAAAGAGTAACAGGGAAACTTACATTACCATATGCAAAATAGATAGCCAATGGGAATTTGCTGTATGGCTCAGGAAACTCAAACAGGGGCTCTGTATCAACTTAGAGGGGTGGGATGGTAAGGGAGATGCAAGGGAGGTTCAAAAGGGAAAGGATATATGTATACCTGTGGCTGATTCATGTTGAGGTTTGACAGAAAACAAAAAAATTCTGTAAAGCTACTATCCTCCAATAAAAAAATGAATTAATTTTTAAAAGTAAGATGAACGAATGAAGTGAGAGGGCAATGCAGACATGGAGATACATTGTAAAAACACAAGTAAAATGTTCACTGAAGATTCCAGGTTCGTGTGCAGGACCTGATTTTGCTCCCACCCCTCAGAAATGGCAACTGGCTTGTGGCATTTTTGTATCTTATTGTTCATAATTTGCCCCCATCTGTGCATATGTGAAGTTATTAGTCCCATTTTGCCTTTTGTTGTTCAGGGAGATGTTTGTCCAGGTGGAACCACTGCAACGAAGGGTCCCAGGTCCCAGCCTCTCTCAGGTACATGGGCATTCACTGTACAATTCTTGCAGCTTGGCAAGTTTTCATAATAAAATGATGTTTAAAAATCTTAAAGTACCTTTCTTATAGAAATCTTAGAAACATGGATTTGAAATAGAAGAAAATAAAAGTTACATATAAGCTCTATGCTCAGAGCTCCTACTAATGTTAGAAAATTTTTAATTATGCTCTACATATTTTTTCTGTATCTTGGGATTATTGACATTGGAGTTGGATTATTCTTTGCTGTGGGAGCCTGTTGTAAGCCCCACCCACTAGAGGCTAGCAGTACCACCCCCCCAGATGTGACAATGAAAACACTGTCGCACCTCCCACTTCCCCATCCTCACGTTGCCCCTCCTCCCCACTGGTAACTTGTGCTCTACATCTGTGAGTCTGCTTCTCTTTTATTATATACTTACCAGTTTTTTTGTATTTTTCAGATCCCACCTCTAAGTGATATCATAAAGTTTTTATCTTTCTCTGCCTGATTTACTTCACTTAGCATAATGCCCTCCATGTTCATACATGTTGCTGCAAATGGCAAATGGCAAATTTTCATCCCTTTTTATGGCTTAGAAGTATTCCAGGGTGTGTGTATACCACATCTTTTTTCCATTCATCTGTTGATGGACACTCAGGTTACTTCTATATGTTAGCAATTGTCAATAATGCTTCTATGAACTTTAGGATGCATGTATCTTTTCAAATTAGTGTTTTTGATAATCCACAATAAATGGTTTCTTGAAGGATATGTGATTTCAGATGATGCTGGAGAGATTAAATAAGCCTTGACACATGAAGGAGAATGATGAGTTCCAGAATAAGTGGGCATTAGGGCCAATATTCAGAATTTAGTTCATGGACCAACAACCCAGCCAGGCTGGAAGTGCAAAGTCCGAACAGGGCCAAGAGGGCCAAGGTGTTAGTTTCCATTCTGATTTGCTATTTCTGACCAAAATAAACTTGCAAATTTGCGGGGAGCAGGGGAAGGGATCAGAAGAAGGAAGTCTCTTTTCTTCTGCTTTTTAAAGAAATATCTTAGCTATAGATGTCTTCACATTAGCTATTACTTATAAGCTGCTTTTTGATCAAGTCCTACAAAGATGAAGTTATCAAATCACTGAGCTGATCTCTTCCAGATGGAGGCCCACGTTTGTGAGATGCTGAATGTCCCACCATGGCCTTTCTCTCTGCATTCGCCTCTCGGCCCCAACATATGCCCAACAACAACTTGATCATGCTATATTCTCCACCTGAATCTTACTTCCTTCCATCAGAGACCAGATTGATGCCTTTCATTCATAGAAGGTTATTTCTATTTTCTTTTCTTTTAATTAAGTAATTTTTTACATACAAAAAAAAAAAGCTGTGCATAATGAATATGTGCAACTCAACGAGTTTGTAGATTCGTACAAACTCAGAAGACCATTACTGACGCCAAAATATTGGTCCTCTGTACACAATGCTGATATGAGATACGGAGACAGAGTTTCGAAGGAGAAAGAAAGAGCAGATTTATTCTTTGTCAGGCAAAGAGGGAGTACAGCAAGCTAGTGTCTCAGGAAGTGTTCTCCTCTCTTCAGAGGGAGGGTAATCAAGACATGGAAACCTTTTCAGTCCCTCAGAATATTCTCCAATGTCCACTTCTGGTCAGTACCATCCTCCCAACCCTGGAATTAACCCATTTCCACCACCACAGATTATTTTTGTCTGTTCTTGAACTTTATATAAGTAGACTCTTACCATCTGTTGTCTCTTCAATTGCTCTTCTTTTGTTAATCATTGTCTATTAGATTTATCCATGTTGGGGCATGTAGCTGTGCTTTGTCCTTTTTCATTGGTATATGGGATTCCATTCCATGAATATGTCCCAATCTACTTATCCATACATATCTGTTGGTGTACATGGGTACTCATTTCTTTTGGGAATATGCCTAGGAGTGAAATCACACACACACAGCAAAAAGTATATACAGATAACAATAGATAGGGATAAAGATCACAGAGATGCAGTAGATATGGACAAATAATGTTCCAAAGTTTTTATACCAGCATTTAGTGTTTTCCCCACATTTAAAAAATAACATGCACTGAGAAATGGGGTGCTTTAATTATGTGCTGTCTGGTTGCCATACTCACTTCCTAGATACTGATGGGTATTTTTTCTCAGACTAGATTATTTAGCTCTGTAAAGTTGGCACCCTGATGCATGTTGCTGCAAAAACCCACTTCCCCCATTTTCTTCCTGTGGTAACTAGCAGAGCTCAGGGTGCAAACGAATGATGAATGTGTGTTTGCTTGCTAATATAACATGCAGTATGACATTCCAGTTTCACAGACATCATCTTTATAGACCAGTTGAACTTAAAAATATAAGATGAACTGTAAGTATTTATTATGTATTTAGGCAAATATAGATTAAAATGGAAATGCACAAAGCAATGCTAGACATTGTTCACTGATATGGGTGTTTTATGCATGAATATATGTTGAGATGCATATGTATTTGGATGCATATAATAAACATATGTGTGAAAATCAGAAAGGAAGGATATATGCTAAATAAATACTATTTGCCGCCTTGGGGGAATGGGAAGAAAAACAGAACCTAGGGTTGGAGAGTCAAAGGGAGTCATTGGATCTGTCAAAAGTTATTTTCTTTGTTTAAAATCCCATAATGAATATAATAAAATGTTGCTAATTAAGACCCAAATTGAATATAATAAAATGCTGCTGTTGTTGCTGCTTAGTTGCTAAGTAGTGTTTGACTCTTTTGCAACCCCATGAACTGTATAGCCTGCCAGGCTTCTCTGTCCATAGGATTCTCTAGGCAACAATACTGGAGTGGGTTGCCATTTCCTCCTCCAGGGGATCTTCTCAACCCAGGGATTGAACTTGGGTCTCCTGCATTGGCAGGTGGATTCCTTACCACCAAGCCACCAGGGAAGCACAATAAAATGTTACTAATTGTCCTTTCTAGGTGATGGGTATATAAGTGTTTGATATAATACATAGTAATTCTTTGGTTTTAATTTTTTCTTTAAAAAAAAAACGATTTTTTTTTTCAAGAAAAAGATCAGAATTTGGTTGATTTAGCAAGAGACTAAAGATTGAGATTTCATGAATCCGAATTAAGTGGTTCTTTCTTTCCTCCTTTGGCTCTCTGTTCCTTCATTTCTCAAATATTCTCAAATATTTATTGAGCTCCAACTAATCTGTTAATTTGCCTTGGGAATACGAATGCTATTCCTGTTTCTAAGGCATTACACAGGAGAGAGAAGTGAAGGAGACGCTCGGTGTCTATGGAGATGTTACTCCTGGGGGTACGTGGGTGCTGGCTACATCGGTACTATCATCACATTTCTATAAATCTGAAACAGTTCTCTTTTACTGAAGTATAGTTGATGTACAATGTTGTGTTAGTTTCTGGTGTATGTATCTATCCTTTTGCAGATTCTTTTCCGTTATCGGTTGTTACAAGATACTGAATATAGCTCCCTGTGCTGTACAATAGGTTCTTGATGTTCATTTTATATATAATAGTATGTACCTATTAATCCCAAACACTTAATTTATTCCTCCACCCTCCCCTTTCCCACTTGGTAACCATAAGTTTGTTTTCAGTGTCTGTGAATCTGTTTCTGTTTTGTAAATAAATTCACTTGTATCGTTTTTTTATAGATTCCACATAGAGACAATGTCATATGATATTTATCTTTGTTTGACTTACTTCACTTAATATGAGAATCTATAGGTCCATCCATGTTGCTACAAATGGCATTATTTCATTCTTTTTTATGGCTAATGGTCCACTGTCTACATGTATTACATCTTTGATATCCATTCACCTGTGGATGGATATTTAGGTTGCTTCCATATTTTGACTGTTGTAAATAGTGCTGCTATGGGATTTCTTTGGAAGGAATGATGCTAAAGCTGAAACTCCAGTACTTTGGCCACCTCATGCAAAGAGTTGACTCACTGGAAAAGACTCTGATGCTGGGAGGGATTGGGGACAGGAGGAGAAGGGGACGACAGAGGATGAGCTGGCTGGATGGTAACACCGACTCGATGGACGTGAGTCTCAGTGAACTCCGGGAGTTGGTGATGGACAGGGAGGCCTGGCGTGCTGCGATTCATGGGGTCGCAAAGAGTCGGACACGATTGAGCGACTGAACTGAGCTGAACTGATGAACATTACAGTGCATGGATCCTCTCACTACAGAGCGAGAGGAAGTCATGGAGGAAGTTAGAACATGAGACATTCTCAGGACTCTTGTCCACTCCCTCCCACCCGGCTGGTGGAGCAGGTGCCGAGCAATCTATATAATTTGTCAGGTGCAGAAACAGAAGGAATCTCTTTCAGAATGAACTGGCAGATACCATCCCAAACAGGGTCCCCAATAAGGCAGACTGACAAAAGAACAAAAAGATGGTTCTGAAACATCCAGAGCAATGTCAGTGGTGACACTGACAAGAGTAGGATTGTTGGGTCGTATGGTAGGTCTGTTGTTAATTTTTTAAAAGAACTTCCGTATTGTTCTCCATAGTACTACACCAACTGATATTCTTATGAATAGTGTAAGAAGGTTCCTTTTTCTCCACACCCTCTCCAGCATTTGTTATTTGTAGACTTTTTAATGATGGCCATTCTGACCATCATTAGAATGATGAGGTAATACCTCATTATAGTTTTGCTTTGTACTTCTCTAATAATTAGCAATGAGGAGCACCTTCTGAAACAGTTCTTTTAAAATTATGTTAATTATGTGAAGTGAAGGATGTGTTAAATAATCTGATGGTAAACATTTTGCAGTTGTATATGTGTCAAATTATCACACGATTTACTTACACAACATGTAAGTAAACTTAAGCTTAGACAATATTATATGTCAATTGCACTGCAATGAAGCTGGAAAAAAGTCATTCATGGTCTCTACTCCCTTTCTCTTCTAATTCTGGCTTCTGGCTGATGTTACATCACTGACACTGCTCTGGATATTTCAGAAGCATCTTTTTGTTCTTTTGTCAATCTGCATTATTGGGGACCCTGTTTGGGATGGTATCTGACAGTTCATTCTGAAAGAGATTCCTTCTGCTTCTGCACCTGCCAAATTATATCGATTGCTCCACAAATGCTCCACCACCTGGGCGGGAGAGAGTGGACAAGAGTCCTGAGAATGTCTTATGTTCTAACTTCCTCCATGACTTCCTCTCGCTCTGTACTGTCTTTGTCTGACCTTGGTGTGGGGGTGGGGGAGAGGTCAAAAGAACTGCTTGTATGTGATATTGTATTATGTCAAGGTCACCTGAATAACTTTTGAAATTAAAAAAAAAAATCTTCAATTTGGGAACTACCATCTGACCCAGCAATTTCACTCCTGGGTATATATCTAAAAAAATTTAGATGCTAATTTGGAAAGATACATGTACCCCAATGTCTGTAGCGGCACCATTTAACAATACCAAGACATGGAAGCAATGAAAATGCCCATCAACAGATAAATGGATAAAGAAGATGTAGTATACTTATATAATGGAATATTAGCCATAAAAGTGAATAAAATAATGCCATTTGTAGCAAAGTGAATAGACCTAGAGACTGTCATACTAAGTGAAGTAAGCCAGACAGAGAAAGGCAAATATCATATGATACCATTTACATGTGGAATCTTAAAAGAGGGTACTGCTGCTGCTGCTAAGTCACTTCAGTCGTTTCCGACTCTGTGCGACCCCATAGATGGCAGCCCTCCCCGTCCCTGGGATTCTCCAGGCAAGAACACTGGAGTGGGTTGCCATTGCCTTCTCCAATGCATGAAAGTGAAAAGTGAAAGTGAAGTCGCTCAGTCGTGTCCAACTCTTAGCGACCCCATGGACTGCAGCCCACCAGGCTCCTCCATCCATGGGATTTTCCAGGCAAGAGTACTGGAGTGGGGTGCCATTGTATTCTCTGAAAAGAGGGTACTGGCTCACACATATCAAAAACAAACTTATGGTTACCAAAAGGGAAAGGCAGTAAGGAGGGATAAATTGGGAGTTTGGGATCAGCGTATACAGACTACTAAACTTATGGTTACCAAAAAGGAAAGGCAGGAAGGAGGGATAAATTGGGAGTTTGGGGTCAGCATATACAGACTACTATATATAAAATAGATAAAAAAAAAAAGGACCTACTGTACAGCCCAGAGAACTATATTCAATATTTTGTAATAACCTACATGGGAAAAAAACCTGAAAAAAGAATATGCATGCATGCAGGCTAAGTCGCTTCAGTCGTGTCCAACTCTTTGCAACTCTATGGACTGTAGACTCCCAGGCTCCTCTGTTCATGGGATTTCCCAGCAAGAATACTGAAGTGGGTTGCCTTTTCCTTCTGCATGGGATCTTTCCGACCCAGGGATCTAACCTGCATCTCTTATGTCTCCTGCATTGGCAGGTAGGTTCTTTACTACTAGCACTATCTGGGAAGCCCAAGGGGTGGGGATTATATACATATATATATAATAGATATATATAACCAAATCACTTTGCTGTACACCTGAAACTAACATAACATTGTAAATCAAGTGTAATTAAATTGAAAAAAGATGTGATATATTTATATATATTACATATCATATATATATACATAATGGCATATACAATGAGCTGGACTTCACTGATGGTCCAGTGGTTAAGAATCCAGTGGTTAAGCCTTGCAATGCAAGGGACACGGGTTTGATCCCTGGTCGGGTTTGATCCCACATGCTGCAGAGCAACTAAGCCAGTGTGCTCTAACTACTGAAGCCCGTGCACCTCAGAGCCTGTGCTCAGCGAGAAGAGAAGCCGCCACAATGAGACGCACGAGCACCACATCAAAGAGAAGCCCCCGCTGGAGGCAACTAGAGAAAGCCCATGTGTAGCCACAGAGATCTACCACAGCCAATAAACAAATAAGTCTTTAAAAGCATACAATGCGATATTAGCTATAAAAAACCCCCCAAATGTGGCATTAGCAGTAAGATGATGAATAGGTGGATGAGTTTTAGGGCTCATGAGTGAATATGCTCTGTGTGAGACTATAATGATGGACACAGATCATTACACAATTATCTAAACCCTTGGAATGCACAACACCCAGAGTGAACCCTAACTGGTGAACTATGGATTTGGGGTGACCATGATGTATTGATGCAGATTCATCAGTTTTAACAAATGTACCGCTGTGGGTGGGCCAGTCAGGGAGCCTCTGCCTGTGTGCAGGTGGCAGGGAATTCTCTATACCCATCGCTTGGTTTTTCTGTGAACCTAGAACTGCTCTAAAAAAATCAATATTTTCTTTAGAAGTCACCTATATCTACAGAATGGTAGAAATAATACACTGACTTTTCCAGCTAGGTACACTTTGATTACCTATCCTGTTCATTCTCCTAAACATTATATGTGGTAAAAACATCGCATGTGGGGAAACAGGTGAGCATAAAAAACTCAGGTTTTTCTTTTTTCTTTTCTTTCTTTTCGTAATGAGCGAGTGAAACAACGAACCTCATCAATTTTGCTTGAAGACACATACTCACACACATCACGCCAAACTTTGTCATTATATAGATAGATAGATAGATAGAAGTGGGGCTTCTCTGGTGGTTCTAGGGTAAAGAATTCACCTGCCAATGTGGGAGACATAGTCTTGGTACCAATTTTGGTATTTACCAATATACATATACATATACATATCATATACTAATATATATAGTAGTAGTATCATCCTGGCTATGATGATGACTTGCAAGATGATTTTCCAAAACTGGTATTAAACTTTTTAGCACTGTAAAGACAGGCAAGTTTACACTGGCATACACACAATCATACACCACCCCACCCCCAATTCTGTGAGGCTTTGATAACAGAACACATATTTAGATTGTAAATTGAGCTAAGAACATGAGGGCAGGTCAGGACTACATTTTTTGTCATGAGAGAAAATTTGTAAGTCATCCAGTTCCCATGATAAGTCTTTATTATATTTTTTTAAACCTGCATTGTTTTGAATAATAGGGAAAGTTCATTTCAAAACTTAAATGACATACCATATATATGCATTCATCTGATATATGTATATGTGTATGTGTGTCTTAATGAAGGTGAAAGTGAAAAATCTGACTTAAACCTCAACATTCAAAAAACTAAGATCATGGCATCTGGTCCCATCACTTTATGGCAAATAAATGGGCAAACGGTGGAAACAGTGACAGACTTTTTTCTTGAGTTCCAAAGTCACTGCAGATGGTGACTGTGGCTGTGAAATTAAAAGATGCATGCTTCTTGGAAGAAAAGCTATGACAAGCCTTAAACAGCATATTAAAAAGCAGAGACATCACTTTGCCAACAAAGGTCCATATAGGCAAAGCTGAGAGTTGGACCATAAAGAAAACTGAGCACTTAAGAACTAATGCTTTTGAACTGTGATGCTGGAGGAGACTCTTGAGAGTCTCTTGGACTGCAAGAAGATCAAACAAGTCAATCCTAAAGGAAATCAACCCTGAATATTCATTGGAAGGACTGATGCTGAAGCTGAAGCTCCAACTCTCTGGCCACTTGATGCAAGGAGCCAACTCGTTGGAAAAGACCATGATGCTGAGAAAGATTGAAAGCAGGAGGATAAGGGGACGACAGAGGATGAGATGGTTGGATGGCATCACTGATTCAATGGACATGAGTTTGGGCAAACTCTGGGAGATGGTGAAGAACAGGGAAACCTGGTGTGCTGCAGTCCAAGGGGTCCCAAAGAGTCTGACAAGAGAACACGACTTAGCGACTGAACAACAACAAAAGTTAAGCCATGCTAGCGTGGACTATCTTTGAGCATGGCAGCTTAGTAATTTTGTAACTGTATGTACAAGTTTAAGGCAACATTTTCTGTACAAAGTGTTCCTTTTTCCTCCATCTGATACATCACAGCAAATAATTCAGGGTGATAGAACAAATCACATTGTGAATGAAAAATATTGCCTGCCACTTCAGTAAACAAAGGGTATTGCAGCCATCCAGATGGTGAGCCCTGATGGAACTCAGGGTAAAAAAAGACAGGATGCCTGGCATCAAGCCCTCAGCCACTGCAGACAACCTCTAAGAGGAAACTCGGGAAGAGAAAGCACAGGTAAGCCGAGGTGCCTGTCAAAGGAATGATTTCCATGAGCCCAGACTCTTGCATCTTCCCATACCTAGAAAAGCGCTAAATTTCTTAACTTCAGATATCTGGTTTTCTTTAATTAACAGTAACCTTTTGATGTTCCAAGGCTTCCCTGATAGCTCAGTTGGTAAAAAGTCCACCTGCAATGTAGGAGACTCCAATTCGATTCCTGGGTCAGGAAAATCCGCTGGAGAAGGGATAGGCTATTCACTCCAGTATTCTTGGGCTTCCCTTGTGGCTCAGCTGGTAAAGAATCTGCCTGCAGTGTGGGAGACCTGGGTTTGATCCCTGGGTTGGGAAGATCCCCTGGAGAAGAGAAAAGCTACCCACTTGGCCTGGAGAATTCCATGGGATTGCAAAGAGTTGGACACGACTGAGGGACTTTCACTTTAAGTCACTTTTGATGTTCCAACTACCTGGTTTTTATTGCAAAAACTCCTATGTATCTTGGGTCCTGCCCTTGCCTCTTTGGAGCAGTCTCTCAAAGTTATTTGAGATTTTCCACCAAATAAAACTTAACTCTCAACTTTCATTTTTAAAAAAATGTGTATTTATTTTTGGTTGCACTGGGTCTCCGTTGCTTCCTGAGTTTTCTCTAGTTGTGGCAAGCGGGGGCTACTCTCTAGTTGCGGTGCACAGGCTTCTCAAAGCAGTGGTTTCTTTTGTTGCAGAGCACAGGCTCTAGGCACGCATGCTCAGTAGTTGCGGTGCACAAGCTTAGTTGCCCTACGGCATGTGAAATCTTCCTGGATCAGGGATCAAACCCATGTCCCCTGCCCTGGCAGGCAGATTCTTAACCACTGGGCCACCAGGGAAGCCCGACTCTCTCAAATTTTAGGCTGGACATATTTTTAAATTCAACATCATTGACCTGAATTTATATATCCTACATCCCTGTAGTTAAAAATTACGCTTATCACAATAGCCCCTGGATAGTTTCCTATCAAGGAAGTTTTTAAATGGAAGGATTATTTAATGATTAAATCTGGAGAGTTAGTGCCAAATTGTCCTCCTGAAAAATATTTTGTTTTATGCAAGTTCCATCTATGTAAATTTGAAATTGCATAATATAAACAAATCACTCTATGTGTACACATTTTGAAACCATGTGAATTTCCCTAAATTTTAACTTTTCAAGGAAGAGAAAGTGTGAAAGTGTTTAGTCTTTCAGTTGTGTCCGACTCTTTGTGACCCCATGGACTGTAGCCCACCAGGCTCCTCTATCCATAGGATTCTCCAGGCAACAATATCGGAGTGGCTTGCCATTTCCTTCTCCAGGGGATCTTCCCAACCCAGGGATCTAACCCGCATCTCTTATGTCTTCTGCTTTGCAGGCAGATTCTTTATCCACTGAGCCATAGGAGAAGCCAGCTTTTCAAGAGAAATTACATAATTTCAAAGCTGGGAGAGGAAGTGATTTGTATACTCTGGTTATATTGCTACCACATGGAGGAGATATTTGAGCCCCCTAAGTAGAAAGGGGATACAGTCCTTTGTCTATGACCTTAAAAATGCACACAAAATCTCTTCAAATGAATTATGGTGACTCTTGGCTGCTATTTTAACATTTACTATTGTTACAATTTTTGTTTAGTTTTAAAATTATTTTAAAATTATATTTATGTAAAAGTCCATTTTATTTCTCAGTGAAGCTTTAATTTTTTTAACTTTTTATTTGGTATAGGATTTTAACAAATTAACAACATTGCAATAGCTTCAGGCAAACAGCAAAGGGACTCAGCCATACATGTAAATGTGTCCATTCTCTCCCAAACTTCCTTCCCATCCATGCTGACACATAACATTGAGCAGAGTCCTGTGTGCTATACAGTAGGTCCTTATTGGTCATCCATTTAAAATACAGCAGTATGTACGGGCAACCATGGTCTTCCCCCGTGGCTCAGCAGTTAAGAATCTGCCTGCAATGCAGGAACCACAGGAGACACAGGTTCAATCCCTGGGTTGGGAAGATCCCTTGGAGGAGGGCATGGCAAACCACTCTGGTATTCCTGCCTGGAGAATTCCTATGGACAGAGGAGCTTGGCGGACTACAATTCATAGGGTAGCAAAGAGCGGACACAACTGAGAAGACTTAGCATGCATGGGCAACCATAAGTTCAAGCTGGTTTTAGAAAAGGCAGAGCAACCAGAGATCAAATTGCCAACATCCGCTGGATCATCGAAAAAGCAAGAGAGCTCCAGAAAAAACATCTATTTCTGCTTTATTGATTATACCGAAGCCTTTGACTGTGTGGATTACAATAAACTGTGGAAAATTCTGAAAAAGATGGGAATACTAGACCACCTGACGTGCCTCTTGAGACATCTGTATGCAGGTCAGGAAGCAACAGTTAGAACTGGACATGGAACAGACTGGTTCCAAATAGGAAAAGGAGTACATCAAGGCTGTATATTGTCACCCTGCTTATTTAACTTATATGCAGAATACATCATGAGAAACTCTGGGCTGGAAGAAGCATATGCTGGAATCAAGATTGCTAGGAGAAATATCAATAACCTCAGATATGCAAATGACACCACCCTTATGGCAGAAAGTGAAGAGGAACTAAAAAGCCTCTTGATGAAAGTAAAAGAGGAGAGTGAAAAAGTTGGCTTAAAGCTCAACATTCAGAAAACGAAGATCATGGCATCTGGTGCCATCACTTCATGGGAAATAGATGGGGAAACAGTGTCAGACTTTATTTTTGGGGGCTCCAAAATCACTGCAGATGGTGATTGCAGCCATGAAATTAAAAGACGCTTACTCCTTGGAAGGAAAGTTATGACCAACCTAGATAGCATATTGAAAAGCAGAGACATTACTTTGCCAACAAAGGTCCGTCTAGTCAAGGCTATGGTTTTTCCAGTGGTCATGTATGGATGTGAGAGTTGGACTGTGAAGAAAGCTGAGCACTGAAGAATTGATGCTTTTGAACTGTGGTGTTGGAGAAGACTCCTGAGAGTCCCTTGGACTGCAAGGAGATCCAACCAGTCCATTCTAAAGGACATCAGTCCTGAGTGTTTTTGGAAGGAATGATGCTAAAGCTGAAACTCCAGTACTTTGGCCACCTCATGCGAAGAGTTGACTCACTGGAAAAGACTGTGATGCTGGGAGGGATTGGGGGCAGGAGGAGAAAGGGATGACAGAGGATGAGATGGCTAGATGGCATCACTGACTCGATGGACGTGAATTTGAGTGAACTCCGGGGGCTGGTGATGGAGAGGGAGGCCTGGCGTGCTGCGATTCATGGGGTCGCAAAGAGTCGGACGGGACTGAGCGACTGAACTGAACTGAAGTCTGTAAATCTGTTTCTTTTTTGTAAGTAAGTTAATTTGTATCAGTTCTTTTTAAATTCCACATATAAGAGATGTCATAATAAAGATATTTCTCTTTCTCTGCCTGACTTACTTCACTCAGTATGGCAATCTAGAGGTCCATCCATGTTGCTATAAATGGCATTATTTCATTCTTTTTAACAGCTGAGTAATATTCCATTGTATAAATGTTGGTTTTGTTTTTTTAACTGGAATACAGTTGATTTACAATGTCGTGTTCGCTTCTACTGTACAGTAAAGTGAATCATTTATATGTATACATATATTTGCTATTTTTTAAGATTCTTTCCCCATGTGGGCTATTACAGAGTATTGAATAGAGTTCCCTGAGCTGTACAGTAGGTCCTTATTAGTTAAGGACACACTAATGTCATTTCACTAATTATTACCTGGCAATTTTTTTGTAGCTCCACTGTTCCCTTTTTCCTCTCTGCCTACCTTTATGAATAGATGATTTTCCAAGGTGGTATACAGTGATTCCATTTTTTTTGTGTGTGTGAATCTACTATACGTTTTTGCTTTTGTGGTTACCCCAAGGCTTCCATAAAACATCTTACAGCTAAAATCATCCATTTTAAGTTGATAGCAACTTAACCCCGGGGCTTCCCTGATACTCAGTTGGTAAAGAATCCGCCTGCAATGCGGAAGACCCTGGTTTGATTCTTGGGTCGGGAAGATCCACTGGAGAAGGGATAGGCTACCCACTCCAGTATTCTTCGGCTTCTCTTGTGGCACAGCTGGTAAAGAATCCACCTGCAATGTGGGGAATCCCTGGGTTGGGAAGATTTCCTGGAGAAGGGAAAGGCTGCCCATTCCAGTATTCTGGCCTGGAGAATTCCATGGACTGTATAGTCCATGGGGTTGCAAAGGAACTGAGTGACTTCTATTTTCACTAACCCCAATCACACATAAAAGCTACACTCTTCTCTCCTTTTTTGTCTTTGATATCACAATTACAATCTCTTTTTATATTTTGTATTTGTTAACAAATTAAGGTAGCTACAGTTATTTTTAATATCTCATCCTTTAACCTTTACTAAGACTAAGTTGTTAACACACCGCCATATTATAGCATTATATATGGTGTATGCTCAGTCTTGTCTGACTCTGTGACCCCATGGACTGTAGCCCACCAGGTTCCTCTGTCCATGGGATTTCCCAGGCAAGAATACTGGAGGGGGTTGCCATTTCCTTCTCCAGGGGATCTTCCCAACCCAGGGATCGAACCTGAGTTTCTTATTTCTCTTGCATTGGCAGGCGGGTTCTTTACCACTAGTGCCCCTGGGAAGCCTGTTATAATTACAGTATTGGGGTATTCTGAATTTGACTATATGCTTAACTTTACAGTATGTTCTACACTTTCTTTTTTAATGAATCATAATTGTACTGTCATTACAATTTAAAATTGTTTTGGAAACATTGTCTGGTCACCAAGTTATCCATGCACTTAATAATTCTAATGTTGAAACACACACCTAAAACCCAACATGTTTGGAAACGAATTTAGAAACAGTAGAACAGAATAAATCAGATCAAATTACTGATGTGATATGCCTCACGGTTTTAGTTTGGGAGCATTTATACCAGGACATGGAGATTGTAGGGTAAAGGAGTTAGAGAAGGCGAGGCTCGGAAAAAGAATGAGACCAGCACTCTACAGGAACAGATCACCTTTAATGAGGCGAGAAGGGGCAACAGTCAGATTATCGAGCTGCTGCACTTACCCAAGAAAAGAGTAAGTACATATAGGCATGTATGTGGAAAGCTGTTGTCTTAAGGGGGCCTGTTCTTCTCCAAGGTTGTTCAGAGTAGTTATCTCTTAAACGGCTGGGGCAAGGAATTTTGGAGATCGGCCAGAGGCTGGACCGGCTGGGAGCTGGGCATAATCAACCTTAATGTCCATTTTTTCTCGGGGTGAGAGAGTTCTTTGTTTTGCGTAGAATGGTGGGGAGGACCTGGAGGGGAATTTTAATTCCAGACTATTTTGAGCCACGTAACTTTTCTTCATTCCAGGCCCTAAGGAATATATATAAAAAGAGAAAGAGAGATGGACGCAGTTAATGTTTAGGGCTTCTTCATGCTGATAAATGAGGATCAGGGGTTTGTGGTCTGGGAGGAAGGAAGTCTAAGGCCCGTAGTGTTGATTTTTATTCTAGCCATCAGGGTCTCAAACAAAAGAACAATCTTGACTTGGTCTTGGGAAATGGCTCAGATTCGGCCTTGGAGGAATTTCTGGAAAAGATTAAACAAATAAGGCCCAAAGGTGAGTAGGAGGATGATAAAAATGAATGGTCTGAGAAGGGGTACAAGTTATAAAAGGTTTCCTGTAGCCACAGGGTGGAGATGTAATCTTCAATGTGTTTGAGTGTGGATCCTTGAGGACTCATGACCCAGATATCTGCCAGAAGTTGTTCCAGGAATAATTGTAGCCGTGAAACAGACAGGCTCATCTGTTGCCAGTTGGGGCTAGTGGAAGCTGTGAGAATTTTAGAGTTGTAGGGTCTGTGTGAGAAACTAGATAAGTATTAGTCTGGCAAGCATTTTCATCATTGGGCTGCATAACCTTTTTTTTTTTTTTTAAACAGGGTGATGTGTACCCAAGGGGTGATTTTTTTTTTTCTAATTTTGTAGTGGTAGGGGTCAGCAGAATTACTATGTAGGGTCCTTGTCATTTTGGGGTTACATCTGAGTGGGACTGAACTGTCATATAGACTTTGTCTCCTATTTGAAGGGATGGGTATGGAAGATTGGGGTGTGGTCGAGGGAGTAAGTTATCCATATGTTGCCAAAGGGCATTTCGTATCTGGGCAACTAAAGGAAAAGGAAGGTGGGAAGGCAGTTTGGGACTGTCCTGGGAAGGGGGTAGACCCAAAGGTATTATGGGCCTCCCATACATGGCCTCAAATGGACTGATATTTAAGGGATTTTTTTTTTTTTTGGTAAGGCCTGGACCTTTAAGAGGGGTAAAGGGAGGAGTTTAGATCGGTCTTGATGAAGTTTGATTGTTAATTTGGTCAGAGTTTCTTTTAGGACTTGGTTGGCTCTCTCAACCTTATCAGAAGACCGGGAATGATAAGGAATGTGAAGCCTCCAAGGAACTAGAAGGGCTCATGCAATATTTTGGGTGATTTGGGATGTGAACTCGGGCCTGTTGTCAGACTGGAAGGAGGAAGGTATTCCAAACCTTGGGAGGATTTCAGTAAGAATAAGCTGAGCCACAGTAGGGGCTCATTTGTTAGTAGTCGGGAAAGCTTCAATCCATCCAGAAAATGAATCTACGAGGACTAGGAGAAATTTAACCCTTTTTACGGGTGGCATGTGGGTGAAATCTATCTGTCAGTCTTGTGCAGGAAGATGTCCACGAATTTGGTGGGTGGGGAAAGGAGGGAGTCAAATGTTAGGATTTGTCTACTGAGAAATGGCACAAGTTTGGGTCATATTATTTAAATAAGTCACATCATCCTTAGTCAGTTTAATAAAGTTCTGAAGGAAAGCCTTAAGTACTTTTGCAGAGGGGTGGAAAAAGGAATGTAAATATGAAAGTAATGTGTGGGTGTTAGGTTCCCCAATTTGGGCGATAGTAAAGGAAGGACTAACAGAGGCGGCCTGTTGTTGAAATGGCAACCCACTCCAGTATTCTTGCCTGAAAAATCCCATGGACAGAGGAGTCTGGTGGGCTAGACTCCACAGGTAGCAAAGAGTCGCCACGACTGAGCGACTTCACTATAAAAGGAGATAGGACTGTATCGCTGATGTCTCTGGCAGTGTATTACAGCAGCTTATTTTGGGAGCTGAGCTGCATGGAGGAGTTCAGATATAAAAGAAGCATTGAGAATGGGTGTGTCTTTCTGAGAGAGGAATCTCTTTTCTCTCCAGATTATAATGTTAGAATATAATATGTTATAGACGTATTTGGAGTCAGTGTAAACGTTTATCTTTTGGTCTTTGGCTAGGGTCAAAGCTTGTGTAAGAGCTATCAGTTCAGCCTGTTGTGAGGACGTGTGAGTTGGGAGTGTGGCTGACTTGATGAGGCTAGCGGGGATAACTTTGTCGGGCTGTCCCTGAACTATAGTGTATCAAGCCCCAAATGGGGCTTGTTTTTGGGCAGTGCCATCTATGAACCAGGATGGGACTTTGGAGTCAGTAAGGGGCTGATCAGTTATATGTTCAAAGGGATTAAGTGTCACATCTAAAGTCTGAACACAGTCATGAAATAGGTGTTCTGCTTCTGGATCTGATGTAGGGAGTAAGCTAGCAGGATTGAGAGGTTTACAAGGCATAAAAGAAAGGGATGGGCCAAGGAGGTGTGGGTGAGGATTTGTAGTTGAGCAGGGGGCAGAGAAAGGAAAGCCCGATGAGAGAGTAAATCTTTGAAGGAATGAGGTGAGCATACAGTTAGAGGAGCATTTCGGGTTAGTTTTTGGGCTTCAGGTATTAAGAGGGTGGTTGCAGCTAAGGCCTGGAGACAAGGTGGCCATCCGAGCGTGATGAGATCAAGTTGTTTAGATAAGTTGTTTAGATAAGCTAGGGGCCCCGTAAGTCTCCCCTTTTTTTGGCACAGAATCTCTAAGGCATGTCCTTGTCGAAAATGTACAAAAAGGAAGAAAGGCTTGGTGTAATCAGGTAAGTAAAGAGAAGGGGCCTGTAGTAAATGTTTGATAAGAGTCTGTATTGGGGTGTGGAGAGAGGTGGGGGCCAATAAGGGTTCATTCAAGTTATTTCGAGTAGCTTGGTAGAGAGGTTTTGTGTGGAGGGCAAAATTTGGGACCCATATTTGGAAGAAGTTTAATAGACCTAATAGAGAAAGAAGTTTTCTCTTGGTTTGGGGCCTGGGGGTCTGTGTCAAGGCTCGAAATCTCTGAGTTGGGATTATTTTGGATGTGGGAGTGAGAAGTAATCCCATGTGATCAGCAATGGTGGAAGTAATTCGTGCTTTGGAGAGTGAGACTCTGTAGCCACAGTCGCCTAGGGCATTTAATACTGTCGCAGTGTGGACCAGGCAGTTATGACGAGAGGAACAATAAATCATGTACATATTGGAGTCAGGTAGTAGAACCTAGGTCTAAAGTTTGTAGGTCTCTTTGGAGGGCTTGACCGAAAAAATGAGGGCTATCTCTAAACTCCTGTAAAACGGTCTAAGTTAACTGTTGAGACTGATATGTATCTGGATCTGTCTGCTGCTGCTAAGTTGCTTCAGTCGTCTCCAACTCTGTGCAACCCCATAGATGGCAGCCCACCAGGCTCCCCCATCCCTGGAGCTGTCTAGGTGAAGGCAAATAGGGGCTGTGAAGAGTGGTGTAGGGTATAGTAAAGAAATCATCTTTGAGGTCTAAAACCATGAAATAGAGTGTGTCAGGGGGAATACGTGAGAGAAGGGTGTAGGGTTAGTGACGACGGAGTGTACAGGTATTATGGCCTCATTGACCTTGTGAAGATCTTGGACTAGACACCATGAGTGGGGTCCCTTTTTGACTGCCAGTATAGGAGTATTATGAGGAGGACAGATAGGCTGCAAAAGGCTGGTTTTGAGCAGTCGGGAGATTATTGGTTTAAGTCCTTGTTGGGATTCTGTGATCAGGGTATATTGAGTTTGGGTTATTATTTGAGAGGGATTTTAAAGAAAGACCTGCATAGGGAATGGTGTCTGGCTACTGATGGGGCTTCGGTGCCCCAGACCTGAGGATCTATCGGGGAAAGGTCAGGGGGCAGGTTTTGGGAGTGAGGGTTGGCCAGGGGTTCAGGTGCCATTTGAATGCAAAGAAGTGATATGGGATCTAAAAATGGGAAGTTTTAGCTTAGCCAGAAGATCACATCCGATCACTGTCACTGGGCATTGAGGAACTATTATAAAAGAATGTGTTAGTGTTGTTTTGCCAAAGGAATAAAGGAGAGGAGGGGTTATTTTGGGATAGAAAGGGATGTCTGAGACCCATATGATGGCCACTTTTGAAGGTTGGAGAGGGCCCTTAAAGGAGGTTAAAAGTGAAAAGGCCACTCCAGTGTTAGAAATGAGACTTTGTGTCTGGCCACCATGCCAATTACCTGAAGCTTTGAGTCTATCTGTATGGGGCGGACTTGGGGTTTGGAGCTTGAGCTCCATCACTGGAACAACCCAGGCATGATTGGATCATCTCTCACCTAATTGGAGGAACCATGGTCTGGGATGCCAGGGCCTCCCTGAGTCTGGTTCCTGGCCCATTGTTGTTGGGCCTGGGGTGGACCCCAAGATTTGGTGGGTAGTGTCTGAGAACAATCTATTTTCCAGTGGACCCGTTGTTTGCAGGTGGGGCAGGGTTTGGTGGGTGAAGGAAATGGCAACCCACTCCAGTGTTCTTGCCTGGAGAACCCCAGGGACGGGGGAGCCTGGTGGGCTGCCGTCTATGGGGTCGCAAAGAGTCAGACACGACTGAAGCAACTTAGCAGCAGCAGCAACAGCAGCAGGGGTTTCGGCAGGACTTAGCCCAGTGTCCTGTTTGGTTACATCTGAAGCAGGGACCTGGAGAGTAGTTTCCTATGGGTGGGCTGAGGTTGATGGGCCAAAGGGGTTGATTTTTTCCCTTGGATAGCCGCAGCGAATAAAGCATATGTGGCCTTTTTTTTTTTTTTCTTTTTCTTTTTTTGCTTCTTCCTTCCTATTGTTGAAAACTTTAAAGGCTAATTTTAGGAGATCTCACTGAGGGGATTTAGGGCCCTTTTCTAACTGGCATAGTTTTCAGCGAATATTGGGGGCTAACTGGCTTATGAACTGGACATGTAGGTACAGAAGTCCGGCGGGGGTGGAAATATCTAGATTAGTGTATTTTTGGACTGCCTCAGTAAGCCATGAAAGAAAAAGGGCAGTATTTTTATCTTTTTCTTGAGTCACTTTCCTAATCTTATTGTAATTATTAACGTGAATGTGAGAGCTTTTTAGCATTGCTTCTAGTAAACAAATGATCATATGATGTAGGTACCAGATGTTGGCATTGCCTGCTTGATATGTCCACAGTGGTTCAGTTAAAGGGACTGCATCATCAATCACCAAATTTGTCCTATCTTGGTTATGGAGCTGATCAGCAGGAGTCCAGGCTGCCTGTCATATCCATTTCTTTCCATCAGGGGTTAAAGTGGCATTTAGGATGTAATAAAGATCATTTTAGGTTAAATGATATGCTTGTGTAAGGCGGAGGAATTTTTTTATGTATCTAGTAGGATTTTCTGAAAAGGATTCCAATTTTTCTTCAGTTTGGCTCATATCAGAAATTGAGAAAGGTGCATGAACCCGTGTAGGGCCCTCTGGTCCCACTGCCTCTCTGAGAGGAAATGTGTTTGCTTCGGGTCCTGGCCGATGGAGGGGGCTGGAAATCTCTTTGGGGGTTCTGGAGTCATCGCCTTCTGTTTCAGAGGAGGAAGGGCTAGAGGATGGGGTTTCGTCTCCGGAAGCTTTTTCTCCGGGGCGGTAGGAAGGAGGCTCATCTGCTGGGTCAAAATCGGGGGCTGAGGGTTTAGGGGGCCTTTTAGGGGCTTTAGATTTGGATTCTTTTGTAATGGACAGGGAGAGACAGCAGAGGAGGATTTGATGAACAGTCTTTGCAGAGAGAAGGATGGCTTCTAAGGTCTCAGAAGGCTTGAATATAGGGGTCCTTTGACCATTTGCCATTCCATTTGAGGAAGTTAGTGAGATCTGATAAAATATTGAAATCGAAAGTCCCGATCTCAGGCCAGGATTTTGATTGTCTAATTTTGATTGTCTAATTGGTATTGAGGCCAGATCTGTATACAGAGTTGTTTTAAGCAGTTAGCTTTGAGTTCAGTGAGTGAGTGGTCTGAGATTTTTGAGAACACAAGCTAGAGAGGAATCTTTTGGGACAGATTGGCCAGACCCCATAATTGAAAGGCAAGCAAAGGCTCTTATTGGGAGCTCGAGTTGTCACCCGTAGTCGCAATAGGAGTTACGAGAAGAGAGCTCTGTGTCGAGGTGGAGGGTCCCCCACCATCGCCTACAGAGTGGTCCTAGGCCGGGGGTCCCGGGATCGGAGAGAACTGGGTTCTAGGGAGCCTCTAGAACAGCGTCCGGATCTTACCTTAATTTAGGGGCCGGCTTGAGTGGAGTGTTGCATGTAAAGGGATCGAATGGCAAAAGGCCTCTGTCCTGGAGTTGGTCGGTCTTGTGGAAAAGAAAAGTGTAGAGAAAAGAGGAAGAGAGAGAGAGAGGCCAATATTCCTCGGGTTACATAGAAAACCAATAAAGCCCTTACACAGGACTTGTACCGCTCACGAAGGCATAGGGCGTCCTCTTGAGGAGGTCTTGAAAACCCCAGCGGGAAAGAGCTTGGCAGGCTTCCACGCTGCGAAGAGCTGGCCGTGGAGAAGGAGAAGGAACCGTCAACCTCCTGGGGTTTCGACACCAAAAATGTAGGGTAAGGGAGTTAAAGAAGGTGAGGTTCAGAAAAATAACGAGACCAGCACTCTACAGGGACAGATCACCTTTAATGAGGCGAGAAGGGGCAGCAGTCAGATTAGTGAGCTGCTGCACTTACCCAAGAAAACAGTAAGTATATATAGGCATGTACGTGGAAAGCTACTGTCTTAAGGGGGCCTGTTCTTCAAGGTTGTTCGGAGTAGTTATCTCTTAAACGGCTGGGGCAAGGAATTTTGGAGATCAGCCAGAGGCTGGACCGGCTGGGAGCTGGGCATAATCAACCTTAATGTCCATTTTTTCTTGGGGTGAGAGAGTTCTTTGTTTTGCATAGAATGGTGGGGAGGACCTGGAGGGGAACTTTAACGCCAGGCTATTTTGAGCCCTGTAACTTTCCTTCAGAGATGAAACTAAGAAAACAAAATTATATTTAATCAGAGAGTAGGGTAGGTTCAAAAAAGTCTTCAGGCAAAGAAAACGGAAAAGTGCTGGTGTTCTGACTGCAAACTTCTTCCTGAAGACAATTCACTCCTAAGTGGGACTGGTGGTGTCCCATTTTTGCATTGCCAAGCATGCAACCCTCTTTTCATATTAATTCATATGAGAATTATTGAATTATGCAGGTGTCCAGAGATGCAAAATCTTGGGGAGCATAAAATGCAGCGGAGAAGCCAGAGGAGAATCTGTAAGCTGGATCCAGATGTTAGTCAGTCATAGGCAAGTTGGTAATGTCTAGCAGAGGAAAATCCACTTATTTCTCTCATCATTAAAAAGGATTTCTTAACCATTTGATTGCGCCTGACACACAATACTGGATTCTGAATCTAAGAATTCCCCCAGGTGTCCCTTTCCTTCTATGGAGAGAGAAACCAAGATGAGGAAATCAGTTAGGACTCATTTTCACAGGTAAGGTCCACAGTGGCATTGGTCCCATCCATACATGACCACGAGGGGGCGCAGTCCACACGCAGCTCAGTTGTCTGTTTTGAGCCAAGAAACACTAACAAGTTGAGGCCCAGGCGGTCGCTGGATAGACGCAGAGTCTTTTTTGCAAAAGAATTCTGATGACTTCTCCAGTTTCTCCTATTTGGGGGAAACAATGTGGAGAAAAAGCTGAAGGGAAATGAACACCTCAGAAATTAACTAAAACTTTTAAGCGTGCTTGGAAGTGACAAGCTAGAATTGCTCTAAGGTTCAAAGCTCAGTAAATCCGAAGCTACTGCTGCTGCTGCTGCTAAGTCGCTTCAGTCATGTCCGACTCTGTGCGACCCCATAGACGGCAGCCCACCAGGCTCCCCCGTCCCTGGGATTCTCCAGGCAAGAACACTGGAGTGAGTTGGCATTTCCTTCTCCAAGGCACGAAAGTGAAAAGTGAAAGTGAAGTCACTCAGTTGTGTCCGAGTCTTAGCGACCCCGTGGACTGCAGCCCACCAGGCTCCTCCGTCCAAGGGATTTTCCAGGCAAGAGTACTGGAGTGGGGTGCTATTAATGTTGCCTGATGTATCAGTAAACAAAGGATGGTACAGCCACCTACAAAGGTGCACCCTGAGGGGACTCAGGATGAGAAAGAATGGGATATGGAGGTAAATAGCTAAGATGCTTATCAAAGGAATTATTTCAAAGAGCCTAGGCTCTCGTGGGTTTCCCAGGTGGTGCTAGTGGGAAAGAATCCATCTGCAAAGCAGGAGACTTAAGAGACTTGAGTCAGGAAGATCCTCTATTCCTGGGTGGGGAAGATCCAGGAGGGCATGGCAACCCACTCCAGTAGTCTTGACTGGAGAGCTTCAGTCCATAGGGTCGCATAGAGTGGGAACGACTGAAGGGACTTAGAGCAAACATGCAGACTCACATTTTCCTGTACATAGAAAAGCACTAAATTCCTTAAGATGTCCCTTAAGTTAATCTCCCTTAATTAACAGTAATCTTTTGCTGTTCTGACTACCTGATCTTTGTTGTAAAAACTCTTATATATCCTGACTCCTCCCTTGCCTGTTTGGAGCAGTCCCTCAGGGCTCTTCTTGAAGTCCTCGGAAGTATGACAAATAAAACATAATTCTCAACTTTTAGGTTGTGTGTTTTTTTGGTTTTTTTACTCAACACCCCATAACACCATCTATGATGGGGTTTAAAAACTTAGTTTCTTCACAAACATTACATGTTGGGGGCTCAGAGGTAAAGAATCTGCCTGCAATGCAGGAAACCTGGGTTTAGCCCCCGGGTTAGGAAGTTTCACTGGAGAAAAGAATGGCAACCACTCAGGTATTCTTGCAGGGAGAATTCCATGGACAGAGGAGCTTGGTGAACTACGGTCCATGGAGTCACAAGTAGTCAGACATGACTGAGCAACTAACATACACTGTGTGCCAGGTAGCGTTTGAAGCACTTAACCTATAAGATATCATTTAATTCTCATGATGAGACAGATATTATCATTCCCATTTTACAGATGAAGAAACTGAGATTCAGAGATATCAAGCGGCTTGTGCAAGGTCACACAGCCTGGAGATGGTAGAATCTGGGATCTGAATCCAGACACTTGGGCTCTATATAAACCCAATAGTGATGGATCACTTAAACGCTACAGAGGATTAATGGAGGTTGCAAGCTTGGTTAGGTTGATTATGTACTACTTATTTATTTATTGGCAGCTCCACCACACAGCATGCGGGATCTTAGTTCCGGACCAGGTATCTAATCCATGCCCCCTGCAGTGGAAGCACAGAACCTAACCACTGGACAACCAGGAAAGTCTCTGATTATGTGCTTTTTAGAATGTAACACGTTGTCCAAAGATAGGGATTATGAGACTCTTGTGGGGGTCCAGTGGTTAAGACTTTGCCTTTCAATGCAGAGGGTGTGGGTTCAATCCTTGGCTGGGGAGTTAAGATCCCATATGCTTCAGGGCCAAAAAACCAAAATATAAAACAAGCAATATTGTAACACATTCAGTAAAGTCTAAAAATCTTGTTGTTGTTTAGTCGCTAAGTTGTGACTGACTCTTTGAGACTCCATGGATTGTAGCACGTCAGCCTCCTCTATCCATGGGATTTCCCAGGCAAGAATGTGGACTTTAAAAATAATCCACATTAAAAAAAATAAGGGATTATGATTATTATTCTGGACTCTTCTATATAGTTAGTTGAAATGTCACCTCCTCAGTTTTTCCCTAATCATTCATTCCAAAATAGTCTTTTCCTCATGACCTATCATTATATTCTAATTCTCTGCATACTCACTGTATGATATTTGTCCTGCCCCTAAAGGTGTTTTGGTCAATCTCTACTCTCTATAAATTTCATTGCTTTGGTCACTATTGTTTTCCTTCTGCCTAGGGCAATGCCTGGCTAGTGGAAATTGCTCACTGGATTTGAGAGTCTTAATTTCTTGTTTTGTTGCTATTGTTCAGTTGCTAAATCATGTCTGACTCTGCGATCTGGTGGATTGCAGCAGGCCAGGCTCCCCTGTTCTTTGCTATCTCCCAGAGTTTGCTCAAACTCATGTCCGTTGAGTCGGTGATACCATCTAGCCATCTCATCTGCTGCTGCTCCCTTCTCCTCCTGCCTTCAGTCTTTCCCAGCATTAGGGTCTTAGCATTAGGAATCTTAATTCCCTCATCAGAGACTGACTCCACGCCCTCAGCAGTGAAAGCAGAGAGCCCTAGTTACTGGACCACCAGAGGATTACCCAGGGGTCATTTTTTAAAAATTAGGTATATTCATCAAGTTTTTTGGCTTCCCTAGTGGCTCAGACAGTAAAGAATCTGCCTGCAATGAAGGAGACCCAGGTTGATCCCTGGGTCTGGAAGATCCCCTGGAGAAGGAAATGGTAACCCTCTCCAGTATTCTTGCCTGGAGAATTCCAGGGACAGAGGATCTTGCTGGGCTACAGTCCATGGGGTCACAAATAGCTGGACACAACTGAGGACTCAAGTGCCAGAGTCTTAGGGAGGTTCAATGTGCTGTGCGCTAAGTCACTTCAGTTGTATTCGACTTTGTGTGGCTCTATGAAGTGTACCCACCAGGCTCCTCCATCCATGGGGTTCTCTAGACAAGAATACTGGAGTGAGTTGCCAGGTCCTCCTACAGGAGATCTTCCCGACCCAAGGATTAAACCTGCATCTCTTATGTCTCCTGTATTGGCAGGCAGGTTCTTTACCACCAGAGCCACCTGGGAAGGGAGGTTCATTATGGCCACATTATTTAAAAATAAACTTCCCCAGAGCTTCCCTGGTGATTCAGTGGTAAAGAATCTAGCTGCAGTGTAGGAGATGCAGGTTTAATCGCTGTATGGGAAGATCCCCTGGAGGAGGATACAGCAACCCACTCCAGTATTCTTGCCTGAAAAATTCCATGGATGGAGGATCCTGGCAGGCTATAGTCCACTGGGTCACAAAGAGTTGGACACGACTAAGCCACTAAAGAACAACAAAACTCTTTCAGCCTGGTGCATTCCTGATTGCTTTCTAAATTTTTCCCCTTTTCATTTTCTTTTTAAAATTTTAATATAATTTTAAAGGTTAATTTCCATTTGAAGTTATTATAAAATATTGGGCATATTCCCTGTGTTGTACAATAGATCTCTGAGCCCATCTTATACCCAGTTGTTCGTACCCCCCATGTCCCCACCCCTGCAGCGCCTCTCCTCAAGTCCAGCCATGAGTTTGTCCTCTGTATCTGTGAGTCCTTTGCTCTATATTTTTTCTATAGCATATATCATTTTGTAGCACTCTGTATAATCTACTTTTGGTATTTACTGTCTGTCTACTCCCTATTGGAATATCAACTTTGTGAAGGCGAGGATTTCCCCCCAATATCTAAAACAGTGGCTGGCACAAACTAGGAACTCAGTTAATTTTTGTTAAAAGAATGTTGTTGAATACGTGTAACATTTCTGTTAAATATCATTGGGTATTTGTTAATGGACTGAAGAGGAAGAAAGAAAGGAAAGAAGGAAGAAAGATAGGAAAAGGGAAGAAAGGAAGTAAGGGAGAGGAAGAAAAAGGGAAAAAAGAGATTTTCTGGGTTTGGTCTCAAAACCCAGAAACTTCCACAGCTTAATGCAGGAATCTAATGTAATCTCTCTCTTTTTTTCAGATCAAACAACCAGGAAGTTCCGAGTAGCAGGAGATACTGAGTTCAGACAAGTACACGGCATTGCAGAAGAGCCCATCTTACCATTTTGGTCTGAGTAGCAGAGCGAAATACCTCAGAGCTTTCAGTTTCAACCCCTTTCCGCACCCCACTAAACCACTTCTTGAATTCCATCTGCACCTAAGGAATATAGAGGCTTGTGTTACATCCAAAGCTTGGTTTGGGAGAAAAGACCCTAAAACAGGAAATTAAAGGTGTGGATGCCAAGACATATTCTCTGCCACCCTTATACTGATTCTTGGTATAATATTGCCATATTCATGCTGATTCATTTAATTTAGACTGGATTTGCTTGGTTGTTAAAGAGGCATTTACTAAATGAAAGGCACCATAAGGATTCTATATAGGATGATAATAATGATGATGTTGGTGGTGAGGGTGATGGTGAAAATGATGATGATGTTGGTATGATGGTGGTGATGGTGATGGTGATGATATGATAGTAATAATGATGAAAAGGATTATGGTCGTGATGGTGATGATGACAAAGAAGGTAATGGTGATGTGATGATTACGAAGATGAAGGCCATTATTTATTGAACACTAGCAATGTTTAATGTACTTTATAGACAATGTATCAGTTAATACGTTAACCAATGCAATGTAACATTCAGAAGAAACAACAGAAGAAAGATTCTTCTCTTACCCCCAATTAAATGTGAAAAAATTGAGACTCTTGGAAATAAATTGACTTGCCTAAGATCACATGGCCAGCATGCAAAACCTTGTCATTTTTACTCAGAGCCCTGACATAGACCGCCCACTGTGATTCCATGAATTGCCTTCCTTTAACCACATTAAAAAGAGGAGAGTGAAAAAGTTGGCTTAAAACTCAACATTCAGAAAACGAAGATCATGGCATCTGGTCCCATCACTTCATGGGAAATAGATGGGGAAACAGCGGAAACAGTGTCAGACTTTATTTTTTGGGGCTCCAAAATCACTGCAGATGGTGACTGCAGCCATGAAATTAAAAGACACTTACTCCTTGGAAGAAAAGTTATGACCAACCTAGATAGCATATTAAAAAGCAGAGACATTACTTTGCCAACAAAGGTTCATCTAGTCAAGGCTATGGTTTTTCCAGTGGTCATGTATGGATGTGAGAGTTGGACTGTCAAGAAAGCCAAGTGCTGAAGAATTGATGCTTTTGAAGGGTGGTGTTGGAGAAGACTCTTGAGAGTCCCTTGGACTGTAAGGAGATCCAACCAGTCCATTCTGAAGGAGATCAGCTCTGGGATTTCTTTGGAAGGAATGATGCTAAAGCTGAAACTCCAGTACTTTGGCCACCTTATGTGAAGAGTTGACTCATTGGAAAAGACTCTGATGCTGGGAGGGATTGGGGGCAGGAGGAGAAGGGGACGACAGAGGATGAGATGGCTGGATGGCATCACTGACTCGATGGACTTGAGTCTGAGTGAACTCTGGGAGTTGGTGATGGACAGGGAGGCCTGGTGTGCTGCGATTCATGGGGTCGAAAAGAGTCGGACACGACTGAGAGACTGAACTGAACTGAACTGAACTGAAGATCACATGGCCAGCATGCAAAATCTTGTCATTTTTACTCAGAGCCCTGACACAGACCACCCACTGTGATTCCATGAATTGCCTTCCTTTAACCACATTATCATATTTTTTAAAAGACATCTAAATTCTTAATACTCAACATTAACTCGCATTAAGTTCTATTTTACTTCTGTGTGTGAGGAGCACCAAGCATTAAGGCACTAAAAGATGAAAGAGAACTTTGTAAATTGTTAAGATGGTCTTTTCACCGCCAGCATCTTAATTGCTGATAGGTCTACTCAACAGCAAAGGGGAAAAAGCCAGGAAAGTTGTTTTCAATTTTTACCCTATAAAGAGTGAAATTATAATGATCCTCACTGAGAACATGTGTGCCACAAACTGCTAAGACATTTGTTTTATGTTATCTCGTTTAATTATCAATCTGGTGAGGCTGGTATTGCCATATTTGCAGATGAGAAAAACCAAGGCTCAGAGAGCGTAAGAAACCTTCCCAGAGTCACACAGCAACCCAATTAGTGGAAATACCAGGATTCTGGTCTTTCTGGGTTTGTGGTAATATAAAATTATGCCAATAAACCAGTGTTTTTCCATACAGTGCACCTGACTAGAAGGATTATTCATCCTCTCTCTGACAAACTCAGGTATGGCCATGGGATCTGCTTTGGCCAATGAAAGAGAGTTGAACTGTGCTTTGTCATAATCTCCTTTCCCTTTGCCATGAACACACTAATGTTCTACTAATAAATAAGGGCTGTCCCTTCAGCCTTCATCACAGAGTGAAGATGATACATATCAAACTGCAGCTATGTAGCATAAGCAAGAAATAAGCCTTTGTCATTGTAAGCCACTGAAATCAGAGGGGGATGAGCTAACTGTTACTACAGCAGAATCTCCCTTATCCAGACTGATATGTGTTCTGCTATGAATTAAAGTGTGTCCCCTGAAAATTCATGTATGAAAGCCCTAACTTTCCCAATGTGGTTATATCTGGAGGTATGACCTTGATGGAAGTGATTAAGGTTAAATGCAGTCATAAGTTCCCAGGTGGTGCTAGCGGTATAGAACCTGCCTGCCAATGCAGGAGACACAAGAGACACAGGTTCAATCCCTGGGTCAGGAAGATCCCCTGGAGGAGGGCATGGCAACCCACTCCAATTTTTGCCTGGAGAATCCCATGGACAGAAGAGCCTGGCGGGCTACAGACCATGAGGTCGCAGAGAGTCGGATACGACTGAACCAACTTAGCATGCATGAGGTCATAAGCACCGAGTCCCTGTTCAATAGGATTAACAACATCCTTATAAGAAGAGACCTGAAAACTCTCATTCTCACTCCCATGTGAAGACACTTTCAGAAAGTGGCCATCTACCAAGAAGAGAGTCCTCTTCAGAACCCAAACATACTGGCATCCTGATATTAGGCATCTGGTCTCCTGAGTTGTGAGACGATAAATTTCTATTGACCAGATCACTCTGTGATATTTTTTATGGCAGTCACCAGCAGACAAAGGCATGCAACTTTCATATACTTCTAAAATTATTCCAAAATAAAAAGTTTACTTAAAAAGAAGTTATTAATAACTAGACTAACAATCCTTTTTTTTTCCATATGGCAGGTCCAGATTGGAATGATGAATGGATGAGACTCAGAGCACATGATTTACCCAAGAAGCACCTAAACCCTCTTCCTAGAATCAAGGCAACTCCAAAATTATAAATATACAAGGTCAGAGAGAAGATCCCCTGGAGAAGGGAACGGCTACCCACTCCAGGGCTTCCCTGGTGGCTCAGATGGTAAAGAATCCGCCTGCAATGTGGGAAATCTGAGTTTGATCCCTGGGTTCGGAAGATCCCCTGGAGAAGGGAATGGCTACCTGCTCCAGTATTCTGGCCTGGAGAATCCCATGGACAGTAGTTGCCAAAAGTCAGTCACGACTAAGCGACTTTCACACGGTCAGAGAAGGGCGAGGATATGAACAACAATTCAACAAGACTTTCAGATTAAGCTGGTGAGACACAAAATGATTTGCCTTACCTGGCGATTAAGAAGACAGTGTACCACAAAAAGCAAAGTCCCCTGTAGAACATTGATGATGGTGAACATGTAGGCGATGATCGATCCAGTGGTCTTCCCAACTTCTTCAACCAAGAAAAAACCAAGACCCCAAGAACATCCCAGGATAAACAGCTGAGAGATGGCTTTAAATGTCATGACTCTGAAAAAGGAAAAAACAGTAATACCTCTCATTTATCACTACATAGTGTGCATGGCACTCAAGGCTTTCAGCACATTCTTTACCACTAGTGCCACCTGGGAAGCCCTCTCATGAATCACCTTAGTTAAACCTCATGAGTAGCTCATGTGGCAAAGTGTCTTCCTCGAACTCATACAACTTGAAGAAGGCAGAACCCAATTTGTTTTTTCTTTTGAAATTAAAAGTAGTTTTTAAAATTTATTTTTAGTAGGAGGATAATTGCTTTACAATAATTGTATTGGTTTCTGCCATACATCAACGTGAATTAGCCATAGGTATGCCCCTTCCATCTTCAACCTCCCTCAGACCTCCCACCTCATCCCACCCCTCTAGGTTGTCACAGGGCATCAGATTTGAGCTCCTTCCATCATATAGAAGATTCCCAGTGGCTATCTATTTTACATATGGTAATGTATCTGTTTCAATGCTACTTTCCCTATTCATCCCACTCTCTTCTTCCCCTACTGTGTCCACAAGTCTATTTTCTGTGTCTGCGTCTCCATGAACCTAGACCCTTTTATACAGAGTGAAGTAAGTCAGAAAGAGAAAAACAAATATCTCATATTAATGCATACATGCAGTCTAAGAAGATAGTACTGATGAACCTTTCTGCACAGGAGCAATGGAAAACCTAACGTTTATGACCTCTGAGAATAATGCTTTTTTCTCACTCTTGAAAATTATTCCTCTGCAAAGTCTTTTACCTGGAAGTTTTATACCCTATTTTTGTATGGGTGGTCCCAGAAAATGTGGTCCTATAGGAAAAAAAAATCTATGGGTACCACTAATTCTGGTATGCATTCTTACCTGGTGTTCTGAATGGTGGAAACTTCTTTATTAAGGGAGGAAAGTTTGCTTCTCAAAATCCACAGAACTTGGAAGTAGAACACCAAGTTTATCTGTGGAAACAGAATGGAAAATTGACTTGGAACTGTCTTTTGAAGCTATGTCATGCAACCCAACTTGAGGTAGACCTAAGAATCTTTTCCCAAAAGATACAGACTTTATAAGGGTAGTGATATGCACACAGGCTCTGGTCTTTTATACAACACAGACTATAGAACCCATGCATCTGATGGTTGATTAGCATGACTATATAATTTATCATTCAAGCCAGGACACTTTAAAAGTGAAAGAATGCTATTCACATCTATACCAGGATGACGGATGTAACCAGGAATTTCTTGGCAAACAGGAAAATGTTCTATGCAGAGTGAATATTTTCTAAAGTTTTGTCAAATGAACAAATCCTGGATTTTTAAAAGACTTCCCAGCAGAGGGTTATGTTATATCAGAGGAACCAGGGAGCTGGGGGAAGCTGAAGAAAGACATCTGAAGACAATATTTCCAGCAAGAAGGGTTGATCACATTAGGCTGTATTTCCTTATCACATCTCATTTCCACTTTAACAGGTAAGAAACACACTCGGTGTTTCACCAGTAAATATCAATGGTTGGTCACCTACCAAGATAATGAGTGCTACTGGCCCCATGAAGCTCCAGATGAACCCTTTATCAAGTTTGAGCCAGCAGCTGTTGAGAGAAAGATAAGCATTAGCTGCTGATTTCTTAGGAGAAAGCAAAGGACTTGAATTCCGGCTACTGTAGCAATATCTGAGCAGTGTCCATACCTGTTTGGTTCAGATCTGAATATTAGGTGGAATTAAACATGGGTCCTCATCTCTTGCAAACTGCATGCTTTGAACCTCAGTTTCCCAAGTATAAAGTGGGGCCAACCAAAATGTTTTCAACACTTTTAAGTAACTACTGTGACTATATACCAAGTCTTGAAGTCAGATAGTATTATCAGTCCTCTGACTTTGCTTTTCTCCTTCAATATTGTGTTAGCTATTCTGGGTCATTTGCCACTCCCTATAAACATCAGAACCAGATTGTCAATATCCACAAAATAATTTTCTGGGATTTTGGTTGGGAATACATTCAATCTATAGATCAAGTAGGAAAAAACTGACTTATTGACAATATTGAGTCTTCCTGTCCATGAACATGGACTATCACTTCATTTATTTGAATTTATTTTGATTTCTTTTATCAAAGTTTCCATCATATAGATCTCATAGTAAAGATTAAATGAGATAATGTTCATGCATTTTTAATACATTTCCTGACAGAATTAAAGACCAATGATTGTAGCTAATAATGTATTCTAATACCATGTGAAAGTGAAAAGTGAAAGTCTTATCTGCATCTTTGCAACCCCATGGACTGTAGAGTCCATGGAATTCTTCAAGCCAGAATACTGGAGTGGGTAGCCATTCCCTTGTCCAGCAAATCTTCCTGACCCAGGAATTGAACCAAGGTCTCCTGCATTGCAGGTAGATTCTTTACCAGCTGAGCTACCAGGGAATCCCAATAAATGTATTCTAATAATGTACTGTGCTTAGTTGCTCAGTCATGACTGACTCCTGGCAACCCCATGGACTGTAGCCCACCCGGCTCCTCTGTCCATGAAATTCTCCAAGCAAGAATACTGCAGTGGGTTGCCATGCCCTCCTCCAGCGGATCTTCCCAACCCAGGGACTGAACCCAGGTCTCCCACATTGAAGGTGGATTCTAATAATAATGATTGCTAAAATAAGAGAGTAAAAGTAGTAATTTTCAGCTACAAAAACTATCAACACTAATAATCAAGCATATTTCATGTACCAAGCACTCTAATGTCCAATACTTTGTATTCTTTCATAGCTTATATTTGAAAAAATAGTATAATTTATCAATATAATTTATTCTGAAAAAGGACATGGCAATATGAAACTGGTAAAAGTAAGCAATTACCAATACTCAGTAGGCAGAAAATCTCCCATACTTGATTCTATTCCAAGGGTTACAACTATGGCCCATAGGCCAAATCTGGTCCTCTCTTTGTTTTTGTAAATAAAGTTTTATTTAAACACAATCACATCCATTAATTTACAAATTGTCTATAACACTACAGGGGCAATGTTGAGTAATTTCCAAAAAGACCATATGGCTTGCAAAACAATAATAGTTACCATCTGTTGTTTTTCTTTTTGTTTTTTTTTTTTTTTTATAGGAAGTTTGCCAGCCCCTCCCTACCCCCACTGTTTCAGATTTTGTATTGGTAATGGACACCACTTCCACCATGAATGCACTCATCATGCTTACTGAGTATACGTTCCATAATTCTTGTGTCCTACTGTTGCTGATACAGCCACAATCAGAGCTGGGACCCCATAGCCTACAGGGTACATGAACCTCTTCTTGAATCTGCCTGCAGTGGTGTAGTTGGCCACCTTGAGGTTCCTGACAGTGAGGAAGAGGTGTAGCCCTTCGAGGAACATCCAGGTGAAGGCGGCCAAGTAGAGGTAATGCAGTACACCTGCGATGACCTTGCACAGCACCTGGGGGGAGAGTAGAGTTAGGAACATGGAGCTGATGTGGTCTGTACCTGATTATATCCTTGCCTGTGTGCATGCCAAGTCACTTCAGTCGTGTCCAACTCTTTGCAACCCCATGGACTGTAGCCCACCAGTCTCCCCTGTCCATGGGATTCTGCAGGCAAGAATACTGGAGTGGGTTGCCATGCCCTCCTCCAGGGGGTCTTCTCTGCCCAGGGATCAAACCTGCATCTCTTATGTCTCCTGCATTGGTTCTTTATCACTAGCACCACCTGGGAAGTCAAATTATATACTTAACACTTATTATTTCCTGCATGCTAGCCTGGAATTTCAATTCTTACACCTGTGCCATTTTGCTTAGGGGAAACACATCTTCTAGGGACTCTCACCAACCATTGAAATCTGCCTATCTTGTGCATGGGGCAAGCCAGAAGTGCCAAGAAATGAATGTCATGGGTGAAAAGTGAAAGTGTTAGTCACTCAGTCATGTCCAGCTCTTTGTGACCTCATTGACTGTAGCCTGCAAAGCTCCTCAGTCCATGGAATTCTCCAGGCAAGAATACTGGATTGGTAGCCATGTTCTTCTCCAGGAGATCTTTCCAACCCAAGGATTGAACCTGGGTCTGCTCTATTGCAGGCAGATTCTTTACAATCTGAGCCACTGTGGGAGCAGCACTCAAATCCATAATAGACAAGAGTTAGCAAATCAATACTCCATTGACTTTGGCATTTGGGGGGATGGGATGGTTAATTTTATGTTTCAGCTTGACTGGGCTAGGGCATGTCCAGACAACTGATAACACATTATTTCTGGGCATGCCTGTGAGGATGTTTCTGGAAGAGATTAGCATTGGAATCAATAAACTGAGTAACAAAGATGGCCCTCACCAATGAGGATTGGCATCATCCAATTTGTCAAGGGCATAAATAGAACAGAAAGTTGGAGAAAGGGAGAATTTGCTCTCTCTGCTTGAATTGGGACATCCATCTTCTCTAGCTCTCAGACATCAAAGGTCATGGTTCCAATTAATTTTATTTATGAAATGTATGGCAGAAACCAGCAAAGTCACATCCACCAAAATGCCAAGCCTCCATCCACCCTCAGTTTGTCACTAGGACTCGACTTACCAAACAGAGACTACATTTCCCAGCACTCCTTGCAGTTAGTTTGACCATGTGACTGGCTTCTAGCCAATGGGATTTGAGAGGTCCATATAAACCCCTCTCCTAGGACTCCACCACCCTCTTTCTCTTTCCACTTGGTCAAAATGGAAAGAATCTCAGGATGACCTTGGAAGCTGTGTATGCTATGAGAGAGCCTCCCATGGCCTGAGGTTGGAGTAGAGATACCCTTTACACCTGTTCACTCACCCTCTACTGACTCACAGGGGAAAATGAACTACTCTTGGGATAAACCACTGATATTTTATAGTTTATTTGTTGTAGTAGCTATTGTAACCCTAACTAACACCATCAGTCTGATTTAACAAAATGTTTGAGTGTCAGACTGATGGTGTTAGTTAGGGTTACAATAGCTACTGCAACAAATAAACTATAAAATATCAGTGGTTTATCCTAAGAGTAGTTCATTTTCCCCTGTGGGTCAGTAGAGCGATCCAAAAATCTACAAGCAATAAATGCTGGAGAGGGTGTGGAGAAAAGGGAACCCTCTTACACTGTTGGTGGGAATGCAAACTAGTACAGCCACTATGGAGAACAGTGTGGAGATTCCTTTAAAAACTGGAAATAGAACTGGCATATGACCCAGCAATCCCACTGCTGGGCATGCACACTGAAGAAACCAGAATTGAGAGGGACTCGTGTACCCCAATGTTCATTGCAGCACTATTTATAATAGCCAGGACATGGAAGCAACCTAGATGTCCATCAGCAGATGAATGGGTAAGAAAGCTGTGGTATGTATACACAATGGAGTATTACTCAGCCATTAAAAAGAATACATTTGAATCAGTTCTAATGAGGAGGATGAAACTGGAGCCTATTATACAGAGTGAAGTAAGCCAGAAAGAAAAACACCAATTCAGTATACTAACGCATATATATGGAATTTAGAAAGATGGTAACAATAACCCTGTATGCGAGACAGCAAAAGAGACAGATGTATAGAACAGTCTTCTAGACTCTGTGGGAGAGGGTGAGGGTGGGATGATTTGGGAGAATGGCATTGAAACATGTATATTATCATATGTGAAACAGATCGCCAGTCCAGGTTCGATACATTATTCAGGATGCTTGGGGCTGGTGCACTGGGATGACCCAGAGGGATGGGATGGGGAGGGAGGTGGGAGGGGGGTTCAGGATGGGAAACATGTGTACACCCGTGGCAGAGTCATGTCAATGTATGGCAAAACCAATACAATATTGTAATTACCCTCCAATTAAAATAAATAAATTTATACTTAAAAAATAAAATTAAAAAAAAGAAATTATGGGTCATGTTCAAAATTACACAGAGAGATAAAATGGGAATTCTTGCTTTTTACCCTACACAATCATTGGTGTTTATCATCATTCATCCCATCTTTCCTCCAAACTAAGTGGCTAGATTGGATTAGGACCATGAAATAAATAATATGTTAATTCTCCTACCTCAGGTTCAGTTTGATCAATCCTCACGAGGAAGAGGAGGTGGGCCAGAAAGAGGCAGATGGAGAGCTGCAGGTGGAGAGTAGTGCTGGTGTTCTGGATGGATCGACACAGGAGGAAGGTGAGGGCTGCCAGGAGGAGGCAGAGCAGGGAGAGGCTCAGCCCCACATAGGTGATCATGGTCAGCACAGGATCCTCCTAGAAGACACCAAAAGAGGAATATATTATTCCAGCTCTATAGGTATGTTCCTGATGGAGCATCGGATGGACTTTCCAGATCAGCTCCCAAAGAAATGACTTAATCTCTCTAAGACTTGGTGATTCCCTCTTCAAAATATGGGTAGTTATAGCATTTATCACACAGAGCTAGACCAGCATTGACAAATAGAAACAGATGAGCCATGTGCATAATTTTAAATTTTCTAGTAGCCATATTTTTGAAAATGTCAAAAGAAACAAGTCTAATTGATTTAATAGTACATGTTCAAAATACTGGGCTTCCCAGGTGGTGTTAGTGGTAAAGAACCTGCCTGCCAATTCAGGAGATGTAACAGGCAGGTTCAATCGCTGGGTCAGGAAGATCCCCTGGAGACAGGCATGGCAACCCACTCAAGTATTCCTGCCTGGAGAATCCCATGGTCAGAGGAGCCTGGTGGGCTATAGTTCACTGGCTACACTCACAAAGAATCGGACACGACTGAAGCAATTTAGCACTCATGTACACATGTTCAAAATACTATCAGTTCAACGTGTTGAATGTCATATAATTAATATAATGATATAACAAAAATATAATCAGTTCAAATTACATTCAGTGTAAAAGTTATTAATGAACTAGTTGGTCCTCTTTTCCCTCCATATTCAGTCTTTGAAACCCAGTATGTACTTAACACTTACCGAGCATCTCAATCAAATGCTATATTTTAAAGAGTGAAAGTAAAGCACCGTCCTACCAAAAAACAAAGTTGTATTTAGTGGAAAAATATTTTATACTATTTCTTAATTTCAATACATTCAAATGGAATAGAATTTTTTTCTTCAGTCATACTAGTCACATTTTAAGTGTGCAATAACCATATGTCTGATCCTATTGGACAAGACAGCAATCAAATATAATCTCATGAAGGCTGTTTTGTTCTCTGTAGTATCCACAATGCCTGGAATGGCATCAGACATATAGTAGTTTACTCAAATTCATGTTCATTGAGTTGGTTAGATAGCATCACTGGTTATAAATGGACATAAATTTGAGCAAACTCCAGGAGACAGTGGAGGACAGAGGAGCCTGACGTGCTGCAGTCCATGGGGTCTCAAACAGTCAGACACGACTTAGTGACTGAACAACAAGAAAGTTACTTATATATAAATCTGTTAAATGAACAAAATGAGGTTGTGCGTTTACGTAAGAAATATGGTGTTATCTTCCAGTCAATGACCAATAAATGGGAGTTTAAAATAAGTGGGGAAACAAGTTAGGTAAATTTCTTTAAATGCGAGTTATCTGAGGTATGGTTGGGACCTGGGAAGTTTAGGGGGCTGTGCTTTTACATGGGTGATGGTCAGTTGCCTTTGTTCTGGTGTGACTGGGCGATGGGGGTTAGGTCTATTTCTCGCAGAGTAACAGGTCTCCATGGATCTTTCCACCGTAGGGGCTGACAACCGACTTTTCAATGATTGAGGGCTTTCTCTGCTAGCTTGAGCACACTCTGCCCGTGCCCATGGACATGTCAAGAGAATGAATACTCCCTGGATGTTGTTGTTGTTCAGTCGCTAAGTCTCGTCTGACTCTTTGCAGCCCCATAGACTGCAGCACGCAAGGCTCTTCTGTCCTCTGCTATCTCCCAGAATTTGCTCAAATTCATATCCATTGAGTCAATGATGTAGCTTTCAACAAATGACTGAAGGGAGATGGTGTATAAATAACCCAGCTTTCTCGCCATTCATTTAGGATGACTCTGAGGTGTGTCTTCTACCCTGACTCCAAAAATCTCCCAGAGGGAAGTAACCCCAGTTACTCATAGTGGTACCTGGCATCTGGCTTCTCTGATTGGCTTCTGTCTCTTTCCCATTTCATTTCCCAGTCCCTTACTGATGCTTCCTGGAATTACCTCTCAAGTAATTCTGCTTGACACCTTATCTCAGAGTTGTTTTTTTTATTTTCCCTGAGACTCGGAGAGTCTTTCTGGACACAGTCAAGTTCACTGTAAGGGACCATAAATTGTTGTACCTTGGGAACAAGAGCCACGAGGACAGCAAAGCTGGAAAGGTGGGAGCACTTGCATTGGGTGTGAGAATCATTGCTGCCCAAATGAGCGCAACCCTCCGTCGACCAGCTGCCCCCATCCTTTGATCCTTTCCAGTAGACACAGAAATATTTTCTCCTCC
Source organism: Bos grunniens (assembly GCF_055505025.1). Classification (NCBI taxonomy): domain Eukaryota; kingdom Metazoa; phylum Chordata; class Mammalia; order Artiodactyla; family Bovidae; genus Bos; species Bos grunniens. The sequence goes on from NC_141171.1 coordinate 17,564,091, forward strand.
CACCACCTGGCTGGAAAGAGAAGAGCATGAAAGTGGATTTCTTCTGGTTTTTATCATTTCAACTTTATAGGTTAAGTGAGGTGCACTGGGTTGGAAACTGGATTGGAAAAACTCTGAAACCCTTGTGGGGAAGTGTTGCATACCCCACTTTCACTGTGGGATTTGCTCTTCATTTATTCTGCCCATCTCTGGTTTTCCCTGGGACTGACTGTTATGCACTGCTTTCCCCAGGTTGTTGGTCATTGATAAGACCAATGAGAGAAATGGATGAGAGGGAGAAGAGGCAGCTCCGGTATTTCTTCTGTACTGCTTTTCTGCTGCCAACTGTCTCCATCTCCAATTGCCAATCTTCCTGTATACCTGCAGCCTTCACTGGGCAATGCTCATCCCCCCAGTGCTTTTTTTCCCCTATTGCCTTTTTATGCTTAAGTGTGATACCAGCTGTCCCACATTTGCCATCTCTGAGTGCCTCAACATTTGTTAGTTCTCTTAACTCTGAATGATCAGAGTTGAATTCAGTTTCCTGCCTGGACTGATAATTCACCTGTTCAAGGTAAAGCCTAGATTTTGCTCACCTGAGTATGTTGGAAGGTCAGGAACACAGGTTTAGATAGATCAACTTTTTCCTTCACACCAATGGAGCCACTTATCACTTGAGAGTTCAGGTTGACTTCCTTTATCCCTCTTCTATCACTGAAAAAGGATCCATTTAGAATATCCCCAAGAGATCGATAAGTGATAAGCGCCACTGCACTTGCATCTGAGAAAATGGAAGAAAAGTCACGTTTGCTAGGGTATCTAGAGGTTGGGGAATTGGTACATTAGTGTTCTGTGTGAGGGTTGTAAAGGGTTGTAAGGGTTATATAAAGTCATAATTGCACTTGGAAGTCTTTTCCATTGCCCAATCAATACATTACATGTGTCTTAGGGATTATTATTCTGTATATGTAATATATAGTCAAATGTATCACACATTATAAGGGATATAAGGCAATGGCACCCCACTCCTGTACTCTTGCCTGGAAAATCCCATGGATGGAGGAGCATGGTAGGCTGCAGTCCATGGGGTCACTAGGAGTCAGACATGACTGAGCGACTTCACATTCACTTTTCACTTTCATGCATTGGAGAAGGAAATGGCAACCCACTCCAGTGTTCTTGCCTGGAGAATCCCAGGGACGGGGGAGCCTGGTGGGCTGCCATCTCTGGGGTCGCACAGAGTCGGACACGACTGAAGCGACTTAGCAGCAGCATGTGCAAAATATTCTATCGATGTGTTGTAAAATATTTATATATGAACATTAGACATCAAAAGGAGAATCATAAGGCAAGATGTTTGTCTCCAGAAGGTAAAACTCAGGTGTGCGTGTGTGTGTGTGTTTGTGTGGGCACGCACATGTGCATGTGCCCGTTCAGTCATGTCCAACTCTCTGCGACCCCATGGACTGTAACCCGCCAGGCTCCCCTATCCATGGGATTCTCCAGGCAAGAATACTGGAGTGAGTTACCATTTCCTTCTCCAGGGGATCTTTCCGACCCAGGGATCAAACCCCCATCTCTTACATCTCCTGCACTGGCAGGCAGGTTCTTTACCCCTAGCACCACCTGAGAAGCCTGGAACTCATGTGGGATGAAGAAATCAAATGTTTCTGAATAGATGATGACTCCCTCATATTCATTCCTGTACACTGTTTATGGTGGCCAAGGGACGGAGGCAACCTAGATATCCATCAACAAAGGAATGGATGGAGAAAATGTGGTATGTCTGTACAATGGAATACTACTCATTTATAAAATGAAATAAAGTTGGGACACAGACGGACCTAGAGACTGTCATACAGAGTGAACTGAGCCAGAAAGAGAAAAACAAATATATATTAACACGCATATGTGGAATCTAGAGAAATGGTACAGATGATCTTATTCGCCAAAGAGACAGAGACACAGACCTAAATAACAAATGTATGGACACCAAGGGGGGACGTGGGGCGCTGGATGAACAGGGAGATTGGGATTGACATATATCACTGCTGATGTGTGTGTGCTCAGTTGCTCAGTCTTGGCCAACTCTTTGCACCCCTATGAACTGTAGCCCACCAGGCCCCTCTGTCCATGGAATTTTCCTGGCAAGAACACTGGAGTGGGTTTCCATTTCCTACTCCAGGGTATCTTCCCAACCCAGGGACTGAACCACACCTCTTGTATCTCCTGCACTGGCGGGTGCATTCTTAACCACTGCAGCACCTGGGAAGCCCTGTACAGTATCAACACTATGTATAAAGTGCATAACTAATGGGAACCTACTGTATAGCCAGGGAACTCTGCTCAATGCTCTGTGCTGAGCTACATGGGGAGGAAATCCAAAAAAGAGGGGATATGTGTATACACATGACTGAGTCACTCTGCTGGATAGTAGAAACTAACACAACATTATAAAGCAACTATACGCCAACAAAAATTAATTTAAAAAGTATTCCAAATAATTCCCATCTTCCACCTCAAGCTGACTCCTGGGTATCTAATTTAATGGAAAAGTATCGTGACGGCCCATTCTGTTCAATTTATCCTCTCACCCTTCCCTCACTCCCTCCTCCTACCTCTCTCGCTCAGCCTCTCTCTCTCTTTTTCTCTTTCTCTCTCTCTGTCTCCCTCCCACCCTCTTCCCTTTCCCTTTTCATGCTAGAAGAATTTAAGTCATAGAAGTTGAATGCACAGTATGACACGGTTTCCTAAACTGCAATCATTCACGTGCCACCATGCCAGTTTTACCCCAAACCACTTACCACCTATATCACTCGATCTAAAAAAACCAACTGGTCTTCTCTGGTGGTCCAGTGGATAAGAATCACTGCCAATGCAGAGGAAATGGATTTGATCCCTGGTCCTCGAAGATTCCACATGCCGCAGAGCAAGTAAGTCACAGCTACTGAGCCTGTGCTCTAGAGCCTGTGAATCACAAGTACTGAAGCCCATGCATCCCGTGGAGGCTGGATGCATGAGAAAGCTGCCACAATGAGAAATACTGAGCACTGCAACTCAGAGAAAGCCCGCAAGCAGAAACAGAGACCCAGCACAACCGAAAATCAATTAAAAAATAGATTTTAAAAAGGAGTGAATGGTTGAAAAAATAATAAAAATCAACTCAGTTTTATATGTTTTCCCCTCTCCCTCCTCTCTTCTACAGCTCACAGTAAACAGTGAAGATTAACCAGTAGCCAGGAATTTTACAGAGGAGTCATAGGAACAAGTATTTCACTCTCTCAAGGTAACTGGGTCTTTCTCTTTGAAATACTTTTCATGCATGCATTCATTCATTCATTTGTCACATGTTTACTGAGCATCTACTGTGTACTGGACAGTGTTCCAGGCATCACAACACAACAGGGAACAAAATGGGCAGAGTCCCTGCCATCAGGGAGATGATGTCGTGGGAGAGATAGACAACAAACAAATAAATAAATTAGAAAGGGTCGCATAGTGTGGATGTGATGCAGAGACTTAAATAAAATGACAGAATAAAGCAAGGGTGTCAAATTATGGCCTGGGGGTCAAATCCAGCCTACGACCTGTTTTTGTAAATAAAGTTTTATTGGCACACAGCCATGTCCCTTCATTTACATATCACCAATGGCTGCTTTCACACTACAATGTCAAGAGTTGAGCAGATAAAACAAAAACCATCTGGCCCCAAAACCAGAAATATTTGTCCTCTTGTGTTCTTACAGAAAAAGTTTGCCAACTCTTGCCTGAAAAGTCCCATGGACTGAGGAGCCTGGTGGGCTGCAGTCCATGGGGTCGCTAGGAGTCGGACACGACTGAGCACTTCACTTTGACTTTTCACTTTCATGCATTAGAGGAGGAAATGGCAACCCACTCCAGTGTTCTTGCCTGGAGAATTCCATGGACAGAGGAGCCTGGTGGGCTGCCGTCTATGGGGTCGCACAGAGTTGGACATGACTGAAGCAACTTAGCAGCAGCAGCAGCAGCAGGCTAGCAGAATAGAGAGATTATATAATGCTTCTCAAGGGAAAGAGTGTTTGAGGCAACTCATGTGCCATCATCAAGAGTGAGCTTCTCTGAGGAAACGCTTCTATACTACATTTGGTGGGAATGTAAGTTGGTGCAGCCACCATGGAAAATGGTGTGGTGGTTCCTCAAAAAACCAATACATGATCCAACAATCCCACTCTTGGGCATATTTCCTGCTAAAGCTATAATTCAAACAGGTACATATACCCCTATGTTCATAGCAGCAGTGTTCACAATAATCAAAGCATGGAAACAACCTAAAAGTCCATCAACAGAAGAATAGGTAAAGAAGATGTGGTATGTATATACAATGGAATATTACTCAGCCAAAAAAAGGATGAAATGATGCCATTTGCAGTAACACAGATGGACCTAGAGATTATCATACTAAGTGAAGTAAGTGAGAAAGAGAGACAAATATGCCATATGATATCACTTACATGTGGATCTAAAATATGGCACAAAATAACCTATCTACAAAATGGAAATAGACTCACAGACACAAACAGGCTTGAGGTTGCCATGGGGAGGTGGATGGGGGAGGGAGGGACTGGGCATGTAGGATGAGCGAGGAGGCACAAACTGTTATACAGAGGACGGGCAAACGACAAGGCTCTATTGTTATAACACAGGGAGCTATGGTCTATATCCTGTGATAAACCATAATGGAAAAGAATATTTAAAAAAGAAATTGTATTATCTGAGTCACTTCGCTATATAGCAGAGACTGGCATGACATTGTAAATCAACTATGAAAGTGAAACTCACTCAGTTGTGTCCGACTCTTTGTGACCCCATGGACTATAGAGTCCATGGAATTCTCCAGGCCAGAATACTGGAGTGGGCAGCCTTTCCCTTCTCCAGGGGATCTTCCCAACCCAGGGATCGAACCCAGGTCTCCCGCATTGCAGGCGGAGTCTTAACAGCTGAGCCACCAGGGACTTCACTTAAAAAATAAAATTTTTTAAAAAGCGTAAGCTTTTTGGATCAGCACATGAAACTGAGCAGGCACCAGCCCGTCCCTTTTAAGGAACTAAGTCAAGGAATCTCTGTTTGAACCTCCGCGTGTATCACAAAGTCCATACAAACTGTGTCCTCAAAATTGCCTGGTTAGTGGTCAAAGCAGATCTTTAAATTCTGCCAGAAGAGTCTTCTTACCTTGAATGCTTTGGAAGCTTGGCTTCATCACCTAGAAATGAGACAACAGTGCCTAGAAATTATAGGTCAAGAGTATAGGTCATCTTAGACACAGTACCTCTTGTGGTTCCTTTGAAAGCATTTGGGCAGTCGATATCCATCGTGTTGTTTCCAGCTTCTAGAACAGTCTTCTCACTTGTCTCATTGCACTTCTTGGTTTCATAAACTGAAAACATTAGGAAAGTGAGTCCTGCTTTGCTCAGTTCTCATGCCTAAAAAACTTGCTAATAACTCCCTTCTTTGACAGATCCATTACTAGTCATTTTACTTACTACATGCAAGGTAGACCATGTGGTCCTCCCCTAACATTTCTGACTGGTGGAGATGAAATGTCGAAAGTATAGGCAACACATGTGGGTCACACAACTCAGGGGAAGAGAGAAGACTGTCATGCTTCCCAGAGCTGGCTGAAACAGGCAAGCTCAGCCTTTACCATAGAATATTTAAAGGGAAAAATTTTCTTTAAACAATGTGTAATGGGGCGCCTGGGGAAAGGAGAACTAATTTTTTTAAACAAGGGAAGCTAAGCATTTAAAAGTTTTCCAAGAAATAGAGTTTTCATGAAAAAAAAAAAAAAAAACTAGAAACAGAGCTACCATATGATCCAGGAATTCTACTCCTGGGCATAGATCCAGAAAAAACAAACACTCTAATTTGAAAAGATACACTTGCCCCAGTGTTCACAGCAGGACTGTGCACAACAGCCAAGACATGGTAGCAACCTAAGTACCCATCAACAGATGATTGACTTAGGAAAATGTGGTACATATTGGAATATTACTTGGCCATTAAAAAGAATGAAATATTGCCATTTGCAGCAACACGGATGGATCTAGAGAATATAATACTTAATAAAATGTCATAGAAAGACGAATACTACAGATAACACTTACATGTGGAATCTAAAAAATAATACAAATGAGTGTATGTACAGAATAGAAACAGATTCACAGACATAGAAAACAAATTTATGGTTTCCAAAGGGGAGAGGCAGTGGGGAGGGATAAATTAGGACTATGGGATTAACAGGTACAGACTACAGTATATAAAATAGATAAGCAACAGAGATTTACTGAATAGCACATGAAGTTATACCCAATATCTCATAATAATCTACAATGGAATGTAATCTGCAAAAGTACTGAATCACTATGCTATACATGCATGTGTGCATGCTAAGTCAATTCAGTCATGTCTGACTTTGCAACCCCATGGACTGAAGTTAGGCTCCTCTGTTCATGGGATTCCCCAGGCAGGAATACTGGAGTGGGTCACCATGCCCTCCTCGAGGGAATCTTCCTAACTCAGGAATTGAACCCACATCTGTTATGTCTCCTGCATTGGCTACTGCTGCTGCTGCTGCTAAGTCACTTCAGTTGTGTCCGGCTCTGTGCAACCCCATAGACAGCAGCCCACCAGGCTCCCCCGTCCCTGGGATTCTCCAGGCAAGAACACTGGAGTGGGTTGCCATTTCCTTCTCCAATGCATGAAAGTGAAAAGTGAAAGTGAAGTCGTTCAGTCGTGTCCGACTTTTCGCGACCCCATGGACTGCAGCCTACCAGGCTCCTCCGTCCATGGGATTTTCTACGCAAAAAGCCTGCATTGGCAGGTGGATTCTTTACCACTAGTGCCACCTGGGAAGCCCTCCTATGCTATATACCTGAAACTAACACAATAACATAAATCAACTATAATTCAATTTTTAAAAATTTAACAATAAAAAATAAAAATTTTCCAAGGGAATAGTCACCTGGGAGCAGTCTTCTGCATTTGGGAAAAATCACTTAAGTGAACTCTGTTCATGATATGTGAATATATTAACACAATGTCTGATGAAAGATGACTTTCATAAAATTTTCTGGCCTTAAAACTAATGCTTAGTGTTTCTTACCTATGTTAAGTGCAGAATTTTCATACTTTCCTGGAGAAACAAAACTCTCGTTCCATATGGTCAATTCTACATGTTGAAGTAGTTGGGTCGCCTGTTTTGCAACGTAGTTTTTGCTTCCATTGTTCCTCAGCATTTCCTTTCAAAGAAATAAAACTAATTAGGTAGATGGTTATTGAAACTTTGAAAAGCAGGAATATACGTAAGTGTGGTTGAGTGAGCCAGCCTCTTGATGAGAGTGAAAAAGCTGGCTTAAAACTCAACATTAAAAAAACTAAGATCATGTCCTCCGGTCCCATCACTTTGTGGCAAACAGAAAGGCAAGTGACAGATTTCCTCTTCTTGTGTTCTAAAATCACTGCTTATGGTCACTGCAGCCATGAAATTAGAAGATGATTGCATCTTGGAAGGAAAGCTATGACAAACCTAGGCAGTAGGTTAAAAAGCAAAGATATCACTTTGCTGACAAATGTCCATATAGTCAAGACTATGTATGGGCTTTCCAGTAGTCATGCACAGATGTGAAAGCTGGACCATAAAGAAGGCATAGCACCAAAGAGTTGATACTTTCCAACTGTGAGAAACTTTCCAACTGTGAGATACTTTCCAACTTCTCCATACTGGAGAAGATGCTTGAGAGTCCTTTGGACAGCAAGGAGATCAAACCAGCCAATCTCAAAGGAACTCAACCCTGAATATTCATCGGAAGACCACCTGATGCAAAGAGCCAACTCATTGGAAAAGACCCTGATCTGGGAAAGATTGAAGGCAAAAGGAGAAGGGGCAACAGAGGATGAGATGGTTAGATAACATCACTGACTCAACAAACATGAATTTGAGAAAACTCCAGGAGTTAGTGAAGGACAGGAGAGCCTGGCATGCTGCAGTCCATGGAGCTGCAAAAAGTCAGACACGACTTGGCAACTGAACAATAACAACAACAAAAGTCATAGAGAGCCATGGTAGTATCTGAGCAGGAGAAATGTATGGTCAGACTGATTGTTTTTCAAACCTAGGCTACACCTTACTTACCCAAATGTCCCCTGGTGCTTGTGTCTTATCACTGGCATCCTCTGAGAAAGAAAAGTAACAGTCAAATGAAATATGGGAAATAACACACTCTAACATAGATCTTTCTTCCAATCACATTCAAGTTGAGTGTTTCCTTCTGCACTCAAATACCATCCTAATTTCATTCTAAGAATTCCCAAATCTCTTCTAAGGTAGAATTTTCAAAGGGAATTAGGATGGGGTTTCTCATTTAAAAATTCAGTCAGTAGTGTTCATGGAGCATTTACTAAGAGGGAGGCTAAATCTTATAGGTGAATAGAGACAGCTGCCATGATCTTTCACTGTTGATGGGAATGTGAATTGATATAGCCACTATGGAGAACAGTATGGGAGGTTCTTTAAAAAGCTAAAAATAGAACTACCATATGACCCAGCAATCCCGCCCTTGAGCACAGATCCTAAGAAAACCATAATTCAAAAAGACACAAGTACCCCAATGTTCACTGCAGCTGTATTTATAATAGCTAGAACATGGAAGCAACCTAGATGTCCATCGACAGATGAATGGATAAAAAAGCTGTGGTACATATACACAGTGGAATATTACTCGGCCGTAAAAAGGAATGCCTTTGAGTCAGTTCTGATGAGGTGGATGAACCTAGAACCTATTATACAGAGTGAAGTGAGTCAGAAAGAGAAAGATATTATTGTATTCTAATGCATATATACGAAATCTAGAAAAATGGTACTAAAGAATTTATTTATAGGGCAACGATGGAGAAACAGACACAGAGAACAGATATGGGGAATGAGGAGGAGAGGGCAAGATGTATAGGAAGAGTAACATGGAAACTTACATTACCATATATAAAATAGATAGCCAACAGGAATTTACTGTATGGCTCAGGAAACTCAAACAGGGGCTCTGTATCAACCTAGAGGAGCAGGGTGGGGAGGGAGATGGGAGGGAGGTTCAAAAGGGAGGGGATATATGTATACCTATGGCTGATTCATGCTGAGATTTGACAGAAAACAACACAATTCTGTAAAGCAATTATCCTTCAATTAAAACAAAATAAATTTTTTAAAAACCTAAAAAAAAATAAACTGCTAAAAATCAAAGACAAAGAGAAAAAAAGATTATATTCAAATGAAAACCAATTAGACTGATAGCTAACCTCTCATCAGAAACAATGGAATCTAGAAAACAGTAATTTCTTTAAAGTGAACAAAAATAACTAAGAATTAAGATAAAATACATTTTAAGATGAAATATAAAATTTAAGTATTAAATAATAATAAATAAGTAGAAGAAACAAAACAAACCAACAAAAAGAATGAAACTGGGTCATTGGAAGAGACATGGGTAGACGTAGAGCCTGTCATACAGAGTAAAGTAAGTCAGAAAGAGAAAAACAAATACTGTATATTAACACATTTATGTGGAATCTAGAAAAACTTATGGATGAATCTGTTTGCAGGGCAGAAATAGAGAACAGACATGTGAGCACTGAAGGGGTAGAGGGAAAGATGTACTGGGAGACTGGGACTGACCTAAATACACTGCCATGTGTAAAACTGATAGCCGGTGGGAACCTGCAGTACCACAGGGAGCTCAGCTCAGCACTCTACGATAACCTGGATGGGTGGAATGGAGGGCGATGGGAGGAAGCAGATATGTGTATACACAGAGCTGAGTCACTTCATTGTAGAGCAGATACTAACACACCATTGTAAAGCAACTATACTCCAGGGTTTTAAAAACAGAGACAAAATATGTTCCCTTGTGGAGTTTGCAGCCTATGGCAAAGTTGCCAAGCAAATAATTGAGTGATTATAAGAGTCCAGCATATTAATACATAGGATGAGACGCCTTGGCAGTATACAGAAAAAGACCATGTTTAGGGTGTGGGAAACCCTTCCCAAAGAAACAGGTGTTAATTGGGATAATAACGATCAGTTGTTGTCTACCTAGCATCATATTTTAAGTGACACTGACCACCTGATGTGAAATGCTGACTCATTGGAAAAGACCCTTATGCTGGGAAAGATTGAAGGCAGGAGGAGAAGGGGATGACAGAGGAGGAGATGGTTGGATGGCATCACCGACTCGATGGACCTAAGTTTGAGCAAACTCAGGGATATAGTGATGGACAGGGAAGTCTGGTGTGCTTCAGTCCATGGAGTCGCAAAGAGTTGGACATGACTGAACTACAACAACAAAGGCATCTACTTGGAGATGGTGGCTATTGCCATGGGCTTGAGTGAAATCTCCCAGGAAATGGTTACCAAGGACAACAATGGATTGAAGGGTGAGGACCAGGACAGATCTCTACCTTGTTACCCTAGCCTGAAATTGGTGAAACTCTCAAGGGATCTTCTCCTGCCTCCTTTTTCATAGTGGAGTATTTGATTACTGGAGTATCTGGAGATTCTTACCATAACATTCTGCATGATTAATTGTAAATATACCAGCCACCCAGTTGAAGAGAGGATAATGTGGGACACAGCTGCAGTAGTAATTTCCAATTCCATTTCTGCAATATGCTTTCTTCTTGCACTTTGCCAGCCCTCTCGCACACTCATCAATATCTGTGAATCAAGAGAAAATATCATTAGAAAATATCACTTTTTATTCTCATAAAACCATATTGTTTTCCCTTGCCCATGAGATCTCTACTACCCAACATCACTTATAAATGTACCCAGAACATCTCTCCTTGGTTAAGATGATTCAATACAGAGATGACAATTTTCCTGAAGTTACTTTATAAAGCCAAAGTAATTTCTAGGATGCACTGTGGAGTGAAATAAAGTTCAGAAGGCCTTCTCTGATGTCCTATCAAAAGGATCAAGATCACAGAAGACAAAGAAGGATTAAGAATCTGTCACAGATTAGATGAGGCAGGACTGAGATGACTAAATGCAATATGAGACACTGAAATGGCTCTTAGAACAGAAAAAAAAAAAGCGGGGTGGATTTCAGGGGGTAAAACTTTATACTGGTAAAACTTGTATAAAGTCTCTAGTCTAGTTGATATTATTGTCCCATTATTCATCCTCTGATTTTGCTCACTGTATGATGGTTGTCATATCATTGGCTGACCTTAGAGAACTGAGTAAAAGCTCTACAGAATTCATTGCACTGTTTTGCAGTTTTAAGTCTCAAACTGTTTCAAAATACAACATCTAAAAAAATACATCCAATATTGTATGATTCCAAGATAGAATGTAGAATGGTGGGTACCAGAGGATAGGGGGAGAGAAGAGGGAAGTTAGTGTTTAACGGGGAAAGAGTTTCAGTTCTGCAAGATGAAAAACGTTCTGGAGACAAAAGGCAGCGATGGTTGCACAACAGTATGAATGTGCTAAATAACAGTGAAGTACAGTAACAAAGTAGTCAGTGAATAACAGTGATTAAAATGGTAAATTGCATTATACATATTTTACTATAATTGAAAAAAACAATTTAAATAAATAAATACATTATCATATGATTCCACTTATAGGAGGGCCCTAAAGGAGTCAACAAAGGTCGGTCTAGTAAGGCTATGGTTTTTCCAGTAGTCATGTATGGATGTGAGAGTTGGACTGTCAAGAAAGCTGAGCACCAAAGAATTGATGCTTTTGAACTGTGCTGTTGGAGAAGACTCTTGAGAGTCCCTTGGACTGCAAGGAGATCCAACCAGTCCATTCTAAAGGAGATCAGTCCTGGGTGTTCTTTGGAAGGAATGATGCTAAAGCTGAAACTCCAGTACTTTGGCCACCTCATGCAAAGAGTTGACTCATTGGAAAAGACTCTGATGCTGGGAGGGATTGGGGGCAGGAGGAGAAGGGGATGACAGAGGATGAGATGGCTGGATGGGATCACCGACTTGATGGACGTGAGTTTGAGTGAACTCCGGGAGATGGTGATGGACAGGGAGGCCTGGCATGCTGCGATTCATGGGGTTGCAAAGAGTCGGATGCGACTGAGCCACTGAACTGAACTGAACTGAACTGAAAGGAGTCAAATTAACAGAGATAGAAAGTAGGATGGTGGCTGCCAAGGGCTGGGGGAGGAGTAGGAATGGGAATTTAGCATTTAATGGGTACAAAGTTTCCATTTGAGAAGATGAAAAAGTTCTGTGGTTGGATGGTAGAGAAGGTTGCAGGACAATGTGAATGTATTAAAAACCACTGAAAGATACATCTGGCTTCCCAAGTGGCTCAGTGGTAAAGAATCTGCCTGCCTATGCAGGAGACAGGAGACCTGGGTTTGATCACTGGATCAGGAAGATCCCCTGGAGGAAGAAATGGCAACACACTCTAATACTCTTGCCTGGGAAATCCCATGAACAGAAGAGCCTGGTGGGCTACGGTCCATGGGGTCTCAAAGAGTTGGACACAACTGAGCCACATGGTAAATTGTAATTTATACATTTGCCACAGTAAAATGAAGTTAAAAAGGAATAAATACATCTTAAATAGTCTACTATTTTCTGTTTCACCTAATGAATTGACACAACAAAGCCATCAAACAGTTAACCAGTTCTAGCAATCAGGATTCAGGAGTGGTATTGCCCTTGGCATTTAGATTGATCTTTAGAATTTGTAGAAATGAAAAAGAGATTTGGCCAGAGCTGATGAGAATAGTGAAAAGTGAAACTGAAAAGCTAAGTTGGGACCACACCACGAAAGATGCTGAGTGATGAGAGAGTTTATTCATTTGTTCCTTTAGGGAACACTTATTTCTTGGGCATCTGCCATGTGATATTGTTCTTTTTCCTATGTATTGAGTGATAAACAAAAGAAATTCTCCCTGCCCTTGTGGAATCCTCAGAACACACCCCTCCAAAAAAAAAAAAAAAACCAATCACCAGTGCTTGAGACTTTAAGAGTCCAGGGTCCTGAGAACTCCACTTTTCTCTGAAGAAAAACCAAGCCAATATCAGGGCTCACTAAGCCAGCATTGGGATGCATGTGAAAAGAAGGCAAGGGCTGGGGGCTTCTATGGGGACATTGAGGCAGTCCTGATATTTTCCACTTTGTAATATCATTGTACCATTGCAGTACCAGCAGCACTAGGTGACACAGTATTTGAGACTAGGAAGGTTGCCCCTGGTCCCTTTCAAATGCCAAGATGAATGCGGACTTCTTCTTTACCTTCACATTTCTGAGCGGACCTCGAGTACCACCTCAGAGACACAGACTCAAATCCATCTTTGCAAACGCAGGTGCCATTGAGGCAGTTAGCATTTTCTGGGCACGGAGGACAGGAAACTGCAAGGAACATAGAATCCATTCATTCGCTTGTTCATTCATTTCATTTAAGAAATATTCATTGAGCACCTATGATGTACCAGATGCCGCAGTCGCAAGAACCTCCTCTTGGGAATAGCTTATTGGCATCCTTTTGGAAGCCATCCTACTGCTGAACATAGACGCTCACCATGCCCCACCCACTCCCCACCTCTGCCACTAATACCAATTTTGCTCGTCAGTAGAACTTCCAGATTTCAGCACCTATGTTTCCTTACTGAGGGCTCTCTCTGGCCACTAGCATCCTTTTTGCACAGCACATGCTGGTTTTCAAGGTCCTCTTCCCCAAGGACTAGTTTCCTCAAACAGTGATGGACTGACTGAGTCAGTGGATTAAAAATAAACCAGCTTCTCATTCCAGATATGAATCAGCTAACCAGAATAATTAACAACAACAAAAAAAAAACCCTGCAACAATAAAGCTCTCTTTGGCTACATGTATTGGGGGCTGGTGGTGCCAGAGAAGACTCTTGAGAGTCCCTGGGACAGCAAGGAGATCAAACCAGTCAATCCTAAAGGAAATCCACCCTGAATATTAACTGGAAGAACTGATGCTGAAGCGGAAGCTCCAATCCATTGGCCACCTGATGTGAAGAGTTGAGTCATTAGAAAAGATCCTGATGCTGGGAAAGATTGAGGGCAGGAGGAGAAGGTGTTGAGAGAGGATGAGATGGTTGTATGGCATCAGTGACTCAATGCACATGAGTTTGAGCAACTTACGGGAGATGGTGAAGGACAGGAAAACCTGGTGTGCTGCAGTCCATGGGGTTGCAAAGCGTCAGACATGATTTAGTGACTGAAAAACAACAACTGAAGGCTGGAAAAAAGGAAACACGAGGAGGATAACCAACAAGCGAATAGTGTAGAAAAGTGAGGTTCATGTATGCAACTACAAAAACAAACCAAGGTGTCTTTTTTCTCATTGAAGTATGACGTATTTGCAATGATAGTGAAGGACAAAGAAGCCTGGTGTGCTGAGGTCCATAGGATCGCAAAGAGTAGGATATGACTGAACAATAGCAACACACTCACCTCCAGCCTCCTTTGCTTCCAATCCTGACAGAGCCAGGAGGACACTGAGACCTAGAAGAATAAGGGCAGAGATAAAGCGGATGGGAGATGCCCTGAGGCTCTGCTTGGCTGAAGCCTGCGTCAGTCTGGGGGGCTTTGTCTCCTCTTGTCAAGTCATACTTGTGCTAGCTTCACTGCAGATTCTTCTAGATTGGCTATAAACACTAATGTCACAGTACTGATTATAGCTATCAGAGACTCTACACCCAAGTCCAGTGTGTGTGGGGGACGATGGGAGTTCCCACAACAATAAGCAATCCTCTGACACCAGCTGGGTATCCTATAATTAAACTCAGTTCTTTTTTCCTCTCCCCACCCCCCCACTCTTTTTTAGACTTTTTTTCTCATATAGATCATTACAAGAGTATTGAGAAGAGTTTCTTGTGCTATAAAATAGGTCCTTGTGCTATGCTAAGTTGCTTCAGTTGTGCCCAACTCTTTGCAACCCTATGGATCCACCATGGTTGCACCATGGCTTCTCTGTCCACAGGATTCTCCAGGCAAGAATACTGGAGTGGGTTGCCATGCCCTCCTCCAAGGATCTTCCCCACCCAGGAATCAAACCCACATCTCTTATGTCTCCTGCATTGGAAGGTGGATTCTTTACCTTTAATGCTACCTGGGAAGCCTAAAATAGGTCCTTATTAGTTATCTATTTTTTATTTTTGTAATGCAGCGTGGCACGTGGGATCTTAAGTTCTCCAACCAAAGATCAGACCTGTGATCCCTGCAGTGGAAGTGCAGAGCCCTAACCACTGGAATAGGGAATTCCTATTTTATATAGAGTAGTGTGTACATGTCAATCCCAACCTCCGAATGTGTCCCTCTCAACTCAGTTCTGGCACTAACTCCCCAGAAAGAGTATCAGCTATCCCAGGTTAAGGGCTCAGTCCCAAAGACTTCAGATGCCCATCACAATTCCAAGTTGTCCCCTGGGCTTCTGACCAACTGGCTATGGATTGGATGTTCCAATGACTCCCTCTTTGGGTTCAATTAATTTGCTAGAGCAGCTCACAGAACTCAGAGAAACCATTTACTTACTGGATTACCAGTTTATTGTAGAAGGATATTGGGCGTCCCAGGTGGCACTAGTGGTAAAGAACCCGCCTGCCAATGCAGGAGACATAAGAGACGCGGGTTCCCCTGGGTTGGAAAGATTCTTGAAAGGGCAAGGAAACCCACTCCAGTATTCTTGCCTGGAGAATCCCATGGACAGAAGAGTCTAGTGGGTTATGTCCATGGGGTCACAATCGGACACGACTGAAATGACTTGGCATGCACGCATAGAATATATCTCAGAAAGAGCCAAATGGAAGACATACACTGGGCAAGGTATGAGGAAGGGAGTGGGGGTTCCACGCCCTCTTGGCACCACTTTCCTCAAATCTCCATGTGTTCACCAACCCAGAAGCTCTCGGAATCCCATCATTTTGGGGCTTTTATAGACACTTCGTTGGGCATCCCAGGTGGCTCAGTGGTCAAGAATCTACCTGCCAATGTGCGGGATATAGGGTAGATCTCTGGTCTGGGAAGATCCCACATGCCATGGGGCAACTAAGCCAGTGCGTCACAACTGCTGAAGCCCGTGCACCCTAGAGCCAGTACTCTACAACAAGACAAGCCCCCGCAATGAGAAGCCTGAGCGCCATAACTAGAAAGTAGTCTGCAAGCAGTAACGAAGATCCAGCACAGCTAAAAAAACCCTCAAGCCTCTGCATTTTCCTTGTGAATACTTTTTTGACACATAAAGAAGAAGTATGACCATAGGGCAGAGGTCAGCCAACTATGGCCTTAGGCCAAATGCAGACCCCCGCCTGGTTTTGTGCAGCCCATGAGCTAAGAATTGTTTTTGCTGCTGCTGCTAAATCGCTTCAGTCATGTCCAACTCTGTGCAACTCCATAGACAGCAGCCCACCAGGGTCCCCCCGTCCCTGGGATTCTCCAGGCAAGAACACTGGAGTGGGTTGCCATTTCCTTCTCCAATGCATGAAAGTGAAAAGTGAAAGTGAAGTCGCTCAGTCGTGTCCGACTCCTAGTGACCCTATGGACTGCAGCCCACCAGGCTCCTCCATCCATGGGATTTTCCAGGCAAGAGTACTAGAGTGGGTTGCCAAGTTTTTAGTGGTTTTTAAATGTTTTTTTTTTTTTTTAATCAAGGAGAATATAGTGCATGCATGGAATATGAAAATTACCTGAAATTCACATTCCTATGTCTATAAATCAAGATTTATTGGAACACAGCAGTGCCCATCAGTTCACAAAAGGTTGGTGGCTGCTTTTATTTATTTATTTACTTTTTTTGTGGGTGGGGATGAGGTTTTCCAGTGCAGTTTTGTGAAAACCCCACTAGACAAATTCCAAAAGATCTGTCCCACTCTGGCTGCTTTTATAAAGCAACAAGCAGAGTTGAGGCATTAAGACAGGGATCAAAATGGCCCCCAAAGCTGAGAATAATGATTACCTGGATCTTTACAAAAAGAAAAAATATGTTCATTTCTGTCATAAAGTAATGGCCATCACGTGCTTGCTTCTAAGAACTGCTTACAAACTGCCTAGCCTTAAACTGTGTTTGATTCCCCCAGTGGTATTTTTTATTATCTTGAAGTCCCTAAAGCTCAGAGCAGACGGGTGGGTAGGTTCCAGTTACAATAATATACTAAGCAATGATCCTCCAAGTTTGGACCCGCATAGTGGTCAGTCAGCATGTTAGATGCTTGCCATGTCCCCTAAGCCTACCCAGGAAGGGTTGCACAGTAAGCAGATAACTTACCGTATCTTTCTGTAAAAGGATGTTTTTCTGCAACCCGTGAAGGGCATCAAGAAGCACGGGAGGAGAACTGGTCCAGATTCTTTGCCCTTCTAAGGCACATTACATACTGTGCCTTAGAAAGGATACCCAGCAGGACTGGAGTGCCAGTTACCCACAGTGCTGACCCCTCACCACCACTCTTCTCTCTTCCCTCTTTGGCTTCCCTTCCCAAAGAATCCTAAAGCCTTCCTGGGATTCCTTCCCAAACTGTTTGTGCTCAGTTGCTTCAGTTGTGTCGGGCTCTTTGGGACCCTATGGACCGTAGCCCACCAGGATCCTCTGTCCATGAGGTTCTTCAGGCAAAAATACTGGAGTGGTTGCCATGCCCTTCTCCAGGGGATCTTCCCCACCGAGGGATCGAACCCAGATCTCTTATGTCTCCTGCATTGGCAGGCACGTTCTTTACCACTAGCACCATCTGGGAAGCCTAAATTAATTAAATCCAAGTTTTTGTCTCAGTTCTGCTTTGGAGGAGAGCAGCTAAGAGACTCGGTATCAGAGTTTGGAATAGGGCACACACACACAGGAATTTCTGGAGAAAGTGCCAAATTCTAGAAAGCAACCAAAGCTGGGGTATCCAGGGTACTGGAGGGTGGGGAGAATTCTTTGTTCTACTCACCAGAGAGTAGCAACAGGCACCTGCTTCCCATAGCAGTCGAGGTTCCAGGAATGACAACTTTAGAAGCACTCCCAAGCAGGATGTGACAAGGGTTCCTGGGATAAATAAGCCCCATGAGGATTTATTTTGGATGGTCACAAAATTTAGAAGGCAGGTGGTTGATGTTTATCAAAACCCTTTCATTTCTACCTGTCTTTTGACTCAACAACTCCAATTCCGGGAAATAAGCAAGGTTCTGCAAGGATGATTATAGCATAATGGCTCCTAGGAGCAAGGTTAGTAGTAGCAGTAGTCGTCGCTCAGTACTGTTCGACTCTTTGCCACCCTATGGACTGTAGCCCTCCAGGCTCCTCTGTCCATGGGATTATCCAGGCAAGAACACTGGAGCGGGTTGCCATGCCTTCCTTCAGGAGGTCTTCCCAACCCAGGGGTCAAACCTGCATTTCTTAAGTCTCTTGCACTAGCAGGGAGGTTCTTTACCACTAATGCCACTTGGGAAGCCCAAACCCCCTTGTCTCCTAGGTCTAAACTTGGAATATAAATAAATGAGGCCACTTGGGATCTGGAGGGAATAATTAGAACTCTGGAGATCTGGAGACCATGGACTTTACCTTTGTTATTTCCTGATCCTTTCCCTTCTCTCAACATTCATTTCCTTTTTTATTTATATTTCTCTTCCCTTCCAAAAGCCTACTGTAAGATAAACTATAGAAACTCTCAACGTAGAGAAACCCCGTCTAGTTAGTCGTTATTCTTTATCTTTAAAGACTCTTTTGAAACCAGTTTAACTGAAGTGAATATCTTGTGTGAAAAGGGTGATAATATTTTTCAGAAGAGCTGAGACCTCTAGTGATGTTGATTTCTTTTTTTTTTTAACCACTTTACTGAGGGATGGTCATCATGTAAAAAGCATGCAAAAGTACATATTTTATGTATATAACTTGATAAGTTTAGAATAAATATATACATATGAAACTGTCACTACCATTAAGGACATAAACATATCCAGCATATCTGAAAATATCCTCCTGCCCTCTTTATGATTTGAGTGTGTGTGTGTATGTGAATAAAACTTAACATAAGATCTACCTTCTTAGAAAATTTTAAGTATACAACACAGTATCATTAGCTATAGACACTAAGCTGTATATACATTACTGGAGTTTTTCATCTTGTGTAACTAAAACTTTATACCCTATGAACTTCCACTCCCATCTTCCTCCCTCCCCAATCCCTGGAAAACATCAGTCTATGCTTCTATGCATTTGACTACCGTAGTTTCTACATCTAAGTGAGATCATATTGTATTTGTTCTTTGGGTCTGATTTATTTCACATATCTAGCAACATTGATTTACAGAGTATTTTGTTTGCTTGTTTTTAAACAAGACCCATTATAAAAAATACATTTTATTTCACAGAGATAGAGAGAAAAGAGTATTTGCTTCAGACTCTGTTCATTGAAACTTTTATTTTAGTTCTCCTTAAGCCCCTCAACACACAATTCATGATTTCTTTTGAGTATTTGAAAAACATTTTAGTATGTCCTATACATACTAAACTGAAATGGGAAAATAAATATGAAATAATGTTTCTAGAGCATCTTTCAAGAGATAAAGCATGGCAGAAACCAATACAATGTTGTAAAGCAATTATTCTCCAATTAAAAATAAATTTTAAAATAAATTTAAATTAAAAAATAAAGCAACAGGACATATAACGAGCTATCCTTTAAAATCTTTCCAGAGCCAGTATATTTTTTTAAGACTCAAGATCACAAACAAAGCATTTTGTATTTTCAGTGGAAAAAACGCAAAACCAGTTCCTCCTTACCCACAAGATGAAAATTCTCACTGGTCACCCAGTCTGGCAGCTTCTTCATGCTAACAACAACCAAAACAGGAAGTTCATCTCTTCTTATCTTGAACTTTAGTTTCTCAAGGAGTCTTGTGGCTGGGTGAGATGACTGCAGGCATTGGTAGCGAGATGGTAACGTTCAAGAAGGGTAAGGCCCCCCAAATGGAGGAAATAGGCTGCAAGAGTCAGACATTTTTTATTTCTCTTAAGTAGCAGAAATGCAAAAAGGCAAAAATGGTTGTCTGAGGAGCCCTTACAAATAGCTGAGAAAAGAAGAGAAGCTAAAGGCAAAGGAGAAAGGAAAGATATACCCATTTGAATGAAGAGTTCCAAAGAATAGCAAGGAGAGATAAGAAAACCTCCCTCAGGGATCAGTGCAAAGAAATAGAGGAAAATAATATAATGGGAAAGACTAGAGATCTCTTCAAGAAAATTAGAGATAGCAAGGGAACATTTCATGCAAAGATGGGCACAATAAAGGACAGAAATGGTATGGACCTAACAGAAGCAGAAAATACTAAGAGGAGGTGGCAATAATACACAAAAGAAAGATACAAAAAAGATCTTCATGACCCAGATAACCACAATGGTGTGATCACTCACCTAGAGCCAGACATACTAGAATGCAAAGTCAAGTGGGCCTTAGGAAGCATCACTATGGACAAAGCTAGTGGAGGTGATGGAATTCCAGGTGAGCTATTTCAAATCCTGAAAGATGATGCTGTGAAAGTGCTGTACTCAATATGCTAGCAAATCTGGAAAACTCAGCAGTGGCCACAGGACTGGAAAAGGTCAGTTTTCATTTCAATCCCAAAGAAAGGCAATGCCAAAGAATGTTCAGCTACCACACAATTGCACTCATCTCACACGCTAGTAAAGTAATGCTCAAAATTCTCCAAGCCAGGCTCCAACACTACATAAACTGTGAATTTCCAGATGTTCAAGCTGGATTTAGAAAAGGTTGAGGAACCAGAGATCAAATTACCAACATCGTTGGATCATCAAAAAAGCAAGAGAATACCAGAAAAACATCTACTTCTGCTTTATTGATTACGCCTTGACTGTGTAGATCATAACAAACTGTGATCACAAAATTCTTCAAGAGATGGGAATACCAGACCACCTAACCTGCCTCTTGAGAAATACTGGACATGGAACAACAAACTGGTTCCAAATTGGGAAAGGAGTACATCAAGGCTGTATATTGTCACCCTGCTTATTTAATTTATATGCAGAGTACATCAAGCAAAATGATAGGCTGGATGAAGCACAAGCTGGAATCAAGATTGCAGGAGAAATATCAATAATCTCAGATACACAGATGACACTATCCTGATGGCAGAAAGTGAAGAAGAACTAGAGAGCCTCTTGATCAAAGTAAAAAAGGAGAGTGAAAAAGCTGGTTTAAAAATTAACATTCAAAAAATGAAGATCATGGCATCTGGTCCCATCATTTCATGGAATATAGATGGGGAAACAATGGAAACAGTGACAGACTTTATTTTCTTGATCTCCAAAATCACTGCAGATGGTGACTACAGCCATGAAACTAAAAGACACTTGCTCCTTGGAAGAAAATCTATGACAGACCTAGATAGCATATTAAAAAGTAGAGACATTACTTTGCTGACAAAGGTCCATCCAGTCAAAGCTATGGCTTTTCCAGTAGTCATGTATGGATGTGAGAGTTGGACTATAAAGAAAGCTGAGCGCTGAAGAATGGATGTTTTTAAACTGTGGTGTTGGACAAAACTCTTGAGAGTTCCTTGGACTGCAAGGAGATCAAACCAGTCCATCCTAAAGGTAATCAGTCCTGAATATTCACTGGAAGGACTGATGCTAAAGCTGAAACTCCAATACTTTGGCCAGCTGATGTGAAGAACTGACTCCTTGGAAAAGACCCTGATGCTGGGAAAGATTGAAGGCAGAGGAGAAGGGGACAACAGAGGGTGAGCTAGTTGGATGGCATCACCGACTTGATGGACATGAGTTTGAGCAAGCTCCAGGAGTTGGTGATGGACAGGGGGCCTGGCATGCTGCAGGCTATTGGGTCTCAAAGAGTCGGACACGACTGAGTGACTGAACTGAATTGAGCTCAGCAGCAGGAGGACAAGCATCAGATTTTTTTCCCTTTTCTATACAAAATTGAAAGGAGGTTTCTTTTAAAATTCTGCGTTGCCATAACAACACCTGATTACACCTAAACTTAACTTTTCTCAAACCTTGAGCTAGCCTATGCATTTTACTTATGGAAATGTTTTCCTTAAGCTATGTTAATGAACTACGTATCTACCTTAGACTCTCTTTCTTCAAGTTGGTTCTGTCTAAGACTCAGAACCGACTTGACAAATCAGTATGTTTCACTCAACAAACCAGTATGTTTTACTCATGTAAATGTTCTCTTAAGCTGTATTAATGAGACTATGTATTTGCTTGGAAATCTGCGTTTCTTCAAGACTCATGTCAATCGTTTTATCACCCAAGATGACTCACCTTGTGCCAATGTTATCTCAAAATGCATGTTGTGTGTGAGGGGCCTGGTGCCACTCTCTGAGTTATGAGACATTTCCTTTCTCTAATTAGCAGCCTGCTAGGGAGAAGGCAATGGCACCCCACTCCAGTACCCTTGCCTGGAAAATCCCATGGACGGAGGAGTCTGGTAGGCTGCAGTCCATGGGATCGCTAAGAGTCGGACACGACTGAGCGACTTCACTTTCACTTTTCATTTTCATGCATTGGAGGAGGAAATGGCAACCCACTCCAGTGTTCTTGCCTGGAGAATCCCAGGGACGGGGGAGCCTGGCGGGCTGCCATCTCTGGGGTCGCACAGAGTCGGACACGACTGAAGAGACTTAGCAGCAGCAGCAGCAGTAGGTATATAGTTCCCTGCTAGAGACTAGCAGTGGGGCACTCATTCTGCCCCATTCTGATGTCTATGTCAGAAGCTTTCTCTATCTCTTTTATACTTTAATAAAACTTTATTACACAAAAGCTCCAAGTGATCAAGCCTCGTCACTGGCCCTGGACTGAATTTCTTTCCTCCGGAGGCCAAGAATCCCAGCGTTTTTCATGGCTCCATAACAACTTTTCAGTAGGAGCACTTGCATGATGGGTCCATTACTTCTCATTGCATAAGGGTCCATTAGTTCTCTTTTCATCCAAGTAATTTAAATAGTACATCACCAGGATGGACCATACTTCAGAAAATGAATTTGGAAACAATGATGGTGGCCAAGGCGGAAAACCAGGTAATGGCGAGTGGTCCCAATCTCCATCTATGCCAAGAAAATGGATGCAACTTCGAGAAGGCTTCTTTAATGAGAGGGTTGAAGTCCAGAGTGTGGAAGAGTGTGATAAACTTTATGTTACCCAGTTCCCTGTTATCCTTTCATTTCTCAGCTTACCACTTCTGCAAAGTGAGTACCCGTAACTCTGGTCTTAGAGATAGGGTCACCTAGTGTGTTATTGTTGCTGTTTACTCACTAGGTTGTGTCCAACTTTTTTGTGACACCATGGACTGTAACCCACCAGGCTCCTCTGTCCATAGGATTCTCCAGGCATGAATACTGGAGCAAGTTGCCATTTTCTCCTCTGGGGCATCTTCCTGACCCAGGAATCAAACCTATGGCTCCTGCTGCATGTCCTGCATCACGGGTGGATTCTTCTACTGTTGAGCCACTGGGGAAGCCCCATCACCCAATGTAATTAAATTCAACCACTTGACTAGTAAAATTCATGACTGGTCCCATTAATACGGTGTCCTGAAATTGTCTTCTCATTCATATTTAAAGAGTCTTGGTATGATCCACCACAAATATTGCAAATATCTCCTAGTTTGACAAGTTCAAATATACATTTAGTGATTGATGTCTTGCCCTGGTTGTATTATAGTTGTGAAACATATCCCTGTTGACCTTGAAAATAAAACAGCCCAATTAATGTCACATTGTAAATGCTTCAATAAAAATTTTTTTTAAATAAAGACAAAAATAAAACAGCTAGTTATTTTACCAGAAAAATGAGTTTCTTTGAAAGTAGCAGAGAATTGCAATACAGGACAAGCATGCTATCGCAAAAACTATATGTAAGTCCAGAGAAACAAAGGAGAGGAACTGCTTTTTAGAGGGGAACTAAAACTGCTTTTTAGAGGGGAACTAAAACTGCTTTTTCGGAGAAGACAATGGCACCCCACTCCAGCACTCTTGCCTGGAAAATCCCATGGACGGAAGAGCCTGGTGGGCCACAGTCCATGGGGTCGCTAAGAGTCGGACACGACTGAGCGACTTCACATTCACTTTTCACTTTCATGCATTGGAGAAGGAAATGGCAACCCACTCCAGGGTTCTTGCCTGGAGAATCCCAGGGACAGGGGAGCCTGGTGGGCTGCCATCTATGGGGTCGCACAGAGTTGGACACGACTGAAGCGACTAAGCAGCAGCAGCAGAAAACTGCTTTTTAGAGGGGAAAAGCAGTTGGGAAGGGTTATTGTAAACAAAGGATCCATTGGAGGAATCTGGGAGTTGAAAGTGTAGGGGCTTATCATTGGCTGACCTGCGACAATCTCTCATTGGCTGGGCTGTCACCAAGTAAGAAGAAAACCTTCCTCCCTCCCATTGGCTAATAAAGCAGTAGTCTTCCTGTTGAAAATGCAAAGTACCTCTCTTTCTGTTTGAGGTCTGCAAATGGCAGTGACTGGTAAGGCATGACAGCGCCCCTTTCTGGCTTTCCCAACTCCATTTTAAATACCGTTTGCTTTATTCAGCTTCATGTCCTTGCAATGAGTATCTTTCAGTTTCCCGTTTCTTGTTATAAATTATTTAGAGTCAATGCAGTAAAATATTCAAACAATACCTAGATATGGCTGCATAGGTAGGCTGGCAGTCAACCCCTCTGGTAGTATTCAAAATATTTGCTTCATGTGATACTCAAAAAATGTTTCTTTTGAAATAATACAGCCTTGTAAATCAACCATACTTCAATAAAATTTTTAAAAATTACAGTTATTAAAATATGAAAAAAAGTTTATTTTGCATGGCAACTTAAAGAAGGTTTAGATCTATCTTTGTCAGCTGAGGTGAAGTGAAAAGTGTCTAAATATTAAAGTGAAATGCCTGAATCCAAGAGAAGTCCATGAAATTCTGAGCATTCCGTGTGCTCGAAGATCAGTCTGCAAGTGAGAGATTATTTGCATGAATAGATGCAAGAATGACCCATCTTTGTGTGTAGTCCACCCATGCTGGCTCTACACTTGGCCATGTAACTGACTTTGGCCAGTGGAATAGCAAGTTAACAGGATACAAACAGAGATTTGGAAAATGCTCACGTATTGGGGCTTTCCCTCCCCCGATGCACTTGAAACCCTAAGATCACCATGTAAATGAGCCCAAGTTAACCTGCTAGAGAATGAGAGGCCATGTGGAAGAGAACCAAGGTTGTCTAGCCAATAATTCTTCACCCTGATTGCCAACCTGCCAGATGTAGGAGTGGGCTGTTTGATTATCCAGCAAACAGCTGACCCACCAACTGACCAAAAATGCATGAAAGAACCAGCCAAGACCAGCCAGGTAGACTAGACCAGAAGAAATCACTTGCCAACCCACAAAATCATGTACAGAATAATACAGTTGTTATTTTAAGCAAATGAAATTTGGGGACTGTTTGCTGCACAGCCAAGTCTAACTGGTACACTTCACAAAGTGGACTGGAAGGAGTTCTTTCCACACATGTTGCCAGGCATCATACCATGTGACTTCACCTCCCATCCTTTAGGACTGGACCATGGTTTGGTCTGTGGGTGTCAATAACCTATGATGTATCCCAAGCAGAGAAGTCTATCTTAGAGCAGTTCTCTCTATTGGATGTTGATTGATCAATCTATCCAAGTTGTGTCTCTCTTGGAGAGTTTGAATCCAAAGCCCGCTAGAGAGGGATCCAGGCAGACAATGCAGTGTCCCATAAATCAAGGAACAAATTGAAAAAGAACAAAAGCAGAGATCATCAGACAGGAGAATCTGCTGATGACCTCATCCTTCCTTGGTCAAGCAGTAGCCTGTCACACATCACAGGATTCCAGTTCTTTCCTTCACCAACCAAGGGAGCAAATGTTCCATCTAAGGAACAGTTCAGTAGGGTATGGCCAACCTCTCAAGCTTTAATAAACATGAGACTGTTCAGTTTGAATGACTGTGAAAGAATCTGCTCTCCATCCTACCATCCTTTTAGATGTTGCTCTGTGTACTTGGAGTTGTCCTGTATGGATCATATAATCAGGCTCTTCTTGTGCTCTCTCTTCCAGTTGGGTTTGGAAGAGAAAGAAACAGACAAATGTCAGTGGAAACCACTTGAAAAACTCCAACAAAGGGTCATATAGTCAAAGCTATGGTTTTTCCAGTAGTCATGTACAGATATGAGAGTTGGACCCTAAAGAAGGCTAGGTACCAAAGAATTGATGCTTTCTAATTGCAGTGCTGGAAAAGACTCTTGAAGTCCCTGGGACAGCAAGATCAAACTAGTCAATCCTAAAGGAAATCAACTCTGAATATTCATTGGAAGGACTGATGCTGAAGCTGAAGCTCCAATCCTTTGGCCACCTGATGTGAAGAGTCAACTCATTGGAAAAGACCCTGATGTTGGGAAAGATTGAAGGCAGGAGGAGGAGGGAGTGACAGAGGATGAGATGGTTAGATGGCATCACTGACTCGATGGACATGAGTTTGAGCAAACTCCATGAGATAGTGAAGGATAGGGAAGCTTGGTGTGCTACAGTCCATGGGGTCGCAAAGAGTCAGACACGACTGAGCGACTGAACAACAACAAAGCCACCTGAAGGAGGGAAGAAGGATTTAAAAAAGAGAGTTGAGGATATTTATTTTCCCAACTCCTTCTTCCTGGCAGGGACTGCACATCTGGACAGTGGTTGGATTCTTCTGTCACAGGCTAAAACCCTTTCCAGTTTGCTATACTTGCTCCATCCAGATGCTCCCTTAAGCCAAGAAGTTATAAGAACCCCACCTCCCTCACTGCTATTATACTTCCAGGGTGCCCCACTCTCCTTTGTTTCTTTTAAACCTGTTGTGGTATTGTGGGCTTTTAAAAATCATTTAATTAATTTATTTCTTTTCTCTTTTTGGCTGCACTTGATCCTTGTTGCTATGCACAAGCTTTCTCTAGTTGCAGTGTGCAGGCTTCTCATTGACGTGGCTTCTCTTATTGCAGAGCACAGGCTCTAGAGCACAGGCTCAGTAGTTGTGGTACACGGGGTTAATTGCCCCATGGTATGTGAAATCTTCCTGGACCAGGGATAAAACTCGTGTCCCCTGCATTGGCAGGAGGATTCTTAACCACTGGATCACCAGGGAAGTCTGATATTGTGTTTTAAAATAAGAAATATGTATTTGGTCTTCATCCTATTTCTGGCATAGAGATTCTAAAAACCTTGGAACTTCCTGAGTGATGAGAGCAATGGGAACATCTTTTATTACAATATCTTGTCTTTGATTCCTGAAACCACTTTACAGCCATAGAGGTGAATATATTGTTGTTGTTCAGTCACTCAGTCGTGTCTGACTCTTTGTGACCCCATGGACTGTAGCACACCAAGCTTCCCTATCCTTCACTATCTCCTGGAGTTTACTCAAACTCATGTCCATCGAGTCGGTGATGCCATACAACCATCTCATCCTCTGTCACCCCCTCCTCCTCCTGCCTTCAATCTTTCCCAGCATCAGGGTCTTTTCCAATGAGTTGACTCTTCACATCAGGTGGCCAAAGGATTGGAGCTTCAGCTTGAGCATCAGTCTTTCCAATGAATATTCAGGGTTGGTTTACTTTAGGATTGACTGCTTTGATCTCCTTGCTGTTCAAGGGGCTCTCAAGAGTCTTCTTCTACACCACAGGTCAAATGCATCAATTCTTCAGGGCTCAGCTTTCTTTATGGTCCAACTCTCACAACCATACATGACTGCTGGAAAAACCATAGCTTTGACTAGATGGACTTTGTTGGCAAAGTAATGTCTCTGCTTTTTAATATGCTGTCTAGAGGTGAATATGAATTATTCATAACAAGCCCCTTTCTACCACAACTGCGTTTATGTTAATGAGGTGACTTTGGGAAAGTACCTAATGGTTGGGGCTGGTTGCCAGTGGAACCAACCACATAATGAAAGGTAGGAACTTTCAGTCCCATCCTCCTGATTTCCAGGGAGGGGAAAGGGGCTCGAGGTCAAATCAGTCACCAATGGCAATAATCTAATCAGTCATTCCTACGTAATGCCCTATGCTCATGCTCAGTCGTGTCTGACTCTTTGCCACTCCCTTGGACTGTGGTTCAACAGGCTCCTCTGTCCTTGGAATTTCCCAGGCAACAATACTGGAGTGGGTTGCCATTTCCTCCTCCAGGAGATCTTCATGACCCAGGGATTGAACCCACGTCTCCTGTGTCTCCTGCATTGCAGGCAGGTTCTTTACCTGCTGAGCCATCAGGGAATCCTGTGTAATGAGCTCTATAAAAACTCAAAAGCTTGGGATTCAGAGAGCTTCTGGGTTAGAGAACACACAGAGATTTGGGAAGAGGGAACAGAAATAATGTGTGCTTTCCTAGTACCTTGTCCTATACATCTCTTCCACTTGACAAATCTTGAGTTATACCTTTGATAATAAACCAGTAATCTAGTAAGTAAAATGTTTTCTGAATTTTGTGAGCCATTCTAGCAAACTCATGGAACTCATGGAGGGGGTCATGGGAATCTCTGATCTATAATCTGTTGGACAGAAGCACAGGTGACAACCTGGACTTGTGTTGGCATCTGAAATTGGGAGTTGCAGGGAGGGGGCGCAGTCTTGTGGAACCAAGTCCTGAACTTATAATGCTACCTCTGGCTAGACAGTATCACAGTTGAGTTGAATTGTTGGACTTTCAGCTGGTGTCAGAGAATGGTTTTGTGAAAACCACACACATCGGTACTAGGTTCAGAACTGCTTTTATCTGCCCACACTATTAAGTCTCTTCATTAAGTCTCTGTTTAATTCACTTGATTGGTCCAGCTGCTTCTCACCAAGTCACTAACTAATACACACCCTGGCACTCTAGCATATCTACCATTCTACCAAGAAGCTAAACTTCTCTCTCTTTTTTTTTTAAGATAGTCTTTTAAAAATCTTATGTATTTATTTTGGGCTGTGCTGGGTCTGTGCTGCTGACTTTCTCTAGTTATAGAGAAAGTAAGGGCTATTCTCCAGTTGCAGTACCTAGGCTTCTCATCGTGGGGGCTTCTTTTGTTGTGGAGTATGGGCTCTGGAACCTGGGCTCAGTAGTTGTGGCACATGGGCTTAGTTGTCCCATGCCATGTGGGATCTTAGTTCCTGGACCAGGGATCCAACCTGAGTCCCCCTGCATGGGCAGGCAGATTCTTAGCCACTGGACTACCAGGGAAGTCCTGAAGCTAAACCTTTCTTAGCCACTGTCATGGAAGAGGAAGATATATTCTAAGAAAAGAAGGAAACATTCTCCTTTGACCAACACATGAACTTAAAGCACAAAACATAAATGCTACTTCCTCTATTGCCCATCATCTACAAACAAGTGTTTCTCACCGAACAACACACACTTTGAAATGGTGGGTTTTGGTGTGGGAATTGGTTGAAAATATGATGAAGGTGTCTCATCCTGCAAGACACAAGAATAAAGTAAAGCCCAGTGTCTCTGCCCTATTAGAATGGCAGCTTAGATTTGATGCCAAATGGTCCTGGTTAGTGACTTATACATTTTTTTTTTTTGCCTGGCTCACTGGGCATGAACTGAACCTTGATTGTAGAGTATACCATCACTTCTGTTTCAAACAAACTCTTTGTACCAAGTGGGCTTGGAACCTCTTAGTTCTTCAGTCACAAAATCATGTCTGACTCTTTGCGACCCCATGGACTGCATCACACCAGGCTCCACTGTCTTCCACTGTCTCCCAGAGTTTGCACAAGTTCATGTTGGCTATCCAACCATCTCATCCTCCATCACCCTCTTCTCCTCCCGCCTTCAATCTTTCCCAGCATCAGGGTCTTTTCCAATGAGTTGGCTCTTCCCATCAGGTGGCCAAAGTATTAGAGCTTCAGCTTCAGCATGAGCCCTTCCAATGAATAGTCAGGGTTGATCCCTTTAGGATTGACTGGTTTGTTTTCCTTGCTGTCCAAGGGACTGTCAAAAGTCTTCTCCAACCCCACAGTTCAAAAGCACAAATTCTTCAGTGCTTAGCCTTCTTGATGGTCCAACTCTCACATCTATGCATGACTACTGGAAAAACCATAGCTGTGACTATATGGTCCTTTGTCGGCAAAGTGATGTCTTTGCTTTTTAATATGCTTTCTAAGTTTGTCATTGCTTTCCTTTCAAGGAACCAGCACCTTTTAATTTTAAGCTTGGAACAGAAGATGGTTAAAATCATGGCACCATGTGGTTGCACACTTTGACTCTTTGATGAGACACTGAATTATATACACTATAAAATGGGTTAAATGGTAAATTTTACATTGTGACTTTGATCTCTTAAAAAATTAAGACTAAATTAATTTCTGGCCCCACACAGATTTAAACAGGGAATCTGGTTGACCTGTTTGGATTTTGGCAAAATTATATCCTTTATCCATGAATTTTGATGGGTGTTATTTTTCATAAATTCCGAAAACATTGGCTTTTGTTTTCTGTGGTATTTGTGTAGTTATTTGGGATTCCCTTGTAGCTCAGCTGGTAAAGAATTCGCCTGCAATGCAGGGGACCCAAGTTTGATTCCTGGGTCATGAAGATCCACTGAAGAAGGAATAGGCAACCCACTCCAGTATTCTTGGGCTTCCCAGGTGTCTCAGCTGGTAAAGAATCCACCTGCAATACGGAGACCTGGGTTTGATCCCTGGGTTGGGAAGATCCCCTGGAGAAGGGAAAGGCTACCCACTCCGGTATTCTGCCCTGGAGAATTCCATGGACTGTATAGTCCATGTGGTTGCAAAGAGTCGGACATGACTGAGCAACTTTCACTTTCTTTGTGTAGTTATTACAACATGCAAAATGCTGGTGGGGAGAACAAATTATTATAGTTTGTGCCCTTAAAAATGTGAATATTAATTCCAAAAATTGCATAACTGAAGCCTTCTACATCTTTTTGACTGCACCTCATGGCTTGCGGGATCTTAATTCCCGCTCCATGGATTAAACCCAGGCCCACAGCAGTGGAAGTGCTGAGTCCTAACTTCTGCACCACCAGGCAATTCCTTTCTACATTTTCTTTTTAAAGACATTTAGAAATTGCATGTCAAGCTACTGAGAAAATATCAGAACAGACGAGGAGTAAGAAATTGTAATTGAAAAGACTCGGTATACCAGATCATGTAGCTCTGATGTCCATTCAAGGGACAGAAACCCTTGCACGGTGATCTGTAGGGAGGGAGCTAAGAAAACAAATACCCTGACCTCACTCTCCTCCATTTTTATGATATTCTGTTGGTGTTTCCCATTGGCCAAAACCAACTGAAAACCAGAGGCCAAGAAAGTCCACAGTTATACTCCAGATGTGTTGTCATTCCAGGCAGAGCACTCAATGGTTTTGGAGGGTCAACAGACAACATCCAGCCCACTTAGATATTCATTCACATATTTATTGGGTCTCCTTCGCCATTAGAAAGTATGTTCTATGGAAAAAAAGGCAATGTACTTCTTGCTCATTATCATATCTAGAGAATAGATACTTAGTAAATATTTACAAAATGAATAAATGACACTGCAAATTTCTAAAATCTTAATTTTTTTTTTGGCCACACTGCACTGCATGGGTGAGATCTTAGTTCCCCTACCAGGGATCCAACCTCATTCCCTGCAATGGAAGCTTGGAGTCATAATCACTAGAACACCAGGGAAGTTTCCTTTTTTTTTTTTTTTAAAACTGAACTATATATGTCCATTGACCTAGAAGAGTGGATAAAGAAGTTGTGGTACATATATACAACGGAATGTCACTCAACCATAAAAAAGGAATGCATTTCAGTCCGTTTTAATGAGGTGGATGAACCTAAAGACTATTATACAGAGTGAAGTAGATCAGGAAATGAAAAACAAATAGCATATATTAATGTATATATATGGAATCTGGAAGAAAGTACTGATGAACCCATTTACAAAGAAGTGGAAATGCAGACATAGAGGACGGACTTATGGACACAGCAGAGGAAGGAGATGTCAGGAGAAACTGAGAAAGTGGCATTGACATATATACACTCTCACGTGTAACATAGATCACTAGTGGGAAGCTGCTGTGTAACACAGGGAGCCCAGCCTTGCACTCTGTGATGACCTAGAGGGGCGGAAATGCGGGTGGGGCGCTCAAGAGAGAGGGAATATATATATATAAAATTATGACTGATTTTCATTGATGTAAGGCAGAGACCACACAACACTGTTAAACAATTATCCTCCAACTAAAACAATAAAATATGGTTGATTTACAGTGTTTGCTTAGTTTCAGAGGGCTTGCCTGGTGGCTGAGATGGTTAAGAATCTGCCTGCAATGCAGGAGACCCAGATTTGATCCCTGGATGGGAAGATCCCCTGGAGGAGGGCATGCCAGCCCACCCCAGTATTCTTGCCTGGAGAATCCCCATGGACAGAGGAGCCTTGTGGGCTACAATCCGTAGGGTTGCAAAGAGTCAGACACAGCTGAAGTGACTTAGCACACATGCACATTAGTTTCAGATACACAGCAAAGTATGAAATTTTTAAACATCTCCAAGCCTCCTGTGTTTTCCCAAATACCTAAAAGATTTTCTTGCCTTTTTTCCTGTCATATGGACTGAACCAGAAATGGAATTTCCATACTCCTGTATAATGATTAAGATACACCCTTCTAAAGCTTCCAGAACACCTACCCGAGTGAGCTGATAGATATGGAGGTTTGGAGAAGCTGCCACTGAAAGGACAAGAGAGAAGTCAGAAGGGTGGAGAGTATCAGTGTGCCTAAAAGGCCTCGGACACAACTGAACTGAACTGAAAAGACCTATGTGGTTACGTGGAGGCCCCTTAAGTTAAGGTTAGGCTGGGAGATGGTGCTGCGGTGTTCATGAGTGTAGTAACTCTGTGCCTAAGTGCAGCAGCTCTGGAGCCCAGGAGACAATGGCAGCCCCCACAATGGGTACAGAACTGCTTCTTACAGCCCAGGTCAAGCTGCATCTCAGCGTTCTGTAGACTTGACCAGGCCTTGGGTTGAGATTGCTGTGCTGAGCAGGGAAAGATACCCTGGAGAGGCGTATGAAGGACTTTCAATATCAAAGCAGAGAAAAGAGTGAGAGAAACACGTCCTGCTCCTGCTGCTAAGTTGAGTCAGTCATGTCCGTCTCTGTGCGACCCCATAGACAGCAGCCCACCATGCTCCTCTGCCCCTGGGATTCTCCAGGCAAGAATACTGGAGTGGGTTGCCATTGCCTTCTCTGGAAACATGCCCTGAGCAGATATCAAATAATACTTCAGCAACACCCACAAACTCCTGAGGAGGATTTTTTTTCTGAGAACTAAGAAAGAGGAAGGAAGACAATCTGAGATCCTGTGGTTCAAACCTAGATATGGAAACTGAGCCAACCCATATTTGTAAGTAAGGCAGGTGAAGCTTGAGAGTTTCAAATTACATGAAAACTGGGTTATTTTTTTATCATGTTGGGCATGATTCGTGAAGTAAGGTTTCAGAAGATGGAATATTGATTATAAAGAAGTGAGATGCATGTGTACTAAGTCACTTCAGTCGTGTGCAACTCTTTGTGACCTTGTGGACTGTAGCTCGCCAGGCTCTTCTGTCCATGGGATTCTCCAGGCAAGAATACGGGAGTGGGTTTCCGTTCCCTCCTCCAGGAGATCTTCCCGACCCAGGGATGGAACTCACGTCTCTTATGTCTCCTGCATTGGCAGGTAGTTTCTTTACCACTAGCGCCACCTGGGGGTAAAAATTACAAATAGCAGTGGATGCCGTACCTTACTGAACTGCAAAAGAGAAGACGTGCTCCCTCCCAAGAAAAGCATTAGAAATGTCTCCTTCTGCTGCTTTTCCTATTTTTTTAAAAAGATGAAAACACTTTATCAAAAATGTATTTGGAAGTATAACAGCCCTGCAGTCTAAGCACATATTTAATATCTTGTAGCAACCTTTAAGGGAGAAGGCAATGGCACCCCACTCCTGTACTCTTGCCTGGAAAATCCCATGGATGGAGGAGCCTGGTAGGCTGCAGTCCATGGGATCGCTAAGAGTCGGACACGACTGAGCGACTTCACTTTCACTTTTCACTTTCATGCATTGGAGAAGGAAATGGCAACCCACTCCAGTGTTCTTGCCTGGAGAATCCCAGGGACGGGGAGGGCTGCCATCTATGGGGTCGCACAGAGTCGGACACGACTGAAGCGACTTAGCAGCAGCAGCAGTAGCAGCAGCAGCAACCTTTAAAGTGGTAGTTGCTCAGTCGTATCTGAATCTGCGTGTCCAACTCTTTGAGTCCCTGTGGACTATAGCCCGCCAGGCTCCTCTGTCCATGGAATTCTCCAGGCAAGAATACTGGAGTGGGTATCCATTCCCTTCTCCAGGGGATCTTCCCAACCCAGGAATCAAACCTAGGTCTCCTGCATTGGCAGGCGGATTCTTCACTGTCTGAGTCAAGTATAATCAAAGCTATGGTTTTTCCAGTAGTCATGGATGGATGTGGCTCAGACTGTAAAGCGTCTATTTGCAATGCAGGAGACCCGGGTTTGATCCCTGGGTTGGAAAGATCCCCTGGAGAAGGAAATGGCAGCCCACTCCAGTATTCTTGCCTGAAAAATCCCATGGACAGCAGAGCCTGGTAGGTTACCGTCCATGGGGTCTCAAAGAGTCGGACACGACTGAGCGACTTCACTTTCACTTTCACTATGGATGGATGTGAGAGTTGGACCATAAAGAAGGTTGAGCGCCAAAGAATTGATGCTTTTGAACTATGGCTCTGGAAAAGACTCTTGAGAGCCCCTTGTACACAAGGAAATCAATCCAGTCAATCCTAAGGGAAATCAACATTGAATATTCATTGGAAGGACTGGTGCTGAAGCTACAGCTCCAAGACTTTGGCCAGCCATCTCATTGGGAAGGACCCTGACGCTGGGGAAAATAGAGGGTAGGAGGAGAAGGAGGCGATGGAGGATGAGATGGCCAGACAGCATCATCGACTCAATGAACGAGAGTTTGAGCAAACTCTGGGAAACAGTGGAGGACAGGGAAGCCTAGAGTGCTGCAGTCCACGGGGTCACAGAGGCAGACATGACTGAGTGACTGAACAACAGCAAAATAACCTACAATGGAAGATAATCTGAAAAAGAATATATATACATATGAATTAATTTGATGTATACCTGAAATTAACACATTTTTAAAACTTTTAATTTTGTATTGGGATATAGCCAGTTAACAACGTTCTGATAGTTTTAGGTGAATAGTGAAGAGACTCAGCCATACATATACAAGCATACATTCTCCCCCAAATTGTCCTCCCACCTAGGTGGCCACATAACATTGGGCAGAGTTTCATGTAACACATTTTAAATCAACTATACTTCAATTAAAAAAAAAAGTCGCATTCTAGTCTCAATAAAGCCAAATGGAAAATGATACTGATGAACCTGTTTGCAGGGCAGAAATGAAGACGCCCTCGTAGAGAACAGGCTTGCAGGCACAGGGCGGGAAGGAGAGGGTGAGATGAATTGAGAGAGGAGCACTGACATATATACACTGCCATGTGTAAAATAGATAGCTAGGAAGAAGCTACTGTAGCACAGGGAGCTCAGCTCAGAGCTCTGTGATGATCTAGAAGGGTGGGATGGGGGGAGGTGGGAGGGTGGCTCAAGAGGGAGGCGATATACATTGAGCTGATTCACAATGTTGTACAGCAGAAATCAACACAACATTGTAAAGAAGTTATACTCCAATTAAAAATAAATGTACAAGATCATTTAAAAAAGTCAAATGGTATGGTAAACAATCTCTAAGATCTTTTAGAAAGGGAAAGGTTTTATCAGAATGTCTGAGAAGTTTGGAACATCATTTGAAATAAACATCTTTTTAGTGCCGTTCAGAATCTCATTAGAATGAGCTCTAAACACATATCTAAATGCTCATACAAGTTCTTCTGTTTACTGGTCATGAGGATGAGCAGAATCATTATTATTGTTGGTGTGTCTCCCTGACCCCCTTTTTGGGTCAGTTGTCTGCCCCCTTCTGAAAATGGTCAGTCATGTCCGACTCTTTGAGATCCCATGGACAGTAGCCTGCCAGGCTCCTTTGTCCGTGGATTCTCCAGGCAAGGATACTGGAGTGGGTTGCCAGTCCCTTCTCCAGGGGATTTCCCAACCAGGGATCAAACCCGTGTCTTCAGCATTGCAGGCATTCCCGTTCTAGCTATAGGATTCGTTACCGTCTGAGCCACCAGCCCTGCAATGCTCTGTTGGAAACTGGTCTCCATGAAGCAGGAGCTGCTAAACATCTTCCCATCACAATAGGGGCAGCACACAGCCAGTAATTGACTGACAGAGATTTTTTTTTTAATGGCTGGTTGCCTTGTGTCAAAATGGGATGAGGCTGAGATATAATTCATGGATCAGGCTAAAAGTAAGTTCCAGTCGAGACTGTAAACGTGCCTGGCTCCTTCTATTCCTCATCCTGTTTCCTTCACTTTTTCTCTCTTTTCAGAGCATTCTGTCGATAAATCATGAGCACCAAAATCACCCCTCCCACGTTCTGCTTTTAGGGAACCTGACTTAAGTCACCTGTTGTTATTTTAGAAATAGTAGTGTTCAGTGGAAAACAGTGTGGAGCTTCCTTAAAAAAAAAAAAAAAAGCTAGAAACAGAGTGATTGTATGATCCAGCAATCCTACTCCCAGACATATATCTGGGAAAGATGAAAAGTCTAATTTGAAAATGTACATGTACCCTAATGTTCATAGCAGCGCTGTTTACAAAATAGCCAGACATGGGAACAATCTAAATGTCCATGGACAGAGAAATGGATAAAGAAGATGTGGTAAGTATACACAATGCATTAAAATGAATGAAATAATGCCATTTGCAGCAACACTGATGGACCTAGAAATTGCAATACTAAATGAAGTAAGTCAGACAGAGAAGGAGAAATATCATATGACATCCCTTATATATGGAATCTAAAAAGAAATGATACAAATGAACTTACGTTCCAAACAGAAAGGGACTCACAGACCTAGAGAATGAACTTACAGTTACCAGCGGGAAGTATGTGATGGACATGTACACACTGCTATATTTAAAATGGATAACCAACAGGGACCTACTGTATAGCACAGAGGACTCTGCTCAATGTTATGTGGCAGCCTGGACGGGAGGGGAGTTTGGGGGAGAATGGATACATGTATGTGTGTGGCTGAGTCCCTTTGCTGTCCACCTGAAACTATCACAGCATTGTTTGTTAATCGGCTATACCAGAGTACCAGGGGAAAAAAAGTTTAAAAAAGAGCTGGAGGGTTCTTGGTTGAAAAGCAAGCCAGCCAGTCAGAAAACAAATCATTTATTGAGGGCTACTCTGTGTGTGAAGCATGTGATAGAAGCTGGAGAGGCACGCTTAAAGCCACACATCAAAGGACTTAGGACAAATCAAAGTGGTAGCCAGAAGTTCTTGGTCCTGCCATCGCACTGCGATCTGTTATCTCCACAAAACTCTGAAAAGTCAGAGTTGCAGAACACGGAAGATATAAAACGGTAAGCTGGAACAGAAGCTCTTCTTTTCTCACCAGGACAGGAAGCCATGGGAAGACCACCACACCCAATCATCCATAATCCAAATTGCCCAGAGAGTTCTAGGGCTGGCGAGATAGTGCATTTCCACATTAAGCTGAGAAGAGATTTCAGAGAAGGCTTCTGCAGGCACCTGCTTTCCTGAGATGTTGTTCCATTGTGTATTTGAGAAGGGACTTCAACCCTGTGAGAGAAATCAGGATCAGAATCAATGGCAGGATTAGTACAATTTGAACTCAGGGATCATATGTATGTGGGCACAGGTCTTACAAATACAGGCAGAGATAAATATGGCAACAAAAACTAGAAGGATAAACATTAAAATGTTAGCAATGATTACCTCCAGGCACTGTTGACAAACTCAAAAGCTATTCTCAGAGCCTCTTGACTATTGATATTCCTATTCTAGAAGCTAGAAAGCAGAATACTTGTTTTGTCAAATTCCTCTGTAACTCTGAGTGTTCATGTGATACAGTTCTGACCAATTAGGTGAAAGGGAAATTCACTAAGGGGCTTCTGGAAAAGCTTTTGTTTCTTGTTAAAGAGAGAGGGTTGAAAGGTGAGTTTGCCACTCTGTCCCATCATTCTTCTTCCTGCCTTCAACATGGTCATGATGACTGGAGCTATGGCAGTCACCTTGCAACCATGAAAATAATTGATGAAAAGTCAGCATGTTATTGGTGGGATGGAAAACTAGGAAGAGCTTAGATCCTTAGCAACCTTACTAAGCAACAGAACCAATACCAGCAACGCCTAACTCTGAGCTTCTATTCTTGCAATAAGAAGAATTTCCTATTTATTTAAGCCACTGGATCTTAGTTACTTGTTCCTGGAATACATCAGAGGGGGAAAATTAATAAGACATTCTGGTAGAAGATGGAAGACCACAAAAGATAAATGCAATAAATAAGGAAATTTTAGAAAGTAGATTGTTAGAAAGTAGAAAGTCCTGAAAAGAAAAATCAAGATAAGGGGGTGGGAGAAGCATGAACACCTGGATGGGTGAATAGGAAGCTGCACAAAATAGAGTTATCAGAGGAAATTCTATTGAAAAGAAATGACTGGAACAAAGATTTGAAGGAAGTGAAGGAGTTGGCTATGTGGGTGACAGGACAAAAACATTCAAGGCATTCAAGAACATTCAGTTCAAGACTCCAAAGGAGGAAGTGAGCCTGGCATGTCTGAAGAATCTTGAGCAGGCCAGTGTGGGTGGAGCAAAGTGAAATGAGGGGTCTATTAATAGACAACAAGGACAGGAAGGAAAAGAGAGTCAGATCAGACAAGGCCTTGTGGGCCACAAGGAGGACTTTGGCTTTGACTCTGAATAAGGTGGGAGCCATGGAGTGTTGTAGGTAGAGAAGGGAAGATATCTGACTTGGGTGTTCACAAGCACCCTCCAGTTGCTGCAAGGAGAACAGACCAAAGATAAGGCAGGGGAAAGATTAGAGAGGCAGCAAGGCAGACCTCTTTTGAGTTTATTTCCATCATCCTGGATAGAGACAATAGGACTTGGACCACAGTAGAAGGAATGAAGGGAAAGAGAAGCAACCAGATTCGAGATCTATTTTGAGGAAGAGTCAGCAGGATTTGCTGATGGAGCAGAGATGAGGGAAGGGGAGAGGAAAGGCGGGGTCAAGCAGAATCAACGTTAATTTCACAACTTCACTCTTGAACAATAGAAAAATAGAGGGCCCTCTGTGGAAATGAGAGGTGGGGGAATCTGCTGAGGTAACATATTCCAAATGAGATGCTCATGTGGGACAGGTTGCCTCTGAAACATCTATTGGATATCTAAGTAGGCATTTGGTA
This sequence comes from Bos grunniens, assembly GCF_055505025.1. Classification (NCBI taxonomy): domain Eukaryota; kingdom Metazoa; phylum Chordata; class Mammalia; order Artiodactyla; family Bovidae; genus Bos; species Bos grunniens. The sequence goes on from NC_141171.1 coordinate 17,603,483, forward strand.
GGTGGTAGTTTATATGAGTATAGAATTCAGGAGACAAGGCTGGACTGCACGTTATTTAAATTTGGGGAGTTGTTGCTAATAGACGATGGTATAGCTGTGAGACTGAATGAGATCCATTGTGCAGAAGACAACGTGCGCTTCAGTAGAAAATGGTGTGCTGTCAGGGGATACCTTCTCTGGGTTATCTGGCCCTGATCTGTAGTGGAACTACTTTACAATTTTGTCTTTTTGAAGCAACTGACAGTGATGGGAAATAATTTCATGGAAAAAATAGTTTTGTCTCTACTTGTGCATTCATGTTGATATTACTGAGATTATACATGTATTATAATTAATACATTAGTACACAAATAAACACATTTATGAATTTTATGTGTTATGTAATATAAGTGATTCTATATAACTTCTGAATATTTATATTATATGTACATTATATATATTAAATAATATGAATAATTATATATAATGTCTATATATTTAAAATTTTATATTTATATAGTACGTAATTTGAAATGCATATATTATGCAATATGAATAATTACATATACAAAGTCTGTATATACAATTATATGTATAATTTATATATTACATATAAAATTTTTATATACTATATGTATTTATCAGAGAAGGAAATGGCAACCCACTCCAGTACTCTTGCCTGGAAACGCTATATATTTGTACTTACATGTATATGTATACTTATATGTATATTTATACTTATATATATTTATATTTATTAATATATAGTTGGGCTTCCCTGGTGGCTCAGTGGTAAAGAATCCGCATGCCAGTGCAGGAGACATGGGTTCAATCCCTGGGTTGGAAAGATCCCCTGGAGCAGAAAATGGCAACCTACTCCAGTATTCCTACCTGGGAAATCCCATGGACAGAGGAGCCTGGCAGACTGTAGTCCATGGAGTCGCAAAGAGTGGGACATATCTTAGCGACTAAACAACAATAACAAATATAAAGCTTATATATTATAATATGAATAATAAGATATAATTTTTTATTTACAATTATGTGTATGATTACATGATATATAATTATGTTATATTATATATACTACATTTATTTACCAATGAGGAAACCAGGCAGATGTTTTAAATGGTTCAAAAGACAACACAAAGAGCATGCTGCTGCTACTGCTGCTAAGTCACTTTAGTCGTGTCCGACTCTTTGCGACCCCATAGACAGCAGCCCACCAGGCTCCCCTGTCCCTGGGATTCTCCAGGCAAGAACACTGGAGTGGGTTGCCATTTCCTTCTCCAATGCATGAAAGTGAAAAGTGAAAGGGAAGTCGCTCAGTCGTGTCCTACTCCTAGCGACCCCATGGACTGCAGCACACCAAGCTCCTCCATCCATGGGATTTTCCAGGCAAGAGTACTGGAGTGGGTTGCCATTTCCTTCTCCAATGCATGAAAGTGAAAAGTGAAAGTGAAGTCACTCAGTCGTCTCTGACTCTTCACGAACCCATGGACTTCAGCCTACCAGGCTCCTCCACCCATGGGATTTTCCAGGCATGAGTACTGGAGTGAGTTGCCATTGCCTTCTCCATATAAATTAAAAAGTATAGTAATATTATGTATTATGTATACACTGTGAATACTGTATACATTATATGAGTGCTATGCATTATGTATACATTGTATACGTTCTATGTATGATGTAATACACAAACATGTCTGTTCTTTGCATTCTCTTGTGAGCCAGTTACATCTGCCCATTCCTTCAATGATTAATACACAGAATAAAATCCTTAATATATGCTTATTTCATATCCATGAGTCATGATTTTATCTTTTTTAGTTTGCACAGCTACTGAAATGCAGAGATGGGATTTAAACCCAGGCAGCCTAGCTCCCCAATCCCCACCTTTAAATACCACAGTTTATCAAATGAGTTAGTACACATGAACATCAAAGCTATGGTTTTTCCAGTAGTCATGTACAGATACAAGAGTTGGACCATAAAGAAGGCTGAGCACCAAAAAAACTGATGCTTTTGAACTGTGGTGGTGGTGGTTTAGTTGCTCAGTCGTATCTGACTCTTGCAACCCCATGGACTGCCACCAGGCTCCTCTGTCCATGGAGCCTTCGAGGCAAAAACACCGGAGTGGGTTGCCATTTCCTTCTCTGCCTTTGTTAAGAGTCCCTTGGACAGCAAGTAGATCAAACCAGTTAACCCTAAAGGAAACCAACCCTGACTATTCATTGGAAGGACTGATGCTGAAGCTGAAGCACCAGTACCTGGCCAGCTGATGGGAAGAGTCGACTCACCGGAAAAGACCCTGATGCTAGGAAAGATTGAGGGCAGGAGGAAAAGGGGACAATAGAAGATGAGATGGTTGGATGGTTACCACCAACTCAATGAACATGAGTTTGAGCAAACTCTGGGAGACAGTGAAAGACAGGAAAGTCTGGTGTGCTGCAGTCCATGGGGTCACAAAGAGTTGGACACAACTGAGCAATGAAACAACAAATGCTTAGCTTACAGCACATAACACTTGGTCTGACCAGAACATGCGGACAACACACAGTCTCACCGTTTTGGAAGTGGAGGGAACAGATGACAGTAAGATCCCTGAGGTCTGGGTCTCAGAGCTGGGTTTGGTCTTCCTGGTCGTGCATCTTCTGTATTCTTCCCATACCTGAAGGTGGATACACACCATGGGGAGATGAACCATGCTTAGATACAGGGGGAGTGTGTGTGGCAGGGGCAAGCTCCCTGGAAGGAGCAGGGCTGGGAGGGCAGCAGGTACGCACCTGGCGGCTGAGCACACAATGAATGAGGAAGATGAAGGCCCCCTGCAAGCTGTTGATGATGGTGAACAGATAAGCCATGATATTGGCCATGGGTCCAATTTGGAAAATGCCTAACACCCAGGAGCACCCCAAGATGAAGATCTGGGCAAAGGCTTTGAAGGTCAGCAACCTGGAGGGGAAGATTTGCAGAGGATATAGTTCTGGCTGTCACCCTCATGGGCCACCACGCTCCCAGGTATAGTCTGAGGCTGCCACCACGTGACCCATCACCTGGGTGAGAATCAGTGTGGCACACAGGTTCCCAGCCTAGAGGTAGGGAAGTCAAATCCTACAGCCATTGAAAAGGCAATTGGCCTACAGGTACACATGGTCACAAAGATGTGTGGACACATGTATTGAATGCAATACTGTCTATGGTAATAAAAGGCTAGACATAAAGTAGCCAAGCCATGGAAGCAACCTAAATGGTCATCAGCAGATGGATGCATAAAGAAGATGTGGTATGTATAGACAATGGAATATTACATAGCCATAGAAAAGGATGAAATAATGTCATTTGTAGCAACATGGATGGACCTAGAGATGATCATACTAAGTGAAGTAAGTCAGACAGAGAAAGGCAAATTCCATACGATATCACTTATATGGGGAATTTGAAATATGGCACAAATGAAGCTATCTACAAAACAAACAGAGTCACAGACACGGAGAACAGACTTGTGGTTACCAAGGAGGAGGGGGTGTGGGGGAGGGGTGGAATGAGAGTCTGGAGTTGGTGTGTGTGTTCAGTCACTCAGTGGGGTCCGACTCTTTGTGATCCCATGGACTGTAGCCTGCCAGGCTCCTCTGTCTATGGAATTCTCCAAGCAAGAATATTGGAGTGCTCTTCTCTGGGGGATCTTCCCAACCCAGGGATCAAATTCAGGTCTTCCACATTGCAGGTGGATTCTTTATCATCTGAGCCACCAGATCATTTAAATAAACTGTGTTCCATCCTTACACTGAAACACTATATCTTAAAAAAAGGTATTGTCAACAGATTTTAGTATTGGAAACACTCGTTCCTCCTAGCAATGGTGCTAAGGCATGCTTCACATGCCTTTCTGATCTAGACACTGTGCTGTATTCCATTTGGAGTGCAGGACCAGGCTTACAAAAGGTACTCAGTGAATATTTGGGGAAAGAAGGAAAGGAGACTAGAAGATGAGGGGAAAGGAAGGCTGGACTGTACCTGGTATCTTTGAGTGTGGAGACTTCCGCATTGACACTAGAAAGCTTCTGCCTCAGGATACATAGTGTCCAAGTCAGGAGGATGGAATTGACCTACAGAGCCAAGCAGAAGGGATGGAAAGACTGGATATACAAATGGATGATGGCCAGACCATTTATGAAAAGAGAACGTTGACCTATAGTCTGCAGTAACCACTCCAGGAAGCCAAACAATAACTCCTTCAGCAACCCACCCCGGATGATCAGGACTTGACTGATAGTTGACAGCCTCCCTTATTTCTGCTCTGCTTCCAACTTAGGACCAAAAGGAAAAAGCCAGTATATAACCCTAACCGATCACCTAGGATGCCCTGCATTTAGTCAGCCTACCTTCAGAGTCCTTGTGTCCACAGCCTCTGAGCAGGGCATACCTGAAGCCTTCCCTTTTTTCCTCTATAAAACTTTCCCACTCATCTGCCTGTTTTTGAATCTCTGACAAAAGCAAGTGATTTGACAAATGAAAGTGGCTGACTCCCTTACCATGTGTGTTCATGCTCAGTCGCTCAGTCATTTCCGATTCTTTGCAACCCCATGGACTGTAGCCTGCCAGGCTTCTCTGTCCATAGGATTCTCCAGGCAAGAATACTGGAGTGGGTTGCCATGCCCTTCTCCAGGGGATCTTCCCGACCCAGGGATTGAACCTGCTTTTCTTACATCTCCTGCATTGGGAGGCGGGTTCTTTACCACGAAGCGCACCTGGGAAGCCCTGGGTCTCTTTGATCCTCCTCCAAAACACACCAGACCAAGCAATCAACTTACCACTATAATTGTGCACACTGGCCCCAGGAAGCTCCAGATGAACCCCGTTTCTGTATTCAGCCAGCAGCTATGCAGAAAAACAGGAGTCAGTCATTGTATCAAAGTCCTAACCCTAAAATGACTCACACCCTGCCAGATATGCTTATGGAAGAGTATTGGAGGATGAGGTTGAAGTGAAAATTTTCACAATGGACCAGGTCACATTTCAGTTTTCTTCTTTCAGACCTTCTTCCTTAGTGAACGTTCCTGAAATGTTCTCTTAACAGCCTGGGATAGAGATCATTTCTCAGTCCATAACCTTTGTATTCCCTCTCTCCAGAACTCTCCATGGTACACTTTGTCATTCAATTCTCAGCTCGAGTATCACCTCCTCTGAAAAGTCACACTGTGTCTGGTCCTTTCCTAGCAGAATTTGCTGCTTTTTTTTTTTTTTCATAACATCTATCAGTATCATAAATTATCTTGCTCAGTTGTTTGTTTAAACTGTCTATCTTTCCCTACTAGACTATGAGCTACAGGAGAATTTGGACTTTGAATTTTTTGTTTATCTCTGAATACCCAGCACTCAGTCCAAAGCCTGGCATGGATGAGGCATTCTGTAATTATTTGTTAATAGAAGTGAAGTGAGAAATGGAGTGTTTACTGCCATATCAGTAAACAAGGATGTCATATCCATCAGCGATTCCAGCCCTCCAAAAGTGAATTTCTGAGCCTGGAGGGTGATCAGGAAAAACAATACCTGCTATCAGGCAGCCATAAACCACTCCCCTGGTGAGCACTGAGGACCTAGGGGTGGGGATGTGAAAAACCAGGATACTGGCCCCAGATAGCTGGGATGCAAATGAAAAGAATGATTTTAGTGAGTCCAGACTTTGTTGATAAAGGTCCATATAGTCAGTTATGGTTTTTCTAGTAGTCATGTATGGTACAAGAGTTGGACCATAAAGAAGGCTGAGCGCTGAAGAATTAATGCTTTTGTACGGTGGTACTGGAGAGTGAGAGTCCCTTGGACAGCAAGGAGATCAAACCAGTCAATCCTAAAGGAAATCAATCCTGAATATTCATTGGAAGGGCTGATGTTGAAGCTGAAGCTCCAATACTTTGGCTACCTGATAAGAAGAGCTGACTCATTGGAAAAGACCCTGATGCTGGGAAAGATTGAGGGCAGGAGGAGAAGGGGGCAACAGAGGAGGAGATGGTTGGATGGCGTCACTGACTCAATGGACATAAGTTTGAGTAAATTCCAGGTAATAGTGAGGGACAGGGAAACCTGGCGTGCTGCAGTCCATGGGGCCACAAAGAGCTGGACACGACTGAGCGACTGAACAACAACTGGAGCTACTATCTTCTCACACAGAACCTTTGATAAGCCTACCTCACTTTAAAACAGACCATGGCAGAGTATTTCTAAGCCATAAAAAGGGACGAATTTGGGTCAGTTGTAGTGAGGTGGATGTACCTAGAGCCTGTTATACAGAGCAAAGTAAGTCAGAAAGAGAAAAACCAATATCGTATATTAATGCATATACACGGAATCTAGAAAAATGGTACTGATGAAAGTATTTGCAGAGAAGGAATGAAGATGCAGATGTAGAGAACAGATTTGTGAACACAGTGGAGGAAGGAGAGGGTGGGACGAATTGAGAAAGTAGCATTGAGATACACACACTATCATGTGTGAAATAGATAGCTAGTGCACGCATGCCCAGTTGCTTCAGTCATGTCTGACTCTTTGCAACCCTATGGACTGTAGTCTGTCGGGCTCCTATCATCCATGGGGTTGTTAGTGAGAAGCCGCTGGGTAATACAGGGAGCCCAGCGTGGTGCTCTGTGACAACCTAGAGAGACTGGGGTGGTAGAGGGGAGGGAGGCTCACAAGGGAGGGACATATACATAATTATGATTGATTCACGTTGTTGTATGGCAGAAACCAACACAACATTGTAAAGCAATTTTCCTCCAATTAAAAACTTAATGAAAAAAGAGAGACCAACAAAAACATGTATAATGCTTTACACTGTGCCAGACACTGTCTAAATATTTTGCAGATACTAACTCATTTAATACCCACAATAACACTATAATATAGGCATTGTCATCAGCTTGCATATAATAGATGAGGAAATGAGAGCATAGAGTTTAAGTAACTTGCCCAAGGCAGCCTAGCTAGATAGTGGTGTAGCCAGGATCCAGACCCAAGCAAGTTGGCTCTAGAGTCCACAAACTGAAAACTTTGCAATCAAGTTTGCTGTTTACATTGCCACTACCCACCTATACTATAATGCAAACAATGGCTTCCGGATTTGTGCAGTGCACAACCTGGGCTACTGCCCCTGGCAGCCCATAAAGTAAGAGCTCAATAAATGGTAGCCATGACTACTGCTCCTGTTATTGTTCTTTTGTGTGTTCATTTAATTATCACCATGGAACAATTAATAATAACAATTTTCAGGGAAAGAGAAGAATGTCACTTACCGATTATACATCCCATAACCCTGAGGTTGTAAGCCAGCAGAAACAGCCACCACCAGCCCCGGGAGCCCATAGCCAAAGGCGCAGAGATACAGCATCTTGATGTTTCGAGAACTGAAGTAATTCACCACTTTCAGGTTCCTGACCATGAGGAAGAGCATCACAGCCTCCACCAGCATCCAGAAGAAGCACGCAAGGAAAAGGTAGTGCAGAAAGCCTGCAATGAGGGCGCAGCCCATCTGCAGAAGAGAATCAGGCACCTTCAGTCTCCCTTACTCCAGGGAGTATGTTCAGAGGAAGAAGGCAGAGAAGGGGCTCCTCTGTTGCTATTGTTCTTGCTTTTGATAGGTAAGAAGTGGATTTATTTAGAGTGCGCATTATTTATTTAGAATGTGTATCTATACATTCCATATGGCTTCCCAAGTGGCTCAGTGGTAAAGAATCCTGAAAATGCAGGAGATGCAAGACACGTGGGTTTGATCCCTGGGTTGGGAAGATCCCCTGGAGGAGGGCATGGCAACCCACTATATTCTTGCCTTGAGAATCCCATGGACAGAGCAACCTGGTGGGCTACAGTCCATGGGGTCACAAAAAGTCAGATGTGACTGAGCATGCACACCACACACCACACACACACACACACACACATACATTCCATGACAGAATTCTGTCCATCTCAAAAGGCAAAAGCAGCTGTGCTTAGTTTTTATGGGCTGGGTAATTTCATAGGCTAACAAGTAGGAAGATTATTTCAACTATATATTTGGGGGAAGGAGCAGGGATTTCCAGAAATTGGGCCACTGCCCACGTTTTGGTCTTTGATGGTGGGCCTGGGTGCCTATGGGTGGTCATTTAGCATCCTAATGTATTACAGCAGTGTATGATGAGGCTCAAGGTCTACCGCAAGTTGAATCTTCTGCCATCTCGGACCCGCTGCTGCTAAGTCGCTTCAGTCGTGTCCGACTCTGTGCAACCCCATAGACGGCAGCCCACCAGGCTCCCCCATCCCTGGGATTCTCCAGGCAAGAATACCGGAGTGGGTTGCCATTTCCTTCTCTGGGACCAAGTTGGCTCTAATCAGTCCATACTGTATCCTCACCAGCTATGTCATTCTTTCAGGGTTGTGTCCTGCCTCCTTCCCTGATTCATGTTGATGTATGGCAGAAGCCAGCACAGAATTGTAAAGCAATTATCTTCCGATAAAATTAAAAAAAAAAAAAACCATAATGTGGCTACTTTGACTGGACTTCCCCAAACACGGCCTCTTCATTCATTCCACAAATATTTATAGATATAGTCTTCACTACAGGTAGTTCCATCCCTTTAGTAGGGACACCAATCATTCTGGTTTCCCTAGAAATGAGTTTTCTCAGGATGTACAGCTTCCAGTGCTAAAACTGGGAGAGTCTGAGAGAAAAACAGATAGATGACCACCCTACTTTAGGGGATGTTTGAAGATACAGGGGTGGGGGAGGAGAAGGGATCCACAAACTACAGCCATGGACTGGTTGCAGGTTTTGTAATTAACATTTCATTGACACACAGCCTTCCCCATTTATGTATTCTCTATGGCTGCTTTCAGGCTTCCCTGGTGTCTCAGTGGGTAAAGAACCCGGGTGCCAATGCCAGGAGATAGGTGGGGGTAGGTTCAGTCTCTGGGTCAGAAAGATCCCCTGGAGAAGGAAATGGCAACCCACTCCAGTATTCTTGCCCCATGGATAGAGGAGCCTGATGGGGTACAGTCCATGGGGTCGCAAAGAGTCAGACATGACTGAGTAACTAAACAACAACATGACTGTATTCATGCTAAAGTGGCGGAGTTGAGCAGTTGCCAACGGAGACCATGGCATCTGCAAAATTAAAAATATTTTTATCTGCTTCTTTACAGGAAAATTTTGTTCACCCTTGGTCCCATGATGAGAGGTGGGGAGTGCTACTAGCCTTTGGTTCCCAAGGGGTCTAGGAAGTGAAACACCCCATAGTTAGAGGGTAGTTCTGCTTTAAGAATGATTATCCCACCTGAAATGTCAGTAGTGCTTCCTTTGGAAATACCCCGAGAACCAACTGTTTCGGACACAGTTATTGGAGCTTAATTGGCCAAAAGTTCTTGTTCTCATGGGGCACACAATCTTGTGGAAGAGGTAGATACACAATGAGTAAAACAACAATAACAAAAATCAATATGGTTTCAAATATTAATAGGTGCTGGGAAAAGATGCAAAATAGAGTGTTTGAAAAGTAAAATTTCTCACCTATGGATGCAACTAGAGATGATCACACTAAGTGAAGTAAGTCAGAAAGAGAAAACAATTACCATATGATATCATTTATGTGTGGAATCTAAACTATGACACAGATGAACACAGACAAGCGAACAGACTCATTGTCGCCAAGGTCAGGGGAGGGAGAAGGATGAACTGGGAGTTTGGGGTTGTTAGATGCAAATTATTAAATTTAGAATGGATAGACACAAGGTCCTGCTGTACAGCACAGAGAACTATGCTGAACATCCTGTGATAAACCATAATAGAAAAGTATATTAAGAAAGAATGTACTTATGTATACAAATGAGTCACTTTGTTGTATAGCAGAGATTGCCACAACACTGTAAATCAACTATATTTCAGTTTTTAAACAAAGAATTTCTCAACTGTCGCATTACTAATATTTATAACACTGCTACTGCTGTGCTGTGTGCAGTCATGTCTGACTCTCTGTAAACCCAGAGGAGCCCACCAGCCTCCTCTGTCCATGGGATTCTCCAGGCAGGAATGGAATGGGTAACCATTTCTTCCTCCAGGGATCTTCCTGATCCAGGGATTGAACCTGGGTCTCCTGTGACTCCTGTAGTGGCAAGGGGATTCTTTACCAACTGAGCCACCTGGGAAGTCCCTATTTGTAACACTATTGCCTTATTATTTTCTGCTATGGGAAGATGGGGGAGACTGTTCTGTGCATTGTAAGATGTTTAGCAGCATCCCCTCCCAAAGGTGACAACTAGCAATATCTCCAGATATTGCCAAGTGTCCCCTGAGGGCACAGAATCAGCCCGGGTAAGAACCAAAGGCTTAAAGTGTAGGAAGAGAGACCACCCCCATACATAACATGATCAGGAAAAATCATTCGAAACTGAGACCTATCACCAGAAGGCATCAACTAGAAGCTGGCAGATGAGTATGGAAAGAGGGGAAAGCATGTGCAAAGGTCCTGAGGTGGAAACTGGCATTGAGGGAGTTAGGTGAGGATGAGCAGATGCAGATGGGGAGATGATGGGGATGGATGGGGTCAAAGCCTGAGGGATACGAGACCTGGTTGTCGGTCTTGTCCACACCAGTGAGAAACAGCATCTTGGCCAAGAAGAGGCATATGCAGAGATGCAGGTGGATGTAGGTGTTCTGGTTTCGGAGGGTGCGGCACAGAAGGAAGGTGATGATGGCCATGGCAAGACACACCAGTGAGATAATCGTGCCCACGTGACTAATGAGGTACAGGGTGAACTCCATCTGTCAGAAAAGAGATACACTGTTGGCCTCTGAGAATGACCAGTTATAACCCCCAGGCAGCAAAAAGAACTATCCAGACTCTTGGCTTGGGTATATAGAGCTTGGAAGCTTTTTCTCCCTCGGGCGCTTGGTGTGAACTAGATATTGTTCATCATCACCCTTCGGCATCCATCAGCACCCATTCTCATCCCTCTCCTATGACCTATTCCTATAGGGTAAGACATCTACAAACTGCATTTCCCATAATCTCTCGGGGCTAAGGCCCTGAACATCATTTAGGTTCTCCAGTGAGATGCACACATGAAGGTTTTAAAAGGCAGGATGGAGGCAGATACCACTTTTCTGCAGACAGGATCGAGCTATGGCTGGACTCCACATTCCGACTATCCGATCTTTAATTTCATGGATGTGGGGTGAAATGCCAAAGGTAATTTATGACCTCTGGCTGCAGAGGGGTGATCTTGAAGCCACATTCAAGTGGCAGAACCCCTGACTTCAAGTCCTCCATCCCTTCCAAGAATTCTGTGAGCATCCAAGCCCCTGTATTAAAATACTTTCCTGCTTGACATACCTTGAGAGGTTCCTGTTACCTGCACTGAACCAGGACTGATAATAGGTGTTCCAAGATGCTCCAACTTCCAGGAGTAGAGGTGACAAGTTGAGTCCTTCCCTATGCCATTATTTGTAATTAATTTTATCGGGGTGCTTTCTGTGTGTTAAAGATACGCCAGGCACCAGCTTCTCTATGATGTTGTGATGTAGTGGTTAAGACTACAGTTCTGCCAGTTTCTGGCTGTTTAAGCTTGGGCAAGATACCTAACTGCTCTGTGCCCGTTTCCTCCTCTGTTAAAATGAGGATACCAACAGTAAGTATCATGTGGAATAGTTCCAAGAGGATTCCATGAAAATGCTTAAAGTACTTACAACAGAAAACACGCATAAGTGTTCGTTTTCATCATCAGTTTCTCTTTTTCCCTAATTAAATGCTGATGCTTTTAATTTTTTTTTTTTGTCTTTTGGCCACACCTTGTGGTATCTTAGTTCCTAGACCAGGGATTGAACCCAGGACATGGAAGTGAAAGTGCTGAGTCCTAATCACTGGACTGCCAGGGAACTCCTGAGTCATCATTTTTCTCTTGTTCTCATTTTTAAGATGAAAAAATTTGGCTCAGCTCAGAGAGGTTGAGTGATATGCCAATGGAAACACAGCTATGAAGTGATTGAGGTGGGACTTGAAACTAGGCTAGACTTGCTCTGGATCAAATTTTCTTAAGTCTTAAGCCTTATATTCCTCTAAGTAGCAATTTAGGACCTGCTTGGCAGAGAACTGAACTTGGGATCCTGTGATAGACAAGGCTACCCATCACAGCACCAATGAGCCTGTCTTTCCTCTCTACCAAATCTAACTTCTCACCAAGGCTTATTTCATGTTCCACCTCCTTCCTGACCTAACCCCAGTTCTCAGTGACACAACTCTCAGTTTCTGTAACACAAATTCTTGCACCATTTACAAGCAGATCTCAGAGACAGTGCAGGTTCAATTCCAGACCACCGCAATAAAGCAAATATTGGCAATAAAATGAGTCACATGAATTTTTATCTCCCAGTGCATATAAAAGTTATGTTTACATGCCACCATACTCACCATACACATTTAAAGTATATAATAGCATATGTCTGGGAAATGTAGATACCTTTATTAAAAAATACTTTATTGCTAAAAGATGCTACCATCATCTGAGCGTTCAGTGAGTCATAATCTTTTTGCTGGTAGAAGGTATGAGATATTGCAAGAATGACCAAAATGTGACACAGAGACACGAAGTGAGCAAATGCTGTTGGGAAAGCGGTGCCAACAGACTTGCTCAATGCACACAGGGTTGCCACAAACCTTCAATTTGTTTTCTCTGTTTTTTTTAAAAAGTGATGTCTGCAAAGTGCAATAAAATGAAGTATGCCTATGGACAATTTTGTAGAAAGAGACCTCTGGACTCAGGCCATCCTGGGTTTGAATCCCATCTCTACTAATTACTGACTTCATGACTAAACAGACTATTGAGGTCCAGCCTCCTGTCCTGAAAAGTGCATCTAAAAACAGCTAAAGAGTCAGGCACATTGTGTGTTAAGGCGCTTCAGTCATGTCTGACTCTTTTCGACTCCATGGACTATATCTTGCCCGGCTCCTCTGTCCATGGGATTCTCCAGGCAAGAATACTGGAGTGAGTTGCCATTTCCTTCTCCAGGGGATCTTCCCAATCCAGGGATCAAACCCACATCACTTTACATCTCCTGCATTGGCAGGTGGGTTCTCTACCACGAGTGCCACCTGGGAAGCCCAGGTGCTCTGTAAGTGGGGTTTGTGGTTATTATCGTGCCTGCACCTGTTTAGCAGAGAAGGCAATGGCAACCTACTCCAGTACTCTTGCCTGGAAAATCCCATGGACGGAGGAGCCTGGTGGGCTGCAGTCCATGGGGTCCCTAAGAGTCGGACACGACTGAGCGACTTCACTTTCACTTTTCACTTTCATGCATTGGAGAAGGAAATGGCAACCCACTCCAGTGTTCTTGCCTGGAGAATCCCAGGGACGGGGGAGCCTGGTGGGCTGCCGTCTATGGGGTTGCACAGAGTCGGACACGACTGAATCGACTTAGCAGCGGCAGCAGCAGCACCTGTTTAGAGTCAGTTCTCATTTCATATACCAGTGTCATGGCTTCTCAACCAGACCATGAATTCTCTAAGGGCAGAGACACGGCACACACCCCTTCTGTCCCCATGACTCCCTCCCACAATGCCCAATTCCATGAGAGGCACACAATGAATGTTAATCAGTATTTTCCCATTGGATTTGAGGATCCAGACTACAGAGCGTCATTACTGACCGTGACCTCCCCAGAAGCCATGATGACAGCCAAGTTCACCATTTGGTTACAGCCGCAGACAGTATGTGTCTTGGAAGCTTCAAGGAGCACACAGCCTGATGGTGTCCATCTGCCTCCCTCCACGTCCGGTTTCCAGGAAACGCAGATAGCACTCTCAAAATCCTGCTTTGGCTGAAAATTCAGAGCCTTTAGTTACCTGAGAATCCATCTTGAATGGATTCAACCTGACCAACCTCAAGAAGATGTGGGCACGTTCTGTATGGAATGGAGAAAAATGCTGATATTTCAATGTGCAGTGATAAAAAGAAATGTCTCGGGTGCCAGACCTGTATCCATTACTAATTTGGCTATAATTAATATAAATAAAGCTCATGTAAATGTTCCTGCATCAACGTTACTTAATCTAACCTCAACCTTGCCCATTGATGAATGGAAAAATGCCACATTGAAATAGAAGAGCTCATTTTTCTAGCAGTGGATTTTGGGAAGTGGTTGAGTTATCAGAAATTGTGGACACTTGCTGCTTAATGTTGTCACAAAGTCGTGTCTGACTCTTTGCGAATCCATGGATTGTAGCCCACCAGGCTTCTCTGTCCATGGGATTTTTCCAGGAAAGAATACTGGAGTGGGTTGCCATTTCATTCTCCAGGGGAATGTTCCAACCCAGGGATCAAACCCATGTCTCCTGCGTTAGCAGGTAGATTCTTTATCACTGAGTCACCAGGGAAGATCTGCTTAATGTGTCCCTGTCAAAAAATGAGAGTTAAGCCAATAGAGGATGTGGAGGCCCAGTGAAAACCTTGTCACCAACCTTAATGTTTTCCAGAGTATAGATTACTGGTTTAGAGAACCCGTCTTTCTTCCCTCCTGTTATGATGCCCCCAACAACTCGAGAATTTATCTTCAGCTTCTTCTTGGAGCTGGCCCAGGGGATCTGAAGATCTTTCAAGAAGCGCTCATCCAAAATAGACTCCATACCAGAAAAGGAAACGAAAGCCACCCCGTTGATCCCTGAAATTTCCCCAAAATTAAAAAAAAAAAAAGCCAATCATTTGCTTAGTAGCTATTACAGATGACCCAGCTCATCCACACATACACACACACTTTAATATCTCACGTATTTCTGCACCTTCACTGGCCTCCTCTCAGGACTGAAACACCAGTGGACTTCCAGATAGTTAACTCTCATCAGAAACTTTAAAAAAAATCTGAGACTTCCCTGGTGGTCCAATGGTTACGAATCTACCTCGCAATGTAGGGAACTCAGGTTCGATCCCTGGTCAGGGAACTAAGATCCCACATGCCGCAGGGCAATTGAGTCCAAGCACCAGAAGTAGAGAGACCATGTACCACAACAGAGCCTCAACACAGCCAGATAAATAAATTAACTTGAAAAAAAAAAAAAAATCCTGAGGTGGTATTACCTAAAAAAAAATAAAAAAACTTGGCTACATTTAAAAATTAATTTGAATTTGTGTTGTTTTTAAGGGACGATTCAACTCAGCAGTGGGAAATAAGTTTCCCTTCTCACATTTATGGTTATTCTTGTTCAGTCTCTTTGGGTGGGCTTCCCCTTTCAATGTTGGTGGTCTGTGTCCTAGCCTGTTCCTGGGTCATCCAGACAGCATATAGATCAGGGGAGTGATGAACAATGACCTACAAGCCAATCTGGCCATCATTGCTTTTTTTAAAAAAAAAAAAACAAAACATTTTTTTAGGCTGTGCTGGTCTTTGTGGCTGCAAACAGGCTTTATCTAGCTGCAGTGGGTAGGGGTACTCTCCATGTGCAAGGGAAGGGCTTCTCATTGTGGTGGCTTCTCTAGTTGTAGAGCACGGGCTCTAGGGCATGCAGGCTGCATAGTTCCAGTGAATGGGCTCAGTAGTGGTGGCACACAGGCTTCATTTCCCTGCGGCATGTACGATCTCCTCTGACCTGGGATCAAACCCACGTCTCCTGCGTTTGTAGGTGGATTCTTAACCAATGGACCTTAAGGGTAGTCCCCATTGCCTGTTTGTGTGTGTGTGTGAATAAAAATTTCTTTGCAACACAGTCTCACCCATTAATTTACATATTGCCTAGGAATGCTTTTGCCCACCCTGATGACAGAGTTGAAATAGTTGCAACAGATCCTATCACGTTCAATGCCTTAAACATTTACTAACCACAGTTTACAGGAAGCGTTTGCTAATCCCTGATACAGATTAGCACTGTATGTTAGAAATTTAGTATGAGTCACATGTGTAATTTTAAATTTTCCAGTAACCACATTTCAGAACAGTAAAAAACAAAAAAGGGGGGGGGGATTATTTAAATTATATATTAACTCACTACCTGCAAAATATTTTCATTTCAACATGTAGTCATTCTAAAAATTATTAATAAGATATTTTAATTCCTTCATCTCTGACATCAAGACATTGAAATCCAGTATGGATATTACACTCACAGTCTAACCACACTTAAAGCTCTCAATAACAAAATGTGACCAATGGCTGCTGACTAGACAGGAAACATCTTGTCATTCCCATATTGTAAGATTATTTTTAAATTAATTTTTTGTTGAGATATAGTTGATTTACAATGTTATGTTAGTTTCTGCTGTATACCAAAGTAAATCAGCCATTGTTGTTCAGTCTCTAAGCCATGTCTGACTCTTTGCCAACCCATGGGCTGTAGCACACCAAGCTTCCCTATCCCTCACTATCTCCTGGAGTTTGCTCAAACTCATGTCCATTGAGTAGGTGATGCCATCCTACCATCTCATCCTTTGTCACCCGCTTCTCCTCTTGCCCTCAGTCTTTCCCAGCATCAGGGTCTTTTTCATAGACCTGCCATACATATACAAATATCCACACTCTTCCAGACTCTACTCCCAGAGATTATTTAATGTCTGACTTCCCTAGAAGATGGGAACTCCCTGAGGGCATGGGCTATTTTTGCCTCTATCATTATTTTATTTTCAATAAATATTTGCTCAAAATAATAAAAAATTAAAGTTAAAAAATAGAGGCACTCCAATGTTCATTGCAGCAATATTTACAATAGTCAAGGCATGGAAGCAATCTTTTTTTGTTGTTTGTTTGGGTTTGTTTTTTTTTTTTTTTTTAGTTTTTAAAAAATTTATTTATTTTAATTGGAGGCTAATTACTGTACAATATTGTAGTGGTTTTTGCCATACATTGACATGAATCAGCCATGGGTGTACATGTGTTCCCCATCCTAAACCCCCCTTCCACCTCCCTCCCCATCCCATCCCTCTGGGTCATCCCAGTGCACCAGCAGCCCTGAGTGCCCTGTCTCATGCATTGAACCTGGACTGGTGATCTATTTCACCTATGATAATATACATGTTTCAATGTTATTCTCTCAGATCATCCCACCCTCGCCTTCTCCCACAGAGTCCAAAAAACTGTTCTATACATCTGTGTCTCTTTTGCTGTCTTGCGTATAGGGTTATCATTACCATTTTTCTAAATTCCATATATATGCATTAGTATACTGTATTGGTGTTTTTCTTTCTGGCTTACTTCACTCTGTATAATAGGCTCCAGATTCATCCACCTCATTAGAACTGATTCAAATGTATTCTTTTAAATGGCTGAGTAATATTCCACTGTGTATATGTACCACAGCTTTCTTATCCATTCATCTGCTGATGGACATCTAGGTTGCTTCCATGTCCTGGCTATTATAAACAGTGCTGACGTGTTTCTTTCCATTCTGGTTTCCTCGGTGTGTGGCATGGAAGCAATCTAAATATCCATGGACAGGTGAATAGATAAAGAAGATATGATACATATAAACAATGGAATACTACTCAGCCATGAAAAATAATGAAATAATGCCATTTGCATCAACATGGATGGAGCTAGAGATTACCATACAAAGTGAAGTAAGTCAGACAGAGGAAATAAACCATGCTGCTGCTAAGTCGTTTTAGTCATGTCTGACTCTGTGCGACCCCATAGACAGCAGCCCACCAGGCTCCCCCGACCCTGGGATCCTCCAGGCAAGAACACTGGAGTGGGTTGCCATTTCCTTCTCCAATACGTGAAAGTGAAAAGTGAAAGTGAAGTCGCTCAGTCGAGTCCGACTCTCAGCGACCCCATGGACTGCAGCCTACCAGGCTCCTCTGTCCATGGGATTTTCCAGGCAAGAGTACCAGATTGGAGTGCCATTGCCTTCTCCAGAAATAAACCATAGGATGTCACTTATATGCAGAATTTTAAAAAATGATCCAAATGAACTTATTTACAAAACTGAAACAGGCTTGCAGACGTAGAGAATGAATTTATGGTAACTGCCGGCATCAGGGTGGGGATAGTCTGGGGAAAGGATACATAGGGGGAGTTTGGGATTGATAGGAACACACTGCCCTATTTGAAACAGATAACCAACAAAATATTGTTTTTGTTGTGCTCAGTCAAGTCTGACTCTTTGCTACTCCATGGACTATAGCCCCCCAGGCTCCTCTGTCCATGGGATTTCCCAGGCAAGAATACTGGAGGGGGTCACCACTTTCTCTTCCAGAGGATCTTCCTGACCCAGGGGTTGAACCTGCATCTCTGGCATCTCCTGCACTAACAGGCAGAGTCTTTACCACTAGTGCCACCTGGGAAGCCCAACCAATAAGGGCTTACTATAAAAATTTTGTTTAATTAAAAAAGGTCTAAAAATCAGTCAATCCGTAGGGAGGGTGGGAGGGAGGCTCAGGAGGGAGGGGATATATGAATACATATAGCTGATTCTGGAGAAGGAAATGGCAACCCACTCCAGTATTCTTGCCTGGGAAATCCCACTGACAAAGGAACCTGGTGGGCTATACAGTACATGGGGTCGCCAAGAGTCAGACATGACTAAGCGACTGAGCACACATATAGCTGATTCACTTTGTTGTAGAGCAGAAATGAACACAACATTGTAAAGCAAGTACACTCCAATTAGAAAACATTAAAAATTAAAAAATTTTAAAAAGCAATCAATCCATTAATATTTGTTGCTTGAATGCACCATAACCCTCCTCTTTGTTTCTCAGGAATGGGTTTGTACCTGTGGATTCAGATTCTTTGATTGTGGAACACCAAATCTTCATTTCATCCCCTTTTGCTTTCAACTTAAATGTCTCATTCTCTTTAGTGCATTCTTTGTCAATCACTTTGCTCTCGATATCTAAAAGGGAGAAAGGGAGAAGTGGCAGGAGTTCTCACAGAAAGTAGGATCTGAATTTGGTTTCTGGCCAAGAAAGGAATGCATCTTGTAAGCGAGGGAAAGAACAGAAAGAATGATGGGTCATGGGAAAGATCTTGAGGCCCTTGATTAATGGCAGGCAGATGGAGGCACCAAACAAATTCGAACCCAGTTGGAACTCTAGGAGTAAGCGTTCACATCTCAGGAGATGCTTCAGGGAAAAATGAACTTGCAGTGAATAAGGATGGAAGATAACAGTCATGAGCCTCTGACTATGTCAAAGTTAGACTGGTTTTCCAAAACCAAAGGAAATCTGGAGGGTCTGGGGCAAGCCCAGCAGAGTGGAAAAGGGTTCATGTTCTGCAGTCACAAACTAGGAGGCCCAGCTCTACCACTCACCTGCTGTGTAAACTTGACCAGTGACTTAACCTCTCTGAGTCTCAGATTTCTTACCTGTAACATGGCAATAATTACAGGACTTTTAATGAAAACTAGATAGGGAATGGAACCAGAGGTGTCCTTTTAAAATATAAGCTAGATGAGATTGTGTTTATTCTCAAACTTTTCAATCCCACTCCCTCCCATTACCTCAAGTAAAATTGTGACTCCCTACTCTGTGTTCAGTCACCTCCAACTCTTTGGGACCTCTTGGACTGTAGCCTGCCAGGCTCCTCCAACCATGGGATTTCCCAGGCAGGAACACTGGAGAGGATTGCCGTTTCCTCCTCCAGGGGTTCTTCCTGACCCAGGGATCAAACCCAGGTGCCCTGCATCTCCTGCATTGCAAGCGGATTCTTTACCACTAAGACATCAGGGAAGCCGGCGTTTGTCTACAAAATCTGCCTCTCTCTCTTCTGATCCCTTCTCCTCCAGATTTTACTGTGCTCCACTCCACTTTAGGGCTTCCCAGGCGGTTCAGTGGTAAAGAATCCACCTGACAATGCAGGAGACACAAGTTGGATGTGGTATATGAGAAAGCCATGGGGAATCACAATGTCAAAGTCACCCGCCTAAGTCAGCCCCCGGGGGCAACCTTGAAAGATATATCCTACCTAAGTGTTTCGTCTGAATAGTCTGACTGACATTCGCTGAGGGTTTCAGAAAAGCTGCCAACGTGGTGCTTTCCACGCTCTCCAGCAAGACTGTGGCCAGCGTCGAGGTCTCTTCTTTGGTGAAGTTGGACCACTTGGATGTTTTTTCAATCACAGAGTCAAGTCTCTTAGCCGTACTCTGCAAGGAAAGGTGTGTGTTTGCTCTTTCTCTCATCAGTGAAACAGCAGTTGTCCCCCGTCTCTCACCATGAGAATGGGTTGACAGTCTGGGATGATGAAGAATTTAAAAGGCCATTCACTAGGGACTTCCCTGGTGGTCCAGTGGTTAAGACTCGTCCATACAATGCAGGTGGCGTGGGTTCCATCCCTGGTTGGGGAGCTAAGATCCCACATGTCCCACATGCCACACATCCCTGGTTGAGGAGTTAAGATCCTACACATCATCCTACATTTTTTTTTTTTTTTTGCCCAAAAGACCCAAAACATAAAACAAGCAATATTGTAACAGATTCAATACAGACTTTAAAAAAAATCTTAAAAAAAAAGACATTTCCTCAGCCTCTTTTTCCTGATTCAAGAAGCCCTACTGGGGATGCAGCTTGGTGTGCAGTAAGTCAGCGCTTGTTGCCTCATAAATTACATGTACCCTTTTGACTCTGCAATTTCCCTTCCGGGAATTCCCTCCTTCAAGAAATACTTTAAAATTGTGCAAGGATCTTGTGTAATGATGTTCATCTCAGCATGGTTTTTGAGAGCAAAAATCTGGAAAGCCTGAATGTCCAAGCAATTGGTTAAATAAAACATGTGAAAATCAAATCATGGGATAGTGTGAAAGTGTTAATCACTCAGTCGTATCTGACTCTTTGTGACCCCATGGACTGTAGTCCGCCAGGCTTCTCTGTCCATGGGATTCTCCAGGCAAGAATACTGGAGTGGGTTGCCATGCCTTTCACCAGGGGATCTCCCATATACAGGGGAAGCCCCGTACGCAGTTGCTAATAAAAGAATGATATAGTATATCCATATACATTAACAAGCAGAAAGGTTCAAGAGCTATTTTTAAGTAAAGCAAAGTACAGAATCACATTTGTTGTTGTTTTTCACCTGGTTTTGACATTTTCTTCATTATATGAGATGTCACCACCAGGGAAATTTGCAAGTTTGCATAGGATTCTATGTCTATTTTTGCAATTTCCTGTGAGTCTACAATTATATGTCCTCTTAAAAAATTTTTATTTTATATTGAAGTATCATTGATGAATAATATTGTGTTAGTTTCAGGTGTACAGCAAAGTGATTCAGTGATACATGTACAAGTATCTATTCTTTTTCAAATTCTTTTCCCATTTAGGTTATTACAGAATATTGAGCAGAGTTTCCTGTGTTCTACAGGGAAAAGCCAGAAACTCTGGCTGTCTATTTTAAGCATAGCATTAGGTACATGTCAATTCCCTTAATCTATCTCTCTCCCCATCACCCCCATAACCATAAGTTAGTTCTTTAAGCCTATAAGTCTGTTACAGAACCATGTGTTATATTATTTCATTTTGCTTTTAAAACAGCAAGCATTTTAATTTAAACTTTCATATTTATTGTATTTATGTTTCTGGCACTAATTGAGATTTTAAAATAAATATAATTAGTACTTATTGTGAACCAAGTATTGATTATATATTATTTAATTTTATATATATTATATATTATTTTTATTTTATAAAATAATATATAGTTATTATACATATTATTCATTTAATAAAATAAATTATCTAATATATGTTATATATATTTATTATATAAAATATACATGAAGATTCATATATATAAATACATTTTATATATTATTTAATTTATAATTAAATTAATTATATTTAATTTACATATATTTAATATATATTATATTTTGTTATATATTATATGTATTATATATAATATAATATATATAAATAATATGTATATATTATGTGTATATAAATATTATATATTATTGTATATAATATATTTTATATATAATCTTATATACATAATATAATATATATTATATTATATATTTTATATTTTATTATATTTATATATTATCATATATATTATATATATTTATATTATATATTTTATAGTTATATATACTATATATTGTATATTATATATGTTATATATATAATATATTTTATATAATCTTATATGTATTATTATATATAATAAGATATATGAGATATCTTATATATAATATATAATATAATATATATACTATATACTATATATAATATATATATTATATATATAATTTTTGTATAGCATATATAAATATTATATATTATTATATATGATATATTTTAATATAATCCTATATATTATATATAATATAATATATATAACATATATAATATATAATATAATATATGTTTTTATATTATATATTTATATTTATACTTTATTATTTTTGTACATTATTTATTGTATATAATTACATATAATCATATATATTATATATGATTATTTATAATTATATATTATATATATTTTATATTTATATTTTATATAGTATATATTTTATATATAATCTTATATATTATACATTATTATATATTTTATATTTATATTATATATTTTATATATAATCTTATATATCTTATTATATATAAGATATATAAGATATATTGTATGTCTTATATGTAATATAAAATATATATAACATAATATAATATATAAGGTATATTGTATATCTTATATGTAATATATAATATATATAACATAATATAATATATATACTGTATAAACTATATAATATGTATTAAATATAATTATTATATTATATATGATATAATATTTATAGCATATATAAATATTATATCATATATAATATATTTTATATATAATCTTATATATTATATAATTTTATTATATATTATTTATTATTTATATTATTTAAATAATATTATAGATATTATTTAATTTTATGATAACTATGAAATAGAGGCTACTGTTAATACCACTTTGGATAGGAAAACATGAGTACATATCTTGTAGATAGTAGGACCAAAATTTGAACCTTGGGGCGTCTGACATCAGACGTTGGATTCTTAATCACTGCTATAAACCACTCAGTAGGGTCTGACCTCAGACGTTGGATTCTTAATCACTGCTATAAACCACTCAGTAGGTACTCAATAAATGATTCAATGTGTGTGTGTGTGTGTGTGTGTGTGTGTGTGTATGGTGTGGATCTGTTTTCCATGTATTCACAAAGTAAAAAAACATATGGAAAGATATACATCTAAATGTTAACATTTGGTTCTGTCTAAGGAACAGAGTTAAGGAAAGAATAGCAATAATTATATTAATATTAATGTTGATACTATTTCCTTGATTGTTGATTATTATCAATAAGTTGACTATAAAATGTGACCCCAACAAAAAAAATCTGAAAATAATTCACAACTTAAGAAATGAAGGGAAGAAATTAATTGAATCCAGTCCACTGGTGCAGGAAATTAACAGATATCTTAGCAGGGAAAACAATTTCTATCTACCCAACTTTGATAACAAGAAGATGAAAAGAACTTCAGTAAAAACTGAGTCAGAGTGAAACTTGACAGATGTTTGGCTGGGAAAAACAAGATGTACTGAGTTTTGTAACCATATCCGAAATGAAAGGCATGAATTTGGGGTCCTTCTCCACTGACGCAGCAGAAGAATCTCAACTACAATCATCCTGAAAAAGTGTGATTCTCAGTTCTGTAGCAGATGAAATATCATCAAAACTCCCTTTGACATTAAATTTCTTCATCTTAGCTAGAAAGTTTAGTTTATATCTTCAGAAAAGAAAAAATATCAGGCAGGCTAAAACTCCATAATGGTGAAACATGTGTGTTAATTTTAGGACATCTTTTAATCTTTGGCTTCATTTGGAAATCTGTTTCTTAATGGTTGGAACAATTTGATGTATTAGAGAGGCAAACCAACCAGATGATTTCATGCCAAAAAGCAATTAGACTTGTGATTTTTTTCTGAACAATTTAAGACAACAATTTTAAGATTGACATACTGCATTGCACATTTTAAAAATCTGAATTATTATATTCATATGTGTGGTTGATTGGATTTATAAATCCTTTAAGAGCATAGTAAGGGCTTCTCAGGTGGTAAAGAACCCGCCTGCCAATGCAGAAGACATAAGAGATGAGGGTTCCATCAGGAAGATCCCTTGGAGGAGGAAATGGTAACCTATTCCAGTATTCTTGCCTGGGGAATTCCATGGACAGAGGAATCTGGTGGGCTATACTCCAAAGGGTTGCAAAGAGCTGGACATGACTGAAGCAACTCGGCACACATGGATGTAAGGGTATAGTAACCTTGCCTTAGGTTTGTAAATCTTCATTCCGTACTTAAAATTTGGGGAGAAATGAGAAAACATGTAAACATGGTAGAAAATGTTTGCAGGAATTTAAATAAGTTTGTTGAAAGGGCTCATTGTTTATACAAATTTAATCTGAAAACTCCATGAATGAATATACACTTCATGAATAAATGTTATATTAATTAATTTAAAATTCACCAGAATACAAATGAAAGTGTTTTCTTATTTTCATTTAGATTTATCAATGAAATAACCACATCCATTAGTTTCAACTTTAAGACTTAATAGAAATTAATGTTTAATATCTGCAACTGTAGAGAACTATATTCAGTATCCTGTGATAAATCCATGATGGAAAAGAATATTTTTTAAATGTATATATGTGTGTAACTGAATCACTTTGCTGTATGACAGAAATTAACACAACATTGTAAATCAACTATATATCAATAAAAAGATCTGAATAAAATCTGCTACTATAATGATCTAGTCATTCCACTTCTAGGTATTTACCCTGGAGAAATGAAAATGCAGATTCACACACACACACACACACACACACACATAATGTTTATCGTAGCTCTATTGATAATCACCAAAAGTTGAGGTGGGGGTGGAGGAATGAAGAGATCTTGGTCAACTGGAAACAATTCAAATATCCTTCAAAGATGAGTGGATAAACCTTCTGTGGTCCACCCAGAAAATGGGATACTGCTGCTGCTGCTGCTAAGTCGCTTCAGTCGTGTCCGACTCTGTGCGACCCCACAGATGGCAGCCCACCAGGCTCCCCCGTCCCTGGGATTCTCCAGGCAAGAACACTGGAGTGGGTTGCCATTTCCTCGTCCAATGCATGAAAGTGAAAAGTCAAAGTGAAGTCGCTCAGCCGTGTCCGACTCCTACTCAGCCACAAAAAGGAGTGAAGCATTGACACATGCCGCAAAGTGGATGAAACTTGAAACCACAGTGCTTACTGAGAGAAGCTAGACTCTAAAGGCCACTCATTGTGTGATTCCATTTACAAAACATTCTTGAAAAGATAAAACTAAAATGACAGAGAATAGATCAGGAATTCACAGGCGCTAATCGTGAAGGGATTGAATACATGGCGATAAAGAGGAAACCCAAGGAACTTCTTCCGTGGTCCAGTGGTTAAGACTCTGCACTTCCACTGCTGGGGTGCAGGTTTGATCCTTGGTTGGGGAACTAGGATCCCACATGTCATGCAGCCAAAAAAAATTTTTTTTTAATTTTTTAAGTTAAAAAAAAAAAAAAAGGAAGGCCAGGGAGGCCAGGGAAGTTGTTGGGGGAGAGGGATGGAACAGTTCTATTGTCTAATTGTGGTGGTAATTACACAAACCTACTCAGGTAATAAACCCCACAAAACTGTACAGAAAAAAGGCAATTTTTCTGCATGTTAATTTTTCAAACCTTACTACTGGAGCAGATTAAACGTTAACTCACAACCCTTTTATGTTAAAGAGGATGTTCTGTACCCAAGGTATGCCCCCAAGATGTTCGAAACTCAAAACATGATTACAAAGACTTCAGTGTTACCTTCAGAGAGACGACAGTGGTTTTGTTTTCACAGACATTGTCCAGAACGCTGAGGGTGGCATTCATCAGTGCACAAAAGGAAACCTGTATCCAAGCGGGAAGAGCACCTGTGAGCATTGATCAAGCATGAAATGCACAAACTGGGCCACTGAACCCTCCACATGGGGTGGTCCTGAATTCCTGGTGTCACAAGGCTATAGTATTCTCAGGAAAATAAAAACTCACCTTTCAATCAGTATTGGAGTCACAGCACCTTTCTCTCCCATAAGAAAGGAAAGAAACCATCAACCAACAGCAAAACTATTGAGTGGGGTAAAAAGACAGAAGTTCCAATATTTTGGCCGACTCATTGGAAAAGACCCTGATGCTGGGAAAGATTGAGGGCAGGAGGTGAAGGGGGTGACAGAGGATGAGATGGTTGGGTGTCATCATTGACTCAATGGACATGAGCTTGAAGAAACTCCAGGAGATAGTGAAGGACAGGGAAGTGCAGAAACTGCATGCTGCAGTTCATAGAGTCGCAAAAAGTCTAACATAACTGAGTGATTGAACAACAAGAACAAAAACAGACAGAAAATGTGTGAAAAAAACAGTGGTCCAATTGGAATATGATTCAGCTATGAAAAGGACTGAAGCACTGATACTCCCTACAATGTGCTTGGGCCTTGAGAGCATGATGCACAGTGAGAGAAGCCAGACACAGAAGACCACATAGTGTGTGATTTCATTTATATGAAATATCCAGAATGAACAAGTCTATAGAGATAGAAATTAGATCACTGTTTTTGGGGGGTTGAGGACAGGAGGGAAGACAGAATAACTGCTAATGGGCATATAGGGTTTATTTTGGTGGTGGTGAAACAGCTTTGGAGATAGAAGTGGCGTTTTCACACCACTTGTGAGTGAGTGTACTAAATGCCTCTGAATTGTACACTTTAAAATGATCAATTTTATGTGTATTTCACAACTAAAAAAAAAAACAACTGTGGTCTGAAGTACATGGGAATTCCAAAGCTAATTTATACATTTATATTTAATATAGTGACATCAATTTCTGAAAATGCTTCTGGAGTCTTTACTCACTAGAATGACTTCATTAGAAAATCAAGATATCCAAATTCCTCTTTGCCTGGCTTGAAGGCTGTGTATCATCCATTCCACATCACACAGATGCAGCAATACACCTCACAAAAAGTGAGACTCCAACACTCTTACTTGTTTGAGTAAATGAATTCCCAAGTTTTAGATAGGCAAATGTCCTTCCTTTCCAGCTTTTCCTGAAGATAGGTGTAAGCAAAAGTGATACTAGGTCACGTGCTTAAATAGAAGGACTGTGCCTTTCACTTGCCCTTCTCCCCTGCCCACCAACTGGAATGCAGATTTGATGGCAGGAGCTGCAGCAGCCATTTTGGACCACAATAAGGGAGTCTTGTGTTGATGATGGAAGAGTATTATGGAGCCATCATGTCAGATCTCAGCAGCTTACATTCAGATTGCTACAAAGAGAGAAATAAACATCTATCTGGTCTAGGCCACGATTATTTTTGTCTTTGTAAAAGCTGCAGGACAACATCCTACCTAAGTGCCTTCTGGGAGAAACCTCGAAAACTAGGAACCTTCAAAAATACTTACATATTTAGGCTCCACCGGTGCTCCCGCATGGCATAACTGGACCTGCATGTTGCTGGGTATCACATCATCTTTACACTTGAAGGGAATCCCTCCGAAGAAAACAAAAGCAACCAAGTCAAACAACCCCAGCAAATCTGCGTTCATCATCCCCTGCTTGAAATCCATCCATTGCCATGTTATACAATGCAACCGTGAAAATGAACCAACTATAGCTACACACTACAGCAGTGATTCTGAGAAGCATGATAGCAAGTGAAGAAAGCAAGTCAGAAAAAACTATACATAATACAATACCACTTTTATAAAGCTCCAAAGCAAACCATACTAAACAAGGAATGTTTAGAGGGGGAATATTTTAAGTTCAGGAATTACAAACAAAGTTCCGAGTGGGCCTCTCTTCAGAGGACTCAGGGATATGCATTGGCATTGATTATGTTCTAGTTCTTATGTTGCTAAGGCCTTAAGATATACTCATTTTATTATTATACCCCTTTGCCTCCATATAAGTTATCTATACTTCTAACACATCAAATAGTCCATAACTTAAAATTTTTTAAACCTTTCAAAGTTCCCCATGGTTCTCAGCAAAAAGACTACAAAATTCTTTACACAGCACACAAGTCCTGTAAAAGCTGACCTCTGCCCACATCCTCAGATGACATAAATGCCATTTCCCATGCCCTCCTCACTTTGCATTAGCCTCAGGGCCTTTGCACATGCTATCATTTGGAGCACTATGATCTCTACTCTTCATCTAGATAATCCACACTCTTCCTTCAAATTTCTGTTTAAATGACACTTCACAGAGCATATTAAATATCCCACTACACAATGCACAACAAAGTACACTGCAATTCTTCAATTATCACACTCATTGTGGCTATTAAATAATTATGCATGTGCTCCCTTCCCTAGACTATAAGCTCCATGAGGGTAGCTACCATGTCCATCATATCCAGGATTAAATCCTCAGGACCTAGTGCAGGGGACTGTTGAATTCATTAATTAGCAGATGCTCCAAAAATAATTTATCAAATGAGTGATTAATGAATGAACAAGTGAACAGAAAATAAGAGAATATGTAGATAAAGTTAAAAAAAAAAAGAGGAGAATCCAGAGAATGAGAAAAAGTGAAAATTCTACAAAGCAAGACACAGATTCCATTGCCAAGACAGGTAAGGAGATGATTACTTTGGCAGCTGAAGTTGCCATGTTCCCAGGAGCCTTCTGGATTGGGATGAAAGCCTACAATGCAGCCACAGCTGTAGGAGCCCAGGGTGTTGGTGCAGACAGAATTTGGGCCACATCGTGAGGGATCCTGAAGGCACTCGTCAATATCTGCAAAAAACTCAAAGATATCAAACAGTGCAGAGGAGTAAGGAGGTTCTTCTTTCCAAGGAGGTCCAGCAAACTTCCTACACCCCTATGCAGTCTGCCTTTTGATCTATGGAGTTGAGTTTGTCCATTGCTTGGTGCAAAGCCAGGGTGGCAGGTGCAAAAATAGCTCCCAGGGGTGTTGGTGCATGTCCCATTGAAAAGGCACCTGTCAAGGCACTCATCAACACCTGCAGGGTAGAGACCAGGCATGATGCAGATGGGTCACCAAGCCAACAAAAATCACACTTCCCCTTTTAAAGCAGAGGGTGCACATGTGCTCAGTTGCTTCAGTCGTGTTCGACTGTTTACGACCCTGTGGACTGTAGCCCACCAGGCTTCTCTGTCCATGGGATTCTCTAAGGGAGAATGCTGGAGTGGGTTGCCGTGTTCTCCTCCAGGGAATCTTCCCCACCCAGGAATGGAACCCACGTCACTTGCACCTTCTGCATTGCAGGCAGATTCTTTACCACTGAGCCACCAGGGAAGCCCCTCAAAGCAAAGAGTTCTTGCTAAAACATAACAGCCCAATAAGGGACTACATTTCCCAGAATCCTCTGCAGCTAGATGGGATCATATGACTAGCTTCCATTTATGGGATGTGAAGGAGTATGACATGTAACTTCTGGGCCAAGGGATTAAGAAGTTGCTATAACTTTTCTCTTTTTCCCCACCACTGACTGTAACCAGGAATTTCTTTTAAAAATCTTTTGGCCATGCCCACATGGCCTAAGTGGAACGTTAGTCCCCTAACCAAGGATGGAACTTGCACCCCTTACATTGGGAGCATGGAGTCTTAACCACTGGACCACCAGAGAAGTCCCTGGAACCAGGAATTCTAATGTCTTAAGGGATAGAAGAACCAAGAGATACAAAGAAACTGGTTCCCTATATTACTCCATGGAGGAAAGTTGCCCCTCAGCCAAGAATATCCGTATTGGATTGGTGTGAAGGTAAGAAATCTCTATTTTGTTGATCTAGTTCTCAACTGAGGGACCTTCAGCAATGTCTGGAGAAATTTTTAGTGGTCACTTGGATCCAATGGGTAGAGACCAAAGACCCTGACAAATATCCTATAAGGCACAGGTCAGCATCCCTGACACACAACAAAGAGCTATCCAGCCCCTAAAGTCAATAGTACCAAAGTTGAGGAACCCTGGCCATCTAACCAATGTCCCTCTGAGGGTTTCTGAGCCAGCTGCCATGCTCTGAGGAAGCCCAAGGAGCCATGAGGAAAACTCCATAAGGAAAACTGAAGGGCCAGCTGAACTCCCAGCCAGAGGCCGTTGCCAACTACCAGCCATGTAAGCAAGGTTATTTTGGACCTGCCAACCATGCTAGGGCCCCCAAAAAACCATATGGTCAACCCACAGAATCATGGGCAAAGACAAATGACTTGGGACTTCCCTGGTGGTCCAGTAGTTAAGAATCTATCTTCCAAAACAGGGGACACGGGTTCAATCCTTGGTTGGGGAACTAAGATTTCAAATGCCATGGAGCAACTAAGCCTGCACGCCCCAACGAAAGATCCCATGTACCATGACAAGACCCAAAGCAGCCAAACAAACACATACTTTTTTTAAAAGAACAAATGACTGTTGTGATAAGTCATCACCATGTTTCAGGGTAGTTTGACACCCACTGAGAAGTCCCCAGAAATGGCGGGAAGAGTCACCTGCACACTTGAAAGCCTCAGGTTTTTCAGGGCTCCACACGCCAGGTGAAAAGAACCCCGGCAAGCAGGAGCAGCTGTATTTTCCTGGGATGTTGGTGCAGACAGAACTGGGACCACAAAGAGTTGAGTTCCTGGAACATTCATCCACATCTAAGCAAAAAATCAAAATGCAGAAGAACAATGAGAGTACAGTAGCGGCTCACAGTCCCATCACTGACTAAAGCCAATGGGTTTCCCTGATTCCTTCAGGCTCACCTTCTTAAACATATTTGTGTCACTACGAAAAGAAAGCATTTAGAGACATGTATGTGACCCATGCAAATCTTCTGATGAGGATCCCCCACAGCTCAGGACAAACTCCACACTCCTCATTAGAACATGTAAGACCCTGAGAGTCTGTTCCCAGCTGAGCTCATTTTTTTCCTTTCTTTTTTTTTTTTTTTTTTTTCCTAAGATTTTTTTATGTTGATCAAGGCTTCCCTAGTGAGTCAGTGGTAAAGAATCTGCCTGTCAAATCAAGACACATGAGTTCGATCCTTCAGTCCAGAAGATACCCTGGAGAAGGAAATGGCAACCCAATCCCATATTCTTGCCTGGATAAACCCATGGACAGAGGAGTCTACAGTCCACAGGGTTGCAAAAGAATCAGACATGACTTAGCGGCCAAACAACATTATTTTAAAGTTTTTACTGAATTTGTTACAATATTGCTTCTGTTTTATGTTTTGGGATTTTGGCTGTGAGGCAAGTGGGATCTTAACTCCCCAGCCAGGGGTCAAACCTGTACCCACTGCATTGGAAGGTGAAGTCTTAGCCACTGGACTGCCAGGGAAGTCTCTCATATTTTGCTTCTAATGCCTTCATAATCCATGATTCAAATTCATCGATTACCTGTAGGTTCATGAGGCTCATTCTCTCTCACCTGTGTTCCCTCAGCCTCAAATTCATCACTCCCCTCTTTTGTTAATGAATTTCAATTCCTCTGCAAGGAATCACTATATCCAAGTGGAGGGGTAGAGAGCATGGATGTCATGAGTTCAAAGCCTGGCTCTGACCCTTATAATCTGTGTTTTACTGGATGTTATTGAGTGAATTATGTCTCCCCAAAATTCATAAGTTGAAGGCCTCCTCTCCCTCAGTGGGATGGCATTTGGATGTGGAAAACAATTAGGTTTAGATAAGATCTTGAGTGTGGAGCTCTCGTGATGGGATTAATGCCCTAAAAAGAAGAGGAAGAGGGGCTTTCCTGATGGTCCAGTGGTTAAGAATCTGCCCTGCAATGCAGGGGATGCAGGTTCGATGCCTGGTCAGGGAGTTAATATCCCACGTGCCATGGAGCAACTAAGCCCTCACACCGCAACTACTGAGCATGTGTGCCACAACTACTGAGTCCATGCACCACAGGGAAGACTATGAGTACCACAATTAAGACACAGCACAGCCAAATAAATACGATGCAACCTGTGTAAAACAGAAATACATGTTATACTTTTGAAACAAGAGGCAAAACGCAAGAGCTCTCTCTCTCTCTGCCATGTGGGGACACAGCAAGAATGCAGCTCTGTGCAAGGCAGGAAGAGAGCTCTCTCCAGAACCCAACCATGTTGATACTTAATCTTGGACCTCCAGCCTCCAAAACTGTGAGATAATAAATCTCTGTTGGTGAAGCCCCCACCCCCAGTCTATGGTACCTTGTTATGGCAGTCTGAGCTAATACACTGGATAAGAAAAGTCATCTCTCTGTGTCTCTGTTTCCTCATCTTTAAAATGAAAGCAATAATAGAACCCACCCAATTGAGTTGTTCAGAGGATTAAATAAGATGATGAGATCAAACCAGTCAATCTTAAAGGAAATCAACCCTCAATATTCATTGGAAGGACTGATGCTGAAACTGAAGCTCCAACACTTTGGCCGCCTGATGTGAAGGGCCACCTAATCAGAAAAGATTCTGATGCTGGGAAAGATTGAGCACAGAAGAAGGGGACGACAGAGGACTAGATGGTTGGATGGCATCCCCAACTCAATGGACATGAGTTTGAGCAAACTATGGGAAATAGTGAAAAACAGGGAAGTCTGGCATGCTCAAAGAGACAGACATGACTTAGTGACTGAACAACAATAAATATCTTTAAATACTCAGAATGGAATCTGGGACAGAGCAAATATTATAGACGTATTCACTAGCTAACATAAAAAATGCACTGCAAACGTGTTGCACTTTCTTTGTGGCAGGCAATGAGGAAAATCTTTTACAGGCATCCACTTCATGGAAGCTCACAGCAGCCCTATGAATTGCAAACTAGTATTCCCATTTTTCAGAGGAGAAAACCGAGGCTTCAAAACTGTGCAAAATCACGTATCTTGTGAAAAGCACAACTGCAATTTAAATCCAGGTTCTGTCTGGCTCTGGTATCTTTACATGACAGCTTTCCAAGCTGCCTTGAGTCTCAGGGACTGGGAATTTGAGGATTAAGTTGATATCTGTCCTGCACAGGCCCACCCTGAGATGCTAGTGGTTGCAACCTGATTCAGAGGCAGAAGGGCATGGTGGTTGGGGTATGAAGTCACACTGGGAAGAGCTGAGTCTTAACTCTCTTATTTCCTTTCTACTTGACCTTGGCGATTCCATCACAATGGAGGCTGTTCCTCATCTGTAAGATGGGTATAAAATACCATTGTACCATCAGTTTGTTGGGAGGACTGAATGAACACGTCTGGAAGAGCTTAGTGTCTTGGCTTGTCCAGACCACTGCACCTACTGTTTACTCTTCCTGGAACACCCTTCCCCAGATACCCAGGATGTCACTCCTTCAGGTCTTATATCAAAAATCAACTTCTCAGCATGACTTCTCTCTACCACTCTATTAAAACTACATCACCCTCATGTATTCCCTATTCACCTTTCCTTGAACTATCCCTGACACACAAGATTTCCCTGCATGCATTTTGTTGTTACCTTCCTCTCCCCACATTTCATGATAAGTTCCAGGAGAACAAGTAATTTTTACCTGTGTTACTCACTGCTGTATCCTTCATCCCTAGAATAATGCTTGGCATATACTAGGTGCTCAAGAAGTATTTGTAGAATGAATACATGAATGAATGATTGATTATTGGCTTCAGCTCTACAGACAAGAGCTTTGGACTCAGCTGAGATCCACTTCAACTTCTTTCCCACCACTGCTGTCTTTGCAAACACATTGGACTCGACTCTTCACTTACCTTTACTTACCCTTCACTTACCTTCACATGTCTCTCCTGGTCCCTGGAAATTCTTTCCACTTCTGGATTGAAAACCCGGGTTGCAGACACAAGAGTAGCTTCCAAGACTGTTGTGGCAAGTCGAATGCTCTGGGCAACTTCTGGGATTGGCACATTCATCCACATCTGGTGAGTAGAAATCAAAACCCATGTCAAAGAAGGAGAAGTGGTAAAGATGGGACACTACAAACAGATTATCTCCCCTTGACCCTCCCCAATATCCAGACTTTCCCCTTCTCCCTAACCTCATTTTAAGTTAGGCATGGCCATGAGAATACATTCTGGTCAATTGTATGCACACAAAAAGTGACAAATAGTTTCAAACCATAATGATCGTAGATTGTAGAAATGGCTGTCATGTTTTACTCCTCCCTGTGTCCAACCTTGGTATGGGGCTTGTGCCATACAATGTGACATTGCCATTCATCTCTCTAATGTGTGGAGTTGGATTCTGTAGCCCTTCACTCTAGCTGGCTCTAGGACTTGCACTAGCCAATAAATACAGCAGAAGCAACGTGGTGGCACTTCCAAACAGACCTCAGGAAACCTATTTCTGTTCATACTTTGGGTCCCTTACCTCTGTCATATGAACAAACCCCAGGATAATAAGAAAAAAACAAAATGAAAGAGACACAGATCATCCTGGATGAGCTGCAGATATATGAGGCAGCCCAGCCAAGATCAGCAAAGCTGACACACAGCTGACCACAAACACATGCACTAGCCCAGTGGAGACCTAAAGAACTGACCAGAGCAGAGCCCAACCTAAATTTCCAACATGTGGAGTTAAGAAATAAACAAATGGTGGTTGTTTTAGCCACTAACTTATGGGGTCATTTGTTACTCAGCAATAGCTAACTGCTACAAATATAGCTAACTGATACAAATAGATCAGAAGTGTCAGAGATGATTTCAAAATATCTCTAACTCCAAGCCAAGGTAATATGTTGAGGGCTTGATCACTCTATGCCTTGCTTATGGAATCACCCTCCATTCAGATAATTAATAATGCTGCCTCAGACTCAGGAATTGAAACCCATATCTCTTGGTGACAGTATTCTGCTTGTAGTGTGCAGAATAGATTTGAGAAAGCAACACTAGAAAAATGGAGAGACTAGTGAGGAGGCCACTGTAATGATGATGGAACTTAAACCAAGGATGGAAAAGAGTAGAGATTCAAGACATATTTAGCAGGTAGATTGCCCAATACATAATGACTGATTTAATATGGAAGGGAAGGGAATATCAAGAATAACTCTCAGGTCTTCATTCAAATACTTTTCAGGAAAAAATTCTGAATTTTGGATCTGAGCTTTCCCCAGGACAGAATTTATCTCAGTGCTAATGACACATGGGACCAGATTATTCTTGGTTGTGGGGAGGCTGTGATGTGCGTTGGAGGATGTTTAGCAGGATCTCTGCTCTCTACCCAGAGACTGACCAGTTGATTAACACAAACTACCCACCAACATCACCAGAATGGAAAACCAAAACTATCTCCAGATACTGTCACATCTCCCACCAGTGAGGTGTAAATCAGGCTAGACCTTGAGCCATGAAGTATTCTAAATACAGCCTGAGCCACAGCTTAATTCATATAAGACACTCAACAGGAATTCAAATTCAGCTTCTTCTACTTCATAGCTGTGTATCCTTGGATTAATGATTTTACCTCTCTGAGCCTCAAGAAGATCATTAAGAACATAATCTTTACCTCATAGGAACATCAAGTAAAGTTCTTAATTAATTGAGTAGCTAAAAAAGAAGATCAAGTTCTCTATACTTTCACAGATGGAATTTTTAGAGGTGAATCCAACATCACAGCTGCAGCGGAAGCTTCACAAAGAGTTGGTGCACTCAGAATGCTCTGGGCAGACCCCATGGGAGAGGCATTCATTAATGTCTGAGAAACAGTGGAGGAGAGTGAGCAGACTAAAGATTAGGTGTCTCAGTTTAGTACACCATGTACTCAACTCAATAGGAGTTGTCTACCAAAGACCCAAGCCTGAGAGTCTGAGTGCATTACCTGTGCAGGTAAAATGACCTGACTTTCCAGGGATCCAATTATTTCCAGTGGGAGAAGAGAAACCAGTCAAACAGCTGCACTCATACCTTCCTGGCAGGTTTCTGCAGCTTGAGTTAGGACCACAAGTTGGGGGCGTTTGAGAACATTCATCTATATCTGGAGAGAAAGAGAGAGAGAGTTACAAATTGTCATCATCTTGTGAAATAGTTTGGATTTTCCAAAGATACTAGAAACAATGTCTTTCATTCCTAATGCCCTTAATTCAATGTCCTTTCTTTGATACTCCTTCCATCAAGCAATGAGGTTTATATTTCCTCCCCTTGAATCAGAGCATGCATGTGACTGTGGTGGTGGAGACACCAGCTCATAAAAAGACCATGCTAAGTCATCACAGTATCACACACTTCCACCTGGTTCTCTTGAGATGCCCATGCTTGATTCAGCTGACATACTGTGAGGAAGCTCAACTAGCCATGAAAAAAGCAGCTCTCATGGAGAAGAACGTAGACCTCCAGCTTCCAACTCTGGCAGAGCTGCCAACCAACAGCCAGCACCACCTTCACCTTGTGAGGGAGCCCCTTTCAAAGTGGATCCTCTAGCCCGCAGTTGAGCCAACACAACTGTCACTGCATGGAAGAATGTCAAGCCGTCATCAGCAAACTCAGCCCAAATACATGATGGTGTTTTGCTTGTTGTCTGATTCTCTCACCATGATAAGAAGTTCCAGTAGAATAAATGCTTTTTTCTGTGTTATCACAGTATCCTTCATCCCTAGAATAACGCTTGGCATATAGTAGGTGCTCAAGAAGTGTTTGTTGAATGCATGCATGAATGAATCCATTGCTATAGGCTTTAGCTTTGCATATGAGGGCTTTGAACTCAGCTAAGACCCACCTCAACTTCTCCCCACCACTTCTGTCTTTTCAAACACATTGGACTTGATTCCCCAGAAGACCCCTGCACATACCTTGACACATCTCTCCTGGCCCCTGGAAACTTTTCTTTCCACTTCTGGATTGAAAACCCGGCTTGCAGACACAAGAGTAGCTTCCAAGACTGTTGTGACAAGTGGAATGCTCTGGGCAACTTCTGGGATTGGCACATTCATCCACATCTGGTGAGTAGAAATGAAAACCCGGGTCAAGGTAGAAGAAGCAGTGAGAACAGAACACTGCAAACAGGAGATTCATTCCGCCTGTTCTCCACCAGATGTACCTCCGCCCCCCACAATATCCAGACTTTTTCATTCTTTCTAAGTTCCCTTGCAATTAGGCATGACATGAGAATAAATTCTGGCCAATTGTATGCAAGCAAAAGCCGGGCATTTGTTTCAAACTGTAATGATTATAGATTGCAGAAATGGTTGTCATCCTTTACTCCTCCCTGTGTCCGCACCTTGGGATGAGGTTTGTGCTACACAATGTGACCTTGCCACTCCTCTCTTTAAGACGTGGAGTTTGGTTCACGAGTCCTTGACTCTAGCTGACTCTATGACTTGCACTGTCCAATTGAAATGCCCGAAGCAATGTGGTGCCACTTCCAAACTTAGACCTCAAGAAACCTACTTGCTTCTGCTCATACATTAGGCCCCTTGCCTCTGCCATTTGAACAAACCTCAGGCTAAAAAGAAAAATACAAAGGGAAAGAGAGATGGATCATCCCAGATGAGTCCCAAGTATGTGAGACAGCCCAGCCAAGATTGGCAATGCTGACACACAGCTAACCACAAACACAGGAACAAGCCCAGGGGAGACCAGAAGAACTGAGCAGCAGAGTCTAACCTAAGGTGCCAACACATGGAATCAAGATATTAAAAATTGTGGTTGTTTTACCACTAACTTTTGGGGTGATTTGTTACTCAGCAATAGCTGCTGCTGCTAAGTCACGTCAGTCGTGTTCAACTCTGTGCCACCCCATAGACGGCAGCCCACCAGGCTCCCCTGTCCCTGGGATTCTCCAGGCAAGAACACTGGAGTGGGTTGCCATTTCCTTCTGCAATGCATGAAAGTGAAAAGTGAAAAGTGAAAATGAAGTCAATCAGTCTTGTCCGACTCTTAGCGGCCCCATGGACTACACCCTACCAGGCTCCTTTGCCCATGGGATTTTCCAGGCAAGAGTACTGGAGTGGGGTGCCATTGCCTTCTCCTGCTTAAAATAGATCACAAATACCAGAGATGACTTCAAATATCTCTAACTTCAAGATGACGTATCCAAGATGCATCCTCACTATAAATAAATAATAGTGTTGTGCAGACTCAGGAAAATGGAGCCCTTAACTCCTGGTGAGAGTGTTACATACTGGCTGCAGTGTAAATGATAGATCTGAGGGAGCAACATTAGAAACAGTGAGAAGACTGCTGCAATCATGCTGGAACCCAAACCAAGGATGGAAAAGACTGGAGAGATTCAAGACACATTTAGCAGGTAGATTAGCCAATGACATGATGACTCATTTAATATGGAAAGGGGGCAAGGATCAAGAATAACTCTCAGGTCTTCATTCAAATACCTTTTAGGAAAAAGTTCTAACATTTGGGTTAGATCTCCCTGGGAAGGAGTGTCTCTATCTCAGTACTATTTACATTTGGGATCAATCATTCTTGCTTGCGGGAAGGTTATTCTGTGTATTGGAGGATGTTTAGCAGGATCTCTGGTCTCTACCCACCAGTTGCCAGTTACACAAACCAACCCACCGCCACCACCAGTTTGGACAAAAGTGTCTCCAGACATTGTCAGTATCACCCCCAGCCCCAGCAGGTCACAATTCAGGCTAGGGACTGAGTCATCCAGTACTCTCAAATATTGCTTCACCCAGTGCTTAACTCATAGTACACCCTCAACAAGAGTTCAAGCCCATGTTTTTCCACATACTAGCTGTGTATCCTTGACCTAGTCACTTTACTTTTATGGGCCTTATTTGGATCATTCCTAAAATGGAGATCAAAATCTCTAGCTCATAGGATCATCAAATAAAGTTCTTAATTAATTAAGTAGCTAAAAGAAATCAGGTTCTCTGTACCTTCACAGGTGGAGTTTCCAGAGGTGAATCCAACTTTGCAGCTGCAACGGTAGCTTCCCAAAGAGTTGGTGCACTCAGAATGCTCAGGGCAGACCCCATGGGAGAGGCATTCATTAATGTCTGAGGAGGAGTGGAAGAGAGTGAGCAGCCCAAAGATTAGGTGTCCAAGCTTAGCACACTATGTACTCAACTCAATAGGAGTAGTCTACAAAAGACCCAAGCCTGAGAATCTGAGCTCATTACCTGTACAGGTGAAATGACCTGGCTTTCCAGAGATCCAGTTATTTCCCGTGGGAGAGGAGAAACCAGTCAAACAGCTGCACTCATACCTTCCTGGCAGGTTTCTGCACCTTGAGTTAGGACCACAAGGTGGGGGCTTTTGAGAACATTCGTCTATATCTGGAGAGAAAGAGAGTCAAGGTTACACATTTTCTTCAAATAAAGCTGGGATCTTCCAAAGATTGTTGAAACAATGTCTTCTATTCCATATGCCCTTCATTCAGTGTCTCTTCTTGGGTACGTCTTCCATCGAGCAGGGTCTATATTTCCTCCTCTTGAATCTGAGCATGTTTGTGACTATGCAGTGGTGACACTAGGTCATAAAAGTATTGTGCTAAGTCACAAAAACATCACACACTTTCACCTTGTTCTTTTGGAATGCTCATGCTTGACTCAGGCACCATACTCTGAGGAAGCTCAAAGAGCCATGATAAAACAGCTCATGTGGAGAAGAACTAAGACCTCCAGCCCACAGCTTCATTCAGCACCAGCTTCACCTTGTGAGTGAGCCCCCTTTAAAGTGGATCTTCTAGCCCCCAGCTGAACCAGCTCAACTGGCACTTTGTGGAACCAAGTCAAGTCATCCTCACCAAAGTCAGTCCAAATACCAGATGCATGCACGTATGTTGCTTCTCATCTGTTTCTCCCCACCCACAACAAGAAGTTTCAGGAGAACAAATATTTTTGCCTGTGTCACTCACTGCAGTATCCTCCATCCCTCGAATAGTGCTTTTCTATATAGCAGGTGCTCAAGAAGTGTTTGTTGAATGAATGCATGAATGGATGTATTGGCTTTAGTTCTGCAGACAAGACTTGAACTCAGCTGAGACCTACCTCAACTTCTAACTCTTCTTCCAGCACTGCTGTCTTTCTAAACAGATTGGACTTCATTTCCCAGAAAACCCCTGTACCTACCTTGACATGTCTCCCCTGGTCCCTGGAAACTCTTCTTTCCACTTCTGGATATATATCCTGAGTTGCAGGCACAAGAGTAGCTTCCAACACTGTTGTGGCAAGTCGAATGCTCTGGGCAACTTCTGGGATTGGCACATTCGTCCACATCTGGTGAGTAGAAATGAAAACTCAGATCAAGGCAGAGGAAGAAGCAAGGACAGGGGACTGAAAATAGGAGATTCACTCCACCTGTTCGCCACCTGATGCTCCCAAATCAGACTTTCCCCTTCTCCAAAACTTCCCTTGCAGTTGGGCATGACGTGAGAATAATTCTGGCCAACTGTATGCACACACAAAAGGGTGGCAAATAGTTTCAAGCATAATGATCATTGATTGCAGGAATGGCTTTACTATGAGTAAAGGAATCATCCTTTACTCCTCCCTGTGTCCACACCTTGGGATGAGGTTGGTGCTACACAATGCAACCTTGCCACTCTTCTCTTTAAGATGTGGGGTTTGGTTCACCTCTTCTTCGCTCTATCTGGTTCTGTGACTTGCTTTCAACCAAGAAGTACAGCTGAAGGAAAGTGGTGCCTGTTCCAAACTTAGACCTCAAGAAGCCTATTTGTTTCTGCTTATGCATTGGGCCCCTTCCCTCTACCATATGAACCAACCTCAGGCTAATAACAAAAAAGACAAAGTAGAAGAGAGATGGGTCATCCCAGATGAGTCCCAGATATGTGAGACAGCCCAGCCAAGATCAGCAAAGCTGACACACAGCTGACCACAAACACAGCAACAAGCCCAGTGGAGACTTGAAGACCTGACCAGCAGAGCCCAACTCAAAGTGCCAGCACATGGTCAAGAGATAAATAAGTGGTGTTTGTTTTAGCCACTAACCTATGGGATGATTTATTACTCTGCAATAGCTAACTGCTACAAATAGACCAAAAACATCAGAGATGACTTCAAATATCTCCATTCAAAATCAGGTAGAATGTAATAATCTCTACATCGTAGCATCATCAAATGAAGTTCTTAATTAACTGATTAGGTAAAGATGATCAGCTTCTCTACACATTCCCTGACTGAGGATGTTAGAACTGAATTCAACTTGGCAGCTGTAATGGTAGCTTAACAGTTGGTGCACTCAGAATGCTCTGGGAAGACCCCACTGGAAAGGCATTCATTAACCTCTGAGGAGCAGTGAAGAAGAGTGAGCAGATAAAGATTAGGTGTCTAAGGTAAGAACACATATGTGCACATGTGTGCTAAGACACTTCAGTCATGTCTGAATCTTTGTGACCCTATGGGCTGTAGCCCACCAGGCTACTCTGTCCATGAGATTCTCCAGGCAAGAATACTGGAGTGGGTTCCCATGCCCTCCTCAAGGGGATCTTCCTGACCCAGGGATCAAGCCTGTGTCTCCTGCATTTGTAGGCATGTTCTTTAGCACCTGGGAAACCCCCAAGAAACTTATGCACCCAACACAATCGGACCTGTCCACAAAAAACCCATGCCTGAGAGCCTGAGCACATTACCCGTACATGGGAAATGACCTGGCTTTCCAGGGATCCGATTATTTCCAGAGACAGAGTTACAAATTGTCTTCATCTTGTGAAATAGTTTGCATTTCCCAAAGATACTAGAAACAATGTCTTTCATTCCTAATGCCCTTAATTCAATGTCCTTTCTTTGATACTCCTTCCATCAAGCAATGAGGTTTATATTTCCTCCCCTTGAATCACAGCATGCGTGTGACTGTGGTGGTGGAGACAGCAGCTCATAAAAAGACCATGAATATCATCACAGTATCACACACTTCCACCTGGTTCTCTTGAGATGCCCATGCTTGACTCAGCTGACATACTGTGAGGAAGCTCAACTAGCCATGAAAAAAGCAGCTCTCATGGAGAAGAACGTAGACCTCCAGCTTCCAACTCTGGCAGAGCTGCCAGCCAACAGCCAGCACCACCTTCACCTTGTGAGGGAGCCCCTTTCAAAGTGGATCCTCTAGCCCGCAGTTGAGCCAACACAACTGTCACTGAATGGAGGAATGTCAAGCCGTCATCAGCAAACTCAGCCCAAATACATGATGGTGTTTTGTTTGTTGTCTGATTCTCTC
The DNA here is from genome assembly GCF_055505025.1 of Bos grunniens. Classification (NCBI taxonomy): domain Eukaryota; kingdom Metazoa; phylum Chordata; class Mammalia; order Artiodactyla; family Bovidae; genus Bos; species Bos grunniens. The sequence continues at coordinate 17,645,565 of NC_141171.1, forward strand.
ACCATGATAAGAAGTTCCAGTAGAATAAATGCTTTTTTCTGTGTTATCACAGTATCCTCCATCCCTAGAATAATTCTTGGCATATAGTAGGTGCTCAAGAAGTGTTTGTTGAATGCATGCATGAATGAATCCATTGCTATAAGCTTCAGCTTTGCATATGAGGGCTTTGAACTCAGCTAAGACCCACCTCAACTTCTCCCCACCACTTCTGTCTTTTCAAACACATTGGACTTGATTCCCCAGAAGACCCCTGCACATACCTTGACACATCTCTCCTGGCCCCTGGAAACTTTTCTTTCCACTTCTGGATTGAAAACCCGGCTTGCAGACACAAGAGTAGCTTCCAAGACTGTTGTGACAAGTGGAATGCTCTGGGCAACTTCTGGGATTGGCACATTCATCCACATCTGGTGAGTAGAAATGAAAGCCCGGGTCAAGGTAGAAGAAGCAGTGAGGACAGAACACTGCAAACAGGAGATTCATTCTGCCTGTTCTCCACCAGATGTCCCCCCCACACACACACCCTGCAATATGCAGACTTTCTCATGCTTTCTAAGTTCCCTTGCAATTAGGCATGACATGAGAATAAATTCTGGCCAATTGTATGCAAGCAAAAGGCGGGCATTCTTTTGAAACTGTAATGATTATAGATTGCAGAGATGGTTGTCATCCTTTACTCCTCCCTGTGTCCCCACTTTGGGATGAGGTTTGTGCTACACAATGTGACCTTGCCACTCCCTTCTTTAAGATGTGGACTTTGGTTCACCAGTCCTTGATTCTAGCTGGCTCTATGACTTGCACTGTCCAATTGAAATGCCAGAAGCAATGTGGGGCCACTTCCAAACTTAGACCTCTAGAAACCTATTTGCTTCTGCTCATATATTGGGCCCCTTGCCTCTGCCATTTGAACAAACCTCAGGTTAATAAGAAAAAGACAAAGGAAAAGAGAGAAGGATCATCCCAGATGAGTCCCAGATATGTGAGACAGCCAGCCAAGATTGGCAAAGCTGACACACAGCTAACCACAAACCCATGAACAAGCCCAGTGGCGACCAGAAGAACTGAGCAGCAGAGTCTAACCTAAGGTGCCAACACATGGAATCAAGATATTAAAAATTGTGGTTGTTAAGCCACTAACTTTTGGGGTGATTTGTTACTCAGCAATAGCCAACTGCTTCAAAGATCATAAACGTCAGAGATGACTTCAAATATCTCTAACTTCAAGACGACGTATCCAAGATCCATCCTCACTATAAATAAATAATAGTGTTGTGCAGACTCAGGAAAATGGAGCCCTTAACTCCTGGTGAGAGTGTTACATACTGGCTGCAGTGTAAATGATAGATCTGAGGGAGCAACATTAGAAACAGTGAGAAGACTGCTGCAATCATGTTGGAACCCAAACCAAGGATGGAAAAGACTGGAGAGATTCAAGACACATTTAGCAGGTAGATTGGCCAATGACATGATGACTCACTTAATATGGAAAGAGGGCAAGGATCAAGAATAACTCTCAGACACTGATGTATAGAACAGTCTTATGGACTCTGTGGGAGAGGGAGAGGGTGGGAAGATTTGGGAGAATGGCATTGAAACATGTAAAATATCATGTATGAAACGAGACGCCAGTTCAGGTTCGATGCACGATGCTGGATGCTTGGGGCTAGTGCACTGGGACGACCCAGAGGGAGGGTGGGGGGAGGGAGGAGGGAGGAGGGTTCAGGATGGGGAACACATGTATACCTGTGGTGGATTCATTTTGATATTTGGCAAAACAAATACAATTACGTAAAGTTTAAAAATAAAATAAAATTAAAAAAAGAATAACTCTCAGGTCTTCATTCAAATACCTTTTAGGGAAAAGTTCTAACATTTGGGTCTGAGATCTCCCTGGGAAGGAGTGTCTCTATCTCAGTACTATTTACATTTGGGATCAATCATTCTTGCTTGCGGGAAGGTTATTCTGTACATTGGAGGATGTTTAGCAGGATCTCTGGTCTCTACCCACCAGTTGCCAGTTACACAAACCAACCCACCGCCACCACCAGTTTGGACAAAAGTGTCTCCAGACATTGTCAGTATCACCCCCGGCCCCAGCAGGGCACAAATCAGGCTAGGGACTGAGTCCTGCAGTACTCTCAAATACTGCTTGACCCACTGCTTAACTCATAGTACACCCTCAACAAGAGTTCAAACCCGTGTTTTCCCACATACTAGCTGTGTATCCTTGACCTAGTCACTTTACTTTTATGGGCCTTATTTGGATCATTCCTAAAATGGAGATCAAAATCCCTAGCTCATAGGATCATCAAATAAAGTTCTTAATTAATTGAGTAGCTAAAAGAAATCAGGTTCTCTGTACCTTCACAGGTGGAGTTTCCGGAGGTGAATCCAACTTTGCAGCTGCAACGGTAGCTTCCCAAAGAGTTGGTGCACTCAGAATGCTCAGCGCAGACCCCATGGGAGAGGCATTCATTAATGTCTGAGGAGGAGTGGAAGAGAGTGAGCAGCCCAAAGATTAGGTGTCCAAGCTTAGCACACTATGTACTCAACTCAATAGGAGTAGTCTACAAAAGACCCAAGCCTGAGAATCTGAGCTCATTACCTGTACAGGTGAAATGACCTGGCTTTCCAGAGATCCAGTTATTTCCCGTGGGAGAGGAGAAACCAGTCAAACAGCTGCACTCATACCTTCCTGGCAGGTTTCTGCACCTTGAGTTAGGACCACAAGGTGGGGGCTTTTGAGAACATTCGTCTATATCTGGAGAGAAAGAGAGTCAAGGTTACACATTTTCTTCAAATAAAGCTGGGATCTTCCAAAGATTGTTGAAACAATGTCTTCTATTCCATATGCCCTTCATTCAGTGTCTCTTCTTGGGTATGTCTTCCATCGAGCAGGGTCTATATTTCCTCCTCTTGAATCTGAGCATGTTTGTGACTATGCAGTGGTGACACTAGGTCATAAAAGTATTGTGCTAAGTCACAAAAACATCACACACTTTCACCTTGTTCTTTTGGAATGCTCATGCTTGACTCAGGCACCATACTCTGAGGAAGCTCAAAGAGCCATGATAAAACAGCTCATGTGGAGAAGAACTAAGACCTCCAGCCCACAGCTTCATTCAGCACCAGCTTCACCTTGTGAGTGAGCCCCCTTTAAAGTGGATCTTCTAGCCCCTAGTTGAACCAGCTCAACTGGCACTTTGTGGAACAAAGTCAAGTCATCCTCACCAAAGTCAGCCCAAATACCAGACATACACGTATGTTGCTTCTCATCTGTTTCTCCCCACCCACAACTAGAAGTTTCAGGAGAACAAATATTTTTGCCTGTGTTACTCACTGCAGTATCCTCCATCCCTCAAATAGTGCTTTTCCATATAGCAGGTACTCAAGAAGTGTTTGTTGAATGAACCCATGAATCGATGAATTGGCTTCAGTTGTGCAGACAAGACTTTGAACTCAGCGGAGACTTTCCTCAACTTCTAACTCTTCCTCCAGAACTGCTGTCTTTCCAAACAGATGGACTTGATTTCCCAGAAGCCCCCTGCACCTACCTTGACATGTCTCCCCTGGTCCCTGGAAACTCTTCTTTCCACTTCTGGATATATATCCTGAGTTGCAGGCACAAGAGTAGCTTCCAACACTGTTGTGGCAAGTCGAATGCTCTGGGCAACTTCTGGGATTGGCACATTCGTCCACATCTGGTGAGTAGAAATGAAAACTCAGATCAAGGCAGAGGAAGAAGCAAGGACAGGGGACTGAAAATAGGAGATTCACTCCACCTGTTCGCCACCTGATGCTCCCAAATACCCAGACTTTCCCCTTCTCCAAAACTTCCCTTGCAGTTAGGCATGACGTGAGAATAATTCTGGCCAACTGTATGCACACACAAAAGGGTGGCAAATAGTTTCAAGCATAATGATCATTGATTGCAGAAAGGCTTTACTATGAGTAAAGGAATCATCCTTTACTCCTCCCTGTGTCCACACCTTGGGATGAGGTTGGTGCTACACAATGCAACCTTGCCACTCTTCTCTTTAAGATGTGGGGTTTGGTTCACCTCTTCTTCGCTCTATCTGGTTCTGTGACTTGCTTTCAACCAAGAAGTACAGCTGAAGGAAAGTGGTGCCTGTTCCAAACTTAGACCTCAAGAAGCCTATTTGTTTCTGCTTATGCATTGGGCCCCTTCCCTCTACCATATGAACCAACCTCAGGCTAATAACAAAAAAGACAAAGTAGAAGAGAGATGGGTCATCCCAGATGAGTCCCAGATATGTGAGACAGCCCAGCCAAGATCAGCAAAGCTGACACACAGCTGACCACAAACACAGCAACAAGCCCAGTGGAGACTTGAAGACCTGACCAGCAGAGCCCAACTCAAAGTGCCAGCACATGGTCAAGAGATAAATAAGTGGTGTTTGTTTTAGCCACTAACCTATGGGATGATTTATTACTCTGCAATAGCTAACTGCTACAAATAGACCAAAAACATCAGAGATGACTTCAAATATCTCCATTCAAAATCAGGTAGAATGTAATAATCTCTACATCGTAGCATCATCAAATGAAGTTCTTAATTAACTGATTAGGTAAAGAAGATCAGCTTCTCTACACATTCCCTGACTGAGGATGTTAGAGCTGAATTCAACTTGGCAGCTGTAATGGTAGCTTAACAGTTGGTGCACTCAGAATGCTCTGGGAAGACCCCACTGGAAAGGCATTCATTAACCTCTGAGGAACAGTGAAGAAGAGTGAGCAGATAAAGATTAGGTGTTTAAGGTAAGAACACATATGTGCACATGTGTGCTAAGACACTTCAGTCATGTCTGAATCTTTGTGACCCTATGGGCTGTAGCCCACCAGGCTACTCTGTCCATGAGATTCTCCAGGCAAGAATACTGGAGTGCGTTGCCATGCCCTCCTCAAGGGGATCTTCCTGACCCGGGGATCAAGCCTGTGTCTCCTGCATTTGTAGGCAGGTTCTTTAGCACCTGGGAAACCCACAGGAAACTTATGCACCCAACACAATTGGAGCTGTCCACAAAAGACCCATGCCTGAGAGCCTGAGCACATTACCTGTACAGGGGAAATGACCTGGCTTTCCAGGGATCCAATTATTTCCAGAGACAGAGTTACAAATTTTCTTAATCTTATGAAATAATTTGCATTTTCCAAAGATAGTTGAAACAATGTCTTTCATTCCTAATGCCCTTAATTCAATGTCCTTTCTTTGATACTCCTTCCATCAAGCAATGAGGTTTATATTTCCTCCCCTTGAATCACAGCATGTGTGTGACTGTGGTGGTGGAGACACCAGCTCATAAAAAGACCGTGCTAAGTCATCACAGTATCACACACTTCCACCTGGTTCTCTTGAGATGCCCATGCTTGATTCAGCTGCCATACTGTGAGGAGGCTCAACTAGCCATGAAAAAAGCAGCTCTCATGGAGAAGAACGTAGACCTCCAGCTTCCAACTCTGGCAGAGCTGCCAGCCAACAGCCAGCACCACCTTCACCTTGTGAGGGAGCCCCTTTCAAAGTGGATCCTCTAGCCCGCAGTTGAGCCAACACAACTGTCACTGCATGGAAGAATGTCAAGCTGTCATCAGCAAACTCAGCCCAAATACGTGATGGTGTTTTGTTTGTTGTCTGATTCTCTCACCATGATAAGAAGTTCCAGTAGAACAAATGCTTTTTTCTGTGTTATCACTGTGTCCTCCATCCCTAGAATAATGCTTGGCGTATAGTAGGTGCTCAAGAAGTGTTTGTTGAATGCATGCATGAATGAATCCATTGCTATAAGCTTCAGCTTTGCATATGAGGGCTTTGAACTCAGCTAAGACCCACCTCAACTTCTCCCCACCACTTCTGTCTTTTCAAACACATTGGACTTGATTCCCCAGAAGACCCCTGCACATACCTTGACACATCTCTCCTGGCCCCTGGAAACTTTTCTTTCCACTTCTGGATTGAAAACCCGGCTTGCAGAGACAAGAGTAGTTTCCAAGACCGTTGTGGCAAGTCGAATGCTCTGGGCAACTTCTGGGATTGGCACATTCATCCACATCTGGTGAGTAGAAATGAAAGCCCGGGTCAAGGTAGAAGAAGCAGTGAGGACAGAACACTGCAAACAGGAGATTCATTTCGCCTGTTCTCCATCAGATGTACCCCCCACACACACAGCCTGCAATATGCAGACTTTCTCATGCTTTCTAAGTTCCCTTGCAATTAGGCATGACATGAGAATAAATTCTGGCCAATTGTATGCAAGCAAAAGGCGGGCATTCTTTTGAAACTGTAATGATTATAGATTGCAGAGATGGTTGTCATCCTTTACTCCTCCCTGTGTCCCCACTTTGGGATGAGGTTTGTGCTACACAATGTGACCTTGCCACTCCCTTCTTTAAGATGTGGACTTTGGTTCACCAGTCCTTGATTCTAGCTGGCTCTATGACTTGCACTGTCCAATTGAAATGCCAGAAGCAATGTGGGGCCACTTCCAAACTTAGACCTCTAGAAACCTATTTGCTTCTGTTCATATATTGGGCCCCTTGCCTTTGCCATTTGAACAAACCTAGGTTAATAAGAAAAAGACAAAGGGAAAGAGAGAAGGATCATCCCAAATGAGTCCCAGATATGTGAGACAGCCAGCCAAGATTGGCAAAGCTGACACACAGCTAACCACAAACCCATGAACAAGCCCAGTGGCGACCAAAAGAACTGAGCAGCAGAGTCTAACCTAAGGTGCCAACACATGGAATCAAGATATTAAAAATTGTGGTTGTTAAGCCACTAACTTTTGGGGTGATTTGTTACTCAGCAATAGCCAACTGCTTCAAAGATCATAAATGTCAGAGATGACTTCAAATATCTCTAACTTCAAGATGACGTATCCAAGATGCATCCTCACTATAAATAAATAATAGTGTTGTGCAGACTCAGGAAAATGGAGCCCTTAACTCCTGGTGAGAGCGTTACATACTGGCTGCAGTGTAAATGATAGATCTGAGGGAGCAACATTAGAAACAGTGAGAAGACTGCTGCAATCATGTTGGAACCCAAACCAAGGATGGAAAAGACTGGAGAGATTCAAGACACATTTAGCAGGTAGATTGGCCAATGACATGATGACTCATTTAATATGGAAAGAGGGCAAGGATCAAGAATAACTCTCAGACACTGATGTATAGAACAGTCTTATGGACTCTGTGGGAGAGGGAGAGGGTGGGAAGATTTGGGAGAATGGCATTGAAACATGTAAAATATCATGTATGAAACGAGATGCCAGTCCAGGTTTGAAGCACGATGCTGGATGCTTGGGGCTAGTGCACTGGGATGACCCAGAGGGAGGGTGTGGGGAGGGAGGAGGGAGGAGGGTTCAGGATGGGGAACACATGTATACCTGTGGTGGATTCATTTTGATATTTGGCAAAACAAATACAATTACGTAAAGTTTAAAAATAAAATAAAATTAAAAAAAGAATAACTCTCAGGTCTTCATTCAAATACCTTTTAGGGAAAAGTTCTAACATTTGGGTCTGAGATCTCCCTGGGAAGGAGTGTCTCTATCTCAGTACTATTTACATTTGGGATCAATCATTCTTGCTTGCGGGAAGGTTATTCTGTGCATTAGAGGATGTTTAGCAGGATCTCTGGTCTCTACCCACCAGTTGCCAGTTACACAAACCAACCCACCGTCACCACCAGTTTGGACAAAAGTGTCTCCAGACATTGTCAGTATCACCCCCGGCCCCAGCAGGGCACAAATCAGGCTAGGGACTGAGTCATCTAGTACTCTCAAATACTGCTTCACCCAGTGCTTAACTCATAGTACACCCTCAACAAGAGTTCAAACCCGTGTTTTTTCACATACTAGGTGTGTGTCCTTGACCTAGTCACTTTACTTTTATGGGCCTTATCTGGATCATTCCTAACATGGAGATCAAAATCCCTAGCTCATAGGATCATCAAATAAAGTTCTTAATTAATTGAGTAGCTAAAAAAATCAGGTTCTCTGTACCTTCACAGGTGGAGTTTCCAGAGGTGAATCCAACTTTGCAGCTGCAATGGTAGCTTCCCAAAGAGTTGGTGCACTCAGAATGCTCAGGGCAGACCCCATGGGAGAGGCATTCATTAATGTCTGAGGAGGAGTGGAAGAGAGTGAGCAGCCCAAAGATTAGGTGTCCAAGCTTAGCACACTATGTACTCAACTCAATAGGAGTAGTCTACAAAAGACCCAAGCCTGAGAATCTGAGCTCATTACCTGTACAGGTGAAATGACCTGGCTTTCCAGAGATCCAGTTATTTCCCGTGGGAGAGGAGAAACCAGTCAAACAGCTGCACTCATACCTTCCTGGCAGGTTTCTGCACCTTGAGTTAGGACCACAAGGTGGGGGCTTTTGAGAACATTCGTCTATATCTGGAGAGAAAGAGAGTCAAGGTTACACATTTTCTTCAAATAAAGCTGGGATCTTCCAAAGATTGTTGAAACAATGTCTTCTATTCCATATGCCCTTCATTCAGTGTCTCTTCTTGGGTACGTCTTCCATCGAGCAGGGTCTATATTTCCTCCTCTTGAATCTGAGCATGTTTGTGACTATGCAGTGGTGACACTAGGTCATAAAAGTATTGTGCTAAGTCACAAAAACATCACACACTTTCACCTTGTTCTTTTGGAATGCTCATGCTTGACTCAGGCACCATACTCTGAGGAAGCTCAAAGAGCCATGATAAAACAGCTCATGTGGAGAAGAACTAAGACCTCCAGCCCACAGCTTCATTCAGCACCGGCTTCACCTTGTGAGTGAGCCCCCTTTAAAGTGGATCTTCTAGCCCCCAGCTGAACCAGCTCAACTGGCACTTTGTGGAACCAAGTCAAGTCATCCTCACCAAAGTCCACCCAAAGAGCAGATGCATGCACGTATGTTGCTTCTCATCTGTTTCTCCCCACCCTCAACAAGAAGTTTCAGGAGAACAAATATTTTTGCCTGTGTTACTCACTGCAGTATTCTCCATCCCTCGAATACTGCTTTTCTATATAGCAGGTACTCAAGAAGTGTTTGTTGAATGAACCCATGAATTGATGAATTGGCTTCAGTTCTGCAGACAAGACTTTGAACTCAGCTAAGACCTACCTCAACTTATAACTCTTCCTCCAGAACTGCTGTCTTTCCAAACAGATGGACTTGATTTCCCAGAAGACCCCTGCACCTACCTTGACATGTCTCCCCTGGTCCCTGGAAACTCTTCTTTCCACTTCTGGATATATATCCTGAGTTGCAGGCACAAGAGTAGCTTCCAACACTGTTGTGGCAAGTCGAATGCTCTGGGCAACTTCTGGGATTGGCACATTCGTCCACATCTGGTGAGTAGAAATGAAAACTCAGATCAAGGCAGAGGAAGAAGCAAGGACAGGGGACTGAAACAGGAGATTCACCCTACCTGTTCGCCACCTGATGCTCCCAAATACCCAGACTTTCCCCTTCTCCAAAACTTCCCTTGCAGTTAGGCATGACATGAGAATAATTCTGGCCAACTGTATACACACACAAATAGTTTCAAGCATAATGATCATTGATTGCAGGAATGGCTTTACTATGAGTAAAGGAATCATCCTTTACTCCTCCCTGTGTCCACACCTTGGGATGAGGTTGGTGCTACACAATGCAACCTTGCCACTCTTCTCTTTAAGATGTGGGGTTTGGTTCACCACCTCTTCGCTCTATCTGGTTCTGTGACTTGCTTTCAACCAAGAAGTACAGCTGAAGGAAAGTGGTGCCTGTTCCAAACTTAGACCTCAAGAAGCCTATTTGTTTCTGCTTATGCATTGGGCCCCTTCCCTCTACCATATGAACCAACCTCAGGCTAATAACAAAAAAGACAAAGTAGAAGAGAGATGGGTCATCCCAGATGAGTCCCAGATATGTGAGACAGCCCAGCCAAGATCAGCAAAGCTGACACACAGCTGACCACAAACACAGCAACAAGCCCAGTGGAGACTTGAAGACCTGACCAGCAGAGCCCAACTCAAAGTGCCAGCACATGGTCAAGAGATCAATAAGTGGTGTTTGTTTTAGCCACTAACCTATGGGATGATTTATCACTCTGCAGTAGCTAACTGCTACAAATAAACCAAAAACATCAGAGATGACTTCAAATATCTCCATTCAAAATCAGGTAGAAAATCATAATCTCTACCTCATAGCATCATCGAATGAAGTTCTTAATTAATTGAATAGGTAAAGAAGATCAGCTTCTCTACACATTCCCTGACTGAGGATGTTAGAGCTGAATTCAACTTGGTAGCTGCAATGGTAGCTTAACAGTTGGTGCACTCAGAATGCTCTGGGAAGACCCCACTAGAAAGGCATTCATTAACCTCTGAGGAGCAGTGGAGAAGAGTGAGCAGATAAAGATTAGGTGTCTAAGGTAAGAACACATATGTGCACATGTGTGCTAAGTCACTTCAGTCGTGTCTGAATCTTTGTGACCCTATGGGCTGTGGCCCACCAGGCTACTCTGTCCATGAGATTCTCCAGGCAAGAATACTGGAGTGGGTTGCCATGCCCTCCTCAAGGGGATCTTCCTGACCCAGGGATCAAGCCTGTGTCTCCTGCATTTGTAGGCAGGTTCTTTAGCACCTGGGAAACCCCCAAGAAACGTATGCACCCAACACAATCAGACCTGTCCACAAAAGACCCATGCCTGAGAGCCTGAGCACATTACCTGTACAGAGGAAATGACCTTGCTTTCCAGAGATCCGATTATTTCCAGAGACAGAGTTACAAATTGTCTTAATCTTATGAAATAGTTTGCATTTTCCAAAGATAGTTGAAACAATGTCTTTCATTCCTAATGCCCTTAATTCAATGTCCTTTCTTTGATACTCCTTCCATCAAGCAATGAGGTTTATATTTCCTCCCCTTGAATCACAGCATGCGTGTGACTATGGTGGTGGAGACACCAGCTCATAAAAAGACCATGCTAAGTCATCACAGTATCACACACTTCCACCTGGTTCTCTTGAGATGCCCATGCTTGATTCAGCTGCCATACTGTGAGGAAGCTCAACTAGCCATGAAAAAAGCAGCTCTCATGGAGAAGAACGTAGACCTCCAGCTTCCAACTCTGGCAGAGCTGCCAGCCAACAGCCAGCACCACCTTCACCTTGTGAGGAGCCCTTTCAAAGTGGATCCTCTAGCCCGCAGTTGAGCCAACACAACTGTCACTGCATGGAAGAATGTCAAGCCATCATCAGCAAACTCAGCCCAAATACGTGATGGTGTTTTGTTTGTTGTCTGATTCTCTCACCATGATAAGAAGTTCCAGTAGAATAAATGCTTTTTTCTGTGTTATCACAGTATCCTTCATCCCTAGAATAACGCTTGGTATATAGTAGGTGCTCAAGAAGTGTTTGTTGAAGGAATGCGTGAATGAACCAATTGCTATTGGCTTCAGCTTTGCATATGAGGGCTTTGAACTCAGGTAAAACTCACCTCAACTTCTCCCCACCACTTCTGTCTTTTCAAACACATTGGACTTGATTCCCCAGAAGACCCCTGCACATACCTTGACACATCTCTCCTGGCCCCTGGAAACTTTTCCTTCCACTTCTGGATTGAAAACCCGGCTTGCAGACACAAGAGTAGTTTCCAAGACTGTTGTGGCAAGTCGAATGCTCTGGGCAACTTCTGGGATTGGCACATTCATCCACATCTGGTGAGTAGAAATGAAAGCCCGGGTCAAGGTAGAAGACGAAGTGAGAACAGAACACTGCAAACAGGAGATTCATTCCACCTGTTCTCCACAAGATGTACCCCCGCCCCCCACAATATCCAGACTTTCTCTTTCTTTCTAAGTTCCCTTGCACTTAGGCATGACATGAGAATAAATTCTGGCCAATTCTATGCAAGAAAAAGGCGGGTATGTATGTAATGATTATAGATTGCAGAAGTGGTTGTCATCCTTTACTCCTCTCTGTGTCCCCACCTTGGGATGAGGTTTGTGCTACACAATGTGACTTGCCACTCCCTTCTTTAAGATGTGGAGTTTGGTTCACCAGTCCTTGACTCTAGCTGGCTCTATGACTTGCACTGTCCAATTGAAATGGCAGAAGCAATGTGGTGCCACTTCCAAACTTAGACCTCAGAAACCTATTTGCTTCTGCTCATACTTTGGGTCCCTGGCCTCTGCCATTTGAACAAACCTCAGGCTAATAAGTAAAAGACAAAGGGAAAGAGAGATGGATCATCCCAGATGAGTCCCAGATGTGTGGGACAGCCCAGCCATGATTGGCAAAGCTGACACACAGCTGACCACACACAGGAACAAGCCCAGTGGAGACCAGAAGAGTATTGTGCTAAGTCATAAAAACATCACACACTTTCACCTTGTTCTTTTGGAATGCTCATGCTTGACTCAGCCACCATACTGTGAGGAAGCTCAAAGAGCCATGATAAAGCATGATAAAGCTCATGTGGAGAAGAATTAAGACCTCCAGCCCACAGCTTCATTCAGCACCAGCTTCACCTTGTGAGTGAGCCCCCTTTAAAGTGGATCTTCTAGCCCCCAGTTGAACAAGCTCAACTGGCACTTTGTGGAACAAAGTCAAGTCATCCTCACCAAAGTCAGCCCAAATACCAGTGCATGCACGTATGTTGCTTCTCATCTGTTACTCCCCACCCTCAAAAAGTTTCAGGAGAACAAATGTTTTGCCTGTGTGACTCACTGCAGTATCCTCCATCCCTCGAATACTGCTTTTCTATATAGCAGGTGCTCAAGAAGTGTTTGTTGAATGAATGCATGAATGGATGTATTGGCTTCAGTTCTGCAGACAGGACTTTGAACTCAGCTGAGACCTACCTCAGCTTCTAACTCTTCCTCCAGAACTGCTGTCTTTCTAAACAGATTGGACTTGATTCTCCAGAAGACCCCTGCACCAACCTTGACATGTCTCCCCTGGTCCCTGGAAACTCTTCTTTCCACTTCTGGAGATATATCCTGGGTTGCAGGCACAAGAGTAGCTTCCAACACTGTTGTGGCAAGTCGAATGCTCTGGGCAACTTCTGGGACTGGAACATTCATCCACATCTGGTGAGTAGAAATGAAAACCCAGTTCAAGGCAGAGGAAAAAGCAAGGACAGGGGACTGAAAATAGGAGATTCACTCCACCTGTTCGCCACCTGATGTGCCCAAATACCCAGATTTTCCCCTTCTCCAAAACTTCCCTTGCAGTTAGGCATGATGGGAGAATAAATTTTGGCCAATTGTATGCACACAAAAGGGTGGCAAATAGTTTCAAGCATAATGATCATTGATTGCAGGAATGGCTTTACTATGAGTAAAGGAATCATCCTTTACTCCTCCCTGTGTCCACACCTTGGGATGAGGTTGGTGCTACACAATGCAACCTTGCCACTCTTCTCTTTAAGATGTGGGGTTTGGTTCACCACCTCTTCACTCTATCTGGTTCTGTGACTTGCTTTCAACCAAGAAGTACAGCTGAAGGAAAGTGGTGCCTGTTCCAAACTTAGACCTCAAGAAGCCTATTTGTTTCTGCTTATGCATTGGGCCCCTTCCCTCTACCATATGAACCAACCTCAGGCTAATAACAAAAAAGACAAAGTAGAAGAGAGATGGGTCATCCCAGATGAGTCCCAGATATGTGAGACAGCCCAGCCAAGATCAGCAAAGCTGACACACAGCTGACCACAAACACAGGAACAAGCCCAGTGGAGACTTAAAGACCTGACCAGCAGAGCCCAACTCAAAGTGCCAGCACATGGTCAGACATAAATAAGTGGTGTTTGTTTTAGCTACTAACCTATGGGATGATTTATTACTCTGCAATAGCTAACTGCTACAAATAGACCAGAAGCATCAGCTGCTGCTAAGTCACTCCACTCGTGTCCGAATCTGTGCCACCCCATAGACGGCAGCCCACCAGGCTCCCCAGTCCTTGGGATTCTCCAGGCAAGAACACTGGAGTGGATTGCCATTTCCTTATCCAATGCATGAAAGTGAAAAGGGAAAGTGAAGTCGCTCAGTCGTGTCTGACTCTTAGCGAACCCATGGACTGGGGCCCACCATGCTCCTCCATCCATGGGATTTGCCAGGCAAGAGTACTGGAGTGAGGTGCCATTGCCTTCTCCTAGAAGCATCAGAGATGACTTCAAATATCTCCATTCAAAATCAGGGAGAAAATCATAATCTCTACCTCATAGCATCATCAAATGAAGTTCTTAATTAATTGAATAGGTAAAGAAGATCAGCTTCTCTACACATTCCCTGACTGAGGATGTTAGAGCTGAATTCATCTTGGCAGAGCAATGGTAGTTTAACAGTTGGTGCACTCAGAATGCTCTGGGAAGACCCCACTGGAAAGGCATTCATTAACCTCTGAAGAGCAGTGGAGAAGAGTGAGCAGATAAAGATTAGGTGTCTAAGGTAAGAACACATATGTGTGCATGTGTGCTAAGTCACTTCAGTCATGTCTAAATCTTGTGACCCTATGGGCTGGAGCCCACCAGGCTACTCTGTCCATGGGATTCTCCAGGCAAGAATACTGGAGTGGGTTCCCATGCCCTCCTCAAGGGGATCTTCCTGACCCAGGGATCAAGCCTGTGTCTCCTGCATTTGTAGGCAGGTTCTTTAGCACCTGGGAAACCCCCAAGAAATGTATGCACCCAACACAATCAGACCTGTCCACAAAAGACCCATGCCTGAGAGCCTGAGCACATTACCTGTACAGGGGAAATGACCTGGCTTTCCAGGGATCCGATTATTTCCAGAGACAGAGTTACAAATTGTCTTCATCTTGTGAAATACTTTGTATTTTCCAAAGATACTAGAAACAATGTCTTTCATTCCTAATGCCCTTAATTCAAGGTCCTTTCTTTGATACTCCTTCCATCAAGCAATGAGGTTTATATTTCCTCCCCTTGAATCAGAGCATGCATGTGACTGTGGTGGTGGAGACACCAGCTCATAAAAAGACCATGCTAAGTCATCACAGTATCACACACTTCCACCTGGTTCTCTTGAGATGCCCATGCTTGACTCAGCTGACATACTGTGAGGAAGCTCAACTAGCCATGAAAAAAGCAGCTCTCATGGAGAAGAACGTAGACCTCCAGCTTCCAACTCTGGCAGAGCTGCCAGCCAACAGCCAGCACCACCTTCACCTTGTGAGGGAGCCCCTTTCAAAGTGGATCCTCTAGCCCGCAGTTGAGCCAACACAACTGTCACTGAATGGAGGAATGTCAAGCCGTCATCAGCAAACTCAGCCCAAATACATGATGGTGTTTTGCTTGTTGTCTGATTCTCTCACCATGATAAGAAGTTCCAGTAGAATAAATGCTTTTTTCTGTGTTATCACAGTATCCTCCATCCCTAGAATAATGCTTGGCATATAATAGGTGCTCAAGAAGTGTTTGTTGAATGAATGCATGAATGAATCCATTGCTATAGGCTTCAGCTTTGCATATGAGGGCTTTGAACTCAGCTAAGACCCACCTCAACTTCTCCCCACCACTTCTGTCTTTTCAAACACATTGGACTTGATTCCCCAGAAGACCCCTGCACATACCTTGACACGTCTCTCCTGGCCCCTGGAAACTTTTCCTTCCACTTCTGGATTGAAAACCCGGCTTGCAGACACAAGAGTAGTTTCCAAGACTGTTGTGGCAAGTCGAATGCTCTGGGCAACTTCTGGGATTGGCACATTCATCCACATCTGGTGAGTAGAAATGAAAGCCCGGGTCAAGGTAGAAGAAGCAGTGAGAACAAAACACTGCAAACAGGAGATTCATTCCGCCTGTTCTCCACCAGATGTATCCCAGCCTCCCACAAAATCCAAACTTTCTCATGCTTTCTAAGTTCCCTTGCAATTAGGCATGACATGAGAATAAATTCTGGCCAATTGTATGCAAGCAAAAGCCGGGCATTTGTTTCAAACTGTAATGATTATAGATTGCAGAAATGGTTGTCATCCTTTACTCCTCTCTGTGTCCCCACTTTGGGATGAGGTTTGTGCTACACAATGTGACTTGCCACTCCCTTCTTTAAGATGTGGAGTTTGGTTCACCAGTCCTTGACTCTAGCTGGCTCTATGACTTGCACTGTCCAATTGAAATGGCAGAAGCAATGTGGTGCCACTTCCAAACTTAGACCTCAAGAAACCTACTTGCTTCTGCTCATACATTAGGCCCCTTGCCTCTGCCATTTGAACAAACCTCAGGCTAAAAAGAAAAATACAAAGGGAAAGAGAGATGGATCATCCCAGAGAGATGGAACAGTCCCAGGTATGTGAGACAGCCCAGCCAAGATTGGCAAAGCTGACACACAGCTAACCACAAACCCATGAACAAGCCCAGGGGAGACCAGAAGAACTGAGCAGCAGAATCTAACCTAAGGTGCCACACATGGAATCAAGATATTAAAAATTGTGGTTGTTTTACCACTAACTTTTGGGGTGACTTGTTACTCAGCAATAGCTGCTGCTGCTAAGTCGCATCAGTCGTGTCCAACTCTGTGCCACCCCATAGACGGCAGCCCATCAGGCTCCCCTGTCCCTGGGATTCTCCAGGCAAGAACACTGGAGTGGGTTGCCATTTCCTTCTCCAATGCGTGAAAGTGAAAAGTGAAAGTGAAGTCAATCAGTCTTGTTCGACTCATAGGGGCCCCATGGACTGCACCCTACCAGGCTCCTTTGCCCATGGGATTTTCCAGGCAAGAGTACTGGAGTGGGATACCATTGCCTTCTGCTGCTTAAAATAGATCACAAATGCCAGAGATGACTTCAAATATCTCTAACTTCAAGATGACGAATCCAAGATCCATCCTCACTATAAATAAATAATAGTGTTGTGCAGACTCAGGAAAATGGAGCCCTTAACTCCTGGTGAGAGTGTTACATACTGGCTGCAGTGTAAATGATAGATCTGAGGGAGCAACATTAGAAACAGTGAGAAGACTGCTGCAATCATGTTGGAACCTAAACCAAGGATGGAAAAGACTGGAGAGATTCAAGACACATTTAGCAGGTAGATTGGCCAATGACATGATGACTCATTTAATATGGAAAGGGGGCAAGGATCAAGAATAACTCTCAGGTCTTCATTCAAATACCTTTTAGGAAAAAGTTCTAACATTTGGGTCTGAGACTTTCCTGGGAAGGAGTGTCTCTATGTCCGTACTGTTTACATTTGGGATCAATCATTCTTGCTTGCGGGAAGGTTATTCTGTGTATTGGAGGATGTTTAGCAGGATCTCTGGTCTCTACCCACCAGTTGCCAGTTACACAAACCAACCCACCGCCACCACCAGTTTGGACAGAAGATTATCCAGACACTGTTAACATCACCCCCAGCCCCAGCAGGGCACAAATCAGGCTAGGGACTGAGTCCTCCAGTACTCTCAAATACTGCTTGACCCACTGCTTAACTCATAGTATACCCTCAACAAGAGTTCAAACCCATGTTTTTCCACATACTAGCTGTGTATCCTTGACCTAGTCACTTTACTTTTATGGGCCTTATTTGGATCATTCCTAAAATGGAGATCAAAATCCCTAGCTCATAGGATCATCAAATAAAGTTCTTAATCAATTATGTAGCTAAAAGAAATCCGGTTCTCTGTACCTTCACAGGTGGAGTTTCCAGAGGTGAATCCAACTTTGCAGCTGCAATGGTAGCTTCCCAAAGAGTTGGTGCACTCAGAATGCTCAGGGCAGACCCCATGGGAGAGGCATTCATTAATGTCTGAAGAGGAGTGGAGGAGAGTTAGCAGACCAAAGATTAGGTGTCCAATAGCACACTATGTACTCAACTCAATAGGAGTAGTCTACAAAAGACCCAAGCCTGAGAATCTGAGCTCATTACCTGTACAGGTGAAATGACCTGGCTTTCCAGAGATCCAGTTATTTCCCGTGGGAGAGGAGAAACCAGTCAAACAGCTGCACTCATACCTTCCTGGCAGGTTTCTGCACCTTGAGTTAGGACCACAAGGTGGGGGCTTTTGAGAACATTCGTCTATATCTGGAGAGAAAGAGAGTCAAGGTTACACATTTTCTTCAAATAAAGCTGGGATCTTCCAAAGATTGTTGAAACAATGTCTTCTATTCCATATGCCCTTCATTCAGTGTCTCTTCTTGGGTATGTCTTCCATCGAGCAGGGTCTATATTTCCTCCTCTTGAATCTGAGCATGTTTGTGACTATGCAGTGGTGACACTAGGTCATAAAAGTATTGTGCTAAGTCACAAAAACATCACACACTTTCACCTTGTTCTTTTGGAATGCTCATGCTTGACTCAGGCACCATACTCTGAGGAAGCTCAAAGAGCCATGATAAAACAGCTCATGTGGAGAAGAACTAAGACCTCCAGCCCACAGCTTCATTCAGCACCAGCTTCACCTTGTGAGTGAGCCCCCTTTAAAGTGGATCTCCTAGCCCCCAGTTGAACCAGCTCAACTGGCACTTTGTGGAACCAAGTCAAGTCATCCTCACCAAAGTCGGCCCAAAAAACAGATGAATGCACATATGTTGCTTCTCATCTGTTTCTCCCCACCCACAACAAGAAGTTTCAGGAGAACAAATATTTTTGCCTGTGTCACTCACTGCAGTATTCTCCATCCCTCGAATAGTGCTTTTCTTTATAGCAGGTGCTCAAGAAGTGTTTGTTGAATGAATGCATGAATCGATGAATTGGCTTCAGTTCTGCAGGCAAGACTTGAACTCAGCTGAGACCTACCTCAACTTCTAATTCTTCTTCCAGCACTGCTGTCTTTCCAAACAGATTGGACTTAATTCCCCAGAAAACCCCTGCACCTACCTTGACATGTCTCCCCTGGTCCATGGAAACTCTTCTTTCCACTTCTGGATATATATCCTGGGTTGCAGGCACAAGAGTAGTTTCCAACACTGTTGTGGCAAGTCGAATGCTCTGGGCAACTTCTGGGATTGGCACATTCGTCCACATCTGGTGATTAGAAATGAAAACTCAGATCAAGGCAGAGGAAGAACCAAGGACAGGGGACTGAAAACAGGAGATTCACTCCACCTGTTCGCCACCTGATGCTCCCAAATACCCAGACTTTCCCCTTCTCCAAAACTTCCCTTGCAGTTAGGCATGACATGAGAAAAATTATGGCCAACTGTATGCACACACAAAAGGGTGGAAAATAGTTTCAAGCCATAATGATCATTGATTGCAGAAATGGTTGTCATCCTTTACTCCTCCCTGTGTCCCCACCTTGGGATGAGGTTTGTGCCACACAAGGCGACCTTGCCACTCCTCTCTTTAAGACGTGGAGTTTGGTTCAGCAGTCCTTGACTCTAGCTGGCTCTATGACTTGCACTGTCCAATTGAAATGGCAGAAGTAATGTGGTGCCACTTCCAAACTTAGACCTCAGAAACATATTTGCTTCTGATCATATATTGGGCCCCTTGCCTCTGCCATTTGAAGAAACCTCAGGCTAATAAGAAAAAGACAAAGGGAAAGAGAGATGGATCATCCCAGATGAGTCCCAGATATGTGAGACAGCCCAGCCATGATTGGCAAAACTGACACACAGCTGACCACACACACAGGAACAAGCCCAGTGGAGACCAGAAGAGTATTGTGCTAAGTCATAAAAACATCACACACTTTCACCTTGTTCTTTTGGAATGCTCATGCTTGACTCGGCCACCATACTGTGAGGAAGCTCAAAGAGCCATGATAAATCAGCTCATGTCGAGAAGAACTAAGACGTCCAGCCCACAGCTTCATTCAGCACCAGCTTCACCTTGTGAGTGAGCCCCCTTTAAAGTGGATCTTCTAGCCCCCAGTTGAACCAGCTCAACTGATACTTTGTGGAACAAAGTCAAGTCATCCTCACCAAAGTCAGCCCAAATACCAGTGCATGCACGTATGTTACTTATCATGTTTCTTCCCACCCTCAACAAAAAGTTTCAGGAGAACAAATATATTTGCCTGTGTTACTCACTGCAGTATCCTCTATCCCTCGAATAGTGCTTTTCTATATAGCAGGTGCTTAAGAAGTGTTTGTTGAATGAATGCATGAATGAATGAATTGGCCCCAGTTCTGCAGACAAGACTTTCAACTCAGCTGAGACCTACCTCAAATTCTAACTCTTCCTCCAATACAGCTGTATTTCCAAACAGATGGACTTGCTTCCCCCAGAAGACCCCTGCATCTACCTTGACATGTCTCCCCTGGTCCCTGGAAACTCTTCTTTCCACTTCTGGAGATATATCCTGTGTTGCAGGCACAAGAGTAGCTTCCAACACTGTTGTGGCAAGTCGAATGCTCTGGGCAACTTCTGGGATCGGCACATTCGTCCACATCTGGTGAGTAGAAATGAAAAGCCACATCAAGGTAGAGGAAAAAGCAAGGACAGGGGACTGAAAACAGAAGATTCACTCCACCTGTTCACCACCTGATGCTCCCAAATACCCAGACTTTCCCCTTCTCTAAAATTTCCCTTGCAGTTAGGCATGATATGAGAAAAATTCTGGCCAACTGTATGCACACACAAAAGGGTGGTAAATAGTTTCAAGCCATAATGATCATTGATTGCAGAAGTGGCGGTCATCCTTTATTCCTCCCTGTGTCCACATCTTGGGATGAGGTTGGTGCTACACAATGCAACCTTGCTACTCTTCTCTTTAAGATGTGGGGTTTGGTTCACCACCTCTTCACTCTATCTGGTTCTGTGACTTGTTTTCAACCAAGAAGTACAGCTGAAGGAAAGTGGTGCCTGTTCCAAACTTAGACCTCAAGAAGCCTATTTGTTTCTGCTTATGCATTGGGCCCCTTCCCTCTACCATATGAACCAACCTCAGGCTAATAATGAAAAAGACAAAGAAGAGAGATGGGTCATCCCAGATGAGTCCCAGATACGTGAGACAGCCCAGCCAAGATCAGCAAAGCTGACACACAACTGACCACAAACACAGGAACAAGCCCAGTGGAGACTTAAAGACCTGACCAGCAGAGCCCAACTCAAAGTGCCAGCACATGGTCAGAGATAAATAAGTGGTGTTTGTTTTAGCCACTAACCTATGGAATGATTTATTACTCTGCAATAGCTAACTGCTACAAATAGACCAGAAGCATCAGCTGCTGCTAAGTCACTCCACTCGTGTCCGACTTTGTGGGAATCCAAAGACAGCAGCCCACCAGGCTCCCCAGTCCTTGGGATTCCCCAGGCAAGAACACTGGAGTGGGTTGCCATTTCCTTCTCCAATGCATGAAAGTGAAAAGGGAAAGTGAAGTTGTTCAGTCATGTCCGATTCTTAGCGACCCCATGGACTGCGGCCCACCATGCTCCTCCGTCCATGGGATTTGCCAGGCAAGAGTACTGGAGTGAGGTGCCATTGCCTTCTCCGAGAAGCATCAGAGATGACTTCAAATATCTCCATTCAAAATCAGGGAGAAAATCATAATCTCTACCTCATAGCATCATCAAATGAAGTTCTTAATTAATTGAATAGGTAAAGAAGATCAGCTTCTCTACACATTCCCTGACTGAGGATGTTAGAGCTGAATTCAACTTGGTAGCTGCAATGGTAGCTTAACAGTTGGTGCACTCAGAATGCTCTGGGAAGACCCCACTGGAAAGGCATTCATTAACCTCTGAGGAGCAGTGGAGAAGAGTGAGCAGATAAAGATTAGGTGTCTAAGGTAAGAACACATATGTGTGCATGTGTGCTAAGTCACTTCATTCATGTCTAAATCTTTGTGACCCTATGGGCTGGAGCCCACCAGGCTACCCTGGTCCATGGGATTCTCCATGCAAGAATACTGGAGTGAGTTGCCATGCCCTCCTCAAGGGGATCTTCCTGACCCAGGGATCAAGCCTGTGTCTCCTGCAGTCGTAGGCAGGTTCTTTAGCACCTGGGAAACCCCCAAGAAACGTATGCACCCAACACAATCAGACCTGTCCACAAAAGACCCATGCCTGAGAGCCTGAGCACATTACCTGTACAGGGGAAATGACCTGGCTTTCCAGGGATCCGATTATTTCCAGAGACAGAGTTACAAATTGTCTTCATCTTGTGAAATACTTTGTATTTTCCAAAGATACTAGAAACAATGTCTTTCATTCCTAATGCCCTTAATTCAATGTCCTTTCTTTGATACTCCTTCCATCAAGCAATGAGGTTTATATTTCCTCCCCTTGAATCACAGCATGCGTGTGACTGTGGTGGTGGAGACACCAGCTCATAAAAAGACCATGCTAAGTCATCACAGTATCACACACTTCCACCTGGTTCTCTTGAGATGCCCATGCTTGACTCAGCTGACATACTGTGAGGAAGCTCAACTAGTCATGAAAAAAGCAGCTCTCATGGAGAAGAACGTAGACCTCCAGCTTCAACTCTGGCAGACCTGCCAGCCAACAGCCAGCACCACCTTCACCTTGTGAGGGAGCCCCTTTCAAAGTGGATCCTCTAGCCCGCAGTTGAGCCAACACAACTGTCACTGCATGGAAGAATGTCAAGCCGTCATCAGCAAACTCAGCCCAAATACATGATGGTGTTTTGTTTGTTGTCTGATTCTCTCACCATGATAAGAAGTTCCAGTAGAATAAATGCTTTTTTCTGTGTTATCACAGTATCTTCCATCCCTAGAATAATGCTTGGCATATAATAGGTGCTCAAGAATTGTGTGTTGAATGCATACATGAATGAATCCATTGCTATTGGCTTCAGCTTTGCATATGAGGGCTTTGAACTCAGCTAAAACCCACCTCAACTTCTCCTCACCACTTCTGTCTTTTCAAACACATTGGACTTGATTCCCCAGAAGACCCCTTCAAATACCTTCACACATCTCTTTTAGCCCCTGAAAACTTTTCCTTCCACTTCTGGATTGAAAACCAGGGTTGCAGACACAAGAGTAACTTCCAAGACTGTTGTGGCAAGTGGAATGCTCTGGGCAACTTCTGGGATTGGCACATTCATCCACATCTGGTGAGTAGAAATCAAAACCCATGTCAAAGAAGGAGAAGCAGTAAAGATGGGACACTACAAACACGAGATTGTCTCCACCTGACAGGCCCCAATATCCAGACTTTCCCCTTCTCCCTAACCTCCCTTGATGTTAGGCATGGCCATGAGAATACATCGGGCCAACTGTATGCACACAAAAGAGTGACAAATAGTTTCAAATGATAATGATCATTGATGGCAGAAATGGTTGTCATCCTTTAATCCTCCCTGTGTCCACACTTTGGGATGAGGTTTGTGCTACACAGTGTGACCTTGCTACTCTGCTCTTTAAGATGTGGGGTTTGGTTCCCAGCCCTTGGCTCTAGCTGGCTCTATGACTTGCATTGAATCAATCAATATAGAGCAAGCAACATGGTGCTACTTCAAAACTTAGATCTGGAGAAATCTATGTGCTTCTACTCCTACACTGGGCCTGTTACCTCTGCCATAGGAACAAACTCCAGGATAATAAAAAAAGACAAGATGGAAGAGAGATGGATCACCCCAGATGAGTTCCAGGTATGTGAGACAGCCCAGCCAAGATCAGCAAAGCTGACATGCAACTGCCCAGAAACACATGCAGACCAGCCCAGTGGAAACCGAAAGAACTGACCAGCAGAGCCCAATCTAAACTGCCAAAACATGGAATGCAGAGAGCTAAATAAATGGTTGTTGTTTTAGTCACTAACTCTCAGGGTGATTTTGTTACTCAGCAATAGCTAACTGCTACAAATGGTTGGAAAAGTCATAGATGACTGTAAATATCTCCAACTCCAAGCAAAGAGGATATGATAAGGGCTTGGCCACTCCATGCCTTGCTTGATGGAGTCACCCTCCCTTTAAATATATAATAGTGCTGCAGCAGACTCAGGAAGATGGAGCCCTTATCTCTTCATGAGAATATTCTGGCTGCAGTGTGGAGGATAAATTTGATGGAGTAACACTAGAAAAATGGAGAGACTAGTGAGGTGGTTACAGTACTAATGATGGTACATAAACCAAGGAGAGAGAAAAGTGGAGAGATTTAAGACATATTTAGCAGATAGATTGCCCAATGACATGATGACAGATTTAATATGAAAGGGAAAGGAGGATCAAGAATAATTCTCAGGTGGGACTTCCATGCTGATCCAGTTGTTAAGACTCAGCACTTCCAATGCAAGATGCGTGGGTTCAGTCCCTGGTGTGGAAACTATGACCCTACATGCCATGTGGAGCAGCCAAAAAGTATTAAAAAAAAAAAAAAAAGAAGAAGAAGAAGAACTCTCAGGTCTTCATTTAAATATCTTTTAGGAAAAAGTTTTGATGTTTGGTTCTGAGCTTTCCCCAGGACTACTGACATTTAGGACCAGATTATTATTGGTTGTAGGGAGGCTGCTCTGTGCATTGGAGGATGTTTAGCAGGATCTCTGTTCTCTACCCACCATATGACAGTAACACCAACCACCCCATCACCACCACCAGTTTGGACAACCAAAAATGTCTCCAGATGTTGTTAATATCTCCCCTCAGGAGTGGAAAGGTGTGAATCACGCTAATGATAGAGTTCCCTGTTCCTCTCAAGTACTGCCTGATTCACTGCTTAACTCATAGTAGACACTCAAGAGTGAAGAGTGAAGCGAAAGTTGCTCAGCCATGCCTGACTCTTTGTGACCCCATAGACTGTCCATGGAATTCTCCAGGCCAGAATACTGGAGTCGGTAGCCTTTCCCTTCTCCAGGGTATCTTCCCAACCCAGGGATCAAACCCAAGTCTCCCGCATTGCAGGCAAATTCTTTACCAACTGAGCCATCAAAGAAGACCAGTAGATACTCAATGGGAATTCAAATCCATGTTCTTCTACTTAATAACTGTGTCTCTCTGGACAACTGACTTTACCTCTCTGAGCCTCAGTTGGATCATTCCTAAAATGAGGACCATAACCCTTACTTCATAGGATCATCAAATAAAGTTCTCCGTTAATTGAGAAGGTAAAAAAGAAGATCAGACTCTCTATACTTTCACAGACGGCATTTTTTAAGGTGAATCCCACTTAGCAGCTGCAATGGTAGCTTCCCAAAGAGTTGGTGCACTCAGAATGCTCTGGGCAGACCCCATGGGAAAGGCATTCATTAATATCTGAAGAGCAGTGGAGGAGAGTGAGCAGACAAAACATTGGTTGTCTAAAGTTAGAACACACATTCCTAACAATAGGAGCTGTCCACCAAAGACCCATGCCTGAGAGTCTGAGCCCCTTACCTCTACAGGTGAAATGACCTCGCTTTCCTGGGATCCAGTTATTTCCAGTGGGAGAAGAGAAACCAGTCATACAGCTGCACCTATATCTCCCAGGCAGATTTCTGCAGATTGAGTTAGGGCCACATGGTGTGGGACTTTGAGAGCATTCATCTATATCTGGAGAGAAAAAGAGAGTTACAAATCTTCTTCAAATACAGTTTGTATTTTCCAAAGATGGTTGAAACAATGCCTTCTATTTCATATACCCTTAATTTAATGCCCTTTTTTGGTACTCCTTCTATCAAGCAGTGGGGTCTATATCTCCTCTACTTAAATCTGAGCATACTTGTGACTACGGTGGTGGTGACACTAAGTCACTGAAATTACCACGATAAGTCATCAAAATATCACACACTTCCACACCTTCTCTTGAGATGCTCATGCTTGACTCAATTGCCATACTGTGAGGAAGCTCAATAAGCCATGAAAAAACAGCTCTCATGGAGAAGAGCTAAGACCTCCAGCTCACAGCCCTGCAGAGCAACCAGCCAACAGCTATCACCAGCTTGCCAGCCTTGTGGGTGAGCCTCCTTCAAAATGAATCCTCTAGCTCCCAGTTGAGCCACTTCAACTGACACTGTGTGGAACAAAGTCAAGCCATTGTCAGTGAACTCAGCCCAAGTAGAAGATTCATTCAGGAGCAAAATAAATGATCATTGGTGTTTTAATGCACGAAGTTTGCTGCTACCCAGAAATAGATAACCAGAACATTTTGCAAACCCATTATACAAATTTACTCATTGAAGTGCCAATAGAATTGTGCAGTCATGGTACCATGGGGTGAAAAGAAAAAAAAAGGAAAGTGAAAGTCACTCAGACATGTCCAACTCTTTGTGACCCCCTGGAGCCTGCCAGACTCCTCTGTCCATGGAATTCTCCAGGCACTTCTACTGGAGTAGGTAGCTGTTCTCTTCTCCAGGGGATCTTCCTGACCCAGGGATTGAACTCAGGTCTCCTGCATTGCAGGCAGATTCTTTACCATCTGAGGGGTGGTCCTCCCCTAATTTCCTTCACCCCTGCTCTGCCAAATCACCCTAAATAAACACTTTCTATGCACTTGTCATGCAAATAGTAATGTTCATTCAAGCCTTAAGTAATGAAACATTAGAACCACCTAATTGTCCATCAACTGCAGGGTGAGTAAGTCTAGAGCTGGCATAAGGAATAAGGTAGCACATTCCTTCATTTGACAAGGAACTATAAAATATTCACAATGTATTAGGTACCACAGGTCAAAGACAGAGTAGATAAGGTTCTGATGTAGTATCCACCATTTTCTAGATGGGAAATGTTGCTTCTATCCTTTATCTAAAAACAAGAGCCCAAAAGGCTGCTATGTTTACTGAATAACCCATAAACTGTAGCCCAAAGATTTTTTTTAAAAATGTTTGTGCAGATGGCCAATAGACACATGAAAAAATACTCAACATTGCTAATTATCTGAGACATGCAAACCAAAACTACAATGAGGTACCACCTCACACTGGTCAGAATGCCCATCATTAAAAATTCTACAAATAATAAATGCTGGAGAGAGTGTGGAGAAAGGGGACACTTACACACTGTTGGTGGGAATGTAAATTGGTGCAACCACTATGGAGAACAGTATGGCAGTTCTTCAAAAAACTAAGAACAGAATTGCTTATGATCCAGCAATTCCACTCCTGGGCATATACCAGGACAAAACTATAATTCAAAAAGATACATATACCCCAATATTCATAGCAGCAGTATTTACAATAGCCAAGACATGGAAGTAACCTAAATTTTCATTGACAAAGGAATGGATAAAGAAAGTGTGGTACATATATACAATGGAATATTACTCGGCCAAAAAAAAAGAATAAATAATACCATTCGTAGCAACATGGATGAACCTAGAGATTATACCATGTGAAGTAAGTCAGACAGAAAAGTACAAATACCATATGACATATGTGGAATCTAAAATATGACACAAATGAATTTATTTACAAAACAGAAATAGACTCACAGATATACAGAACAGACTTGTGGTTGCCAAGGGTGGGGGCAGGTAGATTGGCAGTTTGGGATTAGTAGATGCAAAGTATTATATATAGGATGGATAAACAAGGTCCTACTGAATAACACAGGGTTAGGGTTAGGTTATTGAATATCCTATAGTAAACCATAGTGGAAAAGAATATATATAATGCCTGAAACTAACATAATATTGTAAATCAACTATATTTTAATAATAACTAATTTTTTTAAGAAAAGGATGTTTGGAGCTCCCTGGGAACTATAATAATGGAAATAAATTATTAAATGGAAATCTTGTTCAGAGCTCAATATACTATCGCCCATGAATCAAATCTGAACTGTCACCTGTTTGTATAAATAAAGTTTTATTAAAACACACCTCCACTCATTCATTTATGTATCACTGATGGCTGCTTTTGTACTACAACTGGAGTATTGAGTACTTAAGAGAAAGATCATAAAACTGTAGTCTCCAAAATACATACTATCTGGCCCCTTACAGAAATAGATTGCAGACCCTTGCAAATTATGTCAAAGGCATGGTCAGACCTTTACTGTCAAGAGGAGAGTTTGGGTCTAAATATAAGGAATATAGACCAAAAATTTAGCCCATTCTAGAAATTATTTTAGTTTCTATTATTTATATTAATAGTAGCTCTTGGGACTGTACATGTGCCTAGCACACTGCATACATTACTGTATTTAATCTTCTCAAATATCCTTTAAGGTAGGTACTCTTATACACCCATTTCACAGATGGAAAGATTGAAGCTTAGAGAGATTAAATACATTTCCCCAATGTCTCACATCTGGAGTGTGACAAATAGGTAAGTGGTTGAGAGACTGCCATTAAACTCAAAAAGAACTGGATTTGGATTCCAGTTCAATTGTTCAATGACCCTAAACAAGTCATTTTAGCCCCCCACACCTCAGTCTTCTCATCTGTACAATGGAGATCATCACAGTGCCTATACTATGTGAAAATGCACATAAAGACCTTCACTCGGGGCCTGGTATTCAATACATATTAGAAATTACTTGCATGAAGAGGTGACAGGAAGAAAATCAGTGTTTATTTCTGTATATTGACATACAGCATAATTTTCTTTCTGTTTTATTGAGAATTTTTTTGCCAGGTCTTAGTTGGCAGCATGCAGGATATTTAGTTGCAGCATGTGGGATCTAGTTCCCTGACCAGGGATTGAACCCCAGTCCCCCTGCATTGGGAGCATGGCATCTTAGCTGGACCACCAGGAAGTTCCTCTTTTTTTATTCTAACACTTATCTCTAAAATCATTAGAGTTTTTAATGACCAGGAATTATTTTTATAATAGAAAGAAATTAAGAAAGAAAGAGAGAGATGGGGGAAGGAAGGAGGAAGGAGAGGCAGAGGAAGGAAGAAAGAAAACAATGCTTGGGGATACCTACCTACATCTGCTGCCCAGCCAGCTTCTATCTGATTTTACTACCAAATGCTGGGGAGGAGAGGAGGGTTTGATGGGGCATGAACTCACCTTTGCATTCCACTCCTGGGCCCTTAAATGTCTTCAATCCATTGCTGGACAGAAAGCCTCTTTTGCAAGAGCAGTAGTAACTTCTTGAAGTGTTGGTGCAGGTTGCATACGCCGGACACATGGTGGTATCTGTACATCCATTCCCATCTAGGCAACGGAGAAGAAGGAATTTGGGTTAGAGCCCTGAGTGGAGCAGCAAGGGAGAGGAGGAAGGTTGATCCCTGGCTTGGAAAAATCTCCTGGAGAGGGGAATGGCTACCCACTCCAGTATTCTTGCCTGGAGAATCCCGTGGACAGAGGTGACTGGCAGGCTACAGTCCATGGGGTCACAAAGAGTCAGACATGACTGAGTGACTAACACAAACACACACACACAGAACAGTATGGAGATTTCTTTTTTAATTAATATATCTATTTTATTACTTTACAATATTGTGGTGGTTTTTGCCATACATTGATATGAATCAGCTACAGGTGTACATGTGTCCCCCATCCCGAACCCCCCTCCCACCTCCCTCCTCATCCCATCCCTCTGGGTTGTCCCAGTGCACTGACTTTGAGTGCCCCATTTCATGCATCGAATTTGGAGTAGTCATCTATTTCACATATGGTAATATACATGTTTCAATGCTATTCTTTCAAGTCATCTCACCCTCACCTTCTCCCACAGAGTCCAAAAGTCTGTTCTTTATATCTATGTCTCTTTTGCTGTCTCGCATATAGAGTCATTGTTACATTCTTTCTAAATTCCATATATATATGTTAATATACTGTATTGGTGTTTTTCTTTCTGACTTACTTCACTCTGTACAATAGGTTCCAGTTTCATCCACCTCATTAGAACTGATTCAAATGCATTCTTTTTAATGGCTGAGAAATATTCTATTGTGTATATGTACCACAACTTCCTTATCCGTTAATCTGCCAATGGACGTCTAGGTTGCTTCCATGTCCTGGCTATTATAAACAGTGCTGTGATGAACATTGGGGTACACGAGTCTCTTTCAATTCTGGTTTCCTCAGTGTGTACGCCCAGCAGTGGGATTGGTGGGTTGTATGGCAGTTACATTTCCAGTTTTTTTAAGAAGTCTCCACACTGTTCTCCATAGTGGCTGTACTAGTTTGCATTCCCACCAACAGTGTAAGAGGGTTCCCTTTTCTCCACACCCTCTCCAGCATTTATTGCTTGTAGACTTTTGGATCGCACCCATTCTGACTGGTGTGAAATGGTACCTCATTGTGGTTTTGATTTGCATTTCTCTGATAATGAGTGATGTTGAGCATCTTTTCATGTGTTTGTTAGCCATCTGTATGTCTTCTTTGGAGAACTGTCTGTTTAGTTATTTGGCCCATTTTTTGATTGGGTCGTTTATTTTTCTGGTATTGAGCTTCATGAGCTGCTTGTATATTTTTGAGATTAATTCTTTGTCAGTTGCTTCATTTGCTATTATTTCCTCCCATTCTGAAGGCTGTCTTTTCATCTTGCTTATAGTTTCCTTCATTGTGCAAAAGCTTTTAAGTTTAATTAGGTCCCATTTGTTTATTTTTGCTTTTATTTCCATGACTCTGGGAGGTGGGTCATAGAGGATCCTGCTGTGATCTATGTCAGAGAGTGTTTTGCCTATCTTTTCCTCTAGGAGTTTTAAAGTTTCTGGTCTTATGTTTATATCTTTAATCCATTTTGAGTTTATTTTTGTGTATGGTGTTAGAAAGTGTTCTAGTTTCATTCTTTTACAGTTGGTTGACCAGTTTTCCCAGCACCACTTGTGAAAGAAATTGTCTTTTCTCCATTGTATATTTTTGCCTCCTTTGTCAAAGATAAGGTATCCATAGATGCACAGATATATCTCTGGGCTTTCTATTTTGTTCCACTGATCTATATTTCTGTCTTTGTGCCAGTACCATACTATCTTGATGACTGTAGCTTTGTAGTATAGCCTGAAGAAACCAGGAATAAAACGACCATATGACCCAGTAATTCCACTACTGAGCATCGACCCTGAGAAAACCATAATTCAAAAAGACACATGTATCCCAATGTTCATTGCAGCACTATTTACAATAGCCAGGACATGGAAGCAACCTGGATGCCCCATTGACAGATGAATGGATAAAGAAGTTGTGGTACTTATACGATGGAATATAACTCAGCCATAAAAAGGAACAAATTTGAGTCTGTTGTAGTAAAGTGGATGAAACTAGAGCCTGTTTTACAGAGTGAAGTAAGTCAGAAAGAGAAAAACAATATCATATATTAAAGCATGTGTATGGAATCTAGAAAAATGGTGATGATGAACCTATTTGCAGGGCAGGAATAGAGATGCAGACATAGAAAACAGACTTATGGGCACAGCAGAGGAACGAGAGGGCGGGACAAACTGAGACGGTAGCATTGACATAGGTATGCTATCATGTGTAAAATAGATAGCCAGTGGGAAGCTGCTGCCTAGCACAGGGAGCTCAGCTCAGTGCTCTGCGGTGTCCTAGTTGGGTGGGATGTGGAGAGGGGGCCCCAAGAGGGAGGGGATATATGTGAAGCTGATTCACTTCACTGTACAGCAGAAACCACCATTGTAAAGTCATTAGACGCCAATTTAAAATTTAATTGATTTTAAAAACTATGAAAATTATGGCTTTTTGTTACTAAGGTCTTGAGAGCCAGACTCTTTGTCACCTACAACATGCCTTGTTTATTTCCCTTCCCTGCACAATGCCTCAGATTCTATCTTTCTTCTCATTTCCAGCTTCCTCTTTCATCTGCAGAGGCAAAACTTCTCTTTGCAGATTTCCGGTGTATTACCACTTGTGATCTCTCAACGCTGAGTTTCCTATTACTTTCCTCTAGCTCTACCTCTCATAACTCAAATCCATCCCAAACCAGAGTAGCAACACCGTCAGTCCTGTGTGACCTGTGTCAGCCTTCCTGGCTCATCTTCGACCTGGTCCCGCTAGCCACGTTCACCTTTGCTCAGTTCTCCAAATTTTCTCTGGTCTGCAGATCCTGCCAGAATCAGGCGAGCCAATTCCTTGCAATAAATCTTTACACATATTTATATGTGGGCTTCCCAGTGGCTCAGACGGTAAAGAATCTACCTGCCAATGCAGGAGACCTGGGTTCAGTCCCTGGTTTGGGAAGATCTCATAGAGGAGTGCATGGCAACCTACTCCAGTATTCTTGCCTGGAGAATCCCATGGACAGAGAAGCCTGGTGGGCGACAGTCCATGGGGTTGCAAAGAGTCAGACACGATTGAGCGGCTTTCACTTTCACTTTTATTATCTCTGCTCCTTGCTGTTAATAAACATACTCCCTTCTGAAATGCTCTGTGTCTGGAAATTCTTTTCCAACATGCGCTCGGACTGCCATGACAGTTGCCATGATCATGAGCCCTAAATCCAAAATTCAGACCCAGGAAGGGCGATTCCACAGCCCATCTTGTGACAACTCCACATGGAGTTGAATCCTCACTTTGGTGGTACTAGTGGTAAAGAACCCATCTGCCAATTCAGGAGAGGTAAGAGATGCAGGTTGAATCCCTGGGTGGGGAAGATCTCATGGAGGAGGGCATGGCAACCCACTCCAGTATTCTTGCCTGAGAATCCCATGGACAGAAAAGCCTGGTGGGCACAAAGAGTCGGACATGACTAAAGCGACTTAGCACACACGCATTACACTATACATAGTAATCAGGTGACAAAACCAAGAGATGGAGGCACTTGCCCAAGGTCTAATTGCCTTCAAGCTGGGGGAGTCTCTTACCAAGACTCGACGATGACCGCCGTGGCCGTTCATCTGCAAGAAAAGAAGAGTCAGTAGATTTTTTGAGAGCTGGCCACGCCCCATTGTCTCAAACCAGGTTCCTTGTTTCCCTGGGCACCAGTGATCACGGTGGTGAGTTGTGAAAGTGGGAGTGGAGATGTAAAGAGGAAAACCCAGCCTCTTCCTGAGGATTTACGTTCATCAGGTAGGTGGAAGGAACTCCTCATGAATTCTTCACACCTTGCCAGGTAACAAAGGGTGGATACCAATGTTCATGGCAGCACTATTTATAATAGCCAAGACATGGAAGTAACCCCTGTCCATCCACAGATGAATGGATAAAGATGTGGTACATATATACCATGGACTATCACTCAGCCATAAACAAGAATGAAACAATGCCATCTACCGCAACAGAGATTATCATACTAAGTGAAGTAAATCAGAGAAAGACAAGTATCATATGACATGGCTTATATGTGGAATCTTTAAAAATATAATACAGACAAACTTATTTACAAAACAGAAATAGACTCACAGACATAGAAAACAAATTTATGGTTGCCAAAGTGGAAAGGGGATCAGGGAGAGATGAACAAGAACTTTGGGATTAGCTAATGCACACCATTGTATATAAAATAAACAACAAAGACCTATTATACAGCACAGGGAACTATATTCAATGGCTTGTAGCAACCTATGATGGAAAAGAATATGAGAAGATATATACGTATCTCTCACTTTTCTAGACACCTGAAACTAACACAACATTGTAAATTAACTATACTTCAATTTTAAAAACCAGTTTTTAAAAAGGGGTACATGTGCGCTAAGTCACTTCAGTCACGTCCAACTCTGTGTGACCCTATGGACTGTAGCCCTCCAGGCTCATCTGTCCGTGATATTCTCCAGGTAAGAATACTGGAGTGGGTTGACATGCCCTCCTCCAGGGCATCTGCCCCACCCAGGGATCCAACCTGTGTCTCTTACGTCTCCTTACCTTTCTGGATCTGCAGGCAGTTTCTTTACCACTAGCACTACCTGGGAAGCCCTTAAAAAGGGGGTGGGGGAATTCCCTGGTCCAGTGGCTGAAACACTGCTTCCATCGCAGGAGCCACAGGTTTAACCCCTGGTGGGGGGACTAAGCATGCTGTGCAGTGCAGTAAAAAAAAAAAAATTTTTTTTTAAATGGGTAGGGGGGCTAACGGCCATTCCCCCTTTCACTTTACCTAACTGGCATCCCATCTCACACTGTCTCGCTGGCCTGGAAGCACTGCTTGACAGACTTGGGAGTATAACAGCCTCTGGTGTGATTCATACTCCAGAGCTCCTGGCAGGATCAGGCTGTGACAGAAACTTTCCTGAAATATCTTCTGAATGACTTGTTCTTCCCCCTGCTCAATCCCTGTTCCCCTTCCTCCCCTACAAGTGTCTCCTGGGAGCCCTCCCTTAGTAAGTTACTCACAAGAATCCTCATCTCTGACTCTGCTTCTTTGGAAACTAACCAAAAGCAGGTGCTGGTCCTGAAAGGGATGACAGAGGATGGTTGGATGGCATCACCACCTCATCGGACCTGAGTTTGAGCAAGCTCCTGGAGGTGGTGATGGACAGGGAGGGCTGGCGTGCTGCAGTCCATGTGGGTCACAAAGAGTCGGACACGACTGAGCAACTGAACTGAACTTTATTTCCTTTTTTATTGTAGTTGATTTACAATGTTGTATTAGCTTCTGGGATATAGTAAAATGATTCATATATATACATATATGTATGTATATATATTCTTTTTCATTATATATTATTTCAAGATACTGAACATAGTTCCCTGTGCTATACAATAGGACCTTGTTGCTTATTTATTTTATATATAGTGCTGTGTATCTGTTGTTTCATTTGCTTTCATCTTTTTCTAAGAAGATAATAATTACTTATTGTAAAAAACTCAAACAATGCAGAAGTATATAAAATTAAAAGTGAAGATTTCCCTGTGCTCCATTCTTATACCAAGAGATCACCACTGTCAAAAAGAGTGAATACTTCCAGATTAGGTCCTGTTCACAAACTCAGTCATGTAAATATGTTAAATATGAATAAATGTATAAATTCACACAATTTTCTTAATGTGAATGGTATCATGCAATATACAGTCCAATACAGTAGATGACTGTTTATTCTGAAATCTATTAAAATTAAGTAAAATGAAGCATTAATTCTTCAGTTACACTAGCCACACTCCAAGTTCTCGGGAGCTCCACTGACTAGTGACTACTGTAGATCTAGAACATATTCACTGAAAGTTCTTTTCAACCACTCTGTTCTGCTTATAACTTTTTTCTCCATGCTACAGTAAGTCTTGCAAACCAAGAGCAGCAAAATTTGCCAAATGTTGAAGTTGGGCAATATGTACATGGGAGTTTTTTATACTATTTTTCCTACCTTTGAATGTTTATTTCTATAATTTAAAAAAAGTAAGAAAATAATGTTTTGGGCAACTTGCCAAGTCAGTTCACATGACTGAACTCATGCTTTCCAACAGCTGCCTAGTATTGCATTAAAATGGGCTCTAACTGTGCCAGAGATAGCTCAGTAGCCCAAGATCAAACAAAAACTCCACACTTTCCTTTCTGTGGTGTAACATTGAGAGTAGAAGGCAGCTACCCAGCCATGGACTACATTTCCCAGCTCACCTTGCATCCAGATATGGTCATGTGACCCTGAGTGGAAGTGACAAGTGTCACTGCTAAGCCTGGGTTTTAATAACGTGCTTTCTCCACTATCTGCAGAGACTCCAAGGCACTAGTGTGGCTGAGTCACAAACAGAAAGCATCTGGGTTCCTGAATCAGCTCATGTAAGAAAACCACCCACTAACAAGAGATATCCTCATTGGACTCTTGAACAAACAAGAATTAAATTTCTTTTTCATAAGCCACTGATGGGGGTATATTTGCTGCAGTAGCTTGGGGTACTCTAACAAATGCAACAAGTTTTCCAGCCAGTTCCCAGGGGTAAATATACATTCGTTTACTCCAGTGTTGTTACCATGCTTTACCAATGGACAGAACACCTCATTCAGAGTCCGTACTTCACAGCTGCAAGATCCCACAGGCTTCCCCTGTGACAACACCCACACATCATCTTGGTAGGAACAAGAGTAGGGTGAGAAAATTTGAAAGATTAACTCTTCCTACAATATAGACTGAGTTTCCCGAACAATGCTGAACCAGAAAACAGACACTGACAACATTAAGAACTGACAGTGTTTCTCTTCCTGAATCCAGCAGGAGCTTGTGTGGAAGATGAGAATACTTAACAAAGCATCCAAAAATGCATTTCTTTTCACATTGAGTTGTAGTTTGATAAAACTCCATACGCATTCCCATGGCACCACCATTTATGAAGCCAGATGATTGACAAAGTTACCTCTTTGGGTTTAAGCTTCACAACATTCCTATGGGATAGGAACCCTTGTTACCTGTATTCTGCAGCTGAGGAAACTGAAGATCAGAGAGGTTGTGTGACTTGCCTGAGGTCACACAGCAATTTTAAGGTACAAGGAAAAGAGCTCAGGTGGGAACCTGGACAAGGGATGTTATCCCTTTCTTGGCCACTGACTAGCTCGTGGCAAGTGTCCAGCAGTGGTGCAGCCTCCTGGGACAGAAGTGTGTCCTCCCCACCACATTGGGCACATGGAGTCTCTTTGTCCAACTTACGCCTTGTCATTGATCCCAGTGTGGGTAATGTGAGCATTCCCCAGGTGTATATACCACAACACCCTGTGAAGAAAGAAAAACACCATGATGCATCAAGAAGTTCTTTGGACTCAACCTGAAAAATTACTCCTGGACTGGTCTCATAGAAGCAGGGCTTTTTAAAATATTTATTAGTTTATTTGGCTGTGCCAGGTCTTAGCTGCAGTACACCGGATCTTTGATCTTCACTGTGGCTTGCAAACTCTTTAGTTGGGCCATGCAGGATCTAGTTCGCTGATCAGGGATCCAACCTAGGTCCCCTGCATTGGTAGCTCAAAGTCCTGGGCACTGGACCACCAGGGAAGTCCCTAGAAA
Organism: Bos grunniens; assembly: GCF_055505025.1. Taxonomy (NCBI): domain Eukaryota; kingdom Metazoa; phylum Chordata; class Mammalia; order Artiodactyla; family Bovidae; genus Bos; species Bos grunniens. Next base: position 17,682,179 of record NC_141171.1, read on the forward strand.
CAGGTCTGATGAGCCTAAATGAAAGCCCCGGCTGAGTGACAAGCATGAGTGATTATACAGTCTTCACAGCAACCATTCCTGCTTTCCGGCACTTCATCTTTTTTTTCACTTTGTTTGTATTACCTTCATTTCCTTTTCAACTACAAAGAGTTCCAGCTTATTTTCAAAAACATACATTTTTTTTTTTCTGGGCTTTGAAATGGAGCAAAACCCTACAGTCCTTGTGCCTTCCCCCAACCTCCATGTCCTCTGCCTGCCTTTTATCTGTGGAAAATTTGAGTTAAAGGATAAGTTCAATCCAAGAAATGAGAACAGGCAGAAACAAAGGAGAGCAAATAATGATTAATGCAGTCATCAAGCATAGTCAAAGACTTTCAGTTCCTTCTCAAGGGCTACAGACAATTTTCTGAGCCACAGCCTGTGAGCTGTCTTATTCTGAAAGCCCCACCAGGTAGAGAAGTTAACCACATGAGGGCCAGACAGTACCCATGGCATAAGCTGCCACAATTCTGAGAACTGGCCTCAAAGAAATGGAAATAAACTGATCCTGGAACTGAAGACTGACTGTCCCTAAAACAACTCAAACTCTTTAGGGTCACAAAGAGTCGGACACGACTGAGCGACTTCACTTCAAAACAACCAAGATGACCAATCTGAAGATGACTGTCAAAGACGACCGCGCTGTTTCTGCGTGTAGCCTCCTCCTTCTGTCCATGAAAACTCTTGTCCCACTGACTGCCAGTGTAGGGGAGTTGGCCTTTGGGCAGATGTCCGCCCTCCCTCCTCAGTTGCCAACACTGAAATAAAACAAACTTTCTGCCAGCCTGGCCTTTTTACTGGCTTTTGAGCAGTGAGCAGCTGAGCTCACCACCTTTCTGTAACAGGCTGTAAAACTCAAGTTTATGAACCAATAAAATCAGAGTTATAAGGCAAAATAGAAAACGTAGACCAACACAATGGAAGTCCACCTTCTAAGTTCTCAGGTTCCAACCTGTATCTGCCTCAGGGAGGTTTATCCTTACACTTCCAGTTTATTTCATGCCAGAGAAGGAGGCTCTACAACTTTTACGCAAAGAAATTTCAATGCTTTAAAACTATAATCATGTTTCAGTGGTTGTAATTACTTAAATAAAATTACTAACTTAGAGCTTGGGTTTCTCTATCTGTTCAAGTTTTTTTTTTTTCTAAAACATACATTTAAACAATCATTCTCAAAGGGAATAACCTCTAGTCAAGGCTATGGTTTTTCCAGTGGTCATGTATGGATGTGAGAGTTGGACTGTGAAGAAAGCTGAGCGCCGAAGAATTGATGCTTTTGAACTGTGGTGTTGGAGAAGACTCTTGAGAGTCCCTTGGACTGCAAGGAAATCCAACCAGTCCACTCTGAAGGAGATCGGCCCTGGGATTTCTTTGGAAGGAATGATGCTAAAGTTGAAACTCCAGTACTTTGGCCACCTCATGCGAAGAGTTGACTTATTGGAAAAGACTCTGATACTGCGAGGGATTGGGGGCAGGAGGAGAAGGGGACAACAGAGGATGAGATGGCTGGATGGCATCACCAACTCGATGGACGTGAGTCTGAGTGAACTCCGGGAGTTGGTGATGGACAGGGAAGCCTGGCGTGCTGCGATTCATGGGGTCGCAAAGAGTCAGACACGACTGAGCGACTGAACTGAACTGAACTAAAAAGGCAAACCTTGGCTCTTGTAAAGAGATGAAAAAAAATCTTGCTGTTTTATGTATAGAACACATACATATATGCATATAATATATAAATAAGTATATAGTATATCCATAGAGCTGCCATGTGTTAAGTGTTAGTTGCTTAGTCATGTCTGACTCTTTGTGACCCCATGGACTATAACCCACTAGGCTCCTCTGTCCATGGGATTCTCCAGGGAAGAATACTGGAGTGAGTAGCCATTCCCTTCTCCAAGGGATCTTCCCTACCCAGGGATCAAACCCAGGTCTCCTGTATTGCAGGCAGACTCTTCACGATTTGAGCCACCAGGGAAACTCATAGTATATCCATAGTATTAAATTGGATGGGAGGGTAAGATGATTCTTAATTTTATTTTGGCCATGCCGCTCGGCACAGGGGAATCACAGTTCACCAACGAGGGATCACACCGGGGCCCTCTGCAGTGGAAGCACAGAGTCTTAACCACTGGAGCACCAGGGAAGTCCACAATTCTTTTTTTTTTTTTTTTAATGTCTAAAAGGCAGTTCAGCTACTCCAGCATTAAGCTCTTCTCTGTCACCACCACTACCACCATCATAATCACATCATCTTCATCATCACCACTACCACCACCGTATCTTTGCCATCGTCGTTATCTTCAGCATCACCACTATCACCACCACCACCACCATCATCACTACCATCATCACCACTCTTTGCATATTAAGGGCAGAATTGGAGTGCTAGTGGCCAGCACTACTGCTGACACTTCAAAGAACAAGTCTGCAGTTTAGCACTTGAGGTCCACAGGCGACCTGCTCCTTCTAATGCAGCCTGCCAGTCAGCAAGTCCCAAGGAACCTAACTCCCACCTTTCTTATTTTTTTTTTTTTTTTGAAAGTCACTCAGTCGTGTCCGACTCTTTGCGACGCCATGGACTATACAGTCCATGGAATTCTCCAGGCCAGAATACTGGAGTGGGTAGCCTTTCCCTTCCCCAGGGGATCTTCCCAACCCAGGGATTGAAGCCAGGTCTCCTGCACTGCAGGCAGATTCTTTACCAGTTGAGCCACAAGGGAAGCCCAAGAATACTGGAGTGGGTAGCCTATCCCTTCTCCAGGGGATCTTTCCTACCCAGGAATTGAACCCAGGTCTTCTGCATTGCAGGTGGATTCTTTACCAACTGAGCTATCAGGAAGCCTTATCTTTAACTGAAATTCTCTTGCCCTTTAATTATTTTAGAGGCAACAAAGCATCATGTTTAAGCATATCAGCTCTAGTGTCAAAATGCTTGGGTTTAAAAATTTGTTATAAGAGGACTTCCCTGGTCATCCAGTGATTAGGACTCCAAGCTTCCAATATAGGGAACTCAGATTCAATCAGGGAAGTAGATCCCTGGGAAGTAGAAGGTGATGGCACCCCACTCCAGTACTCTTGCCTGGAAAATCCCATGGACAGAGGAGCCTGGAAGGCTGCAGTTCATGGGGTCACTAAGAGTCGGACACAACCGAGCTACTTCGCTTTCACCTTTCACTTTCATGCATTGGAGAAGGAAATGGGAACCCACTCCAGTGTTCTTGCCTGGAGATTCCCAGGGATGAGGGAGCTTCGTGGGCTGCCGTCTATGGGGTAGCACACAACTGAAGCGACTTAGCAGCAGTAGCAACAGATCCCATGTGCCGAAATCAAAAAAGATTCTACATGCCACAACTGAGACATGGCGCAGACAAATAAATAAATAAATATTTCTGTAAAAAAAAAAAATCAAACCCAGAAAAAGCTGACATCTGAAGAAAAAGAACAAGGTTGACTCCATCTCACTGTTCTTCAGAAATAGCTTCCCTGACTTCCCCCTTCACATAATCCCTAGTCACACTCTATGGCAATTTCTTCCCTAGCAATTGTCATTCCCTGAAATGCTTTTGTTTATTTGTTATTTGGAGCAGCAGAGTTTAGAAAAAAATTGCAGGCTCTGCAACAAGGTTGTTAGTGTTAGTTGCTGGGTTGTGTCTAACTCTTTTCGACCCCATAGACTGTAGCCAACCAGGCTCATCTGTCCAAGGAATTCTCCAGGCAAGAATACTGGAGGGGGTAGCCATTCCCTTCTCCAGGGGATCATCCCAGCCCAGGGATCGAACTCGCATCTCTCACATTGCAGGCAGATTCTTTACCATCTGAGTCACCAGGCTGCCCAGTTTTAAATCCTGGCTGTAACCCCTTACTAGCTAAGTGGGCTTGGGCAAGTTATTTCATCTCTGTTGCCTCATTTTTCTCCTTTGTAAAATGGGATTTTACATGACCTGATATCAGAGGAATTTAGTGAAGGTTGAATGCAGTCTGTTTGAGGAACTTAGAAGGTTGCTATTACCGTCAGAGGTAATATTTCCTTTCTTCCTGCCTCCTCCTGCCGATATGTCAGCTTCTCAAGGGCAGGAACCTTGTCTGTTCATTCACAGCTCTATCCCTGGTGCCTAAAACAGCACCTGGCACATAGTAGGTGCACAGGAAATACATGCCAAATGAAGGACTGTAACAAAACCCTTCCCTGATGGATGAATCCCCTGGACTGACTTTTTGGTCAAAGCTTCCCCAATGAAGTTGTACAGCATCCAGCCTAGAATCATGATGTCCTGGCTGGACAGTCGAGGTCCCCCGTCTTCCTCAGAGTCTGTTTCCCCCAGGCCTCCTATTCCACATCACACTCACCCCAAAAGAGGAGAAAACTGAAGCTCCACATCGTGCAGGTCCTGCCATTCAAAGAGGAGTACTTTCCCCCTGTTCCCAGGCTTTTCAACAACTGAGGGCGTGGAAAGAAGGGGAGGGCAGAGTGAGAATTGCTCAAGGCAGCCAGAGCATCACGCCCTTTTCTGCTGAGTTGCCTCTACTCAGAAAGGACACTCTGACAAGGCTCAAAGTCTTTCCTTTCTCCACAATGAAGATAAGATCATCTGGTTAGTGTGTCATTGTGTGGGTCTATCTCCCCCTCTCTCTCTTTTCTTCCCACTCACTTTTTCCTTACCCCTACCAAGATCTATCTCCCATCTCTCATCACCTTATTTTATTGCATGCATGCTAAGCTGCTTTAGTCATGTCCAACTCTTTGTGACCCCATGGACTGTAGCCCTACAGGCTCCTCTCACTGTGGGATTCTCCAGGCAAGATTACTGGAGTGGGTTGCCGTGCCCTCTTCCAGGGGATCTTCCTGACCCAGGGATTGAACCCGCATCTCTCGTGTCTCCTGCATTGGCAGGCAGGTTCTTTAGCCACTGAAGAAAGCCCATTTATTTTTTTGTACCCAATAATAAATAAGCTACCACTACCTAACCTCAAGGAAGCAAGCCCCAAACTCAAGGGTCCCCTCTCAACCTGCCCCATACAAACATCATAGCCATCAAGCATCAGACACTGTGTTAAACATGTTTCCAATAAAATTTAATTTCATCATCATTCAATGTAATATAGTAGGGATTCTTACCCCTGCCTATTTCACCAAAAATAAAAAGTACAATTAGAGTGGAAACCAAGGGCTTCCCTGGTGGCTCAGTGATTAAGAACCAACCTGCCAATGCAGGAGACAGGTTCCATCTCTAGTCCGGGAAGATCCCATGTGCCAAGAAGCAGCTAAGTCCATCCACCGTAACTACTGAGCCTGTGGCCTAGAGTCCAGAAGCTGCAACTACTGTAGTCCAAGTGCCTTACAGCCCTTGCTCCACAGCAAGAGAAGCCAGCACAGTGAGAAGCCTGTGCACCACAACTAGAGATTAGCCCCTGCCTTCCACAACTAGGGAAAAGCCTGTTCAGCAACAAAGATGCAGCACAGCCCAAAATAAATAAGTAAAATTACTTTTGAAAAATGGAAACCAAGGCTTGGAGAGGAGACGTGACTTGTCCAAGATTACCTGGACCCAAGATTTGAATCCAGGATCGTCTGACTCCAAGGTCTAGAGTTTTCACCATTTTACTTGCTTTCATTCCCCTACAATATCTGGTCACTGGACAGTGATACTCATATCCCATTCCTAGTACCATCCCCAACCCAGCACACACACACACACACACACACACACGCCATCTCATAAATATGGTGATCTAGGAATGTCTTAGTTCAGTTGCTCAGTCGTGTCTGACTCTGCGACCCCATGAATCGCAGCACGCCAGGCCTCCCTGTCCATCACCAATTCCCAGAGTTCACTCAGACTCACGTCCATCAAGTCGGTGATGCCATCCAGCTATCTCATCCTCTATCGTCCCCTTCTCCTCCTGCCCCCAATCCCTCCCAGCATCAGAGTCTTTTCCAATGAGTCAACTCTTCACATGAGGTGGCCAAAGTACTGGAGTTTCAGCTTTAGCATCATTCCTTCCAAAGAACACCCAGGACTGATCTCCTTTAGGATGGACTGGTTGGATCTCCTTGCAGTCCAAGGGACTCTCAAGAGTCTTCTCCAACAGCACAGTTCAAAAGCATCAATTCTTCAGTGCTCAGCTTTCTTCACAGTCTAACTCTCACATCCATACATGACCACTGGAAAAACCATAGCCTTGACTAGACGGACCTTTGTTGGCAAAGTAATGTCTCTGCTTTTGAATAAGCTATCTAGGTTGGTCATAACTTTCCTTCCAAGGAGTATGCATCTTTTAATTTAGGATCCCCCAGATTTAGACACTGAGACAAGGATTCTAGTGAAAGCATTGGGTTGGCCAAAAAGTTCTTTGGGGGTTTTCCATAATTTTATAGTTCATCAGAGAGGTGACCCCAGAAAACTCCAGCTGAGGATGGGGGAAGTGAGAGAGGGAAGGGAAAGAACATACAGTAGATGTTCTCAAGCAAGTTATCTAGTAGAAACTAAAACTTAAGGTGGCTGGGGACTTCTGGAAGGCAGCTTAGAGCACACTCTTCAGAGTTATCGCAACTGAGGGGCAAAGGAGTTGGGGTATTTATTCACCAGCTACTGTAAGTCACTGATTAAGGCTGTGTCAACCCCAGACTTGGGCTTCCCAGCTGGCTGAGTAATTAAGAATCGACCTGCCAAAGCATGAGACGCAGGAGACTCTGGTTCAATCCCTGGATCAGGAAGATCCCCAGGAGGAGGGAATGGCAACTCCACTCCAGTATTCTTGCCTGGGGAATCCCATGGAGTGAGGAGCCTGGAGGGCTATAGTCCATGGGGTCACAGAGAGTCAGACACAACCAAGCAGATGAGTGCACGCACGCACGCGCGCACACACACACAACCCAAGACCTGGCCTCCAAGCAGATAGAATGGGCTCCAGTTCATAACGTACCAATTGGTAACAAAATGCAGTGACTGGCAGGTGTTAGTCTAGCATGCCTTGAAGGATTGAGGGTCACGGGTGTGGGCAGGCTCCCAAAACATCTGCTCTAAGCTAAAACTGAGGTGCAAAGACCACCCCTGTGTTTTTGGAAGGACAGTTCCACTTTTATTTTTTAAACAGTTTTAATCCCACGGATGGAGGAGCCTGGCAGGCTGCAGTCCGTGGGGTCGCTAGGAGTCGGACACGACTGACTGACTTCCCTTTCACTTTTCACTTTCATGCATTGGAGGAGGAAAAGACAACCCACTCCAGTGTTCTTGCCTGGAGAATCCCAGGGACGGGGGAGCCTGGTGGGCTGCCGTCTATGGAGTCACACAGAGTCAGACATGACTGAGTGATTAAGCACAGCACATAGCCAATTAACAAACTATGTTGTGATAGCTTCAGGTGAACGACAAAGGTACTCAGCCATACATATACATGTACCCATTCTCCCCCAAGCTCCCCTTCCATCCAGGCTGCCACACAATATTGAGCAGAGTTCCCTGTGCTCAGTAGGTACTTATTGGTTATCCATTTTAACAGTGCGTGGAAATGCAGAGTCTTCACCACTGGCCCACCTGGGAAGTCCCCCTGCTTGTTTTTATATTCTCGTTTTTGCTCTGTGCAAGGCAAAATATCCACCTTGGAGTTACGATAACTGAAGCAGATTCATCAATGGTTCTGACCATTCATCAAGAGACCCTACATGGTGAGGCTGCAGTTACAAGCCCACAAAGTCCACCGAGAAGGAGAATAAGCAGAGCTGTGTCATGTTTAAGAGAGTTGGACACGACTGAAGCGACTTAGCATGCATGCATGCATTGGAGAAGGAAATGGCAACCCACTCCAGTGTTCTTGCCTGGAGAATCCCAGGGACAGAGGAGCCTGGTGGGCTGCCATCTATGGGGTCGCACAGAGTCAGACACGACTGATGCAACTTAGCAGCAGCAGCAGCAGAAGAAGAAGAAAAAGATAAACACAAGATTCTGGCATCAGATTGTTGGGGGTTCAGATATTGTCTGCACCACTTGCTGGTTATGTGTGATCCTGGGAAAGTTCTTTTTTTATTATTTTTATTGAAATATAGTTGATTTACAATTTGTGTTATTTCAGGTGTGTGTAGTAAAATGATTCAGATATATATATTCTTTTTTAACATTCTCTTCCATTATGGGTTATTACAAGATATTGAGTATAGGTCCCTGTGCTATAGAGTAGGTCTTTGTTGGTTACCTATTTTATATATAGTAGTATGTATATTTCAACCCCAAACTCCTAATTTATCCCTTTTCCCTCCTCCCCTTTGGTGACCGTACGTTTGCTGTTTATGTTGATGGGTCTGTTTCTGTTTTGTAAATATATTCATCTGTATGATCTTTTAGATTCTACCTATGACTGACATCATATAACATTTGTCTTCCTCTGATTTATTGTATTAATATTTCACTTAGTATGATAATCTAAGGTGTCGAGACCAGCTCGAAAATCAGGGTTTCCAAAAGCGTGATACGGCGAGAGAATGAGAAACGAGACACAAGAATGCAGAGAAAAGCGAGGATCAGGGGACCAGCATCGCTCCAAAGTGAAGGTGCCGAAACTGAAGTCAAGCCAGCTCTCAGCCATGAATGAAAGAATATGCAGGGAGTTAAACCAGAACTCGTGTGGCCTTCAGGGCCAAAGAACAAAATGATCATTAACCATTGAGTAATTAGGAAACAGTAATCAATAACTAATCAGTAACTAAGACTAATATTCTTATCTATAGATTTTCCACCAGATACGTAAAACATGTGACTCTGAGACACCAGTTGAGAAGCAGTCTGGGGTCAGTTTTCTGACCCCAGGATCATATCTTGTTTTCAAGATTATGAACTGTTTCCTCTGGACTTGTTCCAAGAGTCTCAAGCGTTATAGCATCCAGTTTATCATTATAAATTTCTCTTGCGGCCCTTGCCAGGGGCTGCTTTTCTTTTATTCTTCCTGTCTCCTACACTAAGTTCCACCCATGTTGCTGCACCTGGCATTTCATCCTCTTCATGGCTGAGTAATATTCCACTCTGGGCTTCTCAGGTGCTGCTGCTAAGTCACTTCAGTCGTGTCTGACTCTGTGCGACCCCATAGACGACAGCCCACCAGGCTCCCCCATCCCTGGGATTCTCCAGGCAAGGACACTGGAGTGGGTTGCCATTTTCTTCTCCAGCGCATGAAAGTGAAAAGTGAAAGTGAAGTTGCTCAGTCGTGTCTGACCCTCAGCGACCCCATGGACTGCAGCCCCCCAGGCTCCTCCGTCCATGGGAGTTTGCAGGCAAGAGTACTGGAGTGGGGTGCCATTGTGATAAAGAACCCACCTGCCAATGCAGGAGATGCAAGAGATGTAGATTTGATCCCTGGGTCAAGAAGATCCCCTGGAGGAAAGCACAGCAACCCACTCCAGTATTCTTGCCTGAAGAATCCCATGGGCAGAGGAGTCTGGCAGGCTACAGTCCATGGGTTGCAAAGAGTTGGACACGACTAAAGTGATTTAGCATACACACACACAATATTCCAATGTATAAACATATCACATCTTTATCTATTCACCCATTAATGGACATTTAGGTTGCTTCCATGACTTGGCTACTGTAAATAGTACTGCTATGAACATCAGGGTGCATGTATCTTTTGAATGTGTTTTTCTCAGATAAATGCCCAGGGATGGCATTGCAGGATCATATGCTAACTCTATTTCTTCATTTTTTAAGGAAACTTTCTACTGTTCTCCATAGTAGCTATGTCATTTACATTCCCACCAACAATGTAGGAGGGTTCCCTTTTCTCCACACCCTCTCCAGCGTTTCATTTCTCTCTGCCTCAACATTACCATCTATAAAATGGGCTTGATAATAGCAGGCTCTATCTCTTGGGGTTGAGGTGAGCATTAGAGGAGTGGCTGTGGCATTCTTAGAAGAGAGGCTGGCACACAGGGAAAGCTCCAAGTCTTGGCTGTTACTCTAATTCTTTGATATTCTTCCCTTCGAGGGGGAACCTAATCCTTCCCTTCTTGGGTATGAGCTGGACAGAGTGACTTGCTTCTAAAGATCAGAAAAAGGAAAGATGTGACATTGTGTGGTGTCCGAGGCATCTGAGATTGTAAGAGTTGTGGTGGTTTCCCCTCTTTCTTTCCAGGATAATCCACTGGGTGGGGTGGGGGAAGCTAGTTTATCATGTTGTGGGAACACTCACCACTGTGGAGAAGCCTGCAAGAGGGGGAGCTAAGATTCCAACCAATAACTTGACAATGATCTCCTAAGACCTGATCCAGCTCTATCTACTTAAGCCACCTTCCGACTCCCAACCCTCAGAAACTGCAAAGCAAATAAAAATGTGTTGTTTTAATGCTGTTACATTTGGAGAGCAACTTGTTACATAGCAAAAGCTAACTGATACACTTAGAAACAATAATCCTTGTCAGTTTTTTTTAAAAAGGACAATCATTACATCACAGGGTTTAAAGTTTAACGTGATAAAACCCTAAATCCTTCCTAACCAAAAAAAAAAAAAAAATGCTCAATACTATTAGTTATTATTGACATTATTATTATCCCACTGTGCCAAGTGGTCACAGTTATTCATCAAAGGTGTGGTCTCCGTAATGACTGAATTGGAAGTCAGCAATTTCATTTCAGGCAGGACTTTCCAGTATGTGTGAGCTGGTTTAGACCTTCCGAGTAGGGCAATAGAAGACATTTCGGCAAGGGAGTAACGGTCACGCTGGTATCTTACAACACTCACATTGTGTAGCATGGGTGTCAGGCAGGATGTGGTCATGGGTGGGGAGATGGGGAGAAGAAAAGGGTAATGACCTGGACTAGGGCAAGGGCTGTGGAGATGGAGAGGAACAGCAGAATGGGGGGAATGTCTGGATGTGGGCAGGGAGTCTGGGACCAATGGAGGAACTGACCTTTGGAGATTGGACTCAAGAATCAGAAAGTTTTTCAGTCAAGTACAGGTTCCCCAGGGGTGATGGGGGTGGGATGAGGTGATGTATGGGTTTCCTGCTGCACCGAGACAAATCGCCACAAACTTAGTGGCTTGCGACAACACAAATTTATTACGTTACAGGTCTGAAGGTCAGAATCCCAAATGAGTCTTAGAGGGCCTGAAATCAAGATGTCAGGGGGGCTGCGTTCCTTTTGGAGGTTCTAAGAAAGAGTCCATTCTCTGTCTTTTCCAGCTGCTGGAGGTAGTCCGTATTCCTTGGTTCAAAGCCCCTTCCTCCACCTCCAAAGCCAGTAGTGTGATATCTCCTAAATCTATCTCTCTCTCCCGCTGTCACACACATTCACTCCATGGCTGGATGGATAGATAGACAGACAGATTAACAAACAATAGATAAATAGACAATAGATGATAGATAGATAGACAATAGATAGACAACAGATGATAGATAGATAAACGATAGATAGATAGACAATAAAGTAGATAGATTTCTCTGTCTTCAACCTCTCTCTCTCTCTTCATCTCCCTCTCTCTCTGACCTTCCTTCCTTCCCACTTAAAAGGACTTTGTGAGTACATTAGACCTACTCATATAATCCAGAATAATCTCCTGTTTTAAGATGCTTAACTTCATTGCACCTGCAAAGTCCTTTTTGCTGTATAAGGTCATATATTCACCATTTCTGGGGACTATGGTCAACCTGTCTGGGGTTGGAAGGGAGGCTCATTATTCTACCAACCACAGAGAGGGTCTGGGGTCCTGGTGAGTGATTGAGGATTGAAGGTGCCAGTCATCCTTCAAACACTAAAGAGGTGACCAAGGCTATGAAACCTGAATAGCAGAGATCCTCTAGGGATGAGCGGGGGCGTAAGGAGAGAAGAAAGGGAAGGAAATGTTCAACTCTACTCAAGTGACTTGCGGAAGACTAACCTTTGTGACTTTCCTGGCAAAGAGGAAATTGAACGAACATTTATGACTCAAGAAGTCAGTTTGGAGAAACCCCAGACACGTCACTCAACTGTACTCTTAATGAGAGTGTGGGGCGAGGGGTGGCTCCAGGGCAGCCCCGCCTGACTAAACTATGTTCCTCCTCTACCCTAAATCCTCCTGTGGCTCCCTATTAACCTCAGGATGAAGTGCAGGCTCATTAATACAGCACTCAAGAGCCTGCCTAATATAGCCAGTGAAAGTGTCAGTCACTCAGTTGTGTCTGACTATTTGCAACTCCCATGGACTATAGCCCATCAGGCTCCTCTGTCCATGGAATTTTCCAGGTAGGAATACTGGAGTGGGTAGCCATTCCCTTCTCCAGGGGCTTTCCCAACCCAGGGACTGAACCCAGATCTCCTGCATTGCAGGCAGATTCTTTACCATCTGAGCCACCAGAGAAGCCCATATATACCCAGAGCAAACCATAATTCAAAAAGATACATGCACCCCAGCATTCACATCAGCACTATTCACAGCAGCCAAGACATAGAAGCAACCTGAATGTTCGTCAACAGAGGACTGGAGAGAGAAGATGGGATACTCATATACAGTGAAATGCTACTCCACTATAAACACAAGAACAAAATAATACCATTTGCAGCAACATGGATGGACCTAGAGATTGTCATACTGAGTGAGACAGAGAACAAATATCACATGGGATCGCTTATATGTGGAATCTGAAAAAAATGGTGCAAATAAACTTATTTACAAAACAGAAATAGAGTCATAAATGTAGAAAGCAAACTTATGGTTACTGCAGGGAAAGGTAGGTGGGAGATAATTTAGAAGATTGGGAGTGACATATACACACGACTCCATATAAAATAGGTAACTAGTAAGGACCTAGTGTATAGCACAGGGAATTCTGCTCAATACTCTGTAATGACCTATATTGGGAAAGAATTTTAATGAGTGGATATATGTATGTTTAACTGATTCACTTTTCTGTATAGCAGAAACTAACATAACTTTGTAAATCAACAATACTCCAATGAAAATTATAATAAAAAATAAAAATAATATGCAAAAATAAACTCAAAACCAATTAAAGACCTAAATGTAAGACCAGAAACTATAAAACTCTTAGAGGAAAACAAGCACAACATTCTATGACATAAATCCTCTATGACCTCCTTCCTGCTGCTGCTGCTGCTAAGTCGCTTCAGTCGTGTCCAACTCTGTGCGACCCCATAGACGGCAGCCCACCAGGCTCCCCCGTCCCTGGGATTCTCCAGGCAAGAACACTGGAGTGGGTTGCCATTTCCTTCTCCAATGCATGAAAGTGAAAAGTGGAAGTGAAGTCGCGCAGTCGTGTATGACTCTTAGCGACCCCATGGACTGCAGCCTACCAGGCTCCTCCATCCATGGGATTTGCCAGGCAAGAGTACTGGAGTGGGGTGCCATTGCCTTCTCCAGACCTCCTTCCTAGAGTAATGGAAATAAAAATAAAAATAAACAAGTGGGATCTAATTAAACTTAAAAGCTTTAGCACAGCAAAGGAAACCATAAACCAGGCAAAAAGACAACCTTCAGAATGGGAGAAAATAATAGCAAATGAAATGACTTATAAAAGATTAATTTCTAAAATATACAAGCAGCTCATGCAACTGAATACCAGAAAAACAAACAACCCAATCAAAAAGTGGGCAGAAGACCTAAATAGACATTTCTACAAAGAAGACACACAAATAGCTAACAAACACATGAAAAGATGCCCAACATCGCTCATTATTAGAGAAATGCTAATTAAAACTACAATGAGATATCATCTCATGCCAGTCAGAATGGCCATCGTCAAAAAATCTAACAAACAATAAATGCTGGAGAGGGTTTGGAGAAAAGGGAACCCTCTTGCACTGTTGCTGGGAATGTAAATGGATACAGCTGCTATGGAAGACAGTATGGATATTCCGTAAGAAGCTAGGAATATAACTACCATATGACCCAACAATCCCACTACTGGGCACGTACCTTGAGGAAACCATAATTGAAAAAGACACATGGACCCCAGTGTTTATTGCAGAACTATTTATGATAACTAGAACATGGAACCAACCTGGATGTCGATCAACAGATGAATGGATAAAAAAGCTGTGGTACATATATACAACGGAATATTACTCAGCCATATAAAGGAACACATTTAAATCAATTCTGATGAGATGGATGAACCTAAAGCCTTTTACAGAGTGGAGTAAGTCAGAAAAAGAAAAACAAATATTGTATACTAGTCCATATATATGAAACCTAGAAAGATGGCACTGATTAACCTATTTGCAGGACAGCACCAGGGAAGCACAGAGAACAGACTGTAGACACAGGGGCAGGAAGGAGAGGGTGTGACCAATGAACAGAGCAGCATAGAAACATATATACTAACATACGTAAAACAGATAGCCAGTGGGAATTTGGTGTATGACTCAGGGAGCTCAAACCAGGACTCTGTGACAACCTCAAGGGGTGGGGTGGAACAGGAGGTGGGAAGGAGCAAGGGGGCATATGTGTACCTATGGCTGATTCATGTTGATGTATGGCAGAAACCAACACAATATTGTAGGCAATTATTCTTCAATTAAAAATAAATTTTTAAAAATTAAAAAGAAGAACAATGCAAACACACACACACACACACACACACACACACACACAAAGACCCTGACTAGCCTTATACTTGGAGAAGGCAATGGCACCCCACTCCAGTACTCTTGCCTGGAAACTCCCATGGACGGAGGAGCCTGCTGGGCCACAGTCCATGGGGTCGCTAAGAGTCGGAGGAGACTCAGGGACTTCACTTTCACTTTCCACTTTCCTGCATTGGAGAAGGTAATGGCAACCCACTCCAGTGTTCTTGCCTGGAGAATCCCAGGGACGGGGGAGCCTCGTGGGCTGCCGTCTATGGGGTCGCACAGAGTCGGACACGACTGAAGCGACTTAGCAGCAGCAGCAGCAGCAGCCTTATAATGGTCCGCCTCTGGCCTCACTGCTCCCTCATCCCTCCAAAGCTCCAGTCATCCTAAACTAACCCAAGTCACCTGTAACGGGCACTGTTGGTGGCCTTGTCCAGCCACCTTTAGCTGCTGGAGCACCCATCCCCCAGTTTCGGTTTCTGTGGGTGTTGCCTGCTAACAGCTCACAGCTTCCCCTTCTCCAAACAACTGCTCTTCAGTTCAATGCCTGCACAAACCCTCAGACCCAACCCATGGCCAATAACTGATGGTCGTGAAGGTCAAAATCTCGCCCCAAGGTGAAGTCAATTCGGGGGGTGTTATTCAGGCTCCAGGGAGCCCTGTGGGATCAGGCTAAGCCTAGGCTCCAGGTAGGACCACCTCTTTGCTCAACTCTTTCTTCCATCTTACCCTCTTTCCCTGTTTATTGAATTTCTATGCATAATATATCATGTGAAATGCTGGGCTGGGTGAATCACAACCTGGAATCAAAATTGCTGGGAGAAATACCAAAAACCTCAGATATGCAGATGATACCACTCTAATGGCAGAGAGTGAAGAACTAAAGAGCTTCTTCATGAGGATAAAAGAGGAGAGTGAAAAAGTTGGCTTAAAGCTCAACATTCAAAAAACTAAGATCATGGCATCTGGTCCCATCACTCCATGGCAAATAGATGGGGAAAAAATGGAAACAGTGACAGACTTTATTTTCTTGGGCTCCAAAATCACTGAATACCATGACTGTAACCATGGAATTCAAAAGATGCTTGGTCCTTGGAAGGAAAACTATGACAAACCTAGACAGCATGTTAAACAAAGACATCACTTTGACGGCGAAGGTCCAGATAGGATAGTCAGAGCCATGGTTTTCCCAGTAATCACACATGGATGTGAAAGCTTAACCGTAAAGAAGGCTGAGCGCCAAAGATCTGATGCTTTTGAACTGTGGTATTGAAGAAGAATCTTGAGAGTCCCTTGGACATCAAGGAGATCAAACCAGTCAATCATAAAGGAAATCAACCCTGAATATTCATTGGAAGGATTGATGCTGAAGCTGAAGGTCCAATATTTTGGCCATCTGATGAGAAGAGCTGACTCATTGGAAAAGACCCTGATGCTGTGAAAGATTGAGGCAAAAGAAGGGGGCAATAGAAGATAAAGTGGTTAGATGGTTTCACGGACTCAATGGACATGAGTTTGAGCAAACTCCAGGAGACAGTGAAGGCAAAGAATCCTGGTGCTGCAGTCCATGGGGTCACAAAGAGTTGGACACAACTTAGAGGGTTTGCACACAAACCATCTTCCCCTCACTCATCCTCTGCCATGCCCTCCATTAATAAACCCCAAAATAAGAATCCTTATGGCAGAGTCAGCTTTCAGGGAAGCCTAAGAACCCCTTCCCACCATTAGACACTAAGCTGTCTCCAACAACACAAGAGAAGACTCTACCTATGGACATCACCAGATGGTCAATACCAAAATCAGATTGATTATATTCTTTGCAGCCAAAGATGGAGAAGCTCTATACAGTCAGCAGAAACAAGACCAGGAGCTGACTGTGGCTCAGATCATGAACTCCTTATTGCCAAATTCAGACTTAAATTGAAGAAAGTATGGGAAATCACTAGGACATTCAGGTATGACCTAAATCAAATCCCTTATGGTTATACAGGGGAAGTGACAAATAGATTCAAGGTATTACATCTGATAGACAGAGTGCGTGAAGAACTATGGACGGAGGTTTGTGACATTGTACAAGAGGCAGTGATCAAGACCATCCCCAAGAAAAAGAAATGCCAAAAGGCAAAATGGTTGTCTGAGGAGGCCTTACAAATAGCTGAGAAAAGAAAAGAAGCTAAAGGCAAAGGAGAAAAGGCAAGATATACCCATTTGAATGCAGAGTTCCAAGGAATAGCAAGAAGAGATAAGAAAGCCTTCCTTGGTGATCAGTGCAAAGAAATAGAGGAAAACAATAGAATGGGAAAGACTAGAGATCTCTTCAAGAAAATTAGAGATACCAAGGGAACATTTCATGCAAAGATGGGCTCAATAAAGTACAGAAATGGTATGGACCTAAAAAAAGCAGAAGATATTAAGAAGAGACAGCAAGAAAACACAGAAGAACTATACAAAAAAGATCTTCATGACCAAGATAACCATGATGGTGTGATCACTCACCTAGAGCCAGACACCTGGAATGCAAAGTCAAGTGGGCCTTAGGAAGCATCTCTATGGACAAAGCTAGTGGAGGTGATGGAATTCCTGTTGAGCTATTTCAAATCCTGAAAGATGATGCTGTGAAAGTGCTGCACTCAATACGCCAGCAAATTTGGAGGACTCAGCAGTGGGCTGAAGAGGTCAGTTTTCATTTCAATCCTGAAGAAAAGCAATGCCAAAGAATGCTCAAACTACCGCACAATTGCACTCATCTCACACGCTAGCAAAGTAATGCTCAAAATTCTTCAAGCCAGGCTTCAACAGTATGTGAACCATGAACTTTCAGATGTTCAAGCTGGGTTTAGAAAAGGCAGAGGAACCAGAGACCAAATTGCCACATCCATTGGGTCATTGAAAAAGCAAGAGAGTTCCAGAAAAACATCTACTTCTGCTTTATTGACTATGCCAAAGCCTTTATGTGGATCACAACAAACTGTGGAAAATTCTTAAAGAGATGGGAATACCAGACCACTTGACCTGCCTCCTGAGAAATAATGTATGCAGGTCAAGAAGTAACAGTTAGGACTAGACATGGAACAACAGACCGGTTCCAAATAGGAAAAGGAGTACGTCAAGGCTGTATATTGTCACCCTGCTTATTTAACTTATATGCAGAGTACATCATGAGAAATGCTGGGCTGGATGAAGCACAACCGGGAATCAAGATTGCCAGGAAAATTATCAATAACCTCAGATATGCAGATGACACCACCCTTATGGCAGAAAGCGAAGAGGAACTAAAGAGCCTCTTGATGAAAGTGAAAGAGTCAAGAGTAAAAAAGTTGGCTTAAAACTCAACATTCAGAAAAACTAAGATCATGGCATCTGGGCCCATTACTTCATGGCAAGCAGATGCAGAAACAATGGAAACAGTGAGAGACTTTATTTTGGGGGGCTCCAAAATCACTGCAGATGGTGACTGCAGCCATGAAATTAAAAGACATTTAGTCCTTTAAATAAAAGTTATGACCAACTTAGATAGCATATTAAAAAGCAGAGACATTACTTTGCCAGGGCTTCCCTGGTGGCTCAGACGGTAAAGTGTCTGTCTGCAATGTGGGAGACCAGGGTTCGATCCCTGGGTCGGGAAGATCCCTGGAGAAGGAAATGACAACCCACTCCAATATTCTTACCTGGAAAATTTTGTGGATTGAGGAGCCTTGTAGGCTACAGTCCAGAGGGTCACAAAGCGTCGGACACGACTGAGTGACTTCGCTTACTTTGCCAACAAAGGTTCATCTAGTCAAAGCTATGGTTTTTCTAGAAGTCATGTATGGATGTGAAAGTTGGACTATAAAGAAAGCTGAGTGCCGAAGAATTGATGCTTTTGAACTATGGTGCTAGAGAAGACTCTTGAGAGTCCCTTGGATGGCAAGGAGATCCAACTAGTCAATCCTAAAGGAAATCAGCCTTGAATATTCATTGGAAGGACTGATGCTGAAGCTGAAACTCCAGTACTTTGGCCACCTGATGTGAAGAATGGACTCATTGGAAAAGAGTTGGGAAAGATTGAAGGCGGGAGGAGAAGGGGATGACAGAGGATGAGATGGTTGGATGGCATCACCGACTCAATGGAACTGAGTTTGAGTAGCCTCTGGGCATTGGTGATGGACAGGGAAGCCTGGCATGCTGCAGTCCATGGGATCACAAAGAGTCAGACACGACTAAGCAACTGAACTGAACTGAACTGTCTTAAGAACTGAGGTCTGTCACGGATACTCATGAGTCCCATATCCTATGTATGTTTCCTATGTAAATATCACCTCCTGAGAGGGCAGCAGAGCTTTCCAGTGTAAATATCACCTCTTCCCGGGACTTCCCATGTAACTATCACCTCCACCAGGGAGCCTTCCAGTGTAATTATCATCTCCCCCAAGAAGCTTTCCCATATAAATATCATCTCCTACAGGAAACCCTCCCTGCCCTCTGCTTCAAGATTAGGGACTTCTTCTGTGTTTCCCTGGCAGCTCAGAGGTTAAAGCATCTGCCTGCAATGTGGGAGACCTGGGTTCGATCCCTGGGTCAGGAAGATCCCCTGGAGAAGGAAATGGCAACCCACTCCAGTATTCTTGCCTGGAGAATCCCATGGATGGAGGAGCCTGGTGGGCTGCAGTCCATGGGGTCGCAATGAGTCGGACACGACTGAGCGACTTCACTTCACTCACTCTGCGCTTCTCCAAATCCCAACGCTCAGCATGATATATGCTTATTGGAAAGAAAGAAAGTGAAGTGTTAGTTGCTCCATCGTGTCCAACTCTTTGCAACCCAGTGGACTATAGCCCACTAGGCTCCTCTGTCCATGGAATTCTGCAGGCAAGAATACTGGAGTGGGTTGCCATTTCCTTCTTCAGGATAACTTCCTGATCCAGGGATAGAACCTGGGTTTCCTGCATTACAGGCAGACTCTTTACTGTCTGAACCACCAAGTCTGCTTCCTTCAAAGACTGGGAGCATCACAGGGGCTGGAAAGGGATTCTGTGGGACACTGTATCCTAGAAAATGAGGAAACAAAAGAAGAAAAAAGGGGAACTAATGAATATCCTGATCCTCCCCTGACCTCAGAGAGATGACCAGAGATTTGATGCATTTGGGGGTGAGCAGCAGCAACCTTTCTACTGGACTAAAGGAAAAGGAGCCCTGAGAGGGAAACAGATGATAAAGGCCAGAGCCACTGCTTTCTCTGAATGATTCCTAGTCATCCTGGGCTCCTCAGACCCCTGCCAAGTAGCAGTGATCTATTGACAATCCCCCAGAACCATACCCAGTTCAATGATTCCCTAGGATGACTCTTAGAACTTGGCACACAGCTATCCTCTCAGTTCAGATCAGATCAGTCCCTCAGTCGTGTCCGACTCTTTGCGACCCCATGAATCACAGCACACCAGGCCTCCCTGTCCATCACCAACTCCCAGAGTTCACACAGACTCATGCCCATCAAATCAGTGATGCCATCCAGCCATCTCATCCTCTGTCATCCCCTTCTCCTCCTGCCCCCAATCCCTCCCAGCATCAGAGTCTTTTCCAGTGAGTCAACTCTTCACATGAGGTGGCCAAAGAACTAGAGTTTCAGCTTTAGCATCGTTCCTTCCAAAGAAATCCCAGGGCTGATCTCCTTCAAAATGGACTGGTTGGATCTCCTTGCAGTCCAAGGGACTCTCAAGAGTCTTCTCCAACACCACAGTTCAAAAGCATCAATTCTTCAGTGCTCAGCTTTCTTCACGGTCCAACTCTCACATCCATACATGACCACTGGAAAAATCATAGCCTTGACTAGACAGACCTTTGTTGGCAAAGTAATGTCTCTGCTTTTCAATATGCTATCTAGGTTGGTCATAAGTTTTCTTCCAAGAAGTAAGCGTCTTCTAATTTCATGGCTGCAGTCAGCATCTGCAGTAATTTTGGAGCCCCAAAAAATAAAGTCTGACACTGTTTCCACTGTTTCCCCATCTATTTCCCATGAACTGATGGGACCAGATGCCATGATCTTACTTTTATGAAGGTTGAGTTTTAAGCCAACTTTTTCACTCTCCTCTTTCACCTTCATCAAGAGGCTTTTTAGTTCCTCTTCACTTTCTGCCATAAGGGTGGTGTCATCTGCATATCTGAGCTTATTGATATTTCTCCTGGCAATCTTGAGTCCAGCTTGTGTTTCATCCAGCCCAGCATTTCTCATGATGTACTCTGCATATAAGTTAAATAAACAGGGTGACAATATACAGCCTTGACGTACTCCTTTTCCTATTTGGAACCAGTCTGTTGTTCCATGTCCAGTTCTAACTGTTGCTTCCTGACCTGCATACAGATTTCTCAAGAAGCAGATCAGGTGGTCTGGTATTCCCATCTCTTTCAGAATTTTCCACAGTTTATTGTGATCCACACAGTCAGAGGCTTTGGCATAGTCAATAAAGCAGAAGTAGATGTTTTTCTGGAACTCTCTTGCTTTTTTGATGATCCAGTGGATGTTGGCAATTTGGTCTCTGGTTCCTCTGCCTTTTCTAAAATCAGCTTGAACATCTGGAAGTTCACGGTTCACGTATTGCTGAAGCCTGGCTTGGAGAATTTTGAGCATTACTTTGCTAGCGTGTGAGATGAGTGCAATTGTGCGGTAGTTTGAACATTCTTTGGCATTGCCTTTCTTTGGGATTGGAATGAAAACTGACCTTTTCCAGTCCTGTGGCCACTGCTGAGTTTTCCAAATTTGCTGGCATATTGAGTGCAGCACTTTCACAGCATCATCTTTCAGGATTTGAAATAGCTCAACTGGAATTCCATCACCTCCACTAGCTTTGTTCATAGTGATGCTTTCTAAGGCCCACTTGACTTCACATTCCAGGATATCTGGCTCTAGGTGAGTGATCACACCATCGTGATTATCTTGGTCGTGAAGATCTTTTTTGTACAGTTTTTCTGTGTGTTCTTGCCACCTCTTCTTAATATCTTCTGCTTCTGTTAGGTGCATACCATTTCTGTCCTTTATCGAGCCCATCTTTGCATGAAATGTTCCCTTGGTATCTCTAATTTTCTTGAAGAGATCTCTAGTCTTTCCCATTCTGTTGTTTTCCTCTATTTCTTTGCATTGATCTCTGAGGAAGGCTTTCTCATCTCTTCTTGCTCTTCTTTGGAACTCTGCATTCAGATGCTTATATCTTTCCTTTTCTCCTTTGCTTTTCACTTCTCTTCTTTTCACAGCTATTTGTAAGGCCTCCCCAGGCAGGCATTTTGCTTTTTTGCATTTCTTTTCCGTGGGGATGGTCTTGATCCCTGTCTCCTGTAGCGTGTCACGAACCTCCGTCCGTAGTTCATCAGGCACTCTGTCTATCAGCGAGATACAAAGCAAATCAACAAGAGGAAAGGACTGGGACTTCCGTTGTTGTCCAGTGCTTCCAAGGCAGGGGGCCTGGGTTTGATCCCTGGTTGGTGAATTAAGATCCAAATGCCAGCAAAAAATAATAATAATAATAATACATTAAAAAACAAACAAACAACAACAACAACAACAAAAAAAAAAAACAGAGGAACGGGTTGAAGTCCAGAGGAAATTACGTTCAATCTTCCAGGATTGCCTAGGACCAGGAGTGGAGGGAGAGAAGGATGATCAAAGGGATGAAGAAAATTTAGGAGGAATGACGAAAATGTTCTCTATCTTAATTGCAACAGAGTTTGTCAAAATGCACCAAATCTTATACTGTGAAAAGAAACAGTTTGTTGTGTGTAAATCACTCTCTTGATAGAATTGCTAAGATTAACTCCAAAATGAAGAGTACCCAGCATTCTGTCAAATTATTGTATTGTGCATGCCACATGAAGAGAACAAATTGTTACATTTTGTATACTATGTATAAAGGGACCAAATTATTTTTATATTATTTATATTATATAAATGGATATTTATATTTATATATTTATATTATATAAACGGATCAGAAGACATGTGCTTCGAGGATCACTAGTGAATTGTGTCCTCTTTTTCATTTAAGCATTTGTTTAAATAGATAGCTAATCTTGGGACTTCCCTGGTGATCCAGTGGCTAAGACTCTGAGCTCTCAATGCAGGGGATGGGGATTTGATCCCTGGTCAAGTCCTTAGATCCCTCAGGTTGCAATTAAAGATCTGGCATGCTGCAACGTAGTTCAAAGATCTTGCAATGCCCCAACTTAAGCCAGGCATAGCTAAAGGAATATTTTTTTAAATAGATAGCTGATCTTATTTCGCAACTATAAAGACCTCAGAAAGCTTAGAAACGATCTAAACGCACACTCCCTTTAAAACCGAAATGAAACAGCAAACACTAAAGCAGTGTGTGTTTCCTAACTGCACCCAGACAGATAAGAAATGTTCCTGGGAAGTCCTTCTCCATCCACAGTGACAGCATGGTTACACGCGAGAACCTACACAGTGAACGTGTGTTAATCTCATGTAATCTAATGGAACATTCCTCTCGAGTGCATTGCTGGTATTTGCAGGCATTGCTGCACGCCTGATCTCCCTCTGCAAAATAACTGCAGAAACTTGGTTCTCCGAATGCTTTTCTAGTGATTATTCCATCTCACTGCTAGAGGAACTGTAAGTAGACCTCGTTTGGACAGAACCAAAAGTATCAACAGAAGAGGATGTGGACAGACAGAGCTGTGAGAGAAACATAAGAAGTCTTAATATTTGCTCTCCAAACACAGGGTAATTAGGGGCCAGAATTTGAAGAAGCAATTCTCCAACAGTGTAAGAAGAAAGTGGGCCTCCAGGTCTGAGCCTCTGCAACTGTCAAAGACTCTGGAAGGAGTGGAACATCAGAAGGAGACAGCCCTTGAGGACTTCCCAGTGGTTAAGACTCTGTGCTTCCAATGCAGGGGGCAAACGTTCAGTCCCTGGTCAAGAAACTAGATCCCACATGCCACGCGGCATGGCCACAAAAGAACAAGACAGCCCAAACAAGGGATAATTCTGTCCATGAGCTTAGAATACACGGGCAGATAGAACTAGTATCGGTGCATTCCTTTGCTGGGGCTTTCCATACAAAATCCTACAGGTGGTGCTGGTGGTAAAGAAACAGCCTGCCAAAGAGGAGACACAGCGATGTGGGTTTCATCCCTGGGTCGGGAAGATCCCCGGGAGGAGGAAATGACAACCCGCTCCAGTGTTCTCGCCTGGAGAATCCTGTGCACAGATGAGCCTGGCAGGCTACATGGAGTCGCCAAAGAGTCAGATGCAATTGAGTACTCGTGTGTGCTCACACACACACACACACACACGTAGGTGGCTTAAGCAACAGAGATATTCTCTCATGGTCTGGAGGCAGGTTGCCCACAGTCAGGATGTCAGCAGGGCTGGGTCTCTCTGCGGCCTCTCTCCTCATCTCGTAGACAACCATCTTCTCCCTGTGTCCTCACAGGGCCGTCCCTCTGCTCAGGTGTCCGTGTCCTAATCTCCTCTTCTCTTAAGGACACAGTCCTTGTGGGTCAGAGCCTGCCCTAATGACCTCATTTAACTTCACCTCTGCGAAGACCCCCACATCCAAGAACAGTCGCATTCTGAGGACCTGGAGTTGAAAACTTTAACAAACATGTTTTGTTCAGAGACGGGGACACGTTTCAATCCATCACACTCACATTCCAGCTCCAACCACTCAGCATGTGACCTTAAAACGTGCTGTTTTCTCATCTACTGAAAAATATGTCTACTTCTGGAAGGAACCTAAATGTCTGTGACAGAGAAGTGGATAAAGAAGATGTGGCATACCTCTATAATGGAATACTACTCAGCCATGAAAAAGAATGAAAGCCTGTCATTTATAGCAACATACATGGGCCTAGAGATTCTCATTCTAAGTGAAGTAAATCAGACAAAGGCAAATATCATATGTGGAATCTAAAAAATGATACAAATGAACTTATTTACAGAACAGAAATAGACTCACAAACATAGAAAACAAACTTATGGTTACCAAGGGGAAGAGGGAGGGGAAAAATTCAGAGTTTAACAGATACACACCACTATATATAAAATCTGCAAAGGTCTTACTGTAGAGCACGGGAAACTATATTCAATATCTTGTAATAATCTATAAAGGAAAACAATCTGAAAAAGAATATGATGTAGAGATAGATGGAGGAATAACTGAATCAGTTTGCTGTATGCCTGAAATGTTATAAATCAACTATACTCCAATTAAAAATTAATTTTAAAAAATATACATGTCTACTTCAAATAGTAATCATAGGGACTAAATGAAGTAACATAGCACTTAGCCAAAGCACTTAGAGTAACAAAATACCCAGAAAACACGCATCAGCTATATTATCACTCTTACAATACACTACATACATCTACATCCATGTACATACATATTATTAGGCTTCCCTAGTGGCTCAGTGAAGAAGGCTGAGCGCCGAAGAATTGATGCTTTTGAACTGTGGTGTTGGAGAAGATTCTTGAGAGTCCCTTGGACTGCAAGGAGATCCAACCAGTCCATTCTGAAGGAGATAAGCCCTGGGATTTCTTTGGAAGGAATGATGCTAAAGCTGAAACCCCAGTACTTTGGCCACCCCATGTGAAGATTTGACTCATTGGACTCTGATGCTGGGAGGGATTGGGGGCAGGAGGAGAAGGGGATGACAGAGGATGAGATGGCTGGATGGCATCACTGACCCGATGGACGTGAGTCTCGGTGAACTCCGGGAGTTGGTGATGAACAGGGAGGCCTGGTGTGCTGCGATTCATGGGGTCGCAAAGAGTCGGACACGACTGAGCTACTGAACTGAACTGAACTGAGTGGCTCAGTAAAGAATCTGCCTGCAATGCAAGAGTTACGGGTTCGATCCCTGGGTCAGGAAGATCCACTGGAGGAGGAAATGGCAACCCATTCTGGTATTCTTGCCTGGGAAATCCCATGGACAGAGATTTTCACATGTCATGAAATATTGTTCTTGTTTTGATCTTCTTCAACCACTTGTTTACTTTTTGGCTGAACCATGCAACTTGTGGGATCTTAGTTCCCCTCTGAGGCATCGACTCCACGCCCCCTGCAGTGAAAGTGCTGAGTACTAACTGCTGGACTGCCAGGGAACTCCCTCTTCATCCATTTCAATGTAAAAAACACTCATAGAAGCACTATTCCCAAAAGCCAAAAGGTGGAAACAGCCCAGATATCTGTCAACAGATGAGTGGATATGCAAAATATGCTATATCTATCTGTTACATAATTAACAGATCAGCTCTTCACATTGAGTGGCCAAAGTATTACAGCTTCAGCATCAGACCCTGATGCTGGGAAAGATTGAAGGCTAAAGGTGAAGGGGGCGATAGAGAATGAGAAGGTTGGATGGCATCACCTACTTAAAAGACATGAGTTTGAGAAAACTCTGGGGGCTAGTGAAGGACAGGAAAGCCTGGGGTGCTGCAGTCCATGGGGTCACAAAGAGTCAGACCCAACTTAGCGACCAAACAACAACCACCACAATCTGTTACCCAACCAAACTTGGATCCAAGCCATGGTGTAAATATATTATGTATATTTACCACAATAAAATATTATAAATTTTTACAAATCTTTGAACTTGCAGCTTAACTCAGGATGAGTTTCGATCTCCCCTTGTTCCCCTAAGAAAGCACTTTTGTGCAGAACACAAGTATATATAAAAACACCAGCTTCCCATCAAGGTTAGAAAAAAATCCCAAGTTTCCATCATGGTCTGTCTCTGCCAACCTCTTACTTCTCTCTTTTATTTCAGCCACTTTGGCCTTATTACTAGTTCTTGATTTCACCAAACTCATTCTTCATACTTCCATAAAGCGGTTTAAACAAAAAAAAAGAAGCAGCTCTGTCCTACATCTGACTTCATTGCCTGAAATTCCACTGTTAGAAAGTCATTCCTTTGGCTAAAGGCATTTCTCTTCCAGGAAATACAGGGTACTGACTCAACAGTCTCCTCAGAGCCTTTTCACTTTTCATTTCCTCTGTTTAAAACACACATTTTTCCTCCTCGCTTGTCCATGGTGCACTCTCTCCATTCATTTGGGGTCTCAGTTCAAAAGTCAGAGATGACTTCCCTGCTGTCTGATCAATAATAACCACCCGCCACCATCAAGACACCCTCTACCCTGCTATTCTACATACGTTCTTTTCCTCCAAGAAGCTACTTTCTGAGTGAACTCAAGCTGAGGTCACATCTTTGCTTATCTCTTGCCCCTTCCAGTTTACAGAGGTCAGTGTGGCCAGAACAAGAAGAATAATGCAAATTACATAAGGTCCTATGGGTCATCCTAAGGATTCAGTTTGGTGCCTGAATTATATGATATTGATTGTGCTTTTGCAGAATGGATTGGAAACTGGGGAGACTTTTACAAAAGTCAATGAACATGATGATACTAATGACTTGAAATAAACTGTGACAAGTGTAAAATGCCATGCCAGCATGCACTGAATAAATCCCCTTACTCCATGGCTCCGTCCTCCTGCAGCTTAAAGCGCAAACTTTTTTACAACTTTTTTGGCTGAGCTGGGTCTTTTTTTTTTTTTTTAATGTGGTCCACCGGCTCTTCATTGCTGTGGGGGCTCGCCACAACTCTTGTTGTGGCGAGCAGGGTCTACTCCCTAGGTGCGGTGGATGGGCTTCTCACTGCAGTGGCGTCTCTTATTGCAGGTCACGGACTCCAGACTGCTGGCTTCAGTAGTTGCGACGTGCAGGTTCAGTAGTTGTAGCTTCCAGGCTTAGTTGCCCCGCAGCATGTGGAATATTCCTGGACTAGGGATCGAAACTGTGTCCCTTGCACTGGCTAGAGGAGTCCTATGCACTGTGGGTTAGTGCCTCAGTCATGTCCGACTCTTTGCGACCCCATGGACTGTAGCCTGCCAGGTTCCTCTGTCCATGGAATTCTCCAGGCAAGAATACTGGAATGGGTTGCCATTCCCTTCTCCAGGGGATCTTCCCAACCCAGGGATCGAACTCAGGTCTCCCTCATTGCAGGCAGATTCTTCGCCGTCTGAGCCCGCTAGGAAGCACGTACTACCACCAGGGAAGTCCCAAAGCTCAAACTTGTAAGCCTGATGTAGAGCCCGCCCTTCCAGCCTGGTCACAGAAGCAGAAAGTTTAGAATCCGCCGTGGCCACTAGAGGGCAGCACACAGCTTCAAATTGGTGAAGCGGGAACACAAGGCAAAAAGATTTCACTGAACCTGAGCCGTTCCTGCTTCCTCTCAAACGTTGTCCTGAGTCGCCGAGGACAGGCTTTCATCAAGTGAACAGTCCCCATGAAATGTGATAGGAACCCAACGTGGAAATCCACCGCAGGAGTCAATTTTGGGAGGTGATGAAGATGTTTATGGCCTAGATACTGGTGATGCTTTTGTAGGAGGATGAAAAAGAGAGTGTGTTAGTCACTCAGTCTGTGTCTGACTCTTTGCGACCCCCATGGACTGTAGCCTGCCAGTCTCCTCTGTCCATGGGATTTTCCAGGCAAGAATACTGGAGTGGGTTGTCATTTACTTCTCGAGGGCATCTTCCCTACCCAGGGATCAAACTCAGGTCTCCTGCATTGCAGGCAGATTCTTTACCATCTGAGCTACCAGTGTGGATAGGTATCCCCAAACTCATTGCTATGTATACACTCAATGTGTACAAGTTTTATATTAATATGTCAATCATACCTCAATAAACTAGGTTCAAAACAAAAGAAAAAAAATGCCCTGTGCCTGACTTCATTGGCATTCCACCATTAGAGAGTCATTTCTTTGGCTTTAATATTTCTCTTCCAAGAGATACAGGGTACTAACTCAACAGCACAAGCTGAGCCCTGGAGGGGATTAAAGAATCAGGAAGAGTCTTTGTGTCACAGTAAAAGGTTCTGGGCAGAGCCCACTGCACATACAGCAGGTGTCTTTTCAGCAGTATGCTTAGTAAGAGTTAGTGGCTCAGTTGTATCCAACTCTTTGTGACCCCATGGACTGTAGCCTGCCCGTCTTCTCTGTCCATGGAATTCTCCAGGCAAGAATACTGGAGTGGGTTGCCATTTCCTTCTCCAGGGGATCTTCCCCACCCTGGCATCATACCCGGGTCTTCTGCATTGCAGGCAGATTCTTTACCATCTGAACCACTTGGGAAGCCCTTAAACACACGCTTATCTTCCAAAGACCTAGATCCAACCTCTCCTTCCAGGAAACTCATTCCTCTTGGCTCCTCCAACTCTGTGTTTCTCCCTCTTGCCCCAACCTGGCCACATGAAGCTGCGAGTGTTTGTATCCAACAACTCTGACGTGAGGCCTTTATGGATCCCCTCCCTATACTTTTGGGTGAATGAATTGAGGGTGGGATTGGGGGTACCTCTGGGCAGTGTAATGAAGCTGCAGGGCCAAAAGTATAAAGAGCTCTTTCTATTGTTCAAACCTGGGCTTATATAAGCAGGCTTGTGAACAAGCGCGTGTGCACACACACACACAGACAGACACACACATACACTCACCCTGCTCTCCACTTTCCCAAGCCAAGTTATCTGCCAAGGAGGTTGGTGCACTACTCCCAATATCCACCAGAGGGCAGGCGTGGCTTAATTTGGGGCTATCTTCATTTGGTATGTGTGTGTGTGTGGGTGTGTGTGAGAGAGAGAGAGAGAGAAAGAGAGAGATTTACAGGTTTGGTTTTGTTTTTCCCTTTGGATGATGGCCATTCTGACCTGGGATGGCTTTGGGTTTCCCAAGTGGCGCTAGTGGTAAAGAACCCACATGCCACTGCAGGAGACATAAGAGACAAAGGTTGGATCCTTGGATCTGATCAGGAAGATCCCCTGGAAAAGGAAATGGCAACCCACTCCAGTATTCTAGCCTGGGAAACCCCATGGACAGAGGAGCCTGGAGGTCTACCGTCCATAGGGTTGCAAAGAGTTGGACCCGATGGAAGCTACTTAGCACACACGCATTCTGATCAGTGTGAGGTGATGCCTCATTGTAGTTTTGATTTACATTTCTCTAATAATTAGTGCCAACAAAGGTCCATCTAGTCAAGGCTATGGTTTTTCCACTGGTCATGTATGGATGTGAGAGTTGGACTGTGAAGAAAGCTGAGCGCCGAAGAATTGATGCTTTTGAACTGTGGTGTTGGAGAAGACTCTTGAGAGTCCCTTGGACTGCAAGGAGAGCCAACTTGTCCATTCTAAAGGAGATCAGTCCTGGGTGTTCATTGGAAGGACTGATGCTGAAGCTGAAACTCCAATACTTTGGCCACCTCATGAGAAGAGTTTACTCATTGGAAAAGATCCTGATGCTGGGAAAGATTGAAGGCAGGAGGAGAAGGGGACGACAGAGGATGAGATGGTTGGATGGCATCATCGACTCAATGGACATGAGTTTGAGTGAACTCCGGGAGTTGGTGATGGACAGGGAGGCCTGGCGTGCTGCGATTCATGGGGTCTCAAAGAGTCGGACACGACTGAGCGACTGAACTGAACTGAATAATTAGTGGTAGCGAACATCTTTTCATGTGCTTGTTGGCCATCTTTTGTGATGTTTATAAATGTACCTGTTTGATCCAATGGATATATGTCTGATTGTGTTTGAAGTCTGTCCACCAATTTTACCTGTGGATGTCTTCATCTGAGTAAGTAAGGGCAGGGTGTATTGTCTGAGGATGTTGTATCTGTCAATTTGTCTGCTTGTCTCGGGTACCATATGGTGTGTGCTTGGGGTGTGCTTCTGCACCTGGCTGAGTAGACACATGTCTCCGCACCTATCTTTATAAATCAGTTTGACAGGTGCACCTCTGAATTGCCAGTTGAAAGCGGGTGTCAGTATTTTTGCACCTCTGTGTAGGCGTTTCTAATCTTATTTCAGTTAGTTTCGGTATTTGGGGAGGGGAGTTTTTGGGGTCTGGGATCTGTTGGCCTGGTGTAATGAGGGGAGGATATCTGTGTGCATCCCTAGAGATGTCTGCTTGACATCAGACGTGGGCAGATCCTTTCAGTGTCCACCTGCGTGCCTGCTTTCCAGTCTATTTGCTGTATTTGCCTGTCTGTGTGTATTTGGGGGGCTGTGTTTCTTCATGACAGTCAGTGCACCTGCCTGGCCTGTTATGTGTCTGTTTCATCACAAGGGCCTTTATATCCATCACGTGTGTTATGGGTTAAATTGCATTGACCCCCCCCCCCCAAACAGAGACCTAACACCCAGGACCTCAGAATGTGACCTTATCTAGAAATAGGATCTTGGCAGATATGATGAGTTAATTTGAGGCCACACTGGAGTAAGGGGGGCCCTTAATCCAGTTAGATTGGTGTCCTTATGGTGGTTTAGTTGCTAAATCATGTCTGACTCTTTTGTGACCCCATGGACTGTAGCCCTCCTGTAGGAGGGCAGGGTGCTGTGTCCATGGGATTTCCCAGGCAAGAATACTGGAGTGGGTTGCCATTTCCTTTTCCAGGGGCTCTTCCCGACCCAGGAATAGAACCCATGTTTCTTGCATTGCAGGCGGATTCTTTACCAACTGAGCCATAGGGAAGCCAGTGTCCTTTTAGAAAGGAGAAATTTCTTTGTTTTTTGTTTTTGTTTTCACCTCATGGCTTGCAGAATCTTACTTTCCAAACTGAGGATCAAACTCTGTTCCTTGGCAGTGGAAGCTCGGAGTCCTAACCACTGGACCACCAGGGATTCCCCAGGAGGGAGAGATTGGACACATGCACACAAGTAGGCTGCTGTGTCAACACTGGAGTTGTGCTCCCACAAGGCAAGAAGCTCCCAAGAGGTGAGAGAGAGAGATGCCTGAAACAGATGTCTCTCCACCATCTTCAGAGGGAGAACAGCCCCCCGCTGACACCTTGATCTTGAACTTCTGGTCCCCAGAAATGTGAGACAATCCATTTGTTTGGTTTAATTAAGCCTTTCATGGCAGGAAAGCAATGGCAAACCTAGACAGTGTGTTCAAAAGCAAAAACATCAGTTTGCTGACAAAGGTTCGTACAGTCAAGGCTATAGTTTTTCCAGTAGTCATGTACAGATGTGAGGGTTGGACCATAAAGAAGGCTGAGCACCAGAGAATTGATGCTTTTGAACTGTGGTGTTGGAGAAGACTCTTGAGAGTCCCTTGGACTGCAAGGAGATCAAACCAGTCCATTCTAAAGGAAATCAGTACTGCATATTCATTGGAAGGACTGATGCTGAAGCTGGAGCTCCAATACTTTGGGCACCTGATGCAAAGAGTTGATTCAATGGAAAAGACCCCGATGCTGTGAAAGATTGAAGGCGGGAGGAGAAGGGGACGACAGAGGATGAGATGGTTGGATGGCATCA
This sequence comes from Bos grunniens, assembly GCF_055505025.1. Lineage (NCBI taxonomy): Eukaryota > Metazoa > Chordata > Mammalia > Artiodactyla > Bovidae > Bos > Bos grunniens. Next base: position 17,714,075 of record NC_141171.1, read on the forward strand.
CTGACTCGATGGACATGAACTTGGGCAAACTCTGGGAGATGGTGAGGGACAGGGAAGCCTGGAGTGCTGTAGTCCATGGGGTTGCAAAGTCAGGCATGACTTGGTGACCGAGCAACAGTGGCAACAATTAGGCCACTCAGTTTGTGGTACTCAGTTGTGGCACCCTGAGCAAAGTAATACAGTGTGCTGGCGTGCGTGCATCCCCCGGCAGCTGCAGGTAACTGACAGCCAGAGCCAGGGGAGTTCCTGGTTAGGGCAACGTGGGACTGCCCTGTGTTCTACTTATTTAGGTATTGGTCGCGCTGGCTCTTTGTTGCTGCACACGGACTTTCTCTAGTTGCAGTGAGCAGGGCTACTCTTCGTTGTGGTGCGTGGGCTTCTCACCGCAGTGGCTTCTCTTGTTGCGGATCATGGGCTCCAGAGGGCTGGCTTCAGTAGTTGTGGCACAGGGGCTTCGTTGCTCCCTGACATTTGGGATGCCCCCAGAACAGGGATTGAACCTTGTCCCTTGCACTGGCAGGCAGATTCTTAACCTCTGGACCCCGAGGGAAGTCCCTGCCCTGTGTTCCTTTGAACCTCTCTATGTCAATACATTTGGGTGACAGCTGTTCCCTGGAACCCAACTCTACAACCATCTGCAGGCCACGCCAGGGCACACCTGAGGCCACCCCTCACCTCCGCCAGCCGGTAAGAAGTGGCCTCTTTCAGCAGCTGTCTGCCTGGTCCCTCCGGGGGTTGTAACAAGGCAGCTCCAACCACTTCTCCGCCCCTTACTCTCTCCCTCCCCATCTGAGCACAGTGCTGCTGCTGCTGCTAAGTCGCTTCAGTCGACCCCATGGACTGCAGCCTACCAGGCTCCTCCGCCCATGGGATTTTCCAGGCAAGAGTACTGGAGTGGGTTGCCATTGCCTTCTCGCTAAGCACAGTAAACTCCTGGTAATTTTCAGAACCTACAAGGCTCACATTCATTTCTCTTTCCCCTAAACCCACCCCATTTTTCTTTTTTTCAAATTGAAGTATAGCTGATTTACAGTATTGTGTTAGGTCCAGGGATACAGCAAAGTGATTTAGTTATACATATCTTTTTTCGGATTTCTTCCCATATAGATTTCCTCCCATATTACAAGATATTGAGCGTAGTTCCCTATACTATAGAGTAGGTCCTTATTATTTGCCTATTTTATACAGTCTGTAGACGTTAATCTCATAGGCCTAATTTATCTCACCCTCCCCTCTTTCCCCTTTGGTAACCACAGGTTTTTTAAATCTATGAGTCTGTTTCTATTTTGCAAATAAATAATTGGTGTTTTTTTTTTTTAGTTTCCACGGATAAGTGATACCATACAGCATTTGTCTTTTTCTGATTCACTTTGCTTAGTATGATAATCTTTAGGTCCATCCATGTCACTGTAGGTGACAAGATTTCATTCGTATTATGGTTGAGTAGTATTCCAGTGTGTGTGTGTGTGTGTGTACACGTCTTTAGCCATTCATCTGTTGATGGTATTGATGGTGCGTCCCAATCCTTAGAAGGACACTAGTCACATTGACTTAGGGTCCACCCTAATGACATCACTTTAACTTAATTAGCTCTTTAAAAAACCCATCTTCAAATACAGTCAGCATCACAGATTCCTTCTTATCACAAAAGTGAGTGGATAAATCAATGAATTAATGAATGAATGATAGAAAGGGCTTTCTGGCAGGTTCTGATTTTATCCCATGTATTCACTGCTTCTCCCTGGTTGAGGAGGAAACCTTTACCAACTGATGTTGCTCTGGCTAATGAGATGTCTTCTTTCCATTCCCAAGAAGAAATATGAGGAAACCGCCGAGTGGTCCAGTCATTTCTCTGTTACTCCTGCCACAAGCCTGGCACATCCCAAGGCTGCAGTGCCTTCTCCTTCCAGAAGCTTCTTCTTCAGCAGAGTTGAGGCCAGTGCATGAAAGAATTATGCAATGTTGAGATGAGAAATCATTTGCTAGAGTAGCAATACTCAGCCCAAGGTGACAGATTTTTTTCTCCTAAGAGTTATTCCTTCAGGAAATCTACCGAAGATGTGACTTCCGGGCTTTCAAAAGCCCAAGGAAAGATTCTGGTGCTCACTTCAGCAGCACAAATATTAAAATTGGAACAGCCCCTGTGCAAGGATAACAGCAAATTTGTCAAGTGTCCCATATTTTTGGCATGGATGGACCTGGAGCCTGTCATACAGAGTGAAGTCAGACAGAGAAAAACAAATATTATATATTAACACATGTGTGCAGGATCCAGAAAAATGGTAGAGATGATCATACTCACAAAACAGAAACAAAGACACAGATGCAGAAAAGAAACGAATGGACACCAAGGGGGAAAGGAGGGAGGGTGGGATGAGCTGGGAGATTAGGACTCACATACACACTATCAATTCTGTGTATAAAATAGGTAACTAGGCGGCGGCCGCCGAGTAGTTAGCCGCCGTAGACTTACCCCGGCCCGCACCGAAAAGGTGATTGCCAACCCTGCGCCCACTCCTCAGCCCCCGGCACGTAAACGCCGGGGCCCTGGGGGGTTAGCCGCTTAGGGAGCTGGCCGCCCGACCCTGACCTTTTTTAAAAAAATAAAAAATAAAAAAAATAAAATAGGTAACTAACGAGAACCTACTGTACAGCACCCGGAACACCACGATGCTCTGTGGCGACCTAAATGGGAAGGAAATCCGAAAAAGAGGGGATATATGTATACATATAGCTGATTTTTCACTTTGCCGTACAGTAGAAATTAACATAACATTGTAAAGCAACCTTTGCCGACAAAGGTCCATATAGTCAAAGCTACGGTTTTTCCAGTAGTCATGTACAGATGTGAGAGTTGGACCATAAAGAAGGCTGAGCGTCAAGGAATTTTTGCTTTCAAATTGTGGTGCTTGAGAAGATTCTTGAGCAAGAGTCTTGGACTCTGGGCAGCAAGGAGATCAAACCAGTCAGTCCTAAAGGAAATCAACCCTGAATATTCATTGGAATGACTGATACTGAAGCTGAAGCTCCAACACTTTGGCCTTCTGTAACGAAGATCTGACTCATTGGAAAAGCCCCTGATGCTGTAAAGATTGAGGGCAGGAGAAGAAGGGGAAACAGAGCATGAGTTGGTTCAGTAGCATCACCGACTCAATGGATATGAATTTGAGCAAACTCCATGAGATAGTGAAGGACAGGGAAGCCTGGCGTACTGCAGACCACGGGGCTGCAAAGAATCAGACGTGACTTAGTAACTGAACAACAACAATCCGTGAGTGTAAAATTCTTTCCTGCCACATAGGAGTCCCATTTCCGTATTTCAGGCCTTATTTGTTTTGATATTCTAAACTTTTTTATTTTCTATTTGGGTATAGCCAATTAACAAAGGAGTTTGTGATGGACAAGGAGGCCTGGCGTGCTGCGATTCATGGTGTGGCAAAGAGTCGGACACGACTGAGCGACTGAACTGAACTGAACTGAACTGAATTAACAAACAATATTGTGATAGTTTCGAGTGAATAGTGAAGGGACCCAGCCATATACATACACATGTCCATTCTCCCCCAAACTCCCCTCCCATCCAGGCTGCCACATAACCTTGAGCACTGGAGTTCCATGTACTATACACAGCAGGGCCCTGTTGTTATCCATTTTTAATATAGCAGTGTGTACATATCCATCCCAAACTCCCTAACTATCCCTTCCTCCCATCCTCCCCCCACCACCCCACACCACCGGCAACCACAGTTCATTCTCTAAGTCTTCGAGGTCTTATCTTAAGTGACAGAGAAAGGTGAGAGAGCTGGAAAGCAGGAATCAGTGAGGGGGCTTGTGTCTGTCCCAACTCCCTCTCCCACCATTACCCTTGCAGGTCTGACACAGTCCATCCATTTATCATTTTATTGGAAGTAGTTGCCTGGAGCCCCACCTTCTCAAGGGGACCCAGGAGGAAATGCATGTGTTATAAATTAACCATGGCAGGGCATCATCCTTAGAGCCCTGCCAGCTGGAGGCTAGCCCTCCACAGTCCGTGGACTCTCAGCCTACCAGGATCTGTCTCAGCTCCTGGCCCTACTGCCTGTTCATCCTGGGCTTGGAGCCTAGAATCTCTTTTCTCTCTGCCAATGTGCCAAGGCTCAGCAGTACTCAGAATAGTCCTCTTCCACATAGTTGGAGGGGAACCAGCCAATCTGGAAAGAGACAGGGAAGGAGTCAGGGCGGCCTCTCTGTGCATTCTCCCGCTGTTCCTTGACACACCGGCCAGGTTTCCTCTACCTCAGGGTCTTTGCACCTGCCACACCTTCTACCCCAGAACGTAGCTCCCCGGATACACCCTCAGCTGACCACCTGCACCTCCTCCTGTCCTTTACTCATGCGTCACCTTATCCATAAGGACTTCTAACCATCCAATTTAAGCACTGCAAACCTCACCCCCCGCCGACACTCTCCACCCCCACTTACTACTTTTCCATAACACTTTTCACCATCTAATTGATTATATATGTTACTTATTTACGGACTTGTTCTCTGTTCCCTCTCCCTTCCCTACAACAGGGCAGGGATTTTTGTCTATCTGATTCATCACTGAGTTCCAAAAACCTAGAATAGTTCCTGGAACACAGTAAATCCTTAATAAATATTTGTTGAAAAGATAGATGGATGGATGATGGATGGATGGATGAACAAGGGATGGATGATGGAATGATGGATGGATGTTGGAAAGATGGATGGATGGAATGAATGGATGGATGAACAAGGGATGGATGATGGAATGATGGATGGATGTTGGAAAGATGGATGGATGGATGGAATGAATGGATGGATGAACAAGGGATGGGTGGATGTAATAATGGATGAATGATTAAATGATGAGTGGATGGATGAATGGATGGATGGATGGAATGATGGATGGATGGGTGAACAATGTATGGAAGGACAAAATGAAGGATGGATGGGTGGGTGGGTGGATGGATGGATAGAACAATGGATGGGTGGATGGGTGGATGAATTCTTTATAGCCCAGACCTTCCTAAACACCCCATAAGGCTCCCTCACACCCCATTTGTCCTCCATCGCACAATACATTTACCCTCTATGGCTCCTAAAACAATTCTCCTAAGCAATTTTTCAGAGGTCACTTTTCATGTTTCCCTCTGGTAGAATTTAAGCTCCTAACTGCTGTCCTTATCTTCATTCAACAAGTACTTTTTGAGAAACCGATACAAGCAAGGCAATATGCTGGAGACTAGAAATTCATCAGCCGATAAAATAAAGAAGACTTTCTCCGCCTTTGTGAGACAAAAATAAGAAGCAAAGAGAAGCAAAGTTTTCTGAGAAAATTTGAGTTCCCTCCTGAAAGTCCAAATTCAGGCAAAGAACACAGAAGGCAAAAGTAGTTGGTCTGCTTCTTCATGCATTCAATAAATATTGAGCAACTACATGACAGCCACTGTTCCAGGCACCGGAGACACTGACGTGAAGAAGACAGACAAACTCCTCCCTTCAGGTTCCCCCAAACATGCCATTCACTCTCTCACCCCAGGGCCTTTGCACATGATGGTTTGTTTGCAATAGCTTCCCACACTGGTCCCCCTCCCCCCCAACTGTGACCTTTTTACCTGGCTAACTTTACTCATCCCTCAGTGATCAGCTTGCCTCTCAGAAGGTGTCTTGACCTCATCCGGGGTGAGTCAGAGGTTCCCCGGGGGCTCCCAAGGTGCCTTACAATTCCCCATCTCAATCTTGACCATTCACTTTCACGAGGGCATGTTCACAGTTCCACATTTCCCACTAAATTATGAGTTTCGTGGGACAGCGATGGTACTGTGCTCCTCTGTGCCTCCTCGGCACCCAGCAGAATGGCACATAGTAGGTGCTCAATAAATAAATGCAAGATGCATACATGAAATCTCTGTCCCTTCCTCCTTTCCAACCAGGGACGCCCCCCCGCCCACCCTCCCCAGTCCACCATCCAGGACAGCCCCACTGTAATGGCAGAGCCCCGCCCCGACTCACCCGGCCATAGATCTCCCCTCGCCACCAGCCCTGCTGCCCCTTCTTGTTAAGGATCTTGACGATGTCGCCCTCTTTGAGGGACAGCTCTGACCGGTCCCGGGCGCAGAAGTCATAGCGGGCTTTAGCAGTGCCAAAGATCTTGATGCTCCCGGCTGTATGGCAGAGAGCAGACATGGGAAACAGCCCGGAGCAGAGCCCTCCCACCCACCCACCACCTGCAGAGAACAATGCTCTCAGGAGAATGCGCTGGGATAAAGGACCCCTCAATGCTTCTTTCCACTGAGTGTTAGGCGCCCTGTGTTCTGAGGGAAGACAGCTGTCTTCCCAGATCATTCTTCCAGCCCAACCAGGGTGCAAATTTAGAGGATAATACCATATATGATCTTTAAAATGTTTTGTATCTATTCATGCTTTCCTGGTGGCTCAGATGGTAAAGAACTGTTTGCGATGCAGGAGACCCTTGGTCGGGAAGATCCCCTGGAGGAGGAAATGGAGAGGCACTCCAGTATTCTTGCCTGGAAAATTCCACGGACAGAGGAGCCTGGTGAGCTAGAGTCCATGGGGTCACAAAGAGTTGGACGTGACTGAGCAACTAACAAACACACACATATATTCATAGTAAGAGAAACAGAAGAAAGATGTGGAAATTTTCATTCCAGATAATATTAATTATATGAAGGAGGTCTAAGAGTTAAAAAAGAGAAGGAGAGGGGCTTCCTTTGGTGACCCAGTGGCTAAGATTCTGTGCTCCCAATGCAGGGGGCCCAGGTTCAATCCTTGGGCAGGGAACTGGGTCCCACATGTCACAATTAAGTGTCCACACGCCACACCTCAAGGTCCCCCATGTCACAACTAAAAAGATCCTGGATGTCACAATGAAGAGGGAAGATCCCAGCACAGCTAAGACCCAGCACAGCCAAATAAATAAACAAACAGAATTTTTTTTTTTTTTAGAAACAAGAAAAGAAAAAGAGAGAGAAAGATAAGCAAGGGGGAAAGGGACACAGGAAAACTTCTCAAAGTACAATATTAAGTGATACTGTAGAAAATTAGTTTGTAGTATTTCTGCAGATAGGCTGACTGAATATATTTTCCAGGAAGAAATGTGCAGACAGAAACATCTGATTGGGTGATGAGAATAAGGACAATTTTCATCTTAGAGTCCCGATGTTGTGCTGGTGTTGCTTTCTCAAAAATACAGCTTTTTCCAGTGGGGAACTGTTATTTTATAGGCAAACATTTGAACAATAATTAATTTTTAAATCCATCTTAAAATTTTTTTGGACAGGTAAGCGTTCAGAAACTCCACCACCCATGTGACTTTTCCACTAAACATACTCCAGAATGCACTCCAGCAAAATAAAATTTGAATTAGAATAAGGAATTTTAAAAATAAAGGAAAACATGGAAAATAAGAAATGTAGACAGTTTAAACAATGCTTGATAACAACTTTGCAAATTGAAATGCAATGGTGAAGAAAGAATTCCTAAAATGTAAGGCATGATTGTTTTCACTCACAGAAAATCATAGCCAACCCTCCAGAAAATTTCAACAAACCAGGTTAGTAAGCTATACAAAGGAAAACAGAAGTAAGAGAATGCTAAAGATCTTGCCTTTCTGTGGGAGAAAGTTTATCGCTGTTTTAGTCACTCAGTCGTGTCCAACTCTCTATGACCCCATGGACTGTAGCCCGCCAGGTTCCTCTATCCATGGGATTATCCCAAAAAGAACACTAGAGTGGGTAGCCATTCCCTTCTCCAGAGGCTCTTCCCGACCCAGGGTTGGAACCCGGGTCTCCTGAATTGCAGGCAGATTCTTTACAATCTGAGCCACCAGGGAAGCCCAGGAGAAGGTTATCGATACTGATTAATGCCTGATTTAATACAAAATTAAAGGCTTAAAATATATAGATGAGCACCCTTCTGGTTTCTTGTATCCTCATTTTCCCAAATATGAAAGTAACCCCTTTCATCCAAGCAAATGGATATGCAGATCTCTCAGGAGCAAAGGGACAAACTGGAAGTGGGAAGGAGTTCAGGCTCTTTCACAGATAGGACTTCTCCATGCCCACTGGAAGCAATGTCTTCAGCATCCCCCAGCGTTCCCTGCACTACAGAAAGGAGCTGGCACTACAGGCCCCCATCTGGAGGCCTTCTACCTGATGGTTTGTTGATGGCTCTCCTCTCAGGCTCCTTGAAGGGGAACTGCAGGGTGGTGTCCAGCGACTTGAAGCAATCCTTCAGAGAGTTCTGTTGGTAGAATTCCACCAGCTCCTAGAAAGAGAACAGGACAGATGCTCTTCCAGAGGGCCAGCCCACAAGGGAGGGAGCCAGAACTGGAAGGAACCACATCCAACTCCTTGTGTGAAACAGACCCCTCTTCTGCGCTCCCTGGCAACAGACTCCTTGAAAGCTCCCCTTGACAGGGAGCTAACTCCCTTCCCAGAGGCCAGGACCATTTTATGGGGAAGAAATCACATTGTCTCAAGACAGTTCTCCTAATATCGTTTGTTTCATGATAAACTTACCAAATAATCAACTTGCTTGACGACCAGTTCACCAAAACCAAACCCCCCCCTCCACCCTCTAGGTGTCAAGAGCTCTATTTTTACAGATAATTATAATAATAATAAATGTTGTTTATGAAGCAACTACTGTGTGCAGGTCAGTGTGCAACCACACATCATCAAAATCTCTTAATAACCTAGAGGGGTGGAAGGGAGGCTCAAGGGGGAGGAGATATATGTATATTTATGGCTGATTCACATTATTGTATGGCAGAAACAACACAACATTGTAAAGAAATTGTCCGCTGATTAAAAATAAATATTTAGGGGCTTCTCTGGTGGCTCTGATGCTGGGAGGGATTGGGGGCAGGAGGAGAAGGGGACGACAGAGGATGAGATGGCTGGATGGCATCACTGACTCCATGGACGTGAGTCTGAGTGAACTCTGGGAGTTGGTGATGGACAGGGAGGCCTGGCGTGCTGCGATTCATGGGGTCGCAAAGAGTCGGACACGACTGAGTGACTGATCTGGTCTGATCTGGTGGCTCAGTGGTAAACAGTCTGCCTGCCAGTGCAGGAGACATGGGTTCAATCCCTGATCCAGGAGGATCCCATAGGCCACGGAGCAACTAAAGCCCTTCGCCACAACTCCTGAGCCTGTGCTCTAGAGTCCAGGAGCTGCAAATGCTGGGCCCATGCGCCACCACTACTGAAGCGCACAAGCCTTTGAAGGCTCTGCAGCAACAGAAGCCACCACAGTGAAAAGCTTGCGCACCTCAGCTAGAGTCTAGCCCCCGCCTGCTGCAAGTAGAGAAAAGCGGGCACAGAAATGAAGACCCAGCCCCCATTTTTTTTTTTTTTGGTTTTAAAAAATAAATATTTTTTAAAATTTCTTAATAATCATGGGAGGTAAATACATTGGTGAGGCCCCTATTTTATAGATGGAGAAACTGAGTCACAGAGAAGGCTCATCCAGGGTCACACGGCTAGAAAAGGACAGATCCAGCATTCAGTCCTAGGACAAGAGATAAAGTGTAGTAGCCAAAAGGTGGTCTCTATGTGAACGTGTGACAGTCACTCAGTCGTGTCTGACTTTTTGCAACCCGATGGACTGTACAGTTCATGGAATTCTCCAGGCCAGAATACTGGAGTAGGTAGCCTTTCCCTTCTCCCAGGGATCTTCCCAACCCAGCGATTAAACCCAGGTCTCCCAAATTGCAGCTGGATTCTTTACCAGTTGAGCCACAAGGGAAGGCCAGTCTCTATAATAAGACTCATCTGAATTCAAGAGTCAGATGTGTGTCATTTATGACTATTTCTCCCACAAATGTTCAAGCTCATCCTAAGAGTGGGGGAAAAGGCAAGTCAAAATTAAGGGACACTTTGCAAAACAAAATATTTTATATGTTTAAGAGTTCTAGACTTCAAAAATGCCAGTGTCCTAATTCATGTTGATGTTTGGCAGTGAAAGTGAAAGGTGCTCAGTCATGTTCGACTCTTTGCAACCCCATGGACTATAGAGTCCGTGGAATTCTCTAGACCAGAATACTGGAGTGAGTGGCCTTTCCCTTCTCCAGGGGATCTTCCCAACCCAGGGATGGAACCCAGGTCCCCCACAGTGCAGGCGGATTCTTTACCAGCTGAGGCACCAGGGAAGCCCAAGCATACTGGAGTGGGTAGCCTATCCCTTCTCCAACAGATCTTCCCAAGCCAGTGATTGAACCAGGGCCTTCTGCATTGCAGGCAGATTCTTTATCAACTGAGCTATCAGGGAAGCCCGATGTTTGGCAGAAACCAATACAATACTATAAAACAATTATCCTTCAATTAAAAATAAACACATTTAATTATTTTTAAAAGTGACACCGTCATAGGTGATGGGAGTGCCTTTTTTTTTTTTAACAGAGTATGGTTGTTATATGTAATTGAAATATTTTTCCAGTTCATTACAAGTGTGAAGAAACACTCAAAACTCTGGTTGTTTATTTCATCTTTGTTGGATTAACACATTCTCTCACTTGGGAAAACAAACAGACAAAAAAAACGCCAATGTCATGAAAGACCAAAGAAATAAATAAAAGACTGGGGAGGTCTCGCAAATTAAGAGAGACACTAAGGACATGAATGCAACGTGTGATTCCCCTGATTACATCCTGGGGATGAAAAGGCTATAATAAATGTAATTGGGGCCATCAGGGAGCTTGGAAAACCCACTGTATTAGGTAATAATTTTGTATCAACGTTCAACTCCCTGACTGTGATAATGATACGCTGGTGAGGGGAAAAAAAATTGTCTTGGCTCTTCAGATATGCATGCTAAAGTACTTATAGGAAGAATTTTTTAAATTTATTTTTAATTGGAGGATAATTGCTTACAATGTTGTGCTAGTTTCTGCCATACAACAATGTGAATCTGCTCTAAGTGTACATATGTCCCCTCCCACTTGAATCTCCCTGCCACCTTCTAACCCCTTCCCACCTCTCTAGGCCATCACAGAGAACCAGGGTGATCTCTCTGCGTTATACAGCAACTTCCTATGAGTTATCTATTTTGCACGTGGTTCTGGAAGAGGGCATGGCAACCCACTCCAGTATTCTTGCCTGGGGAATCTCATGGACAGAGGAGCCTGGCGGGCTACAGTCCATGGGGCCGTAAAGAGTTGGACACGACTGAAGCAACTTAGCATAGCGTTACACATGGCAGCGTGTATATTTCCACGCTGCTCTCTAGGTTTGTCCCGCCCTCTCCTCCCCACACTGTGCCCACAAGTCTGTTCTCTACATCTCCGCCCTGCAATAGGTTCATTGGTACCATTTTTCTAAATTATAGGAAAGATCTTGATATCTGCGAATTACTCCTAAATAGTGCAAAACAAATGTGTGTGTGTGTGTGTGTGTGTGTGTGTAGAGGCAGAGAGGGAGAGAAAGAAAGCAAAAGAGGAAGAATATTAACAACCAATCAGTAAAACCAGGTGAAAGGCCCACAAATATTCATGACACTATTCCAGTAACATCTCAGTAATTTTTCAGAAATAAAAAAAACGGGGGGGAGGAAATATTTTCAGAATAAAAAGTTTGGGGGAGAAAAAGATATGTGGAATCAATGAACAGTCCCTAACCTTTGGGGGAGTAAAGGATCTGTTTGAAGCTCAAATGAAATTTGAGACACCTGCCTCAAAAAAAAAATGCAGATATATGCAAAATTCTAGATTTTTTTTCCAGAGAATTCAAGCTCCTCAAGGATCCACAGACCATGGGCAGGATCCATGAGCCTTATCAATGGGCTTAAGAGGTCTAAAAGATAGCCCAAAATTGCATGGCAACAAATAGAAGCAAAAACACTTGAAAGGCCGCTGGATTCTCCATGAAATGGTCATTAAACAGGTTAAGGAGAGCTAAATCTTTTTAAATTGGGGTATAGTTGCTTTACAATGTTGTGTTCATTTCTGCTATACAGCAATGTGAATCAGCTCTATGTACATGTATATATATCCCCTCTTTCTTGGATTTCCTTCCCATTTAGGTCACCACAGAGCATTAAGTCAGAGAAGGCAATGGCACCCGACTCCAGTACTCTTGCCTGGAAAATCCCATGGAAGGAGGAGCCTGGTAGGCTGCAGTCCATGGGGTCGCACAGAGTCGTACACGACTGAGTGACTTCACTTTCACTTTTCACTTTCCTGCATTGGAGAAGGAAATGGCAACCCACTCCAGTGTTCTTGCCTGGAGAGTCCCAGGGACGGGGGAGCCTGGTGGGCTGCCGTCTATGGGGTCGCACAGAGTCGGACACAACTGAAGCGACTTAGCAGCAGCAGCAGCAGCAGAGCATTAAGTAGAGTTCCCTGTGCTATACAGCAGGCTCTCAGTTTTCCGTTTCACACATACTAGTGTATATACGCCAGTCCCAATCTCCCAATCCATCCTACTCCCCCTTTCCCACCTTGGTGTCCATACACTGGTTCTCTATGTCTGTATCTCTATGTCTGCCTTGCAAGAAGAACTAACTCTTGATGTCTGACAAAAATAGAGACTCTGACATTCTATGACACCAGATGAGAACTAAACCTCAGTTTTCCCCATCTGTGAAATGGGAACTCAGAGCTGAGCAAATGACCTGCAGTCCTAATGATAATATGTCTGGCACTCAACAAGTGCTTTGCAAATGATCACTGCAGCTACTGTTGTTATTATTATTATTCTCATTGTTGGTGATTAGAAAAACAAGTTTAAAGCCAGTTGCTCCATAGTGCCTCTTGGAGTGGTTATTCTGGATGGAGGAAAAGGGGTCCTAAGGTGGAGCCTCAGAGAGGGTCCAACTTAGACTCTGAAAGACTGGGGTTAGGGGTAGATTGACCCTTACCGTAAGTCCCCTGAAAGCTTTCTTTTCTGTAATCCGGTACAGTCCTTCTGCTGTCATGATTTTAATATGCTTGACTTCAACATTATACCTGCATGCAGGGAAAGAGAACAAGATGTCACTGAGACCTGAGTCGGGGAATTCAGGCCCATTTCCTGTTGCGTCTCAGTCCCAGGCTATAACCCCGCACCTCAACCATGGAAGAAGGGTACTTGGCTACTGGAGGGAACGGGCAACCACTGGAACCCAACAGAATCCCTTCCCTGGAGACTTTGCTGTTCTAAGCCTTCATTTCTTCCCCGTGTAATAGGAATCATCTTCCTTAACTCAGGGTTGCCGAGAAGTCAAATAGACTCTGTAAGCAAGGCATCCTTCTAGAATAGATTGAATGAAATCTCCACTTCCACAAATACAAAGGACCATAGAATCTAAAGGATGCAGGAGAAGGGAATTCATTTCCACCAATATGGCGGACCACAGACTAGTAAGGACCCAGAAGAGACATGAATTGGCAGGAGTGATTCTGTTTACATGAAGAATTAGATAACCAAAAAAAAAAAATCTCCTACTTCAAAAAACCCCTAGAAATGCTGAGAGAAGAATGCTGAACTCTTAAAAAAAAAAAAAAGTAAGGGAAATCCCCCAAAGGACAAAATGAGGATGAAACTTAAAAGTATGTGTCAATTCAATTTTGGCTGTGCGATGCAGCTTGCAGGATCTCCAACCAGGGATCAAACTCAGGCCCTCAGTAGTCCTAACCATTGGAAAGTAAAAGTGTTAGTTGCTCAATCGTGTGCAACTCTTTGTGACCCCATGGACTGTAGCTCACCAGGCTCCTCTGTCCATGGAATTCTCCAGGCAAGAATTCTGGAGTGAGTTGCCATTTCCTTCTCCAGGGGATCTTTCTGACCAAGGGATTAAACCTGGGTCTCCCACATTGCAGGCAAGGCAGCCCCCACTGGACCACCAGGGAATTCCCTAGAGCATGCATCTTGACCACACAGAAATACGAGATGAGTTATTGTGTCCTTGTTGGGTAGAGAGTTGGCACTGAGACCCACCCTCATTCCAAAAGGCTGGACTGTCAAGTCAAAAAGCTACATCCTCAGGGGGGAAAACGTGTTCTAGAAAAACTCCACCCATCAGCACAGCGGGGACCATGTGAAAGCTTGTTTGTCTCAGACTCAAAATAGAGAAGTCACACTTAAGAATTCACCACCTTAACCTCACCTTCTTACGGGTTTAGCGTTTATACTTAAACCATCCCAGTATAGACTGGGAAACTAAGAATTAAACAAAACTATTTTAATCTGAAAAAGAAGTAAACTTGTTGGTGATTCCCAACGGAAGCAAATGCAAAATCTCTGGACACCCAAGCTGCAAAGATGCCCATGGGGAAAGCCCCACTTATCATCACAAGACAAAATGAAAAAACCAACAAGGAAACGAGTCACCACAAGAAAGAAGCTGCACCCAAAACAAACAGAAAGGCAGGACAGCCAGGGTCTGCAAGACTTGGGTCCAGACTGCATTTCTGCCTCTTATGGCATCACCCATCAATGGACATGAGTTGGAGCAAACTCTGGGAGATGGTGAAGGACAGGGAAGCCTGGTGTGCTGCAGTCCATGGGGTCACAAAGAGGCGGACAGTACACAGCATACAACAACAAAGAGTGTGCTTAATGTCCCCTTAGAGCCTTAAGAAGCATATCTTTTTTTTCTGTGGGTTACCAATCAATGAAAAGAAATAAAAAACAAAAATTAAAAACACACAGGACCCTACAGGAGCTCAATAAAAAGTGACTTGTTAACGTACGATAGTCAATCGTCTTGACAGGGACAGAGCAAAGGGACAAAGTAGGTGATTAAACACTCAATCCCACTAAGGGATGGTAAATAGAAAAACATGGGAGACCCCTGTAAGTTAATGATTACTCAAGAAAGCAGATATGCTTAACCACAAAACCGAGCAGGCTTGCTTAGCCACACAGGCATGTCACAGAGTCTCGGGATATGACCCAAAACAATAAAACGATGGTGACATGAGCCCCACCTCCTGTCCAGGGAGCTCAGTAAGTTAATGAATCCTAGGACATGCTCTCTGCACACAAGAAGAACAATAATTTGCGGACCACACAGGGACAAGAAAAGTCTCCTACTCAACCTGGGGGAGGAGGAGCTGATGCCGGAAGCATGACATCTATCTACTCAAGAAAGTCAAAGAAGTTCTCTTCCCCCTCCCCACTTTTCCTTTGTTTATGCAATTGTAGCCCAGTGAGTTCTTAGGGCAGAGCATTTCTGGCTCACCCTTTTGTAAACCTCACAAGCATCCTATCCTAATAAAAGTCACTTCATATCTATCACTTTGCCTCTCGCTGAATTCTTTTCCTGCACTGAGACATAAAGGACTGGTACTGGAGCTCTTCAGAGCCCTCAGAAACAATACCCAAATGGTTTCATCCTTCCTAAGCACCTGAAGTGCTCAGCTCACAAGGGGAAACGGACCAGGAAAGAAGAAATTACTTAATGCTGATGGCAAATTCCGCTGCATCCTTCACCCTCTGCCGCACCAAGAACGTCCCATCCGAGCGGTTGGTAAGAATGCTTTCCGCCCCGGCTCGCTCCATGGGGCCAGCATACCTGTCAAGACATACCAAGAAGAGAGGTTCACGTAACTCTGATAGGTAATCCTGGGGGAGGCAGTGGCACCCCACTGCCTCATTAGACACCTTTAAGTCACGCCCAAGCTTTCACAATTGGATTGCAGGAAACAACACAGTCCTTTGGGTGTAGCTACGTCTCAGTGCGATACAGAAAGAAATATATTTGTTCTCTATGCTCTCCACCCTTTCCTGGCATGCTGCTGCTGCTAAGTCACTTCAGTCGTGTCCGCCTCTGTGCGACCCCATAGACGGCAGCCCACCAGACTCCCCCGTCCCTGGGATTCTCCAGGCAAGAACACTAGAGTCGGTTGCCATTGCCTTCTCCATATAACTCCTAAAACCTTTGGAATCTCCAAAGTAATATGTCTTTTTAAAATTTTTATTTATTTTTCTTTTTGGCTGTGTTGGGTCTTTGTTGCTGCGTAGGCTTTTCTCTATTGGGGCACACGGGCTCAGTAGTTGTGGCTCCCGGGCTCTAGAGCACAGGCTCAATAGTTGTGGCACACGGGTTTAGTTGCTCCACAGCATGTGGGATCTTTCCGGATCAGGGATGGAACCAGTTTCTCCTTCATTGGCAGGCAGATTCTTTACCTCTGAGCCACCAGGGAAGCCCAATAAGTGTCTTTTTGTATGCTAATAAGCTGACTAGGGCTCTTCTTTTTTTAATATTTACTTTTATTTACTTGGCTGCCCTGGGTCTTAGTTGAGGCACGCAGGATCATCGGTCTTTGTCGCAGCTTGCAAACTATTAGCTGCATGTGGGATCTAGTTCCCTGACCAGGGATTGAACTCAGGCCCCCTGCATGGGGAGCTTGGAGTCTTAGCCACTAGACCAGGGAAGCCCCTGGGGGCTCTTTAATAGGCTCAGGATGACAGTTAGTAGTCAGAAGAGCCATGTGATTAGAGGCTTGAAACTTTCAGCCCTGCCCCACCTCCACATCTGCGAAGATGGAGGTTGAGTCCATCACTAACGACCCATAATTTAATCAATCTTGCCTATATAAAGATGCCTCAACCGAACTCCAACCAAACAGTTTTGATTTTTTTTTTTTGCAGGGGGCGGGGGTGGGGGTGGGCTGGAGATTCCTAACCACCACCACTCGTCATGTGGGATCCTACTTCCCTGACCAGCGATCAAACCTGTGCCCCCTGCATGGGACGTGCAAAGTCTTAACCACTGAACTACCAGGGAAGTCCCAACCAAGGTGTTTGAAGAGATTCGAGGTTGGTGAACACAGAGAGATACCAGGGGTGGGGGGGGTGGGTGCAAGCCCAGAGACGGCATGGAAGCCCTGTCCCATTTCCCCCTACCTTGCCCCAAGCAACTCTTCCATCTGACTGTTCCTGATTTGAATCCTTTGATAATAAACAGTCTAGTAAGGAAACTGTTTCTACAAGTTCTGGGAGTTTGTGTTAGCAAATTATCAAACCCAAGGACGGGGCTATGGGAAGCTCCCATTTGTAGCTGGTGGGTCAGAAGTCTGGGTGACCCAGGCTTGTGATTGTCATCTAAAGTGGAGGGCTACCTCTTGAAGTGTGTTAGTCACTCAGTCGTGTCCGACTCTGCAACTCTATGGACTGTAGCCT
The DNA here is from genome assembly GCF_055505025.1 of Bos grunniens. Taxonomy (NCBI): domain Eukaryota; kingdom Metazoa; phylum Chordata; class Mammalia; order Artiodactyla; family Bovidae; genus Bos; species Bos grunniens. The sequence goes on from NC_141171.1 coordinate 17,731,204, forward strand.
GCCAGGCTCCTCTGTCCATGGGATTCTCCAGGCAAGAATACTGGAGTGGGTTGTCATTTCCTTCTCCAGGGGATCTTCCCAACCCAGGGATTGAACCCAGGTCTCCTGCAGTGCACGTGGATTTTTTTTACCATGTGAGCTAGGTAAACCGAGCTAGAAACCCAGCCCTTAATCTATGGGACTTGTCGCTAACTCCAGACAAATCGTGTCAGAATCAAATTGAATCACAGCACACCCAAGCTGGTGTCTGTAGAATTAGAGAATTGTTAGGTGCGGAGAATAAAAAAAAAAAAAAAAAAAAACCCACACATTTGGTTTCAGAACTATTGAGAGTATGAGTATAGAAAAACAGGTGTGGGGTTTTTTTTTTTCCTTTTACTCTGAAATTTGGCATTTCTGGAAAGGTATTTACTGAGTGCCCATTGTCTGCCCATCTTTGTGGTCACCAGGATGGAAATAGGATGAGGAGAGTGAGACACAGCCTCAGGTACAAAAATTAAAGGGCAAGCCAAAAAACTCAGTCACCAGGATAAATAACAACAAAGAAAATAAGTAGCACTTTAATGCAATATTTTCTAAATCGCAAAAGCAACCATACAAAGGAATGAAGTACTGATTAAGTGCTACAAGGCGAATGAACCCTGAAAACATGGTGCTGAGTGAGAGAAGCCAGTCACAAAGGGCACACAGGATAGAATTCCATTTATATGAAGCACCCAGAACTGGCAAACTCATAGACACAGAAAGTGTGTTCATGGTTGTCAGGGCTTGGAGAGGGAGAGGAGGGGTCACTGTTGACAGGGGGGCAGCGAAAATGTTTCGGAGCTAGAGAGAGGTGCTGGTTGCATACCATTGTAAATGTACATTTAATATAAATGTGAAAAGTAAATAGAGATGTGACTATGAATATAATTATGCTATAAGTGCAAATATACAACAGAAATAATACATATTAATTATATATAATATATAATTATATATGATGTATCAGCAAGAATATGAAATATTAATAGCATAAATTTAAGTATATAACATAAAAATATATATTAACTACAGATAACACATAATTATAAGTCATAATTATATAAATTATATATATAAATTATATAAATATGATGTCATAATTATATAAATATGATGTCAATGTGTTTATGCTATAAATATAAACATTAATATATAACACATAATATATATTATATACTATACAATTACGGAGAAGATGATGGCACCCCACTCTAGTACTCTTGCCTGGAAAATCCCATGGACAGAGGGGCCTGGTGGGCTGAAGTCCATGGGGTCGCTAGGAGTCGGACACGACTGAGCGACTTCTCTTTATTTTTTCACGTTCATGCATTGGAGAAGGAAATGGCAACCCACTCTAAGTGTTCTTGCCTGGAGAATCCCAGGGACAGGGGAGCCTGGTGGGCTGCCATCTATGGGGTCGCACAGAGTTGGACGCGACTGAAGTGACTTAGCAGCAGCAGCATACAGTTATAGACAGTATGTATGGAATTAGTATGCAACATAAATAATATATACTAGCTATATATAATGCATTTATGATATAAATATGAATTATTTATTATATATAAAATGAATGTGTATGTAAATATATAACAATTTATATTATATACCATATAATTACAGATAATATATGTGTGAATATGCCTATATGCTCTAAGTGTGAATATAACATAAATAATATATGTTAATCATACATTTTTGTTGTTAAGTCTCTAAATCGTGTCTGACTCTTTGCAATCCCATGCACTATAGCTGGCCAGGCTTCTTTGTCCATGGGATTTCTCAGGCAAGAATACTGAAGTGGGCTGTCATTTCCTTATCCAGGGGACCTTCCCGACCCAGGGATCAAACCTGCATCTCTTGCATTGTCAAATATTGGCAGGTAGATTCTTTATTGCAGAGCCATCAGGGCTTCCCATAATATAAACATATAACCTAATATGTATTAATTATATATATATATATAATTACATCATATATTTTAATATATAACTACTTACATTATTGGCTGTATATTTAATATATAACTAACTACATTATAAGGCTGTATATTGTCACCCTGCTTATTTGACTCATATGCAGAGTACAGCATGAGAAACGCTGGGCTGGAAGAAGCACAAGCTGGAATCAAGATTGCCGGGAGAAATATCAATAAGCTCAGATATACAGATGACACCACCCTTATGGCAGAAAGTGAAGAGGAACTAAAAAGCCTCTTGATGAAGGTGAAAGAGGAGAGTGAAAAAGTTGGCTTAAAACTCAACATTCAGAAAACGAAGACCATGGCATCTGGTCCCATCACTTCATGGCAAATAGATGGGGAAACAGTGGAAACAATGTCAGACTTTGTTTTCGGGGGGCTCCAAAATCACTGCAGATGGTGATTGCAGCCATGAAATTAGAAGACGCTTACTCCTTGGAAGAAAAGTTATGACCAACCTAGATAGCATATTAAAAAGCAGAGACATTACTTTGCCAACAAAGGTGCGTCTAGTCAAGGCTATGGTTTTTCCAGTAGTCATGTATGGATGTGAGAGTTGGACTGTGAAGAAAAAGAATTGATGCTTTTGAACTGTGGTGTTGGAGAAGACTCTTGAGAGTCCCTTGGACTGCAAGGAGATCCAACCAGTCCATTCTGAAGGAGATCAGCCCTGGGATTTCTTTGGAAGGAACGATGCTAAAGCTGAAACTCCAGTACTTTGGCCACCTCATGCGAAGAGTTGACTCTTTGGAAAAGACTCTGATGCTGGGAGGGATTGGGGGCAGGAGGAGAGGATGAGATGGCTGGATGGCATCACCAATTTGATGGACGTGAGTCTGAGTGAACTCCGGGAGTTGGTGATGGACAGGGAGGCCTGGTGTGCTGTGATTCATGGGGTTGCAAAGAGCTGGACACGACTGAGTGACGGAACTGAACTGAACTGAACTACATTATGCAATATATAGTTATATTGATAAATGTGAATATGTAATATAAATGTAAATAATAACATAAATGCCACTTTAAATGGTTAGTTTTATGTCATGTGAATTTTACCTCAATTTTAAAACTAAATTGAAAAAAAATCTGTGATGAATAAAATGTCAAAACTTCAAATAAGGACAAGACCTGACTCTGCACGTGCCTGGCTGACCGAAATTCACCTTTCCCTACTCCCAGCCCTGTCATATCCTGACTTGATTTACAGTGTTGATAGTTTGCCCATCATAGCTGTTTTTTTTTTCCCATTGCTTTTGTTTTTTTAAAACATCACATTAAAAGAGTATGGCTCACACACACACACACACAAAAAAAAAAACAGTGTGGCTCTCAAAGTCTGAGGTTTTGGCACCCCCTTAAATCCTTGCTGCACCCAAAGTCAGGGTCTCGCTCTCTCCTCTCCCCAGTTCCAGCCGCAGTGGCCTCATTTTACCGCATCTGGCCAGGCAGGGATAGAGTGAGCGCCCTGCCTCAGGTGAACACAGTTTAAACCCTGGATCTGCCACCCAGTTGCTCTGTGACCTCGGGACCTGAGTGTGCTCCTCCCAGCCCTAATTTCCTTCGCTGAAAAGAGGAGATAAAACTGCCCATCACAGAGGAACATTTTTGACAAAAGGCAAAGACGCAGTTGAAGCGCCTCATACTGGTGTGTGTTTACCACACGGGAGTGTTATTAGGCCCTTTGTGTAATAAGGTTGGGCTTTGAAGCCCAGCAGACTTGGGTTCGAATCCCACCTCTTTCACTTCCTTGCTTTGTGACACTGACCAAGTTACTTGCTGCTCTCTGAGTCTTGGTTTCCTCCATTGCAGAAAGAGATTAAGAGGAGTATGCACTCAAAGCATTATTACAAGAATTGCCCTTAAAATGCTGACACAGTGGTCATAAAAACAATACCACAGTCTAGGATACCAATCATTGTAAAATACACCATGCTTTCACGGGCAATTATGAAATAAAAATTACTGGTTTCCCTAGTGGCTCAGATGGTAAAGAATCTGCCCAGAGAAGGGAATGGCTACCCACTCCAGTATTCTTGCCTGGACAGAGGAGCCTGGCAGATTACAGTCCATGAGGTCACAGAGTCTGACACGGCTGAGCAACTTAGCACACACACGCACCCATAAAATTAGGCAGAAGAACTGAGACACCACTAATTGTAAGAACTATTCCAATGCCAGAGGCGTTAAATATTGAGAGCAAAAAATATGCATTTTACAATGGATGAAATGTGGTCATAACAGCTAATGCTAATAAGAATAGATAATAAAGTGCTTTTTGCATGTCAGGAATAGAGCTAAGCACTTTACAGGCTCATGGAAACTTCTTAACAGCCCTATGAATCAGATATTGTTACCAATCTGTTTTCCAGGGAGGAAAGCTGAAGCGCAGAGAAGCTGAGTTACTGGCTAAAGGTCACACAGCTGGATGATGTTAGAGTCAGGATTGGAACCAAAGTCAGTGGGCTCCAAAGCGACAGTATAAACCTCCATCCCTCATTGTACTCTAAGCAGTAGGTTCTCAAAAAAAGGCAGGTGGAGAGGGAGAAGAAGCTCCCATTATATTGTCACCATCGTTTTCTTTACATTAGAACCGAATATCCCAAAGTCAAGGACCCTCTTTGGTCTGTGCTCTCTCCTCAGCAGCCCCTGGTGTAGGGCTGGACCCAGTAGTTAAGGCCCAAAGTTTGAAGAATGAATAACTGACTTGTTTGCAGCCCCTTGTGGCACCCCAATGTTCAGCCCAAACATCCACCCCAAAGCACTCCAAGTTAAAAATAAGATGGTTCTACTCACCAGAGATGAACGGACAGGTCCTGAGGGGGACCCTGGGGACACAGACAGAGGCGGAGACTTAGGGAAAAGGGTTCAGCATGGCAACAGACTTCAGGACACTGCATTCATTCATTCCACTATCACGTACTGGGTGTCTATTACATGCCGGGCACTGTGCTCTTCTCTGGAAATACAGCTCCAGAATCCAGTGGGAGAGATCAGTCCACCCCTCCCAAATGAATCAGCTTTAAAGAGACAGTTACGTGTGTAGGCAGAAATTGGAAAGACGTCCAGATCTTGATGTGTGAATGCCAAGTCCCACCGAAAGGATCCTGGCTCCTTGGGAAAATGGTTGATTCCAAGATTGGGGCAGAAGGAGTACAAGAGCAGTGTGCTCTTGTGCTAAAAAGTAAAGAAGGGCTCAGAGAACAATGAGGTTATGTCAAAAGGACAGAGGAGCCAGCCTGAAGGGGCTCCCACTGGTCCAGTGAACCAGTGAAGTTGCCCAATCATGTCCAGCTCTTTGCGACCCCATGGACTATAGCCTCCCAGGCTCCTCCATCCATGGAATTTTCCAGGCAAGCGTACTGGAGTGGGTTGCCATTTCCTTCTCCAGGGGATCTTCCACACCCAGGGATCGAACCCAGGTCTCCCACATTACAGGCAGATGCTTTACTGTCTGAGCCACCAGGGAAGCCCTAAGCCCACTGGTCCAGGCCAGGACAATATGAAAATAAAAATCCAGGAACATTTCCTGAGATAGATACCAAACAGATACACAGATAGACAGATAGATGATTGATACAGAGATGGCTATATAGATAGATACATAGATAATGGATGAATACACAAGTACATAGATACACAGATGGTTGATTGGTATATACATAGATACACAGATAAATACATAGATGATTATTAGATAGATCCATAGATAATTGATACATAGATGCAAATGGATACATGGATAGACACACAGATACATAGATATGCATGAATCTGTCAGGTAACTGACAGATTCATAGATACAAAGATGATTGATTGATTGATAGATACATACATAATACACAGATACATAGAAGAGACAGTTCTTTACAATAGAATATCAGCTAATAACTTAGGAGGAATGATGGAGTTAGAAATACATAATGCAACTCCACAATGGAGAAAGGACCCCAAGCCAAAAAAAAAAAAAAAAAGCAAAAGATATTTTTTGGAAAATTGGTAAAGTGTAAATACACACTCTGAATTATGTAATATATAATTTATATATTATAATTTCTAATATGTGATAATTTATAATAGTAGAATGTCCATGCTGAATTTCATGTTTTCAAAAATCACACTATGTATATACAAGAGAAAGTTCCTGTTCTCGGCAGGTATTCAGATTAAAGAGGAAATGTGTCTGTAAACTTACTTTGAAGAGTCTCAAGAAAAAACAAATAATAGACATTTTCTATATAAATGAAATGTTCAGAGAAAGATGACAGAGACAATGAGACAAAATGTTAACAATTGGTGATCTGACTAACAGATGTATGAGCATTCTTTGCATTATTCTCATGACTTTTCTGGAAGTCTGAAATTACATAAAATGAAAGCAAAAAAAAAAAAATGGGAGAGACTTTCTGTCTGCAGGCTCCTATGAGGGCTACAAAGTGGTCAGTGGGTAGTGAGGAAGAATGAGGTTTGGGGAGAATGGGGAAGATTTGACGTCATTATCAAGACGAGGAAATCAAGAGAATGGGAAACAGGTGAAGAAAGACAAGCACCAGGCAGAGCGGTGGGCAGGCCTGGTCCCTGCATGAGGAGGCCTAGGGGACACGACCCCGTAGATGACTCTGTTTGGTGCCTCTGAAGGAATGCAGGGGTTGGCCAGCCTTCTGAACCCCTGTTCCTTCCCCAAGTGATGGAGAAGATTCAAGGATGGAGGTTCTTTAAAAAACTAAAAACAGAGCTACCATACGACTCTGAAATCCCACTCCTAGGCACATATACAGGGAAAAACATGGTCCAAAAGGATACATGTACCCCAATATTCATTACTGTGCTGTTTACAATAGCCAAGACAGAAGCAGTCTAAATGTCCATTGTCAGGGGAATGGACAAAGAAGATGTAGTACATATATAAAACGAAATATTACCCAGCCATTAAAAAGAACAAAATAATGCCATTTGCACATCTCTGGTGGCTCAGATGGTAAAGAATCCACCTGTAATGTGGGAGACCTAGGTTCGATCCCTGGGTTGGGAAGATCCCCTGGAAGAAGGCATGGCAACCCACTTCAGTATTCTCACCTGGAGAATCCCCATGGACAGAGGAGCCTGCGGGCTACAGTTCATGGGGTCACAAAGAGTCAGACAGGACTGAGAAACTAAGCACAGAGATCGTCATACTGAGTGAAATAAGTCAGACAGAGAAACAGAGACATCGTATGACATCCATTTTTATGCTAAATCTAAAAAGACATGATACAAATGAACTTATTTAGAAAACAGAAACAGACTCACAAGAACTTAGAGAATAAACTTATGGTTGCTGAGGAAAGGATGGGAGAAAGGGAGGGTTGGGAGTTTGGTATGGACATGTATACCCTGCTATATTTAAAATAGATAACCAACAAGGATCTGCTGTACAGCACAGGGAACTCTGCTCAATGTCATGCGGCAGCCTGGACAGGAGCAGGGTTTGGGGGAGAATGGATACATGTATGTATGACCGAGTCCCTTTTCTGTCCACCTGAAACTATCACAACATTGTCACTGACTATACTCCAAAACAAAATTAAAGGTTAATTTTAAAAAGTCATATGTTCATGTGTATGTAATAAAAACCAAAACATTGAAAATAAAAAGAACCAAGGAGAAAAGGACTGGTCATCCTTCCCAGGGTGAACCCCTCTCTGGGCTCAGTCAACAAGGTAGGGAGTGACACGCCATGATGGGCAGCCCCTCCTGATCTCAGGAGCATTCCCCTCAATGCTGCCCATCCTCACAGGACGCCCTCTGCACCCCCGTGCCCTCACTCCAACCAGACCGAGGCACTCACATGCACGTAGGGCTTGACCCTATTGCAGGGAAACCAGCCGACTTCATTGGTAGATATATTCCTTCCCTAAAAAGACGGAAGGGAGAGATGGACAGAGAGGTTACAGGCAGCCACAATGCTTGTGTGTATTCATCTTTCACCCAACAGCCACTCTGCTTGGCCATCTACCTCTCCATGACCTGGAATGACCCAGAGAGGGACCAACCAGTATCAACTTCTGGGAATACCACCAGCCCAGAAGGGCCAGGTCAGCCCCACAAATCCCCATAGACATCACCCTGCCTGGAGCAAATTTCCATTGCCAGAGTTCAGTGGGAGCATGATCCCACTCCCGAGGCCACCTACACCCTAACCCCATGTTCAGGTCCTTCCCCATCATTCCCATGGCCCCAGCCTGTACCTCCCACCAGTTCTGTTCGGCTTCAGCCTTAGTGAGCTCCACAATGTCTCCCGGGTTGAGGCGCAAAAAAGGTCCAATGGCTCCAGGGGGTGGGGGCAGCCCGTAGTATTCCTGGCACACCTCCATCTTGGGCAGGCCTGGAGGGGAGGGGAGGGGATGATACAGAGAAGTCCAGGACTTTCACATCCAAGTCTCGCCACCCAGCAGGATGGCAGAAGGTAAAAAGACAGACGATACCAAGTGGCAGCAAGGATGTGGAGCAACTGGAAGTCACCTGGATTCCTGGATTCTCTTTTTTTTTTTAATTTGAAGAAGTTTTTAATATGAAAACATGTAAAATAATTTTTTTTGCATAAATGGGAAGGGTGGCCATGACTCCACAGCTCATTCCTGCTTGACTAGTAGGAACCCACTTTGGAAAACTGCTGGGCAGTGTTCACTGAAGCTAATTCCACTCATGAATACATCACCCAGAGAAACGAAACACAGGTCCCCAGAGATTCATGACGAAGAATGTTCACAGCAACTCTATTCACAAGAGCTAAAAAATGTGCAACATACCCCATGTCTTTAAGAAGATGGATAAACACAGCATGAAATAATCATATCATGGAATACGATACAGCAATGAAAAAGAACAAGTGACTGCTTCAAGCAGATACGCTAATACGCTGTGAGAGTCCATGCTATACAACTTCATTTGTGTGAAGTTAAAGGGCAGGCAAAACTAATCTGTGCTGATAGAGGTCAGAAAGTGGTTCCTTCTGGGAGACAGGGCAGACTAGCAGTAAGTATGACCAGCACCAGCCAATAAAACTTTCCATGATGATGAAAGTGTCCTATACATTGATCTGAGTGGTGGTTACATGGGTAGAGATTCAGTGAGCCATACTCTTAAAATTTATTCATCGTACACACCTTATGGTATGTATTTTCTATCTCAGTAGAAATATTTCCGTCGCATAGAACATTACATATATATTATATATATTTCAATAGGAAATTATAGAAAATTACATATTTCTGTCTCAATAGAAAATGATAATTATATATATCCACATAAAATGGATATGAGCAAGAGTATGTATATATATATGCAAACATATATGTGAACATATACATATGTTTAAGTATCTGTATGATGGATATATACACACATACACACATTCATATATATTACCTCCTACTGAGGACATCTGGGTTGTTTCTGGTTTTTGACCAGTAAAGCTAATATATACATTTTTTTATACAGCTGATTTTATACATATATATTATTACATTCGGAGAAGGCAATGGCATCCCACTCCAGTACTCTTGCCTGGAAAATCCCATGGACGGAGGAGCCCGGTAGGCTGCAGTCCATGGGGTCACTAAGAATCGGACACGACTGAGCGACTTCACTTTCACTTTTCACTTTCACACATTGGAGAAGGAAATGGCAACCCACTCCAGTGTTCTTGCCTGGAGAATCCCAGGGACAGGGGAGCCTGGTGGGCTGCTGTCTATGGGGTCGCACAGAGTCGGACACGACTGAAGTGACTTAGCAATTATTACATTATATACATATATAGTATATATCATATATGTATTCCCACTGTTGACCATATTTGAGTTGTTTCTAATTTTTAATTGTTACAAATAAAGCTGAAGTACCTATAGCTATAGATATAGAACTATAGCTATCTATAGATATCTATCAAGATAGATATAGAATGACAGATATGAAACTGAATCTTTACATTGATTCTGAGCAAAGAGTTTATTTTTCTTGGCCACACCAAGTTCTTTTTTTTTTACTCTGTGGCCACACTGTGCAGCATGCAGGATCTTTGCTCCCCGGCCGGGAATCAAATCCGCACCTCCTTCATTGCAAGGCAAATTCTTAACTACTGGGCCACCTGGGAGGTCCCCCTTAGTTCTTGAATAAAGTCTTGCCCTACTCACCTCCTGCTTCTTAGGCTTTGCATATGCTGTTCCCTCTGCCTGGACCACTCCTGCCTCCTCATCCGTCTAACTCCACCTCAACTTTCAAGTGTCCACTTTAATGCCTCTTCCTCTGAGCAGCCTTCCCTGATGGCTCAGACTCATCAGGTCTCCCACTGTGATGCTCCGGAAAACCCTCTACTCCTACCACCTCAACTAGAATAACAGCCAAACCCTGTCTCCTGCTACCCACCTAGGAGCTTTGGGAGGACAGGAAATATCCTGTTTTAGTCATCAATTTACTTCAGAGGATATATACAATAGATATTGAATAAAAATTACTCATCATGACTGTGATCCCATAGACACTGTTAACATATACATGAATCCAGCCTTTCTACCACCACCCCCTGCCCAGGCTAAAAAGAATTCTGGCTTGGTCAAACTGCATCTCCTGCTCCTTACCTTTCAGGTGGACTATGCTTACTCCTTGGAAGGAAAGTTATGACCAACCTAGATAGCATATTCAAAAGCAGAATATTTGTTGGCATTACTTTGCCAACAAAGGTCTGTCTAGTCAAGGCTATGGTTTTTCCTGTGGTCATGTATGGATGTGAGAGTTGGACTGTGAAGAAGGCTGAGCGCCAAAGAATTGATGCTTTTGAACTGTGGTGTTGGAGAAGACTCTTGAGAGCCCCTTGGACTGCAAGGAGATCCAACCAGTCCATTCTGAAGGAGATCAGCCCTGGGATTTCTTTGGAAGGAACGATGCTAAAGCTGAAACTCCAGTACTTTGGCCACCTCATGTGAAGAGTTGATTCATTGGAAAAGACTCTGATGCTGGGAGGGATTGGGGGCAGGAGGAGAAGGGGACGACAGAGGATAAGATGGCTGGATGGCATCACTGACTCGATGGATGTGAGTCTGGGTGAACTCCGGGAGTTGGTGACGGACAGGGAGGCCTGGTGTGCTGCGATTCATGGGGTCGCAAAGAGTTGGACACGACTGAGCGACTGAACTGAACTGATGCTTTGCTGAGACCACCCTATTATGATAAGATTCTGTGACACAGAATCAATGGGAGAGGGCATGAGGTGTGCCCAGCCAGCTAAGACTACAGATGGAGTTTGTCAGCAAACCAAAAAAGGGAGGTGGCCAGTGAATAAAAAAGGTGAATGGGAGGGGGTGGAGGAATAAACTGGGAATTTGAGATGGACAGATGGACACTACTATATATAAAGAGATGAACAACAAGGACCTACTTATAATACAGGGAACTATATTCAATATCCTATAATAACCTACAATGGAAAAGAATCTGAAAAATATCTGTATAACTAAATCACTTTGCTGTATACCTAAATCACTGTAAGCTCCCAGGTGGGTAGCGGGAGACAGGGTTTGGCTAAGTTATTCTAGTTGAGGTGGTAGGAGTAGAGGGTTTTCCGGAGCATCACAGTGGGAGACCTGATGAGTCTGAGCCATCAAGGAAGGTTGCTCAGAGGAGGACGCATTAAAGTGGACACTTGAAAGATGAGGTGGAGTTAGATGGATGAGGAGGCAGGAGTGGTCCAGGCAGAGGGAACAGCATGTGCAAAGCCTAAGAAGCAGGAGGTGAGTAGGGCAAGACTTTATTCAACTAAACTTCAATTTTAAAAAACATCTGTATACATAAAAAAGTGAATGGGAGGCAAGAACATGATAACAAGGATTGCCATGTTCCAAGCACCCCCTTCACAGTGTTTAAGCAAAGCTAATAACAAATTGACTTTGCTATTTAAAAATTCCTTTCAAGTTTCTGGAACTAGAACAGATGTTTTATAAGTAGAATGTTATGTGGTCATTAACATAATTGTTGAGATCTCTCCCTGGGTCAGCATCACTGAGGCAAAGCCTAGATTTCTTTCTGCCCTGCACAGCATCCCCTGCTGACTCACCTAGCTCATTCCTCTTTTTGTCTTGAGCCCGCCGATGTGGCTTATCCTGAAGGGAGAGACAAAAGAGCAAGCATGACTATCTGTACCCCGTCTGGGGGCTCCTCAACCCTTATTTGCCTGCAGATGTGCCTGCTCAGTCACTCAGTTGTGTCAGACTCTTTGCAGCCCCAGGACTGTAGCCTGCCAGGCTCCTCTGTCCATGGGATTTCCCAGGCAAGAATAGTGGAGTGGGTTGCCATTTCCTCCTCCAGGGGATCTTCTAGACCCAGGGATCAACTGGGCATCCAGCCAAGAGCCACACCCACTGATAGAATCTCCCAGGTCCTTCCTTCCCGACTCCTGCCCCAATTTCCATGCGCAGAAAGGAACATGGGGGGTCTCACCTTCTTCATAGTTCCTGAATAATCTATGAGAGGGTAAATATACAGATATACTGGTTAGAATGGGGTTGGGGGGAACCCTCATGCAGAAACCCACCTCCCACCTCAGTCCCGTAGTACCTTGTCCATGTCGACCACACAGAGGGACCCTCCCAAGACACTCCTTGTGTGCAGGTGCTCGGCACCGTTGACAGCGGTACCCCTGATAGAAAGTGCCTCTGAGATGCAGGAGAAGATAAAGGAAGGAGTCAGTGATGCTGAACAAACACAGCCAATCATTTTGCCAACAACATAAAGGGCCCCTTTGGGTTTTTTTAGAGCAGAAGAGAGACAGAGAAGCTGAAGATCAAAGGAGAGCCTCCCCCCTCCCAACTCAGGGGCATGATGGCCAGGGGAGCCCCACCCCCACCCCACAGAGGAAGGGACAACCCACCCCAGCAACCAGGTCCATCCTCCCAGATTCCCACCTCAGCAGCATCTGGCAAGCCTTGCAGGATGTGGTCTCCTCAAAGGAAAACATCTGAAAGTCATGACCATTGGCAGTGGCGTTCTCGGGGTAGATGTTGGAGCTGGCGAGGGAAGAGAATTCCATGCAATGGAACAGGATTCAGCCATTAAAGGCAATGACGTACCAGTACACGCTGCAGCCTACTGTTCCATTGCATGGATATGCCCTATTGCGTTTCTCCATGCGCCCACTGATGGACCGTTGGATTGTGACCATTTTGCTAGTGAATAGTTCTTCAGTGAACATAGGTGGGGACAGAAAGTGGGTGAGTGGGTGCCAAGGGCTGGGAGTAGGGAAAACAGGAAGGGATCACTGCTTGAGTGCAGGGTCTCATCTGGGGGTTTGAAGATATTCTGGAACTAGATAGAGGTGATGGTTGCACAGTGTGAATTTACCAAATACCACTGAATTGTGCACTTTTTTAAAAGATTTTTTTTAATGTGGACCATTTTAAAAGTCTTTATTGAATGTGTTACAATATTGCTTCTATTTCTTATGTTTTGGTTTTTTGGCCACAAGGCATGTAGGATCTTAGTTCCCTGACCAGGGATTGAATTCATACGCCCCTGCACTGGAAGGGGGAGTTTCAACCATTGAACTGCCAGGGCAGTCCCAGAATTGTGCACTTCAAAATGGCTAAGTTTTTGTTATGTGAATGTCATCTCAAGAAAGAGAAGGAGGTGGAAGACAAGGAGGAAGGATTTCGAGGCTGGTGATGGAAAATCGTGAACACTTGGCATTCTGGGGATGCAGACTGTCTTGAAAGCCTGTTCCTCCCACTTCCCAGAGGAAGAAACTGAGGTTTTGAGTGACCCCATGGCAAGGTGAGACTAAAGCCCAAAACTGCCTAAAGTCCTCTGAGGATGGAAAGATGGAGGAGGAGGGGGTCTCACATGGCCATCTCGAACTGCTCCATCCACTTCTTCTTTAGTTCTCGTGTCTTGAAGAACAGCTCATAGCCCTGGGCACCTTGGTCCTCAATCAGGAGGAACATGTGAGTCCACTGTGGAGAAGCAGGGTTTAAAATGAAGGCACCCACCCTGCAGAGGGTGGGACCACATGCCCATTGACCCTACTGCTCTGGGGAGGAAGGGGTCAAGCCAACTACAGCCTGTCTGCCCCCAGGAGAGCCGTGTAAAGGGCTTCCCAGGAGAAGCAAATACACATCCACAAATCTAGATTCATACACATGCATACTTATACCTATGGCTGATTCACACTGATGTATGACAGAAACCAGCACAATATTGTAAAGCAATTATCCTCCAATTAAAAACAAATTTAAATAAAAAATTTTTTTAATTACAAAACAAAATCACACTTGGGACTTCTGTGGCTGTCCGGTGGTTAAGACTCTGCACTTCCGCTGCAGGGGGGCATGAGTCAGATCCTTGATGGGGGAACTAAGATCCCACAGGCCACGTGGCCAAAATAAATAAATTAAATTTTAAAAATTAATTTATTTCTCTTAATTGGAGACTAATTACTTTACAACATTGTAGTGATTTTTGCCATACACTGACATGAATCAGCCAAGGGTGTACGTGTGTCCCCCATCCTGAACCTCCCTCCCACCTCCCTCCCCATCCCATCCCTCAAAGTTGTCCCAGGGTCCCGGCTTTGAGTGCCCTGTTTCATGCATCGAACTTGGACTGGTGATCTATTTCACATATGATAATATACATGTTTCAGTGCTAAATCACACACACACACACACACACACAGGCATTCCAAGGGCCAAGTAGAGAGCTCAAGTGGCATTGAGGGTCCCCAGCATTGGGGTCTCCCAGTTACCACCTCTGAGCCTTACCTTCTTGTTGTCCCTCTCTCCGGAGGAGTCATCTCGAACCTGGAAGCTGTGCAGGTTCACAAAGTCCTTGAGGTCGTAGGTGTCCCCTCGGCGCTTACAGATGAGCAGAGCTTTGTCAAGCAAGAAGGCATACCTGGAAGCAATCAAGTGTCCCTGTCTGGCTCCTCCCTAAGTTCCCACAAGCTCTCCACCTGATCCCCTCCCACTTTCCGGGCCCACTCTGCTGTCAATCTAGGATTCTGGCTCTTCTTCTCCACAGTGGCCAACTTGGCCACGCCTACCTGTCTATTTTGACTTCACCCATTTGATTCTTGCTGTTCCTGCCACCTGTCCTTCTTGGCTCCACCCACACAACCATACTGGCTCTGCTTCCCTTCTCAGTCTAGGCTCCACCCACTGGTACATACGGCCCCACCTACCTCAGATGGTAAAGAATCTGCCTGCAATGAGGGAAAGCCAGGTTCGATCCCTAGGTTGGGAAGATCCCCTAGAGAAGGGAATGGCAACCCACTCCAGTACTCTTGCCTGGAGATTCCCATGAAGAGAGGAGCCTGGCGGGCTACAGTCTATGGGATCGCAAAGAGTCGGAGACACCTGGGCAACAAACTTTTTTTTTCAAAACCTGTCTATCTAGAAATAGCACCAAGCCCTTGCCCAGATTCCATCCTAGATCTGTGTTGGCTCCACCCACCTGCCTAACCAGTAGCCTGGCCCCGCCCCTGTCCAGGCTCCGCCCCAGATCCGTATTGGCTCCGCCCACCTGTCCATCTTGGAGCGCCTCTCCACCGAAGTTATCTTCAGCTCACCATCGATCTTGGGTCGGCCGTAGTGGGCTAGAGACTGGTCCTACACAGCAGACAAGACGTCTGGCAAGGGGCCCCCAGGAGGAGATGACACCCCCTCTCCACGTGGCCACATCCCGGCCCTCCCCGCCCACCCCCTCACCAGGTTCTCGATGGACAGCTGGAAGTTGGTAATCTGCCGCAGCGTCTCATTGTCCCGCTTGACCTCGTTTACGCACTGTGCCAGGTCCTGGGGGTGGGGCAAGGGTGAGCCTGGGTGCCCCCCTCCCCCAGTCCTATCCCCCACCTGGCAGGGGACAGAGGGTCAACCTCCAGCAGGGGGCAGCAGGAGAATGTCACTGTCCCCAAGGGGGATGCTGGGAATGAGTCATTCGAGGTACAGGAGGTCTCGAGAGGGCGGTGGAGGGAGGGGGCGGCCCGTGGGTGTGGCCGTGCCTGGGTGGTACTCCCTGACTTAAACCCATGGGTGTCTGGGTGGCACTGCCATCCCTCTGTGTGACCACTCACCCTCATGGCATCTAGGGCCAGCCGCAAGTTGTCCTTCTCCGTTGCATCCTGTGTGTGTTTCACCAGCTCCTGTGTGACCCACAGAGATGCATATTGCCTGGGCCTGCCCCCTCCTCCTGGGGGGCCTTCCAAACAAGCCTGGCCCACCAGCTCCTTCTTCCTCCTTCTGCTGTCCCT
Source organism: Bos grunniens (assembly GCF_055505025.1). Lineage (NCBI taxonomy): Eukaryota > Metazoa > Chordata > Mammalia > Artiodactyla > Bovidae > Bos > Bos grunniens. The sequence goes on from NC_141171.1 coordinate 17,747,478, forward strand.
AGAGGCTGGGGCACAGCCCCAGTGATCCCCTCCCAGAAAGGGAAGCCCAGCCCCCAGGAGCCCTTGCAGGGAGATCTGTGTGCCCCTAGAAGCCCATGCCTTCCCCGCTTTGTGCACCTGGAGCAGGAGGTGATATTTGAGCACTCGCTGCATGGGCACCATCAACAGGTCCCTTAAGGTGAACCTCCCGTTGTTGGCGCGCTGACTACATTCCTAGGGGGTTGGAGAAAGGGGTGAGTGAGAAGAGGTGGAAGCAGGTGGGGATTGTTCTAGACCCTGAAGCCTCTTCTCCCCGCTCCCCAAGGAAATAAAGAACACCATGGGGTGCGGGTGACCAGCTGGAGGCTGCCTGGGGTAGATGTCCAGGATTCCTCAGCTGATGGGGGCTCCAGAGAGGGAGGTAGACAGGCCTGGAGGGTCCCCATGATGGAGACCAAAGAAATTGAATGGACAGCAGACACTGGCCATCCCTCATCATCCCTACTCTGTCTATGCTTCCACTAGACAAACGGATCCAGGTTGGGATTCAGTCCAGGATCCGTGCTCCCTCCAGGATCAGGGCTTGGCTGGGATCGGGGCTCTGTGTGAAGTTGGAACTCAGCCCAGAACTGGGGTTTGGCCCAGACTTGGTGCACAGCCAGGGTTGGGCCTCTGGCTGGGGTTCAGTGTGCCCTTGGAGTTCAGGTCAGTGTCAGAACCTCAGGCTGGTACCAGGGCTCCATCCAGAGTACAGGGTTCAGCTGGGGTCAGTTTCTCCCACTTAGCTGATCAGTACCTCCCTCCACAAACCTTCAGCGGACAGACCCCTGACTGGGCTGCAGCAGGAAGGGATGCTCTTTCCAGCTCAGTCTCCCCACTACTGCCCCCCAGAGAGTGGAAAGGAGTGAGAGAACTTCCCCCCGCAAAGATGAAGCCCATCCCCTACTTCCAGCTTCATTTGTACATCCTCCCGGGCTGTGGCCACGCGGTCCAGGTGCTTGCTGGCAGACTCCACCTGGCTACAGTAGCGGCCATAGATGAGGAACCTGCAGGAAGAAGGCAGGCGGCCGGGGAATGACACTGGCACCAAGGTCTGGCAGATCTGGGTGTCAATCCCAGCCCTGCCTCTTCCCAGCTGGATGGTGCTGAGCCTCAGTCTCCCTGTCTGTAAAATGGGCATAACAATAGCACCTCCCACATATGGGTTATTGTAGCATTAAATGAGATAGTGCACAAGAAGCTCTAAGTGGAGCACCTGGCATATCATCTCTGCTTAATGTTCATTTATTTAATAAGAATTTATTGAACACATACTGTGTGCCAAGTTCCACATTAAGCTCTGTAGAATTCCCTGGTAGCCCAGGTGGTAAAGAATCTGCCTGCAGTGCAGGAGACCCCTGTTCGATTCCTGGGTTGGAAATATCCTCTGGAGAAGGGATAGGCTACCCACTCCAGTATTCTTGGGCTTCCCTAGTGGCTCAGCTGGTAAAGAATCCGCCTGCAATGCAGGAGACCTGGGTTTGATCCCTCAGTTGGAAAGATCCCCTGGAGAAGGGAATGGCTACACACTCCAGTATTCTGGCCTGGAGAATTCCATGGACTATATAGTCCATGGGGTCACAAAGAGTCAGACATGACTGAGAGACTTAAAAAAAAAAAAAAGGCATCAATTTATTCGATCCTCACCACAACCCCAAAGAGGTACATTCTTTGGATCACACTGATTTTAGAGATGCAGAAGTAGAAGCACAGAGAGGTTAAGTGACTTTCTAGTGCCATACAGCTCACAAGAGGAAGAGCTGGGAATTTAACCAGAGATGAGCAGCACTGTGCCCACAAGCAAGGAAAGAAAAGCCTTCTCTGCTTGGTGGTCTATGAGGGCAATGTCTCCCGAATGCCCAGCCTGGGCAGGGCAGGGTGGCCTCCAGAGGTCTGGGCTGGATGCCTGGGTCTCACCTCTCTTTGTATTTGATGAAGACCTGGTAGAGGGTGGATGCACCAGGGTTGGCCAGGGCTTCCTTCATCTCCTTTAGGAAATGGGTGTGTACACGAAGCAGGTCCTACTTGGAGGGAAGGGGTGAGGCTTGGGGTGGGAGCCTGGAGCTGGGGATGCTGGGTGGGAGAAGGATCATCCGCCCACCCTACGAGGTTCATCTCCCAACCCCCACACCCCAGGGACAGGTGAAGCCAGCAAACCATCCCCTCTGTACAGAAGCCCGGGAAGGCAGTAATCAGTCAGCTCACCTCAATGTTGATGAAGATAATCTCGACATCTTGGGGTTTAAGGAACCGCTGCAAGGGCTTCATAAAATGCTGTGGGGGAGTGGGGAGAGAAGGATGGAGAAGGGGAAGACTCCTCCTTCCAGGCAAGCCCCAGAGACACAGAGAGGAGGAGACAGAGATGGAAAGGGACAAATAGAAACATAAGAGACTGGGAGAGAGAGAGAGATGTGTAGAGAGAAAGAGACAGAGGCAAGGAAACAGAAAATGAGAGAAAAGAGTAATGGAGAAAGTCCACACAAAAAACCTGTACAGGACTGTTCCATGCAGAATTTATTATCATAAATTCCCAAAGCAGAAACAACCCATGTGTCCATCGACAGATAAATAAATAACAAAATGTGGTCCATCCAGAAAAAGGAGTGAAGCAATGACATGCACTTCAGTGTGGATGAGCCTTGAAACACGAGATTCAGCGAGAGGAGCCAGGCACGGAAGGCCACACGGTGAATGAGTTCATTTAGATGAAATGTCCAGAATAAATACGCCACAGAGACAGAAAGTAGGTTAGTGGGTGCCAGGGAGGGGCTGGGGGGAAATCAGAGTTTAAGGGGTGATGGCTAAGGGGTATGGGGTTTCTTTGAGGGATGATGAAAATGTTCTAAAATTGGGAATTTCCTGGTTGTCCAGTGGTTAGGAGAGCCTGGGTTCAATTCCTGGCCTAGGAACGAAAATCTCACAAGCTGCAAGGCCAAAACAACAGGAAAAAAAGAAAATGTTCTAAAATTAAACCGTGGTGGGTCGGGAAGATCCCTTGGAGAAGGAAATGGTAACCCACTCCAGTATTCTTGCCTGGAAAATCCCATGGACGGAGAAGCCTGGTAGAAGCCTGGTAGGCTACAGTCCACGGGGTCACAAAGAGTCAGACACGACTGAGCGACTTCACCTTCACCTTCACCTTCACACAACTTTGTGGGGTTCCCAGGTGGCGCTAGTAGCAAAGAACCTGCCTGCCAACGCAGGAGACACAGGTTCAATCCCCGGGTCAGGTAGATCCCCTGGAGGAGGGCCTGGCAACCCACTCCAGTATTCTTGCCTGGAGAATCCTATGGACAGAGGAGCCTGGTGGGCTACAGTCCATGGGGTCACAAAGAGTTGGACATGACTGAGCACACATACAATACTGTAAATCAACTATACTCCAATACATTTTTTTGAAAATAAACAGTGATGATGGTGGCAAACCCTTGTGAATATACCAGAAAATATTAAATTGTAGATGTTCAATGGCTGAATTGTATGGCATTTTGATTAAATCTCAATAAAATGGTTAAAAAAGAGATGGCCAGGGACTTCCCTGGTGGTCCAGTGCTTAAGACTCCATGCTTCCCCTGCAGGGGGCATGGGTTAGATCCCTGGTCCAGGGAACTGAGATCTCACATGCCACATAGTGCAGCAAAAAAAAAAAAAAAAAAGCGAGAGATGGCCAAAGGAAAAAGAGGAAGTAGAAAGTGAGAGTAATAGAGATAAATGGACAAATGAAGAATACAGGAAAAGAGGGCGACAGGGATAAAGAGACACAGAAGGAGAGAAATTCAAATAGAGGGAGAAGTAGGGAGCAACGCCGAGGGGACCAGAGACTATGAGAGATGAAGAAATACGGAGCAGTGAGGACGGGAAACATCCCCAAGCCCGTGTGGGCTGGATGATGCCTCTCCGCTCTGCGCATGCGTCTGGCAAGGACCAGGTCGGAGCATCACCTGTTGGATGGAGCCCAGCGTGTCCGTATACTTCTCCTCCGTCTGCTGGATCTCCCGCAGACAGCAGCACCGCTTGTCATACTCTGTCATCTTGGGCTGAGAGTGGGGAGGAGAGGCTGATGTTGGGGTGTCCGGGGATGCGCCCCACCCATGAGCCTGCCCAACCCGGTCCTGCGCCCCCACACACCGGCATGGGCACCGGCTCCGAGCGCATGAGGTCCTCGTAGACCTCGTCGCCCTCTGCCTCCTCGTTCTCCACGCAGTCGTACAGGTCCTCATCCTCCTCCACCGTGTCGCTGCAGGACGCGGAGTCAGGCGGAGCCAGAGAAGCCTCCAGACCAGCCCCCAGACCAGGGACCCTCCGACACCCCAGGGAGAGGCCAGTCCCCTCAGACCCCCACCCCCCATGGCGGGGCCTTGTCTCCTCAGACCACCAGGGCAGGATCATGGTCTCAGACACTCACTCGATCTGGTCGGACAGGCCACTGTAGATGTCTTCATCACCCACACTCTCCTCAGTGGGGAAGGGCCTGGGGGAACCAAGATGGTATGAGCAGAGACCCAGGGGGGCCAGGTGGGCAGGGGGCTTCAAGGAGGAGGAATAGGGCCTAACGGGGTCCAGAGCTGTCAGCTCACGTAGTTACTCACATGATCCCCTTGTTCTGGGCAATCGGGGTCCAGGACAGAGCGGACAGGGTGTAGATGACCTGTGATGGGGGCCAAGGCTGCTCAGCAAGCCCCTTGCCCACCCACATGCCAGAACACAGCCTCCAAGCACTTGACCTTGAGGTTAGACTTCATGTCCCTGGGAGCCCAATTCAGAATTTTCCCACCTTCCTATGTCCCCACGTCAGCATGTCCACATTCCCTTAACTGAGCACCCACCACTTGAACCCTTTGTTCTAGTCAATCGCCAAAACCACTCAGACAGAATGGGATGATCTTATTTCCAAGTTACAATGGACCTAGGGCTCAGAGAAGCACAGCCACAAATCTGAGGTCACACAGCAAGTGATGGGACAGGGACTCAAACTGGGTTCCACGTGTTCCAAGCAAGGCTGTTTGCACCTGCTGTATGACTTGTTCTAGCCCAGCAGTCCTTCCCTGACAACGCTTGGTTTGTCCAGTGTAGACATTCATGGAAATGAATTGAAATCCAGTCTTTGGGCTCTAGGTGTCCATCTCACAGGCAGCTCAGTCCCATCTTACCTTGCCAAAATCCTGCACGTCGAAGAGGTCGAAGGCCTCAAAGAGTTCACTCCGCTTGAGGCCAAACTTCTCGTAGCAGGTAGACAGAAAGGTGCGGATATTCTTAAGGCAGAGGAACTGTGGAAAGAGAGACGAGGTTGGAGGAAACAAAATGGGACAGGGGAGAAGTTGACTCCTGGCCATTGGGCTTGAGGTCTGGCACAGAAGAGGGAAAAGAAGGCACAGCCCCCTCTCAGGAAAGATCAAGCTGTACCGGAAGCCACATCTACCCCTGCATTTTTTCTTGCTGAAGTACAACTCATAAGATACAAAGTTAACCATTAACAGATAACAATCTGGTGTGTATAAACAATGGAATGTTACTCAGCCATTGAAAAGGAATTACATTTTGATTTATGCTGCATCACAGATAAATCTTGAAAACATTATGCTAAGTGAAATATGCCAAACACAGAAAGATGAAAGGTGTATGATACCACCTATATAAGGTCCCTAGAAAAGGCACATCCATAGAGACAGAAATTAGGATGGGGGGCATGCCAGAGGCTGGGGGAGGGGATGGGGAGTCTGTGTTTAATGGGCACAGAGTTTCTGTTGGGGATGATGAAAAAGTTTTGGATATAGTGGTGATGGTGACACAACGTAATGAATGTATTAAATGCCACTGAATTGTATATTTACAAGTGGTTAAAATGGCAAGTATTATTGTTTTATTTTATATATATGTTATTTGTATATTTTCATATAAAATTTTATTTATATTTATAAAATATACTTATTTTATTTATATATAATGATAAATATGCATAGTTTACCACAATAAAAAATTTAACCATTAACCACTTTATTCATTTTTTAATTAATTTTTATTGGGGTATAGTTGATTTACAATGTTGTGTTAGTTTCTGCTCTCCAACAAAGTTTTTCAGTTATACATATACATATATCCACTCTTTTTAAGATTCTTTTCCTGTGTAGGTCATTACAGAGTCTTTTTTTAGAGCAATGTAAAAATATTTTTATTTTCAAAAATAGTAGATGCAAGCACTTAAGGTTGTCTAATACTATTGTTGGAGAAGGCAATGGCACCCCACTCAAATACTCTTGCCTGGAAAATCCCATGGATGGAGGAGCCTGGTAGGCTGCAGTCCATGGGGTCGCTGAGGGTTGGACATGACTTGAGCGACTTCACTTTCACTTTTCACTTTCCTGCATTAGAGAAGGAAATGGCAACCCACTCCAGTGTTCTTGCCTGGAGAATCCCAGGGACAGGGGAGACTGGTGGACTGCCGTCTATGGGGTCGCACAGAGTTGGACACGACTGAAGCGACTCAGCAGCAGCAGCAATAACCTATAACGGACTTCCCTGGTGGTTCAGTGGTAAAGAATCTGCCTGCAATGCAGGAGACACAGGTTCAATCCCTGGGTCGGGAAGATCCCCTGGAGAAGAAAATGGCAACAAGCGCCAGCATTCTTGCCTGGGAAAATCCATGGATAGAGGAGCCTGGGGGGCTACAGTCCATGGGGTCACAAAAGAGTCGGACATGACTTAGCAACTAAACAACAACTCTGTGATTCTACAATATTTGTATTTGGGGATGCCTACTTTATGTGGTTGGGTACTCAGACTTGTTCCATTCTCTTGATAACCCTGTGGAGTTTTAATGCCCATTTTACCTAAAAGGAAGCAGGCTCAAAGAGGGAAGGAAAGTTGCCCAAGATTATTAACTGCAAGAGTGACTCTGTGGCTGGGAATTCCCTGGTGGTCTAGTGGTTAAGACTCTGCGCTTCCAGTGCAGAGGACACAGGTTTGATCCCCCGTCGGAGAGTGTGTGGCCCAAAAAAAATAAATAAATTCTATGCACAGGGAACTCTGCTCAATATTATGTAACAACCTAAATGGGACAAGAATTTGAAAAAGAACAGATACATGTATATGTATCACTGAATCACCCGACTGTAAACCTGAAACTAACACAACTTGTTAATCAACTATACTCCAATATAAAATAAGAAGTTAAAAAAGGAAAAAGAGTAAGCATGTGGCACAGAAAACACGCTTCTGGTTATCAAAGGGGAAAGGCCGAGAGGGTGACAAATTAGGAGATGGGGATTTACACACTATTGACTATAAAATAAACAACAGGGACCTACTGTATAGCACAGGTAACTATACTCAATACTCTTGAAATAACTTACAGTGGAAAAGAATCTGAAAAAGACTATATGGCAACCCACTCCAGTATTCCTCCCTGGAGAATCCCCATGGAGAGAGGAGCCTGGCAGGCTACAGTCCATGGGTTCCCAAAGAGTCAGACACAACTGAGCAACTAAGCACAGCACACACACATATATAACTGTATCATATGTGCTATGCCCTTGAAGCTAACAACACCGTAAAATTCTTGCCTGGCGAATCCCCGTGGACAGAGAAGCCTGCTGGGCTACAGTCCATAGCATCACAAAGATATGGATATGACTTAAGTGACTTAGCACGCGCAAATCAACTATACCTCATTTTTTAAAAATCCAAATAAAAACAAACAAACAAAAGTAAGACCATGGAAGAGCTGAAATTTAATTCCCAGATGGTGTGAATCTGGAGTCGATTTTCTTGACTATAACTTCATTGCTTTGCATGCAGTGGAAGTCACCATGAGCACCTGCCACCTGTTCCATTCTCAGCACTTTCTCTATATTGTTTTAAATTTATGTATCTTCAAATATGTGTATATATATAAGGTAAGCAACAGGACGGTTTGATGTACTTATTCATAGTGAAAGCATTATTACAGTCAAGCTGATTAACACTTCTCATAGTCACCATGAATAACACTATAATAATACAATATTATACTATAATAATATAATATTATATAATAATATAATATAATAACACTATGAATAACACACTTCTCATAGTCATGTGTGTAATGAATGCACTTGAAATCTACTCTCAGAGCGTAATTATGGTGTTCAGTACAGTGTTACCAAGTACAGTCATACAGTACCCTAGAGCTCCAGACTGACTCATACTATGTAACTTCAACTTAATACCCTTTAACCAATATCTGCACATTAATTTCCCCACCCCTACCCCCAGCTCTTTGTACCTATGGTTCTACTCTGCTTCTGTTAAGTTTTACTCTCTCTGTGTAGAGGTCAGCTCATCAAAATGAATTTAAAAATTAAACAGGAATGCTTCTACTGTGTGTGTCCCCATTAATCATAATGTTCGCTGTTGGTTCCTAACAGAAATTCTGTTCTTCTTTGTCTTTTTTTTTTAATTGAAGTATTAGTTGATTTACACTGTTGTCTTAGCCTCAGGTGTACAACAAAGTGATTCAGATATAGATAGATAATTCTTTTTCAGATTATTTCCATTGTAAATTTTTGCAAGGTCTTCCCTGGTGGTCCAGTGGTGATGAATCTGCCTGCCTATGTAGGCAACACGGGTTCAATCCCTGATCAGGGAAGATCACACATGCTGTGGAGCAACAAAGCCCCTGCACCAAACTGTTGAGCCCACATGCTGTACCTGCTGGAGCCCATGAGCACAGACCCTGTGCTCTGTGACAAGAGAAGCGCTGCAACGCAAAGCCCACATACAACTACAGCAGACCCCATGGGATGCAACTAGAGAAAGCCAGCACAGCAACGAAGACCCAGTGCAGCCAAAAATAATAATGATAATAATAAATAAGTTGTTATAAGATAATGAATATAGTTCCCTGTGCGATATAGTAGGTCTTTGTTGGTCATCTATTTTATATATAGCAGGGTATATATGTTAATCCCAAACTTCTAATTTATAGAAACGTTTTTATCCATTTAAATAAGTTTCTTTGTATTCCTAGCTTCTTGGAAAGTCTTTGTATTTGCTTATTTCATTGAATCAAAAATGGATGTTGACTTTGACTAAGTGATTTCAAAGACCTATACAAGACAAGCAAGTGTATTTTGTTCTTGATTCAATTAGTATAGTGAGTTATATTAATCGAATCCCCGATACTGAATCTTTGGTTCTTTTGAAGTGACTCTCAATTTTTTTCTGCATTTGAAAAAGGTAAAAATGAGTCACACAACATCTATGGGCTCTAAAATGTCAGTGTAAAACCCTGATTATAATTTCAGTGTCATTAATTCCTATGTATCTAAAAATTATAGATTTTTGGAGGCTATTCCACCTCAATATTTGTGAATATTTTTGCTCGCATGCATGTGGCCACATTTAAGTCAGATCAGAAATGATTAAAATAATGTAAAGGGGAATTTACTTTGAATTTTTTAAATATATGTAATCATATTTATATGAGAGATACCATGGAATCCTTGCAATAATCTTACAAAATAATTACAACTATTATACTCATTTTATAGATAAGAAAACTCAGGCAGGGACAGACACATTTGGAGTACAAACTTAGCTGCATTTATGAATCAATTCAATACACACTGTTCTCTGTATCTTTGTATCTCACACTTTCATCTTCAGATTGTATCTTCTTCTGAATTATTTCCACATCCACAGCCTACTTAAGCCATTCTACGTGAAACATGAACTTTAACATAATTGAATGTATTTAAGGCGAGAACATCCTACTCTCAAAGAAAACCAGGATCGAGTGCTATAAACAGAAGTCAGTATAAAACAAATATGATGTAAATAGTGTTATAAAATTTTAGCTTGGTGGTCCAGTGGTTAGGACTCCGCACTCCCAATGCAGAAGGCCAGAATTCAACCCCTGGTCAGGGAACTAGATCCCACATGCCACAGCTAAAGATCCTGTATGTCACAACTAAGATCTGGTGCCGCCAAATAAATAAATACTTTTTAAAAAATTTAAACCTTTGTCTTAGGTAAAAAGCAAAACATTACACTTAACACTGAAATGCTGCAGAAATTTTCTTTGACATCAGAACTAAGGCAAGAGTGCCCACTGTTCATTCTTATTCATATTGCACCAAAGAGCTTAACCTGTGTTGTAAGACAAGACAAAGAAAGAAAAGGAAATTAGAAAAGAAAGACATTAATGCTCAGTTTTGCAAATGATATGATAGAAAGCCCCAAAGAACACACACATAAATAACTGGAATCAATAAAATAGCAATGCCACTGAATACAAACTCAACTTAGTGCATCACATGTGGGCACATCAACAACAATCAGAAAATGTGTTGTTTTTTAAAGATAACATTTGTGAAATATTAGAATAAGCCAAACTAAACTACGGTGATAGAAATCAAATCAGTGGTTGCTTCTGGGGTGGGGAGGGTAGAAGAGATTGACTCAGAAAGGCTGCAAGTGATGAAAAAGTTCCGTGTCTTGAAAAGGGTGAGGGTTGCACAAGGGTACGTGTTTGCTAGAACTGATTGAACAATAAGTTGAAGAACCGAGCATTTCCCTGTATGAAAACTGGATTTGATTTTAAAAGGATAGCATTTCCCATCATCTAAAAAATGTAAAAGCTCAATGTCTGCCAGTTCAGGGACATGGGTTTAATCCCTGGGTCAGGAATATCCCCTGGAGTAGCTAATATATTCTCCAGTATTCTTGCCTGGGAAAACCACAGATAGAGGAGCCTGACGGGCTAGAGTTCATAGGGTCACAAAAGAATCAGACACAACTTTGTGACTAAACAACAACAAAATGTTACACAAACAACAAAGCTGGTTAATATCTAACACATCTAACAAAAGAAGTATAAATCCTTTATGAAGTAAATTATAAAATTTTATGGAAAGGTATGAAGGAGCATCTAAATAACTAGAGTGACATATGTACTAATTCTTATCTAGAAAAACTCAATATTTAAAAATTTTCAGCCTTCACCAAAACTGAGCTATAGATTCCAGGCAATTACTATTAAAATCCCAGAATGACTTTTCACTGAACATCTTTTATGTGACCATCACTGAACTCCAGGGCTCTCTTTAAACCTTACAATCTTTAATCCCTGGAGCCAGGACAGAGATCCTGGGATGGTAAGGTAGAGAACAGGATGGAGAATAAACTCCCACAGTGCCCCTAATCCAAAAGGATACACGAAGGAAATTCTGTGGCAGCCCAGTAATTAGAACTAACCCCATGTTCTCACTGCCAAGGGCCCAGGCTCAATTCCTGGTTGGAGAACTAAGATCAAGGTGTGTCTAAAAGAAGGATAAGAGGAGATTCTCCTATTCGCTGTGTGTCTTTGGGAAAATCACCTCCCCTCTCTGAACTTGTTTCCTCACGGACCATCATAATGCCCACTGTGGCATGTTGTTGTAATTCAATAGAATAATCCATGTAAAGGGTTCAGCATGGTGTGAGACTCAATATCTGGAAATAATCATTATCACCATAGTGATTATCACATCATCAGTATTATGATTACCACCACCATAATCATCTTTATAATCATCACCATCAATATCATCACCATCTGCATCATCATGACCAACGTCACCATTACAATGACCGTTACTACCATCATCATCATTACCATCACCATCATCATCATTAACATCTTCATCATCATGATCAATGTCCCCATCATAATCTCTATTACCATCACCATCATCATATTCATCTTCATCATCATCACCATCAGCAGCAGCAATATCACCATCACAGTCACCACTGTCCCCACCACCACAATCACCAGCATCACCACCATCACTGTCACTGCCATGGTCATCACCACCATCATCACTATGATTGTATTCACCATCATCTTCTTAGCTCCAGCTGGAAAGCCCAAGAGCATTCACCGACCCATCAGTTCCCAGAACTGGAAAAGACCTCAGGTAGCCACTAGTCTCCAATGTTCATCACCCAGAGAGAAGAAAAAAAATCCAGACAGTAGGAACTTATTCAAGGTCACAAAGCAAGCTGGGTATCTCATAGCACCTCCCAGGCCTTAGTTCTATTTCTGCTGCCTACCTGTGCAGAGGACACTGAAAGTCCACGAGAATTCATGCTTTCTCTTCTATAATATGGAATTGCTGCTGCAAAGTTGACTGCCCAGCCAAAGACTACATTTCCATCCCCTCTTGCAAGTGGGTGTGGCCATATGCCTAGTTCCAGCCAATGGAATGTGAGTATTCATTAGATGCACCATTCTCAGGGCAACGTATTTAAGAAGTGAAATTGCATTCTGCATACTTTCTTTTCTCCCGTTGTCTACAGGCAGAAATGATGCTGAGACTTTGAGGGATAGCAAAGCCACAAATGAAAATAGTCTCTGAATCACACCATCAGAAAAAAACCTCCCTCCTGATACCAGGAGGAACATTGGACTACTAGGTGAACAGGAAATAAATTTCTATTGAATTGCTGCTAAGTCACTTCAGTCGTGTCTGACTCTGTGCGACCCCATAGACCGCAGCCCACCAGGCTCCCCCGTCCCTGGGATTCTCCAGGCAAGAACGCTGGAGGTGGGTTGCCATGTCCTTCTCCAATGCATGAAAGTGAAAAGTGAAAGTGAAGTCGCTCAGTCGTATCTGACTCTTAGCGACCCCATGGACTGCAGCCTGCCAGGCTCCTCCATCCATGGGATTTTCCAGGCAAGAGTACTGGAGTGGGGTGCCATTGCCTTCTCCATCTATTGAATTAAGTCACTGCAAAGGCTTATTTGTTACAGCAGCTAGTGTTCTCCTAATACAGTAGCCTTAAGGGCCAGAGCCAGCTGTGGTCTGAATGATCCTCAGAGGCCCCATGACGGCCCATTCTAGCTCTTCTTGTAATTGTTCCTCTAATTACACACGTGGCAATAAACGAACAGCTGGAACCTGAGCTAAGAGCTCCTGTCACATCTGCCTAGTGGACTTCTGCTCATCCTTCAAGGCTCATCTCCAATACTCTTCTTCCAGGAAGCCTCCCCCAGTTTCTTCACCCAAGCAGAGTCCTCACCCTCATTCCCCTGCCCTGGGATCCCTTAGTATGATGTCCCTCTCCACCCCTAAATGTTACGTATTTCACGTTTTACACCTTGTTCCTATTCTCCCTCTGCCTGAATGCCCCTTGTGATCATCAACAAATATTTTTCAGCTCCTACCATCTAGAAGGGCTTTCCAGGTGGTACTAGTGGTAAAGAACCTGCCTGCCAATGCAGGAGATGTAAGAGACGCAGGTTCGATCCCTGAGTCAGGAAGATCCCCTAGAGGGGGGCATGGCAACCCACTCCAGTATTCTTGCCTGGAGAATCCCTGTGGACAGAGGAGCCTGGCGGGCTACGGTCCATAGGGCCTCAAAGAGTCAGACACAGCTGAAACAACTTAGCACACATGCACCTAAAGCAACCTGAGTAAGAGTGTCAGAGCCCTCCAAGACAATACGCCTGGATGCAAACCCAAGTCCTCTCTGCAGCTCACCCGCGCCACCTTCCACCATCACCTCCCTCCACTCAGCTCCTCCCCATCCTCCCCTCACCCACTTGGCCCTCTTCACTATTCCTTGAACAGTCAGGCAAGATGAGCCCTAGGACCTTTGCACCAGATTACTCTCTTCCTAGAAGACTATTCATCCCCCCAATTAATTGGGTGCCTCCCTTCCTTGTCGCTTTTGGACCTTTGATGAAATGTCATTTCTCAGGGTGACCTTCCCAACCACTAGATTTAAACTTGTAGAGAATACCCTGGTGGTCCAATGGTTAGGACTTGGCGCTTTCACGCCCTGGGTCCCGATTCGATCCCTAGTCGGGGAAATAAGACCCCACAAGCCAAGAAGCATGGCCAAAAAATAAAATAAAATTGTAACATACACGTATTTCACTTTGCAATTTTTAAAAAAACGTATTTATTTATTTTTGGTTGCACTGGGTCTCTGTTGCTGATGGTGGGCTTTCTCTAGTTGTGGCAAGAGAGGGCTAGACTCCAGTTGCAGTGTGCAGGCTTCCCATCGCAGTAGCTTCTCTTGTTGCACAGCACAGGCTCTAGCGCTCAAGGGCTTCAGTAGTCGCAACTTTCAGGCTTAGTTGCACTGAAGCATACAGGATCTTCCTGGACCTGGGATCAAACTTGTGTCCCCTGCATTGGCAGGCAGATTCTTAACCACTGGACCACCAGGGAAGTCCTCACTTATTTATTTTGTGACTGTCTGTCTGTATTGCCCCACACAAGCCCCCCCCCCAACACTCTAGGACATCAGCACCACGAAGGCAGGATTCTCTGTGTATTTAGTTCACTGCTGTGGCCTCAACAGCTAGTTCAAGGCCCAGCACACAGTCAGTGCTCAAAAAAAAGTTGATGAAGGAATGGATCTCCATTTGACAGATGGGACAACTGAGGCTCAGAAAGGAGATAGCCCCTTCCCAAGCCCACACAGGTAGAAGTGGGGAGCCAGATACCAGCTCTGCAGGTCCAGAGGCAGCGCTCCTCGCCCAAGCTCTTCAAACTACACCAGGCTGCCTCGCGTTTCAGGGTACCGCACTGCAGGTGGAACTACCTGGAAACCAGGGTGCAAAGGCACCTGGGAAATGTAGTTCCCTTTGATACAGAGCAAAGCAAAGTGCAGGTAGGATCTGAGAGCAAGCAGGCTAATAACCCTCATAGAGCCTGAGCAAGTGACTGACTTTCTGAGCTCAGTGTGTTATCTCAGCTCCAATCCTTTGGCCACCTGATGCGAAGAGCCGATTCACTGGAAAAGACCCTGCTGCTGGGAAAGACCACTGAGCAGTTTGAGGGGCTCAGCATGTGACAGGAACCACATGTACCACTCTGCAGCCTGGCAGCCTTTGTGGGATGAGTCCAGACAGGACCTACAACAGAACAGATGGCCCCATCTGGCCTGAGGGAGGAAGTTCTCTGCTGACCTCAGGAAGATCAGCTGAGCCTTAAGCCTCGCCCCACCCCCCCACCCAGTCATGTGACATCTCAAAAGGGGAAAGAGGGTATGACTCATCAGCTCTCTGGGCTGGAGTAGGGCCAGGTGAAGAAAGGGGCTCCCTCCGACAGCAGGAGTGACTGAGGTTAGACCACTAGAAGGACTTCCTGGTAGCCGGAAGTGTGGGCGAAGGTAGCAAAGGACAGGAGGCCCTTTGACTAAATGCAGAAGTGGCCTGGGAGACTTTTTTCCTCCCTGCTGGGGAAGAGGGGGGGCAACCCTCAGTTCCCCTCCTCCCTCCACCCGAACCTCAGAGCTGGGCTGGCATCTCGCCCATATGCAAATCAGCACCCAGACACTTCCCCCTTGCTTGCAGGTCCCCCACCATCACAGCCCTGCCCCAGGCAAAGAAAGGGCTGGAAAGGTCGGCCAGTTCATCACCCTCTTTCGGGTAACTGGTGTGCAGCGATAGAGGTCCCTTGGGGTGCTGGAGTTGGGGGCGACGGGATGTAGGGGACATGAAGCAGGAGAGTCAGAAGCCAAAGCCGAGCCCACAAACAAGCAGAAACCAGCTCCCCCACCCCCACCCCAGCCCCAGGGAGCCGACCGGAAACAGGAAATGCCTGTTACCAGGGCTTGCTCGGGGGAGACCGAGAAAGGGCGGCCCCGCCGCATTCAGCCCGTGCAGCCCCTTAATCTTGAGCTCGCAAGACTTCTTCCTGCAGACCAGAGAGGGTGGGCGTGCTGTACATCCTTTTCGAAGCCTGCAAGCAGAGGTGCTGAGTATAAACGCCTCTTCCTGGCATTCAAAACCCTCCCTGCTCCAGCCCATCTCTCTCCCCATCCCCTCCCCTCCCACTCTAGCACGCACTCAACAATCTCACTACCAGTACAGGGGATCAGACAGACAGGGTTTGACTCTCAGCCAAGCCAACTGCAACCTGAAGGACCTTGAATGGGTCACTGCACCTCCCCGGTTCCTCTGTTTCCTCATCCTCACCATGGAAATAAAAATACCAGTCGAATTTCCACTCTATCCCCTACCCAACAGTCAGGGCCACACTTTCATTCAGCAAGCATGTGTTGAATGCCTGCTGTATGCCAAATCCTGGGACTGGGCGGTGGCTAAGACAGAACCTTGTCCCTACAGAGCTTACAGTCTAGTAGCGAGACAGACACCAAGCAGTTGTCATTGTTTAGCCACTCAGTCTTGACCGATTCTTTGCGACCCTGTGGACTGTAACCCGCCAGGCTCCTCTGCCCATGGGATTTCCCAGGCAAGAATACTGGAGTGGATTGCCACTCCCTTCTCCAGGGTCTCTTCCCCGACTCAGGAATCGAATCCACATCTCCTATGGCTCCCACGTTGGCAGGCAGATTCTTTAGCGCTGCGCCACGTGGGAAACCCCACTACTTGTGTAAAAAGTATTATAAACCTATTACAGTACAGCACTATGTAACAAATTGTGTTAGTTTTGGGTACCTGGTCTAACTTTGTTGGCCTTATGAAAAAGTTAGACTTACAGAGAATGGGGACTTCCATTCGTATGTAGGGGACTTACTGTAAACATTATTTTAGAGTGTGAGGTGGGGGAAAAGTGTTCCAGGCAAAGGGAATAGCATGAAAGGGGTCTCTGATCATTTAGCCACTCATTCACTGATTAGGGAGATATTTATTGAGCAACTATTATGTTCCAAACACTGGTTTAAATGCCAGGGATACAGTTGTGAAAAAAAAGATTTACATCCCTGCCTCCATGAGGCTGACATTCTGGCAGGAGACAGACAACAAATGTGTTACATGAGTGTGTATATAGCTTGTGTGTGTGTGTGTGCGTGCGCCCTCAGTCATGTCCTACTCTTTGCAACCCCATGAACTGTAGTCTGCCAGGCTCCTCTGTCCATGGGGATTCTCCAGGCAAGAATACTAGAATGGGTTGCCACTCCCTTCTCCAGGGGATTGTCCCGACCCAGGGATCGAACCCATGTCTCTTGTGTTTCCAGCATTGGCAGGTGGATTCTTTACCACTGCACGACCTGGGGAATTCATATAGCTTATTGCTGCTGCTGCTAAGTCGCTTCAGTCGTGTCCAACTCTGTGCGACCCCATAGACAGAAGCCCACCAGGCTCCCCCATCCCTGGGATTCTCCAGGCAAGAACACTGGAGTGGGTTGCCATTTCCTTCTCCAATGCATGAAAGTGAAAAGTGAAAGTGAAGTCACTCAGTTGGGTCCGACTCTTCACGACCCCATGGACTGTAGCCCACCAGGCTCCTCCATCCATGGGATTTTCCAGGCAAGAGTACTGGAGTGGGGTGCCATGCTTATTAGGAGGTGGTAAATATTAAGTGAGAAAAGTAAGTAGGATAACTGGATGGGGCATGCCAGGAAGGGGTGCCATTCTAAATGAAGGGGCCAGAGAAGGCTCACTGAGAGAGTGACATTTGAATAAAGACTTGTAGGAGGACTTCCCTGGTGGTCCAGTGTTTAAGAATGCACTTGCCAATGTAGGGGACATGGGTTTGATCCCCGGTCCGGGAGAATCCCACATGCCTCGGGGCAACCACAACTACTGAGCCTGCGTGCCTAGAGCCCGAACTCTGCAACACGAGAAGCCACCGCAGTGAGAAACCCGCGCACCACAAAGAAGAGTAGCCCCTGCCTGCTGCAACTAGAGAACGCCAGCACACAGCAACAAAGACCCAGAGCGGCCGAAAAAGAAGAAGTATTTAAATTAAAAAAGAGAGAGAGACTTGAAGGAGGGAATAATCTGGTTAGGTGTCTGGAAGAAAACCCTTCCAGATAGAGGGAACAGCTAGTGCAAAGACCCTAAGACTGGACCCTGCCTGGTGCTTTGAAGGAAGAGCTTGGAGACCAGAGTGACTGGAGCAGAGTGAGAAAGGGGGAGTGGGAGGGAGTGAGCCACGGGTGGTATCCGATGCTGATTTACCAAAACTGGGGCCATGTGAGGGAAACGGGGCAAGTGTTGCCATGGGAGCATCCCACCATCCTGCCGTTATCTCCCAGAGTCCCTGTGAGGGAAGCACAAATTATTTTTTTTTAACATTTTTAAAAAGATTGTTTTGATATAGACCATTTTTAAGTCTTTATTGAATCTGTTACAACACTGCTTCAGTTTTATGTCTTGATTTCTCAGCCATGAGGCATGTGGGATCTTAGTTCTCTGACCAGGGATCAAACCCCCACCGCCTGCATTAGAAGGTGAAGCCTTAACCACTGGCCCACCAGGGAAGTCCCAAGTACAAATGACTGATGTCTTTTGAAGCATTTTCTCCAACTCTCCCCTGGTCCCCTGCTCAATCACAGCTAAGATTGACGGCAACAGCCCCACCTCTCTTGGGATGCTCAGATGCTGCAAACATCTGGGGGTCACTCTGGATCCCCCAAGCAAATAACCACAAGACAGCCACCCCCAGGGAGAAGTTCTGGAAACTCCATCCTTTGAGGAGTCATGAAAGCACTGTGGGTGTTCTTCCTCGGTGAGAGGGAACTTGGAGGAAGCTGAAGATGTAATCACAGAGGCAGATCTCTGATGGGTTATCTGAAGGAAGACATTAGCTGGAGACATGTGATAAGGAGAGTCCTAAGAAACAAGATCTGGGTTTGATCTAAGAGTGAACAAGAGTCCAAAAGCAGTAGAGCCATTATAGCTTAGGAGGGCCCTGCCACTGCAAAGAAAATCATTGCTTATCTTTGATTCTCAGGCAAAGAGCAAGAAGAGCAGCTTTCTTTAACTAAGACACTGTTGCTGTTCAGTTGCTAAGTCATGTCTCTTTTGTGACCCCCCCATGGACTGTAGTAAACCAGGCTCCTCTGCCCTCCACTATCTCCCAGAGTTTGCTCAAGTTCATGTCCATTGAGTTGGAGATGTTATCTAACCATCTCATCCTCTGCCACCCCTTTCTCCTTTTGCCTTCAACCTTCCCCAGCATCAGGGTCTTTTCCAGTGAGTCAGCTCTTTGCATCAGGTGGCCAAAGGATTGGAGCTGAGATAACACTCTGAGCACAAAGAGGCAGTCACTTGCTCAGGGTCTATGAGGGTAATTAGCCTGCCTGCTCTCAGATCCTACCTGTCCTTCCTTTGCTTGGCTCTGTGTCAAAGGGAACTGCATTTCCCAGGTGCCTTTGCACCCTTCCTCCCAGCTAGTTCTAGCCAATGGGAGGCCCAGGCAGGAGACCAGAGGGTGGAAGGAAGAGAGAAGCCAGAGTATTTCTCCTTCTCTTGTTCTGCCTCTCCAGCAGCAAATACACCTCCTCCATGGCCTCAGCTCCCTGAAGACAGCTTTAGCCTGAAGGTCTAGCTCCTGTTAAATGGTTCTGACCCCAGGGTCCTGGTCCTACTACCTCCTTCTATTTTTTTCTCCAGTCTATGACTACTCTCTGGCTTACCTTAGTAGTGGGCACCCCTGGTGGCTCAGACAGTAAAAGAAGCTACCTGTAATGCAGGAAACCTGGGTCGGGAAGATCCCCTGGAGAAAGAAACGTCTACCTACTCCAGTATTTTTGCCTGGAGAATCCCATGGAAAGAGGAGCCGGGCGGGCTACAGTCCATGGGGTTGCAAGAGTCGGATACGACTCAGCGAAATTATTAATAACTGTGCTTTCCAAAGATGGCAACAAAAATACCACCATCCAGGATGCTCTTCTGCAGTGTGACTTGTCAAATCCCCCTCTAGAGGTGGAGTTTGTTTCCCCACCCCTTGAAACTAGGCTGGTCTCAGCTACTTGCTTGTCACTGAGAACACAGCCAAGTGGCACCATATGATTCCTAATTAGGTCAGAAGAAACCTTCCAGCTTCTGCCTTGGTTTCTTAAGAAACACTTGCCGTCTCTCCACACTCCTCCGTGAAAGCCCAGTCACCATATTGTGAGGAAACCCAAGTCACATAGAGAGACCACATGCCAGTTTTCCAGGCAAGAGCTCCAGCTGAGCAGAGCTTCAAGTCACCCTAGCCTAGGCACTCCCACAAGAGAGTGAAGAAAGCTTCAGGTGCTTCCAGCCCCCGAATATTCAAGGTTTCTCCTCCCAGAGCTAAAAAACCATCATCACCATGCCCCATCTGAACCCCAGACTCACTAAATCTGTCAGAAGGATAACATAGTTATTGACATACATCACTTAGTTTGGGCTGGTCTGTTTCCCAGTAACAGATAACTGAAACACGGAGGTGCCTAAGTCATAAGTACTTAGAACAACACTTGCAGGTAAGTAGGTGCTCAGTTAGTGAGACCTGTTTCTGTTGTTATTCATTATACTTTCTGAATCTAGTCCCATCCATTTCATTAAAATTATTGTTTTCAAAGTACCCAAACCTGGGGAGTTCCCTGGTAGTCCAGCGGTTAGGATTCTGTGCTCTCACTGCTCGTGGCCTAGGTTCAATCCTTGATCAGGGAACTAAGATCCCACAAGCCACATGGTGCTGCCAAAATAAATCATTAATTAATTCATTTACAACAGGGTTTCAGTTTCCAAGGAAGATGGAAGGTTCTCCGGGAAAGAGGAATTTATGACTACCAGTCATTCATACTTTAGTGAGGATTAACAAACTATCAAAGTGACAAGTGATGGAGATTTACCAAAAAAAAAAAAATTCCAAGTACCAAGACCTGGATGTGGATACACTTTCCTCTTTAGGTCTCTTGACGTTGCATCCTTCTGGCCCCTGACACTACAACCCTATAAGGTAGGTACTATCCTTACCCCCAATTCAAAGGGGGGAAACCAAGTCACAGGTTCAGCAGCTCATCCAAGATTGCAAAGTCAAGA
Organism: Bos grunniens; assembly: GCF_055505025.1. NCBI lineage: Eukaryota > Metazoa > Chordata > Mammalia > Artiodactyla > Bovidae > Bos > Bos grunniens. The sequence continues at coordinate 17,768,239 of NC_141171.1, forward strand.
CTGGCACCCAGACACCCAGGCAACCAGAGTCCATGGCCCTCAAACAGGGTTTCTAGGTCTTTGCAAAACTGATACTTGGGCAGCTATCTTGGGCATTCTTGCTATTGATCAGTTGCTAAGTTGCGTCTGATTCTTTGTGACCCCACGGATTGCAGCACACCAGGCTTTCCTGTCCTTCACTATCTCCCGGAGTTTCCTCAAATTCATGTCCATTGAGTCAGTGATGCTATCTAACCATCTCATCCTCTGCCACTCCCTTCTCCTTTTGCCCTCAATCTTTTCCAACATCATTGTCTTTCCCAATGAGGCTGCTCTTCGCATCAGGTGGCCAAACTTTTAGAGCTTCAGCTTCAGTATCAGTCCTTCCAATGACTATTCAGGGTTGATTTCCTTTAGGATTGACTGATTTGATCTCCTTGCAATCCAAGGGCCTCTCAAGAGTCTTCTCCAGCACCACAATTCAAGAGCCTCAATTCTTCAGCACTCAGCCTTCTTCATGGTCCAGCTCTCACGTCCATATATGACCACTAGAAAAACCATAGTTTTGACTATACAGACCTTTACCTTGGGCACAAGAGGACAAATAGCTACACCTCTGTTCTCTACCCACTCAACACAGAAAAACACCACCCCCTCCAGTAGTGACAGTCCAAAACATCTCCAAGCATTGCCACATGTCCCCTGGTAGGACAGAGCTGCTTCCTCCCTACCCCCAGTTAAGAACAACCACACTGTGACCCAGGTTCAATCCCTAGTCAGGACTGAAAAAAAAAAAAGGAACCACTGCACTAACCAGCATGCTGGGCTGCCTCCCAACTCCAGGGTCAGATGGCCCAATCAGAACTCCTCAAAAGCTATGTCTCCCCCAGCCTTCCCATCTCAGCAAATGATACCCCATTTGTGTGGGTCCCTAAGATACAACCTTTGCCTGACATCGTCTGGCCTCCTCCTTTCATTTATTTCCAGCCCTCTTCCATCCAATCTGTCAGCAAGTCTGATCAGCCCAACCCCCCCAAAAATGGGAGGCAGATGCATTGTCCCCAGCTCCTTGTCCAAGCCCCCATCACTGCTCCATGGAACCCCTCCATCAACTTCCTCCTCCCAGGTCCTTGCTGCCACCTCTTTTGCCTTTAGAGTCCAGTCACCATAGAGCAGCTTGCTTCTGCTAAGTCAGTTCAGTCGTGTCCGACTCTGTGCGACCCCATAGACAGCAGCCCACCAGGCTTCCCCGTCCCTGGGATTCTCCAGGCAAGAACACTGGAGTTGGTTGCCATTAGAGCAGCTTAAAACCCTCCAAAGATTTCCAATCCCATTTAAATTCCATACACAGTCCCAAAGCATTTTGCAGTGAAGTGCCTTCCTCCCAAACATCATTTTCCTCCACTCCCCCTTCACTGGCTCACCTTCTTCAGCCAGCAGGTTCTTCATTCTCATCTGCCTGCCACAGGGCCATTGCACAGGCTTTCTCGTCCCTGCCCCCGTGCTTCCTAGAGCTGGCTCCTCATTCTTCAGCTCTCTGCTTTCCTTGACCACCCCGCTCTGTTTGCTCTTCAGCATCCTGAACCTTGATTAATTCCATCTGCAACACTGACTACTGTGTTTTATTGATTTGCAGGGCGTTGAAAGAAAGTCCCCAGATACATCCACATCGGGCCCTTGGCACCAGTGAATGTGATGTTATTTGGAAAAGAGGGCCCAGGATGGAGGGTAGTCTTTCCTGGTTGCTCAGTGGTAAAGAATCAGCCTGCCAGTGCAGGACACACAAATTCGAGCCCTGACCTGGCAAGATCCTACATGCCATAGAGCAATTAAGCCTGTGCCCCACAACTACTTAAGCCTGTGCTCTAGAGCCTGGAAGCTGCAACTACTGAGCCCACATGCTGCAACTGCTGAAGCCCATGACCCTAGAGCCCAGGCTCCACAACAAGAGAAGCCATTGCAATGAGGAGACTGTTTACCACAACGAGAGAGCAGCCTCTGCTAGCCACAACTAGAGAAAAGCCCACGCAGCAACAAAGACCCAGCATAGCCAAAAAAAAAAAGACCCTGTGCTTCCAATGCAGAGGGTGTGGATTCGATTTTTCTAAAAATGACTTTGCAAAACATCATAAAGGATATCAAGGTGAGGAGATTATTCCAGATTATGAGATGCACAGACAGACAGACATAAAGGACACAGTCACGTGAAGATGGAGGCAGAGGCTGGAATAACACTGCCGCAAGCCAAGGAATGCCTAGAGCCAGTTGAAGCTGGAAGATGCAAATAAGGGATTCTGCCTTATAGCCTGGAGTTGGAGCAAGATGCTGCTGACGCCTTGCTTTCCAACCACTGCCCTCCAGAACTCTGAGACAATATAGCTGTTGTTTCAAGCCACCCAGTTTTTGCAACTTTGTTACAGCGGCCACAGAAAACAGAACACAGGCAGCCTTCTCTGCCATGAGGCCACGAACTCAGGAGAGCAGAGAGGAAATCTGTGGTGTTTCTTCCCATCACCCCAGTCATCAGCACAGTGCTGGCTGCCGGATAATAAAATAAAGGAATATCTAACTTGAAGAAGCTCTCAATCTCATCTTTACCCCAGCCAGTAATTAATTGTTCATTTCTCTTTAGATTCTGTACCACCCACCTCCCCCTACTCACCTCCCTCCCCCACCCACCTTCCGGACACAAGAAGCTCACTCCCTCCAAAACAGTGGTTCTCCCAGGGGCAATTCTGCCCACCAGGGTATATTTCGCAATGCCCAGGGACATTTTGTTGATCCCACCCTAGGGGGGAAGAGTGGGTGAAGGTCAGGGATGCTACCCAACTTCCTACAATGCATAGGCAGCTCCCAGGACAGAGAATGAAATGCCAATTTCAGCACTACTGATACTGAGAAACTCCGGACTCAGTTTAGCACTTGATACCAAGATAAACATCGATGGATCAACTGCCTCTTGACTTCTCCCTGCTTTTCTGGTAACCATCCCTCTATTTCCCCGGGATGAAACAGCCCTTCCCCCAGTCTAGTTCCTTTGGGTAGAGTTGACTCCCTCACCAATGCCAGGAATGGGCGTGTGATCTGGCCTGATCAATCAGACCAGGCATTCTCCCAGCAATGGGTTCAGGATTGGACATGTCACCCCCTCCCCCAAATGATCATGTCCAATGAAAGAGAGAGCTGGGGTTTAGGAGCCATTAAATCGACCCTCTCATTTTCCACTGGACACAGAATTGTGGGAATAAAAATTTGGAGTATCTGGACACTCATATCTACCTCCATGAGGGCAAAGAATGACTAAGATGGAGGAAAACACTTAAAAGAAAACAGAGTTAAGAGATGGAGGGCAATGGGTAGAGAGAGGAGGGTTTCTGAGACATTGTCAAGACCCTGGATCCAGCTGGACATATAGGCCTTCTCTCCCAAGCTTTTCAGTTATGTGAGGTAATAAATATTATTTTTTGACTAAGCCAGTTTCAGTTGGGTTTTCTGTCACAAGATCTAAAACTCTTGCTCGAAACTTCTGCAGATTAAGCTCACAATTTCCTCAAACCTTAAACTTCTCCAACTGAACATCCCTTATTTCTTCAAGAACACAGTTCCCCCAAGGGACCTGACTTTCATGTTCCTCTTAAAGTCCAGGTCTCAGAACACCATCCTTGATATCAGAGGAGGACAGTCCATCTCTGCAATGTAGTCAGATTGTTAGAATGTAATATAGTGAGATTGTTAGAAACCTAAATATGCCCATCCAACATACCCCCGGGTCCTCCCCACTTCCTGGCACCGTTAGTTTTAGTAAGAGAGAAACAGAACTCCTTTTGGCCCCTGAAATATACCCGGACTTCCCACAGTCAGTTGGCATGTCACCTCCTCCAGGAAGCCTATCCTGATTGTTTCTGGGACTTCCCTTCTCTCTGCTCCCACAATGCCCTGGGTGCCACCCACCCATCACTGAGTGTGTTACTCTGTCATAGCTGCCTACTTCCTCATCTGTTTCCATGAGCTGCAATATGGTCTGTGTCTCATTCATTGTGGGACTCTCCATCACCCAGTGAGTGGAACGAACTAGTACAAAGAAATGCCTGTGAGGTGGGTGGCAGCCTCATCACCATTATTATTTTTGTTATCATTGCTATCATCATCGGCTTCATTTGCCCCATTTTACGGACAAGAAAACCAAACGTGAGAAAGCCGAGGCAACTGCTTGAAGTCACATAGCCTGGAACTAGTAAAGCCAGGATGATCTCAGGTAATTCATTCTCAATCACCGGTTACCAACTACCACTACCTAGTCATAAGCACTCAACAAATACCTACTCAATCAGAGATGGATCAGCAAACTCTGTAAAGAGGCAGACAGTAGTTTGGGTTTTTTTTGGCTTTGCAGGTCATAGAGTCTTTGTCGTAGGTCACAGAGAGAGAGCAGTCACAAACAATGTGACAAGTGGGCAAGACTTTGTATCAGTTAAACTCTGCTTACAAAAAGAGGCAGACGGCTGATGGTTTCTAGGGTGCTGACCCCGTATTGAATGACTGAATGAATGAATATCTGATCAATGTTTTATTGAGTGGGGCTTCCCTGGTGGCTCAGAATCCGCCTGAGCAATGGTAAAGAATCCACCTGCCAACGTGGGAGATGAGAATTCAATCCCTGGATCAGGAAGATCCCCTGGAGAAGGAAATGGCAACCCACTCCAGTATTCTTTGCTTGGGAAATCCCAGGGACAGAGAAGCCTGGCAGGTTATATCATCCATGGGGTCATAAATCAGTTGGACATGATTCAGCAACTAAACACCAACAACAATTTTATTAAGCACCTACTATGCGCTGAGTGCTGTCCTAAGAACTAAGGACACAATTGTGAACCAAACAGACAAAAAGCTTTCCCCTGATATTCCAATGGGGGAAGCAGATAATAACCAAATAAGCCAAAAAACTGTGGTAGGTCTGGGGCTTCCCTGGTGGTCCAATGGTTAAGAATCTGCCTTCTAACACAGGGGTCACAAGTGTGATCCCTCATCCAGGAAGATCCTACATGCCGCAGGGCAACTAATTCACTGCCCCACAACTACTGAGCCCACGGTGCCCTGGGTTAGCCAGGGCACCACAACGCATGCCACAACTAAGACTCGATACAGCCAAATAAGTAAATAATTTTTTTAAGTTAAAAAAAAAAATCAGTGGTAAGTCAGCAAGTGCTAAGTACTACTTTGTTGTTGTTTAGTCACTAAGTCATGTCCACCTCTTTTGTAACCGCAAGGACCATAACCCGCCAGGCTCTTCTGTCCATAGGATTTTCCAGGCGAGAATACTGGAGTGGGTTGCCATTTCCTCCCCCAGGGGATTTTCCCAACCCAGGGATCGAGCTTGCATCTCCTGCATTGGCAGGCAGATTCTTCTCCCACTGAGCCACTTGGGAAGACCCACTAAGTATTACAGAGGAAAAGTTAGAAAGGGAAGAGAATGGAAGGTGTTGTGGTGGGGTGGGGGTGGGGGTGGGGGCAGACAGGGCAGGGGATGCAATTTCATATAAAGAAAGCAGCAGAAATCTCTCTGATAAGAAAACTTCAGGAGATAAGAGAACAATCAGGGTATGTATCTAAGGGGAAGAGTGATTTGTGAAGAAAGACAGCAAGTGCAAAGGCCCTGGGGCTGAATTGTACCTGGTGGGTTCTAAGAACAGTGAGGGGGCCCATGTGGCTGCAGTAGGGTAAGGGAGGAGATGAGAGCTGAGAGGCAGGCAGACACCAAATGCCGAGGCTATTATGGATCATGCTGAAGATTTTGCCTCTTGCTCCAAGGGGATCCATGCATGGGAGGGCTGAGAGCAAGGGAAGGGCTAGGGGTTTCCAGCATCCTCCCTGAAGTCCTGAAGGGTGATGTTTCCCGGTACTGGGCCCAGAGAGGAAGTCAGTGAACAGAATAGAATGGAATGGGAAAGAAGGCACGGCACCAAATATTGACTCTCTCAAGCTTCCATCCCCATCAGCCCTAATGGGCGTGTTTAAATGAGGTCTTCCACCCAACCCAAGCCAACCCACTGGGCTGAGATTTCCTTGTACCCAGGCCCCACTCTGTCCCCAGATGAATCCTTCCCCATGGCTCTGGTCCATGTCCTCCTCCTTCCTCATCTCACAGAGGTTTCCTCAAAGCCAGCCCCCTCCAAAGCTACATCACTGAAGTCAGCTAGGCATTACCTAGGGGTCCTCTTGTCACTGCCTTCTCCATATGCACCCAACCCACTTCCTTGTCCTTCCTGGCACAGAGCTAAACTACATTCCTGGCCTGTCTTGCAGTTGGATGGGACCACATAACCAAGTTCTGGCCAGCAGAATAAGGATGGAGGTGATGGTGCCACTTCTGGGTCTGGTCCATGCAAACCCCCCAGGGTTTCCCTCCTCATCACTCCCTCCTTTGCCTTCTGACTCCAAGGGCTTCAGGGAGGGTGGGGCCATGAGGCAGAAGGAGCCCAGGTCCTGTAGGGACTTTGTAAAAAATGGCTGGGCTTTCCTGGTACCTCAGTGCTAAAGAATCCACCTGCCAATACAGAAGACATGGGTTCGATCTCCAGTCCAAGAAGATCCCATATGCCTTGAAGCAGCTAAGTTGGTACACCACAATTACTGAGCCTGTGTTCTAGAGCCTGAGAACCACAACTACTGAGCGTGCGAGCCCCAGAGCTTGAGTTCTGCGGCAACAGAGGCCACAGCAATGAGGAGCCCTCGCGCCACAAGAGAGTGGCCCCTGCTCACCGAAACTAGAGAAAAAGCCCGCGCAGAAACTGAGACCCAGTACAGCCTAAAAATAAATAAAGAAATAAAAGAAATATATACATATATATAAAGAAGGAATATTTTCTTAATCCCCCAGTTGACCCAAACCAGATTGTGATATAAGCCAGAAGGAAATTCTTTAAATTCACTGAAGAAATACAGTTCACTACAGCAACTAACATTTTGCATCCTGACCTATACCACATCCTACAGGCAAGCTCAGACCCACTGAAATCAAATTAGCAAAAAGAATGACTCCCATTAATTTACATGCTATCAATCATATGTCAATCACTGTGATAAAAATTTAGCCTACATTATCATGCTGAACCTTCACACAACCCTGAGATATCAATGCTGTCCACACCCTCATTTTGTAGATATGGCTCAGATAGATTAAGTGATTTTTTTCTCCAAGATCACAAGGCTACTAAGTACCTGACTTGAAATTCCGAACAGCTCAATATATAAAGAGTTCCTAAAAATCAATTTTAAAAAAGGGGGCAATAGTACTAGAAGGGAAAAACATGGGCAAATGATATGAACAAATACTCATTTGCAGAAAGAAAATAAAAATAACTCTTATAAGAAAAGATGCTCAGTCTCAGACTAAGAGAAATGTAAACTGAGTCATAATGAGCTTCATTTATCACCCAAGTTGGCAAGACTCCAAAAGCTTAACAACTGTTGGCAAGGCAATGAAGAAACCAGCATTCTCGCTGTTAGAGGTAATGTAATTGGAACAATGCATATGGGAACAATCCCATACAGAGAACAATTTGGCAAGATCTACCAAAAACACAGACTCACCTGTTTTGAGCCAAGAAACCCTTCTGAGAATTGATCCCATGGATATACTTGCTCATGTATCTGGCTGCAATAACAGCATTTATATATAACTAGATACTTTTCTATGTTCTTTATAGTAACTCATTTATCCTTCACAACAATACTTTCACATAAGGACTTATTATCTCCATTTTAGAGATGAGGAAACAGAAGCACAGAGAGGTTAAGTAACATGCCCAAGGTCACACAGTAGAGCTGAAAAACAGTTCATGGACAAGGTTACTGATCACAGAAAGTGTGTCAGAACAAAAGCCTGGTTCAATACAAGTGCCCAGCAATAGGAGTGATGGTGAAATAAACCATTGCCCAGCTGGGCCATGGAATTGAGTTTAGAGTAAGTTAACAGTAAAGATTCTAAGAGAGAGAGTAGGGGTTCTGAGGGACTTCCCTGGTGGTCCAGTGGTTAAGAGTCCATGCAGGGGGCATGGATTCAGTCCCTGATTGGGGAAGTTCCACATGCCAACACAGGGCAGCCAAAAAGAAAAGGAAAAAAAAAGAGTAAGGATCCTAGGGCCAGGCTGCCTAGGTTCAAATCTGTGACTTTGTCACTTTCAAGCTGGTTACCCTGGGGCTAGGGACTTAACTTCTGTGTCTCAGTTTTCCCAGATGCAGCGTGCAGATTAAGTCACTGTGTAAAAAGTGTTTAAACCAACGATCAGCTCACTTTTTCTACAAACATCTAGATAATAAACGTCTTCAGCACCATAGGCCAGATACTGTCTTCGTCAGTTACTCAAATTTAGAATTGTAACTGGAAATTGGCCATAGATAATATGTAAACAAATGGGCATGGGTGTGTGCTAATAAAACTTTATTTATACAACATGCTGTGGTCCAGATTCAGCCCTCTTGTTGTAGTTTGCCAGCCCCTAGTTTGGAAGAATGCCTGGCATGTGGTTAGCCCAATAGAAGTAGTTTGTTTAGTAAATGGACAATCTAGAATATCCTGCAGTCAATTTTTTATACATGATCTTAGCCAAAAGGCCGAGAAATAATGCTGCAGTCATTTTTTTTTTAAAGAATGGGAACACTGTATGAACTGATTTGGAAAGACAACCAAGGTAATGATTAAAGTAATGAAAGCAGGGTATAAAGATAGTATGTTCTGTCTTTCACAGAAAGAAAGGAGTGTAGTTAATAAGAACCTAAATTTCTATGTGCATAAGAAAATTCTGTAAGGATATATAGTCAGCTTAAAAAAAGTAGTCACTTATGGGGGAAAGCAGGAACTGGGTATCTGAGGAAGATGGCCAAAGGTTATATTTTTCTCTGCACACCTTTTACGTGTTTTGAACTTTGAACGATACACACATATTATTTAACTAAAGAATCAAATATTTTAAAGATTCTATCAGGCTCTCTGTCCCCCAGCACAGGGTTTCTCAAAGTCAGCCATGTTGACAATGGGTGCATGCGTGTTCAGGCTTGTCCGACTCTTTGAGACCCCGTGGGCTGTAGCCTGCCAGGCTCCCACGTCCATGGAGTTTTCCAGGCAAGAATTCTGGAGTAGGTTGCCATTTCCTCCTCCAGGGGATCTTCCCAACCCAGGGATGGAACCCACATCTCCTGTACTGGCAGGCGGATTCTTTACCACTGCTGCTGCTGTTGCTGCTGCTGCTAAGTCGCTTCAGTCGTGTCCGACTCTGTGCGACCCCAGGACGGCAGCCCACCAGGCTCCCCCGTCCCTGGGATTCTCCAGGCAAGAACACTGGAGTGGGTTGCCATTTCCTTCTCCAATGCAGGAAATTGAAAAGTGAAAGTGAAGTCGCTCAGCCGTGTCCGCCTCCTAGCGACCCCATGGACTGTAGCCCACCAGGCCCCTCTGTCCATGGGATTTTCCAGGCAAGAGTACTGGAGTGGGTTGCCATTGCCTTCTCCGTTTACCACTGCACCACCTAGGAATCCCACTGTTGACACTGGGGCTGGATAATTCTCTGTTGTATGTGAAATTGTCAGACGTTGCGCAGCATCCACAGTCTCTATCCACTGGATAACAGTAGCAGAAGTGACAACCCAGACTGACACTGCCGAAGGTCCCCTGCTGGGGGAGCAAAACCACCCCAGTTGAGAACCACTGCCCTAACCCAAACTCCTACAAGCTATGCTATGTTACCAACCCTCCCATTTTCCCTCATCTTTCCTAAGACGACTTTTTAGCGAGAGTTTATCGCAGATTTGATCCCTGGGTCGGGAAGACCCCCTGAAGGAGGGCATGGCAACCCACTCCAGTATTCTTTCCTGGAGAATCCCATGGACAGAGGAGCCTGGCGGGTTACAGTCCATGGGGTCACAAAGAGTCGGACCCAACTGAAGCGACTGAGCACAGCACAGCACATCAGGTGTCGACACTATGCCGAGCGGTATTGAAATGTTAAAACAGTCCTCCCCTCAAAGGTGCCATTTTTAGCCACAGTTCACAGATGGGGAAACTGAGGTTCAGAGAGGTGAAACCAGGAAGTGGTGCAGCCGGGATCTGAGCCCAGATCTGGCGCCTCCGAGCCGCCACCACCACCACCACCTCCAGCATAAGCCCACCCCTCCTGTTCTAACCCTCCCACCCTCTCCCTTCCCTGCCTCTACTGATGGTGCCAGGGTTTATTGGCTGGGGATGAAAGCACAGAGAGGTTAAGCAACATGCCTAAGGTCACAGAGCGGAGGAACTGAAAACAAGATTCATCATCTTGGCTCCAGTGACCACCCCCATTCCCAGTATAATAAGCTCCCCAGTCCTGGTGGGATCTTTCCCACAATGACGGTCACATTCATCTCTTCCTCTCCACTTCCTCAGCTTTAAAGTTTCACATCTGCCACCCAGAATTTGGGCTCCCAGAGACAGCAAAGAGTGTCCGGTCACCCCTGTGGCCATCTGTAATGACTTCGTCCTCTCTCTGGGTCTCAGACCTCAGAGAGACCATCCAGCGCGGAGACCCACTTCAATCTGACCTCACCCATGAACTATGCCCACACAGCCAGCTCATGCACTGCCCCGCAGCACGACTATGTGGCCACTGACCTGCTCCTACCTTGGGGCCTTTGCCAGGAGCTCTGTTTCCTTAGATTCACCCAGCTCTTCCCTCACTTTGCCCAGGTCTCTACTCAAACGTCACCTCTTCAGGGAAGCCTCCCAGACCTCATATGCGAAAGTGCAGCCTCACACTCCTAAGCCCCCCTTTTTCCAGACCACCCACCACTCCGGACAACATATATGTTGCCTTATTTGCCCACTGTCAGTGTCTCCCATTAGAACATCAGCTTTTTGACAACAGGGTGTTTTTTTGGAGGGGCGGGGAGTACTTTACTTATTTATTTTTGATCGTGCTGCACGGCATGTGGGATCTTAGTTCCCTGACCAGGGATCGAACTCATGTCCCCTGCAGTAGAAATGTGGAGTTTTAACCACTGGACCACCAGGGAAGTCCCGACAACAGGGGTTTGTGTGCGTCTTTGTCCCACTGTCTCAGCACCATGGATGAATGAATGAACGAATATGCTCTTTCCACTCTACCCAGGAAAGAGTGGAGCCAAAGCAGAGGAGCTCTCAAGAGGAAATGAGAGAAACGGAGAAGCATTCTAATTCCAGACTCCACACCTTTATTTACGGCATTGCGTGTCCCCCACCCCATCCCACCCTCATCAGGAGCCCTCCCTTTTCTCTCTTTGCCCTTCCACACCTCACTGGCAGTTCTTGGCCCTGGCTTAAATCTGTTGACAGACAGGGACTTGCAAACTTAGAGGCTGTTCTTGGGGCACCTCCCTTTGGTTTAAAATGACTACCTTTTAGCTTCCCGTGCATGGCCCCACTGTGAACAGGGCAAAGGATTGTGCTTTGAAAGGAGATAAAATGCACAGGGCAGCAAGGCCCAGAGCTCCCAGATAGGGAGGATCATGGAACACCCTTGCCCAATGCAGGGTCTGACACAGCTAGGCACCAGGATCAGAGCAATAAGAAAACTCCTACTCACTCTTCAAAACCCAGCACAAATGTCCCCTCTTGCATTAAGCCCAACTCCCCCAGGCAATCTTTTGCCTTTGCTCCAGGGCCCTCAGCCCAGAATTTTTGTTTCCCTCTGTCTCAGTCCTGACAACACAGGGCTAGGGAATGTCTGTCTTCCCCAGTCTGGGAACTCCTCGAGGGCCAGACTGAGACCTGGGTCCTCAGCATTGACCAGCACAGAAAATCAGGATTCATTAGTCCCTGCAGCTGCCCTCTTAGAGGTTAATGCCACACCCCACTGCCTTTTATCAGAAACCAGCTATAGGGAAGATGCAGGCAAGGATGGAAGTTCATCCTTAGGTCTAACCACTTTCCCATTAGCAGCTATCGAAGCCACACTGGGTCTCAGGTCAGAGGCCTGACTAATCCTAGGGCTACTTCCTTCTGTGTGCAAACACATGTAGGCATAATTGTGTCCTGTGGCCACAACAGCTGGCTGGAGTGGGAGGATCTCTGGGGTTCCCTCATTCTTTCAGGAAGCCTGCCTGTGCTCAGGGAGGGTGAGCCACCCATCTCTCCCACGCGTGGGCCTGTCACCAGGAAACACCCCCAAGGACCCCTCCCTGATCACTTACTGCTCCTCCCCCCATCTGCACGTGGCATCTCAACCCAGAAAAGAGGCAGTGCCCCAGGCCGCCCTCCCCATCTATCCCCAAAAAGGGGCCCCCACCACCAGCCCACTGCACCTCCAGACAAGGCTTTCATCCTGGGGTGGGACCTGAAGGCTGGATGGCTAGTGTCCCCTCAGACCCCTAGGGCAGGCAGAGTGCCCCCAACCACCACCCATCAGCAGAAATTACTTTTCATCCAGCGCTCAAGAGGCCAGGGGGAACCAGAGAAGGTACAACAGAGAGAGAATCCAGTCCAGTGGCCTCCCCCACCCAACCGCATTCAAATTGGGATTTGAATATATTTCCTGAGCCGGGGAGGTTGAAGTCAAATCCACCACCCCCTGAACCCTGGGGCCCTTGCAGAAATCCCTACAGAGAAAAAGCAGCTATTTCTAGGTTCCCCCAAACCCCAAGAACCCAGTCTCAGGGCTCTTTGGGACTGGGTCCTGCCTCAATGTACCTCTTGGGATGGACAGAGCTAGGAAGACCAGAGTCCCAGACCCACAGTCCCCCCACCCTCCCCATGCTGCCCCAGGCCCCGGCAGGAAGCCAAGGGGAAGATGTGAGGGGAAGGAAGGGGCCCAGGGCCCAGGAGGAGGCGACGCATGTGGGGGAAGGAATAGGAGGAGGCCCTTCCCCCATAGCCAGAATCTTCGTGGGTGGCGGGGTCAAGGAAGTCCAAAATCTCAGGTGCCCTATCGGCCACCCAGGAGATTCCTAGGGCCCCCTGCGGACCCCTAGCATGTCCCTTTTGGGGTCTAAATCTCCAGCGGAGTCAGCCTGAGGTTTTGGACTTGGGTTAACCCCAAGTTTGCCAGTTTTCAGCCTAGACGTGGGAACCCATTCCTGTTAACCTTGAGGGGGCCACCCCTGAATCTTCAGTGTTAGGACCCCCACATATCCCCCATGCCAGGCCCAGAGTTGGGGCCAGCCTCCTCTCTTCACTGCTGGCCCAGAGGTGCAGTGCATCAACCTCCTGGGTACCAGCCTGGGGCGCCTCCCGCCACCCACCCTCCGGCAGGCCTGCCTGTGGCCCGTCTCACCTGGGACATCTGGGGACGCAGGTTGACTTCCCGCAGGTTGATGGCATGGGGCAGCAGGTTGTTGAGCAGCTGGCACAGAAGGACGCCATCCCGGAGGGCCTGCGCCAGCTCGCACACTTGGGCTCCATCCCAGGTCACACGGTGGCTGGGCGGTAGCACCCGGCACTGGATGAGCCAGTGGGTGCACTGGCGCCACAGCTCCATGGCCGCTGCCTTCCCAGGCCGGTCCGCACACCCTCGCGGCCTCCTCCACCCGCCCGACAGCCCGCCTGCGTGCCTGCCTGCCTGCCTCTGCTAGCCAGCTACCACTTCCTCTTTTTTGCCTGTAACTGTCGCCCTGAGAAGGGGTGGAGGAGGAGGAGCCGTGGGGTGGGGGCAGGGGGGGGGAGCACCTGGCCAGACCCAGCCCAGCCCCCTTTCAAGCAGGACCTGGCCTCTCTTTCGCCCACCAGCTAACACCAGGGCATCTGGGCGTGGGGACAGCGTAATTAGGCGGAGTCCCACTGCCTTCCTCTGCATGCAACCCAAGAGCAGGACCACCTCAGGAACACACTCAAAATCCACCCTCTTCTCACCTCTCCCTCCTTCACCTCCTTGCTTGGCCAACCCTGCTCCTTGCTAACCTGGACCAGTCTCCTCCACCTCATCCCCAGGCTCCCGTTCTCACCCACCACAGTCTGTAACCCCCCCATCAGAGGGCGCCTATGAACACCCCAGTCAAGCCACTGAGTCCCACAGCCCGCCTCGTTGGGAGTAAAAGTCCTGCCTGTACACCACAAGGTTCTTCCCTTATCCCTTCCACTCTCTCCTTCATTTGCTCTCTTCCAGTCAAACAGGGCCTCTTCAATGTTCCCCGAACCCACGAGGGCACCCCAAAATCTAGAGTCCTAGGACTCACCCTAGAGTCCTGCCACAGGGCCTTTGCACATGCTGGTCCTCTGCCTTAGCTCCATGGCCAGCTCCCTCATTTTCTGCAAATCTTAGCTCCAGGCCACCTTCTCATGAAGTCTTCCCAAACCTCTCCATTTCAAATCACAGTCTTTATTCCCCACCCCATCATACCCTGTCCCACTCCCCCCTCCCCCACATTAAGCCCTGATTACCAGTATTCTTGCCTGGAGAATTCACAGACAGAGGCTCCTGGTGGGCTACAGTCCATGGATTACAAACAGCTGGACACGATTGAGTGACTTTCACTTTTCACAACACTACTATCCCAGAAACCTGATATTTTATTACGCTTACTTTTTTCATTGTGTATTTGGAAATTTGTGTCTATGTTAAAACCACTATCCCCAGTACCTGGCACATACATATATGTTCCACAAGTATTTGTTGAATCAATGAATAAATAGTTAAAAGCTCTACTGGCTCTATCTTTGACATTTATCCCATAGCTCTGGCCACCATCATCTTATAGACTTCCATAATGTCATTCATTCATTTAGCAAATATTTGCAATCCCAAAGAAAGGCCATGCCGAAGAACGCTCAAACTACCGCACAATTGCATTCATCTCACATGCTAGTAAAGTAATGCTCAAAATTCTCCAAGCCAGCCTTCAACAGTACGTGAAACATGAACTTCCAGATGTTCAAGCTGGATTTAGAAAAGGCAGAGGAACCAGAGATCAAATTACCAACATCCGTTGGATCATTGAAAAAGCAAGAGAGTTCCAGAAAAACATCTACTTTGGTTTTATTGACTACGCCAAAGCCTTTGACTGTGTGGATCACAATAAACTGTGGAAAAATCTTAAAGAGATGGGAATACCCGACCACCTGATCTGCCTCCTGAGAAATCTGCATGTAGGTCAAGAAGCAATAGTTAGAACTGGACATGGAACAACAGACTGGTTCCAAATCAGGAAAGGAGTACATCAAGGCTGTATATTGTCACCCTGCTTATTTAATTTCTATGCAGAGTACATCATGCAAAACGCTGGACTGGATGAAGCACAAGCTGGAATCAAGATTGCCAGGAGAATTATCAATAACCTCAGATATGCAGATGACACCACCCTTTGGCAGAAAGTGAAGAACTAAAGAGCCTCTTGATGAAAGTGAAAGAGGAGACTGAAAAAGTTGGCTTAAAGCTCAACATTCAGAAAACTAAGAGCATGGCATCCGGTCCCATCACTTCATGGCAAATAGATACAGAAACATGAGAACAATGAGAGATTTTATTTTGGGGGGCTCCAAAATCACTGCAGATGGTGACTGCGGCCATGAAATTAAAAAACGCTTACTCCTTGGAATAAAAGTTGTGACCAACCTAGACAGCATATTAAAAAGGAAAGACATTACTTTGCCAACAAAGGTCTGTCTAGTAATAGCTATGGAGAGGGCAATGGCACCCCACTCCAGTGCTCTTGCCTGGAGAATCTCATGGATGGAGGAGCCTGGTAGGCTGCAGTCCATGTGGTCGCGAGGAGTCGGACACGACTGGGCGACTTCACTTTCACTTTTCACCTTCATGCATTGGAGAAGGAAATGGCAACCCGCCCCAGCGTTCTTGCCTGGAGAATCCCAGGAACGGTGGAACCTGATGGGCTGCCGTCTATGGGGTCACACAGAGTTGGACACGACTGAAGTGACTTAGCAGCAGCAGCAGCAGCAGTCATAGCTATGGTTTTTCCAGTAGTCATGTATGGATGTGAGAGTTGGACTAGAAAGAAAGCTAAGCGCAGAAGAACTGATGCTTTTGAATTGTGGTGTTGGAGGAGACTCTTGAGAGTCCTTTGGACTGCGAGGAGATCCAACCAGTCCATCCTAAAGGAAATCAGTCCTGAATATTCATTGGAAGGACTGACGCTGAAGCTGAAGCTCCAATACTTTGGCCACCTGATGCGAAGAACTGACTCATTTGAAAAGACCCTGATGCTGGGAAAGATTGAAGGTGGGAGGAGAAGGGGACGACAGAGGATGAGATAGTTGGATGGCATCACCAACTCTATGGACATGAATTTGAGTAAGCTCCAGTAGTTGATGAGTGACAGGGAGGCCTGGCATGCTGCAGTCCATGGGGTAGCTGAGAGTAGGTCAAGACTGAGCAATTGAACTGAACTGCTGTCTTAAAGCCCTTATCGTTACCTGAAATCATGTGGTCTACGAGGTCTCTCTCCCCACCTCCACCCCACTAGGCTGGGAGTGTTCTCCTCAGCCCGCTCTATCCCGCAAGCCCCGACCTCACCCCAACACGCCTGGGATTTTTAAATTATTGTAACCACCAGGGGGCGCTAGAAACCTTCATTGGATATAACCGAGCTGTGCACCAAAAGCAGGCTGGCCAAGGAAAGGACACTTCCTCAGCCTGAGACTGAAGTCTCTTCCACATTGGCAGGTGGGAAAGCCCAGCCTGGAAATTCCCAGATTTATGATTCTACAGACACCAAAACTTTCTTCCCCAGGCATCCGTGATTCTCTTTGCGTCAATTTCCTCATCTGTAAAATGAGTGACAACAAACTTCACTGTTTAGAAATACAGTAGAGATCAGAGACGGTGGGGCTGCAAAGATCAGGGGAAGACAGGATAGAGCTCCAGGGCTCCAGGTTTGAATCCCACTTCGGCCAATCACAAGCTGAGTCAACCTTGGGCAAACTTGGGCTTAGTTGCCCCATGCCTGTTTCTGCATCTAGAAAATGGGGTAATGAAAATAGGACCCATCTCATTGAGAGGTCTATGTAAAAATAGAATTATGCAGGCAGGGCAAACAAGTATACAGTAAGCACTTAATTAATGAATGTTCGCTGCAGCTACCGCTTTCAGTTCTGTTGCTAATACTACGCACCCTCAAAAAACCTGGCTAGAGGGTCCTATTTCTGGCTCCAGATCCCCACACACACCTTCCTCACGCTTGTCTCCAGGCAACAGGATGGAAGCCCCCTTTCTCTCCTTCCTCCACCTAGGAAACCACCTGAATGTTTGCCCCCCCACGTCCCGCCAGAGTCTAGATCAATTCCAGGGGTCTGTTACTGGGAAAGACTGTCGTATTTTCCCGCATCTCTCTTCACAAACCCGACACCCAATGTGGGGTTCCTTCCGAGAAACCCAGGGGGGCAGTCTGGAGGAAGCGCACTCTGCCACGTCACAGCCGCCACCACTCCCGGTCGTGTGAGACAGCCCGTAAGGGCCGCCCCGCCCCTGCCCGGAACAGGGGAGCTAGGAGACATCCCTTGCCCCGTCGCAAGGGGTCAGGGGCTCTTAGGACCAGCCTGTGGCCTGAAGCGGAAACAAGGGGCAGGACTCCAAGGGCGGGACTAAAAGAGGGGTGACTAGATGAGTGGGCGTGGTCAGCCTGAGGGGGCGGGGCAAATTTAAGGGGGCGGGTCCACTAGTAGGAACGAAAGGAGTTCCCCAGGGAGCTTGACCTACAGGAAGAAGGTTCATCCAAGCAGGAGTGGTTAGCGAAAAGAAAGTTTATAAGGGGGCGGGGCGATAACAAGGGGCGGGGCGATAAGTTACAGTAGGAGAAAGGGCGGGGCCTGGAGGGGAGGGGTTTAAAGTGGGCGGGACCAGGTGATCGCGCTAGGAACCCTTCGGGCGCGGCAGGGAAAGGCTGGATCTGGTTGGGGCGGGGAGGGAGGGGTCGGGAGACGCAGAGCCTCAGGCTTCCGCCAGGCCCCAAGTTCTTGCGAGCTCCGCGGGTCCCGGCCCAGGTGAGTGAGGGGCCCCAAGCAGAGCCAGGACCGGGAGATTTGGTGGGGGTAGGGAGTTCTCTTTTCCAGGTGGGGCCACCTGCTCTCTGGAAGAATCTGTCTGTCCCCGCGCGTCCGCGAACGTAAAAGGGGTCACCTGATTGGGTCACTGTGCATCATGCATGTCCGTGTACCTGAACGTCCTCCTGCAAGCGTATTTTCTCTGCAACATGGACAGCCTCCCTGCTTCCATGCCTGAGCAATGTTTTTAAACCACAAACCAGATCGTGACCCTCTCTCACTTCATACCTTTCCGTAGCGTCTCTTCCATCCCACCGAGACGAAAATTCGAGGTCCACCAGGTTCCTGCATCGTCTCTGCCTAACCTCACTGCTCTCCACTTCGCTCGTGGCTCACAGCATTGTCACACCTGCCTCCTTGACGACGTAAAATATAAAAAGCAAGCTCTGCACCTTTGCCCTCCCTGTATACCCCTCACCTGTACTGCTCTTTCTTCACATCTTTGCTTAACTGTTCCCCACCCCCGCCCCCCGCCCCTACTGAGATCTCAGGTCCCAAGTCACTTCGTGGGAGACAGCCTTCTGACTACTATTCATATTTAAGGTAGCCTCCCCCAGCCAGCCTCTCTTTATGTCTCCCTGTCTTATCACCTCCGTTGTTCACCCTTAGACATTATCTTCTTCATTCATCGTGCACTTATTTGTTTTGTGTGTCTCCTCCACCCGAGAGGCCTTGGTCTCATTCATCACTGTTTCTCCTTGGCACACAGTAACCATTCAACCAGTCAGTATTTTGCTCACGTTTGAGTCTCCGTGTCCACCTGTGTCCCTGTCTCGTGCAAGTGGCTGCCCCCTGTAGGAGTATATGGTCGATAGAAAATGAATAATCCCCTCCCTTCTTTCCCCAAACTTGCCTCTCACCCACCTCCTCTCTTGATTTCTGCCCCCTTCCTCTCTCTCCTGCCCAGATACCCAGAAATTATTCCAAACGATGCAGGACAGGTGGATGACTTAATTGGCCTGTAGCTGTCCTGTGACCACTCTGAGCTCCCCCTGCACAAACCAGAGTCAGTGATGCACCTTCACACCCACTAAGGGGCAGGCAAGACAGAGGACGCTGGAGTCAGAGGACTCTTAAAACCAAGGCCAGGCCAGGCCCAGCTGACAAACAGGAAGTGCACAGGTATCCAGGAGACACACCTGGTATTCAGGTATGTGGCGCCTGGAGCCAAAGCTCTGCTCAGCTCTCCCACCCCTTAAGCCACCTCGGACCAGTCTGGGAACTTCCAGGCCCTTTCAGCTGACTCAGGTCCTAAAAATCTTCGTGCTATTTCTCTGCAGATCCTTCCGGGCCCAGAAGGCCCTGGGGGTAGGGGAAGCAAGACACTTTCCCCACCGCCACCTCCCACTCCCTCTCCCCTTCTTTCCTCTCACCCAGAGCAGTTTTTTCACCAGATGCTTGAGAGACCCCGGGGCCTGAGGCATGAGCGATGATCAAGGGGTCCTAGAGTGTCCATGTCCTAAGTTTGATCACAGTAATAACGAATGAAAACCTGTAGATGTCTATTTGCTGTTTGCTGACCTGTCTACAAAAATGTGACCTTTTAATGGTCTTTTAAAATGGGTTTCCCCACTGGCTCAGTGGTAAAGAATTCACTTGCAACCCAGGATTTGGCTGGAGACACAGTTTGATGCCTGGGTCGGGAAGATCCTCTGGAGGAGAAAATGGCAAGCCACTCTGTTATTCTTGCCTGGAGAATCCCAGAGACAAAGAAACCTGCCGGGCTACAGTCAATGGGATCAGAGTCAGACACCACTGAGCGACTGAGCATACAAAATGACCTTATTGGAAAGCCACGCATGGGTTAAATTTTTTTGTACAATCTAAGAATCCTTGAGTGTGCCTACAGATCCCTGAGATGCTATGGGTTTTAGTAAATTTAATTCTCCCCAGCCTGGAATTTATTTCACCCCAAGAACCACCAGGCTTGAGACTTACCCAGTGCTTCGGTGGCTCTGCTCTCCCAAGGCAGGAGGCCTGGGTTCCATCCCTGGTCAGGGAATTAGATCCCACATGCCAGAACTAAGAGTTCTCATGCTGCAACTAAGACTCAGTGGAGCTAAATAAATAAATTAAATTAAAAAAAAAAATTTTTTTAAAGAACCACCTGACTTGGCCCCTTAAAATCCTCCCAACCTTTACCCACCCCCAAGACCTTCCCAGGTCACTGTAAGAAAAATCTTAACTCCACTGCTTGAATCTTCATATCTGATCCCTGATTTCATTTTTCCCCTTAGTTCTCTCAGATCTATTTTAGGCTTCCTTTTCTACTCACTGATTTTCCTAATCTCTGTCTTCTCAGCTAGAAGATGCCTAAGAGCAGGAATCTTGGTCTTGTTGTTCACTGCGAGGTCTCTAGTGCCTAGAAGGGGCTCCCGGCACAGAGTGGGTGCCGCATAAATATTCTTTTGAGTTAATTTGTTAATTAAATTTCTACAAAATATAGCACTATGTCATCTGCATTAAAAATTGCATTACATTTGAGATCATTGTCTTCTTCCTTCGCAAGAATCCCAGTGAATTTGCATGACTGTTTTCATGAAATCACAGCCTATTCTAAATTAAAGTTAGGGACTTCCCTGGCAGTCCAGTGGTTAAGACTCTGCACTTCCAAAGCAGGAGGTGCCAGTTTGATTCCTGGATGGGGAACTAAGACCCCAGATGCTGCATGGCGCAACCAAAAAATAATTAAAAAGAATAAATTAAATTTATTCATTTCATGCTTAGTCGCTCCGTCATGTCTGACTGTTTGCAACCCTTTGGATTGTAGTCTTCCTGGCTCCTCCGTCAATGGGATTTTTCAGGCAAGAATACTGGAATGGGTTGCCATTTCCTACTCCAGGGGATCTTCATGACCCAGGGATTGAACCCACGTCTCCTGTGTCACCTGCATTGCAGGTGGCTGCTTTACCCACTGAGCCATCCAGGAAGCCCCAAAGTTACTCATAGCTTGAATTTAATCTGATACATATATCAAATATAACTCATATAATTTATAATTAAAAATATATAATCTGACTATGGGTAACTTCTTTAACTTAATATAAATATATATTAACATTTATATTTAGAATATAAAATACACAAATGTTATATGTAAATATTTAAATACATTTATATATAATTATCGGAGAAGGCAATGGCACCCCACTCCAGTACTCCTGCCTGGAAAATCCCTTGGGTGGTGGAGCCTGGTAGGCTGCAGTCCATGGGGTCGTGAGGAGTTGGACACGACTGAGCGACTTCACTTTCACTTTTCACTTTCACGCATTGGAGAAGGAAATGGCAACCCACTCCGGTGTTCTTGCCTGGAGAATCCCAGGGACGGGGGAGCCTGGTGGGCTGCCGTCTATGGGGTCGCAGAGAGTTAGACACGACTGAAGCGACTTAGCAGTAGCAGTATATATAATTATATAAATATGCTGTGTATTAAAATGTAATATATATATACATATACAGAAAGCATTGCATTTTATGGTTTGATAAGATGTGGGCTGTTGTCTTCAAACTATGAGGAACATGAAAGGGCTGACCAAGCCATTCAGGAAGCAAGAATAATTATTCCTGTTTTACAGATGAGGAAGACTGAAGCCTGTTGGAAGTACAAAGCACAGACCCTGCACCCTCTGCCCCCGAGAGCTCCATGCAGGTGCCACAAGATGGAGAGGACTTTGTGGGCCAACCCTGGTACCACGGCCCCCTGTCCCGCCAGGTACCACTGCCTCTCACAGGACCACATACCATCTGATGGGGAATCTCACTCATCTTTGACTTATTGGGGACTCCTGGGTCCCAGATAAGGGCCTTAGGGTCAAGATCTATCAGAAAGAGTGACTTGAGGGCTGAGGATTGTTTTGCAACTTGGTCTATGTGGGATGTCACTTCTTATCTTTAACTTATCACTTCCTTTGGGATGGTGTTGAAGAAGGTGACAGGAGTTGAAGAGGGTACTAATGACTCCTCAAACCACCCTTTGGCCCTACTTGTCTCTCTGTCTCTCTCTGGATTCCAGGCCACCTGTGGCCGCCAGGGTCCCATTTCCCTCTCAATTCAAAGCACCTCATGCTCATCTCCAGCTTAGGAGTCACCTTCAGGAGTCCCAGGACCTGAGACATCTAATCAAATCATGAGAGGCAGTGTAGCTTAATGGTGAAAATCCCACACTTTAGCCACAAGCAGCCTGAGTTCAAATCCTATCCCTACAATTTATATTGGATATAAACTAGAGCAAGGTAGTTGATGTCTCTGGACCTCTGTTTTCCCATCTGTAAAATGGGCATAATAGTACCTACCTCTTATCCTTGGTAAAGGATGAAGTGAGTTCATACATTTTACACTTAAAACAGTGCCTGGCATATAATAAGGGCCATACAAGTGTCCTTTGCACATATTGGCCAGTCCCCAGCCTCCATCAGCAGCTCTGCTTTGCCCCTCTATGATGTTGTGACCCTCAGGCCCTGTTTTCAGCCACCATAGCTGGCATGATAGTGCTCTATTTTTATAAAGGTGAATTTCAAGGCCATGGTCTGTTTGGAAGAACCTAGCAAATGGCTTTTCTGAAAGCCACATTTGCATAACAAACTCAGCACTTGTCACCAGGTTAGAACTTGCATTAGTCAGCGTCATCTAGTGGCTGTAACAAACATTCCCACGCTGTCAACGACTCCATCAACATTTAAAGACTAGTTCATGTCGCAGTCTAAGAGGATGCAGAGCTTCAAAAGGAGTCAGACCCAAGCCCTTTCAGTCTTCTGCCTCCACTGCCCCCCAGGGCTCTGTGGGCGTCAACGGACAGATTCAGGAAGAAACCTGTAGGATTCTGCTAGACTTATTTCAAGGGCCAGGTCTGCCCATTCCCCACAGCACTCGTCCCACATCCCATTGGTCAGATCTTGTCACACGACAGTTAATCGCAAAGGGGCCTGGGAAATGTAGTGCGGAAGTATGTCCACTAGACAAGAAATTGTTTGGCCGAAAACTACCCAGTCTCTGGGGTGGCTTTTCTTGGGTTGGGGGGAGGGGTCGGGAGTCTCCATTAATTACTGATACGTGCTCATGCGTAAACCCTTGCCCCCCCGATCCTCCATCCCCAGAAGGCCGAGGACCTTCTCCAGCAAGATGGTGACTTCTTAGTTCGTGCGTCCAAGTCCCGTGGGGGCCACCCTGTCATCTCCTGCCGCTGGCGGGGCTCAGCCCTGCACTTCGAGGTGCTTCGTGTGGCCCTGAGGCCTCGGCCAGGCCGGCCCACAGCCCTCTTTCAGCTAGAGGATGAGCGTTTCCCCAGCCTGCCTGCCCTGGTTCGCAGCTATGTGATTGGCCAGCGTCCACTGTCCCAAGCCACAGGGGCTGTGGCCTCCAGGCCAGTGCCACGGCAAGGACTAATTCGACGCAGCTTTAGTGAGGACACCCTTCCAGACGACCCGGCTCGCACAGAGCCGCTCAGGTATTCAGAGGCTCTCTACATCCTGAAGACACCCAAGACCTCCCAGGGTTCTCCACCACTGTTCCTGTGTGTTCCAATAGTGGACGGCTCTGTCCACTATTGACATTTGTTGCCAGATTATTCTTGGTTGTGGGGGGCCATTCTGTGCATTGCAGGCTGTTGAACAGCATCCCTGGTCTCTTATCTACTAGATGCCAGTAGAATGCTCTGCACCCCTCCTCTTAGTTATGACAACCAAAACATATCTCCTGACATTGCCAAGTGTTCCCTGGGGCTAGCAAGCACCCTGGGGGATCCCCTGGTTCTGAGTGATGGGATGTAAGGTTTTCTGGGCACTGGTGGAGGCTATATGCTATCTAACTATCTGCTAGGAGTAGGACAACATATCTCCCTCCCTCTGTCCCCCAGGGATAGGAAGCGGAGTGATAGTCAGCCCGCAGGTTTGGAGCATATGTGGCGGTCACCAGAAGACCCTCCTGGACCAGGTAAAGGGTCTTCCAGAATAGGACATAGCTCCAAAACTCCTCTGCCACGCACTATCCAAGTGACACTGGGCAGGTGACAACCTGCTGGGAAAAAAGGATGGTGATGCTCTCAATGTTGTCACAGTGACTAAAACACATACAAGAACTCTGTAGGTGCTTAAAAGTATGGGTTTACAATGATTCCAAGAAACCCTCCATGCTCTAACCATAGCTAAGCTCTCTAATAATTCCATCCCTCATCCCCTGTTCACTCTGGCCACACAGACATCCTTTCAGTTGCTGATTGTTGTTGTTCAGTCTGCTGGAACCTTGTACATTTGTTCCTGCCTCAGGGCCTTTGCACTTGCTGGCCTCATCTTTGGAAAGCTCATTCCCTAACCTTTACCTGACTGTTTCTCATCTAACAGGAGTTCCTCAAAGCAGCTAACCCTGGCCATCCTACATAAAGGAGGAGTTCCCCTTGTGCCCTGACTGGCCTGTTGTCTCCCATTCAACATGAGCCCTCACTGTGTGTGTCAGAAACAATACTAAGTGCTGAGACACATCAATGAATAAGAATAACAAAGATCCCTGCTCGAGTGGAGCCAACATCCTATTAGAGAATGAAGGACCATGAACAACAGAAATGAGTCATATTTGTTGTTGTTGTTCATTTGCCAAATCATGTCCACTCTGTGATCCCATGGATACAGCACACCAAGCTTTCCTGTCCTTCACTATCTCTCAGAGTTTGCTCAAATTCTTGTCCATTGATTCAGTGATGCTCTCTAACCATCTCATCCTCTGTCACTCCCTTCTCCTTTTGCTTTCAATCTTTACCACCACCAAGGTCTTTTCCAATGAGTTGGCTCTTCCCATTAAGTGGCCAAAGCATTGGAGCTTCAGCTTTAGCATCCGTCCTTCCAGTGATTATTCAGGGTTGGTTTCATTTAGGATTAACTGGTTTGATCTTCATGCTGTCCAAGGGACGCTCAAGAGTCTTCTCCAACACCACAATTTAAGAGCATCAATTTTTTGGCACTCAGCCTTCTTTATGATCCAACTCTCATGTCCATACATGACTACTGGGAAAATCATAGCTTTGACAATACAGACCTTTGTCAGCACAGTGATGTCTCTGCTTTTTAATATGCTGTCTAAATTTGTCATGGCTTTCCTTCCAAGGAGCAAGCTTCTTTTAATTTCATAGCTGCAGTCACCATCCACAGTGATTTTGGAGTCCAAGAAAATAAAATCTGTCACTCCTTCCACTTTTTCCCCTGCTGTTTGCCATGAAGTGATGGAACCAAATGCCATGATGTTTGTTTTTGGAATGTTGAGTTTTAAGCCAGCTTTTTCATCCTGCTCTTTCACCCTCATCAAGAGGCTCTTTAGTTCCTCTTCACTTTCTGCCATTAGAATGGCATCATCTGCATATCTGAGGTTGCTGATATTTTGCCCGGCAATCTTGATTCCAGCATGTAATTCATCCAGCCCAGCATTTCACATGATGTACTATGTATATAAGTTAAATAAACAGAGTGACAATATACACTCCTTTCCCAATTTTGAACCACTTTCAGTAAGATTATAACTGTTGCTTCTTGTCCAGCATACAGGTTTTTCAGGAGACAGGTAAGGTGGTCTGGTATTCCTGTTTTTTTAAGAGCTTTCCACAATTTGTTGTGTTCCACACAGTCAAAGGCTTTAGCATAGTCAATAAAGCAGAAGTAGATGTTTTTCTGGAATTCCCTAGCTTTCTCTATGACCCAACGAATGTTGGGGATTTAATCTCTGGTTCCTCTGCCTTTTCTAAACTCAGATTTTCTATCTAGAAGTTCTCAGTTCATGCACTGCTGAAGCCTAGCTTGAAGGATTTTGAGCATAACCTTACTACCATGTGAAATGAGTGCAACTGTATTGTAGTTTGAGCATTCTTAGAGAAGGAAATAACAACCCACTCTAGTATTCTTGCCTGGAGAATCCCATGGACGGAGGAACCTGGCAGGCTACAGTCCGTGGGGTCACAAAGAGTTGGACATGACTGAGCGACTTCACTTTTGAACATTCTTTGGCATTGCCCTTCTTTGGGACTAGAATGAAAACTAACCTTTTCCAGTCCTGTGGCCACTGCTGAGTTTTCCAAATTTGCTAATATATTGAGTACAGCACTTTAACAGCATCATCTTTTAGGATTTGAAATAGCTCAGTTGGAATTCCATCACCTCCACCAGCTTTGTTTGTAGTAATGCTTCCTAAGGCCCACTTGACTTCACACTCCAGGATGTCAGGCTCTAGGTGAGTGACCACACCATCATGGTTACCCGTGTCATTAAGACCTTTTTTTTGTACAGTTCTTCTGTGTATTTTGCCACCTCTTCTCAATAGCTTAGGTCCTTACCGTTTCTTTCCTTTATTGTGCCCATTCTCGCATGAAATGTTCCCTTGATATCTCAATTTTCTTGAAGAGATCTCTAGTCTTTCCCATGCTATTGTTTTCCTGTTTCTTGGCATTGTTCATTGAAGAAGGCCTTCTTATCTCTCCTTGCTATTCTCTGGAACTCTGCATTCAGTTGGGTATACCTTTCCCTTTCTCCCTTGCTTTTCACTTCTCTTCTTTCCTCGCTATTTGTAAAGCCTCCTCAGACAACCATTTTGCCTTCTTGCATTTCTTCTTCTTTGGGATGGTTATGGTTACTGCCTCCTGTACAATGTTACAAACCTCTGTCCATAGCTCTTCAGGTACTCATGTCTATCAGATTTAATCCCTTGAATCTATTTGTCACTTCCACTGTATAATCGTAAAGGATTTGATCTAGGTCATACCTGAATCAGAGAAGGCAATGGCAACCCACTCCAGTACTCTTGCCTGGAAAATCCCATGGACGGAGGAGCCTGGTAGGCTGCAGTCCATGGGGTCGTGAGGAGTTGGACACGACTGAGTGACTTCACTTTCACTTTTCACTTTCATGCATTGGAGAAAGAAATGGTAACCCACTCCAGTGTTCTTGCCTGGAGAATCCCAGGGACAGGGGAGCCTGGTGGGCTGCTGTCTATGGGGTCACACAGAGTTGGACACGACTGAAGCGACTTAGCAGCAGCAGCATACCTGAATGGCCTAATGTTTTTCCCCTACTTTCTCCAATTTAAGATTGAATTCTGCAATAAGGAGCTGATGATTTGAGCCACAGTGAGGTCTAGGTCTTGTTTTTCCTGACTGTATAGAGTTTCTTCATCTTCTGCTGCAAAGAATATAATCAATCTGATTTCCATATTGACCATTTGGTGATGTCTATGTGTAGAGTCGTCTCTTGTGTAGTTGGAAAGAGGTTTGCTGTGACCAGCATATTCTCTTGACAAATCTCTGTTAGCCTTTTCCCCGCTTCATTTTGTACTCCAAGGCCAGACTTTCTTGTTATTCCAGGTATCTCTTGACTTCCTACTTTTGCAACTCCCTATGATGAAAAAACATCTTTTTGGTGTTAGTTCTAAAGGTCTTGTAGGTCTTCACAGAAGGGTTCAACTTCATCTTCTCTGGCATTATAGGTTGGGGCATAGGTTTGAATCACTGCGATGTTGAATGGTTTGCCTTGGAAACGAACCAAGATCATTCTGTCATTTTTGTGATTGCACCCAAGTGCTGTGTTTCAGAGTGTCTTGTTGACTGTGAGGGCTACTCCATTTCTTCTAAGGGGTTCTTGCCCACAGTAGTAGATATAATGGTCATATGAATTAAATTTGCCCATTCTTGTCTATTTTAGTTCCCTGATCCCTAAAATGTTGATGTTTACTCTTGCCATCTCCTGCTTGACCACATCCAATTTACCTTGACTCATGGTGTGCTGCAGTTCATAGGGTCACAAAGAGTTGGACAACCTTAGCGACTGAACAGCAACAACAAATGGATCTAACATTCCAGGTTCTTACACAATATTGTTCTTTACAGCATTGACATTTACTTTCACCACCAGGCACATCCACAACTAAGCACCATTTCCCCTTTGGCCCAGCTGTTTCATTCTTTCTGGAGCTATTAATGATTGCCCTCCACTCTTCCCCAGTAGCATATTGGATACCTTCTGACCTGAGGGGCTTATCTTCCGGTGTTGTATCTTTTTGCCTTTTCATACTGTTCATGGGGTTCTAACAGCAAGAATACTGGAGTGGTTTGCCATTCCCTCCTCCAGTGGACCACTTTTTGTGATAACTCTTCACTGTGACCCATCTATCTTGGGTGGCCCTGCACGGCACGGCTCATAGCATCATTGAGTTATGCAAGCCACTTTGCCACTACAAGGCTGTGATCCATGAAGGGGAGTCAATTATGCTTTGGGTTAAAAATTAAAAGTAGGACAGAGCAAGGAGTATTACAGTTTTTAGTAGTAGTTAGGAAATTTTCTCATGGAGAAATACTTGAAGGAGATGAGGGAGGGAACGATGTGGATAATGGGGTGAGAGTGGCCCAGACAGAGAGAACAGTCAGAGCAAAGGAACTAGAATCAGAACAAGAGTCTGAACTGTTCATTGAACCAAAAAGAAGTTAGTGTAGCAGAAACAGTGGGAGTGAGAGGGAAGTCGGAGAGATATCAGGCTCAGATTGTGAGAGCTTTGACGGCTAACAAGAGGACTTTGGTCCTTATTCAGAGTGAGATGGGAACATTAGGGAGGTTTCAAACCCCCATAACAGGGTTGACTTAAATGTTTAGTAGATATAGTCTCCCAAAAGTCTGTGCACAGTTTTAAGTTAATAACCTCAGAAGTAAATATACCACAAACTTAACAGAAGACATCATTCGAAAGTTTGATAAATTCAGTTTCTTTGAGGCATATGTAACTTTGTGAATTTTGAGTGACGTATTTTTTTCATTTCAATTTTGTGTGGTCAGTGCTTACCATCTTCAATCAGAGGAGCAAAAAGGAAGAGTTCAGACTTAAAATGTAGTATTCAGAATTGGCAGAACTACATCCATGTCAGAGAAAGTTCATTTTCAGACCATTGGTAGGTATCTAGCATCGATGTTGGTGAAGCTGTTCAGCCTCAAAGCTGCAACAAGGTAACTTAGGATACCTGCTTATTGGCTGAATGAGTGCAGGAACCAGGAGGTTGGTAGCTCAGGAAGCCATCACCCCAGCCAGCTATCTTCTCTGTGTACCTCTTTCTCCCCCTCTTGTATGACCCCCAGGAGCCTCCACTGTACCTGCATCTGGCCTGCCTCGGACAGGTAGTGACCCCGTGATACTAAAGACCCCAGTTCCCTTGGGGTCCGTTGCTGACAGTCTCAGGGCCTCTGATGGGCAGCTTCATGCCAAGGCCCCAACCAAGCCACCTCGAACACCCTCATTGCTACTGCCTGATGCCTCTGGACGCCCCCCGACGTACTGTGAGCTGGTGCCCCGAGTGCTCAGGGTCCAAGGACCACCCCCTGGCCACAACTGCCCAGAGTCAGAGGTGCCCTGGTGGGAAGCCGAGGAGGAGAAAGAGGAGGACAGATGTTTTGCAAGACCACAGGCTGAGGTCTCTTTCTGTCTCCCTGACACCCCCTCCTGCCTGCTGGGCTCCCAGAATCGGCCTCTGGAACCCGAAGTCCTGCATACTCTCCGTGGCCTGTTCCTGGAACACCATCCTGGGAGCACAGCTCTCCACCTGCTATTGGTAGACTGCCAGGTGGGTCCCCCTACCAGGTTTCCCTCCCCAGGTAGAGCCTGAAGCCAGGGCATGACCAAACCCCACCTCACACCCATAGACTCACTCTGCTCCTTTAACGTCCCTACTCTTACCCCCACCCCCCATCACCAGGCCACAGGTGTCCTGGGAGTGACCAAGGCTCAGCGGGGCGCCATGGGGGTCGCCTCCGGTCTGGAGCTGCTCACACTTCCCCACGGGCATCGCTTGAGGTTGGAATTGCTGGAGAGGTGAGACAGCCACCTGAAATCCCCAGGGTCTTCAAACCTCCTCCCATTCCCGGTTCCCCAGGAAGGAGGGGAATGGGCAATGCCGCTGACTGTCCCTCCTCACCCCCACATCGCAAACCTCCCCACTGCCCCCAGACCCTTGCCCTCCGCCTCTACAGGCTCGAGACGCTGGCGTTGGCGGGGGCGCTGGCAGTGCTGGGCTGCGCAGGGCCGCTGGAAGAACGCGCGGCCGCCCTGAGGGGCCTGGTGGAGCTGGCCGTGGCGCTGCGGCCAGGGGCGGTGGGGGACCTGCCCGGACTGGCCGCGGTGATGGGCGCCTTGCTCATGCCCCAGGTGCGTGGGAAGCAAGGGAGGAGGCCGGAGTGCAAGAGATGGGGAAGAGTGGAAGGAAGGAGGGCTCACGTCTCTTCCTCCAGGTGTCGCGTTTGGAACGCACGTGGCGCCACCTGCGAAGGAGCCACACGGAGGCTGCGCTGGCCTTTGAGCAGGAGCTGAAGCCGCTGATGCGATCGCTGAACGAGGGCGCCGGTGAGTGGTGGCTTTCGAGGAGTGATAACCCTAACCAGAATCTGGATTCAGCCCTAAGCCCCGCCCGCCCGTGTCTTAGTCCCCTCCCCTGGGTCTCTCCTAGGCCACGCCCCCTGCCTAGGCCCGGCCCCTGACTCACATCCAGCAATGCGCTAGGCTCTGGCCTCCCGGTCTCACGCCAAACCCTTGTTTCTGTCTCGGGCTCCACCTTGGCGGTACGAGTCGCCAGCTTGTTAGGTCCTAGGCCCCGCCCTCCGCGCTCTTGCCCCCGCCCTCTACGCGAGACTCTGCCCTGGACCCAACCCCTGGGCGGGCCTGTTCTAGGCTCCGCCCCAGCTTTAGGCCACACCCTTGTCCTCCTCTGGTCTGGGCTCGAGCCTCAGTGTCTGACCCAAACCCCACCCTCTGCCCTGCCCTAGGATGCCCTGGCCCCAGTATATGTTGAGTCCTCTTCACCCTAGGACCCGCACCCCGTCCCTAGCCCAGCCCAGACCCTTCCCCCAACAGGACCCAGCGATCCCGGCGAGGTGGCGCTGCCACACGTGGCACCCGCGGCGCGCCTGCTGGAGGGTGAGGAACTCCCGGGGCCCTTGGACGAGAGCTGCGAGCGGCTGCTGCGCACCCTGCACCGGGCGCGTCAGACGGCCCGGGACGCGCCCAGATTCCGCGAGGCGGTGGCGCGACGCCTGCGAGGTGAGCTCCTCCCCTTCGAGGGGTTGCCAGAGGATCCCCACTTTCGAAACAACCTGCATGCTCCAGCGCGGTAACCCCCAAATCCACCGGGCCAGAGACTAGACTCCTGTCACACCTCCCAGAGTCCCACCCAAACAGGGCGGGCCCCGGTCCCAGGAGTGTTCTCACCTCCACACACGCTACCGCCACCTGCAGCGTTGATGGGCACAGCACCCTCTGCCCCTCGGAGCCAAGCCCACAGGACTCCACCCCCACTCTCCCACCTGGGAAGGCCCTACCCCCAGAGGGTCTCAATTCCCCACAGGAATGCGAAGCTCCCTCCAAAATGACTCAGACCATCACTCTAGCAGAATAGCGCCCCCACTGTACTCAGAACCACACTTCTGTCCTGGGGCAGCCCTGCCTCCGAATCCCGCACTTGGGTGGTTCCTTAAGACCCTTCTTCTTCCAACATGGCCTAACCTCCTCCTCCCAAGTTTGTTAGGCAGGGTGGCCCCAAATTCCACCCTCAAGGCAGCTCCATGTCCAGGTTCAAGCCCTAAAGTAGGGGGCGCTCTGATGTGGCCCCTGAAACGGACTGGCCCCCATGCACCCTGGCAGAGCCCGCATCGACCAAGCCCTTCAACCACCGCCCCCCCGCCCCCGACTCCTGCAGACCTCTCCCCAGCTAACCCTGCCCGGTTGTTCAGATAATCTGGGGCAGAGTCCCTCCTGGGTCAAAGTCCAGAGGGAACCAGGCAGGTGTGGGAGGAGCAAAGCAAGTGCCTGGGCCCTACCCCCAGCTCACCTGGCCTCGCCCCCAGGATTCCGGCCCAACCCGGAGCTGACAGAGGCCCTGACCACTGGCTTCTTGAGGAGGTTGCTCTGGGGGAGCCGAGGGGCTGGGGCGCCATGGGCCACACGACTCGAAAAGTTCCATCGCGTCCTCAGCGTCCTCTCACAGCGCCTGGAGCCTGACCCTTGAAAGCACAAGCCCCCTTCTCACGCTGGATACCCAAGCATCTGGGGACCCCTGATGGAGACCAAGGAAGCCGTCCAAGTTTCTTCACCCAGCCAGATGCAGTGGGGACCTGCACCCTGCTGCACAGAAGGAGCGGACTGGTTTGCAAGAACCCACCTTGCACCCTAAAAAGGCATGTGGATCCTGGGAGTGGACAGCTCCTGCCTTACACTAGAAGACCCGGATGTCTGGAGGCTCTGCACACCCCACCCCACCCCTCAAGTGGTGAATGTATGTCTCTTAATGTTAAAGATAACTTGAAGATCTGTCTGTAAGAGGCCAGAGTTCAAGTGTTTTAAAAGCTGTGTGACTTTTATCAGATCACTTGACCTCTCTGTGCCCAGTTTCAATATAAAAGTGAGACTGTACTTTCTAAGGGTTATCATGGGAATGAAAACTCAACGTTTGAATGAGCTCCTGGGTGGAGAAGGCCTGGCACACAGTAGGTGCTCAGCAGATCTGAGCTGCAGGGAACACCAAAGGGGTGACATCCAGCACTCTCCTCCCTACCGGAGTCACAAACACTCGACTCCCAGCAAGGGGCAGAGCTTGTCCAAGGTGTACCCAGGTTCATTGCCACTTCCTCATTCCCCCCCACGTGGCCCTTAAGGAAGGTGATGTTTGAATATTCAGCCCCAGTATCCAAACCTCCTAATAAGCCACAGACTCCAAGAGTTTTTCATCATTTTTTATATAAAACAAAATGACCCTAGCCGAGCGGCAGGAAGAAAAAAGATTTGAAACATGAGTATGTACATCAATGGTAGAAGGCACAGCGGGTCCATCTGGGGAGAGGAGTGAGGGGGTGGGGGGCAGCAGGTTACACAGGTCTCAGCCAAAGCCACGGGGGCAGAAATAAAGTGCGTAGGTCCTGGGGCCCCCCGTGGCCCAGAAGCAGCAGCCAACAGCCCCCCTCTTCCCGCTTCCAGCAGGGTTCAGTTGAGCATGACGCGGAGGTAAGAGGTGGGCACGTAGCCCTCACCCCCCTGTTTCCGCCTGACCCGGGTCCACCCGTCGCCTTTGTCTTCTTCCATGAGACTGAGGTCCTCGCCCTCAGCCATGGAGATGGTGCCCTCGCTGGACCCTGTCACAGAATGGCAGTGGGCTCAGGTCTGCTGGAGGCGGGTCTCAACAGAGCCCAGCCCCAAATGCCACCCTCCCCTGCCCCTACCCCCCACCAAAGTCACCAATGTACCACCCAGGCTGTCCATACCTTCAAAGTGGTAGATGGCCACACAGTGACCAATGGGGGAGGCAGGCTCCTCCTCAAATTCCTCATCAAACTCCGTGTAGATGGGGGCATCCTGACCCTCCTCAGAGGGGGGCTCTTCAGAGCTGGTTGGAAAAGGCAAAGCAGTGAGAATAGGCACCCCTTACCAGGGTCCCGGGTCTGGGGACAGACCCAACCTGGCCTCCCTGCTCACCTCTCCTTGTTCTCTTGCGATCCACTGTTGCTGTTGCTGCTGCTGTCTGGCGGCGCGCTGGCTGGGGGGTCTGGAGGCCGGGTGTGCCGGCCCAGGGTGTCTCCCCGGTTGCTTAGGACCCGGCTCTCAGCTTCTGCCAGCCAAGCCTGAAAGGAGGGGACTGCACACTCAGCTCCAGGGCCAGGCTCTGGGGTCAGCCCACTCTGGGCCTGGAGGTTTCCTGAGATCACCCATGTACACCAGAGGCAGTGATGAGAAACAGCTGGAGCCCCCACCACCTACAACTCCCTGTCCCTCATTCTCCCCCTCCCCACCAGGCAGTGACTCAGCCAGGCCTGCCGGCCCCGCCTCTCCCCAGGGTCTGCCCTGACCTCATACTTCTGTACTTCCAGTTTCAGCCGTTCGATGTTGTTCAGGGTTTCCGTGATCCGGGGTTCCAAGCTGGCTGGGTCTCCCATCTGGGGTGTCTTTTCATACACATCCTTCATTTTCTTCAGGGCCTCCCTAGGGTGAGACAGATGGAGGAGAAAGAAATCCATGTGATTTAACAAACAAAAAAAGATGGGCTTTGCTTCAGGGAGCTCAGCCAGTGCTTCATAGCCTGGATTCAAATCCCAGAGCGGGCATTTCCTAGTTGTTCCAAAACTGTGTCTCAGTAGGCTTGTCTGTGAAAGGAGAATAATGGTATCTATATGTGTTGTGAAGATGAGAGCAGTGCCTTTACTGGAGTATAACTATGCTGGAGTATAGTTGCTGTACAATGTTGCGTTAGCAAAGTGAATCAGCTCACATGTACACATATATCCCCTCTTTTTTTGGATTTCTTTCCCATTTAGTCCACCACAGTGCATTGAGTAGAGGTCCCTGTGCTATACAGTAGGTTCTCATTAGTTATCTATTTTATACGTAGTAGTGTATATAGGGGGCTTCCCAGGTGGCGCTAGTGGTAAGAACCACTCATGCAAGAGATGCAGGACATGCGGGTTTGATCCCTGGGTCAGAAGATCCCCTGCAGAAGGAAATGGCAACCCACTCCAGTATTCTTGCCTGGAAAATTCCATGGACAGAGGAGCCTGGAGGGCTACAGTTCATGGGGGTCGCAAAGAGTCTGACATAACTGAGCAACTAACACTTTCAGATTTTCATACTGAGTGCACACAGCATACCAGAAACCCATTCTAGGCATGAGAAATACAGCACTAAACAGAACTATGTGGATCCTACCTCTCAGGTAGGATACACATTGTCTCCTATGTGTATCACAGTCTCTCAGGAAAACAGGAATTCTAATGATCCATGTAAGGAGTTAGAAGCTTTATAAATGCTAGGTATTATTATTATTATTATCATTAGTCTCCTGTCCCTGCTTCCTCCATGTCTATATATACAGATGGTAATTGTTACACGCATGGACCTCTGGACGATGACAAACCTGGGTTCAACTTCTTCCCAGTCCTAATACCTGATGCACATTACAGATGAGGAAACTGGAAAGAGCTAGAATAAAGGCCAGTCCATTTGGACTCCAGAGCATGCACCAGTAACCCCAACATCATAAAAATCTCAGGAATGGGGACTTCTCTGGTGGTCTAGTGGTTAAGAGTCTGCACTTCCCCTGCAGGGGGCGCAGGTTCCATCCCTGGTAGGGAACGAAGACCCAGGATGCTGCTTGAGGTGCAGCCAAAAATTAAAAAAAAAAAAAACGAAACGAAACACTCAGGAACAATAATCAAATGGAACTTTACACCAATAAAAGCCATTTTGTACAAGGAGTTCTGTGCAAAACAGCAAAATATCATTTGGCTGCCTATCTGCAAGTGGCAAACGTCACTCTTATTATGTAAGAGGACTGGGAAGAGAATCTTGCTGCTTGGAAAGTGTGAGTAAAGATTTTCTTTCTTTTTTTTTTAATCTGGCAGGTTTTTTTATTGTTAATATTCTAAGTGTTTTGAGTTATTCCATGAAAAAACCATATGCTTATTTTTTCTTTTAGCCAATGAATGGAGTGAATAAGACTCATAGATGTTTTTGATATTGAACCATCTTTGCATGGCTGGGCTAACCCCACTGATCATGATTTTGTTTGTTTGTTTTTTATTATTATTCTTTATTGTGGTATATACATAATATAAAATTTCCCATTTGTGCTATTTTTAAGTGTACAGATCCATGGCATTAAATTCATTCATGGAGTTGGGCAATCACCATCACCACATGATATAATACTGTTTTTAATACATTGCTGGACTTGGATTGGCTAGGATTTTGCAATCTAAGATCGTTAAGTTAATTAAATAAATCCATAATTTGATTTTCTTGAATTCTTGCTAACTCAGTTTTGGAACTGAGATTCCACCAGCCTCCTAAATGAACTGGCAGCTTTCACTCTTTTTTTTTTCCCAGTCTTTTTGGCAGCATGTGGGATCTTCATTCTCTGACCAGGGATTGAACCTGTGCTCCCTGCATTGGCAGCATAGAGTCTTAAACACCGGACCTCCAGGGAAGTCCCTTTCACTTTTTTTCTGTTTCCTAGAATGACTTGTATAAGGTGGGAAGAAACTGTTTCTTCTACTTGCTGCTGCTGCTGCTAAGTCACTTCAGTCGTGTCCGACTCTGTGCGACCCCATAGACAGCAGCCCACCAGGCTCCCCCATCCCTGGGATTCTCCAGGCAAGAACACTGGAGTGGGTTGCCATTTCCTTCTCTAAGGCATGAAAGTGAAAAGTGAAAGTGAAGTCCCTCAGTCCTGTCCGACTCTTATCGACCCCATGGACGGCAGCCTACCAGGCTCCTCCGTCCATGGGATTTTCCAGGCACGAGTACTGGAGTGCGGTGCCATCGCCTTCTCCACTTCTACTTGCAGTTCACCTTATAAACCCATTGGGGCCTGGGGTTTGTTAGATCTTTGGGTACCATTTCAGTGTGAATCATTTATCCTTTCACCTTGTTCCTTACCTGCTCAGCCCCTCACCTTACCTCTGGTCCATCTCCTTCTGTAGTTCACGGTTCCGTTCTTCCAGCTGCTGCTGCAGTCGCTTTCTCTGCTGCTCCGGGGGCAAGTGGCTGAAATCCTCAGTCACCACTGTCTGCGAGGTGGAAGAGGATTGAGCTCCGGAACACAGAGTTTGAGCTCCCAGGTCTAAGATAGGCCTAAGACACACCGAGTCCACCTTCCTCCCTGCCCAAGGTTCTTGGGGGGCAAGGCCATGCACAGAGCGAAGCAGGTCCAGGTGGGGCCTTGGAAGGAGGGGGCCCAGCCTGCGGCAGGAAGCGAGCCCAGGGTCCCGCCACCCGGCCGCTGGGCGGGCTGGGGCCGCCCCCTCCTCCTCCCCCAGAGGCCTCACTTACCCCACGGCTGCCTCGAAGGCTGCGGAAGGATGCTAGCCGCGGTTTGACCGACTTACTGATCTCGCTCAGTATGGCCAAGGGGTCGAGGCCGGAGCGGGGGGACGGGGGTCCATTAGGTAATGCCGAGGGCAGGGGGCCCCCCAGGGGGGAGAGAGGTGGGGGACATGGCTACCGGCAGGGGCCAGGGAGGGCATGGGTCAGAAGGGTCGGGAGGATGTAGAGAACAAAGACGGATGGACGGACGGATGGACGGCGGATGGACGCAATAAAGAAAAAAGAAAAAAAAACCAAATGGAGAAAAGAAAAAAAAAAAGTAAGAAAACCACAACTCAAGATACACAGTCACACACACAGAAAATGCATGCAAAGAGCAACACAAAAATCTGGGAGGTGACGGGAGGGCATTAGATTGTGAGCCAGAAGGCCAGACCCCTCCCCCTCTACCCCCCAACACTTCCCACCTCCCTTGCATCCTATGTCCAGTTTCTAGAATGGAGCCTGGGGGCACAGGGAGGCCCATGTTTCTCTGCCCCACACCCAACCCCAGCTTTCTGGGCTCACAGTCTAGAAGGTGGAAGGAGAGGCATGCAGAAATCAAGGTCTCAGACAAAAATGGGGCCATAGATGTCAAGGGCAAGCTAAGAGAAGGGTCAAAGGCATGAAATACCAAAAGGGCTACAGCTGGGGTTTAAGCTAGGGGATTCAAAGCATATGTCGACAGGGATCGAAAGTATGAAACAGAAGTCAAAGGTATAAATTGGGCAGAGGAGGGGGTTGTCAAAGGTAGAAACCAGGGGCGTCCAGGTATGTGCCTGACATTGAAAGCCAAAAATCCCAAGAAAAACCAGCCTGAGGTTAGGGGGCCCAAAGACTCATCAGAGGGTTGAAGAGACTCAAGGGGAGTCCCTAGGGCTGGTGTCCCAAGCCCTCACCCAGCCCTGAACCCCAAAGCAGGTCTCTTCTCTCAGCCTCCTGAGAAGGAGCAGACAGACGCCACAGGCCCTCCCCTGTCAATCCGCCCCCACCCCACCCCCCCACAGCCTCGGGGGACTCCCAGACCAATGGCCCAGCCGCCTTCCTTCCCTCCAGCCCGGGCTAGCAGCCAAGAGGAAAATTCCTGCCCGGGACTCAGCGTTCCGGCGGCTGGGGCTGACTCAGTGTGGGCCCCTGCTGTCCCCACTCACACCCAGCCCTCCACCCTGAGGGCCCCGGCCCCCACCTTGTTCTTCTTGCCGAATGGCCAGCGCTTAGCCCGGCTGCGGCTCGTGCCTCGGAGCTCTGGCCGTCCATCGGAGGGGGTACCCAGGCTGCTGTCCGAGGGCACACGGTTCATGGGCTGGCTAAAGTCTTCGAATTCCACATCACCCGGACGGGCAAAGCCTGACTTGTGCAGCTCAATTAGGACCTGGGAATCCTGGGGATGGTGAGGGGCAATCAGGGGCAAGACTGGGGGTCCAGCCTTCGGACTCCTACTTCTGCATACCACCCCCAACCACTGCTTGTGCCCCGTGGTCCACTGCCAGGACCAGGTACCCACATTCTTGGCATTCACAGCATCTGCCGCCACCTTCATGCCCTCCAAACACTTGGCGATGATGGGTACCACCTCCAGCTCAGTCTCTGACAGGAGCCCGTAACCAGCCCCCAGGTGGGTGGCCCGCCGCTCGTCCATGTCCTGCAGCTTCTATAGAGACAGGGGGCACGGTTCTCAGGGGCATTGGTCGAGGGGCTGGTGGCAGAGTGATTCCCTCCTGAGCATAATGGAGCCCCACACTGACCACAGCCCCAAGCCCAGTTTAGCAGGGAAAACACAGAATTGAACACAGAGACTTCAAGCTCAGTGTGGTCAGGGGAGAAATTTCAGAGGCCAGGAAGATGTCAGAGAGGAATTTGAGGCCCTCCTTTTGCCTAGGGAGTCAGGAAAGGCTCCTCAAAGGAGGTGAAAATGTAGCTACGAAGGGACTTCCCCAGTGGTCCAGTGGCTAAGGCACTGCATTCCCAACGCAAGGGGTCCAGGTTCAATCCCTGGTCAGGGAACTAGATCCCACATGCTGCAACTAAGACAAGGTGCAGCCTAATTAATTAATTTTAAAAATATACTAAGAAAAAAACACAGCCAGGAATTTCAAGAAAAAAGCAGACCCAACACAGATACTCCCAGTCTCAGTGTTGGGATAGAGAGTAGAGTACAGAGCTGAAACAGGAGAAGGGAAATTTGAGATCTTCCAGAGGGTTTGTTAGAATTGGGGCTTGGAAGAATGTAGGAATTACAAAAGGAAAGAACGACATCCCTGGCAGAAAGAACAGCTTGAATAAAATCGGAGAACACTTGACTATTTGGTTCTAACTCCTTTACAATTTAGAGATTAGGACATTACAGCTGGGGTTTTGACAAGTGTATAGGAGTTGGTTACCTCTGGGGTTCTCTAGGGAAGGTGGGACTGGGGGTTTGTAGCACTCACATCAAATATCTGGGGCATCTGGGAAAAATAGAAGTGAGACTGGTCACGGTTGAAGCGCTGTAGTTGGGCTGCATACTCATTTTTGCTTTCTTCTGCCATATGACTCCGAAGGTGGGCTTGTTGTTTGGCCTGAGGAATATCGAGGTGGGGGGAAGGTCATAGCCCAGTTCTGGCCTTGCCTAACCCTGACCCCCAAGCCTGTCTCAGACCCCACAGGCACCTTCTCCACATCAGCCTTGGTGGCGTTGATATCCTGGTCAAGCCTCTCAGCGGTCTGGGCTGCCTTCTCAGCCTCCCTGCAGTCCCGTTCAAATTTACGTTTACTCTGTGTTGGAGACAGAACCGGAATGAAGGAGCTGCCCGCCATGGTTTCAGGGACTGGGGGGAAGTCACCAGCAACTGGGAGTCAGGGTGGGGACAACAGGCAGGTTGGAAACCCACAGGAGAGGAGGGGTCCCGGCCAGACGAAGTGAATCGACAACCTTCACCCAGCTGCTCGGGGCCAGAGCCTCGCTTCTCCACACCCACAGACTCACATTCTCCAGCTGCTTGAAGCCACTTTCCAGCTGCTGCTGGGCCCGACGACCTTCTTGGAAGTGCTATGGGAAGAGGGGGCGATAAGGCTCACCCTGATGTCAGGGGACCCTTGGGAAGCCCCAGAGAAGGGATCACCCACCATCT
Source organism: Bos grunniens (assembly GCF_055505025.1). NCBI lineage: Eukaryota > Metazoa > Chordata > Mammalia > Artiodactyla > Bovidae > Bos > Bos grunniens. The sequence continues at coordinate 17,808,169 of NC_141171.1, forward strand.
TTCTCTCCTGTTTCATCTCCTGCGAGTACTTGGCCAGCTCCAGACATACACGCACGCTGAGGTTCTCAGCCACCAGCTCCCGCTGGCCGGCAAAATCATTCACCTCCTGCAGAATCTGCACGAAGGACTGTTGCTGGCTGAACCTGGGGTGGGATGGAGGCGGGATGGGGGCTGGGGGTCAGGACCCCTGGGAACCACAAGCCCGCAGACCCACCTCCATATGAGAAAGCGTGAGCCCCAAGACATTCACCCCAGAAGCAACGATAAATTCTGGCCCACACCCCCAGCCCTCGAGGGGGACACAGAAACTCAGAATTCTCAGAATTTGGGGAGGTCTTAGAAAGGGGATATGATGCTTACACCATCTTTTTGCATCACTCTCGTGGTGTCAGTAGCAGCATCGTATAATCAAATATTATAAATGCTTTTGCAAGAAGCATTAGTATTCACATAAGTGAGATAAAATCCAAGAAGACCCTAATGAACTTAATTAACTTCATGTCAGTTCAGGTCTTGAGATTGCCTCCAAACAAGTGACCAGAAAACCTTTTGCTTTCTAGAGCTTTGGGGGTTTCCGGAACTGGAATAAAGTGAAATAAGCCAGGCATTGTTTTAACACACTATCTTAACCTTCATATGAGCCCCTACAAGGACATCGTCATCCCCAATTCACAGGAGAGGAAAACCAAGGCTCACAACATGAGTCACTTGCCCAGAGTCACTCATTTAATAACTGTGGGAGCCTCTCCCATTTAATAGGCGAGGGAAACGGAGGCTGAGAACTGAAGTCAAGTGGCCAAAGCAGTTCAGCTGCAAAGTAGTGGATTTAGAATTCCAAGCCAGGTAATTCGGTTCCTGCATCCAAGCTCACGCCTCTAGGTGGAACTGGGGTGAGAAGTGAGGGATCTGTTTGCGGGGAGCCCAGCTTGAGAGAGAGAGCCCAGCTTGAGAGAGAGAGGAAGTGGGTCCCATACCCCTGGCCCTCCCAAATCTAGCCCTGTATCCATCCGGTGTTCGTTCTTACTTGGATTCAGGGTCATCTTTGGCAGGTCTTTTGGGCATGTATTTTTTCACCAGGCTCCTACGGAGAGAGGTAGGAAGGCTGAGCCCCCAGTCCTCCAACCGCTCCCCCTAACCCCAGGGCGCGGCCACCTTAGGGTCTCACCGCAGTTGCTTTGCATAAGCCTGCTCCACCTCCGTCCGCTCTTTCACGAACTTCACGTATCTGTCCAACAGGTCCAGACCCCACTGCGTGTGCCGCTCGAGCACCTCAAACTGATCCTAGCAGGGGGATTGGGAGGACCAAGGTCAGGACCCGGGGACCCCACAGCCGCCGACCCAGCGGCAAGGGAGCCTCCTGGCTCCGAGCTCCAAGAAGGAGTGGCTTCCCGGCCCCGCCCCGGAGCGGTGCGGGGGGAGGCAGGAAACCGGCGGGAACCCCCTCCCCTTCCCGGGAAGGGCCAGAGAACTGGGGCGGGGCCCCAGCCGGACTACAGGGTCCCCTCTCCCGGCGTCCAAGAGGGGTGTGGAATGGGGCAAGGCCACTCCCCCTGCCCCGGGTCCCCTAATCCCCCCCAGATTCCGGAAAATCCGGCCGGCCTGGCGTGAGTCAGGGCCAGAGGGGCAGGGTTCCCTGCAGCTTGGGGGGGCCCTAGAATGGTGGGAGCGCGGGCATCAGGTTCCCCCGGTCGCCACGCTTCCCAGGGTCCCCCCAGGGGCGACTCAGTTTTCCTCACTGACTCCACTTTACCTCCAAAAGAAATCCCAGAGTTGGTGTTGGGGGGACGATCTAGTTAACCCAGGGCACCCAGGAACCCAGGAGGGCCACCGCCCCCAGAAAGAGGAGGGGTCAGAGGTTCCGGCTAGGAAAGGGGGAAAAAGTTCTGGGGCTTCCAGGGCATAGGTTCGAGGCGATTGGTGGCGGCCCCTCCCAGTGCCTAAGGAGGGCTGGGGGAGGGGGCTGAGGCCGAGGCTCGCAGCCCCCTCCCCCCTACAGCGTCCCAATCCCTAATTGTAGATTAGAGGCGACGTGAAGGCGGTTTGGACTTCCAGGTCCCACGTGGGGTTGGAAGTGGCCAGCGGGCCCCCTCCCCCGCCCCAGCCGGACAGGCGGACGGCGGGCAGGGACCCAGGGGCCGTAAGATAAGCCGCCGGCCCAGTCAGGGCGCTCAAAATAGGTGACCTCTCCCGGCTGCTCAGGCCTGGTCCCAGGACTTCTTCTGCCCTCCTCACTATGAACCCCGTACCTCAGTTTCCCAGCGCGGCAACTGAAAGGTCGCCCTCCGCTCCGGGGCGTCCTGAACCGCCCTGGGAAACTCCGCGGAGAGAGGGGATTCCAGGGGTCGGTGGAAGGAAACGCGCAGAGATCCCGCTGGGGTACTGCAGGGGCAAATCGTGGGTCTGGACCCCAGGAAGGGAGGAACTTGGAGTCAAGCGGAACAGACTCACCCACAGTTCGGTGCCCCAATCCATGCTGCTCCTGCCGCGGCCGACGCCTCCACCGCACCCGGTCCCTGACGCCCGCCGCCGCCGGGAGACTCAGCCCAGGGCGAGGAGCCCGACCCCGCCCCGCTAAAGGCCCCGCCCACTTCAAGCTCTGCCACGCCCCGTACACTCTGCCACGCCCCCGCACTCTTGGAGCCCTGGCACGGCCCCCTGAAAGCAAGAACCCCCTCCAAGGAGGCGGGCCCCAACGGACGCCCCGCCCCTTCTTAAAGGAATGCGCGCCACCCGACGCCACTGGACAGACCCCTTAAAGGACCCCCATCCATTTTCCAAATCCCCTGGGACCCTTTTGTCCACCCCATCCCTGACCCCGCCCTGGACGGTTTTTCTTTTCCTCTTTCTTTTCAATCATTCATTAAAGGGCCAAGACACTAAAGCCCCAACCCAGGAGGTTTTCCCCCCACTCCATCGCAGGGAGAACTGAGGTCACCCCGCTCTTGCGGGCCGGCCTGGCTCCAGACGTCTACGTTCGTCCCACTAATGGTCTGGTCCCTCCGGCCACAGGGCGGATGGGAGGACTTCGATCCTGTCCAGGACGCGCCTCCGCCAAGGCCGGGTCCATTAGTGCCCCTACCGCATCCTGCCTCCCTCCCTAAAGTCTACGCCGGGAAACTGAGGACGGGCTGTCCTTGGGGCGTCAGGCCCAGGCCTTTACTCGGCTCCCATACAGTTCGAGCTTGCACCTGCCCATTTCCCAGTCTCATCCATTAAGGCCCAATCAGGTTTAATAGTTTGCATAGACCCTAGTATTCCTACTCCACCACTCCCCTGCTCCTCGAACCCTTGGGCTTGGAAGTCTGTCACCTCTCTCATAAAAGTCAGTTCACACACTGTTAATCCCTTTGAGGCACTGGGATGAAAGGGGCGAGATCCAAGGAGCAACCTCCCCCAACTCCCATCCTCTCCTGCCTTTGGTACTTTCTCTTTGGTTACAGAGGTGACAGTCGCCCTGCTGGGGCTGAGGGCTTTAGACCCCCTGGGACAAGTCAGGCTCTGAGCCCCGTCTTCCAGGACACACGAAATACAACACGGCTAGGATAGATAGCTCCAGTAACCCACACTGGGACAGACGGCTCTGCGGGGACCTGGCCCCACCTGCTGGTGGCTTCCGAGTTAGAAAACTTCAAATTGCAAAATAGACGGGCTCCAGAGATTAGATGGAGAAGGAAACGGCAACCCACTCCAGTACTCTTGCCTGGGAAATCCCATGGACAGGGGAGCCTGGCAGGCTACAGTCCATAGGGTCACAAAGAGTCGGACACGACTGAGTTATTGAGCATGCATACCAGAGGTTAGAGGGTCAGATCGAGTCAGAAACTCAGCCTGGGGTCTGGAACTCAGCGGCTCAGCCTGGGAGTTAGGGTCTCAACTGAAATTGGGGTTCATCCCAGGTGGGCACCACAATTGGGATGGGACCTGACTAGGATCAGAGGTTTAGGAGAGGGGTGAGCCACTAGTCGAAGGCCTGGGACTCAAACGAAAGTCCACAGGTCTGTCCTAATCTGAGGTCAGGGCTCAGTCTTTATCTGAGATCTGTCTAGGTGTAAATTCAGCCAGAGATTAAGGCTCAGTAGAGTTGACTCATTGGAAAAGACTCTGATGCTGGGAGGGATTGGGGGCAGGAGGAGAAGGGGACGACTGAGGATGAGATGGCTGGATGGCATCACCGACTCGGTGGACGCAAGTTTGAGTAAACTCCGGGAGTTGGTGGTGGACAGGGAGGCCTGGCGTGCTGCGATTCATAGGGTTGCAAAGAGTCGGACACGACTGAGCGACTGAACTGAACTGATAGGCTGAGAGTAGAAGGGGAAGGGAGAGCTGCGTTTCAGCTGAGGTCAGGACTCAGCTGCAGGTAGGCGCTCAGCCTGGTGTTGGGGTTCAGGCTGAATCAAGATTGTCCTGGATTCTGGGGATGGGACTCCATCCAGTGGCCTCACTCCAGGATAGAAGTGTCCGCCTAAGCCTGGTAACTCAGTCTGGGATCATAGGTCATTCCAGGGTCATGATTTAGCTTGGGGCCAGGTTTTGGCCTCTCGGTGGATCTGCAAGATTAGGAAAACGAGACAGACTTTAGCAAATGCAAGTGTTTACCAAAAGCCTGAGCTTTGGCAGGGAGCCACATCCCCAGGGGAAAAAGGGGAAGTCTGTCCTTAGGGATATTGGGAGATGTAGTTTATTGTATGCCCCCATTGAGTTGCTTGCTGCCCCACCCCCTCCAACCTTGCGTTGTGGGTACTGTAGTTCTGAACGGATCTGTCAGTTAAGAGTGGGTGGAGGAATTCCTCTTCAGGGAAGGATATCAGATCCATCACAATTGGTTAGATGAGCTGTCCATCAACCTACATCCGGGACAATCTTTCTAGTGATTGGTGGGTGTGAAGGCGGGGGTTAAGCAATATTAGCATTCCCATTCGGGACTGGTGCTGTCCATTTGGTGTCTTACAGGGGCGGGCGCGAGAGGAGGCAATCGGTGATTGGCTGGGAGGGCTCAAAAAGCAGAAGGGTCGGCCCCCACCGTGCGGCGATTGGTTCACCGGTAGGCGGGCCTGGGGGCGTCAGAGGGGGGTGTCAAGGGAGGCGGTGGCTCCAGAGATGGCAGTGAGCGAGAGGAGGGGGCTCGGCCGTGGGAGCCCCGCGGAATGGGGACCGTGGCTACTTCTGCTGCTGCTGTTAGGCGGTTCCTCTGGACGCATTCACCGGCTGACGCTGACGGTGAGTCCCGCCGCGTGGCGGTCTGGGGTGCGGGGCGCAGCTTTGGCCCGGAAAAGCCCCTAGCTTGGAGTGGTCTCGTCCTATCTCCCCCGCTCCTTATGCGGGATGGAGAGGTCCAGCGCCCCCTGCTTCAGGCCAGGAGTGGTCTCGCCAGAGGAGCCCTCTCAGTGGTTCTTTTGAAGATGCCTGGCCTGCTGCGCTGGGGTCGTCCCTTGCCCACAGCGGGTGGGGCTTCACCTCTGGGGACCCAGGACTCTGAGGCCTTTAAATTCTTGGGATCGCTTTGGGGCTGCTAGGGACCCTTGACGCCGCCCAGGGAAGTCCCTGGGGGTTCTAGAATGAGAGTACTAATTGGGATCTTGGGGACTCAGTTGGAACCTAAAAATTTTCCGAGAAGTGAGGACCAGGGTCCCCAAGATGCGTAACCCTGCTTTACGGGTGATGCCCACCTCGCAGGGAGAATTCCACGTATCCCAGACCTTCTCTTCCTGGACTCTCCGAATGGTGGCCAGAGGATCCCGAACCATTCTGTGCTTACCTGGAATTGGTCTGGGGTCATGGCCTACAGGGGTGGCCCTCTCTTCCTCTCCCGTCACCCTTTGAACCTGTCCTAAATACAGAGATACCGGGAGGGGGCCGAAGCCCTTGGTGGAATCTCGTGCCAGAGCCCTGGGGCTGGGCTGGTGGGAAGTCTGAACTGTCTCTGTTTCCTTGGTCTCCGGCAGGGGGAGAAGCGAGCAGACATCCAACTGAACAGCTTTGGTTTCTACACCAACGGCTCCCTGGAGGTGAATCTGAGCCTCCTGAGGCTAGGCCGCCAGGATACAGAAGAGAAGGCCCCGCTGGTGAGGGGCTTTGGGAAATTTGCTGGAGGAGGGAGAGGTGCACAAGTTTCTGAGCCCAGCCACCTCCCCCCACCTCCCCACCCCCAGTTCTGGATTCACATCCTAGCTCTGCCTCACCCTTGTGATCGTGGGCCAGTCCTTTGGTCTCTCCTGAGTTTTTATTTGCTTATCTGTAACTGAGGAATATTTGCTTATCTGTAACTGAGGAGAAGGCAATGGCAACCCACTCCAGTACTCTTGCCTGGAAAACCCCATGGACGGAGGAGCCTGGTAGGCTTCAGTCCATGGGGTCGCTGAGTCGGACACGACTGAGCGACTTCACTTTCACTTTTCACTTTCATGCGTTAGAGAAGGAAATGGCAACCCACTCCAGTGTTCTTGCCTGGAGAATCCCAGGGACTGGGGGAGGCGGGGCTGGTAGGCTGCCATCTATGGGGTCACACAGAGTCGGACACGACTGACGTGACTTAGCAGCAACTGAGGAATACTTTCTCAGGCTATATAGGAAGCTGGTGAGAGGGGAGCCTACCAGTGAACGGGACAGCCCCAGTTCCTGCAGTCAAAATAAGAGGCTAGTGTTATTGAACCCCCGCTGGGTACCCATATACTGCAAATCAATTTCCATGAGTCTGTTCTGTCATAGCCACCTTTCAGGATCCCTGTGATAATATTACACCTGTAAACCAAATTTTACAGGTGTTTGTACAGACTCAGAGGTATGTGGCTTACTCAGAGTCCCAGAGCTTGGATGTAGATCCAAGTGTGTTGGATTCCAGAGCCCAAGGCAGGAAGGCGTAAACATTCTACTTATTTTTTACATCATCATTTTAAATTGGGGGTGGGGGGGAGAGGAACCAGCGAAGGTCTCCTGGAGGAAATGACATCCCAGTCGAGTGGTTAGGAGTTAAAGGAAGAGGATTGGGGTGCTGGGGGCAAGTAGGAAAAGTCAGTGAATGCAGGATCTCCCCCTTAGTAGGTATTAAGGAAGTTCGAGGTTATGTGTCTGTTGCCACTGATAGAGGTCCTTGCTGGCATCCCCCACCTCACAGTCTCTTTTCTTTCCACTTGCCAGGTGGGGTTCAGTCTGACCCGGGTGAGATCTGGCAGCATTCGCTCCTACTCAGTGAGTGGTAGGGATGAAAGTGGGGAGAGGACGGTGGAGGGGCAGAGGCAGAGGAAGGGGAGGGTTGTCTGTTGGCCTCTGAAACTCAGAGGCCCCTGTCCTCTCCCAGAGAGGAAGGGAGAAACTCACCCTTGCCCCGGGGAAGGAGGAGAGGATGGGGAGGGAGGCAGGGTGGGCCTGGACCAGGGGGTGGGGGTAACCAAAGCTCCCTACTGCCCACCCTCCAGAATCGGGACTCCCATGAGTGTCCTCTCCGGAAAAACAGTAGCAGCCTCCTGGTTCTCTTCCTCATCAACACCAAGGATCTGGAGTGAGTATGAGGGCTACCCTAAAGATCCATCACTGGGGTGTCCCTCGTTGTAATACCCATGTGAGCTGATCAGGTGGAATGAGAACCAGCCAGAAACAACCTTATGCCTTTGGAGAAAGCCACTCGCTTTTGTTGTTGTTGTTAAATTTTAGTTACTTATTTTTGGCTGCACTGGGTCTTTTTTGCTGCACATAGGCTTTCTCTACTGGTGGCGAGCAGAAGCTACTTTCTCTCTACTTAAGATGCTCTGGCTTCTCATTCCTATGGCATCTCTTATTGCGGAGCACGGGCTCTAGGGCATTCGGGCTTCAGTAGGTTCGGCAGGTGAGCTCTAGAACGCAGGCTCAGTGGTTGTGGCGCATGGGCTTAGATGTTCCGTGGCATAGGGGATCCTCCCAGACCAGGGATTGAACCCATCTCCCCTGCATTTGGCAGGTGGATTCTTTACCACTGAGCCACCAGGGCAGCCCTCCCTGGTGGTACAGCGGATAAAAATCCACCTACCAATGAAGGAGAGGCAGATTCGATCTCTGGATCAGGAAGATCCCCTGGAGTAGGAAATGGCAACCTGCTCCAGTATTCTTGCCTGGAGAATCCCATGGACAGAGGAACCTGGAGGGCTACATTTCCATAGGGTCCCAAAGAGTTGGACAGAACTGAAGCGACTTAGCATGCACACATGACCAGGGAAGCCTGACAGCATTTTCTTACTAAATAAGGTGTATTTCAGTAGAATGAGTGACTTGGTGTCATGGGAAGTGACAGATAATCCCTGGTGCTAGCAACACAGGGATGTGGCAGCCATCTCGATTGGATGGTGGCCAAATGCTGCCACTTGATGACCACTGTTAGAGCCCCCCGAGAGAGGAGACCCTGAGGACCTGAGTGGCCATTGAGTCCCTCAGCACAGCTGGTGTTCCTGACCTCGGGCTTCAGCCTCCCCACATCATCCCCAGGGTCCAGGTACGAAAGTATGGGGAGCAGAAAAAGCTATTCATCTCTGCTGGGCTCCTCCCGGAATCACCCTCTGAACCAGGGCTCCCGAAGTCAGAGCACATGGTCACCCCCAAGGTGGACCACAGTGAGTCGGGCTGGGAGGAGTGGGTGGGCAGGGGTGCTCCATACATCCCCACATCGTTCTGCTGTCTGTCCATCTCTGATCTCACCTGTGTTTCACCAGCAGGGACCACTGCTGCACCTGACAAGGCCAAGTCAAAACCCACAGGGTTACAAGGGGACCGGCAGGTACGGGAAGCCAGGGCAGGAGGGAGGAAGGCCCCGCCCCCATAGGGGCAACTGATGCTCCATCGAGTTACTCTGTCCCCCGCAGGGTGTCAGTGGGAAGGACCAGGAGCTGGTGTTGGGCCTGGGCCACCTCAACAACTCCTATAATTTCAGTGTGAGTATCTGGGAGTGCCTGTAGCCCCTCCCCTCCACAAAGTGGAGACGCCCCCAAGTTGAGGTCCCCTCTCCCCTCTGTCCGCCCGCCTCTCAGTTCCATGTAGTGATTGGCTCTAGGGCCGAGGAAGGCCAGTACAACCTCAACTTCCACAACTGTGACAACTCGGTGCCAGGCCGGGAGCAGCCATTTGACATCACGGTGAGTGGAGGGGAGGGCAGTGGGACCATGGAGCCCTCACTGCGGGCCAGGTACCCCGTGTGCCTCAGGGAGATGGGAAATCTGAGGATCAGAAATGAGAGAACGGAACCTGGACACTCACACTCAGGGCCCACCGTGTCTGGAGCTAGCCTGCAACCCCCTGTCCCCCACTGCTTCCTCCCCAGGTAATGATCCGGGAGAAGAACCCCGAGGGCTACCTGTCAGCGGCGGAAATCCCTCTTTTCAAGCTGTACATGGTCATGTCCGCATGCTTCCTGGGCGCTGGCATCTTCTGGGTGTCCATCCTCTGCAAGAACACGTAATGCCCTTGATCCTGGGGGTCCTCCACCTCCTGCCTCCCCACTTTCCCATCCCTGCTCCTAACCAATGCCCTCTCTCTTCTGTCCCTCATCTCTCCTCCCCCTCCAGGTACAACGTCTTCAAGATCCACTGGCTCATGGCAGCCCTGACTTTCACCAAGAGCGTCTCTCTCCTCTTCCACAGTGTGAGAGTCTGGGGCCAGGAACAGCGTGGGGTGGGCTGGAGTCTCTGGGGCCAGGAAAAAGCCCCTACAAGCCACTCCCCAAATCTATGCAGACCCTGGGCTGGAGAGTTCCATATGTCCATCCGAGTGTCCATCCATTTTATCACTGTAGCCAGCTTTCCATCCAGCCCTTCTGTCCAGCTGTGATAGCCCACCTTTCATTCTGACTATTTGTGGGTCCAGCTGTGACTATCAACCAGGCCGATTGTCTAACTGTCCATCCGTCCGACTGTGACCTTCCCTCCATTGTCGCGGGTGTGACTGTCTCTTTCTCTGTCCACGCGCCATCCTGATTGGAACCTTCTGTTCCTGTCCCCTTCCTGGTCATCCATCCATCAGTGATTGTGCATGTTCCCAAACCACCATCCAACCACCCTCCCCATTCCCCTGTCCATCTGTCTGACTGTCAATCCATCCACCCACCTCCAGATCAACTACTACTTCATCAACAGCCAGGGCCACCCCATCGAAGGCCTCGCTGTCATGCACTACATCACGCATCTGTGAGTGCCCCTTTCTGCCGGGCAAGGTGGTGGGGAGGCAGACAGGGGAGGGCTGGGCCCCCAGGGTCTCACCACACCTCCTACCTCCCTCCGCCAGGCTGAAAGGTGCCCTCCTCTTCATCACCATTGCCTTGATCGGCTCCGGCTGGGCCTTCGTCAAGTACGTGCTGTCAGACAAGGAGAAGAAGATCTTTGGGATAGTGATCCCACTGCAGGTGCCTAGGGAGGTCCCAGGGGCGGGGCTGGTGGGCGTGGCTACACACGCCCAGTCTCCCGCCCACCTGCCCCGCCCCCTGCCCCGCAGGTCCTGGCCAACGTGGCCTACATTGTCATGGAGTCCCGCGAGGAGGGTGCCAGCGACTACGGTATCTGGAAGGAGATCCTCTTCCTGGTGGATCTCATCTGCTGTGGCACCATCCTGTTCCCCGTGGTCTGGTGAGGACCCCCACTAGGCCCCTCCCGCCGTGGGCACGGGCAGGGGCAGTACTGACTGCCCCCTGTGTCCGTCCCTCCGTCCCAGGTCCATCCGGCATCTCCAGGACGCGTCTGGCACTGATGGGAAGGGTGAGGCTGTGCCTGGGGCCCTTGGCTGGCTGCTGGCCCCTCTTGCTGACCCCTGGATGCTCCTCCCACCCCTCCTCTGACTGCCTCTCCTCCCACTTACCTCCCTTGCACATCCCTCTCCACACTCTGCACCCAAATGTCCACCCCTGACCCCTTCGTCCTGCCCCCAGAGTCCTTCCCTTGACCCCCACTCTCTGTGCCCACCGTTCAGTGGCAGTGAACCTGGCCAAGCTGAAGCTGTTCCGGCATTACTATGTCATGGTAGGAACCCTCTGCTCACTCGGGAAGTTTGGGAGGTGGTGGTGGAGCGGGGGGCGAGGGGGCAGACGACAGCCAGCTCATTAGCAAGCATACCACCCTAACGCCTCCATCTGCAGTCCCTTGGAGCCCGGCCCCCCTGGCCCCCACCCCAGGCATCCCCAGCGGTGCCGGTTGTCTCATCCCCCGGTGGCCTCTCACCCCCACGCCCCTGCAGGTCATCTGCTACATTTACTTCACACGGATCATTGCCATCTTGCTGCGGGCGGTCGTGCCCTTCCAGTGGCAGTGGCTGTACCAGGTGAGCACAGAGGCCCCAGGAGGGGCGGAGGGTGAGCCAGACGATAGCGGTGGAGGCAGGGGGAGTGTGCCTGACACTCCCACTGCACCCCCTCGACCCCTGAGGGGATGAGACCACCGGGACCCCTGGGGATGCCTAGGGTGGGGGCCGGGGGATTATCGGTGGAGGGCAGGGGGGCCGCGCTTCAAGGGACTGCAGATGGAGGGGTTAGGGTGGGTGTACGTACTAAGGAATGGGCTGTTGTCCGTTCCCCCCACCCACCCCCCACCTCCGCCTCCCAAACTTCCCAGCTCTTGGTGGAGGGCTCCACTCTCGCCTTCTTCGTGCTCACGGGCTACAAGTTCCAACCCGCAAGGGATAACCCGTACCTGCAGCTACCCCAAGAGGATGAGGAGGGCATGCCGATAGAGCAAGTGTGAGCTCTAGGGCTGGGGTGGGTGGGGCTTTGGCAGCGAGGGGGCGGGGCCTGGGGTGGGGCCAGGAGGCTCTGGGGTGGGTGTGCTGAGACTGAGTGGGTGGGCCTCGGCAGTGGGGAGGAGAGGAGGGGGCCAGTCTCAAAGCACGGGTGGGTGGGATCTGGGCGAGGCCAGGAGGCTCGGGGTGGGCCTGGTGAGCTTCGAGGGTGAGACTTGGCTCCCCTCAACTCCTGGACCACCTCCTTACTCTCTGCCTGTAGAATGACCGATTCTGGGTTCCGGGAAGGCCTGTCCAAAGTCAACAAAACAGCCAGCGGGCGGGAGCTGTTGTGATCAGGTCTCCACCTCAAACAGTCCTTCGTCCTTCTTCCTCCTCGTCTCTTCAGACATTCCCTGCTCCGGCTTCTCCCAAAGACAGTGAGGGGAGGAGGGGGCCGGTGCTCACAGGGCACCCAGCATCCTGGGACCAGAGTTCCTGGAGCCCGTTCAGAAGACGACAGACAGCCTCCATCCCCCACAGATGTTGAGCACCATGGCCCCACCTGGGACCACCCCCCCACTTGAAGCTGTACAATAATGACCCATCTGTTTTGTTACGCTGGTCTCTTGCCTTTTGGGGGGTTGGAGAGCACATGCAGAGGCTGTTTGGAATTTAGAGACCCCTGGTGGGGATGGGAGCGGGGGTTGAGGTTGCAGTACCCATTACTTAACACGTTCAATAAGTATCAATTGAGCCACCACTGCATGCCTGCCCCACACAGGACACAGCAGTGACCACAGTCCACCCCAAATCCCAACACTTAAGTGCCTGCTTCCAGCACAGGGTCCTGACCCAGCCTGGGGAGTTAGAGGTGAGCAGAGAGAGAAGAAAGGGATGCACAGGCCCAGATGAGGGGACCGCCTGTGCAAAGGCTAGAGGGGAGGAAAAAATGGTTGATTGGATGACCGCAAGTGGCTCAGTGTCATATCTTTTTGCCTTTTCATACTGTAAAACATTTCTCTCACAATGGACACAGTGAGAGACTTTATATTTGGGGGCTCCAAAATCACTGCAGATGATGACTGCAGCCATGAAATTAAAAGAAGCTTGCTCCTTGGTAGAAAAGCTATGACCTAGAGAGCATATTAAAAAGCAGAGCCATTACTTTGCCCACAAAGGTCCATCTAGTCAAAGCTATGGTTTTTCCAGTAGTCATGTATGGATGTGAGAGTTGGACTAGAAAGAAAGCTGAGCGCTGAATAATTGATGCTTTTGAACTGTGGTGTTGGAGGAGACTCTTGCGAGTCCCTTGGACTGCAAGGAGATCCAACCAGTCCATCCTAAAGGAAATCAGACCTGAATATTCATTGGAAGGACTGTTGCTGAAGCTGAAGCTCCAATACTTTGGCCACCTGATTAGAAGAACTGACTCATTGGAAAAGACCCTGATGCTGTGAAAGATTGAAGGCAGGAGAAAAGGGGTGAGATGGTTGGATGGCATCACTGACTGGATGGACATGAGTTTGAGAAAGCTCGGGGAGTTGATGATGGACAGGGGAGCCTAGCACGCTGCAGTCCATAGGGTTGCAAAGAGTCGGACACGACAGCTTCTGAACTGAACTGAAATGAGGTGGCTCAGGCTGAGTGCTGTGTGCCACACCTTAGCTAAAGCCTCCGGGGTCTTTAGAAAAGCTTATGAAGCACAGAAAGACTGTTTAACTTGCCCAAGGTAACACAGCAAAATGTTGGAAGGCTCAAGACTCAAAACATCAGCAGTCTGGTTCCAGAGCTGCCCTTTACCATGGTATGCACTGCCCGCTCTGCACCCAGACTTGCCCCCAAGCCTCTTGATCTTGCCTGCATTTGCTGTGCAGCCTGTTAAGTAGCTTAACCTGTTTCCTTTCATGTAAAATGGGGACCCCAGAGAGCTGAGTATCACACATCATGATGGGAATCTGGCTCAGCACAGTGCCCTGCAACACAGCCTGACCATTTGTGAATTTCCCCCAACCTCCAGGAGTGCAGATTAGAGGTGCACCTGTGCACACATCTGTGCACACACCTGTGGGCAGGTGCCCGTGATGCATTTTGCTCCGCCCCACTTCGCCCTTCATCTAGAGCACTCAGAACCTCTTCTGGACCCTTGAGAAATATTCCTTGGTGGGGACTGCAGGCATGGATGGGCCAGGGGGAGGCAATCAGGCTGGGGTCAAGGCTATCCGCAAGAGGAAACAGGTCCAGCTAGGGAGGGCCCAGATGAATATATATAGCTCAGCCAGACAAAGAAGGAAGTGGGAAGGCATTGCAGGCTGAGGAAATTCTGCAGCAAGGCGATGCCCAGAACAGTTTGCAAGTTCCTCTACAGGTCTGACGGGGGTCGGGGTGAGGGCAAGAGCAACTGGCAGAAGCCTAAAGGCAGGCAGACATTCTTGGACTTTATGCTGGGGCCCACGGGAGCCAAGAAGAGTTTAAAGCAATGAGGGACTTGGTTGTCCAGGGATGATGTTTTATTCTTCGTGTGTGTTAGGGCATATGGCTCTCCCAAGTTGTCCCCTCCCTAATCCCCACAGCCTGGGACTATGTCCCCTTACATGACAAGAGGCACTTTCCATGTGTGATTCAATTAAGCATGTTAGAATGAGGAATGATTCTGGATTGTTCAGATGGATGCATTGTCATTACAAGAGTCCTTTTAAGAGGGGGGCACTTCGCAGGTGGATCAGATGGTCAAGAATCTGCCTGCAATATAGGAGACCCAGGTACGATTCCTGGGTCAGGAAGAACCCCTGGAGAAGGGAATGGCAACCTGCTCCAGTATTCTTGCCTGGAGAGTCCCATGGACTGAGGAGCCTGGTGGGCTATAGTCCATGGGGTCGCAAAGAAATGGACACGATTCAGTGACTAAAACTAGGAGGGTCAGAATCAGAGAATGAGATGTGATGGTGAAAATGATGTGGGTTTTTTGTTTGGTTGAGTTTTGGTTTGGTTTTTGGCTGTGTCAGGTCTTAGTTGCTGCACACAGAATCTTCAATTTTTGTTGCAGCATGTGGGATCTTTACTTATGGCACTCAGTATCTTTTATTTGCTCCCTGTGGGATCTAGTTCCCCAACCAGAGATGGAACTCGGGCCCCCTGCATTCAGAGCGCAGAGTCTTAGCCAGTGGACTGAAGAGAAATCCCTAGAGTCATGCATTTTGAAGATGGAAGAAGCCATGAGCCAAGGAATGCAGGCAGCCCATAGAAGCCTGAATAGCCCTGATACAGATTCTCCCCTAGAACTTCCAGAAGAAACACAGCCCTCCTGACACCTCAACTTCAGACTTCAGCCCTCCAGAGCTGTAGGATAATAAACATATTGTTTCAAGCCACCAGAACTGTGATCATCAGAAACTCTGGAACCCACCTGCCTGCTTCAAATCTCAGCTGCTACCAGCTAGAGGCTCTTAACCAGGTGGCCAAAGCCCTGTTTCTTTATCTGTAAAATGGGGATAGTAATAGCACCTAACGGGCTTGCCCAGTGGCTCAGTGGTAAAGAATCCACCTGCCAATGTAGGAGACTTGAGTTCGATCCCTGGGTTGGGAAGATGCCCTGGAGAAGGAACTGGCAACCCACCCCAAAATTTTGCCTAAGAAATCCCACAGACAGAGGAGCTTGGTGAGCTCCAGCTCGTGGGGTCACAAAAGAGTCAGACACAACTGAGCGACTCAACAACAGTAGCACCTAAGGCATTCAGAATAAACAAGATGTGCAAAGTTAAGATGCATAAAGTCAATAAGATGCTGCCCCTGAGAGGTTCACAGTCATTAGCATGTATTCTGGTATTACACATCATAATTTTGTAGAAGGAATGCAAACGTGTGTTTTAGAAAAAAATCCCCAGGAACTTCTCTGGCGGTTCAGTGGTTAAGGCTCCACACTTGCAGTTCGAGGGGTGCAGGTTCAACCCCTGGTCAGAAAACTAAGATCCTACATGCTGCACCATGAGTCCAAAGTGGGGGAAAAAATCCCCAGTTGCTGTGGACTAGATGACCTGGAAGAGTTGAGTTTACAGCAAGGAAGCCAGGGACCACAGGGGTGGAAAGAAGGATGGGTGGGGAGAGACAACCGAGGGGTCCCAGGGAGGATTATAGGGGATGAGGGAGAGGGAGGAAGAGGGAACTCTGGCTTGGAGGCCTGGAGCAGCTGTCACTGAAATAAGGCAAGAGAAAGGAGAAGCAGATGTTAGTAAAAATAAAAATACAGTTCAAGTACATCCTGCATGCACCAAGTGCTGGGTGCCTGTCTGACCACTAGCTTGCCTGATGATAGGTGCTGTCACCCCAAAACTCAGAGGGAGGTTCTGTAGCTGCAATGTCTAATTTAAAGATGAGGAACAGAGGCTGGGAGAAGGCAGAGCTGGAGTCAAAACTTCTGGCTTGGAATTCACTGGTGGTCCAGTGGTTAGGACTCCGCTGTCACTGCTGATGGCCTGGGTTCAATCTCTGGTTTGGGAACTAAGATTCTTCAAGCTGAGTGGCACCGTTCAAGAAAAAAAGAAAAAAGAAAAAAAAAAAACACCCCTGGCCCCTGTATCCCCCAAGGTGGAGGGTTCCTGGTGTCTCTGCTTGCATATGCATGAGTAGGTAGGGGAAAGGAGCCAGAGGGCAAATGGATGGGTTCCATCAGGCCAAGGTTAGCCCAAGTTAATGAGTAACAAGTAGGGGAGAAGGGGGAGCCTAGGCTGCTGGTGGGGGAGGTGGAGGTGGAGACAGGCTCTGGGTCCTGGAGAGAAATTTCCAGAAAGCAGTGTAGCACCCATCCTGGAATGGGTGGGGGTGAAGAGAGGAAGATGGATGTCCGCTGCTCCCAGATTTGGCCACGCCTGTGTGGGGAAAGGGTGGGGTTGGGGAGATAACAGTACTAAGGCAAATGCAGAGAACTAAAGGGGAGAGGGGCACCTGGGCTCCCTTCACTCAGAAATCACGCCCATTTCTGCCCCCCTCCCCATTCTATTTGCACCCTAGCTAGGGTTGCCAGACAAAATACAGGATGCCCAGTTAAATCTGTATTTCAGATAAGTAACAAATATTTTGGGTTTCTCTGGTGGCTCAGTGGTAAAGAATCCACCTGCTAATCCAAAACGACTCGGGTTCAATCCCTGATCCAGGAAGATCCCCTGGAGAAGGAAACGGCAACTCACTCCAGAATTCTTGCCAGGGAAATCCCACGGACAGAGGGCCCTGGTGGGCTACAATCCATGGTGTTGCAAAAGAGTTGGGCACAACTTAGGAACTAAACAACAACAAGCAAACATATTCTGTTTGTGTAAGAGTCTCCTAGGGGGCGTCCCTGATGGTCCAGTGGTTAGGGCTCTGGGCTTCCAGTGCAGGGGGTCCTGGGTTTGTTCCCTGGTCAGGAAACTAAGATCCTGCAAGATGTATGGCATGGCCCAAAAAAAAAAAAAAAAAAATCTCCTACATATTCCACTTAGAACCTGCCCAGGCAGCCTCACTCCCCCTGGGTCCACACCCAGGAATGCCTCCTCTTTCTCCCCTGCTGGCTTATCTTTCCCATCATCCTCCTCCCAAACTTCTGGTTGCAAATATCCATTCCCCTGAAAAAGGCCTGGAAGAATTCCTCTTGTTTCCTTCCCTCCCAGGAGACCTTGGTTCACTTTCACTTCCATCCCTCTGGTCACCTCCTGGATGTCATGGGTAGGACCCTTCTCAGACCTCCATCCCTGTGGGCATGAGCCTTCCCTCCAAGCCCAGGACTTCAGGGCATCTGTGTGTACTCAGTCGCTCAGTGTCCGGCTCTTTGTTAACCCACGGACTATAGCCCACCAGGCTCCCCTGTCCATGGGATTCTCCAGGCAAGAATACTGGAGTGGGTAGCCATGCCCTCCTCCAGGGGATCTTCCCAACCCAGGAATCGAACTCGTGTCTCTCACAGAATCTGGGTTCTCTTAATTGTCAAAACAGCAGGAACTGGGACTTCCCTGGCGTTCCAGTGGTTAAGACTCTGTGCTTCAAATGCGGGGGGTGGGGGAGCAGTTTCGATCCTTGGTTGGGGGAGCTAAGATCCCACCTGCCTGCTGCACAGTGAGGCCAAAATAAAAGAATAAAAAACAAAGCAGCAGGAACTGCCATTACTGCCTTTGTTCAGATGGACTAACTGAGGCTCTGAGGGAGGGGCAGGCAACCCCACAGGGGAGAGCGAGGTCAGCAGGAATTCCTTCTCAAATTCTTGATTCCTTGACAAATCACAGAGCCCTAAGGCTTAAGTCTATAACGGAATCAGGAAACGGGGTGAATATTTTGGCGGGTGGACAGGGGAGAAAGATAAAGAAAGTATTGGGGAGTGGAGGATCCTAGCAGGTGGCCACATCCCAGTTCCAGAAGTTGAACCCCAGTTCTGTAGAGTAAGCAAGTGTTTGCCTCCCCCCCCCTCCTCCTCCTCTTCCAAAGAAAAGGTGTCGCAATCAGATAAGACAGAGCCCAGGTTTGTTGTTTCTCCACACCTCCCCCTACTGGGGGGAGGGACACAGGAGGCATGGCCAGGGAAAGAGCGTGGATTACAGGAAATCAGAGTGAGGTCCCTGTTAACCCCTTCAAGGAGGCTTTGGAAAACAGCCCTCTGGGCTTCTGAATCCTCCATCTCTTCAGGGCTCTAGATCCCCCATCCTCCCTACACCTGGCTTCACATTCCCCCTATCCCCCAGAGGCTCAATTTACAAGCAAATTAAACTGACGCTGAGGCGAAAATCCAGTTTGGACAACGTGCCCTTAAGTGGGGCGGTGGGCCAGGGGCAGGGGTTGGGGTACAGGCAGGGTGGGAATGAGGAAATTGGCAACTTTGTGCAAGACTGGTGAATATGCAAATCAATATAACTATGGAGGGGAATTTAGCGATATCTAGCAAGGTTACTGTTAACACACAGCCTTTGATCAGAATTATCTTTTCTCATTGTAGTAAGAACTCTTTGAAGTTGCTTGCTGTTATAACCCCTTTACAGGAGGAAACTGAGGCTCAAGTGGTTATCAGTAATTTCCCCAAGGTTTACCAGTTAATAATCATGAGAACTGGGCAATAACTGGGCAATAATGCAGATTACTGTCTGGAGGGACCATGGTTTTGTAACAATAGGAAGTCTGTCTGTCCATCAGCAGATGACTGGTTACTTTCACTGCAAGAACAAGGAAGCTCTCTGTGCTCTGATAATGAAACAATCCTACCGTATACTGTTTATGAAAAAGCAAGGTGTAACCCAGGGAGACCAGGAAGAAGAGTGTGTAGAGCTTTCTGATATTGTTTTTGTGTAGAGCTTTCTGATTTGTTTTTGAAATGTGTGAATGTTCGTAAATGTATAATATACCTCTGGAGAGAAACATGAGACTTGGTTACATGGTCATGTCTGAGACCCTGATGGCTAGCAACAAGAGCAGGAGGAAGGTTACCTTTTAGATATTGAACCATATGACTATATTACCAATTCTTATGCAACAAGTTAAATACAATTTTTAATAATAATAATATCCCAAGAGGATGTTTTTAAATTTTTTTTAATTGGAGGATAATTGCTTTATAATGTTGTGTTGGTTTCTGCCACACATAAACATGAATCAGCCATAGGTATACACATGTCCCATCCCTCTTGAACCTCCTTCCCCTAAGAAGGCATTGATGTAATACAAAAGCTAGCCATGGGACTTTCCTCAATTATGACTTTTTAGCCACTCAGGCCTCTTGACGAGATTAGGTGAAGGGAATTCCAGGCTCTCCTTGCCCTAGAAAACATTGTCCTTGGATAGTGAACTCCTACACATACTTCAAAGCCCAGTTGAAATGTCCCCTCCTCCAAGAAACCTTCCCTGACTCTCCAAGAAGCTGAGTCCTTCTCCACTGGAGAAAACACTCTGTGGGGCTAGGAGCATTGATGCTGGACTCTGTCCCCGGCCCCCAGCCCCATGCCAACATGGAAGATTCTGGAAGTGGAACATGAGATGCTAGCACAGAAATGGACTCACAGGAAGAGTCTGGTGAATAAATGCATGCTTAAAAGTAGACTGAGGGCCAGGACCAGATATCTGGAGTTGGGGGCAAGGGGTGGCTCTCTGCCCTTTGCTTTCATCTGCTACCAAGTAGATGTAACAGGGAAAGGTCCCTGATCACCAGATGGCTGTGACCCGGAGGGAGGCCCGGGCAGGAGGTTGTTGTGTCTCTGTAGCTGAAGAACATGGCCCCGGGTTACTTATGCCAGGCATGCTGGCCCTACAGATTGAAAAACTTAGGAAACAGTATTGAGAAATCTGGGGCAGTCCCAGGGAGGAGGGAGGCCGCGGGGAGTGAGGGCTGGTCAGAGGAGGGAGGAAGCCAGGAGCCAGATAAAAAGGCAGCCTCCAACAACCTCAGCTCACTGCCCCCCTACCCTCTCCCTCCCTCTATCCCTCCTTCCCTCCACTGCCCCGGCACCATGAAGCCCACCTCAGGTCCCAGCCTGCTGCTGCTGCTTCTAGCCAGTCTCCCCATGGCCCTGGGGAACCCCATGTGAGTAGTCACAGCCTGACCCCCAAAAAAGGCTGCTTCGGAGACGAGGGTGCGCATTTGTGGTATGCGGCCCTGCATGTGTAGGGCGTATGCGGTGATGAGTGATTCTGCAGGAGAGGTGATTTGGCGTCCTGGACATTTGACCGTCATAGATTCTGGGAGTTTGTAGTTTCAGGTTTTAAGTGTCTAGAGATTTCGCGTGGGTGTATGTGGCTGAGGGCGTGGATCTGGATCTGGGGTGCCACAGGTTTAGGGAGGAGTTTGGGATGGTCTTGGCTGCCCTGGTGGCTCAGCAGGTAAGGAATCCGCCTGCAATGCAGGAGACACAGGAGACGCGGGTTTGATCCCTGGGTCAGGAAGATCCCCTGGAGGAGGGCACCGGCAACCCACTCTGGTATTCTTGCCTGGAGAATCCCATGAACAAAGGAGCCTGGCCGGCTACAGTCTAGAGGGTAGCAAAGAGTCGGACACGATTGACGCCACTTAGCTCATAGCACATATGGTGTTCCAGGGCTGGGTGTTTAGAGACTTGGGGTGTTTAAAGATTTCGGGATTAGAGCTCCTGGAATAAGTGGGTTCAGTGGTGAGTTTGGAAGTCTTGGAAGAGGTGGCACCTCTCATTTTGGTGTTGAGGAGTTGATGGGATGTGAAGCACCGCCCCTGCCTCCTCCTCCCCCGCCCCGCCCCCAGTTGTCTGCCGGTCACCGTATCCCCTGTGAGACCAGGGACTGGGGCAGAGGGCTCACCCTGGGGAAGGGCTGGCAGCCCGGGCTTCCAGGGATGACAGCTCCACGCCCCATGCTCCCCTCCGGCAGGTATTCCATGATCACCCCCAACATCCTGCGTCTGGAGAGCGAGGAGACTGTGGTGCTGGAGGCCCACGGAGGACAAGGGACTATTCAGGTCTCGGTCACCGTCCACGACTTCCCGGCCAAGAAACAAGTGCTGTCAAACGAAAACACCCAGCTGAACAGCAACAATGGCTACCTGAGCACCGTCACCATCAAGGTGGGCGCGCCAGGGAGCCCAGTCCTGCTGATGCCGCACCAGCTCCGAGAGTCCTCCACGCATCCACTTGGCTGAGCTCTCTGAGCCCCACCCACACTGCCTGAGCCCCGCCCCTTCTGAGTCTCCCCCTCCCCCATCTGAGCCCTCCCTTTTCTGAGCCCCTCCCACTGCTTCATCCAGTGCTGTCTCTGAGCTGTCTCCACCTTCTTTTTTATTTTAAATTAATTAATTTATTTTAATTGGAGGACAATTACTTTACAATATTGTGATGGTTTTTGCCATACATCAGCATGAATCGGCCACAGGTATGCATGTGTCCCCCTCCATCCTAAAAACCGCTTCCACAATTCTCCCCACCCTATCCCTCTGAATTGTCCCAAAGCACTGGCTTTGGGTTCCCGGCTTAAAAAAACAAAAACAAAAAACTTTTAATTTATACTGGAGCATAATTGATTAGCAATGTTGCAGTAATTTCAGGTGTACAGTCAAGTGATTCAGTGATACATATACATGTATCTATTCTTTTCCAAATTCTTGCCTCATTTAGGCTGTTACATAATATTGAGCAGAGGTCCCTGTGCTATACAGTAGCCCCCTGATCTCTCTCAAGTCCACCTCCTTCCAAGCCCTAGGATCTCTGAGCCCTTTCCCATTTCTGAGCCCCCGCCCTCCAAGCCCCTCCCTCTCTTAAGCCCTCTTCCTTCAGAGGCCCTTCCATCTGAGTCTTCTTTTTGAGTCCCTTCCCCTTCTGAGCCCTCCCTCCTCTGAGCCGCCTCTTACTCCCCCTTCCCATCCCTCCCTCTGACTCCCACCCCCTCTCTTACCCTCCCGCCATCTCAGTACCCCGTTACTCCCCAAATCTGGGCAAACCAGAATTGATGGGCAGGCTGTGTTGTGAAGAGGGCAGGTGGAGCAGACCCCTAATGATCTCTTGGTTCACGCCCAGATCCCGGCCAGCAAAGAGTTAAAATCCGACAAGGGGCACAAGTTCGTGACTGTCGTAGCGACCTTCGGGAATGTCCAGGTGGAGAAGGTGGTGCTGATCAGCCTTCAGAGCGGGTACCTCTTCATCCAGACGGACAAGACCATCTACACCCCAGGCTCCACGGGTAAGGGGCGGAGAGGGGTGGCTGGAGAGGGCGGGATTGGGGAGGAGCAGGGCTGGGGGAGGAGCAGAGTCTCACCCAACTCTCTTTTTCTGTCCCACCACCTCTCAGTCCTCTATCGGGTCTTCACTGTTGACCACAAGCTGCTGCCCGTGGGCCAGACGGTTTTCATCACCATCGAGGTACCAGCCAGCCGGGGCCCCAGACTTACCCGGGGCTGAGACTAAGGGAGAGACAAAGAGATCGAGACAGAGAAAGAGCCACCGACGGAGACCCAAAGTCAGAGGCATATAGAGAGGTCGGGAGAGGGGGCCGGGAGCCAGGGAGACCACGTGGGGCGATGCTTGCTTGCGCCTGAGGATTCTAGCTCCAGATAGACACCCGGTCACTGTGTGACTCTGGACAGGTCACTTCACATTTCCTAGTCTGTTTTCTTCATCAGAAGATTGGGATGATGACTGACACTAATTCTCTAGTGCCGCCAGAGGGCGCCCGTGAGCACTTGAGTCAGGCCCTGCCCCCTCCTCAGCCCCCAGCCTTCCAGGGCTCCCACTTCCCTGAGAACAAGTTTCAAGTCCTCCTGTGGCCCACAAGACTCTGCAAGACCTACCCCATCCCCTCCGTGCCCTCGCTGCTTCCCTCTTCTCCTCGGCTTACTGTGCTCCAGCCACACACCAGTCTCCTCAGGCAGAGCCCTGCCCCAGGGCCTTTACATGGGCTACTCCCCCTACCCAGAAAACCCTCTTCCTGGAAATTTCCACACAGACCGCTCCCTCACCTCCTTCAAGTCTTTGTTCCAGTGTCCCAATTTTACAGTGAGATCTCACTGAGTGCCCTGTAAAATTGCAACACCCCCTCTCCTTCTGGCATCTTGTAAATGGGATCTATACATTTTATTAATTGCACCTTCCCCTAACCTCCACTGAACATAAATTCAGTGCTTGGTGGGTAGTAGGATAAATAAAAACTTACTGGAAGGAGGGAGGGAAGGAGAGGGGAGAGAGAAGCAGGGAGAGATGGGGAGGGAACCATACATGTAGAATGAAGGGAGAGAGAAGGGAGGAAGACTGGGGCATGTCCTCCTGTGGGGATCTTCCTGAGTATTTATTGAGATTACACAGAGCTAACAAGGACCAGGTCCTGAAGGCTGTGAGCTGGCTTTAGAGATTTAGGGGTCTACAGGGAACAGGACACACATCTCCCCTCAAGGCACAGTGCTCAGCTCCCAGCAAATGTCACCCCGTACCAACAGAAGCATGTTATCCACAGTGACCTTAATTTCCAAGAGAAGCCAGAAAACCGGATTTCTATGTGATGTCTCCTGATGTTTAACTGTTGGCAGTGCATGAAATCACATGTGTATGAGGTCTAGCCATGCGATTTTGCTATGTCAGAAAGGCAAATGTGGGCAGTTATGTGTGGTGTATGTATGTGCTAATCAAATGCTTAGCACAGGGTCCTGCATCACAACAGATGACACATGTCATCTATTTTTAACATTTATTTATTAGGTTGTGTCGCGTCTTAACTGCGGCATGTGGAATCTAGTTCCATGACCAGGGATCGAACGTGCAATCCCTGCATTGGAAGCGTGGAGTTTTAGCCACTGGACCACCACCAGGGAAGTCCCAAACGCTAGTTATTATTTGTTTTTGGAGAGACGCTGATCATCATCAGCTCTTGCCTATATTAACATTTCCCAAACCAGTGACATAGGAGTAATAATTATCTTTTTCCAGATATGCTCATTGAGCACAGAGAGGCTAAGTAACTTGCCCAAGGTCACACAGCTTGTAATTGGCTCAGTGGGGATTTGAACCCAAGCTGACTGGCTCAGGGGCACGTTCTTCACCACTGCCCCTGTGGACCTAACACAGAGAAAATGTCCAGACACAGACAGGGAGGGGCAAGCCAAGAGGCAAAGCCTCATCTCTGAAGAGCCATTTTTCTCTCTGTCTCCTGACAGACCCCTGATGGCATCCCTGTCAAGCGGGACTCCAAGTCTTCTCAGAACCAGTTTGGCATTTTGGCCTTGTCCTGGAACATTCCAGAGCTAGTGAAGTATGTCAGGTCCTCCAGGAGGGGGTTTGGGGCTCCCCTACCCCAGGAGAGGGAGTGGGGGGCTGCCAGGTCTGTCCAGATCACCAGCCTACCTCCCCCACAGCATGGGGGTGTGGAAGATCAAAGCCTACTATGAAGATTCTCCGCAGCAGGTCTTCTCCGCTGAGTTTGAGGTGAAGGAATATGGTAAGAGGGTCCAGGGAACTGGGGTTAGGGGGTAAGGGGATGGGGGAGTGCATCAGGCTGGGCCCAATGCTGGTCCCCCACCAACATGATCTGTCCCCCCCAGTGCTTCCCAGTTTTGAGGTCCAACTAGAGCCTGAAGAGAAATTCTACTACATTGATGACCCAGATGGCCTGAAGGTCAACATCATTGCCAGGTGAGGGGCAGGGGGAGGGGCCAAGTGGGGGGAGGGGCTCAACCGAGGCCAACGCTAGTTTGGAGGAAGACTCATCTGCAGAGGGGAGAATCTGAGACTGTCCCTGCATCGCAGGTTCTTGTACGGGGAACAGGTGGACGGAACAGCTTTCGTCATCTTTGGGGTCCAGGATGGCGACCGGAGAATTTCATTGACTCACTCCCTCACCCGTGTTCCGGTACCTAACAGAGGCCCTGTCTGGTCTCCTCCACCCTAAACACCCTTCCTGTCTCCTGTAGTCTGAGCCCACCCCCTGGTCCCTAACCCCAGGTCCCCCCTCCGCCATGAACCCTTACTGTCTCCCCCAGATCAACGATGGTAATGGGGAGGCCATACTGAAACGTCAGGTTTTGCTGAATGGAGTACAGCCCTCCCGAGCTGATGCCCTGGTGGGCAAGTCCATATATGTGTCCGCCACCGTCATCTTGCAATCAGGTGAGGCCCAGTCTGGGGGCGGAGGCCCAGAATGAAAGGGGGATCCAGTCTGAGAGGGGAGACCCAGAATGAAGCGGGGGATCCAGTTTTGAAGGGGGAGATGCAGTCTGAGGGAGAAGGCCAAGAAGGAAGGGGGCAGGATCCAGTCTGACAAGGGAGGTCTCATCTGAGAGAGGAAGCCCAGAATGAAGGGAGGGTCCAGGCTGGCAGGGGAGGTCTAGTCTCAGGGAAGAGGTGCAGAATGAAGGGAGGGGGGATCCAGTCTTACAGGGGAGACCTAGTCTGAGGGAGGAGGCCCAGAATGAAGAAGGGGTCCAGTCTGACAGGGAAGAACCACTCTGGGGCATAAGACCCAGTGCAAGAGGGAGACTCATTCTGAGGGTGGATGTTCAGAATGAATGTGGAATCAGGTCGATGGGGAAGATACATTCTAAGGACAGAGGCCCAGTACGAAGGCAGAGTGCAGTCTGACGGGGGAAGCCTGGTCCTGAGGGGTGGCCCAGGAGCCCACCCTCATGGCTGGCCCCCCTCAGGCAGTGACATGGTGGAGGCAGAGCGCACCGGGATCCCCATTGTGACTTCCCCCTACCAGATCCATTTCACCAAGACCCCCAAGTTCTTCAAACCTGCCATGCCCTTCGACCTCATGGTGAGACCCTGGGCAGGACTGCACCCCTCAACACTGCTCCTGAGCACGATCACACCCCTGGGTCTGCCTGAATGCCCTCCACCTGCCCCTGTACCCACAGGTGTACGTGACAAACCCCGACGGCTCCCCCGCTCGCCACATCCCGGTGGTGACCCAGGGCAGCAATGTGCAGTCCTTGACCCAGGATGATGGCGTGGCCAAGCTAAGCATCAACACACAGAACAAACGGGATCCCCTGACCATCACCGTGAGTTCTGGGCCAGCCTCAGGGGACTTAATTTTGTAGACTGGGGTCCTGACATGTGCACAAAAGGATCCTGTCTTGGGCATAGAGTGGGTTTCTTTCATTTGCATAAAGGGATGTGCCATCCACAGAGATGTTTTCATTTGCATAGAAGGGCTCTTTTTATGTTTTCATTTATTTGATTGAAGTAGAATTGACTTACAATGTTGTGTTAATTACTGCTGTACAGCAAAGTGATTCAGTTAGACATATACATATGTCTTTTTCATATCTTTTTCCATAATGGTTTATGACAGGATATTGAATAGAGTTCCCTGTGCTGTACTGTAGGGCTTTGTTTATCCATTCTATATATAATAGTTTGCACGCATAGATGTGTTCTCATCTGCACAGCAGGGTCCTACCTTCTAGATGTCTGCTGCCCAGATGTCTTCTTATTTTAAATTATTTATTCATTCATTTTTGGTGACACTGGGTCTTTGTTGCTGTTTGCCAGCTTTCTCTAGTTGTGGGGCTTGGATTTCTCATTGAGGTGGCTTCTCTTTGTTGCAGACCACAGGCTCTAGGGTGCACAGGCTCAATAGTTGTGACACACAGGCTTAGTTGCTCCACAGCATGTGTAATCTTCCCGGACCAGGGATCGGACCCATGTTCCCTGCATTGGCAGGCAGATTCTTATCCACTGTGCCATCAAGGAAGTCCCTGCCTAGACATCTTATATGGACACTTGTGATGGCATTGGGCCCACCTGGATCATTCAGTCTCCTCCCCATCTCCTTAATATCCTTAACCTAATCTCATCTGCAAAGTCTTTCTCCTCACATAAAATACCCTGGTCTCAGGGGTGTGGATTTAGATGTCTCTGGGGAGGGCGGGTGGGCATCATGGCATCCATCTTTCCCTGACCAGGTACGCACAAAAAAGGACAATATCCCCGAGGGGCGACAGGCCACCAGGACCATGCAGGCCCTACCCTACAACACCCAGGGGAACTCCAATAACTACCTGCACCTCTCTGTGCCCCGCGTGGAGCTCAAGCCTGGGGAGACCCTCAACGTCAACTTCCACCTGCGCACGGACCCCGGCGAGCAAGCCAAGATCCGCTACTACACCTACATGGTCCGTGACTTTCTAGAACTCCCAGTATCCCCGGGAGCCCTCATCCATCCCAGATTCCACCCCCCACCCCCGCCCCTGACTCCCACCCATTCTCCCGCTCACCTTCCTGATCCTTATACCGAACTGTCCCCCCAGATCATGAACAAGGGGAAGCTGTTGAAGGTGGGACGCCAGTACCGAGAGCCCGGCCAGGACCTAGTGGTGTTGCCCTTGACCATCACGTCAGACTTCATCCCTTCCTTCCGCCTGGTGGCCTATTACACACTGATTAATGCCAAAGGCCAGAGGGAGGTGGTGGCCGACTCTGTGTGGGTGGATGTCAAGGACTCGTGTATGGGCACGGTAAGCTCCCTGGCACCTCTCTGTGCCCATCTGGAGACCCTCCACCTGGCTGTCCCTCTCCCCGTCTTGTGCCTCTGGCTCTGTCTCTCTCCAATCTTTTGAGTCCATGCCTCTCCCCATTTCAGAGTTCCTGCCTCTCCTCCTTTTCCATCTTATTCTTCCATCTCTTTCAGCCTCAGTGTCTTCATCTTTTTTTTTCTTGATATGGACCTTTTTTTAAAGTCTTTATTGAATTTGTTACAATATTACTTCTGCTTTATGCTTTTGGTGTTTTGGCTGGGAGGCAGGTGGGATCTTAGCACCCCAACCAGGGATCGAACCTGTACTCCCTGGATTGGAAGGCAAAGTCCTAACCACTGGGCCACCAGGGAAGTTCCCTTAGTAGCTTCTTTTCCTTCCAGTTTTATTGAAATGTAATTTACACACAGTACTAAGTTTAAGGTGTAGAGCATAATGATTTAACCTAGGTACATCATAAGTGATCAGTACAATAAGTTGAGTGAATAGTGATCACCTCATAGAGATATGAGATTAAAGAAATAGAAAAAGAAAATCTTTCCCTTGTGGTGAGAATTCAGGGTTTCCTCTAACGACCTTCCTTATATAATGGCACAGCAGGGTTAATTACATATATTTATTATGTTGTACATTACACCCCTGGTACTTAAAACTGAAAGTTTGTTTTTAACCACCTTCACTCAATTCCCTCTCCCTTTACCACACATCTGATCTCTTTTTCTATGAGTATGTTTGTTTGAAGTATAATTGACCTATGGTGGTGGTTACACGCTAAGTCATGTCTGACTCTTTGAAACCCCATGGACTGTAGTCTGCCAGGCTCCTCTGTACATGGGATTTCCCAGGCAAGAATACTGGAGTGGGTTGTCATTCCCTTCTCCAGGGGATCTTCCTAACCCAGGGATCAAACCTGGGTCTCCTGCATTGCAGGCGGATTCTTTACCAACTGAGCTACAGGGAAGTGCCTAATTGACCTATGCCACTATGTTAGTTCCTGGTGTACGACATTTCTACAACCCACATATCAACATATTTCTGTGTGTTTCAAAATGCTCACCATCATGAGTCCTGTTAGTAACCACATGTCACCATACAAAGGTCCTATGTGCTTATTGACTATCTTCTTCACACTGTGTATTTGATCCCTATGACTCATTTATTTCATAAGTAGACGCTTGCACTCAGTATCTCTCTTGCTCCTGGTTTTCTCTCTTTTCTTGATTTTCTGCCTGATGCCAGTTTGGCTTGCTTCTTCCCCTCCCCTTTCAGTCCAGCTCAAGACCTCCTCTGTCTTGGGCTTCTTGAGGTCTTACAGGGCTGAATTCCCCCTCCAACCTGCTCCCCTCCCATAGCTGGTGGTGAAAAATGGTGGGAAGGAAGAGAAACACCATCGACCCGGGCAACAGATAACCCTGAAGATCGAGGCTGACCAGGGGGCCCGAGTGGGGCTCGTGGCCGTGGACAAGGGCGTGTTTGTGCTGAATAAGAAGAACAAATTGACCCAGAGAAAGGTATGCCCCAGAGTCGCTGAGGTTGGTTCAGAGATGGCATTGGGTTGAGGTGGGAATGATGCTTATTGTCGTTCAGTCACTCAGTCCTGTCCAACTCTTTTTCAATCCCATGGACTGTAGCCCACCAGGCTTCTCTGTCCATGGCATTTCCCAGGCAAGAATACTGGAGTGGGTTGCCATTTCCTTCTCCAGGGTACCTTCCCCACCCAGGGATGGGACCTGTGTCTCCTGCATTGGCAGGCAGATTCTTTACCACTGAGCCACCTGGGGATGATGCTGGAGAGGAGCAGATAGGTTGAACATAGAGGTCTGAATGGATGTAGACACGGGGATGGGTTGAAGTCAAGTTGAGGATGAGAATGTGGGTGGACAAAGGTCCACGTTGGAGATGGTGCTGGGAATGGACGCAGTCCAGAGTCCAATTCTGGATCTTCCATCGTGGCCTGCCAGCTTGGGGAACAGGATAAGGATGGATGGGGTGGGGCTGGATGGACAAGCTGGCCAGAGGGTGGTGGCCCTTCTGACCCTCCGCCTGCACTCCACCCCGCAGATCTGGGACGTGGTGGAGAAAGCGGACATTGGCTGCACCCCAGGCAGTGGAAGAAACTATGCTGGCGTCTTCACGGATGCAGGACTCACTCTCAAGACCAGCCAGGGCCTGGAGACCCAGCAGAGGGCAGGTGAGGACGCAGGGAAAGGCAGGGAAGGCGAGAAGCAGGGCCTCCATCCCCCAGATACTGAGATCATGTTAAGGGCAGGGCTCTGGGGTGCAGGTTGGGGTGTTGGAAGTCCCGCCTCCACTATCATCTCGCAAATCACTTCTTTCTGAGCCTCGGTATGGGCCACAATAACACTCCAACATCACGGCGGGGGTGGGGGTGGGGGGAGGCGGCAGTGGGGAGGAAACCAAGGACACATCAGTCAGTCAGTCAGTTCAGTCGCTCACTCATATCCGACTGCAACCCCATGAACTGCAGCACGCCAGGCCTGCCTGTCCACCACCAACTCCCAGAGTTTACCCAAACTCATGTCCATCGAGTCGGTGATGCCATCCAGCCATCTCATTCTCTATCGTCCCCTTCTCCTCCTGCCCCCAGTCCCTCCCAGCATCAGGGTTTTTTCCAATGAGTCAACTCTTCTCATGAGGTGGCCAAAGTATTGGAGTTTCAGCTCAGCATCAGTCCTTCCAATGAACACCCAGGGCTGATCTCCTTCAGAATGGACTGGTTGGATCTCCTTGCAGTCCAAGGGACTCTCAAGAATCTTCTCCAACACCACAGTTCAAAAGCATCAATTCTTTTTCTTCACAGTCCAGCTCTCACATCCATACACGACCACTGGAAAAACCATAGCCAGGACCTTTGTTGGAAAAGTAATGTCTCTGCTTTTGAATATGCTATCTAGGTTGGTCATAACTTCCCTTCCAAGGAGTAAGCGTCTTTTAATTTCATAGCTGCAGTCACCATCTGCAGTGATTTTGGAGCCCAAAAAAATAAAGTCTGACATTGTTTCTACTGTTTCCCCATCTATTTGCCATGAAGTGATGGGACCAGATGCCATGATCTTCGTTTTCTGAATGTTGAGCTTTAAGCCAACTTTTTCAGTCTCCTCTTTCACTTTCATCAAGAGGCTTTTTAGTTCCTCTTCACTTTCTGCCATAAGGGTGGTGTCATCTGCATATCTGAGGTTATTGATATTTCTCCCCACAATCTTGATTCCAGCTTGTGCTTCCTCCAGCCCAGCGTTTCTCATGATGTACTCTGCATATAAGTTAAATAAGCAGGGTGACAATATACAGCCTGGACATACTCCTTTTCCTATTTGGAACCAGTCTGTTGTTCCATGTCCAGTTCTAACTGTTGCTTCCTGACCTGCATACAGATTTCTCAAGAAGCAGGTCAGGTGGTCTGGTATTCCCATCTCTTTCAGAATTTTCCACAGTTTATTGTGATCCACACAGTCAAAGGCTTTGGCATAGTCAATAAAGCAGAAACATAGTAGGTGCCTAACCCATCTGGTTCCCCTTCCACCTGCCTTTAGATCCGCAGTGCCCGCAACCAGCCACCCGCCGACGCCGCTCGGTGCAGCTCATGGAGAAGAGGATGGATAAAGGTGTGCGCCCTCCGCTGGTCCCCACCCATTCTGGATCCCAGCTAGAGAGGGAAGGGGAGGGTCTGACCGTGGGGAAGTTCTTCCTGGGCTGTGTCCTGAGTGCCTGCTGCTTCGAGGCCAGCAGCTGAGGGCGCGCGGGACGTGTCGGGGAAATCTGTGTTCCCATAGCGGGTCAGTACAGCAGCGATCTGCGCAAGTGCTGCGAAGACGGCATGCGGGACAACCCCATGAAGTTCCCGTGCCAGCGCCGGGCCCAGTTCATCCTGCAGGGCGACGCGTGCGTCAAGGCCTTCCTGGACTGCTGCGAGTACATCACTCAGCTGCGGCAGCAGCACAGCCGCGACGGCGCCCTGGAGCTGGCCAGGAGTGAGTCCCGTGGCGGGGAGGGCGGGCCTGTCCGAGGTGGGAGGAGGAGCCAATCCGAAGAGGGTAGAGCCAATCTGTTCAAGGAGCGGGGAGTCCAGTCCTAGGGGGAGGAGGTGCCTGTCCGAAGGAAGAGGAGGTCTCTATCCAGCGAGTCCGAGGTGAGGAGGAGGCCTGTCCGGAGAGGGAGGAAGACGTGCCTGTCTGAGGGAGGAGATCTCCAGTGGGGCAAGGAGATCCCTGTCTGAGAGGGAAGGACGTCCTGTCTGAGGGGGATGCGGGTCTGTCGCAGGTGGAAGAAAGTGCCTGTCTGAGGGAAGAAGGACCTAGTCTAGTGGAGAAGACTCCTTTCCTGAGGGCAAGGAAATTTTCTGCCTGGGTGGATTAGCCTGGCCCTGGCCCCAGACCCTCTGAAGTTTGACTTTACCAGTGCCCAGGACACCCCTCCCTCCCATGATCTGAGGGATCGTTCTAGAAGATAGAGCTGGTCACACTAGTTGCCAGTAGGAAGACATGAGATGGGTTATAAGCTTGTCTTTACCAAAGAAAACTAATTCATGTTGCCTTATTAAAAGACCTGCTCAACCTTTGCCCAATGTTCGATCATTCATTCATTCATTCGGTTCTGGAGAGGACATGTACACAGTCAAAACTCTACATCTCAGGCCACATCAATCTTAAGCAAAGCCAGGGCTTCTCTTAGAAGCCCCCTTTAAGCAAAATCAGAATGGCCTCACCACAAAGTGGCCTTTACAGAACTGACACATAGTCTCCATGGCCACCTGTTGAGACAGAGGAGCCCGGTGTGGCCTGATCCCACCATTATTCAGTTTTTAAAATGTTTGGTTATGCCATGTGGCATGCAGAATCTTAGTTCCCTGATCAGGGATTGAACCTGTGCCCCCTGCAGTGGAACTTCAGGACCTTAACCACTGGACCACCAGGGAAGTCCCTCTCCTTTTCTTTTTTTTTAAATATATTTTAGTATGTCTTAATTAGAAGACTTCTGTGCCAGAATGGGCTTTGTTGAAACTGAACTATCTGCAGACACTTCTCAAAAGCAGCCACTGCCAAAGTCAAATATTTCTGAATTCCTTTAGCTGGAAAACTAGCAACCCCTTCAACCCTCTACCCCACCAAAAACATAATGATTCCCAACATACATGAACACAGAATTCTACCTTCAGTCTCTTTGCAAATTATAATGACTAGGCATGCTACTCTCTGCTCCAGTGACCCAAGACTTTTCTTTCGCAAAGAAGAAATTTAGACAATGTGTGTATGATTTACACACATGGATGACTTTTTTCCCCCAGCATTATGTCATTTTTTTAGCCAACTGGGGGTGATACAGAGGGTTGATTAAGAGTTAGTATCCCAAAGGCACTTTCATAGATTACTCCAGAGTATTGGGCTTCCCTTGTGGCTCAGCTGGTAAAGAATCTGCCTACAATTCGGGAGACCTGGGTTCGATCCCTGGGTTGGGAAGATCCCTTGGAGAAGGGAAGGGCTACCCACTCCAGTATTCTGGCCTGGAGAATTCCATGGACTGTCTAGTCCAGGGGGTTGCAAAGAGTCGGACATGACTGAGCGACTTTCACCTTCTTCGCTTTTATGGGTGGATTTAAGTATCTATAGAATTCCACCTACTTTGTGGTTAGGCAGAAAAGTGAAAGTGTTCATCACTAAGAGTCTGACTCTGTGACTCCATGGCTGTAGCCCACCAGGTTCCTCTGTCTATGGGATTTCCCAGGCAAGAATACCAAGAGTGGGTAACCATTTCCTCCTCCAGGGGATCTTCCGGACCCAGGGAACCTGTAAGTCCTGCATTGACAGGCAGATTCTTTACCATCTGAACCACCAGGGAAGCCCCAGAACCAAATTAAAATCTGTTCATCATTGTTTGAGGAAAGCCCAGCCAGGATTAAACTCTATTCTAGTCCAGCTTTGTGTACTTGCTGATGGGGTCAAGATGACTTTTAAAGACCACTGTCTCTTTGGCAATCTCCATCAAGTCCAGAGAATCTCTCAGCTAGCCCCATTGCTTTCAGGATAGACTTAACCATCACATGGTTAACGTAACACAGCAGGCATGGGCCAATGATGCTTTTAGAGGCTCTTTCATGCAAATATTTTCATTCCCTTGAAAATCAAAGGGGAAAAAAACAAATCAACCCAATGCAGTGTGGCTTATTCTCACCTTTATACCAACATGGTTGTAAAATGTGACTTTTAATATTTTTTTTTATGGAGAAAGGAGCCTCTTGGGGCAAATGTGCCTAGGATCCCTGGAAGTGATCATGTGACCTTGGGTGTGTCCATGCTAGGAATCCCTCTAGGGGATGATAAAGATAAATATCTAAAAGGGACAGTGGAGGGAGCAGGAGGGGGGATTCAGTCTGTTTTAACCCCCCACCCCCCACCCACAGGTGACCTGGATGATGACATAATCCCAGAGGAGGACATCATTTCCCGAAGCCAATTCCCCGAGAGCTGGTTGTGGACCGTCATTGAGGACCTTAAACAAGCAGACAAAAACGGGTAAGGCTGGGATGGCCCCACTTCAACCTATCCCCAGGCCAGCTTCTATGGTCACCCTAGATTGGACACTGCATTTGCATGCCCCTCAAACCCCCTTCTTTTGTGGAATCATGGTGGAAGCACACAACCCAGCCTAGAAAATAGAGTTGGGGCTACCTAAATGTACCCACCTCCAGCCCCCTTCCAACCCTGTCCCTTGGGGCCCCTCCCTACCTGCTCTCCCCCTGCATCCTGCTAGATGTCTTCTCCTAATCACCGCCCCCCCCCCCCCACTTCTCCCTGGACCAGAATCTCCACGAAGCTCATGAACGTGTTTTTGAAAGACTCCATCACCACTTGGGAGATTCTGGCCGTGAGCTTGTCAGACAAGAAAGGTGAGAGAGGATGGTGGTCCGGTCCTCGGAGGCCGGGACCCCAGATCCCCTGAGCATTTTCTCATTCCATCCTGACAGATCTTTTGTTTCTTGGTGGCTGACACTTTGCCCTGGTTACTAGAGAGGGATTAGAGTGCAGAATGTGAGTGACATCGTGATTTGGTAAATAGACTTTATTTTTAGCGCAGTTTTAGTTCAGAGCAAAATTGAGAGGCTGGTGCAGAGACTTCCTATGTACCATTTTCCCTGACCACATACACAGCCTCCCTCACCACCTACATTGTAACAATTGATGGACACATCATTATCTTTGCTAGTTCTTAGCTGACATTAAGGAGAAAGCAATGGCAACCCACTCCAGTACTTTTGCCTGGAGAATCCCATGGACAGAGGAGCCTGGTAGGCTATAGTCCATGGGGTCACATAGAGTCGGACATGACTGACGCGACTTAGCAGCAGCAGCAGCTGACATTAGGGCTCACACTCGGTGTCTTACGTTTCTGCGGGTTTGGACAAATGTATAAAAACACACAGGCTTCCCAGGTGGCGCAGTGGTAAAGAACCTGCCTGCCAAGGCAGGAGATGCAAGAAAGGCAGGTTCGATCCCTGGATCAGGAAGATCCTCTGGAGTAAGAAATGGCAACTCGCTCCAGT
Organism: Bos grunniens; assembly: GCF_055505025.1. Classification (NCBI taxonomy): domain Eukaryota; kingdom Metazoa; phylum Chordata; class Mammalia; order Artiodactyla; family Bovidae; genus Bos; species Bos grunniens. The sequence continues at coordinate 17,843,313 of NC_141171.1, forward strand.
ATTCTTGCCTGGAAAATTTCATGGGTGGGCTACAGTCCATGGGGTTGTAAAGATTTGGACACGACTGAGCGATTGAGCATACACGTGCATAAAGACATATATCCACCATATCATATAGAATTATTTGCTATATGATGTATTATTCTATAATATCATAGAGAATAATTTGCAACAACAACTTGGTAGGGGTGATGTTGCCATGATAGTGAGTCAAGCAATTAAGAAAAAATAAAAGAGGAAGCGGGATGAAGTGAGTGATTGAAACATCAGCAGGTAGGCTGTGAAACACAACAAAAAGGGGTATGCGTATCCTCCCCCCGCCACTGCCACCAACAGCTGCGTGTGGGACCCTGACAAACCCTAGTCAAGTATGAATGATTTAGAGCTGGTCTGGGAATGGGGCAAGGAAAGTGAGGCACTGACTTTGAATGCAAAATTAGGTGGGTGCCAAAAAAACTCAGTCATCAAGGTAAATTGTATTTTCATGCAATAGTTTTTTAAAAGATCAAAATGAATGCCAAAAAAAAAAAAAAAAAATCCATGATGTACAAAATACCTAGATTTTAAATAAAAACCAGCACTGTGTTGAACCCTGTTAGAGCTTGAGGCCAAAGGAAAGATGTGTTTCATATACATATTTTCTGTCCATTTTAAAGGTTATTTTTTTTCCAGAGCATTAAAGTAGTTGAAAAACTATTAAAAACACACACAAAAAAGATGTATTAAAACTCACAGCATTAAGTGTATTTCATTTATACCACACCCAGTTACTCTAGTATACGTTTATTTAGTTATAATTTATCATAAATTATACGCAAGGCACATAGTTTTCCTTCTGCCTGGGACTCCAAAGCCACTCAGCACAGTTCTAGTTTGGGGTCCCCATCCCTGTTTCAAATCAGGGCATCTTCATATTTGCCTGTTGTGCATTTCTGTATACCAAGGTTCTGTCTGAGGTTTCCTTTACCTAAAAAATGTTCCTGCAGCTTGAAAAAAAAATGTAAACTACCTTTAGACCCTTGCCTCTTAAGCATGTTCTCTGGACTAGCTGCAATCTGGTCAAGAAGCTTTACCTCGGAGTTTGTTAGACATTATCTTTTTTTTTTTAGCTTTTTTATTTTATATTGAAGTACAGCCGATGAACAGTGTTGTGATAGTTTCAGGTGGGCAGTGAAGAGACTCAGCCATACATATCCATGTATCCATTCTCCCCCAAACTCCCCTCCCATCCAGACTGCCTCATAACATTGAACAGAGTTCCCTGTGCTATACAGTAAGTCCTTATTTGTTGCCCATTTAAAATATAGCAGTATGTATAAGACATTTAGGCTTCCCTTATGGCTCAGTCAGTAAAGAATCTGCCTGCAATGCAGGAGACCTGGGTTTGATCCCTGGGTTGGGAAGATCTCCTGGAGAAAGAAATGGCAACCCACTCCAGTATTCTTGCCTGGAGAATCCCACGGACAGAGGATCCTGGCGGGCTACAGTCCAGAGTGTTGCAAAGAGTCAGACACGACTGAAGCAGCTTAGCATGCATGCAACCAATAGAACTTGAAAATTTTAAACTTAAGAGCTCTTATGGGGTAAAGAAAGAGTGTCGTTAAAAGTGGGGCGCTTCCCAAGCCCAAGTCCCTGAGTCCAAATCCCACATCTTTCTCTGGGCAGCTGTGTGGCCTTAATCAAGTTACTCAGCCTCTTGATGCTCATCCATAAAATGGGCACAACTGAAAGAGTAACTACTCAAAGTGTTGGGATTTTATAATAGTTATAATAGTACCGGACACATTGTACATGTTCAATGAGTGTGAACTATTATTTTTATTATTGGAGTTGAGCATATTTTAGGGGTCAAAGAGTAACTGCCTTTTGGAGATGTATAGACGCCTCCTTAAATGACACAGATCAGGTATCAGAAGTCAATTCTTTTTTAAAAGATATTTCTTTTTATTTATTTATTTGACTGCACTGGCTTTTAGCTGCGTCATGTGAGATCTAGTTCCTTGATCAGGGATCAAACCTGGGCCCCCTGCATTGGAAACCCAGAGTCTCAGCCACTGGACCACCAGGGAATTCCCTTTTTTAAAAATTGAATTATGGTTGATTCACAGTGTTGTGTTAGTTTCTGGCTTAGTCATTTCTTTTTAAGAGATTTTCTTTTTGTCCACTCCATGTGACTTGCAGGATCTTAGTTCCTTGACCAGGGATCAAACCCCCCCAACCCCCCACCCCCGCCACGATGTGACATCTATGTGTGTGTGCTTAGTGGCTCAGTCATGTCCAACTCTGAGACCCCATGGACTGTAGCCCGCCAGGCTCCTCTGTCCACAGGATTTCCCAGGCAAGAATCCTGGAGTGGTTTGCCATTGCCTTCTTGAAGGGAATCTTCCTGACCCAGAGAACGAACCCACATCTCCTGTGACACAGGCAGATTCTTTACTATCTGAGCCACCAGGAAAGCCCCCATATTATGTCTATGGGCTTCTGCAAAGACCTTGGGATAGCTCCCGCGGTTAAGTGTAAGCACTGAGACATTGGTAGGGGCAAGAGTTTGGACCCAGTCCACCCTGCCCAGTCCCCTGACCCACTCCTGACACTCTGTGTTCTGTTTCCACTCCGGGCAGGGATCTGTGTGGCTGACCCCTATGAGGTCACTGTGATGCAGGATTTCTTTATCGACCTGCGTCTCCCCTACTCGGTGGTGCGCAACGAGCAAGTGGAGATCCGAGCGATCCTCTACAACTACCGGGAGGCGGAAAATCTCAAGGTGCGTCCCTGGCGCAACAGAGGCATGGAGGGCGCGGGGACTTGGGGGAGCGAGTCTGTGGCATGTTCTCCTGACCCCATACTCTCTCCCCCTGGCAGGTGAGGGTGGAATTGCTCTACAATCCAGCCTTCTGTAGCCTGGCCACCGCCAAGAAGCGCCACCAGCAGACTATAACGATCCCAGCCAGGTCCTCGGTGGCGGTGCCTTACGTCATTGTGCCCCTGAAGATCGGCCTCCACGAGGTGGAGGTCAAGGCTGCCGTCTACAACCACTTCATCAGTGATGGTGTCAAGAAGACCCTGAAGGTCGTGGTGAGTCCTTGGGGTACCTGCTGCCCCTTGTCCTTCAGGAGAGGCTCCGGTTCTCCCTGTGCTGTCAACCCAACTTGGAGACCCAGGCACACCATAGGAGATTCAGGAGTTCTGGAACTTTGAATGGAGGGCCAGGATTAGGGTGAGGCAAGTGAGGCATTATTCTTGGGCACAGAATTTTTAGCAGACACCTGAAAACTCAGAAATCAATAATATTTTTTCATTAAAATATATTTTAATATCAAATATGACATCTTGTAACATTTTAGCACAGGAGTTTTCTTCTGACTTTAAAAATCTTGGGGACAGTTCCCTGGTGGTCCGGTGATTAGGACTCAGTATTTTCACTGCTGTGGCCCTGGATTTGATCCCTGGTCATGGAACTAAGATATCATAAGCCACACAGCACAGCCAAATAAATAAATAAGTAAAATTTAAAAAGCTTGAGAAAATATATTTCACAGAGCAAATATTGGAAAGGAATAATACACAACTGCAAGAACTAGAACACTTCTTTTTTACCTATGAGTCTTACCTATGAGTTTTACCTATGAGTTTTACCTATGAGTCTTACCTATGAGTCTTACCTATGAGTTTTACCTGTGAGTCTTACCTATGAGTCTTACCTATGAGTCTTACCTATGAGTTTTACCTATGAGTTTTACCTATGAGTTTTACCTATGAGTTTTACCTATGAGTCTTACCTATGAGTCTTTACCTATGAGTTTTACCTATGAGTTTTACCTATGAGTTTTACCTATGAGTCTTACCTATGAGTCTTACCCTTAAAATACGCGTTAACACACAACAAAAAAGAAGACCCATGGGGAAAAAAAACTCAACCCAGAAAAAAAGAAATGTGCATTAACAGTCATATTTCTGTTACTGTTTCCTATAGTGTTGAACATTTTCAAATATAATAGACAAAATCATCAACCAAAATGAAAGGATTTTAGCATCTTTCATGAGTACTTTAAAGCAAAGCATAAGATCATAAACAAGATCAAAAATATTTTAGTGCAATATTTTAAGAAATCAAAATTCATTCCCAAAACCCCTGCAATATACAAAATATCAAAATTTTAGAGACAAATTTGATGGTGTCAAACTATGTCATATTGACACCTAAAGCAAAAGAAAACTGAGTTGGGCCCGTGTATATTTTTTATCAGTTATTTTTTCCCAAAAAACATTACAGTAGTTGAAAAAATATTGAAACATTCAAAACCAAATGTATCAAAACTGACAGATTTCACATTGAAATGTTTTATTTACACCCAAATCATAATTTATTATAATTTTTATTTTCTGGCTTTAATGGAAGCAAACATATTTTTTCAACTACTTTAATGTTCTGGAATAAACCTAACCATTAAAATAATATATTTTAAAAATTACATGAAAGTGTGTATATACAGGTGCACATGTTTTTCCTCTTGCTGTGAATTTCAATATGACTCAACACAGGCACTGGTGGGAAGAAACCAGTAGTGAGCTGGAGCCTGTGATACCCAGCTCCCTAGATCCAGTATGTCTACCACGTCCCAAGTCTGTACTCACTCACGGTGGTAGCTTGAAATCCATCATGGTGGAGATATTCACACCAAGGAAATTGGCAGCACTATAAATCAAGAGCTTTTCTTCCTGGAGAGCTGGATGTTACACACTGATGAATACAACATAGGCAGGAACTCAGTCTGCAAAGGAAAAGATGGGACTCACTCCAGGCAAAAGGAGAATGGGCTCTGTGAGGGCAAACGCACCCACTGTCCTCCATGGAGGCTTATGTGCATATACACCTGAGAGCTTGTGTTGGGCCTTTGACTCTAATTAAGACGCCCCTATTTTAATTGAGCACTTACTATCTGCTAGGCACTGTGTTAAGTAGTTATGTACATTCTTTCATCTATTTTTTCTCTTTCCTTTATTATTTATTCTTGTGTACTGGCTCAAAAAGTTTCTTTTAAATTATTTGTTTTAAAATTTTTATTTTATTTAGCCCATTAAGAGGCACTGGGTTAAAAACAGGCTCTGGAGCCAGACTATTAGGTTCAAACCCAAATCCTGTTCTACTTGCTTTGTGACCTTGGGCAAGTTACTTTACCTGTCTGTTCCCCACTTCCCTCATCTTTAATATTTATTTATTTGGCTTAGTTGTGGCACAGGGATCTTCTTCTCTAGTTGTGGCATATGGGCTCAGTAGTTGCAGCACATGGGCTTGGTTGCCCCATGGTATGTGGGATCTTAGTTCCTTTACCAGGGATCAAACCCATGTACCCTGCACTGCAGGCAGATTATTAACCACTGGGCCATGAGGAAGTCCCTCCCCCATCTGTAAAATGGGAGTGATAAAAGCGGTACCCACTCCAGTGGGTTGTTGTGAAGATTAAATGAATTAACCACAGGAGAGCAATCATCTAGGCACATAGAAAGATTTCTAAAGGTCTTGTTACTTCTTTGTTAATTTATAATTTTATTATGAACTTGCACAACAATAGGCATGAGGAAAGAAGGAAGATGAGGCACAGAGAGGTTAAGTAACTGACCTCCAGTCACACAGCTAAGATCAGGTGGAGGCCCTCATGCCTTATACTACAGTAATCCCCAGCATATAACCAACTGTCTGTCTTACTCATGCAACTCCCCCTGCCCCTAACACCATCCAGCCAGAAGGCGTAAGAGTCAACAAAACTGTGGCTGTTCGTACACTGAATCCAGAACATCTGGGTCAAGGTGAGTCATCCACGGGAGAGGGAGTGAGGCCTGGGTGGTGGTGATGCAGAATGGGGTGGGAGGGAGCTGGTGCCATCTGTGTCTCCCATTCATCCTGCAGGGGGAGTGCAGCGAGAGGAAGTCCCAGCTGCAGATCTTAGTGATCAAGTCCCAGACACCGAGTCAGAGACTAAGATCCTCCTGCAAGGTGAGATGCCCTTGGACCCCAACCCCAGGAGACCCAGAACAATGTTGGGAGGAGAGTCATGACCCGAGAGTCAGGAGCCCAGTTCCATCCACTCTCACCCCAGGGATATTTAACCATGTGTCTCCTGCCTCCTCTTCAGCTAGAACCCCTCCTCGAACCACTTCATAGAAGGCTCCAGGCAGTACTTAGTTCAGCAAACAGCTTTTGCTGATAAAGAGGTTTACATGACCAATATAGTTCAAGAGCAGAAATTCCAGATCTAATTGTCTTGGATGGAGAACTGGGGCAAGACGGAGCTAGAAAGGCACCTTGCATCTTGACAGCTGTGAAGTTTGGGGAGGAGACCCTTGGTTTCTTCATCTGTGATAGGAGCGAATAATAGTATTGATATCTAAGGGTATGATATCTAAGAGAATATTATATGGTATTCTCCTAGAACAGAGCCTGGGGAATAGCATGAAGCCTGGTAAAAGTATTCATGACTGTTATTACCGCTGGTGGAACCAGAGGAACCAAGGCCCAGAGTTCCCTTGTGAAGCACAAGCCCACCCCCCACAAAAGCAAAACCCCCTCCAGCCATTCAGCCATGAAGTATCTCCATCATTCACATGCCCCCAGCTGTCCCTGACCCCTTTGGCCCTAGCTGGTCAGAGCCTGAAAAGTCTGGAAGCAGCCGTGGACTTGAGTGCCATCCTCCTGCCGGGTTGCAGGGACTCCGGTGGCCCAAATGACGGAGGACGCCATCGACGGAGAGCGGCTGAAGCACCTTATCCAAACCCCCTCCGGCTGTGGGGAGCAGAACATGATTGGTATGACGCCCACGGTCATCGCCGTGCACTACCTGGACAGCACCGACCAGTGGGAGAAGTTCGGCTTGGAGAAGCGGCAGGAGTCCCTGGAGCTCATCAGAAAGGGTGCACGTCCTACCTGTCCCTCTGAGCCTGCTCCACCCCGAACCCCGCCCCTCTGAGCCTGCTCCACCCCTGAGCCCGCCCCTCTGAGCCCACTTCATCCCTGAGCCCCGCCCCTCTGGCCTTGCTCCGCCCCTGAGCCCCGCCCCACTGAGCCAGCTCCACCGAGCCCCAGCCCTCTGAGCCGGCTTCATCTCTGAGCCCCCTCCACTCCTAAGACCCCGCCCCTCTCGGGGTCCGGCCCCTTCTCTGAGACTGCCCCCTCGCCCCTCTGAACCCCTCTGAGCTCCCTCTCTCGCTGAGGCCCCCTTGCCCCTGAGAACCCATTTTGAGAACCTCTTCTCTTTGAATCCTCTTTCCTCCAAGAATTCCTTCCCCTTCTCTCTAATCTTCCCACCTTCTGAGTCCCTCTTTAGCTCTCCGTCCTCCCACACACCCGCCCCCTACCCAGAGACCTCTTTCCTCTCTAGACCGCTGTCCCGCCCTTCACAGAATCTTTATCCTCCCTCTAAGCCCCTTCCCTCCCTGGAGGGCGTACGCCCACCAGCCACCCCCTCCACTCAGCCTCTGGTGACACATCTCTCTTCCCCGCAGGGTACACCCAGCAGCTGGCCTTCAGACAAAAAAGCTCAGCCTACGCCGCCTTCCAGAATCGGCCCCCCAGCACCTGGTGAGTCTCCAGGATCAGCTTGCACATCCTCAGCCTTTCACATCCCTGAGCAGGCCCTCGATCTCGGCCTGGGGTGGTCTAGGTAGGTCTCCACCCAGAGTCAAGGTACCAGCCCGCTGAATAATCAGCGTGCCACACTGGTTTAAGAGCTTGAAGGAACCAAGCCAGGCCCAGCCCCACTCTGCTCATTGGTTGGTTGAGATGCCAGTCTCCGGATCCCAGAGCCAATTGCCTCACGCTTTGTACCCACCCCCGCAGGCTGACAGCCTACGTGGTCAAGGTCTTTGCACTGGCCGCCAACCTCATCGCCATAGACTCCAAGGACCTCTGTGAGACGGTCAAATGGCTGATCCTGGAGAAGCAGAAGCCTGATGGAATCTTCCAGGAGGATGGGCCTGTGATACACCAAGAAATGATTGTAAGAGGCAGAGATTCGGGGCAGGCCAGGGGAGAGGGCACCAGAGCATCACAGGATGGACTGGAGAAAGACTCCACCATCCACCCACTGCCCAATTCACTGCGTGCGGGGACAGGGAAATAAGGGAGCTGACAGTGTCCCTCCTCCCTTGCAAAGATCAGAGACCTGCAGGATCTAGGGCAAAACGAACCCCCCCTGGCTTCCTGTGGCTCTTAAACATAGAACGCCTTAGAGCTATGGTCCTAAGAGTGTGATCCCCAGGCCTGCAACATCAGCAAAATTACCTGCAAGCTTTTAGAAATGCAGAATGTCAGAAATTCTCAGGCTGGACTCTAGGTGCACTGAATCAGAAGCTTTAGGGGCAACGTCTAGGAATCCGAGTTTTAACACCTCTCCACCCCCACCGGGTGTGCTTAAGTTGGAGAATTGATGCGTAAGCCTGACCTTTCAGGCTTCCAGCCTCGTGGCCTTACCCACTTCTCTCATCATTCCATCTGTACTGCTAGGAACCTTCCTCTCCTTTGTACATGCTGTTCCTCCTGCCTGGCATGCTAAGCCCCACCCTTTGAGAGTTGACTTCTCCTCTCTGCTCAGATTGTGGTTTTAGCTATCATCTCTCCGGGACACTTTTCCACGACTGAGTCACACTCCCATAGTCCATTCTCAATGCCACATCCACTTCTGCACAGCACTCGTCACTTTCTAATTATGTATCTGTTGACAAGCTGGTTGGTAATCTGTCTCACCTAACAGACCGAGAGGGCTGGGACTAGAATCTGGTCTTCATCCAACATCTCATCCACAGCACCAGCACATTTGCAAGATGAATGAATGAATACTAAAGAGCCTGGCCCTTCTGGAGAGACATTGGGAGAGACCCAGCCCTGCCTTGATCCACTGAGCCTACAGGGGGCGTAGGTTGACATGTGAAGACATTGGTGACCCTATCTTTGCTTCCACGCTTCTCCTCTAGGGTGGCTTCAGGGACACCAGGGAGAAAGATGTGTCCCTTACAGCCTTTGTTCTCATCGCGCTGCACGAGGCTAAAGACATTTGCGAGGCACAGGTCAACGTAAGTGTCCCCGCCCTCCCCTCCCCGCCCTGCCCTCCCCCACCAAAAACACACCCACCTGAGGTGAGATTTGCTTTCAGGCCATTTCCAGTGCTCCCAGTGCGCTAACAGTCACCACAGTGGCCATAATAGTGTCCAACATTTACCTGGCAATTAAGATCCCAGGTGGCTCAGTGGTAAAGAATCTGCCTGGAATGCAGGAGATGTGGGTTTGATCCTGGGTCGGGAAGGTCCCCTAAAGAAGGAAATGGCAACCCACTTCAGTATTTTTGCCTGGGAAAGTCCATGGACAGAGGAGCCTGGCAGGCTACAGTCCATGGAGTTGCAAAAGACTTGGACACGACTGAGCAACTAAACAACAAAACAAGAGTCTCATATGTTTAATTCCTGTAATCCTTGTAACAGCCCAAGAGATAGGCTACTCTTATTGCCCCCAGTTTACAGAAGAGACAACTGAGGCACAGAGAAATCAAAGATTGCGTCTTTTCTGCCTGCTTTACCATTTTCAGAAAGTTGTAGCCAAACCCAACAAAAAGCCCCTTCAGCTTGCTTTCCACGAGACTCCTACATTCATATTCCTGTGTGTTAGTCACTCAGTCATGTCCAACTCTTTGCGACCCCATGAACTATAGCCCTCCAGTCTCCTCTGTCCATGGATTTCTCCAGGCAAGAATACCAGAGTGGATTGCCATTCCCTTCTCCAGGGGATCTTCCTGACCCAGGGATTGAAACTGGGTTTCCTGCATTGCAGACAGATTCCTTACCATCTGCACCACCAGGGAAGCCCTTCATATCCTTATGGCTTCCCTAAAGAAAACTGAGGACACAAAACTAAAAATGGAAGGAAAATCCTTCCTGGAGATCTTTAAGGGGATTCTTAAAGGGGTCCATGTCCATGACCCCAAAGGATCACCCAGTGGCTCAGTAGTAAGAATCCACCTGAAGTGCACAGGAGACGCAAGAGACATGGGTTCGATCCCTGGATTGGGAAGATTCCCTACAGTAGGAAATAGCAACCCACTCCAGTATTCTTGCCTGGGAAATCTCATGGACAGAGGAGCCTGGCATAGGGTCTCCCATAGGGTCACAAAGAGTCAGTCACGACTGAGCATGCATGACCCCAGAAGGGAAAGAATTAATAATGTAGGCTTTTTGCTGTCCGCTATTCCTCTAGTTTGGGTTCTGAAGGAGAGAAGCTTAGAAAGACAGCCTTAGAAAGACAGCCTGTAATCACTCCATCTGCTTTGCTCTGGGGTTTTGAGATTGGGTTGTTTGACTTTTAGTTTCCCTAGTGGGGAACTTCAGGATCTCTCTTTCAGCCAGCTGCTTCTTCCTTCTCAGGACCCCAGAAAAGAGATGGAGTGGAGGGGGCTGCTACCATTAATGCTGGTGACCTTTAAACCAGGATTTCCTGGTTCCAATCTTGGAGATTTGAGAGAAATTATAGTAGAAAAGAGCACCAGGACTGTGGGGTCAGACAGAATTGACCTCAAATCTTGACTCTCATGTAGCCTTTGTCAGGCCTTATTGTGTGCATTTGTAAAATAGGTATAATAATTTTTTGCACTTTTTAGGACTCTCTGAGTTATCTCAGAGGCCACGTGTGTGTCCTGGTTGTCATATGTGTGACTAGATTGTGCAAAAATAAATGGGAAATTTATTTTAGGGATCTAAGAATTTATAGAGTTCAAAAATGAAAGTAGGAATCTGGTAGTCCAGCGGTTAAGACTCCTTGTTTCCACTACAGGGAGTATGGGTTCATCCCTGGTTGGGGAACTAAGATCCTGCTTGCCATGCATTGCAGCCAAAAAATTAAAAAAAAAAAAAAAATGAAAGTAGCTTCAAGGACTCTGCCAGAATTCTTTGTTCTTTATGTTCTCCATGTCTTCCAATCCTTTCTTGCCCAATAATTCACCTTTGCCTGCCACCCAACCTGCCTGGCAGAACATGGCTGTCTTCCTTGAGGAAATAGTCAGACCAAGGCTAGAACGTTCGGATTCCCAGTGAAGGACTCTGATTGGTTCATCCTGGGTCAGGTGATCATCCCTGAACCAATCAGCTGAGACCAGGAAGTAGGTCTCAGTTGGCAAATATGGCTACTTCCATTGTGGCCATTTGAATGAAAGGGAGGAGGTGTTCTTACAACAGAGGAGGATAGATGTAGGAAGGCAGTCAAAAGGGTTGTTTCTACTACAACACAACATTTTCTACAATACAGCAACATTAAAATCAAGTATGGCATAGGCGGTGGAGCCAGACTGATGGTGTTTAAATCAATAGGATGCTACCCAGCTTGTGAAAACCAGTTGTTAAATTTATAGGAATTTGCAATCTGGTTGCTGAACACAAACGTTGTTAAAAATTAAATCATATAAATTCACACTGCAAAGATTAAACACTGAAAACAGGTGATAAACTTAAAATGTATCACTTCCTAAATATTTTGCTACTTTTTATCATTATTCTCAGGGTTATTTATGTCTATTGTATCTCTATATTGGAAATATTATATCATGTTGTTCCACTGTTCCTCTCTTCCCAAATCTACAGTCAGCCATGCCACATTGGTGGGTTGAAATTAAGCATGATAGTATTGACACCATGGAAATCATCAAACATTTCAAATCATGTCTTCCCCTGGTCCCCATCTTTCTGTGTCACAGTATTTAATCTGTGTAGTAGGATAATGATGAAAGTAATGCCTGCCTCATAAGATTTTATGAGATTAAATGAGCAGCTATATGACTGGGACATTGTAAGAGCTAGCTGATAATGATTGAATAAGAAGTGTTCCCTGGTGTGCTGAATCTGGCTCACACTAGCTCATGAATGCCTGTTGGGAGTATGTCTTCCCCATTCTATGTTCAAGGACATCACAGTGGTTACTTGAAATTGACCCTGGTGGAAGTTTTTATGCCATTGTAATGGGCAATTTATTGGATTGGCAAAAGTTCAGATTTTTCTATAACATCTTACAGAAAAGCCCGAATGAACAACTAGTACCACACCCATGGCCCCCCGCCCAGTCCTGTGCCTCCACTGAAGAGCTGGTTGTTAAATATTCACCAGCACACCACTTGGTATTTAGACATACACACCGCACCACACACACACACACACACACACAGCCCATAGTAGGTACTCAGCAACAAAGCAGCTCACAATGGAAAACCCTCAAACATAGATCCAAGGCAAACAGGTCCCAAGGACAAAAGCCACCTGGTCCCAGAAAGTGATCTTCATCAGTTGTCTAACAGCAACGCTCCCCTGACCAGAGTACCCAATCCTCTTTGTCATAGAGCCTGGGCCGCAGCATCGCTAAGGCAGGAGACTTCCTTGAAAACCACTACAGAGAGTTGCGAAGACCATATACTGTGGCCATTGCTGCCTATGCCCTGGCTTTGTTGGGCAAGCTGGAGGGTGACCGCCTCACCAAATTTCTGAACACAGCCAAAGGTGAGGGGTAGCCTGGAGGAGTACGGAGGGACCCCTGGCTGGGGACTGAGGGTAGCCCTCTCCAGCTGGGGTGCATGGTTTTAAGCTGCACTGGGATGAACGTCTCCAAGCTGAACTGGGATGAATGGCTTTGTGGTGTAATAATTTCTGCTTGTAAACCACACAAGAAGGCTCACTGCATAATTCATTCAACCATGTTGAATGCTGAGCACTTGCTATGACCCAGCAGTGAGGTGTCATTAAGACCATGAGCATGGACATCAGACAGATCTAAATTGAAATCCCACTCTGCCACTTTCTCACTGTCTGACCTTGTACAAGTCGCTTAACCTCTCTGGATCTTAGTTTCTTCATCTTTAAATGATACCTAGGGCTTCCCTAGTGGCTCAGTGGTCAAGAATCTGCCTGCCAGGAGATTCTTGGGTGCAATCCTTGGATCAGGAAGATCCGCTGGAGAAGGAAATGGCAACCCACTCCAGTATTCTTGCCTGGGAAGTCCCATGGACAGAGGAGCCTGGCAGGCTACAGTTCATGGAGTTATAAAAGAGTCAGATACCACTTAGTGACTAACAGCAACAATATTGTAATATTATAATTATCTCAAAGGTAATCAGGATTCAGTAAAATAATACCATGGGGAATTTAGCACAGTGCTTAGAACATAGTGGGCTGCTAGTCATTGGTTCCAGTGATGACACTGTATCATGTTTGTACGCACTGATAATAAGGTATCTCAAGTATCATATAAACACCAAAGTGGTTTAACACGACAAAAGTATGTTGTTGGTGGACAGCTCTCCTCCATACAGTGACACAGGGATCAAGGTCTCTATCTTTTCATGGCTCTGCCATTCTGGGGCCTCAGAATCCTGCCTTTTCAAGCTGAAAGGGAAATAGGAAGATTGTGCAAGGGACTAGACATAGAAGAGGCCCAATCACTGCTGTGCACATTCCATTGGCCAGAGCTTAGTCATGTGGCCATATCTACCTGCAAAGTCTTCTGGGAAATGTAGTCCAACTGTGTGCACAGGGAGAGGAGGTTATCCTCCTCTTGGTTCTCAGTGACAATCTCTGCCATCATAACTTTCTTTGGCACTTGGGACACCACCGTGAGTACAGCACAGCCCTTGCCATTATGGCCTCACACTCCAATTGAAGAATGAAATGAGTTCATAGATTACTATAGAGTATCAGAGTGCTGGGATCGGAGAAGCACAGGATCCTTTAAGAGACAGGAGGAAGAGGGACCTCCACTCAATCTTGGGGTGCCCACTAATTGTGCAGGGTGGGTAAGAATTAACAAAGTAGATGGAGAAAAGGGGTGGGTAAGAATTAACAAAAGATGGAGAAAAGGTACTCTATGTTAAGGGAACAGAATATGCCAAGGCTCAGAGGTAAAAATGTGTGTTTCAAGTTTAGGAAATCTCCCACAGTGGGGCTGAAGTGCAGAGCTCATATGGAAGAGTGAAGGTGGATGAAGGAAGAGAATGAGGCAGGAGCCAGCAGATTAAGGACCTAGAATGTGGGCCAGGACACCTGAACACTGAGCAGTCTAGGCTATGAGTCTTTTTTTCCTGAGTTTTCTCTGAGCTGTTTACAGGATGGACAGAGCAGTGAGCACTGGGGGTGGGGGGTTCTCCCTGCAGAAAAGAACCGCTGGGAGGAACCCAAACAGAAGCTCTACAATGTGGAGGCCACGTCCTACGCCCTCTTGGCTCTGCTGGCACGCAAAGACTACGACACTACGCCTCCTGTCGTGCGCTGGCTCAACGAGCAGAGATACTATGGAGGTGGTTATGGCTCCACGCAGGCAAGTAGTCCACACATACCCCGCCCCGGTAACTGCATCCCAACCTCCTCTGGCCTCATTAGTCTTCTGAAGAAAGTACCGAGACCAAGAGAGGCAGTGCTTCTCTTCCATCAGCCAGGATGATTGGAATGAAGTCAAGAATCTTTTTTTTTTTTTTTTAATTGCAAACCCATCTGTGAACTCTAGACTACATTCTGAATGCCCTGAGCTGTGTTTCAAGCCTCCTTTTCCCTCTTGGTGTCTATATCATGTTCTCAGGGCCCAGGTTCAAGTGTGAATCTCTCTTTCCCACTGTGGGTTCTAGACCGTGTTCCCAGTGCCCCATCTTACTCTGTCTCACTGGTGGGTTCTAGCTCATGTTCATTTCACCAGGCCCCCAGTGTTACCCTGTCTCATCAGTGGGTTCTAGACCAGGTTCTTAATGACTCTACAGCATTATCCAAGGGGCTTCCCTGGTGGCTCAGAGATGAAAGTATCTGCCTGAAATGCAGGAGACCTGGGTTAGATCCTTGGGTTGGGAAGATCCCCTGGAAAAGGGAATGGCAACCCACTCCAGTATTCTTGCTTGGAGAATTCCATGGACAGAGGAGCCTGGTGGGCTACAGTCCATAGGGTCACAAAGAGTTGGACACAACTGAGCAACTAACACCTCACACACCATTATCCAAGCCTCTGTCTCCCACTAGTGGGTTCTAGACCACATTCTAAGTTCCATCAGGCTCCCAGTGTTACCACATCTTATTGTGAGTTCTAGACCAGGTTTTTAGTTATTCTAGTCCCTGATGGGTTCTAGACTATGGGTTCAGTAACCTCAAACTCCAAGAAGCTCAGGCTCCAGTCTAACCGCTTTTCTTTCTGGTGGGTTCTCAATCACACTCTCAGTGTCACTTTGGGGTTCTAGATCAGATGCTCAGTGTTCCCAGATTCCAATTTCATTCTTTTATTTCATGAGTGGGTTCTAGACACATTCTCAGTGCCTCTACCAATGCTTGTCTTAGACTGTCTCCTCTGGATGTGTCTAGAGCACCTTCTCAGTGTGGCTGGACTTTCTGTCTTATGCCTGTACACTCTGGTGGATTCTAGCCATGTTCCCAGTGTCTCTAAGCTCTTGTCTGACCTGTCTCACTCAGAGTTCTAGGACATGTCCTCAGTATCCGACCAGCCCCTAATCATATTCTTACCCTCTCTGGTGGGTTCTAGGTCACTGCCTCAATGCCCCAGGTCTGATATGAGTCTCTTCATCGCTCAGTGGTTCTAACCACTTTCTCAGTAACCCAAATTCACCCCCTTTCTCTGTCATGGGTAACAGGCCACTTTCATGGTGTTCCAAGCCTTGGCCCAATACCAGAAGGATGTTCCTGATCACAAGGAGCTGAACCTGGATGTGTCCATCCAACTGCCCAGCCGCAACTCTGCGGTCAGGCATCGTATCCTCTGGGAATCTGCCAGCCTCCTGCGCTCAGAAGAGGTAAAGTCACCTGGCCACACCCTCATCACTTTCATCCTCCATGCCAGCCAGACTTTCTAGGAGGCAGGAGATAGAGTCGATGACAATCACCAATGGGGGAAGGCTTGGTTCCAAATACTCTCTCATCTCTCTCCCCACTCCTTGCAGACTAAGGAAAATGAGCGTTTCACAGTAAAAGCTGAAGGGAAAGGACAAGGCACCTTGTCGGTAAGGAATGGGAACCTACACCTTCTTGACCCACCACCTTCTCTAGGCCCCTCTGTTCCAGTATCCCCTTTCCTTCCCAAGTCAAATGGACTGACACCTCATCTCCCCTCCTACCTTACCAGGTAGTGACCGTGTACCATGCCAAGCTCAAAGGCAAAGTCTCCTGCAAAAAGTTCGACCTCCAGGTTTCCATACGCCCAGCCCCCGAAACAGGTAAAAGGAGTAGAGACCCTATCTGTTACCCTTCCCCCAACCCTGTTCTTATGTCTGCCTCCCTCCTGGATCAGAACCCAGGAACTACACTCCTCCTGCTTCCCCACCACCATCCATCCTTCTGTTTTCTGTGTTTCTAGTCAAGAAGCCTCAGGACGCCAAAGGTTCCATGATCCTTGACATCTGTACCAAGTAAGAGATGGTTCACTGGGATTCATCTTGGCCATCCCTCTGTCTCTAGCAAGACTTCTTAAAAATAATAACTGTGATGCTTAACACTTTCTGAGAGTATATTGTGCATCTAGTCTTGTGCTGAATACAGGACAAGAAGACCTCCCTTTGCATGGCAGTGTGAGATTAGCAACGTGGTCTTGATGTCAGAACATGGTGCTGGGGGATTGGTGACGTTGAATTAGACCATGGTAACAGAAACATACAAAGTGAGACGTGCCCATGTTCATTCCCAAGAACTGAGGCACAGAGAGGTTAAGTAACCCATCAGATGTTACAGAGAGCTGGGATTTGAACCCGGGTCAGTTGGGTTCCAGAACCTGAAAAATGAATCACCTTGATCATTATGTAGCTTTTCCTGTATTCCCCTTAGGAGAATGTTTCTTACATTTGAACCTCCCTCTGTGCTCCTATGTGGGAACTAGAGGCCTCAGTCTTTGATATGACCCCCTTGTCCGGGCACTGATCCCACCTTGGGGACCAACCCCCTCTCCCTCTGCCCCATGCAGGTACCTGGGAGACCAGGATGCCACTATGTCCATCCTGGATATATCTATGATGACAGGCTTCTCACCTGATGTTGAAGACCTCAAAACGGTATGAAGGCCTTGGGCTCAGGGGCTGGGATCCATGGGCAGGAGCCCAGGGTCTGGAAGAAGCTGGAGTGGCAGGGGGAATGGGGATGCAGGAGGGATTTTTACAAACCACATCCTTCCCCAGCTGAGCACTGGTGTCGACAGATACATCTCTAAGTATGAGATGAACAGAGACTCCAACAAGAACACACTCATCATCTACCTGGACAAGGTAAGGCTTCCATTGGGATCCTGAACCTCTGCCTGGCTGACCTTTCCTTCTCCGCTGGCCTCGTGCCCAGGTGGGGCCAGGGAGACAAGGTCTGGACTGCTGGGTGTTGGAGGATAGGGGCATGTAAAACAAGGCCAACCCACCTTCTGTAAGCATTGCACCGTCTGACCACTCATGTCCCAACTGTATTTCTCACTTGTTCCCTCCAGCTTCTTCTCACCAGAGTCTTAACCACTGAGTGGAAAAAAAAACCCACTTGTGGTTTTAAAAAAGCAGTGCTTGATGGAGAGAAAGAGCTCCCCTTGTTCCCCAGCCCCTAGCATTTCTCTCTTCTCTTATTTTCTCCCCATTCTTCCCTTGTTCTGTTTATTCCCGTGTTCTATTTATTCAGTTATATGACAGAGCTGGGTCTTCACTGTGGTGCATGGGCTCTTGGCTGTGGCATGCCACAAGTACTGAACCCACATGCCATACCTGGAGAAGTCCACATGCCGATTTACAGTCCGACCAACAGTGCACAGCTTCCCAACATTTGTTCGTTGTGTTCTTTGTGATGATAGCTATTCCGGCATGTGTGGGTGCTATCTCATTGCAGGTTTTGGGGTTTTTTGGGTTTTTTTTGGCTGAACTGGGTCTTCTTTGCTGCACATGGGCTTTGTCTAGTTGCGGCGAGTGGGGGCTACTCTTCATTGCAGTGCGCGGGCTTCTCATCGTGGTGGCTTCTCTTGATGCTAGAGTGTGGGCTCTAGGGCACAGGCTCGGTACACGGTCTAAGTTGCTCTGCGGCATGTGGAATCTTAGTTCCCCACCCAGGGATCAAACCAGAGTCTCTTGCATTGGCAGGTGGATTCTTGACCATGGAGAGACCTGGGAAGCCCCATATTGATACATACACATGTGTATATGTGATGACACATATATTTGGAGAAAAGTCATAGTAGAGAGAAAGAGAGCAAGGGCAGGGACTTCCCTGCTGGTCCAGTGGTTAAAAATCCACTTTCTTAAGAAGGAAAGGAAATAGCAACCCACTCCAGTATTCTTGCATGGGAAATCCCATGGACAGAAAAGAGCCTGGCGGGCTACAGTCCATGGGGTTGCAAACAGTTGGATGCCACTTAATGACTAAACAACGTCTCAGTACATATATGTGTATATCTGTCTCCTTCCTCCTTCCCTCACTCCCTTTCTCCCTCTTTTCTTTCTTTCTCTCTAATTTTTCCAATTTTATTGAGCCGTAATTGACGTATAACACTGTGTAGTTTTAATGTGCACAATGTAACGATTTTATATATTTATATACTGAGAAATAATTACCACAATAAGGTCAGTTACATCCACCTCCTACATAGTTATAATGTGTGTGTTGAGAACTTTTTTAAGATCTACTCTTAGCAACTTTCAAGTGTCTAATGCAGTCTTGTTAACCACAGAATGTTTTTAAGGACGTAAATAGCAGTCCTTGGCCAGAGCTCAATCACGTGGCCACAAGGAACTGAAACATGCTGAGAAGTGCAATCTAGCCTTAGTGGGGTGGGGTGGGGGTGGGGTAATGGATTTGATGAACTGCTTATTAATCTTTTGTCAAAGATTCCTGCCCACTGCCCCTGCCCCGCCCCTGGCATCTTCCCCACCTAGATCCCTCAGCTTCTCCACCACTTTCCAACCCCCAGGACCCCATGCTGGACTTCCTCCAATGTTGGCCCTGACACTGACCAACCTCCTTCTTCCCAGGTCTCACACACAGTGGAGGACTGTCTGTCCTTCAAAGTTCACCAGTACTTTAATGTCGGACTTATACAGCCTGGGGCAGTCAAGGTGTACTCCTATTACAACCTGGGTGAGCAGCCATCCTAGGACCTGGGATCTGGGAGTTAGACTCTAGGGGTCTTGGGGATCTGAGGGTTAAGAGTTTGGGGGTCCCCAGGTCTTGGAGTTAGGAGCCTGGGGTCCCCAGGTGTGGGAGTTAGGGGTCTGGGAGTTAGGGATCTGGGGGTTAAGGGTCTGGGGGCCTCAGGGATCTGAGAGCTAGGAGTCTGGGGATCCCGGAAATCTGAGGGTTAGGAGTCTGGTGGTCCCTGGGTCTGGGAGTTAGGGATCTGGGGGTCCCCAGGTCTGGGAGTTAAGGGCCTGGGGGTCTCTGGATCTGAGAGTTAGGGGTCTGGGGATCCCCAGGTCTGGGAGTTAGGAGTCTGGGTGTCCCAGGGCTGGGGACCTGGCATCTGGAGGTCTGACCGACTGGAGTTGGATAACTGAGCCTCCAGGTGTGGTGTCTGGGGCGGAGGCCCTAGCCCTCTGACCCCTCCCCATCACCTCTGCTGCAGATGAAACTTGTATCCGCTTCTACCACCCGGATAAAGAGGACGGAATGCTGAGCAAACTCTGCCACAAAGATACCTGCCGCTGTGCAGAGGGTAAGTGCTCAGGCGCCAGGAGGGTGGCCACACCCACTGGACCCCGGCTCCCTTGGGGTGGGGGGTTGACCCAAGAGGGCTGGACCAGGGTACCGGCGTACCCCTGGGTAGTGGGTGCCCTGAACAGGAAGTGGGTCTTAGACCGTGTCCCCCCCGCCCCGCCCCCCACCCTCCCCTCAGAGAACTGCTTCATGCACCACACGGAGAAGGAGGTCACTCTGGAGGACCGGCTGGACAAGGCTTGCGAGCCGGGCGTGGACTATGGTGAGTGGGGCGCTGGGCGAGAGGCGGGAAAAGGTGCATGCATGCGTGCTTGTGTGTGAGCGGCAGTGTGAAGGCGGGTGTGGTCCTGGCTGTGTGTGGTGACTGTGGTTGTGGGTGACTGGTGTATGTGTGTGTGTGTTGTAAGGGGCTCTGATTACACAGGGAGACATGGTCATGAGTGGGGTGGTTTTGTGGGTGTGTGTGTGTGACAGGTGGTTGGGAATGGATGTGGTTGTGCGTACCGCCATGTTGTGGGGAACCTGTGGGTCACGGTGGATAGGAGTCACTATCATCGTGTCTCCGACGGTGGTTGTGGAGGGCTCTGATTGTGTGCATGGCTGTGAGTGTAGCCTGGCGTGATATACTGCAGTGAGGGGGGTGGCTAGCAGGGACATGAGCATGCCTGGCTGTGATCATCGCTTGGGAGGAGCCAGGTGAGGGCGCCCCACAGAGAGCCTTGCCCAGGACGCCCCGCTGTCTTCCCCACCCCTCAACAGTGTACAAGACCAGACTTATCCAGAAGAAGCTGGAAGATGACTTTGACGAGTACATCATGGTGATCGAGAACATCATCAAATCGGGTTAGCCCTGTGTCTACTGTCTTTCTACCTCCCCCTTCCCCCAGCCCCTCCCCTTCTCCTCCCCCAACTCAGCTTCCCTTGCCCTCCCCACTCTCCCCCTCTCCCTCCCCCAGTTCAGCTTCCCTTCCCCTCCCTCCCCATACCCAGTCCCTCCCCTCCCCCTCCCCCAGTTCAGCTTCCCTTTCCCTCGCTCCAGGCTCCGACGAGGTGCAGGTTAAACAGGAGCGCAAGTTCATCAGCCACATCAAGTGCAGGGAAGCCCTTAAACTGAAGGAGGGGGCACACTATCTCGTGTGGGGCGTGTCCTCTGACCTGTGGGGCGAGAAACCCAAGTGAGTTCCCACCCCAGTGCCTTCCAGAGGCCGCCTCCTCCCACCCTCCGCACCCCCTCCTGACCCGTCTGTCTTCCCTCAGGATCAGCTACATCATCGGGAAGGACACCTGGGTGGAGCTGTGGCCCGAGGCTGAAGAATGTCAAGATGAGGAGAACCAGAAACAGTGCGAGGACCTGGCCAACTTCACAGAGAACATGGTCGTCTTTGGCTGCCCCAACTGATCCCACACACATACACCCTCTCATACACACTGTCCACGCAATAAAGCTTCACTTCTGTTCCACATGTCTCCTGAAGTCTGGAGGTCTTTGAGAGGGGGACAGGCAGCTTCGACCCCCGCCCCTCCGCCCCCCACTGCCTCACTTGCCACTCAGCTCCATCCTACAGGAACCTGACCTGATTCCCACTTCATTACCTCCTGCAGTTCACCTTCACATTCACCGGCTTCCTCATCTCCAGTGCCCGTGCCTGCCTCACCTGTTCCTAGCCGGAAGTGCGTATGCCTCTTCCAGAGGCGGCCTCCGGAAGGCACGGGGTGGGAACTCACTTGGGTTTCTCGCCCCACAGGTCAGAGGACATGCCCCACACGAGGTAGTGTGCCCACTCCTTAAGGCGGATTCTTCACCATCTGAGCCACCAGGGAAGCCCAAGAGTAGTGGAATGGGTAGTCTATCCCTTCTCTAGGGGAAACTTTTGACCCAGGAATCCAACCAGGGTCTCCTGCACTGCAGGTAGATTCTTTACCAGTTGAGCTTCCCTGACCGGGGATTGAACCCTGCATTGGGAACATGGAGTCTTAGCCACTGGACCACCAGGGAAGTCCCTCTTCGTGTTTTCTTACCAGCATCCTTGCCTACATCCTCACCTGGGTATTTCCCTGGCTTCTTGCTTGCACCTCCCCCTGCGTCTCTACCTGTGTCTTCAGCATCAGAACCCTCCAGTCCTTCTCTGCCTTCTCACCCTCATGCCCGCCTGTATCCTGAGCTCCCATCCTCACCTGCTGGGACCTTCATCGCATTTGCCCTCCTTCTCAGCTCACTTTCACTCCATTTCCAGTCTCACCTGCACCCCGTGTGCCGGCCTCTAGACTCACCCTCCTGGTCACCATTTTGTAGATGGGCCTGAGCAGACTGGTGGGATTGTGTGATGCGGCTGGGCCGGGAGGGGGCAGTCACAGGCAGGTCAGGGTGATGTTTCCGCCTGGAGCCTGAGGGACCAAGTCAGAGATCTGACTCATCAGCCAGCGATTGAGGAGGCAGTGCAGGGGCTCTTGTGGTCACAGCCTCATCAGAAACACATAGTGAGGCAGCAGCCACAGAGGGTGAGGCCACTGGCTGCCCAAGGGCCCTAAGTGCCTATCCACCTGTGGCCCCTTGAGGATGGTTGAAGGTGAGATCCAGGCTCCAGCTCTGGGTGAGACCATCACAGGAAAACACCTCTGAACCTGGAAGTCACCCCTGCACAACCCCCTTCCCCTAAGACCTCAGGTTCTGGAATTCCCCACCCCCTTAACTCCAGGAATGTGAGGGGAAATTGACTCACAGCCCATCCCTACTCCCTCCAGTCCCTGATTGCCAGAGGCTCCTGTCAAGGGGACACTCAAAAATCCTCCTTACTCACTAGGTGTCCCAGCTGACGTCTACCAGCCACTCCCCTCCCCATCACTCTCCTTCTTGGACAGTTTCTCATTTCTTTTCACATTCATTTCTCCTTCCTTCTGGCTTGGAATTCAAGTTCCTCGTTTCTTTAATGCATTGGGTGGTTTTTTGTTGTTGTTGTTTGATTTTTTTTTTCTTTTTCCAGCATCTATGGTTCGAGGCTGTGAACATATGGTTTGAGGATCTCACATTTCTAAAGATAGCATGGAGTTGATTTCAGACAGTGAGGGTGTCCAAATAAGAAAGGAGAACAGGGCAATGTGAAAAGCCTGCCTGTGATGGAACCACCTTCAAAGTCATTTAGATTGAGGGGTGGTTCAGTTTACATGTCAATTTTTGCTAGGCTATGGTGACCAGTTGTTGGGTTAAACACCAGTCTAAATGTTGCTATGAAGGTTTTTTTTTCCCCTTGAATTTTTTTTTTACTTTTTTTGAAAACTGGGCAGAATGCTAAATATCCACCTTTACAATAAACAAATACAGTAACGGTAACTCACACTGAAACAAACCATATTGGAGAAGGAAATAGCAACCCACTCCAGTATTTGTGTCAAAAAATCCTATGGACAGAGGAGCCTGGCAGGCTACAGTCCAAAGGGTCACATAGGGTCGGACAAGACTGAGCAACTGAGCACGCACGGGGCTGATTCGTGTTGCTGTATGGCAGAAATCAACAGAACGTCGTGAATCAATTATCCTCTAGTTAAAAATAATTTAAAGAAACATATTTCTGATAGCCATTATTTTTCTGTTTGGGACTGTTTTCAAGGTTTCTTTTGTTAATATTTATATATTTATTTGGGTGTGCCAAGACTTCAGTTGCAGCATGTGGAATCTAGGTCCCTAACCAGGGATGGGCCCCAAGGCCCCTGCGCTGGGAGTGCAGAGTCTTAGCCACTAGACTACCAGGGAAATCCCTGTTTTCAAGGTTTTTTGTCTCAAAAACATGAATGTCCCAATCCAAAGGCTCAGAATAGGCCATCTTTTAAACAAAGAGGCAATGATTGACAAAAGGCTATGAATACAACATGTAAATAGTTGATACAGACCTAATAGGATTTGTCAAAATCAGTCACATCTAGTAACACACCTGAAGTGTTCTTGTATAAAATACCATGTGAAGAAAAGAAGACTTTATCAATGTCTAAAAAAAGTGGGTTTGTTTATAGACAATCTGACAAGTTATCATAAGAAGTGTTTCCTGAGACTTCCCTGGCAGTCCAGTGGTTAAGACTCTGTGCTCTCAGTGTAGGAGGCACAGGTTTGATCCCTGATTAAGGAACTAAGATTCCACACGCCTCGCAGCATGGCCAAAAAAAAAAAAAAATGTTTTCCTGAGACATAAGTTAACGCAACATTATTCTTGAACCCTTTCAGTTCGACTTCCCACTCCATAAAATTGCTGAGGATCTGAAACTGAGAAAGTATATTTGAGTACAAACAGCTTGTGAAACTTAATACATTTTTAAACTTTTTTAAATTAATTTTTTAATTGGAGGAAAGTTGCTTTACAATGTGGTGTTGGTTTCTGCCATGTGTGCTTTAGTGCTCAGTCATGTCCTACTCTTGTGACCCCATGACTGTAGCCCGAAGGACTCCTCTGTCCATGTGGATTCTCCAAGCAGTAATACTGGAGTGGGTTGTCATGCTATCCTCCAAGAGATTTTCTCAACGCAGGGACTGAACCCAGGTCTCCTGCATTGCAGGCGGATTCTTTACCATCTGAGCCACCAGAGAAGCTCTGTTTCTGCTACACAACAAAGCAAAATTGGCCATAATTATGCATATATCCCCTCCTTCTTGAGCCTCCCTCCTCTTGCCCCATCCCTCCCCTCTAGGTCCACAGAGCACCAAGCTGGGCTCCCTGTATTATACAGCAACTTCTCACCAGCTATCTGTTTTACACATGTAGCATATATATATATATATATATATATATATATATATATATATATGTCAATGCCTCTTTCTCCATTCATCCTATTCTCTCCTTCCCTCCCTCTGTCCACAAGTCATTTTTTTTTCTTTTTTGCATTATCAGCAGGTCTTACTGAACTACCAACCAACTTGCCCATTCCATATGCATTTCAGATGGGTGAGGCTTCTCTGTATAGGAGCCAATATTGTCTTTGATCCTATGCTCAAGGTTGTCTAACAGAACAGTTTTCTCCCCATTTTGCAGTACTTTAGCCTTCCTATTAGCAAAAGAGGTGACCAGCCCCATAGACCAAAGAGACTACAGTCACAGGATGGGGAGTTCCTCTTACTTTTTGTTTTTTGACCGAGCTGCATGGCATATGGGAGGGAGCTTAGTTTCCAGACAGGGATTGAACCCATGCCCCCTGCATTGGAAGTGCAGAGTCTTAACCACTGTACCACCAGGGAAGTCCCTCCTCCTCTTACAATTTTTTATTTTGATGTTTGGAATTCTTTTGTTGTTGTTTGAGTTTTTGGTTTGTTTTCTTGCTTGTTTGGGGTTCTTTTTGTTTCTTTGTTGGTTTTTAATTGAAATAAGAGCTTCCCAGGTGGCGCTAGTGGTAAAGAATCTGCCTGCCAATGCAGGCAACACAAGAGATGTGGGTTCAGTCCCTGGGTGGGGAAGACCCCCTGAAGGAGGAAATGGCTACCCACTCCAGTATTCTTCCCTAGTGAGGAGTCCCATGGACTGAGGAGCCTGGCAGATTACAGCCTGTGGGGTTGAAAAGAGTGGGACACGACTGAGTGACTGAACACTACTACTGCTACTAAAGTTGACTTACAGTGTTGTGTTCGGATGTTTGGGACTCTTGATGCCAAGTCTATTTACTTTATTGTTTTGGGCTCAAGTTTATACACCCTTTCTGTGTTTCCTGTCTAGAGAAGATCCTTTAGTATTTGTTGGAGAGCTGGTATGGTGGTGCTGAATTCTCTCAGCTTTTTTTTTTTTTTGAAACAGAACTTTATTCTTCTTTAATATAAATTTATTTATTTTAATTGAAGGCTAATTACTTTACAATATTGTATTGGTTTTGCCATATATCTACAAGAATCTGCCACGGGTGTTCCCCATCCTGACCCCCCCTCCCACCTCCCTCCCCATCCTATCCCTCTGGGTCATCCCAGTGCACCAGCCCCAAGCATCCTGTATCATGCATTGAACCTGGACTGGCGATTCATTTCACATATGATAATATACATGTTTCAATGCCATTCTCCCAAATCATCCCACCCTCGCCCTCTCCCACAGAGTCCAAAAGACTGTTCTATACATCTGTGTCTCTTTTGCTGTCTCGCATACAGGGTTATTGTTACCATCTTTCTAAATTTCATATATATGCATTAGTATACTGTATTGGTGTTTTACTTTCTGGCTTATTTCACTCTGTGTAGGAGAAGGCAATGGCACCCCATTCCAATACACTTGCCTGGAATATCCCATGGATGGAGGAGCCTGGTGGGCTGCAGTCCATGGGGTCGCTAGGAGTCGGACACGACTGAGCGACTTCGCTTTCTCTTTTCACTTTCATGCATTGGAGAAGGAAATGGCAACCCACTCCAGTGTTCTTGCCTGGAGAATCCCAGGGATGGGGGAGCCTGGTGTGCTGCCATCTCTGGGGTCACACAGAGTCGGACACGACTGAAGCGACTTAGCATAGCATCACTCTGTATAATAGGCTCCGGTTTCATCCACCTCATTAGAACTGATTCAAATATATTCTTTTTAATGGCTGAGTAATACTCCATTGTGTATATGTACCACAGCTTTCTTATCCGTTCGTCTGCTGATGGACATCTAGGTTGCTTCCATGTCCTGGCTATTATAAACAGTGCTGCGATGAACATTGGGGTACACGTGTCTCTTTCAATTCTGGTTTCCTTGGTGTGTATGCCCAGCAGTGGGATTGCTGGGTCATATGTCAGTTCTATTTCCAGTTTTTTAAGGAATCTCCACACTGTTCTCCATAGTGGCTGTACTAGTTTGCATTCCCACCAACAGTGTAAGAGGGTTCCCTTTTCTCCACACCCTCTCCAGCATTTATTGCTTGTAGACTTTTGGATAGCAGCCATTCTGACTGGTGTGAAATGGTACCTCATTGTGGTTTTGATTTGCATTTCTCTGGTAATGAGTGATGCTGAGCATCCTTTCATGTGTTTGTTAGCCATCTGTATGTCTTCTTTTCAGAAATGTCTGTTTAGTTCTTTGGCCCATTTTGTGATTGGGTCATTTATTTTTCTGGAATTGAGCTGCAGGAGTTGCTTGTATATTTTTGAGATTAATTCTTTGTCAGATGCTTTGTTTGCTATTATTTTCTCCGATTCTGAAGGTTGTCTTTTCACCTTGATTATAGTTTCCCTTGTTGTGCAGAAGCTTTTAATTTTAATTAGGCCCCATTTGTTTACTTTTGCTTTTATTTCCAATATTCTGGGAGGTGGGTCATAGAGGGTCCTGCTGTGATTGCCTATGTTCTCCTCTAGGAGTTTTATAGTTTCTGGTCTTACATTTAGATCTTTAATCCATTTTGAGTTTATTTTTGTGTATGGTGTTAGAAAGTGTTCTAGTTTCATTCTTTTACAAGTGGTTGATGAGTTTTCCCAGCACCACTTGTTAAAGAGATTGTCTTTTCTCCATTGTATATTCTTGCCTCCTTTGTCTAAGATAAGGTGTCCATAAGTGTGTGGATTTATCTCTGGGCTTTCTATTTTGTTCCATTGATCTATATGTCTGTCTTTGTGCCAGTACCATACTGTCTTAATGACTGTGGCTTTGTAGTAGAGCCTGAAGTCAGGCAGGTTGATTCCTCCAGTTCCATTCTTCTTTCTCAAGATTGCTTTGGCTATTCGAGGTTTTTTGTATTTCCATTCAAATTGTGAAATTATTTGTTCTAGCTCTGTGAAGAATACTGTTGGTAGCTTGATAGGGATTGCATTGACTCTATAGACTGCTTTGGGTAGTATACTCATTTTCACTATATTGATTCTTCCGATCCATGAACACGGTATATTTCTCCATCTATTAGTGTCCTCTTTGATTTCTTTCACCAGTGTTTTAAAGTTTTCTATATATAGGTCTTTTGTTTCTTTAGGTAGATATATTCCTAAGTATTTTATTCTTTTCATTGCAATGGTGAAAGAAATTGTTTCCTTAATTTCTCTATTTTCTCATTATTAGTGTATAGGAATGCAAGGGATTTCTGTGTGTTGATTTTATATCCTGCAACTTTACTATATTCATTGATTAGCTCTAGTAATTTTCTGGTGGAGTCTTTAGGGCTTTCTATGTAGAGGATCATGTCATCTACAAACAGTGAGAGTTTTACTTCTTCTTTTCCAATCTGGATTCCTTTTATTTCTTTTTCTGCTCTGATTGCTGTGGCCAAAACTTCCAAAACTATGTTGAATAGTAGTGGTGAGAGTGGGCACCCTTGTCTTGTTCCTGACTTTAGGGGAAATGCTTTCAATTTTTCACCATTGAGGATAATGTTTGCTATGGGTTTGCCATATATAGCTTTTAGTATGTTGAGGTATGTTCCTTCTATTCCTGCTTTCTGGAGGGTTTTTATCATAAAGGGATGTTTAATTTTGTCAAAGGCTTTCTCTGTATCTATTGAGATAATCATCTGGTTTTTACCTTTCAATTTGTTAATGTGGTGTATTACATTGATTGATTTGCAAATATTGAAGAATCCTTGCATCCCTGGAATAAAGCCCACTTGGTCATGATGTATGATCTTTTTAATGTGTTGTTGGATTCTGTTTGCTAGAATTTTGTTAAGGATTTTTGCATCTATACTCATCAGTGATATTGGCCTGTGGTTTTCTTTTTTGTGGCATCTTTTTCTGGTTTTGGTATTAGTGTGATGGTGGCCTCACGGGATGAGTTTAGAAGTTTACCTTCCTCTGCAATTTTCTGGAAGACTTTGAGTAGGATAGGTGTTAGCTCTTCTCTAAATTTTTGGTAGATGGCTGGGAAGCCGTCTGGTCCTGGGCTTTTGTTTGCTGGAAGATTTCTGATTACAGTTTCAATTTCCGTGCTTGTGAAGGGTCTGTTAAGATTTTCTATTTCTTCCTGGTTCAGTTTTGGAAAGTTGTACTTTCTAAGAATTTGTCCATTTCTTCCAAGTTGTCCATTTTATTGGCATATAGTTGCTGATAGTAGTCTCTTATGATCCTTTGTATTTCTGTGTTGTCTGTTGTGATCTCTCCATTTTCATTTCTAATTTTATTGATTTTATTTTTCTCCCTTTGTTTCTTGATGAGTCTGGCTAATGGTTTGTTAATTTTATTTATCTTCTCAAAGAACCAGCTTTTGGCTTTGTTGATTTTTGCTGTGGTCTCTTTTGTTTCTTTTGCATTTATTTCTGCCCTAAGTTTTAAGATTTCTTTCCTTCTACTAACCCTGGGGTTCTTCATTTCTTCCTTTTCTAGTTGCTTTAGGAATAGAGTTAGGTTATTTATTTGACTTTTTTCTTGTTTCTTGAGGTATGCCTGTATTGCTATGAACTTTCCCCTTAGCACTGCTCTTACAGTGTCCCACAGGTTTTGGGTTGTTGTGTTTTCATTTTCATCGTTTCTATGCATATTTTTATTTCTTTTTTGATTTCTTCTGTGATTTGTTGGTTATTCAGCAGCGTGTTTTTTGCCTCCATATGTTGACATTTTTAATAGTTTTTCTCCTGTAATTGAGATCTAATCTTACTGCATTGTGGTCAGAAAAGATGCTTGGAATGACTTCAATTCTTTTGAACTTACCAAGCCTAGATTTATGGCCCAGGATGTGATCTATCCTGGAGAACGTTCAGTGTGCGCTTGAGAAAAAGGTGAAATTCATTGTTTGGGGATGAACTGTCCTATAGATATCAATTAGGTCTAACTGGTCTATTGTGTCATTTAAAGTTTGTGTTTCTTGTTAATTTTCTGTTTAGTTGATCTATCCATAAGTGTGAGTAGGGTATTAAAGTCTCCCACTATTATTGTGTTATTGTTAATTTACCCTTTCATACTTGTTAGCATTTGTCTTACATATTGTTGTGCTCCTATGTTGGGTGCATATTTATTTATAATTGTCATATCTTCTTCTTGGATTGATCCTTTGATCATTATATAGTGTCCATCTTTGTCTCTTTTCACAGCCTTTGTTTTAAAGTCTATTTAATCTGACATGAGTATCCCTACTCCTGCTTTCTTTTGGTCTCTATTTGTGTGGAATATCTTTTTCCAGCCCTTCACTTTCAGTCTGTATGTGTCCCTTGTTTCGAGGTGGGTCTCTTGTAGACAACATATATAGGGGTCTTGTTTTTGTATCCATTCAGCCAGTCTTTGTCTTTTGGTTGGGGCATTCAACCCATTTACATTTAAGGTAATTATTGATAAGTATGATCCTGTTGCCATTTACTTTACTGTTTTGGGTTCAAGTTTATACACCCTTTCTGTGTGTCCTGTCTAGAGAAGATCCTTTAGCATTTGCTGGACAGCTGGTTTGGTGGTGCTGAATTCTCTCAGCTTTTGCTTGTCTGTAAAGCTTTTGATTTCTCCTTCATATTTGAATGAGATCCTTGCTGGGTACAGTAAGCTGGGCTGTAGGTTATTTTCTTTCATTACTTAAGTATGTCCAGTGCCATTCCCTCCTGACCTGAAGAGTTTCTATTGAAAGATCAGCTGTTATCCTTATGGGAATCCCCTTGTGTGTTATTTGTTGTTTTTCCCTTGCTGCTTTTAATATTTGTTCTTTGTGTTTGATCTTTGTTAATTTGATTAATATGTGTCTTGGGTGTTTCGCCTTGGGTTTATCCTGTTTGGGACTCTCTGGGTTTCTTGGACTTGGGTGATTATTTCCTTCCCCATTTTAGGGAAGTTTTCAACTATTATCTCCTCAAGTATTTTCTCATGGTCTTTCTTTTTGTCTTCTTCTTCTGGGACTCCTATTATTCAAATGTTGGGGCGTTTAACATTGTCCCAGAAGTCTCTGAGGTTGTCCTCATTTCTTTTAATTCGTTTTTCTTTTTTCCTCTGTTTCATTTATTTCTACCATTCTATCTTCTACCTCACTTATCCTATCTTCTGCCTCCATTATTCTACTGTTGGTTCCCTCCAGAGTGTTTTTGATCTCATGTATTGCATTATTCATTATATAGTGACTCTTTTTTATTTCTTTCTTGCATCTTCTCAATCCTTGTCTCCAGGCTGTTTATCTGTCAATCCATTTTGTTTTCAAGATTTCAGATCATTTTCACTATCATTATTTGGAATTCTTTATCAGGTAGATTCCCTATCTCTTCCTCTTTTGTTTGGTTTGGTGGGTATTTATCCTGTTCCTTTACCTGCTGGGTATTTCTCTGCCTTTTCATCTTGTTTATATTGCTGTGTTTGGCATGGCCTTTCTGTATTCTGGCAGTTTGTGGAGTTCTCTTTATTGTGGAGTTTCCTCGCTGTGGGTGGGGTTGGACAGGTGGTTTGTCAAGGTTTTCTGGTTAGGGAAGCTTGTGTCGGTGTTCTGGTGGGTGGAGCTGGATTTCTTCTCTCTGGAGTGCAATGAAGTGTCCAGTAATGATCTATGAGATGTCAGTGGGTTTGGTGTGAGTTTGGGCAGCCTGTATATTGAAGCTCAGGGCTATGTTCCTGTGTTGCTGGAGAATTTGTGTGGTATGTCTTGCCCTAGAACTTGTTGGCCCTTGGGTGATGCTTGGTTTCAGTGTACTTATGGAGGCTTTTTGATGATCCAGCAGATGTTGGAAATTTGATCTCTGGTTCCTCTGCCTTTCCTAAAACCAGCTTCCACTGTGGAAGTTCACAGTTCACATATTGCTGAAGACTGGCTTGGAGAATTTTCAGCATTACTTTACTAGCGTGTGCTGCTGCTGCTGCTGCTGCTGCTGCTAAGTCGCTTCAGTAGTGTCCGACTCTGTGTGATCCCATAGACGGCAGCCCACCAGGCTGCCCCATCCCTGGGATTCTCCAGGCAAGAACACTGGAGTGGGTTGCCATTTCCTTCTCCAATGCATGAAAGTGAAAAGTGAAAGTAAAGTCGCTCAGTCATGTCTGACTCTTCGCGGCCCCATGGACTGCAGCCTACCAGGTTCCTCCGTCCATGGGATTTTCCAGGCAAGAGTACTGGAGTGGGGTGCCATTGCCTTCTCCAACTAGCGTGTGAGATGAGTGCAAGTGTGTGGTAGTTTGAGCATTCTTTGGCATTGCCTTTCTTTGGGATTGGAATGAAAACTGACCTTTCCAGTCCTGTGGCCACTGCTGAGTTTTCCAAATTTGCTGGCATATTGACTGTAGCACTTTCACAGCATCACATTTCAGGATTTGAAATAGCTCAACTGGAATTCCACCACCTCCACTAGCTTTGTTCATAGTGATGCTTTGTAAGGCCCACTTGACTTCACATTCCAGGATGTCTGGCTCTAGGTTAGTGATCACACCATCATGATTATCTGGGTCGTGAAGATCTTTTTTGTACAGTTCTTTTGTGTATTCATGCCATCTCTTCTTAATATCCTCTGCTTCTGTTAGGTCCATACCATTTCTGTCCTTTATTGAGCTCATCTTTGCATGAAATGTTCCCTTGGTATCTCTAATTTTCTTGAAGAAATCGCTAGTCTTTCCCATTCTGTTGTTTTCCTCTATTTCTTTGCATTGATCACTGAGGAAGGCTTTCTCATCTCTCCTTGCTATTATTTGGAACTCTGCATTCAAACAGAAATATCTTTCCTTTTCTCCTTTGCTTTTCACTTCTCTTCTTTTCACAGCTATTTCTAAGGCCTCCTCAGAGAGCCATTTTGCGTTTTTGCTTTTCTTTTCCATGGCAATGATCTTGATCCCTGTCTCCTGTACAGTGTCACGAACCTCCATCGATAGTTCATCAGGTACTCTATCAGATCTAGTCCCTTAAATCTATTTCTCACTTCCACTGTATCATCATAAGGCATTTGATTTAGGTCATACCTGAATGGTCTGGGGGTGTTCCCTACTTCCTTCAATTTAAGTCTGAATTTGGCAATAAGGAATTTATGATCTGAGCTACAATCAGCTCCCGGTCTTGTTTTTGCTGACTGTATAGAGCTTCTCCATCTTTGGCTGCAAAGAATATAATCAATCTGATTTCGGTGTTGACCAAATGGTGATGTCCATGTGTAGAGTCTTCTCTTGTGTTGTTGGAAGAGGGTGTTTGCTATGACCGGTGCGTTCTCTTGGCAAAACTCTATTAGCCTTTGCCCTGCTTCATTCTGTATTCCAAGGCCAAATTTGCCTGTTACTCCAGATGTTTCTTGACTTCCTACTTTTACATTCCAGTCCCCTATAATGAAAAGAACATCTTTTTTGGGTGTTAGTTCTAAAAGGTCTTGTAGGTCTTCATAGAACCATTCAACTTCAGCTTCTTCAGCATTACTGGTTAGGGCATAGGCGTGGATCACCGTGATATTGAATGGCTTGCCTTGGAAATGAACAGAGATCATCCTGTCGTTTTTGAGATTGCATCCAAGTACTGCATTTCGGACTCTTTTGTTGACCATGATGGCTACTCCATTTCTTCTAAGGGATTCCTGCCCACAGTAGTAGATATAATGGTCATCTGAGTTAAATTCACCCATTCTAGTCCATTTTAGTTTGCTGATTCCTAGAATGTTGATGTTCACTCTTGCCATCTCCTGTTTGACCACTTCCAATTTGCCTTGATGCATGGACCTGACATTCCAGGTTCCTATGCAATATTGTTCTTTACAGCATTGGACCTTGCTTCTATCACGTCACAACCACAACTGGGTATTGTTTTTGCTTTGGCTCGACCCCTTCATTCTTTCTGGAGTTATTTCACCACTGATCTCCTGTAGCATATTGGGCACCTACCGACCTGGGAGTTCCTCTTTCAGTATCCTATCATTTTGCCTTTTCATACTGTTCATGGGGTTCTCAAGGCAAGAATACTGAAGTGGTTTGCCATTCCCTTCTCCAGTGGACCACATTCTGTCAGATCTCTCCACCACGACCTGTCTGTCTTCAGTGGCCCCACACGGCATGGCTTAGTTTCATTGAGTTAGACAAGGCTGTGGTCCGTGTAATCAGATTAGCTAGTTTTCTGTGATTATGGTTTCAGTGTGTCTGCCTTCTGATGCCCTCTCGCAGCACCTACCGTCTCACTTGGGTTTCTCTTACCTTGGACAAGGGGTCAAACATCTATTTCTGCTTTATTGACTATGCCAAAGCCTTTCACTGTGTGGATCACAATAAACTGTGGAAAATTCTGAAAGAGATGGAAATACCAGACCACCTCACATGCCTCTTGAGAAACCTATATGCAGGTCAGGAAGCAACGGACCGGCATAGAACTGGACATGGACCAACAGACTGGTTCCAAATAGGAAAAGGAGTACGTCAAGGCTGTATATTGTCACCCTGCTTATTTAACTTATATGCAGAGTACATAATGAGAAACGTTGGGCTGGAAGAAACACAGCTGGAATCAAGATTGCCAGGAGAAATATCAATAACCTCAGATATGCAGATGACACCACCCTTATGGCAGAAAGTGAAGAGGAACTAAAAAGCCTCTTGATGAAAGTGAAAGAGGAGAGTGAAAAAGTTGGCTTAAAACTCAACATTCAGAAAACAAAGATCATGGCATCTGGTCCCATCATTTCATGAGAAATAGAAGGGGAAGCAGTGGAAACAGTGTCAGACTTTACTTTCTTGGGCTCCAAAATCACTGCAGATGGTGATTGCAGCCATGAAATTAAAAGACGCTTACTCCTTGGAAGGAAAGTTATGACCAACCTAGATAGCATATTAAAAAGCAGAGATATCACTTTTCCAACAAAGGTTCTTCTAGTCAAGGCTATGGTTTTTCCAGTGGTCATGTATGGATGTGAGAGTTGGACTGTGAAGAAAGCTGAGTGCTGAAGAATTGATGCTTTTGAACTGTGGTGTTGGAGAAGACTCTTGAGAGTCCCTTGGACTGCAAGGAGATCCAACCAGTCCATCCTAAAGGAGACCAGTCCTGGGTGTTCATTGGAAGGACTGATGCTGAGGCTGAAACTCCAATACTTTGGCCAACTCATGCGAAGAGTTGACTCATTGGAAAAGACTCTGATGCTGGGAGGGATTGGGGGCAGGAGGAGAAGGGGACGACAGAGGATTAGATGGCTGGATGGCATCCCCGACTCGATGCACATGAGTTTGTGTGATCTCCAGGAGTTGGTCATGGACAGGGAGGCCTGGCATGCTGAGATTCATGGGGTCGCAAAGAGTTTGACACGATCGAGTGGCTGAACTGAACGGACCTGATGGAGGGGTTTGGTGAGCTCTTATGAATTAATGTTCCCTGGAGTCAGGAGTTCTCTGGTGTTCTCAGGATTTTGACTTAAGCCTCCTGCCTCTTGTTTTCAGTCTTATTCTTACAGTAGCCTCAAGACTTCTCCATCTATACAGCACCGATGGTAAAACATCTAGGTTAAAGATGAACAGTTTCTCCACAGTGAGGGACACCCAGACAAGTTCACAGAGTTACGTGGAGAAGAGAAGAGGGAGGAGGTTAATAGAGGTGACCAGGATGAGAAGAGGGGGAATCAAAAGAGGCGAGAGCAAGCTAGCCAGTGATCACTTCCTTATGTGCTCTCCACAGTCTGGACCTCTCAGAGATGTTCACGGAGTTATACAGAGAAGAGAAGAGGAAGGAAGGAGACAGAGGTGGCCAGGAGGATAAAACGGGGAATCAAAAGGAGAGAGACAAATCCAGCCAGTAATCAGTTCCCTAAGTGTTCTCCACAGTCCGGAACACACAACGAGATTCACAGAGTTGGGTAGAGAAGAGCAGGGGGAGGGAGGAGATAAAGGCGATCTGGTGAAGAAAAAGGAGAGTCCAAAGGGGGAGAGAGCAGTCAAGCCAGTAATCTTGCTCCCAAGTAAAAATGGGTACTGAATATTGGGTTCTTAAAGGTACAAAATTGATAACAAATACCAAAAAGCAAAGATTAAATATCTAGAGTAGAGGTTGGATTCTCAAAAGTACACTATAAAGAAAAAAAACAAAGTCACAAAAATTATAATATATGAGATCCAACCAGTCCATTCTGAAGGAGATCAGCCCTGGGATTTCTTTGGAAGGAACGACGCTAAAGCTGAAACTCCAGTACTTTGGCCACCTCATGCGAAGAGTTGACTCATTGGAAAAGACTCTGATGCTGGGAGGGATTGGGGGCAGGAGGAGAAGGGGACAACAGAGGATGAGATGGCTGGATGGCATCACTGACTCGATGGATGTGAGTCTGAGTGAACTCCGGGAGTTGGTGATGGACAGGGAGGCCTGGCGTGCTGCGATTCATGGGGTCGCAAAGAGTCGGACACAACTGAGCGACAGATCTGATCTGATCTGATATATATATATAAAGTTTGCTTTAAGAAATAGGGTCTTTTTTCTCTTTGCAAAGTAATAGTAGGTTATAAAAATGAAAATTAAAGGAGTAATAGAGGACTTAAAATAATTTTTTTAATTTAAAAACGATAATAGTAAAAATATACCTAGGACTTTCTCTGGAGGTGTTGCGGACAGTGTGGGGTCAGTTCATTTTCAGATAGTTCCCTGATCTGGCTTATGTTTCTCAAGATCTATAGGCCCCTTCTTATGTAGTTGGTGCTAACTACAGGCTTTTAATCTATTGCACCTGTCATTCCAAAGGGGCTCCCTCTGTTTATTTTAGCTTCTTCTGTTTGCTGGTCTCTTCAGTGTCTAAATTCTGCCCTGACACAAGGGGGGCGGTGGCGGTCACTTCTTCTAGGCTCGCTTTTTCAGTTGTGCTGTGGGGAGGGAGGAACACTGCAAACAAATATCACTGGTGTCTGTGGGGAGTGTTTGCAGTGTTTCAGCCACACTGGGTTTGCCTCCCCCGCCCCACACCGGCTCCCGGCATGTGTGCTTTCCCAGTCTACGCTGCTCAGGCTCTAGGTTGCTCTGCTGGGAACTGTCTGATGCGGGCCCTGGGTTGCGTGCACTTCCCAGGTCTAAGCCGCTCAGGTTCAGGTACTCGGGTACTCCACAAAGGCACAGACTTGGTTGGGCCTGCGTTTTGTGCCCTTCCTCGGTCCGAGTAGCTCAGGTGACCAGGTGCTTGTCAAGCGCAGTCGCATCTTATCACCTCCCCCGTCCCAGCCGCTTGGTTTTCTGGGTGTACAACGGGCGCGCCTTCTCAGGCGTGCTGTGTGTCTCTTCTGGGTAGCTGATCTCTGGCTGCGACCCTCCCGGCGGATGTCGACCGTCCAGAATCCCAAGAAGTTTTGGTTAGCAACGAACTTTGCTTGCAGTTTGGTATAGGATGCCTCTCTGGGGCCGCAATTGCCCTCTTCCAGCTATTGCTGCCCTCACCTGCCTGTCTCCAGCAGGGGATGGGCCCGGCCGCAGCTGGCTAGCTCTGCTCAGTCCTTTGTTCTGAGAGCGGGCCTGGTGGAGTCTTAGGTTAGGGCTTTTCACGGGATAGCTATCCCACAGTCTGGGTTGCTATCTCAAGCTAGTTCCCTCAGATTGCCCTTGGGGCATTCAGGCCAGGTCTTTACCCTAAGCAATGCAGCCCGCACCAATCTGTCCAGCCCCCCCTTGCTAGTGGGGGATGCAGCATCTGGGCTGCTGCTCCGCTTGGAGTTTCTATTAGGTAGGTAATCTGTGGGTTTTAATTAATTATTTATTTTTTCTCCCGGTTATGTTGCCCTCTGAGGTTCCAAGGCTAGCCACAGACCCACCGGAGAGAGTGTTTCCTGGTGTTTGGGAACTTCTCTCTTTTTAAAGACTCCTTTCCTGGGATGGATCTCTGTCCCTACCTCTTTTGTCTCTCTTTTTATCTTTTATATTTTGTCCTATGTCCTTTTGAAGACAACGGGCTGCTTTTCTGGGTGCCTGATGTCCTCTGCCAGCATTCCGAAGTTGTTTTGTGGAATTTACTCAGCGTTCAGATGTTCTTTTGATGAATTTTTGGGGAGAAAGTGGTCTCCCTGTCCTATTCCTTCGCCATCTTCTGTGTCTCCCCTGATGCCAAGTCTAGAGCAAGGTGTCCAGGACCTGCTATGCCCAAGGAACAGATAAAGGACTTCTTGGTGACTGATGCACAGATGAAAAACTTAACACACAATAACAGAAGTTGTCACTAAACCACGTCCTAATCTTTTTCCTTGCTTCCACAAGCAGATCACATCTTCAATTTGCCCATGCCTCCAGCTTTTTTGTAGTTTTAACTCTGCAACATCCATGGTGCCTATGTACAGAATCAGTTAAAAAGACTGTCAAATTCCTTTTCTCTTGAAAGTGAAAGTCACTCAGTTGCATCCGACTCTTTGCTACCCCATGGACTATACAGCCCATGGAATTCTCCAGGCCAGAATACTGGAGTGGGTAGCTGTTCCCTTCTCCAGG
This sequence comes from Bos grunniens, assembly GCF_055505025.1. Taxonomy (NCBI): domain Eukaryota; kingdom Metazoa; phylum Chordata; class Mammalia; order Artiodactyla; family Bovidae; genus Bos; species Bos grunniens. The sequence goes on from NC_141171.1 coordinate 17,881,193, forward strand.
GGTCTTTCCAACCCAGAGATCGAACCCAAGACTTCCACATTGCAGGAGGATTCTTTACCAGCTGAGCCACCAGGGAAGCCTAAGAATACTGGAGTGGGTAGCGTATCCCTTCTCCAGTGGATCTTCCTGCCCCCGGAATTGAACCAGGGTCTCCTGTATTGCAGGTGGATTCTTTACCAGCTGAGCTACCAGGGAAGCCCCAGAGCAAACAGTTGACCCCGACATGATCAATTTTTTTAAAAAATTTTATTGGAGTAGAGTTAATCTACAATGTAATGTTAGTTTCAGGTATACAGCAAAGTGAATCAGTTATATGTATACATATACCCACTCTTTTTTAGATTCTATTCCCATATAGGTCATTCATTACAGAGTATTGAGAAGAGTTCCCTGTGCTATACAGTAGGTCCTTACTAGTTATCTGTTTTACATACTAGTGTGTATGTTGATCCCAAACTCCCAATTTATCCTTCCCTTCTTTTTCCTCCCTGGTAACTATATGTTTGTTTTCTACATCTGTGACTCTATTTTTGCTTTGTAAATAAGTTCATTTGTGCCATCTTTTTTAGATTCCACATATAAGTGATATCCTGAGATATTTGTCTTTGTCTGACTTACTGCATTCAGTCTGACAATCTCTAGGTCCATCCATGCTGCTGCAAATGGCATTATTTTATTATTTTTATGGCTGAGTAATATTCCATTGTACATATGTACCACATCTTTTTTATCCATTCATCTGTCAATGGACATTTAGATTGCTTCTACATCCTGGCTATTGTAAATAGCGTTGCAATGAACACTGGGTGCATGTATCTTTTCATATTATAGCTTTCTCCAGATATATGCCCAGGAGTGGAATTGCAGGATTGTATGGTAAGCTATATTGTTAGTTTTTTTTAAAGAATCTCCATACTGTTCTCCACAGTGGCTGTACCAATTTACATTCCCACCAAAGAGTGTAGGAGGGTTTCCTTTTCTCCATTCCCTCTCCAGCATATATTCTTCATGGATTTTTTGATGATGGACATTCTAACCAGTGGATACCGCACAGTAGTTTTCACTTGCATTCCTCTAATAATTAGTGATACTGAGCATCTTTTCATGTGCTTTTTGGGCTATCTCTGTGTCTTCTTTGGAAAAGTTCATCTATTTTTCACCTGGTCCCAGGTGTATCTGAAGGATTACCTTTCGTCACTCTCTGCTATCACTTGTAGGGGGTGTTCTGGATCATCCCTGTGTTTTGCGGGTTTGTTGGGAGAGGGAACTTGGGGAGGCTGTGCCACTGTGGAGAGGTTGTGGATTACCAGGATGCCCTCCAAGAGCTGGTCCCTCCCTTGGCTGCAGGAAATCATCCTGCAACCCTGCCCATGATGCCTGGCGGGCATCTGCAGTGGCAGCACCACACTCTGGATGAATTTCTTGCTGCTCTATATGGACCAGGCTGCTGATGTGACCAAGAACTCCTGATTCACACAATTTCTTAAACCTTCTGGGATGCAACTTGTGATTGCCAGGTAGGTCTCTGCCCACTCTACCATGCCGTGGGAGGCGTACAAATGAGAGATCTTTCAGGGACCCTGAGCAAAGCTGTAAGGCTCCGACAGTGCACAACCAAGGGCCACCCCTCTCTCCTGCCTTCCTTGAGGTTTGGACCTAAGGATGTCTCATCCACCAGTCCCTCAAGTGTCTCATTCACTAGGGATGCTCCATACCTCATCTGCTCTTTTTTTTTTTTTTCCCCAAAACACCTCAAATTTTACTCATGGTACAAAAGTATTTCATAAGCGCCGTGTTGGTAGAGGAAAACACACAGCCTATAGCTCATCCTTTAAAACCAGAACAGCCAAGTGAAAAGTCAGTATTTTTTTTTACTGAAAGTCAGTATTATTTTTACTTGAAAAATTAAAACACAAACAGAAAAAAAAATTAAGGTACACATTGGGAACGGAACTACTATGGTTTTTGTTTCTAGGGATGTGACATCCATGTTTTCTGGTCAGTGATGTTCTACCAAACATTGTGCTAAGCCAGTGTACGAAACCCAAGCAGACAGATGACCAGTGAGGCTGTCTGCTAGCTCCTACTGGTGCTGAGGTCGACCAGTGGAACACTATCATGATAAAGTTATTTTGACAGCAAGAAGGGGGTGCAGAGGCCTTCTCTGGTGGTCCAGTGGTTAAGTATCCTCCTTGCAATGCAAGAGACACTGGTTCAACCCCTGGCCTGGAAAGATTCCACATGCCATGGAACAACTGAACCTGTGCACCACAACTACAGAGCCTACACTCTGGAGCCCACAAGCTTCAACCACTGAAGCCCATGTGCATAGAGTCTGTGCTCTGCAACAAGAGAAGCCACCACAATGAAAAGCCCTTGCCATGCAATGAAAAGTAGCCCCCACTCGCTGCAACTAGAGAAAGCCCGAGTGCAGCAACAAAGACTTAGTGCAGCCAAAAAATAAATTAAATAAGTAGATATAATCTTTTTCTTTTTTAAAGAGAGGAAATGCAGAGCCCTTAACGCAACAGAAAACCTGAAGAGCTGATTTACATAGAAAGCGTTTTACGCAAACTTGCTCAAACACCAACTTGCTTGAAAAAAAGGATGCCTTTTAGTCTACTTCCACCATGCATTCATTAGTGTCAGTAATATAGGACCACCTGCTTTATAGTAAAGTCACTGATGAGGTGGTGGTTATGTCCATTGAGATTATAGTGCAAGGAGATCACAAGGAGACCGTTCTGATAACACTAAGTCCTGAGGGACATAGACCATCTGCAGGCCCAGGGACTGCTCAATCCTGCCCTGCAAGTAAGGGTCATAAAATATGATGCTGAGGGACTTCCCTGGGGGTCCAGTGGTTAAGGCTCCGAACTCCAAATGCAGGTGGCCTGGGGCCGATCCCTGGTCAGGGAATTAGATCCCACGTGCGGCAACTAAGACCAAAGAATGCAGGAGATGAGGGCTGCTCCCCCGGATCAGCTTGATGTTGTGTAATGGTGTGCCTTCAACAGCTTGCCCTGCAGCCTTGATGCCTATCTGCAGGGTCACTCTCAAGGGCCTTGAACTTCTCGAGGTCCTCCCCGAGGAGGGTGATGATGTGATACATCATGGCACCATGGGGGATCTTAGTTCTCTGACCAGGGATTGAACGCATGCCCTCGGCAGTGAAAGCATGGAGTCCTAACAATTGTACCACCAGAAGTCCCCTTAATGTATATTCTTACTTCAGGGGACAGCCCTTCCTCAAAGGGCTATACAGTAAATATTTTAGTCTTTGAGGACCGAGAGATAAAATTAAGGCTATTAAGAAGGTATTCATAAAATGAAGGATGCTTCCAGCCTGCCTTTTGCCCCATTTGCTTGGGATGGGCCATCCAGGGTTGGAAGACAGGATTCCTGTCCAGCTGCTGGAGACATTCTCTGGATGAAGAGTGATGGGCCCGAGGCTTGGAGATTGTCAACTACAAATTGGCACTTGCCAAGGGCATTTGCCACCTGCCTCTGCAGAGATGGAATCCTGTGCTGCTGCAGTTGCTGACTCTCAATATGCCTTGAAGGCAGTTCAGGGTGAGAGTGAGGCCCTCTGTGCTCCAGAGAAACTGGTGGGACAGGTCTTTAGATAGTCAGATATTTTCAGAAACTGATTTCATGACCCCAGTCCTTATATCTCCTCACATCTAGAGAGTGAGTGTTAGTTTCTCAGTTGTGTCCAACTTTTTGTGACCCCACGAACTCTAGCCCTCCAGGCTCCTCTGTCCATGGAATTTCCCAGGCAAGTATACTGGAGTGGGTTGCCATTTCCTCTTCCAGGGGATATTACTGACCCAGCGATCGAACACGGGTCTCCCGCATTGCAGGTGGATTCTTGACTTATATCTAGAAAAGGACTAAATCCCTTCATGATGACATCAGCTCCTCATGACTAGCAGAAAACCTCATGTGAAATGAGTGCTTGACTGCACTGAACTCCCCCTTCACCAAAATCTTATATATTGACCTTCTTTGATGACTGCTCTTTGAAGCAGTCTCTCAGAGCTATCCAAGGTGCTGTCTCCTATGTTGCAGTCCTCATTTTATCCCAAATGAAACTTAACTTACAACTCTCACGTTGTGCGTCTTTTTTAGTAGACAAGATCCAGGTGAGTGGAGAGGGTGTGGGATGACCACCAAGGCCAGTTTCTCTCTGCTCCAGTGATGCCCAGTTTCCAGCCAACCTCTCTTTCCCAAGTCTGGGCTGTCTCATCTGGGTGAGCTGGCCGGAGTTGAAGCAACATGCTGAGTCACCAACCCCCAGAATCAGATGCACCCAGTCAATGCCTAGTAACTGCCAACAGAAGACACACCAACATGTAGGTGGCAGCCCATGTGATGATTACGCAGCCCAAGCTTGCTCTGCTCACCACATGATGGGCCAACTAACCATAAGAGGTGTTGAAGCAAAGAACATGACTTTATTCGGAAAACTGGCTGACCCCGAAGATGGCAGACTAATGTCTCAAGGTAACCATCTTGTTGGGGTCTGGATGCCAGGTTCTTTTATCTAAACAGAGAGGGAGAGACGGTGAGGAAGTAAAGTAAAAAGACCGTTTATCTTGCAAAGTAGGACGGGGTGTGTTAATTTCTTCTTTTCTTACAGCCATTCACAGGTGGGCAGGGTCAGATTATCTCTCTGTGAGCTAAACAAAGGCACTTTAGTTCAAGTCAGGCAGAGGGGTAGGATCCTCTGAGGCAGTCAGTCCATAACGCATGATTATAAGAACAAAAGCAAGTCACAGTTCCAAAAGCAAGTCACAGGTCCTGCCAGCTCACCCAGATGAGACAACTGAGGCAGAATCAGTTCTTCCCTGCAACACAATCAGCTACGAAGCCTGGATAGTGGTGAGTGTTGGCTGCCATTTAGGAAGCCAGTTGGAAGCAAAGGGGGGAACAGGGACCAGAGGAAGGTGCCCCATCTGTGACTCCAGGACACTAAAGTATGAGTCCCCTGAGAGCAACTCCTGTGGCTGTACAGAAATATAAGCCTGGGCTGACTCTGCCCACGGGCCACAATCCGTCAACCCTCATAAGCTCAATATGAGGTCATTGGAAGATTTGTACGGATGTGAGAACTGGACAGCGGCAGCTGCGCGACGCAGGGGTGGTGGCTACGAGGCACAGGGGTGAAGGCTGCGCGGCGCAGGGACAGAGGCTGCGCGGCGCAGGGGCGGCCGAGAGGAGCTACCCCACGTCCAAGGTCAGGAGCGGCAGCCGAGAGGAGCTACTCCACGTCCAAGGTAAGGAGCAGTGGCTGCGCTTTGCTGGAGCAGCCCCGAAGGGATATATGTCCAAGATAAGAGAAACCCAAGTGCGGCTGAGAGGAGCTACCCCATGTCCAAGGTCAGGACTGGCGGCCGTGAAGAGATACCCCATGTCCAAGGTAAGGAGCAGTGGCTCCGCTTTGCTGGAGCAGCCCTGAAGGGATATACGTCCAAGGTAAGAGAAACCCAAGTAAGACGGTAAGCGCTGAGAGAGGGCATCACAGGGCAGACAGACTGAAACCACAATCACAGACAACTAGCCAATCTGATCACACGGACCACAGCCTTGTCTAACTCAATAAAACTAAGCCATGCTATGTGGGGCCACGCAAGATGGATGGGTCATGGTGGAGAGGTCTGACATAATGTGGTCCATTGGAGAAGGGAATGGCAAACCACTTCAGTAGCCTTGCCTTGAGAACCCCATGAACAGTATGAAAAGGCAAAAAGATAGGACACTGAAAGATGAACTCCCCAGTTGGTAGGTGCCCAGTATGCTACTGGAGATCAGTGGAGAAATAACTCCAGAAAGAATGAAGGGAAGGAGCAAAAGCAAAAACAACACCCAGTTGTGGATGGGACTGGTGATAGAAGCAAGGTCCGATGCTGTAAAGAGCAATATTGCATAGGAACCTGGAATGTCAGGTCCATGCATCAAGGCAAATTGGAAGTGGTCAAACAGGAGATGGCAAGAGTGAACATCGACATTCTAGGAATCAGCGAACTAAGATGGACTAGAATGGGTGAATTTAACTCAGATGATCATTATACCTACTACTGTGGGCAGGAATCCCTTAGAAGAAATGGAGTAGCCATCATGGTCAACAAAAGAGTCCGAAATGCAGTACTTGGATGCAATCTCAAAAACAGAATGATCTCTGTTCATTTCCAAGGCAAACCATTCAATATCACAGTAATCCAAGTCTATGGCCCGACCAGTAATGCTGAAGAAGCTGAAGGTTCTATGAAGACCTACAAGACCTTTTAGAACTAACACCCAAAAAAGATGTCCTTTTCATTATAGGGGACTGGAATGCAAAAGTAGGAAGTCAAGAAACACCTGGAGTAACAGGCAAATTTGGCCTTGGAATACAGAATGAAGCAGGGCAAAAGCTAATAGAGTTTTGCCAAGAGAACACACTGGTCATAGCAAACACTCTCTTCCAAAAACACAAGAGAAGACTACACATGGACATCACCAGACAGTCAACATTGAAATCAGATTGACTATATGCTTTGCAGCCAAAGATGGAGAAGCTCTATACATTCAGCAAAAACAAGACCAGGAGATGACTGTGGCTCAGATCATGAACTCCTCATTGCAAAATTCAAACTTAAATTGAAGAAAGTGGGGGAAACCACCAGACCATTCAGGTATGACCTAAATCAAATGCCTTATGATCATACAGTGGAAGTGAGAAATAGATTTAAGGGACCGGATCTGATAGAGTACCTGATGAACTATGAATGGAGGTTTGTGACATTGTACAGGAGACAGGGATCAAGACCATCCCCAAGAAATGCAAAAAAGCAAAATGGCTGTCTGAGGAGGCCTCACAAATAGTTGTGAAAAGAAGAGAAGTGAAAAGCAAAGGAGCAAAGGAAAGATATACCCATTTGAATGCAGAGTTCCAAAGAACTTCCAGATGTTCAAGCTGGTTTTAGAAAAGGCGGAGGAACCAGAGATCAAATTGCCAACATCCGCTGGACCATCGAAAAAGCAAGAGAGTTCCAGAAAAACATCTATTTCTGCTTTATTGACTATGCCAAAGCCTTTGACTGTGTGGATCACAATAAACTGTGGAAATTCTGAAAGAGATGGGAATACCAGTCCACCTGACCTGCCTCTTGAGAAACCTATATGCAGGCCAGGAAGCAACAGTTAGAGCTGGACATGGAACAACAGACTGGTTCCAAATAGGAAAAGGAGTACGTCAGGGCTGTATATTGTCACCCTGCTTATTTAACTTATATGCAGAGTACATCATGAGAAATGCTGGGCTGGAAGAAGCAAAAGCTGGAATCAAGACTGCTGGGAGAAATCTCAATAACCTCAGATATGCAGATGACACTTCCCTTATGGCAGAAAGTGAAGAAGAACTAAAGAGCCTCTTGATGAAAGTGAAAGAAGAGAGTGAAAAGGTTGGCTTAAAGCTCAACACTCAGAAAACTAAGATCATGGCATCTGGTCCCATCACTTATGGCAAATAGATGGGGAAACAGTGGAAACAGTGTCAGACTTTATTTTGGGGGGCTCCAAAATCACTGCAGATGGTGATTGCAGCCATGAAATTAAAAGGCGCTTACTCCTTGGAAGGAAAGTTATGACCAACCTAGACAGCATATTCAAAAGCAGAGACATTGCTTTGTCAACAAAGGTCCATCTAGTGAAGGCTATGATTTTTCCAGTAGTCATGTATGGATGTGAGAGTTGGATTATAAAGAAAGCTGAGCACAGAAGAATTGATGCTTTTGAACTGTGGTGTTGGAGAAGACTCTTGAGAGTCCCTTGGACTGCAAGGAGATCCAACCCGTCTATCCTAAAGGAAATCAGTCCTGGGTGTTCATTGGAAGGACTGATGTTGAAGCTGAAACTCCAATACTTTGGCCACCTGATATGAAGGGTTGACTCTTTGGAAATGCCCTGATGCTGGGAAAGATGGAGGGCAAGAGGAGAAGGGGATAACAGAGGATGAGATTGTTGATTGGCATCACTGGCTCAACAGACATGAGTTTGAGCAAACTCCAGGAGATAGTGAGGGACAGAGAAGCCTGGCATGCTGCAGTTCATGGAGTCACAAAGAATCAGACACAACTTAGTGGAAGAGATGAGAGTTGACTGAAGTGTTTAAAAGCTGATGCCAGGGGATTTCCCTGGAGGTCCAGTGGTTCAGACTTCACGTTTGCACAGCAAGGGGCATGGATTCAATCCCTGGTTGGGGAGCTAGGATCCCACATGCCCCATAGTGTGACCAAAAAATTAAACTATAATTTTTTTTTTAAGGCTGATGCCAGCAGTTCCTGTCCTAGGTATATACCCAAAAGAATTGTGACCTGGAACCCAAACACATGCACACACATGTTCGTAGCAGCATTTTTCAAAATAACAAAAAGGTGGAAATAATGTAAATATCCATTAATGGGTGAATGGATAAGCAAAATATGGTTCATCTACACACTGGAATGTTACTCAGCCTTAACAAGGAGTGAAGCACTGAACACGCGCTACAGTGTGAATGAATCTTGGAAACATTATCCTCAGTGAAAGAAGCCAGACACAAAAGACCACGTAGTGTGTGTTTCCATTTTTTTTTTTTGAAATGCCCAACACAGGTCAATCCATAGAGCAGGAAAGCGGACTCATAGTTGCCAGGGTCTGGGGTAGGGGAGTTGGGGAATGACTTCTTGATGGTTGTAAGGTTTACCTTTGAGACACTGAAATGCTTTTGAACCAGATAGTGTTGTACAACACTGTAAATGTACTAAATAGACTGAGTTGCTTGCTTTAAAATGATTCATTTTGGGACTTCCCTGGTGGTCCAGTGGTTGAGAATCTGCCTTCCATTGCAGGGGACACAGGTTCAATCCTTGGTCAGGGAACTAAGGCCTCAGGGCACCTAAGCCCTTAAGCAGCAACTAGAGAGGCCTGTGCACCACAATTACTGAGCCCAAGAGCCACACCTAGAGAAGCCACAGTACCACAGTGAACACCCAGCAAGGTCAAAAAAAATTTTTTTTAATATAAATAAACAGTTCATTTTATGCTGTGTGAATTTACAACAATAAAATAAAAAAGAAATAAATAAGCAAGGCCATACTAGCTTGAAGGCACAGAATGAGTCATAAGATGGCATGAGGTAAAGCAGTGTATCCAGCTGGGAAGCTACTGTACCAGTCCAAGCAAAAACTGATGGGTCCCTTAGGGTTTTAGTCTGTTGGGGCTGCTATAAGAAGCTACCCTAGACTGAGTGGCTTAAACAACAGACATCTATTTCTCACAGTTCTAGAGGCTGGAAGTCTGAGACCAGGGTGCCTGCATGGCTGAGTTCCAAAGCAAGCCCTCTTCCTGGCCTGGCCTCCATCCCTCTCTGTCCCCACACAGCACAGAAGGAGACAGAGCATATATCTCTTACAACTCCCCTTATAAACGCACTAATCCTGTTCAGGAGGGCTCCAACTTTGTGCCCTAGCCTTTCCCCAAGGCTCCACCTCTAAGTACTATCACGTTGGAGGTATTCACACATCAATGTAGGGGCTGAGGAACAAACATAGTCTATAGCACTTAGGGTGGTAGCGGTGGGGATGGAAATGGGTGGCTGGATTTGGGATCTGGCTCGGAGGTTGAATCCATAGGGCTTGCTGAGGGTGGAACGTCATGACAGGATGGAGGAGAGGTCCAGGAGGACTCCCAGGACTTGGCTTTAGTTAGCTGAGTGGACAGTGGTTCCACCCTCTGACTGTGAGTTTCAGTGGGACTTCACTGGTGGTCCACTCGCTAAGACTCCACTCTGAATGCAGGGGACCTGGGTTTGATCCCTGGACAGGGAACTAGATCCCACATGCTACAACTAAGAGTTCACATACCACAACTAAAGATCCCGAATGCCGCAACGAAGATCAAAGATCCCATATGCTTCAACTAAGACCCAGCACAGCCAGATAAATAAATAAATACTTAAAAACAAACCACACACACACACAAAACTTGCATGCATGCACACAGGAGTGTGTACAGACACACAAGCACACTTAAGCATGGGCATGCACTTGCACCTGCACACATCTGCATGCATACACTACACACATAGTTGCACACTTGCAACTATACACACACACATCCACACACTCATGCACACACATAATCACACCCACACACATGTACACACACAAACCACTCTTTGTGGGCATTTCCCATCACTCGTATTACCATTTCAAGCACTCTATAGCATTTTCTTACTTACTATGCTGGTCTTTCTCACTCCGCTAGAATAGGAGTACTTTAAGACCACAGACATCTGTCTCTCTTGCTTGCCGCTGTGCCCCCAAACCTAGAACAGTACCTGGGACACAGGAGGTGCTTAGCAAACATTTGGTGACCAAGTGAATGATGCCAAGGTGCTCAGCAAACACTTGGCAACGACGTGGTTGGTGCCATCAGAAGGGAAAGCTGGGACTTTTCGTCTCCCGTCCCCACCTGAGTCATGTCTCCAGATGCCTCTGGAAAGTGTGAGAGGCTCTGAGTGAGAGTGAGATGGGGCCAGCCTGGGGGTGGGGAGATGACAGGAAGGAGAGGAGGGCGTGTGGGGGAAAGGGGAGGGGCCGAGCCCCAGCTCTAAAGGCAGCCCCGGGACCCACGAGTGCCTGTCGGCAGTGTGAGAAGCCCAGGCGTGTTGGGCAATCGTGGTTTCCTCTCTCCTGGCCTGAAGGATTCAGCCAGGCCAGCCAGACCCCAAGCATCTTGGGGCCTCATCCACTCAGGCATGGAAGAGACAGTTGCAAGGCCCTCAGTGTTCGTGGTGGATGGACAGACAGACATCCCATTCAGGAGGCTGGGGCACAGCCGCAGGAGACAGCCCTGCAGTGCTGCCCAGCTGGGACTGGGCCTCATGCTGCTGTTGTTGGTGGCTGGACTGGCTGTCCAGGGCTGGTTCCTGCTGCAGCTGCACTGGCGCCTAGAGGAGATTGGTGCCCCGCTGCAGGTAAGCACCACTGGGGTGGGGGTGGGGATCTCCAAGCCAATGTCACTGAGCATCTGTACGTGTGTGTGTGCAAAGATGGAGGACAGACTAAGAGCAGTCCCAGGCAAGCTAATTCACCTCTGGGACCTCAGTTTCCTCATCCATGAAATGGGCATGATAATAAGAGTCTCCATTGGGAATAAAACAAAATATTGTGTGTGTGGCACAGGCAAAGTGAAGTGAAGTCACTCAGTCATATCCGACTCTTTGCAACCCCATGAACTGTAGCCTACCAGGTTCCTCCACCCCTGGGATTTTCCAGGCAAGAATACTGGAGTGGGTTGCCATTTCCTTCTCCAGGAGATCTTCCTGACCCAGGGATTGAACCCGGGTCTCCCGCATTGTAGGTAGACGCTTTACCGTCTGAGCCACCAGGGAAGCCATTCAATAAATGGGAACTGACTTTTTTTTAATTGAGATGTAATTGACATAGAACATTGTGTAAGTTTAAGATGTACAAACAACATATTGATTTGTATATAAATACTGCAATGGCATCACATAATTATAATTTCTTCTAGTGATGGGAACTAACAAAACCTAGGTGTTTAGGAGCAGACTTCTCAGGTGCCTCAGTGGTAAAGAATCTACCTGCCAATGCAAGAGACACAGGACATTCGATTTCGATCCCTGAGTCGGGAGGATCCCTTGGAGGAGGCAGTGGCAACCCACTCCAGTATTCTCACCTGGAGAATTCCATGGACAGAGGAGCCTGGTGGGCTGCAGTCCATGGGGTTGAAAAGAGTCAGACACAACTGAAGCGACTAAGCACACATACCTCTAGGAAGCTTAATGTTTTATAAAACAGTTGTGTTGTCTGTAGCCCCCAGAACCGCCATCCTGACATGGCTAGTTGTTTGTTTGTTTTTAAAATATTTATCTGATTCCTCAGTTTGACCACTTTTAAAAATATTTTAATTAAAAAAATTTTTTTGGCCACGTCGCACAGCAGTGGGGTCAGATGTTCGCCCTTAAATTGGAAGTTCAGAGTCTTAACCGCTGGACCACCATGGAAGCCCCTGACCTAGCTAGTCATTATCAGCAGTACCCTGATCACCACTATCAGGGCTCTCACTAAGCCACTTGTCTCAGTCTGTGCGCATGTCTCTCTGCATCCGTTTCCTATGACCATGGATGTCTCTGCCACACCTGTAGGTCTGTATGTCCCATGCCATCCCCATGCAGTCTCGGCCTTTTTTGTTTCCGGGTCCTTTTCCTCCTCGTGGCTGGACCTGATGGCCACAGGCCCACTTGGACCTGTGCTGCTATCCCACACACGTGTACCAACACAGCTACTTCCTCACTCATCTACAGCCTGTGTATTGACGTTGTCTGTCTTTGTTACTGGGTCTCTGTATGCGCAGACCCAGGTAAATCTGTAAACCCTGCACCCGTGTATCTGCCTCCATGTGTGTCTTGTCAGTGTGTCCAGGTCTGTGTTCGTGTCTGTATTCATGTGTTTGCATTTATGTACAAGTGTCCAGCCATTCAGGTGACTGTGTGTCTTCTGTGGGTGTGTGTGCTAAGTTACTTCAGTCCTGTCCGACTCTGCAACCCCATAGACTGTAGCCTGCCAGGCTCCTCTGGCCCTGGAATTCTCCAGGCTAGAATACTGGAGTGGGTTGCCATTTTCTTCTCCAGGGATTAGCCATTGCCTTCTCCAGTGGGTTGCCATTTCCTGATCCAGGGATTGAGTTCCCTAGCACTTATGTAATAAACACTTCTATAGCGCTTGCTCTGTGCCAGGCATTGTAATACACTTTCCACATGGTAATTCAAACCAGGCGTTTTCCATGTGTCCATTTACAAGAGGGGAAAACTGAGGTACTGGCTGGTTAAGAGCCTGCTGGGTGGCAGGGAGTAGAGGCAGGGCATGCACGTGGCCTTGGAGTCAACGGAGGGCGACGTCTGTGCCCGTGGTCTGCGTGTGCCTCTTGGCCATGAGTCTGAGTGATACCAGGGCGTGGGCCCCACAGATCCTCACCATGGGACTGCTCTGTACTTTCAGGACAAAAGTGAGAAGCACTGGGAGGAGCTGCTGCAAGGTGAGTCAGGGTCCTGGTCCCCGCCCCCCACCAGAAGGGGACGGTATGGTTCCCATGCTGCCCCCACCCCCTCACTCAGGCCATTGCCCAATGCAATTTGCACAACTGGCCCAAGCCCCACGGAAGCCCCTCCCCCAGGCCGGAGAAGCAGAAGTTTGGGTCACTCCGGAAAGGGTGAGGTTGACACCAGGAGGTGGACTAGATGACCCCTCTGGAGGCTGGCCCTTTACCCACCACCACCACCTTCACCTCTGACCTCTGATTCTCTCTCTCCAGAGCAGAAGCCCAAGCAAGACAAACCAGCAGCACACCTCACAGGTGAGGGGGCCCTCAAGTCCTGGCAGGGGGTAAGAGGGTTCAGTGGGTCCTGGGGAGACCAGACAGACACCCCAATGGTGGCTGAGTACTCCTTTATTCATTAGTTCTTCAAAGCTGCCCAGAGCACAGACACTGCCTGAGTCCATGAATTTCTAATTTCATTTATTGAATAAACCCTTGTAGGGTGCTTACTCTCTGGCTCACACTGTGATGGGCTTTCCACCTCTTCATTCATTCGATCCTCAGCCAGGACTGTTCATAGCTCCATTTTCCAGAGAGGGAGACTGAGGCATACAGAGGTTATAAGGCTGCTGGGCCATGCTGTGTTTTGCTTAAATCCTTAGTTCTGCCACTTAACAATTTCTGACAGTTTGGGCGAATCGATTGCTCTGTGCCTCGGTTTCCCCACCTGCAAGAAGGGGGTGAAAGCGTTAAGATGGAGGATAAGCAAGTTATTTTGCCCCTTACTGTGCTTCAGTTTCCCTACCTGTAAAGTGAGGATAAAGAGAATGCATACATTTAAAGCCTAGCACAGAGCAAGGTGGCGCTCAGAGAGGGCTGGTGACTGGCCTGGGGTCCCACTGCAAGCAGGAGACGTGCGCTCACCAGCCCTGCTCTGTCTCCCTCCACAGGGGCCGACTTCAGCCTGACCAGCAGGGAAGGCCCGCTGCGGTGGGAGACGAAACTGGGCCTGGCCTTCTTGAGGGGCCTTAGCTACCGGGATGGGGCCCTGGTGGTTGCCCAGGCCGGCTACTACTACATCTACTCCAAGGTGCAGCTGGGTGGTACGGGCTGCTCCCAGGGATTGACCGGCTGCCTGCCCATCACCCACGGGCTCTACAAGCGCACCGCCAGCTACCCCGAGGAGGTGGAGCTGCTGGTCAACCGGCGGTCGCGGTGCGGGAGAGCAGACGGCTCCCAGGTGTGGTGGGACAGCAGCTTCCTGGGCGGAGTGGTCCACCTGGACGTGGGGGACGAGGTGGTGGTACGCATGCCCGGCGAGCGCGTGATCCAAGTCCATGACGGCACACGCTCCTACTTCGGGGCCTTCATGGTGTGAAGGACGTGGTCGGGGCTAATCTAACGTGCGTCTTCGACAAGTAAGAGACCTCAGAGGATGCCTCTGGACACAGAAGAACACGAGCGGAGGTTTTTACAGCGGGCCTGGGGGACACCCAAACTTGACAGGTGGAGAGCTCAATGGGGACCAGCGAGGCCGAGAACCCAGCTGCCCCAGGAACCAGCAGGCACCTCTGAAGGACCAAAGGAGACTGCAGGCCCTGCAGTGGACAGCACTGAGGGGGTCTGTTAGCCCCCAGGCAGGGGCTAAAGCTGGTCTTGATATTCAGGGAGGGGTGAGGGGTGGCTATTTATACTTCTGACTCAGATCAAAGGGACATGGTGATGGTGGTGGTGGTTGGCTAAGACAGGAAATTGTATTTATACTTTTGATTCAGATTAAAGTGGGACACTGGGGTCCGGGGAGTTGACTGAGAACAGAAAATTTCTTAACACCCTCTACCCTCTCACAAGTGTGGGTGGAGTCTGGGGGTTGGTGAGGATTTATCCTCAAGAATCACCCACCCTGGAGAGCCCAGCCCAGCCCAGCCCTACCCATGGTCATAGTCATGACCCAAGTTCCACCCATGGGGCTTGCGGCCACACCACAGCCTGGCCACGAAGCTACACTCAGAGAAGCAGGCGTAGGGACGTGCTGGGAGGTGTTCAACAACCAGCTGTCCCCGGAGGGGACACCCATTTCCTTGGTGTAAATATTCCCTCTGTGGTTGGTTTCTGGCTCCCAGTGTATATCATCCACAGGTTGGCTGACACCCAGCACCGCTGTTTCAGCACCCAAGCCAGAGGCTGGTGCACAGGCACTTAGAAAATGTTTCTAGAGAGAAAAAGAAAAAGAGAGAAAGAGAGAGTGAGAGAAGCAAGGGAGAGAAGGGAGGAAAAATTAAAGAAAGGTGGAAAGAAAGAAAAGGGGAAAGAAGAGAAAGATGGATAGATAAAGACAGAAAAGAAATAAAGGTGGAAAGGAAGGCAGGAACAAAGGGTGAAAGAAAGGTAGAAAGAAAGGGTGAAAGAAAAGAAAGATGGATTGATAGAGAAAGAAAGAAAAGGTGGAAATGAAGGAGAGTGAAAGGAAAGAGAAAAGGCATAAAAAGTGAAAGAAAGAAACTGTCATCACAGCTACAGCATCCCAGAGAATCACAAGATCAGCCACTCCTTGACAACCATAGACACATACACACCAAACATCAGATTCTCACACAACCTGGAAGTCCTAGACAGCAGAGCAAAGCCTCAGTCACAGACACGCATCGCAACCACATACGACACAGTCACACACAAGTCATTGTCACAGCCTGTCACCCACACTGGGCCGTACAGTCACACCACGTATGACACACGGGATGCGATGCTTCTCGTGTCAGACTTCCACATGCTGCATCACGGGCACACCCATCATACACACTTGCAGCCTCACAATGACACACACACATAGCCAGTTCTTCCCAGCCACCTCACATCCTGGGGTGAGGACCAGACTTAGTCTGTAGCCCTTGGATCACTGGCCTTGGAAATAAATGCTGAACATTGCAGCTGGTCTGTCTAGTTCTTAGGGGGGCAGGTGGCTCATGGAGGCCCAGGGACAGCTGGAATGACCCACAGAGGTCACTTTTACAGCTGAGAACTCTGAACCCAGCTGACCCAACTCCATGCAGGAAGTTTAGCGGGGAAACCAGAGACCTGGTGCCCAGGTGTGCTTTAGCCTCAAATCCACAGTTCCTGAGAAAGCAGAGGCTACACACTTCAGTACCCTTCTTGCTGACATTCAGCACAGACGGGCACTCTACCCAGCCAGCTGGGAGCTTGGGGTAACAGGGCATCCAAGAGTGTGGGAAGGGACAGGTAATGATATGCTTACAGACCTGATGCTTTATGCAAATGAGCATGGACCCAGGAAGCAAGGTTTCCCTGGACCCTAGGAGCTCAGACCCCAGAGGAGAATGAATCACTCTTGTTATTGTTGACACAGTTGCCTGGTAAAGGAGTGAAGGGAACCGGCTTTGCCATCTGATGGTCTTGGGTTCCAAGTCTACTCTGTCATTTCCTGGCCATGTGACACAGGAGAAAACCCCATCACCTCTCCATGCCCAGTTTCCTCATCTGTGAAATACTAGGTAACAAGGATTCTCACCTCCTGGGTTTATTGTAAAGATGAAATCAGACGAGGGACTCCCCTGGTGGTCCAGTGGCTAAGACTCCGCAACTCCCAAAGCAGGAGGCCTTGGTTCAACCCCTGGTCAGGGAACTAGATCCCACATACCGCAACTGAGTTTGAATGCTGAAACTAAAGATCCCTCGTGCCACAACTAAGACCCAGTGCAGCGAAATAAATAATTTTTTTTTCAAAAAGAAACAGTGAATTTTAAAATCAGATGAGGAAAAAAGCCACTTGGTATGGTGCCTGGTATGCAGGAAGAGATCCATAAGAACATGAGTGTCATTTAGAGATATTAAGGAGAGCATTTGTCAGGCATGTCCCCTGTACCAGGCATCTTGTGCAACTCACATCTTTTTATTTTTTAAATGAAGGATAATTGCTTTACATAATTTTGTTGTTTTCTGTCAAACATCAACATGAATCAGCCATAGGTGGCGAGTCACATCTTTATCTGCACCTCTGGGCAGGAGTTGCTGTTGCCCCCACTTTCCAGATGCAGCAACCAAGGCTGGGTGCCTCCCCCACCCCACTCTGCCCACACCAAGGGCACCCAGCTTCATGCCTCTTTGGCTGGGCTGGTGGGAGGTGAAACAGCCCCAGGGGCCCAGCCTCCACCCATGCTGGAGTTTCCTTTACTCTCTTCGTGGTCTTTCTGTTTCCGTGGCTTTGATGAGAAGACCGGGGTGTGTGCGTGTGTGTCTGAGGGGGACTCATCAAAGTCACCAGCAGCCACCAACATCTGCCTGGGGATGGAACCTCTACAGAGTTGAGCCTCCTAAGATCACCATTGGGAGGGGCTTTGATTTCAGATAAAGTGCGGGAGCAGGAAGCCCCCAGCCCAGGCCAGTGACCTATTTACAACTTCTTAGAAGTCTATCTACTTGATTTCCGCTACCACCACCGATATCTTTTCAGATTTCACCCTCTCCCCGCCCCATCATCTCTTTCTCAATACCCAAAGTCTCCTGTCTTCACTTGATACCACCCCACCCACCGCGCCCGCCCCCCCACCCCTGCCCTGGAACAGAAAACTCTTCTCCTTCTCCCCCTCTCTTGCCAGGATCCAGAGGTAATAGAAGGAAAAATCATAGCAATTAAATTGTTTCCTACTTTCCTGTGATGACACTATGCCCCTCCCTGCTGCGTTATTATGCCATACAAACAGAGATGCATCGTCTCCAAGAAACAGAACCTGCATGATTGGGGAAGAACCTGCATGCCATGTGGCCCAAACAAACAAACAGAAATAAAGTATCAAAACTTAAAAAAAATTTTTTTCCGATTCTTTTCAGTTATTACATAAGGTGATCTTACGTCTGTAGATGTAAGATCACATCTGATCACCGAGTGTGTTTTTTAAACAGCAATTAGTAGCCAGTGTTTAAAGGTTATGAAACTTTGCACATGGACAAACGAGATTTCTGGGCAAGTTGGGGGCTGTGACGGCAACCCAGGTTGGGTAGCAGCTGTCCCCTGTGGAGAGGGTATCAGCTCATCAGTCTCCACCCCTCTCCATGGTCTTCCACTTGAAGACTGAGTGTCAGTTGCCTTTCATCATCACGTCTGCATGACTGTTTTTCTTAAAACAATAATGATCTTTAATTATAGGTCATACTAATGCACGCACCGCATGCCAGGCACTGTGCTAAATGCATTGCTGTTGTTCACTCACTAAGTCATTCATGTCTGACTCTTTGTGACCCCATGGGTTGCAGTGCACCAGGCTTCCCTGTCCTTCACCATCTCCCAGAGTTTGCTCAAACTCATGTCCATTGAGTCAATGATGCTATCCAACATTCTAATCCTCTGTTGACCCCTTCTCTTTTTGCCTTCAGTCTTCCCCATCACCAGGGTCTTCCCCAGAGAGTCAGTTCACACAATTCGAAAGCATCAGTTATCTGGCATTCAGCCTTCTTTAATTCACAGTAACTCACTGAATTCTCACAATGACCCTATTGGTAGGGGGGTGGGTACTGTTATAATACCCATTTGATAGATGGGGAAATCAAGGCACAGAGAGGTTAAATCATTTCTCCATCAAAGGTGGGAACGTATATGACAGCCTGAGATGACCATGAATTTCAAGAAAATTAAGAGTTCCTAGTTGTATTAGTTCCCTGTTGCTGCTTAAGGCAATACTAAATTGGTTATCTTACAGTTTTAGAAGTCAGAAGTCAGAAATGAGTCTTAAGGGACAAAATCAAGGCTGAGTCCCTTCGCTGTTCACTTGTAACTACCACAACATTGTTAATCGGCTACACTCCAAAACAAAATTAAAAGTTCAAAAAAAAATAAAGAATTAGAAACATTAAAAAAAAAAAGAATGAAGGAGGGATCTTGTCTGATTGTTTATTTTTAATTGAAGGGTAATTGCTTTACAGTATTGTGTTGGTTTCTACCAAACATCAGCATGAATCAGCCATAGATTACCTATGTCCCTCCCATCGTCTGATTCTTAAGCCGCGCACGCACACGGTGCCCAGCTTCTTCTGATCCACCCAGCCCCTGTTTGTGCCCCTATAGTCTCTCTAGAGTGGTGCACTCTCTGCTACTCCTGAGCCTTGCTCAGGAGGCTGGTATTCAGGCTGGGTTTAGGTACAGGAAACTCTTTGAGGCGCTCTGTGGCTTCAGCTGCCCAGAGACACCATTGAGTCATTTCCTCTCCGGGGACCTGCAGTCTCTCTGCAACAGGGAACAGGACTCCAGCCTCTTCTAGTTTTCAGTCCCCTTTCTCCAGAATTTCTCAGGGGGATGTGGCCTTTCCCCTTTCCAGGGTTGTTTTCTCCAAAAAGCAGAGCACAGGAACTGCCCAGCCTGTAATGGATACTGAATTGTGTTCCCCCCAGAATTCATTTGTTGAAGTTCAAACCCCAGTATCTGCCAATGTAACTATATTTGGAGATGGCGCCTTATGGGAGAAAATTAAGGTGATTCGAGTGGGCCTTAATCCAATGTGACTGGTGTCCTTATAAGAGACCTTTTTTGATCCACCTCCTGAAGTAAGGAAAATAAAAACAAAAATAAACAAATGGGACTTAATTAAACTTAAAAGCTTTTGCACAGCAAAGGAAACCATAATCAAGATGGAAAGACAACCCTCAGAAGAGGAGAAAATATTTGCAAATGAAGCAACTGACAAGGGATTAATCTCCAAAATAGACAAACAGCTCATGCAACTCAATATCAAGTAGACAAACAACTTTATCCAAAAAATTGGCAGAAAATATAAATAGACACTTCTCCCAAGAAGACAGATGGCCAAGAGGCACATGAAAAGATGTTCAGCTTCACTAATTATTGGTGGTGGTGTTCAGTCACTAAGTCGTGTCCAACACTTCGCGACCCCATGGACTGTAGCCCAGCAGGCTCCTCTGTCTATGGGATTTCCCAGGCAAGAATGGGAGTGAGTTGCTATTTCCTTCTCCAAGGGATCTTTCTGGATCAGGGATTGGATCCATGTCTCCTGCATTGGCAGGTGGATTATTTACCACTGAGCCATCAGAGAAGGCCATCCATCGACAGAAGAATGGATAAAGAAGATGTGGCACATATATATAATGGACTATTACACAGCCATAAAAAGGAACCAAACTGTGCCATTTGCAGAGACATGAATGAGCCTAGAGACTGTTGTACAAAGTGAAGTAAGTCTGAAAGACAAAAACAAATAGATATTAACACATATGTGGAATCTAGAAAAATGGTACATATGAACCTATTAGCAAAGCAGAAATAGAGACACACACGTAGAAAACAGACATGGATGCCAAGGAGGGAAGGTGGGGTGAGATCAACTGTGAGACTGGGATTGACATATACTCACTACTATGTATAAAACAGGTAACTAGTGAGAACCTACTGTACCACACGGGGAACAATACTCAATGCTCTGTTTTGACCTAAATGGGAAAAAAATCTAAAAAAGAGTGAGATATGCATATGTATACCTGATTCACTTTGCTGCACACCTGAAACTAAGACAACATTGTAAAGCAACTATATGTCAATTGAAAAATAATTTAAGAGAAAGAAAAGATTAGGACACACACACACACAGAGGTAAGACCACGTGAGGACACAGAGTGGTCTCTGCAAACCTAGGAGCAAGGCTTCAGAAGGCAGCAGCACTGCTGACACCGTGAGCTTGGATTTCCAGCCTGCAGGACTGTGAGAAGATACACTTCTGTTGTTTAGGTCACTCCGGCTGTGGTCCTTTGTTATGGCAGCCCCATGAACTAATATATCATCCTGACCCTCCCCACAACCCCATTACCTGGGAAGAGTTAAGATGTGCCAAGTGCTGGGCTTCCTCGGTGGCTCAGTGGATAAGAATCTGCCTGCCAATGCAAGGGACATAGGTTCATTCCCTGGTCCAGGAAGATTCCACATGCCCCGGAGCAACTAAGCCTGTGTGCCACAACCACTGAGCTTGTGCTCTAAGCCCGGGAGCCACGATTACTGAAAGCCCACGTGTCCCGAAGTCCATGCTGTGCAACAAGAGAGGCCACTGCAATGAGAAGCTCGTGCACTGCAATGGGGAAGTGGCCCCCACTCGCCGCAACTAGAGAAAAGCCCCTGAAGCAACAAAGCATAGTCAAAAATAAATTAAAAAAAAAATTTTAAGATATACCAAATGCTGAGTGGAGTGGCTCCTGGCACAACTAGGTGCTCAGGAAACACTGGCCATCGTTGTTGGGCTTCCCCGATGGCCCAGCAGTAAAAGAATCAGCCTGCAATGCAGGAGACACGCAGGAGATGAGAGTTCGGTCCCTGGGTTGGGAAGATTCCCTGGAGGAGGATGTGGCAACCCACTCAAATATTCCTGCCTGAAAATTTCAGTCAGGGGAGCCTGGTGGGCTACAGTCCATGGAGTCACAAAGAGTCAGACACAACTGAGTGAGCACATACATCGTTGCTGATGCTATTATTTATTTCTCCTGTCCCTTTCCCATTCAGGTAGTAGTTGACTTTGCATCTTCATTTCTTCACAAAAGAGATGGTGGAAAGCAGGAATCACCTACTAGTCTCCTCCTGGCATTGATCTCCAAAAAGCACAAAGTGATAAAGAGGTTTGAGGTTTGGCCAGAACTTGGTGGTTGGGGGGGGGGGCGGTGTGGGGATGATTTTGAAGAGCCACCCCAGCTTCAGAGCTTCCCATGAGACCCACTGAAGTATCTGTCATCAGAGCCCAGCTCTTCCCTCTGCAGAGTCCCAATGCCCTCCCACAAGCTGAGCCTGACAGCATTCTACAATTAATTAACCTCCAGCATGCAAATCTCCCTTGCAGGTTTGTTTTACAGAAACTCAAAATTGATGCTTTCTATCTGTAGTACTGGAGAAGAGTCTCAAGAGTCCCTTGGACAGCAAGGAGAGCAAACCAGTCAACCCTAGAGGAAACCAACCCTGAATATTCATTGGAAGGACTGATGCTGAAGGTGAAGCTCAATACTTTGGCCACCTGATGTGAAAAGCCAACTCACTGGAGAAGATCCTGATGTTGGGAAAGTCTGAGGGCAGGAGGAGAAGGAGGCGACAGAGGATGAGATGGTTGGATAGCATCACTGACTCAATGGACATGAGTTTGAGCAAACTCCAGGAGATGATGAAGGACAGAGAAGCCTGGTGTGCTGCAGTCCATGGGCTCTCAAAGAGTCAGACATGAACGACTTAGCGAGTGAACAACAACAAGCCATGGGGTCTCAAAGAGTTGGACACGACTGAGCTACTCAACAACAAATCTTTCCAGAGTGGTCTCAGCGGAGACAGACAGACCCTGCTCCTGCTACAAACTCATAGACATCCAAATAAAGTCTAATGAAATATTACAACATACAGGGACGTCCCTGGTGGTCCAGTGGCTAAGACTGAGCTCCCAAAGCAGAGGGCCCGGGTTTGATCCCTGGTCAGGGAATTGGATCCCACCTGTGGCAACTAAGACCCGGTGCAGCCAAATAAATAAATAAAAACAAATATTTTCAAAAATTTTAATATGTCACAATATATCAATGAACTTGAAGAAAGAAACATCCCTAGCTGCTCCTGGAAGAGAGAAATTAAAGCCAGAGTGACAATGCAGGGGCTGTTGCTCTATGGATTGAGGTGGGAGGGTTAGTCCGAAAAGTGGACTCTCAGGGTGAAGCAATGGGGATCTGGTATCCCTTGGGGACAGCTACGTGGCTCTGATGTGGCTCAGAGGCTGAGGAAAGGGAATTGGGACCCCTGCCCGGAAACTGAAGCCTAGAAAAGTAGTCCATTCTGATGAAGGGGGTCTAGAAAAAACTCGACCTATCATGGGAGGGGAGAAAAGTCACCCATGGGGGATGGAGACCTCAGACCTGCTGCACCTGTTAGTGCAGCTGGCGTCTCTATAGAAAGCGCAGGAACCAGAAGGCGAGCTCCGTGGGGGCAGGGAATGTGTCCGTCCTGTTCCTCTCTTTACCAGGACGTGACAGGTTCTCAAACCATCACGGCTGAGTAAATTGACTGACTTACTTTGACACAATGTTACAGAAGTGACATTCCAGGAATTCCAGAACCTAGTCCGCAGGAAAGTGAAAAGTGAAAGTGAAGTCGCTCAGTCGTGTCCGACTCTTTGCGACCCCACAGACTGTAGCCTACCAGGCTCCTCTGTCCATGGGATTTTCCAGGCAAGAGTACTGGAGTGGACTGCCATTTCCTTCTCCAGGGATCTTCGCAACCCAGGGCTTGAACCCAGATCTCCCGCATTGTAGACAGACACTGTACCATCTGAGCCACCAGGGAAGTATATAGGCCAGGACGAATCGAGAGGGTAGCATTGATATATATACACTACCATGTGTAGATTATACTAGACAGCTAGCGGGAAGCTGCTGTATCACACAGGGAGCTCAGCTCGGTGCTCTGTGGAAACCTAAAGGGGTGGGCGGGAGGCTCAAGAGGGAGGGGATAAATGCACACTTGTAGCTGATTCACGTTGGTGTACAGCAGAAATGAACACAGTGTTGTAAAGCAACTATCCTCCAATTTTAAAACATATCCAGTGATAAACCATAATGGAAAAATATTTTAAAAAGAATGTATATATACACGTACAACCGAATCACTCTGCTGCATAACAAATGAACAACATAGTAAACTATATGTCAATAAAAAATAAATGAATTAGGGAAAAAAACTAAACAAAAAAAAGGAGGCCAAGCGGCTTGCAACGTTCGCCTTCTCGGAGACCTGAGTGGCCATGTGAAGAAGTACAGTTGTCTGGTGAGAGACGATGGGTGGCCGGAGAGCCCTGGAGGATGAACGATGTGAGAGTAAGTCCTTATAGTTAACACCAGCCCCAGGTGAACTGCCCGGATCCGCAGAGCTGAAACTAACCATCCCTGTCAAGCCCTGTTGGGTCAATTTGCAGGGTTATGAGCAAATAAAACACTTGTTTTACACCACTAATTTTGGGGGACGTTATGCATCAGTAGGTAACTAGTAGACTGTGCAAGCTCTTTTCTATAACCATACAGATATGTAGGCAGACTGAGAAGCATAGATGGATAAATAGGCGGATGTTTCAATGGGTTGATAAATGATGAATGAATGGGTAAATGAGTGAAAGTGGATGGGTGGGTGGATAGATGGATGGTTGGATGGATAGTTGAGTGGATGGATGTGTTGAGGGATGGATGGATGGTTGATTGGATGGATAAATGAATGGATGGAAGGATGTGTGGATGGGCAGTAGATAGATGTGTGGGCAGACTGAATGTATGTATGGCTGGATGTACAGATAAGAGTGACCAAATGGATGATGAATAAATGTACACAAACATTATCTAAATCAAACTCTAACCTCAGTAAGAGCCTATTTTGGCAAACACTAATTCATTTCATGCAGGCATCCATTGTAGATGTACTCCAATCTTAGATCAAAAATCTGTATAAGTAGGAAGCCCCTCCAAAAAACCCCAGGGCTAATAATGTATGCTCCATGAGATCACAAACAGCTGGACATGACTCAGCACACACGCACGCATTATGTATGCCAGATTTTATCTAGTTTAGAGGATGCAATAAGTTGTCACAGGTCTATCACCCTGATGGCTGGAAAGTCCTCTGAGAGCATCTTTCATGTCTCAGGAGGAAGCCAGGCAGATGATAAACTATTCCAAGGGCTGATGTGTCTATACCAATACTAGTACCACACTGCCTTCACTAATATGATGAGTACAATAAGCCCTGCTATCTGGGAAGACAGAGCTCTTCTTATTCTGCATCTTCAGGATTATCTTGGTTATGTACAGTACTTTACTCTGCTTGTCAAATTGCATGAAAAACAAAGTTGAGATTTTTATTAGAACTGCATTGAGACATATATAGGTAGGACTGGCTTGTGTTGTGGTGTGGCAGAACCCAACGCAACATGGTAAAGCAATTATCCTCCAATTAAAAAAATTTTTTTTAATTTAAGAAAAGGACTTCATTGAATCTGGGGATCAAATTGGACAGTACAGATACCTTTGTAACACTGAATCATTCAATCAATGAACATGGTATAACTCTCTTTTTATTTAGGTCCTCTTGAATGTTTCTGAATAATAATTAATAATATTCTCTATAAATATCGTGTACCATTTTATTTCTAAGTGGTTTACATGTGTTTGTGCTATAATAAATCTCATCTCTTTTTTAAATGATATCTTCTAACATCTGTTGCTGGTATATATCATGCCATAGATGTTTGTAATCATCACAATAACATCGAAGAAAAAGTCCCTAAAATGGGCATCCTTGTCTTATTTCCGATCTTTGAGTGAATGCTTTTTAATGGTTTTATCTTAGTGATGAATCTACTGTAGGGTTTTTTAGGTGGCCCTAATTAGATTAAGAAAGATCCCCTTCTGTTCCTAAGAGATCTTTTTAAAACATAAATAAATGTTGAACTTTATTAAATGTTTTCTCTGCCTCTCTGAAAGTATCACATGATTTTTCCCCTTCAGACTGACAATGTGAATTCTGTTCCTCAGTGTTCTAATGTTAATCCAACCTTTTATTCCTGGAACAAATCCAATTTGATCATGATATATGTTTAATACATTACAGAATCAATTGATATTTTATAGAGGATTTTTGCATCTCTAAGTTTAAAAGGGAGATAGTCTGTGGGTTTTCTGACTCATATTATCCTTGTCAGGGTTTGGTATTAAGGCAGAGCTGGCCTCATGAAAGAAACTGGGTGTGTGTGTTTTTTTTCCCCTGTATTCTGAACTAGTTTGTATATGGTTAGCATTATTAGTTACACAGATAATAATAGTTGGACTGTTTTGTGAAAACATCTGGATCTGGTGCCTTATTTGTGAGGAAGGTGTGGGTTTCTGGGTTTGGGTATGGGAAGGTTTGAAAGTTATTATTCAATGTCTTTAATGAGCTTTCCAGTCTTTGTTGCTGTTCAGTCGCTAAGTCATGTCTGATTCTTTGTGACCCCATGAACTACAGCACATCAGGCTTCTCTGTCCTTCACTATCTCCCATAGTTTGCTTAAACTCATGTCCATTCAGTTGGTGATGCCTTCCAACCATCTCATCCTCTGTCACTCCCTTCTTCTCCTGCCCTCAATCTTTCCCAGCATCAAGGTCTTTTCCAATGAGTCAGCTCTGCGCATTAAATGGCCAAAGTATTGGAGCTTCAGCTTCAGCATCAGTCCTTCCAATGACTACTCAGGGTTGATTTCCTTTACATTGACTGGTTTGATCTCCTTGCAGTCCAAGGGACTCTCAAGAGTCTTCTCCAACACCACAGTTTGAAAGCATCAATTCTTCGGCACTCATCCTTCTTTACGGTCCAACTCTCACATCTGTACTTGGCTACCGGGAAAACCACAGCTTTGACTTTATGGACCTTTGTTGGCAAAGTGATGTCTCTGCTTTATTTCAATTCTTTAGATGTGTTTTTTAGTGATTTGGGTTAAGTTACATTTTTCTAGAAATGTGGATATTTTATCTACATTTTCTCAGTGATGGGTGAATAGATGTTATATTGGTGAATAAAATTTTCATCATTCTCTATGTCTTAATGCTTCTTCAACCTCTGCAGCCTCAATAATTATGTCCCCTTTCTCAACCATAATACTTTTTAAATTTTTTTTTTTTTTTTTTGGCTGTGCTGGGTCTTTGTTACTGTGTGCGGGCTTTTCTTTCGCTGCAAAGGGCAGAGGTTACTCTAGCTGTGGTGCACGGGGTTCTCACTGGAGTGGCTTCTCTTATGCCGGCTTCAGTAGCTGCAGCTCTCGGACTCTAGAGCACAGGCTCAGTAGTTGTGGCACTCGGGCTCCGCTGCTCCGAGGCTTGTGGAGATCTTCCAGGACCAGGGATGGAACCTGTGTTTCCTGCGTTGGCAGGAGGATTCTTTACCACTGAGCCACCAAGGAAGCTTCTATGTTTTCTTAATGCTTCTTCAGCATCTGCAGTCTCTGTAATTAGGTCCTCTTTCTCATTGATAATATTTCTAATGTGAAGTTTACCATGTTTCTTCTTTTCAAAACACTAAATATTGGCTGTTTAAATTTTCTGAGGAATCGCCACACTGTTTTTCCATTGTGGTTACACCATTTTACATTCCAACTGGCTCCTCAAATATTTGTTGTGTATTTTTCAGAGGCTCTGTGCATGTTTCATGATCAAGCTTGTTTACTGTGTTGTTCAAATCTAGATCATTACTATTTTTAAACTGAAGTAGAATTGATTTACAATGTTTCCAGTATACAGCAAATATATATATATATAGATATTCTTTTTCAGATTCTTTTCCATTATAAGTAATTACAAGATACTGAATACAGTTTTCTGTGCTATAAATAGGTCCATGTTGATTATCTATTTTATATATAGTAGTGCATATCTGTTAATCCCTAATTTCCAATTTATCCCTCCTTCCCTTCCCCCTTTGGTAAGCATAAATTTGCTTTCTATGTGAGTCTATTTCTGTTCTGTAAATAAGTTCATTTGTATCATTTTTTAAAATTCCATGGGACTTCCCTGGTGGTCCAGTGGCTAAGACTTGGAGCTTCCAATGCAGGAGGCCGGGGTTCAGTCCCTGATCAGGGAACTAGATCCCACATGCTACAAATAAGAGTTTGCACACTGCAACTAAAGATCCACGATCCCATGAGCCACAACTGAGACCCAGCACAGCCAAATAAACAAAACACACATATAAGTGATACGTGTGATATCTGTCTTTCTCTGACTTATTTCACTTAGTATGATCATTGCTAGGTCCACCCATGTTGGTGCAAATGGCATTATTTCACCTTTTTTACAGCCGAGTAATACTCTACTGTGCGTATGTACCACATCTTTATCCATTCATCTATCGACATTTAGGTTGCTGCCTTGTCTTGGCTATGTCAGTGATGCTGCTATGAACGTTGGAGTGCATGTATTTTTTTCAAGTTAGTTTTCATCTTCTGCAGTATATCCTCACTTTTTGTCTGGTTGGAGTACCAGTTGCTAAGAAGGATGCTGTAAAAATCTCCTACTTTGGTGATGTAGTTACCTAATGTAAGGTATTTTAGATACCCCGCCCTCCATTTCAGGTCTTCAAATTCTCTGGAGCATTTTACATCAATAGCACATTTCAATTCACAGTATATACATGTTTGAGTACTTCTGTCGATTTTTGCTTTATTTATTGTGACACTGTCATATTTTCATGACAAAGACTGAGTTATACCTAGTAAGGCTTCCTACATTAAAGTCTATGCAGGTCCAGGGGTTACAACTCCGTGCTTTCTCTGCAGGGGGGCAGATTCCATGCCTGGTTAAGGAACTAAGATTCCACATACTGCATTGCACAGCCAAAAAAAAATAGTCTATGCCATCCAATAATAATAGACTTAAACTTTCTTTCTGGCTGTTGACATCCTTTATTGGCAACTTGTTACACTGTGTAAGTTTAAATGCAAGCAATATGTTTCTGGATTTTAATTTTTCTTAGCCTGCCAGAAAATATTTGTCTTTTAATTCAAGTATTATACAGACCCCCTGGAGGAGGGAATGGCGACCCACTCCAGTGTTCGTCTGGGAAATCCCATGGACAGAGGAGCCTGGCGGGCTACAGTCCAGACAGTTGCAAAGAGCTGGGCATGTCAGCAGGCACACTCCCCCACACCGTACTGGTGCTGTCCAACAGCAATGTAAAGTGTGCCATCTCTCTAATTTAAGTTTTTCTAGCAGCCACAATCAAAAGATGAACAAAATGGTGAAATTCATTTGAATAACATGTTTTATTTAACAACATATCCAAAATGTTATCACCTCAAAAAAGAATCAATATAAGATAAGGAATATTTCACTTTTTCAAAAATCCCAGGTCTCTAAATTTGGGGGTGCATTTCACACTAACAGCACACCTCAGTTCAGACCATCCCCATTTCAAATGCTCAGTTGTGACGTACGGCTTGTGGCACTGTATGGACTCATGTAGATTTAGACTATCTACATTAATTGCAGTTCCTAATGTGTTTGGATTTATTAGGTACTTTCTGGTGGCCCCTAAGTTGCTATATTTCTTTTTCTCACCTTCCTTGACTTGTTTGGAATTTTGGTCATTCCATTTTTCTCTGACACTTAATTTAGAAGTTACACATCCTATTTCTGTTCTTTTGGATATTTTCTGAGACATTTTATCTTTTAATTAATTTTTTATTGACATGTAGTTGATTTACATTGTTGCATTAGCTTCTGTAGACACTTTAATTTAGAAAGGCAATCTATCAAACGTCTGTCCTTATTCAGTCTTTATCTCCAAAAGCCTCCAAAATGCTCTGCCCGCTTCCACTCTCGCCCCCTACAGGCCATTCTCCATAGAGCAGCTAACATGAGATTTTTGGTAAACGTTTTTTTTTTAATATGTAAAATGTACAAAATCATGTAAAGACATCTGTTTAACCAAAAACATTTTAGGATTAAAAAAGTCTTTTTAAACTATTTCATAAATGAAAATTACTAATCAAAGGGAACAAAAGTCAACTCAAGTATCACAGAGAAGCAAAGAGTAACCAAATTGTAAATTCACCTTTTAAAAACATTGTTTAAACTCTTTAAAAAGTTGTTAAACATTTAAACAAATGTCCATCAACAGAAGAGTGGATAAAGAAGATGTGGTACATATATACAGTGGAATATTACTCAGCCATTAAAAAGAATAAAATAATGCCATTTGCAGCAACAATGGATGGATCTAGAGATTAAAACACTGAGTGAATTAAGTCAGACAGAAAAAGAGAAATATCGCATGATATCATTTATACGTGGAATCTAAAAAGAAGAGATACACAAATGAACTTATTTACAAAACAGAAACAGACAGACTTAGAGAGCAAGCCTATGGTTACAGGGCGGGGATGAGGGGGTAGGTTTAGGGGGAGGCATAGTTAGGGAGTTTGGGATTGACATGAACACACTGCTGTAATTAAAATGGATAACAGGCAAGGATCTACTGTAGAGCACAGAGAAATCTGCTCAATATTCTACAACCAAATTGGGAAAAGAATTTGAAAAAGAACAGATACTTGTATAACTGAACTGCTTTGCTGTACACCTGAAATTAACACACTGTTAATCAGCTAAATTCCAATATACAATTAAAAGTTAAAAAACAATTGCATTTATTTAATTAAGGTAGGACTAACATACAAAACAGCCGTACATGTTTAATGTGTATATTTCTATGAATTTGAAGATAAATACCCTTAAAACCATCACCATAAACAATGCTATAAACTTACCATCACCTCTAAATGCTTCTTTTCTGTATTTTTTGACAATTTAATGTAAGATATACTCACGTAGAAAATGTTTAAGTATACAATACAGTATTTTTAACTATATGCATTATGCTGTGCATGCTGTTGCTTCAGTCGTGTCCAACTCTGTGACCCTATGGACTGGGGTCAGCCAGGTTCCTCTGTCCATGGGACTTCCAAGCAATAATACTGGAGTGAGTTGCCATACCTTCCTCCAGGGAGTCTTCCTGACCCAGGTAGCCAACCTGTGTCTCTTATGTCCCCTGCATTGGCAGGTGGGTTCTTTACCCCTAGTGCCACCTGGGAAGCCCTCATAATGCTATATAGTAGATCTTGGGACTTATTCATCTTCCATAACTGAAACACTATACCAGGTAAACAGTAACTCCCCATTCTCCCTCCCTGAATTCCTGGCACCCATAATTCTATATCCTGTCTATAAATTTGACTACAAATCCCTCACATAAGTGGAATCATACAGTATATGTCTTTCTGTGTCTGGCTTATTTCAAGTAACATTATGACCTCCAAACTCATCCATGTTGTAGCAAAGGGCAGAACTTCCTTCTTTCTTAAGCCTGGAAAAGACTCTACTGTGTGTGTGTGTATATATATGTATATACATACATATATATGTAATCTTTCCTTTATCCATTTATTCATTGATGATCACATAGGTTGTTTCCATAGCTTTGCTATTGTAAATAACTCATCAATGAATGTAAAAGTACAAGTATCTCTTTGAGATCCTGACTCCAATTATTTTGAGTTTATATCCAGAAGCAGGACTGCTGGATGGTAAGGTAGTTCCAGTTTTAGTTTTATGAGGAGCCTCCATACTGTCTTCCATTTGGGCTGCACCATTCTGTATTCCCACCAACACACACACACTCCCTACCAAGCTATTGATTGGGATTTCACTGAATCTATAGATCAGTAGATGTTGATGTAGAATTAATGTTTTCATGGGGACTTCCCTGGCAGTCCAGTGGTTAAGATTTCGTGCTGCCAATGCAGGGGGCACAGGTTCAATACCTGGTCGGGAAACTAAGATCCCATGTGCCATGCAGCATGGCTAAAAAAAGAAAATGTTTTAACCATATTGTCTTCCAATCCATGATCACAGTATATTTTTCTGTTTGTTTAGATTTTAATTTTCTCAATAATGCTTTTTTATTTGCATTTGTGTTTATTCTGTGTAGAATTCTTACACTGCTCTCATTAGAGTCAATCATAGGTATTTAATGTTTTTTGATATGATTGCAAATGGCATCATTTTCAAATGTCTTTTTCTAGAGTTGGTACCAGGAAACACAATTGGTTTTTGTGTTTTGATTTTATATCCAGTGACTTTGCTATATAAATTATATATTACATCTGTGCATAGATTTTTTTCAGTTTTTTACAGATACAATAATGTGATCTGCAGATGGTGACTTTTATTTCTTCCTTTACAATTCGTTTGCTATATTCTTTTGTCCTATTGTACTGACTAGGACCTCCGGTGCAATGTTAATAAGAAGTGGTGACGTGTGTGTGCATGCTAAGTCACTTCAGTCATGTCCGACTCTTTGCAACCCTATAAACTGTGGCCCACCAGGATCCTCTGTCCATGGGATTCTCCAGGCAAGAATACTGGAGTGGGTTGCCATTTCTACTTCAGGGGATCTTCCCAATCCCGGGATCAAACCCGAATCTCTTACATCTCTTGATTTGGCAGGCAGATTCTTTACCACTAGTGCCACCTGGTAAGCCAGAAATGGTGACAGGAATTCCAGTTTCACTACCCCACCCTTAAGTATGTTTTTGCTTTAGATATTTTGTTGATATTCTTTAGCAGAGTAAGGGTGCTATATGCTTTCTGTGGTGCTGGAGAAGACCCTGGAGAGCCCCTTGGACAGCAAGGAGATCAAACCAGTCAATCCTAAAGAAATCAACCCTGAATATTCATTGGAAGGACTGTTGGTGAAGCTGAAGCTCCAGTACTTTGGCCACCTGATGCAAAGAGCTGACTCACTGGAAAAGACCCTGACGCTAGGAAAGATTGAAGACAAAAGGAAAAGGGAATGGCAGAGATATCATCACCAACTCAGTGGACATGAATCTGAGCAAACTCCAAGAGATAGCGGAGGACAGGAGAGCCTGGCATGCTGCAGTACATGAGGTCACAAAGAATCAGACAAGACTGAGCAACTGAACAACAATAATATATTTCTAGTTTGCTGCAAGTTTTTGTCATTAAAAATTGTTAAATTTATCAAATGCTTCCTTTGCATCACTTGAGATAATTTTATTTTTCCTTTATTATGTTCATATGATTAATTACAATAATCGATTTTTGAATGTTAAACCAAACTTGCATTCTTGGAAGAAACCAATTTGGTCATGATTTACTACTCTTTTTACATGTTACAAACACTTGCTCAAATTCATAAGAACTTTTGCATGTGAGTTCAAGAGTAAGATTGATCTCTAACTTTCCTGTCTCATACGTCTTTACTGGGGCTTTATTTCAAGGTTACACTGGTGTCACAAGATGAATTAAGAAAAGTTCTTTCCTATTCAAACACAGGGATAATGTGTGTAATATTGGTGCTATGTCTTCACTCTTAGCAGAAATCACAGTGAAGTCATCTGGGCTTGTAGTTTTCTTGGGGCCAGTTCTTAATTACAGAGACACTTTTTAAAATATGTGTAAGATTATTTACATTTTCTATTTCTTTTGTTGGTTTGTTTTTAGTTATGGCATGCAAACTCGTAGTTGCAGCATGTGGGAGATAGTTCCCTGACCAGGCATCAAACCCAGGTCTCCTGCATTGAAAGCATGGAATCTTAGCCACTGGATCACCAGGGAAGTCCGTGGGAGATAGTTCCCTGGCCAGGCATAAAACTCAGTCTCCTGCATTGAAAGCATGGAGTCTTAGCCACCGGATCACCAGGGAAGTCCCTCTATTTCTCTTTGTGCCCGTTTTAGTAAGTTGTATTTCTCTACAAAGGTCTCTGCTGCTGCTGCTGCTGCTGCTGTGTCATGTCAGTCGTGTCCGACTCTGTGCGACCCCATGGACAGCAGCCCACCAGGCTCCCCCATCCCTGGGATTCTCCAGGCAAGAATTTTCAAAGTTATTAAAATAACGTTTTTAAAAAATCCTCATATTTAATGACTATAAGACATTATGTATGTATGTAAGACAACCCTTTATCTTTCCTAATACTGGTTATTGTGCTTTCTCTCTTTATTTACTCAATGTTGCCAGAAGATTATCCATTTTCTTTATCTTACCCAACAACTGGTTTTGTTGATTTTATGGATTATTTCTACTGCAGTTTTTTCCTACTTCATTAACATTTGTTCTTATCTTTACTATTTTCTCCTTTATATTTTCTTTGGACTTAATTTGGTCTTTTTTTTAAAAGCTTCCTTAAGGTGCTTTAAATTATAGTTAATTTTCAGTCCTTTTTTTCTAATGCATACATTTAAGGCTATAAATTTCCCCATAAGCAAAGCTTTAAACACATCCAAATTTTTCCATGTTACAATTTCAGTATCATTCAGTTCAAAATAATGCAGGACTTCCACTGTGATTTATTTATTTATTCTTTGGGTTGTTAAGGAATATATTTCTTAATTTCAAAATGTATAAGTGATAAAATTAAACAAAGAAACTATGGTTCATTCACAAGAAAAAAGATCTCAATAAAAACTTCCCTGAGGAAGTCTACACATTGGAATTACTAGTCAAAGACAAGAAATTTTGGATTTCTTGTCTTTGATATGAAAGAAATGCTTCTGTCTTGGATATGCTTAGGAAAACAAAGAACTAAAGTAAATCAGGAAGATGTACACAAACAAAAGGAAAATATCAATAAAAAGATAGAAATTATGAAAATGAACCAAGCAAAAATTCTGCAGCTGTAAAACACAATAATTGAAATGAACATTTCAATAGAGGGGCTCAACAACAGATTTGAACAGGTAGGAGAAAGGATCAGCAAACGTGAAGATAAGGTAGCTGAAATTAGCAAGTCCAAGCATCAGGTATAGCAACATACACACCATAAACACAGTCCCATAAGAAAACAGAAAGTTACCCCCAAAAGACTGAAAGAAATAATGGCCAAAAAATTTCCTAAATCTGATGAAGTACATGAATACACAGATTCAGAAAGTTCAAAAAACTCTAAGCAGGATAAATTCAAAGATAGCACGTTACAGTCAAATTCCTGAAAGACATTATAGTCAAGTTGCAGAAAGACAAACTTCTGAAAACAGCAAGAAAGAAGCAATTATCATGTACCAAGCATCCTCATAACAGTTGCTAAGACTTCTCTGGTGGTCTAACAGTTAAGACCCTGCCTTTCAATGCAGGAGACACAGGTTCAATCCCCAGTCAGAGAACTAAGGTCCCACGTGCCTCAAAGCAACTAAGCCCACATACCACAAATACGGAGTCCACAACTAGAGAGAAATGGGTTCCTAGCAAGAAAGTTCTGAGGCAGCCAAGTAAATAAAATTTTTTTAAAGATAAACAGCTGAAAGGAAAAACACCTTTCAACTAAGACTTCTTTACCCAGCAAACTATCCTTCAGAAAGAAAGGAGAAATTAAGATATTTCCAGATAAACAACAGCTGAGAAAATTCACTACCAGTAGCCCTGCCTTAAAAGAAATAAATGCTAAAGGAAGCTCTTGGAGCTGAACGAAGGCACATGAGATAGTAACTAGAAGCCATAAGAAGAAATAAACACCAGCAAAGGTAACTACGTAGGTAAAGGTAAAAGCCAATGTTATCATTTTGGTTCATTTGTTGTTGTTTAATAGCTAAGTCATGTCCGACTTTTTTTCATGGGACACCATGGACTGTAGCCCGCCAGGCTCCTCTGTCCGCGGAATTTCCCAGGCAAAAATACTAGAATGGGTTGTCATTTCCTTCTCCAGAGGATCTTCCTAACCCAGGGATCGAACCCAAGGCTCCTGCATTGCAGGCGGATTCTTTACCACTCAGCCATCAGGGAAGCGCATTTTGGTTCAAACACACACACACACACACACACACACACACACCCCACACACACACACCCCCCCCCCACACACACACCACACACACACCCCACACACACACCCCCCCCCACACACACACCCCACACACACACCACACACACACACACCACACACACACACACACACACCACACACACACCCCCCCACACACACACACACACACGTCGCTCAGTCGTGTCCGACTCTGTGACCCCATGGATTATAGCCCACCAGGCTCCTCGGTCCATGGGATTTTCCAGGCATGAATAGTGGAGTGGGTTGCCGTTTCCTTCTCCAGGCGGATTCTTTACCACTCAGCCACCAGGGAAGCGCATTTTGGTTCACAACTCCTCCTTTTCTTATGTATATTATTTAAAAGGCAAATGCACAAAACAATCATCAAAAACCTATTTTAAAGGGAGCACAAAGTATAAAGATGCAGTCCGCGACACTAACAATATAAAGAGGAGAGACACGCCTGAGACTAGGCCTGCTCTCCAGGCTGCGCACCGCGAAGGCCCCACTTGGCACTGCAGCCATGCCTCACAGCCGCCAACGTGACCTGCATCCACACCGCGTCGCCAGCTCCAGCGACAGCTCCCACGTGCCCAGACCCAGGCCGCAGCTGCTCTGCCAGCACCTTAAGCATCAGCGACCACCGCAGCCTCGTGGAGTCCGTAGGCACCGACTGAAGCCGCCGCCATTCTGACCCGCTGCAGCTTTCTCGCCAACTTTGATGGACAGTGAGGTCGGTCTGCGGCCACCAATCAGGGGTGTGTTGAGGGAGTCAACCAATGGTCGGCGTCGGGAGGAAGGGCCACTAGGCTGGAAGGACAGAACCGCAGGAGAGCACACAGGTAAATCAAATAAATGCCCCCAAGCTGGGAATGAATGGATGAAACAAAAGGGGAAAAAATAAATGACAAAGGGAGATTAAAAAAAACTCCCTCTTGGAAATTCCCCGGCAGTCCCATCATTAGCACTCTGAACTTCCATTGCAAAGGCCACAGGTTCAATCTCTGGTTAGGGAACTAACATCCCACAAGCTAGGTGGGACATCGCCAAAAAAAAAACCTCCCTGTTTCCAGGAACCTCAAATTTTGGTGTGAATGCAAATCACCTAGAGAATGTAAGCGTTCATCTTTACGTCGCGTTACCTAGTAGGCTTCTCTGAGGCTAGGAAATATTAGCAAATACTAAAATAAATAGTAGCGATGCTGAGCCCTTGTTTATTGAGAATGATGGAGAATTGAGTAGAGAGGTAAGGCTAGAAAGAGCGACAGAGACAGCCAGTAAAATTGCCCTTTCTTTTATTACTATTTTTGTTTACTATACTTTAATAACATTATAAAATAATTTTTAAATTGATAAGATATATCAAACTTCCCCTGGTAGTCCAGTGGTTAAGGCTCTGCACTCCCAGTGCAGGGAACACCGCTTCAGTCCCTGGTCCAGAGAGATCCCACGTGCCTGAAGGGCAACTAAGCCCATGGTCACAACTACTGAATCCCAAAGGCCATAGAGCCTATGCTTGACAACAAGAGAAGGTCCCTCAAAGAGAAGCCAAGGTAAGTCAACTAGAGAGAAGCTACCGCTCTCCACAACTAGAGAAACCCCACGGACAGTAATGAAGACCTAGCACAGCCATAAATGGATAAATACAATTTTAAAAGTTAGTAAGATATATTACTATAATTCTTCACAAAAGAAATGTTCATTGTAGAAAATTTAGAAAAGGAAATCTAGTATGAGAAAAAAAAATGGTGAAAATCACAGAGATATCTATCCACTGTTAATGTTTGAATGTATTAGCATCCAGTCTTTAAAATATATTCAGGTGTATATATATTTTTATACACAAATTGTTTGTATATTGCTTTCACTTAATAATAATAATATATATATTTTCATATCAACAAAAGAGAGGGGTAGTGACAGGAATGTATAGGAGCAAAATGTTTTTATCCTATTGAAAATGTTAGTACTGTTAAAACTAAGTTGTTTTAAGCTTGCTGTGTCAATTGCAATGCCCAAGACAACCACTGAGAATAATTTTTGAAAACAAAAGAAAGAGGAAAAAGAAGGGCAATAAAAAATGGTACACTTCAAAAAGTCAGTAATACCAAAACCAGGCAGTAATGGAGAAAATGAGGAACAAAACATACACAGAAAACAGCCAAATTGTAGAAGGAAATTCTTACATATCAATAATTGTTTTAAAAGCAACCAACGCAGGGGGCCTAGGTCCCATTCTTAGAGAACTAAACCATTCTTAGTCAGAAAACTAGGGAACCACATGCTGTAACTAAGAATTCACATGCTGCAACTAAAAAAAAAAAAAAAAAATTCCCATATGCCACCACTAAGACCTGGCACAGCCAAATAAATAAATAATAAAATAAAAAGTAAATGGATTAAACTTTCTTAAAAGGCAGAGGTTGGGATATTGAATAAAGAAACACTGTTCATCTGTCCACACGAAGAGTTACTTTAGCTACAAAGACACAGAGGTTGAGTGTAAAAAGATAGAAAAAAGATGTTTCATCTAAATAGTACCAAAGGAGGGCTGGAGAGGCTATATTATTGTCAGACAAAATAGACTTT
The DNA here is from genome assembly GCF_055505025.1 of Bos grunniens. Lineage (NCBI taxonomy): Eukaryota > Metazoa > Chordata > Mammalia > Artiodactyla > Bovidae > Bos > Bos grunniens. The sequence continues at coordinate 17,919,247 of NC_141171.1, forward strand.
AAAGTTAAAAAAAATTACAAAGCACAAAGAATGTTACATATTGGTGAAGGTTCAATGTGGTAAGAAGATATGACAATTATAAGCATATGCATACCTAACAAAAACAAGACCAAGAGTTAACTGTGGCTCAGATCATGAACTCCTTATTGCAAAATTCAGACTTAAATTGAAGAAAGTAGGGAAAACCACTAGACCATTCAAGTATGACCTGAATCAAATCCCTTAGTTCCACACAGCGGAACTGACACATAGATTCAAGGGATTAGATCTGATAGAGTGCCTGAAGAACTATGGACAGAGGTTCGTGACATTGTACAGGAGGCAGTGATCAAGACCATCCCCAAGAAAAAGAAATGCAAAAAGGCAAAATGGTTGTCTGAGGAGGTCTTACAAATAGCTGAGAAAAGAAGAGAAGCTAAAGGCAAAGGAGAAAAGGAAAGATATACCCATTTGAATGCAGAGTTCCAAAGAATAGCAAGGAGAGATAAGAAAGCCTTCTTCAGTGAACAATGTAAAGAAATAGAGGAAACCAATAGAATGGGAAAGACTGGAGATCTCTTCAAGAAAATTAGAGATGCCAAAGGAACATTTCATGCAAAGATGGGCACAACACAGGACAGAAATGGTATGGCCCTAACAGAAGCAGAAAATATTAAGAAGAGATGGCAAGAATACACAGAACTATACAAAAAAGATCTTTACAACCCAGATAATCACCATGGTGTGATCACTCACCTAGAGCCAGACATCCTGAAATGCAAAGTCAAGTGGGCCTTAGGAAGCATCACTACAAATAAAGCTAGTGGAGGTGATGGCATTCCAGTTGAGCCATTTCAAATCCTAAAAGACGATGCTGTTAAAGTACTGCATACAGTATGCCAGCAAATCTGGAAAACTCAGCAGTGGCCACAGGACTGGAAAAGGTCAATTTTCATTTCAACCCCAAAGAAAGGCAATGCCAAAGAATGTTCAAACTACCGCACAATTGCACTCATCTCACACGCTGGCAAAGTAATGCTCAAAATTCTCCAAGCCAGGCTTTAACAGTATATGAACCGTGAACTTCCAGATATTCAAGTTGGGTTTAGAAAAGGCTGAGGAGCCAGAGGTCAAAGAGTCGGACACAACTGAGCAACACACAAAAACACACACACGTTATTGATTTTGCAAAAATAAAAAGGGTTAAAAGAGAATACTATGGATAGTTCTGGGCTTCCCAGGCAGTGCTAGTGGTAAAGAGCCCCTTTGCCAACACAGGAGACATAGGAGACATGGGTTTGATCCCTGGGTCAGGAAGATCCCCTGGAGGAGGGCATGGCAACCTGCTCCAGTATTCTTGCCTGGAGGATCCCATGGACAGAGGAGCCTGGTGGGCTATAGTCCATAGGCTCACAAAGAGTTGGACATGACTGAGGTAACTTGGCACTCATGAATAGCTCTATGCCAACAAACTTAATAACCTAGATGAAATGGACAGATGCTTAGAAATACACAATCTACCAAAACTGACTCAAAATGAAATAGAAAATCTGAATAGACCTATAATAAAGAAGGAGATTTAATCACTAGTCAAAAATCTCCCAACAAAGAAAAGCCCAGATTGGATGATTTCAGTGGTGAATTTTATCAAACATTTAATGAAAAATTAACACCCATCTCTCCCAAACTTTTCCCCCAAAAAATACTGAAAAGGAGGGAACACTTTCAAACTCATTTCGAGGGAGTCCAGGTTTGGTTCCTCGTTAGGGAACAAGACCCAACGTGTGGCAACTAAAGATCCCGCATGCCACAGCACATGATGTAAGATCCTGAAAACCACAACTAAGCCTGGTGCAGCCAAACGAACAAAAATAAAATAATTAAATATTTTTAAATAAAAATAGAAAATAGTAGCAAACCATATAGAATATCGGTAGCATATTGAAAGGTGCTTCCTGGGTGGCTCCGTGGTAAAGAATTCACCTACGATGCAAGGGACGCAGGTTGTATCCTTGGGTGGCAAAGATCCCCTGGAGAAGGAAATGGCAACCCACTCCAGTATTCTTGCTTGGGAAACCCCAAGGACAGAGGAGTCTGGTGGGCTACAGTCCATGGGGTTGCAAAGAGTTAGATACAACTTAGCGACTAAATAACAACAGCAGGCATATTAAAAGGATTACACAATATGACCAAGAGAGATTCATTTTCAGAGTGGAAGAATGGTGTGGCCTATAAAAATCAATCAGTGCAACACACCACATTTTTTTAAATAAAGGAAAAAGACACATTATCACCCCCATTGATGCAGAAAAAACTTTTGACAAAATCCAACACCCTTTCATGATAGGGAATACAAGAGGACATCCTTAACATGATAAAGGCCACATATGAAAAGCTCACAGCTAATATCATACTTATTGGTGAATGACTGAAAGCTTTTCCTGTAAGATCAGGAATAAGACAATTACAATTTACCAGTTCTATTCAACATAGTACTGCAAGTTCTAGCCAGAACAGGTAGGTAAGAAAATGATATAAAAACCATCCAAATTGAAAAAGATGTAAAATTATCTCCATTTACAAGTGACAAAATTTTATATTTAGAAAAACCTTTAAAATCCATTTTAAAAAGTCAGAGGTAATAAAATGAATTCAGCAAATTGAAGGATATAAGATCAACATGTACATTGGTTGTATTTCTATATAATAGCAATTTACCATCCAAAAAGGAAATTTAAAAATCAATTCCACTTATGACAGTATCAAAAAGAATGAAATATTTAGGAATAAATCTAACCAAGGGGAAGAAAACTGGAAGCTATAAAACACTGTTGAAGAAAATTAAAGAAGACCTAAATAAATGGAAATACATCCCATGTTCATGGATGGAAATTTTTAAATTGTTAAGGTAGCAATAGTACCCAAAATGATCTGTATATTCTGTGCAATCCCTGTCAAAAATTTGTGCAGGCATAGAAAATTGGAATTCATATGGAATCTCAAGGAACTCCAAATATCCAAAACTATCTTGAAAAAGAGCTGTAGGATTCACATGTTCTGATTTTTAAATGTACCACAAAGCTACTGTAAGTAAAGCAGTGGGGATACTGACATAAGGATAGACATATAGACCAAAGAAATAGAAGAGTGAAAAACTAGAAATAAACTCTCCTATATATGATCAACTGATTTTAGATAAGGATGCCAAGACCATTGAATGGGGAAAGAGCAGGCTTTCCAACAAATGGCACTGGGAAGACGGAATATCCACATGCAAAAGAATTAAGTTGGACTGTTAACTTACAGCATATCCAAAAATTAGTTCAAAATGGATCAAAAACTATAAAAATCTTAGAAGGAAGCAAAGGGGGAAATATTTGTGGCATTAGATTTGGCCATGGTTTCTTCTTTTCCTTTTTAATGACTTTACTAACATATAATTCACATGTCTTTGGGCACTTCCTTATGTTGGGGCCCTGGTTTGAGAAGCAGTCAATGACTGGTCACATTCAAAAATTCTTTATTAAACTCGCTATTCAGAGGGTGGAGTTCACGCACATCTCTAGTCAGGTTCTGGTAGTTTGGTTATTCTTGGTTTACACAAAATCTGGAAGGAAACTGAAGCACTGGGAACATGGAAAGAAGCTACACCTACATAACATGCCAATGAAGCAATCCTAGCTACCCACTCCAGTGTGGACAGATGTCAAAAAAACATGGCTGAGCAAAAGTTTTGGGGTCAAGGTTGCCCTCTTCACATTGTACTTGTTGCCCAGGCACCTTCCTTGTAAAGAGGTCTGACAACGACTCCTGATAAGCACAGTCATCCATACATCAGGGGGCGGGGGAAATCTTAAAGGCTTCTCTCCACTCCCGCTCAATAATCATACTTTCCTACTTCTGTCCCTTACCTTTCCCTCCTCCATATCTTGGGCCCATAGAAGGCACCAACCTTTTTTTAGGGTTCCCATAGTCATGAGATGACCCCCAGATTTGTGCTGTTCCAGCTGACTCTTCACCGGCACACCATTCCTGGAGAACCTAGAACAGAAGAAGGTCAGTGCTTTCTGTTTCTTGTCTGCTTTGTCTCGCCGCATAAATCGTTAAGCCTTAACTGTCACTTTCATTTTAACTCATCTTAATGGGCTCCTTGGCATGAAGTGATGGGGCCGGATGCCATGATATTAGTTTTTTGAATGCTGAGTTTTAAACCGGTTTTTTCACTCTCCTCTTTCACCTTCCTCAAGAGGCTCTTTAGTTCTTCTTCGCTTTCTGCCATTAGGGTAGTGTCATCTGCATATGGGGGGAAAACGAAAATAGTGATGGACTTTATTTTCTTGAGCTCCAAAATCACTGTGGATGGTGACTGGAGCCATGAAACAGACTCTTGCTCCTTGGAAGAAAAACTATGACAAACCTAAACAGCATATTAAAAAGCAGAGACATCACTCTGCCGACAAAGGTCATATAGTCAAAGCTATGGTTTTTCCAGTAGTCATGTATGGATGTAAGAGTTGGACCATAAGGAAGGCTGAGTGCTGAAGAATTAATGCTTTCAAACTGTGGTGCTGGAGAATACTCTTGAGAGTCCCTTGGATTGCAGGAAGATCAAACCCGTCAATCCTAAAGGAAATCAACCCTGAATGTTCATTAGAAGGACTGATGCTGAAGTTGAAGCCCCAAAACTTTGGCCACCTGGTGTGAACAGCCGACTCATTGGAAAACACCCTGATGCTGGGAAAGAATGAAGGCCGGAAGACAAGGAGGCAACAGAGGATACATGGTTGGATGGCATCACTGACTCAGTGGACAGGAGTTTGAGCAAACTCTGGGAGATACTGAAGGACAGGGAAGCCTGGCGTACCGCAGTCCATGGGGTCGCAAAGAGTTGGAAATGACTGAGTGACTGAACACCATCGCCACCACCAACAAATGGGTTACTTGGACAGCACCTGGCAGCTCAGCTCTCTCCACCTCATTTGAACTGTTGAATCGGACTTGTGCTTTTCAATCACTTTCTTATAACCTGGTTGAATGCCAAACGTCACATATAAAAAAATTAGGCAAAGTATGAGTCCCTGGAAGATGTAACCACTCATCTCCAGAGAGGATTGTTTTTTCCTTTTTTTTTTTTTTTAAAGCAGCTAAACTAGAGCCCCTAGCTTTTCCAGATCTCTTTAATTCATCGAGAAAGAAAGAGAAGTCACTCAGTCGTGTCCGACTCCTTGCGACTCCATGGACTGTAGCTGACCAGGCTCCTCCGTCCATGGGATTTTCCAGATAAGATTACTGGAGTGGGTTGCCATTTCCTTCTCCAGGAAATCTTCCCAATCCAGGGATTGAACTTGGGTCTCCTGCACTGCAGGCAGACTCTTTACCATCTGAGCCACCAGGGAAGCCCTTTAATTCACCCAGGGATTGAGTTAATCTGACCTGGAGTCATTAATCCCTGTGAGAACTGAGTTTTGCTCACTCTACTAAATACCTCAGGGGTTCCCCAGGGCCCCTTCTCCTCGGTGGACCTAAACTCATTTTTTTGTCTCTCCAGTTTCCAAAGTATGTTGAAAGCTCCACTTACTTCCCCCGCCTGTGGGTCATCCCTTTCATAACGTATTGATCAACCCCCATGTGAAAAGCAGGTGCAAACCTCTGAATCTCACACGACATTTTGGCTCTGCAACTTTTCTCAGTCTTGCTGGTTCTCCCAATGTATCCAAACAGATTCTTTTTAACTATGTTATTTAGGTTTTCCAGCTGCTCGGATGGGCAGGGTAGGGAGGGGTAGTAGGGGAGACCACAGGCTCCAAACTTTGAAAACAGAATGTGCCATTTAAAAAAAAATCACAAAAACCATCACAATATTGTAAAGTAATTATCCTCCAATTAAAATGAATTAATTAATTTAAAAAATAAAAATCATCTAAGAATAAAAGAAAAGAAAAGAAAAAAAAGAGCTGCAGGAAGAAAGGTGAGAACCCCACACCTCAGTATTTTAACTCCCAAACTAGAAGCTCAGAATTTCCCCTAAAAATTCTTTCTCAGATTTGCTTTGGGGTCCACAGGGAAGGAAGAGTCTTACAGTCACAAGTCAACTTTAAATGACTATTACATTTGAAAAAGATCGAAATGTACCTTTTTTGGGGGGGAAAGGGGAAGCCTCAGTGTTCATTCAGAAAAACCAAAGGAATTCCACATGCATTTTGTGTCCTAGTGAATTGTGTAAACTTTATTTTTGCTGAAGATTGTATGTTTAATCAATCTTATGTTCTCATACCACTTCTTGAGAAGAAAGTTCAATTTGAAATTGTATCATTTCCTTCCTAATGAAGGGCAAGTGCTTAGTTAAATGAAAAACTGATGACATTTTTCAAACCAAAAAAAAAAAAAAGGAAAAACCAAAGGTTATGTGACACTGAAAATGAAAATATGGGTGATGAAATTATAGCAACAGAGTAACGTATTATTCCTCTGTTACTTAAAATTCAAGTTTGAGATATGTAACATGAAATTCTATTGATTGTGGAAAGACTATGTCATTGTACTCTCCCTGTGGTTATGGAAATTAATACATTTATAGCTGCATATTGATTGAGCTACAAATATGCCTTTGCAACCTTTCCTTACTTTATCATTTCCCAGGGGCTGCTATTAACAAAGTACCACAAACTCAAAGGCTTAAAACAACAGAGATTTGTCCACTGACAGTTTTAGAGGCCAAAAGTCAAAGATCAACATGTTGGCAGGACCGTGAAGATTGTAGAAGAGGTTGTTTCCAAGTTTCTCCTAACTACTGGTGGCCATCCGTGGCATTCTTTCGTTTGCAGCTGCGTCTCCTATGTTTCTCCTTTAACGTCACACTACTACCGCCCTCAACGACATTTCTCATGCCGGGAGTGTGGGTTTTCCCCGACACCACGCAATTCTCAGACACCAGCTGGCCGTCTTACAATTCAACTCAATTCTGACACTTTCTATCCAGGTCAGAACTCACAGGTTAAGTGAACTCAGACCACAAGATGCCAGTTTTTTAATATTTATTTTTATTTATTTGGCTACGCTGGGTCTTAGTTATGGCATGTCTTTGTTTCGGCAGGCAGGATGTTTTAGATCAGGCGGGTGGGATCTAGTTCAAACCCGGGTCGCCCTGCATTGGGAGCACAGAGTCTTAGCCCACCCCAGGGAAGTCCCTCAGCAGTTCCTAAGTCCAGGTTATCATTTGTGCTCCTGACTGCGGGCTATAGCTCAGAGGTTCTGACAACCCTTTCCTTGGTTTCAATTAATTTGCTAGAGTGGCTCACAGAATGCGGAAGGATATTTTAGTTGCCATATAAGGAAGATATTTTACTTCAGATTATGGGTTTATGATAAAGGGCTATAGCTCAGGAACAGCCAGAAGGAAGGGATGCACCAGGCAAGGTGTGGCAAAAGAGCATGGAGCTCTTTCCAAGCACACCACTCTTCCCAGTGTCCACATGTTCACCAACCCAGAAGTTCTTTGAACTCCAGCCTTTTGGGTTTTATGGGGGCTGCATTACTTAAACATGACTGTTTCAGTTGTTGGCCACTGGCCACTGATTCAGCCTCCAGCCCCTCTCTCCCTCTCAAAGATCAGGGGGTGGGATTCAAAGTTCCAACTTCCAAATTATGTAGTTGGGTTCCCTGGCAAGCAGTCGCCTTCACCAGGGGCTTTCCAAAAGTCATCTCATTAATAACTAAAGACACCTACATCAAACTCCTCATTTAGGAAATTCCAAGGGATTTTAGGAGTGGTGTACAGGAACGGGGGATGAAAACCAAAGTATATATATTTCTATTATGAATCAGAATATCACAATCTGTTTCTCTTCTCTTCTTATAAGAATACCATCCAGGTTGGATTGAAAGCCCATTCTAAAGACTGCATCTTACATTTTTCATTATAACAGCAAGAACACTGTTTCCAAATAAAGTATTCACAAGGACCAGGGGTTAGGACCAGAACATATCTTTTTTTAGGGACACAATTTAACCTATTATGAAGTGAAGTGAAAGTGAAAGTCACTCAGTCATGTCCGACTCTTTGCAACTCCATGGACTATACAGTCCATGGAATTCTCCAGGCCAGAATACTGGAGTGGGTAGCCTTTCCCTTCTCCAGGGGATCTTCCCAACCCAGGGATCGAACCCAGGTTCTTACAGTCACCATCAATTTAAGAGACTCTTGAAGGAGGTAGACAAGGTGAGGAATGAAGAAACAGAAGTACAAAGACGGTTGTGGGGAATTCCGTGATTTTACTGCCAAAGGCCCGTGTTCAATCCCAGTGGGGCAACTAAGATCCCACCAGCTGTGGGGTGCAACCAAAAAAAGATGGCTATGCGTCTCACCATCAGATTCCGCCGTTGGTGTTCTAAACCGTCATAGCAGTGCTGAGGCTGTTTGTCTCCTTTCCTGTTTTTCTTTTGTTACTCTTCAATGCCACAGGGTAATCCCCTTTTCCCTTCTAAATGGCAATTTACACAGTTCAAGGAGTTCTGCCTCTTCAGTATTATCTGTGACTTCAGGCAAAGTCAGATTCCACACATTTAGGGGCAATTTTGATACAGTTGTGGCTTCTCATCCCCAGGTCAGTACAGAGAGGACCTGAAATTACATTTGTGCATCCATTTGCATTGTCCACGATTTGGGAGCTAATGGAAAGCGGTTTTAAGGAGTCTCTTGGGGGTGCCAGTGATCCTCGGCATCTTGCCCTAGGTATTGGGGACATAACTGTCTTCAATTTGTGAAAATGAGTCAAACCTGTATACTTATGGTATATGCACTTTCCTGTATGTATGTTATGCTTCGATAAAAACTTTCTGCAACTTCATTGAGATATGATTGGCATATAACGCTGCATAAGCTTAAGATGGACAAGGTGATGACTTGATACACACATACATTGCCGAATGATTACTACAATAAGGTTAGTTAACACATCTATCACCTCACATAATTACAATTTTTGTTTGTGTGGTGAGAATATTTCAGATCTACCCTCTTAGCAGCTTTTAAGTATATAATTATAGTATTGATAATGACTATCACCACACTGTTCATTAGACCCCCACAACTTACTCATAACTAGATGTTTGTTTCATTTGACAAACATCTTTTCATTTTCAGCTCATCTTTTCATTTCCTCCACCTCTCAACCCCTGGTAACCCCCATTCTGCTCTCTGTTTTTCTGAGTTTGATTAGTTTAGACGGCAGTTAACACTTTTGTTTTTGGTTGTAGTAGAGTAACAGGGATCAGATTTACCCACCTGCCTTAAACAAGTAAGATTGTTTAAGATTATTTCCATGATCACTGAGAAGAGATAAAAGGGATTAAGTAAAGACTTCTTAAAAGATAAAGAAGATTTAAAAAAAGATAAAAGGGATTAGTAAAGACTTAGTAACTCAGACCGTAAAGCGTCTACCTGCAATGCAGGAGACCCGGGTTCGATTCCTGGGTCGGGAAGATCCCCTGGAGAAGGAAATGGCGATCCACTCCAGCACTCTTTCTTGGAAAATCCCATGGACAGAGGAGACTGATAGGCTTCAGTCCATGGGGTCGCAAAGAGTCGGACATGACTGAGCGACTTCACTTTTCACTTTCATTTTCAAAGACTTCTTAACCACAGGAGTTTCCTGGAAGGCCAGTGGTTAGGACTTTACATTTTCACTGCTGAGGTCCCGGGTTCAGTCCTTGGTCAGGGAACTAAGATCCTGCAAGCTACATGGTATGGCAAAAAAAAACCCACTTCTGAATAAGGACATGAACCATAAAAGACTGATCTAATGAACTACTTTGGCCACCTGATGCGAAGAGTTGACTCCTTGGAAAAGACTCTGATGCTGGGAGGGATTGGGGGCAGGAGGAGAAGGGGACGACAGAGGACGAGATGGCTGGATGGCATCACCGACTCAATGGACATGAGTCTGAGTGAACTCCGGGAGTTGGTGATGGACAGGGAGGCCTGGCATGTTGCAATTCATGGTGTCACAAAGAGTTGGACACGACTGAGTGACTGAACTGAACTGAATGAACTTCACAAAAATTAAAAATTTGTGTTCTTCTAAATACACAATTAAGAAAATAAAAACTCAATCATAGAAAGAATTTATTTTATATCATGCATCTAGAGATGGATTTTAAAAATTATTTTATTTATTAAACTATAATTGACTTACAATATATTGTGTTAGTTCCGGGTGTACAGCTTCAGATTCTTTTCTATTATATTGAATAAATTTTTGTAAGATATTGAATATAGTTCCATGTGCTATGCAGTAAATCCTTGTTGTGATCATCTTTTAATTATTAAACAGTAACTCCTTTTTATTTTATTGAAGGCAACACCAAAGAAGAATTTCAGAGACTTGAAATGTATTATTGCTTTAGTAGAGTTCCCTCCTTAATGGAATCCGTTGGAACCAATATATCTGGGTAAAGATTCAATTTTGATCCTACTCACTTTAAATATGACATTTTATTATTGGTAGTGGTCAAATTTCCAAATGCAATTAATTGAATGAATTAATTCATGCAACAGATATTTCTTGAGAATTAGGCACTCTTTCAGTTATTAGGGATATGATAGTGGAAAAATACTCCAAGATTCTTGCTTTCATGGAGCTTACATTCTGGTGAAGGGAGACAGAACAATAAACATAATAAATAAGTAAATGATGTAGTATGTTAGAAAGTTAAATCCTATAGAAAAAGAAGTAAGTCAGGGTTAAAGGCATTGGAACTGCAGAGGGGTAGGTATAGTACTTTTAAATAGAATGGTCATGGCAGATCCCAGAGATGGATTTGAACCCAGAATATATTTTACAAATTCTTACAACTCAGTAATTAGAAGACAAAACCTCAGTTGAAAAAAAAAAAAACTATCAAGAAATTGGATATAAATTGTCCCAAAATGAGATACCCATATGAAAAGGTGCTTAATATCACCAGTCCTCAGGGAAGTGCAAATTAAAATACAATAAATTGGGACTTCCCTGGTGGTCCAGTGGCTAAGACTCCACCCTCCCAATGCAGGGGACTCAGGTTCGATCCCTGGGCAGGGAATTAAATCCTACATGCCCTGACAAAGAGTTCGCATGCCCCAACTAAAAAAGATCTCACATGCTGCAAAGAAGATCAAAGATCCCAAGTGCTGCAACTAAGACCTGGAGCAGCCAAATAAATTATTTTTTGCAAACTACAATAAATTACCACAAGAAGGACTAAAACTAACCTTACAAACCATAGCAAGTATCATGGGGATGTGGAGGAAACAGAACTCTCATTTGCTGGTGATGAGATGATTGAAATATGGGATGGACACTTGGGGAAAGTTTCTTACAGAGTTAAACATACACCTACCATATGACCTGCAATCCACTCCTAGGAATTTTCCTAGAGAAATGATAACATAGGCCCTGATAAAGACTTATACACGGTATTCATACCATCGTTGTTCATAATAGCCCCATAACTTCACTGGAGGTCCAGTGGTTAAGATTTTACGCTCCTGGGGCTTCCCTGGTGGTCTAGTGGTTAGGCATCCACCTGCCATTGCAGGGGACACTGGTTCGATCCCTGGTCCAAGAAGATCCCACATGCCCATGTGCCATAACTACTGACCCCATGTGCCACAACCACTGAGCCCGCATTCCACAACAGAGAAGCTGCCTCAATGAGAAGCCCACGCACCACAGTGAAGAGTAGCCCCTGCTCACCATAACTAGAGAAAGCCTGTGTACGGCCATGAAGACCCAGTGCAGCCAAAATTAAAAATAAATTAAAAGAAAAAAAAGATTTCATGCTCCCAATGCAGGGGATATGGGTTCAACTTCTGGTCTGGGAACTAAGAGCCCATGAGTCATGCAGCCATAAATAAATAAACAAATAAAACAGGTTTTTGTTTTTTTTTTTAAACAATCTAATGGCCCCAAACTGAAAACAACACAAATACCCATCAGCTGATGAATGCACAAAAAAAAGGGAAGCACATCAACATTTCGGAGCACTATTCAGCAATAAAAAGGCACAAAATATTGAAACACGTAACATGGTGGACACATCAAAAACATGAAGCTAAGAGAACTGTGTCAAGCATGAACGATTACATACTGCATGATTCTCCTTATGCAAAATTCTTAGAAAGGTAACACTACGGGAGCAGAAGGTAGATTGGTGGCTGCCTAGGGATGGAGTCTAGAGGATAACCACAACAGGGTCAAGAGATAACTTTGGGGGCTACATAAATGTTCCAGAGCTTGATTGTGGTGCTGTTGTATGATCCTACACATTTTTAAAATATGTATTTATTTATTTGGCTGCACCAGGTCTTAGTTCTGGCACACAGGATCTTCGATCTTCACTACAGCACTTGGGTTCTTTAGTTGAGGTATATGGGCTCTATTTGGCTGACCAGGGATTGAGCCCGGGGTCTCTTGCATTGGGAGCATGGCATCTTAGCCTCTGGACCACCAGGAAAGTCCCTGACCTTCCACATTTGATAAAACTCATCACACTCTACACTTAAAATGGATGGATTTTTATTGTATATAAATTATCTCTCTATTAAAAATAAACCTTCACGTTGATGGTGGCAAAAAGTGAAAATAAAGAATACTGATGAGTTCACTGAGCGGTTAAACATTGTCAGCAGGGTCTTATTCTGTAATGAAATTACTACTCAGTTGACCTTTGAACAACCTGGAGGTTAGGAGCACTGACCCTCCACTCAGTCAAAACTCTGAATATAATTTATAGTCAGCCTTTGGTACAGATGGTTCCTGCATAACTGTGGTTCTCTGTACACTTGGTTCCACATCCACAGATTGAATCAACCTTTCTCTGATCCCGTTGTATTTATATCAGAGAGGCAGCAGTGAGCAGTGGCTTGAATCAAAAACTTTGTTCCCTTCCCAAGAATTGAACCTGGGTAGTCTGGATGAAAACCAGAAATCCTGATCACTAGACCAGCAAAGGTAGAGGCTAGAAGCAAAAATTTCCCTGGCTCTTTCCTCTATTTCAAAGTAAGAATTTTTCAAGGAGGCAAAAACTGTAAAAACAGGTGCAAAGTTTTTTTTATTAGAGACAGTACCGCAAATGGGAAAGCTTGCAGACAAACAGGTTATTTCAGACAGAAACAAGGTAGAGATGCACAACTGGAGAGAAAGGATGTGGGCGCCCCTCTAATGAGGAGGGGTGCAGTAAAGAGATGGCTAAGTTATTTACATAACACAGTTCTGGGTCTTTGTTTTGTTGTTGTTCAGTCGCCAAGTCGTGTCTGACTCTTCACGACCCCATGGACTGCAGCATGCCAGGCCTCCCTATCCCCCACCATCTCCCAGAGTTTGCCCAAGTTCTTATCCATTGCTTCGGTGATGCCAGCCAACCATCTCATCCTCTGTGGCCCCCTTCTCCTCCTGCCCTCAATCTTTCCCAGCATCAGGGTCTTTTCCAATGAGTCGACTGTTTGCATCAGATGGCCAAAGTACTGAAGCTTCAGCTTCAGCATCAGTCCTTCCAATAAGTATTTAAGGTTGATTTCCTTTAAGTTTGACTGATTTGATCTCCTTGCAGTCCAAGGGACTCCCAAGAGTCTTCTTCAGCACCACAGTTTGAGAGCATCAATTCCTCAACACTCTGCCTTATTTATGGTCCAACTCTCACATCCATACATGACTACTGGAAAAACTATGGCCTTGAGTATACAGACCTTTGTCAAGAAAGTCTTTGATTTTTAACACACTGTCTAGGTTTGTCATAGCTTTCCTGCCAAGAGTCAATTGTCTTCTGATTTCATGGGTCTTTGTTTACCTTTGGCCATTATCTGGTTTTGTTTCCTATAACTGACCTGTCCCAGGACCCTCCCCAACATGCATGTGAAACTTTTTTCCAAGATCAATTCCAGCCCAGCCTATGGGGGTTCTTGGCATCATCTATTATGGGGTGCCCTTTTTGACCCCTTTGGAGCCTTTCTGCGCATGTGCAGTGTTTCCCTTGCCCCCAGGATCGGAAAATGTGACCTCTTGATATTTTATTCCAACAGGGTTTAGCCCCTGTCTGTGGCTGCCATGACTTTTAAAATGTCCACAGGCTGGCAAGTCCAGCTATTGTACCCTGCTCCAGTTGCTATTTCCATCTTGAAGTAAAAACAAGAGGCTAGTTTAAAAATATCTAGCCTAGAGCCTGCCTACGCACTTCCTCAGGAGATGCAAACAGGAGGCTAGTTGGAAATGCCAAGTATGGAACCCATCTGTCTCCACTCTCATTCTGCACATAGCATTTGCAATTGAAAAAGTCTGCACTCATGCGTGAGTGGATGCATGAAGTTCAAACCCATGCAGTTCAAAGGTCAACTGCACTTTTCTCCAAAAAAGTAACCACCGTTAGTCAACTTTCCCTCTCCTTGCCTTTGAAGATCACGCCCAAGAGGGTGACCCTTCAAATTCACATCTCTCTCACTTACCCTCGTTTCAGTCACACAAATGGCATACTAGTGGGTTCAGGTTCTTCAGGAAACCGACTAGCTTTGCACACACTCAGAACACTAAATGTGAGGTCATATATCTATTTTTTAAATGAGTACAATCTTTGTCAGTCATACCTCAACAAATCTGGGAGTTTAGTCTTTAGGAATTGAAAAATCACTTTAGTTTCTATTACTCAAGTCTCAGCTTCAGCTTTCTGGCACTCTGCCTACAGAAATGACCTCAGCAATTTCTTCCCATTTTGCATACAGATACCACTTCTCCCATGAAGAAGTGGGGTCTATACCCCATCTCCCTGGATCTGGGTTGACCTTTTTGATTGACTCTGACCAAAAAAATACAATGGCAGTGACATAGTGCCTATCCCAGTTCTCGGTCCTAGAAAACTGGCAGCTTCCACTTTTTGCCTTCTTGGGTTCCAGCCACCATGTTAAAGAAATTTGGGAGAATTGGGAAAGACAGTTTGTCAGTTTCTTACAAAGCTAGACATACTCATATCATATAATCTGGTAATCACATTCCTTGGAATTTGTCCAGAGGAATTGAAAACTCGCGTTCACATGGAAACCTGCACACAGGGACATACAGGGACTTTCCTGGCAGTCCAGTGGTTAGGACTCCTCACTTACACTGTCAGAGTATGGGTTTGATCCTTGGTAGGGGGGCTAAACTTCCGCAAGTTGCTCGGCACAGCCAGTAAGAAGTAGTGATGATGTAATTATAGCTGCCACTACTCTCTTACTACAGCTAGCCTTGTGCTAAATACTTTATAAATATTAACTCTTTTAGTCTATATAACAAGTCTATGAGATGGATGGCATTATTACCTTCAAGGAACTGAAGCACAGAGAGATTAAGTAATTTGCCCAAGGCCACAGAACTGGTAAGTGATCAAGTCAGAACTCAAATTTAGGCTCTGGGTTCAGAACTAAGGAAAGAAAAGTGAGTCATTAGTACAGGGTCAGACCCAATCTTTATTTGGAGTGAAAGCAGTCAAAAAGTACAAACTTCTTGTTATAAAAATAATCATGGGGATATAATAGAAAACACGGTGACAGTAGTTAAGAAAGAAGGTGAAAGTGTTAGTCGCTCAGTTGAGTTCTATTCTTTGCAACCCGATGGATTGTAGCCTGCCTGGCCCCTCTGTCCATCGGATTTCCCAGGCAAGAATACTGGAGTGGGTTGCCATTTCCTCCTCCACGGGATCTTGCCGACCCAGGGATCAAATCCAGGTCTCCTACATTGCAGGCAGATTCTTTACCATCTGAGCCATCAAGGAAGAAAACTGTATCATATATTTGAAAGTTGCTAAGAGAGTAAGATCTTAAAAGTTCTGGTCACAAGTGAAAAAAATGTAAAAATTTAAACATATTGTTCATGTATATTTTTTGCCCTGATTTTTTATTTTAAAAAATATAGTAGAATATTATTTATATTGATCATTGGATTTGGGGGTGGTTTAGTCACTAAGTCATGTCCGACTCTTGCAACCCCATGGACTGTGACCTGCCAGGCTCCTCTGTCCATGGGATTCTCCAGACAAGAATACTGGAGTGGATTGCCATTTCCTTCTCCAGGGGATCTTCCTGACCAAAGAATCGAACCCTGGTCTCCTGCATTGCAGGCAGATTCTTTACTGTATCCCCTTAAATTTTATCCCTGAGTGCCTGCCTCATTGATTTCATTCTGTGAGGCTGGCTGGCTTTAGAATCTAAAGTTTTTAAATTTATTTCTTTAACTGGTTGACCAGACAGCGTGTGGGATCTTAGTTCCCTGACTGGGGATTGAACCCCTACTCCTACCCCTACATTGGAAGTTAATCCTGGATCACCAGGGAAGTCCCAGAATCTGAGCTTTTGGACTCTGGGTTGTACAATCTCAACTCTCCCTAGTGGTTCTGAAGCAGGAGGCAGATGGGCCCTGGACTGAGCAGCTGGAGTTCATCCCCTGTAGACAGAAACTCCATAACAGCGGGAGCAAAGAGGAGCTGAGCCCTGCTCAGATACGAGATAAAAGACCACACATTCCTCAGTCTCAAAGTCGAGGAGATCTTCCCAACTATACATGTGCAGAAAGGCTCCTTGGAGGTCAAAAGAGAGTGGGCGCCACCTTACTGTAAGTGATGTCAACCTTCCCATAGGCCTCTTTGCCAGAATCCATCTTAGCTAAGAGACACGTATGCACACGGGAGGAACCTGAGATACACCCAACACAGGCTCAGAACCAGGCAAAGCAAGATGATCGGCCAAGAGTTTCCCTGGCTGTCCAGTGGCTAAGACACGAGTTTTCACTGCTATGGGCCCAGGTTCGATCCCTGGTCAGACAACTAAGATACCACAAGCCAAGCAGTGGGGACAAAAAAAAAAAAGGCAACAAAAAAGAGTGCCCATGGAAACCCAGAAGAAATATCCCATAAAAGTGACTTGAACTGCCACAAGGGCGTGACTCTCTCTCCTAGCCCACCCTTGTGTCTATGCACACGTACCCTTTTTCCTCCTAATAAACACTTCACTTGTTTCACTACTTTCTGTCCCTATGTGGAAATTCATTTCTGCACAGCTGACGGGCCAGGACCTTGTCACCGGCCTCTGGTCCCCGGTGGGCTGGTGGCTAGGATTCAGTGCTCCCACTGCCCCAGCCTGACTTCAGTCTCTGGCCCGGAACTGAAATCCATCTTCAAGCCACTGCAGGCCAAATGCCCTGGAGATGATGATGTGAAGTGTTTAGTTCCTCAGTAGTGTCTGACTCTTTTACAGCCCCATGGGCTGTAGCCCACCAGGCTCCTCTGTCCATGGGATTTTCTAGGCAAGAATACTGGAATAGGATTGCCTTTTCCTTCTCCAGGGGATCTTCCCGACCCAGGGATCAAATCCAGGTCTCCTGCATTGCAGACAGATTCTTTATCATCTGAGCCACGAGGGAAGCCCCCATGAGATCTTATTTGGTGCCAAAACCCAGGGATTCTAAGTGAACCATAAACTTCACCCAGCTTTGGCTTGAGGCCTCTGGCCTTCACTCTTGCCCTCTTTCTCTTGCTCTCTGCTTCACTTTCTTTTCAAGCCCCACTCCTCAAGCCTTCAGGTCCTGACCCCCATATGGCATTTTCCATTGTGGCCAACTCCAGTTCCTCCAGGAGTTCCCCTTTACTCAAGACCTTGGCAGTCCATACACTGCAATGGACAGCCTACTGAGCTGGCCAGTTTTAAGCAGACCATGATGCTCCCCTTCAAGAACAGTTCTGGTGAACTTCCCTGGTGGTGCAGTGCATAAGAATCCGCCTGCCAGTGTGGGGGACATGGGTTCAATCCCTGACCCAAGAAAATCCCACATGCCAGGAAGTAACTAAGCCCATGCCCCATGGCTTTTGAGCCCCTGCTCTGGAATCTGGGAACCACAATGACTGAAGTCCATGTGTATAGAGCCTGTGCTCTAAAATAAGAGAAGCCACTGCAATAAGAAAACCCCAAACCACAATAAAAAGTAGCCCTCGCTCGCCGCAACTAGAGAAAACCCATGCACAGCAAGGAAGACCCTGTGCAGTTACAAATACAGAAAGGAATAAGTAAAAGACCACATTAAAAAAAATACCCCTGGCAACACAAACATCCTCTATCGAGGACTAACCCCCCCTCACCTCCACGTGCAAAGTTTCAGGGAAGTCTATCAGGGATCAATGGGAGAGTATAGGATGCTCAAAATACCATCAGACACAGAATTCAAAGGAAATTCAGAGGATACTCTGAGTCTCCTTCAGGTGCCTCCTAGGAATGTTTCTGGGATGCTGGACTTCATTTCTGGGAGCACCGTTAAGCCAGATGGACAGAGAAAGGGAAAACTTAGGTCCTGCTGTAACACTGTTCTTCTTCAGTTGCCAAGTCATATCCAACTCCCTGCAACTCCATGGACTGGACCACTCCAAGCTACTCTGACTCCCGGAGTCTGCTCAGATTCATGTCCATTAAGTCAGTGATGCTATCCAACCATCTCATCCTCTGTTGTCCCCTTCTCCTTTTGCCTTCAATCTTTCCTAGCATCAGGGTCTTTTCAGATGAGTTGACTCTTCACATCAGGTGGCCATAGGATTGGAGCTTCAGCTTCAGTAACAGCCCTTCCAAAGAATATTCAGGGTTAATTTCCTTTAGGAATGCCTGGTTTGATCTCCTTGCTGTCCAAGGGACTCTCAGGAGTCTTCTCCAGCACAATTCAAAAGCATCAATTCTTTGGCACTCAGCCTTCTTTATGGACCAACTGTCACATCCATACATGACCACTGGAAAGACCATAGCTCTGACTATACGGATCTTTGTCAGCAAAGTGATGTCTCTGCTTTTTAATACTCTGTCTAGGTTTCTCATAGCTTTCCTTCCAAGGAGCAAACATCTTTTAATTTTATGGCTTCAGTCACTATCTGCAGTGATTTTGGAACTCAAGAAAAGAAAATCTATCACTGCTTCCACTTTTTCCCCTTCTATTTCTCACAAAGAGATAGGACTAGATGCCATGACCTTAGTTTTTTTCAGTGTTGAATTTCAAGCCAGCTCTTTCACTCTCCTCTTTCACCTTCATCAAAAGGCTCATTCTCTTTGGTGTCTGCCATTGGAGTGGTATCATCTGCATAACTGAGGTTGTTGATATTTCTCCCGGCAATCTTGATCCTAGCTTGTGATTCATCCAGCCTGGCATTTCTCATGATGTACTCTGCATATAATAAGCAAGGTGACAATATACAGTCTTGTCTTACTCTTTTCCCAATTTTGAACCAGTCCATTGTTCCATGTCCGGTTCTAACTACTGCTTCTTGATCTGCATACAGGTTTCTCAGAAGACGGGTAAGGTGGTCTGTTATTCCTATCTCTTTAAGAATTTTCCATAGTTTATTGTGATCCACACAGTCAAAGGCTTTAGTGTAGTCAATAAAGCAGAAGTAGATGCTTTTCTGGAACTCTCATGTTTCCTCCATGATCCAGCGAATGTTGGCAATTTGATCTCTGGTTCCTCTGCCTCTTTGAAACCCAGCTTGTACATCTGGAAGTTCTTTGTAACACTGACTGGCCTTTATTTCAGTCTGAAAATGTATCTCTTACAAGTGGATCTTTACTGCCACAGGATGGGGAAATGGATTGGGCTCCCCTTATGCCTAAGGCTTTCTTCTATATTCAAAAGCCTGAGGAATTAGAAAAACTCTCCTGACCTTCTAAACAATCCCCTTCTAATTCCTCCCAACTCTTAGCAGATAGGCAAGCTGCTCCCTCTCTTGAAGGTTCCCTTATTCCTTCGGATTCTTCTGATCAAACTAAGACCCCCACCTCCCCAGAGGGACAATCCCTGCTGGGATAACATTTTATCAGCCAGTCTGCCCCTCTTATCAGGGACAATTTGGGCACTCTCCGGTCTAAATTTTAGCTACGAAACTATGACCTCAGGAAAACAAAGATGATTTTTGACAGCATGGCCACTGTATTCTTTAGACTCTGGAGAAAATTGGTTAACAAAAAAACTTTTTTTAAATTGAAAAATTGGTTTAAATCTGTGTTTTCCAACTACAAGAAAACTTTCCCCCCAAAGTCATAGGCCTTACAGTAATTTGGTAAATTATAACCGTGTAAGCAGAACTGAAACATTTATTTTTTCTATCTGCTCCCTCCAGAGACTGAAAACTCTTACCTTTCCAAGTAGCTTTGCCAGATAAATTAGGAAGGCTACTGCAAAAACAGGTACAGAAATCCCAGGGTATTTCCTGGACCTTGAAAAGGGAGGAATTATCTACATCCATTACACAAAATCTCTAATAAGCCCTTGGCATGATTTTTCTAGCCCTGAGAGATCTTTTTCTTTCTTTCTTTATTTTTTATTGAGACTCCTTATAAAAGTTTCAGTGAAGCAAGAAAGCCTATATGATCAGTTATAGTTATATAAATCATCAGGCCAAGTTTATTGAGACCAGACTTATTTTGCAAATCAATTAGTCTTCATTTGGCTATATTTGGTAGAAATTAGGGTAATTAAAAAAAAAAAGAAATTAGGGTAATTTTAGAGAGAAAAAGATAATGTTTCAATGACTATTAAATGCCAGTTTTGCTAATATAGGTCTGCATTTACTAAGACTCACTTCCTGGATAGTTCGTTGCTGTTAATGTTATATTAACGTAAAGTTTAATTGAATTATTAAACGACACTCTAAGTTTGTTTCTGAAGCTTATCTCAGTAATCAATTTTAGATGAAGATCAGATGCCCCACAAACTGCAGCCAGGGATTATTGATATATCGGAAAAGACATAATTTAAAGAACTACCTCCAACCTGGGTAGAAGGATCCTTATTAGGTACTCTTAACAAGCTCATGCACAGTAAAACTGAAAGGAACTGACTCCTGGATTAACTTCTACTCACAAAGTGGCCCCGCACCGGACTGGCCTATAGAGAGGTCTGCTAACCTCAAAATCACCTTAAAACAACATTCAAACAGAGGACAAACTACACTCACACCAGGATGATAAAAAGACATCAGAAGTAGGTAGTTTACCAAGATACTGGACCTGACTTATGTGATCATTTATGGTGTTTTTCTGGCTTCTTGGACCTTTGCCTATGAATCAAATGTTTTTCTATCCACAGGTACCATCCTACATTCGTTTTAAAAATCAATCCAATTATTGTGTTTGTGGTCAATCACCTTTATCTAGTCCTTCTAGGTTACTTTGGTGGATTTTTCTACTCCAAGGTTCTAATAGGTTGGCCCTTAGAAAATTTATTTAAAAGAAAATTATAGTAATGTTCAGGTCATTATTGATATTACTAGGTGGGATTCCCCTCACCTGGCCAGTTAATAAGCCCTGCTCCAATCCATATTTACTGGTGTAAATATGGATTTTCCTCTATTAACTCAAGCTCAATCAGAGCAACAAGCAAAATTTCACTCAGGGGATAAAATCTCCCACAATTATGGAATATATTTATGTAGTCAACACCAGGCTCCTCTAAGCTGGGAGCAATTAAATCATCAGTTCAGTTTAGTTCAGTTGCTCAGTAGTGTCCGACTCTTTGCGACCCCATGGACTGCAGCACCAACTCCTAGAGCTTGCTCAAACTCATCTCCATTGAGTCAGTGATGCCATCAACCATCTCATCCTCTGTTGTCCCCTTCTGCTCCTGCCTTCAATCTTTCCCAGCATCAGAGTCTTTTCAAATGAGTTAGTTCTTCGAATCAGGTGGCTAAAGTATTGGAGTTTTAGCATCAGTCCTTCCAGTGAATATTCAGGACTGATTTCCTTTAAGAATGACTGGTTGGGTCTCCTTGCAGTCCAAGGGACTCTCAAGAGTCTTCTACAACACCACAGTTCAAAAGCATCAATTCTTCGGTGCTCAGCTTTCTTTATAGTCCAACTCTCACATCTATACATGATTACTGGAAAAACCATAGCTTTGACTAGATGGACCTTTGTCAGCAAAATAATGTCTCTGCTTTTTAATATGCTGTCTAGGGTTGGTCTTAGCTTTTCTTCCAAGGATCAAGCATCTTTTAATTTCATGGCAGCAGTCATCATCTACAGTGATTTTGGAGCCCCAGAAAATAAAGTCTGTCACTGTTTCCATTGTTTCCCCATATATTTGTCATGGAGTGATGGGACCAGATGCCATGATCTTCATTTTTTGAATGTTGAGTTTTAAGCTGGCTTTTTCACTCTCCTCTTTCACTTTCATCAAGAGGCTCTTTAGTTCCTCTTCACTTTCTGCCATAAGGGTGTTGTCATCTGCATATCTGAGATTATTGATATTTCTCCCAGCAATTTTGATTCTAGCTTGCACTTCATCCAGCCCAGCATTTTGCATGATGTACTCTGTATATAAGTTAAATAAGCAGGTGACAATACACAGCCTTGATGTACTCTTTCCCCAGTTTGGAACCAGTCTGTCGTTCCATGTTTGGTTCCAACTGTTGCTTCTTGATCTGCATATAGGTTTTGTCAGGAGAAGGGTAGAGTGGTCTGGTATTCCCATCTCTTGAAGAATTTTCCACAGTTTGTTGTGATCTACACAAAGACGCTTACTCCTTGGAAGGAACATTATGACCAACCTAGATAGCATATTAAAAAGCAGAGACATTACTTTGTCAACAAAGGTCTGTCTCATCAAGGATATGGTTTTTCCAGTAGTCATGTATGGATGTGAGAGTTGGACTATAAAGAAAGCTGAACACCAAAGAATTGATGCCTTTGAACTGTGATGTTGGAGAAGACTCTTGAGAGTCCCTTGGACTGCAAGGAGATCCAACCAGTCCATCCTAAAGGAGATCAGTCCTGAGTGTTCATTGGAAGGACTGATGTTGAAGCTGAAACTCCAGTACTTTGGCCACCTGATGCGAAGAGCTGACTCATTTGAAAAGACTCTGATGCTGGGAAAGATTGAAGGCAGGAGGAGAAGGGGACGACAGAGGATGAGATGGCTGGATGGCATCACCAACTCCATGGAGATGAGTTTGAGTAGACTCTGGGAGTTAGTGATGGACAGGAGAGCCTGGGGTGCTGTGATCCATGGGGTCGAGAAGAGTTGGACACAACTGAGCGACTGAACTGAACTGAACGCAATCAAAGGCTTTGGCATAATCAATAAAGCAGAAGTAAATGTTTTTCTGGAATTCTCTTGCTTTTTCTATGATCCAACTGTGGCCAGAGGACTGGAAAATGTCAGTTTTCATTCCAACCTCAAATTAAATCATACTAAGGATAATCAGTATAGTAACACTAGGAAACTGGGCTGAGTGCCTTCTGGAGCGTACCAGTACATAATTCCCCCAAAAGATGAGAATTAATATAGCACAGACTAAGTCAGATGATCTCACTAGGTAGCACCTAATGAAAGTTCTTGACTAAATTCTTACTTAGGACTTCACTAATACTGCTGCGGCTGCTGCTGCTAAGTCGCTTCAGTTGTGTCCGACTCTGTTCGACCCCATAGATGGCAGCCCACCAGGCTCCCAGGTCCCTGGGATTCTCCAGGCAAGAACACTGGAGTGGGTTGCCATTTCCTTCTCCAATGCATGAAAGTGAAAAGTGAAAGTGAAGTCAATCAGTCGTGTCTGACTCTTCGAGACCCCATGGACTGCAGCCTACCAGGCTCCTCCATCCATGGGATTTTCCAGGCAAGAGTACTGGAGTGGGGTGCCATTGCCTTCTCCAAATACTAGCTGTGGTATTTATAATTTGCTTATTTTTACAAAATTGTTTCTTGCATTACCAAGTGTGAAACTGAGTCTCTGAAAAAATGATCACATACAGTTCCTTGTAAGATCAATGATAGTAATAGTGTAACTCTCTATAGGGGAAGAAGCAATAAGAGGAAATGTTTTCTTGGACCATAAGAGGCTAATAAGGCAGATGGTCAAGAGAATTTTTTGCTACTTATAAGGCCAAGTCCAGTAATAGCACATTAAGTGGACTATCAGCAAAATTTTTGCCCGACCTGGGAATAAGAATTCCTAGCACCATGAATAAAAATAACCAGGAAATGCTCCCCAAACTGTGGTCAAATTTATGACCATGAAAGGACCCTGCAGTCTGGAAACTGGCCCTTACTGTCTTCATCTACCTCTACAAAAATTAAATCGTGGCCACTGCAGCTGCTGAACTTCAACACCCTCTGAAAGGAGTTCAGGGTGGAGATCAAGAATGAGGCACTCTGCAGTCTGGGAAAAACTGGCAGAGCAGGCCTTCAGATGTTAGATATCTTCAGGAGAAGATTTTATGAGCCCAAATTCTTATATCTTCTCAATACCTAGAGAAACACTGGCATCATTTTTTAAATTAATTTTTATTGGAGTATAGTTGCTTTACAATGTTGTGTTAGTTTCTGCTGCTGCTAAGTCGCTTCAGTCGTGTCCAACTCTGTGCGACCCCGTAGACAGCAGCCCACCAGGCTCCCCAGTCCCTGGGATTCTCCAGGCAAGAACACTGGAGTGGGTTGCCATTTCCTTCTCCAATGCATGAAAGTGAAAAGTGAAAGTGAAGTCGCTCAGTCGTGTCCGACTCTTCGAGACACCATGGACTGCAGCCTATCAGGCTCCTCTGCCCATGGGATTTTCCAGGCAAGAGTACTGGAGTGGGGGCCAGTACCTTGTCCAGTGTTAGTTTCTACTGTACAGCAAAATGAATCAGCCATACATATGCATGTATACCCTCCCTTTGGGAGATCTTACCATCATGGCTCAGCTGGTAAAGAAACTGCCTGCAATGTGGGAGACCTGGGTTCAATCCCTGGGTTGGGAAGATCCCCTGGAGAAGGAAAATGCTACCCACTCCAGTATTGTGGCCTGGAAAATTCCATAGAATTTTCCATGTAGTCCCTGGGGAATGGAATTCCGTGTAGTCCCTGGGGTGGCCAAGAGTCGGACATGACGGAGCGACTTTCACTTTCCACTCATGTCACCACACCTCATTAAGTAGAGTTCTCTGTGTTATACAGTATGTTCTCACTAATTATCTATTTTATACATAGTATCTATAGCGTATATGTGTTAATTGCAATCTCCCAATTCTTCCCACCCCATCCTTGCCCACTTTGTATTAGAAACACTGACATCATTAACGATGACATCTACTTTGGCTATTAAGGAGAAATTTATAATAAAAAGTCAAAATGGAGTAGCTATGGTTCAGACATCCAAGGAAATAACTAGGTGACAATGTGGATGAGATTTCGGACAAGTCCTTGTATTGCTAAGAACTTAAGCTTTCTGAGGTGTGTCAGATGCCAGCAACCACTCTCAAGACAATGCCTTCTGGCAGTGGGTGACTGCAACCTTACTTTTTAAAGGTCTTCTCTTACAAGAGAACTAATACATTGTTAGACAATGAAATTGCTTTAGATCTTATGTTAATAAGAAGAGAAAACACACTGTATAGTGACCAATAACTCCTGTTAGGTATGTATTCCTACCACATCAAAAGCTAAAACCCACTTAGACCAAACTAGACAACTAGCTACCTGGCTACAAGTCTCCCCAAAGTGCCAGGTCTGGTTTGGATCTTAAACAGACCTTCGCCCTTCATCCTCCCGAAAATGATTTCTTGTGGGTTCATGTGTTTCAGGGAGGAATTTGAGGCAGGAGATGGATGAGCCCCAGCTTGAGCAACTGGAGTTTGTTCCCTGTGGACAGAAATTCCTTAACAGCAGAAGCAAGAGACAGGGTTGGGCTCTGCCTAGATAAGAGATAAAAGACCACATATTCCTCATTCTGAAAGTCCAGAAGATCTTCCCAACTACACAAGAGACAGAAAGTCTCTTTGAAGGTCAAAGGGAGAGGGCACCACTTCATAGTAAGTGATACCAGCCTACCTATAGGCCTCTTTGCTGGAATTCATCTTGGCTAAGAGAAATATCAGTAACCTCAGATATGCAGATGACACCACCCTTATGGCAGAAAGTGAAGAGGAACTAAAAGCCTCTTGATGAAACTGAAAGAGGAGAGTGAAAAAGTTGGATTAAAGCTCAACATTCAGAAAACAAAGATCATGGCATCTGGTCCCATCACTTCATGGGAAATAGATGGGGAAATAGTGGAAACAGTGTCAGACTTTATTTTTTTGGGCTCCAAAATCACTGCAGATGGTGACTGCAGCCATGAAATTAAAAGACGCTTACTCCTTGGAAGGAAAGTTATGACCAACCTAGATAGCATATTCAAAAGCAGAGACATTACTTTGCCAACAAAGGTTCGTCTAGTCTAGGCTATGGTTTTTCCTGTGGTCATGTATGGATGTGAGAGTTGGACTGTGAAGAAGGCTGAGTGCTGAAGAATTGATGCTTTTGAACTGTGGTATTGGAGAAGACTCTTGAGAGTCCCTTGGACTGCAAGGAGATCCAACCAGTCCATTCTGAAGGAGATCAGCCCTGGGATTTCTTTGGAAGGAATGATGCAAAAGCTGAAACTCCAGTACTTTGGCCACCTCATGCAAAGAGTTGACTCATTGGAAAAGCCTCTGATGCTGGGAGGGATTGGGGGGCAGGAGGAGAAGGGGACGACAGAGGATGAGATGGCTGGATGGCATCACTGACTCGATGGACGTGAGTCTGGGTGAACTCCGGGAGTTGGTGATGGACAGGGAGGCCTGGCGTGCTGCGATTCATTGGGTCGCAAAGAGTCGGACACGACTGAGCGACTGAAATGAACTGAATTGAACTGAACCGAAGAGATGCACGCACACAGGAGATGACCCTGAGATAAAACAAACATGGACTCAGAAGAGGCAAAGCAAGATGACTGGCCGGGGACTTCCTTGGTGGTCCAGTGGTTAAGACACAGGTTTTCACCACCATGGACATGGGTTCAATCCCTGGTTGGGGAACTAAGAACCCACCTCCCCACCAAAAAAAAGCTGGCCAAAGGAAACTTGGAAGACATGCCCTATAAAAAGGAAACCCAGGAGAACTGCTTCATAAGAGTGACTCACACTACCAGGAGGTAATATACAGCTGACTGGCTGGGGCCTTGTCACTGGCCACTAGTCCCTGGCAATCTGGTGGTTAGGAGTCAACGCTCTCATTGCTCCAGCCTGACGTCTATCTCTGGCCAGGAACTGAAATCCTGCTTCAAGTCACTACAGGCTGAGGCCACTGGAGATCAGTTCGTAGGATGGAGACGTGGACAGGGAGAACCAGGTGCTAAGATTGAGGGGTCCTGAGGTCCCGTTTCCCAGGTGAAATCTCAGAAGTGAGAAGATATGTAGTTAAAGGGGAGCTGTAAGCTGAGAGGCCTCGGTCTCCCTCCTTACTGTTTAGGACCCTGGCAAAGACAGCACCAAGCTGCATAGCCCTAGGGCAACCTGGAGACATTCACAGCAGAGGGGCAACAAAGTTGGACAAACAGGACCGCTGAGATGGCTCCTTCAAGCTGCGCTTGGTTCCCAGGGGCGAGCTGACTTCCTGCATCCAGATTCCCAGCCCCACCCCTGGGGCCTCTCCCCTCAATTCCCTCCCCTGCACTGTGCTGCTCAAAAGTCGTGAGGAAGAGGAAATTTAGCTGGCAAGGGGAAGGGAGCCCATCACATCCCCTCCCTGCAGCCTCTTCTAGCTTGCAGGTGGAGGAAGCTCTGGTTTCAATACTTCCTCAAACACCCCCAAACCACCCCAAGCAGAATTTCATAGTCCAGAGAGCAATCGATCGATGGAGCCCCTTAGGGGCCCCAGCCAGTAATCCAGAGTGGTGGGAAAACCCAGACAAGTGATGTAAATGTGCAAAGAAAACCCAGGCACAACACACCCTCAGCTCTTTGTTATGTGGATTAAGCTGATACATCTCTGAACCTGCTTCCCTGAGAAATGGGAACCACTGTTGCTGCTGCTGCTGCTAAGTCACTTCAGTCGTGTCCGACTCTGTGCGACCCCATAGACAGCAGCCCACCAGGCTCCTCTGTCCATGGGATTCTCCAGGCAAGAACACTGGGGTGGGTTGCCATTTCCTTCTCCAATGCATGAAAGTGAAAAGTGAAAGTGAAGTCACTCAGTCGTGTCCGACTCTTCGAGACCCCATGGACTGCAGCCTACCAGGCTCCTCCGTCCATGGGATTTTCCAGGCAAGAGTATTGGAGTGGGGTGCCATTGCCTTCTCCACAGCATCATCCAATTCCCAGGGCTCGGGTAAAAATTCCAAAAGGTCACACCTGAATGTATGGAGCTCAAATCTGATGCTCTGTTGACAACCTAGAGGGGTGGAATGTGGTGGGAGGTGGAAGGGAGGTTCAAGAAGGAGGGGACATATGTATACCTATGGCTGATTCATGTTGATGTATGGCAGAGAACAACACAATATTGTAAAGTAATTATCCTCCAATTGAAATTAAATAAATTTTTAATTAATGCTTTAAATTGTAATTGGAGGATGATAGCTTTACAATATTGTGGTAGTTTTTGCCATACATCTGCATGAATCAGCCACGTGTACACGTGCACTTCCCCCCATCCTGAGCCCCCCTCCCTCCTCCCTTCCCACCCTATCCCTCGGGGTTGTCCCAGAGCACCGCTTTGGGTGCCCTGCTTCATGCATCAAACTTGCACTGGTCACCTATTTTACATATGGCAATATACATGTTTCAGTGCTTTTCTCTCATATCATCCCACCCTTGCCTCTCCCACATAGTCCAAAAGTCTGTTCTTCACATCTGTGTCTCTTTTGCTGTCTTGCATATAGGGTCATGGTTACTGTCTTTCTAAATTCCATATATATGTGTTAATACACTGTATTAGCATTTCTCTTTCTGACTTACTCCACTCTGTATAATAGGCTCCAGTCTCATCCACCTCATTAGAACTGACTCAAATGTGGTCTTTTTATAGCTGAGTAATATTCCATTGTATATATATACAACAGCTACCTTATCCATTGGTCTGCCAACGGACATCTAAACTGCTTCCATGTCCTAGCTATTATAAGCAGTGCTGCAATGAACATTGGGGTCCATGTGTCTCTTTCAATTCTGGTTTCCTCAGTG
Source organism: Bos grunniens (assembly GCF_055505025.1). Taxonomy (NCBI): domain Eukaryota; kingdom Metazoa; phylum Chordata; class Mammalia; order Artiodactyla; family Bovidae; genus Bos; species Bos grunniens. The sequence continues at coordinate 17,948,207 of NC_141171.1, forward strand.
TGTGTGCCCAAAGTGCAATTCTATTTCCAGTTTTTTAAGGAATCTCCACACTGTTCTCCATGGTGGCTGTACTAGTTTGTATTCCCACCAACAGTGTAGGAGGGTTCCCTTTTCTCCATACCCTCTCCAGCATTTATCATTTGAAGACTTTTTCATAGTAGCTGTTCTTACCAGCGTGAGACTTTTTCATGGCAGCCATTCTCACCAGCTTGAGATGATATCTCATTGTGGTTTTGATTTGTATTTCTCTAATAATGAGTGATGCTGAGCATCTTTTCATGTGTCTATTAGCCATCTGTATGTCTTCTTTGGAGAAATGTCTGTTTAGTTTTTTGGTCCACTTTTTGATTGGGTTGTTAGTTTTTCTGGTATTGAGCTGCTTGTATATTTTGGAGATTCTTTGTCAGTTTTTTTGTTTGCTATTATTTTCTCCCATTCTGAAGACTGCCTTTTCACCTTGCTTATAGTTTCCTTCATTGTGCAAAAGCTTTTAAGTTTAATTAGGTCCCATTTGTTTATTTTTGTTTTTATTTCCATTACTCTGGGATGTGGGCCTTTGAGGATCTTGCTGTGATTTATGTCAGAGAGTGTTCTGCCTATGTTTTCTTCTAAGAATTTTAGAGTTTTTGGTCTTGCATTTAGATCTTTAATCCATTTTGAGTTTATAAAAATAAATAAATTTTTAAAAATTTAAAATAAAAAGGTCATACCTGCCCAGTTCTTAGTATGGGAATAAGCCCTGGACGGGCTTCCCTGGTGGCTCAGATGGTAAAGAATCTGCCTGCAATGCGGGAAACCTGGATTCAATCCCTGGATCGGGAAAATCCCCTGGAGGAGAGCATGGCAACCCACTCCAGTATTCTTGCCTGGAGAATCCCCATGGACAAAGGAGCCTGACAGGCTACAGACCATGGGGTCACAAAGAGTCAGACACAACTGAGCAACTAAGCACAGCACAAGAGCCGGATAATGAATGAATCTTTGGGTTGCTTTTTTTTTTAATTGGAAGATAATTATTTTACAATATTGTGTTAGTCTCTGCCACACATCAACATGAAGCAGCCATAGGTATACAGATGTCCCCTTCCTCTTGAACCAAGAAAGATGGTACTGATGAATCTATTTGCAAGGCAGCAGTGGAGGCACAGACATAGAGAACAGACTTTTGGACGCAGTAGGGGAGGGAGAGGGTGGGATAAATTGAGAGAGTAGCAGGGAAACATATACATGACCATATGTGATGTATGTCATTAGTGAGAATTCGCTGTGTGACACAGGGAGCTGACCTAGTGCTCTGTGATAACCTGGGGGGGCGGATGGGGTGGGAGCACGGAGGGACTTTGTTACCATGACATCTGCCACACTGAATTCATGTGTGTACATCTGTGTTTGCGACCTGTGCAAGTGCGCTCACAGAATGAAATCCTTGAAGTGAAACTGATGGATATCAGGGGAGGTACATTCTGGGATCTTGACTGATTTGCCAAAAACCTGTCCTTTCGAAAGGCTGGATCCATTTCAAATCCCAGCATGCATTATAGATGCTCCTCACCTACAGGCTTGCAGCACCATGAGTCTTCAAATTCATCCAAAAGTTCTGATCATTTACCAAATTATGATCAGTGCAAAAGAAAAGATGCATTCCACGTGCTTATAGTTTTTAGTTATTTGGAACAGAGAGAGTATCATGCTTCATGTTCTATTGTATTTCTTTTTATAACCTGATTATTCATAGGCGTTTCATTTTCTAGAAAGTATTAATCACTTCTTACTGACTTAACTTCTGATTTATATCTTTTTTGTGTGTTTTGGCTGTTCTGGATTTTTGCTGATGCATGCTGGCTTTTCTGTACTCTTCTGTAACGAAGAGTAGCATGAGGGCTACTCTTCCTTACACTGCATGGGCTTCTCATTGCGGTGGCTTCTCTTGGCTCTAGGCATGCCAGCTTCAGGAGTTGCGGCTCACGGGTTCTAGAGCACTGGCTCAGTAGTTGTGGCACATGGGCTTAGTTGTTTCCAGGCATGTGGGATCTTCCCGGCCTGGGGATGGAAGCCGTGTCTTCTGCATTGGCAGGTGGATTCTTTACCACTGAGCCACCACGGAAGTCCTAAGTGATTTATATCTTAAGGAGAACAGTTTTGTCTACCTTTGGCCTTACAAACCATTTTTAATTTCTCTATCTTGCTGTTTGCGTATGTGTATGTGTTTAACTTCAAAGGTATTTTTAATGGAGGCATTATTAATTTACATGTGAAACTTAAGAACATTTCTCTCTTATATCTTCTTAGTTTTATTTTTTTCTAATAGACTTCACTGCATCCAGGTGAATTTTTGTGAATGTATCATAATTTCAGTACTTTCATAAAAGTGGGGTCCAGCCACTTGCAGCTCAAAAACGAATAAAGATTCAAGTTTGTTGGAAAGAAAAGTTTACTTTATTTTGGATGCTGGCAATGGTTCAGGGAGAGGCAGGGGAGAGGGTGGACTCCTGTCCAAAAGCCAACTCCCCGATACCCTGCTGCTGCTGCTGCTGCTGCCAAGTCACTTCAGTTGTATCCGACTCTGTGCGACCCCATAGACGGCAGCCCACCAGGCTCCCCCGTCCCTGGGATTCTGCAGGCAAGAACTGTGGAGTGGGTTACCATTTCCTTCTCCAATGCATGAAAGTGAAAAGTGAAAGTGAAGTCTCTCAGTCGTGTCCAACTCCTATCGACCCCATGGACTGCAACCCACCAGGCTCCTCCATCCATGGCAAGAGTACTGGAGTGGGGTGCCATCGCCTTCTCCGCCCCACCCTACTAACCTGGCCAAAATCAGTGGGCAAGAGCTTTTATACATGGATGGAGGGGGCTACCTGCAGAAACAGCTTCAATAGTCATCTTGAAATTGGTCATTGGTGGTTTGACCAATATCTTCTTGATTGCTTTAAGTACAGTTAATCTTCAGTTCCAGAGTTAGTTTGTTCCCATTTCCTTGAGACCAGTTCCTGGAATTGTAGCAGCTTATGTCAGGGCTCCAGTCTGCTCATCATGTACTTAAATTCTTCCACCTGGTGGGAGTTTCAATATCTACAAGACAGCTCACAGTTTATGGTTCAGATTATTATCTACAGCCCTCGAGGAGGACCTAAAGGCCCTTCACCATGCTTAATGACTAAACTATTATTATTTAGTCTTGTTGAACTGTTTTCCTTTGTTTCTACATTTTCTCACTTGTCTGGTTAAACTTACTCTTTGGCTAAAGTTTTTCTACAAATGCGGGCAGAGATTGTGGGGTGGAAGGACCATAGCGCCCTGCTCCATTCCACTTCCATGGCTTTTTCTTTTTTTTTTTTAACACTTAAATCTGTGATCTTCACCTTGGCCGTGAAAGAGAGAGGATGTGCATTTTATTGCCAGGAGAAGCTGACCTCGTCTCTCTGTGTTGATCAGCCACCTGAACTTTGTGAATTGTTGGCTAGGGGCCTTTTGCTACCTTTCTAATCAGCATTTCCTGGAGGGGAAATAGCAAAGTTAAAAGTTAGCCTTTACTGAGCCTTTGCTGTAAGCCCATGGTGCTTACAGCATGCTAAGGGCCTTGCATATATCTCTCTTTAAAACGTTATCACAGCCCATTTTATTTTATTTTTTTAATTTTTATTTTCATACATTTTTAAAGATTACTTTCCATTGGCAACTGCAATATTTGCAATTGCAAAATATTTTTAAGTGTTTTTTTTTTAAGATTTATTTATTTATCTGGCTATGGTCAGTCTTTGTTTCATGCGATGGCTTTCTGTAGTTGAGCTGAGTGGGGTTACTCTATAGTTGAGATACGTGGGCTCAGGGTGGTGACTTCTTTTATTCTGTAGCACAGACTCTGGGCACATGGGCTTCAGTATTTGCAGCAGTGGGCTCCGAAGTTGGGGCGCACAGGCTTAGTTGCTCCTCAGCATGAGCGATCCTCCCAGACCAGGACTGAGCCTATGTCTCTGGCATTGTAAGGACAAGTGTTACCACTGGACCACCAGTAAGCCCCTTAACGTGTGTCTTTTGTTTTTTAAGATTTATTTGTTTTTGGCTGTGCTGGGTCTTCGTTGCTGTGCGAGGCCTTTCTCTAGTTGCCGCAAGCAGGGACCACGCTCTAGTTGCAGCATATAAGCTTCTCATTGCAGTGGCTTCTCTTGTTGTGGAGCAAGGGCTCTGCAGCTCAAGGGCTTCAGCATTTGCGGCTCCAGAGCTCAAAAGTGTAGGCTCAGTAGTTGAGGCGAGCGGGCTTAGTTGCTCTGCAGCCTGTGGCATCTTCCTGGATAAGGGATTGAACCTGTGTACCCTGCATTGATGGGCAGACTCTTTACCACTGAGCCACCAGGGAAGCCCCTGTTTATTTTTTAATAGTAGCATTTTTTTTTTAAATTTTGGCTGTGCTGGGTCTTTGGTGTGGCACTTGGCCTTTCTCCAGCTGTGTCATGCTGGGGGCTTCTCTTGTTGCTGAGCTTGGGCTCCAAAGTGTGTTCAGGCTCAGCAGCTGCAATGCACCAGTTTAGTTATCCCCCGGCATGTGGCATCTTAGTTCCCTGACCAGGGATCGAACCCACGTCCCCTGCATTGGAAGGCGGATTCTTAACCACTGGACCACCAGGAAGTCCCTAGTTATTAAAAAAATATTGTCTCTATTCCCCATGGTGTACATCTCTGAGCCCATTTTACACCTGACAGTTTGAACCTTCCCCTCCCCCATCCCTATATTGCCCACCTGCCCACACACACTGGTAACTACTAGTTTGTTCTATAGGTGAGTCTGTTTCTTGTACCTTATTGTCACTAGTTTGTCATATTTCACAGCCCATTTTGTAGATGGAAACATTGAACTTAAACTGTTGAGGGTGTGAATTTCCCAAAGACTAATATGGGACAGTCCGGAGACTGGAATCCAGGTGTGCTGAGGAACTCCAGATTCTACATGCTTAACTGCACTCAGCAGAAATTATTTTTGACTATGAATGGCTTTCAGCTTGATGGAGGTGGGGCAAGGACTCCAGATGGGCTGCAAAATACCATCAAAGGTCTGCAGTGGGGACCATGACAGGATGTGGATGAGAAGGTCCTAGAGATGGAGTTAGCCAGTGACGCTAGACTTGAACTCAGTGAGGAGGTACAGAGGAGGGACTTCCCTGGGGGTTCAGTGGTTAAGACTTCATCTTCCAATGCAAAGGGTGCTTGTTGGATCCCTGGCTGGGGAGCTAAGATTCCATATGCCTCATGGCTGAAAAACCAAACAATATTGTATCAAATTCAGTAAAGACTTTAAAAATGGCCCACATCAGGACTTCCCTGGTGGTTCAGCGGTTAAGAATCTATCTGCCAAAGCAGGGGACACAGGTTTGATCCCTGGTCCAGGAAGATTCCACATCCCCCAGAGTAACAAAGCCAGTGCACCACAATTACTGAACCCACATACCACAACTACTGAAGCGCACGCACCCTACAGGCTATGCTCCGCAACAAGAGAAGCCACTGCAATGAGAAGCCCCGCATGTCACAGTGAGAAAGTAGCCCCGCAACGAGAGAAAGCCTGTGTGCAGCAACGAAGACCCAGCACAGCCAAAAAATTAAGAATAAAATTATTTTTTAACAGTTTTTTTATGGGAGCTTCCCTAGCTGCCCAGTGGTTAAGACTTCACGCTCCCAATGCAGGGGGGCCAGGTTCAATCCCTGGTCAGGGAACTAGATCCCACATGCCACACCTGCATGTCACAGCAGTCGAATAGATAAATAAAAAACTCAGCAAGACTGGCTTTAAAAAAATAGGATTTTTAAAAAAATCTAAAAAATTTTTTCTAAAAATAAACGTTCCACATCAAAAAACATCTTAAAAAAAAAAAAAGAACAAAGCAAGGGTTTCATCTAGTATGAAAGAAGGCTGGGGACAGTTCCAAAGATCAAGCCCCCAGGCCAAGGAGAGCTTGAGGTCCCTTTGAAGGTGCTGCTGGCTAAACCCCCAAGTCTTGGAAAACCAGGGCTTTCAAAAAGGAAATTCCTTTTGCAGTTAGGGGGTCTCAGTGAGTATACAATCCCTGGACCCCAGGAATTCTGGACACTTTTGACTCCCATCTTTATTCCACCTGCCCCCCCATACCACCAAACGCTGCTGGCTTCAGCTGAAATCTATTCTGTATCCACCTTCTACCCCCACTCCCCCTGTCCCTACAACCCCCATCCCCCCATCCCAGGCCAGGCTACTATAACTTCTCACTCTGGGATGAAATTTTCAAGTCTCAGTGTCTACAAGCAAAGCCTCTAAGACCGCAGTCATGTGTACTTGGTGACAGATTGTGACAGATTTTGTACTACTAGTGGGGGTGAGTGCCTTGATTCACTGATACTAACTAGTATTGTCACAATCCTATAAGCCTAGGTGTTCTTCCTTCATCTTGTAGCTACAGGATTGTTACTGGTTTCCTGAGGCTGCCATATCCAAGGACCAGCAACCAGTGGCTTCAAACAACAGAACTGTACTCTTTCACAGTTCTGGAGGTTGGAGATCTGAAAATCAAGGCATCTGATTCTTTCAAAGGCTTTAGGGGAGAATCTTTCCTGGCCTATTCATGCCTTCTGGGGTTTGCGGGCAATCCTTGGGTTTTTTGGTGTGTATTGCATCAGTCTAATGTCGGCCTCCAACTTCCGTCTGTGTCTCCGTGTGTCCTCCCCTTTTCTTTACAACGTATGGACTACAAGAGCCCCTTCATCCTTACCTCTGCAAAGACCCTCTTCCCAAACGAGGTCACGTGCTGAAGTTCTGGGAGGACATATTCAAGCCACTACAGTCATCAAGAACAGATGCCCTCTGGGGCTCCCCTGGTTGTCCAGTGGTTAAGAATCTGCCTTGCAATGCAGAGAACAGAGGTTCGATCCCCAGTTCAGGAACTAAGATCCCACATGCCACAGAGCAGGTAAACGGTGAGCCACAAGTACTGAAGCCTGTGTGCCCTAGACCCTGTGCCATGCAACAGGAGAAGCCCACACCCCACAGCAACAAAGACCCAGCACAGCCAAAACAAAATTAAAAAAAAAAAAGAAAGAAAGACAGCAGGTGTCCTTCAAGGCCACAGAGCAACAGAACCGAAAGGCTCTGTGGCATGTTGACAAAACCTGGCCCCGCCTCTGCTTCTCCTCTCTTCCTATTGGGCAGGTTGGTCATGTGACCTCCATTAGGGTCCAGGGTGCACAGGCTTCAGTACTTGTGGCTCACCGTTTACTTGCTCTGTGGCATGTGGGATCTTAGTTCCTGAACTGGGGAATGAACCTCTGTTCTCTGCATTGCAAGGCAGATTCTTAACCACTGCACCACCAGGGGAGCCCCAGAGGGCATCTGTTCCTGATGACTGTAGTGGGACCCGTGGTCCCACCACGGGTGCCAGGGAGGCTGGGAAGATGGAGAGGAGCACAGAGATATTTGGGGACCCCTCTTTGATGGCACTAGTGATACAGAACCTGCCTGCCAATGCAGGAGACGTAAGTGACTAAGGTTTGATCCCTGGTTTGGGAAGATTCTCTTGGGGAGGAAATGGCAACCCACTCCAGTGTTCTTGCCTGGAGAATCCCATGTACAGAGAAGCCTGGTGGGCTACAGTCCATGGGATAGCAAAGAGTCAGACACAACTGAAGCAACTTAGCACCTCCATCCCTGGGGCTTCCCAGGTGGCTCAGCAGTAAAGAATCTGCCTGCCAATGTAGGAGACAAGGATTCAATCCCCGGGTCAGAAAGATCCCCTGGAGTAGGAAATGGCAACCTACTCCAGTATTCTTGCCTGGGAAATCCCATGGACAGAGGAACCTGGTGGGCTGTAGTCCATGGGGCCCCAAAGGGTCAGACTCAACTTAGCCCCTGAGCACCTTCCTCCCTGAGTGTTGTGGCTGTATCCCAGAACTCAGCAGAGTATCTGGTCCGTAGTGGTGTTCAGTGAAGGTTTGTTGAATAAACGAATGAGTGCCAGAAAGGTGGGGAGGGTGGTGTTAGTTGCTAAGTCGTGTCCGACTCTTTTACAACCCCAAGGACTATAGCTCCCCCAGCCTCCTCTGTCCATGGGATTCTCCAGGCAAGAATACTGGAGTGGGTAGCCATTCCCTTACTCAGGGGATCTTCCAGACCCAGGGGTCGAACTCAGATCTCCTGCATTACAAGCAGATTCTTTACCATCTGAGCCACCACAGAAGCCTGGGGAGGGTGGGGAGCCATATAAATAAAATCAAGGAGCACCCTGGTCCATTTACTCTGCAGACTGGGGACCAACAGCAGCTGGAGGGGACTTCCCTCCATGGTAGAACAAGCCTGGTCCCTCCCTTTGACGGACATCCCCAGGGAGGGGCATGGTTGGTCCCTGGCAGGTTCAGACAGGCTGAGAGGGCCCCGTGGCTGTGAGAAAGCTGAAGCTTCCTTCCCCCTTCCTGCCTGCCCTCTGCGCACCCTCCCTGCTGCCACACAGCTGATGAAGTGCTCGTGGAGGACCATGATGGCACCAGAGGAGGCTGCAAGCTGCCAGGTGCCCCGCTGGCCCTGGGCATCCATCCTGAGGGTGACTATCTTGGTGCTTCTTAGCACAGGCACATGCTACCTCGTCTGCAACCTGTGCTTCAGCCAGCAGCAGCAGCTGGATTCAACCAGGGTGAGTCTAAAAGGGTATAGGATAAAAGAGAGGGGGAGAGACAGGAGTATGCTACCTGGGAACCTCTGGGTGGGGACTGGACCCTGGGGTGGGGGGCGAGGGGCAACAAGTGGGGAAAAAAAGCAAAGGGGTGTTGAGCAAGAGAACAGACTAACAGACCTATGACCAAAAAAAGAAAAGAAAACAAAAATCAGAATGAGACGGATATAAATCTGCCAGGGGGACTTCCCTGGTGGTCCAGGGGTTAAGACTGCGTGCTTCCAATCCCGGTTGTGTAGGTTCGACCCCTGGTTAGGGAGTTAAGGTCCCACAGGCCCCCCCAGAGTGGTAGCAACAGCAAGAAAATCCGCCAGGAAGAAACATGCGGTAGAAAGGAACAGAGAGAGAGAGAGACGAGAGCAGGGGGTAACAAGCAGGGGCAAGTCTGCCTGCCAGGGGTCTCCAGCTCAGGATAGTCAGCTCTGCCCGGGAGGTAAACCCCGGGTGGAGATCCCAGGCTGGAGGGTGCATCTGAGAAAGATACATTTCACATGGGCCTGGAAAATGACTCGTCTTTGGGGTTCCCCCAGCAGGCTGACTCAGAGGCTGCTGGGGGCTTCACGGAGTTGGGGAAGGGCAGTTCTGGGACCTCCAAGGATGGGGGGAGCCCTGGACACCCACCACAGGTGCCGACTTTGGAGGTTACATTAGGTTTTGCAGGCAAGAAAGGCAGATGTGCGAGGCGACCTGGGTTACATCCTGTAAACTAAGTTCTTCTGAAGGTCTTCTCTTTGTGCTCAGGGCTGGTTCGAATCTACTTCCTCTTTATGAGCTCTTCACAAAGGCTCCAAGTCAGCCCCATGGAATGAGGGGTGGATAAGAAGGATGCACTGAGAAAAAAGTGCTCTTGACTCGAGGGATCACTCCAGACCCCTGACGCTTAGGTGCTTAGCTCTGTTTTCTTTTCTTCCAGTGGGACTTAGCAGAGCTCCAGCTGAATCATACAGGTAACCCGGGATATGCGTGTGTGTGGGAGAAAGAGAAAAGAAGGCGGGTGGGGGAGAGAGAGAGAAAGAGAAAATGAGAAGGGATGAGAAAAAGAAAGAAAGACCGGGCGATACAGCAGTCTGTTTCTGGGTGCCTGCTTCCTTTCTGAGCATTTTATTTTCTCCCATGGGAGAGCTCAAACCGACTCAACTAAGCCAATAGCCACGACTAACATGCCTTCGTTCATGTCACAAATGTTAATTCGGCAGCTACCATGAGGCAGGCTCCATTCTGGGTGCCCGTATTGCCAACATAACAGAAATCCCTGCCCTGTCGGGGCTTCCCTGCTACCAAAGGGATCAGAAAATAAATAAATGAACAAGTTAAATACGTAGCATGCCAAGTAGAGTGAAACACGCACCTGGTACTTTTTGGGGAATATTAAGTACGGGAGGAGGATCGGGCATGTCAGGGTTGGGCGTGCCCTTGAAAATGTGGTCACCAGGGAGGGTGCCCCAGCGAAGAGGGCTTTAGAGCAAGGACGTAAAGGAATGTGAGGGAGGGTGCCTTTTGGCAGTCCCCTCCCAGCCCCTCTCTAACCCTCTTCCTCTTTGGGTCTCTCCCACACTCATCCCCAGGGGTTTGGTTGTGTTCATTCCATTTTGTAACAAATGGAAACCCTACTCATCTTTCTCTGGGGGCTTTCTGATCGGGCTGCTATGACAGAAGAACAGAAAGGCTGACATAAACAAGGTATCTCTCTCTCATGGTGCCGGGGGCTGTGAAATCCAAGGTCAAGGCACCAGCAGGTCTGGCTGTCTGGTGAATGCCCTCTTCCTGGTTCATAAACAACCGGTCATCTTTCTGCTGTATTTTTATATGGCGGAAAGGGGAGGAGAGGAAAGAGAACTCTCTGGGCTCTTGCTCTTTCTACCTCTTGCTCTCTCTCCCTATCTTTCTAAATTGAGACAGAGTTGACATATAACATTGCATCCATTTCAGGCATACAACATAGGTCTATATTTGTATATATTACAAACTGATCACCACAATGTCTTGCTAACACCCATCACCACACACAGTTACAATTCTTTTTTTCTTGTCATGAAACTTGTAAGACCTACGCTCTTCAGTTCCGTTCAGTTGCTCAGTCGTGTCTGACTCTTTGCAACCCCATGAACAGCAGCAAGCCAGGCCTCCCTGTCCATCACCAACTCCCGGAGTCCACCCAAACCCACGTCCATTGTGTCGGTGATGCCATCCAACCATCTCATCCTCTGTCGTCCCCTTCTCCTCCTGCCCCCAATCTTTCCCAGCATGAGCCGCTTCCAAATATACAACACAGTATACTTAACTCTAGTTAGTACGCTCTACATTACATCGCCAGTACTTAGTTTATAACTTTTTCATAAGTTTTTGCGTCCGACCACCTTCACCTATTTTACCCACCCACTCCCCGCCTCTGGCAGCCACTGATCTGTTCTTTGTATCTGTAGCCATGTGTTTGGGATTTGTTTTAGGTTGCACATAAAGGAAGTCAGACAGTATTTGTCTTTCTCTGTCTGACTTATTTCACTTTAGCATAATGACCTCTAGGTCTACGCATGTTGTCACAACTGGCAGAATTTCTTTCTTTTTGTGGCTGAATTAGATAGATAGATGGGCTTCCCTTGTGGCTCAGCTGGTAAAGAATCCACCTGCAATTCTGGAGACCTGGGTTCAATCCCTGGGTTGGGAAGATCCCCTGGAGAAGGGAAAGGCTACCCATTTCAGTATTCTGGCCTGGAGAATTCCATGGGCTGTATAGTCCGTGGGATCGCAAAGAGTCGGACTAGGCAACTTTCACTTTCACTTTAGATAGATATAGATGTGTGTTTATAATATCACATGTATAATACACAGTAATATATATATCACATCTATATCCATTTTAGGTATATGTGTAATATACATTTATATATACACACACACAGACATAAAATACATACATGCTGTGCTGTGCTTAGTTGCTCAGTTGTGTCTGACTCTTTGTGACCCCATGGACTGTAGCCCCCAAGTCTCCTCTGCCCATGGAATTCTCCTGGCAAGAATACTGGAGTGGGTAGCCAGTTCCTTTCTCCAGTGGGTCTTCCCAACCCAGGGATTGAACCCAAGTCTCCCAGATTGATGGATTCTTTACCTTCTGAGCTACCAGGGAAGCCCAAGAATATTGGAGTGGGTAGCCTATCCCTTTTCCAGGGGATCTTCCCAACCCAGGAATTGAACCGGGATCTCCTGCATTGCAGGTGGATTCTTTACCAGCTGAGCTACCAGGGAAGCCCCATAATACATACATATGTATATGTATACACATAGGTATGGGGCTCCCCAGGTGGCTCAGTGGGTAAAGAACCTGCCTGCACTGCAGGAGAAGCAGAAGACTCAGGTTGAAGTCTCAATCCCTGGACTGAGAAGATCCCCTGGAAAGGGCATGGCTACCATCCCAGTGTTCTTGCCTGGAGAATCTCATGGACAGAGGAGCCTGGTGGGCTACAGTCCACGGTGTCGCAAAGAGTCAGACATGACTGAAGTGGCTGAGCACACACAGGCATACTGTGTATATGTACACACGTATGGATGGATATGGGCTTCCCTGGTGGCTCAGTCAGTAAAGAATCTGCCTGAAATGAAGGAAACCACCACCTGTCAATGCAGGAGACACGGGTTCAATCCCTGGATCAGGATGATACCCTGGAGAAGGAAATGGTAACCCACTCCAGTATTCTTGCCTGGGAAATCCCATGGACAGAGGAGCCTGCCTGGCTACAGCCTGTGGGGTTGCAAAGAGTAGGACACGACTTAGCGACTAGGCCACCACCACCTTGTATAGATGTATGTGTGTGTATATGTGTGTATGTATATATTACATCTTCTTCATCCATTCATCCATCAGTGGATATGGGGTCTCTTTTACAAGGTCTCCATCTTCTTGCTCTAAACACTTCTGAACACCCCACCTTCTAATACCATCCCCTTGGAGGTTAGGCTTCAACATTCGAGTTTGGGGCATTCCCTCTATAGCACTCAGTTTCCCTATATCTCCATCCTTCCACCCCTCCCTCACAACCCTCCCAGGGTCGCGGCAGGACCCCAGGCTGCCCTGGCAGGGGAGCCCCGCCCTGGGACGCTCCTTCTTGCATGGGCCAAAGCTGGACGACAACGGGCAGCTGCAGATCCAACGTGATGGCATTTATAGGCTGCACATCCAGGTGACATTAGCCAACTGCTCCTCCTCCACGTGGACCGCCGAGCCCCAGAGAGCTACGCTGACGGTAGCCATCTGCTCCCCTGCCGCGCACAGCATCAGCCTGCTACGCCTCAGCTTCCACCGCGGAGGCTGCTGGGTCGCCTCCCAGCGCCTCACCTTCCTGGCTCGCGGGGACATTCTCTGCACCAACCTTACTCTGCCTCTGTTGCCTTCCAGAAACGCTGATGAGACTTTTTTTGGGATTCAGTGGGTGCACCCTTGACCCTGGCACTTCCTAGCCCAGGTTTTTAAATACACTTTTTTTTCTCTTTCTTTCTTTTCTTGCTCTCTTTTTCTTTCTCTTTCCTTTTCTTTCTTTTTCTTTATCTTTGTTTCTTTCTTTCCTTGCTTACTTTTCTTTCTTTTTTCTTTTGCTTAGTTTCTTTTTCTCTTTCTACCTTTCCTTTTCCTTCTCTTTGTTTTTTTTTTTTAGCCCCCACTTTATAGCATGTGAGATCTTAGTTCCCCAGCCAAATATGGAATTCACACCCCTTGCATTTGAAGGGCAGAGTTTTAACCCCTAGACTGTCTTGAGAGTGCATTGTTAAAGCATAGGAATATAATTGATATTTCTATATTGATTTGGGGGCTTGGGAGCTTTTTTTTTTTAATTAATATTAAAATATTTTTCTAAAAGCTCTTCCTTTCCAAGTATGATACTTTTTTTTCCCCCTCATACAACATGTAGGTCACTTCACACTTGTATCTTTAGGATAAATTTCTAGAAGTGGAATGGCTGGGTCCAAGACGGTGTGTTTATAATTTTGATATTTATTAACAAATTGGCCTCCATAGGTGTTGAGTCAATTTAGATTTTTAGTCTACTGTGTGTGAGCGTGGCTGCTCCATGGGATATGAAAGAAAGCTTTTTCTTTGTCTTATTTCTAGTAAAAGGGAAGCCTGACTGCCCTCCATACTTCAGTGTCACTTAAGTCATTTATATTTTCTTTTCTGTAAAAGCATGCGTAGACACTCTTTTTTTAAAATTGAGGTGAAATTCACATAACATAAAATTAGCCCTCTTAAAGTGTACATTCACGTAACTATATTCAACATCTTGTAGCAAAACAAAATGGAGAAGAATATGACTCTCCAAACACCACAAGTTGTCATTTCTCTAGCCTGTGGTAAGTACATGAGAAGAACTTAACGAGGAAAAGAGTTAGCAGTGACTCATAAGTTAAGAAGAGAATGGAAGAGGGACTGAGAATAGAATCTCCTGATAGTGCAGAAATGAGCATAAACAGGAGGTAAATACTTTCAAAAGGTATTCTTATGTATTCTTAGGTACTTTTGTGATAAAAGAAGATAATAATAAGGCTAACATTATCCTGATACCAAAGCCAAAGACACTACAGGAAAAGAAAGTTATAGACCAATATACCTGACAAGTATAGATACCAAAATCCTCAGCAAAATATTAACAAACCAAATTCAACAGTACATTTGAAGGGTCATACACATGATCCAGTGGGATTTATTCTAGGGAAGCAAGGATGGTTCAACGTGTGCAAATAATCAATGTAATACACCGCATTAACAGAATGAAAGATTAAAAACCATCTCAGCAGATGCAGGAAAATCATTTCCCAAAACTCAACATTCATTCATGATAAAACACTCAACAGATCAGTAGAGGGAACTTACCTCAAGATAATAAAGGCCATATATGATAAGTCCTCGGAGAAGGCAATGGAACCCCACTCCAGTACTCTTGCCTGGAAAATCCCATGGGCAGAGGATCCTGGTAGGCTGTAGTCCATGGTGTCTCGAAGAGTCGGACACGACTGAGCGACTTCACTTTCACTTTTCACTTTCATGCATTGGAGAAGGAAATGGCAACCCACTCCAGTGTTCTTGCCTGGAGAATCCCAGGGATGGAGGAGCCTGGTGGGCTGCCATCTATGGGATTGCACAGAGTTGGACACGACTGAAGTGACTTAGCAGTATGATAAGTCCACAGCTTACATCTTATTCAATGATGAAAACCTGAAAGCTCTTCCTGTAAGATCAGGAACAAGACAAGGACACCCACACTCTCACCACTTTTATTCAACAAAGTACTGAAGGTCCTAGCCAGAGTAATTAGGCAGAAAAAGAAGTAAAAGACATCCAAATGAGGAAGGAAGAAGAAAAATTGCCTCTATTTGTAGATTATATAATTTTATATATAGAAAACCCTAAATACTCCACACAAAAAAAATGTTAAAATTAGCAAACAAATTTAGTAAAGTTGCAGAGTACAAAATCAATATACAAAAGTCAGTTTTGTCTCTATGCATTAACAGTGAACTATCAGAGAAATTAAGGAAACAATCCCATTTATAATTGCACAGAAAATTTAATCAAGGAGATGAAAGGTAAATTTACTGAAAACTATAAGACAGTGATGAAATTGAAGAGGACACAAATAAATGGAAAGATATTCCATGATCATGGATTGGAAGAATTATTATGTTCAAAATGTCTATATTACTCAGAGCAAACTATAGGTTCAATGCAACCCCTATCAAAATTTCAAAGGCACTTTTCACAGGAAAAGCAGTCCTCAAATTGCATGGAGCCACAAAAGACCCCAAAGAGCCAAAGCAAACTTAAGAAAGAAGAACAAAGCTGCAAGCACCATAGCTCCTGATTTCAAACTATATCACAAAGTTATAGTAATCAAAACAGCATAATAGTACTGGCATAAAAATAGACACACAGATCAGTGGAACAGAAGAGAGAAACCAGAAATAAGTATATGCATAGTTGATAAATTAATTTATGAAAAATGAGCCAAGAATATACCATGGGTAAAGCCAGCCACTTCAATAAACAGTACTGGGAAAACCAGACAACCACATGGAGAAGAATGAAACTGAATCCTTACCTTACACCATACATAAAAATAAACTCAAAAAGGATTAAAGATATCAACATAGTGGTAAATTCCTTAATACTTGTCTTGGAAATGATTTTTTTTGGATTTGACACCAAAAGAAACAGCAACAAAAGCAAAAAAAAAAACAAGTTGGACTATATCAAATTAAAGTACTTCTGCACAGCAAAGGAAACCATCAACCAAAGGAAAAGACAACCTAGGGAATGGGAGGAAATATTTGAAAGCCATATATCTGACAATGGATTGGTACACAAATGTATAATGAATTCATACAACTCAATAGCCAAAAAAAAAAAAAAATCCAACTTTTAAAAATGAGCAGATGGACCAAATAGACTTTTTTACAAAAAGAGACTCACAAATGGCCAACAAGTATATGAAAAGGTGCTCAACATCACTAATCGTTAGGAAAACGCAAATCGAAACCATGATGATCACACCTATCAGATGGCTGTTATTAAAAAGGCAACAAATGACAAGTGTTGGCAGTGAAGTAGTTAAGTAGAACCCTAGTACACCGTTGGTGGGGAGGTAAATTGGTGCAATTGCTATGGAAAGCAGTATGGAGACTCCTCAAAAAGTTAAAAATAGAACTACCATATGACCCAGCAGTTCCTCTCCTGGCTATTTATCCAAAAATTTAAAAACACTAATGAGAAAAGATACATGCACCCCTGTGTTCATTGCAGCACTATTTATAATAGCCAAGATATAGAAACAACCTAAGTGGCCAACAATAGACAAATGGATAAAGAAGTTGAGATAGACAGATAGATGATGGAATATCATTGTTTAGTTTAGCTAAGTCATGTCTTACTTTTTTGTGTGACCTATGGACTGTAGCCCTCCAGGCTCCTCTATCCATGCGATCTTCCAAGCAAGAATACTGAAGTAGGTTGCCTTTTCCTTCTCCAGGGGATCTTCCTGACCCTGGGATCAAACCCACGTCTCCTGCACTGGCAGTTGGGTTCCTTACCACTGTGCCACCAGGGAAGCCTACAATGGAATATTACTCGGCCATTAAAAAAGAATGAAATCTTGCCATTTGAGATAGCTTGGATAGACCTAGAGGGTATTATGGTAAGTGAAATAAGTCAGATAGAGAAAGGCAAAAACTGTGTGATTTCACTGTGATTTCACAGTGATTCCACTGTGTGGAATCTTAAAAAAAAAAAAATAAATGCATAAATAGAACAGAAACAGAGTTATAGGTACAGAGAACAAACAAATGGTTGCCAGAGGAGAGTGGAGTGGGAGAAGGAAAGAAATTTGATCAGAGAGATCAAGAGGTACAAACTTTCGGTTGCAAAATAAATGAGTCATGGGTATGAAATTCAGTGTGGAGAATATAGTCAGTAACTGTGTAATACCTTTGTATAGTGACCTATCATAACTAGTTTATAGTGGTGATCACTTTGAAATGTATAGAAATACCAACTCACTATGTCATGTACCAGGAACTGACATAGTGTCACAGGTCAATTATACTTCAAAAACAAACAAACTCACAGAAAAAAAGATCAGATTTGTGACTGCTAGAGATTGGGGGTAGGGGAGAGCAAGAATTGGATGAAAGCAGTCAAAAGGTACAAACTTCCAGTTATGAGATAAGTAAACACTAAGGATATAATAGTATAACATAATAAATATAATTAACACTGCTGTACATTATATATGATAGTTGTTAGAAGAATGAATACTGAGTTCTCATACCAAAGAAAATTTTTTCTATTTTTGAAAATTTGTATCTCTACAAGATGATAGATGTTCTCTAAACTCAATAATCATTTCATGGTGTATGTAAGTCAAATTATTATGCTATGCTAAGTCACTTCAGTCATCTCTGACTCTGCGACCCTCTGGACTGTATGCAATCTGCCAGGCTCCTCTGTCCATGGGATTCTCTAGGTAAGAATACTGGAGTGGGTAGCCTTTCCCTTCTCCAGGGGATCCTCCCAACCCAGGGACTGAACCCAGGTCTCCTGCATTGCAGGTAGATTCTTTACCAGCTGAGCCACAAGGGAAGCCCCAAAAGGCAAGAAATAACAATTATTAGTGATTTGATGTGGTGCAAAGGAAATCATTGTGCATAATCGGTGGAAATATGAATTGGTACAACCACTGTGGAAAACAGTATAGTTCAAAAAAATTAAAAGTAGAACTACTACAAGATACAGCTATCCCACTTCTGGGTACAGACCGAAACAAATTGAAAGCAGGAACACAAAGAGATATTTTTAGAGCCATGTTCATAGCAGCACTATTTATTCACAATAGCCAAGAGGTGGAAGCAACCAGAATGTCCATCGATTGGTGAACAAATGAACAAAATGTGATATATACATACAATGGAATATTATTCAAGCTGAAAAAGGAAAGAAATTTGGCACATGCTACCTGGATGGACATTGAGGACACTATGCTTAATGAAATAAGCTAATCACAAAGTACTGTGTCAAGCAGCTGTAAACCAAGTTCTAAAGCATGATGGGGAACTACCTAGGAAACTCTGAGTTTTTGAAGTAAATTCTTAATGTTTCATATTGTTAATATCTTGAAAATTTGTTAAATGTTGGAAACCTTATCACTATTTTCAGATCCTTTCGATAAACAGACTTGTTGTAAAAGTTGGAAAAACAAAATACTGTGTCATTCCACTCATAAGAGGTCTCTGGAGGAGTCAAATCCATAGGGACAGAAAGTAGATGGCGGGGGGGCCAGGGACTGGGACAGGGAATGGGGAGTCAGTGTTTCATGGAGACACAGTTTCTATTTGGGAAGATGAGATAGTTCTGGAGATGGATGGTGGAAATGGTTGTACAACAAAGTGAATGTACTTAACACCAGCTAACCCTGCACTTAAAATGGTGACATTTGTATCATGTGGGTTATATTGCAGTTACAAAAAAAATCTCAGTGGAGCCATCTCCTAACAACTAAAAATATGGCTACTTTGTATAGACAGCTTTACATGCACTGGTATATAAGTTGGCTAGGGCTATATAACAAAGAACAACAAACTAGACGACTTAAAAAACAGAAATGGATTGTCACACCATCCTGGAAGCCAGAAGTATAAGATCAAGGTTATCAGTAAGGCTGGTTCCTTTTGAGAGCAGTGAGAAAGACTGTTCTCAAGTCCTCTGCCAGTTTCTGGTGGTTTGCAAACAATCTTAGATGTCCTTGGGCTGGTAGATGCACCACTCTGATATCTGCTTTCATCTTTACATAGCAGTCTCCTGTGTATGTCGAAATTTCCCCTTTTTTGTAGAATAGTCATATTGAATTAGGGATCCTTTAGTCCAAAGTATGATCTCATCTTAACTACATCTGCAACAAACTATGTGCAAATAGCCTCACATTCTGAGGTCCTCGGGGTTAGAACATCAACATGTGAATTTGAGGGGGATATGATTAAACCCACAGCAGTCGACCACTCTAAAAACCTTGTCTTATCCAAATGTGACAGAAAACCTATGTAGGTTGAGGTATGTGAAATGGCAAGTAGAAAATTGTCAAATGCTGAGATGGGCTCCACGAGAAGGCAAACTGAACATTGCAGCCCAGCCAAGGACACAATTTTAGGTCCACCTCTATGGAATGACAAATTGGTCACATGCTGACAATACGGTTTAGCACACTTCACCGAGATTCAAAGAGTTTATACAATTTCTCTGAGACCATATAACTCAGGTGAAGCTGGAGTTGAAACCCAGATCTACCAAATATCAAAGTCATCCCTCACAAGACCATTCTAGACATCCTGCAACTTCATGAGGTTCCCTGATGGCTCAGGCTGACTCTCTCTGCTTCCAGAATAAACCACTGGCCCTGTGGTATTTCAATAGATTTTTTTAGGCAGCTGCTTTCTCCCCCACCATCCCATTGTACTCTGAATTCTTTGAAAGACACAAAACAAAAAGAGAAAAAAAGAAGGCGCTATTTGAGCTGGGGGTAACCCAGAAGTTATCCCTGGAAACTGTGAATATGTTACCTTTTAAGGTAAAAGGGAATTTGCAGATACAGTTAAGCCCTGAGATGGGGAAGTGTGTGCCTGAAACCATGTACAAGCCCTTGTGTCCTTGCCTTTAGAAGTAAAATGCTGACTCAGGACCTTGTGATTGGCCCTCCATGGTTTTTCAGTGTTTTAACTTTCTTGAGGCTTTCAAAGGCTAAGTAAAGGATCTCTCTTAGTAAATGTCATGTTACACTTGAAAATATGCTGGTTATTTTCAAATATCTTTTGATATTGATTTCTAACATAATTCTACAGTGATAAGAGTACAGACTATGATTTCAATACCTTCAGACTATAAAAATTTTGCACCTTGTTTTATGTCCCTGGATATGTTCCAGTGTCTCCTGGTTTATAGTCTATGGGAACTTGAATAGAATTTGTATCCTGCTATTGTGTGAAAATTGTGTAAATCTTAACTGTGTTGTATTGGATCATAGTGCTTTTGGGGTCTACTATATCCTTCTACTTTTCTGTCTATTCATTCTATTAATTTTTGAGAGTTTGAAACTTGATATTTTCTGTCTATTCATTCTATTAATTTTTGAGATATTGAAACTTGATATTAAAAACTTTAATTTATTTACTTAAAAATAATTGCAATATATAGTGGGACTATATGTAACTTTGTTCAGTATTTTTCAAGTGTTATCATACTGTCATATGTATTATCACTATTTATGTGTTTATGTATCTATTATGTGTTTATGTGTCTATCATTTCTTGAAGTCGGAAAAACCAAACATAATAGATATATAAACACGTGTTTAGGATACTATTTATGTATCACATTTATGCATTAACACTGTAAATGTGTTATCATACTGTCATAATTTTAAAAAATTAAAACGAGTTAATGATTGGGAAATGTGAAGATAAAGAAACAAAGACTAGCTGTTGGAGTAGGGAACTGGTAACAACTTCGACTAAAATTCTGCCATGTGGCAGAATCACAGAACTCTCAGTTCCCTGAAAGATGTATGTAAAGGCCTGACTCACTTTCCTAAATTCGTTTTACAGGAAGCAGACCCCCTGCAGAGGAAAGCTGCTGACCACAAGAACACAGACCCTAGACTGGTTAAAACCAGAAAATTGATGTTCAAATTTCACCTTGACACCAACCAGTCTGAGGATTGTCCACGAGCTGATCACACCATGCTTCCTGAACACCATAAAACTCCTCACTACCCCTCCAGGGTGGGTCACATGGTCTTGAGGGCATTAGCCCCCTGTGGCCCCCTTTGCCTGGCAAAGCAATAATAAAGCAAAGTGGAAGTGAAAGTCTCTCAGTCCTGTCTGACTCTGCAACCCCATGGACTTTACAGTCCATGGAGTTCTCCAGGCCAGAATGTTGGAGTGGGTAGCCTTTTCCTTCTCCAGGGGATCTTCCCATCCCAGGGATCGAACCCAGGTCTCCCACATTGCAGGCAGATTCTTTACCAGTGAGCCACCAGGGAAGCCAGGCAAAGCAATAAAAACTACTCTTTTCTGCTGCTGCTAAGTCACTTCAGTCGTGTCTGACTCTGTGCGACCCCATAGACAGCAGCCCACCAGGCTCCCCCGTCCCTGGGATTCTCCAGGCAAGAACACTGGAGTGGGTTGCCGTTTCCTTCTCTAATGCATGAAAGTGAAAACTGAAAGTGAAGTTGCTCAGTCCTGTCTGACCCTCAGCGACCCCATGGACTGCAGCCTTCCAGGCTCCTCCGTCCATGGGATTTTCCAGGCAAGAGTACTGGAGTGGGGTGCCACTACCTTCTTTGCTACTCTTTTCTACTTCACCCAAAACTCTGTCTCCACATTTCTATTCAGCACAGGTGAACAGAGGCCAAGTTTCAGCAACATGCCCAGTGTCACCATAAGTTCTTATAAGAGAAAGGCAAGAGGGTCAGAGAAAGAGATGTGATGATAGAAGCAGAGGTTGTAGTCACAGAGAGATAGGAGATGCTGTGCTGCTGGCTTTGAAGATGGAGGAAGGGGGCCATGAGCCAACGAATGTGGTGGTTTCTTGAAGCTGCAAAAATCAGTGAAACATATTCTCACCCTGGAATCTCTGGAAGGCACACACGTTGATTTTAGCTCAACGAGACCCATTTCAGACTCTGACCTTCAGGACTATAAGAATACAGTAAGCCCCCTACATACAAACCAGTTCCATTCTGAGAGCGTGTTTGTTGTTCATAAGCCAAAGTTAGCCTTGATACCCGACTAAACCAATCAGCTCTATAGTTCTGTACAGCAATAGGATTATTATAATAATTTTCACACAAATAACACATAAAACACAAACCCCAAAAATAAAGAAAACATTTGTTAATCTTACTGTACAGTAAAATTAAGTGTTTTCATCTTAAAAAGGACAGTAGTACAGTACAACAATCGGTGCTTCTTAGAGGTACCAGCCGCTAAGAAGCTATAGTAACAGCTTCATCACCGCTGCTCTTACACTTCCTTCCGGACATCCTGGGCTTGAAATAAACATACTGAACCACTGTACTCTGTTCAGTGCTATACAGTCAGGTACACAAAGCACCACCACTTGGAGACGGTGCACACACGTGACGAGACGAACACGTGACACGCCGAAGACGTGACACGCAAACGAATTTACATGATGTGACCTGCACATGCGCATTCCCATCTTTGACCTTTAACAACCTGAAGGTTCGATGTAGGGGACTTACTCTATAAACTGTGTTTTGTGTTTTGTTTTAAAGACTTTTTTTCTTTTTATGTAGACCATTTTCAAAGTCTTTATTGAATTTGTTACAGTATTACTTCTGTTTTCTGTTTTGTGTTTTCTCTTTGGCTCCAAGGCAGGTGGGACCTTAGTTCCCCAACAAGGGATTGAACCCTCTCCCCCTGCATTGGAAGGCAAAGTCTGAACCACCAGACCGCCAGGGAAGTTCCTTGTGTTGTGTTAAGGCACAGCACTGATGGTCATTTTTCACAGCAGGCACAAGGAACTCACCTGTTCCCTTCTCTTTGCCATGGTCAATGCCTCTCTCCCTCTCTCCCTCTTTATAGATCTCACTCCTTTCTCTCACACCTGAGTTCTGTCTTTATCAATGCACAGGGAGCTTCACATTTCTCAACAAGCATGCCAAAATTACATACTAGAACCCATTGAGAGATATTAACAAAAGGACCATCATCTACTTCCAGAAATGAATTGTGCCACCCCACTTGAACGCAAAGGACTATTATCAGGATTATGAGCCCCACCATGGCAGAAATGAGAAATGCTCGTGGGTGTGTTATAAAGTAGAAAATGAGGACTTTCTGTCTGTCCACTGGTTAAAGCTTGGCACTTCCACTGTAAGAAGCATAGGTTCCATCTGTGGTAGGAAAACTAAGATCTCACATGCCCTGTGGCAAAAAAAAAAAAAAAGCTGTAGTAATAATGAAGTAGAAAATGAGGCTAGAACTAGGTTATGCCAAGCTCCAATAAGAGGCTAAGAACTGAGAATTTATTGCCCAGGCAAGAAGGAGCCATTGAAGATGTTAGAGTGGGGGAGGGGGACCACCATTGGATTTACAGTTTTACAAGGAACATTCTACATAGTCCCCAGTCTCAGGACTAGATAAAAAATTCTCTCCTCTTGCATCTATTTAACTACTGGTACTTTTCTTCATGGGCTTCCTAGGTGGCTCAGTGGTAAAGAACCCACATGCCAATGCAAGAGATTTGGATTTGATCCCTGGGTTGGGAAGATCTCCTGGAGGAGGGCACAGCAACCCACTCCAGCACTCTTCCCTGGAGAATCCCAAGGACAGAGGAGACTGGTGGTCTACAGTCCATAGTGTCGTGCAGAGTTGGACACGACTAAAGCAACTTAGCACGCACGCATACTTTCCTTCATAGGGCTGTTTACAGTTAAACAGCCATACACGGAAAAAGTTGCTAACTCTCCATCCAGACCAAGCTGGCCTTGTTTACTTCAGGCATTAGTGTCTATGGTATAGCATGGGAGTGAGTGTAATAATGATAGAGAAGAAAGGAGAAATGCTTGCAAAAGGAAAGACCAAAGGAAGGAAGGCTCAACATCATTAGTCATCAAGGAAATGCAAATAAAGACCATCATAAAATAGCATCACCTTCCCTCTAGGATGGCTATATTCAGAAAAAACAGACAATTAAAAATAGTGTCAATGGGACTTCCCTGGTGGTCCAGTGGTTAAGATTCTGCACTTTCATTGCCAGGGGCATGGGTTTGATACCTGACGGAGGAACTAAGATCCCGCGTGCCGCAGGGTGTAGCCAAAAAAAATCACTGTCAAGGATGGAGACAGCTCAGAACAGTGGTGGTTAACTTTATATGTCAACTTGACTGGATCACAGATGTCCTGATGTCTGGTTAGGCAATACTGCTGGGTGTTTCTGGAGGAAATCAGCCTTTGAATCAGCAGACTGAGTAAGCAGCTCTGCCCTCCCCAGTGTGGGGAGGTGGGGCATTATCCAATGTGTTGGCCTGAATAGAACACAGGCAGAGAAAGGGAAAAGGAGAAGATGCCTCCTCTTCCTGCCTTCCTGCCTGAGTCCTGCCCTTCAGCTAGAACTGACACCAATATCTCCCCTAGTTCTCAGGCCTTTGGATTTGGACTGAAATTATACCCACATCTCTCCTAGAACTCCAGCTTGAAGATGTCAGGTCATGGGGCAAATTCCCATGAGCCAATTCTTTGCAATAAATCTCTACAAATATGCATCTCTTGCGTGCATGCTCAGTCACTACAGTCATGTCTGACTCTTTGCAACAGCATGGACTGTAGCCCACCAGGCTCCTCTGTCCATGGGATTCTCTAGGCAAGAATATTGGAGTGGGTTGCCACGCCCTCCTCCAGGGGATCTTCCCAATCCGGGGGTCGAACCCAAGTCTCCTGTGTCTCCTGCTTTGGCAGGCAGGTTCTTTATCCACTGAGCCACCCGGGAAACCCATGCATCTCTTACTGGTTCTGTTTCTCTGGAACATCCCCGACTAATACAAGAACTCTCATATATTGCTGGTGTGATTTTAAAACAGTTGTAGCAGGACTTCCCTGGTCCAGTGGCTAAGACTCCCAATGCTGGGGGCCTGAGTTCAAACCCTGGTCAGGGAACTAGACCCCATATGCTGCAACTAAAGATACCATGTGTTGCAACTAAAGATACCATGTGTTGCAACTAAGACCCAGCACAGCCAGATACATAAATTTTTTTTAATAAATATTAAAATAAATAAAATGGTGTACTACCTGTGGGAAGCACAGTGCCTCAAAAGTTACACATAGAGTTACCACGTGACCCAGCAATTTCACTCCCAGGTATATACCCAAGAGATTTGTTGTCCACACAAACACTTGGACACAAATGTCCATCTCAATATTATTAACAATAGCCCCAAACTGAGACGACCCAAATGTCTGTCAACAGATACTAAAATTTGATACACCAATAGGATGGAAGATCATTTGGCAGTGAAAGAGGTGAAGTACTGACCCATGTTACAACATTCATGCATCTTGAAAATATGATGCTAAGAGAAAGAAATCAGATACAAAATCAGATACATGATTTCAGTTTTGTTTTTTTATTTGGAGACATTGGGTTTTAGTTGGTCCAGCCAAGTTAACACATAAAAGTAACCAGTACACAGAATCTTTCATTGTAGTGCACATGCTTCTCCCTAGCTGTGGCATGTGGGCTCAGTAGTTACAATGGGCAGTTTTAGTTGCCCCACATCATGTGGGATCTTAGTTCCCCAACCAGGGATTAAACACAAGTCCCCTGCATTGGAAGGCAGATTCTTAACCACTGAACTACTAGGGAAGTTCTATGATTCCGTTTATGTGAAATGTTCCCAGTAGACAAATCCATAGAGACAGAAAGTGGATTCAGTTCAGCTCAGTTCAGTTCAGTCGCTCAGTCGTGTCCAGCTCTTTGCGACCCCATAGACCACGAGACGCCAGGCCTCCCTGTCCATCACCAACTCCCAGAGTCTACTCAAACTCATCTCCATTGAGTCGGTGATGCCATTCAACCATCTCATCCTCTGTCGTCCTCTTCTCCTCCTGCCCTCAATCTTTCCCAGCATCAGGGTCTTTTCAAATGAATCAGCTCTTCGCATCTGGTGGCCAAAGTATTGGAGTTTCAGTTTCAACACCAGTCCTTCCAATGAACACTCAGGACTGATCTCCTTTAGGATGGTCTCTTTGGATCTGCTTGCAGTCCAAGGGACTCTGAAGAGTCTTCTACAACACCACAGTTCAAAAGCATCAATTCTTCAGTGCTCAGCTTTCTTTATAGTCCAACTCTCACATCCACACATGACTACTGGAAAAACCATAGCCTTGACAAGATGGACCTTTGTTAGTAAAGTAATGTCTCTGTTTTTTAATAAGCTGGCTAGGTTGGTCATAACTTTTCTTCCAAGGAGTAAGCAAAAGTGGATTAGTAGTTATATTACCCAGAGTACTCCAAACAGAATCAATGCTGCTGCTAAGTCGCTTCAGTCGTGTCCGACTCTGTGCGACCCCATAGATGGCAGCCCACCAGGCTCCGCCGTCCCTGGGATTCTCCAGGCAAGAACACTGGAGTGGGTTGCCATTTCCTTCTCCAATTCATGAAAGTGAAAAGTGAAAGTGAAGTTGCTCAGTCGTGTCCAACTCTTAGCGACCCCATGGACTGCAGCCTACCAGGTTCCTCCGTCCATGGGATTTTCCAGGCAAGAGTATTGGAGTGGGGTGCCATTGCCTTCCCCAAAACAGAATCAGTAGGATGCATAAAAATATATAGAAAGAGATTTAGTATCAGAACTTGGTTTACACCACCATGAAGCTGAACAAGTCCCAACATCTCCAGTTGGCAAGCTGGAAACCCAAGAAAGTTGATGATATCATTCAGTTCAAAGGTCCACAGATTCTAGCTAATCGGAGGATTTGAAGTTTCACTTTGAATATGAAGATAGAAGAATATGAATATATTCAGACTGAAACCAATATTTGTTTCAGTCTGAATATAGAGGCAAGAAATAAAAATAAAGGCAGTGGAAAAGGCCAATATCCCAACTCAAAGACTGTCAGACAGGAGGATTTTCCTCTTACTCAGTGGGGGTTTTTTTTTTCCTATTTGGGGCTTCAACTGATTAGATCAGGTCCACATACATTAGGGAGGGCAATCTGCTTTACTCAGTTTACTGATTCAAATGTCAACAAGGTCCAAAGTCATGGACTACTAAAGCTGGAGGTCATCTGGTCTAGTCCTTTTATTTAGAAGAAGCTGAGACCAGGATTTTCCCTGGTGGGAAGACCTTTGCAGACACATCCACAATAGTGTTTGGCCAAATATCCAGGCACATTGTGATCCAGTCAAGTTAACACATGAAAGTAACCACCACAGTGGTTTCCTAGGGAGGGAGGACTGGAGACTAACTGATGATGGATACAACGTTCTTTGGGAGGAGAATGAATGTGTTCTAAAATTGATTAGGGTGTTAGATGCATAATTCTGTGAATGTACTAAAAAGACATTGCAATTATATAATTTAAATGGATAAATGTTCTGGTATGATATGTGAGTTATATCTCAAAAAAGCTGTCACAAAAATAAAAGAGGGGACAGGGACTTGCCTGGTGGTCCCTTGGTTAAGATTCAGTGCTTCATAACGCAGGGGTCACAGGTTTGATCCCTGGTTGGTGGAACTAAGATCCCACATGCTACATGGTGTAGCAAAAATAATAATAATAATACATTAAAAAAAATAGGAAACAGAACATTGTAAATCAACTATACTCCAATGACATTTTGTAAAAATAAAAAAGTAAAATTCACAGAGCATGTAAAAATAAAATTAAAAAGAAATAAAAAGAAACATAAAGGTGCTGGAAGACGGCAGTATGTTATAAACCTGATGTTTCCCAAGTGTGGTTTCTGAAAATTATCTGCCATATACAATTTTCAGTTTTTTCAGAAATCAAAACCCCAGTTTTTGTTTCTCCCTTTCTTTCCTCTTTTTCCTCATCTTCTGAGCTTTTCAACACAGCAAAGGAGATGAAAGGAGGCAGAGAAATTAGGGAGGGAGATAAACTGAAAAGTGGACCCTTAGACTATTTGTTAGCCTGTTCTGTCATTGTTTCATTTTATCATGTTCACTGCTGGAAAACATAAAAATAATTGTACTCTGATGAAAATCTCTCTCTCTGGTCTCTATTGTTTTTTTTTAAATTTTATATCAGAGTACAGTTGATTTACAGTGCTGTGTTGATTTCTAATGTACAGCAAAGTGATATAGTCATCCATATACATAATCTATTCTTCTTCAAATTCTTTTTTTTAATATTTATTTTTATTTATTTGGCTGTGCCTGTCTTAGTTGCTGCATGTAGGGTTTAGTTCCCTGACCAAGGATCAAACCTGTGCCTCCTGCATTGGGAGAGCAGAGTATAAGCCACTGCACCACCAGGGAAGATCTTGGTCTCAGCTTCTTCTAAATAAAAGGACTAGACCAGATCACCTCCAGCTTTAGTAGTCCATGACTTTGGACCTGAAGGGAGGAAGGGGAATCACTATGAAGTCCAGTGATTTACACTCAGATAAAACACAGCTAGCTGTAATACAGGACACTATCTAAAAAATTGTTTTTTGTCCATCAACTGCATCCCATGATGAGGTATTCCAAATGTATGTTTTAGTGAAAATAAAATCATCTAGGAATTAAAAAGAGAGCTTCTGGATTATGAGAAATGTCCATGGAGTTACTCTTAATTCAAGTGTAATGGGAAAAAAAAAAATAAAAGAAGGGAGGAAGGAAGGATAGAAAGAAGGAAACGAAGAAGAAAGGAAGGAGGGAGGGAAGGAAGGAAGGAAGGAGGAAAAGGTGTTCCAGCAGAGAAGTATATAAGTAAAGAAAAATTAAGAGCTTGCTCACCACCTATTTCTACAAGGAGGAAGTCACAACCCACCACAGCTGCTGACCAACCATGTACTCTGATGGGAATTCAGAACAGAAAACAGGAGGAGGCACCCTGTGCTTTGGACAAGCAAATCCCTCCAATTCTTTTAGTTGCTAAGTTGAGTCCAGTTCTTTGAGACTCCATGGACTGTAGCCCACCAGGCTGCTCTGTCCACGGGACTTCCCAGGCAAGAATACTGGAGTGGGTTGCCATTTCCTTCTCTAATGGATCTTCTCAACCTAGGGATCAAACCCTCATCTCCTGCATTGGCGGGAAGCTTCTTTACCACTGAGCCACCAGGGAAGCCCACAAATTTATCCTAGGCATATAATAATGCAGCTCAAAACAACCTTAACAAAAAAATCAGCCAAAACTTCTACTATCCCCTCCCCCTTCACTCCTACGTCTTAACAACTAAATTTGGACAAAAAGAGGAAAGGAAAAAGATCATGATCTCATAGTCCCAGAATTTTCCGTTTCTCCCAAAGTTGAAAGCCAACAGTAACCACTAAAAAAGTAATAAAGTAAGAGGCTCTATATGAATTTAGACTGAATGTTTAATGTATGTAAAGATGTGAAGATGTAAAAAAAAAAATGTAAAAAATGAACTGAAAAGTTTAACAATGCTTAAAATGAAAACTGTTTATTACATAAAGGACAGTTTAAAAATGTTTAATATCACTTTATCTTCATTATTATGAAACCACCAAGTTAGTATCTTAGGACAAATTTTAATGATTCCGGATTCCTGTATCTTCCCATACACAGAAAAGCTTTAAATTCATTAACTTGAGACACTTGTTCTTTGCAACTAGCAGAAATCTTTTATCAAGATGTATGCTTGACTGTATGTACTCCCCAGCCACAAATCATGTATAAACAGGCACCTCTCCCACCTCTACAAAGCATTTATCCTCAAACTGAGTAGCTGTTTCCTGAGCTATAGTCCTCAGTAAGACTCAAGCGAAAGCTCCCAGGTGGTGTGTCTTCCTTTAAGTCGACAAGCCCATGCAAGAGAAACAGAGCATTAAGAAGCAATGAGAGGATGTGGCTGGGGTTTCATTGCTCTAACTAACTCAGCCATTTTCAATTTTCAAATTCTGTTGACTGTAAAGTTGCTGCTCATATGTTCCAGTGCTTATAACTGATCCTTGGGACTCAGCCTCCTAGAAATAAATAAAACTGGGTTGGTGGGCATATTTTGCCGTGTACCAGGATTGGTGAAAGGGAGAGTCCTTTGCAGTATGTCATATTGTGATGACTTATGCATCTTCCTCAAATAGTAGCTTGGAAATATACCAGAATTTAGTTGCCATCACATTTAAATATGAAAAAAAAAAGAAAGTCTTCCCTGCAGAGAATCATGAAAAGAATGGTTAACTCTTTTATCTTTGAACACCGAATGAGATAAAGTTCCAACTACTGTGCTCTCTGTTTGTAACTGAACCAATGTTCTATATAAATAAATAGAAGGTAACTATTTAATAATCAGAGTTTAAAATATGTCACAATCAACCACAGAGCAGAAACTAATACAACATTGTTAAGAAAATACACACATGAATTTATTTACAAAACAGAAAGAGACTCAGATTGAGAGAACAAACACGGTTGCCAGGGGAGAAAGATGGGGGAAGGGATAGTTAGGGAGTTTGAGATGGACATGTAGACACTGCTATATTTAAAATGGATAACCAACAAGAACCTACTGTATAGAACAGGGAACTCTGCTCAATATTATGTGGCTGACTGGATGCGAGGGGAGTTTGGGGGAGAATGGATACATGGATATGTATGGCTGAGTCCCTTCACTGTTGACCTGAAACTATCACGATACTGTTAATTGGATATACCTCAATAGAAAATAAAAAGTTTAAACTTAAAAAAAAAAAAAAAGTAAGAAGTACAGAGAAATACAGACCATCTGTAACAAACCTAAATTTCAATTTGAAAAAAAAATTTTTTTAATTTAAAATTTAATACCATTTTAAAAAATCAACCTCAGTCCTCTTACTACAATATTACATTCTACATACGTCATTCTGTGGTGTCAGATATCAATTTTTACTAAGGCACATTTAAGGCACAGTAGAAAACAAAACTAGTAAATTACTCGATTGTGTTTAATATTTATTTTATTCTGCATATGTGGCTGTTCTGGATCTTAGTCGCAGCATGTGGGATCTAGTTCCCTGACCAGGGACTGTACCCCCTGCATTGGGAGCACAGAGTCTTAGCCACTGAACCACCAGGGATGTCTCACTCAAGATTTCTTCACTGTGATTTGGAAACGATAAATCTTTATAGAATGAGACCTTTTTTTGGATTAGCTTTTTTTATTGTTTTGGCTGCATGGGGTCTCTGTTGCAGCATGTGAGATCTAGTTCCCTGACCAGGGATCAAACCAGTGTCCCCTGAATTGGAAGGTGGATTCTTAGCCCCTGGAACTCCAGGGAAGTCCCCTAGGTCTCTCTCTCTTTAAATTACCCTAAAATACAATCTGTGTTTTTGGTTTTTAATCGAACACTTTAAATCAAGTTTATGTTTTATCTGTCACCTTGAATTGAAATCTTGTGTAAACTAAAAGTTTTCAAATCTGCTTACCATATGCCATTGGCATAAATGTCTTTGAGCTTTAATAATAAGGGGAGACATTCAGTAATTTTCACTGAGGCAAGAGGTACGTTCAAAATGTGACAATTTGGAGGGGAAAGTGAAAGTGTTAGTTGCTAAGTCGTGTCTGACCCTTTGTAATCCCATGTACTGTAGGCCGCCAGGCTCCTCTGCCCAGGCAAGAATACTGGAGTGGGTAGCCATTCCCTTCTCCAGGGGAATCTTCCCAACCGAGGGATTGAACCCAAGTCTCCTGAATTGCAGGCAGATTCTTTATCCTCTGAGCCACCAGGGAAGTCCAAGTAGAGGAGCAGTTATTATACATTTATAGTTAACATTTCTTGAGGTTCAACCAAAATTCAGTTAAAATTTCAAAGCTAAGGAGAACTTCTTAACTAAAACTTGCTCATTATACATAGTATTAATTAGATATTGTTGTCAGCTATTAATTCCCCATGAAGATAAACAGGGGGCTTCCCTGGTGATGCAGTTGTAAAGAATCCACCTGCCAATGCAGGAGACACGTGAGATGTGGGTTTGATCCCTGGGTTGGGAAGATCCCCTGGAGAAGGGAATGGCTACCCATTCCAGTATTTTTGCCTAGAGAACCCCATGGACAGAGGAGTCTGGCGGGCTATAGCCCACGGGGTCGCAAAGAGATGAACACGACTCAGCTCTCACAAACCACAAGATATAACCACAGAATAAACCATTTTCTCTTTGGCCATACCCTGCGGCCTATGGGTTCTTAGTTCTCTAACCAGAAATCGAACCTGAGCCCCTTGCACTGGAAGTGCAGAATCTAAACTGGGCAACCAGGGAAATCCCTAAAACCTTTTTTGAGGGGAAAAACTAACAAAAAAAGCAATGGGCAGAATATCTCTCTATAGACAGATTTAGAACTTAGGACCCTGAGGGAAATGGTGCCCAGCCTGAAATTCTCATGAAACTCCAAAACTTCTGAAAGTTGTCCTGTGATTGACGCCTCTGCCCACCTTTCTCCTAAAATAATGTCATAACCCACCTGTCCCATTTCCCTTTTCTCTCTCAGATCTTGCCCTTTCAGCCTATCCCTTAGCCTGGCTCAAACATTTGCATAAGTACTACTGTGTAAAAATTGTTACTTGCCTTATGATAATAACAGCAAAACTTAGATGGCATTATACTAGAGTTTGACATTTTATGTACATTACCCTCATTAACTCCTACAACAATCCAGTGGTTTATGTACTTGTATTGTCACTGCCATTTTGCAGATAACAAACTGTGGGACAGAGAGGTTAAGTCACTTACCAAAAATCACACAGCTAACAAAAGGCAGAACTGGGATTCAAATTCAAGCTGTCTGATTCCACTGCCCATATCCCACTCCTTATAGCAACTGCATTATTCCGGTACCATTATTTTCCCATTTTACAGACAAGGAAGCAGGTTTGGTGAGGTTTTAAGACTTGTCCACAGTAACCAGCTAATAACCGACAGTGTCGGGATTTGAATGCAAATTATCTGACTCCTGGGTTCACGATTTTAACATTCTCTGTATGTTCTTTTTGATGACGATAAAAGCCTGAAAGTATGTTAAGCTAAAGAAGAAAGCATATTATCTCTTTAAAATTCACTATGCATGTGTTTGTGTGTTAGTCGCTCACCCTTTGGCTGACTGTAGCCTGCCAGGCTCCTTTGTCCATGGGGATTCTCCCAGCAAGAATACTGGAGTGGGTTGCCATTTATACTGACTCAAAAGACCATGTTGGCATAGGTATATAAACTGCATTTCTGATCAACCTCTCCAGCCCTAGGAACAAAGTGAAATCGTTTGAAGAAAAATAGTTCAAATTTCCCCAATGAGATAACCACAGCCCCCAGTATGATGCAAGACCCCAGACAGTCACCACACACTTCATTTCTCTGAACATGTAGGGGATGTACCTATAAGCAAGGTCACTTCTTTGGTGAACCCATAATAAGTTTTTTAAATGTCTTTATTATGTGTAACTGAATGTTATCAATTACGTTTATGAGGAGTCACAAAGGAACAGTAAAGCTAAATTTGAATAAAACATCTCAATTCTAACTTTGAAATCTAATCAGAAAAATAAATATTTTAGTGCAATAAAAATCCATGAAATACACATCATCAGTGTTACACTGTCTTTGCTAGGAAAATATTCATCAAGTTTAAAAAAAAAAAAAGATATTCAGCTGATACTGGAAAGCAAAGTTCTCTTAAAAACAACTGCACTTTATCATTGCAGCATGGTAGATTTCTTAAAAAGCTATAGATATATACTTTGGAGAGAAAATTATCTAAATTACTTCCTCAAGTTATTTTAACAGGTGGTAAATGCTAAATAAAAGTCTCAGGAGACTTTTAAAATGACTCAGGAGATAAGATTGTAAAGATCTCTTCCCAAAGCTTTTTTGACAACCCCGCCCTGGGATTTCTTTGGAAGGAAAGATGCTAAAGCTGAAACTCCAGTACTTTGGCCACCTCATGCAAAGAGTTGACTCATTGGAAAAGACTCTGATGCTGGGAGGGATTGGGGGCAGGAGGAGAAGGGGACGACAGAGGATGAGAT
Source organism: Bos grunniens (assembly GCF_055505025.1). Classification (NCBI taxonomy): domain Eukaryota; kingdom Metazoa; phylum Chordata; class Mammalia; order Artiodactyla; family Bovidae; genus Bos; species Bos grunniens. The sequence goes on from NC_141171.1 coordinate 17,982,123, forward strand.
GGCTGGATGGCATCACTGACTCGATGGACGTGAGTCTGAGTGAACTCTGGGAATTGGTGATGGACAGGGAGGCCTGGCGTGCTGCGATTCATGGGGTCACAAAGAGTCGGACACGACTGAGCGACTGAACTGAACTGAAGGGCCAAATAAAAATTTGTGAAATTCCCTAACATGATGTTAAGCTAAAAAAAATCCACAACATGAGAGTTATAAGTTAAGTTTTATTGGGGGGTAGAATGAGGACTGCAGCCCGGGAGACAGCACCTCGGATAGCTCTGAGAGACTGCTCCAAAGAGGCAGGCAGGAAGGTCAATAAAGATGTGATTTTGGTGAAGGGGGAGCATGTGCAATCAAGCACATATTTTTCCAGAAACTCTCTGCTGATCTCCATGAAGCTTTCTTTAAGTCACAAGAAATAGTCATCACTATGATGGATTTTAGTGCTTTTCTAGAGATGAAGAGATACAAGAATTGGGCTCATAAAACCAGCCCCTGAGACTATCTATCTTAAGACCTGTCCTATCAATTTTTCCCCCAAACAGTGACTCATTTCTGCTCTCCACCCTGAAATCCTTTCAGGAGGTTTTGAAGGTCAGCTTCTGCTGCAGTACGCGGTTTAATCCTTGTAGAGGTAGATGGCAAGCACCCATGGTAAGTGTCAGTTTGCAGTTGACATGATCCAATGGGAAAAGGCTTGGATTTGGCTCATTAACTTTCATGCTTATAGTTCCTTTGAAATAGTCACAGTCTAGACTTAATTCTATGTATTGCAGTGGGTTTTAAAATGCATGAAAATAAATGCCCACAGGCACAGTACTGGAGAAGCTTTAAATTAAAGCTCCCGGACATTGAGATTTTCCCCAACAAGGCATTGTAAGAGAGGTTGACAAGGTTGTTCCTTCTCAGAAAAACTGATCTGAGAATTCTTCCTCATAGTCTATCTGGGAGTCACATAAGACCCAGAGAAAGCAAAAGTCCATCCTGGTGTATCTGAGGCAGACTCTCTTTCTTGTCTCTCATCTTATCACAAGATGATACTATTGCAGGAAGGGGAAACCTGTTCCAGGTCCTGAAAAGGGGCTCTTGTCTAATACTCAGAAATGAATTGTCTGAGGAGACACATGTGCTGACACAGCAAGAGACTTTGTTGGGAAGGGGTGCCTGGGCGGAGAACATCAGGATGAGGGAACCCAGGAGAAATGCTCTGCCCTGTGGTCTTGGGTTTATGCTAATTGGGTTAATTTCCAGGTTGTCTTTGGCCAATCATTCTGACTCAGGGAACTTCCTGGAGGCGCAGGCATTGCTCAGTGAAAATGGATGCAAAACTCATCCAGTGAGGATGATTCTGGGACGTGGTAGGACATGCAGCGTCTCCTTTTGACCTTTCCTGAAAGGTGGTGACATGTTAGTTCTGTGTTCCTTACCATGACCTCCTGTTCTAAAATAACTCATAAATAAATGGTTACTATGGTGACTGGCCAGGGTGAGCGGTTTCAGTCAGCGTGTTTCCCATAAGAATATTACAGTTACAAGGCTCTTTTCTTCCTTGCAATTAAGTCTGTACTGTAAGAACTGTTCGTTATCGTTATGCAAATAGACCCAGAAAGGTTGGGCCCCCAAGACAAGTTCAGACTTGCCCGAGCTTTCTTTAGATCTAAAAGCCCTCAGAACTCTCAGGCTCACATACAGGCTGAAAACAGTAAGAAAACTTGCACATTCCCTCTTCACATGCAAACAGACCTTCAGAAGGTCCTGGGAGTTTCCCCAGCACTATAGGATTGGATGTTTGCCTGGTATACACATATATTAGAAAATTTGTCAGCAAGAAAAATTTTGATGACTTTAATATTTCATGAAATTTTTAAAGTAATCTCAGCATAATGGTTAACAACAAGCAAGTTAAATAAATGGGAGATGAAACTTACAAAAGTTTTCAGCAAGGATGATGTTTTATAAAATATGTCTACTTTAAAATAGTTTCCAAAATCTTTTCTGGTAAATTTGAAGTTCTACTCAGTTAAGTCAAATGATGGCTTAACTGAATATAAGATAATGTGGGGATTCCCTGGAGATCCAGTAGTTAGGACTTGGGCATTTTCATTGCTGGAGGCACAGGTTCCATCCCTGGTTGGGGAACTAAGATCCTGTAAGACTTGTGGAGCAGCCAAAAAATTAAATTACATTAAATTAAAATTTTAAAAAAACAGTAAGATAGAGTACTGAAACATTAATTGCTAAATCTTAGTTTACCTGCTTTGGGCTTCCTATTTGAACTAGATGTCACGCGAGTGTATGTTCCTCGGTTCTTTGTGTCGTCACAACAAAGATTTGGAGCAACGGACATTAAAGCCCTCGGCGCGTCACAGCTCTCGGGTCTTGGACAAACCATGCTACGGCTCTCTCTAGGCAAATCAGTATTACAGCTCTATTTTATTTAGAAGATAGCAGGAGAGTGAGAGAGAGAGAAAGAAAAGAGCGCACACACGCGGGAGACAGAGTCCGTGAGAAAGCACTTTGGCTCCTCCTTTTATATGTTTTTGCCTCCACCTGGGCCTGCCCTATGCAAATTGGGCTTAGCCAGGTGTGCTGTTTGTTCTGCCTGAAGTCTTCACTCTGGTCCTCCGACCTTCCTTTGACCTTCCTTGTCTTTTAGCCACCGCCATTTTGGACTCCTTTTCCCTATTCTACCTACCTAACACAAAGATTTTAAAGGTCTTTCAGTAAACATGTCTTGTGCCACAATGAAAAATTGTACTCTAAAGAAGTGTATGCTTCTGGAAATATGAAATAGTATATTCACAAATTTGTTGATCTACAGAATGATTGGTATGTAACGGTTAACAATTGCTTTCTTCTTAGTTCACTTCTTTTAGTGAAGAAGTTTCTTGCTTCACTAAAAATTAAGGTTTCTAAGAATTAAGATTTTAAATTAATATACATAATTAAAACTACTAAAAATAATACCCCAAAGAGGGTACAGAATTTTTTTCTCCCCTACACCATATATGTCAGGCTAGGCACATGGATCATTACTCTGTCTAATAGAAAACAAACCCAGACTTAAGAGACTTTATTCAGAAGGATTCTTCAAGGGAGAAGGGGAAGATATTGAAATAGGGCAGGAGAACACTCTGATAAGCATTTCAAGATTTTTGTTCCAAAAATTTTCTTTTATAGTGTTAGGTGGTTAAAGTAGGAAACAGGAGTCCAAAATGGCGGTGGCTAAAAGACAAGGAAGGGAAAAGCCTGCAAAAATAGAACAAAGGAAGGTCAAAGGAAGGTCCGAGGACCGGAGTTTGGACTTCAGGTAGAACAAACAGCACGCCTGGCTAGTCCAATTTACATAGGGGAGCCCCAGGGGGAGGGAAAAAAACTTATTAAAAAAAGGAGCCAAAGCGTTCTCTCTCTCCCGCGCCCTGGGGCGATCTCTTTGCGTCTTTGGGTTGACATGCCCTTACGCCTCGAGGATGGATTTTCCTGCTATTATCTAAATAAAATAGAGCTGTAGCACTGATTTGTCTTAGAGCTATAACACGTTTGAGACCTGAGAGCTATAACACCATCTGTCCAAGAGCCGAGAGCTGTGACACACCAAGGGCTCTAATGTCCGTCACTCCAAATTTTTGTTGTGGTGAGACAGAACCGAGGAGCATACACTCGCCTGACAATAGGAATACTAGAAAGAATTGAGCTTTCTAGAATTGGGGGAAAGGGATGAAAGGATGTTGCAATGAGACAGCAGCTCAGAAGTTTTCCTGTTCTCAAGAGATGCTGTCTGCTGGCTCAGGTGAGGCTGGGGCCAAAGTTCAGAGTGTAGGGTAAGAGAGTTAGAGAAGGCGAGGTTTGGAAAAAGAATGAGGCTGGCACTTTACAGGAACAGATCACCTTTAATGAGGCGAGAAGGGGCAGCAGTCAGATTAATGCTAACCCAAGAAAAGAATAAGTATATATTAGGCATATAGGTGGAAAGCTACTGTCTTAAGGGGACCTGTTTTTCTCCAAGGTTGTTTGGAGTAGTTATCTCTTAAACGGCTGGGGCAAGGAATTCTGGAGATCAGCCAGAGGCTGGACCAGCTGGGAGCTGGGCTTAATCAACCTTAATGTCCATTTTCTTCTTCTGGTGAGTGAGTTATGCGTTTTGCATAGAATGGTGGGGAGGACCTGGAGGGGAGTTTTAATTCCAGGCTATTTTGAGCCATGTACCTTTCCTTTACAGGGCCCAGGAGGAAGGAAAGAAATTTAATCAAAATTTAAGAGCAACTTTTTTCAACTGATCAATGGGTATGACAGAGAAGAACAAAATTTTACTCCATGTTGGATCTGTTTCTTTTACTTTAACCTTTGCTTCCCATTGCTTTTGTTCACTAATCACTAAAAGGAACATTTTGTTCACTATGTTCCTTTTAGTGAACATTTTGTTCACTGCCTCAGGAAACCCCACCACTCTGCCTGAATGTTAAACCAAAATGCCTTTGTTCAGGACCCTGTTAAACTATGGGTAACTACAGGAAGGAAGAAATTAACACATTCCCTGCCCAAGACTGGCCAGTCCTGGAGATAATTGCAAGTTTAATGATCTTTTGCTTTCTTCTCTGCAATCCTCCTCTGTGTTTTTTTTTTTTTTTTTCCAATCTTTTTAACTTTATTGAGGCTTTCAGTGGCTAAGTCAAAGATCTGTATTGGCAAATATCATATTTACCTTGAAAATATGTGGGTTATTTTCAAATATTTTATATTGATTTCTAACATAATTCCACAGTGATAAGAGAACAGACTGTATGATTTCAATACTTTTAGACCATGAAAGTTTTGCACCTTGTTTTATGTCCCTGGGTATGTTCCAGTGTCTCCTGGTTTATAGTCTATGGGAACGTGAATAGAATTTGTATCTACTGTTCTGGGAAAATTGTGCGAATCTTAATTATGTTGAATTGGGTTTTTCAGGTCTACCATATCCTTCTACTTTTCTGTCGATTCATTTCTTTAATTTTTAGTGTTTGACATTGAAACTCCAAGTAAAAATCTTAATTTTTCTACGTAAAAAAATAATTCTAATACATAACTTTGTTCTGTATTTCCCAAGTCTCCTATAAATGTATTATCATAATTTAATAATTTAAAAAAAGAAAAAAGAAAAGTTAACAATCTTTTTACTTTACTTCCTCACCTCCCCCCAGCCTTCCATTCCACAGAAGATCCTGGCATCCAGACCCTGAGAAGATGGTTATTTTTAGATATTAGTCTGCAATCTTGTCCGTCTGCTGAATTTCTGAATAAAGTTGTATTCCTTGCTTCAATACCTCACCTCTTCATCTTCATTGGTCTGCCGTGCGATGAGCAGAGCGAGTGTGGACTCGTTAACATGGGGGCATGCAATTCAGCTAATCACTTATGAGGCAAAGAATGGGAATTGAAGAGTCCTTGTCTGGCTTTGTTACAGATAATTTGGGGGAGGGGGATCTTTGGGTCATATCTTACTCATATGAAGAAGGATGGTGGTCCTTGCAGTAGGGACTTTTTCATAACACAAAGGGTAAGGGGATTTTCTAACTTTCAGATAAAATTCAATCCTGCCAGCTCATAGCAGTGAATAATTAAGGAACCTTTAAGAACCTTCAAATTGGACTTCCCTGGTGTGCCAGTGGTTAAGAATCCACCTGCCAATGCAGGGGACAAGAGTTCCATCCCTGGTCTGGGAAGATCCCACATGCCTCAAGGCAGCTAAGCCGGTGCACCGCAACTATTGAGCCAGCCCTCTAGAGTCCTTGAGCCACAGCTACTGAAGCCCACGAGCCTAGAGCCTGTGCTCTGCAACAAGAGGAGCCATCGCCATGAGAAGCCCAAGTGCCACAACTAGAGAGTAGCCGCCGCTTGCTGCAACTGGACAAAGTCCACAGGCAGCAACAAAGATCCAGCGAAGCCAAAAATAAATAAATAGATGGAGAAACCTTTTTTAAAAAAAGAACATTCAAACTGTATGCCTCATTATGCCCTTTGATTTATTCATTCTACAAAATGTTTAATGAGAACCTGCTGTGTATTACTATGTATCTTCTAAGGCTACCATGTGAACCATATCCCATAATGTTCCCTGCAATATCACTATCAGTCAGATCCAGTCAGGAAGCAAATAGCACACTCACCGTGTTCAGAAAAGGGATCCTGTTAAACACTGTGGACAGTGTTAAGGGAATCCTCCAGAAATGGAATGAATCCCTAGAGCCAGAGGAAGAAGCAATTACTAGAACTCAATTTTGCTCTAGCAAAGGGCTACAGGAGAGGACCTGTGGCCTTAAGTGAGGATATTTTCAAAGTGTGATTTTCAACAAGTGAAGACCATATAAAATGAAAGATTTTGTTCCATTCATTCGTTCATAAAGGAACTGGTAAAATGATAAGGCAGGTTCAAGTTCAAGGAACATACTTTTTATAGTGAGTCAAAGAAATCCTAAAATGAATTTGCCAATAGGAACAAAAGTGATTAATGGTTGTACATGAGAATCTGTAGCAGTATTATTCATAATAGCCAAAAGTGGAAACAACCCAAATGTCCATTAATGGATGAAACAGGGAACAAAATATGCTACAGCCATACCCAAGGAGATATTATTCAGGCATAAAAAGGAATGAAACACGACACCTTACAACGTGGATGAACCTTGAAAACGTGATGCTCAGTGAGAGAAGCCAGACACAAAAGACCGTACATTGTAGGTGATCATTTATATGAAATGTCCAGAATAGGCAAGTCTATATAAACAAAAAGTAGATTTATGGTTACCAGGGGCTGAGGGGGAAGAGAGAATGGGGAGAAGTCACAGGGTTTTCTATGGCGAGGTGATGGATAATTTGAAAAATTGATTGTGATGATGGTTGCACAACTCTGTGAACATACTGAAAGAAGCTGAGTTGCATACCTTAATGGGATGTGTATGTGAAATTTTATCTCCATCGAATTGTGTTTCTCCTCCCCACCAAAAAAGAAGCCAGTTAATAATGTCCTAGAGGGTCAAAAAAGGTCACCCTATAACTTTTGTCTTTTCTCCTGAAGAATCTGCAAGTTCACGCGGAATTTTCCCATGCCTGGCTTATAATGAAGTAGAAAGCAGTTCATTCAAACACAGGTGCATTTACTATTTATATGACATTATGAAAAACACCAAGCTAAAGGGATGAAAATCAGACAGTGGCTGACAGTAGCTGTCAGGGGCAGGGGAGGACTTCAGACAAAGACCTGGAGGAATTTTGTGGCGTGGTGGAAATATCCCGAGTCTTGACGGTACTTGGCTGCTTACAGCTCGAAAGTCAATACTTGAGAGACAGTGCTGATTGGAGAGGAAAGTTTGCTTCATTCAGACTAGCAACCTAGGAAGAAGGCAGACTCATGTCCAAGAACCAGCTTCAAAGTTTCTGCTGAAACATGAAAATTTTTTTTCTTTTTTTTACGGGAGAAAGGGGAAGTTAATCGAAATTAATCACGGGGGGAGGGAGTGAGTGTCTTCTATATCTTCCACTGGGTGCAAGCTTTCTTCTGATTGGTTAGTGGTGACGTAAGAGAGCGGTGTTCCAGGAATTTTGTGTTGAACCTGACGTTTACCATCTTCCCCGGGGTTTCTGCAGAAGAGCTCAACGATATTGTTATGCATATCCTTTCAGGAGGAACCAGGACGCTGCATTATTGTTTCTCTCTTTCTTTTAATCTTTAAAAAATATTTATTTATTTGGCTGTGCTGACCCTTAGTGTGACACTAAGGATCTTCAATCTTCATTGCAGCATGCAGGACATTTTTTTCTTCTAATTTTTTAAAAATTTATTTTTAACTGAAAAATAAATGTTTCACAGTATTGTGTTGGTTTCTGCCATACAACAATGTGAAGCAGCTGTAAGTATACATATGTCCCCTCCCTCCTGAACCTCCCTGCCACCCTCCACCCCATCTCACCCCTCAAGGTGAAAAAGACAACCCTCAGCATGGGAGACAATAATAGCAAATGAAATAACTGACAAAGGATTAATCTCCAAGATATACAAGTGGCTCAATATCAGAAAACAAACAACACAATGAAAAAGTGAGCAAAAGACCTAAACAGACATTTCTCCAAAGAAGACATACAGACGGCCAACACACACATGAAAAGATGCTCAACATTGCTCATTATTAGAGAAATGGAAATCAAAACTAAATGAGATATTACCTCACACTGGTCAGAATGGCCAGCATCAAAAAATCTACAAACAATAAACGCTCGAGAGGGTGTGGAGAAAAGGGAACCCTTTTGCACTGTTGGTGGGAATGTAACTGAATACAGCTACTATGGAGAACAGTGTGGAGCATGCCAGATCTTCAGGAGCAGCATGCAGACTCTTAGTTGCCGCATGTGGGATCTAGTTCCCCTACTAGGGATTGAACCCTGGGCCCCTGCACTGGGAGCTCGAAGTCTTAGCCCCTGGACCACCGGGAAAGTCCCTGCACGACTGTTGCTTGATTGCTCTTCCTTCATTTCTGTATTCCCTCCCCCACTTCCTTTAATCTAGGAAAAAGAACCAATATGTTAAGCAAAGCAGAACAAAGAGCTTGGAAAATACCTGAGAGCCTAAGGGTCCAGGAATTTAGCTACTGAAGACTAGACTTTAAAGTATAACCTGGGTCTAGGACCAAGGGTCTGCCTACGCTGACGGTGGTAGTAGTTACACAACTATGTATTGGGTGTATTACAGTTACCGAGGGGGAGGAAAGAATGCATAGGTGAAGCTCAGGATTTTTAGGGAACTGAAACTATTCTACATGATACTGTAATGGTGGGTATGTGTCATTATACATCATTCGTGCAACACTGGAGTTCAACTTGGGGGATGTCATCAGTGGAGGAGGCTGTGCCTGTGTGGGAACCAGGAATTTATGGAAACCCCCTATTTTCTGCTCAGTTTTGCTGTGAACCTAGAACTGCTCTAAAAAAATAAAGTCTTTTTTTTTTTTTAAGGTAGGAATATAAATTGGTATGGCCACTATGAAGAACAGTATGGAGGTTTCTTTAAAAAAAAAAACACACTAAAAATAGTTAATCATATGACCCAGCAATCCCACTCCTGGGCATATATCTGGAGAAGAACCCAATTCAAAAAGATATGTGCACCCCAATGTTCATTGCAGCACTATTTGTAATAGCCAGGACATGGAAACAGCCTAAATGTCTGTCAATGGATGAATGGATAAAGATGTGGTACATAAATAAAATGGAATATTGAAAAGTGAAAGTGATGGTCGCTCAGCTACTAGGGAAGCCCTACTCTATATAAATCAAAGCTCAATCCATGCCTTTTTAAAATATTTACTTGACTGTGCTGGGTCTTAGTTGCAGCATGTGAAATCTAGTTCCCTGACCGGGTATCCAATCGGGGACCCTTGCACTAGACCACCATGAGTAGCCACTAGACCACCATGACATTTTTTTTCTAATAGTCAAATAAATAAATATTAAGTATTTTTAAAAGGCATGGATTGAACTTTAATTTATATAGAGTAGGGCTTCCCTAGTAGCTCAGACAGTAAAGCATCTGCCTGCAATGCAGGAGACCCAGGTTTGATCCCTGGGTCAGGAAGATCTCCTGGAGAAGGAAATGGCAACCCACTCCAGTATTCTTGGCTGGAGAATTCTATGGACAGAGGAGCCTGGCAGACTACATACAGTCCATGGGGTCTCAAAGAGTCAGACACGACTGAGAGACTAACACGTGTACATCTGTCTCTTTCAGGTCTGGTATGTATGTGGGATCTGGTTCCCTGACCAGGGGTTGAACCCTGGCCCCTTGTAATTGGGAGCTCAGAGTCTTAACCACTGGGCCACTAGGGAAGTCTCCCCATGACTCTTTTTAAAGATGCGTTTTTCTTGATGAGAAAATAAATTTTGAATAAGCCCGTGGAGACTTATCCCTGAGATCTCCCTAGAGAATCTGTCATTCAGCTGCAAGAAATGCAGTTTCCCCAAGAGCCTCCAGCTGTCCACACCTTCAGGATCTGTCCCAGATCTCATTCTTCCTCTGCTGCCCAGACTTGATGACACAGCTAAGGGCACTAGGTCTTCTGACTAATGCGGGATTCCTTAGTGACTCATCTTCACTTCCAAGTTCCACACCGCCCTGGCTGGAGCCTGGTCAGATCTGGGTTGAGTCTGAGGTTCTTTCTGCCCCGTCCAGCTTCCTTCTCACTTAGGCGTATGAGTCGTTCTCTCTCGGTAATGATCCTGACTCCTAGCATCTGCTTCCTAGAGAACTACACCGACACATGTGTGAAGCAGTGACACTGAGAGGACAGACAGCCGTCCATCTCCTTTTCCTCAGATTTTAGATCAATTTTTCTTACCCCAGGGTGGCCTGGCAGAGAGAGAACTAGATGCTCAGCCCACAGTAATCTCATTGTTGGCCAGGTGTCACTCTCAGCTTGAAGATATTCTCAGGTTTTGTCCACATGATCCCCTTCATCTTCAAAGCCAACCAGGACAGAATGGATCCCTCTCAAGTGCTGAGTCTCTCTGGCTTTTGACTTTCTCCATTTCTAACTTCTAGATCTAGGCTTACAGTGCTTGCACGGGGACTTCCCTAGTAATTCAGTGGCTAAGACTCCACACTCCCAATGCAGGGGAACTGGGTTCAATCCCTGATCAGGGAACTGGATCCCACATGCCACAACTAAGAGTTCATATGCTGCAGGTAAAAATCCCAAGTGCCTTGATGAAGACCCGGCACAGCCAAATAAACAGTAAATAAATATAAATAAATATTCTTATTTTTATGGTTGCTGAGGGGAGAGGGGGAAGATGGGGCAAAAGGATAGTTAGGTAGTTGGGGATAGGCATGTACACATTGCTATACTTAAAATGGTTATCCAACAAGGACCTATTGTATAGTACATGGAACTCTGCTCAATTTATGTGGAAGCCTGGATGGGAGCAGGGTTTGGAGGAGAATGGATATGGGTATATGTATGGCTGAGTCTCTTCGCTGTTCATCTGAAACTATCATAAGATTGTTTGTTAATCAGCTATCGTTGTTCAGTTGCCCAGTCGTGCCCGACTCTCTGCGACCCCAGGGACTGCAGCACGCCAGGCCTCCCTATCCTTCACCATCTCCAGGAGTTTGCCCAAGTTTGTATTCATCAGCTATACCACAATACAAAATAAAAGTTTTTAAAAAGAGAGACAGCTTGGGTGATTAGTTCAGGCCTTCTTGGATGACCTCTCTTTTGATTAACTCAAGTCAATGAAACAAAATCTGCAAAGTCCCTTTTACCCCATAATATACTGAACTGATAATCATGGGAGTACTATCTCAACATATCACCTGGAATTATACAAAAGCCGGGGTCATTTGGGGTGGTCTTTAATTTCAGCCTATCACATTCAGTAAAGTATTGAAATACATGTTCCCGGGTTCTCTCACCCAGAAATGCCAAATCAGTAGGTCAGGTCTCGGGTGGCCCCCAAGTCTCTGTATTATTTAAAGCTCTTCCCGGTTGGTACAGCGGCTAAGATTCGTGCGCCCAATGCAGGGGGCCCGGTTTCTATTCCTGGTCAGGAAACAAAATCCCATATGCTGCAACCAAGTGTTTGCATCCCTCAACTAAAGATTCTACGTGCTACAAGAAAGATCAAAGATCCCACGTGCTGCAACTAAGACCCAGCACAGCCAAATAAATAAATAAATATTTTTAAAGTAAAATAAAACAAAGCTCTCCAGATTATTTTTGTAGGTAGCCAGGCATAGAAACTCCCTCATGTTTATAACTCCTAAACCTGGAATAATTGTCACATGTGTTCAATTTTTAGCTGAAGATCTGAATCAGGGGATGGAGCAAAAAGTAATATGAGAAAATAAGGTAATAAGAAAAAAAGAAACAGAATATATTATGAGAGGGAGTTACTAAAAAAAAAAAAAAAAAAAACACTCAAAAGGAAAAAAAGAGAGTTGCAAGAATATACTCAAAAAAGAAAAACAGTAGTTTCAAGGAATTTTTAGACTTTTAAAGTTTCTAAGTCGCCCCCCAGAAAGTTCAGGCTACCTGGGAAAAGAGGAAATGTGAATGCAAAACAGGAAGGATAGGAAATGAAAACAGTCCTTGAGATGGGTGATGGAAGGGGCTTCCCAGGTGACTCTGTGATAAAGAATCCACCTGCCAACGAAGGAGATGTGGGTTCAATCCCTCAGTTGGGAAGATCCCTCCCACTCCAGTATCCTTGCCTGGGAAATCCCATGGACAGAAAAGCCTGGTGGCTATACAGTCCATGGGATTTCAAAGAATGGGACACAACTCCCGACTAAACAGCAATAACGATGGTCATACAGCAAGATGAATTAACTTAACTTGAAAATGGTTAAGACAGTAAATTTTATGTGTATTTTACTGGAATAGAACTTTTTTTCTTAAATGAGAAGAGATGTCACAAATTATCACGTGGTTGCCTAAAACTGGTACCATATGGGGGCCACATTTTTTTTTTTTTTAACTTATGGGTAAATGTATGTCTGTGCTTTCAAGTTTCTGTTTCTATTTTGGTCTTGCCTTAACCCTATAACAGCTCATTCCACTTCTAGGTATTTCCCTGAAAGAAATGCACACATGTTCACACACATTTGCTCAACAATTTTTGTAGCGGCTTTATTCACAAAACGCAAACATGGGAAACAACCCAAATGTCCATCAGTTGGCTGATGGATAAACAAGCGGTGCTCCATTCATATAATGAAATGCTATTTGACAATAACAAGAAAGAATGAACTATAGCTACACAGAACTTGGATAAACCTCAGAAACATAATTTTCAGTGGCATACTCCAGACAAAAAAAGAATGCATATTATATAGCTCCACATATCAGAAATTCAATGATATGAATCAGATATTCTGATATGAATCATAAATTCATATCAGACAAAAAAAGAATGCATATTATATACCCCCACTTATCAGACAATTTTGGGACTTCCCTGGTGATCCAGTGGTTAGGACTCTATGCTTCCACTGCAGGTAGCCCATGTCTGATCACTGGTTGAGGAACTAAGATTTCCATCCCCCAAAAAAGAATAGACAAATGTTATGCATTGTAATAGCTTCCCAGGTGACTCAGTGGTAAAGGATCCTCCTGCAATGCAGGAACGCCAGAGACCCAGGGGTTCGATCCCTGGGTTAGGAAGATCCCCTAGAGGAGGATATGGCAACCATTCCAGTACTCTTGCCTGGGAAATCCCATGGAGAGAGGAGCCTGGCAGGCTATATAGACCATGGAATGGCAAAAGAGCTGGACATGACTTATTGACTAAACAACAACAACAATGAATTGTAATAGATGTTAGAATGTTGATTACAACTGGCGATATTGACTTGGCAGAGGCACATAATGGAATTTCTGGGCTGATGAAAATAATCAAAATGGTGAAAGTGACTCAGAATAGTGACCCAGAACTATACACCTGCCCCTTCTCCAACAGAAACCAATTGCTCTTATATAGGTTTCAGGAGGCAGCCACAAAGAGAAAACCAACAACTAGTTAGAACCAGCTAGGCCCCAGATGTCAGGATGCTACAGGACAGAAAGCCCAGAGGTAAAACCATGTACCTAGGTTCACCTAATCTATGACAAAGGAGGCAAGATTATACAATGAGGAAAAGACAGTCTCTTCAATAAATGGTGCTAGAAAAACTGGACAACTACATGTAAAAGAATGAAACTAGGACACTATTGGAGGAGGAAATGGAAACCCACTCCAATGCTCTTGCCTGGAGAATCCCAGGGACAGGGGAGCCTGGTGGGCTGCCGTCTGTGGGGTCGCACAGAGTCGAACACGACTGAAGCGACTTAGCAGCAGCAGGACACTATTTAGCATCATGTTGCTGTTGTTCAGTCACTCAGTCGTGTCTGACTCTTTTTGACCCCAGGGACTGCAGCATGCCAGGTTGCCCTGTCCTTCACTATCTCCTGGAGTTTGCTCAAACTCATGTCCATTGAGTCAGTGATGCCATGCAACCATCTCATCCTCTGTCACTCCCTTCTCCTCCTGTACTCAATCTTTCCCAGCATCAGAGTCTTTTCCAGTGAGTCGGCTCTTCGTACCAGGTGGCCACTTCAGCATCAATCCTTCCCATGAATATTCAGGGTTGATTTCCTTTAAGATTGACTGGTTTGAACTCCTTGCTGTCTGTGAGACTCTCAAGAGTCTTCTCCAGCACCACAGTTCAAAAGCATCAATTCCTTGGAGCTCAACCTTCTTTATGGTCCAACTCTCACATCCATATGAGACTACTGGAAAAAACCATAGCCTTGACTATATGGACTGTTGTCAACAAAATGATGTCTCTGCTTTTTAATATGCTGTCTAGCTTTGTTATCGGAGAAGGTAATGGCACCCCACTCCAGTACTCTTGCCTGGAAAATCCCATGGACGGAGGAACCTGGTAGGCTGCAGTCCACAGGGTCGCTAAGAGTCGGACATGACTGAGCGACTTCACTTTCACTTTTCACTTTCATGCATTGGAGAAGGAAATGGCAACCCACTCCACTGTTCTTGCCTGGAAAATCCCAGGGACGGCAGAGCCTGGTGGGATCGCACAGAGTCGAACACAACTGAAGTGGCTTAGCAGCAGCAGCAGCAGCAGCTTTGTTATAGCTTTTCTTCCAAGGAGCAAGAGTCTTAATTTCATGGCTGCAGTCACTGTCCACAGTAGTTTTGGAGTCTAAGAAAATAAAGCTTATCACTGTTTCCATTTTTTCCCCATCTCTTTGCCATGAAGTGATGGGAATGGATGCCATGATCTTAGGTTTTTGAATGTTGAGTTTTAAGCCAGCTTTTTCACTCTCCTCTTACTTACACTTTCATCAAGAGGCTCTTTAGTTCCTTTTCATACCATACACAAAAATAAACAAAAATGGATTAGAGACCTAAATGTAAGACTAGACAGTATAAAGCTCTTAAGGAAAACATAGGCAGAACACTCTCTGACAAAAATCACAACAAGATCTTTTATGACCACCTCCTGGAGTAATGAAAATAAAAACAAAAAAAAATGAGACCTAATTAAACTTAAAAGCTTTTGCACAGCAGAGGAAACCATAACAAAAATGAAAAGACAACACTCAGAATGGGAGAAAATATTTGCAAATGATGCAACAGACGAAGGATTAATCTCCAAAATATACAAGCAGCTCATGTAGCTTAATATCAAAAAATAAACAACCCAATCTGAAAATGGGCAGAAGAAATAAAAAGATATTTCTCCAAAGAAGACACACAGATAGAAATACATGAAACACTAATTGTTGGAGAAATGCAAAACTACAATGAGGTATCACCTCACATGGTTCAGAATGGCCATCACCAAAAAATCTACAAACAATAAATGATGGAGAGGAAAGGAACCCTCTTGTTCTGTTGGTGGGAGTGTAAATTGATACAGCCAGCATGGAGAACAGTATGGAGGTTCCTTAAAAAACCAGAAATAGAGCTAACATCTCACCTAGCAATTCAACTACTGAGCTTATACCCTGCGAAAACCATAATTCAAAAAGACACATGTACCCTTATGTTCATTGCAGCACTATCTACCATAACCAGGATATGGAAACAACTTAAGTGTCCATCAACAGATAAATGGATAAAGAAGATGTGGTACACATATACAATGGAATACTGCTGCTGCTGCTAAATCACTTCAGTCGTGTCCGACTCTGTGTGACCCCATAGACGGTGGCCCACCAGGCTCCCCCGTTCCTGGGATTCTCCAGGCAAGAACACTGGAGTGGGTTGCCATTTCCTTCTCCAATGCATGAAAGTGAAAATGAAAGTGAAGTCGATCAGTCGTGTCCGACTCTTAGTGACCCCACGGACTGCGGCCCACCAGGCTCCTCTGTCTGAGATTTTCCAGGCAAGAGTACTGGAGTGGGGTGCCATTGCCTTCGCAATGAAATACTACCCAGGTATAACAAGAAATGAAAATGGGTCATTTGTAGCAATGTGGATGGACTAGAGCCTGTCATACAGAGTGAAATAAGTTAGAAAGAGAAAAATCAATGTCATATATTAACGCATGTAGGCAATGGCAATGGTAGTCAGTCGGACATGACTGACCCGACTTAGCAGCAGCAGCATGGAGTCTAGAAAAATGGTATTGATGAATCTAGTTTCAGGTCAGAAATAGAGACACAGACAAAGAGAACAGACCTATGGACACAAGAAGGGAAAGAGGGGTGGGATGAATTGGGAAATTAGGTTTGCTATAAATTATAATATTGTAATTTATATGAATTATAATAGATAGCTAGTGGTAACTTGCCGTATAGCACAGGGAGCTCAGCTTGGGTCTCTGTGATGACCTAGATGAGTGGGATGGAGAGTGGGGTGGAGGGATGTCCAAGACGGAGGAGATATAAGTATATGTATAGCTGATTCACTTCGTTGTGCAGCAGAAACCAACACAACATTGTAAAGCAATTATACTCCAATAAAAATATTTTGTTTAAATATTTGACTTCCAGTAGAACTTGAACCTCACTATACACTCATTGTAATACATCAGCATGCAAATGACACACTCACTAGAATTATGACAGTTGACAATTGCATGACAATCTGAAAAGCCCATATGAGGACCAGGAAGGAATTCAGGCTAAGACCTGGCACTGGTCCTGGCAACCAGTTCAATAACAAAAGGAATGTGGGGGCTTCCCTGGTGGCTCAGTGGTAAAGAATCCACCTGCCAACACAGGAGACGCAGGTTCAATCCCTGATCCACGAAGATCCCGCATACTGTGGAGCAATTAAGCCCGTTCACCACGACTATTTTGCCTGTGCTATAGAACCCAGGAGCTACAACTCAGCCCGCATGCCCTAGAGCCACACTCCACAACAAAAGAAGCTACTTTAATGAGAAACCTGTGCACCATAAAAGAGAGTATCTCCTTCTCACCACCACTAGAGAACAACTGTGAGCAGCAACAAAGACCCAGAACAGCCAAAAATAAATACATAAATAAATGTTGTTAAAAATTATTTGCTAGGCAATTTGTAGATCTCCTTCGGATCAATTGCTGAAAAATTATTGTATCCCTTTAGTGGTGTCTGTGTGTTAGTCTCAGTTGTGTCCGTCTCTATGCGACCCCATGGACTGTAGCCCGCCAGGCTCCTCTGTCCATGGGATTTCCCAGGCATGAATACTGGAGTGGGCTGCCATGCCCTTCTCCAGGTTAGTGGTGCTTAGTTGTCTTCAATGTTCATGTTCCTTGAAATCTTGCATTGCTGTCTTCACATTTGAAGAAGTCACTTCCTCCAGTCTTTACTTCCTGGCTTTGGGAGGGAAAGGGCTTCCTAGGTGGTGCTAGTGGTAAAGAACCCGCCTGCCAATGCAGGAGATGTAAAGATGCAGGTTCGATCCGTGGGTCGGGAAGATCCCCTGGAGAAGGAAATGGCAACCCACTCCAGTATTCTTGCCTGAGAATCCCATGGATGGAGGAGCCTGGCAGGATACAATCCACTGGGTCCAAAAGAATCGGACATGACTGAAGCACCTTAACACACACTATTGAGAGAGAAAAACCTTCACCAGCCAGCCCAGTCAGGGTTCTGGAGCTGTCTCAGACCTTTTCCATGAATGCACTCACTTCACACTCATTGTTCCCTCTTGTGGGGGATTCTTAAGATTGGATTGTTTGTTGTTCAATCGCTAAGTCTGATTCTTTGCCACCCCATGAACTGCAGCACTGCAGGCTCCTCTGTCCACCACTATTTTCCAGAGTTTGCTCATGTCCATTGAGTCGGTGATGCTATTTAATCATCTAGTCTTCTGTTGTCCCCTGCTCCTCCTGCCCTCAATCTTTCTCAGTATCAAGGTCTTTTCCAACAAGTCAGCTCTTGACATTAGGTGGCCAAAGTATTGGAGTTTTTCACCTTCAGGGTCAGTCCTTCCAATGAATATTCAGGGTTGGTTTCCTTTAGGATTGACAGGTTTGATCTCCTTGCAGTCCAAGGGACTCTCAAGTGTCCTCTCCAGCACAGTTCAAAAGCATCAGTTCTTCGCTGTTAAGCCTTCTTTATGGTCCAACTCTCACATCCGTACATGCCTACTGGAAAAACCATAGTTTTGAATAGATGGACCTTTATTGGCAAAGTGATGTCTCTATTTTTAATATGCTTTGTAATATGACCCATAGGTTGGTCGTAGCTTTCCTTCCAAGGACTGGATAACTTCTCTTAATCCTGCAAAGCTAGGCTAAGAACTGAAATCCTCTCATTTGCTTTCCCTCGGGTGTATGTGTACTAAGAGGCTAAGAGGTGTCCAACTGTTTGCGACCCCATGGACTGTGGTCCACCAGGTTTCTCTGTCCATAGGATCCCCAGGTAAGAATACTGGAGTGAGTTGCCATGCCCTCCTCCAGGGGATCTTTCTAACCCAGAGACTGAACCCGCATCTCTTACATCTCCTACATTGGCAGGCAAGTTCTTTACCACTAGCTCCCCCTGGGAAGCCCTAGAGTGGTTCCCTGAAATGCCCGAGTTTGTGTGCTTTCTCCTTATTCCCCATATTTATTGAAAACCTACTCAATATTGAGCCCTGTCGTTGAGGCCCGGGGTTCATCAGTGAACTTCAATGAACAGAAACTCTTGCCTTCGTGGAGCTTAGCATCTAGCAGGTCAAGAGTCAGTCTTGGCATTTTGATTCCACTTGTTTGGCTTAGAATAAACAGAATGCTATATTTCTAATTTAAAAGAAACTGATATTCAACAAAGGTTATTGTATAGCCCAGGGAGCTATAGTCAATATCTTGTAATTTTCTATAATGGAAAATAATTTCAAAAGTAATGTATGTGTGTATGTATAAATGAATTACAAAAAAAGAATTCCACTTTTTGAAATTTAGTAATGTTTATTTTTTTGCCAGTTTTTCTAAATGCCCTATGGACATCTAATAAGAATGTATGAGATACAAAATTTTAAATATATTTGTGTAGGGTATAAAGATTAATAGAAATTTATTATATTTAAATTATTAATGACATCATTCAAGATGCTCCTATTCTTACTTTTTATGCCCTTGATAAAATATTCTCAGAAAAATGTTAATATGTCTTACTATGATTATATATTTCTTCTTTTCCCTTATATTTCTTTTGATTTTTGCTTTATGTATCCTTGTTCCTTTGTTGTTAGTCACCTCATGGCTTATGATGTCTGTCTTCTGTGTGAATAGTACCTTTTATCTGAAAAACATTCATCTTTGTTTCATTTAAAATTAAATAAATAAGTAAATTTAATAAGAGTTGGTCTTGGGACTTTCCTGGTGATCCATCAGTTAAAACTCCACACTCCCAATACAGGGGACCTGGTTCAACCCCTGGTTAGGGAACTAGATCCTGCCTGCTACAGCTAAGACCCCAAGTACCACAAATAAGACCTAGGGCAGCCAAATAAATTTTAAAACATAATAATAAAATGTACTTTTTTAAAAAGTGGGTCCTTCTGGTCTGTACTTCATCCTACATACTTCATTCTCCCCCTTCCCTGGAACTACAAGTCTTCCTAGGTACTTAAGATGCTTCATATTATTAAAGCCTCCCCACAAACCCTCAAGGTAATGGCAGATGGTATGTTTCAAAGATGACTGCCATAGCAACTCCCATACCAGTGGGCCTTTCTGCAAGTGGGACTTGCCCCTCCAAAGTCAATTTTTCTACCTCTTTGGACCTGGGTGGACCCTCAGGAAGATTAGCTGAATGGTAGGTGACAAAGTGACTCTCAGGTATAGTGTTGAACCATCCTGGAAGCCTCTGCTTCCTGCCTTTTGGCATCCATCTGTGAGCTTGCCATGCCATGAGAAGCCCAGCAACACAGAGAAGACAAGGGCAGGTACGTCATTTGATAGTGCTGACTGAGCTGAGCTTTCCCACCATCCATCTCAGGTGAAGCACCTATGAGTGAACAAGCTTCCAGATGGTTCCAACTTCTAGTCATTCAAGTTACCTCCACCTCCAACCCTTTGAGTTTTCCCAGCTGGACACTAGGCATTGTAGAGAAGAAAATAAGTTGTTCCCAGTGTACCCTGCCCTGATTCCTGACCCACTGAATTCATGAGCATAAGAAAATGGTTGCTGTTTTGTGCCAAACCCTTAAAGCTACACATGAGGCCCTCATAATATCACCAGCATCCTCTTTCCCCACTACTGTTCACCACACTGGTCTTTCTGGACCTCAAATATACCTGACTTGTTTCTAGGATGCATGCACTTGCTGTCCCCTCTACCTGGAATGTTTTTCCTCAGATATTCCCATGTCTTGAATTCCCACCACTTGAACCCCAGCTCATCTGTTACCTTCTAGAGGCCCTGGTGATCCAGTGGCTGACTCTGTGCTCTGGATGGAGGGGGCCTGGGATTGATCCCTAGTCAGGGAACTAGATCCCACATGCTGAAACTAAAAATTCATATGTTGCCCCTAAAAGATCTGACAGGCTGCAACTAATCCTGCATGCTGCAACTGAAGATCACACATCCCACAGTTAAAGAAACTGTATGCCACAATGAGGGCTGCCCAGGTGGCGCTAGTGGTAAAGAATTGCCTGCCAATGCAGAGATGCAAGAGATGTGGATTCAATCCTTGGGTAGGAAAGATCCCCTAGAGTAGGACGTGGCACCCCACTGCAGTATTCTTTCTGGAAAATTCCATGGGCAGAAGGGCCTGGGGGGCTACAGTCCATGGAGCTGCAAAGAGTTGGACATGACTGAGCGACTGAGCGCTAAACTAACTAATGCCTGCAATGAAGATCGAAGATCCCACTTGCTGCAACTGAGACCCCGTGCAG
The DNA here is from genome assembly GCF_055505025.1 of Bos grunniens. Taxonomy (NCBI): domain Eukaryota; kingdom Metazoa; phylum Chordata; class Mammalia; order Artiodactyla; family Bovidae; genus Bos; species Bos grunniens. Next base: position 18,002,963 of record NC_141171.1, read on the forward strand.
CCAATTAAATAAATAATATTTTTTAAAAATAGCCCTGGCCATCATTTGAAAGTAAACCTCCTTCATTCTCTGAAACATCCCCTATATGTTTTTTTCATAACATTTGTGATAGCTAATTTTATGTCAACTTGGCTAGGCCACAGTATGAAGATACTTGGTCAAATATCAATCTAAATGTTTCTGGGAAGGTGTTTTTTATATGCAATTAATATTTAAATAATTAGACTTTGAATAAAGCAGATTACTCTCCATAATGTAGGTGGGCCTTGTTCAATCAGTTGAAAGCCTTAAGAGAACCAGACTGAGGTCCCCCAAAGGAAGAAGTAATTCTGCCTCCAGACTTCCCTTGGATTTGAGACTACCTCAGTTCTTCCCTGGCTCTCCACCCTGCTGGCTTGCCCTGTAAATTTCAGACTTGCAAAATTCCGTAGTAGTATAAGTCATTTCCTTAAAATAAATCTCTATACTCATACATATCTTGCTGGTTCTCTGGAGAACTCATTAATATGCATTCATACAATATAAAATTATTGTATTGGGGGTTATCTAGAACACAGATCAGCAACCTTTTCTGTAAAGGTCCAGCTCCCTGGTAGTTCAGATGGTAAAAAATCTGCCTGCGACGCAAGAGACCTGGATTCAATCCCTGGGTCAGGAAGATCCCCAGGAGAAGGGAATGGCAATTCACTCCAGTACTCTTGCCTAAAGAATTGCGTGAACAGAGAGCCTGGAGGTTTACAGTCCATGGGGTCACAAAGAATCAGACACGATTGACTAACACTTCCTTACTAAGTATTTTAGGCTTCACAGGCCACACAATTTCTGTCACAGCTACTCAACCCTACTTTGAAGCATGAAATCAACTAAAAACAATACATAAAAAATGATCGTGGCCACGTTCCAATAAAAATTTCACTTTCCTGGTGGTCCAGTGGCTAAGACCCCAGGCTCTGAATGCAGGGGTCCCAGGTTCGATTTCTGGTCAGGTAACTAGATCCCACATGTCCCAACTAAGACCTGGTGCAGCCAAATAAATTAATTAATTAAAAAAAAACTTCACTGGGGTTCTGATTTTTTTACTTTGCTTTTCTGTTTGGAGTGTCACTGTAACTACTGTATTGTAAGTGATGGAAAATAGTAGCATATGTTATTTTGGGGTGTGTTTTTGCATCAGTGTTTTATCTCTATTAATCTTAGTTTTCATTCCAATCCCAAAGAAAGGCAATGCCAAAGAATGCTCAAACTACCTCACAATTGCACTCATCTCACATGCTAGTAAAGTAATGGTCAAAATTCTCCAAGCCAGGCTTCAGCAATACGTGAACCATGAAGTGCCTGATGTTCAAGCTGGTTTTAGAAAAGGCAGAGGAACCAGAGATCAAACTGCCAACGTCCGCTGCTGCTGCTGCTGCTGCTAAGTCGCTTCAGTCGTGTCCGACTCTGTAAGACCCCAGCCTACCAGGCTCCCCCGTCCCTGGGATTCTCCAGGCAAGAAACTGGAGTGGGTTGCCATTTCCTTCTCCAAGGAATGAAAGTGAAAAGTGAAAGTGAAGTTGCTCAGTTGTGTCCGACTCCTAGCGACCCCATGGACTGCAGCCCACCAGGCCCCTCTGTCCATGGGATTTTCCAGGCAAGAGTACTGGAGTGGGGTGCCATTGCCTTCTCCGCAACAATACAGTCTTGACGTACTCCTTTCCTCTTTGGAACCAGTCTGTTGTTCCATGTCCAGTTCTAACTGTTGCTTCCTGACCTGCATAGAGGTTTCTCAAGAGGCAGGTCAGGTGATCTGGTATTCCCCTCTCTTTCAGAATTTTCCACAGTTTATTGTGATCCACACAGTCAAAGGCTTTGGCATAGTCAATAAAGCAGAAATAGATGTTTTTCTGGAACTCTCTTGCTTTTTCCATGATCCAGCGGATGTTGGCAATTTGATCTAGTATAGCTCTAACGGTAAGTTAATCGTGGATAAACTTTTCTTTATTCCATTAATATAAGAGTGGTTTATTTAATAATCATCAATGAAATAAATGTACCTGATATTCATTTTAATAATTACAGTGATAAATTATAAAATAAAAACCAGCAACACAATTTTTAGTTATGCTGAACATGAAGGACTTAATTTTCCACACAAGTTTCAGTGTTTTTAGTAGTCAATTCTATGCATTTTATATAAATAGAAACATATATATATATATATATATATATATATTACACATAAAAACAGCTTCTCAGGTGGTTCAGTGGGTAAAGAATCTGCCTGCAATGCAGGAGACGCAGGAGATATGAGTTTTGTCTCTGGGTCGGGTAGATCCTCTGGAGGAGGTCATGGCAACCCATTCCAGTATTCTCACCTGGAGAATCCTCATGGACAGAGGAGGCTGCAAAAAGTATGACTGAGTGACTAACACTTTCACTTTCACACATAAAAAGAGTTGCCTAAGATTAACTTAAAAGATTATTTACAGATGGAAAAGTGATTGAGTCACTATTTAAATAAACTTACTGCCCTACACTTACTGCCCTTCCTTTATTTGAAGGAAAGTTATGACCAACCTAGATAGCATATTCAAAAGCAGAGATATTACTTTGCCAACAAAGGTCCGTCTAGTCAAGGCTATGGTTTTTCTTGTGGTCATGTATGGATGTGAGAGTTGGACTGTGAAGAAGGCTGAGTGCTGAAGAATTGATGCTTTTGAACTGTGGTGTTGGAGAAGACTCTTGAGAGTCCCTTGGACTGCAAGGAGATCCAACCAGTCCATTCTGAAGGAGATCAGCTCTGGGATTTCTTTGGAAGGAATGATGCAAAAGCTGAAACTCCAGTACTTTGGCCACCTCATGCGAAGAGTTGACTCATTGGAAAAGACTCTGATGTTGGGAGGGATTGGGGGCAGGAGGAGAAGGGGACAACAAAGGATGAGATGGCTGGATGGCATCACTGACTCGATGGACGTGAGTCTGAGTGAACTCCGGGAGTTGGTGATGGACAGGGAGGCCTGGCGTGCTGCGATTCATGAGGTCGCAAAGAGTCGGACATGACTGAGCGACTGAACTGAACTGAACTAAACTGCCGTACACAGCTTTCTAATTTTATTTATCTGGTCCAGCAGTTTACTGGAATCTGTTCACTTGTTGCAGAAGAATCAGGGCTGGCAGTGGATGTTTCAGAAATCCCAAGTGCAAAAGATTGACTGATGTTTGTACCAGGTACAAAACTGGCACAGTTTTCTTTTTGTTCAGGGCTGTGTCTACTACCCTGGAACATCATATTTTCTGTATTTCAGTTCCAAGACTGAGATGTCTGGTTAAATTGACAGTGAATGATAGAATTCACTGTTTTCATAATATAACAGTCCTTTTTTATAAAGGCGTACCTGAGTTAAGTACACTGCTCTTAACTGATTCTAATTGTGGGCTTTTTAAAGAGGAAAAAAAAAATCCAAGAATCTGCAGAAGTCTAAATTTAGCCTATTGTCAAAAGAATCTGGATTTATACCCTCTTTATAACCATTTTCACCAGTTTCCCTTCATTTTAATTTTTTTGAAAATAAACCACTGCATGAATTCCTAGCTGAAAATTTGCATGTATGAGATACAAAATTTTAAATATATTTGTGTAGGATATAAGATTAATATAAATTAATATAAATAGAAATCTATTATATTTAAATTATTAATGACACCATTCAAGATGCTCCTATTCTTTTTTTTTCTGTACTTGATAAAATATTCTGAGAAATGTTAATATGTCTCACTATGACTATACACTTTTTTCTTTTCCTTTATATTTATTCTGATTTTTGCTTTATGTATCTTCGTTTCTTTGTTGTTAGGCATCTAATCATTTATGGTGTCTATCTTCTTTGTGAATTATATCTTTTATCACTAAAAATATTCATGTTTCTTTTTTTTTCATTAAAAAAAAATTTTTTAACGAAAGAAAAATTGCATACTACTTTAATTTACAAATTGTTTTTCAATCAAATATCCTGACATTTTGTTTCTTTTCCTTCAGGGTGTCTAACTATATTACTGCAGTAGCAAAACTTCTTCATTTAAAAAATCTCTACTACTAATTTTAAAGTTGATTTGTGTTAAGTAAAAATTAAATCATACACTGCAAGGTGTAGGAAGACTTGTTTTAAAGCATCCAATGATATAGATTTGACTACTAAGTTTGATCTGTTCACTGTTCAGCAATTTTAGACTCGTGGCTTTCTTTCTTTGGTTTGTTGGGTTTTGCTTTTGCTTCTGTGCTGTACTAGTTTGCCATGTCACAACTGCACTGTGCAGTGTTACAGTAAGGACCGAGAAAATCTTTATGGATGCAATATGGTTTGTGATATACTTCTCTCAAGTTCTCAGTGATTTAAATGTAATCAGACCTTCTGCATTTTGCAACAAAAAGCAGGTTTTCCAGGTGACTATTTTGGTGAGTGTCAAAATAATAATTTATGGTGGATTCCTGTCGATTCACTTTGAATTTATATACATATATATTGCAAAAAAGGAAACTTCACTTACAAAAATAGTTAATGATTGACCTAGAACATAAGCTACCTGAGAGAGAACCCATGTCTGTTTTCTTTCCCCAGGAATCCTTAGCACCTAGAAAAATTGCTAGTACATTAAAAACTTTCAGTAAATATTTGTTGAACAAACAAATGAGAGAATGAAAAAGTATTCTTTAATTTCACTTTGGTAGGTCAATCCCTTTGCACTTTAGTATCTTTGAACTTCAAAGACAACGGCATTTAATCTTTAAACTTTCATCTCTCTGGAAGCTTGACTCAAATTTGAGGGCATATCCTTATAGATTTTAATATTGGAGTATTTAAATGTCATTTAATCTGAAAAAATATTTCTAGGGAAATGACTTTAGCTTGTCTGGAGTCTTACTTGTTCTATTAGCTCTATTTCTTCAGGTGTCGATTCTTTTCTGATTTGCAGAGTTTAAAATGTTTCTTTCACAATGTTGATCTTGGTCATATGCCTGGTGATTCTTAGTTGTCTGCTCATCTTTTGTTTGACAATTTCAGGGACTTCCCTGGCAGTCCAGTAGTAAAGAATCCAACTGCCAATACAGGGAACATGGGTTTGATCCCTGGTCTGGGAAGATTCCACGTGCTGCAACCACTGAATCTCAATGCATCTAGAGCCCATGCTCCACAACAGGAAAAGACACCACAATGAGAAGCCAGTACTCCACAACAGAATAGCCCCTAGCACGACCACTAGACAAAGCCCGAGTGCAGCAACAAAGACCAAGCACAGCCAAAAGTAAAATAAAGAAATGAATAAAATTCTGGGAAAGACTGAAGGCAAAAGGAGAAGGGAATGGCAGAGGATGAGATAGCACCACCAACTCAACGGCCATAAATTTGAGCAAACTCTGGGAGACAGTGGAAGAAAGAGGAGCCTGGCATGCTGCAGTCCATGGGGTCGCAAAAAGCCAGACATGACTTATGGACTCAACAACAACAAAATGTTTTTTTTAATTAAGTAATTTTTTTCCACTGCCTGTTCTATTTGTTATAACTTGACTTAGAAAAGGAGTCAAGTTGTAACATATTGGATATATTTTATTCACTGATTTAGCCAAGGGATAAATTATATCAGTTGGATCTGTTTAGAACATGTTGTTACTGTTGTTTAGTTCAACTCTTTGCAACCCTATGGACTATAGCCCTCCTGGGTCCTCTGTCTATGGGGTTCTACAGGTAAGAATATTGGAGTGGGTTGTCATTTCCTTCTCTAGGGTATCTTCCCAATCCAGGGATTAAACACACATCTCCTGCATTGGCTGGCGGATTCTCTACCACTGAACCACCTGGGAAGCACACTTAGAACATGGGCCAAAGAATGAGTACAGCTAATGTAGCTTTACCCATGTTTCTTTCTGTGTGATCACCTTGATAAATGCCCCCAAACTTCCTCCCATTTCTTAAGTCCACACACTACCTTTGGGAAATTCCTAGAACTGCCCCAACCTCTGAGGATGTGGTTTCCACCAGTTCTGTTTCTTAATAATCCTGATCTTGTCTGACTCATCTTAAATGAATACATCCAACTTACATTCACAACATGGCAGGGGGAAGCGAGGAGAGAAAGCAAACGACAAAGCAAAAGGGGCCAAATGTGAACAGTGAGTGAATCTGGGTAAAGGTAATCTTGGTCCTTTCGTTATTTTCTTTAAATCTGAAATTATTTCCAAATACTAAATTTTTTCAAGACAGCATCTCTCGAGACAATCTCAAATTCTTCACTTGTTAACTAATTTCAAGCCACTCTGATGAAACTTGATTCGATCACACCCCTAAATATAGCCACCCGTGAATCTGATGATTCAAAAGCTGGTAAACATTTTCAGTTCTCAGTCAGCAGTATCAAACACCACTGACCACTACTTCCTTCTAGAAAGAGATTCCTTGGAATCCTCACTTTCCTCTCTCCTCTTTGGCTGCTCCTTTTCAGGTTTCTGTGCAACCTGGCTTCCAACTGAACCAGATTATCTATTGGATAATAGGGTTCCTCAGCCCTTGACTGTAAATATTTGTTTGTTTACTTATTTATTTGGCTGCACTGTGCCTTAGTTATGTCATAAGGGATCTTTTCTTGCGACGAGCGGGCTCAGTAGTTGTGGTACGTGGACTCGGTTGTCTTGCGGCCATGTGGGATCTTAGTTCCCCAGTTGAGCTCAGTTCAGTTTAGTCACTCAGTCTTGCCGACTCTTTGCGACCCCATGGACTGCAGCAAACCAGGCTTCCCTGTCTGTCACCAACTCCCGAAGCTTATTCAAACTCATGTCCATCAAGTAGGTGATGCCATCCAACCATCTCATCCTCTGTTGTCCCCTTCTCCTCCTGTCTTCAATCTTTCCCAGCATCAGGTCTTTTCCAATGAGTCAGTTCCTCGCATCAGGTGGCCAAAGTATTGGAGTTTCAGCTTCAGCATCAGTCCTTCCAATGAATATTCAGGACTGATTTCCTTTAGGATTGACTGGTTGGATCTCCTTGCAGTCCAACCGGGGATCAAACCCACATCTCCAGCATTGCAAGGTAGATTCTTAACTACTGGACCACCAGGGAAGTCTCAGCCTTCAATCTTAGACCTTCTTCCCTGCCACGTCTTTACTTTTCTTTCTGAAAGAGCCCGTGCTCTTCCACAAGAGAAGCCACTGCAATGAGAAGCCCGTGCACCACAACAAAGCATAGCCTTCACTCCTCACAACTAGAGAAAGCCCGTGCGTAGCAACAAAGGTCCCGTGCAGTCAAAAATCAATAAAAATTTTTAATTAAAAAAGAAAGAAATGGGGGACACAGAAGGGCTTCTGTGCCCAGGAGCCCCACAGAGTCCTGCTTGGTTGCAGAATCTAACCAGCTAATCCGAGCTATTGCTGCTGTTGTTCAGTTGCTAAGTCATGTCCAACTCTTTGCCATCCCGTGGACTGCAGCACAACAGGCTACCCTTTCCTTCACTGTCTCCTGGAGTTTGCTCAAATTCATGGCCACTGAGTCGGTGAGGCCATTCAACCGTTTCGTGCTCTCTTTCCTCCTCCTCCTCCTGCCCTCAATCTTATCCAGTATCAGGGTCTTTTCCAGGATCTGACCTCTGTCTTCATAATCCTTTGCCCACAGGATAAAGCTTTGGGCTGTTGTCATCCACAAGCTTGGATGATCTGACCCCCTCAACCCCATCTCACACCATTCTAGCCGATCTCCTACTTTTGACCTTTTATACGTGCTGTTCTTCCTACCAGGAATTCACTTCACCTGAGACACTTTATCTCTCCATGACCCAACTGATGTGATAATCACAACAGCTTCTACATATTGAGTCAAATACCAGGCACCATGCCATTAAACCCATTAACTGACTTAATACTCCTAGGAGCCCATGAGATACAAAACTTTTTCCATGAAGACACTGAGCCCAGAGAGGTGAAGGAACTTGCCCAAGGATGCACAGCTTAGCTAGCACTGCTTGAACTCAGCTCTGTGTGACACTAAAATGCATGTTCTGTGTGAACCCAGCAATCCCACTTCTGGCTACAGATCCAAAAAGATTAAAATCAGAATCCCAAAGAAATAATTTGTACTTTCAGTCTCACTGTAGCATTATTCACAATAGCCAAAAAAAGGAAGCAACCTAAGTGTTCATGGTCAGCCAGATAAAGAAAATGAGGCCCATTCATACAATGGCAGATAATTCAGCCTTAAAAAGAAAGGAAATTCCGCTGTATGTCACAACATGTTTGAACCCAAAGGACCTTATGCTCAGTGAAATAAGCCAGACCAAGAGGGGACACGTGCTGCATGATTCCACTTCTATGAGAAACCTAACAGTCAATTTATAGAAACAGAAAGTAGAATGATGTTTGCCAGAGACTAGCAAGAGGGGGAAATGGGGTGTTGTTGTTCAATGGGTATTAAGTTTCAGTTACTCAAATTGAATTTGTTTTGGAGATCTGCTGTACAATATTACACCTATAGTTAATAATACTCTGTTGTGCACTTAAACTTTTGTTGAGGGTAGATCTTATGCTGTAATCTTAACACAATTTCTTTCTTTTTTTTTTTAAGAAAGAATGCTCGGAGCTTCCCTGGTAGTTCCAGTGGTTAAGAATCCTCCTTCTACTGCAGGAGCCATGAGTTCAACCCCTGGTTGGGGAAATAAGATCCCACAGGCTGAGTGGCACAGCCAAAAAATTTTTTAAATAATAAAAATAAAACATGCTTTGCAGACCCATCCCTGCTCCTGCCTCACTGTACTTCTCCCAAAACACATACACTCAACACGCAAAGCTGATGCAAGGCATTGGGCTTCTCCACTCTGCCTTCTCCATCACTGGAGACATGTCCTGGTGGGACATGTCTCCTCCCTCCTGCTTTGGTGGGAGGGGTTATGGGTCTCTACTTAGGGATCTCAGACTCATCCTCAACATAACAATATAACACTGGAATCCCAAAGCCACTAGGAAGGATAGAGCCTTGGGGGACTGCATCCTTGGAGACGCTGTCTTCAAGGTCATTTGGCAGAACAGAACACACCCCAGAAGGAAATTCCTGGGAGCACACTCAAGTTTCTCATGCCTCACCCACAAGAGAACACACTAGACATTGAATAGTGTCCCCCCAGAATTCACGTGCTTCCTGTGAGCAGCCTAAGCTGAAAGGCAAGGAAAAGACCCTGATGCTGGGAGAAGGCAAAAGGAGAAGAGGGCAACAGAGGATGAGATGGCTGTGATAGCTTATGGTGAACGATGTTAGATTCGTGATCTCCAAAGAAAAAGATTTAGCTTTGGGATCAGGGACCAGGCTTGATCACTCAAGAGCTTTTGTGTAGAAGAGTTTTGTTAAAGTATAAAAAGGACAGAGAAAGCTTCTGACATTGACATCAGAAGGGGGATGGAGAGTGCCCCCTTGCTAGTCTTATCAATATATACTTTTACCAAACTCCCACAACATACATCTTAAATTAAAAAGATTAGAATTAACAATAGAAAGGTCTTACCAGAACCACTCCCATGTAAAATAACAAGATTAGCCAAAAGGTTCTTGTTAAAAAGGAGAAATATGTCCTTGAGCAAGATACATTGTTGTTATATAATCCTTAGTATGGAGCTTAAGATGAGTTGTTTCTTGTGTAATCATCAGCTTTGGGCTTAAAGAAAATAACATCTTATGTGACAGACTAAGGAATGTAGGAAAAAAAAATCTGTCCTTTTCTCTTCCTCAAGAGCCCCAGACCCCTTTCTCCTCCTCGGGGATCCCGGACTTCTTATCAACCTACCTGAGAATTAACTCTCTCTGTTGGATGCCATCACCGACGCAATGCCTTCCCTGATATCAAGCTCAGTTGGTAAAAAATCCACCTTCAATGCAGGAGACATGGGTTCAGTCCCTGGATGGGGAACATCCCCTGGAGAAGGGAATAGCTACCCACTCCAGTATTCTTGTCTAGAAGATTCCAAGGACTGAGGAGCCTGGTGGGCTATAGTCCATGAGGTCATAAAAGAGTAGGACAAGACTGACGGACTGAGCACACACAAACTGGAAACCTCGGTGGCTCCTCTGTGACACCAGGGTTTTATGCTCTCATCCACACATCCCCACCCATCTTGCTCTGCCCGTGGGCCCTTCCATGCCTCTCTCTCCCATACAGCTTCCAATTCATGACTAATAAGATCAGCAAGGGGCCAGGCACACTGCATTCCTTCCAAGGAGATCTGATTGGCCCACCTTGAGTCATGTATCCACACTGACCAATCAACTGTGCCAGAGAAGTGGCACCACATGGCACCAGGGGTGATCACTAAAATTGGAAACAGCGGGTGTAGCCAGGAGAAGGAAATGGCAACCCACTCCAGTACTCTTGCCTGGAAAATTCCATGGACAGAGGAGCCTGATATGCTACAGTCCAAGGGGCCCCAAAGAGTCAGACGCGACTAGAGACTTCACTCACTCACTTCAGTGTAGCCAGAGATTGACCAATCAGATTTGAAGTTGGCCCCTGGACTACACCCTTCCCCCACCAATCCCAGGGGCGAACTCAGTGTTAACACTTTGGATCCTGGGTTATCAGGGCCATCCTAGGGTCCAGAGGAAGCTTCCAACAAAAGGGGGTGGGGAGCAATAGATATTTGCCAATTAGCATAGAGCTAGTTTCCAGAAAGCTAGGCTTCCCTGGTGGCTCAGAAAGTAAAGTGTCTGCCTGCAGTGCGGGAGACCTGGGTTCGATCCCTGGGTTGGGAAGATCCCCTGGAGAAGGAAATGACAACCCACTCCAGTACTCTTGCCTGGAAAATTCCATGGACTGAGGAGCCTGGTAGGCTACAGTCCATGGGGTTGAGAAGAGTCGGACACGACTGAGAGGCTTCACTTTCACTATAGAGCTAGTTTAATAATTTAAGGATGTGTGTGTGTGTGTGTTTGTTGCTCAGTCCTGTCCAACTCTTTGTGACTCCATGGACTGCAGCCCACCAGGCAAGGATACTGGAGTGGGTTGCCATTTCCTTCTCCAGGGGATATTCCCAACCCAGGGATCGAACCCAGGTCTCCTGCACTGCAGGCAGATTCTTTACTGACTGAGCTACAAATATTTGAGACTTCCCTGATGGCTCAGATGGCAAAGCGTCTGCCTACAATGCGGGAGACCCAGGTTCAATCCCTGGGTTGGGAATATCCTCTGGAGAAGGAAATGGCCTCCCACTCCAGTACTCTTGCCTGGAAAATCCCATGGATGGAGGAGCGTGGTAGGCTACAGTCCATGGGGTCGCAAAGAGTCAGACACGATTGAGCGACTTCACTTCACTTTGATGGCTCAGAAGGTCAAGAATCTGCCTACAATGTGAGAGACCTGGGTTCAGTTCCTGGGTTGGGAAGATCTGGAGAAGGGAATGGAAAACCAGTCTAGAATTCTTGCCTGGAGAATTCTATGGACAGAGGCTACAGTCCATGAGGTCACAGAGTCAAGCATGACTGAGCAACTAACATTTTCACTTTCATGCCTGTATTCATGGTTGTCAGTTCAATGTCAGTTCTGCTCACTCAGAAGGGATGTGGGGAATGGAAGGAACTCTTTGAGAAGGTGTAGAGCTGGGTCAGGCAATGAAATTCATCTTCACTGCCCATCACACACCCTCCTGGCTGTCTAGCACAGGCAAAGCTCTTCCCCTTCCTCCTTACCTCCACCCCTCCTTTTAAGTCCCCATCAAGGTCATCTGCTCTATGGAAACCTCCCTGTCCACCCCAGCCCCAGGAGCCAAGGTCCATCTGGTTTAAATGGGCCAAGGGGCAGATTTCCATGATGGGAAAACTAGGGGGGGTGGGAGAACTGGTCAGGACAGTGGTGTGCTGGCAAATGTTTAACAACCAGCTCTCATGAAGTAGAAAGTTGAGGAACTTCCCTAGTGGTCCAGTGGCTAAAACTCCATGCTCCCAATGCGGTGGGCCCAGGTTCAATCCCTCATCAAGAAACTAGATCTCGCATGCTCAAAGAAAGATCAAAAGATCTTCAAGTGCTGCAACTAAGTCCCAATGCAGCAAAATGAATAAACAAAATTAAAATTTTTAAAAAGGAGAGAATTGAATCTGTATTTATTATAAATTTTATTGGCATAAATGTTTAGCAGGCAACCTCCAGCAATAAAATAAGATACTCCCCACTGCAAATTCCATACAGCCAAAACTGAGTGTCACAGACTGCCTTTCTCGTTTTTTGGTTTTTTTTTTTCCACTTTTGTAACCCAAAGCCAATCTATGCTTGCAGGTGAGAAACAAGCAAATGGAGGTTGATATTTTCCTCTAGACACGGAGATGGAACGAAACAATCAAGATGTGTGTTCACACTTCACTTGCTTTTTGATGATGCTTGGAACTTCTTTGCTAAATCAGATAATGGTTTAACAGCCCTCGATTTTTTTGTGTGCTAGTGACAATATTAACAGTTACAGGCAAAACCCACATAAATGTCATCTACATGGCGAACATGTTTTCCCAGCACTTTTGAGTGTAGGCAATCAACAAACAATACATCAAATCGGACTTGTAAGCTTTGCCGCTTCCCCTAGTGTAAATACCATCACCATGGTCCATTTTAAGTTACTAGTGTGGTGACACTGAACACAGAGCTGGCAAGCAATGTCCTGAGAAACGGAATTACACAGTATTTCCAATGCCAGATACAGTAGAGGTGAACTATCTCAAGGGCATAGAAATAGTATCACGAAAATAACAAAAATCCCATGCCTAAGGCACAGGGCAGTTTGAAGCCTCAAGATAACTCACAATGTCTAGTAAATGTACAGTACATAGCAGTCATAATATATAAAAATATTTTATTATCCAGCATCAGGTACCACCTCACACCCTCCCGTATGTCCCTGTTACACACGGTCACACACAGTCATATTGTAAAGCCAGCATATTAGACCATCAGCTTGGCAAAAGCTGGAGGTTTTGTCTTATCTTGTTCCTGGCTGGATCCCCAACACCTAAAACAGTGCCTGATAAATTTTGCATGAGTGAACAAAGCTCACGCAGCATACATACTTGGACCCTCTCCCACAAGTTAGCCCCGTGAATCCCATGGAGTGGGAAGGAGAGGGATTGGAAATGAGTCTCTATTTCACACATATTAACATAAATAAGGATGGGGAGAGGGTCTATTTTATTTGCTCCTATTTCTCTAGCCCTGTACAGTGCCTGGCATGGAGCAGAAGCTCAATAAATATCAGTTGAATGGATTAATATAATGTACAGTGTCTGAGCTCAGCTCAGAATAAATACCGAGGGACCCAGAGGATCCTGGAGGAAGGGGGTCAGCAGCACTGACCCATGGCCAGCCCAGTGAGGTAGAGGAGCTGGGTCCCATCACCTGGGGCCCCAACGAAAGAAGGGAAGATGCAGTCTTGTTCCAGGAGGTGACACCTAGGCCTGGGGTCACGTGAGCTTTGACAAGGGAAGTCCACTGGGAACTTGGGTGGCCACGCGGAAGAGGCCCCAGACCGTGGCTTCGGCTGAGAGCTGCCAGGAGAGAGGCTCCCGGATCCTGGGGCGCAAGTGGACGCTCAAGCGCTGCCCCGCATCCAGGTGCAGCAAGCTGCTCCGGAAACCAGCTGCTGAGTTCCCCAAGGGTGGGGGTGGCAAGTCCAAGGTCAGGGTTAGGGCGGCCCCGGCTTGGTAAGGCTGCAGGTCCAGGGCCACGGAGACGGAGTCGGAGCCGTTGCGGTTGCCCGCCATCACGCGCTTCAGGGTCAAGTGCAAGAAAACATAGTAGACCCCGGCCTCGGGGACCACCAGCTCTTGGGTGCGCTTGTCGTAGTGCACGCCTGGCGCCAGAGTCACACCTGTCAACCCCCGCTCGCTACGCCACTGCACCGGCCCTTCGGTCAGCTGTGCTGTGGGAGGAGAAGGTGGGGTACACTGAGCAGGTGTGCATAGCTGGTGGGCGGGGAGCATAGCCCTGGGAAACGGGGGGAGCGGCTCTAAGGGAGAGGCAAAAGTGGGGAGGAGTGTGTGAGAAAGATAAGGGAGCTCAGGGAAGGAAAAGCGTCTCGGAGGGAAGTAGGGCTTGAGGAGGGGAAAGAGGGGCTAAGAAGGGAGGAAAATTCGGGGGGAGGGGGAAGAGACTCAGGTGGAGATTGAGGAAGCGGAGGGGAGAGAGGGGGTGTTGGTGGAGGGAGAGAGACTTCCAGAAACCAGGGAGGAGGAGGACATGTAATGCCAGAAAGGATGATGGAGGGGAAAGGGAGCTCCTAGGGATGGGAGGAAGGGGTTTGGAGAGAGAGGGGGCAGGCAGAGACGAGATAGAATGGAGGGACTCGGAGAAGGAGGCAGGACGAGAGGGAGAGGGCGGGGAAGGGAAGCTTGTCAGGAAGGAGCGAAGATCCTAGAGGAAAGCTAACGGGAGAGAGAAAGGGGTGGAGGGTGAAGAAGGAGGGAATTTCAAAGAGAGAGAGGATGGGGTGAAGGTCTTCTTAAAAGAGATGCGAGGAGGTTGCAGGAGAGTCCGGAAGGGGGAGGGAAAGGGCTGGGGGGAAGAGTCCCCAAAAGAGGGAGAGGAAAGGGGGACGGTCTACTGAGGGAGGGTGAGGAGGAGAGTCTGGGAGAGGGAGGGGCAGAGGGAACAGGGAAAGGGTCTCCCTAAGAGAGAGGAGGAGGAGGAGGAGGAGGGTCCCTGAAAGCGGGGAAGGGAAGTGAGTGGGCAACAGGGCTTCCAGAAGTGAGGGAGGGGAAACGGCTGTGGAGGAGGGGTCCGGATCTCCCTGAGTCCAGTAGAGGGAGCCGACCCGGCTGAGATTTGCGCGGATCCAGGCCCAGCCTTAAGGGGGCGGGGGTCTGAGGTGGACACACATGGAGGTCAGAGAAGGAGACCCGGAGAGGGACAGCCGAGGTTCTAAGAGGGTAGGGGGAGCTTTTCAGATAAGGGAGGGAAAGAGGATCAGGTTGGGTCAGAGGGGGGAGGGGGCTTCCCTCTCCCGGAGCTCTCCCACTTAGTGCACCCTCCCCCCCCCCCCCCCCCCGCTCCCCCGGGTCTTTAGGGAGTCACTCACCACCATCGGCCACCACCAGCTGCGCGAACACGCCCTGCTGAGAGAAAGGACAAACGCAAAGTGAATAAAGGTCCTCCTACTCGCAACACGCAGCCCCCTGGAAAGTGGGGTCCCCGGGATCTGCGCAGGCCTTGAGCCTACAGTCTTTATGGTCCCTTCCGTTCGCGTTCCAAAAGAACCACTCCGCGCGCGCACACACACACACACACACACACACACACACGCTGCCCCAGCCCTGGCAAGGAGAGGACCCCGAGGACTTAGGAGGGAAATGAGACAGTCCCTCCAGGGGGCTTGACACTGCAGAGTCTTGAGAGGGAAAGGAGGGTACCCTAAGGGTCCGGGAAAAAACCGAGGTTCTCCCCGAGTTACGAAAGAAAAGGGGAACCCCACGACGATTGCAGTGTCCCTCGGGGTGCGCGTTGGTGAAACGGTCCCCATCTGAAGCCCGGGGTGCAGATGGGGTCTCACGGGGGGTTAGGATTAGAATGGCGCCCCCTTGGAGACCTGGATAAAGAATTGGTGCCCTCAGAAATCCAAGAAGGACGGGGGGTGGGTCTCTCCACCCTCGGGCTGGGACGCAGAAAAGACCTTGCGGGAGGCGGGGACGCGGATGGAGAAGGGGTCCCGGGGCTGGGTACGGGTCTCTCTCGGAGTCCAGATCGGGCAGTATCTCACCTGCGGAGAGTTGGGGAGGCGGGCGTGGGGGTCGGAAGTCTGCTCCAGGCCCACGGGGAGAATCGAGCTGGGCGCTGGACTGGAAACCGGCGAGGCAGGGGTCCCGGGGACGCCCCAGACCCGCACCACGCAGGTGGCGCAGGCAGCGGCAAGCAGCAGCAGTGCGGCGCTCAGAGCCCAGGGCAGCGGGTTGCAGACGCGACCCGGGGGCGCGGGCGACCGCTGGGCCTCGGGGTCCGGGGTGGCGAGGTTGCTGGAGTGCATGGCCGGCTGCGGGCGGCTGCGAGCCGGGTCCAGCGCACGGCCCTTTATAGCTAAGTCTCGCTTTCCGGGGAGTGGCCCGTGGGGATCCCAGCGACCCGCTGGGTAGGTTGGTTCCCGCCCGCCCCGCCCCGTGCGGCCCCGCCCCGCCCCCTCCACCTTCGGTCCAAACTTTCCCCAACTTTCTCTTCCCTGAATCTCCGTCTCCTTTTCTCTCTAGCTCTCCACGCTCTGCTCCATCAAATCCTCTTGACCCCCAGTTCTCTCTCTTGCGTCTCCCTGGTTATCTCTTAGCCTCTCTGCTTCTCTCTCTTGTCTCTTTTCCGGATTTCTTATCCCTCCCTAGCGCTCCTCCCCCCAGCATTGGGGCTCCTCCAGGGCTCCCCTAAACTCAGCACTTCTTCGGAGGAATCAAAGAACAGCCAGGCCTCAGCCCGCTTGTCCTCTGGAGCATAAGTCCTCCCAATGGAACCCCGAGTGCCCTGCTCAGTCCTCTCTCTACTTCCCTCTCTTTTCCCGGGACCCCGGACCTTCCCTGGCCTGCCCCCACCCACCCACCTAGACGCTTCCCGTCTGGGGCTCCCTGGACCCCACAAGCAAAAGGCTGGAGAGTCCAGGTGGAGAAATTCCCCTTGTAGGAAAGGGACAACCTTGAGTGAGGCGGAGGAAACTCAAATTTCCCGTTCGCGCTCTGGTGGTGTCCGCGGGGGCGGGAGGAGGAGCGGAGATGCGACCAGAACTCTGCCTCAAAAGAGGAAGCAATCGTGGATTGACAGATGGCCAGCCCTAGAAAAGCCCTGGGCTCCCAGAGAAGCCCGGCTCTCCCCAGACCAGCAGGGTGGACCTCGCCATCCTTCTTCAGGTCTCACTTCCCCTATAGCGCAAGGGAGAATGGACTCGGGAATTGATCTCACACAGCGGCCCAGGAAATGGGGGGAGGGGTGTTTTGGTTCAACTGAACAAAGATCGGATACCGACCCTGTATTCAACCTTGTATTAAGCCTCTCTGAGGAATTAAAAGGAGAAAACAGTAATGATACTGGCTCTTGTTGACACCTAGGTGTAAAAAGCTTCCGTTTTAATACTAGCGGTTTATAAAAAATTTCTGTGCCCAAACCAGCATCACCTGGGGGACTTGCTAGCTCTGCAAATTCTAGCACCTCAGCCAGACCTATTGACATTCTGGGAACTGAAGCCCTGCAGTCAGTGTCTGAAGGAGCCTTCAAGAACATTCCGACACTTGCCCAAGTTGAAGAACCCACTGCGTTGTACCAAGATTGTTCCTTCGCACCTTCTGTCCCCTATGCCTGGAATGTTCTTTCCCCCAGATCTGCGGTCAGCTGGCCTTCTGAGTAAAGCAGAAGAATTAAGGTCCAGCGCCTACTTTTACTGTCTCCCAAAATCTCACTGCAGCCATAGTTAAGGGACTGTTTTAAAACCTAAACCAAAACTTGTCAGCCATGGGGTGGAATGCCAAATACACATTCCCTAGCAAAATACCACCATCAACCACCGTGTCTCACGCCTCAGTTATTGGTGACCTCCTGCCAACTCCAAAAGAGATGTGGTGGGTGGCAGCTAAAGTAGAAGCATTGGTTGAAAGTAAATTCCCAAAAGAGATACCAGCTCTGCTCCCCAGTAGGGTGGAAACACAGCCATTTTTTTGTTGCTTTTTTTTTTTTCCCCTCTAGACCACGGAAATCTCAACATTTCTGGTGGGAGGAATGCAGTTGATAATAGAAGAATCATGCTAGGATCATGTGTGAATCAAATGTGTGAACTTGAATGCAAGAGTTGAAACTGTCCCACCTTGACCCTCGCCCCCTCGACCCAGCAGCCAGGACCTGAAAGATGGGGATGGTGGGATCTTTTCTCCGAGGAATCTGACCAGCCAGGAAGATAGATACAAAGATTCTGAGGACAAAGAGGCTTCACCAGATACCATCGCTCTGCCAAGAAGCTCACAGGCCACTGGCCATTCTGTTTATTATTAAACCCCACCCCAAGGCAGCTCACAGACAAGGTTTGCCTGAGCTGACGAAAAAGAGGAATTCAGAGAACTCCCAGGCACCATCTCGGACAACCCAAACGAAAGTGTCTCTCTCTCGGGCCCCAGTTACATCACCCCTTGAAATTTCCTTACTAGCAGTTTCCACCACGTGAGATATTCTTGTTCGTTTGTTTACTTGCTCGTGGTTGTTTCCCCCCAAGAAACTGTTAAGTCCCAAAGAGGAATATCTTCACCTGCCTGGTTTCCATGCTACCTCCAGTACCTAGAAAATTATAGGCCTTGATAGTATTTATTGAATAAAGGAATGAATGAAGTATAATAGTTACCAGCATGGATTCTAGAGGTGGAAAAACCTCAGTCCACTGACATTTTGTGTGTTTTCATTTTGAGGCAGCTGGGAAAAGTCAAAAGAAGACTCCTGACAGGTGCAAATCACGTGTGAAATTCAAATTTCAGTGTCCACAAATAAAATTGTATCAGCACACAGCCACGCTCATTCGTTTCCATACAGTCTGTGGTGACTTTTGCAATGTTCCAGCCAAATGGGGTAGTTACAACAGAGATTGTTTGGCCCATGAAGCCCCGAATGTTTACTCTCTCTGGTCTCTCAGTGGAAAATTTGCTGCCCCCGCTCTAACATTCTTGCATTTCAGCCCTCCGGTTTCTTGCTGTGTGGTCTGGGGCAAGCTGTTTCAGCTCTCTGAGCCTCACTTTCCACATCCGCTAAATGGGAATAAGAGTAAATCTCAAAGGGTAGCTGAGAACTTGCTGTGAGCAGTGGCAGGCCCATGGCAAAGGCTCATTCCAGGTGAGCTGGATCACTGAGTTTTCTACAATTCCAATGGCTGGAGTAAAAAAAAACTGAAACTCCAAAAGTCAAAGTCACAGTCAAGGACTTCCAGTGACTTCTGAATTAAGGGACTTAGAATTCTGTACACCCCCTCCAGGGTGGGGGAACAAGGCCTGGCAGCCTGGGGAAGGCGCAGGCCGCAGCCAGGGAACGCCATGACGCATTGTTGTGGTCGGCACATCTGATATAAACAGCCCCGCCCACCATGGAGCTCTCAGCATCAGTTGCCTAGCACCACATGGTTCAGTAGTCACACCTCTGTGCTCAACTGTCTCCCCAGGAGAGAGTGGGCCCTGGTTTCCCTCCCCTCTAGGGGAAGGACCTGAATTCTCTCACCATTGCCATTCCAGGGCTCAAGGGAGGGACTGGGCAGGAAGTAGTTGGAGGGGGGAGAACCCCTCTCCCCTCTCAGAGGCCCAGCAAACAGGCACCTCCTCCAGGAAGTATGCCTTGATTTTTCCTAGCCAAACTCACCTCCTTATGAGTTCCTGCCTGCCCGCCACCCTGAATGAAGTCCATTGGCCTGGATCCTTCGTGTCCCCATAGGCAAAGCCTGAAAGAGATCTTTAGTGATTACTGGGTAAGTGCACAGTGAGAGAGCATGGGACCCAGTAGGGGGCTGTAAACCAAGAAAAGAAGAAAAATGAGAAGAAAATAATTGAGTGAGATTGGTTTTGAGCTGAGGGAGTGTCCACACGTGTTGAAGGAGGAAATTGAAACTGAGAGAAGAATCATGTTCTCCAGATTAAGTCTCTGGAAAAGCTGGGTCCGAGTCTCCTTGGCCCTGGGGAAGCCGGGGAAACACAGATCCGGCATGTGAATGCACTTGCCATATTGTGTAAACATGACAAGGCATGATGGTGCCATTAGACTTTGTGGAGTTGGGGTGCCCTTACCCAGCTACTGTTGAACTGTGTTGTGTTTCCAACGTAATGAGTGTTCAGGATAAGGAAAGTGGGAGTGAGGGGATGTACCTACCAGTGTGTTTCTAGTTGAGGAACAACAATGGCACATGATCCCATCTCTGAGCCTTGCTTTTCACACCAGCTCCAGGAGTTGGTGATGGACAGGGAGCCTGGTGTGCTGCAGTCCATGGTGTCACAAAGAGTCGGACACGACTGAGCGATTGAACTGAACTGAACTGAACTGAAATGGGAATAAGAGAAGGTCTCAACGCATAGCTAGCTTTAAATCCCAGTTCTGTCTCAAAGCAAATGCCTTCACCTCTCTGCCTCAAGGTTCCCATCAGGGAAGTATAGCTAATACAGGGACCACCTCCTGGGATTACTGTCCCGAATCAGAAGCCAGAATGGCACCTGGCATTCAGCAAGTGCTCTCCGGCACGATTGAGGCTGATGGTCTGGTGCCTCTGTAACTTGTAGGTGGGGATTTGATCCTGTAGATGAAGCAGCAGAGTCCAGAAACGAGTGCAGATGTCTGGGCCAAAAGAGAGGCAGGAAGAATTCAGAATGGAAATAGTCAAAAGTGTCATCGAAATGGTCAGATTATCACTCATAGAATCAGTTCAGTAATAAGCCATGGGGGAGGTTGAGTCATCTATTTGGGGCTCGATAGAGATCTCTAAGGGCTAAGAAAACAAAGAATGCGGATTTGGTTTCAGAGCAAAGACACATTTGCATAGCACATATCTAGAAGGTTTATAAGAAGCTTAGTGGGGGGCTTCCCTGTTAAGACTCCGCACTCCTAATGCAGGGGGCCTGGATTCGATCCCTGGTCAGGAAACTAGATCCCACATGCTGCAACTAAGACCCAGGGTGGCCCAATAAATAAGTAAATTAAAAAAAAAAAAAAAAAGGAAGGAAGCTAGAGGTATTCAGGAGAATTATCTGAAAAAGAGATCATGAACCTTCCACTGTATAAGCTTCTGCCCACTTACATTTTCCACGTTTGCTTTGTCTTGGTTTGTGTGTGTGTGTTACGTACAGAATCGTGGTCAAGTATGAGTACATAGAGAAAGAAACCAGTGGCCACACACAGGCCACACACACACAAATTTTAAGAGAAAAAATAAAAAAGAGAGAAAGACCCGAGCTATTTGGAGGAAGGGAAAATTTTCACACCAGTGACATCAAAGGTAGGAAATGGTGTTTCCCTGCTAATGGCAGTGGACGAACATAGGGATGGGGAAGACCCAAGCATACCAGGGCAGGCCCGGGGTACCCCTCAGAGGGCCCGGTCCCTGAGAAGCCAGCTCACTCTGCTGGGAAGCAAGCCAGCCTGGTCTCAGGAAGGAGGCCCCAGCACGGCTAACACCTGGAAGGGACTCTCCAACTGGCCCAGAAAGGCAGCCACCAGACAGACACTTGTGTACAAAAGACATCCCGATTCAGGCAGTACACAATTACAAACAAAGACACAAACACACCACACATACACACACTGAGACACGTAATCACAGATACACAAAAGTAGCCCCCAAAGCTAGCCACAGATGCACAGAGACACACAACGGATACATATTCAGAGCATAAACACCCCAGAATATAAGAATACACAATACCACAATCACATGTATACCAAAACAGTGGTGGGGATACACCATACAGGCATACACACAGTCACACACTAAGACATGCCCAGACACACAATACTAGACACACAGCTGTCCAAGCTAGCCACAAGAGCACAAAAGGACAGATTCATGCCCAGAGTCACGCATACCCACTAACATACAGCCTGAAAGAGTCTTGAAGGCTCTGAGATATGCATTCAAAGACACACAGTATCAGATGCCCAAAGACCACCAAAGGCACTTAAGTCACACACTGACTGACACAGGCTGACCTGGAAAGACTGGAAAAGACACAAATACAAGGGAGCACAACCAAGGAAACCCAGGTCCCGCCCCCAGGGAAGATCCAGGGTCTCTGAGCCACCAAAGATCCACCCCCCAGGCTCTCCTTCTGGGGGCGTATCACTCACTCCCTCCCTTAAGGAAACTCTGGGTCCCTTTCCTTGGCAGTGTGGGCCGCGGGCGACCCCTGGTGGACCCGGCGCCTCGGTCCAGGGCTTCACGGAATGGGCGGGTGGGAGGAGGGTGTCTAGGCTGAAAGGATGAAAAGATGCTTCGGCGTCTACTGAAACACTCGGAGAAAGGAGCGTGGCCACAGGGAAAGGGAGACACCGGAGCCCGGCTGGAACGGGACCAGACAGGGTCTTGGACGCGGGAACAGGGCGTAAGAAGGAGTGGGACTGAAGACCCTCACCCATCCCCACTCGGTGCAACCCCGGGTCCCCGCGAGGACGGTGCTCCAGGGACAGTAAAGACAGGGTAAGCCCGGAGGCGAATTCCCATTGGTCCGCGGCGGACCAATGAGGAGCGGCGAGGACTCCCGGCGTGGCGAAGAGGGACAGGGCAGCCGTTGATAGAGATGGAAGGGTCCTGCCTGCCCAAACAGGCTCTCAGCCGGAGAATGACCACCAGGGAATCGCCCAAGGTCTGCAATCGCCAGCACGGAGACGTTTCTCCCAGGAGGACTCTCGTCAACTCCGATATGCCTTTTACCCGCGGGACCCTGAGAAAGGTGGGCTTGCCCCTCGCAGAGCTGCCCCAGTCTCCCAAGCCCTGCCCAATCCCAAACCCCACCACTACCCCGTCATACTCCGTAAGCCCTTTCCACTTCCCTTTCTCCCAAGCCCTGCCCACTCATAAGCCCCTCCCACTTCCCTGTCATTCTCCCTAGGCCCCGCCCACTTCCTAGCCACTATTGTCCCAAGCCCTGCCCAGCCTCCAGTCCGCCCACTTTCCCGTAAGCTCCGCCCACATTTCAGACCAACTTCTGAGGCCTTGCCCACTCTCCTGGCCCACTCACTTTTCTACTTTTCTCGGGCTAGGACTGCCTCTCCCCAGGCTCCGCCCTTTTATTGTCTCCCTAGCCTGACTTTCCTGGAGACTCCAGTCTCTTGAGTATTTTGTCCTGGGCAATGGCACCCCACTCCAGTACTCTTGCCTGAAAAATCCCATGGATGGAGGAGCCTGGTAGGCTGCAGTCCATGGGGTCGCTAAGAGTCAGACATGATTGAGCGACTTCACTTTCACTTTTCACTTTCATGCATTGGAGAAGGAAATGGCAACCCACTCCAGTGTTCTTGCCTGGAGAATCCCAAGGATGGGGGAGCCTGGTGGGCTTCCGTCTATGGGGTCGCACAGTCGGACATGACTGAAGCGACTTAGCAGCAGCAGCAACACTTTTCCAGAACTCTCTGCCCCATCCCCAGTCCTAGTCTAACTTTCCTGGAGTCCTCTGGTCTCTGAGCATTTTGTCTGAGCACTTAAACCCCACCCACTTTGTTCCTCTCCACCTTCTTCCAGACCCCACTCAAACTTTCAAGACCTTACCCCAAAATCAGTCAAGTCCCTGAATGGGATGGGGCTCCCAACTAATGGAGTCAGGGAGGCCTCAGTTTCCTCCGACCCTCAGGCCGTCCTCAGGAAGGTGCCACCCCCTTGGCCATTCTGGGGGTTGCCCCGCCTCCTTGGCCATCTAATTACTGGCCTGCAACGGGACCCCTCCCTGCCCACCTTGATCTTCACCATTCAAACCAGCCTCTCCCCCACTATGACCAGATCGCCTCTTGAGCTCTAATTCCAGTCCGGGTGGGCATGCCAACCCCTTCGTTCCCCACAGGCAATCAACTTACCACATAAC
Source organism: Bos grunniens (assembly GCF_055505025.1). Classification (NCBI taxonomy): domain Eukaryota; kingdom Metazoa; phylum Chordata; class Mammalia; order Artiodactyla; family Bovidae; genus Bos; species Bos grunniens. The sequence continues at coordinate 18,026,488 of NC_141171.1, forward strand.
ATCTTGGCCTTGCCTGAGTTGGTGGTCCGATACCAGTGCCTGTGGCCTGGAGACCCACGCAGGACACCCCTGTTCCATCCGCTGCCACACTCCTGGACTGCCAAGCTGTTGGTGGCTTTGGACTTATTCTGTCTGATGCTGGGTGAGCCCCCTCCCTACCGTCCTTGAGCCCCTGCCCTACGTGGACACCCAAGAAGCCTTGGAGGGAGTTTGTCTTCCTGGTTTGCTAGGCCTGGGGCTGGCTGCCTGCCCTAATGTGTGTACTTGGGACATTCGTGTCATCAGCATATTTCTGGGATGTCTGGGTCAATGAGACTCTGCGTGAAGGGAGCAGAAAGGGACTCTCCACAAGAATGGATTTTGTGTGCTTACCTGTCATCCTGGATCTGGATGCTGGGGTCAGCGTCCAGCTGCTCATCTTTTTGTTTCAGTCTTGCATATGACTTTATGTGCTGTAAGTCTCCTTGAGTTGTGTATCTGGGTCTGTCTATGTGTCTGTGGTAGGAGGTATGTTTTACTATATATATCTCTGTGTACGTTTTGACTAGGGGTATGTTGTGTGCAAGCCCCTGGGTCTATCTGTATGTCTGGGGCTGGTCTGTGTTGCACTCATATCCATGTGAATGTATAATTCTGTGTGTGTGTGCACATGTGAGCGTGTATGCGTGTGTCCCTTTGGGTCCCCGAGTTGCATATTGTATTGTGTTGCCTGCTGTATTGGCTTGGTGGGCGGGGGGCGGTTCATTGTGGGTGACTTTTTTGCATGCACTTCATCTATGGGAGCCCGTGACTATGCATCTGGGGTGGTGGTCCATCCAATGGTATTTGTGTAGCCAGCGTTGTGTCTGGGTCTATATGGGCCTATGTGTATTGTGGGTATACTGTTATATGTCTGTGTATGTACATCGGAATCTGGGTGTCTGGGTCAGACTGTGTGGTTGTATAATTGTGTGTGTCAGATTCTGGGTGTGTGGGTACCCATGTGGCCTGAGCTTGCTTGGGGTCCAGATGTGTGGCTGGCATAGACCAATACCCTCAACTCCCCAGTGGGTAGAACTAGTGACCAAAGCTCCTTTGCTGGGATGCGGAGGCCAGGCTGGGACACTAGCTTGGCCCTTCCAGCCCAGCGAGGGAGCTGGGGATGGTGAGAGGTTGGGTTCCAGCTGCCACTAGGCTTCAGCGGATGAGAGTCAAGACGGGGAGGGAGGCCTGGTATAGGCTTGTAGAATGAGCAGGCCTACACCAGCTGGAGACAGGCCCCCTGGTCTGCCTGCCTTCAGGATAGTAGTGTCAGGTGAGGGGCCCCAGAGGCTGCTCACACACAACTTTGCTACCATTTTCTCCCAGCTCGATCAGCCACAGAACCATCCACATAGGCATGAAACACACATAGATACCACACACAGCCACACACACCAACACAACCCACACATCCATGGATACAATGTATAATCTCTTTTTTTTTCTCTCTCTCTCACAGACATGTACTCATGAGCACCACAAACACCTATTCACACCACATACACATGACATAGACATAGCTATCCATCAGCACACATACACATTCGTACACAAACACATGCGGAGCCACAGTCATACACGTGTACCTGCACACAAGAGGACACACACACATATGGAAAGAGTGAGCCCTTCCACCCTTATCCCTTCCATCATTATCCTTACCCCTTACCCACCTCATTCCCAAGACCCCAGCTGTGAATGGGTCCCTGGGGCTCTGGCCTCCTGGCCAGACTGTCCTCCCCACCCATGTCCCCATGTCCAGGCTGTGGAGATGCTGGGAGGACAGACTGGCCAGAAGGCCTAAGGAGAGTCAACCTCAGGTGACCCGTCTATGAGTGGGGTCATCTCCACCCCCTGCAGTCAGCCTCCCCATTGTGCTGAGTGAGACCGGTTTGCTGGAACCCCACATCCAGGGCTTCTTTTGCAATGACACCACCATCCAATACCCCCGGATGGCCCATTACATCATCGAAGACTCGGCACTCATAAAGATGGGCTTCTTCATCTCCATCTTCACGGTAAGAGGCTGGCCACTTCACCTCAGGCTGTGGTGACACGCTATGAGCGAGTTCACCCCTTTTTCTGGCAAAATGGGAACCCCCCAGGATTACAGATCTAAAGCAGGAGTAAATACCACCTCTTTTTCCTACTGAAATGGGACATTTCACTGCTCAATGGCATAAAACCCCTTTCCTTGAGGACAAAGTAAGCCCCCACTTTTGACTTAGTATAGGGGAAAGAACCCCCTCTCTGCCTTAGGCATGGAACAGGAAGTTCAGCCCCACCTCCCCCCAGTAGACTGGGAAGCCCCAACCCTTTATGCAGAAGGCAGGAAGCAGCCCTGCCCCCTGGGAAGGTGGGAAACCTCCTCCTCTCAAACATGGAACATCCTGCTTCTTCCTCCTGGTGACAGGGGATGTTCCACAATTTTCCAGCATTTGGGTGGAAGCCTATCCTCATTTCCTGGTATAACAGGAAGTCCTGCCCTTTTTAGATATGGGACAGAAAATCCTGCCTATGTCTGACATAAACTAGGGAGATGTCCCACCTCTTCTCCTGGTGTAACAGGAAGTCCCACTCCTTTTAGCTATAGGACAGGAAATCCTACCTATGTCTGACATAAGCTAGAGCCATGCCCTGCCTCTTTTCCTGATATATCGAAATCCTACCCCTTTCAGATATGGGACCCCCCCCTTTCCCTGGTGGTAATGGGAAGCCATATTCCTTGGCTTAGGAGTCTTCCCATTTCAGACACAGGGGTGGGAGAAATCACCCATTTGTGTGTGTGTGTGTGATGGAATGAGAAGACCCACACTTTCGGCTGGTTTAGTGGGAAACAACAGCCTCCCTTCCATATGCGATAAAGCGTGGAGGATTTCCTTCCCTGCTTGCACCCCCTGCCCTCAGCAGTGACCCCCTCACCCATCCACTTTGGCCCCACAGATCAGCCTGGGAGAGCTGATTCGGGTCAGGGGCCTGCAGCTAAGCTCGCCAGCCTTCATGAGCAGTGCTTACATGGCCATGATCTACAAGCAGCTGCGCGCCTTCATCTTTGGCGGCCTGGCCAGCTTCTCCCTGACCAGCATCGCCAAGATGACCACAGGTCAACTGCGGCCCCACTTCCTGGCCACATGCCTGCCGGATCCAACCTCCTTCAACTGTGAGAATGGCTACATCACCAACTACAGCTGCACAGGGCATCCTGAAGATGTCCTCGATGCCAGGCGAGTGGGTGGGCAGAGAGGGGAACCCAGGAGGTGTCCCCACCCCACCCCACTCCACTCCACCCCCAGCTGATATCCATGCTCCCCCTGCCCATCCCCCAGGATGTCCTTCTATTCTGAGAACGCCTCCTTGGGGATGTACTGCATGGTGTATCTGGTGGTGAGTGTTGGTGGGAGGTGAGCTGCACACACAGCAAGGCCAGAAAATGCTCCATTGTTCCCCCCACCCCCACCATCCCATGGTCGGTGCCCACAGTGCCAGGCACAGCTCCCACAGAGCTTGTGTGTTCCCCCAGAGTCAGGAGGGCAAGAGTGGGGTGGGCCCATCTCCTCTTAAGATTCATTCAGCGTCCTGGTCCCAGAATAGCAACTTGCAGAACCCTCTGTCCCCCCGGCCCCTGCCCCTGCAGCTGGAGAGGGCTCATGCCAGGCTGGGTCTGTGCCCAGGACTGGGCTCCACCAAGGACAGCAGGAAGGGAAATCACCCAAGACCCAGCTGAGGTGAAGATCTAAGATTTAGGTAATAAAATGGCAGGAAGGGAAGTGGGGGGGGCAGGGGGAGTTGCCTCTGGGAAGGAGCCAACAACCCAGGGGCATAGGCTTGGATGGCAGAAGCAGATTAGAGCCAGCCCAAAGCACCGAAGCTTGGTGGTGGGCAGACACAACGACACAGAAGCTCCAGCCACCGGGGCACATGACGGTCACACAGCTGCCTTTACACCACCAATGTTTTCTCCCTGAAGGACAGTGGGTTCAGCGGCCACCTCCCCCAAACCATCCCTGCCCCTTTGTATTTTAAGACAAAGTAATTACAGCTTCCTGTAGTGATAAAAGCGCAGGGTTTTGGAGGTGGAATGTACCCGCTCTGTTTCCAGCCTCAACTTTGTGTGACACTACGTGAGACCTTGAACCTCGGTTTCCTCATCTGTATGGAAATAGCACTTGCCTCCTAGGGTTGTGGTTTCATGAGTTAACACATAGATGAACTGATACCCTCAAAGGACTCAGAACAGGATCTGGCCTAAAGGTCACTATTAATCATTAATAACAAGCAAAACAGACTCCCTTCGTTCCCGGGATGGGGCGGTGGTTGGGGGACTGGGTACACGCCAACATGCCAACATGCACAGACAGACCACACACAACTCAGAGGCCGGCCGTGGTCTGATTTTTGGATGGAGTGGACAACTTTGTGAACAGAATATTCTGGATCTCGGGGAATTCCCCCACCTCTTAAGCGTCCCTCAAGTGCCCACAGTTGATCTCTCCCTGAAACACACAAGCACCACTGTCCTGTTCTTGCTCATCTCAAGGAAGTAAATTTCACCTGATGGGATTTTTTTTTTTTTTTTCTGTTTTCCATTTCAAAATCAAGAACCCAAACTCGGCTCCTTGAAGGTTTGCCAATGAGGCCAACCTGCTCCGATTGGAGACCTGATGCAGGAAGTGGCAGTGCCCACTCACAGCATGAGCCTACCCGGAGGGTCTCACCTGACTCTTAGGAAATCATTCACCAACTAACAACTCTCCCAACGCTAGCATGTAGCTAAGAGCACATAGCTCTGTTACAGTCATGGACACAGCCTCTACCCTCTTTAGAAGCTGAAATACATTTCCATACAAAACTGGCAGGTTCAGACAGAAAACACGGGTGGGCACAAAAATGCAGCCCTGGGGTGTAGTCCCTCTGATTACCCTCTCCAAGGGTTTCAAGGCACTGCCACCCGCCTTCCAGCTCTACATACAGGCCGGTTCCTGGGGACAGAAAATCTGGCTCTTACGGCCCACCATCCAGCTTCTTTTCTTGTCCCTGGCTCTGCTGACTGGCTACATCCGGGTCTTGGACCACTGGCACCACCCCTACGATGCTTTCTTCGGCTTCTTGCAGGGAGCTTTGACGGCTTTCTGGGTGGTAAGTGATGCCGTGGGACACCTGGGTACAGGGAGGGTCTGCTTGTCTGGGAGCCCTTGGGTATGCCCGGCACTCCTCACCTCCCAGGACGGGAGTGCAGGAGAGGCCAGACTGGAGTGGGAGAATGGCCATGGAGTGAAGGTGATGTCAGCCCACCACAACCTCTCTTGGCTTCATCCCTGCAGGTTTTCTACATCGCAGGCAATGCCAAGTCCCAGAGCCACCTATGCTCTGTGTGCCACGTTCCTCCCCACTTCCCCTCTCTGTATTCCTCCCCTGAGGACCCTCAGGGAACCCAAGGCATGCCCTGATGCAGAGATAGACAGAGGGCACACTCTGCTTTCCAGGGCCTGTGCTCCCCAGTGGGGCTGTCCCTCCCCCAGGTGGGCTAGTCCAGGAAGCCCCACCTGTTTGGAGCTCAGTCCTGACCCCAGATCAGCCCTGCCCTGGAGGGGTGACACAGGAAGTTCCATTTTCCTGGGGCTGAACCCCAAATTAGCCCCTCCCAGCAGGGCCACTTCCACTTTATGTTTTTATGTTTTCTTGCTATATTAAAGAGTGAAATGCCAACACCAGGTTTATGAATTCTTGAGAGACATTAACATGGATTGATAGACTTTGTATATCAATCCGGGAACCACATCCCAGGGATCAATTATAACAACGTCTGATAATCTCGAAAGTCTCAGTCAGGTTTCTCGACTTTGGTTATTGCTGTTGGTTTTCAGGGCCAGATAATTCTTTGCTGCAGGGGCCATTTCAGTGCACTGGAGGCCAGTGAGCAGCCTCCATAGACTCCACCCACTGGGTGCCAATCACAACCCCAGGTTGTAATGGAGGGGGGTAACCTCCAGCTGAGAATTTCTGGGTTAGGGGATTCTGTGGAGCCATCCCAAGAGACTGTGCTCCATAATTATCTGACCTACTGAAGGATGCTACACACATTTAAATAACAGAGGAAGTAATTCACTGATCCTGGGGTGGGGGCAGGGGTCACCCTTATTTGTATGATCTGATCCATCAGGAATTTATTTTGATGTCTTCTTGTTATCGTGTTAGTCGTTCAGTCACGACTGATTCTTTGCGACCCCATGTACTGTAGCCTGCCAGGCTCCTCTGCTCCTTTGAAAATTCCTTGCCTGGAATTTTCCAGGCAAGAATACTGGAGTGGCTTGTCCTTTCCTTCTCCAGGGGATCTTCCCTAACCAGAGATCAAACCCAGGTCTCCTGCAGTGCTCTGGTGTCTAGTGTGAACCTAAAGATCCAACTCAATTTTGTTTTTTCTCAAATAATTAACACAGGATTTCTTAGCCTTGAACAGCAGTCCCCAACCTTTTTGGCATCAGGGACTGGTTTCGTAGAAGACAATTTTTCCATGGACCAGGGCGGGTCGGGGGAAGGTTTGGGGACCATTCAAGCACGTTACATTTCTTGTCCACTTTATTTCTATTACATCAGCTCCACCTCAGATCATCAGGCATTAGACCCTGGGGGTTGGGAATTGATCCCTGGCCTTGAGCCCTATTGATATTTGGACTAGATAATTCTTATAGTGGAGGGAGACTGTCCTGCCTGTGCACCTTAGAATGCTCAGCAACACCCACTTACCAGATGCCAGTAGCACACACACACACACAACATTTAGGCATAACTAGGACATTGCCAAGTGTCCCTGCCCTGTGGAGAACCACAAAATCGGAAGCCACTGGTGAGAACTGTGAGGCCCCAGCCCTTCCAAGGGCCTGGCCAAACCCACCCCTACCCTGAAGTAGCCAGAAGCCACAGAGGACGTGGAGGCTTCCTGGGATGTCAGAGCGGGAGGCTGCCAGCAGAAGCCGACCCCAAGAGGGGCAGCACAGGAAGTCTAGCCCAGTGTCACAATAATAATTGTAATACCAATAGCTACAACTTATTGATCACTCTGCCGGGGGGGTGGGCTTTCAGACCCTCCCAACTGCCTAGTGGGCAGGCATTCCTGACGGCTCCATCTTGGAGGAAATTCAGCAGGGGGAGGCCAAGTGGCCTGTGCAAGATCATGTACTAACTACCAATGCAAAGGCAGGGCGATGACTTGTAATAAATTGTAACAATGGAACAGGAGGGTGCCGAGCTGGGGAGAGCAAGGCAGCCCCCCACCTCGGAGGGGCCCTCTATTCCCCTGCAATCTGTAATCCAGCTATACGTCTTAATCACTGATGTTCGACCCCAGGCGACGCTGAGGATGACCCCACCTGCGACAGACTCAGAGCCCAATAGAGGTGTCCAGGGGGAGTGCACAGTCCCCCCACCCCCCGCCCAACACACACACACATACCTCCGTCGGCTTCCAGAAGCATCCGCAGTCGAATATGGAAGGCAAATAGTGGTTTTACTTACTACGCAGCTTCAAGAGAAGTCCAGCAGGAACCGACCGCCTCCCACCTCCCCAAACAGCCGGCTCCTCTGGAGCGGCCACTTCGGCCCCCACCACGAGCCCTCGTGGTTAAGGCGAGCGTTTCTGGAGAATGACAACGAAACGGGATGGGAAGGGAGGCTTGGGCCGGAGAAACTGAGGCAGGGTCTTTCGCGGCGGGGGCGGGAGCGGGGAGAGGCTGAATCTCCCCGCTGCATGTTTACCGGGCTCTCTCCCTCCCTCTCGGTCACCCCACCCACCTCCCCACCCAATCCCGGCAAATCCCAGATTGCCAGGCCGGGCTGGCGGCGGGAGGGGTTGGACGGAGGGAAAGGGTACTGAGGGCGCCCGAGAGGCCTCACCCCCACTGCCCGGATTTGGGGGTAAAAGGGGGTCCAGAGCATCCCCACTCCCGGGAGGTCTCTAGGAGGCAGGGGAGGGATATCCTTCCCTCCCTGCACCCTCCGTCCCGGGGCGGGACCAGGGGGCGGAGCGGGCCAGTGACCGGGCCGTGACGCGAGCCCCGCCTGCTCATATAGAGGCGCCCCGGGGGCGCAGAGACTGTGTTTCGCCGCCGCCTTCGCCGCCGCAGTTCGCAGCATCAGCACCAGCGCCAGCGCCGCCGAGTCCAGCATCAGCGCCACAGCCATGCGGGAGATTGTGCACCTGCAGGCCGGCCAGTGCGGCAACCAGATCGGAGCCAAGGTGCGCGGGGGGACCGGGCCCTGGAAGGACGCCGAGCGCAGTCCACTGAGCCCCGCAGCACTCCTCCACTGTGGGGGGCCAGGTCCCCCAGGAAGCCAGCACCCCAGGGTCGGTGGGGGAGGGGCGCGAAGGGCAGGGCCAAGCTGGGAAACAAAGAACTGATGGGGGTGGGGCCCGGCCTTCTGTCCGCTCGCCACAGCTGGCTTCACAGCTGGCCCGCTGGCCCCTCCACAGGCACAAAGAGACCCCGCCCCTGCCCACGGCAGCAGCCAGGGAAAGCTGCCCCCACCGGCCGTCTTGGCTGGGGTGTTGAATCTGCTTCACCCCGCCCCCACCTCTCCCTACTTGCTGCCTCATCCTCGCCTGCCCACCCTGCGACCCGGTCCCCCACTCACCTTGCTGGGGGACAGGTGGCAGCCAGGGAGGTGATTGGGGATCCTGAGCTCAGGAGACGGAGGTGGGGGAAGGCCTGGCCATTGACTCCCCCTTCTTGGTCCTTTCCACCTCCCCCTTTCTAGTTTTGGGAGGTAATCAGTGATGAGCATGGCATTGATCCCACGGGCACATACCACGGGGACAGTGACCTCCAGCTGGAGAGAATCAACGTGTACTACAATGAGGCCACTGGTAAGGGGGCAGAGGCACCTGGCCAGAGTGGGGGTGGAGAGGGCCTGGGAGGGGACAGGGTGCTGGTTCCTGGAGTTGACCAAGCTGCTGTCCATCTGCTTCTCTGCAGGAGGAAATTACGTGCCCAGAGCTGTCCTGGTGGACCTTGAGCCAGGCACCATGGACTCTGTCCGCTCTGGCCCCTTCGGCCAGATCTTTCGTCCTGACAATTTTGTGTTTGGTGAGTCACCATGAGGCACAGGCAGGGAAGCGTCCCCCTCCCCCCAATTCTTTCACTTCCACATGCTTGGTGAAAATTTTCCACCTAGCATCTGGACTGAGGAACTCAGAGGCCAGTGGGGAAAGTGGATACACAGGCCACTGTGGGAATCCAGGGGAGGCCTCTGACACAACAGGCGAAGTGCAGGGTAGAGAAGGCTTCCCAGAGGAGGTGGCATTTTAATTTAACCGATGGACCTGAGCCAGACTGCAGCGTTCAGATCCCAGCTCTGCCACTTCATGCAGTCAACAAATACTTATTAAGCACCTACTGCATACCCCAGGCCCCACTGTACCCACCCTGGGAATATAGCCAAGAACAAAACAAACAAAGCTCTGTCCACCCCTGCAGCTGACATCTTACTGAAGGGAGCTGGGAAGATAAATAAATGGGAAGAGAAGGAAAAAAAAGCCAAACTCAATCACTGATTGAATCCACTGGGTGATTTTGGACAGGCCCTACAATCTTCCTGTGCCTCAGTCTCTTGATCCTTAAAACAGGGTTAATACAGAGACTTACTTTTCAAGACTGTGAGGCTTAAAGCCACTAATATGTATAAGGAACTCAGAACAATGCATAGCACAGAGGAAAAAATACATAAGCATTTGATGTTTTGTTGTAGGTTTTATTATCTGTATCACTCTTAATGATGTCTTCAGCCTAAAAGATAAGTGGGACTTGGGCTGACCAAAGGGCAATGAAAAGAGGAAAGGTGTGCAAGACAGAGGGAACAGCATAGGCGAAAACAATGGGCACATTTGCAGCCCTTAAGTTCAAGGGCATGCACACACTGAACAACCTTCTAGGAAAGCTTTCCTCATACTTCTCAGTCAAGCTTCCCAGGGACTTCCCAGGTGGCGCTAGGGGTAAAGAACCCACCTGCCAATGCAGGAGACACGAGAGACCTGGGTTCAATCCCTGGGTCGAGAAGATCCCCTGGAAGAGGGCATGGCAACCCACTCCAGTATTCTTGCCTGGAGAATCCCATGGACAGAGGAGCCTGGCAGGCTACAGTCCATAGGGTTGCAAAGAGCCAGACATGACTGAGGCAATTTAGCACATGTACTAGGTCAAGCTAAATGCACATGCCCACATGACTTCAGAGCCCAGGCTCTCCCTCCCCCCAGCACCTCTCCTCCTTAGTACACAGTAGTTTAATCTGGAGTCTAGGGATTGACAGGACAAGCTGTGTGACCTTGGACAAGTGACTTCCCCTCTCTGATTTGAGAAAGATTCAGGAAGATAAAGATGATTCTGTGTGGGTAGGGCTCACAATAAGTCCTCAGGAAATGGCTATGGAGAGACTGCATGAGATTGGCCAAAGGATGTGAGGGATTCTTGGATGATCAAGGGTGGCTCCAGTCGGGCCAAAAGATTCTGTGGCCTCTGAGAGATAAGGTAGGGGGAGGTGGTGGTAAAAGTGTGGACGCAGGAGCCAGACCACCTCTTCAAATCCTTTTCTTTTGGAGGAGGTGACATTGGACAGAGACCTGAAGAGAGTTTCAGTCATGGGAATACCTGAGAAGGAGAGCATTCCAGGCAGCGGCAACAACATCAGCACGTGCAATGGCCCTGGGGCAGGAACAGTGAGGAGGCCTATGTGACTGGAGCAGGGAGGAGGGGAGGACAGGGAGGGGATGGCGCAGGTTGTGTAGGACCTTGTGCGTTGCTGGGGAGACTGGTTTTTATCCCAGGGAGATGGGAGCCCTGGAGGGGCAGCGGGCGGAGGAGGCGTGGCACCTGACGTGGGTTTTCACAGGCGCCCTCTAGTGGCATCAAGGAGAAGAGATTGTGGAGAGGTTGTAAACTGCTGCTGGGGGAAAGTCAAAGTGAAGTCGCTCAGTCGTGTCCGACTCTTAGCGACCCCATGGACTACAGCCCACCAGGCCCTCCGTCCGTGGGATTTTCCAGGCAAGAGTACTGGAGTGGGGTGCCATTGCCTTCTCCGTTAACAGTGGCTAGGCATATTATATTTACTTGGAGCTGGTGTACTTGGTGACAGCCTTAGTGCTCTCGGACACGGCATGCTTGGCCAGCTCCCCAGGTAGCAGCAAGTGCACGGCGGTCTGGATCTCCCTGGATGTGATAGTCAAGCGCTTGTTGTAATGCGCCAGGCGCGATGCCTCGCCAGCCATACACTCGAAAATGTCGTTGACGAAGGAGTTCATGATTCCCATGGCCTTGGACGAGATGCCGGTGTCCGGATGGACTTGCTTCAGCACCTTGTACATGTACACGGAGTAGCTCTCCTTGCGGCTGTGCTTGCGCTTCTTGCCATCCTTCTTCTGGGCCTTGGTCACAGCTTTTTTAGAGCCCTTTTTAGGGGCAGGAGCAGATTTAGCCCTTTCAGGCATGTCTATAATGACAACACCCAACAACACAGAAAGATCTTGAACCAGTGCAGAAGCCACTGTTCTGATCCAGATGGGTGATAAGGGGACTGGACCAGGTTGGAAGCAGAGAAGGGGGCAAGAAGAAATATTACCGGTTCACAAAAATAACAGCTGACAGTCTAATCCTAATCCTTGTCCTCTGGAGCTTGCATTCCCCTGCAAGATTACAGACAATAAGCATAATTAATAATTAAAAAAAAAAGAACAAGTTTATCAGTGCTATGGAGAAAAATCAAGTATGGAAGAGGAATTAGAAATGGGGAGGATTTGCAGTTGTATAGATTGGTCAGGCAGAGCCTCCAAGTCCTAAAGGAGGGAAAGAGGGAGGAGCCATGTATGTATCTGAGGGAACAGCACTCCAGGCAGAGTGTACAGCCCATGCCAAAGCCCTTGGCAGGACCAGGCTCAGTGTGTTGGAGGAACAGCCAGGAAGCCTGTGTCTAGAGCGGAATGAGCGAGGGGGAGAGAGGGAGGAGGGGAGGGTATTGGGAGGGTCAGTGGACCACAGAGGTCATACAGGACCTTGTGGGACTCAGGGAGGACTGGAGCTTTTACTGAAAAAGAGAGGAAGTGGGGGTGGTTTTGAGCTAAGGTGGAACATGATTTAAGTTTCATCAGAATCCTTCTAGCCAGGATTTCCCTGGTGGTCCAATGGCTAAGACTCCATGCTCCCAATGCAGAGGGCCCAAGTTCAATCCCTGGTCAGGAAACTGAGATCCCACATGCTGAAACAGACTGTGCAGCCAAATAAATAAAAATAATTCTTTCCAGAAAAAATATCCTTCTAGCTGCTGGGTGAAGGGAAGCAAGGATGGAACTCAAAAGAACAATTCATAATGGATAGTAATAATAATAATTTTCTTATTACGATTTAACTACTAGATGACTGGGGGTGGGGTGGAGCGTGGGATTTCCCCATATCAGCCTGGGTGTCCCCTCCCTTTGCTTCTTCAGGCCAGTCTGGAGCCGGCAACAACTGGGCCAAAGGCCACTACACAGAGGGCGCTGAACTGGTGGACGCCGTCCTGGATGTGGTTCGGAAAGAGGCTGAGAGCTGTGACTGCCTGCAGGGCTTCCAGCTGACCCACTCGCTGGGCGGGGGTACAGGGTCTGGAATGGGGACTCTCCTCATCAGCAAGATCCGCGAGGAGTTCCCCGACCGCATCATGAACACCTTCAGCGTGGTGCCCTCACCCAAGGTGTCAGACACGGTGGTGGAGCCCTACAACGCCACCCTGTCTGTGCACCAGCTGGTGGAGAACACAGACGAAACCTACTGCATCGACAATGAAGCGCTGTATGACATCTGCTTCCGCACCCTGAAACTGACCACCCCCACCTACGGGGACCTCAACCACCTGGTGTCGGCCACCATGAGCGGGGTCACCACCTGCCTGCGCTTCCCGGGCCAGCTCAACGCCGACCTGCGCAAGCTGGCCGTGAACATGGTGCCCTTCCCACGCCTGCACTTCTTCATGCCCGGCTTCGCCCCACTGACCAGCCGGGGCAGCCAGCAGTACAGGGCACTGACCGTCCCTGAGCTGACCCAGCAGATGTTCGATGCCAAGAACATGATGGCCGCGTGCGACCCACGCCACGGCCGCTACCTGACCGTGGCCGCCGTCTTCCGGGGCCGCATGTCCATGAAGGAGGTGGATGAGCAGATGCTGAGCGTGCAGAGCAAGAACAGCAGCTACTTCGTGGAGTGGATCCCTAACAATGTGAAGACGGCCGTGTGCGACATCCCACCCCGTGGCCTGAAGATGGCCGCCACCTTCATCGGCAACAGCACGGCCATCCAGGAGCTGTTCAAGCGCATCTCAGAGCAGTTCACAGCCATGTTCCGGCGCAAGGCCTTCCTGCACTGGTACACGGGCGAGGGCATGGACGAGATGGAGTTCACAGAGGCCGAGAGCAACATGAACGACCTGGTGTCCGAGTACCAGCAGTACCAGGACGCCACGGCCGAGGAGGGCGAGTTTGAGGAGGAGGCCGAGGAGGAGGTGGCCTAGGGCGCCTCCATCACTTCACTTCCGCACCCTACTAGGAGGCTAACCTTTGACCACCAAGAATCCCTGCTTCACCTCCCAGCCTGACTCACCTCTGACCCTACAACCTTGCACCTCTTCCCTGGGCCAACCGTTGACCTTTGAGCCCCACTTTATCCCCGCCCTTGAGCTCCCCACGTTGAACACATCCCCCCTCATGAGCCCTGCTTTTCACTTCCGACCCCACAAGTCCCACCTTTAATTCCGTGATCCCTCCTTCACCCCTGACCTCTCCACCTTTGACCTCCCCTTAAGCCCCTCCACCCCCCTTTACACCCACAGACCTATAAACCCTGACTTATTTGCCCCCTCCCTCTGAGCCTCTCCTCTTCTCCCAATGTGTCTCACCTTTTACCCCACAAGCCCCACCCAGCCTCTAATCCCTCCTTCTCTCTGGATCCCCTGAGCCCACTTCTCTAAATTCACTCCCCTCAGCTCCTGCAAACCTTGGCTTTTCAAGGGTGCTGCTGGGGAGAAAGAAGCCCTGGAGCATGTGGACAAGAGAGGCTGTTCCCTGACCTTCCCCACTGCCTCACTGTCAATAAATTAATTGTTGTCCTGCCATGTTTCTGCCAAGTGTGTTTTTCGTCACCCCTCCTCTCCCTGTGGGATGGAGTTGGGAGCTGAAGGGACTTTTAATCTGGGGATGGACAGTGATTTCAGAGTCAGACCGGGTTATGCTACCAACTCACCCTCCAGTGTTGAGCAAGATGCTTGCCCACTCTGAGCCTTGATTGCCTCACCTGTAAAATGGGCTCATGTTTCCCCCCCATGCCACACCTCAAGGATTTTTGTAAGGACTCAGGGCACAGTACCTGGTACTGGGTGGGTGCTGAGTGATGGAGGTGCCACCACTCTCTGTGGGGCATCTTGCAAGTATGGAACATTGCAGGGGGAACCTCTAGGAAAGGGTGCCGGGGAAATGGCAGCCATGGGTAGTGCCTCAGGGGCAGTCCTGCCAGGGAGATGGTCACTAACACTGTGAAACACTTTGATGGGCCTGATACATGTCTTATAACCCTCACACCAACCCTGTAAGATCTGAGCTTTTAGAAAATTCCCTGGTTCTGGATGGAGTTTCTACCAATGAACCTAGTCAGGCTTCCCTGGTAGCTCAGCTGGTAAAAAAAATCTGCCTGCTATGCAGGAGACCCCGGTTCAATTCCTGGGTCAGGAAGATCCCCTGGAGGAGGGCATGGCAACCCACTCCAGTATTCTTGCCTGGAAACTCCCCATGGACAAAAGAGCCTGGTGGGCTACAGTCCACGGGGTCGCAAAGAGTCAGACATGACTGAGTGACTAAGCACAGATAGCACAATGAACCTGGTTCCCCTGGTTGGGGAACTAAGATCCCACAAGCTGCATGGCATGGCCAAAAAAAAAAAAAAAAGATCTGAGCTTTTAGACAATGTTATCAGTTAGCCTTTGCTGCATACAAACTAACCCCCCCAAAATTTAGGGGCTTAAAACAACAGCAATTTTTTATTTTGCTCCCAAATCTGCAATTTGGGCAGGGCTTGGAAAGGTAGCTTATTGGTGCTCCCTGTGGCATCAGCTACAGAATCTTCTTTGAGGCTGAGGGGTCTCCTTTCAAGGTGACTGACCCACTCACATAGCCACCAAATAGATGTCTGGGGGCTCAGCAGGGGCGGGTAGAAGGAGGGTGTTGGGACTTCTCCATGATCTGCCTGGGCTGGGTTCCTCCAACAGCAAACATCCCATTGCATTTTTCTAACAGCTTTAGAGGTCACTTGCTGTCCTGAGGACTCCTAATTAAAGTGTTCACAAAGGCCTGTCCAGGTTCCAGAGGATAGGTTGTAGAAGAGCATGTGGAACAGAAGCTACAACTATGACCATCTTTAGAAATTCCAATTTGCAGCACAAAGTTTCTTGCCCATGATCCCTTGGTTATGAAGTGGTGACCTGGGATTCAAACTAATAGTTTAGGTCAAGAACTCTGATTGCACTTTATCAGCCAGTGTTCAGTGTGGGAGACTCTAGGCATATTAAGCAGAAAGGGATTGGATACTCAGCAGGAGGGCCCTGCTGAGCCCCCAGGCATCCACTTGGCAGCTGTAGGAGTCATTTAGAGTGAGGATTTAGGGGCTTACAGCATCTCTGGAGGGGCTGAGAGAGAGGGTTGTAAGCCAATGCTGCTTAAATTTGATGTACAGCAGAGTCACGAGGGGACTTCCCAGGTGGCGCTAGTGGTAAAGAACCTGCAGGAGACATAAAAGAAGTGGGTTTGATGCCAGGGTCCGGAAGATCCTCTGGAGGAGGGCAATGGCAACTCACTCCAGTATTCTTGCCTGGAGAATTCCATGGACAGAGGAGCCTGATGGACTACAGTCCACAAGATCGCATAGTCGGACATGACAATGAGTGACTCAGCACAGAGTCAGCAGGAAAATTTGCATGAACACAGCTTCCTGAGTTCCACCTTATAATCTCTGATTCAGTAAGGGGCAGGGGGAAGGGGAGAAACTGCATTTTTAACAAGCTCCCAAGTGATGCTGATATTGCTGCCTATGAGGCCCTCTTTGGTGTAGCCCTAGAATAGGTTGGAACACCACCCTGGGAGCTGCTTCCTCTGCAGACTGGAGAATCAGAGGGCTGCCACCGGAAATAACTGAGTTAAAAAACGCCACCCCAACACTCACAAAGCCACAGAGATAGGTCCACTAGGACACTGAACAAAATTAATTAAAATGAACTTAAAACTATTTTTAAATAATTAAACACACACACACACACTGTTCTGTCTCACTTCTACATGCCAGATCTCTCAGGAGCATTACTCAAGGGTAGAACCTAATCAGCATCCAGAACCAGAGCTGCAAAGAACTCTGGGCAATGTAGTTTTCCCCCCAGCTTCTGGTACACACGAAGGCAAACTAGGAGGGAGAGAGACAGAGAGAAAGCGAGGGATGCTGAAAGCCAACCAACTTTTCCCACCCAGCTCTTCCACGGGACCACCAGCTCCGGATGGGGCCCCAGCCCCCTCCCTGCGTCCCACTACAGCCAGGAGGAAGACAGCCTGGGAAATCCAGCCTGCAGCCACCCCCATCTCAGCAGGCTCAGCACATCACTGGATGGTGGACCAGAAAGATGATGAACTAGGCAGCAAGCTTGACTGTCTTTATTATCCTAGATATAACATGGCCACAGAAAAACTCCCTATTATTGTTGTCTAGGCACCAAGTCATGTCCAACTCTTTGCATCCTTGTGGACTGTAGCTCACCAGGCTCCTCTGTCCATGGCATTTCCCAGGCAAGAATACTGGAGTGGGTTGTCATGCCCTCCTCCAGGGGATCTTCCCGAGCCATGGATCAAACCCACATCTCCCAAGTCTCCCTCATTGCAGGTGGATTCGTTACCACTGAGCCACCAGGGAAGCTCTTGTAAAGCAATTATCTTCCAATTAAAAATAAATTTTTTTAAAGTAAAAGATTACAAAAAGAAGTCAGCCTTGATTCATTGTTTTCTAGACCCAAAACATTCTTCAGATCTTTTGCTGAATCCAGTTGTCTCTGTCTCCAAAATGTGTCCTGAATTTGACCCCTCCTCTCCTCCCCAACCCACTCCAGTATTCTGGCCTGGAGAATCCCATGGATGGAGGAGCCTGACAGGCTCCATGTGGTCACAAAAAGTCAGACATGACTGAGCGAGTTCACTCCTCCCATCTACACTCCGGTCTAAGCCGTCATTGTTGTTCACCCAGTCAATCCCCTCCATCACTTCCCTGGGCTCTCCGCTGCCTGCCACCCCACCCCCACCCCCACCTCCGCCCCCGCCCCCTCCCCCTCCCCCAGTGTGCAAAGACCTCCTCCCACCAGACTCATAGGAGCCTTTGTATGCAAATAATAACCCTCCCACCCACGACTCCCCTCTTACTCAGACTGAAACCTAGACTTCTCACCTTGGTCTCTACTCTGATGACGACAACTTCATCACCTTCCCCCTCCCTCCTAAAGATGAAACTACAGTGGCCTCTATGTGCTCAGCTCAACGCAGCTTCAGCGCCTTTTCACATGCAGTTCCTGCTCCTTCTTCCCCAAGGTGTGCACATGGCTGGCTCCTCCTTCTCCGCCGGTTTCAGGTCAAAGGACACCTGCTTAGAGCAGCCTCGCCCTGGCGACTCTAAATTATACCTAGTCACTCTCCCTCCGTTTTCTCCTTTCAGGTGTTTCCCTGATAGCACCTATCACTAACACAAATTATCTTGTCTATTTCTAGTTTCTTTTGTCTGTCCCCTTCCCACCCCACTGAAAGGTAAGCTTCAAGGAACCTTGTCTACATTGCTCACCACATGTATAGACCAGCTTATGCAACACAGACATTCAGTAATTATTAGCTGAACGAAGGAGCAAGCGAATCAATGAGACCACAACAACACTATGAGGTGTATTCTTTTCTTCCTTTAAAAAAAAATTAAAGATGTATGGGGCTTCGCTGGTGGCTTAGTGGTAAAGAATCTGCTTGCCAATGCAGGAGACATGGGTTCGATCCCTGGTCCGAGACGATCCCACATGCCACAGAGCACCTAAGCCCATAAGGCATAACTACTGAGCCTGTGCTCTAGAGCCCGGGAGCCACAACTATGGCAACTAGACAGTGGCTCCTGCTCACCACAACTCGAGAAACAGCAACAAAGACCCGGCATAGTGAAAAATAAATAATAAAGATGTATGATAAATAAAGTGTATTCCTTTATTTATTGGCTGCACCACGTGGCTTGTGGGATCTTAGTCCCTGACCAGGGTTTGAACCCCGGCCCTCCACAGTGAAAGCACAGAGCTCTAACCACTGGAATGCCAGAGAATTCCCATGTTTTCTCACTTTCAAAGAAAGGAGACAGGGATGTCCCTGGTGGTCCAGTCACTGGGACTCTGATTTTACGGCAGGGGTGAGGTTCAGTCCCTGGACCTGAACTTTGCTTCCTGGGCAGAAATTCAATCCCTGAGCGGGGAACTAAAATCCCACCAACCACATGGTGACCAAAAAAAAATTTTTTTTTTAATTTTTAAAATATTTATTTGGCTGTGTTGAATCCTAGCTGTGGCACATGGGATTTTCACTGCGGTGCATAGACTCTCTAGATGTGGCTCTCAGGCTCAGTAGTTGTGGTGTGGGGATTTAGTTGCTCTGAGGCAAGTGGGATCTTAGTTCCCTGACCAAGGATGGAACCTTCATCCCCTGCATTGCAAGATGGATTCTTAACCACTGGACCACCAGGGAAGTCCCTAATTTTTTTTTTTATTATTTTAAAGATAAAGCAAGAAAACAAAGACACAGGGAAGGTGGAAGGTGGCTTCTAAGATGATCCTCGATGATGCCTGTCTCCCTGTTCACGCCCTTGTGTTCTCCCCTCCCACTGAGCACAGGCTGGACCCGGAGATTTCTTCTGCTCAACAGGATATGACAAAGGCGATGGGATGCTCCTTCTGAGACTGGTTTACGAAAGCCTGTGACTTCTGCCTTGATGAGTTCTCTATTGCCTTTTCAACTTGCTTGTTGTGGGGAAGCAAGAAGCAGGTTGGGAAGGTCCCCATGGCAAAAAAAAAAAACAAAACAAAACCTGAGGGTAACCTCTGGTCAACAGCCAAGCAAGGAACTGGGGTGCTCCGTCCACAATAAACTGACTCCTGCCAACAGCCACCGTGAGTTTGGAGGCAGATCCTTTTTCGGTTGAGGCATCAGAAGGGACCACAGCCCAACTGATACCTTATTACAGCAGAGAGACCCCGCAGTACAGGACCCAACTCAGCTGTGTCCAGAGCCCTGGCCCCCATAGAAATTTTCAGATAATAAATGTGTGCTTTTTTAATATTTATTATTTATTTGGCTGTGTCAGGTCAGGATCTTTGTAGCACATTCCCTGCGGCACGTGGGGTCTTCAGCAGTGGCATGGGACTGCTTAGTTGCGGTATGTAGGATCCAGTTCCCCGACCAGGGATTGAACCCAGGCCCCCTGCACTGTGAGTGCAGAGTCTTAGCCACTGGACCACCAGGGAAGTCCCTAAATGTGTGTTCTTTTAAGCCACAAACTATAGGGTGATAGATTACATAGCCAGACAAAACTAATACAGAGAGGTCAAATGACTGGCCTAAGGTCACAGAGATGTTAGATGTTAGAGAACCCAAGTATCTCTAACTCCAAAATTATTCTCTTAACCAATTCCCTGACCCATCTCCCCTAATCATGGACAGAACATACCAAAAGCTTGATTCAGGTGTGACTTTGTACTAAATATATCACGTGAAATCTCTCACTGAACCTTTGTGGGATCTCTGAAACAAGCACCATGTTTGCTTATGCTACAAATGCAGAAACAGGGGAATTCTCTGGTGGTTCAGAAGTTAAAACTCCATGCTTCCACTGCACAGGGCACGGATTCAGTCCCTGGTCGGGGAACTAAGATCATGCATGCTGCACAGCACAGCCAAAAAAAGATGCAGAAACAAGGACAGATGGGGTCCCACTTTCGCAAAGGAGCATGCGCTCCTCTCTCATTCCCACCCCCAATGGATCTGCCCATGGGACTGAATTCCAGAAATGAAGAAGGATTTGAAATATCTCTGCAAAGGCTATGCCTTAGTTCATTCCAGCTGTTAACAGAACACCATAGACTGGGTGGCTTATCAATAACAAACATTTCTTTCTCATGGTTCTGGAAACTGGAAGTCCAAGATCAAGGTGCCAGAAGTTATGATGAGAGCCTGCTTCCTGGTTCACTGATGGCAGTCTTCTTGCCATGTCCTGACATGGTGGCAGGAGTAATGGATCTCTCTGGCATCTCCTTTATGAGTTTGTTGGTGGTGGTGATGTTTAGCTGCTAAGTCGTTTCTGATTCTTTGTGACCCCGTGAACTGCAGTGCACCAGGTTTCTCTGTCCTTCACTATCTCCCAGAGTTTGGGCAAATTCATGTCCATCAAGTCAGTGATGGTATCTAACCAACTCATCTTCTGTTGCCCCCTTCTCTTCCTGCCCTCAACCTTTCCCTGCATCAGGGTCTTTTCCAGCGAGTCGGCTTTTCACATCTGGTGGCCAAAATATTGGAGCTTTCAGCTTCAGTCTTTCTAATGAATATTCAGGGTTAAGAGGAGACTAATCCAATTCATGGGATTCACCCTCATGATGTAATTATTTTTCCAAAGACCCACTCCCCACCTCCTAATACCACCACCCTAGGGGTTAAGATTTAGCATTGAGAGTTCCCTGGTTGTCCAGTGGTCAGGACTCCGAGCTTTCACTGACATGGCCCTGGATTCAGTGCCCGGTCAGGGAACTAGGATCCATCAAGCCTGGTTCCTCACACCAAAAAAAAAAAAAGAGAGAGAGAGATTCACAATATAAATTCAAGGAGCCCCATAAATATGCAGTCTATAGCAAGGCCCCAAAGGGTGAAGCAGAGAGGGATGGCCCGAGTATTTTGTACCCCTGATCCCCAGCCCTGGCTGGGAGCCAGCTCCCCTTGGAGAGAAAGAGGGGACCGAGCTGTGATCAGCCTCATTCATATACATCTTGGCTGGAAGCCTTGGAGGGCTGTGTCTGTATGTATATATCTCTGTGTGTGTTCATACGCTTATGCACTAACTTATCCCCCACCACCCAGAGTGGAAATACCCTTGCACCCACAGTCATGTGGACAGGCACAGAAGGAAAATCCCCAGTCATCCACATTCTCACGCAGCCTGATGGAGTAGACACAAATTCTACAGGCACACGGACACCGTGTTCAACCCCAGATACCCCAAGCCACACCAGGTCACATGTGGACTCGTGGAAATGCACGCCTCCATCCACACAGACATTCTCAACATCTTGCAGGGAGCCGAGGAGTCTTGAAAACTCTGCAGCATTTTGACTCTGTGGAATTTTTTTTTAAATATTTATATTCATTTCATTTGGCTGCACTGCATTTCATTGTGGCATGCAAACTCTTAGTTGCGGTATGTGGGATCTAGTTCCTTGACCAGGGATTGAACCCAAGCCTTCTGCATTTGGGAGGGTGGATTCTTAGCCACTGGACCACCAGGAAGTCCCTGTCTGTGGGATTTTGCATGTATGTGCATGACCATAAATGTCTCCTGCCTTGGTGCTTTCAAGTGTGTCTACTGATTTTTGTTTTTCAACATGACAACTGTCCCAGGTGTCTGTCTGTTTTTCAGTCTGCAACACTGCTTGGGTGTGTCTCTGACACTGTGTGTCTCTGACACACAACACTGCTGTGTGTCTCTGTGTGTGTGTGACTATGTCCGGCTATGAATCTGACTTGAGGTTGAGCCCTGACCGTGTCTGTCCCTTTGTTACTGCTCTGCATCTGTGCCCTGTGCATTTCGGTCTCTTGTCTGGCTCTGTTTCTCTGATATTCCATTTGTCTCGACAACTGTGGTCTCTGTGTGTGTGTCTGTTGTCTCTGTCTGGAACTGTTCGCTGGGTGCAACCTGTGTGTTATCCCCCTGCGCCTGTCGTCTGGATGGACAAGGACTTCTTTATGTATGTGTTGTCCCTCTGTGCTCGTCACTTTGTGTCTGTGACTACGTGCTGCCTTTACAACTGGGTATCTCTGTGTCTGCCTGCGGTCTGTGACTGTTCTGGCCTGTTTGTGTTGGTCACTTCCTGGCCATTGTGTGTTGCCTGTTGGTGCCTGTGTTCTGTCTGCTGTCCATCCACCTTCCTTGTGCCCTCCCACCCCCGTGTCCACTTTCCATCCTGGCTCCCTCTGGCGGTCCCATGAGGAATGGCCAGTGCAAATGGACCAAAGGGAAAAGAGTTAAGAGAAGAGGAAGCATTTTAGGCAAACTGTGAGTCCTGGGCTGCTACAGAGAAGGGAAGGCTTGGATGTAATGGTGGGGTCCACACGTGGCCCATCCTGGCAGGCCTGGCAGGGGATCTGGCCTCTGAGCCTACAGACCTCTTGCCCACCCATCCTGCGGAAGGCTAGAAGGCAAGACGCCTGGGTCTCTCACAGTGGGTGGGGGCAGGAGCCTTCCTCTGGGGACGTCACCCGTTAAACTTCCTCTCTCAGCCACACAGGAAGCTGAGGCGGCTCAGGGCCCAGCCCCAAGAAAGCACAGGCCCCCAGGACCCCTGGGGAAAGGGTCCCGCTGGGCCAGCCCTCCAGGGACCATGGGATCCACAGCCGAGTAAGAGCTGCCCCCTCTCCCATCCTCTGGACCAAGATTCCCAGACCAGGCCTGGGCTGGGGCTGAGGGGAGCAAGGCTGGGGCAGGCCGGGGAGGGACTGTGAGTCACAGGGGCAGGTGGCTGGAATCAGAGTAGGACTCAGCTGGCCTACAGTATGGACTCTGCTCTCAGGCACACTCAGGCCACTCTGGGACTTTCCCCCGTCTCTCTCTCCCTCTCCCTCTGTATGATTAAGTTTGTTGCTCTGAGCGTGTGCCTTTTGCTACATCTCAGTGATGGGGAGTCTGGCTTCCGGGGCCAGCAGTGGGGGAAGGGGGACTCTGTGTGTCCATGTGTGTGTGTGACTGATTGTGTGGGATTTATGTCAGTGTGAGGATGAAGCTCAGCATGAGGAGGTCCCCATGTTTGGGACAGTGTGTCTGCACTCCCTCCCATCCTCTTTCTCTGTCCCCGAAGCCTCTGCACGGTGGGTGTGGGGAGAGGGCCAGGGGAGGAAGGCAGAGACTGCAGGCTTCCCAGGAGGATCAGGGCACACTGCCCTCTTTCCTTGGATAGGAAACCTGGGATCAGTCCCCAGGGCCCCATGAAGTCTTGGGGCAGGGCCTCGAACATATGCCCAGTGACGCGACCGGCTATGCAAGAAGAGGGGGGTATACTGGCTCGGCCACACACACACACAGTCTTACCTGGAGAGTCAGATCTTTTCAGGCAGACACAGTATAGAATCGCGCACACACACATATACACACACACACACACACACACACACACACACAGTCACGCACATGTGCAGGCACACACACAAGCAAGTCCCTGGACCCACTAAACCCTTTTCTGTCCCACAGAGGGGGTCCCCCTGCCCTGTTTGATTGGTTCTTCGAAGCAGCCTACCCTGCCTCCCTGCAGGAAGGTGAGTCAGGGGCCATTGCTGGGGGAGGGGAGACGGAGGGTGGGCCTGGGACCCTGAACTTAGTGGCTCATTTTCCGTGCAGATCCCCCCATCCTGCGGCAATTCCCCCCAGACTTCCAGGACCAGGTATGCAGGCTGGCTCCTTTCTTCTCCCGGGGCCAGGGCCTGTTCCCCTGGGGGAGGGGCCCCAATGTCTGGGACCACAGACCACCGCCGGGAGCTCTGCGGTGGGGCCCAAGCTGAGTGGCCAAGCAGTGTGTGCTTCTCTCCATCCCCAGGAGTCTATGCAGATGGTGCCTAAATTCTGCTTCCCTTTTGATGTGGAAAGGTATGGAAGGAAGCAGACACCCGAGGACCCAGGGATCCAGACCTCTCATGGACCCTCAGTACTCAAACACCCAGAGACTCAGATAGCAGAGCTCATATGCCCAGGGGTCTGAGATTCAGGGGCCTAGGGACTCAGACACCCAGGGAATTTGACAAATAGTGACCTATACGCAAAGGGACTCATTTATCCAAGGACTCAGGGTTCCAAAGGCCCAGGGATTCAGGGGCCCAGGGATCCAGGGGCCCAGGGATCCAAGGGTCCAGGAACCCAGGGCCTCAGGGACCCAGGACCTCGGGCTGAGAGATCCAGGGACACGGGGACCCAGGGGCTCAGGGATCCAGGGACTCAGGGAACCATGGACTCAGGGATTCAGAGACCCAGGAGCTCAGGGACCCAGGGCCTTAGGGATCCAAGGACTGAGGGGATCCAGGGACTGAGGGACCCAGGGGCTCAGGGACCCAGAGGCTTGGAGATTCAGGGGCTTTGGGATCCAGGGACTCAGAGAACCAGGAACTTGAGGGATCCAGGGACTCAGAGAACCAGGGACAGAGGAACCCAGGGACTCAGAGAATCAAGGACCCTGTCAACTAGGGACCTATATGCCCAGGGCTCCAGACTGATGGACACAGTATGAGGAGCGTTGCCAGGGGCATGGAGGGGAGGGGGGTTCACAGGGGTGGGATGCCCAGGTCTCTGAGAGCCTTTCCTGCTCCCAGGGAGACCCCCAGCACCGCTGTACAGCATTTCACCTTCGCGCTCACAGATCTGACCGGCACCCGCAGGTTTGGTTTCTGCCGCCTGCGGGCTGGTGCTCTCAGCTGTCTCTGTATCCTCAGGTGTGGGAGCTGGGGGTCTGGGGGTGGGGGTTGGGGACTCTGCCCAGGGGCACTCCATGGAAATTGTGTCCACTCTCCATAGCCACCTGCCTTGGTTTGAGGTGTTCTACAAGCTGCTGAACACAGTGGGGGACCTCCTGGCTCAAGACCAAGTGAGACCAACCCTCCGTCATTTCTGCAGGAGTCCCAGCCCCCTGCCCCACCACCACCCAAGCCCTTAGCCTCCCAAGCCTGACCTGGGCCCCTTGACTCCTCCCAGACCATCCAGCCTGAGTCAAGACCCTCAGAGTCCCCAACCCACGTCCTGGCTCAGATATCCCACCCCCACTCAGGTCTCAGAGGTGGACGAACTTCTTCTAAATCTGCTGCAGCAGCCCCTTCCTGGGACCCAGGCCTCAGTAGGTCTGGAGTTGGTGAGTACCCTCGGAGGCGGCGGACCTCCGGTGGCAGGATAGGCTGCACCCAGGCCCTGAGGAGTACACCGTACATCTCTCCCCCAGGGCAGTGGAGTGAGGATTGCCAGTGCAGAAGGCCTGCAGTCCCCTGTCCCTGGGAAGAACATGTCGGTGAGCAGAGATGGGGAACCCTGGAAGGTTGGGATCCCCGTGAGGACAATCCACTGACTGATCGGTCCTCTCCCTCTCCCCATTCCCCCAATCCCCCGCCAGCTTTCCTGCTTCGTGGCTCCCGACTCCAGCCGCCTGCCATCCATTCCTGAGAACGTGAGTGGAGACCCCGGGAGGGAGCTCTGGGGGAGGGTAGAGGTCCAGAAACCAGGAGGGGGCTGTGAGATCCTGTGGTCCCTCGTGTCCAGCGTCTCTCTCTGTTCTTCAGAGGAACCTAACGGAGCTGGTGGTGGCGGTGACCGACGAGAACATCGTGGGACTGTTCGCCGCCCTCCTAGCAGAGCGAAGGGTCCTGCTCACGTCTAGCAAACTGAGCACAGTGAGGCGGGGGTCGCCGGGCCAGGGAGGGACAGAGGCTTCGCTTGGCCTCTCGGGGCGGGACAACCGGGGCGGATTCCTAGCTCTAACCCCACTAGGCGAGACCCGAGGACAAAGTCCTGGCTCTGCGCCTTTGAAGGTCATGGTTGCGTTGAACCCTGGTTCCACCTTCTTGGGGGAAATCCGAGGGGGATGCTGTATAGTCTGGCTTTGGTGCGCTGAGTCCAGGCTCCACCCACTACGGGCCGGAACAAGACTGGTTCCGCCCCCCAAAGGGTGAGCGCAGGGAGGCCTAAATTCTAGCTCCGCCCCTAGAGAGGAAGGACAGGGGAAATGGAGGCTGCATGCTGGCCCCACCGCTAGGGGCGGGACCAGGGAGGGACTGAATTCTAGCTCCACCTCTTTAGGGGTGGGGTCAGTGAGGCTAACCGTTGCTCCACCCCTAGAGGCGAGACCAGGTCCAGCTCAATACTAGTTCTAATTCTTTCAGGATGGGGTTGGTGGGCTGGGTCGCTGTCCTACCCCTAAAGAGAGTGATCCGGAGAGCTGAATATTAGCTTCGCCCCCTAGAGAGAAAGAGACTAGCACATGCCGAGTCCTGGCAGCACCAGCCCCCAACACTGTAATTTGCAGAATTATTGGCCTTCACGTGAAAGTATTTCAGTTTTCACTTCTTATCCAGTATTCGCTGAGGAAAGGGGTGGAGGGAGACAGGAGACAGAGGACGTGAGAAATGAAGTCGGGGGAGCCACCGTCCCAGCGAGGAATCCTTGAAGCTGGGAGTCCAGGCTCTGACTCCAAGGTCCCCTCCACCCGTCCCCAGCTGACCTCCTGTGTCCACGCGTCCTGCGCTCTCCTGTATCCCATGCACTGGGAGCACGTGCTGATCCCCACGCTGCCGCCGCATTTACTGGACTACTGCTGGTGAGGGTCGGGGCCTGGGGAGGGAGCAGGGCTTGGGGAAGAAGCCTGGGGTCCTGGGGACCCGGGGACGGCGCCTGCGTGACCGGGCCCCCTCGGTCGTCCACAGCGCGCCTATGCCCTACCTCATCGGAGTGCACGCCAGTCTCGCTGAGGTAAGCGGGAGCGGGCCTGGAAGGCACGGGCGGGCGGAGTGTGTACCCTTCCCCGCCCGAGATCCTCGGGCCCTGAGCGGCCACCCCCTCCGACTCTCCAATGCAGAGAGTGCGGGAGAAAGCCCTGGAGGACGTCGTGATTTTGAACGTCGACTCCAATACCTTGGAGACACCCTTCGACGATGTGCAGGCGCTGCCCCCAGACGTGGTCAGTGTCACCCGCTCCCCAGCCTCCTGCCACATCCGGTAGGCGAGGCTCAGCACCTGCCCGCTCAGCGCTGCCCCCTTGTCCCCCAGGTGTCTCTACTGAGGCTGCGGCTAAGGAAGGTCGCGCTGGCCCCTGGGGAAGGGGTGTCCCGTCTCTTCCTCAAAGCCCAGGCCCTGCTCTTCGGAGGGTACCGCGATGCTCTCGTCTGCAGCCCGGTGAGTAGCAGGAATGAGAAGGGAGCAGCCCCGTGGGTGCCTGCAGGATAATAATACCCAGTTTTTATGGAGTGCTTACTTTGAGCTTCCATTTGCGTGCTAAGTCGCTTCAGTCGTGTCCGACTATCTGCCACTCCATGGACTATAGCCCTCCAGGCTTCTCTGTCCATGGGATTCTCCAGGCAAGAGTACTGGAGTGGGTTGCCATTTCCTTCTCTAGCGCTTCTGTTTGCTCATCTGTAAAATGGGACCACAACAGTACCCACCCAAAAAGGTCATGTGTGTCTGAAATGCTCGGACAGTGCTTGGCACATCGCAATAGATAAACGCGAGGTTTACAGTTGCTGTCATTATCTCAATGCTCATAACAATACAATGAGAGGGATACTATTATGGTCCCAGTTTACATGTGAAAAAAACAAGGCTTGGAGAAAACCCACAGCAGGTGGGTGTTGAAGCCAGGGCTTTGATCTGCTGACTTTCAACCCTGACACCCTCCTCACCCCTACCCACAGTTTCTCACAACTGTTCTATAAAAAGGTTGTCAGAGAGTTCCATCATTTGAGAATCTGATGTTCCAGTCAGCTCTGCCCCTGAACTCAGCCGGACACTGTCCATTTCTCCTCCTCCTCTGTCTCCACTCCATTCTGGCCCCTCTTGTTTGTTTGTTGCCTGAATCAGCGCTCTCATCGAGTCACTGTAAGTCCCCTCTCCGGGTTCTCACCCCCGCGCTCCATAGTCTGACCTCCTCGCAACCGCCAGAGGTCACTTAGGAGCATGAGTCAGGTCCCATCTGCCACCCGCCTCCGGGTAAAAGCCCAGGTCCTCCCTGCTGCCCATGAAGTCCTGATGGAGTTCAAGCACACAGAGGCACTCCATCAATGTTAGCTACACAGATGGACAGTAGAATAAGGAAGGCAGAATAAGGGATCCAGGAGAGCCGCGAGGAGCTTAGAATTCGAGTCCTTCTTCCAGGGCCAGCCTGTCACCTTCAGTGAAGAAGCCTTCTTGGCCCAGAAACCCGGGGCGCCGCTGCAGGCCTTCCACCGGCGGGCTGTGCACCTGCAGCTGTTCAAACAGGTGGGCCAGAGCCTTGGGGGCGGGGCTGAGGCCGGAGGGGCGGGGTTAGGGGCGCTGGTGCGCGCATCCCAGAGGGCGGAGCCGGGGCTGGAGGGATGGACGCCTGGGTTCACCCGGCGGGGAGAGAGTTGGCCCTGCCGGATCCCCACTCCAGGGTCTCCGGGGTGGGAGAGACATGAATTCTTGGGTCTCTAAAAATGGAAGCCCCCTGATCTGAGTTCCTAGGGATAAGCTTTACTTCTAGGTCCCTGAGGAGATTGGGCTGGAACCAAATTATTGAGTCCTAACGCTGGGGCCTCCTGGATCGAGGATGGAGGTTCATGTCAGACTCCCTTTGCGGGGAGGGGAGGCAGGCCGGCCTTTTGGACCCCAGGGATGAGGGGAGGGGGAGGTGGAACCGGACTTTTGGGTTCTGGGAAGAAAGTTGGATGAACTTTAGTGTCCTTCAGGGCGAACTGGCTTCTAGGGTCCCTGGAGGTGGAGTCGACCTCTTCCCAGGGTCACTGAGAGGAGGCAGGCATGTGTGGAGTGGCAATCTTACTTCTCCGACCCTGTGAGCGACAGAGTCTGGTCCCTGAAGACAGATCCTGACTTGGGGTGGGGAGGGGTGGACCTCTGACTTGCTGAGATGGGCTCCAGACTCCTGGGGCCTCATGTTGGGGAAGGGTGGGGCCAAGGATGTCTTCTGTCTTGATAGGAGTAGATCCCTAGAACTTGCATTCTAATGTTTGGGGCACCCTGATTTCCTGTTTCTCCCACACCCCCAGTTCATCGAAGGCCGACTGGAGAAGCTGAACACGGGTGAAGGCTTCTCAGACCTCTTCGAACAGGAGATCACTTGTAGTGGGGCTTCCTCAGGTAAGCTCTGCACCTGGCCTCAGAGCCTCCACCCCACCAGCACCCCCACCTAAGCCCAACCACCCTGAAGATGCTATGCTCTCTGCTCTCTTCTCTGCAGGGACACTCCGCTCCTACCAGCTTTGGGCAGACAACCTGAAGGTAGTAATACCACTTTTAGTGTTTATCACAGGATTAAATTAAACCCATAGCCATCCTCACTATGCCCATTTATAGAAAGAGGTGAAAAAAATCAAGACTCAGGGAGAGGAACTTTCCCGGCAGTCCAGCAGTTAGGACTCCGCGCTTCCAACGCAGAGGGCAGGGGAGTTTGATCCCTGGTCAGAGAACTAAAATCCGACATACCACACACACACACAAAATACACACAACAAACAAAAAACCTCTATGCCTATGGTGATAGTTATGCAACTACTGTAAACCTACCAAAAATCATTGAGTTGCGCAAGTAAGGCAAGTGACTTGTATGGTATGTAAATTATAACTCAGTTTTTTAATTTAATAAAAAAGAAGATTCAGAGAGGAAAAAGGGTTTTTCCAGCAACACACAGCCCAGGTGGGCAGGTGGGGTCTAGGATATGCCTATGCCTCTCTGCCTTGGCTTTCTCTCCACAGAAAGGTGGTGGTGCCCTTCTGCACTCCGTCAAGGCCAAGACCCAACCAGCTGTCAGGAACATGTACCGCTCGGTGAGGCTGGGGTGGACAGACCAGTTACCAGGGTGACCAAGCCAGAGGATGTTTTAACCTTCCGTTTAGAGGACAATTTATCAGAACTGAACCAGCAGTTAAACCAGTTGCAATGTTTCCTACTTTTATTTTCCATTGACTGTGTTCTTTCACGGTTGTCAGATCGTCTTTCCTATTTAAAAATGATCACCAGGACTCTTTGGCAAACATCTTGGGGTATTCCTTCTTAGACACTAACATTTCTGCTTCCACGCTTAGTGTTTTGTTTTTCTCCCAAATCCAAAAGTTTCCTGGGACCGGCTCCCGCAGCTTGGAACCGTCTGTTGAATTTTTATTCTTTGCTCGGCTTTTGAACACGGACTTTTTACGGCGTTCCGGCTTTGCCACTGCCTGTTTCATTTGGGGGTTATCTCCTCAGGGAATATTCCTTTTGTATTAGTCAAAGAGGCATGTTTGTATTGACGCCTTAGCTGGTACAGGGGGATTCTGAATGTATTTTGAGTCACCCATGAGCAGATGGGGAGATGAATCTGGCCTCAGGGGTGGAGGGCCTGGTTCTCAAATGCCGGTGTCAAATCACTCTTTCGGTTCCTCCATAGGCAAAGAGCGGCTTGAAGGGTATGCAGAGTCTTCTCATGTACAAGGTAAAGTCAGTGGCCAATGCCAGGGGACAGTGGGGGGAAGCAGTTCCTGGCTTACCCACCCTCTTCCTAGGAAGGGGACTCTGGCCTGCAGAGGGGGGGCTCCTTGAGGGCCCCTTCCCTCACCAGCCGCTCAGATCGCCTGCAGCAGCGCCTGCCTATCACCCAGCACTTTGGACAGGTAAGCCCCGTCCCACCTAGTGCCAATGCACACACCTGGAATTATCACCACGTCCTTCTCTCCTTCCCTGCCTCCAACCAGACATCTCAACTACCCCAAAATGGGGTGCCCACACCATCCCCCATTCACAGAGCCCCCCAATTCTGTAGCTCCTGAGGCCCTGCCCCCAGCCCCCAAATGTGTCCTTTGCAGAATCGGCCCCTTCGCCCTAGGAGTCGCCCCAGCAGGAGACTTAGGCTGGAAGAGAAACCTTCTGAGTCCCTGGAAGAGAGGTAAGACTCCAAGGCAGGGGGTTGGCGGGGGGGTGGGTAGTGTTGGAAGTGGGGGCCAAGACTGATGGGAAAGTGGGTCCCCAGACTCCAGACACTTCAGGGCAGCTGGTCTGGGGCAGGAACCTGAGGCTGTCCATCCTCACCCAGGACACCCTCCCTGAGCCCAGAGGATGCTCAGGATCCGTGGGCAGAGGAAGCGCTGGATGGCAGCTTCCTGGGGTCTGGAGAAGAACTGGATTTGCTAAGTGAGATATTGGATAGCCTGAGCACGAGAGCCACGCGGACTGGTAGCCTGCGGCCCAGCCAGAGTTTAGACTGCTGCCACAGAGAGGACTTGGACAGCTGCCTCAGCCTGGTGAGAGCCCCACTCCCCGGCCCCCCAGTCCTTCCCCATTTGTCCATCCAACCTGCCAGCACCTGCTTCATCCAAAGGCCAGCAACCTGCCCATCTCCCACCCCTACCCAGCCTGACATACCGGGAAGATCGAGTTGGCAAGCGGATGATGACAAACCGCCAGAGCCCCAGCACCTGTCCTTGCTGCCTCTGCACACCCCTCAGCCTTTGGATGCCACAAGCTCTGGGAAGCACCCCACGTGCCAACTGCCCTCAGAGACTGGCCCAGAAATTGAGTCTCCATCCCAGTCTTTGACAGCTTCTGCAGACCCCAGCAGCAAAGGGGACCCTGGATCCTCTCCCACAGAGCCCCAGCCTCCCCACTTCTCCCCTCCCCATGAAGCAACTGAAGATCCCACAGCCCAGGAGGACCCCCGCTCCCAGCTCTTGGCAGCACCCAGCCAGCCCAGCCCTCCAGAAAGCCCCCGACCTGAGCCCAACTTGGGTGTTACCTGGACATCCCAAGCCCTTGATTCTGTCTCGGATCCGGGTTCCTCAGAGAACCCCGGAGCCTCACCTTCAGAGGGCCTGCTCGCAGTTCACCTCCAGCCCCTTGAGGAGCCAGAAGCCCCCAGGTCCCCAGCTGCACCTGCAAGCAACTGGCAGGAGCCCCAGGCCAGGAGCGGGCCCAGAGTTGCTGAGCTTAAAAAGTGTTTTGAAGGTTAAGGACCAAGGATCTGGGAGAGACTCTGGCCCCTTGTTAATAAAGCCTCAAGAGCCCAAAGCTGGATTTTCCTGACGAGTTTATCTGGGAGCCCTCTTTTGCTCAGAAACCCACACCACTCACCACCTCCCCTCCAGAGGCAACCTCAGGCTGGCTCTTAGGTGAAGCTAAAAGCCCCTCCCTTCCAGGAAGCCCTCCCAGCCCCTAGGGCCCTCCAACAGCCTATGTGCCCTGTAGGAGTCTCCTTCATCTAGGCTAATTCCTACTCCTACCAGCCCACAGGAAGGTCTTATAATATCTCACCACCACTATATAGATATATGTGTAAAATGAGCAGCCTCAGTGTCCCCTGCCATCAAAGGCACAGTCTTAGAAGCACCTTCTTCCCGTCTATTGTTAAGCACTGGGTGGGTTTGATTGCCCAGAGAGGGCTCTGCCTTCCCCCAAGGTCACACAACCAGGAAGGGTGATGGGTAGAGGAAGGGGACCTAGATGGGCAGGCAGCCCCGCACCGTCTCCTTGGAGTCCTGGGGAGCCCGGGCCTCAGCTGCGTGGGAGAACTGAAAGGAAAGGAGAGGAGGGGAGTGTCGGGCCTGTGCGGCAGCGGGACAGATAACCGATGGTGCAGCAAGCGAGGAGGTGGGTCCCCAGCCCTGGCACCCCAACTGCAGGCAGAGTCAAGCAGAGGCGGCATGCTTCGCAGAGCCCGCCCAGCAGGTGCCCCGCGGCCCCCCAAGTCCTCCGGAACCATCAGAGGCCGGTGTCTCGGTGGCTGTGAGAGAGCGAGTGCCGGGCAGTCCTGAGCAGTGTTGGTGGCTGCGGCCAGCCCCAGCCTTCAGATGAGCCGCTCCTCAGGCGGCAGCTTGAGATTGGGGGGCGGTGGAGCTCGGGCACCCACCTGCTCCTCACTGCTGGGCCGGTAGGTGCCCTCCGTTTGCCTCTTCTCCCGTAGCTTCCGCACCAGCAGGGCCAGACCCACAGCCAGGAGCACAGCAGCCAGGAGAGAGAAAACCACGATGATGGCGGTGGTGGCCTCCTGTGACTGTGGGGGAGGGGGGATGGGTGTGAGTTACCCCTGAATCTGGACATCCTGTCCACCCCCTGACCTGGAGAAGCCTCTAGGGATGGTAATCCCCTCCCCCAACACCTGCCACCTTGGGTGACTGGGTTCCTTCCCCCAGGGTTCCTGATCCCCATCTATCATACCTGGGCTCCTGGGCTCTTCCACCTGCTGTGTCTGGGGTCCTCCTTCCAAGTGCCTGCCACACCTAAGCTTCTAGCTCCCCCTTCCCCCTGCCTGAGAGGCACAGGGGGCTCCTGACCTTGCCAGGCAGGGTATTCTTGCTCACTCCCTTCCAGGCATTCTTGGTCTCCCCATTTGCCGAGTTGGCCTTCTGATCTCTCCCATAGGGTTCTCCAATGCCTCCCCCCACCAAACCCAACCAGTCATCCCTGAAAGTCTAGGCCCTCCCATCTGCTACCTGAGGGACTCCTCAATAAAATCCCTTCCGCCCTCCTCCCCTATACACCACCCTCCCCACTCAACTCACCAGGCCTCCATTGGAACCAGGGCTGGGGCCAGAGGGCGTAGTGGTGGTGTTCACACTTGTGGACCAGGTCGTAGAAACTGCTGGGGAAACTGTAGAGAAGACAATGCTAAGTTGCTCAGTCATGTTCAACTCTTTGCAACCCCATGGACTGTATAGCCTGCCAGGCTCCTCTGTCCACCGGATTTTTCAGGCAAGAATACTAGAGTGGGTTGCCATTTCCTCCTCCATGGGACCTTCCCGAACCCAGGGATCGAACCTACAGCTCCTTCATGGCAGGTGGATTCTTTACCTGCTGAGCCATCTGGGAAACTCCAGAGAAGATAAATGAACCCCCATCTATTCCTTTCCATCTGGAAACATCTTCATCATCCTTGGACATTTCCCCTCACTAGAACTCTGCCCTTCTGAGTCTTTCATTCTGTGGGTACCCTCCATGAAGGGGATGGCCTCACTGATTTTGCTTCTCTGGAGACCCCCACCCCTGGTAGCCCAGCAGCGAGTAATCAACCAACAGCAGTTTGCAGTTTGCACTGAGTTGGGGGCTATTATAATGGATAGTGTCTGGAAACCCAACCCTTCCCCACCTCGACAACCCACCTCCCCGGCCCTCCCTCAGCCCTTAAGGAGCTGGGCGGATCCCGTATTTCCCCGGAGTGTCTGACTCACACACCTCCCCCCAGGCACCCGAAACTAGAATAGAGGGCAAAAAGGCAGGGTCCACACCTCAGGCCAGTCTGCTCAACCTGGGCCTGAAGCCCCAGGCAGGCTTCCTCCTGATTCGCATTTCCCAGAGTCCTCAACCTTACTGAGACTCCGGCCCGCAGGCCTCCTCTCCCAGCAGCTCACAATTCCACCCAACTCAGGAATTCTCCTAGACCAACTCCAACCTTCCAATTCGGAAGGACACAGAAATTCTAACCCTCCAGCTCTGACTATCGACTCCGGCTCCCAAGGCATCACATGCCCGCACCTGGGTTCTTGACCTCTCCGTGTTCCAGTGACATAGCTCTTCAGAGCCCAGACCCCCAGCGCCCCGGACCGGTACCTACCTTGCCCCCCGACCCGGCCCCAGCGGGCCAGCAGCAGTGGCAGGCCGAGCGCCAGAAGCGGCTCCAGGCTCGGGCTCGCCATGGGCCGGGTGACAGGCTGGTGGCACAGGGAAGGGGCTTGTCGCGGGGGCCGCTCCTACCGCATCTCCGGCTGGGGGTACCTTCGACCCCGCACCTGGGAGCTGAAGGAGAAAGGCCAGGGCGTGGGGGAGGGGGCCGGATCCAGGCACAGGCCCCTGGGAGGGGCGACCCGTGCTGGCCACCCGCAAGTCCCGCCCCGCCCCGCCGCCAGAGGTCAGAGATTAAAGATTAACTCGGGGCGGCGCGTTCCTGGGCTAGGGAAAGGGGAAGAGGAGGGAAGAGGGGAGGGGGCGGCAGGCCCAGCCGCACGACCTGCCTCCTTACCTGGTCCGGGCACCTTCGACCTCGCTCTGGGTCTGGATGCCGGTCCTTCGCTCGAACCCTCGGTACGTCGGTCAGTGGCTGGGTCGCACAGTTCCAGCTCCGCCCGCTCACGTGACCCGGAAAGTTTAGTCACTCACCTGGGAGGGGAGCGCACTTCCGGCTTCTGCACCTGAGCCTAGATGAGAGGGCGGGGCCTAGAGGGGGCGGGGCCGCGCCGCGGACGCACCTGTAACGGGAACCCAATCCTACAATCCGAAGGCATAAAAAGAAGTGTAAGCGCGCAGGTGTAAAAGGGGCCTTTCACCTGCACTGCAGGTACACCTGTAGAATTGTCCAGGTGTGGAAACACAGGGCATGGAAACATCGGTGTGTGAAGCACTCCTGTCTTGGGCAGACCGGGATGGGGAGCCTCTAAGGAAAAAACACCTATGTGGCACACACCTGCATGAGAGCTTAGGTGTAAAAAGACATCTGCACGGATCTGTAAGAACGCCGAGGGACACATCTGCCTTGAAACACATCTATTTGGAGTATAGCTGAATGGAAGCCTGCCTGTGAGAGAACACACCTGCATGTAAACACCTGGCTGAGGCACTGTGGCGCGGGGCACATCTGTTTTGGAAATGCATCTGCATGGCTCACCTATGAAATGAACAAGATTTGCAGGAGGAATTGCCGTGTGGAAAGACATTAGAAACACCTGTACAAGACACACCTGCATTGAAGTGCGCCTGTAGGGGACCCTGTTATATGAAAAAGCCTCATATGGATGGATATTTAAATGGAATACACCTGTGGTGGCGGAGGCTGTGTAACGCATTCCTGGGTGGAGGAATACCTGTTGAGACACATACCTATGAGGTGGAGGAAACAACCTTGCAGGAGGGACAGCTGCGTAGAACTGAGCTCATGTGAGAGGGAGATCTGAGCACGCCTGCGTGGGGCACTCTAACAGAAGCACATCTGAGGGGGGCTCGTGTGTACTGAGGTCCATCTGTCAAGGATGCACCTGTGAGAAACCGTTTGTTTGGGACATCTCCGTGGGAAAATACCTGTATCCCCCTATGTTGCAGGGCACCTGCAAGGGCCATCTGTGAATGAAAACGTCTGTGAAGAGACCCTCTATAAGAGGCTTTGTCTGGAACACACCTGTTAGAGCACACCTATCTGGGCATATTGCCAGGGAGCCATATTGCCCTCTCGGCTGTATCTTTGGATAAAGGACGATGGTGATAAGACGACCTCATCCTGCGGACTCTACAGTGAAGAGTTATGGTTAAGGGAAAATTAATCCCTTCCAGGTCATAGATCAACGATGGGTAAGAATCCCAGGTCTAGTTAAATCTCTGCTTTGCCCCTTCCTGGGCATATGGACTGGGGTGAGCGGCTTAACCTCCTATTTCCTCATCCGTGAAGTGCGAAAGCCAGTCCCACCTACGTTTTAGGGTTTTAGAGAAGACGACGCGAGAAGTGAGTAAAAGACCAGGCTTGTACAACGCAATGAATCAACGTTAGCTATTATTATTATTCGCTGTCAAAAGGCCTGGGCGCCCCTCCCCCTAATGGTGAATCGAGAAACTGCGCCCGAAACTAGTGGGAGGGACCTTCGGCAGGTGCACAGAGAGCGACAGACTGGGGCCCCGCCTCCAATTACGCGTCCTTATCCCCAACCGCGCCTGGGACTCCTCCCCAGGCAGGTCCAGAGAGAGCAATTTTCTCGGTGTCCGGATCAGGTCGGGGCCACTTTAAGACTTCCTGGAGAGCCAGGAGCCGCGGGGCCGAAGGCTGCCCTGGGTCAGTGGGGAGGCCCCGCCTAGGTGGGTGGGAGAGGCGGGACGGGCGGGCGCAGCTTTTGCGGCTCTGGCCAATAGGAAACCGACTTTGAAGCCGCCCGGCGCGTTGATCTTCCGTTTCCCAGGCTGAGTGGAACCGAGAAAGGAGGCGCACGGGCGGGATGACAGCACGGCTAGATATTGTGCTTCAGCGGCCGCGTAGGGAATGTGATTGGAGCGGGCGGGCTGTTGCAGGCCTAGATGGCGCGGAGTTGGTCCTTGAGAACGTCTAGGAAAAAAGAGAACGTTAGTTCCTGATGAAAATTAGTAGAGGCAGGAGGTCAAGTGGAAAGGGATTACGTAACCCAGTCCTCGAGATCTCCTTACCTCGCCTCCTTGGGCAGAGGGTAAAGTGAGGCACGTAGAAAAGGAGCTACGAAACCAGACGTGAGATATTGCTCTCTCCAGCCACTCCATTTCCAGAATGAATGTGGTGTTCCCTGCTGTTGCTGCTGCTGCTGCTAAGTCGCTTCAGTCGTGTCCGACTCTGTGCGACCCCATAGACCGCAGCCCACCAGGCTTCCCCGTCCCTGGGATTCTCCAGGCAAGAACATGGTTTGCCATTTCCTTCTCCAATTCATGAAAGTAAAAAGTGAAAGTCGTGTCCGACTCTTAGCGACCCCATGGACTGCAGCCTACCAGGCTCCTCCGTCCATGGATTTTCCAGGCAAGAGTACTGGAGTGGGGTGCCATTGCCTTCTCCGGTGGTGCTCCCTCGGTTGTGCTAATACCCGGGCATCCCTGACCCTCCCCCCTCCAGCTCCGCCCTCAGCCCCCTCCCCCCAAAGCGGGTCGGGGGAGGAGAAGCAAGTTCTGGGGCGGGCGGCGACGGCTAGCAGTCACCGCCTCCTACAAGTGCCGGAGCACGGCAGGCAGCGCGGAGGCTGCAGTGGCAGTCGCCGCGGAGCTGGCCCTGCGGGGCCCCGGGGGGGGAGGGGGAGCCGTCAAGCCCCCGTTGAGGCCGCCGCTGCCGGGCCTCCCCTCCCCCCCGGGCTGGCGCCATGCGGGGGGGCCCGGGCGAGGCCGAGCGGCGTCAGCGCTGGGGTCGCCTCTTCGAAGAGCTGGACAGTAACAAGGATGGTCGCGTGGACATCCGCGAGTTGCGCCAGGGACTGGCCCGGCTGGGCGGGGGCGATCCGGACCGCGGCGCCCAACAGGTACCCCCGCTGGGATACTCCTCCTGGTGCGCTGCGCTGGGCCCAGCTGGCGCCGGGTAATCTGAGCCCCTGAAGGGAGCGCCGGGAGTCGCCCGTGACAGCCTGTGCTGGACTCCAGGACCCGTGCCTACCTTGAGCGTCCCTGTCTCTTTGCCCGTGCCCGCTCGTGTCCGGGCCTGACGGGATCTCTCAAGACAGGACAACCGAGGCCCCAGGCCTGCAGTTCAGGCTGCCAAACCCGTCCCCCTCCTCCCTCTGGGTGGAGGATGTCTGCCCGGGAATGGGGCCACGTGCGCTTTTCTGCCCACTGCCCAGGACACACCCTCCTCTGAACTCTTTGCACAACCCAGAGACATGGCCTGCACCCACCTACAGGAAACATGCCCTCCCTTCCCTCCTTCCCGGCTCTGGGCACCCACTACTCTCCCAGGCAGCTGCCCCAGACTCTATGTTTACATTCCCTTCCCTGTCCTTTCTAGGACTTGGCTCAATGCCCCAAGTTGTCCCAGCCAAGGACCCAATCCTATCTGAGGCTGCCCTCAGCTGGGGATGCTCCTATCCAAGCAGGAACTTGACCCCAATCCCTCTACACCTGAAGACCCAGATGCCACTGGACTGTGTCCATAGCACCCTGAAACCTCCAATCACCCTCCCACTTTACAGATGGGTAAACAGAGGCCCAGCGGATGCTCAGTGTGGTTGTGTCCTTGCTACCACGTTGCCCAGCGCCGTCTCCAGTGAGAGCTCTTGAAACTGCCATGCGGACAAGTTCTTATAAGAGACAGCTGGAAGGACAGGCTTGCAGAAACAAAGAGCCCAGGTCCACCTATCTACTTCCCAGCTCTGTAACCTTGGACAAGTTACTTGACCTTGACGAGCCTCATTTTGCTCGCCAAGAAAGTTGGACAACTGCTGTCCACTGTACAGACCTACCATGGCCTTGGGCATCTTGTTGAGGGGAGAGCTGATGGCAGAGTGATGGGCCCAGGCTCCTGGGACATAAGCTTGTCATGCCCCACATTGTGGGAGTAGCTTAGAGGAGCTCTCTCTGACCTTTCTCCCCTGCCAGGGCATCTCCCCTGAGGGTGACACTGACCCAGATGGCGGCCTTGACCTGGAGGAGTTTATCCTCTACCTGCAGGAGCGGGAACAGCGCCTTCTACTTCTGTTCCACAGTCTGGACCGGAATCAGGATGGTAAGGCCCAGGGATGGGGCTGTGGGGGCCCTGGAGACCCCAATGGGGTTAGAACTGGCAGTGCCAGGAGGAAGGGGGGAGGGCTGCTTCTCCCTGACGACTCACAGGCTATTTCGGGAGCTTTCCTCACCCTCAGCTTGGTGCTTCTGGGCCCAGCTGGCCTATCCCACCTCCTTTTCCTAATGGGGTGGGACCCTATTATTTATTAGTGTTATTATTTGTGATGCAAAGATTCCTCTCCCCACATTGCTCCTGGATTCCCTGTGAGACAGAGCCACCCCCATCGCATTTTCTGGATGTCCAGTGTGGCCTCAACTCCCTGTGGCATGGGGACCCCAATAATTACTCCTGGACTTAATCCTTCATTCAGCAAATGCAAGTCCCTCCCAATATGAACCAATTCCACCTCTCTGATCCCAGTGGGTCAAGGGCCCCTCCCTGCAACCTTGCCACACACCTCACCTTGGGTTTCTGCATGCCCTAGTCTTGTTAGACATCCCCAGTCCAAGCTATTATGGTCCTCTGACTCAGGGTCCCCCCCTCGGCCCCCCTCCCCAGGTCAGATTGACGTCTCTGAGATCCAGCAGAGTTTCCGAGCCCTAGGTATTTCCATCTCGCTGGAACAGGCAGAGAAAATCCTGCACAGGTGAGTGGTTGGGTCCACAATCCCAGGTAACTCAGATCCCAGAGACCCCCTCAGCCACCTCAAGCCTCTGAACCCTGGACCCAATACCAGGGAGGGAGTGGATCTGAGATCTTGGGCTAGTTGCTTTCCTGCTCGGAGCCTCAGTGTGCCCCTCTGTAAAACGGGGGGCCTCACAGTGCCAAGGAGCTCAGTCTCCTCCCCAAACCAACCAGAATCTCTCACCTCCCTCAACTCACCTCCCAGCCCCAGGCACTGATTCTGTCCCACCTGTGCCCCTCCCCCCACCAGCATGGACCGTGATGGCACCATGACCATTGACTGGCAGGAGTGGCGTGACCACTTCCTGTTGCATTCGCTGGAGAACGTGGAAGATGTGCTGTATTTCTGGAAGCATTCCACGGTGAGGTGGGGGTGACGATCCCAGCCTGGTGGTTGGGACCTCTCTTTCCCAGGGCATAGGGGCTGGGGCTGGATTAGCACTCTAGTGGGAGGAACCACTGGGAGCAGCCTGAGGGTGAGGTTCTGCTCTCTGCTTCCTTCATCTGGGACTCTGGGGACTGATGGGAGCCCTTCAGACTTACTGCTGGGCTTTGGGGAGGTAGGCAAGAGAGGGCTCACCAGATGGGGCATCTGGTCTCCCACCCTCTACCCACGCAGCTCTCCTTCTGCTGGTTTCTAGTTCTGCCCAATAAAGAATTCTGCTGCTGAAAAGACAAGTTAGGAAGCCACTGTTTTTGGAGGGTCTGATGAGATCCATTAGAAATTGAGGGAAGAAGTGCTCTGGATTGTCATTTCTGGGGTCGGAATCCCTGAGTGATGCTTCTGATAGGATCTGATGGCATCTGGAGGGGATCCATCCTTGGGATCTGCTGAGAATCTCTTGAGAGATCCAGAGATTCCCGCCCTGGGAGACCTATGAGGGGTTTGGTTAAGAAGTCCACAAGTGGAGATGCTAGAGGACAGATGATCTTTGTGGGGGACACCCCTGGGGATCAGGGGGAGACCCCAGGAGAGAGCCACTGGGCTCCTGATATGGGAAGCCCCTGGTAGGATCTTGTGTGGCCCTGCAGGAATCTTCTGGAATCCTTATGTAAGAGACCCTTGGGTAGAATCCTGCAGAGGGATTTCATTGGCTCTGGAGGGATCTTTATGGAGCAGAGGCTTGAATAGGAGGCTTTGATGGGATTTGGTGGAGGTCCCCAGGAAGGACGTTACCTTTCATGGAGACTGTGGGGCTAGGTCGGGTAGGGATCCGAGAGAGATCTCTTGGATTGGTGGCCTCTCTGGGTATCCTGGAATTCATGGGGGAGACACCCCAGTTTAGAGCAGAGTCACCTCTCCCCAGCCCCAGTGGGTCATGACACCCCCAGCCTCTGCATCCCCAGGTCCTGGATATTGGTGAGTGCCTGACTGTCCCGGATGAGTTCTCGGAGCAGGAGAAGCTGACTGGCATGTGGTGGAAGCAGCTGGTGGCGGGCGCGGTGGCAGGGGCTGTGTCCCGAACAGGCACAGCCCCTCTGGACCGCCTCAAGGTCTTCATGCAGGTGAGAGGCCCTGGAGAGACCCACCCCCTCCTTTCCCAGGCCTGGACCCCTGGAAGGGACCCCAAAGCCACCTTGTCTCCCCCCACCCAGGTCCACGCCTCTAAGACCAACCGGCTGAACATCCTGGGGGGCCTCCGGAGCATGATCCAAGAGGGGGGCGTGCACTCCCTGTGGCGTGGCAACGGGATTAATGTGCTCAAGATTGCACCTGAGTCGGCAATCAAGTTCATGGCCTATGAGCAGGTGGGGGCAGGTGTGGGGAGGCATGGATTGTAGACATGGGGTCTGCAGGATTGGCCTGGGAGTGGGGGAATGTCTTCGGGCCCC
Organism: Bos grunniens; assembly: GCF_055505025.1. Lineage (NCBI taxonomy): Eukaryota > Metazoa > Chordata > Mammalia > Artiodactyla > Bovidae > Bos > Bos grunniens. The sequence continues at coordinate 18,068,222 of NC_141171.1, forward strand.
TGGGAGTGGGCATCGGTTCCCCTACGGGATGCCCCCAGCAGGACAGCAGAGGGGAACTTCAAGCCCACGGAAGGCTAAGCCCTGAGGTCCCGCCACCTCTGTGTCTCCTTCTCAGATCAAGCGGGCCATCCGGGGGCAACAGGAGACACTGCATGTGCAGGAGCGCTTTGTGGCTGGCTCCCTGGCTGGTGCCACAGCCCAAACCATCATCTACCCCATGGAGGTGAGGAGGAGCCCTGGCAGAGACCTCGTTGCACTGTGGGAGGTCTGCAATCACCATTTCACTCCAAGGTGTGAAGTGGGATGATCCACTTCACACTGATCCACTAAGCATTGGGTGATCACTTTGTCTCTTCCTGATTCAGACTCAGTACAGCAATGCTGTTTCTTGTGTAGCTGGTCTGCATATCACAGTTTGACATGTGATTTCTGGAGACAGTAGTGGTTTGTTGGTTTGTTGTTGTTCAGTCGCTCAGCTCAGTCATATCTGACACTGCAACCCCATGGACTGAAGCACACCAGGCTGCCCTGTCCTTCACTATCTCCAGTTTGCTCAAACTCATGTACATTGAGTCAATGATGCCATCCAACCATGTCATCCTCTGGATGAGAAGGGCCCCCTTCTCCTCCTGCGCTCAGTCATTCCCAGCATCAGGGTCTTTTCCAGTGAGTTGATTCTTCACATCAGGTGGCCAAAGTACTGGAGCTTCAGCATCAGTCCTTCCAATGAATAATCAGGGTTGATTTCCTTCAGGATTGGCTGGTTTGATCAGTGTTGGTTTAACTGTTTAGATAACAGTTGTAGGGGGCAGCCATTGATGGCTATGCCTCCTCTAAGGATCCTGGTTTCCAGGATGCTTGTCCCCAAGGGAATCATTTCCAAGTGAAACCGTTTTTGGAGAAATCATTTCAAGTTTCAGGTTGTACCAGGCATCAGTTAGGATTGTGAGTGATAGAAAACCTAAATCACATAAATGAAGTCCAGAGGTGAGCAGTTCAGGGATGGTATAGTGGCTTCAGAGTGTTGGAGAACAAGACTCTATCTTGTTCTACCACCGCAGCATGTAGCATCCTCCTTATGGACCAAAATGGCTGCTTGTGCTCCAGTTACAGCAACCACATTCCAGCCGAGAAGGAAAAACAAAGGAAGGAACACCTTAAGGATGCTTTCTGACAGCCTGGCATCCTTCTTCACCTTCATCAGCTAGGACTCAGTCACATGGCCACACACCTAGGGAAGCTGAGAAATGTAGTCTATATTTCTAGAAGCTGTGTACTTGCTGAAAATAACAGATTCTATTGCTAAGAGAGAAGATAACAAGATATTGGGAGACAGTTAGCAGTGGGTGCCACATGCAACCCTGATAGATGTAACAGTTTGTTGGTATAGAGTTTGGAGGCAGAAGATAGATTCTAGAGGAAGTGATTCTTTTAATTCAGTTATTCTCAGGGTGTCTCCACCCAGCTGTCTTCATTCCTGGATGTTGTGATTCCAAAGGCAGCTTTTCCAGGGATAACCGGGTTCTCCCTAGGTGCTGAAGACACGGCTGACCCTTCGCCGGACGGGCCAGTACAAGGGACTGCTGGACTGCGCGTGGCAGATCCTGGAGAGAGAAGGGCCCCGTGCCTTCTACCGTGGCTACCTGCCCAACGTTCTGGGCATCATCCCCTACGCGGGCATCGATCTGGCCGTCTACGAGGTCTGTGGCACTCCCTTCTCTGGGGTCTGCTCTCCCTGGGGGTCTGAATCAGTTGACCTCCATAGCTACAGGTGGAGAAGCAAAGCACCATGGGCCATGGGATCCTGGGGAAACTTTCCAGGCATTGCACCCCCATCGCCTGCCACTCTTCCACTTCCTACGATAAGAACCTTCCATCTGTAGTTTGGTCTTCCCAGGTCTCAGGACATGTGAAAGTTGGGGACCACTCCAGCTCAGAGAATCAAGGGAGCAGGCAAAGATGAACTAACACGCCTCTACCTCCAAGCCAATGTTTTCTTTAAGGCCTGCCCCTTTCGGTGTCCATCGCCACTATAAAATCCACACCCATGGTCAGCATCTTGGGACCTTTATCAGGAGAGGAAGGAGCCAGGAGTTTTTGCTGTTTCTCTTCCAGAGGCCTCATCCATTGCTTCTCCCTTCTCCTGGCAGGATCACCAGGTTCTCCCAATTACCACAGAAGTCCCCAGGCATCCCTGCCCCAGTGTTTGTATCCAGCCCAGTTCCCTAGGTGGGCAGCCTGTCCAGTTGCCAACTCAAAAGGGCTCTGGGCTTGGTTGAATGCTTTGCTGTTGCCATCTTGAATTTTTTTTTCTTTTTATTTACTTATTTGTTTTTGGCTGCACTGGGTCTCCATCGCTGCACTCAGGCCTTCTCTAGTTGTGGCACGCGAGGGCTACTCTCTAGTTGCTGTGCACAGGTTTCTCACTGCCGTGGCTTCTCTTGTTGCAGAGCACAGGCTCTAGGGGGCGTGGGCTTCGGGGGTTATGGCACTTGGGCTCTAGATCTCAGGCTCAGTAGTTGTGGCTCACGGGCTTAGTTGCCCTGTGACAGGTGGGATCTTCCCGGACCAGGGATCAAACTCATGTCCTTTGCACTGGCAGGTGGGTTCTTAACCTCTGGACCCCCAGGAAAGTCCCATCTTAAAATTTTCAGTAATCTTTGAACAGGGGTCCTCCCTTATTTTTATTTCACACTGGGTCCCACAAATGACATAACTGGTCTGATCTGAGATCCCCCATACATGCCAACCCTACCTGCCGGACCAGCACCCAGCATCTACATAAATAGCCAAATGAGATAAAGCTTCACTCATTCGCTCATTCATGTGTTGGTTTAGCCACTGTCTCCTAAGCATCCATAAGTGCCTGGCACTGTGCTGGCTGCTGCATCCGAGGTGGTTGTTCAGTTGCCAAATCGCGTCCAACTCTCTGTGACCCCATGGGCTGCAGCACACCAGGCTTCCCTGTCCTTCACTATCTCCCTGAGCTTGCTCAAACTCACGTCCATTGAGTCAGTGATGCCATCCAACCATCTCATCCTCTGTCGCCCCCTTCTCCTCTTGCCCTCCATCTTTCCCAGCATCAGGGTCTTTTCCAGTGAATCAGCTCTTTGCATCAGGTGACCAAAGTATTGGAGCTTCAGCACCAGTCCTTCCGATGCATGCATTCAAAGAGTACAACATAATTCTTGTCCTCCTGGGACGCCCCTCCAGTGAACAAAGAAGGCAGTAAACCAGCAAATAAATAGTTTCAGATCCTGAAAAGTTCTCAGAAGACAACAAAGAGAATGTGTAATCAAAAGTAGCTGTGGGCAGGAGGGGGGCATTGCTGGGAATGCCTCTGAGAGGTGGTGATGGAGTGATGGGCTGAATATATATCAAAAGAGTGTGAACAAAGCAGAGGGCACAGCAATGCCAAGGGCCAGACACAGGAATGAATTTGGTCCTTGGAGGAGTGAAAGTCTCTCTTTTTTCTATTACAGCTTATTACAATATATAGAATGTAGTTCCCTGTGCTATACAGTAGAAACTTGTTGTTTATTTTATATACTGTAGTTTGTGTCTATGGGACTTCCCTGTAGCTCAGATGGTAAAGAATCTGCCTGCATTGCAGGAGACCTACGTTTGATCCCTGGATCAGGAAGATCCCTTGGAGAAGGAAATGGCAACCCGCTCCAGTATTCTTGCCTGGAGAATTCCACAGACAGAGGAGCCTGGTGGGCTACAGTCCATGGGGTTGCAAAAAGTCAGACACAACTGAGCTACTGACACACACAAACAGTTTGTATCTGCTAATTCCAAGCTCCAAAATTATCCCTCCTGCCTCACTTTTCCCTTTTGGTAACCATGAGTGTTTTTTCTGTGTCTGGAGCCTTGTTTCTGTTTCACAGATAAGTTCATTTGTATAGTATTTTAGATTCCACATACAAGTGATATATGCTTTTTGTCTTTCCCTGACTTACTTCACTTAGTATGATCATCTCTAGGTCCATCCATGATGCTGGAAATGGCATTATGGCATCCTTTTTTATGGCTGACTAGTAGTCCATTGCATGTAAGTACCACATCTTATATGGTACTTATTTAAGTAAGCACTTATATGGTCAATGGACATTTAAGTTGTTGCCCTGTCTCAACTATTGTGAATAGTGGTGCATATATCTTAGTTTTGTCCAGATATATGCCCAGGAGTGGGATTGCTGGATCAAAGGGCATCTCTATTTTTTAAGGAACCTCCATACTGTTTTCCACAGTAGCTGTACCAATTTATATTCCCTCCAAAAGTGTAGGAGGGTTCCCTTTTCTCCACACCCTCTCCAGCATTTATTATTTGTAGACTCTTTGATGATGGCCAGTCTGACCAGTGTGAGGTGATACCTCCCTGTAGTTTTGATTTACATTTCTCCAATAATTAGCAACATTGAGCATCTTTTCACGTTCCCATGGGCCTTCTAAATGTCTTCTTTGGAGAAATGTCTTTTTAGGTCTGCCCATTTTTTGATTAGATTGGTTGGTTGTTTTGCTGTTGAAGAGTGGCAGTCCTGAGTGGCCGGATGGAGCTGACATCAGCAAGGACTCAAAGATCACAAGTTTGGGTTTCTCCCAAAGGTGATAGGAAGCCATTAAGACTCCTGAGCAGAAATAAGACACAACCTTATTTCATTCATTCTTCACCCCAAAAGTGATTTCAGAGGTCTAAGTAGTTTGAGAAGCCCTGTGCCCTCTTGACATTTCAAGATCTTAATTAGTCTCTTAAAGACTCTGAGAAGTCCTGTAGAAACATGATTTACTTTCTTTTTTTTTTCACTTTAAAACATGTTTTATTTCCTTTTTTATACTTTAACTTTATTCACAGTTATTAATATATCTTTGAAATTCTAAGCCTCTGATTTTAACATCTAAAATTTTTAATTATTTTATCTCATTTTCCTTAGTTAGATTTACTCTTTTTTAAGTGCAGTGTTGGCCATTCTTATCCAGGTATCAAAACCTCTTTTTAACAGAACTGCTCTTAAAAACTCATTAAACACCTAGTTGGCTAATGCAGCTCTAGCCCCAAAGTCAGTATAGTAAACACTTCTCATTTGCCCCTTCCACACCCAGACCAGACATCACCAATCCATTACCACACTTGAGTCTCTCTCAACACAGTTCTGGGAAGCCATTAGCAATGGATTAAGACTGACTCAGGAAATGCAATTTATGAGCCTTTCCAGTCCCAAGGTCAGAAAAAAGATCCTGGACTTACAGAGGCCTCACAGAAGGCTTCAGAAAGGATTGGCCAAGAGCATAGCTCTGGACTTGGGGGTGACTCTGAATGCTGATTGTCACCTTTATCTTGTGGCTTTGGGCAAGTAACTTCCCTTGAGCCTCAGTTTCTCATCAGTGAAATGGGGATAGTAATTGTTATTTAGTCATCAGTCATGTCTGACTCTTTGCAACTCTACGGACTGTAGCCTGCCAGGTTCTCTGTCCATGGAATTTCCCAGGCAAGAATACTGCAGTGGATTGCCATTTCTTTTTCCGGGGACCTTTCCGACCCAGGGATCAAACCCACATTTCCTGATTGGCAGGGGGATTCTTTACTGAGCCACCAGAGAAACCCATAAAATAGGTCTAATTGGGCTAAAATCAAGGTGTCAGCAAGGCTTCTTTCCTTTAGGAGGCTCTAGGAGAGAATCCATTTTCTTAGATTTTCCAGTTTCTGATGGTCCACGTTCATTGGCTCATGGCCCCTTCTCCATATTGAAGGTCAGCAACATGGCCTCTTCCCCCACCTCGTGTCTCTCTCTCATGTCTGTTTCTGTCATCACTTCTCCTTCTCTGACTTTTAGAAGGAGACTTGTGATGACATCAGGCCCACTTGAAAGCTCTAGCATAATCTCCCACCTCCAGATCTTTAACTTAATCCTATTTGCAAAGTCCCTCTTGCCAAGGAAGGTATCCTATTCACAGATTCCAGGGATTAGGGGAGGAACAATAGGGGGCCATTATTCCACATACCAGAAAGGGTCTGTGTGAGTGTGCACAGTTGCATCTGACTCTTTGCGACCCCATGGACTGTAGGCCACCAGACTCCTCTGTCCATGGGATTTTCCAGGCAAGAGTACTGGAATGGGTAGCCATTCCCTTCTCCCCGGAATCTTCCCCACCCAGGGATCAAACTCAGGTCTCCCATATTGCAGGCAGATCCTTTACCATCTGAGTCATCAGGGAAGCCCAGAAAGAGTCTAGGTAAGGTTTTTTGTTTGTTTGTTTTTTGTCCCCATGGTGCAGCAGGAATGTGGGATCTTAGTTCCCCCACTAGGGATGGAATCCAGGCCCCCTACATTAGAAGTGCTCAGTCTTAACCACCAGACCACCAGGGAAGTCCCCTTTAGGTGAAGTCTAAGCAAGAGCCTGCTTGGCTAAGACCAGCTGTCACAGGATACAGAAGCCAGCCAGCAGGGTTCTGGTTTCACCTAGCTCCAACCCACCCTCCTTCCTTCTCCACTCCTCCCAGACCCTGAAGAACCGGTGGCTCCAGCAGTATAGCCACGATTCAGCTGACCCGGGCATCCTCGTCCTCCTGGCCTGTGGCACCATCTCCAGCACGTGCGGCCAGATAGCCAGCTACCCACTGGCCCTGGTCCGGACCCGCATGCAGGCCCAAGGTGAGGCCTGGGTGGGACAAGGAGACATGAAAGGTCTCACAACTCGGGCCCATCTCCCCATCCCCCAGCTCCTCCTCCTGAGAAGGCAGAGTCCCAGGCTGGGATCCTCCTGGAATTTGGATTGGCCTTGACTCAAGCCCTGACTTTTCTCTGGGCCTCAGTTTACCCTTTTGTGACGCTGGAATGGGAGCCCTTTATCCTAAGCAGGAGAACAGACACGGTCAGTACTGGGTGAGCATCCCAGCGATCTCAGTTGGGAGGCAAGCTTTCTGGGCTGGTTCTTTGAGTTCTAATTTGCAAGGCTGGGTTACAGCCAGGCCAGGGAGCAACAGCGCCAGGCTACAGGCTACAGTTGTTCTATTCTGTTTCTCTGGATTGTTTTTTTGAGGTTATTTTTCTTTTTTCTCCCCCCTACTATCCCTCAATCTTTTTTTTTTTTTGAGAATTTCTACGGGGATTTTAGCATTTGTGGATTTTTGCCAGGGGTTATCCGCACATAACACATATGTAGTCTCCCAACCCTCAAAGGGCTTCCAGGCTGGAGAGGAAGGTGCTGAATAAATCATCCCAAAATTAAGTATGGATTTAGGGTTGAATGAAGGGGAGGGGAAAAAGCCAGACTCAGACTTGGGGCACCAAGGAGGGTTCCCCTGAAGAGCTGGTTTGGGATGGAGAATGGAAGGATGAGTCAGAGTTTAGCTGAGAGAAGAAGGAAGGGATGGAGCTCCAGGAGGAGGACACTTCTGTGTCCTCTCCCACCTCCCCCTCCACACATATCTGCTCTGCTTCTCATCATCCCCAAATGGGGCCCTCCAGATTGGGGTGAAACGTTGAGCAGCCAAGTCCAAGGCCAGTAGAAGCCCCAACTTGGAGTCGTAGGTTCCACTGTTAGTCCCTCTTACTGCAATGACTACCTGGCCCAGCCCTGGTGGGGGTGGTGGGGAAAGAGGGGGAAGTGAGAGGGGGACCTCTGGCCTTACCTGACCTCCCCACCCCTCCCCAGCCTCCATTGAGGGAGCCCCCCAGCTCTCCATGCTGGGTCTCCTCCGTCACATCCTATCCCAGGAGGGCGTGCGGGGCCTTTACCGGGGCATTGCCCCCAACTTCATGAAGGTTATCCCTGCTGTGAGCATCTCCTATGTGGTCTACGAGAACATGAAGCAGGCCCTGGGGGTCACGTCCAGGTGAGGGACCCAGAACCCACCCTCCACCCCCAGATCCCTCACCTCAATCATGATGTCCCCCCACACCTGGGCCACTGGAGACCGACAAGACAGCCAGTGGATCCCAGGTCCTCCCCCCACCCTACCATTCAAACCACAGGATCCCCGTACTTCATCCACTGGGTCCTGCGTCTCCACACTCCAGCCACTGGATCCCACGTTTCCCTGTCCTCTCACCCCCGTCCTGAGTGCTGGACCTTCATGTCTTAACCACTGGATCCCCCACAAGCCAGCTAATGGATCCTGACACCCCAACCACAGCAGCACCGACCCAGTATCTAACTGCACCCCCCAACCAGCTGCCTCAGGCACCGGATCCAGTGTCCTCAGGCATTGCTGGATCCTAGATCCCCAGCCCTAAACTGGTGGATCCTAGATCCTCTGCTTCGAGTCCTGGATCTCCAAGCTCAACCACTGGACTCTGGATCTCAAGAAACCTCAGCCACGGTATCCTGACAATGCGAGGCCTAGATCCTGGGACCCCATCCACTGGATCCTGAATCCTCTCCCTCCAACCACTGGATTCCTGAATCCCTTTACCTCAACACAGGGTCCCAGATCCCGCTGCTTCAACTCCCCGATCCCCACATTTCAAGCATCATTCCCTCGACACCCCCAACCATGGACACCAGATTCCCAAGCCCTGATCTGCCAGATCCTCACTCCTCAAACCACAATCTCGAGAACCCAATGGCAGAGGAGCGGTTCCAGGTGACTACAACTGTAGGACCCCAGACCGCAGGCACTGAACATTGAAACTCCACCCATAAGAGGCAGACCCTGCCACCTCTAGGCACTGGATGCCAACCCCTTAACCCCTGACCTCTGACCTGAACCCTCCCAGGCACTGGACCTTGAAAGCTCAGAGCCCCCAGCTAGCTCCCACTAGGCCAGTCAGCACCCTGGATCCCACACGCCCCTGTTCCAGACACACACCAGAGCCCTTCCCCCATGGCACAAACCCCACAGTCTATGGAGCCTGCAGGAAGCCCAGGTTCCAGGCTCCCGGCTTGACAACCTACAGGATGTGCCCACAGTCCTGACACAGCTGATGCTGGCACGGGGAGGAGATAGCCCTCCCAGGCCCTGCACAGATGCTGGACCCCCAGCCCCCTAGCATGGACATGCCCCTAGGCCTGGGGCAGGGGCAGGGTTGGGCGAAAGGTGCGCTCAAATGCTCCTCCAGCACTCTGCTGGTCTCACACCCTCTTCCCACCTACAGGCTGATCACAACCCCCAGAGCCTGGCTCCCTCTCTCTTAGGGCCGGCAAGCAGGCAATCTGAAGCTGGGAACACATGAAGGGGACCCCATATGCACACACACCCCAGCACTGCCGGCCCCTCCCCGGGCTTCAGAGTTGGAAACCAGGAGCAACAAACCAAGGATGCAAAACAAAGCCCCAACCCCCTAAGCCCCCAAATTCACTCCAGGTCTATTTTTGTACCAGAGAGGAGTTGACAACCCATCCCCCCTACTTACCCCAGCCCCCCACCCTGTACATTCTGCACTTTATATTTGGATGCTGAGCTTAGTATCATTGGGGAACCCCCTCTCTCCATTCCTTCCAAGTCCTTGGGGAACCCCATTCAAGGACTGTGAAAGAGGAACTGGGATGTTTGGGGGATGGGAGGACCCGCTCCCCCAACGCTTCCACCTCCTCCACCTACACTGCGCCCCACCTCCCTGCCTGTGCCCTGCCTGTGTGTGTGATTTCAAAGGAAAAGAACAGAGGAATACATTTTCTAAGCTCTTTCATTGTGGTTTTTACTGAAAGGGGGTGGGTGCATGTGGGAGCACCTCTAACTACTCACAGGGAAGACACATGGGTTGTCATCCATCATTCACGGAGACCAGGAAATGACTCCATGAGCCTCAGTTTCCACATCTGTAAAGTGGGTGCAGGGGCAAGTCCACATTCAAGAGCCCTCCTAATTTGTCCTGTATGTTTTTCTAATTACACAAGTGTGTCCTTTTCCTTGGGCTGCTGTAAAAAGTTATCAAAAACAAGGGGCTTAAAACAACAAGAAAATTAAATATTTTTCTATTGTGGTACAATACATGTTACATAAAATTTACCCCTTTAACCAATTTTAAGTGTACAGTTTTATGACATTAAGTACATTATATTGTCACGCAACCATCCCCACCATCCGTCTCGAGGACTTTCTCATCTTCCCAAACTGAAACTCTGTCCCCATTAAACACTCACTCCCCATCCCCTCCCCCAGCCCCTGGGCCCACCATCTACTTCCTGTCTCCAGATTTGACTCCTCTGGGACCTCCTAGAACTGGAATCATGCAATTATTTGCCCTTTTCTGTCTGGTTTATTTCACTGGGCATCATGTCCTCAAGGTTCATCCGTGTTGTAGCAGGTGTTAGAATCTCCTTCCTTCTTAAGGCTGAGTAATATTCTATTTTAGGGCTTCCCTAGTGGCTCAGTGGTAAAGAATCCACCTGCTAATGCAGGAGACGCAGGTTCTATCCCTGGGTCGGGAAGATCCCCTGAAGAAGGAGATGGCAACCCACTCTAGTATTGTTGCCTGGGAAATCCCACGGACAGAGGAGCCTGGCCGGCTACAGTCCATGGGGTCGCAAAAGTGTAGGGCACCACTTCGCGATTAAACAATGACAACAGCAAGTGTAGTCGAGGAGATGGTAATGTTTGAATAGAGAGTTTTAAATGGTGAGGAAGGGAGCCATGGGGATGCCTAGGGAAACAGCATCCCAGGCAGAGGGCACAGCAGGTGCAAAGGTCCCTGGGCAGCATCATGCCTGGTGTGTTGGAGGAACAGCGAGGAGACCTGTTTGCAGCAGAGTGAGCAAGTGGGAGAGAGGGAGAAGGGGAGGGCTGGGAGGGGATGGGGCAAGTAGAGCAGGACTTTGTGGGCTGTGGGGAGGACTTGGGCAGGTAGGTGGAAGCCCTGGAGGGCTATGCGCAGAGGAAGGGTGGGCCCTGACTCAGGTACTCATGCGCGCCCTCTGGTGGCTGCTGCAGGGAGGACAGACTTTAAACCGTTAGGTCTGGAGCTGGGGGAACAGGGGTGCAGGCCACTGCCCTAGTCCAGGTAAGTGACAATGGGCTGGACCAAGGTGGTAGCCATGTACATGATAAGAAGCAGTCGGATTCTCGATATACTTTGGAGATTAAGCCCACATGATGTAGTGACAGACGGCGCAAGAGAGAAAAGGAGGAATCAAGGATGATATCGGGGGTTTTGATCAATTTGGACAATGGAGATGCTCCCAACAGAGACTCTCACTGGATCCTATTGACAACGCTGTGTGGTAGAGTCAATCATGAATTCCAATCTCCAGATGGGGAAACTGCAGCTCAGAGAAGTAAAGCAGGTACCCCAAGGTCACACAGCAAGAAGAGTCTGAGATGGAATCCAAACTCGGGGCCATCTGACTCCAAACCTGTGCCAGTGTCACTTCAGGGACTGACGGTGTGCCTCTCTCTTGGAACTCTAAAGACTTCCCCTTCTCCCCCACTTCCATCTCCTGTTGACGTGAGGATGAAAGGCAGTGTGTCAGTTTCCTGTGGCTGCTGTAACAAAAGACCACGAACTTAGTGGCTTAAAACAATACATTGTTGTGGAGGTCAGAAGCCTGACATGGAGCTCACTGGGCTAAAATTAAGCTGTCAGCAAGGCTGGCCTCTTCTGGAAGCTCCAGGGGAGAATCTGCTGACTGGCCTTTTCCAGCTTCTAAAAAGACCACCTGCATTCCATGGCTCGTGGCCTTCTTCCTCCATCCTCAAAGTCAGCAACAGCCTGTGGAGTCTTTCTCACCTCCAATCCCTCTAACGCTGACCCTTCTGCCTCCCTTTTCCCTGTTGAAGAACTTGCGAGATTACATTGAGCCCCTGTGGTGAATCCAGAGTCATCTTTCCATCTCCTCATCAACTGATTAATAATCTGAATTCTATCTGCAAATTTAATCCACTCCCTCTCCCTTATATTGCCACGTGACATAACATGTTCGTGGGTTTACAGCGATTGGGATCTGGACCTCTGGTAGGAGTGGGGAGGAGACACTCACTCAGTCTACCATATGCAGTGAGGTCACAAGGACCACTGTGACCTCATCATCCCCTGGGGCCCAAATTTACAAAGCACCCCTCCCACACAGTTGCTGGATGGGCCAACCTCTGGCCAGAGATTTGAACCCGAGTGTCCTGACCCTCCAGCTATGATGGGAGCCCAACCAGAGCAAACTCAGAAGCCCAGCTCGCGGGTCCAGACCCTGTTTAAGAGGGTCAAGGCCTTCTTCACCAAAACTGGTCCCCCACCCCCACCCCCAGCCCCCTCCCGGAATCTGGGCTGTACCCACGTGTACGGGTACGTGTTTGGGCACCTGGGGGAAAGAGAACCGGAGCATTCCCCATCGCAGCAGGTGAGTTTGGCAAACCACAGGCCCTGAAGAACCTGCAGCTGGAACTGCAGAGGGAGAAGGTCACCCTGCCTGCCCACTCTGTATGCCCCGCTCCCCTCCAGGCCAGCCTGGGTGGACTGCCACCTGGAAGCTGTGGGGACCAGGGCAAGCCTTGGACTGGAGCCGAGGGGGAGGGGAGGTTCTAGAGATGTGTCAGGAAAAAGACCTCCAGCCTGGATGAGTGTGGGTGGGAGCTGGGTCTGTCCTGCAGGTGCTGGACACAGGGGAGCAGCTGATGGTCCCCGTGGATGTCCTGGAAGTGGATAATGAGGGAGCCTTGTGGAAGTTCCTCCTCTCGGGAGCCATGGCTGGGGCAGTGTCTCGCACAGGCACGGCCCCTCTGGACCGTGCCAAGGTGTACATGCAGGTGTGTGGGGACCATGGCGCTGGGGCCATTGGGGTGGGGATGGATGGAAGTGGAGCTGATGGAGTTCAGGGAGGGGGTGAGTATGTAAATCAGAAAGAGGGACAAGGGTGGGGTTGGGAGCAGAGTTGGAGTTAGAAGGGGGCAGGACTTCCCCTAGTCTGACAGTGGTTAGGACTCCGTGCTCCCACTGCAGGAGGCACAGGTTTGATCCCTGGTCAGGGCTTCCCAGCTGGCGCTAGTGGTAAAGTACCCACCTGCCAATGCAGGAGACATAAGAGAAGCGGTTCAGTCCCTGGGTTGGGAAGATCCCCAGGAGAAGGAAGTGGCAACCTGCTTCAGTATTCTTGCCTGGAGAATCCCATGGACAGCTGGCGGGCTATAAGCCACAGGGTTGTAAAGAGTCAGACACGACTGAAGCGACTTAGCAGGGAATGAAGGTCCCACATACCAAAAAAAAAAAAAAAGATGGGGCTGAGTGGAGATGAGGTGAAGGGCTCCTCAGAGGGCTGACAGGGGCTCCATATTTCCAGGTCTACTCCTCCAAGAAGAATTTCATGAATCTGCTGGGAGGTCTCCGGAGCCTGATCCAGGAAGGGGGCATCCGTTCACTCTGGAGGGGCAACGGTATCAATGTGCTCAAAATTGCCCCGGAGTACGCCATCAAGTTCTCTGTCTTCGAACAGGTGGGGGTGAGGGGATATCTACTTTCCCCAGCCCCACCCTCAAGCCGTCACCTCTCTGGTACCCACGGCCCCCTAAAGCCCAGATTTTTATCCAAAACATACGTAAAAAAAAATTTGGCTGTGCTGGGTCTTCATTGCTGTGCATGGGCTTTCTCTAGTAGCGGTGAGTGGAGGCTCCTCTTTGCCTTCTCTAGTTGTGGTGTGCAGACTGCTCATTTTGGTGGCTTCTCTTATCGCAGAGTAAGGGCTCTGGGGCTCTTGTTGCAGAGTAAGCCCCATCTAGGGCATGGGGCCTCAGTAGTTGCGGCTCCCAGGCTCCTCGGGGCTCGTGAGCACAGGCTCAGTAGTTGTGGTGCCTGGGCTTAGTTGCCCCGAGGCATGTGGGATCTTCCCGCATCAGGGATCAACCGCCATCTCCTGCACTGGCAGGCAAATTCTTTACCACTGAGCCACCAGAGAAGCCCCCAAGACATATTTTAATACTCCAGGTCCCACACCTCTTCCCCTGGGTGAGTTTCAGGAAGGAAAGGAGGCTAATTCTCACATTCCTCTTTCCCATCCCAGTGTAAAAACTACTTCTGTGGAGTGCACGAGTCCCCACCCTTTCAGGAACGTCTCCTTGCTGGCTCTCTGGCTGTGGCCACTTCCCAGACGCTCATCAACCCCATGGAGGTAAGAGTATCTGCCCCATAGAAGATGAAACAAGATGATTGGGTGGCAGCTGCTATGGCTTCCTCCTTCCCTGCCCCCTCCTCCTCTTTATGTAAGACATATCAAAGTTGTATTCCAGATGGCTTACCCAGTCATCTCAACACTATTTACTGAATGGGTCCTCTCCTCTCCATCACCAATGACCCAAGATGCCACCACTGTAATTTACTAAATTCCTATATGCACGCATGCTCAGTTGCTTCAGTCGTGTCCGACTCCTTTCGACCCCGAGGACTGTAGCCTGCCAGGATCCTCTGTCCGTGGGGATTCTCCAGGCAGGAATACTTCGCAGGGGTAGATCCCCCTCCAAGGGATCTTCCCGACCCAGGGATTGAACCTGCAGCTTCTGCACTGCAGGCGGATTCTCTGCTGCTGAGCCACTGGGGAAGCCCCAAATTCCTATATGTGTTGGTATGTTTGTTTTGGTGGGGTTCGTTTGTTTTGTTGCCATATCACTGGACACAAGGGATCTTTAGTTTCCTCACCAGAGATGGAACCTGTGCCCCCTGCAGTGGAAGCTGGACCACTGGACCGCCAGGGACGTCCCTGGGTTTACTTCTGACCTTTCTCTTCTTGGGTTCAATCCCTAAGTCAGGAAGTTCCCCTGGAGAAGGGAATGAAAACCCACTCCAGTATTCTTGCCTGGAGAATCCCCCTGGACAGAGAAACCTGGTGGGCTACAGCCCATTAGGTCGCAAAGAGTTGGACATGACTGAGCAACTAACACTTTCACTTTTTCTCTTCTTGTCACTTGGGTTCTCTTCATGCACTTCTAATTTTTTTTTTTAATTTTAAATGATCTTCTAATTTTTTTTTAATGAGTAGACTTTATTTTGTAGCACAGTTTTAAGTTTACAGGAAAATTAGGTAAAAAGGGCAAGAGCATTCCCATATATATCTTGGCTTACATACGAAGTTTCCACTATCATTAACAACTTGAATTTGGGTGGTACATTGGTTACAACTGATGAACCAATATTGATACATTATTATTAACTAAAGCCCATGGTTGACATCAGGGTTCACTCTTGGCGTTGTGACTTGCTATGGGTTTTGACAAACGTATGACACGCAGCCACCATAATAGCGTCACACAGAAAAATTCCACTGCCCTAATAAGTCATTGTACTACACGTATTCACCTCTCCCTCTTTCCTCCAGTCCCTAACAACCACTGATCACGTTACTGTCTATGTAGTTTTGCCCCTTTTTTTTCTTTTGGCGGCACCCCGTTGGCATATGTTCAACAAGGTATTAAACCCTTGCCCCCTGCATTGGCTTAGGGTCTTAACCACTGGACGCCCAGGGAAGTCCCAGCCCAGTCTTTCATTTTTGAGGCTTGATATTATGTCTTATTATTCCCCATTCCTTCTCTTACTGGTTTTTCAGGCTATTCTCCATTGATTTCTTTTTCCTTTTAAAACGTTAGAAGTAATCTGCCTTGTTCAGAAAACAAAATCACACACTGGTATTTGTTTTTTACTCACTGACTCTAAACTCAAATGAGTTTAGATATTATTGCCATCTGGTGGCTCAGATAGTAAAGAATCTGCCTGCAGTACAGGAGATCCAAGTTTGATCCCTGGGTTGGGAAGATCCCCTGGAGGAAGCAATGGCAACCCACTTCAGTATTCTTGCCTGGAGAATTTCATGGACAGAAAAGCCTGGCGGACTACAGTCCATGGGGTTGCAAAGAGTCAGACATGACTGAGCGACTAACATTTTCATTTTCACTTTCTATACAATATTGGGTCTACATATCCAAGAATACATCCATTTATTTGGTCAAGTCTCCTTTTTCATCCCCTAAACGGTCTTTTAAAGCTTTCTTCATATAATTCTTGCCCTTGTCTGGTTGAGTTTCTTCATATTTTTACTTCTGAAATATAGCTGATTTATTGTGTTAATTTCTCCTGTATGGCAAGGTGATTCAGTCATACATATACTATCTTTAATAAATATATTAATGAAAAAATATACCTTTTCCATTAAGATTTATTAAAGGATATTGAATATAGTTCCTTGTGCTATACAGTAGAAGTAGAACCTTCTTTACCTTTCTATATATTAGTTTGCACTTGTGAAGTATTTTTATTTTGATGGTTACATAACAAATCACCACACTCAAGAGCTTTTAAAATGATACAGATTTATTATCTCATTGTTTCCGTGGGTCATGTCTGGGCACTGACTAGTCGGGTCCTCAGTTCAGGATTTGATCAGGTGGAAATCAAGGTGTCAGTCGGTGGGGCTACCAATGGACCCATCTGAGGCGTGGGTGTCCTCTGCCAAACTCCCTGGTTGTTACCAGCATTCAGCTTCTTACGGCTGTAGACTGAGTCCTCAACTCCTGGAGGCCACCCACTGTTCCCTGCCCTGCGGTCCTCTCCGTAACAGTTTGTTTGAGACCAACCCTAGGGAACTCCCTGGCGGTGTAATGGTTAGGATTCCACACTTTTTTCACTGCCATGGACCTGAGTTCAGCCTCTGGTTGGGGAACTAAGATCCTGTGAGCCGAGAAGTATGGCCAAGATATAAAAAACCAATCCAGGAGTGTTTCTGATCCTTCTATCTCTTCTTCAGACTCTTTTAAAGGGCTCACCTGATTGAGTCAGACCCACTCAGGATGATTTCTCTTGATTAAGTCAACTGGTGACACAGGAAGCTCACCTCTGTGATGACCGAGATGGATGGGATGGGGGGCAGGTGGGAGGGAGATCCAAGAGGGAGGGAATATATGTACATGTAAAGCTGATTCACTTCACTGTACAGCAGAAACTAAGGCAACATTGTAAAGCAATTACATGCCAATTAAAAAAATCTAAAAAATAAATAAAGTTAACTGGTTAGGGGCTTTATTATATCTGCAGAATCTCTCTGCCTTTGTCCTTTGTGTACCCTGATCCAAGAGAGTCACAGTCCATCATGCTCACAGGTGTAGACCATTTTCAAGGGCAAAGGAGGCCATTAAACAGAGCAAGTGTATAATGGGGACAGGAATCATGGGGACCACCTGAGAATTTTGCCTACCACAAACGGTGTGCTGTCTTTTGCACAGCTGTTGAGTTGCCAACATTTTGATGTTGGGCATTTCATAAAAACTTCAGTTTCTGGCTTCTTTGGGAAAACTGGCAGATCTGCCTACCTGGGGTCCAGGTAGGGCGAGTTTGGCTGGGTTAGGGCTGCTGCAGTCCCCACCCAGCTCACATCACTTCTCTCATCCTTTTTTTTTTTTTTAGTTTTATTTATTTTCTTGGCTGTATCTTACATCAAGCAGGATCTTAGTTCCCCGTGTGTGCATGTTAAGTCGCTTCAGTTGTATCTGACTCTATTCGACCCCATGGATTGTAGTCTACCCGGCTTTTATGTCCATGGGATTCTCCAGGCAAGAATACTGAAGCAGGTTGCCATTTCCTTCTCCAGGAGATCTTCCTGACCCAGGGATTGAACCTGCATCTCTTATGTCTCCTGTGTTGGCAGCCAGGTTCTTTACCACTAGCGCCATCTGGGAAGCCCCCTTAGTTCCCCAACCAGGAGTCAAACCTGTGCCCCCTGCAGTGGAAGCATGGACTCTTAACCACTGAACTGCCGAGGAAGTCCCTCCCTCACCCTTTGGGTTGAGAGCACTTACAGGCCAAGGCAGCTGGGTTTGAAACCCAGCTATGTGCATTCTTGAGCAGCTGCCTCCTGTGCTGGAGGGTCATTTAGGCGATTAGCTCAAATAAGCTGCCTTACTCCTCATCCTCCCCAGGTGCTGAAGACGCGGCTGACCCTGCGGCGGACCGGCCAGTACAAGGGGCTGCTGGACTGCGCCAGGCAGATCCTGGAGCAGGAGGGCACCCGCGCCCTTTACCGTGGGTACCTCCCCAACATGCTTGGCATCATCCCGTATGCCTGCACCGACCTGGCCGTCTATGAGGTGGGGGTCTCACAGAGGGGTTGGCAGGGGCGGTGTGAACCCAGGCCCGTGGAGAGCTTCCTCCTGGCCTTCTTCTCTCCTAGATGCTCAACTGTCTCTGGCTGAAATCAGGCAGGGACATGAAGGACCCTAGTGGCTTGGTCAGTCTGTCGTCTGTGACACTGTCCACCACCTGTGGACAGATGGCCAGTTACCCGCTGACTTTGGTGCGCACCAGGATGCAAGCCCAAGGTCAGCTTGGCCCTTTTAGCAACCTCGCATACCACGACCCCTTGCCTCTACTCTCTGAACTTTCTCATGACCCCCCGAAACACACACAAACTGACTCCCAGACTCTCCATATCTGATCTTGCCCATTTCTGCTGACTCCTGAACCCACCCAAATTTACACTCACCCCCAAACCTGATCCCAGTCCCTTCAATTAACCCTACATATCACTAAAATGAACACCCAGCTCCCAAAGGACTCCCACAAACCTCCTTGAATGTGACTCAGGCCTCCATATTGATCTCAAGACATATAGTCCCCAATGACCCCCCAACTTGTCCAAATCAGACTCAGGCCTCACCTGGTGCCAAAAGGCAAATGGTTCCTAAATTTTCGAAAACTGACACCTAGACATTCCCAAACTCATAACCACCTCCCCAACATCCTGGGAACTCCCCAAATGTGCCTCCCACAAATGGGCTCTCAAACCCCTAAACAAATCCTCAAATACCCAAATAGGTTTTTAGCTCACCACCTTAATCTTGAAAATGTCCCCAAACTCCCCCTTAGCACACTGCAAAGCTCTAGCAGATCTTTGTTGTTGTTCAGTCGGTAAGTTGTGTCCGACTCTTTGTGACCCCATGGACTGCAGCCTGCCAGGATTCCCTGTCCTTCACTATCTCCTGGAGTTTGCTCAAACTCATGTCTGTTGAGTTGGTGATGCCATCCAACCATCTCAGCCTCTGTTGCCGCCTCCTCCTCCTCCCGCCCTCAATCTTTCCCAGCATCAGGGTTTTTTCCAATGAGTTGGTCAAAGTACTGGAGCTTCAGCTTTAGCATCAGTCCTTCCAATGAATATTGAAGTTGCAATGTTTTCTAAGATGTTCCCTAAAACAAATCCTGAAAATTTCTCACTCTCCATAAACTGACCAACTTCCTCTAAAAGGCTTCCAAGCTTCTTTTCAGGTAACACCCCAGACCCTCTGCTCCTCACTTCAGTCCCCATCTCCCAACATTCCAGCTCCCCACTCTCCACCCACGCCCCTTGATGCCAAGTCATCTCTGGCCCAGGCCCTGAGCTTGCCTCTGTCCCCACAGACACTGTGGAGGGTTCAAACCCCACCATGTGTGGAGTCTTCCGGAGGATCCTGGCCCAGCAGGGCTGGCCAGGGCTGTACCGAGGCATGACCCCCACATTACTGAAGGTGCTGCCTGCAGGCGGCATCAGCTACGTGGTGTATGAAGCCATGAAGAAGACCCTGGGAGTATAAGTAGTGAACTAGGTGACATACCCTGGGCAGAAATGGAGGGGAAGATCCAGTGTCTCCTGGCCCCAAAGGGCCTTCCAGGCTCGGGACCAAGGGCAGACTTGTCAAGAGAAGCAGACTGGTTGCCTGGGTCAGAAGATTCCTGGTGCCTCCTCCCCAGTGGAGTCTGGACTCCAGTTTGGTTTGCTGCGACTTGTCCTGATTCCAGAGCAAAAGGGTGAACATGGAGACAACGAGGAATAAACAGATGGTTTCTGCTGGCCATGTCTGGAATATCTGGGTTCAGGAGGGCAGCTGGGGATCTGGATACCTGGGTCCTGTGAGGGGCGGGGGGGGGGGGGCGGGGGGGGCGGGGAGCGGTGGGGAGGGCGGGCGGGAGTACCTTGGGCCTCTTAGTCTTGAACAGGAATTGGAAGCCTGGAAGATGCCTGGGTCCAGAAGATAAACTGAGGGCCTAGATCAGAGCTTAGAGCTCGGATCCAGGGACCTTATGTGAAGCTGGTGTAGGGTTTCGAATTAAGAGTCTAGGATCCCTCGGTCCTGGGAGGAAATCTAGACCCTTGAGTTGGTAGGAGAGCTGGTTCCATTTCTGGAAGAGAAGTAAGGACTCTAGATCCCTGGATGGAAAGAGGAGAGGGTATGAGAGGATCCCTGAGTTTCCTCTTGCTTTGGGGCCAACCCACCCCCGGAAGCACCCGTCTCCAAGGCCTCAAGCAGGCCACGTGCCTGGCTTACCCGGCCGGCCTCCGGGGACTCTAACCCAGACGTCAGGCTTGAATTCCTGCAGCCGGTGGCCAATGCCCACGTCGGCTGCCATTCAATCCGGTTCCGGCTAATCGCCTCCCGGCTTCTGGTGGCTGGCTCCGCCCCAATGCAGCGGCGCTTCCACTAGCTCCCACCAAAACGGGGCACCTCCATTTCCTTCATTGTCATTTGCCTAGGGTGAGGTCAGTCACCTTACACCCTCCCCCGCCACTCAGCCATTGGCTTAGACGACGGGACTAGAAAAGGATTCTGGTTAACGCTAAAGTAACTCAGTCCAAACGCAAGCGTATCACACTGACCTCGCCAGATTGGCTTAAATTAATTGCCAATCTCTGTAAAGACCGCCTTCCATGTGTACCCATTGGCTTGCGTACACGACGATCTCACTGGACGCCCACCCAGCCCGTTCAGAGAAGTCTTTCGCCAGACTCCTCCTTCCTGTCCGCTTGACTCTTAGGAGCCGTCAATCCGGTTCAGAAGCCGCCCCGCGATTCTGGAACTCCTGCTTCATTGGGCCTTCGGCCTCCTCCGATCGCCTCAATTTGCCCGCCCAAAGCCGTCAGCCCGCAGCCCATTGCTTCCCAGAGCTGTCGATCTCGCGGTACCTCCCGCCCACTGCCTCTCGCGGCACTCCGATTGGCCGCTCGCCTCCAGAGCCTGTGATTGGTGTCCCGGGAGGGGCGACCACCTCCCATTGGCGCGGCGGCGCCGTCCGTCAAGCCGGCGACCGGAGGGGGCGTCCCTCTCCGCCCCCCAACCCCCGCCCCCGGCATCGTCTTCCCAGCCGCTGGCTTCCCAGAGTGCTCCGCGGCCGTGTGGAGCGAGGCCTTGTTCCCGCGTTGAGCCGCCGCTGCCGCCGCCTCCTCCTCAGCTTCAGCCTCCGCGTCAGGCCCGGCCCCGCCGCGCCATGTCGGACTACAGCACGGGAGGACCCCCGCCCGGGCCGCCGCCACCCGCCGGCGGGGGCGGGGGGTCCGGAGGAGCCGGGGGCGCCGGGGGAGGCCCGCCACCGGGCCCGCCGGGCGCGGGGGACCGGGGCGGCGGCGGTCCCGGCGGCGGCGGCCCGGGCGGAGGGTCGGCCGGTGGCCCCTCGCAGCCACCCGGCGGGGGCGGCCCGGGAATCCGCAAGGACGCCTTCGCAGACGCCGTGCAGCGGGCCCGCCAGGTGAGGAGGCCGCGGGCCCGAGGGGCGCGCGGGCGGGCGGGGGAGGGGGCGGGGTCACGTGCGCGCGCGCGGGGTCGCAAAGGGGGGGCCGGGGCCGGGGCCGCCACGGGGTCACGTGGGGCGGTAGGCGGGGGCCTGGGCCTCCCCAGGAGCCTGGAGTGGGGCACTCCCCCCGGGGGTGACCCCCTACAAGGGGGAAGGGTCGTCTGGGAGGGGTGACCCAAAAGCGGCCCCAGAGTGTGCAGGGTCCCCTGCAGCGCGGGGACTCACTTTGGGGTTTCCACCCTTTAGGACACTCTCTACTCGTAGAAGCAGGGGTTCCGCCTTCCTGGGAAGGTCTTTCTCTGCTCCCACTAACTTGGTCCCTTTTCTGCCTGGTCCCCAGGAAGGAGGGACTTTAGGGGATTAGAAAAGTTCTTCCTCTTGAACCTGAAAAGTAGAAAGGGGACCCTGTGGCTGCCAGGCAGTGGCCAAGCGTTTCGTTGAAATGGGGAGGGTAGGCCTAGGGACTGACTGTGATGCTTCAGGTCATTTGCAAGCACCCTGTTTCTCTTTTGGGGAAAGAAGGGAAGGGTCCCACCGCTGTGTTCTGGGGCGTGATGACTACATGGAGGTTTCACATTCTGATGTGTGACCTCCCCGGCACTCCACGGCCTGAGGGGAAGAGGCCCACAGAAAGCGAGGACTTTGCCGCCCTTTCAAAAGGAAACTGACCGGGCTCAGGCCATTGAGTGCTTTCTCAGTCAGAATTGCCCCCAAATCCTCCAGCACAGGGAGGTCCCATTAGGGGAACGCCCTGTTGCCCTCCCAATGTGGTCTGTGGCTTTCACCCTTGGCATGCGATAGAGTTCTTAGGTGCAGTTGATATGATTGACCCTCACTCCCCGACCCTTACTGGCTTAATTGAGAGGCAGCTAAAACAAGGGGAGGTGGTGCTTTCTGTTTGCTTGGGATAAGACCCCAACTGGGCATCCCAAGAGTTTAGGCTTCAAGTTTTGTTTTGTTTTGTTTTTTTATGTAAGTTTTAGAGAGGTTAAAATATAGATTCTCAGCTCATGGTTTGTGTCTCTTTGGAAAACTTGTAGTAATCCTATCAGCATACTCTGGTTTTAAATTTATTGGGTTGGGGTTTATTCAACGTTGTTTTTGTGTCCGAAATGTAACACGTGTTCGGAAAAGGGCCTTTTGTTTTGGTCTAGATGAGGGTTTCAGAGGCAGACTTCCCTAAGATCTGTTCAACAAATGGAAAGATTTTGAGGGTGTGCTCTTGAGCATCCCAGAGGCCCAGGTGCTTTGGCAAGGAAGTGTCTGGAAGTTCTCCCTGGTGGAGGGCACCTGAACTTTTCCTCCTTTCATCCCTAGAAAAGTCAGTGCGGGTTATCCTCTGGCCATGAACAGTTTAGGCACAAATTTGATAGAGAAAGGGAGCTTCTTTGAAATTCCTGAATAACTTTGGAATTCCTAGAAATGTTTTAACCAACAGTGAAAGTCGCCCAGTCGTGTCCGACTCTTTGCAACCCCATGGACTGTAGAGTCCGTGGAATTCTCCAGGCCAGGATACTGGAGTGGGTAGCCGTTCCCTTCTCCAGGGGATCTTCCCAACCCCGAGATCGAACCCAGGTCTCCCACATTGCAGATGGATTCTTTACCAGCTGAGCCATCAGTGAAGCCTTAACCAACAGGCTCGTCCCTAAATCCAGGGAATGCCACTCCCAGGCCAGACAGCAAGACCTGTTGGGTATTCATGAACCAAAGAGGTGAAAGGTTGACCTGAGCACCACAGAGGCTGGCTTTGGGTAGTAATTCTTCTCTGCTCGCAACTTCACTTCTAGATCGCAGCCAAGATTGGAGGCGACGCAGCTACCACAGTGAATAACAGCACTCCTGATTTTGGTTTTGGGGGCCAAAAGAGACAGTTAGAAGATGGAGGTAACTACCTGCCTTGCTGGAAGGGCTGGGGGTAGAGAGTGAAGTGCTTTTGTTGGAATGTGGTTCAGAGTGGGGGGAGCCCACTGCCATTTGGTGTTTTAAAACCTCAGCAATCCCAGCTTTGTTCGTTCTTTTTGTCTGGGCTGCCGTCCTGAAGTATCAGGTGGCTGAGGAGAGCAGATTGACTGTGACCAGGTCCAGGTCGTAAGTTTTCAAGATTGTTCCTCCTCCTCTGCTAAGCTAGGGTTCTCTTAAGGCCCCATGTCAGTGCAGTGTGGCTGACCCAGAGGCACACAGCCTAAACTATCAACTCACTGATCAGCCCAACTTCCCCAAGGCAGATTTGGGCCTAAGCTGGAAGGACTAGGGTCACCATCATTTTCCCCCTGTTATAAAGAGCTCTTTATCCCTGAGTGCTGGTGGTGAGATTAGGTCTCTTATTCTCTTGTCTTGCATCTGATGTTGAGAGTTGGGGGCAGGAGGCTTGTTTGCCAGGACATGTGGCACCAGCATCAGATTTGAGGCAGCTGTGGGTGGGTAGGCATTGCATCTGACATCCTCTTTCTTTTCACAGACCAACCAGAGAGCAAGAAGCTGGCTTCCCAGGGAGACTGTAAGTCCATTGGGTGACACTGGCAGAGGCTGCTTCAGGATCTTAAGAGGTTTTAGCAGGAAGTACTCTCCAGACAGGAGCTGGAAGTACTGAGCAGACAGCACCTCTCCTTTATGGAGGCTCTTGGTGTCCCTCCAGGGCCCATGAGACCCCAGAGCCTGGATTGTGAAGCAGCCACCTCCAAGCATGGCTGTTGTTAGGTGGCCCTGTTGTGCTCACTCAGGGAGGCTCAGAGGCACTGGGATATAGCTTGTGGCCCCTTGCATGGCAGGTGTGCCCAGGGCATGGTGTTTGGGGTCCCAGAGAGGAGCTGGGCCAATCTGTCCTTTGGGTTTTCTCTTTGCAGCCATGAGTTCTCAACTCGGACCCATTCATCCTCCCCCCAGGTAAGTGGTGGGTTGGAGAGCAGGTCGTTTCCTCGTTGTCTCTGGCCTTTCTTGCTGACTGGAGGGAGCACTCTGTCTGGGAGCCTGGTTGTACAGGACTTTGTCTTACTTTCTGTCAACCAGGGAGAAGACAGAAAGGCAGAAGGAGCTTCGTTTGTCCTTACTTATTGTCTGTGGGACCATATGGAGCATAGGGCTGTGGCTGTTAGCTGTAATCGGGAAGGGGTTCTTTGCGCCCCTTTGCTTCCTTTGTTGGATGGGGATACTTAGAAGCCCTGCCATCCTTCCTCCTGGAAAAGGCTGGGGACTGGCCCTGACTTCTCACCTGCTTCTGCGGATTCTTGTTCCCTGAGAGCTGGGGTGGGGGTGTGTTCCTTTCCTACCTTTTTACTCTAGAGCATTCTTTCTGAAGGACCACGTTCTTTTTTTTTTTTTTCACTATTAGCTAAAATTTTGTGAAATGCAGTAAAAGCAACTCACTAGAAGAATGAAGTGAAAAAGATACAAAACCAATTTTTAAGTTAGAATCTATAGGTATAGGATGACGCTTTCAGATTGCTGTGAAAGTGTCCCAGGTTCTCACTCTTGCCCTGAGTCGGTGGGCAGCACTGGTCCAGCAGGCTAAGCCTCTTGTGGCCCAGAGTGGGGAACGGGGGCCCCGAGAGGTTGGGTGGTCTGCTGTGGGGTGAGGGAACCCCCATGCCCTTGTCAGACTCTGCTTAGGCCTGTGGGAGCTTGGTCCCCATGTTGCAGGAGGCAGGACTTCTGTTTTGAGGGTCTTTTTTCCAGGAGGCCCTCTGGCTCTTCCATCCCCTCTGCTGCTTCCTGACTTGAGGCTGACTCTCATTGTTTCTCTTTGTAGGACTTCAATGACAGAAGAGTACCGAGTTCCAGACGGCATGGTGGGACTAAGTGAGTGTGAACCACTGTGGTCCTGTGGTGCCCATTAACCCCTGCCCCGTGCCCCCAGGGCAGTCTCTCAGGAGAGCGCCTGCCAACCCTGGGACCTGTGGTCTGAAGGAGCCAGATTATTTTTTCCCCTCATTACATATGGTGGAAATACATATTTATGTATGTAGTTTCTTTTGTGGTTGGAAATCCCAAAGATGAGTCTGTTCATATTTTTTTTTCCTGCTGATGCCTCCTCCCCCCCGCTGCCCCTCTGACCCAGGCCCAGGCTCTGGGGCAGGTGCAGGAAAGGGTGAGTGGAATGGGGAGTGATTGCCTGGACAGCCCCCCAACCCAGCTCAGAGATCTGGTGAGGGGCACCAGAAGGGGCTGTGCAGAAACATAGAGGCCACAGGAGCACTGAAGGAGCCTGATGTGTTTTGCAATTTTTGTTTGTTTTTCGTTTTTGTTATTTTTTTCTTTTATTTTGAAGGAGCTGTTTTGTGCTTACTCTCATTCATTCTCTGGGCAGGGGGGCTCAGCGCCAGCCTCCTCCCATCCATCTCTGCTCTTCTTTTTTTTCTCCACCCAGTCATCGGCAGAGGAGGTGAACAGATTAACAAAATCCAGCAGGACTCAGGCTGCAAAGTCCAAATCTCTCCAGGTAGGAGCGCTAGAGCTGGATGGGGATGGGTGCCTCTGCTGGGGCTCTTGGCGCGTTCTCTCATGACCCCTGGCCGCTGTGATGGGATGGAGGTGAAGCGGGCTGGCGTTATTGCGCTTGTTCTGTGTGCCGCCTTTGCACAGTGCGTCAAGGTGTAGCTGCAACTCTTGTCTCCCTCTGCTCTCCATGAGCGCAGAGGGCTAGAATCCAGTATAGGGAGCCGCACCCCAGATCCCGCTCTGACTGTGTTGCCACCTGAGCTACAACACCTTGTTGGAAAGTGTAAGGCAGGGGAGCTCCTTAGGAAGGACAGGCTTGAGGTCAGGCCTGGGCTTAAATCCAGTCCTGCCTGCGCCTTGGCAGGTACCTGATTTGCAGGGGTTTCTGAGTGCTCGCCCTGCCTGACACGCAGTACATTGACTGGAAAGTGTTCACATGGGTGGTGATGGAAGGGGCCCAGTTGGGATCTTCTGGAATCTGCCTCTCCTTCCATATTATCTTTTCACTAAAAGTTTTGCTTCCTTTGCTAGACTTCAGGCTTCTTAATCTTGGCTGTGCATAAAGCACCCTCTCAAGTGTTTGGGGAGGTAAATTGATTTGTCAGGGTGCTGTACAGTGGCAGAAGTAGCTGTCGATTGTTCCTAGAAATCTCATCTCCATGGAAGGTCCTCCTGGTTGTCTGCCCAAGGCATTGACTCAAAAAAGCGCTGATCCTCTCTCCACTCCTCTCTCCAGACAGCGGTGGCCTACCTGAACGCAGTGTGTCCTTGACAGGAGCCCCGGAATCTGTGCAGTAAGTCTCTGGCTGGGCCTGTCATGACAAAGTGGGTGGGCGAAGCCCTCTGGATCCCTTTGAAGTTTAGAGTGACTCCCACACCATGTTCCTCATGCCGTGCCTGCACCGGGGGGCTGCCTGACACAGTGAATCTCCTGAGATCTGGGGAACCTGGCCCAGAATAGCCCCAGCTCTGGGGATGGGCCCTCTGTCAGACCCAGAAAGGGGGTTGGAACCCCCTTTCCTGGGAGCAGGGCTGAGCCTCCAGGCAAGCATTCAGAGAGTACCTGTTTTTTCCCTTTCCAGGAAAGCGAAGATGATGCTGGACGACATTGTCTCCCGGGGCCGTGGGGGGCCCCCGGGCCAGTTCCACGACAACGCCAACGGGGGCCAGAACGGCACAGTGCAGGAGATCATGATCCCCGCGGGCAAGGCTGGCCTGGTCATTGGCAAGGGCGGGGAGACCATCAAGCAGCTGCAGGTGAGGGTGCAGGCTCCTCCTGTCCCGGGACAGCCTCCTTCCCGCGACTGTGCCTGTGCACGCCACTGTCCCCCGCCACCGAGCCAGAGCCCTTCGTCCTTTTGGACCAGAAGTGACCCGTCCCCCCATGCCCCAGGAAGTTCTTGGAGGGCTCAGCTCTAACGCCACCTTGGTTGTACAGGAACGGGCTGGAGTGAAGATGATTTTAATCCAGGATGGCTCCCAGAACACGAATGTGGACAAACCGCTGCGGATCATCGGAGACCCTTACAAAGTGCAGGTGGGTGCCCCAGGGCCGAGGGGGTGGTTCTGGGGAGTAGAGAGAGGGCAGCGGGAAGGCTGGAGATTTGGATGTAAGTGGAGAGATTTTTTAGAGCACTGGCTCTGAGGTCAGCCCTGGACTCATTCTCTGTTGAGTTCCCTCCCAGCCGTCTGTACATGAGCAGGTGGCCTCAACTGGCCTCAGTCCAGAAAGCTGGGGTGCTCACCATGTCCACCTCTTAGGGCAGCGGGTAAAGATCCGGGCAGCCTTGCGTTGGTCCTTAGCTCTGGCCTGTGACCGTGGGGCATGCAGTGGGGCAGCAGTGTTCGTGCGAGCACCACACTTTGTATGTTCGCAGCAAGCCTGCGAAATGGTGATGGACATCCTGCGGGAGCGTGACCAGGGTGGCTTTGGAGACCGGAACGAGTATGGGTCCCGGATCGGCGGGGGCATCGACGTGAGTGCAGGCCTCTTGGGTGGATGGAGTGGCAGGGGTGGTGGCTGGCTTGTGGGCAGCAGGGGGACTGCAGACAGTGACAAAACCCAGCTGATCCTCCTTCGTCCTGTCCGCCCTCAGGTGCCAGTGCCCAGGCATTCTGTGGGTGTGGTCATCGGCCGGAGTGGGGAGATGATCAAGAAGATCCAGAATGACGCTGGTGTTCGGATACAGTTTAAACAAGGTCAGGGGCTAGCTGGGATCTGCTGAGACGCACTGTTGGGGTCCAAGGTGGGCAGCTTGGCAATAGAGTTAGCATCTGCAGTGCCTCATTACTCCTAGACCTGCAGAACATGCCTGGTCCCTGCTCTGGAGCAGCCCTGTAAGAAAGTGAATGACGGGCAGGCTTCCCTGGTTGAAGAGAGGTGTGTGTTCCTCTCTTGTCAAGCTGTCCTCTCACGGGCTCTCCTGACAGGCCACCTGGGCCCCTGGGTGAGGTTAGCTCTTGAGGCCCCAGCCATGGGCTTCTGCCCAGTCCCAGTGGTTTTGGGGGGAGGACAGACTCCCCCGTGCTTTTTGAGAGATTTGTTGTCAGTTCTTGGTTCTGCCAAGTGCATCTGCTAGTTCTGGGGGCACCAAGTGCAGGAGGGATCCTCATCTGCTCCTGAACACGTGAAAGGCGGCCAGTGGCACTTTGACATGTTCCAAACATGGCTCGGGCTGGCGACCGCCATGAAGCAGCAATGTTGGGGGTTCGGAGTTGTGCGTCTCTTGTAACTGTTTTTTGCTCTCCTGTGCTGCCTCAGACGATGGGACGGGTCCTGAGAAGATAGCACACATCATGGGACCCCCAGACCGGTGTGAGCACGCTGCGCGGATTATCAACGATCTCCTCCAGAGCCTCAGGGTGGGTGATGTCAGGTGTGCTGAGTGGGTGGGCTCGAGTGGGAGGGCAGGCTGGCTGCCTGCATTAACTGTCCCATGTCTTCCCTGCCCTGCAGAGCGGTCCCCCAGGTCCTCCAGGGGGTCCTGGCATGCCCCCAGGAGGCCGAGGTCGAGGCCGGGGCCAAGGCAACTGGGGCCCTCCAGGTGGGGAGATGACCTTCTCCATCCCCACCCACAAGTGCGGGCTGGTCATTGGCCGAGGTAAGTGGCTTCTCCACAGGCCCCACCCGTCCCCCCACTTTCCTCCTGCCCTCTGCTCACTGCCCATGGCTTCTGCAGGCGGCGAGAACGTGAAAGCCATAAACCAGCAGACAGGCGCTTTTGTAGAGATATCTCGTCAGCTGCCACCCAATGGAGACCCCAACTTCAAGCTGTTCATCATCCGGGGCTCGCCCCAGCAGATCGACCATGCCAAGCAGCTCATTGAAGAGAAGATCGAGGTGGGCTCAGCTCAAGAGGGGTTCTGGGTACTTGGGCCCAGTTCTTCCTCCTGTTCCACTGATCTTGTCCACTTTTCATTCCTCCAGGGTCCCCTCTGCCCAGTCGGACCAGGCCCGGGGGGACCAGGCCCTGCCGGCCCCATGGGGCCCTTCAACCCCGGGCCCTTCAATCAGGGCCCACCTGGGGCTCCCCCTCAGTGAGTATTCCTGCGGACTCCTGGGATGTGGGGGTCACAGTTTTGGCAAGGAGGCCCAGCCCGCAGGCCCTGTGTCCATGGTCCTCACCTCCGAGAAGGCCATTCCACCTTGCAGAGGTGCCAAACACAACTCTGGCCAACCCTTGTTTTAGAGACACCATTTTTAAAAGATGCTGTGGGTGTTGCCCTTGGTCTCCACTCCACATGTAGATCCTGTAATCCTGTGGTGTAGTGGGGGGTTGGCACATCCTTGAGTCCACATGGCTTGTGTCCCTTGCGTCAGTTGTCTGACGCCTTTCCCTGGGCCAGAAGTCAGCAGTTCCACGTAAGTGGTGCTCTGGGCCCCCTTCCAGGCTACGGCCGTCCTCTGCAAGGACCTTGGGGTAACCTGGCTCATGTGTCCCTCGTTTTCGCCCTCAGTGCTGGAGGCCCCCCTCCTCACCAGTACCCACCCCAGGGCTGGGGCAACACCTACCCTCAGTGGCAGCCGCCTGCTCCTCATGACCCGAGTGAGTATAAGGATCTGAGCAGGGCAGAGGGGAGGGGCCGATTTCTTGGTCAATGCTTAGCCTGCACACCCTCTGCCTACAGATAAAGCCGCAGCCGCCGCAGCCGACCCCAACGCCGCCTGGGCCGCCTACTACTCACACTACTACCAGCAGCCCCCAGGCCCTGTGCCCGGCCCGGCACCAGCCCCCGCGGCCCCACCCACCCAGGGTGAGCCCCCTCAGCCTCCACCTGCTGGTCAGTCGGACTACACTAAGGCCTGGGAAGAGTATTACAAAAAGATCGGTGAGTGCGTGAGCCACCGCAGGAGCTCCAGTCAGCCAGGGAGGGGTGGGCGAGTAGGTGGCCACATCCCCGCCTGTCCTCTGACCTCGGGGCCTGCCCCCACAGGCCAGCAGCCCCAGCAGCCTGGAGCGCCCCCGCAGCAGGACTACACGAAGGCCTGGGAAGAGTACTACAAGAAGCAGGGTGAGCTGGCGGGCCACAGGGGTGGGACCAGGTGTGCCGGCCTCCTGGTCCGCTCACCCACCCTCTGCTCCCCCACAGCTCAAGTGGCCACCGGAGGGGGTCCAGGAGCACCCCCGGGTTCCCAGCCAGACTACAGTGCTGCCTGGGCTGAATATTACAGACAGCAAGCCGCTTACTACGGACAGACTCCAGGTCCCGGCGGCCCCCAGCCTCCGCCCACACAGCAGGGACAGCAGCAGGCAAGTGGGAATTGCCACCCTCCTCCTCCTCCTTTCTCCTTCCAACCCCCGGCCACCGTCCATCCTGCCTTAGTGGGTAGCGCCGGAAACCCCTTCCCCTGCGGGGTGTGTCCTTGATGCCTGCAGCGGGGGCCGTGTGGCCAGAGGTCTCCGGGAGCCCCCACGAGCTGGGGGAAGTGTGCGCTGGGTCCAGAGGTTAAAGAAGAGGCCTCTCCGCCGGCCTGCTTGTTCCTGTGTAACGCTGTCGTGATGCTGGGGGAGAGCGCGCAGCAGATAAAAGGAGGAACTGTTGAACTGGTGGGTAGTCCTGGGGGTGGGGGGCAGGCCATCCGCTCAGCCGGAGGTCGCCGTCCCGGCTGCTGACTCGCTCACTCACAATCTGGCCACTTGGGAAGAAAACGGATATTTTTGCCCCTCTCTGCATTACTCTCATGGTTTTTGTTCTTTTGATTCTTTTATTTTTAAACCCACGATCTCTCCCCGCGTGTCCAAGTGACTGTGTGTGCTGCCAGCTGCCCCGTGGGGCCCGGCCACAGCTCTGGGGGCCGGGGGCGGCGCCAAGGGGCCCAGCCGCTGGGCCCGCACGCCGGGCCCGCCCGCCACGCCCAGGCTCGGCCTCTGCTCTCGCGCCTGCGCCCGCCTCGTGTCCCGGTCTTGTCTGTGAAGTGGGCATGACGATCGCTGCCACCTTCCAACCTACCTCACAGGGGTGTTGTGGGGACACCGTGATCTCTGGTTGTCATGTCGTGATGCGCCGGGAGCTGCCCGCCCGCCTGCCTTCCTGAAGACGCAGGGCACCCCTCTCCCGCCCGCCCTCTCCCCCCCCCCCCCCCAGCCCTGAGCGCTTCTCTCTTGCTCTCTCGCTCTCTCTGTGCGGCCCCTCCTTCTCCTTCCTGTGTCACTCTTCTCCATCTCAGAGCCAGTCTGACTGCAGCCAGTCCCAGAGCACTGACTAGACAGCTACAAACACATCCTTCCAGCCTGCGCTTGCCACAGGCTCGGGAGAGGGGCTTCCTGGCCCCCTCCTCGCCACTTTCCCCCCAGTCTCCCGCCCCGTCCCCCTCCCCGCCCCGTAGTGACCAATTCCTATCTCTTCCCTCTCCGCAGGCTCAATGAATCGAATGAATGTGAACTTCTTCATCTGTGAAAATCTTTTATTATTTTTTTTCCATTTTGTTCTGTTTGGGGGCTTTTTTTCGTTTGTTTTTTTTCCGTTTGTTTGTCGAGAGAGCGATGGCTGCCAAGGGGGGTGCTGGGGGAGCCCTCCCTGTGAGTGGCTTGGGGGTCGTGGCACAGGCAGTGCCAGGCTCTCGCTCTCTTGCTCATTCTGTGTGTCTCATGCGCTTTTTTTCTTTCAAAATTGGGATCCCTCATCTTGAGCCAGCCAGAGAAGATAGCGAGAACTAAATCTCTGCAAAAAAAAAAGTTAAAAACTAAAAAGCAAAACAAAACTTATAAAATTATATATATATATATAAAAAAATCTCTATCGTCCCCCACCCCGCCCCAGCCTTCCTGAAACTGCCTCTTTCAGGAGAAAGCAATTCACTCCCTGCGACCACCCTTGGCCCTCTTCATGTTTTTAAAATAAACTTTTAAAAAAGGAAACAAAGTCACTCTTGCTATTTCTTTTTAGTTAGAGCTGGAACATTCCTTGGACCAGGTATTGATGTTTAGGAAAGCCCATCCTCACCCCGTGCCAGGCAGCCCCTCCCTCAGCCTGTCTGCTCCTCCTCTCGCTCCTCTTCACCCAGCTCCGCTCCCCTCCCCTCCCCCCGCTACGCTGCCCCCTGCCCCCTGCCCCCAGGACTGGTCTGTTGTGTTTCATCTGTTCAAGAGGACATGGAAACTGAAAACAATTGAGAACAAAACAAAAAATTGTATGGCAGTTTTTACTTTTTATCGCTCGTTTTTAACTTCACAAATAAATGGTAACAAAACCTCCCCAAGTCTGCCGGGTGCCGTCTCTCTCTCTCTGTCTCTCTCTCTCTCCACCTCCCCCCCGACCCCCCCCGCCCCATAGAGTTTTGAAGCAGATGTTTGTTCTTTATAGATGTTGTAAAAGCCTGATAATGGTGATTGGAAATTATAAGCTTTGTGTTGTATTGGGTTTTTTCCTTTATTTTTTTTTTATTTTAAAAAAAGAACAATTCTAAGAGACGATAGTTTTCTGCAGGCGCATTGTGCTTTCCTAACTCTCACCTCCCCCCCCCCCGCCCCATTTTTTGGTTAAATAAAGTGCTTTTTGTCTAAAACTGCGTGCCGGCCGCAGTTGTGTTTCTACAGGAAACAAGTTGAAGAGGAATAAGGCTTGGCCAATGAGAGATGGGTGGGGGCCCCAAAAAACTTTGCCCGAAGTCTGGTCTTGCAGGAAGGAGAAGCAGGCAGAGAGCCCCAGCAGTGCAGTCCCCCACGCCTTCATCCCCAGCATCTGTCCCACTGGGAACTTGGGGAGCAGGGCACTCAGGAGGGTCCCTGGGGACAGGTGTTCCCATGGATACAGCCTGCCGCTGGTGGAGCAAACCCACACCGAGCTTTATGTGATCTGGTCCTCGCTGTGGCCTGTTTGGCTGGTGAGCCCTGAGGTGGAAACCTGGCCTGTCCAAGGGAAGGACATCTGTCCCAGGGGTTGGCAGCCTCAGGATGAGGACGGGAGATGGGAGAGCAGTCATGGAGGACTCCTTGAGCTGTCAGGCCCAGGGCCAGTCATCCAGAGGCATACTTTGCTGGGAGAGTTCTGGGAGGTGTGGTTGAATTCCAGCAGGGAAATCGGGTGTCATGGTGCGGGGCTGTCTGCGGCCCTTGTGACCTCCCACGCGAGGCTCCTTAGGGACCTACCCCTGTGGGAGTGGCTCCCAGTCAGCCATTTGTGGGCCCAGGAAAGGGAGAAGGCTGTCACCTTGCAGTTACAGCCTCAGTTTAGATTGGAACCCAGGGCTCCCCTCACCAGCATCTAACCTCAGGCAGTGTGCCCGCTCTGACCTCTGGGGTGAGGGGGATGTCGGGGCCCCTGGCCCTCTCCCGACTCTCTGCAGGCTTTCAATGACAGAGCAGCGCTTGGCAAAAATGTTTTCTGTAACTTCAGCCAAGATGAAAACAAGGGGTAGCAGAGGGGGTCAGTCCAGAGTAGAGCGAGGTCATGGCCTCCACACCTCTCCCCCACACACACACCACCAGGGGAGAACAGGTTCCCCTTCCAGTTGCTAGGGCAGGATGATAGGTGCAGCCCCAGGGCCACACGGATGAGGGGAGGGCGAGCTGGGTTAGAAAGGCCATGCATTACCGCTGGGTGCTCGCTCGGCGCACAGACTGCACGGGGGCGCTGTCCCCTGGAACAACCCACGGGATGGGGTTGTGCCAGGCTGGGTCACCGCCTTCCCACCCCACCCATGGTGCTCCAGGCTCCTTCCTCTCCCTCTCGATTTTACCTTTGGTTGTGGGAGGGGACCAGGAATGACACCAAAGTTCTCTTAGCTCCACAGCAGTGTATAGGAGCTGCACGGGTCAGTTTAAGAATTAAGAGATCCCTACTTCGGGGGACATCCCTGATGATCCAGTGGTTAAGAATCCACCTTCCAATGCAGGGGACACAGTTTCGATTCCTGGTCTGGAAACTAAGATCTTAACAAACCATAATGCAACTAAACCCGCACGCCACAATTACCGAGTCCGCTCTCAGCCTGAGCTCTGCAACAAGAGAAGTCCATGTGCCACAATGAAGACCCAGCACAGCCAAAAATTCAAACCGAAACAAAGATATTCCTGCTTTCTACACCTTGAGGACCCATGGCTGCATTGGAGCCGAGCTGTGGTTGACCGGTTGCCATGATCCTAAATTTTGTAACATCCCATGGAGAAGAAAATAGCAACCCACTCCAGTATTCTTGCCTAGAGAACCCCATGGACCGAGGAGCCTGGTGGGCTACAGTCTATGGGGTTGCAAAGAGTTGGACACGAATGAGCAACTAAACTACCTCCACCATGTTCTAAAACATACCTAGTGTGGCTTTGGAGCCAGTCGTTCTGTTCAGACCTTCAGCAGTATCTATGGTAATCCACACAGCTGCAACCATTCTGCCTAATGGAAGAGATGGAACCCCCCCACACACACACACACCGCCCCAGTGTATGTGCTTGGGGAGACCCAGGCAGGCCCGGAAAGGTCTGGGACCCAGGTAACAGTGTAACCCCTGCTCTGTTTCAGCTGGACTTGGTCCCCTTGCGGGGGCTGGGATTGGGGTGGGGAGACGGTACTTAGGTTTGGGAGCAGGCTCTTCCGCTGGTAGAAGGTCAGGACAGGTTCATATAGGGTGTAGTACGTCTCCAGGTGCTGGCGGAGGGCTGCCTCACAGTCATCTGCCCTGCGTTCCGCCTGGCCCTGGCCTGGGGCTCTCTGCATCATCGTCACCATTGAACAGGCAAATGTGATGATGAT
Source organism: Bos grunniens (assembly GCF_055505025.1). NCBI lineage: Eukaryota > Metazoa > Chordata > Mammalia > Artiodactyla > Bovidae > Bos > Bos grunniens. Next base: position 18,103,285 of record NC_141171.1, read on the forward strand.
GTTGGGGGCCCAGCCCACCTGGGCATCTGTGAAAGGGGACTGGGTGAGGAAGAGGCTGAGTGAGGTGGCCTCCTGTGCCCACCCCTGCCCCGAGATCAGGGATCTAGGGTGGTGCTGCCCCAGTAAAAAACCAGGCTCCCTGGGTCTGTTTTACTCTTGTCGTTCCAAGTTTTTCTTCTCTGTGTTTGTGTTTTGGACAGGTAGGACGTTGGCAGAGCCCATAAGCCAAACAAGACCAGTGGGAAAGGGTGAAGAGTCTCCTTGCTGCCCCCAAGCACCCAGTTTCACCCTCCCTGGACGCAGTCAAGTTAATCTGTTTCTTGTGTCTCCTTCTGGAACCCTTTGGGCATATACCAAGCAAATTTGGTCCTGATGTCATTTTCCCTGCTTTTTCATATACATGGTAAAGAACTGATTTGCCCTTGATTTTATTCACTTAGTAAGCTGGAGACGGTTGTGTATGTGACACACAAGGAATGTACTGAGTATTTAATCACTAGATAGTATTCTGTTCTATTGTTGCTTCATTTAGTCACTCAACTGTGTCCAACTCTTTGGCGACACCATTGACTGTAGCCCCGTCTGTTCATGGGATTCTCCAGGCAAGAATACTGGAATGAGTTGCCATTTCCTCCTCCAGGGGATCTTCCCCACCCAGGGATGGAACCTGAGTCTCCTGCATTTGCAGGCAGATTCTTTAACTCCAAAATGCCAGGGAAGCCCATTCTGTTGTATGGATGTGTGTCACAATTTACTTAACTGGTTCCTCGTTGATGGGTATTTGGATTGAAATATTCTTTTTAAAGGGCTTCCCTGGTGGCTCAGATAGTTAACAGTGCACCTGCAATGCAGAAGAACTGGGTTCCATCCCTGGGTCATGAAGATCTGGATAAGGAAATGGCAACCCACTCCAGTATTCTTGCCTAGAGAACCCTATGGACAGAGAGAGGAGCCTGCTGGGCTATAGTCTATGGGGTCGCAAAGAGTCGACATGACTGAGCAACCAAGCACACACACACACATTCCCTTTAAGACGGATTTAAGCAGCTTTCCATTGCTTTCCTCTCACGCAAGCACTTGACTGGGGAAAATACAAGAGTTTCCAGCTCACCGCTGTCCGCTCCTAACTCCAGGGAGACCTCCCAGGATCTCCAAGACCACCCAGCTTCATTCATTGTAACAGAAATGCCCATTTCGAATCACTAAGAGGGACTTCCCTGATGGTATAGTGGATAAGAACCTGCTTGCCAATGCAGGGGACATGGGTTCAATCTCTGGTCCAATCCCTGAACCCCACCTCCTAGTTCTTCCAGAATTTCCTTTCGAAATAGAACCTGTCAGCACATTAAAAAACAAAATAACAACAAAAAAAACCCCCACAGCCCAGTGGGATTGATTCATTCTAGGAAAGCAAGGATGGTTCAGTGTAATTTATTGTGTTACTATCTTAAGAAAAAGTCATATGAGAATCCTTTTAAACAGAGCAATTTAATTGACAAAATTCACACATTCCTGATTTAATTAAAAAAAAAAAAAACCACAAGGAATTGATAAACATTCTAAGCCAGCATCTTGTTTAATGGAAACTTTCTTTCCGAGTAAAGTTGGGAGTAAGATAAAACCGCCCACCCTTGGGACTTCCCTGGTGGTCTGGTGGCTAAGACTCCACCCTCCCAATGCAGGGGGGCCCAGGTTCAATCCCTGGGCAGGGAACGATATCCCACAGGTCACAACTAAGAGTTTGTATGTTGCAACCAGGCACAGTCAAATAAATGTGTAAAGTCACAGTAAGGAATACCCTGGCAGTTGACTGGTTAGGGCTCAGTGCTTTCACTGCCAGGGCCCCAGCTGCATCACTGGTCAGAGAACTAAGATCCCACAGGTCGGGCATCACGGCCAAAAAAAACAAAGGCATAGTAAAACAAAGTTAAAAAATAATTGACAAACGGGGTGGGGGGGAGGAATTTTGCAACCTATATTACAAACAGCTAATATATAAAGAGTTCCCAAAATTCAAGAAGAAGAAAAGACCAACAGTCAGTCCTCTAGGATGGGAAAACGTAAGCAAAAGATACAGAGTGTACTGAAGAAGAAATGAAACTGGCCCAGAACTTTAGAAAAGATGCCCAGCTTCATTCATCGTAAGAGAAATGCCCATTTAAAACCACTAAGAGGGACTTCCCTGATGGTACAGTGGATGAGAACCTGCCTGCCAATGCAGAGGACATGGGTTCAATCCCTGGTCCAAGAAGATCCCACATGTCTCAGAGCAGCTAAGCCCATGTGCCACAACTATTGAGCCACAGCTATTGTGCATTCCAGAGCCCCTGAGCACAGTCTTAGCCACTGGACCAGTGGGGAAGTCTGAGGAAGACTTCTTGACACTGATAGAAAATCTCAGAGTATACTGTAAAGTTAAATGAAAAATGAAGCCTGGTGTATATGGAATGCTAGTTTTTATGAGGAGGGACACACACACACACACACACACACACACCCCTCTATTATATTTGCAAAAAGAAACATCAGAAAGGACAGTCCAAAACTTCATGAAAATGGTTGTCTACAGGGAGGGGAGGGCACAGTTGGGGGCAGGGGTGGATCTACTTTCTTAATGTGACTTTGAAATTGTTAGGTATGCTGCATATGCAAAATTTTAATTTTAAAAAGCAATCCCTAAATGTTGAAAGCCAAGCTGAAGTGAATGAACCCTGTGTCAGTGTCATGCTGCAAATGCAGGGAGAAAATAATTATCACTAGGGACCCAGTGTTTTTGTGGTCCGTCCACAGGGAGAGCTATTATAAGGAAAACCAGAAAGTGTTAGTTGCTCAGTTGTGTCCGACTATTTGTGACTCTAGGGACTGCAGGCTGCCAGGCTCCTCTGTCCATGGGGTTTCCCAGTCAAGAATACTGGAGTGGGTTTTCATTTCCTTTTCTAGGGAATCTTCCTGACCCAGGGATTGAACCCCAGTCTCTTGCATTGGCAGGCAGATTCTTTACCATCTGAGCCACCAAGGAAGCCCAAGAAAAACCATAGCTGCAAAGAAGTCTTAAACTTTCTATGGTAGTTTAATTCTCAGTAGTTAACATTGGCATGCTACTTGTTTGGAAACTATTTTGCATCTAATTTAATAATGCAAATGAGAATATCTGGTTTTAGGAAGCAGACTTTTTAGGGAAAAGAGAAATGTAAAACACTGTGATGTTAAGTGTGAGCTGGAAACAACAGTATGAACTTGTGAGATATATATATATATATATATATATATATTTTTTTTTTTTTTTCCTCTCAAAAGTATGTGTTTCCTGGCCCTGTCTGCTGGAGAGGCCTGGAAACGATGAGCACCTGTAGCAATGAGTGCCCCTGGCCCCCAGATGGAGTGCCCAGGGGCCTCCAGGAGAAATGGCTGATTCCAGGGCTGGGCCAGAAATGTGAAAGGTGGGAGGTGGGAAGTCTTGCACAAAAAGAAAGCGAGAAGGTGAATGTGACCTGGAGCTGTGTCCTGGAGGACACTGTGCAGCATGAGGGAACTCCTAATGGCCCCAGATGAGACACACTGAATCACAAAAAAGAAGACAATTATGGCCATCATCAAAGAGTCCACAGACAATAAATGCTGGAGAGGGTGTAGAGAAAAGGGAACCCTCCTACACTGTTGGTGGGAATGTAAATGAGTGCAGGCCACTATGGAGAACAGTGGGTAGGTCCTCAAAAACCTAAAAACAGCTACTGTAAGACCCAGCAATCCCATTCCTGGGCACGTATCTGGAGAAAAGTATGATTCAAAGATACATACACCCCCGTGTTCACAGCAGCCCTATTCACAATAACCGAGACACGGAAGCAACCTAAATATCCATTTATAAATGAATGGACAAAGAAGATATGGTCCATATACACAATGGAATATTACTCAGTCATAAAAAATAAAAGAAATAGTGACTTCCCTAGTGGTCCAGTGGCTAAGACTCTGCACACCCAATGCAGGGGACCCGGGTTTGATCCCTGGCTAGGGAACTAAAATCACACATACCAGGCAGTGCGGCCAAAAAATAAAAACTGGAAAAAGAATGAAATAATGCCACTTGCAGTGACAAAGAAGGACCTAGAGATAATCATACTAAGCGAAGTAAGTCAAAGACAAATATCAGATGGTATCAGTCATACGTGAAATCTAATTTTTAAAATGGCACAAATGAACATATTTATAAAACAGAAACAGACTTACAGATACTGAAAACAAACTTACGGTTTCCAAAGGGGACATGTGGAGAGGAGGGGAAGGATAAATCAGGAGCTTGGGATGAACGTATACACAGTATTGTATACAAGACAGATAAGCAACAAGGACCTACAGTACAGCAAGGGGAACTCTACTCTACTTATTCTGTAATAATCTATGTCAGAAAAGAATCTGAAAAAGAATGAGTGCATATACAAACGAATGATGCTTCTGTATCCCTGAAACTAACACAATGTTGTAAATCAATTAGACTCCAATAAATTAAAAAAAAAGAAGACTCACTTTAAATACTTTAAATTCACTTATTTTACCGAGATGGTAAAAAAAAGAAGACTCACTTTAAATACTTTAAATTCACTTATTTTACTGAGATGGTCCAGAGAAGGCCCTGGCACCCCACTCCAATACTCTTGCCTGGAGAATCCCATGGACGGAGGAGCCTGGTGGGCTGCAGTCCACAGGGTCGCTAAGAGTCGGACACGACTGAGCACCTTCACTTTCACTTTTCACTTTCACGCATTGGAGAAGGAAATGGCAACCCACTCCAGTGTTCTTGCCTGGAGAATCCCAGGGACGGGGGAGCTTGGTGGGCTGCCGTCTATGGGGTCGCACAGAGTCGGACACGACTGAAGTGACGCAGCAGCAGCAGCAACTGAGATGGTAAGGATGCAAGAGAACAAAACACAGAATGACAAAATAATGAACCTCACTGTCCCCACTGGAGGCAGCTAGGACACCCCCAACCCCTCAGTCTGAAAATGGGCTCTTGGAAGGGAGAAGATGAGCTTGTGTCCCACCCGTCTGGCAGGAACCAATATATTTCAAATAGCCCTCGCTGAGGAAGGACGTTCCTTCTTTAAGGGAAGAATGTCAGCCAATTAATGTGGGGGAAACAAATGACTGAAAGTTACACATTTCGCATTGATTCGGAATATGAAGTTACTGATTCCAATCAGCAATGAGTGAATCTGTAAGAGAAGGGACCGGCGGGGGTGTGTTAGAGCAGCCCCTGATTGACCCTCTATCTTAAATTTGTGAGGGCTGTCACACCAAGTACCACAGTTGGGTGACTCCAGCCACAGAAATTCCATTTCTTAGAGACTTCCCTGGTGGTCCAGTGGTTGAGAATCTGTCTGTCAAGGCAAGGGACGAGGGTTCGATCCCTGGGATTGAATTCAGATCCCAGGGAATTCAGCTCCACATGCTGCAAAACAATTGATCCTGTTCTCTAGAGCCCGGGAACTGTGAAGCCTGCATGCTTCAGTGGCTAGAGCCAGTGTTCTGCAGCAAGAGAAGGCGCCACAATGAGAAGCCTGCACGCCACAACTAGAGAAAAACACTCTCGCAGTAACCAAGATCCAGAGCAGCCAAAAATAAATTTTTTTAAAAAAAGAAATTCCACTTCTTCACAGTCCTGGAGACTAGAAATCTGAGGCTGAGGTTCTGGCAGGATGGAGTTCTTCGGAAGCCTCTCTCCTTGGCTTGTTTTCTCCCTGTGTCCTCGGCGGCTATTCTGTCCATGTGTAAATCTCCTCTTCGTAAAAGGACACCAGTTATATTGAGTTAGGACCGAGACAAAGCAACCGATCACAGTGGGCTAAACCTTACGTCAATCCCGGTTAAGACAAGACGTGAAAAGAAAAAAACTTTGAGGTGTTCACAGGCATTTCCATAATGATTGGTTATTTCATGACATGGAGGATATTAAGGTGTGATAATGGAAGCATGATACAATTTTACAAAAGCCTTCACTTTTTAGGAAATATGTACTAAAATATTCACATGGATTAAAAAGAAAAGAACAGGGCCTTGCCGGTGGTCCAGTGACTAAAACTCCACTCTCAGTGCAGGAGGCATGGATTGGGGAACTAGATCTCACATGCTTCAACTAAGAGTTCTCTAGCCACAACAAAATAATCCCGCCTCCTGCAAGGAAGATCAAAGATCCCACGTGCTGCCACTAAGACCCAGCGCAGCAAAACAAATTTTTTTTTTTTTCCCCCAAGAATTAAGGACGTCCCCCAGCTTCCCTAGTGGCTCAGACAGTAAAGAATCTGCTTGCCAATGCAGGGGGCATGAGTTCCATCCCTGAGCAGGGAGATCTCAAATGTGGAGGAGCAACGAATCCTGGGAGCTGCAACTGCTGAAGCCCTAGAACCTGAGCTCTGAAACAATAAAAGCCTGAGTACCGCAACAAAAAGCAAAGCCTGCTTGCCGCAATGAAGACCTAGCACTGCCGTAAATAAATAAATACATTTCAAAAAATGTTCATTGACTGACGAGTCCACGTGTCACTGCCTGCGCTATTATTTAAGGCTTTGAATTCTATCCACTTCCCTTTTAGTTTGGGAAATGGAAAGTGGATGTCACTTGCCATGGAGGCGACTGTGAAAACAAATACATACCAGGCTGACAGCCTAGTTCTGATATTGGGCTCGCAGTGCATGAGACGTGGCCCTTCCTCAGAGCCAGACGAAGGGTCCGGCAGGACCTCTCCACCATCTTGGCAACTTCCGTGAGGCTATACTTAGGAAAAAGTTTGAAAACACGTCATTATTGTAAAACCTACTTCTGGAATTTCCCTGGTGGTCCAGTGGTTAAGACTCCGTGTTTCCAATGCAGAGGGCATGGGTTCGATCCCTGCTGGGGGAACTAAGATTCCCACATGCCTCAAGGCCAAAAAATGAATAATAAAACATTCTTTTGTGAACTTCCCCAAATCATTGGTCTCACAGTATAGGTGATCCTTAGGGAGAAGCATGAGCCCCCATAAGTGGACCTTCTGTCCCTGGGCATCTTGGGGAGACTGTTCATGGATCTCCTGCACAACTCGACCTGATGCAGATAGTCAGGGCTACTGGTGTCTGGTCTGGTCTGGCCCACTGGCCCTCAAACCTAGTGCTTCCTGTGTGCTCATTCAACAGACGCTGCTTGAGGACTTCTCTCGTGGTCCAGTGGTTAAGACTCTGCATTCCCACCTCCAGGGGGCGCAGGTTCAATCCCTTGTGGGGGAACTAAGATCCCACATGCTACAGGATGTGGCCAAAAAAGTAAAAAACAACAAAAGCAACAACCACCACAACAAACAGATGCTTCTTGCCACGAGCCAGGCCAAGTTCTAGACAAACGGCTAAGGACCCCTCGGTTCCCCAGAGCTTGTATTCTCAGGATGGGGGCAGATGTGACTGCAGTCAACTCAGAAACAGACGTGACAGTTTCCCTGCATCAGCCTCACTCGCAGTGAGGAGATGCTGGTGGTATTTCTGTGCACAGACAAGGAAACAGGCTGGGAGTGTTGACCCAGAGTGGACACGTGGAGATAGCAGCTGAGTGTGACCTCAGCCCAGGTCTCAAGGGCTCCAAGGCCAGCACGTGAACTAGGCCAGCCCACCGCCACCCACAGAGTAGGGGCCAACCTCAGAGAATGTTCCCTGCTTGGGCCTCAGTTTTCCTGTCTGTAAAATAGGAATTCTGGTCTTCTGGGAACGCTGAGGCAGTGTCTAGCTCTGGCTTCCTGTGAATTTCAGCACCTTTGTCCCCCCAACAGCACAGAGAAAGCAGGAAGGATAAAGGGAAGAATTCCTGGGCATCGTGTTCTTGTGGAGCTTCAGCCTCAAGCCAGACTCACTGCTCCAACTCACACCAGCCAGAGTGGCCTGAAACAGGTTCAAAAGCCCGGCAGGATCAGGGCTGGAGGTTTAAGCTGGGTGGCTCCAGGGACGCCCTTTAACGCAGACCCTAGATGGACCCTAAGGCAGGGGTCAGATGGCTCACAGAGATCAAAATTCTCTGTAAAGAAAACCCACTGTTGGGACTTCCCTGGTGGTCCAGTGGCTAAGCCTCAGCACTCCCTATGCAGGGGACCCAGGTTCCATCCCTGGTCAGGGAACTAGATCCCACATGCCACAACTCAGAGTTCTACATGCCACAACTAAAGATCCTGAATACCACAACTAAGGCCTGGTGCAGCCAAAATAAATAAATATTAAAAAAAAAAAAACGAAAGAAAATCCACTCTTGGAAATTCCCTGGTGGCCCACTGGTTAGGACTCCGAGCTTTCACTGCTGAGGGTATGGGTTCAGTCCCTGGTCAGGGAACTAAGATCCTGTTTATTTTCATTTTCTCACTTCTTAGAGCCACACGGGTACCAGAGAAAAGCACGTGTGCTGTGCTTCTTAGCGTGAAGCCACCACACAAGCAGGATCTTAAATGGGCCTCTGTAAAGAAGAGGGAGCGGGTGGGTGTAGGGGGGCCGGTGGGGAACAGGGGGAGCATATCCCATCCATGTGTTAAAACCGGAGCCCTGGTCCTGCCTTGGCTGCCTGAATGGTGTGACCCGGGCTAGCTCCCTGATCCCTCTGTGAAAAAGCAGGGTGCCTGGAACGTTCCAGAAGATCAGAGTTCATCTGTGCAGTGTGGAGAACAGTGCTGGGCTGGTGAAAAGCTCCAGAGGACTTCAGGCTGCAGTTGCCATGGGGACCAGCAGGCTCCCGTGTTGCCAAGTCAGGCGTTTTTTTCAGGAGGAGCCGGGAGTTTTCATGTGGCATCTCCGGATTTTTGAAGGTTGGCCACGAATTTAAAAAAAAAGTGTGAAACTCTGAATAGTCCAAACTGAACATGTCAGTGGATCACATGGAACCCGAGGCCCTGGGGGTTTTGCAGCCTCTGTCCTGATCTTTGCGACCACCTGTGGAGACAATCCAGCTGGCATGGGTGACTGGGCGTCTACCCTAGGCCAGGTGCTGGCTAGAGTCATTCATTAGCTCGGCCTTTGCCCTTCGAGCTCCCAGACCTGGAGAGGGAGCCACTATTTGCCTTTTACCTTCATAACAATGATCCAGACAAAACTGCTTCAGTAGAGATGCATACAGAGGGCAGGATGAGGGAGCAGGGGGGGCAGGGGGCAGCCCCCTGCGACCTTTGTCTGATTCCTTCCCCACGCCTGGCACCTGAATGCGTTTCTACCACATTCAGCAAGCCCAGCAAGTCCCAGGAAAGCCTGGAGTCCCCTAGCCTGCCACAGTTTCTCTTTTTCTGCCTGGTGTGCTGCAGTCCCTGGGTCTCAAAGACTGGGACATGACTTAGAGAGTGATCAACAACCTCTCCGGGATGTCATTCTGTTCTCTGTTCTTCACTGCACTTATCTTTACCAGAAATTCTGTTGTATTTTGCATGGAACATATTGCTGGTCCCTGTCCCATGTGTCTGGTGAAGTCCAGGGGACTTAGCTTGTCCTCAAGAATTATTTTGGGCACAGGAGGTTGAATAAATGGATAAGTGGAGAGGTACAGTCCATCTTTACGACCCAGAGGTGATGCTAAGCCCGCCTGCCACTCAGTGGGCAAATAGTTTGTCTCCCAGTTGCCAGGGACTGTGTGGAAAGTGCAAGTGTTAGTCACTCAGTCGTGTCTGATTCTTTGCCATCCCATGGACTGTAGCCTGTTAGGCTCCTCTGTCCATGGAATTCTCCAGGCAAACATACTGGAGTGGGTAGCCATTCCCTTCTCCAGGGGAATCTTCCTGCCCCACGGATTGAACCCAGGTCTCCTGCAAGCAGATTCTTTACTGTCTGAGCCACCAGGGAAAGGATTGACTGTGTGGGAAGATGTTAAAATAACTTTGTCCTCACCCTTAAAGAGCTCACCTGGGGGTCTAGACACTTCCAACCATCTTCCGACCATCCCCTAATTAACACAAAACTCCATTTCCCTGTCATCAGCTCCTCTCGCCTGGCATCTCCATCCAAGGTGGGGACGAGGCCTGGTTTCATGCCCTCTCGGGGTCACTCACAAAGCGCTCAATTCCTTGGCCTGCCTCAGCTCCTGGGGGAAGCTGTCAATGAGGAAGCCCTGGCTCTCTGGGCAGGACAGCATGCAGATGCTGATCACATCAAGGATGACTCCCTGGGGAGGGAAGGGGCGGCTGCATTCAGTGCCTGGGGGTCCCGTCACCTACGAGGTCACCTAGGCAAGTTCTGGTGAATTTGGGGGAACGTTTTCTGGGTGCCCTGGATCCTGAGTTGGCTCTGATGAGCTGGGGTTTCTGGGGGCACTTCTGAGAATGTGGCTCAGCTACTGTCTGCTGGGGTCGGGGGCATCTGCCCAACGCCAGGCTTGTTGGGCTCCTTTGCTCATCACTATCATGAGAAACTGGGACAACCTCCATCTTATTGTGAGGAACTGGGGGCAGAAGGGGCCAAAGGTCACAAAGTGAATAAATACTAGCTAAGTTTACAGAGGGCTTCCCAGGTGGCTCAGCAGTAAAGAATCCCCCTACCAATGCAGGAAATGTGGGTTTGATCCCTGGGTTATGAAGATCCCCTGGAGGAGGAAATGGCAACCCACTCTGGTGGGTTGCCTAGTAAATCCCAAGGGCAGAGGAGCCAAAGGGATAAAGTCCATGGGGTCTTAAAGAGTCTGACACAACTTAGTGACTAGAACAACAATAAATAAAGTTTACTAAGTGCATCTTAAGGGCCAGGCACTCTGCCAAGCCCTTTATAGGAAAGAAGTCATTCACCCCGCACCCCAGCCTTCTGCTGAGGGTCCAGCTGCTCTCCCATTTTACAATTGAGGACACAGAGGCTCGGTTGACAAAGCAGCAGCCAGTGGCCCCTGCCCTCGAGAGGCCCCTCAGTTCCTACAGGGTCCTCCTGGGAAGCTCCTCCCAATGGGCTCCCTCATCCCTCTGCTGCCATGCCCGGGAGCTCTCACTGGGGCACCAGGGTCCCCTGCAGGGGCACCAGGATCCCCCTGCAGCATGAGGTCATGGATCTTCCGGCCCCACTGGGTGCCCCATTGGGCCTCCTGCTGCAGCAGCCCCACGTGGCAGAAGCCATACTTGGTTGCCATGTATTTGCACTGTGTCCCTTTGCCGCAGCCTGAACCTCCCATCACAAAGACGATCAGGGGGAGTTGAGGATGTCTGCGGTGCCCGAGGAAGAGGGACGGGGGAGAGGGGTTGGTGCCTGTAGGGGTCAGTTGGTGCTGAGGTGATTGTGTCCACAGCTATAGTGGGTGATGCTGGACACATGTCTGCTGGCAGACCTATTTCTGCCCTAGGGTGGTATCTGGGGGTGTGTGTCCACACCCAGTGATATATCCAGGCACGGCACCCATTAATACTGCTACAGGTCATGCAGGTCAGGCCCTTTGCGTGCAGCCTCTCCTTGAAGCATCACCCCTTCTTACAGTTGAGGAAACTGAGGCTCTGAGATGGACAGGGACTTGCCCAACCCTCCAGTCTCATCCCATACCACCCTCCCCTTTCTTTACTGTGTTTCAGCCCAATGGCCTCCTTTCAGACCCTTGTACTCGTCACCTCCCTGTTGCTCCTCCCCCGCCCCCACCTCCGCGGGAATTCCATACCGCAGTCCCTTCAGGTTGCAGCTCACCCTTCAGGTCTTCTCTAATCGCTGTCTAAAGAGCCTCCCACCCCATTGTTCCCAGTCTCAAAACCCTAATTCCCCACCACCACACAAAAAGAATCCTATTTCCTCCAGCAACGGCCACTATCACTAATGAGTTTGCCCGTTTACTTGTTCTTGTTTGTCTCCCCTGCCAGACTACGTACTACAAGAGGACAGAATCTGTTTGTCTTCCTTGTCCCTGTATTTCTAGTACTTGGCATAGTTTCTGACATAATCGTAGCAAGTGAGGAATAGGTAAATGTCCATAACTATCAGACACATCTATGGAGACCTGTAGTTTATAGTGCTGGCTTCCTACATTCCCCACGGATTTCCCAGAACCCAGCGCAGTAGGTGCTAAAAGTGAATGTCAGTCAGTCAGTCAGTCAGTCGTGTCCGACTCTTTGTGACCCATGGAATTCTCTAGGCCAGAATACTGGAGTGGGTAGCCTTTCCCTTCTCCAGGGGATCTTCCAACTCAAGGATCGAACCCAGGTCTCCCGCATTGCAGGTGGATTTCTTACCAGCTGAGCCACAAGGGAAGCCCAGCAGGTGCTAAAGTGGATCACTGAAGACCTGACCCTGAGCATGCGCAGTTGTGTTACTATAAGGTAGGGAGCCCGGAGGAAGGGGCGTGTGCACACCTGGACTTGGGGGGGGGGGAGGGGTTGTTACCTGCATTCTCCCGCCCTCCACAACCTCCTTCCCTTCCCCCGAGTAAGCCAGCCACCCCCGCGATGTATCCCTTCTTCTGGGGCTTCAGGGGCCTGCCTATTTGGGGCAGCTTGGACTTGCACATACCCAACCGGCCTGCGGCCCGTGGGGTGATCGCGCTCCATCCCCTACACAGGCCCTGACCCCTCCTGGTTCGGTTCAACGTCACAAGGGCCCCTGGCCCGATTATTTGGCGAGATGATAGGGCTACCCCAGGGGGCTGTGGGGAGAAATGAACCCCAAAGAGGCTCAGGTAGAGCCGCAGCAGTCTGCTGCCAAGGAGGCCTCGGTTGCTGTGGTAACGCGGCCTCCTCCGATTCACTTCCGTAGTAAAGTAGCGCATGCGCAAATAGCCCGACAGGCCGCGAATGTGGCGGGTTTCCTCCCTTCCTTCCCAAGATACCCCGCGGTCCTGAGATGTAATATCTCTGGGGGCGTCTCCACATCATCTGATTGGGTTATCCGCGTGATGAGGTTATCGGCTTGATGGGATTTTTCGTGCTATATATACTGCGGGCCGCCAGAGCGCTAGATACAGAAGGCGCTACCTGTAGTTCGGAGTAGGTTACTTCCACTAGGCCTGCCGGAGGATTTCGATTCCGGTTTAGGCGGCTGCGCAGGCGCAGACTTGGCACAGGCGGTCTCAAGCTGATCGCCGACCCAGAGCCGCCTCCCGATAGCTTTTCCCAGGATCGGTTGTATCCCGGGCTTAGGGTCCGCGATCGAGGCCAGAGACCCGACACCTTGAGGGCGGCCTCCGCGGGACCGAGGGACGCGCACCCCGAGGGAGGCGTAAAGAAAGAGGTTCTGCCCGGACCCGGGTCAATCGCCCATCGCCCATGGCGGCCCTTGTAAGTGTGCGGCAAGGCGCTTCGGCTGCGGTCCCGGTGGTGGCCTCTTGTAGCCTCTCACTCACTGTCCTGCTTTCTCTCCCCTCAGGGCCCCAGCAGCCAGAATGTCACTGAGTATGTCGTCCGAGTTCCCAAGTAAGTCCCTGATCCTACCAGCCCCCTCTCCCTTCAGAAAAGGATTAAAATCTCGAGCCTCCAGGAGTGTCTGATTCTTCTTCCAGGGCTGGGGTTGAGCCGAGGCCTCTGGGGCATCACTGTTTTTTTTTAATAGAGTGAATGAATGAGTACATTAATACACAGTAACACGCAACCTCCTTGCCTAGGACTCCCTCAGCCAGGAATGGCAACAGTGACTCTACTGGATGGATTCTTTTTGATCCTGCAAAATTCCATTACAGTATTTTCCTCCTTCAGGAGGCATTCCCTGCCTGTCCACCCCACTGCCCAGGGCTGAGTTCCCAATTATCCCATCTTGGGTTCCCAGAAATATTTGTCCCTAACTGATCTCTGGTTTTTTTCATGGGTCCCCAGCATTGCCCAGCACAAAGGACTGAGCCTGGGAGGATTTACTGAATTAATGAATGATTGACTGAGCACGGCCTCTTCTTTTTGTCCATTCCAGAAATACCACCAAAAAATACAATATCATGGCTTTCAATGCAGCCGATAAAGTCAACCTCACTACTTGGAATCAGGTAAGTCCGAGTTCTGAAGGTGTGAGAAAACATGACCCTGGATTTGATGTAATAGTTGCTTGGTTGTGATAGTAACTGAGGCTTAGTATCCTCTGCTCTCCCCATGTGCAGATAAATGATAACTAAGGCCCAGGCTGAGCCTCTGGGCACCCCTGAGAACAAGATATGTATGGCCTTGCAGGAGGCTTTCTCCTGAAATTTGTGCCCACTGATGGACATTTGGGGTCAAGATCTATCTGGGCAAGAGAGGAGCGGGCTGCCTCCTAGAGGTGACTCCCTGTTGTTGGAGACTCCAGAGCGGTCTTTAGAAGCTGTTTTAGTTGTTGCAGGCTGCTCTAGCAGAATTCCAGAGACTGGGTGGTTTATAAACAACAGACATTTATTTCCCACAGTTCTGGAGGCTGGAACTCCAAGATCAGGGCGCCAGCAGATTTGGTGTCTAGTGAGGGCAGCCTTGCTGGTTCATAGCTGGTGCGTTTGCACTGTGTTCTCACCTGGCAGAAGAGGGACACAGCACTCTGCAATCCTTTATTAAAGAGGGCACTTACCCACTCCTAATAGGCTGCAGCCTCACAACCTAATCATCATCTATCAGAGGCCCCGCCCCCAAATACCATCACACTGGAAATTAGGTTAGATGCATTTTGGGGGAATTCCCTGTAGATACAGTGGTTAGGACTCCAGCTAGGACTCTAGCCCATTCACTTCAGGGACCCAGGTTCCATCCCTGGTGGGAGAACTAAGATTCCAGAAGTCCCGGATCACAGTCAAAAAGAATGCATTTTGGAGGCACGCAAACATTCATCCATAGCAGAAGCTATTAAAGGGTTACAAACAGTCTGTAAAGAGATTTGTCCACTGTGGGGTCGAGGGCAAGTGAAGGGAGAACAGGGCGGAGGTGAAGGCTCTGGACCAGGTGAGCCTGTGATGGGGTTTGCAGCAAAGAGTTTACTAGAAGTGATTGGACTCTGGGGTGTCTTTTTTTTTTTTTTTTTCATTTGAAAATAACTTCAAACTTTCAGAAAGCTGCCAGAACAGACATTGCAGCGGGCTTTAGACAGATCCCTTCGCCCACATTCACAGAGCCTCTTTTCGCCAAGCGGGAAGTTGGCTCTGAGGGTCCACCGCTCAGCCTGCGGGGAGGAAGGGGTGTTGTTGGGTGGGGAGCAGGCTCCCTGATGAGAAGTGTCGCCTTCCGTCTCCCAGGCCCGGCTGGAACGAGACCTGAGCAATAAGAAGATTTACCAAGAAGAGGAGATGCCGGAGTCGGGCGCCGGCAGCGAGTTCAACCGCAAGCTCCGGGAGGAGGCGCGGAGGAAGAAGTACGGCATTGTTCTCAAGGAGTTCCGTCCGGAGGACCAGCCCTGGCTGCTGCGGGTCAACGGCAAATCAGGCCGCAAGTAAGTGCCCCTCCCGCCACTCCCCGGTGCCCTTGGCTGAACTTCTAGGTCCTACGGCTGGGGGTGACAGCTCATCCTCCCGTGAAGGGGTTTTCTTGGGGAAGATGAGCCAAGGGGATGCTCGAGTATGTGCTAGGGATGCAGGAATCCCGGCCTGCGGTCCTCCTGCACCCAGCCAAGGACTGCCCAGAGCTGAGGGTTGGGAACCGTGGGGAGGACAGAGATTAAGGGAAATGAAGGGCACTCCGGTTGAACAGCGAGCAGGAAGGCGTGAAACACCGAGCCCCAGGGACTGTCACAGAGCATGAGAGTGGCAGAGTGGGTGGACTGAGAGGGCTGGGAGTGCCAGGCCACAACTGGACCATGGGTAGGCTGGGGCCCAGGGCAGCCTGAAGGCTGTAGGTGGGGAAGGGGCACTCTGTAAGACTGCCTCCACATGGGGGGGCAGAAAAGGGGAAGGATGGAGGCCCGGAGGGGGCTGGGCTGGCAGTGGTTCAAGGAGGATTCCGGAGGGGAATCCAGAGGGGTCTGACAGTAGAGCCCTGTGCTCTTTATGGCGCATCTAACAGGTCCTTCCAGAAAGGACCATGACGTGTAAAGTGCACAGGAGCCCTAAGCCTGCTCTGCGAGGGCAGGGAGCCCCCCCTTTCCAGTTGTGGGAATCCAGGCTCAGGCAGTCAGTGGGCCAGCCTTCCAGCCTCAGATTTTGCTGGGAGAACCCAGGTGGCCCTGGAGAGAGGGATGCAGGGGGTGTGGTCTGGGGGTGGCGCTGGTCCTTCTTCCCTGCACAGACCGTGACCTTGAACTCCCTGCAGGTTCAAGGGCATAAAGAAGGGCGGCGTGACAGAAAATACCTCCTACTACATCTTCACCCAGTGCCCTGATGGGGCTTTCGAGGCCTTCCCTGTCCACAACTGGTATAACTTCACACCGCTGGCCAAGCACCGCACGCTCACGGCCGAAGAGGCTGAGGAGGAGTGGGAGAGGTGAGTGATGGGGCCACGCCTGGAAAAGGGCTGCACCCCTCCCCCGCCCGACGTTGTGCCCGGCTGGGAGCTGGGGACTTGGCGGTGAGCAAGCCAGATCTCTCCGCTGTTCAGGAGCACCCAGTCCAGGGGGCAGATGGACTGGAAGATAGCAGGGAGGTGGACTGGAGAAGTGGGGAGGTGGATCCAGTGCTAGGGCGTCAGCATCACATGAGACCTTCTCCTGAGGGACTCTGGGCAGACAAGGAACCAAAGGAGGGCCAGCTCTCCTTGTGTGATCTCAGGGTCTTTCTGCCACGTGCTTGTGTCCTCACGTGTGAGGTTAGGTCGTCTCGCTCATCACCTAAGTGGTGTCAGTGGCTCTCCCCTGGGGCACACCTGGTAGAAGTGCAGGGAGGCACCAGTGGATGAGGCCCACTCCCAGAGGGTCCCCGGAGCCAGGCCCGCTGCCAGCCCCTGCTGTAACACTGCCCCCCGCCCCACAGGAGAAACAAGGTCCTGAACCACTTCAGCATTATGCAGCAGCGGCGACTGAAAGACCAGGACCAGGACGAGGAGGATGAGGAGAAGGAGAAGCGCAGCCGCAAGAAGGCCAGCGAGCTCCGCATCCACGACCTGGAGGACGACCTGGAGATGTCGTCTGATGACAGCGAGGCCAGCGGCGAGGAGGGTGAGGCGGGTGGAGCCAGCCCTGGGCTGCTGGGGCGGCAGTTGTAATTAATTCAGGTCTTGTGTGATGATTCAGAAAAGTGAATGCCCCTGAAAGGATTGCTTGGTTACTTGCAGACCCCTGGATCCTCCCAGGAACTTGGCTGCTGGGGGAAGCACCAGGGTTGGTTAGGAGGCCCCAGGAAGGTCTCTCTCGGCCATGGCCTCGACTGGGATTTCCATGGGAATGGCCTTAGGACTGGTCAGTTTGAGTCGTGCCAGCAGGCTCTGGGCCAAGGGGTGGTCTCTGGTTGCCCGGTGGCTTGCTGGCCCAGGTGATTTAGGGCAGGAATGGTGGCCCTGAGTGTGAGTTAGAGAAAGGGGTTGGCTGGGGGTGTGGAATTGGGATTGCTTGCTTGGCGGTGGGTGATTGGTACAACCCTGGGCCAGCTCTCTGCCTCCTGGAGGAATTGGGGCTGGTCCTGGCATCACCACAGCCCCTGAGAAATCCAGGCATCATTAGATACACACAACACGATGCATGCCCATCTGATCCCCTCACCTTGTCTCTCCTTCCCCAGGTGGCAGAGCCCCCAAAGCCAAGAAGAAGGCACCGCCCAGCAAGGGAGGCCGGAAGAAGAAGAAGAAGAAGGGCTCAGATGATGAGGCCTTTGAGGACAGTGATGACGGGGACTTTGAGGGCCAGGAGGTGGACTACATGTCCGACGGCTCCAGGTGAGGCAGGCGGGAGGCGGGTGTGAGACCCTGGGCCGGCCTGCGGACGTGCTCACTCACCCTCTGCCCGCTCTCTGTCTTACAGCAGCTCCCAGGATGAGCTGGAAGGCAAGCCCAAGGCCACCCAGCAGGAGGAGGGCCCCAAGGGCGTGGATGAGCAGAGTGAGAGCAGCGAAGAGAGTGAGGAGGAAAAGCCGCCTGAGGAGGACAAGGAGGAGGAGGAGGAGAAGAAGGCGCCCACGCCGCAGGAGAAGAAGCGGAGGAAAGGTGGGTTGGCCCCTCTGAGGTCCTGATCTGGGACAGGGCCGAGGGCTGGCTCAGGGGTCTCCGGTCCTGACGTCCCCTCCTCTGGCCCCTTGCAGACAGCAGCGAGGAGTCCGACAGCTCGGAGGAGAGTGACATCGACAGTGAAGCCTCCTCGGCACTCTTCATGGCGGTAAGGCCCAGCCGAGGCAGGGCCAGCCAGGGAGGACGGGGGGGCCCTCTCCCGATATGTGTGCTCAGCTGCGATTTCCACAGAAAAAGAAGACACCCCCCAAAAGGGAGCGGAAGCCATCAGGGGGCAGTTCCCGGGGTAACAGCCGGCCAGGCACGCCCAGCACTGAAGCAGGCAGTACTTCTTCCACCCTCCGCGCAGCCGCCAGCAAGCTGGAGCAGGGTGAGTAGTACCCACCAATCCCACCCCGCCCACCCTCTTGACCCCATCCTGGTCTTCCTGTTCTGCATCCTCTGAGCCCCTTGCACATATGATCCCAGCACTGCCCCCCACCCCCCTACCCCATGGTCCAGCCTCCCAGACCTGGTCTCAGTTCCACCTCCACCTCCCACAGGGAAGCGCACCAGCGAAACGCCGGCAGCCAAGCGGCTGCGACTGGACACCGGGCCCCAGAGCTTGTCCGGGAAATCCACTCCTCAGCCCCAGTCTGGGAAGTCAACCCCCAGCAGTGGGTAAGTTGGCGAGGATGGCAGGGGCCGGTGGGGGGTGGCGGTCAGGGGGCTCAGGGACAGAGGACGCCCGCTGACACCCAGCTCCCCACCTCCAGCGACGTTCAAGTGACTGAAGATGCTGTGCGCCGCTACTTGACACGGAAGCCCATGACCACCAAGGACCTGCTGAAGAAGTTCCAGACCAAGAAGACGGGGCTGAGCAGCGAGCAGACAGTGAATGTGCTGGCTCAGATTCTGAAGCGCCTGAACCCTGAGCGCAAGATGATCAACGACAAGATGCATTTCTCCCTCAAGGAGTGACGCTCCCCCAATAAACAGGCTCTGTTTTCCACAATCCTCAGGGTCTTCATTCCCACACTTGCTGCCTCTCATCCTGCCGCCTGTAGACGCCTCTTAGAACTTAATCCTCTCCTTACCCCCTCAGCCTCCTCCATGGAGCTGCTGGCTGATTTCTTTCAGCTCTGTCTTCCACTTGGCTGGTTCTCTCTTCAGCTGTGGCTTATTCACCACCTGAACGCATTAAAAGTAGGGCTTCCCAGGTGGCTCAGCGGTGAAGAATCTGCCTGCTTGTGCAGGGGACGCAGGTTCAATCCCTGGGTCAGGAAGTTCCCCTGGAGGCAATGGCACCCCACTCCAGTATTCTTGTCTGGGAAATCCCATGAACAGAGGAGCCTGATGGGGCTACAGTCCATGGGGTCGCAAAGAGTCGGACATGATTGAGCACATGTGCACAAACCTATAAGTACTTAGTGTCACTGTCTTTCAGTTCTGCAAAGTATCTTTCTTTTTCAGATCAGTAGGTCTGTTTTGAGTATATGGCCCCTTCTGTTTTTGATGCCTTCTTTTCCATTGTTAGTTTAAACATCCTTACAGTCTCCATGTCACTCACCTAGTACCTGAAGCAGATGGGTATCCTGTTGTTTTCTGACGCCTCTTTATGATCGTGTTTGTGACCTGGGATAGGGGACTTGTTCCTACTTCCAGGCTCTGTCTGTGGGGCTCCTGGCTGGCCTGCTTTGCAGGCAAGTTCTTTTTTTTTTTTTTAATAATATTTGTTTTTATTTATTTGACTGTGTTGGGTCTTAGCTGAAGCATGTGGGATCTAGTTCCCTGACCAGGAATTGAACCCCGGGCCCCCTGCATTGGAAGCATGGAGCCTTAGCCACTGGACCACCAAGGAAGTTCCAGGCAAGTTCTTCCAGATGGTTTTTTGCATGTGCCCACCAGGTGCCCCAGAAGTGGTTTCTAGGTGGCGCTAGTGGTACAGAACCTGCCTGCCAATGCAGGAAACATGAGACCCGAGTTTGATCCCTGGGTTAGAAAGGTCCCCTGGACGAGGACACGGCAACCCACTCCAGTATTCTTGCCTAGAGAATCTCATGGAGAGAAGAGCTTGGCGGGCTACAGTCCATAGGGTCGCAAAGAGTCGGAAATGACTGAAGCAATTTAGCACGCACACACGCCCCAGATGTGTCATTCTAAGATTCTCAGCTCTTGATTCTGTCCCAAATGGCCACAAAATCCCAAAGCCCTGTTACTGGTCTTGGCATCTGGACACTACTTTTCAACTTGGCAGTGGGGTTTCTGGGGCTTCCCTTAGAGTCTCATAAGTTGGTAAGGCGTTTATTTTATCAAGTATGGCTAGGCATTCTGTAAGCAAGAGGGTTCTTTACGTTCGTGGAGAGTCACGTTGCTGAAATAGAACTTGGCAGCAGGAACAACGTTGAAACCCCTGTTTGAGTGATCCGGCTGGTGGCAGGATGCTGGAGACGGCAGGTGGAAAACCTCCCCACCCAGCTCTACAGGCCCTTGGCTGCCGAGTCGGAATGCCTGAGATGTCCGGCTAATTCCCAGGAATGTCCCACTTCGTTCCAACCTCCCTCCCATCCTTCTGCCAGGACTTCTGTGAAGGAAGTGCCTGCCCCTTACCCTGACAATTTCACCCCTGCTCTGCCTGCCACGTGGACCGAGGCCTGAGGCCTCCCCCACCACACTGGTCTATGTGCCCCAGTGGTTCAGATCAGGAGCCTTGCATTCAGCAGGACTTGGGGTTCAAACCCCACCTTTTTCTCTTAATTCTGGGTGACTTTGTATAAGTGACATTCCTCCCACCCACACCCCCCATCTGAAGGTAGTCTCAACAAGCAGTCGAGAAGAAAAAAGCACACCAAAATCACTGAAGCAGTCCCCCATGGGTGGTGCTGCATGGGTAGGTCCTTTCCTACTTCTTGATACAAAGGGCAATGAAAAGCCCCGAGCTCACATCTTGGCTCACCTGAAACGGATGTGTTCCTGAAGCACGAGTCCTGGATCAAAGGGATGGGATTGGTGGTTTCTGTAGCCAGTGTTCAACTGCCACTGGTTTATACTACCAACAGGCGTGCCCATTACACACACACCCCCAGCCACAGGTAAGCAGACTCTGATGTCTGCTAATCTTAGGAGCAGTCTTACCTGAGTTTTAATCTGGTCTTGCCTGCATTGAGTTCAAGCACCGTGTCAAACCTACACAAGTTGCTTGTATTTCAGGACTTCCCTGGTGGTACAGTGGTTAAGGCTCTGGACTCCCAGTGCAGAGACACAAATTGGATCCCTTGTTCAGGATCTTGCATAACATAGGACATGGCCTAAAATTTTTTTAAAACTGAAAATAAAAAAGATGCTCTTATTTTGCTTTGCCTCAAGCATTTTGTGCGTACTTAGTCGCTCAGTAGTGTCCATCTCTTTGCAACCCCATGGACTGTATAGTTCACCAGCCTCCTCTGTCCATGGGATTCTCCGGGCAAGAATACTGGAGTAGGTTGTCAATTCCTTCTCCAGGTGATCCTCCTAACCCAAGGATCGAGACCTGAGTCTCCTCCATTGCAGGTGAATTTTTTGCTGAGCCACCAGGGAAGCTTCTAAGAGGCTCTTAACTGCTTGGTACTAGGCACCCTGCCACACACTAAATACGTCTTCTGTCTGTCCTCAGGACCTCATGTGGGAGGGACTCTGTTAGCCCCCTTTCATGGCTGAGGATGGAGGCTCGCTTCCCCAGGGTGATGGAGAAGGGCTGGGAGATTACTGGAACCAGGGCAGAGCTTAACCTCCCCTCCTGCTCTGATGCCCTACAACCCCAGGTTGGGCTGGGGTTCCAGGGGACTCAGGTTGGCCTTCCAGAGACAGGAGTCCCTGCAGGGTAAGTTTCCTGCACCTGGTGTCCCAGCTCTTGGCAGTCCCCAGGCCTCTCCCTTTTCCTGTTTTGATACTGCCTGGGCCAGACCCGGAGGCAGGGCATGATGTCTTAATCCTCCAGGCAGGAGCCATGATGGATTCCCCGTCAGTTCACCCACCTCTTCCCTGCATGCATATCCGCTCTACCTGGTGCACAATGTGGGGGCTACTGGGCCCCAGTATCCTGCCCGAGAGGGGAGGACCCCCACTGGGAGACCCATGGGGCCCCCCAACCCTCCCTCCAGATAGCAGGTGGGGTGGGGACCCCGAGTTGCCCTCCCTGAGCTCGGCCCTGGCTGCCGACACAGCACTCGTAAATCAGGGGGTGGAGGGGGTGTTGGAAATGGGTCTGTGGAATGTCTGGATGGGGAGTGTGTGTGAGGGGGTGTGCGCCCTTAACTCTTGGAAGGATGGGGTGTGGGGCAGAGGAGCGGGGCTGCCTGGGCCTGAGGTGTGCGATGTTGGAGCCTTCGCAACGAGCAGCAGCCGGAAGTGATGAGGTTAATTCCCCAGCTCGGGCAGAGGGGGGATAAATTGAGGGTGCCGGGCATCCACATCCTCAGGACCTGCCTGTCACCATGGCCACAGGAAGAGTCTTGCTAGGCTCTCTGCTTCTCCTGATCCTCCACTTGGACTTTGGTGGGAGCCAGGGGGCCTGGGAGGCTCTGGTGGTGGAGAGAGAGCTCTCATCCGAGCCAGCGGTGGACAGAGAGACCCAGAGGCCACAGCTGGGTAAGGACTCCCGGAACCCTGCATGCTCCCCAACTCGTTTATGCCCAGACTCTGCCTGCAGTCAGCTGCCCCTTGTCCCCACAGGGGCCCGCCTGCGCCGAGCCCTGACCAGCCCGTGCCAGCTGTGGAGCCTGTCCTTGCCCGTGGCCGAGCTGGGCCTGGGCTACACGTCGGAGGAGACGGTCATCTTCCGCTACTGCGCCGGCAGTTGTCCCCGCGGTGCCCGCACCCAACACGGCCTGACGCTGGCCCGACTGCAGGGCCAGGGCCGAGCCCATGGAGGACCCTGCTGCCGGCCCACCCGCTATGCCGACGTGACCTTTCTCGATGACCACCACCGCTGGCAGCGGCTGCCCCAGCTCTCGGCGGCGGCCTGTGGCTGCAGTGGCTAAAGATGGCCAGCCCAGGGCCCTGCAACAGCTGGAGGAGCTCAGCTGACTTATTTACTGGAGGCCCAGAGGCCGAGACGAAGAGAGGGGAAGGTGGGCTGGGGCCACCAGCAAGGGGCTCAATAAAGGAAACTGCTCCTCTAGCCTGTGACTGTGTGTTCAGCTGGGAATGCTCCTGGTCTGGGGAGGGGGAGGAGGGGGGAGACAGGTGTGGTCCTGGGCTTCCCAAGCAGATCCTGGCCTTCCTGCAAACAGCTGGCAACAGGAGGCCAGCTTGTCCATTCTCCAACATTATTCACAACTTTATTCACAAACATGGTGTCCTGAACAGCTTGGGGTAATGGTCCAGGAGCTCAGCAGGCTGGGGGCAGCTGCCCAGGCTCCCCTGGCCCCATCCCCTCAGGGAGGGAGCGGCAAATCACCGAGATGCGTCGGCCCCGGGGAATCCGACGCTCCCCAAAAAAGGACTCTTCATCCCGAAGGATCTCGTGGGAGAAGTCATAACGAGCCGAGCCCCTGCAGGAGAAAACAGAGGATGTGGCTGGTGAGGGTGGCCCTGGTTCCAGGCAGACCAGCCCTAGGGGTAGAGTCTGCTGTCAGGGCTGAATGACAGAAGGTGTTCCAAATGTTCAGTGGGTGTCTTGTGAGTTACTGGTGCAGTGTGGGCTCCTTGGCTGCCCATACCTAAGGATGTAGAGGGAGCCCGGCTCCAGCAAGAGTTCCAGCCACTCCCCCGGCTCCTGGGTGTGCACTAGTCGCATGACGCTAGGAGACAACAGGGACAGGCCGGCAATGGTGGATCCACAGAACTGGAAGAGGGGACATGGCAGAGGGTGGGTTTTGGCCTGACCAGCTCGCCCCCAGCTGGGAGCTCCAAGCCACTGCTCTCTGCCCACCTTGATGCTGTCCACGTGTGGCTTGATGTAGCCCTGAGGTTCTAGGTCCAGCACGTGCACTGAGGAGAGGAGGGTCTGGCCAGGTCCAAAGGCGGCTGCCTGCACACGCCGCAGGATGGCCCGGCTTGCCTCTGACCAGCGCGACTTCTCTGTCTCTCGGAAGCCGTGGATGGCCTGCCCAGAGCGCTCAGGTCAAGCCTGGAAGCTTCCAGGGGTGGGGAACAGGGAAACTGAGGCATAGCCCAGGGCTGGGGAGGGATTAGTGGGGAGGGTGGTGGAAGTGCAGAGCAAAGGCCTGGTTTTTCCAGCATGACACTTGACCCCACCCTCAACTCTCAACTTTGATCCTATCTACCCCATGATGTTTTCTCAAATCCCAACCCCTGCCACAACTGGGTCTGGCCTTAGTCCTTTCTACCCACCATCAGGGTCCAGTTCAGTCCCACATTCCGTCCCTAACGTTGGCCCGGTTCCAATATTCACAACTTGATTCACCGGGCCCCCTGTCTCCACCCCTCAACTCGTGACCCTCCCTCATCTCGCTCCACACCCGTTTCCACCCCTAACTTTGGTCCTGTCCCCCGAATACGCTTCCGCTCTGCCTCGTCCAAAGTGCTCTTCCAGCCCCCAAGAACACAAGCATCAGGACCGCGCCCCCATACCCAGGCCCCGCCCCAGATACAGCCCCGCCCACCCCAGCGCTCCACTCCCGCCCGGCCTCTAACGTCCGAAGCCACGGCCCTGTGGCTCCGCCCCCAGCGCTACCAGCCTCACCGCATCCCAGTGGTCGTATTCGTATCTGCGGCGGCGCAACTCGGGTTCCAGCTCGCGGCTCAGTGTCTCCTCCTCGGCCGCGCTCAGAAAGCCGGGCCGCACCACGGCCGCATCTTGTAGGCGGCTCAGCACGGCTGCGCCCGAGCCCCGCACCCAGCCCTGCTGGGAGAGCGTCCGCAGTACCACCTGCCCACCTCCGGCCATAGCCCCGGAGCCGGGTCTTGGAAGAGGCTGGGGTCAGTGCCACGCCCCCTCCCCAAGGTCATTGGCTGTGACTGCACCGAGTCCCTCCAGCAATTGGTCTTCCTCAGAGTCCCGCCTCTCGCTCAAAGGTTACTGGTTGTTACTTGGCTCGTCCTCTCAAGCTATTGGCTCTTCCCAGAACCTGCCTCCTCTCCGGCGCTATTGGGCCCTTTAGACCACAGAGACTCAGACTACTAGTTGTGCCTCAGGTCCGTCTTCCAGAGGGCGGGGCGGGGCGGTGGTGTCAAAGGCTAGGTCGGCCCGGGGGTTAGAGGTCAAGGGTCAGAGAGGGAATTGGGCCAAGGCTATGAAGTTAAGGTTAGAGTCCAGTCAGGCTGAACTGTAGGAGTTAGGGGAGTGACATTAAGGCTGTGATTATGGGGTGGGACCAGGTTTGTGGACTTACGGGTTTCAGTCAAAGGTCAAGGCGAGGCGCCTCCCATCCCGAACCCCCCCCTCCCCCCCGCCCAATCCTCATACAAACAGGCTGGCTTCCAGTTTAAAACAGTATATAAACTGTTTTGGGCTTCCTTCATAGCTCAGTTGGTAAATCATCTGCGTGCAATGCAGGAGGCCCGGTCAGATTCCCGGGTCGGGATGATCCCCTGGAGAAGGAAATGGCAACCCCCTCCAGCATTCTTGTCTGGAGAATCCCATGGACAGAGGAGCCTGACAGGCTACAGTCCATGGGATCCCAAGAGTCGGACACGACTTGGTGACTAAACCACCACAACCACCACAAACTGTTTACACATTTTGTTTAAAAACAGTACATAAACAAAAATTCCTCTTCCTTTAATGGCAGAATTGGAATGTCACCATTTTTCAGTCCTTATTGGGCTGAAAATTCTAGACAAGGACTATCATCTGCTCCTAATGTCATGGAAACAGGGACAACTGGTTTTAAAATATCTCCCGCTAGAAGGCACCCTCACTCCAAGGTCATTGGCCGAAAAGCGGAACCTGAATCGGATCAGACTTGTCTAGATTTAGACACCGGGTACCGGAAGTACCAAGGACAGAATCGCATCCTCAAAATTCAGAGGGAAAGTTCGTAAGACACACGACCCTGTTTCTCCAACAAGTTAAGTTCAAGAAAAGAGAAGAAAAAGAGGGAGAGAGACATTAAGAGATTAAAGGGGAAAACCGCAATAACAAGACACTTACAGATTTATCAACCAGTGGCAATGCCTGCACCTTATTTGGATCCTGATTGGAAAAATTAAAAAAAAAAAAAAGTGATCACCAGGGAAATTTGGACGCGGTTGAATATTTGGACGCGGTTGAATATTTGGACGCGGTTGAATATTCGACTACGGTAAGCGTTATTTTTTTCTGGTTGAAAATGATGTTGTGGTTCTTTTTTAAACATTCCTTGTCCTTTATTAACCTTTTTTGTAAGTTCTTTAAATTCTGTAGCACTTTACAGTTTTTAAAAGTTTCACATGCATGATTTCATAGACTCTCCTGATAATCTTTTTTTAAAAAAATCCCCTAGTTATATTGCCCCTCCTCCTTCCCTCTCCCCACTGGTAACCACTGGTTTGTTCTGTGTCTGTGAGTCTGGTTTTTTTGTTTGTTTTATTGACTAACTTATTTTTTAGATTCTACGTAATAGTGATATGATACAGAATGTCTGTCTGACTTAACGCACTTAACATAATACCCTCCAAGTCCATATACATGTTGCTGCAAATGGCATTATTTCATTCTTTTTTATGGCTGAGTAATATTCCATTGTGTATATGTACTGTATCTTCTTCATCCATTCATCTGTTGATGGACACTTAGATTGCTTCTGTATCTTGGCAGTTGTAGACAATGCCATGAATATTGGCATGCATGTTATCTTTTCTAAATAGTTTTTTTTTTTTTTTAAGGCTATATACCAAAAGGAATAGATTGCTGGGTCATGTGGTTATTCTTAGTATTTTTGAGAAATAAAATTACTTATCCTTTTAGAAATACATACTGAAATATTACAGATGAAATGAAAAGCTGGGATTTGCTTCAAAGTACTACAAAGCCATGGTAGAGGCTCTGTAGAGGCAGGCGAGGGACGAGTCATAATCAGCCATGAATTGGTGTGGTGGGTACACAAGACCTCATTATTCTAGTTTCTCTACTTTTTTTCCTATTTTAAACAAAATTACTACAGGTGTTTTTTTTTTTTTTTGGCAGCACCGGGTCTTCATTGCTGTGTGGGCTTTTCTCTAGTTGTGGAGAGCAGGGGCTACTCTCTAGTTTTGGTGCCCAGGCTTCTCACTGGGATGGTGTCTCTTGTGGAGCACAGGTTCTAGGGCATGTGGGCTTCAGTAGTTGTGGCGCACAGGCTTACTTACTCTGAAGCATGTGGAATCTTCCCGGACCAGGGATTAAACCTGTGTCCCCTGCATTGGCAGGCCATTATTAACCAATGGACCACGAGGGTCTTCTCCACTTTTGTATATATTTTAAATTGCGCAGAATGAAAAAGTTCAACCAAATGTAATTGATGAATGAAGCCAAATTAAAAAGTCTGTATTAAAAAAAACCAACAACAAAAATTGTTCTTTGCTCTGACAGCAAAATTCCTTGAAAAACTTGTCTAGCTCCCAGTATTTTCCAGCCCCTTCTCTCTGGGTCCACTCCAACCTGGCTTTTGGCCCCCTAGCACTAAAAGTGGTCTTACTGAAGGCCACTAGTGATTTCTGCAGGGCCAAGTGCCATAACGAGTTCTCAGCCTGACTGCTAACTCATGGACACACTGAAGTCTCCTACATTTTTATTCCAACCCTGGGTAGGGGGTGGGGGCGGAAGGGGAGAGGCACGCTAGACTTCAGACATCCAAAATCAACTCTTGATCCCGACCCCTGCTCCTCTCCCCAGCTCTCCTGGAAACATCTTATCTTTCTGGCTGCTTTGGGCCAACACCTAGGAGTTTGGGGAGATTTCGTTCTGTCTCAAATCTCACATCCTACCTGTAAGCCCTGCCTTTAAAACCTGGCTGGAAACCAGCCTCTCTCACCATGTGGCTGGGGCCAGGTCACCCTTCCTCTGGGTGGTTCCAAGTCTCCTCACTCCAGGTTCCTGTGCTTGCCGCCCTCCACCCACCACTCTGTGGCTCCTGTTTCTTTTTTGGCTGTCCTGGGTCTTTGTTGTGGTGCAGGCTCAGGAGTTTCAGCACTCGGGCTTAGTTGCACTATGTGGGATCTTAGTTCCCTGACCAGGGATTGAACCCAGACCCCCTGCACTGGGAGTGCAGAGTCTTAGCTACTGGACCACCAGGGAAGTCCCCTGTTCCTTTTCTTGAAACCTTCCATGGGGCACCTCCCTCCTATCTCAGACCTGCTGCTGTTTAATCACTAAGTCGTGTCTGACTTTTTGCGACCCCATGGACTGTAGGCTGCCAAGCTCCTCTGTCCATGGGATTGTCCAGGCAAGGATACTGGTGTGCGTTGCCATTTCCTCCTCCAGGGGATCTTCCCAACCCAGGGACTGAATCTTGGCAGGTGAATTATTTACCGCTGAGCCATCTGCGAAGCCCTACCAGACCTTTTACGATCTATACTCCTCTTCTGCTCTTATCTCTACTCTTCCCCTCACTCACTCCCTCCCTCCAGCCACCCCAGCTCCCTCATGGTTCCCCTCATGTGCCAGGTATAGTCCTGCCACAAGACCTTTGCACTTGCCATGCCTTCTGCCAGGACTGCTGTGTCCCAAGATAGCAATCTGGCTCCCCTGACCGTCACCTCCTTCAGGTCTTTGCTCTAATGTTACCTTCTCAGCAAGGCCTCTGCGGGTCATTTCATCTAATTCTTGTCACACACACCCGACACTGCATATCTCTTGCCCTGATTTAAAAAAAAAAAAAAAAAAAACCAACTGTCTACTTTCCCAAGAATGTAAGTTTCTTCAGGACGGAGACTTCTGTCTTCTCCACAGTAAGTTGTGGCCTCTGGAGTGTCATGTAGGCTCTTAGCTCTGCTCAAGATGAAGGTCAGGGTGAAGGCACACGTGAGCCAGGGTAGACGCCAGAGGGAAGGTGCCGGAGCCGGGAGCAAAGGCTACAAAGATTTAATTTAAAATCACAGTGTCTCAGTTGGGCTGCCCACCCAGAGGGGCACCCCCAAATCCACAGTTCCTCAAGGGGCCCCTCCAGGCTCAGTGTGGAGGGGCTCACAGGCCAGGCGCCTCCGCTCTCCCTGGGAGGGCAAGAGGGAGGCCAGTTCTCAGGCGCTGGCTGGGGCGGGTTCTACTGCTGTTGGCTCCCCCGGCTCCTTCTGTACCAGCTCCGGCTCGTCCTCCCCATCCTGTGGGGGGTGGACCAGAACCTTGTCCAAGATGCCGAACTCCTGGGCCTCCATGGGGCTCATGTAGCGGTCCCTCTCCATGGCTGACTCTGCAGGGGGCGTACAGGCAGGATGTGGGTGGTGAAGAATGGACACCCAAGGGCCACATTCCAGTCCTCAATCAGCCCAAGTCCACCCTGTGTGACCCTGGCCTCCCCATCCCTGTGCCTTGAGTTTCCCCACCAGTAAAATACCTGTTTCTTTTTTTTTTGATAGCTTGTTGATATGTAAATACACATCTAGGAAAGGGCACAGATCGTGGGAGTGGGCAGTGTGGTGATTTTCAGACTGAACCCACCCATGCGGCCAGCACTCAGATCAGACCCTCCAAACCCTGCTGGGGACACATCCAGTTGCTAAGTGTCCACCCCCACTCCCGCCCCCACCCCCTAACAGTGGCCTAATGGCATAGAGGTTATGCCAGTTTTTTGCTCTTTAAATACACAATCACAGGGACTTCCCTGGCGGTCTAGTGGTTAAGACTCCACACTCTCAATGCAGGGGTCCTGGGTTCCATCCCTCGTCAGGGAACTAGGTCTTACGTGCTGTAGCTAAGACCTGGTGCAGCCAAATTAAAAAAAAAAAAAAGGACTCCATACTTTCACTGCCAGGGACATGGGTTGGACCCCTGGTTGGGGATTTTGCATGCTGAGCAATATGGTAAAAAAAAAAAGAAAATTAAAGTGAATTAATTAAAAAAGTAAATAAACATATAACCAGAGCGTTTACTCCTTTTCCCACTCAGCACTGTTTTGGAGATTTATCTAGGCTGTGGCCCAGTCCTTGTGGCTGTGTAGCGTCCCACCTCATGAATATACCACCACTGGCCACTCATTCTGTTGTCAGGCACTTGGGTCTTTCCCCATTTGAGACTGTAGGAACAGGACTACATTCCCGTCTGCATCTTCGGACAGAAGCGCTTGATTCCCTTGGTTACATGCCGAGCAGAGGAAGCAGGTGTCTCTCTGGGTGTTCACCCTCAGAGCCCTAACAGCTTCCCCAAGTGGTTGTAGTTATCACCGTTGCCTGCAGTGGATAACCGTTCCAGTGGCTCCAGGCTCCCCTCAGCATTCAGTGGTGTCAGTATTTTCTATTTGAGCTGCTCCAGTGGATTGAAATGGAGTAGGAAATGGCAACCCACTCCAGTATTGTTGCCTGGACAATCCCCTGGACAGAGGAGCCTGGAGGCCTATAGTCCGTGGAGTCTCAAAGAACTGGATCCAATTGAGCACACCCAGCACAGTGGACTGAAATGATATCTCATCAGGGCCTTGATCTGCCTTTCCCGAATAACTGATGATGTCATTATTATCATTTTTTCTTTTTTATTGGCCACACCACATGCAGCATGTGGGATCTTGGTTCCCCAACCAGGGATGGAACCTGTGCCCCTTGCAGTGGAAACGCGGAGTCCTAAGCACTGGACCTCCAGGGAAGTCCCACTGGTGACACATCATTATTAAACATCATCACTAAAGGTGATGAGAACCTTGGCTTCTGTTTCTTGGCCATTTGCAATCTTCTTTGTGGGAGACCCTGTTCAAAGCCTTTGGACCTCTTTCAGTCAAGTTTTTATGTCTTTTAATTTTTAAATTATTATCATTATCTTTTCTTGGCCATACTGTGTGGCATGTGGGATCTTAATTCTCTGACCAGAGATCAGACCTGCATCCCCTGCAGTGGAAGTGTGGAGTCTTAACCACTAGACCACCAGGGAAGTCCCTGGGTCTCTAAAAAAAGTGCTCAGAACAGGGGTTCTCAACTGGGGGTGGGGTGGGGTGGGGATTCTGATCCCCAGGGGACACGGGGTGATGGCTGGAGACTGTTCTGGCCATCACCCCTGGAGGTGCTGCTGGCAGCTGGTGGGCAGCGCCTGAGGATGTGCTACACATCCTGCAGGGCCCTGGAGGGCCCCCACCACAGGACGATCCAGCCTGGTGTCAGCCTCACCAGGTCCAGAGGCCTGACCCGTACGCCTGTGTTGGTTCCAATAAGACAGCAGCCGAGGGCCTTGTAGGGGGCGCTCACCGATCACCTGCAGGCTCTGTTTGGTGTGCTTGGCGTAGATGCTGTAGAGCTGCTTCTTGAGCTTCATGATCTCCTCTGCCTGGATGGCGATGTCTGTGGCTTGGCCCTGGGGGGCCATCCCAAGAAGGGGGAGGTTGGGATCAGGGTCTGCCACTCGAAGGGACAGGGACTCAGGAGACTGCCCTGGGCTCTGGCTGCCAGCATTCAGGCAGGTGGGACAGGCCTCTATAGCCTGTTTCATCGTCACCATCTCCAGGAAGGCTCTCTGTATTAACTCTATGTTCTTATTTCTGGCAGCTGGTGCCTCCCTGACTAGAAGGGAGGGAGCTAATTTCCTAGAGACATCAGAAAGCTGCCCAGAACACACTTTTCACATGCAAAGCCGCCAGTCCAAGCCCACACCCCTGCCACCTCCTCTGCAGAGCTCTCACACCCTGGGTCACCATCCTCCTGCCCCATCACCCCAGGGTACCAGACAACTAGGGACAATCCCTATGACCTAGAGCCCACTAACACTATTCACGCTGGCCCATCCTAACCTCACACGTTCTTTCCAGCAGAAACCTTGAAGAAGGCTCCTGCCCACATTCTCCTCTTGACCAGCCCTGGTGCCCATCTGTGTGGTCCCCAAGGCCTGGCACACACCCTCCTCTTGGGATCTGTGAGTCACAAACTTTTTAATGGTAACCCTCTCCTGATCAGTTGGCCTCACCATATCTGCATACCAACAAAACCTACATTTAAAACCCACCCCGTCATGTGACTCCTGCCTCTCTGGCTGGTTCACCTGTCTAGACCCCCATCCCCACCCCCAAAGCAGCTCTCAAGGCACACTCACCCGGGCACCCCCAGAGGGCTGGTGGATCATGATGCGGGAGTTGGGGAGTGAGTGGCGCATGCCTGGGGTGCCAGCAGCCAGAAGCAGGGAGCCCATGCTGGCTGCCTGGCCCACACACCACGTGCAGATGGGGTTCAGGATGTATTGCATCGTGTCGTAGATGGCCAGGCCCGAGGTCACCACGCCACCTGCAGATGGGGCCGAGAGTGAGGGGCTGTGCCAGCTACCCCCCACCATCCTTTCCCCTAAGGCCCTGAAGAGGGCTGGGGTCTCAAACAGAAATACTCCCAGGGGTAGGAAGGAGACACAGAGCAGGTGGGGGCAACAAAAGCTCCTCGCTTTTGGAGGGCTGGCTCCAAAGCGAGCTGACAGTTGCCACACTTGGATGTGGACCCAGTGGAGGATGAGATTGGCCACATTCTCAAGAATTGGGAGAATGTAATAACTACGAGCGAAGACTCTGGAGCCAGTCTGCCTGGGTATGACCCCTGGCTGGTCAGGTCATCACATGTGATGCAAGAGGCAAGTTATCCAGTCTCTTGGAGACATGGTACCTCCTTGTAGGTTGGAGATAACTAAACACTACCCATCACGTGAGGCTGCATGAAGAAAATGAGTTAAATGCTTACAAAGTGCTTATAAAAGTTCCCAGCACAGTAAACGATCAATTAAGACCAGCTATTCAGGGAATTCCCCATGTGTGCAGTGGTTAGGGCTTTTACTGCCATGGGCCTGAGTTTGATCCCTGCTCAGGGAACTAAGATCCCACAGGAGGAACAACTCGACCAAAATAAAATAAATTGGCTGTTGGCTATTCTACCTTTTTTGGGGGATAGGGTGGAATCTACCAGTTTAAAAAATTTTGACAACGGAGAGGCAGGTTCAGGTGCCTCTTTAAAAAAGCAAGGGAAGAGGCAGCTTTTGGAGGTTTCCAGACCCTCTGGAGATTCCGAAGGAAGCTCTGCCCCCTTTCTTGCTTCAGAGACAGAACCTCCCTAATTAGGGGTCTCAGTCCCTGGAGTCATCTGGTGTGTCCCCAGGAGTGCCCATGGGACCCGGGAAGGCCCTGCTCACCGGGGCTGTTGATATACATGTGGATGGGCTTCTTGTTGCTTTCCGACTGCAGGAACAGCAGCTGCGCGATGACCAGGCTGGCGACACTGTCATCGATCTGCAAGTGAGGAGAGCAGGGGTGTCCCCAAATGGGGGTGAAAGCTAAGGGCAGCAGTTATGGGGTGGCTGGGGTTGAGTCAGGGCACCAGAAAGGTGGTCAGGGCCCAAGTAAGACAGATGGGGAAGCGTTCAGGATCAGGAGTGGATGTGGTGGGGGTGATCCGGAACCAGGGGGTTGGGGACACAGGAAGGGGGGACTCAGGCAGCAGGAAGGAAAAGGGTGAGGAGGTTGGGGAGAGGGATAGGAGCCCAGGAATGGGAAGGAGGATCATTGGTGAGGAGGGAGTCAGAAATTAGGGAGGGAGACGCAGAGGATTTAAAGGAGTAGAAGGGGGACTACAGGTCAGGAGGGCGCATCAGGGGGCTTATGTGCCCAAGAAGCAGGGAGTGTCAGACTGGGACAAGAGCGTCAGCCTAGGGAGGAAAGTCATGGGGGAGAAGTCAGAGGATCAAGGAGGTTTGCGGAGATCTGGGCAGACGAAGGGGAGGATCGCGGCGCGAGGCACTCACAGGGCCCATGACGCACACAATACGCTCCCGAAGCAGCCGCGAGTAGATGTCATAGGCGCGCTCACCGCGACCCTGGGGAAGAAAGACGCGGGTGAGGGTCAGACGCCCTCCGTGCCCCAAGCCGTTGCACCCCCGGGCCGTGTCCCCGCCCGGCCACTGTACCGTCTGCTCCACCACGATGGGAATGAGCGGGAGAGCCCGGGCCGCCGTCGCGTGCAGGTTCCGCTGCGGGGCCAGGCGATTCTCGGGCGTCCGCTGCGGGGGAAAGCGGGCGGCGAGGCGAGGCCCCAGTGCTGGGCACAAGCCGGCCGCCACCCGGCACCCCCTAAGCAATATTTTGGGCCACATCGCGCGGCACGTCCCTCTCGGCTTCCGTACGATGCCGGAACTACAACTCTCAGCGTGCTTTGCGCCCGCGGCGCTGCCTCACGAGACCGCCCACTTCCGTGAAGCATGGGGCACGTTTCGGGGCGGGGCGTTGGAGGGGCGGAGCAAGAGAAGTGGTGCCAGAGTGGAACTGGAGAGCTTCCAAGATACCTGTTAGGGTCTTCTTCCTGAAGAATTTTCTGCTCTTCGTTGCTAATTAAAAAAAATCAGCTCCGTGCGCCCACTGGGCCTGGGCTTCAACGATCATCTAGCCTGGTGGGGCCGACTCCCGAGACCTTCCCATCCGTCTATGGTTATGTATGGGGTAGTGGGAAGGCCCCAAGATATGCAAGCCCAAGGGTGGAAGTTGCGGACTTCCACCCGGGAGGTCGGTCTGGAAAGGCTTCCTAGGAGGAGCAGGTGTTGGAGCTGGGCTTTGAAGGATATATAGGAGTTTGTTATGTAGGGAAAGGCATTCCTGGCAAAGGGAGGACGATGGACAAAGGTGTGTGTGGGGAGGTGGGGGGTGAAGGAAGGCTCCTGGTAACGTTTGGAACCTCTTTTCCATCTAGACGATCTAGAGGTTCTCTTTCATCTTTCAGTTCAAATGTCACCTGGGAGTTGTTCCGTATTTTGTGTCCAGAGCCTAGAACCGTTGCCTGGCACACAGTAGATGCTCATTAAGTACACTTTGAACCCAGAGATGAAGTGGCAAAGGAGGTAGCTTAAGGGCTTAGGGCTTTGAATTCAACTATACTTCAATAAAAAATAAAAACAAAAATTCTTCATTTAATGTAACTTTTAGGGGTAAATTAACATATTTCAAAACTTAAAAAAAAAAAAAAAAAAAAGATCTGAGGGCTTTGAAGGCAGCTTACCCGTATGCCAAGCCTGGTTTAACCACTGACATGCTGTGTGATCTTCGGGTGCATTGCTTAACTCCTCTGAGCCTGAAGTTTCTTGTTTGGAAGATAGTGATGATCAAACCGGTTTTACAGGGAAGGATTTAGGGATTCCTGCTGCTGAGTGGCAATCTTTGTGTTTAAATCTTGGCCCCACTGTCATGGTCCATGCGCGGGTTGGAAAAGACTTTTTGGACATTAAGCAGAATGAGAGGAGAATAAAGTTTATCAGAGTGGGAGACACTGTTAGTGGGCCAGCTCAAGGGAGAACCAACGTTGAATAGGGGTCCTTAGTCCACTTTTATACCCAGGGTACAAGGAGTGGGATAGGAGTCTTGCGGGTCATTTGCTGATTGGATGACGCACGTATACTGGGTGGGGGAAGAGTAAGGCAAATACCTTCTCCCTGTGTGGGGTAGGAGGGGAGACCGGAGGACCTGAAATCTGTTAATAGTTACAACATGGGGAGGGGAGAGAAGGATGATGAGGGTCTGGTTTTCCCATTCC
Organism: Bos grunniens; assembly: GCF_055505025.1. NCBI lineage: Eukaryota > Metazoa > Chordata > Mammalia > Artiodactyla > Bovidae > Bos > Bos grunniens. The sequence continues at coordinate 18,138,818 of NC_141171.1, forward strand.
TGCATTCCAAGACCCTCCTTGGTTTCATCAGCTCTGTAGTCCTTGGGTCACCACACCCGTTACTCAACTAGTTTGTGTGTCCCTGAGCCTTAATTTCCTCTCTATAGAATGGACATGATAGTAATAAACTACATCCTGGGATCATTGTCAGGTCCTCAGAATTGGACCTGGAATGTAACAAGTACTCGATTTGTATTAGCTATTGATGTGTATTTGGTGGGAGAGATTTCTCTCTCTCTCTCTCTCTATATATATATATATACACATATTTACTATTTATATATTATATACATTATTCTATATATATTTAATTTTATTTATTTTTAATTGGAGGATAGTTGCTTTACAATATGGTTTCTGCCATATATCAACATGAATCAGCCATAGGTATACATATGTCCCCTCCCTCTTGAACCTTCCTCCCACCTCCCACCCCATCCCACTCCTCTAGTTTGTCACCGAGCGCCGGATTTGAGCTCCTTGTGTCATACAGCACATTTCCACTGGCTGTCTAATTTTACATATGGTAACTGATGTGTATGAGTTATTGTGTTAGATCTGCAACCACGGGCATCCAAGATGCCCTCCCAAATGGGGGTCCATTTGGCATGGCTTTTGATGCATAGGTAGGAATTCACAGGCAGACCATTCCTAATTGTTGGACTCTAAACTCAAAGCTAGGTGTCCTAGATAAGCATAGTTTTGTGCCCGGTCTGATGAGAAAATAGAGAAGGACACAGACACTTTTCACCTTATGGAATCAGGGGCAGGAAAGAGGAAAGAACGTGGAAGCGGAAGAGTATAGAGGAGACCTTGGAGGCACCTGGTAAAGAATCCACCTGGAATTCGGGAAACCTGGGTTTGGTCCCTGGGTTGGGAAGATCCCCTGGAGAAGGGAATGGCTACCCATTCCAGCATTCTGGTCTGGAGAATTCCATGGGCTGTACAGTTGCAAAGAGTCGGACACGACTGAGCGACTTTGACTCACTCACTGCAGGCACCCTGTTGCTAGGAGTGGTGTTCCCACTGCAGGGACTGAAGAAGTGGGGGAGCAGTATTGGCCCCTCCAGTTTCTGCTATGAGTCAGGTGGGTGACCCTGCCCAGCCCACTTCCCTGAGGCCGGAGCTCCCACCCTGCCTCTGGGGAGAAGGGCTGTCCCATCAGTGCCCCCCATGCCTGCAGTGCCCCACTCAAACACTGCCCCACACTTCTGCCCTCACTGCCTGTGTTACACCTGCTCTATCTAAGCACAGTTCAACTATTTTTCACCTCCTGCATCCTTGTCACTACCCTGAAAAACACCCTGGTCAGTGTTGTAGCTTCTCCCCTGCTCTGGACTCCTTGCTGTTATTTCATTCAGCAGCTTGAGTGATCCTTGTAAAGGCTTTTTTCTTGGTGGGAGAGGGCAGCCACTGGGCCTCATGGCTTGTGGGATCTTAGTTCCCTGACCAGGGATTGAATCTGGGCAAATCCTAACCACTAGACTATCAGGATACTCCCTAGAAACAAAACCATATCCCTCTTTTACCTAAAATCCTCTCCTTGGCTTCCCATCACCCCAGCTGACCTCTACCTTCCTCTCCTCCACCCTTTCTTCTCCACTTGGTTTCAGGGTCCACGCTGACCCACTTTCTGCTCCCCAGACATGCCAAGTGCCTTCTAGCCACTTGGCCTCTGCTTGTGTCCTCTGCCTGAATCCTGCTCAACACAAAAATCTCTGTTCAAACACCATTTCCTTAGGACTTACCTGGTAATCAAGTAGCTAAGACTCTGCTCCCAAAGAAGAGGGCCTGGGTTTAATCCCTGGTCAGGGACCTAGATCACACATCCTGCAACTAAGAGTTTTCACGCAGCAACTAAAGATCCCGTATGTCACAACCAAGACCTGGAACAGCCAAATAAATAAATATTAAAAAAACAAAACCAAAAAATCATTACCTCCTTAGAGAAGCCTTGTGAAATGATACTTATTTGTTTTTTGAGCAACCCCTTCTGATATATTCTACTGTCTTCTATTCCACTTCATTTAAACTGGGGTTTTCCAACCTCAGGACTGTTAACATTCTGGGTTAGATGATTCTTTGTTGGGGAGCGGGTGCCGTCCTGGGCACTGTAGGGTGTGGAGCAGCATCCCCGGCCCCCACCCACTAGATACTAGGAATCCCCTCTCCATCATAACAACACAAGCTGTCTCCAAATTTGCCAGGTGCTGAAGTGCCCCCTGCTAAGAATAGACCTGCTTCTGGTTGAAAGTCACCAATCTAAATTAAAGTGGACAGTGACCTGAAATGAAAAAAAAAAAAGCAACTTTTGAACAGTACCTGGCACATTATAGGCACTCAGATATTTACCAGTCTCTTGTTTTTCCAGACTTTGCTCTGAATATTCCCAATGAATGAATGAATCAGGGGAGGAAGAATCAGTTTGAACACTTGGCTGCAAATCAGTCCATCCTACCGGTTTTTGGGCTTCCCAGGTGGCGCTAGTGGTAAAGAATTCTCCTGCCAGTGCAGGAGATGTAAGAGACACGGGTTCAATCCCTAGATTGGGAAGATCCCCTGGAAGAGGAAATGGCAATTCACTCCAATATTCTGGCCTGGGAAATCTCATGGACAGAGGAGCCTGGTGGGCTACAGTCTTTGGGGTCACAAAGAGTTGGACACAACTGAGCATCTGAGCACCAGTTTTCAGTCCAGGATCCAAGAGAAACTCTGATCACTGTTTCCTTCTCTTAGATGAATGCAAAACAGGCCCGTTGAATTGATAGAGATTGAAAATTAAAAAAAAAAAGGAAAGAAAGAAACAGAAACCTTGAGGGCTGAATAGGCTGTGGGTAAATGGATCCCCCCAGGTAAAGGCTCAATGAGGGTATTACTACTGGAATTGAAGTTGGCACCAAATTTCAAATTCTTACACTCTACTTGTAGTGACTCATTTTTAGGAAATGGTCCAAAGCGAGATTTAGCCACAGGGTTATTTATGACAGAACAGATCTTCCTTGACTAATGATAAGGTTACATCTGATAAACCCATCATACATGAACATATCATAAGTTGAACATGCATTATGGGAAATTCTCTGGTGGTCCAGTGGTTAGGATTCCAAATTTTTACTGCTGGGGCCCAGGTTCTATCCCTGGTTGGGAAATGAAAATCCCATGAGCCACGAGGCGAGGCCAAAGAGGCCAAGAAGAAGAATAATAAAACACAAATGCTCAACTAATTGAAGAATTCACATCCAAGATGGCTCACTCATAGATAGCAAGTTGGATGCCAGACAAGTTGGATAGTTGACTACTGTTGGGAGGCTTTAGTTCTTTCCCAAATAGACCTTTTGATTAATTGAGTGTCCTCACAACATGGCAGCCAGCTTCCCCCTAGAATAAGTGATCCAAGAGAGCACGGTGGAAGCTCTAATGTGTAATATAGCTCAGCTTTGAAACTCACACGTGGTTACTTCTAGTGGTCACACAGGCTAACCACGATTCAGTGTTGGACCAGGGACTATGCTGGGGGTGACTACCAGGAGGTGGGTATCATTGGAGGTCATCTTGGAGAGTGGTTGCCACACCCTTGCATCCTGGGGCTGCATTTCTCAGCATCCCTTGCATCCCAGAAGTCATGTGATGTGTTCATTCACCAAGGGACCCTGCAAGGAGATGCTGTGTGACCCTTACAAATCCAGGAGTTAGGGAAATAGGCATGACTTCGCCCCGCTCTTTCGACTTCCATCAGCTCTCGAAGCTGAGTGCAGTGGCCTGATGAACAAGGTGGGACCCTAGGAGGAGCCTGGGAGGGGAACCACCTGCCAGTCAGGGGCACACTTTAAAAAAGTTATTTATTAGGCTGCACACAGGATCTCTCTCTCTTTTTTTTTTTTTTTTGCAGCACATGGGATCTTTAGTTGTGGCATGTGAACTTTTAGTTGCGATATGCAGGAGCTAGTTCCCCAAGCAGGGATTGAATCCGGGCTTCCTGCTTTGGGAGTTTGGAGTCTTAGCCACGGGACCAATGGAGAAGTCCCAGGAACATACATTTTGGATTTTTTTCCTTTCTTCTTACATTTTGGATTTTATATGGCTAAGCAACAAATTTCCTGAATAAATCAACAAAAAAATTGTAAAGGAATTATCCTCCAATTAAAAATACATTTAAAAAATCATACCCCCAAAAAAAGAAATTAAAAAATGAACAAACAAGCTTCCATCATATCTGAGTCATTAAACATTTTGGGTTGTTTGTTGCAGCATCTAGTATTACCTGATTAATTCAGGAGTGGATTGAATTTGGTGAGGGAGGGGAAGGGAAGCTTCAAACCTGCCTGGCTGGAGTCACTGGGGGCATGGAGGTGATTTTTACTGAGATGGGGATGTCGGTTTGGGGTAAGATTAGGGCAGATGTAAGAGACAGAGGTTTGATCCCCGGGTCAGGAGGATCCCCTGGACGAGGAGCCTGATGGGCTACAGTCCATAGCGTCACAAAGAGTGGGACATGACTGAGTGACTGAGCACACAACACAGGGGTCCCCAACCTCCGGGGCACAGACTGGTACCTCCTGTCAGATCAGTGGAAGCATTAGATTAGAAATAAAGTGCACAATAAATGTAATGCCCTTGAGTCATTCTGAAATCAGCCCTCCCCGCTCTCCCTCTATCCCCACCCCCAACCCAATCCACGGGAAAATTGTCTTCCATGAAACCGGTCCCTGGTTTCCAAAAATGTTGGGAACCGCCAGCCTGAAGTTCTTTGTTGTGGGGGTTCATCCTGCACACCTAGCCTCCATTCACTAGGTGTCAGTAGCGTCCTCCCAGTTACGTCCACCGAGAAGGTCTCTAGACATTGTGCAATGGCCGCTGCTCAGAACCACTGGGTTGGGATCTGGGGAGCTAGGACAGCCTGTGGATACCAGAGTGGAGACTTCCAGGCAGCGGATGGTTCTGTAATTCTGGCACTCAGGCAGCATGGGAGAGGGTGAGCTCTCCCCTCCCCACCCTGTCCCAGGAACAATGGGTTGAAGTGAGAGGAGGGACCCAGGACCAGGATGGGGTCAGTCACAGGCCCAAGGAAGAGAATGGTCCAGAAGAACAAACGTGGCAGGTGGGCAGGCTGTTGAGATCAGCCATCAGTTTCAGAAGCATCAGATGCTTTGGGGAGCCATTGAGCTGGGGTAGGGGGATTGTAGGGGTGGGGTGGGGTGGAGGGGAATGTTAGTCATTCAGTCATGTCTGACTTTTTGCGATCTCATGAACTGTAGCCCACCAGGCTCCTCTGCCCATGGAATTCTCCAGGCAAGGATATTGGAGTGGGTTGTCATTCCTTCTCTAGGGGATCTTCCCATTCCAGGGATTGATTCCAGGTCTCCTGCAATTGAGTGGGGGAGGGGCATTTAAATGGGTTGTCAGCAATGACAAAGATATTGTGCATTCACTTTTTTTTATCCCCCTATTTGGCCTTGCTGCATAGCAGCAGGTGGGATCCTAGTTCTCCAACCAGGAATCAAACCTGGGCCCCCTGCAGTGGGAGCTGAGTCTTAACCACTGAACCACCAGGGAAGTCTCTGTGTATTCACTTTTATTGACATGGAAAGAGTCCCATGGTGTAATTTTTAAAAAATATTTCATTTATTTATTTTTGGCTGTGCTGGGTCTTTGGTGCTGCATATGGGCTTTCTCTAGTCGCATTGAGTGGGGGCTACTTTCTAGTTGGGCCAGGCAGGCTTCTCATTGAGGTGGCTTCTCTTGTTGCAGAACACAGGTTCTAGAGTCCAGGCTTCAGTAGTTGCGGTGCACGGGCTTGGTTGCTCTGCAGCATGTGGGATCTTCCCAGACCAGGGATTGAACTGGTGTGTTTCCAGCACTGGCAGGCAGACTCTTAACCACTGGACCACCAGGGAAGCCCCCCGTGGTGTAATTTTAAAAGCTTTTGGAGTATATGAAAATTCCAGTAGTCAGGACTTTGAGCTTCTACTGCAGAGGGCATGGGTTTGATCCCTGGTTGGGAAACTAAGACCCCATATGCCTGTGCTGTTTTCTATTTCTGTGAGTCTATTTCTGTTTTGTAAATAAGTTCATTTTTATCGTTTTGTAAATAAGTTCATTTTTATCGTTTTTTTTTTTTTTTTTAGATTCCACATGTAAGTGATGTTTTATGGTACTTGTCTTTATCTGTTTGGCTTACTTCACTTAGTATGCTGCTGCTAAGTTGCTTCAGTCGTGTCCAACTCTGTGTGACCCCATAGACGGCAGCCCACCAGGCTCCCCTGTCCCTGGGATTCTCCAGGCAAGAACACTGGAGTGGGTTGCCATTTCCCTCTCCAATGCATGAAAGTGAAAAGTGAAAGTGAAGTTGCTCAGTCGTGTCCGACTCTTAGCGACCCCATGGACTGCAGCCCACAGGCTCCTCCATCCATGGGATTTTCCAGGCAAGAGTACTGGAGTGGGGTGCCATTGCCTTCTCCATCATTTAGTATAATAATCTCTAATTCCATCCATGGGAATTAGATGTAATCCATCCATGTTGCTACACATGGGATTATTTCATTTTTTTTTACTGCTAAGTACTATTCCATTGTATATATATATACCGCATCTTCTTTATCCATTCGTTATGGGCACTTAAGTTGCTTCCATGTTTTGGCTATTGTAAATAGTGCTGCTGTGAACATTGAGGCACATGTATCTTTTCAAATTAAGTTTTTCTAGATGGCTTCAATTTTTAAACTGGAAAGTATTCAGTTATTATTATTATTTTTGGCCTGTGACATGTGGGGTCTTAGTTCCCCAAACAGGGATTGAACTCGTGCACTCTGCATTGGAAGTGTGGAGTCTAAACATTGGACCACCAGGGAAGTCTCCAGTCGTTGTTCAGTGGTAATTATTAACAGTTAAGGGGTGGTAGGGTAGGGGAGAGAGTCCTGGGTTCAGTCTCTACCCTACTACTTATTTCCTGAGACCTTGGATGAGGATCTGAAAGTTTCGTTAAGTGCATTCTCCTCACCTGACAAATGGGGAGAATCTTCTTCTGGAGGCAAGTAATTAGGTATTGATACTTCATAAAAGTCTCTCTGTTACTTCACTGCCTGTACACACACACACACACACACATGCATGCACACACATACACACATGCATGCACACACACACACACACAAACCCTCAAGAAATGCAATCCAACTGGTAGACCAAGCCTATAAATTTCAATATTCATGAAACTGCTACTGCTAAGTCGCTTCAGTCATGTCCGACTCTGTGCGACCCCATAGACGGCAGCCCACCAGGCTTCCCCGTCCCTGGGATTCTCCAGGCAAGAACACTGAGTGGGTTGCCATTTCCTTCTCCAATGCAGGAAAGTGAAAAGTGAAAGTGAAGTTGCTCAGTCGTGTCCAACTCGTAGCGACCCCATGGACTGCAGCCTACCAGGCTCCTCCGTCCATGGGATTTTCCAGGCAGGAGTGCTGGAGTAGGGTGCCATTGCCTTCATGAAAAGAGCACAACAAAAACTGGTGGGAAACCATGAGGTTTTCTAAACTTTAGTCATGCAAATGTGTGCCAGCTATACAATCATGAATAATTTTACTGTAAATCCCCTCATTTAAGACATTCAAATATACATTTAGTTTAAAATAGAAACTTTAAATGACTGCCATACATGGAAAAATGGAATGACATACCAGAAATAGATGGAAACTGAATTTAAAAAAATACAGTGAAAGCAAAACACTGTTTTTAAGTGGAGAGAGAGGAGACTGTCTTCTCCATATGTTCCTGGTAAGCTGTCCTGGAAATTCACAGCGTGAATGCCTCAGACTACCAGTGGAACCATCAGCTAAGCCCACTATACCCTGACCCATTAAAAAAATATGTATTTATTTGGCTGTGCGGGGTCTTAGTTGTGCTGTGCAGGATCTGTTAGCTGTGGCATGTGAACTCTTAGTTGTGGTGTGTGGGATCTAGTTCCCTGACCAGGGATCAAACTCAGACCCCCTGCATTGGGAGTGTGGGAGTGGCCATTGGACCACCAGGGAAGTCCCACCTGACCCATTTCTGCTATGAACCCAGGACTCCATCACCCAAAGACCACAACAATGTACACCCCTATTTTCTTTTATCTTCTTTCTTCCTTGTTCAGCTTGGTTTAATATCAACTCTATTGACATGTAATGTCCAGTTCATAAAATGTATCCATTTTAAGGCTTTAGGCTTAGTCATCTCTGACTTTTTGAGACCCCATGAACTGTAGCCCACCAGGCTCCTCTGTCCATGGGATTTTTTTCCAGGCAAGAACACTGGAGCACATTGCCACTTCCTCCTCCAGGGGATTTTCACCACCCAGGGCTCAAACCAGCGTCTCCTGAGTCTCCTGCATCTCAGGCGGATTCTTTACTGCTGAGCTATCAGGGAGGCCCCAGGTGGCTTAGTGGTAAAGAATCCGCCTGCCAATGCAGGAGATGCAAGAGACATGGGTTAGATCCCTGGGTTGGAAAGATCCCCTGGAATAGGAAATGGCAACATGGTCCAGTATCTTGCCTGGGAAAAAATCCCATGGATGGAGGAGCCTGGCCAGCTATAGTCCGTGGAGTTGCAGAGAATCAGACACTACTGAGCACACTTTAAGCATATAGTTTGATGAGTTTTGACAAACCCACAGTGTCTCCACTTCCCCAGTCAACACGGAGAACCTTTCCATCACCCAAGAAAGATTGCCCTGGGTCCCTTTGCAGTAACCCCATCCTATCCTCATCTACAAATGACCATTTATCCAATTTTCTGTCACTCAGGATTAGATTTCCCTTTATTAGAATGTCATGTAGATGGAACCATATAATAAGCAGTCTTTTGTGACTGGCTTCTTTCATTAATGTAGTGTTTTCGAGAGTGACTGGTGTCGTTGTGTATATTCATTGATTCATTCTTTCCTTTCAAGGCTGAATAATATTCCGTTGTGTGGATGTACCAGAGTTGATCTGTTAATCCCTACCTCCTAACGTATCCCTCTCCCAGCCGCCCGCCCCACCCCTGCTTTCCCATAGTTTTTTTCTATGTCGGTAAGTCTGTTTTTGTTTTGTAAGTAAGTTAACTATGTATCTTTTTTTTTTTCAGATTCCACATATAAATGATATGGTAGGCTGTTTGTCTTTGATCATCTCTAGTTTCATCCATGTTGATGCAGCAGGTGGCAATATTTTCACTCCTTCCCTTTTTAGTGTCTCTTGAACCCGCTCTAACCGGACTTTCCCCCCACAACTCCACTGAGACACAAATGGGTGAGGTCACCAGTGACTTTCAAATGGCCAGATCTGATGGCCAGTTTCTTTTGATGGGTCTTGGTTATGGTCCCTGGGATCTTCATTGACATTTGGAATCTTTCGGTGTGGTGTATGAACTCTCTAGTTCTGGTGCGATGACTCAGTTGCCCTGAGGCTTGTGGGATTGAACCCTGGGCTTCAGCAGTGGAAGAGGGGAGTCCTAACCACTGGACTACCAAGGAATGCCCCTAATTTGTCAATTTAAAATACTTTTCATGTTGAAACATTTCTATTGCAACAGAAAAGTTGCAAGACAAATCCCATGAACTGCCATCTATCGTTTACCCAAATTTACCAATCACTAATATTTTGTCATATTGCCTGCCAGTGTCTGACTCTGTGTGACCTCATGGACTGCAGCCTGTCAGGCTCCTTTGTCCATGGGAATTCTCCAGGCAAGAGTACTAAGTGGGTTGTTGTACCTTCTTCCCTTCCTGACCCAGGGATTGAACCCACATCTCTTATGTCTCCTGCATTGGCATGCGGGTTCTTTACCACTAGTTTCACCTAGGAAGCCCAGGATACTCTCTTAGGTAACCGTGATTCATTTATCGAATTCTGAAAATTTCTATCTATTTAATATTATTGTCTAGTAAACAGTCCATATTCAAAGACCTGGGAAATCTGGGAAAGATTGAGGTCAGGAGGAGAAGAGGGTGACAGAGGATGAGATGGTTGGATGGCATCACTGACTCAATGGACATGAGTTTGAGCAAACGCCAGGAGACAGTGAATGACAGTCCATGGGATTGCAAAGATTTGGACATGACAGAGTGAGCAACAACGATTTTAAAGTTCATCAATTGCCCAATCATGTCTTTCAGAGCCTTGCATATTTTCAGATTTAAAATTTTTGCCCTTCTGTGCCTGTAACCATGATTTACTTAAGCATCATCTTTAAATTAAACTCACTTTTCAAAAACATGATCCCATACATTTATTTCAGGAGGCAATTGTACATTGCACCCCTAAATAGAAAGCCAGAAAAGTAAGCAAGTAGACAGCAACTCTAGGACTTCCCTGGTGGTCCTGTAGTTAAGAATCTACCTGCTGATACTATATCCTTTTACTTCTCTGTATATTCAGTCTATTCATTTTTGAGTGTTTGATATTGGAACTCCAACCAGAAGTCTTAATTTATCTACTTAAAAAAATTATAAGATATAGTGGAACTGTATGTGACCTTGTTCTGTATTTTCTAAGTCTCCTTAAATGTGTTATTGTACTTTAATAATTAAAAAAAAAAATCCACCTGCCACTGCAGGGGTTCGATGCCTGCTGGTCTGGGAAGATTCCACAAGCCATGGGACAGCTAAGTCTGTGTGCCACAAGTACTGAGCCCAACAAGAGAAGCCACCACAATGGGAAGCCTGTGCCCCACATCTGGAGTGTAGCGCCCTCTTGCCGCAACTAGAGAAAGCCCATGCGGCAGCGAAGACCCAGCACAGCCAAAAATAAAGAAAGAAAGAAAACAACTCTAAAACCTTATACTGGTGTATATGCACGTATACACAGACACACAGACACACACACACACACCCACACCCACACCCACACACACCCCTCCAGAAAGGGAAGTTAAAGGTCAAAATGCTAATAATGCTGAGAGTATATCTGGGTGGAAGAGTCCCCGTATTTTCTTCTATTTTTAAATTTTTAATAGGAAGTGGCTTTTCTTTTAAAAATCTGTACTGTTAAAATCTGTCTTAGCAATTTAAAATGCACCGATTTCCACTAGTTATTAGAGAAATGCAAGTCAAAACTACAATATCACCTCACACCAACCGGAATGGCTATCATAAAGTTCACAAACAGTAAATGCCAGAGAGGCTATAGAGAAAAGGCAACCTCCTTCCCTGTTGGTGGGAATGTAAATAGGTGCAGCCACTGTGGAGAACAGTATGGTGCTCCTCAAAAAACTAAAAACAGAGCTGCCACATTCCCACTCCTGGTCATGTACCTGGAGAAAACCATACTTTGAAAGATACACGCACTGCAATGTTCATCGCAGCACTGTTTACAGTAGCCAGGGCATGGAAGCAACCTAAATGCCCATCTATAGATGAATACATAAAGAAGATGTGGCACATACAGTGGAATATTACTCCGCCATGAAAAAGAATGAAATAATGCCATTTGTAGCAACGTGGACGGACTTAGAGATTGTCATATTGAGTGAAGTAAGTCAGACAGAGAAGGAGAAATATCACATGACATCCCTTGTATGTGGAATCTAAAAAGAAATGATACAAATGAACTTACTTTCAAAACATAAACAGACTGATAGAGAACGAACTTATGGTTGCAGGGGTGGTGGGGGAAGGATGGTGCGAAGGGATAGTTAGGGAGTTTGGGATGGACGTGTACACACTGCTAATATTTAAAATGGATAACCAACAAGGACTTGCTGTATAGCACAGGGAACTCTGCTCAATGTTATATGGCAGCCTGGATGGGAGAGGAGTCTGGGGGGAGAATGGATACATGTATACATATGGCTGAGTCCCTTTGCTGTTTATCTAAAACTGTCACAACATTGTTAATCAGCTGTGAACGGGAACGTGAACGTGAAGTCACTCAGTCGTGTCCAGCTCTTTGCGACCCCATAGACTGTAGCCTACCAGGCTCCTCTGTCCATGGGATTTTCCAGGCAATAGTACTGGAGTGGATTGCCATTTCCTTTTTTTTTTTTTTTCTAAGAGCTAGCTGACCAGGCAGACTGCACGCCGACGCCGCCGGGAGGAGGCTACGGAGGACCGGGGCCTCAGGAATTCGCCCCTTCTGGCTCGGGGTGGCAAGGACGGGGTCAGGCGAGCCCGCTCACCTCTCCACACAGCCCGGTGCCCGGCCCAGGGTGCCCGGTCCAGTGTCCCCGTAGAGCGCCCACTCAGCGCCGGGCCAGAGCTTCACTCTTTCTGCTCCCATTTCCTTCTCCAAGGGATCTTCCCAACCCAGGGATCGAACCCAGGTCTCCCACATCGTAGACAGACGCTTTACCGTCTGAGCCACCAGCAAAGTCCCACAATACAAAATAAAAAGTTTTTTAAAAACACACAATAAAAATACATGGGTACAGCTATTGTTTAAAATATGAAACAAAGTAACTTCCTTGTTCAGAAAATGGACACCTGAAACTTAGTTTTAATTAAATAAAGTCAGTGGTGGAAATCAGAAAAATAAAATAAACTGCACTGATTTCAGTTTTCCTCATTGTGAGCTCTTGGTCAAGCCTTGTATGTGCCATATTTTTAAAAAGAAACTAATTGTTAAAAAGGACATCAAAACAACAGCAAAAAAAGCTTACACTAAGATAGACATGTTAATTATCTGAGTGACGGTGTTGGTTTCACAAATGTGTATACATACGTCAAGACAATACCCAGTTATGTATTTTAAATGCGTGCAGTTTATCATATTCAATTATACTTCAATCCAGCTGTTTTTCAAAAACTGAAGTATAGTTGATTTAAAATGTTTTGTTAATTTTAGATGTATAGCACAACGACTCAGATATATATGTATATAAAGAATCTGAAAAAATTCAAAATACTACAAAATATTGAGTAGAGTTCCTTGTGCTATAGAGCAGGACCTTGTTTATTTTCTATGTAGTAATGTGTATCTGTTAATCCTGGCCTCCTAGTTTATCCTTCCTCCCAACCTTCCCCTGGAGATGGATGGTGGGGATGGTTGTCCAACAATATAAATGTACTTAATGCCACTGAACTCTGCACCTGAAAATGGTCAAGATGGCAAGTTTTATGTTCTGTGTATTTTCCCATGGTTAAAAGTAAAACTACGGACTTCCCTGCTGGTCCAGTGGCTGAGACTCTGAGCTCCCAATGCAGGGGGCCTGGGTTCAATCCCTGATCAGGGAGCTGTATCCCACATGCCACAGGTAAAACCCAGCACAGCCAAATAAATAAATAATTTTAAAAAGTAAATATAAAATAATTATAGTGAAGAAGGCTTCAAAATATCACAGGCTGTTAATGGCATTTTAAGTGAAGAAATTAGAAACAAACATACAATAGCACCAACATCTTTGTTGAAAATAAATAATATGAATGATTGTTTCAGGTAAAAATGCCCTAACAGTTAACTCTGGACTGTAAGCTTATCGGCCAGTTTCATTTTCTCTTGGCCACTTGTGTTTTTCTGTAACATACATCAGACCTTTGCCTGGATGAGCAGAGATGGGGAAGGGTCACGGCTCATCGTCAGCCTTCTTGATGGACACCCCACTGGCGTCTACCTCCCACCCTTACAAGCCCCACAGCAGCTGACCTGAGGTGGGATGCCAATGTCGTCACGGACAGAGTCCCATCCACAGCTTCATGAGGTCCCTATGATGGTGAATGAGGGATGAATGAGGTCCCCATTCCGACCCCTCCTATGATCTCAAGTCCACCCTCATCCCCAAACCTGTCTCAACATTGTCATCAAACTCACCTCAACACTGTTCCTGTCCTCACCTGTATGTCCATTCCCAGTGCCTTCCGTCTCCAGCACTGCCTTTAGCCTCATCCCAATCCCAACTGGGCCTCCAGCCTCACTCCATAGTTATCCCCAGGCCAGTTCCCCACCCTCTATCCATTCTCACCCCCAATTCCATCCTCACATCCATCTCAACCCCAGTTTAGTTCAGCCCCAGGCCCCCAATCCTGAGATCCCTCTGTGGTGAGTAGATGACTTGTTGTCATTTAGTTGCTCAACCCTGTCTGGCTCTTTTGTGACCCCATGGCCTGTCACCCACCTGTATGACTGTAGGGTCCTCTGTCTGTGGGATTTCCCAGGTAAGAGTACGGGAGTGGGTTGCCATTTCTTTCTCCGGGGCTTCTTTTCAACCCAGAGATGGAACCTGAGTCTCCTGCAGTGCAGGTGGATTCTTTACCCCTGAGCCACCTGGGAAGTCCAAGTAGATGATTAATTCCCTCCAAGTGTCCACATCCTTGTTACTTAAACTTGGCAATATGTTACTTTCCATGGCAAAGTGTTAGTGTTAGTCACTCAGTCCTGTCTGACTCTTTTGTAACCCCATGGATTGTAGCCCGCCAGCCTCCTCTGTCCACGGGATTATCCAGGCAAGAGTACTAGAGTGTGTTGCCATGCCCTCCTCCAAGGAATCTTCCCATCCCTGGGATTGAACCTGGGTCTCCTGCATTGCAGGCAGATTCTTCACCTTCTGAGCCACCAAGGAAGCCTTTCCATGGCAAAGGTGTCATTGAATTAAAGATCCTTAATTCAAGGATTGAATTGAGAGAAGATTGTGTTACATAGTGGATCCAGTCTTCACAAGAGTCTTTATAAGAAATTCCAAATCTGAGAAAAGGGGGTAAGATGGAGTAAAATGATGACCTCCAAAGAGGGGATGATGTGCTTTGAAGATGGAAGAAGGGGCCATGAACCAGGGATGCAGGTGGTCCCTGCTGCTGCTAAGCTGCTAAGTCACTTCAGTCGTGTCCGACTCTGTGCGACCCCATAGATGGCAGCCCACCAGGCTCCCCCATCCCTGGGATTCTCCAGGCAAGAACACTGGAGTGGGTTGCCATTTCCTTCTCCAATGCATGAAAGTGAAAAGTGAAAGTGAAGTTGCTCAGTCATGTCTGACCCTCAGTGACCCCATAGACTGCAGCCTTCCAGGCTCCTCTGTCCATGGGATTTTCCAGGCAAGAGTACTGGAGTGGGATGCCATTGCCTTCTCCAGCAGGTCGCCCCTAGAAACTAGGAAAATCTAGAGTTTGGACTCTCCCGTGGAGCCTCTGGAAGGAGACAGCTCTGCCCACAGTTGGATTTTCGCCCCATAAGACTCCTTTTGAATTCCTCCTCTCTAGCACCGTAGGATAGTAAAGGTGTATTGTCTCAAGCTGCTGTTTGTGCTAATTCATTGCATGCCCACGGAGACCTGTCACCTCTCCACCCAGGCTCTGGCACTTCACACACCTGCCATCTGGCAGAAGGCGAGCACCACCCTGCAGCACCCACACAGCTGTCTCACCATCCTGTTGCCCCAGTCTGTGTGTGCAGGCAATTTTCCCAACCCCACGCTGGGCTGTGTGTAGGCACCTCTCATCACCTTCCTTCTGGCTGTTAAACCTTGACCAAGATTCAGGAGAACCAGATCCTGACAACTATTCCTGGCCCAGATTTGACTAGGGAGGGACGCGGGAGGCTATCTGCTTCCAACTGGGCTTGGAGAGGCTGGGGTGATGGCGACGGTGGTGGGCTATGGCTACAGTTTGGTTGTTGCTGATCTGGTAGACAGCCAAGCCAAGCTTTGAATCCAGGCTCTGGAAACTTTTGTCACCTCTAAATGTGACATCTTTTCCATCCCTTCAGAGGATCTTGAAGGTGGTGGTGTTCCTGGCAGAGTGTGAACATGGAAGTCTTTGACATCTTGTCGATGATGGTGATGATGGAAATGGTGATGGTAGTGGTGCTAATGGTGATGTGTGGAAAATTCCTAAAGAGACGGGACTATCAGACCACCTTATCTATCTCCTGAGAAACCTGTATGCAGGACAAGAAGCAACAGTTAGAACCTTGCATGAAGCAACTGACTGGTTCAAAATTGGGAAAGGAGGACAGCAAGGCTGCATATTGTCACCCTGTTTAACTTATATGCAGAGTACATCATGTGGAATGCTGGGCTAGATCACTCACGCTGGAAGAAATACCAACAACCTCCGATATGTAGATGATGCCACTCTAATGACAGAAAGTGAAGAAGAACTAAAGAGCCTCTTTTTTTTTTTTTCCTTTTAAAATTTATTTGGCCATGCTGGGTCTTTGCTTATGTGAAGTGTGAGTGTGAAAGTCGTTCAGTTGTGTGACTCTTTGCGACCCCATAGACTATAGCCTGACAAGCTTCTCTGTCCCTGGAATTGTCCAGACAAGAATACTGGAGTGGGTAGACGGTCCCTTCTCCAGAGGATCTTCTCAACCCAGGGATCGAATCCAGGTCTCCCACATTGCAGTGGGATTCTTTACCATCTGAGCTACCAAGGAAGCCCTTGGTTGCAGCACTTGGGATATAGTTCCCTGACCAGAGATTGAACCCGGGCCCCCTACGTTAAGAGAATGGAGTCTTAACCACTGGATCACCAAGGACGTCCCTACAGAGCCTCTTGATGAAGGTGAAAGAGGGGATTGAAAAAGCTGGCTTAAAATTCAGCATTTAAAACTAAGATTATGGTATCCGGTCCCATTACTTCGTGGCAAATAGATAGGGAAAAAGTGGAAACAGTGACAGATTTTATTTTCTTGGGCTCCAAAATCACTGTGGATGGTGACTGCAGCCATGAAATTAAAAGATGCTTGCTCCTTGGATGAAAAACTATGACAAACCTAGACAGCATATTAAAAAGCAGAGATGTCACTTTGCTGACAAAGGGCCATATGGTCAAAACTGTGTTTTTTCCAGTAGTCATGTATGGATGTGAGAGTTGGACCATAAAGAAGGCTGAGTGCCAAAGAATTGATGCTTTTGAACTGTGGTGCTGGAGAGGCCTCTTGAAAGTCCTTTGGAAAGCAAGGAGATCAAACCAGGAAATCCTAAAGGAAATCAACCCTGAATATTCACTGGAAGGACTGATGTTGAAGCTGAAGCTCCAATCCTTTGGCCACCTGGTGCAAAGATCTGACTCATTGGAAAAGACCCTGATGCTGGGAAAGATTGAAGGCAGGAGGAGAAGGGGACGACAGAGGATGAGACGGTTGGATGGTGTCACTGACTCAATGGACATGAATTTGAGCAAACTCTGGGAGATAGTGAAGGACAGGGAAGCCTGGCATGCTTCAGTCCATGGGGTTGCAGGGAGTCGGACACGACTGAGTGATTGAACAGCAAAAACAGGTGATGATGGTGATGGTGATTGTGGTGATGGTGGTATAATAGCCTCTTTTAGTTCAGTGCCAGCTCTGGGCTGAACCATAAGCATACATACACAACTCAATAGTTCCCAAGTTTCTGACTTTACAGACGACCCTCAAGATTTTCCTATATCCACCCCCTCCCTAAACTCTTATTTACTTAAGGTATTTTGTCAAATAACACCCCTTTAAAAACCTAGATCAATTACTTTAAAATTGGGATTAAAAGACACTTACTCCTTGGAAGAAAAGTTATGACCAACCTAGACAGTATATTCAAAAGCAGAGACATTAGTTTGCCAGCAAAGGTCTGTCTAGTCAAGGCTATGGTTTTTCCTGTGGTCATGTATGGATGTGAGAGTTGGACTGTGAAGAAGGCTGAGCGCCGAAGAATTGATGCTTCTGAACTGTGGTGTTGGAGAAGACTCTTGAGAGTCCCTTGGACTGCAAGGAGATCCAACCAGTCCATTCTGAAAGAGATCAGTCCTGGGTGTTCTTTGGAAGGAATGATGCTAAAGCTGAAACTCCAATACTTTGGCCACCTCATGCGAAGGGTTGACTCATTGGAAAAGACTCTGATGCTGGGAGGGATTGGGGCAGGAGGAGAAGGGGATGACAGAGGATGAGATGGCTGGATGACATCACTGACTCAATGGACGTGAGTTTGAGTGAACTCCGGGAGTTGGTGATGGACAGGGAGGCCTGGCGTGCTGCGATTCATGGGGTCGAAAAGAGTTGGACACGACTGAGCGACTGAACTGAACTGAACTGAATACATAACATGGAATGTACCATCTTAATTTTTTTTTAGCCACACCTTGCAGCATGCAGGATCTTAGTTCCCCAACCTGGGATGGAAACTGTGCTGTCTGTATTGGGAGTGCAGACTCTTAACCCCTGGACCATGAGGAAAGTCCCTGTCTTAACCGTTTTTGAGCCTAGGCTCAGTGGCATCAGGTAGCTTCACATGTTGGGCAACCATCCCCACCATTCATCTCCAGGACTTTATCTTCCCAAACTGAAACTCTGTGCTCATTAAATACCCACTCCCCACCCCACCCCCAGCCCCTGGCCCTCACTTCCTGTCTCTATGGTTTGAGGTCCTCTAGGGACCTCCTGTGAGTAGGATCAGGCAGTATTTGTCCTTTTGTGACAGGCTTCTCTCGCTGAGCATCATATCCTCAGAGTTCATCCATATTGTAGCAGGTGTCAGAATCTTCTTCTTTTTTAACATTGAATAATATCCCTTTGCTTGGGTGGACCACATTTTGTTGAGCTATTCATCCACCACTGAAAACCCCAAACCAGTTACTTAAAAAACTCTTTATATTGGAATAATTGTACACTCACAAGAAGTTGCAAAAAGTGTACAGACAGATCTGTATCCTTCTATCATATTTCTCCAATTTCTCTTACCTGGGTTACATATTATATAATGTTACAATTTCAAAACCAAGTAACTTATGTCAGTGTGATTTGTAGACCTTATTCAGATGTCAACAGTTTGTCATTATTCATGTCTGTGTGTCTATCATATCTGTCTATGCAGGTTTTTTTCACCTGTATAGATTTTTGTAACTACCGCAAGAATGATAAGGCTTCAGTAAGTTTATTTTTAAAAAGAAACTTTGTAAGAACTCTGCCATGAATGGAAAGTGGCTATGAGCAGCTAGAAGACAAACTTACTTTAAAATAAAGTAAATAATGTCTAGATGGTCTAGCTGGATACTGTTGCCTGCTGAAGGCAGGCAAACAGTACTTTGTGTTTATCAAACAAAGGGATTAAATGTTGAGGCATAAACATATATTAGCATCAACTGAGCCCCTCTTTTGTAACTATTGAGAATTGAAAAGAGTAAATAGATTTCTCGCCACACAGCTAAGTGAATGCAGGTCCACCTCACCAAAAAATGTTCTCCTTAAGGAAATGCTGTATCAGCTTATTAAATCTTCACAGAATCCCTAAGAGGGAAGTACTATTATTTCTCATCTCACAGGTGAGAAAACTGAGGCTCAAAGAAGTGAATTCACTTGCCCATGGTCACACAGCTTAGGAATGGGAGGAACTCAGAATTCAAACTCAAGTCTGTCTGACTCTCAAACCAGAGGTTTCCACAGCCCTGGAAAGTCAGGACTGGGAACCCCAGGCCTGGAACTCCACAGTCCCCTCCCATTCATTGGAAACTCAGACCTTCCAGGTATCTGCGGTCTTGTCTGCCCAAGAGAAATGGTTTCAATCCAGCCCAGTCTCCCATAGCCCAGACAGGAAGACTGGGACCCTCAAAGGAGGTCATATCACCAAAGGCCCCCGAGGGAGCTGAGTAGAGTCCGTGGGGGCAGATGTGCAGCTCTTGGCCTGGATTTGGGAGGCTGCGATATGTAGCTTAAAGGCAGCATCTGGGTAGAAGCTTGGAGTCAGGAGCCTGCTTATGTGCACATCTTGGTGTCCTCACCTTGCATGCTCTATGCAAAGGACTGCCCTCTGCCTCACTTTGCCCATCTGTAAAGTGAGGATGGTGATCTAACATCACCAGTATTTAAAATTACTGTTCCAAGGAACAGTCTCCCTAACTCCCACTCCTAGGGAGCAGGGAAGGGAGGCCCCCTTTCCCACTCCTCCTTGCCCTCCCTGGATGGTGCCAGCCCCTCTGCTTATGCCCAGGGCAGCTGCCACCACCTCACAGGCAGGCTGTCCCTGGTGCAACCAGGGAGCCGTCCAGCAGGTTTTTCCTCCTCTTGACCTGCCTGCCGCAGGGCACTCCGCCATCCTCTCCCTGCCTTGGCTGGGCCTGTCCCTCTGTAGGCTCAGATGCTGCTCTCTGCCAGACACAGCCAGCGGGCGGCAGGTGAGGTGTCGAGATGCCCAGCGTCTTCGCTTACCAGAGCTCCGAGGTGGACTGGTGTGAGCCCAACTTCCAGTACTCACAGCTGGTGGCCGAATTCTACAACACGGTGAGGGGCCGGGTGGGAGGGCTGGCAGGACAGAGTCTCAGCTAACAGGGGTTCAAGCCCCAGCTCTTCCACCTCCTTGCTGGGAAATCCTGCTCCAGTGGCCCGCCTCTCTGGGCCTCGGTTTGCTCATCTGTTAGGCAAGGCTTGCCTTGCTGGGTTTCATTCACTAGACTGTCTCTGTTTGGCATGAGCCTCGCAATAGTGACCTGAAAAAGAGTCCTCTCTGCCCTCCTGGAATGGAGGATACAGAGGCTACTCCAGGCATTCATAAGCCAGGGTGATGCTGCTGTAAAGGGAGGTGCAAAGGCAGCTTCAGAGAAGCCAAGAGGTGGCTTCTGAGCCAGTGGTGGAGGGGTGGATCAGGGAGGACTTCCTGGAGTAGGTGGTTATGTCTACTTTATTCTCAGCTATACTCTCAGCCCAGGGTGATTAAATCATCTCGGTTTACTGGGACAGTCTTGGTTTCAGCACCATAAGTCTTGTGTCAGGAGACCCTTCAGTTTCAGGTATAACAGGATGACTGGTCATCCTTTCCCCAGCCCTTGCTATGGGGGCACAGGAAAAGAGCTCAAAAATCCTGTGTCAATGGATGTGTCAATGGCAGTGGCATTTAACTGAAGCTTGAAAGATGTGCGTGAGCAAAGACACGTGCAGCTATGCTGTCCTGTGCGGGCTGCTGGGGACATTTCCTGGAGTTCCCAGGATGGTGGGTAATGAGGAAACATCCTTTACTCTGTGCCCTGCACGATGCCTGTGTGCCAGGCATCGTCC
Organism: Bos grunniens; assembly: GCF_055505025.1. Classification (NCBI taxonomy): domain Eukaryota; kingdom Metazoa; phylum Chordata; class Mammalia; order Artiodactyla; family Bovidae; genus Bos; species Bos grunniens. The sequence continues at coordinate 18,159,718 of NC_141171.1, forward strand.
TAAATATTTTGCCTGAAAAACCCCATTTAATCTTCCCTGGGAATTAGGCACCACATATAAACATCCCCCAGAGGAGGGCATGGCAACCCAGTCCAGTATTTTTGCCTGAAAAATCCCATGGACAGAAGATCCTGATGGGCTATAGTCCATGGGGTTGCAAAGAGTTGGACACGACTGAAGCAAATTAGCATGCATGCATAGTATATGGAGTTAGTTAATCCCATTTTCCAGGTGATGAAACAGGCATTCAGGGAGACTGAAGGATATGCCCAGGGTCACCCTGGTACTCAAATGTGGGATTTGAACTTGACACATCCAAGAGAGGCTTTGTTCTTGGAGAAGGGGAAGCTCAGTGCCACAATACCCAAGTTGCTCTGACTCTGTTACCTTTGACCTCAGCATTTTCCAAGCTGGAGCCTGAGAGTTTGAGAACCAAGGCATCCTTGCAGTTGCCCCAGCGTTTGAGATACTGGCCCTTCCTGGCCCTCAATGGCCTTTCCTTATAAAATGGGAGGGGGCTGAATATGCCAATGCCTAGAGGCAGAGAAGAGGGTTGGGGGTTCTGGAACCCTCCTCTCTGCATTCCACAGCAGTCCAGAAAGTTCCATCTCCAGCCCCACCCCACAGAAGGCATGGAGAGAGGGCTGGCTCAGGTGTGGGCTGCATCCGGATCTGTGTGCTCTTGTGTAAAATTCCGCTCCATGCTATCCTTCTTCAACCTGTCTTTTTTTTTTGCTGTGCCCTTGGGCTTGCAGGATCTTAGATCCTGGACCAGAGGTTGAACCGTACCTATTTGCAGTGGAAACACAGTCCTAACCACTGGGCCCTCAGCCCGTCTCTAAATATGGAAAATTGAATAGCTTGTAGGTAACTCGCCAAGGCTGTAGGTCTAAAAACCGATTCTGGTCATGACACATATTCCGACAGATTTCTACATCATCAGCATCCAATACCTGCCTTTCCAGATAGTTATCAGACAGAAACAGAAGTGTCACCAGACAGTATTCACCTCGGACATCTTTTTTGTTTTTTTCTTTTTTGGCTGTGCAGCTTGTGGGATCCTAGCTCCCTGATCCAGGGATCGAAAGCGGGCCCTGGCAGTGAAAGTGCCAAGTCCTAACCACTGGACCACTAGGGAATTCCCTAGGATGTCTTTTATTCTACTCAAAAGGCTTTGGCAAATAGATCAGGGCATGGGGAAATCGAATCTGAGTTGTTATAGAAGAGACTTTCTCCTCCAACACACTTCCGAGTTCCCTAACCCCATCACTATAGCTAATAAGGCATATACTTCGGGGATCCACAAACTCCTTTTATATATACATAATTTTATGTATTATTTTTGGCTGTGGAGGCTTTTTAGTTGCGATGAGCAAGGACTACTTTCTAGTTGCGGTGCTCGAGCTGCTCATTGCAGTGGCTTCTCTCGTCGTGGAGCACGGACTCTAGGGCACACAGGCTTGAGTAGTCGTGGCTCGTGGGCTCAGTAGTTGCTCCAGAGCACAGGCTCAGTAGTTGTGGTGCACAGGCTTAGTTGTTCTGCAGCATGTGGGGTCTTCCCAGATCAGGGATCCAATCCACGTCTCCTGTATTGGCAGGCGGATTCTTTACCCCTGAGCCATCAGGGGAGCCCCCACAAACTCTTTTTGTGAAGACCAGATAGACAATGTTGTTTAGCTAAGTCATGTCCAACTCTTTGGCGACCCCATGGACTGCAGCCCACCAGGCTCCTCTGTGCATGAAATTTTCCAGGCAAGGATACTGGAGTGGGTTGCCATGCCCTCCTCCTGGGGATCTTCCCGACCCAGGGATCAAACCCAGGAATCAAATCCGTGTCTTCTGCATTGGCAGGCAGATTCTTTACCATCTGAGCTACCTGGAAAGCCCAAATAGACAGTAGTTTTGGATTTTGGGGAGCCACATGATCTCTTTCAAAACTACTCAATTCTGCCCTTGTAGCTAGAAATCAGCCAAGATGATATGTAAACAGAAGAGCATGGCTGAATGCCAATAAAACTTTATTCGTGGACACCAAAATGTGAATTTCAAGTAATTGTCACGTGTCACAAGATATTGTCCTTGTTTTAATTTTTGAAACCTTTTTTTTTTTCCTGGGATGTTCCCCAACCAAGAATGGAACCCTTGCCACCTGCAATGGAATCTGAGTCCTAACCACTGGACCACCAGAGAATTCCCTTTTTGTGACCTTTTAAAATTGTAAACATCATTCTTAGCACATGGGCCATACAAAAGACAGTGGGCTGGATTTGACTCAGGGAGCTGTAGTCTGCTTCCTGTTCATATAAGAAGTTTTTCTTTTGTAAAGCCCAAATTGAAGACAATTTATTTTTTTCTTTTTGGCCTCTCAAATCAGGAGTTAAAAATGAGTTTGTTTTTTTTTAATGAATGTGGGCACACTCACATTCTGTGGCCTCCTTCGAGCAAGTTGACAACTTGTGTCAAGATATCAATTTACAGGGACTTCTCTGGTGGTTCAGTAACTAAGACTCTGTGCCCCCAATGCAGGGGGCCCAGGTTCGATTCCTGGTCCAGGAACTAGATCCCACATGCCACAACTAAAAGTTCAAATGCTGCAACTAAGACCTGGTGCAGCCAAATAAATCAATATTTAAAAAAGACATCAATTTACAAATAAACTTTACCCCTGACCCTGCCATTGTACCTCTAGGAACTTTCACCAAAGAGACAATCCCTATGGCTGGCAAAGTCTGTGTATAATGTCACCTCTGAGACATTTGCAATGGCAATAAATAAGTGAATAAAAAAGAAGCCATAGAAAATTCCCGGCAGTTTGGTGGTTAGGACTCTGCGCATTCACTGAAGAGTGAAGTGAAAGTGTTAGTTGCTCAGTGGTGTCAGACTCTTTGCGACCCCATGGACTGTAGCCTGCCAGACTCCTCTGTTCACAGGATTTCCCAAGCAAGAATACTGGAGTGGGTAGCCATTCCCTTCTCCAGAGGACCTTCCTGACCCAGGGATGGAACCGGGGTCTCCTGCATTGCAGGCAGATTCTTTACCATCTGAGTCACCAGGGAGGAGGACTTGGATTTAATGCCTGGTTGGAGAACTCAGATCCTGTAAACTGCACAGCCAAAAAAGAAAAAGAAACCATAACATTTTCACCAATCTGTGTAGTGCTGAATACATGTCAAAATACTAGGCAGCTATTTAAAAGCATGCTTTTGATCTAGGTATGTAAATGAAAGACGATGTAGAAGAAAAAAATTTTTTTTAGTATTTATTTATTTCTGGTTGCATCAGATCTTAGTTGTGCCCATAGGCTCATAGCTCAGTAATCGCAGCACTTGATCTTAGTTGCCCTTAGTATGTGAGATCTTAGTTCCCCAACCAGGGATTGAACCTACGTCCCCTGCGTTGGAAGGTGGATTCTTAACCACTGGACCACCAGGAAAAGCCCATGAAAGAAAATTTTAAATCCATTCACATGGATTTCATCACAATCCATTTAGGAGTCATAACTTGTAATTGGAAAACAGTGCTCTCTGAAGAATCTTTTGCTTTCTTGTTGATCTGCTGGAAAGGAGCCGTGAGCCTGGAGTTGGTAGAGGCAGGGCCCAGCTCAACACAGTCAGGGTATAGAAGAAGGATGTGCTGGAGGACTCGGCTCAGGTTTCTGGAGGCTTCATGGAGGAGGGCACCTAGGAGTTGGGTTTTGAAGGAAGAATAGGAGCTCACCAAGGCTGGTAGGAGTCTAGGAAAGGGAGCAGAAGAGAAGAAAATGATGTGCTAAGTCTTAGAAGTAAAAGAGGGACAACCAGTTTGGGAAGGTGTGTCTCTGTGCCCAAAATATGGGGCCAGGTAAAGATGAAGGTTTTTTAAAAAATTAATTAACAAATTTTATTTTTGGCTGTGCTGGGTCTTCGTTGCCGCTCGGGGTCTTTCTCTGGTTGCAGTGAGCGGAGGCTACTCTCGTTGCTGTGTGCGTGTGAAGGCTTCTCATTGTGGTCGCTCTTCTTCTTGCTGGGCACAGGCTCTAGGGCACTCAGGCTTCAGCAGTTGTGGCCCATGGGGCTTAGTTGCTCTGTGGCATGTGGAATCTTTGCGGACCAGGGATCTAACCCATGTCCCCTGCATTGGCAGGTGGATTCTTACCCACTGAGCCACCGGGGGAATGCATAGATGAAGCTTTCAATACTGAGTTGGAGTGTTTGAAATTTTTCCTGTATTCATCGATTGGCTCATTATGCATTTAGCAAAAATGCTGTAAACCAACTTGTGCTGGGTGATTCCAGGTCCCAGAGAGGCTTAGGGCCCCCAGGCTGTGGAGGGGGTGGTTCAGAATTAAGAGTGGACTCCTCCCAACCCCAGGGTTAGCTCGTGACTAAGGGAGAAAGAGGGCTCCCGAAGTAATGGTGGGGAACCATGGGGTGGGGTGTGACACCTCTGTTTGGTGGGTGGGGGAGGGAACCTCGATGCTTAAGGAATAAGTTAATGTTCTCTAAAGTGGATGGGTCAAAGGAAACAGCACATGCCAAGGTCTTGAGGTGAGAGACAAGAACTGGTAGCTGGAAGCCAGCACCTAGGCTGCCTGCCTGAGGGGGTGGGACGGAAGGTGAGGAAAGGGGCTGGTGAGGTTTCCAGAGGCCAAGACAAGGCTGTCAGGCAGAGGAGTCCATGCGCCATTGTACGGGCACTGGGGAGCCATGGCAGACCTGGGAGCATGGGGGACTCCACACTGTGGGGGTGGCTGGGACACCTGATTGCGTTTCACAGTCTGGCCAGGAGTCTGGAAGTGTGGTGCAGCTGGAACAGAGCATGGTGGGAGGGATTGGAATAGGATGAGCATGGTGCGTGGTGTGTGGGCCACCCCAGTCGGTGCCTGTTTGCTTTGGCTTGGTGGCCTCCTTCTGGGCTGCTGTTAAGTTGGGAGAGTTTCAAGTGGTGTAGGGAGGTGTTTCAAGGTTCCCCAACCCTGACTTTAACTCCCAGAGGCAGCTGTGCTGCTGAAATTTCTTCCCTGGGATCCTGCCAAAGTTTCAGAAGCTCTGCATCCCATCCTCCCTAGAAAACTCCCTCTCAGATGATCAGATCCAGAGCAGTGGGATGGTGTGCCTGCTGTGGGGAGCTGCATGGGCAGGTGGGAATGAGTAGGGCGAGTCTGGTGGGGGGTGGGTATTGAACTGACAGGGTGATAAGAGCCAGGAGGTTGTCAGCTGCAGTGCCCACACCTCCATCAGCTTCCTCACCTCCTCTTCAGACAACCTTGGCATGGCTGGCCTCTGCAGTGTGCTAATAACTCCCATCTCTCTCTTCCCTGGATGCCTGTGACCCAGGCACAAGGCCTGCCCCTCTCTGAGCACCTGGCTGTGACTGACAGGTCCCATGAGCTCAAAACCACACCTCCTTCTTCTGCCTTTCTTCTCAACATTCACAGCAACAGCAATTTCTTTCCTTTTTTTTTTTTGCTTCATTGCACATCTTGCAGGATCGTATTAATAGTTTCAGGGACCAGGGATTGAACCTGTGCCCGGCAGTGAACGCGCTGAGTCCTAACCACTGGACCGCCAGGGAATTCCCACAGCAACAGCAATTAATTCCAGAGCACCTCTGGTATGCCAGGCCCAACAGAAACCAAGGAGGGCATGGTTCCTGCCCTCAGGGAGAGCAGATGCCATGAATAGGATAATTGCACACCTGAAACTGACGAGAACGCCCCTGCTACATCCCGGGCCCAGACTCAGTAGGTCCCTCTGGATCTCTCTTCTCCTTCGCAGAAACAGGCATCGGTGACCCCCCCACCCCCCACCGCTGGCCTCCTAGAGCTGACGCCGGGGTAGATTGAAACTCCTCCTTTATTTCCCTCTTCATTCATCGGAAACTGATGGAACCAGGCACTGCTCCAGCTCCAGGGACACAGTGGTGATCAAAGCAGACAGAAATGCCTGCTGTCATGGGGCTGGAATGGGTCCTCCCCAGTGGCTCAGCAGGTAAAGGACCTGCCTGCAATTCAGGAGACAGAGGAGATATGGGTTCAGTCTCTGGGTGGGGAAGATCTCCTGGAGGAGGAAATGGCAACCCATTCCAGTATTCTTGCCTGGAGAATCCCTTGGACAGAGGAGCCTGGTGGGCTCCAGTCCAGGGGGTCACAGAGAGTTGGACACGACTGAGTGTGCACGCAGGGGCAGTGGGGTTGGTGTCCTGGGAGATGGAAGCACTAAACGAGACTGAAGGGTATAGGATGCCAGGTTGTGGTATGTGCTAGGGAAGAAAAACTCATTCATTCATTCCTCCTATTCAGCAGATATTAACCAAGTGCACGCATGGTGCTCAGTCATGTCTGACTCTTTGGGACCCCGTGGACTGTAGCCCGCCAGGTTCCTCTGTCTGTGGACTTTTCCAGGCAAGAAGACTGGAGTGAGTTGCCATTTCCTACTTTAGAGGACTGAGTTCCTATGCAACAAGGGGGTTTCTGTGGGGCGCTGGGGCTTCCCAGGTGGCTCGGTGGGTAAGGAATCTGCCTGAAGTGCAGGAGATGCAACCTACTCCAGGGTTTTTGCCTGGTCAATCCAAGGGATATATATATATAGATAGATAGATACACACACACAAAGAATATATTCACTTTCACTTTTCACTTTCATGCATTGGAGAAGGAAATGGCAACCCACTCCAGTGTTCTTGCCTGGAGAATCTCAGGGATGGGGGAGCCTGGTGGGCTGCCGTCTGTGGAGTCACACAGAATTGGACACGACTGAAGTGACTTAGCATAGCATAGCATAGCATATATGCCTCACTATTTGTGGGATCTTAGCTACCCCGCTAGGGATCAAACCCAGGGCCCCAGCAGTGAGAATGCAGAGTCCTAACCACTGGATCACCAAGGAAATCCTTTTCCATGTTCTTTCCCATTATGGTTTATTATAGGGTATTGAGTATGGATCCCTGTGCTGAAAATAGGACCTCGTTGTTTATTTTATGTTCAGTACTCTTTCCTGGACAATCCCATGGACGGAGGAGCCTGGTAGGCTGCAGTCCATGGGGTGGCTAAGAGTCGGACACGACTGAGCGACTTCACTTTCACTTTTCACTTTCATGCATTGGAGAAGGAAATGGCAACCGGCTCCAGTGTTCTTGCCTGGAGAATCCCAGGGACGGTGGCGCCTGATGGGCTGCTGTCTCTGGGGTTGCACAGAGTCGGACACGACTGAAGCAACTTAGCAGCAGCAGCAGCAGCAGTATGTATCTATTAATCTTATACTATAATTTATCCCTCCTGCCCCCCCAGCCATGTTTCTTGATTTAATTGATTCAACAAATTCTTCTGGAGTACCTACTGGGTGCCCAACTTTAAAGGCATTGGTGACACAGCTGAGGATAAAACAGGTGTTTTCTGTCTTCATGGAAGTCACAGTAGGTGAAGTCGTGCCTTGGAAAGAAGCATGTTTTTAAAAAATTTTTATTTATTTAGGCTGCTCTGGTCTTCATTGCTGCGCATGAGCTTTCTTTGGTGGTGATGAGCGGCGGGGGTGGGGGGCGTACTCTTCATCGTGGTGCACAGGTTGGTTTCTCGTTGCAGCGACTCCTCTTGTTACAGAGCACAGATTCTATAGCGTGGACTTCAGTAGTTGCGGCTCTGGGCTCAGTACTTGTGACTCGGACTTAGTTGCCCAGCGGCGTGTGGAATCCTCCCAGACCAGGGATCAAACCTGTGACCCCTGCATTGGGAGTGTAAGACTCTTAGCCACTGAACCACCAGGGAAGTCCCCGGGCTGTGGTTTTATCCCAGGATGGTGGGTAAATGAGAAAGGCTGAGATGAGGTGAGGCGTTAATTCAAGTCAATCTCCTTCCTTCCTCCCTCTCCTCCTTCCCTTCCCCCATCTCGCTCCCTTTCCTCCTTCCAGCCCTAAGGAATCCAGCCACATCCACTTACCAGATGCCGTGCCAGATTTTGATGATCCAAACAGCAAAGCATTCTAGAATAATAGCTGCCCCATGGCGCACTGCGCAAGTGCCAGGCACATGTACGCACTATTGACACATATTCTTTTTTTTAAAAAGCCTTTATTTATTTGGCTGCATCAGGTCCTAGTTGCAGCATGCAGGATCTGTTAGTTGGGGCATGTGAACTCTTATTTGCCACATGTGGGATCTAGTTCCCTGACCAGGGATCATACCTGGGCCCCCTGCATTGGGAGTGCAGTCTTAGCCACAGGACCACCAGGGAATTCCCCTGACACATATTCTTTGCGTGTATTATTCTCCACAAAAATTTGCTGGGCACCTACTGCACTCCAGGCACTGTTCTAGACACTGGGGGCTGGCAGCAGTGAACAAAACTGCCCAAACCCCCTGGTCTTGCAGCACTCAGTTCTCCAGTCCTCACCGTGGTGCTCAGAGATAGGGCCTGTGGGTTTTGTCTTAACACTTTTTTATTTTTGGCCGCACAGGGTCTTCGTTGCTGCTCCGGCTTTGTCTAGTTGTGACAAGTGGGGCCACTCTCTCGTTGCAGTGTGCCGGCATCTCATTGCAATGGCTGCTCTTACGGCAGAGCAACCGGCTCTAGGCGGTGTGGGTTCAGTAGCTGTGGCCCCCGAGTCGAGTTGCTCCTCAGCATGTGGGATCTTCCTGGACCAGGGATTGAACCCCTGTACTGATAGGCAGATTCTTAACCACTGGACTACCAGGGAAACCCCAAGGCCTACATTTTATAGGGGAGGAAAATGAGGCACAGAATAACCCCCAAACTCTGACTGGATACCTGGTAAAAGGGAGGGACTTTGAGGGTTTTTTATTTCTTTTTTTGGCCATGCCGTGTGGAATGCAGAATCTTAGTTCCCTGCCCAGGAATCAAACCCATGCCCCTTACAGTGGAAGTGTGGCATTTTAACTACCGGACCACTAGAGAAGTCCCAGGGACTTTGTCTCAGACACTGGCGACATTCTTGAAGGGAGGTTCCCTGATGGCCCAGATGGTAAAACAAAAAAAATCCGCCTGCTAATGCAAGAGGCTGGAGAAGACTCTTGAGAGTCCCTTGGACTGCAGAATCAAACCAGTCAATCCTAAAGGAAATCAACCCTGAATATTCATTGGAAGGATTGATGCTGAAGCTCCAATACTTTGGGCACCTGATGTGAAGAGCCAACTCATTGGAAAAGACCCTGATGCTGGGAAAGAGTGAAGGCAAGAGGAAAAGGGGGCTGACAGAGGATGAGATGGTTGGATGGCATTACCAACTCAATCGACATGAGTTAGAGCAAATTCTGGGAGATAGTGAAGGACAGGGGAGCCTGGCCTGCTGCAGTCCATGGGGTCGAAGAAAGTCAGACACAACTTAGTGACTGAACAACAACAACAACAGTGTCCTTGAGCACACAGACGGTACTGAAGGGGTGGATGATTGTTGACTGAATGAATGAGTGAATGAATGACTGAACTGACGTGAAGTCACCTTCCGGGGCCGCGTCGCAAGCAGTCCAGCTCATGCGCGTGAGAGCTCAGGACTGGCGGTAATCTCGGGCGGGTGCCTCGCCCAACTCTTGGAGTCTGGGTGGGGCCAGTGATTGGGAAACTTGGGCTCTGATTCTATCAGAGACTCCGAAGCCACTTGGAGCTTATTAGTTACAGGCACTGCCTGTCACTGAGTCCTCATTCTACACACTCAAGGGCCCCTACCTTCATTATGTAGGCAGCTGAGCTTGGAGTATCTGTACCAATAATAAGCCTGCTATTATTATCTCCTTCAACAATAACAAGAGCAGCAGCAGCCTTTACTATTTCTTGAGCTGAAACCATGTCCCCAGCAAGGTAGCTTTTCAATGCCTGGCCTCATGCACCCATTCTCCCTTGCCAACAGCCTTCGTGGTAGCATCGCTGTTGTTCTTGTCCAGTCACTCATTGTGTCCAAATCTTTGTGACCCCATGTACTGCAGCACACCAGGCTCCTCTGTCCTTCACCATCTCCTGGAGCTTGCTCAAACACATGTCCATTGAGTCAGTGATGCCATCCAACCATCTCATCCTCTGTTGTCCCCTTCTCATCCTGCCTTCAGTCTTTCCCAGCATTAGTGTTTTTTCCAATGAGTCAGCTCTTTGCATCAGGTGGCTAAAGTATTGGAGCTTCCGCTTTCATAGAAGTCCTTCCAATAAATATTCAGGGTTGATTTCCTTTAGGATTGACTCGTTTGATCTCCTTGCAGTCCAAGAGACTCTCAAGAGTTTTCTCCAACACCACAGTTCAAAAGCATCAGTTCTTCAGCACTCAGCCTTCTTTATGGTCCAACCCTCACATCTGTACATGGAAAGACTACTGGAAAAACCATAGCTTTGACTATTTGGACCTTTGTCAGCAAAGTAAGTCTCTGCTTTTAATACACTGTCTAGGTTTACAGTACAATAGGAGACGATCATCAAAACCTAGACAGCATTAATGGTGCATGAATTTTACTTTTGCATGAAAGGGGGACTCAGAGAAATTAGATGACATATCCAGGAAACAGGGGAGCCCCCCTTTAGTCATCACCACACATCTAGTCCTCTTGTTTTTCTTTAAATTTTTAAAACATTTTTTATTTGTTTGGCTGCACTGGGTCTTAGTTGCGTTTTGTGAGATCTTTAGCTGTGGCATGTGGGATCAAGTTCCCTGATCAAAGGTGGAACCCGGGCCCCCAGCATTGGGAGTGTAGACTCTTAGCCACTGGACCACGAGGGAAATCCCATCCTATCTTTCAAAGCACCGGGTAAAAGCAAACTTCAGAGGTGTGCAACCTTGGAGACATCACTCTACCTCTCTGAGACCTGGGTTCCACATTGCCAAACAGGAGCTAGAAAGCCTGGCCTTGATGGGTGTGTGAGGATTAAGAACAACCTGTAAAGTCACGTGCTCAAAAGATTAGAAAGTAACTAGAAAGTAATTAGGAAGTTATAGCACCTTCTATTCAGAACTTTCTAGATGCAGGACCCTCTGCCAAGTATTTTTTAAAATTCACTACTTTTTTTGACTGAGCTGGGTCTTTGTTGCGGTGCCCAGGCCTTCTCTAGATGTGGCATGTGCGGGCATCTCTTGTTGGGAGCACGGGCTCTAGGTATGTGGGCTCAGTTAAGTTGGTGCCGCTCAGGCTTAGTTGCCCCTCAGCATGTGGGATCTTCAAGGACCAGGGATTGAACCCATGTCCTCTGCACTGGCAGGTGGATTCTTAATCACTGGGCCACCAGGGACATCCTTGCCAAGTGTTTTCCTATGTGTGACAGGTAAATCCATTTGAACTGTTTTGAGAGCCAGTCAATAGGAGATCACTCTCCTCTTTCACCTTCATTAAGAAACTGTTTAGGGATTCCCTGGTGGCTCAGTGGTGAAGAATTCCCTTGCCAGTGCAGGAGACACAGGTTCAATCCCTGATCTGGGAAGATCCCACACGCCTGGGAGCAGTTGAGACAGTGAGCCACAACTGTTGAGCCTGTGCTCTAGACCCTGGAAGCCTACACACCACAACTACTGAAGCCCGAGCTTGGAGCCCTTGCTTTGCAACAAGACAAGCCACTGCAGTGAGAAGCCCAGGCACCACAACTAGAGAAAGAGCCCAGAAGCAGCAGCAAAGATCCAGCACAGCCATAAATAAATACATAATTTTTTTTATAAAAAAGAAGCTGTTTAGTTCCTCTTCAGTTTTTGGTATCAGAATGGTATTATGTGCATATCTGAGGTTGTTGCTACTTCTCCCGTCAGTCTTGATTCCAGCTTGTGATTCGTCCAGCCCCGCATTTTGCATGGTGAAATCTGCATAGAGGTTAAATAAGCAGGGTGACAATATACAGTCTTGTCATACTCCTTTCCCAATTTTGAACCAGTCAGTTGTTCCATGTAAGGTTGTGACTGTTGCTTCTTGACCCACATACAGGTTTCTCAGGAGACAGGTAAAGTGGTCTGGTATTCCCACCTCTTTAAGAATTTTTGCATTTGTTGTGATCCACACAAAGGCTTTTGCATAGTCAGTGAAGCAGAAGTAGATTTTTTTTGGTATTCCCTTGCTTTCTCTGTGATCCAACAGGTGTTGGCAATTTGATCTCTGATTCCTCTGCCTCTTCTAAACCTAACGTGTACATGTGGAAGTTCTAGGTTCATGTATTGCTGAAACCTAGCTCAAAGGATTTTGGGCATAACCTTGCTAGCATGTGAAATGAGTGCAATTGTACAGTTGTTTAAACATTCTTTGGCATTGCCCTTCTTTGGGATTGGAATGAAAATTGACCTTTTCCAGTCCTGTGGCCACTGCTGAGTTTTCCAAATTTGCTGACATACTGAGTGCAGCACTTTAACACCAGCATATTTTAGGATTTAAAATAGCTCACCTGGAGTTCCATCACCGCTACTAGCTTCGTTCATAGTAATGCTTCCTAAGGCCCACTTGCTTCACACTGTAGGGTGTTTGACTCCACGCCATCGTGGTTATCTGGGTCATTCAGTAAGACTTTTTTGTACTGTATTCTGGCTCCTGAGGTTATAAGGGAGAAGGTGGAAGCCACAATCCCTATTCTCAAGACTAGATGTAGCAGGAGACCCAGATAGTTCTAGAACAGCAAGACCAGGGTCAGAAATATGGGACTGCATGAGACACAAAGGAAGACCACCCTGACCCTGCCCTGTAAGCTTAGGAAGGCTTTAGGAAGAAAGCAATCCCCAGGCTAAATACAGAGTAGTTGGGCTGGCAAAGAGGGCTACATGGGAATGAGAGCCTTACAGGCAGTGGGAAGAGTCTGTGCAAACTCAAGGAGGTAAGAAGTAAAGTAAGACTCCTTTGGAGGAGCTGAGTTATTCTTTCCACCCAGACTGTACAGTTGAAGGTGGGAAAAGGTAGTTACAGAGGGAATGTGTAAGCCAAGTTAAAGAATCTGGATTTGATGTATGGGAATCACAGATGTGTTCTAAGTGGAGGCTTAAGAATTTGGGAGGCTGGATGGCTCAGTATCTTCAGGCATGCTTGGTTTCCCTAAGGGCTTGCATGTGGCTGAAGATGGAGGGGACGTCAGATTTGTGTGGGGTTTTTGCCCATTCAGTATCCATGGCTCCATTTCCCCTTCATCAGCCACCTGGTTATGGTCTTGGTGGGATGGTCACTCGAAGTAGTCTCCTCCAAGGATCAGATGTGGCCCAGGCTACACTCTCCAGACTTTTTTTTTTAATTCAGCTATGTCAGGTCTTAGTGGTAGCACGTGGGATCTCCTGTTGCAGCTCATGGACTCTGCGGCTGTGACACATGGGCTCAGTGGTTGTGGCCCGTGGGCTTAGTTGCTGTGTGGCACATGGGATCTTAGTTTCCCAATCAGGAACTGAACCTGCTTCCCCTGCATTGCAAGGTGGATTCTTAACCACTGGACCGCCAGGGACATCCCCACTCTCTGGAATTTGAAGTTTGGGCCTGCACAGAAGGACTGAATACAGTTGTTTTCATTCGTACCCAATATTGCCCCCTGGAGAGATTGTCTGTTAAAGGGCCAAAGCTATTCCTGGTTCTGGTTTTCTTGTTCTCTGCAATTCCTTTCATCACCGAGCTCCTTGTAATAAGTGAATGAAAGAACAAATACATGAATAAATAATTTGGTCAATTAAATAAGTAACCACACACGTGCACACACACACAGTTTATAGTTTAAGTTCATCAGAATCACTTTCTGTTGCTTGCTACGAAAGAACCCTAGCTAATATACCACTGCTGCTGGATTCATGGGGCTCAGCCTGTAGAGAGCTACCTTACCACTCCTGGGCATATATCTGGAAAAGATAAAAACACTAATTAAAGATGCATGCGCCTCTGTGTTCATAGCAGCATTGTTACAATGGCCAAGACATGGAGACAACCTAAATGTCCTTTGATGACTGCATAAAGAAGATGTGGAACATATATACAATGGAGTACTACTCAGCCATAAAAACAAATGAAACAGGACTTCCTGGTGGTCCAGTGGTTAAGAGTCTGCCTGCCAATGCAGGGGATGTGGGTTCGACCCCAGATCAGGGAACTAAGATCCCTCATGCCATGGCACAGCTAAGCCCATGTGCTGCAGCTACTAAAGTCCCCACACACCTAGAGCCTGTGCTCAGCAACAAGAGAAGCCACTGCAACGAGCAGCTTGTGCACTGTATTGAAGAGCAGCCCCTATACACCGCAACTAGCCCCCATTGCACACAGCATTGGAGACCCAGCACAGCCATAAATAAATAAAATTTTAAAAAAGAATGAAACTTTGCCATTTTCAGCAACATGGATGGACCTAGAGATTATCATACTAAGTGAAGTAAGTCAGACAGAGACAAATATCATGATGTCACTTACATGTGGAATCTAAAAAATAATACAAATGAATTTATTTACAAAACACTCACAAAGAAAACAAATTTATGGTTACCAAAGAGGATGGATACACCAGGAGCTTGGGGTTAACAGATACAAACTACTCCTATATAAAATAGATCAATAAAGACCTACTGTATAGCACAGGAAATCACATTCAGAATTTTGTAATTACCTATAATAGAAAAGAATCTGAAAAAGAACAAATATATGTATAATTGAATCACTTTGCTGTACACCTGAATTTAACACAACATTGTAAATCAGCTATACTTCAATTAAAAAAAAAAAACTAACTTAAGCAAAAACAAAAACAAAGAAACAAACAAGAGAGGGAAAGAGAGAATATTGGAAAGATAGTGAGATGTGTTAAAAAATGGAAAGATGAGTTGTTTTAGGAAGGCTGGGACCCACAGTAGGTCTGCAGGATTCAGCAGATGTGCAAATACTGTCCTCAAGCATTCGCTTTTTTTTTTTTCCTCAGCCTTGTCTTCTCATGGGTGGCAAAATAGTTGTCACATCTCAAGTATCATAACAATATCCCAGAGCCTCTGTAGAGAGTTGTCAATGATGCAACTCCATCTTGGTGACTTCCAGGCTTTGTGCCTGCTCCAAGTTTCAGATTCCTAAAGGAGAAAGTCTGGTATCCTGCTTTGGCAGGGGTATCTATTCCAGTGGGTAGGGTTTCGTGATATAGACAGGGCAAGTTGGGGGTGGGGCGATTTCTGTGTTCTAGGGGAGCTTCTGTGAACTGGGTGGCCCTCCTGGAGATGTGTTTGACCTTGTCCGTTGATAAACATCAGAGACTTTGACATGGAAAACAAGGACGTAGGTGGGACCATGCGCTGGGAAACCAGTTTGCCAAGGCTGGATTCTTAAATGGTGACCTTTGGGCTGATCCATCATTGTCCCAGGAGAGCTTTGGGTTCTCCTGGAATCAGGAGGGCTCCTGTCTTGGGAACCTGTACAGGTGACCAGGACCTAGGCTATAGATGTTGACCTTGTATCAGGTGAATGATTTTCCCCATACCCACCACTGTGCTCTGTTTTTTTTTTTTTTTTTAATTTGGCTGCTTCAGGTCTTAGTTTCAGCATGAGGAATCTTTAGCTGTGGCAAATGGAATCTAGTTCCCTGACCAAGGATAGAACTCAGACCCCCTACATTGGGAACTCAGAGTCTTAGCCATTAGACCACTAGATAAGTCCCTGCTCCCTGTATTTCTTTTCTTTTTTAGTACTTATTTATTTGGCTGAGTTGAGTTTTAGTCACAGTCTTAGTTCTGGCATGCAGGATCTTTTGTTGAAGCACATGGACTCTCTAGTTGTGGTGTGCAGGCTCAGTAGATGTGGGGGCTTAACTGCATATGGGATTTGAGTTCCTTGACTAGGAATTGAACCTATGTCCCCTGCATTGCAAGTGAAAAGTATTAATTGCTCAGTCCTGTCTGATTCTTTCACAACTCCATGGACTGTAGCCTGACAGGTTCCTCTGTCCATGGAATTCTCCAGGCCAGAATACTGGAGTGGGTAGCCATTCCCTTCTCCAGGGGATCTTCCCAACCCAGGGATTGAACCCAGGTCTCCTGTATTGCAGACAGATTTACCAAGGAAACCCCCTGCATTGCAAGGTGGATTCTTAAGCACTGGACTGCCAGGCAAGTCCCTTCAGGCTATTTTTTAGAAGTGAGTCACTAGGCCAAGGCCAGTTCATGACCACTATGTTTGCATTTCAGTCCATAGGAAGTAGAGAGCAAGCCTCAAGAACTTGCAAGCAGGCAAGCTTCTCAAGAACTGACCTGGAAGTTATATTGATAGATTCATTTACAGCTCTGTCCTGTGGGCTAGAGCAGGTCACAAGGCCACAGTGAGCTGCAAGGAAGGCTGGGGAATGTAGTCTTGAGTTGAGTAGTTGAATGCCCAGCTCAAACTTGGGGGACACTGTTGCCGAAAGGAAAATGTAAGTAGATAGTCTTCACCATGTGCATTGAATGAATTAAGGAGCCCACAGAGTAATGGATGGAGTAATGGATCTACCAATGAGTGGTTGACTGGTCCGCTGGAAGATGGATAGACCCTGGGTCGGTTCACTGCCTGAGAGACGGCTGCTGACCAGATGGATAAT
The DNA here is from genome assembly GCF_055505025.1 of Bos grunniens. Taxonomy (NCBI): domain Eukaryota; kingdom Metazoa; phylum Chordata; class Mammalia; order Artiodactyla; family Bovidae; genus Bos; species Bos grunniens. The sequence goes on from NC_141171.1 coordinate 18,176,169, forward strand.
GACTGAGGGTGACCGAGCTCAGCCTCCTCTGTCTGACAGCCCCTCACTATGCTTTCCCCTCCTTCTCCAGTTCAGCAATGTCACCTTCTTCATCTTTGGGCCCCTCATGACATTTCTGATGCGCCCATACATCCAGCAACGCTCCCGCTACCTTTACGTGCTGTTCGTTCTCTTCACAGTCACAGGTAGGTGGGGACATTGGGACAGGGTGGGGGGCAAGAGGGACAACACCCTTGACCACCTGCCTTTGTCTCTCCCTCCAGGACTGTTCTCCATGTACTTTCACATGACGCTCAGCTTCCTGGGCCAGATGCTGGATGAGATCGCTATCCTGTGGCTGCTGGCCAGCGGCTACAGCATATGGTTGCCCCGCTGCTATTTCCCCGCCTTCCTAGGGCAGAACAGGTTGGGCAGGGGCGGGCCCTCTGTCAATCCTACTGGAGCCCACCTATCCTTCAGACCCTTTGGAATCCCTCCCCTCAACACACCAGGACTTTTTCCTGACCCTGCCTGACCTATCCGGACTTTCAGGCACCCTCCTTCTGAGCATACTTGGGACCCTGGAAGTCCTCCCCTGGTTGTTGTTCAGTCACTCAGTCATTTCTGACTCTTTGTGACCCCATGGACTGCAGCCCCCCAGGCTTCCCTGACTTTCACCATCTCCTAGGGTTTGCTCAGACTCACGTCCTTTGAATTGGTGATGCCATCCAACCATCTCGTCCTCTGTTGTCCCCTTACCCACCTGCTTATTCTTCCTTTTATCCCACCTGGAGAGTTGAGACCTTCTCCAGAGCCTTTCTGAGCCTACTTTGGGGTCCCAGGCGAGTGCGTGCTCAGTTGTGTCTGACTCTTTGCGACCCTATGGACTGTAGTCCACCAGGTTCCTCTGTCCATGGGGTTCTCCAGGCAAGAACACTGGAGTGGGTTGCCATTTTCTTCTCCAAAGCATCCCAGGACCCCATGCCTAAGCTTACCTGGGGCCCAAGACCTCTTCCCTGAGTCTGTCACCTGGTCTCTCTGGCATCTTTCGTTGGATCCTCTTGGGTCCCCTTTTTGTTGACTTGAGACCCATCTGAATCTCTCTCCTGACCCTATCTGACCCACTTGAGCCTTCCAGGCTGTTGCTGCTCTTTAGTCACTCAGTCGTGTCCAGTTCTTTGTGACCTCATGGACTGTAGCCCGCCAGGCTCCTCTGCCCATGGGATTCTCTGGGCAAGAATACTGGAGTGGGTTGCCATTTCCTTCTCCAGGGGATATTCCTGAACCAGGGGTGGAACCCGGGTCTCCTGCATTGGCAGGTGGGTTCTTTACCACTGAGCCACTGGGGAAGCTCAAGCCTTCAGGACCTCTCTCCTAATAGTTTCTGGGACCCCTGGTGCTCCTTCCTTAATCCCACCTGGCTCACCTGAGACTCTTGCCTGAATTTACCTGGGCCTTGGGACCCTCATCTGACCTTTTTGACTGAGCCCACCTGGGAGTCTTAAGACCGTCTTCTGAGCTCAGTGGGACTTCTCAGAACCCCTTCCCTTTTCTCATCCATCTCAGCCATGAGATTTCCGTGTGACTACCCAAACCCCACAGGAATACCCCTCAACCACCCTCCCCCTGTCTGCCCCCGCCACAGCTGAGCCCTTCTCTTCCTCCAGGTCTCGGTACAGCTCACTGATCATCATCATCAGCCTGGTCAGTACCTTCCTGTCCTTCCTGAGGCCCACGATCAACGCATATGCCCTAAACGCCATTGGCTTGCACATTATCTACATCGTGGTCCAGGAGTATAAGAAGTGGGTGTGACTGCAGGTGCCCAGAGAGGTGGCACCCCTTTCTCTTCCAAGAACCGCACCCCCCCCCCCAAAGAAAAACCTCACCATGTTCCCTTCCCCAGAATCATTCACCAGCTAGGGGCAGGACCAGGATTTGAAACCTAAGGCAGAGTTTGTCCTTCTTCTCTGAAAACTGCCAAATACACATACAAGTGGAGAGCATTGTATCATAAATCTTCATGTGCCCACTAACCAGCCCCAACAGCATGTTACCAACCTGTGTTCTTTTTTTCTTCTTCTTGGCCACATGGCATGTAGGATCTTAGTTCCCCAGCTAAGAATGGAACCTGCACCCCTTGCATTGGAAGCTCAGAGTCCTAACCACTGGGCAACCAGGGAAGTCCCCAACCTGCATTCTCTAACCCCCTAGATTTCATATAATGTCACCCATTAATTGTTCAGGGTTTCACTCTCCTGATAAAAAAATTATCATTTTTAACCCATGCTAGGTCTTGGCAGGCTAGAGAAGGAACTCCCAAATGGGGCCATTTAAAGAGAGTTATATAAAAGGGTTGCTTACAAAGGAGAGGGCAGACTGTGGGAACATCACTAGAGATCATTTAGAATCCCTCTGTTAGTACCAGTGGGACTCCATGCTCATCAGGAGACCTGGGATGGGGAGTGATGGAAAGGAATGATTGCAAGAATCTGGAAGGAGAGAGGTAGCAGAGAGAGTCTTCTTGGCCAGAGCTGTGACCTCCAGTTGTTGGTTACAGTCCTACCTGTGCCAATCCCAGAGGGAGGTTGTGTGGGCTTCCAATTGGGTAAGTCAATGATTTCCAGTTGGGTTGGCCAACAGTTTCCAGTTGGGTTGGCCAACAGTTTCCAGTTGGGATGGCCAATGGTTTTCATTTGGGTTGGCCAATGGCTTCCAGTTGGGTAGGTCAATGGTTTCCAGTTGGGTTGACCAATGGGGAGCCCCAGCAAGGAATCAAATGGTGGAGGAAGGGTATTATTGGAATATTTATTTCCAGGTCCACATAACTCAGCTCCCCCACCCCATACCCAGCCAGCCCTTGAGGCTCAGGGCTGGGTGGAAAAAGGTAGCACAGGATCTAGAGAGGTGAATGGAAGATGCTTCCTTAGAATAGCATCTAAAAATAATACCCAGTTTGCACTGACCTTTCCTCAGTTTCCCAAAGACGTCTTCTTGTGCTTGGTCTTGTTTAAATCAGAAGACAAACGCAGTCCCTCAGGTCTTCCTTCTTTTATAGCAGTCCTTTCCTCCCTCCCTCTTTCTTCATGCCTCTGGTTTGATAACAGAAGCTCAAAGATTTGTCCTGTAGTACATCCTGAATTTTGGATTTGGCCAACTGCTTCCTGTGGTGTCTTCCAACCTGATTCCTTTTTTTCCCTCTGTAAATTAATAGATCTAGTTTTAGCTTTAACTTTTTTTTCACTTCATGTGTGGCACTGGGTGTCATTTGTTCCAGCCCATTAAGACCTCATGATGAGTGGTCGTCCTACATTTAGTGCCATTTTGTTTGATCTGTGGATTCAGATGGTGTCATCCAGATCCCTCATTATAAAGTTTTCTACAGCCCTTTCCCCTAATGATTTCAGCAGCCATTTCATGCTGTCTCCACCCGTGGTCTCCTTAGAGGGTGCAAAAGTGTGATTTTCAGATTCTATTATTCCTTCTGCATTAATTATCTGGAGTCCATTCATCCAGACAGAAGAATGTTTGCTCATCAATCTTGAAATACAGTTTGGACAGGAAAGACAGGATAGGGCGTTAATTCTTTCCCTTTTAAAAATTAATTTCCAGAGCAACAAGTTGGTGCCTTAGCCATCTCTGGTAAGGACCCATGAGAGTTTTTTTTAAAGCATTATGAACTCATGGACATTTATCTCTGAAGTGTTTCAATCCATTGCAGTCACTATGCTATATTTTTAACTTTTTATTTTGAAATAATTACAGGCTCAGAGCAAGCTGCAAAAATAGTACACAGAGTCCTGTGTACCCTTCACCCAGATTCTCCCCACCTCCCCCAGAGGCAGCATCTTGTGTAATTACGTGTGTGTGTGCATGCTAAATCACTCAGTCATGTCCGACTCTCTGCGACCCCACGGGCTATAGCCCACCAGATTCCTCTGTCCATGGAATTCTCCCAGGCAAGAATACTGAAGTGGGTTGCCGTTTCCTTCTCCAGGCAATCTTCCCAACTCAGGGACTGAACCTGTGTCTCCTGCATTGGCAGGCAGATTCTTTACCATCTGTACTCAAATTTTACCAATTCTTAGGTGTGGTTTTGTTTTGTTTTGGTGTTTAGACTGTCCTCTTTTAGGATAGCAGGCTGGGCTTGCGCTTTTACCCATGAAGGAGTTATTGCCTCATTAATCTCTCATAAGCTCTTTCCCAAGAGACATTGGGTTAGTTCTGTGGTTGGGGAAACACATATTCTAATCCTGAGTTGTCCCATGACATCGGACACCCTCCCACACACTTACACACGTATTCTCAGAGCCACGTGGACATAAATTCCCATGCATCAGCTCACAGGTGCACATACACTTATACCCCAAAGCACAAACACAGAAGGGCTTGTTGGTTGCAGCATCTGTATTCTCATAAACCTGATTCAGACCCCACATACTGGCTGTGTAACCTTGGGGTGGGGTCTGGGCATACTTAATCTCATGTGCCTCAGTTTTCTCATCCACAAAATGGGAACAATAGCATTGCTGTGAGGACCCAGTATCTTGTAAGCGGTCCCCACATGTTAGCATGGGTCTGGCCCCTCCCCCACCTTGCCCCTTGATCCTTCCCTCCTCTGAGCCTCCTCTCCTGAAATGGAGGAATTTCCCATCAGTCCCCTGGGGATCTGCTAGCTGAGTCAGGCTCTGATCTCCCTTCTTCCCTCCCTAGGACCAAAAATAAGGAGCTCCAGCATCTGATTGAGGTCTCCACGCTTATATGGGCTCTCGCCTTTACTAGCTGGATCAGTGACCGCCTGCTTTGCAGTTTCTGGCAATGGATTAATTTCTCCTACCTGCACAGCATCTGGTAAGCATTTACCCTATGGTCTTGGGCTCTAGGGGCTTCCCTGGTGGCTCAGACAGTAAAGAATCCACCTGCAATGTGGAAGACCTGGGTTCACTCCCTGGGTCAGGAAGATTCCCTAGAGAAGGGCTTGGCAACCCGCTCCAGTATTCTTGCCTGGAGAATTCCATGGACAGAGGAGCCTGGCAGGCTACAATCCATGGCGTTACAGAATCAGACATGACTGAGCAACTAATGCTTTCACTTGGGTCCTAGAAGCAGAAAATCTCAGATTCCAGAGCTTGGAACAGGACCTGGGGGAAGCGGGAGCAGGCACAGATACTGGGATGTGTGTGTATGTCTTGGGGGTGTGTGGTCAGGAGATCCCTTTTGATGGCCAGGATCCAGGAAAGGTCAGGAGAGGTGGGGCTGGGGCCATCAAGCTGACTGCTGGGGCATCTTTTCCCCCTCTCCACCTTGTCACCCAGGCATGTACTCATCAGCTTCACCTTCCCCTATGGCATGGTCATCCTGGCTCTGGTGGATTCCGCATACGAGATGCCGAACAAAACCCTCAAAGTCCGCTACTGGCCTCGGGACACTTGGCCCATGGGGCTGCCCTACGTGGAGATGGGTGATGACCACAAGAGCTGCTGAGGTCCAGCAGGGCTTCTTGATCACCAGACACCTATGCACCCACCCAGGACAGCGGCCTGAATTGGGAGACCAAGAGACACAGTTCTGCCCTCCGGCTCCCTCTCCCCTTCATCCTGGTCCTCCGTGCCCCCATTCCGAGGCAGGGGATGGACTTAATGACCTCTCTGTGCTGCAGTGTGATAACCCTGGAGCTCCCCTCCATGACCCGCCCCCATCCTCTTTCACTTCCTCTTCCAGGTTTACTGTTTCACACGACCTGGTGGGGCTGGATCACTGAGCCACTGTGCTTCTGTGGCAGCCACTGGGAATGACCTCAGGCTGGGGCTTGGTCCCTGGGCATCGTATAAACAGTGGTGGTCACTGTGAGACTTTTCAGACCTGTCTTTGGCTGTGCAAGGTCACTGATACTTGGGAGGCATCCTAGAGAATGGACATGTTTTCTGGTCACCTTACACTCAAGCATGTGTGCTAGTGGTAAAGAACCTGTCTGCCAATGCAGGAGACGTAAAAGATGCAGGTTCTATCCCCTGCGTCAGGAAGATCCCCTTGAGAAGGAATGGCAACCCACTCCAGTATTCTTGCCTAGGAAATCCCATGGACAAGAGGAGCCTGGAGGGTTACAGTCCATGGGGTCTCAAAGAGTTTGAACAGGACTGAAGTGACTTCATGTGCATGCAGAGACCTCAGGGATCCTCACATGCTCACATGTGCTCCCACGGACTTACAGGGCTGGTAGCGCTGGAGCCTCACGGAGGCCTGGACTGGGTGACGTGGGTGCTGTCGGGGCACGTGCATCAGGACAAGAGCTGTGGTGGCTGCTTTCCGTGTGCTGTGCTTAGTCACTCAGTTGTGTCCAACTCTTCCTGACGCCATGGACTGTAGCCCACCAGGCCCCTCTGTCCATGGCAATCTCCAGGCAAGAATACTGGAGTGGGTTGCCATGCCCTCCTCCAGGGGATCTTCCCAACCCAGGGGTCAAACCCAGGTCTGTCTCATTGCAGGTGGATACTTTACCATCTGAGCAACCAGGGAAGCCCATGAATACTGGAGTAGGTAGCCTATCCCTTCTCCAGGGGATCTTCCCAACCCAGGAATCGAACTGGGGTCTCCTGCATTGCAGGCAGATTCTTTAGCTGTTGGTACCAGGGAAGCCCGTGGTGGCTGGTACAGGCTCTTGAAATGAGAGGACAGAGGGAGGAGGGTGGTTTCCATGGTGGTTAAGAACTCAGGCCTTGGAGTCAGGCAGATGTAAATTTGAATTTTGCTCCACCATTGGGCTTCCCTGGTGGCTCAGAGGTTAAAGCATCTGCCCGGACTGCGGGAGACCCAGGTTCGATCCCTGGGTCAGGAAGATCCCCTGGAGAAGGAAATGGCAACCCACTCCAGTACTCTTGCCTGGAGAATCCCATGGAGGGAGGAGCCTGGTAGGCTACAGTCCATGGGGTCACAAAGAGTCAGACATGACTGAGCGACTTCACTTTCCTTGGACTTTCCTATTTGTATTTTCTGAGGGAAGTGGTTTTTTTCCCCCTCTACCTCTGAAGTTCAAGGACCTTGGCTGTAAAGCATTCCTTCCTTCCTTAGATTTCTGTGTAGATAAAACAAGATAACATATGTAAAGTTCTTAGAATGGGGTCTGGCAAACATCCACCCATCTACTCATCCTTTATCTGTCCATTCATCCATCCATCCATGTATTTATTATTCATCCTTCCATCGTCCATTATTCTTACATCTATTCCTGTATCCAACTGTTAACCATCCTTCATTCATCCATCTACTTATCCACTTCATGCATCCACATAGCCATCTTTTCACCATCCATTAATCATTATTCTTACATCCATCCATGTATTGAACTGTTAACCATCCTTCATCCATCCATCCATATTCAGCCATCTTTTCACTTATCCGTCCAATTCATTCAATCACCCTTCCATTCATCTATTTCCCCACCTGTTCATTCCTTCCTTCCTTCAGTCATTCATTCATCTCTTCAACAACTGTACACTGAATTCCTACTATATGTTTGACACCAGTCCTCATATAAGACAACAAAGACATGCAAAGAACCTGCCCTAATGAGGAGGCACACATTAGATAAATATAAAAGAGGCAACTGCAGTCACGGATGGGTGAAAAAGATAAAGCACAGTGATGTTCTCAAAGATCATGCCCTTTCATATGGGTGATCAGTTGGGAAGTGCACTTTCCAGCTGAGCCCTCAGTGAGGAGGGAACCAGCCATACCTAGAGCTGGGCAAGACCATTCTGGGCAGGAGGGAATCACATGTGTCATAGAAAAGCATCCACTTCCTACTCCCCTTGTCTCTATCTATAAATGCGTGGCCATGATTTGTCCGCAGATTCTGTCTCCTGCTGACCACTCCATACAGCCTCCTCTTGGGGCACGGAGGCAGTGAATAGGTAGGAAGGAGGACCAGTGAATCATCCAGTTTGTAATTCTAACTCACCGTGGGGCCTTGGCAAGCCCCCATCTCCATTACGGAGGACTCGTGGTGGCAAAGGACAAAATGTTCAGCTCTAGCTGGCTGGAATGACAAAATGATAATCAGCACATATACTTTTGAAGTTAGAGATCAGACTGCAGGTACGGCTGGATCTAGGCTTTACTGTTGGCTCAGACAGTAAAGAATCTGCCTGCAATGAGGGAGACCCAGATTCGATCCTGGGGTCAGGAAGATTCCCCTGGAGAAGGGAATGGCAACCCACTCCAGTAATCTTGCCTGGAGAATCCCAAGGACAGAGGAGCCTGGCAGGTGACAGTCCATGGGGACGCAAAGAGTGGGACATGACTGAGTGACTAACACTTTCACTTTCAGGCTTCAAATGATGTCACCATGGCTGAGCTTCTCTATCCTGGAGCACCCCATGGGTAGGAAGTGGCTGCAAGCAATGCCAGGTTTATAGCCTTCCAAGATGAGAAGTATACACTGAAGCTCCAAGAACACATGAAAAGATACTCAACATCATTAGTCTAGTAGGAAAATGCAAATCAAAACCATGAATATCATTTTACATCCACTAAATTGGCCATAATTTTTTTCTTAAGCCAGGAGGTAAGTGCTGATGAGAACGTGGAGAAATTGGAACCCTTGTGGGTTGCTTGTAGGAATGTAAAATGGTACCACACAGTGGAAAAGAGTTTACCAGCTCCTTAACAAGTTAAACAGAGTCACTATGTGATCCAGCAATTCCACTCCTAGGCATATAGACCAAAGAACTGAAAACAGGTATCCAAAGAAATATTTGTACAGAAATGTTCATTGCAGCACCATTTTTTTCTTTTTAAAAAATTAATTTTATTCAAGTATAGTTGATTTACAATGTTTTGTTGATTTCTGCTGTATAGCAAATAATTCAGTTATATATATTATTCTCTTTTAAAAATTTTAACTGAAAGATAATTACTTTACCATGTTGTATTGGTTTCTTCCATACAGCAACTTGAATCAGCCATAAGTATACATACATCCCCTCCCTCTTGAACCCTCCCACCCCCAACCCTATCTCACCCCTCCAGGTTGTTAGAGTGTGTGATACAGCAACTTCCCACCAGTGATCTATTTTACACACGGCAATGTGTACGTTTCCACGCTGCTCTCTGTTTGTCCAGCCCTCGCCTCCCCCCCACCCCGTGCCCACAAGTCTGTTCTCTATGCCTGTGTCTCTATTCTGCCCTGCAAATGGGTTCATCAGTACCATCTTGCTAGGCTCCATATATGTGCATTAATATACAGTATGTATCTCTCCTTTTGACTTACTTCACTCTATAACAGGCTCTAGGTTCATTCACCTCACTAGAACTGACTAAAATTCATTCCTTTTTACGGCTGAGTAATGTTCTGTTGTATATATGCACCACAACTTTATCAATTCATCTGTTGACGAACATCTAGGTCGCTTCCATGTTCTAGCTATTGTAAATAGCATTACAGCACTATTGATAAGAGCCAAAAGGTGGAAATTACCAAAATGTTAATCAATGAATAAACAAAAGTAGTATATCCATACAATGGGCTATCATTCTGCCTTAAAAAGGAATGAAGCACTGACACAGGATACGATGTGGATGAAGCTTGACAACATTACACTCAGTGAAAAGCCAGACACCAATGGGCATATATTCTATGATTTCATGTATGTGAAATGTCTAGAACAGGCAAATCCATAAGGGAAAAAATCAATCAGATTAGTGATTGCTAGGAGCTGAGAGGGGGCATCCCAGGTGACACTCGTGGTGAAGAACCTGCCTGCCAATGCAGGAGACATGAGACTCGGATTCAGTCCTTGGGTGGGGACGATCCGCTAGAGGAAGGCATGGCAACCCACTCCAGTATTCTTGCCTGGAGAATGCCATGGACAGAAGAACCTGACAGGCTACAGTCTATGGATTCACAAAGAGTCGGACACAACTAAAGTGACTTAGCACACATGCACACGGGGGCTGAGAGGAGGAAATGGGGAGTGAGTGCTCATAGGTATAGGGTTTCCTTTTGGGGTCAAGACTATGTCTTGGAAAACTAGATAGAGATGATGGTTATACAACATTGGTAAGGCTCTAGTTGCTTTTGAATTGTACACTTAAGTATAGTTGATGATTAATTTTAGGTTAGGTAAATTTCACCTCAGTTAAAATTTACTAAAGTCTTGGCTGGTGTTAGGTCATGTCCCCGCTCCCCCCCCCCCCCCCATTAATTCCAGTAGCCAGAAGGATGCAGCTGTTTGATTAGCCAGACTTGGGCACGTGCTTCCTCTGCAGAGGGAGGGAAGCCTCGATCTGACTATGACTCTGATCTGGGGGGAAGAGGGGATGAGTACGAGTTGAAATCCAGTATTAAGCCCTTGCCTGTCATGAGTTGGCATCCTCCAGAGGGGCTGCCATTTAAAAACACACACACATTCATATTGGCCCCCAGGGGGAGCCCTCGGATCGAGGACTGTTGCCAGGGAGAAATAAAAAGGAGAGGGGCTTCCCTGGTAGTCAAATGGTTGAGTTCGCCTGCCAATGTAGGGGACATGGGTTCGATCCCTGATATAGGAAGACTCCACATATCATGGAGAAACTAAGTCTGTGCACCACAACTACCAAACCTGTGCTCTTGAACCTGGGAGCTGCAACTACTGAGCCCCTGGGCTGCAACTATCAAAGCCCAGGCACCTACAGCCTGAGCTCTGCAAGAAGAGAAGCCACCACAATGAGAAGCCCACAGGTTGCAATGAAGAGTAGCCCCCACTTACTGCAACTAGAGAAAGCTCAGCAATGAAGACCCAGTGTAGCCAATAAATAAATAAATAAATAAATTTTAAAGAAGAATGATGCTAAGAGAGAAAAAATTGCACACGTCCAATGTAGCACCCTTTTCTGGGGAAACACCTTGTTGCACATAATTTTGGTCTGCTCCAGAACCATTCATGGCACTTCTCTATAGCTCAGCTGGTAAAGAATCTGTCTGCAATGCAGGAGGCCTGGGTTTGATCCCCGGGTCAGGAAGATCCCTTGGAGAAGGAAGTGGCAACCCACTCCAGTATTCTTGCCTGGAGAATCCCGTGGACAGAGGAGCCTGGCAGGCTAGAGTTCATGGGGTCACAAAGAGTTAGACATGACTAAGTGACTAACGCACACACACAAAACCATTCATGGCTCCCCATTGCCTATAGAATAAGAGCCAAGTGCCTCAGTGTGACATTTAAGGTCTGCTCTGATTTGAAGGCAATGGCACCCCACTCCAGTACTCTTGCCTGGAAAATCCCATGGACCGAGGAGTCTGGTAGGCCGCAGTCCATGGGGTCGCTAAGAGTCGGACACGACTGAGTGACTTCATTTTCACTTTTCACTTTCATGCATTGGAGAAGGAAATGGCAACCCACTCCAGTGTTCTTGCCTGGAGAATCCCAGGGACGGGGGAGCCTGGTGGGCTGCCGTCTATGGGGTCGCACAGAGTCGGACATGACTGAAGTGACTTAGCTTTTTTAGCTTTAGCTCTGATTTGAAATGAATCTAGGGTAGGTCTCCGGCATCCCCATTGGACTCTGCTCCAGCTTGGTCTTGTTCAGTATTGCTGTGAGTGGCTGTGCGTACATTTGTGGCTGGCAGGAAACTGGGAGGTACAGGAAGCATTCTGTAGTAGTTGGTCTCTGGGCAGGAGGCCAGAAAGAGGCTTCCAAAAAAAGTCTGGGAGGGCTGAACCGCCTGAAAGGTGAAAGAAAGGTAGTGTAATTAATACCAAGCACTCCCTTTGGGTGCAAGTAAACTGGAACACTAGAGGGCGATAGAGACCTAATACAGCAGTTCAGTTACAGACGGAGCCCAAACTCACCACTTTCAAAAGGTTACATTCTACTCCTGGGACTCCTGCTTCCATCTCACTCTTTGTAACAAGTCTGAATGACATATATCAGTCATGCATGCTGCCAAATGCTCAAATTGCTATCTGCTTTTTGTTTCTTTAGAGCTACTCCCTTGGCTCACACTGTTGTATTTGCACAGGAAACATTGTGTCACTTCCAAAAGTCACTTGTCACAGATACAAAATAACCATAAAACTAGATACAGTAACAACAAAAAGTTCTTAACTGCAGCTCAGTGATTCTTAACCCAGTCTGCACATAGAATCTCCAGCTGATTTTTAAAAAAAATTTTTAATTGAAATACAGGTGATTTATAATGTTGTGTTCGAAGAAGGCAATGGCACCCCACTCCAGTACTCTTGCCTGGAAAAACCATGGACGGAGGAACCTGGTGGGCTGCAGTCCATGGGGTCGCTAAGAGTCGGACACGACTGAGCGACTTCACTTTCACTTTTCACTTTCATGCATTGGAGAAGGCAATGGCAACCCACTCCAGTGTTCTTGCCTGGAGAATCCCAGGGACAGGGGAGCCTGGTGGGCTGCCATCTATGGGGTTGCACAGAGTTGGACATGACTGAAGTGACACAGCAGCAGCAGCATAATGTTGTGTTAATTTCTGCTATATAAAAATGATTCAGTTAAACATACACACACACACACACATATATATACATACACATTCTTTTAAAATTTGTTTTCCATTATGGCTTATCGCAATATATTGAATCTCTACTATACAATAGGAGCTTGTTGTTTACCCAGCTGATTTTAAAGACATGTTGGAAGAGGGCAGAGATGCAAGTAAAAAATTGGTGGTTACCAGAAGGAAGGTGAGGAGGGCCAAAATAGGTGAAGGGAATTAAGAGGTACAAGCTACTAGATGTAAAAAAAAGTTACAAGGATGTAATATATAGCACAGAGAATATAGCCAATATTTTATCATAGTCTTATATGGAGTATAATCTATAAAAATATTGAATCACTATGTTATACATCTGAAACTAATATTGTAAGTCAACTATCTGACTGCTGTGCTAAGTCACTTCAGTCATGTCTTTTTCCAACCCTTTGGAAAAAGTTTATAGCCATAACCTTTACGCTCATCTATGAAGGAGTCCTTTTTTAAGTACTTATTTTTATTTATTTGGCTACACGAGGTCTTACTTGCAGCACATGGGATTTTCGATCTTTGTTGTAGCATGTGGGATCTTTAGTTGTGGCATGCAAACTCTTTTGTTACAGCATGTAGGATCTAGTTTCCTGACCAGGGATTGAACCTGGGCCCCCTGCATTGGGAGCGTGGAGCCTTAGCCACTGGACCACCAGGGAAGTCTCATGAAGGAGCCTTGGAATGTGGGTGGGCTTAGAGTATGGTGGAAGTGCCTCCATGTGACTTCTGAGGCTAGTTCATCCAAGGCAATGCAGCTGTCTGTTATTTGGCAGGGGGGGATACCCACTCTTGGAACCCAGCCACCACCATGCTGTGAGGAATCCCAAGCCACCATGTGCAGGAGCCCACATGGAGAAGAACCAACAGCTGGCACCAACTTCCTGGCGTGATAAGTGAGTTGTGTTGGAGAGGTTCTTCATTCAGCCTCAATGAGTTCACGTCATGCTGCTACTGCTGCTAAGTCGCTTCAGTCGTGTCCGACTCTGTGCGACCTCATAGACGGCAGCCCACCAGGCTCCCCTGTCCCTGGGATTCTCCAGGCAAGAACACTGGAGTGGGTTGCCATTTCTGTCTCCAATGCATGAAAATGAGAAGTGAAAGTGAAGTCGCTCAGTAGTGTCCGACTCTTAATGACCCCATGGACTACAGCCCACCAGGCTCCTCTGTCCATAGGATTTTCCAGGCAGGAGTATTGGAGTGGGGTGCCGTTGCCTTCTCCGTGAGGGGCAGAAATATGCCAAGCCTTGCGCAAATTGCAGATGCTTGTAACATCTGGATAACGTGTGTCAATCATGCATGCATGCGTAGTTGCTCAGTCGTATCTGAATCTCTGTGACCCTATGGACTGTAGCCTGCCAGGCTCCTCTGTCCATGGGATTTTTCAGGCAAGAATACTGAAATGGGTTGCCATTTTCCTCCCCCAGGGGATCTTTCTGACCAAAGGATCGAACCTGAGTCTCCTGTGTCTCTTGCATTGCAAGTGGATTCTTGACTCACTGAGCCAATGGGTTATCAATCATGCATTCTGCTCAAATTACTATTTGCTTTAAGTTTTTCTTTAAATCTACTCCCTTCACTCACACTGATGTAAATAGGAAACAATGTGTCACTTCCAGAAGTCCTTTGTCAAACAGATAAAAAACAATCACAAAAATTAGATACAATAACAACAAAAGTGTTATTAACTGCAACTCAGTAATTCTTAACCCAGTCTGCACAAGAGAATCCTCAGCTGAATTTCCAAAAAGGGGGATGGGTGACCTGGCCCTTTCTTACTTCAAATGAATGAGACCCAAATCTCTGAAGGTGACTGGGTCCCAACAATAAATGTTTAGTGTTGTTCCAAGTCACTCAGTGTAGGGTGGTTTTTTATACGGCAGATGACAACCAGAGTAACTTTGTGCACAATGCCAACTTCTAACTTTGTTGTTGCTAATTTGCTAAGTTGTGTCTGACTTTTTGTGTCCACTTGAACTGTAGCACACCAGGCTCCTATGTCCTCCACTATCTCCTGGAGTTTGCTCAAATTCATGTCCATTGAGTTGGTGATGCTGTCTAACCATCTCATCCTCTGCTGTCCTCTTCTCCTTTTGCCTTCAATCTTTCTCAGTATCAGAGTCTTTTCCAATGCTTCAGCTCTTCGCACCAGGTGGCCAAAGTATTGGAGGTTCAGCTTCAGCAACTTCTAACAATATCTAAACATTCTACCTTCCTCTGAAAGAAATAAGGGTTCACCTTCAATGCCATTCAAGTCAGCCTCAGTCCTACTCTCTCCCTACCAGGAAGTCTTCTTTGATTTCCTTACTCAGGAAACGTGTAGAGATGCTCTCGTGGGGGAGGCTGCTGATAGCGCCCGCCTACTAAGCAGGCACTAAGACACAGGTGGCAGATATGTAGTTCTGGACTCTCCGTGGGTCCCTGGCTCTGGAATATACTGAACATGGGACATTGGACATTGGACAATGCAATAACCTCATCTGAGCTTCAGTTTCCTCACCTGTAAAATGGGGGCAACGACACCTACCTCTTCATATTGTGATGATTAAATGAGTTTAAAATTCATTCTCTGGAGCTTGTAGATAGCAGGTGTTGGCCAGGATATGGCCATACTAATGAGAAAACGGAGCAGCACTCTGCTTACCTCCTCGAGGAAGGAAAATAGTTGTTCAGTTTTAGGCAATGGATGCTTTTTTTTTGACTGCACTTGACTGTGCTGTGCAACTTGTGGGATCTAATTCCTGTACCAGGGATTGAACCCAGGCCCTTGGCAGTGAGAGCATGAAATTCTAACCACTGGACCACCAGGGATTCAACATACTTAACATTTTAAAATTACTTTACTATTCTAACTTTGAATGAATGAATAAATTTTTATCTGCTCTGGGTCATTGATGCTTCGAGTGGGCTTTCTCTAGTTGTGGTGAGTGGGGGCCACTCTCTAATTGCAGTGCGTGGGGTTCTTGTTGCACTGGTTTCTCTTGTTGCTGAGCACGGGCTTTAGGGCACAGGCTTAAGTACTTGTGGCACAAGGGCTTAGTTGCTCCTCAGCATATGGGATCTTAGTTCTCCCAACCAATGATCAAACTTGTGTCCCCTACATTGGCAGGTGACTGTTAACCACTAGACCACTAGGAAGGTCCCAACATGTCTACTTTTCATTATAGAAGCTTCCCATATACAGAAAAGTATAGAGCTCAGTTTGATGAAATCCCGTATGCCTGTCACTTAGATCGAACAGTTCTTACATTTGCCATATTTTCATCGTCTAGTTTTTAAATTAACGTGTTTTAAAGGCAATTAGCCTGGTGGCATTTTAGCCCTGTGCAGCTTTAAAAAGTAAAGAATTTTTCCACACAACTGTAATTCCATGATCACACCTAACCAATTACAAGTTGAAATATAAGCCAATTCAAGTTCAAATTTCCCCAGTGACACAGCTGGTTTGTTCAAAGCTAAGATCCAATGAAGGACCTTACATTGCATTTGGTTGTGACACCATCTTTTTGAATTCTGAATGGTTCTCATGTCTTTTCTCCCAGGCTCTTGAGAGTTTCATCTTCTGAATTTGTTTGATTGCTTCTTCTTCTTCCTTTGTTTTCTATTTTTTTCACTGCACCATGTGTGACATCTGGGGACCTTAGTCCCCTCAACCAGGGATTGAACTCACACCACCCCCTGCAGTGAAAGCCCAGAGTCTTAACCACTGGACCACCAGGGAAATCCCTTGCCTGATTCCTTCTCATGTGTCACCTCCCATGATCCCCTACCCTCAGTGTTTCCTTTGTAAACTGGAACTAAAGGTATGATTCAAATTAAACATTTGGGGCAAGAATAACTTCTTTTTTGGTGCTGTGTATTGCTCACTGCACCCTAGCAGGAGTTCATCATCTGTTTATCCCACTGCTCTGCTTCTAAAAGTGGTCACTGAACTAAGTTGGCAACAATATGATGCTTCCATGGGAACATCATTTCCCCCCCTCTTTGCATCTAGCAGGCAATCTGTGAAGAGATCATGGTGGAGATGAAGTTATACTCTCCAGTTTCCCATGGACTTTTCAGTTAATCATTGTAGTATCCATGGTCAACTCTCGTCTGCAATGATTAGCTCATTAGGGGTTTCAAAACATTGTTGTCCCCCCCTCCCCCCCCCCCCCCCCCCCGTCATCCTTTTATTAATAACATTATTATTGGTTGGCATCATTGTTTAGCATTATTGTTGCTTATTTTCTCAGTATGACCTCCAACCTCCCCCCCACCACCACCCAAAAAAACCCCCAGGTGGCCCTGCCGTAGATTTAAAAGTATAGTGTTACTATGTACTATGTATGACGCTGGCTCTCTTCACAGTTCTTTTCTGGGCTTCCTTTCATTCCAAAGTAACTGATTTTCCGACGTCGCTCTTTATCGCAAAGCACCGGCCACACAAACTAATAAATACTTTGAGAGCATGCTCAGTCGCCTCCGACTTTTTGCGACCCTGTGGATTGAAGCCTGCCAGGCTCCTCTGTCCACGGGATTCCTCAGCCAAGAATTTCCTCCCCCAGGGGATCTTCCCGACCCGGAGATGGAACACATCTCCTTGCATTACCAGGTGGATTTTTAAATTTTTACCACTGAGCCTGACACTTAAATGAGAAATGGGGGGGGGGCGGGTACCCAAACAAACAAAAATCTCCCGATTTTTAATCTTATAGAAGGAATTTAAAATAATTGCACAAGGGACCCCAAATCGCAGGTAGAAGTCCTAATGTCCAAAAGAAAAGTGGCTTACAAGATCATGAAAAAGACGGGGTGATACGTTTACGTCCGATCTAAACACAGTTTACAAGTCACAGTGAAGGTATATACCTATATATTCATGGGTAAATTAAGAATCGGTTTTTGGAGGGATTGGCATGGGAATAAAATGAGAACGTCTTGGTTATGTCAATGTAGCCGGTATCAGATTTGTATCATTCAGACTAGCATGAACTATCATCAAAAGGTACTGTGATAGTCCCCATTTTATTGATGCAAGAAGGGAGTGAATCATGAGAGAGATCCAGGATTGTAAAATTAATCTGTAGTACCAGAGCCCAGGGCTCATTCCATTACACAGTAGCAACACGTGGCCAGGAAACAAAAATGTCCCTGGGGATGCCTCTCCAGCGTTCCAGCCGCCAGCTCAGCTCGGGCCCAGGGAGGCTCGGGCCCCAGGGATGCTTGGGCCACCGGGCAGCGCCCCCTGCGCACCAGTGCGCAGGCGCGGCGCGCTTGTCCCGCCCCCGCCCCCCTCCACGTGCGGCGCACACCTCGCGCTCCCTTCTGCTGGGCTCGCCTCGCGCCTCCCTCCCTCCCTCCTCCCGCCCCTCCGGTCCGGGCTTCCCATTGGCTGCGGGCTTCGTCCCTCCGACCGCAGCCCGGCAGGCCCCCACCAGGTCGGAAGTCCCACCCCACGAGTGGCTGTCCGTATCGTCGATTGGCCCAGACGTCTGTCAGTCCGGGCGGCTGGCCCGAGTCGGCGGCGGGGGCCCGCGGTCGGTGCGCGACCCGGGCTGGCGGTGGTTTCCGGTTCCGCGGGGCTGGCGGGCGGGCGGGCAGCCGTGAGCGGCGGCGGCGGCGCCTGACAGACAATGAGGGCGGCGGGGCGGCGCTGAGCGGCGGCGGCGGCGAGCAACGCGGGGCCCGGGGGCGGGGCGGGGCGCCAGCCATGGACAATCAGGTGAGGAACGGCCGCGCCGCCCCAGCGCAGCCCGCGCCGCCCGCCGGGCCCCCTCCCTCCCTCCCTTCTTCCCTCCCTTACCCGCCCGCCCGGCCCGGCCCTCCTCGGTCCCGGCCTCTCCGTTCCCGCTCGGCGCCCGCCCGCCCCGCTTTGTGCGCGCCCACCGCTCCCCCGGGCCTTTATGTGGGGCGGGGGCGCCCCTCCCCCATCCGCGACCCCCACCTGGTTACAACGCCTCAGACTCCCTTGTGAATCTCGGTCCCTCGCTGCCCAGAGCACCCTGGGATGGCCTTCGCAACCCCGGCCCGGCCCAGATCCCCGTGGGACACCTCTTGTGACCCTACTACAACCCAGACCCCCTGGGACCCTCCTCGGGACCCCAGCCTGGCCCGGATTACCTTGGGACACCCCTTGCAACCCCAGTCCGACCCAGAGCCCCCCGGGACATCCCTCCGGACGCTGGCTCAATCATGAGCCCCCACAGGCATCCCCGGGGTCCCTTTAGAGTCCTTTGATCCGGCCTGTACCCCCTTTCCTCTCTGAATCCAGGGCAGTTGGTGTCTCCTGCCTGCTCTGACCCCTTGGCCCTGCTTCCTCTCAAACTCTGTCTGTTCTCCACATTAAACCTTTGCTGGGGGTTGAGTCCCTCCAGAACTCCTGGTCTGCAGCCTCCTCCTTTGAACCCAGGCCCACCCTAACTTCTCTCCCCTCTGATCCTGCCCCTGCCTCAGCCCCAGCTGAGCCCCAGCCCTCTCCTCAAACGTCGGCGAGGTCCAGGCCTTTTCCCACCAGGATCCCGGCCTGCCTTGAACATCCTTCGTTTCGGACCTGGGCCAGCTTCCTCAGCCCCCTCTGCTCTGATCACTCTCCTTTGGGTTCCAGGGACCCAAAGGGCTGTCTCTTCACCTTCAGACCCTTTTTGACCAGATCCAGGGACCATTTCTGCTCTGATCTGGAGCCCCCACTCCCTTCACACACCAGATGCCTCACTCCCCTCACTTTGGGCTCTCTTTGCCCCTGTGACCCTGACGCTGCCCCACATTGCCCCCCAGCCCCTCAATCCAGAGCTAGATCTGGTTCCTGGAACCACAGCTATCCTCCCTGCAGGGACCCCCATGTCTCTTTCTTGATGTTCATGGTCGCCACTTCCTTCCAACATCCCCTAGACTGGTGCTGTGACTTTGACCTGCTGTCCTCTGCCCAGCTCCTGTATACCCCATGTTCCCTGCCTTCCCCAGCATCTTGGAGACTCCACCCAGAGACTTGCTGCAAACCCAAGGTGTTCCCCAGCGCCCCCGCCCCCTAGACTCCCCACGGACCCTCTCCCTTTGGTCTGGAAACCCAGAGCCAGTTTCGGTAAACTCAAGCCTGGGACCATTGCAGCTCCCTACATAGGATCAGCTCTCTCTTCACCCTTGTCTGCTGCCCCTGGCTTCCCGGGGCGCGAGGCCAGGAAAGGCGGTGTGGGGCTGTGGGGGTGGCAGCTGAATTCCCCGCTTTTAGTGAGGGCAGGTTGGGGCGTCCCTGGCTGCTGGCGCCACTCAGGCGGCTCTGGCTGGTGAGGCGCTGTGTGGCAGTTGGGTTTCAGGGGTGGGGGGGTGCAGGAGGCATACCCCCGTGCCCATCCTGGCCGCCTGGTGGCCCAGGATCACTGAATCCTGTGCTCGGGGCACCCTCTCACTACAATTTCACTTCATCCTTGGTGTTGTACCTTTCTCTCAAGAGGTGAGGCATAGTTTATGATAGCTGAATGGGGATTTCTGCAGGGTGGGGTGAGTTCATTTCCCTTGAAGGGATCGAGCTTGAGGCCTCCTATCTGTATTGAGTTAGGAAACAAAATAGACCTTCAGTGTCCACTCTTAAGGCAGCTGGACCCTGGGAAAGTCTTACTGGACACCGCGCAGGTGCAGAGCAGGACTTCTGCCCCTAACCCCACTGGGCCCCCAGGGAGACATTTCAGGCCCATGGACATTCATTCACCTTGTGATGTGGGGGGGCCCTGGCAGGCTGTGGTTGTCTCTATGAGTGAGACAGGGCAGCGTTCTGGGCTGGCGATGCAGGGAGACAACAGTCCTGCTCGGGGGTCAGGTGAGCCCCCTGGACCAAAGAGTGCCATCCCACCATTGTCTGGTGTGACAGTTGCTGGCAGTTGTGATTCAAACTTGAACCAGAGTGAAAAAGTTGGTTCCTCTGTTGCACTAGCCGCGCCTTAGGTGTTCAGGAACCACCACTCCTGAGGTGCCAGCCACCTCACTGGGCAGCGTGAAGAGGACCCTTCCTCCATGGCAGGAGTTTCCACTGGACAGCGCTGCTCTGGATCTTTGCGCATGCAAGTGCAAGTGAAACCGGCCCCAGAGGAAGGCCCGTGCCACCCCAGTCCAGTTCTTCATCTGGGCTGTGTTCTCATGCAAATGTGGGAGGGAGAGGCCCCAATCTGAGCCCTGTCCCTTCCTCACGGCCCCAGGGAAGGCAGGAGAGACTGGTGTCCCTTATCGATCTTGAGTGGGTGAGCCAGCTGTAAGCAGTCCAGGAGGACTTCTGGTTTGGGATCTGGGTGTGGGGTTGGGGTGGGGACCCTTTGAATCCAGCATAGTCGGCTTTCTCTGCCTCCCCTGGGACGCCCCTGTGAAGGCCTCAGTGTGATGGGGAACAATGGGTCTTTCCCCCAGGCCTGCTTGCTTCCAGAGATTTTGGTTCTCTTGGCCTTCCTGGTGTGTTCTCTAGAACTTTCTGGCCCAGCTGAGAAAAGAGGGAGTTCTGCATTTGGCTCTGGGCTCCCAGGGAAAAGTCATTCTGGTTCCCTTTGCCCTGACCATACACCCACCTGTCTGATCCCTCCAGCCTCTAGTCTGTAGTTACTCATCTATTTTCTTTGGGATTTGATGGTGGGTTTTTCTTTTTGGGCTCTGCAGCTGGTGGGATCTCAGTTCCCCGTGCCTGTATGCTCAGTGGCTAAGTCGTGTCCGACTCTTACCACCCCATGGACTGCAACCCGTCAGGCTCCTCTGTCCTTGGGGTTGTCCAGGCAAGAATACTGGAGTGGGTAGCCATTTTCTCCTCTAGGGAATCTTCTCAACACAGGGATTAAACCCGTATCTTGCATCCTCTGCATTGGCAGGCAGATTCTTGACCACCTCGTCGCCTGGGAAATCCATCTTAGTTCCCCGACCAGAGACCAGACTTGTGCCTCCTGCAGTGGGAGTGCAGAGTCTTAACCACTGGCCACCAGGGAAATCTCAGGATTTGTATTTTTTAAGAGGGAACGTGGTGATGTGTTTTGGGGGGCAGGTCTTTACTTACTTAGGGGTTATGGCTGGCAGGCATATGATCTACAAAGATGGTGGGGAAGGAATGGGACTGGCTACAGACTGAGCAGATGCTGAAAAGATGGGAAAGTTTGCTGGGGGGCTGGGGGCTGCCTAGGGAGCTAGAAGTGGTGTCAGTGTCTGGGGGTCCTGTTCCCCAAAGGCCCAGGGGTTCCTCCCTTTGCAGAAGTGTCGGGCCTGGCTGCTGAAGTAGGCGGCCGACTCGTTGAACCACAGGTTGAACTGACTCGATAACGCTTCGTCTGCTAAGCCCAGACTTGGGAACAGCTTTTTGTGACCGTGCTCTGCTGCTCTGGAAGGGAGGTGTGTTTCTCATGGTGGAGGAAGGCCCATGTTACAGAGGAGGAGTCGAGGCTAGGGGCATGCTTGGATCTCTCGCTCTTTCCCCAGACCTTTTCCAGAGAACCTCGGGCCAACCCAGCTCTGAATCTGTCATCTGGCAAGTCGGCCTGCCAGGCTTTAAAGCTGTGTTGTAACGTGCTTGAGAGCGAGGGCCAGAGCCTAACAACTCCCCTTCGTGTCCCCCACAGTTTGTAACGTGAAGTTTTACACTTAGCTCTACCAACTGTCGGTTTAATGAAAGGGGTTAGGAACCACTCCCTTTGTCACCAGGTCCACTGGCTCTGGGAGAGATGCCTTCATCCAGTTGTTCATGTTCAGAATCTCCTGAGGCTGCTCCCTGGAGAACTTTGGGGTCAACCAGCATATCGTCTACACGTTGGTGGGCGTTCCCTACAGATTTAAAGTATTAATATATCTGGTACCAGGCCTCCCTGTTGGGCTGCTGGAGGTCAGGCTGCCCAGCCCCCTGACAGCCCTGAGGATCATGGGTGTATTTGCTTATCCCCGTGGTCCGCACAGGTGGCCCTAGTGGTAAAGAATCTGCCTTCAGTACAGGCGATGTAAGAGATATGGATTTGATCCCTGGTCGGCCGGGAAGATCCCCCTAGAGAAGGGCATGGCAGCCAACTCCAGTATTCTTGCCTGGGGAATGCTTTGGATAGAGGAGCCTGGTGGGCTACGGTCCATAGGATCGCAAAGAGTCGGACACAACTGAAGGGACTTAGCATGCACAATAGTGGTCTGCTTGCTTATCCTTAGTGTCCAGAGACACATTCATTGAGTCCTTGTCACTTTGTCATTAACCTTGTGCCCCAGGACTGAGGCTGGTCAGAACCAGAAGAGGGTGCAGGGGCGGCCGCCAACCCTCTGTGGGCCAGTGGTCAGAGGCCCAGGCCCTCCTGTGGCTGTTATGAGAGGTCCCCACCTCTGGGCAGGTGGTCCCTGCTTGAGAGGATTAACACAGAGGGAGGGACAGCTGGAGCCAGCTCTGATTCAGTGGCTGCTCTGGGAGCCCCTGCAGGGCCCCCAGGGAGAAAGTTCTGTGAAGAGCGTTTCCTTTGCGTTTGTGTGGCTGTGGTTCCGTGGGGCCAGTCCCCCGCTCCCTTGCATCCCCCTTTGTGGCTGTGTGTGGACCACATGGCCAGTGACCCTGCTGGGTCCAGTCAGACTTGGCAAAATCATCCCAGGCCAATGAGGGGTCCTTTGGTGATTCATTCTCCTGGGAGGGGAGGGGATTGTGCATCTGAGGGAATTCACAGCAGCCGCCTGACTTCAGGCATAACTAGGCCACTTGGTAAAGTGCGAATTCCCAGAGGGAAGGGTGTCTGCTGAAGAGAATTCCCACCAGCAGAGCCCGGGAAATCTTACAGACACTCGGTGTAGAAGACCTGTCTTTTGGGGCTGGGCGGCTGGCTGGGTTCTGGCTTTGAGGGCTTCGGGAAGGATCTGGGGGAGCAAGAGCTGTGAGGTGAGAGGAGCTGTGGGCCCCAGGCTGGCAGGGTCTCCACACCTGGAGGGATCTGGGCCAGCCAAGCCGTTGGCCTGCTTTGCAGGACTTAGGATTCTGGCCGTGGGGTTCCAAGTGCCTACTGCCAGTTGGCCTGGAGCAAGGGTAGCGCCCGGCGGAGGCCCTCAGCCCAAGCTTAACTGTCCCCAGATGGCCCTGGGAGCCCTCGTTCCGCTCAGGTTTTAGGGAGGTTTTCCCAGAGGTAGAATAGTTAACCCCTTCCAGGGCAGGGTTGGAATGTGCCCCTTTGTTCTGGGCTTTTGTTGGAGGAGGGGGTGGTGAAGTAGCCCCCAGATGAAATGCTGAACCAAGGCAGTGACCGAGGTCTGCCCTCGTCCCCAGAGGCTCTGCCGCCTCCTGGGAGCCGAGTCGCAGGTGAGAGGTGTCAGTTGGGGCAGCACAGGCTTGTTAACCCGGCAGTAGTGGACACCCTTCCTGGAGCAGCGGCTGAGGGTCTGCTTCAGTTGCTCGGTTCTGCTGAACGGGGAAGGAGTCCAGGTGGAGTGGGGAGGGAAGGGCAGAGCAGGTAATAAATCACCGAGACTCGCCAAGCTGGAGTAGCTGGCGGGGGCTCAGCTTTGCCTGCCTCTGCTTCAGCATAGCTCGAGTGTCTCACTGATTCAGTGATTTTTTCCCTCATATCGTGGCCCCAGATCTGTGTGATTCTACCATCTTTACTTCTCAGAAGATTCCTGCACTTGAAGGAAACCCCCTCTCCTGGGTGCAGCGGTGCATAGCATGGTCCTTGGCCCCTGGGGTCTGGGGTTGTTGAGGCTGAGCTGGCGCCAGCCCCAGAGGGCAGAGATGCTGCCTGGGCCCAGGCAGGGCTTTGGGCATGGCCCGCCGGCAGCAAAGATTACCCATCGCGCTTCAGAACCTTCCTGTTTACTTTGGCCTGTGGCGCGACTTTTTGGCACTCCCATCTTCCCCCTCGGATGGAGCTGTGGTCTTCCCTTCTTTCACAATCACGGCTCTGCTGCCTGCTGGTGTGCCCTGGGTGGGAACCCCATGTGATGAGACATGCCGGGCGTGCAGCGAGGTGGGAGCAGGGTTGTGGATCTCTGGCCAGGTGAACAGCAGACCTGGGATTTAGTTCTAAAGTACCGGAAGCTGTTCCCAGGGTCTGGTCGTCATGATCTGGCTTCCCACCTGGAACCTTGCCGGCAGTCCAGGGATTGTCTCCTGACTTCTCAGCCTTAGAACAGGTTGGAGAGAAAGGCAGAGTGTGTTATACACTTGTGTATAGGGTACGTGAGGCAGAGTGTGTTACACACTCAGTATAGGGTGTGGGGGGTGATTATGGCCTATTCGGGACCATGTAAACATCACTGGGATTTGTTTATCTTGAACGTTGCCCATAAGCAGTGCTCTGCGAATAGAAGCTTGTGGCTGATTTGAGCGTGACTTGTTTATCCAGACGTCCAGTCCTTTCCTCCAGCTTTTGGTGGGGTATTTCCCTTTGAGTGTCCCCATCCCCCTGCCACTGCTCTGCCCAGCCAGGCTCCACGGGCATCACAGCCTCCCAGCTGCCCAGGTTCTCCTGTCTTTCTTCCATCCGCCCACGGGTCCTCCCAGCTCCCTTGTTTCAGGCTCCTTTTCTAGCCACTCCCTCCAGTTGCCTCCCAGCAGGCTTGTGGTCCATCTAACTCTCCTAGTCTGCCTTCAGCCCAGACCATACACAGTTGCCCGGGGTACTTCTCACTCAGTGCTGTTTCCCCAACTCCATCACCTGCGTGTAGCTGGCAGTCACTTCTCTTGTGTTAAATCGAAATACTCCATCTGGATCCCCACCCCTCCTGCCAGTGGGCCGGCTCTGGGGGGGGTCTCTCTGCTCTATTTCTGAGCAGTCTCTCGGGACTGTGGTCCTGCCAGCAGGGGAGGGGCTCCTGCCGTTTTTACAGCTCACTCAGCACCCACAGCCTCCCACCAGTCCACACATGGAGACCACCCTATACTTAACCGTCACCTCGGCCCTTCCCCACAGGATGTGCCGCGTAGAACTCCCTGATTTAGGAAGCCTGTCTAGTTTAATCCTGTGTAGTTGACACCTCAGGTAGTGGTAGTGTGGCTCCAGGATAGAGGGTCATTGGAGACAGCTGAGTGTGCTCAGGAGCAGGGTTAGGGTGAAGCATACCAAGGAGCTGGCTGTTTGTGGATGGTTGTGGAGACCAGGGCCTGCTTGGTTTCCAGTGTGGGGACCGATCAGATGGGGCTCTGGAGAAAGCAGCCCTGAGCCAGGGTGTCAGGGATGAGTGGAAGTTCAGTCTGCAGAGGAGTGAGTGAGGGCTCCCTGGCTGTGGGCTCACAGCCGGGAAGGAGCAGACATGCCTGCGTTTGGGGATGGCTGGTGCCTGACAGAACGGGGAAGCAGGGCGTGTGCATTCCCCGTGCATCCTTGGTTCACAGCCCCTACGTGTGTCTGAAGCTTAGCAGCAGCTGTTTGTGAGCGAGTGCACGTGTGTGCGTGTGCACGGCTCTGCAGCATCCTCTGTCTGAATCAGGTGAAAACGTGGTGAATCAGGAGCATCCCAGACTTGGGGAAACGCAGGCGGGCGGTGTGCTGAGGCTTTTGGACTTGACTCAGACTGAGAAGGGTGAGCCCTGAGTCCCAGGCAGTGACCGAGCAGGGGGAGGAAGGGGAGGGGAGGAGCAGGAGGATGCTGGTGGCGGGGTCTAAACGGGTAAAAGAGGCAGGCACCAGAGGGGCTGTGGCCCCTGGGGATGCTCGGGGTCTGGTAGTGAGAAAGAGGGCGGAGGACACAGAGAGAGGCTTCTGGTCCAGGCCCAGGCTGCCAAGCCCAGCGGGGGAGTCTCCTCCAGGATGTGTGGGATCTGGCGGCCCGCGTGCCCCTGGTTATCTTGGCACTTAGAAGCAAGTGTCCACTTGGCCTCTGCCTTCTTTGTAATGTTCTTGGTTTTGATACTAGGTATCAGGCTCTGTGTGAAGGAAGTTCGGGGAGGGTTTTCCAGGCCAGAGTGGTTTGTGCAGTGGGTCCCTGTCGGCGCTTCAGAATCTGTGAAGTGTGGGGGCTGCTCCCTTAGTGGGGAGACGCCAACGTGTGTGTGAAGAGGGAAGTCTGGCTGCCGAGGCTGTGGCCCACCTGCACCTGTCCCCAGGTGGTTTCTTTCTTGGCCCCCTGCCCCTCCCCCCATTCTCACCGCAAACCATCATTGGCATGGGTGACTCGGGTGACCCTCAGGGTCTCTGTTCTCTGGGAAGCACTCTGTGGGATGATGGATGACGACAGGGCTTTAATCAAGGACTGGCATGGGTTGACCAGGACAGCAGAGTGGCCCTCGGATGACCCCCACACACGGGCCTGAATCTCCATACAGTAGAGCCATCTCTCATGGCCACGTAGCAGCTCAGTCTCAGAGCCTTGGTTGCCTCACTTGTAGAGTGAGGTACAGACCACTCTTCATTTGATGTGTTCCGCATCTGTACATTCAGTCAGTTGTGCATCGAAAATATTTGGGAAAAAAAATTACAGAAGGTGCCAAAAAGTAAAACTTGAATTTGCTGTGCCCTGGCACTGTTGACATTGCTGCTGCTGCTGCTGCTGCTAAGTCGCTTCAGTCATGTTCAACTCTGTGTGACCCCATAGATAGCAGCCCACCAGGCTCCCCTGTCCCTGGGATTCTCCAGGCAAGAACACTGGAGTGGGTTGCCATTGCCTTCTCCAATGCATGAAAGTGAAAAGTGAAAGTGAAGTTGCTCAGTCGTGTCCGACTCTTATCGACCCCATGGACTATAGCCCACCAGGCCCCTCGGTCCATGGGATTTTCCAGGCAAGAGTACTGGAGTGGGTTGCCATTGCCTTCTCCGGTTGACATAGCACTTACCTGTATTTACAACTGTTTGCATAGCATCTTTGTTGTACGAGGTATTATAAGTAACCCAGAGATGACGTCAGGTCTGTTGGAGGATGTCTGTAGGTCACGTGTAAGTGCTAAGTCTTTTTACGCAAGGGGCTCGAGCATCAGTGGATGTCGGTAGCCTCTGGTCCTGGCACCAGCCTCTCCCTCACGGGTCACACTGTTCTTTTTTCGGGAGATCTTGGTGAGCGTTACTGCTCCGGACGGGCTGCCAACCTAAGAGCAGAGCAGGCAAGCCACTAGAAGGTGGTTTCCGATGGTGGAGGGTGCTGAGAGGACCACGTGGAGAAGAGCTGTGGGGCTAGGAGTGGGTGCTTTCAGACTGGGTGGTCAGGGAAGGCATCCCTGAAGAAGCAGCTGTTAAGCTGAGACCTCAATGAGAGGAGCCAGCGAGCTGTGCAGAGCCTGGGGGAGAGGGGACCACAGGTGCCTGGGTCCTGGGGTGACTGGGGTGGAGATGCAGGGCCCCGGGTGGGCTTGCTGGGGAGACAAAGCATGTAGAGCAAACACGTGCTCCCCACCCCCTGTGATTGGAGCCTCCCAGAGTCCCTTCATTTTCCGGCTCTGTATGCCACCTGGGGTGGGGTGGAGGGCGGATGGAGAGGGCAGCCCACATCCCCCGGCCCTGGGCTCTGCACTGACCCTGCTGCTGCCTCTCTCCCTGCAGTGCACTGTCCAGGTCAAGTTAGAGCTGGGACACCGCGCCCAGCTGCGCAAGAAGCCCACCACGGAGGGGTTCACGCATGACTGGATGGTGTTCGTCCGAGGCCCCGAGCAGTGCGAGATCCAGCACTTCGTGGAGAAGGTGGTCTTCCGGCTGCATGACAGCTTCCCCAAGCCCAAGCGGGGTGAGTGCCCCCTTCCCTGGGGAGCAGCCGGCCTGAACTCCTTGGCCAGCGCTGCTCTGCCCCCGCACGGGGGTGCCCCCCACCCCCCCTTCCCCCTCAGCTGTGAACTTGGTTGTCAGGAGAGCCCAGTAGAGGTGGTGACGAGTGTCTTGTGTCATTATTGAGGCTCCGGCTCTGAGGAGCATCCAGAGTATGTGGCCCGTGTTGGAGGGTGGGCAGGGTGGTGTATGACCACCCCGTGAGTAAGCAGGAAGTTGCTCACTGGGCCCATGTCGGCAGAGGAGAGATGCCCTTTCCAAAGCCCCTGGCATGTGGGGCTGGACCAGAAAAGGGAGGCGTACCTCCCCTGCCTCCTCCCCGTTTCCCCCTCAGGCTGTGAGGCACAGGAACTTGCCCAGGGTGCCGGGTTGGAGGCCGCTTCCTGGAGAATTTGATGGGGAATTGGGGAGCTCTGTGAGGTCGGGGCCTGTCTGCCGTGTCACCATTTGGTGGTACCCTGTGTGAAGCCTAGTATGTCACAGGGGTCCCATAAATAGTCCTCGAATGGATGTGTTGATAAAGGAACAAAGGACCCTGTGCTCCAGAAGGGCTTTGGGAAAGGGAGAGCCGCTGCCGGGCTGCAGTGGGGCCAGAGGGTTGGGGGTGAGGCTGTGCTGGTGAGATAAGAGTATGGAGCCTGTCCTGGGACCCACTGGGGCCTGGGCCAAGGCCAACAAGTGTCTTACTGTCCAGCCAGGAGGTGACGTGTGTCACAGAAGTAGACACTCCTGGTTCAGGGGGGACGGCAGCTCCAGATTCCTAGTGGCGTAGTGGCCATTGTTCTTCCTTCTGGATTCTTCCATCAGCTTTCAGCTCTTCCTTTCCTTCATTTCTCCTTTCCTGACTTTTCAGTTCTCTTCCTTCTTTCCTCTCTGAGCCTCTTGGAGAGAGCGGATCGGGCTCCTGATAATAGCAGATACCTGGAAAGCACCTGGTAGTAATAGTAGTAATATAATAATGCAAAGCACCTGGTAATAATAATAATACTACATGTCACTTATCAGGCACGTTTTGCTCATAAGCTCTATTTGTTTGCCCCACAACCCTCTTTTACAGAAGAGGAAGCAGGCTCAGGGGTCTGGATAAGCTGCCCGAGCTTTAAAGCAGGGGTCCACGCGGTGTGGGCCGGGTCTGCAGGTTTTGATTGGCGCTTGGTCACTCCCGTTCATTCCTCGGTCACTGACTGTGCCATGGAGCAGCAGAAGCCGGGCTGCCTCCTCCTGGCCAGGCGCCTGCTTTCCCTCTGCCGTCCAGTCCCCTTCTCTCCCAGTGGTGATTCCCGTCCACTCACAGAGACCGTGACGTTGGCAGGGGTGGTGGTGCCCAGGATCCCCTTCCATGTCTCTGTGTGGAGACTGAGCTCCCAAGAGGCCTGGTCACCTATTTGTGGTCACGTGGAAGTGGCACATTCTCCAAGCTCCCAGTGTCTGAAAAATGGGTTCTGGGTGAAGCATAGTGTTTTGCAGAGGCAGTTTGCAGTCAGAGTTGAGTAGCTGAACCGTCCTTGTTTGCGAAGCCTATGGGTGTAGCCTCTATATAGACGGCAGCTGCATCATGTGGTGGTGGTGGTTGTCACTAAGTCGTGTCCGACACTTTGCGACCCCATGGACTGTAGCCCCCCAGGCTCCTCTGTCCATGGAATTTCCCAGGCAAGAAGACTGGAGTGGGTTGCCATTTCCTTCTCCAGGGGATCTTCCCGACCCAGGAATCGAACCCATGTCTTCTGCCTTGGCAGGTGGATTCTTTACCGCTGAGCCACCCTGCATCACATGAATTAGATGGTGGATGCCTGCTTGCCATTTGTTTAGTGATCAGGGAAAAACAGATAAGGTGAAGCAGCCAGTGAATTCCTAACAGGACTCCAGCCTCTGAAGTTATACTTTATTTGCTGAAAAAGTGTCTTTTAAATCAGAATATACACCCTGCACAGACCCAGCAGGAATGAACCTGGTGGGCATCTCCACCTCCCAACTCATCAATGGTGGTCCCACCCCAGGGGCAGCCTTCTAGTCCTTTCTGGGTTGTGTCCCTTCCTTACCACTTTAAAGCTGTAGAAGCGAATTCACTTCTTATTTCTAGATTTTTCACTTGAAAAATTTATTAACTTTCTAACCTGAAAGCTCAGACTCTTTCCTAAGCTTCACCCCCTCGCATCCCCGCCAAGCGAGGGGTTTGCATTTGGCCACAGTTTGCTGCTATATCTCTGGGGCTGAAAGGATACAGTAGATGCTTTCTAAATGTTTGCCAAGAGAATGGATGGGTTCTCCAAAGCTGTCGGCTTTGGCCAGGGTCTCCTGACTTTCCACTTAGGAAGAGAAGGGCAGGAGCAGCCTGTCTTCCTTGACCCTTATGCCCTTTCTGGGAGCTACACTCAACTTGGTTAAGGTTGTTCCACTTCAGGTTAGAGAGTAAGTCTAGAAGTCGGTAACTGTGAGGGTCATTGACTATATTGATGCTCTCCACCGTCGGGATGGTTCTCTCTGAACTCTGGGCCACTTGCTCCAAGGAAAATGCTCAAGGTCATGCCAAGGTCAGATAGGATCTTTTTTGTCATCCATGCTTAAAACTTGGCCCCGTTTTGGGACTTCCCTGCTGGTCCAGGGGTTAAGAATTCACCTGCCAATACAGAGGACATGGGTTTGATCCTAGATTTGGGAACTAAGATCCCACATTGTTGTTATTTATTTGCTAAGTTCTGTCTGACTCTTTGCAACCCCATAGACTGTAGCCTGCCAGGCTCCTCTGTCCATGGGATTCTCCAGGCAAGAATACTGGAGTGGGATGCCAGTTCCTTCTCCCAGGGATCCTCCCAACCCAGGGATCGAACCCATGTCTCTCATGTCTCCTGCATTGCAGGCAAATTCTTTACTGCTGAACCACCAGGGAAGCTTAAGATCCCATATGCCATGGGGCAATTAAGCGTGCATGCAACAACTAGAGAGGCCATGTGCCTCAACTGGAGAGGCTCCCTAGTGCGCAGCTGGAGAAAAGCCCTCATGCTGCAGTAAAGACCCAGCTCAGCCAAAAAAAGAAGTTTGGCCCCATTTACTTGGCTTCGTATTTGGCCTGTGGCTTTGTGAACACCTTTTGCTTCTTCCTCCCCATCCCTGCATTTGTCTTTTTCATCAGAGGTGCTTTGCCTTTTTCTCCATACCCCCATCATTTCATTTATTCAGTGGAGACTCCCCTCTTCCTCTGGATATTTCATTCCAGCCTCTTCCTCTTCTGATTAGAACTGGCTCCTCTCCAGACCACCTCGTTAGCCATCACACTGGGACTTACTTTACTTTTCTCCTCAGGGATTCACCTAACACCCTATGTTTTTGTTCATTTTCCTGTTTTACTGGAGTAATTTATCCAGAAGTTTCCCAAGGAACTAATTACTGAAGCAATTTCTGAAGAAAGGTGTGTAGGGAATAAAGTCTTAGTGTATCTAGAGTGGCCTGTTCTGGCCCCACGCTTGAGTGCTAGTTGAGCTGGGTGTAATGTTCCAGTTGGAGAGTGACTACCATTCAGAGTTTGAGCGTGTTGCTTTGTCATCTTTTGAGGAACCTGATGTTGTGGGTTTCTCATTCTGTTGCAGGTGATGTGTTTTTTAATGTTTTTGTCTTTTTTCCAGAAGGACTTAAGATGGTTTTTATGACCTTTCTGGGGACTTCTTTGGTTTGTTTGTTCATCATATTGAATCTTTGTTGGTTCATTTGTTCATCATGTTGGACATTTGGTGCCCTTCATTTTAGTTCTGGAAGGTTCTCTCCTATTTTTTTTCCTATCTGTTTAATTTCTGTTTTCTCTTTCTAGAAAGCTTGTTATGTAAATTCTCTATGTTTAAGTTTTCTCATCTGCAAAATGGGAACAAGTGCATTTGGCTCACAGTGTTGTTGGGAGTTGATGGTATAAGATTATGGGAATACTGCCTGGCACACAATAGGTGCTTTATGAATATTAGCTGCTGTTGACATATGTTTAATTCATGGGGTTGTTTTTGCACCTCTCACCTTTTCTTAAAAAATTTTTTTTATCCCTACATTCTGGGAGATTCTGTTGACTTCATTTTCTGATCATTCTGTTGAATTAAACCACTGTAAATACTGTATTTGTAATGTCTAAGAGCCCTTTCTTACTCTCTAATTTTCATTTTTGAAAGTATCTTATTTTCATTTGTCGAGCTTATCTTCCCTCGGAGGACATTGACTTTGGTTTTTTTCTTTCCTTTTACCAAGTTCCCTGGGAGAAGCTAAGGTGGCCTCGAGGGAGCATGGGACAGCCTGGATCCTGAGCTGCGGGATGCCAGGCGGTGCAGGTTTCAGAGGGAATGAGAAAGTGGTATGGTGTGGGCTGCATGTGACGTGCCCAGCCAGCACCCACAGAGGATGACCAAAGAGCAGGAGACCTGATGGAATAGGGATTGGGGCTGATGTCAGCCCCACAGAGTTCCTTGCCTGTTGTCCCCTCGGCAGGGCTACTCCTGACTTCCGGATGGGCTGACTATCCCACTGAAGGTGACTTGCTCCCTCCTGGGGACCAGAGGCATGCCCTGGGCTTCTGTCACCAGCTGGGCACCCGACACCGCAGACGTGGATAATGAATGAATGCAGCATTTGGTGGCAGTAATGACTCACATTCATGCCCCGAGGTCAGGTGACAGTGTTCTTGGTGCTCAGCTTAGGAGCTGGCCACTGGTGCCACCAGGAGGCTCTGCTGCAGTGGGTGCTATGGCCGGGTCATGACTGCCCCCTCGCCCCTGGCGGGAAGTCAGGCCAGCCGAGAAAGCCTCATACCCCATGTGCTGGCCACATGCAAGGTGCTGGCCTGTCATTATGTTCCAGCCATTTGCGACCCGCTTAAGAGTTACAGTCCAGACACACGTGTGTAAAGGTGTTAACAGGTGCAGGGTTTTCTCCTACCTCTTGGTCGCCACAGGAGAAGGTGGGGTGGAGGACATGAGGGGTTGATCTGCGCTGTTCTGTTTTTCCTAAAAGCAGGAGAACAGTGTTTTCCCATTACTCGCGTAGTGACAGCATACATGTCAAAACATTGACAGTGCGTCCTGGAGAGTGGGACTGTGGGAGATTGTTTTACCTCTGTTCTGTGTTCTTCTTGGGTTCTCTCTCTTTCTCCCTCCCTCCCTCCCTCCCTCTTCCCTGGGGATGCTGTGGTCCTAGGGATGCTGTGCTTAGGTGCTGCAGTGGAACCCAGGCAGCAAGCTCCATCTTAGACCAGGTCACCTCCATCTAGTGTCCATGTCCCTGGCCCCGAGCAGGGCCCCAAGTCATGTGCTCACATGGGTGACGGCAGGAGGTGGGCACAGCAGAGACCCTGCCCTGCAGGGAGACCAGGGCTCCCCAGGCCTGGCATCTCGCCCAGGCCTCACTTGCTGCTCTCAGTTGGTTGAACCCATGCGCCCAGTGGCCAGTGCCAGCTACCCTGCCTCAGCTGGTCTCTGGCCCCTTCCCACACACTCTCCCACCCCAGGGTGGTGGGGGTCCCCTTTCTCCTATTCTGCTTCTTCTCTCCCCTGGGACCCCTCTGATGTGGACCAGGCCTGGGATCTCTGCTCCTGGGGAGCCGGCCTCCTGCAGAACCCACTGAGCCCAGAGAGGAGGCAGAATGCGTGTGCTTCCTGCTGCTGGGTGCTGATGGCACATCATCTGTTTCTTTTCAGTGTGCAAGGAGCCCCCCTACAAGGTGGAGGAGTCGGGGTATGCTGGCTTCATCATGCCCATCGAGGTGTACTTCAAGAACAAGGTAGGGTCCTGGGGAGTGGTGGGGAGGACGCACAGCTCACATGAGGTGAGGGGACCAGCAGTGCATGCGTGGCAGGGTAGATGGTGACACATGTAACAGAGACTCCATGTTAGGCGCCCGTGGGTGGAGTGTCGCATCCGTCTCTTCATGGCGGTCAACTGGGGAGCTGGCAAGTTGGGGAGCAGCAAGCCATGGCCCCGTCAGTCATGCTAGAAGTGGCAGGGTCCCTGGCTCAGCTATCACATGCTGGAGTGGGGCCAGAGGCCTTGGACTGTCACCGTGGGAGGAGAGGGGAAGATCTGGAAGGTACCTGGATGTTCAGCATAGGCTGTTGGTTGGAGGCCCTTGTGCATCTTCTGAACCAGAACCGTTGACGGCCTTGGGGGAGAGAGCTTTTAGAATTGTTGAGTGAGAAAAGCAAGTTGTGAATGGTATTTATAGAAAAAAGGGATCATACGTACGAAAGATGGTAAAGGTAATCCGGGTGGTAGGATCACAGGAGGGTGTTCTCTCTAGTATTCATCTCTATGTGCTTACAGTGGGAAAAAATAGAAATCATCTCAGAGTGTTCAGGCTGTGATAACACAATACCACAGACAGGGCGGCTCAGAAACACCAGAAGTTGTTTGCTTAGCGTTCCGGCGCTTGGAGGTCCTGGCCTAGGCGCCGGCATGGCCAGGGGAGGGCCGTGCTCCAGGTCACAGACTCCTCTTGCCGTGCTCTCCCGTGGGGAAGCACAAGCAGTCTGTGGAAGCACCAGTCCCCTTCCGCGGGCTCCATCCTCGTGACCCAGGCCCCTCCCAGCACCATCACATGGTGGGTGGGAGGCAGCCCAGAAACTGGGGACACAGTTCAGACCAGAGCTTTTTTCCTGAAGCCCAATACCCAGCATTTAACCATTGTCTGCCTGGCAGCAAGCCTCTGTTGCTTCTCGCAGGTGTGGCCAGCCGGCACTTTACCTGACTCTGAATGCCTGCTGGCTGGGTGCTTCTCCATGCATGCAGCTGGACTGGCTGTGGGCAGCTCTGCCACCTTTCAGGGGGGACGACATCCTGGGGGGCCCATGAGTGCCACCGCTCACTTGACAAGTCGCTTCTTCTGAGAATCCCTGGTGTCAGGGGCAGAGCTCGGGGGCACCGAGGAACATTTCAGTGGGTGTGGGATTTGATGGTGGGGCTGCAGGTCACCCTGATTTTCTGGGCGTCAAGGTGACGCCGCTGATGAGAGGAGAGTCCAACCTGTCTGCACAGGCACAGGAGGGGCACTGTGCCCCTGGGGGTGTTGGCGCCCTGTGGCTTAGGGAGCCAGACCCCAGGCGGCCTCCTGCTGCTTGGGGAGTGTGGAGGAGGGCCAGGGCTGGGGTCAGTCCCTGGCAGGTATGTTTCCAGCCTTCCTGCCCCGCGGGGAGGCTGTGCAAATGAAATGCTGATTGGAGCCCTTCTGGGTGGCTGGGGAGATAGAGCAAGTGCATCTGGAGAAAGCGATGTGCATGGACCTCCGTATCTGCAGCGCTGGGCAGTGGGGCTGGTGTGGAGCTATGAGCCCGTTCTTGAGATGAGTGCTGGGTGCTCTCCTGTGCCCTGTGTCCCATTACTAGAATCCTTTGCCCCTGGTGGCAGCTTTGCCCTCAGGGCTGTAGTGGGCAGCCCTGCACTGTGAGACTACCTGGGGAGGGACTGGGGTGCGGGTCACAGGTCCCATTGGGTTCACCTCACGTTCTGCTGGGTGATGCTTATTACTGAGTACTTGGCCAGGCCTCAGAGTGTGGTCACATCCCCAGCCTGCGTGCGGGAGTGCCTAGACGCCCAGGCACATGGGCTGGGCTGCACCTTGATCGTGGGGGCTCACTTGGACCAGCAGAGCTTGTGTTCATGTATGTGTACCCAAAACGGACGTGACCCAGGATGATGGCCGTTCTTGAATTCTGCTGTTTGCTTGCTTCTTCAAGTGTTGTCTAAATGTGGGTCCCTTTGGAGATTGGTAAAGCTCAGACAGGTGTGGAAAAGCAAGGGCAGGTTTACGGCAGAAGCAGCTGCTGCAGATGTGGGATGTGTGTGATCCAGGGCCATCTGGGGAGGACTTGCTAGTCGCTTCTCCCACCGCCCCCCCCGCCCCCACCCACGCAGGCAAGAGCTGCCATCAGAGTTTAGCCCTGCTCACCGTTCAGTCATCAGTTAGGCGAGCTAATCGTGGCTGTGCTAAGCAGTGAGGAGCAGCTGTGGACAAGCCACTTCTCTGGACCCGTTTCTCTGTCTGCAAGATAGACTTCAGTCGTGTCTGCTTCTCGGGCTGTTGGGAAGATTAGGAGAGCTGGAAGGGAGGGCATGTGGTCTGGTCCCAGCACGGAGTGAGCGCTTCATCGTTGATGTCACTGCAGGGTCAGCCTGGGCACGCAGAATGAACAGAGCAGGCAGTCTCTAAGGCCTTAGGCCCCGGGAGTCGAGGCCCCAGGGATGAAGGAAGGTGACGGGTGGCCTCTCCGAGCAGTGGGGTGGATGTGCACCCAGAACAGGAAGGGCTGTCTCTCAGACGCAGGACATTTTCTTGTGTAAGCCTGAGGCATTCTGGCTGCATCTGCCCCTGGCCATGGCACCTGCTGTGGACGGTGGAATTCTGGGTTCCGTGGTGTTTGGCACGAGCACTTATCTGAGGCCGCGTTCTGTTTGAATTGTTGGCAGGATGTTCTTATACAGATAAACCACTCCTTTCCCCAAAGCCCGGGTGGAAAAAAGAGGGGTGGGCTGGGTTCTTCTGACTTAAAAGTTCTTCTGGGCATCGCTGAGCTGTTAGTATTCACTTGCTTTTAATGCCAAATGCAGTATCCTTCCCAGCACCTCTCCTCTGGTTCTGGTTCTCCAGACCCCGTCCAGGTGTCCAGGAGCTTAGCTTTCTCTGCCAGTAGCCATCAAATTAGCACAGACCCGCAGATCAGGGCTCAGCCCCACAGTGTACCCTGTGGCCGGCGCCTCCGGTGCTTCTGATGAACCAGCTGTAAATCAGGGTTTCCCACAGCCCCCTCAGGCTCTGGGGTTTGGTGAAACAGCTCACAGAACTCTGATCGACATTTTACTTCCTGTTTTGGGTTTAGTATGTGGGATGCAGGTCAGAAGCAGCCGGCTGGGAGAGCGGCGGGGCCTGGTGTGGGTAGGGGAGGGACTTCCAGGCCCTTCCCCCCGACACCTGCACCTGCACACTGGCCTGCTCTCCCTGAGGGCTGTGAACCCCATGGTTCGGGGTTTTATGGAAGCTTTGTTAACAAGGCATGAGTCAGTCCCTGGCCATTGTGACTAACTCAGTCTCCACCCTCCCCCGCCCTGGAGCTTGGAGGTCGGGACAGGGGATGAGCTTCTCATCAAAACTTGGTCCTTCTGGGGACCAGCCCCATCCTAAGCCACCTAGGGGCCCACCTGGAGCTACCTCGTTAGAGCACAGGACGCTCCTGTCACCCCATCATTCAGGAGATCCCAAGATCAGGTAAAGAATCTGCCTGAAATTTGGGAGACCTGGGTTTGATCCCTGGGTTGGGAAGATCCCCTGGAGAAAGGAAAGGCTACCCACTCTGGTATTCTGGCCTAGAGAATTCCATGGGCTGTATAGTCCATGAGGTCGCAAAGAATCAGACACAACTGAGCAATTTCCAAGATCAGAAACTGGGGTCAAAGGCCAAATGTTTTCCTATGATATGACAGTTGTAAAATAAAATTTTTACTGAGGTGAAATTCACGTCCTGTGCAGTTAAGCATTTTAAAGTGTATAATTCAGCAGTATTTAGTGCATTTGTAATGCTATGCAGCCTCTCTAATGTCAAATGTTTTGTCTCCCCATCCCCACTCTCATCTTCCGGCAGCCTCTGAGCTGCTTTGTGTCTATGGATTTGCCTGTTGTGGACATTTCACACAAAAGGAATCATACAACACGCAGCCTTTTGTGTGTGGCTTCTTTCACTGAGCTTCGTGTTCTCAGGGTTCACCAAGTTGTCGTGTGTGTCCGTGCTTCATTGCTTTTTATGGCTGAATAATATTCCATTGTTTGAGCATTCTTTGGCATTGCCTTTCTTTGGGATTGGAATGAAAACTGACCTTTTCCAGTGCTGTGGCCAGTGCTGAGTTTTCCAAATTTGCTGCCATATTGAGTGCAACACTTTCACAGCATCATCTTTCAGGATTTGAAATAGCTCAACTGGAATTCCATCACCTCCACTAGCTTTGTTCGTAGAGATGCTTTCTAAGGCCCACTTGACTTCACATTCCAGGATGTCTGGCTCTAGGTCAGTGATCACACCATTGTGATTATCGGGGTCGTGAAGATCTTTTTTGTACAGTTCTTCTGTGTATTCTTGCCACCTCTTCTTAATATCTTCTGCTTCTGTTAGGTCCATACCATTTCTGTCCTTTATTGAGCCCATCTTTGCATGAAATGTCCCCTTGGTAGCTCTAATTTTCTTGAAGAGATCTCTAGTGTTTCCCATTCTGTTGTTTTCCTCTATTTCTTTGCATTGATCACTGAGGAAGGCTTTCTTATCTCTTCTTGCTATTCTTTGGAACTCTGCATTCAGATGCTTGTATCTTTCCTTTTCTCCTTTGCTTTTTGCTTCTCTTTTTTTCACAGCTATTTGTAAGGCCTCCCCAGACAGCCATTTTGCTTTTTTGCATTTCTTTTCCATGGGGATGGTCTTGATCCCTGTCTCCTGTACAATGTCACGAACCTCATTCCATAGTTCATCAGGCACTCTATCTATCAGATCTAGGCCCTTAAATCTATTTCTCACTTCCACTGTATAATCATAAGGGATTTGATTTAGGTCATACCTGAATGGTCTAGTGGTTTTCCCTACTTTCTTCAATTTCAGTCTGAATTTGGTAATAAGGAGCTCATGATCTGAGCCACAGTCAGCTCCCGGTCTTGTTTTTGTTGACTGTATAGAGCTTCTCCATCTTTGGCTGCAAAGAATATAATCAATCTGATTTTGGTGTTGACCATCTGGTGATGTCCACGTGTAGAGTCTTCTCTTGTGTTGTTGGAAAAGGGTGTTTGCTATGACCAGTGCATTTTCTTGGCAAAACTCTGTTAGTCTTTGCCCTGCTTCATTCCGTATTCCAAGGCCAAATTTGCCTGTTACTCCAGGTGTTTCTTGACTTCCTACTTTTGCATTCCAGTCCCCTATAATGAAAAGGACATCTTTTTGGGGTGTTAGTTCTAAAAGGTCCTGTAGGTCTTCATAGAACCGTTCAACTTCAGCTTCTTCAGCGTTACTGGTTGGGGCATAGACTTGGATTACCGTGATATTGAATGGTTTGCCTTGGAAATAAACAGAGATCATTCTGTTGTTTTTGAGATTGCATCCAAGTACTGCATTTTGAACTCTTTTGTTGACCATGATGGCTACTCCATTTCTTCTGAGGGATTCCTGCCCGCACAATTGCACTCATCTCACATGCTAGTAAAGTAATGCTCAAAATTCTCCAAGCCAGGCTTCAGCAATACGTGAACCATGAACTTCCTGATGTTCAAGCTGGTTTTAGAAAAGGCAGAGAAACTAGAGATCAAATTGCCAACATCCGCTGGATCATGGAAAAAGCAAGAGAGTTCCAGAAAAACATCTATTTCTGCTTTATTGACTATGCCTAAGCCTTTGACTATGTGGATCACAATAAGCTGTGGAAAATTCTGAAAGAGATGGGAATACCAGACCACCTGACCTGCCTCTTGAGAAATCTGTACGCAGGTCAGGAAGCAACAGTTAGAACTGGACATGGAACAACAGACTGGTTCCAAACAGGACAAGGAGTACGTCAAGGCTGTATATTGTCACCCTGCTTATTTAACTTCTATGCAGAGTACATCATGAGAAACGCTGGGCTGGAAGAAACACAAGCTGGAATCAAGATTGCCGGGAGAAATATCAATAACCTCAGATATGCAGATGACACCACCCTTATGGCAGAAAGTGAAGAGGAACTAAAAAGCCTCTTGATGAAAGTGAAAGTGGAGAGTGAAAAAGTTGGCTTAAAGCTCAACATTCAGAAAACTAAGATCATGGCATCCGGTCCCATCACTTCATGGGAAATAGATGGGGAAACAGTGGAAACAGTGTCAGACTTTATTTTTGGGGGCTCCAAAATCACTGAAGATGGTGACTGCAGCCATGAAATTAAAAGACGCTTACTCCTTG
This sequence comes from Bos grunniens, assembly GCF_055505025.1. Taxonomy (NCBI): domain Eukaryota; kingdom Metazoa; phylum Chordata; class Mammalia; order Artiodactyla; family Bovidae; genus Bos; species Bos grunniens. The sequence goes on from NC_141171.1 coordinate 18,216,232, forward strand.
GAAGGAAAGTTATGACTAACCCAGATAGCATATTCAAAAGCAGAGACATTACTTTGCCAACATAGGTCCGTCTAGTCAAGGCTATGGTTTTTCCTGTGGTCATGTATGGATGTGAGAGTTGGACTGTGAAGAAGGCTGAGTGCTGAAGAATTGATGCTTTTGAACTGTGGTGTTAGAGAAGACTCTTGAGAGTCCCTTGGACTGCAAGGAGATCCAACCAGTCCATTCTGAAGGAGATCAGCCCTGGGATTTCTTTGGAAGGAATGTGATGCTAAAGCTGAAACTCCAGTACTTTGGCCACCTCATGCGAAGAGTTGACTCACTGGAAAAGACTCTGATGCTGGGAAGGATTTGGGGCAGGAGGAGAAGGGGATGACAGAGGATGAGATGGCTGGATGGCATCACTGACTCGATGGACGTGAGTCTGGGTGAACTCCGGGAGTTGGTGATGGACAGGGAGGCCTGGCGTGCTGTGATTCATGGGGTCACAAAGGGTCGGACACGACTGAGCGACTGAACTGAACTGAATATTCCATTGTTTAGACTCGACTCCCCCCACCCACATATATACAGTCAATTCTCCTTCCTCAAAATAGTTACATAAAGTTACCAGGAACACTGAGTTAGTGAAAACTGAACCTTTGCTGCAAGGGGCCTAGAGGTTAAGTTCCTGTGAGCCTCTTGTCACAGTTTTGTCAGCAGAGGGACACATAGCCGTGTTTTCTGGGCACTTCTGTTTGAAGGCTCCTTATTCACATTGTTGACTGTTAACAGTGGACTCACAGCAGCATTATTCCTGCTGGCACTAAGCTTGTCTGGCAGACATTTTCTCTGGAAGACGCCTCACAGCTCTCCTGGGATTGGGAGCCCTGGACAGTACTTTAGCACTGTGCCTGGGCCATTTCAGATAGCAGGGGCACAGAAAGGAGGGAAAGACGGCACCAGGACGCCGAGAGAAGGACGCTCATTTGGTGTGAGAAGTGCATAGGACGGCGAAGTGTGGCTTGTTCAACAGTGGCTGGGGACGACACGTTTTGAGTTAATTTTTGTGTGTGGGATGAGTAGGGTCTAGCTTCATTCTTTTCCATATGTTCTTTCAGTTTTCTGAGCACCATTTGTTGAAGAGACTGTTCTCCCCCCACCATGGAGTAACTGTAGCATCGTTGTTGGAAATCAGTTGGTTTGTGCTTTCTCTCTGGACTCAGTTCTGTTCCATTGGTCTTTAATGTTTGTCCTTAGACCAGGGCTTCCCTTGTGGCTCAGCTCGTAAAGAGGCCACCTGCAGTGCAGGAGACCTGGGTCTGATTCTTGGGGTGGGGAGACCCCCTGGGGAAGGGAAAGGCTACCCACTGCAGTATTCTGGCCTGGAGAATTCCTTGGACTGAATAGTCCATGGGGCCTCATAGAGTCGGACATGACTGAGTGACTTTCACTTTCACTTTTGTACCAGTACCATACTGTTTGATTACTACAGTTATGTCAGAAGTTTTGAAATCAGACTATGTGGGTCTTCCAACTTGGTTGGGGTTTTTGTTTGTTTTTTAATATGGTTTTGGTTGTTGTGGGCCTCTTGGCATTATGTATGGATCTGACATTGGACTTTTCCATTTTTGCAGAAGAGACCACTGAAATTTTGACAGGGATCGCATTGAATCTGTAAACACTTTGGAGACATTGCCATCTTAACAATATTAAAGTCTTCCAGTCCATGGATAGGGGATGTCTTTTCATTTACAGGTCTTCTTTAATTTCTTTTCCAAAATGTTTTGTAGTTTTCGTGTACAAGTATTTTACTTCCTCGGTTACATTTTTTCCTAGATATTTTAGTCTGTTGTATGCTATTGTAAAATGGAATTGTTTCCTTAATTTCCTTCTGGAATGTTCATTGCTGGTATATAGAAACATAGCTGATTTGTGTGAATGTTGATCTTGTCCTCTGCAACTTCACTGAATCTGTTTATTATCTTTAGCAATTTTTTGTGGCTTCTTTGGGATATTCTGCGTAAAGGATATCATTTACAAATGGAGGTAGTTTCACTTTTTTCCTGTCAATTTGGATCTGTTCAGTCACTAAGTCTTGCCCAACTCTTTGTGACCCCGTGGACTGCAGCATGCCAGGCTTCCCTGTCCTTCACTGTCTCTGAGTTTGCTCAGATTCATGTCATTGAGTCGGTGATCCTGTCTAACCATCTCATCTTCTGCTGCCCTCTTTTGCCTTCAGTCTTTGCCAGCATCAGGGTCTTTTCTGGTGTGTCTCTCTTCCCATCAGGTGGTCGAAGTATTGGAGCTTTAGCTTTAGTGTCAGTCCTTCCAATGAATATTCAGGGTTGATTTCTTTTAGGATTGACTGGTTTGCTCTCCTTGCTTTCCAAGGGATTCTCAGGAGTCTTCTTCAGCACCTCCATTTGAAAACATCAATTCTTTGGCACTCAGCCTTCTTTATGGTCCAACTTTCACATCCGTAGATGACTACTGGAAAACCCATACCTTTGACTATGGGAACTTTTGTCAGCAAAGTGATGTCTCTGCTTTTTAATGTGCTGTCTAGGTTTGTCATAGCTTTCCTTCCAAGGAGCAAGCATCTTTTAATTTCATGGCTACAGTCACCATCTGCAGTGATTTTGGAGTTCAAGGGAAGAAAATCTGTCACTGTTTTCAGTTTTTCCCCTTATATTTGCCGTGAAGTGATGGGACCGGATGCCAGGATTTTAGTTTTTTGAATGTTGAGTTTTAAGCCAGCTTTTTCATTCTCCCAATCTCATCAGGAGGCTCCTTAGTTCTTTGCTTTCTAGCGTTGCAGAATACCTTTTACTATTTGAACACCTTTTTTCTTTTTCTTGCCTCATTGCTCTGGCCAGGACTTAAGTACAGTGTTGAATAGTAATGTCAAACATGGTCTTTCTTTTTTTGTTCCTGACTTAGAGGGAAAATATTCAGTCTTTTTTTTTTTTTTAAATCAAGTATTATGTTAGCAGTGGAGAAGGCAATGGCACCCCACTCCAGTACTCTTGCCTGGAGAATCCCATGGACGGAGGAGCCTGGTGGGCTGCAGTCCATGGGGTCGCTAGGAGTCGGACACGACTGAGCGACTTCACTTTCACTTTTCACTTTCATGCATTGGAGAAGGAAATGGCAACCCGCTCCAGTGTTCTTGCCTGGAGAATCCCAGGGACGGGGGAGCCTGTTGGGCTCACAGAGTCGGACACGATTGAAGCGACTTAGCAGCAGCAGCATGTTAGCAGTGGATTTTTCATAAATGCCCTTTATCAGATTAAGAAAGTTCCTTTTTATTCCCAGTTTACTGAGTGTTTTAATGAAAGGGCATAACGTTTTTTCAAGCACTTTTTCCTACCTCTTTTGAGATAATCATGTGAATTTTCCCCCTTTATTTTCGTACTGTGGTGTATTACATTGAGTATCATTCCTGGGATACATTTCCACTTAATTATATGTATACTTTTTTTAATGTGCTGTTGGATTTGGTGTGCCATTATTTTGACAATTTTATAGTCACAAGGAATATTGATCTGTAGTTTTCTTACGGTATTTTTGTCTGGCTTTGGTGTGAGGGTAATACTGGCTTCACAGAATGTGTTAGGAAGTATTCCTTCCTCTTCTATTTTTGGAAGAGTTTGAGTAGAATTGGTCTTAATTCTTTGAATGTTTGGTAGTGTTTAATGGTGAAACCATCTGGTTCTGGACTTTTCCCTTATGACTTATGGCATTGAGCATATTTTCATATGTTTATTTGCCTTTAACTTCTTTGAGGAGGTGTCTGTTCAAAGTGTCTGACCATTTTCTAAAATTTGGGATGTCTCCTTCGTTATTATTGAGTTTGTAAGAGTTCTCTATATTTCTGGATATCACTCCTTTGTCAGACTTTGATTTTACAGATATTTTCTTGGTCTATGGCATGTCTTCTCAATCACTTAATCTCTTAGTGTCCTGCAAAAAACAGAAGTTGTTGATTTGGATGCAGTTTGGTTTGATTTTGTCATTTGTGTTTGTAATAGAATGTTTATCTGTAACATGCTGCTGCTGCTTAGTCGCTCAGTCGTGTCTGACTCTTTGCGACCCCATGAACTGTAGCCCGCCAGGCTCCTCTGTCCATGGAGATTCTCCAGGGAAGAATACTGGAGTGGGTTGCCTTGCCCTCCTCCAGGGGATCTTCCCAACCCAGGGATTGAACCCAGGTCTCCTGCATTGCAGGTGGATTCTTTACCATCTGAGCCACCAGGGAAGCCCAAGAATACTGGAGTGAGTAGCGTATCACTTCTCCAGGAGATCTTCCCAACCCACGAATCAAACCAGTGTCTACCACATTGCAGGTGGATTCTTTACCAAGCTGAGCTACCAGGGAAGTCCATCTGTAACATAATATTTATCATTGAAGCCATTTTAAATGTAATTCAGTGTCATTAAGAATGTGCATGATGTGAAGTACCCCAGACACAAAAGGACAAATACTATGTTATTCCACCTGTGTAAAGTTTCTAGAATAGGCGAATTCACAGAGACAGAAAGCAGAATAGTGGTTCCTAGGGACCTGGGGAATTATTATTATTGTTTAATTTTGTGTTGGAGTGTAGCCGATTAACATTTGTTGTGATAGTTTCAGGTGAGTAGCAAAGTGCCTCAGGCATACATGTACATTCTCCCCCAACTCCCCTGCCATCCAGGCTGCCATATAACATTGAGCAGAATTCCATGTGCTATACAGGAGATCCTTGTTGGTTATCCATTTTAAATATAGCAGTGTGTACATGTCCATCCCAAACTCCCTAACTATCCCTCCCTTCCCCCACAACCATAAGTTCATTCTCTAAGTCTGTGAGTCTCTGTTTTGTAAGTTCATTTTTATTGTCTCTTTTTAGATTCCATGTATAAGAGATGTCATATGATATTTCTTTCTCTATCTGACTTACTTCATTTAGCGTGCCACTCTCTAGGTTCATTCATGTTGCTGCAAATGATATTATTTCATTCTTTTTTATGGCTGAGTAATATTCCATTATAGATAGGTACCACATTTTCTTTATCCAGGGAATTATTTTTTAATGGGTAGACAGTTTTTGTTTGAGATGATGAGAACTCTCTGGAAATGGATAGTGATGATGGTTGCACAACATCATGAATATACTACATGCCACCGAATTGTACACCTGAAAATGTTTAAAATGTTAAGTTTTATGTATATTTTATCACAATAAAAAATTCATCCAAAAAAGTAAAAAAAAAAAAAAAAAAAGCACAATGGTTTGCAGCCACTATGGCTGTTTCCAGAGCTTTCTAATCATCCGAAATAAAACTGCCAATTAAATAATAACTTCTACCCCAGTCCCTGGTTACCCATATTCTACTTTCTGCCCCTATGAATGTGCCTACCATAGGTCCCTCATGTAAGTGGAATTGTAACAATCTGTGCCTTTGTATTTGGCTTACTTCATGGTTCATCCGCACTATGGTGTGTGCCAGTGTTCCATTCCTTTTTAGTGCTGAACAATATTCCATTGTATGGGCGGAGCACATCTTGCATATCCACTCATCTATCTTGGACATTTGGGTTGCTTCCATGTTTTAGCTGCTGAGAATAACGCTGTTGTGAACACAAGTATACAAATATCTCTGTGACACCCTGCTTGCAATTCTTTTTCAAAGTTCTAATTTAACTTTTTAATTGAAGTATAGTTGATTTACCGTGTTGTGGGCTTTCGGTTCTTTTGGGTGCACACCCAGAAGTGGAATTGCCGGATTATGTAGTAAATCTCTTTTAATTTTTTGGGGAACCACCATGCTGTTTCCATAGCAGCTGCACCGTTTTACATTTTATCAACAGTGCACAAGGGGTCCAGTTTCTCCACATCCTTGTCAACACTTGTTGCTTTCTCTCTTTTTCTGATAGTATCCCTAGTAATAAGTGTGAGGTGGTATCTCACTGTGGGTTCTTGTTATAGACCATGCCATGCACCTTGTAGGATCTTAGTTCCCTGACCAGGGATCAAATCTGGACCCTCTGCAGTGAAAGCACTGAGCCCTAGCTGCTGGACTGCCAGGGAGTTCCCTCATTGTGGTTCTGACTTACTTTCTCTGATGATTAGTGATGTTGAGCATCTTTCCATCTGCTTATTGGGCATCTGTATATCTTCTTTGGAAAAATATCTATTTGAGCTGTTTGCCTATTTTTGAATTGGAGTGTTTTTGTTTTTGTTTTTTTCCTGGCTGCCCCACATGGCGTGTGGGATCTTAGTTCCCTGACGAGGGACTGAACTTGTGCCTCCTGCATTGGGAGTGTGAAGTCTTAACCACTGGACCATCAGGGAAGTCCTTGTTTGTTTTGTTGTTGTTGTTGACTTTTAGGCGTTCTCCGTATGTCTAGGGTATATATGATTTGTAAGTATTTTTTTCCATTCTGTGGATTACCTTTTCACTCTGTTGGTCATGCACTTTGCATAAAAAGGTTTTAATTTTTACGAAGTCCACTTTGTCTATTTTTCCTTTTTTTGCCTGTACCTTTGGTGTCATATCCAAGATATCATTTGTTGTTGTTCAGTTGCTCAGTTGTGTCCTACTTTTTGTGACCCCATGGACTGCAGCGCTCGAGGCTTCCCTGTCCTTCACCATCTCCTGGAGCTTGCTCAAACTCATGTCCATTGAGTCGATGGTGCCATACAACCATCTTATCCTCTATCCTCCCCTTCTCCTGCCTTCAGTCTTTCCCAGCATCAGAGTCTTTTCTGATGAGTCAGTTCTTTGCATCAGTGGCCAAAGTATTGGAGCTTCAGCTTCAGCATCAGTCCTTCCAATGAATATTCAGGATTGATTTCCTTTAGGATTGACTGGTTTGATCTCCTTGCAGTCCAAGGGACTCTCAAGAGTCTTCTCTAACACCACAGTTCAAAAGCATCAATTCTTTAGTGCTCAGCTCTTTATGGTCCAGCTTTCACATCCATACTTGACTACTGGAAAAACCATAGTGATTTCTTTAGAACCATGTGGAAGGAAATCATATCAAATCCAATATTGTGAAACTTTTGCCCTGTGTTTTCATCTAAGAATTTTATAGCTTTGCCTGTTACATTTAGATATTTGGTCCATTTTGAGTTAATTTTTGGATATGGTTTTAGGTAAAGGTTGAACTTCTTCTTTTTTTTTTTTAATGGGCGTATAATTACTTTACAATGTTGTGTTCATTTCTGCCATACACCAGCGGGAATCAGCTATAAAGATACCCATACCCCGCCTCCCTCTCGAGCCTCCATCCTACCCCACTGCACTTCATTCTTTTGAATGTGGATATCCAGTTTTCCCAGCACCAGTCATTAAGAAGACTTGTCCTTTTCCTATTGAATAGTCTTGATGCCCTTGTTGAAAATCATTTTACCACATATATGAGAGTTTATTTCTGGGCTTTCTGGTCTATTCCATTGGTCTGTATATCTGTCTTTATGCCCAGCTCTACACTGTTTCAATTACCATAGCTTTGTAATATTTTTCTAAAATTTTTTTAATTGAAGTGTAGCTAAAAGACAATGTTGTATAAGTTACAAGTGTACAGCCTAATGATTCGCAGTTTGTAAAGGTTACACTGCATTTGCAGCTATTGTAAAATGTTGCCTGTATTCCCTGTCTTGTGTCATCTCTCTTCCTAGCAGTGGTGTGCGCCTCTTTAACTCCCATCCCTATCCTGCCCCTCCTCTCTTTACTCTCCTCACTGGTAACCACTAGTTTGTTCTCTATATCTCTGAGTCTGTTTGCTTTTTGCTGTATTTACTGGTTTATTTTTCAGATTCCACATACGAGTGATACCATACATTGTTTGTCTTTCTCTGTCTGACTTATTTCACTTAGCATAATGTCTCCCAAGTCCATCTGTATTGTTGCAAATGGCAAAGTTTTGTTCATTTTTATGGTTGAGTAGTAGGCCCTGGTATATGTATGTTTGTATGTGTATGTAAGTGTGTATATCTGAGTATGCCTCTGTATATGCCACATCTTCTTTATCCCTCCATTTGTTGATGGTTGCTTCCACACCTTGGCAATTGAAAATAATGCTGCTGTGAACATTGGGGTACATGTATTTCTTTGAATTGTTTTTTTTTTTTTTTTTTAATATATATCCAGGAGTAGAATTGTTGGATCATATAGTAGTTCTGTTTTTAGTTTTTTGAGAAACTGCCATACTATTTTCCACAGTGGTTGTACCAATTTACAGTCCCACCAACAGTGTACAAGGGATCCCTTTTATCCACATAGTCACCAGCATTCATTATTTGTGTTCTTTTTGATGACATCCATTCTGACAGGTGTGAGGTGCTGTCTCATTGCAGGGCTGTTTTTTTTTTTTTGGCTGGCCTGGGTCTTTGTTGCGGCACGCAGGCTTTCTCTAGTTTTGGTACACAGGCTTCTCTAGTTGCAGTGTGAGGGTTTCTCTAGTTGTGGCATGTGAGCTTAGGTGCTCCATGGCATGTGAGATCTTAGTTTGCCAACCAGAGATCTAACCTGTGTCCCCTGCGTTGGAAGGTGGAATCTTAACCACTGGACCACCAGGAAAGTCCCTCATTGTGGTTTTAATTTGCATTTCTCTGATGATTAATGTGAAGTCAAGTGGGCCTTAGAAAGCATCACTATGAACAAAGCTAGTGGAGGTGATGGAATTCCAGTTGAGCTATTTCAAATCCTGAAAAATGATGCTGTGAAAGTGCTGCACTTAATATGCCAGCAAATTTGGAAAACTCAGCAGTGGCACAGGACTGGAAAAGGTCAGTTTTCATTCTAATCCCAAAGAAAGGTAATGCCAAAGAATGCTCAAACTACCGCACAATGGCATTCATCTCACATGCTAGTAAAGTAATGCTCAAAATTCTCCAAGCCAGGCTTCAGCAATACGTGAACCATGAACTTCCAGATGTGCAAGCTGGTTTTAGAAAAGGCAGAGGAACCAGAGATCAAATTGCCAACATCCGCTGGATCATGGAAAAAGCAAGAGAGTTCCAGAAAAACATCTATTTCTGCTTTATTGACTATGCCAAAGCCTTTGACTGTGTGGATCACAATAAGCTGTGGAAAATTCTGAAAGAGAGGGGAATACCAGACCACCTGACCTGCCTCTTGAGAAATCTGTATGCAGGTCAGGAAGCAACAGTTAGAACTGGACATGGAACAACAGACTGGTTCCAAACAGGAAAAGGAGTACGTCAAGGCTGTATATTGTCACTCTGCTTATTTAACTTCTATGCAGAGTACATCATGAGAAACGCTGAACTGGAAGAAGCACAAGCTGGAATCAAGATTGCCGGGAGAAATATCAATAACCTCAGATATGCAGATGACACCACCCTTATGGCAGAAAGTGAAGAGGAACTAAAAAGCCTCTTGATGAAAGAGGAGAGTGAAAAAGCTGGCTTAAAGCTCAACATTCAGAAAATGAAGATCATGGCATCCGGTCCCATCACTTCATGGGAAATAGATGGGGAAACAGTGGAAACAGTGTCAGACTTTATTTTTGGGGGCTCCAAAATCACTGCAGATGGTGACTGCAGCCATGAAATTAAAAGATGCTTACTCCTTGGAAGGAAAGTTATGGCCAACCTAGATAGCATACTGAAAAGCAGAGACATTACTTTGCCAACAAAGGTCCATCTAGTCAAGGCTATGGTTTTTCCTGTGGTCGTGTATGGATGTGAGAGTTGGACTGTGAAGAAGGCTGAGTGCCGAAGAATTGATGCTTTTGAACTGTGGTGTTGGAGAAGACTCTTGAGAGTCCTCTGGACTGCAAGGAGATCCAACCAGTCCATTCTGAAGGAGATCAGCCCTGGGATTTCTTTGGAAGGAATGATGCTAAAGCTGAAACTCCAGTACTTTGGCCACCTCGTGCGAAGAGATGACTCACTGGAAAAGACTCTGATGCTGGGAAGGATTTGGGGCAGGAGGAGAAGGGGACGACAGAGGATGAGATGGCTGGATGGCATCACTGACTCGATGGACGTGAGTCTGGGTGAACTCCGGGAGATGGTGATGGACAGGGAGGCCTGGCACGCTGTGATTCATGGGGTCGCAAAGAGTCAGACACGACTGAGCGACTGAACTGAACTGAATGATTAATGTTGCTGAGCATCTTTTCTTGTGCCTGTTGGCTATCTGCAGGTCCCCTTTGGAAAAATGTCTATTCAGGTCTTCTGTCCATTTTATAATTGAGTTACTTGTTTTTCTGATGTTGAGTTGTGTGAGATGTTTATATGTTTTGGATATTAACTCCTCAGTCATATCATTTACAGATATTTTCTTTCATTCAGTAGGTTGTCTTTCCATTTTGTTGATGGTTTCCTTTGCTGTGCAAAGCTTTTAAGTTTAATTAGGTTCCATTTGTTTATTTTTGCTTTTATTTCCTTTGTTTCGGGAGTCAAATCAAAAAAATATTGCTGCAGTTTATGTCGAAGAGTGTTCTGCCTGTGTTTTCCTCTAGGAGTTTTATGGTTTATGGTCTGATATTTAGGTCTTTAATCCATTTTGAATTTATTTTTGTATGTGGAGTTAGAGAATGTTCTAATTTTATTCTTTGACATGTAGCTGTCCAGTTTTCCCAGCATCACTTCATTGAAGAGACTGACTTCTCTCCATTGTATATTCTTGCCTCGTTTGTGGTAAATTTATTTACCATAAATGTGTGGGCTTATTTCTGGGTTCTCCATTCTGTAGTAAGTTTTGAAATCAGTAAGTGTAAGTTTTCCCAATATTTTTCAAGATTGTTTTGACTCACTGAAGTCCCTTGAGATTTCATGTGATTTGGGGGATAGAGTTTTCTATTTCTGCAAAAAAAAAAAAAAAAAAAAGTGTGGGATTTTGTTAGGGATTGCATTGACTCCCTCGATCACTTTGGGCAGTATTGACATTTTAACAGTATGAATTTTTCTGAATTCGTGATCATGGGATATCTTTGTCTTTAATTTCTTTAAGCAGTGTTTTATAGTTTTCATTGTACAAATCTTCCTTGGTTAATCTCTTAAGTATTTTATTCTTTTTGATGATATTTTAAGTGGAATTGTTTTCTTTTCACATTGTTCATTGATAGCATATAGAACCGTGGCTGATTTCTTGTGTGTTGATTTTGTATCTTATAACTTGGCTGATTTGTTTATTGGTTCTAACAGATTTCTGGGTGTGTGTAATCTAGGAATTTTACATATAATATTATATCATCTGTGATCAGAGATAGTTTTACTTCGTGGTTTCCAATTTTTCTTCCTTCCTTCTTTCCTCCTGTCTCCTCTCCCTCCCTCCTCGTTCTGTTTTCCTTCCTCCTTTCCTTTCTCTCTTTTTCTTGCCTGATGCTCTGGCTGTGAATTCCTAGGTGTTGTAGAAAAGTGGTGAAAGTGGGCATCCTTTCGTTAAGGGCATCCTCTAAGATCAGGAACGTTTTCAGTCTTTTGCTGTTGAGTATGATGTTTACTATGGGCTTTTCATTTATGTCTTCTGTTTCTAGTTTGTTGAATTTTTTTTTTTTTAAATAACAGACGGGTGTTGAATTTTGTCATATGGTTCTTCTGCACTCACTGAGATGTTATAAATGTTGAGCAATATTATTTATAATGTTGCAGCACCTCAGGTAATTTTACACTTTGGGGAAAAGTATGGATGATAATAGGCCAATGGCTATGTTAGGCAATTTCCCTGACAGCTCCTCCAGCCGTCACATAGTCCCATAGAAGGGTTGGTCCCATGGTCCCATTTCGTAGAGGGGAAGATGGAAGGCTCGAATGGTGAGCCTGCCCAGGGTTACACTGTTATGACGTGGGAGAATCTAGGGGCCTGCTCTGCCCTTCAGATCTGACCTTGGTTTTTCTCCTGGCGTGTTCTCCCTCCCCGTCCCCAGTACCGGAATGAACACAGGTCTGCCTGTCCGGTGCCTGACTCCACCACTGGAAGGTCAGTTCTCTGGGGCATGGCCCTGCCGGTTTTGTTCAGTGTGTCCGCCAGCCTTTGGCAAACAGACAACACTTGTACTTGATAAATATTTGTTGAGCGGGTGCCTAAAAGAATGAGCCAGATTGATTCTGGAGGGGCAGCTGTTGTCTGTCAAGACACCTGGTGGTACAGCCTGTGTGTCAGTTCACCCACTCCCACACACCTTTTTTTTTTTATTGAGGTGAAATTCACATAACGTAAAATTAACCATTTTTAAATGAGCAAGTCAATGGCATTCACAGTGTTGGACAGTGGCCCTCTGCATCTAGTCCCAAGACATTCACCCATATCCACTAAGCAGTTGTTCTCCATGTGACCTTCCATGTCTGGCTGTATAACTGTGAGTTCAGCCACATTGTCCTGTATCAAAATTTCATTCATTTCATGGCTGAATGGATTTCCCTGATGGCTCAGTGGTAAAGAATCTGCCTGCCAATGTAGGAGATGTGGGTTCAGTCCCTGGGTCAGAAAGTTTCCCTGAAGGAGGAAATGGCTACCCCCTCTAGTATTCTTGCCTGGGAAGTCCCACGGAGAGGAGCCTGGTGGGATACAGTCCAGGGGGTCACAGAGAGTTAGACACGAGTGAGCAGACATACATACATGGCTGAGTAATTGTGGCTGTACCACAATTTGTTTCCTTTCCTCTGTTGGAGGACATTTGGGCTATTTCTGAATCAAGCTGGCTGTTGAGAATCACCTGCTGCTCTGATATATAGCATTGCTGTGAACACGTGTACAGGTACTTGTTTGAAAACCAGCGTTCAGTTTATTTAGGTTTACACCTGGGAGTGGAGTTGCTGGGTCATGGTGTTCTGTATTTAACTTTTTGAAACACCACCAAAGTGTTCTCCACAATGGCTGAACCATTTTACATTCCTGCCAGCAGTGTCTGAGGGTTCCAGTTTATCTACATCCTCAACAACCCTTATTTCCTGTTTTTATTTAATAACTTTGATTCGTTCGCTGACCAGGGATCGAACCCATGTCCCCTGCAGTGGCGTTCTCTGAACCACTGGACCGGGGAATTCCCTGTTAATAACTTCTAGAATTACCTCCGTCCTTGTGTGTATCGCGTGGCATGTCATCGTGGTTTTGATTTGCATTTCCCTGGTGACTAATGATGCAAAGCGTCTTTTCATGTGCTTGTTGATCATTTGTATATCTTCTTTGAAGGCGTGTCTATTCACGTCCTTTGCCCATTTTATTTTTGTTGTTGAGATGTAAGAGTTCTTTGTGAATCTTGGGTAGGTGCTGTTTTTATTTTTTATTTATTTTTAATATCTTTATTGGCTGTGCTGGCTCTTAGTTGCAGCACAAAGATCATCGATCTTCGTCGTAACATCCAGGATCTTTCAGTTGTGGTGTGTGAGTTCTTAGTTGCGGCATGTGGGATCTAGTTCCCTGACTAGGGATGGAACCCAGGTCCCCTGCAGTGGGAGTGTGGAGTCTTAGCTGCTGAACCACCAGGGAAGTCGCAGGTGCCCGTTTTTAAATGCTGACAGGATTTGCTATGACAGAGTGAATGTGTGATGTGAACTTCTTTGTATTGGGAGCTTGAGCTCGTCCAGGGGGTTCCAGACGGTTGCCCTCCGATCACATGTTGACCCAGAAAAGTTGTAGCTCGTAGCTGGTGGGCTGCAACCCACAGCTCGTGGCTGTGGCTGAATTGTTCCTTTGAAAAGTGATCAGGGGTGTTGGTTGTGGCCTGGGAGAACATGCCTGGACGAGGCAGCTTGTCCAGGACAAAAGTCTCCGAAGACCAATTAAAGGAACAGTCTTGCTGAAGTGCTCCTCCGATTATCTGTTCCTTGTCCCTGAAGTGGCCTGAGGTCCTTGAAGCCCTTCTTGTTCCAACAAGTGAATTCTATCTTGTGTCCTGGCTGTCCAGTGAAACATGGAAGCCATGTATGTGATAGAAGCTTTTTAGTAGGCACACTGAGAAAGGTTGAGAATCGGTGAAATTAATTGTAATACTGTAACTGATTTAACCCTATATCATATATACAAAATATTACCAGTTCAGCATGTGTAATCAGTGTTTTAAAATCAGCAAGCTACTTTACCTCCCTTTTAAAAATACTATGTCTTTGAAGTTTGGTATTATACTTACTCCACATCTCAGTTTGGATAATAGATTTTATCGGAAAGACTTTGTAAGTCTTTCAGTTCCATAAAATTCACAGTCAGAGTAAGAGGTAGATTTGCAAATTCAGGTTGCTCCAAATATACGTAAAGATCTTTGAGAACCCAACCAGGATGGACTGGCTCATAGTTATGACTGTTGTTTCAACTTTTTACTCTGAAATAATGTTAGAAACTTTAGGAACACGGAAGGGTTGCGGAGATCATACAGAGAGCTCCTGTGTACGCACACCCAGCTCCCCCTTGTGTTAACATCTTACAGGACCACTGCACAGGGTCAGAACAAAGAAAATTAACGTTGGTGTAGTACTTCCTGCATTTAAAAGTATGCAGGTTACTTGCCTCTTTAAAAAAAAAATTATTTCTTTATTTTTGGCCGTGCTGGGTTTTTGTTGCTGCCCAGGCTTTTTCTCTAGTTTCGCCGAGTTGAGCCTGCTCTCTAGTTGTGGTACATGAGCTTCTCATTGCGGTGGCTTCTCTCGTGGTGGAGCACAGGCTTTAGGGCGTGTGGATTTCAGTAGTTGCGGCACATGGGCTCCATGGTTGCAGATCCCAGGCTCCAGAGCACAAGCCTTAATAGTTGTGGCGCGTGGCTTAGTTCCCCTGCGGTGTGTGGGATCTTCCCGGACCAGGATCGGAACCCATGTCTCCTGCACTGGCAGGCAGACTCTTTACGACTGAGCCACCAGGGAAACCTCACTTGTTTCTTATTCAAGTCCCACTCACTAGTTTTAGCCTCCATTACTGGTGTTCCGTGGTGATTCCCATTTCACTCATTCCTCCTGCATTTATCAGCTGGAATTATTGTGTAAGGTAGTTGTGCCTTGTACGTGCGTTGATTTATTCAGCCATTTATTTATGTCAGCATGGATTCATGAGTGCTTGTGGGGTGTGGGGGATGGGTTACAATCCAGGTCTGTTGTTACTCAATTTGTGGTTCAGATTGTTGTCCCCTTGCAGGTGGAAGCTCCCTCCGGCTAGCCCCTGTGCCTTTTCATCACGTTCCCATGTCTTGGGGGTGCTTCCTCGCTTTCTGGCACCACAAAGATGCTCCTGGCTCATCTAGGTTTTCCCCTGCCCCAGCCCTAGAATCAGCCCTTTTTCCAAGGACCCTTGGTCCCTGTTCCTCCTCCACGGCGTCTTTCCAACCCAATGATTGAATCTGCATCTCCTGTGTCTCCTATATTGCAGGCCCATTCTTAACCCATTGAACCATCAGGGAAACCCACTGTAGTATTCTTGTCTGGGAAATCTCATGGACAGAGAAGCCTGGCAGGCTGCATTCCATGGGGTTGTGAAGAGGTGGACACGACCGAGTGACTAAGCACTAGAACTTGGGCCCTATTATTGGAGGAGGTATTTCAAAACGAAGATCTGGGAGCAAAATGTGTTCATTGCTCCTGGGCCATCAGTGCTTTTAGGTCCCTCAGGTGACAGATCTGGGAAGCGTGTGCCTGTGTACTAGCTTTCCCACCTATGCTCATCTCTCTGTCTACGAAGTAAACGTCAGTTCATACCTATGCCTCAACTCCAGTCCCGCACCCCGAGTTCATTCTAGCATCCCCCCTCGCCCTGCCCTGTAACTTATTTTAACTTGTTTCTCTGAAGGGAGACCCCTGGCTCTCCCTCCATGCAATGTAGTTGCTTGCTTGTTTAACCTTAGTATGTCTTGAAAGCTGTTTGAGAATCTTGAAGTCATATTCCTGTGAGAAGTAAGAGTATGGTGTCTGCATGCAGTTCTTTCCGTCTTCCACCCCCAGTATCCGTTGAGAGTTCTCTGTGACATCTCTTTTTTCCTCCAGTGCTGTTGGTGTGGTTGTGTCACACACTTGTGTACACTTAAGTTCATTAGTCATCGTCTGTGCTCTGTCTTGGGTTCCCTTCCCCCACCCACCTGGTTATGATTATTATCATTTGAGTTTGTCTTCAGTGAAGTTCATTCTGGGTTTTGACATGATAATCATGTATCCACCACGACGTCACCGCACAGACCCGACCCCCCTCCCCAGACCTGCTCCTGCTGTCCCTTTGAAGTCAGCTCCTCCCCCCACCCTCGGTCCCTCAAAACCACTCATCTGTTTTCCATCCTTGTGTTTTGCCTTTCCAGAATGTCACATAAATAGACACACGCAATATGTAGCCCTTTGTGTCTGGTTTCTTTCACTTAGCGAGATGCACTTAAGATCCATCCATGGCATCACATGAATGAATAGTTCATTCCTCTTTATTGTGTGGATAATACTGCATTTGTTTATCCATTTGCTGGTTGAGGGACATGTGGGTTGTTTCCAGGTCTTGATGATTAAGAATAAAGTTGCCGTAAACATTTGTAGACAGGTTTTTGTGTGGACATAAATTTTGAGCCCCCTTGGGTAAGTTCCCAGGAGGGCAGTTGCGGGCTGACACAGCACAGGTATGTCCAACTTTGTGGTTGCCACTCGGCACCCTCACCGGCAGTGGAGGAGTGGTCTTGCTGCTCAGCGCTTGGTTACATCAGTTGTCTCTTTGTCTTTCCAATGAGCGTGTAGTAGTCTCTCTCCTTATAGCTTTAAAAGTAAAGTGAAAGTCGCTTAATTGTGTCCGAGTCTTTGTGAGCCCATGGACTATTCACTCCATGGAATTCTTCAGGCCAGAATACTGGAGTGGTCAGCCATTCCCTTCTCCAGGGGATCTTCTCAACCCCGGGATTGAACCTGGGTCTCCTGCATTGCAGGAGGATTCTTTACCAGCTGAGCTGCCAGGGAAGCCATTAATAGCTTTATTGAGGTCTAATTTATGTGCAGTATAATTCATCCATTTAATGTGTACATTTCATTTTTTTTTTTTCTGATTTTTTTTGTTTGTTTTTGGTCATGCCGTGTGACCTGTGGGATCTTAGTTCTCTGACAAGGGATCAAACCCATTCCCCCTGCAGTGGAAGTGCAGAGTCTTAACCATTGGACTGTCAGAGCAGCCCCTCTTTGGTTTTTAGTATAGTCGGAACTGTGTAGCCATCACCACTGGAACATTTCCATCTCTCCCAAGAGAGAAACCCCATCCTCATTGAGCAGTCTCTCGCCATTCACTCCTCCCCCAGCCCCTGGCAACCACTGATCCACTCTCTGTCTCTGGATTTGCCTGTTCTGGACATTCCATATCAATGGAGTCCCACACTTTTACGGCCTTTTGTGACTGGCTTTTTTTACTCACTGTAATGTTTTCAAGGTTCATCCACACTGTGGCACGTGCCAGTGCTTCGTTCCTTCTTAGAGCTGAATTTATTCCACTCAGAATGGGCCATATATTGTGTATCCGTTTGTCAGCTGATGGGCGTTCAGGTTGTCGCCACTTGTTAGCTATTCTGTATGCAAGTTTTCCTGTGCACATGCGCTTTCATTTCTCTTGGGCGTGTACCTAAGGATGGAATTGCTGGCTCTTTCGGTTAATCCTATTTTTAACTCCATGTGTGTGTGTGTGTGCACGCGTGTGCGTGTATGTTAGTTGCTCAGTCGTGTCTGACTCTTTGTGACCCCATGGACTGTAGCCCTCCAGGCTCCTCTGTCCATGGGATTCTGTAGGCAGGAATTCCCTTCTCTAAACCCAGGTATCCTGCATGGCAGGTGGATTCTTTATTGTCTGCTGCACTAGGGAAGCCCATAACTTGAGTAGCTGCCAGATCGTGTTGCATGGGGACCGAACCGTTTTATATTGCTACCAGCCGCGTCTGAGGTTCCAGTTTCTCCACATCCTGGCCCACACCTTCCATATCTCTGATTGTTGCCATCCTGATGGACATGAAGTATAATAATTGGTGCCTCATTAGGTTCTGATTTGCATTTCCCTGATGGCTGATGACTGTGAGCATCTTTTCATGTATTTATTCGAAACTCATATGTTTTCTTTGGACAAATGAAGTGGGCTGTTCAGAATTTTTGCCTTCTTTAAAAAATTGGGTTAGTTTTTTTCCTTACTGTCGAGTTTGAGTAGTTCTTTATATACAGTACTCTGGATACAAATTCTTCATCCAGTATGTGATTTATACATATTTTCTCCAAGTCTGTGGTTTGTCTTTTCATTCTCTGAACGGTATATCTAGCCCAACAAAAGCTTTACGTTTTGATAGTCCAGTTTCTCGTCGTTTTCTCTTTTATGGTTATGCTCTGGGTCTGGCACAGGACATCTAAAAATCCACGAGCTTGTCTTTGCAGCCCACCCACTGACAGCCTGCTCTGAAACATCTGTTCAGAGAGTGGAGGAAATTGCCTGTAGGAAGATGGCATCTAGCAGGGGGCGCCATGGTCATTTATTCTTGGCAGTTGGGGGGTTTTAGGAAAGTTTATTTACTGGGAGGAGGGGAAATGGCTTCTCTTCTTTTTTTGCCCCCGGTTTATTTTCTTTGATTTATCCATGCAGCAGATATTTACAAGTCTGGGACACATAAAGGACCAAAGTGGATCCAGACCCATGTGTGGTGGGCTCCCGGACTGACAGGGCAAGAGGCGCTGGATGAGCAGGGCTGAGGGCGGCGAGGTCTACTCTGCCCCTGTCACAGGAACCCGTTGAGAAGGGGGAATGCGGGAAAGTTCCCCTTAGGAAGCCAGGCTCGCTGAGACCCTTGTGGGTGGTGGAGTCAGTGGGGCAGAGCCGACGGGAAGACGCTCTTCCTGGTGAAGGTGGGGGACGCAGTTTCAGAAGGGAGGGGTGAACATGTTGGGGAGCATTGGAGATATCACCCAGGCCATGTTGAAGTCATCACACTTGCCATGTAAGAGGCCTTTCAGGGAGGCTTCCCTGGTGGTCCAGTGGTAAAGAGTCCGCCTGCCATTGAGGAGACAGGGGTTCGGTCTCTGGTCTGGGAAGATCCCGCATGCCTTGGAGCAACTAAGCCGGTGTACCACAGCTACTGCGCCTGCGCTGTAGAGCCTGAGAGCTGCAACATGTAAAGCCACTGCGTTGAGAAACCCTTGCACCACAACTAGAGAAGAGCCCATGAGCAGCAACGAAGGCCCAGCACAGCTTAAAATAAATAAATTTTAAAAAATGGCCTGTTAGGTCTGTGTGTGGTAGGTGGGTGTGCTCTAGACCCTCAGCGAGGCGTCGATCCCTGTGACCTCTGGGTCCATCTACCTCTCTGGACATGAGATCCTGTGGCCTTGCCAAGGTGCCTCTCCTGTTCCTGTCCCAGCTTGTCTTGCGGTAGCACAGTCACATGACTGGGCAGACCCGGCTCCTCCTGGGAGGCGCCTCCTGGGAGGAACTCAGCGGCTGCCAGACTGGAAGTACCTGTCTATGTCCTGGGGAAGCAGAGTCGGTGTCTAGGGGTCATGTGAGAGGGGCGTCTGGGGGCTTGGTCTCGGGTGTGAGCAGGTGTGGGGGAGCTGATCTTATTTTTTTTTCTTTTTCAAATTAAAGCTGGTTGTCCCTTAGTCCTGAGTTTTTGGTTTGGAGTGATTGGTGAAACCAGGGAGTGGAGAAGAGAGTCAGTGATAGGGTGGGGACAAGGGGTTAAGTTCAGAGACGCCTGCTCTGTCATTTCCTGCATCTCACATTGGCCGGCGGCCCCTGCCTGTGCCCTGCGATGTCTGTCAGGGAATGAACGCTGACCTCGGCACATGTGGGTGTTGAACCCTCAGCCGGGCTGTTTGGGCTGTGAAATCTTCCCTGAAGCTGACTTTGACCCCATTTCCTCTGGTCTCTGCCTCCCTTCACCGTGAGATGTACTGTCAGCTTAACAACATACTTGGCGGGGAGAAAGAGAAACACGTCAAGAGTGTGTGCTGGGGACTTCCCTGGCAGTCCAGTGGCTAAGAATCCGTCTCCCAGTGCAGGAGACATGGGTTCGATCCCTGGTCAGGGAACCAGATTCCCACATGCCTCAGAGCAACTAAGCCCGCGCACCAAAACTGCTGAAGCCTACACACCTAGAGCCCGTGCTCCGCAACAAGAGAAGCCACTGCAGTGAGAAGCCCATGCACCACAACTGGAGAGCTGCCCCGGGCACTGCAGCTAGAGAAAAGCCTACACAAAGCCAAAAAATAAATAACAGAAAAAAATTTTTTAAAGTGCATGCTGACTTCAGGAGACAGCTCAATTTTCAGAGACTTAAAACACGAAGACATTTATTCCAGTTGTTTTCTGCTAATATTAGACATCCTCCCTGCCCTCCAGCCCGCCCCCACAACAGGCTATTCTTGGACCCTGAGCCCTAACCATCACTAACTTTCCATGACTTCTCTCCAGTGCCTTTAACTGAAGTCACAGAAAGGGGTGTCTTGGTACATTTTATTAGGCAGCTTGCGTGGTTTTCTTCAGAAAGAGGTTTTTGTTTTTTTTTTTTGTTTTTTTAAAGTAAGATGAAACAGCGAGGCCAGCTTCTGAGCCGGAAGCCCTCAGAGGCATGTTTTTGACATTCCTGCTGGCTTGTGCTGGGGGGCCAGCGCCTGTTGTGGGCAGTACTGAGCCCATAGGTCCTCCTTCATATCCCCCAGAGGGGATGCGGCTCTGGGCGTCCAGGCTGCTGGTGGTGACTGGTCCAGCGTTCCCCACCTGCCTTCAGTTTGAACTGAGACAGCAGATGAGAGTGAGTCTTGAGTAATTAGGCCCTCGACCCCAGGGGCCAGTGGGGAGACCGCCTGCCCCACACAGCCCCTTGATTCCCTGGCTCTCTGTGGCCATGATGGGCTCAGGAGGTGGGCAGCCTGTGCTCTGCCTTGAGGACCTTGCTGGTTGATCCAGGGGGCCTGGCCTAGCCGGTGGATCACTGAGGAGCCAGGACAGAGGGCATGTTTTGTGAGGAGGCCAAGGAAGGTCACGGGGCTGCCAGCCAGCCGTGTGCTCAGTATTTCCCTGTAGCATTCTCTGTATGGGACCCCAGAAGCATCTGTTGTTTCCTCGAGGGCAGGTGTGGAGCCCGGGAGAGAAATGCTTCCAAAGAACGAATGAGCCAGAGAAGAGGTGTCACTGGGTCATCTGCATGGTCACTCCCCAAAGTGCAGGCAGTGGTGAGGGGCTTGTCCATATCAGCCTGGGTGCTCTCCTGGGGTCAGACTGGCTCAGTTCCAGGTTGAGAGGTTGTTTGCGTCTTTGCATATCTGACTCTTGTGTCTCTTTGTAGTAACAGCACCAAGGCCGAGGCGTCTTAGATGGGGGCGGGGAGGAGACCGAGGACACCTGGCTGGGTCCCCCTGAGCTCCAAGCGCCCATGGGCTTATCCCATGCTTTGTCCTTTCCTCTTTTTGATCTGTTTTTGTCCCAGTTTCTTCATCAGGTTGCCATTTTACATGTGTGCTCATGTTGCTGGCTCCTTTCCCACTCCTGTTGGTGTTAAATTGTTAGGGCTCCAGATAACCAAAGCTAACTTCCAGCACAAGGGCACTTGTTTCCATCAGGTGACCATGTCCTCTGCACCCAGCCCTGGTGGTCCCCACGTTCACTTGCTGGGTGACCTCCTGGTCTCCTGGGCAGTCTGATGGCTGCCACCCCACCCCACACCACGGTGCTGGCCAGCATCACAGACTCTCTTCCTGCCTGCCCTTGTGCACCCAGAACCCTGGGAGTTTTTTCCCTCCTCTCACCGAGTCTCAGAGAGGTGGAGTGGCAGGTCGTGTCACACAGCAAGGTAGCAGCAGAGCTGTTTCGACATCTGAGCGGTCTCAGACCCCAAAGTCCATGGTTTGGAGCCCACAATGCACTGCTTTCCTTAACACTTTAAAAGTTTTTCTCTTATTATGACCACAGAGGTGATAGATGTAGGTTGGAAGGGTTTGAAGTCTTCTCTCCAGCCTACTTGCTTGAAGTAACTACTGTAACCAGCCTTCCAGAAACAACTTTGGTGTGTGTGTGAGTGTGGGGGTGCAGGGAGGAGGGGCAGTTTCAACCTTGGTGTCTGTGGACTCTGCTGTGTCAGTGCCCTCAGCCCTGCTGGTTCTGGTGCACCGGCGCGGCGAGCCCCTTCGCTCACAGCAGCTGTCATGGACCTGGCCTCCCTGCCCGGGGCTGCCGTCATCCTGTAAGCTGCCTTCGTGGACCTCCCCAAACACTTGCCTACCTGGCAGTGGGATTTCAGGGATTGCTTTCCTCCCTTCTTTCCCCAGTGATCAGCAGTTCTCTCCCGCTGCCTGGAAGCCCCCATCTTGGTCAGCCTGGGCTTGGGGACCCGCGGGCCGACCCAGAGGAGCACAGAAGAGAGGGCTCTGCACACGCCCAAGGCTGCAGTATGCCCACCTGGTGTCTGCCCACCTTTATTGGTTCCGTGTGACCTTGGCAAAGATCAAATGCCACTAACCTTCAGTTTCCTGTCCCAAGGGGCCGTGAAAACAGCAACGAACTCTCAGAGCTTTTGGAGGATGAAAGAAGGTGCCATGTAAAGCCTCCCACCAACTGCCCATTGCTGGCGAGGGCTGGCAGAGTGCTGACAACGGGACCAAGTGTTAGATGTGCACCTGTGACCACGGAGGATCCTGGGGTGGGGGAGGGCTGGCAGGAGTGCCAACAACAAAGCCGAGCATTAGACATGCACCCGCCACAGAGGATCCTGGCTGGGGGAGGTGTAGGGGCGTGAAGGGTGGCCCTGGGCCTGCCTTCGCCCTTGTCCCCTGCAGCAGGATGGAGTCGGCTCACACAGGTAGTGGTTAGATGGTAGATTCTCAGATGCGGAGCTGCAGGGAAGCTTGGGGTGGGACCAGCCATGGACAGGTAAACGTTTAAAATATAGAAAACCAAAAAACATGTACCGAAGTAGAGAGGGGAGCGGAGCAGGCCGCGCAGCACCGCCCCCGTGGCAGCAGTGACTCACCTGCAGGCGGCGCGTGGCTCATCTCCACACTGGGGTGCGGAATCTCAGTCAGGTTCTGATTTCAGTCTGTGCTGGAAAAGATAAGACTGTTAGCCAAAAAACCCTAATGGATATCATCAAATCTAGAAATTAGTAAATCAATAATTCTTTGATGTCAAATACTCAATAATGTCAAAGTTACCCGAATTGTCTCACATACATGTTTTGAAGTAATTTGTTCAAATCAGGATTCAGATAAACCCAGTTCATTGCTGTTGATTGCTGTCTAATGCTTCTTTAAATCTTCTTTCTTTCCATCTCTCTCTCCCTTTCTCTCCTTTGTGAAGTGTTTTCAGAAGCTGTGGTCCCCTAGGGATATTTCTGCCTACAGCCCAACAAGTAGGCTGGGCCCTGATCAGATTTGGGTTTACCTGGTTTTCCTTTAAGCTCAGCGAATGTGGGAACCCTGGGGCCTCTTATGAGAATGTCAAATAGGCCCCTGGGACCAGCGTGGGCAGAGGAAACTGCCTCAGGGTTCTTAGGAACCAAGTGTCCTCCTCGGCTGGTGAGGCTGCACTGCACGAGTCTTTTGTACAACCTGGAGTGGCGGTGGGCAGGGGGGTCGTGGGGTGTCCTCCAGGTCAGCCCTGCCAGCTGCAGGGAGGCGGCCTTGGGGTGGGCCCTGGGGGTCCGAGGTGGTGGACAGGGGCTGATCCAGAGCTTTGGTCAGCTGGCCCAGGGCTGGGGGCTGTTTGCCCGGACAGTGCTGTGGACAGGTGCGCGTGCTCCTGGCTTTGGGCGGTGGCACCAGTTGGGCCAGTGCCTTCACATCTTAGTTTGCTGAGGCCAGAGAGAGATACTGACCTGGGGAGTGCAGGGCCTGGCCTGAGAACACTTGGAGCCAGCCCTGGAGTTCCCAGGGGAATGACTAAGGGAGTTACTCCTGGGATTGCCTCCCGGTGCAACTTGAACTTGGCCTCTCCTCACCTCACATGCTGCCGGTTCCCAGGCGCCATGGTCCTACCTGTCTCTCAGCTTTCTCAGGAGACTGGTTTCCTGGTGACTGGGCTGAAAGTGGTCCACCATCCATTTGGAAATTCCTAAGCTTCTCTGGCCCCAGGTCTTGTCCCTAGGGAGCTCCGGTCATCAGTGTGCGTTGGGGCCCGTGTCCACTGCAGGGCACACGCTGGGTGCTGGGGGAGGCCTCTGCCCAGCCCGGACGCCACCCCTAGCTCTACTCCTTACCACTCACCTTCGGGCATCCCAGGGAACTACCCCTGGGCGCTGCTTGGTCCAGTGCGTCGTCGCCCTGCTGGGTTTGTGTGGGTGTGGGAACTGCTCCAGGAGCCAGGGGTTCCAGAGAACACTGCCTGCCTGGAGCGCGTTGCTGGCACACTGCCGATCAACCCTGGGTACCAGGCATGTCCTCTGGCCCTGGTTCAGCATCTTCACCTGTGAAATGGGGACAGTAAGAGCTCCCAGCTGCGGGGATGCTGCACAGGGTCGTGTTACAGAGTGGTGTCCATGTCCCGTTAGTGTGGCCACTGCTCCGAGGGCTCAGGAGGGAGGAGACCCTCCTCAGCCCCGCTGGTGCTGTGGGCACACTGCAGGCCCCCGACACATTTCTGCAGGACTGAGGAGCATGTGGGCACGTCCAGCAGACACTGGTGCTTGCTCAGTGCTGCCTGCCCCTTGGGGACAGAAAAGATGTGCATCCTGCAGACTGTGATGAACACTATCGAGGATAGTGTTCGGAGGCTGTTGGAGGGCAGCCCTTGGTAGGTGTTAAAGGAGGGGGTTGGGGATGGCCAGGGCTGGTTAAAAGTCCGTGGATGGAGAGGGGGCTGCAGCAGAAGCTGCTGAGTGGGAGGGGGCGACAGAATGAGGAGGGGCCGGCTGAGGGGGCAGAGTGTGTGTGGGAGCAGCTGGACTAGCCTTGTCGCTGTACCACCAGGCTGCAACTCCGTGTGTGTGTGGTAGGAGTCACCAAAGAGGGCAGAGGCAAGGGGAAGGCCTGGGCTGAGCCTCGGGAGCCAAGTTTGGCAGTGGGTGGAGCTGGGGAGCACCCCTGGAAGCCTTACCCCCCGCCCCCGGGGGATCCTGTGGCTATAGGTCCCGTGTCTCCATGTGCCGTCGGCAAGCCTCTTCCTGGGAAGACAGCAGTTTCATTTCTGGGTGGTGCGGAGCTGGGCGCTGTGGCTGTAGCTCATCCTCCCTATGTTGCTGGGGAGGAAGTCGAGGCTTAGGAGCACAGCCTTACCCAGGAAGGGGCGAGTGGCTCCGTGGGGCTGGGGCTCCTGTCTGCGACGCCCTCACTTCCCTCCATGCCCGTCCTGTGGCTGGTGCTAGCCTTCAGGTGTGCCGTCTCAGATGGTCAGGAAGAGGAGAGATGTCGAGACATGCTGAGACACGCTTCTCTTCGCCGTGTCATTTCTGACCTGGGGGGAAGCCCTCCTCGGTGGACCTCCCTTATCTCATCATCCCAGATTAGGTCACGTGTCCACTTCGGGCAGGGGACCAATTTCTAAGTCTGGTATAGGTGGTTGGGGTAGGAACCCACTCTTCCTGTAGGGGAGCTGGCCAGGTCAGGGGAGAAGGGCTGCCAGGGGAGAGGCCAGGTTGGGGTCACCTCAGTGCCCTGGTGTGGTTTGAGAGAGCCTGTTTGCTGGTCTCCTCACCAGAGTGGCAGCTCCTGGAGGGCAGAGCCCGCAGCTTTGTCATGTGGCAAGTGCACCTTCTACCTCTGTGGCCTGGATTGGGGGGCAGAGTCATTCACGTGCAATTGCGGGACCTCATTCTTGCCCCCTTTGCTAAGAAGCCTGCTCCCACATAGCCATCCATGCCTCTCCCTACCCCAGCATCACCTGGTCACCAGGCTCACCTCGTGCTGCCAGCCCAGGGATGGCAGAGTGGCTGGGGTCCTGGTGTGCTGTGGCGGCAGGAAGGGGTGAAAGGAGGCGGGCCCAGGAGATGCTGGGCCCAGGGATGCTGGTGCGATGGCTTGGCTGCCCTGCCCTCCTCCTTCAGCCCTCACCCCCCTGCCCTCCTTGCTCACCTCCTCTCAACTGCTGAGAAGCCTCTGCTGGTTCCTCAGACTCCTGCTTGCTTCTCTCCCGCAGACAGTACTTTAAACATTCAAGGTGTGATTCACAAGTTGGTAGTTTTGAGTATATTCACCGTGTTGTGTGGTCATAGTAGTTTTCTAATTCCAGAGCAGTCTCATCATACCAGAAAGAAACCTCTTCCCTAGTGGCCAGCAGCTTCCACATCCTCCCCCGCCACCTCCTGCCACTGCCACTCTCGTCTCTGGGCTTACTTGTCTGTTCTGGACGCTTCATGCATGTGGAACCGTATCCGGCGTGGCCTTCCCCCTGAGCATGGTGGTGTTGAGGCCCATCCCTGTCTCGACACGTGTCAGTGCTTGGTTCTTTTCCTTGGCCAGATGCCGTCCCATTGTGCAGCCGGACCCCAGCACGTCCATCCAGCCACCTGCTGGTAGATGCTGGGGTTGTGTCCACTTCGCGACGATAGCAAGTGATGCTGCCATGGACATCAGCTTACAAGCTTTTATGTGAATGTGTGTTTTTATTTCTGTCAGGTAAACATCCAGAGGAGACCGGTGGGTCATGTAGTTACTCTCTATTTAACATTTTGAGGGACTCTCGTCCACTTTTCCAAAGAAGCCCTGTGTTACATTCCTGCTGGCAGTGCCCTCTAGGCTTCTCCACTTCCTCGCCAACACTTGTTATTTTCCTTTTTTTTTTTTTAATTAAAAAAATTTATTATTATTTTTTAAATTTTGGCACGGCCTGTGGGATCTTAGTTCCCCACTCAGGGATCAG
Source organism: Bos grunniens (assembly GCF_055505025.1). Lineage (NCBI taxonomy): Eukaryota > Metazoa > Chordata > Mammalia > Artiodactyla > Bovidae > Bos > Bos grunniens. The sequence goes on from NC_141171.1 coordinate 18,242,929, forward strand.
ACCTGCATCCCCTGCATTGGAAGCACACAGTCTCAACCACTGGACCGCCAAGAAAGTCCCTATTTTCCATTTTTTATCCTCTATGACCCGCTTCCCAGAATATTGGAAATAAAAGCAAAAATAAACAAATGGGATCTAATTAAAATTAAAAGCTTCTGCACAACAAAAGAAACTATAAGCAAGGTGAAAAGACAGCCTTCAGAATGGGAGAGAATAATAGCAAATGAAGCAACTGACAAACAACTAATCTCAAAAATATACAAGCAACTCCTGCAGCTCAATTCCAGAAAAATAAACGACCCAATCAAAAAATGGGCCAAAGAACTAAATAGACATTTCCCCAAAGAAGACATACAGATGGCTAACAAACACACGAAAAGATGCTCAACATCACTCATTGTCAGAGAAATGCAAATCAAAACCACAATGAGGTAGGTAGCATTTCACACCGGTCAGAATGGCTGCGATCCAAAAGTCTATAAGCAATAAATGCTGGAGAGGGTGTGGAGAAAAGGGAACCCTCTTACACTGTTGGTGGGAATGCAAACTAGTACAGCCACTATGGAGAACAGTGTGGAGATTCCTTAAAAAACTGGAAATAGAACTGCCATATGACCCAGCAATCCCACTGCTGGGCATACACACTGAGGAAACCAGAATTGAAAGAGACACGTGTACCCCAATGTTCATCGCAGCACTGTTTATAATAGCCAGGACATGGAAGCAACCTAGATGTCCATCAGCAGACGAATGGATAAGAAAGCTGTGGTACATATACACAATGGAGTATTACTAGCCATTAAAAAGAATACATTTGAGTCAATTCTAATGAGGGGGATGAAACTGGAGCCTATTATACAGAGTGAAGTAAGCCAGAAAGAAAAACACCAATACAGTATACTAACGCATATATATGGAATTTAGAAAGATGGTAACGACACCCTGTATGTGAGACAGCAAAAGAGACACTGATGTATAGAACAGTCTTCTAGACTCTGTGAGGGAGGGGGAGGGTGGGATGATTTGGGAGGATGGCATTGAAACATGTATAACATCATATAAGAAATGAATTGCCAGCTCAGGTTTGATGCACGATACAGGAAGCTTGGGGCTGGTGCGCTGGGATGACCCAGAGGGATGGTATGGGGAGGGAGGTGGGAGGGAGGTTCAGGATGGGGAACACGTGTACACCCGTGGAGGATGCACGTTGATGTATGGCAAAACCAACACAATATTGTAAAGTAAAAAAAAATAATAAATAAAAAAAAATGTAAAAAACAAAAAACGCTGGCCGTCCTGGTAGGGGTGGAGCAGAATCCTGTGGTTTTGATTTGTATTTCCCTGTGGCTAATGGTGTGAAGCGGCCTCCCATGTGCTTGTTAGTCACTTTTATGTCTTTGGAGAAATTTCCCTTCCAGGAAAGGGGCTTGCAGGTGAGGCTATAGGATCCTGGCCAGGCTCGGCATCATTGCTTACTGCCTGTGCGTCTTGGAGCGCCGTCCCCGTCTGTGGGCCGAGCACTGTGAGGGTTGAGGGGCGTGTGTGTGGGGCTGGGGCCACCGTCGGCAGGATCGACTGCTTCACTAACCAGCTGAGACCGTCACCCAGATCTTTATTTCTGTCGTGGAGCCTACTTTGCTGGGTCTTCTGCAAATAGTCTGTTAATTTATTTTGGGTAAGCAGGTTAATGGGCAGACACATACCCAGCGGACGAGGGTCTGAGGGGAGAGAAGGCAGGGAGCATGTCCACCTGCCCCTGGCTGTCCCTACCTCCTGCCCCACCAAACGGACTTCCTTGTTTTCTCTGTTCAAGGAGGAGCCGAGGAAGGTTTGCTTCACCTACGATCTATTCCTGAACCTGGAGGGCAACCCACCTGTCAACCACCTGCGCTGTGAGAAGCTCACGTTCAACAACCCCACTGTGGAGTTCCGGTACAAGCTCCTGATGGCCGGCGGGGTGAGTGCGCCACTCCCTGTGGTCCTGACATGGCCCCTGATTGTGCTGTGGGCACCCGGGGCTTCCCAGCATGTAGTCGGGTGCCCGAGACCCTTAGAGGCAGGTAGTACAGGCGGCACCCAGCAGCTTTGGAGAGGACCCAGGCATCCCTAGCCTGTACCAGGGCGTTGTCTGTTGCAAATGACTGACTAGTCTTTAGTTATCCTGAAGTTTTTTGTTGCTGTGGGTAATTAGCATCTTCCTTCACAGAGGTGGGTGGAGGCAGGAGTGGGTGTGAGGCCAGTCTCCCAGCCTGGCGTGGAGCTGGAGCCAGTTTTTAACCGGATTGGCAAGGCCACTCAGAGGCTGCGTCATCTGGGGGGTTCCCTGCTGATGCAGGCTTCTGGGGGTTTGTCCTTGTGACTCGGGCCTGAGCAGAGTGTCGGCTCTCAGAACTTAGGTCTCTGTGGGGAGTTGTGTGCCAGCGATCCAGTGTGGTAGCAGGGGGAGTTCTCTGTGGGGAGTTCTCTGTAGGGAGTTGTGTGCAAGCGGTCCCGGTATGGTGGTGGGGCTGGAGCACGTGTCAGGGCTCTTGGAGAGCAGCATGGGGTGCCCACTTGGTGGGGGGGTGCTGGACTGTGCCAGGCGGGGGATGTGGGCTAAGCACACCAGACATGCTGTGCCTGGCATGGAGGAGTCGGCTGGGGGTGTGACAGCCTGTGTGTGTGTGTTGTGAGGGCAGGACCACCTCCCCAGTGTGTGCCTTTAGCTTGGCTTTCTTTGGCTCTTGGGAATAGTCCTTTTTTCTGTTCACTTAATTCAGTTGGGTCTTTTTATAAACTTTTTAAACAATATGAAAGAATCACTTTTTCATTGCAGGATGTGTGATTAAGGTCTGCTGTGTCCTTAATAAAGGATGAGTGTGTGACCCTAATCTTGCGCGTGACGGCTGACAAAGTCTGGTCACGGAGTGGGGATGGGGGCTGCCTTACACAGATGTCGGCTCTGGAGTTGGCAGGCGCAGCGGTCCTCCCCAGCTCTGCCTCTCTACTTTGGCGTCGCTGCCAGATGCTTTCCAGAGTATTTCCCCAGCGGTTCCTGGGTGCTCCCCCAAGGTTGCGTGGTCACCGCTCTCTGGGAGGCAGCCGCACAGAGTGTCCATGGGTCTCTCAGGGCCCAGGACGCAGCACTGAGCCCCTGGCTGCCCACGGAGGGTGTTTGCTCTGCGGAGATGAAGGCTCAGTGAGCAGCATCCAAACACATAAAACCAGAGGGCGGGAGGCAAGGGAGAAGGTGCCAGCAGGGAGGGAGGCCGCGCCTACGCGCTGCACCGCCCCGTGCTGTCCTCGCCCTGGGGGTGCTGCCCGGAGAGCTGGCCGGCTGCCCAGGAATTTCTCGCCCTTTGGGGCTGTGGGCTTCAGGCTCCAGGCTGATGGCAGAGCAGTGCTGTCAGTTCTTAGGAGCCACCCAAGACCTCCAGGGGACTGTGGCTCCCGAGTCCTGAGTCCCAGCCCCTGTTCGCTGTGTTGGGGCATCGCTTCCCAGGTGGGCCGCCTTTCCCCTCTGGTGGCAGGTAGCCCTGGAGGCTGCCTGTGTTGATGTCCACATCGGCGCTGGAAGAACTGGAGGAGTGAGTTGTCTGTGAGCCACGAGGTCTGCTCTTTGTGCAGCCCCTTCCCTGGGGTCCCGTGAGCCCTGTCGCTCCTCGCGTGACACTCAGTTGGCCTCGGCAGTGACCTGAGCCACTTCCTGCCTGGCCGGGTGGTCGCCTGGCCTTCGGCAGTGTGTCTCATGCTTGGCCCCGTTGGCAGTTGAGCTGCACAGAAGTAGAGGCTCCTTCAGCGGCAGGCGGTGAGATGGGTTCTTTTGGAGCCACGTGCTCCCAGGTTTTCACCGCAGGGCAAGGACACAGGAGGCAGTCACGCGTGTCCTGGGACTGGGTCAGCCTAGGACCTTCCTCTGAAGGGATAGGAGATGTAATGAAAGGAGGGGAAGGTCTGTGAGGGGACAAACCGAGGCCCCCCATGGCCCTGCTGTCCTCCTGGGCTGCCTACTCAGTCACGTCCGAGTGGCCTTCGTGTGTGCAGGCCCTCGAGGGCATGATCCCTGGGCGCCTGGCGGGGCCAACGTGTTCTGGGAGCCCGCTTCAGAGCGCTGTGGTCAGACAGGCTCCGACGAGCAATGCCACCTCAGGCCCCACCGCCCTCCTTTCAACCCAGCGTCCCCACGGCTGTGGCCGGGTGTGACCTCAGCCTCCTCAGATGAAAGCTGGGGTTCGTTGGGGAACCACAGGTTCTCAGAGTTGTTCACGGTGCCTGTTCTACCAAGCTGAATGCTTTCTTTTTCATCATCTTGTGTACTTTATTCTTCTGTTCTGGCTCATCACCATCTGGAAGGCTCCCTCTGAGTGGCTGGCCGCTGGCAGTATCAGCTCGCTCTTGTCAGTATTTTGAGAACGTGCCTGCAGCCTCCTCCCACTTCGGCTGGGGCCACGGGAGCCTGGCTGGGGCCCCTCCAGCCTGGCCATGCGCCCTATGTCTGTCCAGCTCACCCGCCTGAGGCTGGAGAGGGAGTAGGCACCCAGGACCTGGGTGCTGCCTCCACCACGCTGCCTGCTCTGGGCGTCTGGCTGGCTTTTCACCTGTCCCGGCCGTGCTTCTGGTTTGTCTTCCCTGCCTTGTGCGGGGCAGCTTGGCTTCGACTCCTCCTCGTGCTCCTTTGCACGCTCCGCGTCTTCCAGCTGGCCCTCAGGCCTGCCACACTCAGCCTTCCTGGGACCCGGCTTCTTCGCTCTCTGCCCAGCCCGCTTGGCTCCAGTGCTCAGCACCCAGCCCCTCCCAGAGGGAAGCTCCCACAGCAGGCTTCCTCTTGGCGATGGGATTTCCAGTCTGCCTCCTTGCCCATTGATAACATCTGTCTCTTCTTTATCACTAGGTGATGGTAATTCCTGAAGGAGCAGAAACGGTGTCCAGGCCCAGCCCCGACTACCCCATGTTACCCACAATTCCACTCTCTGCCTTCTCTGACCCCAAGAAGACCAAACCGTCCCACGGCTCCAAGGTTAGTGAGGCGGCAGGCCCAGTCCTGGGGGCGCGCTGGGGCCCGGCGGTGAGTCCCGGCTCAGGGCGCCCCGCGTCAGAGCTGGACCTCCCATCCCCGGACTCGCTCCCTTGGCCTCCTCTCGGAGCTCATCTCTGCCCGCCTGGCTGCCCTGCCCCTTGGTCAGGAGGCTGGCCCTCTTGACCTCATGGACAGCCAAGTGATCGCAGTCTTCTCTCTGTTCCTCTTGAGGCCAAAGAGCCTGCCCTATTCTTCCTGCCACTGAGTCAGAGGGCCTAGGACCACTGGGACAGACCCTGAGAGGCTCATGTGCTGGGGGCCGTGGACCAAGCGCGTCATTGCCGCTCCCTAGCGCAGCTCGGACACCCTCTCCGTGGGGCTGGGCGCCCCTCCCTTGGCTGCTCTAGGCTCCGCTTTCTACTTTGTCAGCAGTTCTCTGCAGAGAGCTTACTTGGGGGAAGGGCCAGGTAGAACCATGTGGGCAAGCACGCTATTTGCCCCAAGAAGAAATGTTTCATCATCTTCTTTCAGCTGGTCAGGCAGGGGGTGCTCTGTCCTCCCAACACCTCCCTCTCTGAACTATCACAGCATGGCCTCAAGCCCTCGGGCTGGTATCGCGGTGGAAGCAGAAGTTCCCAAGTATGCATCTTGTCCCGCAGCCACCTGACACAGCTGTGTCCCTAAGACCAAGCTCCGCCTGGCTCTTAGGGCAGCTGCCAATCGTTCACTGCCACCCACCCTGAAAGTTTATTCGCTTCTCATCTTGGCAGGGTTTTTGCTCCACTCGTGCTTGGGTGTCGGGGGCCTGGGGCACCCGAGGCGGGACAGGTCGAGCTCTCAGGCTGACTTACAGCCTGATGCTCATCAGCAGCTTTGGAGGAGGGCCTGTCACCTGGGCGAGGTCTTCTTGGCACTTTCCACAAGGCCACTAGGTCTCTGAATCCTCAGATCTGTCTGACTTAAGCCCCCTGGACACGTGAGGCCAGAATCTCCAAGTATGGAGTGTGAGTCCGGGGTCTTCCCCGTACTGGCATCTGTGGTCCTCCCCTGAACCTCGTGAGACTTATATGGAAAAAAAATTCTTACTCACGATCTTGGCAGCTTCTGTCTCAGTCACCCACAGTTGTCTAGAGGTCTGTGCAGAGTGGGAAGTGCGGGAGTTGCCATCTCTTTCTGGCATGTCACTTGCAAGTCCCCTAGGAAGTGCCCTCTGGGTATTGAGGACACCACAGTGGCCTGCCTAGCAGGGGCTGCTGGCAGCATCTCTTGCTGAGATCTTTGAGACCCCTGGGGCCCTTATACCGGTAGTTGCACCTGCCGTGCTCTGGGGGCCTTCAGGCTGGGGTCTGTGTCTCCACCCTGCCCGGTCCAGCGTCTTCCTGCAGCCCCAGGTGCTGCAGCTCAGGGGGTCCCTGCGAAGGTTGCTGCATATAGCTCTCCAACAGACTCTCTCAGTCCTGCCCTCCTAGTCGTCATCCTTTCCTGCGGCTACAGAGGCCCTGGCACTTCCCTCAGATGGGCTGTCTGCTGTCCGGACCTGTGGGCTGACTGGTGGAAAGGCTGGGGGTGGGGAGGCATGGCATGGGCCCTTGTAGTGCCCCAGGGCCGCTGGGGAGTCTGGCTGTTGTGGCCCCAGGTAGATTGGTCCCTGGTGGTCCTGTTCCTGCCCATAGCCCCCTAGAGGGGAGCCTAGAGCCTCCTGGGAGAGGAACAGGGCCCGCTGCAGGGCACCTGTAGCTTCAGGCACCTCACTTCTCTTTGTCCAATGTCGGCCAGTCAGTCCAGTGGGCGTTTGTTTCTCCAGCACTAGTCTCTTAGCCATTTGGGGTCCTTGCTGGCTTTGAGGACACGACTGTGGTGGGTTTCACCACTTCTGCGTCACACTCCAGACTTAGTGTGTGACTTTAGAGAGCCAGTCCTCCCAGGAGCCTGTACAGAGCTCCAGCTGAGGAGGCGACGCTCTGAGGCCCCTGCTAGGTGGGCAGACCCTGGATGGTGGGGAGGCTCTGCTGACTGGGGCTGGGGGGCTCTTGGTGGACCTGCCCTTTGGGGGACTCCACTCCATGTCTCGGGGCTGGGGTCTGGGGGCCCAGGCAGGTGTGTGGACACTGCAGGAATAGGCCTGAGTTGTGCAGGGGTCTCTGTTTCTTGCCTCCCTCCTTGGGGGAGCTGCTTGCTGGGAGTGGAACCCCGAGACAGGCCCCATTCCACAGCCAGTCCCCCAGGGGTACCCCTTCAGACAGGCTTCTGAAGGGAGGCTCGTGATGTGAGTACCTTTTCCTACTACCATGGTGACGTGAAGAGCACAGGGGCCGACTTCTCTCTAGGAGGCACGGGGGCCCCATGGCCCCATGGGCCTGCCCCTGAGCCACTGGTGCTGGTGTGGGACTCAAGTAGATTGCAGGTGGCTAGGCTGTGCCGTCTCTGGGCTCTCTGTGGACAGGGTTCTGTGGCTGCTTCCAGGGCTGTTAGCACAGGAAGCAGAGGCCCAGCTGCTGGGCCTTCCCCTGGTTCACCTAAATCCCTCAGCACGTGGGGTGAGCTCCTAGAGTGAGGCTGCTCCTCCACTCTGGTAGCTCGTGGTTTCTGGTGAGCTTGGGTCCTGAGAGCCTTGGTCCAGCCATGTGCCTGTCCCCGGGGTCGGGGGCCGAGTCCAGGTGCCTGTCCCGGAACCGTGGCCGTGCGGCAGGTGCTTGATGCGGTGTGGACGGGGCGTGGGCACAGCCGGTGTCAGATGGGGCTCCCGGCTGCCTGGGGGTGGGGGGATTGGACACTCCCTGACTGCCCTGCCTGTCCTGTACCGTCGCCTGGTGAGGTCGGTGGTTGTGCTCTGCACAGGTACACATGCTTGGAGCTCCCCGACCTGACCTTCCTCGAGGCCCAACTCAGGGCTGCTTGCCGCTTCTGTTTCCAGTGGGAGCCCCCGACCTGGCTTATTGACGCCAGAGTTCAGGCTCCACCCTCAACCCTCTGAATTTCTGAGGTGGGGATCCTGGAATTACACGTGGTTTAGAAGAGCTGCCCAGGCGGCTTGGGTTCTAGAAGCCAATTTTCATGCACAGCGCCCAGGAACCCAGTAGGCACTCAGTAAATGTGACTGTAGAGATCAAGGGGAGATCAAAGAGCCCCTGTGCTGGTGTGCATCGGGGCCAGGCTGTCCAGGCGGGGTGGGGGCCACCTGGGGAGGCACCTGGCTCTGGTGGGAACAGGAAAGGGGCCCACCTGCTGGTGCCCCCAGCCCCGTGCCTGGCAGCCTCTGACTCCCCGAGGTGCCTGAAGGGCGTGGTCGGTGTGGCTGGCCTGTGTGTATCTGACTCACCTGCACGCTTCTTGAATCCCTCAGGGGAGTCAGCCTGTAGCCGCCCATGACCTGCTGACGCTTCCTAGTAGCTTTAAGGGATAGCTCCATTTAGAACTCTCATCTGCTGCCTTACTTTTTCAAAGCTTTATGGAAGATTTTCTCTAGCTGAGTCTGAATCAGGTGGATTATACTTTGTAGCGGTCGGGGGAGGCGGAGCAGGGCAGCCCCGAGATGCTGCGTGACTGTGTCCCCCCTCCTGCCCGGCCTTGCAGGACGCCAGCAAGGAGAGCAGCAAGGCCTGCAAGGCCCACAAGGCGACCAAGGAGCACCGGGAGCGGCCGCGCAAGGACTCAGAGAGCCGAGGCACCTCCAAGGAGCCGGAGCGCGAGCAGGCCCGGAGTGCCAAGGACGCGGCGCGGAAGCTGGGCGAGGGCCGGCCACCCAAGGAGGAGAAGGCCCCGCCACCCAAGGCTGCATTCAAGGAGCCCAAGATGGCCCTGAAGGAGACCAAACTGGAGGGCATGTCCCCCAAGGGCGGGCCCCCACCACCACCCCCGCCCAAGTCTTCCAGCAAGAGGCCGGCCACTGCCGACTCACCCAAGCCCAGCGCCAAAAAGCAGAAGAAGAGCAGCTCCAAGGGGTCGAGGAGTGCCCCCAGCACCTCGCCCCGCACCTCGTCTTCCTCCTTCTCGGACAAAAAGCCGGCCAAGGACAAGGGCAGCACCAAAGGGGAGAAGGTCAAGGCCGAGAACGAGTCCAGGGAGATCAAAAAGCCCCCGGAAGTGGAGGAGTCCAACTCGGAGGACGAGGCCTCCTTCAAGACTGAGGTGAGGCAGCTCCTTTCCTGCCTTTCTCCCCTCACCCACCCCGCCCTCGTCCTCTGCTGTTACCCTACCTGTTCTCATCCTCTCTGCTGGCTCTGAGCCACTCAAAGGTGACATGGGGGTTGGGATGCAGGGCCCTGGGCTCCCACTTGCTCCATGGAGCTTTGGGCAAGCCTTCGTGTTGAGCCAAACCTCAGTTTCCTCTTCCATTGGGGGCGATGCAACCACCTCGTGAGAACTCTTTGGGGACACAGGCTCCTAGTAGAGCATGACACCTGGTACCTGGGTTCACAGCTCTCCTTCGGGCAGCCCCCTGCATGGGCGGGGACTTACCTACCCGTGAGTGACTGTGTCCCACCATCGACTCCTTCCCAGGGTGCCACAGGCTCAGTTGGTCAGGGCACCCCCTTCCGTCACTAGTGGTATGGTATCCTCGTGTGTTTTCATCCCACTTTCTGATCTGGGAACCAGAAGTCCTGGGTTCCTCCTGTGGCAGCATTTTCATACAGCTCTGAAGGTCACCATCAGACACAGCTTGAGCCACAGAGGAGACGGGAGACCGGTGTTGATTGGTTAGGCTTGGCCTTGGAGGGCCATGTCATCTCTGTGTGCTATTTGGCTTCTGGTAGTTAGAGAAGAACTTGGCTGGATGGATGATAGTTGGATGTATGGTTGGGTGAATGAATGGATGGATGGATGATGGTTGGTTGGTTGGTTGGTTGGTTGGTTGGATGGAGGGATGGTTAGTTGGTTGGATGGATGGTTGGTTGGATGGTTGAATGAATGTATAATTGGATGGATAATGGTTAGATGGTTGGTTGGATGGAGGGATGGTTGGTTGGATGGATGGATGGGTGTGTGGGAGTGGGTAGATGATTGGCTGGTTGGATGGATGGATGGATGGTTGGATGGATGGGTGGATGGATGGATGTATGTATGGATGGATGAATGAGTGATTGACTCCCTCATTTATATCACCAACCCAAGCCCTTAATGACCTTTTACGGTTCCCAGCATCTCATTCACTCTCAAAGGCAGAAGCTTTGCCTCCAGCATTGCTGCTCGGAGCTCCACTGAGACTTTGAAAGTGGTTCCCAGAGGTGAAGGCAGAGGTGGTTTGTGTCAGCAGCACTGATGTTGAGTATGTGGCTTCCAGGGGCACCTTGTTGGAAGTGTCTGGGGGTAACAGTTTGGCCCAGGGGTAACAGTGCATCCCACTTGATGAGGACACACACGGGGCTGGTGATTTGTATACCCGGTGCTTCTTGCGCCCAGGAACTGTCTGCCAGTGAACTCAAGGGCACAAGATCTGGAATGTCTCTCTGATGTCCATGGCTGTCCGCCCACTGGCTGCTGGAGGTTCTTCAGGTGCCCCATCTGGCATCTTTCTCCTCCGTCTGCACAGACTGGAGCTCTGGGCAGGATGTCCTTCCCTCCTGTCCACCTCAAATCCTTCCACCAAGGCCTTCTGTGCCCAGGGCTGGTGCACCTGTGCTGGGAAGAGCTGAAGGCCTTCCTTCCCCTGTCCCCAGGCTGAGGGTTGGCTCCCTGGCCCTGGATGCCCACCCTGACATCCTGCTGTGGTGGCCCTGAGCACCTGCGCCACTGTGGGCTGCTCCCTCCACCTGCTCAGGTGGGCTGGGTGGAAGACCTGCACCTCTAGCCTTGGCCGCCTGGGCCCTGAGGCTGGCATTGCTCGGGAAGCCTGGGGTTTTCTCCTGGCTGAAGAGACAGGTCTGCTTGCTGAGAGACTTGTGGACCACGAGTCCGGGCTGTTTGAGATCCTGCAGCTGAGGCCTGGGCCTCCAGCAGGATCCCTGGGGTCTCAGAGGCTGCTGGATGGTGACTCACGTCCTGACCTGGGACCTGGGGAGACACATGTCCACAGTGAAGGAGGCGAGATGACCTTCAGATCCAGCCCACCCCCCAGCCTCCTTTGCCTATCTCAGGCCATCCCACTCGAGGCTGATGGTGTCACTGCCGGAAAACCCTGACCCTGCATGGAACCCAAGTCTCCCCCTCGGCCTGCAGAGGGGCCACAGCTCCTCATCTGTGTGTTGGGCCAGGACCCCAGCTCCTCCGGCTGCTCCTCTGTGGTCTCCATGGCCATGGGGTCCCTTCAGTCATGGGCCCCAGAGTATGGGGAGCACAGTAGGCCCTCTGCTGTCCTTCTGGACACCCCGTGTGTCCTGAGCCCCGGAGCCTCGGCAGCGCTCACAGCAGCCTCTTGAGGGCTCTCTGACCCTTGGGAACCGTTAGGCTCTTGGGGCGGAAGCCACTTCCAGGCCCCACTTTGCGCATCCCACCCCTTGTATTCGTGTGGAAGGAAAGGGGCTGTGTGTGGCTGAAGGGCCCGCCTGGCCTGCCCCAGCCTGCACCCTTCCCAGCCTGCCTCGACTTCCGTATGCTTAGCAGGGCCATCAAGGCAGCTCTTGGGTAGATGGGGAAGCTGAGGCTTAAAGGTGGGGCCTTGGTCAGTTGGTGAAAAGTCAGGCTCAGACGCGAGGACCCCGAGCCAGAATAAGAACTCAGGAGTCTGTGTGCAGGAGGGCTGTGTGGCTTCAGGTCCGTGGTTGGGGCTGGGGCTCATGCTGGCCTGTGGTGCCTCCACCCAGCAGACACTGGCCATCCAGGCTGGTTTCCTGGAGAGTCCCCAGGAACTAGTGTGAAGGTTCCCGTGGGGTATGTTGGCAGTGGCTCTGGGAGGCTAGGTGGGGCAGACCCCAGGGGAGGGGACCCTTCACTCTTCAGTCGATAAGTGTCCGTCCCTGGACAGCGACTCCTTCTCTGGGTCTGCTGAGAGGAGAGAATTGCGCCTTCCTGGGTCTCCTGGAGCTGGGACTCCCCTCTGGGGGTCTTATCTGCCAGAGTTCAGCCAGGATCAAGGAGACGCTGCTGGGTCTTCTGGGGTTCAGCCAGGATCAAGGAGACGCCGCTGGCGCTTCTGCCTGCCTCCCGGCCCCTCCCAGGTGCCAGGCTGCTCAGGTCCCCGAGACATCTCCCGATGGCATGTGGGCACTCCGTGCCGGCGGACTTTCTGAGCAGTGGACTCTGCCCTTCTGCCCAGCAGAGCCCAGACTGGCCCCACCCCAGGCCCAGCTTGTACTCTGCTGCCCTGTAGCCTGTCGATTTCTCTCTCCCGAGGGCCCAATGCAGACACCGCCCCATCCTGGCTCATGCGCAGAGGTCCCTTGGCCATGCGGGCCTCTGGAGCGGGATATGCCCTGGCCGCAGGTCGTCTCACCGCCTGGTCTCCAGGGCCTGGAGTCCCCGTATGGGCTTTTACTGCCCCCTGGTGGCTGAGTCTGAGTGGCCGGCTACAGGAGGTGGAGGAGAGGGTGTGACTGGCTCTGGGTGCAGTGGGGCCGCCCGAGTTCACCGTGTCTACCATGTCACTACCCACATGTTGGGTCATTGTCACCTCTGGCACCCAGTGGCAAGGAGACAGCTTTTGTCACTACTCAGCCTCAGGGCTGTGAGATGAGGGGTACCTCCCTTTCCTGTTCAGCCTTCTAGCTGTGCTCCTACCGGAGTGGGCAGGGCCCACACGTGAACAGCCACACAAGCTGTCCAGCCCCTGCTTCAGCCCCGACCTCCTGCCCAGGCAGGCAGGAGGACCAGGCAAGGGCTGGAGACTTAATGTCCTTCAGGAAGATAAGAAAGGCCTTTGGTTGTGTTTTGAATGCAGACAGCTGTGTCTTGCAGCTGAAGAGGAGGCAGGGAGGGGCCACGTCTGTAGGGTGCTGGCACCTTGGTGACCTGTTGAGTGCACATTAGTGCATTCTGCCTGGCTGTCTCTGCCACCAAGGGCTTGGCCATCCATTCCTTCTCTTCTCTTCAGTCTGAAAGCTGACTATTGTCCTCTCTCTCTCTTCCTGTCTGCCCCGCCCTGCCCTGCCATGTGGTGAAGTCTGCCCAGTCGAGTCCATCCAATTCCAGCTCCAGCTCTGACTCCAGTTCAGATTCGGATTTTGAGCCGTCTCAGAACCACAGCCAAGGTGCGTGCTGGGCAAGGAGTCAGTGGGGGTGACAGTCTCCCTGACTTCCCAGGGGCCAGCAGAGCACTGGACCTGTTATGGAGGCAAGGGGTTCACGAGGAATTTCCCAAAGCTGTTACCTCGCTGGGGGCTTGCTCATGCGCACGCAGTCTGAAATCTGCCTCCAGAACTGGAGAAGCCTGCAGCTAGAGTGGCTCCAGCCTGCGCTGAGCTTGCCCCCAGGGCTTCCTTTTAGGGTGCAGTTTGTCACACGGGGCCTTCCAAACTGGCCTGGGTCACCCGCCCGCAGACTGTCCCTCTCCTGGGCCCTCAGCTTTGTCCATCTGCACAGCAGGGCTTTGAACTGGGCTTTGGGTCTGTGGTGAAGGGCTCCGTTCTGACCTGAGCCCTGCCCTTACCAGGCCTCTCCTCTCCAGTCCTACCAGATTCAGGGTCCTTGCCTCTGCTGCCCCCAGCCAGCCAAGGGCTCCAGCCCAGGCCCCCTTGGCAGCCTGGTCCCTGCAGGCCTCCTGGGTGCTTGTGGGGAGGTGGCCCAGCCAACCTCTGCCTACCCTCACACCGGAAGCACTTCTGGTGGATCACACTGAGGATTTCCTCCACGGCCCGGAGCCCTTTTTGAGGGTGGGGGAGTGCTGGGGGAGGTGAGCGTATTGGAGTGGGGGGCTGACATAAAGACAAAGTTCCAAGGGGGCTGGGGGATGGGGTGCTCCAAGCCCACACTGTCTCCAAGGGTTCTTATCTATGGGGAAGGGAGGGGGAACCTGCCACGTGGGGTCATGTGACCAAGGTAATTGAGGGCTTTGTGTCCCTCTGTTGCCTTGGTAACAGGAATATAAACCAAGATGCCGTCTGTAGGGGACTGAAACTGAGTGTCTCTGGAGAAAGGGGAGGACGGTGGGCTGGGAGCCTTTGAGTGGGCTGCCAGCCGCTGAGGGGGCTGCCAGGGGGCTGGGCAGGCTCAAGTAGGGGCACGGAGGGTGGGCAGGGGTGGTGGTGTGTGGTCCACACCTCAGGCCATCTTGCCCTCCTTGGCCGGGGCTGGTTTGTGCTGCCTCCAGGCAGAGCTCTGATCCCAGCGCCCAGAGAAGAGGGGGGCTGTCCTTCCCTTGGCAATGGAGGAGCCCCGTGTGCCTGTCTCAGGCCAGGGGCCGGAGGCCTGTGAGCAAGGCCAGAAAGGTAATGGCAGGGGGAGCCAGGGGTCCCTTAAGGAGGAGGTGGCCACAGGGGCAGTGCTTGGAGATGGGCGGCAGTCCCCACCTGGCCAGAGGAACCTCCGAGGTGGGTTTGTGTGGGTGCGCCTAGGGGTCCTGGCATCAAGAAACTATGTGGCCCTGGGGGTGGAGGGGGCTCTTGGCACAGGTGGGGCCCTGAACCCCCTTCTCTCACCTTCCCTCCCTTCCCCTCTTCCTCCCCTTTTCGCTCGTGGCTCTCCCCAGGACCCCTGCGCTCCATGGTGGAGGACCTGCAGTCTGAGGAATCTGATGAGGACGACTCTTCGTCAGGCGAGGAAGCCGCCGGCAAGACGAATGCGGGGAGGGATTCCAGGTGCCCGGCCAGTGGGGAGGAGTGGGCGTGGGGGCACTGGGGTGGGGAAGAGAGAGCCCACTGGGGAGCCGTGCCTAGGCGTTGAGGGGGGCCTAGCCTCCTTCATCCCAGTGCTGGAGAGGGTGGCTGTGGAGTGGAGGTGGGGCTAGACACTCCGGGAGGTGTCCCAGCATCATCTGAGAAGGGGGCCGAGATGGTGCCTAGCAGCCTGACCTGGGCTCAGGCGTATGCCAGCGGGGCCTGGTTTCTCTGCTCTTGGGCCAGGCAGGGGTCCTTCCCCAGGTGCGCAGCACTGGGCTGGGACACACTGAGGACTGTCCTTGGACCCAAAGACACCCCGGGTGGGAGCAGCTGTGGCCACCTGCCAACCTAGGGAAGGGCCATGTGGCCTTCCACCCAAGTGGAGTGAGCCGAGGCACCTCCTCTGGACACTGCTGGGCCTGGGAGTGTGCCCACCTCAAGGATTGCTGTCTGTGCCAGCCTTGGCCCGAGGCCTTGGGGGTGGGCAGACTCAGGGTCAGCAGCTCAGTCTGGGTCCAGCCCTTTCTTCCAAAGAGGCCGAGCCCTTCTAGCCTCTGGGGCTCTTACTAAGGTGGGCTGGTCACTGGGTTTCACCCAGCAGGCAGGGCAGTGAGCAGCAGGTGCTTGCTGTTGTTCTGTGCTGGTGCTGCTCGTGAGAGCCGCCATCCTGGGGGCTGCGGCTGTGGGAGTGGCTGCTGTAGGAGCCCGGGCTCACTGGGCTCACTGGGCAGGATGGTAGGGGATGGCGCTCAGCTAGGCAGGGGAGGCGGGATGGGGATCCACCCAAGACGGGACTGGTGGCAGCAGTCCCCGCTCACCAGCAGTTCTTCTCAGGTGATGAGGAGATGGACTGTCTGCTTCACCCTGGTGCTCTGCCTCTGGGGAGGTGGTGAGGAGAGCAGAGGACTGGAGCCAGGGAAACGGGCATTGTGGTGCTGGTGACTGAGTGCGGGCCTTAGTGTGGACCCTGAGTGTGGATTCCAAATGTGGATCCTGAGTATGGATCCCAAGCGTGGATCCTACTGGAACTGGATGTAGGGGGCTCAAGGGCTGGTGAATGTGTGCCTACTCTGGTGGCAGTGCCAGGCCTGAGCGAGTGTCAGAAGACCTCTCTCTGCTGGGTTGAAGGGGTGCAGGTGGAAAGCAGGATGGGGCTGCCTGGGGCGCTGCGTCCATCAGGAAAGGGGCCCCGTGGACCCTAACGCTGGTGCCCAGCTGCTGCCTCATAGAGACAAGGCAGGCAGGCCACTCCTGGGCATGCTTACCAGCAGTTCCTCTCAGGCGACGAAGAGATGGACTGTCTGCTTCACCCTGGTGCTCTGCCTCTGGGGAGGTGGTGAGGAGAGCAGAGGACTGGAGCCAGGGAAACGGGCAGGCCTGGCTGGCCTAGGGGTGCACGAGGCAGGAGCCCCTGAGGGTCGAGGCTGTGGCCAGCATTCTGGCCCTGCCTTTATGCCAAAGCCCAGCTCAGCAGGAGAGAGGCAGCAGGCAGGAGTGACCATGTACCCGATGGGTTCTGCCCAAGGGTACTGTGCATGGCTACCCAAGAGCAGTGGGAGGAGAGGAGCTGGAGAGGGGCTCCGTCTGCACCCTGTACTGAGCTGTGGGGGAGGGGGGTTCTGGAAAAGCTGAAGTGGTGGGCCAGGCCTTTCTGTCCAGACTGAGGGCGGTGTGAGCGGAGAGAAGCGGCTGTCAGGTGCAGGCTGGCTGGGGGCCTCAGGCAGCCACACCCTTCCCTCCGTGAGGAGGTGCCACCCATGGAGGGGTGCAGACTGGAGCCCCCCAGGAGGGGATGGGCGTCTGAGGTTACCACTTGGGCACAAAGGGCACTGTGCCCTTTGCTCCTGGGGTGTCAGGCTGAGGTGGAACCATCCGCCGCTGGCCATGTCTCTCCTGCAGGCCCCTCCACCCACACAGCAGTGAGCGTGGAGCCCATCCACCTGGAGTTCTGACCTCAGAGACACACAGGGACTCCAGAGACCCAGGGGGACCTCAGAGCCTCACAGGGCAAGCATGCTGATCTCTGGGTTCCTTGCTCTTTGACTGCAGCTCAGAGACTTTTTTTTTTACTGTTAAGTTGGCAGTGGCTGCCTAGAGCTGGGTGAGGGGGTCTTTGGACCTGTAGGGGGAACTCTGGGTACTGGCCTGACCCCGGGGAGGGCTGAGTCCATCCCAGAGCTTCACTGGGGGTCTGCTGGGCAGGACTGCCTCCCCGGAGCTCTGGGTGGCCGAAGCCTAATGGGGTCGTTTCCACGTTCAGGTTGAGCTTCAGTGACAGCGAGAGCGACAATAGTGGAGACTCCTGCCTACCTAGCCGGGAGCCCCCTCCACCCAAAAAGCCACCTCCACCCAACAGCAAGGTAACCTCCTGGAGGCCAGCTGAGGGTTGGGCCTGGCATTTGCCAAGTCTCTGAGGCTGAGGGTGGGGGCACAGTAGAAGGTCAGCTCACCTCTCAGGTTCCAGTGGGATGGGCTGCTCTTACAGCCGGGTCCAGGGCCAGAGGAGGGACAACGGGTAGGCCCAGTGGGGGCTGGGGAAGGGGGCACAAGCTGGCACTCACACTGACTGGGGTTCACCCCACAGGCCTCAGGCCGCCGGAGCCCGGAGCCCTGCGGCAAGCCAGAGAAGATCCTCAAGAGGGGCACCTACGACAAGGTGGGGCTGTGGCAGTGGTGGGGCTGGGGTGGTGGGGGTCCTACGACCAGGTGGGGCTGGGGCGGTGGGGGGTCTACAACCAGGTGGGGCTGGGGTCGTTGGGCCCCTGTGACACAGCACCCGGGGCGGGGTGGGGTTACGACAAGACGGGGCTGTCGTGGTGGAGGGCGCCAGCCTGGAGCTGCCTGGATGTGGCTCGGGGTGGGAGGGGCAGGTCACCCGAGTGCCCCTCTGCCCCAGGCCTACACTGATGAGCTGGTGGAGCTGCACCGGAGGCTGATGGCCCTGCGGGAGCGCAACGTGCTGCAGCAGGTACTGGACAGATCCTGCCCCAAGACTCCCAAGGGCATGGGTCTCAGAGGAGTCCTGGGTGGGATGCCCTTCAGGCCCACGGGCTGCGGACCCCCTTAGGCAGCCCTCAGGAGCCGCCTGCTTTTCTTTGAGGGCCTGGTTGGGGGCAGGGGCCACCCCAGCCCAGCATCCTGCCCATGAAGCCTCCCTGCCCCCTCTTTTCAGATCGTGAACCTGATCGAGGAGACCGGTCACTTCAACGTCACCAACACCACCTTCGACTTTGACCTCTTCTCCCTGGACGAGACCACCGTGCGCAAGCTGCAGAGCTACCTGGAGGCTGTGGCCACATGACCCTGGGCCGGGTGCCGGGCCGCATCCCTGGGGTCCTGGGAGGCCACGTCCGGGCCCCGCCTTCCCCCTTCTCTCGACTCACCCGCCCGCAGCACTGCCTTAGTGACCGCCCTGTCCTTGGCCCACATGGCCAGCTGCACTTTCCTCATTGGGAGCCCTGGGGCAGAGGGGGGCCAGGCTGGCGCTGCTGCTCCCCAACACCCAGGGCTGTCACCTGGGCCCCCCTGGGAAAGCGGCTTGTATTGGAGGCGGCACCAGGCCTCACTCCTGAATGGGAGGAAGTGTGCCCTGTGTTGGGGGCCTGGCTCCACAGTGGGGCGTGTGGCACAGCTTCACTGCCCAGGCCCTCTGAGCAGCGGGGGCCCTGCCTCCAGCCTCTCCAAACGGTTCAAAACACGCACCGTGCTCCAGGACCTCAGAGGGCCCCCACTGCACCTGGACGGGCCCCACTCATCCTCCCGTGAGCTGACACGGTTCCGTGTCGGCTCTCACTGTGCTGGGACTCGTGCTGTATAGTTCTCTCCCTATTATATATATATGTCTGCACTGTAGGTACCAGAGCGGGTTCCAGATGTGTGTTTCCGTGGCAGCAGTGCACGTTGGGGGGTGGGGGGTGTGTAAGGCGGGACTTGTAGGTTAAGATGTCTCCACTGGTCGTGTTGTCGTCGGGCTGGAGGCCAAGCCGGAGCGCCAGCCGGCCCCTCCAGGGGTGGGGAGGACGCCTCTCCCTTCCCCCGGCCGGTGAACACTACGCGCCGCCATCTCCGGAAGCAGCCCCCAGCCCGGGGCTCGTCCTCTTCCTCCTTCCATAGGATCCTCTTCCTTCTGTTGACCGAGTCTTCAAACTTTGAAAAAAAAAATGAGCTTTTGCCAAATAAGACGGGATAGTTTGTGGAGTGTTTTGCGGAGCGTCAGGACTCAGAGCCAACCCCTCATGTCTGGGCCCCGGTGGGCAGCAGGCCCTCCCACCCCTGCGAGTCGTGCCAGTCCAGGGCCAGAGACCCAATGCCTCGCACGCCTGAAACTCTCCAAGGGCCAAGCCAGCTCCTCCTCCCCACCCCCGGCCGGAACGTCCTTGTGGGGAAACTCCTGGGCCTGGGGGCCTGTTTGTGCAGCCTCTGCTCTCCCAGACCTCGACTCCAGGCTCCTCTGGCCCCCACCGGCTCCAGGAGAGGAGGCCTGGACCAGAGTTGGGCTCACCTCCTCTCCCACCACCGTTGGATTGGCCCCTTCTCTTCCCAGTTTGTGAGTACTCACGTGGGGTGTGCCAAGACCCCCTTCCCTGTGGCCCCCGAGCATTGTCAGTGCTCCAATTTCGTCTGTCAGGCAGACCCCCAACACTCCCTCAGGAGCTCCGCCTCCAAGGCTTCCCCAAAAGCCAGCCTTGCTGGTGAGACCCCAGGACCTGGGGAGGCCCAAGAACTTTCCGAGGAAAACGCCGTGACTCCTCGCCATCTGCTCTGAATCTCTCCCAGCCCCACTGCCTCGAGGTATCAGCAAGAGGGCACGCCCATGTGGCAGGCTCCGTGTCACCACCCGTTTCCCCAGGCAGGCCAACAATACTCTGAAGTGGGGCACCTCTCCTCTGGAAACTAAGACATTGGACAGAAGGGACTGGCCTGAGGGCAGCAGCTGCCAGGCCCTCTGTGCACAGAGGCCGCTGGGGTCATGGGTGGGAGCCTCAGTCCAAGGGCGCTAGTCGTTTTCCTTCTCGAGGAGCTCCTGACTCGGTGACTCGGGCAGCTCTCTGCTCAGGAGCCGGGCTCTGCGCCGGAGGCAGCTAGAGGAAGGCTGGGCTCGTGGGTCTGCCCTTAGCAACAGCAGCAGAAGCTGGCCCTGCCTCTGATTTCCAGGGCCTTCAGAAGCACCAACCCATTTCTGTTACCTCCTCTGGCCAGAAGGCCCCTGTGCTGTCCTCTGGACCTTCTCTGGGCTCAGTGCTGGCCCTGCAACCACCTGATGGACGTGCCAAGCAGCCAGGGCCCTGGCCATGGCATTCCCAGCTGCTCCCCCACCCCAGCCCCAGCTGCGTGGCAGCTGGGCCCACCAGGGCTCTGGGGAACACTTCCATAGGAAGGGCCGGCACTTTGTGATGGCCGCGTGTTTAGTGTTAACCCCCTTGCCCCCAGTGCAAATCCCCGTGTTTTGCTCTCTCCTGAACAAAATGTAAACCGACGCCTGAAAGCAAAAGGTATCGAATACCTTTCTTACCCACAAGGGTTTTTTGTTTTTGTTTTGTTTTGTTTTTTTACAAAGAATGTGTCTCACTAGGAACTAGGACACTCATCAACCTGAGACCAACTCCTGGATAAAAGGAATAAAGGAGAATTGTGTTTGTAATAAGTCACAGGATTGTTTCTGTCCTGGATTTTAAACTTTGTTTTTGTTAAATTGTGAAATTATGGAGGAGTTTTATAGGAAAAAAAAAAGTGAAATAACATCAGATGGGAAAGCAGAGTTACGTGTAGGGCTTTGTGTGTCTGCTTGGTTCCCTCTGTCGTGGAGTTGGTGAGTGGAGGCACAAAGTACCATGGGGTCCCTTCTCTCCTCTCCCTGTCTCAGTGTTTCCAGATGGATGACCAGGAAGAGGAGAGGGGGTTGGAGCCAAGCTAGGTGGGCACCAGGAGTGGGTGCAGGGAGTGTGAGCAAGGCTGGCATCCCAGAGGATACAGATGGCACTACCAGAAACCGGTGAGGGGCAAAACAGCAGAGAATGAACTCCGCCATCTGGATTTTGATGGTGTGTTCTTTCCTTGAAAGCAGGGAGCAAATTTTGGGTTGAAAAATAAGCCTGACCTCACAATATGGATGAATGGGTGGGTGAGTGGATGAGTGAGTGGATAGATTATGGGAATGGGTGAGTTGATGGAGGGATGGATGAAAACCAGACAGAAAATGTGGGCAAAGACATCCTTTGTGAGGTGCCAGGGTGCTAGTCAGCCAGTTTGTCAATGGTGGGGTTTGCTTTGGACTTGGTGTGGCAAAGCTGAGTAAATCCCAAGGAGACAACTCTCCCAGGCTCTATCTAAGTAGTCTTGTCTACCCTGTGGGCTCCAGTCCTACCAGAGGGACAGAAGATTCATTCCAGAATGATCAGCGTTGGCCAGTACCCTCCAACCACTCTGCCCACAGCAGGTAATTAAAATCACTTCTGTCAGTTGGCAGCCACTTGGGGAGACAGCTGGCCACACCAGGGTATTCAAGATAATTTTGTCTGTTTTCTAATCAGTAGCCAGAATTTCCATTTTCAGCATCCAGGCTGTGGCCTCCCTGACCTGTCTTTCCTACCAGGGATTCTGCAGGCCTTTTGGGACAGTTTCTCATCTGAGCTCCTGAATTAGGGACACAGTGAAAGAGGGTCTAGAATGGTTCCCAGCATTCCCAGACGCCCCCTCCCCCCACCGACACACACAGAGTAAAGGTTGACAATGTATAAAAATACAGTAGGGTTTATTACAAACCAGGTGTTGGGCTGAGAGTTATTGCACAGATTCCACAAACACTTGGTTAGGGTAGGCACTGCTGTCAGAATTCCCACAACCGGTGAAGAAACATTCTGCAAGAGTTGACCTTCCTGCATCCGTGAAGCTAGGAGGCACATTCCTGACACTTAAGGTCAGGTATGTGTTAACTTTATTGCTTACAGTAAATATTTCTTTGTATTTACCCATATAATCACCTCCTGGGGTGTGCTTTCTCAATTTCCATCTGGAATCATCTTCCTTAAGCCTGAAAACTCACTAGCATTTCATTGCAATGATGAATTCCCTCAGTTTTTGTTATCTTTATTTCATTGTATCTTTATTCTGTGACGATATTTTCATTAGGTATAGAATTTGAAATTGGCAGGTATGGTCTGTCCACACCTCCTGCTTGCTGCTGGGTCATCTTTTTGGCTTCCATTGTTTCTGTGGAGAAGTCAGCCCTTCAGTGTCAGTCATTTGTTGCCCCTTTGAGGATCATGTGACTTTCATCTCTGGTGCCTTTAAGATTTTGTCTTTTAGTTGGAAACAGTTTCATATATTTTAATGATTTGTTGCTTCTATTGATACGACATCTCCATCCCTTTTAAATGCTTTTGCCTTGAACTGTTTCAAATATTTTTTTCCAATCTTTTTTCCCGTTTTTAGCCAAGCCACACAGCCTGTATGTATGGTCTTAGTTCCCCAACCAGGGATGGAACCCACATCCCGTGCATTGGAAGCATGGAGTCTTAACCACTGGACCACTAAGGAATCCCTCAAATTTTAAGTTTATATTTTGGTGATGCAGGCACAAGTCCAAAGTTTCCAGGGACACATGTGCTGTGAGTGGTGATCCTCATTCTTCTTTTCCTTCTCCACTTTCTTACACAAGTCTTAAAAGCCATCTGTGCGTGAACAAGACAAAACTACCAGTGGTACCATACGTGCATCCTTTTCTCTTACTATATCTTAGAGTTCATTCCAAATTAGCATGCCGTGTAAAGGCACCATAATTTACAGAACTCATCCTGCTGGTGGGCATTTAGACTCTTCCCTCATTTACTTGCACACGTAACTGCACACATTCAGGTGCGTGCCAGCGTCTATGCTCAACAGCTTCTGTGGTGGATCTGCCTATTTTCTACCAGGTTTCTTAGTATTTGTGTCTGTGTGCTTATGTGTCTATGTGTATTTTTAGGAGTTCCTTATGGAATAGGTAATGTAGGGCTCTGGAATGTATTCTGTTTCCCCAGCTTGTCTGTAAGTTTTGTTTATGACATTTCCACCATGCTCAAGTCCTTTCTTTCAATGGTTTTTGGGTTGTTAACATTTTATCTAGGATGATTTCTTTTTAAGTTCTCTCCTGGTTTCTTCCCTTCCTCCTTTCTTCCTCCTCACCTTCGTTTGCCATGCGTTAGAGCCCCACTGATAGATTACTCCGTTCCTGCATGTATTTCTCTGTCCCTGACTTCTCCTGCATATCTATTTATGTCCCATCACTGAGCTTTCCGTTACTTCTGCTCTGTCATTTCTTTAATATCTGGTAGGGCAAGCCTCACATTCCCCCACTCCCCAATCAGTATCCAAGAAATCACTCCAATGTCCTTGCATGCTTGTTTTCCCACATAAACTAATCAGCTTATGTTTTCGAATATTTATCTTGTTCTGAAGTTTCACGTTAACATTCTGTTTTGAATTCTGATTTTTAAAAAACATACTGGGTAGCATTTGGTGAGGTCCCGGAAAACTCTCAGCCATATGTCTTCATATGTTGCTTCTCGCGTTTTCTGTTTCTGCACGTCCTATGACATAGGTTGGAACCTACAGGATTATCTACCTTTCAGATCTCCAGTACTCTTACTTGGAAAATCCATGGACGGAGGAGCCTGGTAGGCTGCAGTCCATGGGGTCACTAAGAGTCGGACACGACTGAGCGACTTCACTTTCACTTTTCACTTTTCACTTTAATGCATTGGAGAAGGAAATGGCAACCCACTCCAGTGTTCTTGCCTGGAGAATCCCAGGGACGGGGGAGCCTGGTGGGCTGCCGTCTATGGGGTCGCACAGAGTCAGACATGACTGAAGCGACTTAGCAGCAGCAGCAGATCTCTAACCAACTGTTCTCTCTGCAGCCACCAGAGGGCGCCTGTGAGCTCCGGAGTCAGATCTGGTTCCGTGCCGCCTGCCCTCCGCCTGGGCTCCCTCCCGCTAAAAGCCCCAGGTCCTCCCCACCCCGCAGCCCACAAGACGGCGTCCTCGCTTCCTGTCCTCATCTCCCACTCTCCCCACCCTCTTATTTTGCTCCAGCCAAACAGGCCTCCTCTCTTCCTCCAACTGGCCAGCCACGTTCCTACCCTAGGGCCTTAGCTCTGCTCCTTAACCTCTGCCTACAACACTTTCCCCCATAAAGTCACAGAGCTCCCTCCCGACCGCTTTTAAATCTCTGTTGAAATTTCTGCCTCATCTCTTTGGTCACCATGTTAAAATGTCAAGCCCCCAGCCCTGGCTAGTCGACCCCACTTCATGCTTCAGTTTTCTCTTGATCACTGTGTACTCAATGCGTACTTTATTATGTTGACTGGACAAGCCCCTTGAAGTCCCTTACCGTTTGTCTCAATCTGAAAATTGGGCACTTATTCATTGAACACATACCTGAGGAGATAGTGCTCTCCTAGATCCTGGGGTCCCACAGGGAACAAGGCAATCCAGCCCCTCACCCTCATAGAATTGACCAACTAAACAAATGATACAACCATGGTAGCAGGTGGCCCATAGGGCTGAGCAGAAAATTTTAAAAGGCTGTGGGAGTGGTGGGGGTGGGGAGGTGGGAGGGCGGTCAAGAATGATCTGGCTAAGGAAATGGGACGCATCGGAGCAGTCACAGGAACAGCAACTGTACGACTACCTGGTACGGATGCAGTGCTTAGTGTGCAGGAGCTATTTGATATGAGTAAAGGCATGAAATCCTCGTAGAAAATCTTCGTGCTAGGTGCTATTATATTTTACTTTATATATTTATGTAAAAATGCCAATATCCCTCGTCTTACAGATGGGGAAACTGAGGCACAGTGAACCTGGGTAGCTTTTTTCACACCAAAAAAGTCGCACGCATTTAAGGTATACAAGTTGATGAGTGAGGTTAAGTAATTTGAGCAACAACACCCTGGGTGATTGGGGGAGCTGTGTTTCGAATCTGTGAACTCAGGCAGCTTCAGACAAACCAACCAGAGACACGGAACAAGAGTACCCCCAAAGCGGCCAGAGGGAAGAAATGGCGCGCAGGCGCAAGAGGGAAGGTGCGCCAGGGAGTGGTGCGCAGGCGCAGGAGCGGGAAGAGGGCGCTGCGCAGGGCACGTTGGCACCTGAGGAAAGCCAGGCGGCACTCCTCGAAATACTCGACGTAGATGAGCCGGGCGCGGTCGTGCCAGGGCTTGGAGCTGAGCCGATATACTTGGCCTACGTGATGGCCTTGCCCAGGACCGTGTCGTGCTCGGTGATGGACGCCTCTCTGACGAAGGAGGGCTCGTGCCGCAGGTGCTCCTCGCCATGCCACTTCGTGGTCCAGTAGCTGTAGCCTGTGGGCAGGTTGGAGACCTCAGGTAGGCGAGAAAGAGGGAAGCGGGCACAGAGACGGGTGTGGCACCTATGGTGTGGCTAACCAGGGTTCTTGGCCTCCTTAATCAGTAGAATTGATGAGGCCAGAGGGAAATTGAGGCAAGGCTTCACTGGGCTCCCTGCTGCAGCAGGGGAGAGAGAAACAAGTGACAGATGTCCTTGCTCGCTCTGGGAGCAGGGAGCCGAACGGGTTCCTTATACGGGATGGGTCCTGGGGTTGGGCGGGAGAGGTGGCTTGGGTGGTGCTGTTTGGGATTTTTGTCTTTTTGTGTCTTATTCATAATTTGCCCCCGTTGCTTATGCACACAGCTGTTTTTAGTCCCTTATAGTTTCTTTGTGTTTCTCGCTGGAGGAGATGTTGGTCCACGTGCGGGTGCAGCAGCAGTGGCCCGAGTCCCAGCCTGTCTCAATGCAGGCAGAGAGAGTGGAGGGAGGATGGGGTGGGGGTTGAGGGAGAGCCGTGAGACAGAGTGAGAAGGACCAGGGCTTGCTAGTGGAGAGAGGATGCAGGGCCGGGTGGACAGACAGATGCCTGAGAGAGCAGAGGACAGCAGCAGACCCACCAGCAAGTAGGCAAGTCAGTCCTATTGTTCCTCCTCTGAACCCCTCCCTCTCAGGGTCAGGTGCCTCTGACAGCGGGTGACCACTCCCTACACACACACACACACACACACGCACACTCGCACGCACGTACACGCACTCCTAGCCCGGCATCCAGACAGAGGGACAGTGACCTCCTCTCCAAAAATAAAGTTCTGACTGGACCCCCAAGGACCCCAACACTGATTGAAGGTCATTTCTGAGGGACCCCACCACCACCCTCAAACTAGCCTCTCTGGGAGCCCTGCCAACCAGAGTCTGGGCTTAAGGAGCCCCTGACCTCTGGCTTTCATTTCTGGTGGGTGAGGTCTCTCCTTCATTGAACTGTCTTGGGCGAGGACATGGCTTCCAGGGTACTTTGACAAATCTGTTCTCACCCTATGGTCTCCAGGGACTGGGCAGACAGATACTCTCAGAGACACAGTTGCAACCAAGTGGAAGGTGAGGAGTGACCAGCAGTGGGGAGGCACAGGATAGTCATGAAAGGCCTCTCTGAACAGTGGGTAGGAGTGGACCAGGCAGAGAAGGGAGGGAGAAGCATCTGAGAAGAGAGAAATGTGATGTAGGCTCTTGAGACTGGGGGAGAAGAAGTGGGTGGTGGGGAAGGAAATGAGACAAAAGGGCCAGATGACATGGGGTCCTGTTGGCCGTGTTAGTAAAGAATTGTTTTCTGGTATTTCTGTGCCCATCCCCCACCCACATGCAGCGTTTCATCCCTGGTAGAGGCTGAACTCTCTGCCTTCCACTCACCAGGCATTTTTACGTTGTCTGTCATCAGAGGAGCGGTGCCTACTCTTGTCTCCAGTTTCTTTTCATCTGTTTTGGTCACCTCCCACCTCCTGCCCCCTGCTGTAGCCACTGAGGGAGCAACAGTCTCCAGCATGAATGTCCAGAACATTCCTGCCTATGGCCAGCTCCTGTAACGTCACTGTGGATTCCACAGCCTGAATCCATCCTGGAAGCACAGCCTCCTGCGCCTGTGCAGAGGCTAGTCTTGGGGGGGCAGAGGTCCACCCAAGAAGCCCCTTCACCCTGTGCCTCTGCAGCCCATGGTTCCCAAGGTGACAGTCCCCAGGGAGGCTGCTGCCGCTAAGTCACTTCAGTCTAGTTCTTTGAGACCTCATGGATCATAGCCCACCAGGCTCCTCTTGCATGGGATTTCCCAGGCAAGAATACTTGGTGGGTTGTCACCTCCTCCTCCAGGGGA
Source organism: Bos grunniens (assembly GCF_055505025.1). NCBI lineage: Eukaryota > Metazoa > Chordata > Mammalia > Artiodactyla > Bovidae > Bos > Bos grunniens. Next base: position 18,269,801 of record NC_141171.1, read on the forward strand.
TCTTCCCGACCCAGGGGTTGAACCTCTGTCTCTTTATGTCTCCTGCATTGGCAGGCAGGTTCTTTGCACTAGCACCACTTGGGAAGCCCCCATCCCCGTCCCAGGGAGGAGCTGACCAGGGAGAATGTGGTCTTAGGTTCAAGTCTGACAGCTGGAAAGGATTCCAGAGTCAGAACTCAGCATTCATGGTTGGCTTTCAGAGAAAGCGTTCACAAGGGAGCCTGAAAAAAGAGAAGTCAGATGGAGGAGGGAGATGATAGAGGAGGCAGACACAGAAGGTGTGATGTCATGGGGGCCATGGAAGCAGAAGGTTTCAAAAAGCAGGGCAGCAGTAACAGGACCCAGGGCCCCCAAAAGGTCAAGGACTTGGTGTCACTATGCCCAGGGGGCTCGTGAATTCATGTACCAGCCAGGCATAGCCTGGAGTCTCCTGTGTGTGTGCAGCTACCTTGTCAAATATTGTTGGATACTGTTGAGATTGATGAACTGAGAAATCATTTAAAAGCCTCTCTAGTTCCTCAAAAAATTAAACATAGAATTACCATTTCTCCAGTTATTTCTGGAGAAATAACTCCAGAAAGAATGAAGGGATGGAGCCAAAGCAAAAACAATATCCAGCTGTGGATGTGACTGGTGATAGAAGCAAGGTCCGATGCTGTAAAGAGCAATATTGCATAGGAACCTGGAATGTCAGGTCCATGAATCAAGGCAAATTGGAAGTGGTCAAACAAGAGATGGCAAGAGTGAACATCGACATTCTAGGAATCAGCGAACTCAAATGGACTGGAATGGGTAAATTTAACTCAGATGACCATTATATCTACTACTGCGGACAGGAATCCCTCAGAAGAAATGGAGTAGCTATCATGGTCAACAAAAGAGTCCGTAATGCAGTACTTGGATACAATCTCAAAAACGACAGAATGATCTCTGTTCATTTCCAAGGCAAACCATTCAATATCACGGTAATCCAAGTCTATGCCCCAACCAGTAATGCTGAAGAAGCTGAAGTTGAACGGTTCTATGAAGACCTACAGGACCTTTTAGAACTAACACCCCAAAAAGATGTCCTTTTCATTATAGGGGACTGGAATGCAAAAGTAGGAAGTCAGGAAACACCTGGAGTAACAGGCAAATTTGGCCTTGGAATACGGAATGAAGCAGGGCAAAGACTAATAGAGTTTTGCCAAGAAAATGCACTGGTCATAGCAAATACCCTCTTCCAACAGCACAAGAGAAGACTCTACAGGTGGACATCACCAGATGGTCAACACCAAAATCAGACTGATTATATTCTTTGCAGCCAAAAATGGAGAAGCTCTATACAGTCAACAAAAACAAGACCGGGAGCTGACTGTGGCTCAGATCATGAACTCCTTATTACCAAATCCAGACTGAAATTGAAGAAAGTAGGGAAAACCACTAGACCATTCAGGTATGACCTAAATCAAATCCCTTATGATTATACAGTGGAAGTGAGAAATAGATTTAAGGGCCTAGATCTGATAGAGTGCCTGATGAACTATGGAATGAGGTTCGTGACATTGTACAGGAGACAGGGATCAAGACCATCCCCATGGAAAAGAAATGCAAAAAAGCAAAATGGCTGTCTGGGGAGGCCTTACAAATAGCTGTGAAAAGAAGAGAAGCGAAAAGCAAAGGAGAAAAGGAAAGATATAAGCATCTGAATGCAGAGTTCCGAAGAATAGCAAGAAGAGATAAGAAAGCCTTCCTCAGCGATCAATGCAAAGAAATAGAGGAAAACAACAGAATGGGAAAGAAAATTAGAGATACCAAGGGAACATTTCATGCAAAGATGGGCTTGATAAAGGACAGAAATGGTATGGACCTAACAGAAGCAGAAGATATTAAGAAGAGGTGGCAAGAACACACAGAAGAACTGTACAAAAAAGATCTTCACGACCCAGATAATTACGATGATGTGATCACTGACCTAGAGCCAGACATCCTGGAATATGAAGTCAAGTGGGCCTTAGAAAGCATCACTACGAACAAAGCTAGAGGAGGTGATGGAATTCCAGTTGAGCTATTTCAAATCCTGAAAAATGATGCCGTGAAAGTGCTGCACTCAATATGCCAGCAAATTTGGAAAACTCAACAGTGGCCACAGCACTGGAAAAGGTCAATTTTCACTCCAATCTCAAAGAAAGGCAATGCCAAAGAATGCTCAAACTACCGCACAATTGCACTCATCTCACATGCTAGTAAAGTAATATTCAAAATTCTCCAAGCCAGGCTTCAGCAATACGTGAACCATGAACTTCCTGATGTTCAAGCTGGTTTTGCAAAAGGCAGAGGAACCAGAGATCAAATTGCCAACACCCACTGGATCATCAAAAAAGCAAGCGAGTTTCAGAAAAACATCTATTTCTGCTTTATTGACTATTCCAAAGCCTTGACTGTGTGGATCACAATAAACTGTGGAAAATTCTGAAAGAGATGGGAATACCAGACCACCTGATCTGCCTCTTGAGAAACCTCTATGCAGGTCAGGAAGCAACAGTTAGAACTGGACATGGAACAACAGACTGGTTCCAAATAGGAAAAGGAGTACGTCAAGGCTGTATATTGTCACCCTGCTTATTTAACTTCTATGCAGAGTACATCATGAGAAACGCTGGGCTGGGAGAAGCACAAGCTGGAATCAAGATTGCCGGGAGAAATATCAATAACCTCAGATATGCAGATGACACCACCCTTATGGCAGAAAGTGAAGAGGAACTAAAAAGCCTCTTGATGAAAGTGAAAGAGGAGAGTGAAAAAGTTGGCTTAAAGCTCAGCATTCAGAAAACTAAGATCATGGCATCTGGTCCCATCACTTCATGGGAAATAGATGGGGAAACAGTGGAAACAGTGTCAGACTTTATTTTTGGGGGTTCCAAAATCACTGCAGATGGTGACTGCAGCCATGAAATTAAAAGACGCTTACTCCTTGGAAGGAAAGTTATGACCAACCTAGATAGCATACTGAAAAGCAGAGACATTACTTTGCCAACAAAGGTCCATCTAGTCAAGGCTATGGTTTTTCCTGTGGTCATGTGTGGATGTGAGAGTTGGACTGTGAAGAAGGCTGAGTGCAGAAGAATTGATGCTTTTGAACTGTGGTGTTGGAGAAGACTCTTGAGAGTCCCTTGGACTGCAAGGAGATCCAACCAGTCCATTCTGAAGGACATCAGCCCTGGGTGTTCTTTGGAAGGAATGATGCTAAAGCTGAAACTCCAGTACTTTGGCCACCTCATGCGAAGAGTTGACTCATTGGAAAAGACTCTGATGCTGGGAGGGATTGGGAACAGGAGGAGAAGGGGACGACAGAGGATGGGATGGCTGGATGGCATCACTGACTCGATGGACGTGAGTCTGGGTGAACTCTGGGAATTGGTGATGGACAGGGAGGCCTGGCGTGCTGTGATTCATGGGGTCGCAAGGAATTGGACACGACTGAGCAACTGAACCAACCGAACCGACCATATGACCCAGTAATCTTATTTCTTGGTATGGAACCGAGAGAATTGAAACCAGGGACTAGAAGAGAGATTTGCACAACCACATTCACACACAGCAGCATTATTCACAGGTGCCCAAAGTGACCCACTCTCTGACAGATGAATGGAAAAACAAAATGTGGCCCAATGGAATGTTATGCAGCCTTCAAAAGGAGAGAAATCCTGACATGGGCTACAATATGGATGAACGTGTTGCGGATCTTATGCTCAGTGCTGCTGCTGCTGCTAAGTCGCTTCAGTTGTGTCCAACTCTGTGCAACCCCATAGACGGCATCCCACCAGGCTCCCCCGTCCCTGGGATTCTTCAGGCAAGAACACTGGAGTGGGTTGCCATTTCCTTCTCCAATGCTTGAAAGTGAAAAGTGAAAGTGAAGGTGCTCAGTCGTGTCTGACTCTTCTCGACCCTATGGACTGCAGCCTTCCAGGCTCCTCCGCCCATGGGATTTTCCAGGCAAGAGTACTGGAGTGGGGTGCCATTGCTTTCTCCAGCGATATCATTCAATTACAAAAAGATAAATATTCTACTCATATTAGGTACTGAAATGAATGGGCTTCATAGAGACAGGAAGTAGAATGGTGGTTGCCAGTAGAGAGGGGGTGTGGGGAGTTGTTTAAAGTGTATAGATTTTCAGTTTTGCAACATGTACAACTCAATGCACTTAACCCCATTGGAGTCTATATTTTTAAATGGTTAAAACGATAAATTAACATAAAATAGTATATTTTGCATTTGCCACAAATTTAAAAATAAGTTTTAAAAATGCCTTTTTAAACTTAGTAGCTTTTTCATTTCTCAGAGAACAACTGTTAAGAGAGCAGTGAGGCCAGTTGAGAACTGTTGAGAAAATACATATATTTCTTTATTGAGTTTGAACATTTTTTTTGACAATATAGCCAGCTATATTTCTTTGATGAGGGCTAAGTATTGAAAGTAAAAAAAATATTGACAAAGATACATTCAGCATAAAAAATGGCCTATATGTTTTGAGAAATACATTGGCAGTGAAGTATCTAGATATAATATTAACACAGATCGCCTCCCCCAGCTTTCCCATATAGTAACATCAGCCATCTGGAAAAAGGGAGAAGCCACATCCACAATGGAAACACAGGCTATAAACTAGAATTAAGTTGACCAGACATTATATGAAGTAGTTAATCCATAAAATTATTAAGGTTTAGGGAACTCCCTGGTTGCCCAATGGTTAGGACTCTGTGCTTTCACTTCAGGGGGCACAAGTTCAATGCCGGGGTTAGGGACCTGAGATTCCACAAGCCTTGGAACATGGCCCCCCCAGAATTTATGAAGGTTTTCTAAAGAAAAGATATGAGTAAGTTGAAAAAGACATCATATTAATGAATGAGAAGCCTGGATCAACATTGTAGAAGTTAAACTCTTCTGCAGATTAGTTAGTATAAAAGCAATTTCAGTCAAAATCCCCACAGGAACTTTTATGAAACTTAGGTTGTTTTAAAGTTTACATAGAGGGCTTCCCTGGTGGCTCAGTGGTGAAGAGTCCGTCTGCCAATGCAGGAGACACGGGTTTGATCCCTGGTCCAGGAAGATCGCATGTGCCACGGAGCAACTGAGCTTGTGCGCCACAACTGTTAAGCCTGTCCTCCAGAGCCGAGCCTGGGAGCTGCAGCTACTGAAGCCTGTGTGCTCCAGGGCCCTTGCTCTGCAGTGGGAGGGGCCGCTGCAATGGGAAGCCAACGTAGCAAGAATACCCAGCACCACCAAGAATAAAGTAAAACAAAAGGTCTACATGGATAGTAAAGTGCAAGAATAAAATAACGAAGCTTTGTCTTGCCAAAATCGAAACAAAACTATCATCATGAAAACAACATGAAGGACTTGTGACCGGAATGTACAGAGAACTCTTGTAAGCCAGCAATAAGAAGACAAAAGAATTCAGTTTAAAAATGGGCAAAGAATTTGGACATTTGTCCAAAGAAGATACATGTAGGGATATTTGTGATACATCCAGATGATGGAATATGACTCAGCCATAAAAACAAATGACCAATACACAGAAATGAACTCACGCTACTTGGGAAAAGCCACTGGAACAGCCACTACTGGCCTGGAAGGTGATGAATCCCAACCCCATTCCAACAAGGGGAAGCCGGGAAGCTAAAAACTGTATCCCCCAGAATCTCATGTGTGGAGGGTTCTGGACATAACTTGTGTTCCACTAATCAGGACTGATTTGGACATGACCCATGTCATGTTCCCAGCAGAAACTGGGTGCTTCTGGGGCCAGCAGCAGGGGCATCAGCTTCTTGCCTGGGCCAGAAGTCTCCTGACCCAGTGGCCTCTTGGGCAGAAGTAGTTTTCCTGGTCCACAGCAGAGATGGTGTGGTTCCACTGTCAGCTCAAACCAGTCAGTCCTAAGGGAAATCAACCCTGAATATTCATTGGAAGGGCTGATGCTGAAGCTGAAGCTCCAATACCTTGTCCACCTGGTGTGAAGAGCCAACTCATTGGAAAAGACCCTCATGCTGGGAAGGATTGAGGGCAGGAGGAGAAGCAGGTTACAGAGAATGAGATGGTTGCATGGCATCACTGATTCAGTGGGCATGAGTTTGAGCAAGCTCCAGGAGATAGTGAAGGACAGAGAAGCCTGATATGCTGCAGTTCATGGGGTCTCAAAGAGTCAGACATGACTGAGTGACTGAATAGCAACCACCACCATCAACTACTGGAGAGGTGATGGAGCCTCCTGGACTGGTGAACTAGAAGTTGTTCCTAGAACATACTCTTCCAGCCCCACTAGTGACTCCCTCCCTGCCCCCCTACCTGATTTTTTGAGCTATGACTTACAAACCATAAAATTTACTCCTCATAACAGTACACAAACTTGTAATAAATCCATGCAGCATGAAACCATTGGGACCCTCTGGGCTTTTTGTATCTGGGTATCTGTTTTCTTCTTCCTGTCTGATTCTTGTGAGAATTGTTCCCATGTATAGGTGTGTTTTTGATGTGTCTGTGGGGAAGGTGAGCTCTCCATCCTCCTACTGCACTGTCTTGATCCCCCTTCCCTGGTCACAACAGTTTTTAATAAAAAACAGGGACTTCCCTGGTGGTCCAGTGTCTAAGACTCTGCAAAATGCAGGGGGTCCAGATTTGAGCCACTGGTTGGGGAACTAAGATCCTACATGCCTCAACTAAGTAAGACCCAGTGCAGCTAAATAAAAATATTGTTTAAAAAAATAAGAAAACTTAAAATTTATTTATTTATTTAGCTGCATTGGGTTTTAGTCATGGTGTGCGAGATCTTCGTTGTGTCATGGAGGATCTTTTGTTGTGGCACATGCATCCCTTAATTGTGGCATGCAGGCTTCAGTGGGTGCGGGCTCAGTGGTTGTGGCACGTGGGCTTTTAGTTGCTCAGCAGCATGTGGGATCTTAGTTCCCTGACCAGGGATCAAACCCATGTCCCCTGTATTGCAAGGTGGATTGTTAACCACTGGACCCCCCTGGTCACAATATTTTTATCCACTGATCTGTACATACTTGTATCATGTGTATTTATGTTTGACGACACCTTAATAGACGCAGATGATTCACTAGCATTGAGCTCATGGCCAGCGGCACTATAAGTCATGCCTGAATGGAGCTTATTTTGCACGTGTATATTTTTCCATAAGGCTCCTCATAGCTTTCTTCAACTCAAGTCACCACATAAGCACTGCACTTGGGGGCCATTTTCAATAGTGAAACCATCAAAAAAAAATGCAGAAAACATAGTACTAAATAGACCCCCCAAAAGACACAGGTTCACAGCTGAAGCCAGGAAGCACCTTGTTGGGCCTTCAACAAGCTGCAAACATGCACGTTGGGTTGTTAAACTTTTCCACTGCTCCACCCATTTCCAGAGATGGCTATAGAAATGCCAGATACATTAATTTTGGGGGTTAGTCGCTCAGTTGCGTCCAACTCTTTGCAGCCCTATGGACTGTAGGCCACCAGGGTCCTCTGTCCATGGGATTTCCTGGGCAAGAATACTGGAGTGCATTGCCATTCCCTTTTCCAGGGAATCTTCCCAACCCAGGGATCGAACCCATGTCTCCTGTATTGCAGGAGTCTGAGCCACAGACTTTATCTTTACAGTCTGAGCCACAAGTCCTCAGTGAGCAGGCAAACTTATAAATATGGAAAATGCAAATAAAGAGGATTGACCATACTTACATAGTAAAAGCAGAAAAACTTACAAATTGTTGAGGAAGGCTTTAGCCTTATCTCTATCAGATGCTCTTCTGTGAGGAGAATGTCTGTACATTTCTGATCAATTTATCATTTGGTATTTTAAAGAGGAAACAGGAAAAAAAGAAAAAAGGAGTGCCTCTGGGTATCTAGGACCTGAAGGGGACACTGGAAGTTTCCTTCTTCCTGTCCTCTTGGTCGGTCCCTCTATATGCTGGGACATGTCCCCTCCTCACTCTCTCTCTACCTGTACTGATATCCTTTCAGGAACTGATACTGTATGTATGCCATATCAGCTTTGGTTTGTCCATACACAGACTATTGGATGAGAGAGGAAGGAGGTTCTATTCTTTCAAGCTGCTGCTGTCTCACATCTTATGACAACAGCAGACTCATCTTTCCCAGAGGATGGAATTCATAAAAAATCACAGTTATTGGGACTTCCCTAGTAGCTCAGCGGTAAAGAACTCGCCTCCAAGTGCAGGAGATGAGGGTTTGATCCCTAGGTTGGGAAGATCCCCTGGAGGAGGGAATTATCCAGTGTTCTGGCCTGGAAAAATCCCGTGGACAGAGGAGCCTGGCAGGCTACAGTATATAGGGTTGCAAGGAGTTGGACACGACTGAAGCGACTTAGGCTGCACTCACCCTCTCCCAAGACTCAGACATGTGAGCTCACACAGCCAGTCAGAATCTGAACCCAGAATCTGAGCTCCTTGACAAAGGACAAGCTGTCCACATCTGGCCAAAAATCAGGACACAGGGTGCCAGAGAGCTTTATTGTCAGAACTCATCGGACGGGTTTCTAAGTTGCTTCCAGGAAGATGAGTGGGTTTAGGGGCCCGGTTTCTTCTTCAAACTGGGCTTCTCTTCTCTGGTGTCTCTGCCAGTCCTCTGGGGAGGGAAAAAAAAAACCAGTTGAAACCCACCAGGTCAGATCTTTCTTCTGAACAGGCAATTCTTCAGGGTCATCCTCATCAGTTTCCCCAAGCTCACGCCCCGAAGGCTTTTAGGAATTCCAAGGTCTATGCTGACCTTGTCGCTTCAAGAGGTATGGCCGGTCCAAGAGTGTTTACCTCTTCCACAGGCAGATGACAAAGAGACCGATGCACAGGGAGTGTGGCTTCTTAGTAACACAAGAGACTCAAGTCCCTGTGATGGGGTCTTCCTCTTGCAGGCTGGAGAGAGGAGAAAGATAAGTTCTCACGTGGGGACCCTTGGTACATGTGTGTTCATTCCCTGACACCCCTCCACCCGGGGACTGTAAGATGGAGCTGTTCCAGAATAAACAGATCCACTTAGAAATTAAGAAAAAAATTGAATTCCTCTCCACTGAACTTGAACTTGATATTTACCTTTTAAAAAAATTTATTTTTTAATTGAAGGATAATTGCTTTACAGAATTTTGGGTTTTTTTTTTGTCAAACCTCAATATGAATCAGCCATAGGTATACATATATCCCTTCCCTTTTTAAACTCCCTCCCATCTTCCTCCCCATCCCACCCCTCTAGGTTTATACAGAGCACCTGTTTGAGTTTTTTGAGACATACAGCAAATTCCCGTTGGGTATCTGTTTTACATATGGTAATATAAGTTTTCATGTTATTCTCTCCATACATCTCACCCTCTCCTCCCCTCTCCCCAAGTCCATAAGTCTATTCTCTATGTCTGTTTCTCCATTGCTGCCCTGTAAATAAATTCGTTAGTACTATTTTTCTAGATTCCATATATATGTGTTAGAATACAATATTTAGCTTTCTCTTTCTGACTTAACTTCACTCTGTATAATAGACTCTAGGTTCATCCACCTCAGAACTAACTCAAATGCGTTGCTTTTTATGGCTGGGTAATATTCCATTGTGTATCTGTACCACAACTTCTTTATCCATTCAGCTGTCGATGGACATTTGGTTGCTTCCTTTGGCCACCTCATGTGAAGAGTTGACTCATTGGAAAAGACTCTGATGCTGGCAGGGATTGGGGGCAGGAGGAGAAGGGGATGACAGAGGATGAGATGGCTAGATGGCATCACTGACTTGATGGATGTGAGTCTCAGTGAACTCCGGGAGTTGGTGATGGACAGGGAGGCCTAGCATGCTGCGATTCATGGGGTCGCAAAGAGTCGGACACAACTGAGCGACTGATCTGTTCTGATGTTCTGCTGCTGCTGCTGCTGCTGCTAAGTCGCTTCAGTTGTGTCCGACTCTGTGCGACCCCGTAGATGGCAGCCCATGTTCTAGCTATTGTAAATAGTGCTGCAATGAACAATGGGATACATGTGTCTTTTAATTTTGGTTTCCTCAGGGTATATGCCTTGGAGTGGGATTGCTGGATCATGTGGTGGTTTTATTCCTAGTTTTTTCAGGAATCTCCATACCATCTTCCATAGTGGCTGTGTCAATTTACATTCCCACTAACAGTGTAGGAGGGTTCCCTTTTCTCCACACCCTCTCAAGCATTTATTGTTTGTAGACTTTTTGATGATGGCCATTCTGACCAGTGTGAGGTGATACCTCATTGTAGTTTTGATTTGCATTTCTCTGATAATGAGAGATGTTGAGCATCTTTTCATGTGTTTGTTAGCCATCTGTATGTCTTCTTTGGAGAAATGTCTATTTAGGTCTTTCACCCACTTTTTGATTGGGTTGTTTGTTTTTCTGGTATTGAGTTGCATGAGCTGCTTGTATATTTTGGAAATTAATCCTTTGTCAATTGTTTCATTTGCTATTATTTTCTCCCATTCTGAGGGTTGTCTTTTCACCTTGCTTGTAGTTTCCTTTGCTGTGCAAAAGCTTTTAAGTTTAATCAGGTCCCACTTGTTACTTTTGTTTTTATTTCCATTACTCTAGGAGGTGGGTCATAGAGTATCTTGCTTTGATTTATGTCATCGAGTGTTCTGCCTTTGTTTTCCTCTAAGAGTTTTATAGTTTCTGGTCTTAAATTTAGGTCTTTAATCCATTTTGAGTTTGTCTTTGTGTATGGGTCAGACACGACTGAGCAACTGAACTGAACTGATGGTGTTATAAAGTGTTCTAATTTCATTCTTTGACATGTAGCTGTCCAGTTTTCCCAGCACCATTTATTGAAGAGGCTATCTTTGCCCCATTGTATATTCTTGCCTCCTTTGTCAAAAATAAGGTACTCATAGGGGCATGGGTTTATTTCTGGGCTTTCTATCTTGTTCCATTGGTCTATATTTCTATTTTTGTGCCAGTACCATACTGTCTTGATGACTGTAGCTTTGTAGTATAATCTGAAGTCAGGAAGGTTGATTCCTCTAGCTCCATTCTTCTTTCTCAAGACTGCTTTGGTTATTCAGGGTCTTTTGTGTTTCCATACGAATTGTAAAATTTTTTGTTTTAGTTGTATGGAAAATGCCATTGGTAATTTGATAGGGATCACATTGAATTTGTAGATTGAGTTTGGTAGTGTAGTCATTTTCACAATATTGATTCTTCCTACCCAGGAACATGGAATATCTCTCTATCTTTTTATGTAATCTTTGATTTCTTTCATCAGTGTCTTATAATTTTCTTTGTACAGTTCTTTTGTCTCCTTAGGCAAGTTTATTCCTAGATGTTTTATTCCTTTTGTTGCAATGGTAAATGGGATTGATTCCTTAATTTCTCTTTCTGATTTTTCACTGTTAGTATACAGAAATGCAAGTGATTTCTGTGTATTGACTTTGGATCCTGCAACTTTGCTAAATTCACTGATTAGCTCTAGTAATTTTCTGGTACTATCTTTAGGGTTTTCTATGTACAGTATCATCTCATCTGCAAATAATGAGACCTTTACTTCTTTTCCGATATGGATTCCTTTTATTTTTCTTCTCTGATTGATGTAGCTAGGATTTCCAAAACTATGTTGAATGATAGTGGTGAAAGTGGAACACCACCTTTGTCTTGTTCCTGATCTTAGGGAGAATGCTTTCAGTTTTTCACCGTTGAGAATAATTTTTGCTGTAGGTTGATGAAAGTGAAAGTGGCAAGTGAAAAAGTTGGCTTAAAGCTCAACATTCAGAAAACTAAGATCATGGCATCTGGTCCCATCACTTCATGGGAAGTAGATGGGGAAACAGTGGAAACAGTGTCAGACTTTATTTTTTGGGCTCCAAAATCACTGCAGATGGTGACTGCAGCCATGAAATTAAAAGACGCTTACTCCTTGGAAGAAAAGTTATGACCAACCTAGATAGCATATTCAAAAGCAGAGACATTACTTTGCCAACAAAGGTCCATCTAGTCAAGGCTATGGTTTTTCCTGTGGTCATGTACGGATATGAGCGTTGGACTGTGAAGAAGGCTGAGCACCGAAGAATTGATGCTTTTGAACTGTGGTGTTGGAGAAGACTCTTGAGAGTCCCTTGCACTGCAAGGAGATCCAGCCAGTCCATTCTGAAGGAGATCAGCCCTGGGTGTTCTTTGGAGGGAATGATGCTAAAGCTGAAACTCCAGTACTTTGGCCACCTCATGCGAAGAGTTGACTCATTGGAAAAGACTCTAATGCTGGGAGGGATTGGGGGCAGGAGGAGAAGGGGACGACAGAGGATGAGATGGCTGGATGGCATCACTGACTCGATGGATATGAGTCTGGGTGAACTCTGGGTGAACTCTGGGAGTTGGTGATGGACAGGGAGGCCTGGCGTGCTGCGATTCATGGGGTCGCAAAGAGTCAGACACGACTGAGTGACTGAACTGAACTGAGGCTTATTATATATGGCCTTTACTATGTTGAGGTAGGTTCCTTCTATGCCCAGTTTTTGAAGATTTTAATCATAAATGGGTGCTGAATTTTGTCAAAGGCTTTTTCTGCATCTATTGAAATGATCATGTGGTTTTTATCTTTCAGTTTGTTAATATTATGTGTCACATTGATTGATTTGCATATATTGAAGAATCCTTGCATCCCTGGAATAAACCCAATTTAATCATGGTGTGTGAGCTTTTGTTGTGTTGCTGAATTGTTTGCTAAAATTTTGTTGAGGATTTCTGTATCTATGTTCATCAGTGATATTGGCCTGTAATTTTCTTTTTTGTGTGTGTTGTCTTTGTTTGGTTTTGGTATCAGGGTGATGGTGGCCTTGTAGATTGAGTTTGGAAGTGTTCCTTCCTCTGCAATTATTTGAAAAAGTTTTAGAAGGATAGACATTAGCTTTTCTCTAAATGTTTGATACAGTTCTCCCATGAAGCCATCTGGTCATGGGCTTTTGTTTTTTGGGAGATTTTTGATCACAGTTTCTATTTCAGTGCTGTAATTGGGTTGTTCATAATTTATATTTCTTCCTGGTCAGTCTTGGAAGATTGAACTTTTCTAAGAATCTGTCCAATTTTTCCAGGTTATCCATTTTATTGCCATATAGTTGTTACCATAATAGTCTCTTATAATCCTTTGTATTTCTGCATTGTCTGTTGTAACCTCTCCTTTTTCATTTCTAATTTTGTTGATTTGATCCTTCTCTCTTTTTTTCTTGGTGAGTCTGGCTAAAGGTTTGTCAATTTTTTTTATCTTCTCAAAGAACCAGCTTTCAGTTTTATTAATCTTTACTATTGCTTCTTTCATTTCTTTTTCATTTGTTTCTGCTCTGATCTTTATTATTTCTTTCCTTCTAATTTTGGGCTTTTTTTGTTCTTCTTTTTCCAGTTGTTTTAGGTGTAAAGCTAGGTTGTCTATTTGATGTTTTTCTTGTTTCTTGAGGTAGGGTTGTATTACTATAAACTTCCCTCTTAGAACTGCTTTTGCTGTATCCCATAGGTTTTGAGTTGCCGTGTTTTCATTGTCATTTGTTTCTAGAAATTGTTTTATTTCCCTTTTTATTTCTTCCGTAACCTGTTGGTTATTTAGAAACATATTGTTTAATATCCATGTATTTGTGTTTTTTACAGTTTTTTTTTCTTGTAATTGATATCTAATCTTATAGTGTTGTGGTCAGAGAAGATGCTTGATATGATTTCAATTTTCTTAAATTTACTGAGATTTGATTGGTGACTCAAGATGTGGTCTATGCTGGAGAATGTTCCATGTGCACTTGAGAAGAAGGTGTATTCTTCTGTATTTGGATGGAATGTCCTGAAGATATCAATGAGATCCAACTCATCTAATGTATAATTTAAGACTTGTGTTTCCTTATTAATTTTTTGTTTTGATGATCTGTCTATTGGTGTGAGTGGGGTGTTAAAGTCTCCTACTGTTACTATTACTGTCAATTTCTCCTTTTATGTCTGTTAGTGTTTGTATTATGTATTGAGTTGCTCCTATGTTGGGTGCCTAGATATTTACAATTGTTATGTCTTCCTCTTGGATTGATCCCTTGATCATTATGTAGTGTCTTTCCTTATCTCTTATAATCTTCTTTATTTTAAGGTCTATTTTGTCTGATATAAGGATTGCTACTCCAGCTTTCTTTTGCTTCCCATTTGCACGGGATATATTTTTCCATCCTCTCACTTTCAGTGTATATGTGTCTTGAGGTCTGAAGTGGGTTCCTTGTAGACAGCATATATATGGGTCTTGTTTTTGTATCCATTCAGCCAGTCTGTGCCTTTTGGTTGGAGCATTTAATCCATTTACATTTAAAGTAATTATTGATATATATGTTCCTATTGCCATTTTCTTAATTGTTTGGGGTTGATTTTGTACATCTTTTTTCTTCTCTTGGATTTCTTGACTATATAAGTCCCTTTAACATTTGTTGTAAAACTGGTTTGGTGGTACTGAATTCTCTTGACTTTTGCTTGGCTGAAAAGCTTTTGATTTCTCCATCAATTTTGAATGAGGTCCTTTCCGGATACAATAATCTTGGTTGTAGATTTTTCCCTTTCAGTACTTTAAATATATTCTGCCATTCCCTTCTGGCCTGCAGGGTTTCTGCTGAAAGATCAGCTGTTAAGCATATGGGGTTTCTCTTGTATGTTACTTGTTGCTTTTCCCTTGTGGCTTTTAATATTCTTTCTTTTAGTCTTTGTTAGTTTGATTAGTATGTGTCTTGGCATTGTTCTTCTTGGGTTTATCCTGTATGGGACTCTTTGTGCCTCTTGGACTTGATTGACTATTTCCTTTTCCATGTTGGGGAAATTTTCAACTATAATCTCTTCAAAAATGTTCTCATATCCTTTCTTTTTCTCTTCTTCTCCTGGGACCCCTATAATTTGAATGTTGCTGTGTTTGATATTGTTCCAGAGGTTTCTGAGACTATCCTTAGTTATTTTCATTCTTTTTACTTTATTCTGCTCTTCAGAAGCTATTTCTACCATTTTATCTTCCACCTCACCAATTCGTTCTTCTGCTTCAGATATTCTGCTATTCCTTCCAGAGTATTTTTAATTTCAGTAATTAGGTTGTTTGTCTCTGTATGTTTATTCTTTAATTCTTCTAGGTCTTTGTTAATTAATTCTTGCATTTTCTCCATTCTGTTTTCAAGGTTTTTGATCATCTTTACTATCATTATTCTGAATTCTTTTTCAGGTAGTTTGCCTATTTCCTCTTCATTTATTTGGACGTCTGTGTTTCTAGTTTGTTCCTTCATTTGTGTAGTATTTCTCTGCCCTTTTCTTTTTTCTTTTTAACTTACTGTGTTTGAGGTCTCCTTTTCCCAGGCTTCAAGGTTACATTTTCTCTTCCTTTTGGTTTTTGCTCTCCTAAGGTGGTCCAGTGGTTTGTGTAAGCTTAGTATAGGGTGAGATTTGTGCTGAGTTTTTTGTTTGTTTGTTTGTTTTTCCTCTGATGGGCAAGGCTGAGTGAGGTGGTAATCCTGTCTGCTGATGATTGGGTTTGTATTTTTGTTTTGTTTGTTGTTTAGATGAGGCATCCTACACAGGTGCTACTGGTGGTTGGATGATGCTGGGTCTTGTATTCAAGTGGTTTCCTTTGTGTGAGTTCTCACTATTTGATACTCCCTAGGGTTAGTTCTCTGGGAGTCTAGGGTCTTAGAGTCAGTGCACCCACTCCAAAGGCTCAGAGCTTGATCTCTGGTCAGGAATGAAGATTCTACAAGTGGTTTGTTATGGCATTAAGTGAGATTAAAACAAATACCCAAAAACGAGAAACCAAAGATGAACCCCAGACAAATGGCAGTTATAAAATCAGGCAAATAATAATTAAAATAGTGGAATATATGCATATACGTATATGCCCATTAGCAAAATCAAAACAGTCCAACAAAAATAAAGTACAATAGATTGATCCATTGAACAAAGAAACCAAAAATTATATCTACCAGTTAAGAGCAAAATTAACTAAAGCACAAACTGGAAAACAAAACTAAAGCAAGGTGCCAAGTGGGGAATAAAGCAATGAAAATAAAGCTAACAAATGTGTTGAGAGGAAAGGAAAGAAAGAATAGATATGTAAAGTTAAATAGAGGTAAAGAAGATTTGTATATATTAAAGATTAACTGCCAGGGGAAAAGAACAGTAGGAAAAGCAAACAAAGGCATAAATAATAATATATTCTAAAAAATAAAAAATTAAAATTAAAAAAAGAGAAAAAAAAAGAGAAAACTCCACAGAACTGCAAATGCCCAACGTAGAGGCAGAGGTTTATAACAGCAATAAAAAGTGTGACTGAAAAAAAAACTCAAAAGCTTAATTAGATTTCACAGTGCCAATAAAATCAACATCTGCAACGGGTTGGGGGTAGGAAAAAAAAACAAAAGAAAAAAAATTCCAAAAGACTCTACAGAACAAGTCAAAACATAAGAATAATAAGTTTTTCTTGGGTCACTGCTGTCAGAGTACATTCCCTCTCTGGGAGTCACAGTCCACCTCACCTCCCCAGGCTGCCCTCCAACACTGTGCTGATTTCTAGACCTGCTGTGGGGGCAGCTCAGATTCTAATTTGGTCCTACTCCTTTGTATTCTTGCCTCCAATGTCCACAGCTATCAGAACTAGTGTGTTTTCTTTTGTGGGAGCTCTCAATGTCATTTTATATATTCCATAGACACAGAGCTGCCTAGTTGATCATGTGGATTTAATCTGCAGCTTGTACAAGCTGGTGGGAAGGTTTCGGGTCTTCTTCCTTAGCTACTCTGCCCCTGGGTTTCAACTGTGGTTTTATTTCCACCTCTGCATGTGGGTTGTCCACTGGGGTTTGCTCCTAAGGCTGCCCTGGAGGACTTGGGTTTGCCGCTATGAGGGCCAGGTGTGGAGGTGGTGCAGCTGCTTTGGGTCACAGGGGTTCTGGCAGCACCAGGTACTCAGGGGAGTTGGCAGCTAGGGCAGCAGGAAATATAGTGCTCTAGAAGGATATGGCAACCAGTATTGGTCAATACACTCCAGTATTCTTGCCTGGAGAACCCCCTGACAGAGAAGCCTGGAAGGCCACAGTCTACAGGATCGCAGAGTTGGACATGACTGAAGCGACCCTGCGTGCATAGATGCAAGACACTTTTTTGCCTGCAGCAGCTCTGCCCCAGTGAGGGTTGAACATGAAGATGGCGCAGCTGCTTGGGCTGTGGGGACCCTGGCAGTGCCAAGTGTGCAGGGATGGGGACTGCCTCCGCTGCAGGAGTATCACAGTCTTTTTTCAAGCCTGTTGTAGCTGGCAATCAGAAGGCCTCTTTAGCCAGTCTTTCTCTGTAGTTGCGCCTGTTTAGGCACTTAGAGGGCTCCCTTGCTTGGGGTCCTTCTCTGTTGTTCCGTGCATCAGGCACATAGAGAGGCCCCCACGGCTGGGGTCCTACTCTGTAGATTGGCATGTCAGGCACTTAAAGGGGCGCCCTGGGTGGGGTCCTACTCTGTAGTTCAGTGCATCAGGCATTTGATGGGCCCGCCTGTCTATTGTTCAGCTGCTGATGCTGGTGTGTTGGGAGAGAGAGGCTATGGTGATGGCTCCACCCCGTACGCATGACTCAGTTGTATCGCCTTGCTTCCATGGCTGCCTGGCTTTCCTCCACAGGCATTTCCCACCACAATCTCTTCCCTCACATCCCCTTGATCCGTCTCTCTGCAGTCGACAGCAGCCCTTGCCCTGGGATTGCTCCATAATCTCTAAGCTCCAGCTCCCAGCTGCTGTGCCTTCTAGGGGACCTGCATCCCTGTTGGGGGTATGTATGCTTGCAGCAAGGACTGTCTGATTCTCATTCCATTTAGGCTGCCTTAGATTAGCTGATTCACTCTCAGCCTTAAGTGTTTCTCCTCTGACTCAGACAATTGCCCTGATGTGGGGATCGGACCCCTGCTTCAGTTCCCCCATCCACTGAGGGCACGTCCAGTCCTGCTAACACTCCTGCTTTCCCCCCTAATTCCTTCATCCTACCGAGTTTTGCGTGGTTCTGTGTATTCTTTTCTACTAGTCAGGTAGTCCTGTCTGCTCTAGGCTGGCGTTCTGTCTGCAGTTTTGTGTCTGAAGGTATATTCCTGATGTATCCATGGAGAGAGATGTACTTCACGTCCATCTACTCCTCAACCATCTTGTTCCTCTTCTGATACTTTTTATTTGCCACACTGCGTAGCTTGCGGGATCTTAGTTCCCTGACCAGGGACTGAACCCAGGCCCTTGGCAGTGAAAGTGCTGAGTCCTAACCATTGAGCCTGCCAGGGAATTCCCCTCCAATGAACTTTAGAGTGGCACTCTCCAAGCGAAATGTCACGTGAGCCACCAATATAATTTTAAAATTTCTAGTAGCCATACAGAAAAGGAATTGATGAAATCGATTTAGATGCTGTAAGATCCCCTGGAAGAGGAAATGGCAACCCACTCCAGTATTCTTGTCTGGATAATCCCATGGACAGAGAAACCTGGCAGGCTACAGTCCATGGGGGTCACAAAGAGTTGGACACAACTGAGTGACTGAGCACACACACATATATCTTTTGGCCACACCACACGCAAGTGGGTTCCTAATTCCCCCACCAGAGATGGAACCCACAACCCCCACCCCCCAGAATGGAAAGGCAGTCTTAACCACTGGTCCATGAGGGAAGTCTCTGTGTGCTATATTTAATATTATCAGGTATGTCCTAAAGAGTATCATTCCAACACTCAATGTTTTAAAATATGAACAAGGTATTATATATTCTGTTATTTCATATCAGACTCCCACACCCAGTGTGGGTTTTACACCCACAACACGTCTCAGTTTCAGATGTGGCTAGTGATTGCCATACTGGACAGCACAGGCTTGGAGAGGGTCCACCTCCCACCCCCACACCAATGTTGGATGGCCTCTCATCCAACTGCAGAGTGAAATCAGAAATCTTGCAAAAGACGCTGAACGGTGAATGGGATGTGTTTAGCTGCTGGGCTCGCTTGCAAGACTCTGACAGATGAAGGTGTGGAGGGGTTAAATCAGTTAATGGTGAAGAAAAGAAAACAAACAAACAGATACAGCAGTATTACAGGCTGGATTGCATTCACCTCCATCCTGATACCCAAGCCCTCAGGATGAGAGTGTATTCGAGGATGGCGTCTTTATGGACAGAGGTCCGCAAGTTAAGATGCGATCACTGAGTGGACACTGATCCAGTATGACAAGTATTTTTCTAAGGGAAAATCTGGATACAGATGCAGGGATAAAACAGCCCTCTACTAGCCAATGGGACTTCCCAGGTGGCGCTAAAGAACCCGCCTGCCAATGCAGGAGACGTAAGAGATGCGGGTTCGATCTCTGGATCAGGAAGATCCCCTGGAGGAGGGCATGGCAACCCATTCCAGTCTTCTTGCCTGGAGAATCTCATGGACAGAGGAGCCTGGCGGGCTGTAGTCCTTAGGGTCGCAAAGAGTCAGACATGACTGAAGCGACATACCATGCACACACAAACCAAGGAGAGGGGCTTTAGAAGGAACCAACTGAGCCAACCAGCCTTGACTGTGGGGAGACTTCCAGCATCCAGGACCCTGAGGAAAGATTCTTGTTTAAGTCCCGGGCCTGCGGAACTGTCTTCTGTGGCGGTCCCAGGAAACGAGCACAGGGCATCCGAGCAGAAGGGTTTGACCACGAGAGAATTATAGGTAGGCCTTGGACAATGGAAGATGTGTCCGCCTCTCTGCCCACACCGCACGCCATGCTGGGTTTCTAAAACCTTCCCTGTGACTCCTGGCATCGTGGAGGCTCCTTGTGAGAAAGACTTTGGGGAAAGGGAGGGTGCAGAGGGGTAGTGGGACAAGATCAAGTCTCTGTCCCTGGTGGTCCACTGGTTACAAATCCACCTTGCAATGCCAGGGACACAGGTTCAACCTCTTGTCCCCGAAGATCCCACATACCGCCAAGCAACCAAGCCTGTCCCCCCACCCTGCTGCGCCTGCACTCTAGAGCCCATGCTCTGCAACAAGAGAAGCCCGAGCATTGCAACTAGGAAAACCCTTGGCATCAGCAAAGATCCAGCGCAGCCAAAAAAATCAAGTCTCCATGCCACTGCTGGGATGGGCCGTCACACCTCATTCCTTGGGTTTCCGGCCAGTAGAATTCCCCCCACCTGCCCCCTACAATAGTTTCTGACAAAAGGGCTTCTACAGAGAAGCCACCAGGAAACATCTGGGCATTTCACATTTGGGCTCTGGTTTGGGATGCGAAGACTGCCTGGCTCTCTCTACCAGACAAGTGGAAGAGGCAGGAAGAAGCTAACAGAGGTGACAGCCAGGCAGGAAGGAGGAGGCCTGCCCCACTGGGACCCAGGTGGGGGTGAGCGGAGGGCAGACGCCATCCAGAGCCCACGGCAGCTGAGCGTGTGCACGTGTGGAGACCACCTGTGTTGGACTCATCTGCGGCCCAGCCAGCCAAGCCAGTCTCACCATCGGGGCAGCCAGGACCCGCTCTGCCGAAGTTGTCACTGGTAGAAGCTGTAGATCTGCCTTTTGTATTTCTGGAGGATGAAATGTCGTTTAATCTTTGTCGTCGGACCTGCCCAGAAAGCAGAAACCGATTCAGACGTGGGGGTGAAATAGGAGTCCATGTACCCTGGGTGTGACCAGGCGGCAGAATCTCGTGGCTGGGGCTGGGCTGGTGGCTGGCCATGCCCTCACCTTCCTGGGGCACTGCCTTTGCCATCTTAAGGGATGGCAAAGGAGACTCTCTGCTTCACACACACACAGCTCCCTTTCTGGGAATAAAATCTCAACTCCTTACTGCAGCTGAATGTGACCTCTCTCCACCCTGACTTCACAGGCCTCCCATTGTTCCCACGACTCTCCAGGCACCGTCCTACCTGAGGGCCTCTGTACCTGCTGTCCTCTCAGCCAGGAATATTATTCCCCTTCAATTGTTTGCCCAAAAGGCTCCTTCTCGTCCTCTGAGTCTTACCCTAAGGACCACTTCCTGAGCGCAGCTTTCCCAGATCCTTTTGGCCAAAGCATCTTGCCGTCTGACCCCTGACCAGTCATCCTTCTAGTACACTGTCACACCTGCTACGCTGCCCAGTCTTCTCACCTCCCTGACACATCAGAGTCTGCATCTACTGGGGGTGGGATCGGGGGGAGGTGGACACCATCTTCCTCCGTGTAGCCACCCCTTGGTCGGCAGCTGGTCCCACAGACCCTCTGACTCCCAGAATAAGATGTGTCTCCTCAGCACCCACAGGGCCCTGGACACCATCAGGGGACCAGCCTCCAAGTGTTGAAACTCTCCAGGCCACTCACCTAGCTCTCCGCCACTGATGGAAAAGTCCTTCTCCAAGATGACCCACTTCTGAATCTTCTGTGCGTTGGAGATGGCTTTTTGGTTGACAGCATTGATGCCTTTCTGGATGGCCGCGTAGACCATGGGGTCTCGCAGGTCCAAGATCTCAGACACTGTGGTCGCCTGGCTGCCCACCTCCCGGCAGAACTTGATCGCCTCCAAGTTCAGCGTGTCCAGTGGCTCTCCGGTCATTTTGTCGACCTCGCACTGCCCCCACGACACCCCTGTCACAACCTCTAGCATCCAGCCCCAAGGACCAAGATGTGGCTTCCCACCTGCTGGAAAACCCACATTACCTTCAGCGTCAGGAGGATGCTCAGGAACTTGGCCTTGTCGCCCACCAACATGGCATTACTAATGATGGGGATTGTCTCCTTAACCAGGTTCTCGATGGGAACAGGAGCCACATTCTCGCCACCAGCTGTGATGATGATTTCTGAAACAAGGCGTGACTGGGGGTGGGTTCAACCAGGACAGCCCAGGAGCCCCGTGCCTTTGCAGATCAGAGGGGCCCAGGTGTCGGCAGCAACCACCACTCCCCCAAAAAACCCCAGAACCACCCCTGCCCTTCTCCAGGATGCTCTCTATGTCCTTCTCCAAGCCCCAGACCCAGAGTCACTCTGCCCCTCCTCCCCCGTCTTCTTCAGATTCCCGTCAAGCATCCACATCCTGAGTATTCCACTTGGACAGCATCTTGTCCACTCCTGGCCTGTTCCTCTGTCCCCTGTGCCCTGATCCAGGCCCTCTGGTATGCCCTTGCCTGGAAAATAGTCAAGTGCTTCTGACCATGCCTGTCTCTCTGTCTCCTGCTGTTCCCATCGTCTGGCAACTCTCAAAGACCCCAAGTCCAGGCTCCTCCCAGGGGTGCGTGGCACCTCCCTAGTTTTGGCAGGCTCTTAAAGGATTGTGTCACTGTCTTCCCCTGCCTAAAATCCTTCAGGAGCTCCTCTTCCTGCCCCAGACACAGTCTTCACTTGTTCCTCCATCCTGGGACACTTGCTGCTTCCCGTCCCACCCACCCAGACCCTCTCCATTCCATCCCATGATCTTGCAGTCACCTCTGCTGAGATCCTTGTAGCACTAGGAATGATCCATTTGGGCCCATGATGGACATCTGTGATATCATCAGCCCAGTGACTCCTCCATCCTTCAAGTTTCTTTGGAGAACTACCCTCCATCTCTGTGTGGTCTGGGGAGGGGGTGGGCTGCTGGGGTGAGCCTTTGACCACATCAGACCAGTCAGCGTATTCCATCCTCTACAGTCATTCATTCTGAGATGGAATACTGACCCAAGAAGATCCAATGAGAATCGGGCATGAAACTTGCTGACGCTGTTGGGAGTAGTACACTCTTTCTCAACCTTAGGCTGTTACGATGAGCCTAGACTGTTGGCAGCCATCTTGTCATCAAGTTGGAAAAGCCTCCTCAAGAATGGCGTCAGGGAGCTCCCTAGTGGTCCAGTGGTTAAGAATCTAGCTTCCAATACAGGGGATGTGGGTTCAATCCCTGGTCAGGGACCTAAGATCCCACATGCCGTGCAGCAGCTAAGCCCTTGAGCCACAACTACTGAGCCCACATGACAAAGAGCCCGCATGCTGCAACTAAGACCAGATGCAGACAAATAAATGAATGAATAAACAAGAATGGCACAGATACAGAGGGGAACTTGGTCACAGAAGGATAAAGAGATTCCTGGTGATGTCATTTTGGCACCTGGATCCAGCCATGCCTGAAGCATGACCTTTTGGACTTTACAGTTTTGAGCCAGCAGCTTTACTTTTCCACTCAAACCTGCTTAAGAAGGGTTTTCTGTTGCTTATCACAGAAATAATGGTAACATAGCCCTCTTACTGAACAGTTACAGCCTATGTCAGGCTCCATGCCAAATGCTCTACATCAGAGGTTGTGGGCCAAATTCCACAATGCTCCTTCTGCCTGTTTTTGTAAGGCCATTTTTAAATAGTTGGAAGGAAATCCAAAGAACAACAATATTTGTGACACATGAAAATCCTGTGACATTTGTATTGGTGCATGGCCACGACCGTAGGTCTGGACATCAACTGCGGCTGCTTTTGTCCCACAGCAGTCGAGTGGAGCAGCTATGTCAGAGACCCTGTATCCTGCAAATCCAAAATATTTATACATGGGCCTTTTAGGGCTTCCCTGGTAGCTCAGTGGTATAGAATCTGCCTGCCAAAGCAGGAGATGCAGGAGACTTAGGTTCTGTCCCTGGCTTGGGAAGATCCCCTGGAGAAGGAAATGGCAACCTACTCTAGTATTCTTGCCTAAAGAACCCCATGGACAGAGGAGCTTGTTGGGCTACTGTCCATGGGGTCATAAAAGAGACACGAGTTAGTGACTAAAGCAGTGACCAACTTTATGGGACAAGTTGACTGATTCCTGTTCTGTATCATTTCATTTAATCATGATGACTCTTTAGTTACTGTTATCCATAAATGACAGGGGAGGGAACAGAGGTTTGAGGCCCAGAGTAGGCTTCTTTTCTGGCTCCCTCCTGCTGAGGGCCAGATGCTGGGCACAAGGATAGCACTGGGCTGGACAGTGTGTGGGCTGGGGTGTCCCTGTACATCTGTGTGAGCACCCATCCCCATGAAAGGTGGAAAGGCAGAGCCTTCGGTGTTCAAGGCTGGCCTGCTCGCTGGGGCTCCTGGGAACCCAGCCCCAGTACCTTTGATGCGGCCGGTGATAAAGAGGAAGCCCTGGTTGTCCATGCGGCCCAGGTCCCCAGAGTGGAGCCAGCCCTCCTCGTCAATGGCCTCCATGGTCGCGTCCTCCTGCTCCAGGTAGCCCATGAAGACATGCCGGCCCCAGAGGCAGACTTCCCCCACGCCATCCTTGTTCGGCTGGTACAGCATGTTCTTACACCCTGCCACAACTTTGCCAGAACTGCCAGAGGACAGGAAGGAGGAAGACTGAGGCTTGGGGTCAGGGGCCGAGGTCACCCGGTTCCTGGCTCCCGGCTCAGCTGGCCTGGGCCAATGCTGCCGCTGCATCCTCCCCAGGACCCGTGGGTGCTTGTGACTGCTGGCTGAATGGAGAGAGGGCTGGTCCCACCGAGGGAGTCAAATTCCCAAAAACCTGGTGAACTGGGCGTCCCTGGTGGCTCAGTGGTAAAGAATCTGCCTGCAATGCAGGAGACAGCGAGTTTGATCTCTGGGTCAGGAAGATCCCTGGAGAAGGAAATGGCAACCCACTCCAGTATTTCTGCCTAGGAAATCCCATGGACAGAGGAGCCTGATGTGCTACAGTCCATGGGGTCACAAAGAGCCAGACACAACTGAGTGACACTTTCACTGGTGAACTGGGAAGCCCAGTGGAGTTGTAGGTTGGTTTTATCTTCACGTACATGGCAGAAAAACTTCCCAGCTTAAAAACAACAACGGGATTCCCCAGTGGCCAAGTGGTTGGGACTCCATGTTTTCCCTGCTGAGGGCCTGGGTCCATCCCTGATCGGGGAACTAAGATCCTACAAGTCACACAGAGTGGCAAAAAAGAAAAAAGAAAACCAACCAATCCCAGCAACAAAACCCTCTCTAGAAAACAGGAATGTTGCCCTGAATGCAGTGACCAAGACAGCTGATTTTAGGTAACATGACCAGCCAAAGTCTCTTTAAAGTTACTGCCACAGAACAGAGAGCGCTAGTAAAATCTGGATTTTCATGAAATTCCTTTCGCTAGTGATACCACTTGGGAGGGTGGTCTTAGGATGCAGAGAAGGAAGTATTTTCTTTCTGCCTGGCTGAGATCTCTTCTATTGGCAGTTAGAAGGGTCAGTGGTTTTAGGGTGAAGTGTAGAAACTCCCTTAGTCAACAAGTGGAAAAAGAAAGCAGGCCTGAGATGCTTAAAATGTATAGGAATGCATAAATGTGGACTCTGGGAAAAGGGTACAGGTGAACAGACATATTGACCCCACCGGGGGAAAGGCAGGGTGAGATAAATTGGGAGATTGGGATTGACATGTATACACTACAATGTGTAAGATAGATAACGAATGAGAATCTACTGTATAGCACAGGGAACTCTACTCAGTGTTCTGTGGTGACCTAAATGGGAAGGAAATCCAAAAAGAGCAGATACACACACACATACACACACACATACACACATACATACACACACACACATGACCAAGAACTTCCAGATGTACAAGCTGGGTTTAGAAAAGGCAGAGGAACCAGAGATCAAAATATCACCATCTGTTGGATCATAGAAAAAGCAACAGAATGCCAGAAAAATATCTACTTCTGCTTCATTGACTACACAAAAGCCTTTGACTGTGTGGATTGCAACAAACTGGAACATAGTTAAAGAGATGGGAATACCAGACCACCTTACCTGTCTCCTGAGAAAACTGTAAGTGGGTCAAGAAGCAACAGGACATGGAACAACTGACTGGTTCAAAATTGGGAAAGGAGTATGACAAGACTGTATATTGTTACTCTGCTTATTTTAACATATATGCAGAGTACATCATGCAAAGTGCCAGGCTGGAGGAATCACAGGCTGAAATCAAGATTGCCAGGAGAAATGTCAACAACCTCCCATATGCAGATGATACCACTCTCATGGCAGAAAGTAAAG
The DNA here is from genome assembly GCF_055505025.1 of Bos grunniens. Classification (NCBI taxonomy): domain Eukaryota; kingdom Metazoa; phylum Chordata; class Mammalia; order Artiodactyla; family Bovidae; genus Bos; species Bos grunniens. The sequence goes on from NC_141171.1 coordinate 18,295,748, forward strand.
AGGAACTAAGGAGCCTCTTGATGAGGGTGAATGTTGGCCTAAAACTCAACATTCAGAAAACTAAGATCATGACATCTGGTCCATCCACTTCATGGCAAATAGAAGAGGAAAAAATGTAAGTGGAAATAGTGACATATTTTATGTTCTTGGGCTCCAAAATCACTGCAGCCATGAAATTAAAAGATGCTTGCTCCTTGGGAGGAAAGCTATGACAAACCTAGACATCAAAGAGCAGAGACATCACTCTGCCAACAAAGGTTCATATAGTCAAAGCTATGGTTTTCCCATATGAATGTCAACATTCTAGGAATCAGCAAACTAAGATGGACTGGAATGGGTGAATTTAACTCAGATGACCATTATATCTATTACTGTGGGCAGGAATCCTTTAAATGGAGTAGCCATCATAGTCAACAAGAGTCTGAAATGCAGTTCTTGGAGGCAATCTCAAAAAAGACAGAATGATCTCTGTTCGTTTCCAAGGCAAACCACTCAATATCACAGTAATCCAAGGCTATTCCCCGACCAGTAACGCTGAAGAAGCTGAAGTTGAATGGTTCTATGAAGACTGGCAAGACGTTTTAGAACTAACACCCCAAAAAGATGTCCTTTTCATTATAGGGGACTGGAATGCAAAAGTAGGAAGTCAAGAAACACCTGGAGTAACAGGCAAATTTGGCCTTGGAGTACAGGATGAAGCAGGGCAATGGCTAATAGAGTTTTGTCAAGAGAATGCACTGGTCATAGCAAACACCCTCTTCCAACAACACAAGAGAAGACTCTACACATGAACACCACCAGATGGTCAACACCAAAATCAGATTGATTATATTCTTTGCAGCCAAAGATGGAGAAGCTCTATACAGTCAGCAAAAACAAGACCGGGAGCCGACTGTTGCTCAGATCATGAACTCCTTATTGCCAAATTCAGACTTAAATTGAAGAAAGTGGGGAAGACCACTAGACCATTCAGGTTTGACCTAAATCAAATCCCTTATGATTATACAGTGGAGGTGATGGAATTCCAGTTGAGCTGCTTCAAATCCTAAAAGATGATCCTGTGAAATTGCTGCACTCAATATATCAGCAAATTTGCAAAACTCAGCAGTGGCCACAGGACTGGAAAAGGTCAGTTTTTATTCCAATCCCAAAGAAAGGCAATGCCAAAGAATGCTCAAACTACTGCACATTTGCACTCATCTCACACGCTAGTAAAGTAATATTCAAAATTCTCCAAGCCAGGCTTCAGCAATACATGAACCTTGAACTTCCTGATGTTCGAGCTGGTTTTAGAAAAGGCAGAGGAACCAGAGATCAAACTGCCAGCATCCACTGGATCATCAAAAAAGCAAGAGAGTTCCAGAAAAACATCTATTTCTGCTTTATTGACTATGCCAAAGCCTTTGACTGTGTGGATCACAATAAACTGTGGAAAATTCTTCAAGAGATGGGAATACCAGACCACCTGACCTGCCTCTTGAGAAACCTGTATGCAGGTCAGGAAGCAACAGTTAGAACTGGACATGGAACAACAGACTGGTTCCAAATAGGAAAAGGAGTACGTCAAGGCTGTATATTGTCACCCTGCTTATTTAACTTCTATGCAGAGTACATCATGAGAAACGCTGGGCTGGGAGAAGCACAAGCTGGAATCAAGATTGCCGGGAGAAATATCAATAACCTCAGATATGCAGATGACACCACCCTTATGGCAGAAAGTGAAGAACTAAAGAGCCTCTTGATGAAAGTGAAAGAGGAGAGTGAAAAAGTTGGCTTAAAGCTCAACAATCAGAAAACGAAGATCATGGCATCTGGTCCCATCACTTCATGGCAAACAGATGGGGAAACAGTGGAAACAGTGTCAGACTTTATTTTTGGGGGTTCCAAAATCACTGCAGATGGTGACTGCAGCCATGAAATTAAAAGACACTCCTTGGAAGGAAAGTTATGACCAACCTAGATAGCATATTGAAAAGCAGAGACATTACTTTGTCAACAAAGGTCCATCTAGTCAAGGCTATGGTTTTTCCAGTAATCATATATGGATGTGAGAGTTGGACTATAAAGAAAGCTGAGCACTGAAGAATTGATGCTTTCGAACTATGGTGTTGGAGAAGACTCTTGAGAGTCCCTTGGACTGCAAGGAGATCCAACCAGTCCATCCTAAAGGAGATCAGTCCTGGGTGTTCATTGGAAGGACTGATGTTGAAGCTGAAACTCCAATATTTTGGCTACCTGATGCAAAGAGCAGACTCATTGGAAAAGACTCTGATGCTGGGAAAGATTGAAGGCAGGAGGAGAAGGGGACGACAGAGGATGAGATGATTGGATGGTATCACCGATTCAATGGACGAGTTTGAGCAAACTCTGGGAGATGGTAAAGGACAGGGAAGCCTGGCGTGCTGCAGTCCATGGAGTCACAAAGACTTGGACACAACATAGTGACCGAACAACAGATGACTGATTCACTTTGCTATTCAGCAGAAAATAACTTTGTAAGGCAACTATACTCCAATATAAGTTTTTAAAAAAAGTACAAAGAGGCTTCTTATAACCTCCCAATTAAAAACTTTCCTAGGAGTGTGGAAAAACTCAGAAGCTATACGAGTTTGATGGGTTCATCCAAGTAAAGCTAAAAAAAATTCTACACAGGAAAAAAAAAAAAGAAACCACCTGTTTAAGGAAGGACTACTCTTTGGTTTGGGGAAAAAAAAAAAAACAACAAAGCTCAAGCGGGCATTTGGGTTTTACAGAAAACAGACCCAGGTGCAGTTATGGGCTGGAAAGGGTGGATACTGATGTAGAGAGTAAAGTAAGAAGCAAGAGATGGTTTTGCCAGATTTGGAAGATAAGACTTCGATTTCACTAAGTTCAAAGGTGAGTGGAACCTGGCCAAACACGAGAGGAGACTCGAACTTGCAGTATGGTGCAGCTGGTGGGGGGCAGGGGAGCAGGGAAGGACGATCAGGAGGTCCTGTGAAGGAACGTGGCTCCCAGACTCCAAGTAGAACTCGCCTTTGGTGTTCTTACTGCATCAGTGTCACTGGGCTCCATCCTGCCTCCCAAGGTGAGCTAAGCTTGGGAGAAAGCCAGAGGGGCCTGCGGATGTGTTTGAAACAAAGCATCTTGGAGATGAAGGGTCCCTAGGTCTCAGGAGGTCAACCTGGGGTGGGACATCTGGAGGCAGAGCTCACAAGTGACAGATAGGGAGGGTACATACATAGAATGTTTGGGAGACCTCCCTCTTTGTCCGTGGGCTCTCGGACAAACTGGGGCTTCCCACAGTCATGAAGATTTGGAGCCTGGAGGCTGGAGGCACCAAGTCAGGATTCATCATATCCCAGAAACCCTCCCACCTCCGTCCACTTTGACCCAGTGTTGCCAGTGGACCAGGTGTCTGCCCAGGAGACCAGTACCTTAGAAACTTGTAGTTTGCCGGGGTGGATATGGTGTGGGGTCCTGAGCTTTCACTCATACCGTACACCTCGCCTATTGGTATGTCCAGGCTTAAAAAGAACTCAGAAGTTTCCTGGTTGAGGGGTGCGGCCCCGCTGATAAAAATGCGGCAGTGATCCAGGCCAAGGGAATTCTTGATTTTGGTGAACACGAGTGCCTTTGCCATGCGGTAGCTCATGGGATGGTCATGTTCCCTGTGAACATGGATGCCAAGGAAGGCTCTGTAGTCACAGAGCCACAGGGGTGGATGGAACACAGCTGGAGAAGGCTGAGCCCCCTCACCCACCACCCTCCATGCCTGGCCCCAGTGGTCCCAACCACTTACCCTAGCATCCTTTTCGAGTTGACCTTTAAGCCAATATTCCTTGCCCACAAAAACACCTTTTTCCTCAAGCTTGAAGACTTGCCAACAGCCTCCTTTATCTTCTCATGCATCTTTTCCCAAATTCGGGGTACCCCCAGGAAGGCAGTAGGCTTTACCTCTTGCAAGGTGTTGACCAAGGTGCCCTGCTGGGCACAGAGCTCAGTCAGCAACACCTGCACCCCAGGTGTCCATCTCTCCTCAGCTACTGAGGGCAGCCCAGAGAACTTTCTCTTAGCTTTCTGGACCAAGGTGAGCTCCTGACCCATGGGAGCCAGCCCATTGACTGGCCAGTGGCCAATCAGTTAACCCGTTCTCCCTGGGGACATAGTGGAGTGTACAGACTGGTAGAGTATTTTTGGAAGGCAGTGTGACAGTGCTGTTAACATTTTAAATACAGCTAGGCAACTTCACTTCTGTGGGTGATAGAACTCAGCTGGATGAAAGACTCCGATACACAGAGAAACACGTGTGAGATGCTCTTAGTGCATCAGTTTGTAATAAAGTGAAAACAGGCTATGTAGCCAGTGTGGTGGGAGTGGCTAAACAAGCACTTCATGCTTGTTGCCCAAGCATGAAGTGGAGTATCATGAAAGATTCTCCCTCAAATTGATCTACAGGTTCAGTGTCATTGTAAAAAATAGGCAAGCCATTTCATACCAACTGACAAGCTGCATGGAAATGCAGAGGACCTAGAATAACCAAAGCGATTCTGAAAAACAAAATCAGAGGACCTACTATTAATTGATTTTGAAACTGACTATAAGGTAGGGTGATCAACTGTCCCGATATATCCAGAACTGGAGGTGTTCCTGGAATGTGAGGTTTTTACTTATGAGACTGGGAGAACAGGAACAAGGTGGTCTCACTACCAAAAAGCTGGAAAAATAAAGTCAGTGAGGTTTTGGTGTAAGGATAGACATAAAGATCAATGAAACAGAACTGAAAATCTAAAGATGAGTCTTTACATTTATGATCAATTGATACTCAATAAAAGTGCCAAAGACAGACAAACAGAGAGCTTAGCTAACTTAGAGTATTCTTGCCAGACACAAAAATTACGTCAAAATGGACCACAGACCTAAAAGTAAGAGCTGTTAACAGATCTAAAAGCCCTCCAGAAGAACACACAGAAGAAAATCTCTGTGCCTTTAGATACAGTATGTGTAAGTCACTTAGTCGTGTCCGACTCTTTGTGACCCCATGGACTGTAGCCCACCAGGCTCCTCTGTCCATGGAGTTCTCCAGGCAAGAATACTGGAGTGGGTTACCATTTCTTCTTCCAACCTTTGGGGTAGGCAATGATTTTCTTAAAAATTACACCAGAAGCATGAAAGGAACAAAAAATCAATAAATTGGAGAGTTAACACTCATTAGAGGTGAACATTTTCTGCTTTTCAAAAGACACTAGTAAGAAAATGAGAAGCCACAGAGCTGGGAGCAAGTATTTGCAAAACCTATCTTTGATAAACAATTTGTATGAAGAACACAACATTCAACAATAAGATGTACAACTCAATTTTTACACAGGCAAAACTGTGAACAAGAGATTTTTCCAAAGAAGATACACAGATGGCCAATAAGCACAAGAAAAGTTGCTCACCATCATTAATCATTTGAAAACTGCAAATTAACAGGAGAGAGACCACTTCACGTCTGCTGCTGCTGCTGCTGCTAAGTCGCTTCAGTCGTGTCTGACTCTGTGCGACCCCATAGACGGCAGCCCACCAGGCTCCCCCGTCCCTGGGATTCTCCAGGCAAGAACACTGGAGTGGGTTGCCATTTCTTTCTCCAATGCAGGAAAGTGAAAAGTGACAAAAATAGTAACAAGTGTTGGTGAGGATGTGGAGGAACTGGACCTCTCATACACTTCTGGTGGGAATGCAAAATGGCACAGCCTCTTTGAAAACACTCTGGCGGTTGTTTAAAATGTTAAGACAGGCCATTCCCTGGCAGTCCTGTGGTTAAGACTCTGTGCTCCCACTGCTGGGGGCACGAGTCCGATCCCTGGTCAGGGAACTAAGATCCTGTGTGCTGAAGCCAAAAACAAGTTAAAACGGCTTTGTTCCTAGTGCTAAGTTGCTTCAGTCATGTCTGACTCTTTGCAACCAAATGGACCATGGCCCTCCAGGCTCCTCTGTTCATGGGATTCTCCGGGCAAGAATGCTGGAGTGGGTTACCATTTCCTTCTCCAGGTGATCTTCCTGAACCCAAGGATCAAAGCCCCGTCTACTGTGCCTCCTGCATGGCAGGCAGATTGTTTACCGCTGAGGCACTGGAGAAGCCCATGAATATTTCTGTAGATACGTGTATTCCCAGTAAGTGGGGTAAACATGAAGACTCAAATAGCTTCACATCAGTTCAGGTCAGATTCTACTGCCAAAAATGTTTGGTTTGTGGAGGGTTTTGGAGCTGGGAATACTGAATTAAAAAAAAAAAAGCTACACACACACACACACACACACACACACAAACTCTGCCTTTAGTGCCATCTACATTTTAGTCTTAGGTAGTTCAGTATACAGCCTGCAAAACCATGGACACCATGACTCGGATAAAGATAAAAACAAAAAGAAGGTGGTTAACCGATTCACATGCTGCTAAAGGGGAGCATTAGCTGAGGACAGAGAAGGAACCCCTCCGCCTGCTAGATCTGGGCCTTGATGGAACCATCCACCCTTCCAAGCTGCCCTTAACCTTGACTCCACACCCCCAGATCTGGGCCCTGATGGAGCCGTCCACCCATCTGGGCTTCCCTCAGCCTTGATACCTTGAGAGCATCTGGTTCAGCAAAGTAGATGAAAGCCCCGACCTTAATGGGCACCCAGACGTCCATCATCTGAGCTGCGATGTGGCTGAGAGGAAGGTAGCTGACCACCACCTCCTGCTTTTCGGGGGCATAAGCCAGGTTGCATTCCTTCGCCACCGACCCCGCTGTCCACGTGATCTAGAACACAAGCTGAACTGAGGATCCAGTGAGATCCGATATACTTCCTCCTCCTCCTCACCTACTGCTGCTGCTGCTGCTAAGTTGCTTCAGTCGTGTCCGACTCTGTGCGACCCCATAGACGGCAGCCCACCAGGCTCCCCCATCCCTGGGATCCTCCAGGCAAGAACACCGGAGTGGGTTGCCAGTTCCTTCTCCATTGCATGAAAGTGAAAAGTGAAAGTGAATTCGCTCAGTCGTGTCCGACTCTTAGCAACCCCCAGGCAACAGTACTGGAGTGGGGTGCCACTCCTCCGCTCCTCACCTGAGAGCTGTTTAAATGCAGTTCTTTAACAAATGCAAGGCACCTCCTAAACGCTGGGCACTGCTCCTGTTCTTTACAAAAACATCGAGTCATTTAGTCCTCATCTTAACACTGGGGTTGATAACTGTGATTCTCCCCCGTCATCGAGATGGGAAACCAGAGGCACAGAGAAGTTCACTAACTTGCTTGAGGCTGGGACGAATTGTAAACTACAGTGGGCAGCTTTGGGGGATTACCAGATGCCCCAGGATCCAAAAGGAGACCCTAGAGTCAGGATGTCTACTGGGAAAGTCAGAAAATCTGAAGGACTCAGTGTCTCAGAAGCAGTCTTGACTCTAGGGACTTCCCTGGTGGTCCAGTGGTTAAGAATCCACCTTCTAATGTGGAAGATCAGGTTCAATCCCTGGTCAGGGAACGAGGAGCCCACATGTCACAGGGCAGCTAAGCCCATGCACCACAACTGCTGAGCCTGCTTGCCACAATGAAAGATCCCACATGCCATGACTAAGACCCAACACAGCCACACACACAAAAGAAATCCTGACTCCACCATTTACTAGCTGAGTGACCCTGGGCTATTTGCTTAAAATCCCTTGCAACCTCTATATAAATGCTCATCTGTAAAATGGGCACAGAATTTCCTTGTGCCAACATAAAATTAAGAAACCAACACTGTCCAAAAAACAAAAGGACCACTCTTAATCCCATGGAATAAACACCCCAACAATTAATATATCAATGTTTTTCTTAAAATTTCTTTAAATTTTTATTGGAGTGTAGTTGCTTTATAACTCTATGAATGTTTTTCTTTCTCCAATGCATGCTTTGATGTAAAGTTTTAGCATATCTATAATTTAGGAATCTATACTTCTTACTGGTATCATAAACTGGTCGTTAATCTGGCCACATGGGCCTCTACACTGTTATTCCAACAGGTCAGGCAAGGTCCTGCCTCAGGGCCTTTGCACTGGCCATTCCCACTGCCTGGGATCTGCTTCCTTCAACTGTCTCCACAACTATTAATAACTCCTTGGATACTGAATTGCTAGTTAAATGTCACCTCTTAGAGAAGCTGTCTCACCCCCAAACTGAAGCTTCCAGCATCTGTCTAATCCTCTAAGTACTACTTGCCACAATCTCAGTGGTTTTATTTATTCGTTCCCTGTCTGTCTTCCCGGGGGCCACAATTGGGTCTGTTCTGTCCAAAGCCATTTTCCAAGCACATAGTAGGTGCCCAGTGAATTTTCGTTGAGAAGGGACATTTAAGAGAAGAGAAGAGACATTTAAGAGAAGAGAAGGGACATTTAAGAGCAAGGAAACATGCAAAACCCTTGGCCCATAGTGAGCCCTCAAGATTCATCCCTTGTCTTTCTCTGGGTCTCAGGATGGAGGGATTTTCCTTCTGCCCCCATAAGCACTGTCCCTTCCAGAGGCCCAAGGAATCCAGCACCCACTTGTTGAGAAAAGGGGCTAGGTGCATGCAGACTGTGATTTACAGTCATTCAAACACCCGAGGGTTCAGAACCTGGCTCAGGCTCCTTCTTCGCTCTCTGACCTTGCTCGAGTCATGTCCCCTCTCTGAGCCTGTTTGCCCATCTGTGAAAGGGGTTAATGATACATCTTAACCTTGTGGGGTTTCTGTGAGGGGTTATATCTGTTTATCTCAGCGTGGCCTAGTATTCTATAAAACGGGAGAAACTTTGAATTGTGGACACATTTTGAGAACCTGGGACTACCTTTAACTTCTTGCTCTAAAAATGATGACAATTATGATGATTTTAACTCATTACTGACTGGGGGATTCTTGCAGAAACTAATGCCTGCGGCTGGAGTTTTCATTTTGGCTGGCCAAAAATCAGTTTTGTGATTTCACTAACACTGTTTTGCAGGTCACTACATTCAGCAGTTTACACCTGACAGACTGGTAAAGTCTTCTCTAGCATCATGAGTTTCACTTTCCACATTGGAATCAATCATTAAGGCTTTTTGTCTTCTTGTTGGTCTACATGCATATCGTCTGAATCAGAACTATGTTCTGAAGAACTGTCACCTTCTGAGACACTTGTATGTACGTTGCTCAGACAATCAGAGAAAGTATTCCCATAAAATTCACTGAAAAATTCATCTTTGTGTAAAATTTCACCATGTGTTATCTTTGAAGATTTTACGGTAATAAATTAGCACTTATCACATACATAAAGTTGGAACAAAAATCTAACAGAAAAACGTGAATGATAATGACAATCATAAGTTGTCTAATGAAACTTTGATCAACTTTAAGCTCTAACAACTTCACACTTGATGTTAATTGTATCAGTGTCTAAAAATGTACTGATACGTCTCCAGTCAATAATGGGCAGCAAAAGATGTATTAAAATGTCTCCAGTCAATAATGGATTAAAAGTCACAATAGGGGACACTGATGAGGCTGTGTGCCAGGTATCACTCTGAGCACTTATATCTGTGTGTAGGTTAAGTGAAGTGTTAGCCGCTCAGTCATGTCTGACTCTTTGGGACCCCATGGGCTGTAGCCCTCCAGGCTTTTCTGTCCATGGAATTCTCCAGGCAAGAATACTGGAGTGGGTAGCTAGTCCCTTCTCCAGGGGATTCTCCCAACCCAGGAATTGAACCCAGGTCTCCTATATTGCAGGCAGATTCTTTACTGTCTGAGCCACCGGGGAAGCCCATGCGTAAGTTAAAGACAGTGGCAAATTCTCTGCCACCCCCTCCATTCAGAGCTAGAGTCTGTTTTCCCTTCCTCTCACAGGGCCGGTCCAGTGGCTGGTTTTGACCTGCAGAGCAGGGCACCATGAGCTTCTGGCATTGAGCCCTGATAGATGTCAGCCTGTGCCTTTACATACTGTGTGCTGCCCTTGGGGGAGCCAGCACCACATTGAGAAATTCAACAGCCTCACTACTTCCATGCCACAGAGAAACCCAAGCCCCAGGAGACATGTGAGTGAAGCCCCTCTCAGACCTGTTAACCCAGCCTGGGCACCAGCTGAGTGATCCCAGCTGACACTCTGTGGGGCAGAAAAGACACTGCTGAGCCCTGGTCCAAATCTGAGACCCAGAAATAACGCACTGTTGGTGTTTCAAGTTGCTCAGTTCTAGAATGGTTTGTTCCACAGCAGTAGCTAACTGACACAGTATGAGGCATTATTTAACCTTCACAGCAACTCTAAGAGCTATCAGCTGTTCTTGTCTCCACTTCACAGGTGGGCAAACTGAAGCCCAGAGAAGTTAAGGGAGTTTTCTCAGGTCACACAACTAGCAAATGGGGGAGCCAGGATGAAGATCTAGGCAGACTTGCTCCAAGAGCTCAGCGTTCATCAGCTGTCTTCAAGGAGATGATCTCAGCAGACGTGAAGCCACTAGGAGTATGAACGCTGGCCAGGGTGGGCTTCCTCAGACCCTCTTTATTCATTTCAGTCCACAAAATGGATTGAATCCTCGTATACATAGCACTGGAGACACAGCAGTGAACCCAACAGACTGCCGCTGCCCTCAAGGAGCTAATGTTCACAATAAACACGTGACTGTATATAATATGTCAGTGCACGGAAAACAGTAGCCAGAGGGGATCAGGGACTGATGGGGTGGTTTATTTTTATTTGCTGTTTTGAACATGAAAGTCAGGGAGGACTTCTTGGAGGCAGTAACATTTGAGCAGGGACCCCGAGGAGGTGAAAGAGGAAGCCAAATTGGTCTCTAGGAAAAGAATTCCATGCAGAGGGAACAGCCAGAGCAAAAGCCAGTGTGTGCTGCCAACTCTTAAGCTGGGTTGCTGCAAAAAGCTCTTATAAAGTAGAAACGCTGGGACGTCCCTGCTAGTCCAGGGGCTAAGAGTGTAGGGGGCCCAGGTTCAATCCCTGGTCGGGGAACAAGATCTGACATGCTGCAGCTAAGACCCAGTGCAGCCAAAATATATATATATATATATATATATATTTTTTTTTTTTTAAGTAAGAAATGCTTCATTGCAAAACTAGCAGTCTTTCTAAAGGGGAGTGTTGGATGTACGTGCTGCCAGACACTTTTCTACTTTTAAAGCGTACAGGCTTGTACATCAGTTGCTTCATTTTTCAATTTTTAACAAAAACCGCCTGTGCTCTGCGTACTGTTCTTCAGCTGGCTTCAGCGTATTTACAGTGATCGCATCTTTAATGATCTTTATACCTCAGCCACATAGATCAAGAGTGTAGGTGAAAGTGTGGACTGTGACACCAGCCTGCCCGAGTTCAGGTCCTGGCTCTGCCATGCTGCTTGCTGTGTGACCTGGACCCAGCATTTTAACCTCTCTGGGCTTCAGTTTGCTCACCTATAGAAACAGCGGCCACCCGATAGAACAGATAGAATCATAGAATCACCGGGAGGATTTACAAAGTGTAAAACTCTCGGGATGGACCCTGGCATATCACGGGCATGCAACAGAAATGAGCCATCACTGTCTTTCTTGTTCTTTAGAAAAAAACAAACAACAGCTTTATCAAGGTGTAATTGACATACAGGGAACCACCTGCATTTGAGGTGTACAAGTTGGTGCATAGTGACTTACATATGCAGCTGTGCAGCATCCCCACCATTGAAATGGTGAATGTTCTCTGTTCCCATCGCCCTTTGTCATGCCTCCCTTTGCCATCCCAAGCAGCCACCATCTGCTTTTGGTTCCTGTAGACAAGTTTGCATTTTCTAGGGTTTTCACCACAAGGGCTTATTTTCCTGACCAAAGTTTGAACTTGGGCTCTTGGAAGTGGCACACAGATCCTAACCACTGGACCTCCTAGGAATTCTGTTCCTAGGGTTTTATATAGACAGGACCTTTTATTTAGTTACAGTTTTAAATTACAGTTAGGTCATTATATTCACTTTCTAATTTATTTTTTAATTAATTTACGGCTGCACTGGGTCTTTGTGCTACACATGGGCTTTCTTTAATTGCAGCGAGCAGGGACTGCTCTTCACTGTGGTGCGTGGATGTCTCATTGCCGTGGCTTCTCTTGTTGGCTTCTCTCATGGGCTCGACAGCATGTCGGCTCAGTAGTTGCTGTACTCAGGCTTAGTTGCCCTTCTGCATGTGGTATCTTCCCAGACCAGGTACTGAATCTGTGTCCCCTGCATTGGCAGGTGGACTCTTAACCACTGGACTGCCAGGGAAGTCCCTTTCTAGGGTTTTATATAAATAGGATCTTTTAGCGTGGATTCCCCTATTCTTTCCTACCAGTGACCTAAATTAGCATCAGCTTTGGACTCCACTCAGACATGCATGCATTTTCCCCAAGCACAGAGCCTTCCTCAGGTAACTAAAACATCAGTTCCTGCTTTATCCCCTGAAACTCAGTGTTTACACTGCCCTTTTACATACTTATTTTATCAAGCATGGTTCTGAGCTCAAACAACCCAGGAGGCAGGGACTATTACATCACACCCATTTTACAGATGAGGAAACCAAGGCTTAGAGATCTTGGATGTGTTGCCCAGGATCATAGAGCCAGGTCTCCTGCAGAGTCCCTGATCTCAACCCCTGCACTATGCTGCCCCGACCTTGGAAGTGTTGGCTTAAGTCTCTGCCCCACAGATCAAGGTCCCCCATGCCACTGTGCTCCTAAACACCACTGTGCTCCTGTGGGTCAAGAACAAAAACAGTCTGAAGGCCTCTGCCCCAGGGCAATGAGACCCTGGAGGCTGCAGAGTCCAACCCCGTCAGCAGAGACAGCACTTACATTGTCATGGCTGAGCATCACCCCCTTGGGTTGGCCCGTGGTCCCCGAAGTGTAGATGATCACGGCACACTGATTGGCCTTCTGGCTTTTTATGATCTGGTCCAGTTGGGCATCGGGAATGCTACTGCCAAGTTCTAGGAAGTCATCCCACTACGGAAAGAAAAGACCAGCAGAGGGTGGTGGCTCAAGGGTGTGAGGGGGCCCCCGGCACATCAGATGTTCCCCTTCCCCAGTCAGGTCTTGCCTCACCAGCTGCCCTGGAAGGATGATTCCCAGCAGGAGGAAAGGTACTTCATACAGAGGCCCTGAGACACCTGCTTCTCCTCCACTTCCTGGGCAGGCTACTCAAGCACCTTGGCCTCAGTTTCCTCATAGGTAAAATGGGGATGATATCAAGGCCCAACTCTTTGGGTTGTTCGAAGCAGTAAATTGGTCACTATGTGTAAAATGCTTAGAACAGCAGAGTTCAGGATCATTTGTTCTCTGCCTTTCCAGATTCCACTCACACCTCAAACTTAGTGACCAGATTGATGCAACTGAAGGGCATCCTGATTGGCTTAAGCTAGAAGGTCCCATCTGCCTGGGCCACAGTGATTGGACTGGTTCTAGACATGTGACCTCAGATGGTCCAGTCACAGTGAAAGTCAGGGCTTTGGCTGGAAGTGCTGGGACATGAATGAGTCATCTGAACATGAGGTAACCTGAGGAGCTGCTGGACTGTCTCAGGACTAGAAGGAAGCAAGGTTAGTGGAGAGCATAATGGAGCCTGCTAAGTCATTTCAGTTGTGTCTGACTCTTTGCAACCAATGGACTATAGCCCACCAGTCTCCTCTGTCCATGGGGATTCTCCAGCCATGAATACTGGAGTGGGTTGCCGTTTCCTTCTCCAGGGGCTCTTCCTGACCCAGGGATTGAACCCACGTCTCTTATGTCTCCTGCACTGGCAGGCAGGTTCTTTACCACTTTGCCACCAAATGGAGCCTTGGGCATGTTATTTGAGCTCCTGGTTCCAGCTGTGTATGGGTTGTAGTTACATGAGCCAACAAATGCTCTTTGAAGCTTAAGCCATTTGGGGTTATGCTATTATCACCTGCAACCAAAGATATCCTTAGTGATAAGACATACATCATCTCCTTCTGGCAGATGAAGAAGCTGAGGCTCAGAGGCGGTAAGTTACCTGCCCAGGGTCACACACTAAGTAAACAGAGGAGCTAGCATTTTAACCCAAGAGTCCAGAGCCTGTGCTGTTAATTACCTTAGAATTTGATGCCTCATAAAGAACTGTGAGGCTGTATGAACCGAATTTCACATGAGAGCTGCAAAAATGCTGACTCTGATCCTCCAGTGAGGCTCTGGAGGAGGACAGTGTCCTGTCTGCAAAACAGAGGGCTCTCCATGTCCTCCAGAAATGGCCAGCATTGCCTGCAACGTGACAGGACAATGCTGGCCCCATCCAAAAGGGAAGGACCTTTCACCAGAGCATCTCTAGCAGGGTAGAGTGATGGGGAGAGGAGCAGTGCACACAGACCTTTGCAGGGACCCTGTCCTTTCTCAGAAATGCCCCAAGCACCCCCCCCCACCTCAAAAGGATGCTCCCCTAATGGCAGGTGCAGGACCTCATCCTCACGTGGCCACAGATGAAGGGATCACATAGACACTGGACCCAGCCGGGTCCAATCCAGTCCTCTACTGGAAATCTGGAATTGGTCCCGACTCCAACTCCAGGCATCACCACCTGTCCAGTTAATGGTCTTCTTCTGTCATCCCTCTGCCCTCAAATTTCACCTTCTAATTTCCCAGGCATTTCCTTTTTCTCTCAGTTCTAATGAATGTATTCCTTAACTGAATCTAAAAATGGGAGGTTCTACTCGCCCTGGCAGAGAAGTAGATACCTAATCTGTCACAAAACTGTTGCCTATAAATCATTGTCCTCAACCAGGGGCAGTTTTGCTCATGTCCCCCTACCCTGTCCAGAGGACCTAGGCAATGTCTGAGGATATCTGTGATTGTTTCAACTAGAATGTAGTAGGTGGAGGGAGGCCAGGGTTGCTGCTTAACACCTAAAAATGCACAGGACAGCCCCACAATGAAGAATTATCCACCCTGAACTCTGCTCAGTGTTATGTGGCAGCTGGATGGGAGGGGAGTTTTGCGGAGAATGGATACATGTTTATGTATGGCTGAGTCCCTTCCCTGTTTACCTGAAACTATCACGGTATTATTAATAGGCTATATCCTAATACAAAATAACAAGTTCAAAAGAAAAAAATTATCCACCTCGAATATCCAATGAGGCTGAGAAACCCTGCTGTTAATACTGTTTCTAACAAAAGGGTTTAACTTATCCAGACTTAAGCTCTTGGTGCTGTGATGGTCACTTTTAACCTCTGAAAGGTCTGTGATTCTGACCAGTTGTCTTACTTACTTAGTTATCATCCTGGTCTTAATATTCTAAGGTTTTCTGAAAGGCGCGCGAGCTGGCGAGTGTTTCGGCCAGAAAGGATCACTGGCATCTTTCTTCCCACATGAGTGGAGGGAAAACGAAATAAATTCCATGACATGTTAGGACTTTGATGGCCTGATCTCAGGAACATTAACAACAGGAGCCTGGGCTGGTCCCTCACAGACCTCCTGCCCTGACTTCTGTGAGTTAACTTGTTGTATCCTTAGAAACAAGACCCAAACCCTCTCCTTTGGCTTAAGTGGGTCTCTGTTGCTTGCACTCAAGCATTTTCTGACTCTAGAAGACCCTGAGACAGAGTGAATTTGCAAAAAAAAAAAAAAGAATGTGACATATATATGTCACACAGTCTTCAGGGGCCCTGTCCCTCCCTCAGTAAGAGGTGGAGTCTGGTCTGCAGCTTGGCCTCCACGTGCTACTCCCAAGAATAGGTCATTCAAGGCAGGATGGCTTCTGCCTGGATATTTCTCTCCTCAAAACATTCTCTCTGGAGACTTTCCCGGTGCTCCAGTGGTTAAAGACTCAGCTTCCTTCTACTGCAGGGGGCGTAGGTCCCATCCCTGGTCAGGGAACAAAGATCCCATCCATCCTTTCCAGCATGGCGAAAACAACAACAAAACAAACAAAAAAACATTCTCTGTGGAGATCTGAGCTACCAAACAAGCCCACAGGTCCTGAAGACATCGCAGAAGCAGAAAAAGAGGAAGAAGGGTGCCGGAGGAGTCCCAAGTGCAGAGCCAGGACCAGACTGCAGACCAGGGGCTTCTCTTTGAGTGCAATTTTTTTTAGGGAATTTCCGCCCCCCTCCCAAAAAAGCTTGTAGTCAAGATAAATAATATTTCAATGCAATATTTTAAGTCAATATCAAAAAAAGCGAATCTCTGATGGATGAAACATCAAAATTTGAAAAGAAAAAAAAGGCAGGCTCCAACAGGGCTGTTGGTCAAGCCATAGCAGAAATGCGTGCCCCTTGTATGCGTATTTTCATACATTAAAAATGGCTAATGGTTTTAATAAAGATACTGATGACTTTGCATCTGTGAGAGCCAGAAAGGTAAATTTATAATAAATTCTGACTTGAATATAAATTAAATATTTAAACTTCATGTTGTGAGTTCCAACATATCTTATTTTCGGTGCTGCCATATTTTTTCAGTTACGCTGTGTATAGGCATGCGGGCACTCAGTCTGTCCCACTCTGCGACTCAATGGACTTTAGCCCACCAGTATCCTCTGTCCATGGGGTTTTTCCAGGCAAGAACACTGCAGTGGGTTGCCGTTTCCTACTCTAGGGGATCTTCTCCGCCCAGGGATCAAACCCACATTTCCTGCATTGGCAGGCAGATTCTTTACCACCGTGCCACCAAGGAAATCCTGTTATGCTAATACTCTGAAAAACAACAACAACAACAACAACAACTAATAATAAAATGACCGGTACTGTCTCATGCCACCAATTTCGGGGGTGATGTGTTACACAGAAATAAATTACCAGAACAGACACCTTACAGGAAATCAGACCCTTCGTGGTACAAAAAAATTCTCTCAAAAGCCTCATCCCCTTCTCTTGTGAGGCCTCGCCTTCTCCCTTGCCTACCACTCAGTGGGTGGGTGAGTCTCCACCCACGTCTGTGGGCTTCCCTCCTAACTCAGTCCCTAAAGAATCTGCCTGCAATGCCGGAGACACAGGTTCGATTCCTGGGTTGGGAAGATTCCCTGGAGAAGGAAATGGCAACCCATCCCAGTATTCTTGCCTGGAAAATCCCATGGACAGAGGAACCTGGCAGGCTACAGTCCGTAGGGTCGCAAGGAGTCGGACGCGACTTAGCGACTAAATTACCGCTACTACTACCCACTTCTGTTGCTCACGACCCCGTTCCCATGAGTCCTCACCCATTTCCTTTGTATGGGTCCGCCCTCCCCCTTGCTCACCACCCACTTCCTTTGCCAGTGCCCTCCTTCCCTTTAAGGCCCGGTCCTCTCCTTTGTTGACACTTACAGAGTACAGGTTTTCACATTTGCTGTCGTCCACGGGCGGCTTGTACTGAACGATCGCTTTTAGGGTCTCCATCTTGTTCATCGGAATCTGAAAGAAAGTTGTGCATTTGTTATTGTTCGGTCGCTCAGTCGTGTAGGACTCTTTGCGACCTCATGGGCTGTAGCTCGCCAGGCTTCCCTGTCCTTCACTATCTCCCTAAGTTTGTTCAAACTCATATCCATTGAGTCGATGATGCCATCCAACCGTCTCATCCTCTGTAGCCCCCTTCTCCTCTTGCCCTCAGTCTTTCCCAGAATCAGGGCCTTTCCAGTGAGTCTGCTCTTTGCATCAAGTGGCCAAAGGATTGGAGTTTCAGCCTCAGCATCAGTCCTTTCAATGAATATTCAGGGTTGATTTCCTTTAGGCTTAACTGGTTTGATCTCCTTACAGTCCAAGGGACTCCCAAGAGTCTTCTCAGGCAACACAAATTTGAAAGCATCAATTCTTTGGTCCTCAGCCTTCTTTATGGTCCAACTCCCAACATCCATACATGACTACTGGAAAAACCATAGCTTTGACTATACAGACCTTTGTCAGCAAAGTGATGTCTCTGCTTTTTTAATAAGCTGTCTAGGTTTGTCATAGCTTTTCTTCCAAGGAGCAAGCATCTTTTAATTTCATAGCTGCCATCACCATCCCAGTGATTTTGGAGCCCAAGAAAATAAAGTCTGTCACTCTTTCCATTCTTTCCACATCTATTTGTCATGAAATGATGGGACCGGATGTCATGATTTGTTTTTTGAACATTGAGTTTTAAGCCAGCTTTTTCACTCTCTTTGACTTTCATTAAGAGGCTTTTTAGTTCCTATTCATTTTGTCATTAGAGTGGTGTCATCTGCATATCTGAGGCTATTGATATTTTCCCCAGCAATCTTGATTCTAGCTTGAGCTTCATCCAGCCTGGCATTTCGCATGATGTATTTGGCATATAAGTTAAGTAAGCAAGGTGATAATATACAGCCTTGTTATACTCCTTTCCCAATTTTGAACCAGTCCATTGTTCCATGTCTGGTTCTAACTGTTGCTTCTTGACCTGCATACAGGTTTCTCAGGAGGCAGGTAAGGTGGTCTGGTATTCCCATCACTTTAAGAATTTTCCACAGTTTGTTGTGATCCACACAGTCAAATTTATGCATGGACCTCAGGATAACCCGGCCCAGGAGCATGTGTCCTAAGCTCTCTCCCATAGGGACCCCTACCTCTTTCCCTCCCCTGCCCTCACAGTAAAACTTGGCTCTGTGCCTTGACTGATACTAAGCAACCTGGTCTTAGGACTGCTAAGTTCTTTGCGGTTGGTATCGGTAGACCCCAACCACTGAAGAGGGCTGAGGGCAACAGCATCCTGAGTTCTGCTGCACCGAGTTGTGCCTCTCAGTTGGTGAGTCAAAGGCCAACCCTCTTGGCTCTTCCTCTCTTGGCACCTTGAGCTACACAGCCAAGATCCAGCCAAACTTCTAGTTGGCATCAGGCCACAGAAATTCTCCATGAAGGTGGCCAGAACCTGGGCAGGTTCAGAACGCTCTACCCAAACCTCGAACTGTAAGGTTCAGGGGATTCTTGTCCTGCAAGAATCTTGTCGTTCGTGCACGGGGAGGATGTTTGTGTCTGTGGCGCATTCCTAGCCAATGCAAAGCAGATGTCACTTCCAGCATCAAGAATGCTGATTATAGCCAAGTCTCTGCCATGGCCCGGAGAGAAAAGATGACAGCAGTGCTTTTCACATCTGGACAAGAGTTTTCCAGAGAGAGAAGGAGCAGACATCCAAAAAACCTGAAGCAGGCAGTGGCTGGCATGTGTGAGGGATGTAAAAAGTCCAGGGTGATCCGGAGTGAGGGTGGAAGGGAGGAGTCCAGGGGAGGAGGCAGGAAAGGGCGTGAGGGCCAGGAGGCCATGCCCTGGGGAAGTGATGGCGAGGAGTCTGCTGTTTATTCTGAAGGAAGAAGGAAGCCCTGGAGGGTTACAGGCTGTGAACTTCACCAAGAAAGAAAGATTTCCAAGTGGACCTGAACATGCAGTTTGGGAGGAGCCTGGCTTTGAGTCTTTCACCCAGAGCAACCAGAACAACAAATCTTCCCCAAACTGCCTCTTTGGTCAGACTCAGTCTCTGTGTGCATGCTCAGTCATATCCGGATCTTCCCCACCCCATGGACTGTAGCCCGCCAGGCTCCTCTGTCCATGGGATTCTCTAGGCAAGAATCCTGGAGTAGGTCGCTATTTCCTTCTCCAGGGGATCTTCCCGTCCCAGGGATTGAACTCATGTCTCCTCATTTGGGGCATTGGCAGACAGGTTCTTTACCACTGAGCCACCTGGGAAGTAAAACTCGGAGACAGAAATAATTCAGATATTGCTTTATGCATATGAGGTTGAAGATACCAGACCAAGGACTGGAAGTCATAGCAGCAAGGTGGCTGCAGGGGAAGAATGGAACACGAAGCATTTTCTAACAGTGGGAAACCCAAATCAGAAGCCTGTATTCACAGCAAGGAGGAAAAGGGCCCTACCCTCACTCATCACCAGTCACCTTGCAAGCAGTGCATTCTGCTATGAACAGGACAGACGGCATGAATTGAGTACCAGGGACCAAAGAAGCATGGCTTCAGAAAGCAATTTCAGAAAGTAGAAGTCTGGGGACTTGCCTGGCAGTCCAGTGGTTAAGACTCCACGCTTCCACTGCAGGGGCCACAGGTTCAATGCCTGATCAGGGAACTAAGATCCCGCATACCACATGGTGCAGCCAAAAAAAAAAAAAGAAAACAGAAAGACAACCAGAAAGTAGAAGTCTGTGCTTCCTGAACCAGCTCAGGAGTTAGGTTTTGCGTTGAAGGAGGCCTGGTGGCACAAAATGTCCACTTTCACTGAGTCAAGCTGTATTTCATTGAGTCTGGTGAATCTACCCTAGTTTCAGTGAAGTTAATATGTGAACAAACACCCTTGATGTTCAGAGGATACTGTCTTTGACACTGATGGCAAGACTTGAATCTCAACTTCAGAAATATGAAACGTGTAACACAGGAGAAATGGAGTAGGGTATTAAAGAAACAGAGGGCTTCCTTGGTGGTCAAGTTGTTAAGACTCCATACTTCCAGTGCATAGGACCTGTGTTTGACCCCTGGTTGGGGAATAAGATCCCACATGCTGCATGGTGTGGCCAAAAAAAAAAATACAGAAGGAAAGAAGGGAAGAAAGAAATAATCACAGTGGCTCTTGGGCTGAGTAATGACTCTGGCCATGGAGGTTCACTCTTCCGAAGGACTTCTCTCCTTTCAGAATACTTCTGTCAAAAGCTGGTTCAGACAACTGCACTCATTCAAACACAAATCATGGGAAACGTTTCTCCAGCATCCATACAAAGATAATGCAAGGAGAAAAAAAAAGGAGTAAGAGAGGAGTCAGATTTCACTGAGTACAAAAAGTCATCGTAGGATTTCCCTGGTCGTACAGTGGATAAGAATCTGCCTGCCAGTGCAGGGAACATGGGTTCAATCCCTGGTCGAGGAAGATTCCACTCGCTGCAGAGCAACTAAGCCTTCACAACTACTGAAGCCCGTATGCCCTAAAGCCCGTGCTCCACAACAAGAGAAGCCGCCACAATGAGAAGCCCTCTCACTGCAACAAAGAGTAGCCCCCATTCACCACGACTCGAGAAAGCCCACGAGCAGCAACCAAGACCCAGCACAACCCAAAAGAAAAATTTTTTAAAGTCACAGCAAAGCAGAGGAAAATTGCCCCCCAAACTTCTAATATAAAATGTAAGATGTAACAAGCTCAACGCAGCTTGAACGGAAGAACCCAAAGCAAACATACAAGCCCTGGGGGGAGAGCCAGACATCCACCAGAAAGTAGCAAAACAGTGAAGCAGTCAGACTTGGGGAGGAGACAGAAGAGAAACACAAAAGCATTTCAGAAAAGAGGATGATCGTAAGAGATGAAAATTGAAAGCGTGGCAAGGCTCAAGATAACGTTTCTAAGAGAAAACTGATAAACAGTGGACTGTATATAAAATAACACGCAGTGCATTTTAAAAACTGGAGGCCCAGGGGACTTCTCTGATGATCCAGGGGTTAAGACTTCACCTTCCAATGCAGGGGGTGCAGGTTTGATCCCTGGTCGGGGAGCTAAGATTCCACACACTTCCCTCAGCCAAAAAGAACCAAAACATAAAACACAAGCAGTACTGTAACAAATTCAATAAAGACTTTAAAAATGGTCCACATCAAAAAAAAAATGGAGGCCAAGTAGGAAAAGAATATGCTTTGGAAGTTAAACTCGTCCACTCTGCACACATCCATTCTTCCTTGGTGATGGGTGGTGGCGGGGTGGAGGGGGGCGGGGGTTGGGGGGGTGGGGGCAGTTGTTACCGAAAGGATTTTCTGCAACTGTGCGTTATTTTCCACCAGCAGGATGTTCACTTTGGCATGAGTAATGACATATTCACAGGCGTCCGCGAAGTTGGTGGCGTAAATACCAACACAGAAGCCCCTAGGGAAAGAAAACACATGCATGTGTGTGCCCATATACCTGAGTCAAGAACATCCTGGAAGGGGAGGAAAGGGTCTGCGGGTAGGGCCTGCCGGCAGGTTCTGAGTCTGAAGTCCTGCCACCAGCTTCCCTCCCTCCACAACTGGACAATGATGGAAAGGACAGGAATGACAGCGATGATGGGAGTATGGACTCCTGTGATGTTGCTATGACATGGAGCCCTCACAGTACCCATTTTACAGATGAGGAAACTGAGGCTCAAGGGAGGGAAGTCGCTTGTTCAGGGTCCCATAGGAAATAGGAGGTGGGGTTTGGAACCCCCACCCCTCCCCCAGCCACCTGTTTCCTTCACTCACAACCTTTCCTTTTTGCTTTCAACCATTATGTGGTGGGTTTGTATCTCCCTGCTGCCGGATGACTTCAAGGAGCTTTCCAAGTGCTTATTGGCTGCTTCCCTTAGTGATGTTTCCCTTCAAGTTTCCTGCTCATTTAAAATCTGTGTTTTTATTCCTGAGCTGTACAAGTCCTTCGGTGTATTTCACATGACTCTGTGTGTGTGTGTGTGTATGTGTGTATGTGTGTGTGTCTATCTCACTGGCTGGCCTAGGGCTCTTTGCTCATATCTCAGTGGAAACCTTGTGGGCACCAGGCCCCCGGAGCAGCAGCCCCCCACCCCACCCCAGCATTCACAGGGTCCAGGGCCCAGGATCTTACCCCGCGAAGATGGCACCAAGAGCTGCAAGTATCCACTCGATGGAGTTAAACCCAAGGATGCCAACTGAGTGGAAAGGCTCCAGGCCCAGCTGGGAAGGCAGAAACAGACGGACAAGCAGAAAACGGAGATACAGGCGAGGTTTGCTTCCAGGTGGGACCACTCACTGGGAGAAGGCGGACCCCAGAGCCCCCGGAAGCCACGTCGGGGGAGAGCCCACATTGAGATGGAAATCCAGAGTGTGATGTGTTTTTGTGACTCTTGGGAGGCTGGTTTGCCTTGCTCTACTAAATACCCCCTTTTTTATTCTAATTTTTATGGATTTTAGTTTTTAATCATTCTAACCAACTTTAGGTGCACAGCTCATTGGTATTAAGCTCCTTTACCCTAAAAAACCCCCAAATCCAGGGGAATTCCCTAGTGGTCCAGTGGTTAGGACTTCATGCTTTCAGTGCTGAGGGCCCAAGTTCATCCCTGCTGTGGGAACTAAGATCTTGCAAGCCTCACAGTGTGACCCAAAAAAGTACTTTCACACTGGTATGCAACTGTCCCTACCATCCATCTCTAGAACTTTCTCATCTTCCCAAACTGAAGCTCTATCCCCATGAAACACTGACTCCCCAGCCCCTGGCCCCCACCATCTATTATCCTTCCTGTCTTTGTGGCTCTGACTCCTCCAGGGACCGTCCATAGAGGAAGCATCTGAGGCTTCCTGCCGAGAGCTAGCCATGCTTAGAAGTGGACTGTCCTGCCTCAGTCAGGCCTTCCAATGATGTGTGTGCCCATATACCTGAGTCAAGAACTATCCCCCAGCTGATAGCTTGACTACAATCTCATGAGAGATCTTGAACCAGATACATCCAACTCAATCACTCCATAGAGAGGGGACAAAGATTTGAAAGAAAATTTTCACCAGTTAAACTTCTTTTTTGGGGTGCCTTGTGCATTTTGTCCCATGTGTATTTACACACAGAAGGAGTGATTTAATACATGACGAACAAAGGAGTGAGTGAACAACGCATTTACCTTGAGCATGGCTCTCGCAGTCTTCCGACAAGCCTCATAGTACTGGTTGTAGTTCAGGACTTCCCACCTTCCATTCTTCTTTGATGCTAGGGCTGGATAAGACCCAAATCGGTTGACTGACTCCCGAAAAAATTCAGGGATGGTCAAGGGGCTCTCGTGGCCTGGCCCATGTTTCGATAGCCTCATAAGGACTTCTCCATCTCGGTGAATGGTCCACAGCCTAGGAGTAACTGCAAATAACCACCAGGGTTGGATGGCATATATTTTATATTCACTTCATACTCAGGAGGCGGGAGGGGGCTCTTTTTTTGATACTGAATGAATCCCACGCTTCGAGGGAAGTCACATGGTCAGTGCTGGTCTACGCAAGCTTCCCTGTTCCTATTTATTTCTTCCTTACCCTCCCCCAACAGTCTATTATGAAAATTTTCAAGCATACAAAAGTTGGGTTTGTATAGCAAGCGCCCTGTTACTCACCACCAAATCCTACAGCTGTTAGCACATCCAGCCACCCCTCTATTTATCCATCCATCACGCCATCTTCCTTTTTGACACATTTCAAAGAAAGCTGCATCCATTTCACTCTTCAACATTTGAATCATTTTTAAAAACTTTTATTGAAGTATAGTTGATTTACAATGTGATAATTTATACTGTACAGCAAAAGTGACTCAGTCATGCACACATATATTCTTTTCCATTATGGCTTGTCAAGGAATATTGAATAGCGTTCCCTGTGCTCTACAGTAGGACCTTGTTTATCCATCCTCTGTATAATTATTTGCATCTGCTAATCCCAAACTCCCAGTCCATCCCCCCCCACCTCCTTGGCAACCACAAGTTTATTCTCTCTGTCTGTGAGTCTGTTTGCTTCATAGATAAGTTCATTTGTGTCTTATTTGAGATTCCACATATAAGTGATATCATATGGTATTTGTCATTCTCTTTCTGACTTAGTATGATAATATCTATGGCCATTCATAGGTGGTAAATGGCATTATTTTATTCCTTTTAGAAACATTTGAATCGTTTGATGTGAATCAGCCATTAGCATTTGAATCATTAACTCGAAATATATGTATACACACATATCTGCATTACATATATTATGACATCTGTACCATAAGTGTAATTACATGTATACTATATATACATATATATAACTACATCTGTACTATATATATATAACTATATTCTTATATAGTAAGTATATATATATATGTACTATATATATATAATTATATTCTTATCATATATATTATTGGACTTCCTGGTGGCTCAGGGGTAAAGAACCTGCCTGCCAATGCAGAAGACTCAGGTTCGACCCATAGGTCACAAAGATCCCCTGGAGAAGGAAATGGCAACCCACTCCAGTATTCTTGCCTGGGAAATCCCGTGGATGGAGGAGCCTTGCAGGGGGTCACAAAAAATTCAGACACAACTTAGTGACAACAGTATTTATTATATATATATATATATATATTATTACATCTGCCACACACATATATACACACACACAATTACATCTGCACTATATGTAATGTATAATGTGGCATAATGTGTATAATATTAAATATATATGTGTGTATATATGCTTTACCCACACAGGCACACCACCCTAACATGCTTAGTCACTTAGTCACGTCCAGCTCTTTGTGATCCCATGGACCATAGCCCGCCAGGCTCCTCTGACCATGGGATTCTCCAGGCAAGAATACTGGAGTGGGTTGCCACGCCTTCCTCCAGGGGATCCTCCTGACCCAGGGATCGAACCCGAGTCTCTTGCGTCTCCTGCATTGGCAGGCGGGTTCTTTACCACTGTGCCACCAGAGAAGCCATAGGGAGCTTTTATTATTAATGCCCCACCCCAGTACAAGGGGTGCAACCGAGACTTCAAAAGAGCAGGTGGCTCGCCCACTGTCACTCGGCTCACAGAGCTCTGCTCCGAACGACGGGGCCCGGCTGTCACTCCCTTATGTCTGCCCCCTCTGCTACCCGTCACATGTAGAGACTTGGCCCTCCAGGGTTGGGCACCTCAGCCAAGGCCAGCAGCTGGGGCGCACCGTGGCTGTGCCCAACTGTCCAGCCCGGGCTCCTTTATAAACAGTGGTGAATCAGCGCACCTTTCTCTCTCTTGCACAACGTACCTTGTTCTTGGCTCATGTCTACTTTGAGGTCCTCAGCCTTCTCTTCTTGAGTCGTCTGGGTTTCAGGCCTTCTGGGTCTACAGAGACCATTCTTCACCGTGCTGCAAGGCACAGAGCAAGAAACTTAGCATGTGCTACTGAGTTGCTTCTGTTGCGTCCAACTCTGCAGACCCCGTGGACTGCAGCCCGCCAGGCTCCTCTGCCCATGGTATTCTCCAGGCAAGAATACTGGAGTGGGCTGCCATGCCCTCCTCCAGGGGATCTTCCCCACCCAGGGATCACACCTGTGTCTCTTACATCTGCTGTATTGATTGACAGGTGGGTTCTTTACCACTAGCGCCACCTTGGAAGCTCCAGGAACTTAGCAGGCCTGGTAAAGGAGCTGCAGGTCTGAAGCCAGCTCCGGTGTTGACTTAGTCATGTTGCCTAGAACCCTGGGATTGATTAGTCATGCCTGTCCTGGGCCTCAGAGGAGAGGAGCCAGGTCTGCATGCCAGATCATCCAGCAATTGTAAAGTCCAGAGCATGTGCAGTTCTTCGAGTTTCCAGAAGAGTCTTTTGAACAATGAGAATGTAGAGGCTAGATCTCTATGTGATCCTATGGGTGAGAGAACATTTTAGAGTTTCCTGAAGAGAAGCAACTCTCCCAAGAGAGTTCTGTTCTGGTTCATTTCCTTAAAGATAGTACAACACAAAAACTCAAAGGCCTTAAAGGATAAAACAGTAAATTTTGGCACATAAAAAGTTTTGTTTTTCAAACAGCAAAGAATACCATGAACAGAATCAAAAGACCAACAACAAACTGAAAAAAAAAAGGGGGGGCAACACATATAATCAATCAAAGCCTGATTTCCTTGATATGTAAAGAATACCAGTGAATCAATAAGAAAAAGACCAATAGCCCAATGAGAAAATGGGACAAAATCTTGACTAGACAGTTCTCTGAAAACAGTTTTAACTGACTTTTTAAAAACAGGAAAAACAGGGAATTCTCTGGTGGTCCGGTGGGTAAGACTCTACACCCCCAGTGCAGGGGGCCCGGGTTTGATCTCTGGTCAGGGAACTAGACTGCACATATTGCAACTAAGAGTCCGATGCAGCAACTAAGACCTGACACAACCAAATTAACTTCTCAAAAACCAGAAAAACATGCTCCATCTCAGTCCAAAGAGAAATGCAGTAGAAAACACGATGCAGTTTTCAGAGATGAAGTAAGACCCAAAAGACTGGAAAAGAACTCATGTTAGTGAGGGAGAATTTGGGATAACAAAGGCTCTCCTATACTGGGGCAAAAATCAATGCAACCCCTTTAGAGGATGTTTTGTCAGTAATCAGACTGAAGTTCACACAATCATGAATCCATTGGTAGAGGCCA
The DNA here is from genome assembly GCF_055505025.1 of Bos grunniens. Lineage (NCBI taxonomy): Eukaryota > Metazoa > Chordata > Mammalia > Artiodactyla > Bovidae > Bos > Bos grunniens. The sequence goes on from NC_141171.1 coordinate 18,322,778, forward strand.
CTGCGGATTCCGGGCTACCCAGGGTCCTTACATGCTCAGGAACTGGACACCACTGCGTGAATCCTTTTGCGTGTGATGTGGGACAAGCACCACTCCTTAACCATCCTTGATTTTCAATGTGTTAATCCTTTCAAATAGCATTCTTCTAAACATCTACATAACAAGAATTCAAAGTTATTCTCCAGACATCCCTGGTGGTCCAGTGGCTAAGACTCTGCATTCCCAATGCAGGGGGCCTGAGTTTCATCCCCAGTCAGGGAACTAGACTCCACATACCACAAGTAAAGAGTTCACATGCCACAGCTAAAAATCCTGCATGCGGCAACTGAGACCTTGTGCAGCCAAATAAATGATAAAGATTCATAAAGAACAATTATTCTCATGGACTGAATTGTCTTCCCCGAAATTTGTATGTTGAGGCCCTAACCCCTGAGTGATTGCATTTAGAGATGGAGCCTTGAGGAAAGTTGAGTGCCTGCTCATCACTGAGTCTTGTCTGACTCTTGTGACCCCCATGGACAGTAGGCCACCAGGCCCCTCTGTCCACGGGTATTCTCCAGGCAAGAATACTGGAGTGGGTTGCCGTGCCCGCCTCCAAAGGATCTCCCCGACCCAGGGATCAGTCCCACATCTCCTGCATTGGCAGGTGGATTCTTTACCACTGAGCCACCAGGGAAGCTCCTTGAGAAACATAACCAAGGTTAAATGAGGTCACAAGAGTAGGGCCCTAATCCAATAGGATTGCTGTCCTCCTAAGAAGAGAAAACCAGTTCTCTTCCTCCACCATGTGAGGACACAGTGAGGAGGAGGCCGTATTGCAAGAGAGGCCTTACCAGACACCAGCACTGCTGAGACCTTGATCTTGAACTTCCAGCCCAGCCACAACAAGGAAAAGAAGTTGCTATTAAGCCACCCAATTCTACAATGTTTTTGTTAACAGCAGCCCCAGCAGATAGTTACATACATATCTTGAAAACTGTTTCTTAAATGAGCTCATGAATTTCATTTGGTTCATAGAGTGGAATGTTGTTTGGCCATGAAAAGGATAGAAGCCCTGACACTCGCTACAACGTGGATGGACCTGGAGGACATGCTGCTCAGTGAGAGAAGCCAAACGCAGAAGGACACACAGTGTGTGAGTCCATTTATAAAAATGTTCATAGAAACACAGTGGGTTTTGGTTGCCAGGGGGCTGGGGAAGGAATGAGGAGTGACTTTTTATGAGCACAGAGTTTCCTTGTGGAGCGATGGAAATGTTTTGGAACTAAACAGAAACAAAGGTTGCTCAAGATTGTGAATGTGCTAGACGCCACCCAGCCGCTTATCTTAAAATGGTTAATTTCACGTTATGTGACTCTCACCTCAATTAAAAAACACCAGAAATGTTGATTCACAGTTCCCAAAATGGAACGTTCTCCAAGACATAAAATTAAATAAAAAAAGCAAGATCCTGGACAACAAATACGGAAGGTGACTGGGCAGGCAGATGGATCCATGTATGTGACTCAAGAAAAAAAAGTTCTACGTCTCTAGTCTAAGAGGTCATTACCTCCTGGGCAGACATGATGCAAAAATGCCAGCAGTCTAGCCCAAAGTTGACCACCGATGCCCTGAAAACAGGAAGATGAGAGAGAGGTCTCAAGTCACACAGTCCCCAGGCGCCTGTGGCTGTCAGCGGGCCTGCACTGGTCTCGTCTGGCTTCACCAACACCAGGAACCCATCCTGCAAGCTCAGCAAGGGGGCAGGAGGGGCTCCACCCCGGGAGTCAGCCTCTCTCTTACCCAGGTGTTTCCTGAGCATCTACTACTGTGAGCCAGGCAGGGCTCCAGCCAGCGGGCAACCAGATGGACAGAAATCCCTCCTGAAACCAACATTCTAGTTGGTAGAAACAGCCAGGGAACAAAGATCAATTAAGACAGTAACAGGATGCGCCTTGAAAGCATCAGGCTAAGAGAAAGAAGCCAGGTACCAAAAGGCACAGAGTGTGTGAGTCCATTTCCAGGAAACGTCCAGACAGGCAAATCTGCACAGACAGAGAGTGGGTTTGTGGCTGCCTGAAGCTGAGGGAGGGGGTTGGGGAATGGCTGCTTCACATACACATGGTTTCCTTTTGGGCTGTTGAAAATATTTTGAAATTACATTGCTGTGGATGTACTGAATGCCACTGAAGTATTCACTTTAAAATGGAGAATTTGGGGGACTTAACCTGGTGGCCCAGTGGTTAAAGCAATGCAGGGGTCCTGGATTCGATCCCGGCTCAGGGAACTGGATCCCACATGCTGCAACTAAGAGTTCAAACACGCAACTGAAAATTTTTCATGCCACAGTTAGATTTCGCATGCTACAAATTAAAGATTGCATATACTGAAACTAAAAGATCCTACATGCTGCAGTTAAAGATCTCGCGTGTTGCAACTAACGCCTGGCACAGCTAAATAAATAAATAAATACTAAGAGAGACAACCCCATCGGAAATGGGTGCAAGCCTTGAACAGAGAGTGCACAGAACTGAATGGGTTATAAACCCAGGACAGGATGCTCAGGTTCCTTGGTAATAAGGGAAATGCACATTAAGACCACAGTGAGATATCACTTTACTCCCAGTAGATGTGCAAAAATGCATCAGATGCTGGAGAGGAAGAAGAATGGGAGCTCTCCTGCATTGCTAGGGGAGCTTAAGATGGCATGACCCATTGGGAAAGCATTGTGACATTAATGGTTCAAGGTGACCACATGCATGTCCCTGATCTGGCATTTTTACTCCCAGATATATATATCTAAGCTTCCCAGATGGCTTAGTGAGTAAAGAATCTGCCTGCAATGCAGGAGACACAGGAGTCAAGGGTTTGCTCTCCAGGTCAGGGAGATCCCCTAGAGGAGGGCATGGCAGCCCACTCCAGAATCCTCTCTGGAGAATCCCATGGGCAAAGGAGCCTGGCGGGCTACAGTTTACAGGGTCACAAAGAGTCGGACATGACTGAAGCAACTGAGCACACCACACACATATATTCCTAAGTGACACTCTTGCATGTCTGCCCCAGGAGACATGGGCGAGAGTGATCATAGCGGCTGTGTTCCTAAGAACTGCAAAGTGGAAACACCCTGAAAATTCATCAACGACAGAATGGATACAGCCTTCATGGAATACCTATGCAGTGATGAAAAAACAGACACAAAACCCTGGGTGCATCTCCCAGCCTTGATGCAGATAAAGAAGCAGATGGCAGTATGATTTTATTTGTAGAAAGTTCACAAGCAGGCAACATTAGCTAGTCCTTGTTTAACTGGTAAAACTCGAAGGAAAAGCTCTGCGGGCGACTCACAAGTGTTACTCATTCAGGTGAGGGAGGAACAGGAGAAAAAGGTAGGACTCAGAAGACTTCTAAGTTACTAGCAATACTATATTTCACAAAGTGAAGTGGGTACACAGGCATGTATTGCTGTTTATTAAACTGTACTTAAAATGTTTTGTGCATCATTTTATATGCAAAATGTGTTTCACAATTTTAAAAAGCCACGTAGGGTTCATAATAGCAATGAATTAAGAATTCTTATTGAATTTAAGGGACAAGAGTGAAAATATATCATCTCAAGATATAATTTGATGAAATATCCACTTTTTAAATGAAAATCTCTTAGCCCATAAGAAATGGAAGGGTTTGCATAATTTGATAAAGGCTGTCTACTAGAACTATGAATGTCATACTTAACAGTGGCAACAGAACCATCAGAAGAGTTTCCATGAAGTCAGAAAGATGAAGACATCAGCTGTCACTTCTACTAGTCAGCATTGATATGGAGGTCCCTAGTCAATGCAATAAGACAAGAAAAGGAAGTGAGAGGAATTAAGATTGAAAACAGGCAACATCACCATCGCATGTGATTGACTGCCTCTATAGATATTCAATCAACTGAAAAGCTATTAGAAATAAAAGCAGTTCTGGGACTTCCCTGGCAATTAAGACTCTGCACTTCCAATGCAGGGGGTGCAGGTTCAATCCCTGGTTGCGGAGTTAAGATCCTGTATGCTGCTTGGCACAGCCAGTTTTTTAAAAATAATAAGTGAATAAATAAAACATCTATTCTACGAAAAGGGAAAAAAATAAAAACAGTTCTTTAAGGTGATGATAGAAAATCAATATTTAAAAACCAATAGCATTCTTGTACACCAGCAGCAACCAGTTAGAAGATGCAGTAGAAAAAGACATCGAGAGTCTAGCTCAAGGCCAAAATGTGTGTTTTAGGTGAATCCAACTCCTAGTGAAATATGCCTGAATATTACATTGACGTACTGCTTTATCGAGGGCTTCCCAAGTGGTGCTAGTGGTAAAGAATCCGCCTGCCAATGCAAGAGTTGTAGGAGATACAAGTTCAATCCCTGGGTCAGGAAGGTTCCCTTGAGTAGGAAAGGGCACCCCAGTCCAGTATTCTTGCCTGGGCAGAGGAGCCGGGAGTGCTGCAGTCCACAGGGCCACAGAGTAGGACATGACAGAGACTGAGCACACACACGCTGATACATTGAAAGTCAAGTATGATTGTCGAACAGCAAATCCCAGAGGACCCTGATGCGCCCCCCTGTCCCACAGCACTGGCACCTTCCACTTTTCACCAGGTATGGTTCTGGCCATCACAGCAAAGCATGGGTTGCAGAGTCATCTGGGCACTCAGGGTGTTTTCTTCTTCTACAGAGATGATAAACAAGTTGCTCCTCCTGGAGACCTGAACATGGGCTGCCCTTCCCAGCCCTCGTCACCGTCAGGATGGTGGTGGTGATGAGAGGCAGGAAGGCAGGCAGTTTCCCTTCCCAACAGCGCTTCTATCCCATTCAGCCTTCCAGAACCTTCCTCCCAGTCACCTCTTGTGACATCACTGGCTGCCCCTGCCTTCCCACGCCACCCTGCCTCCACTCCTGCTTCCAGAGCAGGAGGGCAGCCATTCTCTTTCCACCCACCCATCCCTTCATGCATTGCGCCCGTTAACTTGTTGCTGAGATTCATATGGAGCCACAGCACTTACGTCAGGCGTCATGCTAGATGCTGAAGACGTGAAGATGCGCAGAACCAGATGAGGTCTGTTCAGGAAGACCACGGGATACCTGGAGTCAGACCGAGACCCAACGTATGTCGGTGGGAAGGGTTTGCTAGTGCGGCTGGCCTAGGCAGGGAGGTCGGGAGAGGTCCCTGGAGCTGGGTTCTAAAGGCTGGGCAGGTGTTGGCCTGACTCACTGCTTTTTATCACATGCCCTGCTCCATGCATTCTCAGTTTGCTTCCGCCTCCTCTCGCAGTTGCATCCCAGTGCCTAAAACAGCTCCTGGCCAGGCACACAGCAGGTGTGTTCAGTCAGTAAAGACTTATTGCCCAACCCTCAATATTCACTGAAAGGACTTATGCTAAAGCTGAAGCTCCAGTACTTAGGCCACCTGATGCGAAAAGCCAACTCATTGGAAAAGATCCTGATGCTGGGAAAGATTGAGGGCAGGAGGAGAAGGGGGCTACAGAGGATGAGATGTTTGGATGGCATCATTGACTCAATGGACATGAGTTTGAGCAAACTCCGGGAAACAGTGAAGGGGAGCCTGGCAAGGGGAGCCTTGGGGTCACAAAGAGTCGGACGTGACTGAGCAACTGAACAACAACCACCCAAACACCCTGCTCTGCCAAGAGACAAGAACAGGAGTGTTCTACTGTCTCTGGAGCCTTCTGGGCGGTTCCCATCCATGGCTGAGCAGTGTCACCCTGCAGAGCACCAAGTCACCTGAAGCTGGAGAGCCAGTGTCCACCAGGAGCCATTGTGACTCTTTTCTTCCAGCCCCTCACCCAAAAATCATCTCCCAGGCCCCCTTGTTGCAACATGTGGCCGTCTGGCTACATCCTGACCTGTGGCATGTGGATACAGGGAATGCAGGGGTCGCTGTAGAGTCATGCCTGTAACGGAAAGGAGATTGGGACCCCTTTTCCCTAGTGGGAGGCTGAGATCTGAAGCAATCACCTTGGATAGGAAGGGAGCTGAACAGTGAGGAGGCAACGCAACAAGAGGGAAGGAGCCTGGGTTCCTAATGACTGTGCAGCCACCTCGCTAGTCCTGGACAGGTAGTTTCATGCACACACACACACGCACCTTCACATGTACACACTCACATGTATACTCATCTACGCTCACACACATGCACACATTCTCCCACAATCATACCTATTCACCCCCTGAAACACACCCTCTTACAGACCCACAATTGCATACATCCACACACTCAAGTCACATACCCTCTCCTATAGATACACAATTATAGTCACACAGATGCACTCACACACAAATTTCTATACAGACATAATTATATACACACGTGCTCAACACGGGTATGTACGACAACCTCACATTCTCACGCATCCTCATTGAACGAGGATTGCATAGACAAGTGCTCACACATGTGCACTCACACACCTTCTCACAGATATTCTCACACACGTGCACATACAACTGTCTCACAGAAAAGTAAGTCACTCAGGAAAAGCCCATCCAGAAATATCTCAACGGACATCCACCCAGGTCTCGTTCAGGGTTGAAGGGCACACTGACAGCTTCCAGAAATGCTGCTGGAAGCAGACCTCCGCTCCTGGTGGCTTGGGATCTGCCTCCCCTGAATAGCTCCCCACATCTAGGGTCACCCTCCTTTCCCAGGGCCACCCACACCCACATGGGGGCATCAAGCCGCCCGCCCATCACCCCATCTCAGGGCAATACTGAGAGGGGTCCCAGCCACCAAGCTTCCATGGGGGAAGGGCATCTTCCCTCTGCCTTGGAAACCGGGTTCTGACTCCTCCCCTTCCCCCAGGGCCACCCTGAGCGCTCCCCAGATTAACCTTTCACAAGCTCAGTTCGTCTGCCCTGCTTCCCAGTGAGCTTGACACGTAGCAAGAGCAGTCATCATCTCCCCCCAGAATCCCTGCGTTGACCTCGTCTCACCTTTCTCTTACCTGCCCTAGATAAGCTCTCAACGGGGACCTTTCCTTCCCCACCAGTCTTGGCCATCGGGAGTGGCCACACGCTCTGGGTGTGGACGAGCCCCTCCTCTGAGCAGAGGGACAGAGTCGATTCCAGGCCACTGCGCACATTTTAATCGAGAAAAGTCTGACAGTAGAAAACAGGACTGCACGGAGACAGTAGCTGCTGAAAGAAAAGCCCTGATTTGGCAAAATCTGTCCACCCCAACCCCGCTGACCCTGGAAGACTCCCCCCGCCTCCAGAGCCAAGGGCCAATGAAAGTCGCCTCAAAAAAGCTACAAATAGAGCTACTATGTGATCCAGCAATCCACTTTCAGTTATATATCTGAAGGAAGTGAAAACACTATCTTGAAGAGAGATCTGTCCTCCTGTGTCCACTGCAGCACTCTTTATAATAGCCAAGGCAACCTGCAAACAACCTAAGTGTCAATTGACAAGTGAATGGATAACAAAAATACGGGGTGTGTGTGTGTATACATATGATATATATTAAGCTGGAATCAAGATTGCTGGGAGAAATATCAGCAATGTCACATATGCAGATGATATCACTCTAATGGCAGAAAGTAAAGAGGAATTAAAGAGCCTCTTGATGAGGATGAAAGAGGAGAGTGAAAAAACTGACTTGAGACTCAACATTAAAAAAAACTAAGATCATGACACGTGGTCTCATCATTTCACAGCAAACAGAAGGGGAAAAAGTAGAAACGGTGACATGTTATTTTCTTGGACTCCAAAATCACTGGTCAGTGACTGCAGCCTGGAAATTAAAAGACACTTGCTCCTTGGAAGGAAAGCTATGACAGACCTAGCATATTAAAAAGCAGAGACATCACTTTGCCAACAAAGGTCCATATAGTCAAAGCAGTGGTTTTTCCAGTAGTCATGTATGAATGTGATAGTTGGACCATAAAGAAGATTGAGTGCTGAAGAATTGAGGCTTTTGAATTGTGGTGCTGGAGAAGGCTCTTGAGAGTCCCTTGGACAGCAAGGAGATCAAACCATTCAACCCTAAAGGAAATCAACCCTGAATATTCACTGGAAGGACTGATGCTGAAGCTGAGGCTCCAATGCTTTGGCCACTTAATGCGAAGAGCCAGCTCATTGGAAAAGACTCTGATGCTAGTAAAGATTGCAGGCAAAAGGAGAAGGGGCAGCAGAGGATGAGATGGTCAGATAGCATCATCGATTCAATGGACATGAATTTAAGCAAACTGAAGGAGACAGTGGAGGACAGAGGAGCCTGGCAAGCTACAGTTCGTAGGGTCACAGAGAGTTGGACACGACGTAGTAACTGAACAACAACAACAACAAAATGATACATATTTATGTGTATATAGAGAATGGTATACTTCTCAATCATTAAAAAGAAGGAAAATCTGGCATTTGAGACTATATGGATAGATCTTACAGACATTATGCTTACTGAAATGTCAGACAGGAAGACAAATACTGTATGATCTCACTTATATATAGAATCAAAACAAAACACAGAACTCACAGGTACAGAGAGCAGATTGTTGGTTTTCAGAGGTGGGGGATGGGGAGATGGGCGAGGTCGTCAAAAGGCACAAACTTGCTGTTATAAAATCTGTAAGGATGTAACGCACAGCATGGTGACTTCAGTTAATAGCATTCTATTACAGACTTGAAAGCTGCTTGGACTTCCCTGGTTTTCTAGTGGTTAAGAATCCGCATTCACAATGCAGGGGACACGAGTTCAGTCCCTGGTCCGGGAAGATTCCACACACTGCAGGTCAGCTAAGCCCGTGTGCCTCAACTGCTGAAGCCCCAGCCCTAGAGCCTGTGATTTATGACAAGAGAAACCACTGCAATTAGAAGCCCATGCACGGAGAGAAAGACCCAGCGCAGCCAATAAATAAATATATATTTTTTAAAACTGCCAAGAAAGTTGATCTTAAAAAGCCTCTTCACAAGAAAAAAAATTGTAGCTATGTAAAGTGATGATTAACTAGACATCGTGGTGGCCATTTTGCAGTGTATTCTGATATGGGATCATTACGTTGTACACCTGAAACATAATATGTCAATTGCACGCGTGCTAAGTCACTTCAATTTGTGTCTGATGCTTTGCTGCCGTATGAACCGTAGCTTGCCAGGCTTCTCTGTCCATGGAATTCTCCAGGCAAGAATACTGGAGTGGGTTACCATGCCAATTATACCTCAATAAAAACAAAGTTTAAAAAAAAATACCAAAGCAAAAAAACTCCACAAATTCAGGCAGAGGCTGGATTGGATACAAGGGGTGGTAGTTCGGAGATTCCTACTATAGATGCCCCAGGGTGATTCTCATTTCTATTTTTCCAGAGGAAAACTATAACTTTCCTCCCAGCTCCCCCTAGTGGGAATGTGCGTCTCTCCCACCCAGCCAGAGTGAATATAACAGGGCATCTGGGGTGTCTATGGCATGCAGCACAGATGGGAGTGCCCTGACGTTCGTCTGCTGTGTTTATAAGTCTTTACTTTTTTTTTTGACTGGGCCAGGTGGCATGTGGGATCTTAGTTCCCCAACCAGGCATCAAACCTGGGCCCCTTGCGTTGGGAGCACAGACTCTTAACCTCTGAACCAACAGGAAAGCCCTAAGTTTTTACTTTTCGATTAAGGTAATTCATACCCCTTGTTTTGTTCTTGTTTGTAACAGGTTTGTAACAAAGCAAAAAAAATGCCCTGTTCACCTCTCCTCTTCAGATTCCACAGGTATCCCTTCCCCAGGAGCCAACAGTTATCAACACTTTGACTATTTCCTTTGGTATTAGCCTCAGTGTTTTTAATTGAATTTTTCATTTCATACTGGGATATAGTTGATTTACAGTAGTAGCTAGCTTCAGGTGTAGGGCAAGTGATTCAGTTGTATATATATATATAACTATGCTTGGAAGAACTGTAAGCTTGTTCTCCATGTCTGACTATTTCTGTTTTGCAAGTAAGTTCATTTGTGTCATTTTTTTAGATTCCACATGTAAGCGATACTATATGATGCTTATCCTTCTCTGATTTACTTCCCTTAGGATGACAATCTCTAGGTCCATCCATGTTGCTGCAAATGGCATCCTTTCTTATTTTCTTTTTACAGCTGAATAATATTACATCATATATATATATGTACTATATCTTCTTTATCCATTCCTCTGTCCATGGACGCTTGGGTTGCTTTCATGTTCTGGGTATTGTAAACAGTGCTGCTGTGAACTCTGGGGTGTATGTATCCTTCGAACCTCCGTTTTAGACTTTATCCTCTGACTTCCTGTTATGGCCTTCTCTCTGATGATTTTCATCTGTATCATTACATGAATTAATATTTCATTACCTATCCTCATAACAGCGTAAAAAAATACATCCTGATATGAACTGACCGCTTCATAAATTGAAAATCTAGGAGAAAACCGGAATCCACCATAACTTTAAGAACTTCAAAAATTTTATTACATCTTTGTTTTTAACCTCAGGGTGGACTTCCCTGAGCATGAAAAGTGGATATTCTGAAACAGTCATTGTCTGGGAAAAAAACAAACATAAGACTGTCCACTCCAAAACATACTTCAGTTCAGTCGCTCAGTCATGTCCGACTCTTTGCGACCCCATGGACTGCAGCACGCCAGGCCTCCCTGTCCGTCACCAACTCCCGGAGCTTGCTCAAATTCATGTCCATTGAGTTGGTGATACCATCCAACCATCTCATCCTCTGTCTTTCCCTTCTCCTCCCACCTTCAGTCTTTCTCAGCATCAGGGTCTTTTCCAGTGAGTCAGTTCTCTGCATCAGGTGGCCAAAGTATCAGAGTTTCAGCTTCACCATCAGTCCTTCCAATGAATATTCCAGACTGATTTCCTTTAGGATGGACTGGTTGGATCTCCTTGCAGTCCAAGGGACTCTCAAGTCTTCTCCAACACCACAGTTCAAAAGCATCAATTCTTTGGTGCTCAGCTTTCTTTATAGTCCAACTCTCATTTCTCAGGAGGCAGATAAGGTGGGCCAAAATACAGAGGGAAGCCAAATGCACACGTACGAATAGCTCCTTCCATAAACCCATTCGCATAATGTATGCTAGTCCATACTCTTTTTTTCCTATTCATGATTTCCTCCAGTTAATGATGAACATGGAAAAGTTGCTATTGGTTGGGCGATATTCCCTGAATAATGTGGATGATCGGTGTCCTTCATGAAGATGTGAAGGAACTGCAGAGTCCCTTGCCCCACCTGAATCAGACTGTCCTTCCAAAATCTTATGCAGACCTTGTATCAATATAATTTCCTAAAAGACACATATATGCTCACAAGTGGAGTTGATTCATCAACCCACATTACTGTTACAACTTGTACAGTTGCAATCAAGCTAAGAACTTTTATTTATTTATTTATGGCTGTACTGGGTCTTTGTTGCTTCGAGGACTTTTCTCTTATTGCAGGAAGGGATGGTTACTCCCCGGTCACGACGCACAGGCTTCCCGTTGCGGGGGCTTCTCCTGTTGTTGAGCGCGGGCTCTAGGAAACACAAGCTTCAGTGGTTGCAGGCGGGACTCAGTACCTGCAGCTCCCAGGCTCAGTCGTTGTGGCCACATACTTAGTTGCAGCACGTGGGATCTCTCTGGACCAGGAATCCAACACGTGTCCCCAGCATTGACAGGTGGACTGTTAACCACTGGACCAAGGGAAGTGTAAGCTAAGAATGTTTGGTTCTTAGGTTCATTTTTATAAAGTGGACAGTAAGAGTGCTTGACAGTTTGTGTCACTGAAGTGTTTCTCTTCCTGATTTTTTTTAAATTTTATTTTATTTAACTTTACAATATTGTATTGGTTTTGCCATATATCAAAATGAATCTGCCACAGGTATACATGTTTCCCCATCCTGAACCCTCCTCCCTCCTCCCTCTCCATACCATCCCTCTGGGTCGTCCCAGTGCACCAGCCCAAGCATCCAGTATCGTGCATCGAACCTGGACTGGCGACTTGTTTCATATATGATATTATACATATTTCAATGCCATTCTCCCAAATCATCCCACCCTCTCCCTCTCCCACAGAGTCCAAAAGACTGTTCTATACATCAGTGTCTCTTTTGCTGTCTCGTACACAGGGTTATTGTTACCATCTTTCTAAATTTCATATATATATGCGTTAGTATACTGTATTGGTGTTTTTCCTTCTGGCTTACTTCACTCTGTATAATAGGCTCTAGTTTCATCCACCTCATTAGAACTGATTCAAATGTATTCTTTTTAATGGCTGAGTAATACTCCATTGTGTATATGTACCACAGCTTTCTTATCCATTCATCTGCTGATGGACATCTAGGTTGCTTCCATGTCCTGGCTATTATAAACAGTGCTGCGATGAACATTGGGGTACACGTGTCTCTTTCAATTCTGGTTTCCTCGGTGTGTATGCCCAGCAGTGGGATTGCTGGATCATAAGGCAGTTCTATTTCCAGTTTTTTAAGGAATCTCCACACGGTTCTCCATAGTAGCTGTACTAGTTTGCATTCCCACCAACAGTGTAAGAGGGTTCCCTTTTCTCCACACCCTCTCCAGCATTTATTGCTTGTAGACTTTTGGATCGCAGCCATTCTGACTGGAGTGAAATGGTACCTCATAGTGGTTTTGATTTGCATTTCTCTGATAATGAGTGATGTTGAGCCTCTTTTCATGTGTTTGTTAGCCATCTGTATGTCTTCTTTGGAGAAATGTCTATTTAGTTCTTTGGCCCATTTTTTGATTGAGTCATTTATTTTTCTGGAATTGAGCTGTAGGAGTTGCTTGTCTTCCTGATTTTTAAAAAAATTCTTTCGCTCTCATTCCTTTCCCCTTTCATTTTCCTCTAGTTCATCTTTTTCTCTTTTCATCCCCCTTTTCTTTCCTTCTTCCATCCACTGGCAGTCACTATGGAACATAGCTACAGCCATTCTATCGCCCTGCTTCCCAGTTGCCTGGAAGTGGTTCATGCAGTTGGCTGAAAACACGGGGTTACTTTTTTAAAAAAATGTTGTTCCATGCATATTCAGCCTGCCCCTTCCAAGGCTGTTCGAGGTCACAGCAGTTTGCCCTGGAAATGACTTGGTGTCTTGGAGAAATGTGACAGACGGCGAGAAAGCCAGGAGAAAAATGAAGATCTTCGTAGCACGCAGGTGCCGCGTACACAAAATTCAGCAATCAGAAGCCCCGTCATTATGGAAATTGCCCTTTCACGCTACCCTTGAAAGGATCAGATACTCACACTCAGGTCTGCGCCCAATCAGTGGCTCTCAAAACCATCCACCAAAGCTTTAACAACCTTTAAAGTTCTAACAGCGCTGGTCAATTAACAGTCATTAGCTAAATAAAAGGAGTCAATTAGTAAGAATTCCATCTGGGAGGGGAGGAGAAAAGTTTTCACAACTCCGTAGGCTAAATGCTCTCCAGGAGAAGTGGAAAGCTCCCAGGAGGATATATTTTCGTACCATTCTTGGACGCATCTAGTTTTTAGCGGTTTTGTGGTTTTACTGGCTAATTCTTTCCTTGTAAACATGTGGTTGACCTTTTTTTTTTTTTGCTTCAATTTTTGTTTTATATTTGAGCAGAAAATATCCTTTCATTTTATTATGCCTCTGGGTTGTTTTTTTGTTTTTACCAAAAAAGAAAATAGATTGAAAAAGTAATACTTGCGTTTTTGGTAAACACATACAAAGACAGACAGCCTCAATAGGGTGAAAGGATCTTCAGAGAAGAGCTAGTCTTCGCTTTTCCTGTTATGTGTATTCTTCGTTACTGTTCATTTGCTTAGTCATGTCCAACTCTTTGAGACCCCATGGACTGTAGCTCGCCAGGCTTCCCTGTCCCTTACCATCTCCCAGAGTTTGCTCAAACTCATGTCCACTGAGTTGATGATGCCATCCAACCATCTCACCTGCTGTCACCCCCTTCTCCTCCTGCCCTCAATATTTCCCAGGATTCGAGTCTTTTCCAAAGACTCGGCTCTTCACATCAGGTGGCCCAAGTATTGGAGCTTCAGCTTCAGCATCAGTCCTTTCAGGGTTGGTTTCCTTTAGGATTGACTGGTTTGATCTCCTTGCAGTCCAAGGGACTCTCAAGAGTCTTCTCCAACACCACAGTTCAAAAGCATCCATTCTTTGGCGCTCAGCCTTCTTTATGGTCCAGCTCTCACATCTGTACATGACTACTGGAAAAACCGTAGCTTTGACAGTTTTGACTACCTGGACCTTTGTTGGCAAAGTGATATATCTCTGCTTTTTAATATGCTGTCTAGGTTTGTCATAGCTTTTCTTTCAAGGTGCAAGCGTCTTTTAATTTCACTTCATGTGTATTCTTAGTTTATATAGATTGTTTGTCTTTTCTCTGCATATTCTCTGGAATATTCTCTGTGTATACAAGCATGCTGCATCAGAGCATGGACGAGATACAGGAAAGGTTGGAGGTCAAGTGTATGGGTGTCAAAACCAGACCTCCTGGGTTCAGATCCCAACTCTGCAGTTTATTAGCTGGTGCTATGAGTTTGACTGAATGCTTCTGTACCCCACCTCCAGAGTGGTTGTTAGCTTCAAAAATGCACTCCCGAGAAGACAGCCCTCAACAATCCCCACTTCATCATATCTACTTCCTTATGTAATCATCTCCCCACAAGTGTGGGCTGGACTTACTGACCCCCTTCTTACAATGATATCAGAACTGATGAGGGACTTCCCTGGTGGCCCAGTGCCTAAGACTCCATGCTCCCAATGTAGGGGGACCAGGTTCAATCCCCGATCAGGGAACTAGATTCCACATGCTGCAACTAAGATCAAAGATCCCACATCAACAATGAAGGTCAAAGATACTCTGTGCTGCAGCTAAGACCTGCAGCAGCCAAATAAATTAAAAAAAATTTTAAGCTAAAAAAAAAAGAACTGATGAGATGTTGTCACTGCTGAGCTTAAGTGACAAAAGACAGTGGCTTCTGTCTCAAGTGCATGGGGGTGCCAACTGCCTGGTCCCTGATGTCACGTCAGAAGGATATACAAGCTGCTTGTTAAACAGCCCATGGGGTGAAGAACAGAAGTCTCCAGCCAGTAGCCCTTGAGGAGCTGAGACCTGCTAACGACTACATGAGTGAGCTTAGAGGTGAGTTCTTCCCCATGGGGAGGCGCTGTCTGATGGGTGTAAAGTTTCAGTGTTTGAAAATGAATAAGTTCCAGGAGAGGGTGGGAAGATTTGGGAGAATGGCATTGAAACATGTAAAATACCATGTATGAAACGAGATGCCAGTCCAGATTCAATGCACGATACTGGATGCTTGGGGCTAGTGCACTGGGACGACCCAGAGGGATGGTATGGGGAGGGAGGAGGGAGGAGGGTTCAGGATGGGGAGCACATGTATACCTGTGATGGATTCATTTTGATATTTGGCAAAACTAATACAATTATGTAAAGTTTAAAAAAAAATTTTAAAAAAAATTAAAAATTTAAAAAAAGAAAGAAAATGAATAAGTTCCAGAGATCTGCTGAGCAGTGTGGTACCTGCAGTTAACAATTCTCTGTCATAAGCTTGAAATTTTGTCAGGAGGATATATCTCATGTTAGGTGTTTTTACCACAAGTTTAGAACACAAGTTTAGAAAGAAAAGGAAGAGAGAAAGAAAGGAAGGAAAGGAAGAAGAAAGAAAGGAAGAACAAAATGGGTGGGAGGAAGGAAAGAAAGAGGGGGAGGGAAGGAAGAAAGGGAAAAAGAAAGTAAGAATCTTTCTCCACTCGAGTCTTCAGATAAGACCAGCCGACAACTTGTCCACAACCTTCTGAGAGACTGAACTAGAAGCACCCAGAGAAGCTGCATCCAGATTCCTGACCTAGAGTAACTATTTGAGATCATGAATGTTTATCATTTTAAGCTGCTAA
The DNA here is from genome assembly GCF_055505025.1 of Bos grunniens. NCBI lineage: Eukaryota > Metazoa > Chordata > Mammalia > Artiodactyla > Bovidae > Bos > Bos grunniens. Next base: position 18,338,659 of record NC_141171.1, read on the forward strand.
ATCTGGGGATGATTTGTTGTGCAGCAAGAGATAACTCATATGTAACATGTGGGACTAATAATACGAGTTATCGCGAAGAATTGAGAATATATTGATGAATGATAGGGAGTTACCTGGCACATCATAAGCACTCAATAAATGTTTACATATTTACTTTAAAAGGTAATATGTGTTTAAGTTTATCCCCCTTTGAAACAAATATCCTCTTTTAAAAATACTGTCAACAGAGTGCAATGTTCTGTGTTTACTTTTTTGTCATTTAATATGTAAATCACAGGCATTCTCCAGCATCTGCCCATACTGCTGCATCTCATCCTTTTTCATGGCTGTATAATGGTCTGCTGCTTAGCTGAATGCTGCTTCATTCAATCAGGCCTGTATTGGTCATTGTCTAGGCTGTTCCTTTTGGTCTCAGTGCCACATCTTAAAATGTGATGTTTCTAGTCCTAGACTGTTCCAGGTAGAAAAGACTTGTCTTTGGAATCATTTGGTGCTGAGGTTTTAAACTGTGGTTCTAGGAGACCAAGTGTTCTGTGGTGCCCCTGCCTTAAATTAAAACTGCTCCCCTTTCACCAGTCTAACCCCAGACCCAGATACCTAATCCTGTGTTTATTCCACACTTCACAAGGCTTCCGTGAGAACACATCTGCAGCTTCATCATGGGATTGTTTGAGGCAAAGAAGTTTATTTCACAGCCACCTCCTTGGAAATGCTGTGCTGTGCTCAGTCACTCAGTTGTTTCTGACTTTATGACCCTATGGACTGAAGCCCCCCAGGCTCCTCTGTTCATGGGATTCTCCAGGCAAGAATACTGGAGTGGGTTGCCATTTCCTCCTCCAAGGGATCTTCCCGACCCAAGGATTGAACCCATGTCTCTTGCATCTCCTGCATTAGTAGGCAAAGTCTTTACCACTGCACAATCTGGGAAGCCCTCTTTGGAAATAATACCAGAACAGTTCTTTTTTTTTCCTTTCTTTTTGATTTTTTTAAATTGAAGTACTAATTTATTTACAATAGTGTGTTCAGTTCAGGTGAACAGCAAAGATTCAATTATACGTTTGTATATTTTCCAGATTCTTTTCCCTTGGAAATAATACCAGAACAGTTCTTCTTTTTCCTTTCTTTTTGATTTTTTTAAATTGAAGTATTAATATAATTTATTTACAATAGTGTGTTCAGTTCAGGTGAATAGCAAAGATTCAATTATACGTTTGTATATTTTCCAGATTCTTTTCCCTTATAGTAGGTTATTATAAAATATTGAGTGTAGGTCTCTGTGCTATACAGTAGGTCCTTGTTGGTCATCCATTTAAAATATAGCAATGTGTATATGATGGGCTTCCTTTGTGGTTTAATGGTAAAGAATCCTCCTGCAATACAGAAGACACAGGAGATGCAGGTTCGATCTCTGGGTTAGGAAGATCCCCTGGAGGAGGTCATGGCAGCCCACTCCAACATTCTTGCCTGGAGAACCTGCATGGGCAGAGGAGCCTGGTGGGCTACAGTCCACATGCACACAGTATGTATATGTTAACAGCAACCTCTTAATTTATCTCTCCCCTCACCAGGACAATTCCTAATAGTAAATTGTATTTCCCAAGGTGAGGGGTGTTAGTCGATATTATGAGGGGAAAATAGGTCACTTGATTTAATAGGTTTGGAAAATGCCAGTTAGATAGAATTAACCTTTTTACTAATGCTTCTGTTTGTTTGTTTTGGTTTCTTTTTTTTTCTAGTAATAATGATAGCTTTTGTGCACCTTCAGGATCCCTAGCACTTTCCAGAGCTCATCCCACTGAATCTTCATGACACCCTCATGACGTAGGTTTTCATCGGAACTCGTTCTCTACAAAAGAGGAAGCTAGTGTTTCCAGGGCTATGTGATTTGCCCTCAGGCATGCAGCTAATGTCCAGAACTTTGAATGGTTCCAAAGATTGGAATCATAACTTAGATGCAGTTGCGGGACTTCTCAGGGCCTTTAATAAGCTGCTGGACACTGGGCTCTTTTGACCACAGAGGCCGTTCTTCACAGCAGATCTGTCTATAGCAAGACTCCTCCAGGACAGGGCAGCAGGGACTCAATATCAGCCCATCTGCACCCCAGCCTACACCTACAACAGCTAGAGCGAACAGCCGTCCAGTTTGTTCAGGGTTGAGGTGGTCTTTGCCATGTAGAGCTTTCAGGTTTAAAAAGTTGTTTTTCAATTATTATTCAGATACGATTCACATGTCATGAAGCTCATCATAGTAAAATGGACAACTCAGTGATTTCCAGCATATTCAAAATGTGGTGCAACCATCCCCATTGTTTAATTCAAGAATGTTTCTGCCAGCCACCATGAAACCCATGCCCGCATACCCCTCCAGAAGCCTCTCAATTTCTCCCTCCCAGCCCCTGAGAACCATTAACCCACTTTCTGCTTCTATAGATTTGCCTGTTCTGGACATCTCACAGAAATAGTCATAGAGTATCTGCTCTTTTGTGACCGTTTCACGGCACGTAGCATCATGTGTTCAGCATTCATCTGCGTTGTAGCTGGTGTCAATGCCTCATTCCTTTTTATGGCTGAATAGTCTTCCATTGGGATCCCAGGTGGCACTAGTGGTAAAGAATCTGCCTACCATTGCAGGAGATATAAGAGACTCGAGTTTGATTCCTGGGTCGGGAAGATCCCCTGAGGGAGGAAATGGCAACTTACTCCAGTAGTCCTGCCTGGGAAATCCCATGGACAGAGGCGCCTGTCAGGCTACAATCCATGGGGCCCCAAAGAGTTGGACACAACTGAGCGACTGAGTACATACACAGTATTTCATTGCGTAAATATACCACGTTTCATTCATCCATTAATCTGTTGATGGACATCTGTGTTCTTTCCACTTTTTGGCTATTTGAAAAAATACATGTATTTATGTGGTTGTGTGGGTCTTAGTTGCAGTACGTGGGGTCTTTAGCTGTGGCATGCGAACTCTTAGTTGCAGCATGTGGGATCTAGTTCCCGACCAGACATCCAACCCAACCCTCTTACATTGGGAGCATAGAGTCTTAGCCAATGGACAGCCAGGAAGTCTCTACTTTTGGCTGTTATATATGAGTAATGCTGCTATGAATATGTGTAGATCAATTTTCAGGTAGACGAATGGTTTCAGTCTCTTTGGATACATACCTAGTAGGATTACCAGCTTATGTAGTAATTCTGTTTAACTTCTTGAGGAAATGGAATTTCCATTTTTTTCTTTTTTTTTTTTTGTCACAAAGCATGGCTTTCGAGATCTTCCTTCCCCTACAAGGGATTGAACCCAGACCCTCGGCAGTGAAAGCACGGAGTCTTAACCACTGGATCCCAGGGACTTCACCTAGAGTTTCGGTTTTAATAGCAGGAGAGTTCTGGGGAAACTAGGGCACGTTGATCAGACCCTACAAGAGTCCTCCTTGACGTCACTTGCCCTGGAAACTTAGGTAAGAGGACAACCCAGTCAAGATACTGCTTTCCATGGGTTCCCTCCACTGCCACCCAGCTTTTCTGGTTCTGTGGCATCATGTACCACAGACTGCCATTTCCCCTTCAGACCGTGCCCTCCATTGTCTTCCAAAGATTGTCCTGTCATTTGAGTCGCTTCTTTAAGCAAGCAACGCCCTTTCAATGGACGGGACTAAAAGCAGAGTCCCCTGGGGGAAATGTCAGCATTTTCTCCATCTACTTGGGAAGCCCTGGGTGTTCTGTGTCAGCAGGGACCCGGCATCTTTTTGATCAGAGATGACTTGGGCCAGAATAGGAATCCAAGGGGAGCTAAGAGTGACAGGGAGCTTCCCTGGTGGCTCAGCTGGTAAAGAATCCGCCTGCAATGCAGGAGAGCTGGGTTCAATCCCTGGGTTGGGACGATCCCCTGGAGAAGGGAAAGGCTTAGCCACTCCAGTATTCTGGCCTGGAGAATTCCATGGACTGCATAGTCCATGGGGTCACAAAGGGTCGGACACGACTGAGCAACTTTCACTTTCAAGAGTGACAGAACAGAGCCTAAGTCCTGAGCTGAAATTTCCTGCTGAAAATTCACACCTGTTTCCTCCTGCCCTAACATAATATAGAACCACCGTCTGAGTGGGAAATTGTGGAATTACAGTGTAGAGAACTGACATGTGGGTACAGCGGGAGAAGGGGAGGGTAGGACAAGCTGGGAAAGTAGCATTGACATTCAGACACTATATTGCTGAAAATAGATAGCTGGTGGGAAGCTGCTGTCTAGCACAGGGAGCTCAGCTCAGTACTCTGATGATCTAGAAGGCTGGACTGGTTGTGGGGGTGGGGGTTGTCTCAAGAGGGAGGGGATATTGTATACATATAGTTGATGCATGATGTTGTTCAGCAGAAACTCACAACATTGTAAAGCAATTATACTCCAGTAATGTAAAAAATTAAACTTAATTTATTTTAAAGGCTAAGTATGAATCTTAGAGGAACCCTTCCAGGTTTGTTGTTCAGTCACTAAGTCGTGTCTGAGTCTTTGAGACCCCATGGACTGCAGCATGCAATGCTTCCCTGCCCTTCACTATCTCCCAACGTTTGTTCAAAGTCATGTCCGTTGACTCAGTGATGCCATCCAACCATTTCATCCTCTGTGACTCCCTTCTCCTGTTGCCCTCAATCTTTCCCAGCATCCGGGTCTTTTCCAATGAGACGGCTCTTCGCATCAGGTGACCGAAGTATTGGAGCTTCAGCTTCAGCATCAGTCCTTCCAGTGAATATTCAAAGTTGATTTCCTTTAGGATTGACTGGTTGGATCTCCCTTCCATATCTTTCCTGGATTAGAATCAGAGGCTTAAACACCTTCATGCATGCACAGAATTGCATTCTTTTTCCACCTGCATTTTCCTAATGGAAGCATTCTGTGAGGTTTCTGCCAGTCCTGCCTTAAGAGATTTCAGGCAACAAAGGAATTGAAAGCAGAGTCTTGGTGAGATATTTGCACACCCTTGCTCATTAGCAGCCTGAGTCATAGGTGGAAGCCACCCAAGTGTTTGTTGATGGATGAAAGGATAAAATGTGGTCCATCCACACAATGGAACATTATTCAGCCTTTAAAAGGAAGGAGATTCTGACACACACTGGAGCATGGATAAACCTCAAGGACATGATGCTCAGTGAAATAAGCCAGTTACCAAAGGAGATATACTGTCTGATTCCACTTATGCGAGGTCCCTGAGGGAGTGAGATCCACAGAGACAGGAAGTAGATGAAGGAAGTGGCCATGCATGGTGGCCAAAAAAATAATAATTTTTCTTAAAGTTATAGAGATGGGTGGTGGAGAATTGCATAAAAATATGAATATACTTAGTGCCACTGAACTTCATTCTTACAAGTTGTTTATGTATATTTTATCTCAAACTAAAAAAAGAAAAATTTGAGATAGACTAGGCAAGAAATTGTCCCCTACAGGCCTGGTATTCCACCATCCATTTATTCAACAGTGATTTACTGAGGAACAAAGCTGTGTTCGAAGCCCAATTCTAGACCAAGGTTTCTCAGCCTCAGCGCTCCTGCCTTTGGGACCAGATCATTCTCTGTGGTGGTGCCACCCTGTGCATTGTAGGGGTGCAGCATGCCCTGCTTCTACCAGCCAAATGCCAGTAGCGCTCCCTCCCCCAGCTGTGACATCGTAAATGTCTCCAGACATCACCCAGTGTGCCATGGCAGGGCAGAATCATCTCAGATGCAGACCCCTGGGTTAGGGAGTTCCATGGACCTTCCCCCACAAGATAATCTGTGTTCTGTGACCATCTGACCTCTGGATGTCCTAGGATGCTGCACACATTTCAGTACACAAACTGAGTGGAGAGGGAGAGAGGAGGTAATTCACAGATGCTGAGAGTGGGTGGCGGGTGGCACCCAGGTTTCCAGGGTTTAAGCCATTGAGAGTTCATTCTGGTGCACGGTGCAAACCAGGATCAGACTCAATCCTTTCCCCTTGTACTTAATGGTAGGTTTCTTAGTCAGGCCATTGTTGGCATCTGAGGCCAGATAAATTCTCTGTGGTGGGTGCCTTTCTGCACACTGTTGGGGTTGTTGAGCCGCATTCCTAGTCTCTTATCTATATACTCGATGCCAATGGCGGCCCCTAGCGGTGACTGCCAAAATGTCCCCAGATCAGATCAGATCAGATCAGTCACTCAGTCGTGTCCGACTCTTTGTGACCCCATGAATCACAGCACACCAGGCCTCCCTGTCCATCACCAACTCCCGGAGTTCACTCAGACTCACATCCATCGAGTCAGTGATGCCATCCAGCCATCTCATCCTCTGTCGTCCCCTTCTCCTCTTGCCCCCAATCCCTCCCAGCATCAGAGTCTTTTCCAATGAGTCAACTCTTCGCATGAGGTGGCCAAAGTACTGGAGTTTCAGCTTTAGCATCATTCCTTCCAAAGAAATCCCAAGGCTGATGTCCTTCAGAATGGACTGGTTGGATCTCCTTGCAGTCCAAGGGACTCTCAAGAGTCTTCTCCAACACCACAGTTCAAAAGCATCAATTCTTCTGCGCTCAGCCTTCACAGTCCAACTCTCACATCCACACATGACCACAGGAAAAACCATAGCCTTGACTAGATGGACCTTTGTTGGCAAAGTAATGTCTCTGCTTTTGAATATGCTATCTAGGTTGGTCATAACTTTCCTTCCAAGAAGTAAGTGTCTTTTAATTTCATGGCTGCAGTCACCATCTGCAGTGATTTTGGAGCCCAAAAAATAAAGTCTGACACTGTTTCCACTGTTTCCCCATCTACTTCCCATGAAGTGATGGGACCAGATGCCATGATCTTCGTTTTCTGAATGTTGAGCTTTAAGCCAACTTTTTCACTCTCCTCTTTCACTTTCATCAAGAGGCTTTTTAGTTCCTCTTCACTTTCTGCCATAAGGGTGGTGTCATCTGCATATCTGAGGTTATTGATATTTCTCCCGGCAATCTTGATTCCAGCTTGTGTTTCTTCCAGTCCAGCGTTTCTCATGATGTACTCTGCATATAAGTTAAATAAGCAGGGTGACAATACACAGCCTTGACGTACTCCTTTTCCTATTTGGAACCAGTCTGTTGTTCCATGTCCAGTTCTAACTGTTGCTTCCTGACCTGCATAGAGGTTTCTCAAGAGGCAGATCAGGTGGTCTGGTATTCCCATCTCTTTCAGAATTTTCCACAGTTTATCCCTGTGAGGCAGTCACTGTTGCTTTAAAAAAAAAATCTATGCTGTAATATATATATATATATATATATATATATATATTTACTTATCGGGTCTTATTTGAAGCGCGCAGTACCTTTCATATTTTTTTGGCTGTGCCGGATCTTCGTGACTGTGCATGAGCTTTCTCTAGTTCGAGTGAGCGGGCGCGACTCTCTAGCTGTGGCGTGCAGGCTTCTCTTGTTGCAGAACACTGGCTCCAAGCGTGCGGGCTTCAGGTTGTGGCGCCCCCGATCGGTTACTCCGAGGCATGTGGGATCTTAGTTCATAGACCAGGGATGGAACCTGGGCCCTCTGCGTTGGGAACTCGTCTTAGCCACTGGACTGCCAGAAAAGAGACCCCTCCCCGCCGCCCCCCGCCCCCCCAAATCTCTGATTTAGGTGACAGGATTGAGAGTAGGCAGAAGAGGTCCCTGCTCTGATGGAATTTACTTAGACTAGAGGACTAGGGAGAGGCAACACATGGAAAAGCAGATCAAACAGGGCTGGAAACTGCAGTTTCAGCTGCAGCCCCAAGACACAAGGTTCTGGAATTCTCCAGAGAGGCGCCAGCCTGACAGGCATGTTTTCAGAGGAAATAACTGAGAAAGAGGATCCCAGCTCTACAGGCTGTTCACCAACCCAGAGGGTGCAGAAGGGCAAGAACCGACACTGGAAGAGAACTTTCTATTTATTTTTAATTTCTATTTTATATTGGAGATCCCCTGGAGGAGGAAATGGCAACCCACTCCAGTATTCTTGCCTGAAAAATTCCATAGACAGAGGAACCTAGCGGGCCGCAGCCCATAGGGTCGCATAGAATCAGACACAACGGGGGAACTGAGCACGCACGTACACGTAGGTGATTAACAATTTTGTGACCCTTTCAGGTGTGCAGCAAAGTGATTCAGTGGTACATATACATACATCTATTCTTTTTCAAATTATGCTCCTATTTAAGTTATTACAGGGTGTTGAGCAGAGTTTGCTGTGCTATACAGTAGGTGGCAGAGGATAAGATGGTTAGATAGCATCACCGATTCAATGGACATGGATCTGAGCAAACTCTGGGAGATGGTGGAGGACAGTGAAGCAGTCCATGGGGCTGCAAAGAGTGGGACAAGGCTTAGCAGCTGAACAACAGCCACAACAGTAAGTCCTTGTTGGTAGTGTGTACTTGTCATCTGAAACTCCCAACTGTCCCTCTCCCCCTTCACCCTTGCTAAGCATACGTTCATTCTCTAAATCTCTTTCTGTTTTGTAAATAAATTCATTTTTATCATTATTTTTAGATTCCACATATAAGGGATATCATACGATATTTGACTTGATTCCCTTAGTTTGAGCCTCTCCAGGTCCATTGATGTTCCTGCAAATGGCATTACTTAACTTTTTATTTATTTATTTATTTTTTTAGATTGGATTTGAAATTTTTTTAAATTTTATTTTATTTTTAAACTTTATATAATTGTATTAGTTTTGCCAAATATCAAAGTGAATCCGCCACAGGTATACATGTGTTCCCCATCCTGAACCCTCCTCCCTCCTCCCTCCCCATACCATCCCTCTGGGTCGTCCCAGTGCACCAGCCCCAAGCATCCAGCATTGTGCATCGAACCTGGACTGGCAACTCGTTTCATACATGATATTTTACATGTTTCAATGCCATTCTCCCAAATCTTCCCACCCTCTCCCTCTCCCACAGAGTCCATAAGACTGTTCTATACATCAGTGTCTCTTTTACTGTCTCGTACACGGGTTATTGTTACCATCTTTCTAAATCCCATATATATGCGTTAGTATACTGTATTGGTGTTTTTCTTTCTGGCTTACTTCACTCTATATAATAGGCTCCAGTTTCATCCACCTCATTAGAACTGATTCAAATGTATTCTTTTTAATGGCTGAGTAATACTCCATTGTGTATATGTACCACAGCTTTCTTATCCATTCATCTGCTGATGGACATCTAGGTTGCTTCCATGTCCTGGCTATTATAAACAGTGCTGCGATGAACATTGGGGTACACGTGTCTCTTTCCCTTCTGGTTTCCTCAGTGTGTATGCCCAGCAGTGGGATTGCTGGATCATAAGGCAGTTCTATTTCCAGTTTTTTAAGGAATCTCCATATGTTCTTCATAGTGGCTGTACTAGTTTGCATTCCCACCAACAGTGTAAGAGGGTTCCCTTTTCTCCACACCCTCTCCAGCATTTATTATTTGTAGACTTTTGGATCGCAGCCATTCTGACTGGTGTGAAATGGTACCTCATAGTGGTTTTGATTTGCATTTCTCTGACAATGAGTGATATTGAGCCTCTTTTCATGTGTTTGTTAGCCATCTATATGTCTTCTTTGGAGAAATGTCTATTTAGTTCTTTGGCCCATTTTTTGATTGGGTCATTTATTTTTCTGGAGTTGAGCTGTAGGAGTTGCTTGTATATTTTTGAGATTAGTTGTTTGTCAGTTGCTTCATTTGCTACTATTTTCTCCCATTCTGAAGGCTGTCTTTTCACCTTGCTAATAGTTTCCTTTGATGTGCAGAAGCTTTTCAGGTTAATTGGGTCCCATTTGTTTATTTTTGCTTTTATTTCCAATATTCTGGGAGGTGGGTCATAGAGGATCCTGCTGTGATGTATGTCAGAGAGTGTTTTACTTTCACCATTACTATTCAACGTAGTTTTGGAAGTTTTGGCCACAGCAATCAGAGCAGAAAAAGAAATAAAAGGAATCCAAATTGGAAAAGAAGAAGTAAAACTCTCACTGTTTGCAGATGACATGATCCTCTACATAGAAAACCCTGAAGACTCCACCAGAAAATTACTAGAACTAATCAATGACTATTGTAAAGTTGCAGGATATAAAATCACACAGAAATCCCTTGCATTCATATACACTAATAATGAGAAAACAGAAAGAAAAATTAAGGAAACAATTCCATTCACCATTGCAACGGAAAGAATAAAATACTTAGGAATATATCTACCTAAAGAAACTAAAGACCTATACATAGAAAACTATAAAACACTAGTGAAAGAAATCAAAGAGGACACTAATAGATGGAGAAGTATACCATGTTCATGGATTGGAAGAATCAATATAGTGAAAATGAGTATACTACCCAAAGCAATTTATAGATTCAATGCAATCCCTATCAAGCTACCAACAGTATTCTTCACAGAGCTAGAACAAATAATTTCACAATTTGTATGGAAATACAAAAAACCTCGAATAGCCAAAGCGATCTTGAGAAAGAAGAATGGCACTGGAGGAATCAACCTGCCTGACTTCAGGCTCTACTACAAAGCCACAGTTATCAAGACAGTATGGTACTGGCACAAAGACAGAAATATAGATCAATGGAACAAAATAGAAAGCCCAGAGATAAATCCACGCACATATGGACACCTTATCTTTGACAAGGGAGGCAAGAATATACAATGGATTAAAGACAATCTCTTTAACAAGTGGTGCTGGGAAATCTGGTCAACCACTTGTAAAAGAATGAAACTAGAACACTTTCTAACACCATACACAAAAATAAACTCAAAATGGATTAAAGATCTAAACGTAAGACCAGAAACTATAAAACTCCTAGAGGAGAACACAGGCAAAACACTCTCTGATTACTTAACTTTTTAAAAGGATGTCTTGGGCAGAAAATATCTGGGTGCTGAGGGCTGGGTGCACAGAGGGGTCTGGTTGCCCCTCCCTCTGGTATGGAGAGGGGGGTCAGTGGGCGTGCTTGAAGGGCGTGCCTTGGCTCCAGGGAGAACCCCTGGGAGCAGGGAGTGGGTGATGCTGCTCTTCCAGGGAGGCGTGCTGGACTGGTGTCCACTTCCTGATGGAAGCTGCAGGGCAAGAGGTGGGCTGGTTGTTTTGGCAGCTGAGCCAAGGCAACTTGCTGCTAAATCAGGATGGGCTCACAAACAGCAGGTTTGTTTGGGAAGAGGTGTGTGTTTCTCAGGAACTAGATGGGCTCAGAGAGCTGGCAGGGGGCACTTTAGATCTTGTCCCGAAGCCTCTCCTGGCTTCCCTCCACAGAAGTTCAGCAGGCCTTGGGACCTGAATTCCTAGGGACCAGGGAAAGAGGAAGGGGAGGTCAGTGTAGCGAGTTTGGTGGGGTAAAGGGAAAGATAGGTGGCAGCCCGCCCACCAAGATGGGGCAGGGTCGGTAGCTTGTATCCAGGGGAACTTGACGAGGTCTCTTGTACCTGATTTATTGCTGTGCTGTTGCCATCTTGAAGTTCGTAGTAACTTTCGAACAAGCAGCCTTCTACAGGCTGACAGGGACAGGTGGAGCTCAATTATTTTATCTCCAGAGACTTTAGACTTCTTCTAGGAGCCAATAAGCCAACCAGCACCATTTGTTGGAAAGACCTATTCTTTCCCTGTTAATAATCTTGGCATGCTTGTCAAAAGATCAGTTGACCATAAGCATGCAGTTTTATTCCTGGACTCTCAGTACAGTTCCACTTATCTACATGTTTAGCTTTATGCCAATACCACAACTGTAGCTTTGTAGTAAGTTTTTAAAATTTGGAAGTGTAAGTCTTCCGACTTTGTTCTTCTTTTTCAAGACCGTTTGGGTTATTCTGGGTTCCTTGCATTGCTTTATGAAGTTTAGAATGAGCTTCTAAATTTCTACAACAACAAAACCCAGCTAGATTTTGAGAGAGATTACATTCAGTGTGTAGGTCAGTTTGGAGAATATTACCATCTTAACAACATGTAATCTTCTGATCCATGAACATGGGATATCCTTTGATTTATTTGGTTCTTCTTTAATTTCTTTCAATGCTGTTGTGTTTTTTAGATTTTGGCTTTTGTTTTGTTTTTAGTTGTCATTGTACAAGTCTTGGCTTCTTTAGTTAAATTCATTCCTAAGTCTTTTGTTCTTTTTGGTGTTATTATAAATCAAATTCTTATGCAGGAGATGCAAGTTCAATCCCTGAGTCAGAAAGATCCCCTGGAGGAGGACACAGCAACCCACTCCTGTATTCTTGCTGGGAAATCCTACGGACAGAGGGGCCTGGCAAGCTACAGTCTATTGGGTCACCAAGAGTCGGACAAACTGAAGCGACTGAGCATGCACACACAATGGGTTCCTGGAGATTTCTACATAGAAGATTGTGTCATCTGCAAAAAGGGATAGTTTTCTTGCTTTGTTTCCAATCTGGGTACCTTTTATATATTTTTTTACTGCCTAGTTACCCTGGCTATCTCATCCAGCACAATGTTGAATAGAAATGTTGAGAGCAGATATCCTTGTCTTGTTCCTGATGTTATGGGGAAAGCATTTGACTTTTCAACACTAAGTATTATTACCTGTGGCATTTTTTGTATGTCTTTTATCAGCTTAAGGGTCTCCTTTATTCCTAGTTTGTCATGAAAAAGTGTTGGATTTTGTGAAATGCTTTTTATGAAGCCGTTGGGATGGTCATATCATTTTTGTCCTACTAAAATCTACTAAAATGAGTGGGTTTTAAAAAAATATTAGTCCAACCAAGCTTGCATTCTTGGGACAGTTTCCACTTGATCATGGTGTATAAATCTTTTAAGATGTTTCCAGATTTGGTTTGCCAGTTAGTTTGTTGGGGATTTTTGAATCTGTGTTCATAAGAAATCTTGGTCGTGAGTTTTCTTTTCTTGTGGTGTCTTTGTCTGGTTTTGGTATCAGGATAATACTGGTCTCAGAGAATGTTAGAATGGCCTCATGGAGTTTTCTCTCCTCTCATAGTTTTAAGAAAAGTCTGTGAAGGCTAAATCTTTAAATCTTTAGACATTTCGTAGAACTCATCAGTGGAGCCATTGGGCCTGGGTTTTTCTTTGTTTTTGTTTTTTTATTACTAATTCAATTTCTTTACTTGTTAAAGATTCATTCAGTTTTCTATTTCTTCTTGAATCAGTTTAGGTAATTTGCATTTTTCTAAGAATTTCCCCCATTTCATCCAGGGTATCTAATTTGTTGACATGCAATTGTTTATAGTATTATTTTTTCATTTTTTATTTCTGTAATGCTGCTTGTAATATCCCCTTTTTCATTCCTGATTTTAGTAATTTGAATCTTCTTTTTATTTTGATCAGTCTAGTTAAAGTTTCATCAACCTAGTTGATCTTTTCCAAGAAGCTACTTATGGTTTTAATAATTCTGTCTTGATTTTCTATGCTCAACTTCATTTACTCCCACTCTAATCTTTATTATTTCATTCCTTTGGCTAGCTTTAGTTTCAATTTACTCTTATTTTCCAGTTTCTTAGGGTGGATAGCTAGATAATTGACTGAGGTCCTTCTCTCTCTTTTTTTTTTCCCTTTAGCATAGATGATTGCTGCTGCTGCTGCTAAGTCGATTCAGTCGTGTCTGACTCTGTGCGACCCCATAGATGGCAGCCCACCAGGCTCCCCCATCCCTGGGATTCTCCAGGCAAGAATACTGGAGTGGGTTGCCATTGCCTTCTCCAATGCATGAAAGTGAAAAGTGAAAGTGAAGTTGCTCCATCGTGTCCGATCCTCAGCGACCCCATGGACTGCAGCCTTCCAGGCTCCTCCATCCATGGGATTTTCCAGGCAAGAGTACAGCTATTAATTTTCCTCTACTTTAACTGGATCTCATAAATTTTTGTATGTTGTGTTTCATTTTCAGTCATCTCAAAGTATTTTCTAAGTTCCCTTATGATTTCTTCTTTGAGATAGTGGAGTTTTACACCTATTAAGTGGAGGGAAGAAATACATAAACAGTGCTGTAAATATGGCATCATGCTGGGACAAGTTCGCATTCTCAAGACAAGAGTTATAGCAGAATGAATTGTACAATGTGTCTCCAGAGCAATGCTGTCCCACTCTAAAACCTTCCCCCTCACCTCCTCACATCCATCAGAATGTTCTCCAAAATGTGCACTGAATCCACCGACCCACCTCCACCTCTGCTACCAGGCCCCTAATCCAAGCCACCATGCTTTTAAGTCCAGGGGAACAGTAACAGACTCCCAGGTTCTGTGTCTGTCTTGTCTCCTACAGCCTATTCCCCATGCCATGAGGTTTTAAAATCACAAACCACCAACTGGAGTAGAGTTAAGTGCCCTGCATACAAACGCGGTCCATTCCAAGAGTGCATTCGTAAGTCCAGTTGGTTCCTACATCCAACAGAGTTAGCCTAGGTACCCAGATAACACAATTGGCTATATAGTACAGTACTGTCATAGATTTATAACACGTTTCCCACAAGTGCATAAAAACAAACACAAAAAGTAAAGAAAATATTTTAAATCTTACGGTATAGTACCTTGAAAAGTACAGTCGTACAGTTCAACAGGCATCGAGTGAACAGGCAAGAAGAGTTACTGGAGGAGGTGAGAGATGGGAGAGCTGAAGGATCATCAGCAATAGGAGATGGAGGGTAAGCTGCAATTTCACGCTTGCCTGATGTTGATGACACAGGTTTTGGTTCCTTGTTGGAACCAGATGCACATTTGCGTCTCTGAAAGTTCACAATTTGAATGTTTGTATGTAGAGAACGTACTGTACATCTGCTCCACCCTACTTAAAACCCTCTGACGGCTTCCAAGTCTGACGAGGGCCATTTTCCATATTCAAAGGTCCATATAGTCTAAGTTATGATTTTTCAGTCATGTACTGATGTGAGAGTTGAACCATAAGGAAGGCTGAGCACTGAAGAATTGATGTTTTCAAATTGTGGTGCTGGAGAAGACTCTTGAGAGTCCCTTGGACAAAGGAGATCAAACCAGGCAATCATAAAGGAAATCAACCCTAAATATTCAGTGGAAGGACTGATGCTGAAGCTGAAGCTCCAGTACTTTGGCTACTTGATGCAAAGAGCCGACTCATTGGAAAAGATCCTGATGCTGGGAAAGATGAAGGCAGGAGAATAAGGGACTGGCAGAGGATGAGGTGGTTGGATGGCATCACTGACTCAATGGACATGAGTTTGAGCAAACTCTGGGAGATAGTGAAGCACAGGGAAGCCTGGTGTGCCGCAGTCCATGGGATGGCAAAGAGTAGGACATGACTTAGCAACTGAAGAACAACAAAATGAAACCTTAGGTGAAATGACCCCCTCCATCCCCTGACTCACCACTCCCCACCCACTCACACCCTCCCCATTCACCCTGCTCCAGCCACACCCAGGAACCTGCTTTTTGTTTCTTCCAGCCAAGTTTCCATCCCAGGGATTTTGAATTCCTGAAATGTTCCTTTACTCTTCCTCATTATTCTGACCTGGGCCCAAATGTCACCCCCTCAGAGAGGCTGAGAGTGGCCAACTCTTCCCGCTTTGTCTGGGAATTCCCCAAATTTAGCACTGAAAGCCCCATGTCGTGGGAAACCCCATAATCAAACTATCCTGGTTTGGCCACACTTGAGAGGCCATCCCTGGCTGTTCCATCCAAAACAAGCCCCACCTACTCACCCCACAAGCTACTACTCTATTGCTTTTTCTGTAAGTGTGGGACTTGTGTCCTTAGAACCTGGAGCCATCCCTGGCAAATAGTAAGCACTTGAGAAATATTTTTGATTAATCATTGAAGGACAGAAATTGATTCTTACAGTCTTAGGTTTAAAATTCCATCACATGGGCTTCCCTGGTGGTCCAGTGGTTAAGAATCTGCTTTGCAATGAAATGGACACCAGTTTGATCTCTGGTCCAGGACAATCCCCCCTGCCTTGGAACAACTAAGCCTGTGCACCACAACTACCGAGCCTGTGCTCTAGAGCCCATGAGCCACAACTACTGAGCTCACATGCTGCAGCTGCTGAAGCCTGTGGACCTAGAGCCCATGCTTCCCAACAAGAGAAGCCACCACAATGAGAAGCCTCTGCACTGCAACTAGAAAGCCTGCATGCAGCAATGAAGATGCAGCAGTCAAAAAAAAAAATTCCATCATATGAAACACTGCAAGAAGCAACCCATTAGAACATGGCGAAATCATCTTATCAAGTCCCCCTCAGCATTTTCATTAAAACAAAGTATAAAAAAATCAGCATTACCTAAAGCATCATGTCATGAAAATGTTGTTTTCATGATATATGTGTTGGTGTGGACTGGGCCTCTGAGTAAAATATATTTCCTGCTATGCTTTGTGGTCAAAAATGTTTGAAAACTACCCATCTAGTGGTCAAGAGTGGGATTGGGCATCAGACTGCTGGTGTTAGAAGCCCTTACAAGCTGCTTCATGCAAATTTATTCATTTTTTCCCCTGGCCTCTGTTCTCTGATCTGTAAAATGAAGATAGTGCAGTCTCTCTCAGGATGAGATTCTGAGTTTTAACTGATGATTGTTTTGTTGATAAGTCATTAAGTCATGTCTGACTCTTTTCGACCCCATGGACTGCTGCACCCTAGGCCTCCCTGTCTTTCCCTGTCTCCCAGAGTTTGTTCAAATTCATGTCCATTGAGTCGGTGATGCCATCCAACCATCTCCTCCTCTGCCACCCTCTTCTTTTGCCTTCAATCTTTTCTAGCATTAGGGTCTTTTCCAATGAGTTGGCTCTTCACATCAGATGGCCAAAGTAGTGGAGCTTCAGCTTCAGCATCAGTCCTTCCAATGAATATTCAGGGTTGATTTCCTTTAAGGTTCACTGGTTTGATCCCCTTGCTGTCCAAGGGACTCTCAAGATTCTTCTCCAGTACCACAACTCGAAAGCATCAATTTTTCTTTGTGGTCACACTGTCACATCCATACATGACTAGTGGAAAAACCATAGCTTTGACTGTACAGACCTTTGTTGGCAAAATGATGTCTCTGATTTTTAATACACTGTCTTAACTGAGTTAGTGTATGAAAAATGCTTACTTTCTGGCATATAAGGACAGTTTAGTCAGTGTTGACTAATATGATTACTTGACAAATGGATGAATGAAATCTAACCTTCCCTTAAATTTCCCTGCCTGCCTTTTTTCAGAACAAGCTTTTTCTCCTAGAATTCCAGCCCCTTCTCCCAAATGAGTATTTATGTTTACTTTTTTTAGTGTCAATCACCCCCCGCCCCCCAAAAAACCCAAACTCTACCAGGGTGTCTTGTTTGTCCCATTCAAAAGTTGAACCTCCTGGGACTTCCCTAGCAGTCCAGTGGTTAAGTTTTCGCACTCCCAAGGAGGGTGGGGGGCATGGGTTCAACCTATGGTCGCTGATCTAATATCTCTTATGCCAAGCAGAGATGCCAAAAAAAAAAAAAATTGAACCTACTACCTGGGGGTAGGGAGGAGGGGGAAAGGTTGGCAAACATTTTCTGTGAAGTATCAAATAGTAAATATTTTAGACTTTGCTTGTGTCATCCCATCTTTGTACAAATATTCAAGTGTCTGGTACCCAACTCTGTGGGACAACCTTCTGTGTCCTGAAGACAGGTTTCACGGAAGACAATTTTTTCCTTGGACTGGGAGGGGGGGGATGGTTGCCAGATGATTCAAGCGCACTACATTCATGGTGCACTTTATTTCTATTATTATTAAGCCAGCCTCCATCTCAGATCATCAGGGGGTTAGATCCCTGAGGTTGGGGACCCCTCGCTTAAGCAAATAGGGAAGCTGTGTTCTGATAAAATTTTATAGGCACGGGGCTGGTGGAATTTGCCCCACAGGTCTTAGTCTGTTAACCCTTAAAGGAGTTGAAAATACTGGATTCAGTAAAATAAAAGACTTTCATATAGTTTCCACGTGCTACCAAAGATCCTTTTAATTTTTTTTACCACTTAAAATGTATATTAAAATTCCCAGCTCGTGGGCCATGAATATAAGTCATTTGGCTTGCGGATCGGATTCTGCTGCGGGTCCAGACTGTACCAGGACACCGGCAATAAGGCGTCTGGGTCCCCAAAACTCGGCCTTCCGGGAGCTGCGCCACCAGCACCGAGCCCGCGCGCGCCTCCGGCCTTCCAACCCTCCTTCGCAGCGCGCGCCTCCCGCCAAGCCCCGCCCCTCTTCGCGGCGGTTGGTCGAGCCGCGCCCTCTTCACGCCCGCTGACAAGCACTGCACACAGCCAATGGGGAGCCGCAAGGTCTTGCGCCCCGCCCCCATCGCGCCCGTGGGAGGTGGCCGTGGGCGGGCCGTTGAGGGGGTGGGGCGCGGAGCCTGGTAACCGTTGCCGATAACAACGCCCCGCCCTGTCGCGGCAGGAGGGCAGGCGGCGCGAGGCAGGCAGGCAGGCGGGCGGGCGCTGGGAGCCGGAGGAGGAGCGGCCGCCGCCGCCACCGCCGCCGCCATAGAGACTGTAGCCGTGGAGACTGTTACTTACCAACGGGGACCAACACGCAGCAGCCGCCACCGCCGCCGCGGGAGCCGTTGCCCGAACTCCCGGCCCGAACTCCAGGTGACCGATGCGACCGCCCCGGGCTCTGCCCGGCCAGAGAGTGCGGGGGGCGGCGGGGATCCCGATCGGGGGTCGAGGGCGGGCTGCGCAGTCCCTGCCGTTCACCCCAAACGTCCGAGATGGCGCGCCCGCGGGACCTCCCTCCTCACCCCGAGTCCCGAAGTCGCAGCTGAGTTTGGGGTGCCCGGGGGGGTCCCCCTTTTCCTTTTAACCAAAGTCAGGGAGAGGTGGAGACCCATCGCCTCACTTTTTTCAAAACTTTCTGAATTGGGGGCTCCCGGGGAGCCGTCTTTCACTGTCACCCTCAAACTCCCCGAGTTGGGGGCGCCCCGAGAACCCCTTTCAAACTTTTACCTTCAAACCCCCTGAATATGGGACTCGTGGGGAACTCCTTTTCACTCTGACTCCCCAAATCTTTAAGCTGGGGACGCCCGAGGACCCCTGTCTCACTCTCTCAAACCCCGAATTGGGGGGCGCCTCGGCAACGCCTGTCGAACTCTGACATTTAAACTCCTTGAATTGAAGGCGCCTGGAGGCTCTTCCTGTTAATTCCCCAAATCTCTGAAATTGGGGCGTCCGGAGTCACTTCTCTCACTCCTAAACTCAAATCGCTGAATTGAGAGGGTCTAAAGCATTCGTTCTCACCTCGTTTTGACCTCGCCCCCAAGTTCTGAATTTGCGGGTTTTCTGTAGCCCCCTTCTCACTTTTAAAACCCGAAGTCGGTGCGCTGGTCTAGAGGAAGAACCGCTCCCCTCCTCGCTTTTTGACCACAAACTCCCAAGAATCGGGCTTCCCGGAGACCCGTTTCTCACCTTTTCACCAAAAAGTTTCTCGGGTTTTGGGCTTCTCGGACACTTCTCGGCTCGCTCTCCTGGTAACTCCGCATTCCACAGTTTGGGGGATCCTGGATCTGCCGGTCCCTCCGCGCCCCTCAGGAAGCCCCTGTGCACACCCGCAGCTCCCATGTTAGGACTGATCGCGAAGCAAGAAAAGTTTCACCGAAAGGATTTTTTTTTTTTTTTAATAATTATTTTGTAAAAGGTTTGTGGCCCAAACTGCTCGGTGGCATTTTCTCCTGAGGTTGTTCGAATGCTTGGGTGTGTGTGTGTCTGT
Organism: Bos grunniens; assembly: GCF_055505025.1. Taxonomy (NCBI): domain Eukaryota; kingdom Metazoa; phylum Chordata; class Mammalia; order Artiodactyla; family Bovidae; genus Bos; species Bos grunniens. The sequence continues at coordinate 18,358,299 of NC_141171.1, forward strand.
GATAATCCATCCCCCACCCCGACCCCCCCCCCCCAGTCTCTCCCCCAATCCCGACCTCCCAACCCCCGCCCCCAAATGCTCTTTGATTCCTTTTTTCCTCCCCTCCGGGACATGCCAGCGGCGCTCTCTCCAGCTTCGTCCCCGTTGGTTTTTCTCGCTGCGGTGCTCGGAAAAGTTGGGTTTCCGATCCTAGTGGCTATTTACAGGGCCCCCGGGGCCCAACAGCCCCTGCCATTCTGGCGGCGGCGGCGGCGGGGGTGGTTCATCGTCCTAATTTTAACCTCCTGGTTGCCCCGCAGGAATGAGGGAGAAGGGCAGGGTGCCGCACGCAAGTCCAGGGCTGCCTTTCCGCAGAGTGCTCATTCCTCGGCTTCTGGGTGTTTTAATTATGCGCCGCCCCCCCCCCCCGCCTCCCCGCCCCCCCCCCCCCCCCCCCGCTGCAGTCCGCACTATACAGTTATTTTCTTGCTCTCTGCCTCTGTGCATTTAACTGTCAGTGCAGGCTGTCATGAGTTTTCCCCCTCCCAATCAGCTTTATCTCTGCTGATCCAAAATATCAAACCTTATGCAAGGCTCTTCATGTTAGCCAAGACTTACCAACAAAATAGTAATAATAGTAATAACAACAACAGAAAACATTAACAATAACAATTTTATTTGTTGCCTGCAGGTATTTGCAACACATTTTTATCTTGTTGCTTCATAATCTGAAACATTTATTTGTTTGCTTATATGAAGACCCTTACCCTCTGTGCTGGGGAGTACCAGGGGCAGGTTAGCTGTTCTCTCTCCCACTCCAGTTTAAAAACGTGGACTGTCTCTAAAATAATCTTAGAAATGGCTACTCATCTACTCTGGCCAGAGAAAAAATGCGTAGGGGACCCCCGCCCAAAGGAATTTGATTTCCTTAAATACTGCTGCTAATTTTGCCAACAGGCTAGGTAGAGTATGGGAGGGGACTGGGTAGTCTTTTTTTTAAAAAAAAGATTTTTTATAATATATGATGAAAAAGATAACTGGTTCCCAGATCCTGTGATATTGCAACTGATTTGGGTCAGGAAATGAGTTCAGAAACACTTTGCCCCTGTGATCCAAGCCATATGACTTATTTAACCCTGAAGGTGTGTTCCTCTCATCTCAGATGAACCCCTGAGATGCTGAGAAGGGGAGTCCAGGAGGAGAGGGACAGAGTTACTGGTGACACCCAGTAAGAGAACAATTCCTTTGAAATTCAGCTGATATGTGCTTTCTGGGTGCTGGGTACATATCACCTTAATATTTTTCTTTTAACCATGTTGATCACTGAAGCACTGCCAGGATGGAGCTAGTTACCAGAAATACACACGCCAGGAACTTATCTGGCTCTTATTCTTTAGATCTAATTTGTAAATTCAGATTAGAATTAAAATTAAATAATATGCATTTATATATGATGAATTGAATTTTCATTAATCATAGAATTGAGTCAACATTTTAAATGTACAGTTTTGGTAGTCACATGTGGTTTTGCTCATAAAATTCCAGGGCCAGGAGGAACCATATCTTATGGTACATTTGGCTGTTTTTAGTTAATGCAGGTTGTCCACTTATTTATTTATTTAAAAAATATTTATTTATTTTTCTGGCTGTGTCAGGTCTCAGTTGTGGCATGTGGGATCTTAGTTCCCTGACCAGGGATCGAACCCAGCTGCCCTGCATTGGGAGTGTGAAGTCTTAGCCACCGGACTGCCAGGGAAGTCCCAACCACTTATTTAATCCCAACCACTTATTTAAATGACATGCTCCCGCTACACACCTACATATTTGTAAAATGTAAACGTTTTTTTAAAGCATGGGAGGTTCTCAGAGAAACTCTCCCTCATCAGACCCTCACTGAACCCAAGATGAGCCAAGGAATTCTTATCAGAAAAGGCAAACAAAGAGGGAGAACTTGAGAAAAGACCCAGAATTAAGGGGATAAGGAGTAGGGGCAGAGGATAAGGGGAAGGGCTGGGCAGAGCCCACCAAGTGGGTTGGCTGCTAGGGCTGGTGAAACTGGCAACCCTGAGAGGCAGCTTAAGGGCAAGGGCTTACAGTTCCCCAACCTGTTCCTCTGAAGACTTCCCAGCTCCCTTAGTATCAGCCGGCTTCTCCCAGCTGCTCAGGCTAATACTTCAGAGTCATCCTCCGGCCCTCTGTGTGTGTGTGTCTGTCTTTCTCTCAGTCTCTCTCTCTCTCAAGCCATCAGCAAAAAAGACCTAAAATCTGACCGCGCCTCACCACCTCCACCATCAGCCCCTGGTCTAAGCCTCCAGCTCCTCATGCCCAGATGCTTCCAGCCATTCACCAAGGGTTGTATCATGTCTTGTTGTGTATTCCTCAGCTCAGAACCCACCCACAGCTCCCATCTCACTTGGAGCAAAAACAGAAGTCCATTCCCCAACTGGGGCCCTCAGCCCAGTCCCTCTTTAGCCTAATCTCCAAACCCATGTGTCTGCCTTCAGTGTCACTGACCTTCCCAGAGTACCTCAAACCCTCTGCCTGGAAAGTTCTTGGTGCAGGCATCTGGGGGCTTCCTCCCTCGCAGCCTTCAAGCCTTTTCTCAAACTCATCTTCCCAGGCCATTGACTTGCAAGTGATGGTACCCTTGTCCCCGCCCCCCACAACCCTGGGCTTTCTCTCTCCTTCACATTTATCACTAACACCCCATATATTACATAGATTGATTTTATGATTGCTGTTCTCTCATTAGAATGTCAGCTCGATGCCAAGACGCTCTGGGTGTTTTATGAACTCCCATATCCCCCAGGCTGAGAATCATTCTGGCACTGAGTGGGCACTTGATAAATATTTGTTAAATGAATAAGTAAATAATCTCCCATGCATCTAATGGGAAAGCTGATGTGAAAATGAAGAGCTGCTCTTTATCTACCATATCTCGCCTTCCGTATGACTCAGTACAGCTCAGATTGGATGAATGAAGTCAGTGGGAAGAGGGAAGGAAAAGTATGAGTCCCAACCCTGGATGCTGCACATATGGGCTTCTGGGCCTGGCGGAGAAGGGGGTTAACGTTTATTAGCTCAGTGACTTCAGGTAAGGTTTGGCATAGGTGAAAGAGGTAATCACATATTTTTTTTAAATAGGTTTTTTTTTTTAATGTAGACTGTTTTTAAAGTCTTTGTTGAATTTGTTACAAAATTGCTTCTGTTTTATGTTTTGGTCTTTTGGCCCCATGCAGCATGTGGGATCTTAGCTCCCCAACCAGGAATCGAACCCATACCCCCTGTATTGCAAGGTAAAATCTCAACCACTGGACCACCAGGGAAGTCCCCACTTTATGGTCTTGATATTAGAAATAATGTTATAACTGGGTAGCCCAAGGCCTGGTACAGAATAGGTGTACGACAGAGTAGCTATTATTATTGCTGTTGTTATTTTTAATATTAGAACAAAACAAAGAAGCAGTGTGGCCTGCCTGGGATGGATTTTTCAGTTTGGTTTCCTGACCACCAAGTGCTGAGGAGACAGTCAGTAAATACATCTTACTCTACTGAGTGGGTGAGCCTTACACGGTCTGTTTTAAGTTGGGAAATACCCTCCAATTGCATAGAAATTCTCTGGTACAGATATGGCATCTGCAAGCGTGAAGCTCTAGGCAAAACCAAATGTCACCAGAAAAGTAGCTTACATCTTGGTTGGGGTATCAGTTCATCTGAAATTACTCCCTAAACATCACACTTTTGGGTGGGTTTTGCCAAGCAGCCAGCTCAGCTGGCAGAACCTCCAGATAAGAATGTTTAAAAACTGGTTTCCCCTCTCTGTTATCACTGGCACTTAGGTGCAAATCAGGTCAATATCTGGAAATCAGCGGCTCAGAGGTGAGAACTGGCCTGGTGTTCGTGCCAGGACTTGAGTTGGGCCCTCAGAAATGTATTCCTATTTTATGATACATAGGTTTTGTATGTTTCAAAGCAGGGTTTTGTGCCCTGGCAACCTCATTTTTAATTCTGGTCAATTCTATGATTTTCCAAGAAATATAGTTGACTTCCAAAGCCTATTGATGATACATACAGCAACTGGATTTCAGACCCTGTGAATTAGATCATACCTGCCACATGCCATGTTGAAAAATGAAAAAAAAAAAAACCTTATAAAGCCATTAAAAGCCTAGAACTTACTTGTTATGGCCCAATATAGTGATGATTTGTCATTTACTATGTAATGAAGCCCAGATATGCTATATAATGTGAGCCTGTTTCTACTAAGATCTCTGCAGTTACTTTGAGTGAGTGTGTGTGTGTGTGTGTATGTGTGTGTGTGTGTGTACAAACTGGGCTATGGTGTCCAGGGAAGCTCTTCAGGAGGTGATAGTTGAGCTGAGACTGAACTCATAAGAGGGAGCAGCCCTGTGCAGTTCACAGGGAGAACCTTCAGGGGGGCAGCAGGTGCAAAGGTCCTGTGGCAGGTGCAATCACCTGGCCCTGGTGAGGGCAGAGAAATGTGGCTGTGTGGCTAATGACTGGTGAGCAAAAGGAGGAGGCACAGGGCCTCAGGGGCCAAAGGCAGCAGTCTGGCTGCTATTCTAAGTATAAATTAGGTCTCGGAAGATTTAACCTCCTCCTGTAGCTGTCAGAGCCTTGGTGTCCAGTCGTTCACTGGAAGACGTACTTCCTGGACCTCTGCCATGTCTTCATCTCTCACTCATTCATTCATTCATTTGTTCATCACTCTCTGAGTCTCCAACTAGGAGAGGGCCATGGCTTCAGAACAAGGATGGGCTGGAGGCCTCTGGAGGGGCCATGAAAGGTGTCCACGAGGAGGCAGGCTGGAGTGGAGCTTTGACGTGCAGGCAGGCAGGTGGGGAGAGCTGTGGAGCGACTGTGTTTTCTGGAAGCTGAACACAGGGAATGGGGGAGACCTGGCTGGAGAGGAGAGCAGGTGTCAGCACCCATGGTCTGTTTCTGGAAGTGAAGGCTCGCTGCCACATGGCCACACTCATCCACCCATGTAGTCTCTGGCTGTCCTTTAGAGGCCATGGCAGGGTGGACTATTTGTGATGGGCACAGAATGTGAAACTCAAAACCTAACATATTTACTGTCTGGGCTTTTACGGGGACAATTTGCCTACCTCTGACTGGATGAGTGGGACTTGTCTGGTGCCAGGACGAAAGGTTTGTTGGGAAAGATCTTTGCGATCCAGTGGGATTTTGGTAGGTGGAGTGGAAGGCATGGCCTCTGGAGGCCGGTGATGGAGAATTATGGTGTGGTCCAAGCCTGGGGTGACGGGCCTGGCCGACTACACCAGCTGGGGATGCTTGGGGAGACAGAGGTGCATGGTTCTGGGGGCTCCGAGAGCCCAGTGACTTCTTGTGGGACAAAGGACTGGGAGGAGTTCAGTCTGACTTTGAGGATCAGGCAGAACAGGCCACTTCAATGAGTCAGGGGTCCCAGGAAATGCTAGTGGGGAGAAGGGTAAGGAGTTGAGGCATGGGCATGGACTTGGCTGGCTTGAGGCTCATGGGGCCATTGGAGAGCAGGCAGTTTTCCGCCAGGCTACTGGATTTTGGGGTCCAGAGATGGGGAGGGAGGCAGTCCAGGCTGGAGGTCAGGATCTGGGTGCTGTCAGCATGTCATTGGTCATTTCAGTCGTGAAAACAGATGCACTCACTCAGGGAGAAGCCAGAGAGTGAGAAGAGAAGGCCAGAGGCAGAACCATCCAAATTCCAGGAGCAGGAAACCAACCAAGAGTCAGAGGAAAGCAGTTTTTAAAAAATGATAGCAAACCACAATGACATAAAATTTATCATTTTAACCCATGTTACGCACACAGCTCAGTGGCACCAGGCACATTCACATTGTTGGGCAACCATCCCCGCCACCCATCCCCAGAACTTTCTCATCTCCCAAACTGAAACTCGGTCCCCATGAAACACTGACTCCCCATCCCCTCCCCCAGCCTCTGGCCCCAGCGTCTACTTCCTGTCTCTATGGCTTTAACTCCTTGAGAGACCTCCTATGGGTGGAATCAGACAGCATTTGTCCTTTTGTGTTGGTTTCTCTCACGGAGCTTTATGTCCTCATGGTTCATCCAAGGTGTAGCAGGTGTCAAGAGTCTCCTTCATTTTGGGGGCTGAATAATATTCCACTGTGTGGATGGACCACAATTTGTGTATCCATTCATCTGTTGATGGACACTTGGGCTGCTTCCACATTTGGCTCCTTGAATCATGCTGGACAAAGGAGGTTTGGAAGGCACAGGGGGAACCAGGCAAAGAGCTCTGAAGCCAGAGGAGGAAGGAACTCAAGGTCTGAGCACCAGAGGGTGAAATTTGGCAGAAACCAGAGAGATGAGCCAACGGGGACAGTCCCCCAGCAAAAAGGGGGAAGGATATGTCTCCAGAGAAGGACAAGAGGTTTGGCTCACGAGTGCCCGTCTCCTCGGCAAACTGTTAAAATCACACTAATGATATAGAAGCAGCCCATTCCTGAAGTCGCAGCAACACTTAATTATGCTTGTATTTTTAAAATGTGAACTGTTTATCTTTGGAGACAGCGCCATGTTTCCAGGATACGTTTCTGTCCAAAGGGTGACCTGCAGGGTAAGGCCTGGGAAGCAATTTCCCCCCAAAATCAACAGCCCACAAAAATGTGTTCCAGCTCCACCCGTCTAGGAAGCACCCAAAGAAAACACCACACAGAGGTTCCCCACCTTGCCTGTCCTTCTCAGAATACGCACAGATGGAGCCTGCTGGAGAAAAAATAAATTCGGAATTCCAGACCCACAGAAAAGAGCTTGAAGCATGTGCTTGGATTTTGTAAAGAATTCTTCATCTTCTAGAGGAGTTCACCTTCCTGGGGACTTCTCTGAGTTTAGTGCTCTTTAGGGTCCTCACCTGTTCAACCAGTACTTTGGACCCCAAATATCAAACATCTGAGTCACTTATAGTTAGCCAAACACTTAAGTGTATTCATATATCATCGTGTGGGGAGTTACAAGGGGAGAAAGTGATAGAGAAATTTTAAATTGCTATCAGCCATTTGCCACTGACATTCGGACTGGAAGTTAAAACGTGAAGTGAGTGTAATTCCAGAGGTCCTCAATTGTGTAAATCAAGGCATGGTGATACGGCCAACTTTTAAAATGACAGGCAGGCATGAATAGGAGTTATTTCTGGAGACTTCCCTGGTGGTCCAGGGGCTAAGACTCTGAGCTGCCAATGAAGGGGTCCCAGGTTCCATCCCTGGTCAGGGAACTAGATCCCACAGGGCACACAGTAAGCTCCCACCTACGTTCTGCAACTAAGACCTGGGGCAGCCAAATAGAGATTTTTTTTTTTTCCTTAATAAGAAGGTATTTCTGGAAGCCCTGTAACAAACAAATTCATCGCTGGCCTTAGTCCATGCCTGACCGAGCCTTTATCACTGGGACTGGACTGTGCTCCTTGGGGAAACTCGGCAGGGACCGGAAGAGACTCACCAATGAGCCATTTTCTAGCTGAACAAACCGCAGGATGGCGGAGTAAGACGTGGCGGCCCCGCCGAGATTCTGATTGGGAAGCGTCTCCTTCCCTTGAGTATGTGGGGTCTGCAAGGCCTCGCTTCTCCGGGTCTTGTAGCTCTAATGACCGCAGGAGCCCCACCTTCCTCTCCCCTCCTGTTCTGGAAGGAGGGTTTCTGTAGTCTTAGCTCTGCAGCAGTAAGCACACTCGGAATCACTCCCAGATCCTGCAAGTAGACTGCATGCCTTGGGCTCCCAAGTCTTACCTACTTCTTCATCCCCTCGCAGTCCACCCCGCCATGGCTGTCCTGGGCACCGTCAGGAGGAGGGGTTGAGCACATTGTCTCTGCTTTCTGTAGCCAAACATATGGACTGGCCCCTCCCCGTCGTTGTAACTACGTGGCACTTAGCTCTGTGTTCAAGGCTTGTCTCCATCCAATCCCTTTTCTCTTCATTACCCATCTTTCACGACTTCTCTGGATGGGCTTGAGATGCCTTAAAACAGGTCTTATACTTGGGTCTCCCCTGTCTCTGAAATGTCATTTCTGCTGATGAAAACTCACCTCTTCTCTGATGCGCTTTCGCCAGGGACGCTTGAGATGGTCATTGGTGAATTAAGTGGGAAAGCTGAGTAGGCTAGGTTTCTCCAACGCATCACTATTGACTTTGGGGCCTGATTGTTCTTGGTGGGACGGTGGGGAGGCTGTTCTGGGCCTCCTAGTATGTTGAAGAGCATCCCTGGCCTCCAGCTGACCAGAGCGCCCACCCCAGCCCCCCAATCCTAATGACAACTCTGTCCCCGGTAGGTGGCAAATGCCCCCTGGGGGGCATAACCAGCCCCTAGTTAGGTACCCCTGGATCAATCAGTCAAAAGTACCAGAGCATGTAGATTTCACATCCCATGCTACATGAACGTGCCATCATGGCTTATGTGTCTCATTTCCTGTTCTCGGTTGTGAGCCCCCGGGGACCAGGACAGCTGTCCCTGCCACACTTCCCACACGTCTTTGTACTTCACCCGTGAGTGATTCAAACACTTGAGCCAGAGAGCTCTTCAGGCCAACATTGAGTAGCGAGCAAAAATCCCGAAATCCTTGCCTGCGATTTGGTAACCCTCAAAACTCCGTGTTTTTCAGTTTGGCAATTCCTCAGAAAGTGAAACATGGAGTTACCATATGGCCCAGCATTTCCATTCCAAGTGTGTACCCCAAACAATTCAAAACCCACCATGTCTACACCAAAACGTGTACACAATGTTCATGACAACATTACTCATAATGGCCAAATGTGAAAATGACCCAAACATCTCTTTGTAGAAGAATGGATACACAAATGTTGTGTACCCACATACTTGAATACTATTTGCCATTTGAAGCAAATGAAATACTGATAATACTACAACATGGATGACTCTTGAAAACACTATGCTAAATGAAAGAGGCCAGGCCAAAAAAAAGGTCACATATATGATTCCATTCGTAGGAACCATCCAGAATAGCAAATCCACAAAAAGTCACTTAGTAATTGCTGGAGGTTTTGAGGGTGGGGATGTGGAATGGGGAGTGATTTGTAATATATAAAAGTTTCTTTGGGGGATGATACAGATATTCAGGAATTAAATAATAGTGATGGTTTTACACATTTGAGAATCAGTAAACTTTATATTTAAAAAAACAGCAACCTGTGTTTTAGATTCAGCTTAGATTAACATTCCAGCCCCTTCAATATGTAGTTTGTTTTTGTTGTTGTTGTTTTGTACCAAATCCCTAGAGAAATTTTAATCAAAGACCCCTGCTGCTAATTGACTCTCCTTTTGGCCCAGCCAAAATCACAGGTTGCCTTCTTTTCCAGAAAGCTGGGCTCTTCCTGGAGACACGAAGTCTTACCACCCAGTTGCTGCTGGGTCCTAAAGCCAGGAGCCACCTACACAGTTGTTGCTGTTGTTTAGTTGCTAAGTTGTGTCCGACTCTTTTGCAACCCTGTGGATTATAGCCCACCAAACTCCTCTGTCCATGGGATTCTCCAGGCAAGAATACTGGAGTGGGGTGCCATTTCCTTCCCCAGGGGATCTTCCCAGAGAAAGAACCCGTGTCTCCTGCACTGCAGGCAGATTCTTCACCGCTGAGCCACCACGGAAGCCCATGCCATACACCATGGAGGATGTTTAAGTGCCTAATTTTACATGAAGCCAATTGCAATGGCTTGATTCATATTCGTTTGCTTTGGAGCTTTTCAAAGATTTCACTCCATTAAAAAGTCAATTTGAAACAAATATACTTACATCAGTTAGATTTATTTCCTCCACAAGACATGGCACTCAGAATTTGTGAAAGAACTCTTCTTTCTGCAGTGGGATAGGGCCACACTCATCACTGTTTGGAACCAGATTTTATTTATGGCAGTTCTGGTCATTTGCAAAGGATGCCAAGTGCCAATAAGACTTCACTTATGGGCACTGAAATGTAAATTTCATATCATTTCCATGTGCCACAAAATATTTTGACTCTAACCTTTTTTTTTTTTTGACCATTAAAAAATGTAAAGGGACTTTACTGACGGTCCAGTGGTTAAGAATCTGGGCTCCCATTGCAAGGGTGACACAGATCCTTGGTTGGAGAACTAAGATCCCACATCTCTTGATGCAGCCAAAAAGTAAACAATAAATCAAAAAAAATTTTTTTAAGTAAAAATCATTCTTAGTTTGTGGGCTGTACAAAACCAGGCAGCCAACTGAACTGGACTTGGCCTTGGGCATGGGCCATGGTTTTCTGGCCTTTTCCCTGTGATGAAGGATGGAGTCCAGTGCATTCACAGCCTGTGTTCCCCGAGAGCCCCCAGCCCACACCCTCTGCTCCAACCAGCCCAGTCTTTCTGCCCTTCTGGTCCCCACCCCCAGGACACACACACTTCCCTGCACAAGGTTCTTGCTATTGAACTGCCCCACCCTCCCCATCTACCCCACCCTCACCCCTCCACCCCCATGGGAAGGTCCTGCTTGTCCCACAGCGTCCAGTATGGGACAGTCTCAGGCCCCTACCCCAGGGTTTATCGTCCCAAGTTCTACCTGGAGTCAGCACCTGTCATCTTTGGCTCCAATGGCGTTACTTGTGTGTTTCCTTTTCCCTCTTCCCTGGTGGCTCAAATGGTAAAGAATTTGCCTGCAATGCAGGAGACACGGGTTCAATCCCTGGGTCAGGAAGATCCCCTGGAGGAGGGAATGGCAACCCACACCAGTATCCTTGCCCAGAGAATCCCGTGGGCAGAGGAGCCTAGTGGGCTACAGTCTATGAGGTCCCAAAGAGTCGAACACGACTGAGCTACTAACACTTTTCTCTCTCACACAGTGTAAGACCCCTGAGGACAGAGATCAGGTCTGTCTTTGTGGAGCACCAAATAATTTGTTGAATTGACTCTACTGCTGCTGCTGCTGCCAAGTCTCTTCAGTGTCCGACCCTGTGCAACCCCATAGACAGCAGCCCACCAGGCTCCCCCGTCCCTGGGATCCTCCAGGCAAGAACACTGGAGTGGGCTGCCATTTCCTTCTCCAATGCATGAAAGTGAAAAGTAAAAGTGAAGTCGTTCAGTTGTGTCCGACTCCTAGTGAGGAGCATGGACTGCAGCCTACCAGCCTCCTCTGTCCATGGGATTTGCCAAGGAAGAGTACTGGAGTGGGTTGCCATTGCCTTCTCCTGAATTGACTCTAGCTCTTACTAGATCAAAATCTGACCATTCTTTGAAATCATTTCACATATTACTTTCTAGTAACATTGGGCCTTGTGAGAGATTTGTGATTTCACAGTTGGGGTGATTTACCCTAGGAGTCCCCTGGATCACGATTGTCCAATGGAGACATAACGTGAGCTGTATGTAAATTTAAAATTTTCTAGTAGCCATGGTCTCAAAAGTAAAAACAGGTGAAATTAATTTGAATAATATTTTTTATTTAACCTAGTATCTCCAAAATATTATTTTTTCAAACCACAGCATGTATATGAAACCATTTTTATTGAGGTAGTTCTTGGGGGGCTAAGCCTCTGAAATCCAATGTGTAATTTACACCCAGCACGCATCTCAGTTCAGGTGGGCCACATTTCAAGAACTCGCTAGGAACGTGTGGCCACCATGGACATATTGGACAGTGTGGGTAAAAGTGTCAAATGAGGTCAGGCACAACCTTTAGATCATTCCTACTCCTTTTATATATTGACTGGCTGAGCGAGCTTCTCTAATTTTGATGTGAGGGCTTGGTTGCCCCATAGCAGGTGGGATCTTAGTTCTCTGACCAGGAATTTAATACACGTCCTCTGCATTGGAAGGCAGAATCTTAACCACTGGATCACCAGGGAAGTCCCCATCCCAACTCTTTTTAAAAGACAACCACTTAAAACGATAATAATAATGATAAAAAGTGACCAGTCTTTGAGCTCTTGACCGTCTTCAGTCCTTCGTACTCTCAGTTTGAGGTCACTCACAAGATCTGAGGAGCGCAGTTCCCCCCACCTCAAATGTTTGCCATTTTCTAAAGTGATCACAGTGGAACTTTGTGAACAGGTGTCCACACCTGGTGCTGGGCAGTTGGATCCCAGAATTACCGAGGGACCATCTGGGGACTTTGAGATCCTTGTGGGCAGTTCCTGGAAGTCTGTTCACTTCCCCTTTTCCATTACGGAACCAAAGTCATATCTTTTCACTGTAGAAAAAATCCAACTCGTATTACAAAGTAAAGAGGAGAAAGAGAGCCTCTGGCTTCCTCCTCTTCTCTCCTCCTGCCCTTCCCACCAATGATAAAGTTCAGTGTGGTTGCTTTTCAATTTTGTATGCAGATAAAACATCCTCACTGATACTTTCTTATTCTTTCATCGAAATGTAACTGATAAAAATTCACCCCTATGTAAAGTGTACAATTTCATGGCTTTTAGTATCCTCACAGGATTATGCAGTCATCACTGCTATTTCTAGAACATTCTATCACCCGGAAAAGAAACCCCGTGACCCTCCCCCAGCCCCTGGCAGCCATTACTCCACTCTGACTCAGTGGACTTGCCTGTTCTGCGTGTTTCCTGTCTATGGAGTCACTCACTCTGGCCTGCTGTGGCTGGCTTCTCTCACAGTCGTGTTTTCAAGGTTCATCGTGCTATGGCGTGTGTCAGTGCTTCCTTCCTTTTTCACAGGCATATTATGCTCACTTTTCTGCACGTGCTGTTTTCATCTGATATTTAGTCTGTGTCTTTCCTCATCAGTGTGTGTCTGCTGCATCTTTGTTTGTTGACTGCCTGAGATTGCTCTGTACAGATGTGTCCTGAGGCATTTACTTAGCTCCTTCTTAGGGGCATTTCATTCGTACTTTTTCACTTTCATCAGCAATGTTGCAGTGAATGTCCTCATCCAAATATATTTAAGCATTTGGTGAGATGTTTGCAGATTCCCAGAAGGGGAATCACTGGGTGTAAGGGAACTTCCTTGCTTTTGCATTAGCTTGTTCTCATGTTCTTACTCCTGTCTTGCAGCAGTGGCCACTTCCAACCGTGTCCTTACCTGAAACTACACCCTCTTCTCCCACCACCCCCAGCACCATCACACTCCTTCACAATCTGCTTGTCCTTTACCCTTAACTTCTGGTCTCACTCATAGCATAGCAGGTCACAGAACTTTGGACAATTGGGTGAACTTGCGTGTCCCTGCCTGACCACCAGGAAAATGCACAATGATTGTCCCCCTTGGATCTGCCTGGGATTTCAAAGATTCTGGGGCTCCTCGCCCCCTCTCCCTGGACCAGCCCATTTCGCAGCCCACGTGTGGCTGACTCAACCCTGTCCATCACCACCAGCTGCACCGCCTGTGCCTCTGGGGGAGGCCCAGCCATTCGGCAGGTTTGTGCCGACACAAGTTCACGCTTGTTGCCTTGACTCTGAGCCAAGGCTTTCGTGGCAGCAGCACTTCCCCACTCCCATCCCTTCCAATTCCCTGTTGGTACGTGATTTCCAGCTGTTGCCTCGAATCCCCATCCCCAGCTTCGGTGAAACCAGATGACGGGTCCCTCGGGGTCATTGTCCTCCAGTGCCGGGTGGGGGCCCGCTCCTGCTGGGGTGTCTCCTCCCAAGTGGAGACCCCGTTTCTCGTGCAGCCTCTAGATGCTGCTCTCCAACCTGTCTCTCCATGTCATCTGACTTCTCATAGAGTATACACTGTGACTCTACGCAAATGACATAAAACCAGGATCCAGACCAAGTGCAATAAAGTTATCCACCCCTAATCAAAGCTGTCCCCCCACTTTAAATGTAACAGATCATATGTTTCTTTTTAACATCCTTGAAGACTTCCGAGACACCTAATTTGATTTTCCTTTATTAGTGTTTCACGAATATGAAATCTTCTAGAAACTGCCTGCTCCTTTATCCTCCAGTGGTGAAGTTCACTTGGAAGGAGGGGCACAGGCAGGAAGTCTTCATTTCTCTCAACTCTCAAACTAGGACATATTCTCCTTTCAAAGTCCTGATGGTGGGAAGCCCGCCCCTAGCTATCCCCTCCTCCCTCCTTTCCCGAAATCGGTTATGTTTACGGGACACATCTGACCAAACATTGTGGCATTTTAAAAGCGGGCTTTCTTACACCTTCCCCCACGTCACTGAGGTTTTCAAACAGAAGGTCTCTTAGGAATAGAGTGTGAGAAGGATTTTTGTCCCTTAACCAAGTTTACTTCTGAAAATGGTACAAAGAATTCCAACTGAATCAGCTCTCAGACCTAACTTCCTCATGGTTGGGGGCGGTGCTGTATTTCACTTCTTTCCAGGTAAAGAACAAAGGGACAGGGACTTCCCTGGGAGTCCAGTGGTTAAGACTCCACACTCCCAATGCACAGGGCCCGGGTTCAATCCCTGGTCAGTGAACTAAGATCCTGCATGCTGTGGAGCAGCCAAAACACTAAAGATAAAAAAGAATATGGGAACAAATTCGTTTATAGAGCATCTTTTTTTGCTACTTTTCTGGCATCTGCCCATACCTGCCGGGTCATTTTCTTTTAATTGAGATAAAATTCACATAACATAAAATTCACCATGTTAAGGTACAAAGCAGTGATTTTTAGGATATTTACAATGTTCTGTATCCTTCATCATTATCTAATTCTGGAAGTGTTTCATCGCCCCCAAAACAACCCCTGTGCCTGTTATGAACCTCTCCGCATTCCCCCTCCCCCAACCCCTGGTAAGCGCTAACCTACCTCCTGTCTCCATGGATTGGCCTGTTCTGGATGTTTCCTATAGTGGCATCCTATAATCAGAGGCCCTTTGCGACTGACTTCTTCCACTGAGCATCGTGTGCCAAAGTTCATGGACATTGTAGCAAGTGTCAGTGCTTCCGTCCCTTTTATGGCTGAATTATATTCCATTGTATGCATGGACCACAATTTGTTTATCCGTTCATCCGGTGATGGACATTTGGATTATTTCTACCTTGGGGTTATTCCAAGTGATGCTGCTCTGAATGTTTGTGGACAAGTTTTTGCGTAAACGTCGATTTCCATCTCTCCTGGGTGACTACCTAGGAGTGGAGTTGCTGGGTCATATGGTGACCAACTTCTAAAGGAGGTGCCAAATGTTTTCCACAGCAGCCACGCCATTTTCCGTCCCCACCAGCAGCGTAGGAGGGCTCCAATTTCTCCTCATCCTCGCCAACACGGTCTTCTTTTCCCTTGTTTTTATTATAGCCAACCTAGTAGGTGTGAAGCAGTATCTTGTGGTTTTTAATTTCATTTTCCAAATGACTGGTGATGTTTGAGCAAAATCTTTTCATTGCCCATTTGTATACCTCCTTTGGAGAAATGTCACCTCAAAAGTGTGAGCTTCTACAATTTTCTTGCATCCATAAATTCTTTCCTTTGTGAAATGCCCAAAGACCCTGAATCATAAAGATGGGGGAGATCGCATCAGAGCTATGTGGAGCGGGTGGTGGAGGGGAGTGAGGGTCAGAAGCCACAGGGCAAGAGGGCTGTCCTCTCTCTTCCTTATGGCCCAGCTCCTGCTCTGGCTTGTGGGCACGTCCTTTTCAGAGACTTCCTGACATCCTACATCCTCCTGCTTGACGAGGGAAACTGGACGGGGATGTGGGCGATCACCCTCAGAGTGTCCTTGGTCTCTGGATGCTCAGATTTCCAACACGCAATTTGTCATGACATGGCCTGTTGGACACCTGTCCATTTATCTACCCTCAATTGTTTTAGGCTCTCTCTTAGAGATAAGAATGATTATTATTATTTTACATTTTAAAGCGGTAGGAGAAAACAAAATGAACAATAGTTTAGAAACACATGAAATTCCATGAAATTGACATTTCAGGGGCCATAAATGAGGTTTTATTGGTACATGGCCACACTCATGCATGTACGTATCAACTGTGGCAGCTTCCGCCCTACATCGGAGGGGCTGAGTAGTCTCCGAAATGAGCATCTAACCCTAAAACATTCACTGTGGGGCCTTTTACAGGAAAAGTTGGCCAAGGGCTGGTCTCCCAGTTCTTCTGGTTATATTTGACCTGCATTGGGTACGGCATCGTGCATGTACGAACATGATGCTGCCTTGGAGGTGTGTAAACACTTAGACGTGCCGGCACTGTTTAACATTATTTTTCACTTCCTTTAAGACAAAGGGGATAATATTACTGTATTATCTTCTCCCGGTTGCTGTAATTAGTCTTGGTGTGGCCACACCCATCCTGTAGGCCGCATTCCCTTTCTTCCTATGTCCATGAGGCTGGGCCTTCCCCTGTCCCCAGCACGCTGGCCATTCTGTCTGAGCAGCCTCCCCATCTTTCAGGCCCGGTGAGCCGGGCTGAGTTTAGACCAACACGTGGAGTGGGCAGGTCCTCTGCCATCGGGAAGCTCCAGTTCTTCTTCCTTCAGATCTCCTGCTCACCAACACTCGGCCCTGATAGCAGTCCCCCAAGGACAGGTCCCTCTTGGACGGTCACACGTGCTCTGGAATCATGGCGCCCAAGAGTAATTTCTGAAATGAATCACGGCTCGTGGGAAATCCAGCATCTAGAACCATTGTGTTCATGTTGGAACAGATGCCTAAGAAGTCAAAATGTGGGGACTTCCCTGGAGGTCCATTGGTTGAGACTTCATCTTCCAATGCAGAAGGTGGTGTTCGCTCCCTGGCCGGAGATCTAAGATCCTGTCTGCCGTTTGGGGTAGCCAAAAAAAGGAAAGAAAGAAATAGACAAATATCTGAATAAACATTTTTCCAAAGCCGATATTTAAAGGGCTAATAAGCACATGGAAAGATGCTTAATATTACTCATCATTAAGAAATATATGAATCAAAACCACAATGAGATACCACTTCACACCATTAGGATGACTAGTACTGTAAAAAAAAAACAGAAAATAACAAGTGTTAGCAATAGGATAGAGGAGTTGGAAACCTTGTGCATAAGCAGCAGGATGAAAAATGGTGCCGCTGCTGTGGAAAGCAGTATGGCGGGTCCTAAACAAATTAAACCTGGAAATTACCCCCATGGTCCTGCAGTTCCTCTTTTGGATAAATACCTAGAGACTTGGACAAATACTTGTACGCCTGTGTTCACAGCAACACTAGTCACAGTAGCCCAAAGATGGAAGTAACCCAAGAGGCCATTGAAAGATGAATGGATAAACAAAATATAGTCCATCTGTACAATGGACTATTATTCAGACCTAAAACAGAAGGAGGTTCTGACACCTGCTTCAACATGGATGAACCTTGAGGACATGATGCTCAGGGAGAGAAGCCAGTCACAGAAGGACAAACACTGTCTGATTCCATTTGCAGGAGGTCCCTGGAGGAGTCAAGAGACAGGAAGTAGATGGTGGGACCAGGGGCTGGGAAAGAGGAGGGGAGTGAGTGTTTCATGGGGACAGAGTTTCAGTTTGGGAAGTTGAGAAAGTTCTGGAGATGGATGTTGGGGATAGTTTCACAACAGTGTGAACGTGCTTAATGCCCCGGAGCTGTGCACTTAAAATATGGTTAAACTGGAAAATTGTGTTATATGTATTTACCACAATTTAAAAAATAATAGTACATCTTTTACTCCACTTGGTTTTCCAGTGTTGCACTAGAGGAAGCATATTCTTTCATAGTTCAGATCTTGTAAAGTCCCACCTCTCCTGCCAAACCTTGCGATCACAGCTTTAGTAAGGGCCCTGAGAACTTATCTTGTAAGCGGTCATTTGCTGGTTGAGTGATGTGTCATTAACTCATTTTGCTTCCACACCCTCACTTGGGAAGTTTATCCTCTTGGGTTGACAGGCCTTCCTAGATGGGAAAGCAGGGGAGGAGGGGAGACTGAGGGCCAGTCTGGCCACTCACAGGTGTTCCGGCACCAGCCACCAGGCCTCCTGGGCTATTTTGGGCAGGCACCCTGTGCTTGGGAACCTGGGCGCAAGAAGGAATATCACAAAGGAAAAAAAGTAGAATTGATGTGTTCAGAGTCATTTGAATGCCCGTATGATAGCAGATATTTTTATGCCAGGGCTTCCCTGGGAGCTCAGGCATAAAGAATCTGCTTGCCAAGCAGGAGATTTGAGTTTGATCCCTGAGTCTGGGAGATCCCAGGGAGAAGGAAATGGCAACCCATTCCAGTATTCTTTCCTGGGAAATCCCATAGATAGAGGAGCCTGGTGGGCTACAGCCTGTGAGGTCACAAAAGAGTTGGACACAACTGAGCGACTAACAAAATCATTTTATGTGAATATGAAGATGAGTAAAAATTTAAAAAAAATTTTAATTAAGCGTTTAAAATTTTGTTATGTTGTTTAAGACATGAATCTTAAATGACCATCGGAAACAGCGCAGCGTGCCACATGCAGGGGCCCAGTCTGGCATGCCACCTGTTTTTCAACAGGTCCCACAAGCTGAGAATAGTTCCTTTGTGTTCCAGTGGTTCAAAAAAGGAAATCAAAAGAATAATATTTTGTGACACATGAAAATCATATGCAAAGCAAATTTCAATGTTCATAAATTAAGTTTTATTAGAAGAGAGTCAGGAGTAGGGTGAGGCCAGTAAGACAGTCACCTTGGACACAAAATGTAAGGAGAGGCCAAAGAAAACCAAGCCATCAACACAAATTGTATCCTTTTTAAAATTGTTTATTTTTTAATTGAAGGATAATTGCTTTACAGAATTTTGCTGTTTTCTGTCAACCTCAACATGAAACAGCCATAGGTATACATATAGCCCTTCCCTTTTGAACCTCCCTTGCATCTCCCTCCCCATCCCACCTCTCTAGAGTAGTTAATACAGAGCCCCTATTTGAGTTTCCTGAGCCGTACAGCAAATCCCCCTTGGTTATCTATTTTACATATGGTAATGTAAGTTTCTATGTTACTTTTTCCATACATCTCACACAGATTTTATCTTGATGCAGTATTGGAAAAAAAGCAAACCCAGGGACTTCCCTGGTAGTCCAGTGGTTAAGAACCTGCTTTGCACTGCTGGGGACACTGGTTCAATCCCTGGTTGGAGAACTAAGATCCCACAAGCCACAGAGCAACTAAGCCTGCGCACCGCCAACTCTGGAGGCCTTGCACCACAATGAAGATCCTTTGGCCATAACTAAGGCCCAATGCAACCAAATAAATACATATAAATACATATTTTAAAAATAAAAATCAATGCCAGAAAAATCCATGATGAGCACTATATCAAAGTCTTAAAGACAGGATCAGTGTCTCCAGTTTTTCTCATCTACCCCAGGTTCATTCTTTGTGGAAGGTCCTGGGCAGTTTTCTAGAGATAGTCACTAAGTTGAGTAGCCTCAACAGAGAATTTGGGGCCCATGAAACCAAAACCACTTATGCTCTGGCCCTTTATAGAAAGTTTGCCAACACTTGATTGAAATCAATTTATTCTGTTGATCCCAAACAGCAAATAACTATTAATATAACCAAAATACAGATTCAACACTTTGTCCGTTGCCTCTGTCTTGGGTGCTCTTTTTTTTTTTAAATGAGTGTATACTCGTATTTCATTTTTGGATAATGGTATTTATAAGTCAATAGGGACAGTTAATACTGAGCTCATCAGCAAGTCAATGGTTGTGGGCTGTGATAATCTACCTGCATGAAAATAATAGAGGCCACCACTTTATTTTTTTTTTTAATATCTATTTATTTGGCCATGTTGGGTATTAGCTGCAGCATGCAGACTCTAGTTCCCTGACCAGAGATTGAACCCAGGCCCCCTGCGTTGGGATCAAGGAGTCTTAGCCACTGGATCTCCAGGGAAGTCCCCATCACTTACTTTCATGTTGACTAAATACTTAATGAGTTAACCCTTCATTCACTGGGGTGACTGTACCTTGGCTTCTTTACAAAATGGTATTGTTCCTGTCCATCTTCCATATCTAGGTCTTCAGAAGCTCAATTAGGAACTTATGAAGCATTAATGATCAGTAAAATTTGAAATAGTAAATGCCACACAAGCTTCCTCCTCCCTGATTCTCCTGCTTTTACTCTTTATCCTGATGGTCTGAAAAGAGGGCTCTTCTAAGAACATGAAAAGTTGAAAGTAAAAGTCTCTCAGTCATGTCTGACTGAATTCTCTAGGCAGAATACTGGAGCGGGTAGCCTTTCCCTTTTCCAGGGGATCTTCTGAACCCAGGGATCAAACCCAGGTCTCCCGCATTGCAGGATTCTTTACCAGCTGAGCTGCAAGGGAAGCCTCTAAGAATATAAGTGAGATGATGGTGTACCACACCCCCCCTCCCAGGGCTTCCCTCACAAGCTAGAATAGAATCCCGACTTTTGGCTGTGCCCATGGAGTCTCTGCTGGCATCTCTAACGCCCCTGCCCTCCTCTACTGAAAGGCCTTTGCACCCACGACTCCCGGTGCTGGGAGTGCTCACTCCCACCTCCCTCTGGGTCTGGCCTACTCTCAAGTCAGTGCCACCCTCCGTGGCAGCCCTAACTGGCCTGTCAAGGCCCTCTTCTCCCCCAGGACCCCCGACTCTGTCCCCCATCAGATCTCCGGAATCACCTTGTGTTTCTGGTGACTGGTTTCTTGTCTGACTCCCCTGCCCAAGGATGTTGGTCCCCCAAGCTGGGCTGTCATCCCCTGTGAATCCTCAGAGCCTAGAGCAGTGCTTGCACTTAGCAAATTCACGCCGTTCCTTTGGTTCATCAGTAGTGGATAGTTACATACACACACTCCCAGATTCTTGTAACCACCACCCACCCAGAGGGCAGAGAGCAGTTCCAACACCCCAGTACGTTCTCTTGAGCTGCCCATCTACAGTCAGACCCTCAACCGCCCGCCCCCCAACCATCCCCTGGCCACCCTGCTCTGTCCCCACCCTGCGGTTTCACCTTCTCCACAACCTCATGTAAGTGGAGGTGCGCAGCATGTACCTTTACCTTTTTTTTTTTTTTTTCAAAAATTGCCATTTTAACCACTTAAAAGATAATTTTATGTATTTTTGGCTGTACTAGGTCTTCATTGCTGTGCAGGCTTTTCTCTAGTTGTGGTGAAAGGGGGCTACTCTCTAGTTGGGTGCACAGGCTTCTCGTTACAGGGGCTTCTTTGGTTGCAGAACACAGGCTCTAGGGTACTTGGGCTCAGTAGTTTTGCGGCTCCTGGGCTTTAGAGCACAGGCTCAAAAGTTGTGATGCATGGGCTTAGTTGCTCCGAGGCATGTGGGATCTTCCCAGATCAGGGATAGAACTGGTGTCCCCTGCGCTGGCAGGCAGACTATTCACCACTGAGTCACCAGGGAAGCCCGGCATGCAGCTTTTAAGACTGGCTTCCCTCACTCACTGTGATGCATCTGAGACTCAGCAGGCTGATGGGTGTTTCAGGAGTTTGTTCTTTTTACCACAGAGTTGTATTCCATCGTGTGAATGTACCACAGTTGCTTTATTCAGTACGGTTTCTTTTAATGTTCAGTGTCAAATTAATATCAATATTAAAGACTCCGGTCATGAGAGTGGCAGCGTACTGCAGACCAAGTAGGTTGAACAGTACTGGTGTTCCCTGCTGAAACAGCACGCTTTAGGTACAGCCTGCACATTTACAAGAACTGACTTGCCTTCAAGTGCTTACAGATGTATCACAGTTTTTTAAATGATACATAAGTAATACAAACGGGGCTTCCCTGATAGCTCAGCTAGTAAAGAATCCCCCTGCAATGCTGGAGACCTGGGTTCGATCCCTGGGTTGGGAAGATCTCCTGGAGAAGGGGAAGGTTACCCACTCCAGTATTCTGGCCTGGAGAATTCCAAAGGGTCGCAAAGAGTCGGACAAGACTGAATGACTTTCACTTTCAAGTAATACAAACAACCATACCTACAATTTTTTAAAAACCTATAAAGGGCTATCATCTGTAGAAGTCATTAATAAATGTAAGTTTCTCTCTCATCCTCCTGACTCGCTCGCCTCCTATGACATAAACATTGTTAATAGCACGTGTGTCCTTCTCGACCTTCTAAATAGATTTACCTATTTTATAGCATATATCTCTTATATGTGCTCAGTCGGGTCCAACCTTTTTGCAACCCCAAGGACTGTAGCCTGACAGGCTCCTCTGTCCAGGGAATTTTCCAGGCAAGAACCCCGGAGTGGGTTGCTGTTTCCTCCTCCAGGGGATCTTCCCCACCCAGGGATCAAACCCGAGTCTCTTTCATCTCCTGCATTGGCAGGTAGATTCTTTACCACTGCACCGCCTGGGAAACCCTTAAAGCATATATATCTGCATTATATATATATATGTGTGTGGCTGCACCAGGTCTTATGTTGAGGCTTGTGGGATCTTTAGTAGTTGCAGTAAGTGGAATCTTGTTTCCTGACCAGGGATGGAACCCGGGCCCCCTGCATTGGGAGCTCGGATTCTTAGCCCTTGGGCCACCAGGGAAGTCCTTATAGCTAATTTTTTTTAACATAGATTCTTTCTCAAATATTTGAAAATCTTCTGCCAAGGCACCATAGATCTTGGAGATCTTTCTTGGAGAAAGTACCTCATTCTTTTCAATGACATCCTGGTATTACAGCAAGGATGTACCATAATTTATTGGATGATTTCCCTAAATGATGGACATTTGAGTTAGTTGCAATGTTTTGTGACTTCAAATAATGCCACCCAGAATGTTGCCCATATGTCCTTTTTTTAAAAAAAAACAACTTTATTGAGATAAATTTCACATACCATCAGTTTGGCCCATTTAGAGTGTGCAGTTCAGTGAGTTTTGTATATCCAGGGAATGGACCCATCACCACTAACTCCAGAATGTTCCATCATGCCAAAAAGAAACCCCGTGCCCATTAACAGTCAACTACTCTCCAACTCTCCTTCTCCCTAGCCCCTGACAGCCACTCACCCACTCTCTGTTTCTGTGGATTGCCTATTCTGGACACTTCTCATCAACGAAATCGCACACTATCCAGCCTTTCATGTCTGGCTTCTCTTGGTGAGCATCATGCTTTCGAGGTCCATCTGTGTTGTCATGTCAGTGCCTCTCACCTCTTCGTGGCTGAGTAATATTCCAGCCATGGATGGAACCCGTTTTGTTGAATTGGCTGACAGACAACTGAGGCTATGAGGAGCCATGCTGTTGTGCACATTGGTGAACAGTGTCTGTGTGTCTGTGTACCTTTCAGGACCCGTGTACTTCTGTAGGACAATTTCTGAGAAGTGGGAAGAGACACCACTCTGGCTAGCTCTTCCCTCTCTGGTGGTGCAGGCTCACACATATCCTTGGTCTCGAGAGATGCTCAGAGGTCGTTTTCTGCAGAGGCAAAGCCTGCTCCCGGGGGAGAACCACCCCTCCTCTCCACCACCCAGGCTGCCCGATTCTGCTTCGCTCCGGCACATGCGCATGAGGATACTACCTGTCTTTGCATCAGCCCTAAACTTGTTTCATTGCAAACCCTAGGAACTTGTGGCAAAGAAGGCAAAGCACAAAGGATCTCCTTATGGGGTATTAAACTCCCCCAAAAGGATGATGTACTGCTTTGAGGTCTCAGGCAAGGACAAGGTTCTGAGAAAGGAAAGGGGACCGTGATCCAGTGTCATCTTCATAACAGCAGTGCGGCAGGGTTTACTTGGAAGGAAAACTGCCACGTTTGGCACAATGCTGGGAGAGAAACAAATACAAAGTCTTGGGCCAAAATGACGAACCCCTCAAGTATGCCCTGGAATGAGTTACAGCACAAAGCACGAGGCGCTCCCTGAAGGGCTGATCTGGCGCATCTGTTTTGAAATTCCAAACACCAAAGTGCGTAACTGCTTTGGGGCTTGCAGGTATTTATAGGTGAACATCAGCCGCTGATCTTGGTTGCCTTTGAATGGAGTGAGTTAGATGCTAATTAACACCTACTGAACATCTACTGTGTGCTGGGCCATCTTTGTAGGCTTCATTTTATAGAATGAAGCATCCAGCCGAGGCAGACAGGATTTGTTTTCTCTGTTCACAGAGAAAGAAATGGAAACTCAGAAGCGTTTAAGTCACTGGCTGAAGGTCGTCACCCAGCCAGCAAATGGAGAGTCCAGGATTCAGATCCGAGTACCTGCTCTCAGCCATCACATTGTATTCTGGGGGTGGGATACTTTGCTGGTGCTGTGTGTCAGGTGGAGGGGGCGGTTCACACGTCCAGGACAATTTCTCCCTCGTCTACTGTGGGTACGATCAGGACTCCACCAGCTCCACCTCTGACCCTAATGGACAGATGCTCTATTTTATTCATTTAGCAGGAATTGTACCAAACTTACAAAGCAACTTTTTGCATTATAGTTAGATTGGGTGCTTAATTTAAAATAGATATACTTTGTACCTTTTATAACGTGTAAGCCAGATAAACTGGTAATGCTTTAGAACTCTCTTGGCTGTACAAATGACAATTTCTGTGTTATCCCTGATAAAGACCCCGCCTGTTCCACATCTGTCCCCTTGGTCACTTCGCACTGGGCTATCCCTCATTCATCTTCTGTCTTCCTGAGTGTTGACCTTGACCGGGGCACTGCACAGAGCCCCTGCCACCCGGGGAAGGCCTGTCTAGAGGTTGTTAGGTGGTCCTTGTGTGCTTGTACGTGGTCATTCACATGTAGGGATGAAGCACACTTGCTGTTTACTAGAGAATCAGAAAGCTGGTGGATTTCTCTCGGTGTCCCACATCCTCAGGGATGCTCTCTGAATCAGCAGGACTGAGCAGTAGGCCAGGGAGATGCTGAGGTCCCGAAAGAGGAGCGTTAAGTCCAAATTACTGAGCTCAGCCATCCGCAGTTAATCTAACCTTCAGCACCACATTTGTCTCCTGAAAAAGAGGATTTCACTTACACAGAGTTGTGTCTTCGTGATTCCAGCCCACAGTGAGCATTAGAGGGCTTTTTTTTTTTCAGTTCAACATTACTTTTTTCCTTATTCAAATCATTTCCAGTTCCACGTGGACAGAAATCTTTCAAATATTTATCTTAAAAAACTATATATGCCGAAGTAGTGGTAAATGATTTTCAAATGTCATAGTGGTCAAGACAGGGACTTCTAGAAGCAAGAGGAGCTGGGACCAGTGTTGGGACGTGGGAGGGTTCGAGAGGCAGCTTTTTTTCCCAAGGCAGCGTTTTGAGTGAGAGAAAAGGGGGAAGGAAGATGGGGAGGCTGGTCTGCCATTACTTGAGTTAAGTTTCTTCATCTGTTTCTCTTTCCACCTTTCAAGCAGAGCTGCTGCTGCTGCTGCTAAGTCGCTTCAGTCATGTCTGACTCTGTGTGACCCCATAGACAGCAGCCCACCAGGCTCCCCCATCCCTGGGATTCTCCAGGCAAGAACACTGGAGTGGGTTGCCATTTCCTTCTTCAATGCATGAAAGTGAAAAGTGAAAGTGAAGTCGCTTAGTCGTGTCTACCTCTAGCGACCCCATGGACTGCAGCCTACCAGGCTCCTCCATCCATGGGATTTTCCAGGCAAGAGTACTGGAGTGGGGTGCCATTGAGCTAGAACATTTTATTTCATTTCTTCTCCCAGTTATCTATCACTCTGCTTCAGAAGCTGACTTAATATGGAGCTGGGTATGGAGACACCAGAAACAGAACCAGACAGAGCTGGGCATTTGTCGGGGCCCTGAGGGCTATTGCTGGTTTCCTGCTCCTGGTCCTTCCCTACCTGGCACCCGTAGAAACTGTTTGCTGAGAAAAAAGAAGACTCATCTCAAATCTTGATGTATAATGACAGGAATGTCCTTGAAAACACTTTCAGGATCTTCTGGTGGATTTTTCAATTTTGAAACTAACATTCTCCTCCCCCAAACTTTGGGTGAAAATGCCTTTCTAAAATGGAATCTGTTTGAGTGTATCTTCTTGGCATTAATAGGCTTTTTGTTGTTTAGTTGCTAAGTCGTGTCCACTCTTTGCAACCCCACGGACTGTAGCCCCCCACACTCCTCTGTCCATGGGATTTCCCAGGCAAGAATACTGGAGTGGGTTGCCATTTTCTATCAAGGGAATCGTCCTGACCCAGAGATTGAACCCACATCTCCTGCATTGCAGGCTGATTCTTTATTGTTGAGCCACCAGGGAAGCCCTTAATTAGTCTTATTAAGGCTAAAAATGTAAAATACTTCCATGATTTCTCTCCTTGGGTTTAATTAGAACGATGGATTTAACAACAATGACCACAGAACCTTGTTTTGCTCCGTCTTGTCAGAGCATCCTGACGTTAGGCTCAGGGTTGAAACTTGCATGGGGCCATAAACAGAAGGTGCTTTTGTCCCTGTAAGTGTGGATGGGGATTTGTGATAGGGAGAGAGGAGCGGATGGATGAGATCCATATTCCTAATTTTGCCTTTGTCACTTTATTTTCATTTCTTGAGACATCCCTGGGTGCTGTGGAAGGGATCTCAGACTAGATTTTTGGTCCTAGGCCAGTCGAGATAAAGCTGTAGCCCAGAGACCTGAGACTACTTCCAAGCCATGGAGGGTCCTCCCCTCCCTAAGACAGGCGGGACTCTGGGAGCTGGCCCGCGTCCACACATTACCCAGAGCCACAGAGCTCTGCTCTTGAAATCCTCACAGCAAGATTCCTGGCCTCGCTCGCTTATCTTGCATTAAATTTCTCAGTAATCTCACATAGTTCAAGCATGACTTAGCAAGATATACGCTTTTATTTTTCTGTGCGACCCTAGAGCTTCCTATTTAAGGTTGCGGGTTTGAATGTTGACCTAGCAAGAAAAATCGATGTCTAGAAATGAATTTCTGGTACTACTTGGACATGGAAAGATCAGACATGTTGGTGGATTTCCAAAGAGGTATCTAGTCACCATAAAGACCAATAAAAAGGGCAGATCGTGTGTCAACGATCTGGAGGACAGGGCTTCTATTAGAGGACAGGGCTTCTATTAGACTGTTGAGGGGGACTCATGGGGTTAGGGGACAGCTCTTGGCCTGACTTGGCCCATTCAAGCTGCTGTTTCAGAGAATACCACAGACTGGGCGGCTTATAAACAACAGAAATTCATTGCTCACAGTTCTGGAAGCTGGAAGTCTGAGTTCAGGGTGCCAGTGTGATCAATGAGGGCCTTCTCTGAGTCACAACCTTCTCACTGTGTCCTTACATGGCATAGAAGGGGTGAGCTGGATCACTGGGGTCTCCTTTATAAGGGCACTAATCCCATTCACGAGGGCTCCACCCTCATGACCTAAGCACCTACCCCAGGCCCTGCCTCCTTCCAAAGTCACATGGAGTAGTGGGGTCAAAGAGGCAGTCTGAGGGCTCCTTCCCAGCTACAGTCAGCCCCAAGCCTGGAGGCTTCTGGAGGCTCTGCTGTGAGTCTGGAGACCTGATGAGTGGTTGTGTGTGATGCCCAGCTCCCCCCAACCCCAAGTAGACTCCTGAGGGCCCTGGAATCATAACAAGTGGGTCCCGTGGCTGAAGAATGGGATTGGAGACTGGGAGCTCCCAGGAGGGACTTTCAGGTTTGGGGTAACCCATCTATGACACCTGCTTCTGGGCCAAGGCTCTGCCTTCCATCCTGGGCTGGTGGACAGACATCCATGCACCTATCTCTGGCCAGCCCCTCCTCTTTCCTGCAGGACTTTTGTTCCTGTCCTATCTGTACATGGACAAGCCGCCAGCAATTCTCACCTCCCTCCCAAGTCAGTCCCTCTTGTTTGATCCTGCCCATCATGACACACACCTGCTGTTGCTTCTTCCATTTACAGAAACCCTCTCTCAGCTGCCACACCATCCCTCTCTTCCTCTTTCCAGTAGAGATTCCTGACAAATCTTGTCTGTTCCTGGGTCTCTGGTTCCATAACTGTTGGTCTCTCCTGAACCTGGCCCATTCCCTGTGGCTTTTGCCCACACCACTCCCCTGAAACTGCTCTGTCAGAGTCACAGTGACCTCTGCCTCACTGAGTCCAGTGGTCATTTCCCAGCCCCCAATTCCCTTGGTGCTCAGGATACCACTTGCTCATACTTCTATGTCCTCCTCTTTTCAGGCTCTTTTGCTGGAGTCCCTCTCTTTCAGGATCTCTAAATGATGGAGAGCCTGGCTCTGGGTCTCTTCTCTGTTCTCCCCTTATGAGCTCAGCCAGTCTCGTGGCTTAAAATAGATCATCTATACACTGGTGGCTCCAGCCAATGTCATCTGTATACTGCTGGCTCCAGCCCACCTCCTCTATACACTGATGGCTCCAGACCATGTCATCTATACACGATGACTCCAGCTTACTCTTGCCTCTCAAACCTTTACTTATATATCTACCTGAATATCTCAGTATTCCAACTCAGATGTCTGAGCCTCTCAACCCCTCACACCTTTAAAAATCAACTCCTGGCTGCACCCCAGGCCTGCTTCTGTTTCAGTTTTCCTGATCTCATCCTTTTAATGGCAAAAAAATCTTTAAGACACTCTTGACTTCTTTCTCCCACACTCTGCATCCGGCCCGTAAGCAAATCCTGCTGACTCCACCCCCTGTGTTTATCCAGAGTCTGACTGGAACCCCTCTGCTGCTGTCACCCAGCCTGGGCCACATGATTGTCTCTCACCTGCATGACCACATTCACCTATTAATTGCAGTCTCTGCCTCTACCCTTTTTCTTCTTCACCTACTCTCAACCCTGTAACTAGAGGAACCTGGTTAAAACACAAGTCAAATCAGGTCATTCCTGGGCTGAAACTCTTTGGTCGCTTGGATTTCACCCAAAGTGAAAACCAGAGCCCATGTGATGGTCTGTGTGGCTCTTTCCTGCTCATCTGGTTCCCTCAGCACTAGTCACTGGGCAAGTATGATCCTACCTCAGGACCTTTGCACTGGCTGTTCCCTTCAAAAGAATGCTCTTCCCAAAAATACCTGAATGGCTCTGCCCCTCACGTTCCTCATCTCTGTAATCAGTCCTTTCAGGAAGGCATGTGAGAGCCCTTTAAAAGCTGCAACCCCTTCTCCCCCCACCCCACAGCCCCAACTCTGCTCCGTTTGCCCCTTGGAATCTGTCACTACCTGACGTAGTATATATTTATCTTGCTCATTTTGTTTACAATCTCTCTCCCTTGTCCCCTCATTGCCTACTAGAACATAAACTCCACGAGGGAAGGGAATTTGGTCTGCTTTGATTCCTGGGCGATGCCTGCCCAGGCTGAGCAGTCAGTAAATGGATTTTGGTTCAAATCAATGAATAATGCAACTAGGATGCCCGTGTCCATCCTCTTTCTGGAGAGGGGGTTTGGGGTCCTCACACCTGCATGGCAGAGCTTCCCTCCAGATGGGGAGTCCAGGCAGACTGGGCACTGTCCCCTGGCAACCCCAGAACTGGAGATCGGCATGATGACCACTCCACATCACTGCTTAGCCCTGGGTAAATGGCCCAAGAGTTTGACCTGGAATTCCTGGTCTCCCTGAAGCCCAGGTTCAGAGTCTTAACAACAAGGGAATCCACCTTCCTTTCTTCTCAAGGACACGCATCTATCTATCCTAGGAGCGACTTCTGGACACTGTCTTAAGACAAAGGTTCTGTGTACCACGGGCCAGGCCCCAAGCAAGAGCTTTAATTATGCACCAGTCTCTTAGTGTCGTGTACTTTGATCATCTGAAATGTTGACCCTTGTGGCTGGAGCCACGTGCTCCCCATTCAGTAAATGTGTTCAAAGATCATTGGCTGCGCTCCCCCTAAAATCAGACCATAGCTTAGAACCCCACAATCCCTTTGTAAGACTGGGGGCTGCCCCCTCTCCCTTTTCCTGGTCCAGAGCCCCCAGGGACCCAGGCACAGCCTGCACTGCTCCACCAAGCTGGAGCTCTCTGACTTTGAGTTCAGCTGACTTTCTCTGTGGGTCAAGATTGGCCAACACTAGGGACCTCCCTGTGGCCTCTCCCTGTGTGTCCCTGTGCTTCCTGCCATCTGGGGCCCCCAGTGTGGCCTAGCTTCCTCTTCCGGGAGACTTCCTGTCTGGGAGCGGGGGAGGGGATTGGGAGGGTGGGGGGGAGAGCAGACACCAGGTTGCCAGATGCTGTCAGTTTCTCCCCGTACTGTCGTACTGTCGCAGGATGCGTTTCTAGCGCCAAGTCCATGGTTTCCTTTGCACTTATTTCTTACGCACTTGACGTTCTCAAAAGTCTTTTTAATTAGGTATCTACTTCTCTGTTCTTACGTGTTTTTCAAATAGCTGAATCTCCGAGCTGTTTCAGTTTCTGTAATCACTGCCCAGAAAACCTCGGTGCAGTTACGAGCTACCCCACCTTGTTGGCTTGGTGATAAATAAATTCTTTCCTCTTGGAGAAAAAGGCACTTTCTCCTCCCAGCACTAGGAAGGCTTGAAGAAGTCCCTCCTCTGATGCTTTCCACGGAGAAAGTTGGTCCTTCTTAGGTTTTGTTATTTCAGAACAAATATGGTAAACTGTTTTCCCCTTGGTTACTATAGAGAGGAGATTATTTGCCTTTCTCTTTGGGCTTCTGAAAATAATAGATTACATATTTGGGAGGGTTTTTTTTTAGATCTGGTTAATGTGAGATAGAGGGGATTGCTCTGGGATGACATTGTTTGGTTTGGGAAGTATTCTCACAGTTGCCCAGCAACAGGCTCTTGGAGACGGGAGTGGACGGCGTCGCCCCTGGCAACCGTTGTTACTCAGCAAACAATGAGGGCCGGCAAACAGTGCCAGGACTGCGGACTCCAGGTTTTAATTGAACATCTGCATATATTTTTCCCTGGTGAAACTGTTTGAGTTTGATCTGCCACCACAGGTAGACGTGGGTCCACCGAGGGTTGACTTAGAAGAAAGTGTATTGTCACACTGGTATCTCTTCCATGTAAACCAGGAGGAGCTGTTGGGAGAAAAAAAAAAACAAAGGAACTTTCAGTCCCTTGAATATTTCCTAGACTTTTCTCAGCTGGAGACTTATTTCAGTCTTTAGTCGAATATCTTTTTTGATCTAATTTCTTGTGTTTATAAAAATCTTTACCCATCTAGCCTACTTATCTTGGTCATTGATAAACTTCAACTCCTTTGTCATTTTTCAGCATAAAGTTTTTATTCCTGTTGCTCCAAAATATCAGAAAAGCCAGGCTTAGACCCCTGACAGCTCACTCATAAAGACAGTCACATGTCAGGGTGGCTGGTGATGGAAACTGAACCCTGAACCTTCTGGTTCTTCAATATTCCTCTTAAGAATTTGGGAATGCAGGTGACCCTCAGGGGAGCGTGTACATTATGTTTATGACATTGCTTATATGTGGAACCTAAAAAAAAAATGGTACAAGTGAACTCATTTACAAAACAAATAGTCACAGATGTGGAAAACACACTTATGGTTACCAGGGAGGAAGAGTGGGAGGGAAATTAGGAGACTGAGATTAACATATACACACGACCGTATATAAAATAGATAACTAATAAAGACCTACTGTACAGCACAGGGAACTCTACTCAGTGCTCTGTAATGACCTATATGGGAAAAGACTCTAAAAAGGAGTGGATACATGTGTATGTATAACTGACTCACTTTGCGGTACAGCAGAAACTAACACGACGTTGTAAATCAACTATACGCCAAAAAAGATTATTTTAGAAAAAAAGAAACAGGATGTTCCCACCAGATCTTCACCCTGTTGAGGGGCGCTTTGCAGCCACTTTGCACAGGGTGGCTTTTGATCAAAACAGTGTCACTCCCCAGCAGAGAGAACGCTTGTTTACTGGGCTCGGTTGCTGAGGTAAACACTGCCCATGAACTTCATTCAAAGCCGGTGACACATTTCTTTCCCTCCTCCCTGCACCACCGCCCGCCCACCAACCAGGGCTATAAATTGAGAAATGTTAGCCAGGGCAGGTTTTTGGTGGGGACTTGATCCTGCCTTGTTCATCTGAGTGCAGGCCGTCTGACGAAGGCCGCCGCCACCCCACGACTGCCACCCGTGTGAGAACGCAGCAGCCGGCGGTCAGTAGAGCAGCCCTTGCAGGGAGACTTGCCGAGTCGCACAGATTTGTGTTTCTTTGTGTTGTTGTTGTTGTGTTTCTCTCTGGCAGGTGATTCTGGCTGAAGCCCCCAGAACATGCTCTCTGCACCTTCGTATCAGCATTTCAGCTCAGGTCTTAGGACAATGTAGCGTATCTGAACACATTTCCCAATGTTGTTTTGCAGCCAAAACTTATCACGGGATGTCATTTGTGTTCTAAAACAAATAAAGCAAGCTGTTAAAAAAAAATCTTGTTAGATGTCATCCCTATTAGATGTAATCAAGATCTAATTACGAGATTTCCCTCATGATTCAGTGGCTAAGACTCCTCTCAATGCAGGGGTCCCAAGTTCGATCCCTAGTCAGGGAACTAGATCCCACATGCTGCAACTAAGACTCAGCATAGACAAATAAATTTAAAAAGATACATACATATCCAATTAGGTCAAACGTTGCTGGAATCAAGATGAGTAAGTTCTGACTTACATGAAGATTACCCCAAAGATTAATTAGAACACACAATTGTTCCTTCAGCAGGAGAATTGTAGATCGTTACATACTGAGGAATATAAATTCTTCCAAAAGAAACGCTGCTCTGCATTCCGGAAAATTGTTTCAGATGTGGTCCCAGTTTAGGAAAGTCATCTTTCAGGAGTTGTAGCCTGATCTGGGGGCTTCCCAGGTGGCACTAGTGGTAAAGAATACACCTGCAGTGCAAGAGACCCAGGTTAGATCCCTGGGTTGGGAAGATCCCCTGGAGAAGGGAATGGCAACCCACTCCAATATTCTCACCTGGGAAAATCCCTGGAGAGAGGAGCCTGGCGGGCTACAGTCCATGAGGTTACAAAGAGTCGGATACGACCTAGCACAGCACAGCCTCATTTTATTTATTTTTTAAGATTTTTTTATGTGGATCATTTATTTAAAGTCTTTATTGAATTTGTTACAATATTACCTCTGTTGTTTACATTCTGGTTTTTGGCCCAGAAGCATGTGGGATCTTAGCTTCCCCACCAGGGATCAACCCCACTCCTCTTGCATTGGAAGGCCAAGTCTTAATCATTGGACCACCAGAGAAGTCTCTAATTTTAAGCTTTTCTTTTAAGCACTGTGTTAGTTGCTTAGTCATGTCCGACTATTTGCAACCCCATGGACTGTAGCTCTCCAGGCTCCTCTGTCTGTGAAATTCTCCAGGCAAGAATATTGAAGTGGGTAGCCACTCCCTTCTCCAGGATTGGACTGCCAGGGAAGTCCCTAATTTTAAACTTTTCTTTTAAATTGATCATTTAATAAAATTCCCATGGATATTCTCCCCACCCCACCCCCACATAGCAGGCCTGGCAGCTTGGGCACCTCACATCTTTGGGTGAAGTAGCCCTTCCTCCCTTGGGGGATAGAGTTACTGGGCTTGGAGTTTTTAAGGGCTCCTCCCCTGCTCTCATGTCAAGGAGACATTCTCCATTTTTAGGTAGTCTGTTTCTCTGCTTTTTAAATCCCGGAGTGAGGTGATGACCAGCGGGGAGTTGGGGGTGACTTGGAAGGTCTTGGGTGTGCTGTCATGGGGGTAATGCCAGCCAGCCTCTCTGGGCCCGAATCTGTCACAGAGGTGCTGCTCATCACCCATGGTCGCTAGCTGTCTCTGGGATGCTGAGGGGGACAGGAAGTGGTGGCACCAGGCAGCCCTATACTGGGCTGGGTTGTCACCGGCTCAGACCCAGAAGATGCTGGTCCAGGAAGCAGTGCCTGGCCTGGCCCTCATCATCCTCCCCTCTCCCCCTCCTGCTCCCTCCTCTGTGCCCCTCTTGTGGGGGGCACTCAAAAGGGGATGAGTTAACTCAATGCCTTCCACACCTGCCCAAATACAAAAGCAGGATGCCAATAGCACTGCGTCCCGGAACCCAGGGCCAGGACCCTGGCCAGTGGGAGGCATGGCCAGTGGGAGGCAGAGCCGGTGGCCGGCTCAGCGGAGGCAGACAGGGCAGGCACGCAGCCCCCAACAGCTGTGAGGGGTCCCCGTGCACCAGCTCACTCCAAACCACGTCTGGGGGGTCACCCATCGTGGGCAACATGCTAGAGGCTGGGAGGGGTCCTCAAGGATGACTTAGACCCAGACTTTGTTTTCTAACATGCACAGCGGCGTGATAGGAGGCAGGTGTGAGGCCCCCGGCACCCAGAAGGGGGTGTGGTGGAAGTGGAAATGCCGTGCTTAGCAAGGTTGTGGCCTCAGACCAGGGAGTCTCCTGGGGGATGACCCTGCCTCGAGGGGACACTGGGCAATGTCTGAGGACGTCTGTGGTCATCACGACTGGGGGTGTTCCTGGCATCGAATGGGTGGGGACCACGGAGGCTGCTCTACAGCACCCAGGACCGCCCTCCGTGTAGGATGTTGGGCCCCCAAAGTCACTAGTGCTGAGGCTGAGACACCCTCACAAGCAGCTCTTCTCAAACTTTTAACCCGCAGAGGCGGCTCCTGGGATTGTGTGGAAAACAAGGTTGTGATTTATGAACAGTTCCAGGAAACACGGGCAGCTCCTCTCATCCCAGTTGGCTTCACCCCCCCCCACCCCCACCCAGGGGACCCTGGGGGATGTCTCCACACTTATGGTTGTTGTGGCTGGGGAGGTGTTCCTGGCCTAGAAGGGGGATGGGGCCTGGGGATGCCGCTCGGTACCCACAGGGCCCGGGACAGCCTCACTTCCAGGAGTCACCCAGCCCCATGGGCCAGAGTAAACACATTGGAGCTGACCAGCAAGAGAGGGGTAGAAACAGCAGGTTGGGATCCGGGCTGGATGCAGGAGGATGTGGGGGGCGGGTAGATGATGCGCTGGAGGTGGGGCCTAGATCTGGGATGGAGAGGTTGTGTCACCAAGTAGGGTGATGGAGGTACAGTTCAGAGCAGAACCCCAGGATGAGGAACTTCTCTGCAGAGAGAACTAACTGCAAGTGTGCAAACACGTACACATAGGAGTCCCCTCCTCTTACTATAAGGATCATTTGTTTCTCCCTCCTGAGCCGGGGGATCCAGTCAACCCTCAGTTCAGTAGAAACATCCAGAGGAAGAAGATGGCAACAGTGTCTTATGAGTGTTTGCCTCCAGTTTTCTCACGCTAGCCTGTGGGGGGTATATGTGTGTGTACACATGTATATGTATTTGTATATCTGTGTGCCTATGTGTTTCTGTATGTGCATGTGTGTATACACGGGTATGCCAATGTGTGTTGGTTCTTGTGTATGGGTATACATGTGTGTGTGCATGTGTGTGTGTGTGTTGTGGGTGCATGTGTACCTGGGTGAGCAGATGACACTTCTCAGCAACCCCCCTCCTGGGACAGATAAGTGGCTGATGTGCTGAATTTTGGGGGGCCTCCCCCTGCCCAACCAGGGGGGAATTCCCTGGAACCCAGGTCTCATGCAGTTTAAGTGATTACTATGAGGGGATGGAATTAGAGTGCTTTCCAGAAGCGCATTTGCTGGATGAGAATGTCAGGGCAGGCTGGTGTGGTTTTTTGTTTGTTTGTTTGTTCTTGGCTGTGCTAGATCTTAGTTATGGCATGAGGGGGTCTTAGTTGGAGCATGCGGGATCTAGTTCCCTGACCAGGAATCAAACCCGGGCCCCCTGCATTGGGAGCACAGAGTCTTAGACCTTGGACCACCAGAGAAGCCCCAGGCTGATGGGTTTTTGATTCACGTTTTCCCCTGAATCTGTGACGTTTTCAGTGGCAGCTAAAATCAGACCACATCCCAGATGAGGTACCTAAGTCTGGACAACTTTT
Source organism: Bos grunniens (assembly GCF_055505025.1). Taxonomy (NCBI): domain Eukaryota; kingdom Metazoa; phylum Chordata; class Mammalia; order Artiodactyla; family Bovidae; genus Bos; species Bos grunniens. Next base: position 18,393,956 of record NC_141171.1, read on the forward strand.
ACATTCAGTCAAATCATGTCTCTTTAGAAGGAAAGTGAGACAGCGTCGCCCCATTACAATGTGGGGGAAGGTCATGGTCCTTGGAGTTCGGAGGGGCATGTCCCACACGACTCCGACCCCTGCGACCGGCTGAGCACCTGCCTGCCTCCCACCCTGGCATCGTGCTTAGAGGCCTCCGATGGCCAGTTTCAAGGGCTGGGGCCTGATCCTGTCTCTGCTGGAGAAGGAGGAATGGCTTGGCTCCCGTCACGAAAACAGCAACAGAAGCCCAGTTCTGACCAAAAGAAAAAGGAATTTGAATTCTGAAGATACTTCATTCCAGAGTGACTCAGAGCCAATTCTGATCCCTCAGAGTCTATGGCTGCAAAAGGAAAAACAAACAAACAAAAAAAAACCTGAGAATTGACTGAGGAATGCCAGGGCATCCGAAAGGTTTAGGCCAATGATGGGTCACCCTTGATGTGAGTTGAAATTATGGTGCTTAGAAAGAGTGGGTAGATTTTAAAGGGTCCACTTGTTTTCCCCCCTCATTCTGTGCCCCTCATCTGGCAGGATTTCAACTGTTTGGGGCCCGGGTCACCGCAGGGCCCGCTCTGTCATTGTCCCTATTCTCAACCTGTCTTTGAGTCTGTCGTTCTCAAGCGCCATTTGTCTGTCTCACGTCCCAGAGGCTGCACAGTCCCTGAGGACGCTGCTGCTCCAGCGAAGCAACCCTGTCCCCCGCCCCAGGGATGCTTGGGTGGGGGAGGCACTCCTGGCATCTGGTGGGTGGGGGCCAGAGGTACCATCAGCACCCACAGTGCCTGGGCCAGCCCCTCACAGAGAATGACCTGCCGATTACCCACAGTGGGGACCCTGCATCAGTGCCTACTGAGGGGAGGGGGCTGGGAGGGCCAAAGATAGAAAGGATGTGATTTCCACCTTCATGGATGATTATGTTGTTGTTCAGCCGCTGAATATTGTCCGACTCTTTTAAACCCCACGAACTGCAGCACACCAAGTTTCCCTGTCCTTCACTATCTTCCCGGAGTTTGCTCAAACTCACATCCATTGAGTCAGTGATGCCACCCAGCCATCTCATCCTCTTTTGCCCCCTTCTTTTGCTCTCAATCTTTCCCAGAAGGTCTTTTCCAATGAGTCAGCTCTTCTCATCAGGTAGCCAAAGTATTGAGGCTTCAGCTTCAGCATCAATCCTTCCAATATTCAGAGTTGATTTCCCTTAGGATTGACTGGTTTGATCTCCTTGATAGAGTGTTATAGGATCCACTTTTCAGCAAAGAGGAGAGGGGCGTTTCGTTCTGCAAGTATACGGATCTCCACTGGGTAACCATCCCACAGCAGGGGCCACACACCAGCAGGGCCAGTTGAGAAAGTAGACCCCACAGGGCTTGCTCCCCTACCTGGCCTCAGACCGGAGGGGCCCCATGAGCGGCAAAGTGACCTGATGCTTCTGGTCCCCGTAACAACTCTGAGAATGTCAACACAAGTGTCAAGCCAGACCCCAGGGTGCAAGACAACCCGTGCTCTTGAGAACATTCTGGACTTGTGGCTTCTCGTCCATAGGGAAGACATGAATTGCTTATGGACCCAGGTGCCATCGAATGTCACCAAATACCAGCAGAGGCCACATGTCTCTCCCTAAAGTAAGAGTAAAAGGTCTGCGACTCCCCAGTGAAGTGAAAGTCGCTCAGTCATGTCTAACTCTTTGCGACCCCATGGACTATACAGTCCATGGAATTCTCCAGGCCAGAATACTAGAGTGGGTAGCCTTTCCCTTCTCCAGGGGATCTTCCCAACCCAGGGATCAAACCCAGGTCTCCCACATTGCAGGCAGATTCTTTACCAGCTGAGCCACAAGGGAAGCCCCAGAGTGGAAGTTAATTGGCCATTCAGAACAAAGGGAACCAAAGCCCAGCAGGCTGCTCTCCCCTAATTACCCAGAGATGACAAGCAGCTTCCTAAATGTCGAGAGACCCATGCAAGGCAGGTGATCCCTCCGCTTGGCTCGGGGAGGAGCAGGAATAGAAAGGCCATTGCTTCAGGTCGTGGTGAGTCAGCACCAGGCTAGGAACCGGGCCCAGAAATTGCCCTCAGCTTTTTCTACATTTCCTTTCCTGTCATTACTGGTTGCTGGGTAACCAGAGTATTTTCCTGTCAACAGAAGCCTCTTCCCTTTGTGCCCGGGCAGATTCATTCATCGAGGCCCTGATCCAGGGCTGCTAACGGTGGGTCTCTACTGGGTCCCCTCACAGATGCTCAGGAACCCTCACCCCTGTTCCCACTGGTGGTGTTTCTGGGCAGCGTCTCCAGCAGGTCAGACGTGCATTCTAAACGCCAGGCCAGCCCAGGAGGGGAACGCTGCGCCCATGGCCCTGCGTGTTCCCACTTTCTCAAGCCTGCCCTTATCTGGGAGCACACGACAAAGGGACCATGCTTGGCTTATAAACAACACACTGGGCGTGTCTCTGAGCCACACAGAGCTCTGGGCCAACCTGGCCAGGCTGGGCCACGGGTCCTGTTCCAGGGAGCGGCCGAAGACGGAAAGCCATCAGAGAAAGAAGGCTTGAGTCCTGGCCTGGGGAAGAAGAACAGGAGAGAGGACGAGTACGTGTGGTAGAACAAGCAGGAAGACGCAATGGAATGACTCCTAGTTCTGATCACAAGTTCAAGTTCAGAGCAGATGCTCAGCCACCCAAGTTGATTGCAGTCACCAATGAGCCTGACCCAGGTGAGCAGGAAAATGGAAATGCAGAGGACTTCACATTGTGTGTGGTGTCTGCTGGCCTTGTCCTCAAGGCTGGCTACCTTCCCACAGCCCCTGGGGGCGGGTCAATCATCCTGATCCCGCCTCACACCTTCCAGAAGGACCCCTGAAACTGCTGGCCGCCTCTTCACGGGCTGCCAACTCAGCACCAGTGCTGTGGAGAAAGGCAGGAGCCGGCACTCATTCCTTGTGGCTGAGGATGAGTGTTTCTGGTTTCACTTTCTGTTATGGAATTTTCAAGCATCAACAAAATCCACATGCAGGATCAGTTCAGTTCAGTCACTCAGTCGTGTCCAACTCTTTGCGACCCCATGGAATGCAGCACCCCAGACTTCCCTGTCCATCACCAACTCCCAGAGCCTACTCAAACTTATGTCCATTGCATCTGTGATGCCATCCAACCATCTCATCCTCTGTCATCCCCTTCTCCTCCTGCCTTCAATCTTTCCCAGCATCAGGGTCTTTTCCAATGAGTCAGTTCTTCTCATTAAATGGCCAAAGTATTGGAGTTTCAGCTTCAGCATCAGTCCTTCCAATGAATATTCAGGAAATTGATTTCCTTTAGGATCGACAGGTTGGATCTCCACACACAGATGACAACACCCTTATGGCAGAAAGCAAAGAAAAACTAAAGAGCTTCTTGATGAAAATGAAAAAGGAGAGTGAAAAAGTTGGTTTAAAACTCAACATTCAGAAAACTAAGATCCTGGCATCTGGTCCCATAACTTCATGGCAAATAGAGGGGGAAACATGCAGGTAATGAACTCCAAGTAGCCACCACTAGCCTCTATAGTCATCAGCACTCTACATTTTGAGTCCCCTGCACAAACACCCCCTCCCCACCCTCCACTCGATAATAAAGGTTTTTATAGGTTAAGATTTACAGACCATAGGGGCTTCCCTGGTGGTCCAGTAATTAAGACTTCACCTTCCAATTCAGGGAAGTGAGTTCAATCCCTGGTCAGGGAGCTACGATCCCACATCCCACATGCCTTGTGGCCAAAAAGACCAAAACATAAAACCGAAGCAATGTTGTAACAAATTCAATAAAAACTTTAAAAACGGGCCACATCAAAAAAAAAAAATTACAGACAATAAATGTGGAAATCTTTAGCTGTCCAGTTTAAGCAGGTGGATTTTCCACGTAATGCATGTCCTGACACATAGAGAACTTGTCCATCCACCCCTCTCAAAGTTCCCCTGTCCCTTCTCAGACCCAGCGCCCACACTCCTCTGACTCTATAACCTTGTATTAATTAGCCAGTCTGTATTAATTAGCCAGTCTGTATTATGAACATGCTCTTTCGGATCCATCTTCTTTCACTCAGTGTAATAATTCTGAGATTCACCCACGTGTTATCAGCAGTTCATACTTCTCTATCGGTGACTTGCTTTCCCCATAGGCTTTTTGGCTGTGTTTGTGTGTGTGTCCATGTCTGTGTGTATTCAGTGGTTGCTTGAGGGATTATGCTCTGCATCTTTAACTTACCACAATCTGCAGTTTCCGATTCATTCTTCTGATGGACATTTGGATTTTTCCTTCCTTTTGGCTAGAAAACTGCTGTGAATGTGCTAGTTTTTTGAAGACATATGTTTCCATTTCTCTTGGATAAACATCCAGGAGAAGAATTTTGCCTTAAAGGGTAGGTTGAACTTACTAGAAAACTACCAAACCTTTTCCCCAATGTGGTGATATCATTTGACATCCCCACAAGTGTATGAGAGTTACAGTTTCTGCATGCGCTCACAACATTGGTTGTCAAATTTTTATTTTAGCCGTTCTAGTCATTGAGTGTTTCGTGGCATCTCATTGTGCTTTTGATTTGCATTTCCCTAGTGACTATCACTGTTAGATACTATTTCATATACTTATGGGGCATCTGTATACCTTTATGAAGTGCCTATCCAAGTCTTTTGCCCATTAGATTGTCTTCTTCTTATTGAGTTGTAGGGAGCTTTTTATGTATTGTGGATAAAAGCCCTTTGTCAGATACAATTTTTGCAAATATTTTCTCCTAGACTGGGACTTAACAATTTGGGCTCTTGATGAACTCTTTAATGAGCTGAAGTTTAAAATGTTTGTGAAATCTAATGTATCATGTTTTAACTTTTATGTATAAGTCTGTGATCTAACTCAAAATCATTTCTGTGTATGGTGTGAGGCAGGGGTCAAAGTTCATTTGTTTTCTGTTCCCATGTGGATATATCATTTGTTTAAGAGACTTCATTTCTCTGTTGAATTGCCTTGACACCTTTGTCAAAGATCAACTGAGAAGGAAGAGAGCTGGGGCACCATCAGAAAAGTCAATTGACAATGTAAGTATGGGCTATATTGATTATATATTTCTAGATTTGATTTATTATTTTTATTATGATTTTTGTAAGTGTGCTCATGAGAGATAATGATCTAAATACTTTTCTTATAATTTTTTTTTATCAAATTTTGGTATCAGGACTTTGCTGACCTCATGAAATGAGTTGTTAGGTATTACTTTCTCTATTTTCTGGTGGAATTTGTTTATTAATTCCCTTTATGGTGTTAAATAGCATTCACAAGTGACACTGTTTGAGCCTGGACTTTTCTTTGTAGGGAGGTTTTCAATAATGTATTCAATTTCTTTGTATGACCATATATTTTCTAAGAACTTATTTTTTATTTACGTTTAATTTTTATTTTTCTCTGTGCTGGGTCTTCATTGTTGTGTGAGGGCTTTCTCTAGTAGCTTCTCGTTGCTGTGGCTTCTCGTGGCGCACAGGCTCTATAGTTCACAGGCTTCAGTAGCTGTAGAGCATGGGCTTCAGTTGTTGTGATGCACAGGCTCAGTTGCCCCACAGCATGTGGGATCTTCCCGGCGAGGGGTTGAACTGGTTCTCCCCTGCATTGCAAGGCAGATTCTTAACCACAGGACCACCAGGGAAGCCCTGACTGCACATTTTCTATTTCATCTTGGTCAGTTTGGGTTTGTTGTGTTTTTCAAAACAGTGTTTGTTTGATCTAAATTGTTAAGTGTATTGGCTAAAGTTGTTCATAATAGTTCCATTTTATCATTTTAATTTCTGTGAGATTTGTAGTGCTAGACCTCATCCCACTCCTGGCATTGGCAATCTGTGTTTTTTTCCTTTTCTTTTCTCTTTCATTCTTGTCATGTCAATTTTTAAATAGAAGGTTGTCAGTCTTTTTATTCCTAGATTTTTTAAAGAGCAGTTTTAGGTTCACAGCAAAATTGAAAGGAAGGTACAGAAATTTTGTGTATACTCTCTGCTTTCACACCTGCATAGCCTCCCCCATTATCAACATCCCTCACCAGACAGACCATTTGTTGCAGCTGATCGTATACGTATACTAACACGTCATGGGCTCAGACGGTAATGAATCTGCCTGCAATGCCAGAGACCCAGGTTTGATCCCTCGTTTGAGATGATCCCCTGGAGAAGAGAATGGCAACTCACTCCAGTATTCTTGCATGGAGAATCCTATGGACAGAGGAGCCTGGCAGGCTAAAGTCCAGAGTCAGACACGACTGAGCAGCTAACACTAACATATCATTATTAACCAAAGTCCATGCTTTATACTAGGGTTCCCTCTTGGTGTTGTACTTTCAATGGGTTTGGACAAATGTATAGTATCCTACAGAGCGTTTCTGGTGTTGTTGTTTAGTCACTCAGTCATGCCCGATTCTTTTGCGACCCCATGGACTGTAGCCCACCAGACTCCTCTGTCCATGGGATTTCCAGGCAAGAATCCTGGCATGGAGTGCTATTCCCTTCTCGGGGGGATTTCCCTGACCCAGGGATCGAACCTGTGTCTCCTGCACTGGCAGGCAGATTCTTTACTGCTGTGCCACTGAAGAAGCCACAGAGTATTTTCACTGCCCTAAAAACCCTCTCTCCTCCTATCCATCCTCCTTCCACCAACTCCTGGCAACCACTGATCTTTTACTGTCTCCATAATTTTCCTTTTCCACAATGTCATATCACTGGAGTCATACAGTAAGTATGCTTCATCAGCAACAGCAGGATTATCTTAGTTTGGTTGTAATTGATTTTTCTTTTGTTGTTTCTCTTGGGTATGAATCACAATTTCCTATTTTTTCTCATAGCTCATGGTCTTTACTGGGTCCTGGACACCATGAGTGATATGTTACAGAATCTCTGGATTCTGCCATGTCCCCCTGATGGCCTTTAACTTGGCTGGACTCAAACTGCCCTCCTGTAGTAAGTAGCAGCTGAAATCTTCTCCTAGCATTTTCATCTTTGAACTGCCGGGTTTTCTCCAAGACCCCCATGTCTCCTCCACATGTGTGGTTTTTAGCCAATTGGCTAAAGATTTTGGTGTACTATGTAGTCAGATTTGGGGGTTCACCCTCTCTGTGGCTCTCTGCCTTCCAAGATGCCCCCCAACATTGTGAACTCTCTCCTTTGACTCTTCAAGATGCCCAGGGTGCTGCTTTCTGCCACCCAAGCATTCCTGCACAGGGGATTTACCCCCCAGCGAAAGCCAGAGTCCCCAGGCAGTCTGATCTGTGACAGTGGTCTTCCACGGGCGAGGTCCCTGGCAGTGCCCCCTGCTTTGGTCACCCTCCAGTGTCTAAATAGTTGCTTTAAAAAAATAATAATTTGCCCAGATTTTGTAATTGTTTTCTGCAGAAGGTTTAATCCAGCCAATTTGCTGCTCCGTTACTGAAAGCCAGTGTTTCTTTTGCATGCCTTTGAAAAACCATGTTTTAAAAACCCTAAAGTTTGATGTGCTAAGAGCCCTTGATTAATGGACCCAAATAAAACATTTTTGCAGGAAACTGGATCAGCTTATGTGCAACCTACAACCTTGGTGATCTTAGGTGGGAAAGGAAGGGTATCACACTCTCTGCAGATGGGCATGTTGTGTCTTCATATACAGGAGTAGCCAGACTGACCCACCAGGCGTCTGTCATTCTGTCTCTGATCCCAGTGTCAAAGGATGAATTGAGGGAGCAGAGAATTTGGTCTCAACGAGTCATTATCCTTCCCAGGAGAGTCCTAGGTACCCCTGAAATAACCAGGTGGTTTGTACTTTTTCTGAAACCTCTATGAACCTCTTTGTATTTCCCAACTGTACTGTCTCTTGAAATAATAATTCCATGTATCATTATCTGTTTCATAAAGTGCCATCATAGACTCTCACTATCTGAAATGCTATCTGTAAGTTTTTATCATTCAGTGTCAGATGTAGTACTGAGGCATTACTGGTGTTCATTCATTTGCTAAATGTGTATCAGCTGCCTGATACAATGTGCCTGACCAAAGCAGGACCCCAGCACCTCACGGGGTGGACCATAGGGAGACCCCTGTGTGGGTTTCCCAGGGATGCCATTCAAAGTACCACAAGCTGGGTGGCTTGAAACAACCAAAAAACAATCCTCTTGCAGTTCGGGAGACCAGAGAGTGTCGACAGGGCCATGATCGCTCTAGGGGAGGCTTCTCCCTGCCTCCTCCAACTCTAAGGGCCTCGGCATCCTCGGTTTGTAGCCGCATCACCCGTCTCTGCCTCCACCATCGCATGGCCTTCTTCCCTGTGTGTCCTTTTCTAAGACGCTATCACTGGATTTGGGGCCCCCCATCCCCTGTGATCTCCTTTCCATGCTTCCCTTCTGTACATCTGCAGGGGCACTGTTTCCAAATAAGGTCACATCCTGAGACTCCAGGGGGACATGAATTTGGGGGGACACCCTTCAACACACTACAGCCCCCCCAAAGTGAGCTGTGCCCAATTGCCCATCCTGAGTTTTAAGGGGTACCCCTGGATTTTAGGGTTCTGGCATTCAACGAATCAGCCTTCTTTGTGGCTTCATAAACTTCAGGATAGCTGGCACAGTGGTAAAGAATCCACCTACCAGTGCAGGAGATGCAGGTTTGATCCCTGGGTCACGAAGATCCCCTGGAGAAGGAAATGCCAACCCACTCCAGTATTCTTGCCTGGGAAATCCCATGGACAGAGGAGCCTGGCGGGCTATAGCTCATGGGGTTGTAAAGAGTCGGACATGACTGAGCATGCAGCAGCATCATCAAGCTTCAAGAAGACCACAGTTGGCATTTAACCAGTGTCTGATATTTCCGTTTGTCTTTAAATGTCAGCGACTTCACCCTTCTCCCAATTTGAGTCACCCTCTGGGGTCCCCCCAAGTCCTGTCGTGTTGGTGAGATGTGGCCTCAGGAACAAGGTGCTGGATGGAAGGCCTGTGGGCCTCAGGCTTCGAATCAAGGCAGTGTAATTTTTCTACGTCTTCCGAAACCACACCACTTTATCAAACCCAAGTTATGTGGATCAGTGACCAACAACCATGGCCCATCGCCTGTTTCTATAAATAGTTTTATCAGAACCTGCCAAGATCATTCATTCATGTGTCAGCCATGGTTGCTCCTATGCTATGATGGCAAAGTCTAGTAGTTGTAACAGAGATCAGGTGGGCCCGTAAGTCCCACTTGGGACTTAAGTCTGCTGACTCTGGTCTGAATGACATTTGTTGCTGTTGTTCACTCAGTCATGTCAAACTCTGCGACCCCACAGACTGCAGCACACCAGGCTTCCCTGTTCTTCACCATCTCCTGGAGCTTGTTCAAACTCATGTCCATTGAGTCAGTGATGCCATCCAACCATCTCATCCTCTGTCATCCTCTTCTCCTCCTGCCTTCAATCTTTCCCAGCATCAGGGTCTTTTCCCATGAGTCGGCTCTTTGCATCAGGTGGCCAAAGTATTGGAGCTTCATCCTCAGCATCCATCCTTCCAATGAATATTCAGGATTGATTTTCTTTAGGATTGACTGGTTTGATCTCCTTGCTGTCCAATGCACTCTCAAGAGTCTTCAACACCACAGTTCAAAATCATCAATTCTTTGGCTCTCAGCCTTCTTTATGGTCCAACTCTCAAATCCCTACATCACTACTGGAAAAACCATAGCTTTGACTATTCAGACCTTTGTCAGCAAAGTGATGTCTCTGCTTTTTAATACACCATCTAAGTTTATCATAGCTTTTCTTCCAAGGAGTAAGCGTCTTTTAATTCCATAGCTACAGTCACCACCTGCAGTGATTTTGGAGCCCAAGAAAATAAAGTCTGTACCTGTTTCCATTGTTTCCCCATCTATTTGCCATGAAGTGATGAGACCAGGTGCCATGATCTTAGTTTTTTGAATGTTGAGTTTTAAGCCAACTTTTTCACTAAATGCCATACAGTGTGAGACAGATAGTGCATCCTGGTCAGGAGTGTGTTAGACTAACTCACATTCTGGAAAGTGCATTCTGGCCACAGTAAGCAGAGCATGGGCCCGCCATCTATCCCACTCACTCACAGCCTCTCTTTGTCTCCGTAAGACTCAACTATGGACCAAGGAACTGGTCTCAGTGAAGTCAGCCTCCTCACTTTCTCACTCGTGGATTCATTTCCTGGAGAGCTTGCATCACCTTCTCCCTAATGCTACTGAAGTTACCCGCTTCCTGGCTTCAGATGGGGACACAATGGTACAGAGTGGGTAGCTGACTGGCTAAACGGTCAGAGAAAACCGTGAATATAAGACCACAAGTTAGGCACATTCCAGTAGAATAATTCCAAAAGTGAGTTTCGTCAGGAAGGAGAGAAAGCTGGAGACCCAGCAAATACAGATTGGAAATTCACAGTCTCCTTCTCCTCTCCCTCCTCTTCCTCCTCCCTCTCCATCCCTCTCCCTCCCTTCTCCTCTTCCTCCTCCAAAAGAGGCAAAGAGCACAAGAAGCAGCAGTCATTGTATGGATCTGGGGACCTCTGGTGGTGAGAACTGAGTCAAGGTCACAGGAAATAGAAAATTGCCAAGGCACGGCCACAGTCCATCAAATGGTTCCTGTGGTACCAAAGGCACTGGGGGTGGGTGGGAGGGACCTGGGATAGTCAATGAAGATGGAATTTAGCCAGCACTCTCAGATCCAAACAAACACACATGCACACATTTCTGCTTCCCTTAGGCAAATTGTTTCAATCTATTAGTTTTTCTTTGAATTTTTTAAAAAGGCTTTAAAATATCTACTTATTATTGGAGGTGAGACTCTTGGGGCTACAGAGAAACACAGAGTTTCTGGCAGCATGTCCTGGGCACTGTGGTGTGTGCCATGCTGTCCAGGTCTCCCCGGGAGTTGGGAGCCCAGACTCGTGGGAGGACATGCTTAGAGCCGTGGCCAGTAGGGGACAAAACAGAGATGAGACAGCTGTGTGCGGCCACAAAGCCATCTCCCCTGTCTGCAGTTGCTGATCTGCTTCTTGAAGTTTGAAGGTAGCTAGTGTTTGTTAAAAAGTAAAGAGAGGAATTTCCCTGGCAGTCCAGTGGTTGAGACTCCACGCTTCCACTGCAGGACGCATGGGTTCAATCCCTGGTTGGGGAGTCAAGATCCCGCATGCCCTGCTGCGTGGCCAAAAAAATTTTTTTTTAATGTAGAGAGTTTGCCTTTCAGCATTTTCCTGGAGTGAATCTCATCTGCCACTTTGTGCTGCGGTTACATGAATTTTTTGGTAGAGAATTTTTAAACGACCCATTTGAGAGATGTCTGCACCTGGCTGCAGAGAAATATATCAATACTCTTACACTTTCTCATGGGCAGAGGAACAAAATGCACCTTTTCTTATTGCTGAAATGCCTGAGGATTTTTCTCCAGCCCAAAGGAAGGTGCCAATTCTTTCCTCTGCCGTCACCTTTTTTCTCGCTGGTATTGAATCCGCCCCCAAAGGGACGGATTGGCATCCGGGGACATCTGTGATTGTGATGACTGGGGGCGCAGGGGTGCTGTTCCACCCCACACCTGGCCCAGGAGGTCCCACAGGCCTCCTGCTCACTGGCCTGCTCGCTGACACCTGCTCGCTGGCCACGGTGCCAAGAGGACACCCTGCCCTAAGAGATGCGCTTATAGTGGGGTGTGGTAGCTCCCCAGATGGCAAACATCCAACAAGCGCTTTTAATTTTCTCCATAAATGGTTTAAAAATTGCACGAACCCTTGAAAATAGTCGAGCTTGATGAGATTGGTGCCATTGTCCCACACCTGTCCTTCAGGAATTCCTGCTGGGCTATTTTTCAGGTTTCTGTTGGAAAAAATACCTCCTGCGCCTCCCTTCTCTCTTCTTATGAAATGATTGAAAAGCCTTTCTCCCCCTGCCTCTTACTTACCTCGTCTGGCCAGGATCCTCGCATTTGAACCTGATCGTTGCCACTCGCTCACTACCTTGTCCATCGCCTCTCCAGGCTTTGCGATGGCAGCCCTGCCCCCATCACTCTCTCTCTGCCCTGCCCTCACTCTCTCTCCACCTCTCTTTAGACCTGAGCATGCAGAACTCAGAGAGTGGATCGGATTCCCCGGCTTCCGTGGCTTTGTGTTCGTCGGCGGCTGCCCAGGCGCCCGTGGCCCAGCCAGTGACAGCCTCCCCGCAGGTAACAGATCAGCCCGCCTGTTGCTTAGGCAGCCCTGGAAAAACCAGTGCAGCCAGGGTGGACACATCCACCACGGTTTCGGAAAACATTTAAATCTGCAGAGCCTGGCATCTCTATTCTTCTGAATTGACTTCTCAGCTCCACGGCTGCTGCTGTTGAAATGCACCCTCACGTTCCTCCCTCTTCCCATGTTATCTGGCTTTTTCACCATTTGTTTTGAAAGGCCCCACCAAGGAATCAGTGAAATGATCCAAACTCAGAACCACAGCCCTTCTTGGACTCTGATTGACTTCATTTTCATCTGCTAGCGGCAGTTTTCTTGTACCTTGGAAGTGAGCCTTCTACGCAGAAGTGAGAAGTCTTAGGATTGGTTTATAATCGAATCTAGCATTAGAAGTGGCATATTCTTTCAAACTTGTGGAGAATTTTCACAAGTTCTCATCTCATCAAGTTTCTCCCAACTCCTAGATTTCCGCAGTAGTTTGGAATACAACAGAAAGTAGACATAAACATAATTCCACGTGAAACTGAAGGCAATGGAACAGACCAGAAGTCGTGGACACGTGCAGAGGCCCACTATCTATGATTTACAAATCTGAAAATTAGGAGCGGGACAGAAAGAATTGGTACGGGCAAAAAAGAAAAATAAAACCCATAATTCAGCAAAAGCAAGTAGATAGACACTGAGACCACTTATTCAGTTTAGCACACGTAGTCGGGCACGTGTGGCATTTATTTCTTGGAAGTGTGGCCACCCCAGCACAGGTACCTAGAGGGCGCGATCACTTGTGGCTGTGGCCTCACTGTTTCCATGCCCACCGCATGTGATGCATGGGCCCTCCACCCCCTGTTCCCTGGGGTCCCTCTCGCCAGCCCCAGTCTCAGGTGCCCCAGGTCTGGGTGTTGGCCGCCTCTGGCGACTACAGGCCCAGCATTCTGCCCTGCAGCTCCATGTCCATCCGAGGCTCCAGGGCTCCCATCCCTGCTGGAGATGGGTCCAGCCCCCCAGCCCAGCATCAGTGGCAGCCCACCCCTTGGGCACCTGCCTCACCTGCAGGCTTCCTGAAGAGTGAGCACCCAGTGCCTCCCCAGTAAGGGGCTTTCTTGCTCCTTCCATCCCATGATGCACACTTCCTACTTCTCCTCTCAGTCCCGTGCCGTCCAGCAGAACTTCCCAGCACAGTGGGAGTGTCCTGCCGCCAGCCCAACTAGGCTCCAAGCACCAGCAGTGTAGCCAGGGCTGCAGAGAAACTGAAATTTGCAGTTCATTTAAATCAAAGTAAATGTCAACGGGCACAGAGATACACAGCTATTATCTTCCATATTGGATGCCTCAGCTTTGGAGTGTGTGCCTGTAAGTCCACAAAATTCTTATTTATCTATTTGAGGTGAAATTCACCTGACACAAGATTTGCCATTTTAAGGTGAACAATTTAGCAGTGTTTAAGATATTCACAGTGTCTTGCAACCTCCACTTCTGGCTAGTTCAAGGACATCTTCATCCTCCCAAATAGAAACCCCCTCCCCATTAGCAATGACCCTCCATCCCTCACCCCCAGGCCCTGGCAACCAGGAATCCACTCTGTCCCTGTGGGTCAGTCTGCTCTGGACGTTTCCCGTAGATAGAATCACACACGGTGTGTGTTTCCGTGCCTGCTTCTCTCACTGAGCGTCATGTCCTCAGGGTCCATTCACTCTGTGTGGAGAGCTGGGCTTCTCTCCTTTTCCTGGCTGAGTGATGTTCCCCTGTGTGGATGGACACTTGGGGTTTGTCCATCCATCCTGTTGATCTCTGTGTGCCATCTGTGTTCTCTGTGTCTTTGGGGGTGAGTTTACGGAGGGCTAAGTGTGTTGAATTCTTAGTGCAGTGGTGTTCATGAGACCAAGCCCTGCAGAATTACTGCACCTGGTGATGCATAGGGTCCACGAGGCCAATCACAGAATCACAGTCCACGACTTCCGAAGCCCCAGGCCCACAGAAACAAATCCCTCCTATTCCTCCCTCCCCTCGGGAGTGCATTTGATTCTTCCCACTTTCCTAGCTTTGTCCATTCAACCAGTTCTCCAGCAAAGTCACAAAGCCATTCTGGGAAGATGGCCCAGGGGCCCAGAGAGCAGCCATGGAGCCCGGGAGGGGGGCTGGCCTGAGTCTGAGTTAAAGAACTTCCAATACTGAGATGCTGGGACTGCAACCTAGCAGTGACCACTCTGGGCTTCCTTTCTTCTTAAACGGGGGCAGGTCGAGGGTGAGAGACATGGTGGGGTGTGACCCAGCCTGTCCGGGGGAGGTGGTGTGGCTGGCACCCAGTTCTCAGCCCACGTCACCCTGATGACTACAGACCCCAAGGAGACAAAGCTGCTGGGGGCATGTGTGTGCCCTCCTTCTTCTTACCGCCCCCCCACATACGTTTCCATTAAGCAGCAGCAGGCACGGTCACGCCGGCTGTGACCTGTATTTGTTTTCAGGACTCACGTACGACGAGCCTAAATGTCCTCTCTCCTTCCCTTGTAGAGGGTGTTGGTCCAGGCAGCGGGCTCGGCTCCCAAAGGGGCCCAGATGCAGCCACTCTCCCTCCCCAGAGTCCAGCAGGTAACACAGCAGGTAACCACAGCACAGGGGACGTGGGACATGGTCGGCATGGCATGCCTGGGAGCCCCCATCCGAACGACAGTGCTTGCTTTCCTGTTTTGTTGTTTCCTTTTGTGTGACGTGTTTGGCTCCTTACCAGGAAGTTCTCTTTGGAAGCGTTAAAAAAAAAATCTGTTGCTGCAGATAGTTTGCTACAAGCCAAGAAAGCTGATGATCTTTATTAATTCAGATCTTCAGCCTTTCAGGCACAAGTGAACCGCTAGGTAGAGCCTGGGGTGCAGCTGTAGACACGCAGGCAGGTGGCAGAGGTTTCTGAATAGGAGGAACGTGGATCCTCCAGGAGAGGCCGACCCACCCGCAGGCAAGTGCTGGACCCTCAGACAGGCGCCTCTTGTGCAGTTAAATGATTAGAGAGCAGAGCTTGAACGTGTGGGCTCAGCAGCCAGAACACAGCCCAGATCATCAGCTCAGACAGGCAGCGTGATCTTAGCAGTGGTCGGCAAACCTTTTTTGGAAAAGGCCTCACAGTGCTTTTTGTTTGGTTGGTTGGTTTTGCAGGCCAGACAGTCTCAGGCACAACCATGCAACTCTCGTGGAAGGGATGGTGTGGCCATGTGCCAATAAAACTATTTGTAAGATCAGGCGGGCCAGATTTGACCTAAGGACCCAAGTTTGCCGACTCCTGCTCTATGTGAGATGCTGAGTTCAAATTCATTCAGGCTCCCATGCAACAGGACCTAGGAGCATAGTGTGGAGATGGCGAGACCCCAGAGGACACGCTTCTCCCTTCAAGGGGCTCTGTTCAGATTAGCAGGGTGTTTAGAGAGGTTTGGCCTTTCCCTGGTGGCTCAAAGGGTAAAGCGTCTGCCTACAATGCAGGAGACCTGGGTTCGATCCCTGGGTTAGGAAGATCCCCTGGAGAAGGAAATGGCAACCCACTCCAGTACTCTTGCCTGGAAAATCCCATGGACAGAGAAGCCTGGTAGACTACAGTCCATGGGATCGCAAAGAGTCGGACACGACTGAGCGACTTCACTCCTTAGAGAGATTTGCCTGATGCTGTGTGATTTGGGGTTTCCTGCAGGAGGAGCGAAGGCTCTGGGGGTGCCCAGCAAGGACCCTGCATCTTTGCCTCAGCTCCTCAAGGGAGGGGCGCGACCATGGCTCCATGATTCCAGAAGCTTCCCCTGTTCCGTGGGGCTGGCCTTGTGTCCACCATTTCTCTCTCCGCTGACCTCTGCATCATACCCACCCCCTACAGACGAGAGGGGTTATGTGTGTGCACATGTCCCTGGGTTGTGTCCTCAGAGGTGGGAGTCGATCCAATCCTGCCGCTGCATAAAGGTCTACAGAGAGGCCATGATGAGACCTGCCCCTGATTTCCTCATCCCCAGTGAGCTTGAATCAAGCATCCACTAAGCCTCCCTCCATAGCAGAGTCCTGAAGTTCCCCACACAGAGCTCTGGGCTCCATCAGAGCTCCTGCATCCCCCAGGGGCCATCAGCTGAGGCTGTGGACTGACAGAGGAGGGAGGGGTCTTCCCATCACCCCTCCTCCCCCCGCAGCCCCCAACCCCTACTCCAGGCCCAGCACTCCTATTGATTCTGCTTAGACCTTCACAGTCTCTCCCAGAGGGGTTCCCAAGGCCCCCCCCCCCACCCAGCTGCTGGGGACAGCCACTAGGGCACCAAAGAGGGTGGCGTGGGGGTGATAGAGCACGTGAGCCACTTGAGCCCCTGCCCTGCCGGGGGGTGGGATAATGGAGGGTGGGATAATGGGGAGTGGGATCAGACGCTCCAAGGTCCCAGTTCTGTCCACATCTCTGGTGTCCACCATCAAGCAAGACCGGCCCCTCTGCCCAGTGGTCAGTAGACCCCAGGCACCATCACCACCACCACCTCCTGCCCTGTTCTGGATCTCGGCTTCCAGCGGGGCTCCTCTCCGCATGGAATAGGGGCCCCAACCTGCTGCGTCATCCCTGTCTGGGCTAATCTGGAATACGTGGCCTCGACGTGACCATCTCTCCTAGGTTTTAGGTATGCCAGCCGGGGTAGGACAAGTGTAACGTGGCACTACGTGTTCACAAAAGGCAATAGGAGATATTTCCACCTGGATGATCTGGACCGTGTAACGCCAGGTGTCTGCTGTTGTTTCAGGTCCAGCCGGCGCAGCACGTGTACCCCGCCCAGCTGCAGTACGTGGAGGGCGGGGACGCCGTCTTCACCAACGGAGCCTTGTACGTGGGTGCCTTCTCCCCTCCCCAGGAAGGGGTTCACAGACAACCAACCTGGCCACCATGCCTACTGTGCTCCCCTGGCGATGGGTTTGCCCACAATCTTCTCCCTTCACCTCCTGGTGGGGTGACTCAGCTATTACACCCCCATCAGGACATCTCAGCCCAGTGGAGATATCAGAAATCATAGGCCTTTGTAGTTTTACTTCAAGGAAAGGCAGTTTTAAAAAACAGAAACTCCAATCCACCCTTGAAGTCTGGAGAGCCCACCTTTGAAACCCAGAAACCATTTCCATCTCTGCTTTTTCATTCTGGCCTCTGTTCAGTTCAGTTCAGTTCAGTTCATTTCAGTCGCTCAGTTGAGTCCGACTCCTTGCGACCCCATGGATTATAGCACGCCAGGCCTCCCTGTCCATCACCAACTCCCGGAGTTCACCCAGACTCACGTCCATCGAGTCAGTGATGCCATCCAGCCATCTCATCCTCTGTCATCCCCTTCTCCTCCTGCCCCCAATCCCTCCCAGCATCAGAGTCTTTTCCAATGAGTCAACTCTTTGCATGAGGTGGCCAAAGTACTGGAGGTTTCAGCTTTAGCATCACATTCCTTCCAAATAAATCCCAGGGCTGATCTCCTTCAGAATGAACTGGTTGGATCTCCTTGCAGTCCAAGGGACTCTCAAGAGTCTTCTCCAACACCACAGTTCAAAAGCATCAATTCTTCGGCACTCAGCTTTCTTCACAGTCCAACCCTCACAACCATACATGACCATTGGAAAAACCATAGCCTTGACTAGACGGACCTTTGTTGGCAAAGTAATGTCTCTGCTTTTGAATATGCTATCTAGGTTGGTCATAACTTTCCTTCCAAGGAGTAAGCGTCTTTTAATTTCATGGCTGCAGTCACCATCTGCAGTGATTTTGGAGCCCAAAAAAATAAACTCTGACACTGTTTCCACTGTTTCCCCATCTATTTCCCATGAAATGATGGGACCAGATGCCATGATCTTCGTTTTCTGAATGTTGAGTTTTAAGCCAACTTTTTCACTCTCCTCTTTAACTTTCATCAAGAGGCTTTTCAGTTCCTCTTCACTTTCTGCCATAAGGGTGGTGTCATCTGCATATCTGAGGTTATTGATATTTCTCCCAGCAATCTTGATTCCAGCTTGTGCTTCTTCCAGCCCAGCATTTCTCATGATGTACTCTGCATATAAGTTAAATAAGCAGGGTGACAATATACAGCCTTGATATTCAGCCAGTATTCCTTTTCCTATTTGGAACCAGTCTGTTGTTCCATGTCCAGTTCTAACTGTTGCTTCCTGACCGGCATACAAATTTCTCAAGAGGCAGGTCAGGTGGTCTGGTATTCCCATCTCTTGAAGAATTTTCCACAGTTTATTGTGATCCACACAGTCAAAGGCTTTGGCATAGTCAATAAAGCAGAAATAGATGTTTTTCTGGAATTCTCTTGCTTTTTCGATGATCCAGAGGATGTTGGCAATTTGATCTCTGGTTCCTCTGCCTTTTCTAAAACCAGCTTGAACAACTGGAAGTTCATGGTTTACGTATTGCTGAAGCCTGGCTTGGAGAATTTTGAGCATTATTTTTCTAGGGTGTGAGATGAGTGCAATTGTGCGGTAGTTTGAGCATTCGTTGGCATTGTCTTTCTTTGGGATTGGAATAAAAACTGACCTTTTCCAGTCCTGTGGCCACTGCTGAGTTTTCCAAATTTGCTGGCATATTGAGTGCAGCACTTTCACAGCATCATCTTCCAGGATTTGGAATAGCTCAACTGGAATTCCATCATGTCCACTAGCTTTGTTCATAGTGATGCTTTCTAAGGCCCACTTGACTTCACATTCCAGGATGTCTGGCTCTAGGTCAGTGATCACACCATCATGATTATCTGGGTCTTGAAGATCTTTTTTGTACAGTTCTTCTTTGTATTCTTGCCACCTCTACTTAATATCTTCTGCTTCTGTTAGGTCCCTACCATTTCTGTCCTTTATTGAGCCCATCTTTGCATGAAATGTTCCCTTGGTATCTCTGATTTTCTTCAAGAGATCTCTAGTCTTTCCCATTCTGTTGTTTTCCTCTATTTCTTTGCCTCGATCACTGAGGAAGGCTTTCTTATCTCTTCTTGCTATTCTTTGGATCTCTGCATTCAGATGCTTATATCTTTTCTTTTCTCCTTTGCTTTTCGCTTCTCTTTTTTTCACAGCTATTTGTAAGGCCTCCCCAGACAGCCATTTTGCTTTTTTGCATTTCTTTTCCATGGGGATGGTCTCTGTTAGCCTCTGGCTTATCTTGATGTTTTGAGAACTTCATCTTCTACTTGTCAAGGACGTCCAGGGCTCTCTGCTTTTGAACTCTGTGATGCTTGGGGCAGAGTGAGCAGAAGCTCACTGCTAGGCATGCATCCTTGTGCCTGCTTCTGACTCTGGTTTCACGACTCCCCAGTGGGGTCCTGGGAGGGCGTGGAGGCCTGGCTGTCGTTAGAGATGTGACTCCTGGGATCCTGAGTGTCTGCAGCTCAGCGCTGACCCAGAGGAGGATGGGTGAACCCTGGGGCCCCAGCAGACTCTGGGGGCACTCTGGTGGTAGTGGCCTGGTTTGACTGCACTGTGGTCAGAGATGATGTCCCCCAGAGATCGGAGGGACCTCCCTACCCCCCCAGAGGGGCCTTCCCTCAGTCACCCCTGAGGAAAAAACCCTACTGACCTCCTTTCACTGCAGCAGGCTGGACATCAATGGACATGGTGAATGATTTGATCCAGATGTTAAAGGAACATCAGACGAATTCTTGGAATCCTTTAGATACTCTTTTTATAAAGCAATTACATTTAAAAAAACAACTGACTTTCTGGGTTGAAAGAACTAGATTCTCAGGAAGCTGCAAAATGAGCCCAGAGTCCCTTGTACCATTCCCCCAGGCTCCCATCTGGCTCCCTGTCGCCAGTGGTGACAGCATCTGTGATGGCAGGACACTGACATCGGGTGTATTCAGCTTCACAGCCCTTGCACGCACTTGTGCCCATGAGCCTCTGTGTGTATGTGTGGGGGTGTGTGTGGGTGGGTGTGGGTGTGGGTGGGTGTGGGTGTGGGTGTGGGTGGATCGGTGGGTGACTTTACATCATCTTACCCCGGGGTAGCCCTCCCATAACCAGGGTCGGGTGCAGTCCCGCCCCATGCCCCCAGGAGGCCCCCGCGTGCAGTTCGCACCTGCGGTTTGTAAGGATTCCACGTGCTTTCTGAGACCCTGGCTGTGAACTTGGCTGTGTTGACAGTCCGTGGCTGACTTAGCCACGCACTCGGTGCCCTGGGCCCCGGCATTGACACGACGCCTTTTCTCTCTCCACCAGGCGGACGGCCTACGCCTACAACCCCGAGCCTCAGATGTACGCCCCCAGCAGCGCCGCCTCCTACTTTGAGGCCCCAGGCGGCGCCCAGGTGACCGTGGCAGGCTCCTCCCCGCCCGCAGTCCCCTCCCACAGCATGGTGGGCATCACCATGGACGTCGGGGGCAGCCCCATCGTCTCCAGCGCAGGAGCCTACCTTATCCACGGGGGGATGGACGGCACCAGGCACACCCTGGCCCACACGTCCCGCTCGTCGCCGGCTACGGTATGTACATCCCGGGCTCTGGAGGGGGCAGGTTAAACCCCCAACAGCAGCAGGATGGTGAGTAGAAGGTAGCTGGGACCACGGGCGTTGGGCCCCACCAGCCTAAGACAGGTGCCCCCTCTGTGAACCTGGAGTCCTCGGTAAAGACAGAGAGTGGATAGCCAGGCAGCTGCTGGGAGCGCTGTTGCGTGCTGGCGGACGCTACTGCTGCTGGTGTTCCACCATGACCACGGTCATCATCGTCAGCCTCTAGGAGGTGGAGATCGGCACTTCCCTGCGGAACTGGGCTGAACCAAAGCAGAGCTATATGGGCACCCCTTGCCTCTGCCCCAAACCGTGGCTCATCTGCTTTGGAAATATATCTGCTTTGAAAACCCTATGTCCCATACTTACTCTAATTTTTAAAATTAGCACAGAATAGAGTGAACCGCTTGGGTGCATAGAGAGACAAGTTCTGATGCACACACAGACTCGGGTGCCTGTCCCTACCTCAGAATACAGCACGGTGGCGTTGCCCCCAGAACTCCCTGGGTATTTCTTGGTAGTGACACCCTCCTCTCACCCACGAGCCCTATCACGCGTGGGTCTGTCCTCCATCACCGCAGTTTGTTTTGGTCAGGGGGATCACCCCCAAGATCCCCTGTGTGGCCAGCTTCTTTCCCCCAGCGTGGATCCTGGAGATCCCATCCAGTTGTCGTGTGAGTCACTGGCTCCTTCCTGTTCCTCAGTCGTCTTCCTTTACCCAAAAGTTCATTCATCCTTTCACCAGCCGAGGGCCGCCTGGGTTTTTCCAGTTTTTCATGATATTGAATAAAACAGCTAGAAGTACACACATGTGTAGACACATGTTTTGCTTTCTCTGGGGTTAATCAATGCCTACAAGTGGGATTGCTTGCTCCTATGGTAAGTACATGTTTAACTTTATCCAAAACCACCCATGTTTTCCTGCGCAGTGTGAGTTCCTCCCCCAGCCAAGTGTGAGCTCCTCTCGTCCACCTTGTCGCCAGCCTCTTCCGTTCTCAGGTGTCGTCAGCATCTTTGGTTTTAGCCATTTTCATCAGTGTTGTAATTTGCATTTTCGTAATCGCTAGTGATGGTGAGAACCCATTCATGGGCTTTGCCTCTCATATATATATATTCTCTGGGGATGTGTCAGTTGAAGTTTATTGTTATTATTTTAACTGTGTTGTCTGTGTTCTTACTGTTAATTTTGAGAATTGTTTGTATATTCTGGATTCAAGTCCCCTGCCAGATTTGTGATATGCAAATATTCTTTACCAGTCTTTAAAGTGTTTTCTATTCTCTTACAAGTTCTATATAAATTTTAGATCAGTTTATCTATATTTACAAAAAATTCCTAGTGAGATTTTGATTAAATAGCCTTAAAGCTCTATATCAGTTTGGAGAGAATTGACATCTTTAAGTATCTTTTGGGTTTGGAGCTATTGTAAGTGGTATTGATTTTTAATTTCCAACTCTTCATTGCTAATGTATGAAAATATAGTTGATTTCTGGCTCTTGACTTTGCCTCCTGAGACTTTACCAAACTCACTTTTTAGTTCTCAGAGTTTTTTGTGGTCTGCAAATAGAAACAGTTTTATTTCCCCCTTTCCAATCTGGATGACTTTTATTTCTTTTTCTTGCCTTACTGCACTGGCTAGAACATCCTGTGCATGCTAATTCACTTCAGTCATGTCTGACTCTTTGCGATCCTATGGGCTGTAGCCCACCAGGCTCCTCTGTCCATGGGATTCTCCAGGCAAGAATACTGGAGTGGGTTGCCGTGCCCTCCTCCGGGGATCTTCCCGACCCAGGTATTGAACCCATGTCTCTTATGTCTCCTGCATTGGCAGGTGGATTCTTTACCACTATCGCCATCTGGGAAGCCCAGGACATCTTGTACGATGTTACATATGAGTAGTGAGAGTGGATATCCCTCAGGGAAAAGCTTCAGTCTTTCATCCCTAAGTGATGTTACCTGTAGGGTTTTCACAATGCTCTTTTTCAGATTGAGGAAGTTTCCTTCTATTTCCAGTTTTCTGAGAGTCTTTATCATAATTGGATGTTGAGTTTTGTCAAATGCTTTCTTGTGAGTTTTGTCAAATGCTTTCTTTTCATCGATACGATCATGTGCTTTTTCTTCTTTAGACTATTGAAATGATGGGTCAATTAAAAAATACCTTCCTGTTTTTGTGGAGGCCTAATTTTCAATAGAAGGGGATGCTCTAACCTCATCCCTGTTCTCTCGATCCTGATGTGTTTCAGGGTCACAGCGATATCAGAGGCCCCCCAAGTCTTGCTGGCCTCTCCTTTCTATGTCCAGAGTGTGGGCGCCGCCTGCCCCGCCATCCTGGGGCACCACCAGCCTGTGCCTCCCCACCTGCTCCCTAGAGACAGGCTGTGGGCACCGCCCACCTCGCCATCCCGGGGCACCAGCAACCTGTGCCTCCCCACCTGCCCCCTGCAGGGCCCTCAGCACACCCTCAGGGGACTGGCTGGCAGACCTGAGCATGGAGCTGCTGTCAGTCGGGAGTGTTCCTCACAGACACGATGCCTCCACATCAGCAAACTGCATCGACTCATACTAGTGAATAAACTAGGGTCACAGGTCACAGACCAACTGCAATCATAGTCATGATGTTCTCTGTGGTCCACACCACCTCACCACAAACAAAGGCAGCTCAGACCCTGGGCTGCCCAGTCACTGTGGTCTGATATCTGGGGTTCAAGTTTTTTAACTGATTGGAAATCCACCTACCCTGCTCTTCCAGGACCGATTTTATTTTCTTGAGCTCCAAAATCACTGCGAGCAGTGACTATAGCCATGAAATTAAAAGATTCTTGCTCCTTGGAAGGAAAACTGTGACAAACCTAGACAGTGTATTAAAAAGCATTACTTTGCCAACAAAGGTCAGTCTAGTCAAAGCTACAGTTTTCCCAGTAGTCATGTATGGATGTGAGAGTTGGACCATAAAGAAAGCTGAGCACTGAAGAATTGATGCTTTTGAATTGTGGTGCCAGAGAAGACTCTCGAGAGTCCCTTGCTGCAAGGAGATCAAACCAGTCAATCCTAAAGGAAATCAACCCTGAATATTCATTGGAAGGACTGATGCTGAAGCTGAGGCTCCAATCCTTTGGCCACGTGGTTCAAAGAGTCAGCTCATTGGAAAAGACCCTGATTGAGAGCAGGAGAAAGATTTTTCTTCAGGGAAAGATTGAGGGCAGGAGGGGAAAGGGGCAACAGAGGATGAAATGGTTGGATGACATCATCAACTCAATGGACATCAGTTCGAGCAAACTCGGAGAGACAGTGAAGGACAGAGAAGCCTGGCAGGCTGCAGTCCATGGGGTCACAAAAAGAGCTGGACACAACTTAGCGACTGAACAACAACAATATGTAGAATCTAAAATATGTTACAAATGAATTTATTTACAAAACAGATTCACAGACACAGAAAACAAAGTTATGGTTACCAAAGGGGAAAGTGGGTAGGGGAGGGATAAATTAGGAGTCTGGGATTCAGTTCAGTTCAGTTCAGTCGCTCAGTCGTGTCTGACTCTTTGTGACCTCATGAATCACAGCATGCCAGGCCTCCCTGTCCATCACCAACTCCCGGAGTTCACTCAGACTCACGTCCATCGAGTCAGTGATGCCATCCAGCCATCTCATCCTGTCGTCCCCTCTCAGCATCAGAATCTTTTCCAATGAGTCAACTCTTCGCATGAAGTGGCCAAAGTACTAGAGTTTCAGCTTTAGCATCATTCCTTCCAAAGATTAGCAGATATAAACTACTATACACAAAATAGATAAACAACAATGTCCTACTGTACAGCACAGGGAACTATATTCAATATCCTTTGATAAACCCGAATGGAAAAGAATATGAAAAAGAATATATATATTTTAGTTGCGGTATCTGGGGCCTTGGGATGACAGATTCAAGCTCTGCAGTGTGCAGGCTACAGCAGACGTCTCTGAGACGTGCCACTAGAAATCGAGGAGTTTCTTGTCTGAGTCATCAGAGACTCAGCTCCTGCTTTCAGGACCCCAGCAAACATCCTGGCTCTGACCACCTGCACTCGTGGGTATAGAGGAGCCAAATCTCACATCCTCTGTCCAGCTCTCCGAGAAGACCGTCACATGGTCACTGCAAGTAGATGTGTCTGTAAGGGACTAGCTTCCGTCTACGCTCAGTAAGACTGATGGAGAGCCTGTCCATGCCTCCTTGTGTCTGGCCTGGCTTCCCACGCGGGCCTCTCCATTCTCATGGCACCCTTCCTGGTGGCCCACGGGGCTGGTGCACCATCCACGTGGCCTCACAGCTCACAATGGATCATCAGCTGCAAAACAGCTCTTATCTGTAGCCTGTGTTTTCAGGGAAGATCAGGATATCTTGACGGCAAGCTCACATGCCTACTGGGCTTTTGCTAGAGGCTACCTTGCCCCCTGGACAGACCTTTGTCCAAATACCACAGGAAACATTTTGCCAGCAAAAGCACATCCATTTTTTCTCTAAAATATTCGTCATCAGACTTCCCTGGCAGTCCAGCAGTTAAGACTCAGTGCTTCCACTGCAAGTGAAGTGGGTTCAATCCCTGGTCAAGGAACTAAGGTCGTGCAACCAACCAAAACAATACATGAATGAATAAATAAGTAATTCATCATCACTTTTTATCTGTTTAGGAGACTTTTTTAGAGAAATTTTAGGTTTATAGAAAAATTGAGCCTCAGTTCAGTTCAGTCGCTCAGTCGTATCCAACTCTTTGTGACCCCATGGAATGCAGCAGCCCAGGCTTCCCTGTCCATCACCAACTCCTAGACCCTACTCAAACTCACGTCCATTGTGTTGGTGATACCATCCAACAGTCTCATCCTCTGTCGTCCCCTTCTCTTCCCGCCTTCAATCTTTCCAAGTATCAAGGTCTTTTCCAATGAGTCGGTTCTTAGCATCAGGTGGCCAAAGTATGAGAGTTTCAGCTTCAGCATCAGTCTTTCCAAAGAATATTCAGGACTGATTTCCTTTAGGATGAACTGGTTGGATCTCCTTGCTGTCCAAGGGACTCTCAAGAGTCTTCTCCAACACCATGGTTCAAAAGCATCAATTCTTTGGTGCTCAGCTTTCTTTACAGTCCAACTCTCACGTCCATACATAACTACTGGAAAAACTATAGCTTTGACTAGATGGACCTTTGTTGGCAAAGTAATGTCTCTGCTTTTTAACATGCTATCTAGGTTGGTCATAGCTTTTCTTCCAAGGAGCAAGTGTCTTAATTTCATGGCTGCAGTCACCATCTTCAGTGATTTTAGAGCCCCCCCAAAATAAAATCTCTCACTGTTTCAATTGTTTCTGCATCTATTTGCTATGAAGTGATGGGACCAGAGGCCATGATCTTAGTTTTCTTAATGTTGAGTTTTAAGCCAACTTTTTCATTCTCTTCTTTCACTTTCATCAAGAGGCTCTTTAGTTCCTCTTCACTTTCTGCCATAAGGCTAGTGTCATCTGCGTATCTGAGGTTATTGATATTTCTCCCAGCAATCTTGATTCTGGCTTGTGCTTCATCCAGCCCAGCATTTCTCATGATGTACTCTGCATATAAGTTAAATAAGCAGGGTGACAATATACAGCCTTGACGTACTCCTTTCCCAATTTGGAACCAGTCTGTTGTTCCATGTCCAGTTCTAACTGTTGCTTCTTGACCTGCAACAGGAGGCAGGTCAGATGGTCTGGTATTCCCATCTCTTTAAGAATTTTACACAGTTTGTTGTGATCCATACAGTCAAAGGCTTTGGCGTAATCAACAAAGCAAAAGTAGATGTTTTTCTGGAACTCTCTTGCTTTTTCAATGATCCAGCAGATGTTGACAATTTGATCTCTGGTTCCTCTACCTTTTCTAAATCCAGCTTGAGTATCTTGAAGTTCAGGGTTCACGTACTGTTGAAGCCTGGCTTGGAGAATTTTGAGCATTACTTTGCTAGCAAAATGGTTGTCTGAGGAAGCCTTACAAATAGCTGTGAAAAGAAGAGAAGCTAAAGGCAACGGAGAAAAGGAAAGATATACCCATTTGAGTGCAGATTTCCAGAGAATAGCAAGGAAAGATAAGAAAGCCTTCCTCAGTGATCAATGCAAAGAAACAGAGAAAAACAACAGAATGGGAAAGACTAGAGATCTCTTCAAGAAAATCAGAGATACTAAGGGAACATTTCGTGCAAAGATGAGCATCATAAAGAACAGAAATGGTATGGACCTAACAGAAACAGAAGATATTAAGAGGTGGCAAGAATACACAGAGGAACTACACAAAAAAGATCTTCATGACCCAGATAACCACGATGGTGTGGTCACTCACCTAGAGCCAGACATCCTGGAATGAGAATCAAGTGGGCCTTAAGAAGCAGCACTATGAACAAAGCTAGTGGAGGTGATGGAATTCCAGCTGAGCTATTTCAAATCCTTAAAAAAGATGCTGTGAAAGTGCTGCACTCAATATGCCAGCAAATCTGGAAAACTCAGCAGTGACCACAGGACTAGAAAAGGTCAGTTTTCATTCCAATCCCAAAGAAAGGCAATGCCAAAGAATGTTCAAACTACCGCAGAATTGCACTCATCTCACACACTAGCAAAGTAATGCTCAAAATTGAACCTAAACCAGAGAATTCCCATAATTCCCCACCCCATGGACCCAAGAGTTCTCCTTATTATTAACATCTTACCTAAGCTTGGTGCATTTGTTACAGCCACTGAGCCAGTAGTGACACCTTATTGTTATTAACTAAAGCCCCTGGCTGACGTTAGGGCTCCTTCTTTGTGTTGTACGTTCCATGGGTTTTGACAAACATCTAACGATGTCATCACTTTTGAATTTGGTTTTGCACATTTCTTTGCAAAGCGGGTAGCAGTGTCCCTTTGAAAGATCTACCTGAAATTTTTGTCTCTGTTCTGCTTTAAGTGACAAAATTAAAGAGTGCTACTGGAAACTGGAACTTATTCTAAAAAGTCTCAGTTAATTTTCCAGAGAAGTCATCATCCTGTTTAGAGTGACACAAACCCACTCATCATGTCAAGGGATACATGGGTCACCACTCAATAAAAGCCTCTTTTTAATTTCCTTCATCTTTTCCTTGTGTTCTTGTTTTCTTTCATGGCTTCGTATGCAAATACCCACAGTGTGTGACCCCTGATTGGCTCCTGGTCCACAGATGGGACTTCTGATTGGTTAATGGTGTTGAGTGGGGGCTGGTTTCCAGGTCTTGGGGAGGTCATTGGGTCAATGAGGTCAATGACCATTTGGGGAGGCTGGCTGAAGGGCCTATAGGAAAGCTTTGTGCTCTTTTTGTACCTTTTTGTAAGTCTGGAGTTATTTCCAAACTAAACATCTTTTTTTTTTAAAGTTTAATCGATGAATTAAGAAGTAGAACTATAATATTTTAAGTTCTAGGAACTACAAGAAGAGCTAAACATGTTTGTTATCCTTTAAAAATGACTACTTAGACTTCCCTGGGGGTCCAGTGGCTAAGACTCTGCACTCCCAATGCAGGGGGTCTGGGTTCCATCTCTGGTCAGGGAACTGAGATCCCACATGCCACAAGGCACGGCTAGATCCAGGCTTGAGATACAAGTTTGCTTTGATACTGGTCATTGCTGGCCCTTTGCAGGGGTGATCTTGGTCTGTCAAGTCATTTTAATGAGATTACTGTGTTATGGATGGAATGACCATTTGGGCGGACGCTAATGAACTCAAAGGAGAAGTAACTTTCACCCTCTCTTAGAAGACATGAATCTAGTCCTTATGTCAGGCAAAATCTTCCCAGGATTAAACAGGAAATGAATTTTTAAATTTTCTTTAAAATTTTTAAAATGCTAGACTAAATTTCAATATACGTGTGCGTGTATGCTCAGGTGCTCAGTCATGTTTGACTCTGCCACCCCATGGATTGTAGCCATCCGGGCTCCTCTGTCCATGGGATTCTGCAGGCAAGCATACTGGAGTGGCTTGCCATTTCCTTCTCCAGGGATCTTCCTGGCCTGGGGATCGAGCCTGCGTCTCCTGCATTGGCAGGTGGATTCTTTACCACTGAGCCACCTGGGTGATACTTGGAGAGGGGGACAACAGAGGGTGAGATGGTTGGATGGCATCACCGACTCGATGGACATGGGTTTGGGTGAACTCCGGGAGTTGGTGATGGACAGGGAGGCATGCCGTGCTGTGGTTCATGGGGTACAAAGAGTTGGACATGACTAAGCGACTGAACTGAACTGAACTGAAAACTTATCTGCGCTCTGGTATTACTTAAGTTCTTGAGACACTGTATCTTTGATCATAAGTCCTTAAGCATTGTCTCCCCACCTTTCTCCAGAGCCCCTAAAGCATAATATGTGTGTACCCTTTTCCGCAGCGTTCTGCTAATAATTCTCGCAGTGGAAGCCAGTGAGATTAAATTGCCAAGGAAAAGGAATAAGGGCTGCACTGCGCCCAATCAAAGATAAAGATGGAGGACTTCCCTGGTGGTCCAGTGGCTTACACTTTGCCTTCCAATGTGGGGGTGCAGGTTCAACCCCTGGTTGGGGAGCTAAGAGTCCACATGCCTTTCGGCCAAAAAGACAAAGCATGAAACAGAAGCAATATTGTAGCAAATTCAATAAAGACTTTAAAAAAACAAAAAGGTCCACATCAAAAAAAATAATCTTAAAAGAAATAAAGATGAAACTCCTGGTAAGTCAAGAAATATGTATGTGTGTATATATATATGTATAACATGTATACATATGTTATATATGTATATTATATATACATACATAATATTATATACACATACATAATATTATATACACATACATAATATACATATAATATATATGTATAACATATATAATATATATATGTATAACACGCATCCATGTTATACATAATACCAAGATGTAAAGGAATCCTCAAAAAGTTCAGAAAACAGAAATGATTTTAGGGAAAGCTGCCTAGTCGGATACGACTGAGGGACTTCACTTTCACTTTTCACTTTCATGCATTGGAGAAGGAAATGGCAACCCACTCCAGTGTTCTTGCCTGGAGAATCCCAGGGACGGGGGAGCCTGGTGGGCTGCCGTCTATGGGGTCACACAGAGTCGGACACGACTGAAGCGACTTAGCAGCAGCAGCTGCCTAGCCCTGGGGTGGGAATGGGCCACCTCTACATCCATCCTTGGCTCTTCCTTACATGTTGGACATGTGCAGGTACCACTTTGATAAAAAAAATTTTAATAATAAGAATTAAACTCCAGTGGAGTATAAAATTAATTTCCACTTTAAACACTAATTTTTCCAGCCCCTGAGAGGACTGAGCAAGCCTTTTGTACTTGTGCAGTGAGAATCCCTGGGTCAGGTCTGTAAGCAAGCCTCCCTTCCCACTCACCCCCCCACCCTCCCCCACTAACCCCTGCACCCCGACTCCCCGCCCCGACTTCAAGTTCCAGTGTGAGAGGCTCCTTTTCCAAGGATGCTGGCTGGTTGGGCGCTGCTGGGAGGCGGCGCCGCAGCGCCCTCTGCTGGATGCACTGCGCTGTGCCTTCTGTCCTAACTCCAGGTCACCAACCTCTCCATCGGAACTTGAGGAACTAGGGATGTTTTCCTGAACTTCACGACCTTCAGAAGTGTCCCCGATGTCTTAATTTTAAAATGCAGTGAACACCTTGGGAGGTTCCACTGTGAGTCAAGTTAATTTAATGTATAATATCAGTGGGCTTGTTCAGACCCTGTTTACTAGCTAGGGGGGTTTGAGGATGGCCTTACACAGCAAATGTTCATTTGTATTCTTTTCCACAATACTCAGAACTCCACGCCTTTTGGCAGTCAGTCTTACATATGTCTGGCACCCTCTCAGGTACTCCATGGGATCTAAATTGTTTTCAATGGGCTTCCCTGATGCTCCAGTGGTTAAGAATCCACCTGCCAATGCAGGGGACACAGATTCGATCCCTGATCTGGGAAGATCCCACATGCCTGTGTGCCACAACTACTTACTGAGCCTGTACTCTAGAGCCCACAAGTCGAAACTGCTGAAGCCCGTGCACCTTAGAGCCTGTGCTCTGCAATAAGAGAAGCCACTGCAGTGAGAAGCCCTGGAACCACAGCTAGCAAGTAGCTCTGCTGGCTCACTCAGTAATGAACCTGACTTCAGTGCAGGAGACCTGCGTTCAGTCCCCAGGTTGGGAAGATCTCCTGGAGTAGCACATGGCAACCCACTCCAGCATTCTTGCCTGGAGAATCCCCATGGACAGAGGAGCCTGGCAGGCTGCAGTCTATGAATGCATGAAGTGCTATTTTTCCTTGAAAGGATGACAGATAAATTATGATTATTCAGACCTGGAGATCTGGCCCGCATTTTCTCAAAAATGAACAGCTGTGAGCCTGACACATCCAGGGAAACAACTGACAGATTTTATTGCCAATATATTCTACAAAAAAAAAAATTTAATTTTGGAAAACTGGTATCTTGCTGAAATGACTGGATGTTTTCGATATTGTATGATGAAATGTGTCAGTATTTGGAAGATCTGCAAACTTGGTGAACCAATATTTTCCAAGTGACCGGTGCACAGTGTTACAAAACCAGGCATGTGAGTAAAAAGATTCATTCAAATTGCAAGTGAGACTAAAGTTTTTTTAATTATATAGTTTTCATTGAGGTAAATTTCACAGAACATAAAAATGCACCATTTTAATTATGTAAAAGGGTACAAACCAGTGGCATTTGGTACATTTTCACAATGTTGTGTAACCATTACCCTATCGAGTTCCAGAACATTCTCATCACCCTGTACCAGTTAGGAGTCACCCTCCCCCCCACCCCATTCCTTCCCCCTCCAGCCCCTGGCAACTAAACTGATCTGCCTTCTGTCTCCATGGATTCACCTGTTCTGGACAAATGAACGCCTCCCAGTGAACCCCTCCCACTAGAACCCCTCCCACGTGGCCTTTTGTGTCTGGCCTCTTGCACTGAGCATCATATTTTCAAGGCTCAGCCACATTGTAACATGTGTCAGTGCTTCACTCCTCTGGGGGTGTGAATAATATTCTCTTGTACGTGTGGACCATCTCTTGTTTATCCATTCATCCGTGACTGACCTTTGCATTTTTCTGCTTTCTTGTCATTATGAATAACACTACTATGGGCAAGTTTTTGTTAGAACACCTGTTTTCAATTACCTTGGGTCTAGTGGCATTGCTGGGTCATGTGGCTTAACCGACTTTATGTTTAACAAATGTCTACCACAGTGGCTGAACCATTTTGCATTCCCACCAGCAATGGACAAGGGTTCCCAATTCCTCCCCATCCTTGCCAACACTTGTCATTAATATTTTTCTTATTTCTTTTACTAACCAACCTCGTGGGTATAAAGTGGTACCTCATTGTGGTTTGGTTTGTATTTCCCTAATGACTAATGAGGTTGAGCATCTTTTTAATGTGCTTATTGGAGACATATCTATTCTAGACTTTTGCCCATTTTCTAATCAGGTCATTTTGTCATTTTGGTTTTGAGTTGTGAGAGTTCTTTATAATATTCTGGATATAGGCCCTGATTAGAGATATGATTTGCAAATATGTTCCTCCATTCCGTGGGTTGTCTTTTCACTGTCTTGATAGTGTTCTTCAATGTACAAAAGTTTTTAATTTTGATGAAATCCAATTTATCTTTTAAACATTTTTTACCTTTTTTTAAATTTTACTTTTGGTGTCGTTTCTAAGAATCAATTCCCAAATCCAAGGTCATGGAAATAACCTTATTTTACATGATTACTTCAGGTTTTCCTCTAGGGGTTTTGCTGTTTTAGCTCTTACATGCAGTTCTTTGGCCCATTTTGAATTGATTTTGGTATATGCTGTGAGGCGAGGTCCCTCTTCATTCCTTTGCACGAGGCTGTCTATTTATCCCACCACCATTTGTTGAAAAGTGTCTTCTTTCTCCACTGACTGGTCTGAACACCCTTGTTGAAAGTCAGTTGACCCCGGATGCATGGGTTTCTTTCTGGACTCTCAATCCCATCCCACTGTTCTCTGTGTCTGTCCTATGCTGGTCCTGCACTGCTTTGGTTACTGACTTTGTAATCAGTTTTGAAATGAGGACTTGTGAGTCTTCCAACTTGGTACTTCTTTTTCAAGATTGTTTTGATACTTGGGGTCCCCTGCAATGCCATATGAATTTTAAGATCAGCTTATCAATTTGAGAAGGCACCTGGAAGCTGTGTAGAGAATTTTGATAGAGATTGCATTGCGCCTATAGATCAGTTAGGAGAGTATTATCCTCTTAATAGTAAGTCTTCCAGTCCATGAACATAGGCTGTCTTTGTTTGTTCTGATCATCTTTAAGTTCTTGAAATGTTTCATGGCTTTTTCAGTGTACAATTATTTCACCTCCTTGGTGAAACATATTTTATTCTAGGTATTTTATTCTCTTTGATACTGTTTCAAATAGGACTGTTTTCCTCATTTCATTTTCATATCATTCATTGTTCAAAATAATTGATTTTTGTATATGCATCTTGTATCTTGCAACTCTGGTGCTTATAGTTTTTTTTGTGGATCCTTCAGAATTTTCCATATTTAAGATCATGCTATCTGAAAATGGAGGTAGTTTTGCTTCTTCCTCTTCCATGTGGATGCCTTTTATTTCCTATTTATTTCCTATTTCCTTTTACTCCTATGGCCCTGGCTAGAACTTCCAGTACAATGTCAAATAGCAGTGGTGAGAATGGACATTCTCAGCCATGGTCAGAAGTGGCGGTGGGTGAAGCAGAAGCCCCTCGTTCCTGAACACGGCTCCAGGAACTGGTCCACCCGTACCTTCTGAATGCGCTGGGCTTTACAGAAGCATCTCTGTGGTCTTTGCCTCCCCTGGGTCCTGAAGGGTCATTTCTTCCAGCAGAGCTCACATTTGCATTTTCCATGAAAGAGTTGGGCTCAGGGGCTTCCCTGGTGGTCCAGTGATTAACAGTCTACCTTGCAAGGCAGGGGACACCGGTTCAATCCCTGGTCCAGGAAGATCCCATATGCCTCGCGGCAACTAAGCCTGTATACCACAATTAGAGAGTAGCCCCTGCTCTCCGTAACTAGAGAAAGCCTGCACACAGTGACAAAGACCCAGTGCAACAAAAATTAAAATTAAAATAAATTAAAAAAAAAAAAGAGTTGGGCTCAGATGTGATGGTTGCCACACATGACCAGGTGTCTCTTCCTTTGCAGAGACCTGCTGTGGCCCCTCAGCCCTCACCTCTGAGGCCTGAGATTCTATCTCAGAAGCCCTCTCCCAGGAAGGGCCCCCTTGTAAACTGCACATGACTGCCCGCCACTCAGTCCCATCTCTGTGGCCCCAGGAACCTGTGCCCCGCAATGGCAGGGCTGGGGTCGTGGCCTCTTGGTGTTCTCCCAAAGCCTGCAGCCAGGAGACCCTGGGCATTGCAACATGACAGGCTGACCTGGAAACCAGCGCCACAATCTGTCCCCACCATCAGTGGTCCTCTGAGTCTCCCAGCGCACGTGACGGGTGTGGGGAGCAGCAGCGTCAGAATTATGCTGACTTCGCTTAAACTTGAACTTACACAGCCACTAAGTCTTCCTGTTGTGCATGCTCACATCCAGACTTGTTAAAACTTGGCTGCCCATGTAGACCGGCCCGTATAGACGGGAGGACCCCACCTGCTGCTGGTGTCTGACGGGCTTTGGGTGCCTTTGCATGTGATGAAGTAACACTCCGGGCCAAGGCTTCACTACCCCCTCACAATCCATCCCTCACCTAACCCACCCCCTGCCTGTGTCCAGCCTGGTTTCTATTCCATAGGCACGCGGATCTTTGTTTGGATATTAATACAAACAAATCTTGGCTGATGCTAACTATCTGATTTCCTTTTTTTTTTTCCATTTTCTTTTGTTTCTGCGCACATTTTCTTTAGCTTGAAATGGCGATTGAAAACCTCCAAAAAAGCGAAGGGATCACCTCTCACAAAAGCGGTTTACTCAACAGCCATGTAAGTGTGCGTCGACCTGCTGGTCTGCCCTGCTCTGCCTGTCAACTACATAGGCATTTTAAAATCAAACAGGGCGTTTCCTGGTGGCCATGACCACAGGTTCAATCCCTGATCCCAGAACTGAGATCTGGCAAGCTGTGCAGTGAGACCAAAAAAAGAAAACAATGAGTTGACACCTTTAAAGTGCCAAAAAGGGGAAGGGGGGAAGCCAACCTAGAATTCAGCAAAAATATCCTTCTACAGCTAAAGGAAATCAAGATGAACTCTTCCTTTGTGAGAGGAGAATAACAGCGCCTCCCTCCTGGTGGGACAGGGATTAAACTGCTTAGTGTACCTAATACCTAACATCCTGCCCACCTGGCCTGGCAGAGGATAGCATTGTAATAAATTCATACTCAAACAAGCACCACCAAAAAATGACACCGGATTTTATGGGGGCTGCCATAAAGGTTCTTGGCTAATTCTGTGATCAGCTCTTAAAAAAAAAAAAAAAAAAAAACTGGTAATTTGAAGGACTTCCCTGGCCGTCCAGTGGCTAAGGCTCCCAATGCGTCATGGGTTCAGTCCCTGGTCAGGGAAATAGATCTGACACAGTGTGGCCAAAAAAAAAAAAAAGAATTTGAGAAAGGGCAAATCAACTAAATCCTACTGATTTTAGCTGCCTAAGCCCCTTCTCTGATGGGAACACTGTCATCACAGGTTTCAGGCCAGGATAGCAAAAGTGGCCTTGCCTCCTACTGGTTTTTCGGGGCAGGATGGGGGCAGGAAGGGCTGACAGCGCAGAGGCTCAGCTTCCAGGGACAGTTGAGGACGGAAAGCACCATTCTTCCCCAAACTCCTCCCTGTTCCCTTTACCTAAACTCTGAATTCAGCTTTAACATAACTGGAAATTGGTTCAGCATTCTGAAGAAGGGACAGGTGGCAGCAGTCAGAACGTGCTTTTGGCATCTTTTCTCTGGCACTTGGCTTGGGATTGGACGTTCCTTGGAGAATTAAAACATCAAAGAGAAGAAATCCCCATTAGTCAAACCCAACTCCAAATGTGACCCCAGGAAGACTTTTATACTGGCTGAAGTTCAAAGTGAACTGTTCGGGCCGGCGGGGGTGGGAGGGTGGGTTTGTGGAGCGGCAGGGCACAGGCGTGGCCAGCGACTGCAGCCCCCAAGCTGAACCTCAGAGGAAAAGCAACCTTAGACTCCAAGCAGAGCGAGTAGAAAGTCGTCAGGACACATTCTCCGCTCTGGGATCAGGGCTCTTCAGCTCTCGAGCCGACAGCGCAGCAGCGGCACCTCCTGCGAGGCCCAGAGCTCAGAGAGGCACGAGGAAGGAAGGGTGTGCGTGGCCCGGGCGGGGGGCGTGGCCGCGGGAAATCTACAATGTCTACGCGAAACGCAGGCGCAGTTGTCTTTGGCCGCAGGGCTGCCTCTGACTTTCTGACACTTCTCCTCTGGAAGGTGGGCTTTCCTTGGCTGCTTCCCCCAAACTAGCATCCATTCCTGAGTTTAAACTCCGAGCAGGAAGAACCTCTCTGAGTCCGTTTGCTCCCTGCTGGCTTGTTGAGTCGTTTTCTTCCATCGGGAGCTTGAGAAGTAGGATCTGGGGCTTGGTAACTCAAAGAGGAGAGGAATAAGGTCTCTGGAAAGAGTGACCCTCGTGCGCTAACTGGTGGAAAACCTCCAGGAGGTTGTCTGGGCCGGGAGAACGAGGAGAGAGCTGGGGTGTGGCCTGGCGACCGGCGGCTGTGTGTCCTGCAGAGAGAGCCCTTCGTGGTCCTCCCCGACCATGCTCACTGGAGACAGTTGACATGGGCGCCACCGACCGCAGTCCCCATACCCAGGCAGACGAGCCTGGTGCGGGGCAGCGAGATGCCCGGACCCTGGGAAGGCTGGCCTGTGCTTTCTAGACCCATTCTGATGTCAGGGTCACTTGAGCTCCCCAGGCTGCCCTGGGGGCTCGGACAAGGTGGGGTGTGGGTTGAAGGGAACTTCTGGCCTGGTGTGGGAGCCCCTGAGAGAGAAAGTGGGCCCCAAGGCATCTCTGAAACGGAGGAGTGGTAATTTGGTGGCAGGAAACGAAGAACAGCTGTTTTGGAGGAAGGAGGCTCTGGGGATGGAGACACCGTAGCCGGCTAGGGTGTCTGCGGCCCCTGGGTGCATCCACACTAGCCAGGCACACACCACCCCCCAGGGCTGCCCCTCTGCTGTCCCCCGATCTGTCTGGAGAAGGCCCCCGTCGTGGGTCCCTGCAGAAGTGACCTTGGCCTACTGCATAATCTACCATTCCTCCCCTGGGAGAAGGACCTGCTTTTAGATGAATCATTCAGATTATATGACTTTGTTTTTTAACTCAAGAAACGCATATCTTAAAAAATGATTTAGCCTTCAGTAGTGGCACCGTGTGGAGAAGGCAGTGGCACCCCACTCCAGTACTCTTGCCTGGAAAATCCCACGGACAGAGGGGCCTGGTGGGCTGCAGTTCTTGGGGTCGCTAGGAGTTGGACACGACTGAGCGACTTCACTTTCACTTTTCACTTTCATGCATTGGAGAAGGAACTGGCAACCCACTCCAGTGTTCTTGCCTGGAGAATCCCAGGGACGGGGGAGCCTGGTGGGCTGCCGTCTATGGGATCGCAGAGTCGGACACGACTGAAGCGACTTAGCAGCAGCAGCAGTAGCACCATGACAGAGCCATGCCCTGCAATCTGGGGTGGGGCTGGGCTGGAACTGGCAGCTCTGGGGGCTGGTCCTCTGCCCAGAAGCTGCTACAGATCATGTGACAAATGCTTCCAGTGGTGATCGAGGTTGGACTGCTGTGTTTTGGAGTCTCTGAAACCCCCTCGCTGCTCCCCTCAGCTGCATCCTCAAGTGTCCAAGGTGCCTTCCTGCCTGGAGGAGCAGCACCACGCAGGTATTAAGGGCTGGACCCCAAACCCCACCCCAAGCCCACAACTCCCTCGCCTCCTGCCATCTTCCCAGCTCACCTAGGACATCGAGGTCCTGCTGGGGGCTCTACCTTGCCTCCCCCCTCCAGCTGCAGCCACACCCAGTGCTCCAGGAGTGCATGTTCAGAACCACCCAGAGTCAGACTGCTCCTCCCACCCCTCCCACTATGGCCACAGCCTCTCACCCCACCCCCAGCCCCCAAATCTCCCTGAGACTGTAGCAGCCACCTGCTAGCCAGCTCTTGCTCAGCTTTCAGGCCCTTCTCATGGCAGCTGCCAGAGTGGTCCTGCTAAAAACCTGGATCAGGCCCCTCCCTTCCTATGCGCACAGACCTCCAGGGCTCCCACCTCCTTGGAGTAAAAACCCGAGGCCTCCCCGTGGCCCAGAAGGCCCTGCACGACCTGCCCCATCCCCTTCCTGCCCTCCCTTTCTCCCTCTCTCCCCCTTACTCACTCTGCTTCAGCCACATGGACCTCCCTACTGTTCCTCCAACACACCAGGCACAGTCGTGCCCCAGGGCCTTTGCATATGCTGTACCCTCTGCGTGGGACACCTTCCCTCAACTCACTCCCTCAGCTCCTCCTCACTGCCCCATCCCTGGAGCTCCCAGCTCCCTCTCCTGGATTTTCCTCATAACAGCACCGGCTCTCATTCTGGGCATTTTACTTATTTTTTGTGGGTCAGTCCTCCAGCAAGAATGAGCAGTGGATAGATGGACAGATGCAAAGCTGAATTATATGAACAGAGTGAGGGTGGCTCAGGAGCCACAGTCAGGAGCATTTGCTCCCAAGAATGGAAAAAATACCCTGAAGGACAGAGGCGTTGGGTGGGTGGGCAAGTCTGATCATCGAGCCCCCGCCCCCTATTTATAGGTTAGGAGCACATGTGTTCAGGGGTCCTGTGCCACCAGGGAGCCCAGAGCCAGCGGGAGTGTTGGGTTCTGTGGCTTCCCTCATTAAAAAAGGGATTTGACTGTATCATCAAGAGTGCAATCCAGACAGATCACAAGTGTGGCTAAAAATGTACTCTTTCCTGGAAAAGATTCTCTTTATTTTATTTGCTACTGACATAGAAATCATGCCAATATCGGCAGAGAAAATGGCACAGAATCACCCAGAACCAAAAGGTGATCCTGTCACCCTCTCACTATGCTTGCGTGAAGGTGCTGGGACCCCAGCAGTGGGTTTGCCATGGGTGAGGCAGAGCTGTGTAGGGAGGAAACTGGGCCTCCTGGTCGTGTAGTGTCGCTGACGAGTGATGCTCAGCGGGTGGGGATGACGCCAGGTCGCGGCATCCGGCAGTGCGCCTGCATAGACCCCGGTGCTTGCTCAGGCGGCACATGAGGCTCTGCCTTCACAGAGCCTGTAGACCGTCCCCCAACCTGAGCACAAATCTTGGCCATTTGTCTTCCTCTCTCTCTCTCTCTCTCTCTCTCTCTCTCTGTCTCTCTCTCTCTCTGGGTTGTGAGTACAGGAACATCGGTGATGTTCCCTTACCTTGGGCGCCGTGCTGACGGACCGTTGAGCTCGCCTTCATCCGTCTTTCTCTTGGCATCAGATGATCTCTGTCCCCATGGGTTTAGGAAACGTTTGGTGTGCAGGACCTGGGGGGCTTTCATTGATGATGAAGACAGACCCTAAGGTCTCCATCTCGTTCAGGTTTTTATAAATTAAGACAGGGAACCTGAAAGTCTGGCTAGAAATGGAGGGAATAAACAAATGAGTAAACAGAAGCTACTGATTAATGAGTGTGCCCAGGACTCTTGACCCCGAATTGGTGACAGTAGCCGTGAGTCTCCCGGTCATGTTCGGGGTGGGCCAGCATGTGACGTGTGATGGTCCCGGTGGGTCCACGTCAGCATCAGGCATGTCTTCTCCATCCAGCTGCAGTGGCTCCTGGATAATTACGAGACCGCGGAGGGTGTGAGTCTCCCCAGAAGTTCACTCTACAACCACTACCTGCGGCACTGTCAGGAGCACAAGCTGGACCCGGTGAACGCTGCCTCCTTTGGGAAGCTAATCCGCTCCGTGTTCATGGGTCTGCGGACGCGGCGGCTGGGCACCAGGTGGGTCCCTGGGGGAGGCTGGCAGCCCCTGACCTGCCTGCCCACCCCCTGCCCTTATCCAGACACCCAGCTTTCAGAGAGTGCGAGGCACCCTCCTCTCCACGCCTCCTGATGTCCACAGCTCCAGGTGCCCCTGGACTTGGTCCGAATGGGCAGCAGCCAGACCACCCCCAGTGGGGAGGGGCAGTGGTCACTCATCTCCTAGGGACAGGACACAGGCTTCCCCTCAGCTCTCTCTCTTTATTTGAAATTTTTCATGGTAACCAACTTTTTAAACAGCAGCCTCCAGGTTGTCTAGCAGAGTGGGATTCACCGTGTCTTGATGCTTTTTGCTGAGCCTGGACTGGCCCACTGAGGGCTGCCCTTGGGTGAGAGCAGCCAGGGACTGTCATGAGCAGGAAACTTACCCCACAAGAGCAATCAGGTCCTCCTGCTAGAAAAAGACAGCCATGCTATGCTCAGAGCAGGGGCTTGGCCCATGTGTGAGGCCACCCTGCATGGCCGTGGCCTCTGGCCTGCCAGGTTAGGTAAAGGAGCATGCATGTGGGTATCAGGGTTCACCTGCACCCTCTGTGAAACTGGCATCCTGGGGAGTTCTCTGCCACCTTGGGATCCTTGACAGAGGAGATTCTTACAAACTATGAATGGATGGGGGAGGAGGGGCAGCTGGGCCCTGGTTTCAGGGGCATGACCACCACTGCCCTGGGCCTTTCCAGAAGGCTTCCGGGCCCTCCACCTTCCCAGGGTCCTGGATGCTGCCTCAAGACTGGGGCTCAGTCCCTGCTCTCCACCTCTCAGCACTGGTTCCACTCACACTTCCTGTGGGAGGGGCCCAGACTCCACCTACTTGCCCATGTTTCCAGCTCAGGAGACGTGGCAGCAGGGGAAGCAGGGTGTCTGCAAGGCCGCGTGTCTGTTCTCCCTTCCTAGGAGTCCCTTCTGACCTGTCTTCTTAAAGAAATCGTTCAAAACCCTTTGATCATCATTTCCCCCATAATAAACTAAGGTAGAATCTCCCAGAGAGCAAAGTCTACAGAATTTCCTGAACTTCTCTGACCACGGACCGGTCTGTGAACACTCCCCACACGGTCCAGGGAACATGGGCCCCGAGAGCCCAGGGAGGCGACCGGGACAGAGCCCCAGTCTCGCAGTTCAGGACCCCAGCAAAGAGAGCTGACCCAGACGTTCGGTTCCCAGGGGCAACTCCAAGTACCATTACTACGGGATCCGCCTGAAGCCAGACTCGCCCCTGAACCGGCTGCAGGAGGACACGCAGTACATGGCCATGCGGCAGCAGCCGGTGCATCAGAAGCCCAGGTGGGTGAGCTGCCTCAGGCCAGCTGAGGACCAGCCGGCCAGCCTGCGAGTTTTCACTGGGGGGAATGGAGGGAGGGGGTTTCTGGGCCATTGACCACATCCTGGAGGTGGATGAAGGTCAGCCTTTCACTTCCACTCGGCATGGAGTGAGGCCAGCAGGACACCTCCGATGCCGGGCCTCTGTTATGGTCGGTGAACCCACACAGATCTATCTTTGTCACGCTGGGTCCACAGCTGACGTTAGGGTTCACTCTTTGTGCGTACATTCTGTGAGTTTGGACAGAGCTGTAATGACATGTATCCACCATCATAGGACCATACAGAATAGTTTCACTGCCCCGAAGACTCGCCCCGCTCCTCCTGTTGCACTCCTCCCCGTCCGCCTCTAGTAAGCGCTGCTCTTTGTTTTACTTGCTCCCATTTTTGCCTTTTGCATAGTGCCGTAGAGTTAGAATCACAATCTTGCATTTTTCCTCCCTGTCTACAAAGAAAGAAAGAACATTGAACACAGCCCCAGAAGCAGGAAAAAGAGGCTTGTGCACTGAAGCCGTTGCTTCTTCCTGACCTTTGGGTCTGATGGCTGGAAAGGCCTGGTCATTTTCGGGAATGTTCTCTGTGCGTCACACACCTACTCGCCTTTTAAAGCAGGAATCAGCACAGTTTTTCTGTAAAGGGACAGAGAGCACATACCCCCGGCTTTGCAGGCAGACGCTGTCTATGGGGTGTCTTCAGCT
This sequence comes from Bos grunniens, assembly GCF_055505025.1. Classification (NCBI taxonomy): domain Eukaryota; kingdom Metazoa; phylum Chordata; class Mammalia; order Artiodactyla; family Bovidae; genus Bos; species Bos grunniens. The sequence goes on from NC_141171.1 coordinate 18,435,662, forward strand.
CTGCCTGTGTAGCACGAAAGTCATTACACACCAGGCGTGAAGGCACAGGTGTGGCCAGGTGGGAGTCAAACTATATTTCAAAGCAGGTGGCAGAAATGGCCCTCTCACCACCCTAGTTGGAGATACCTGGTTCAGGGCCCCACTGGAATGTCACCTCCCTGGCCCCTTCCAGTCACCCCTCTGCCCCGCTGTGTCCCAAGCCCCTTTCCAGAGTCTACTCAGCTCCAGGGCAGGGGTGCACCCCACTCACCTCCACTTGGCACCTTCGTGCCTTCATTGAGCTGCATGGCTGACACCCCATTTTAGCTGCTTAAGGGGTCCCGGTGACTCCAAACTACATGGCCAATTACAGGAATTGGAGGTTACAGGAGGGAGTCTGCAGTGTTCTCTGAAACCAGCAGTTCCTCCTCTTCCTGGTTTTCCCCAGAAAAGGGGTCCAGCTTCCTTTGTGGGGCTCAGGCCCCTGAGAGCTCCTGGAGGATTTCGGTGCATGTTTCATGGCGACAGGCTTGTGCCATTGGCAGGGGGAGCCCATCTCCCAGTCAGGAGGGCCATGCACATCTGAGCCACGTCCTCCCACCTCCCAGCGAGCCTGGCCCCATGTCCCACAAGAAAAGGAACTCCTCCTTCAAGCTGGATCCCCCTTGTCCATCTGGGCTCCAGACAGGTACCCCAGGAAGCCCGTCTCTGTTAGTTGCTCAGTTTGCTGCCTAGACAGGCTGTCCACTGCTTTCTGGCTGAGGGCAAAACAAAGTCTCAGAATTTGCTTTGAGACCATATAATAGACGTTTGGGAGCCTATGTAAAGAAGTTCACTGTCTTCTAAGAGAGGATTATTAGAATATATACACATAAAAGCAACAGATGATGGACGAACTAATGTGGTCCAATCACATGGTGGAGTATTATGCAGCCCTAAAAGGGAGGGGATTCTGAGCTCTGATACAGCATTGGTGAACCCTGAGGACATGACCTTCAGGAAGAGAAGCCAGACACAGAAGGACAAACACTGTCTTTTCCACCCGCAGGAGGTCCCTAGAGTCAGATCCACAGAGACAGGCAGTAGACAGGGCCAGAGGCTGGGGGAGGGGATGGGGAGTGAGTGTTTAAATGAGACAGAGTTTCAGTCTGAGGAAATGAGAAAGTTCTGGAGATGGATAGTGGGGATGGTTGCCCAACAGTGTGAATGGACTTAATGCTGCTGAGCTGTGCACTTGAAAGTGGTCCCAATGGTAAATTTTGTGTGTTCTATTTGACCACAAGTTTTTAAAAATTACACACCCTCCCAAAACCAAATCCTGTCCAGTCCTCCAGCCCCTTCTGGGGAGTGCCATTAGAGCCTCATGGTGGCTCACGTGTTCCCTGCCAGGTACCGGCCAGCCCAGAAGACGGACAGCCTTGGGGAGAGTGGCTCGCATAGCAGCCTGCACAGCACGCCCGAGCAGGCTATGGCTGCCCAGAGCCAGCACCACCAGCAGTACATCGGTGAGACACACCCCCAACCCCTGCCTCCACCCCCACCCCCCCCCCACCCTGGCACAGGGCCCGGAGCCACTCAGCACCTCTGGGGTGGGTTTCAGCACCAGCAGCATCTAAAGGGCTACTTCAGACAGCTTTCTTTACTGCCACCTTTTCAAATTCGAGTAGACCTTCTTTGTGGAATTACTGAGGTTTTTGAATTATCAGCATGTGCCTCCCATATTAATGGATATTAATCCCTCCAAAATGGAGTAAAGTGACCATCAGAAAAAAATAAATAAAATGAAATGCCCATCGGAAAGAAGACTAGATGTACTTTGAGTCTGACCCCTCTGAGCCTGGCCCCTCCTGGGGGCCCCGACACAGGGCAGCCTGGCCCTCTTCCCTGGGAGGGTCCCTCCCCAGCCCAAACAGTCACTACTCCGGAGCAACAAGAAAGCGTCTTGACTCAGCCCACTTCCCAGGGCAGCCGCAGGAGGTGCACACACACGGGGTGCTCTGTGCACTTCAGTGTATGTTTGAGCCCCAACAGAACCCTCCGGAGTGAGGGCCCCCTGGAGAGGCTCTCACCCCACACACTGGCCGCCCCCTTGCTGGTGGGAGTGGAGAGCCTGCTGTGTGCTAGGCCCCCTGCCCTCCTTTGTGTGTGTGTGTGTGGTGTGCATGCATACTTAACATCACCAGGAGCTGACAAAGTCGTCCCCACCCTGAATCTGAGAAAACCGAAGCTTAAAGGTTGTGTGGCGGAGAGGGGAGCCAGGACTCCATCCTTGGGGCTGCGGTGGGGCCACTAGCACATCCCAGCAGTGTCCCCAGCCTGCCGGCCTGCCGGCAGCTCCTGCACGCCATCCTCGGCCCTGCTGACCCCCACCTTCCTCCTCCAGATGTGTCCCACGTCTTCCCCGAGTTCCCGGCACCCGACCTGGGCAGCATCCTGCTGCAGGAGAGCATCACGCTGCACGACGTCAAGGCCCTCCAGCTGGCCTACCGGCGGCACTGCGAGGTGACTGCCCCAAGCCCGGCCCCGGTGCTCCAGTGGGAGCCTCGCTCAGCTGCACGGGGCCAGCGCCAGAGTATCCCTGGGTGTCCCTGGTGGGCGACAGGGAGCAGACAGCACCAGCCTCCCTCCCTGTGGCCGAGGAGTAGATGGACTCTCCCTTTGTTCACCCCATCCCTTCTCATGGTCTCTCTGGGTTTGGAAAGACCCCACTGCAGCCCGGCTGCTTGCCAGTGTGTTCTGACGACAGACACCTGCGCACATGGATGTGTTTAACCAGTGCGTTTACTCCTAGGCCACTTTAGACGTCGTCATGAACCTCCAGTTCCACTATATTGAGAAGCTGTGGCTCTCCTTCTGGAATTCTAAATCCTCTAGCGATGGTCCCACCTCTCTACCCGCCAGGTACTGCCTGCCCCTCGGCCCCCAGATGTGGCCTTCTTCAGCGGCCCGGGTTTACCCTGCAGACCACCCTCAGACACATGCTCTAGCTTTCCAAGAACTGGCGCTCAGACACCCTCGTGCGCGTTTGGTCTCAGGGTGACCACGGGACGGGGAGCTGGCATGCACCGGGCAGTCCTGCAGCCTCACCCGGCTCATCTATCCCAGGAGAGCCGCCCCTGAGCCGACGGCTGACCCGTGTTCCCTGGTGTCCCCCGTCCCCTGCAGTGACGAGGAACCAGAAGGCGCCGTCCTCCCCAAGGACAAGCTGGTGTCTCTGTGCAAGTGCGACCCCGTCCTCCGGTGGATGAGGACCTGCGACCATATCCTGTACCAGGCGCTGGTGGAGATCCTTATTCCGGACGTGCTTCGGCCCGTGCCTAGTGAGCGCCCTGCCCCGACACCCAGTGAACGCTCCACCCCTTCCTGGCCCCGCCCCCGCGAGCGCCCAGTGAGCGCCCGCCCCGCCCCTTCTTGGCCCGCCCGCACCGCGCCCCCACTCATCTGGTCCGATTGATACTCTGGGGACCATCCCAGGGGTCTGTCCCCACTCGCCCCGTGGCTTCCGGAGGCGCTGACACGCCCACCACTAGGAGGCGCCCGCCTGCTGGCCCCCTTCCTAGGAGTTCTCCCTGGGGCTCTCAGGCCCCTGAGGGTGGGGTCCCCACCCCGTGAGAGTGAGGGGGCCAGGCTCTGAGCCTCACTTCCCCAAGGCCTCTCTGTAAACACCCCTGTCTGTTAGCGCTGGGGAACCTCCGTCTTTTTGATAAGCTGGCCTGTGCTTTTTATGCCAGTAAAAGGCAAATAGCAAAATCATTGCCCTTGTCCTTTGGCCTTGCCTTCCTGGAAACTGTTCAGTGCAGTGTTCTTTTAGAGTCTCTGTGTTAAGGTTTGAAATTGAGGTATCTTTCTTTTCATAACACTGGGATTTTTTTTTGGTTTTTCAAAAAAAAAAGTGTTTCATTTATTGCAAGCTGTCTCAAATTTGGAAGTCTGTAGAATACATTTACATACATTTGTATGTATCAGGGGCTCTCCCCCTCAGCACTGTGGGGTGTGGAGCAGCGTCCCCTACCCACTGGCCGCCAGAAGCCCCCTGGTCATGGTAGCCACAGATGTACCCAGACATGGTCTTTTGTCATCTGGGGCGGGGTCGCTGGGGTGAGAACCGCCAGTGTAGACATAGATAAGCAGAGATGAGCGATGCAGGGCTGGCACTGGTGTCAGGGTCCACTCAGTGTTCCTACTCAGTGGCTCCCTCATAAGAGCCCCAAATCCTCAATCTCTTCTCGTCTGTGTTGCTTGTTCTCGGTGGGGGTGATTTCCACGGCGTGTGCATCTCTTGCACTTGAGCTGATTCTGACGGAGGAGGCTGCCTTTCTCACAACTAATACCATGGCTTGTGTCCCCAGGTACCCTAACACAAGCCATCCGCAACTTTGCCAAAAGCTTGGAAGGCTGGTTGACCAATGCCATGAGCGACTTCCCACAGCAGGTCATCCAGACCAAGGTAATGGTCAGGGTCTGGGCTTCCAGACCACACCGGTCACCCCGGGAGCACCTTGTGCTGTGAAGGGAGGGGACTCCTCTCTGTCCCGGGGGAACTTGAGGCCCCTGGGCTCCAGAGAAAGCAGGCTTCTCCCGAGTGTCCTAAGGATAAGGGGTCCTCCCTGAAGGGCCAGGGATGCCTCTGCTGGAGGGTGGGTGCTGGCAGTTGTCTTTGTTGGGAGACTTTTGGACTGAATTGGAACAAGTTGAATATTTCTCTGCTCACTGTAGGAGGGGGATTCAATCTTTTTGTGGTCGCCCTTTTTGCTATAGCCTTGACCACAGATGAGACTGTAGAATGTGGAGACGAGGCCTCCTTGTAGAGAAGAGGTGATCACGTTCCTATCTCAAACGTTCCTACAGCCTCGCACAGGTGGGGCTAGATATGGGCATCTGGTCTGCCTGTCCCACCCTCAACCTGGAATTATCCCTGAGGCCAGTGAGTCTCAAACTTCAGGATGTACAGGAATTGCCTGGGAAGCTGTTGAAAATTGCAGATTTCAGTAATTCCCTGGAGTCCAGTGGTTAGGACTTTGCAGTCTCATTGCTGAGGACCCAGTTGCAGTCCCTGGTAGGGGAACTAAGATCCCACAAGCCACAGGGTGTGGCAAAAAAATAATAATTAAAATGCTTTGAAAATAAAATTGAAGATTTCCATGCCACACTACCAGAGTGTCTGGTCCAGTGGCGCCCTGGAATCAGTATTTTTAACCATCCAACCCAGAGAGCTGCCGCCCTGAATTCTGCCTCACCTGTGCTCGGCACCCACGATAGATGCCACTCGATGCGTGTCCCTCATTGATCTTCAGTTTTGGGGTCTTTGAGCCTGTCCAGAGTGTGGGTCCCTGCTGGACCCACCCTTCCCACCCCTCCTCCTGCACTCTCCCTGAGCAGACACAGGCTCACCCGGGCCTCCTCCCCAGGTCGGTGTGGTGAGTGCCTTTGCGCAGACCCTTCGGAGGTACACGTCCCTCAACCATCTGGCACAGGCGGCCAGGGCAGTGCTGCAGAACACCTCCCAGATCAACCAGATGCTCAGCGACCTCAACCGCGTGGACTTTGCCAATGTGCAGGTGACTTCTCCCACATGCAGGTGACTTCTCCCAGGCATCTCCCCCACCAGAGGCAGGCACGGGAACCCACTGGCTGAGCTCCCACCTGCTAGAAAAATGCAGAGACCCACCAAACTTAGCCCACAGCAAACCGGGCACCTCACCGGGGCCCACATTTCTGTTGCATGGGAACGGTTGGGGTTGAAGCCCTCCGCAGCCAGTCTGGGACCCATAGGTTCCACTCTGTGATAATTCCCCTGGCCTCCAGGTGCTGGGACCAAGACCTTGATCTGTTTTCTTTAAAAGTTTGCCTTTCCCATGCCACGTTTACAGCTCTGTTCTGGGCTTAGACTAGTACAGGCTGCCGTCAGATGGGTCCTGCTGCCATATCTATGTCTAGTTCAGGCCCTGAGCTGATCCATGAAATACACTCACACACACAGAGGAGCAGCCACTTAGAAATAACCCAACGGGAGCTTCCCTAGTGGTCCTATGGTTAGGACTCTGAGCTTCCAGTGTGAGAGGCACAGGTTCCATCCCTGGTCTGGGAGCTAAAATTCCATGTGCTGCTCCAGGCAGCCCCCCTGCAAAAAAACCACAAGGCAAAGATGAGGTACAGTCTGAGCTTCAGATGCAAGAAGCCCGCCAGGTCCCCTCTTAATGTCCTTATGTCTCCACCTCATGAAACGGGTATCATGCTGGAAAAGGCTGAGGGCAGTGGGCATCTGTGCTCATGTGCATCCAGCCGGGGGCCACACTCAGGACGCGTCACTGACCCAGCACACCCACGCCCACAGGAGCAGGCCTCGTGGGTGTGCCAGTGCGAGGAGGGCGTAGTACAGCGTCTGGAGCAGGACTTCAAGCTGACCCTGCAGCAGCAGAGCTCCCTGGACCAGTGGGCCAGCTGGCTAGACAATGTGGTCACCCAGGTCCTGAAGCAGCATGCGGGCAGCCCCAGCTTCCCCAAGGCCGCCCGGCAGTTCCTGCTGAAATGGTCCTTTTACAGGTGAGTGTGCACGTCATCTCCCAGAGAGCTGGGGAGGTGGAGGGAGCTGAGGCCCACAGACGCAGGCCAGCCTTCAGGACTCATTCCTGGGGGCTCCTAGGGACAGGCCCTCCTGGGACCTCAAACTGGGTTACAGAGGTTTCTTTTTTTTTAATTAAATTTTTTTTGTTTAATTCACCATTATTTTTTTAATTAATTCACATTTATTTATTTGTCTGTGCTGGGTCTTAGTTGTGGTGTGTGGGTTCTAATTCCTTGACCAGGGATTGAACCCAGGCCCCCTGCGTTGGGAGCGCCAAGTCGTAGCCACTGAACCACCAGGGAAGTCCCAGGTTACAAAGGCTTCTGCAGACAGAAACCTCCACTTAGGGCCTCCCTGCTGAGAAGAACACAGCACAAGCCTTTATTTCTGCCCCTAGAGTGTCCCCACAGAGTGAGGTAAAGGAAAGTTCTAGAGAGAACGGGAGGCGCAGATGGTGGCGGGTGAGAACCAGATAGAGAATCGCAGTGAGAGGCGCCAGTGAGGACAGTGACCAGAAAACAGGATGTGACATGAGTCTCTATCCCTTCACTGCCAAGCGCAGGCAGGAGGCGGAGACAGGCGTTGGCTCCCCACAGAGCGGTCCTGGGTGAGGGTTAGGTGGACCTGTTTATTATTTATTTATTTATGGCCATGCCACAGCTTGCAGGATCTTAGTTCCCCGACCAAGGATCAAACCCAGCCCCCTGCAGTGGAAAGGCAAAGTCTTAACCACCGGACTACCAGGGAAGTCCCTGGGTAAAATAGTCCCTATTTTAAAATGATTTATGTAACTGTATTACAGGCTTCCCAGATAGCTTGCTGGTAGAGAATCCACCCGCAATGCAGGAGATGAGGGTTCGATCCCTAGGTTGGGAAGATCCCCTGGAGCGGGGCATGGCAACCCACTCCAGTATTCTTGCCTGGAAAATCCTATGGAGAGAGGACCCTGACAGGCTATAGTCTATGGGGTTGCAAAAGAGTTGGGCATGACTGAGCAACTAAATACAACAAAACTGTATTAGAATTAATTAGGCATGTGCGTGTGTGAATGTAAGGAGATTCTGGGAATGGGCTGGCGTGATCACAGGGCCAGCATATGTGAAGTCTGTACAGAGGGCTGGCGGGCTGCACACTTAGGTGGGAGCAGATGCCACTGTCCGCAGGTGGGACTCCTTCCTCCTCAGGGAAACTTCACTTTTGCTCCCAAGGCCCCTCAGCTGACCAGGTGAGGCCCAGCCCTGGTGTGGAGGCTAAGCTTCTTTACCTCTAGTCGAGAGATGGTGGACAGCAACCACGGTGACTCCCAGACTCACACCGAACTGAATCACTGCCCATCACTGACACAGAAAACTAACCGCCACAGAAAGTAAACATGGGAGAGAAAAACAGAGGGAGGAAGAAGAATGTGAGAAAGAGAACCCACGGAAGAAAAAAGAGAGAGAAAGACCTGAAAGGATCGACTCATGCAGTTTACTATCCAGTTGATTGGAATTTTTTTTTAAATAGAGAAATCAGGGGGAAAGAGAATAATAAAAACATAATCAAGAAGACATCTCAGGGACTTCCCTGGTGGCCCAGTGGTTAAAACACTTGCAAGGCAGGGGATGCAGGTTCAGTCCCTGGTTGAGGAACTAAGATCCTACATGCCTCAGAGCAGCTAAGGCCATGCCGTAAGTACTGAGCCTGTGAGCCACAGTGAAGGCCCAGTGCAGCCAAAATTTAAAGAAAGAAAAGAAGACATCTCAGAACTAAGGGCTCAAGTTTCCAAGAGCTGCCGGGTTCCCCGCCCAGTGAAGGAGCCCGAGCCTCCCTGTGACATTCAGACACCGAGAAGAGCCGATCATGAAGGTTTTCCGAGAAAAGACAGCAGATCATATGTAGGCCAGGAGCCAGAGCAGCATCCAGGCCAGGGCGCCGGGGGACAGTGTCGCCAGGAAACCCAGGGAAGACTATTCCTACCGTGCAGCTCTCACTTGAGCAGACAGAAGCAGGGAACTCAGGCTGAGGAGGACCAGCCCAAAGGGGCCCTGTGGGGCATTCCAGTCCCAGGCAGTGACAAACACAGGGAAATGAGCTGTTTTGTCACAGTTGAGCCCAGGAAGACCACCAGCTGTTCCAGGCACTGGACAGCCCGTCAGCCCACTATAGCTGAGGGTTCAGATCCCTGTCCATCTGGCAGTCCACCAGGCCCGCTCATTTGCACACTCTTAGCAGAGCTGAGCAGAGGGGTCAGAAGGCTCTTTACTGTCTGACTCTTATCAGCGTATTCTGACCCTCAGATGGCTCTGCTGGCCCAGTCACTCCCAGTCCTCGACTCCGTACTCATGTGCTGCCATCCTCAGATCCTTTGCACGGCCCTCCCCTGCCCGGAACATGCTTTCCCCAGGGAGCCGTGTGGCCCGACTGTCGTCAGAGAAGCCTGCAGGCCTCTCGTGTGAAGTAGCACACCCCTTCTCACCCTCCATCCCCCGCACCCAATTTTCTTCCATTGCCTTGTCCTTTGTGTGATGTCTGTTGCCTGTCTCCCCGATGATTGGGAGTGTCCCCTCAAGAGCCAAGATGTTGTTCTTGTTCACTCCTGCATCCTCAGCATCTGAATGTTGAATGAACAAATGAATGAACAAGAAAGGGACTGTGAGCCTGATCGGGAGTGTGGCTCAGTTACACAGCCTTTGCATTCGTGAAAGTTCTTCAAGCGACCTTTGCTTCCTACAGTGCTCATTTGGGACCTCCCTGGTGATCCAGTGGTTAACAATCTGCCTGCCAATGCAGGGGACACTAGTCCGATCCCTGGTCTGGGAAGATTCCACATGCCTCGGAGCAACTAAGCCTGTGCGCCACAACCACTGAAGGCCACGTGCCTAGAGCCCATGGTCTGCAACATGAGAAGCCACCACAGTGAGAAGCCTGCGCACCACAAGCAGAGAGTAATCCCTGCTTGCTGCCAACTAGAGAAAGCCCATGAGTAGCAACGGAGACCTAGCATAGCCAAAAATAATAATAAATTTCTAAAAAATAATGTGCTCCTCTGAACGCAGGCACTCACCACCCAGTGCCTCCTAGGGCATCTTGGAGCCACAGCCAGCTGGAGCCAGCTCTCCGTTTCCACTGCTGAACCTACCTGCCTTCAGAGTGTGTCTGTCTACACACTGGCCCCAGAAGATGCAAAAAGAATTAAGTAAACTGATTTGTTGTCAGTTGTCTTTACTGACTCGCAAGTAACAACAGTTTCAACCTGTTAAAAGACAAACTGAGGCTTGTTAACTTTTCAAAAGATTCTCTGAGCAAACATCGCTTTGAACCAAGCAGCGCCAAAGCCAAGGTGGTGAGGGGCCTCCCCAGCCGGGAGCAAGGGGAGAGGTGTTCACACCGAAGGAGAGGATTTGATGGCTGCGGCTGGCACGCACTGACTGATCTGATCGGGTTGTGGATGCTTGGACCCCAGGGTGACGCCCCCTGAGTTCCAGTACTGTCACGGGTGGTATTCACGTTGTGGGTCCCCTCCCATCTTGTCCCTTCCTGCTTCTTTTCTCGCTGTCACAGCAGTTAGACATCACCAAGGGTAGCTGGGTTCTGAGATGGCGCATCTGGGTGTTGGGGGCCACTGGCAGATGTGTGTGTAGTCCAGACTGTGTGGTTGGGCACCACATTATCCCTTTAGGTTTCTCTGTAAAGAATGAGATAGGAGAGCTCTTTGAGCAACAGAGTTTTCCAGGCAGATGGCACACAACAACACATCAACAACAGACATGACTAATAAAACTTTACTTATGGACACTGAAATGTGAATTCAGGTACTTACGTGCCGTGAAATAGAATTCTTTTATTTATGTATTTATTTTGAAGTTTAGTTAATTTGCATTACTGTACCAATTAGAATTTTTTTTGACACTTTTCCCCCCAACCATTCAAAACTGTGAAAACTGTTCTTGGCACGCGGGCCATCCCAGACCAGGTGACGGGCTGGATCCAGTCTGGACCGGCCACAGTTTGCCAGCCCCTGCTTTTGGATGAAAGCAGCGAAGGCACCCTTAACTTGAGCCTTGTTTTTAGACGCCTAAGGCCACTGACTGGGGACATGGGCAGGGCAGGGGAGGTGGGGTGGTCCAGGCGGCTGGCTGGCGCCCTGCGGGCCAGCTTGGGGCTGGAGGGGAGCCTGGTGTCCCGGAGGTGCCAGCCCGTGTCTGCCTCTCCAGCTCCATGGTGATCCGAGACCTGACCCTGCGCAGCGCCGCCAGCTTCGGCTCCTTCCACCTCATCCGGCTGCTCTACGACGAGTACATGTTCTACCTGGTGGAGCACCGGGTCGCCGAGGCCACTGGGGAGACGCCCATTGCTGTGATGGGAGAGGTGAGCGCTCCCCACCCCAACCCTGGGACAGGCGGGCAGGCCTCGGGGTCCAAGAGGACACATCGAGGGGCTCGGGTGTGGGGGTCAGCGGCTGGGAGAGAGCTCGCCTGCCCCAGTCAGACTGGCACAGGCAGACCCTGGCTCCTGTCACCTCCTTATGAGACCCTGGGCAGGATTTCCTGCCTCCTGGTGGTAGAATACACAGAACGTATCATTTACCTTTTCAGTCATCTCACAGTAAACAATCAAATGGCATTTAGTACATTCACAACGTTGTGAAACCCCCACCTATCTTGTTCTAGAACATTCCACCACCCCAAGAGAAACCCCATTCCCACTGGCAGTCCCCCATGTACCCCTTCCTCCAGTCCCTGGCAACCACTCACCCCCTCTCTGTCCCCGTGGATCTGCCTGTTCAGGACATTTCCGCCACGGAGTCTCAGCCTGTGTGTCCTTCTGTGTCTGCCACTCTTCCCAAGCATTGTTTTCCCAGGGTCCATCCATGTGGAGAGTCAGGGCTTCCCTCCTTCTTATGTGCTCTTATGGCAGAGCACTCTCTGGTTGCCTGGCTATTTACCACTTGGCAGACCCATCACCTGTTGGTAGAGGGGCTGTTTTCAACTTCTAGCTGGTATGGGTCATGCTGCTGTGAGCATTCCTGTACATGTTTTGTTTGAACATCTGCTTGAATTCTTTGGGTTACATACCTGGGAGTGTATTTCTGGGTCATGATGGGTTTGTTTTGAGGAAGAAACAAGGTGATTTTAGTGCACAGAGATGTTAGTGTATGATAAGCAGTGAGAAAAAGTGGCCGTTCCTTCCCTGAGCACTCAGAGGTCACAGCCTCTGTGCCCTTGCTGGCCTGGGCAGTCGGCACCCCCTCTACCCTCCAGCCACTCCCAGGCAGGGTCTAGAGAGTGTCAGAGGGGACAGCCCAGGCCCCTGAAGCTTCAGGGCTGTTTCTCAGGGCATAAGCCCCCCCACTTACAAAGCCAAAACCAGTTTCCACTGTGGACACGGCTCACCTTCCCCGGGACCGCCCTGTGGAGCCCCTCACTCTGAGCCTCTCTCTTTCAGTTCAACGATCTGGCCTCCCTGTCGCTGACACTGCTGGACAAAGGTGGGTGTGTCTGGGCGCTCCCTCCCGTGCACAGTGGAGGTGGGGGCAGCCCCTAAGGCGGGGCTGGGCGGCAGCCTGCATGTCCACCGGGGCTCAGAGCAGAAGCCCCTTCCCCTCCTCCTAGATCACTATCCTGCTCCCCCGGCCGTCTACACGAGGCCCAGAGGAGCAGGGCCATGGACGGGACTGGGGCGGCTCACTGCCTCCTCCCTCCATGTCTGGAGAGGGAGTGGGGCAGGTGGGGCAGTGAGCACCCCCAGGGCCCATTCCTTGCCCCACGGCGATGGGAGGCCCAGTGCCCAAAGGGGACCCTACCAGGCGCATGACCAGGCGCATGGGCACTGGTCCGAGGGTGGTCGCAGGGAGGAAGACCCCCAGTCAACCCAGACCCGAGCCAAGGCAGGGCCCTCACTTGGCCTGTTCATGCCCCCCACCCCACCCGACCCCACAGATGACATCAGCGAGGCCCACTCGGAGACCCGAGGACGGGGCGAGCCCCTGGTGAAGCGGGAACGCAGCGACCCCAACCACCCCCTGCAGGGCGTCTAGCTGGGCCCCCAGCTCCAGGCCCGAGCTCCACCACAATAGTGCCTCTTAGACAAGTGACCTTTACTCCGAGTCCAGGGGCCCTGGGTCAGGGTGCCCATAAAAGACACCCTCTTCCTCGAGAGAAAAACCGCTGTGACCCTGGAGGAGTTGCGTGCCAGGTGCCCAGGGACTGAGCTGCACACTGGGGCACCCAGCTCACTTTCTCCTCCTCCTGAATCTCCTCCCTCTTCGGCACACACCCCGGCTCGGAGCTGGAAGGGGCTGGGTGGTGGTGGCCAGTCGCTGCCTCCCCTCCCAGCTGGGAACTCCAGTGGCCCCGGGGAGGAAGAGGGTGTCCCGCAGCCCTCCTCGTGCCCTGCAGAGGGCAGGGGCCGTCTTGATCCTTGCCTCGTGGCCTCCTGCCCAGCTGTTCCCCGAGAGCCTGGTCTCTAGATGCCAAAGGGTTCAGAAGCAGCTGCCAAATGATCCCTGGACAGGGCTAAGCCCACAGCCCATGGCTCAAGAATCAGTCACCAAAACAGGCTCTCTGGTGCCAAGACCCAGTGGGACCTTTACGTCAAACCCAGAAGCTTGATCTGCAACTGGAAGGATTGGGATTCTGCCCAAGTTCACAGCCAACATCAAGCTCAACAGTGAGGTCTGGAATGAGTTTGTTCCAAGGAGTTCGGGAGATCAGTGTCCCCTCAGCGCCTTCAGAGGGCAGCCCTCCAGCCAAGCCTGTGCATGAACTGCTGTGGCTAAGCCCTGCTTCACAGAATCTTCCAGATTGCCTGCCTTTGAAGTAGCGATCCCTGAGTGCTATGACTCCAGCAGGTCCCATCTTGAACTGTCAGAGTCTAAACTCTTCTCTGGGGACAAATGAACCCCAAGGCCCGGCCCAGCCCTGAACTCTACACGCTCATGTCTGCGTGCCTCATAATTTAACCTGTTGCACCAATGGGCCTGGCCCAGAGGGCTGACCCCACAGCAGCTGCAGAGAAGACGACAAGCCTCTGGTCTAGGAAGGCCCGGCTTCGTTTCTCTTTTTGAAAATATGTTCATACTGATAGTTTTGTGCTCTAATTGTTATTAGAATGTTCCTTATGAATGTGTATATGGCAGTATATCCGGTCCCCAACAGTGTTTTCTCATGCGTGCAGAAGGTACTAATGGAAACTCACATGGCCTTGCAAACCCTGCTTCTCGACAAGCAGCGCTGTGCATCTGTGTCCTCGAATGCCCTGGGCAGGGAGCCGAGGGGAAAGATGAGAAATCTCATTCTAAGGAACCAGCGGCCTGTCGTGGTGATCACCGAGTGCATCTCCTCTCAAGACTGCAGGCTCAGATTAACTCAGACAAAAAGAATGTCTTTAAAGATACGTCTGCTTTCCTGAGAGATGGTCAAGTTCATGGTTCCTGGACGGTCATGCCTGCCTCTTCCTCCACGTTTCTGCCTTACGCCCTGTCTAGTCCTTTGCCGGATTCCATGAGGAGGAATATAAACGACATAAAGACACCAGACTTTCGAGCCCATTCTTGTTTTTCGTTGCAATAAACCCACTGAATGTACCCATTGAGGGTCATGGCCCACACTCCCACCCCTGCCCCGCCCCCCAGTGGCCCTGGAAGATACAGCTCCCCTTCCACCCCTTCCCACAGGGCCCTAGTCCTGGGACAGCGGGGCAGCCCAGACCTGGGCTCCGTGAACCTGGGAAGGGGGAGGAAGGAAATGCCGCTTTCCTCCAGCTCCCTGGGGAATGTTCCAGAAGGGGCGCAGTTTCCTCAGGCCGAGAGGACAACAAAGCAGCTCAGCCCAGGATGGGCAACACGGTGTGTCCAGACTAGAGTCATTCAGAGGTGCAGGATAAACCCAGCTCCAGCCGCTAACGCAGCCCATTGAGTGTATCTGGTAAAGTGGGGGTGGGGGGTGTGGGGCGGACCTCAGAAACCCCTAAAGATCAATGCCTGAGCCTCTTCCAGAATCACCAGGCCCCAGCCCCAGAGAGCCCAGCTTGTGGCATTAAGGTGGGGGGCTGGGCATCCATAACTGTTGCCACCACCCTCTCTGCAGGGGGTGGGGGTGGGCATGGGGGCACCCAACACAGGGGATTGTGGGACTTTGGAGAAATCCTGCAGAGAAGAGCAATGCACTCAGGAACCAGGAAGGGCCCAGGGGCAGGAGGATGTTCTAGAAACCTGGACGCAGTTCTCAGTTGCCCGTAAAAGCTGCTTCTAGGGAACGAGGCAGGTGCCCCGCACGCCACCGGAGTTGCTCAGCCTCGGCCCCAGCCCAGGCCCCTTTGTCCTGAGTGGCAGCCTGGGCGACTCCAGGCGACATGAAAATTATCCTCAGCTGGGAACCCCAGGGCCTGCGTTTGGCTTAATGCCTCTGTGGTCCCCATCTTGAAATTCCTAAGAATTTTCCACCAAAGGGCCAGTGCTTTCATTTCACACTGGGCCTCACAAATACTGTGGCCAGTCCTGGGGAGGAGCTCCCAGGAACCAAGCACACAGCCTCCACCTCAGCCAGTGGCCAGGCCCCAACTCTATGCAATGCCCTGCCAGGCTCTGAAAACCCAGCGGAGCGCAGAGGTGTCCCCACCCTATTGTGGTTCAGGATTTCAGCCCGTGGCCCCTGAGCAGCATCAACCCTTGCACAGAGCAGGAGCCACACCCCCAACCTTCCCCCTCAGAGATCCCAGCCAGAGCCAGGCAATAGGGTCCCTGGTAGGGGAGGGCACCTTAGGGCCTGGGTGGCTGGTGAGGCTCATGAGCACAGGTGATGCCCACATGATTCCTGCCCCAGGAGCCAGAGAAGAGAGATAAGGAGGGGAGCCCACTGAAGGCTCCTGGGTCATCGAGTCCCTTGATGGCCCACTGGGTAGTGCATAAGAGGGACCTAGTCCTACCAAGAGCCTCAGGAGGTCCTGACCAATCCCAGTGGTTTCTCTATAGATGCTCTGGTCCCTTCTTTTCAACCATCTTCCAAGGTAGGTATTAACCACTCCCATCCACCGTCATACCCATGGGAAAATCGAAAGTTACTGGCTGGACAGCAGGCAGGATGGCTGGAGCCCCAGCAGCCACACTGGACCTCGAGGTGGACATCATACGATAAGGGTGGCAAAGCAGTGAGGCAGAGGAGCCTGGGTTCCCAGGGTCCCAGGGAACCCTCCAGTCAGAGTTCAGTAAACCACTGAGGGTTGCAGGGGGACCCTCTGATGTTCCCGCTTCTAAGAACTCTCTGGTAGCAAGAACTCTGAAGCAGAGTATGGGGTGCACATGCATATGACACACGCACACACGAGTGTGAAGCTGCAAGAGTGCTGAGAGATTCTCCCTGGCTGGGAGAGGCACCCCCTGCACCAGTTTTCCTCCCGCTTCTCTGGCTGTCCCTCTATCCCCACTCCCCATACCTGGGTCCTGCTCCTTCCACACCCTCTGTGACCTTGTCCACATGCTGCTGACAGCATCTGAAAATCCAGACCTCCTGCCCAAATCTCCACCCCACTGCCCGAGAGCCCCCGTTTTAATTTTTATTGGACTACCACTAACTTGATGGACGTGAGTTTGAGCAAGCTCCAGGTGATGGACAGGGAAGCCTGGTGTGCTGCAGTCCATGGGGTCACAGAGTCGGACACGACTGAGAGACTGAACTGACTGATAGTTGCTTTACAATGTTGCATTCGTTTCTACTGTACACTAAAGTGAATCAGCTATACATATACCCTTTCTTTTTTTGATTTCCTTCCCATTTAGGTCACACAGAGCATTAACTAGAGTCCCCTGTGCTGTAGATTCTCACTAGTTACCTATTTTATACATGGTATCAGTAGTGTGTAGTGTCAATCCCAGTCTCCAAATTCACCACAACCCAAGAGCCCGTTTTAGACATGGCACACCCCTAATGCTGCGAGTGCAATCTGAGCAGCCAGCGCCTACTTCATCTGGTTCCAAGAAGATGCCCGACCTCAACTAGTACAGAGCCTTTGAGTCTCCACAGATTTATTCACTTTGAAGGAGCTCAACTGCTTTTTACCTGGAGCCCACTTTTCACTTTTATGCACTGGAGAAGGAAATGGCAACCCACTCCAGTGTTCTTGCCTGGAGAATCCCAGGGACGGGGGAGCCTGGTGGGCTGCCGTCTATGGGGTCGCAGAGTCCGACACGACTGAAGCGACTTAGCAGCAGCAGCAGCGGTTTTTATTTCATCCCAATCTTCTGCCGCCCCCCTGTGGTCAGTTTGTGACACTGCCTCTTCCTTTACACTGGGGAAAACGGCCAACTCCGATTTTGCCTACAGGGGAGGCTGTTTTGTTTACACTGAAATTGCAATCATGCCTGGAAAAGACCAGAGCTAGCTGTCTCTCTTCCACATCCCATCTCTCCTCCTTTTCCTCAAATATTTCCTGTTTATTTATCTCCCTACAAGATATTCAGTAACTGTTAATACAAAGAGAAAAACAGTAACCTGACCAAGTGATCTGAGTTGTCATTAGTAATGATACAAATTGCCACCAGGTGCCTTCCTGATCTGTTATTGTGTTATTCCCACCCAGAAATCATCACCTTAATTTAATCAGGAGGAAACATCCAACAAGCCCAAAATGAAGGAGTATTCTACAAAATAGCTGGGAGTATTCCTGACTAGGGGCTTCCCTGGTGGCTCAGTGGTAAAGAATCTGCCTACAATGCACGCAGCACAGGTTCAATCCCTGGTCCGGGGAGATCCCTGGAGATGGAAATGTCAACCCACTTCAGTATTCTTGACTGGGAGATCCCGTCGACAGAGGAGCTTGGTGGGCTACAGTCCATGGGGTCCCAAAAGAGTCGAACATAACTTAACAACTAAACAATAACAATTCCTCACTAGGGTCATGGTGAAGGAAAAATAAGACAGAGGAATTAATCCAGACTAAAGGAAACCCAAGGAGAAATGACATCTAAATGCAACAAGGGGGTCTTCCCTACAGTCCAGTGGTTAAGACACTGCATTTCCATTGCAGGGAGCACAGGTTCCATCCCCTGGTCTGGGAACTAAGATCCCACGTGCCATGCAAAGCCAAAAGATAGAAAATAAAAATTAAACGAGGAATCCTGGACTGGATCCTGGGATAGGAACAAAACACTGGCAGTCAGCAGATGAGACCTGAATAGGTTTGCAATCACTAGTGTACTGATCACGTATTGATCAGTGTGAATATCCTGGTTTTGAGTGTTGTGCTGTTTAAGGAATATTTGGGGAAGCTGGATGAAGCCCACATGGAATTTCTTGGTAGTTTTTTCAACTTCTTTGTAAGTCTGAATTTTTTTTTTTTTTTTTTTTGAGGGTTAGGGTAAGCCTGAATTTGTTTTTAATTGAAGGTTAAATCCTTTTAATTACAGGGACTTCCCTGGTGGTCTAGTGATTAAGACTCCACACTCTCAATGCAGGGGGCACAGGTTCAATCCCTCGTCAGGGAACTAAGATCATGCATGCTGCACAGAGTGACCTTCAAAAAAAAAATCTTTTAAATTACAAAGAGAGTAAGATCAGTGCATGTGTGCTCAGTCATGTCTGACTCTTTGCAACCTCATGCACTGTAACCTGCCAGGCTCCTCTGTCCATGGGATTATCCAAGCAAGAATACTGGAGTGGGTTGCCATTTCCAACCCCCCCAGGGATCGAACTTGACTCTCCTGCGACTCCTGCAATGGCAGGCAGACTGTTTACCACTGAGCCACTTGGGAAGCTTTAAGATCAGTATTTCCTCCTAGATCCATACCACATTTAGCTGCTGCAAAACATGGGAGGGAAGCCGATGCACCCAGATTGGATCAGGGTCCCCCTCGGCTTCCGTGTCGGCCACACCTTGCTGGCAAGAACTTGACCCGGTGAACTACAGTGGGAGAAGAGGTGCTGAGCAGAGGAGGCCAGGAACTCCAGCTGATTAACCTCTGGGTCCTCACCCTCCATGTGGGCCTGGGCACAGAGCAGCTACTTCCCACGCCGGCTCCCTGCCCACAATGGGTAGGTGATAACTAAATTACAGCTGTGAAGGCCCTTTTCCTGGGGTCCAACTACAGAAGCCATTTTCCAACTTGGCTGTAGAGAAGGAAGTTCTTGGTCCTCAGGGCTTCAGCCCTGACCCGGGGTCGGGGAAGGAAAAAGGCAGCAGAGAGGCTGGTCAGCAGCTTAAAGGAAACCATTGGGGTCCCTCCATTTCCCACTTCTGACCCTTGGAGAAAAATCACAAACCCCTCCAAGAACTCTATAGCTTTCCAGGCCCTGTGGGGCTCCTTGCTCACTCAGCCCCAGCCAAACTGAGCTCCTCGCTCTTCACCAAACTGGTTTCTGCCTCAGGACCGTTGCCCTCACTACTGTCTAGGGTGCTTCTCCTGCAGGTCTCCCGCTAGAAGTCACCTCCTCAGATGTCCAGAGGGGACTCCTGTGAACAACGTTTTTTTTTTTCATATTTATTTTTGGCAGTGTCAGATCTTAGTTGCCCTGCAACACATGGGATCTTAGTTCCCCAACCCCACGACTCCTGCATTGGAAGGTGGATTCTTAACCACTGGGCCACCAGGGAAGTCCCTGAACAGCCGATCTAAAGTACCCTCTCTGTCACCTGATGCTTCATTATTTTTTCTGTAACACTGACTGGGTCACTATCTCAAATTATTTCACTTCCTCGTCTACTGTCAGTCCCCCCACAGAAGAATGCGAAGCTCCATGACGGCAGAGTCTGTCTTGTTCCTGGGCCCCCAAGTGTAGAATGGTATCTGAGACGTAGTGGGTGCAGTGAATATATGCTGCCGTGTAACAGATCCTAAACTTAGTGGTTTGGTTTATTACAGGAAGCATCATTTATCTTTCATGGAGGTGAAGAATGGAAAGGGCCAGGCTGGGCAGGTGTCTCTCAGGGCTTTGCCTTTTGGTCTCTTTTTAAAAGTGTTTGGCTACGGCAGGTCTTAGCTGCAGCATGTGGGATCTAGTTCCCTGACCAGGGATTGAACCAGGCCCCCTGCATTGGGAGCACAGAGTCTTGGCCACTGGATGACCAGGAAGTCCCTGACTTGGTCTCACTTCAGCGCCTTTATAGCATGGCAGCCTCAAGGCAGGTGGACTGCTTACAGGACAGCTAAAGGCTTCCAGAAAGCAGGCGGAAGTTGTATCCTCAGCCTTGTGAGTCACATGATATCACTTCCACTTCTATAAATGGACATGTGACGCATAACCAGCCTGCCCCCATTCATGGAAAATGGAGCCCTCATCTTTTTTCAAATTGGAGAATAGTTGATTTACAATGTTGCTAATTTCTGCTATACAACAGTGACTCAGTCGTACATATTCTTTTCCATACAGTTTCCCACGGGACATTGAATATAGCTCTGTGCTGTACAATAGGGCCTTGTTGTTTATCCATTCTGTATATAAGTTTGCATCTGTGAACTCCAAACTCCCAGTCCATCCCTCCCCCACCTCCATCCCCCTTGGCAACCACAAGCCTGTTCTGTGTCTGTTTCTGTCTCGTGAGATAAGTTCCTGTGTCATATTTTAGATTCCACATGTTAAGTGGTATCAGGTGGCATTTGAGACCTGACCTTTTGATGGGAAGGTCAGAGAATTTGGGGCCATGTTTTAAAACCATCAGAGTAGGCGATCAACAAATATTTATTGCATAAATAAATGTTGACTAAGTGAACGTGTAAGAGATCAGATAAAGAAAGCACAGGAAGGTCTAAGGGACATGACAAAGGCAGCCATGGCCACCAGGATGAAAACTGTGAAACCAAGGGAAATTTAGTTGGCTCATCAGGCTGATGGGGCTTCCCTGGTAGCTCAGTAAAGACGCTCGCTACCTGCCAATGAAGGAAACACAGGTTCAATCCCTGGGTCAGGGAGATCCCCTGGAGGAGGGCATGACAACCCACTCCAATATTCTTGTCTGGTGAATTCCATGGACTGAGCAGCCTGGCGGGCTGCAGTCTATGGGGTCGCAAAGAGCCAGACAACTGAGCGTGCACGAACGTCAGGGTGATGGGTTTAGCGTCCCTTGAGAAACCACAACTGGATTATATTTAGCCAGTGATGACATGTTGCTGGGAGTCTCCCAAAGTGTGGGATGTATGTGGTCCATGAAACTGACTTTTGGAGGCATGCAGACAGCGCATTAAATGACACAGAATCTCATGGATTAGTTACCTCAGTTCAGTTCTTTCATTCCTTCTCACTGTGTCAAGAAGTTTCAGTTGAGTGATAATATGCCTTTAATAGCCCTCTAAGAGTTTGCTAATCTCTTTACATTAAAAAAAAAAAAAGAAAAGCAGGCTTGGGGCTCAACACCTTGGCAGGCAACAATATCCACTCAGAATTACAAAACATTGTTTTGTTTTCATGTTTCTTTTTACAGCTATGGCTCAGTGGTTTTCTATCTGAAGTGGTGATATACTGTATCTATTTAATGTCAACTTCAACTAATAAAAGGCACATAAAGTATTAAGTTCACTAAGGGTCAGAGGGTTCAGAGACATGGCAACAGCCAAGAACACTTACCCAAGAGAAGTTACAGATAACAAAATGTAATGAATATAGTGATTGTTGTTCTTTAGTTGCTAAGTCGTGCCTAACTCTTGTAACTCCACGGACTGTAGCTCGCCAGGCTCCTCTGTCCATGGGATTTCCCAGGCAAGGATACTGGAGTGGGTTGCCATTTCCTCCTCCAGTGGTTCTTCCCGACACAGGGATTAAACCCGCATCTCCTGCATTATCAGGCGGATTCTTTACCACTGAGTCACTGCTGCTGCTCCTGCTGCTAACTCACTTAAGTCGTGTCCGACTCTGTGCGACCCCACAGACGGCAGCCCGCCAGGCTCCCCTGTCCCTGGGATTCTCCAGGCAGGAGCACTGGAGTGGGTCACTGAGTCACTAGGGAATCCCAAACATAGTGATACTGATAAGACATAAGAAAACTAAGTCTATGTATTGCAGACTAGACAGACCCGACGACCCCTGGTGTCCTTTCCAGCTTCCCTGGTGGCTCAGATGGTAAAGCGTCTGCCTGCGGTGCAGGAGACCTGGGTCCGATCCCTGGGTTGGGAAGATCCCCTGGAGAATGAAATGGCAACCCACTCCAGAACTCTTGCCTGGAAAATCCCATGGACGAAGGAGCCTGGTAGGCTAGAGTCCATGGGGTCGCAAAGAGTCAGACATGACTGAGCGACTTCACTTCACTGCAGTGTCCTTTCCAGCACTGACATTCTAGCTATACCTGAAGAATTTCTAGCCAATCTCTGTGGCCTGTGCCTGCAGCCTGGAGTCAAAATCCAAGGTAGCAAGTATCTTGGCTAAAATGCAGATTCTGATTCAGGTCTAGGTTGGAACCTGGGAATCTGTATTTTCAACAAATTTCCTGGTGATGCTAATGCTGCTGGTTTGGAGGCCACAGCAAGAAAGTAGCAGGCTCCAGAGAGAAAGAGAGAAAAATCTAGTATGCTACTGCACACCTCTGCTCAACTCTGATTAGTGATATTCACACTGGTAGCCTGAGACTGGCCATATGAAGTATTTATATCAAGGAAATCAGCACTACAAGGCAGGGTCCGTTTTATTGTTTTATTGTCTTCGAAATTTAAGTATGGGAAAATGGTAAAATTTACAAGAAACTATATATACACAGGCACATGGGTAATTATAGACAGAAACACACGCTTCTCTGCTTCTCCCAAAGCAGCAGCTGTTGAACATTCACCACACCCCACTGGTTGTACAGAAATGTATAGAACCACCATATAAATACTGCAAACCAGTCAATCCTAAAGGAAATGAGCCCTGAATACTCACTGGAAGGACTGAAGCTGAAGCTCCAATACTTTGGCCATCTGATGTGAAGAGCCAGCTCATTGGAAAAGACCCTGAGGGCAGGAGAAGAGGGCGGCAGAGGATGAGATGGTTGGATGGCATCCCCGACTCAGTGGACACGAGTTTGAACAAACCCTGGGAGATAGCAAAGGACAGGGAAGCCTGGCCTGCCAGAGTCCATGGGTTAGCAGAGTCAGTCAGACAAGACTTGGCAACCGAACAACAACAAAACTTCTATCGAGACCCAACAAGTAAATATTTGAAGATTTTTGGGGCAGACAGTCTGTTAAAAGAACTCAGCTCTGTGGCTGCAGCTTGAAAACGGCCACAGACATTATGTCAATGACTATGGCTGTTTTCAAGTAAATCTATGGGCACTGAGATTTAAATTTCACATGATTTTCACATGTTATGACAGATGATGATTCTTTTGGTTTCATTCCAACAATTAAAAATGTAACAGCCACCCGTAGCTTGAAGAAAGAAAGATGTGGCCCTAAGGCTACAGGACCTCCTTGTCCAGCTCGTACTGGAGCAGGAGTGGAGCTGGGGCCCAAACCGAAGACCGGGGGCACAAAGGTCCAAGCGTAGGGATCAGCCAGCGCACACATCCTAAGGCTCAGAGAGTCTGGTGAGCTCCAAAGCGTGAGAAATATGCCCTCAGGTCCAAAACCAAGGAAGGGGCCCCGAGACACGGAGCATGGTGAAAGGGAGACTTCTGATGACGGTCTTGCGAGACAGGGTGTCTGGTGGGCAGGCACAGCCGGGACAGTTGCAGCAAGCACTTTACTTGCTAGCATGCAAGTCCCTCCCTCGATTTCTCATCAGCTGGGTACTATGGGGTGTACGATCGTCCTGAAGGTTTGGTTATACAGTATCCTTCCTTCTCCCTTCCCGAACTAAGTGTTATTTCTCAACCAAGATTTTAGTTTATCTCTCACAACATCCCGCTTGCTTAGGGACTTTCCAGGTGTGTGAACTTTGTGGTTGTTACATCAGCAAACTGTTAGGCAAGCTTGGCTGCTGGTAGTTTTCCACTCAGAGCTAGCTACCTTGAAAAAATGGACCACTTTTTTATTTCTTACAAATTCCCGATGGAGAAGCTCTATACAGCCAGCAAAAACAAGACCGGGAGCTGACTGTGGTCATGAACTCCTTATTGCCAAATACAGACTGAAATTGAAGAAAGTGGAGAAAACCACTAGACCATTTAGATATGACCTAAATCAAATCCCTTATGACTATACAGTGGAAGTGAGAAATAGATTTAAGGGACTAGATCTGATAGACAGAGTGCCTGATGAACTATGGATGGAGGTTCATCACATTGTACAGGAGACAGGAATCGAGACCATTCCCAAGAAAAAGAAAGGCAAAAAAGCAAAATGGCTGTCTGAGGAGGCCTTACAAATAGCTGTCAAAAGAAGGGAAGTGAAATGCAAAGGAGAAAAGGAAAGATATACCCATTTGAATGCAGAGTTCCAAAGAATAGCAAGGAGAGATAAGAAAGCCTTCCTCAGCAATCAATGCAAAGAAATAGAAGAAAACAACAGAATGGGAAAGACTAGAAAACTCTTCAAGACAATCAGAGATACCAAGGGAACATTTCATGCAAAGATGGGTTCAATAAAGGACAGAAATGGTATGGACCTAACAGAAGCAGAAGATATTAAGAAGAGGTGGCAAGAATACAAAGAAGAACTGTACAAAAAAGATCTTCATGACCCAGATAATCACGATGGTGTGATCACTGACCTAGAGCCAGACATCTTGGAATGTGAAGTCAAGTGGGCCTTAGAAAGCATCACTATGGACAAAGCTAGTGGAGGTGATGGAATTCCAGTCGAGCTATTTCAAATCCTGAAAGATGATGCTGTGAAAGTGCTGCACTCAATATGCTAGTAAATTTGGAAAACTCAGCAGAGGCCACAGGACTGGAAAAGGTCCATTTTCATTCCAATCCCAAAGAAAGGCAATGCCAAAGAATGCTCAAACTACCACACAATTGCACTCATCTCACACGCTAGAAAAGTAATGCTCAAAATTTTCCAAGCCAGGCTTCAGCAATACGTGAACCATGAACTTCCAGATGTTCAAGCTGGTTTTAGGAAAGGCAGAGGAACCAGAGATCAAATTGCCAAAATCTGCTGGATCATCGAAAAAGCAAGAGAGTTCCAGAAAAACATCTATTTCTGCTTTATTGACTATGCCAAAGCCTTTGACTATGTGGATCACAATAAACTGTGGAAAATTCTTCAAGAGATGGAATACCGGACCACCTGACCTGCCTCTTGAGAAACCTAAATGCAGGTCAGGAAGCAAGTTAGAACTGGACATGGAACAACAGACTGGTTCCAAATAGGAAAAGGAGTACGTCAAGGCTGTATATTGTCACTCTGCTTATTTAACTTCTATGCAGAGTACATCATGAGAAATGTTGGGCTGGAGGAAGCACAAGCTGGAATGAAGATTGCCGGGAGAAATATCAATAACCTTAGATAGGCAGATGACACCACCCTTATGGCAAAAAGTGAAGAACTAAAGAGCCTCTTGATGAAAGTGAAAGAGGACAGTGAAAAAGTTGGCTTAAAGCTCAACATTCAGGAAACTAAGATCATGGCATCTGGTCCCATCACTTCATGGCAGATAGATGGGGAAACAGTGGAAACAGTGGCTGACTTTATTTTTCTGAGCTCCATAATCACCTCAGATGGTGACTGCAGCCATGAAATTAAAAGACACTTACTCCTTAGAAGGAAAGTTATGACCAACCTAGACAGCATATTCAAAAGCAAAGATATTACTTTGCCAACAAAGGTCCGTCTAGTCAAGGCTATGGTTTTTCCAGTGGTCATGTGTGGATATGAGAGTTGGACTGTGAAGAAAGCTGAGCACCAAAGCATTGATGCTTTTGAACTGTGGTGTTGGAGAAGACTCTTGAGAGTCCCTTGGACTGCAAGGAGATCCAACCAGTCCATTCTAAAGGAGATCAGTCCTGGGTGTTCATTGGTAGGACTGATGTTGAAGCTGAAACTCCAATACTTTGCCCACCTGAGGCGAAGAGCTGACTCATTAGAAAAGACCCTGATGCTGGGAAAGACTGAGGGCAGGAGGAGAAGGGGACAACAGAGGATGAGATGGTTGGATGGCATCACTGACTCGATGGACGTGGGTTTGGGTGGACTCCGGGAGTTGGTGATGGACAGGGAGACCTGGCGTGCTGCAGTTCATGGAGTCGCAAAGAGTCTGATACAACTGAGCGACTGAACTGTTATGAGAGGGGTGAGAACTGAGGCAACCATATCTTTCCATTTTCCAAACCATCCTTTTAAGCAATCTGTGAATGGGTCATCAATTCCAGCATTTTCTGCCAGCTCATTGGTTAAGGTCGTTAGTCCTTGTAAGGCCTTTGTGATGGTTCCATCAGGAGCTGTACTGTTGGGAATAAAAGTACAGCATTTCCCACCCAGCATAACATGAACACCCCCTTTCTCCTCTAGTTATCATGTCCAGTGCGATCTTACTTCCCAAGCCATCTGACTGGGGGCATCCAATTGGCTAGCTACTCCTTGGAGGCCATCTCTGGTATATCTGATAAATCTGTTGGTTATAATATATGTAAATTAATCCGATCTATATTTCTTTTTTTTTTATTAACTGTGGACCACCTAAAAAGTACTGACTCAAACCCTGTAGCTATTTGGTTTCAGGCCTTGAATTCATTAAGAACTCCCCTAGGGAATCCTATTGAATCTCTCTCTATATATATACACACACACGCACATATATATATGTCAAAGGAGCCCACCGCTGTTCTCCGACTTCGGTGGCTGGGTGGCTTTTCGGGTACCTTGTGGAATGCCAGGGTGAAGGGAATGGCCGATTGAATGAAGGCACAAGCCCCTGTCCAACTTGACGGCAGTCAGTCTAGGAGGTTCCTTTTCCCACAAAACCACCAGACATCAGCCCGGGTCTACGGAGGGCTGAGTAGTTACTGTTGTCTGGCTCATCGGTAACGATCAAGATGCTGGTGCAGGTCGAAAGTTCCCCCATGGATCTACTGAACTCTGCCCCCTGCCTAGAGAGGCAAGAGTACTCGCTGTGCTCAGTCATGTCTGACTCTCTGCGACCCCATGGACCGTAGTCTGCCAGGCTCCTCTGTGCATGGGACTTTCCTGGGAAGAATACTGGAGTGGGTTGCCATTTCCTTCTCCAGAGATCTTCCCCACCCAGGGATCGAACCCGAGTCTCTTGCATCTCCTGCATTGTTTCATATTCCCTATGGAGAAAGAGGGGACAGCTCTGGGTCCGACCTTTGCAGTTCGGGAAAGAGTCACGACAGATTCTTGCAGGTCTTTTCCCCACGCATCTTTGTCCTGGTTAAGGGCCAACATATGCATTCCTCCCAGATCAGTGTCCCATCTGAGGGGGAACTGGTTCCCCACCTGTGCCTGGGGCGTCCGGCCACACATGCATCACATCACTCTTATGATGACCTTACACTGTAAATTTGACCCATTCGACCCAGGCATTTGTATCTCCATACCCTGTGTCAGTTTCTAAAGTCTGTCTTAGATCTTTGTACCTCAATTATTTCTATTCTTTTGGGATCATTAATAGAACTAACATGGTTTTCGGAGCTTGGGATCAGGACAGTCTCCGATACACTGGTTTTTATTTTCAATAAAGTTAAGAACAAATCACCCTAGGGGGTCTTTGCCAGTGACATCTGTCCCTAACCCATATACCTGAGATGCTACTTTTGGCTCTTAATCTAGGGTAGCTGGGTTGTTAACAGTCAAGAGGATGGGGTTGCATTTTAGATTTTGACAAGCTTCTGGTGGAATGCCCTTAGGTATATTTTGTCTTTCAAAGGCCTCCAACTAGGAGTCACCCACCCTATGTTTACCATCCAGTCCTGAAACGGGGTGGGCCATCGTACATCGTCCCAACTGGGGCAGAGGCTTGCTTTAATATAAACCAAATCTGGTTCAGGGCAAAGATACTTATCCTCCTGTGACAACTGTCTCTGATTTTCTAAGGTTCCGCAAGGTAAAATTTGGCAGGCATCAAAACTTAATAGTCTGAGGTGACAAGGTTTTGGTTATATTGACAACCAACCTGATTGGATAATCAAGGGTTCCTTGTCAATTTCTATTCTGACTTTTTACCTGTTGGTTTCAATACCGGTTTCCAAAGGTGTGGCCACATGGTTAATGGTTATTGTGAAGGGGAGGATTCAGAGGGAGGGATTTAACAAGGTTTTCTTGAAGTTACCTTTAAAGGCTGTTCATTGGTCCTTTCCCTTCCCTTTGAGGTCTCTTTTATTGGCCCCCTGACTCGTGTATAATGAGTACAACCTTTTTCAGCAGTCCACACAGCTGTCTCGGTCGTCAGAAGCACTTGATAAGGGCCTTTCCAGCTTGGTTGGAGTTTGTCTTCTTTCTAGGTTTTGATTAACCCCAAGTCACCCGGCTGGAAGTGATGAATTCTACAGGCAGAGTCTGGGCAAGGTGTCCTTTTAATCTGGGGAATGATAAGGTAGAGGAAATGGTCAGTATATAGTTTCTTAGAAATTGGTCTTAGCCCAGGAGGTCTGCCTCCTGGAGTGTGTTTTCCTAATCACCCTCTTGTTAATTTCCTGGCAGGCTATGGCAGCTTCTGTAAACCTGTTTCGCAATGGTGTAGATTCTCAGGCAACCATAGTTTCTAAGTATTGTATCATACATAGCCTGGGGGCCCCAGTGGGCATTAATTCCCTCATCATGGGCTTACTTATCATTTTCCTTCCATCAGGTAACACCCATCTTTGGTCTTCAGTTTGGGTGTTTGAGATTAGGTTCAATAGATTCATTTTCTCCCCTAGAGAGGCTCGTTTAGTGGCTTCATCTGTGAGCCTGTTCCCTGTGGCTTCCACAGAATTCCCTTCCTGATGACCATTTACATAAGCTATAGTTACCTCGTCTGGAAGCAGGAGACTTTCTGGCATTTGTTTAATCAATAAAAGTATTATACCTAATGTTGATGGCTCTAAAGTGAAAGTGAAAGTGAAGTTGCGCAGTCGTGTCCGACTCTTTGCAACCGCATGGACTGTAG
Organism: Bos grunniens; assembly: GCF_055505025.1. Classification (NCBI taxonomy): domain Eukaryota; kingdom Metazoa; phylum Chordata; class Mammalia; order Artiodactyla; family Bovidae; genus Bos; species Bos grunniens. The sequence continues at coordinate 18,464,141 of NC_141171.1, forward strand.
TCTACCAGGCTCCTCTGTCCATGGGATTTCCCAGGCAAGAATACTGGAATGGGTTGCCATTTCCTTCTCCAGGAGATCTTCCCAACCCAGGGATTGAACCCAGGTTTCCTGCATTGTAGGCAGATGCTTTACCGTCTGAGCCACCAGGGAAGTCTAAAGACATGTCTATATTAACACTTTAACATCAGATATTAACTTAATATTGAATGTTTTTTTAGTTTTCATGAATCTAAAATTCTGGCCAGTTATCTTTTGTATTTTGAGAATTTATATAAGCTCTTAATTGTCTCAAGCCACTTAAGTAGTGCTTATTTACAAAATAATTTTGATAATGTCATCCACAGGTAAAGCATAACATTACATACCTATAGACAAACACAGAGAGCTCAGATTACAATTTACTAGACTATCTCTAGCTAGCTTTCTTTAACAACTGCCTATGCAGTAAAAGAGCCCATTTTGACTATTTTTAGGACAGAAAATTTCCTAATTCCAATTAGCTACCTGCAAGAATAAGTTTTGTACATGCATAAACCAGGCTGGTGTTAGAGGCTGTTTTCTGATGCCCCGTGTTTCTGTGTTTGAGGGATTTTATTTCCCATTTTAAGCTGAATTTGTCAGGGGTAAAATTTACTAGTGAAAAAAAAAAAAAAAAATTTACTAGTGAAATTGTGTGGTGGGCCAGCGTGCTGCATGTGAGCTTAACTCCTCCAGGAGTCACCCCAGAGTCGTTTCAGCCCTCCTACGTGTCTCAGTAACTCCCTTCGGCAGTCTAAGACCACCATGGGTGCTCAGATCGATCAACAGCCAATTCTTATTTGAGACCCCTGGACAAGCAAGTGTCTTAATTAATGAGTGGGTTTCCCTAGGGGACCACTGCACGGTATGAGGACTCGGCCTCCACCATTCCCGGAAATTTCTCAGTCACCTGAGAATCATGAGCAGCCGGGAGGAGTAATGTCCCATTTCTTTGGAGCAAAGCTCTCATGTAAAAATCTTCATTTTTATCCGGACAAATTCTAGTTAAGCAATCAAACAGAGGAAAAGCATCACATCAGCCTCCAACTCAACCGCTCAGCATAGACCGCTCTGTCTCCTACAAGCAGGCAACAGTGCTGTCTTTCATCAGAGCCTTACTCAGCATCTAGTCTTGGCAGGAGGACTGCTGCTGCTGCTGCTGCTAAGTCGCTTCAGTCGTGTCCGACTCTGTGCGACCCCACAGATGGCAGCCCACTAGGCTCCTCTGTCCCTGGGATTCTCCAGGTAAGAATACTGGAGTGGGTTGCCATTTCCTTCTCCAATACATAAAAGTGAAAAGTGAAAGTGAAGTCACTCAGTTGTGCCTGACTCTTAGCAACCCAAGCCTACCAGGCTCCTCCGTCCATGGGATTTTCCAGGCAAGAGTACTGGAGTGGGGTGCCATTGCCTTCTCCGGGCAGGAGGACTATCCTGCCCCAAATCTCAACATCCTCCCCAGCAGACTATGGGGCAGGGGTGATGTCAGAGGAAGAATCCTTATCTCCCCTTTTCTTTGGTTCCCTATGCCTAGAACATTTATTCCCCATTTTCAGCTGGTCCCTATGCCTGAGTTTCCCTGTGTGCTCAAGCCCCCCACACTGGAGGCTTCTTGCACACTCTTGAGAATAGCTTTGACCATCTCAGGTCGTTTCTCAGGTGGCCCTAGTAGTCAAGAACCTCTCCGCCAAAGCAGGAGACTTAAGAGATGCTGGTTTGATCCCTAGGTGGGGAAGATCCCTGGAGGAGGGCATGGCAACCCACTCCAGTATCCTTGCCTTGGAGAATCCCAAGGACAGAGGAGCCTGGTGGGCTACAGTCCATGGGGTCGCAAAGAGTCTGACATAACTTATCATTCACCGCCGTTTTCCTCGGGGGAAGAAGGAAACTTAGGATTGGGACTCCATACTCGCTTACATCTCGGTCACACACACTCGACCTCCGAAAATGCCCAACCACCAAGGCAGTACTTATAGTTCAATTTTTGCTGGTTGCCCCGGTGCCTGCTTTTCTCGCCTGTGTAGGTTTCACTGTCTTCCAGACGGTGGGCGATAGCCAGCCCACGTGATCTATGAAGGCAGTCGCCGTAAGGTCCAGGGCCTCGTGGGCCATTCGTCCCGGAACGCCCATTCTGATGGTTCAATGACGCAGTCTCCTGCGCTGAGTCCCCCGATCAACATCTTTTCCCCGCCCCACCCCCATGAACCTTCTCTTTGGCCAGTGATCTCCAACCTCTGACCTCTACTTCCCCCAACCATCCCCCACCTCTCCACGTGGCCTCAGAAAGTTTGCCTGACGTACGGTTCCTTAGAAGGGAAAACTGAGGCCTGAGGTGACATAGGGCGCCCCAAGACCCCCCTCCAGGGTCCCCTCCAAGGCCCGGACCTGCGCACATGAAAAGCCTCCCCCTGGCCCAACCCAGGGATTTACCTAGAAGATGGCCTTTGTTGCGGCGCCCTCCGCTGTCCACGCTCCAGCCTCGGGGTTAGGGCCGGAAAACAATCGGAAAGCAGGGGCATGAAAACCCACTCCGGCCGGGCAGCTGTAAAGAACTTCGGATCCCGGGTTGCCCGCCGCGCGCTCCAGGCTCACTGCGCGTGCGCCCTGCGCTGCCCTGCCCACGCCCCCTCGGTCGGCGGGAAAAGGAGGCGGGGGCGGTTAATGCGCAGGCGCGTGCTACGAGCTTGTCCTGAACCGGACTGCGATCCAGAGCGCGTCTCAGTGCCGGGCTCCGCGCGCAGGCGCTAGCTGCCCGCCTTGCTAGGAGTCGATTTGGAAAGTGCGCACGCGCGGGAGTTTCTGGCAGAAAGCAGACGAACCCGGGCCGGCGCGGGGCCTTGTGGGAGGGCTTAAGGAAGTAAAATGGCGGACCTGGCGAACGAAGGTAGGGGAGGCGCCGTCTGGGGCCAGCTGGCGGCCAGGGAACGGGCGGCGGGAGGTCCGGGGGCCACAGGCCCGAGGGGTGAGCACTCCGGGTGCGGGGGGCCTGTCTGCTCCGGAAGAGCGGCCCAGCGGGCCTTGCAGCCGCCCCCCATTGCGTCCCCTCAGGCCGGGCTCACCCGCCCGACTCATCAGTCCCGGTAGCCCCGGCCCTACCACCGTCCGGCCAGACGGCCCGGGAGACGGCGGGGATCGCGATCCTGAGGCCCTTCCGCCTCTCAGGCCAGGCTGGGGGCCGAAGGGGGCGGGAGGCACGGCCGCAGCGCCTCGACCTCGGATGTAAATAGATCTCGGGGCCTGGTCGCGGGCCCAGCGCGCCACGCTCTCTCCCCGCCCCCTCGTTCTCCGGGACCCGGGCTTCCCTCTTCCCTGGCCTGGCTGCCAAGCCGGCCCACCCCCTAATCCTGTGGCGGTGCCCCACGCCAAGGATTGAGAACGTCAGGTTTGCTTTCGTCCCCACCCTCAACTCAGGCCCCCAATTCCCGCCAGTTACCCCGGATCCTTAGTGGCGACCGACAGTCGCGCCTCGTCTTGGCTCCTTGAGGCCCCAGCCGCAGGGTGTGGGCCGCTGAAAGCCCTAGCTGGTTTTCGGCCCTTTTTTTGGTTGCACTTCCAGAGGGAGACAAGGTTGTGTGATCCCCTTCTCTGCGAAGCGCTGACATCCCAGCTGAACGATTTTGACAAGGTTACAGTTCCGAACGGCTCAGAGAAAGCGCGCCATCAGCCGATGTCTGATGAAATCCCCTGTGATGTTCAGATCGCTCGTAGCTTCAGGACTTTCTGAGGCTTGTGTTTAGCTTCCTCCGTTCTTAGGTGCACAGCTGCGGGCAAGCGGTCTTGCCTGCCTGGCCCTGGTTCCCCCTCATACGTTGCTCCCTGCTGGCCTGAGGTTTCCCCCGCACAAATGACAATCCTAAGTGCTCACCCTGGTGAAGCATTTGCAGCAGTACCAGGTACTGTTCAAAGACTTGGGCGGGCAGCTATCTGGGGAAGTCCTCGCTCTGCACAGAAGTTCCCAGAGGAAGGTACCATCATCCCTGGTTGTCGGTGAGGAAACTGAGTTAGAATGGTTAAGTTACTCCTCCAAGGCAGGTCACATAGCTAGTAAGGAGCAGGGATGTGCATCAACGTGGTCTAACTTCAGAGCCCCCACTTCACCTCTCATCTGTACCACATCTCTTTGATCAGTTAAAGGAGCTGGTGGAGGGTTGAGGCATTCCATTCACAAGATCCATTTAAAGGCAGATCGGGCACTGGATAAAAGAGAGTCAGTAGGACACACCTTATATATTTGCGAGTTTGGCCCGTTCACATTCTTGAACTCAGGGCTCATATTCAACACCTCCATTTGGATGTCATATCAAATAAAACCCCTATCTTTCTCCCCCAAACCTGCCCACCCTGCCAACTTTCTCCTCTAGTAGTAAATAGCAGGTCCAATTGTTTAAAATTGCTCGGGCCAGACACCTTGAAGTCGCCCCTGATGACTTTCTCTCACACGCTGCAGCACATCTTTGTCTGTTCTACCTTCAAATCTTTCCAGAGAATGACCCCTGTTGCCACTGCTTGGTCCTCCCTGCCATCTTCACCCATCTGGCAGCTTCTCAACCCAGAAGGCAGACGACCCCCGTGCCCCAAGACCTCCCTGTCCTCTCCCCCACCGCTGTCTCCCGACTTGGCCTGCTTTAACTACTCCAGCTTTCTCAGTGCCCGTCTCTCGCGCCATATCCCCCTCTGTTACGCCTCTGGACCTGCCGGTTCCTCTGCTTGAGTCAGTCTTCCTCCAGTTGTCCCTGTGGCTCGCTCCTGTACCTCCTTCAGGTTCCTCCTCACATGTTGCTTCATTGAGAACTTCTCCGACCACCTATTTTAAGTTTTATCCTCATTCTCTATCCCCTTCACTCTGTTTCATGTTACTCCACAGTGCTTATCACCTACCAGCAAGCTGGGTTGACTTGCTTATCTGACTACCCCTCTTCAAAAATGTAAGTTCCATGAGGAGCAGGGTTTCTGTCTGTCATTAATGGACCCCCACCCCACCCTGATGTAGAACAGTGCCGGGCACAGGGTATAGGGATCCAGGGAATGTTTGTTGAATGAACAAGTGAGGTGTACCTGTGAGCACAAAGGGGAAATTATGGATTCCGGTTATCCAGGGACACCATGTCTAGCATAGGTACTGGCACGTGAGCTGTCAGTTGCGTAGCTGAACTGATCAGTGTATAAAATAGAGACAATGGAATGTTTTGTACTTAAAGTTTTTGCCTAGTTAATGCCACACTCACCTAGTACTTTGCCTCTGACACTAGTTCTGGCCTCAAAAAAGTCGAATCCTAGTGGCCTTTTGTGCCTCCCGTATCTCTGCCGTGCTTTAGTTGGTTGTCATGTGTTTCTCGACTCTATTTCTGGTTTTGGCTTGTGCAGCCCGCCAGCATGTTCAGTTTCTCATCCTCTGTGTGAGCGAGGACTTCCTTTCCTATGCATTGTGAAGCTTAGGGGACTGCCCCATACATGTGCATTCCCACTTGTCGTTGAAGCTCACACGCCCTCTTGGCTTCTGTCTTTCTGGACTGGGATCCTAAGCAGACCCATCCTAACTCCTGGGCATCTGTAGAGACAGAAAGCAGCGCATGTGATCCTGCTGTGCAACAAGGGTTGAGAACCGCCAGCTTGAGTAGTGCAGTACTGGTTAAGAGGGCCGTGCTTGTGTAGAGAGAAGCATTTCCAGATGTGTGTCGAGTTCAGCGTCTTGTTGGCTCTCATTGCCATGGTGATCTCTTCAGGGATGGTGACAGCCACTCCCACAACCCTTGCTGGTAGTCCTGTAGTAGTCTGTGACTTTTAAAGTCCCGTTGGAATGTTTCGTAGGAGAGAGTGAGTGTGGGGGGGGGGGGGCGGTGCGGTACACACATCCCAAAGTCGTTAACCATCTTGTCTCTGGAGTTACTCTGCCTGGTAGACTGGCATCAGGGTGTGAAGGCAGCGTTTGGTTTCTGGTGAAGGTGAAGAAGGTGAGCAGAGCATATTGGAGCTGTAGGAGACCTTGGATTCTAGATCCCCGCCTTAAAATTTGATACCATATACACATGAGGCCTTGCTGGCCTGCAGAGACACGTGGTGGAAACCCGAGAGATGGTAAGGCGCAGGCTTCTCAGCTTTGGTCCTCTTGACACATTGGACCAGATGAGTCTCTGTTGAGGGGCTGTCCTCTGCTGTGTAGGGTGCTGAGCATCCCCACAGCGTCTTTGCCTCCATACACGATGCTGGCAGCACTCCCTGCCTTGTGCCCCTCCCCCAGGGGCCGGGACCGTCAGGAGTGTCTTCAGACATAGTGTGTCTCCCTCAGCCAAGGCCTGTGGCGTGGCGTGATGGCGGGCCCCAGTCTCTGCCTGGGAACTGGGCTTGTGCTTTGATTCTGCCTTGTCCTCTCCGAGTGACTTTAGGCAACTCCTTAGCCGCTTTGAGCTTCAGTTTCCTCACCTGTTAAATGAGGATAATGGTGATTGTATCTATCACACGGTTGCTCTGAGCCCTGGCTGAATTAATACATATAAATGATTTAGCACCTATCTCAGCCCAGTAATAAACAGTCAGGAGGAAATGGAAGCTATTTTTACCATGGAGGACTTATGTTATAGACACATTTAGCTGAAGTGCCCAAGGCAAAGCCAGAGAGAGCAAAAAGCGAGTTTGAACGAGGTGGCCTTGGGGCGCGCCTAGGATGGGATGCAGCCAGAGCTGGGCTGTCCGCCTTCTCTGGTTCTGTCCTGACTTTGATCACATGACCATCTAGCCACGGGCTCCCAGCCAGGGCACTCTGGGCATTGGGGCCAGAGCATTCTCTGTGCTGCTTCGCTGGGTGTCCTGGGGTGTTGGTCTGTTTCCCTGGCCTCCACCCGCTGGATGCTAGTAGCACCTTCCCGCTGTCATGACAACCAGAAATGTCCAGACGTTGCTCAGTGTCCCCTGGTGGGGGGGGTGGGGGGCTCCCACTCACCTGACTTGTTTTTTGCCTTTTGTTTGTTTGGCTTTTGGCCATGCTGTGCAGCATGTGGGATCCCTGACCAGGGATCGAACCCATCTCCCCTGCAGTGGAAGCTCAGTCTTAACCACTGGACTGCCAGGGAAGTCCCTCACCTTGTTGATTTCAAACCTAACCCCTGAGAGGATGAGATGCAGCTGAGTGTTTATTGATGCGCTTCAATGGTTGAAGTCCTCCGTTCACTTGATTCTTACCACCCGCTTGCCCTGCCCTCGACTTAATACTTAGGATAAGTGAGAAGCAATTTTTCAAAGTTTCATGAACTTAAACAATAAGCATTAACTCTGAGGTTTGCCCTGCAGAGTGTACATTGAACCCCCCGTGCCTCTCACCTGAGGCAGATTAGGGCTGAGGGTGCCACCTTTGTATACTTGGAAGAAAATTTTAAGTTCTGCCCGAGATCTGTGTACAGACAAAACGTACTTGTAGTTCTGCAAGTTTAAAACTTTTCCACCATATCTTCAGCCTGCCTCTCAGTTAACTGGAAAACGGACTCACCCAGCAGTCCCACTGTGGTCGTTTAGTCACTAAGTTGTGTCCAGCTCTCTGCAACCCCATCGACTGTAGCCGCCAGGCTCCTCTGTCCGTGGGATTTCCCAGGCAAGAATACTGGAGTGGATTGCCTTTTCCTCTAGGGGATCTTCCTAACCCAGGGATCAAAGCCAAATCTCCTATGTTGACAGGCGGATTCTTCACACTGCGCCATTTCCTGCGGGCATCGTTGGGTATAGGACAGGTCAGGCTCTGCTGTGTGCTTACACGCTGAAGCATCTGGAGAGAGGTGACAGGAAGTAAGGGCAGAGCTTTGAATGGTGTTGGGAAAGGGGCGGTGTTTGTGCCTGGCGAAGAGGGTGTTTTAGGTACCAGTCGAATTCCCACCTGAGTTCAGAGACAGAGAATGGGCTGGAGTAAAGTGGGAGATGGGGGCCGTTTGGGGAGCAGTAGGATGCGTCTGGGGGACTTGGGCAGGGCCTCATGTAATGGGAACTGTCTGACAGAGGCAGCAGGCAGAGGTAGCTGCTCCTCACCTTGCTGAGCCCCTGGCAGGTAGCTCTCCATGGTACTTTGAAGTGATCAGGAGGCAGCCGGCTTTGCATTCAGGATATGGTGGTGGCTCCCAGCAACAAGCAGCAGGGGTTCTCTGTTTGGTTTGGAGGTTTGTTTGGCCACCTTTCTGTGATCCCGTGGAGCCCTGTCCGGCGTGGCTGCACGCTCCTTGGTAGGAAGCTAGACAGCTCAGGGCCTCAGAGCAGGTGCGGCCCCCGGGTGTCCACACTCTGCCACGTCCTTGGTTGTCTTGGCACCTGGTGCAGCTGTGTAGCCCTCGCTGTGAGTCCTAACCCCGACTGCACTTCATGCTTACTTTAAGGAGGTTGTGGAGGAAAACTAAAACGAATGCTTGGCTGCACCGTCGGAGATGCAGGAGGTCCGCAATGCCCAGGACCCCACCGGTTTTCTGCAACACAGAGCCAGTTAAAAAACCACAGGCAGGAGTTGTGACCTCGCTTCCGGGGCAAACAGTATGTAATTTGGTCCATTGGGTTTGTCTTTGTTGCTGTTAGTTAGGACTTCCCTGGTGGCTCAGATGGTAAAAGCGTCTGCTTACAATGCGGGAGACCCGGGTTCGGTCCCTGTGTTGGGAAGATCCCCTGGAGAAGGAAATGGCAACCCACTGTAGTACTCTTGCCTGGAAAATCCCATGGACAGAGGAGCCTGGTAGGCTGCAGTCCATGGGGTCGCAATGAGTCAGACACGACTGAGTGACTTCACTGGTCACTAGTTAGGAGCTGAGTAAGGGTTCTAAGGCCTCAGGGGAAAGAACAATCCGGATTCCTGATCTCTCTTGGAAAACAGCACCGGCCTCAGCTGGTGTTCCTGCCCGGCAGTGATGTGCCAGGACTGAGGCACAGCGCCCCCTTGAGACAGGCTGTGCTTCCCAGTCACCACAGGCAGCCCCCCCCTCCACCCCCCCACCCCCCAACCCCGGGCCTGCCTGACCTCGGCCGGCCTGTGGGCTTCAGGCCGGTGGCTCTAGCACCTCTCAGATGTGTTCAGAGCACTGGGTGTTCCATGGCAGAGACCCTCAGCAGACGGGTCTTGGTGATCCATCACTAATTCAGGATTCTGTGCGCTGGAATTGCTAGCGCTCAGAGCAGCATTTCTTCAAGGTAGTCCAGGGGCCCTGGGAGTCCGTTTTTCAAGGGGACTTTTCAGCCTTTTCAAGGGGACTGCGAGTTCAAAACTATTTTCATAACAATGCAAAGGCATCATTTGCCCTTTTCACACTCCTTGTGAATGAATGGTGGATTTTTTTCCCAGAGGTTGTATAGTGCAACAGATGGGCTGCAGAAGCAGATAAGAAAGCCTGGCTGTCTCCTGTTAAGCCAGATGTTAAAACACGGGTCCAAATATAAAATAATGTCCCTCTTCTCCCTAGTGTTTTTGTTTGTTTCAAAAATAGTTATTCATAAAAGTGTATTATTTAGATAAACCTTCACTATTATTATCTTAAGTAAATTAACTAATTTCTGATGTTTCTTAGTTCAGTTTCTAACATGTTCTTATCGTTTAGTCACTCAGTGTGTCCAACTCTTTGTGACTCCATGGCCTGTAGCCCACCAGGCTCCTCTGTCCAGGCAAGAATACTGGCATAGGTTGCTGTTTTGTTCTCCGGTTTCTAACATAATACATATCAATAGCTGTAGCTCACATTTAGCCAAGTTCTTGGGCATCCTCAATAACTTACAAGTGTGGAAAGGGGTCCCAAGGTAAAAAAGTTTGAGAAACACTGGCTTGTGCCGGTGAAGCCCCGGTGTACACTGGCTTGTGCCGGTGGAGCCCCGGTGTGGAGGGCCTGAGCAGGCCTGCCTCGAGCCTCGCAGGAATCTTGGACTGGAGCTGACAGGCAACCTCCTGCTGACGGCTTGTGGTGTAGTTGGAAGTGCTCTAGGTTTGCGTTTCATCTCTGTCACTTACTTGCCCAGGATCTTGGGCAAATTGTTTGACCTCAGTTCCTGCACCTGTAAACGGTGCTTTCTAGTCTGCGGGTTGTTGTGAAAGGAACGCGTGGCAGGTGATTGGCCTGCTGACGTGTGGGGATCCCTGTCGGTTCCTGCTACCTGTTAGTCTGCTGATGGACCCTAGGGGGAAGAGAAAGCTCCTTTCGGGCCATAGCCAGGTTTCATTGGTGCTGGTGGGAGCTGTCCTCCAGCTGCACTGTGTCTCATGGGATGTTTGGCAGTGTCCCTGGTCTCTACCCAAATGTCTCCGGACATTGTCCGATGTTCCCCTTGGGGGCAAAATCACCACCGTTTGAGTACCCTTGGGTTAGGGGATTCTGTTGACCTCCCCCCACCCACCCACACACACACACACACCACACACGACTGTGTGGCATAGTCATCTCTGCTGAAGTCCTGAGATGCTGCACACATTTAAATACACAGACTGAGTGGGGAGGGAGAGGAGGTTACTCACAGAAGCTGGGGCACCACCCTGATTTGTGCTGTCTGACCCACTGAGAATTTACCTCGGTGTACAGCGTGAGCTAGGGATCTGACCCCACCTCCTTGTACATAATCAAGGTGTGGTTGCTCAACGTCTGCACAGTTGATGTGTGGGTGGCTCATTCTCTGGGCTTAGGGGGTCATCCTGTGCACAGTGGGATGCTGGTCAGCATCGTGATCTCCGTTTACCAAATGCTGTTAGCAGCTCCTGCCCTCGTGGGAACCAAAAATATTCCGACGTCACCCAGTGGGAGGGAGGGGGGCAAATAAAACTGTCCAGGAGTAAATTGTTTGCCAGCTAGGGCTTAGGGCTCACCCTGCCGACCTTTTTTTTTTCCCGTATGGCCTCTTGGCAGCCGTTGGCATCATGGTGTGGTGGACTTCATGTCCCAGTTAAGGGGGAACAGTGTTTTCCATGACCTTCAGCACTGTTCCAAGTTCAAGATGAGCGCCTTCCAAGATGCTCTGTGTTTGAGCAATCCCCTTGCACAGGGGTTGAAGCTCAGGGCCGGGTCTGTTGGAAGAGTCGGCCTGTCCCAGTGTGCCCACCTCCAGCCACTGAGTCTCAGAGCCCAGCTCATGCTTCCCAGTGGGTCATTCTGACTCCCCGGGCACCTGTTCTCCTGACTGAGACGGTAGTGGTTTCCCCACGCCCTGTTCAGGAGGCAAGCCTCGCTTTTGCATTGTATTTTAAATGCCTTTGCTAAATTAAACACCCTCCAGCCTGGCCACATAGGATTTCAGGAATTCGTCGGCCCAGAGTGAACGCCTCTGTGTTGTATCTGTCACAGCAGAGCAAGCTTGGGGAAAACGATTCCAGAGTGTGTGACTTCTACCGTGGCAGGAGTTAAAAAAGAGGGCCCCCTGCACTTAGAGGAGAAAGAACATTTTGCAGCATTGAGTGGCCACTGGGAATCTGAGGATCCAGGGCCTGGGTCACTCATCATCAGTCCCACGTGGAGGGGACCCCTATTCATGGAGTCTTGTTGTCAGAGTGAGGGTCGTGTCGGCTCCTTAGTGAGCAGACCATGCTTCCACAGCCTCGCACAATCGTCTCAGCCCTCCCCCAGCTCAGACACTGGAGGCTGTGTCCCCAGAACAGACAGACTCCCATCCACCGGAGATCTCTTCCCCTCACCACCCCCGGGTGACCTTATTAAAAACATCCCAGATGGGAAAGATTGCCCAAGGACCCCTGCCAGCATGGGGTGGGATGTGAACACCGCACCTCCACTGACTCCTCACCACACACCCCCTCCCTCCACCACCCCCCCAGGAGCTCTTGGCTCACGTCGGCCTCAGGCCTCAGGGTTCTTCCTGCCCTTCATTCGCGCTGAGGGCTCCCCACTGCGCGCTCAGGGCTCCCCACTGCCGGGTACTCTGCCTTCGCCTGGCTCGCTCCCTCACCCACTCGAGGCCCCCTTGTGACTCCTGCATGCCTCTGCTTCTTGTTTTTCCTTCCTCTTCCCACTAGAAGGGGGCCGTGGCCTCATCCACCTTTTGTCCTGTCTCTGGCCCCTGGGCCCTTGTGGGTGCTCAGGAAGTTGTACTGCTGCAAGCAGGGCTTGGCCGGTGGACTAGCCAATCATCTCGGTGATTCTCTCGGCCTCAGAAGGGTTCAAGGGATTCTGAGAGATGGAGTGTGTGTGTGGTGAGGTGTCCCTGTGTCCAGGCGGCCCTTGGAAAGGGACCGGCAACTGGAGTTGAATCCAGGACCCAAGCTTTGAGGTGGCGTCCGTGTATCTGCAGTGTCCTGTGCGTAATTACAGTACGATAATGATGCCAGCCGCTTCCCGAGCTCTGCGTGTGCATCGTTGGGTCCAGTCCTTCTGAACCGACGGAGTGGGGTCCCGTCTGCACTGACAGACACAGGCACGTGTGGAGAGAGTTCACCTGCTGGGGATCCCAACCCCGCATGGTGGAGGCCTGCCTGAACGCACACAGAACCCATTGCCCACATTCCCAGGTTTCCTTGGTTGGTCTGCGGCCTCCGCAGAGGTCTTGTAGTCCTGAGATTGCCCTTGGGAACTGCACCCACCCCCCCCACCCCTCCCCCCACCCCTCCCCCCACCCCCCACCCCTCCCCCAACCCCCAACCCCTCCCCCCAACCCCTCCCCCCACCCCCCACCCCTCCCCCCACCCCCCCACCCCGCCAAGCCCAGTCTCAGCTCAGCCGTGCTCTTGTCACGCCATCTAGTGGTAGAACAGAGAACTGCTGTTGAAGCTAGCTCCCTGGTTTCTTGGTGGTTGTAGGTGAGGTTGCTGACTTTGATTTAGTAATAGGCGAATGGGGTTTTTCTGGGATTTAAGGCCCAGGGATATGCACAGTGCAGGGTGTGCCCCAGCATCTTGTAGTCTGAGTGGATGCGGCAGGGATGGGAAGGTCGTAGGGGTCTGCCGGGCCGATAATTCTAGAAGAGAAGAAGGCAGATGTAGCTTGGCCCGAGAGGTTGTGAGGGATATGAGGCAGCCAACTTGGAGGTCAGGCTTAGGGTCCTGGTCCCACCCCCACTGTGGGGACCCATCATGACTTAGGCACCCATCTCTCCAAGGCCTCCCAGTCTGGCTTCGTGATTGCAAATCAGAGATGATAAGTGATTTCTCTGCCATGGGGCTGTGATGACACTGAATGAGATGGAGTGTGTGAAGTGCCAGGGTCTAGGAATGGCCACTGAACAAATAGGAGCCATTTGTTATCCCCGCTGTTGTCAGGGTAAGGTTGGAGCCCTGAGGAGTGGCTTGATTTCAGTATGTGAAGGTAACGGTGTGAGGAAGAGCGTTCCAAAAAGAAGGGGTAAGATCATCATCTCCCAACCATGTGCTCCTGTGGTCTCCGTGAGACCAATTGAGAGCTGCCTGAGGCAAAACACATTCGAGCACCAAAAAAGGAACGAAGGGGCCCACACCCCGCAGTGGCTGGGCCGTGGGGCCGCGGAGTCTGCGGTGCATGAGATCAGAGGCGTCGCCTAGCAACAGCATGATGGAGATCAGTTCCATTCTTCACTGGAGAATTAGCTGGTGGACAGCGTTGACACATTGGTGACAAATTCACCTTTATGTTGCTGCACCGAACTGTTTATAATAATTCCTGAGAAAAGAAACGGCTCGAAGGGTTGAGATAGTAAGTGTTGGGGGATTAAAGCGGTTGCCACGTATTAACAGACCGTTGTTTGTGTTGGCAAGATGCTTTCCATATTTTTTGCACAGATAAGAAGATTAAGCCACATCAGCCCAGGATTAAAGCTCATTTCACACAAGTACCTTACTGACATTTTGGTCAAGAATTGTAAGTGGCTTTCCAGATGGGAGCTGTTTCCTGGCAGGTGTTGGGGACATCATTTTAGTAGGGGGATAAACAGAACAGGCCCAGGTAGTCCAGTGTGCTCTCCTGGGTCTGCAGTTTCTTCAGTTTAGTTTATCAGACACAGGCAGTCAAGCCGCCACGGGGGGGTGCCAGAGCTTGTCGTGGAGCAGCCGCCCGCGGTTTCTGTGTACACACCTCCCTGCACAGCTCAGTGGAGAAGGCAGGCCTGCGTGCGGGGGTGAGTGTGTGTGTGTTTCCAGCTTAGACGGTGGAAGTGTTACACAGAGCATCCCATGGTTACACGTTTGACAGATGAAGACGGCGTAGCTTGCCTCTCCGTGGAGCGTGCACCTCGGTGTGGGTCTTCATTTTTTCTTTGAGGACCATAAGGATCTGCCCTTGGCTTAACTGCATGCTTGCTCGTCCAAAGCAGATGGTCTCGTGACTTGGTGAAAGCCCACCGCTCACCGGCTAGTTTCTTTGGGACTCTTCCAGAGATGTCTGTCTAGAATGTTCACTGTAGCTGCTTTATTCCTGATGTTACTTCTCAGAAGAAAAGCCTCCGTGTCTCAGCTTCGAGGCCCTCCTAAGCGGGAGTGATGGGAGGAGACAGGCGAGGGCAGGGACTTTCTCCCTCTTGCCCCGTGCTGCGGGGATAGCAGTGGACGTCAGGGGCCAGAGTCAGGCCTGCCTGGGTTGGAGGCCCAGCCCCACCTTGGACAAGTCACTTGGCCTGAGTCTCCGTTTCCTGTTCTGTACACTAAGGACCTGCCCTTTCAGGTGGTTGTGAAGATTCAGGACAGCGTTGCCGGCAAAGCGCTGAGCACCTGCCTGGTCCATCGGTGCCCCACAATCAGTGACCGCTGGCCCACGGGTGAGACCATCTGAGGGTCTGGACACCCCATCTGGGAGTGTTCTTGCTGTGACTGCATGGCAGAGGCTGGGAGGCATTTAAAGATGGGATTCCCAAGACCTGTGTCACCCTGGAGGGTTGGGACACACAGCCTTCTACCACGGGCTGCCGCTGGGGTCCAGGCCAGCTCCTGCATCTGGGCAGCTGCCGCCACCCATCCTTTACCTCGGGACTCTTCCACCTTAGACTGGCTTCAGGTCTGTACCCGCTCCCTCCCCCTTTCCTGCTGCGTCCGAAATAAACGGACAAGTCATTTTGTTTTAAGGGTTTTGCCACCAGTCAATCTCTGGGCAGAAAAGACACCAGTGAACCCTCCCTGTCCCCTGCCCTGCTTGTAGCAGTGGTGTCAGAAAGCCCACGGTTTTAAATCTGTCAAGCATGACGCTTTGTAAAATTCGCCTCTTTTTTCTGACCCTCCTCACCTCCTCTTTTAGGAGACAGTTTATGGGCCGTCTTCCTGACAAAGATGTCACACAGATAACAGAGGTGCCTTAAGGGTGGGGCTTTTACAGCTACCCACACAGGCACCCAGCCATCTGAGGACTTGCCCCCAACCTGGGCCCTGGGTCAGTAGTTTGTGCTTTAAGAACCTGGCTCTTCGGTGACCCTTTCTTACCCAGAGACCTCCACTCCCAGCCGAGAGGATGGCTTGTGGCCCCTTGGGTCCAGAGGCGGCCTGGAGCTCAGGGACCCCCTGACTTCTTCACAGCCATCTTAGTTCCTTTGCTCAAGAAAGAAACTACCCGGCTAAGTGTTATCGGTGCTTACCTTCCAGGAGCATCTCCCCTGGGCCGTGCAGTCGCGGGGTTGCACCCCACTCCTCTCACCCTGGGCTGGGGCGTTTCCCACCCTGACCTTCCTCGAGTTCCTCCAGTGCTTCCTCGTTCCTCCCAGCTCCTGGCTGCCTGGCCAAGTGCTGCTCCACCTTCTGCTTAAAGGCGCTTCCTCCAAAAACCCTTCCCTGATGGGCTGCTCCTCTGCAGCCCCAGCCCTGCACTCTGTGCTTCCTCTGTGTTGTAATATTCAACTAAGTCTGAAGTCGGCTCCTGGCAGGCAGGGGACGTGTCTCTCTGTGTCACCACCACACCCTAGAAACCGGCTTGACGCCTGGCACACGGTGGGCGCTAGATGTGTGGAATCACTGGAACTCCTAGTTGCCGAGTGACTCTCTTGATTGAATCTGTGGACGTCCTGAGAGGTGCAGCCGGAGGAGTGGGGCCAGGCTCGGCTGGGCAGGCGGAGCGTCCCAGCAGTCACAGCCTCCCACAGTGCCTCGGGGAGCAGGGAGGGTCCCCGACATCTGGCAAAGGGGTGGCACAGAGCGGAGATCTGCGACTTGTCCTCACCTGGGCTCACCTGTCTGTGCTCATCACCGGGACTGCGGAGACCAGATCCGGAGCCCAGACCCAGTCTCTGGGGGTTACAGTTAGGTGGCGAGCCCATGCTGTGGGCTTCTCTCAGCCTCTCTCCAGGTTCGTGCCCACCACCCCCCATGCTGTTTGCATGGGGGGTAGAGGCAGGGGTAAGGGCTTTCCCTGGGTGGGAGCTGGGATCACAGTTGGGCTGGGTAGCCCCCTGGGGTCCTGGAGCTGAGGAGGGCTGTGTGGGGGACAGTGGAGGAGGGGTTCAGACCAAGAGCAGCCACCCTTGGACTTGGCATCAGCACCTTGGAAAGCGGAGGTGAGGCGGGCACTCCCAGTGCATCCCTGACAGCAGTGCCCACTCTGTCCAGAGGAGGGCCATTCTTCCAGGCGACCTGGGGTTCCGAATCCCGCCCCACTTCACACAGCAGTGTTGACTGCAGTCACCCACCGTGTTCAGGCCTCCTCACAGGTGTTCTTGCAGAGGGTTCCCTGGTCAGATAGCTTTGGGCAACATTTAAAACACCTGGTGGACAGAATCTGCATTAAATAGCACGCATTTGATTGGCCTTTTAATGTTTTAGGTCTGTGTTTTAGCCTTAGTCTCTACAAATCTGTGGAGGTGGTTTTCTCTTCACTCAGGAGAGGAGAGCCGGGCTGGGGTTTCAGGCACTTCCTGGAAGCCTTGTTGCCCCGTCCCCTTTGTTGTTCAGTTGCTACGTGTGTCTGGACTGCAGCACCCAGGCTTCCCTGTTCTCCACTATCTCCTGGAGTTTGTTCAAACTCATGTCCACTGAGTCAGTGATGCTATCTAACCATCTCATCCTCTGCTGCCCTCTTCTTTCGCCTTCAGTCTTTCCCAGCATCAGGATCTTTTCCAATGAGTTGGCTCTTCTCATCTGGTGGTCAAAGTATTGGTGCTTCAGCATCATTTCCTCTAATGAATATTCCGAACTGATTTCCTTTAGGAATGACTGGTTTGACCTCCTTGCAGTCCAAGGGACTCTGGAGAGTCTTCTCCAGCATCACAGTTCGCAAGCATCAGTTCTTTGGTGCTCAGCCTTCTGTATGGTCCAACTCTCACATCCATACATGACTACTGACAAAACCATAGCTTTGACCTGACGGATCTTTGTCACCACAGTGATGTCTCTGCTTTTTGTTATGCTCTATAGGTTTGTCATAGCTTTCCTTCCAAGGAGCAAGTGTCTTTTAAAATTTCATGGCTGCAGTCACTGTCGGAAGTGATTTTGGAGCCCAGGAAAATAAAATCTGTCACTGCTTCCACTTTTTCCCCTTCTATTTGCCATGAAGTAATGGGACCGGATGCCATGATATTAGTGTTTTAAGTGTTGAGTTTTAAGCCAGCTTTTTCACTCTTCTCTTTACCCTCATCAAGAGTCTCTTTAGTTCCTCTTCACTTTCTGCCATTAGATTGGTATCATCTGCATGTGTGACATTGTTGATATTTCTCCTGGTCTTTATTCCAGCTTGTGATGCATCCAGCCTGGCATTTCGTACGATGTATTCTGCATATAAGTTAAATAAGCAGGGTGACAGTATACAGACTTGATGTACTCTTTTCCCAATTTTGAACTAGTCCGTTGTTCCATGTCTGGTTCTAACTGCTGCTTCTTGACCTGCATATAGGTTTTGTCAGGAGACAGGTAGAGTGGTCTGGTATTCCCATCTCTTTAAGAATTTTCCAGTTTATTGTGATCTGCACAAAAGCTTTAGCACAGTCAGTGAAGCAGAAGTAGATGTTTTCTGGAATTCCCTAGCTTTCTCTGTGATCCAACAAATGTTGGCAGTTTGTTCTCTGGTTCCTCTGCCTTTTCTAAATCCAGCTTACACATCTGGAAGTTCACTTGTGAAAGCAGAGCTGGGCTGGGGTCTCAGGCGTATCTTGGGAGCCTCGTTGCCGTTGTCCCCATTCCTTCCCCACACTGGGATTTCAGTTTCCTGTGTGATGGTGCTCATCTGGTGACGGCACAAGTGGTGACGTGGGTCAGTTAAAGACCAGCCTGCCTGGAAGGGGGCACGTGTGTGTTGTCGTGGAGTCAGGACTGAGCTACAGGTTACAGACTTGGGGCCCTAAAGTGGATGAGCAGAAATGAAACTCACGTGGCTCTGGTACTCTGTGTCTTTGGTAGAGAACTGATGAAGTTCATGACCGCCAAACCTGCCACCCAAGGGGGCCTCCCTGGCCCCAGTGGCAGCGTTGCGCTCTGTTCCTAACTGTGTATTGATCACGTGTCATGTATGAGACTGCGTTTGGCTGTGAACACGCAGAGGCTGTCAGGAAGCTTATGGTCCAGGGTAGACGCTGCCGGCGAGCAAATAACCTGCCCCGCCCTGTCCCACCACCACCTGGAGCTCCCAGGCTCCGCGGTGCCAGGCCGCGTGCACACACACCCTCCGCCTTTGTGAGATGTTTTACCCTGAAGTTTTCTGCCCCCAGTTTCCTCGTCCTCATTTTTCCCATGGTGCCTTGCACAGAATAAGGGCTTCATCTGCTTATGTGATTACATGGCAGCTGGCGCTCCCACATGAAGAAGGGCAGCGGGGGTTCAGTGCAGACATGACAGACAGTTCTCACCCTCCATGCACCGGGTGACGGGGGCACAAAGCTATTCGGGGGGCTGTCTGTGGTCCCTCAGACTCCCTGACAGGCAGCCTTGGTGTCACCCGTGCAGATACAAGCCAGAGCAGGCTTCAGGAGCCCAGTTCAAACTGGAAGCTTCCCAGGGGAAGCAGTGTCTGGACCTGGGGAAGAGAAGGCGAGACTGTCTTCCAGGCAGAGGGACTAAGCCGGGTGAAAGTCCCAAAGTGACAGAAGCGTGGGGCACGCGGGGACCAGGGCTCTTCAGTGTCCAGTCGTGGTCAGCGGAGCTGACCTGTTCAGAGGGCCTGTGCCTCGGGTTGGGGAGGATGTTGCCAGGTTGTAAGCGTGAGTTTCGCACCAGTGGTTTCGGCGGCCACCCCAAGGGGTGAGGGTAGAGGCGGGGAAAGATGGGAGGTTTCAACCGCAACCATGGAGGTAAGGAGGGTGGATTCACTCACAGAGCCCAGACCCCTGTGTACCCCTCGCTGCCCTCTGCCCCCAGCTGCTCCAGAAGGCACTGGGAAGGCCCCGTGAGCCACAGACAGCCTCCTGCCGAAACCAGTTCCATCCCCAGGCAGCCCCTCCCGGGGGCTTCTAGTCACAGCACCAGGGAGCTCTTCCTCTGCCATCTGCATGCTGCTTCTCCACCTCAGGCCCTCCTTACAGCCCAGCATGGCGTTCATTTTCTCAGTGCCCCTTCCCTTACTCATCCCTCCCTCAGTTACTTGTTGAGCCCTTTCAGGGTGCCCAGGACTGTTCTCGGGACAGGAGGGGAGCAAGGCAAGGCCTCCCATCTCATGGAGTTGGTGTCTTACTCGGGCCAATAGGCCCTAACTCTGGGCGCGCGCGCGCGCGCACACGCGCACACACACACACACACACAGTGTCTCACACACACACACACACAGTGTCTCACACACACACACACACAGTGTCTCACACACACACACACACACAGTGTGACAGGTGGTGGTGCTGCTGTGAGAGCAGGCAGGCATTCTGTCTTCCTGGGAAGCCATCCCGGGTTTCTTCTCCAGGCAACTGTGTGTTTAGTGAAGTCTGTGGGGGCTAGGCCTCCCCTTTCAGGCCAGAGGTATTTAGAGACCAGGGGCAGAAATCACGCTCAGGCTGGCTTAAGCAAAAGTCAACATTTACTGGCTTAACTGAAGAGTCAGGGTGGGAGCTGGGGTTAGCTTTGGGCCTGCTGACTCGGGCCTCCAGCCCAGCCTCCAGGGCTCCGCTTCCTTCTCCACCCCCAGCTTTGCTCCCAGCTGCATTGGCTCGGCTCCAGCTCCCCTTGTGGCGACACCCAGCCACTGGCAGCCCTGGGGTCCTCTCCCACCAGCTTAGCAGCCCCAGCAGAGCAAGGGGGCCCCTTCCCCAACAGCTCCGGCGAAAGTCCTGGCCTGAGTGTCGTCGCTGCCAGCGCTCTGGCCTCACTGCCGTGCCTGGTGTCCCCTAGGGCCGGGCAAACAGCATCTCCTCCTCCAGCCTGCAGCCAGGGGTGTAGGAAGTGAGACTCGGGCTGATCCCAGCTCCTTCCTGCGTGCCCCCAGCCTTGCAGCTGGCCTGGAGTGGAATGCGGAAGTAAGGCTGGGACCTGGGCCGCAGCCCTCGATGCTGGGCTTGTCGGGCAAAGGGCAGTGGCAGGTGTCTGGCCATCCCTGTGGTAGACGTGTGTGTGGAAGAGCTGCTGCTGTCCCCAGAGTCCCTGCAGCTCACCTTCGCTGTTGCTTACTGCCCAGCAGTAGGGTGCGTTCGTTCTTCGTTCACCTGGGTTTGTGGAGCTACACATCTGTGCTGGGAGATCCTTCCACGCCCCCCACTCTCCTGCCCTGTGGCACTGCAGTCTCTGAGCTGTCACTCACCCCAGGGGTGGCGGCGTGGGCTGCGCCTGGTGAGGACTGTCGTGGTGAATCTGACTTGGGCGCCACAGAGTGAGTGAGGCAGTGGAGGAAACGGTCACTGTCAGTGGCCCGTGGTCCCAAAGTGCAGATGGGCGTCTGTCCTGCTCCTCCGTGCTGTGGGAGCTTTGGGGGTGGGGCGGGGACAGTGTCCTGTGGCCATCTCCCTGCATCTCGTCCCCAGCCCCTCCTCTTTAATATGGGTGGTCGCCAGTGTCCTTCCCCACACTCTGGTCTCTCTGTGCTCCCCCCCCAACCCCCTTCACAACTGCCCCACCTCCTTACATCAGCACCATCTGCCCCTCAGGCTGCCTGTCACCTCAGGAGCCGCCTTCACACCTGTCCCTCCATTCCGGGCTCCTCTGCTGAGGCTTCAGCGCAGCCTCCTCTCCCAAGATGCCCCAGACCCTGCCCTCCGACCAGGTCCCTGCGAGCGCTCTCGAGGCCTGCGAACCGCGCACCCATCCTGCCGGGTGAGAGCTGTGCTAGTGCAGGTTGCTGGCTTGCCCCAGGACTCAGGAAGGGGAAGGGCTGTGCAGATGCTGCCCGTGTTCGTAACAACACCCCCCTGCCCCCACTTCCCATGCATGCCTCCCCCCACAGAGCTCAGGAGCACACCCAGAGCCCTGTACTCAGGCCCCTGACAGTAAGGCGGTGCCCGCTCCAGCGGGTGGCAGAGGGCCAGGGACACGGCCCCTCAGACGGAAGACCAGCGGTGTTGACTGAGGACGACGGCGGGAGCCGTCTCCTGGTCCAATAACAGCATCCCAGAGGGTTTCTCCCTTCAGCAGCAGCTGTGCAAGATGGACTTTTCAGTCCTCACAACTCCACACTTTTTCCTAGCGGGCGCTCACTTAGACGCCCAGGTGGAACGCAGAGCTGACTTGAGCAAAGTAATCCTCCAAAGAGTGTGTGCCTCGTGGGCAGAGGTTGTGGATGGGTTGCCCCCGGCCCCAGCTGGCCTGCAGATTTGAAAACAAACATTTTAAACCTAGGGACTTCCCAGTGACATGGCCATTCTAAGCCAGTCTCGAAACCGTTTATTGGTGTGTACATGCACACAGAAAGATGCACGTAGCTTTGCACGCTGAACACTTTGTGCATTTATAGCAAGAAACTGTTTTCTAGGTGATACGATGATCATTCGAGTTCCTAGTTTTATATTGGATTTGTGTTTTGTTTTTAACTTATCACAAACAAATGTAGCTGTGTTTACTGTATGAATATAGTGTTGGGGGGAAAAACACCGATTTTTCTTTTTGCAGAAAAGCCTGCCATTGCTCCGCCCGTCTTTGTGTTTCAGAAGGAGAAAGGACAAAAGGTAAGGGGCCGGTATGTTCTCCCACCCCCACTTCCCCCACTACCTCCCCCAGGACTGTTCCCCCAAAGGTCGCAGTGCCACCATGGGGCTCAGGGAAGAAGGCCTGGTGGCCTTAGGTTTACCACGGCCCAAGCTTAACAGAGGGTGCGTGGACAGGGCTCAGAGACCCTGCTTTAAAAAAGAGAGAGAGCGCTTCTTTCTAATTTGCTGTAGAAGTACTGCTGTGCATCAGGAAACCTGGTAGGAGGGGGGGAAGGGGGCGGAGAGGGGAGGAGAGGGAGCAGTGCTGAGTAAGGAAAAACAGGACTTTTAACGCCTTTAGGGGAGTTTTTGGCCCCAGCCAACTTGGCATAAGTGCATTTAGAATAATTGGCAGCCGGCTTGCATCATGTGTTCACTACCTGTCCTTAAAGGTTGCTTTTCATGTCTGGTTGGCTCTGTTGTTGGAGATACTTCGCCAAATTCCTGGTAAAGAGCTCGCGCGCCTGGAGGGCGAGGCAGTGCCTTCCCACGTGTGGTCCTTGTCCTGTGTGGTCGTCCACCTTGAAGTCATCAGGCCGTGTCCCTCCCTGATGGGGCAGTGTGGAAGGTTGGGGTTGTGTCTCGAGTTAGTTGATGTTCTGTGGTGGCCCAGGCGTATATGGGGACTCCCCCTATTTGCCAAAAAAACGTGGACAGTGCCTGTCCTCGTGCCCGGGGACAGCAGGTGTGATGTCATGACCACGGCAAGGTCTCAGAGTGACCCCTGCACTGCGTTGACACCGGTATTCTGAAATCTGTGTGCGTCTTGTTAGTGAGGACAGCCTCTGAGGGGCCCCTCGGCTCTGGACTCATGACCCACAGACCAGGTGGGTCCTCCCGAAGGTGACTGGCTCTGAGCCTGGGGGCCTCTGGCAGCCGAGCCGCTGCCTGTGGAGCCTGCCCCATGGTCTGAGAAGAGGCCAGTCTTCTCCCTGTGTGCGCGGTGCAGCATTCGAGGGCTGTGGGGAAAGGCGCTAGTGTGGGGGGCAGGGGTGGGGAGGAGAAGCAGCTGCCCTGAGACCCTGCCCACCCACCCACCCACACCCCCTTGCAGGGTGTGTTCTGCATTATCTGCTGGGCTTGTTCTCGCATTAATCTTTCGCATTGTCAGTTCTTCTGCTGAGGAATCAGAAAACACAGGAAAAGTTCTTCCCTTTTTGCTTCTGTTTCCTGGGTCATGTTTTCTAGGTCCGTCAGCCTCTGCCACCTCCTCCCCACTGAGCCCTGACCGATACCTGCAGTTTAGTTTCTCGAGCTTTTATCATCTTCCTTTGGAAGTTCAGCTGCTGTGAAGGGGCTGATGTGTTTCTTCTGGCTTTTAGAAGTAAACATGTTTGGTTTCTGCTTCAGATATGAAAGTCACTTATTTTACTCAGGTTTTCCATAAAATTGGGACTCTCTAGAATTTTAAATTTTACTGTGATTCTCTTCTGAACCACTTTTAGATTATCAACAAACTAAGGGCTGCCACAATTGTTTTTGTTAATAAAACTTTATTGGCGCACAGCCCCGCCCAGTATGTACTGGGAGTTGTGGCTGCTCTCTCACTGCCAGCTGCAGCATGAAGGAGTTTGGACTGAGACCAGGCAGCCTGCAGATTCAAACATATTTAGCACCTGGCCCTTTATAGAAAAAAAGGTTGCCAACCCAGATTTGAAACAAGTAATTGAAATAGATAATTCTGAAGACTTTCCAACAATCAGCAGGATGAAAAACTAAAGTGTAACGTTTATTCAGCTGAACTTAAAATGCTTTTAAAATTACTAATTCTTATTTCAGTACTGTTTTCATGGTTGAGGTGGCTCTGTTGCTTTGTCAATTCAAAGGCCGAGTTACACTCATTACCTTCAGGAGGTTGATTCTAGTTATGCGAACAGGGTGAGGTTGAACCCGAAGAGTTGCCAACAGGATGCTCATCCTCATGAAAACGTGCACGTGCAAATATTGACTCCGTGCCAGCTCTAAATGGGCTTCTAAAAATAGCTGACTGTCAGCTCTTCAGATTCCGGCTCTCCGCTGCTGTCACACTTGTGTAACAAGATCACCGGAAGGGAGTGGAAAACCTCTGCAGCAGAGGCCAGGGAGTCCATGTGTTCATCAAGGCCCACATCTGAGCTGCCGAGTGGGCGGCTGCCCAGTAGACACGGGGCCTCCTCCTCTGCTGCTTGTGACCACTCGGGCATCAGGCGGGAAGGACGTGGAGAGGCCCGGACAGCTGGCTTGGTGTCTGTGTGGCCCCCAGGGCCAGGCAGGTGATAGTAAGGTGGGTCTGCAAGGAGCAGCCACCACACCTTCCTGGGACCCTCCCTGTCTTGCCGCTCTCTCAGCCCTCCCTGCTCACACAGCAGGGTTGGGTGGGAAACAGCAGGCTGCTGTTGTTTTTTTCCAAGTGAGCTTTTTTGCCCTTTTTCAACTTTCTGTTTTGAAATTTTTGTCAAGTCCTCAGAGAAATTAAAAGGAGGGTACCGTGGACCAGACCATTGGGAAGCCACCTTGGGTAGGCTTCACTGTTAACATCGTTATCATAAATGCTAGAAACACTCAACTGTAAGTTGTGCCCCCGACGGTTGTCCCTTAAAGACAGTTGTCTCCTCGGAATTCCTCCCCATGGCCCCAGTGCCACGGTCACGCCTGAGAAAGTGATCATTAATTCAGAAACATCCTGTAATATATTTAGCCCAGATGGAAATTGTCCTGAGTGTCACCCACACAGCTATTTTCTAAGCTCCTTTTGGATCCACAGAGATCAAGGAGTCCCATCGTCACCTGTGGGCCCATTCCCTTCTTTTGGTAAGAAACCAGCAGTGCACCCACGGGATGTACTCCAGGAGCCCCCAGTCCCCTTAAGAGGCCCAGCTGTTATTACCAAACCATGATCGAGATAAAAGATTTGAAACTGAGAAGAAAAAAGTTAGGCTGCCAACCCAGGCATTTTTGGTGCTGGTTTGGTGACAAAACCACCTAGAATTTTCTGTCCGTCCCATAGACAGGGTTTGAGTTGCCTTCACAGCAAACCACAGATCGGTAGCCTGCCGGTGGCGTCCCTGGGTCTTGGGAAGAGTCCTCAGATCCTCCCATCGTTCTGTGTTAGAGCCTCGGGCAGCTGGAACTGCAGTCTTGAGGCCAAAACCCAGACCGAGTGCAAGAGCCTTTCCTGTTGCTTCCCTATGCCCGAGCTTCCTCAAGATGGCGCTCTTCACAAGACGCTTGCGTTTCCACGCGTTTGTGTTTTAGGGGCAAAAATGAAACCTTCTTAACTGCGACTTAGCAGTAGCAGTAACTGCCTTGAATGGAGACAGTTTTTTTCTTTTAAACAGGAAGAGAATTTGAATCTCCTTGTGTGGGTTGTTACACTGTTTGTGATAACTGAACGTTCCTTTCATTTACTTTATCTTCCAAATATTTGTTAATCTGAAAGCAGAAGACTTTGGGGTTGCCCTGGCAGAATAAAGACAACAAGCAGTTCAGTAAAAAGACAGAAAGCAGTTACAACAGCAATCTGCTGTTGGGCAGAAAGCAGAGTGTCCCTGACAAGGCTGGGAGGTAGCAAGCGTGTTCTGTGTGCGTGGCTTTTTGTCAGCCACCTATATTTTAAGATGATGTCAAAGGCTGCCAAAATCCCAATGTCTGACTTTAACAAACATGTTGAAAACCTACAGGCTCTGTCTTGGCTCTTTAGAGCTTACTTTCTTTGTCTAGAAGAAATACTCAAGACCCTAGGAGAAAACGCTGGGGTGGCATTTGTATTTCTTTTTATTTCTCTGGTGTAGACTTCATCTCTGCCATGCTGCGAGGGCATTTGAACTTTTCTGTTTGAAAAGTGGGGATTGTTTTAAAAATCCTAGTTGTTCTGAGTACAGATGGACAATTTCCCAGGGAACTCTGGGTTCCTCTGGCTGGGTGTTCAGTCTCTGGCCATAAAGCAGCAGCAAGCAGGTGTGGGGCCCCGCCTCGGCGCCCAGCACAAGTTTGAAGAGCGGCCTGAGAAGGAAGGCCTTTTACACTGTGGATCTCCCTGCTTAAGAAGAGTCCATTTGGGTGACTTTTAGACATGTGGATGTGTTAACGTCATATGGCTTTTGCTTTTCCAAGAGTGTTTGAACGTTCTGTTAAATCTTTTATGTAGTTGCTTTCATCCAGCAAGCTCACACATTTAAAAATAGTCCCAAGTCTTGTCTAAAGAGGGTTCAGTCACTTCACAGGCAGGAGGAATGTGGCTGCGTCTACAGGGAGACAGGGTGGCCCTGTGGTCATTCAGTTCACAAAGTGAAAGAAGCCTGTGGTGGACAATGCCAGGTGGGAGGTTTGGGGACCGGAGCCCACCTGTTGGATCCAGGCCACCAGCTTTGCAACAAGCCACTTCCATAGAAACCCCTCCTGAACCCCAAGAACCGCCTCAAAGGATTCCGGCTTCCCCTTACTCTGGCTGTTTTCTAGATAAGGGCTGGCCCGGGAGACTCCTAGGCCGAGGGGCTCCCTCCTTCAGCCAGACCTCCACCCACCTGCCTGCTGATATAAAGCCGGCTCTCTGTGTCTCCGCCAGCTTGCTGGGTCCCCCCCACTTGCACTCACTGAGCAGGGATGCGTTCCCTTCCTCTCGGGTTTACGGGCACAGATGGGAGGTGCTGCCGGGGCTGCAGCTCCTGCTGAAGCCCCATCCCCAGCTGCCAGACCTGGTGCTGGTGCTCACCCCCCTTCCTGAGCGTGTCTGAGTGGATGGCTTACTAACCACAGGGGCAGTGTGGTCACTGAGACCATGTCCTCATGGCTGCCACCAGCAGAGGAGCTTCATGCCGCAGAGGCCGTCTGCCAGTTTTCAAAGCCTGGGTCTGACTTCCTGGACACCTTAGGAAGTGCCAAGTCTGACACTTGGCCCATGTTCAGCGCCCTTCTGACAGCGTGGAGGGCCGGCTCTCTTGGCCCGACGTCCCTCCCGGGCAGGAGCATCAGGAGATGCTCAACCTTTGAATCCCACCCCCTCCCCTGCCCCACATTGCAGGCTTTGTTTACATTGAAGGAAAATTGTCTTTTTTGCTCCCAGTCCTCTGCAGAGCAAAAAGACTTGTCGGATTCGGGAGAGGAGCCTCGGGGGGAGGCTGAGGCCCCCCACCATGGCACGGGTCACCCCGAGTCAGCTGGTGAGCATGCCCTAGAGCTTCCTGCCCCCGCTAGCGCTTTGGCCCGCGCTCCCGAAGCCCAGCTTCTTCCTTTTCCACGAGAACTGGCAGGGGTAAGTCCGCCTCCCCCTGGCATCCCCCAGCCCGGGGCTCCCAACCCAGACCGGCCCCTCCCTCTCGGCCCTCGCATCCAGACCCCGGGTCGCCGGCAGCTGGCAACAACTGAAAGATGACAAGGCTGTCTTCGGCGCCCTTTAATTCCCCCTGCCAAAAAGCCAGCAAGGAGCACGTCCCCTTCTACACTGAGACCTTTCTAGTCAGGATAACATTCATCCATAGCCTGAAGCTAATCCTGTTAGTGAAAGAAGCGAGGGGCCAGAAGAGGAATTGAGGAGCAGGGTAGAACTCTCCACCTCCAATTCAGCCCCTTCTCCCTCCTTCCGTTTTTCCGTCTCTCCCTGAATTCGGGCTTTCAAGTTCAGTATCTTAGAAACACGAAAGGCTCCAGCTTCCTTGATCTGTAGGAAAAGGTGTCTAACGCCTGTTGCTTTACAAGACCGGTTGTGTCTGGACTGTGGTTGGGCTGTGAACTGCTTGTCTTCAATCAAAGCAGGAAGAAGAGCTGCTTCCTTTGAATCGGAGGGAGCCCCCTGAGCCCTTTTTCTTTGTATTCAGAAGGCTTTGGAAGATTATAGGTGGAGAAGACTGTGAAATCTCCAGAACAAGAGATGTCTGGAGTGTTTGGAGTTTGATAAATCGGGAAAGGTAAACATTGTCCTCCATTCAGGATCGAAAGCTTCATCCTCTCGGTGCCTAGTGGCAGAGCCCCCATTCCCACATCAGGGAGCAGCGACTCAAGAAAACAGGGTCCCGCCCCACCACACGGCACCCAGGGCGTCACAGCCCCAGCCCTCTCCCAGACCTTTAGTGGTTCCTTGTGTCACAGCGCCAGTCTCCCATGTCCTTGAGGAAACCATTGAAATTCAGCTAGAGCAGCCAGACCCTGGGATTCGCAGAAAGAAGTGATATTCAGCCGAGTGAGGCTGGAGCCAAATCTTAACATTTGGAGGAATCAGTGTGTGGTGGGAAAAGAAGAACCAGTCTGTCCCTGTTGGGGGCTGTCCTTTGTGGCCTGGAAGGGGGCTTGAAGGAAGGAAGCCCAGGAAAGATTCCAATCTGAGGTCCCCACTTGAGGGCCAAGAGCAGGAATTCAGAGGCAGTCATTTTCTGGGTTGGGCAAGAGCAGCTGCTGGAACCTTCTCCTGAGTCGGGTGACAGCAGGCACGTGTTCCCAGTTCCCTGAGAACAGGTGGTATTTGTGAGGATCTGCCCAGGAAACGGGACCCCTCCACTGCTGTCCAGGTTGAGTGCAATTTGCGGAGAACCTCAAGCTGCAGAGGTCGAGGGTTTTCCATGGAGGGTGGCAGACGGTGGAGGTGGTGTCACAGCAGTGGCCCTTCCAGAAGCCGGGCGCTTTCAGACCCCTTCCTGCTCATGCCTGTGAGACAGGGCCTTGCCTTCTCCCTGTGGCCAGTCCAGACGCCGATTTCTGAGGCCCAGCCAACAGAACTCAGCTTCTCAATTCTTGTGGACTGTAGGTCAGAAGCTCTAATTCTGAGAAATGCAAGCAGTGCCCAGACTGAAAGACGCAAGGTCGAGGGCGATAGCGGGGAACGTGAAGATGGTTGTTATGTTGCTGTGGGAGAGGGCCTGGGGTGGAGGGGGGCTTGTTGCTGAACGTGCCAGCTTCATGGACAGGGCCATGCCTGTGACACACACACCCATGCATACCCTGGGTGGTTTTAACACAGGTACCTGGGCATCCCAGTTCCATCAGAAGTCCCAGCAGTGCCGCCGTCACACCATTTGTGACAGCTCTCAGCCATCCGGGGCTTTTTCTGCCTTTGGGGCACTAAGACACAGTAGAGTTTGTTCTTTAGGTCAGTTAGGGTGTAGATAGACCCCAATCCCAGCTACTTCCTGGGCTGAGATATTTCTGTGGCGAACTTGGACTAGTTGCTCTTGCTTCAGAGCAGATTTGGCGCTCACTCTGTCTCACTCTGGAGTTCAGGAAACACCCACATGTAACCTGACAGGGCTCATCCCTCACGTTCAGCCTGTTCTTCATTCCACGATCCTTTGGGGGATTGTAAAACTGCGATATATCACACACTGAATTACTGCCTATAAAGGGCCCTTATCATCTTTCAGTCTCATCAGAGCTCTGGCCATTGAAGCCCCAGGACCAGGAAATAGTCTCCTTATATCAGACCTCCTGACTCTCACAAGGCAGCTTGAGGGACACCAAACCACATCCAGATTAAGTTCTCCATTTGCCCTGGAGAAAGTATTCCCAGTGCTCACCCTGAGCCTGGCTGAAGTCTGCCAACTGAAGTCCCAAGCCAAGGCACTACCGAGCCTGAAACGTGTTACGAGTCCCACTGGGAAACCGAGAGAGTCTGGACCAAGTCCCCTGGCCAGACTGCTCCCCTGCCCGTCCTCTCACACGTGCACGGGCTTCGCCACTCGTCCACCCCTGCCGAGCAGTCACATCTTTGGAGGCTACCTCATTTTCTCTTTTTTTTCAGTGTCTGCCTTTTGGGTAAAAATCTCTGAGCTGGTTCCCTGAGTCAAAGGATAAACAGTGGTGAGTGGGCCTGTGGTCCACATGAAGGTGAGGCTGCCTTGGCAGGCGCCTCCCTCAAGTGGATCTTCATCCAGGTGTCCATTTTCCTGCAGTCACAGCAGCAGACTTTCTAGCTGGACTGTCCAGATGGGGGTCCATCCAGGTGGGGATCACTGAGTCCCCGCGCCAACTGGTATTTTCTGGAAGGAATATCCCTGACATGGTCTTGATTTCTCATCTTTTCCGGGAGGCCAAGAAGGTAGCCCTGCTCACTCCTGCTCACTGCCCGTTTGTCTGTGTCTCAGCTTCTTTGACACAGCCTCCTGCTCCTTCCCCGCCTCCTGGACTGGCCTGGCGCCTTTGTCCCCTCAAGGCCACCCACGCCAGGCAGCCTCACAAAAGCCCTGTCTAGGGTGGGGGGTGCAAGCCTCAGTAAACTGAATACTAGTAATTTTCATCGATTCAGCCTTTACAGAGAGGACAGGAGCTTCTCAGTCCTGTGGCCCTATCCTGGGTCAGGTGTTCCCTCCAGTCTTGTGCTTGGTGACAGGGACATATGCCCTTCACAGGACAAGCTGCTTCTCCCCAGGGTTCCAGTGTGTTCCGAGAGGGTGGGCCACCCTCTCATGTAGGACCCGCTGCCACTGTGAAGTGCGCAGTCAGGGTGCCCTGATCTGAGCATCCCCAAGGTGTCAGCCCGGAGCCCACACCAGCAAGAGACGGCTTCTGCTGTGGAAAGAAGCAGAGAAGGACGTGGAGCTTCCACACCCCACTTCTGTCCTGACTGCTCCCCCAAATCACAGATCCTGAGAGCCTGCTCTCAAGACCTCCTCACGGTCATCCCTGGAGCAGCAGGTCCCAAGCTTTGGGCTACAGGTTGCTGGGCCCAGCCCCAGAGAGTGGAAGATAGCACGAGGCACCAGGCCTAGAGGCAAGCTCAGGCCTTCTCTGATGGGGGCCACAGGGTGGGGAGAGGCCAGACTGCAGCTCACACAAGCAGCAGAGGGGGCTTTCCAGCATGAAGAACATCTCCCAAGGCAAGCTGAAGTGACTTGACTTCTGGCCGCCTGCGTCCTCATGCTGGCTCCTGTTGAGAATTACTGGCGTGACTGCTTCTGAGTCAGCTGTTTCAGAGCCCACAGGAAGTTCCAGCAGCTTCTGAAAGGCTCTCCCAGTGGAGGAGTCTCCTGTGTTGTCCTTCACAGGCCTCTGCCTCCCAGCCTGTCCAGGGCCAGCAGGCTGGCCACACGCCTGTGGAATGGTTCCAAGACTCGGAGCGTGGACTTGAGGTTCTCCTGAGGGCAGAGGTCTGGGAATGTCTTGTCTCGCCAGGTGCCCTTTCTTCTCCAGGTCACCAAGGGGGCTGTGCTGGAGGCTGGGGCTCCATCTGTGTAGTAGATGCTTGCTGAGCAAGTATCCTAGGTGTTGGGTGTGTGAGTTGTAAGCCAAACAGACAGGGTGGGGCCTCGTGGTAGCAGGAGGCACACAACAGATGGGCACAGAAGATCACTTCTCACTGTGAAGCCCAAAACAGAGTTGAGGCCCGGAGAGGCTGGAGGGTGGGGGTGGAGGAGCTGCTTCCTCTCGCTGGGTCATGGGATGGCACGTGTGCTTGGTTCACCCTGGAGGTGGTCAGACAGCCGTGGGAGCAGCACGCACGCGGAGGAGGAACACTGAGGCGGAAACGGTGTCACCATGCCAGAAAACGGGAGGGAGACAGCAGGGCTGGAGTGTGATGGACGAAGGGGCCTAGTGTAGCAGGAGGCCACTTGGAGCCAGCAGTCCTAGGCCCCGAGAGGCAGGGCTGCAGCTCAGAGGCCTGGGTACACTTCAGGGGAGAGGCTCCTGGCTCCCATCAAATTCTCAGGGAGACCCAGATCCCTGAGAGGCTTGGGGTGTCGCTGACAAGGATAAGCAAGTTAAGTGTTGTTAAAAGAGCCCCAAAGTATTCAGAGAAAAACTGACAGAACAAGGGGAGTCCAGAAATCACAGTCTTCTCCAACCAAAATGGAATGAAGTTAGAAATTCCTAGCAGAAGGAGCCCTGGAGCATTCACACCCATGGAAATTAGCCGGTCAGACGAGGGCCCCTTGAGATGGAGGTGGCGGAGGACCATCCTCCCCAGGAGCTGAGAACCAGGAGGACAGTTCTGGCCTTGCAGCTGTCAGGGCCCCCACTTATACAGTCGGGGGCTAGTGACTTGGCTGCTTCTCTGTGGCCAGCAAGCTCCTGGGATCCAGGTGCTTCCCCTGAACATGTGGTGAGCGAGCCCCACTGAGCACTGGGGCCAGACTCTTCCGGAACTTAGAGGCTAGCCGGGACCTGGAGCGAGAGCAGGGAGGGGTGAGGCCACAGCCTGAGAGATTTGCACCTGGGTGGCGAATTGAGAGGGAGGGTGTTGGTGAAAGAGCAGTGCCTACCGGGGCTGGCTGTTTCCAGGTCCCAGGAATCCTTCAAGAAGCCACAGGTGCCACGGGCCTCGGAGGCTGCCTGCCATGGGCAGGTTTGGTAGAGTTGAAATGCTTATTGAATGAAAAGGGGGAAAGAAGTTGAGGCCAGGACTCAGGGGCAGGGTAGCAGGGATAGTCTGGGGCTGGCAAGGCCTGCTATAGAGGAACAGCGGGAGGAGACCGTAGAGCCTGTGCCTTCACAGTGTCACCCAGGGCAGGGGGCATCCGAGAGCAACACCTGATGTCCTGGTGATGCGGGCACGGTTCTTGGCTGTCAGCTGCCAGCCCAGGCCCGTTAAATGACAGCGCTGCAGTGGTGCCTCTCATCGGCTCCCCACGGTGAGAGGGTGCCCCACCCTGGTCCCTCCTGTCCACACATCCCCTGAGCTCTGAAGCCCTGCTGCCTTGGGTGTGACACTGCAGGAGGTGAGCTTGCCAGGAGGGTGTGGGCGGTCCAGATGTGAGGCCACCCATTGACCCCTGCACCTTCATCCCTGCAGCGGAAGCACTGGCCGCACTGTCTTCCAAGCTTGGAGGTGGAAACCTGGGCCAGTGAAGCCGTTTGCCCCAGGTTCCACACTCAAGACACGGCTGACTAGCTCTCAAGCCTTTGAGAGGGAGTTGAGCGCCTTCAGGCTCCGAGCCCTGGCCACTGTCTTGTGCTCAGCTAGTGCCTGCCTGCTGAATCCTCCGGGGGTATTTTATTTCGTTTTGAGCCCCATGGTATGCTCACAGTCGCCCCGAGGACCACTGAGCCCATCATGTTAGGAGGGTTTCGCGTTTCCCGAGCATGTTGATAGATGGTCTCTGATGGGGGCGGGGGTGCAGTTTGGGGTCCTTTTCTTACTGTCCTTTAGGACTTGTCTGCAGACTCTGCCTACCGCCTCTTTTTGTCCAGCCTGCAAGCTAGGATGGTGTTCAGGTTTTTAAAGGATTGTAAAAACAAAGAATATACAATGTGTGGCCTGAATGGGGCCTTTGGAGCTGGCCCTTTACTGGAAAGCTCCGCCCCAGTTCTCAGGGGTCCCAGCCTCTTCCTCTGCAGCTTCCTTATTTTACAGCTTTTACCGAAGCCCTGCAGCTTGCAGAGCACTTTCACATGCATCATCTCATTTAATCCCTCACAGGCTCAAGGCAGGTGGTCCTCGTTTGGCCAAACTTAACCCCTGAGGGGCTTTTCTGAAAATAAGAAAATTGGCTCCCCTGCTTCCCCGTCAACTCTGGTGCCTGGGGCTGGGGGGTGCGCATGTTGACCTCTCAGAGTTCACTTTAGGCTGCTTAGCTCTGAAGAATCACAAGTCCCTGAGAGAGGATGTATCACCCCAGATGGGCCAGGGGTTCACTTTGAGCTTCTTAATTGCTAGTCGTTCGCAGTCTAAAACCAGAGGTGGTTGGGGAGGAAGTTCTTCATCCACCTTTCTCTCAGCTCGTGATTGTTCAGCCGGTCTGTAGTCTAAGGTGCTGCACACTTGGCCCCATGGCAGCGAAGCACTCAGCTACTCTGGAAACAGCAGCCTCCCTGGAAATTGGGTTCCACACCAGGGGAGGTGCCAGGGATGGGGGCCCCCTGACCCAGTGTCCGCGGCCCTGCTGCCCTTCAGGGTGGAGAGGTCACCTCGGCAGAATGGACTTTGGCCAGAGCCAGTTTTTCTCTTTGATTGGGGTGAGGGGGTGCGGGGGACATGCCAGTGAGCAGTACCCATTGGAGAAACTTGGAAACTGATCCTGTGCCGGGAACATTCCCAGCTGTTAGGAGTCCTTGGCGCGAGGCCTGGCGAGGCGGGGGCAGAAGGTTCACGGGAGATTTTCAGGCATTAGGTCAAAAGTCCGTGACCCGGGCAACTGAACCCAAGCCTCACACCCTTGGAGCCGCATTTCGGGATCCATTGGTGGCGGAAGTCAAGAGCCACCAGGCCGTGTGGCCCTCTCTGATTACCCTGACGTGTGTTCTCATTTCAGAGGTCAGCCGGCGGCTCCAGCCCCGAAGGTGGAGAAGGTGAGGATATCTCTCAGATGTTTCACCAGCTTCGGTCGTAAAAGTGGAAGCAGCCTGATTTTTCTTCTCCTCCTTCTCATTTTCTGTAGATTCTGACCGAGAAGATGGAAATTACTGCCCTCCCGTCAAGCGAGAAAGAACCTCCTCTCTAACGCAGTTCCCGCCATCGCAGTCAGGTAACAGTGGCAGCCCTTTACTGGGTGGTGAAGCGGCCGCGTTTGCAAGCCTGCTGCCCCCTGCTGTGCCTCCCACCCCTTGTGTGTCTCCAGTTATGGTCAGCCTGAGGCTCAGTTTTTTGGGGGGGCAGGAGTAAGGTTGGAGCTTGGCTGAGCGCAGCACAGACACCCTCATCTGAATCAGTGACACAGAAGGGTGGGATGTCAGGACCATGTTTGGGGCTCTGACCATTAAGTGCATGTCCACTTTGT
This sequence comes from Bos grunniens, assembly GCF_055505025.1. Lineage (NCBI taxonomy): Eukaryota > Metazoa > Chordata > Mammalia > Artiodactyla > Bovidae > Bos > Bos grunniens. Next base: position 18,498,691 of record NC_141171.1, read on the forward strand.
AAGGGCCGCTGGCTATGTGTGGACTGAAGGTGTGGGAAGTGGAGGGTCCCCCTCGCCCTTCAGCAGTGAGCCTAGTGCCCAGGGGGGCCAATTGAGAAGCCCAGACACACAGACAGTACATGGGGAGTCCAGCAGCCCTGACAGACACGTTGGTGGTAGGATGGCATGAACTCCCCAAGGAGGGGAGCTCGGGGGTGCCCAGACGGCTTGGCCAGGCTGGGCCCAAGGGCTTGGAGCCTCCGGGCCAGAACCAGGTCTGTGCATACACGGAGGCCAGGAGACCATCTGGTGGACAGAGGCGGGTTCCTGGGGTAGAGGGAGGCACTGGGGCTACTGAGTGGGAGGCTGTGCAAGCCTGGGGTTGCCGCTGCTCCTTGCAGGGTCAAAGCTGCAGCAGGGCCCCCCACTCCCCACCCAACCCGAGCATTGCCCAGTGCTCTCTGCAGCACTGGCTTTCACATGCCCTCCAGCTCCCTAGCTTGAAGTTCAGTCTTGGGAATTCACTTAAAACAGTTATAGCTGTGAGCCCTAAGGATGTCACTTTAGGAGAGAAAAGACTCTTGGAAGCTTTAAGAGTACGTGAGTGTCGTCTTACCATCACCCCGTGACACACCTGAGTTCATCATGCCTGTTCCCTGAACACTTGCCTTGGGCACAGCTGAACCCTTTTTCATAACTGCAGGAGACAACTCCCCGCACTCCCCACTCCAAACAGGTGCTGTGGTTTGTATTGAGGAGTCCTCTGGACAGCTTACAGTCCAGGCTGAGGGTCCATCCTTTTTTTAAGGCTTTCTGCACGCTTGTTGCATGGGCCTTAATACAGGAGGGGCAGCGTCCACTTCCTGGCCATAGATCACATTCCTTCCCGCTCACTGCCCACTGCTAAGCCTCACTTTTTCCATCAAGAAAGTACAGCGGAGAAGAGAGGTGGTAGTCTGTGCTCTGGCTGTAGTCTGGAGAAACCAATGATCAGTGGACGTTAGACATTAGTCCTGTCCTCTGGCGCATTCCACCCTAGGGTTCAGCTTAGCCATCAAGCGTGTAAAGACAAGTGGTCTGCGTTCAGAGGCCTTGGCTTTGTGCTGCACTCTGATTCCACTTAGCTGCCTGCAGTCTGCACAGTTTGGTCTTCAGCCCCATTGTGTTGTTGCCTGGCCTGCAACCAGGGAACCAGTTGCTTTTGTAAGATTCTAAAAGGGCAGGTGGGGGAAGGCTGCAGCCAACCGAGCGCTGACTGGTGACAAGGAGCAGGGCCTGGGGCTCGGCCCCGGGGAGCATCTGCGTCCCTCCTGGCCGTGCTCTTGGGGACGCATGGACAAGGCAGGAGGCCACAGCAGCCCAGAGTCGACAGCTAGGTGTCAGGCAGATTCAGGCTATTCTGCTGGACACCCATGTTTCAGGGCTGTAGGAAGAGTCCCGGGGTTTCACTTTTGCTAGTGGCTGAAGGCCAGGTTCATGATGCTGACCCCCCACCCCCACCCCCATACCCACCCCCCGCAGCACCACAGTGGGGCCTGGAGATGACCCCTCAGGTGGGAGAAATGCTCCCAGGCATGTCTGTCCTGCCTACTCACACTGTTTTCCTCTTGTTCCTCCCCTGCCTGCACCTCCTTGTCGACAGTATCCAAAAACAATGTTTTTATGCCATCCACCTTCTGCGAGCCATCTGCAGGCAATTCTGACTCAGAACCAGGTGAGCCTTCGCGTGCCTTTGCCCTTCACCAGCTGGTCACTGGGGGTGTCCTGGGATGAAAAGCACTTGCTCTTGTAAAACACTGTCTTAAACGAGGGTAAGCAGTTGGAAATCAGCACTCTTTTTCGGTTCATGTTTCCCAGCTTTCAGTGGGCAGATTTAGAATCCAGTGTGAGGCTGACTTCTGTGGCCCTTAATTTTGGTTTCTGCAAGCAGGGTCTAGTTACAGGGAGCTTCAAGTCCCTTTAAAAAAAAAAAAAAAAAGACAAAAGCAAACACACACAAAAAAAAACCATAGTGAAATACAGTACTCGTTTTTCAAATTTTTACACAAACATTGTACCTCTGTGTCATTAAAAACTCGGAAATACATAGAGTGAAAGAGTCCTCCTGTTCATTTCCCTCCACACTGCCATCCCCATGGTCACTACCCTGAAGTTTATGTAATTTTCCAGACCCCTTCTCTGTGTATTAAATTCTCACACTGACTAATATTACTTAGATCTGTTTAGATAAATATATTTAATCACAGCTTTAAAACTTTACAGCGAATAGCTTGATCCTTTCTGAAGAATGTGGAGCCTTTTCCTTTTTCGGTCCTTCACTGGAGAACCAGCTCCAAGATTTCCTGAAAGTTTCTCCCGCGTGGCTGGAATTCCTCATAAAAGATTTAATGAGCGAACATAACCATCCGAATTCTGTAACCCAACCCGCCTTGTATAAATTCACTGCTGACTTCAAAAGCAAGGCGAACTCAGTCAGCCTCTGGCACAAGGGCGCCGTGGGGGGAGAGGCGAGCTGTAACTTTGAGGGTTGATTTGATGGCACTCTTTCAAGCGGTTGAATTTGTTCTGACTCCAGAGGCAAACTGTTCTGAGCTGACCCCTTCACGGGGCCTGAAAGGGAGCTAGGTGACTTTTTGTTTTTAATTTGGCCGCGCTGTGGCATGCAGGATCTTAGTTCCCCAACCAGGGCTTGAACCCAAGTGCCGTGCATTGGAAGGTGGATTCTTTAACCATTGGACCACTGGGAAGTCCTGAGGAGCTTGGTTCTCAGGGTTCTTTAGGGCAGGCCTGGGCACCGGCCTCGTGAGTCCCGTTCGGGACTGTGGGGGCCAGGTCATAAAAGGTCAGCCTGGTCCCTGGTCCCCTCTGCGGTGTGCAGTGGGGACAGGCTGACCTGTCCACTCCACAGAGTGAACTGCTCAGCTTCTTGCCCGCCTGCCTTTTTATTTTTTTTTAGCTTTTATTTTGAAAGAAAGAAAAAAATGTAACCTTAAGAATAATAAGGTACTTCTCCATCCCACTACCTAGAGACCCCATTCGATCTTCCCCCAGGCACCCTAGCGATGAGCAAAGGCATCCCGTCCTGGCTCCTGCGTCACACATCTCAAACAGTCCCTCGGCCTCACCTGGTTCTGCCAGTGGGTTGTAATCCGTTGTCACTAGTATTTATCTTCACATTCAGTTCTTACTTCAGCGTCAGTTCATTCTAATGGTCCCCGATCTGGCTGGTGGAGCCCCGTCCAGCAGGTTTCTGTGCTCCCCGGCCGTGGCCCCATCCTTCTCTTGAGCATGCCCTTTTCATCTTGTCAGAGGGGGTTCTAGGCTCATCATCTTCTCTCCCTGTCCTCAGTGGGGTCCTGGCTCTGCTTGGTGGAAGTGGTCTCTTGGAACCAAGATCTGAGTGCTCGGCCCACTGTGCTGCTGCTGCTCCCAGGCCCTCTCTGTACCCATAGCTGGGAACACGCATGGCTGAGAGCACATACATACATATCCGTGTGTACATACACATGGACCTCTTCACACACGGGCACTCACGTCTGCTTGTGGTCTGTGTCTCTGCTGCTCTGTCTGCGTGTATAGGTCACCCCAGTTCATGTGGATACTTCCCGTCCAGTGCCGACAAGGTTCATGATATGAAACCCTTCTTCATATTTCTTCCTCTTTCCTGACAGAAACCTGCTCCCTGTCTCCTCAGTGTGTTGTTGCTTGAGCCCCTACCAGGGAGCCTCCTCTCAGATTCTCTCTAGCTTCTGGTCCGCACCAGGCTAAATTCTGATCTGTCTTCCTGGTTTAATCTGAGAGTTCCTGGAATTCCCTTTGGAGCCAGTGTTGCCCTCTCAGACATCACTTGGGGTCTCTCTGAGGCAAGGCAGGGAAACCTGTTTGCTTGGGTGTGATTTCAGAGGAGGGCAGAGGCTGCCCTATTAGGAGTGCTTCTCTCCCACAGCAAGCTCCTGTTGTGGGGGCCATGCGTGTGCCCTTGAGAGAACACGAGTTCAACGGCCTGTGCACTCCTATGAGCCAGGCATGCATGCTAGGGCTCTGACCACCTCTCCATTACACACTGACTTTGCCGCAGAGGGAGCTTCCAGAGGCCACAAGCAGAGAGCACATTTATTCTAGTGCAGATAGAGGCCCTGCCCCGTAAGTGTCCCCCTGCTGCTCTGGGCCCCACCATCTTTCTGTCCAATGTTCCCCGTCACGTGAGGCATGTGGTGCGTCAGTTCACCTCAGCATTCAGGGTGGACGTCCTGTGTATCCGTGGGCAGGCCAGCTCCAGGCTGGGTGGCGGTGGTCAGTGTCTGTGACTCTCCAGGCTTGTTGCCCCTGCTCAGGGTCGACCCTGAGGGTTAGCCTGTCAGAGCAGAGTGGTGAATAGTAGTCGCAGTATGAGCATTGCAAAGCCAGCTCCAAAGACCTTCTAAAATTACCTCAGTTGTGAATTTTACCTCAGTCTTTTTCAGTGTTTCTAAATTGCCAGTCGTCGTCTTAGTAACCCTGAGCTCTAGCAATGTAATTCAGCATCTCCCTGCCCAAGAGGCCCACCTAGAAGCGTGTTTTCCCTGCATCCTGTGCTGTCTGGCTGTTGAGGCCTCTCTCCGGAGGGACCCCAGCTCCAGCAGCATGGGCTCCCTCGTGCTGACCAGCAGGGGGCATCACTCTTGTGAACCTGTGTTTGCCTGAGGAGAGCACAGGGCCCTCCTGCCTGATGGGGAGTTCCGATTTGACTTTCGTACCTAATTAATTGTGTGGCCTGATGAGTTGTAATTGTGGTGGTGTTTCTGTGAACAACTGAAGGGTGTCTAGTGCAGCTGAAGGGTTGTATACCCACCACCATAATTAATTTTAGGATGACTGTCTCTCCAAAAAGAGACCGTATGCCCTTGGGCAGTCACTCCCCACTTGGTCTCCCCAGCTTCTGGCCACCACAAATCCACTTTCTGTCTCCATGGATCTGCCTGCCCTGGACATTTCTTGTGACTGGAATCGCACAACTGTGTGACCTTTGGGGACATCTTTCCATTTCTTTAAGTCTTCGTTTTCTTCCAGCAGTGTTTTATAGTTCTTACTGGTCACATTTATTCCCGGCTGTTATAAGTGGAGTTGTTTTCTCAGCTTCATGTTTGAATTATTCACTGCTCGTGTCTAATAACACAAATGTGATTTCTGTGTATTGAGCTTGTTCCCAGCGACCCAAAAAGGGTTTTTCCCACGGGTTGGACCTTAGCACAAAAGTGAGGCCATCCTTTGACTTTTCTGGGGACAGACTTGTGGTCAGGAGTAGCGTTAGCCTGTCTCCCCCACTCCCTAAGATGGGCCAGGCACGAGGATGCAGAATGAAGGGATCTAGGTGCCCCGGTGGCTGAGCCGAACTGGGCTCTGTCTGAACCTTGGCTGTCAGTCCCAGACCCCATCCTCAGAAGGCCCCCCTCCTCCTCCCAGGCCTTCCTGGCACATCTGGAGAGAGCAAGCCTGCTATCGGCCTCCTTTGATTTTTCACCACAGAAAACGTGTCTCATTTCCCGGACATCTGCTGTAATGGCAGGACTTTTCCTGATAGCAGTTGTGTCCTCTAGGACAGGGAGCTGGGTCCCAGGGAGGGCCAGTCTTCTGGGGCTCCCTGATTGTCCTTGGGGCCCTCAGCCCCTGTAGGCAGCTGGGTAGACCGGTGGAGGCCTGACCAGTCCTGCACTCACCCTGCAGTCTCTGCTGCTGGCAGTTCTCCTAGAGCCACCACTGCCTGCAGCCCTCTGGCCTCCTCCCTGGGCTGCCCCGCAGACGGGACTGGACCAGCCTCTGCTTCTCTGTTTGAACTTGGAAATATTTGCCCTGGTTCTCCAGGCCCACAGCCACTGAAGCCCAGATCACAGGCTTCGGCCGCCCCAGGTCCCTCCGGCTTTATTGCTCTGCCCCAGCAGGCCTGCTTTTCATCTTTTGTTTTGTGCTTGTAGAGGAAAAGAGCAGTGGGTTCCGGTTGAAGCCGCCGACGCTGATCCACGGCCAGGCCCCCAGTGCAGGTGGGTGTCTGCTGTCGAGGAGACAAGTGGGGCAGCAGCCTCCCAAGTGCCGGTGCACGCTGGGCTCCCTCTCCGGACACTTGAGCACCGAGAGTGCCCTCAGATCAGGAGGTGCTCCATCCAATGAGCCCGCTGCCCAGAGGAGGAGGAGGCGGGGAAGGATTAGGCTCGGCTCGGGGTGGGGCATTCAGGCTCTGTGCACGGCAGTCCTCGGTCATTGGACTATCTCCCCAGAGCATTCTGGCCACAGCGTTAACCCAGAGTAGCAAAGTGGCCATGAGTGAGCAGGGCCCAGGCTCACTCATGTGGGTAGCCCGTCCAGGGCCGGGGACGTTCTCCTGGTCCTTGCCCCATGTTTGGCAGAGGGATCTTCTCAACGTGGCATTTTGAGAAGCACATGTAAGGAGTACCTTTACGTGACCTCTTGTGGAGTCCTAAACTCTGAGAGGTCAACCATGGCTTCACTGCTTTCCCCTCACCGTCTGCCCTTGACCCGCAAGACCAGCTGTCCTTTGGTTCCCCTGTAGTGTTAACCATACTCCCTGGATTAATCTACAGGCAAGATCTGTTTCACGGAGTGTTTTATTGAACCGCGTATAAAAAGAACAATGGCTGGAATGTGTGTGCCTAACTGTAAAGAAAATAGCTTGAATTTTCTTTCTTTACTGTACTTCCTGTAAAGCCCAGCCTAGGAGGGACGTCGCGTGAGGGCAGGGGGCACTTCTATAACTGCCTGAGCGTGGGGGCGGGGGGCACTTCTGCCCATGGGGTCGGAGGGACCAGGGCAAGCCAGCCTATGTCACCAGGTCTGCCGAGCCAAAAGCCCAAGGAGCAGCAGCGCAGCGTGCTTCGCCCGGCGGTATTGCAGGCCCCGCAGCCAAAGGCGCTCTCACAGACAGGTGAGTCACAGCCCCCAGGCCAAACTCGCACAGGAGGGCAGTCACTGTCCCTTGCTGCCGCGCCGAGGCTCCCAAGAGCCGGGTCCCACCCCGGGCACGCAGCTCAGGACTGGAGGGGTGACCAATTAGAGGTCGTCTCACCTCACTCCCCACCTCGAGATGTGACTCCTAAACCGTGTTTCCATTACATCCACATACCCGGTGTGGTTTGCAGTTGATCTGTAATTTTTTAATCATGATAGGCTTTTCTTCTTAATCTTTCCCTGCAATTTAAGAACTCCTCATCGGGAGCAATGCCACAGCCCACCTGGGAGAAGCAGTTGGTATTTATGAAGCATTTTAATTACATGGAAAACTGTTTGGTCTAACACTGAACAAAGCCAGATTTGAAGTTGTGCAAGTCACATGGTTGCAGCTATTTAAAAGGGAAAAGTGAAATGTTAGTCACTCGGTTGTCTGACTCTTAGGACCCCATGGACTGTAGCCCGCCAGGCGCCTTTGTCCATGAGATTCTCTAGCCAAGAATACTAGAGTGGGTTGCCATGCCCTCTTCCAGGGGGTCTTCCCAACCCAGGGATCAGACCCACGTGTCCTGCATTGCAGGTAGATTCTTTACTGTCTGAGCCGCCAGGGAGAGGAGTGCATAGAAAAAAGACTTCATTAGTAAAACTAGTTTTATAAAATTTATAATTATTCTCCAAATACATTCTCTGTTTTCCTCCTTAGTAGTAGTATGTCTAAATAAACTGAAAATTCACAGGGTTCTTCATAGAATTACAATAATAGATTTTCAGTTTTGTGAGGTTTTCGTTTGGTATTTGGGTTTTTCTAACCTAAGAATTTCATTTTCAGTATTGATTCCATATCATTTTTCTTTAAGCATGTTATCTTTTCAGTTTTCTTGCTGCACTCTGTAGCATGTGGGATCTGAGTTCCCCAACTGGGAATCAAACCTGGGCCCCGTACAATAGAAGCACAGGGTCCTAACCGCTGGACCCCCAAGGAAGTCACAGATCCTCTCCTTTAAAAAAAAGACCCTCCACTGTTGGGCCCCAGTGGTGGGCAGGGGCAGTAGAGGTGGTCCAACCTCTGAGACGCCCTCCGTCTTTTTTTCCCACAGTCCCAAGTAGCGGCACCAACGGGGTCAGCATCCCAGCAGACTGCACGGGGGCAGCAACATCAGCCTTACCTGACAACCCAGCCCAGAGAAGTCCATCTGATGAGACGCCAGCACTTGAGGTCTGTCCTCGACGGGGCAGGGAGCGTGCCACATGTGAGGCCTCTCGGGGTATAGCTGAGCACGTGGGCTCTAAGCCACTTTGGGCCGTGTCTGAGCTGGCCTGTATTCAGGCTGCCTGATTTGCCCAGAGGGATCCTTGGGTAACCCCAGCTGACTGGCCAAGTCGCCAGGCTGCCAGGACCCCATGCTTGGTTCTGAGGGAAATGGACCACAAGCAGGGCTGTGCCGCTAAGGGGGCCTGCGGCCCTCCACGGAAAGCTGTCTCCTCACCCTCTCACACAGCCAAGCAGCTCCTAGGGATTCGTACACACGCTCTGCTTCTGGTGGCAGAAGGGTGCCTGGGTGTTGGCTCAGAAATCGTTTTTTAGAAAAGAAGACGAGTTCTGGGATTCTATAGGCCAGATGTATTTCCCGGTAGCATTGCACAGCATCTGGAAAATACAGGACATTTAACGAAGAGCCTGCATTTGTGGTTGGCAAGTCGGACCTGAAACTCGAGCTGCAGTCACACATAACCCGAGGGTCCACGTGCAGAGACCACTTGCACCCATGTGTTTATTTCCACTCCATCCGTTTGGGCAGATACAATGCTGCCTGGGCTTCTCCACCTCCCTGCCCACGCCCCCTACCCCCACCGGATGTTGAGGCTCAAATGGGGAAAATGAGCATGTGCAATTCAGTCTTCATACGTCCCTGAGCCCCCCACCCTCCAACCACAGTTGGCAGAATTGGAAGAGGAATCGTTCCCATAGCCTACAGCTTCTCAGAAACTGGTGGCCAGGGTCTCCAGGGCAGTGAGCTTGAGGAAGACCCAGAAATGACCCCAGCCCACCCATCCTACTCCCCACCATCCTTCACCAGCATCCCCAGTGACAAGGGCACTGCCCAGAGCTTGCCCCATCCTAGGTGGTCTCCCCAGCACCCCCCCACCCAAGGGCCTGCACCACAGGATTCATGCTGAGCAGATGCAGGGGCATGAGACAGCTCATCTTGCATCCTAGGGCTGCGGTGTTCCTGCTTCTCAGCTATCCTGTTTGCTTGTTTTAACCAGGAGAAGTCCCAGAGAAATGAGTCTAGCAATGCTTCCGAGGAGGAGAACTGTGAGAAGAAAGAGCAGGGGGCCCAGCAGGCATTCGTGTTTGGGCAGAACTTGAGGGACAGAGTGAAGGTAGGTGGTTGGAGAGCCCGGTGAGCTGGGGACTAGTGAAGCAACCTGCCTGTGCCTCCCCCAGCTTCATTTTCCCAGAGATGGGGAGCAGGGCTGTGTCCAGGGTGGTACCATGCTGCGCTGCTGGCCGCACGCCACCCCCACCCCTGATGTGGAGCTCGGCAGGGCTCCCAGCAGCCAGCCCCCTCATGCTCCAGGAACAAGGTCAGGGAGGTGACTGAGCCCTGACAGCTGATGTTTTTACAGCGAAGGAACGAGCAGAATGTTAGTATCTGATGCTTTCAACGTCTCCAGAGACTCTTATCCTTACTGAAGAGTTTCTCAGCACTGGCAGTGTTTAGACTGGATCCTTCTTAGGCTGTTCCCCAGTGCCGCCCTCTGGATGCCTTTCCCTGCCAGTGCTGACCAAGGGAAGCATTCCCACTAGTGCTGACCATCCCCCGAGGGCTACATCACCCCCAGTGAAAGCTGCCGCCGTTTGTTTTCAAGTAGGACAGCTGGGACATCACTTTGTTCTCTCCCCAGAAGGCAGCAGGCTCTGCCCCTCCTGGCTGCCCCCAGCTGTGTTGGTCTGCTCTGGGAGCTTTGAGTCGGGGGTGGGGAGCTTGTGGCCATGGCAGGGACTCTCAGTTGGGGACCGCGCTCTCTGGTCCTCTGGGAGACCTGTCCCAGCCCTGGGTGCAGAAGGTCCCTCTGCACCATGGACATCAGCTCATCTGGCAGGAGCTCCTGGAGGCTGGGTCTGGGGACACCAGTCATTGTCACAACTGGAGAGTAGATGCCACTGATGCTAAGTAGGTGGAGGCCAGAGATGCTGACCAACACACTGCAGTGCCCAGGAGGCCCCTCCCCACTCGGAACCATCTAGGTGCGGGGTCAGTGATGTGGAGGGTGGGGAGCCCTGAAATGAGGAGACCAGAGTCTGGGGTGCAGGGAAGGTGTCCAGCCGAACTAGCTGCTTCCTTTGGTGCCCACTGTCCAGCAGAAGCACGGATGCCCCCAGAGACACAGAAGTAGGTGTTGATGTTGCACAGCTTCAGGCAAAATAACGAGTCCTTTGGCAGCTGCTCCCTTCCTGGAGCAGGAAGCAGGAAAAGAGAGACCTGGGCCTTCAGGTCGAGTCTTCCATGCTGCCTTGAGATTGGGGTGGGGCAGCGTCTCATGGAGGCCCCTGGGTCTCAGGGCCACATCCCGGCTTCTGCATGGGGAGTGACTTGAGGTGTGGTTTCTTAACCCCTCTGAGCCTCTGCTTCCTCTTTCAGAACATGGTCGCTAACACCCACCTCACAGTGTTCCCAGGAGAATTGCATTGGAGTATGTGTTTAACCAGGGCAGCACGACAGTTAGCTTAAAAGAAGCCTTGAGAAATGAGGCTTCTGTTTATGATGAACCCTTTAAAATATGAAATTTGTACATGATCTATGATCTCTTGGTACAGAAGCATTGGTGGAAAATGCCAACAGGTTGCCAGCCTGAGTTTTTTTTAAACAGAAGAGAAAAGGCTGCCCAGCACCTCATGGGCTGTTTTTACATCTTAACTGTAACCCCCAGGACGCATGCATGTAGATGGAGCTGTGTGTCACACAGGGCATGTACAGATGGGCTGAGCTGCTGAGGCCCTGAACATGCCATCCCCTGAGCAGTGTTTCCTCTCATTTCCCAGTTGATCAATGAGAACACTGAAGTGGCAGACATGGAGAACGCCGGACACCCCAGTTCAGAGACGCCAGCTGCGACCAACTACTTCCTTCAGTACATCAGCTCCAGGTGTGCGCCTCGGGCTGGTGCCTAGCCTTGCTCGGGGAAGCCTCTGCCTCAGGGGGCCCACGGTCACCCGCTGTCCCTGGACCAGCCCAGTCCTTCCTCGGGAGGGTGGGGGGCCCAGGCAGCCAAACTCCAGTCACCTCCAGCCCTCCTTCCCTACTTGGTGGAGGTGTGGAGGGTCCAGGATTGGGGGCCAGGGCGGGAGGCACTGCAGTGGACAGCTGAGGCAGGACTGCAGTCCTGTGGGGTTGTCCAGCCCATCCTGGGAGTGACCTCTGTCACCAGGTGCTGGATCCGGGCTCCCTGTTGGCGCTGCTGGCGGGGGCGTTCACCCGCAGCCAGGCTGCTGGGGTGTCTGGGGAGGAAGGCACACCCTGCCTGGGAGTCGGGCCAGCAGGGCAGGCACCGTGCAGACGCCAGCCTCCAAGAGGCCTGGCGGGAACAGTGACCTGCTGTTCAGCAGCCGGGCCCCCAGTTAGTGGAGCACATCAGTTATTTTAAGATATGTTTTATGCACCTCAGTGTTTCCCACATTGGGAGGCGTGTGCAGCCTATGATGTCTTAATCTGGATGAAGTGTGACGGCCATAGCAGCGGCCATTTGCCGAGAGCTCCCCAAGGGCCATCGTTTGTCACCCCCCCGCAGCCTGGTAGGAGGTGTCACCTCCTTGGTGTGGGGCCGGGGGAAGGGCCCAGAGAGCTGCAGCACGTCTTGGGGGCATGTCTTCGGGGAGTGGGCAGATGGCCCTTGCACTCCGCCTCTCTGTGGTGCCCTCCTATGGGGGTGGGGGAATGGGCGTCCGCTGTGTCACACAGTGACTGAGCAGTTGGTGCCAGGCAACTGGAGCCAAGGCTTCCTGTCTGCCTCTTGGTGGGGCCCAGCCCAGAGCCTGTGGGGGCCTGCCCCTGGCGAGGCAGACCGGCCCACTTGGCCTTGCGGGGCCTCGGCTGCTTTCCTCTCCACCCGTGCGCATTGTGTGTGCGGGCATGCACGCCGCTGGCCCTGTGCCCCTGCTGCCCACACTCACTCAGAGTGCGTCTCCTCTGCAGTTTGGAGAACGCAACCAACAGTGCCGACGCCGCCAGCAGCAAATTTGTGTTTGGCCAGAACATGAGTGAGCGCGTGCTGGTGAGTGACCCGGTGAGGACGATCCTTGGGGCCCAGAGACTTTCAGAGCCACCCGCAGGTCACAGGGGCACGGGGGTGTGCCTGCTGTGTCATGTCCTGTGACATTAGAGTGCTGTCTTTTGCTGAGTAACAGAAAGAAGACCCAACTCAGACTCAGCCTAAACAGCGTGCAGGGGCAGGAGGGACAGACCTGGCGGCCCAGGGAGGCTGTGCAGGAGCCTGGGTTGCGCTTCCTGTCATTACTCATCTCAGAGCAGGGTGGGGACAGCTGTCGGCCAGAGCACTCAGCTGTGTGCTGCTGGGATCACCACGAGCCACCTCTGACGCCAGGGGAGGGTGGCCCCACCCGGACTGTGAGGCCACAGCACGGAGAGGGTGGTAGGGATGGCAGCCTCGGACAGGCCCCCACAGTGTCCCCTGCACCCATAACACACAGCACCCTCGGGTCGTCTTCTGGCCCAGGATGGGCTTCTAGAATTGTCACCTGCTTCCTTATTTTTTTCCTTTTATTCCCCCAACCATACATTCCCACCCCCGTTGTGTCCATTTGTGAGGGTGGCTCAGGTGCTGTCGGGGGCTCACCTGACTCCTGGCACCTTGGTCTCTGTGTTTATTATGCTGAGGAACTCTCTGCTTCTTTTCTTGAGTATCAGTAGTGTCCTTTTTCGATTACAATGAAGTAGTCAAAGAATTGCCTCACAGACCAAGGTGACCAGGTGGCCTGTGGTCAGTTGGTGGCCCCCGCCTCCGGGTGATGCCACAGAGGCTCCAGAGGCAGTTCACATACAACGTCCAGGATAGGCCTGTGTCTAGGGTGTCGTCTGAGGATGCTCGGTGAGCGCTGAGTGGAGAGGGACTGGGTCTGGGCAGGTCCCCAGGCTCCAAGAGGGAAGCTGGCCGAGAGAAACCCTCTGCCCAGAAGAGAACGTGCCAAGAGCCACCTCCCAGCAGAGGGGCCTCCTGTCCGCAGCGGTCAGCCCACTGGGACCACCTCCCCACATACCCACCTTCTTCTGTATACCTTCACTGCCCACAGAGCCCGCCCAAGTTAAATGAACTCAGCTCAGATGCCAACAGAGAAAACACAGCGGCAGAGTCCGGATCTGAGTCCTCGTCCCAGGAAGCCACTCCTGAGAAAGGTAGGCCTTGGTCCTGTCCAGGAGGGTGGCCAGGGACACTGTGAACCCCAGCCCTGGGTGCTGGCATCCAGTTAGCAGAAGGGGGCTTGGCCAGCTTAGGACAGCCAGGCCCAGGCACTGCCTGGCGACCCAGAATGGGATGAGGTGTCTGTCCCCAACCGAGGCAGCTGAGGGGGTGCTCTTCAGCACCCTCAGAGGTCTCGCTATCTTCTGTTCTCCCCGGAGCCAGGAGAGTGGGAACTGGAGCTGTGCTGGCCGCTCCCGGCAGAGTCACAGGGTGCATTAGCAGGGTCCCCTGTGGGCCAAGGTGTGGCTCCCAGAGGCACTGGCCCCCTTGGGGTGTCCCATGAGGTACACCATCCCCCCCAACCAAGTCAGTAGTCAATGTCGTCTAGCTAATCACATTGCAGAGTCCCTGGCCGAGTCGGCAGCCGCCTACACCAAGGCGACGGCGCGGAAGTGCCTGCTAGAGAAGGTGGAGGTCATCACCGGGGAGGAGGCCGAGAGCAACGTGCTGCAGGTGAGTGCCTACCTGCTTGTGGTGCCGGGCGCTAGAGCCACACGGCCTGTCTCAGGACAAGTTACAGACCTGAAACAGACACTTGTTCCTGCCGCCCCTTAGCAGCTGTGACTGTCTTGTCCCAGTGTCCTCCTCTTAGCCCAGACTTCACGGCCCTCCTGCCACGTCCCCACGGTCCTCCCCTCCTGGGACAGCAGGTCCAGGGCGGTAGGGCTCCATCTGCCCTTCATCCTTCCCCACGTACCCGAGTGTGTGTCTGTAAACCACAAACATGTGGCATTGGGGAGTTTTCTGTGGTACTGCTTATCCCTACTCAGATTCATTTTACTGTCAAGAGATGTTGACTTACGAAGATCTACGGACTTCTCTCTGTAAAGGGTCGCTTACGGTCTCTGTTGCACTTTTTTAAACATAAAACAGCTTTGATGAGATACAGTGCACATACTATGAAATTCACCTTTTTTAAAGTGTACAGTTCAGTGGGTTTTAGCACATTCAGAGAGTTGTACAAATGTCATCACTACTTTAGAACATTTTTGCCCCCAAAAAAGAAGCCTTATGCCCTTTGCCCTTCAGCAGTGATTTCCCCATCCCCCTCTCCCCCAGCCCCTGGCGACCACGAATCCTCTCTTTCTCTCTGTGGATGTGCCTGTTCTGGGTGTTTCGTGTCAGCAGACTCATACTGGGTTGTCTCTGGGGTTCGTCCCTGTTGGAGCATGTGTCAGAGCCTCGTTCTTCATGACTGAATGACTGTCCCCTGTACAAATGGACCACGGTTGCTCATCCCATCCCCTGTTGGTGGACGCCTGCTTTGTTTCCACCCTGGGGGGATTAAGAATGATGCCCATGGACACTCACGTACAGCTTTCTCGGTGCACGCCTGCTTCACTCTTCTTGGGTAGATACTTACAAGTGGGATTTCTGGGCTGTGTGATAACTCCATGTTTAACACTTTAAAGGGCAGTTTTCCACAGCCGCTGCACCAGTTCCCATTCCCATCAGCAAGGTGTGAGGGTTCTGCTTTCTCCACATCCTCCAACACCTGTTTCATCTGTCCTTTGGTTACAACCATCCTAGTGAGTGTGAAGTGGTATCACATTGTGGATTTTTTTTATTTTTATCTTTTTATTTACTTGGCCGTGTCAGGTCTTAGCTGCCCTATAACATGTAGGATCTTAGTTCCCCCACCAGGGGTGAGCCCGTGTCCCCTGTGCTGGAAGACAGATTCTTAACCACAGGACCACCAGAGAAGTCCCCCACATTGTGGTTTTGATTTGCATTTCCATAGTGATTTTTTTTTAATACTCTTCTGAAAATGTAAAATCCATTTGAGCTTGAAAGCAGGACAGAAAAGTGGCCAAGGCCAGATGTGTCCCCCGGGCCGTAGTTTGTTGAGCCTGGCGGTTCATGCATGCTCGCCTTGTGTTGCAGATCCAATGTAAGCTGTTTGTCTTTGACAAGACCTCGCAGTCGTGGGTGGAGAGAGGCCGGGGGCTGCTCAGACTTAACGACATGGCATCAACTGACGACGGGACGTTGCAGTCCCGACTAGGTGAGCTGTGGCCGGGTTCCCATGGAGGGCCTGGGGGATTCGGGGCCCCCGACGTGTGTCCATGGCCAGCCCTCAACCTGGGGGACCCATCCCACCCAGCCCAGAGGCTCCCACTACCAGTCCTTCTCTGATTCTCTTTCTGACTGTGAAAATAGATAAAAAGATTCAGCAGTTTTTGAACTTATTTTTCGATAATAAAAGTGCCAGTTGTTTTATGGTAGGAAAACAAAGAAATCAAACATCAGCTAAAATTTCTTTATGAAAAAGGGAAATCCCTGCTGAGAACGTTTTGGTAGGTCTGTTCCTGCTCTGTGGCCCTTTTCTAAGGAAGTGGGGCGATCCTGTCTTGCTCTCTTCACTCTCTTTAGTGAGCGTGTTCCTTTGTTGTTGCATTTGCCTTAAAACATGACTTAAAAAGTTCTTGAAAAACTTCCCATTAATATTCCACCGACTGAATAGCCGTTTCCCTTTTGATGGACATTTGGGTTCTTAATTTTTCTTGGCTCATAAATAATGTTTCTTGTACCATTTTTTACATGAATTTTATTCCTGGAAGTATGATTATTACAAAAAGTATGTGTGTGAGTGTGTTTGCATATGTGTGAGACACGTGTACTCATCTTTTTCTTTTTGTAAGTTACCCTCCCAAATTAAAAGTTGTCGTCCGGCCTTTACAGAAGTGTCGATCCCTGGCCCAGGTGTAGCTCGCGCTGTGTCCTTTCAAAGGTGTTTTTATGTGCTTGGGCTCAGAATTGGAACAGAAATGGAAATGGCCCTCCTGTTTGGGCACAGGTCTTTTCACCCCTGCCTGTAGACATCCCTTTATTTCTTTTTCAATGTTTCTAATGGAAACGTGCAAGCAGAGGGCAGAGAGGGCACAGGATTTCAAGATCCCAGCTCATGGCTTTTCCCCTGGTCGTCAGCCTGTGACCAGCCTCCTTGCAGCCATGCCCTCCCCTCCTCGTTGAGGTCCTTTCTGGCCATGCCCTCCTTTCACCCCACACAACCTTTGACCCTTGGCACAGACCTTCTCTCAGAGCTCACCTTGAGGGGTGGGGTGGGGGGCATCTGGGTTGGGGTGACCACATCTAACCTGCCCCAGGTTTTCAAGGTTGGGGCGTAGACGGGGTTGGGGCTGGGTAGGCCAGGACAGGTCAAGCAGGACGACGTTGACCTTGGGCTGGCTGTGGGTGGAACTCAGGTCTCACCTGCGTTTCCTGGAGGAAGGGTCTGTCCCAGCTTCTCTCTACTGCGTGCTGTCCTCAGCCACTCCTGAGGGACGCTCTGAGCAGCAGTCAGCCCCAGCACTTCCTCCTAGTGTTCAGCTCCTCCTCACGGGACAGGAGCTGGACCTTGGCCTGTGGGTGGTGACAGTCAGGGGGTGTCAGCTTCATGTGCCATGTCCCCAGTGTGCAGCCCACCCCCATGCAGCATGCCCCCTGCTGCCCCCTAACTAGCCCCTTTCCTGGGAAGCCCCGTCCAGGTACCACCTCCACCCCCTGCACGCACTTCAGTGGCGGGGGTGCCAGGGCTGCTGCTCGGCAGATGGGCAGGGGCGAGGCTGTCGTGGGATTCCTCCCTGGGATGTTGACTTGCCTGCAGGTGTGTCTGTTTTCCTGGGGTTGGGCGGGGGCGGGCAGGACTGACGTCCTCACTGGTTGCAGTGATGCGGACCCAGGGCAGCCTGCGACTGATCCTCAACACCAAGCTGTGGGCCCAGATGCAGATGGACAAGGCCAGCGAGAAGAGCATCCGCATCACGGCCATGGACACTGAGGACCAGGGCGTGAAGGTCTTCCTGATCTCGGTGAGCAGCCCCGGGTAGAGGCCAGGCAGCTGCCAGACACAAGCAGCCAGCTCCACGTCCAGCACTGGGTGCCCTGCACGGGGGCCTGGCCAGGGAGAGCGGGAGGCCTCCAGGGTCGGGAGGGCTGGCCTGGTTGTGGGCTCTGTGACCCCTTGGGAGGACAAGCCCTGCGCCCGCCGGAGCTTCTGTTTCCTGCCCTTGAGTTTGTTGAGGAGGGAGGTCAGGCTCCCCACTCCGAGTCCTGGAGTTGACTGAGGAGGGGTCTCCCCTCTGCCCCCAGGCCAGCTCCAAGGACACAGGCCAGCTGTACGCGGCCCTGCACCACCGCATCCTGGCCCTGCGTAGTCGCGTGGAGCAGGAGCAGGAGGCCAAGGCACCGGCCCCTGAACCTGGGACCGCCCCATCCAACGAGGACGACAGTGATGACGACGATGTGCTGACCCCGTCGGGGGCCCCCACAGGCGGTGAGTCGGGTGTCCCAGGGTGGCCCGGGGTGGGGGCTCTGTCCCAGGCAAGGACCTGACGGCAAGGCCACCGCTTCCCACAGGCGCCGGCGATGAAGGCGATGGGCAGACAGCCGGGAGCACATAGCGCCAGGAGCCAGCCGCCGCGAGCCTGCTGCTTTGTCCGTCTGTCTGCCCGCCCGCCCCTCCCCCGGCAGCATCGAGGCACGGGGCTCGGGAACCACACTCCCCGCTGGGTTGGCCACAGTCTGGATCCGCACGTCCCGTTCAGAAGCAGACTCGGGAACTGCCTGAATGTGGTTTGGGACACGAACCTCATCATATTGATGAGCAAAACGAAAAAGAACATTTCTTCCCTCCCCACCTTGAATTGAAATGGCACATTAAGACTTGTCACGGCTTCTCACTGGGACTGGGACACCTCGTTTCTTCACCCTGCCCTCCGTGCCGCCGGCTTCCCTGCCGCCTGCCCAGGCCGCTGGGCCGTCTCACAGTGTAACACTGGGCCTGCTGGACCGTCTGTTACCACCATCTTTACCTCCCGCCCCCATGTTCTGACTTGGGGGTTTTATTTTTAGATCTTTTCTCCCCCCAAGGCTTTGTGTTGGTTTCCTAGGTCGAGCAAGGCACTTCTGTGTGTTGAGCAGGCGTGGCTGCGTTGTGGGCTGCACCCTGGCTCCCCCTGTGACCCCAGTCCCCATGCTGGGGGCGCTCAGGACTGCTCGAGAGCCAGCCCCATGGGTTCCCCACCTGGGATTCCTCCAGGCTGAGTCGTGGGGTGTGGACAGGTTGGGCCCTGGGCCTAGAGAGCTTGTCTAGAAAAGGGTCACTGGATGTTGTGGGGGGCGCTCCATCCTCCTGTCTGTGCCCGTGACGTGGGTCACGCAGCCTCGGGTACGTGGGTACAAGCCTGCTTCCTGCTCTTGGCCATTCTTCCCTCTCCAGGCCCTGGACGGCTCTGCCCCCAGCACTGTTGAGGGCTGGGGGCTTCTGAGAGGGGAACCCTGGTGGGGCTTCGAGGAGGGGGCAGCAAGCAGAGCAGTTTCAGACAGCAGGCAGAACCCATGCTCGCAGCACACACAGGAGCGCGCCCTCTGCTTGCCCCACCCCGGAGCGTGGCCAAGAGCAGCGGGGCGCTGCCTCCCCCCACATCAGAGCTCCAGGGGTTCACAAGAACCCTCCCGCCCGCCCTGACAGGCTGAGGAGGGGGCCGTCTGAGCCACGCCACCCGCACCTCAGGGTGGCCCTGCAGCCGCGCCTGAGCCACGGGACATCACCAAAGGCCCCCCAGCAGATCCGGTCACACTTCTCTGCTTTAAGCCTTAGTCAACTAGTGACAAGTAAAACCAGATAATGCCCACGTGTTTTGGAACATTTATGTAAGATTGTCATATGAAATGTATTTGGGAACTACATTAAAACTTTTAACTAAAACGCTGGCCTCCTGCGTGCCCCAGGGGCCTCAGGAAGCTGGACGACCTGACCAGGAAGCAGCCTGGCCTGCCCACAGGGTGGTGGCCTCTGCACACCTGGGCAGATGACCCAGAACGGCTGCCTTCCGAGATTCACAGCGGCCGGCTTCACACAAGAGCTGTCCGCTTCCCCATCAGGTGCGGCTTGGCTTCCCGGGGACCCACAGGGAGGGGTAGGGGTGCTGGCAGGCAGGGTTCACTGAGCAGGGATGGGAGGAGGTTTGGGATCAGCATGATGTGGACAAGGGGCCTTTCCCCCTGGAGTCCTGAGCCAGTGACCCATCAGGGGAATCGGTGGCCAAGCAGTACACCCGGAGACCTGGTCCAGCCGGTTCTGTGGCCTCGGTCTGGCTACACTCCTACCCACCCCTGCTCCAGGGCTGCTCAGCTCCAAGCCCAGATGAGAGGGGCCCTGGCTCCAGGGTGCCGGCTGCATGGGGGTACACGGCTCACAGCCGCCAGGCGCTGGTCATCATGGCCACAAACTCCTCATCTGTATCCACGGAGGCGCTCACACCACTGTAGTAGTCCTGGAACTCAGCCAGCGTGACCTGGGGGCAGACAGGTGGTCAGGGGGGGTCTGGAGGTGTGGGCGAGGGACCGGGGTATGCATGCACCCACCTGCCCGTCCTTCTCGGAGGAGTCGAAGTTGTCCAGGAAGTGGCGGAGCACCTGCTCTTCAGTCCACTCCCCGCTCCGCACCTTTGGGTGAGTGCGGCCGCTGTATACCCCCCGGAGATCATCCACAGTCACCACGCCATCACCACTGCGGTCCAGCTTGGCAAACGCAGCTGTGACGACCGCCTCCCGGGCCTGGGACATGGGGGGCTGGGGAGGGTGTGGTGGTGACTGGGGGGTACGAAGCGCAGAGGCTCCCATTGGTCTCCACGCTGACACAGACAAGCCCGGGAGAGTGCGGCACCCCAGTGGGAGGAAGGGACACTGCTGCACCCCCTGCTTACCCGCAGCGCTCGCAGGAACTCCTCCAGGTCCAACGTCCCGCTGCCGTCGCGGTCCCAGCGCCTGCACACGCCCTCCATCTCAGCTGTGTCCAGCACCAGCCCCAGCTCAGCCAGGCCCCGCTGGAGCTCCCCCACATCCAGGGACCGGCTCCCATCCTGGTCCAGGCGGCGAAAAAATCTGGGGGGCAGGGGTGTGGGGTTTGAAAAGATCCATGGGACTGGGGGTCGGGGAGATGTGAGAGGTAAGCTCACCTGGCCACACCCTGGATGCCTGAGGCCCCTCGAGACAGGCACTGGGCTCGGAGCTTCTCCATGGTGGTGTCCACAGTATCCATGCTGGCTCCGGGCTCTCTGGGTGGCTGGACAGGCTAGAGATCTGGGGCTCCTGCTCAGCCACCAGGCTACAGACTGGCTGCCTTGATCTGTCCTGGAGTCCAGGTGGCTGCTCTGCCTGCCTCCTGCCCGTTCTGCCCAGGGCTGGCAGTGCGTCCTGCCAGGCAGGGCTGTTGCTAGGGGACAGGGCTCTGGAGACCGGGAGGGGCCCCCGCTGTAACTCTCTCTGTGCCAGGGCCGTGTGGCCACAAGCACAGCCCTGCGGGGGCATATGAAAGGCCAAGGAGGACAGCCCAGCACTGTTGCTGTCAGCACTGCCCAACCACTGTCCCGCCTGCTCTCTCCCAGCCCTGGGAGAGAGCCAGACCCAGGTTAGGAGGAGGGTGGAGGGAGTTGGGGAGGAGCGCTTCGTTCTCAGCCCTTGAGGGACCAGTGTCCCAGATGAGGGGAGGCCAGGCCCAATTCCTATGCGAACCCTCCCCTCTCTGGGCTTCACCAGCCCCCAGCCCCTTTCCACAGGGCTGCAGCTGAAGCTGCTAAGGAATTCAAGTTTAAAGACTCAAGATGGCCCAGGCCCACATCCAACAGGAGCTGCTCAGACCAGTGCTGGCTGAGCCAGTCCTGTAAACATCAATGTTGAGTTGGACGAAGCAATTCTCAGTAGTTAATTATGGCCAGTCGTGGTATTTTTGTCAACATGGGTCTTTTGGGGGTTGGTTTCCAGTTCTCAGACATCACTTGGTGGGCTTGCTCATGACAAGCCGCTTATCTGGCCAGAGAAGGACCCCTGGCCCCCTGACTTCCATAATCCAAGAGGAACCAAGACCACCGGCAGAGAAGGCCTGCCATCAGACTGGACATCTGGCCAACTGAGCCTCATATCAGCAGGCTAAGATCGAAGATGATAATGGATTTTCCAGGACTTAAAATGCAGGCCCCTGTTTGGGGAACCCCTGCCCACCCACAGAGACCCAGAGATCATCAGAAGCTTTTCAAAGCTTGGGAGTTGCACACAGCACAATGGTATTGTCAGAAGTTGCTGCTCCCAACTGAAGCCAAACCGTGGATCACAAGCAACCTGTCACTGTGATTCACACCACAGTGGATGCACCACCATCGACTGTTAGGAGAAACTGCAGTGACATCCTGCTGCAGACGTTCTCGTGACTCGCTGCAGTCCAACATTCTCTGTGTAGGCACAAAAAATAGCTCCATTGTGTGCTTTCATGAGGATTAGAAATGTCAGGGGTTTTTTTCTATAAAGAAATGTAAAATGTAATCACAATTATTGTAGCTCTGGGCATCTCTGCATCTTTGAATCAGAATCTCAACAATAAAAAATTGGGGGGACTTTGGTTGGTCCAGTGGTTAAGAATCTGCCTTCCAGTGCAGGGGACACAGGTTCAGTCCCTAGTTGGGGAACTAAGATCCCACATGCTATGGGGCAACTAAGCTTCTGTGTCACCACAAAGAACCCACATGCCACGACTAAGACCTGACACAGCCAAATAAATGGTTTTTTTTTTAATTAACTTTACTTAAAAAAAATTGAAAATGGCGAGGGCCCTCCAAACCCAGAGGCCCTTTCACTTTACCTCTCTGAGGCTCACTTTGCATAGCTATAAAATGGGGCAATGCCTGTGTGCATAGGTGGCTTAAGAGACAGAACGGTATGTACAGAGTGCTTGGCACAAGCTCCCACCCAGTGGGGCCCCACCCTGGACCCAGGAGCAGCACAGCAGCCACCTCTCCAGCCCCCACAGTAGGAAGAAAGGAGGAGGGGCCAATGGTGCCATGAAAGCATTTGGTTTATTCTTGGGCGTAGACAGGCCCTAGCCTGCCTTCCCCTTGTACAAACAGCACCCCCCTTATTCGTCCAGAGGAGAAAACGGGGCCATTGTTACCACACTGAGGGGTCGCTGTGCGACGCCAGGAGGCACCCTCCCAGGGCGGAGGACGGATGCTGAGCTTTCTGGGCTGAAAGGGGCTATGCCCCGCAGTGGTTCCTGGGGTGGGGATTCCCTGAGTCAGGAGGCAGGAAACGGCTGTCATAGTCCCAGGCCAGGCACTTGGGCTGGGCAGAGAAAGGCACAGGGCTCCCTGTTCTGATAAAAAAGCAAAGTGCCTCAAATATCTCAGGCCAACAAGGGCAGCATACAAATAAGGAGTGAAAAAATAGATTCTCTGGGGGTTAGAAAAAGGAGCCAGCTGGTGCTACGAAAGGAAAGCTGCTGGGGACCTCATGAGATGTGCTGGGTCCCAGGAACCTACCCTCGTGCAGCTTCCACTCCAATGGTAAAAATTTACATACAGGAAGTAAAATGGGGCAATGGGGGGAGGTGGAATGGGGAAGAATGACTTCTGATAAGGCAGTCATGGAAGCCCTCTCAGAGGAGGTGACGTTTGAGTAAAGACCTGAGTGAGCAGGAGCCAGTCATGTGGCATCTGGGGGAAGAGCATTCTAGGCAGAGGAAACAGCCAATGTAAAGACCCCGAGGCAGGATGCTATCAAGAGAAGGTTATGGGATGCCTGAGTCTGCCTGGGCAGTGAAGCCTGGTTGCCAGCATATCGGCACATCCCACCTGCACACTCCTTCCTGGGTTGAGAGGAGGATAGAATTAGGGGGGAAAATATGTAAGTATAACCAATGCAAAACAGCCTGAGGCTTGAGGTTCACAATTCTGGACTGAGATGAATAAGGCTTTAGGATGAAGAATGCTTCCGGAGGAACAAAAACCGGGGCAGGGGAGAAAAGAGGGAGAGACTCAAATCACATGGCACTTGATGCCATCCACCTCCGCCAGAAAAAGAGAGGTCTCTAACTCAGATGTTTCAGGGGCCAGACATCCGGCCTTGAGAGATGAGGGGGTGAATGGAAACTTGCCCTTGCTAAAGAGGGTGTCCTGGACTCAGATCTAGACGTACAGCCCAGCCAGAAGCCAGAAATCCAGATTCGTGTGTAAGCGCGACCAGTTCTCCAACAAGGGTGATTGATTCAGTTTTGCTTTTGAAAAGAAAAAAGAGAAACTGGCTGAGTTCATCTGCATCTGGCCTGCAGGCCACCCATATGAAACCTATGCTTTTTTAACAGGTTCTGACGCTGAGGATAATGGCTCTTCCAAGGGGTCCTCTCTGGGATATGTTAACCCTAAGGATACCCAGGCAGTAGAAGAAGTCCCCACTGGAGTCCTCTTTCTCCATTCCGGAACCTGCTCTCTGGGACTCACACAGTGGTCCCAAACACTGCGGGCTCGAGCTGGTCGCTGCCCTCTTCCTCCCCAGTACTGTTGGCAAGGGGTGAGCTGGGCCCACCAGGGAGTAAGTCACTGGCCGGCAGGGGCCCCAGGCTCTCGGCCTCAGCCAGGGTAGCCAGCAGCCCAGCCAGGGGCGGCCGGCGGCGGCAGAGATCCTGCAGCAGCTCAGCCCGGGGCTGCAACTGCCCGATGAGCTTGTCCCTCTGGCGCACGGCAGCCTGCAGACTCTGAACAGCAGCCTCGGAGGTCAGCAGCTGCTCCCGGAGGGCGGCAATCTCACTGGCAGGAAGGCAAGACGGAACCATTATGGTACCCGGCCACCAGAGGTTCTCTTCCCTCTGCTCCCAACCTCCATCCCCAGATGCATAGATTGAATCCCTACGCCGTGATAGTATTTGGAGAAGGGGGCCTTGAGAGGTACAGAAAGTTTACATGGTGTAATGAAGGGTTTCCTTTTAAGAAGAGATACCAAAGAGCTTGCGCGCTCGCTCGCTCTCTCCCTCTCTCTCTCTCTCTCTCTCTCTGTCTCTATGCTTTGTGAAGACACAGTGAGAAGATGACTGTTGGCAAGCTCGGAAGAGGACGCTCACCAGAACTGAATCATTGCCTTGATTTTGAACTTCCCGGCCTCCAGAACTGTGAGGAATCATTTGATGTTGTTTAAAACACCCAGTGTGTGGTATTCTGTAATGGCAACCTCAGCAGACTAACACACTCCCTCATTCACACCCTAGCAGTTCCCTTGTCCCCTTCCCTCTTTGCCTATTTGCTGTTCAGCTTAGATGGCTCCTCCTTCAAGAAGCCTTCCCTCTGGGCCCTCCTAGAACCGTGTTGCCCTCCATCATACACAAGAATACTGTGAGTAGGTTGAATACTGGAGTGGGTTGCCACTTCCTTCTCCAGCCATCATACACACACATCCCAATCACCCTGTGTTGTAACTGCCTGACCGTGTGCTTGAGGGCAGGGCTGAACAGGTCTTACTGATGTGCCCTAATGACCAGCACAGGGCCTGGCACATGGTAGAGTGCTCAGTAAAGATGAAGTAACAAGTCCAACCAGCTCTGAATTGTTTCCCACCAGGTCCTCAGAAACACTTTCTTCCCTGGGCCCTTGTCTCATCCCTTTGAATCCTCAGCTAGAAAGACTATTCAAAACTGCTGATATAATCCCATCCTCCCAAGAACCTGCCATGGCTCCAATACCTACATCAGGCTGCTGGTGGTCCCTGTACCACTCAGGACCAGCCAGTTTTGCCTAGTGGTAAAATGGACCCTGTTAAGTTGGATAGCCACACCCAAGTGACATCTCTCAACTTTATATAGTGATAATTCAAGTATTTTTGTGTTTGTTTTTCCAGTCCCACCAGTAGTCCAGCTCTACGTGAATGCCCACGTCTCCCCTACCAGTATTCCTTTCCTATCTCGGATCTGCCTCTGCCCAACTCCTCCGAGAAGTCCACCTGCCGGGTCCCAAGATTCACCGGTCTTTGGCGCGTCCCAGCTCGTCTAAAGCGGCGCTCAATTGCTGGTCGTGGCGGGCCAGGCGCTCGGCCTGGGCGCGCACCATGCACTCGGCTGCCTCCAGCCGCGCCTCCAGTTCCGCCGCGCGCCGGTGAACGGCAGCCAGGTGTGCGTTAGCCTCGCGGATTTGCAGGGGCGGCGGCGCTGACATGGCCCCTGCAGAGGACCAGGCCTGGACACGCCCATGGGCGGCCCGGAACCGGCCCTGGACACGCCCCCGGAGGGCCACACCTCCGAGGGTCCCGTCAAGACTTCGGCGTGATTGGCCGGGTTCACCGCCAGGCTCCGCCCTCCAGGGCTGGGTCTAGTACTCAAACCCGAACGCCCCCACTGGTTCCGGCAACTGGAAACTCCTCCCCTGAGCCCCGACTAACTCCAAGATTGGCCAAGGTCTTAACAAACCCCGGGCCCAGGTTGGCCTTGTCCTCCGGTGGCCAGCTCAGGCTCTGGCAACAGGATTGGTCATTCTCTCGAGGCAGGCCCCGCCCTCCTCAGAATCTAAAGCGCCAAGCTGGTCGGCCCCACAAGTCTGACCACGCCCCTGGAACCCGTTACGCTTCTATCATTGGCCGTTCACGCCCCTTAGGCAATTGTACAGCTCTTGATTGGTCCAGTCCCCTTCAGGTTATGTTTGGGATTCTGGACGCACACCCAGTGGATGGTCATTCTTCATCCCGCCCAGGGGTTGGACTACAAACCGGGCCCAGACCCCGTCCTGCTAAGAATCCAAGCACTGGGAGTGGACACTTTCTCGTTAAGCCCCTGAGCCTGAGTCATTGGAAGGACTGACGCCGAAGCTGACGCTCCAATATTTGGCTACCTGATGCGAAGAACAGACTCATTGGAAAAGACCCTGATGCTGGGAAAGATAGGGGGGTAGGAGAAGAGGGGGGCGACAGAGGACATGAATCTGAACAAACTCCGGGAGATAGTGGAGGACAGGGTAGCCTGGCGTGCTACAGTCCATGGGGTGGCAAAAGGTCGGACACAAGTTAGCTGCTGAACAGTAATCCTGTGCCTGACCACGCCCCCAAATAGTAGCAGGCAGTTGCTGCTGCTGCTGCTGCTAAGTCGCTTCAGTCGTGTCCGACCCTGTACGACCCCATAGACGGCAGCCCACCAGGCTCCCCCGTCCCTGGGACTCTCCAGGCAAGAACAGTGGAGTGGGTTGCCATTTCCTTCTCCAATGCATGAAAGTGAAAAGTGAAAGTGAAGTCGCTCAGTCGTGTCCGACCCTCAGCGACCCCATAGGCTGCAGCCTACCAGGCTCCTCCGTCCATGGGATTTTCCAGGCAAGAGTACTGGAGTGGGGTGCCATTGCCTTCTCCGGCCTTCTCCGTTAACTAGGCTTAAAACTGGCCATTGGGCGTGACCACACCTCCCCACAGATACTGGCGCTGGGAGTGGCCACATCCCTCCGTGTTCCCGCCCCATAATGACGTCTCGCTCCAGTAGAGTTTGGCTCCGCGGTCTCCTCTCTGCCCTGTGGATAGGCTTAGTACCTTTGATAGTACCGCCCCTAGTTAGGTCCTACGTCTCGGGATTCACACTATTCTTGACCCAGGATCTTCTGACCTGAAATAACGACAACTGCTTTCACTGATCCTGGTCAGTTTCCCCCTTCAGAAATCGGCCAGTGGTGCACGTGTTCTTCCTTTACTCCCATCCCGACTCCAGGACTTGAGCGCAACCCGTGTTCACGTACGTGGCGCTCAATAAAGTTGCTCACTTGTTGCTGTCCCGCCCGCGCTAGAGGCTGCGCGCGCCGCCCAGGAAGTCTCGCGAGAGTCAGGGGCGTCCGTCCTTGGCCGCAGGAGCAGCCGAGTGGTAAGGTGCAGGACCAAGGCTGTGCTGTCATGGCTAAGACGGTTCTTCGCCAGTACTGGGACATCCCCGAAGGCACCGAATGCCACCGCAAGACCTACGCCACCACCAGTATCGGTGGTGCAGCTGGTGAGCACCGGCCGAGTCCCCAGGGTATAGGGCGCAGGGAGGCCGTCAGATCACTGGGGACTGCCCGAGGGCTTTCTGCAGGGGCTGCGGACCTCACGCGGTGGCAGTAGTCGTCGTCGGGGCATGTGGGGTGGCCTTGGGACGCTGGCGGGGCTGTCGTACTAGATAGACTTTGTGGGATTGTCGGACTAACGCAGAGGGAGCAGAGAGATAACAGGGTCCGAGAGGGTCCCATGAGGGCTGAGAATCTCGCGGAGTGGGTACATGGTCTTCTTTGGAGTGTCTGAGCCGGCCATGGGGACCCCTGGTGTGAGATAGACGTTGCGAGGAGAGGCGGGGGAGCTAGCAGGGTTCCTGGGCCCTGGGAGGTTGTGATACCTGTGACAAGCTGATCACTGGGGTAGTCAAAATCCCTGGGTGCTGGGTGTTTGTGGCGTCTGCTTGAATGGAGTGTGGAGGAGCTTGTTGGAGGGTGTTTGAGGGGTTGCAGGTGGAAACCTTTGACAGAGGCATTATGTCCTGTGGTCATGGAGAGACTCGGATTTGGGGGGCGGTCACTGATTTCCAGGAGCCCTGCAAGGGGGCCTGTGGGTCTTCCCACACATGCTCCTCTGTCCTCCCACACCTCCTCCCTTCTTCCATCCCTGCCTCCGCTCAGCACTCTACAGCGAGAATTCACACTTGAGTTCTCTGGGATGGTGAGCCCCTTTGAAGGCAGGGGACCAGGCTCTAACCCAGCCCAGCACATTGTGAGCACACAGGAACTGGGTGATGGAATGAGCGAGGGAAGGAAGGCAAGGTAGTAACTAGGAACGAATGAATGACTTTACAAATGAGTGAATGAAGGTACAGTGACAGTGAGTGAATGAATGTGAGAACTGAATGAATGAATGTGCATTCATTCATTCATGTGAAGTGTCTGGAAGTCACTTCAGAAGACTGATGGGGAGCCAGGAGCTGGCAGAGGGGCTGAGGAGGGGGTCTTTTGAGGGGGTGACAGGAACCTATGGAAGGGGCCAAGTCAGTGGAGACCCTCGAGTGCTGAGGGGGTGGGTGTTGGTGGCTATAGTATCTGAGGAGTTAAGTGGGCCGGGGGAGCTGGCTGGCATGTCATCTACTAAATGATTGTTGTTGGGGGGACGGACACTCCTTGACCTTGGGATAATCCAGTGGCTTCCAGGTCATCCCTTCTCAGTTAAACGACTTCTGAGGGCTCATAGGATGCTGGGGTGCCTTCTGTGCCCGATGTGGCCTGGCAACTCGGTGTCCCTCGGCCAGGGTCGCAGGCATGTGGTATGTATGTGTTAGTCATTTAGTCATGTCTGACTCTTTGTGACCCCATGGACTGTAGCCCGCCAGGCTCCTCTGTCCATGGGATTCTCCAGTCAAGAATACTGGAACGGATTGCCATTTCCTTCTCCAGGGGATCTTACTGACCCAAGGATTGAACCCAGATCTCCTGCATTGCAGGCAGATTCTTTACTATCTGAGATATAAGGAAAGCAGACATGTGGGGGTAGGATCAATAAGGTTCTCCCCCAGGACTCACTGCAGTTTGGGGGCTGTCACTGAACCTTGTCTGTGGTTCCTCTTCAAAGGGTCGTCCAGAGATCATGCATCCCCAGGTTCCAGACAGGATGGGGAGCTGCTCTGATTAAGTCTTTACAAGCTGGGGTGGGGGTGGGGGCTTCGTATGAGAGAATAACTGAGGAAGGGGGCTTGCTGGGACAGTGCGGGCAGGGGGAGCCCCAGACTCTGGCCCGCTCCCTCCTTCCCAGCCTTCAGCCTCTGAGGAGTGCGGGGACACTAGGGTTCAGCGTGGGATGGGGAAGGACTGGACCTGGGCAGCCCCCAAGTGGGCACCTGGCGTACGGGTGTCCTCTGTATATGCAGCTCCTCTCCCCTCATCCCTGGGCCTCGGCTTGCCCGTCTGGGAAATGGGTCGGCCGTCTTGGCCCTCCTCGGAGTTGCTCCCAAGGTTACTGCCCCTGTCCGCCGTGACAAATCCCCCACAGCTCTTGTGGGCTGAACCTCAGCAGGGCTGGAGGGCTGCTGCTCAGCTGGGAAGGTCGTGGTGGGGGAGTGCAGCACGCCAGCTGCTGGGTCTGCAGAAGCTGGGCACTTGGAGACTGGGCGGGGCCCACGTCCCTGGGGCATCAGTGAAGGTGGTTGGCCTTCAGATCCTCCGGTCTTCCAGGCTGCTCTGCCGGGTGGGTGGCACCAAGGTAGTCTCTCTGCCTGTCTGAGGGCCCCCCTCCCCCACCCCAACAAAGCAATAAGAGGGGACTGAGCCCATCAGGCCTGAGGAAGGAGAGGGGGTGGGTGCCCTGTCACCCGGCAGGAGGTGGTTCTGTTTTGTCTGGGACGGGCTGGCCCCAGGAGGTCTGTGCTGGCAGCTGGGCCCCACTGGGAGTCTGTCTGGAGAGGAGGGGTGCAGGTCAGCTGGACGGTGGGGAGCCCTGTATTGGGCTGTTCTGGTGACAGGGAGCCAGCCAGGTAGGTCTGCGCATCCACCAAAGAGGGTCTGGCTGAGGAGGCTGACACACGGAGCGGGTCGGCATTGGCTCAGCATACCCCAGGGTGGGGCCTTGGGCCTGGCTGCCCACCAGGGCCCCTCACACGTGAAAACCAACATCAGGGGCAGGTCATCTGGGGCAACGGTGGAGTTGGAAGAGCTTACCAGAGTGGTGAGGCTGAGCCAGCCCGGGTGAGGGTCGGGTCTGGGAGTGGCAAGAAGAGGCGTCAGGAGCCCTGGGCCCTGCAGCAGGGACAGAGCTTTGCTGGAAGTAGGGAGCAGGGCTGGGGTGCTGGTCCAGCCACCGAGGCCCTGGCCCACCCTCAGCGGGGGCTGTGTTCTGGTGCCCTGTGGGGTGGGCTGGATGAGGGGGGTGAGAGCCCAGGCCTTGGAGCAGGAGAGCCAGGTTAGATCCCAGCTCATCGACTGTGGGACCCCAGGTGAGCCCTGTAACAGCCGCTTCCTGGCCCACCCTGGCCCAAGCCACCTTGGTGGTTGCCGTGGGAATGCAAGGAGCCGGCGCTGTGGACTGGGGAGGGGCCTGCCCCCTCCAGGGCCCAGGGCTGACTTGCCTGGCCGCCTTTCTGTCCCTCTCTGTCTGCAGGCCTCGTTGTCTCTGCCTACAGCGTTGCCCTCAAAACCCCGACCTCCTTCTTGGAGGGAGTGGCAAGGACGGGACGGTACACATTCACCGCAGGTGAGCAAGCCTGCATGACGTCTGGGCTTCTCCTCAGGGGCCCTTCCAGCACCGGTCTGGACCCCTGACTCAGACCAGGGCCCGTCCTGCCCCACCTGCCCCCACAGCCGCCATCGGAGCCATATTTGGCCTCACCTCCTGCATTAGCGCCCAGGTCCGCGAGAAGCCCGATGACCCTCTCAACTACCTCATCGGAGGCTGTGCCGGAGGCTTGATCCTGGGAGCGCGCAGTGAGTGAGCCCTGCGCCCCTGACCTCTGCTAACCCTCCTTCCTCTGCCCATCATGGGTGGGTGTGCATAATGTACATCTGGCGGGGGAGAGGGCAGCGCCCGCAAGAGGTCCCGCGCCTCTGAGTCTCAGCTGCCAGCTAGTTTAGCACTGCTTAGGCGCCTACTGCACGTCCACCTCGCTACATCCTCCTGCCCCCATGGCTCAGCGTGGCCTGCATGGACTTGCTGTCTTCCCACCCTGCCCTCGCTGCCTTGCTCTCTCTGCTGCAGCTCCACGTCCTCCTCGCTGTTCCTCCAGCACCCTGAGGCCTTGGCATGGCTGTGCCCTCTGCCAGAACACCCTTCCCCCTGAGAAGTCAGCACGGCTGCCCCTCACTGTCCCAACCCGCTACATACATCTGGGCCCCCGCCTGCCCTCGCTTATGTCTCTCTCCCTCTGCCGTGTCTTGTCAGAGAACACAGGGTCACTGCCCGTCAGGGGGAGCAGTCGGGGCTGGCTTGGAGCTGCTGACACCCAGGGTCCCACAGGGAAGCAGCTGTCACCATCCCCACCTTCCAGATGGGGGCACTGAGGCCCCAAGGAGATGAGGTGGCCCGAGGTCACCCACATGGAGAAGAGCATGTCTCCCCTGTGAGAGGCCAGGCCCCAGGCCAGCCTGGTACGGCAGAGCTGCCTGGAATAGGAAGCAGACACCGCTCTTCCTGCCTCCCATAGCCTGGCGGGTGGGGGCGGCCGGCCAAGGGAGAAATGGAGGCCACACGCAGATAAACACCCCATCCCGCTGGCTGGAGTGTTCTGTGGAAGGTTCCAGCCGGGCAGAGAGGGAGGGTGCCACGCCCTCCTGGCCTTTGCTGGGAGACCTTGGCTGAGATCCGGCTTTGACCTGCGCCCCTGAGCCTGCAACGGGGTGTGTGAGCCCAGCGCTCAGCAGGCAGATCCCCTTCCCAGGGCACCTCTCAAGCCGCAGGCATCTTGCGTTCTCCGCCTCATGGACCACAGGGCAGACTTGGCCAGGACTGAGACCTGCCAGCGGTCTTGGTCCCCTCACGCGCCCGCGCCTGAAAGCCTGGACTCCCGCCTCCCACCTCAGTTTCCACACGCCCACCTTCAAAGGCAGAGGCCCCAGGGCTCCATCCCTAAGGAGCATGTGGTCCAGCCCTGGCCGCCTGAGCTTGGAGGGAGGGCTGTCCTCAGGCGGTGCTCAGGGTGGGCGTAGGCGAGCCTCGCTCCCCGCGTGCTGTCTGATGCCAGTCTTTCCTCCCCTGCAGCCCGCAGCTATGGGATCGGAGCTGCTGCCTGTGCGTACATGGGCTTGACGGCCGCACTGGTCAAGATGGGCCAGCTGGAGGGCTGGCAGGTGTTTGCAGAACCCAAGGTGTGAGCCCCGTTGGCGCCTCCTGGGACCTCGGGCAGGTTGAAACTCTTCTAAAAATAATAAATCCTGTGTATATTTGTGTGCATCTCTTCTCCTCTGTCATTCTCCAGGGTGAAGCCCTGTCAAGGTGACAGAGGCTGGGTGACAGGCCAGGGCGGCTCAGGGCGGACGTGGGAGGGAGTGAGGAAGCAGCAGGAGATAAGGCGTCTGGGTCTGTGCCTGAAGGTGCAGGCTCGGCGCCAGCTGGGCCCCTGTGTGGGAGCAGGTGTCAGGCAGAGGTCGCAGGGCCTCAGCCAGTTCTCTGCGAATGGCCTTGGGGACTGACAGTGAGGGGGTTGGGGGGGACTGGGCCCCGCAGCCCACAGCCCTTCCTGTGGCCCCCCTGCAGCTCGCAGGCCAGCCCCTCTCTGGGCCTTCCCCCAAAGCCAACAGCATGTGGAAAACACGCCCAGGCCCCATGCACGGCCCATTTCCAAATTCCTGGGCACTGGAGCGGAGAGCCCCAGACAGCCTGGCCCCCAAGCCCCGTCCCCATCAGGTGGGACAGGTGGGTGACGGGCCACCGGGAGCCTGCAGGGCAGGGGCCCTCGTCGCCAGCGCGAGAAGAGGGACTCAGCCTCGCACGCACGGCCGCCTGTCAGGCCCAGTGATGCAGGCGGCCCCAGAATGCTGGCGCAGTCCTGGGCTTTCTGCACAACCAGCTCAGTTCTTCCTGGCAGCCAGAGAGGAAGGCCCTGCGTGTCCCAGCACGCCTCAGTGGGCCATAAATTAGTGCTCTCCAGGGCCTACCCTGCAGGGCGGGATCTCGTCCTGGCGAGGGTCTGGGCGCTGCAGGAGCACCCCAGGGGGTCCAGGGATGGCAGGAGTGGCCCTCCCCAGTGTCTGCCCCAACCCTCCTTCCTCTTCCTTCTCTCCTGGAGCCTGATACGGTTGAAAGCCAAACTTGGAGCCTTGCATTTATGCTGTGTCCAGCCCAGGTAATAATTCACCCGAGTGTGAAGCAGAGCACGGAGCCCCAGCCCCGTGGCTGTCAGCTGGGCCGCCCTTGCTGCCACTGTTTGCTTACACCCCAGCCCCCGCACCCCCTTACAGCCATTCGGGTCCCTCCCAGCCCTGCCCCCTCGGCCTCCCCACCTGCCACGCTGAGCCCCTCTGCACAGACATGGCCCCTACCCAGCACACCACCCCAGAATGGGCACCAGTGTCCACATGTAGCCTGGGACCAGGCGCCAACTTGGGGTCACATCCAGGCCTAGGTACCCAGTTCTGGACTTGGGGGTCTCTGAGAGAGAATGGCGATACCCCCCTCACCCCTGCTGTGGGACTGGCTGGCCTCAGGGCTCCCAGACCTGCATTCGAGACCCAGCACTTGGTTCTTTCCTGCTCTGTCCTCAGTTTCCCCACCTGGCAAGTGGACGTGAGTGCAAGCCTCCTTCAGCTCTTCCCTGAAGAGGGGAAGTGGCTCCACCCACGGGAACGCCCCTTCCATGCCCACTGAGTAGGGGTCAGGTCCCTGACTCCGGGACCAGCCTGGCCTGTCCCTGCGGTGGCCGGCAGGGGGCAGAGCCTGCCGTGCTCAGTCCGGTGCCCCCCGGTCCCTGGCCCTGCAGCCCTGCCTCCCTGCCCCTCCTCCCACACCTTCCCATCTGGCCTGCCTGTAGCATCGGGGAGCAGGGTAGACAGATTCTCAGAATCAGTAGTGTCTGTGATGGTGTCGGGGCTGCCAAGAGCTCTGGTTCAAGGCCCCGCAGCTGGCCACTTCCCGGCCCCCCACACCGCAGTAGCTTCCAGAACTAGATCCTCCTAGGCGCCCCACCTCACCCCCACACAGCCTTCCTCAGTCTGGCTCTCCTGAAGCCCAAACCCTGTGCCAGGTCCAAGGGCTCACAGAGAGGAGGAAAAACTCATTCAGGGCCAGCCAGCCCCAGCCTGCCTCCTAGCCTCGGTTTCCCTATGCGGGTGGGGATGAGGGTTGGAGCAGGCCTGCCAGGCCCCCCAGTATGGAGCAGGAGGGAGCAGCTGCTCACTGGACCCCAGGGAGCCCCAGACACAGGCCCCCTCCCCCATAAACATTTACCAGGCTGGGAGGTGCCCCGTGGGGATGGCCCCGAAGCAGAGCACCCCGTGCTCCCACTGTTCTACCTGGAACCCCACATACTGCCCCAGCAGCACCCCCGTGTGGGGCACTGGAGGGCCTTTCTGGAGTCACCTAGACCAAGCCATCCCCAGCCCCCGGTGGTCTGGACTGGAGCGGAGGGGGAACCCAGAGGAGGAGCAGGGGCCTCATTGGAGGGGACTAGGAGGGCTTCCTGGAGGAGGCAAAGGGAGGACCTGGGGATGAGGGGCTTTCCAGATGTGCGCCGAGGGGAAGGGTGTCCCAGGCAGAGGACCAAGGAAGATCCAAGGACTGAAGACCCCTGGGGACAAAGCTGCAAGGACTGACCCAGCTCTCCAGCCCAGGCCAAGTCTCTGAGCTGTTTGCAGGCCAAGAAAATGAGAGCAATCCAAAAGAAAAGGAGGACGATCTTCAGCCCTCCCAGCACCGGCAGGGCACAGTTGCAGCGGCCTTGTTACCATCAGCTCATTTCGTCACTTTGTTGAGTCCTCGAAACCCATGCCCTTCCCCCTCCAGAGTGAGCTCTTCACTTTAATCTTGTTTACAGACGAGGAAACCGAGGCCCCTGGAGGTGATGTCACAGGGCCCAGCTCACAGTGGGCACTTAGTTCTCTTTTTTGGGGGGCCACACTGAGCAGCATGCGAGGATCTTAGTTCCCCAACCAGGGATCAAACCTGTGCCCCCTGTATTGGAAGCATGGAGTCCTAACCACCAGACCACCAGGGAAGTCCCAGTGTTGGTTCTTTTATTATTATTAGCTGTCGTTGGCAAAGAGCATTATAGACTGCCTCTGAAAGACTTCCCACGTGGTCACCATGGTGACAACAAAAGCAACCCAATGGGAGAAGGGATGTGTGCTCCCGGCCAAGAGATTTTAAAAGCAAAATTATAACCCCCAAATTCCTGTAAAAAGTTGTGTTGGACATGAGCTAGGGGGATACATAAGGCTTTTGAGGAGGCCCCACGGGTCAGCCATCTGCCCCGCAGTGGACCTGGAGGCTGATCTGCTGCCTTCTCACCCCTTTTCACACCCTTCCGGCTCCAGAATCCATCCAGGACCTACCCACACCTCACTCCCTCCAACCCAGGGCTGCCCCCATCAGCGCCACCTGGACCCAGGTACTCACCCCATCTTGGTCCCCGGCTCTGCGCTTGCCCACCAAGTCAGTCTTCCCCGAAGCAGCAGCCCTGTTTGCACTCAAGTCAGGCCCCGCCCTGCTCTGAGTCAGGTCCCGCCCCACTCTGCCCACAGCCCTCCAGGGCTCCCGTCTCCCTGGGAGTAAAACTCCCAGGTCCCTCCCTTGCCTTCTGCTCCTCCCTCTCTCCCCCTCACTCACTCTGCTCCAGCCACACAGTCCTGCCCCAGGGCCTTTGCACAGCCTATGCCCTTTGCCCAGACCCTGACCTGTCCCCTCCCCTACAGCTCCCCAGTTACCACCTTCAGTTCCAAATTCAAACGTCACCTCCTCATTGAAGCCTTCCTGACATGCCTCTGAACCTGCGTCCTGCCCAGCACCCCACATGCCCTTTGCCCTCTTCTATTTTTGTCCATCGCATTTACCAGCTTCTAAATCCCGTCGTCACTGTGTGTATTGTTTAGTGGAACATGGGGCATATCCCAGTTGTTACACCCTCAGGTCAGCGCCCAGCCTAGGAACACAGCAGGGCTCTGTAAATACGTGGCCCAGCCCTGCTCTGAGTGGGGACCCACTCAGTTCACCCCCGTGGTTGATGGTGGCGGCAGGGTGTGGGGAGCAGGCAGGGTCAGGTAGGAACCATCCGTGAATGAGGGTCTCAAAGTCAAGACTTACAAGTGTTGGACTTCCCTGGTGATCCAGTGGTTTGGAGTCCCCCTTCCAATGCAGGAGGTGTGAGTTCGATCCCTGGTCAGGGAAGTAAGATCCCACGTGCCTTATGGCCAATAACCCGGAACACAAAACAACAGAAGAGGGTTCAGGATGGGGAACACAGGTATACCTGTGGCGGATTCATTTCGATATTTGGCAAAACTAATTCAATATTGTAAAGTTTAAAAATAAAATAAAATTTAAAAAAAATTTAAAAAAGAAAAATATGGAAATATTAAAAAAAAAAAAAAGACTTTCAAAATGGTCCACCTCAGAAATTTAAAAAAAAAATTCCTTTAAAAAAGCAAGACTTACACATCTTTACCGAGTACCCACATATGTCAGGCAGAGTCTTGGGCCTGGGGTCCCCTCAGGTGACAAGACCCACGAGGCTCCCAGCTTCCTAGAATTCAAAATCTGGTCTGGAGGAAGAAATAGTAAAATGGTAAAAAAAAAAAAAAAAAATATATATATATATATATATGTATGTATGTATAGTAAAACAGTAAAATGAGCAAACATGTAAATGAACAAGTGATTTGCACAGAACTATGCTGGAGAGAGAGAACTAAAGTGACATGGGAAGAAACAGGACCGTGAGCCAGTGGGCATGGTGGGGGCAGTCAGGGAGGGGCGGGAACAGGAGAAACGAGCCTGGGGTGACTGAAGGGACGACATTCCAGCCAGAGGGAACAGAGGGTGTGAAGGCTGTGGGGTTGGAAGAAGCGAGGAGCAACCTCCCATGCCAGCCGGGAAGCCACGTGGCAGGTCAGGGTGGACTGTGAGCAGAGTCAGGCATGGCCCCGGGTGGACCCAGCCTGTCAAAGAAGACACCTTGGAACCCCTCCTGCACCCACCATAGCAGGCACTTCTGGTCCCGACTCCTCTGAGCCCCCCGAAAAGGGTACCTACCACCATGCCCACAGGGTCACCACACCGAGGGGAGGGTAGAGTGAGCAAGGAGGAGACTGAAGGGTGGGGGATCTTGGGAAAGGGGGACCCAAGGATCCCTGTCTGGGTTCTGTTGGGGGCGCGGCTAAGTCGGTAAAGAATCTGCCTATGGTTCGGGAGACCTGGGTTTGATCCCTGGGTCGGGAAGATCCCCTGGAGAAGGACATGGCAATCCACTCCACTATTCTTGCCTGGAGAATCCCATGGACAGAGGAGCCTAGTGGCCTACATACAGTCCATAGGGTCCCAAAGAGTTGGACACGACTGAAACGACTTAGTACGCATGCTGGGGGACTGGGGGGCGTAGGGCCCCAGCCCACCATCACCACCCACCCCCCGCCCTGCCAATCCCAGCCCCTGACCCTGAAGCTGGGTTGGTTTGTCACTTCAGGGGTCTGGAAGTGGAGGGAAGAGTTTTGAACACCCATCACCTTGTCTGGCTCGACATCCAGGGCTCAGAACCCAGGGGAGTCCTCAGTGCCTGAGATACTGGCCAATTCTAGCACCCCGGCCGGAGAGTTACTGCCATGGGAAAGAGGTGCACACCAACCCCCCCACCAGGGGTCTCCAGTGGCCCCCGTCCAGTCACCCTTCCTTCCACTGCTCTGGCCCTCCTTGGGTGTGGCACCTAGAGGTCCTGCTGGACCGCCAGCCCCACATTGGCACTCACGGGTCCCCACTTGAAGCCAGCCAAGCCTCCAAGGGTCTTCCCGGAGCCTCGAGGGCCTCTGTCAGTCCTGGCCCCAGGCCAGCCCACATCTCACCCCTGGGGGCCCCAGGACTCTGAACAGGAAAGGTGTGAGCCCCCACAGGGGCCAGGCACTGGGGGGCACCAGAGGCTTTCAGCCCAAAAGTAGGGTCTGCAACAAACCTGTGACGTGACCTAAAATTTCCCCCCACAACACCCATCCAAATGCTTTTATTTTGCCCCTCCTTTTTTTCACAGCAGTCTTTTAAAAGTATATTTTACAGTTTATTTTTTTCCCATAGGTAAACAGACGCAGGCCACACATGTAAACTATACCAAGGGGTGCTCAGGAGAGACGCCAGCCCCCCAGGCTCCCTGGAGGCCACCAGCCAGCGTTTCGTTTCTCCTCCCAGAGTGTTCCTCACCCAAACAAGCGCTTGTGTGTACTTTTCCCTTCCCCTCATAGAAGCAGCATCATACCATCCATCCCTGCTGTTTTGCAGCCCTTCTGATTCCCTCATAACAATATGTCCCAGATTTCTTCCCATGAACAACCTTCTCTGGCCTTTTAACGGCTGCATAATATTTCCTCTTGGGGCTGCATTGCCGTCCCCATGAAAGCATATGCTTTGGGTCCCAGCATTTTGCCGGTTTAGACGGTGAATCCATAAAACCCTGCAGCGGGGCTTCCCTGGTGGTTCAGTGGTAAAGAATCCACTGCCAATGCAGGAGATACCAGTCTGACCCCCTGGTCTGCGAAGATCCCACGTGCCACAGAGCAACATGGCCCAGGTATCACAACAATCGAGCTTGTGCTCTGGGGCCCGGGAGCTGTAGCTACTGAAGCCCACGTGCCCTAGAGCCTGTGCCCCGCAACAGGAGAGGCCACGGGGCCACAACTAGAGTGTAACCCCCAGTCGCCGCGGCTAGAGAAAAGCCCTCACAGCAATAAAGACCCAACACAACCAAAAATAAATAATAAACAAATAAAATTGTATTTAAAAAAAGAAGTCAGGGTAAATTAAAGAAAAAAAAATGTAACCATGTCACTGTTCTTGTGGGTCAATATACTGGCACCCTTCCTACAAATTTTTTTCTCTTTTGGCCGCACCCCATGGTGTGCAGAACTTCCCCAACCAAGGATCAAACCTGCATGCCTTGAAGTGGAACCTCAGAGTCTTAACCACTGGACTGCTAAGTAAGTCCCTGAAGTTGTTTTTCATTGATAAACTTGATATTCAGGGCTTGCCTGGTGGTCCAGTGGTCCTAAGACTCTGCGCTCCCAGTGTACGGAGTCCAGGCCCCATCCCCGATAAGGGAACTGGATCTCACACGCTGCAACTGAAGATCCCGCATGCCGAGACTGAGACCCGGTGCAGCCAAATAAAATAAATAAACATTTTAAAATAAATAAATAAACTTGATATTTTTAGAGCCATTTTAGACTTATAGGAAAATTGAGCAGAAAGTGCAGAGTTCTCACACAGTACCTTACTCCCCTAGTGCACACACACAATTCCTCCCCCAACCACCTGCTTTTTAAAAAAATCTCTTGGCTGAGCCACACAGCATATGGGATCTTAGTTCCCTGATCAGGGTTGGAACACGTGCCCCTGCATTGAGAGGGCAGCGTCTTAAACCACTGGACCAGGGAAGTCCCTCCCCTATGGACAACATCTTGTATTAGTGCATTTTATTTGCTACATTTGATGAACTAACACTGATACATTATTGTAAACTAAAGTTCATAATCAGCATCAGGGTTCCTTCTTCTTCCCCCTCCCGACCCCCAACCCCCCCACCCCCCGCTGTTCTAAAGATAGGATTTTTTTTTCTTTTTTTATTGAAGTGTAGTTGATTTACACTGTTGTGTTAATTTCACACATACAGCAAAGTGACAGTTCAGTTCAGTTGCTCAGTCGTGTCCGACTCTTTTTGAGCCTAGGGAATGCAGCACGCCAGGCTTCCTTGTCCATCACCAACTCACAGAGCTTGCTCAAACTCATATCCATCAAGTAGGTGATGCCCTCCAACTATATCATCCTCTGTCGATCCCTTCTCCTCCTGCTTTCAATCTTTCCCAGCACTGGGGTCTTTTCCAGTGAGCCAGTTCTTTGCCAAAGTATTGGAGCTTCAGCTTCAGCAGGAGTCCTTTCACTGAATATTCAGGGTTGATCTCCTTTAGGATGGACTGGTTTGATCTCCTTGCAGTCCAAGGGACTCTCAAGAGTCTTCTCCAGCACCACAGTTCAAAAACATCAATTCTTCATCGCTAGTTATACATACATGTATATATTTTTCATATCCTTTTCCTTTATAAGTTATTACAAGATACTGACTATAGTTTCAGAGAAGGCAATGGCACCCCACTCCAGTACTCTTGCCTGGAAAATCCCATGGACAGAGGAGCCCGGTAGGCTGCAGTCCATGGGGTCACTAAGAGTTGGACACGACTGAGCGCCTTCACTTTCACTTTTCATTTTCATGCATTGGAGAAGGAAATGGCAACCCACTCCAGTGTTCTTGCCTGGAGAATCCCAGGGACGGGCGAGCCTGGTGGGCTGCCGTCTATGGGGTCACACAGAGTCGGACACGAATGAAGCAACTTAGCGGTGGCAGCAGCAGAGTATAGTTCCCTGTGCTATACAGTAGAACCCTTTGTTTGTCTTTTTATTTACAGTAGTGTGTATCTGTTAATCCCAAACTGGTAATTTATCCCTCCCCATTCCCCTTCGGTAACCATAAGTTTATTTTCTTGTCTGTGAATCCACTTCTCTTTTGTAAAGAAGTATACTTCAATGCAAAGAAATAGAGGAAAACAACAGAATGGGAAAGACTAGAGATCTCGTCAAGAAACTTAGAGATACCATGGGAACATTTTATGCAAAGATGGGCTCGATAAAGGACAGATTTTATGGAACTAACAGAAGCAGAAGATATTAAGAAGAGGTGGCAAGAATACACAGAAGAAGTGTACAAAAAAGATCTTCACTATCAAGATAATCACGATGGTGTGATCACTCACCTAGAGCCAGATATCCTGGAATGTGAAGTCAAGTGGGCCTTAGAAAGCATCACTATGAACAAAGCTAGTGGAGGTGATGGAATTCCAGTTGAGCTCTTTCAAATCCTGGAAGATGATGCTGTGAAAGTGCTGCACTCAATATGCCAGCAAATCTGGAAAACTCAGCAGTGGCCACAGGACTGGAAAAGGTCAGTTTTCATTCCAATCCCAAAGAAAGGCAATGCCAAAGAATGCTCAAACTACTGCACAATTGCACTCATCTCACACGCTAGTAAAGTAATCCTCAAAATTCTCCAAGCCAGGCTTCAGCAATATGTGAACCATGAACTTCCAGATGTGCAAGCTGGTTTCAGAAAAGGCAGAGGAACCAGAGACCAAATTGCCAACATCTTCTGGATCATGGAAAAAGGAAGAGAGTTCCAGGAAAACATCTATTTCTGCTTTATTGACTATGCCAAAGCCTTTGACTGTGTGGATCACAATAAACTGTGGAAAATTCTGAAAGAGATGGGAATACCAGACCACCTGACCTGCCTCTTGAGAAACCTCTATGCCGGTCAGGAAGCAACAGTTAGAACTGGACATGGAACAATAGACTGGTTTCAAATAGGAAAAAGAGTACGTCAAGGCTGTATATTGTCACCCTGCTTATTTAACTTCTATGCAGAATACATCATGAGAAACGCTGGGCTGGAAGAAGCACAAGCTGCAATCAAGATTGCCAGGAGAAATATCAATAACCTCAGATATGCAGATGACACCACCCTTATGGCAGAAAGTGAAGAGGAACTAAAAAGCCTCTTGTTGAAAGTGAAAGAGGAGAGTGAAAAAGTTGGCTTAAAGCTCAACATTCAGAAAACGAAGATCATGGCATCCGGTCCCACCACTTCATGGGAAATAGATGGGGAAACAGTGGAAACAGTTTCAGAGTTTATTTTGGGGGGCTCCAAAATCACTGCAGATGGTGATTGCAGCCATGAAATTAAAAGATGCTTAGTCCTTGGAAGGAAAGTTATGACCAACCTAGATAACATATTCAAAAGCAGAGACATTACTTTGCCAACAAAGGTCTGTCTAGTCAAGGCTATGATTTTTCCAGTGGTCATGTATGGATGTGAGAGTTGGACTGTGATGAAGGCTGAGTACCGAAGAATTGATGGTTTTGAACTGTGGTGTTGGAGAAGACTCTTGAGAGTCCTCTGGACTGCAAGGAGATCCAACCAGTCCATTCTGAAGGAGATCAGCCCTGGGATTTCTTTGGAAGGAATGATGCTAAAGCTGAAACTCCAGTACTTTGGCCGGCTCATGCAAAGAGTTGACTCATTGGAAAAGACTCTGATGCTGGGAGGGATTGGGGGCAGGAGGAGAAGGGGACGACAGAGGATGAGATGGCTGGATGGCATCACCGACTCGATGGACGTGAGTCTGGGCGAACTCCGGGAGTTGGTGATGGACAGGGAGGCCTGGCGTGCTGCGATTCATGGGGTCGCAAAGGGTCGGACACGACTGAGCAACTGAACTGAACTGAACTGATACTTATATCATTTTTTAGAACCCATGTACAAGTGGTATCATGATACTTGTCTCTGTCTGACTTACTTCACTTAGTATGAGAATCTCTGGGTCCATCCATGTTGCTGCAAATGGTATGATTTCATTCTTTTTGTGGCTGAGTAGTATTCCACTGCATGTGTATATCCTAGGTCTTCTTTATCCATCATCTTTCAATGAACATTAAGGTTGCTTCTGTGTTTTGGCTATTGTAAACAGCACAGAAGTGTACTATTGTAAATAGTACAACAGTGCGCATTGGACGAGGGTTCACTGTTGGTGTTGTGCATTCTATGGGTCTGGACAAATGTAAAATGATAAGCATTCACCATTGTTTTGGGTTGGCAAAAAAGTTTATTTGGGTTTTTCTATTACATCTTACAGAAAAACCTAAGCAAACTTTTTGGCCAACCCCATAGTAGCATGAAGAGTGATTTCACAGCCCTGAAAATCCTCTGCACTCCAGCTATTCAGCCTTCCACTGGGGCTCCACCCCTGGCTCACTTCAGTCGTGTCTGACTCTTTGCGACCCCACGGACTGTAGCCCGCCAGGTTCCTCTGCCCATGGGATTCTCCAGGCAAGAATACTGGCGTGGGTTGCCATGCCCTCCTCCAGGGGATCGTCCCAACCCAGGGATTGAACCTGTATCTCTTATGTCTCCAGCATTGGCAGGTGGGTTCTTTATCACTATCTGGGAAGGCCTGCCATTTCCACCTTCACCTTTTCCAGAGTGTTCTATAGTTGGGATCACAGTCTGTAACCTTTTTCAGATCAGCTACTTTCACTTGCTGCTGCTGCTGCTGCTAAGTCGCTTCAGTTGTGTCCGACTCTGTGTGACCCCATAGACGGCAGCCCACCAGGCTCCCCCGTCCCTGGGATTCTCCAGGCAAGAACACTGAACTTTCACTTAGCCACGTGCATTTAAGCCCCTCCGCGTCTCATCATGGCCGGGTAGCTCATTTCTTTTTAGCACTGAATCACATTCCATTGTTTGAATGTTCCACACTTTTGTTTCTTTTTACCTGCTGAAGGATGTCTGAGTTGCTTCCAAGCTTTGGCAATTATGAACAAAGCTTCCATAAGCATTCACGTGCAGGTTTTTGTGTGGACATCAGTTTCCAACACCTTGAGGCGAATTCCGCGGAGTGTGAATGCTGGGCCCTGGTCAGAGTGTGTTTCGTTTTGTGAGAACGAGCTGCCTCCCAGAGTGGCTGGCCCGTTTGCATCCCCAGCAGCAATGAACCTGAGTTCTGTTGCCCCACATCCTCACTGGCCTTTGATGTTGCCTGTGTTCTGGATCCGGGGCATTTCAGTGGGTGTATAGTTGCAACTTGTTGTGGTTTCAATTTGCTTAAATATGAGATAAAGCTTTGTTGAGTCTCCTGTTGGGCGCCAAGAATGGTTCCTTACGTCTCTTGTATGATTCAGGCTAGGACGGAGGTGCTAGTACCCCATTTTGCAAATGGGGAAACCAAGGCTCAGAGAAGGATAGTTGTTTGCCCAGCAGATGGGGTAGAGCCAAGGCCTTGTGATAGACTCCCGAGTATTTCCACCTGCAGTGTCCCGGGCCCTGTGTTGGCCACTAAGGGACGCAGTGATGAACAAGACAGACCCAGGTTATCTTCGCAGGGCTCACAGTCCAGTGAGTGAGAGAAACACGTGAGCAGTTACAGCCTGGGCTAACCAGGTCTGTAATGTGGCTGCAGCATACACAGGGTTGGGGGGCAGGCACCTGACCGGGCCTGAGTTGTCCAGGGATCATAGGGTGCTGAAGCATGTGTAGGAGCTTTCCAGAAGGGGAGAGAGCGACCCAGCCCAGATGAACAGCATGGAAGATGGCTCAGAGGCATGAGGGAAAGAGGTGTGACCAAGAGAGAAAGTGGGAGTGGTCAAGAGCACTGGCTGTGGCAGGAACAAGATCCTGGTTCCAGTCCCCGCTCTGCCCACTGGTAGCCAATCAGCCCTTTCTTTGGGCCTCAGTGGCGGCTCAGTGGCCTCCCTTTGGCTGTGAGGATTCAGTGACCTCTGTAGGCACCACACTGGGCACAGCAGGTACCCGGGAGCCAGAGGTCAGGAGAAAACCTGGAGGGCAAGAGCAGGCCCCTGCCCCGCCGCCCCCAACTCCTGGATCTGGGACTTGGGGGTGCAGGAGGATCTGCCCGGGGGTTGGTGGAATAACGTAAAAGCATCCAGAATTGCAGCTTCTGGTCACCAGTCTCAACTCAAAGGAAATGGCCCTTTGCAGTGGGAGTTGGCTTCCTGTCCCTGCCCCAAATTGGACACTCCCTGCCCCAGGCCAGTCCCCACTCACCCTCTAGCGCTGTAGGAGCATCAGGTCCAGGTGTTCCCTGCCCACTCTCTGCATTAAAAATGAATCGTGAATAATGGGCCCAGCAGGCGTGACCTGGAGAGAGGCCCCGCCCCCCCTCCCCCACCTCCTCCTGGACCAGTCCTCCCCCCAACTCCAGTCCCAGCGGGGCACTGGACCAGAGTTGCCTCACCCATCCAGCGCCTCCCGTGGCTTACCTACCCTCTTCCTCGCTGCCTGCACTGGAGGGTAGG
Source organism: Bos grunniens (assembly GCF_055505025.1). Lineage (NCBI taxonomy): Eukaryota > Metazoa > Chordata > Mammalia > Artiodactyla > Bovidae > Bos > Bos grunniens. The sequence goes on from NC_141171.1 coordinate 18,543,427, forward strand.
GGGGTACACATCAAATTGTCAGATTAAGCAAATAAAAATACAGACGGCCAGTGAAGTTTGAACTTCCTTTAAGCAATGAGCCATGTCCTACGTGGGACATAGTTACGGTTTTCACCTGAAGTTCAGACTCAGCCTGACTCTCCAGCGGCCTGCCCCTAATCTTGCCTGGGTGGACAATGGGCCACGGTGGGCCTCCCTGCATTGTGAGCAGATATTCAGATGCAGATCCACACTGACCAATCAGAGGGACGCAGCCCCACGGGACCCTGGGGGTCTCCCTGTGAGGTGGGTCTCCCTCTCAGGCACTGGACCTGGGGCCTGGGATCGGGGCCCAGGTGTGGATGGAGGCAGCTGAGGCCTCATCTAGCAGCCAACCGCAGTGAACGTATTTGAATTTTGATGCTGAAATTATCCCTGGGCGAGAGGAAAGGACGGGCGGTCAGCCCACTGCCCCCAAGTCTTCACTGCATAGGGGCTCTGTTGTCTCCCACAGCCTTCAGCAAGGCCCCAATGGTGACTATGTCAACCCGAAAGCCAGGTTCAAACCCTAGCCCCATCTCTCACGAGTGGTAAGAACACCCAGGGTTCTGTCAGTGCCTCAGTCTCCTCACCTGTAAAACGGGGATGAATGATAACACTGCTAATAATAGTACTGAGGGTCGGCTCATTGCAAGGATTAAATGCATTTGTGGCTTGGAGGAGCTTGGCCTGGCACAAAGTTAGCGCTCACCGAAGCGATGGCCTGTCCCAGTCTCCTGGCCCAGGAGGGAGGGGTTGAGCGGGAATCAGAGGCTAATTTTAGCCCTGATGACACCTCCTGGCTGCCTGCCTTGTCCAAACATCCTCGGCCAAGCATGAGGTTCAAGGCGGCCCCCACCCCCCAACCTCTGACATCCAAGGAGCCTGTTTATTCATTCCTGCCGGCCAGAGCATTCCTCGCCTGCCTGCCTGCCTGCCTGCCTGTGCCTGCCATCCGGCTCCATCCGAGTGGGGGTCACCCGCCCCGGGTCAGGACCACCTCACCTGTAGGCACCTTGGAGACAGCCCGAGGCCCAGCACTGTTGGAGGTGGGGGCAGGGAAAAGGGTGGGTGATAGTCACTCCTGCCCCAGGCTCTGACGTCCCCCGGAGTCTCCGTTTACAGTTCCCCGAGTAACACTCCAAGCTTCTGTCTGTGTGGACTCTCAGATGCCTTAATTTATTCCCCACCTGTTTACTGAGTGCCAAGTCCTGCTGGAGCCCCAGACCCTGCCCCATGGAGCTCCCAGTCTTGGGGAAAAGTGATGACAAGCCGGGAAACAGGAGACTTTTCAACCGCGCTTGATACTGTTCATTCATTTGTTCATTCATTCATTCGAGGCGTGTTTATCAAGGCCGTCCCGTGTGTCAGGCACTGTTCAGGCTGCTCGGAGCACAGCAGGGCACAAAGAAGGCCAAGACCCCTCACGGAGATGACATTTTGATGATAGAGAGAGGCATGAGACAGTTAATCATGCCAGTAAGTCTAATACATGGTCCAGTGAAATGGTAGTCATTTGTACAGAGAATAAAGCAGGAAGTGATTTGAGAGGGAGATATCTGAGGGAACCAGAGGGCTGTCAGGGTGGAGGGAGTTCCAGGCAGCAGGAACAGCACGTGCAAAGGTCCTGGGGCTCAACCGCTGGGGCAATGCCACAGAACCTGTGTGCTCAGCCTTTGGGATTGTAGGGGCCATGGGAGGATCTTGAGCAGATGATGAGCCCGAGGTGGCCTGAAACCCTCCTGCCTGGCTCTCCCCTCGTTCTGAGGTACATCTCCAGAATTGTCACCCTTCAGGCCAAGGGACTGGGCCAGCGGCTGCAGCTGGGCTGGAGACCCAAGTGGCTGCAGGTGGATTCTAACCCTAAATGAGGACTTCCGGAACATTTGGAGAGCCTGCGTGGGGGGGAAATTGCTGCTCCCTGGAGATTGCCAGTGATGATGGGGGTGGAGTTGGCAGGGTAGGGGGCAATTCTGAGCACTTCTTCCCCACGTGGCATCTCCATACGCTCCCTGCAGGGCTGGGCCCGGAGCCCAGCTTGCCAGCATTCTTGGCTCCGTGTTTTGCCAGTGGAAGGACAGGTGTCTTAGAAAATTGGACAACATCCTCTGAAAACAAAACAACAAAATCTACGCTCTTCTGTCTCCTTGTCCTGACAGATCATCTCCAAACCATTTTCTTTCTTGCAAAATACCTTCCCTGGTTTTTCCGACCCTGAAACTGCCACACACGCTCCACCAGACCTTTCCAAGGGGAGAGAAAGGGCCCTTTGTTCCCTGGGGCCCCGCAGAGTCCCTGGAATGTTCTGTCTCTCGCAGCAGCAACGCACCTACATGCTATTGTGTTGTGTTTTTTTTTCTTACCTGGTTTTGCAACCAGCTTTTTTCCACTCAACAATAGGTGGCCCCACAGCTTTTATTTCCAGAAATTGGAAAATGAAGCGTGTCCGGCAATCCCCTTCCTCACCCACTGTGGGCTGAAATTTAAGCCCCATGAAGCCAGCAGGGCTGGGGTGCCAAGGGCAGGCAGACCCAAACGTGCCACGGGGCCCTGGGTGAAGAGAGGCCAGGAGTGGGCAGCACAGGGATGACAGGTTTCTGTCACCTGAGTTCCCCCACTCCCTCTCCAGGTGGCAGCCCCAACACCGTAACGCCAGGCAAGGAGAGGCCTCACAGGTTAACATACCATCGGAGGGGAGACTGAGGCCTGCGGATTTCCAGCCCCTGCACACAATCCCACCCTGCAGAGGTGTGGGAGGACAACCGCCTGAAGAGGGTCCCAGCATGGGCTCCGTTTTGCAGATGGCACAACTGAAGCCCAGAGAGGCTATGCCACTCACCCGAGGCCACACAGCTGCCGGCCAGATAAGGTCCGAAGCTCTTAGGTTCAAGAACTCTAGTCAGATAGACAGGTACCAGCCTAGATGCACCACTTAGGGGCTGCAGGTGGATTCTGACATTAAATGAGGACTTCCTGAACATTCCAGAACTTCCTGGTGCTGGGGGAAAATGCTTCTGTCTGGACAATAACAAGGGAGATGGAGTTGGGGGCGGAGGAGAATTCCAGGCCCTCTCTGAGCCTCGGTGGTGTCCCTGTCTGCACAGCGGGGATCTTTGTGATGCCTTTGACTTGGGCCAGGACCCAGGATGGGAGAGGGGGGGCACTGGTGGATGGCAGGAGAGAGGCCTAGAGGGCCTCTGCCAAGCCCGCCAGTGACCGCAGGCCTGAGCCAGACTTGCCAGGCCCATCACTCACCTGCCACCCACACCACACACCTGGGGCCCTCCCCATGGGCTGGCTGTAGGCCAGGGTCTTGGGAGGCAGACGGGGCCCTTGGAGGGCCAGGCCAGGGTTTCCTTGCAGGCTGGGGCAGGACTGGCCCCCCAGGGCTGAGGAGTATAGAGTGGTCACCGCCTCCAACTAAACTGACAGCTGAACACCTCATTGTTGCTCCTTCTCTCTCCCTCTTTCTGGAAGTTTCTCTGAGGCTCAGAGGAGAATGGGAACCCGCCTTGAGCGCCGGCCATGTGGGTCAACATCAGGAGACACCAGCACTCCTCACACCCAAGCACCATCCTCACACCCCGTCACCTTCCTGTGCCCCTCACATCACACATGTGGCTCATTTCTCACCCATCCCAGACTTGGGGGGTGTGCCCTCCTCCTGAGCTGGCAGCCGCCCTTTGGCTTACAGCCCAATGCCTCAGGGATCTGCACTTTCCAGTGATCTACCAGCTCTATCACTCACCCAAGGCGCTGTGGGTCTGATGCAGGCAAAGAGCAGGGCTGGGGGCACAGACAGCCCTAACTCACTCCACACGGTGGCTGGCCCCAGCTCATTCAAGCCTGAAGGTCCCCCACACTTGGCCTGGGACCAACCCCTTTCCATAGAGGCCCTACCTGGCTGGCATCAGCCATGCAAGCCACCCCCAGAGAGGGTCAGGAAATACTCCGTTGGTTCTCTCTGGCTTTGGGCAGGAGGTTCCTCTCTGCCCCCTAAATTCTGAACCCCAGGGCCTGGTGATTGGTCCAGCTACACATCCGGAGGCAAAGAGACCTCAGTTCAAATCTGTTGCAACCCCCTCCACCCCACCCCACGCTCCACTTCCCAGCTGTGCCAAGCAGGCAAAAATGGCAATAAAATCTGAAATTGTAGGCAGACTAGGCGGATTTAAGGTTATAAAACTAAATGATGGGAGAGACCATGAAAGGAGGCCTCTGAGAAGGAGGATGTCGGGAATGGGGAGGGAGGGGATCAACAGGTGAGAATGGGGTCAGGTATGTCCCTTGGCCAAACTGGGAAGGGGGTGACATCTGGGCGGTGCAGGAACTCGCTAGGCGGGTCCAGTGGGGGATTGGATGCGCAAGAGGTAACCTGTGTTCCAGTTACACACACAGGTTTCATCTCCAGGCCCTTCAAAGTGTCAGGACTTGCTGGAGGGTGTGGGTGGGCAGAGGGTCGGCGATCAGGAACCCTACACGCCTCCCACGAACCCCAGTCTCCAACGTTCCCTTCTCTGCAGCTCAGGATCAGGGCTCCACTGGGACTGGGGCTCTGCCAGGGTCAGGGCTCTGCCTGGCCGCAGTTTGCGTGCCTGTGTGCTCAATTGTGCCTGATTCTTTGCACCCCCATGGACTGCAGCCCACTAGGCTCCACTGGAGTGAGTTGCCATTTCCTACCCAGAGGATCTTCCCCAACCAGGGATTGAACCTGCCTCTCCTGTTTGGCAGGTGGATTCTTTACCACTGAGTCACCTGGGAAGATTGTTGTTACTTATCCCAGGAGCACCATACCCGGAAGCCGGCCCTGTCTTCCAGCTTCCTGCTGCCCTGTGGGACCGTGTTCAGGCTGCGATGGGCTTCTGGGAGGCTCAGGCAGGCTGGGTACAGAAAAATTGCTACCCGTGCCTCCACCCTGGCTTTGATCTGCCCCAGTCCCCACCCCACCCATGACCTGGTGACAGATGGCTACAACTCCCTGGGATGTAGGGGGTCTCAGAGTCCTGAGTCCAGATGTGTGTGGGGACCCACTGGGATAGCAGCACCTCCACCACCTGTGGATTTGCTGCACAGTGACAAGTGGGTGTGAAGCACAGAGTCCGGAAGCAGGTGGGAGAGGAGCACCCAGGCTCCCTCTGGTTGCAGGCCCAGCCCATCAGCATCTGTCACAGAGAGGCCTCCTGGAACCTTCCCAGCCTGGCCCAGGGGCAGATAAAGCCCTCCTCAGCTCTTCTGGGGGGATCTCAAAGCGGTGTTGAACAGCAACTCTTTCCCACCAGAACCTTCCTGCTTGGATCCACCTCTTGACGGGGAGCGCATTCCGTCTAGAGATAGTAAGGGAGCATTTGCAGTGCTAGCACAGGCCCTGTGTTATAGAGAGGGGAAGCGGAGGCTCCCAGAGAGGCAGCCCCCTCCTCAGGCCCCTCAGGGGTAAAAGGCAGGACCAGGGTCCCCACCCAACACACTTGCAGACACAGCCAGCAGAACTTGATGACAAATGTGGAAATGGCTCTGCCCTCTCCTCAGCCCTCCATAAGAGACCTGCTTTGAGGTTTGTGGGGGTTTTCTTCTTTTTTTTTAATCTTTATTTTCATTTATTTATTAATTTGGCTGTGCCGGGTCTTAGCTGCAGTATGCGAAGTCTTAGTTGCGGCATGTGGGATCTAGTTCCCTGACCAGGGATCAAACCCAGGCCCCCTGCATTGGGAGTATGGATTCTTAGTCATTGGACCCCCAGGGAAGTTTCTGCTTTGGAGTTTTAAATCCTTAAGAAATTTAAAGCCCAATTTCTTCCTCTCTCGTCCTCACTCTCATGCTCTCCCCAGCTTTTCTGTCCTCACGGGGCTGTCAGCCCAGCAGAGGAAATGACACCGAGTGGCCAAAACTGAGGGGGACAAGCAGACAGCTGTGGGGGCCAGAGAAGGGACCTGATCCAGCTGAGGGGATGGGGGAGGAATCTGGGGAGGCTCCCTGGAGGAGGTGTCTGCACTGAGCTCTATGGGATAACTAGGGATTAACAGGGGAGCAAGGGGCAAAGAGTGTTCCTGGCAGAGCAGCTTTTGTAGCTGGAGACCCCTCTGTGCTCTTGAGATTCTGAGTGACTCCTGTCTAGGTCTCAGTGTGCATATAGGCAGGGTGGCTGTGGGGAGGCTGAAGACTTGCCCATCGAGGGTTGGCCTTGGGCTGAGGACACAGTGACCTCCTTGAGTTATATTTTAATAAGTCACCAGATAATTCTGCCTGTCAGGAGTGAGCCATGAGCAGCTTGGAATAAAGCTCTTCTTACAACGCAAGTCCATGCACCCAATGCACAGTGAGGCCAAACAATACCGAAATGGAGACCGGAGCAGAGGAAGGTTTATTGCAGGGCCAGGCAAGGAGACACAAATCTTTTCCATTATGGCTTATCATAGAATATTGAAAGTAGTTCCCTGTGCTCTGTGGTAGGACCTTATTATTTTCCCATGCTATATATAAAAGCTTACACCTGCTAACCCCAACCTCTCACTCCATTCCTCCCCCACCCCCTTCCCCTTAGCAACCACCAGTCTGTCCTGTCTTGGATTCTATTTCTAGTTCATAGACAGGTTCGTCTGCATCATATTTTAGATTCCACATATAAGTGATACCGTGTAGTATGGTCATCGCTAGTTGCATCCACGTCGCTGCGTTGTCACACTCTTTATGGCTGAGTAGTATTCCATTGGATCTTCCTGGTGGCTCAGACAGTAAAGCGTCTGCCTGCAATGTGGGAGACCCGGGTTCGATTCCTGGGTCGGGAAGATCCCCTGGAGAAGGAAATGGCAATCCACTCCAGCACTCTTGCCTGGAAAATCCTATGGACGGAGGAGCCTGATAGGCTACAGTCCATGGGGTCGCAAAGAGTCGGACACGACTGAGCTTTCTTCATCCATTCACCTGCTGATGGACATTTAGATGGTTCCCACGTCTTGGCTATTGTGAATAGCGCTGCTATGGACATAGAGGTGCCTGTATCTTCTGGGAGTGGTGTCCAGATGTATGCCCAGGAGCAAGATTGCTAGATCGTATGGTAATTCTATTTTTTTTTTTTTTTTTGAGGAACCTCCATACTGTTTTCCACAGTGGCTTACATTCCACAGTGGCATCAACTTACATTCCCAGCAACAGTGTGGATGTGTGCCCTTTTCTCCACACCCTCTCCAGCATTTGTTATTTGTAGACTTTTTGACTGTGGCCGTTCTCGTAACCGAGCGCTGTGAGTGCGACCGATAGCTGGGAGCCATCGCTGTGTAGTTACTACTCCCCACCCTGTTACCAGGCAGTGCGTCCTGCTCAGAAGCTGGTCGGCGCCTTAGTGCAAACAACCATCAGGAAACCATAGTTAGGGAGAAGATGCAGACAACAGAGGAGTGGTGGTTCTGAGGAGCGTAAGGTAAGAGGTGGACCCTGGCCTTCTCCCCAAGGCCCTCCAGCTCACCCGGTCTGGGGCCAGCAGGTGAGCTGGGGGGTCCCGAGAACAGGCTGGGGGCCTGTGTCCTGCAGGGCCCTGGAGCCCTCAGCAAGGCCGCCCCCACTGGCTGGGCCCAGGCTTTGAGGCAGCAGTGAACCTTTCCCCCATCCATCCCTGTCTCTGCGACCATCTGCCTAGGTCGCCGTCTATGGGACCTGGTCTCTCCACTTTGGGCGGCCTAAGGAGCCTGAGGGCCATTTGGGTTGGGCGCCTGGCTCCCTCAGCAATGACAGCTGGGCAGGGTCTGGGGACTTGGCCCTGAGGGAGCTGCCAGGTGAGCTCTGCCTCCTCTTAGCCAGGATGCGGACCTTGGAGAGTGACAGTTTTGCCTCGGAACATGGCCCTTTCTTGTCAGGACAGAGAATAACATTCGTTTGGTAGAGACTTACAGGAACATGGTTGCCTGACCATGACCTGACCTCAACAGCAAAGGCTCTGATACCAAGAAGTTTGCAACAACTCACCACGCCCCTCCCTCACATTTTGCTTTAAAGGGGCTTTGCTGGAAGACTTCGGTGACTTTGGGTGTTCTTAGGGCATGGCTATCTCCTTGCATGACCCTGTAATAAACCTTTCTCTGTTCCAAACTCCAATGTTTTAGTATTGATGGGCCTCACAATGTGTTGGGCACACGGACTTGCCATTTTCAGTAACAATTCATGATGAGCCAGCCAGGAGGTCGTGCCCATGGCGGGTCAACCCCGGCCAGGGCCAGGCTCTTCCCAAATTCCCAGCAGCTGCTGGAGTTCATTTTGTTCCAGGGAACTGAGAAGCACTCTCCCTGACAGACACCGGCCGCCCTGAGGCACGAGGCTGTCTGGAGCAGAGAAATGTCTAGAGCCATGGTTCACATTTGGTGTCACCTGGGGTAACTCGCCCCAGCTTGTGCAGGCTGGGAATTCTGTCCACTGCATCTGCGTTGCTGCCCTTGCAGGAACTGAGCCACTCGGGGTCCATTCTCTTTTGAGAGCTGGGCCACTCTGTTTGGAGACCTCTGTCTGAGAGTGGAAGTGGAATTTTAGACTACACCGCCTCTGATTTTCTGTCTGTGTGACTGTAGCTTATTTGTTGTTTATGTTTTTGTGTGTATCATTTTGGGATGAGCCACTCCGGTTTGTACTTTTAAAAAAATACATAGATTTATTTATTTGGCTGCGCTGGGTCTTAGTTGCAGCATGCGAACTCCGTTGCAGCAGGTAAATTCTTAGCTGCGGCATGTGGGATCCAGTTCCCTGACCAGGGATCGAACCCAGGCCTCCTGCACTGGGAGCGTGGAGTCTTAGCCGCTGGACCACCAGTGAGGTCCCCAGTTTGTACTTTTGTTTGTGGGGCCACATTTGCTATTTGTATGTTGTATGTGTGAGATTCAGTGCTTGCTCTGGTTGGTTGAGACATCTTTGAATAATGGAGCGAGCATGTGATGACACCAGGTTCGGCTTCCTATTGAATTGGGTTTTGCCATGGTGGAACATTAGTTGGGATTTTCCTTTTGCAATGAGTGAGAATCTTCTTCCTTTTTTTTTTTTGGCTCTAGGGAACTGTAGAGAAGGCAATGGCAACCCACGCCAGTGCTCTTGCCTGGAAAATCCCATGGACGGAGGAGCCTGGTAGGCTGCAGTCCATGGGGTCGCTAAGAGTCAGGCATGACTGAACGACTTCACTCTCACTTTTCACTTTCATGCATTGGAGAAGGAAATGGCAACCCACTCCAGTGTTCTTGCCTGGAGAATCCCAGGAACGGGGGTGCCTGGTGGGCTGCCGTCTCTGGGGTCGCACTGATTCGGCCACGACTGAAGCAACTTAGCAGCAGCAGCAGGGAACTATGATCCTGAGAGACCATTTTGCATTGGATTGTTTGTTATTTGACAACACCTGCTGTGATAATCAGAGCTTTATTCCATCTTATAGTCCTGCTAAGGTATAAGAAAGGAGATTTTTTAACATTGCATAGCCACTATATTCTTTAGACTCTGGAGGGGGGAAAAATTGATTGAGATGAAACTTTTGAAATTCCAAAACTGGTTCGTTTTGCATATGCACTTAGAGAAAGCTGGCTTGATGAAATCCTTTTTTTTTTTTTCCAGAATTCTGACCCTGAGAAAATAAAAATATTTCTAGGAAAAACCATGCCATTAACTAAGTAAATTTGACTTATTCCAACTGGTATTTTTCATTTTGTGTTTGCCAGGTGAATTGCCATGACACTTGTGGTCACGATTCACTATCTTTCCATTTGTATGTTGTTTGTGATTAAAAAGAGGACTCTTTGTTTAAAAAACCTGAAGAAACTATGGAACTTCACCCTTGTTTTTTCATGCAGGAATTAGATTTTGTTCTTTGTGTGTGTTCGTATTTGTTTTGAGTGTAAGTGTGCCGGCTATGGGAAACTCAAATTTGTTTCCCAAATGCAGCCCCTTGAGATGCATTCTTCAAAACTAGACCATTTTTGGTTATAATACTTCTGAGTTAACTTCTAAATGAGCTCTATTTGACTCAAAAGTTGCTGTTCAGTGGCTGTTGTGTCCAACTCCTTGCAACCTCATGAACTGCAGCACGCCAGGCTTCCCTGTCCTTCAGTATCTTCCGGAGTTTGCTCGAATTCATGCCCATTCAGTTGGTGATGCCATCCAACCATCTTGTCCTCTGCCGTCCCCTTCTCCTCCTGCCCTCAATCTTTCTCAGCATCAGGGTCTTTTCCAGTGAGTTAGCTCTTCACATCAGGTGGCCAAAGTATTGAAGCTTCAGTATCAGTCCTTACAATGGATATTCGGGGTTGATTTCCTTTAGGATTGACTGGTTTGATCTCTTTGCTATCGAAGGGACTCTCAAGAGTCTTCTCCAGCACCACAATTTGAAAGCATCAATTCTTTGGCACTCAGCCTTCTTTATGGTCCAACTCTCACATCCCCACACGACTACTAGTAAAACTGTACCTTTGACTATATGGACCTTTGTCAGCAAAGTAATTTCTCTGCTTTTTAATACGCTGTTTATGTTTGTCATAGCTTTCCTTCCAAGGAGTAGGCGTCTTTTAATTTCATGGCTACAGTTACTTTCTTGGGCACTGTTTTGGAGCCCAAGAAAATAAAATCTGTCACTGCTTTCACTTTTTCCCCATCTATTTGCCATGAAGTGAAGGAATTCCAGTTGAGCTACTTCAAATCCTGAAAGATGATGCTGTGAAAGTGCTGCACTCAATATGCCAGCAAATTTGGAAAACTCAGCAGTGGCCACAGGACTGGAAAAGGTCAGTTTTCATTCCAATCCCAAAGAAAGGCAATGCCAAAGAATGCTCAAACTACTGCACAATTGCACTCATTTCACACTTGAGTAAAGTAATGCTCAAAATTCTCCAAGCCAGGCTTCAGCAATACGTGAACCATGAACTTCCAGATGTTCAAGCTGGTTTTAGAAAAGGCAGAGGAACCAGAGATCAAATTGCCAACATCCACTGGATCATGGGGAAAGCAAGAGAGTTCCAGGAAAACATCTATTTCTGCTTTATTGACTATGCCAAAGTCTTTAACTGTGTGGATCACAATAAACTGTGGAAAATTCTGAAAGAGATGGGAATACCAGGCCACCTGAACCGCCTCTTGAGAAACCTATATGCAGATCAGGAAACAACAGTTAGAACTGGACACAGAACAACAGACTTGTTCCAAAGAGGAAAAGGAGTATGTCAAGGCTGTATGTCAAGGAAAAGGAGTATGTCAAGTATTGTCACCCTGCCTATTTAACTTATATGAGAAACACTAGGCTGGAAGAAGCACAAGCTGGAATCAAGATTGCCAGGAGAAACATCAGTAACCTCAGATATGCAGATGACACTACCCTTATGGCAGAAAGTGAAGAGGAACTAAAAAGCCTCTTGGTGAAGGTGAAAGAGGAGAGTGAAAAAGTTGGCTTAAGGCTCAACATTCAGAAAATGAAGATCATGGCATCTGGTCCCATCACTTTATGGGAAATAGATGGGGAAACAGTGGAAACAGTGTCAGACTTTATTTTTCTGGGCTCCAAAATCACTGCAGATGGTGACTGAAGCCATGAAATTAAAAGAGGCTTACTCCTTGGAAGAAAAGTTATGACCAACCTAGATAGCATATTCAAAAGCAGAGACATTACTTTGCCAACAAAGGTCCGTCTAGTCAAGGCTATGATTTTTCCAGTGGTCATGTATGGATGTGAGAGTTGGACTGTGAAGAAAGCTGAGCGCCAAAGAATTGATGGTTTTGAACTGTGGTGTTGGAGAAGACTCTTGAGAGTCCTTTGGACTGCAAGGAGATCCAACCAGTCCATTCTGAACATCAGCCCTGGGATTTCTTTGGAGGGAATGATGCTAAAGCTGAAACTCCAGTACTTTGGCCGGCTCATGCAAAGAGTTGACTCATTGGAAAAGACTCTGATGCTGGGAGGGATTGGGGGCAGGAGGAGAAGGGGACGACAGAGGATGAGATGGCTGGATGGCATCACCGACTCGATGGACATGAGTCTGAGTGAACTCCGGGAGTTGGTGATGGACAGGGAGGCCTGGTGTGCTGTGATTCATGGGGTCGCAAAGAGTCGAACACAACTGAGCGACTGAACTGAATTAAACTGAACTGATGGAACCAGATGCCATAATCTTAGTTTACTCAATGTTGAGTTTAAGCCAGCTTTTTCACTCTCCTCTTTCACCCTCATCAAGAGGCTTAATGAGGAACTAAGGGTTCCTCTCAGAGAAGGCAATGGCACCCCACTCCAGTACTCTTGCCTGGAAAATCCCATGGATGGAGGAACATGGTAGGCTGTAGTCCATGGGGTCGCACAGAGTCAGACATGACTGAAGCGGCTTAACAGCAGCAGCAGGAAGGGTTCCTCTTCGCTTTCTGCCATTAGAGTGGTCATCTGCATATTGAGGTTGTTGATATTTCTCCCGGCAATCTTGTGATTCAATTCTAGCTAGCTTGTGACTCATCCTGCTTGACATTATGCATGATGTACTCTGCATATATATTAAGTAAGCAGGGTGACAATATACAGCTTTTCCCAAAAGTAAGTGCTTACAAATTAAATACTTCATAATATTTAGAGAATTGGCCAAAATGTATTTCAAGTACTCGTGATCTGAGAAATACTCAGTACTGAATTGATATCTGGTGCTGAAGTTAGCTTAAGCTTGTTGGTTTGTTATGTATGACACTTCGTTGTACCTTGGTTTGTTAGAGACCAAATAAGACCTTATATCTGTTACAAATTAGTCAGCAAAGAAAATATCAATAACTTGATATGATGAAATGATAAGTCTGTCTAAAATAGCCTCTCCGGATTTTGGTGACTTGAAACTGAACTAAGTTAAATGGCAAGAATTCATTGACTATCTGGGTCATTGGTTGCTGGGCGAATCTAAGTTTACCAACCTTTGCCTTCTTAGGAGAGGAAAACTATAGCATAAGTTTCCAGTCAGAAAATGCTGGTGTGACAGTTTACAATTACCTGTTGGTTCTCACTAAAAATTAAGGTGTTTAAGAGTTGAGGATTCTAATATAAATATACAATTGAAGCTACTAACATTAATTAAAGGAAAAAATTTCAGTATTAAGTAGGAAAGTAGGATATATGTTTTGAGTTAAAAAGGAGTTTTATGCATGGTCAACTGAGATTATATTATTCTTGCCGGGAGAATCCCACGGACAGAGGAAGCTGGCAGGCTACAGTCCATAGGGTCACAAAGACTCGGACATGACTGAAGTGACTTAGCATGCATGCATGCATTTATTAAGTATTTATTGAGTACCAGACTTTGTGCCATAATTTATGTAATCTTTATATTTGTATTGTCTTACAGTGACCAATGATCTTATTTGACCAAGTGTTTTGAAACTTTTTGACAAACTTCCAAAATATCAAATTTTAATTAAATTTCTTTTGACCTCTAGGTAACTTTGAGGTTCATTAGGGGGGCCGTTGGAGAAGGCAATGGCAACCCACTCTAGTACTCTTGCCTGGAAAATCTCATGGACAGAGCAGCCGGGTAGGCTGCAGTCCATGGGGTCGCTAAGAGTCGGACACGACTGAGTGACTTCACTTTGACTTACTTTCATGCATTGGAGAAGGAAATGGCAATCCACTCCAGTGTTCTTGCCTGGAGAATCCCAGGGACAGGAGAGCCTGGTGGGCTGCCATCTATGGGATCGCACAGAGTCAGACACGACTGGAGCGACTTAGCAGCAGCAGCAGCAGCAGCAGCAGCAGCAGCAGCAGGGGACCCGTAAGACATCTCAAGGAGGAGTACTTAACGAGTTTTATTTGGTATGTTGAATTACATGGGAAGTATTGTCAAAGGCGTGATAAGCTTTTGAGGATTTACTGTATGGGTAAATGTTACTACTGTAGACATGAAGTACTGGCTTTGGAAAAATTTGGTTTTCATAAAAGCATAATGAAAGCCTGAATTCAGTATTGCTTACTTTGCCCCCTGAAATAACACAGCTCTATTGAGACAATCCCTTGGCAGCAGGAAGATCAAGGGGAAAAGAGTAAGCAACTCAGGGACAAGCTATGACTCTTATAGCAAAAAGGGACAGCCCTCCATTACCAAATACCACTTTTTACAGGGCCTTTCTGACGTGTTGTTCTTGTCCGTGTTCTGGCACCTTATCGTTTTGATAAGGGTAACAAAAGGATTGGTTACTGATTAAACTGTTATATATGGTTATAATGTTTATGGATTCTGTCTGGAATATTACTGATTTTTTATCTCTGTTTTTCTCTTCCCTGTGTCTGGAGATATCTGGAGATATAAGGAAGCCCTTCCTTTCAAGTTACTCATGACTTCGAGCAATTTGGCAAACTATACTTCTACGACTTGGGCTACTTCACAACAAGCCTCCCCCAGGCTGCCACGTTCAGACTGGTTTTCAGGCTTATTCTCCTGAATTTATACAAGATCTTTCTACACAAGAGTCAGATCCAGGACTTGGAACTCAGGGGTATTTTCAACTTGGTAGCCGTTCCCCAAATCAAGGTGGGACTGTGCCCCATTTTGGCAGGAGGTAGCTAGAGCGCTCATCACCCCATTCCCTGAAAGACATGGGGAAGGATGAAATGGAATTGGAGGTTGAAACTGAGTCCCTCTAAAACCAAGTTCCTCTGCCGAGTTTAAACATACTCCCGTGTTATCCTCAAGACTGAGGAGTATCAAAGGAAAGGGGGGGAATTGTAACAGAGCCACTGAGCACATCCAGTACTGGATGCAAACAGTCATTTCTGTGCGTGATTTCTCTGTACCCTGTACCAGACAACGGATGCTGCTCAGCCACTGGCTGATGCCTCATAAGCAACCAACCATCAAGAATTGACAGTGAACGGATTCAGACAGCGTGGAGTGGTAGTTCTGAGGAGGAGAATGAGGTAAGAGGCAGATCCCAGCCTTCTCCTCGAGGCCCTCCTGCTCACCCGGCCTTGGGCCAGCAGGTAAGCTGGGGGGTCCCAGGGATCAGCCTGGGGCCTGTGTCCTGCAGGGCTCCAGAGCCCTCAGCAAGGCCCACCCACAGGCCTTGAGGCAGCAGTGAACCTCTCCTCCATCCCTGTCCCTTCAAGCTAATAGCAGTGACCGTCTGCCTGGGTCACAGTTTGGGGGACGTGCTCTCCCTGTCTGGCGACTTGAGGAGCCTGAGGGCCAGCTGAGTTGGGCGCCTGGCTCCCTCAGCGATGATAGCTGTGCAGGGTCTGGGGACTTGGCCCTGAGGGAGCTGCCAGCTGAGCTCTGCCTCGCCTCCTCTAAGCCCGGATGGGGACCTTGGAAGGTGTCAGTTGTCTTGGGACCTGGCCCTTTTTTGTTAGGACGGAGAATGACATTCGTTTGGTAGAGATTTACAGGAACATCATTACCTGACCATGACCTGACTTCAAGAACAAAGAATCTGACACCAAGAAGTTTGCAATAACTCACCACACCCCTCCCTCACATTTTGCTTTAAAGGGGCTTTGGCACCCCGCTCCAGTACTCTTGCCTGGACAGTCCCATGGACGGAGGAACCTGGTGGGCTGCAGTCCATGGGGTCGCTGAGAGTCGGACACGACTGAGCAACTTCACTTTCACTTTTGAAACTTCACTTTCACTGAGCAACTTCACTTTCACTTTCATGCATTGGAGAAGGAAATGGCAACCCACTCCACTATTCTTGCCTGGAGAATCCCAGGGACGGGGGAGCCTGGTGGGCTGCCATCTATGGGGTCACACAGAGTCGGACACGACTGAAGCGACTTAGCAGCAGCAGCAGCAGCTGAAAGCTTTCAGTAACTTTGGGGGTTCTTAGGACATGGCCGTCTCCTTCCACGGCCCTGTAATAAACCTTTCTCTGCTCCAGACTCCAATGGTTTAGAACTGATGGACCTCCCTGTACGTCGGGCACACAGACTTCCATCTTTTGGTAACATTCTGACCAGTGTGAGGTGGCACCTCATGGTAATTTTGATTTGCATTTCTCTAATGACTGGCGATGTTGAGCATCTTTTCATGTGCCTACTGACCATCTGTATTTCTTCTTTGGAGAAATGTTTAGTTAGATCTTCTGCCCATTTTTTGATTGGGTTGTATTTTTGTTGTTGAGCTGTATGAGCTTTTTGTATATTTTGGAGATTAGGTCCATGTCAGTTGCATCATTTGCAAATATTTTCTCCCATTCTGTAAGTTGTCTTTTCATTTTGTTTATGGTTTCCTTTGCTGTGCAAAAGCTTGTACATTTGATTAGGTCCCATTTGTTTATTTT
This sequence comes from Bos grunniens, assembly GCF_055505025.1. Taxonomy (NCBI): domain Eukaryota; kingdom Metazoa; phylum Chordata; class Mammalia; order Artiodactyla; family Bovidae; genus Bos; species Bos grunniens. Next base: position 18,559,690 of record NC_141171.1, read on the forward strand.
TGTTTTTTATTTCTATTGCCTTGGGAGCCTGACCTAAGAAAACACTGGTACAACTTATGTCAGAGAATGTTTTGTCTATGCTCTCTTCTAGGAGTTTTATGATGTTACGTCTTATATTTAGGTCTTTAAGCCATTTTTAGTTTATTTTTGTATATGGTGTTAGGGAATGTTCTAACTTCATTGATTTACGTGTGGCTGTCCAACTTTCCCAGCACCACTTACTGAAGAGACTGTCTTTTCCCATTGTATATTTTTGCCTTTTTGTTGAAGATTGATGGACCATAGGTGTGTGGGCCTATTTCTGGGCTCACTATTCTGTTCTGTTGATCCATGTGTCTATTTCTGTGCCAGAACCATGCTATCTTCACTACTGTAGCTTTGTAATATTGTCTGAAGTCTAGGAGGGTTATGCCTTAATACAGAGTCAGATTTGTTCTTCCCAGGACTTCCTTTATGGTCCAGTGGTTAAGACGTCACATTTCCACTGCAGGGGATGCAGGTTTGATCTGTAGTGTAGGAACCAAGATCCAACAAAGCCCATGGTGCAGCCAAAAAAAATAAACAAAGACTTACGCTTCCCTATTACAAATGCCCTGCCCTGGTGGATACCCAGCCTCCTGGAGCCTCCGTCAGCCTGGAACTAACTGGATACTCAGATGGTGGATGTCCAGGCAGCATGAAGCAGCCTCATGGACATGATTTCTCATCTGTGAACAGAGGAGTTGTGGTACATGGGAGCCGCCCCTCGTGCTTTTACCCACCCGCCGCAGCCCCCTCCTCCCAGCCTCCCTGCCTCTGCCCTGCTTCCCTCCCCTCCCAATCGTCTGTCCCCAACACGACAGCCTGAAAGAGCACCTCAAACAGGAGTCTGTGGCGGCGACAGCTCCACTGGAAGCTCCTCATGGCCCCACTGTTGCCCTGTGTTAAATGTCCATTTCTGACCACAGCCAGATGCAGCTCAAGGTGGCTGACCTCACTTCCTGCTCCTGAACACCCAGGCTTCCTGGATCCCCTCCAATGCTGCCACTCCTTGCTGTCTCAGGGCCTTTGCGCAGGCTGTCCCTTCTGCCTGGAAAGCTCTCTCATACTGCTTTTTAGTTAGAAAATTCTTTTTAAAAATTGTTTTTATTTATTTGTTTTTGGCTGTGCTGGGTCTTCCTTGCTGTGCAAGCTTTTCCCTAGTTGTGGCAAGCGGCGGCTACTCTCTAGTTGCGGTATACTGGCTTCTCATCACAGCGGCTTCTGTTGTGAAGCATGGGCTCTAGGGTGCATGGGCTTCAGTAGTTGTGGCTCCCAGGCTCTAGAGCACAGGCTCAGGAGTTGTGACACACAGACTTACTTGCTCCATTGCATGTGGGATCTTCCTGTACCAGGAATGGATCATGTCTCCTACAGTGGTAGGCAGATTCTTTACCACTGAGCCACCAGGGAAGCCCTAGTTAGAGAATTCTAATGGAGCTTTAACCCCCAGCTCACATATCCAGGAGAAGTCCAGACCAGGCTGCAACCTCTTTTTTGCAATGTATTTAATTTTAGTATTGATCCAATAGACATTTTTAGAAGAGTATTTATTTATTCGGCTGTGTTGGGTCTTAGTTGGGGCACACAGGAGCTCTGTTGCATCATGCAGGTCCTTTTGTTGTGATTCCTTGACTCTCTAGTTGTGGCTCACAGGCTCAGTAGTCTGGCACAAGGGCTTATTTGCTCCACAGCATGTGGGATCTTAGTTCCCCAACCAGGGCTTGAACCTATGTCCCCTGCATTGCAAGGTGGATTCTTAAGTACTGAACCACCAAGAAAGTCCTTGCAATCTGTAATTTTTTTTTTTTTACAAGTTTTCTTACTGGTTATCTCTTTCACCCACTTGCTTCCTGCCATATTCTTGGGGCCTGACACAGCAGGTGCTCAAGAAACATTTCCTGGCTGAGATGGAATGAAGAGGTGGGATCTGTGGGAAGGGAGGGTAGGAGGCTTGAAATTCTCCTCACCTGCCCCTCCCCCACTCCAAGGAACCCCTGGTGCCCCCTCCCCTGCCACGGAAACCACTTTGAGAGCCAGTGATTTGGGTCAGCCCTTTCCCTTTATGGATGGGTCAACTCTATGCCCAACGCCATGAAAGCCTGGAGGCCACACGGGAGGTCAGGGCAGTGACTAGTCCCCAGTTCCCTCCACCCCTCCCTCAGCAGGCCATGTGGGAGAGATTAGCCAAGTCCCACCTTTGCTATTAAACATTGGCCTGGCTTGCGTGACAGCATATCCTATATCATCTGACTGCAGGTGTGGTGGAGCTGGACTGACTTGTCCACTTCCTTCTCCCCGGAGTCACCTTATCCCCTCCCAGCGTGACCAACTGTTCCTCGGCCCAAAGCCTCCTGGTCGGCTGCTGTCTGCCCTGCACACTGCCCCTCCAGGTAAGGCCTCCTGGGGAACACGTCCCCTCTCCCTGGAGGCAGTGATGCCCCCTGGGAAGGGCTTGCAGGCTGTACTCCCAGACATTTTTGGTGTTTTGGCTGTGCTGGGTCTTTGGTGCTGTGCATGGGCTTTCTCTAGTTGCGGCGAGCAGGGTCTTCTCTCTAGATGTCGTGTGCGGGCTTCTCACTGTGGTGTTTTTTGTAGAACATGGGCTATAGGCACACGGCTTCAGCAGTCGCCGCTCGAGGGCTCTAGAGCTCGGGCTCTGTAGTTGTGGTACCCCAGCTTAGTTGCCTCACGTGGGATCTTGATTGAACCTGTGCCCCTTGCACTGGCAGGGAGATTCCTATCCTTGGCACTGGACCACCAGGGAAGTCCCTCCCAGGGGTCTTTCTGGGTACCAGGTGCACCAGAGGTGGAGCAGGTGTGGGCAGTTCTGATTGATTTGCCAAACCAGGAGGAGCTGCGTTTCTCTCCATTTCTGTCGATCTGTCTCTGGCAAAGCTCTGGCTTAGAACCCCCACTGCTTCTTGGCCCCCATTAGCACCCCAGAGCCCTTCCTCTTTCCCACCCCATTCCGTGGGGAGACGACCTGAGGTGTGGGGAGAAGGGGGTGGATTTTGTTCTGTTTATCTGATCTTTATGGTGTCCTGGCATCATGGCATTTTTCTTCCTTTCTGGGAAAAAAATATCTCAGGTTCCACTTGGGTGGAATCTCAGCCCTGACCTCCCCAACCCCCATCCCCGGATCCAGGATCCTCCTCCCTGCCAAGGGCCTCAGTGCCTCCTAGGAGGAGTTGCTATAAACCCAGGACAAAAAAAAATATATTCATTTTAAGTGCATTTCCACACACTAACCTTCTGTGCGTGGCCCCAAACCCCAGCGGCATAAAGTAGGTTGTGGTCAGAGTTCAGCCTCCTGAACCTCCTCAAAGGTTTTGTCTTTTGGGTCTCTTTCCAGAAATTCTGGCATGAACATGTAATTCTAAATCCCACTCCCTTTTCATCACCCGAGGCCACCTGCCAGCTCCTCCATCCCACACTTGGAGGCTTATGCCAGCTGTGCCCAACAGAAGTAACCCACCAGCTATCAGAGTCTTCTTTAATTTTTTTGGCTGCCCTGCACAGCATGTGCTGTCTTAGTTCCCCGACCAGGGATCGAACCCTCAGCCTCGGCAGTGAGAGTGCAGAGTACTAACCACTGGACCACCAGGGAAGTTCCAAACTAGTATTATTCCAATGTGAAACCAACAGAAGTATTGAGATAATAATTTTAATCTCATTTGCATCCCAAGTCTTGGAATGTGTGCTCAGTCACTCAGTTGTGTCCAACTTTTTGCAACCCTATGGACTGTAGCCCACCAGGCTGTGGGATTTTTCTGGCAAGAATACTGGAATGCATTGCCATTTCCTCCTTCAGGGGATCTTCCTGACCCAGGGATCAAACCCGTGTCTCCTGCCCTGTAGGCAGATTCTTTACCGCTGAGACACTGGGGAAGCCCAAGTCTTAGAAACTGGGTGTATCTTACACCAATAGCACACCCAATCCAGACACTTGGTTTTCACTGTAGATCCTTGATCTTTAATTAGACTTTGTAAAAATGTCCTGTGGGAGCAGATTTGCCCCTCCAAGGTGTCCCAAATATTCTGTCAGGATTTCCAGTTGTTGAATTGGCTATCAGACGCTGATTTTGGTGGGGTTTTGTTGCGGGGCGGGGGTGCGGGTGGACGTTTGGGTTTGTTTGTTTGTTTTTGGCCTCATCTTGGGCATGTGGGATCTAGTTCTCTGACCAGGGTTTGAACCCATGCCCCCTACAGTGGAAGTGTGGAGTCTTAAACCACTGGACCCGCCAGTGTTTTTACTTTTTATCTTGAAATTGTCTTCAATGTACAGAATAGAGAAGCTTTTCTTAATTTAATTTAGCTTAATGCTAACAGTTCGTCCAACACAACTGCTATATTTCAAGGGCTTGAGAGCCAGAGGGGCGCACCCTATGGGGCAGACAAATAATATTTCCATGATAGCAGAACTTGTAGACAGCCTCAGGCTGTAGACTGGAGCTCCATGTGCAACACAGGAGTTCAGTTCAGTTCAGTTCAGTCGATCAGTCGTGTCCAACTCTTTGCGACCCCACAAACCACAGCACACCAGGTCTCCCTGTCCATCACCAACTCCCGGAGTCCACCCAAACCCATGTCCATCGAGTTGATGATGCCATCCAACCATCTCATTCTCTGTCGTCCCCTTCTCCTCCTGCCCTCAATCTTTCCCAGCATCAGAGTCTTTTCCAATGAGTCAGCTCTCCGCATCAGGTGGCCAAAGTACTGGAGTTTCAGCTTCAACATCAGTCCTTCCAAAGAACACCCAGGACTGATCTCCTTTAGGATGGACTGGGTGGATCTCCTTGCAGTCCAAGGGACTCTCAGGAGTCTTCTCCAACACCACAGTTCAAAAGCATCCATTCTTTGGCGCTCAGCTTTCTTTATAGTCCAACTCTTACATCCATACATGACCACTGAAAAAACCATAGCCTTGACTAGACGGACCTTTGTTGGCAAAGTAATGTCTCTGCTTTTTAATATGCTGTTTAGGTTGGTCATAACTTTCCTTCCAAGGAGTAAGCGTCTTTTAATTTCATGGCTGCAATCACCACCTGCAGTGACTTTGGAGCCCAGAAAAATAAAGTCAGCCACTGTTTCCACTGTTTCCCCATCTATCTGCCATGAAGTGATGGGACCAGATGCCATGATCTTAGTTTTCTGAATGTTGAGCTTTAAGCCAACTTTTTCACTCTCCTCTTTCACTTTCATCAAGAGGCTCTTTAGTTCTTCATTTTTTGCCATAGGGTGGTGTCATCTGCATATCTGAGATTATTGATATTTCTCCCAGCAATCTTGATTCCAGCTTGTGCTTCCTCCAGCCCAGCGTTTCTCATGATGTACTCTGCATATAAGTTAAATAAGCAGGGTGACAATATACAGCCTTGATGTACTTTTTTTCCTATTTGGAACCAGTATGTTGTTTCATGTCCAGTTCTAACTGTTGTTTCCTGACCTGCATACAGGTTTCTCAAGAGGCATGTCAGGTGGTCTGGTGTTCCCATCTCTTTCAGAATTTGAGCCCGGTGGCTACGAAGGCGCACAAGCGCAGGTGCCGAGAGGAGCTACCCTGCGCCTGAGGTAAGGAGTGGTGGCTGTGCTTTGCTGGAGCAGCCTTGAAGAGAGACCCCACATCCAAAGTAAGAGAAACCCAGGTAAGACGGTAGGCACTGAGAGAGGGGATCAGGGGGCAGACAGACTGAAACTACAGTCACGGACAACTAGCCAATCTGAACATGGGAGAGGAGTTTGCAATTACATTAAAAGAGGAGAGTTCGGATTCTGGATCATAAGTGCTCCAGCTTTGTGTTTTGGGGCAAAAGACATACCTATTGCTCAGAACCTCTGTTTTCTCATCTGTAAAAAGGGCAGCTCCATGGCTGCAGGAAGTGGAGGGGCACAGGGCTAAAGTCCTAGATTTCCGTTCCCGCGGTTGGGATCTGGAGTCTGGGAGGGCTTTGTGACCGCATGCAGGAACAGAAAGGACCAGGGAGTGGACCAAGAGACACCCAGAATCCCCTAGTGCATGACCAGGGGTGGGAGGTGTCTTGAGTGCTTATTCCCTGAGCTCTTCCTGTCCTCTCCCCGCAAACTGTTCAGGTTCTCTGTCACCTCCGGGCCTCAGCATTGGCTGTTCTGTCCACCAGGAGTGTCCTTTCCCCCAACTCGTATACTGCCTGGTGAGCCCTCTAACATAATTCCATTGTACTCCTCCCAGACGGAGTCTTGGCTCCAAGCCTCAACTCCAGGGCCCTGGGGAGCACTCAGTAACCAGCCCTGTCTTCTCCCTAGGCTGGGGAAGACTCTGGGGAAGCTAAGAAAGGGCAAGGGCAAGGGCAAAGTCAAGGTCAAGGTGGGACCTGAGAACCATTAGAACCTATCCTCGGTCAAGAGGTTGCGTGACCTGGTGGGTAGGAGAGCGTGGACTCCGGGGCCGGCTCTGCTGTTTTCTCACTGAGTCCCCTAGCCTCAGTTTTCTCATCTGTAAAATAGAAATAACCCACATCTGCCCGCTAGGCATGTGTGTTATTGGTTTTTTTTTTTTTTTTCAATATTTATTTATTTGGCTGTAGCAGGTCTTAGTTGTGACACAAGGCATCGTCAGTCTTTATCGCGGCATGCAAGGATCTTTAGTTGTGGCATGCGGGATCTAGTTCCCTGATCAGGGATCAAACCCCAGACCCCTGCATTGGGACCTCAGCATCTTAGCCACTGGACCACCAGGGAAGTCCCTTAGTTAGTTCAGTTGCTCAGTCGTGTCCGACTCTTTGCGACCCCATGAATCCCAGCACGCCAGGCCTCCCTGTCCATCACCAACTCCCGGAGTTCAACCAGACTCACATCCATCGAGTCAGTGATGCCATCCAGCCATCTCATCCTCTGCCGTCCCCTTCTCCTCCTGCCCCCAATCCCTCCCAGCATCAGGGTCTTTTACAATGAGTCAACTCTTCACATGAGGTGGAAGTCCCTAGGCATGTGTTATCCTTCTTGTCAAAGATGCCATATTCACTCTCCCCTCCTCCCAGCTGCTCCAAACCATGTATCCACCTGGTTGCGCCAAGGTGAAGTGTTCCTGGCACCACTGTCTTCCCGGGCTGTTGCTGCAGCTGCTTCTGGCTCTGTGCTTCTTCTCTTATCTGCGTATGTCTCAAGAGAAGCCCAAGCCCAAGCCCAAGCCCATGTGGGTCTCTGAACTGGGGGCCCCTTCCCAGGCCACTGAGGGGTCCTCCGCCCACCTGCCTCTGCGTGTCCTGCTGTGGACATGGCCATTCAACCGGCCAGTGGCTCTGTCCCGCTGCTCGGAGTTGTGGCCTGGCACAGCTGACTGCCAGCTGACCGTCAACCGAAGCGAGTACCCTCAAGCAGACGCGGTCCTCGTGCACCACCGGGAGGTCAGCAACCGGCCCCAGATGCAGCTCCCGCCTTCCCCGCGGCCCCCTGGCCAGCGCTGGGTTTGGTTCAGCATGGAATCACCCAGCAACTGCTTGAAACTGAAGGACCTAGATGGCTACTTCAACCTCACCATGTCCTACCGCCGGGACTCAGATATCTTCATGCCCTACGGCTGGCTCGAGCCGTGGCCCGGCCAGCCCGTGGAGACGCTGCTCAACATCTCGGCCAAGACCAAGTTGGTGGCCTGGGTGGTGTCCAACTGGAATAAAGACTCTATCAGGGTGCAATACTACAAGCTGCTGAAGCAACACCTCCAAGTGGACGTGTACGGACGCTTCCACACGCCACTGCCCCACGCGCTCATGGCCAAGCAGCTGTCCCAGTACAAGTTCTACCTGGCTTTTGAGAACTCCCTGCACCCCGACTACATCACAGAGAAGCTGTGGAAGAACGCCCTGCAGGCATGGGCCGTGCCAGTGGTCCTGGGACCCAGCCGGGTCAACTATGAACAGTTCCTGCCACCCAAAGCCTTCATCCACGTCGAGGACTTCCAGAGCCCCAAGGACCTGGCACAGTACTTGCTAGCACTGGACAAGGACTATGCCAGCTACCTGAACTACTTCCGCTGGCGGGAGACACTGCGGCCTCGGTCCTTCTCCTGGGCCCTGATGTTCTGTAAGGCCTGCTGGAAGCTGCAGCAGGAGCCCAGGTACCAGACGGTGCCCAGTATCGCGTCTTGGTTCCAGTGAGCCGGCCAGCCTGGCACCTGCACTGCTGAGTATCTGGGGCTGGAGCTCTCCCTTACCTGGGGCTTCACCTACTGGGCACCTCTGCTGCCAGGGGTCTTTCCTCCCTGGGAGCTCTCTTGCTAGGAACTTTACCTGGTGGGGGCAGGGGTGAGTTGCCAGGGGCTATGGCTGCCCCTGGGGAACTTGCCTTGGCGTCCTGACCACTGGTGATGGCTCTGGTGGACTGGTTTGTGTTTACTGCTGCTGTTGATGAACTGTCTCTGGGGTACTAAGGTAGGCAATACTAACACCATTTTCCAGATGGGAATGCTCTGAGGAAAACTGGCTTGTCCTCCCTTATTCCACACCAGCACTCTCCCCCCAGGGCAATTCTGCTCCCAGGGGTTACTCACAGGGTCTGGCGACATCTGTGCTTGTCACAAATCGGGTGGGCCGATAGCATCCAGTGGATGGGGAGCCAGACATCTTGCCCAAAAGTCTATGGCGCCCAGAACGGCCCTGAACTTGGGAGAACGGACCGGCCCCAAGTGTTCAGAGGTAGGAAAAACCCTCAAGCAGGGTGGGAAGACCGAGGCCTGGAGCAGGTGAGAGTGGGGGTGGGGCTATCTGGGAGGTCACGTAGGGCAAGGTTGAGACAAGTGAATCTTCTATACCCACTGCAGGGATATGGGAGGGGCAGGGCATGCCCCCAAAGGAGGTTTGCGCATGGTTCTAAGCCCCATGTGAGTGGCAGTCTCTGTGTCCTGTGAGTGTGTGTGTGTGTGTATGGCATGCACTGCTGAGAACCCCCAGCCCTGGGTTCTGCGAAGGCAGCTCTTATGTTCCAATTCTCTGGTGGGCTGGGCCAGCGCCTTGTGGTTGGATCCAGGTGGGAGACAGGGAGGCTGTGGTCCCAGGAGGCCACACACACACAAACACACACCCGCCAAGCCATTTCAGGGACCACAGGCCCAAGCACCAAAGTTGATTTTCCTGCTGTGTGTCCTGGGCTGAGCAATTTCCCTCTCTGAGGCTCAGGGCCTTCTAGGATGGGGAAACTGAGGCTCAGCTTCTTCGGCTTCTGGGAACTCTGGCCTCTCTGCCACGGCCGCTGGGCTGAGTCAGCCCGAATGGTGTAGGAATCCACCACCCCAAACCTCAGAGTCAAAAGACTGCGGGGGTGGATGGGGACCCCAGCCAGCCAGCGTGCTCTGAAACTGCCTTCCAAGCTGACCACCCACAGTCTGGGGCCTGGCCTCCAAGTGCTGCTCTTGGGTCTCCCTGGAAGTCCTGCCTATTAGCTGACTCCAGTGGGTCCAGCTGCCGCAATGGCAAAAAAGAAGACTGGAAAGCAGGGAGCTGGGGATGTTCCTGCCCAGCCAGGTGAGTCTCCCTGGGTGGAGCATCTGAGCTGAGTCTCCCAGCATCAGGATGGGGATTGGGTCTGCGAAGGAGACCTACCATGTTTAGTAGGTTCTAGAAGGTGGTCCTTAGCGCAGCAGAGAGGAGGCCAGTCTAGGAGACACAAAAGTAAAGGAGAGGGTGGGGCTCTTCTTTTGAGAATCCCAGACTAGTGTGGGAGGATGGAAGAGAAGGGACTGTGCCCTTACACAAACTGGGCAAAGGGGCAATTGTGCCTTGGAGACATTCCCCTGCCACCCAGTCTGAGGGGAAGAAGGGTAGGAGTCCATCCATCTGGTCCCCCGTGAGCCAGTCCTGTGCTTGCAGTGGCCACTGTCTTACCCGCCCTCCTCAGACCATTGACGAGCAGACCCCTCTCTGCCTGCTAGGAACCCAACACCCTGTGCCCATTCTGGGCGTGCCAAGCATCAAGGTGACACCGTGGGCAAATCTAAACACCGCATCACGCTTTTTCCATCCTCCACGGGGGCTCCTGGAAAATTCTCCCTCGAGCTCTGGCCAGAGCCTTTACGGCCCCAGGACCTAGGTCCCTGGGGACTCAGCTGTGCCCCAGCAGGCGCCGGTTTTGGGTTAGATGGGATTGGCGCCCGCCCCAGACCTATCCCCGCAGGGAGATGGGCAACGCGGATATTTTTAGCTAGTGAAAGGAGATAGTGGCTCCGAGTTCACCCTGGTGGCAGCTGACCAGGCCCGAAGACGTCTGTTGGGTGAGGGAGATTTGCACCACTTGGACCTCAGTTTTTCCATCTGCACTGTGGCTCAATCTTTCCTACCCAGAAGGACACCTTGTCAGGGAGTAGGCTAGGACACACCTGGAAGGGGCAAGAGAGCCTGTAGAGAGAAGCGAAGGAAGGTCCCTGTGGGCATCCCCCCATTCAGCCCCTTTGCTTCCTGCACGCCTGAACAAAACCGTCTTTCTTTCCCCCGAGCCCAAAGCAAACGGGATCCTCCCACTATAGTGCCGACGGTACCCGTCCCCCTCTTCCCAGTGGAGATGGCGTCTCCTCCCCGTAGGCCTTCAGCACGGAATCACAACCCTGGCTGGATTTTCCACACTTTATTTTGGTACAGTTAACGCGAGAGTCCTGAGCCCTGGACGGCATCTTCTGCTGGTGGGCAGTCTGTCGCGGGGCTTGCCAGGCGGGACCGTGGGTGCCGTCGGGGCGGGGGCCGTGGCCTCCGTCTCTCCGGGCCGGCTGAGGTAGGGTCACACGCAGGCGCACTCGCGCGCCGACAGCTCGTGGACCGTGTGGTAGCGACTGTGCGTGTCCAGAAAGGACACTTCGTCCTCGTAGGCCGTCGGGCGGCAGCAGGGCTGAGCGCGCACCCGCTCTCGCCGCACTCGCCGCCGCTGGCGCAGGCGTCGCAGCCCCAGGTCGTAGACGCGCGCGGCCGCCTCGCACGCGCCTGCGCAGTAGCGGAACAGCACTGTCTCTTCCGACGCGTAGCCCAGGCCCAGCTCGCTCACGCGCACCTCGAGCTCGCGCAGCCCGCACGGCCGTGTCCCCGACCGCGCACGCGCGCGCCGCCGCCGGGGCCCCGGCCGACGGCGCGGACCAGGGGACCGCCCGGCCCATGGCGTCAGTTCTCGAAGCTCCACCGCGTCCGGGGCGCCCTGCAGCAGTGCACGGTCTGCGAGGGGATGGAGAAGGGCCGAGGGGTCAGTGGGTGGATGCATGGGAAGGAGCGCCATATCTACGCTGTTCCTCTGCGAAAAGGGACCTTGGGGTGACTCAAGGCCTAGTGCACCCTCTCCCGACCACATCTTATCTTGCTCCCTGATTCCCGCTCATGCACCCTTTCTGGGTGGCGTGTGTGTAAGGGGAGGGTTGCATATCCAGGCCCACAGGCTGGGTCCCCAAGGCTACCAGCACTCTTCTCTGGAGCCTACACCTAAGATGGACTGCCCAGAACCATTTCCTGTACCACATACCAGTCTGCCCCAACTTGAGCTGAGCCGACCCGGTGTCTGTCTCCCTGTGGGCACACCCCTCCACCACTCTCTGTGGACCCCATCCCTATGCAGGGCAGCACTGGAAATTCTTCCCTTTTTCACTGAGCTGCTCTCACCTCACTGGAGAAAAAAAAAAGGAGGGGTGGCGCTCAGCAGGCGGTGTAGTGAACCAAATCCCTGTCCCTCCTGGGCCCCAGCTGTCCCCACCCCATGCTGGTTGCCCCAGGAAACTGGCACATCCTCTCTGAGCAGTGTTGGGGGCCTGCTTCCCACACCCCAACCGCCCACTCTGGTTGAGTTGTCATGGGTCTCTCACTCCCTCTCTGGGATCCCCACCCAGACCTCCGCATCTTCCCTGAACCTCTGGCCTGTTCACAACGCCTCCCCCTGCCCCCATCCCTCCTGCTCCACCGTGTAGCAGTACTCAAGTTTCCCCTTTCACAACACCAAATCAGGGTGTGTGAGCTTCTCAAAATGCACAGAGGAGCCGCAGACACTGAGACCTGTGTGTTGGCCCCACCACATGGGGTGACAGCTACCATCAGGGGCTCCCCCCATGTTACAGGTGAGGAAACTGGCATCCAGAGGGGAAAAGAGGTGCCTAAGACCACACCACTGGCAGGTGACGGAGAGAAAACCAAACAATCTTCCCACCTCCATCCCGTGCCCAAGTTTGGTGCAAGTCCAACCCTCTTCTCCCACAACTGCCTGGAGGTGCCCTGAGCCATAGATTCCCAGGACTCCATGGCCTAAATTTATTTCCCAAGCGGCTGGTCCTGCCCCAGTGCTCTTCAGCCCCAAGAGAGAAGTGTAGACATCGGAATGGCAGGCAGCACTGAACTGACATTGGGTCTGCAGATGGGGGGCTTCCAGCCCCTGAGCAGGTGGCAGTCACTCTTGTGGTTGAGAGAGGAAATCCCGAGTTTAAGCTCCCACCTGCCCCCAAGGCTGGCACACCTGGCTGTCAAAAGAAATAGCTTCCTGGGAGGCCCAAGCGGGAAGGGCTGTCTGTCAGCCTGGGAGCTGTCTGTTCCCACAGGGGGTCTCAAGAGCAGACAAGCCCCAGTTCTGAGCCTTGCTCTGCCCACTCTGAGCCTTGTAGTTTCAGGCAGATGACAGCCCTACTTTCGTTGCACCCGCTGTACCCTGCTGTACCCTACTTTCATTGTTTGCTCAGTGAGACTTGCAGAGTCCCTACGTTGGCTGGGGCTGGGAGGGTGGAAATCAGGGGCCACCCAACAGCATCTTCTGGGAGATGGGTGGGAGTAGGGTGACAAACACTGCTTGCTCTGGGATCAGAGTGAGCCTAGCTCACTAACGATGCCTAAAATTCCACCAGTGTGCCCACCCCAAAGATGTGTGTCTAGAGTTAATTCATAGGATTGCCAGGTTAAGATACAGATCCCCGGTTCAGTGTGAATTTCAGATAAACAATAATCTTCTAGTATATCTGTTCTTCCAGCAGGCCTGGCCACGTGCACAGGATCTGGAATACAAGGAGATGATGCCCACATCTCCCTGGCCCAAGCCTGAGATTCCTCCATCAGTACATTAATCCCAGAATCTAGAACACGGACTCTGGGGTATGGAAATCTTTGTCCTTCCTCCAGTAGGGCTAGATCCAGGGACAGGATGCAGGGCAGCCAGGACCCGACGGTGGGCCGAGATCCTCCCCGATGCCTGAAATTCCACTGGGCCTTTGCCCCAGGGCCTGGAGCACTAGCTTTGGGGAGCCCGGGTCTCTGGGACCCAGTGTCCTGGGAAGGACTTAGCAGCCTGAAGCGGGGGAGCGGCGGGGGCGGAAGTGGAGCTTGCGCCGGAGGCCACCCTTGTCCATTGTGAAGACAAGAAAGAAGGATTGTGTGGGCCGGCAGGGCGCGTGTGGACTTGCACGCAGGCGTGCATGCACCCCCTACCCACAGGGGCCCACGCACACTCCCCCGCCTACACCTAATCCCCATCCACCCGTGGGGATGCACATGTGGACACACCCGTGCACCCACGAAGTCAGGGCCCACGCACTGCTCTGGCCCCACAGAACCTGCAGGGGGCAGGCATCAGGGGCTAGTGGGGAGCTGGACCATGCAGCCACAACCCCCAGGGCTGACATTTCCACTTTTCTACCTCCTGGCCTTTTCCCACATCTTCTTGCTCATCTTCTGTTCCTCTATGTCTGTCTTTCTCCCCATTTCTAGGACTCGTCCTATTTCTCAGTCTCTCTCTGCCTCCCCTGTCACCCCCCGAGCAGGTCACTAGGGCCTCCGGTCCAGCCTCCCTCTTCCTCCACCCCCCGCTGCGCTGCAGGGGCCACCCGGGCCGAATGCCCAGGTCTAATCTCCATCTGGCCCCCGGGCCCCTCAGGGCTAGAGCCTAATTCCTTGTGACAGCTGAGCCGAGGGACCCCAGTTCCCAGCATCCATCCCCTCTGACACCCCTGCCAGGCCGTTGAGGGGATTTGCACCCTCCCTCCACCCCATCTAAAATAAGCCTTTGTGGCCCGCTCCACTGCGTACAACATTCCACCATTATGGTCGCTGTGACGTTGGGGGTATCTGACTCAAGACAGGGGGCGGGGGAGGGCTTACACTGGGCCAGACGGGCGATTCGGGCATCCAGGGTGCGAGGCGGCCGGCGCAATGGGGCCAGCGCAGGTCCGAGGCGGTGGCCGAGGAGCAGGCCCTCCCGACACATCCAGATGGAGAGCACGGAGCTGCAGAGCACCGAGGCCAGGGCCGCCGCCTTCCAGCGCTGCATCCTCAGCCTGCGTCCACGGGATGGTCAGCCACACGGCCTCCGTTGTCTGTCTGTCAGGCAACAAACGAATGGGCACAGGGTGCTGGACCAGCTAGTGGGGATACAGTGGGGCCCCTGGATTTGAACCACTCCTGCTTAATGACCAATAATAATATAGAAGTGATTCATCTAGGAACCACTGAACAAGGTTGTGGGAAATGCTGCCAAGGAGGAGGTGGGCACTGTGCCAGGGGTAACCTGGGAACCGCCCCCATGTGGGCGTCCCAGAGTGCTTTCCTGAGGATTGAAGAAAGTTGAAACTTGAACAAAGGTAGGAGCTAGCCAGGCAGAAGAGAATGGCATCTCAGGCAGGGGCAACAGCGGGTGCAAAGGTCCTGAGGCGTGACCTGGAGTGGCCAATCCAGCCAGGAGGCTGCAGTGGCTGGAATCCAGGGAGTCTGGGGAAGACTGGAAGGTGAAGACATCCCCAGCAGGGGGCACTGTGGGACAAGGGTGGTGAGGAGAGGTGGTGCTTAGAATAGGTAGTCTGGGAGGCTGGAGCCCTGGGGTTGAGCCATATTAATGTCCCTGGAAGTGACTTTCCACCCTGCTCTGGGCCTAGGTTCCCTGCCCCCCCGCCCCCACCAGACAAATAGATGCCCAGAAGTGGGCAGCAATGGACCAAAGCTGCCCTCAACCCACCTCCAGGCCTTTGTACAAGTGAGTCCTTCCGTCCAGAACATTCTCTCCTCCACTGCCGCCCACTCCTTCCACTTTCAGTCTTAGCTTAGACGGTACCTGCCCCAGGAAGCTTTCCCTGATTGCGCCTCCTCCTCAGCCCCAGGCCCGTGCAAGGGCACTCTCTGGGTCCCCATAATGTCTAAGCTTCCCCTACTGGGGCACCGATTACTCAGTGTTGTGGTTGCCTAGTCGCGTCATGCTCACAGTAGATGTTTAATAACTCCTGCGTACCCCCACACCCCCACCCTGTCTGTGAAGCTCCCCGCCACTGAGCGGCCTCCAGCCCGCGTTTACATTACTCCGCCGGCCGCCCGGCGCGGGGCCTGGCGGCCGGCCCGATGTAAACATTTACACGGAGCGATGAAAGCCGGGCTGGACGACGGTCAGCGCCCCGGCTCGGCCGCGGGGTGCTGGGCGTCCCCGCGCGCGAGCCTCAGGCCGCACGGGCTGACCTGCGCGCTGCCCAGAGCAGTTAATTGCGTGCTATTTGCATCTCATTTGCGTGCGATGTGCCTGTGTCGGCGGAGGGGGACGGGGCGTGGCTAAGAGCAGTAAGTTTGGAACCACCTCTCCCCTCGCCCCAAGGATGCACCCGCACAGGACCTACACCAGACAGTAAGTAACGGAGAACGCTTATTAACCCCCTGTTGTGTACCATAAGCGGTGCTGAGCCCAGGAAGGAGGCATTGTAACCTCCATTTTATAACTGGAGAAATTGAGGCGGGAAACAGAGTGGCTTGGTCAAGGGCACAGCTAGGAAAGGATCTAGAGACTCACACCCTGATTCTTTGACACAATGCACACCACGTGGGTGGAGCAAATGCTCTGGAGTCATTCTGAGGACCTGCCACTGTTGGTGGTATTGGATTTTTTTTTTTTGGCCACGAGGCATGCAGGATCTTCTCCAGCCAGGTGATGGAACAGGTGCCCCCTGCATTGGGAGCGCAGTCTTAACCACTGGACTCCTAGGGAAGTGGTTAAGTGGAAGATACTGCTGTTATTATTACTGTGGTGATAATATTATTACTGTCAGTAGGGTGATGGATAATGAGGGCCCCAACCTGGGGCCATGTAAACAAACCCTGGGCCAGCCTGGAGTTCTGAGGACATGTGCAAAGGCCCTAGGGCAGGGCCATGCTTGGCTGGTTGAAGGAATCACCAAGGCAGCCCCATGTCGCTAGAGCAAAGTGAGCAAGAGGAGGTGAAGGCAGGGAGGTGACGAGGACAGGTTGTGCAGGTCATGCAGCCCTGTGGGTTGGGAGGAGAAGACTTCATTCTCAAGGTTGTGCAGCAAACAGGTCAGTCTTGGCCATTTGTCAAGTGCCCAAACCCACCGCCTTTACTCTTAATGAGCCCCTACTTGATGCCAGATCCCATTGTACAAACTTAATGCATGTTATTAAGTCATTTTAACTTCACAAGAGTCCTTATTCCCATTTTACAGATGGAAAAACTGAGGCCCCAAGTGGCAAAGTGACCTGCCAGGGTCACAGAGCTAAGATGAGAACTCTGGTGGCCTCACCCACCCTGGCAGGGGGAGACATGGAAACCCCCCCAGGTGCAAGACCTCTGGTCGTCACACCCAAGTCTTGGAGTGGCGTGCCTCAGTTTCCCTGTTAGATTGGAACAAGGTCCCTGTACAGCACTAGTGTAAAACAGGGGGCTGAAAGGATAGATGGGTCTCCAGTCCTGAGATGGCCCAGCCACAGGAGCCCATGGTGGCCTTGGAGCTGCAGACCTCCTGGAGCTTTGAGGGGGATGGGAAAGCAGGGGACCGCTGGTGGAGGGGACCTGGCAGGCACAGCTGATAAGCGTCTGCAACAATGGGCCTTTCTGTATGGGGGTCACCCAACTGGTTTGTCTCTGGCGTGGACCTGATGGGGAGCGGGTGTGGCGGAGGGCATGGAGGGGGAGACCAGGTGTGCATGAGCTGTGTGCTTGTGTCATGGGGAAGGTGGGCACTCACACAGCACACTTGGAGGCTCATGTTCACACCCAGCCTTCCCAGACTCACACACACTCTGACTCGCTCAGCACATGTGCACGCGCACGCGCGTGCGTGTGCACACACACACACACACACTCTCTCTCTCTCATGTGTGCCCAATCATTGTTGCATGCACACTTTCAGACACTGCCCAGCTCACACATTCTGATATGCTCAGATGCTGTCCTGCTTACACACTCAGTGGTCTCACACACCCTCAAACAGAATTCCACTCACATGCTTGAACACAATCACACACTCCGGTGTTCTCCCACCTAGAACATGACCATGCACTCGAACGTTATCACACCCTCACACCTGAACATCATTGCATTCACCTGCTAGTGTGTTTCATACTCTCACATGTGGGCATTTTACTCACAAACATAGCATTCAAGCACTACCACTCACTACCACACACGTGCACACACATCCTGATTTGCCCTTGGGAGATCCCCTGATCACACCCCTTACACTCTCTCATGCCCATGGGAGCTCTCGCACACCCTTGAGACTCACACTCCCACACAAATCAAGCACCTTCACACTCAGACACATATTGTCTCTTGCACGCTGACACAGAGAATGGGCACGCCACACACGTGCTGCCTCCAAGCCACCCCTTGTGCACTTGAACTTGTGCGTGCACAGGCGTGCCTGTTATCACCTGCATCCTATATTCCAGCCACGCTCGTGCAAGCAGGCATGCAGACACACACATCCTGCCAGTGCTGGGGCCCTTGGCTGCCAAGATTCCAGGCGACATGGGGCAGTGGAGGCACAGCAGGTTGCGAGGGGGGAAAGGGGAATGTGGGAGGCAGAATGACCCAGAGGAAAAGGCCTGCTCTGCCCACACCTGCTGGCCTTTCAAGTGCCACCCATCTGCCAGACAGGACCTGGTCAGGGGTCCCCTCTCAAGCCAACAATGTCCAGACCCTGGAGAATTCTCATTGCCTAAGGAAGGGGGCATCTCCCTTCATGGGGGTCAGGTCAGCCTGAACTGCAGCAAGAGGGTCCTTGAATGACCTCAACTTCTAGCTGGAGGCCACAGAGTCCCCAGGGCTGGGAGGGAGGGGAAACTGAGGCTCAGAGAGGGGTGATGAACAGCCTGTAGACACACAGCCAGCTGGATCTTTCCAGTTATCCAAGGAGCAGACAATTAGGGTGAGGGTGTGAGGGTGTTCCTGGCAGCTTCTTTGATGGTGCCAGGAAACACTGCTCGTTATCTTGATGTCCCGGCAATGCTCCAAGTTTCCACCTTTCCACAGAGCTTCCCAGGGAACACCCACCAGGCATACCTGTTCCCAGGGTCACCAGCCTTTAGCCTGTGGAGCCGCTGGCCTCAGGGAGGAACCTGATTCATGCTTGTTCCCAAGGAGAGGTTGGAGGAGAGGGGAACCCTCCGCCCACACACTCAACTCTCTAGTCTGGGGGAGGCATGCCTGTCTCCATCAGGCAAACTCCTACTCTTCCTTCAAAGTCCCAGCTCCTATAGCCCCTCCTCCCGAAAGCCATGCCTGCTCCCTATCTTGACCGTCCCCCCACAGCTGCAGGTCCCTCCCCCTTGCCCAGCTCTGCCAGCATAGTGTGTGGGTCCATATCTGTCTTTGCTGGATAGGAGGAGCTTCTGGAGGGGCAGTCTGGGCTGAGTCCCCTCAAGGCAAAGATGGACATTGAGAATTCCATCCACAGTCACCAGGCTTTTGCCCGTGTGGTGCCTCCCTCCACTAGCACTGTTCTCCCCCTGAACCTCACCCCCAGATCTGTCTCTGGTCTTCCTGTATCTCTGTTTCCCCAACTTCAGAAAGGGTCCGAGGGGGTCCACCCCACACTATAGGAATGACCGGGTTGCATGTGGGGCTGTCATTGCCACCCACGGGCAGAACAAGCCAGGCTGGGAAGCCACGTGGGCAGTAGTGGGAGTGGCTGCCCCTGGAGAAGGGTATTTCTGGATGCTGCGGCACCTGGGGTCCAGACAGCTGAACTCACATCCATGTTCTGCCTCTTCCTGGCTGGACCACATGGCAAGCTCCTCCCCCTCTCTGAGCCCGTTTCCCATCTGTACAATGGGCTTCCCAGGACACATCCTCATCTGGAGGGCCATTTTTGTTCAGTAAAGCCCTGCAGGCCTGGCCTATGGCAGCAGTGGGGCCCGGGTGTCAGACGCCTGTGCTTGCACGCCCTTCTCTGCTTCCTCCATCAGTCTTCCAGCTCTGGGGCTGGCAGCTGGGCCCATTCCCCAGGCAGCCTTGCTCATTTTGTTTACCCCAGATGACCCCTGGGGGTTCCCTAGGGATCCACTGATGGGGAAACTGAGGCCCCATTTCATGATGGGGAAATGGGTGGGACTTGATCTTCTCTCCAGACAAGATTCAATGGTTCTGCAAAACGAGAAACAAATTCCACAGCCCACAAAAATGTGCCCCCTCCCTCAGAGGGCCCCAGGGCCCAGCCCCACCCTGTGGTGGGGATGGGGAGGCCGGGGCAGGCGGAAGCCAGCGTCGCACATCTGCAGATAAACCAGGAACATCTGGCTAGCACAGCTGGTTCCGATGTCGCGTCTGCGGGGGCCAGGGGCCAGCCTGTGGGGCGGCCTCGTGGGAGGGTGCAGGCACAGAAGCCCCCTGCAGAACCTCCCAGGCCTGGCTAGAGGTGGGAGCCCAGCCTCTCCTCTTTTTCCTCCAACCCAGAAGCTGCCTGCTGGCCGATTGCTAGAACCATCGCTGGCTCCCTGCTACTCTGAGAATCAAGTCTCGGGTCCTGAGCTTATCCTAAGGGGCTCTGGGTCTGTCTTCGCCAAAGTGAGGCTGAGGAGTAGACTTCTGGGGAGGACTTCTGTGTTGGTTGCTTTGTGATAATAGTATTAAAGAAAAATAGCTAATACTAACCCTAGTGAACAACACCATTGCTGCTGTTCTAAGTGCTTTACATCTTTTAGTGCCTTCGTAGAAAGGTGTGGACCATTTTATCCCCATTGTGTAGACAGAAAAACTGAGGTCCAAAAGACTGAAGTGTCTTCCTCAGGGTCAAACAGAGCATGAATGGCCAAGCTAGAATTTGAACTCAGGTGGCTAGGCAAACTCCTACTCATCCTTCAAAGCTCCAGCCTCAGTGCCCTCTGTTCCACATTCGTGAACACTGTGCCACATGGCCTTCCTCGTACAACCAGAACAGGAATAATAACATTAACACCTGGCGGTGCTGGCCGTTCCGTTTATTTAGTGCCGAGACCTCTGCTGAGTGCTTTCCACAAGTTTATTTCCGCCCCCCTCACAGTCCCTGGAAAAGATGTTCTTATTATTAGCGCCGTTGACCACATGGAAACTGAGGCTTGGAGAGGTAAAGTGACTTGCTCAAGATCACACAGAAATTAAGTGGCTGAGCTGCAGTTGAACCGGGATTTGACTCTAAACTTGTTCTCTCAATGTCTCCACAACCCCCCATAACAAGGGTAATGCTGGGGGGTGGACGGAGAGAAGCAAGGTCTTGCTGTTTAGGAGGGACTGAGGTCCAGGGAAGGAGAGTATTTTCTCAAAGACACAGAGCAGAGCAGCACTAGCAAGTAAACAGAAGACCCACTGTTCTGCCCCCAACTCATTCACTCAACACATATGGAGTGCCTACTAGGTGCTGGGCTGGCCAGGGAACACAGGATGGCCAAGGCCAACTGGGACTCCGCCTTGGCCAAGCTCAGACCATCCATTAAGGGAGATGGATAATAAAAAAGAGAGAAAGATTTTAGGGAATTCCCTGGCAGTCCAGTGGTTAGGACTTTGCACTTTCACTGCTGGGGCCCCAGGTTTGATCCCTGGTTGGGGAACCAAGATCTCACAAGCTGTGTGGCTACAAAAGTAAGAGAGAAAGGAGGGAGGGAGGGAGGAAAAAAGGGAGAGAGAAAGAAGAAAGCAGTAGAAACTAACACAACATCATAAAGCAATTATACTCCAGTTAAAAAATAAAAGAAAAAAATAAAATTAAAGCCCAATAAAAAATAAAGGGTAATTTAGAGGTTGTCAGTGCAACACCAGCCCCCAAATAAAACAAGGTGAAGCAATAGTGACCAGGGTTGCTTTTAGGCTGAGTGGTCAAGGAGGGCTTCTCAGAGGAGGCAGGATTTGCGCTGAGCCCACGTGAAGATCTAGAACAGTGTTCTAGGCAGAGAGAAGTGCATGAGCAAAGGCTCAGACACAGGATGATAGTTTTTCAAAAGGACCGGGGTGACCAGAGCAAACTTAGCCAGGGAACACCACAGGGAGATGAGGAGAGATGGGGGGGCTCCTATTCCCCACCAGTGCCCAGTGCCCACTTCCTATACTGGCCACTGTTCAGGCGTGTTCTTGGGGAGGCTGGGCCGGGGAGCGTGTATGTGGTGGGGCTGCCTGCTTTTCCGACCCGCTGTTTCTGGCCTGGTCTTCTGCGGCTGGCCCATAAAATTCCCACCTCGACCATACCAGGCTGGTCTGGCTTAGCCAAGCTGGCCTGGGACAGGCCTTACAGGCATCTGGGGCGGGCGTTGGGGGGGGACCTCCCCGGGGGAGAATAACAGGATCAACCTAATGAGGCCTGGCACGGCTGAGCAGCTGGCATGGGGCCCAGTGGGTGGCGCGAGGGACATGGGTCCTCTAGGAGGACGCCATACAAACCTGGCCTTGTGACAGAAAGGGAAACCAAGGCACAGACCTCTGACATGTCTCAAACTCTAACACAGGTGTCCTGGGAAGCAGGGGACCCGAGTCACCTTTTCTATGTCCCCAAGTTCAAATTCTGCCTTGGGGTCCTGACATACTGAGCTCTTTAGGCACGGATGGTGGGGCCCTTGCTCTGGGCTTTCTTTCCCCCACTGGGAAGTGAGGGCCACCTGCTGGATTTCTTCCAAGGCCAGACAAAGCCTGAGTCCTCTGGGATTGTTAGTTAAGATCTTTCTGCTCCTGAACACCGATGCCAAAGTGTCCCAGGTCCTACTCAGGCTTCCTTGGTGGCCGTTACACACCCTGAAAGTCCAGGAGGCTGGCTGGCTGTTTTGAGAGCCTCAGGCCTGCCCCCCACCCTCCCCCTCATGAGTGCAGCAGGCACCGGGCCTGTCTTATTTTCTGCTTCGTCCTGGTGCACAGCTTGGCACACGGTAGCTTAGGGCTCAGGAATTAATTACATGGCACATAAGGAAAGATCCCTCCAGCTTGCCCAGCCTCAGTTTTCTCAGATGTGAAATGGGGAGAACCAGCGTCCCACTGTGCCTGCTCAGTTG
Source organism: Bos grunniens (assembly GCF_055505025.1). Lineage (NCBI taxonomy): Eukaryota > Metazoa > Chordata > Mammalia > Artiodactyla > Bovidae > Bos > Bos grunniens. The sequence continues at coordinate 18,581,904 of NC_141171.1, forward strand.
ATTCACTGGGCAGAGGGAAGATCCTGTCTCCCTTCATGGGCCTTGACTCCCCTATCCCACCTTGGGGAACCAGGAAAGCTGCATCTGCAGAAGAATCCCAGAACCTCTCAGCAAAGATGGCTGCACCCGATGATGCCAGATGCATTAAAGGACCTGTTCCTCTCTCTGTGTCTCCAGCTCCCATCTCCAGGAATCTGTCCTTGAAGGCCCCAGCCCAGTTCTCTGTCAACCTTTCAGAATGATCTCTCCCTCCCACACTCAGGCCCCCTGGATTTTCCAAAACCACCCATGCACTTTCCTGCCTCCAGATCTTTGCATATGCAGTTTCTACTAGCTGGATGCTTTTACCTGTCCCACTTAGAAAACTCCTACTCATCCTGCACAGCCCCAACCCCAATGGCTCTCCTCTAGGAAGTCTCCCCTGACCCTCCTACCCGGAGGTAGTGCCTTTGCTCCCCACTTTGGCCTCCACCTTGGACTCAAGTTTGTCTTCCTGGAAGGACAAAGCCCAGGAGCCTGACCCCAAACAGAGTCAGCTACACCATGGCAGTACATGTTGGTGGAAGTGATATCTTGGTTGTGTTCTTTGCCTGGCTGCAAACTGTTTGGTTCCCTCTCTTGTCCCAGACTCTTGAAAGCTGTATCCATTTCTCACCCCCTGAAAACTGAGGCCTATCACCTGAGAGACAAGCAGTGATGGCAGAACCTCAGACACTGCGCCCAGCTGTAGGGAGGCATGATTTGGTTTCTTCCCTGCACCTTTGGAACTAGCTCTTTGCAGCTCTCTGGGAGTGGGCTGTAAGGCCTGGGAGTGGCTATGGAACCTCAAACCTCAGCAGTCCTAGAATGAAGGGTGTGGGGAGAGGTGTCCAAAGGGCCCAAAGCAAGGGGCTGGGGGCGGGGAAAAGCTGGCAAAACTGAAAGTGTCCCCCAACTGACATCCGCCTAGACCAGTCATGCCCTTTTAGGGCTTCCTCAGCCTGGGGCTTTTTTAAAGACAGACAAAGAATGCCATGCAACAGACAGAAAAGGATGTTGGACAGGGTGGACATGCACAAGTGAGGAAAATCAGGGGTCTGGCGTTTCATGCCCCCCACATAGGCCCTAGTTCTACTCCCCAGATCTGGGCTGCTGGCCTCAGCCTTGCAGGTAACCACAGACCCACTGAGCCAGGCCAGTGGCACCATGATATATGTATGCTGGTGCTTCCTGGGGAGGGGACTGTGGTGACACCCACCCCAGGAGAGAAGCCACTTCTGTCTCTGGTCCCAGCCCATATCTGCCCACTGTCTGCAGCCTCCTCCACTTAAAGACTGTGAACTGACAAACCACACTTTCTGGGAGAATTTTGGGACCATCCTGAATATGAGATGTCTTTAGTAAAAAGAGGAAGGAAGACCGCTCTTTCTTCAAATTTGGTCTTTGCCCTTAAGGGACACCCCCCCCCCCAAAATGGTTTCGCGCCCTCTTGCGGCTGCATAAGGCTCCAGGAGCCTAGAGAGCTGGGCCCTTACCGGAGGACACCGTGTCCCCGGCGGCAGCGGCGGCGGCGCGCAGGGAACGCGGCTGGAACGCGCCACTGACAGATGTTTACTTCTGCGTGCAGCTGGGCCGCGATGGCAGCCCCCCACTCAGGGTCCGTGGGATCCGGTTGTCCCCCGCGGCCCCTTGTAGACCACAAGGCCGAAGGGGTGTCTGGGTCTCGCCCACCTAAAGGCTGGGGAAGGGTGTCCGGCTGCTCCTGTTTCCACCCCCTCTCCAGAAGCATACAAGGGGGTCCGAGGAGGCAGAAGCGCGCCCGCCCCGTCGGACAGGGACCACCCCCTCCCCTGGCCATACGCTAGCTTAGAGAGGCACTTACATCGCCCTCCCGACCCCCTACCACGCGCGGACCTGTCGCCTCTTGACCCCACCCTCATACACACGCTTGTTCTTGGCTCAAAGCGGGAAGCTACTGGTCTACCGGGAGTCCCTGGACGCCCCCGCAACCTCCGTCCATGGGGGCCAGTCCTTCCCCCGCGCCAGTCCTCTGCGGGCCCCCCTTCTGCCCTTGCTTACCTGCTCTGGGCGCCCTAATAGCCGTCAGTGGCGGCCGCGCCTGCCGCCCGCGCCGGCCCCAGCCCCTGCCCCGGCCGCCGCGACCGCCATCCGGGCCGCCTGGGCCCGCGGCGCCCGGGGGGGCCCGGGCCGGAGGGGGCGGCCGCGGGGGGGTCGCGGCGCGGGCCGGCCCATGGGGCCCCCCCGGGCTCGCTCAGCCGCGGGCTGCGGCCATCCCGGCCCGGCGGAGGCTGGGGCTGAGGGGGTGCCCTGGACGGCCTGCGGCTCGGAGGGCGCGGGGCGCAGGGGCGCACGGACGGCGCGGGCGGCCTCAGTGCGCGGCGCTGGGGTCCGAGGCGGCGGCGCGAGGGGCCCAGACGCTCCGAGCGGCTCCACGGCGCGCTCTCCCGCCGCCTCCGCCGCTCCCGCCGCGGACGGCTCGGCCGGCTCGGGGCCGGGGGGCGGGGCCGGGGGCGGGGCCAGGGGCGGTGGCTCGGATTTCCCGGGACTGGGAGACGCCCCCGCCCAGTTCCGCCCAGCCAGAGGGGGACCTGAACAACGCAGGTGGCAAGGGTGCAAGGACAGCAGCAGCCCCCTGGACGGCGATATCCGCTGGCCCCAGAGGCTCGGGCGGCGCACCTTTGTAAAGCCCCTCTCCAAGGGCCTCTTGCTGAGATAAGAGCCACAGTGCCCCCCATGCCAGTCCCTCGACCTTCAGCGTTCCCCACTCCACAGAGAACCGGTCTTACTGCCAGACCCCTCCCCCCCCCCCACGTCCTGCTCGGTCCCCTTCAGGAACGCAGGGCCCCAAGAAGTCTTCTCGCCAAGGGAGCCCCTCGGGGGATTTCCCCCGGGACAGCGTCCCTCCAGGTTAGCCATATCCCACTCCCACTTCAAGAACCCCGACGGCGCATCTTCTATAAATCCGAGACTTCTCCAGACCCCCCTAAGATCCGCCTCCGTGGAATTAAGAGCCACAGCACTCCCCCGACACGGTAATCATGGCCCACAATTTCCCTCTTCATCTCACTGGGTATTACGGGCCCTCCAGCCCCTTCCCAGGTCCTCATTCCAGAAAGCTAAAGGTCCCCTCTGGGACCTAGTTTCCCCCGAAGATAGCAAATGAGACCCTAAGACCGACGTCGGACGGTACCCGCTGTCCACAGAGCCTCTCATCAAGTGGCAGTTCTCCTTAGTCTGGCCTCCAAGCCAGATCCCGCGGGGGGATATCTTCCCACCCCTGGCTCCCTGCGGCGCTCCCCTGGGCACCAAGGCCCAGCGCGGCCCAACGAGCCAAACCCACCCGGCACCCTCCCCGACGGCTCCGCGTTCCCAATGCGCCCCCTAGCGGCTCCAAAGGGCTCAGGGGGCGGGGCTGGGAGGGTGGGCGGAGGCTGATCCGCCATGGCCCCGCCCCACCCCGGCCTAGTTACGGTGAAACACCCGCCCCAGAGTCCCGCCCCCTGCCCCAGCGCTCGGCTCCTGCCCTCTGGGTCCCCGCCGCCGCCTGCGTTCCTGGAGCCGGGTTCTGGTTCTCACTCCCGCGGCCTCCCGCGGCCTGATTTCTTGGTGCCTCCTCACTCTGACTCAGGCCGTCTGCATTCCCCTGATTCCAGCTGCCTGGGGTTTGTATGGCTATTAGGTCTTGAGGCCCCCACCCCCACCCCCACCCCCACCACACAGGCACCCCAGCCATGGGGGTGTGGGGCGCACTGGACGCGCGAGCTGGGTGCAGCCTGGATTCTGAATTTGTCGGGGAAGGAAAAAGGGTGAGTGTGCGTCAGAGCCGGAGCCCCGCAGCTGCCCGATTCCAGTCCAGGATGCAAAGAACAGGGATCTGTGCTTGCCTCTCCGTGCCTCGGTTTCCCCGTCTGTAACACGGGATGTTAGCAGTAGATCCTGCAAGGGTTGCAGTAAGGATTGAATTGGTAAGTATGAGTAACCATGCCACTTGCTGAGCAATGTCCACGCGTCTGCCACTACTGGTGTCGTTAAGGACTCACTCTCAGCGACACACACACACACCCTGGCCGGGAGGGAAGGGTGAGGCACTGACCACCAAACCTTATTCCAGGCAGGGTCACACCCAGCGCCATGCTTGTTCTCACGCATACCCGCACACCCTTCTAGAACAGCGCCATCCCTACACACACACACACACACACACACACACACACACACACACAGAGTTCCCTGTAGAGACACAGACACACGTGCTATTCACGTGCTTAGCAGCCCACTGGCCCTCAGAGCAACCCCAGCGGATCTCCACGGTACGGAGTAGGATTGCTCCTGCACACACGTGTCCGCTTGGTGGATTGTTACACATACACACACGCCCTAACCCTCTGACAGTCACACGCAAGGCCGAGCATCGTGTGCCCACTCCACAGCCATGAACGCACAGGAGTCGAGGAGACTCTGTTGTCATGCGTACTCAGGCGCACACGCACACACCGTGCCGGTCCGGGAAGCACAGCCCATCTGCATACCCGTATCCAGACCAGGAGCCCACCCCCACCCCGCCAGCCATCATTAAGCTGTTACCAGCGGCCCCTTGGCCGCCTCCGCTCACCGCACACCGCCTGGACCCCCTCCCTCCCAGCCTAGGCTGGGAGCCATGGGGGCAGGGGCGTACAGACACATGGGGTGCAGGACATACACATGTGCCCACCATGTGGACGCTCGTAAAATGGTTGCCCTGGTAACAGCGACTTGAAAGACCAGGTTCTTCCTCTGGGGTGGGCAGGGGGACAGGGGCGGAGTCGAGGGGCGGGGCCCCCGGGGTGTAGGACTCATGCTCACCTTCCACCACCGTGGGGAGACTCGGTCACGCTCCCCACTTAGAAGGAGACCCCTGCACACTCAGGGACATACACATTGACCCAAACACACACGGAGGAGGCAGCCCCTGTCACACTCAGGCACCCAGAGCCCCGACCCACCTCAAGGCCGGCCCCACGTGATCACACCACACAGGTGTGACCCCCTCTGACATCAATGCATGTCACCTCATACAACCCAGCACGCTGGCCACTTTCTGTCGCCAACCACAGGCTTTGTCACCCCCTGGACAGGTGGTGACAGACACCCTGTCACACTGGCTGACTCACACAGCGGCGGGAACTGGTGCACACATGACATGCCCCCCCACCTCCGTCACGGGAGCTGTCTGAGCCGGGCTGCCTGTGAGGCCAAGGGGATTCAGGGGTTGGTTCTATTTGCAGGAAACATGGATATTTACAATGCTTTATTTTTAAACCTTGCTTGTTCCAGACTGGGCTACTGTGGGGCGGGATGGGTGGAACCCAGCCTTGAACCTCCCACGCTAAAAGTCAGCCCGTGGCTAGGGACTGTGGTCTTTCAGTGCACGGATTGGGAGGGTGGTGAAGCTCAGTGAAGAGCAGGGGGCACTCAAAGGCATGTGACCTCTGTGACTGATTTGAGCTGGCTGGCACCAAGGTCAAGGCTGAGGCAGGGGCAGCCAGGCCCAGACACCTGCCCATCGCCACCTCCTCTCCCATGCTTACTGGGAAATTAGTTCTGCTCCTTTACTGACTCCTCCACAGCACATCTCCGCCAGGTAGCTCCAGGTGAGGCCTTCCCTTCCCCAGCGTGCTGTAAGCCCATGGGGCAGTTGTGAAACCTGAGAATCAGAGAGGTCAAGACATCAGCCCCAGGTCACACAGTAAGACAGCAGCTCAACTCTGGGGCTGGATGATTACCAAACATGTAACCACTGTCCCCCACTGCTCCTCCAACCCTGTCCCTTCTGGTCAGAGGGCCCTCTGCACCCCCCACCCCCGCCCGATGGTCACTGCTTCCCAGGGGAGTGTTCTGTTCCTGGATAGAGGCTGAGGCAGAGGGTTAGGGAGGCTGGTGGCCATTGGCCAAGACGCAGAGACTTGGCTGGTAGAGAAGTTTCCATCTTAACTCCAGGAGCTGGTCCAGGCCCTGCAGCCCCATGGCTGCATTTCGGGGACCCCTCCAGGGACCAGCCCATGGAGGGTGAGGTGGCCTGGCGCCTTCTGTGTTCTCTGTCCCTCCAGCCACCCCTCCAGTCAGAGCATCCTCACACACTGAGTGTTACTCCATCCCCCCCAATATGCTGGTGGCTGAGCTCGCTGTGCCTCAGTTTTCCCATTTGTGAAATGGTTCCCGTGTTTCTTCAGCACAGGGTTGCTGATGCCCAGCCAAGAAGCTCCCTGAAACCAGGCTCTAGGGCTCTGGATTCATCAAAGTTATCCTCACCCTGAGCTGGACAATGCTGAGGGCAGAGAGAGGCCTCGGCTCCTACCGAGAACACAGCTGGACACCCACTCCTGGCCGAGGGTCAGAGCAAGGGCCCCAGGGACCAGGGAAGGAGCCAGCCGGACTGGCCAGGATGGGGACCCATGAGGCCTGCGGGCGGCAGGAAGGAGCAGGCTGATTCCAGGAGAGGATGATGGAAAAAGCAGGGCCGCCAGCTGTCCCTGCAGGGCCATTTGCAGCCCCAGGTCACAGGTCGAAGGCCCTGTCCCTGGGGGTCCCAGGTCGGCAATGCAGGAAAGCCATCAGGCTGGGGGGCGGGGCAGAGGGCTAGGGAGGCAAAGGGGCCTGGGCCTGGGGTTGGGGGACACCTAAGAGGTGGAGCCAGGGCTGAGAACCTTATGGCAGATCACAGACAACCCACACACACACAAAAGCCACAAATGTGTGGACATTGAGTGTGTATCCACACACACACACACGTACAATAGATACACACGCTCACAGATTCATAAATATGCACATCAAAACACAGACACCCCCCCCAAAGTCAGTCATGCTCTGCAGATGTGTGTACACACTCACTAATGCACACACACACACTCAGATGTGCACGGCAGCCCCAGATGCTAAGGCTCACAGGCACCCCACAGCACACACCTCCCAGCACCCTGGCCCTCACCACCCGCCAGTCTGGCCCTGCCTCCTTGCGTCCTTGGCCCAGGCTGCCCTAATCCTGGTCTCGTGTCCTGAAGCCAGAAGATAAGGGGCAGCTGCAGCCCCAGATAAAGGAGGCGAAAGCCGCAAATCCGGAGCGGCCCGGCGGCAGCGGGCAAAGAGCCCGGGCCACACCTGCCCTGCGCTTCCTCTCCCATCCGACCAGCCAAGAGGGACAGAGAGAGGGCAGGGGAGACAGTGGAGGGAGAGAGAGACAGAGTGGAGGCAGGGCAACCATGGGGGCTGGCAACAACAGCAGAGAGATGGAGACAGATGCAGCGAAAGATGAAGAGAGGGAGAGAGATGGAGAGCCAATATGTGGGGAAAAGAGCGAGGCAGAGAAAGGTATGAGATAGACACACTGAGAGAAGGAAATACAGAAAGAGAAGCAAAAAATGCTAAGCCAGAAACAGGAAGAATAAAAGGAAGGGACGGAGGCAGGGGGAGCCCCAGTGCCTGGGCAGAGTGCCAGCGGCACCTTCCCAGGCCCAACTCCACCCCCTCCTGAGTGCCTCAGTCTCCCTACCTGCTCAGGGGCCCCAGGGCAACCTGCCTCCCTCCTGCTTCCTCAGATCAACCAAGGTCAGGCATTTGTATGACTCAGGCCCAGTTCAGTGTTGCAGGAACATCTTTCTTGGTGTCCCCACACTCTCCAGGCTGGCACCTGGGAAGTCCTCAGCTCCTTGCCACAGCCTCAGTGAGGGTGGGACACCCCATCGGGCCAGGGGAGGTATGCCCCCAGTGCCTCAGTTTCCCTAGCTATGACAAGATACAATCACTCAGCAAGTGTTCAGGGAACCCCTACTGTGTGCCAGGCCTGGTACATGCATGCTGAAGACACAGAGGAGCCGAAGCCGACCCGATGCCCACCAGTTCTGGACTTAGTTTAATGAGGGGAAGATCCTCAATGCCTCCCTTTTCTAGAGAAGATGATGCTGAGAACAGAAGAGTGAGTGGGGTACCCAAGGTGACTGGGTGTGGGAAACTGTTACTGGGAGAGGGAACCGCATATCTGAAGCCTGGGAGGTAAGACCAGCTCACGGGAATTCTGGCATTAACTTGGTACTTGAGTTCAGGGAGTGAGGAGGTGAAGAGGCATGAAGCTGGGGAAGGCAGCAGGGGCTGGACTATGCAGAAACTTTGGGGCTATAGTCTAGGACTAGGGAAGTAGGGAGCCAAGGCAGGACTGGGAGCAGGGGAGGGTCATGGTCAGATCTGGGTTTTAGAAAGAGGTGTGGGAGGCTGGGCTATTGGGGGTAGGTTGGGAGATTGAGGCCTGGAAGGGGAGTTGCCGGGAAAGGGGACAGGCTAGAAAGAGACTCTGGAGAGAAAGCAGATTGGACATGGGGACTGACAGGCTGTGGTGGGAGGAGAGGCTGATGCCCAAGGTCTCTGGCTAGGCAATGGGGCAGTCCCCAGACCTGGGACCTCTGCAAGCCATTGATTCAGGTAGAGTTGGGATGAATGTCTGTTTCCTCCACACAAGGTCAGAGACAGGAATAAAGGAGCTAATACATGAAAAGAGCTTAGAACAGAGCCCAATATACAGTAAGTGCTCAATAATTGTGCAGCTACTGGTAAATGATTAGTACTATGCCATTAAAATAATGCAATATTATAACAAAATAATAACAAGCAATTAATAATGTGTCACTTATATTAATACCCATATCATGGTTATTACGGATTCCCTGGCAGCTCAGCTGGTAAAGAATCCGCCTGCGATGCAGGAGACCCTGGTTCAATTCCTGGGTCAGGAAAATAGGGATAGGCTACCCACCCCAGTATTCTTGGGCTTCCCTAGTGGATCAGACAGTAAAGAATTCACCTGCAATGCGGGAGACCCAGGTTTGATCCCTGGGTCAGAAAGATCCCCTAGAGAAGGAAATGGCAACCCAGTCCAGTATTCTTGCCTGGAGAATCCCCATGAACGGGGGTGCCTGGCAGGCTACAGTTCACGCGGTCGCAAAGAGTTGGACATAACTGAGTGACTACGCAGAGCACAGCACATTGTTATTAATTGCCAGTCCACAATCTCCCTTTCTCTCCCTACAGGAAGGCTTTCTGGATCGCCTTACACAGAGAAGGCTCGTTGTCACAGGGCAAATCCAGGAAGCCCTAAGAAGGGTCTTCTTGAAGCCTGAGGCCCAGAGAGGGGAGTCCCATTCCTGAGGTCACCCCCTGTGGGCCTCAGTTCTCCACCTGAACAACTGTTTCCCCAGAGAGATCTGGACGCCTGTGGGATGATGTCCCGGGAAACGATGGTAGAACCTCAGAGGGCAATGGGGCGGGCACCTCAAGAAGAAGTGAGTTCCTGTCCCTGGAGGTGGGTAAGTGGGACAGAGTCTCCCAAGGACTGCTGTGGTTTCTTCCAGAGTCCCTGATTCCAAGTTTTATTTCCAGTTTGTCCTATAGAGGGCGGCAGAGGCCAGAGATGGAAGACAAGCTGCTCCCTGACCCCCATTCCATTTTCCCCCAGGTCTTAGAAAAGCTGGAGTTAAGCCTGTTGCGGCCTCAGGCAAATCCTTTCCCTCCTCTGGCCTCAGTTTGTCCCTCTGTCACTCAAGGAATTCAGTCTCTGTCTCATTTCCTTGTTCCAGGAAAGCTTTGTCAAGGTTAGCGGTAAAATGCACGGGTGGCCAAGAAATTGGTTATTGACATCCTGCACTGTGTTCACATAATTCGAGGCAAATAATAGTGATAAAGAAATAGCAACGTTGGATCCCTGAGTCAGGAAGATCCCCTGGAGGAGGACATGGCAACCCACTCCAGTATTCTTGCCTGGAGAATCCCATGGACAGAGGAGCCTGGCAGGCTACTGTCCATAGGGTCGCAAAGCATTGGACACAACTGAAGTAGCACACAGTAGCAACAATAGTACTCTTTAATGTTTACTGACTGTTATTTATTGAGTCTATAATTTCTAAAACTGCTATTTTTATCAGCCCCATTTTTCTGATGAGGAGACTGAGGCACAAAGTTAAGGACAATGTTCTCAGTTGGTCAGCAGAAGTGCTGGGATTCCAAACTGGCAGGCTGAGTCCACAGCCCAGAGGTGCCTGTGCTGCACCAAGGCTCTTCCAGGAACAGGGAGCTTTAGGAGAGTGCAACAGGCAATGGTGGGGACTGTGGAAAATGGGGACTAGATTCTGCTCTCCTTGGGCTGTTTGTTCTCCACTTCCCTGGGATAAAATCCCCAAGCCCTCCCCAAAGCCTAGAGGGCCCTGCATGACCTTCACCTCCCTGTTCTCACCTCCTCCCTCTCTCTCCCTTGCTCACGCAGCTCCAACCACAGAGGGCTCACTATATGTCTAACACACCAGGCAGGGTCTTGCCTCAGGGCCTTTGTACTAGCTGTTCCCTCAACCTGGAGCACTTTTCCTTCTGATATTCCTGTCTCTCTCACTCATCTCTTGCAAAACCATTAAAATGTCCCCTCAGTGAAAAAGCTTTCCCTGACCATTCTATTAAGAACCGCAACCACCAGAAATGGTTTTTCCACTTCCTCTTCCCTGCTTCATTACCGTCCAATATATAGTATACCTTACTTATGTATTATGTTGACTGTCTTCACCACTTCTATCTAAGCTCCTAAGCATAAGGATTTTTTGGTCTGTTTTATTCACTGCTGTTTTGCTGACTTCCTTGGTGGCTCAGATGGTAAAGCGTCTGTCTACAATGCGGGAGACCCGGATTCAATCCCTGGGTTGGGAAGATCCCCTGGAAAAAGAAATGGCAATCCACTCCAGTACTTTTGCCTGGAAAATCCCATGGACAGAGGAGCCTGGTAGACTACAGTCCATGGGGTCGCAGAGTCGGACACGACTGAGCGACTTCACTTCACTTCGCTGGCGTCTAGGATAGCATGTAACACATAGGCATTCAACGAGTTACTCGTTTAAAGAACACCCCAAATAAAAGTAGTAGTGTTTTAAAATTCCATCAGGAAAACAAAATAGTTCTGTAAGCCGACTGTGGCCCGCGGGAAGCCAGTTTGAGAGCCCCAAGAGACTCATTGAACACTTCCGTTTCCCGCAAAGGGATCAGAGGTAGAAAAGGGACCCGAGGCCCCAGCCCCTCCTAGGTTCCGCCCCATTACGTCGATGCGCGTACAATTGCGTCACTTGGAGCGACCTGGGCATGCGCACTTCACCAGCAAGACCCGGGAAGACACACACGCGACCCGGAAGGCCTTTCCGCGGCACTCCAAAGCGGGCGTGAGGGGGGCCGATGGCGGAGGGAGCGGCAGTAGTTTCAGCAGAGAGTGATGGTGGTGGCGATCTAGGAACCGTCGAGCCGGAACGGGGAGTGGCGCCCATCAAACCTCAGTGAGTCGCTGGGTCAGGCGCGGCCCGAGCAGTGCTTGCCGGGAGCTGGGGCAGCGGCCCAGCATTGGAAGTTCGCCGGCTCTTGTGTTTCGGCCTTCCGTCCGCTCGCAGGGTCAGCGAGCACCTGAGATCACGCACGTTGGGAACTGTCACATGCACGAAGGGAGACCACGGTGCATGCTGGGGTGGGCGGGGTCTGGGGCGGAGGCCGCAGTGCATGCTGGGGACTGTAGGCCTAGCGTATGGCGGGAATGGCGCAAGAGCATTGTTGGCCAACCGCCGCACTTACAGGTAGGGACTTGTGTCTGAAGCTAGTGCCGCGGGGCATGCTGGGTCTTGGGGTCGGGGGGTGGGGTGGCTGAAAGGCATGCTGGGAAATGTGGTGGCAGCGGACCCGTTGCAGAGCACGCTGGGACTTGTAGTTTCTTGTAGCCTAAGGTCGCCAGGGATGTTCACATCTGATATTTGTACTTAATTCAGTTCTCCAGTCTGGGCACTGGGGACTCAGGAACAAAACAGATCCTCCCTGCGGCCTTGAAGTGTTCCTCGGCTGGCAGCTGGCTAGTTCTAAGTAGGGAGTACCCCATCAACAGAGGCATGTAAACAGGGGCAAGTGTTCTCAGCCCCTTTCTCTAGCGTTCATGAATCTGAGCTCAAGGCAGGATACTTCTTTTACAAGCCCTCCTTTCTTCTGCCTCTCTGCTGGCAGATACCTCACCACCAAGGAGCAGTTCCACGAATTCTTGGAAGCCAAAGGGCAGGAGAAGCCCAGCCAGGAATCCGAGACTGTAGACCCTGCTGGCAATGACTTGGCTGAGCCTGAGGCCAAGCGGATCCGACTGGAGGACGGGCAGACAGAGGACGGCCAGGCAGAGGAGGCAGCTGAACCTGGGGAGCAGCTTCAGGCTCAGAAGAGGGCCCGGGGCCAGAACAAGTGCCGGCCTCACGTGAAGCCCACCCACTATGATAAGAACAAGCTCTGCCCCTCTCTGGTCCAGGTGTGCGTCACTGTTACCGAACGTCCCAGATGCCTTGAGTGTGAGCCTGTCTGCCCCCTGTTCAGTCTTCATGACGTTATGATGTATCGTTATTGTTCCCATCTTCCAGGTGAAGAAACTGAGGCTTGGTGAGGTTTCTGCCTTGTCTGAGGACACACAGCCAGGAGGGGAGGGATCTGAGTTTCAGACCTAGGCTGCCCGACTGCCTTCATCAAGGTCTCTCTGTCCTCCCTCATTGCCTCTCTGTTTCCTTGCAGGAATCAGCTGCTAGGTGTTTCTATGGCGACCGCTGCCGCTTCCTGCATGATGTGGGCCACTACCTCGAGACAAAGCCTGCTGACCTTGGCCCCAGCTGTGTGCTCTTCGAAACCTTCGGCAGGTGCCCCTATGGTGTGACCTGCCGCTTTGCCGGGGCGCATCTGGGGCCTGAGGGCCAGAATCTGGTGAGGGAGGGGTTGGTCCAGGCCCCGCCTGTCCGCAACGGCCTGGACAAGGCCCTGCAGCAGCAGCTGCGAAAAAGGAAGATCCACTTCAAGCGTGCAGAGCAGGCTCTGCGCCAGCTGAGCAGGGGCCCGCTGCCAGGCCCCACCCCCGAAGCCACTGTCCCCGAGGGCAGGGAGGCCGAGGGTGCCCCAGGGCAGGACAACTGTGACATCCAGCTGGCCCCCCAGGAACTGGACACCGTTGGCCCTCCCAGTGGCCCTTTAAGGACCTGCGGACCCCTGACAGATGAGGATGTAGTCAGGTTGAGGCCCCATGAGAAGCGGCGGGTATGTGTCATGGGCCCCCTCTGAGGACACTAGCAGCGTCGGGGGCAGACAGAGCTGGACACACTCCCAGCTCCAGAGAGTCCGGGCTCTAACAGAAGGGGGCAGTGGAAAAGGCTTCCTAGAAGGGAGGGCATTGGGACTGAGGCTTTGATGGTTGAGTAGAAGCTCTCTAGCAGAGAAAAGCATGGAGAAAAGAACTTTCCTCTTGGAGGGATTAGGTGACCTGTGCAGAGGTGTGGAGGTGAAAAGGAACCAGACTTACTGGGGCAGGACAAAGCCTGTGGGAAGGCTTGAGGCTTGAGAGGCCTTGAAAGTCAGATTCGTGGGTGGAAATTCAGTGTGCTTTTTTTCCCTTTCAGCTGGACATCAGTGGCAAGCTATACCTGGCCCCACTCACTACGGTAGGACCCACAGCGGGGTGGGCAGGTGCTGGCAGTGTGCTCATCACAGCAGTACCCACTGCTCCCCCTGCCCTGGGGCTTGGGTCCATGTCTGGGGTCCTAGCCTGCCATGCCCTTACGTGTGCATTCCACTGTCCCCAGTGTGGCAACCTGCCCTTCCGCCGGATCTGTAAGCGCTTCGGGGCGGACGTGACCTGCGGGGAGATGGCTGTGTGCACCAACCTGCTGCAGGGCCAGACGTCTGAGTGGGCCCTGCTCAAACGCCACCCCTGCGAGGATATCTTTGGCGTCCAGGTTGGTGGCGCCCCGAGGAAGGGAAGGAGGAGGGGCTCTTGGCTGCCACGTGTCAGGTGCAGGGTCAGGCTCTCCTGGATCACCTCCCAGACCCCCTGCCTCAGCTACTGGCCACGTGCCAGCCTGACGCACCTGGAGGAGCTGATAGCCTCGGCACGGGGCCAGGCAGGACAGCCCCTCACTCTCTGCCCACCCACCCGGCCACAGCTTGAGGGTGCCTTTCCTGACACCATGACCAAATGTGCCGAGCTGCTGAACCGCACCATCGAGGTGGATTTCGTGGACATCAATGTCGGCTGCCCCATTGACCTCGTGTTCAAGAAGGTACCCAACATTCAGCTGAGTGGGTGAGGGTGGAGTTGCTCGGAATCTGTGGGGGCCTCTGTGCCTTGCTTTCTGCATCCGGACAAGGAAGGCAGTGGTAGGGTGGGAGCTGGCATCAGGCCCAGCCTGGGCCCGGCCTTCCCGAGCTCCAGCCACCTGTCTCTCCCAGGGCGGGGGCTGTGCCCTCATGAACCGCTTGGCCAAGTTCCAGCAGATCGTCCGTGGTATGAACCAGGTACTGCTCAAGATGACCACCCAGAGCCCTCACCGACCGACCCCAGGCCCTGCTGCCGACCACTCCCATTCCCACAGGTGCTGGACGTGCCGCTGACCGTGAAGCTCCGCACGGGTGTCCAGGAGCGTGTGAATCTGGCTCACCGGCTGTTGCCCGATCTGCGGGACTGGGGGGCAGCTCTGGTCACGGTGGGTCTTGGGGCGCAGTGGGCGTCAGGGCCCCGAGGCACTTCCCTTTCTAACTATCCCTCCCTCCCGTCTCCTCTCTCCTGGTCTCTGGCTCACCCTCCATCTCTTGTCTCCGTCTGTCCATCTCTCTGTCTCTCTCTCTCTCAGTCCGTCTCTCCCGGGTTCTCTGGGTCTCTTTCTCTCTCTCTCTATGGTCCTCTGCTTCCCCGGCCCCTCCTTCCCTCCCCACACGGCCGCCTCTCCTCCAGCTCCATGGCCGCTCGCGGGAGCAGCGCTACACCAAGCTGGCCGACTGGCAGTACATCGAGCAGTGCGTGGCAGCAGCCCGCCCCATGCCCCTTTTCGGTGGGTCCCCACAGGTCACACACCCAGGCCCACCCCTCACCTGGGCCCCTCCCTGCCCCGATGGGGGGCTCCCGGCTGGCGAGAACTCCTCATGCCCTGGCACCCCTGCCCAACGTGGCTCCCTGAGACCCCGGCCTCTGTCCCTCAGGGAATGGAGACGTCTTGTCCTACGAAGATGCCAACCGGGCCCTGCAGACTGGTGTCGCGGGGGTCATGATCGCGCGGTGCGTGTGCCTCGGGCTGCAGCTGTGGCCTTAGTGTCATAGCGTGGAACTCTCAGGCTTTTTTTTTTTTTTTTTAATTTGGCTGTGTCGGGTCTTAATTGCAGCATGTGGGACCTTTGATCTTTATTATAGGATGTGGGATTTTTAGTTGGAGCATGTTGGGTGTAGTTCCCTGACTAGGGATGAAACCCAGATCCCCTGCATTGGGAGCATGGAGTCTTAGCCACTGGACCACAAGCAAAGTCCCAAATTTTCTGGCTTTGAGCGTTGTGTGAGTGTGGCTGGGAGGCCGGGGACCGTGGTGTTGGGGGCCGGGGTTTCCCCAGCGGCCCACTGACCGCTGCCTGCCGCCCACCTCCAGTGGCGCCCTGCTCAAGCCGTGGCTGTTCACGGAGATCAAGGAGCAGAGGCACTGGGACATCTCGTCGTCCGAGCGCCTGGACATCCTGCGGGACTTCACGCATTACGGCCTGGAGCACTGGGGCTCGGACACACAGGGCGTCGAGAAGACGCGCCGCTTCCTCCTTGAGTGGCTCTCCTTCCTGTGCAGGTGGGATGGGGCGGCGGGGCGGTGGGGTGGGCCAGGCACAGTGTGTGGGGAGCCCCAGCCCAACCTCATTCCCGCCACCCTCGCCCACAGGTACGTGCCCGTGGGCCTGCTGGAGCGGCTCCCGCAGCGGATCAACGAGCGGCCGCCCTACTACCTGGGCCGCGACTACCTGGAAACGCTCATGGCCAGCCAGAAGGCAACCGACTGGATTCGCATCAGGTGCCCAGGAACTGAGGCCCTGGGGGACAGGGGGATAGACGACCTGGTGGGTCTGGGGTGAGCTGGACTGGGGGCTGCCCCACACCAGGCCTGACCCCGGCTGCCTGCCTCCCTCCCACAGTGAGATGCTGCTGGGACCTGTCCCGCCCAACTTCGTCTTCCTGCCCAAGCACAAGGCCAATGCCTACAAGTAGCCACAGGGGCCGGAGGGGCATCTGAGTACCCAGAGAGCCCCCTAAAGCATGAGAAGACAATAAATTTTATTCTTCTAAAACTCAGGCCTTTCTGTGACCCTAATGCTGCCCTTGGCCCTCTGCCATCCCCACCCCCAGCCCCGCCTCACCCCTTCACTCATTCACCAGCCCTGTGCTGGCCACTGCTGGTTCCCAAAAGGCCTTGACAACAAAGAAGCCATCAGAGCCCATGAGATGGGGCCTCATCCTACCTGAGTGTGGATCAGGGTGGGCTGCCTTGGAGGAAGGGGCCTCAGAGCTGACGGGCAAGCCATGCTGGCAGAGGTGGAAGGCAGCAGACCTCACCCAAGGTCCACCATACCCTCTGTGATGCCCGTCTCTGGCTCCCTTGGTTTCCTGGTCCACCCCTGCCCACTCCCCACTCCGCCATTACCCGGAACCTCGACTGGTGGGCGGGCCACAGCCTGGAACCCGCTGCCCGGAGTAACCGGACAAACAGAACTCCACAGGACTCTGAGCCTGTTCTCTGGGTGGGCCACCTGTGCTCCCCACCTGCTGCCCTCCTGGCCCGCCTGGGTCAGGCCCCCGCCTCCCTATGCAGCACCCCAAACCCTTCTACGCACCCACAGCTCCCCAAGAAGGCTTCAGTCCCCAGGGCCTGGATGCCACTGATGGGCTGGACAGCCAGCCCACTCCCGCCTGCACAGAGCCTCTGTCCGCTGTGGGTATGAGTCGGTGGCGGGGGGCGTGGCCATGGGGGCAGGGACTGGGGCTCTGTCCGCCAACCTCAGGACCCCACCTGCCTGCCTGCTTTTGTCCACAGGTTCCTCCAACCTGTACCACCCCCCAACCCCGGAGAAGGAGGTGTTCCCAACCCCTCCAGCAGGTACTGGCCTCCCGCCAACCCTTGAGGACTGGGGAGTAGGCGGGGCCATCCCGTCCCCACCCCTAACCCTAGATGGCTTCCCACTCCAAAGCAAGGCCAGTGTCCCTCATCCCCTCGAGGGAGCCTTGACAGTAAGGCAGGCCTATGACTCTTGTCCCTCAGTCAGTCCCCAAAGCCAGGTCTGTGTCTCCAGTCCCCCATCCCCCCTGATGAGCCCCCAAAGCACATCCTGGGTCCCCAGACTGGTAGATAAACCCCCAGAGGCAAAGCCTATGTCCTCATCCCCCAAATGGACCCCAGGGTTGGTCCGTGTCCTGTGTCCCCCTGATGTGCCCCCCAGGCAGGTCCCAGGACCATCCCTCTGAGGGCCACCCTCCTGGCCACAGGTTTCCAGATGGCGCCCTGCGGGTGCTTCTTTGACCCCCGCATCTACCGAATCGAGTGGGCTGCCACCGACTTCGGCCAGTCATCCCTGTACAAGCTGGTGGCCGTGGGCGATGGGGGGCCAGCTGGGGCCCCCACCTCGCCAGGCACTTACCTCCTGGAGCCCCAGCACTACCTCAAGGCCCCGGTGCCACCCCCACCGCCCGCACCATACCCCCACTACCAGCCACCGCCCCCTGGGGGCCCCCAGTACCTCCTGCCGTACTTCCCGCCTGAGGGGCCGGGGCCCGAGACCATGGGCTTCATGGGGGACGGGGGGCCACCCACCTTCGTGGAGCTGCCCCGGCCCTTGATCAAGGAGGGCCTGCCACCACCACCACCCCCCAAGGAGAGCAAGCTGCCCCCGCTGCTCATCACGCTGCCCGCCGAGACCGCACTGCCCCCAGGCACCTATAGCCACCTCAAGGGCCGCCTGAGCCAACTGCACGGGCCCGGGGAGCCCTTGACCTTCCCAGTCAAGGAGCCGCCCCCCAGCCCGCTGTACCCACCGGTCCCCACTGAACCCAAGGCAGCCGATGCCGAGGTGGCCCCACTGGGGGCGGGCGAGGCCAGGACCCCGGAGGTGGCCCGGGCCTTCGTGCTGCCCGAGAAGGTGCTGCTGGAGGATGCAATGAAGCTCTTCGACTGCCTGCCGGGCAGTGCCGAGCCCGAAGGGGCCCCACGCAAGCCCCTGGGGCCTGGGCCAGCCCTGCCCGACAGCGGGGGCGGCGGTGACGACTCCTCTGGTGACATCCGCTCGCTGCACCTGCCAGACGAGCTGCTGTCCTTCGACTACAGCGTGCCCGAGATCCTGGACACTGTCTCCAACGTGGACTACTTCTTCAACTTTAAGGCACTGGACGAGGAGCCGCTGCCCCGTCCGGGGCCCCCTGCCGCCAACACCACAGCCTCTGTCCCCAGGGCCGAGCCCCCTGGCAAGAGGAAGGCGGGCAGTTCCACCACCAAGAAGGGGCGGCAGGGCAGCAAGGGCAAGCAGGCCACGGGTCCCACGACTGCTGCCTCCTCAGGGCCCCGGCAGGACCTGGGAGCCACCCCCCATTAAAGCGGATTTGACCTCTCAGTGCTGTGTCCGCCCAGTGGCATCAGGGCCATCCCCACATCCTCCCTGTTGTACAGTGGGCCCCAGGCCATGGGGTGAGGCCCTGCAAAACCCCGAGGGTGCTGGACTTACAGAGCAGAGTAGGGGAGCCCTAGATTCAGATTTGGGATTCTAAATCTAGCCATAGAGAATCCACGTCAGCCGGCACTTTGGAGAGGTGGGAACTGCAAGAATTTCACTTCTGTGTTTGGGAAAGTCAGGGCTGCCCAGAGATGAGCAGGGACTGGCCTGGAGACACAGCAAATGCGGGAGTTAGGGAGTGGCCTGCATATCCCCGACCATCCCTCTGAAGCACACTATGGGTAGGAGGGGGGAAGGCCTTAGAGAGGCCTGCGGGCTGGGCTCAGCCTCTACCTACCTGGCAGGGCAGGTGTCGCCAATGGTGAAGGGGCAGGCCCCCACCCATGTTCATGCAGACAGCTGGGGTGTGGAGGTAGGTGCTGGTTGGAGGAGCGGCACCTGAGGCCTGAGGGTGGGGGCTGGGCAGGGATGCAGGAGATGGTGCCTGCCTGGTACACGGGTGGCTGAGAACAGGCCCGCATGTGATGGGGCGTGCAGAGTGCACCTGCAGCCCAGGTGAGGCCCGAGGCCTGGGTGGGCGTGCCTGTTCCAAGATGGGCAGGGGGCTGCGTCCCCTCATTGGACCCAGCTGCGCATGGCAGGCACAGGGAGCCTGGGATTTCAGTTCTCACACCTGTTCCCTCCTGCCTGGGCTCCTCCCGCTGCATCTACATGGCTCCCAGCCCTGTGGGTCCCAGGCCAGGCTCTCTTCAGCCCTTCCCACTGGAGAGTCTGGAGCAGCTGCTGTCCATACCCTCCCCTGAAATACTCAAGGTGACCCTGAAGGGGGTGACGTGCAAGGAGGTGAGGAGAGTTGGGGGCTTCCCTAGTGGCTCAGTGGTAAAGAATCTACCTGTCAATGCAGAAAACAAGCATTTGACCCTGGGTCGGCAAGATCCCCTAGAGACGGAAATGGCAACCCACTCCTGTATTCTTGTCTTGCGAATCCCATGGACAGAGGAGGGTGGCGGGCTACAGTCCACGGGGTTCCAAAAGAGTCAGACACGACTTAGCAAGAAAACAAACAAGGAGAGATGGAGCACACCTCTGGAGTGGGCCAGCCCTGCCTGCTTCCCTCCCCTGCAGGAGTAAGGGTCCAGGTTCAGGGCTGCGTCTCAGGGGCTTTCACTCTTGGACTCTGCTGGGAAGCTGGGGGGCTTGACTGGGATCCAGGAGATGTCGGGGTGGGGGATGCCATGTGCTGGCACCACATCTCAAGCCCACAGGGCTCGTCTCCCTGAAGCCTGTTTCAAGGCTCAGGGAGGCGGGGGCAGCCCTAAGTCTGCACCTGCACTTACTGACTCTCCTCTGAATGGGACATGGGCCGAGAGAAGCCAGGAGCTCACTTCCCTCACCTCCCTTGGAGCCCTCCTCCCTGCAGCCGTGTTAACGGGTGTTTTTGAGACGCACATGAAGTGCCCCCAGTGACGGGGAGCCCCTGGCAAACAAGGTGGATGCAAGGGGAGGAGCTTGGTTTTCTGTAAGATTAATGTGGACTGAGGATCGTGAAGCATGGCATCCCATCTCATGACCGCCCCCCATCAGGCCTGGAGGGTGGATGGGGCAGAGCAACTCAGCCCCTGATGGTGGGACAAAATGACTAGCTTGAACCTGGGCCCATGTCAGTGAAAATACCGAGTCCTAACCACTGGACTGCAAGGGAAGTCCCCGTATTAGGCAATTTAAATGACCATGGCATGGAGGGGGTGCTTCCCTGGGAGTGGTTAAGACTCCAAGCTTCTTCTCTGAGATCTGCTCTTACTGAAGTGGATCAGTGATGAAAGTAACCAAATCTGAGCATCAGAAGACCACCCAGTGTATCTGATGCATGATCTCTGTAGTTCTGAGAAGCAAAAGAATAATTTAAAATAAGGGGTATGAAGGGGTGTGTGTGTGTGTGTGTGTGTGTGTGTGTGCGCGTGTGTGTGTGTGTGTATAGGTGACTGGATAATTAAGGGGCTTATTGGTGGGTAAGTGAGAGTTGGTTGTGGGTGTGCTTGTATGAAAGGCTGATCAGTTCTGACCAATGATGAAGATTTTACTGCAGAACTTTATATAACTATGAAGGTTTCTACACTTGATCTGAGCTCAGAAAAAAAAAAAAAAAAAAGACTCCAAGCTTCCACTGCAGGGGGCATGGGTTTGATCCCTGGTCAGGTGACTATTAGGGCTTCCCTGGTTGGGCAGCTGGTAAAGAATCCACCTGCAATGCAGGAGATCCCGGTTTGATTCCTGGGTCAGGAAAATGACCTGGAGAAAGAATAGGCTACCCACTCCAGTATTCATGGGCTTCCCTGGTGGTTCAGACAGTAAAGAATCTGCCTGCAATGTGGGGGACCTGGGGTCGACCCCTGGGTTGAGAAGATCCCCTGGAGGAGGGCATGGCAACCCACTCCAGTATTCTTGCCTGGAGAATCCAGGACAGAGGAGCCTGGCGGGCTATAGTCTATGAGGTGGCAGAGAGTCACACATGACTGATCAACTAAGCACAGCACACACCACAGGGAACTGTTAATAAGATCCCACAGGCCTCCAGCCATGGCCCAAAACAAACAGAAAGCAAGTAAATGACCATGGGATGTGTTCTTTTAACCTAAGAGTGATCAAAAAAGTTACAGAGAAAATTTTCAGTAGAATGAGACGGTGTCCTGCACCACCTGGAATTTGAAGGATGTGTGGGAGAGGGAAGCCCGCTGAACGGAGGGACAGACTGATCCAACATACATATACATCTATGTGTACAGTGCATATATACATGTATACATGCCCATATATGTATCCACGTGTGCACATTTATATGCTTGTATGTGTGTACTTGTAGATAGGTGTGTTATTTACATCTATGTTCACATGTATTTATCCATACATGTACACATGTGTAATTGTATTATACATACACTTGTGTGACACATCACCCACATATATATGCATGTGTTTACATGAATGTGTATCATACATGTACACACATGTATGTATATTGCAGATATATATCACACACGTGTGCAATATCCACACAATATCCACACATATACAATATGCATGCACACACATGCACATTATCTACACACATGTATGTGAATGCCTTGCTGCTGCTGCTACTGCTAAGTCGTTCAGTTGTGTCCAACTCTCTGCAACCCCATAGACGGCAGCCAACCAGGCTCCCCTGTCCCTGGGATTCTCCAGGCAAAAACACTGGAGTGGGTTGCCATTTCCTTCTCCAATGCATAGAAGTGAAAACTGAAAGTGAAGTCGCTCAGTCGTGTCTGACTCTTTGCGACCCCATGGACTGCAGCCTACGAGGCTCCTCCATCCATGGGATTTTCCAGGCAAGAGTACTGGAGTGGGGTGCCATTGCCTTCTCTGATGTGTATGCCTTACCCATGCTATATACATGTGTGTACATCTCTCTGCATATATATATGCACACCATCTGTACCTGTATGTATGCCTAACCCATGTACATATAAAGTATGTACTATGCTTCCAAATCTTATTCATGGACATCCCACAAGTCTACGTGTGTTCATTTGTATATACGTCAGGGTTTATCAACAGAGATGGACTCTTGGGTCTCATCCTTCTCTAACAGAACTTATCATGTGTCTGATATATCTCAGGGGCTTGCAGATGAGCGCACCACATGCCTGGGTGAGCTCATTTCTCCAAGCTCCTGTTCACTAGTTTTTTTTTTTTTTTTGGCCATGCTGAATGGCTTGTGGGATCTTAGTTCCCAAACCAGGGATCAAACCCCTGCAGCGTGAAGTCCCAACCACTGGACCAGCAGGAAGTCCCCACCAAGCTCCTGTTCACTAGGACTTGGGCTGTCCCCCTTATCCTTATATCCTTACACATGTAGGTGCTATAGTTAAGAGGGACTCTGATGCCAGGATGTCCAGGGAGGCTGATGGGTATAGAAAAACCACAAAACGCGAGTGATACATGCTGCCACTAGCTATTTTCATAAACCCTTTACAACAACTCTGCCCTCTCCCTGGCATTCCCACCCTCCACAGGTGCTCAGCACCTGCCCCAGAGACATGCACAAGACTTCCTGCATCTTTGGTACAGTCTGACCCAGAAGCCGTTCCCCTCGAGGCCCTGCTCGGTGTGCAGCAGCTGGGGGATCATGTAAGCCAGCCAAACGGACAGCAAGGTGGCCGCCGTGAGCAGGACAATGGTGATCTCCGGCGGGAAGATGGACAGTGGGAAGGCCCCGTAGACGTAGACGCTGAAGGTGGTCTCCAGGCGACAGTAGCTGCGAGGGGTGGGTGGGTGGAGTCTGTGGGGCACCGCCTTCAGGGGCCCCGCCCTTCACCCCAGCAAGCTTTTTTGTTTTGGCAGCTCTGCTCAGCTCGTGGGATCTTAATTCTCCAACCAGGGATTGAACCCGGGCCCTCCGCCGTGAAAGCAAGGAACCCTAACCACTGGACTGCCAGGGAATTCCCCAGCAAAGATTTTAAAACCCACAGGAATGACAGCTGGGCCTGGAATGGTTACTCGGGACACTGAGTTCCATTCATACCCACTTCTCTCTCCTCTGATCTGTCATCCTCTTTGTATTTTGCAGAGGTCATTTTTCCCCAGGGCCCCTGTGGTCCCCTGCTCTTGGGACAAGGGGTCTCCCCTCCATGCCCAGGCTATCTTGGGGGTGGGGCAGAAGAGACCAAGAAACTGTTCATCACACAGAGGGGGTGTGACGGGGGCCACAGCATCCCTGAAGTGGGGGTAGCAGGATGGAGGGAAGGGCACCCAGGAAAGGGGACCCAGGGGGCGAGTAGCCAGGGAAACTGCAGGAGGCAGGTGGGGGGAGGGGAGGGGCTGAGGCTCCCAGGCAGGCCCCTTCCCCCCACTGGGTGCCCCCAGGGTTTCCCCAGCCTTCCACCCCTGACGTCCCAGAGGTGGTCTGGTCTGGGGCCCCTAGGGAAGGCAGGGTCCCCCCAAGCTTTTGAGGGTGGCTTTTGTGTCCATCTGGAGGGGAAATGTGATGGGGGAAAGAATGCCACCCACGTTCCCCCTCCCAGTGGGAGATGCTCACGATTTGATCCAGCACAGTGGTGAATATTAATAATACTCAGCTCTTAGGGTAGAGGTGGGGTGCCTGGGAGGCCAGGCCCATAACCTGTGTCAGTTTCCGTGGCATTAATACTCTGGCCAGTGCTGATTTCAAGTTACCAGTGGGAAGTCCGCCGGCTTGCAGACTCCCTGAATATCTGAGGGTTAGTGCTTGGGAGCCTGTCTGTGCCCACCAGTGAGACATAGCCATGGGGGTGACTCTGATTCCACAGGGTAGGGACAGGGGTGCTGCTGGGCATTGTTATTCCCCTTAGGGCCTGCCGTGGTCTCTGAATAAAGATTTACTTAGCCAGTGAACAAATGCCATCCACGACTTAAAGTATCACTCTTCCCGGGGATGGTCTGAGCTGTTGGGGGATTCAGGTTTATCCAGGACCTGCCTAAGGGTGGCAGAAAGTGGGCCCCACACACGTGTGGGACCTGCCCTGGAAGCGCCAGCTGTCTCCCCAGAGGCCCCCGGTGCACAGCGACTCCCCTCATCCACTCACCTGTAGGATGGATCCACGATAGAAATGAAGAAGATGTAGATGCCATTTCTTTGGTCGAAAACAACCTTGTTCTCTGTTTGGCCTCCCAAGATCTGATATGGGACGTCAGGCCATCTCAAGGGTTCATGGTAGTTGGGGTCATGGCAGCTCATGTAATTCTGGGGAGGAGGACAAAGGTGTGCTCGCTGGCCCTGGGGGTTGGGGAGGACTGTGGGAGCCCTCCGACACACCCCATGGCACACTGCCATCCACCAGCATCTGTGGCTGTGAATCTAGGGCCAGGTGCCCGCTGGGCAGGCCAGCCAATTTGTGAGTGTGGATCCGTCTTCCAGCCCTCCTCCTTCCTGGTCTGCCCAAGCTTGAGGTGGGCTGCAGGCATAGTAACTCCTCTCCCCAGGGTCCCTTGCAGCTCTGAGTCTGGGGGTGAGTCTGATACATGTGCTCTTGGTGTTTGTTATGAGCTGGGTTGAATTCCTCCCCAAATCATATGGGGAAGTCCTAACCCTCAGGGCCTTGGGCAGTGTCCTTATTTGGAGATGAGGTCTTTTAAAAAATTAATTTGTTTATCTATTAATTTTTGGCTATGCTGGGTCTTCGTTGCCCCTTGGGCTTTTCTCTAGTTTAGGAGAGCAGGGGCTACTCTTTAATTGCGGTACAAGGGCTTCTCATTGTAGCGGCCTCTCTTGTTGTGAAACTTGGGCTCTAGAGCACACAGGCTTCAGTAGGTCTAGCTCGTGGGCTCAGTAGTTGCAGCTCCTGGGCTTTAGAGCACAGGTTTAGTAGCCGTGGGACGCACGGGCAGAACAACTAAACCCGCACGTGGCAACCACTGAAGTCCATGTGCCCTAGAACCCATGTTCTGTAACAAAAGGCGCCACTGTGATGAGAAGCCCATGCACTGAATGTGTGAATCCCCAACCCCATTCATGTTGATGCACCATCCCCTAGTGGGATAGTATTTGGAGGTGGGGCATTGGAAAGAGATTTGATGAGGTCCTGAGGGTAAGGCCCCTATAAAGGGATTATTTCTTTTGTAAGAATTGACACCAGAGAACTAAAGCAAGGTCTCAAAGAGATACTTGCACTCCTGAGTTCACAGCAGCACCATTCACAATAGCCAAAAGGTGGAAGCAAACCAAATGTCTATGGACAGATGATGGATAAACAAAGTGCGGCTCATACACACTAATAGAGTATTGTAGGAGCTTCTGACACCCTCTACAACATGGATGAACTGTGAGGACGTGATGCTCAGTGAAATAAGCCAGACACACAAGGTCAAATACCATCTGATCCCACCCATGTGAGACCCCCTAGAGGAGTCAGATCCTTAGAGACAGGAGATAGTGAGGGTCAGGTGCCAGGGGGAGGGGACAGGAGTCAGTGTTTCATGGGGACAGAGTTTCAGTTTGGGAAGAAGAGAAAGTTCTGGAGATGATGGTGGGGATGGTTGCAGGACAATGTGAATGCGCTTAATGCCACTGAGCTGTGCACTTAAAAATATTTAAAATGGTCAATTTTATGTTATGTATAAGTAAGTGTTAGTCGCTCAGTCGTATCCGACTCTTTGCAACCCCATGGACTGCAGCCCACCTGGCTCCTCTGTCCATGTGTGTTTGACCACAGTTAAAACAAAATTTTTAAATTATTTTAAAAATTTATTTGGCTGTGCCTGCTGTTAGTTGGCAGAGAAGGCGATGGCACCCCACTCCAGTACTCTTGCCTGGAAAATCCCATGGATGGAGGAGCCTGGTGGGCTGCAGTCCATGGGGTCGCTAAGAGTTGGACACGACTGAGTGACTTCACTTTCACTTTTCACTTTCATGCATTGGAGAAGGAAATGGCAACCCACTCTGGTGTTCCTGCCTGGAGAATCCCAGGGATGGGGAGCCTGGCGGGCTGCCGTCTGTGGGGTTGCACAGAGTCGGACATGACTGAAGCGACTTAGCAGCAGCAGCTGTTAGTTGGGGCTTCCCAGGTGGCGCTAGTGGTAAAGAACCCAGCTGCCAATGCAGGAGACCCTAGAGACACGGGTTGATCCCTGGGTGGGGAAGATTCCCTGCAGGACGGCATGGCAACCCACTCCACTAAGGTATGAAGGATCTGGTGACATGACCAGGGATTGAACCCCAGCCCCCTGCATTGGGAGCTTGTAATCTTAACCACTGGACCACCGGGGAAGTGCCTAACAATTAAGAAAAAATTTAAAAAATCTTTTGAGAGTAAAAGGGAAAAAAAAAAAGCTGGATCACATAAAAACTATGTGAAATTTAATAAGGAGGACAGCTGCTTAGCCTAAAGACTCATTATTATTATTATTTTTTATAGCTAGCTGCACCCCATGGTTTGGCTAAGTAGCTACATAACTGCCCATCTAATGATCATGCTGGAAATGCAGGCATTGCAGCTGTATCTTGATAGAAAAACCCTCGGGGTTCTACAAAATCGCCCACCAGGGCTGATGGGAAAAAAGCAACTGGACAGTCTCTTAAAGGAATGTGTGCCACTTTGAATGAGACGGCTAATAAAAAATGTAAACACCAGCACAGTCAGAAAACAATAAAGTTACATGTGTGTGGCTTGTACTTTTTAAAGAAATGGTCAGACAGGTGGTGCTTGGGTAACATCTGGAAGGCACAAAACGCCCAAGTTGTGAGTTGTACTTTTTACATTAAAAAAAAAATTCATTATAGGTTATGTGAAAGATTAAAAAAAAAAACACCCAATGTCACCAACCAAATAAATTCTCAAACTCACTGGACGGAATGGGGAGTGAGGAAGGGTGAGGCTGCTGGCTCTGAAAACAAATAAAAATTTAAGGAGCCCGGGGTCGGTGCGGGAACCGGCTTCGGATGCGGGTAGCGCGCGCGCCCTGCTGGTGACGTGGCAGCATTGCACTGTGTTCGCGCCCTTGGTGTTGAGAGGCGGATGGCGCTGGAAACTAGGAAGCTCCCCTAGGGGTGCAGAAGCTCCCCTTCTGCACCAGGACCAAATCGACGTGTTCCTTTCATTATCACCAGAGCCCTCTTTGTCAGTCGTGTACCAACGCGCGTAATAGAAACAATCGCTGAGCAGAACCGTAAATATAATCAGCCCCTTACATAATGGGCATTTGGATGGTTTCAGAGTTTTGTACGTCATCAGCAGTGTGCTCCATGAACGCCTTGGTCCTGACATCTCTGATCGTCTGGTCATTCCCTTGGTAGAGGTTCCCAAAGGGTTTGTGCATCTTACATTACCAGCATCCAACACCCCAGCTATTCAGGGACTAAATGTTGTGTCAACCAACTAGAGGTCATCTGTTGAACTGTACTCCCAAAGGTGATGAATTAGGAGGCGGGGCCTTTGGGAGGCAGCAGGTCATAGTGGTGGAGTACTCCTGAAGGAGATTTTGTCGTTCAGTCACTAAGTCGTGTCCCATTCTTTGGAACCCCATGGACTGCAGCAAGCCAGGTTCCTCTGTCCTTCATTATCTTCCAGACTTTGCTCAAATGCATGTCCATTGAGTGGTGATGCTGTCTAACCATCTCAGCCTCTGTCACCTCCTTCTCCTTTTGCCTTCAATCTTTCCCAGCATCAGGGTCTTTTCCAATGAGTTGGCTCTTCGCATCAGGTGGCCAAAGGATTGGAGCTTCAGCAACAGTCCTTCCAATGAATATTCAGGGTTCATTTCCTTTGGGATTGACTGGTTTGATCTCCTTGCTGTCCAAGGGACTCTCAAAAGTCTTCTTCAACACCACAGTTCGAAAGCACTAATTCTTTGGCCCTCAGCCTTCCATATGGTCCAAATGTCACATTTGTACATGACTACTGGAAAGACCATAGCTTTGACTATACTGACCTTTGTCGGCAAAGTTATGTCTCTGCTTTTTAATACACTAAGTTTGTCACAGCTTTACTTCCAGTGAGCAAGTGTCTTTTTAATTTCACCACTGCAATCACTGTCTTAGTGATTTTGGAGCCCAAGAAAATAAGATCTGTCACTGCTTTCACTTCTTCCCCTTCTATTTGCCATGAAGTGATGGGACCGGATGCCATGATCTTAGTGTTTTGAATGCTGAGTTTCAAGCCAGCTTTTTTACTCTCCTCTTTCACCCTCATCAAGAGGCTCTTTAGTTTCTCTTCACTTTCTGCCATCAGAGTGGTATCATCTGCCTATCTGACATTGTTGATATTTCTCCCAGCAATTTTGGTTCCAGTTTGTGATTCATCCAGCCTGACATTTCATATGATGTACTCTGCATTTAAGTTAAATAGGTGGGGTGACAATATACAGCCTTGTCGTACTCCTTTCCCAATTTTGAACCAGTCAGTTGTTCTGTGTCCTTATAAAGGGACCTGGGCCTGGAGCAGGAAATGGCAACCCACTCCAGTATTCTTTCCCGGAGAATCCCAGGCCCAGAGGAGCCCTGGGGGTGGGGGGTGGGGGTGGGGCGGGGCGGGAGGCGGGCGGCAGCGTGGCCACAGTCCACGTGGTTGCAGAGTTGGACAGGACTGAACACGTTCCTGGGCGCAAACGCATCTGGAAGAGCTTCCCCACCCCTTCTGCTCTGTGAGGACACAGGAGGCGTCACCCATGAACCAGACCCCAAATCTGCTGGCGCCTTGATGTTGAACTTCAACCTCCAAGATCCGTGAGAAACCGATGCTGCTCTTAAAAGCCCCTGGGGTCTCTGGTGTTCGGTTAGCAGCAGCCTGAACAGGTCGAGCCGGCTCCCAGCACACACTGCGCAGGACCGGAAGTCGCCTTCCCAGGCCTGCCCTGGGACTATTCAAGAGCGCAGGCCTTACCTCACGGTCCCAGGAGAAGGGCGCTGTGTCGCCAGCCATCTTGGTGATGGTGGTCCAGTTCTGTGGCTGGGCACTGCAGCCTGCCGTGCCGGCCGTCAGGGAGTACGTGTAGGTGAACAGCCCGTTCATCTCCAGCAGGACATACTCGGCCTCCACCACCTCCTGGAACTTGCCTTCGCGCCACCTGGGACAAGGCACGTACAGGCGAGGCTGTGGGAGGCCAGGGGGCCCAGCTATGCCGGGCTGGTGAAACCATCTCATCTGGGGGCGGACGCCTTCTCCCACCACCACCCCAAAGCTGACGCCTCTGGGACATTCAACCCTGATTCCCAGTGGCAGGTAGGGACAGCGGGCACTGACCGGGTGAGGGTAAGGTGGGAGAGCGGGTGTCGATTTAATTCTGGCACCTGCAGATATTCTAGGGTGATGAATTAGAGTTGTTCTAAATCCTTAATTTTGAGAGAATTCCCTGATGGTCCAGTGGTCAGGGCTCTGAGCTTCTACTGCTGGGGACCCAGGTTTGAGTCCTGGTTGGGGAACTAAGATCCTGCAAGCTGTGCAGCCAAGCCCCATGCCCCCCCCGCCCCCAATTCTTATTTTTGAATGCACATTTGTCTCCTGCCAGGCTGGGGCTTACACCCTCCTCTGATGGGAAAGTTGAGTGTTAATCGCCTCAATCATGTCCAACTTTTTGCGAACCTATGTTCTGTAGCCCGCCAGGCTCCTCTATCCATGGAATTCTCCAGGCAAGAATCCTGGAGTGGGCTGCCATGCCCTCCTCCAGGAGATCTTCCGGACCCAGGGATCAAACCCAAGCCTGTGCAGTGGAAGTGCTGGAAGTATGGAGTCTTAACCCCTGGACCACCAAAGAAGTCCCTCCGGAGATGCTCTAATGAACCTAAATGTTTCCACGTGTTTGAGGGTCCCACCATCATTCAGTTCAGTTCAGTCGCTCAGTCGTGTCCGACTCTCTGCGACCCCATGAACCGCAGCACGCCAGGCCTCCCTGTCCATCACCAACTTCCATCATTCAGTTGTCAACAATTTAGTTCAATGATCCTAAGTGGGGGCAGGTTGGGGGTAGGATCAGATCAAAGAAGACAGAATCCATGGAAGGGACCAGAGTGAGTGCACCTAAAAGGTGCCCCCCCAAATTCCTATGTGAAGTCCTAACCCCCCAAAATGTGACTATATTTGGAATTGGAAGCTTTAATGAGGCGATCGAGATGGAGCAAAGTCCTAAGGGTAGGCCCTGGTGCCATGGGAAGAGGTTGAGACACCGCAAGACACCTTGATCTTGGACTTCCAGCCTCTAGGACTGTGAGAAAGTCAGTGCCCGTGTGTGCCCCCACTACCACGCCCACAAGCCAGTCCAGTCCCTGGTGTGTTTTGTTAAAGCCACCGAGTTAAGACAGGGAAAGGGAAAGGTATCAAAGGTGGGAGCTGCGGAGGAAAAAAGGGTGAGGATGCAGCCTGGGTAGAGGGGTGGGGAGGATAGTGGGGGATTGGGGGGGTCGGGGGGGGGGGTCTCACAGCTCCACCACTGGCTTCCACGGGATGTCATAGTAGGCGAGGAGGGGGCAGCCCAGCTTCTCATAGGGGTAATGCACCTCCAGGTCTTTCTTGGCCTGCTGCCCCTGGAAGTTGGGGTCATAGGCTTTCCTGTGGGAAACAGGACAGAGACATGGGTGAGCTCCCCCAGGCGCCCAGATGTCCAGCCACCCACCGCCCTGCTTCCTCTCTGCAGATGGGGTGGGCCACGGCCGTGGAGGGGTGTCTGAGCAGGGGACTCACAGCCATTGTCAACATGACCCCTGGGATGCCCCCGTGGGTGGTGGTTGACCTTCTAGGTCCTCTGAGCTTTGCTGTGGCACTTGATTGTGGGCAGATGCATTTCGGGATGTTTCTGTGAGCTTGTTCTCTGGGGCTGAGAAAGCAGTGCTTGCCCTAATGTGGGTACAGCCGGAGGGCCTGAGTGGAACAAAGAAGGGCCTCCCCCAGTGAGGAGGAAGTCTGCCTGTGGATGGCCTTGAACTAGAACAGCAACTTGTGCCAGAGCTGCCAGCCCCTCAGCCTCCCCCGAACCTCCACAGTCAGGGAACCAAGTCCTTAAAGTGAATCTCTGGCAGTCACTCTGTGTGTGTCTCTATCTTGCTCTGTGTGTCTATCTCACACACACATCCTGTGGCTTCTCTCTCTCTGGAGACCTTGATTCATACACTCTCGTGCACCCAGGAGGTCTGGCTGCAGCCTCATTGGTCAGTAAGCCCAGGAACATCAGTTTGTTAATAGCTTTTTTGTGTGTGGGGAGGGGGAGGTTTGATTATTATTATTGACTGTGCTGGGTCTTTGTTGCTGCTTGGGCTCCTCTAGATGCAGCGAGCGGGGGCTACTCTCTAGTTGCGGTGCACGGGCTTCTCACTGCGGTGAGAATTCTCTTATTGTGAAGCACAGGCTCTAGCACACGGGCTTCAGGACTTATGGCACGTGGGCTCAGTAGTTGTGGTTCCTGGACTCCAGAGCACAGGCTCAGCAGCTGTGGCGCATGGGCTTAGTTGCTCCGAGGCATGTGGGATCTTCCGGGATCAGGGATCGAATCTGTGTCTCCTACGTTAGCAAGCAGTTTCTTTAACACTGAGCAACAAGGGAAGCCCTGGCAGCACCAGTTTTGACTTCAGCTTTGAGACTTTGGATGGGGGATGGACTCTTGGCTTGTATTGCAGTAGGGAGAGCCAGGTCATATAAGACACACCAGTATCCTCCTATGCCAGGGGGATGGGCAGTGTGCACCAGTGTGGAATCGGCTCTCTGTGCCACCCTGCATAGAGGGTTCACCATGGCCAGCCACCCCCATTCCCCGCCTTGGCTAACTGTCTGACCAACTCCACTAGTTGGGGCGAGCAAGTGGCTGGGCTCCACGAGCTGGTGGCAGGCTGGGGAGGGGTCTGAGGCTGGCTCAGCAGGCAGCAGAGCCTGGGCAGACCTGGGCCAGGGACTCTGACACATCACACTGGTTCTCCCACAGGCCTGGCCCCATCCCCTGCCTGTCTCCTCACCCCCTCGGATTCCTTGCTGGCCAGATAACAATTGGCATGGTATCAATTTTAAATGATTCTTTTTCTCTTTTCTTTAAATTTTTTTTTCTTTTCCATTATGATTTAAGAATGATTCTTAGGACTTCCCTGGTGGTCCAGAGATAAAGACTCTGAGCTTCCACTGCAGGGGCACGGATTTGATCCTTGATCGGGGAACTAAGATCCTGCATGCTGCTCCAAATGGCCAAAAATTTAATTAATTAAAAATTAATTGGCCTTTGGCACATGCACACCAAATGGTCATGGGTGTGAGCGCACGCGTGTGACTGTGTGTTGGGGGGCGGGGCTCACCTCTCAATGATGTAGCTGTAGTTGTCCTGAAGGGCCACAGGGTCGAGGACTCCGTGGTAACATGCTGAAAGTTCACTGTGGGCAACAGAAGATGGTGAGATGCCGCCTGACCCCGTGCAAGACCAATAAATCGTTCCCTTTGATCGCCCCCATTGGTTGGATGGGGCTCTCTAAGATGCTCCAGGCTCATCTAGCATCTTCCCTGCCTGGCCTAGGCTCAGCCATTTCGCCAAGGAGCCCTAATTCCTTGGGTTGGAGAACGATGTTATACTTGGAAATCTGGGAGCTGGGTTTCCTGACTTTTGAGATGATGCTTTCCCTTTTTATCTTTGTACCATTACCATCTGTGCATATATCCTTAAGCAATATGGTATCAGCAGGGGGATTGGTTCTAGGATCTGCCACAAATAACAAAATCCCAGGGTGCTCAAGTCCCATAGTGGGGGCCTCTGTATGTGAGAGTTTTACATCTGCCAGTTTCACAGCCGAAGATTCAGTTAACCTAGAAGGTAAACACAATCCATCCACGGTTGGTTAAATCTGCGGATGAGGGACCCACAGATACAGGGGTCGACTGTAGTTTATTTTTGCCAGATTTTTTTTTTTCTTTTTTCCATGTTGCGCGCCTTGTGGGATCTTAGTTCCCCAACCAGGGATCAAAGCCTTGTTCTCCACAGTGGTGCAGAGTCCTAACCACAGGACCACCAGGGAATTCCCCTGATTCTGGATTTTGTTTTTTTAAAGAATAGAATCATGCTATGTGTTCTTTTCTGTCTTTTGCTAAGTCTCTTCAGTCGTGTCCGACTCTGTGTGACCCCATAGACGGCAGCCCACCAGGCTCCCCCGTCCCTGGGATTCTCCAGGCAAGAATGCTGGAGTGGGTTGCCATTTCCTTCTTCAATGCATGAAAGTGAAAAGTGAAAGGGAAGTCGCTCAGTCGTGTCCGACTCTTCGCGACGCCATGGGCTGCAGCCCACCAGGTTCCTCCATCCGTGGGATTTTCCAGGTGAGAGTACTGGAGTGGGGTGCCATCGCCTTCTGATTCCATGCCTATGTTTGTATGATCCATACAGGTAACCCTGTCTCATGCCTTTTCACTGCTGTGACATTCTGTTGGATCAAAACTTTTGCACTTGATTTATCCATCCTCCTGTTAATGGCCATTTGAGTTGGCTTGCTTCCAGCTTGGAGCTATTAAGAATAATGCTGCTGAGAACATTCTGGAACCTGGGTCAGTGCAAATGTGCATGAGTGGAATTGCTGGTGGAAAGATATACATTCTAAAGCAGCTGAAAAAACACCACCAGCTATGTCTGGAAGTTCCCGAAGCTGCCAGGGGGTTCCCACCCTCAAGTTCTACTGCTACCATCCAGGCTTTGTCGCTATGCTGGTGAATAACCCTCTATAATGTGTATCATTTTTGTTTTCATTTTCTTACTGAGGTGGACAACCTTTCTTGCACTTTTTATGTATTGATCAGCCTTTCCCCCCACCCTCTATTTGGGAGTGCCTGCTCAAGCCTTTTGCCCATATTTTTCTCTTCGTTTGTCATTTCTTTTTTTGATTCATAGAAATTCTTTATAAATCCTGGATACAAGTCTTTTGTTCATTACACATGTGGCAAATTATGTTCTGACCCTCTTTAGGGCAGAAGCTTTGAAAAGATTGTTTTAAAATGCTTTCCTGCAATATATTCTAAATACATCATTGACTGATTCAATAAAGTGTTTCCATTTTGGGGGAAAAATGTGGTAAAATCATCCCTTGAGTTTATTAGTGCCCTTCTTCGGTGAAGTGCTGAGGCTGGCTCTTGCTAGCCATAAAATCCTCAGGAATTTTGTGGGGCAGTAGAGACATGTCGGTAGCGATCAATGGGCTCAGTGGGAGCATTTATACTGTAAGAATGGCAAAAGCTACCAAAGCAGGCTTCCCACCTACCCAGAACTCGCTGTTGCCCATTGACCAGCACACCACCGCCTGAAGGGAAAACTATGGTGATCTGACCAATCTTCAGGGTTCTTTCTTTCTTTTTAAAATTTCATGCTGGTGATTTTTCTTTTTTAAAATGTAAGCCACTGATTTTAATTAATTATTTATTTGTGGCTGTACTGGATTTTCCTATTCCTAGCTGCAAGTGGACTTTCTCTAGTTGTGGTGAGCAGGGACTACCCTCTAGTTACAATGCATGGGCTTGTCATCACAGTGGCCTCTCTCGTTGCGGAGTGGGGCTTCTAGAACTTGCAGGCTTCAGTAGCGGTGGCTCCCGGGCTCTAGATCACAGGCTCAGTAGCTGAGGTGCACGGGGTTAGTTGCTCCTTGGCATGTGGGATGTTCCTGGATCAGGGATCGAACCTGTGTTTCCTGCACTGGCAGGAGGGTTCTTTACCACTTAGCCACCACAGAAGCTCCCTTTTCTTCTTTTTTTTTTGTGGCAATTTCATGCTGGTGATTATTCTTTTTTTTTTTAAATGTAAACCACTAATTTTTTAAGAAAAAACTTTAACCCCAAAGTTGCATGTTAATATTACACACAAACTGAGACATATTGCCTTTTACCACAGTGTGCACATCCTTACATAAACTCAAATATTTACAGTTAAAACAATTTCATTTCACATGTGAACTTTCTGAAATACATACAAGCATTAATACTTTCCTTGGCTGCATTCCCTGCGGTAACTGGAGGCAAAGTTCCCCCAAATGTTCAGCAGGTTATTAAACACAAAAACTCAGCAATTGTAATCAAAATGAAGAACTCAGGGATTAAAAGGGAGAAAGAGAATGAGCAGAGGCTGAAGGAACAGAAAGAACAGCTGAATATCACCCAAGTCCATGGCGGGGAGGAGCAGCCACCTGCAGGAAACTCAAAGTTAATCTATTATGATTCCTTATTGAGCTGTTCCTCATGGAAATGTTAAACATATACAAAAGTAGACAGCAGTGTCCCCACCTTTAGCAACTGTGAAGCAATGGTGACTGTCTCATACCGTCCCCAAGCCCCACTTTCCTCTCCCCACCCCTCACTTCCACCCTCCTGACACACTCACTTCTGAATGACGATCTTCTTCTCCAGGTCGCACCCCACTGAGATGAGCGCTGTCTGCAGGTGGGGAGACACGGGTCAGGGGAGAGGAAGGGGGTAAATGGGGATGCTGACCCAAGTCAGTGAGGACGCCCATCGCCTGGCCCCGATGAAAGCCCACGAGGGGTCACACTCAACCCAACAGGGACTGGAGACCCTGAGCTTGGATGGAGATGTGGTGACCAGGTGCCTGGGACTCATGGAGTCATTCCCTAAAAACCTGCACCAGGTATGGGGTGCCATGAAGATCCCCCATTTGATAACTCCCAGCTGGTACACCTGCTCTGAGGATGATGAGTCCTAAGGCACAGCCCTGGGGAAGATGAAGGGGAGGGGCAGCCACCTTGGCATCCGGGACAGGACAGCATCCATTTCCAGATCCTGAGTGTGAGCTCAGCCAGCCCCTTGGGGAAAGCTAGTCAAGGCCTGCTGCCGTTAGTCTGAACATGAAAGACAAAGAATATGAGATGGCAGAAGTTTGGGTCATACCAGTGGCTTAAGGTCCACACATGAAATTTCTTTGTTGGCGATGTCCAGAGTGATGGTAGATATTGTGGGTCTCTTTATGCTACAAGGCAATGGGAGTGTGTGTAACTGTAAAAAGCATCACTGATCCATCCATTCATTTTTCTATTCATCCATCTATCCATCTGTCCACCCATTTGTCTATCCATCCACCCCCCCCACCCATCCATCCATTCATTCATTGCTCCATTCATTCACTCATCTTTTCTCCATTCAGTCCAGAATATTGACCAAGAACCATGGGCTCAGACATGGTGGCACCACCCTCCCTCTAGTTTCTACCTCTTCTTGAGTCAGTTTTTTTAATTGATATACAATAGCTTATTGAAAAGAACACCTGAGCCCCAATTGTATTATCACCTTGCTGCATATAATGTTTTAACATCATTCTTTTAACAGCTGTATCCAAACTTTTTTTTAAACCCCAAACTCCTGATCCATCCCTCCTTCCCGACCACCCTCCCCCACTCAGCAGCAAGTCTGTCCTCCGTGTCTGTGAGTCTGTTCCTGTTTTTTAGATAGGTTCATCTGCGTCATATTTCAGACTCCACGAGTCAGTCACATTATATGCTATTTGTCTTTCTCTAAAGAGTTTTCAGTCATTCTTGCTTTACTGCCCTTGGATTAGGGGAGCCTGGATCTTGGTTCTGTTTTCCCCAGCTCCTGTTAAGGGAACCCTACAGAGACCCTGGGGCCACCTGCCACTACCATCCAGGTGGTGACATACCTGGAGGTGAAGTTGGGGTCAGCCCTGCCCCAGTGGTGCTGTTGCTTCAGGGAAATGTTCTGTGGAACCAAGAGAGAAAATGCAAAATGCAGCTACCACTGTGGGACAGCCCCAGGGTAGTCCTGGAATGGGGTTCAGGAGGAGGGCAGGACCAGGTGTGGGTGGGTGGTGGGGATGGAGGGGTGTAGGGGAGTTGGGAGGAGGAGCCTGGGAGCCACCCAGCCCATCTCTGGTTCTCATTTCCTTCTAGAAGCTCATGGAAATGGACCCTCTTCCCAAGCTCCTTCATTCCCTCGCTGCCTCTGTCCTGGGGACCCACCGTGGCGTATGAATCAGTTTCCCCTCCTGTTTAACTATGATGTGACAAGGTCTGGTGCAAAGAGTTTGTTGTGGTCTGGGGTCAAGTCCAGACTTCCTGGTGTGACCCTGGCTGTGGCCTGAAGATCACCCAGACCCATATTTAAGTCAAGCCCCTTCCTGCGGCCCATTTTGCCTCCTGATGCCTCCTCCCATCCCTCTTCTGGGGGACTGTCACCTGCCTAGGTGGGGAAGAGGCAGGGGCTTCTTCATACCCTGCAGCACCTTATCTGAGTGTTTGTAAGGGAGGGATGACGGATGGAGGTCAGACCTTGAGGGACATCATCAGGTGACCCTTGACATCTGCAGGTCAAAGCCGAGCCCCTCAGCCTGAGGGCTTGGTGGGAGTGGGGGGAGGGGTACGCGGGGTGGGTGCGGGACAACGAGCTCACCAGTCTGTGCTTGGTGTTGCCATCGTAGGTGTAGCCGTCCTCACAGATGACCGCTTGCAGCCCCAGGGAGTGGGGGTTGCTCACCGATACCTGGGGGGTGCGGAAACGGGAAGGGAGGCGCATGCGCTGTACGGGTGCTGGCAGGAGTGGAAGGGCACAGCTTGGGGGCGCAACAACCAGTGATCCCAGTGCCCCTTCGGACTGAAGACCCAGCTTGCTCCGCAAATACTACTGCAGGTTCCATCCCCAAATATGCTCTCCTTGTCATACATACCCCCTAACTGTGGCTCTGAGGCCCTCTGTGAGGACAGCCTGAGGCTGAAGTGCCACAAGACCCAGACTGGTCCCTCGTGCGCGGAGAGGCTCGTCCTGTGCAGGGAGGGGGCTTGAGGGGTACGGGTGAGAGCGCAGGGCAAGATCCGGCGGCCAGGCCGGCTCCTCTCTCGGGCCCTGGTCCCAGCTGACTGGACAGCCCCTGGAATCTTACATTGGACCACTCCCCTGTTTTCAGCTTGATTGCTTGCACCCAAGGGTCCAGGTTTGGACACCTGGGTTTCAGGTCCAGGGATGCCCACTTTTTCTCAGGCATGCCCTGCAAGCGGGAAAGCCAACGCTGGCTGAGCTGGGAAGAAAAGGCGTTTTTGGAAAGGGTCCGGGGCAGCTCCGAAGGGGGTTGGAGGACCAGCATAGAGGTACAGAGAAAGGAGGCAGGGTGGGCAGAGGGACAGCCACGGCCAGACACCTGGATGCTGGTGTCTGGAGGAAGAGGAGAAGTCTCTGGGGGCTTCGTGAGCCAGTGTCTCTCTGGGAGGATGCTAGGGAATTTCCAGAGCCTGGGAACTGTGGGCACGAGACATGAGGCCAAGGATGGCAGATGTTGAGACACTTGTCAAACAGATAAAGTGTCCTTACTAGTGGGACAGGTAACGTGCCTGGCCGGGGTATCATTAGGGCCGTCAACTCCAACTGGCTGTTCATGTCAATGGTGTACATTTTGTTTTCAAATTCCCCTTGCAGAAGCTCCACCTAGTTAGAAATAAATTATGTTTAAAAAGAAAAAAAAATAATCCATCAATCTTTGGATCAATTAAATCAAGCCTCTGTTCCCCAAAATACAGAGCAAGTGGCCAGTGGCAGGTGGGGGGTCCCTAGGGATGGACCCTTTCAGTCTGGTAGGTGCGGCAGCCTGGGTTGGCACTCAAGCCACTCCCCACTGGACCCTGCACCCCTGGAAGACCCTGGAGGTCTCCCTAGTCACAGCCCTTTTTCTCTCCAGAAGTAGCCTGCCCTGCTTCCCGCCTGACTTCTGCAGTAATCACTTACTTGCGTTTCTTCCTAGAATGATTTTTATGTCTTTATTTATTTTAACTGGAGGTTAATTACTTTACAATATTGTGATGGTTTTTGCCATACATCAGTAT
This sequence comes from Bos grunniens, assembly GCF_055505025.1. NCBI lineage: Eukaryota > Metazoa > Chordata > Mammalia > Artiodactyla > Bovidae > Bos > Bos grunniens. Next base: position 18,620,707 of record NC_141171.1, read on the forward strand.
GTATCAGCATACTGATGCCGATAGGTATACATGTGTATACAGAGGTATACATGTGTCCCCTCCATCCTGAACCTCCTTCCCACCTCCCTCCCCATTTCCTAGAATGATTGCCGAGTGCACATCCCTAGGGCTTCCCTAGGTGCTCAGTGGTAAAGAAGCCACCTGCTAATGCAGGAGACATGAGACTCGGGTTCGATCCCAGGTTGGGAAGATCCCATGGAGTAAGTAGGGAATGGCAACCAGCTCCAGTGTTCTTGCCTGGAGAATCCCATGGCCAGAAGAGCCTGGTGGGCTACAGTTTAGGCGGTCACAAAGAGTCGGACACCACAGCATAGCACAATGCATTCCCAGATGACGTAACTTAGTTTTTCTGTTTGTAAACACTGTCTTTTTCAGTCTCTTCAACCTACAGTTTTCCCTCCCTTCCTTTCTTTTCATTTCTTTCCTAGGCATCTTTAAAAAAAGAAAAACAAATGTATCTAGCAGCGCCGGGTCTTAGTTGTGGCACATGTGATCTTCGATCTAACTTGCTGCACAGGGGATCTTTAGTTGTAGCATGTGGGATCTAGTTCCCTGACCAGGGATTGAACCCAGAGCCCCTGCATTGGGAGGGTGGGGTCTTAGCCACAGGACCACCATGAAAGTCCCTCTATGCCATTGAACCTGTAGATTTCCCATCGTCTGGATTTTCCCTGGTGAGGTTCAACACCCGTTCCTCCATGCTCTGCCTTTTCTGGCAGATTGGCAGCTGGATCCATCAGATTAGGGCAGAATTGAGATGGGAGAGCCAGTGGGTGATCCATCTTCTGTAGGTGGCACCTAATGGCCGACTATCTCTCTTTTCCAACACTGAGCATCAGCGCAGGGCAATATTCTATCATTTTGTTTTCATATATTCACCAGAATAATTTTATGAGGAGACCCTTTCCCTGTGCTATTTGCTGACTCAGGAGAAGGTGTGGAGGAGAAGTGGAGAAATTGTATCTTGTCTTTTTTTAACGTGGTTTTTGAGATCGTGTGTAGGCTGCCTGGTGTCCTAGGAAGAGAACCAACAAGTTGCTTCTGGTTCCAGACCTGGGGTTGATAAGGGACGACACAGTTAACTGAAGTGTTCTTTCCTGGCAACAGGGCTCATCGCTGCCCATGTGCATCCTGGTCTCCTGGTGAGGGTGGTGGTGTGAAGGTGGAGGTTCCTCCAGCGCTGAGTGGCTGTCTCACCATCCAGACCCTGTTCTTTAAAAGTGAGTCACCGACTTCCCTGGTGGTCCAGTGGTAAAGAATCCACCTGCCAACTGCAGGGAACATGTGTTCTATCCCTGGTTCAGGAAGATCCCAGCTGCTGACGGAGCAACTAAGACTGTGCGGCACAGTTACCGAAGCCCGTGCTGCACAGCCCGTGCTCAGCAAGACAGGCAACTGCAGTGAGAAGAGAGCAACTGGAGAGTAGCCCCAGTAGCACCATCATAAAAGGATATTTTGGACAAAATGTGCTTGACTGGGCTTCCCTGGTGGCTGCAGTGGTAAAGAATCTACCTGCCAATGCAGGAAACATGGGTGTGATCCCTGATCCAGGAAGATCCCACCTGCCGCTGAGCAACTAAGCCCGTGTACCACAATTATTGAGCCTGTGCTCTAAAGCCCAGAAGCGGCAACTGCTGAGCCCACGTGCTACAGCCACTGAAGCCCGAGTACCCTAGAGCCTGTGCTCTGTAACAGTAAGCCTGAGCACTGCAACTGGAGTGACATCCTCGCTCGCCGTAACTAGAGAAAAGCCCGAGCAGTTAGGAAGACCCAGCACAGCCAAAAACAAATAAATTTTTTTAAATGGCACTTTTTTCTCATTCCACTGATTGCTGTGGTCCAAAGGCCCTTTGGAAATGGACGGTCTAATATCTTTCTGGAAACTGACCTTCTCCCTACCCCAAGTCACGACCACATACTTTGCAGACGCCAGCTTGGAGTTGGGGATCCATGAGAAGGGCTTGGATATTCAGGCGGCACTTCTGGAAATCGAAAGCTGGAAAGAGCACGTCACGAAGCGGGGTCAGTATTTCCAGCATCCCCACGTCAGTGAACATCAGGACTGCCTCTTGGGACCAGATGTTTTGGTCTGCAAACTAAGAGAAGAGTGACTTATGAGATCAGCTCATTCTCATATTTTTTTGAGGATTTAACTTTCCTTATGATTCATATTTACAGAAGGTAGGCCAAAAACAAAACTCTAAGAAACCCCATGGTCTCTGCCACAGTCCATGGGGTCACAAAGAGTCAGACACGACTGAGCGACTGAACAAGAACCAAAAAGGCCAAGCTAAGTCTTAGATACCCTTTGTTGAGACACCTACTTTTCAGGTGTCAAATTAATTAAAATTCATGTTATATTATCATTATTGCTATTAAATGACTAACTGCTATTTTAATAACTAGAGCAATTTCTTTATAAAAAGGATCAGATGTTTGAGAACAAGACTGTTAGTCCTTAACAACTGAGTAACATCGGGATTTTACCTACTTTGATCAGAGAACTTGACTGGATTCCCAGGCTGCCATAATATAAATTATTCTCTTCAGTCAAAACTGCCAGTTCATTTTCATCTAGGGAAAGCCAACAAAACAGGACAAAAATTGAAACAGGGATTGTTTCCATGGACAGAAGTATAAACATATGAAATATTAAAGTTTAAAAAGTTACCCCAAGTCCCATCATACGGACCAGGGGTCAGCAAGTTTCTTCTGTAAAGGACCAGGTGGTAAGAATGCTCTGCTTTGCTGGTCATGTGATGTCTGTTACAAGCATTTGGCCCCGGGAAAGCAGCTTATGGACACTTTGTAAATGGATAGGCAGGACTATGTGCCAATAAAACTATTTAAAACCCATGGTGGGTCATGGGCCACAGTATGCTGAGCCCTGACATAGGTACCACTGTTAGCATTTCAGTAAACATGCTTTTCAGTAGCTTTATATACTTGGGGATCATATTCTGGGACCCTTTAAGCTGCTTTGTATTTATTTTCTTTTTTTTAATAGCACAAGTTGAGTATTTTTTACTCTATGTACTTATTCTTAATTGAAGTAGCATGGAAATGTATGTTTATTTCCTTCCATACACATGAGTGTAGTTGACCCTTTGGCATTCTGTTACTTAGATGAATCATAACTTTGTGTAACCAATGCTCCACTGATGAGCACAGGTTGTTTCTGATCTTTGGCAGATATAGAGTTCCGACGAACACAAGATATTCTTAAAAGGCTTTTGTTGTTGTTGTTGCACTGTGTGACATGCAGGATCTTAGCTCCCCAGCCAAGGATCAAACCCACGCCCACCCTGCGTTGGGAGCACAGTCTTAACCACTGAGCAACAAGGAAAGTCCCATTAAAAGTTTCCATGAGAAGGGGTAGCAAGATCCAATGTGTATTTTTATTTGGTTTAAAAAAGACAAGGGTGTTTCCTGCTTGTCCAGTGGTTAAGAATTCACCTGCCAATGCAGCGGACATGGGTTCAATCCCTGGCCTGGAAGATCCCACATGCCATGAGCAACTAAGCCCACGCACCACAACTACTGAGCCCACGCGTCCAGGACCCGCGCTCCACAAGAGAAGCCGCTGCGATGAGACGCCTGAGCCCCACGACTACAGAGTAGCCCCAGGTGCCGCAACTAGAGAAAAGCCTGCACGGCAAAGAGGACCCAGCAGAGCCACAAATAAATAAATATATTAAGAAAAGGGAAATTTGGACATAGACACCACACAGGAGATGGTAGGAGACAGAGGGGGAAAATAGCCGCCTGCAAGCCAAGAAGAGAGGCCTCCAAAGAACCCGGCCCTGCCAACACACTGATCGCGAACTAAGAACCTGCAGCCCTGGGGAACAGTACCTGTCTGCTGTTCTGATTCACCCGGTTTTGGACTTCCTGATGGTACGGCAGTTAAGATTCTGTGCTCCCGCTGAAGGGAGCTCGGGTTCAATCCTTGGTCTCGGAACTAAGATCCCACATGCCCTGAGAAGTGGCCAAAATAATCATAGTAATTCACCCACTTTGTGGAGGTTTGTTAGAGCAGCCCCAGCAAACGACATCCAACTGACATTCCATTTCATTGCGAAAGGGCACAGACGTTTCTGCCCCGAGTTGTTCTAGAACATGTAACAATCATGTTCTGTTTGTTTTGGCCAGGTGGGATCTGGCGGTGGGGGTGGGGCGGTGTGTGTCAAGAGTGAATAAGTCAGGTCTGAAGCGCTTCTAGAAAGTTACCCGGGGGTCAGGCACATACTGGCAGCAACGCTGTGGATGGTGATGTTGGCTTTGACAATGGAATTATACAAGATGCGTTGTCCTTCTCGCACCTGGACAGATTCGACCAGCTGACCTAGTAGACAACGGGGTAAATCCAGAGAGACCTGTGCACTTGTTGGCAAAAGGGTCCCCTGCCACCCACACAGCCCCTTGATTCTTGACTCAAAGGAAAATGCAGCTACGAGATGCAATGCTGTAAAATATCTCATGGAAGACATTAGGTTTAAGAAAACGTGACCTCCCCATCCCACCTAAATCTTGATGTGAGAACTCTTAGGGATGGACTGGATACCAGATGAACTTTAGGATGCCTCTTACTGTACAGGTAACATGTAATCAGGCAGAACTTTCTTTCTGGAGTGGGTGCCCCCTGCATGGCCAGGCCAGCCCTAAGCCCTTTTCTTGCATGGGAAGGAAACAGCCATATTCAGGTGGCCTAACCGGTACTTGGGAGCATGTTGTGATTGAAGGTGCTCTTGCAGCCACAGTTGTGCCCAGAGGTCCTTGACAGCACCTTCTTCTAGGGGGCTGCCTTGTGCTTCTCTCCTGGGACTCATGTGTCATAGGCTTCAAAATAAGATCTCAGTTCTTGGATGTGGCCCCTCTGCCCTTGGGGTCTGGTGACTTTCAGAACCTGCCTACAGGGCCTCAATGTCCCAGGTGGCGTAAAGTGGGGGTCGGGGGTTGCAATGAAGATGGCAAGGTAAGAATCAGCTTGTCATGGTACACTAAAGTCAAGGGAGAGGGGAAAACAGCCGCTTGCACTGGCTATGCCCCAACCCTGGGCCTTGCTCACCTGAGTTTCGGGAAACCAGCAGGTTCTTCTCAGACCAAAAGATAAGGATGCCTTTCTGGCCCGGGGCGATGAGGATGTCAAGGGCCCTGTCATAGTCAAAGGGCAGCCCAAAGCTGCGGTTCAAGGGATGGTCAGAGTAGCTGAACATGGCCTGAAAGAAAAATACTCAATCTTGAGTGAGAAAAGAAATCACCAAGGGGACTCCCCTGGTGGTCCAGTGGTTAACACCCTGCACCCACAGGTTGTATCCAGAGCCTGATTCCTTAGCCACCATTATATTCTTAGGATTTCCAGACTCTGGGAGTGTCTGTTATTCATGACGGGACCCTGGCAGTGTGTGCAGGTGCTTGAGGGGACTCTGGATGGGGGGGTGGCCCCACCGTGTGATTAGAGGGAGGGCCTTTTAGCTACCAGGTGCAGCCCAGCCTCTGGGAGCTTCCTGATCCCTGGGCCTCCCCCAGATTTCAAAGCCACACACTTTGTTCAGGAATTTTGCAGCAGGGGTACCAACTGTACTTTAATCTTTGCCTGACTTAATAGTTTTTCTTCAACTGTACTTTGCATGAACTGATTCCTCTTCTTAGTCTTATCCTAAATGATACCAGTGAGGTCATGGTTTCCATGTCCCGATTTTCTGAACCCACGTGAAAATAATCATTAAAAAAAGGGGTGACACGAGGCATGTAATGGCCTCGGGTGCCACCAGTGACACATGCACCGTATCTTATATTCCTACTGAAGTATTGCTGAGTGCATGGCTGAATGAGATAATGAAGGTGGGTGGTGGTGTGTGGGTGGGTAGAAGGGTAGATGGATGAGTAAGTAGACTGATGGATGGATGAGTGGATGGATGAATGGGAGAGTGGATGAAGGATGGATAAGCAGGTTAATGGATGGATGGAAGGACAGATAAGTGTTTTGTTGGGTGAGTAGGTGGGGAGGTAGGTGGATGGGTACATAGGAAAATGGAAGAATGGATGGATGGGAGAGTAGGTAGGTAGGTAGGTGCATGGGTAGGGGATGGATTAATAGGTAAATGGGAGAATGGGTAGAAAGGTGGATGGATGTGTAGACGGGTGGATGAGTGGGTGGATGGATACATGGATGGACAGGTGAATCCAAAGCTAGATGGATTTCAGATATGATAATCTAAGTGTATGAGTTTTGACAAAAACCTATTTTGGGGTAAAGGTCACCAAAGTGGTTCTTCCCAGTCCAAATGGTACTTACCATCTGTTTGTCAACAAGAAGCAGCCCGACCTGTGACAGGGAGTGAAAGGAGAAGATCCCCCCGAAGGTCCCGACTAGCTCTGCCTGTGAGACAAACGGAATACTGCATGTAAATAAGATCATCAGTGTGCTTCCTTTATAACTTAACTCTAGATTAGCTAGTAAGCTAAAAGGAAGGAAAGTCTTTTTTATTATGATTTTTTAAATTATGATCTGTTTCCCCTCTGTAGCATTGAGAAAGTCAATTCCTAGGCAGATTGATAAGAAGTCCAAGGTCCTCAAGGAGGAGAAAGGGGTCTGGAATTCTCGAGGAGAAAAGGACAAACTTTTTGTCCGTCTACATTCCTTCAGTCCACCACCAGTGAAGCTGCTCAGTTGTGTCCGACTCTTTGCGATCCCATGGACTGTAGCCTACCAGGCTGCTCCATCCACGGAATTTTCCAGGCAAGAGTACTGGAATAGGTTGCCATTTCCTTCTCCAGGGGATCTTCCAGACCCAGGGATCAAACCCAGGTTTCCCGAGCCTTGCAGGCAGATTGCTAGTCTGAGCTAGTCTTAGTCAATTACACAATTCAGTTTAAACTCTGTACTAGGGATTATACAACAGTAATGTATCTGGCTGGAGGACAGTTTCTCCTTCCTGAAAACCTTCTGACTAATCCTGATATCTTAGAATGTATATCATGGGAGTGGGTCTGGTAAAGTGAAGTCGCTCAGTCATGTCCGACTCTTTGCGACCCCATGGACTGTAGCCTACCAGGCTCCTCCCTCCATGGGATTCTCCAGGTAAGAGTACTGGAGTGGGTTGCCATTTCCTTCTCCAGGGGATCTTGCTAACCCAGGGATCGAACCTGGGTCTCCCACATTCCAGGCAGACGCTTTAACCTCTGAGCCACCAGGGAAGCCCTTTGGGTCTGGTAGAATCTTTCTATTGTTAAATTCTAATCTTGTTATCCTAAAATGTAAATTGTGGGAGTGGGTCTGGTAAAATTTTCAGGAACTTGAGACATTCTTTTGATTCATTGTAATAACTAATTAAAAGGTATATAACTCCATTGCTAACACTAGCAAGGGGGTACTCTTTCTGATGTCTGTGTCAGAAGCTTTCTCTATCCCTTTTATACTTTAATAAAACTCTATTACACAAAAGCTCTGAGCAATCAAGCTTTGTCTCTGGCCCCGGATTGAATTCTTCTCTCCTGGAGGCCAAGAATCCCGGCATCTTTCGTGGCTCAGCAACAACCTTTCAGCATCTAGGGCAGAACTTTGAATGAAGACAGCTTGGTGTGGGGTGCTTGAGGAAGTGGGGTGACCCAGACTCTGAGATGCCTGCCTAAATCCCTCACTCCTGCCTCGGTTCCTCATTCCTGATCTTTGGCTGGGCAGCAAAGTGCCCATTGGCAGGCATGTTGGAGCATAAGGCCAAGGACCCCAACCTATGGTCAGTGGGACAAGTTGCCATGGCAACCCACCTGGCTCCCCCACCCCTCCCTGGACATCTTTCAGGTAAGAGAGAAAGACTCCCATCTTATTTAAGCCTCTGTTACTTGGTTGTGTTTGGGTGTGTATGTGGGGCAGGGGGGACAGTATTTCTATTATATACAGTGTTATGGACCAAATGGTGTCCTCCTCCAGTTCATAGGTTAAAACCCCAACCCCCTGTCTTAGTCTGTCCAGGCTGCTACAACAAAATATCAGAGACTGGGTGGCTTATAACAACAGAAAGGCTGTTTGAAGTCCAAGATGAAGGGACCAGCATGGTCAAGTGAGGGCCTTTTCCTCGGTTGCAGACTTCTTGGTGTGTCCTCATATGGAGGAATGGGGTGAGCTGGCTCTCTGGGGCCTCTTTTTAAAATTTTTGTATTTTGGCTGATCTGGGTCTTCCTTCCAGCACACAGGCTTTCTCTAGTTGCAGAGCACTGGCTGTAGAGCTCAAAGGCTCAGTAGTTGCAGCATACAGGCTTAGTTGCCCCATGAAATGTGGATCTTAGTTCCCCAGCCAAGGATTGAACCTGCGTTCCCTGCACTGGAAGGTGGATCCTTAACCACTGGACCACAGGAAGCCCTTCTGGAGTCTCTTTCATAAGGGCACTAATTCCATTCGTGAGGGCTCCACTCTCATGACCTAAGCACCTCCCAAAGGCTTCTAATACAGATCACATCAGGCATTAGGATTTCAACCTATGAACTGGGGTGAGGGAAGTGGGGGGACACAAACATTCATAGAACCTCCAAAATGATAGTATTTGGAGGTAGGGTCTTTGGGTAGTGATTAAATCTAGATGAGGTCAGGGTGGGATTAGTGCCCTGATAAGAAAAGACACCATGAAATTAAAAGATGCTTGCTCCTTGGAAGGAAAGCTACGACAAACCTAGACAGCATACTAAAAAGCAGAGACATCACTTTGCTGACAAAGGTCCATATAGTTAAAGCTATGGTTTTTCCAGTAGTCATGTATAGATGTGAGAGTTGGACAGTAAAGAAGGCTGAGCACCGACGAATTGATGCTTTCGAACTGTGGTGCTGGAGAAGACTCCTGGGAGTCCCTTGGACTGCAAGGAACCCATGCCTTCTGCATTGCCAGGTGGATTCTTTACCACTGAGCCACCAGGGAAGCCCCTATTTGTTCATTTTCTTACCACACTGAACATACACGTCTTTCCTGGGTGTACTTCTGAAATCTGTATCCTCGGGAGTTTGAGAAATAGATGTTGGCCTGAGACACCTGATCTCCACGCAAATAAGCAAAAACCGAGTTACTTATATCCTGGAAGAACACACACATAAAACAGTTACTTTAAAAGGAGATAAAAGGTGGAATGGGGTGGCAGCTGGGGAGATGTTCTTTAAGTAGGTAGATAAGTTCTGGAGGTCTAATGCAGAGAATAGTGATCACAGACAATACTAGATTAGAAACGTCAAAGTTGCTAAGAAACCAGGTCTTGGTTATTCCCACCATAAAAAAGAAATGATAATTTCATGACATGATGTGGTAATCATACCGCAATATGTAAGTGTAGCAAATCAACACATTGTATACCTTAAATTTACACAGTGTGGTATGTCAATTGCATCCCAATTTAAAAAGGGGGTGGGTGGAGAGGAAAAATCGGGGGAAAAAAGGGACTTCCTGGGCAGTCCGGTGGTTAAGACATCGCTCTTACACTGCAGGGGGTGAGGGTTTGCTCCCTGGTTGGGGAACTAAGATCCTGCAAGCAAGAAAAATAAAAAGTTTTTTTTTTTTAATTAAAAGGGAGTGGGGAGACAGATGCCAGTGATCACATTCCTGTGCATTTCTCCCAGGAAAATGGAAACTTGGTGTCCACACCAAAAAGCTACATGAACGTTTCTAGTGATTTTATTTATAAAAGCCAAAAAGTGGAAACAACCCAATTCTGGTACGTCCAGGCCATGGAAAATTACTCAGCAATGGAAAGGAACAGACTAGTGACATATATGCAACAAATTGGATGAGTCTCCTGAGAATTTTGCTGAGAAAAGCTATTCTCCAAAGGTTTCATATTGTATGACCTCATTTATAGAACATTCTTGAAATGATACAATTAGAGAGATGGAGAACATTAGTGTTTGCCAAGCGCTAGGGCAGGGTAGGGAGGTATGGAGAGCCTTGGGGCCATGGAACGGTTCAACATTTTATTTTATTATTACTGTTACTGTTTTTACTTTTCGGCTGTGCCATGCAGCTTTCGGCACTTTAGTTTCCCAGCCAGGGGTTGAACCTGTGCCCCCTGCAGTGGACGCACACAGCCTTGACCCCTGGACCACCAGGAAGTCCCCAGTTCAGTATTTTGATGGCAACAGCAGTTCTCTGACTTGACACAGTTGTACTCAAATCAATTTCCTGTTTGTATCACTGTAGTTGGTCATATAAGATGTAACCACTCAGGGAAACTAGCTGAGGGATACATGGGACTCTGTATAATTTCTTCAACTTCCTGTACACCTATAATTATTTCAAAATAACACATTAAGAAAAAAAAAGATGAATATATTCAGTGTGTCAGCCAGATGAGCCCCTCCCATCTCTCAGGTCCTCTTCTGAACCCAGTAAGATAACACAGCCTGAGTCCATCACACTCCCAGCCCTCAAGGCTTACACTGTCCTTATTTCCATTCCTAATTATCTCTGCTCACAGCAGAGTAGAAAATGAGATAATGACACGTGGTACTCACCATGCAGAATGAATTTCCACTGTAACAACAGTTGTCACCAGATACATGTGACACAGGGTGTTGTATGCCTGAAAGTAAAAGGGAACTGAGATGATCTCTGAGTTCCCTGAAGGTTCCGAGAGAGAAGCTTAGAGCGGGGCTTCCCATCCTCCCCACTGACATCTGTGGCCAGATTTCTCAGTTAGGGGGCTCTTGGACACTGCGGCATGTTTCACAGCATCCTGCTTCTGTTGTTGTTGTCCAGTTGCTAAGTTGTGTCCAAATCTTTCTGATGGACTGCAGCACACTGGGCTCCTTTGTCTTCCACTGGAGTTTGCTGGAGTTTCCTCAAAGTCATGTCCATTGAGTCAGTGATGCTATCTAACCATCTCATCCTCTGCTGCCCCTTTCTCCTTTTGCCTTCAATCTTTCCCAGCATCAGGGTCTTTTCCAATGAGTCAACTCTTCGCATGAGGTGGCCAAAGTATTGGAGCTTCAGCTGCCTGCTTCTGCTGACTTATTTAGCTTACTAAATCACTTATGTAGTGACTTATTTGACCAGTGTCACTCTCCTCTAGTCTTTTTTTAAGATCTTTTTTTTTTTTGGATGTGCATCATTTTTTAAAGTCCTGATTGAATTTGTTACAATATTCTTCTGTTTTATGTTTTTTGGCCATGCAGCATGTGGGATCTTAGCTTCTCAACCAGGCATCAAATCCCCATCCCCTCCATTGGGAATTGAAGTCTTAACCACTGGACCACCAGGGAAGTTTCTTTCCTCCAGTCTAGACAACTAAAAATGTCTCCTGACATTGCCAAGTGTCATCTGGGGGTGAGGGGTAAACTGTCCCCCCAAATAGCAGGAAGGGCACCTTTCTCTGAGCAAGGCATCCTTTGTTTCTGAAGGAGAAGCTTCAGCTCCAAAGGAAACACACATGTGGCCAAAAGCGTATGAAAAGATGCTCAGCATCACCAGTCCTTAGGGAAATGCAAAGCAAAACCACAGTGAGACCCCCACCTCACTCCCATTAGGACAGCTACCATGACAGAATCGGAAGACAGGTGTTGGTGACAAATGCGAACAACTTGGAACCCTTGTGCACTGCTGGTGGGAATGCCAAATGGTGTGGCCAGGGTGGAGGGTCCTCAAAAATGGGAAAATATGAGCCAGCAATTCCACTTCCAGGTACATACCTTCCCCCAAATTAAAAGCAGTATATACATGTTCAAACCAGCATTATTCACAATAACTAAAACATGGAAGCAGCCTGAGTATTTGTTGACAGATAAATGGATTAAAAAAAAAACGGGCCTAAGGACTTCCCTGGTGGTCCCTGGTGGCTAAGACTCCGCACTCCCAATGCAGGGGCCCGGGTTCGATCCCACATGTGGCAACTAAGACCTGGTGCAGCCAAATAAATAAAATTTTTTTAAAAAAGAGTAGGCCAGCTGATGTCTTGGAGGGAGATGAGTGTTTGTGCTGAATGTGACCCTTTGATGAGATAAGCCTAAGCCTGGCCCCCAGGCCGCCTGGCTTCACTTGGGTTATACATTCTCTGTGGGCCATTTACGCTGTGTTTGCATGGCACCTCAGCCACCGGGCTTGAAACCTTCCAGCCGTCAATCACTAACCATCATCAATCAGTCACTTCCTGGAGGGACAGCCTGGAACACAGTGATGAGACACGTAAGCCAGAGACCAGGGCAAGGCGCGGCTCTTCTCCCGTGCTTCTCTTTCCCTCCAGCGGGGAGGGGGGTGCTGTGATTGACTCTCCAGCCAGAGCTTAGCAAGCTCCCCAGCAGGCACTGTGGTGACGGACTGCAGGGCTCCATCTTGTTGGAGGGAGTGGGGACCACAATCTTTCACCACCAGGAATACAAGTGGAGCAGAAGGATAACAGGTTGCGAGATGGTGGTATACCACCCCAGTGGTTCTCCACTAAGGGAATTTCAAGCCCCAGGAGACACTGGGTGCTGTCTGGGGACGTGCTTGTTGTCAGGACTCAGCTGGAGGGGGGTCCTGGCATCCAGTGGCTGGGGGCATAACTGCTGCCCCCACCCATAGCACCCAGAGAGTGCTGCATCCCCAGTGTCAGCAGGGCTGGGGCTGAGAAACCGAGTACTGCCCCGTCTCACCAATGGGGGCCCCTGTCCTCGTTCCCCGCGAGGGACGGGCCATCCCTGTCTGTGCTTCTCTTCTCTAGAAAGTACCATCTCCCTTTTCTTCACTGGACCCCGTCTCCTTGCCTCCTCCACCAGGGTTCTCGCTTTCTCTGTCCTTAAAGCCTGAGCTTCTCCACTGTTTCCTGTCCTGAAGGTGACATCTGTGGGACTGCATATGCGCCCCACTCCGGCATCTCGGACCCATCGTCTGCCTTCCCTGGTCCTCCCTGATTTCCTTGCCATCACAACTCCCACTGAATCCTCTTACTGTTCCAGTCAGTGATAGCACATTTCTGTGGCTTGTCACCACAGTCCCCAGTGGAAACAGTCCCCAACCTGTGGGAAGGGGGCTTAGACCAGCTCTCACTGAATTGCAAAGGGTCACGTAGGGAATTCCCTGGCAGTCCAGTGGTTAGCACTGGCCACTTTCACTGCCTGGGGCTCAGTTCAATCCCTGCTCTGGGAACTAAGACCCCTCAAGCTGTGCAGCATGGCCAAAAAAAAAAAAAGGACAGCGTAATGTCCAGGGACCGATGTCCAAGTAAAAGCATCGTCTGTAACTTCCGAAACTTTTCTTTGATGTTGGCCAAACGCAAACAAGGTTTTTAAAAAATACAAAATATAGGGACTACCCTGGTGGTCCACGGTTAAGAATCTGCCTTCCAATGCAGAGGACGTGGGTTTGATCCCGGATTGGGGGACTAGATTCCACTTGCTGCAGAGCAACTAAGCCTGTGCACCATAACCACAGAGAAGCCTGTGCACTGCCACAAAGATCCCAAGTTTGGCCACTGAGAGCCAATGCAGCTAAATAAATATTAAAAAATTACAAAATACACATACCTGTAGATGCAGTCCAGAAGTTGGCTTCATAATCATAAACATAGACTTTTTGATTCACTACTAACAGCAATACCGAACCAGCAAAATGTGCTGACGTTACTTCCGGTGTGCCAACCTAAGAATAGGATATACACTAGGATATCAGTATGTGCAGCTTTTCAAAATCGATTTCAGAAAGCAGTACTTCTAAACAGGCATCCCAGGAACGTTTAGGTCAGCGAGCATTGTTTGGGGTCCTAGATACTGGGAACTATGCGTCCTAGGGATCAGCTGAAGGGAGAACTGGGAGGTTGGCATTAGTGTTGGGTGTCCCTGGGAATACCCAAGTCACTCCATCTCCTCCCATATCAAAACCTCTGAGGGGACTTCCCTGCTGTCTAATGGTGAAGAATCTGCCTTCCAATGCAGCGGACCCAGGTTTGATCCCTCGTTGGGGAAGCTAAGATCCCACATGCCGTGGGGCAACTAAGCCTGTGGGCCACAACTAGAGAACCTGCTTGCTGCAACTAGAGAGAAGCCCACGTGCTGCAATGAAAGATCCCACCTGCTGCAAGTAAGACTCGACGTATTGTTCTATGTCTGTATCTCCATTGCTGCCTTGTAGATAGGTTCATCAGTACTATCTTTCTAAATTCCATAAGCATGCATTAATATACAATATTTGTCTTTCTCTTTCTGACTTACTTCACTTTGTATAATGGGGGTCTAGGGTTGTCTACCTCTTTTTACAATAGCTGGGACATGGAAGCATCCTAGATGTCCATTAACAGATGAATGCTTACAGAAATTATGGTACATAAATAAATATTTTTTAAAGGACCTTTCCTGAGGATAAAGCCTAATGCATCAATAATGAATGATGAACATAACTGATCAATGTGTCACTTATCAGAAAAACTGAGACTTCCCATGTAGCTCAGCTCTTAAAGAATCTGCCTGCAATGCAGGAGACCGTGGTTCAACTTCTGGGTCAGGAAGATCTGCTGGAAAAGGGATAGGCTACCCACTCCAATAATCTTGGGCTTCCCTGGTGGCTCAGCTGTTAGAGACGTGGGTTCAATCCCTGGGTTGGGAAGATCCCCTGGAGAAGGGAACAGCTACCCACTCCAGTATTCTGGCCTGGAGAATTCCGTGGACTGTATAGTCCATGGGATCACGAAGAGTCAGACACAACTGAGCGACTTTCACTTAGCTATCAGAAAAACTGGTATTAATATTTTAACAGATGATAGAACCCTCTGGAGTATAAGTGCCAACCATCAGATTTCTCAAGATAGTTACTGAGAGGGTACAGGTGTTTCTGTTTTGGTTGACAGTAATTTGGGGAGGGCCTAAAATCAGTGCATGTCATGTATCACAAAACCAATTATAAAGAGCTCTTGGAAGACATCTGATTCTTTTTTAAGGGAAAAAGAATATCTGTTCTGGTAGTAAGGGCAGAATAGAATCAACACTCCTTCCAGATTAGAAATGACTCTCAGTGCCTTTAAGTCCCCAAACTACCAAACACAGAGCAGTATGTGCACGGCGCTTCCCAGCTATATCTAGCCCTGTGCGCCTGCTCAGTCACTTCAGTTGTGCTGGACTCTTGGCAACCCCATGGACTGAAACCCACCAGGCTCCTCTTGTCCATGGGATTTCCCGGGCAAGAATACTAGAGTGGGGTGCCATTTTCTCCTTCAGGGGATCTTTTCCACCCAGGGATTGAACCTGTGTCTCTTGCATTAGCAGGCAGATTCTTTACCATTGTGTCACCAGGGATGCCCCTATATCTAACCCTAAGTATTACTATTTCAAGCATCTCTCAGATGGTTCAACAACATAACTACCTGCATTGACGTAGGGATGGAAAATGGAATGAGACTACTCTCAAAGGTGTCCTTTGTGAGAAAAATTTGTCTTCTGAAACAAACAGGAAAAGGTTTCAATTAGGAAAAATTCACCCAAGCAAAGAAAAAAAGACAATGTCAGGCATTTTAAAAAATGTTCCATTCAAATAAAATTCCTTTCTTAACAAGGAACCAGAGATTTATTTATCTGTCTGTCTACCTATCATCCATCATTGTCTATTTAGCTATTGCTCATCTGTTTATTTTTGCCTTAGTAAACCTCTTTAGCATGGCTATTTGACTTCTAGAAATAACAGTTGAAAAGTGTGACTGCATCAAAAATAAAATTATATAAAATGTACATTAAGTCCCAGCTTGTTTTGCTGAGGGTGAACTTCAGGTTTGTCCTTTTATTTCACGCTCAGCCCACTAAAGTAAAGGCTTTCATATCAGGAATGTGACAGAAAAAAGAAACAGTATGTTCCCTTAGGCAGGTAACTTTTAAGAGGCCAAAGGCCATCCATGAACATGGTATATTGTTGCCTTATCCAGATCTCTTTCCCTTGCCCCACCTCTGGAATAATTTTATGGTTTTAAACAGAGAGGAGTTACTGAGTTCACTCCTATGTATTTTAAAGTTTCTGTTTCTACTGTGAATGGCACTCTTCACAGCTGCCTTATATCAAGCCTCTGTGACAAGCTGTACTGTAATTATTTATCTTTTCACCTCTTTCTCTCCAGTTGGACCCCAACTGTGGACTCCCTATAGGCTAGCATCTAGCAACAGAGGACTGAGCTGTCTTTTTTCCTAATGTTTGTGTAATCAAAGAACAAGGGTGAATGTAATGGTTTGATAAAAAGAAGGGAACGATATCTTACCCTAGATACAGGGCTAGGTTTTTCTTACAAGGATGCTTAATCAAGTGAGTTTTCCCAGATGAAAAATACAGGCGGTCCTAGAAAGAGAATCACAAAATTTTAATCCCTATCGATCCTAATAAACACCTGATGAAAACAGTTCCCTATGGGCAACGTGGAACTTGTAAAGGTAGAATCTGAGTTGGGCACGTGGACTGCATCTATGTCATTTTCCTGATTTGATATTATCATCTGATTTTGTTAGAGGTCACCAATGGGAGAAGCTGGGTGAAAGGGACCTGGGATGTCTCAGCACTGTTTTGTACCTTGCTATGAATCTATAATTATGTCAAAAACAAAAAGTTTAGGGACTTCCAAGGAGGTCCAGTGGTTAAGACTCTGCCTTCCCAAGCAGGGGATGCAGGTCCAATCCCAGGTTGGGGAGCTAAGCTCCCACATGCCTCTTGGCCAAAACACCAGAACATACGATAGAAGCAATAGTACAACAAATTCAATAAAGACTTTAAAAATGGCCCACAACAACAACAATGAAATCTTTTAAAAAAACATTAAAACTTTAAAAAGTTTCACAGGACAATAATCCGTATCACTTCGCCTCGTGTATGCTATTTGTTTACAGATTACTCATCATTTGAGAAGCTCGAGGACAAAAAAAGTTAGAAATCTGCTAATAAATAATCACTTGGTTATTTAGCAAGTGCTGACATCACTTCTGAGATAACATGATGTCAATGGGAAACACATTTGAGCTGACAAAGTATTTTTTTCTTCATGCATTTTGGCACATGTGGGTGAAAGGAAGTTTCCCGCTTTGTTTATGTCGTGTAAACAAAGTAATTTGCCTACTATGCTAGTCTGCATTTAAAACCTCCTGTCAGGTGGTCTAAGGCTAAGACTGTGCTCCCAATGCAGGGGGGCTGGGATTCAGTCCCTGGGAAGGGAACTCGATCCCTCATGCCTCAACTAAAAAAGATTCCACATGCTGCAAGTAAGATCTAGTGCAGTCAAATAGATTTAAAAAAAAATAAAAAAAATAAACCACACACAACTAACCCTCCAATCAGATAGAACACTGAATAAAAACTCGGATGATCTTTTTAAACCCAACTCCAGCTTCTGGCTTTGTTGTCTTGTACTGTTGTGCTAAGTCACTTCAGCCATGTCCAGTTAATTCTTTGCCACCCCGTGGATCGTAGCTTCTCTGTCCATGGGATTCTCCAGGCAAGAATACTGGAGTGGGTTGCCATGCCCTCCTCCAGGGGATCTTGCTGACCTAGAGACTGAACAATGACTCTTATATCTCCTGCATTTGCAGGCAGGTTCTTTACCACTAGCGCCACTTAGGAAGCCCTCATTCTGTCTGAAAGTGAAAGTCGCTCAGTACTGTGTTCTGTCTACTTCATCTCAATTATTAATAGCTTTTTAGTGACATGGGAGAGGTTACTGCCTACTTCAAAAGGCAATAGTAAGGATTAGATAAAGTAATATTCTATGCCGCCCACAACACTGACACCCAAGAAATACTAGGAAATACTCATTCTGATCCAGCAATAAAAGTAAAGAATGAATGTTAACTATGGAGCCATGTGTGTGCATGGTCTGTTGCTTCAGTCATGTCTAGACTCTTTGCAACTGCATGGACTGCGGCCCACCAGGCTCCTCTGTCCATGGGGATCCTCCAGGCAAGAATACAGGAGTGGGTTGCCATGCCCTCCTCCAGGGGAGCTTCCCCACCCAGGGATCGAACCCGAGTCTCTTGCATTGCAGGATTCTTTACCCACTTAGCCACCTGGGAAGCCCTCGGAGCCACATAAGGTGTTAGTTGCTTAGTCGTGTCTGTGTGCAACCCATGGAATGTAGCCTGCCAAGCTCCTCTGTCCATGGAATTCTCCAGGGAAGAATACTGGAGTGGGTTGCCAGACACATACCCCTTGTATTTTCTCTTCGACAGGAAACACCTTTCCTGTCCTCAACGTTCGAATACTAGAGGTGAGACAAGAAAATACCTGTCAGTATTTATTCAGTATTCAGTGTGACTCCTACCAAGTTTCCTCTGGGTTAATGGTGCTGTACCAGTTCTTGAAGCTTGTAGGATTAAGGGAGCCCCTGGAGAATCTGATGAAACAGTGAGCCTTCCTCACCTGGAAAGAGACTTATGTATAGGCAAGAATGGAGACATAATTCCCCAGAGCTCATCAAGGGTCATTTGCAGACTGACTCCAGATTAGGAATACTTACTCCTGGATTTTGAGGGGGTGGTTTTTGGCTAGGGGGATGGGAGGTTGTTGGTGGCTGGGAGAATGTTGGTCCAGTTTACAGCAGGTTCTTAGGACTTCCCTGGTGGTCCAGTGGTTAGAAGTCTGCCTGCCAGTGCAGAGGATGTGGGTTTGATCACTGGGTTGAGAAGATTCCACATGCCAGGGAGCAACTAAGCCCATGTACCACAGCTACTGAGTCCATGCTCTGGAGTCTGTGCACATCAATGAAAAGTAGGCCCCACTCTCAGTAACTAGAGAAAACCCACTTGCAGCAACGAAGATCGAGCACAGCCAAAAATTAAATTAAAAAAAGATTCTGCCATCTATAGCAGGTTCTCAGTCTTGCATGTGAGTTAGAAGCACACGAAGGTCCTGATAAACTGTAGACTGCTGGGCTCCACTGCTAAGTCTCAGCAGATTCAAGGATCTGCAGTTCTAACAAATCCCCAGGTAACGCTGATGCTACTGTATCAGGACCGCACTTTGAGAACCAGTGTGGGGAAATGGGAGGATTGGATGGTACCAATCTTTGCAGACTTTGAGACACATCCAGCTAGCAAGTTTTACCTGAAAGTCCTACTCCCCACTGCCCTATTAAAAGCAAGTGTGTCTTTAATTTTACGGCGTATGTTTTTACTTCTATAAAGTAAGGTTAAGGAATCACTCTGCTATGAAATTTGTTGCAGTGATCAAATGGGAGTATGTACCAGAAATACACATTCTCTACTTCATCGGCAAACAGGGCTCTCTGAATGTACAGCTTATTACTGGCAGGAGTTCCCTGAGGGTTGAAACTGGGCTTTAGCATCTGTCCAGTGCCTGTGGCACCTCATGTATGATATTTACTAATCTAACATTTACTGAAATGAAAACATTTGGGGCAAGGAGTGAATAAGAGAAACAGTCAATACCCTATGGAGTTAATATCTTAGTGACAGCAACAAACAAGAAAAAATAAGTGTAACAGAAGTTAGTGATATATAGGAAGCAGCAGCTATAGGGGAGAAGTGAAGTGAAGTCGCTCAGTCCTATCTGACTTTTTGCGACCCCATGGACTGTAGTCTACCATGTTCCTCCGTCCATGGGATTTTCCAGGCAAGAATGGTGGAGTGGGTTGCCATTTCCTTCTCCAGGGGATCTTCCCGACCCAGGGATTGAACCCGGGTCTCTGGCATTGTAGGCAGATGCTTTACCACCTGCGCCACCAGGGAAGTCTATAGGGGAGGGGGGGGGGGTCTTTCAATAAAGCAGTGTACTATTTAAGTTGGTAACTGAATGAAGACGTCACGGAGAAAATCTGGAAGCAAAGCGTCCCAGGCAGAGGGAGAAGCAGGCCCCGAGTCTCCCCTGTTCCACAAGGGACCGGTGGCTGGGAGCAGTGATTCAGGGGTGGGCAGGGGCGACATCAGTGGTTGTCACATCCCCTGCGGACCCTTGGTGATGCCTAGACACGTTTGATTGACTGTCAAGTCTGGGGAACAAGGTACTACTGGCATTGAGTGGATGGAGGCCAGGGACGCTGCTCAGCATCCTACAATGTACAGGACGGTCCCACCCCAGAGAGTGATCTGGCCTTAGATGTCAGCAGCGCTGTTGAGGAACCCTGGGCCAGACCATGCGAGGGAATGAAGGCTGCGCAAGGAAATTGGTTTTTATGCTGGGTGCCACAGGGAAGGGGAATTACGAGGTCAGATTCGTTTACAAACAACTTCTTTGGCTGCCAGGTACAGCCCAGGGGTAGTGGTGGCGGAGGTGGCTTGAAGGCATCGGAATCAGGCTAAAGTCTTTAAGTGGCAATGGGAGGACTTGGTGATGGGCTGGAAGGCATGAGGTGGGAGAGAAGAGTGGGAATCAAGTAAACTGGGAATCCTCAAAGAGGTTGGGGAGCGGAGCATCTTTCCTAGTTTGCGCCCAGAGATGAGCCTGCCCCCTCCCCGACCCCTGGCAGTACCCCAGGCCCGGAAGGGCAGCCCCACCGGCACAGCGGCCGAGCTTTCACCAGCGGGCAGAGCCGAAAGGTGGTCGCCACCACCAACATTAACACCAGCATCTCGCTCCGGCCGTTGCCTCCGATACGCAGACTCATTTGCCGCGGGGAGTCGTTTCACAGTCTGGGCATGCGCACCTTGCTCCCCAGGAAGCCCGAAGCTGACCTTCTCAACAAGCCCCACCCACCCACCCCACCAAACCAAACGCTTGGGCATGCGCACACGGCCGCCCATAGGCAATCTACCTTTTCTGCCCGCACTTAGCGTCTCCCGGGAAACCCGAATCCATCAATCGTGACGCGTCCAGAGTCCGAGCATGCGCATATCACCTAAGTTCCTAAACCTGTTTGGACTGGGCTGCCCACTCGTTCCTAAAGCTGCGCTTGCAGCCACGGTTTTGTCTTTCTAGGGGCCATCATGCGTGTCCACAGCCCTCCCCGCGATTCGAAGGAGCCTTGAACACGCTGGCTCAGGTCAGTTCAGTCGCTCAGTCGCGTCGGACTCTTTGCGACAGTCCATGGACTGCAGCACGCCAGTCTTCCCTGTCCGTCATCAACTCCCGGAGCTTGCCCAAACTCATGTCCATCGAGTCAGTGATGCCATCCAACCATCTCATCTTCTGTCGTCCCCTTCTCCTCCTGCCTTCAGTCTTTCCCAGCATCATGGTCTTTTTCAATGAGTCAGTTCTTCGCATCAGGTGGTCAAAGTATTGGAGCTTCAGCTTCAGCATCAGTCCTTCCAGTGAATATTCAGGACTGACTTCCTTTAGGACTGACTGGTTTGATCTCCTTTGCAGTCCAAGGGACTCTCAAGAGTCTTCTCCAACACCATAGTTCAAACACGCTGGCTAGAACATCGGAAAAGGTGGATGCGACGAGGTATCTTGAAAGTTTCTAGCTCCGCTGCGTGTAGGCCCCGCCTCCACTCTTCCATGTCCCGCCCCCGCAGCCATCTGTTTCCGGCCACCCCTCCCGCGGGCACCCAGACACGCGCTGGTCGTCACGTGCGCCCCAGCCGGGCCCGGGGAAATGACGCAAGTCTTACGCGCCGCCAGGATGGCCGGGCCATGGCGGGGGGCACAGGCTGTGTGCGGCTGTGGGGAGCTGCAAGGTGTTGGACGCTTCGGCGGCCGCTACTGGCCGCCGCCGGGGGGCGGGTCCCGACTGCGGCCAGAGCTTGGTTGCCCAGAGGCCGGAGGGCCTGCGACGCTTCGCCTCCCTGGGCGCTGTGGGGCCAAAGCCCCGCGGCCGCGGGCCACTGGCGGGGACTTTGGGAGGCGAACAACCGCAGCGGCGGCGGCGCCTTCTCGGGAGGCGAGGATGCATCCGAGGGCGGCGCCGAGGACGGGGCCTCGGGCGTGGGAGGCAGCGCGGGCGGCGGGGAGGGCCCTGTCATAACGGCGCTGACGCCGATGATGATCCCGGACGTATTCCCGCACCTGCCGCTCATCGCCGTTACTCGCAACCCAGTGTTCCCGCGCTTTATCAAGATTGTTGAGGTAATGAGCGCCCCGCCCAAGGCCTCGGTTTCCCCATGTCTGCAAGCCGCGGGTTGGACCGAGGGATCATTTACCACCTTCATACCCCAGCAACTTTTTCCAGGAGCGAAGCTTCTCCAAGGCCTGGAGTTCGAGTACGAGTCTTCTCAGCACTAGCTCCATGAGCTTGAGCTAGATTTCTTCCCCTTTCAGATCCCTTCAAGAAAGTTGAATCCAGTGAGCTTAGGATTGTCCAATAGACTCCCAGTCATAGAAATTTGGTGCCGGGAAGGATCAGAACAGTCTTGCCGCTCAGTTACTTTTCTGCGGGTTTCTCCGTAGCTGTTTTGTGACACTCTTCCCCCAGGGCTATCCGCCTTCCTCATACCTTCATTATATGTTCATTGAGGTCATGGGCCAGGTGCGGTTGTAAGTCTAAGGGATACAGCAGTGAGCAAAACGGGCACACATTCATGCTTTTGGAGTTTAGGTTCCAGCGGGGATTAGAGAAGCATAAATAAGAGTAGTAAGTTAATTCTGTATCGGGAGGTCATTAGTAGTACAGAGAATGATTGAGCGAGAGATTGTAGAGGAATTTTAGGAGGAAGGTGGCAGGAGGATGTTGTCGGATTTATTCATTCAGTAGAGTGTTCTTTGGGCTTCCAGGGTGCCTCGAAGCGGTAAAGAATTCACCTACACTGCAGGAGACGTGAGTTGAATCTCTGGGTAGGGAAGATCCCCTTGGAGGATCCACTCCAGTATTCTTGCCTGGAGAATCCCATGAACAGAGGAGCCTTTTGGGCTATATATATAGTTCATAGGGTCGCAAAGAATTGGACATGCCTGAGCAATGCAGTCAGGCAGAGTGTTCTTGACTTGTTACCATGCAGCAGGCTGAGGATTCAGCAGAACAAGTTAGACACAGCCCTCTGCCTCAGAGACTTACATTCTGGTGGAAGAGACAGTAAGAGCCATGGCTTAGGGGGTGGGGCAAGTGGACCGGGGTGATGTAATAGAAAGCAAGAGTGCAAGGAACTTGAGCTTTTTTTTGTTTATTTTTTTGGCTGTGCTTGGTCTTCGTTGCTGCACTTGGGTTTTCTCTAGTTGCGTCAAGTAGGGGCTACGCTTTGTTGCCTTTTGAGGGCTTCTCACTGCAGTGGCTTCTCTCGTTGCACAGCACGGGCTCTAGAGTGTGGGCTCAGTAGTTGCTCTCGGGCTTAGTTGCCCCACAGCATGTGGGATCTTCCCAGACCAGGGATTGAACCTGTGTCTTCTGCATTGGCAGGTGGATATTTAACCACTGGACCTTCTGGGAAGTCCAGACCTTGAGTTTTTAGAGTAGGAAGAACCTGAATGCCTGCTTTCTTCCCCACCCGCCCCCATCTTTTCTTTAATGATGTGGAAACGAGTCTGTGGAGGAGGTTATCTGTTAACTGTCTAAGCAAGGTCATACAATGAGTCAGCCGTGTCTGCATTCACCCTCCTCCCCTCACACTCCCATCTTTGCTGCATAAATTTCAGGGATCCCTTGGAAAGCAGAGGGACAGCATTCAGTCAGCAAGCAGGGGACAGAAAGACATCCCCACCCTGGAACTGCTGATTGCATGCGTCTGAGCTGCCCTTCCAAGGGCGTTCTCTGATGTTAAATAGTGATTACTGGCAGGCCCTAAGGCCAGACCTTGGGGCTTCATATCCTGGTCCCTCTGCCCCCAGCTTGATAGCCTTGGGCAAGATGTTCTCTGGGCCTCCATTGCCTCATCCGTGAAATGGGCAATCCCTCATTTCTTAGAGCTGTGATGGGAGGTAAATAAGGTCACATGTAGGGGACTTAGAACCATACATGGTGCTTCATACACCTTCATAAGAAGTGGCTGCTGTTTCCTCTATGGTGTGCTCTGACACCTCAGAGATGACCCTTGTGGGTCTTTTTTTCATCCTTGTCTCCCACTGCCAGCTGTCCTCTACCCTCCAGGCCTCTGGGGCCAGGACTGTTTGGCAGGTATGGTCCCCTCAGCCTTGCAAAGTGGCACCTGCCTCCTGTCCCCAGTGCCCAAGCAGGGATAAGATTCTTTCAAGAGACCCTGTCTGCCCACCTAGGGCTAGCCAAGAGGGTTATAGGAGTTGATGCAGATGGTATGAGGCTGGCTTGTGGAACGCACATGGAGTATTTCTATTGCTGTACTCAGTCACTCAGTTGTGTCACACCCTCTGCTGCCCCATGGACTGTACTCCGCTGGGCTTCTCTGTCCAGGGGATTTTTCCAGGCAAGAATACTGAGAGTGGGTTGCCATTTTCTCCTCCAGTTCTATTGCTGTTACCTTGCAAATAAGGAAAAGGAGTCCTGCCAAAGGAAGGGGCCAGGTGTTAAGATGCAAGGGTCAGGGGACTTCCTTGGTGGTCCAGTGGTTAAGACTAGGAGCTTCCAATGCAGGGGGCACAGGTTTGATCCCTAGTCAGGAAGCTATAATCCTGTGCTGCTGCTCCTAAGTCGCTTCAGTTGTGTCCGACTCTGTGCGACCCCATAGACGGCAGCCCACCAGCCTCCCGTCCCTGGGATTCTCCAGGCAAGAACACTGGAGTGGGTTGCCATTTCCTTCTCCAGTGCTTGAAAGTGAAGTCGCTCAGTTGTGTCCGACTCTTCAAGACCCCATGGACTGTAGCCTACCAGGCTCCTCCATCCATGGGATTTCCCAGGCAAGAATACTGGAGTGGGTTGCCATTGCCTTCTCCGATAATCCTGTGCAGTGTGGTCAAAATAAAGATGCAGCAGTCACCTGTTAACAGAGGAGAAATTGGGAGCTTCCAGAGTATTTAATAAGTAAATCTGAACTTGTTAGCAAAGTTGGGATTATCTTGATGTTGAAGTTGACCCTGTCTGTGGCTAACTTGCCCCAGTAGCATCTCCTTATCAGTAGCCTCTGAGTGTAGGCCAGTGACTCTTAAGTTTGGGTGGGTCAGGTATCCTCCTGATGGATGTCATGGGCCTTTATCCTGGAAAGAATGCCTTTAGAGTGTTAGGAATCCCCATAACATGTGGTCATGGAGCGAGCTAGCACTGCTTCTTAAAGTCTGGTCCCTGAAAACAGCAGCATCCCCTGGGAGCTCGCTTGAAATGCAGAATCCCAGGCCCATTCCAGCCCCCAGCAGATCAGATACTTCAGAGATTGGGGCCCAGCCGTCTGTTCTTTAAAAAAAAAAATCCTCCCGGTGGTTCTGATTTGTGCCAAAGTTTGAGGGCCATTAAGTTGAGTTCAGGTCTGGCCTGGGAATGAACAGGGGCTTGAAGGGAATCGTCTGAGCCCTAAGGACATCTGTGCTCCTCCCCAGCAGCTGTTTCCTGGGAAACATGAGCCCTCTATCTGCCAATAAAACAACATGAGAATGTGCTGTGATTGAGGGGGGCGGGGTTGGATGATCAATATATGGGATATAGATGGGATTGGGATAACTGTCCATGAAAATTATTAGCCTGTGGAGTGTGTCACAGTTGAGTTATGCACATTTACTGTTGTCCTCCTGACAAGAGCAGAAGGTTTAGACTTTCAAGCCAACGCATTTCCCCGCAGAACCAGCTCTGGGAAGGGGATGTGAAATCAATTTCTTGGCTTTGGCTGTTCATCTCCTTTGAGTTTTCCTTTTAGCAAGAGGGAAAAAAACTAAGGAGTGCGGCTCGCCAGCACTGCCCCACTCCATTCTCCACACCCGTCCTCTCTTTTCTTTTTGGTTCAGGAGTTCTTGAACCGTGTAGGTTAGTCCTGGATCAGACTAGTGCATCTCCAGAGTGTAGCACTGAGAATGCTAGAGTTGCTGTCAAAATATCAGCCAGAAAAACCTACCCTGTGTTTCACTTTGGGGTTGTTGTCATACTAGGTTAAAAATAAGAAGCTGGTTGAGCTGCTAAGAAGGAAAGTCCGCCTTGCCCAGCCGTATGCTGGCGTCTTTCTAAAGAAAGATGACAAGTAAGTGTAATTTCCCCCTCACCCTTTTGTTGAGACCACCCTGGAGTGTAGCTCCCCACAGAGCCCGATCGGTAGAGTAGCCTAGACCTCTGGCCCTTGACCTGAAACAAACCTAGCAAAAGCTACAGGGGACAAGACCAAGAGCTGAGCATCCTTTTTTAGATGGGGCTAAGATTCCGCCCTGAGCCCTGGGCCTTGTGTGTAGTTCAGGTGGGGGGAAATTAACCTCAATGATCCCCCGTGTCAGACCAGAGCAAGGCCACTTCAGAGCAGAGCTAGGTGGGCAGGTGTGGGGGCTCAGGACTCATCCACCTCACTTCTGGGTAGGATTTAGTTCCACTTCAGAGTCAGAAGGCATGTTCTAGGCCGGCTCCAAAAGAGGCAGTATGGAACCAAAGGCCAGGTCCATATGGCCCTGTCTGCCTGTGTGCAGTAACCCTGCATCCTAGAGTGCCAGTGGGAGCCAGGTGGTCAAGGCCAGGATGGGTGTTTCTCTGCTCCTGAGAGAGCCAGAGCACCTGTGCCCATGTGCCACGTGTCCCTCTCCCTCAGCAATGAGTCTGACGTGGTCGAGAACCTGGATGAGATCTACCACACGGGGACGTTCGTGCAGATCCACGAAATGCAGGACCTGGGGGACAAGCTGCGCATGATCGTCATGGGACACCGGAGGTGCGGGGGCGGGACGGGAGGAGCGGCCACAGCTGGGGGTGGGTCCCCATCCCCAATCTCAGGGCCCTTCTCTTAAAGCAGTACTTTGGGTGGTCAGGGAGAAGCCATCTCTCATGCTTATTAGTCCACAAAGCACCACAAAACGGAAGCTGGCATGTTGCCGTGTCTCCCACGTCTGGGTGTTGGCCCGCCATCCCTGCCCATGTCTGCAGCTCCATTCAACTTGGCAGGTTGCGGGGTTTTTTGGTTGGTTGGTTAGGGTTTTTCTTGACTGTGCCGCATGGCATTCGGGATCCAGTTACCTGATCAGGGATCGAACCCAGGCCCCCTGCATCGGGAGTGCGGAGTCTTAGCCACTGGACACCAGGGAAGTCCCATGGAGCCCTGTTCCCTGTCACCCTGCAGAGCGCATCCGGGAAACAATCTGGGCTAGCAGCGCATCTGTGGACCGTCCAGGTGGCTGCGCTGATTCCCATGCCCGTCTTCGTGTTAGGAGTCTGTTAGAGTCTGTTTTAGGAAAGAGCCTGCACCTTTGTCTCCTGGGAGGAGTCATGGCTCAGGAGAAACAGAATAAGGTGCAACCAGAATTAATAAAGACACGGCAGCTCCTCAATGCCCTGCTCACCTGCAGGGTGCCTTGTAGAATGAGTGCTGCTGGCCTTTGAGGCCAGGCCGCCCCAGGGCTCACTGAATCCCCACCGCCTTTTCTCTGCGCACCCTGGGTGTCTGCTGGGCGCTGAGTCCACACCCCTGGTACCTCTCAGGCCTGCTCTTTAAGAGGGTGCTGTTGTCAGTTAGCCTGCAGGTAGAAAGGAGCCAGCGCAGCAGTGACGCCCGGCCTGTTGTCTGCTGGGCTATCGGGGTGGAGCAGCAGGTGAGGGACCCACCTTGGGGAGCTCACCCCGAGTGGGGAGAACAGGTCACAAGCTGAATTCTGATGGTGGCAGGTGCTTTGTGGGAGAAACAAAGATGGAGGGCGGTGCTGGGTGATTGTGCAGGTGGGGCTGGACTTCACGTTGAGAGGTCAGGGAGAGCCTCTTGGTGGAGGCGCCCTTGAACCTGAATGGTGTGCAAGAGCCACTGAGGGGTGCGCTGGAGGCTGAGGGAGGGGCAGGCAGAGTCCTGGATGAACCCTGGAGGTGGGCTGCCACTGGCTTCCTTTTTCCCGGGGGGCCGTAGGTGTTGAAATGGATGGGTTGGCTGGAGTCCCAGGGTGGAGGTTCTTGGGTTCTGAGATGGCAGCGAGCCTCAGGCCTGGTGGCTGCAGGGGTCTGGGCCCAGTGGGCCCTTCAGTCATGGACACTGCAGAGGAGCGTGCAGGCAGAATCCCCCCACCCCACCTTGGTGGTGGCTTTACCCCCTCCTCCTGTCTTCAGGGTTCACATCAACCGACAGCTGGAGGTGGAGCCTGAGGAGCCCGAGGGTGAGAACAAGCAGAAGCTGCGCAAGAAGCCCAAGCGGGGCAAGAAAGAGGCAGAAGAGGACGGGGCCACCAAGCGGCCACTGGAGGTGGTGGTGGGGCCTGGTCCCAGCCCCGCCGGCGAGGTGCTCATGGTGGAGGTGGAGAATGTGGCCCACGAGGACTTCCAGGTCACGGAGGAGGTGAAGGTGAGTGCAGGGGTGTTGGGGGGCAGAGGGCCGTGTTCCCCCAGGAGTCCTGGGAGGAGCCAGCGGCTGGCAGGTGGGAAGTGGGCCAGGGCTTCAGCTGCTGTGGAGGATCTGGGTCCAGGGCAGAGGGGAGGGGCCGGGGGCTGCAGCCCCCTCTGGTCCGGTGACCCACGCTTGGGGCTTCCCTGCTCACTAGGCGCTGACTGCGGAGATCGTGAAGACCATCAGGGACATCATCGCCTTGAACCCACTCTACAGGTTGGTCTCATGCACTCTCCCGGAGGCCGGGGCTGGCCCAGGCGTGTCCTGCTCGGGGGCTCCTGACGTAGCCCGGGTCGGGGGAGCGGCTTCATGCTTCAGTTGTCGGCAGATGGGAGAGCGCGTCAGGAGGTGTGGCCGCAGTGGCGGTCGGTGCCCTGGTGCAGCGCCTGGGTCCCTTGCAGGGAGTCAGTGCTGCAGATGATGCAGGCCGGCCACAGGGTGGTGGACAACCCCATCTACCTGAGCGACATGGGCGCAGCGCTGACGGGGGCCGAGTCCCACGAGCTGCAGGAAGTCCTGGAGGAGACCAACGTGAGTGCGGCCGGGGGCCTCCCCCACTGGCTGCTGCTCTTGGGCCTTGCTGTGGGGCGGTTTCACGTTAGCCCGCCTCCTTCCGTCTGCCTCCGACCCCTGGTTCTTGGTAGTACCGCGCGGTGTCCTCCTGGGCAGTGCCCATCATTCAGTCGGTGGCGTGTTTGGGTTGTCCCCAGACTCAACATTAGAAGCAGTGCCCCTGCCAACGTCCTGGTCCCTGCGGGCCTGGCTGGAGCCCTGGGACCGAGGGGGCAGGCCTCTCGGATTTGGGGAGGCGTGGCCTGTCCACTTGCTAGAGCTCATACTTCCTGTGCCCTGCTTCCCCTGCCCCCCAACCCTCAGCCTGCACACATGATCTTCCCTTTCTCGGCAGATTCCAAAGCGGCTGTATAAGGCCCTGTCCCTTCTCAAGAAGGAGTTTGAACTGAGCAAGCTGCAGCAGCGCCTGGGCCGGGAGGTGAGCAGAGGTTGCAAACTCATGGCACCATCACACTGGGGCCAGGAGCTGTGCACAGTGAGAGCTCCCCTGACTGTCCAGGGAGCTCTGGGGGAACCTAGAAATTGGGAAGCAGCCTAGGAAAGGTTGAAGGGACTTTCCCCATACTCGGCTGGTGGAGGCCTACCTTGGCTGCTCGGACTGTCCGTTTAACCTTTTCCAGATTTAGGTCACTTTTATTGTTTAGTTTTTTAAGAAAAGTTTTACTAGAGTATAGTTGACTTACAGTGACATATTAGTCACTGCTATACACCAAAGAGAATTAGTTATGCAAATACTCTTATTTTAGATTCATTTCCAACATAGGCCATCATATCACTTGATTCTATGTTAGGTAAAAAAGTTGTATTGCATCTTTCATTGGAAAAGCCACGAGGCAGCTGTCAATATGCAGGGCAGCATGACTCGGGGCAGGCGCCAGTGTTGAGCCTGTGTCCTGCTGTGTCAGCTTTTAGAGAGAGGGTGACACCACTTTGATGAGTGTCGGGGACATGCTGGCATCAGGTCCGGCTTTCCCTGATTGTAACCAGGATTGAAGGGCAGATCCCTTCCTCCCCTGGAAGTTGGGGTCACTTATCGCGAGACTCGTGTGCGGGGACTCCAGGTTGAAGGTGAGGGCCGTTGGAGGCTGAGTGTCCCAGGTTTGTCTCCTGGGTCCCGAGGATGTGGCAGGCCCACTCAGGCCTCGGCCCCCTCCTCTGGTCTGACAGTGGCCTGGGCCCCACAGGTGGAGGAGAAGATCAAGCAGACACACCGCAAGTACCTGCTGCAGGAGCAGCTGAAGATCATCAAGAAGGAGCTAGGCCTGGAGAAGGATGACAAGGACGCCATCGAGGAGAAGTTCCGTGAGCGGCTCAAGGAGCTCGTGGTCCCCAAGCATGTCATGGACGTGGTGGACGAGGAGCTGAGCAAGCTGGGCCTGCTGGACAACCATTCCTCCGAGTTCAAGTGAGCAAGTGCTGAGGGGCCTGGCGTGGGGGGCCAGGATTTGACCCTGGAAGGCCAGGACAGTGGGGGCCCTCGGGCATGTTCTTGTCACCACACATGTTTAGTGCTCTCGTGTGGTCCCTGTGGGGGCTGGGTCTCTTGTCACTCTTGTTTCACAGATGAAGGAATCGTGGCTTGGAGAAGTTAAATCAGTGCCCCCACCCCTGGGCTGGTAAATGGGGACGGATTTGAAGCCAGGGACGTTGGGCTGCAAGCCTGTGCCACCCGTCAGGACCAGGAGTCCCCAGGGCCAGTGCCCCAAGGCCAGCCCCTCCCCTGACCTTCTGTTCCCTGGTCTCCTCTGGCAGCTTTGAGAGTCAGAAAACGAGTGTCTTCCTGGTCTTGCCTGGCTGGCCTTCTCCTGTGCACGCTGGCTGGGGGTCAGAGTGGCGGCTAAGGGGTCAGGGCACCATGTGATGCTTCTGACTCTGCCTGGGCGCTGCTCCGGGACAGCTTCTCAAAGGGGCGGGCTTCCCAGGCTGCTGTGTTAGGCCCCTGTCTGATCAGGGTGTCTGGTGGGGTCTGCTCTCTTGCTCAGGGACCCTGGGACTCCCTGGTTTCCCCAGATGCCGCAGGCCTGTACACCAGAGAGACTCCCAGCTTCTCTCCCTGGGGCAGCAGTGCATTCCCCACATTCACATCAGGGTGGACCACACACGTAGTGCCCCAGACAGCATCGACTTCTCTTCGGGTCTGGAGGCAGAGACCCTCATTTCTGGTGTGATGAGAAGGATGGGTTCCTTCTGGAGGCCTCGGGGGAATTGTTTCTAGCCTCTTCCAGCTTCTCGGAAACATTCCTCGCGCCCAGCCCATCCTCCTTCAGAGCGTCACTCCACCTCTGCTTCTGTTGTCCGGGTCCTCCTCTGATTGCCCTTCCTGCCTGCTCCTCCTCAGGCCCCTTAAGAGGGGTTCCTCTGTCCCCGGGTCACAGCTCCAGGCCTCAATTTCCCCACTTGGGCTGGGTCAGGTTGTTCTCATCGCTGGCCCCTCCTGAGCTGTGGGACTCTGAGCCATCCCCATGCTCACTGAGCCTCTGGGCCAGGAGCTGCACCCACACAGGCAGACCTCAGGACAGCGCAGGCTTGGTTCACGGCAGGAAAGTGAGTCATGTGAATTTTGTCGGTTTTCCTGTTGAATGTAAAAGTTATGTTTACCCTGTACTGTAGTTTAAGTATGCAATTGCATTCTGTCTAAAAAAACAAAAAAGTACGTTACATGCTTTAATTAAGAAGTACTTTATCACCTGCTGAGGCAGGGTTAGTACAGACCTTCCCGGTATGACACACACGGTGCCTGCCTGGAGCCGTAGGTGAGGCGGGCGGCCTGTCCAGCGCAGGCTGTGCAGTTCCAGTGTTGGGTGCCTGGGTCCCAGCGCCTGGGTGTGCAGCTGGGGAGGCAGGCGGCGCGCAGGGCCCGCTCACCGGCTCTCACCTGTCCCGTGGTAGCGTCACCCGCAACTACTTGGACTGGCTGACGTCCATCCCGTGGGGCAAGCACAGCGACGAGAACCTAGATCTGGCGCGGGCCCAGGCGGTGCTGGAGGAGGACCACTACGGCATGGAGGACGTCAAGAAGCGCATCCTGGTGAGGCCCCGCCCCCGCCCCGCCCATGCCCTCGTCGGGGCCTCCTGCTGCGACCCAGGACTCCCTGTGCAGCTGGGGAGACCCTGAGGAGTCCCCTGTGAGTCTAGGCTCTGGGAGGGGCTTGGCCGTGGCAGGGCTGGAGTGGCGTCAGCAGGGGCCTGAGGCACCAGTGCTGGAGTGGCTTAGAGGTGCTAGGGGCCACTGGGGGCCCACATCCACCAGGGGGATAAAAATCGTGCTCCTGAGCGGAGGAAATGGGGCAGAGGCATCTGGCTGAGGGCTGGTGGGCCTGGCATTGGGGTCACCCCCCAGTCAGTCCCCACATCCCCTGGTGCCTGCTTGTCCTGTTGGTGCCACACGTTGTCCATCCCTGTGACAAATCACAGTCTGGCCAGCTTGGCTCCTCCAGGCCAGGCGCTGTCCCTTCCCGCAGCCCCAGGTGCCTAGCCATGGGGAGCCTCAGGCCAGGTGGGGCCCCTTGCCCTTCAGAAAGTCCGGCACTGTCTCATACAGTTGCCTCTGCACACAGGAGTTCATTGCCGTCAGCCAGCTCCGGGGTTCCACCCAAGGCAAGATCCTCTGCTTCTATGGCCCCCCGGGCGTGGGCAAGACCAGCATCGCCCGCTCCATCGCCCGTGCCCTGAACCGGGAGTACTTCCGCTTCAGTGTTGGAGGCATGACAGATGTGGCTGAGATCAAGGGGCACAGGTAGGTCTGCCCCCCACACCCCCCAGAGCTCACCTCTCCTGTCAGCCTGCCTTTTCCTGGGTCTGTTCCTGCTCTGGTATCATGATGGGGACAAGCAGCAAACTGCACACAGGAGTAGGTAATTAAAAAGGTGTTGACTGACTTCAGGCCTGGCTTGATCGAGGTGCTCAAACATTAGCTCAAAATCTCGGCTTCTCAGTCACTGGGAGAGCCTCTCGGCCAGGCTGTCAGTAGACAGCTGCATGGCTCCAGCTCGCATCCCACCAGCTCAGCTCCCCACAGCACTGGCCGAAGTTCGGGAGCTGTGTCGTGGCCAGGGCCGGGCACTAGAGTGGGAGGTCTCCCAGGTGAAGACTCAGGGCCTGTCTTGGTTCTTTGCTCCCTTGTCAGGCACAGAGCGGGGGCTGGTGTTCCCTGTGTGCGGGCTCTTAACAGCCACCTGGTCCGTGCATGGCACCCTTCAGTGGGACGTTCAGGGTGTTGTGTTCCAGGGCTTCGCGCCCTGTTGGCCTCTGCAGAGGGTGGGTCTCTGAAAAGCCGGGCTCAGTGAGACACAAGCACAACAGATACATGAGTGTCTGCTCCGAGCTGACTTGGAGCATACCTTTATCTGGTGGTGTTCAAAGAAGGGTTAAATCTGTGTCTAAATTACTTTTCTGGTTTTTCTAAAAACACGGACAGTACTGGACATTGGGACCCGCAGGTCTTCCTGGCAGTAGTCCTCCTGAAAGCATGTGCCGGCTGGGCCCTGGGCCTGGGGACCCTGGGGACCCAGGCATTGGAGACGTTGCTGCCACAGGCCGCAGCTGCTCCCCACTCTGTCCTTCTGCTGAGTCAGGCCATGCAGGCTGGGTTTTGCTATCTAGAGGGATGAGTGAGACTTGGCTGTGAACCTGTTCCCTGTGCTTCCTGCCTGAGCTGGGGGAGGGGTGATCTAGTGCTCTGCCCACCTGCACAGCACAGAAGCATTTATCTTCTGCTGGGCCCCCTGTGCTGCGTGTCTCCTCTCTGGGCAGCTCTCGAGGGGGCCCATGTGTCTCACATGAGCGTCCTGGAGCTCCAGGGAGCTGGGCCTCAGGCGCTGGTGTGGCTAGCCCAGATGCTGGGGCACCCACCACCCCGCCTTGCCCTCTTCCCCAGGCGGACGTACGTGGGTGCCATGCCGGGCAAGATCATCCAGTGTCTGAAGAAGACGAAGACGGAGAACCCCCTGGTCCTGATAGACGAGGTGCGTGGGGCTGGGTGGGCGGGCCTGGCTGGGCGCACACCCCTTCCCGAGGCTGGACGTGGGCCCTGGGCCTTCCTGGCCCCCAGCTCCAGGTGGCGCTGAGCAGACGGAATCTGTGTTCAAGGTGAAATCATGGCCTCTGCGGTTTCCATGGCGCCGGTCATGGGGTGGCCTTGCTGCTCCCAGGCTGTCTCCTGACACTGCCCCTGCCTTGCCCTGGAGGGCGCTGTCCCTGCCACAGCCTCATGGTCATGCCAGCCCCCCTGCTCTTCCTTCTGCTCCGGCCTTCCCCAGCTCTGACCCCTGGGTCTGTCTCCCATTGGGGTGTCTGGTGAGCAGGCGCTCAGGCAGGACAGGGGCCAATACCCCCGCCCACTTCTGCCGCTTCAGGTGGACAAGATCGGCCGGGGCTACCAGGGCGACCCCTCATCTGCACTGCTTGAGCTGCTGGACCCTGAGCAGAATGCAAACTTCCTGGACCACTACCTGGACGTGCCCGTGGACTTGTCCAAGGTGCGTGTCCTGCCCGGGGCTGGGCCAGCGGGGAGGGATGGGCACCCTGTCCCCCCACACCTCACGGCCCCACCCCCAGGTGCTGTTCATCTGCACGGCCAACATCACCGAGACCATCCCCGAGCCACTGCGGGACCGCATGGAGATGATCAACGTGTCAGGCTACGTGGCCCAGGAGAAGCTCGCCATTGCTGAGGTGAGACACCCACAGCCCGGCCCTAGGCTCAGGAAATAGCCAGGTGCTCCCTTGGGGCCAGGCCCTTAGCTAGAGCTCAGGGTACTGCTCAGGGGCTCTCGTGCCAGAGGGACAGATGGGATGGGGCGGGATGACGAGAAGCAGATGAGGCTGGTGTGAACCGTTCCTGCCAGTCACACCTCTGACACTGAGGTGCTGGGGTGGGGGTCCCTGCACCTGCCGGTTCCCGCTGAGGGGCGTGAGTCAATGTGGTCTTGACTCGGCATCCAGGAATAGCATGAGACCCAGGGTCAGCACTCAGAGCAGAGCACAGCCCCCGGCCTGGATGCAGGCCCAAGTCCCTGGCCTCTCCTACCTCAGACTGACCAGGTGTCAGTCAGGGGTTCCCACCATCTGCTCCTCGGTTTGATAATTTGCTGGAACAGCCTACAGAATTCAGGAAATGGGTTTATTCACTGTTACCAGTTTATTATAAAGGATTCAACCAGGGAACAGCCAAAAAAGAGACACTGGGGCAAGGTGTGGGGAAGGGCCCATTTCTTGGGTTATTGATCGGATCCTTGGTTGTGTGTGATTAGCACCCCAGCACCCTCCCCTCCCTGGGGGCAGAAATTGTCCCTCCAGTCTCTCCGTTGGTTCTTCTGGCCCCTAGCCAGCTATGCTAATAATCACCTTGTTATTCTTAGTGTTCTGGAAGGGGCTTTTCCTGAATAAGAAGGGCTGCTCTTCTTGTCCCTGTCACTTGGGAAGCCCCACGGGTCTTGGAAGCGCTTGTGTGGGAATTCTCGTGTCCCAACATCGCAGGCCGTAGAACAAGAACAGGAGACACCTCTGCAAGCACAGTGCTGAACACAGCACAGCCCTACCTGTGGCCTCAGGGCCCCACCCCATCTTGGGGTCCTGAGTTCCGCTCTGATAGGAGGCCCCCGCCTTTAATGTCACACATGTGGCTGGTGTCCAGGCCCAGTCACTCGCAGTCGTGGGCTTTACAGGGAGGCTGTGGTTCCCAGTTCTGTGACCGCCTGCTGGGCCTTTTCCTGGTCCCAGGCTCACCTGAGGTTCGGGCCTCTGCCTGCACCTGTGTAGGAAGCTTCTCCTGGGTGGGGGTCCTTCCCCTTCTGGTGCCCGGGGTGTGGCGGCTTCGCTAGCCTGCGGTCAGGAAAGCCGGGCTTCCTTTCCAGAGGACTGTATTCCTCACGGAGTGTTCTCTTTCTAGAATGGACTTGAGTGTACTCGTCCCCTTGAGCCTTCTGCAGGTGTGACCGGAGCTGGCTCCCAGTCTCTGTGTCCCCTGGTGGAGTGGGCGGCGAGAAAAAGAGCTCTTGGCTGAGGTGGTGGCAGGGGTGCTGGACTCCCCCCCCAGCCTGGAGACTTGACGGGACAGAGGAGGGGCAGGCTTGGTGGAGTGGGTGGAGGGCTTCCTTCAGGGCCCTGGAGGAGGAAGATGAGGACTATGGGATGCATCAGGCCTGTGGTCAGTGCTCCGGACTGACTGTCCGGCCACTGCTGTGTGGCAGGAGTGACCTTGGAGCCTGTGACCTGCTCCCCATCCCTGCCTGTACTGGGCAGCAGCTACTAACCAGTCTCTGTATGAGGAGCAAGTCTAGGGGATCAAGGAGGCCTTCCTGGAGGAAGAGGCACCTACGATGACACCTGGAGGGAGGGCAGGAGTCAGATCTGGACAGAGGATGCAGCAGGAGCAGAGGCTGGAGCCTTGGGAGCATGCGGAGGTGGCAGGCTAGTGTCTGCAGGTCCCAAGCCCTCTGTTCAGGATCCTGGCACCTGCAGGGATTGCTGCCTGCACCTCACGTCCTGGCCTCGCTGATTCCTCACCCTTTGGGTCTTGGCTTAGGCATGGCCTCGTGGAGCAGCCTCCCTGACACCCTGTCATTGCTGGATGACTCCCAGTGGACAGGGGCTCCTCAGGGCAGGCCCAGGGTATACCTCGGTGACCGCATCTACACAGCCAGGGGTCTTGGAAGGCTGGGCGGGGGGTCCCAGAGAGGCTCTTGGGCCCCTGACGGCAGCTCTCCTCCTCCCTGTAGCGGTACCTGGTTCCTCAGGCCCGTGCCCTCTGTGGCCTGGACGAGAGCAAGGCCAAGCTGTCGTCCGACGTGCTGACCCTCCTCATCAAGCAGTACTGCCGGGAGAGCGGTGTCCGCAATCTGCAGAAGCAGGTGGAGAAGGTGAGCTGCCTGCCCAGCGGCGGATGGAGCCTGGGGCCGTGATGGCTAAAGTGGGCCCAGCCAGACAGGACACATGCCACAGTGGGTGCCCAGAGGAGTCACAGCCATAGACAGGAAGCAGATGGTAGGGTCAGGGCTGGGAGTGGGGAACGGGGAGTGAGTGCTTAATGATCAGAGGGTTCTGGAAGGGTGGTTGGACAAGAGCCCCTGTGCACTTTTGCCACCGAGCTGTCTGCTTACAAATGGTTCAGATGGTTTTAGGTCATGTGTGCTTTACAAACTGTAAAAAGGCGAGTGGAGATGAGCTGGGGTCAGGTTGGGGACGGCAGGGTCCTGTGGCCTTGCCACCCCCCAGCCCACTGTGCCCACGCAGGTGTTACGGAAGTCTGCCTACAAGATTGTCAGCGGTGAGGCTGAGTTCGTGGAGGTGACGCCCGAGAACCTGCAGGACTTCGTGGGGAAGCCGGTGTTCACAGTGGAGCGCATGTATGACGTGACACCGCCTGGCGTGGTCATGGGCCTGGCCTGGACGGCCATGGGTGAGTGGCCTCTGCACCCCCAGGAGAGGTGGGCACGTCCACCGTGGGGTGCTCTGAACACCCTTCCCTGCTGCTAGGAGTGCGCAGGGCTGGTTCAGGAACTTTGAGGCAGCAGCAGCGCCAGGAGCTTTGAGTTTCTGTTTTTCAGGTTTGCCTGAAGGAGAGCTCCTCACTGCAGGAGAGGCAGCTCTGGGTAGAGGGTTCAGGGAACCCTGTCCAAGTGACCTCGCTGAGCCCACTGGCCCTGAGGTCTGGGAGCTGCAAGGTGGTGGGAGAGCAGCTCAGGGGCTTATGTAGCTGAGATGCATGTCTGCAGGCAGGCAGGGGGTGTGTGTCAGAGGAAGTAGACTGAGGGCATGGAGTCTGCTGATTTGGGCTATAGTGAGAGAACCGTGCTCCTGAGCCTGCAGGCTCTGCGCTGCAGGCAAGTACTCTGGGAAGCCCAGCACAGAGGTCTTCAGGTTTTCGTGTAACTGGGTCCATTCCTGCAGCTCCACCTGCTGCCCCGAGGAGGTGGCTGCAGGGACAGTGTGAACATAGAGGGGTGAGGAGGTTCTAGGCTGGGATGAGCTGGTTAAGGAACTTTACTGGGAATGGCTGAGCAGGTGGTGGGGGCAGCTGTCCTGGAGTCTGGGGCTGCCCCGGTTCATGGCTCTGCCCCGGTTCATGGCTCTGCCCTTGGGTCCCCAGGAGGCTCCACGCTGTTTGTTGAGACGTCCCTGAGACGGCCGAGGGACAGAGACAGTGACAAGGGGGACAAGGATGGGAGCCTGGAGGTGACCGGCCAGCTGGGGGAGGTGATGAAGGAGAGCGCCCGCATAGCCTACACTTTCGCCAGGGCCTTCCTGATGCAGCACGACTCCGCCAACAAGTTCCTGGTGACCTCGCACATCCACTTGCACGTGCCTGAGGTGAGGCCCACCCTGATCCCCCGCCCTGGGTCACACACACATCTGCCAGGCTGCCTGCCCACCTGCCTGTCTCCCCGCAGGGTGCCACCCCCAAGGACGGCCCGAGTGCCGGCTGCACCATCGTCACGGCCCTGCTCTCCCTGGCTTTGGACCGGCCAGTGCGGCAGAACCTGGCCATGACGGGCGAGGTCTCCCTCACAGGCAAAGTGTTGCCTGTGGGCGGCATCAAGGAGAAGACCATCGCGGTGAGTGTTGCACCGGCTCAGCAAGAGAGACCCGGATAACATATGGCCATCACAGCCATCACTCAGGGCTGAGCCCACCTCCAGGGGAAAAGGCAGGGTGACAGGCTGAGTTTAGATGGGAAAAGTAAGGCTCTTTGGGCTTGAGGTTGGACCCAGGGTTGCCTGGCCTGGAGCCTCTATTGAGCTGACAACCTGACTCCCCACCCCTTGCCCCCCAGTGGCTGATCCAGCCCATCTCAGCTCCTTCCTTGAGGTTGAGACTGGGGTCTCCATCTCTGCCCAGTGGCTGAGCAGTGAGAATGCGGCTGCAAGAGACAGTGGCAGGGGCCTGGGCTCAGGCAGTGCAGATGGACAAGAGCCCAGAGCCTGGAGTCTCCCCAGGT
Organism: Bos grunniens; assembly: GCF_055505025.1. Taxonomy (NCBI): domain Eukaryota; kingdom Metazoa; phylum Chordata; class Mammalia; order Artiodactyla; family Bovidae; genus Bos; species Bos grunniens. Next base: position 18,659,428 of record NC_141171.1, read on the forward strand.
GTGTAGGTTGGACTGAGGACTTCCTAACAGAGCCCTACTGTCTCTGAGCACCCACACACCTCACTGTGGCACCCTGGTTCTGGCCCTCATATGCTCCACCCTGGTATCTCAAAGAGACTGGTCCCCAGAGGCTCTGACGAGGGAGACACCCCAGGCAGGGTGTGTGGGCCTTGCTTTCCTCACCTGTAGAGTGGGAGCTTCCACGGGCCACTAATCCTTAAAGCAGCATATGGGAACCCCCATCCCCCAAGGAGCAGTCAGGCTGAGGAGCAGGTCGTAGTGTGGGAACTTTCAGCTCTTATGCACTTTTAGGTGCCAAACCTCAAAATGTAAAGCAGTGGGTGCGGTGAGTGACCTAAGAAACCACGTACATCACACTGCATGTATTTCCAGGCCCACCTGTGGTATGGGAGCATCTGGGCTGCGAGCACCTGAGCAGAAGTCTGAGCCCTGCTCCCCAGGCTGCCAGAGTGGAGGCTGGCGATGGTACCTAGGGCCTGTTTCCTCACCTATGCAAGGCAGGGCGGGCACCGGGAGTCTGGCTCCCTGCCCAGCCCTCTCTTTCCTCCACACTGACCAACCCCTCCCTCCCAGGCCAAACGTGCTGGGGTGACCTGCATCGTCCTGCCAGCTGAGAACAAGAAGGACTTCTATGACCTGGCTGCCTTCATCACCGAGGGCCTAGAGGTGCACTTCGTGGAGCACTACCGTGAGATCTTTGACATCGCCTTTCCGGAGGAAAGGGCCGCGGCCCTGGCAGTGGAGCGGTGACAGCAGCCCTTGGTACTGCTGGGCCTGGCCCCAGCCGGAACTGCGCCCCGGGAGGGGCTCTGGGCAGCTGAGCCCCAGGAAGCTTGGGGGAAGATTGGAAGCCCGATCCTACTATGACTCAATCAGTGTATTTAATTATGATTAAAAACCGTTTCCAGTACTGCTTGTCTGTGGCCTCTTTTGTTGCCCACCACCACCTCACCTGGATGTTCCAGGGGGTGGGCCCTCCCCCCAATTCTCAACGTGAACTACCCTTCAATTTCCAATGGCAGCAGAGAAACGCCGAGTTTTGGGCAAGATTTATTGTGATTGTGAACAGAAGGGAAGGGCTCAGTCCTTCTTGGCTGCCGCTTTCCTCATGGCGGCCAAGACGTTGCTCAGCTCCTCTCTCTTCCTCTTCGCGCGGATATGTGTCCCCACCTGCCGGGCAAGGAGGGCCGTGAGCCTGCGCCCCGAGTCCCAGACCGGGCCGCCGCACGGGAATCCCACCTACCCTTTTCTTGATGAACTTGAGGGCCCGCTTGTCCTTGGAGACCTTGAGCAGCTCCATGGCTCGTCGCTCGTAAGGGGCGAAGCCACACACCTCCCGGATCATGTCCCGCACGAATTTGGTGTGTTTGGTGAGACGCTGCGTGAAACAGGGGCGTCAGGGCTAGGGCTTCAGGGACCTGCCGACGACGGAAGGCCAGATCCCCCCCAACTCCTCCCACCTTCCCAGTCTCATTGGCATCAAGGCGGCGCGTCACGCCCGGCCCTTTGCACGGCCTGTCCTGGCACCCTGAACACTCGCCCTGCACACAGGCTGGGCACGGTGGAGTTGGGCCCGCTTAACCAAGAAACACACACACACACTCTCCCCTCGAGGCCACGATTCCTCAACATGAAAACCAAGGAATCCACTTTCCCTCCACGTTTCAACCCGGATCCAGGCACCTTCCTACTCGGCAAACTCCTGCTCATGTGTCAAAACCCGCCCCCAAGTCGCTCCCGCCCCAGCTTCCGAATCCACGGCGCGAGGAAGGGTCCTGCTACGTGGCCTCGGTGGGCATCCGCAGCAAAGGGGAACACACAGGAGGGTAACCAGCATTTCCACTCTCTCCTCCGGCCAGCCGCACATTCTTTTTTCCCCTGCTTAAAACACCAGGGTTCCCCCGGTCCTCGATACCCCGACGGAGCTCCGGGAGCTTCTGCCCAGGCCCTGCCCTCCGTCCGGGAGACTTCCTACCCACTAACCGCGCGCCCTGGTACTCACCCCGCGGCGGCGGCTGTGCCTCGGCTTGCCCACGTTCTTGGTCACCTTGTGACCCTTGTTGAGGCCCACGGCCATGGGGTAGCGCAGAGCCATGGCTGCGGACAGAAGAGGGGAGAAGGGATGTGGGTGAGCTCCGGCTGGGTCCCCACCGCCTGGAACACCGCGCTTCGGCTCCCACGGGCTCGCTCGCTACACTCAGCCATCCCTTGAGTTGCCTGGGACCCCCAGGGTTCGGATGGCAACGGATGCTACTCGCGAGAGAGTTCACTAACCTGTTGTTCCACAATGGCTGCCGCGGCGGAAGGACTTCAGACGAGCGGAACTCTGGGATATCTACCAGCTCGCGGGTGGAGCGGGCCAGAGAGGCAAGAATGGCTCGGCCGCCCCCTGGCGGCTTGGAGGAGTCCCTGCGGGCTCTCTGAGCATGCGCGAACAGACACCCAGAGCAAGCTAATTTACCCAGCGAGCCTTAATCTTTAGTCGGACTGGGGGTGGGCGTGACTATGGCGACGGTGCTTCCCTCTGCAGGTGGGTTGAGAGTTGGAATCCTACCTCTTCAGCCACCCGGCTGGCCCAGCGCCAGGGACTCCACCTCCCACTACCAGAATTTCTCCATTTATAGAAGGATGACAAAAATACTACCTATTCCGAACTGAGTAAGATATAATGACACCTGGCACAAAATAAATCTTCCACTAACGGAGGAATTGGTTTTACGATACATGAAGCCAAGTTCTGGACTAGCGCTAAGGAAAGTGTTGTGATATAGTCCCCGGAGGCACTTGATATGTGCGTGTGTGCTAGGTCGCTTCAGTCGTGTTCGATTCTGTGGGACCCTAAGGACTGTAGCCCGCCAGGCTCCTCTGTCCATGGAATTCTCTAGGCAAGAATACTGGAGTGGGTTGCCATTTCCTCCTCCAGGGGATCTTCCCAGGGATCGAACCCTCGTCTCAGGTCTCCTCCATTGGCAGGTGGGTTCTTTGCCACTGGCGCCACCTGGTGTAATTTTAGGGGCAGAGATAGGAGGCATGGTGGGAACAAAACCTTTTTTCCCCCTCGTTTTTATCTTTCAATCCTGTTTATCACCAAGAGTCAATATCAGTTTGGGGCTGATCTGTTTGGGGGTTACCCCTTCAAACATCCGCTGATCTTGGCGCCTTGGAGAACCAACAGTAGCTTGCATTTTATAACACTGTTTTCATGCTACAGTTTTAATCTTTACAGTTACTTTTTCTTTATGCAAGCAGTGCTGGTATACCATTCTAAGGAAAGTCTCCATTTTAAATGTATTAATGTAAATATCAGTGGTGTGCAGATGCACACATGGCCTTAAAGAGGGATAGTCTGTTGTAGGAATCTCAGCTTCTGCCACCAACTTCCCCTGTTTCCTCATCCATAAAATGATAATAATGATAGCACTGACCTCTGGTTGCGAAAATGCCATGAGGTCACGAATGTCAAGTGCATAGCGCTTGATGCAGGTGATCATTACTGGGGCATAAATCACGTGCTTAGTGCTGCAAATAACGCCTTTGGCCCACAAGGGGTTCCCTTCCCTTCCATCCCTGACTTCCTGGATGAGGTCCACCTGTCTTGAAGCCTCCATTTCTCCATCTGTGAAATGAAGTTGAGCATTCTGACATAAATATATCATAGACATCCCTCTCCACCTCATGCCACAAACAAACTGGAGGAATCTGAACAGCGGATGTGCAAGGGAAGAAGGATTTTTATTATCAAATGGGAGGTTGGACCTAGCCTAGAACATGTTCCTTTACTTCTCCCTCTCCTCAGACCCCAAGAGCAACTCGAAAGCTTCAGGGGCTCCCTTGCCTGGGGAAAGGGTTGGAGGATGCTCTGAGGCTGACTGAGTGGAAAGAACCAAGTGGGAGGCAGTGGATTCAGGTCACAGATAGAGCGCGCTCCAAGGGTGGCTCAGTGGTGGTATGCGCTGTTTGATGGGGCCGGGGCTCTGAGACAAGTCACATCACCTCTCTGAGCCTCAGTTTGTCCATCTGCAAAATGGAAGCAACTCTTGTATCATCAGTAACAGCTAAGAGGACTGAGGTAATTGACTTCCGACTTCGTGACAAGATGCCTGGTACACTCCGAGTTCTGCTTGTTTTCAAGTGCTGGTAGTTTTTCTCGGGTTTACTTTTTTGTGTCTTGATGACTTTCTCTTGGCCCTTGACCACCTGCTCAGAAGTGTCTTCAGTGTGTGTCCCAGCTCCAGAAGGGTTGGCTGGAAGGTCTTCTGGGAAGATGAAGGGGCTTCAAGCCCAGAGGCTCAGGCAGCAGCGGGCGTCGTTATATTGAGCTCCTGGCGGACGAACCAGGCCCTTGAGTGTGGCATCCAACTGCGGAGCAGGCAGAGCAGGTGGAAGCGCCACGGGTAGAAGACCCCAGAGGCACGCGTGGCGCCTCCGCGGATTACGGCCAGGGCTGCCTTGGGCCCTGGAGCGGCCCTGACCCTCGTGATGCCCCTGGGGACGGGAGGGTATGATGGGGACTGCGGCTGGGGCTGAGCAGCCCGGCCACAGCCCTTCCCAAGCCAGCCTGGCCCCGCCTTGCGTCCTGGACCTCACCTGACTCCTTCGGCGGCTGAGGCACGATCTCGGAGACCCAGAACGCACATGGTAATGGCCACGTTCACTTCCTGCACGTCCAGCTCCCGCCGGAGAGAACTGAAGAAGCTGTCCAGCGCGAACTTGGCTGCCGAGTAGGGGCTGGAGAAGGAAGTGGGCACCCGGCCTGGGGGCGTGGGAGGGCAGTGGCTGAGCGGCTGAAGCCTTCCTGCCCGCTCCAGGCTCTCCTGCATCAGCCCTTGTGGCTTCCCCACGCCCCGCCCCACGTACACGCACCGAGCAATGAGGACACCACCACCAGGGAGCCCTTGCTGTCAGTCAGGCTTGGCAGCGCCGAAGAAGTCAATTGCACGTAACTTAGGAAGTTCATCTGGAGGTGGCGACTGCGAGTCACCGGGCGGAGGAGGAATCCAAGCCCAGACGGGGAAGGGGTGAAGGCCTTGGTAGGTAGGGGCGGGGCTTGAGGACTGGGACTGCGCTCCGATGAGAGTGTGGGAGCATTGGCCGGGGAACGGAGCCAAGGCCAAGAGGGCGGAGCCTAGAACCAGGAGAGGCGGGGTCTGGAGCCCCGAGGGGCAGGGCCTGATGGGAACGGGGAGACGGTGGAGTCTGGAGGGAGGGCGGGGCCAGGGCCACGAGGGGGCGCAGCAGGGACCGCGGAGGGGCGGAGTACCTGCATGAGCCAACGTGTCGACTGGGAGCTGCGGACCCTCGTGCCTGCTGGGGCGGCGCCGAGGTGGTTCAGCACCAGGTAGTCCAGCCCCCCTGGCCCGGAGAGGCCCGTCAGCCTGGAGCTAGTCCTTGAGGCTCCGTACCCCCCGGCCCTATGGGACATCGCCCCGAGCCCTGACCCCTGAACTAGCGAAACTCCGGCTAGAGCATGGACTCTGTGAGTTCTAACCCAGGTAGTGCCACAACTAAGATCAAAGAGAACCCGTTCTACTCCTTAACCGGGCCTCAACCCTCATTCAATGGGCCGGGTCCAGAGTTCCACCCGCTGGATGGGTTCCACCCACTGGATGCCATGAGGCTCCACCCCTAGCCACGCCCCCTGAGCCATACATCTCCACCCTCAGGCGGCTGTTACTACCACACCCCCGCCCCAATTTGGGTCTTGACCCTAAAGCCTAGACCAAGGTCCCAGACTCCAGGCCCCGCCCCTCACCCAGCTTGTCCAGCGCAAACTGCACCACGCGCTCGGGCACCTCAGGGGAGGCCATGTCCGCAGCGATGTAGAAGACCTTGGGAGCGCCCAGCTTCCGGCAGTTCCCTACCACCTAGGGGGGCCAGAGCTGCCCGTGGGCCCCTCCACCCCAGCTGGTCCCCCTCCACCTGTCGGCTCCATGAGGGCCCCAGCCTGAAGCCTCCCCTCCCCTTCAGTGAGCCTCGGGTTCCATTTAACATCATCCCCAAAGCTTTAACACTGGGATAGCAATCTGGCAGCTCATGGGCCAGAATGGGGGACATTTTTGCTTGTTCAACCATCAAAATTTAAAACTCAGGAGATTTAAAATAAATCTTGAGATTGCTGGCCTCTTGAAGTTTTGGAAGGTTTGTCCCCAGGAGATGTATACTTCCTTGAAGCAATACTGGGCTGTTGCTAAGAAATGTCTACCCACCTCACTTTTGTCCTTGAGAACCTGAGCTGTCAGCACAGCCTTTGTTCACTATCATTACCCTCCTTCAGTGAGAAAAACTCGCTTTACAACTATCTCACTGCTTCAGTCCCACACCAGAACTCAGGAGAAGGTACTCTTGTCTGAGTTGCAAATAAGGAAACTAAGGCTCAGAGAGATTAGGTGACTTGCCCAAGGTCACACAGGAAGCCCGGATGATTGCAGGGGTTCAAACTCAATCCCTGTTCCCCACTCCCCACCCCTACTTGAGATGGAGTGTCTCACCTGCTGCAGCAGAGCTTCGGTGTGGGCAGTGAGCACGAGGTGGGAGCCCAGGCGCGCGTAGTGATACGCCAGCTCTTCCCCTATGCCGGCACTGACTCCGGTCAGTAGCACACGGGCTCCGTGGAGGCTGGCTGGCGGTGAGCAGGGATGGTCAGCTTGGGGGATGGACAGGATAGCCAGACCATCCCTCCCTCCCCCACACCCGGGCACTTACCTGGGTCAAAGTTGTCATCCCAGTAATAGGCAAAGAACAGGGCTCCCAGCCCCATAAGGAGCAGCACCTTCATGGCCCTCCCTGGGTCTGCAGTGGGAGAGAGGGCAGCCCACACAGGCCTGGCCCAGAGTTAAACCCCAGTCACACCCATTTCCCCAATGGTGTCTTTGTTCGAATAGCAAGTGATGATGCCCCCAGCCCTGGCCCCTTTTTTTCTGTCCCCATAGCCACAACCTGGTCCAGGTCATCATCCAGCTCACCTGAGCCACTGCAGCAATCTTCTTACCTGCTGAAAACCCTGCCTGTTTCACTTAGGACAAAAGGTGGGTGACCAAAAAGACCCTGCTTGGATCAGCCCCTCTCATTCACTCTGCTTGGCCATACTAGCCTCGTCACTGATCACATGAACCAGCCAGTCACCATCCTGCCTCAGGGCCTCTGCACCGGCTGTTCCCTCTGCGAGGATGCTCTTCCCAAGTACAACCCAGTGGCTCTCTGTTTCAAGTCTCGCGGCAACCACCACCTCCTCAGAGGGTGCTTGCCTGGCCTCCTTCTCTACAGCACCTCTCTTCCTGATCCTCCTCTGTTCCTTACCTGTACAACATTCATCTCCTTCTCAGCACTTGTCATCCCCTGAAATGATGATTTATTACCTGTTCAGCTCCCTCTTTCCCCTTAGACTCACTTCCATGAGGGCAGAAAGGAAAAGGAAACCTGTTTCTGTTTTGCTCACTTTTTTTTTTTTTTAATGTTTTGGCCACGTGTCATGCCGCATGTGGGATTTTAGCTCCCCGACCAGGGATAGAATCCAAGCCCCCTGCAGTGGAAGCGCAGAGTCTTAAACCCTAGACCACTAGGGAAGTCCCTGTTTTGCTCACTTTTGATCTTCAGTGCCCCAAACCGCCAGACTTGTAGCAGGTGCTCAATAGATAGACTGATCCAGAGTGATAGGAGGAATGTTGGGAGGTGAGAAGTGGGGGAGCCCAGAAAGACAGCTCTATCTGGAGACACCCAGAAGGAAGTGGACACTCAGGACTGGCTTGGAGATGGAGGTGTCCATGTCATCAGGGTTAAGATGTGACTTCATCTGTGGGAGTCGATTTACTTGTATCTCAGGTAGAAGGCATAAGAGAGAAAAGCCAGCTAATTAAAGTGCAGGTGGTCATGGGTTTCCCCTGAAAAGGGCACAGGGCCATTCCATCTTGGGGTTTCTATCCTCTGAACTGCATGGGGCAAAGATTACAGGGCATAGGGATCTCTGTCCAAAAAAATTTGGCATGTCTCTTGCTGCTTCAAACCCTTCCAGGGTTCACCACTTCCCCGAATGGAGACCCAGCAGGTCTGGCCCCTGCCTCCCTGTCCATGCTCATCTCCCCCACGTCCCATCCATAAATCTATCAATTCTCAGAGAAGTGAACTCCTCGCCTTAACCCAGTTATGCCAGCATCCCCTCAGCAAAGAACGCTCTCCCACCTCTCCCCACTTCCAGGGAAAGCCTTGAAGCCCCTCAGCTCAACCCTCTCCTTAACCAGGCCCTGATCACAGCAGCCCCGCAGGGGTTATCTGGCAAGCTGGGTGGGCGAGGGGGCGGGGGTGAATGGATGAATGGGTGGATGAAATAGCTAGGATGTGATGGGGGAGAAAAGGGAGAACCCAGATCCTCGCAGAACCCACTGGCTTCCTGACATCGCTGGGCCTCAGTTTCTCCTCTAGACAAAGGGGGCGTGCGACCCACTTGCACGTTCCCAACCGCGCATTCACTCACTCAGGTTTGTTTCTCCCAACGTCCAGAGGAGCCGGGGGCCGGGCTTAGGAGCCACGGGCGCGCCCCTCCACCCTCACTTTACGTCCGTGTCCCCGGGGCTCGGACCGCGCCCCTCTGCGTAGGGTCTGAGTCACGTGACTCCGAACCGCCCTGCTCGGGGGGAGGGGCTAGACTGTGTGTTGCTGGGGGGAACTCAGCTCCAGGCGTTGCCAGGCAACAGCCTCCGGCCTAGCTCTTTCCCTGACCCCACCCCTTAAGGAAGCCCCAACCCCGACCGGATCACGTGACCAAAGCCCCGCCTATCAGACAATTCCGCCCTCGTGTTGCCGTGACAACCGGGCGGCAGACACTCTCTTCCTAGGTCTGAGCCCTTAGTCCCTCGCGCGGGTGGATCTTCTGGGTTGTGGCTCTCTCTCAGGCCTCACTCAACCTGACTTCTATTTCCCTCACGTCACCAGGGCCGTGCTGCGCCCGACTGCATTTCCCAGGAGGCTTGGCAGCTAGACGCGCCTCACGGGAAGTGCCGACTACTTTTCCCAGACAGCCTTGCGGTGGCCGGCCCTTGAGGACTAATCTTCGCGGAGACGTTTTTTGCAGTCGGACCGCAGCCCATCTTTGGTTTCTCGGAGCCGAGACTCCGACTCCCAGAAACCTTTGCGGCTGACAAGAGACTACGCGTCCCAGAGGCCCCTGCGGTGCCGCAACCGGAAGCGGCGGGCGAACCGAGTGTCCTTGCGCGCGGAGCCGAGCGATCATGGTACCCCGAGTTTGGTCGCTGATGAGGTTCGTGGGGTCACCGGGCGGGCCTCAAGCCCCCGAAGATGTTCCCTTCTGCGGGCACCCGACATCTGGTTTGCTCCCGATCGCCTCTTTGCTGCCCGTTGTGTCAGGTTTCCCATGTCTGTTCAGACAGGGTGGAGCTTCTCCACTTCCTGCTTCCTAGCGAGTCCTTGCCTTCGCACTCTGTATGCTAGAGCCCTCGGAGTTTCAGTTGCAGGCTCTATAATATGGGAGTGCCGCACGCATTTGTTGAGAGGTTAAATGGACACTTAGAAACCTCCCGCGGGTTCCTCTCGGAGCATTCCACGGGAACTGGAAGGTAGAAGGTGGTCAGACGTCTTAAGCCTTAACTTTTCCCTGGCCTCTGCAGGATCTCAAGTGACCCCGTCCCTCTCCATGCTTCAGTGTACCAGTTAAATGGCGCTGAATATTCCTGCACGCTCTAAATTAAGTGCTGTGTGTCAGTCCCGCCTCTGGGCTCCCAAGATGCCCCGCGCTTCCCCCATTAGCTGTCTGGCTTCAGGTGTGTCCCTCTTTGGACTGTGGGCACCCTTCCCCTAGTAGTCTAATCCCACCCTCACCTTTGCGGGCCTAGACCTGGGAGGTGGCCAGCAGTGTTTGTTGAGCTACTGTGGTTCCTTTCTCTGCCTGCAGGTTCCTCATCAAGGGCAGTGTGGCTGGGGGTGCTGTCTACCTCGTGTACGACCAAGAGCTGCTGGGGTCCAGTGACAAGAGTCAGGCGGTCCTTCAGAAAGCCGAGGAGGTGGTCCCCAATGCCGTGTACCAGTTCAGCCAGTATGTGTGTGAGCAGACAGGCCTGAAGTTACCACAGGTACCCTGAGCTGGTATTGAGGCTGTGCCTGGGAGGGATGTAATCTCGGGTCCTTCAGCCCTGCTTGACATCCTCGGCACTGGATGCTGCTCTCCTGGCCTGTGAGGGAGGCTGGGCCTGCCAGGTCTTCTTTCACCAGCCCCTTCTCCCCTTCTCTCCCCAGCTCCCAGCCCCTCCAAAGTTTAACTTTCACATCCGCGACTCTTGGAATTCAGGTAGGCCCTGGTCCATCTGCAGGCAGGGGAGGGGCCCCAGATACCTCCCATATCCCTTCCTGGCCATTCCTTTTCATCACTAGCTTTCCTGCTCTTTGTACAACCCCCCTCCCCAAGAGCTAAAAGAGACAAGGGGGTGGAGATTCCAGGGAGTGGGGAGCAAGTGTGACCTCCATCTGTTTCCCTGTGTGGAACTGACAGCTGGTAGTGGTACCTCTAAAAGTCTCTGCTCAAAGTGCCTGGCCCTTCCTCCCCACAGGCATCATCACCATGATGTCAGCCCTGTCCGTGGCCCCCTCCAAGGCCTGGGAGTACTCCAAGCAGGGCTGGGAATACCTGAAGGAGCAAACCAAGTAGCCTGTCAGAGAAGCTGTCTGCCCCAGGTGGGAACAGGGGCAGGGGCGCCACGAACACCAGACTGGGACCCAACTGGGCAGCTCCTGGCCTTGCTGGCCCAATAAAGGACTTGGAAGTGTTTCTCAATCCATGTGCTGGACCCCTGGGAAATGGGCTTCTGGCTCCTGGGGGCCTGACCTTGATCGAAGGCCAAGGTCCACTCCTTTGTACCTGGACCCTGCCCACCAGTGGACCCTCGACCTGGTATGGGGAGTGGGAACAGACAAAAGCCCTTGGGCTCAGGGTTCAGAACATGCTGAGGGCCCATCTGGGTCTGGGGTCTCCTTGGTTTCTGGAGGGCTGAGCACAGGGTGGGGCAGTCTGGGGGCAAGGGCTGATCCACACGGCCGGCAGTCCCCACAGCTACTGGTTCTCCTCCCTGCTTAGCTCCCTGATCTGCATGTCTAGTCAAGTCCCTGCCCTTCACCCTGTGTCCACTCCCATTCCCCCCTTTCCCCACAATCTGAGGATTGCCGGGGAGCACATTCTGCGCCCCTGGGAAGCCGCCTCTGACATCCCATGCCTACTCTGGGTCAGCTGCCTGGTGACCCACATGTCTCCCCATCCAGCCGGAGTTCTGGGGAGGGTGAACCCTTGAGATGCTCCCTGTGAGGTCCCCAGCACCCAGCCACAGAAGGCATCCCACCATGATGGCAGCAGGAGAAGACCGCTGCCCCTGACAGGGTAGGAGGTGGATGTGGGTGGGAGCCAGCTGCCGGCCTGTGAAGCTACCCTGGGAGCAGGGAGCAGGCCTGGGTAACGACTGGTGCCCTGAGCTGGCACAGGATTGTCTGTCCCCAAGAGTTCTTGGGTTCATGTCACTCTAGGGGATGGAGCTCACTCAGGACTGTAAGCCAGGATGGCAGAGCAGTGTTATAGATGCGGGAGGCAGAGCTCAGAGGCCAGGGTGTCTCCTAGGCTTACCTGAGCGTAGGAAACTGCACATGTCTGTCCATGCACTCAGCCAGTAATGGGTGGGGAGGACTTGTGTACTTGGGAAAGGGATGACCTGTGCCACCTGGTCATTATCTGACAGCCTGGAGACTGGTGCTGCTCTTAACCTCTCTGTGCCGTCGTTGTCAGACCCAGATCCCTGTCCTTCGACTTGTATTTGTTGCCAGTGACCAGCTCCCTGCTGGCCCCAACTGTGGGGCCACTCCCTCCATCTGCTCCCCATAGACCATGTCTGATGACATTATGGACCTTGCTCACACACCTGTGGCTCCCCCACCCCTTAAGACTCCTCAGAGGGGCCCCACCTCCCCTCTGTCCTTCTGGGACACACCGGAAGCCCTGTTCCCAGAACACAGCTGCCTTTCCCCTGTTGTGCGGCCCCTCACTAGGCCATCTCCCCTGGCTTAGACGCCTTCTCCAGGAAGCCTCCCCTGCCCCCTTCCTCCAGTGCTTCTCAGTGCCCTGTCACAGTGTCCATCACCTCGGGGCACATTTCCTCAACTCGGTATCACCGACATCCAGGAAGGATGAATCTGTGTTGGGGTCACCCTAGGCATGGTGTCCAGCAGTGTCCCTGCCTCCAACCCCCAAAATACCAGTGGCGCCTTACCCACCAATGTCTTCTGGTGTTGCCAGCTGTCTTCAGGGGACACAACTGCCCTATGTGGCTGGAAGTCCAGCCAAGTATATAATGCTTCCTTTGGCAGACTGTGGGGCGTGGGGTCTGTTTTCTGTCTTTACCAACTTCTAGAGGCCATTGCCCCTTACCCACCCTCACAGCCAGCAGGGTTGTCTTCCTCTGTCATGTCTCCAGCTTGTCCCTCTGCCTCCATTTCCCTTGTAAGGACACTTCCAATAAGAGGACCCACCTGGGTGACTCCAGGTGCTCTCTTGTGTGAAGCTTAACTGAGTCCTGTCTGCCAGGTCCCTCTTGCCCAGTCAATATGGAAGAATTATGACAGGGATGTGCCTGGCCTGGTGGAGGTGTATTCAGCCAACAGGTGAAAAGGCCTGTCCCGTGTCTGTCTTCCCTTGACTGTGGGCCTGGGGGGATGGGCCTAGTCAGCTTTGGTTGTTGGTACATCTCAGCCTCCAGAGAGGGCCAGGCCAGACCCTACCTGAGTGTGAGAGATAGAGCCAAGAAGCAGGGCTCTGACCACTATTCCCCTAGGAAAGTGGAGTGGGGTGGCCCCAGCCCCATCCACACAGACCCAGGGCCCCTGGAGACAAGGCACATAGTTGACCTAGGGAGGTGGCACTGCCCCATTACACACTGCATTCTGCAGTAAACCTGGCCACCCCTGGAGTCCAGGCAGCCCCTGATCCCTGAACATACCTGTACCTTGCGTGGTGAGACCCCTCCCCACTCCTCCATCCTGACAACTCCCCTTCCACTTGGGCCCTGCCCACCCCGCCCAGGCCTACTTTTATCACTTGGTGTCCAAGAACCCTTCTGCTCCTGTCACAGAACATGTGGTCATTTGTCGTTCACAGTAGGACACAATCTCACTAAAGGAGTCAGATTTCAGAGACAAAAAGTAGGTGGTGGGAGCCAGGGTGCTGGGGAGTAAGTGCTTGATGGGGACAGAGTTTAGTTTGGGAAGAGGAAGTTCTAGAGATAGACAGTGGGAACAGATGTACGACACAGAGAATATACACAATGCCACTGAATTACACCCTTAAATAGTTAAAATAGTAAATTTCATGTGTATTTTTACCACACAAAACCCACATGGGGCAAGCATCTCATATATGGAGGCAGAATGTGGGCGATGGGATAAACACTAGGCCCCCAAGGAGAGACAGATGGCTGAGATGCATAGCCCAGACAGTCCTCTGAACTCTGGGCCTGGGCTCATGTTGGGTGTGCTGCTGGCAAAGTGCTTCTGGAAAATTCAACAGTCCCTGAAAGCTGCCCCCTTCCAGCCTCTTTCCCTGAAAGAAGAGCTGTGGCTTAACATCGATGAGTGCAATTTCATTTTACTTGAGGTAAAAAAAAAACACACAATGCTTTAAATAAAGGGTACTGGAACAGAAACACATTTATTACAAAAAACCAAAAAAAAAACAAACAATTTCACATTGTATTGAGCTACAATATGGCAGGAGATTAAAAAAAAATTATTGTACACAGTTTAAGGGAACTCTTAACAGAACATATTCTTGTTGCCACGTGACGTGTAACACAGGAGCCCAAGCACTTAATAGCGGCGAGTGAAGTGGGCGTCGGTGGGTCTGCTCCCAAAGCCACCTCGCGGGATCACGTGGCCCCGAGAGGCCCCCCCAGGGGCAAAGCTGCCGCGCCTGGAACAAAGGCAGATTGTGTTTGTTTCCCTTCAGTGGGCTCTGCCCTGTGCCCAGTCTCTTTGGGGCTTTCTTCCCTCCAGGGTGGCACGAACAAGGGTCAAAGGTATACCCTGTGAGCAGCAGTGACACCCGCCAGAGCCTACAGGCAAAAACGAGACCAATGATGACAATCCTTACCCGGACATGCCTCCCCGGTTCATCATGTGACCAGACATACTCCTCTCACCACCTACAAAACAAGAAACACTCTTCACACAGTGCCCTGGGGCACAGGACACAGAGATCAGAGGACACAGGGCTCAGACTCAGGGCTCCAGTCCCTGTCTTAAGACCCAGGTTCCTGGTGCATACGTGAGCACATGGGTCACACATACCCACGGTCCTCGCTAAGTCGAGGCAGAGAGAGAGGCGCTATGGCACCCACAGCACCCCTCCCACCCACTCAGGAGCCCCCAGGCCCGCCCACCCACCCACCCAGTGCAGAAAGAGGTGGGAAAAACAGAGTGCTGCTCCCACCCTCAGGAGCAGGGGTGCCTCTAGCTGCCTGGTGCTTCTGCACAGACGCTGCAACTGCCGAGAACCGGCCCTCACCTTGCCACCTCCTGTGGTCCCTGTCCATCAGGCCTCCGTCAGCAGCGCCCTGCCACGCACGGTCCTCCTCTATTCTGCGGCCGTGGTCCCCCCACTCTCGTCTGCCCCTTGGAGAAAGACACCTCTGATTTGGATTGCCCCCACCTTGGCCTTCCAGGTCAGCAACAACACTAAGTTTGGCATTTTGTGATCCCAGCCCTCTGAGCAATGGAGGGCTGCAGGGAATGGAACTGGCACTTGGTCCAAGGCTCTCCAGAGACTGGAAACAGCCTGGGCTGCAGAGCCTATACTCAGTTTATCTCCAAGACCAGGAGTCCTCAGCTGGATACATCAATTAGGCCAGCTGAATGTGAGGCCCTGGTGGGGACCATGGGACATGGGTCACAAACCTGGGTGGAGGAGGGAGCCCCCGGCCTTCACTCATCCTCTTGTCGGAGCCGTAGCCGCCCCAGCCATCACGGGAGTCGCGACCATGCCGCTCTGGTCCTCCGTGGCGTTCAGGGTAATGCTGGATGTGAATGGGCCAAGATGAAAGATTTTAGTACAACCCTGGATCCCACGGCCTCTGGGCAACAAGTTAATAATAACAAGGACGGTAACTCAGACAGAAGCCCCTGTAGGTCTGAGACAGTGCGAACAAGCACTGTATACACCTTCTGGGGTCTAGAGGCCTTCAGCTGGCATGACACAGCTGCACCCTGGAAATCCGCTCACATCCTGGGCAGAAGTGCTCGTGGAGCCCAAGACTGAATTAGATGCTCCCTAACCAGCAGGCAGAGATTCAGGCACCCATGGACCAAAGGGTGGAGGGGTCAAGTGTCTGACCCACAGCAGGAAATGATCACGATGTGCCAGGTGCCTGCATGCAGAACATAATCATGGAGTCACCAGGGATAAACAGCCTTTTGATTTCAGGAGGGCACTAATCAGATGACAGAAGCCATCCATGTTCAAGAGCAGCATGGCAGGACTGGATAGACACACGCAAGTCATCTTATTTAACACCCCCTGCTCCCTTACACAGCTGGAGAAACAGGTTCAGGAGGAGTGGGAGCACCAGGACGTGACCCTGCTCTGGATCCCAGAGAGGGACATGTAACTACCATGATGCTGCTCAACGTGTCCATCACAGGAAACCCAGGACACCAGGGGCACATTCAGCTGTGTGTGAGACGTACCTCTGGGAGGAGAGAAACAGGAATCGGGAGAGGGTCATGAACTGCTCCTGAGGCGGCAGGAAAGGCCTCAGGAGCTTGGCCACTCCCAGCCACGTTCTCAGGCTCGGAGGGAGGTGGACAGTATAGCAAGATGCTGTGGTCAGACAGCACCAACCCCCAGGGTGGCGACTCTGTCTGCCTAGTAACGCCTTGACCATACCTTCCCTCATCTTTTACATTCTCCAAGGAACCCACTAAAAAGTCAAGGCTCTTTGAAGAAAGTTTCTCAAGCTAAATATAAGAGGAAAAAAAAAAAAAGGAAAAAACTGCACTTGTTTTCTAATGTGTTAACGCTGCTAAAGAAAAAATGCGTGGGCAACCACTGACACTCCAGGTGCACCTGGAGCCCACATGAGGCGTCACATCTGGCTAGCACCATGGGTCACACCAATGTTCCAACAGACCCTGGCAGGCTCACGCAAAGCTCTCCAGCACTTTAGTACCCATGTAGTCACAAAGATGTATAGAACCTCAGGGTCAAGGCTATACGAGGCTTCAGAATACCTGCCTGAATTCTGGGCCAGCACAAAGTACAAGCTATTCCTTCACACTGTTGTTCCACAGGCTGCAGGTGCCACACTCCCTTACTCCTCATCACTCTAACTTGGGTGGAGGAGGAAGCAGGCATGTCAAAAAAGAATCAACTGTACAGGGAAAATAGGCTAAAATCACAGCTTCTGCCTTACCTGTCCTTCTCTTTCTCCCATGATTGACCTTGAACCTTCTCTCCTGAAAAAGGCAATTCAAATGAAATCATGAGGCGGAATATAGGTTGGACAGATCCCCAAATGGAAAACATTTCCCAAGTTGAACTCAGGTAATTCACACACACACACACACACACACTGCTGGTTCAACTGGGCTTGAGACCTAGAAGTGCCACTTGAGATCTTCATTATGAATGGACCAAAAAAACAAAAACAGGACAGGGAATGTCCCTGTGATCCAGTGGTTAAGACTTGGGCTTTCAATCAAGAGGATGGGGGTTCCATCTTTGGTTGAGGAGCTAAGATCCCACATGCCATGGAGCAATAAAACCAAAACATAAAACAGATACACCATTTTAACAAATTCAAGACTTTAAAAATGGTCCACACACAGAACAGAATGAACCAGAGCAAAAAACAAACAAAACAACAAAACCCCATGAATTAAGTGGCCAGGGTGAGTGGCTGACCTGTCAACAGAGTGGTCAGGGTAGCGGCCCCGGTCCCTGTGGTCAAAGTCGTGGAAGCGGTCCTGACGATTGAAGTCAGAGTGGTAGCGCTCATCCAGGGCTGCCCGCTTAGCTTCCGGCCAGTAAACATCATCTCGCCTGGGGTAGGGGGGCGGGAAGCAAGAAAGGTGATTTCTCCTCCTTAATGGATGACCTCTGTGGAAGCTGGTAAACTAAACCCTCAACAGTCCAACTGCCCCATCACTTCAAAGAATGAGAACTAACTTTATCCATAGAGTCTATTCTCTGCTACTAGAGGGGACAGTGCCTGGAGGGGTGATGTGGAATGTGACTGAAAAGCTCCATTCTCTTATCCAACATACCTGAATCCCCCAAAGAGAAAGCTCAGGTCTCCTTACAGGAGGGGATCAGTGAAGTGGATGTCAGATCCCTTCTGGGAACTGCTCATGGTCACAAGGGTTGGCAAGTCTATTAGGACAGTTAGTGCACTAATTGTCCTGCCCCGTGCAGATTTGACTCAGGAGACACCCAGTGCAGAGGACTATTAGGAGCACTTGCAGTGTAGCGGTTCAAAACCATTTATATCACTGCAATGATTTCAAAGCCTGGAAAGTGTGTGTGTGTGTCTATCTGTGCTGGTACTCAAACCTAATGATTTAATAAGAACCACTTTCACCCACTGTTTCTCAAACAATCTCAAACCACCTCAGGTTTCCATATAAAGTACAGAATATCAAGGTAAACTATAGCAAATACTCATATGCTTTTTTTTCCCTTGTGCTTCTTTTTAAACAAAAATCACTCATTAACAGGGTTCTGGGGAACATGGCAGAGTTCTAAACGCCACGGGCCACCTTAGGGGTGGCAGTGTGCTGTGGCATGGCTTACCGCCCATAGTCATAGGGCCTGCGGACGGCGGGCCGCCGCTCCTGCTCATAACGCAGCTCCTGCTGGCGCCGCAGCTCCTCACGCTCGTGGTGGATGCGCTCCTGCTCACGACGGCGCTCATGCTCCACACGCCGGCGCTCCCGCTCCAGCCGCTCCCGCTCCATGCGCTCCCTCTCTAGGCGGTGTCTGTGGAAGGCCAGCCTCTCGCGGGCAATGAGCAGCTTCTTACGTTCCTGCCGCTCCAGCTCTGCCTGCATGGACTGCTCACGCTCGCTATGCTCACGCAACCTGCAAGCAAAGAGTAGAGGCTGCAGGGATCCCTGAGCTGCAGCAGTGCCCCCTGGTGGGATTGGGGGTGCCCTTGAACTGCAGATAAACTTAGTAACAAGCAAGTGCCAGAGGATGGTGGAGTCAGAAGGTTGTACAGGACCCACCCTCCCTCCCGGCACTAGGCTGAGACACTGACAGCCCAACTTTTGCAGAGATACTGATGATGCCCACCATCTACTTCCCTCCAATCTCCTGTCCATTCTCTGCTTTGTTTACTGACAGGGAATAGTACCAGCAGAAATGCCTTATCTAGTCTTGTTTTCTGTTTGTGTCAAGGACAAATATTTCTGTGATTTCCTTGCTTCAGGGACCATGTCTTGGACCCTGCGCATCCCCATCCAAAATAGAATAACACCAGGCTTTTGGGAAGGAGCCCATGAAGTGGAAAGGCCGGGATCACCTCTTTCAGTGCATTCATCTGCATGGTCCTGATCCTTGGTAAGACTCAATGATGTTTTATGACCCTGCTGAGCCACTTCTGTCAACCTGGCTATCAGGCTAATTTTTGTTTATTTATTTCAAATCACCTTTATTCCTATCTGTCACATATCTTTGGTCTTTCAGTGCTCAGAAGGGAAATTTTAATTTAGTCAACTCCTTTATAAATTTTTAGTCATTTCAAAAGGTCAAACTCAAATAGATTTACTTTTGCATCACACAGATGAATTTAACTTTTATGTTTCTGTGCAACCAGCAGTTTATGTTGACGTGGGTGTCAGTAATGTGAGCCAGAGACCCAAATGATGCTCCGAAGGCACAGACCAGTGACCTGAAGCCACTGAGGAGAGAGCCTGTCCTTCTCTCAATACTGGAAAATGTCATGATAAATATTTTTATCATGTTAAAGTAAACATGCATGAGGGTCGGTTTCATTCATCTATTTGCCAGTTACTTCACCAAAACTGTACTTCTGGCTGATATGTGTGTCGCCCAAATCAGTCAACATCCCTGGATCCCAACTCACCTGCGAGACTCCGAGTCTCTCGACTTCCTCGACTCTTTGACTTCATCAAAGGACACAACAGACCGCTTCTCTCTGCTGGCCGATTTGCGATCCTGGCTCTTAGATACCTGGTTCACCAAGAAGCATTGACAAGTTAAAGCAGGAAGAATCAACTGTGTCCAGGTCTAAGCATCCAAGATCAGAAATGAAGCTGAACAGCAAATGAAATAATCAAGTAACACTGTATTCTCTCTGGAGAAATCTGATCTTGGCTCACCAAAATCCAGTCACAGACTCACTACCAAGCTAAACTGGAATCCATTGCCTAATTTCAGTAGTCAACATTGAAAAGAGTTTTTTCTCAGAAACTTCATTTAAGATAAAAAAAAAACAAACACAAACTTTTTTTCATTTTGTCAAGTGCATCCAAAACACATTCTTTAATATTAAACACCCAGTGGTGCCTAATCAAGGCCACTTCTGCCATGTCTGAGGATTCCTTATTTGTGCCGAGGGCATTAATTTTTGATATCTATTCATCTTAGGCCTTGAATTCACACTTCGATTTTTCCATTTGACATCTTTTGTTAGAAAGAAGGGAGAAATGATCTGATAGTGAAATATTTGAACACAGTGCAGATATGAAATGCCATACACAGAACTCGCAGCTTGTAATTGGTCCACAACATTCATGAGCTTAAATTAAATGGCTGGTCATCTGGCCAGCACAGGTTAACATGGCAGGCCTGAGGCTAGTGGTGGGAACTTTGGAATTCAGAGTACCCTCGCCAACAGTTAACTGGCAAAGATGGCTCACTGTGCCCTGACCATGCAAACGATGGTTTATGCTGAACAACTGCTTTCCTTCTGGGAGTCAGGAGAAGGTACGTATGTGACCAGCCTCAATAAAAAGCCTGGGAACTGAGGCTGTAACAGGGCTCCCTGGGCAGAAGCGTGACCCTTGTGCTGCTGCACTGTCCCTGCTTGGGGAGCCATCTTGGGAAGGAGACCACAGGGAGCCAGCAGAGTGCCCTCCAGACTCTGGGGCTTTCCCCACCTGCCTGGCTGTGTGACCTCCCTGCATCACTGCAGCCAACCTTAGGCGTAACTACAACTATGTGCTGAGCCCAGTGGACCCTGAGTGGCTCTGGAAATGTGGGTAGTCTGGGGGACCTGGGCCCACATCCATCCTAGTTGTAAGGCTGTCAAGAGTTGAATTATGAACATCCAGAGCTGCCCGTGACCCTAAAACAGCAGGCAGAGTGAAATGGTAAGAACCTGAGATGGGGACTCTGTGGATTCTGTGGCTCTATGCAGTGTCTGCACGGAGACAATGCATGGAATGAGTAAGATGGAGATTGGGCGCAGAGGCAGCCAGAGGGCCGGCTCTGGCAAGTGTGGGTTACGAATGCACGATGGAGAGCTGCTGAAACCTGAGACCGGCAATGAACGTGGACTGCTGTGCCCAGATGCAGGCAAATAAAGCCAATCACATCCATAAAATGAATTTCAAAATAGTTTTTTTTTTTTTTTAAAGGGCAGTAATTCTTACCAAAACTATAAAGGAAAGCCTTTAAACCTTCTCAATTTTAAAGTTCAAAAAAACCCTCCATTTTCAGAAGACTGACAAGCTTTTCTCAAATTACACTCAAGAATCCCCTAAAACACACAGAGAACTGTCAAAGGAAATAAATAACCCAGGCAGGAAAAGAATACTCACTCGCTCTTTGGATCCCAAGGTTTTGACACTGATAACAGGCACACCTTTAGATTTATCCATCACCACTGTCCGCTCAGTTCCTCGGCTTCCTATAGGAAGAAAGGAGTCAGGTAAGAAGGGACACCTCGTATTGAGAGAAAAGTACTCAACTTCAAGGAAAACAAATGTAGTTTGTGTTGCCCATTAACCACACCAGCCAGGAACAGAAGCCAGGGTGCAGTCTCTCACACCCACTGGTCAGCTACCTGACTTTGTGGCTCGAGAGCGCTCTGAAGAGCCAGGTTTCTGATCATCCTGGTCTTCACTCTTCTCTCCACTCCCGTCTTCACCCTTTTTAGCATCATCTTTTCTGTCAGCTTTCTCTTCCCTCTTGAGGTTGGCAGATCTGTAAATGGCATGCAGATACAGATATGTGTGAGATGAAACACTGAGGGAACCACCCAGCCAAGACTCCTGCAATGAGCACCGAGTGAGGATGGGGCTGCCTCGGAGGCAACCACAGGACGGAGAACATGCAGCCTAGGAGAGGAACTCGAGACACCTCTGAGGACTGGCGGGAAAATCCTCCAACAAGTGCACAGAAGGCAAGGGGGTAAAAGCCTCACAGCCTTTCCCACCCATGGAAAAGTGAGAACAAGACATCAAGAGAAAGGTCATCTTGGCCATAATCCCCTCGAGAAGACTCATACCTGTCAGTATTGCTGGATTTTTCTTTTTTCCCCTCCCCTTCTCTTCTCTCAGAGCTTTTCTTCCCAGCAGGTTCATTTTTCGCCTAAAAAAAAGAGAATCAGGTAGAAGTATTACCTTATTTCCTAACGTGGCTAGATCCCAGGAGGAAAATGGTCCCTTACTTTTTCCACTGAGATCATCTTCCCATGGAGCTCTGTTTTGTGCAGGTGGTTGATGCATTTTGTGGCCTCTTCTGCCGTGGACATGGTAACAAAGCCGTAACAGCGTGCTCCAGGACTCCGGGCATTGGTCACAACTTTGGCGCCCACCACCTTGAAGGAAAACACATATGTACATCTCAGACACGAAGCCCCCACATAGACCCCTACATTGTGGTTCATGCCACTTCCAAGAGATGCCAAGAACAGGTGGACAACAAGTGGCAGGTAAAGGATGTGGAGGGCAATCCACATCCAATCTGGCTGCTCCTACTCCATCATGGCTGTTTCTCTAGGGGACCAGGATGACAGTGAGGTGGAGACAGGAGAGTGAAGCTGAAGGCAGCGTCCTGCCAGAATTCCATTAATACTATGCAAACCTTGAAGGGAAATGTTTCTAAATATGCAGCCAGCCAGTAAGAAGACATACCTATAGAAGGAGAGGGACATAGGACGGGTTTACAAAGAGCACTCTGGAACGCAGAGCCCACCCTATTACTCACAAAACAAAATTCACGGGTATGTTTCAGGTGCTACAGATACATCCTCACGTGCTAGATGGTAGTTAATTGACCCAACAGCAGCAGCAAACTAAGGCTGGGTACGCCCATTTACGAGAGAAGGCCCATGGCTCAGGAGAAGTCCCAGTGTGTCAGGAGCCATCACTGGTATTCATCTTTATTGTGCCACATGAAATCTGAGCCCCGAAGTACGGATTCCCAGGAGTCTGGCCCCTATTCAATCCAGATTAAGCCTGCAGTGTACCCAAGACACTGTAGGCTCCAGATGGACACTTCCCTGCAGAGCAGACATCTGCTCTGAGGGCCACTGGAGAATCAAGAGAAGGGTCCCACTCCGTAATGCAGATGTCCAGGAAGTTTTGAGTTACTGTGAGGAACATGTCAAGCTTTGTTTTCCTTGTTAGTTCCTGAACATCAACAGCCAAGATCAAAGATGTTGGTTTTCTCCGTTATCATTTCTGAATCCTAACTGTAAATGAGGGCCTGTGCTAAATCTTACTTGTCAAAGCAGACTGAAGACAAGGAGGTGTGGGCATGGCAGCTTATCTGGAGGTGAGTCCAGGAAGCACTGGAAGGGGCTGGGGGAGAAAGGAAGAAGAGGCAGCACTCAATGTGTATGTGTGGGGGCCCCACCTGGGCATCATGTCCACCTTTTCTGGGCGGAGGAGGGAGAGAGGGAGACAGGCAGGTGTGGCAGAGGTGGCTACAGTTACTCTGCCTAGCGGGGAAAACACGGAGCAGAGGCGGGGCTGCCACAGCTCTGAGAGCCCCAAGTGTAGAGACAAGACTCACATGGGACTGGCAACATGCCCCAGGCACACCACTCTGTGCTGCACAGCTGAGGCCTACAGCTGCTCACAGGGGTCTAGTTGAAAGATCTTTTGTTCACAACACATATCTACCGCTTCTCTAAACACTATGACTCACAACAATGGGCTGCCCTGTCCTCCCCACCTAACAGCAATCCCCCAATAGGTTTAAGGCCAGATATGGACTCATTAAGTTATCAAATGATACGGTGGACTGGAGCCAAGGAAGCACAAGATATACAAAGTGGATGTGGGCTCTGGGAACTCCCGCTGGCCTCACATCTCTTTCAGTGAGGGTGGACCGGCCACAGGCCTGCAAACCTGTGAGTTCAAAGAACCACACGGTGTCAAAGTCCTCATTGCAGGAGACAATGATCTACACGTAGAGGCCATGTCACATGAGCTCACAAGCAGCTTTGTCGGCTCTTACCTTCCCATACTTGCTGAAAAGATTCTTCAAATCTGTAGCTCTGGTGGTAGAAGAAAGTCCACTAACCCAGAAATTCCTTCCACAACTGCTACGACCTATTTTAAAAGAAAGTTCGGTCAAAAACAAGATACAGACAAAATCCTGAGTCTTATGTATCTTAGAATCATTCCCAACCAGACACTCTCCCTGCTTGCTCTAGAGGCCAGCAGTACAGAGAAGGCTGGGGCTGGAGGCCAGCCTGCTGTCCTGACATGAGTTCTAGGGCTGCACACAGGGTGGATAGAACCAGTGGCAATGTCCCTTAATGACTGGTCAGGGCCCACTGGGCCCGTGGCTGGGGTAGCCATCAGCTACCAGATGGCACCACCCATCCCAGTGAGGTGACTTTGGAATGTAAGACAGAAGCTGTCACCGTGGAGCCTGAGATACATCCTCTCCCCAGCTTCTGGCCTTCTTCGAACACCGATTAAGGATGAGTCTGGAGCAGCCAGCAAAACTACTTCTCAATCAGCAAATTAATAAAGGGCTCTGGTGTCGATAAATCTGCCACACCAGGGACCCACCAAACCCCAGTATCTGAAAACTCAAAGCATTTTCTCCATCTGCATGTGTCACTGTGTCCAAGAAGTTCACAAATCAGAGAGAAAGTCAGGATGGAGGAGCTCAAAGGACTCTGGCAAAATCAAGTAAGTGTCCAAATCAAATCGAAGTGACAATTCCGCCCTGCAACCCAGAACCCGCACAGTGAGGAAGCAGGTGGCCAGAGTGGAGAAAGGCTTTGAGACAGGCTCACAGGCCTGTGAGGTGTAAATGGGTGTGTGACGGCTAGAGCCGACTAGAACCATCGCTCCCGGGGGTGCCACCCTGCTGACTTACCCTTCTCCTCTTTCGAAAGCTTTTTTGTATCCGAGTCATCTTCGACAGAACTAGAGACAAAAGACAATGTCACTCCAGAAGGAAGAAGCAGAGAGGAAACTAACTCAAAATTATAAAATATGTGCTGAGGTTGCATACCTACCCGAAATTTAGTTCTGAAAAAAATGATACCCCTACAAACGTGTATGGGAAATCTGACCTAACCATAAGATTTCAGACCCACAGGAGTTAATTAATTCTGCTGGGCTAAAGATAATTAGGAAGAATTAGAGAAAACAACCATGATAGGTTGAGAAAAGAAAAAAAGATTATGTAATCAGCTTAAAATACACAAAGAGAAATCAAACATTCTTTAGAGGTAAACTACAATTGCATCAGTCTGGCTGGCCAATTGCAGAAAAACAGCTCATGTGTGTCATTAAACGACCAATGAAAAGGAGATAGCGTCTGGTCTAAAACTGAGAAAAAACAAACCTCATTTTCTGATCAGCGCCCTCACTGGCTGAGGACTCTTTAGGAGCCGGAGGGACTTCATTACAAGCTTCAAAAGCAAACTTCTTCACGTCTTCTTTGCTATCCCCGGGGTCCGGGCTTGAGGCTTCCGGGGGCGCTTCCGCGGCCTCCTCGCTACAGGCTTCCGTGTGCTCTGAGGCTTTACTACTCTGCTCAATTGGCTTCTCTAGCCCTACAGGCTCACAGTCCGTCCTCTCGTCATCGCCTGTCTGCTCCACGGGCTCCCTTTTCACTACCGCTAACAGGGTGTCTGCCTTGCTCGACTGAGCGTGTGCTGTTGACTCGTTGGCCAAATCTAAATCACCCTCCTCCGGATGGGCGCTGTCAAAAAGGTCCTCTTCCTCCGCAAGTTTTCTGTCTGGCCCCACGCTACTTGTTTCCTGTGCAAATGGCTGCTCCAGCTCGGAACCTTCTTCTTTTACTGGCTCAGATTTACAAGTTTCCCCCAAAATGTCGAGTATTTTCTCATTTTCTACGGATTTAACAGGAATAGAATGGCACAAGGTTTAATTACCAGGGAAATAAAGCAATCACAAATGCGGAACTGGCACGGCGGCCACACTAACACGAAGAGAACTGCTAGCTACACAGAGATTGGAAAACCCGCGGGTACACACACTCAACACTGGTTACACTACCTGCACTCCGACCGACTATAGAGTAAGCCTCTATGCTACATGGAAGAGAAATGAATGCATCCCAGAGACTTATTTAACCCCCAACACCTTCTGGCTGATTCTTGACAGTCTTCATTCTGTCGGCGTGTATATATGACTCTTCCAAATTTAGCTTCCAAAGTCCAAGTTGCTTAACTCAATGTATCACCATTCACTGAACAGAGCTCAATTTCCAAATTTCTTTGAATTTCTTTTAACAGAACAGTCCGACATGAAAACCAGAATCTCTTCCATCGGTGCTCTGAGATATTTGTAGTCCAGAAAGTGAATAGTATTTGTTTGGAATTCTTATGAAGAAACTTTTCCTTCTTCTGGAATCCAGTTATGTCTCAATGCTTTAAAATGTTATCTCCCTACCACTGCCTGCACTGCCTGAATTAAAAGACCACAAAATTAACACACTGCCCAATATCACAAGATCTGTTTTGTGGGGTACAGAGGTATTATCTTTTGAGGCATCCAAACTCTCTCTGTATCTGTTTCAGTGCCGTGTTCATTTAAAAAGGCATGAGATAGTCTCATCTCACCAATACGTTTTACAAAATGAGAAATCAGCCACTTTCACAGATCTGGTGATATGGCTGGGTTTCCAATCTCTATGATCCTGGTATATTTTGGATCGTAAACCTTTAAAACAATGTATACTATAGTAAGATAACTTTAATATTAAAGAATTCAAACAGAGAAGGCGGAAAACTAGAATGATTCCAAACCCCATTGCTAAGTTTTTCATTTAACAGTACCTGGCTCCAAGGACGGTTCTTCAATTTCCTGCAACAAAAAACATAAATAAAATTGTGCCAGATGGATGAAACTCAGAATTTATTTACACCCCAAAGTATAACAACTAAGAAGGGAATTTTTAAAAACACAGACAAGGAACCTCACAAATGCAACAGGCGAAGAAACCTGCTTGTTTCAGGCAAGAGCCTGCAGGGGAGTTGGTACCGCACTTCATCCACCTCGGACCCAGGGAACTGTTTCCATGTTTAATGTAGTCCTGTGCTTTGCTGCATTTCCCAGCGCCTGGCAACATTATCACTTTTAATGGTGAGGAACCTATCACATGGCTGTCTTTTTCAACTGTCTTAAATGCCTGGATAGCTGTGCTTTAGTTTTATACTTTTATTGTCTAGCAGAATACCAGACACATTATACCAGATAATCATTTCTCACTAATGCACTATTAGTTTCCAAAAATTCCAAAGATCAAAGGGAAGAAGGCATGGGTGGCTTGACCCATGTTCTACATGTGCACGGTGGACTCACAACACACACATGCCCACCTACCTGGTCAATCGAGTCCCTACAGTATCCCGTGTACCTTCTTCCTTATCTCTTCCAATCAACAATCCAGTAAGCCAGATCTAATTCTTCAACAACCTTCAAGCCCTTCCCAGGAAGCTGTTGTCAAGTCATACCACTGTTACTCCTCACCAACATCAGTGCTTGATTTTACTACCCCCATTCCTACCTCCTCCGCAATGGGCTCATCTGTACCTCACCCCACATCAGGCCAAGTCCTACACATTTACTGCAGGGACTATGTGCTCACAGAGAGCCCGCCCAACTAAAGGAAGGGACTTGCAACATGTGGTCACTGGCCCCTGTGTTCTCTCTGTTCAAGGGACAACATTCTAGAATTCCAGCCAATTCTGATAAGCAATCTAGGTTCCAGGCAGAAATTTAAGCACTTTACATAAACATATATTAACCAATCATCACACAGCCCTAGCAAGTTGGTTCTATTAGTATCATCCTTCTTTTCAAAGATCAGGAGTCAGGCACACTGTGGTTCACAAACTTGCTCGAGGACATACAGCAGAGCTAAGATCTGAGCCATGGCTGTGTGACTTGAGTCCATTTATCAGTCAGGCCCACGCATCGTTCTGTTTATACACAGGGAGGATTGCAACCAACCTCTCTCCTCGTGCATGAGACACCACAGGTGCTTAGCGTGTAAGTTACATGCACATGAATGGCTGGCACAGTCCACTGGGCAGTGACCTGCCATCCTGGGGAGCCCTAGAAAACGGGTCACTTTTATAACAATTTCATTTACTGGTAATCAAGTTTGTTTTTTTCTCCATTTCATGCTGGGAATTAAAGATTCTACACGGAAGGAAACAATCATTTTAGGCAGAACGATTCTCTCTTAACTTTCCCTAGACAAAAACATATACATTCCTATTTGTCTCTGAAAGGGGCTTGTATATACTGTCCTGACCAGATAATGTACACAGGACTGTTAAACCTGAGGAGACACTCAAGAAAATAAGCCTGCTCCTCCTTTCCTTTCTGAGTCAGGAACAGGCTTTGTCTCTGCAGCTGGAGAGACATCAATCTGAATGGTGAACCAAGTTTCACCAAGTTTTCTTGCGATCTGTACCCTCCTGGAGGCTGGCTTGTGGCTCACTAGTAACACACCCGGCCTGTCTGGCAGAGAGAAATGAAGGTGGTTTCTGAAAGGTGGTTTCCAATTAATCAGCATAAGTTACATTATTACAACAGTAAAAAAACAAGGACTGGCATAAGCCTTTTCTTCATTTCCTCAAAAACGTTCTGAAAATCAGATACTCAGGTTTATTTCAACCGTTTAAACCAACATCGGCTGACAGAAAAAGTAAAAGGAAACTTAAGATCCATATTAGTGCAAACTATACTTAAAAGTTTACCCACATCTTATTTGTTATTTAACTTTTAACACAGGTGGTAGTTTAACCTGTGTGTAATAGCCAAGATGCTACAATCATCAACAGAACTCTGTACTTTTTGAGGACAAACTTCCCAAAGGGAAAATCAGAACCCATCTTTCCCAGCTATGACGTCAGTGCTCTGGCCACTCCACCGCACCCTCCTGCACTGTTGTCCGAGCCCCATTCTTCTGTCCTGGGGAGGGGGTGCTGCCCTTGCAGTCTCATGTCTCACCTAGGAGTACTTCTGCTGCAGAGGAGGTCCTCCGGGACAGACCTCCATGGTTTGACCTGTTACTGATCAAACTAACAAGAGCCCCCCAAAAGTCCCGAGCCGAAACAATGAGCAATTCTCAACAGGCACATTCTACTCAGGAAAGTTGAAAGCAAAACTCCCTCTAGGAGGCCAAAAAAGGAAACAGACCTTGCAGTGACTTTTAGTGGGGACTGTATCAGAAGTGGATTCCAGAAACTGTAGTCTAACCTTTCATTTTAAAAATATTGAGCCATACAACAATTTACCTGTAATATAGTGAAGTCAGATGATGAAGTATCTAAATTGTTTATACTTTCTTTATCCTCTACCTGTAAAATAAACGGAGAATAAAATTTCCAATACCAATAACAGAAATGCCTTCAAAGATGTCTCACGGCTTCTATTTTTTAATCGCCTTTTCTGTCTGAGAAACATTCATCCTTTTGGAAATAACAATCCACTGAATTAATGGCACGAGAAAACGCAGGGTATGAGTTAAGTGCATAGAATCTGGAATTACCTTGGCTTTCATTCTTATTCTCATGAGCTACTGCCTGGAGATATTTACCCTGTACCTTTTTACCCTCCTACTTTCCCAACTGAAAAATGGGCATAATAGCATCTATATATCTGTGGTTAACAGGATGAAAAAACTAATGCCTAATGTCTGGCAGACAGAATTCAGTAACTAATACTCACCATAATTGTATTGTGCCCTGGATTTCATCCTAACACAATTAAAGCTAAGGCTTTAAAAACAAGGCCACAGTATTCGAAGACTGACTAGGCGGGGTACCAATCGAATGACAGCAAAAGACCAACTTTCCACCTGTTTTGGTATTTCAGACATCACAGCTATTACATCACAGAGTAATCTCCTATAACAAGAAGGCTAGAATAGTGTCCTCAAGATGCTTAATGCCGCACTATTCAAATGGAGAGCGGATACAATTATTCCTCACAAGACACCATTTTTCAATGAAGCAAAGTGTGCCTTTTCAGACTCATCTGTGATGTGAATGGATCAGCCAAACATTGTACTGAAATGGCATTAAAAGAACATAATTCCAAATTTAGTTACTATCTGTTACGCTGTTTGAGGAATTTTTACATTTAGGGTACATCCTAGAGACCCTGCCGAGGTACCTACAGCATGTTCTTGAAGCTGCTCTGGAAGCTCTTTCATCTCCCCCTCCACAAGCTCTCTACTGTCAGACAGGGACTCCTGGAGGTTTTCAGCATCATCATCTTCCACACAGTCTGCAACACTCCCGTTATCAATCTCTGCTTCATCCAACACACTGATATCCATCATGTCGATGTCCTGTAAGTTCTCCAAACTGGTCTCAACATCCTCCTGTGACAAAGAAAAATACAAGCATCAGATGACAAGCCCTGGTCCGTGTACGGAGCTGATCACTGACGAGGTTCACATACCTGTCCATCCCCAGAATTTTCCTCTAGCCCATTATCTTCCACACCCTCTTCTTCTGGTTTGCGCCCTGGAGGAATAATTTATAGTGTGAGATCAGACATATGTATTTTTCAGAAGTGACAACTTTCACTTTTATACACCCTAAGCACTACAGAAAGACAACCTAAAACACCTGTGGGACTTCTCCGTTTAAGAACACAGTAATCCAGGAATAGTTATATCCAATCTGGATAAGGGAGTTACCTATGACCCCTAGTAGAAGTGGTTCTGTTTTTATTAACTAGCTGTGCAAGTACGAGGCACTAGAAATGGATTCTTAATAAGGTGGAAGCAACCACACCTTTTCCAGGCCTGCCCGTCATGTTAAGTGGCTTTGGTTATGGGGAGAAGAGTATCACATACAAATGTGCTGCTGTGGGGAATTCCCTGCAACTCCAGTCGTTAGCATCTGTGTTTTACTACAGATGTTTCAGGTTCAAAACTTGGTAGGTGAACTAAGATCCCACAAGCCTGGCATTACAAAAACCAAACAAAACCCAAACTAACAAAAAGGCATACAAACCAAAACAATCAAAAAAGATCATATTTGCTGCTTTTTGGTTAAGGAATGTGGAACATCTTTACCCAGAGACAACCACATAAAAGGAAAACACAGAAAAGCAAAAAGAAAGTAAATGCCTTTCAGAATTTTACCATCTAAAAGTTAGTCCTGGAGCTATCATACAGTGGGCCAGGGATATCCTTCCATACTGTGCTACGAACATACAAATACTCTCCTTTTAAAAACTGTGCTGCCATTTTACAATCCTTTCACTTACTACCTTGTGAATAGCTTTCTATATTCTTTCATAGCATTATATGGTTTGTGTGAGTATGTGCACAGTCGTGTGCGACACTATGGACTGAGGCCACCAAGCCTCTCTATCCATGTGATCTTCAGGGAAGGATACTTGAGTGGGTTGCCATTTCCTACTTCAGGGGATCTTCCCAACTGAGACTGAACCCGCATTTCCTGCACTGGCAGGTGGATTCTTTTTTTTTTTTTAATATTTATTTTTAATTGACTGATGATTGCTTTACAATTTTGGTTTGATTTCTATCATACATTAACATGAATTAACCACAGGTGTACATATGTCCCCTCCCGTCTAGGTTATTACAGAGCCTCAGTTTGAGTTCCTTGAGTCATACAGCAAATTCGCAGTGGCAATCTATTTACATACATTAGTGTGTATGCTTCCATGCTACTCTCTCCCTTCATCTCACTGTTTTCCTCTTCTCCTTTACCCTCTATGTCTGTGTCTATTGGCAAGTGGATTCTTTACCACTGAGCCACCTGGGAAGCACCATTTTTCTCCAAATTAAAGATGAATTTCTTAGGTACTAAGTGTTTATCTAGTAAGACATCACTTTGCACACGAAGGTCCAATTAGTAAAAGCTATGGTTTTTCCAGTAGTCATGTACAGAACTGAGAGTTGCACCATAAAGCAGACTGAGGGCCGAAAAAATGATGCTTTTGAACTGTGGTGCTGAAGAAGACTCTTGAGATGTCCTTGGACTGCAAGGAGATCAAACCAGTCAATCCTAAAGGGAATCAAGCCTGAATAGTCACTGGAAGGACTGATGCTAAAGCTCCAATACCTTGGCTACCTGATGTGAAGAGCCAACTCATTGGAAAAGCTGGTAAAGATTGAGGGTAAAAGGAGAAGAGGGTGGCAGAGCATGAGATCGTTAGACAGCATCACTGACTCACTGGACATGGACTTCAGCAAACTCTGGGAGATAGTGAAGGACAAGGAAGCCTGACTTGGTGCATTCTATGGGGTTGCAAAGAGTCAGGATGACTTAACGATTAACAACAATCATTTGTACCATAATTCAGACTTTAGAATTTTCTTATACCACGTGTTACTTGATTTTTCCATATTCTAACTTCACTCATGTTTTCTGAATTTCCCCCCCCCCCAGAAATATTTTAATTGCAAATAGCCTTGGTAGTTGGCTGGGAACCTCAGTATCCTATGGCAAAACATGCCTCAAGCTTCAGAAATGTCTGGAACTCAACCTAGTGGTCTTTATAAATATGCTAGGAAGATATACCAGCAACACTTCCACAGACTTGTACCGTTCTAGAATATGCACATTGGCTTTTGCCCAATTCCATTGAGTTAGTAGGAAAAATCTAAGTAGACTACTAGAAACTTGCCACCCTTTCTACTGTCTTTCTCCCTTTCACAAGGCAGGCAGCAGGTTTTCATCAGGCAGATCCAGATCTCACTTCAACTAGTACACACAGGTACAATGCAGCCTGAAGCCCTCCCAGGGGAGAATTGTCCCAGGTAAGAAATGCCCTAACAAGCAATGTCAAGAGGATGTGCAGTCCTAAGAACATCCAGTCTTCACTATGGAAAGCACACCCCCATCGGGATGCTAACCAACAACCACTATTTGGCAAAGATACCCTGCTTTCCACAGATGAAAAACAATGTGTCTCAATGAATCCAAAATTAATGTGAATGAGAATTACCACTGTGGCAAAAACTAAAGCAACTGTTTTTGGTACTACTAAGAGAAAAGGCACCCCTCAAATTCTTCCTCCAAAGAGTAAAAACGCCTCCCACATTCGCAATCTCCAAACCACAGGCCCATGCAGCCTCACAGTTCTTGTCTCTGTAACTTTCCCCCATTAAGCTTCTACTTCAGGGAGAATGTCCAATTCAACTGTTAGACCTCTCTGCAGACTCCTGCTGGAACTCCCCCAGGCCCCAGTGTGGCTGGCTGCATGTGGGCAGGTATTTTAAAAAATCTGATTACACAAATACATTCACACAAGTATACTGATTAAAAGATTCTCACCACTTCATAGTAAATTTCACTTTACTAGTAAAAGATCCAGAGAAGGCAATGGCACCCCACTCCAGTCCTCTTGCCTGGAAAATTCCATGGACGGAGGAGCCTGGAAAGCTGCAGTCTATGGGGTTGCACAGAGTCAGACACGATTGAAGTGACTTAGCAGCAGCAGCAGTAAAAGATCCACCCTCATAAATACATGAAAAAGTTCTTTTTCATGTATTTCATGTAAAAAGTTCTTTTCCTTTCTCCCCGTTGCACTTCTAAGAGGTAACCATTGTTGTCAGCTTGGTGGCCCTTGAAAACATCTTGTGGATTTACACAAATACCATTCAAATGGAAATGAACTTGTTATGTAAAGGAATCACACTGTGTATATATACATATTCTGTAACTTGCTTCTGTTAATAAAGGCCTTGGAAAATTGTCTTGCCCTATACGTTGACTCACCTCCACGGTTAGTTTCACAGTTTGGTCACCCCTGTCCAGAAAGCAGCTTTATTAATTTACCATCTCCAATAACTACTCACTTCCTTACACCCTTGTCAATGTGGAATATTGAGAATTATGTACCTATTTACCAGTGTAATTGGCAAAAATGATAGTCATTATTATTTTTATTTGCTTTCCTTCAAGAATTTTTCTTTTTTGTATATAGGCCTTGTTTGTTTTTTCTTTTATCTGTGACCTGTCTATTCATGAAAATGAAGGGGAAGTGTTAGTTGCTTAGTTGTGTCTGACTGTTGTGACCTCGTGGACTGTAGACTGCCAGGCTCCTCTGTCCATGGGATTTCCCAGCAAAGAATACTGGAGTGGGTTGCCATTTCCTTCTCCAGGGATCTTCCTGACCCAGGGATTGAACCCAGGTCTCCTGCATTGCAGGCAGATTCATTACCGTCTGAGCCACCCGGGAGGTCTCTTTTCTGAACTCAATTGGCTATTTTCTTATTAATTTGTAGGAATATTGAATGCTTTCTGGATGTTTATATGCTGTAACATTTTCTCCCAATTATATCTATTTATGGTATCTTTCATTAAGAAAATCTTAATATTCTACCATTAAAATGAGAGCAAGAATGCAACAGTTTTTCAATTTGAGTTATTCTTCTGTATTTTCTTTTTGATGAATATTAGAACAGACAAATCTCAAAGGTCTTTTAGGTTACTTTGAGGGGAATTGAGAACCTTATGCTATCAAGTCATCATATCTAGGAAAACTTTCTCAAAATTAGTTATGTTACACTACTTAAATATTTCCTTGTAGCTTTACCTATTACTTGAAAATACGGTATCTATTTTTAATGTCCTCTGGCAATACCTTAAGTCTTTGACTTGAAAACGATGTTTCATTGGCACATCAAAAACAAAGCAGACAATTAAAACCAGTTAGCAAGTTTTGCAAGTGCACTGTTCATATTAGCCATTCCCACTCCCCAACATTTCTTAAGCTGTCATTGGCTCATTTTGGATTGCTTCACTAGTATTTAATTTCATGAGGTACATGAAGACTAAAGGACCTTAGAGACCCAGCAGTGGCCAAGAATTTGACACCTGCAGCAAAGTCAATGCAACAGCACCCCACTCCAGTACTCTTGCCTGGAAAATCCCATGGACGGAGGGGCCTGGTGGGCTGCAGTCCAGGGGGTTGCTAGGAGTCGGACACGACTGAGCAACTTCACTTTCACTCATTGGAGAAGGACATGGCAACCCACTCCAGTGTTCTTGCCTGGAGAATCCCAGGGACGGGGGAGCCTGGTGGGCTCCCGTCTATGGGGTGGAACAGCATCGGACACAACTGAAGCGACTTAGCAGTAGGAGCAGCAAAGAGTAGGACTTCCATGGTAAAGAATTCGCCTGCAATTCAGGAGACCCCAGTTCATTTCCTGGGATGGGAAGATCCCCTGGAGAAGGGATACGTTACCCAATCCAGTAGTCTTGGGGTTCCCTGGTGGCTCAGTCAGTAAAGAATCTGCCTGCAATGTGGGAGACCTGGGTTCAAGCCCAGGGTTGGGAAGATCCCCTGGAGGAGGGCCATGGCAACCCACTCTCTTCTATGGAATTCCCTGGTGGCTCAGATGGTAAAGAATCAGCCTGCAACACAGAAGACTTGGGTTCCATCCCTGGGTTGGGAAGATCCCTGGAGAAGGGAACAGCCACCCAGACAAGTATTCTGGCCTGGAGAATTCCATGGACGGAGGAGCCTGGCAGGCTACAGTCCATGGGACTGCAAAGAGCTGAACACGACTGAGCAACTTTCACTTCAGCAAAGAGTACACTAGCACTCTGCAAAAACGAAGAAGGGCATCTGGAAGAGATGGTTGATTCCCAGTGCAGGGCAGGGAAAGCAAACAAGACGCTGAGCACCCTTTTGTGCCACAAAGTGTTCAAAGAGCGATGTAAACATGTTAAGAAGATACTGGGGCCAGCTTGCAGGAGTCTCACAGCCAGAATTTGAACATCAAAATAAATAATAATCACAAAGGCTTATCACCTACTGAATAGGAATCTCTAAATTCACACTGATAAGTGGGGGAGAAGTGCAAGTTACTACCTCTTATGGCAGAAATCCAGCACTAGAGATGGAATGATGAATTTAGAAAATCACCACTGGACAACTCAGTGGAATGCTGACACTAGTGGAGGGTGAAAGGTGGTATTTTTAAGTCTCTGAGTATCCTCCCCATAGATACAATTTCAAACTCTCCTGTGGAGAAACATCCAACCAACACCACCTCGAGTTACCTGCCCAAATTGTCAGGATGTGCCTCTAAGGAGGACACATAACAACAGAGGAAAAATAACACTTCCAGTGGTATTTCTGACAAAAGTGTGTGATTTGAACCTAATCATGAGGGGAGGAAAAACACCACCAGAAATACCCCCCAATAAACCCAAACTGAAAAACAGGCTTCAAA
Source organism: Bos grunniens (assembly GCF_055505025.1). Lineage (NCBI taxonomy): Eukaryota > Metazoa > Chordata > Mammalia > Artiodactyla > Bovidae > Bos > Bos grunniens. The sequence goes on from NC_141171.1 coordinate 18,695,129, forward strand.
ATAAGTGGCCTGTGCTCTTCAGAGAATGCTAATGTCACAAATACAAACAAAGGCTTGGGAACTGTTGTAAATTAAAGGAGAGCAAAAAGATGTGCCATGACAACTGAAGGCAAAAGACCCTAGAATTTCTTTCTTCTGAGTTATGAAACATTACTGGAATAAATGATTAAATAAGGTCTAAGCTTAGATAACAGCATTATTCCAATACTAATTTCTTGATTTTGGTAACTACGTACATAGTTATGTAATATCCTTGCTTTTAGAAAATACTGTAGTATGTAGGAGCAAAGAGGCACATACTTGCAACTTATTCTGAAACAGTTCAGGGGAAAAGGGAAAAATATATATGTATTACATTTGTTTTATCCTTTTCTTTCTCCCTCCTCCCCTCCCCTCCCTCTCTCGAGAAAGAAAAGGATAAAACAAATGTATTAAAATGATAGCATTTCGGGAATCTGGGTGAGAATATATGAAAATGTCTTGTATTTTTCTTGTATCTTTTCTAAGCATGAAATTATGTCTCCCAAAAAAAGATACACTGTACATTCATATTCAAAGTTTTTATGGATCCATGCTTTCATTTATCTTGGCTAAAGACATAGGAACGGAATAATTTGGGATGTATTAATATTTCAGTTGAATTTTTAAAAACTTTTATGTGCCAATTTTTCTCCCAAAATAATTGTATCATTTTATATACTCCACAGCAGTGTATGGGAAGTTTGTTTTTCTATGTCTTTGCCATTTTAATAGTTGTTTTCTAGTATTTCTCATCATTTTAATTTTCATTTCCTTGATAGCTAAACGTAACAATTTTTGATGTGGTCACTGGCCATTTACTTATATTCTCTTGTGAAGCATCTAGTCAAAATTTTGCCAATTATTAAAATGTATTTGATTGCTTAAAAACATGCTGCTGCTACTGCTAACTCGCTTCAGTCGTGTCCGACTCTGTGCGACCCCAGAGACGGCAGCCCACCAGGCTCCCCTTTCCCTGGGATTCTCCAGGCAAGAACACTGGAGTGGGCTGCCATTTCCTTCTCCAATGCAGGAAAGTGAAAAGTGAAAGTGAAGTCACTCAGTCATGTCCGACTCTTAGCAACCCCATGGACTGCAGCCCACCAGGCTCCTCTGTCCATGGGATTTTCCAGGCAAGAGTACTGGAGTGGGGTGCCATTGCTTTGCTTTTCTAGTTAAATTACTTTAAGTGATCTATTAAACAAAGTTTTGGTGTAAAACTAGTTTGGAAGCTTTCTAGGATTCTGATTAAAACCATAAGATTTCAAAGTATTTTGAGTTTGTTCAAACTGAACAGAAGAAAAAACTCTTATTTTCAGTAAAAATCTTAATAAAATTTAATAAGGCAGTTGTAAAATAATTCAAGAGAACTTATAAAGTAGTCCTCTTGAATATGAAAAAGTACTGTAAAACTTCAGAATAAGAATGACTGCAAGCATCTAAGAAACCAGACAGAAAAGAGTTTGTATTGGGAATTCCTGGCAGTCCAGTGGTTAGGACTCTGTAAGCTAGGGCCTAGGCTCAATCCCTGGTCAGAGAACTAAGATTCCAGAAGCCACACAGTGCAGAAACTCACGCCCAGTTTTTTTGCTTTGAATGGTTCTACTTCCCGTGAAGTTTCAGAACAGGCAAAACTAATCATCTACGGTCAAAGTAACTATTCTCCCCCCCCCCGCCGCTCCCCGCCTGAGGGACAAGCAGGGATTATGACTGGGCAAGAGCACCAGGAATTTAGCAGAAATGTATCACACTGGGACTTCCCTGGTGGTCCAGTGGCTAAGACTCCACACTCTCAATGTAGGGGAACCAGGTTCGATCCCTGTTCAGGGAACTAGATCCCACATGCTGCAATAAAGACCTGGTACATCCAAATAAATAAGTAATAAATATTTTAAAAATCCCATTATTCTAATCACTATTTAACATCATATACAAAAATAAATTCCAAATGAACTCAAAATAAAACTATTAAATACTACTCTGCAGTGCACATTTCTTAAAAAAGTAATTTTAAAGCAAAGAACTGCTTTTTAAAATACAACATAAAATCTAAACCCAAATAAAACAGGTTAATGGCATTGCCTGTATTAAAGATTAAAACTTGAAAGACAAAAACATCACAAATTAGTTAAGTCAAAACAAACTAGTTAAGTCAAATGAAAGACTGGGGAAAAAAACAATCGACATTTTACAGAGAGAGCACTCTCAAAAGTGAGACAAGCATCAAAATGAGCAAAGGGCATGAAGAGACAATTGAGAAAATACAGATGGCCAATTATCAGAAATTTTCTAATCTGTGAAGAAATGTAAATGGACACTTTACCTGTGGAGAAATTCAGACAGATACAAAGAAAATAATATTTAGCATTAAGCAAGAATTTAAAGTACCAAGTACCTGCCCATGTTGCTAGTTATTAACCAGTAGAGCCTGTTGGAAAGCCACTTGCTAATAACTATTTTAAAAATAAATGTACATATCTTTTGACACCAGAATTCTACTTCTCTCAGTTAACAAAAACATATTGCTTCAGCAGAGGTAACTGGCACATGGACATGCTGAAAACCGGAACAAATAGTCTAGTGATAAAACTGAGGAGCTCAACTGTAATACAAAGGACGAATACTTAAGCCATTAAAAGAATGAGGTCTTTTTATTTTCTGCATTATTGAAAAAAGTAAATTAAAGGATGTTGTGTGTAGTATGGATTTTTTTTTTAATGGAAAGATAAAACCACACTGGGTTTCTGGTTACATCTTTCCGCATTTGTTTTTAGGTAACGGTAGACACACAGAAAAGTCTGGGAAAACATGCCTACTTTTAATAATGGATCGTCTCCTTTATTTAATGCACATTTATGTTCCTAAAAACCCTAACACAAGGATTTCTTTTTCTTAAAAACAAAAACAAACTCCACAGGCTATATCCTCTGCCTGCCCGCCCCAATAAACGTTTTTCTCTGATTTTTCAGTACTCTGCCCTGGCAAAAACATCGACTTAGGCAAAGTCAAAATGTACAACAAACCGTGGGCCACACAAGTGACATCATCCAAGTGATGACACTGACTGCTATTCTCCCAGAACTAATATACCAAAGCGTGGTCCATATTGGTGCCTGCCTCTCAGACATTTCACACCTAGGTCTTCACCACTGGCCAGGTAAAAATATTTCATTTCGGGGCCTGAGCAATAAAACTTTCAATTACCCAGAGAACTTTCAGGATGGCCCAACTGGCCGGTTTTAGCTGATTCTTTCTTAAACCATAGTTGAATGTCACTGAATTCAATTAGGAACTCAATTTATTGAGTAAATACTAGCAGGAAAGAAGACAATGAAGAAGCAAACCCTGTCCTCAACAACCTAATAAGGACACAAGGCAGGATGATGTCAGCATTGAAACTCAGGCCAGGGCAGTGCAGAGGACCTAAGGAGAGAAGACTTGCTACTGGTGAGATCAGAAGTTGCCTCTTGATGAACTAGGACTCAAATGCAGACAGATGGGGAAGAGGAGTGGGTGGAGTAAACCACACGTCTGGGACCTGATTGCAGGTGGATGTAATAGAGGAAAGGTGGTGGGGCGGAAGCGGGAAGGGACCATCTGGGGCAATGGTGAGGGTCATTAATGCCATGTGGAATCTGGCTTTCATGCGGTAGGCAGTTTCGAAAGCAGCATCTGTAAAAGTGACAACTCTGTTTTGGCCAGGCGGTATTTAAAAGGCAAGTTATTTTCCACAAGTCAGAGCAATAGGTCTGAGACTCAAGTAATCCTAAACACTCTCTACCTCAAGAAGGTTAAGACTCTGGATAAGCAACAGCTGCCGAGAAACCTACAGAAAAAAATAAGTAAAGGTGTCAGTACCTCTTCCATGCTGAGACTTCCCAAATCCCATGGAAACACCTTCATTCAAGGTACATCAAAGATTCACAGGGCAGTCCACAGGCACATTAGCAGAGGAAGCCAGATTGAAAGAAGTTCCTAGCATCACCCTCCATACCTTTGCTGGATCTCTTTGATGTCTTCTTATTTCCTTCAGAGGTAATTTCAATTTCATCAGGATTACCTCCCTCATCTTCAATTGCCTAAAGGGAAGGGAAAAGAAAAGTTCACCCAAAAAGGCAGCACACAGACTTGACTTCCACAGAAGCTTCAGGGGCTGATCTGGAAAGGGTCTCTCCCCACCTATTCATTCCATCTTTCTGTTGCAGCAAGGGCCCCAGAGGCAGACCGATTCTACCGTACTTTGGCTGCCTGGCCTCAGGCAGGCTTACTTAATTGTTCCGAGTTTGTTTTTCACTCGGGCATGAGGGACTAATTAAAGTTCTTACCCTGGAAAGCTGTCATGAAAATTCTTGTTAGTCACATAAAGCAAGCACTTATCAGACATCTGACTTATTTTTAATATTATCACCACAATCTGACAAATCCTAATCCTGGGTCCAAAAGAACTCAGAAAGGGAGAAGCAAACTAATTACCTATGACGTCACTCGGCAATGTGTTATTAGACCCTCCCTGATCCCCTCTCAATTCCACGCCTGAATTAGCACCATCTGGACAGAATATGGGATGTGCAATGGATGGGACATTGCACTACCTCATCCCTCACAAATCTGACTCCTAAGGTCTTTCTCTCAACCACTAGGGGACCTGCTTCATTGGACACAGAACCCTAAGGATTTTTGAGTGAGTGCCGCCTCCCATCCCAAGACTGTGTTGCTCAGTTAAGCAGCTCCCAGGCTCGCTCAGCACCGTGAAGGCCACTAAGGAGGCACTCAGGAGGAAAAGAAACAAAAAACCCCCAACCCCCACAAAACAAACAAACAAAAGAAGATGTACTGAGCCTGTCAATGCTGATATCCCCAGACACCAGGCCTCAGATTTTAACTTTTGGAAACCTTTTCTGAATAGTCTTGGGAACCCATGTTCTATTTTTAAATCAGTTTCAAATGCTGTTTTGTTTGTAAGTAGTTTCAGAAGTCTCAAAGATTCTCAGGAGTATTCTAGCTTGGTAAAGTCTAAGTTCAGAATGTAGCTTGGGGGCTCCACAACTAACCTGTACCAGGAACAAAGAAAACCTCTTCTCTGAAGCCAGAGCCAGAAGAAAGATTTGGAGTTATGCCCTGGCATGAAGAAGGGCTCAAACAGAAAGTGCCTTACCCTCTGCCTGGAGACAAAAGATTCCGGACCACCAGCAGCAGAAAACAACTACCTCGGACAGAAAGTGGACCAGTCTGCCTCTCAGATGGTCTCTACGTGTAGTGTTTACAGGGTCGTCCCCAGGGAGGGACCGAAGGCTATGAGTCATCGTTATAGGCCTTGCCAAATTAGACTGTTGTCTCCACCTTTCCCTGTTTTGCTTTTCTACAAAAATAAATAAAACAGAAAAGAGACAAAACACTCTGTGACAGAAGTAGAAGAGAAGAATTCCAGTTACTTCCAGACTTGCTCGGGCAGAGTGGCAGATGGGTGTATACACTGATGGTGTTTGTGTATTTTGAGCACATTCCTAATAGAAGAGCAAGAAGGGATGGATTTCTCCTCTCAGAGATCCTAGTGGAGATCATACGAGCGTCAACCACCAACCTGACAGGGAGGTTCAATGCTCTATCAACATCAAAGGCCTGTGGATTATCTGGGGGAATAATGGCTAAAGCCCTCCAATTTGGCTTTGTTGACAGGAGGCCCTGAAGCTAGTAACACGGATCACAGGTCCCTGGGTGCCAACCATCCCCTCCTTGCATACTCTCCAGGTAAACACTTCAGTGGTGAACTGCCTGCCCTGTCGTCTTAGACGGGAGTCAGTATCCATAGTTAAAGAAATATACACTAGAGTTACAAATGCCCCACTGACTCGGGGCAATAACAACTCATCACTCTCAAGCCTGAACTTCCTCAACCGGATAATAGAAAATTACCCTCACTTCCTCTAAACAGAAATTAATGAATAAAACCCGGATCCTCTGTTTGTGAGGCAAGAGAGGGTGGAATGAGTCACAAACTGTACTGCTTGGGGAAGTAAGGTGGGGGGAGGATAGGTGACAAGGCTTAGAGATCACAGAGGAGAAGTCCTGGAACAAGAGTTGAGAGACGGTGAAACAAAGAATTCACCAGAATCAGACAGCACAAGGCAAGCGGAAGAGCACAAATTCTTAACTCCCTACTTTTCAAACGCATCCCTCAGAATCCTACCTGGCAAGAAGGCGTCAGAATCCCCAGTTTGCAAATACCAAACAGTGGTACCTCCGGTTGTTATAAGAGTTTAGGGCTTTCCTCATAGCTCAGTTGTTAAATCATGTGCCTGCAATGCAGGAGTCCCAGGTTCCATTCCTAGGTAGGGAAGATCCCCTGGAGAAGGAAATGGCAACCCACTCCAATATTCTTGCCTGGAGAATCCCATGGACATAAGAGCTTGGCGGGCACAGTCCATGGGATCGCAAGAGTCGGACACGATTTACCGACTAAACCACCCCCACCAAACAGTGATACAGAGAGAACAGTCAATTGTGGCAGCGATTGCCCCTCAAGCGTTCACATGTATCAGGCAGCGCGCCAAGCCCATTTCATGCCATCTTACTTAAGCCGAACGCGAAAGAATTCTTTCTTTTGGACACAAGGAGAAACAGGCCTAGAGAGGGTTAAAATGTCTTCCACGCTCAAGATCGAGTCACGGAGACTGGCAGAGTCCTTAGGTTCTGAAGTCTAACTGTAGGTTTCATTTCTAGTCTTTATTACAAACAGCACTTTCCCTGCCAGGCTGAGCCCCCGAGCCCGTGCTGGCAAATCCCTAAGCCATTCCCCCCAACCCCGCTCCCAATAAAATACCCTTTTAATACGGTTACTTCGTAAAGTACCCCCCTATTCTCGGCTTCTAGGCCCTAACGGATTAGGCAGCATCTCTAGCTCCAGAGGAGGCCCCGCAACCAGCACACGCTCAGAAAATCGCCCGGCCTGGGTTCAAATCTAGACCTCCCCTCCCCGGCCGAGTGACCTTGGCCGAGTCCCCTGACTACCCGGGCGGAGCGAGGATTTCAGGTTCCGCGTCCACTTTTAGACACTGGGATAAAAGCAGCCAAAGGAAACCCTAAAAAGCAGGGACTGACGCGGATAACACAAGCCCTCGGCCCATGTCACCCGCCACCTCGAACTTCCCCCGTTCGCGTCGAGATTTTCTTGTTCTCGCTCCGATGCAGCGCTGGGCTTTGAACTTGGGCCCGCCGGGGTCGGCGATCTCGCTCGGGCCTCAGAGAAGCGGGGACAGGCCCGGGGCAGGCCGCAAACGGACCCCGAGGCCAGGAGGCCCCCCGAAGCGGCCGCCGGGGTTCCCCGGGCCACCTCCCACACACCCCAGGGTCCCAGCTCTACCTTTCTAAGCCGTTCCATCAAAGCGCTCTTGTTGCCGCTCGAATCCAGGTTCCGTTTTTTCAGCTCCGCCCGCAGATCGATCACCCTAAGGTCGGTGAGGCGCCGCGTCCCGGTCTCCGACGAGGCGGAGCTCAGAGCCGCTGCGCCCGCCGCACCAGAATCGCCTAAGCCGGACAGAGACTCCGCCATTCCAGGGACCCTGGCTCCACCGACTACTTCACAGAGAACCCGGCCGGGTTTACCTCGGCTTTCAGCACAAAATGGCGCCGCCTGCGAGAGAACCGCTCCGGCCGCCCCTGTGCGACTCGCTTCTGCGCAGGCGTATCCGGCGCGGGTTCGACGCTCCCGGCCGCGTCTGCCCATGCGCGGTGGCAGCCCTGGGAGGGACGCACGCCGGCGCACTACTTCTCGCCGGCCTCCCGCCGAGAACGGCCGAGGCGCATGCGTACCGCGGTCACACCGCCTGCCGGCTGTGGCCTGGCGCCAGAGCTGTTCAGCTTGATCAGGCCCGTCGCGCAGGCGCGGCCGGAAAAAGGGGGCGGGAGGAATGGAGTGCCTTTTCCTCTCAGGCGGCGCCATTTTGTGCTAGAGCCGCTACAGCTGCTGGCGGTGGGGAGTAGTTGGTGGAGACAAGACACTTAGGATAGTACTCTGGAAGGGGCCGCCGACTTTGGAATGGCCGCTTTCGTCTCGGAAATCGGGACGCGACGGCTTGGCGACCTGCGGGCGGAGCTGAAGCGGAACCTGGACACGGGCGGCAACAGGAGTGTCCTGATAGAATGGCTGTAAGGTGAGGCGGCCCGGGGGCCCGGGGTGGCGCCAGAGGCTGAGGAACTTCCCCGGCCCTAACTGCCAGGGACTGCGGGGCCGGGCTGTGAGACCCAGGACTGACACCGCCCCTCGCTGTGGCCGGCGCCTCTCTCCAGCCGGGGGCCTCAGAGCGCTGCTCCCAGGGCCGTATGACAGATAGAGGCATACACAGAATTGAAGAATTGACTGTACTGGCTACAATCACAGCCCCTAACTTACCTGTTCTTCTCTTTCTTCCATGATTGACCTTGAACCTTCTCTCCTGAAAAAGGGAATTCAAATGGAAGCATAAGGAGAAAGACAGGGAGTCAGATTCCCGAATGGAAGACATTTCCCGAGTTGAACCCAGGTAATTCACAAACTGCTGGTTCGAGTGGGCTTGCAACTTAGAAACCTAGAACCCAGAAGGGCCGCTGGAGCTTTTCGTCATTAAGATTGAGCTTGGACCAAAAAAAGAATGAGCCAGGACTGGAATGTCCCTGTAGTCGGGTAGTCAAGGCTTAACCTTCTAATCAAGTGTTGGGGGTTCCTTGGTTGGGAAGCTAACACCCACCCCAAAAAACCCAAAAGGTAAATATTGTAAAAATTCAATAAAGACTTTGAAAATGGTCCAGATTAAAAGAGAGAGAGAGAGAATGAACCAGGACAAAGACATGCATCAGGTGGGCAGGGTCAGTGGCTGACCTGTCAACTAAGTGATCAGGGTAGCAGCTCTGGTCCCTGTGATCAAAGTTGTGGAAGCAGTCCTGGTGGTCGAAGTCAGAATGGTAGCGCTCATCCAGGGCTGTCCGCTTAGCTTCTGGCCAGTAAACATCATCTCGCCTAGAGAAGCAAGAAAGGAGGATGTACATTTCCCCCTCCTAATGGACGACCTCTGTGGAAGCTGGTAAACTAAACCCTCAACTGTCCAACTGCCCCATCACTTCACAAAACGAGAACTAACTGTGTCCATAGAGGCCATTCTCTGCCACTTGAGTTGCGAGTGCCTGGAAGGGTGATATGGGATGTGACTGAAGGGCTCAATTCTCTTACCCACATGCCCAAGTCCCCCACAGAGAAGTTAGGTCTCCTTACAGAAGGGAATCAGAGAAGTGGGTGTCAGATCCCCTCTGAGAACCGCTCACAGCCACAAGGGTCAGCCAGTCTACTAGGACAGTTGCCCCATGCAGACTTGACCCAGGAAACATCCAGTGCAGAGGACTAGTAGCACTTGAGATATAACTGTTCAAAAACATTCTATGATCTTCACGAACTCTCCCATCAATATTTTGTAAAATGCACAAAAATCCTAAGACATCTTAAAAACCCTTTACAGAAGTCTCAATGTTATATTACACAGGGACAGATTAAAATGAACAAACGCACACCATGCAGCCTCCCCCAAGTCACCATCCATGTGGAAAAGCTCTCATAGGATCAGCCCTAGGATTATTGCCCCAGACTCCTCACAGCAAGGTCTGAAACAGGCCTTTCTATTTTAGTATTTGTATGTCACAACAGTATGTCTGGGGAATTAAAATAAACCTCATTAATAGAATGAACCAACACAAATCACTACAATGATTTCAAAGCATGGAAGGTTCCCAGGAGGTACATTTTGGTCCCTGATCACCTGACCAGCACCCTGTGTTATGTGCTGCTGTGGGGGTCTGAACTTCCTCGGGGGGCTGGGGGGACAGCCTGTACTGGGACTCCAACCTAATGATTTATTTAATAAGCACAACTTTCACCGTTTCTCCATCAACATCAAACCATCTCAGGTTTCCAAATAAAGTACAGAGTATCAAGTTGAGCTGTAGCAAATACTCGTGCTTCTTTTTAAATAAAAAGCCCGTGTTAACAAGGCTCTGGAGAGCAAAGCACAGTTCTAAATTCCACGGGACACCAAAGAGGCGGCAGCGAGGCGCGGTGTGGCTTACCGCCCGTCGTCATAGGGCCTCCGCTCCTGCTCATAGTGTAGGTCTTGCTGGCGCCGCCGCAGGAGCTCCACGCGCATGCGCTTGCGCTCCAGCCGCTCCCGCTCCATGCGCTCCCTCTCCAGGAGGCGTCTCTGGAAGGCCAGCCTCTCACGGGCGAATAGGAGCTCCTCGTGCTCCTGCCGCTCCAGCTCTGCCTGTGCGTACTGCTCTCGATCACCGAGCTCTCGCACCCTGCAGGCGAAGAGTAGAGGCTGCAAGGGCTCATGAGCTGCAGCAGTGCGGGCAGCGCCCTGGAGTGGGATCGGAGAGGGGGGGGGGGGGAGGGGGGAGGGAGCCTAGCCCTGAAGGTACACTTGGTAACAAGTAAGGGCCAACCGCTGGTGGAGGCAGGCTGTGCAGGACCCCGCTTCAAGCGAGGGACACTTGACAGGCCTTTTGCAGGTGACACTGATGGTGCCTATCACAGTCTCCTCCTGACTCTGCACAGCTGCCAGGTCATCTGTTCATCTTTGTGTTTACAGACACAGAATTGTACCAGCAGGAATGTCTAATCTTCTCTTTATTATGTGGCTGCCTTGCTTCAGGTACCATGGCCTGAACCCCATACATCACCATTTGTTCAGGTGCACTATGCTTTTGGGAAGGAGCCCGTTGAGTGGGGAGGTGGGGGTCCACATGACCACTTGCAGATGTCAGCCTTCTGGCTGTTCCCAGCCTCAGGGACATGGCTGCCCCGCCCCCATTATCATCCACACAGGTTCAGGTAGGGGGCTGTGGTGTTACTGGGTCTGGAACACTCTCCAGGCTGACTTGCCCCTGAACACGCCTCTCCCACCACCACAAGCACCATCTCCCCTACTGTAATTCCCATCCAACCCACAGATGGAAAACCAGTCTCACCGCACTTTTCATCTGCATGTTCCTGATCCCTGGTAAGGCTGAAAAGCCCCTTCTGTCATTCTTGCTATCAGATTAATTTTTGCTTATTTATTTCAAATCATCTTTACTCCCATCTGTCACACATCTCTGGACCTTCTCTTTGGTCTCTCAGTGCACTGAAGTGAAATTTAAATTTAGTCTACTTCACCATTATAAATTGTCAGTCCTTTCAAAAGCTCAAGTTCATAAATTCACTTACTTTTACATCATGAGGATAGCTTTAATTTTTAATTTTATGTGCAGCCAGCAGTTTATGTTGACACTGTGTCAGTGATGTAAGCCAGCCACATGACCTGAAGCCATTTTGGGGAGAGATTGTCCTTGTCTCACTATGGGAAATGTCACTTTTATCATGTTAAGTCCCCACATGCACATGATCTATTTGCCAATTACATCATTTCTAGTGAACTATTTGTCAGTTTCTTTACCAAAACAGCATTTTTTCTTTGCTTGTTGCCTTTGCTTGTTCAGGAGAAAATTCTGTATCATGCCCCCTTTCTCACTCTTCTACTAGAATTTTTACTAATGGTTTTAATTTTTTTTTTTTACAAAAAACATTAACTGTTGCTCAATATAATTGATACGATGTGTTTAGTTTTTTAAAATTATGAGGATATTGTATTGGGCTTATTGAAGGGTGGGACCTCTCAGTTTTCTGACGGGGTCTGTGCCACTGTTTTTCCCCTATTGACAGGTTCTGCAGCAAACTTGGTATGTTGTGTTAACTAGCTCCAGGGAGGCATTCCATCTCCTTGTCATTGCTACCTCCCAGAATCTTGAGAATATCTACCTGAGAAGATAGTTTGAAAAAAAGTCACAAGAAGAAAGCCTGTACACAGGACATGTGTGAAGATAAAGCCAAGGAGCAAAGGTTTAAAGCAACATTCCGCCCTCCGGGACATGAAAAAAATCCTCCCAGGATAGAGTTATCACCAGTCTAGGGCAACACCCAAACCAGCCATCATTCCTAGATCCTGACTCACCTGCATGACTCTGATTCTCTAGACTTCTTGGATTCTTTGACTTTATCAAAGGAACCAACAGACTGCTTTTCTATGCTGCCCGATTTTCGATCCTGACTCTTGGATACCTGGTTTACCAAGAAGCATTGAATAGTTAAGGTAGGAAGAAATCAAATGTGTCCTGGCCTAAGCATACAAGATCAAAAATGAAGCTGAAGAGTGAATGAAACAATCAGGTTAACACTGTTTCTCTCCAGAGAACGTCACCTTGGCTCACTAAAATCCAGAGTCACAGACTCATTACCATTTAATTCTAAAGTGGGACCCATCGAGTACTTTCAGTAGTCAACACGCAAAACAGGATTTTCTCAGAAACAATCCATATATTAGAAACAAGCAAACTTCCTTTCACTTTCTCTTTTCCATTCAAAACACATTCTTCAATATTAAACACGCAGTGATGCCCAACTGAGGAGGCCGCTACTGTCATGTCTAAGGATTGCTGAGTGCGTTCATTTTTGAGGTTCTTCTTAGCCCCTGAATGTACATTTCTATTTTGCCATTTTACATCATTTACTATAAAGTAGTTAAAGAATTTGCCTGCAATTCAGGAGACCTGGGTGGAAATCCAGCTTCCCAGGTGTCTCAGTGGTAAACTGCCTGCCAATGCAGTGGATGCAGATTCCATCCCTGGGTCGGGAAGATCCCCTGGAAAGGAAATGGCAACCCACTCCAGTACTCCTGCCTGGAGAATCCCAAGGACAGAGGAGCCTGGTGGGCTACAACCCATGGTATCCCAAACAGCCAGACATGACTTAGAAACTAAAGAACAACAAAGGGGAAAACACTCTGACACAGTACAACAGTGGTAGAAACACAGTGCAATAATGAAATGCCGTAACAGAACTCTCAGCTTGTAACTGGTCCACAACATTCATGAGCTTAAATTAAATGGCTGGTCATCTGGCCAGCACAGGTTAACATGGCAGGCCTGAGGCTAGTGGTGGGAACCTTGGTATTTAGAGTACCTGAAGGCAATGGCACCCCATCCAGTACTCTTGCCTGGAAAATCCCATGGATGGAGGAGCCTGGTGGGCTGCAGTCCAGGGGGTTGCTAAGAGTCGGACACAACTGAGCAACTTCACTTTCACTTTTCACTTGCATGCACTGGAGAAGGAAATGGCAACCCACTCCAGTTTCTTGCCTGGAGAATCCCAGGGACCGGGGAGCCTGGTGGGCTGCCGTCTATGGGGTCGCACAGAGTCAGACACGACTGAAGCGACTTAGCAGCAGCAGCAGCCAACAGTTAACTGGCAAAGATGGCTCACTGTGCCCTGACCATGCAAACGATGGTTTATGCTGAACAACTGCTTTCCTTCTGGGAGTCAGGAGAAGGTACGTATGTGACCAGCCTCAGTAAAAAGCCTGGGAACTGAGGCTGTAACGGGGCTCCCTGGGCAGAAGCGTGACCCTTGTGCTGCTGCACTGTCCCTGCTTGGGGAGCCATCTTGGGAAGGAGACCACAGGGAGCCAGCAGAGTGCCCTCCAGACTCTGGGGCTTTCCCCACCTGCCTGGCTGTGTGACCTCCCTGCATCACTGCAGCCAACCTTAGGCGTAACTACAACTATGTGCTGAGCCCAGTGGACCCTGAGTGGCTCTGGAAATGTGGGTAGTCTGGGGGACCTGGGCCCACCCACATCCATCCTAGTTGTAAGGCTGTCAAGAGTTGAATTATGAACATCCAGAGCTGCCCGTGACCCTAAAACAGCAGGCAGAGTGAAATGGTAAGAACCTGAGATGGGGACTCTGTGGATTCTGTGGCTCTATGCAGCAGCGTCTGCACGGAGACAATGCACGGAATGAGTAAGATGGAGATTGGGCGCAGAGGCAGCCAGAGGGCCGGCTCTGGCAAGTGTGGGTTACGAATGCACGATGGAGAGCTGCTGAAACCTGAGACCGGCAATGAACGTGGACTGCTGTGCCCAGATGCAGGCAAATAAAGCCAATCACATCCATAAAATGAATTTCAAAATAGTTTTTTTTTTTTTTAAAGGGCAGTAATTCTTACCAAAACTATAAAGGAAAGCCTTTAAACCTTCTCAATTTTAAAGTTCAAAAAAACCCTCCATTTTCAGAAGACTGACAAGCTTTTCTCAAATTACACTCAAGAATCCCCTAAAACACACAGAGAACTGTCAAAGGAAATAAATAACCCAGGCAGGAAAAGAATACTCACTCGCTCTTTGGATCCCAAGGTTTTGACACTGATAACAGGCACACCTTTAGATTTATCCATCACCACTGTCCGCTCAGTTCCTCGGCTTCCTATAGGAAGAAAGGAGTCAGGTAAGAAGGGACACCTCGTATTGAGAGAAAAGTACTCAACTTCAAGGAAAACAAATGTAGTTTGTGTTGCCCATTAACCACACCAGCCAGGAACAGAAGCCAGGGTGCAGTCTCTCACACCCACTGGTCAGCTACCTGACTTTGTGGCTCGAGAGCGCTCTGAAGAGCCAGGTTTCTGATCATCCTGGTCTTCACTCTTCTCTCCACTCCCGTCTTCACCCTTTTTAGCATCATCTTTTCTGTCAGCTTTCTCTTCCCTCTTGAGGTTGGCAGATCTGTAAATGGCATGCAGATACAGATATGTGTGAGATGAAACACTGAGGGAACCACCCAGCCAAGACTCCTGCAATGAGCACCGAGTGAGGATGGGGCTGCCTCGGAGGCAACCACAGGACGGAGAACATGCAGCCTAGGAGAGGAACTCGAGACACCTCTGAGGACTGGCGGGAAAATCCTCCAACAAGTGCACAGAAGGCAAGGGGGTAAAAGCCTCACAGCCTTTCCCACCCATGGAAAAGTGAGAACAAGACATCAAGAGAAAGGTCATCTTGGCCATAATCCCCTCGAGAAGACTCATACCTGTCAGTATTGCTGGATTTTTCTTTTTTCCCCTCCCCTTCTCTTCTCTCAGAGCTTTTCTTCCCAGCAGGTTCATTTATCACCTGGGAAAGAGAATCAGGTGAAAAAAATCAGTTGGGAGTATTAACTGATTTTGTAACATGGTCACATCCCAGGAAGAAAATGGCCCCTTACTTTTTCCACTGAGATCATCTTCCCATGGAGCTCTGTTTTGTGCAGGTGGTTGATGCATTTTGTGGCCTCTTCCACTGTGGACATGGTAACGAAGCCGTAGCAGCGTGCTCCAGGACTCCGGGCACTGGTCACAACTTTGGCGCCCACCACCTTGAAGGAAAACACACAAGTATAGCTCAGACATGAAGACCCCACACAGACCCTAATTGTGGTTCATGCTAGTTCACCCCACTCCTCAGAGACACTGAGAACAGGTTGACAACAAGTGGTACGTAAAGGCTGGGGACGGTAATGCTGTGGCCTGACTGCTCCTACTCCATCCTGACTGTTTCTCTAGAGGACTAGGATGACAGCAAGGTGGAGAGAGGAGTGAAGCTGAAGGCAGTGTCCTGTCAGAATTCCGTTAATAATGTAAACCTTGAAAGGAATGTTTCTGAATATGCAGTCAGTCAGACGGACAGTGAAGTAGGAAGACACACCTACAGAAGGAGAGGGACACAGGACAGGTTTACAAAGAGCACTCTGGAATGCAGAGCCCACCCTACTCACAAAACAAAATTTAAGGAGATGTTTAAGGTGCTACAGATACATCCTAGATGCTAGATGTACATGCTAGATGCTAGTTAACTAGCCCAACCACAGCAGCAAGCTGATGCTAGGGACACCCTTTAATGGCAGAAGGCCCACAGCTCAGGAGAGGTGCCACTGAAGCCAGGAGCAGTGGCTGGTATTCGTCTTCATTTTGCCACATGGAGTCTTAGCCCCAAAGGAAGGCTTCCAAGGGGCCTGGTGCCCTATTCAAGCTGCAATAAGCCTGCAGTATACCCAAGACACTGCAGGTTCCAGACGGAAACTTCCCTGCAGGGAGCAGATGTCTGCTCCAATGGCCACTGCAGAATCAAGACATGGGCCCTACGGAGTTACACAGGCCAGGGTTTCATGAGTGTCTATGAGAAGCAAGTTTAATTTTAAGTCAAGTCAAGTTTAGTTTTCCTTGTTAGTTCCTCAACATAAACAGCCAAGGTAAACGATGTTGGTTTTCTCCATTATCATTTTTTAATCCTGGGAATGAAGGCCCAAGGCCTGTGCTGTCTGACTTGTCAAAAACTGATTGAGGTAAGGGTGCGGCAGCTTATCTGGAGAAGAGTCCAAGAAGCACTGGAAGGAGGAGGTGGAAAAAGGAGGAAGGAAAGGCAGCACTCAATGTGTGTGTGTGTGTGTGTGTGTGTTGGGGCGGGGGGGCTGTCCACCTGGGCATCATGCCCACCTTTTCATGCCAAGGGACAGAGGGAAACAAGCAGGTGTGGCAGAATAGACACAGGCAGAGGTAGCCAGGACGGGGTGAAAACAGGGAGCAAAGACAGGGCTCCTGCAACTCTGTGAGCCCCACGTACGGAAACAAGGCTCCCATGGGACCAGCAACTTGTCCTGGTGTGGCAGAGCTGGGGCCTAAGGCTGCCCATAGGGGTTGGGTCCACAGGCCTTGTTCGTAAAATTTCTCTACAGCTTCATGGTGTTCTGTAATCACCACCATCTCAGAAGAAGGCAGACTGTACCTTTGCTCAGAACTCCCCATGCCACAGTCTTCCCTCCCTAGGTTTAAGGCTGGAAGCCAGAGAAACGGACTCAGGAAACTATCAAATGACTTGGTGGCTTGGAGGCCAGGGAAGCACGAGAAATACAAAGTGGACGTGGGCTCTGGGAACTCCCGCTGGCCTCACATCTCTTTGAGTGGGGGTGTACCCAGCACAGGCCTACACACCTTCGAGTTCAAAGAACTGCAAGGTGTTCCAAGCTCTCACTGCCAGGGACAATGATTTGCCACATAGAGGCCATACTGCATGAGCTCACAAGTCTCCTCCCCTGGTCTTACCTTCCCATATTTGCTGAAAAGATTCTTCAAATCTGCAGCTCTGGTGGTAGAAGAAAGTCCACTAACCCAGAAATTCCTTCCACAACTGCTACGACCTATTTTAAAAGAAAGTTCGGTCAAAAACAAGATACAGACAAAATCCTGAGTCTTATGTATCTTAGAATCATTCCCAACCAGACACACTCCCTGCTTGCTCTAGAGGCCAGCAGTACAGAGAAGGCTGGGGCTGGAGGCCAGCCTGCTGTCCTGACATGAGTTCTAGGGCTGCACACAGGGTGGATAGAACCAGTGGCAATGTCCCTTAATGACTGGTCAGGGCCCACTGGGCCCGTGGCTGGGGTAGCCATCAGCTACCAGATGGCACCACCCATCCCAGTGAGGTGACTTTGGAATGTAAGACAGAAGCTGTCACCGTGGAGCCTGAGATACATCCTCTCCCCAGCTTCTGGCCTTCTTCGAACACCGATTAAGGATGAGTCTGGAGCAGCCAGCAAAACTACTTCTCAATCAGCAAATTAATAAAGGGCTCTGGTGTCGATAAATCTGCCACACCAGGGACCCACCAAACCCCAGTATCTGAAAACTCAAAGCATTTTCTCCATCTGCATGTGTCACTGTGTCCAAGAAGTTCACAAATCAGAGAGAAAGTCAGGATGGAGGAGCTCAAAGGACTCTGGCAAAATCAAGTAAGTGTCCAAATCAAATCGAAGTGACAATTCCGCCCTGCAACCCAGAACCCGCACAGTGAGGAAGCAGGTGGCCAGAGTGGAGAAAGGCTTTGAGACAGGCTCACAGGCCTGTGAGGTGTAAATGGGTGTGTGACGGCTAGAGCCGACTAGAACCATCGCTCCCGGGGGTGCCACCCTGCTGACTTACCCTTCTCCTCTTTCGAAAGCTTTTTTGTATCCGAGTCATCTTCGACAGAACTAGAGACAAAAGACAATGTCACTCCAGAAGGAAGAAGCAGAGAGGAAACTAACTCAAAATTATAAAATATGTGCTGAGGTTGCATACCTACCCGAAATTTAGTTCTGAAAAAAATGATACCCCTACAAACGTGTATGGGAAATCTGACCTAACCATAAGATTTCAGACCCACAGGAGTTAATTAATTCTGCTGGGCTAAAGATAATTAGGAAGAATTAGAGAAAACAACCATGATAGGTTGAGAAAAGAAAAAAAGATTATGTAATCAGCTTAAAATACACAAAGAGAAATCAAACATTCTTTAGAGGTAAACTACAATTGCATCAGTCTGGCTGGCCAATTGCAGAAAAACAGCTCATGTGTGTCATTAAACGACCAATGAAAAGGAGATAGCGTCTGGTCTAAAACTGAGAAAAAACAAACCTCATTTTCTGATCAGCGCCCTCACTGGCTGAGGACTCTTTAGGAGCCGGAGGGACTTCATTACAAGCTTCAAAAGCAAACTTCTTCACGTCTTCTTTGCTATCCCCGGGGTCCGGGCTTGAGGCTTCCGGGGGCGCTTCCGCGGCCTCCTCGCTACAGGCTTCCGTGTGCTCTGAGGCTTTACTACTCTGCTCAATTGGCTTCTCTAGCCCTACAGGCTCACAGTCCGTCCTCTCGTCATCGCCTGTCTGCTCCACGGGCTCCCTTTTCACTACCGCTAACAGGGTGTCTGCCTTGCTCGACTGAGCGTGTGCTGTTGACTCGTTGGCCAAATCTAAATCACCCTCCTCCGGATGGGCGCTGTCAAAAAGGTCCTCTTCCTCCGCAAGTTTTCTGTCTGGCCCCACGCTACTTGTTTCCTGTGCAAATGGCTGCTCCAGCTCGGAACCTTCTTCTTTTACTGGCTCAGATTTACAAGTTTCCCCCAAAATGTCGAGTATTTTCTCATTTTCTACGGATTTAACAGGAATAGAATGGCACAAGGTTTAATTACCAGGGAAATAAAGCAATCACAAATGCGGAACTGGCACGGCGGCCACACTAACACGAAGAGAACTGCTAGCTACACAGAGATTGGAAAACCCGCGGGTACACACACTCAACACTGGTTACACTACCTGCACTCCGACCGACTATAGAGTAAGCCTCTATGCTACATGGAAGAGAAATGAATGCATCCCAGAGACTTATTTAACCCCCAACACCTTCTGGCTGATTCTTGACAGTCTTCATTCTGTCGGCGTGTATATATGACTCTTCCAAATTTAGCTTCCAAAGTCCAAGTTGCTTAACTCAGTGTATCACCATTCACTGAACAGAGCTCAATTTCCAAATTTCTTTGAATTTCTTTTAACAGAACAGTCCGACATGAAAACCAGAATCTCTTCCATCGGTGCTCTGAGATATTTGTAGTCCAGAAAGTGAATAGTGTTTGTTTGGAATTCTCATGAAGAAACCTTTTCTTCTTCTGGAATCCAGTTATGTCTTAATGTTTTAAAAGGTATCTCCATACCACTGCCTGCACTGCCTGAATTAAAAACCACAAAATTAACACACTGCCCAGTATCACAAGATCTGCTTTGTGGGGTACAGAGGTATTGGCTTTTGAGAGGCATCCAAACTCTCTATATCTGTTTAAGTGCTGTGTTCCTTTAAAAAGGCATGAGATAATCTCATCTCACCCAATATACTTTACAAATGAGAAATCAGCCACTTTCACAGATCTGGTGATACGGCTGGGTTTCCAATCTCTATGATCCTGGTATGTTCTGGATCGTAAACCTTTAAAACATTGTATACTACAGTAAGGTAACTTTGTAAAATTAAAGATTCCCAAATTAGAGAAGGTGGAAAATTAGAATGACTCCAAACCCCAAGATGCTAAGTTTTTCATTTAACAGTACCTGGCTCCGTGGATGGCTCTTCGATTTCCTGAAACAAAAAACATAAATAAAATTGTGCCAGATGGATGAAACCTAGAGTTTATTCACACCCTAAAGTGTAGTAACTAAGAAGGGAAGTTTTAAAAACACAAACAAGGAGCCTCACAAATGCAACAGGTGGAGGAACCTGCTTTTACCAGGCAAAAGCCTGCAGGAGAGCTGCCACCCCACTTCATCCACCTTAGCCCCAGGCCCCATGTCCCAGGCTGATCTCAGGGGGATTGCTGTCCATCATTACTCTCGTCTGCTTCTGCAGTTCCCAGTGCCTGGCAACAGTATCATGTTTAATGGTGATGAACCCATCACATGCTTATCTGTCCTTCTAAACTGTCTTATATGCCTGGAGATCAGTGCTTTCATTTTTCTACATTGAGTTTCTAAAAGAACGCCTAACATATATTAGGAAATTGTTTTTCACATAATCAACATAGCATTTGTTTCCAAAAACTCAAAAGATGGAGGGAAAGAAGGCATGGGTGGCTTGACACCTGTTCTTACTTTGCACAGTGGTCTTACCGTCCCTGCCCACTTGGTCAATCAGAGCCCTACAGTATCACACATGCCTCCTTATCTCTTCCAACCACCCACCCACCAGACCAGCTCGAATTCCTCAACAATCCCAGGAACCCCTGTGAAGTCACACCATTGCTACTCCTCACCAACAACAGAGTTTGATTTTACTACCCCTATTCCACCTCCCTGCTAAACAGGCTCATCTGAACCTCTTTCCAAAGCAGGCCAAGTCCTACACATGCCTAAGCATTTAGTGCATGGACCACTTCCTCACAGAGAGGCTGCCCAACTATAGGAAGGGATTTTCTCTCAGTGTGGAATGTGGTTCCTGGAACCTACATTCCCTCTGCATAAGTGACAATATTCTGAAACTCTAGCACATATTGCTAAGCACTGTCTAGGTTCCAGGCAGAAATTCCACCTTACATACACATACATTAACCAATCATCACACAGCCCTAGCAGGATGGTTCTATTAGTATCATCCTTCTTTTCCCAGATTAGGAGACAGGCACACTGTGGTTGACAAATTCGCTCAAGGACACACAGCAGAGCCAAGATCTGAGCAATAAGTGTGAGAACTGAGTCTATCAGTCTGCATCTACCCACCGCTCTGTTTACACAGGGAGGATGGCAACCAAGCTTTCTCCTCATGCCTGAGACAACACAAGCTACATGCACATGAATGGTTTGCACAGTCCGTTGGGCACTGACCTGCCAGTCTTGAGAGCCCTAGGAAACGGGTCATTTTCCTAATAGTTTCATTTGTAATCAATTTTTTTTTTTCATTTCATGCTGGGAATTAAAGATTCTACACTGAAGGAAACAACCATTTTAGGCAGAATGATTCTCTTAACTTTCCCTAGACGGAAATGTATACATTCCCATTGTCTCTGAGAGGGGCTGTGTGTACTGTCCTGACCAGACAATATACACAGGAGTCTCTGAACTGAGGAGACACTCAAGAAAATGACAAGCACCACTCCTCCTTTCCTTCCTATGTCAGGAACAGGTTGTGTCACCTGAGGAGACATCAACTCTGGAGAGACATCAACTGGGTTTTACCAAGATTTCTTGGCATTTGCACCCTCCTTGAGTCTGACTTCTGGCTCACTAATAACACACCTGGCTCCCGCCTGGAAGAAGTGAATAAATATCTTTTCTGAAAGATAGTTTCCAATTAATCAGCACAGGTGACATTATTTAAACAAAAAACAAGGACTGGAATAAGCTGACTGTATTTTCATTTCCTCACAAAACCTTCTCCTGGAAATCAGATACTCAGGTTTATTCCAACAATTTATACCTACAAAGGCTGACAGAAAAAGTAAAAGGAAACTCAAGATCCACATTTATGCAAACTACACCTGAAAGTCAGTGCACATCTCATTTGTTCTCATCTAACATTTAACTTTTACATAGGTGGCAGTCAAACAGCCAAGACACCATAGTCATCAAGAGAAATCTGTGTACTTTCTGAGAAGTTCCCAAATGGAGAACCAGACACCCTGAGAATCCACCTTTCCCAGCTGCGATGTCAGTGTCAGGCCTTCCTCACCCTCCTGCACCCTCATCTGTGCCCCATTCATCTCTCCTGGGGAGGGGGTGCCCCACCCTGCAGTCTCATTTCTCACTTAAGAGTATTTCTGCTGCAGAGGAGGCCCTCCAGGACAGATCCCACAGGCTGTCCTCCTAGCCATCATATTAACAAGAGTCTCCCAAATGGCCTGGGTCTTAGCTGCATGGGTCCACAGTGCTGGTGGGAGCCGAGACGACAAGCCCCTTTCACTAACACATTTTATTCGGGGAAAGTTGAAAGCAAAGCCCCCTCTTCAGAGGCCAAAAAAGGAAACAGACCTTCCAGTGACTTTTAGTTGGGATTGCCGTAAGATATCAGAAGTAGTCTCCAAAAACTGTAGTCTAACCTTTGATTCTAAAATCATTGAGACATACAATTTACCTGTAATACAGTGAAGTCAGGTGATAAAGTGTCTAAATTGTTTATACTTTCTTTGTCCTCTACCTGTAAAACAAATGGAGAACAAAACTCATGACATCAATAATACGGTAACGTAACTACATCTATACAATGAACAGTTACAGCCGTGAAAAGTCACTTAAAGTGACATTCTAAACACAGAGCACGAATCAAAACAGCATTACATTGTGATTCCACCTCAACTGAGAGAAATGTTGTACATAAACATATACCTGCAGGCAGTCTAGGAGACCCACTTAAATGGTATCAGTGGGGGTTCTCAAGACACAAGTCAAACAAAGAAAAACAAAAGTCTAAGTCAAGCAAAAAAGTACAGCTGGGTAGTACATACGTTCTCCCAGTAGAACAGAACACCAGGGTTGGGGCTGCTCTTCCAGGAACAATGTCTAGAATCACATTGCAGAGGGTGTTCTTGGACTTCATGGCCAACATGACTTCCCAAAGCCAGGATGCCTCCACTGCTGGGACTGCTGCCCCTGGGGCGGCTATGGCCTGCATGGGAATGGCATCTCTGGGACCACTGCCTCCTAGCATCATCAACTTTCAAACTGAATGTAGGGGACAGGAGCACAGGACTGGCAAAGCCCAGGTGACCCATCACTGCCCCACCTGCAGGGGAAGAATCACTGGTATGAACTGGGCTCTGTCCAGTGAGGTGAGGGATTCCTCAACACAGAAAGGGGGTTCATAAAATCATTGTTGTGTGACTCAATAAATTAGACTGTTTGCTATTAAGTCCAGAATGTTAGTTTATTTTGGGGGGGGGGAGGATATTTTTCAAATATTTTATGAGCATGTACTGTTATTACCTTTACATGACTAAGATTTTGCACCACTCCTTCCTTCCCCTGACACAATCATCTCAGGACATTCTATGCATGCTCCTAAGGGCATGGACACACACTCGTGTCAAAGACCATCTCCCCTTCTTCTGTCTACCTGATTGATAGCACATTATTCTGGTTCCTGCCTTACTTTTGCATCCATCTTAGAGATTATCATTTTAGTTCACACAAAGAAGCTTAGTTCACTGATATGGTATACAGGAGTAGTCACTGTATTACTGGAAGTCATAATAAATATCTTAGAAATAGTAGCAAAAACCCTACTGTGTTTGCTATACACTAGACACTGCTCTAAACCGAGGTCAAGGGCCAGATAGTAAATATTTTAGGTTTTGTAAGCCAGATAGTCTCTGTCATAACTACTCTACACTGCTACTGTTGTCAGAAGTCAGCCATAGACAACTGTCACAAATAAGTGTGGCTGTGTTCCAATAACTCTTTGGCCAGCTTGATGACTTCTGCTTTAAGTTAGCAATAAACATTCATCTAATTAGACTTCCTCAAACCTATTTTTGCAAATGAGGCTCAGAGAGGTTAAGTGAATTATCCAAGGTCACATAGCAAGTTAAGTGACCAACCTCTAGTCAATGCTGTTACCGCTTAAACAACTGGGTCCACTAAACCATAGTTATTTAACCTTTCAGTTCAGTTCAGTCGCTCAGTCGTGTCCAACTCTTTGCGACCCCATGAACTGCAGCACGCCAGGCCTCCCTGTCCATCACCAACTCCCAGAGTTCACTCAGACTCACGTCCATCGAGTCAGTGATGCCATCCAGCCATCTCATCCTCTGTCGTCCCCTTCTCCTCCTGCCCCCAATTCCTCCCAGCATCAGGGTCTTTTCCAATGAGTCAACTCTTCACATGAGGTGGCCAAAGTACTGGAGTTTCAGCTTTAGCATCAGTCCTTCCAAAGAAATCCCAGGGCTGATCTCCTTCAGAATGGACTGGTTAGATCTCCTTGCAGTCCAAGGGACTCTCAAGAGTCTTCTCCAACACCACAGTTCAAATGCATCAATTCTTCAGCACTCAGCCTTCTTCACAGTCCAACTCTCACATCCATACATGACCACAGGAAAAACCATAGCCTTGACTAGACGGACCTTTGTTGGCAAAATAATGTCTCTGCTTTTTAATATGCTATCTAGGTTGGTCATCTTCCCTCCAAGGAGTAAGCGGCTTTTAATTTCATGGCTGCAATCACCATCTGCAGTGATTTTGGAGCCCAAAAAATAAAGTCTGACACTGTTTCCACTGTTTCCCCATCTATTTCCCATGAAGTGATGGGACCAGATGCCATGATCTTCGTTTTCTGAATGCTGAGCTTTAAGCCAACTTTTTCACTCTCCACTTTCATTTTCATCAAGAGGTTTTTGAGTTCCTCTTCACTTTCTGCCATAAGGGTGGTGTCATCTGCATATCTGAGGTTATTGATATTTCTCCCAGCAATCTTGATTCCAGCTTGTGCCTCTTCCAGCCCAGCGTTTCTCATGATGTACTCTGCGTATAAGTTAAATAAGCAGGGTGACAATATACAGCCTTGACGTACTCCTTTTCCTATTTGCAACCAGTCTGTTGTTCCATGTCCAGTTCTAACTGTTGCTTCCTGACCTGCATATAGGTTTCTCAAGAGGTAGGTCAGGTGGTCTGGTATTCCCATCTCTTGAAGAATTTTTCACAGTTTATTGTGATCCACACAGTCAAAGGCTTTGGCATAATCAATAAAGCAGAAATAGATGTTTTTCTGGAACTCTCTTGCTTTTTTGATGATCCAGTGGATGTTGGGAATTTGATCTCTGGTTCCTCTGCCTTTTCTAAAATTTAACCTTTACTGACAGACATTTAGGAGTTTTCAGGCTTTTGTTACTGAATATATTGTTTTCTAATCACGGGGAATAAAACAGCCTTAAATAAGCAGTCACTAGGAAGGGTTTCACAGTTTCATGTTTTTGGTGTTCCTTCTTAGGAAGCTAGTGAATGAGACTCATCAAAAGATAAACAACTGCATACCCTCCCTATCTGTGTCCAAATAACCTACACCACCGCACCCCTGCCACAGCCATTCAAAGATGACAACCTGCTACTGTGAAGGGTACTGAGATCAGTTCCAAAAGAAATGCAAACACATTTCAAGGAATCCGATTCGTGGATGGATGGACTGGCGGAGCACATGGTCTCGTTTCTCCCATAGCACTCATGAAACATTCCATAAAAGAACTGAGGCAGCTATGAAAATGAGGTGCCGCCTAGGACCGACCCCTAGAAATTCCTACAAAGAAGTCTCCTAGTTTCTATTTTCAATTGTCTTTTTCTGTCTACCTGAGAAATATTCATCCTCACAGAAATAACATAATCCACTAAATTAACAGGTCTGACTTAATGTGGTGTATGAATTGTATATGTAGCTTAATGCTACACTATTCAGATGGAGAGCAGATACAATTACTCCTCACAAGACACCATTTTTCAATGAAGCAAAGTGTGCTTTTCAAACTCATCTAATTTTTTACATGTGAATGGATAAGTCAAATGTACTGAAATGGCATTAAAAGAACATAATTCCAAATATAAAGCTTATCATCTCTTAGGCTATTTGAGGAATTATCACACCTAGGATACATCCTGGAGACCCTGCCAAGGTACCTACAGCGTGTTCTTGAAGTTGCTCCGGAAGCTCTTGCATCTCCCCCTCTACTAGCTCTCTACTGTCAGACAGGGACTCCTGGAGGTTATCGTCATCTTCCACATAGTCTGCAATGCTCCCATTATCAATCTCTGCTTCATCCAACACATTTATATCCATCATGTCGATGACCTGTAAGTTCTCCAAACTGGTCTCAACATCCTCCTGTGACAAAGAAAAATACAAGCATCGGATGATAGTCACTGGTCCATGCACGGAGCTGATCACTGACGAAGTTCACATACCTGTCCATCCCCAGAATTTTCCTCTATCCCGTTATCTTCCAAACCTTCTTCTTCTGGTTTGCGGCCTGAAGGAATAATTTATGGCATGAGATCAATGATATGCATTTTCCAGAAGTGACAACTTTCATTTTTATATGCTTTAAGCACTGAAGAAAGATGACAACCTGAAACACCCTTCTCCATGGCCTTCTAAATGGCTCTTCTCCATTTAGAAACACAGTAATCCAGGAATGGTAGGGCCAATCTACCCCCTAGTAGAAGTTGTTGTTGCTTAGTTGCTAAGTCGTGTCTGACTCTTTAGCACCCCGTGGACTACAGCATGCCAGTCTCCCCTGTCCTTCACTATCTCCTGGAGTCTGTTCAAACTCACATCCACTGAGTCAGTGATGCTATCTAACCATCTCATCCTCTGCCACCCTCTTTTCCTCTTGACCTCAATCTTTCCCAAATCAGTCATTTCCAATGAGTTGGCTCAGCTCATCAGGTGGCCAAATATTAGAGTGGCACTGGAGCTATTAGAAGTGGTTCTGTTCTTATCAACTGGAAGTTTGAGGAGATGGAAATGGCTTCTTAATAAGGTGAAGGCAACCAGACCTTTTCCAGGCCTGCCCTTCTTGTTAAGTGGCTTTGGTTATGGGGAGAAGAGTATCTTATACAAACGTGCTGCTGTGGGGAATTCCCCAGCACTCCAGTGGTTAGCATTCTGTGCTTTCACTGCCTATGGCTCAGGTTGAAAACCTGGTCAGGGAATTAAGATCCCACAAGCTGCATGGGAAAAAACAAACAAAACCAAAACAAACAAAAAACACACAAAAATCAAAACAAAGAAAAAAACAAAACCACAAAGTGCTGCTTTTTAGTTAAGGAATGTGAAATGTGTTTTCCCAGAGACAATCACATAAAAGGAAAACACAGAAAAGCAAAAAGGAAGTAGAAGCCTTTCAGCATTTTACCATCTAGAGTGAGCAGTGGAGCTGTCATACAGTGGGGGATGGATATCTTCCCATACTGTGCTACGTACATACACATACGCTGGTTTTGAAAATGGTACTGCCATTTTATAATCTTTGCACTTAGTATTTTGTGAACATGTTTCTATATTCTTTCATAGCATTATATGGAGATATCATCATTTCCCCGCAAAGTGAAGATAAATTTTTTAAGGTCACTAAGTATTTTTCAAGTAATATAAAAGTACTAGACATTAATCCACCTATATTTAATGATTAATCTTAAGTGTACATAGAATGTGTAAAATGTGGCGGGGGGGATAGAGGGAGAGAAAAAGCTCAACCCTAAATCATTTATACCAAAATTTACACTTGAGAATTTTCTTACACTATATGTACTTGATTTTTCCATATTCTATATTTCACTCATGTTTTCAGAAATATTTTATTTAGGAACACAAGGAATTGTGACACTAATACTAGTATACAATACATTATGTGTAAATAGTCTCGGTGGCTGTCTGGGAATCTCAGTACCACTGTATAACATTCCTATGGCAAAACGCACCTTAAACTTTCAAAAATATCTGGAACTCAACCCAGTGGTCTTTATAAATATGCTAGGAAGATACACCAGCAACATTTCCACAGACTCGTACCATTCTAGAATATGCACATTGGCTTTTGCCCAATTCCATTGAGTTAGTAGGAAAAATCTAAGTAGACTACCAGAAACTTGCCACCCTTTCTACTGTCTTTCTCCCTTTCACAAGAAAGGCAGCAGGTTTTCATCAGGCAGATCCAGATCTCACTTCAACTAGTACACACAGGTACAATGCAGCCTGAAGCCCTCCCAGGGGAGAATTGTCCCAGGTAAGAAATGCCCTAACAAGCAATGTCAAGAGGATGTGCAGTCCTAAGAACATCCAGTCTTCACTATGGAAAGCACACCCCCATCAGGATGCTAACCAACAACCACTATTTGGCAAAGATACCCTGCTTTCCACAGATGAAAAACAATGTGTCTCAATGAATCCAAAATTAATGTGAATGAGAAATACCACTGTGGCAAAAACTAAAGCAACTGTTTTTGGTACTACTAAGAGAAAAGGCACCCCTCAAATTCTTCCTCCAAAGAGTAAAAACGCCTCCCACATTCGCAATCTCCAAACCAAAGGACTGCATGGTTTTTGTCTCCATAACCTTCTCTCATCCACAACCTTCTCTTCTGCTGGGATTAACCCCCAGTACCCTGTGTGACTGGCTGGATGTGAGCAGGTGAATATTTTTCAAAATTTGTTTGATTACACAAATACATTCATACACACAACTCAGCAGTGGCCACAGGACTGGAAAAGGTCAGTTTTCATTCCAATTCCAAAGAAAGGCAACGCCAAAGAAGGCTCAAACTACATTACAATTGCACTCATTTCACATGCTAGCAAAGTAATGCTCAAAATTCTCCAAGCCTGGCTTCAATAATACGTTAACTGTGAACTTCCAGATGTTCAAGTTTTAGAAAAGGCAGAGGAACCAGAGATCAAATTGCCAACATCTGCTGGATCATAGAAAAAGCAGGAGAATTCCAGGAAAACATCTATTTCTGCTTTATTGATTATGCCAAAGCCTTTGACTGTGTGGATCACAATAAACTGTGGAAAATTCTTCAAGAGATGGGGAATACCAGACCACCTGACCTACCTCTTGAGAAATCTGTATGCAGGTCAGGAAGCAACAGTTAGAACTGGACATGGAACAACAGACTGGTTCTAAATAGGAAAAGGAGTACATCAAGGCTGTATATTGTCACCCTGCTTATTTAACTTATATGCAGAGTACATAATGAGAAACTCTGGGCTGGAGGAAGCACAAGCTGGAATCAAGATTGCTGGGAGAAATCCCAATAACCTCAGATATGAAGATGACACCGTCCTTATGGCAGAAAGTGAAGAAGAACTAAAGAGCCTCTTGATCAAAGTGAAAGAGGAGAGTGAAAAAGTTGGCTTAAAGCCAACTTAACATTTAGAAATCTAAGATCATGGCATCTGGTCCCATCACTTCATGGCAAACAGATGGTGAAACAGGGGAAACAGTGTCAGACTTTATTTTTTGGGCTCCAAAATCACTGCAGATGTTGACTGCAGCCATGAAATAAAAAGACGCTTACTCCTTGGAAGAAAAGTTATGACTAACCAAGACAGCATATTAAAAAGCAGAGACATTACTTTGCCAACAAAGGTCCATCTAGTCAAGGCTATGGTTTTTCCAGTAGTCATGTATGGATGTGAGAGTTGGCAGATCAAGAAAGCTGAGCGCTGAAGAATCAATGCATTTGAACTGTGGTGTTGGAGAAGACTCTTGAGAGTCCCTTGGACTGCAAGGAGATCCAACCAGTCCATTCTGAAGATCAGTTCTGAATGTTCAATGTGTGAACGTTCAGGACTGATGTTGAAGCTGAAACTCCAATACTTTGGCCAACTGATGCAAAGAGCTGACTCATTTGAAAAGACCCTGATGCTGGCAAAAACTGAAGGTAGGAGGAGAAGGGGTCAACAGAGGATGACACAGTTGGATGGCATCACCAACTCAATGGACATGAGTTTGAGTAAACTCCGGGAGTTGGTGATGGACAGGGAGGCCTGGCATGCTGCAGTCCATGGGGTCGCAAAGAGTCGGACACGACTGAGCGATTGAACTCAACTGAACTCATTAAAAGATTCATACCACTTCATGGTAAATTTTAGTTTACTAATAAAAGATCTACCCTCCTAAATAAATACATGACAAAGTTATTCTCCCTTCTCTCCGTTGCACTTCTAAGAGGTAACCATTGATAGCAGTTTGGTGGTCCTTGAAACCATTTTCTTTCAGATTTACACACATAACATTCAAAAGGAAATGAACTTGTTATGTATGGAATCATATTGTGTATACAGTCTGTTACTCAATAAAGGCCTTGGAAAAGTCTTGCCCTTATACATTGATTCAGCCCCATCATTTATTTCATGCTATAGAGTTCCTTAGTTTAGTCACCCCTGTCCCGAAAGCAGCTTTGTTAATTTACCATTTCCAATGACTTCCCATTTCCTCACCCCCTGGTCAATGTGGGATATTGAGAATTATGTAAATTTTTACCAGTGTAATAGGCAAAAATTATTATCTCTTTTTATTTGCTTTCCTTTAAGGAAATTTTTTTTGAACATAGGCCTTGTTTGTTTTCCTTTCATCTGTGACCTGCCTATTCATCATCTCTGTCCTTTCTCTACTGGATTGTCTATTTTCTTTATTAATCTGCAGGAATATTTCATGCTTTCTAGATATTAGTGCATTGCAGTATTTTCTCCCAATTGTATCTATTTATGGTATGTTTTATTAGGAAAGACTTAAAACTTTAAAACTTTCAAGTAGCTAAATTTATTTTTCTTTACAGTTTTTTTTAAAAAAAAATTTGGTTGCACTGCACAGAATATGGCACTGTCCCCGCAGACACAATTACAAACTTTTCTGTGGAGAAACCCAACCAATACCCTTAAGTCACTTGTGCAAATTGTCAGGATGTGCCCCTAGGAGGGAAACAGAAAAACCACACTTCCGGTGGTATTTCTGACAAAAGAATATAATTTGAACCTAATCATGAGAGGAACCCCCCCCCCCCCCGCCGCCGCCGACAAAACCTCCCAATAAAACCCAAATTGAAAAACAGGTTTCAAAATAGGTGGTCTGTACTTAAAAAAAAATAGTACTGTTACGAACACAAAGAAAGTCTTGGGAAGTGCTGCAGATTAAAGGAGATCAAGAGGACATGATAACTGAAGACAATGCAAGACCCTAAATGACCAAATCTAAATAAGACTAGAAAACAGTATTTTATCAATATTAATTTCTTGATTTTGATAACTACATATATAGTTATGCAATTTTCTTGTTTTTAGAAAATACTATAGAATGTAGGGACAAAGGGGCACATGTACTTGTAATTTATTCTCAAGTAGTTCAGCAGAAAAGGAAAAATACATATATTACACTTGTTTTATCCTTTTCTTCCTCCCTCCATGTCGCTCTTCTGTCCTCCCTCTCTCCGTTGAGAAAGAAAAGGTTAAAACAAATGTAAAAATGACAACATCTGGGGAATCTGGGTGAGAATTTATGAGAATTTCTTGTATTATTCTTACATCATTTCTAAGCATGAAATTATGTCTCCTAAAAAAAGATATACTGTACATTCATGTTCAAATTATTTTGTGGATCTACACTTCATTTATTTTAGCTAATGATACAGGAGCTGAATAATTTGGGTTGTATTAACATTTTAGATGAATTTTTAATTTTGGATGTGCCAGTTTTTCTCCCAAAATAGCTGTATCATTTTACATATTCTACAGCAGTAGGGGGAAGTAGGTATGGAAGTTTGTTTTTCTATATCTTTTAAACAGTTGTTTTCTAGTATTTCAAATCACTTTAATTTTCATTTCTTTGTTAGCTAATGATAAGCAATTTTTGATGTGGTCATTGGCCATTTATTTATATTTTCTTATAAAGAATCTATTCAAAATTTTGCCAATTATTAAAATGTATTTGATAGTCATTTTTAAAAAAGAAAGAAGGGATATCATGTCAAAAGAAACAAAACAACCCAATAACCCAGTGGCTTAGAGGTAAAGAGTCCACCTGCAATGCAAGAGATGTAAGAGATGTGGGTTTGATCCCTGAGTCAGGAAGACACCTTGGAGGAGGGCATGGCAACCCACTTCAGTAATCCCGCCTGCAGAATCCCATGGACAGAGGAGCTTGGCAGGCTGCAGTCCACAGGATCACAAAGAGTCGAACACAAGTGAAATGACTTGGCATGCATGCTTGCAACACACAATCAGGCAATAGTTTAAAAAGCAAACATGTTGACTTTGCTCTTCTAGTTAAATTACTTTGTTGCTAATTATTTTAAAAGCGTCTAAAAGAACTAAACAAAGTACTGGTGTAAAACTACTTTGGAGGAATGCTGAAATTACCTGAGGTATGCTTTCTAGTCTGCCTGATAGTGCAGGAGACTGGCGTTTGATCCCTGGGTGGGGAAGATCCCCTGGAGAAGAGAATGGCTACCCACTCCAGTATTCTTGCCTGGGAAATCCCATGGACAGAGAAGCCTGGCCAGCCACAGTCCATGGGGTTGCACCGATCAACTAACACTTCCACTTTTCATGCTTTCCAGGATTCTGATTAAAACAACCAGATTTCAAACAATTTTGAATTTGTTCAAACAGGGCAGGAAAAAAAAAACCACCTCTATTTTCAGCTAAAATCTTAACTACAAAATATAATTACTCCAAGCTAAGACACCAGACACAAAAGAGTTTGTACTGAAAATTCTCTGGCAGTCCTGTGATTAGAATTACATGTTCTCACTACTGAGGGCTTGGGTTCAATCCTTGGTCAGGAAACTAAGATTCCCACAAGTGGCATGCACCTGCCCAACTTTATATTGAATGGTTCTAGATGAAGTTTTAAAACAGGCAAAACTAATCATCTATGGTCAAAGTAATCATTTTTTTTTTCCCTGAGGGACAGGTAGGAAGTATGACTGATTGGGCAAGGGCACAAGAAATTTAATAGAAATCCCATATTGGAACTTCTCTGGTGGTCCAGGGGCTAACACGCCACGCTCCCAATGCAGGTTCAACTGTTGGTCAGATAACTAGATCCTACATGCTACAACTAAGACCGGTACAGCCAAATAAATAAATAATATATATACTTTTAAAAATCCATGTTTTGATCCCTACTTACTTCACATCACATGCAAAAATAAATTCCGAACGAACTCAAAATAAAACGGTAAATACTACTCCATAATGCAAACTTTTTAAAAAGCAATTTTAAAGCAAAGGACAGTCTTTCAATATACAAGAAAAAATCTAGGTGCCTGGACAGCTCCTAAAATAGGAGCCTGGATAGCTCAGTAGGTAGAGAATCAGACTTTTAATCTGAGGGTCCAGGGTTCAAGTCCCTGTTCAGGCATGCTGTCCTCTATTGTGGGGCTTCCCCAATAGCTCAATTGGTAAAGAATCCACCTGCAATGCAGGAGACCCCAGTTCAATTTCTGGGTTGGGAAGATCCACTGGA
Organism: Bos grunniens; assembly: GCF_055505025.1. Classification (NCBI taxonomy): domain Eukaryota; kingdom Metazoa; phylum Chordata; class Mammalia; order Artiodactyla; family Bovidae; genus Bos; species Bos grunniens. Next base: position 18,728,311 of record NC_141171.1, read on the forward strand.
GAAGGGATAGGCTACCCATTCCAGTATTCTTGGGTTTCCCTTGTGGCTCAGCTGGTAAAGAATCACCTGCAATGAGGGAGACCTGGGTTTGATCCCTGGGTTGGGAAGATGCCCTGGAGAAGGGAAAGGCTACCCACTCCAGTATCCTGGCCTAGAGAATTCCATGGACTGTATGGAGTCGCAAAGAGTCAGACATGACTGAGCGACCTTCATAAAATTTAGAAACCATATAGGTTGACTGCATTGCCTGTATTAAAGATTAAAATTCTAAAGACCAAAACACCACAAAGTAGTTAAGTCAAATAACAAACTGGGAAAAAACAATTGTAACATTTTATAGAGAGAAAGCACTATCAAAAGTCAGTAAGACTAACAACCCAGCAGAAAAATAGGCAACAGGCATGAAAAAGCAATTCAGAAAATAAAGGCAGTCGATTATCAGAAACTGTTTAACCTGTGAAGAAATATAAATAAAAACTTTAGCTGTGGAGAAATTCATACAATGAGCTATTTTTCTTCTATATATGAGGCAACATTAAAAAGACATAATATTCAGCATTAAGTGAGAATTTAGAGAAACAGGCACCCTCTGCCATTCCCTGATGTTGCTAGTTATTAACCAGTATAGCCTGTTGGAGAACTATTTGTTAAGAACTATTTTTAAAATAAAATGCACATATTTTTTGACCCAAGAATTCTACTTCTCTAGTTAACAAAAACATATTCCTTCAGCAGAGGTAATTCTGGTTCACGGCCATGCTGAAAACTGGAACAAATAGTCTAATAATAAGACTGAGGAGCTCAACTGTGGTACAGTCATACAAAGAATGATTATTCACTGTTAAATAAATGAGGTTTTTATTTTCAGCACTATTGAAAATGCCATTTACAGGCTAAGTAAAAAAAGTAAAGAATACTGTGGGGAGTAGGAACAGTTTTTTAAGGAAAGACAAAGGTACACAGGTGTGTGAAAATCCTTCTGTATTTTGTTTTTAGGTGACTTTAGACACACAGAAGTCTGGGAAAATATGCCCATAATCTCAATAATGGATTGCCTCCTTTATTTAATGCTTATCTGTGTTCCTAAAAACTTTTAACACAAGGATTTCTTTTTTTGTTAGAGAAAAAGAAAGCAAAAAAGGAGCTCCACAGGCTCTATTTCTCCCCTGCCCCATAATAGTCTATCTGTTGAATTTTTTTCCCTTAATTTATTTATTTTTAATTGAAGGATAATTATAATATTGTGCTCTCTGTTGATTTTTTAAGTACTCTGCTTTGGAAAAAACATTGACTTGCGCAAATTGAAAAATGCATGATTAACTGTGGACCACACAGTGACTTCATTTCAAAGTGAGGTCACTGACTGCTCTTCTCCCAGAGCTAATACACCACACAACCTGGTCGACATTGGTGCCTGCCTCTTAGACATTTCACACCCAGGTCTTCACCACTGGCCAGGTGAAAGAATTTCATTTTGTTTTGGGGCCTGAGCAACAAAACCTCCAATTACCTAGAGAACTTTCAGGATAGCCCAAATGCCCAGTTTTAGCTGATTCTTTCCTAAAACAGTAGTTGGATGTCATTGAATTCAATTAGGAAGTAATTCATGAGCAAATACTAAGTAGGAAAACAAGGAAGACACAGCTTCTGTCCTCAACAACCTGAAACTCAGGCCAGGGCAGTGCAGAGGACCTAAGGAGAGAAGACTTGCTACTGGTGAGATCAGAAGTTGCCTCTTGATGAACTAGGACTCAAATGCAGACAGATGGGGAAGAGGAGTGGGTGGAGTAAACCACACGTCTGGGACCTGATTGCAGGTGGATGTAATAGAGGAAAGGTGGTGGGGCGGAAGCGGGAAGGGACCATCTGGGGCAATGGTGAGGGTCATTAATGCCATGTGGAATCTGGCTTTCATGCGGTAGGCAGTTTCGAAAGCAGCATCTGTAAAAGTGACAACTCTGTTTTGGCCAGGCGGTATTTAAAAGGCAAGTTATTTTCCACAAGTCAGAGCAATAGGTCTGAGACTCAAGTAATCCTAAACACTCTCTACCTCAAGAAGGTTAAGACTCTGGATAAGCAACAGCTGCCGAGAAACCTACAGAAAAAAATAAGTAAAGGTGTCAGTACCTCTTCCATGCTGAGACTTCCCAAATCCCATGGAAACAAAAATACACTGGAGAGATCTTGAAAGAAAATGCACACCTTCATTCAAGGTGCATCAAAGATTCACAGGGCAGTCCACAGGCACATTAGCAGAGGAAGCCAGATTGAAAGAAGTTCCTAGCATCACCCTCCATACCTTTGCTGGATCTCTTTGATGTCTTCTTATTTCCTTCAGAGGTAATTTCAATTTCATCAGGATTACCTCCCTCATCTTCAATTGCCTAAAGGGAAGGGAAAAGAAAAGTTCACCCAAAAAGGCAGCACACAGACTTGACTTCCACAGAAGCTTCAGGGACTGATCTGGAAAGGGCCTCTCCCTACTCATTCATTCGTCCTTCTTTCTGTTGCAGCAAGGGCCCCAGAGGTAGACTGATTCTACCGTACCTTGGCTGCCTGGTCTCAGGCAGGCTTATTTAATTGTTCCGAGTTTGTTTTTTCACTCTGGCATGAGGGACTAATTAAAGTTCTTACCCTGGAAAGCTGTCAGGAGAATTCCTATTAGCCACGAAAAGCAAGCACTCATCGAACAGTCAGCTTATTTTTAGAATTATCACCACAATCTGATTGACCCTATTCCTGGGCCAAACTACCTATGACATTATTCAACACTGTACTGTTCATCTCTCTCCCTGATCCCTTTTCAACACCCGCACTAGCACCATCTGGACAGAATATGGGACATGGCACGGGATGGGACACAGACTACAACATCCCTCGCTCATCTCTCTGTCGGATTCCTGAGGTCTTGCTGTCAACCACCAGGGAACCTGCTTCATTGAACAGAAAATTATAAGGATCTCTTGGCAAGTCCCGCTTCTCATCCCAAGAGCCTGTCCTTCACTTGACTAGCTCCCACTTATGTTCAGCACTGTGTAGGCCACCAAGGAGGCACTCAGAGGAGGGGGAAAAAAAAAATGCCACAAAACAATCAATCAAAGGAACACCGACCAACCCTGTCAATGCTGATATCCCCAGACACCAGGCTTCAAAATCAGATTTTTGAAAACCCTTTCTCTACTGCATAGTCCTGGGAGCCCACATTCTGTTTAAATCCATTTCAAATGGAGCTCTATTTGTAGTTTCAGAAGTCTCAAAGATTCTCAGGAGTATTCTAGCTTGGTAAAGTTAGGTGTGGGGGCTCCACACCTAAACTGTACTAAGAAAAAAAAAAAAAAACCTCTCCCTTCTCTCTGAAGTTACAGCCAGAAAGAAGATTTGGAGTTATGTCCTGGCCTGAAGAAGGGTTCAAACAGAAAGTCCCTACCCTCTTTCTAGAAACAAAAGATTCTGGACCACCAGCAGGAGAATGCAACAACTACCCCAGACAGGCGGCCCAGTCCGCCCCTCAGGTCATCTCGTCCAGGTGCAGTGTTTACAGGGTGGTCCCTGGGGGACTACAGGCTATGAGTCATCCTTACAGGCCTGGCCAAACTACTCTTTGTGTGTTGTTACCTCCACCTTTCCCTCTTTTGTTCTTCCTAAAAGAATAAATAAATACACAAACCAAAGAAGGGACAAAACAACAGGTGACAGAAGTAGAAGAGAAGAGCGCCAGTACTTCCAGACTTGCTCGCGTAAGATGGCAGATGGGTATATACGCCAGTGGTGTTTGTGCATTTTTGAGCACATCCCTAAGAAACTGAAGAGGAGAGGAATAAGGAACGGGTTTTTCCCCTCAGAGATGCTGGTGGAAGATCATACCAGCTTCAACCAACAGCCTGACAGGAAGGTTCAATGCCACCCTATCAGCATCCAAGGCTTGTGGACTATCTGGGGGAACAATGGCTAAAGCCTCCCACTCCCACCCCCACCCCCCCACCAATTTTCCTTTACTGACAGGAGGCCCTATGGCTAGTAATACCATGGATCACAGGTCCCTGGGTGCCAACTCTCCCCTCCTTGCATCTTCTTCCGGTAACACTTCTATGGGTGAACTGCCTGCCCTGTTTGCTTAGAGGGTGTTAGCGTCCATAGCGAAAGACACACACACTTGAGTTACAAAGGCACTACTGACTTAGGGCAAGTAACTCACCACTCTCCAGCCTGAGTTTCCTTATCTGGGTAACAGGAAATAATCCCCACTTCCTCTAAACAGCAACTAACAAACAAAAACCCGATCCTCTGTTGTTTGGGAGACAGGAGAGGGTAGAATGAGTCACAAACTGCACTGCTTGGGGGAGTGGGGGCGGGGGGGAATAGGTGACAAGGCATAGTTAGAGATCACAGAGAAGTCCCAAGACAAGAGTCAGTGAAAGGAAGAAGCCACCAGAATCACATAGAACAGGGAGTGCAGAAAAGCACAACTAACTCTCTGCTTTTCCAACGCATCCCTCAGAACACCGCAAGGCAGGGATCAGTAACACCCAGACTGCAAATACCACACAGTGTATACAGAGAAAAAAGTTAATTGTGACAGCAATTGCACTTTGAATGTTTATATGCTATAGGTAGCATGCCAAGCACATTTTGGGCCATCTTCCTTAACTCTAACGATTAAGAATTAATATTTTTCTCTTTTGGACACAAAGAGAAACAGACCCTCTAGAGAGGATTAAAAGAAATGTCGTTCACGCTCAAGATCGGGTCAAGAGACTGGCAGAGCCCTTAGGTTTTCTTCAAGTCTAACCGTAGGTTTCATTTCTGGTCTTTATTACAAGCAGCACTTTTCCTGCCAGGCTGAGTCGCCGAGCCATTCTCCCTCAACCCCGCTCCCAATACCCTCTTAATAAGGTTACTTCGTAAAGTACCCCCCTATTCTAGACTTCTAGGCCCTAACGGATCAAGCAGCATCTCTCGCCCCAGAGGAGGTCCCCGCAACCAGCACACGCTCAGAAAATCGCCCGGCCTGGGTTCAAATCTCGACCTCCCCTCCCCGGCCGAGGGACCTTGGCCGAATCCCCTGACTCCCCGGGCGGAGCGAGGATTTCAGGTTCCGAGTCCACTTTCAGAGATCGGGATGAAAGCAGCCGAAGGAAGCCCTAAAAAGCAGGGGCTGATACGGATAACACAAGCCCTCGGTCGATGTCACCCGCTACCTCGAACTTCCCCCGTTCGCGTCGAGATTTTCTTGTTCTCGCTCCGATGCAGCGCTGGGCTTTGAACTTGGGCCCGCCGGGGCTCGGCGATCCCGCTCGGGCCTGAGAGAAGCGTGAAGAGGCCCGGAGCGCCAGGCCCCCGGCAGGCCGCGAACGGGACCGGGGCGGGGGTGGGGGGCGGGACCTCGAGGCCAGGAGGCCCCTCGTCGCGGCCGCCGGGGTTCCCCGGCCCACCTCCCACACACCCCAGGGTCCCAGCTCTACCTTTCTAAGCCGTTCCATCAAAGCGCTCTTGTTGCCGCTCGAATCCAGGTTCCGTTTCTTCAGCTCCGCCCGCAAATCGATCACCCTAAGGTCAGTGAGGCGCCGCGTCCCGGTCTCCGACGAGGCGGAGCTCAGAGCCGCTGCGCCCGCCGCACCAGAATCGCCTAAGCCGGACAGAGACTCCGCCATTCTAGGGGCCCTGGTTCTGCCTACCACTTCACACAGAACTGGGCCGGGTTAACCGCAGCTCCCAGGACGAACTTGCGCCGCCAGTAAGAGAACCGTTCCGACCGCTACGGCGCTCCTCTCTTCTGCGCAGGCGTACCCGGCGCGGGTTCAACGCCCGGGGCCGCTTCTGCTCATGCGCAGTGAGAGCCCTGTGAGTGAGGTACAAGGCGCCTTACGTCTCGCCGGCCTCCCGCCGCGAACTGCCAAGACGCTTACATACAGCAATTACAGCGCCTGCGCACTGTTGCCGAGGGCCTGCGGTTGGTCGATGCGCGAGCGTCCGACTGCGGCCAAGAACGCCTATTCGGGCGGCGCGCGTGCGCGGCCGGAAAAGGGGGCGGGAGGAAGCCAGTGCGTTTTCCTCTCTGGCGGCGCCATTTTGTGCTCAGAGCCGCTACAGCCGCCGGCGGTGTGGGAAGTACTTGGCGCGGACAGCATACCCGGGATGGCGGAGACTCTAGCAGGGTCCAGCGACTCGGGTTCTGGCACGGCCGCTGTCGTCTCGGGCGTCTCAGAGGTCGGGACGCGGCGACTCAGCGACCTGCGGGTGATCGACCTGCGGGCGGAGCTGAAGAAGCGGAACCTGGACACGGGCGGCAACAAGAGCGTCCTGATGGAGCGGCTCAAGAAGGTGAGGCGGCCCGGGGCCCTGGGGTGCCGCCAGAGACCGAGTAACGCCCCCGCGCGGGCCTGTCACTGCGACTCCCTACTGCGAGGCGCCCCCGGCCTGCATCTCTCGTTGCGAACTCCGGTCCGAACTGTCAGGAACCTCGGGTCGGCTGTGTGACCTTGGCCCGACACCGCCCCTCTCTGTGCCTTGTCGCCTTCTTCCATTCAGTCATCGCAGTGTTGGGAAAGCCCGTCTTAGTCTTAGGGTAGCCCCTGGATTTTTCCCAGGGTTGTGTGACCTTGGACAGGTGCTGTTCCCTACCAGCGCCTCAGTTTTCTCCCCTACGGAACGGATGATTGAAGAACCTTTGACATTGCCCGGGAAGGGGAGATGTGCCAGTTTTTGCCCCAGGACGTTTGCGTTCACCGTGCCCTGCACCTGGCGGCTTCTCTCCCAGGTCTCCATCTGGCTGGCGCTTTGTTGTCATTTTGGGGTCTGTCTTGAGATGTCTCGTTGCCCCCCCCCCCAAGTGAAGACTTGTTCCAAGTCCATGACTTCCTGTATCGCACCATCCTGTGTTCATTGTCCCATTTCTCAGCATTAAACACAGAATTGAGTATGGCGGGTGGTCATCTCTCATGGAATCAGGCTGTTGAGGGTAGGAACCTGGTGAATTCACCGGGGAGTCCCGAAGCGCGGGTAAGAAGACACTGTTGGCGTGAACCACCAACCTCCCCCACTACCCAGGATGTTCTTTGTTCTTCCCTGCCCTGGGTCAAAGGTGGCCTTTTTGAGCAGTGCTCAGCCCTTTGCCCACTGCCAGACCAAGTGTAACCTGTTTGTTACATTGTTGACTTAAAGTTGAGACAGTGTGGAGGTTAGGGACCATTTTGGAACTTCATCAACCCTGACTGTGAGCCCCAGGCTCTTTTGGGTGAAGGGCCCAGAGAGAACCAAGTGGTACTGGGTTCACCTACTGCCTGGGGACCTGACAGCCCAGGTGGCAGAAACAGAGTTGCTCTTTGCAGGGAAGTGTTGCTTTTGTTGCTGGGAAATTGTTACAGAGGAAGAGCAGTGTGTGCCCCACAGCTCTTAACAGTGTTGTCAACTTTGTCTCTTCCCAACAGGCGGTTAAGGAAGAAGGGCAGGATCCTGATGAAATTGGCATTGCCTTGGAAGCCACAAGCAAGAAGACAAAGAGATTCGTGAAAGGTATCCACTTTAACTTTCTGCTGCTTGGGGTAGCTACAGCAAGAGAGCTTATATAGAGAACTGTTTTTTTAGCATTCTTCTAGCCCTTCAAGTCAGGAGAGCTCCTTTGGCCCTCACTGTCCTCCATCTAACAGGTTGCTTTTCCACCAGCTAACGTGTAAATGTCAGGGTGCTGGGGAGGATTTGTAGGTGCCAAGTAAAAGACCCGTGGCTCATCGGTAAAGAACCCGCCTGCCCAGGCAGGAGATGTGGGTTCGACCCCTGACTCAGGAAGATCCTTTGGCAGAGGAAAATGTCAGCCCACTCCAGTATTCTTGCCTGGAAAATCCCATGGACAGAGGAGCCTGGCAGGCTGCATTCCATGGGATCTCAAGAATCGAACTTGTCTTCATGACTGAACAACAATTAAAAACATTACAGCTTTCGTTTCTAGGATTAAAAAAGAACTAGCGTAAGGCACAGTCTTAAAAGCTGCCCCGGCTGACCTGAGCAACCAGATGCACCTACTTGTCTTCCTGGTTCAAAAAATAGGACTTAAACCAAGGAAAATGACAGCAGGCAGAGACCCAATAGAACCCAACTTCTTTAGGGTCCAAAATAGGTTGTTGGAACATTTGCATGTTTTACTAGTGTGATATTTTGTTTTCAAATCTAAATATAATTCATGTAAAATTCACATGTTTAAAGTGTATAATGCTGTGCTTTTTAGTATACTCACAAGATTATGAGGTCATCACTACTCTTAGTTCTCGAACATTTTCATCATCTCAAGAAGAATCACCTATCCCCCATTAGCAGTCAGCTCCCACATCCCCCTGCCCCCAGCAGTATCTAATTGAGGTTTTGTCTCTAAGGATTTGCGCATTCTAAACATTTCATGTAAGTAGAATCATACAGCATGTGACCTTTCATGTCTGGCATCCTTCACGGAGCATCGTGTTTTTAAGGTTTATCCATGGTATAACATGTATCAGTGCTCCTTTCCTTTTTATGGTTGACAGCAAAAGCTTGGGAACCTCACTAACAGTGGTTCTCATTTTCAGAGTTTACTGTGATAAGGATGGTATAATTTGCAACTCCCATACGATGGGCTCGTTGTCTTGAAGGGTGCTGCACGAAAGTTTTTACAGCTGTCCATGTCCCATTCACCTAAAAAAGTGCTAATTTCAGGCAGTGGGATACAGCTGCTCAGAAAGTAAAAAGAAAAGACTTTGTGTTTTCTGCAACTTCTATTTATATTTTTCACAGCTTTTTCTAACAGGATGACTTTTCCACAACTCAGTGAACTGTTTAAATCTTATGCACCTGTTTTGAAAGGTTAAATTTTTGAGTTAGGTTACATTTAAAGGGGTTTACGTTTAAAACACTGGTATCTTTTCAGTGCTCGTGAAACTGCCTGTATTTCAGCAGAAGACATGGACCGTTGAAACAAACCAATCATGAGGGATGGGTCTACAGCAGGAAACATACAGATAGCCTGTTTGTACTTTTCTGTTAAGTTACCCATATCTGAAAATTTGGTTTTGAATAGCTGAAAGTTTAAACTTTTTTGTGTGTAGATGCTCATTTTAAACTGTGAGGTTAGGCTTATTCATCAGAATGATTTTGGCTCCTATAAGGAATCTTTGAATCGTTAGAAAAACTTAGTTGACTGCTTCCAGTACATGTCTGAATGGGTTAAAGCATAGGTCAGCTCAAAGCTACTTGGAGTTAGCATTGTGTCAGGGAAGCCTTGATAATAATTACTTTTGGTGTAAAGTGAGTGTACCAGTACAGGTTGGGGTTAGAAAGGCACTGGTACCTTTCTTTTTCACAGAAGTCCCCAAAGCCCAAGATCCTGGGGCAGAGAACAGCTCCTCCAGGTTGTAGAGCTAGTGTGTTTTCCAGAGGGGTCTGGGCATGTGCTTAGTTATACGAAGTGTTAGGTCCTCATGGTGTCCTGGTTGAAAATTAGGTCCTCAAGGTTACTAGGCATCAGCCAATAGATTTCCAAAGTCCGCCACAAAGTTGGACTGATTCTGGGAATTCGTGAGTAACCACTGCCTTTCAAAAGTGAAAGGAAGCTGAACTTTGAAAGTTTCATTGCAAGTCAGAACTTGAGTCCTTTTCCCCAACTCATCTAAATGGGCAGAACTGCTGAAAACTGGGTGTGTTTTGAAAAGATCATTCTAAATTAGGTTACGTTTGGGATTAAAATTGGATAGTCTGTGCCATTCCCCTGTTCTGTTCCCCCACCCTTCAGTTTTTAGTCAAGACCCATCCCTTGGGATTGGGGTGCAGCCTGTGTGCCCAGCGTTTATCTTTGTCGCTCCCACTTAGGGTGCTTTCTGGTGAGGTTTTTTTGGTCTGCCTCTCTCCTGTTTACCTTCTTCATGGGCACTTCAAGCTACTGTTTGAGGCTTGAGAAATTGGGTGTGGTTATCAAGCATTTTAAATAGTGTGTTTCAAAAGGATATGCCCAGTTCAGATATAATGGGAGGTGGGACAGCTCAGTTTTTGAGTCCCAGCTTTGGAGCAGAACCAAATTCTCCTGTCAAATGCAGATAATAAACCTGCTGGCATTGTGAGGGGTATTAAATAATGTGAAGAGCGCAGTGTGTAATAAAACCACATTTCTTGAGTAATCATTGATAATAATGGGAAATGAAATACTTAGGATATTGCAGTTGGCATCTTTAATAAATGATTGAGGTTTCTTCAGACTCAACAAACATAGAGTTATGGTTGTGGAGGGTGGGGTGTGTAGGGAGAGCGATGGAGTGGTGGTTTGGGATCAGCGGATGCAAACTACCATGTATAGGTTGGATCAACAAGGTCGTACTGCGTAGTGCAGGCAGCTGTATTCAGTATCCTGTAATAAGCCATAATGGAAAGGATGTGAAAAAGAATATATATATGTGTGTGTATAACTGAATTATTTTACAGCAGAAATTAGCACAACATTGTAAATCAACTAAACATCTATAAAATAAAGACTGAGGCTTCTTAAGTTGCAAAACTGGCATGCCACAGCATTTTGCAGACTCAGCAATGTTGATAGGTTGAACTTTGTGGTAGGGTGCTGTCCTTCGTGTTACTGTGTGCTGGGCAGCATCCTTTGCCGCTGCCCACTACATGCCTGTAGCACTGCCCGTCGTAACACTAAAAATGTCTCCAGGCATCACCCTGTTGCAGCCCACATCCCCACTGACCCCCCCATACTGGCCTCCCACATGTAAACATACGCGCCATGGTTTGCGATTCTTGGGGATATTAGTCTGTATACGCCCTTTAGAACAGGTCACCTTTGTTTTGCACGTCCTAAGGGGAATTCTAGAATATAGGTATGTACATTTTTAAAGCTGTTGATAACAGGGAGCCCAAAGATTTTACTTTCCTTCTAAGAGTTTCCACTTTCTTTTCCTTCCAGCCCCATTGGGAATACCTGGCATCGCTCTCAATAGTCCTTTTGCATTCGCAGAGCCCAGGGTGAAAATAGACTTTATGGTAGCCTTTGCCTTTTTGCCTTGAGTGGAAAAAAGCTTCTGGGCTGAAGAATGTCAGAAAGCCAGAGGCTTGATGCAATGGGGTGGAGCGAAGGGGAACTCACAGGTCTGTTGTCCAGCACACACTCTTAGGGTGTAGTTCTTTGGGTGCTGTATGGACATGACTTTTTTAATTTAATCATTGGGAAATGCCTGTTTTTATCCTTTGCTCATTTTTGTTTGAGGATGTTTGTGTTAGTTTGAAGTAGTTTGGAAACCTTTTGAAGCTTTGGCTATTTTGTTCAGAATCAAAATACTTTGATGGTATTACAGAAATTCTAGATCTTACGTTCCAGTTGAGACAAAACTGTACGTGATAGACGAACAGTCACATTCAGCTTCCTTGTATCATGTTCTCACCAAGACTGAGCTGCGTCGTCCTGCAGAAGCTAATTACAAGGCCAGAACCCAAGTGCTCTCTGACTGAACAATTTTTCTGTTATTAGAACAAAAGGCAGAAGAGGAAGGCACTGAAGACAATGGCCTAGAAGAAGATTCCAGAGATGGGCAGGTAGATGCCATGACAACAGAGGGGGCGGCAGGAGCTCTGCGTCCCGGTCCACCTGGTAGTTGATGCCTTTCGTCGTCCCTCGTTACAGGAGGATATGGAAGCAAGTTTGGAGGGTTTGCAGAGTATTGACATGATGGACGTTAATGTGTTAGAAGAAACCGAAGTTGAGAACAGCGCTGCTCCAGACTTCGGGGAGGATGGCACTGACAGCATCCTGGAATCCCTTTGTGAGAGCAAAGACTACGTGGCCACGCAGCTGAGGGAGCTCCCGGCTCAGTTCACAGGACACGCTGTAGGTAACGCAGTTGCGGTGCAGCACGCTACAGCCCTGGGGCTCCTCACTGTTTGTGTGCGCTTCAGCCAAGACGGAACACGGTGATGGTTGGTTAAATAACACGCAGCTAAATCACCATTTGGTGTCTAAATCTTGGCGTTAAATTGCATCCATTTAAACTCAACACAGATCAGATGTTAACTAATGGATAACTTCTCTGTAATGCTGGAGAATATTTCTGTAATTGGGTAGGGGATACATTCTTAGCATAAGTCAAAAGTCTGACACTGTTGTTAAAAGTATTTTCTTTGAAAAGAAAAGTTTAAAAAAACTATAGAAAGATAAGAAAACAGAAACAGTTCATAATCTCACCATGCAGATAATCCTGTTGATAGTTTAAATATGTATTCCATGTATGAGTTGACAGTTGTTAATTAAAGGATGTGAACTACAGTGAAGAAAAGTCTTTGTCGCCTAGAAGAATCCCTCCAGTTAAAGGGATCCACTGTTAAACTTCCTGTGTATGAGGGAAGACTTCAATTGTCTTAAGCAACATCATAGTGCCAGCTTTTCACTTTGTGTTTTTGGCATAAATTTTCGTGGTGGTCCTCCTGGAACTGGTTGCCAGTTTAACCTCACCACTTTGGCATGCCCAGCTGTCTTAGTTTGGTTTTATTTAAGGCATTCTAGCTTTAAACTGGAAAAGAAGTACCCTTAAAGGACTGAGCTTTACACCTTTAAGGTCAAAAGTCACAGATTCAACACATTGCCACAGCTTGACATAGGCTAGCATGGAGCTTTGGTTTATTCTCTCTGTGTGATCCTATTGTGTGTTAATTATTTCCATAGCATAGACTTGACTTCTTGGTTAATGGAAACATCCTGGTCATAAGTTTCAAACCTGGGGTTTTCCTGGCGGTCCATTGGTTAGGACCCTGTACTCCTAGAGCAGGGGGCATGGGTTCAGTATGTGATTGGGGAACTAAGATCCCGCATGCTGCATGACCTGCCTTTCCCACCCTGCCCTCAAAAAAGTTTCAAACCTAAGAAAAAATCTTTAGGGAGGGATATTTTTGTATTTCACTTAAAAAGTTAGAAAGCTTTCAGATTTAATAACCTTTAAGATACTAGTTTTCCTTTAGCATGCTGTGCTGTGCTTAGTCACCCAGTCGTATCTTTGTGACCCCATGGACTGTAGCCCGCCAGGCTCCCCTGTCCATGGGGATTCTCTAGACAAGAATACTAGAGTAGGTTGCCATGCCCTCCTCCAGGGGATCTTCCCAACCCAGGGATTGAACCCAGGTCTCCCACATTGCAGGTGGATTCTTTATCATCTAAGCCACCAGAGAAGCCTAAGAATACTGGAGTGGGTAGCCTGTCTCTTCTCCACGGTATCTTCCTGACCCAGGAATTGAACCAGGGTCTCCTGCGTTGCAGGCGGATTCTATACCAGTTGAACTACCAGGGAAACCCTTTGTTTAGTGTAGTAGATGATAAAAAGAAAACAAGTTAAATATTTGTTTTAAAGTACACTAGGCGAAAGTGCCAGGTTATTGTTATTTTAAAATAATTGGTACCAAGTAAAATCAGGAATGTGGAGTTCACTTTCCCTTTGAGTCAGCTTCAGAAATCTGAGGCTGGGTAGTGTATACTGACCACCAGTGTGGGGAAACTGCCTGGAGAATGAATCTGCTCACTCGTTCAGTTGGTGCTGCCAGAGTGCTATCAGAGATGCTGGGGCTGCCTGATCCTGGAGCGGGCCTAGAAACAGGGAGGCAGGTGATCAACAGAGTAACATCATCCCCCCCTTTACCCACGGTTTTGCTTTCTGAGGTTTCAGTTACCTGTGGTCAACTGGGGTCTAAAAATATTAGATGAAATAAACAATTCTTAGTTCTGAATTACACGCCATTTGGAGTAGCATGATGAAACCTTGCGCCATCCTCACCGGGACAGAAATCATGCTTTTGTCCAATGTATCCATGGTGTGTGTACTCCCTGTCTGTTGGTATGGAAAAACATGGTGTTTAAGGCCTGATGCTGTCTGAAGTTTTAGATAGCCACTGGACTTTGGGGACATATCCCCTATGGCTAAGGGGCAGCCACTGGGATCCAGCAGTGGGTTTGCAGATGGCGTTTGGCATCGTGAAGAAAACAGATCTGTAGGTGGCCTGGAGAGTGGTGAGGTGTGGGCCTTGGCACTCATAATTCTGTCTCTGCAAAGAGGTCTTGGCGTTTTTTCTTTCAGGTTGATGGCGAAGGCTTCGAGAACACTTTGGATGCTTCATCATTGGACTTCAAAGTGCCTCCGGTAGGTTACTCTCTGGTTCTGCATGGCTAGAAACCTGACATGAGTGGTGAATTTTCCACAGTGAAAAAGAATGAGTGAGTGTGTGTGTGTGTGTGTGTGTGTGTGTGTGTGTGTGTGTAAACAACCCATTGCACTTTGGTCCTGAGGGATGCTTAGCATAAGCAGGTGAGCTAAATTGTCAGGGTCAGGGTTTGCAGCCTAGTGGGCATGGTGTTAATGACCAACGAGAATGTAACCAGAAGGAAGAAGTGCAAGTGATTGGGTTACACAAACACTAAAGGGCTTCCCAGAGGAGTTTCTCTGTCAGAGTTGAGGTCTGGCGAGCCATTCAAATTAGCCAGTTGAAAGGGTAAAGAAGACTTTGGGGCCTGTTGCAAGGATGGACAAAACAAGGTGGAAGCGAGGTGGAGGGCTGCAGAAATACGTGGGCTGGACTCCCAAAGCGCCGGAGCTAGTGTCTTCAGTCCAGGGTGGAGTTAGGGAGAGCCGTCCAGCAGGGTGGAGAAATGGTTTTGTTGACACGTTCCAGTTACACATAAAGTTCCATGTTGGGAGAGAGATTTTTCTCAGATCTGGTGTGATGTCTAAAGCAGTCATCTGTGTGATCTCTGCCTGGACTGGGAAGTTGTTGCCAATTGCAGAGGCCTAACTACAAGGGGGGATTGGACGGGCTAACATTAAAGTGCTCTGTGAGTTTTGTCTTTTCTTTTTCTCAATAGGATATTGAAGAACCTCTGTTGGAGCCAGGTACTGATAAGAGAAACACAACAGTTATGGTTTGAAAGTCTTCTCACTTTTCTTTTAAAGCTGTTTATGTATATTAAGCTTTTTTACGGTCTTATGAATTATTTTAATGGTGGACAATCCAGATCGTACAAGGATCAGAGATTGGAAACCCATTCGTATCACCAGATCTATGGAAGTGCTGTTCTGGTTTCTGGAGGTCAGATATGTTAAGTGAGATGTAGTGATGACTTTCATCTCTCTAACCATGTAGAGTGGCATTTAAGTACTTCCCCTGCCCCACCTTCCCCGGTGATTCTTCCATGTGTTTCTACACATGAAGCAGATCTTGTATTATTTCCTGCAGTCATTTAGATTAATGCAGTGAAGGTAGGACAAAGCGATGGTCAGGGCACTGATTGCCTGAGAAGTGACTGAATTCCAGAAGAGGAACCAGAGTTTCTCCACGAAAATTCCCAACGTGTTGGTCCCCTTCTGGACTGCATTTGTCTCCTCCGGCGGAAATTTCTGGTTTTCCTATTGGACTGTTCTGTTAAAAGAAATTCAAAGAAATTTGAAGGTCGAGCTGTCCTTGAATGGTGATCGCGTTCAATTCAGCACCTTGGACACTGGAAAAATAAGGAGAAGACCCATACTTGAACAAAAACATGAACGAGACTGTCGAGAAGCTGTCACACTGTTGTAGGTGTTTAAATCTGTGGGGGCCTTTTCTCTTCCATGTAGCATAGAGGCTTACTCTATAGTCGGTCGGAGTGCAGGTAGTGTAACCAGTGTTGAGTGTGTGTACCCGCGGGTTTTCCAATCTCTGTGTAGCTAGCAGTTCTCTTCGTGTTAGTGTGGCCGCCGTGCCAGTTCCGCATTTGTGATTGCTTTATTTCCCTGGTAATTAAACCTTGTGCCATTCTATTCCTGTTAAATCCGTAGAAAATGAGAAAATACTCGACATTTTGGGGGAAACTTGTAAATCTGAGCCAGTAAAAGAAGAAGGTTCCGAGCTGGAGCAGCCATTTGCACAGGAAACAAGTAGCGTGGGGCCAGACAGAAAACTTGCGGAGGAAGAGGACCTTTTTGACAGCGCCCATCCGGAGGAGGGTGATTTAGATTTGGCCAACGAGTCAACAGCACACGCTCAGTCGAGCAAGGCAGACACCCTGTTAGCGGTAGTGAAAAGGGAGCCCGTGGAGCAGACAGGCGATGACGAGAGGACGGACTGTGAGCCTGTAGGGCTAGAGAAGCCAATTGAGCAGAGTAGTAAAGCCTCAGAGCACACGGAAGCCTGTAGCGAGGAGGCCGCGGAAGCGCCCCCGGAAGCCTCAAGCCCGGACCCCGGGGATAGCAAAGAAGACGTGAAGAAGTTTGCTTTTGAAGCTTGTAATGAAGTCCCTCCGGCTCCTAAAGAGTCCTCAGCCAGTGAGGGCGCTGATCAGAAAATGAGGTTTGTTTTTTCTCAGTTTTAGACCAGACGCTATCTCCTTTTCATTGGTCGTTTAATGACACACATGAGCTGTTTTTCTGCAATTGGCCAGCCAGACTGATGCAATTGTAGTTTACCTCTAAAGAATGTTTGATTTCTCTTTGTGTATTTTTAATGGGTGATTTCAGTTCCTTTTGTTTTCCTCAACCTGCTATGGTTGTGCTCTTAAATTGTTAAGTGTTATCGTCAGCTAAATAGAATTGATTTTTAAGAATCTGACATTGTATTGGGGGGAGGTGAGATTTCCAATATAAGCTTGCAAAGGTGCCTGTTAAAATTTTATTTCTGACTAATTTTCTGGTAGGTATTCAGTCTTAGCACATACCATACTTTTGATTTAGTTCTCTTTTATTTTTTCTGTACGAGTAATACTAACTTTTATCTCTAGCTCTTTTAAGGAAGAAAAAGATATAAAGCCAATCGTTAAAGATGAAAAAGGTATGATTCAACTTACATGTCAGGGAGTCACCTTCGGATCTCTTATTTTGGGAGGGAGGGGTCTGCAGGAATCCACAATTTGGATCCAGTACTTGGTTTTTTTATGGATTACGGAAATTAATCAGCTAGCTAATTGTATCTTGAGAGACTAATTTTTAAATGTTGGTGAGCTTCTGAATGTATGTTTTTGTTGAGACTCATTTATGGAATGGTGAAAGTCCTTTTATAGGACAGGTATTTTTCTACCTGTAAAATGATAGAATTTTAGAAACTGTTATCTTGGTCATGAGCTGATCATTGAATGCCATTTCAGTTTGTAACTGACATAGGTGTGATTAATCCTCGAGTAAGAAAATTCAGTTTTTGTGATCTAGATTTTTCATTTTCTGTCCCATGTGTTGGCAGTAATTAAATTCTTGAGTCAGAGGAATCAAGGTTGGATTGCGTTAGGGTTTAAGAGAGGGCTGCAGTCTCAGGAGGCCAAGCATAATCATCTCCCTCCTGCAGGTCGAATCAGCAATAGCTCTGGAAGGAATCTGTGGGTCAGTGGACTGTCTTCCACAACTCGGGCAACAGATCTGAAGAACCTCTTCAGCAAATATGGAAAGGTACGCTCCCCTAATGTGCTGCCACCCACCTGGGCTTGGCATATAGGTTCTCATTTCCAGTTGGGGGAAAAGAAATAGACAAGAACAAAACCTTGGAGGTGAGTGGAACCTAACCAGTTGTGGGTAGTAAACCTTGTCTCCTGCTTGAGAGTGGATGACAGGCGGAGCAGACAGCTTGTAGGTGCTGCTCAGAGAAGGTGTGTAAAACTACAGTCTCCGTGTCCCTGCTGTGCTTTCCAGCTTCTCTTGAACAAACTGTCTTTTAGCCAATACCAAACTGGAAACTGGGACTTCCCTGGTGGTCTAGTGGTTAGGAATCTTCCTGCCAATGCAGGGGACACAGGTTCGATCCCTGATCTGGGAGGATTCCACGTGCTGTGGAGCAACTAGAAAAAAACACTGGCAGCTGGCATGCTGAGTTTCTTCCCCTTAACAGTAAGTGAAGAGTTGGTCTCCATATATCTTCTAGCATCTTAAGTACATAGTTGGAGAATTTGAACAGGATGGTGGCTTAAAAATAAATCAACTCCTGGTCACGGTGGCAGGAGGAAAATATTACAATTCAGAAACTTCTGAGAAACATTCAAGAATGATTCTGTTGTCGTGGAATTAGCTAATGAAGCAGTCTCCTGGTCTCCTGGGGGTCCGTGGTGGGTGGGAGAAGTCAGCAGAGTACCACTCAGCAGCAGGAAGTGGCAGGGCTTCCAGGTCGCTGTGCCATCTTGGCTGCCCGGTCATCATTCCTTTGCTCAGGGCTTTGTTCCTTGATGAGAAATTAGGGACTGAAGCGGACAAGACCCTGAAGAAGTATTTGGAAGGACGTAGAATGCTATTATGCCAAAACCTATTTATTCACTTACTTACAGTCAGGCACTGGGCTTCTCTTGATGATTCAGTTGGTAAAGAATCCACCTGCAATGCAGGAGACTCTCGATTTGATTCCTGGGTTGGGAAGATCCGCTGGAGAAAGGATAGGCTACCCATTCCAGTGTTCTTGGGCTTCCTTTGTGGCTTAGCTGGTAAAGAATCCGTCTGCAATGAGGGAGACCTGGGTTCAATCCCTGTGCTGGGAAGATGCCCTGGAGAAGGGAAAGGCTACCCACTCCAGTATTCTGTCCTGGAAAATTGCATGGGGTCTCAAAGAGACATGACTGAACGACTTTCACTGATTGTAAAGCTGAAACAGATAACAAGGCATTGTTCTAGGTCTTAACATCTGCTGGAAAATAACTTACTACAACATGTCATATGTATGCATTTTTAAGTATATTGAAGATTACTGTCTGCCATCATTGTATGGTAGAAGGACCTAATTTAGACTTGGAAGGTGGACTCAGTGATTATCACTGAGGATGTGATGTTTGGGCCAAGACCTGAGTGTTGAATGTGCCTGGCCGTTGGACCAGGGCAGCAGGACTCAGGAAGGCCGTGCAGTGGAACTGGGCCCTGGGACTGGGTGTGCAGACAGAGGCTTGATCTTCAAGAAGCTTGATGGCGGCGGAATCGGGGAAGGGGCGCCGACAGGGAACTGGGCACTTTCTGTGCTGTCTTTTTTCACTTGGGCTTACCTGCCATCAGAAGTGATGCCTTGGCATGGCTAATTAGTTGGATGGAATGCTCAAATGACCCAACCCCTCACTTTGAGGAGAGGGGAGAAGGCAGAACTTCATCTCTGATGTGAGAACTGACATCTGTGTCCCTCTCAGCAAAGGCTCTTTCCCTTTTGGCCCTATATGGGGTGCTTTGGATATATCGGGGCTTCCCTTTGCAGGCTGGGCAGTGGTTCTCTATCCCTATGTGGAAAACCATGAATGTCAGGGTCTGCTGGGACCCTAGGAAGCATGGGTCCCCTCACCGTCTTAGAGCTGGATACAGGAGGTCCAGAGAGGAGCGAACTTGTTCTCATTGACCAGCTGAGTCAGAGGAGGTCAGAGCCAAAGCCCAGGCTCACGTGTCTCAGGCTCTCTGTGTGTCCCAACCCTCATTTCGAATGTCCTTTGGGAATATTTACATTTGACACGAGCATTGGTATAGTGGGCTTTAAGTCTGTCGTCTTGCTTTGTGCCCTGTTTTTTTTTTTTTTGGTGGGGGGGTGGCTTATACTTGTTTTATCTGCTTGACTTTGCATTATGTGTTTTTGATGATATATGGCTAATTAGCTGTATCTGGTATATGTGACTAGTTTGCATTCTGATTCCTTTCATTATTAGAGTTTTTTCTTGTCTTGATGTGGGCATTCATTGCAATGAACTTTCCCCTTAGAACTTCTTTTGCTGCATCTTATTGTATTTCTAGTTTCATTTGTCTCAAGGTTACTGAAGTTGTGGTTACTGACGTCTGTCTTTAGCTTTTCTTATTTATATTGTCACTGTGAGAGTTGATTTTGTATCAAAAGCAATTGTATTTTGACAGGTCAGGATTAATTAGAAGTACTTTAATAAATCCTTGCAAGGAACAACAATTTCAGAAAAGTGCAAACAAGTAGAAATAATTCTGATGATCAATTAATTGCAGGTAATTTTTGACACATAGTGTGGTTATTTTTATGAGAAAATTAGAGTACCCTTTCTCATGAAGGTTGTTGGAGCCAAAGTGGTGACCAATGCCCGCAGTCCTGGGGCTCGGTGCTATGGGTTTGTCACCATGTCAACATCTGACGAGGCCACAAAGTGTATCAGCCATCTCCACAGAACTGAGCTTCATGGAAGGATGATCTCTGTTGAGAAGGTAAGGCCGTCCTTGCCACTGGAACTTGCAGGATTCATAGGCCAGAAGACCTGGTCCCTGAGCCATTTCTGTCTATGTTGTGTTTTAGGCCAAAAACGAACCTTCTGGGAAAAAGCTGTCTGACAGAAAAGAGTGCGAAGTGAAGAAGGAAAAATTGTCTAGTGTTGACAGACATCATTCAGTGGAGATCAAAGTTGAAAAGTAAGGTGCTTTTTAAAAACCTTTCTTTTGGGAGGATGCCAAGTGGCAGCCACAGGGTCATCAGCTCCTCATTTAAATCTCAGGTGGTTCTTGCATCTTAATATTCATGTTCAAATCACTGAGCCAGTGATTTGCTGTGATAAAGAATCCGCCTGCCAATGCAGGAGATGAGGGTTTGATCCCTGGGTCAGGAAGATCCTCTGGAGGAGGAAGTAACAAACCACGAAGTAACAAACCACTCCAGTATTCTTGCTTGGAAATTCCCATGGACGCAGGAGGCTGGCAGGCTGCATGCAGTTCATGAGGCTGCAAAGAGTCAGACACGATTGAGCACAGCATAGAGATTTATGTTCAAACAAGTTATTTATCTGTTGAAACAAATAACAGACTGAAAGACCTTTTGGCAAGGCAGATTTGAACTGAGTGGGTCCACTTACACGGGGAGCCTTTTCAGGAGTAAATAACGATAGCACTGTGGAGCCGAAGTTGATTGAAACTGCAAATGTGGAACCATGTGGATAGGAAGGGCTGATTATGAAGTTAAAAGTTGACTTTTGACTATGTAATGGATCAGCACCCCAAACCCCACATTGTTTAAGAGTCAGCTATATTTTTACTTCATTCTTGACATTCTGAGCTGTTGCACGGCCTTGCAAACCTTGAAATCTTTCCTGATCCACATTGATTTTTGTGCAGTTCTTATATTTTATCACAGTAACTGCAGAAGCCCAGCTTTCCAAAGCCAGTGTTACCCAAAGGAGTATAGCCTGATTTCATATTGAGATGAGTAACCAAAAGCTCCTAGTTCACCTAGCATCTGACATAAAGCGAATATTTGTCTTCAAAATTTAAAATATCCCAGGGCACTTGTGAGTTGACCCATCCTGGTGTGCCTTGAACTATAGTTTGGGAACTGCAGGTCTGAGGTACTATTTTTATAAAGGAGGTGATCTGCATCTTTAATCAAGATGAAAACAAGGACAGATCTTTCAAAGCAGGCATTCCCTGTTGATACTTTTTTTTTTTTTTCTTAAAAACTGAAGGCAACAAAAAAACAAATTAATAAATAATAGCAAAAACAGAAATAAAGAAAGCTGTCCTTTTTTCATACACAATCTTCTGGAAATTCTGTAAAGGACTAACAGCATCCTTAAATTATTATTAGCAATATTGGTGGATGGACCTAGAGATTGTCATACTGAGTGAAATAAGTCAAAGAAAAACAAATATCATATGATGTATCTCTTATATGTGGAATCTTAAAAAAAGGTACGAATGAATTTATTTATAAAACAGTAACAGATGCAATGGACATAAACTTGGGCAAACTCTGGGAGATGGTGAGGGACAGGGAAGCCTGGCCTGCTTCAGTCCATGGGGTCATGAAGAGTTGGACAGGACTTGGCGACTGAACAACAGCAGAGTTACAGACTTTAAAAAAAATATATATATATACACATGAAGCTAACACAACACTGTAAATCATCTATACCCCAATAAAAATTTTTTTAATAAAATAAAATTAGCACTATTGGGAATTCTCTGGCGATGCAGTGGTTAGGACTGTCACGAGAGTGTATGTTCCTTGGTTCTTTGTCTCGTCACAACAAAGAATTGGAGCGACGGACATTAAAGCCCTCGGCGCATCACAGCTCTCGGGTCTTGGACAAACCGTGTTACAGCTCTTAGGCAAATCAGTGTTACAGCTCCATTTTATTTAGAAGATAGCAGGAGAATCCAAGACTCGAAGAGAAGAGAGTGGAGGAGTGCGTGGGGAGAGAGAGAGAGAGAGAGAGAGAGCGTGTGCATGCCCGCGGGAGAGAGAGTCCATCCCTGTTGATACTTTTATCAAAACAGTAGGTTTATGTCTTTTGAGGAGGTAGACTGTTGACGTGCCTGACAGGGTGCCTTTCTCAGAAGGTAGAGTATCTGCCATGAGTTTGTATTGGCAGCACAATTTATGTTCATTTCTAGGTCCACTTACACTCTAAAAGTTGAATCCTTTGCTGAGAATGTTAGTCTTCTGTAATTCTTTTCTTCTCCTTGTTTTTTTCATGTAAGAAAATTTATGGTTAAGTAAACATGCTTAGGGGCAAAATTATATTCATAAGTTAAACTTAGTTTTTAAAGATGTTCTTGTTGATCTTCATTGGAAATGAAATAGCCAAATTGGAATTCATAAACCCTGGAGAAATGCATGTCAGGTGAGCCTTTTTGTATTAGGGGTGAGATGGTAGTTTTATCGGCAACTTCTCCTAAGAGACACATCCCGTCAGTGGTGCTGAAAACCAATTCTGGTAGAACACGGGAAGCCACGGGGGCAAGGAAGGGAGTGCAAGCCCCCTTAGTGAGCCCTTGTCAGGTGGATTCCACAACCAGTGGAATGATGCTGTGAGCCCTGTGCTCTGCGTGGAAGGAGGCGCAGCTGGGAAAGGAGTGGAATGGGCCTGTGGCAAGCAGGGGCTCTTCCCCCTATATAGGGGCACTTAACTGGGTGACAAACTTAAGTTGTTTGAAACCAAACTGCTCTCACATAGGTGATGTAGGAGCATTTTATAATTTGATTTTAATCTTACTCTTTCTTCAGTGGACACCCTTGTTGACCTCTCGTTTTGAAAATTTCTAGGTTTGGTAATCAGCCTAAGGGACATAGAGAAGCTTTTCCTGAAGAGGGGGCTGGTCTTGGATGAGTTTTTATGAAATTGCCATTTCGAAAGTGCACTCAGATGTCAAGTATAACCCCACTACCCAGGGCTGACACTTTTGGTGTATATATGCATCTAGTGTTTTAGAAATTGCTTTTTAGGAAATTCCTTGGTCCAGTGGGTAGGACTCTTGTGTTTTTACTGCCAATGGCCCAGGTTTAGTCCCTGGCCGGGGAACTAAGATCCCACAAGACACACAGCGCAACCAAAAAAAAATAGAAGAAAAGAAATCCCTTAACTTTGTGATACTGAGAAGTCCCTTTGTGTCTAGGAGGTGGCATGTGAGTTTGGAAGAAGTAGGAGGCATCTCCTTTCAAGATGTTTCTTAGGTCTGCTGGGAGGGAGAGGGTTCCCACACCAAGAGTGGAAGAAGCATGTCAAAGGCGCTTCCTGGGGACTTCTCTTGCAGTCACATAGTGACCAGGAAGCAATCTCTAGTCTGTCAGAGGAGAACCAGGTGAATAACAGAGGACTGGGGTGCAGCAGGTGAGAAGACCCACATCTGTGCAGTGTGTCTACACAGCTTGACGGGCAGAGCGTGGGTTGAAAGGTGTGATAGAGCAGCACAAGGACCATCCTGCTGTGTCAGTCTTAAGAAACCTAGAGCATCGCTGGAGGGCGTCATGGTTATAGGGACATGAATGTAAAGCCAGCAGAGGTGGAGCCACGTGATTGGCAATAAAGGCATCCGTGGTGGCTGTCTCAGGGTGCAGACTTGAGCTGTATCTATAGTGTTTGGTGTTGTACATTACAAGCATTTAGAGTGAATGGTTCCAATTAAAGATGACAGCTTCATGTGTGAAGTTTAGGAGGAGGGAAGGGTGTGCTGCGGGGCACCTGGGAGAGGACTCCTTGGGCCTCCCACACTCTGCCTGGTTGGTGGGAAGAGAGGGCAGGGGTGCCTGTTAGCAGGTCTCATGGGGCCTGGTTTTCCCAGCCTGGACCCTAGCATGCAGCGGGCACTCAGTAAGCATGGACTGAGACGAACACCAGTAGAGGATATGGGAGACATGTTTGAATGGCAGCCGTGATGTGTTTGACTGCTTAGCGGGAAATCGCCTTCAGCTGAAATAGCACTAATGGTTTTCATGTTTGCTGGCACATCACATGGCATTGTCCCTCCCCCAGAGTGTGGTATGCAGGTGGTCTGGGTGGGAACCACTGCTCCATGCGGCAGGCACCACCCATCCTTGTGCTGAACCTCCATTCGGTTTTACACTCTACTTACTGGGAAACGTGTTTTTTTCCTACAAAAGATAAAAATAATATTCCACAAAAACAAAAGGAAGCATTTGAAATTAGTCTTTAACAGGCTTTTTAATACAGTTGGAATGTTTCTTGTGTCTGCTTGTGGGTCTGTTGATGTACTGGTGCATTTAGCCTTTGGGAAAAACGCCCTGTGAGCCTTCAGTGTCATGCAGCAGGTTTCTAGGTGTAGCAGGGAACTTCAGTGGGAAGGGGCTGTATCTGAAGAGGGTATTATCTTTCCCATGGTTTTCAAATAATTCTATTCCTTTGACTGCCAGCGGGCAGATTTGCTGTGTGTGGAAGTATGACCTGCCCCTGAGGGACTCTCAGGAGCTCAGGTATGGTAACTTTGTTTCTTTGTACACAGAACCATCATTAAGAAGGAAGAGAAGATGGAGAAAAAGGAGGAAAAAGAGCCTGAAGACATTAAAAAGGAAGAGAAAGATGAAAACGAGCTGAAATCAGGACCTGAAAATCGGTCCAGAGTCACGAAATCAGGTGATGAGTCTGTTATGTGTTGACAGGACGGGAAGAGATGGCAAGGGCGGCGAGTAGGCATGTGGAGTGAGGGCCCAGCAGGTGCCCTTTGCTGAGCTGAGCTGTGTACAGGAAGCGCTGAGAGCACCAGAGCCTCGGTGATGAAGTGGCTGAAGGGAGTTTGCAGATCAGAGATCCGGAGCTTTCCTGGTCAGGGTCTGTGTTTGTTGGTGGCTCAGTGACCTGGGTATTTGCTTTCCCTGAGTCTCTGGCAGAATAAAGTGTGGGATTTGCAAGAGCCAGGTGTCCTGGGTTCCTGTGACTGATTCCGTGAGATTCTGCTCTTCTGTCATCAAGTTTTTCCTGCATTTATGTTAACACTAGATATAGTTTAAAAAAAAAAAAGAAGAAAAAAACCAGAAAACGGAAACCTCAGAGGATGTACATCCATTGCACCATTGCAGCAGCCACACTTGGGGCACTTCACCTCTGTTGTCATTTTATCACAGTTGATTGTGCTCTGACCTTTGGGTTTGCATGAGTCCACAGAGCACTTTGTTGAAAAAATAAAACCAACGTGTGCACCCTCCCCTCCCCCCCCCCAAATAAACAAAACCCAGCCAGCTGGAGCCTAGGAATTTGG
Organism: Bos grunniens; assembly: GCF_055505025.1. Lineage (NCBI taxonomy): Eukaryota > Metazoa > Chordata > Mammalia > Artiodactyla > Bovidae > Bos > Bos grunniens. The sequence goes on from NC_141171.1 coordinate 18,753,708, forward strand.
TACAGCACATTACAAGTTACATCTCAAGTGTTTGGGATACTTTGCCAGCAGTTTCAAGACAGGCATGTTTTTTAAGATGTTCCTCAAGTATTGTAAATCCCTAAATCAGTCATTGTTGGGGTGGTTAGAGCCTGCTAATTGTGTCATTGAGGGAAAATCAGTTTGGAAGCCTTCATTGTGGGAGATGAATGAAGGGAGCTCACCCATCTGGCAGGGCGCATGAGCCCGCAGGCAGCGTCTGACTTGGAATATGGGGCCCTGGGTTGTGCAGAGCTTCCCAAGATGTGTGGGCGGAACACACGTCCAAGTGGGTTCACCTTGAAGCTGCTGGGGTTTAGTGTGGGGGTGAAGGAAGCCCGCAGGTGGCAAATGTTTGCACCCATATTGCAGAATGCACTTTGATCCTCATTTATGCCGTAAGAATCGAACAGATCACCCCAGATGAGTAAAGGCCAGTCGGGGGACACTAGCCACCTCACACCTAATGTTGCCATGTCAGCAGCGCTTTTTATCACATCGGAGAGGCGAGTGGGGACACCAAGGCTCCAGAGCTTAGCAGCAGTCTGTGGAAGGTGTGTCCAGAGCCCCCAGTCAGCCTGGGGCCCACCTGTGGTCGGGGAGGGAGGGTGTCGACATGCGTTCATAGACGGTGTGTTTTTCCTGAAGGAAGCAGAGGAATGGAACGAACTGTTGTGATGGATAAATCCAAAGGGGAGCCTGTCATCAGCGTGAAAACCACAAGCAGGTCAAAGGAGAGAGTGAGTATTGCCCTTGCCCTCTCGAGTCCAGCCGGTTCCAGTGACGGTTTAACAACCACATTGATTTGTGTTAGGAGAACAGCGTTGTTTCACCCTTGAAATGTTAAGGTTCTTTGAAATACTTAGGAGACATGTTGCTATTAATAACTAGACTGTGCACAGACACGGATTAAGTTCTGAAACTTAGTCTGAAACAATCCTTAACTGTGTTTGTAGCCCATAAACGTGTTGACCCTTTGCCAATCCTATTACTCTATACCTAATCTTCAGGAGAGCTGATTCATGAACTGGATAGAATGGGCAAGGCCTAGGGCTTGTCAGGCTGGAAGGCAGGTTCTGCTCATTTTCTGTAGCTGTTTTTCCTAGTTTTTTATTAAATTAACCAAAAAGACAAGTTGAGCCCACCTGCCTCTCTTCCACGATCAGAGTGAGCTCCGTTGCCTATGTGTCCTGCACCACAGGACAAGCTTATTGCTTCTTGTTTTACTTTTTCTACTCTGGCAAACTGAACCCTTTGCTTCCCAGCTGAAGGTTCTAACTAAAACATGAGCGAGGAGAGCAGTTCCCTTTTAGTGATATAGAGCTAGCAGTGTTCACCCAAGAGCACTTTATGATGTTGAGGCTTAATTTTGAAATGAGCACTTGGGGTCCATAAAGCGGCAGTTCCCAATGCTGTGTTCCCCTGAGGAGAACCATAAAATACAGAGAAAAATCAAGGAAGGCCAATAATCTCACCAGCCAGATAACTCTGATGTTAAACAAAAATGTAAACTTGATGAGAAATACAACTAGTACAGAAAGAGATGAGGTAAGCAAAGCGGAAGCCTCCACTCTGCATGGGCCCCTCTCAGCGGCCAGTGCACCCGCCACTCACGTATCTACACGCACCACACCATGGGGCCTGGGCTCCTGGGACTTGGTGCTGTGCACATCGGTGCTGTCTTGTGGAGCTGTATGTATGGGACAAAAAGGTCGGCTTTAAAGTTCAAGTTTCGAAGTGATTATAGATTGTTGGGAAGTTATCAGAGATAGTACAGAGGTCCCAAGAACCTGCCCGGTGGTTCTGTCCCCGTTAACTGTGTGGAGGTGGGGCAGCACCAGGATACTTTGTCACCAGTGTAGACCTGAGTCCTGCCACTGCAGTCCACACGCATACCTGGTCCCTCAGCACAGAGATGTCCTCCTGGACACCCCTGTAACGTTGCCCCACTCCACCAGTCCATCCCCAATGCTGGAAGCCTGTAAGCGGTTTTTTGTCACCAGCATGGTGTCCTGAGAATGTGTGTGAATGAAATCATACAACCATGACCTTGAGATTGGTCTTTGCCCTCAGCATGGTATCCCTGAAATCCATCCAGGTGTGTGTGCAGGGGTGTCCTTTTCCGCATAAAGCTTTATTACTGAGCTGTGGATGTACCGTGGTCATTTTGACCAAGTCCTCTGCTGGCGGACACTGGCTGTCTCCACGTCCCCTCTGGATGCAGCATTTGTGGGTATACTATTTGTTAGGGCAGGTCCAGAGCTGCAGACACATTGTTTGTTGTGGTAGATGCTCATTGAGTGCCCTTCAGAAAGGTTATGGAGGACACTGGCATGTGCCAGGCCACTAAGAAGTGACTAGGGCAGGCTGTGGACCCGGGAACCCAATGTGAGACACAGACCTCTCCCCCCGCCACTGCCATGCCACCCTCCCCAGCAGATGACGTCTGTACCTCAGGATGCAGGCCGTCTGTCCTTCCCTTCTCCAGCCTGCAGTGTGTGCTCAGACTCCCAGTTCTGCCCTCCTTGCAGATCATTGCTGTGTTTGGGGTTGTGAACCTGTCCTTGTAATGAGCGTGGACAGGTCTCTGTCCCCTCCTTTTTTTTCCCTCTTCAGTAAAATGTTTGGTTATGACCTTTGACTTTCTTTTGGATTGCTTTGTTTTTCATTGATATTTTGCCCCTCTGTGAGCCAGTTAAGACTGCTGAGGACCTTTTTAAAAAATGTGTCCCAGGCTCCTTCCCTGGGAATTGTGAGGCAGTGGGTCCACAGGAGGCCCTGGGTTCTGAGTTACACGAAACCCTCCAGGAGAGGCTGGCTTGTGGCCAGTGTGGGAGCCCAAGCCTTGGAGAGCCTCAGAATGGAAGTCATTTGTCAGTGTTTCCTGCCTTCTCCCAGAAATGGAAGAGCACAGAAGTGCCCACAGTACTCTGCTTTACTGTGCTGGTTTACACTTGGGGGCCTTTGGCTTGCTCTGTATGGAGGCCTCCTGCCTGAGCCCTGAACCAGCAGTCGAAGGGTGACCCCACCGAGCAGAGTGATTGCTGCCCTGGCTTGTGCGCCTGCCCTATGCCTCTGGGGAGCCTGGTTTTGTTGTAGATAATGCAGAGAGCTTGGCTCTGCGATTCCAGAGAAACTGCTTGCTGAGGTTTTACCCTACTCCTTCTCTTTCATTAATGCCCTTTGCAAGATTTGAAAGCAAGGCTGTAGCACCCAAACTCAGGCGGTGTGAGGCAACCCGTGCTGGGGCCTCCCTGTAAACCCCAGGGGACCCAAGGTTCTTAGTCTAGTCCAGACATGCTAATTTCACTTGCCTCGTATATTTGTCATCATCAGTTCCCTGACATTCATAAGCCAGTTTTGGTCAACAGAGCTCAAAGAGTCAGGATCGCAAGTCGGAAAGCAAAGAGAAGAGAGACATCCTGTCGTTTGATAAAATCAAAGAACAGAGGGAGCGAGAGCGCCAGAGGCAGCGGGAGCGGGAGATCCGAGAGACAGAGAGGCGGCGGTGAGTGGGGTCTCTTCTCGGGGGGATGCCCTTCCTCCCGAGCCAGCCGCCTGGGCTTGCTGGCCTCCTGCTGTCCGTGCTGCACCCGCCCATCCCATGACGTAGTCGTCCCAGCATAGTCATCCAAGGCTGTTTCTGCTCAGCAGCATCTCCTCTGGCTGAAGTTGTGCCCTGGCCCAGGTAGCACGCATACCCAGGCCACCTGTGGCTTTGACAGAGGAGGGTCTCTGGGGTCAAAGATCACCAGCTTCTCCAGTTTGCTTTTCTAAAATAGTGTGACTTTAGCTTCTGCATGTGGGCTTTAGAAAGTCAGAGTTTCTTGACCCATTTGAAGATGTTTCACTTCCAGCTGGCTTGCCCTTGGTGTAGAGCCTTCCCTGGCACCCTGGGAGCGAGTGAGGAGAGCAGGGGGGCATACCCAGCTCCCTCACCAGCTCCTATGTGTGGTGGCCAAGGGGCAAGACCTGTGATTCCTTCACTGGTGCCTGGCTTTCTCCTGTCCCCACACCGTCTTAGGTCCCTTTCAAAATGCCATATGTTAAACGTACACCCTCGGAGAGGGAAGGGGTGACAAAAAGGAGCATGAGTTGCGTCTCAGGGAGAGTGGCTGTCATCCGTGTCTCCAGGGTTTTATCTGCTCAGGAACTTCAGGGTAGTGGTTATCCTTTGCTTTTTTTTACTTTTCTGCCCTTGTTTACCTGTGGTTTCATTCTGGTGCTCTTTGAGCAGGTCCTACTGGTCTGGACCTGAGGCTCTGTGTCCACTCGCCATCATCCCTCCCTCCCAGCTCACCCTGGTTTTGCTAGTTGGAGAAGGGGAAAGGATGGAGTTTGGGGTTTCTGGACGATCAGAGCCGTTCAAGGGGCAGGTTGGAGCCTGTGAGGGGGCAGCCAGGTCACATCCAGGAGCTTGATGTGTCCAGGCTCCCTCCGAGGACCTCAGTGCCACCATGTGGACTGGGCGCCACCATGTGGGAAAGTCAGGGTGGCCTTCCTGTGTCTGCAGAGAGCGTGAGCAGCGGGAGCGGGAGCAGCGCCTGGAGGCCTTCCACGAGGGCAAGGAGAAGGCGCGGCTGGAGCGGGAACGCGAGCAGCTTGACCGCCAGTGGCAGCGCCTGGAGCGGGAGCGCCTGGAGCGCGAACGGCTGGAGCGGGAGCGGGAGCGCGTGGAGCGGGAGCGCCGGCGTGAGCAGGAACGTATCCAGCGGGAGCGTGAGGAGCTGCGGCACCAGCAGGAGCAGCTACGCTATGAGCAGGAGCGGCGGTCGGTGGTCAGGAGGCCCTACGACATTGGGCGGTAAGGCCGCAGTCAGAGTGGGGAGTGGCTGCGGCCACCTTGATGTGGGGAGTCGGGAATGCTGAAGATGGACACCTGGGCAGAGCTCGTAGCTGCCGCCTCCGCAGCTAGTAGAGTATCTCCAGAGCTGCCACTTGGTGGAGGCTTGGTGATGCTCTTGCCTTGGCAGTCCTTTCGTTGGCACTGTGGTTCCTGGGGGAGCTTGACACTGTCTAGTGGGGAGGAGACAGGCAGGCATGTGTTAGGCTGTGTTCCCTGCCATCTCCTTCGGGCTCACATGTCCTCCTGGAGTGGGAGGCACAGAGTCGGTGCTGTGGAAAAGTAGGTTGCCTTCCTCTAAGAAAGGAGGTTTCTCTCTCTCCACCTTCTCTGAGCTGCTTAACTGACGGTCTCCCATCACCCCACCACCTTTGAGCCTAATTTTTTAGTAAAAATCAGGAAGAAGATAATTGGAGACCATCCCAAATTGTATGTAGTTCGCTGTCACCCGATCTAATTCCCTTTGCTTCTGAAAAGCGCGAAGGGAAGTTCGGGTTACCGTAGACAACGAGTTGGAAATGTGGTAACTCAGAATGTTGTTTCTGGAGAATCAAATATTTCATTTCACTTGCATTTGAGCTCTTGTGGGAGCTCAATACCTTGGGATCAAGGTATTAACATCCTTGTGATACAGTTAGTTCACAGTGGTTCTTCTTTCAGGACTGTCAAATGAGAATGCCAGGGTGCCTTTTGGTAGTTTGGGGTTTTTAATATATCAAGTCAAAGCGATAATGACTGAATGTTTAGAGATTAGCCCTGCAGGACATTTTAAACGATACTGTGTCTGGAGAGAGCATTCCACCTCCACCCTCTTTTTTTTTCTGCTCATTCTCTCATAAGTGAAATTTGCATCTTTTTAAAAATGAAAAACAGGCGAGATGACGCCTATTGGCCAGAAGGAAAGCGCATGGCCATGGAGGACAGGTACCGCCCGGACTTCCCTCGGCCTGATCACCGTTTCCACCACTTCGACTACCGTGACCGGGGCCGGTACCAGGAGCATGTAGCTGACAGGTCAGTGCCCCACCCCTCTCCAGCAGGGGTAGGTCTCCATCTCTTCTCATACTGGAGGTTCCTAGTGACCGCCACACGTGGGATTTAGAGACAGACCTTGATCGGGATGTGGGAATCAGTGGTCCCTTAGGGCATTTTCGCTTTGACTCTGGGGAAGGCCTCATGGTGTATGTTTCGTGCACTGTCCTCTTACAATGGGCGGGTCCCAGGCTCTGGGTTGCAAAGCTCCCTGGGGTCTCTGTGGCCACTCTTCCTTCTTGTCCCTCCCCCAGCAGGAGTTGCACTGGAGCACAGGTCTTTGAGGAGGGGAGGGCATGGCCCAGCCTCCTTGTTCTTAAGGATGAGGAAGTGGTTTAGAGAAAGGCCGTGACCCACTGGAGCCATCTGCAGGGGTCACTGACCTACATGGGGCCCGAGCCAGCGGGCACCAAGGGGGCTGACTGCAGGGTGTGGCAGTGGCCCTCTCAGGCCTGCTTTGTGTTTTAAGGGTCTGGGGGTGTAATTTTTTTTGCCAGTGCCTCTTTAATGAAGACTATCTCATTTATTAGAAAGGCAGCCCTTGGTTTTCCAGTTTAAGCATTCTTTCTTTAAGTTTCTCATTGCGCTTGCCCAGGCTGCATATCCTTGAGCCATTTCACTGCTCATTAGCTCCTCCATGAGCGAAGGGAGATGGGGGTGAAGACAGGCTGAGACACCACTCATTTATTTAATCATGGCCGGACTTGGTTTCCGATGTGTTAGTCACATGGGTCAGATCATACCAGAGGTTAAGACCACCAAGGCTTTCTTATTATCCAGTTTGTCACCAGGCCACAGATTAATTTGGCATTGGCTTCGTGGGTTGGATCTCTACTTTTGAGACTCCTGTGAGGGACTTTAGTTCAGTAAAACCTTCCTCCCCACTTTCTTAGGCTCCGACTTCACTCCTACCCCCAGGGAGCTGCCAGCCAGCTCTTTTTTCAGGCCTGTCAGTCAATTAACTGTTCTCATGTGGTGAAAGAGGATAAGTACCCCAGTTGTTGGACTCTTCCGTGTGGTCTGCAGCAGTATCAGAGAGAGCCGTCAGCTGCCACTGGAATGAGATACTTCTGTTTTGCAGGAGGGAAGGTTCAAGATCAGTGATGGGAGAGCGAGATGGGCAGGTGAGTAAAAGCCAGACCTCAGGCTGGGAGCATGGCTGCTTCTGTGCAGTGGGCAGACATGGACATTAAATACATAGGGCTTGTTCATCTTATTCAATGGGAAGTGAATAAAGAGGATTGATTGTCTGCTTATGTAGAATGCCTTCCAGTCTAGACACATGGGATGTCCCAAACAGGGGCTTAGCAGCCTGCCGGGGTCATTAAGCCTGTGTTTTAGGGCATCCCTGTCAGGTACTGGGGTGGGTGCCTCTGTCTGAGGGCCTGCAGGTACCCTAGGGTGTCAGCTCAGAGGAGAGCTGATGCCACCCCCATGAGAAAGGTGGTGGCAGTGTCAGAGTCGTGGCTGTTTAAATGGGGTCAGGGGGCAGAGGGGGTGGTGAAAGAATACATAGCGTCTCTTGCTCCCAAGATCTCTTGCTTCCAGAGCACTGACTTGGTTGGCCAGGGGCATTGAACCACTCCCAGCAGCATTGCTGGCTTCCAGGCCTCCACAGTACTGAGCTAGGGGTCTGAGGGCGCTGGCCTGCCCTAGTGGTGTAGGGGGAGCTTCCTGTCACCAGCAAGGTGCAGGTGTTTGTCGTCTTCAGGGAAGACAGGTCTGAGTGATGCCTTGGTGGACCCAGAGCCTGGGACTCTCCGTGCTCACGGGGTCAGGGGCCCTCTGCTGGTCCTTCATGTGCATCAGTGATAGAGCGTTAGGGGTCCTCAGGGTTCTTAAGTGAGGAAGGGATCAAGAAGTGTCAGAAAGGGCCTGGGCATGTCCTCTTGGGTGGCAGGGTCTGCAGGTTGACCAGACCCAGAGGGTGGGCCTGCCACAGGCCTATCCAGGAACCGTGAGGCTGGAGTCGCCCTGTCCCTCTTGGCCTTCCAGCACTACTCAGACGAGCGCCACAGCCATGGAGGACCACCAGAGCGCCACGCCCGAGACTCCCGAGACGGCTGGGGCGGCTACGGCTCCGACAAGAGGATGAGCGAGGGCCGGGGGCCGCCACCTCCACCCAGGTTAGCGGGCAGGCCATGCCAAGCCTCCCTGGGGGCATCACTGCCCTCACTTGGTCCCAGCTTGGCTTCTGTGCAAGGGATCCAGGTGTATGTGCCCGCCAGGTCACCCGGAACAGTGTCAGCCCTAGGTGTGAAGGTCCCTATCGCAGGCCCTGGCTGCTGAAGCAGGTAGCCCTGAGGCCGTCTAAGGCTTGTCCCCTGTCAACAGTAGAGAAGCTTCACTCGGCCCTGTGCTCCAGAGTTGTCTGGGTGTCTTGTCAGGCTGGTGTCACAATCACCAGAAGTCTTTGCCACATCTCTAGGAGTGTTCCGGATGTTGATCAGAGACTAGGGTGCCAGTTGGATAGATAGTGACCTGCTTAACACCGAGTTCTCTTAGGCTGTTCAGCCACAGTCTTCAGTGTAAAGGGGTGAGTTCGTGCTCTGGCAGCAGGCTGTGTGGAGCCGCGTCACCGTGGGACTGGGCGGCCATCACACAGCCTGGGGCCAGGTGGCTGCACCTGCACATGGGGACTGGGTTTGGATCGTCAGCTCCCAGGGTTTCTGTCTGAAACAGCTGTTTGAAGGTGCACTGTGCAGTTCGTTGTCGACAGCGCAGTTGGATGGCTTTCAGTTGATCCATGCGTCCATCCCTACGACCCATTTCAGAGCATTTACATCACCCCCCAAAGAAGCCCCCATCAGCAGACCCTCCCCATCTCCCTGGCAACCACTAACCCACTTTCTCTCTCTCTGGATTGGTCTGTTCTAGATGTTTCCCATCAGTAGAATCACACACTGTCTGTCTGTGTCTGCTTCTCTCAGTGAGCATCATGTCCTCAAGGTGCATCCGTGTTGGAGAGAATGTCAGGGCTTTTCTCCTTTTCCAGGCTGATGAATCTCACAGTTTATGGAGGGACCACATTTTTTGTATCTGTTCATGAGTTAGTTGATGGACACTTTGGTGGTCTCCACTTTGGGGTGGTTGGTGTACAAGTTTTTGTGTAAATTCAGGTTTACCGGTCTCATACACCTTGGAGTGGAATCGCTGGGTCACATGGCCGTTCTACATTTAACGTTTCAAGGGACCACTGTGCTATTTTCCAATGGGGCTGTACTGTTTCACATTGCCAGCAGCCTGGTGTGAGGATCCCTGTGTCTGCACGTCCTCACCTGCACTTGACACCGTCGTCTGTCTTTTTGATAGTAGCCATCCTGACGGGTGAGGTGGTTGTGACATTAGCTGTGCTGAAGACCTACTCATGTGCTTACTGGCCACATGTGTTTCTCTGGGGAAGTGTCGCTTCCTGTTCTTTGCCCACTTCTCTCAGAAACTCTTGACAGGAGGGCACAATCGCCCAGCCACAGCCACAACCTCTCCCTGGAAGCATAGTGGGACCTTTGTGTGTCTGCCTTTTGTTTTGGCAAAGAGGTGGCCGTGACTGGTCGGAGCACAGCCAGAGGCTGGAGGAACATCAGGAGCGCACCTGGCCGGGCACAGTGGACACGGACACAGCGGGCCGGGAGCACTCTCGGTGGCAAGGTATTGGCTGACCCCCGCCTGCAGGTCTGGTAGGGCTTCTGGGCAGGGGCGGCCAGGGTTCCGCCAGCTTTCCTAGGGCTTCTGAGAAGGGAGTGTTAGCAGACTCTTCCTTCTCTTCCAGGTGGTGAGAGGGGCCTGTCTGGACCCTCGGGCCCCGGGCACATGGCAGATCGGGGCGGAATATCGGGGTAAGTTTTATCTGCCCATAAAGCTGATTTCTTCTCGCTCCTCAGTTCCTCTCACTTTCTGCATCCTTGATCAGCTTTCTGGTTGAGTGTTTTGAAAACACTCCCATAGCAGCCCTCCCCAGAAGGCAACCTGTGGTTGTGAATTTTCTCCTCTGGAAAAAGCCAGGGGGCTCTGAGCCTGCTGTTGCGAGGTGACACGGTGAGAACACACGCGTGCCTTTGTTCCTAGGCGAGGCGGCTTTGCACACGGCGGGCACACCCAAGGTGATGTGGTGCCTGCCGGAGGCCTCGACAGCGACGGACTGGCTGGCCAGGACCGGGGCGACAGAGACCCCCACCCCCACCAGTACCCCCACTTCACCCGCAGCTACTAGACCCCACCCGTCCACGCGTCCTGGTAGGCGGACAGACGTACTGTTGAACTCTTAGCGGAGTTACCTTGAACTTGTGGAATCTTTTAAGAAGCAAAAGCAAATCCTGCCACCGTGTTGTAGCTCAATCCAATGTGAATTCACTTTTTTTTTAATAAATGTGTTCTGCCATTTTTAAGACAAGGTTTCTGTTAATGAGGCATTCCATTTTCCATTAATAAAAGTTTATGGTTCTCACCCGTGTATATGTATCGGTGATTACAGAGCAGAGAACAGGGTCAGCCCTCAGCGGCATCACTGTTCGGAAAGCAGAGGCCGGCTCACATTCCTGAATTCTCACAGCTCCTGTCCCCATCTTACAGAGAAGGAAATGGGTGCAGGGGTCACACTGCTCACGAGAGTCCTAGAGCCCTTAGGTGGCAGAGCTGGGAAGGAATTAGGAATTCTTCACCAATGGGGAGGGAGTGTTCATCCGGGGCCCCTGGGACCAGTCACTTTACCTGACAGTTCTGTGCGATTTGTGGGTCTGGCTGAGCGGCGGGGTTGGGCAACCCTTGCTTGGCACAAGCTCAGCGGTACTGGATCCACCCGTTTTCCTGGAAATGCAAGTTCATAGGTGAAATCTCATTTGTGATTATAAATAGCAGTGATCTTAATTAAGGGCTTCCCCTGGCAACGCAGTGATAAAGAATCTGCCTGGAATTCAGGAGACACAGGTTCGATCCCTGGGTTGGGAAGATCCCCTGGAGAAGGAAATGGCAACCCACTACAGTATTCTTGCGTGGGAAATCCCATGGACAGAGGAGTCTGGCGGGCTACAGTCCATGGGGTCTCAAAGAATTGGACATGACATAGCACACTCACAGCAGCAACCTTCATTGAAAACCCCTGACGCCAAAGGGGTTGTTCACGAGCTTCTCCCAGCTCCATCTAGGCCCCTGCGGTGTGACACCACAGTGAGGCGTGTCTCTGGAAGATCGCTGGCCCTGCCCTTCTCAGGGATGAGATGACCTGGTGGCCATGAGGCTGACCCTGGGGGGGCCTGTGCAGGGCTTGGGGGCAAGAGGGAGAGCTGCCTCCCTGAGTCCCAGCCCTGGACCTGTGTGGTCTGGACTGGCGAGTGATGAGTTAACCTGTGTGCAGCCTGCTGGGAACATGATTCCCTCCTTCCCCTCCCCTTTCTCTGTAACTAGGACAGCCACCCACTGGCCCCAGAACAATTGCCAATTCTCCTGGAGTCCCCTGTGTTCCTGCTGGGTTGGTGAAGCAAGGGTTTAAAAGAGCAATCTGAAAACCCGACCCAGCTTGCCTTGAAGCCTGCATCTGGTGGTCCCTGTCTGTCTGAATTGCCCAAATAAACACCTCCCTCACCACGGGGGCTTTTAGAGTCGTTTTCCAATGACAAGTTGACAGGATGCCATCTCCATGCACTGGGGCCCAGTGTGGCATATTACCTCCTGCACGGACAGCCTCATTGCACCCCACAAACTAGTCTGGAAACCAGGGTCCAGGGGGTTCAGAGTTGGCTGGGAGAAGCCAGGTTGGGATTGGGACCTGGAGGTGTCACCTGTTCACAGATCTTGTTACAAGGTAGGAGCAAGTCCTAAAGTTCAGAACTGGTGCTCCCGAGGGGGCCCCAGGAAGTGTGAAGAGTGTGGGCCTGTATCACCCCACAGCCTGTGAGGAAAGACAGGCCCCTTCCTCATTACCCAGGCCTAACACCAGGCTCCATGGTACTTGGATACCCTACAGGATAGGTGATGTAGTCATTTATTCTCTTCCAGTTGTAGAGGTCAGGAGTCCAAAGTCAAGGTGTCAGCACAGCTGGTTTCTTCTAAGGCTGTTGAGGGGATTCTGTTACAGGCCCTTTCCCAGACTCCAATCCAGTCCAGTGAAAGTGAAAGCTTTAGTCACTCAGTCACGTCTGAATCTTGGCAATACAGTGTCCCCATCGACTGTAGCCCACCAGCCTCCTCTGTCCTTGGAATTCTCCAGGCAGTACTGGAATGTGTAACCATTCCCTTCTCTAGGGGATCTTCCTGACCGAAGGATCAAACCTGTGTCTCATGTTTTCTGAATTGGCAGACAGGTTCTTTACCGTTAGTGCCAGCTGGGAAGCTCCCTGACTCTGGTGGTCATCAGACTTTGACGGTTGCTGGCAATCTTTGGCATCTTTTTTTTTAAGTCTTTATTGAATTGATTACTGTTTTGTGTTTTTTTTTTTTGTAAAAGGTCTTAGTTTATTCTCTCAAGAAACATCTGCACAGTCACCACAGATACAGCCACTGCAGAATCTTTACTCCTTTTTTTTGCCAGCACCAACATCAGCCTTTGTAGTCCCCCTGACTTTCTTCATTCTGTTCTTGAGTTCCTTTGGCTGTTTTCTTGAGGTCTTTTTCTTCTCATTTAGGCCATATTTTGTCAGCCTGTGTTTGGGCTCACTCTTCGCGTAATCCAAGGAATCATAAATCATTCCAAAGCCAGTTGTCTTGCCACCACCAAAATGGATTCGCAATCCAAATACAAAGATGACATCTGGTGTGGTCTGGCACATTTTGGCCAGTTTTCCCCAAATTTCTGTTTCAAGTACTGTTGCCTTTCCAGGGTGAAGAACATCTATGACCATTTGTTTCTGCCGAAGTAATTGGTTGGTCATGAACTTCCTGGTCCAGATAGTTACTATGTCATTCACAATGGCAGGTGATCTTCAAGCAGCCAGGGAGGAAAAAAAAAAACAATACTTTTTTTTATGTTTTATTTTTTTGTCCAAAGAGGCATGTGGGATCTTAGCTCCCCAACCAGGGATGGAACCCACACCCTCTGCATTGGGAGGCAAAGTCTTAACCACTGGACCACCAGGGAAGTCTGTAATCTTTGGCATCTCTTGACTTGTAAATGTCTCTCTGCCTCCTTCACGCAGCCTTCTCCCTGTGTGTGTGTGTGTGTGTGTGTGTGTGTTGTATGCGTGCTTATGTGTCCAAATTCCCCTTTTTATAAGGTCACAGTCAATGTTGGATTAGCACCCACCCAAATGACCTCATTTTAACTTGATTACCTCTGTGGACATGAATTTGAGCAAACTCCAGGAGATAGTGAAGGACAGGAAAGTCTGGCATGCTGCAGTGCGTGGGGTCAGACACTACTGAGCAACTGAACAACAGCAACCTCTGTGCAGGTCTTGTCTTCAAGTACAGTCACTTCCTGAGGTCCTAGGGGCCAGGACATCAACATGTGAATTTGGCAGGGAAAAGAGGTCACAGTTTTCAAAGATACACAGATTTTTCAGAAGCGCAACTTCTGGGAAAATTGAGGAAAATGGCTTGTCATTTAGTCCAGAACCTTACAAAGAGTTGTTCACCGTTTCTGTGAACAGACCTGCAGGGTCTAAACACCCCCCCTGCTGCTTCTGCCTCAGATGAGCTGTCTCAATAGACCCACGTGTCTGAGCACTTCATCCTGTGCTCAGTGTAACCAGGACTGGTGCCCGGCATTCACAGGCTGAATTAGTATTTATCAGACATTATTTTCTTTTTATTTCTTCTGATAGAGCATCATATGGTTGGGCTGCTGTTTTGTTGTTGTTTTTTTAACTGTATGTGGTTAAGTCATAATGGGCTTCCCAGGGGGCACTAGTGGTAAAGAACCTGCCTGCCAATGCAGGGGACAGACGCAAGACACACGGGTTCGATTTCTTGGTCAGGAAGAGCCCCTGGAGAAGGAAATGGCAACCCATGGTATTCTTGCCTGGAAAATCCCTTGGACAGAGGAGCCTGGCAGGCTACAGTCCATGGGGTTGCAAAGAGTCAGACACCACTGAAGCGATGGAGCGCACAAGTCATATTAGCTCTGATTTTTATTTCTGGAGACAAAAGGGAGGTGGAAGAAAAGACTTGTTATAAAAAGAACCTGCAGGGACTTCCCTGGCAGTCCAGTGGTTAAGATCCCATGCTTCAAATGGAGGGGCTGCACATTCTAACCCTGGGTGGGGAACTAAGATCCAGCATGATATGCAGTGTGGCAAAAAAAAAAAAATAGAACCTGGGACACTTAGGCTGTGTCCACCTTTTGGCTGCTGTCAGTCGTGCTGCTGTGAAGATGAGTGTGCCTGGATGTCTCTGCACACCTGTTTTCTACTCTCCTGAATGTATACCTGGGAGTGAAATTCCTGGCTCCTATGGTAATTTTAGACATTTAACTTTTGAGGAACTGCCAGGTTGTTTTCCATCGCGGCTGCCCCATCTTAACATTCCCACCAGCCCTGCACGGGAGTTCCGAGTGTGTCTCCCATCTTCACCACTTGTTTTCTGAGTGCGTTTCTTGTTTTAAATAATAGCCATTCTGTTGGGTGTGTTAGGCCTTCCTTGGTGGCTTAGTGGTAAAGTATCTTTATCTTTAGTGGTAAAGTATCTGCCTGCCAATGCAGGAGCCACAGAAGATGGGAATTCGATCCCTGGGTGGGGAAGATCCCCTGGAGAAGGAAATGGGAACCCACTCCAGTATTCTTGCCTGGAGAATTCCGTGGACAGAGGAGCCTGGCAGGCTACAGTCCAGTGGGTAGCAAAGAGTTGGACACAACTGAAGTGACTGACCACCACCACCAATGAGTGTGTTAGTAGTGTGGATAAGCAAATGGTGGTCCAGCCATACAGTGGAATGTTGTTGTTGCTTGTTGTTTAGTCGCTCAGTTATATTCTTTTCCATTGTGGTTTATCACAGGATATTGAGTGTAGTTCCCTGTGCTATAGAGTAGGACCTTGTAGTTTATCCATCTTATATATATATATATATATATGCTAGTTTGCTAATGCCAGATTCCCAGTCCTTCCCTCCCTCATCCCCCTCCCCCTTGGCAACCATAAGTCTGCTCTCTACTTCTGTGAATCTATTTCTGTTATATAGATACATTCATGTCATATTTTAGATTCCATATATAAGTGATATGATATTTTCATTTTTTGTCTGACTTAGTATAATAATTTCTTCTGCTGCTGCTGCTAAGTCGCTTCAGTCGTGTCCGACTCTGTGCAACCCCATAGATGGCAGCCCTCCAGGGTCCCCAGTTCCTGGGATTCTCCAGGCAAGAACACCGGAGTGGGTTGCCATTTCCTTCTCCAATGCATGAAAGTGAAAAGTGAAAGTGAAGTTGCTCAGTCGTGTCCGACTCTTAGCGACTTAATGGACTGCAGCCCACCAGGCTCCTCCGCCCATGGGATTTTCCAAGCAAGAGTACTGGAGTGGGGTGCCATTGCCTTCTCCATAATAATCAACTTATATTGCTGCAAATGGCATTATTTAATTCTTTCATTGGCATTATTCATTCTTTTTACGGCTGAGTAATATTCCATTGTATATATGTACCACATCTTTATCCATTCCTCTGTCGATGGACTTTTAGATTGATTCTGTGTCATAGATACTGTAAATAGTGTTGCTATGAACACAGGTACATGTATAGGATGGCAAGAGTTTTTAATTAAACTGTCTATTTTTTATTGGGGTATAGCTGAGTAACAGTGTTGATAGTTTCAGGTGAACAGCAAAAGGACGCAGCCATATGTATTTAATGGTAACCATGCATGCGTGCTAAGTCACTTCAATTGTGTCTGACTCTGTGATTCTATGGACCGTTGCCCACCAGGCTCCTCTGTCCATGGGATTTTCCAGGCAAGAATACTGGAGTGGGTTGCCATGCCCTCCTCCATTCTCCCCCAAACTCCCCTCATATTCAGGCTGCCATATAACATTGAGCAGAGTTCCCTGTGCTATACAGTAGGTCTTTGTTGGTTATCCACTTTAAATATAACACTGTGCACCTGTCCATACGAAGGCAAATTTTTGTGTTACATATATTTTGCCACGATTTTTAAAAAATGTTTTAAAGGTCAGGGTAGGGGCGGTTGGGTGTCATAGGAATGAGAACCACGGCAGTAGGCTTGGGAGACAGACTTGGAATCCAACCTACCTGTCTGCCCATAGGAGTTACTAGTTCCTCTCTGTTTTGGCTTTGTTAACTGAGAATAGGACAGTATTTGTCATAGAGGGTCTTTGCCAAGATTAAATTAGTTAATAGATGTAAAAAGCTCCTAGAAAATGTTAAGTGTTCAATAAATGTTAACAGGCACTGGGAGGCCTACAGGAATAGGGCCTAAGGTACTCATGTTCTCCAGGAGACCCATAAAATGTTTTCTGAGGCCCAGAGAGAAAGAGGGCAGAAATGATCAGCTCCGAAAATGCAAAGAGAAAACTGCAAAATCAGAATGAATACCTTATCACATGTCTCCACATTTACAAAAATGTGTCAACTCCATCAACCGCTAAATTCTGTATTCATAAAGATTTCATTACATTTCAAAACAGCTCCTAGGTTAAATTTTCTCACTTTGCAGGAATTCCCCAGCCTGCACAATGATTGCCAGTCTCAAATTGCACGCATTCCTCTTCGTTAAATATTTTCACATGCAGTGCTCTAAAAAGGACTTTTGAGTTTTTAAAAACACAGGCATAGAGTTGTCAGTTCCTGGGGATATGGTGCTTTTTCACTGGTTTGCAGATCGAGGGGCGGGGTCTCCACTGAGACCTCCCAGTGCTGCCCCTCCCCAACCCTCCAGAGGTTAGCCCATCCCTCCCTCGTTGGTCACAAGATCACAGGATGGTGAGGCCAGTGGGTTCACATCTCAGACTCTCCTTCTTTTGTCAACTGTGTGTCCTTGGAAAAGTGACTTACCCTCTCTGGAGCTCTCAGAGTTGTCATTTCTCAAATGGGCATGATGCCTCCACCCCAGGTCGCTGGGCAGATTCTGGTGGGTGACTATGTCAGGTCCAACCTTATGAGCCAGAGGCCTCATTGGCTCAGCAAGATGCCAGTTTCTCAGCATCTCCTCTCCCCAGAGTAGCGCTGATTTTTTTTTTTTAAGGGGGGCGGGGGGGGGCGGTGCTTGGCATGCAGTTTGTGGGAATCTTAGTTCCCTGATCAGGGATCAAACCTGGGGCCTCAGCAATGAGTGTGCTGAGTTCTAAACACTCATTACCAGGAAATTCCCAGTATTGCACTGATTTTATGATTTGAGAGTTTCACACAATACCTGCAAGAGAATTAGGTGTGTGTTTCCTCTGGCTGTCATAAGAAATTCACATAAACCTCTCACCTCAAAGTCTGGAGGCCTGAAGTCCTCCAATTCAAGGTGCCTGCAGAGCTGTTTCTTTCCAAGGCACTAGGAGAGCGATCTGATTCCC
This sequence comes from Bos grunniens, assembly GCF_055505025.1. Classification (NCBI taxonomy): domain Eukaryota; kingdom Metazoa; phylum Chordata; class Mammalia; order Artiodactyla; family Bovidae; genus Bos; species Bos grunniens. Next base: position 18,771,041 of record NC_141171.1, read on the forward strand.
TGCCTTTTCCAGCTTCTCCAAGCCACCCACACTCCTTGCATCCTGGCCCCTTCCTCCAGCTTCAGGAGCCAGGAATGCAGCATATTTTTCATCCTTTTTCCACAGTCACATCTCCCTCTGACTATTAGGGGACAATTTCTGAAATCATGAGCCTTGGCCAGGCCTGCTTGCCCGAATTGCCTCGCAACAGTAGGTCCTGAAAAGCAAAGTGGTGCTGCCTCTGAAAACTAACCAGAAGAATTTGAGAGGGGCCAAAAGGAGGGAGGAGATACCAGCCCATAATATGTCCTACCAACCTCCCAGAATCCTTCATGCTTGAATCCATCTTGAACAAGAGATGCACACACCACCTGGAAGAACCAGGGGTGTGTGTATGTGTGTGCATGTGTGTGTGCTCAGTCACTCAGTTGTGTCCAACTCTTTGTGACCCCCTGGACTGTAGCCCGCCAGGCCCCTCTGTTAAGAGAATTTTCCAGGCAAGAATACTGGTGTGAGATGCCAATTCGTCCTCCAGGGGATCTTCCCAATTCAGGGATCGAACCCAAGTCTCTTTCATCTCCTGAATTGGCAGGTGGATTCTTTACACCACCGAGCTACCAGAGAAGCCCTAAGCCTGGTGACTCAGACTAAATGTGGGCCAAACAAGATGACTGGCCAGAGGCAACTCAGAAACCAACCTCATTACCATAAACCCTGAGCCTTCGAGCCACGTAGCAGAGCAGTTCTCCTGGGTTCCTTTATTTGCTATTTTCTACCCCCACCCGGGCGCCCCCTTCCCAACAAAGTCTCTTGCTTTGTCAGCCCGTGTGTCTCCTCAGACAATTCACTTCTGAATGTTAGACAAGAGCCCACTCTCGGGCCCTGGTAGGGTCTCCCTCCCTTCCTGGTACATGATCACAGTCAGGAAGGGATCTCTGATGTGGACTTCTTTGGGTAGGGGGAGGGGGCGTTATTTTGCCTTTCCCACTGGGATGGGAATCTGTGTTGGGGGCGGAGGTTCACAGGCGTGAGTACTGACCAAGGAAGTGAGACAGTGGCTACCTGTGGCCTCAGGCTTGGCCTGATGACTCAGATGGTGAAGAATCTGCCAGTGATGTGGGAGACCCAGGTTTGATTCCTGTTTCGGGAAGATCCCTTGGCAGAGGAAACCCACTCCAGTATTCTTACCTGGAGAACCCCATGAAGAGAAGAGTCTGGTAGGCTGCGGCCTAGGGTCACAAAGGGACATGACAGACGCGAGAAAAAGCTGCCTGGCACTGACCCTGGGGTGATTAGGGCAGGGGGATAGTGACACCGAGTGTGAGAGGAGCCAATTGGGATGTGAGCTCTGAGTCGACTGGTTTGCATGTGAAAGGCACCCTAGGGCAACTTGTTTGCTGTCTCTGGGAATTAGCTGGTCCTGGGAGGGGCTGAAGCCCCAGATGTCAAAGCATCAGAAACAAGAAAATAAAGACATGGGTAACACATCCATGTCTAACTAATACACCCAGAACGCGGTTGTTGTTGTTCTAAGTCGTGTCCGACTCTCTGTGACCCCATGGACTGCAGCATACCAGGCTTCCCTGTCCATCACTGTCTCCCAGAGTTTGCTCAAACTCATGTTCATTGAGTCAATTATGCCATCCAACCAACTCATTCTCTGTCGTCCCCTTTTCCTCCTGCCTTCAATCTTCCCCAGCTTCAGGGTCCTTTCAAATGAGTCAGCTCTTCAGGTCAGGTGGTCAAAGTATTGGCGCTTCAGCTTCAGCATCAGTCCTTCCAATGAATAATCAGGGTTGATTTTCTTTAGGATTGGCTAGTTTGATCTCCTTACTGTCTAAGGGACTCCCAAGAGTCTTCTCCAGCATCATAGTTTGAAAGTATTCATTCTTCGGTCCTTAGCCTTCTTCATGGTCGAACTCTCACATCCATACGTGACTACTGGGAAAACCATAGCTTTGACTATATAGATCTTTGTCATCACAGTGATGTCTCTCTTTTTTAATGTGTTGTCTAGGTTTGTCATAACTTTTCTTCCAAGGAGCCAGCATGGTAGACACAGAGTAAATTCTTATCGAATCTATGCAGAGGAGAAAGAGAGAAAGGACACAATAATCCTGTATCTTATGGACTTCCCTGGTAGTCCAGTGGTTAAGACTCTGCCTTCCAATGCAGGGGGTGTGGGTGCGATCCCTGGTTAGGGAGCTGAGATCCCACATGCCTCACAGGCAAGAAACCAAAACATAAAACAAAGCAATATTGTAACAACTTCAATAAAGACTTAAAAAATGGTCTGCTGCTGCTGCTAAGTCACGTCAGTCGTGTCCGACTGTGTGCGACCCCATAGATGGCAGCCCAGCAGGCTCCCCCATCCCTGGGATTCTCCAGGCAAGAACACCAGAGTGGGTTGCCATTTCCTTCTCCAGTGAATGAAAGTGAAAAGTGAAAGTGAAGTCGCTCAGTCATGTCTGACTCTTCGCGACCCCATGGACTGTAGCCTACCAGGCTCCTCCGTCCATGGGATTTCCCAGGCAAGAGTACTGGAGTGGGTTGCCATTGCCTTCTCCAAAAATGGTCTACATTAAAAAAAATCCTTAAAATCCTCTGTCTTCATGTTTTCATTCCTGGTCTGGCCTTTTGGGTCTTCTGGGGCCTGGCAGAATGCTAGCTTAGAATGTCTGACGGGGACACCAAGCCTTGTAGTGTCTTCAGTCAACACCAGGTGGCAGACCATCTCCACTGAGATTGGGAGGGAACCTGGCATGTTCGGACACGTGCAATAGTAAGGCTGCTGCTATTCCTGAGGAAGGTCCAAGGAACACCTCTAGTAAGAGTTACCTGGCGGTGGAGGGATGGGCTTATTTATTTTTTAGTCACACCACCACGGTGGCTTGTGGGATCTTAGTTCCCTGACCAGGGAGAACCTGGGCCATGGCAGCAAAAGCTCTGAGTTCTAACCACTGGACCTCTAGGGAATTCCCAGGGAGGGGCTTCTTTAAAATGCAGGTTCCCAGCCCCAACTGACCCATTGTCCCCTGGGAAGCTGACTGTTGAGAAGTGGCTTCCAGGGGCTCCTCACCATGGTCCTGTCAGGGAGGCCCCCGTGAGGGCTGGGTGACTTATGTGAGACCAAGCCAGGCTGGAGAATGTTATCCCAGCTCTACCCTTTGCCACCTGGATGACCTGGAACCAGTTACCTTGAACGCCTGAGTTTTTTCTTGCTGTCTTTTTTTTTGGCCATGCCCCGCAGCATATAAGATCCTCCCCAACCAGAGATCGAACATGTGCCCCCTGCTTTGGGAGCACAGAGTCTTAACTACTGGATCTCCAGGGAAGTCCCTGAGTCTTCTCTTTGTAAAACGGGCTGGGGGATTTCTGAGGATGCAAGGAGCTGATGCATTTAAAGTGCTTTACAGGCTTCCCTGGTGGCTCAGTGGTACAGAATCTGCCTGCCAGTGCAGGAGACATGGGTTTGATCCTTGACCTGGGAAGATCCCACATGCTGCGGAGCAACTAAGCCCTCGCGCTACAACTGTTGAGCCCGTGCTCTAGAGCCCAGGAGAAGAAACTACAGAAGCCAGCACTCTAGAGTCTGTGCTCCACAACAAGAGAAGCCCCCGCAACGAGAAGCCCGTGCGTCACAAGTAAGGAGTAGCCCCTACTCGCCGCAACTAGCGGAAAGCCTGTGCGTCAACCAACAAAGGCCCAGCAGTCAAAAATAAATAAAATTATTATTATTTTCTTTTATTAGGTTGTACCAGGTCTTGGTATATGCAAACTCTTAGCTGCGGCATGCGGGATCTGGTTCCCTGACCAGGGGGTTGAACCCGGGCCCCCTGCATTGGCAGCATGGAGTCTTAGTGACTGAACCACGAGGGAAGTCTCTAAAATAAAAGTATTTTTTTAAAGAGTCAAAAATAAAGGGCTTTGCACGGGACCCAGCATCTGTGGGTGCTTAGCCAGTGATTGTGGTTGCAGTCAATTCTTCTAGAAGAGACAGGTCTAAACTGGGGCCTTCCGCCTCCTTGCAGTCTTGGGGAGGGGGTTCGATCTGCCCCCACGCCCACCACAGCTGTAATCTATAACCCTGTGTTTGCAGTTTTTCAAAGAAGGGGCCCTGTTCGGGTATCTGAAAGCTGCACGCTGAGGGGTTAAGTGCCAGGAGCCGCTGATGATGCCTCACGGCTGCCTCCAATCTCACAGTCAGACCCACCTCGTGCCAGTCAGCCGTGAAACTGCCGGGCGCCCCACATAGCCAGCCACAGAAACTTCGCGCTGGGCCCCATGGGGAGGCTCGTAAAACACACTGAAGCTTCCCCTGCCGGCCCCGGCAGACCGAATATTTACAGACTTGGCTGAAATGAGACCCAGCAGGGCAAATTTCACAGGCAGCCCAGAAAAAGTCTCCTCGCCCCCTGTCCCTGGGAAAACAGGACATAGGGTGAAATGTAGTCTGTTAGGTCAAGGCCCACACCCTCAGCAAGACAAGATGTGACCTGGGCTTGACATAGTTGCTCAGTCGTGTCCGACTCTCTGCAACTCCAAGGACTGTAGCCTGCCAGGCTCCTCTGTCCATGGGATTTCCTAGGCAAAAATATTGGAGTGGGTTGCTATTTCCTTCTCCAGGGGATCTTCTGGACACAGGGATGGAACCTAGGTCTCCTGGCATTGGCAGGCAGATTCTTTACCACCGAGCCACCAGGGAAGCCGGAGAGAGCTCTTCTGTTTAGCAGCAGCTTCCAGGGCATTTCCTGTGTGCCAGGCTCTGTGCTAGGGACACAGCAGTGACCATGACTGAGACAGATTTGCTCTGTGGAGCCCATGGGGAGTGTTTTAAGCAGGAGGTGGAGTGAGCCTGGCTTCCTGAAGGAGCTGACTGGAAGGATATCCCAGGAGAGGGAACAGAATGTGCAGGAGCCCCTGGGAAGGAATGGGTGTGGCAATCTGGGAGGAACCTAGCAAGCAGGAATGTGTGTGAGTTGGGTTCAGAGTGACCTGTGAGGTCCCAGTGGGGTCAGGGATCAGGCCAGCAGACACAGGCAATTTGAGGGCACTGGGGGTGGGGATGGCAGGCTTTAGCAGTTGAAGGGATCCTCAGGCTCCTAGTAGGGATAAAGGTGTCTGTTATCCCAGAAAGGCAACCAGCACTTTCTGTCTCTAGGGAACTGGCAGCAGCCAGTCCTGGGGAAGGGACAAGCCAAGGTAGGCTCATGGCCAAGTTATCTGGACAAAGGTAACAGCAGGGGGAGCCTCCTGCAGACTCCAGGCATGAGGTCCCCCACCCCCACTCCAAAGACCTGAACGTAGGTGGTAGGAGCACGCTGGCTAGCAGAGCTGATAAGGTTGGTAGTTCATGCCCAACCTGGACTGAGTCACAGCTGCAGGCTAATGAGAGAGGCGGCTAATTCATGGAAGAGCAGTTGGGGGAGCGGGGAGCGGGAAGAGTGGGAGAGAGAAAAAAAGATGGAGAGATGAAGAAGGAACAGAGCTTCAGAGAAACAGAGACAGACAGACTCAGAAGGAAAAAGAGACAGCAACGCATAGAGAAGACAAGAGACTGAGACACAGAGAGGGACACAGATCCAGACAGAGACAAAAGCAGACGCAGAGGGACTCGGAGACGCAAAGATATTGAACCTCAGGGGCTGCTGCGACCCCTGCGCCCCCACCACATAGCCACTGGATGGTGCTAGAGAGCCACACACTGCCCCACGGTTGTCCCTACCTGGCCTCTTGGCAAGCCCCAGTCCTTTTCTCTCCGCCTGCGGTTCCCCTACTGGTCCACTGGCACGTTAGCGGGAGGCCCGACCCCAGCAGGGAGATGGAGATGGAGATGAAGGCTGCAGCAGAGTTTCGCAGGAATCAAGGATGTCCAGAATCCCTGTAACCTTGCCACCCCCGTGCCAAGGCCCTGTGCATATCTCCTGTGCGTAGTAGCACTGCTTGTCCCGGGGTGTGTTTTCATTGGTCTGGGTGTGTGTGTGTGCACAAGTGTTTTGAAATGGGTGTGTCTGGTTTTATCTTGGGAGTGTGTATCCAGCCAGTCTCGGTCTCATTTTGTCTCAAGGTATGTGGTGTGTGTGTGTATGTGTCAGAGGCTGGGGGGCGGTGTCTCTGTGTGTCTGATATTTCCAGGAACCCAGAAACTTGCCACACTCTCCTCTCCCCTCACCTTTCCCAGCAGTTCTGCATGGAGTCACCCAAGAAACTGGAGAACCAAAACATTCAGGAAAATTTCCTGGAATGCCAGAGGCAATGCTCTCTGGAGAGACAAGAATGGGTGTCCACAGAGGGGACTGAGCAAATTTTAGGTTCTCCTAAACCCAAGCACTTACTTGGTGCTGCTTTTCATGCTGTGGACCCGGTCTCCTCATCTGTATAATGGGTCTGATATGATAGCAGCCTCATAGATTTGTTGTTCAGTGATTAAGTGAGTTACGGTTTGTAAGGCTCTTTGAACCCTGCCTGGCACACAGCCTAAGGACTCAGTAAGTTTCAGAAACCATCTCTTTGATCCTTATAACTACAAGCACATCCATTAACCTGTGGGTCAGTGGGATCCTCTGAGAATTCTCCACTCACCACTAGGGATCTGAGGGTCATCTTAAAGACTCAAATAAAGCTGCGTTGGCTCTTACTGCAGCACATGAAGATCTTTGGGATCTTCAATCTTTGTTGCATCATGTGGAATCTTCTGTTGTAGCATGTGGGATCTAGTTCCCTGACCAGGGATCAAACCCCAGCCCTTGGCATTGGGAGAAAGGAGTCTCAGCCACTGGACCACCTGGGAAGTCCTTAGAGTGTCTTTTTTTTTTTTTCATTTTTAATCAAAATATAGTTGATTTATAATGTTGTGTTAATTTCTGCAGTACAGCGAAGTGACTCAGTTATACATGTTTCTTTTTAATATTCTTTTCCATTATGGTTTATCGCAGGATATAGTTGAATATGGGCTTCCCAGGTGACTCAGAGGTAAAGAATCTGCCTGCCCAATGAGAGGAGATGCAGGACACATGGATTTGTTTCCTGGAGTGGGAAGATCTCCTAGAGGAGGAAATGGCAACCCACTCCAGTATTCTTGCCTGGAAAATCCCATGGACAGAGGCGCCTGGGAGGCTACAGTCCATGGAGTCCCAAAGAGTCAGACATGACTTCGCAACTGAGCATGTTCATGCATAGTTGAATATGGTTCCCTGTGCTGTTCAGTAGAGCCTTGTCATTTATCCATTCTCTATAATAACTTGCATCTGATCAATAACCTCAGATATGCAGATGACACCACCCTTATAGCAGAAAGTGAAGAGGAATTAAAAAGCCTCTTGATGAAAGTGAAAGTGGAGAGTGAAAAAGTTGACTTAAAGCTCAACATTCAGAAAACGAAGATCATGGCATCCGGTCCCATCACTTCATGGGAAATAGATGGGGAAACAGTGGAAACAGTGTCAGACTTTATTTTTCTGGGCTCCAAAATCACTGCAGATGGTGATTGCAGCCATGAAATTAAAAGATGCTTACTCCTTGGAAGGAAAGTTATGACCAACCTAGATAGCATATTCAAAAGCAGAGACATTACTTTGCCAACAAAGGTCCGTCTAGTCCAGGCCATGGTTTTTCCTGTGGTCATGTATGGATGTGAGAGTTGGACTGTGAAGAAGGCTGAGCGCCGAAGAATCGATGCTTTTGAACTGTGGTATTGGAGAAGACTCTTGAGAGTCCCTTGAACTGCAAGGAGATCCAACCAGTCCATTCTAAAGGAGATCAGCCCTGGAATTTCTTTGAGAGGAATGATGTTAAAGCTAAAACTCCAGTACTTTGGCTACCTCATGTGAAGAGTTGACTCATTGGAAAAGACTCTGATGCTGGGAGGAATTGGGGGCAGGAGGAGAAGGGGAAGACAGAGGATGAGATGGCTGGATGGCATCACTGACTCCATGGACGTGAGTCTGGGTGAACTCCGGGAGTTGGTGATGGACAGGGAGGCCTGGCGTGCTGCGATTCATGGGGTCGCAAAGACACGACTGAGCGACTGAACTGAACTGAATCCCAAACTCCCATTCCATCCCTCCTGTATCCCCTCTCCCCCTTGGCAGCCATAGATCTGTGCTCTATGTCTGTGAGTCTCTTTCTATTTTATAGATAGGTTCACTTGTGGCATAGTTTAGATTCCACATATAAGTGAAACCATGTGGTATTTGTCTTTGACTTACATCACCACTTAGTATATAATCATCTCTAGGTCCATCCATTGTTGCTGCAAAATGGCATAATTTCATTCCTTTTATGGCTGAGTAGTATTCCGCTGTATGCACTGGAGCTCTTATATGGAAAAAATTCATTCACCAGTTCTTGTAAACATTATGTGGGCCAAAATAACCAAACAACAGAAACAGCAGAAAAAACAGATTCAGCCCCTGGGCTTCCAGTTTGAGAGACCCTCTGACCCAGGGGAAAAGTTTCACCAAGAAATCTGTGTCACAAGAGGCCAAGGATTTGTGATTCCATAAGTTGGCCATGCCAAGTTCAGTGACTATGTCACAGGCTGGGGCAAGCTAGCACAGCATTCTCCCTCCCTATCTGCCTGCAGAACTGGTGGGGTGCAGGCCTCCACCTACACTCAGGCCTTCTGCCTCTGACTGCCCATGTATTCCTCTCCCTGCCAAGACAGCCAGAGTGATGTGTTGATTGCCACTTAGGATCCTGGCTCTAGGATTCTATTTTTTTGTCCACATGGTGCAGCTTGGGAGATCTTAGTTCCCTGACCAGGGATTGAACCCAGGCTCTGGGAGTGAAAAAAATGTGGAGTTCTAACCACTGGACCGCCAGAGAATTCCCACTAGGATTCTAGAACGTTCAGGAAGAGGGGAGATTATTCTGAAGATCTAGAATGCCGGGCACTCTTAGATTCTGGGTGTCCACGATTTCAGAGACTCCACAATTCAGATCTGCCCAGGTTCTAGAACTCAGGGATTCACCAGGCTTGGCACTGCCTGCCCGGGTCTCCCATAATTGCCCGTGACAGATAATACAGTGTCTCGAGGCAGAAACCATGATCCCTCTAATCCAGCGGCCGAGGCCGAGGGCCTACCGCCTGAGGCCACCTGGCTTTTCCTAACGGCTTAATGAGAAAGTCAGAATTAATTGGAACTGGCACCCAGCACTTGCAGGGCTCGGCGTGGCCGGCTCGGCCTCCATATGTTGAAGCTGAGCGTCTCTGGTTCTGCTCTGACCTGTTCTGCACACCAACAGGTGTGTTGCCTGAAACTTGGAGGCTGGCCTGACAAGGGAGGTGGCTGGGGCTGTGGTGGCCAGCACCACAGGTGAAGTGAACCCCACCCCACCCCTGTCTGAGACAGTGCGACCAGCATTCTGGACCCTCATTCTCTCCCTCCTCTGGGCCTCAGTTTCCCTCCTTTGCTCAGTGACACCAGCCTCAGGATTCTTTGTGGATTACATGTAAATTGCTCAGCCTGTGTGCTGTGCTATAATCTGTCCTTGGGCACCTGGATAGATTCCCAGAAGGGATACAGCAGTTTCTCATTTTAATAGCTATTATCAGAGAGATTAGAACATTTCACACATATAATGAGAGAGATTAGAACATGCACCCCCAGTGCATGAGACTGCTCTTTTCCCCAAACCCCAGCAACATGGTGAATTATCAAACTTTTTCATCATTAGCAACCTGATAGATTTTTTTTTAAGTATTTTGTGGTAGTTTTATTTTATATTTAGCTTATGGCAAGTGAGAATGAACTCCCTTTTATATGCTTAGAAGACATTTGTATTCCCTTTTCAGAAACTGTTCATATCATTTGCCTCTTTTATTGGATTTTTGGTCCTCATTGACTTCTGAAAGCTCTTTACATATTAAGGAAATCGTTCTGTTGTCTATCATGTCTTGGAAAAGTTTCTCTGACTTAATCTATTGACCCTTCTAGTATTTGTGTGTGTGTATAGGAATTCTATATTTGTATGTAGTCAGTTACTAATCTTTTAAATCATTAAAGGTGTAATGTCGTGCTTCAACACACTGCGATTATTATTAACCTTCCATGTTTTCTTCTAATAGTTTAATAGTTTCTTTGTCTCTCTCTCTCGTTTTTTGCTGGGTGGGGGATGATCCATCTGGAATTAAATTTCCTCTTCTTGTTGTTGTTCAGTTGCCCAGTTGTGTACAACTCTTTGCGACCCCATGGACCTCAGCATGCTAGGCTTCCCCGACTTTCCCTGTCTCCCAGTGATGCCATCTTCCCATCTCATCCTCTAACACCCTCTTCTCCTCTTGCCCTCAATCTCTCCTAGCATGAGGGACTTTTCCAATGAGTTGGCTGTTCACATCAGATGACCGAAATACCGGAGCTTCAGCTTCAGCCCTTCCAGCCCTGAGTATTCAGGGTTGATTTCCCTTAGGATTGACTGATTTGATCTCCTTCCTGTCCAAGGGACTTTCAGGAGTCTTCTGCAGCACCACAGTTCAAAAGCATCAATTCTTTGGCATTCTGCCTTCTTTACGGTCCAGCTCTCACAACCATACATGACCACTGGGAAAACCATAGCCTTGATTATACGCACCTTTGTCAGCAGATGCTGACACAACACACTGCTGCTTTTCAACACACTGTCTAGGTTTGTCATAGATTTCCTGCCGCGAAGCAATCGTCTTCTGATTTCATGGCTGTGGTCACCATCCACAGTGATTTTAGAGCCCAAGAAGAGGAAATCTGTCACTCAGTTCAGTTCAGTTCAGTCGTTCAGTCATGTCCGACTCTTTTCAACCCCATGAATCGCAGCACACCAGGCCTCCCTGTCCATCACCAACTCCCAGAGTTCACTCAGACTCACGTCCATGGAGTCAGTGATGCCATCCAGCCATCTCATCCTCTGTGGTCCCCTTCTCCTCCTGCCCCCAATCCCTCCCAGCATCAGAGTCTTTTCCAACGAGTCAACTCTTCGCATGAGGTGGCCAAAGTACTGGAGTTTCAGCTTTAGCCTCATTCCTTCCAAAGAAATCCCAGGGCTGATCTCCTTCAGAATGGACTGGTTGGATCTCCTTGCAGTTCAAGGGACTCTCAAGAGTCTTCTCCAATACCACAGTTCAAAAGCATCGATTCTTCGGCGCTCAGCCTTCTTCACAGTCCAACTCTCACATCCATACATGACCACAGGAAAAACCATAGCCTTGACTAGACGGACCTTTGTTGGCAAAGTAATGTCTCTGCTTTTGAATATGCTATCTAGGTTGGTCATAACTTTCCTTCCAAGGAGTAAGCATCTTTTAATTTCTGAAAGAGATGGGAATACAAGACCACCTGACCTGCCTCTTGAGAAACCTATATGCAGGTCAGGAAGCAACAGTTAGAACTGGACATGGAACAACAGACTGGTTCCAAATAGGAAAAGGAGTAGGTCAAGGCTGTATATTGTCACCCTGCTTATTTAACTTATTTAATCTGTCACTACTTCCACCTTTTCCCCTTCTGTTTGCCACGAAGTAACAGGGCTGGATGCCATGATCTTACATTTTTTAATATTTAGTTTTAAGCCAGTTCTTTCACGCTCCTCCTTCACCGTCATCAAGAGGCTCTTTAGTTCCTCTTCACCTTCTGCCATTAGAGTGGTATCATTCGCATATCTGAGGTTGTTGATGTTTCTCCCACCTATCTCGATTCCAGCTTATAACTCATCCAGCCCAGCATTTTTCATGATGTGCTCAGCGTATAGGTTAAACAAACAGGGTGACAGCAGACAGCCCTGTCGTACTCCTTTATCAATCTTGAACCAATCAGTTCTTCCATACAGGGTTCTGACTGTTGCTTCTTACCCCCATACAGGTTTCTCAGGAGACAGGTAAGATGCTCTGGTAGTCCCATCTCTTTAAGAGCTTTCCACAGTTTGTTAACACACACAGTCAAAGGGTTTAGCATGGTGCATGAAACAGAGGTAGATGTTTTCCTGGAATTTCCTAGCTTTCTCTATGATCCAGCAAATGCTGGCAATTTTATCTCTGGTTCCTCTTCTTTTTCTAAACCCAGCTTGGACATCTGGAAGTTCTTGGTTCACATAATGCTGAAGCCTAGCATGCAAGATTTTAAGCATGTCCTTCCTAGCGTGGGAGATGAGTGCAATTGTCCAATGGTTAGCACATTCTTTAGTACTGCCCTTCTTGGGAATTGGGATGAGGATTGACCTGTCCTGTGGCCACTGCTGCTTGCCCCATCCAATTAAATTTGCTCTTAGCCACCTTTAAAATCGCCATCTGAAATCTGATGGTTGTCTAAGAAGCTGCATAGAAAGCGGACAATAGCAGGATGGCTGAAGCCAGGTGGCTAGGGTTCAAATCCTGGCTCTGCCATTTTCCTCTGTGTATCCTCAAGGAAATTACCCTCTCTGAGTCTCACTTTGTTGCTGTTGTTGTTCAGTCACTGAGTCATGTCTGACTTTTTACAACCCCATGGACTGTAGAGCTCAGGCTCCTCTGTCCATGGGGTTTTCCAGGCAAGAACACTGGAGTGAGTAGCAATTTCCTTCTTCAGGGGATCTTTCCGACTCAGGGATTGAACTCGTGTCTCCCACATCTCCTGCATTAGCAGATGGGTTCTTTACCACTACCTTCACCTGGGAAGCCCAAGCCTCACTTTACTGATCTGTATAATGGGAGATAATAGTGCCATGTGAGAATTAAGGGAAGCTTTCTTTTCTTTTTTAAAATCAAGTATTTAGAAGGCCATCTGTCACTGAGCAAGGTTTTTTTTTTTTTTTTCCTCTCTCTTTCCTGTTTGCTATTTTTGTTTTTATTTGCTTTTCCTTGAGGAGTTTAATTGCACTTGACGATTCTTTCCGCATAGCCAATTAGCCAGTGACTATGTTTCAGGAACATTTCAAAGTGCTTACGTGCAGTAATTCATTCCTTGTAACAATCCCATTGGACAGATGGCAACATTGAGGCCCAGAGAGGTTAAGTTCCTTCCTAAGAAACATACAAGGGTCAGGGTCGGGCTCAGAACTCTCCATCTGTCCACTGCCCTGTTCTGATTTCAGCCTCCCTCCCCGGCTTTTGGTCACTGCTGAAAGAGGAGCCCCCAAGGGGCTCCACAGTAACTGGCTTCTAAGTACAGACAGCCTCTCTGAGGTCAAGTCAACATTCTGGACACCCAGAACTGGTCAGTCCTGTCCTGGCAGGTATGGCGATGGATGGGGGCAAGCAGCATTCAAGGAAGGCTTTCAGGAAGAGGGCGCTTGGATAAGACTGGAGAGGCTGGTGGAGCCTGAGAAAGGGGTTGCCAGGGTGGGGGAACTGTATGGAACTGGGAGTAGGTGATTTCCTGCTTACAAGCCTCCCCTGACCGTCACTGGCCACAAGCCTTGACTCTTGCTTCTCCCCACTAGGCACACAACTAAATAGTTGTTGATCATGGACAGGTAACTCCTTGTCAGGAGTGTTGAACTCCTACTCATATGCCAAAGCCCTAGTGCTCCATGCCCACCCATTTGGAAAGCCATCTATCCCTACTGGCCTTTTCCAGCTTGGGGTCTCTTCTACCACTCAAACCCTGACCGCATAGCACTGGGAATCTGTGTGTCCAGCTCTGTGTCTCTGACCTTCAGTTGGGTGACCCTTTAAGGCATAGCCCTAAATTGAGATTTCTCTGGTGCACAGCATCACTCACCCAGCCTGGACACAGAATAAATACTGGTTGAATGTATCATCAAGGAAATAAGGGACTAAATGAGAGTCAGATATAAATACAAACCTCAGTCACTTCCCTCCAGGGCTCCCATCTCCCTTGGGGTAAAAGCCCAAGTCCTCCGTGTGGACCCTCAAGGCCCTGCACGACCTGCTGCATTCCGCCCCCACCGTCCCCCCGCCCCCTTAGCTCACTCTGCTCCAGCCCCACTGGCCTCCTCATTGTTCCTCCAAGACACTAGGCAGGGTCTTGCCCCAGGGCTTTTGCACGGGCTGTTTCCCAGCTCAGCATGCAGTAAGCACTCTTGATTGTGACCTTTTGCGTGGCTGGCTCACTCCTCCGTCAGATCTCCATTCAAATGCCACCTCCACAGAGGGGCCTCCCTTGACCTTGATCTCTGAAATAGCCGGCCAGTCTGGAGCTCTGGTCCCTGCCTGGCACTTCCCACGATCGGATGCAGTGTGCATTTACACAGTGATCTTTATGATGCGGCTGTTTTCTGTACATTTCATTCCCTGGTTCCCTGGGCGCCTCCATCTGCCTGGCGCGCAGTAGGCACTTAATACATCTCGGCGTAAACCGAGGGTGAGGGTCAGGGTCTGCGGGTGAGGGCTCGGGGCCGGCGAGTCTCCCGCCGCTCCCCGCCCTCGCGGAGCCTCCAGCCTGCGCGCCGGGCGTGCCCAGGAGGGCGGGGCGGGGCGCGGCCGCGGCGGGGGCGGGCGGCCTGGCCGGTCGGGTGGGTGCGGAGGGCGGGCGCGCGCGCGCGCGCGCGCGGGGCCCTGCGCCGGGTCCGAGCGCCCGGTGCGGGCCATGGAGGGGCTGCGGCGGGGCCTGTCTCGCTGGAAGCGCTACCACATCAAGGTGCACCTGGCGGACGAGGCGCTGCTGCTGCCGCTCACTGTGCGGCCGCGGGACACGCTCAGCGACCTGCGCGCCCAGCTCGTGGGCCAGGGAGTGAGCTCCTGGAAGCGCACCTTCTACTACAACGCGCGGCGGCTGGACGACCACCAGACGGTGCGCGACGTGCGCCTACAGGACGGCTCGGTGCTGCTGCTCGTCAGCGACCCCAGGTGGCCGGGGGCTGGGGCGGCGACCTGGGAACTGGGGCGGGGGCCTGGGGGCGGGGGTCAGGTGGCCCTGGCAGGAGTTCCGGGTGAGGGGTGAGTTAGGGCTCCGGGGAGACGACGGGGAACTGGAGTGATGGGTTGGGAGGTGGGTCAGGATTGATGGGGCCTGGGGGGCACTGGTGGGCCTGGTTGGGGTGGAAGATGGGAGGTGGTGGGTCAGGGCTGGGGAGGGAACAGGGGGCCTGGCTGGGTCCCAGGCGACGGGTGACTCAGGCCTATGGGGGAGATGGCAAGGAACTGAGAGCCTGGCTGGCATCCCGGGTTGGGTGGGAGGTGGATCAGGATGGATGGGGCCTGAGGGGGCACTGCTGGGCCTGGCTGGGGTCCTGGCTGGGAGTGCTAGAGGAAGATAGCAGGGCACCCCAGGGCCTGGCTGGCATCGCCAGTGCGGTGGGAAGTTGGGAAGTGGGTCAAGCTGGGGGGAGGCGAGGAGAGAGCTTGGCTGGGATAGGGAGGAGTGGGATGGTGGTTGCTGGGGAGGGTGACTAGGGGCCCTTCTCACCCCTGTGTTTGCCGCCCCCATTCTCCCCTCCAAGCACTGGCTATTGTGGGAACCCGCTGGGAAGGAAAGATGGAGGGAGCCAGGTGCCAAGAAAGGTCAGGAGGGCTGCTCGATCCCCCTGCGGGCTTTCTTCTTTTATCACTCTGCCTCTCTGAAGCCTCCCCTGCATTTCTCTTGATCTTTCTGTTTTCCGTCAGTCTCTCTCTGGGGGATGCTGTCCCTGTTAAATTTCATTTCCTTTCCTTCTTCCTGTCTCTGTTTCTCTGTGTCTCTATTCATTTCTGTCTCTGCTGTTTTTCTCTATGTATGTATGTATGTCTCTCTTCCTTCTCTGTTCATCCATTTCCCCCACTACTCCTGTCTTCCCCACAAACTCCTGCTGCCCTTGCTGCCCATGCTGTGATCTGGCCATCTGGGGATATCCAGAGAGGTCCCCTGGCCAAGGTGACCTGACACGAGTGGGTCTCCCAATTCAAGGAGGGTGGGGGTTGGGCAGAAGGGCCATGGGAACAGCACACGCAGAGCCCTGGGGCAGCTTTGGGAAATGGTGAAGGCTGATGCTTGGCTAGATGGACAATGAGATGGAGGAGATGGGCAGGGGCTGGTCCCAGAGCCCAGGATAGACATGCTGGATGGGGGAGGAACTGGAACTTTCTGTGTTATCTTGGAGTTTATGGGGGTGATGCTTGCTGGGCCCCTAGAGGCTTGATCCACCAAGCCCAGGGTGGCTTTTTTAAAATATTTATTTGACCGCACTGGGTCTTAGTTGCAGCACTTGAGATCTTTGATTTTCACTGTGACATGCGTGATCTTTCAGTTGCAGCATGCAGACTCTTAGTTGCAGCATGTGGAATCAAGTTCCCTGACCAGGGATCGAACCCAGGTCCCCTGCATTGGGAGCTCAGAGTCTTAGCCACTGGACCATCAGGAAAGTCCCTGGGGGATATATTTTGAGAGCAGTAGTCTCAGATGACAGTCCTGAAGGCTCAAGATGCCGTAGGAGGGCTTGCCTCTCCAGGACCTCTCGAGGGAGGGTCTCGGGGTAGGAGGAGATGGAGGTGCGCTGGGAGAGGATGTTCCTGGCAGTGGCCAGACAAAGCCTAGCAGCTGAATGATGCACAAATGCCCGCACAATCAATGTTCAATATACAATAAGCATTCATTAATTGCCTACTGTATGCCAGGTCATGTGCTGGGCACTGCATTCAGCAGGGACCCAGACTAGGCTTGCCCTCATGGAGCCCAGTCAGTCTAGTGGGAGAGACAGACAAGGAACCAAATAAATATGTGATTAAAACATCAGGCTGTAATAAGTGCTGTGGAAAGTTGCAGGAAGGTCAAGAGTGATGGAGGTGCTGCTGCCTTATCAACAGTGGCCAGGGGAGGTGTCTCAGAGAAGGTGACATTTCAGAGTACCATGTGAAGGACCTGATTAAACAGAGAACAAGAGTAAACAGGAGGCAGAGGGCACAACATATGCAAATGCCCTCGGGCAAGACCTGGTATGTTGGAGGAACATTGAGGAGGCCCCTGTGTCTGGGGCAAAGTGAGCGAAGGGAAGAGAGGGAGGAGGGGAGGGCAAGGAGGGGCTGGGGGCAGGTCATGCAGGACCTTGTGGGCCATGGGGAGGACTTGGGCTTTGACCCCCCCAGGGAGATGGGAGCCCTGGAGGGCTATGGGCAGAGGAGGGGTGTGGCCTGACTCAGGTGCTCACAGGCGCCCTCTGCAGGAAGGATAGACTGGTGGAGGGGGGAGGTCTGGTGATGGAGAATGATGGTGGCAGCTGAACTAAGACAGTCAACTTGCTGCTCCTCCAACTCTCTAGGTGTGGTCCTACCTCAGGACCTTTGCACTGCCGTTCCCTCTACCTGGAATGCTTTCCGCTTCCCTCCCTCAGCTCCTTCAGGGCTTGGTTCAGTGTAGAATATCCTCAGTGTAATCTTATCCTGTACACTTATCCTCAGTGTAGTTTTCCCTGACCACCTGTTTAAAACTGCATCCCACCAACACCTGCTTTATCTTTCTCCCTGGAACTAACTTGTCTATATTTCACTGATTATTTTTGCTAATATTTTACTAATTCTTTTCACCCCATCTCCCCCACTAGACTGTAAACTCTGTGAGGGCATTGTTATCCATCCTATTCACTGCTGTCTCCCTAGTTCAGTGCCTGGCACACAGTAGGTGCTCAACAAATGTTTATTGACTGTATGATTTCTGGAGGTGAGGAAGAGGATGCTCAGAACATCTTCCTGGAGTCCTAGTGGCTCCTGGAAGCAAGAGAGAGGATCTCTAGGGTGGAAGCGAGTCATGGCAGATGCAGAAAGATGCACTGGCTGGATACCAAGCAAACCAGGAGGCCTTAAGTGCCAAGGTGAGGGCTACATTGGCCTGTAACCTGTGTCCTTCTGTATCCCTCCTGCAGGTAAACTGGGTTGGAGGACGTGGAGCCATGGCCGAGGGGATCAAGGCTGCTGGCTGAAGGAGCAGGCTGGGATGGGGAAGGGAATCTCCTGGGAGCCTTGACCTCACTCAGGGTAAGCCTCTCTAGTACTTGGGACATGGAAGGGACCTTGGAGATAATGGAGACCATAGATAGGTAAACTGAGGCCCAGAGACGAAAAGGAACTCTTCTCTCTGATGACCATCACCCCTCTCATATTCCTACACTTCTAGACCCTGGGGTAGGGTCACTGGCCTCATTCTCACTTCCCTTTGAACTAACACGTGGCCCTGAGTAATGCTGCCCTGACTTGCTGTGTGTCCTTGGGCAAATTGCTCACGTGCTCTGGGTTCTGTTACTCCTTCTCCTACCATTGAAAGAGTGGGCTTTGGTTGGCATGTTTGGTGTAGTTGCACTCTTTGCCTGCAATTCCTGTGACTGCCACCAGGTGGCTCCAAGTGCCAAGCTACCCTGGCTACCAGGATGATGGAAGGGGAGGAGCTGGTGGCAGGTATTAGCGGAAAGGTAAGAAGGAAGACTGGTCAGAGAGCTGGTCTTTCATCCTTTTATTGGGGCCTGGATTGAAATTCTCTTATTCCCTCCCTCCTGCTGTTCCAAGGTTCTGGGCTCCCAGGATAGATGCTGAAACACTGGCCTGCCCAGCTGCTGCCCACCACCTGGGACCTTTCTGACGGAGCCCTAGTCCTTGACACCGACTGAGGACATTGCTGCTCCAGGGCAGCCAGCCTTCCAGTTATGCTGTGTGATCCTGAGGCCATGGCTCCCACCTTGGAGCTTCAAGTGCCCAGGGGGATCCACAGTGTCATCTTGGGAGGCAGCCGGAGGATGTCACACATGGAAAAGCATAGAGCGGAGAGGAGGGGAGCTTGTGGGCATCACCAGCTCCTGCCTTGGACATTCTCTCAGGCATGCCTCTGCCCAAGCTGTGCCCCTTGCTGGAAGCACTTTTCGCACCCCTGTCTTCAGCTCCAGTCCACCGGGGATTGCAGCCTCCTCCAGGAAGGATTTCCTTCTTCCCAGACAGTGAGCACCTTGTCTTCTTTGGGGCCCCCACAATCCCCCTCTACTGTGAACAGCCTCAGCTGGTGGGTGTGGCTGGTTACTCACGAAATCTCAAATGACTGAAGGTGGAGTACCCCAGCCCTCTCTCAGCACTCCAGTGTCGCACTGTGCCCCTCCCCCAAACCTCTCTGCATGTTGTACCCAGGCCCTTCCCTTGTCGGCGTCCTTCACTTGCAGCACAGGGTCTTCCGGTTGAATGGGTGGGGGTTGGGGGTGGGGGTCTGTGCCTGGCAGAGCGCTGAGACATTGATGATAATCATGGGGGGTGATCCGGACTATTCCAGGCAGTGCGTTGTAGGAATTCTGGGTACAAGACCCTCTGGGTAGGGAACTCCCTGTGGTCCAGTGGTTAGGACTCTGCTTCTGCTGTGCTTCCAGCCAGGGTTCAATCCCTGGTTGGGGAATTAAGATCCCGCAAGCTGCAGTGTGGGGACAGAAAAAAGGCCCTTCAAGTAGAACTCGGCAACTCAATTGTATTTCTGATCTTTGGCCACAGGGCATCGGGTCCTCTATGCAGTCCACCCACCGCCTGGGGTAGCCCATTCACATGCACCCTAGGGGGCTGCATTCACGCCCTGGATGCTGGCATCACAGGGCAGAGGCTCAGGAGTCTGGGAAGAAATAATGTTTTAATTAAGAGTTTTGTTGGCTGCAGGGCCGAGAGTAGGGACAGATGGATAATAAATCATGGCCAAGGGGAGAGTAGCGCTCAGATCGGACTTTGTCTTCCACTGGCTGGGGACAGCACCAGGCCTGCGGGGCTCCACTAGGCTCCCCTCAGACAAGCCTCTCCGGGACTGGCGTTCCTCCTGCTGGGGCCAGGCAGCTCAGGCCCCTGCTCCTGCCTGCTTTCAGCCTCAGTGGGTCACGCAAACGCTGAGGGACATGCCCACTCCCCATCCCCCACCCCCACCCCCAGGACCCAGCAGGAAAGTGGGGCTTCTAATAGTCATCCCAGCTCCATTCTTTGGTTCTCACTATGTCCCAAGGTCTGTGCCTGGCCTCCACTTACTCTAGTCTGCCAACTGAAAGGATTGTCAGTGGTGGTGAGGATTATGACCCATTTTACAGATGGAGCATCCAAGGTCACCCCATTCTCCTCGGGTCTGCTGCCCTGGCCATCCTTGAACTGAAGGGTCCCCAGCCCATGCACAGGTCCCTGATAGAAGAAGGGGGAGAGTTTCCTGCTTCTTGGCTGAGGTGGGGGTGGGAGAAAGCATTTTCAGGCCTTTTTTGACATTTCACAAACAGTATGCAAATTGCATGCAAATCACATGCAAATCATCACTCATTTCTTAATCCTCGACAGCTCCACTGCGTTCTAAAATAATAATGTTGGACCTGTCTCTTGGTATTGGCCTGGAGGAGGGGTGCAAGTCTTTTTCCCTTCCATTGTTCTCTCTCTCTCTTTCTTCCTGTTATCTCTTTACTCCCTTCACAGTGTTTGTTGGAGTCCTCCCAGTCCTGAGATGAACACAAACAGCAAAAGTGGCTTCTGACATTCCCATTTTCCAGATGGGAAAACTGAGGCACAGAGAGGGCCAAGCCTGGCCTGAGATCCCAGCACCACTTGTGGAAAGCATCCCCACCAAGTGCTGCCATAGACCAAAGTGGACAGTACCTGTGACCCACGGAGGAGAGATAACAGTGGTTGGAGCAGGCCTAATACAGCTTGGAGGAGCCAGGGGGAATTCTCCTTGGGTTTCTTGGCCTTGAGTGACAGTCTGCTTGGATCTGGAGAAATCTGACATCTACTGATCTTACTCCTCAAGTCATTTCTCCTGCTATGCCATCATCGTGTTCTTTGAATTCGGGCCACAGCCTCTCTGCTCAGTTTGCATGCCTTACTGTTTCTATTTGCAAACTCCTCTTCATCCTTCAAAGTCCCAGCTCTCATGCCCCCTTCATCATGCAGCCGTTTCTGATCCGTCTGAGGTCTGATCTTTCTCTCTGGTCCAACCTGACCCTTTTGCGTACAGCAGCATTATTGTACACTCTGGATTGTTCCCAGCACTTTTCTGATGATTATTTTTTGTTTCTGGTTGCACTGGGTCTTAATGGCTGCGCTCAGGCTTTCTCCAGTTGTGGTGAATGGACACCACTCTTTGCTGCGGTTCACAGGCTTCTTACTGCAGTGGCTTCTCTCGCTGCGGAGCACAGGCTCTAGGCACACACGTTTCAGTAGCTGTGGCACATTGGCTTAGTTGCTCTGCAGCATGTGGAATCTTCCTGGCCCAGGGATCGAACCCATATCGCCTGCATTGCCAGGTGGATTCTTATCCACTGTACCACCAGGGAAGTCGAACACTTGTCTGATTTATACACACCTCCAGACTTGTATTTTCTGCCCAGGAAGTGCTTTCGGGTCTTTTTCACCTGACGTAGTCCTACATTTTCAAGGTCCTGGCACTAACGCCCAATCTCCATTGGGTTCAGCAGCCCTCTCCCAGTTGGCCTCTGGGTCCTAAGCCTCCAGCCCGCCTGGCTCACTCCTGACCCACAGAACAGGGAGGTCTGTTTGTCCTCCCAGTCTTAGGAGTCACCTCTAAGTCACCCAGGATCACTCAGGCTGGAACTAGGTACAGAGGGACCGAATTGAGTGTGTATAGAATAACAGATTAAGTGTTTGGACACACGGCCAAGTTCAATCTCCCTAACTTGGCCTTGAGCTTCACCTTCCATTGACAGTTCAGCCCTAAGCACGTCCTTTCCTCTTCCCTCTTTACTCATCTCCAGGAATGCTTTTCCCTTGACTCCTATTCTGGGTGACCCCAAGCCAGCCCCCTCCCATCTCTGGGCTGTGAAAATAGGGGAAGCCTGGTCCCCGCCTCAGGGCCTCTCAGGTTCCTGGCTCCACCCCAGAAGCAAGTCTGGGCTGTGAGGAGTTTCGGGTGAGACTTGGCAGTTACCATCTCTCGCTGGGGCCCGCGGCGTCCCGGGGAGGGGCCACCTCCCGCCTTGGCTGCCCACTCACTTTGTGCTCCCAGAAGTTGGAGGGGAATTTTCCTGGGTGGCAGGTAAACCCAGGTGGTTCCCAGAGGAGGCATCTGTGGCTCAGCCAGAAACTTCAGGTGCCCAGACTTCCCACTTCGGTTTTGCT
This sequence comes from Bos grunniens, assembly GCF_055505025.1. NCBI lineage: Eukaryota > Metazoa > Chordata > Mammalia > Artiodactyla > Bovidae > Bos > Bos grunniens. Next base: position 18,792,960 of record NC_141171.1, read on the forward strand.
CTGCCTTCCTCCCTTCCCTTCTCTCTCTGGGACTCCAGACTGGATTCTGGCATTATCTAACTTTGTCCATTACTTCAACAGGCATATGTTGAGCATGCTCTGTGTGCCTGGTCTGGTGCTGGCTGCTGGAGATACCAACACAGAGCTTGCTTTGGCTGCCTTAGATGGCGGGGCAGGCTGTTCACTGCACAAAAACATCCAGCTGGGGTCAGAGGGCCTCAGGAAGGGGAATCTTTTTGAAATTCACACAAAGTGTCCTATACCACTGAGTGGTGGTCCTGACCCTGCTGCCTCCCTGCCTGCCCCCAACCTGTGTGTCCATCCACTCAGTCTCTTCTGCATGTATCTGCCTCCCATTTATCACTTCTTTCTCTGTGTCTCTTGATCTCTGCTTCTCCACTGTCTCATTCCAAGTCTATCTGTCTCCATTGCTGTCTCTCTCTCTCTCCATGTCTCTGGCAGTTTCTCTGTCTCTTTCTCTCTCCATATTCCTGTATCTGTCTCTCGTATCCACTCTCAGAAAGGATATCCTTTCCTGCCGATCCTCTGAGCGCAACCTCTGGGGTGTTTCCAAAAGCTGCTGGGACTGCCCATCTGTAATTGTAGATGAAGCACCTCCTGTTTGCAGGCACTGAGGACAGCATGGTGACCGGGACACCCAGCTGTTGGCCGTCTTGGAGTTATAGATCCAGCAGAGGAGACAGAAGCCACAGGGCGGTGCTCCTGGGACCCTGGAAACCCCTCCTCTGAGCTTCCCCCCAGTCCTCTTCTGAATGACCTCGGGTGGTCCTTGTTCCTCTGTGGGCCTCAGTCTCCAAACCTGCCCAAGGAGGGAGGGAGGTGTTTAAGGTGGCTGGGCCAGACTGCTTGCACGGTCTGGGCTATCTGTAGGCAGAGAGATCCTGACTCATCCCCAAGCCAAAAAGGGTTTGAAAGAATCCTCTAACGGAAAAACAGTTCTAAGAAAAAAGAAAACAAAAAGTCACAGTCACCTGCCCAGGCTGCTGTCTGACTCACCTGGGGTGGAAGCAGCCTCACTGCCATCCCCTGGAACATCTGAGAAACTTCCCACCTCTTCCCCTGATGGCCCCTGGCTGCTGTTGGCCTCACCGTGATGGCTCCAGACCTGGCACTGACCTCACGCTTGTGCTGTGGGCTCCAGTCCCACTTAACCACCTTGCTGACCTCTGAGTGGGAGAAACTCTTTCTGGCCACAGGACCTTTGCATGCGCTGTTTCTGCATTTGGAAGACCCTCTCCCCACCTCTCACCTTTCACTCTCCGCTTTGCGGGTTCAATATCACTTCCTTGGGGAAGCTCTGAACAACCACGTCCCCTTGGTTTTGCATTCACAAAGTATCCTGTTCTCTTCCTTTGTAGCATTAATTATTTATATTATTATTCATTCAATGTGTTATTTTCCCCACTAGCCTCTGGGCACCAAGAAGGCTGGGATGAGGTCTGGTCTGGTCACTGCTGGATTGTGCAGCATTTAATAACCCAGAGTAAGGGAGTGGGAGCCAAGGACACCCTCCCTTCTCAGGTTCCATAAGGGTCCCCCGCCCTGGTTTCTGCCACCACTGGGTCTAGCTCCAGGTGGCTGCAGGGCACAGAGCCTGGGGATTGGGATTCCACGCACTCTGGCTCCTGCCACTTTGATAAATGGGGGAAATTCAGAATTAATTATTGACTGCTGCACCGAGCCGGCCTGATCTGGACAGATAAAGAGTGTCCTCACTGTCGCGGCTACCCAGCACTTCTCGGAGTTTATTAGAGGTTGGGAGGCGGCTGGCCAAGGGGGAGAAGCCCAGAAGGCATGGAGCCAGATGGAGCTGGTTTGCAAAGCCTGGCTCGGCCAGGCCACTTCGGAAGGCCACAGCGGTCCGCGGATCTCATTGCCCTTTGGGGAGATCGTGTAGAAGCCGGGGCGGAGGGGAGAACTTGGGCTTTTACACTGAGGGAGGCGGGACCCTGGAGGGCTGTGCGCAGAGGAGGGGCGAGGCCTGACTCAGGTGCTCACAGGCGCCCTCTCGTGGCTGCTTCTGGGAGGCCCGACTGTGGGGGCTGAGTTTGGGAGCCAGGACCCCAGGGTGGAGGCAACTGCGCTGGTCCAGGTGAGTGATGATGGGGGGAAGAGCGTTCCAGGCAGAGGGAACATGCAGTGCAAAGGCCCTGAGGCAGGGCCATGCCTAGTGTGGGAGGAACAGTAATGAGGCCCAGGTGGCGGGAGCAGAGTGAGGGAGAGGGGAGCGGGAGGGGGGCCGGCTGGGAGGAGACAGGGCAGGACCTGGTGGGGAGGGTGTGGGCTTTTCCTCCTAGATGGATGGGATGTGGTGGGCTTAGCAAGAACAAGAGCTCTGACTGGCGAAGGCTGGTTGTACTGCCTCTGGATCCAGGCACTCCAGCTGAGTGCCTGAGGTTAATGGACTTCCCAGGTGACTCAGAGGTAAAGAATCCGATTGCCAATGGAGGAAATGCAGGTTCGATCCCTGGGTGGGGAAGATCCCTTGGAGAAGGGAATGGTAACCCATTCCAGTATGCTTGCCTGGAGAATCCCATGGACAGAGGAGCTTGGGGGGCTACAGTCCTTGGGGACGCAAAAGAGTCAGACACAACTTAGTGACTAAACAGCAGCAACAGTGAGCCTAATGACTTGCCCTTCTGGGCCTCAGTTTCTCATCCATAAACTCAGTCCAATAGTAGGACACCCTCTCATAGTTCAGTTCAGTCGCTCAGTCGTGTCCGACTCTTTGCGACCCCATGAACCGCAGCACGCCAGGCCTCTCTGTCCATCACCAACTCCCAGAGTCCACTCAAACCCATGTCCATCGAGTTGGTGATGCCATCCAACCATCTCATCCTCTGTCATCCCCTTCTCTTCCTGCCCTCAATCTTTCCCAGCATCAGGGTCTTTTCCAATGAGTCAGCTCTTCGCATCAGGTGGCCTAAGTATTGGAGTTTCAGCTTCAACATCAGTCCTTCCAATGAACACCCAGGACTGATTTCCTTTAGGATGGACTGGTTGGATCTCCTTGCAGTCCAAGAGACTCTCAAGAGTCTTCTCCAACACCACAGTTCAAAAGCATTGATTTTTCAGTGCTCAGCTTTCTTTATAGTCCAACTCTCCCATCCATACATGACCACTGGAAAAACCATAGCCTTGACTAGACGGACCTTTGTTGGCAAAGTAATGTCTCTGCTTTTTAATAATGCTGTCTAGGTTGATCATAACTTTCCTTCCAAGGAGTAAGCGTCTTTTAATTATAGTGGTGAGGCTCAAATGAGCTCGGGATAGGGAGGAGCTACTGGTGCCATGAAGCAGCCGTGACAGGGATTAGGGTTAAGACAGCAAGCCCCTGGCCTTCACACAAAACTTAGGAGGCTTGGAGGAAGGTAGACAAAAGGTACAAACTTCCGGTTATAAGAGAAACAAGTACCAGTGATGTAATGTACTCGATGACTGTGGCTAACACTGCTGTATGATATATAAGAAACTCTTTAAGAGAGCAAGAAATCCAGGGTCTTCCCTGTATGTCTGGTGATTGGGACTCCATGTTTCCACTTCAGGGAGTTCACGTTTGATCCCTGGTCAGGACATTATCAAGCCATGAAAATAGAAAAAGAGAGAATAAATCCTAGGAGTTCTCAGCACAAGGAGAAAAAAATGTTTCCCTTTATCCTTTTCTTTTCTTTCTGTTGAATCTATATGAGAAGATGGATGTGAGTTGAACCTATTGTGATGATCATTTTGCAATATGTGTAAATCGAACCATCACGGCCTTAAACTTATGCATTGATGTATGTCAATTATTTCTCAATAAAAGTGGGGAAAAAAACTTTAGAGGAGCTGTCAAACTCAGTCATCTGGATAAATACGATTTTAATGTAACATTGGAAAGAGAACTCGAATGCAAAAACATCTACAATGAACAAAGTATCTAAGTGTTAAATATTGACAGGCTCTGACTGCGCGCAGTGGCTCCGGCCTTCACACTCACCTCACCCATTCTAGGCGCTACAGCACTTGGGAGGCCTCCCCCCACCCAGCCTCCCCTCCCTGCAGTAAAGGCCTCTGATTAAACCTTAATTCCAGATGATTAAGCCCAGGGGTCTGGGGGCCTGGCAGTTCTGCAGGAGGGAGGCCCTGGCAGGGGTGGGCCAGCCTGGGCCTCCCTGGGGGAGAGGGAAGGCCAGGAAGGAGGCGGCTGAGTGGCTGGAGTGGCAGCTGGAACTTAATTAGCCCCTCAGGATTAATTACTAGGCCCAGGAACAGGCTGAGAAATCTATTACTCGAGTGGCTCCCGGCTCCAGGCTTCCCTCATTCGCTCCATCATTTTTTCTCTACACCTCCTTCTCATTCTTTTCCAACAAAATATATTTGTTGAAAAAATGCACCTTTATATCCTATCGTGAAAACACAGATAATATATTTTTTCAGCAGAGTAGATAGTATATAAATTTGGGGGGATATACATTGAAGGAAATATTTAACTGTTAAAAAGTGATCTACGTGGTTCTGGTTGGAACCATGGCAACCACTGTGAGCACTGAGCCTGTACTGAGAGCTTATACACCCTTCTTAGCTCACCTTCTCCTCACAATAGCTCTGGTAGGGGGGTTGCTAGAAGGAGGCGGGAGGGTAGAGAGGAGATGGTGCTGGACTTGCTATTTTCTTCTCCAGGGGTTCTTCCCAACCCAGGAATTGAACCTGCGTCTACCTGCATTGTAGGTAAATTTTTTTTTTTTACCACTGAGCCACCTCGGAAGTTCATTTTGCTGGAGCTTTCTAACTCTATGATCTGTGCTCTGGGCTCCATGGAATACCCTGGAGTGGGACTTGAGATCTCGTCCTGCAAAGCCCTGACAGGCTGTTCTGTGAGCCACTTCAGGTTCCACTTGAGCCCACTTCTTGCTACTTTTTGCTTTCTGCCTCCAAGCATTCGCCTCAGTTGCTCCCCACCCCAGGAATGCCCCCTCCTTCCTTTGTGTGAATCTGCCTTATCTTCAAAACTCAGGGCAGGGGACTTCCCTGAGGGTCCAGTGGCTAAAACTCTGAGCTCCCAATACAGGGGGCCCGGGTTTGATCCCTGGTCAGGGAACTAGATCATGCAGCAACTGCTGAGCCTGTGAGCTCTAGAGCCCTCATGCCACAACTAGAGAAGGCTGCACATGCCCACAACAAAGACCCTGTGCAGTCAAAAGATAAAAATAACAAAAGCCAACCAAACCGAACAACCCCCACCCACAAAACCACAGGGCACTTGTCTGCAGGAGGCTTTCTTTGTGAACCCCCAAATTGAGACTTCACCCACTCTACCATGGCCCTCCCCAGTCCCTGCCCATCTGGGGATTCGCTGTATCCTCCTTTGAACCCTGCGTAGCTGAGCTCAGGTCAGATCTCAGTCATGGGGGGGACACTGGGCTCTTTGGTTCCTCCTCTCACCCCTAAGCACTAGCATCATCCTCCCGTTTTAGAGAGAAGGAAACTGAGTCTGAGAGAAAGAGCCAGTGGCCTGACTCTCACACCAGGGAGGGGACAAACTCTGACACTGTGTCGTGAACTGCCTCCTATGTCCACTGTCCTGAACTGGCCAGAAGGGAAACCATCCCCAACAGGCAAACTGGCCTTCCCCAGGTCACATGGCTGGTCCTGGCGATGGAGTCAGGGATGGGTTCCTCCTCAGAATGGAAGATGAGGGCTTCCCTGGTGGCTCAGTGGTAAAGAATCCATCTGCCAGTGCAGGAGACACGGGTTCCATCCCTGATCTGGGAAGATCCCATAGGCTGTGGAGCAACTGAGCCTTGGGGGCCACAACTATTGAGCCTGCGCTCTGGAACTCAGGAGCTGGAACTACTGAGCCCATGTGACGAAGCCCATGAGCCCTAGATCTGGTGCTCTGCAGCAAGAGAAGCCATCACAATGAAAAGCTCTCACACCACAAGTGGGGAGTAGCCCGCGCTTGCTGCAACTAGAGAAAAGCCCGCATGGCAATGAAGACCCAGCACGACCATAAGTAAATAGATAAAATTATATATATATTAAGGAAAATGAGTCTGGATGGAAGGTGAGAAAGGCAAGGTCACAGCAGGGCTGGTGTGGGGAACTGGCCTGGGCAAAGGTGGGGATGCCAGAATGAGTGGTTGAGGGGTGGGGGCCGGAGAGAGGGGGCCCGGCAGGGTACAGGGAGGGCGTGCCCTCGGACTGGGGGCACTGAAGCTCCCAACCCTCCCCTCGGTCTCATCCCCATCTCCCACCTCCCTCTCCTGCTGCAGAAATATTTAAAGGAACCCATCACTTTCTGGCTGGCTTCATTTGGTGGACATTTCATCATTTCCTGGGGTCCAGGGTCTAGGGAATTAATTTAGCAGGTACAGGGCTGGGACCAGGAGAGATGACCCTCAGAGTGAGAGCCTGCCACCTGTCCCCCTACCCCAAGGCCCCCTCTGGCCACAAGAGGTCCATTACAACAGGTGAGAAGACTGAGGTCCAGAGCGGAAGGAGCAGGCGTGAGGACTCTTGACTTCATAAGCCCCCGCATCTTGGTGCCTCTCCTTGCCCCCTTCCAGAGCTCTGCCCTGGGCAGGTGTTCATGCTCACACAGGTGAGAGCGGCTGATAGAAATTTTAATGGTGGAAACTCAGGCATGTTAACAGGAAACTGGAATAATGGGTCCCCAGAAAGATGCGATGCTGGGTGGCAGGTGTCAGACCTGACAGCTTCACCCCGTCAGCTGGGTCCCCTGAGTCCCCAGCCTTCTCAAGGCCCAAGGGGCACTGCTGTCCTCTGACTGTTGAGCACAGGACACACGTGGGCACACGGCATGCCCTATGAACCATGCCGGTGCCTGTGGGTGGTATGTATCTCCCCACCTCCCCTCGCTTCACACAGCAGCCTTATCCTCTGCCTCTTGCCCAGGAACCATTATAGTGTCAGAACAATGATGTAGCCCAAGATGGGCTGGCCTCATGTTTAATTCATCCTGGGGCTAATTATAGCCAGGCTGGGGGAGGGGCGTGGTAACCTTGGCCTCCCCTCTTCAGCCCTTCCAGCCAGCCAGAATGACTGGGGAAGGATGAGGGGATGGGGGCTTGTGACCTCCTGTTGGCCCCAGCTCTGGGCTGCTGGGCCAGCCCTCTGGCACCTCCTTCTAGCGTGCGGCCTCGGAGGAAGATGGAGGCAGCGCCCATGGCAGGCACGGGGCCCTGCAGGATGACGGGAAGGAGGCATGGGGATTCCAGCTCAGGGCCATTGTGTGCATGCCTCAGGATAGTACTTTCCTTCCCTCCTCCCTCTGTCCCTCGGATCAGAATTGACACTAGTATTGGGGTTGATACAGGCGCTTACATCATCTTCCAGGTGGGCCCATCAAAGCCTAAGGTCCCAGGGCAGAGCCAGCCAGCACCTGACACTGGGATCACGTGATATTCCTCACTGTAGCATTCAGCCCTCCGTAAATGTTAGCCGCACTCTTTGGCGGTGTCCTTGGGTGCTCACGATGCACCCAGAACAGTTCTGAGCAACTTACATGATTGTCACCAAACAGAGATGAGCATCTTGCTCACCTCCAATGCAAAACTGAAGGAGGCACCCACAGACACAGCCAGCAAGGTAAATACCATTTTAAGCATATTTTAAAGAATCCAAAGCAGTGTTAAAAAAAAACACACGGAACAAGACATCCAGATAGTAAGTATAGGTGGATTGGACCCTACACTGGATATTCTTTTCATGTTGACAGCCCCTAGGAGGTGGGGACTGTGATGGTCAACATCCCGTTTTACAGATGGGGAAACTGAGGCACGGAAGATCAGGAGGCATGCTCTTGTCTACTCTCCTCCTCCCCCGCTCTGCCCCCGCTCCATGTCCTGGCCCAAGTTAGGGCTTTGTTCTCCCTTCCCCAGCTTGGACCCCTCCTTCCTGACACCCAGCCTGTCCCCATCAACTTGAACGAGTGACACGGCCCAAAATAGCTTTGGGTGTCAGTCGCTGGCAGGCTGCCCTGGGCCACATGCCCACAGTCCTCCATAAAAGCTCTTCCCAGTGGGTGGGAGAGACCCATGCTCTCTGCCTGTGCCTCAGTGTCTCCATTTGTCCCCTGAAGGAGTGAAGCCTCTCATCTCTGGCTTCCCGTCCAGCAAGGTAGGTGGTGAAAACCAGGTTCCCCCTGCTTGAGAGGCCACCATGCATGAAGCCTTCCTTGAGGGATAAGCACACGCCCCACCTCATTCCAGTTTGAATATATGTGTAGTTTGATGAGTGCTTTAGTGCTGGAATTCCAGAGCCAGCTGGCCTAGGTTCAAATCCTGACTCCACCACGTGCCTGTTGTGTGACCTTAGGCAGACCACTTAACCTCTCTGTAGCAACAGCTCCATCAGTAAGAATCACAATCTGGGGAAATGCCTCTGGATTCAAGAAATAAAATGAATGCTTGGAAAGCTTAGGGCAATGTTTGGCATACACACTAGGTGCTCAGGCCTTGCTGAAGTCTCTTGAAGTACTGAGCTTCAAGATCCAGGCCTCCAGGTCTTGCAGTCATGTGAGTCACGTTTTAAAGATGAGGCTCCAATACAAGCCTAAGGTCATGCCCCAACCACTAGCTGCGAGCTCAGCAGGGATTCGAACCAGAGGCTCACCCTCCAGCTCCAACGCTGACCCCCATCACCCTCTAAGGCCCAGAGATGGCACCAAGTGTGCCTGAGTCACACAGCGGCGGTGCGAGAGGGCAGGGCGTGTCCCTCCTGGCGGCGGCGGCAATCGCCCCCGCAGCGCCCGCGTCCTGGCCCGGGGCTGGGGGGCGGGCAGCTCAGGCCGGGACCGGGGACCCAGCTCCCGGCGGCGGCGGCGCTGAGCGTTTCCATGGCAGCCTGGCGGGAGCAGGCCGTAGCGATTAGGCGTCCTGAGGAGCGGCTGCTAAAAATAGCCCGCACCGCACCGGGCTCATTAGCCGCTGGGCTTTTGACTGCCAGGTACCCTCTCCCGGCTCTCCTTCCTGCTCGCGTCCGAGCTCGCAGCGCGCGGCTGCAGGGGGATGTGACACGGGAGGCGCAGCCCGTCCTGCACCGCCTCGGGCCTGGACTGGCCTCCAGGCTTGGCCTCTCAGGGCCCTCTCCGGGACCTCATTAAAGGCAAATTTGGCCACACTCCTCCCCTGCTCTAAATCCTCCATGGCGCCCCCTTGCCCTTGCTCCCACGTCCCGGGTATTTCACCCTCATTGCCTCTCTGGCTTCATCTTCCCCTGGTCTGGATGCTCTCAAGGCTCTGAGCCTTTGCTCCTGCTGTGCCCTTCATGTGGATCCCCCTGCCTTTCCCTCTTCATTTTTCGCATCTCAGCTTACATGTCACCTCCTCCAGGAAGCCTGAGGCTCCAGCCCAGCTCAGGAGCCTCTTCTGGGCTCCTTCCTCACAGCTCGGACACTAACCCGTGAGCGCTGAGAGGGAGAGAATGAATGGGTTTTGGTCCCGATGTCTGAAATAGAACCTGGTACACAACAGTTGCCTGATAAATGTTTCTAGAATGAATGAAAGAATGAAATCAGCCAGCTTGATAGAGGCTTTACTTAGGTGGGCACTCAGTGGGTTCCCACTGTCCTCTGTTCCCAGGCCAGAATGTCAGTGTCCATCCTCTCTCAATTAGGTTGATTCTTCTGCTCCCTTTGGACAGGATATCTGAGCTGTGTGACCTCTCCATGTAACTTACCCTCTCTGGTCTCCTTTTGCCCTACGGAAATGCCATAGACATAGGACTTAGAGGTCAAAAGTTTTGGTGGAGCTGTGATAATTTGGAAGAGAGGAGGAGATATGAAGGTGAAGAGGATGTACGGAAAAGTGGACATTCACGAATATATCTTGGAATAAAACTAAGTCTGTTGGAAAACCAGTGGGCAGCCTCAGATGCTTAGGATTTCCAGAGAAGCCAAGAAGGGCAGTTTTCAGGCTGGCCACAAGGTGGCGCATTTGTCACAGCACAGCTTGGTTGTGGGAGGCCAGGCTTCAGCAATACTGAAGTTCAGTGAACCGTGAACTTCCAGATGTTCAAGCTGGTTTTAGAAAAGGCAGAGGAACTAGAGATCAAATTGCCAACATGAGCTGGATCATCGAAAAAGCAAGAGAGTTCCAGAAAAACATCTATTTCTGTTTTATTGACTTTGACTGTGTGGATCACAATAAACTGTGGAAAATTCTGAAAGAGATGGGAATACCAGACCACCTGACCTGCCTCTTGAGAAACCTCTATGCAGGTCAGGAAGCAACAGTTAGAACTGGATATGGAACAACAGACTGGTTCCAAATAGGAAAAGGACTACGTCAAGGCTGTATATTGTCACCCTGCTTATTTAACTTCTATGCAGAGTACATCATGAGAAACGCTGGGCTGGAAGAAGCACAAGCTGGAATCAAGATTGCTGGGAGAAATATCAATAACCTCAGATATGCAGATGTCACCACCCTTATGGCAGAAAGTGAAGAGGAACTAAAGAGCCTCTTGATGAAAGTGAAAGAGGAGAGTGAAAAAGTTGGCTTAAAGCTCAACATTCAGAAAACGAAGATCATGGCATCTGGTCCCATCACTTCATGGAAAATAGATGAGGAAACAGTGGAAACAGTGTCAGACTTTATTTTTGGGGGCTCCAAAATCACTGTAGATGGTGATTGCAGCCATGAAATTAAAAGACTCTTACTCCTTGGAAGGAAAGTTATGACCAACCTAGATAGCATATTCAAAAGCAGAGACATTACTTTGCCAACAAAGGTCCGTCTAGTCAAGGCTATGGTTTTTCCAGTGGTCATGTATGGAGGCGAGAGTTGGACTGTGAAGAAAGCTGAGCGCCAAAGAATTGATGCTTTTGAACTGTGGTGTTGGAGAAGACTCTTGAGAGTCCCTTGGACTGCAAGAAGATCCAACCAGTCCCTCCTAAAGGAGATCAGTCCTGGGTGTTCACTGGAAGGACTCTGACGCTGAAGCTGAAACTCCAATACTTTGGGCACCTCATGCCAAGAGTTGACTCATTGGAAAAGACTCTGATGCTGGGAGGGATTGGGGGCAGGAGGAGAAGGGGATGACAGAGGATGAGATGGTTGGATGGCATCACCGATCCGATGGACATGGGTTTGAGTGAACTCCGGGAGTTGGTGATGGACAGGGAGGCCTGGCGGGCTGCGATTCGTGGGGTCGCAAAGAGTCGGACACGACTGAGCGACTGAACTGAACTGAAGAGCAGAGTCAGAGGGAAGCTGGGAGGAGGAGGGTGAGTAAAGGGTGATTTGCACCAGAGCAGTGTCAGCTTTTGGCTTCCCAGGTGGTGCTAGTGGTAAAGAACCCAGCTGCCGATGCAGGAGATATAAGAGAAGTGGGTTTGATCCCTGGGTCTGGAAGATCCCCTGGAGGAGGGCACGGCTACCAGCTTTAGTATTCTTGCTGTGTAGAATCCCATGGACAGAGGAGCCTGGTGGGCTACAGTTCATGGGGCCACAAAGAGTTGGACATGACTGAGTACACGTTAAGTTTGGAAACAATATCTGTAAATCTCTAAGCACAGTGCCTGGCATATATAATTTAAGTCTTCCCTGGTGCCTCAGCAGTAAAGAATCTGCCAACACAGAAGACGTGGGTTGATCCTTGGGTCAGGAAGGTTCCCTGAAGAAGAAAATGGCAATCCACTCCAGTATTCTTGTTTGCAAAATCCCATGGATAGAGGAGCCTAGGGCTACAGTCTATGGGGTTGCAAACACTTGATCATGACTGAGCAAGACAACAACAAGTGTCAGCAAGAAGAGAGGAAGTCTGGGGAATGCAATGTGGGTAGTGACAGTGCTCAAAACTCTTGATTATTTGGGATCTATGGAACCATGACCATGACTTCAAAGAGGAAGCCATGGTTTAAATGCAGCCTGTCCTCACAGGCTGTCCTCACCTAGTCCGCATCAGCCTAGGTCATGGTGCTGGCTCTGCAATCACCGGGAGTCCAGGCTCCTACCCATGTTCTACCTCCTCAGCCAAGCTTCCGTCTTGTGGACCACAGTGGCTGCTCTAGCCCCTGCCATCACAGCCCCCTTCCAGATGAGGGCAGACAAGAGGATAGGGCTAAAGGAAGGGCTGTCCCTGTCTTTTGAAGTTACAATCTGCAAGTTACGCACATTGTTTATGCTTACACCGTACTGTCCACCACATAGTCAAAGGGTCCCTTTGAGTATCAAGGGCAGCTGGGAAATGTAGTTTTTAACCTGGGTGGGTTCTATTTCTAAAGGAGAAAGTAGAGCATGAAATGTGGGGACCAGCCCATAACCAAATGGTTTGGGAAGGAGGAGTGAACATTTGTTACTGTTGCGGCAACCCTAGCAGGGAGGTGCCCTTAACTGTCGGGACTTGCCCCATGCCTTCTCTGCTTCACCTCCTGCCTCTGTCCCCCTGGCTCATTCTGCTCCAGACACAGGTCTCTCGCTGTTCCTCCAACACACCACGCACAGTCCTGCCCCAGGGCCTTTGCACGTGCTGTTCCCCCGCCAACCCTGCTTGGAAGTCCTCTCCCCTATTCAGCTCTCTGCTCAAGTCTCACCTTCTCAGAGGCTTTCCTTGCACATCCTGTTCCAAATTGCACCCCGCCGTCCCTCCCCAATTCTCGTTCCTTCTGGATGCCTTTCCTGCCCTAGTTTTTTCTCTAACACTTAGCACTCTGTGAAGCCAAATAGAGACTTTCCACATTTCTTTGCTCATTGTCTGTCTCCTTCATTAGGCTTTGAACTCTAAGAGCAGAGATCTCTGCCTCTTGTTCTCACAGCTGCATTCCTGATGCCCAGGACAGAGCCTGGTGCTCAGTCAGGGCTCGGGAAACATTTTGAATGACTGCATTGCATGACTAAAGCAGGTACAACGATTCCCTCTTTTAAAGCTATGGAAACTGAGGTCTCGAGGAGGAAAGGTGATTCCCCCAAGGTCACAAACTAGTGGGTGGCCAAATATGGTAGCATTACCTGCTGAGCTCCCATTTCTTCTCTCTCTGGCTGGGCCTCTTTCTCCAGCTTTCCCCTCCACACCGAGGGTTATCTGTAAATTTTGGTTCTGCTTCTGTTTCCTGGAACACATTTCTGTTGCTTGCAGCCAGGAACCCAGGATGACCAGAGGGACACCCCCATCACACTGGGCACAGTGCCCAGTCCATTAGCTGCCATGCCACATTTAATTGCCACGCAAGTACAAAAGCATTTGCAAATTTAAAATCATGTAAAATGCTCTCAGCCCCAATTTTAGAGGAGTGGAAAGACTGAGGCCCCAATAGGGGGAAGAGCTGATACTGGTTACAGCCAAAAGGCAGCAGAGAGAGGCGGTCCACACTCTTTCTTCCTGTCCCCTGTGAGATGAGGCTCACTGTCACCTATGACATTACAAAGCTAGTCTTGGGTTTGAATCCTGCCTTGTGCAGCCTTGGCATCTCCTCTCCCTCCCCAGACCTCAGTTTTCTCTACTGAGAAATGGGATCCTAATAACTGTCCTGGGTATATTCCACTGTGCCCAGAACTGGACATACAGAATGTGCTCCCAGGAGGCATGAAGTCAAGAGCATCCGTTAGCTGCCTGGGGGCTGCAGACGCCCCCACCCCACCCCGACCTACAACTCCAGACCCTTTCCACCTTCCCAGCCTTGCTCTCTATTCCCTCGGCCGCCCCGTGCCAGGCTTCTGTTTAGTTTAATAATCTCCCGAAAGTTTAATTGTTGTTTTATTCATCCGTGACCTTTCTCTCTCATCTGGAGACGTATTATTGCTAATCTACAAATTTCAAGAACCAGATTTATTTGCAAAACCAATTACCTGCCTATGCAAATGACCTCTTTCAGCACCCGCCTCCCCGGCCAGCTGGCTGGTGGGGGGAGAGGAGGAGCTGCCTGTCCGCCCCCGTTAGAGCCACTGCTCAAACACTTGGATGCTAACTTATCTCTAATTCCTCTAAGCAGGGCAGCCCTCTCGGCCCTGGAGTTAATTAGAATCTCAGTAATCAAGGGAGGCCCTGACCCCACATCTCTCAGCTCCGACCTCCTAACAGGGCCTCTTGAAGTGGACGGAGGCTCTGATTGTCTTCCCATCTGGCCCTTCCGATGGGAATGATGCCTGTTCATTCATTCACTCATCCATTCAACATCTCACATTGACTGCTGTGTGTCTGGCACTATTTTAGCCTCTGGAAGCAGAGCAGGAAATAGGAAGCCCAGAGGAAAGAAGTCCCCATCCTTATAAAGGGGACAATTGGAGACAAAGAAAATAAGCAAGATTTTTTTTTTAAAAAAAATGTATAGCAAGGCACATGGTATGGATTGCAACAGAGGAGAAACAAGCCATGCCAGGGATGGATGGCCAGAGGTCATGACTCCTTTCTCTCTCTCCCTCCACTCGAGGCACAAAATGGAGCTGATTCTTAAAATGCCATGCTTGGTCCTGCCTCAGGGCCTTTGCACTTGCTATTCCTGCTGTCTGGAACATTTTTCCAAAACCCCTTGGCCAGGGACTTCCCTGGTGGTCCAGTGGTTAAAACTCCAAGCTTCCAATACAAGGGGTCTGGGGTTCGATTCCTGGTCAAGACACTAGATCCCGCTGCCACAATGAAGATGCTGCATGCTGCAACTAAGACCCGGCACAGCCAAATAAATAAATACATGTTAAAAAAATAACTTTTGGCCAGACCAACACTTCCTCCCACAGTCTCCACTAACACGTCACCTCCTCTGGGAAGCCTTCCTTGACTACTCCAGACATAAGGCATTTCCCCTGACCGTTTCTGTCCCATTCCTTCTCTGCTTTAGAATTCTCACTGCCTCCTGGAATTTGGCACTGATATCTCATTCTCTGTCTTACATGACTTTTCTTTTTTTTTTAACCAAGCTTCATGGCATGTGGGATCTTAGTTCCCCAAAGTAGGGATTGAATTCTCACTCCCTGCAGGGACAGAGTAGAGTCCTAACCACTAACCCGCCAGGGAAGTCCGACTCTTGCTCTACTTTGACGTCAGCTCCTCGAGGAGAGAGGAACTGAGTCTATCATGCTCACAGCTGTATCCTCAGCACCCAGAACAGTGTCTGGGTGCTCAATAAACATTTGTTGAATGAATGAATGAATGATGCAGGGGCCAAGAGGCCATGCTAGTTATGGTGGAGAGTAGTGGTCCTCAACTTTTTTGGCACCAGGGACCGGTTTCGTGGAAGACAATTTTTCCATGGACCAGGGAATGGGGTGGGGGGATGGTTTCTGGATGTTTCAGGTGTGTTACATTTATCGTGCACTTTATTTCTATTATTATTACATCAGCTCCACCTCAGATATCAGGTATTAGGTCCTGGAGGTTGGGGACCCCTGGAGAGGACACAGTAGCTTCTTGCTGTGGTCACCTTGGCCTCAGTGTTTTCCCAGGGCCTCATGGAATGGTTGAAAGGTTCCCATTTTACAGCTGAGAATGTGGAGGCTGCTAGATTAGGTGTGTGGCTTAGCCAGTGAGGGCTGGCAGGGCTGAGATCAGAAACCAGCTACTGAGGAATTCCCTGGTGGTCCAGGGCTAAGACTCCATGCTCCCAACGCAGGGGGCCTGGGTTCGATCCTGATCAGGGAACCAGATCCCACGTGCTGCAGCTAAGTGTTTACATGCTGCAATGAAGGTCAAAGATCCTGAGTGCTGTAACCAAGACCCGGCACAGCCAAATAAATAAGAAACCAGCTATTGAAGTGCTCTGTCAGTGGTCCTCAGAGCCTCTGCAACTGTCCCACGTGAAGAAGGGACATAGTGATCATTGGTGGAGACTGGACTGGGGGCGGGGCCCCACCATCCCTGGACCTTAAGTTCTCCATCTGGGCAAAGCGGCTTTGACACTCACCACCCCTGGTTTCTCTCTCACTTCTCTGGCTGTACTTGCTCATCTCCTCTGCCTTCCTGTCCCCTGCTTTTGATTCCTGTCCATCTACCCAGGACATGCCCAACAGCACTCAATCTGGGGCCAGTAACTTCCCTTCCAACCCACATCTCATCCATGGTCCTTACTTTCTGTCCCAGGCCGACTTCACGTGCCCTGCCCTTGATCAAGACATTGGACACTGGCTTCTCCTTTGCTTATGCTGTTCCCTCTGCCTGTCACACTGTTCGCCCTGGGAGCCCTTCCACAGCCCCAACCTCTTATATGCCATCCTGAGGGTATCTCCAGGAACTGTCAAAATTTCCATGATGGAGTGGTTCAATTGTTTGTTTAACATCTATCTTTGCAGCTAGACACTAAGCTCCTAATTGAGCAGGGGCCTCAGCTGTCATTTTTTAAAAAACATTTATTTATTTTTAGCTGTGCTGGGTCTTCATTGCTCTGTGTCGACAGTAGAGCATGTGGGCTTCAGTAGCTGCAACTTTCGGACTCAGCAGTTGTGACGCAGGGGCTTAGTTGCCCCGAGACATGTGGAATCCTCCCGAACCAGGGATCGAACCTGTGTCCCCTGAACTGGCAGGTGGATTCTTAACCACTGGATCTCCAGGGAAGTCCTCAGCTGTCATTTTTATCCAGCACAGAAAGGACCCAGAACAGAAAGGCAGGGCTCTGCAGAAGCTTAGTAAGTGTTGGTTGAATGGTTGACCTGTGAGTGGGTGGGTGGGGGAATGGATGGATGAATGGGTGGGTGAGTGAGTGGGGCATGCAGGGTGGGGGATGGAGGGTGGCTGGGTGGTTGGGTGGGGTAAGAGATGGATGGAAGGATGCGTGGGGCTATGGGTGGGTGGATGGGGGATGAGGGATTATGTGGAGGAATGAATGAATGGTATTGAATCCCATGTTGATGGTGTGGGCTGCCCCTGGCACTGAACCTTGGTGAAACCACCCCCATCCCAACCTGCCAAGTGGTGTAAGGATTCAGCAGACTCTGTGTGTTGGGGGGCCGGAAGGTGGCTGGGCACAGATCTCTAGCTCTTTCAGGGCTCAGATTGTCTTGGGTGGAACGGAGTGGGTGTGGAGGTGGTTGGGGAAACTGCTCTTGAGAATTCATGGCCCCTCCCCGCCAGGGCTGTGCTCCCGCTGCTCAACGCTAAGTGCACCCCCTTCCCCAGCCTCCCTGTTTCACCCCCTCACACTTGATTCAATCCTGGCCGCCCACTGATTCAATTATTCTGCTGCTGGGGTGGCCAGCAATTTTCTTTCGGGACTGAGAAGCTGTGTCAGTATCTGTGTGACTTTGAACAGCACGGGGACCCAGAAACAGAAACACAGACACAAAGAGAAAAGGAGAGAGAGAGAGAGAGAGAGAGAAATAGAGAGAGACAGACAAACTGTGTGTGAGAGTGAGAAAGAGAAAGTTGGTCTGGACCAACCTCACCCCCAAGGCCTCAGAAGGCTTTCCAAGTATTCAAAACAGTGACCATCCTGTAAAAATTCCAGATTTTCCACTCGTGACCTCATTTCACTCCTCCATCCCTCAACACAGACACACAGACACACACACACACACACTTCAGGGCACAAAACTCAGCCTGGATTTTGCAGAGGCCCTTGCTAATGACCAGGAATGAAAAGGGAGCCTTGGGAGGTAGTGACCTTGTCCTTCAGAGAGGAATGCAAACAGAGGCTCTGGACTAGAAGTTCCTTTCAGAGTCTAGAGGCATTCCAGGTGCCCATTAGTTCTACATCGGGTTCTTTCATTGTGTGTGTGTGTGTGTGTTTCTGAGCATCTGCCAAGTGCTAGGGGGCTGGGCTGGAGGGAGTGAGGGGGGCAGAGGGAAGAGGTGAGGGTAGGTGCGGAGGACTACGTGGGTTGTGAGGAGAACTTGGGCTTTTACCCAGGGACCTGGGAGCCCTGCAGGGCTGGGGGCAGAGAGGACTTGACTCAGCTTTTGCCATGGCTGGCTATGGGGGAGTATCTTGTCTGGCTATGTCACGTTAATGGTGTGGGCTGCCCCTGGCACTGAACCTTGGTGAAACCCCCCGCCCCCATTCCAACCCTGCCAAGTGGCTCTGAGGATTCAGTAGACTCTTGTGGGGGGCAGATAGGGGGAGGTGGCTGGACTTAGACCTCTAGCTCTTTCAGGGCTCAGTTCCTGAAGGAAGGGTAGGTTCCCCCTCCTTTGGCTCCTTAGCCCCCTCCTCTGTATGAAGGTAATGGATGGGGCCATTTTCAAGCACCCTCCTGTCCTTGACACCTTGGCCAGCGATCCTTGACGACACTGGGGCCCTGTATCATAGGCGATTATCTGTAAGCACCAACCCTCCCGAGAGCTTTGCAGACAATAATGAAATCACCTAATCTTGTGATCAGAGACTTACCAGCCGGCACTTCTCTCCAGGGAGGGATTCCCGTGGCTCTCGCCAGGAAAAAAAAAAAAAAACAACTTCCTTCTCATTTGGCTTCCCCGCCACCCTGCAGAAGCTTAAGCAAAATCAGCTGTTCCCTAGAGAGGGATCTTGGGGGACTGTTTCATTCATTCGGGCTCTGTTGGAGTCTCTTATGTTCTGGCTGAGCATCCTCATTACTGTGTGGTTTTGGGCAATTCCCCACCCTCTCTGTGTCTTGGTTTCTCTAAACTGGTTCCTGCCACTGCTTCTAAGCTGACTGTGAAGGGCTGCAGGGTGGAAAGCACAGAGTGGGGATCAACCCTTGAGAGACAAAACCTTTCCTTCCCCTACCCTGCTTTTCAATTGTGGCAAAACATCCATGACGTAAAATTTACCATCTGAATCATGGTTAAGGGCACCACTGAGTGGCTCTATTGCTCTTGTTGGCTGAGTGGGCAGCCAACACCACCTTCCATCCATCCACAGAATTTCTTTTTTTATCACCCCAAACAGAAACTCTGTATCCATGACGCTTGCTTTTTTATCATCACAAAGTATCTTGGTGATCCTGTCATGGGAGACCTTAGTCTTTCACACATTTGCATAGGACTCCCGTGTGGAATGTTCATCACTCCATCCTTTTTTCTAAGCTTTCTCAGTTCAGTTCAGTTCAGTCACTCAGTTGTGTCTGACTCTTTGCGACCCCATGAATCGCAGCACACCAGGCCTCCCTGTCCATCACCAACTCTCGGAGTTCACTCAAACTCATGTCCATTGAGTCAGTGATGCCATCTAGCCATCTCATCTTCTGTTGTCCTCTTCTCCTCCTGCCCCCAATCCCTCCCAGAATCAGAGTCTTTTCCAATGAGTCAACTCTTCACATCAGGTGGCCAAAGTATTGGAGTTTCAGCATCAACATCAGCATCAGTCCTTCCAATGAACACCCAGGACTGGTCTCCTTTAGGATGGACTGGTTGGATCTCCTTGCAGTCCAAGGGACTCTCAAGAGTCTTCTCCAACACCACAGTTCAAAAGCATCAATTTTTCAGTGCTCAGCCTTCTTTACAGTCCAACTCTCACATCCATACATGACCACTGGAAAAACCATAGCCTTGACTAGATGGACCTTTGTTGGCAAAGTAATGTCTCTGCTTTTGAATATGCTGTCTAGGTTGGTCATAACTTTCCTTCCAAGGAGTAAGCATCTTTTAATTTCATCGCTGCAATCACCATCTGCAGTGATTTTGGAGCCCAAAAAAATAAAGCCTGACACTGTTCCCACTGTTTCCTCATCTATTTCCCATGAAGTGATGGGACCAGATGATCTTCATTTTCTGAATGTTGAGCTTTAAGCCAACTTTTTCACTCTCCTCTTTCACTTTTAAGAGGCTTTTTAGTTCCTCTTCACTTTCTGCCATAAGGGTTTTTTTCCTACATGGCTCTAATTCTTAAGTTTTTTTTTTTAATTTTCATATTTATTTTTGGTTGAACTATGTCTTTGTTGCTGCACACAGGCTTTCTCTAGTTGCAGAGAGCCACTCTTTGTTGCTCCATGACATATGGAATCTTCTTGGAACTGGGATTGAACCCATGTTCCCTGCATTGGCAGGCAGATTCTTATCCACTGCGCCACCAGGGAAATCCTAATTCTAGAGTTTTTGCTCTTGGTCACTGAGCCATTCAGCTGAGAACCCTTGCTTCCTGGGGTGATATCAACCATATTTTAGCTCCAGGTATGTCTGCAGTATTGACCAATGAGAATGGATGTGCTGGAGCCAGGTCTTAGCAGTGCTGTCAGTGGCTAGATCTTGGAGGAGGTCCAGGGGACTTGGGGACGGGTCAGGGGAGTGGGCACGAGACATTATCCATTTACTGAGTGTTCCTGGACAATGACAAGCTCAAGGTCAAGGCCAAGTTTGGAACATGGTGTGTGTTTCTCTTTAACTACCAGTGCTGAGGTCTGAGGCTTCCCAAAGCCAATTCTGCCACCCTCATCCAACAGAGATTCTTCCTTCTTCTTGACAGGATCTTGGGTTTTGGAAAGAAAAGGCTAACAGATCCTTAGGAAACCTCTGTAGCAAGCAGTCAGGAGTAGGATGGCAGGGAGGGGTCCCATTAGGGCAGCCAAAGGGTCCTGAGAGCCCCTGGCCAGTCCCTGGTCCAGCCTGCAAGCCTGGAAGAGCGTCCCCTCCCTCTTGAGCCTTCCTGGGAAGGTGGATGGAAAAGGAGGGTACTGGATGCCTGGTGAGGTGGAACTTCACATTTTTCCATCAGGAAAAGCTGCCAGCCACATTTCCTTTGTAGAGTCGAGACAGCTAAACTCCGTGAAGTAGAACTTCTTTATTTAGAGAGAGTCAGTTGACTGATTTCTCCTCGTTTTGCTCGTATTTAAGTGGATGCTCACAGTCGTGGGGGAATGGTGATGACGATGCTGTAGCAGATAGGATCTGTCAAACCAGCCCCTAATCCGACAGCTGAGAGCACTAAGCGTTTATTTTGGTTCACGAGTCTGCAGATTAGCCCGGTGATTCTTCTAATCGCAACCAGGCTCATTCCTGCCTCTGCACTCATCTCAGGCTTGCAGGCAGCTCTGCAGATCTTGGCTGGGCTCTTTCGTTTGGGGATCAGCTGGCTGTTGGCTGGGACAAGTGGGCTTTCTTCCAGGGATGCTCTTCTGGCAAACCAACCTGGGGTTATGTGCATGGCAGTTGGGCTTCAAGAGAGTGAACAGCAGCATGCAAATCCTGTTGAACTTGGAAACAGACCCTGTTCCAGTCAAATCTAGAGATGACTGTGGCCTCAGCTGGCACCTCAATTGTAACCTTGCAAGAAACCCTGGGGTGCAGGACCAGCTAAACCATGTCAGGGCTCTTGACCCCCAGAAACTGTAATAAATGGTTGTTGGTTTAAGCTGCTGTGTTTGGGGCAACTCATTACACAGCAGTAGCTGACTAATAATACACCTCTTCCAAAATTCCTTCATGTGTTGAGTGGGCATGTGGGGATAAGGTGGAACTCATGGGAGCAAACGAATTGATATTCCTTTTCCTTCCCTTCTGAGTTTCTCTCTAATGGGTCGAGGTGGCCCCAAGGGAGATATAAAGGCAGGGAAGGAACACTCAGTGGTGTCCCAGTAGGGATTTTGTTACAAAGCAAGTGGGAGGGGAGCTGGGGGAAGAAGCTGGTTGGTTCTAATAAAGAGTGTGATGAGGGCTGGAAGTCCTGCTTCATTCATTCCCCCTGTCCTGCTGTCCTAGGGTCTAGCTTGGGGATGGAGGCCTGAACTCATTCATGAGTGTAAGCTATTTGGCTCTAACCTTGGGGAACCAAGTTGGGGTTCCACTGGGTCCAGTGCAAGGACATGGCTTAGCAGGGATCTGGAAAAGCTGACAAGACTGTGCAAGACCATTGTTCATCAGCACCACCTTGTGGCAGCCACAGGACTAACAGCAGAAATGGCCACCCATCCCGCCACCTGGTCCCTTCTCTAATGTTTGACACAGAGAGAGAGAGAGAGAGAGAGAATCCTCTTTGCACTAATAAATGGCTCAAGGGTCTTGGAAAATTTGAGGGAAATGTCAAGAAGCAGGCAGTAGGAACATAGGAGATTAATGGGAGAATGAAGGAAAACTGGCCCCATTTAGACCATTTTTGGCTTTTCAGCCTCTTCTGCATCCTTCCTTCTTGTGGAACAGTGTCTTGGATTGTCCTGGGGGGACCTCTCCTGTCTTGCTTTTGGTTCATGAGGTTCAGGCAGGGCTCCAGGGAGGGAGGCTGTGACAGTGCCGCAGCCCCACCCATATCCTCTTGAGCTCATGCAAAGCCTGCTTACTGTGAACACCTGAAACCATGTCTCTGAAGGTGTTTTGTGGCGGTTGGAGCTAAGACGGAGAGTTATTGCAGCCCTTTGCCTTTATGGATAGGAAGTTGGTGGATAAATACTGCAGCTCCCCTGTCTTTCTGGTGAGATAACTCCAAGAGATGCTCTGCACAGTATCCTAAAGACTCACAGGGGGTCCCAGTTGCCCACACAGTAACCCCCTACTCTTGCCTCAGGGTCTTTTTCTGGGGGAGCCCAGTCAAGAACACTGGGGACTTCCCTGGTGGTCCAGTGATGAAGACTCTGAGCTCCCAATTCAGGGGGCCCAGTCCCGGTCAGGGAACTAGATCCTGCATGCCACAACTAAGAGTTCTCATGCTGCAGCTAAGACTTTGCATGATGCAACTAAAGATGCTTCATGCCTCAGTGAGGATTGGAGTCCATATGCCAGTTAAGATCCAGCACAGTTGAAAAACAAATACTCCACCCACCCACCCCTGCAAAACAAACAGAAATCCCAAATCCAAACAACACCACCCAGGGCTGGCCAATCAGGTTTCTGAACCTCTGGCTTCAGTGATCAGCTCAGGGCCTCCCACCATGACCCAAGTTAGCCAATCAGAATGAACTCCTGAACATGTGCTGGAATTAAAGGGGAAATGATGCTCTTTTCTTCAGGGGTTGCTGTGCTAATAGAAAGGTGGTCTTCCTGGAAGCTATCTAGTCACCATGTAGGAAGTATCTCCAGGTGAATGGAACTAATAGAGAGGAAAGCAGATGATCCTATCATAATTTGAGCACCTGGATCAAACTGTGCCTGAAGCCATATATTTTGTTACAATAGCTCTCTTTTTGCTTAAACCAAAGTGTCTGTTTGTTTTGTTATTTGCAAACCAAAGGGCCCTGACTGTTGAAGACCTGGAGCTGGAGAAGTTGGTCTCGTGCAGTGTATGCGTTTGCTGGGGCTGCCATAACAAAGCATTGCAGAGGGGGTGGCTTCAACAACAGAAATTTATTTTCTCACAGTTCTGGATGCTGGAGACAAGCCTGAGACAAGGTGTCAGCAGGACCGGGTTCTTCTCCTTGGCTCGCCGATGGCTGTCTTCCCCCGTGTCCTCACATGCCCCTCCTCCCCTGTACATGTCTGTGTCCTAATCTCTTCTTATAAGGACACCAGTCCTATTGGATTAGGACCCACCTTAATGACCTCATTTTAACTTAATTACCTCTTTAAAGACCCATCTCCAAATACAGTCACATTCTGAGGTCCTAGGGGTTAGGATTTCAACATATGAATTTTGGGGAGATGCAATTCAGTGCATAATGGGCACCAAGCAGGTGGTGTGTGTGTGTGTGTGTGAGAGAGAGAGAGAGAGAGAGAGAAAGAGAGAGAGCGAGTGAGAGAGAGATCAGCAGAACCTCTCCAACTGCAGAATTGCTTTGTTTGGGCCTGGAGGCTGGGGGGTCCAGGTGCTGCTGAGGGTGACAGAGGAGGGAATCCACTTCTAGCATCTGGGAGATGATGGGGACAAGAGCAGCCAAGTAAGCTGCTTTAGGGCTGGGCCCTCTGGCACCGCAGGTAGAAGCCGTTTCTGCAGAGGGCTTAATGATGGGGGCTTTGGAGCTAGACTGCCTGGGTTCAAATTCCAGCCCTGGAACTTGCCTGTCCTGTGGGCACTTCAGTAACCCTCTCTGTGCCTCTGTGAGCATCCACATATTTATCTTCTTCCCCTCACCTCAGATGCCTCATTGAGTCACTACTCAGCCCCAGGCACCCTGGCCAGGGAGGCTGAGGCGGGGGGTGACTGATGGGCTCTGCCTTGAGGGTTAGGTCTTTAGATCCATGCTGATCTGCTGCTGGGTTCATCTTTCTAAAATCATAGCTGCATTGCTGCTCTCTTTCTGCTGGAGAACTTTCTATGGCTCCCTATTACCTGTAGGAAGTCCCAACTCTTTCCGCCACTCACCAGGCCTTCCCTCTCCCTTCCACCTGTCCCTTCAAAATCTCCTCGTGTTTTAAGGCCCAGATCAAATGTTGCCTCTTCCAGGAAGCCTTTGCAGACTCCCTTGAAATTTCATCTAGCTCCTCACAGGGTTTATCTACTGTCAGTAACCAAAGTACTCGTCATAGTTCACATAACCATCAGGTCAGTTCTATGATTCGGTCTTTATCTCAAATCCATTTTGCAGACAAGGAAACTGAGGCACAGCAAGATGAATTAGGGATTCCCAGTTAGCACTAGTGGTGAATAATCTGCTTGCCAGTGCAGGAGACGTGGGTTTGATCCTTGGGTCAGGAAGATCGCTTGGAGTAGGAAGTGGGAAACTGCTCCAGTATTCTTGCCTGGAAAATTCCAGGGACAGAGGAGCTTGGTGGGCTACAGTCCATGGTGCTGCAAAGAGAAGTATACGACTGAGCACACACACACAAGATGAATTAGCTGGTCCAGCTTTAGAGGAGGAGCTGAGGTAGGGACCCCTGATCCCTGGACCCCGCAATTTGGGCTCCTATGCTCTGTTCTTTTTCTGGCTGGTGATTCCTGCCTCTGAGTGTTTCCATGATGGGGGGCTGACTTTCCTCGCCTGGATGGCCTTGGAACCTTGCCTCCTCCAGGATGAAGGAGGCTGGGCAGAGACAGGGAGAGGGAGAGACAGAGGGTGCCAGGATGGAGGTGGGAGGGTGGCAGCCAGCGAGAGGGATGGGGCAGGGGGAGATTGATCGTCCTCAGGATGCTGGGCCTCCATGGCCACGTGGCTGGTGGCTTTTGTGGAGATATGTCATGTTGCAGACTCAGCACTTGGCCCGCATCCCCCATGACCGCTGCCGCCCCAGCCTCCCACTAGAAAGAGAAAAGAGCTTATGAGCCCCTGGTGCTGCCACCAAACCCGAGCTGGGTTCTCCATGGTCTCTGTTAGGCAGTAACTTTCTCCCCAGAGGTGAGGAGGACAGTAGTTCTTAGCCAGGCAAGAAAGGGGCTTGCCTGGGGCTTAAGTTTTGGCTTTGTCACCCACTGGGTGACCTTGAGATGCCCTTCAACCTCCCTGTGCCTTTGTTTGTAACTCTCTTCTCTAGAGGGTCAGCATGGACCTGGCAGGCTGGAGCTGACGTTGGGGGGCTCACCTAATGATAACCACAATGATAGTAGTAATACAAGCCACAGCTGTGGTTACAAACAATATCCTGGCTGAGGAAAGCATGGGCCTTGCAATCACACACACCTGGGTCCAAATTCCAGTTTTTTTTTGAAATTTGCAAGACTTAAAGGCACCGTGGGCAAGCTGTTCAGTCTTTGGGGTCTGAATGTTCTGATCTGGGCAGTGAGTACAGTGATATTTTCTCTTTTGTGGAGGCTGTGAGGAGGAGCTGGGGAGGACTAGGAGGGTGAAGGTCCAGGAGATTGAAGGTTGTCATCTCCATAATGTGGCAAATCCCTACATACATGAAAAGAAAGTGAAAGTTGCTCAAGTTGTGTCCGACTCTTTGTGACCCCATGGACTGTACAGTCCATGGAATTCTCCAGGCCAGAATACTGGAGTGGGTAGCCTTTCGCTTCTCCAGGGTCTCTTCCCAACCCAGGTCTCCCGCATTGCAGGTGAATTCTTTACCATCTGAGCCACAAGGGGACCACTCCATACATACATACGAAGGGGAATTAAGGTTGTTCATGGCGTGAAGGTTGCCAGTCTTTCTTTAAGAGACCTTAAGAGAGAGTGGAGGAGGAAATGGCACCCCACTCCAGTATTCTTGCCTGGAAGAGTCCGTGGACAGTGCAGTCTGGTGGGCTACAGTCCATGGGGTCGCAAACAGTTGGGCTTGGCTGAGCAAATGAACACACATGGACGAGAGAGCGTCTGTGTGTGCGTGTATGCGTACGTCCGTACGTCCGTGTGTGCGTGCGTGCATCTGTGTGTGCGTGCTCTGCGTGCCCAGTCATGTCAGAGTCTTTGCAATGCCATGGACTGTAGCCCCCCAGGCTCCTCTGTCCATTGGATTCTACAGGCAAGAATGCTGGAGTGGGTTGCCATGCGCTCCTCCAGGGGATCTTCCCCACCCAGGGATAGAATCCGCGTCTCCTGCATGGGCAGGTGGGTTCTTTACCATCTGAGCCACCAGGGAAGCCAAGTCCAGGTGGAGCCAGTGCAGTTTTTAGACGTGGAAGAGGCAGGAGGGGACATGGAGAAGTAGAGAGATGGCAGCGTGTGAAGGACTTGAGCCGCCATTGCTGGCTGTGAAGATGGCAGAAGGAACCAGGGTCCAGAGGATGCCAGAGGCCTCCTGAAGCTGGAAAAGGCAAGAGATGGATCCCTAGGGCCGCTCTTGGGAACAAGCCCTGCCCACACCTTGATTTTAGCTCGGAGAGACCCACGTGAGCCTTCTGACCTTCAGCACGGTAAGAGAATACATTTGTTTTTCTGTGTTTCACTGAGTTTGTGGTAGTTGGCTAAAATACAGGAACCAGAAAAAACTAACAGGTAATGACTGGCATGAGCAGATGTGAGGGTCAGGAGTGTGTTCCTCGTTGCCTGTCTCCTGACGTCCATCCTCCGGTCTTTCCGCACCTGGATTGCTAGAGGTGGTAGCAGAGGAACGTTGTTGTTTTTCAGTCGCTAAGTCACGCCCAGCTCTTTGCGACCCCACGGACTGCAGGACACCAGGCTCGCCTATCTTTCACGGTCTCCCGGAGTTTGCTCAGATTCATGTCTGTTGAGTTGGTGATGTTATTTAACCATTTCATTCTCTGCTGCCATCTTCTACTTTTGCCTTCAATCTTTCCCAGCATCAGGATCTTTTCCAATGAGTCAGGCCTTGGCATCAGGTAGCCAAAGTTTTGGAGCTTCAGTATCAGTCCTTTCAATGAATCTTCAGGATTGATTTCCTTTAGAATTGACTGGTTTGATTTCCTTGAGTTCAAGGGACTCTCAAGAGTCTTCTCCAACACCACAATTTGAAATCATCTGGCTCTCTGATAATGACTCCATTTCCCAACCTCCTCCCTGCCCCACCCCCCACCCCCAGCTAGCTAGCTAGCTAGGTGTGGCCATGGGAATGAGTCCTGGCTAAGGAGATTTGGGGAAGGTCTTCATGGAAGGCTCCACATAGGAGACAGTCCAGTGGAGAAGGACTCTTTTGTCCTTCCACCTTTCTTCCTTCCTGCTGCTAGAACAAGATTGTGATGGTTGGTGCTTTGCAATGAGTTTGGACCGTGAGGAAAAACATGGTAGATATCCTTAGGAAGAGACAGGACTCTGTTCTTGAATAACTAAATCCTCCTTGGATGAAGAGGTCATTCATTTATTTAGCAAGCATTTAATGAGCACCTTCTGTGTGCTGTGGGGAACCTGTGAACAAAACAGATGAAAATTCTTGTCCTTGGGGAGTTGACATTTGGAGAAGGAAGGATCAGATAATGAACAAATACATACTTTCAGGAAATTATTAGTACTAGACAGAAAAATAAAGGAGGATATTAAAAATCAGCACAGGGATTGTTGAGTGAAGGCTCTTGGAAGAGGTGCCTTTTGAGGAAAGACCTTAATGATTTGTTGTATAAGATGAAAAATGTTTCCTAATGTTGGACCAAGTTAAGTTGGGTTTTCCTGTTGCTTGCAGCCGAAAGCATTGATACTCTTTGAGTTCTTGTCATATCCACTGGGTGAGGCAGCCCTACAGTGATTCTGTTTTACAGAGTAGGAAATTGAGGCTGGGAGGAGGAGGTGACATGCCCAAGATCACACAGCAAATAAGGTGCAGAGCCAGGATTTAAACCCTGAGGTAGAGTGGGTGTCTGGGAGCCACAGAGTTTGAAGTCAGGATTAATGAATTGAGATCAGGTGGGGGCAGGAAGATGCATGATGAGACATGTCCAAACTCCACACCTCTGTTTCTGCAGTCTTCCCTGCCTGGGATGCCTTCCTTTCCGATCCCAGTGGCAGCTGTGCCTCCTCCAGGAAGTCTCCCTGGCCCTCACTAGCCCTGTGGCCCCATCGTGCCCTGTGGCTAGAGCCCAGAGGCTTTGGGGACAACCTCAGGTTCCTTCCCCTTTCCTAGTTGCTGTGCCGTCATGTTTATGCATCACTCTGGGAAAAACTGATTACATTCAAGCCTGACCTTCTTCCTGTCGGCGGGGCCCATCGTCATGTCAATCACATGGCTCAGAGAGGGAAAAATTATTTTATCTTTAACGACACTTAAAACTGCTCAGCAGGGCCGTCACGGAGACTGGGCACAGGCAGCTGCCGGCCCCTGAGCTCTGGATCGCGCATTGCTCAGGCTCCTGCTCTGCTCTGTCCTCCCCTAACAGAAACTGCTAGAGCCTTCTGATTTGCAGACCTAGTGCCCACCCTCCGAGTCCACTCGTCTCCAAATGGAGTGCGTCCCTCTCTCTGTCAGTCTCTCTGTCTCTTTCTGACTCCGTCTGTTGCTGTCTCTACCTCCTTCTGTCTTTATTAGTACGTGGGAAGACCAAGTGACCCCTCCTGCGTATCAGGTGCTCATCCACTGTGGTCACCCACAAAGCATTTTCATCTCCCCAGCACCCTGTGGTGGAGACCCCATGATCATGCCCATTTTCCAGTGCTGGAGACTGAGGCCCAGAGAGGCCAGGCTCTCTTTTCAGGGTCACACAGCAATAGCAAGGCAGACTGGCTACCAGGATTCTCTGTCTCTGAATAGAAAGAAAATCTGCTGTTCCTTCCCTCCAAAAGCAAGATGAGATCTTGGAGGCTTTGGACGGCTCAGACCTCAGGGTTTGGTTTGACTCTTGAGTCAGACACCATGTGATCTTGGGCGGATATTAAATATCTTTTTGCCTCAATCTCCCCATTAGGTGAATGGGCCCCTGGGGGAGATTTTTTTTTTTCAGTTGAAGTTTAGTTGATTTACAATGTTGTCTTAGTTTCTGGTGTACAGCAAAGTGATTCAGTTATACATATATATTCTTTTTCATTATAATGTATTATATTGATAATAAATACATTGATATATATTGATATTGAATATAGTTCGTGGCGCTATACAGGAAGCCCTGTAGTTTGCCTATTTTATGTACAGAGGTGTGTGTACATCAGCTAATCTCATACTCCTAATTCATCCCTCCCCCATCCCTTCCCTTTGGTAACCGTAAGTTTGTTTTCTATGTCTGTGAGTCTATTTTTGCTTTATAAAGAAGTTTATTTATCTCATTAAAAAATTATTTATTTATTTGTTTTTGGTCTTCACTGTGGTGAGCGGGCTCCACTCACTGTCGCGACGCGAGGCCTGCTCATTGCAGTAGCTTCTCTTGTAGAGCACAGGCTGTAGAGCGAAGGCTCAGGAGTTGTGGAGCACAGGCTTCGTTGCCGTGCGGCATGTGGAGTCTTCCCAGATCAGGGACTGAACCCCTGTGGCCTGCATTGGCAGGCAGAGTCTTAACCACTGGGTCTCCAGGGAAGTCTTTTATCATTTCTTTTAGATCCCACATATACGTGATACGCTGTGGTGTTTGTCTGGCTTACGTCACTTAGTACGATAATCTCTAGGTCCATCCATGCTGCCACAAATGGCATTATTTCATTTTATGGCTGAGTAATATTCCATTTTATATATGCACCACATCTTCTTTATCCATTCATCTGCTGATTGACATTTAGGTTGCTTCCATGCCTTGACTGTTGTGAACAGTGCTGCGAGGAACGTTGATCGGGCTGCATTTATCTTTTTGACCCTGTAGGATTCTTGAGAACTGGGGTCTTGAATGTCACAGCAGGCTTGTCAGATAAAACACAAAACATCCAGTTAAGTTTGAACTTCAGATGAATCAGGAACAACTCTCTAGTATAAGTATGTCCTAAATATGGAATGGGGTAGGCTTATGCTAAAATTCACCTGCTGTTTGTTTGAAACTCAGATTTCACTGGGTCTCCCATTGTTTTCCTGGCCAAATTTGGTAGTCTTAGCACAGGGGTCTACCCGGCTCCTCCATCCATGCCTGGAAAATCCCATGGAGGGAGGAGCCTGGTAGGCTGCAGTCCATGGGGTCACTAAGAGTCGGACACAACTGAGCGACTTCACTTTCACTTTTCACTTTCATGCTTTGGAGGAGGAAATGGCAACCCACTCCAATGTTCTTGCCTGGAGAATCCCAGGGACGGGGGAGCCTTGTGGGCTGCCGTCTATGGGGTCGCACAGAGTTGGACATGACTGAAGCAACTTAGCAGCAGCAGCAGCAACACAGGGGTCTAGAGGAAGAGAAGGTTCTGGACACTCTGGGGCAGATTCATTTACAGACATGGTGCCAGGCTCTTCAAACACAGGACAGGCTGAGAGATTTATGGGCAATATGGCACACATCCCCCTGCTGGGGCCAGGAACCGCTTCAGCCATTTGAAAATGGTGGTGTCCATCGGGGCTTGAATATCTCAGGCAAAGCTGAGCAGAAGCCCCAAACTTCACGAGATGACAGTGCAGTCCAACTCAGGCCACTGTCTTCCTGTCCTATCTTCCTCTTGGCCCTGCCAGTCCCCCATCACAGCCCATCCCCAAGGCTGGTGGCCCTCAACTTGAGGTGTCAATCCCTCCAATTCTAAATTTTGCCCCAGAAATCAATTAGGACCCTGGGCGAGTTGATTATAAATCAGCTATTTTCATAATTGTTGTGTCTTTAATAAATCAAAGCCGTGCGAGTCGCTGGCAAAATGGAGCTGTTCTCCAAGGGTCATCCATTACCCAGGGGAAGACAGGACGGCGTTCACATTCTTCTGTCCTCCACCCAATCTGGAGAGGCGGTCGGCCGGCCAGGGAGTTCCTGGACCTGGGCCGGGCTGTTCCATTACGGAATTGCTTAAGCAGCGTTTTAAATAACAAAAAGGGATATCATTTAATTTTTTTGCAACCTGGAGATCAATACACTGTCCTTCAGATGGCATGACGGATCGTCTTGGCGAGCTTCTGCGAGTTAATCCAATTTCCCTGGGTCTGGATGAGACTGGGCAGGCTGGGTGAAGCCTCCTGCCTGCCAGGCAGAGCTCATCCTGGGATGCCTGGTCTCCCACCCAGCCTGTGAGCGCTGCGGGAACATATATACAGCAGTGGGGGAAGCGGGCAGGTGGGCAAGGAGCCAGTTCTGTAAGGCAGTGGTTCCACTCAGGGATGATCCTGCCCCACCTCCAGGGAACACTGGATGTCTGGGGACATTGGGACTTGTCACAGTGGGGGATGCTCCTGGCATTGAGTGGGTAGGGGCCCAGGGAGGCTGCTCCACACCCCCACAGTGTCCAGGATGGTCCCTCCACAGAGAACAACCCAGACTCAAAAGTCAGCAGTGCCAAGGCAGAGAAACACTGCTTTGGGTTAATACATGGAGGATCCTTCCCTCTGCCCCCTCTTCACTTCTGAGCCCTGTGTCCCTGTTGTTCCAAAGCTTGGAGGGACCAGGCTTGCTGTGGTAACAGAGAGACCCTGGCTCAAGTTCCGGGTCTGTGGCTGATGGCACAATAGTCCAGGGAAAAGTGGCTCTGTTCAGTTTCTTCCACCATCACGTGGGTCTCCGGGTTCCTCGCCTGCCTCTCTGCAGGGCTACAGAGATCCTGGAGGCAGTGACTCAATCCATCCATTGTATTCTGAGCACTTACTGTATGCCAAGCCCTGTTGTAGGTATTGAGGATCCAGACACCAAGATGGAGATTTAAATTCTAGTTGAGGGTGGGGGGGACTTCCCCTTGCAGTCCAGTGGTTAAGACTCTGCATTTCCGATGTAAGGGGGAGCAAATTCAATCCCTGGTCAGGGAACTAAGATCCCACGTGCAGAAAAAAATTTTTCTAGCTGGGGAAGAGGAAGATTTGGTGAGTAAATAAAGGAAGAAGAAGGCAGTTTCAGAGGCTGGTTTCTCCAGAGAAACAGAACCAATAGAATATATATGTATATATATCGGAGAAGGCAATGGCACCCCACTCCAGTACTTTTGCCTGGAAAATCCCATGGATGGAGGAGCCTGGAAGGCTGCAGTCCATGGGGTCGCTGAGGGTTGGATACGACTGAACGACTTCATTTTCACTTTTCACTTTCATGCACTGGAAAAGGAAATGGCAACCCATTCCAGTGTTCTTGCCTGGAGAATCCCAGGGACGGGGAAGCCTGGTGGGCTGACGTCTATGGGGTCGCACAGAGTAGGACACGACTGAAGTGACTTAGCAATAGCAATGTATATGCATATATATATATATGTATATGTATACATGCACACACACACATCACACATCTAGGAAGAGATTTATTACTAAAAGGATTTGGCTCATGTGATTATAGAAACAAGAAGTCCTGTAATGGGCCATCCGCAAGCTGGAGACCCAGTCTGAGGGCAGGAGAAGACGATATCCAGCTCCTGTGATGGTCAGGCAGAGAGTGAGTTCTCCCTGCTTCTATCCTTTTGTTCTGTTCAGGCCCTCCACAGGGAGAGCCATGTGCTATGCTCAGTCTGCCAATTCAAATGCTTCTCTTCTCCGAAAACATCCTCACAGACACACCCGGAAATAATGTTTAACCAAAGATCTGGGCACCCCCTGTGGCCCAGTGTAATTGACACTTAAGATTAACCGCAGGGGGCTTCAGCAAGGAGGTGACATTGGAGCAGGCGCCCTCTAATGGCTGCTGCAGGAAGGACAGACGGGGTGCTGAGGGGCAAGTGATCAGGTGGTCCAGGCAGGTGACGATGATGTCTTCCAGGAGAAGACAGAGGAGGAGAGAGGAAGAGAGATTCCGAAGGGTTTTGAAGGCAGAGAGGACAGGATTTACTGAAAAGATTAGAAGTCAGACAGACAAGAAAAGGATGAGACCACGGATGAAAGCCAGGGGGCCTGTGACAATTCCCCTCTCAGGGCCTCAATCTTCGAATTTATAAAATGGGGCTGATATCGCCCATCTCAAAAAAATTTTTTTTAACTTTTAAAATTCTTTTCCGTCATGGTTTATCACAGGATACAGTAGCATCTTGTTGTTAATCCATTCTTTATGTAATAGTTTGCATCTGCTAACCCCAAACTCTTCCTCCATCCCCCCTACCCCCTTCTCCTTAGCAACCACAAGCCTGCTCTCTGTGAGTCTCTGTTTCGCACATAAGTTCATTTGGGTCATATTTTAGATTCCACATATAAATGATACCATACTGTCTTTGTCTTTCTCTTTCTGACTTCCTTTATTTAGTATGGTAACCTGTAGGACCATCTGTGTTGCTGCAAATGGTATTATTTCATTCTTTTTTATGGCTGAGTAGTATTCCATTGTGTGTGTGTGTGCGCGCGCGTGTGTGTGTGCATGCACACACACACACACACTAAGTTGCTTCAGTCATGTCCAGCTCTTTGCAACTGCATGGACTGTGGTCCACCAGGCTCCTCTGTCATGGGATTTTCCAGGCAAGAATACTAGAGTTGGTTGCCATACCTTCTTCCAGAGGATCTTCCCGACCCGGGGATTAAACCGCGTCTCTGTGTCTCCTGCGCTGGTAGGTGGGTTCTTCACTATTAGCGCCGCCTGGGAAGCCCCTTATATATATATATAACATCTTCTTTATCCATATATCTGTCAATGGACCTGTCTTGGCTATTGTGCTGCTATGAACATTGAGGTGCATGTACATTTTCTAGTTAGAGTATATGTCCAGGAGTGGGACTGCTGGGCCATATGGGAACTCTATGTTTAGTTTCTGGAGGAACCTCCTTACTGACAGCAGGGAGAAAAACGGAGAGATATAGGGTCCCAGCAGGACATAGCTGGCCATCCCGAATTTGGGTAATTACCAGTAAGTTGAATAAAGGTACTATTTTTGGAGATATGGTGAGGTTAAGGGAAATTCCTAACCTTAACCTGGTGCAATATCCAGGCTGGTAACAGTGGGGAGCCCCCACGACCCTGAGATCTGAGGGAGTAAGGGGATGACCTTGCAGAGAGCTGTGTAGAGAGGGCCACCTGTCAAGACCTGGGTCTTTAGGAAAGGGACCCAGCAGCCCTGCAGAAAAGAAGTCAGGGAAATATACACCTAGCCCTTTGATGCTACTTCACAGAACCTCAGTTTTGTTTGGTCGTATGCTCCATGCTTCCAGGGGGCTAACTCAGCTTTCAGTCCCAAGAAGGACTTGTGATTTGTTTAAACACAATCCTGCATTTTTAATTCATTCACTGGAAATTTACGGAGTACCTATTAAGTGCTGGGCACTGTTTTGGGCACTTAGGATTTAATACAGAGCCAAATAGTCAAACTGTCTTTATGAGCTGACTATCCAGTGAGGGGAGAAAGAGACATAAAACAATGAGCACAGTAAATTAATATTGGGCATAGATGATTAGTATGTTGAAAATAAATAGAGCAGGATAGCTTCAAATGCAACCTAATTCATAAATCTACTCTCTCTTCCTTTCCCCGTCCCCATCCCAGGTGTTACTGTCAGCAGCTTCCCTCTAACCCCAAAAGAAACAGATTTAGGATGAATATGGCAGAAGAAAGAGGGAATAAACCTGGATTCTTGCTTATCTGTTATAATACTGGATCAAACCCTCCCTGAAGCCCACTCTACTTCCACACTAAATCCAAGCATAGCCCCACTTTACCGGGCAGACTGTTGAGGCTGGAGGAAGTTCAGGAAGCCCACAGACTCTGTGGGAAGGGGACTGGTGAGCTGGTGGAACAGATTTCTCTCTGCTGTTGCCTCTGGTTTGCTGTGTGACATTAGGTTAAGTGTCTTGGGATATCTGAGCCCAGTTTCTACAACCATAAAATGAGATGAGAATTTCTATTTGACCGAGTTGTTTGAGAGATGGGTAAGGAGGCATATGTGGGGAGACTGGTGAAGGATTTAGTACATAGTTGGTCTCAGTAAATGCATGTGTTGTGGTTACTAAGGCTGTTTGCAGGACTTCGGTTCACCTCCTGCTTGGGGCATGATGCGACTGCACTTCTCTGCTGTTACTGATTGGATTCCGTGCCCTCAAATTCATATGTTGAAGTCCTAACCCCCTGGTACCAAGGAAGGTGATTTTATTTGGAAATAAGGTCATTGCAGATGTAATTAATTAACATGAGGTCATCCTGGAGTAGGGTGGGTCCTTAATCTAATATAAATGATGTCCTTATAAAAAGGAGACATTTAGACACAGAGACACATGCACACAGGAAAATGCCATGTGAAGACTGGGGTTCAGCTGCCACAAGCAAAGAAACCACCAAAAGCCAGGAGGGAGACCTGGAACAGACTTTTCCATACAGCCTTCAGAGGGAGCATGACCCTGCCAGGACCTTTATCCCAAACTTCTGGCCTCCAGAACCAAGAGATAATAAATTTCTCTTGTTTGAGTCACTCATTTGGTAGTACTTCATTATGGTAGCCCTAGCAACCTAACATGCAGGACTTTTGAAGTGAGGCATGACACCATGAATTGCTTTCGCTAAGAAAATGTGAACAGAATTGTTGTGCGTAACTTCCAGGGGAAATCCCTTTTATTTATTTATTTATTTATTTTTTGCCGAGTGGCATGTAACATCTTAGTTCCCTGAACAGAGGTTGAACCCACGTCTCCTACATTGGAAGTAGGAGTCTTAACCACTGGACCACCAGGGAATCAGGTGGGATCCTTTTAAAAGCAAGTGTGCAGAAGACTTCCCTAGTAGCTCAGTGGTTAAGACTCCAAGCTCCAAATGCAGGAAGCATGGGTTCGTTCTCTAGTCAGGGAAGTAAGATCCCACGTGCTGCATGGCATGGCCAAAAAAGAAAAAAAGCAAGTGTGCAGTTCTGCATATCCTCTCCCGTCAAGACCACCTTTTTCCACCCACCTGCCTTTATGCCCACATACAGTAGACACAGAGGCTCCTTGCCAACCTGTGTTGGGCATATAGTGTGAGTGATAAATAAGCCCTGGTTGTTTTTACAGCCACTACAATTTTGGGATTTGCTCTGATTGCTATGGTTGTGTATATTCCTTGAAAATTTAATGCCTCAAAACTAATAATTACTGCTTGTGGTTTTGTGGATCAGGAATCTGGGGACAGCTTAGACAGTTTTGTTTTGTTTTTTTCCCTTCAGAATCTTTCACAAGATTGCAGTCTAGTCATCAGCTGGGGCTACGTCATCTGAAGGCTCAACTGGGGCTAGAGGAGCCACTTCCAAGCTGGCTCCCTCTTGTGGCCATTGGTGGGAGGACTCAGTTCCTCTCCAGGCTCTCCTTGAGCCTCCTCACAATATGGTGGCTGGCTTCTCCCATAGTGAGGGATCCCAGAGAGAGCAAACAGGAAGCTGGAGAGTCTTTTATGGTTCGGACTCAGAAGTCCCATTAACCACATGGGTCAGCCCTGATTCAGGGTGTGAGAGACTCCAGAAGGACCAGGGGACCATCTTGGAGTTGCTGTAACCACATAACCAGCCCATCTTGCCTGATATAAGACACCATAGCACTGTCTGGCTGAGAGACCTTAGAATTACTTCTCTTTTCTGAACTTGAGTTTCCATAGGTTCAGAAAGAGAGGGAAGTTTATCTGCCACCACGGTGGAAAGAGGGACTTCCTAGGAGGTAAACTGACTCCACTGACCACCCTGACTGTGTTACAAACCTGGAGATGATTCATGAGAGAAAAGGCCACTTTCTACCCACCTCCTGGTTGCCTGAATTGAAGATCTGAATCTAGAAATTTTGGCCAGGATATCCAGCGGTGCTGTAGCATGGGGGCTGAAGTTGTAGAATCTGGAATGAGATCCATAGGTGTCAAGTCTTGGCTCTATCACCTGCCAGCCATGTGACCTTCAGCAAGAGGTTGATCTCTCTGGGCCTCAGTTTTCTTATCTGTAAACTGGAGCCAACACTAGCACCTACTTCATATAGGAAGTGAGGATTAAAACCTCACCTCATCACAGAGCAAGAGACCCAGGATGGTCCTTACTCATAGGAAGCATGTACTAATTTGGCTGTTATTATCACGACCCAAATAGTCACTAAGAGGACTAATCCCTGGTGGTTAACTCCTACCTCGTTTGGGGGCCCCAGACTCACTGAACCTCAGAGCTCAAAGAAATTTTAAGGATTCTTGGATTCAAGGCTCTCATATTCCAGGTGGGAAACTGAGGCCTTGAGAAGGGCAAAGAAGTCTTAGCTTGGATAGCAGCTGACTTCCTGACCGCCCTTTCCAGGGACTGAACTATTATGCTGTCTGTAGGCATGACATTTGGGCCAAGGAATGGGTGGAAGATTGGTTTGGGGAGGGGTGAAGCAGTTCAACCAGGTGTGAGCAAAAACCTGGGGGTGGAAAAGCTTGAGAAGTCTGGGGAAGATATTGGGACTAGATGTGAGAAGACGGAGTAAACTTTGATTCGATGACCAGTTCAGGTGCTGAATCAAACTATTTCTGAAGCCCACCCATTCTTGTTATTCAGTCGCTCAGTCGTGTCCGACTTTTTGCAACCCCATAGACTGCATCCCACTAGGCTTCCCTCTCCTTCACTATCTCCCAGAGTTTGCTCAAACTCATGTCCACTGAGTCGATGAAGTTCACCCTACTTCTGAATAAACTGCAAACCCGACCCCACTTTGCCTCTTCAGCCCCTGAGACTGGAGGACTTTAAGGGAATCCACAAACCCTGTAGGCAGAAATAGGGTGAAATGGTGCCACTGAAACTTGCTGTTATTTATTGGGTTGGACTATTTGGACTGAAATCTTTGACAGCTGGGAGCCATCGAGGGTGCTGGAGCAGAGAAGCGACTCCCTTAAAATTCCCAGGATTTGCACTCTTCTTTCCCTGGCTGGCTTGGAAAAGGCCCTGTGCTGGAGCCAGCCGGCTGGGACCCCCCAGTCCCTCTGTGTCCCCCCGCCCAGACCCGCTGCTGGGCTATCATCACTGCAGGAGATCCTGGGAGCCGGAGACGAGAATGACCCGTGATTGTCACAGAGGCCTCTGCTCTAATTTCCCTGAATGGGTTTTGAGCGGCTAATGCGGCCCCCGCTGGGCAGAAGATGGAGCGCCTGGCAGGGCCTCCAAGAGCAGAGAGGTTTGAGGCCCATCCATTGCCAGGGCCTTAACCCTAGCCCGCTCACTCGCTGCCCTGGGCCCCGGGACACTTCCAGTCCTGCGGGCTCTGAGGAGTGAAGGTGGGGCAGAAACCCTGCTCTATGGATCTGACCCAACCAGCGTGGGTCAGCAAAACCAGGCTCTGCAGTGGGACTTTAGGATTTAGCATCAGGACTGGGGGGGGATTCCAGCCTCCTCTGGGGATGGACATAAAAACTGTGGCTCAGAGTGGGGCAGGACCTAGCATCTTGTCCTGGAGTCAGGGCACAGCCTGTGTTAAAGGGGGCACCAGGCTAGTGTTTGTTGAATGAATAAAGGAAGGCCCAGGGACATCTACAAGGCTCGTGGGGGCTGGAGTCCAGACACGGTGACAATCACCATTGTTCTCCTTGCATATTTACTGGATGTGATTGTTCTCCCTCTGGGTGTCCAGAAACTCAGTGGGGCACCAAAGAGACGTGGTTTCTCTCCCAGGTGGTGGAGACAGCTGTGTGGCTGGGAGGGAAGCAGGGTAGCTCTGGTTGGAGCTCTCAGTGTGGAGTGGAAGCCAGGACAAGGGTGGAACAGCGTGGGGGAGCAGCCAGGTGATCCTTAGAAGATTGGGGGGGGTGCCATCCTGGAGCTCAGCATAGAGGTCTTACCAAGAAGGAGTTTCCAGGGTCTGGCCAGGGCCATGTAGGAGCCAAAAATGATCTCGTTTTCCCAGAGAGCCTCATGGGTCTTCTTTTCATATGAGGGTGTGTGTGTGATGGTAACAAATCACTCAGGAGGGATAGAATATTCTTCTGACACACCAGGCCCTTTCTTGGCAAGGGGAACAGCAGCACACCACTGATGCCAGCCGTTCAGACTCCGGTCTGGACCCCTCCCTGCAGGACTGCCTTCTACTCTGATCTTCCCTGGACCTCTCCCAGCGCCTCCATCCTTGGGCCAGTCTAGCCTCAGCATCTTCCCTGCAAACCCACCCTTCCTCTTGCTTCCCCATCTCTGAGCTCTCCCACGGTGCCTGCATCCCCAAGGTGGAGACCCAGCTGTCAGCCTTGTGTTGCCTCACTTTCCCTCCTACCACAGCCCGTGAGTCCCTAGGTCTTGCCTCTTCTCCCCCAAAGCCTCTCTCCGCTCTGTCCTTTCCTTTCTGCCCCATGACTGTGTTATGACTGTAGCCCCCACCACCTACTTCCACCTCCTTCCTGGTCCCCCGAATCCCTCATGCACCCTCCAATTGCTTGAAGAAGTCACATTTCCCACCCCACCCCAAGGCTTTTGCTACACCCAACATCCCTTCTTTTCACTGCTCCCATCTCATCCTTCAGGTCTTTGCTGAGTCACCTCCTCCAGGAAGTCTTCCCTGATGCCTCCCCACACTGGGTCACATCCCATTGTCCTGTGCAGCTCCCAAATAACTCCCATCACTCTGTTCCTATTTTTCAGCTTGCCCAAATACTTCCACAAGGACAAACTTTTTAAAAAAAAATCTGTTTTGCTCTCCTCTGTGTTCCCAGCACCCAGCATAGGTGGGCTAAATATTTCCTGAAGGAAGAAATGCCCGAAAGACAGCACAGAGTCAGATTCCCCACCTGCCACCTCTGCACGCCCCCTCACAGCAGCTCAGTTCCACGGAACCAGCATTTCTGTGTCCCTTCTGTGCACAAGGCAGGCCCAGAGGTGAAGCTAGAAGGATGACCCATGAGTGATGGCAGGATGCAAGATATGGGAAGTGCCTCAAGGAGAGAAAACCTGTGGGACTTGGGGAGTTGGGGGTGGGGGTTTGAAGACCCTGTCCAAAGAGACATCATTCCTTAAAATGAAGTTTCTGGCTCAAACCTGGGACCAAGGTCCAAGGACAATGGGACTGTATTGTGCACTCTTTCTTTCTTTTTTTTTTTTTTAAATATTATATATGTATGATTTTATTTGGTCGCACCTGGTCTTAGTTGCGTGTGTGTGTGTGTGTTAGTCGCTCAGTTGTGTCAGACTGTTTGCGATCCCATGGTCTGTAGCCCTCCAGGCTCCTCCATTCATGGGATTTCCCAGGCAAGAATACCAGAGTGGATTGCCATTTCCTTCTGCAGGGGATCTTCCTGACCCAGGGATCAAACCCAGGTCTCCTGCATTGCAGGTGGATTCTTCACTGTCTGAGTCACCAGGGAAGCCCCAAGAATACTGGAGTGGGTAGCTATTATCTAACTGCCTGACCAGGGATGGAACCCAGGTCCCCTGCATTGGGAGCACTGAGTCTTAACACTGGACCACCAGGGAAGTCCCTCTGTACTTTTTCTTAAAATAAGAAACAAAAGCTTGATGTGAATTGCCTCCCTCTTCCCTGGGAAGCAGTACAATTTTTCCTGTTACTACATCACTTGCAACAACCAAGGTGCTTCCCACAAATGGCACTGTGATGAATTCTGCCCCCTCGCTGGGGCTTCTGCACCCCTTCCCCCCGAACCCCCACGTGAGTGGATCCTGGGGAGGGGGTGGGAGGGGAGCGCGGTCAAGCTCTGGTGATGGCCATTTCCTGACAAGAGCAAGACTCTCTGCCTAGGGACGTGGACATGTGTCATCGAAGAACATAAAACCTGAGGCTGGGACAAAAGTGGCTGTGGGATCTTCCAGGGGTGAGTTTTTCCTCGAAGTTAATGAGCCTTTGACCTCTGTGTGCTCCAAGCCCAGAGCATGTCACTGATACATTTACTTCATCCTCAGACATGTCTGTGTTGTTGCCATTACCATTATCCCTGTTTGACAGATGGGGAGACGAGGCCCAGAAAGGGAAAGTGACTTGCCCAAGGTCACACAGCACGAGACTGGCAGAGCTAGGAGTCGAACACAGGCAGGCTGGGTGGTGTTCTATCCACCAGTTGCCCTTGCCCTGCTCCATTCCCTCCCTTTAGGCTGGCCAGACTCCTGATCTTTTTAAAAAAATAATTTTATATATTGATTTTGGGCTGTACTGGGTCTTCGTTTGCTGTGCAGACTTTTCTCTAGTTACAGTGAGCAGGAGGCTACTCTTCGTTGCGTTCCGTGGGCTTCTCATTGTGGTGGTCTCTTGTTGTGGAGCATAGGCTCTAGGGTGTGTGGGCTTCGATAGCTGTGGTTCCTGGACTCTAGGGCACAGGCTTAGTAGTTGTGACACATGGGCTTAGTTGCTCTGAGGCATGTGGGATCTTTAAGGATCAGGGATTGAACCCGTGTCTCTTGCATTGGCAGGCAGTTGCTTTAGCACTGAGCCACCAGGGAAGCCCCAGACTCCCAGTCTGTACCCAGTTTGTAGCTCCACATCTTCCAGGAAACCCACTCCAGTCTCTCCTGTCTCTTCTTTGATTCTCAAAGACTTGAGGTCCCCATCTGCCTCAGGGCCTTTGCACTTGCTGTTTCTACGTCCTGAAATACTCTTTCCCTGTTTTTCTATATGCCTCTTTGCTCACAGAGCCCCTCCTCAGAGAAGCTTTCCCTTGCCCCACTGTGCTCCATCCCATCAGCATTTTGCTAGTTTTCCTCCATGTTTAACATCCAGTATCACGCCCATGGGTCCAGTGGTCATGCTCAGTCTTGGCTGCTGCTGAATTGTTGTTTAGTTGCTCAGTTGTGTCTGACTCTTTGCGACCCCATGACTGTAGCCCACCAGGCTTCTTTGTCCATGGGATTCTCCAGGCATGATGCTGGAGTGGGTTACCATTTCCTTCTCCAGGGGATCTTCCTGATCCAGGGATTGAACCCAGGTCTTCTGCATTGGCAGGCAGATTCTTTACCACTGAGCCATCAGGGAAGCCCATATTTAGTGTTAAATGCTTGAACCAAACTTTCCAACCACCCTCAGAGTCAAGGTCTGTGAATGACCCCCAATTGACAGATGGGTAAACTGAGGCCCCCTGCGCCAAGACTTTGCTCAGATTCTCCATTCTGACCCCTCGGGCTGTGACCCCTGGAGGGTGGGCATGACAGGCAGAATCACAGTTCCCCAGACACATCCACATCCTAATTTCTATTTTTAAAATATACATTTGGCTGTGCTGGGTCTTGGTTGTGGCACTCAAGATCTTGGGTCTTCCCTCTGGCCTGTGGGATCTTCAGTTGCAGCTTGCAAACTCTTAGTTGCAGCATGTGGGATCTAGTTTCCTGACCACAGATTGAACCTGGGCCCCCGGCACTGGGAGCTCAGAGTCTTAGCCACTGGACCACCAGGGAAGCCAACCTTCTAATTTCCAAAACCTGTGGTAATGACGCCTTGTGTGGCAAAAGGGACTCTGCAGAGGGGATTAAGGTAAGGACCCTGAGATGGAGGATGAGTCTGAATTATCTGAGTGATCTAGTACCATCCTAAAAGTCCTTAGAGGAGGGAAGCAGAGGGTCAGGGTCAGAGCCAGGAGATAGGACAATGGAAGCAGAGGCTGGAGTGAAGCACTTTGAAGATGGAGGAAGGGGCCACAAGCCAAAAACTGCGGGTGCCTCTAGAAAATGGAAAAGGCAGGAAGCTGATTCTCCCACGGGGCCTCCAGAAGGAATTGGCCCTACCCACACCTTGATTTTAGCCCAACAAGATCCACGAAGGACTTCTGACTTCCAGGACTGTCAGATAATAAATCTGTGGGGCTTTACTAGGCATCACACAAAGTTCATGGTAATTGGTTACAGCAGTCAAGGAAACTCATATATCAGGCAACTCCAAACAGCCTTTCCACAGATACAAGCCCTTTCCCCTGGAAACATCGCTGAAAGCTCGCTTTATTCCGAAAAGTCTCCGTGTAAAGGGTGTGTGTATAGAAGGGCAGGGGGAGTTGGTTTTCTGATCTCTGATCCCAGCCCTGCCCCACTCACCGTGTGACCTTGACTCTGCCATGCTTGCCACTGAGCAGCCTCCGTTTTCTCATCTGAGAAATGATCGCCCTTCACACTGGGCAGTGGAGAGCCTCAGAGACAGAAACAGCCTCGGCCAGACTTGGCCACACATCTGCAATGAAGCTAGTGCGGGCTTTAAGTCTGGCCACCACCTCTAGCTTTCAGAAGACCCAGCAGGACAGACACCTCCCGCTCCAGGAAGTGGTCTCCGATTACTTGGGTTACTCAGGGTATATCTGACAGCACTTCCGTGTCCTCAGTCAAAGCCCTCATCATCCTGGGACCGCAGCTGCCTGGTCATGTGACCGTCTGTGAGCCCGAGGAGGGCTGCACGCATCTGCCTCGGTCACTGCAGTGTCCCCAGCACTCCGTGCACAGACCAGCACACAGAAGGAGCTCAGCCAACATTTTGGTCTGAATAACTGAATTAGTCAACATACCTAAGATGGATTATTATTATCGAAAAGGCCCAGAGAGGGGAGGCAAGTCTCCCGAGGCCCTCTGGGGATCAGCCCGAGGCTGATGTTGGAATGATGGCTTTCGTCCTCCATCCAGACACCCTGACCAGTCTGTGGGACCTTTCCTCTCTTTCTTCTTCTGATGAGGAGCCCTGTACCAGGAGCTCACCTCTGAACAGCTGGCATCATCTTTGGCAAGCTTCTTGTATCCTCTGAGTAACCCTGAGATCCTACATCCCTCCCCAGAGGGACCATAGATGTCCAATTACTGACAAGGCCCAGAGACAGCAAGCGGATTCCTTGAGGTCACACAGCAAGTCAAAGAGAGAGGTGGTCTCTGCGTCCCACTCCTTGCTTCAACTTTGGGCTCATACCACCACCACCACCACCACCACCCCCCACCGCCCTCCAGCCTTCCTTCCATCTCTGGGCCTGATGAGGGAGCCTTGAAGGCGGTCACCCTGGCACGAGTTAATGAACGTCTGGCAGCCAGACCATCACAAAGACAGTCCCGATGAATTTGTTTTTGTGAATATCTCAATGCAGCCGCCTGGGCCCAGTGCGCACCGCCCAGGGCCCCGCCCGTCTTTGTCAATATCTCAAAGTGCCAGGCGAGAGAATCTCCTTCAATGCAAACCTCCGCCGAACACCCGGCGAATCTCTTTTATTTTTTTCCTTTATATTTATTTATTCTCGCCCTCCCTTTCCCCCCTGTTGCAGCAGCTCGGGGAGGAAGCGATTAACGGCAGAGGAGGCCAAGAAAAGATGAACAAAGACGCCTGCATTCCGGGCCGGCCGGGCGGGCAGAATGAGGGATTTTCAGGCGAAGAACGTGGCCGGCGAAGGCGGACTGTGGAATTCAGCAAGTTGAATGGAGGCCAGTTCGAGCGAGGATTCGACCAGCTTGAGGCACAAAGGTGGCAGAGAGGGGCCTCCTCAGCAAAGCTGCCAACACCTGCTCGCCTTTCAGCGGCCACAATAGGGAAGTTAAGCTTCAGCCACAGCCTCCTGCATCCCCAAGGGACCCAACCCATGGGACTCAGCTGCCCCAGGAGCTGCGGGGACACCAGGGAGACAGCAGAGGGGTCTTTTGGCTGGTCCCTGGCTCCCACCCACTCAATGCACAGCACCCTTACTTGTGACACCCCCAGATGTCTCCAGATAAATGCCCCTGGGGGACCAGATTGCCCCCAGATGAAAACCTCTGCTTTCTA
Source organism: Bos grunniens (assembly GCF_055505025.1). Classification (NCBI taxonomy): domain Eukaryota; kingdom Metazoa; phylum Chordata; class Mammalia; order Artiodactyla; family Bovidae; genus Bos; species Bos grunniens. Next base: position 18,837,595 of record NC_141171.1, read on the forward strand.
TCACTATAATTATTATTTTTCTGGACACGTATGGCTTGTAGGGTCTTAGTTCCCTGACCAGAGATCAAACCCATGGCCCCTGTGATGGAAGCGCCGAGTCCTCACCACTAGACCGCCAGGGAAGTCCCTGTTTTCTTTCCCCTGTTCATTCTTAGAAGTGACTTTCCCAGAGCGCATGCCCATGGTTTCAAAACATTGACAGATGTTGTCCACTGGTCCTCTGAATCTTATGGCAGTATTGTCAAGTTGTAATTATGACGCTCCCTGTAGCTGGTCACAAGGTGACTCAGGAGACTGCTTGCCCCCTGACCCAAGGTGAGGCTGCAAAGAGGGCCTTCCCATTGGAGCTCTCACTCCTCCTTGATTGGAACTGCACCCTCCCCACCTCTGACATCAGCCTCTGATGAGGGGGCGCTTCCACCCCTCCCTTACCCTGGGGGTTGATGGAATTCCCATCTGCTGTGACCTGGACCCTTTGTCCACTGGGGAGGGAGCCAGACTATGGGGCTGACCCTTCCTCTGACAGAGAAATAATTGGGAAGGAGTCGACTTCTAGCTAGGCTCTGATTGTGGCCTCACATCCCTGGTTGGGGAAGGAGGGATCAATGCAACAGGAGTGAAGGCTCCAGGCCGCTAGATGGTGAGCTTCAGAGCAGAGCTGGGGGCTGTTTGAGGGCCTGGTGTCTTGAGATCCACAGGGTACCTGGCACTTCTTGCCCCATTCATTCCTTCAGTATTTACCTCCCCCTCCTTAGTGCTCTTTGAATTGTACTTTCAAACTGTGGTGCTGGAGAAGACTCTTGAGAGTCCCTTGGACCGCAAGGAGATCAAACCAGTCAATCCTAAAGGAAATCAACCCTGAATATTCATTGAAAAGACTGATGCTGAAGCTGAAGCTCCAATACTGGCCACCTGATGTGAAGAGCCGACTCACTGGACAAAACACTGAGGCTGGGAAAGATTGAGGGCAGAAGAAGGAGGGGCAACAGAGCATGATTGGTTAGATAGCATCACTGACTCAGTGGACATGAATTTGAGCAAACTCCGGGAGATAGGGAAGGACAGGGAAGCCTGCAGTGCCGCAGTCCATGGGGTTGCAAAGAGCTGTCTTCTGGGGACATAGTGGTGACCAACACAGGCCTCAGTCTGTCCTCCCAGAGCTCACAGTCCAGACAAGGCAATGGACATATGACTGGAAGTTACCACCCGGGTGATGCGTGCTCTGATGGAGGGGTGTGCAGGCAGCTGAAAGAGCCAGAGAAGGTCCCTGAGCTGGCAGCCTGAAGTTCGAGGTGACTTCTGAGCTGAGATTAGAAGAGTCTGGGGAGGCTAGTGGGGTGAAGTTGGAGAGTGAGGAGCTGGATCAGATTTTAGGAGCCCTTTGTGGGGGGTGTGGATGGGAGGTAGGGAGCCAGGGAGGAGCAGAAGCTGGGATCCAGGCAGGAGAGGGTTAGGCTTGTGGTGGCCAGTGTGGATGGGGGTGGGGTGGGGGACCAGGCAAACCTAGGAGTGCCCCTGAGTCGGGGGCAGGTTTCTGGGTGACGTCAAGGGTGGCCCAGATCCCACTAGGTCTGATGCTCAGACACAGTCCCTCCAGGCTCGGGTGCCAGGATCGGTGAGGGCGTGGGGTGGGTGATGACTGTAAACAGCCGTCAGGAACCATGCAGATGGGTCCAGCACAGGCCGACAGCCCGAGTGACGAGTGACGGGCCGTTATTAGCTCGTGCGCCGCGTGGGTTTAAAATAGCATCGTGGCAGCAACAAAAGCAATTTGCCTTCTGAATTTTCATTCTGAACGGATGATCTGCTTTTAATCAAGCAAGGCGTCCCAAAACGCTCTTAATTACCCCGAGTCAAGGGCTCGGCAGTAATTTCGATGACTTTTCGTCGGGCAGGCATGATTAGGTTTTAACAAAACAGGTTCTGGGGAAAGATGTTGGGGTGAAGTTGGCCCTGGGCTGGCCTGGATGCTCTGATGGGGAATCAGTGGGCAGGGGCTGGAGTCTGGCCTCGGGGCTGAAAGGTGAATCTCACCACATGACTTAGACAAGTCGTCATCCCTTTATGGGCCTTTGGTTTCTCCTCCATAAAATGCAGAGATTGGCGATGGCTTCATGGTGAGGATAAAACTAGAGCGTGCTTGAAAACTCCTCAGCATCTTATCAACCAAGTCATCCACTCATTTATCCACTCAACCAATGTTTATCGAGCACCTTCTGGGTACCAGGCCCTGTTTTAAGCGCCAGAAGCTCAACACTGTCCATTACTAATGACTTCCTGCCTCCTGGGTCTAGCAGAAGAGACAGTCACCAAACAATGAACTCATCACATTTCACTGAGTCTAACATGCTCAACTTTCCTGTTTTTAACTTCTCTGAAATCAGGATGTGTCTTCTCCTACCCCCTGTGCCATGATTTCATCGGCAGGGCTGTTTTCATCCTTAGCGGGATATAAAACAAGAGTGGGTTTTCTCTTTATGGCATCTCAGAGTCCATGGGATTCAATAAGTACACGGCAGGGGGTGTTTGAAGGTGAGGAAAGCTATGGAGGGAAGAAATGAAAGACGGTGCTTTCCCAAGACATCAACATGAGCCGAGAAACACTGCCACTCACATCGCATTGTTGGTGCCGTGGAAGCATCCAAGCCTTCTGTGGCTGGCTCTGTATCACGTGCTTACAACATGCTTGGAAGAGAGCCAACCACATTTAGCGTCTCACTGAAGACAGAGCCACAGGTATCTGGGGTATGACCATGGTGAGACTGTGGAAGAAGCTGAAAGCATTGGGTGGTGGCTCCAGGAGGCTGCCCTGTGGAAGTACTGGGTTTTGTTGGTTTGTTGAAATTGGAGCAACTTCAGGGCCTGTGGACACACGGCTTCTCTCAGCGCTTTAAGTCTCCTTGATGGAGATGATGAACCACATAGCTGTAGAGGCTCAGAGCATCGTGCCCTGGAGGGAGCCAGATTCTAGAAACAGGCACTTGAATCAGATGGGTTTAGGGGCCAATTCTGGTTCCACCTTGTCCTGGTTGGGTGACCTTAAGCAAGTGATGTTCCTTCCTGAGTCTAGTGTGTTAGTCTGTAAAACAGAAACAGTATCAGTTCTTACCTAGTAGCCCAGGTATGTGAGTTTTTCTCTTTTTTAGATTTTTTTTTTTTAATGTGGACCATTTTTAAAGTCTTGATTTAATTTGTTACAGTATTTCCTGTTTTATGTTTTGGTGTCTTGGCCTCAAGGCATGTGGAATCTTAGCTCCCCAATCAGGGATCAAACCTGCAACCCCTGCATTGGGAGGTTAAGTCCTAACCACTGGACCATCAGGGAAGTCCTCAGTAAGTGGGTTAAATGAAATCACTCCAGAAAAGTGCTGAGTATAGTACCTGGACCATAGGAAAGTCTTGGTCATCATTACCTGGAGTCTTCCCTTTTATCTAGAATCTGCATCACCTCTTTCTGCCCAAACTATCAAAAAAAAACCTTCCATTCTTATTGTATTAGAGCAAGCTTGGTTTTGCTGCAGTAACAAACAGCCCCTAGGTCTCAGAGGTCAATGACATCCAAGATTTAGTCTTCACTCACGTTGTATGTTCACCGTGGTTTTTTTGGGCCGGGGGCCTGCCTCATGTCGCCTGACTCAAGAATGCAGGCTGATGGAGCAGCCACTGTGTGGAATATTGTTAGCCTCTGTCAGAGAGAAAGAGAACTCTGGAGGGTCCCTTACTAGCAACAAATGCCCTGGCCTGAAAGTGACGTAGGTCACAGGTCTGTCTGCCAGAACTTGTCATATAGCCCCACCCTATCCAACAACCAGAGAAGCCAGGAAGTGCAATCCTACCATGTGCTCATGTAACAGTCAGCTGTTGCTGCGTGACAAACATCCACAGAATTTCTTTGACGTACAGCAGCAAGCATTTATTTCTTATTTGCATTTCTGTAGGTTAGCTGGGCTCAGTACTAATCTGTGAACTGTATCCAGATCTGGTCCATGTGTTTATCTTCTTTGGATTAATGACTACTCAAGACATGTTCTCCTGGAGTAGGAAACGGCAGCCCACTCCAGTATCCTTGCCTGGGAAGTCCATGGACAGAGGAGCCTGGCAGGCTACAGTCCAAGGAGCCACAGAGTCAGGCACGACTGAGCACAGCACAGCACAACTTAGCACGACATACTTATGTCATGGCTAAATGCAGTAGCACAAGAGGGTGTGCTGAAGCATGCAGTCCTTCTTAGTCCCTCGGCTCAGATTCAACACACTATCAGTGGGTCAGGAAAGTATATTCCTGCAGAATTTAGGGATCAGTTGGAATTTGCTGAATAATAATCTAATTTTCCATCATCCAGAAGGTGGAGATCAGGTAATATTTAATGAGAGCATTATTAGTTACGATGCATAAGCCATATACATAAATAAATGCCCAGGTCATACGTGGAAAGACCAGGTGGATATGAGCTTCAGGTGTGGCTGAATCCAGCAGCTCATTTCTGCCTCTGTTCTGCTTTCTTTGCATTGCTCTGTTCTCAGGCTCTGCATAGAGGGCCTAACAAGAAGTCTGCAGTAAGATGTCTCACTTCATATTGTTCCAGGTTTCAGCCCAGCAGGAAGAGCCTGCATTATGACACTCCTTTTTCAGGTGTCAGATCTCTCAAATAGCATGCGACAAAGAAACAGCAACCTTCATCACTTGATTGACAGGTCAAATGAGCAAATTATAGCCTTCTTCTCCCTCTGCTCCCCTCACACTCTCAGTCACACTGAGAAGCTCATCATCTACAGAACAGACTCTCCTTTCACAGGGTATCCTTTCCCGGTGTTTGTTCGTGCAGTCCCCTCTCCCTACCTTCCTGGGAGGGGGATCAGATTACACAATCCCATATCACAGCCCCTGGGGGACCAGGTCAGAGTTCTGTGTACGGATTCCTGATCCTGCAGCTCCTTCTGAGCTCTGCCTGGGTCAGCCGAGGCCAGAATGTGAGCCTTTTGGCTGAGGTCAGAAAAACAGGGCAGCAGCCAGCATGGAGTTTGTTTAATTGATTTGCTCTGAATTGGCTGTCTTTCTGGATAGTCAGGAAGATCCCCTGGAGGAAGGCATGGAAACCTACTCCAATATTCTTGCCTAGAGAATTCTATGGAAACCCACTCCAACATTCTTGCCTAGAGAATTCTATGGACAGAGGAACCTGGTGGGCTACAGTCCACTGGGTTGCAAAGAGTCAGACATGACTGGGGTGACTTAGCACGCGTTGGATAGTCCCAACTGGTGGGTGGAATCAGGAAGCTTGCCCTGGGTGCTTGCTGATTGCCACCCCTCCCCAGACTGGGGACAGAAAGAGCTAGAACCAGATACTTCCAATCCCCAAGTGTCAAGAGCTGAGTTAGAGGGCATGGCTAGGTTTGGTGCAGAGCTGAGAGCACTGTACAGGGAATCTAACAGACTTGGGTTCAAATCCCTGCTTGGCCACTCATCCACTGTGACCTTAGGCAAGCCCCTTGGCCCCGTGTGCCTTAGTTTTCCTATCTGTATAAACAGGAAGGCAATAGTATCTAGCTCATAGGGCTGTTACCAGGAGTTAATACATGAACAGCAGGAACTTTTACTGTAAAGGGCCGGAAGGTCAACGTTTTCAGCTCTGTGGGCCATATAATCCACTCTGCCATTGTTATTCAAAGCAACCATAGATGACTTGTAAATGAATGGAGTGGCTGTGTGCCAATAAAACTTTATTTATAGACACTGAAATTTGAATTTCATGTCATTTTTGTGTGTCTCAAAATATTATCCTTTTATTTTTTTCCCCAACCATTTAAAAACCTGCAAAACAGGTGTTGGGTCACTATTTGACCCCAGGCTGACTCTTGACGTATATAGAACATTTACAGTAGTATTTAGCACATAGGAAAGTGCTCAATAAATGCTGGTACTATTGTTATTGTTTTTAATCTGGAGGTTATAAAGGGGATCTCAGAGACGGGGTGTGATAGCACAGAAGGACCTCGAATAACCATTTGACAAATGAGACTGCTCCTCTTCCCAGTCTTGTGACCTAGAGACAGCAATTTCACCTCTCTGAGCCTCAGTCTCCCTATCTATACAATGGGTTTGGCATTACCTCCCTTAGAGGCAAAGTGATGGCTCATCCATCCACCTCTTTCCATGACGGTGATACTCTGCTCTCTTTCAGGCTTCCAGACCTTTCTTCATGCTGGTCTCTGCTCCCAGAATACACTCTCCGAACTCACCCATTGCCTCTGTCTCATCCTTGGGGGCTAGCACTGAGACTGTCTCCTCCAAGAAACCTTTGATGACCCTCCCATCATGGATTGGGGACCTTCTCTGGGCTCCCCCAGGGTCCTATGCGTCCCTCTCACCCTTCACAGCACATATGACACCAAGCTGGGAGCATTGGTACTGCTCTAAGAGATCTCAAGGCTGTGTGTTTTTTGCATACAAGACTGGGCAAAAAAGGGACACCAAAAATGTGTGTGGAATGTAATGTTTTTCTCCCAATTCACAATCTTCTCTTACCTTCAGCTCCTTCTTCTTTCCTTCTTTCTCTTCCAGAAACCCCTCAGGGCCCAGAGCCATTGCAGCTTCTCTTGCTTCCTATGGCAGACAGACCCTAATCTGGTTCTCATGGTTTCTGCCTCCTGACACCCATACCTTTGTGTGGCCCCCTCCCTTCGTGTGGGGGTAGGTATTGTGATCTGTTTCTAAGTGATAGAGTGCGGCAGAGGTGACAGGATGTCACTTCAGTGATTATGCTTCTCATTTAAGATTTTTTTCCTGCTAGCAGACTTGCCACTCTTTTTTTCTCTTCCTGGCAAACAGACATTTTGAGTATAGTCTATGAATGGGGTCATGTGGCAAGGAACTGTGGGTGGCCTCTAAAAGCTGAGAGCGACACCCAGCTGACAGTCAGCAAGGAGTCAGGGACCTCAAGCTTACAGCCATGAGGAAATGAGTCCTACCAACAACTGCAGGAGCTTAGAAGATGATCTTTCCCCCAAATGAGCCTTTGGTGAACTGTTGACCCAGGGACACCAAAATTGCAGCTAAGTCGTGCCTGGGTTCCTGACTCAGAGGAACTGTGAGATAGTAGTTATGTTCTTTGAAGCTGCTATGTTTGTGGGTACTTTGTTACATAGCAATAGCTGACTGATACACTTTCACTTAGGCATTTCCTGCAGGGCTCTTCTGCATATCATGTAATATTCAGGGAACTCTATATTCACCATCCAGCCTCTGTGAGTACCACTCTAATGAGGTTCAGGGTCATAGGGTGGGGTGTGGCTGCACTGGGGCTCTTGCAGGCAGGGCTGGCTGGGTAGCAACAGCCAGAAAGGGTGGCTAAGGACATTATGCCCACCATCCCTAGAACTGTGGGGTCCAGGCCACCTGCCCCTGGGGCAGAGAAGGCAGTAGGCCTAGGAAACTGCATCCTGGGCATCGGCTCTTCTGTTATTTCCAGAGCTGTTGGGCTGTGTCCCACTTTGGACAAGAGGTTGTAGTGCGGGATCATAATAAGTATGGGTGGATTATAAATCATCGTTTGTTGGCTCAGACAGGGTATTGAATGACACTGGAGAGAGAAAATTCATTCTCTTAAAGTCGTTTTGGAATCCTTTTAGAGTCACACTGGTCTAAAACAGTCCATGGCTATTTAAATTAATCAAAATAAAGTAAAATTTGATGGAAATTTTACTTTCAATTTTAATTTTAAAATTAAAATTTTAATTTCAAAGAGATACTTGTACGTCCATGTTGACAGCAGCATTAGGGCACAGCCCCAGTGTCCATCAGCAAATGAATGGATACACAACTTGTGGTCCATCCATACAATGGACTGTTATTCTACCTTAAAAAGAGTGAATGGAGGAAGCAGCACCAACGTATATACACTCTCATGTGTAAGATGGATAGCTGGTGAGAAGCTGCTGTATAACACAGGGAGCCCAGGCTGGCATTCAGTGATGACCTAGAAGGGTGGGATGGGGAGAGGGGAGGGAGGCTCAAGAGAGAGGGCATATATGTATAATTATGGCTGATTCGAGTTGATGTATGGCAGAAACTAACACAACATTGTAAAAGTTAGAAAAGAAAAAAAAAAAAAAGATTCTGACACCTGCTACAACATGGGTGAAACTTGAGGCCATAATGCTCAAATAAGTCAGTGACAATTCCACTAATGTGAGGACCTAGAGGAAGAAGCCAGACCCATAGAAACAGGAAATAGATGGTGGGGGCAGGGGCTGGGGGAGGGGTGGAGTTTCGGTGTTTCACGGGGACAGAGTTTCAGTCTGGGAGGATGAGGAAGTCCAGGAGATGGATGACAGGGATGTTCACATGGTGATGTAAATGTACTTAATGCCACTGAACCCTGCACTTAAAAGTGGCTAAAATGGTAAATTTTTTGTGTATTTTACCCCAGTTTTAAAGTAAATTTAGATAATTAAAATGTAGTCCCACAGTTGCACTTGAACACATCTCAGTGCACACCTTAGCTGCTCAGAAGCCACACCAAACCTTGGTGGTTCCCATGTCAGACACGACAGTACAGACCATTTCTATCATCACAGAAAGTTTGAGTAACAGTGCTTTAATACCTTCTTACATATACTCATTTTCCTTTTTCAAAAAAAAAAAAAAAAATTTATGTTGGCCACACATCATGACATGAAGGATCTTAGTTTCCTGCTCAGTCGTGTGAGATTCTTTGGGACCCCCCCATGGACCATAGCCCACCAGGCTCCTCTGTTCATGGAATTTTTCAGGCAGGAATACTGGAGCTGGTTGCCATTTCCTACTCCAGGGGGTCATTCCAGACCCAGGGATTGAACCTACGTCTCCTACATTGACAGACGGATTCTTTACCTCTGAGCCATCTAGGAAGCCCCAGGAAGCCCCAGGAAGTCCCCTGATTTTCCTTTTAAAGAGCAGGGAGGCCTCCCACTCACAGCCTGGGGCGCAGGACAGGCAGAAGTTAACAATTGAGCTTTGTTTTTCACTGTAGATCCCCAACTATTCCCCACACAGCAGCCAGAGGGCGCCTGTGAGCACCAGAGTCAGGCTCCGCCCCTCCTCTGCCCACAGCCCTCCACGGCTCCCACCTCCTTGTGGGTAAAAGCCCAATCCTCGCCCAGGGCCCACAAGCCCCACCTGCCCCGTCCCCTCCCTGCCCTCAGCTCCTTCTCTCCTTGCTTACTCAGCTCTCCTTGCTTACGTGGGCCTCCTGGCTGTTCCTTCGACACCAGGCATGGTCCTGCCCCAGGACATTAGTACCAGCTATGGTCTCTGCTGGCAAGATGTCTCAACAGAAACCTACATGACTCCTTTTACCTCTTGTGAGTTTTTGCTCAAGGGTCTCTAGGGTGAAGCCCTCATTTTCATTCTAGTTAAAAATTGCAGCATTTACTGTGAATTTAGAGAGAACTCCTACCGCTTTTCCTTGGCCTTCAGTCTTTCCCAGCATCAGGGTCTTTTCCAGTGAGCTGGCTCTTCACATCAGGCGGCCAAAGGATTGGAGCTTCAGCTTTATTAGCATCAGTCCTTCCAATGAATATTCAGGGTTGAGGGTGGCAGAGGAATGAGACGGTTGGATGGCATCACCAACTCAATGGACATGAACTTGAGCAAACTCCAGGAGATAGTGGAGGACAGGGCAACCTGGCAGGCTGCAGTCCATGGAGTCGCAAAAGAGTCAGACACAACAGTGACTGAACAACGACCACCTATCCTGCCTTCCAGACCGAAGCCTGGGACCCAGAATCTGGAGCTCTCTGAACAGTGCCCCTTGGGGTGGGGAGAATCTAGAACACCCTGGCCTGCCCACGACCTTGTCCTCAGCCTGGCCCATCCCCAGCTGGCTCTGCCCTCCTCCCTCCAGGAGCTCAGAAATTCACCCGGCACAGATGCCAGACGGGAAAATTAATTGGGCCTTGCTAGGGCTGCTCTCCCCGCTCCCCGTCAATAACAGCCGTAAAGCGGGATTTATGCGGCAGTGCTGGCTCTGGATGGAAACAGGGAGGAGGGGCAACATTCTAGAAAAGTCAGTCCCTCTCCGCGGGAACAGGCGGCAGCTGGGATTCCGGGACCAAAGCCTCCTTCCTGCTGTCTTTCTAGAGGGCGCACCTTTCCCTGAAGTGGGTGGGCGGGTGGGTGGGAGGGAGGAAGATGTCCTCTCCGACCCCAGTCATTGGTCAGAAACCACTTACCTAAATATATTCCACATTTATAAGCACCTACTGTGTGCCAAGTGTTTGGGGGACAGTCACAGTTTTAATTTGGAGTTAGGGATTATTTTTTATGTCTATTTTAACCAACAGGGAAACTTGCACAGAGAGGTTAAGCAACTTGCTTAGGGATGCACAGCTGCTGCTCTCACACTCACCCCTGATTTAGGGGTTTGTGGGGACTAGGATGCAACAAAGGTAATGCAGGCAGTCAAGGAAGATGTGACCAGCCAGTTAGGGGACACCAGGAACACTCTGTCCTCATCACCACTGTGGCTGAGGGACCCAACTTGTACACCTCCCTCTAGGCTCCTCACAGTCACAGGCTGATTTAGCTGAGGGCTGCTGGCTACAGCTGGAGCTGTTGAATGAAACCTGCTTTGAAACCTTTGCATATGCTGATCCTTTGGTCTCTGTTGCTTTCTTCCCTTCTGCCTTCTGGGAAGGAGCTCTTCTAGGCATCCCTGAGCAGTAGAGTGGCCTATGCATTCAAATCCTGGCTCTGCTGTGTGACCTTGGGGAGGTGTATTCCCCTCTCTGGCTCAGCTTTCTCATCTGAAAAGTGGAGCTAACAGCTGTGGCATTATGAAGACCCATGGAGCAACTACAGATAGTGGAGCTTTCAGCCCTGACCAAGCACTCAGCAAATGGGGGAGGGGGGCGGGGGCGGAGGGACTATTTGACTTCTGTTCTCACTGCTTTTATGTCGCCCTCTGGCTGCAGAGAGAGATGATGAGGCCCGCTGCATATTTCTCTCCCTGAACCCTTTCCGCAGTCCCCGGACCAAATCCAGCGGTCTCTCTCTCCTGCAGGCACTGCGGGGACGGTTTTGATGGACATGTTTTTTGCACGGAAAAAAACTGGAGGATTTGTATTTTGCCAAAAGTGTCAGCAGAGAGAAAATATTTCCCGCGTCTCTGGCGAGTGTTGATGTGTAAGAGCCAGTGCCTTGGTGGGAAAGTGGGGGCTCCACGAAAGGGAAACCAGCTGCCCCAGCTCCCACCCCAGCATCCTTTTCAGCTTCTAACTCACCTTCTCCAAGCCTGGCTCCTCACCCACTCCTCTCCCATCTCTGCCTGCTTTCTCCCCTGGAGAGTCCCATTTTCTCCCCCAGACCCCTCACCTCTCTCTCCCCACTCAGTGAGTCTGGAAGAAGGAAATGAGGCTAGAGCTATGATTTGAAAAATCAGGAGTTTGCCTGGAGAAGGGGGTGAATGGGAGGAGCCCTCCAGGCAGAGAGGTGCTGGCACGGGCAAAGGCCCTGGGGCAGGACCCGGCCTGCCGTGCTGGAGGAACAGCGAGGAGCCTGTGTGGAGTAGAGTGGTCCAGAGGGAGGAGCGGAGGGCAGTGAGGGACCAGGCAGGTGGTGCAGAGCCTTGTGGGTTACTGGGAAGACTTGGGCTTTTTACCCGGGGAGAGGTTGGACCCCGGAGGGCCAAGATTGGAGGAGGGGTGGGGTCTGACAGGTGCTCAAGGAGGGGTGGGGTCTGACAGGTGCTCAAGGGCGCCCTCTGGCTGCTGCGGGGAGGACTGACGGTGAGGAGGACTGCATTTTATTCAAGGGGCGCTGCTACTGCTGCTGCTGAGTTGCTTCAGTCGTGTCCGACTCTGTGTGACCCCATAGACGGCAGCCCACCAGGTTCCCCCGTCCCTGGGATTCTCCAGGCAAGATCACTGGAGTGGGTTGCCATTTCCTTCTCCAGTGCATGAAAGTGAAAAGTGAAAGTGAAGTCGCTCAGTCATGTCCGACCCTCAGCGACCCCATAGACCGCAGCCTTCCAGGCTCCTCCGTCCACGGGATTCTCCAGGCAGGAGTACCGGAGTGGGGTGCCATAAGGAGTTCCAAATCCGGAAATGTATGTCAAGGCTGTATATTGTCACCCTGCTTATTTAACTTCTATGCAGAGTAGATCATGAGAAACGCTGGGCTGGAAGAAGCACAAGCTGGAATCAAGATTGCCGGGAGAAATATTAATAACCTCAGATATGCAGATGACACCACACTTATGGCAGAAAACGAAGACGAACTAAAGAGCCTCTTGATGAAAGTGAAAGAGGAGAATGAAAAAGCTGGCTTAAAGCTCAACATTCAGAAAACTAAGATCATGATGGCATCTGGTCCCATCACTTCATGGCAAATAGATGGGGAAACAATGGAAACAGTGAGAGACTTTATATTTTGGGCTCCAGAATCACTGCAGTTGGTGACTGCAGCCTTGAAATTATAAAACAGTTGCTCCTTGGAAGAAAAGCTATGACCAACCTAGACAGCATATTAAAAAGCTTTGCCATTACTTTGCCAACAAAGGTCCGTCTAGTCAAAGGTATAGTTTTTCCAGTGGTCGTGTATGGTTGTGAGAGTTGGACTGTGAAGAAAGCTGAGCACCAAAGAATTGATGCTTTTAAACTGTGGTTTTGGAGAAGATTCTTGAGAGACCCTTGAACTGCAAGGAGATCCAACCAGTCCATCCTAAAGGAAATCAGTCCTGAATATTCGTTGGAAGGACTGATGCTGAAGCTGAAACTCCAATACTTTGGCTACATGATGTGAAGAACTGACTCATTTGTAAAGACCCTGATGCTGGGAAAGATTGAGGGAGGGAGGAGAAGGGGACAACAGAGGATGAGATGGTTGGATGGCATCACCGACTCAATGGACATGAGTTTGAGTAAACTCTGGGAGTTGGTGATAGACAGGGAGGCCTGAAGTGCTGCAGTCCATGGGGTCGCAGAGAGTCAGACACAACTGAGCAACTGAACTGAACTGAGGGAGCCCTGGGAGGATGTTGAGCAGGAGAGGGTTGTGGTTCCCTTTATGTGTAAATAGATCCCTCTAGGAAATGGTTGGAGGGGAGCAGAGTGGAGGCATGGAGGCCAAGGAAGAGAGCCCGGGCCACCCACTCTGGCTTGAGGGCAGAAGGATAAGGAACAAACAGCCTGGAAACAGAGGGAAGGGTGGGCGGCGTCCAGTGAAATTCAAAATAAGCCAAACTCTGGCACTTCCCTGGCGGTCCAGTGGTTAAGACTCTGAGCTTCCACTGTGGGTTTGATCCCTGGTGGGGAAACTAAGATCTCACAAGGCATGTGGTATGACCAGAAAAAGGAAAAAACCCACCACCACCACAACAAAAACAAACAGTCTCTGCCCCCATTCCAAAGTGACAGAGAGTGATGTCCACTCACCTTCACTTTGGCATTGAAGGGCAGATGACTGGAAACTGCCAGAAGCCCACCACAGGGGTGGATGACTCCTGCTTCTTGGATAAGGGGAGATTATACAGCCGTGAAAAAGGATGAGATCAACTATGTGAGCAGCTGTGGACTGATGTTGGGGACACAAGCTACAGGACTATGACACAGGCAGAGAAAGCTCTGGAAGCATCTGCATCAGAAAGTCATCAGGGAGGGCACCCAAAGCAAGGGGTTTTATTTTATTTTGTTTTATTCTTCCTTTTTAAAACTGAAGTGAAATTTATATCACAAAATTAACCAATCTGGCAGCGTTTAACATATTGCCAGTATTGTATCCCCTCTCTCTAGTTCCAAACATTTTCATCACCCCAAAAGAAAATGCAGTACCCCCCAACATAGTGTTGCTTCTTAAATATAAAAATATTTTTACTGTAGTGAAGTACACATAAAATACACAAGGTGTTCCTTGATGGAACATTCTTCCAGTCTCTGTCTCCCATCTTCGCGTGGCTGTCTTCTGTCTGGGTCTCTATGCTCTCTTCTTTTTTTGTTTTTGTTTTATTAATTGTTATTTTACATTTGAGTATAGTTGATTAAGGGGTTTCCCAGGTGGCTCAGTGGGTAAAGAACCTGCCTGCAATGCAGGAGATGCAGGAGATATGGGTTCAATTCCTGGTGTCAGGAAGATCCCCTGGAGGAGAGCATGGCAACCCATTCCAGTATTCTTGCCTGGAGAATTCCATGAACAGAGGAGCCTGGCGGGCTACAGTTCATGGGGTCACAAAGAGTCAGACATGACCGAAGTGACTGAGCACCCATGCACACATCAGCTACAGTTCATGGGGTCACAAAGAGTCATGACCGAAGTGACTGAGCACCCGTGCACACATGAGCACTCACATAGTGAGTGTTAGTTTCACAATTTTGTGTTAGTTTCAGCTGTACAACAAAGTGATTCAATGATACATATATACATGTATCTGCTGCTGCTGCTGCTGCTAAGTCGCTTCAGTCGTGTCCGACTCTGTGCCACCCCATAGACGGCAACCCACCAGGTTCCCCCGTCCCTGGGATTCTCCAGGCAAGAACACTGGAGCGGGTTACCATTTCCTTTTCCAATGCATGAAAGTGAAAAGTGAAAGGGAAGTCGCTCAGTCATGTCCGACTCTTAGCGACCCCGTGGACTGCAGCCTACCAGGCTCCTCTGACCATGAGATTCTCCAGACAAGAGTACTGGAGTGGGGTGCCATTGCCTTCTCCATACATGTATCTATTCTTTTTCAAATTATTTTCCTATTTTGGTTATTGCAGAGTATTGAGGAGAGTTCTGTGTGCTATACAGTAGGTCCTTGTTGGTTATCTATTTTAATAAAGCAGTGCATACATGTCAATCCTAAACGCCCAGTCTGTCCCTGTCCCTCTCCTTTCCCCCCCGGTAATCATGTTTGTTCTCTAAGTCTATTTCTGCTTTGTAAATAAGTTTGTATTATTATTTTAGATTCTGCACAGAGGTAATATCATACGATATTTTTCTTTCTCTGACTCACTTAGTATGATCATCCCTTGGTCCATCTATGTAGCTGCAAATGGCATGATTTCATTCTTTTTAATGGCTGAGTCTCTATTCTTTTTTATATGGGTAACAGTCATTGAATTTAGGGTTCACCATGGATGCAGGATGATTTCATTCATCCTTAACTAATTACATCTGCTGAAAGGTGATTTCCAAATAAGGTGACATTCTGGGGTTCTGGGTGGACATGAATTTGGGGAGGACACTGTTCACCCCACCACACTATGTAAGGGACCACATTCATGGGTTACATTAAGATGAGGACATCTTTGTGGACATATTATTCTGTCTCCCACCTTATACATCCTTTCCTGCCCTTTGCCTTCTCAAAGGCATGGATCCCCATTGCCTTAGAATAGAACAGAAACTCCCTGGAGCTCACAGGGCTCTGCCTGGTCCAGAATCTTATCCTCCTTCCAGATCCCTCCCCCCATCTCACTCCATCTCCATTATGTTCGTCACACAGATCACATTTGTTCCTGCCTCAGAGCCTTTGCACTGGCTGTGGTCTCTTCCTGGAATGCTCTTTCTAACCCTAGATTTTCTCACTCACTTAGAACTCAAAGTTCACCTCTTCAGAGATGCATTCCCAAGCCACCTGGGCTAAATCTCAGCTCCCCCACCCTACTCCCTCCCCTCACCTTTTCAGTTCAGTTGGTTCAGTCTCTCAGTCGTGTCCAAATCTTTGCGACCCCATGGACTGCAGCACCCCAGGCCTCCCTGTCCATCACCAACTCCTGGAGTTTACTCAAATTCATGTCCATTGAGTCAGTGATGCCATCCAATCATCTCATCCTCTGTCATCCCCTTCTCCTCCCACCTTCAATCTTTCCCAGCATCAGGGTCTTTTCCAATGAGTCAGTTCTTCGCATCAGATGGCCAAAGTATTGGAATTTCAGCTTCAACATCAGTCCTTCCAATGAATATTCAGGACTGATTTCCTTTAGGATGGACTGGTTGGATCTCCTTGCAGTCCAAGAGACTCTCAAGAGTCTTCTCCAACACCACAGTTCAAAAGCATCAATTCTTTGGCACTCAGCTTTCTTTATAGTCCAACTCTCACATCCATACATGACTACTGGAACAACCATAGCCTTGACTAGACGGACCTTTGTTGGCAAAGTAATGTCTCTGTTTTTTAATATGCTGCCTAGGTTGGTCATAACTTTTCTTTCAAAGTCCTTCAGTTTCCATTCTCACCTCTGTTTGTCCTCCCCTCAGCCGCCAGAGGGTGCCCGTGAGCACCCATCAGGCTCCTCCCCTCCTCCACCCTTGGTCCTCCAGGGTCCCACCTCCTTGGGGTAAAAACTCAAGTCCTCCCAGTGCCCCACAAGGCCCTGCTTCACCTGCTCCTGTCCCTCCCTGCTCTCCCCTGGCTCACTCCGCTCCAGACACAGGTGCTTCCTTACTGTTCTTCCAACACACCAGGTACAGTCCTGCCCCAGGGCCTTTGCATGGACTGTGTCCTCTGCCTAGAATGCTGTTCCCCAGACCCAGCGTGGCTCTGTCCCTCACCTCCCTCAAGTGTCAGCTCTGATACCAGCTCTTCGGTGAGCCCCTTGTAACTTCACCCTCCTCCAACCCTGACACACTATACCTTCTCCCTGCTTCTTTGTTCTCTTCATAGCATTGATTTCCCAACACACCACACAATTATTTATAGTGTTTCTTGCTTGTTGCTCATTCTCCCCGCTAGACATGAGCCCTGAGAGGGCGGGGTCTGGGTCTGTCCTGGGTCTGTCTTGGCTCAGACTAGACCACTGGAGCCAAGATACTGTCACACTTGGTAAATTGCAAGCAGGCAGCTCCTGATGCTGCAGTGCCAAAGATGGGCAGGGACGTGATAGGAACTTACCTGGGCTCCCTCTTGAGAGCCAGGGCTGTGCTCAGACTTGAAGGAATGGGAACCCTCCTTGCCCTTCTCTGTGTTTCAGTTTCAACAAAAAAAGAGATCTTGAGGTCACTGGGGGCGTTTCTGAGTTCCTTCAGTTATACCCTGCATGGAGTCCCTAACCAAACCATTTCATGGCTTTGAGCCTTCATATGTAAAGTGCAGGGCTGAAAAAAGGAGTAAATTCTGAGCATGAGGTGGGTGGTAACCATTGGTCTCCTTTGATGCTCCATCCCCAGCTCCCAGGACAGAGGCCAGAGCTCAACAGACAGTAATATAGCCTCCTCATGATAGCTAAACTGATTGAGCACCTACTGTATACCTGGCCCCACAGTGAGAACATTATCAGGATTTTAGATCTAACTTAAACTTTGAAGAAACCCTATGATATAGGATACTATTATTTTCTCTGTCTTGCAAATGGGAAACTGGGACTCAGAGAGGTGAAGACAGTCACCCCAGATCACACAGCCAAGAAATTGTCAAGGCTGAATTGGGCCAGATCTCTCTGATCTCAAGTCTGTGTTCTAAACTGCCACACTCTCCAGCCCCGAGAAACATCTGTTGAATGAATAAATGAGTGTTGATCGATCCTTTTGGAAGGGGGAGGGCACTCATGGCTGCTTTCCGTAATGACACGGGGGCCTCCAGTTCCCCTCCTCCCAAGTGTAAGGTCATGCCCAGACCCATTGCCACCCCCTACATCTTCCTGACACAGCTGCCACCTCGCAAGGAGGCAGCCAGGGAAATGCATTCCTCCACTTAACCCAGAGCAAAATCTCCCGATCTCCTTGAGAGACCCCTCCAGCAGGGGAAGGAATGAAGAAAGACAGGAGAGGACATGAGGGGATGGAAGGTGAGGGGGAGGGGAGGGCAAACTCCCCCATGTGTCCCCTGGCAGCCTCCTTTAAAAACAAAACATAAAAGAACAAGAGGACTGCGTGTGTGTGCGTGCACGCACACATCTATGAAATATTTAGGGGGCGCCCAGTGTGTTTATGGCTGTAATTAATCTTGTGTCTCGTTGGCGGAGAGCAAAACGTTAAGAAATTATTTTCCGGGGCCTGGGTGAAGTGCGGGCTGGCAAGGCTCCTTTCCCGAGATGGAGGCTGTGGAGGTCGAGGGTAGGGAGGATGGGGATCTGGGGTAAGCTTGTGGCCCTGGACTGTGGCCTCAGGAAACTTCTCCTAAACTCCCCCTCCCCCATTATAGCACCCAGGAAGTTTCCAGCCTGGCTGGTGTCCCTTGTACTCCGGGCCAAGTGCTTGCCCTTTTTTTTTTTTTTTTTGGTTTTTGTTGGTTATTTCATTCGTCTTTATAGCTTTATGGTTTGTTGCTGTTGTTCAGTTGCTCAGTCGTGTCCAACTCTTTGTGACCCCATGCACTGCAGCACACCAGGCTTCCCTGTCCTTCACCATATCCCGGAGCTTGCTCAAAACTCGTGTCCATTGAGTCGGTGATGCCATCCACCCACCTCATCCTCTGTTGTTCCTTTCTCCTCCTGCCCTCAATCTTTCCCAGCATCGGGGTCTTTTCCAATGACTCGGCTCTTCACATCAGGTGGCCAATGTATTGGAGCTTCCGCGTCAGCATCAATCGTTCCAATGACTATCTAGGGTTGATTTCCTTTAGGATTGACTGGTTTGATCTCCTTGCTATTCTAAGGACTCTCAAGAGTCTTCTCCAGCCCCATAGTTCAAAAGCATCAATTCTTCGGTGCTCAGCCTTCTTTATGGTCCAACTCTCACATCCATACATAACTACTCGAAACACCATAGCTTTCTTACTTAGGCATGAGGTATAGCTTCCATACAGTAAAATACAAACACTTGAGATGTGAGTGGGATGTGTTTTCAGGCAGGTGCACATCACCCCCAGAGTTTCTCTTGGGTCCCTTTGTAACTTCTCCCTACTCCCTCTCTTCCCCACCTCTAGCCCCGCCCCTTTTTAAGCAATCACCAATCTGATTTGGTTCACCCTGCTTTAGTTTGTAGTTTGTGGGTAGCATTCTTCTTTCTGGCTTCCCTGTCTTTGCCTGTCTCAGTGCTTCGTTTCTCTGCACGGCTGAGGAATGTTCTTTGGTTCACATGGACCATGATTTGCTTATCCACTTGCCTGTTGATGGACAGTTTGGTGGTTTCCAGTTTGAGGTTGCTCTCAATCTTGCTCCTGAGCATATCCCTAGGTGTGGAATTGCTGGATCACTAGGGGCTTCCCAGGTGTTGCTAATGGTAAAGTACCCACCTGTCAATCCCTGGGTGGGGAAGATCCCCTGAAGGAGGACACAGCAACCCCCTCCAGTGTTCTTGCCTGGAGAATCCCATGGATGGAGGAACCTGGCGGGCTACAGTCCAAGCGGTTGCAAAGAGTCGGACACAACTCAGGCTACTTAGCACACATGCAGGGGAGGTGTATATTTCACATTTTAAGAAGTTAGTTTGAATTTTGGAAATGTGATGACAGGACATGCAAAGCTGGGGGTGGAGCATATATTTACATCTGGGAGACAACTCAGTCCCAAGAAGGGGAGGTTGAGGACAGCCTGTGTGGCTGGGGAGTGGCAGAGCTGGGACTCGAACCCAGGCTGTCTGTGTCAGGCATGTCACCCATGGGCTACATTCTGCCAAACTGGGATAAACGCCTGTGGCGTCTTAGTGTCTCTCTCTTTCGCATCTTGGCTGTGAGCAGCTCTGATTCTGCTTGAGGGCCAGGTGTCCAGTAGGTGCTTAATAAATGCAAACAAGCTGAGACGAGAGTCGTGATTCTGGTTGCAAAATATCTCACTCCTTCCTGAGTTGGAAGCCCCAGTGGCTCCCCAGCGCCTTCAGGATAAAGCTTAAGTTCCGAAATGCAGCCCACAGGTCCATTCCAATTCTGACCCTATTCCTCTTCCCGCTGTGCCAGCCTTCTTGCTGCTTGTGGAATACCCACACATGGTCCTGCCACAGGGCCTTTGCATCTGCCATTGCCTCTGCCTGGAATGCTCCATGTTTGACTTACCCATGGGCAGTTCCTCCTCTTCCTTCAGGTCTCAGCTCAAAAGTCACCTCCTCAGGACTTCCCTGGTGCTCTATGGTTAAAACTCCACACTCCCAGTGCAGGGGGCCTGGATTTGATTCCTAGTCAGGGAGCATGGATCCCACTTACTGCAACTAGAGAAGCCCATGAACCACAGTGAGCACCCCACAGCATAACAAAGACCCAGAACAGCCAAAACAGGAAAAAGTCATCTCCTCCAGGAAGCCCTCCCTGACTTCCCTGTCTAAACCAGCTCCACCCAGTCCCCTCTGTGGTATGTATCACCCTGTGATTTCCTCTCTCTAGTTCTTTTTCTTCTTTGAATTTCTACAATACATTAATTTACTTAGAAAACTTTTTACACAGTTACATAATGCTTGCTGTCACCTGATTCTGAGCACACACTCCATGTGTCATGAATCATCTAAACTTTATTTTGGGGCTGTGCTGGGTCTTTGTTGCTGCTCAGGCTTTTCTCTAGTTGTGGTGAATGGGGGCTACTTTAGTTGTGGTGCGTGGGTTTCTTGTTGCAGTGGCTTCTTTTATTGTGGAGCACGGGCTCTAGGGTGTGTGGGCTCCAGTAGTTACGGTAATGGGCTCAGTCATTGTCGCTCCCAGGCTCTACAGCACAGGCTCAATAGTTGTGGTGCTTGGGCTTAGTTGGTCTGTGGCATGTGAGGTCTTCCTGAATCAGGGATCAAACCTGAGTCTCCTGCACTGGCAGGCAGATTCTTTACCATGGAACCACGAGGGAAACTCTTAATTCATCTAAACTTTTAAAGAACTCTCTGCATTGGGTAATGTTGTTATTTCCATTTATAGATGAGGAAATTGAGGCCCAGAGAGTCTCGGGCCTCAGGTCCAGGAGGCCTCTGCGCTCCGGGGGTGTGCACCTGTGGTCTGCTGCCCCCACAGGACTGGCCTGAGCCACCCTCAGCTGTGTGCCTGGTTGGTCTTAGCACAAGGTACGGCTCAGCATGGTGGATAAACAGCTCCAACTTTTAAAACATTTATGTACGTATTCTTTAGCAGCATCTCAAGGCATGTGGGGTCTTAGTTCCCTGGCCAGGGATTGAACCCACATCCCCTGCAGATGGGAGCATGGGTTCTTAACCACTGGACCCCTGGGGACATCCCAAACAGCCCCTGCTTTTTACAGATGAAGCAGCAGAAGTCCCAGGAGTAGATAACTTGCCTTGTGGCAGGGCTAACTTTAAAATTGCTTCTTGGACCTGCTAACCCCATGTCCTGTACCATCCCCAGAGCCCCCCAGACTGTGAGCCCCAGAGCCTTGGAGGAGGCTTGGCGGGTGCTAGCTCAGACGGCGAACAGATGCTCGCTATTTTAAACCCACTGTTTAACTCATTAAGACAGCTGTTTCCCATCCCCAAAGTCGGTGGAATTAGAATTAAATTCATTCCAGAATTAAACACACACATACATACACACGCGCATACCCGCCACCATTTGGAGGCAAAACTTGTTAGCATTTAGGCAAGCTGTGCCTTCAAGCCTGGGGACGGGGCTGGGCTTCCGCCTGACAAGTTAGATCATGGCCCAGCGGTTGCCAGCTGGGCTGGTGGCCAGGATGGCCTGAGGGCCCAGATTCCTGTGTGTACCCAGGCTTCTACCGTTAGAGTCCAGCTGCCAACTGGATGCCCCCCACTCTCCACCTACCCCCACACAAACCCCTGGCCCTGCCTGACCCCTCAGACCCAGGGGCACCAAGACAAAGCTCAGCATTTGCACTTGAACTGACTTTCCCTTCTGGGACCCCATCTCCCCCTGCCGCTCACATCTGAGACAGATCTCACCTGTCCTTCCTTCTCTCCCTTCACTTACATCCAAACAGTCAGGACTCACTGGAGATGCCACTTCCAGGCAGCTACTTCCCCTACTGCTACTGCACCAGTCCAAGCCTCCATTACCTCCAGCCTGCATGACTGTTCTTGCCTCTTTCCTGGGCTCCTGGCTTCCACTCTTACTCCCAACCAGCTGTTTTCCCTCAGCAACCAAAGGGATTTGCTAGTTCCTCACTTTCATGCATTGGAGAAGGAAATGGCAACCCACTCTAGTGTTCTTGCCTGGAGAATCCCAGGGACTCAGGAGCCTGGTGGGCTGCCGTCTATGGGGTCGCATAGAGTAGGACACGACTGAAGCGACTTAGCAGCAGCAGCAGCAGCAGCAATCGGTTATGCCACTCTCTCACTTAAAATCCTCCAATGCAGGGCTGTCCAATAGAACTTTCTGTGACCGATGGAATGTTCCAGACCTGTGTCACCAAACATGGTCACTCACAGGTGGCTACAGAACAGTTGAAATGTGGCATGTATGCGTGAGGAAGGAAATTTTTAATGATTTTTTATGTTTTTAATATTTTAATGTTAATTTTTAAATATCTCATTTTAATGCATTGAAATAAGCCCAGGTTGCTGGTAGCTGCCATATCAGTCAGTGCAGGACTGAAGGTCCATCAGCTGTTAGTGGCCTGCCCAGATACCCTGGGTCCTCACCATTTTCTCTGCACTGCTGGCTGGCATCCCAGCCCAGATGCTCTGCCTGAGCCTGCTTTGCTCATGGCAGGCGAGGAGTGTCTCAAGAGTTCATGCCATCCCCTCCAGCAGCCCCCAGCCAATGGTCGGCAGGAGCGGGAGTGTACATATCCCAGCTCCCTCGTCCCTCGTGCTACGCAACTTTGCAGTTCATGCTCGGCAGAGGCCCCAGTGGGACTGAGCCCGCTCTGCCCACCACAGCCACCTAATCGCGAATGCACCCTGGACAGGCTCCCTCCCACCCCTCTCATTCTCCCTGACTCCTCCTGGGGCTTCCTGCTTGCATCCCAAACCTTGTCTCAGGACTACCTGCTGTTCTGCCTCCCCCTCTCTTCCTTCCTCCTCCTTCCTCTCCTCCTACTTCTTAGTGCCTTAAGCCTCTTTTTAAAAAATGTTTTGTTTCAGAATAATTTTATTTTATTTTTTTTATTTATTTATTTTTGGCTGTGCGGGGTCTTCGTTGTCACCCGTGGGCTTTCTCCAATTGTGGCACATGGGATCTCTCCGGACAAGGGGTAGAACTGGTGTTCCCTGCATCTGGCAGGAAGCAGAGAGTTCCTACATTTTCTCCACCCAGCTTCCCCTCCTGTTAACGTGATATATTGCCTGGTAGGATGATCAAAACCAGGAATTAGTACAGGCAGAATATCATAAACAGACCTACAGACCTCATTTGAATTTCAGTAGTTTTTTCTGGGAGTGTCCCCTTCCTGGTCCAGGACACCAGCCAGAGTCACTCATTTCATCTCATCATCACATTGCCTAGCATCCTTCATGCCAGAATAGTTCCTCAGTCTTTCCATGTCTTCCACGACCTCGAAATTTGTGAAGAACACTGGCCAGGATTTTGCATAGGGTCTCTCAACTTGGGTCTGTCTGATGTCAGCTCATGGTTGGACTGGGATTGTGTGTTTCTCCCCAGAATCCCCCAGGGGGCTGATGTTGCATCCTCCTTGGTGTAGGATATCAGGAGACTCCAGAAGTTGCTGGGTCTCATCGGCAGTGATGTCATGATCACATGGTCAGGACATGTGACTCCCCTCTCCCCCAGAAAATTACCTTCTTACCTTTCAAATTCGTAAATATCTTAAGAGAGGTCTTTGGCAGTGTATAACCATTCTGTTTCTCCTTAAACATTCACCCAACCATTCTAGCATTTCTCCCATTGATTTGATATGTCCTCTACATACAAATGAGTTCCATTCCAAGAGCCCATTCATAAGTCCAATGAACTCATAAGTCCAATAAAGTTAGCCTAAAGTGTCAGTCACTCAGTCATGTCCGACCCTTTGCAACCCCATAGACTGTATAGCCCACCAGGCTCCTCTGTCCAGGGAATTCTCCAGGCAAGAATACTGGAGTGGGTTGCCATTTCCTTCTCCAGGGAATCTTCCTGACCCAGGGATCAACCTGGGTCTGCTGCATTGCGGGTGGATTCTTTACTGTCTGAGCCACCAGGGAAGCCCAAGTTAGCCTAGGTACTTCACTAATACAATCAGCTATGTAGTATTGTAATACGGTTTACACAAATAATACATAAACGAACAAACACCAAAAATAAAGAAAACACTTTTAATCTTACAGTACAGTACCTTGAAAGTACAGTAGCACAGTACAATCAATGGGTGGCACGCAGGGGCAGGCATCGAGTGAAGAGGCAAGAAGAGTTACTGACTGGAAGAGCTAGAGAAGGTGGGAGATGGGAGAGCGAAAGGATCGTCAGCGATAGGAGATGGAGGGGCAGGTTGCAGCGTCACTCACGCCTGACATTGATGGCACAGCTTCTGGTTCCTTGTGGATTCAACTCTATCTACCCTCCTGAAAAAAAAATCCAGCGATGTCTTGGTAGTAGCTCTTTTTTTTTTTTTCTTTCTTCATCATAGATGACACGGCAGCTGCTGGATTGCAACCTGAATGGCTGTTGCAGCTTCTGTGTACTGTTCTGCACTTGGTCCTGTGCTTCCAAAAATGAACAGAGCCTCCTGAAATAAAGAAAACCCCTTACCATCTCCTGCGCCGCGAATCCCTTCGGTTCTTCAGCTGCCGCTTCCTCTTGTTGCTCCACTCCCTCAATTATTTTCACTTTTGTTTCCATTGTTATCACTTGGCACTTCTTAGTGGTACCAGCTACATCACTACTGCTTTTACACTTGCTTCCAGACATCCAGAAAGTCAAAGTGTTAGTTACTCAGTCGTGTCTGACTCTCTGTGATCCCATGGACTACAGCCCACCAACTCCTCTATCCAGGGAATTCTCCAGGCAAGAATACTGGAATGGGTTGCCATTTCCTTCTCGAGATCATCTTCCCCACCCAGGGATCCAACCTGGGTCTCCCATATTGTGGGCAGATTCTTAACCAACTGAGCCACCAGGGAAGCTTCCAGACATCCTGGGCATGAAATAAAGATGCTGTACTCTCTACTCTCTACTGTAAAGTACACAAAAGCACAACAACTTATAGAGGATGCTCTCACATGACAGTGTACACCAAACAGGTGAGCTAAACTATGTGATTGGACCTGCAAACACCCGTTTGCGTCTTTGAAATGTAGCAGCTCGAAGGTTCGTATGTAGGGGACTTACTGTACTTTGTTACGGCAGCCCTAACAAACTCTGTTTATTAACTGCCCATCTTTGGAGATCTCTGGCTTGAACTTTTCCCTATCATGCGCCTGTTCCTTTGTTTACCAAATACTCCTTAAAGATCGACATTTTATCTTTCCTTAAGAAGATTGTCGAGTCATAAACAAAAAACCTGTATCACTTGCCTCAAAGGGAAGGGACCCACAAGAAGTAAAGATACAGAAAACAAAATGATGCCTCAAAATGTCAATGGGGAAGGGAAGGAACTTCCCTGGTAATTCAGTCATTAAGACTCTGCGCTTGTGATGCAGAGGTACTCAAGTTCAATTCCTGGTTGGAGAGCTGGGGTCCCACATGCCACATGGCGTGGTCAGAAAGTAAAAAAGAAAAAAGTGCCCATGGAACCAAGGACCTGTATCTTAGGAAAATTAGCCATTGCCAGAAAGAGATTAAAGACAGTAGCACCAAACAAAACTTGCTCCAAGTAAGCCCCAGGGGAAGGCATTGTTGGAGAGTGATGTCCTTCACCCCCATGACCAGCTCCATTCAAGGACACCTCCCCTTTGACCTTCCTGCCCACTCACTCATTCAGGGATATAACCCCCTGTTATCCTCTCTCTGTCCCATTCGCCAGTCCCTCCCCTGGTTCTCCCGCTGCCTCCGTGGCTTCTCCACCTCTCCTTGTCTCTCCCACCCACCCTGCATCCAACAACCAGAGGGTTCTTTCAGAAACACAAATCTTTCTTTCAGGAGTCATACGTGAATTCACTCCCGTCGTAAGAAGATTCAAACAGTGCAGAAATACAGAGAGCAGAAATAAGAAATATGATCTGACCATGTCCTGCCTCTATTCTGATTTTTTCTAAGGCTTCTCATCAGTCTCTGTGTAAATTTTAAAGTCAGCGACATTCAAGGTTTGGGTCGGGTTCTGCTCTTTCCCCTCTCTCTCCCATCCTTCAATAAGACCCTCTTCTTAGTCACTCTGCCGGCTTGCCATATCCAACCATTCAACTCTCACTCCCTTACTCACTCTCACCGCAGGCCCTTTGCACATGCCCTTTGCATTCCCAGCATGTTGTTCTCCACCCCCTCAACTCCAACTTCATCCTTCCTCGCCCTTCCGTCTCAATGTGCTGACACCTTGTGTCTGGTTGACCTCACCCAGACGTGGGCCCTAGGGACAAGGATTCCAACTGTGCTTTCATTTCTACACCTGCCATGACCAGGGGCTCCCTCACAGTTGTGGAGGCTGGAAATCCAAAATCAAGGTATCAGTAGGGTCCGTTCCTTCCTGCTGGCTCAGAGGGAGAATCTGTTTCCCACCTCCCTCCTAGCATCTGGTGGTTGCTGGCTACCCTCGACATTCCTTGGCTAGTAGTCACATCACTGAAATCTCTCCCTCTGTTGTCACATGGTCTTTGGTCTGTTTGACTCCTGTGTCTCTTCTCTATCATTGGCTGAGGGCTGCTCTGGGAAGTATTAAACCAACAGAGACAATGTAAGGAATTAAGTAGCCAGCCTGGTGAAGTGTGGCTGAGGAGAGAGAATTCTGTTCCCGGCAGAGGGAACAAACAGCATTTGCAAAGTTCTAGAGGTTAGTAAATCATGATGCATTCGCAGCATTGAAGAGCATTTGAGGGGCTTCCCTGGTGCTGCAGTTGGATAAGAATATGTCTGCCAATGCAGGGGACACGGGTTCAATTCCTGGTTTAGGAAGATCCCACGTGCCTCAGAGCAGCTAAGCCCGTGTGCCACAACTATTGAACCTGTGCTCCAGAGCCCATGTGCCACAGTGGAGACCACCCACATTGAGCCCGTGCTCTGCAACAAGAGAAGCCACTGCAATGAGAAGTGTGTCCAGCACAGCAAACAGTAGCCCTTGCTCACCACAACTAGAGAAAGCCCGTGCAAAGCAATGAAGACCCAGCACAGCCAAAAATAGTAAAATTTTTAAAAATAAAATTATTGAGGTTTTGGAGACCGGCAGGGGCTTGACCATGGAGAGCTGTGTCAGACACAGAAAGGAACTTGGATTTCAAGAGGGTAGTGGGAGTTTAGAGCATGGGAGAGACCAGAGGATTAAACTTTAGAAATATGCTTGACTGCCATGTGGTGATGTGCTGAAAGTGTTGTGAACTGGAGGCAAGTCTGTTATGGGAGAATGAAAAATTCAGACCCTAGGGGCTTCCCTGGTGGCTCAAATGGTAAAGAATCTACCTGCAACACAGGAGACCTGGGTTTGATCCCTGGGTCAGGAAGATCCCCTGGAGAAGGGAATGACAACCCACTCCAGTATTCTTGCCTGGGAAATCCCATGGACAGAGGAGCCTGGCGGGGTGCAGTCCATGGGGTCACGACTGGACACGACTAAGCAACTAACACACACATGGTGAACATCAATCAGGCATCATCTCATTTAATTTTCTCACCACGGACCCTACGAGGCACATTGCTCATCATTACACCCATCTGAAAGATCTGGAGGCTAGAGCCCAGAGAGCTTCAGTGACTTACCTGGTCTCACATAAGCTTGTTAATGACAGAGCAATGATTCAGGGCTTGAGTAGATTGCCCAGCCAGGTGACAGAGTCACGGTGGGAGATCTGGGATAAAGAGTTGGGAGGGGACATGAGGCTGATGGCCAGCGCTCTGGATGAGGGACAGTTGGAGACCCGGATAGAGAGGAAGATCTAAGCTGAGAGAATAAAGCTGGTTCAGGTGGTCTCCGGGACCTAATGCCTGATGATCTGAGGTGGAGCTGATGTAATCATAATAAAAATCAAGTGCACAATAAGTGTAATGCACTCAAATCATCCTGAAACCATCCCCCCATCCCCAGTGCACAGAAAACTTGTCTCCATGAAACGGGTGTGTATGGGTGTGGTGTAGTCAGTTGTGTCTGACTCTGTGACCCCATGGACTGTAGCCCACCAGGCTCCTCTGTCTGTGGGATTCTTCAGGCAGGAAGACTGGAGTGGATTGCCATGTCCTACCCCGAGAATCTTCCCTACCCAGGGATTGAACCCATGTCACTGGTGAGCAGATTCTTTACCACAGGCACTGCCTGGGAAGCCCCTGGAAACAGGTCCCTGGTGTCAAAACGGTTGGGGACGGCTGGTCTCCCAGGTGATGGGGACTTGGGCCACTCGCTGTTGCTAGCCCAGCCCTGACATTGCACTTCTCCCACCCCTCCCATCAAGTCAGTTAGACCCTGAAGACATAAGTACTGAGACCTGAAGGGTAAGAAAAAGCCGGCCACGGGGAGATAGGATCTTTCAGACTGAGGCACAGACTATGCAAAGGCCCTGGTGCAGGATTGTGCTGGGTGTGTTCACGGAAGAACATCAAGGAGATCTGTGTGTCTGGAGCAGAGTGAGCAAGGGGGAGTGAGGGAGGGAGGAGGTCTGGGATTTGGGCTTTAAAACCTCATGGGCAGAGGGTGCCCTGAACAAGTCTAAGTCCCCTGGGAATCTCGAAATGGGTGAACATTGACTCCCTTCTTCAGTGGGTCTCTAGGAGGCTTGGGGAGATGATGATGGCAGAATGTCAGTGAGAAGGCTGGATCCATGCCATGGTGGGGAGCATGGGCTGGCAAACCACTCTGTGGCACCCCTGAGCTTTACCCTTACAAGGTCCAGGAGCTAGGGATGTGCTGAGACTTCTAGAAGTTTTTTCCAAGGTTGCCCAGCGCCCAGGTCAGAGCCCCAGGAATTCTGTCTTGGCAGGGGGTGGAGGGACTGGATGTAACAGGACGATGTCACAGAGCCTGGGGGCATCTAGAACCCTAGGGGCTCCTGGTCTCAGTGTCATCTGCCAGGAAGGCCGCCTGGGTAGGTTATCTCCTCCTGGGACCAGCCTTCAAGGACAGAATGTGAGCCTGGCTGTAGGGCCACCAGGGTCCCCGCTGCTCTGCTCAGCTGCCTCTGAGCCACCTTTTCAAGTTCACCTCCATTCTCTCCCCGGCCACGGGTCCCCTGGGAGGCCCTGGAGATGCCCAGAGGCCTCCCATTGGCAGTCCCCAGTGGGACCTAGCTCCACGCCGCCGCTGGAGAAGGCCGGGCCAGCCATGGGGCGGCAGCAGCCAGCTGTGGCCCTGGGGGCAGTCAGGATCTCGCTGATGCTGCTGGGGCTGCTTGCTCCCTCGCAGGCAGTGGTGCGGGCCGTGCTGGATGGCAACTCGAGCATGATGGACTTTGCGGATATGCCAGCCCTGTTTGGGGCGCCCCTGGCCCCCGGGGGCGTGCGAGGCTACCTGATGGAGGCCAAGCCAGCCAACGCATGCCATCCCATCCAGGGCCCACGGCCGGGCAACGGCTCCCTGGGCGCCATCGTGCTGATCCGCCGCTACGACTGCACGTTCGACCTCAAGGTGCTGCACGCCCAGCGGGCCGGCTTTGAGGCGGCCATTGTGCACAATGTGCGTTCCGACGACCTGGTGCGCATGGCACACGTGTATGAGGACCTGCGGCAGCAGATCGCCATCCCATCAGTGTTCGTGGGCGAGGCTGCTTCCCAGGACCTGCGGGTCATCACGCGCTGCGACAAGGCGGCCCACGTCGTCCTGCTGCCCGACTACCCGCCCCACCCGGACCTGGACTGCCACCCAGTGCTGGCCGTCTCCTGGGTGCTGGGCCGTGCCCTGGCCCTGCTCACCAGCGCTGTCTTTGTCCTGCAGCATCTGTGGCGTTGGCTCTGGAGCTGGCGGGCCAGCAGGCAGGCAGTCAAGGCACAGGCCACCCAGAGGGCCCAGGTGCGCACCTTCACCAGGTGTAACGACCTCTGCGCCATCTGCCTGGATGAGTACGAGGAAGGCGACCGCCTCAAGGTCCTGCCCTGCTCCCATACCTACCACTGCAAGTGCATCGACCCCTGGTTCTCCCAGGTTGTCCGGCGCTCCTGCCCCATGTGCAAGCAGTCAGTGGCCGGCACGGAGGACAGCTCTGACTCCACCGTCGACAGCCACGGGGACGAGGAAGATTCCTCGCTGTCTGGCCGCCACATGCCGACCTGGCTTGTCCAGGCCCGGCTGCGCTCCCGGAGGCTGGCTCTGCTGACCCGAGCCACCTCCCGGCGCCACTGTAGTGCCACCTCTGTGGGGGAGGCCGATGCCAGTGCGCCCTTGGAGGGGCCCCCAGAACGCCACTGAGACCCGCCAGCCCCAGACTGGTAGAGATCTGGGCGGGCAGGGTGGAAGGAAGGCATGTTTTTAGCCTGGAGACTAGATAATAAAGTGGGTTTGAAAGCGGATTCTCCCCCTGGCTACTCTGGGGCTGCCCAGTCCCTCATGCCATCCGTCTGGCAAGTCCCAGCTGAGCCCAAGGCTGGCTCCTGGTATCTGAGGGTGAGTTAGGGGATGTGGGGGTGGGAGGGTGGTCTTCTCAGGGACGTTATGTACCTCATCTCCATGGTGGCCCTGTGACGGGGCCACCATGCCTCAGTTCAAATCCTGGGTTCACAGGGCCTGATTCCTAATATTCGCTTTCATTTAAACCTTAAAAAACAATAAACTTGTTACTTTGGAATAATTTTAGCTTTACAGGAAAATTGCAAAGTGGCTCTGGACAGTTCCCATGGACCCCTCACCCAGCTTTCCCTGAGCGTTGACATTTTACATCAGCATAGCATTTTTTCTTTTTAACGTTTTGAGTTTTTGGCCACTGAGTGTGTGGGACCTGGGCTCCCCAACCAAGGATCGAACCCACACCCCATTGCAGTGGAAAGCAAAGTCTTAACCACTGGGCCGCCCAAGGAAATCCCCAGCAAGGCACGTTTGATTCAACCTTGAGGGCACCGTGAGTAGGTTATGATGAACTCAACTCTGGGTTCAATGGAAATTTCCTCATCATTTCAGCTGCTTATAGTGGAAAGTGTCAAACACACTCAGGTAGAAAGAACGGAATGATGACTCCCCACATGTACCCATCACTCAGATTCAGTGATTTATCTGTGCTGCCACGCTGTGCTAAGTCGCTTTGGTCGTGCCTGACTCTTTACGACCCAATAGACCATGGCTCCTCTGTCCATGAGATTTTCTAGGCAAGAATACTGCAGTGAGTTGCTGTGCCCTCCTCCAGGGGATCGTCCCGTGTGTACCCATCCCTCAGATTCAATGATTGATCTACTCCTGGCCATTCTTGTCTCCTCTAATTCTCCTCCTTCCTTGCTGTTTTTTAAAATATATTGTTTAACATTTTTATTTATTTTATTTTTGGCTGCTCTGGGTCTTCGTTGCTATGTGGGCTTTTCTCTAGTTGTGGAAAGCAGAGGATACTCTCTAGTAGAAGTGTGTAGGCTTCTCCTTGCAGTGGCTTCTTTTGCTGCAGAGCACGGTCTCTAGGGCACATGGGCTTCAGTAGTTGGCACACATTGACTTGGTAGTAGCAGTTACCCGGCTCTAGAGTATAGGCTCAATGATTGTAACACATGGGCTTACTTGCTCCAAGGCACGTAAGGTCTTCCCAGATCAGGGATCAAACCTGTGTCTACTGCATTGTCAGGTGGATTCTTTACCACTCAGCCACCAGGGAAGCCCCTCCCTTGCTATTTTGATGTAAATTCCAGATGTTTTTTTCACCTACAAATATTTCAGTGTGTGTCTCTAAAGCAGTAGTTCTCCACTGTGGTGGGGATGTTGTGTCCCCGGGGACACTGAGTGATGTCTGGGGGCATCTGTGGTCATCATGACTGGGGGCCTTCTGGTATCGAGTGGGTGGGGGCCAAGAATGCTGCTCCATACCTCTTAGCCCCTGGGAGGGTCTCACCCCAGAGAATGATCTGATCTGACTGTCTACAGTGCTGAGAGGAGACACCCTGCTCTACAAGATAAGACCCCTTCAAGAGCAACCTCACAAACTCCAGTATCAAGTCCAGAATGAAATGATTCCTCATGCGTGCATGCATGCTAAGTCGCTTCAGTCATGTCCAACTCTTTGAGACCCTATAGACTAGCATGCCAGGCTCCTCTGTCCGTGGGATTTCCTAGGCAAGAATACTGGAGTGGGATGTCATTCCCTTGTCTAGGGGATCTTCCTGACCCAGGTCTGTTGTGTCTCCTGCTTTGGCAGACAGGTTCTTTACCACTAGCACCACCTTGATGCTATAATGATTCCTAAATCGTGTTGAATATTCATCCAGGGAGCAAGTGGAAATGTGCACATTTATTATACTATGGTACGATTTTTTAGGCTATTTGAAGCAGGACCGAGATAGAATCTAGAGTCACTGATGGTCTCCTAAGTCTCCTTAATTTTTTATTTATTTTTAAAAATTGGTTCTGTAGGTTTTAAAAAGTATTTAATTTATTATTTACTTGCTTGGCTGCACTGGGTCTTAGCAGTGGCACTTGGGATCTTGCTTGCATTTTGCGAGATCTTCCTTGCATCACATGGGATCTTTCATTGAGGCACACAAATTCTCTAGTTGTAGTGTGAGGGCTCCAGAGCTCATGGGCTTCAGTAACCACGGCACTTGGGCTCAGTGGCTCTGTGGCATATGGCATCTTAGTCCCCCAGCCCGGGATTGAAGCTGGGTACCCAGCATTGCAAGGCAGATTCTTAACCACTGGACTACCAGGAGGTGTGTCCAAAGTCTCCTCTAATCCAGAGCTTCTCCTGCCATCTTTCTCCCTTTAATTTTCCTTGCAGTTTATTTATTTGAGGCCACTGGGTCCTTCATCTTGCAGAGATGCCCCTGATCTGGGTTTTGTCAATTGGGTGTCCCCATGGCATCATTTCAGGCTTCCCAGCTGGCACTAGCGGTAAAGAACTTGCCTGCCAATGCAGGAGATGTGGGTTCAATCCCTGGGTCAGGAAGATCCCCCTGGAGGAGGGCATGGCAACCCACTCTAGTATTCTTGCCTAGAGAATCCCATGGACAGAGGAGTCTGGAGGGCTACAGTCCATGGGTCACAAAGAGTCGGAAACGACTGAAGTGACTTAGCACACACACATGTGGTATCATTTTAAGTACGCCTCTGCCTCCTTTAGTTTCTTTTATTTTTTTTTTTCCTTTAGTTTCTTTTAATTTCTAGTTGGATTCGGAGACCAGCGTGGATGTGATTTAATTTTATGGTAAATAGATAACGGTGTTTCTTCAGCTCCCAGTGTAAGCTTTCCTCAGAAACTTGGGTCAATGAAAGGGTCTTCTGGGCAACAAAGAAGGGGCGGATGCTAACTTGGGGCAAGCGTGGTCAGAAAGATCTGAGAGGGAAAGTTGTATAGAATTTCTCGGGGGCACAGCATAGGTGATAGGATTTGGACACAGTCTGCTCTTAGTGGCTTCATGAGTGAGTATCTGTATTTAGTCAAATGTCTTCTTTTTCACACATTAGAGTGGGTTTTTTAACTTTTTTTTTTTTTGCTTGTGCTGGGTCTTCATCGCTGTGCTCAGGCTTTCTCTAGCTGTGTTGAGCAGCGGCTACTCTTCATGGCGATGTTTGGGCTTCTCTGTGGTGGCTTCTCGTTGCAGAGCACAGACTCGAGGGCACATGGGCGTCAGTAGTCGCAGCACATGGGCTCAGTGGTTGTGGTGCTCAGACTCTAGAGCGTAGGTTCAGCAGTTATGGGACATGGGCTTAGTGGCTCTGTGGCATGTGGGGTCTTCCGGGACCAGGGACTGAACACATGCCCCCTGCATTGGCGGACAGATTCTCATCCATTGTACCACCAGCGAAACCCACGAGAGTGTTTTTCACTTGTGTCTTGCTATCTGCACTTCCCAACCTAGCTGGGAACCTCCAAAGTAGTTCAGAAAAAAGGGAGTCTGTTCTTGGATGGCTGATGGCAAAGGGTAGGCTCTTGGTCATGGCTCTGGTGTGTGTGTGTGGGGGGGTGGGGTGCAGAGAGGGGGGCTGAGGTCCTTGCACACTATTCCTGGGAGATGGTAAAGACCTCCTACCCAGTGTTTGAGAGGCTTTGCTCCCAGCCCACTGGCCCTAAGGCCACAAACGGAGGCTACAGTATCCAGAGAACACTGCCTCAGTCACTCTGGGTGGCCGTCAAAGTCCAGAGCTGCCAAGAAGGAGCAGGCCTCTCTGCCCAGCAGGCATGGACTGGGATGAGGATGGAGAAGTGGAGACAGGGAGTGACATGTGTAGCAGTCAGGCTTGGAGTTAGCAATGGGACCTGAGGCCCCATCAGAGCAGCTTAAGCACAGAGAGCTATTTCTCATGAAGTTGAGTAGTCAGTCCAGGGATAACATGGAGGTGCCACAGTGTCCGGGCCCCAGGTTCCTTTTGTCTTATTGTCCCACCCCCTCAGCAAGTGCCCTTCTCCTCATAGAGCACAGTAGCTGCTTGAGCTCTAGCCATCACATCTGCATTCCACTCAATGAGAAGGAAGAGCTTACCCTTTCTCTTTAAGGACACTTCCCAGAAATCCCATACACCAGTTTTGCTCATACTCCACTAGCCAGAACTCAGTCATATGGCTACACTTGCCTGAAAGGATGTTGGGAAATGTAGTCTATTCTGAATGGCCAATGGTCCAGCTGAAAACCAGGGGTTCTATTACCATGGAAGAGAGAACAGATATTAGAGCTGGCCAGCATGCCTGTCATTTGAACACATTTCTGACCCAAAGAACTACCCAATTCATGTTTGTTGAATAAGTGAATGAATGAATGAATCCCCGCACCTCTAAGCTTGAGCCTCCTTCAAGGTCACAGGCTCCACAGCAGAGCAGGCACCTCCTGGTTCACCAGACATTTGGCTTTTCTCACGATCATGCCAGCAGAGGGAGTGAACTCACGAGGGATGAAACCCAGCTCTTACTGAGGCCCTACTGTGCTCCAGGCCCCAAGTTTTATAGCCTCTTCCCACCATTAAACCTCCCTGAGCCTCATTTTTGCCATCTGTAATATGGGAACCATAAGAGTACCTGCCCTGCATGGTTTGCCAACCACATACAGTGCCTCACACCTACTAAGCACTTTGTCAGTATTTGTTGATTGACTGAGTGACCTGCCCATAACCCAGCTATAAAATCAGGTGATCAGAACTGTGGGGGAACCACAGGCACTGTGTTGACCCAAAGGGAGGTGTCTTCCCTAACCCAGAAAATCTGGGAGTCTTCCTGGAGGCAACGTCTTCTAGATTCAGAGCAGAAAGGGCAGGAATCAACACCAGGAAAAGGAGAAGTAATCCTGGCAGCTGGAACAGCATGGGGAAAGCCCCAAGCAGCCTAGTTTAGCATCCAGTAGGTGCTTAATAAGTGCACACAGTGCTCCCTGCCCCCAGTCAGGTCCAATGTCCTCTGAGAAGGGGCCTCAGCGTCATCCCAGCCTCCTCAGTGCCCCAGCAGCCAAGTCTGGGCTCCTCTCCAGCTGCCTCCGGGAAAGTCGGGCGCTGCCAAGGACTGCCAGCTTAGCGAGGCCAGCCTGTGCCAGCCCCATCGAGCTCATCTGATGGCTGACTTAGGGGAGCACCAGCAGAGGCTGCCCCTTGTCCATCCAGGAAGTACCCTGGTTGTGTGTGTATAAGGGGTGGTGGTTATTCAGTTGCTCAGTTGTGTCTGACTCTTTGTGACCCCATGGGCCGCAGCACACCAGGTTCCCCTGTCCTTCACTATCTCCCAGAGTTTGCTCAAACTCATGTCCGTTGAGTCGGTGATGCCATCCAGCCATCTCATCCTCTGTTGCCCCATTCTCCTCCTGCCCTCAATCTTTCCCAGCATCAGGGTCTTTTCTAATGAGTCGGCTCTTTGCATCAAGTGGCCAAAGTATTGGAGCTTTGGCTTCAGCATCATTCCTTCCAATGAGTATTCGGGGTTGATTTCCTTCAGGATTGACTGGTTTGATCTCCTTGCAGTCCAAGGGACTCTCAAGAGTCTTTCTCCAACACCACAGTTTGAAAGTGTTAATTCTTTTGGGGAATGTGGCCAAATGGGGAAACTGAGGCTCAGAGGATGGACAGCCTCACGGATGGGGGTGGACTTAGGCAAAGTGTAGCCTCCTGCGTGACTTCAGAGCACACACAGCGTGGTGGATGCTGGGTCAAGCTCTTTCTGCACCAACTCCCGGCATCCAGAGCCAGGTTCCTGTGCATACCCCCACTTCCCAGAGGAAGAAACGGAGTCCGAGAAGGAGGGTGTGGCCTGCTCAGGACCACAGTCCTGGAATCTGACTGAGCCAGTAGTGACAGGGAGCATACTTCTGCACCTGAGACAGTCCTCTCCACTTCTGTGTTTTAATTTTAAAATATTTCTTATTTTTATTTAGCTGCATCAGGTCTTATGGCAACCCACTCCAGTACTCTTGGCTGGGAAATCCCATGGATGGAGGAGCCTGGCAGGCTGCAGTCCATGGGGTTGCTAGGAGTCAGGCACGACTGAGCGACTTCTCTTTCACTTTTCACTTTCATGCATTGGAGAAGTAAGTGGCAACCCACTCCAGTGTTCTTGCCTGGAGAATCCCAGGGACAGGGGAGCCTAATGGGCTGCCGTCTATGGGATCGCAGAGTCGGACACGACTGAAGCGACTTAGCAGCAGCAGCAGCAGCTGCATCAGGTCTTAGTTGTGGTAGGCAGGATCTTTAGTTGTGGCATATGGGATATACTTCACTGACCAGGGATTGAACCCAAGCCCCCTGCAGTGGGAGTGCAGAATCTTCGCCCGTGCACCACCAGGGAAGTCTCAGTCCTCTCTTTTACAGGGCTCTAACTTTGAATTCTGAATTCCACTGGCCACCGCCTCCCCATGTGTGGAAATCAGCTCCAGCTGTCTTGTCTGTGCAACAATTTGTGCTGCCACCTACTTGTTCAAGCCTGTTCTGGGCACACGAGAGGCAGCAGTGACCCAGACAGACCCAGTCCCCACCTGCCTGGGACTCCCAGTCTAGTGGGAGGGGTGGGCTATGACAAAGCAGTGGCTTTGACCAGGGCTGTGAAGGGGGAGACACTGGTGCTGTGAGGGGCCACAGGGGCACTTGACCTAGCCTGGAGGGTCAGAGAAGACTTCTCTGGCAGAGGGCATCTACCACAAGACTTGAAGGAGAGAATGGAAGCAATTGGGCTGGGATGGGAAGAGGGTTCCAGGAGGAGGGAACAACACATGCAGACTCAGAATCCTACAAGGCACACAGGCTTTCAACCTTATTGGACATATGTGCGTGCATGCTAAGTCATTCCAGTTGTGTTCAATTCTTTGCAACCCTATGGACCACAGCCTGCCAGGCTTCTCTGTCCATGGGATTCTCCAGGCAAGAATACCGGAGTGGGTTGCCATGCCCCCCTCAAGGGTATCTTCCCAACCTAGGGATCCAATCCACGTCTCTTACGTCTCCTGCATTGGTAGGCAGGTTATTTAACACTAGCATCACCTGGGAAGCCCTATGGGACACACACCCCTCCTCAATATGCATATGCATTTTTAAACAAAAAGTTTTTTTTTAAATTATTATTATTATTTGTCACATGGCACAGCATGTGGGGTCTTGGTTCCCTGACCAGGGATTGAACATGTGCCCCCTGCAGTGAATACACAGAGTCTTCACCACTGGACTGCCAGGGAAGTCCCTGCATATGCATTTTTAGTAATGACAAATGAATGACACTTCAAGTCCATACTGAAGCTCTCTTCTGCAGCCTGAAAATGCTTGGGCTCAACTATTCCAGAAAGACAAATGGAATTAGCTCCTATTTTACTCAATCCTGGGGCTTCCCTGGTGGCTCAGCTGTAAAGAACCTGCCTGCCAGTGCAAGAGACATAAGAGACATGGATTCAGTCCCTGGGTTGGGAAGATCTCCTGGAAGAGGGCGAGGTAACCCACCCCAGTAGTCTTGCCTGGAGAATCCCATGGATAGAGGAGCCTGGGAGGCTGCAGTCCATAGGGTTGCACAGCATCAGACATGACTGAAGTGACTTAGCACGCATGCGCGCATACTCAATCCTATTTTCCAGACGAGAAAACTGAGGCCCAGAGAGGTTAAGCAACTTGCCTGAGGGCAAACAGCTCAGAAGGGCCGAAGCTGGGTGAATGGTGGGATGAGAAGGCAGGGTGATTCCCCCAACTCCCAGGCCAGGTTGATTAGGACATCCCTCACCCCTGGTTCCAACCCAGCTCCTCCTCCCAGCCTCCTTTGCTGCTGCTGCTGCTGCTAAGTTGCTTCAATCGTGTCTGACTCTGTGACCCCATAGACGGCAGCCCACCAGTCTTCACCGTCCCTGGGTTTCTCCAGGCAAGAACACTGAAGTGGGTTGCCATTTCCTTCTCCAATGCATAAAAGTGAAAAGTGAAAGTGAAGTCGCTCAGTCATGTCCAGCCTCCTTTGGTGGGTGCCAAACCACTCCAGGGTGGCCTGAGGTCAGTGTGTTCTTCACCTCCTCTATTCTGCACCCTCTGCTCCTAATGATACAACCAGTGAGGAGCAGATTCCAGAGAACTGTTACTGCCATTCCCAGCAGCCTCTGGAGGCAGCTGCAAAATCATGGAGGCTACAAGGAGGCTGCCCGCCAAGATCTCAGCCGGGATGGCATCTGGAAGGGGGGCCGACAAGGCTCTGATTCATCCCCTGACCCTCCTTTCTTCCTCCTCTGTCTCCGCCTCCTCCCCACGCCCTGTCCCCTTCCTAGCCCACCCCTCCCAGCCTCCCAGCCAGGCCCAGGAGGGGAGGAGGCTTTTAGGAACAGATGGCTGCCTTCCTCGCCCAGCGCTCTGCCAGTTAATTAACGCCGCCTGTAATTAAACTTCCCACAAATTAGCTGTCAGCTACGCTAAAGGGAACCGTCCCTCTCAAATGCCACCTTGACTTGCTGAATTGTGAGCCTTGTCGACAAAATAATTAAAGGCAGAGAGAGGCAACCAAAATTTGGAGGCTTTTTTTTTTTTTCCTTTTCTAAATCTCTATCGGTGTCTATGGCCAAACGCTCCCATCTGAGACCTGGGAATACAACCAGGCTGTTTTCTGAGGTACCCTGTATTAACACCTTTCATTGTGAAGGAAATTTTATTGAGCATCTATTGCAGGCCACATCACTTGCTGAGAAAGGTCCGTATAGCCAAAGCTATGGTTTTTCCAGTAGTCATGTACAGATGTGAAGAGTTGGACCATAAAGAGGGCTGAGCATTGAAGAATTTTTGCTTTCAGATTGTGGTGCTGGAGAAGAAACTCTTGAGGGTCCCTTGGACTGCAAGGAGATCAAACCAGTCAATCCTAAAGGAAATCAACTCTGAATATTCATCGGAAAGACTGATGCTGAAGCTGAAGGACCAATACTTTGGCCACCTGATGCGAAGATCCAACTCATCGGAAAAGACCCTGATACTGGAGAAGATTGAGGGCAGGAGAAGGGGACGACAGAGGACGAGATGGTTAGATGGCATCTCTGACTCAACGGACATGAGTTTGAGCAAACTCAGGGAGATAGTGAGGGACAGGGAAGCCTGGTGTGCTGCAGTCCATGGGGTCACAAAGAGTTGGACATGACTGAGAGATAGAACAACAACAACAATTGCATGCCAGAAACTGTGCAAGGAGGTGGTATGCACAGTCACTGCTTTCTTGGAACTCACATCCTTGACATTTTTTTTTTTTTTGGCTGTGCTGCGTAGTATGCTGGATCTTAGTTCACTGACAAAGGATCAAACTCGTGCCCCCTGTGCTGGGAGTGTGGAGCCTCATCCACTGGACTGCCAGAGAAGTCTCTTAACATGCATTTTTAAAAGCAAAGGAAATATATGATGTTATTACAGCTGGGGGAAGTGCATTCAGGGAGAGGGGACAGCCAGTGCAAAGGCCCTGAGGCTGGACCACTCATGATGGGGACTGGACCAAGTAGAGCCAGAGGAGGGGGTGGGAGTGAGCCAATTTGGTATCCATGATGCAGGCACAGATGACAGGATTGGCCGACACCATAGTTCCCCCTAATCTACAGCTTTGCTTTCTGTTGTTTCAATGACCTGCTGTCAAACCCAAGTCCAACAATATTAAATGGAAAGTTCCAGAAGTCAAGAATTCATAAGTTTCAAATTGCTGCCATTCTGAGCAGTGTGGTGAAATCTTGCGCAGTTCCCACTCCCACAGTTCCCTTGTACTCTGTCTCACCCCGGGCTTTTGAAAAATGTTTATTTATTGGGCTGCAGCAGGTCTTTGTTTGGGTATTCAGGATCTTTTAGCTGTGACATGTGGGATCTAGTTCCCTGATCAGGGATCGAACCCAGACCCCCTGCATTGGGAGCACAGGGTCTTAGTCCCTGGGCAACCAGGGTAGTCCCCCACCCAGGGCTTGAACCATTCCTTTATTTAGTGACTCTTGCCTGCGCGTGGTTTAGTAGGTGTCTCCATAATCAGGTCAACTATCGCATTACCGCAGGGCTTGTGTTAAAGTGAAAATGAAGTTGCTCAGTCGTGTCCGACTCTTTGCGACCCCGTGGACTGTAGCCCACCAGGCTCCTCCGTCCATGCGATTCTCCAGGCAAGAATACTGGAGTGGGTTGCCATTTCCTTCTCCAGGGGATCTTCCTGAACCAGGGATCGAACCCGGGTCTCCTGCATCGCAGGCAGACGCTTTACCCTCTGAGCCACCACTTCACAGAGGCTACAAAGCATAAGCCTAGTGATGCCGGCAATTTGTGCACTCTCTAACCGTGCCTGATTTATCAATAGCCAATGTTTTGTAATAACTGTAAGTGGAGTGTAACGTTTAAAAATTGTATTAAAAAAGCTTTATCACAGGTATATTGTTGTTTGTTTAGTCCCTAAGTCGTGTCTGACTCTTTTGTGACCCTGTGGATTGGAGCCCGCCAGGCTCCTCTGTCCATGGGATTTCCCAGGCAAGAATACTGAAGTGGGTTGCCATTTCCTTCTCCAAGAGATCTTCCTGACCCAGGGATCGAACCCGGGTCTCCTGCATTGGTAGGCACGTTCTTTACCATGGAGCTACCAGGAAAGCCCCATAGGTACAGGAAAAAACATAATAAGGCTTGGTACTATCTGAGGTTACAGGCATCCACTGAGGGTCTTGGAGTGTTTCCCCTTGGATAAGTGTGGACGATTTGTATACCTTATAGAAGTGGAGGGTAAGAGAAAGGGAAATAGAAGAGCAGGGGACTCCCAGATCTTTGACCTGGAAGCTGACCCACAAAGATGGCAGATTTGCACAGAGTGAAACCTTAAAAAAAAAAAAAAGTCTTCATCCTCAAACCAATTTTGAGCATGGCAGCCCACTCCAGTATTCTTGCCTGGAGAATCCCATGGGCAGAGGAGACTGTGGGCTATAGTCCATGGGGTCGCAAAGAGTCGGACACAACTGAAGTCACTTAGCACGCATAGACACAGGGACTGGGGGTGAATGGAGTGAGCCAGAGCCTCTGCACTCCTGGGCAGAGGGGTCTCCTTGGCATTCAGGTTGGGGGTGAATGGTGTGCTTGCCTGTCAGGACATAATCAGATTCTGACACCTGCAGGGTTGAGCCTCCAGGAGAACTCAGGGGAGACCAGTGATGTGCCCTCTGGATACCCTTGGGCTGCAGAGACTTAAGCCCCAGCATCCTGGGGTCAGAGGATGGTATGGGAGCGTTCCCAGGCAGGCAGGAAAGCCAGCGTGAACCCTGTATTCCTGCCCCTCCTAGGATATTTTGCAGGCCCACAGGACAGTGTTCAGGCCCTTGAAGCACCTCAGGGCCTTTGCACAAGCTGTGCTTTCTGCTTTCAGATGGGAATACCCTGTCCTCCCTCTGCTACCACCCCTTTCTGCTCCTTTAGGTATCACCTTCTCGATGGCTCAGCTGGTAAAGAATCCGCCTACAATGCAGGAGACACAGGAGATACGGGTCGGGAAGATCCCATGGAGGAGGAAATGGCAATCCACTCCAGTATTTTTGCCTAGGAAATCCCACAGACGGAGGAGCCTGTCAGGCTATCATCCATGTTGTTGCAAAGAGTCGGACATGACTTAAGAGACTGAGCGTGCATGCACACACTCAGCATATATGAGTAACACCCTCCAGTAGGGCCTGAGGCAGCCTGTTCTCCCCTCCCAATCGAACACAGTAGCAATAGGAAGAAAACACATATACAATAAATGTGATGAATAAAGCTTAGTAAAAACCAAAGTCTATTAACTTTTTTTTCTTAATTGTCCACATCTTGCAGTATGCTCATTCTTATTTCCCTGAGCAGGGATCAAACCTGTGCCTGCTGCAGTGGAGTTTAACCAGTGGACCACCAGGGAATTCCCAAAGGCTATTAACTCTTGATTCTCAATGAGTTTTAGTGTCATCCCAATGGAAAGTTTCTATTTTGGGTGTTTTAGGCATTGGAATTGCAGGAGAGGGAGTGTGGGCCTGTGGGGGGTGTTTGTTGATTACCTTTATCTGCCGGGAGCATGGAGGCAGCATATATGGTGATCAGGAGCCCAGGGTGCCACAGGGCCT
The DNA here is from genome assembly GCF_055505025.1 of Bos grunniens. Lineage (NCBI taxonomy): Eukaryota > Metazoa > Chordata > Mammalia > Artiodactyla > Bovidae > Bos > Bos grunniens. The sequence continues at coordinate 18,880,002 of NC_141171.1, forward strand.
GGTTCAAATCAGTCCTACCCACCTTGGAACTCTGGGAAGAGAGCAGGGGGCATCACCTTTCTGTACCTCAGTTTTCCCATCTCTAAAATGGGGATGATAACTGTCTAATTTGTGATGCTGCTGGGGGAGGGGATTAAATAATTTTGGTTATTATATTTAATAGCTGCAAAGTGTTTGAAACACCAGGCCACAGCAAGGTGTCAATAGCTTTTTTTAAATTTAATTTTTATTTTATATTGGGTGCTGGATCATAGAAAAAGCAAGAGAGTTCCAGAAAAATATCTATTTCTGCTTTATTGATTATGCCAAAGCCTTTGACTGTGTGGATCACAATAAACTGTGGAAAATTCCTCAAGAGATGGGAATACCAGACCACCTGATCTGCCTCTTGAGAAATTTGTATGCAGGTCAGGAAGCAACAGTTAGAACTGGACATGGAACAACAGACTGGTTCCAAATGGGAAAAGGAGTTCGTCAAGGCTGTATATTGTCACCCTGTTTATTTAACTTATATGCAGAGTACATCATGAGAAATGCTGGACTGGAAGAAACACAAGCTGGAATCAAGATTGCCAGGAGAAATATCAATAACCTCAGATATGCAGATGACACCACCCTTATGGCAGAAAGTGAAGAGGAACTCAAAAGCCTCTTGATGAAAGTGAAAGTGGAGAGTGAAAAAGTTGGCTTAAAGCTCAACATTCAGAAAATGAAGATCATGGCATCTGGTCCCACCACTTCATGGGAAATAGATGGGGAAACAGTGGAAACAGTGTCAGACTTTATTTTTCTGGGCTCCAAAATCACTACAGATGGTGACTGCAGCCATGAAATTAAAAGCCACTTACTCCTTGGAAGGAAAGTTATGACCAACCTAGATAGCATATTCAAAAGCAGAGATATTACTTTGCCAACAAAGGTTCGTCTAGTCAAGGCTATGGTTTTTCCAGTGGTCATGTATGGATGTGAGAGTTGGACTGTGAAGAAAGCTCAGCGCCAAAGAATTGATGCTTTTGAACTGTGGTGTTGGAGAAGACTCTTGAGAGTCCCTTGGACTGCAAGGAGATCCAACCAGTCCATTCTGAAAGAGACCAGCCCTGGGATTTCTTTGGAAGGACTGATGCTAAAGCTGAAACTCCAGTACTTTGGGCACCTCATGCGAAGGGTTGACTCATTGGAAAAGACTCTGATGCTGGGAGGGATTGGGGGCAGGAAGAGAAGGGGACGACAGAGGATGAGATGGCTGGATGGCATCACTGACTTGATGGATGTGAGTCTCAGTGAACTCCGGGAGTTGGTGATGGACAGGGAGGCCTGGCGTGCTGCGATTCATGGGATCGCGAAGAGTCGGACACGACTGAGTGACTAATCTGATCTGATCTGATAGTTGATTTATACAATGTGTTAGTTTCAAGTGTTCAGCTAAGTGATTCAGTTATACATATACATGTACTCATTTAAATTATTTATTTATTTTTAAAACTTACTGGCTCCGCCGAGTCTTGGTTGCATGAGGCATCTTTAGGTGTGGCATGCAAACTCTTAGTTGTGGCATGTGGGGATCTAGTTCCCCGACCAGAGGTCGAAACTGGGCCCCCTGCATTGAGAGTACAGAGTTTTAATCACTGGACCACCAGGGAAGTCCCTCCAGCTATTTTTTTTTAATTTAATTTTTATTTCATGTTGGAGTACAGTTGATTTACAATGTTAGTTTCTGGTGTACAGCAGAGTGATTCAGTTACACCTATATACATATCCATTCTTTTTCAGATTCTTTTCCCATATAGGTTATGAAATCACTAGCTCTTTGTTCAGTTTTTAAGATAATAATGAAATAAGGACAAGGCTCAGGAGAAATAAGATTATGGGTACCCTCGTCTCTGAGAAAATTATTATTGGCAAAGATGTTCACTTTAAGGCATGTGGGTAGGACTTCAAAACAAAGCAGAAAGCTCAGAAAACAAGAAAAACAGTGAGATCTTTTACACTCCTGCCCTCTCCACTCTTTGTAAGTTAAAGACACATTCTTCAAGAGTTTTCTGATGTAATGGATGTACATCTGTTCCATTGAGGTGGCAGTTATACAGGTGTCTGTATTTGTTAAAACTCATCGAACTGTATACTTAAATGACCCCTCGATAAAGACACCAAAAATATGAATGCCCCATACGTGGGCTTGTGGGTGTGTTCCTCTGTTGCTGGTAGGAATGCAAAATTCCTACCAGCCAGCCTAGAAAACTGGCAGTTTGTTAAAAAGTTAAACACACACCTACCATATGACCCAGACACCCTACTCCTGGGTGTTTACCCAAGAGAAATGAGAAGCATATGTCCACAGGAAGACGTGTGTCACAGTGATCACAGCAGTTTTATTTGAAACTGCCAAACACGGGAAACAACCCCAATGCCCATGAGTTTGTAGATAAACAAACTTCGGTCCCTCCACACACCAGAATAAGAGAGCAGTGAAAAGGAAGGAACTTGACACAGGGAACATCTTGGACGCACCTCAAAAGCATTATGCGGTGAAAAAAGCCAGATTCCAAAGACTGCGTCCTGTACGATTCTATTCATAGCAATGTTAAAGACAGGCAAACTAAACTGTGATGATGGAGAGTAGAGTTACCTGGGGGGAGGAGGGCATCCATTGGGAGCCGCCGCCTAACCCAAGCCTTCCAGGTGGTGGAGTGTTAAGCATTTTTTAAAATAATAATTTTATTTTTGTATTTGTTTTCAGATGTGCTGGGTCTTCCTCGCTGTTCAGGCTCCTCTCTAGTTGCGTTGCAAAGGCTTCTTCTCATTGTGGTGGCTTCTCTTGTTATGGAGCACAGGTTCTAGAGCATTTGGGCTTCAGTAGTTTGTGGCAGGTGGGGTCAGTAGTTGCAGCTCCTGGGCTCTAGAGCGCAGGGTCAATAATTGTGGCACACAGGCTTAGTTGCTCCTCAACATGTGGGATCTTCCCGGCCTGGGGATCGAACCTGTGGCAGGTGGATTCTTTACCACTGAGCCACCAAGGAAGCCCTGGAATGTTCTATATAGGGTCAGAACTAGGATAATCTCAAGGAGGTACAGTCCTGAGTGACAAAATTCAAGGGAGCATTGTAAAAGTTAGCACTCCAGGGAAACAACATTTGACTGCAATATTTGGAAAAACCAAAATTACAGCCCTCCAAAATCTAGAATGAGCAAAATGTCAAAATTTCAAATAAAGACAAGATTTGACCTTGCATTTGTTAGACTCACCTCCACTGCGGTCTCCCTAACCTAGGCCCTGGTTCTTTCTGTCTCTTTCTCTGACCACTGGCATCTATGGGGAGGCTGGATGGTGGTGAATCTATGCTTGGGCAAAAATGCATCCGGCTATCCAGCTAAGATTTGTGCTTTCCATCTCAAAAGGAAAGTTAAGAAAAAAGAGAAATGGGCTGACAAAACAACCTTATCTAGTCTCCAGAAGGCTCACAATTAAAAAAAAAAAAAAAAAAAAGCCTATTAGAATGGTTCAGGGAGGGGAGGGGAGGGGGATTAAGGAGGAAGTACATAAAACAAGAACCAGTGGTCAGAGCAGGGGCGCAATCGAATAAATGTTTGTTGAATGAATACCCAGTGAAGAGGAAGGCACGGCCCCGAACACGCCCGAGCTCCCAGTAAATAAACAAGTGAACAAGATAATTAAGAGGGGAGGCCCCCCTGCCTCCCCCTCGCCGCCTCTGCCATCCCTGCCCGGCTTGGCAGCGCTGACAGTACAGCCTGGCTTGCCAGGAAACCGCCAGCCCCTGCCTACTCTTTCTGCCATCAGGCTGCTGCCTCCTGGGCTAGAGGGGGAAGGAGTGGGGGCTCTCCGGTGGTCTGTCCCCAGTCTCCATTATTCTGTGAGCCCAAGAGAGAAGGGACCTGGGAACGATTTCACCTGCAGTATCCCCAGTGGGTCCCAGGCTGGCATAGGCTGGCATACAGTGGGCTCTCAATTAATGGGCAGTTGTCCTGAAAGGTCAATCAAAGCCCTGGGGTCTTTTGATTGCAGGGGCTGGGCGGGGGTCTTCTATCTTTCCTGCGCAGACCCGAGGATTAGGCGCCCCTGGGAGCAGAGGGAGGGGGGCAGGAGTCTCTAAATTCAGCCTTCCTCTTCTCGCTAGGGCTTGAGCCCAGGGAGGGGCAGGGGCAATTGGAGGGGTGTCCCACAGTCAGGAGGGGAGAGCAGGTGCTCAGAGGCTCCAGGGACCGGTCCACCATGCCTCACAAGGTCTGAGTTTTCTTGGGAGCTGGACAAGAGCACGGCTCCAGGCTGGCCAATGGGAACGCGGAAGGAACGCATTACCTCATCAGGAAACGCGGCCATTGGCTAGGGGCTCCTGTGGGCGGGAGTCGGGAGCAAGCTCTAAGGGACCGCGATGCGGTTGCTGGGTCCAGCGGGGAGGGTCTTGATGGAGGAGAAAAGAGAAAGGGGGACAAGGGAGGGGAGAGGAGAGGGGGAGGGAGCGCATGAAAGAGGAATTTGGAGTGTCTGTGTGGCTATGAGTGGGTCTTTATAATAAGCGTGCAGCCCTCTACTCCATGTCGCTCCCTACGCGGGTCCCCTTGCTTGGACATCCTGAGCTTATTTTAGCGGGGATGCGAAAGAGGAAAGAGAGGGTTCCCCCACCGCTATATTAGAGGCCTCTCCCCAGATTAGGAGCCCTCACCCTCATACACACACACAGACACACGCGCACACATAGTGTCCCCAAGGCTGCGTGGACAGACTCCACCCCACCCCGTCAAACAGGCCCTCAACTTGTTCCTCTGTGCCTGAGACACCACCATTCATCCCGCAGAGTCCCAGGGCACACCCTCCAGCCGCAAACAGCCCTGCAGGTTTCAGGTTGAATTTCTCTGAGCCTCAGTTTCCCCCTGTGTGAAATGGGGGTCCATAAAAGTCCCCACATCTGGGGAGATGCTGCAAAGATCCATGCAGTCAGCCAGCAAGCACATTTTCAGCATTAACTGTGTCCCAGGACCTGCACTAGGTACCAGGGTGACAGGAGGGACTGAGGCAAGCCTGGGCTCAGCTACCTGGACCTTATGGTCTGAGGTGGGAAATGAACAGAAACAGAGGAACATCGATTTCAGAGGACCACAGTGCTGTAAGGAAAGTAAAACAAGGGGAAAGGGAAGCAGAGTGAGCTGGATATTCTTTTAGACCAAAATGAAGGAAGGCAGAATTTCCCTGGTGGTCCAGTGTCTAAGAGCGGTGGGCTTCCCAGGTGGCGCTAGTGGTAAAAAAAACCTAGCCAATGCAGGAGACACAAGAGACTTGGGTTGGATCCCTGGATTGGAATCCCAACTCCAGTATTCATGCCTGGAGAATCCCATGGACAGGGGAGCCTGGCAGGCTGCAGTCCACGGGGTTGCAAAGAGTCAGACATGACTGAAGGGACTTAGCATGCACCAGTGTTTAAGAATCCACTTGCCAATGCAGGGGACATGGGTTCAATCTCTGGCCTGGGAAGATTCCACGCGCCTTGAGGCAACTAATCCCCTGCACCACAACTATTGAACCTGTGCTCTGGAGTCTGCAGGCCACAACAATTGAGTCCTCATGCCACAACTACTGAAACCCATGTGCCCTAGGGCCTGTGCTCTGCAACAAGAGAAGCCACCGCAATGAGAAGACTGCACACAGCAGCAAGAGAGTAGCCCCTGTGTGTAACAATGAAGGACCAGCACAGCCCAAAATTAATAGACAATTAAAAAAAAAAAAGAACGCTTGCCTAAGGAGGTGCTGTTTAGATAGAATAGAAAGAAGCTATCAGAAGATTGGGGGAAAGAGTTCCCTGGTGCTCCAGTGGTTAGGACTCGGTGCTTTCACTGCCGTGGCCTGGGTTCAATCCCTGGTCAGGGCAACTAATCCTGTAGGCCACATGATGCAGCAAAAAAAGAAAAAAAGATGGGGGAATAGCATTTCTGGCAGAGGGAATAGCCAGTGCAAAGGTCCTGGGGCAACAACCATGCATGACATATGGGAGGAATAGTGAAGAGGCTCAGGTGACTGGGCAGAGCGAGCAAAGGAGAGAGGGAGAAGGGGAGGGGGAGGTTGTACAGGCCCTTGAGGGCCACCAGAGGACTTGGGCTTTTACCCTAAGGAAGGTGGGAGCCCTCGAGTGTTGTGGGCAGAGAAGTGAGACCTGACTCAGGTGCTCACAGGTGCCCTCTGGCTGCTTTGGGAAGAACAGGCTGTGGGGGACCACGGCGGGAGCTGTGGGGCCAGGAAGGAGGAAATTGTGCTGATCCCGGTGAGTGATAATGGAGACAAACTAGGGAGAGAGTGAGAAGTGGATGAGTTTGAGGTATATTTTGAAGCCCGCAGATTTCATTCCAGAAGCGCTGAGTTTGGGGGAGGTGGAGTTTTGGTTCCTGCATACAGCTTGGCCTCCCACAGGCACTCAGTGAGCGGGAGTGGTGACTTGAAGCAGGGTGACTGAGTGGCCTTATCCTCCTCCACTCCCGTCAGACCTCCACGCTTCAGGCCAACTGAATGAGTGAGTCACCCTGGCTAAGCGTAGCAAGGCAGGGTGGGGTGGGGAGAGGAGCTATGTACTGGGTGCTGACTCAAGCCTCCCAGCCAGGCGTTTTTGACTCATCCACCGCCCCCACCACTGCATGTCCACGTGTGGCCCCAAGTGAGATTAGTTCCAAATCGAACCCCTCTCTGCAGGGCCCTCCTACTGAGGCAGGAGGTAGACGGGCCTCCCCAGGGTAAAGCAACTGGAGATTGAATCCGATGGACTGAAACGAGAATAACCCATATGGTCAACCCATTGACCAAGATGACAATAGCAGGACAATTAAGGCAAGCAGTCTGGGCCCTGCCCAGACCTCATACTGCTCATTCTCGAAGTCAGGAGAACTCCCTGACCACACATGCACAGAAAGGCTCCTTGGAGGCCAAAGGGGAGTTATGTCGAAAGTCCTTTGACACTCCAAGCCTTTGTGGTAGAATCCATCTTGGCTAAGAGATGAGTGTGCACAGATGGGAGGATCCTGAGATACATCAAATATGGACTGTGAACCAGGCAAATCAAAATGATTGGCCAAATGAAACCCAGAAGAAATGCCCCATAAAAGTAATTCAAACCACTATGAGGGCGCGACTCAATGACTCTCTCCCTGAGTTCGCCCGTATGTCTATGCACACGTACTGTACTCTTTTTGCTCTTCAGTTCAGTTCAGTTGCTGAGTCATGTTCAACTCTTTGCAACCCCATGGACTGCAGGCATTCCAGGCTTCCCTGTCCATCACCAACTCCTGGAGCCTACTCAAACTCATGTCCATTGAGTCAGTGATGTCATCCAACCATCTCATCCTCTATCATCCCCTTCTCCTCCCGCCTTCAATCTTTCCCAGCATCAGGGTCTTTTCCAATGAGTCAGTTCTTCACATCGGGTGGCCAAAGTATTGGAGTTTCAGCTTCAGCATCAGTCCTTCCAATGAATATTCAGGACTGGTTTCCTTTAGGATTGACTGGTTTGATCTCCTTACTGTCTAAGGGAGTCTCAAGAGTCTTCTCCAACATCACAGTTCAAAAGCATCAATTCTTCGGCGTTCAGCTTTCTTTATAGTCCAACTTTCACATTTATACATGACTACTGGAAAAACCATAGCTTTGACTAGATGGACCTTTGTTGGCAAAGTAATGTCTCTGCTCTTTAATATGCTGTCTAGGTTGGTCATAGTTTTTCTTCTAAGGAGCAAGCATATTCTTTTAAATTCATTTTTCCTCTTAATAAGTATTTAACTTGCTGCACTACTTTCTGTCTGTGTAGAGATTCTTTTCTGCAAAGCCAAAGGGGCAGGGCCCTTGTTACTGACCACTGATCTAGTGGCTAGGATTCAGTGCTTTTACCTCCTTGACCCAGCCCAATCTCCGGCTGGGAGCCCAAGCCCTACTCCAAGCCATTGCAGGTTGAGGCCACCTGAGATCACCACCCTCAGAGCTGAGGCCCCCAATTCTGAGATCCCAGCCTCGGCCTGATGCCAACATCCCGGTGCCACTAGTGGGGGCTTATCTTGCATACCTCGGGGTCAGGAAGCTCACTTTCTTTGTGCGAGTAAAAGATGTTATGAAAGTGAAAGCGTTAGTTTCTCAGTTGTTTCCAACTCTTTGTGACTCCCATGGACTGTAGCCCACCAGGCTCCTTGTCCATGGGACAGGCAAGAATACTGTCCATTCTCCAGGCAAGTAACTGCAATGGGTTGCCATTCCCTTCCCCAGGGAAATCTGCCTGACCCAGGGATCGAAGCTGAGCTGTTTGCATTGCAGACGGATTCTTTACCATCTGAGCCAGCAGGGAGACCCAAAGATGTTATGATTGATGCCCAAATTTGCCTCCATAGACAAGGATATCTTTTTAAAATTATAAATCTGGGGAATTCCCTGGTGGTCCGGTGGTTAGGACTCAGCACTTTAACTGCCATGAGCTCTTGTTTGTTCCCTGGGTCAGGGAACTAAGATCCCTCAAACAGTGCAGTGTGGCCAGAAAAAAATATAAGTAAATATATATAGTATAGTTTATATATACAAATGAATATATAGTATAATTTATATATATAATAGAAATCTGAACTTGTGTCCATCTACCACAAGCCCTCAGTGGCTCCCCATTACCCTCCGAACCACAAAATCTCAGTATTTTTATTTTTAACATTTTTTTCTTGTGACTGGAGCATGCTATGAATTTTATTACCACATTATCAGCAAGCCTTCTAGATAAATCAGTTGCTTTTGTCCAGTTAAAATCTTAGCTAATATTGATATTTTCATTGTACGATATTTCATCGTGCAGAACTCTGAACCAGGAGTTTTCAAACTGCAGGTAAATTTGTTTGGAAAAGAAATAGAATAAGGTAGAAAAGAAATCAGTATTTAAAAAAATTTTTTTCGAGGTACAGTTGATGTATGATATTATATGTTACAGGTGTACCATACAGTGATTCACAAAGGTTGTACTCCATTTAGTTATGGCTATATTCCAAGTGTTGTACAATATGTCCTTGTAGTTTATTTTGTTAAATTTTTTTTTAATTTAAGTAATTAACTGTGACCTCACTGGATCTTCAGTGCTGAGTGCCAGCGTTCTCTGAGGCGAGCAGGGCTTCTCTCTAGTTTCGGTATGCAAGCTTCTCATCGTGGCGGCTTCTCTCGTTGCAGAGTGTGGGCTCTAGGGTGCATTGGCTTCAGTATTTGTGACGCAGGGGTTTAGTTGCTCTGAGGCACGTGGGATCTTCCCAAAGCAGAGGTCAAATCCATGTCCCCTACGTTGGCAGGTAGATTCTTAACCCCTGGATCATCCAGGAAGCTCTCCTCGTGGTTTATTTTATACGTGACAGTTTTTATGCCTTCAACCCCGCCCCTATGCCATCCCTCCCCGCTCTCCTCTCCCTCAGCATGTTTTATAAGGTCCTGTTGTGGCCTGGTCTCTGCCGCCTCTCCAGCTCACCCCTCCAGTCACACTCAACGTTGCCCACATATTTCCTTCTTAACCTTTGCACAAGCTGTTCTCTCTACTTGGAAGGACCTTCTCCCTTTCTTTTTTTGCTTGCTGGGCTCATTATACACACTTAAGCCCTGTTTTAGAGAAGGAAATGGCAACCCACTCCTGTATTCTTGCAGATTAGAATTCCTGCTCACCAGCCAGTCCCTGACAGCCAGTCCCTGACTCCAGGCGAGCTGATAGCTGCTTGCAAGGCTCTGAACTTCACTAGCCAAGACATTTGCCGAAGTTTTGTTCTCCCCAGAACCACCCATCAGGCTCTCTCTAAGGGCATCATTAGTTTAAAGCCTTCTTCTCGGATCTGCTCCTGACAGGCCACCTCCTAGCAGTCAGAGTGAGTCCCTTTGAAGAGTGACTGACTAACAACCATTAGATTAATGGGAGGGGTGCAGCGCTTCCATTTCAGCATCTACAAACTAAATGTTCCCATGTAATTACAATTAAGGACATGTTCGTGTGTGACAGCTCCTGGCTTCCTGGCCTCCCTCCCCCTCTTGGGTCGTTTGCCTGTTTCCACACCCTTTTTTCTCCCTCTGCTTTGGCTTCCTTTCATTTTTCCCCCCTTCTCCCTTTCTCTCTCTTTTTTTTTTCTTGACGTCTGTCTCTCTCCATCTCTCCCCTCTGTCTATCTCTGTCTCAGTTTCTGTTTCCATCTCTTTCTGTCTTCATTTATCTTTCTGTCTTTGCCAATCTCTCAATCTTTCTCCCTGTGTCCAATGAACCTTCTGTAGTGTAATTGTCTTTTTATTTATTTATTTATTTTTGGCCTTACTGCACAATGTAGGGGATCTTAGTTCCCTGACCAGGGTTCGAACCTGTGCCCCCTACTGTGGAAGCACGGATTCTCAATCACTGGACCACCAGGGAAGTCCCACAGTATACTAACTAGTCTTAGGTGTGTGGTCTGTGGCATCGATACATGGGTATAAACTTACGTAGCCACCATAAGATCAAATTTAGAATAGTCTAATCCTCAGAAGCCCACATTTTTGCCCCCTCAACGGTAATTGTATTTTATCTTTTTCTTTCAATTTTCCTCCTCTGATCCTGAGATCAGTGTACCCTTTACATCTCCCACCCTCTTCAACAGCCCTTCCAGCACAGGGCCAGGCCAGGGGCCTTGTCTGAAATTCCAAGAGACCTCCCAGGGTTGAAGTGGCCTTTCCAAGGAGCCAAGTACAAGGCCCCCAATGGACAGGCCAGAACCCAAGAGGGGAGGTCCCTATGTAGCCAGGACACACGGTCCAAAAACTCTGGATTCTAATTCAAAGATCAGATTACTGCTGAGTAGGCTCTTAGGAAGACAAAGGTCCTCCCGGGGGGCAGTGGCGGGGGGTGGGGGGGTGTCCCAGCACCCTTTGACTAAACCTGCATGTTATCCTTTTAGCACAGCAGACCTTGAATGACCCAGAGGGGTCTCCCCTTCTTCCTCCTCCTGGACAGATGGCAAGACTGAGACTCCATGTGGATGCTTCTCCAAGGTCTGAAGGTGAGTCTGGACCCAACTGGGTTAGGACCCAGGCCTCCTGGGGACAGCTCTTGGTTCTGAGGATTCAGGATGGCCCTTCTCTTTGCTGAGCCTCTGTTTTCCCATCTGTGAAATGGGAAGCTGAAGGTTAAGCTAGGGGGTGTTGGTCTCATGGCTGTGAATTTGGGGGCATCTGCCCTACTCAGGTGGGCCACAGTGTGGGGAAAGGAGGTGTCTGTGAAGGCCAAGGCCAAATGTGGGCTTCTCGCGAGGCAACAGTGGTTTCTGCAGCTATGTCATCATAATCTAGAGCATCTTGGACTTGTCAGAGCTTTCCCTGATGAAGTGGGACACAGGACGGATACTTTAAAAATTTTTTATTATTGGCCTCACTGTGTCTTCATTGCTGTACATGGGCTCTCTTAGCTGTGGCAGGCAGGGGCTACTCATCCTGATGCACAGGCTTCTCATGCGGTGGCTTCTCCTGTGGTAGACACGGGCTCGAGGGCACAGAGCACGTGAACTTCAGTAGTTGCGGCAGACGGGCTTAGTTGCCTCATGGCGTGTGATATCTTCCTGGACCAAGGATCGAACTCATGTCCCCTGCATTGGCAGGCAAATTCCTAACCACTGGACCATGAGGGAAGTTCCAGAAGGATAAGTTTTGCTAGAGGGAAGGGTGGGGCTTCCAAAAACAAATCTAGTCATGTGTTCAGTTCAGTCGCTCAGTCGTGTCCGACTCTTTGTGACCCCATGAATCACAGCACGCCAGGCCTCCCTGTCCATCACCAACTCCCGGAGTTCACTCAGACTCATGTGCATGGAGTCGGTGATGCCATCTAGCCATCTCATCCTCTGTCGTCCCCTTCTCTTCCTGCCCCCAATCCCTCCCAGCATGAGGGTCTTTTCCAATGAGTCAACTTTTTGCATGAGGTAGCCAAAGTACTGGAGTTTCAGCCTCAGCATCAGTCCTTCCAATGAACACCCAGCACTGGTCTCCTTTAGGATGGACTGGTTGGATCTCCTTGCAGTCCAAGGGACTCACAAGAGTCTTCTCCAGCACCACAGTTCAAAAGCATCAATTCTTCGGTGCTCAGCTTTATTCACAGTCCAACTCTCACATCCATACATGACACTGGAAAAAACACAGCCTTGACTAGACAGACCTTTGTTGGCAAAGTAATATCTCTGCTTTTGAATATGCTATCTAGGTTGGTCATAACTTTCCTTCCAAGGAGTAAGCGGCTTTTAATTTCATGGCTGCAGTCACCATCTGCAGTGATTTTGGCGTCCAAAAAAATAGAGTCTGACACTGTTTCCACTGTTTCCCCATCTATTTCCCATGAAGTGGTGGGACCGGATGCCATGATCTTAGTTTTCTGAATGTTGAGCTTTAAGCCAACTTTTTCACTCTCCTCTCACTTTCATCAAGGGGCTTTTTAGTTCCTCTTCACTTTCTGCCATAAGGGTGGTGTCATCTGCATATCTGAGGCTATTGATATTTCTCCCGGCAATCTTGATTCCAGCTTGTGCTTCTTCCAGCCCAGCATTTCTCATGATGTACTCTGCATATAAGTTAAATAGGCAGGGTGACAATATACAGCCTTGACGTACTCCTTTTCCTATTTGGAACCAGTCTGTTGTTCCACGTCCAGTTCTAACTGTTGCTTCCTGACCTGCATATAGGTTTCTCAAGAGGCAGGTCAGGTGGTCTGGTATTCCCATCTCTTTCAGAATTTTCCACAGCTTATTGTGATCCACACAGTCAAAGGCTTTGGCATAGTCAATAAAGCAGAAATAGATGTTTTCCTGGAACTCTCTTGCTTTTTCCACGATCCAGCAGATGTTGGCAATTTGATCTCTGGTTCCTCTGCCTTTTCTAAAACCAGCTTGAACATCAGGAAGTTCACGGTTCACGTATTGCTGAAGCCTGGCTTGGAGAATTTTGAGTATTACTTTACTAGCATGTGAGATGAGTGCAATTGTGTGGTAGTTTGAGCATTCTTTGGCATTGCCTTTCTTTGGGATTGGAATGAAAACTGACGTTTTCCACTCCTGTGGCCACTGCTGAGTTTTCCAAATTTGCTGGCATATTGAGTGCAGCACTTTAATAGCATCATCTTCCAGGATTTGAAATAGCTCAACTGGAATTCCATCACCTCCACCAGCTTTGTTCGTAGTGATGCTTTCTAAGGCCCACTTGACTTCACATTCCAGGATGTCTGGCTCTAGGTCAGTGATCACACCATCGTGATTATCTGGGTCATGAATATCTTTTTTGTGCAGTTCTTCTGTGTATTCTTGCCACCCCTTCTTAGTATCTTCTGCTTCTGTTAGGTCCATGCCATCTCTGTCCTTTATCGAGCCCCTCTTTGCATGAAATGTTCCCTTCCTATCTCTAATTTTCTTGAAGAGATCTCTAGTCTTTCCCATTCTGTTGTTTTCCTCTATTTCCACGTTCAAGGTCAGGAGGGGCGGCAGTGGGGAGATACCCCTCGTCCAAGGTAAGGAGCAGCGGCTGCACTTTGCTGGAGCAGCTGTGAAGAGAGACCCCACGTCCAAGGTAAGAGAAACCCAAGTTAGACGGTAGGTGTTGCGAGAGGCATCAGAGGGCAGACACGCAAACCATAATCACAGAAAACTAGTCAATCTAATCACACGGACCACAGCCTTGTCTAACTCAATGAAACTAAGCCATGCCGTGTGGGGCCACCCAAGACGGGTGGATCATGGTGGAGAGATCTGACAGAATGTGGTCCACTGGAGAAGGGAATGGCAAACCACTTCAGTGTTCTTGCCTTGAGAACCCCATGAACAGTATGAAAAGGCAAAATGATAGGATACTGAAAGGGGAACTCCCCAGGTCGGCAGGTGCCCAATATGCTACAAGAGATCAGTGGAGAAAGAACTCCAGAAAGAATGAAGGGATGGAGCCAAAGCAAAAACAATACCCAGCTGTGGATGTGACTGGTGATAGAAGCAAGGTCCGATGCTGTAAAGAGCAATATTGCATAGGAACCTGGAATGTCAGGTCCATGCATCAAGGCAAATTGGAAGTGGTCAAACAAGAGATGGCAAGCGTGAACGTCAACATTCTAGGAATCAGCAAACTAAAATGGACTGGGATGGGTGAATTTAACTCAGATGACCATTATATCTACTATTGTGGGCAGGAATCCCTTAGAAGAAATGGAGTAGCCATCATGGTCAACAAAAGAGTCTGAAATGCAGTACTTGGATGCAATCTCAAAAACGACAGAATGATCTCTATTCATTTCCAAGGCAAACCATTCAGTATCACAGTGATCTAAGCCTATGCCCCAACCAGTAACGCTGAAGAAGCTGAAGTTGAACGGTTCTATGAAGACCTACAAGACCTTTTAGAACTAACACCCAAAAAAGATGTCCTTTTCATTATAGGGGACTGGAATGCAAAAGTAGGAAAGACTAGAGATCTCTTCAAGAAAATTAGAGATACCAAGGGAACATTTCATGCAAAGATGGGCTTGATAAAGGACAGAAATGGTATGGACCTAACAGAAGCAGAAGATATTAAGAAGAGGTGGCAAGAATACACAGAAGAACTGTACAAAAAAGATCTTCATGACCCAGATAATCACGATGGTGTGATCACTGACCTAGAGCCAGACATCCTGGAATGTGAAGTCAAATGGGCCTTAGAGAGCATCACTACGAACAAAGCTGGTGGAGGTGATGGAATTCCAGTTGAGCCATTTCAAATCCTGAAAGATAATGCTGTGAAAGTGCTGCACTCAATATGCCAGCAAATTTGGAAAACTCAGCAGTGGCCACAGGAGTGGAAAACGTCAGTTTTCATTCCAATCCCAAAGAAAGGCAATGCCAAAGAATGCTCAAACTACCACACAATTGCACTCATCTCACATGCTAGTAAAGTAATACTCAAAATTCTCCAAGCCAGGCTTCAGCAATACGTGAACCGTGAACTTCCTGATGTTCAAGCTGGTTTTAGAAAAGGCAGAGGAACCAGAGATCAAATTGCCAACATCTGCTGGATCGTGGAAAAAGCAAGAGAGTTCCAGGAAAACATCTATTTCTGCTTTATTGACTATGCCAAAGCCTTTGACTGTGTGGATCACAATAAGCTGTGGAAAATTCTGAAAGAGATGGGAATACCAGACCACCTGACCTGCCTCTTGAGAAACCTATATGCAGGTCAGGAAGCAACAGTTAGAACTGGACGTGGAACAACAGACTGGTTGCATATAGGAAAAGGAGTACGTCAAGGCTGTATATATTGTCACCCTGTTTATTTAACTTATATGCAGAGTACATCATGAGAAACGCTGGGCTGGAAGAAATACAAGCTGGAATCAAGATTGCCGGGAGAAATATCAATAACCTCAGATATGCAGATGACACCACCCTTATGGCAGAAAGTGAAGGGGAACTAAAAAGCCTCTTGATGAAAGTGAAAGTGGATAGTGAAAAAGTTGGCTTAAAGCTCAACATTCAGAAAACGAAGATCATGGCATCTGGTCCCATCACTTCATGGGAAATAGATGGGGAAACAGTGTCAGACTTTATTTTTTTGGGCTCCAAAATCACTGCAGATGGTGATTGCAGCCATGAAATTAAAAGCCGCTTACTCCTTGGAAGGAAAGTTATGACCAACCTAGATAGCAGAGACATTACTTTGCCAACAAAGGTCCGTCTAGTCAAGGCTATGGTTTTTCCTGTGGTCATGTATGGATGTGAGAGTTGGACTGTGAAGAAGGCTGAGTGCCGAAGAATTGATGGTTTTGAACTATGGTGTTGGAGAAGACTCTTGAGAGTCCCTTAGACTGCAAGGAGATCCAACCAGTCCATTCTGAAGGAGATCAGCCCTGGGATTTCTTTGGAATGAATGATGCTAAAGCTGAAACTCCAGTACTTTGGGCACCTCATGGGAAGAGTTGACTCATTGGAAAAGACTCTGATGCTGGGAGGGATTGGGGGCAGGAGGAGAAGGGGACGACAGAGGATGAGATGGCTGGATGGCATCACTGACTCAATGGACGTGAGTCTGGGCGAACTCCGGGAGTTGGTGATGGACAGGGAGGCCTGGCGTGCTGTGATTCATGGGGTCACAAAGAGTCGGACACGACTGAGCGACTGAACTGAACTGAACTGAACTGAACAGGCAAATTTGGCCTTGGAATACAGAATTGTGCAGGGCAAAAGCTAATAGAGTTTTGCCAAGAGAATGCACTGGTCATAGCAAATACCCTCTTCCAACAACACAAGAGAAGACTCTACACGTGGACATCACCAGATGGTCAACACTGAAATCAGACTGATTATATTCTTTGCAGCTAAAGATGGAGAAGCTCTATACAGTCAGCAAAAACAAGAGCAGGAGCTGACTGTGGCTCAGATCATGAACTCCTTATTGCTAAATTCAGACTGAAATTGAACAAAGTAGGGAAAACCACTAGACCATTCAGGTATGACCTAAATCAAATCCCTTATGATTATACAGTGGAAATGAGAAATAGATTTAAGGGACTAGATCTGATAGACAGAGTACCTGATGAACTATGGGCGGAGGTTCATGACATTGTACAGGAGACAGGGATCAAGACCATCCCCATGGAAAAGCAAAAAAGCAAAATGGCTGTCTGGGGAGGCCTTACAAATAGCTGTGAAAAGAAGAGAAGCGAAAAGCAAAGGAGAAAAGGAAAGATATTCCCATTTAGTCCTGTGTGGCAATGGCACCCCACTCCAGTACTCTTGCCTGGAAAATCCCATGGATGGAGGAGCCTGGTAGGCTCCAGTCCATGGGGTCACTAAGAGTCAGGCACGACTGAGCGACTTCACTTTCAGTTTTCACTTTCATGCATTGGAGAAGGAAATGGCAACCCATTCCAGTATTCTTGCCTGGAGAATCCCAGGAACAGAGGAGCCTAGTGGGCTGCCGTCTATGGGGTCGCACAGAGTTGGACACGACTGAAACGACTTAGCAGCAGTAGCAGCAGCAGATCCTGTCTATATCCAGGATTCTTGCCTCACCCGAATCCTCTCAGCTAATCATTGTTCCCCCATCTTTGGAGACAAGCACAGTCCCTGTCCCCATTTTACAGATGAGTACACTTGGACAGAAAGGAGATCAAACCAGTCAGTTGTAAAGGAAACCAACCCTGAATAGTCATTGGAAGGACTGATGCTGAAGCTGAAGCTCTAATACTTTGGCCACCTGATGTGAAGAGCTGACTCATTGGAAAAGATCCTGATGCTGGAAAGACTGAGGGCAGGAGGAGAAGGGGGCAGCAGGGGATGAGATGATTTTGGATGGCATTACCAACTCAGTGGACATGAATTTGAGCAAACTCTGGGAGATGGTGAAGGACACAGGAGCCTCTATCGTGCTGCAGTCCATGTGGTCGCAGAGAGTGGGACATGACTTAGCAACTGAACAGCAACACTAAGGCCCAGGGAGGATGCCATACTTGGTTCCAGGGCATATGGCCACCAGTGAGTGGCAAATCAGGGATTGGAACCTGGGTCTGGTTGACCCCAGATGCTCCACCACCCGCCCCGCCAGCTCCTCCCCACTGGGAGCAGATATCAGACCAGAAGCTGAGCCTCTCCTCATCCGTCCTCCTGGCTGAAACTGGGTTCCCAGACGCTGAACAAACGCCGGCTGTCAGCAGCTCCTCTGGCCTCTGATAAATCGAGAGAATTAAAATCCATTTAGAGGGAAATCTCTAAATAGGTCTGTGTTGTGTTTTGTGTGTGTTTTTTTTCTGTCTTTTTTTCTGCCCCCCTGCTGTCTCTGGCTGGGTAATGTATTCCAGGCGCAGAACTGAATCTGGCTTAATTGAATTTAAATGCAGGTATTACATCTGTACCTTGTAAGCGAAGGCGGGTGGAGGAATCGCCGAGGAGATGGAGTATTTTTACCCAGCTTTGCACCGAGGAGGTAGTGTTCATTCCCATCTGGGACTCCTTGCCTGGGGACTCTCCAGACTGGGCCATGAAAGGTGGAATTTGGAGGGAGAGAGGTCAGGAGTTTTGCAGGTAAAGTGGAGTACCTGGGCCTCTGGAGAATGGGTTTAATAAGCCCAGTTGCCTGCAAGGGCCATCCTTGGAGATGGGGCCAAAAGAAGCTGACATCTCCCCTCTCCCTAGCATCCTGTTAGTTCTGCCTCCAAACCACGCCCCCATCCTTCTCACATTCTCTTCTGCCTCCACCCTGGCCTGGACCCTTATCATTGTCTACCCAGACTCATTGCTTCATCCTACGTTTCCCACAGTGGCCCCAGTGATTTTTGTCTTCTTATATTGTTAACTGTTTATTTATTTATTTGACTGTGCTGGGTCTTAGTTATGACATCCGGAATCTAGTTCCCTGACGAGGGATGGAACCTGGGTTCCCTGCACTGGGGGCATGGAGTCTTAGCCACTGGACCACCAGGGAAGTCCTTATGTTGTTAACTTTTTAAAAATTGTGATCAAGTAGATGTAACATAAAATTGTTCATTTTCACTACTGTCCAATTCAGTGGCATTAAATATATTCACCATGTTGTATAATCATCACAAACATTTTATTATTTCCCCCAATTTTGTCACCCCAAGCAGAAACTGTATCCACTAAGTAATAACTCTCCATCCTTCCTTCCATAGCCCCTGGAAACATTTGTTTTTTGTTTTTAAATATTTATTTTTATTTCTTTGTTTTGACTGCACCAGGTCTAAGTTGCAGCAGGCAGGATCTTCAGTCTTCGTTGTGGCGTGTGAGTTCTTGACTTGCGGCATACAGGGTCTCTAGCTGTGACATCTGGGATCCTGTTCCCTAACCAGGGATGGAACCTGGGCTCCCTGCATTGGGAGCATGCAGTCTTAGCCACTGGGCCACCAGGGGAGTCCACGGTAACATTTAATCCACCTACTTATTGTTCAGTCATCAGGTCGTGTCCAAATCTTCATGAGCTTCTGTGGTGGCTCAGATGGTAAAGAATCTACCTACTGTCTGTATGAATTTGCCTGTTCTAAGTACCCAGAAGTAGAATCAGATAGTATTTGTCCTTTTGTGCAAAAAGGCCTATTTAACTGAGCGTACTGTTTTCAAGGTTCATCCACATTGAACCATGTATCAGGACTTCATACTTTTCTCAAGCCAAGTCATACTCCATCGTATGGACAGACCACATTTTGTTTTTCTGTCCATCTGCCAATGGAGACTTGGGTTGCTTTCACCTTTTGGCTGCTATGAACCATGTTGCTGTGAACATGGATGTGCAAATATTTATCTGAGGCCCTGCTTTCAAGTCCTTTGGGGATATGCCTAAGACCAGGATTGCTGGGTCATATGATAACTCTGTGCTAAAATAACTTATCAAATGTCACTCACTCCCTTGTTGTAAATTCGTCCATGGCTCCCTATTGTTCACAGGAAAGTTGAAACACTTTCCCATCATTCTCCAAGTACTGCTGTCTTTCTCGTCCTTTCCTCCTCCTCTCTCACTACTTTTCCATCCTTCTATGTCCAAAGCTTTCTCTATCTCTTTATGTTTTGATAAAACTTTGCTACACAAAAGCTCTGAGTGATCAAGCCTTGTCTCTGGCCCTGGATTGAATTCCTCTCCTCCGGAGGCCATGAATCCTGGCGTTGTTTACAGCTCGCAGCAGCAACCTTTTACTTTGGCCACACCAAATTACCTTCGCCTGCCCCCGGACCTTTGCATGTGCTGTTCCTCACTCCTGGTGCGCTCGTGCCTATTTTTATTCTGATTTGACATCTAACCCCTCCTCAGCCTTCAGCTCTCAGTTTTTTTGTGACTCCAGGAAGCCCTCCCTGATCCCAGGCTGGACCAGGCATCAACTCTGTGCACCCAGAGCTGCCTGAGCATCCATCCCTCTCATCGTGGGGCCACGAGCAGCCTATCTGGATCTGTCTTGGTCACTGCTGTGTCCTCAGCACCCAGCCTGGGATGCTGCACACAGCAGGTGCTCCATAAATGCTTGCTGACAGCTGCCATGATTCACTCTGTTCTCCCATAGACCTCTGCCCTTGGGAAACAAGGCAAAGCCACTTCCAGCTTCTCCCAGCTACTGGCAGATTTCAAGCAGTATCTTAGGCTGTCAATTAGAAATAGATCCAATCAATGTGGTTGTTTTTCATTCTGCGGTGCGTCCGTGATGGATGGGCGGGCGGGTGGGAGTGCTATTAAGCCAAGAGAATTTTCTATATGTTCCACGATCTGGGCAGACTTTCTTCAAAAAGCTATCTGGCCTGATCTCAAAATGAGAAAGTCATTAAACACGCACACACACATTGCAGGAGAGCATCTTGTTCTCAGGGAAAAAAAAAAACCACACACACAATTAATACACAACTGAAAATGTCGCAGTCTGTGCGTGGAGACAGCAAGCCTACGGCTGACAGAGCGCAAGAAGCGATGCATTTTTGTTGTTTTTTTTTTTCCTTCCTCCAAAGCACGTCAAAGTTCTCCTGGAAGTGTTGGCAACCGGGTTAGAGGGTTGAGAGATTTTTATTGCACTGTTTCAGGCTGGGCTGTCTGGAAGCAGCCTCTGAAATGAGAGTTTGGGGACAGGTAGTTTATGTAGGAGGTGATCCCAGGAAGCCCCTGGAGACACTTGGGGATATAAAGGAGGAAAGGGAAGGGGGCAGTGCTCAGAAACAGGTGACTGTCCAGGGTGACCAAGGCTCAGTCCCTCTGGGGACCCACTGGAAAGAGCATAGAGCTGTCCAAGGGGCAAGGAGCTGGGGTTATTTATGCATCAGCCCCTGTCCATCACTGGCCAAATGCTGCTTCTGGAAGCACCAACTCCCTGGCATTTCCCACCCGCCCCTCGCTTAGGTTGAGGAAGCTTCGACTAGGGAGACGTAGGTGACTGCTGAAGGATGGTGTTGGCTGGTACCAAAATGTGGATGGTGGGGGCATGTGGGTGGGGTACCCGCAGCATCTACTTTGCCGACTGGCATTCACAGTGTCTCTGTTTCCTCCTTCCATTCGGTCATTAAAAAAACTGTATTAAGCCCCTGCCAGATGCCGGGTTTTGTGTTAGGTGCTGGGGACAGTGACGGACAAGGCAGACTCAGCCCTTGTCCTCCTGGAATTTAAGGACAGATTAATCAGCAGTTACAGCACTGGGTGGTTAGACCTGTGATTGGGTAAGCTCAGACATTGGTTAAAACACAGAGGAGACTTCTCTCTCACTCCTGTGTAGGGATCAAGGGACGCTTTCTGGAGGGTTGACATCTAAAGACGAATAGGTGTTAGACGAATGGAGGAGGAGGAGGAGGAGTTAGGTGAGGAGAAGTAGGGATGAGGCAGGGAAGAATGGAGTGGCTAGACTAGGAGGAATTTTGAAAAATAATTTAGAATTTTTCCAGAGGGCACTGGGGAGCCATGGAGTGCTATGGAGGGAGAGAGGGGAAGGGTCAGATTTATACTTATGATCGATCTTTCTGGTTGCTGTGTGGATGTTAAGAGGCCATCAAGGAGGCTATTGCAGGAGTTGGAGTTTGTCTGAACAAGGTATGCGGGGATAGAGACAGGGTGAGCTGGAGACAATAATGGTAAAACCAATAAGACTTGGTGAGTGTGGAACTGGGGGCAGGGACAGGAAATTGAGGTGGTGAGTCTTGTTTCCAGCTTACCAGAAAAATACTGGGGCCTCTGGTGAGACGGGGCACAGAAAGAGGAACGGGTGAAGGGGGAGGAGTGATGTATTGGGTGTTGGGTAGGTTGTGCTCAGTGGACATCCAAACGGAGGCTTCAGAGGAACTGGCTAGAGCCCTGAAGGCAAATCTGGTTGGAGATGGAGGTCTGGGAATCATCAAAGTGGTTAAATCTGGGGAAACAAGTTTCTGAATTTGAACCATCCAGGAGAAAGGCCAGGACATTAAAAAAGAAAAACAATTATTTTTTTCTCTCCCAGGAGCAAATGTTAGAAGCTCAGCTCTCTGGTTTGGTTCACTGGGCCCAGTGGCCTCAGCAACTCCCAGTATGGTGGTCCCTAGAAACCCATCGGATCGCTCTATCTGCATCCTTTGACCATGTGACCATGGCTGATCCAATCAGGAGATTAGTCGGAAAAGGATTCAGCGATTGGCTGAAGTCACCTAAGCCCTACCCAGAGCTGGGTGGGGCCAATTAAACCACAGTATTGGGAAGTGGGAAAGGTGTGGGTTGGTCAAGATAATACTCCTTGCTGTAATAAACTGGTAAATCTCAGTGACTTGATGCAACAGGAATCGGTTGCTCGTGTAAAGTGCAAACAGGTGTTCCTGATTGGCAGGCAGCTTTTGTCCATCCGGTGACCATCAGGGACCAGCCAACCCTTTTTGTCTTGTGGCTCCTCCATCATCAGTGTGGAAAGAGCATGGCTAGGACTGAAAGTGAGGGGCACATCACTTTTGCCGACACTCCATTGACTAAATGCAATCATATGGCTATTGGCTAAATTCAATCACGTGGCTACCCCCAACTGCAAGGGATCCTGGGAAATGTAGTCTTGCTGTGTGCCCAGAATAAAGAGGACATGGGTTGGCAAAGGGTCTAACAGTTTCTAAATATGTGGTAGAGAGGCAACAGAGGATGAGATGGTTAGATAGCATCACTGACTCAGTGGACATCAATTTGAGCGAACTCCAAGAGATAGTGGAGGACAGAGGAGCTGCAGTCCACAGGGTCGCAAAGAGTCAGACATGACTTAGCAACTGAACAATGACCTCCCACTCCAGGCAGCAGCAAAGCCAGGGTACTGCTGCCTCATAAAAGTGGGAGTTGCGGGATGAATGCAGATTGAGAAAATCCACAAATGTCCATCCACCAGAATGACCCTAACCACTTTAAAAAAAGGGGGGGGGGCAGAGAAATTCTCCACTCTACTTCATGATGTTGCTCAAGAGATGGTTGAGAAGCTCCAAGAGGGTGGGGACCAGATGTGTCTTGGTCAAAACTGTGTCCCCATATCCTGGAATAGTGCGTGGCACATAGTAGGTGCTGGATATGTATTTACTGAATGGGTGAATGGATGGCTAGGTGGGATAAGGGGGTGAATGAATGGGTGGATAGATGATGGATGGATTGATGGATAGATAAGTGGATGATGGACTGATGAAGTGGAAAGTGGATATGGGGTGGGTAGTTATGGGGGGATGGATAGATGGATGGATGGATGGATGGGTGGTGGGTGGATGAGTGATTGAGTGATGGGTGGTGGGTGGATGGTAAATAGGTGAGAGGGTGGATGGGAGTGGGTGGATAGATGGATGAGTGGGTGGGTGGTTGGATGGATGGATAGATGAATAGGCGGGTGGGTATGGGGTGAGTAGGTGGTGGCTAGATGATGGATGGGTGGATGAATGGATCAGGAGACCTGGGTTCGATCCCTGGTTTGGGAAGATCTCCTGGAGAAGGGAATGGCAACTCACTCGAGTATTCATGCCTGGAGAATCCCACAGACAGGAGGCTGGCAGGCTACAGTCCATGGGGTCACAAAAAGTCGGATATGACTGAGTGACTTTCACTTTGGATGTATGAATGAGTGAGTGGATGTGGGGTAGGTGGATGGATAGATGGGTGAATGGATGGGGAGGTCATGGGTGGATGGGTGGCCCTATATATGAGTGAAACCATCCCTTCTCCATCTCTCTGTTACGCCAATATGACTGTGGATGCTGACAGTATGAATCCCCAAATGGATCCCTGGCCATAAATAAAGCCCTAGTGTACTGGGACAGTGTTCTTGCCTTTCAAGTAGGTGGACACCACTCTGGTGGCCAGGAGATGGTTTTAGGTGACACATAAAAACCTCAATAAGTACCACAGAATCTCATAATGAGAGAGCTCTTGTTTTCAGTTCTTTTTGAAGAAAAAAATCTTCATTGGATGCTAATCAGTCTTTAACACTTCTCTCACACCTGAGAATCTCCCTTCTGGATAAAGGGAGAAAGCTGGCCAGCTCGGAGCCTCAGAGACAATTGTCTCTGGTCAGAAATTAATAATATGATTTGGTTTTCATTGAGTTAGTTTCTACTTACAGTCAGTGATGCTGGCTTTTCATTTACGGTCATGACAAACAATTTCCTTTAAAGAGATCTCAGATTTTAAGAAGTTGAGTCCATTTAAAGGAAAATATCCAGGAAATAACAGCAGGTGTGGTAGGAAGGTGGTATTGGACGGACCTTGAGATTTGAGAAACCGAGGCTCCGGCAGCCTGACAGTTGCTATGTGACCCAGAACAAGTTACCTCGGCTCTCTGATGCTCGGTTTTCTCCCTCTGAAAATCCTGTAAATAGTTTTGGTGATTAGGTGAGAAGACACAGTTGCTTGACCCTGGGACTGGGTCTCTCCCTTGCCTCGCTCGTGTTTTGTCTTCCTGACTCAGAAAACAAGCTGGGGATGGAAACTGACTCCTAAAGTGAGGTAAGCTACACGTTGATTTGTTATGGGCAGCAAACATCTTTTGGGAGATCTGGGGGTGTTTTGTTGTGGAAGAGACTATTTGTTACCTATCCTCAGCAAAGATTCTGGGATCCATCACCTAGGCAGTGTCCTTCTCCTAGGGAGTCCTAAGCCTGAGCTCATTCGTGGGATGAAAGTCACTGTCACCCTAAGTTTTTCAAGCACTTGGCGGACAGACTTCGAGGGGATTCATAGAAAGCTCTGAGGGTCTTCTCAGGACAAGACGTGATCCACCCTGAAATAACGCATGTGTGTGGAGCCCCTTAAGAGTGGGGCTGAGCACCCTGACCTTCCCCCAGAGTCCGGGCTACGTCCTCTTCTCCCATCCCCCACCCTCCCAGCCCCAGACCGGTGTGTTTTCCCTCGATGACATTTGGAATCTTTTAATAGTTGTCACATTAGCATACATTTGCATACCTTATGCTAATCAGGCTATTTATTTTTGAAAAAGCACTTTGACTTGTGGGGCCCTTTCTTGGGGGGGATCTCGCATGCCGTCTTTGGGGTGGGGGGGGCACTGCGGCAGTCAAGATCCCAGGCTGGGGGCAACCAGTTCCCAGATGCAGCCCAGGGGAGAGAGGCTTGCAGCCAGCCCAGACCTCAGCTGGGCACCTTGACCACGCTGGGGCCAGCAACCCCAGAGGTGGCCTCTGTTCTGGTGCCCATTTTGCAGATGAGGCTGCTGAGGCTGCATGAGCCCCATGTGCGGTGGGCAGGGGTCCTCACTCCAGGACACGGCTCCAGAAATGGTCACTACCTCTTCCATCACATCATCTCATCCTACAGGAAAAATTCAACCCCCAACCCCTCTGGCTGCCTCTCATGTCTTTGCCTTTTCTTTCTTTCTAAGTGTGGACCATTTTTAAAGTATTGAATTTGTTACAATATTAGTTCTGTTTAATGAACTTTTTTTTTTTTTTTTTTTTGGCCTCGTGGCATGTGGAATCTTAGCTCCCTGTGTGTGCGAGCAACCGTGCTTAGTCACTCAGTCATGTTTGACTCTTTGTGACCCCATGGACTGTAGCCCACCTGGCTCCTCTGTCCGTGGGATTCTCCAGGCAAGAATACTGGAGTGGGAAGCCATTTCCTTCTCCAGGGAATCTTTCTGACCTAGGGATTGAACTCAGGTCTCCTGCATTGCCGGTGGAATCTTTACCATCTGAGTCACCAAGGAAGCCCCCTCAGCTCCCTGACTGGGGATCAAATTCTCACCTCCTGTATTGGAAGCTGAAGTCTTACCTACTGGATCACCAGAAAAGTCCAATCTTTGCCTCTTTGGACAGCAAAATCCCTTGAGAGAGTTGTCTACGCTGGCTGTCTCCACTTTTGTCTCTGTCTCCCCAGCCTTTTCCAATCAGTTTCTCACACTTTCCCTGTCCTCCACCACTGAGGCCACTGTCCTTATGGTCAGTGACAAGCTGCTTCATCCTCTTCATACCCATTCAGGCAGAGTCTGACCCTGGGACTTCTCAGGGACCACCCTCCAATTCCTCGGTCTCCCCTTCCCCAAATCACACTGCCTCCCCTGGAAGTCTTGTCCACTCTCAGGACTGGAAGCCTGACTATGCCTGCCCTGATGGTCCCCTGTCTTTAGCCCAGGTCTCCCCAGAGTGCCAGACACTGGGTTCAGCTGCCCCTCGAAGTCTCTACATGGGAGGCTCCTGGGGAGTCTTGCTCAACTGGACCATCCTGTATCCCCACCATCTCCCAAACCTGCTCCTCCCCCATCCCCCATCTTGGAAGAAGGTGGCCTCATCCTTGGAGCTGCTTAGCCAGGATTTTGGAGTCACCCTCTCACCCCACATCCTCAGCAAACCTTGGCTTTTCACCTTTAAGAATTACATAAAGTTCTTAGGACTTCCCAGGTGGTCGAATGGTTAAGACTCCATGCTCCCAAAGCAGGGGGAGCAGGTTTGATCCCTGGTTGGGAACTGAGATCCCACATGCCATGTGACATGGCCAAAAAATAAATATAAAAAAAATAAGAATAGTAAAGTAATTTTTTAAAAAAGAAATACTTAAAAAAAGAATTACATTGTTTTCCCTTTTCCCCTGAGCCTACTCTGCACGCTCTCTGCTGACCTTCTTGCCCTCATTTCTCACCCCCGCACCCCCGTGCCTGTGGCAGGAAGGGGATCCCCTTCCAGGGCCCAAGAGTGGGTTCTTGTCTAACACTCAGAAATGAATTGTCCAAGGAGACACACATGCTGACAAAGCAAGGGACTTTGTTGGGAAGCGGGCACCCTGGGCGGAGAGCAGAAGGGTAAGGGAGCCCAGGAGAACTTCTCTGCCACGTGGCTTGCAGCCTCGGGTTTTACGGTGATGGGATTAGTTTCAGCACTGTCTCTGGCCAGTCATCTTTCTTGGCCCATATTTGGTCTGACTCAGGGTCTGGGTGGTGCACGCGTCTCAGCCAGGATGGATTCCAGCACAAAGGATTTGGAGAGAATTGGTAGGGTATATTATGGGCTGGCATCTCCTCCCTCCTTTTGACCTCTCTGGAATTCTTCTGATTAGTTTTCAGGGGCAGCACCAAGTTTCTTATCGGGACCTCCTGTTGTGAGACGACTCAGGCAAGTGGTTACCATTGTGCCTGGCCAAGGTGGGCCGTTTCAGTCAATGGATCCCTAAACTTACTAGCTCCAGCCTCGCTGTTCCTCCAACATTCCAGGCATGGACCAGCCTCATGGCCTTTGCACGGATTGTTCCCTCTGCCCAGAATGGTCTTCATGGAAGTCTCTTTTGTTTCTTGTTGTATTCTCAGACCCCCAAACAGGGCCCAGCACACAATAAGAGTTCAAAAAACATTTGGTGTATGAGTGAATATTTGTGCATGAGTGAATATTAAGCATAGAAAATCATTCTGGAGGGACCTACCCTCTCAGCATTGGTGGTGGTTGTCCCTGAGATGACAGATCATCTCAGTGTTTCCTGGAGACTTACTTGTGTTCTAATTTTACCTCAAAGAATATAACTCCATTGAGCACTAGAAGAAGAAGAAAACCTCAGAGCACCTCCACTTTCTCATCTGGAAAATGGGGATGATCCCAGTCCTACTCCCAGAAGGTCCCCCGAGAGCCAAGCCACCAAGTCTTAAAGAAAGGGTTAAACTAAATCTAGAGCAGTGACATTTACAATGCATGAAGTTTAAACATTTTCAATAAAGAAAAACAAACCCAGGCCGTTGCGCTTTCTGATTTATAGTAGTTGCAAACCAGCAGCGGTTAATATAATTGTCCATCGGAGGGGGCGGTGGCGGGGGCTCCACACGGGGTCCAATCAGCCCCAGGTGGGATGCGGCCTCAGTCAGGTTAAGCAAACCCATTACTTTAATAACCTGGGGAGGCGGCTGGAGCCATTAATGAGAGGGGAGAATAAATATTATCCCAAGAAGCTCCAGAATCGGCGGTTTTATCACCGAGAATTGTCCCCGTGCTATTTACTTTCAATTTAGATTTTCGGGAAAGTGGCTCTTGGCACATTTTATGTATGAAGGAGAATGACTGGAATTGAAAAATGACCTGATTTTGCCATCCCGGCAGAAAGGAGCCACGGTCGTCTGGAATTCTGCCCCACTGAGTCACTTTCCCTTCAGGTGACTAACAATCTGAGCTCTGAGACCCATTTTCAGGCACACTCTGGAGGCCTGGGAAGTATAAGTCACATATCCAGCGATGTGGCCTCATTTAAATGACCACTGCCTTAGAGATGCTCGGGTTTGGTCCATTTGTTTACTGATGGGGGAAACCGATGCTCAGAGCAGGGCTGTCATGAGCTAAACGACTCTACTTGTCTAAGCTCTTTTTCCATCTATATCTCCTCTGACTCAAAACCCCTCACTGGTTTTTTAAGGTCCCCAGGATGTACAAAAACCCTTTCAGGCTATATATCACATGCATAACAGAATTCAAAATGGATTGTAGATCTACATGTAAAATGTAAACGTTGACACAAAAACAGGAGGAAATCGAGACCTGGCTTTAGGAAAAGACTACACATGACAGCAGAGGATGATCCATAAAAGAAAATACAGATAAACTGGACTTCATCAAAATTAATAACTTTTGCTCTGTAAAAGGCACTGTGGAAAAGACAAGCCACAGACCAGGAGAAGGCGCTTGCACATGTCACACAAAGGATGTGTGTCTAAAATGTATAAAGGACTCTGACAGCTCAGCAGTAAGGAAATAAACAACCAAGTTTTAAAAAATGGACAGAGACAGAAACAAACATTTCACTGAAGAGGATGTACAGATGGCAAAATAAGAACATGGAAAGATGTTCAGCATCAATTAGCCTCTGGGGAAATGCAAATTAAAAACACAGTTGGCATATCACTACACACCTGTCAAAATGGATAAAATAAAAAATAGTGATAACTCCAAATGCTGATGAAGATGCAGAGAAACTGAATCGTTCATACATTCTTGGTAGCAGTGTAAAATGATAATCACCCTGGAAAAGAGTTTGACAGAGTTTTGTGTGCTGAATTTTGTTTTTTAACAAAGCTAACGAGCAAAGCTAGTGGAGGTGATGGAATTCCAGTTGAGCTATTTCAAATTCTGAAAGATGATGCTGTGAAAGTGCTGCACTCAATATGTCAGCAAATTTGGAAAACTCAGCAGTGGCCACAGGACTAGAAAAGGTCAGTTTTCATTCCAATCCCAAAGAATGCTCAAACTACCGGACAATTGCACTCATCTCACATGCTAGTAAAGTAATGCTCAAAATTCTCCAAGCCAGGCTTCAGCAATATGTGAACCGTGAACTTCCAGATGTTCAAGCTGGTTTTAGAAGAGGCAGAGGAACCAGAGATCAAATTGCTAACATCTGCTGGATCATGGAAAAAGCAAGAGAGTTCCAGGAAAACATCTATTTCTGCTTTATTGACTATGCCAAAGCCTTTGACTGTGTGGATCACAATAAGCTGTGGAAAATTCTGAAAGAGATGGGAATACCAGACCACCTGACCTGCCTCTTGAGAAATCTGTATGCCGGTCAGGAAGCAACAGTTAGAACTGGACATGAAACAACAGACTGGTTCCAAATAGGTAAAGGTATATTGTCACCCTGCTTATTTAACTTATATGCAGAGTACATCATGAGAAACGCTGGGCTGGAAGAAATACAAGCTGGAATCAAGATTGCCAGGAGAAATATCAATAACCTCAGATATGCAGGTGACACCACCCTTATGGCAGAAAGTGAAGAGGAACTAAAAAGCCCCTTGATGAAAGTGAAAGAGGAGAGTGAAAAAGTTGGCTTAAAGCTCAACATTCAGAAAACTAAGATCATGGCATCTGGTCTCATCACTTCATGGGAAATAGATGGAGAAACAGTGGAAACAGTGTCAGACTATTTTTTTGGGCTCCAAAATCACTGCAGATGGTGACTACAGCCATGAAATTAAAAGATACTTACTCCTTGGAAGTAAAGTTATGACCAACCTAAATAACATATTAAAAAGCAGAGGTATTACTTTGCCAACAAAGGTCCGTCTAGTCAAGGCTATGGTTTTTCCAGTGGTCATGTATGGATGTGAGATTTGGACTGTGAAGAAAGCTGAGCGCCTAAGAATTGATGCTTTTGAACTGTGGTGCTGGAGAAGACTCTTGTGAGTCCCTTGGACTGCAAGGAGATCCAACCAGTCCATCCTAAAGGAGATCAGTCCTGGGTGTTCATTGGAAGGACTGATGCTGAGGCTGAAACTCCAATACTTTGGCTACCTCATGTGAAGAGTTGACTCATTGGAAAAGACTCTGATGCTGGGAGGGATTCGGGGCAGGAGGAGAAGGGGATGACAGAGGATGAGATGGCTGGATGGCATCACTAACTCAATGGACATGAGTTTGGGTAAACTCCAGGAGTTGGTGATGGACAGGGAGGCCTGGCATGCTGCGGTTCATGGGGTCACAAAGAGTCGGACACAACTGAGCGACTGAACTGAACTGAACAAAGCTAAACAGACACTTACTTTATGACCCAACAATTGAATATTTGGGGCATTTATCCCAGAGGAATGAAAATTTATGTTCATATAAGCACCTGTAGAGAAGGAAATGGCAACCCACTCCAGTATTCTTGCCTGGAGAATCCCGTGGACAGAGGAGCCTGATGGGTCCATAGAGTCCATAGAGTCACACAGAGGTGGACAGAACTGAAGCAACTTAGCATGCATGCAAGCACCTGTAGAGGTATCACATGCCCTGATATCAAACTATATTACAAAACTATAGTAATCAAAACAGTGTGGTATTGGCATAAAAACAGACACATAGCTCAATGGAGCAAATAAAACCCAGACATAAACCCATGCATATATGGTTAATTAAATTACAACAAAGGACCCAAGAATATACAATAAAGGAAGGATGGTCTCTTCAATAAATGGTGTTGAGAAAACTGGACAGCCACCTGTAAAAGAATGAAACTAGACCAATATTTTATACCATACAGAAAAATTAACTCAAAGTGGGTTAAGGGCTGGAACATAAAACCTGGAACCATAAAACTCCTAGAAGAAAACAGATGGTATGCTCCTTAACCTCGGTCATTGCGAAGACTTTTTGGATTTGACAACAAAAGCAAAAATCAACAAGTAGTACTACATCAAACTAAAATGTTTTTGCACAATAAAGGCAAGAAATAAAATGAAAAGGCAACCTCCTGAATGGGAGAAAATACTTACAAATCATATGTCATCCCTCAGTACTCATGAGGGATTGGCTCAGCCACTCTGGAAAACCACTTGACAGTTTCTTGTAAAGTTGAACAAACATTTACCACATGACCCAAAGATGACATTCCAAGTGAAACAAATTACCTACATGACATGAAAACTTATGTTCATACAAAAACCTGTGTGTGAATGCTTATAGCAGCTTTACTCAAAATCATACTGTTCATGGGGCTCTCTTGGCAAGAATATTGGAGTAGTTTGCCATTCCTTCCTCCAGTGGAGAAGATTCTTGAGAATCCCATGGATTACAAGATCAAACCAGTCAATCCTAAAGGAAATCAACCCTGAATATTCATTGGAAGGACTGATGCTGAAGCTCTGATACTTTGGCCACCTGATGCAAAGAGCTGACTTCTTTGGAAAAGACCCTGGATGTTGGGAAATATGGAAGGCAAAAGGAGAAGAGGGTGGAAAAGGATGAGATGGTTAGATAGCATCACTGACTCAATGGATATGAACTTGAGCAAACTCTGGGAGATGGTGAAGGACAGGGAAGCCTGGTGTCCTGCAGCTCATGGGGTCACAAAGAGTCAGACACAACTTAGTGACAGAGAAACAACTCAAAATTGCTTAAAAGTAGATACAACAAGAATGCCATTCAGATAATGAACAGATCAACAGACAGTGGTCCATCCATACAGTGGTATACCAGTCAGTGTTGCATTGACGTACTCAACAACTTGGATGGTTCCCAAAGGCGTTATGCTGAGTGCAAGAAGCCCGACATGGAAGACTGCATACTGTTTTATTCCATTTATATGACTGTGGGAGGATGAATAATGGTCCCCCCAAAAGACCCAGGTCCTAATCTCTGGAATCTGTGAATGTTGCCTACTCTGGTGCACCTGTACACATACACATGCACACAAATGCATATACACACACACACAAGTGGTCTTTGCAGGTGTGATTAAATTTAGGGTCCTGTGTTGAGATTATCCTGGACCATCCAGGTAGGCACTAAATGCAATCATGTCTGCCTTTGTAAGAGAGAAGTAGAGAGAGATTTGACCACCTATGGAAGAAGAGAAGGCAATGTGACCAGCAAGGCAGAGATTGGAGTGATGTAGCCACAAGTCAGGGAATGCTGGCAGCCACCAGATGCTGGAAGAGATAAAGAAACTGTGAGTTCGTTCAGCTGCTATAACAAAATGCCAGAGACCCCAGGGGCTCAAGCAACAGAAATGTATCTTCCCACACTCCTGGAGGCTGTAAGTCTAAGATCAAAGCGTCAGCAGGGTTGGTTCCCTCTGAGCCCTCTCTCCTTGGCTTGCAGATGGTCACCCCCTCCCTGTGTCCTCACATGGCCTTTACTCAGCGTGTGTCTGTGTCCCAATTTCCTCTTAAAAGGATACCAGTCATATTGGACTAGAGCCCACCTACGTGACCTCATTTGGCCTTAATTACCTCTTTAAAGACCCTGTCTCTAAGCATAGTCCCATTCTTTCTAGAATCAAAAAGACAGGCCAAAGAAAGTGTTGGAGAGCATGTAGAGAACTTGTGGTTCTCATGCTTTGCTGATGGGATTGTAACCTTCTTCTGTCCTGGGTCTCTGCCCTCTCCCAGGACTTCCGTGGCCACCTCTTCCAGCTCATAGATGGGAATGAGAGTATAGGCAAGAAATCCCTGCTTTAAAAAAAAAATTTATGGAGTATGGTTGATTTACAGTGTTAATTTCTGCTGTACAGCAATGTGATTCAGTTATATATATATTTTTCATATATATATAAAGAATATATATATATTCTTTTTCATATTCTTTTCCATTGTGGCTTATCACAGGATTTTAAATATAGGTCCCTTTGCTGTACAGTAACATCTTGTTTATCCATCCTGTTCACACTAGTTTGCATCTGTTTAATCCCAAACTGCCAATCATTCCCTCCCCACCCTCTTTCTACCCCCTTCCCACCCCTCTCCACCCCTTCAACCTTGTCAACAACAGATCTGTTATCTATGTCTGTGGATCTGTTTCTGTTTCATATATGCATTCATTTGTGCTGTATTTTATCTACTTCCAGCAGGATCTTAGTTCCCCTACCAGGGATTGAACCTTTGCCCCCTGCAATGGAAGTGCGGAGACTTAACCACTGGGTCACCAGGGAAGTGCTTTTTATTGTACTTTAGATTCCACATATATGTGCTAATAATCATACAGCCTTTGTCTTTGTCTTTCTGGCTTACTTAGCTTAATATAATAATCTCTACGTACATCCATGTTGCTGCAAATGGCATTAAGTAATACTTGCTTCTTAAAGACCCTATTGTAGGCTGAATAATGGGCCTTCAAAGGCCATGTCCTAATCCCTAGAACCTGTGAACATATTACTGGCAAAATGATCTTGTAGATGTAATTAAAGATCTTGAGATGAGGCGATGATCCTGGATTACCTGGGTGGGGCTACTGTAATCCCAAGGGTCCTTCTAAGAGTGAAACTGGAGGGTCAGAAAGCAAAGTCAGAAGAAGAGGTCAGAGTGGTGGAGGACCATGAGCACAGAATTGGAAGCAGCCCCCCGAAGCTGGAAAAAGGCAAGGAAACCTGTTGTTCCCTGGAGCTTCCAGAAAGAACACAGCCCTTCCGAAGCTTGTTACACTTCTAACTCCAGAATCCTGAAATAATAACTTTGTGTTATTTTAAGCCACTGGGTTTGTAATAATTTGCTACAGCAGCAATAGAAAACCAAGACTGACTGCCACTCAGGATCAATGCTCATCACTTCCACTAATGGTTCTTTGGTCAGATCACATGGCCACACCTACTGCAAGGGTGTTTGGGAATGATGTCCCCAGCTGGGCTGCCCTTTCCAGTGTGGGTAGGGGGTGGGAACAGAACTCCACACTATGGGAGGTGGGGGCATGGCTTTTTAGATGTATGCCAGCCCCTCTGTATCATGCTGTCCATTACCTGAGGTTGTTGTCATTCAGTTGCTCAGTTGTGTCTGACTCTTTGTGACCCCATAGTCTGCAGCACGCCAGGCTCCTCTGTCTTCCATGAGCAAACTTCCAGAGTTCGCTCAAATTCGTGTCCATTGAGTCAATGATGCTACAAGAACTATCTCATCCTCTGCCTGAGGATGTCATGGTAAAAAGTCTTCCAGAATTCCTTCCTTCTGGGGGCTCATTGTCCTGGATTTCTGTGGTTTAGTGTCCAGGCTATTAACCACACTGGAAATACCACCGCTTACGATTCTGTGGGACTGTCCCAAGGTTCCAGTTGTACCAGGGGCTTGTTGTTTGATAATGTTACCGAATGAAAACTTGGGTCTGCTTGCCCACATGCAGTAAAGCCAATCTACTGACACCGGGTAGCAGTGACAGAAAGTGCAGCATTTACTGCAGGGCGCCAAGCAAGGAGTCCAGGTGGCTAGTGCTTAAAAGACTCAAATTCCTCAAAGACTGTCAGGGAAAGGTTTTTAAAGACAGAGGGAAGGAAGGGGATTGTGGGGTGTATGATCAGCTGGTGGCCATTCTTCTGATTGGTTGCTGGTGAGCTAATCTGGAGTCAATATCATCAATCTCCTGGTTCCAACCAGTCTGGGGTCTACATGCTTGTGAGCAGCATGCAGTTAACTTCTTCCACCTGGTGGGGGTTTCAGTATCTGCAAAACAGCTCAAAAGACTTGACTAAGAATATTATCTATAGCCCTTGAGGGGGAACTAAAGGTTCTTGACTTTAATGGCTGAACCATTCATATTTCTGTCTTGTCTAACTATGTTCCCTTATTTCTGCATTTTCTCTGATTAAATGTATGCTTTGGAACTTGGGGAAGACCTAGGAGGCTAAGGCCCAAGTGGTGCTAATGGTAAAGAACCTGCTTGCCAATGCAGGAGACATAAGAGATGTGGGTTTGATCCCTGGGTCAGGAAGATCCCCTGGAGGAGGGCACGGCAGCCCATTCCAGTATTCTTGCCTGGAGAATCCCCATGGACAGATGAGCCTGGAGGGCTATAGTCCATAGGCTCATACAGAGTTTGACACGGCTGAAACGACTTAGCACTCACATCCTCATTTCTGTTTTGTTTAACTGTTTTCCTTTCTTTCTACATTTTCTCTTTTCTCATTAAATTTACGCTTTGGAACTTGGGGAAGGCCTAGGAAGCTAAAGTTTCTCTGCAGACAAGGGGCAGGTGGAGGACATGGTGTAGGAAGGATCTCTTCTAGGAAGGCCCATGGGGTCCTGCTTGTTTACAGTAACTTTATGGCTTGCCATATAAGGCTCTGCTGCTGCTGCTGCTGCTGCTGCTAAGTCGCTTCAGTCATGTCCGACTCTGTGCAACCCCATAGATGGCAGCCCAACAGGCTCTCCCAGAATCCCATCCCTGGGATTCTCCAGGCAAGAACACTGGAGTGGGTTGCCATTTCCTTCTCCAATGCATGAAAGTGAAAAGTGAAAGTGAAGTCGCTCAGTTGTGTCCGACTCTTTGCCACCCCATGGACTGCAGCCTACCAGGCTCCTCTGTCCATGGGATTTTCCAGGCAAGAGTACTGGAGAGGGATGCCATCGTCTTTGCTGATACAAGGCTCTAACCCTATAGAAAAGGACTCAGATGCTTAATGTCCCATAACTGAATCATTCACAGTCCTGGAGAAAATGGACAGACACTCAGTGTTGTTAAAGGAACAGTTAATAAAGGATTGTTTACAGAGGTGTAAGCAGGATGATGGGAAACCCTCAGGGCATAGTGCAGCATGGGGGCTGCAACCACAGAGAGCTGTTCTCACATCTAGGTCTGAGTACGTGAAGAAAAAATGTGATTCCTGGGATCCAGTGGGAGATAGGCTTGCAAGGAGCTCAGGTGCTCAGCAATAGTATAGCAAAACAGGAGCTGGGAGAACAAACACCCCAGTCTCTTTCTCTGATCACCTACATCTGCTTCCCATTGCTTAAACCCTACAGGATCTGGCCAATGGGAGATCATTGATTATGTCATGCAGATGAGCCTCTCCAGAGGCATGGGCAAGGATGAGAAAGAATTAAGAATGACTCTGGAGAGGAGGATGGGCAAACAGAATTTTTAGTGCAAACCCCAGGCTCCAGCCTTTATTTATTTGGTTGTGTTGGGTCTTAGTTACAATACATGGGTTCTAGAGTGAGAGGGCTCAGTAGTTGCAGCTCACAGGTTTAGTTGCCCAGCCAGGGATTGAACCTGTGTCCCCTGCACTGGAAGGCAGATTCTTAACCACTAGACTGCCAGGGAAGTCCCTAGTCTCCTCTTCTTAAAAGGGCACTAATCCTGTTATGCGGGCCCCACCCTTGGTACCTCATGTAACCCTAATTACTTCCCAGAGTCTCCACCTCCCAGTGCCATCCCATTGGAGGTCAGAGCTTCAACATATGAATTGGGGATGGGAAAAGATATAAATATTCAGTTCTGGCAGAGTTTGAATAAATGAGTGTTTGAGGGGATGAATGAATGAATGGAAAAAGCAGATGAGGCAGATCTGTAGCTGCAGTCTCAATACAGCTGAGCCCAGTAACCACTGGTGACACCTGATCTGCCTCAATATTCCTCAAGACTGCCTCCTTCCCCTAGCTTGGCTCCCCCACTATTTGCCCCACCATGGAGACAGGTCACCTTGGCTGATTTAGAGATGCTGCAGTGGCAGTGCCCATCACTGGCTCTGTCTTAATGACACCCAAACACATCCACAAAGCCAAACGGCTCATCACAATTATTATAAAATATTAAAATGACTCACAAAATAAATTATTCACACACCTCATGTTCTGCTTCCAGGTGTTTGGGGACTAATGAGATTTTTTTTTATGTGGGGATCAGGGAGTGGCCCTTGAGAGGTGCTGAGAGATCATCTACCAATCACATCACTGTATGGATGGATACTGAGGCACAAGGGTAACTGGAGGTGGTGTTGGGACTGGGACAGGATGGTGACTGTTCATGCCCCCATGCTCTGCAGCATATGTTGGCTGATACGCAGACAAGGAGAGAGGTGGGAGTCTTCACTTTGTTTCTTCCACATCCCCTCCCCAGGTAGCTGGAGAAAGTTGAGCCCATTGCAGGTAGCATGAAGGTCTTGGGGCTTCAAGAATGTGGGGATTTGTGGAGGAAGAGATAGAGCCAAAAAGAGACATGGGTAGACAGAGGAGATAGAGATAGAGAGACACAGCAACACAGAAAGAGACATAGAGACAGACATACAGAGAGACAGAAATGCATAGAGTCAGAAAGAGACTGAGAAGTTGAAGTTACTGCTATCAACTCAGGATCCCCTGGATTGTCACTTAGGTTGATAGAACCAAGGCTGGGGCCAGATGGGGCTTAGGAGATCGGGGTCCCCAGTGGGAGAGGCTCCTCACACAAAAGGTCACTGAGATAGCAGCTGGGGTGGGAGTTCCGTGAAAGAACCATGTGGTTCCTGACACCCCAGATTCTACACCCTGGACTATGTGCTGTGTAGACTCCTTTTCAAAGAGCTACACTAGGAGATGCCCACACCTGCACTGTTCAGCACCATGGATAGCGACATGCCTCTGTGACCCGGAGAGGACAGCTCTGGGGGTCTGTGACCCCACTGGGCATTCTCACTCACCTGTTCCCAGTGTCAGCAGTCATCTCTGTGGGGGAGGATGGTTGCCCGCTTTCATTGATAGGCAATTTGAATCTCAGACCTGTGAAGGCATGTACGCAAGGTCCCAGACCAGCCACCTGGTGGCTTACTCTAGCATTTACTGTGTGCTTGACCCTGTGCTGGGCATTGGGGGCACACCAGTGACTAAAGCAGACCAAAATTCCTGCCATGTGAAGCAGACAGCTGATAAACAGCAAAAACAATTACTTTTTTCTGAAATACTTTCTCATGAGAATTCTGTGGAAAAATAAAAGGAGCTAATATGCTAGAGAAAGATGAACAGGTGACTTTAGTTAGGGCAGGGGGGAATTGGGGAGGCTCTCTCTGAGGAGGTGACATTTGAGCTGTGACCTAAAGCTAGTCAGGGAGCAAGGCAAAGGGAGGAAGCTGTAGCAGAGGTCACAGCCAGTACACAGGCCCTGGGGTCAGAGAACACTTGGGTGAATTCAAGGAACAGAAAGAAAGCAAAAGAAGCAAGGGAATTTTCAAACAAATTGATCCTGAAACCATGCATTTTGGGGGGTGGGGGAGTCCAAAGTACAACTCACACAGCAAATCTAGGGGCCAGTTGGTCATTGTTGAGAGCAGGGGACTGGACATGTCTCTGTGCAGTCCTGGGTTCAAATTCTGCTGCTATTTCCTACTGTGTGACCTAAATAAAGGATTGTCTGTATTTGTTAGCTGTTGCTGCATAACAAATTATTCTCCAAAGCTTTGTGGCTTATAAAGACATTTACTATCTCAATTTCTGTGGATCAGAAATCTGGTCATGGCTGAACAGAGTTCTGTGCTTCAGGCTGTAACAAAGTATCACTTAGGGATAATGTCTCATCTGAATGTTCGACCGGGGCAGGATCCATTTCCAAGCTCCCATGGTTATTAGCATTATTCGGTTCCTTATACGTTGTTAGGAGGAGAGCCTCAGTTCCTTACTGGCTGTTGGCTGGAGGCCACTCTCAGTTACTTGCCACTGGTGTCTCCCTACCATGGCAGGTTGCTTCTTCAAAACAGAAAGAGTCAGTAGAGAGAGTCCAGGAAGATGGATGCCACAGTTTTTTTTTATAACCCAACCCTGAAAATGACATCCATTGTTTTTGTGATATTCTTGGCAGAAAGTGAAGAGGAACTAAAAAGCCTCTTGGTGAAAGTGAAAGTGGAGAGTGAAAAAGTTGGCTTAAAGCTCAACATTCAGAAAATGAAGATCATGGCATCCGGTCCCATCACTTCATGGGAAATAGATGGGGAAACAGTGGAAACAGTGTCAGACTTTATTTTTTGGGGCTCCAAAATCACTGCAGATGGTGACTGTGGCCATTAAATTAAAAGCCGCTTACTCCTTGGAAGGAAAGTTATGACCAACCTAGATAGCATATTCAAAAGCAGAGACATTACTTTGACAACAAAGGTTTGTCTAGTCAAGGCTATGGTTTTTCCTGTGGTCATGTATGGATGTGAGAGTTGGACTGTGAAGAAGGCTGAGCGCCGAAGAATTGACGCTTTTGAACTGTGGTGTTGGAG
Source organism: Bos grunniens (assembly GCF_055505025.1). Taxonomy (NCBI): domain Eukaryota; kingdom Metazoa; phylum Chordata; class Mammalia; order Artiodactyla; family Bovidae; genus Bos; species Bos grunniens. The sequence continues at coordinate 18,919,306 of NC_141171.1, forward strand.
AAGACTCTTGAGAGTCCCTTGGACTGCAAGGAGATCCAACCAGTCCATTCTGAAGGAGATCAGCCCTGGGATTTCTTTGGAAGGAATGATGCTAAAGCTGAAACTCCAGTACTTTGGGCACCTCATGTGAAGAGTTGACTCGTTGGAAAAGACTCTGATGCTGGGAGGGATTGGGGGCAAGAGGAGAAGGGGACGACAGAGGATGAGATGGCTGGATGGCATCACTGACTCGATGGACGTGAGTCTCAGTGAACTCCGGGAGTTGGTGATGAACAGGGAGGCCTGGCGTGCTGCGATTCATGGAGTTGCAAAGAGTCGGACATGACTGAGCAACTGATCTGATGTGATCTGATTCATTCGAAGCAAGGGGAGAGAATTACACCAGGAGAGGAGTGAATGAGTGAGTGAAGTCGGTCAGTCATGGCCAATTCTTTGCAAGCCCATGGACGGTAGCTACCAGGCTCCTCCGTCCATGGGATTTTCCAGGCAAGAGTACCAGATTGGATTGCCATTTCCTTCTCCAGGGGATCTTTCCAACCCACGGAGAAGCAAAGGATACATTTTTTTTTAAAAGATCCCATCATTGTATTATCAAAAATATCAAATAGCAGAAGCAATGCAAAATCCCTACACAGAAAACAATTTTTTCAATAATGTTTTAAAGACTACTTAAAGGAATGAAGGGGTATGCCAGGAGAGGAGGACCAAGGCAAAAGTTCCTGGGAGCATATTTGTATTAATAAGTTGCCTACCACAGTGCCCTCTCTGAGCCTCAGTTTCCTCTTCTGTTAAAAAAGAAAAAAAGAGTTCCTACTTTGGGAAGGGGGTCCACGGGGAGGATGCTGTGCAATGAATCATAGAAAGGTTCTGAACAGGGACTTCCCTGGTGGTCCAGTGATTAGGAGTCAACCCTGCAATGCAGGGAATACTGGTTTGATCCCTGACCGGAGAACTAGGATCCCATATGCTGCAGAAAAACTAGTCCTGCGCACCACAACTAGAGAGTCTGTGTGTTGTGATGAAAGATCCCCCATGATGCAGCAAAGATCCTGCATGTTGCAACTAAGACCTGAACCAGCCACAAAAGTAAAGTTTTTTTTTTTTCTAAAAAAAAGAAAGGTTCTGGGCATAATAGGTCATCTTTAGACCTATCAACTCCTGGGGAAACAAGCTTGAGATTTGAACTCCTGAACTGGAAATTCCCTCCAATCTGAGTGAAGTTGACCAAGGCAGAATCAAGCTTTGCAGAACAGTCCCTGATTTTCCAAATGCAGTCATTTGTTAACTCACTGGCTCACCCAGAATACTAGTTTCCAGTGGCTGCTGTAACAAATTATCACAGACTGGGGGCTTAAACAGATGACAGGTCTTGTCACATTTCTGGGCACTTTAAGTCTGAGATTAAGGTGTTGGCTTGCCTGGTCCCTTGTGAGGGCCCTGAGGAAAGGATGTGTTCCATGCCTCTCTCCTTGGCTTGTAGGTGACTGTCTTCATCTTCACAAAGCTTTCTCCTTGTATGCATGACTGTCCAAACATCCCTCTTTTATAAGGACACCAATCATACTGACTTAGGGACCCACTCTTCACCAGTACGTTGTTATTGTTCCGTCACTAAGTCGTGTCCGACTCTTTGTGACCCCATGGACGCCAAACTTCCCTGTCCTTCACTATCACCTGGAGTTTGTTCAAATGCATCGCATTTAGTCAGTAATGTTATCTAACCACCTCACCCTCTGTCACCCTCTTCTCCTTTTACCTTCAATCATTTCCAGAATTAGGGTCTTTTCCAATAAGCTGACTCTTTGCATCAGGTGGCCAAAGGATTGGAGTTTCAGCTTCAGCATCAGTCCTTCCAATGAATCTTCAGGGTTGATTTCCTTTAGGATTGACTGGTTTGATCTTCTTGCTGCCCAAGGAATGCTCAAGAGTCTTCTCCAGCACCACAGTTTGAAAGCATCAGTTCTTCCATGCTCAGCCTTGTTTGTGGTCCAACTCTCACATCCATTCATGACTACTGGAAAAACCATTGCTTTGACTGTGTGGACCTTTGTCGGTAAAATGATGTCTTTGCTTTTTAATAGGGTGTCTAGATTTGTCATAGCTTTTAATTTCATGGTTGCAGTTACCATCCACAATGATTTTGGAGCCCAAGAAAATAAAATCTGCCATTGCTTCCACCTTTTCCCCATCTATTTGCCAGGAAGAGACAGGACCAGATGCCATGATCTTAGTTTTTTGAATGTTGAGTTTTAAACCAGCTTTTTCACTCTCCTCTTTCACTGTCATCAAGAGGCTTTTTAGTTCTCTTCACTTTTTACCATTAGAGTGGTATCATCTGCATATCTGATGCTGTTGATATTTCTCACGGCAATCCAATTCACCAGCGTAATCCTGAATATTCACTAGATTCACCAGATTCACCTTAATCTATTTTCAAATAAGATTACATTGTGAGGTCTTGGGGTTATGGGCTTCAACATATGAACTTTTGAAGAATGAAATCCAACCCAACACCTATCAACGGAAGACCCCACTGCCTGTCTCTGTCTCAGTTTCTCCATCTGTCTTTCTGTTTCACAGTCTCTCTGTCTCTGCTTATAAGTGTTTGTGTGTCCTTTTCTTTCTCTCTCTCTCTTTGAGCTCATTCACTTCCCAGGACCCTTGCATATGCTGTCCTCTGTATTTGGAAAGCCCCTGTTTTTTTTTTTTTTTTCTGTAGCTATAAAACTGCTTTCTGTTGAGTGGTACATGATCTTCATTATAACTCAGTGAGGTAAGTCTTCCCATCCCACTAAAGAGATGGAAACTGAGGCTTAGAGACCCATACACCAAGGGTCTGCAGCCAGGAGGTGACAGGGCTAGGGTTGGGAGTTTGGTCTTTCTGACTCCAAAAAGTCCTAGTTTTTTTTTTTTTTTTTGCAGACTATTTTAGGATTGACCATGGATGGTATCTACATATTTTAGGCACAAATATTATAAATCATATATCTAATAAGGGATTTTTTTTTTTTTTAGATGAGCTCACACTTTATTGGTTGCATCAACAATAAATCCAATAGTATGTCTAGAAGTGGGAAACCATGCTTATTTCCATTCTCAGAAAATGCACAACATGTCTAAGGATTTAAGGGTTCTTTGCAACAATTCCATGCCCTATTCCTCCCACACTGGGTCCTCAAGCTGAAAGTACAAGTTCGGGAAATGGTACCCATAGAGTTTCTCCTCTCTTATTTTCATTTTTTTTTTTTTTTTTATGTCTATCACAGGGCTACCATTAGGATTAAATAAGACAAAGTATGTGAAATTGCCCTGCATATCACCTGCTCAATATGGGATTTCAGTGGTGATTTTTTTTTTTTTTTTATTGCCATACCTCATTTTACTGTGCTTTGCTTTGTGAGCTTTATAGATACATGTTGTTTTTTTTTTTTTCCTTGTTAATTTTCTGTTTAGTTGATCTATCCATAAGTGTGAGTGGGGTATTAAAGTCTCCCACTATTATTGTGTTATTGTTAATTTCTCCTTTCATACTTGTTAGGATTTGTCTTACATACTGCGGTGCTCCCATGTTGGGTGGATATATATTTATAATTGTTATATCTTCTACTTGGATTGATCCTTTGATCATTATGTAGTGACCTTCTTTGTCTCTTTTCACAGCCTTTGTTTTAAAGTCTAATTTATCTGATACGAGTATTGTGACTCCTGCTTTCTTTTGGTCCCAATTTGCATGGAAAATCTTTTTCCAGCCCTTCACTTTCAGTCTGTATGTGTCCCCTGTTTTGAGGTGGGTCTCTTGTAGACAACATATGTAGGGGTCTTGTTTTTGTATCCATTCAGCCAGTCTTTGTCTTTTGGTTGGGGCATTCAACCCATTTACGTTTAAGGTAATTACTAATAAGTATGATCCCGTTGCCATTTACTTTATTGTTTTGGATTCGAGTTTATACACCATTTTTGTGTTTCCTGTCTAGAGAATATCCTTTAGTATTTGTTGGAGAGCTGGTTTGGTGGTGCAAAATTCTCTCAGCTTTTGCTTGTCTGAAAAGCTTTTGATTTCTCCTTCATACTTGAATGAGATCCTTGCTGGGTACAATAATCTGGGCTGTAGGTTATTTTCTTTCATCATTTTAAGTATGTCTTGCCATTCCCTCCTGGCTTGAAGAGTTTCTATTGAAAGATCAGCTGTTATCCTTATGGGAATTCCCTTGTGTGTTATTTGTTGTTTTTCCCTTGCTACTTTTAATATTTGTTCTTTGTGTTTGATCTTTGTTAATTTGATTAATATGTGTCTTGGGGTGTTTCTCCTTGGGTTTATCCTGTTTGGGACTCTCTGGGTTTCTTGGACTTGGGTGATTATTTCCTTCCCCATTTTAGGGAAATTTTCAACTATTATCTCCTCAAGTATTTTCTCATGGTCTTTCTTTTTGTCTTCTTCTTCTGGAACCCCTATGATTCGAATGTTGTAGCGTTTAATATTGTCCTGGAGGTCTCTGAGATTGTCCTCATTTCTTTTAATTCGTTTTTCTTTTATCCTCTCTGATTCATTTATTTCTACCATTCTATCTTCTAATTCACTAATCCTATCTTCTGCCTCTGTTATTCTACTATTTGTTGGCTCCAGAGTGTTTTTAATTTCATTTATTGCATTATTCATTATATATTGACTCTTTTTTATTTCTTCTAGGTCCTTGTTAAACTTTTCTTGCATCTTCTCAATCCTTGTCTCCAGGCTATTTATCTGTGATTCCATTTTAATTTCAAGATTTTGGATCAATTTCACTATCATTATTTGGAATTCTTTATCAGATAGATTCCCTATCTCTTCCTCTTTTGTTTGGTTTGGTGGGCATTTATCCTGTTCCTTTATCTGCTGGGTATTCCTCTGTCTCTTCATCTTGTTTAAATTGCTGAGTTTGGGAGTCCTTTCTGTATTCTGGCAGTTTGTGGAGTTCCCTTTATTGTGGCGTTTCCTCGCTGTGTGTGGGTATGTAGAGGTGGCTTGTCAAGGTTTCCTGGTTAGGGAAGCTTGTGTCGGTGTTCTGGTGGGTGGAGCTGTATTTCTTCTCTTTGTTCAGTCGCGCTATGGGGAGGGAGGGAGGGATGCTGCAAACAAATGACACTGGCGTGCGCTCGCAGTGCCTCAGCCACACTGGGTCTGCCCCCGCTCACGGCGCGTGTAGCCTCCCTGCCCACACTGCTCAGGCTCTAGGTTGTTCCGCCGGGAACAATCCGAGGCTGGCCCTGGGTTGCATGCACCTCCCAGGTCCAAGCCGCTCAGGTTCAGGCACTCAGGTAGTCCTCAGAGGCGCAGACTCAGTTGGGGCTGCGTTTTGTGCTCTTCCCAGGTCCGAGCAGCTCAGGTGATGAGGTGTTTGGCGAGCGCCAATGCTGCGACTTATCGCCTCCCCGCCACTTGGTTATCTGGGTGTAAAACCGGCGCACCTTCTCAGGCAGATGTTAACCGTCCAGACCCCCAATAAGTTTTAGTTAGCAAAGAAGCCAGTTTTATAGATAATGTCTCTCTGGGGCTGCAATTGCCCCCTTCCGGCTCTGGCTGCCTGTCACCGGAGGGGGAAGGTTTGCAGCCGGCTACCTCTGTTTAGTCCTTTGTTCCGTGCGTGGGCTGGCGGTGTCTTAGGTTAGGGCTGGCTTTTCGCATGGTAGATATCCCACAGTCTGGTTTGCTAGCCCAAATTATTTCGCTCAGATAGTGCTCAAGGTATTCAGGCCAGATTCTTACTCTCAGCGATGCAGCCCGCGCCGCGCCTCCCTGCCCAACCCCCGCTTGCTAATGGCGGATGCAGGCGTCTGCGCTGCTTCTCCGCTGGAGGAGTTACCGTAGGGCTCGCAATCTGTGAGTTTTAATTGTTTATTTATTTTTTCTCCCTGTTATGTTGTCCTCTGTGCTTCCAAAGCTCGGCACGGATTCGGCAGTGAGAAAGTTTCCTGGTGTTTGGAAACTTCTCTCTTTTTAAGACTCCCTTCCCGGGACGGAACTCCGTCCCTCCCTCTTTTGTCTCTTTTATTGTCTTTAATATTTTTTCCTACCTCCTTTCGAGGAGTTGGGTTGCTTTTCTGGGTGCCTGATGTCCTCTGCCGGCATTCAGAAGTTGTTTTGTGGAATTTACTCGACGTTTAAATGCTCTTTTGATGAATTTGTGGGGGAGAAAGTGTTTTCCCCATCCTACTCCTCCGCCATCTTGGCGCCTTCCCCCAGCCCCTGGTTTTTGGAGGCATAGCTTCTTTTCAGCTCAGATGGCACCTCCTCAGGTGTGTTTACCTCACTTCCAACTCTCCTCCATCATTTCCTTGTTGTTTTTCAAACACGCTGAGCATGTTCGTGCCTCAGGTTCTTTGTCCCGGCTGTTTCTTCTGTTTGGAACACCCTTTGTTCACATGAAGGCTCTTTCCTTCATTTTTTTCAGGTCTCAGCTCAAGTGTCACCATCACCGTATTAGCTAGTATTTCCCTCCACCGGTTACTTCCAGAGCCCCTCCTCCCTGATCTATTTTTCTCCCACTGAGAATTTATTGGCTAGATAGATTATAATCCATTGGTTTAACTGTTTCTTGCCTGTCTGCACCCAAGACTGTCAGGTATTGACTGTTTTTGGTCCCTGCTCTGTCCCCAGCTCCTAGAACAAGGCCTGGCTCACAGCATGTGGCCAGTTGTTTGTGGAATCAATGAATTGTATGGTGAATCAGAAGATTCCAGAATGACCGCTCAGACCTCTATCATTGTGGAAACTTGGGGTTTGCTGCTGAATCTTAGGCACAGAATCTTAGAACTGTCACCAAATCTTAGAATAAAAAACAGCATTCTTGGAATCTTCTGCCTCTGATTCCCTCTGTTTCTTCCTAAGCATGGTTCTCTAGCCCACCTTCATTACCTCCTGTGATGGGGACCTCATTACTGCTTAAGGCAACCCATCCAGGTTTTGGATAGTTCCACTGGTATGAAAATCCTTCCTTAAGAACTAAGCCCACATTTTTCACCTTATGATACCTTTTGTTGTTTGATTTTTCTTCCAATTGTAAAGACAGTGGTGGTGTTTGGTCATTAAGTCATGTCCAACTCTTTGCAGCCCCATGGACTGTAGTCCACCAGGCTACTCTGTATATGGGATTTCCCAGACAAGAATACTGGAATAGAAGCTTTGGTTTCAGAACTTCCCTTCCCCAGCTTCCTTCAAAACCAGTCAACTCTCTCTCCCTGCTGGGAATTGGTGGGGAGGGGTGGAAGGGATTTGAGGGAAAAAACAAACAAACCTGTTTTCTGAGGCTCAGTTGCCCATTCTTTAGCCTTCCCTGAATATTTCTGACACAGATAATACCTGAGGTGTTAGCTGATAACTAAGGCGTGAGCTGATAACTAAAAGGTTAACTGATAAGAGAAGTGCTGGCTGATAGGAAAAAATCCTGGAAGAAATCTAGACTGTTAGGTAAGAACTTAAGAGCTCTGGCCAACAATCCCCTTCCTCTGTTTCTCCTTCCTTTCCTTCTCAAGCATTTCTTGAGCACCTACTGTGTGCCAGGCTCAGTGCCAGGAGTAGGAGTTACAAAGATGGATCAGATGCAATCTCCCCAGGGTGCTCGACCCTGCACACCTGAGATCTGAGCTCTCTCTGAAGCCCCAGGGCCACCAAAGTGTTTAAGACACCAAGGCACGGATCTGTGATGGTGGAATGGTGGGCTGCGGACAGGTTTGTTCCCCCAGCTGCAGTCTGCTGGTAGGTGAAGTGGACCTCTGAGTCCGTCCCTGCTCTTGGCACTTCTGGGCCAGCTCCTATCTCTCCTGTGTGGGTGGCGAGTGACTTCATCTGGCCCAATGCTGTCATTCAGCCCCAGTCAGATGGGAGACAACACGGTTGCCATGGAGACGAATATGCTTCCCCCTGGGGGTGGGACGGGTGAGCCAAAGGAGCCAGAAACGTGTGTGGATGTGTGAATTCGGCACAAAGTGACCCAGGCCTGGTGACTGAAGTTGGGGGGATGGGTGGTGGTGGAGGTTTAACTCCTTCACTGTCGCTCTCCCCTCCTCTCAACTCATGGTCTGGGGTCCTTGGGGAACACCAGGGTTTCAGCATCAGAGCTGAGAGTTGTTAGTTCGAAGTGTCTCAAGTCTGATTCTACCTCCAGGCAAACTCACCTCTCCATGCCTCAGCTTCCTCATCCAGAGAATGGGCATGAGATGATGGACTCATTTAAACATTCACTGAATGAATTCATTTATTGAAGACTGCGTGTGCTATTGTAGGGCTCCTGGGATTACACAACAAAGAATTAACAGAATTAAAGAAAAATCAGAAAGCCTTATCAGATTTATCAGAAAGCCTAATCAGAAAGAGAAGATAAGCAAAGTGAGGGATGTGATAGGGAGTGAAAGAGGGAGGCTGGGGAGCATTTAACTGAAGGTCAAGGAGGTGGTGAAAAAAAGTGACGTTTGAGCTGAGACTTCAGGGGTGAGGAGAAATCAGACATATGAATGTCTGGGAGAAAAGCTGGCCAGGTTGATGGCACAGCCTGTGCAAAGGCCCTGGGGCAGGACTGGGCCTGGTGTGTTGGTGGGACAATGAGGAAGCCCACATGGCTGGAGCAGAGTGAGCGAGGCGGGGAGAGGGAGGAGGGCAGAGCAGGGAGGTGACAGGGCAGAGCCACAGTTTTGGAAGTTCAGAGGAGGCCTTGGGCTTTTACCCCAAGGAAGGTGGGAGCCCTGGAGGGCTGTAGGCAGAGGAGATGGGGAGGTGCCTGACTCAGGTGCTCACAGGGCTCCTCTGGTGGCCACAGGGAAGACTGTGGGGAGCCAAGGAGGGAGCCTGGGGACCAAGGTGGAGGTAACTGCCCTGGTGCAGAGAAGCAATGATGGGGGCCCATCAGGTGGAGGCTTCTGCTGGCTTTGTTGAATCTTTTATCATGGTTGTGCTGGAACATTTACATATTGAAATACACAGAATTTTATGGAAAAGAACTTTCTTTTTATTTCTCCTTTATATTATAACCAGCAAGTTATGATTTTTGAAATTACATGTGTTGGTCAGTTATGTTGTCTATGAATTTTACTCTTGGATGGGCTGAGACTGGGGGGGCCCTTGCTGTGGATCCATGTTATCAGGCCTGGCTTATAGGAAGGATTCAGCAATCCTTGGAGTCCCAGGAGAGAGGTGGGAGGGAGGGAGAGTCCTCTCCAGGCTCCTGGGTATTCCAGACACCTTGCAGCCCCACAACTCAAGGACTCAATCATGGCTTCCCCATAGGTTTCTTTTTATGGATGGGAAACAGATCAGAGAGACACAGCCTATTATAGTGAAAGTAATTTATTTATTAAGATTAATTTTTGGCTGCACTGGGTTTTTGTGGCGGCACGCAGGCTTTCTCTAGTTGTGGTAACCGGGGGCTGGTTTTTGTTGCCGTGCACAGGCTTCTCAGCACAGTGGCTTCTCTTGTGGAGCACAGGCTCTAGGGCTCTCAGGCCCTAGTAGTTGTGGCTTCTCGGGCTCAGCAGTCATGGTGCACAGGCTTAGTTGTCCCATGGCATGTGGAATCTTCCCAAACCAGGGATCGAACCCATATCCCCTGCATTGGCTAGTGACAAATTCTGGCTCTGCTTTGGGAGTGGGGGAGCCTGCTCCTCACTCCCAGTCTGAACCCACCCCAACATATTTCCTGGTCTACGGTGACCCTGAGCTGGTTAGTGGGACTGTCACATCCTTCAGCTACAGTGATTGGTTCAGAGGTGGCCATGTGACCTGAGTCAAGCCAGTCAGAATTAGCCATGGTCTTCACTGGAACCCCTAGGCAGGACGGTTTTCATTTCTGCTTGCCAGGCTGCCTGGGAAGAGAAATAAGCCTGGAGTTTGGGGAATCTTTTGACTCTATGAATGGGGGCCTGTGAATGAAGCTCACCCAGAGGAAAGTCAAACTGAGACACTGAAATAGACCTCCAATAACATCAGCTCAACTCCTGGATCCAGCTATGCCTGAAGCTGCACCCTGGAATTTTTCAGTTGCTGCAATCTGTTTATATGGTCTTCCCCTCACCTCCCTCCTGCCAAAAGTGAAAGTGAAAATTGCTGTCATGTCCAACTCTTTGCAACCCCATGGACTATACATGCCATGGAATTCTCTAGGCCAGAATACTGGAGTGGGCAGCCTTTCCCCTTCTCCTGGGGATCTTCCCAACCCAGTGAATGAACCCAGGTCTCCAGCATTGAGTGTGGATTCTTTACCAACTGAGCCACAAGGGAAGCCCAAGAATACTGGAGTGGGTAGCCTATCCCCTGTCCAGCAGATCTTTCTGACCCAGGAATTGAACCAGGGTCTCCTGCATTGCAGATTCTTTACCAACTGAACCATCAGGAAAGCCCTGTTTTTCCCCCAGAACTGTTTAATTTCCATTGCTCACAACCAAAACAGAGCCAAGGCAACAGGTTTCATCTCTGAAACTCCATGCCCTATCCCAGTGCCAGCCTTTCCTCTTGTGTTGGGCCAACATTATAAAAGGATACAAGGAAACTTTGGGGGATGAAATTTATTATTTTGATTGTGGTAATCATTTCATGAACATATACATATGTTATAACCCATCACAAATGTGTTTGTGTTGGCCAAATTGCATGTCAATTATGCCTCAAAGGAGTATGTTTTAAAAATAGCATCAGTATCATTGTCTCAGTGCCTGGATCTAGCCATACCTGAAAGAAGAGAACTTTGGACTTTTCAGATACAGAAGGCAGTACATGTTCTCTTGGGGAAAGAATAATAATTGTATTGATTTTATTTTATTGTCTGTCTTACATCACAACCTAGATATAAGAGTAGGCCAAGAGAGACTTCCCTGGTGGTCCAGTAGTTAACAATCTGTCTTCCAGTGCAGAGGACATGGGTTCGATCCCTGACTGGAGAATAAAGATCCCAGGGGCAGTGGGGCAACTAAAACTGCATGCCACAACTAGAGAGCTGGCACACCGCACCTACTGAGCCTGCATGCTCTGGAGCCCATGTGCTGTAACTGGAGAAGCCTGTGCATGCCACAACTGTGGAAAGTCAGTGCACTTCAAGGAAGAGTTCATGCGGCCAAAAAAAAAAAGAGAGAGAGAGAGGCCAGAGAAGGCAGAGGTATGATTGATGCCTCGAAAAATGTGTCCAGAAAACTGCTGTGGATAAAAAGTTGATATCCAGGCTCAACTGGGAAACCGTTCAACAGGTGTCTCTTTTGCAGGCCTTGTCAGAGCCTTTAATGTACAAATGGAACCACTCTGAGGATTTCTCTATGCGATATTCCAGCTGTCCCAGCAAGATTGGGTCCCAGATGCTCACAGTAGTCACTGCTCATCGATGCCCCCATATTGCCCCTTCTCTTACCGGTCTCCCTCTCCCCTCCCTTTCTGCTGCTTCCAGGAATCATCACCCACATGACACTTCCTCCTCCCAGACAGCCCCTTGCAGTGCTCTCTCAGAACCCAGAGCCCCAAGCCCCCTCCCTCTTGGACCAAAGATTCATTTGCTCTCCTACCCACCTCCATTGGAAAACACTAGAAAGGCCAGAAGACACTGTTCCTTCGAGCCCAGGGAGAAATTCTCTCACAATGGCACCCTCTCAAGAATCCTTCCTCCGAGCCTTTGCCTATGCTGCGCACCCCTGCCTCGGATGCCCTTCCTTTCTACCTAACCAAATCCTCAGTCAGCACGGCAGGATTCCCCTCAGTGACACAGCCCAGAGCAATTCTGGATCATTCCATCAATATCATTAATTTGCATGGGGAAAAATGAGTTGTTTCCCTATCTTTCATTACCTCTGATGATGCAAAGGAGAGAGTGCTGAGAGCCCTGGGGTTTTCTTGGTTGGTTGTTTTTAACCCTTTTCTCTCATACACCCTCTTGTAAACAAAGTGAGAGCAGGCTGCGGGCTCCCAGCCTCGAGCAGGCAGCGACTCCTCCTCACTAGACGGAATGACTGTGTTTTGTTTCCATCCAGTGTGTTCTGCCACCCACCTTGTATTTGGGCAGGTGCAATCAGCTTTCCATTTGCAGGAGGGAAGCAGAGACTGTTTTTAAGTACACTTACTTGAGAAGATGTGAGTCAGTGGAAGGCAGATATCAAGTCAATTGTGGAATAGGTGTGTGCTGATGTGGCAACAACCATTACCAGTAATGCTTGGGAAATGCTCACCTCTTTCAGAAAGCCTTCCCAGATTGCCCCTGGCCAAGCTGGCAGGGTCTCTGCTCTGCCTCCCAAAGCCCCGCCCCCCCCCCAACTTTGCTATGAGGCCCCTCATGGTGATACAGGCAGGGTGCAATTTCCATCCCCAAAAGGCACCCTAAAGTGGGCGACAGGTGTCTCTGGGCCTCAGTGTCCCTGCTCGTGCCAGGAGGAGGGCCCTGGGGGCGGTGGCAGCACTGGGATCCAGCGGGCAGGCGCCTCCGTGCCAGCTGGGCCTGCCTCCCGCAGCTGCTGGCGTTGCCATGGTTATCTGCAAGCATTCCTCCCCCCGCCTTGCACCCCTACCCGGCAGCCCCTCACCCTCGGACCAGGCCCTTCCAGGGACCGCGGCTCCTGGGTGTCATGGAAACGGTTTCCAGGCACCCGTAGCGGGCTTTCTCATTGGTTGGATGAGCCTGCAGGCAAAGGTCACCCCCAGGGTCACTGCCAGGGCCTGGAGCTGCATTTCTTCGAGGTCCCCAGGCTCGCAAAGCGGCTGTCCCCTGTGAGATGTTGATTTATAACTCACTCATCCCTGGGGCTGCTCAGAATATCAGGAGCCACCTGGGTGGGGCAGGGACCTTTAGCCCCTCCCTGCTAAACCCCCAAAGTCCCCAAGAAAAACCTCTGTTCAAAGTCAGCACGCACTGAGCTCGCTCTGCAAACGTGAGAGGAGAAGAGCCACCAGGCAGCCCCTCCCCCTTCTTCTAGAATCTTCTCTCGGCACAGGTGGCTGCTCTGCACAGAGTAGGGGCTGAGAGCCAGGACCCTGTACTCAGGAGCAGAGGAGAGCGTGGCTGGCACTGGGCCCTGGGGGATTTGAGAAATAAATTTTTTTAAAAAAGAAATAAAACAACACTAATAACAACAGCAACTAGCACTTCTTAGGACAATTCCCATGTGCCCAGCTCTGTCTTAGAATAAACAGCACAGAGACTTCGCTGGGGGTCCAGTGGTTAAGACTCCATGCTTCCACTGCAGGGGGCTCAGATTCAGTCCCTGGTTGGGGAACTAAGACCCGAGAAATAAACAGCATAGAAACTCAGTTAATCCTTCTAACAGATTAAGTGGTAGATGTCATTACCCCCATTTTAGAGATGGGGAAACTGAGGCTCAGAGAGGGCAAATACTTTTCCCAATGTCACACAGAATGAGTACAAGTGGAAATCTGGGTTTTGAACTCAGGCCACCTGGCTCCAGAGTCAAGTTTTCACCACTAGGCTCTTTAGTGCCTCTGATAATGTGATTGGATGTCCCGAGGTGCCATCTACCATTGATGATGGGGCAGGGGTCTAAGACTAAGAGAGAGATGCCAAGAGAGGTTTGGGACATTGGGTAGCCAGAGGGGAAGATGGGCACTGCCAAAGGGTGGTTTGTGGGGCTTCAGACCCTTCTAAAATCTCCATCAGGGACCATGGAGCCACCCCCAAGGAAACTGAAAACCCACATTTAAGAAGTGGATATGCTGGGCAAACCCACACTCAAGACAGTCCCCGACCCCCAGCCATTGCATCCCTTTCAAACAGACTCTGTAGCTGGACTCCTGATCCATGGAAATTCTAGAAGGACACCCAGGCCAAGAGGGGTCTGAGGAAGAAAAGCAACAGGGCAGCAGATGCTTTATGATAGCTCCTGTGTGTCCAGCCCTGTGCTGAGATGTCCCCAAGGGACCCCAGGACGGCAGGGATGCAGAGCTGGACACAGACTCACCCAGCCCCTCAGGGTCAAGGTCAGGGAACCCAGGGGGCTGGGAGACTGGAAGGAACTAGGGCTCAGAGCATTAGCAGAAGTTTGCCAAGCAAAGAGAGGCGAGTACTGGGTGGAAGGCAGGCAAACCCATGGGATGAGAGGAGCGTGGAAGAGATAGGGGTCAGGGAGGATGGGCAGATTGCTATAGGCTGTATGTTTGTGTCCTGTCCAAACTCATATGTTGAAACCTAATCCCTAATGTGATGGTACGAGGAGGTGGGGCCTCTGGGAGGTGCTTAGGTCATAAGGGTGGAGTCCTTATTAATGAGATTAGTGCCCTTATACTGGGCTTCCCAGGTGGCAAAGAACCTGCCTGCCAGTGCAGGAGACATAGGAGACAAGAGTTCGATCCCTGGGTCAGGAAGATCCCCTGGAGAAGGAAATGGCAACCCACTCCAGTATTCTTGCCTGGAGAATCCCATGAGCAGAGGAGCCTGGTGGGCTGCAGTCCATAAGGTCACAAAGAGTCGGACACCGCTGAAGCGACTTAACATGCACGCACGCCCTTATACATGAGACCCCAGCGTGCCCCCTTACCCTTTCTGCCATGTGAGGACACAGTGAGAAGATGACTGTTTTTATGGAACAGGAAGCACATCCTCAGCAGGCACCAAATCTGCCAGTGTCTTTTTCTAAAAAAAATATTTATTTATTTGGCTGCACCGGGTCTTGGTTGTGGCACAGCGTATCTTCAATCCTCATTGTGGCATGCAGATTCCTTGGTTGCAGCACACAGAAGCTTTAGTTGTGGCATGCGAACTCTTAGTTGCAGCATGTGCGATCTAGTTCCCTGACCAGGGATTGAACCCGGACCCCCTACATTGGCAGCACAGGGTCTTAGCCACTGGACCACCAGTGAAGTCTCTCTTCCTGCATCTTGATCTTGGACTGCCAGCTTCCAGAACTATGAGAAGTAAATGTCTTGTTTATGAGCACCCAGTCTATGGCATTCTGTTGTAGCAGCCTAACCTTAGATTGACTAGGCAAGGGAAATCGGGAGGGCTTCTTGGAGGAGGTGATATTTGAGCAGAGACTTGGAGGATGAGGAGGAGCTGGCCATGGGGAGATCTGAGAAGACTGTTCCAGGCAGAGGGAACAGCATGGGCAAAGACTTTGAGGCCAGACCATGCCTGGTGTGTTCTGAGTCCAGCAGGGAGGTCGGTGTGGCTGGCACAGTAAGAGGGGACAGGGGCAGGGAGATAGCTGGGACTAAACCACAGGGATGCTACTGCACTGGTCCCAACAAGCGATGATGGTGGCTGGGCCTTGGCAGAGGCAGGAGTGGGATGGAGTCATGTGCGTGGATTCAGGTTATCATTTGGAGATAATGCCCCAGACTTAAGATTCCCTGGTAGCTCAGATGGTAAAGAATCTGCCTGCAATGCAGGAGACCCGGGTTCAATCCCTGAGTCAGAAAGATCCCCTGGAGAAGGGAATGGCTCCCCGCTCCAGTATTCTTGGTTGGAGAATTCCATGGACAGAAGAGCCTGGGAGGCTACAGTCCATGGGGTCGCAAAGAGTTGGACGTGACTGAGCGACTATCATTCACTGATGGAAGGAAATGAGGAGGGAGGGGATGAAAGAATTAGGGAAGGCAGTCAGCTCTGGGACCCTTTCCTCCCTAGCCCAGAGAAATCATCAGACAGGTTTTGGCTGCAGACAGATGGTGAGACCCGGAGGCGACTCAGGGCCACCTAGCCTCCCAGAGATGTCATTGTGCCTGGTGGTGTCCCAGCTCCTGCCAGCTGCTGCAATATGCGGCCCAGATGTTCCATCCTGGGGACATCTGTGCTGGGCCTTCCCCGGCATCAAGCGGGTTTCATCTGCAGCAGTGACGACATCTAGGATGCCTCAGATGGGGGAGGACGTGTGTTAGTGTTAGTTGCTCAGTTGTATCTGGCTCTTTGTGACCCCATGGACTGTAGCCCACCAGGCTCTTCTGTCCATGGGATTCTCCAGCCAAGAATACTGGATTGGGTTGCCATTCCCTCCTCCAGGGGATCTTCCTGACCCAGGGATTGAACCTATGTCTGCTGAATTGCGGGCAGAGGTTTTATCACCCGAGTCACCAGGGGAGGTGGTGGGGGGGAGCCCAAGAGGAGGACCCTTGTTTGACCAGGATGGTGTCGCCAGCACTCATGGTGGGGGGTTGTGAGCAGCAGAACCCAGAGTGGTTGGCATGGTGCTGGGTTTGGGGTTTTGGGGCTGCACCAGGTCTTAGTTGTGGCACACGAGATCTTTGATCTTCCTTGCAGCATGCAAGATCTAGTTTTCCTGACTAGGGATGAAAACCAGGCCCCCTGCATTAGAAGCTTGGAGTTTTAGCCACTGGACTACCAGGGAAGTCCCTGGACTTGCGGTCTTAAACTGTCAGATATGAACCACTTCCCAGAAGAAGGGAAGGCTGGGGTCCCATTCCAGGTGCTTGGGGCTCACAACCTCCGATGGCAAATTCTACCTCCAAGGCGTTGCTGCACCATTCCCAACCCAGAGTGGTCTATTCACTCCCCGCTTCACTCAATCCCTCAACAAGTGTGTATTGAGCACCTACTGTATACCAAGCCCTGTTCCAAGCACCAGGAAGATATCAGTAGCTGAAACAGACCAACAAAATAAACCAAACAACCAACCGATTGACCCCTGACCTCAAGGAGTTCAGTCTGGTGTAGGAGACAGGCAATAAACTAATGAATGAGCAAATAAATTATTTTCAAGGAATGTAAGTCCTAGGAGGAGACAGAACATGATCTGATGTGAAAGAAAGGACGAGGAAGCTCCTTTAGCTGGGGGTAGTCAGGGAGAGCTGCTGGGAGGAGGTGGCATTAAACCAAAGCAGGAAGAAGAGCCAGCCATGGGAAGAATGAGGAGAGGTCCTTCAGGATGGAGGGAACAAGTGCAAAGGCTGTGGGGCAGGATCGTGCCTGGCAGGTAGGCAAAAGAGCAAGGGGACCTTTGTAATAGGTACTAGTGAACCGGGGGAGAGAAGGAGATGAGAGATAGGAGGTGAGTAGCAACTGTAGTGGTGGAGGTGATGGTGATGGTAAGTGTGGATTTATCCAGGTGTGGGGAGGAGGAGCAGGTATGTGCAGGATCTTTGCCAACAGACCTCAGAGAAGGTAAGGCATTTGCCTGCAGACACACAGCAACAAAGGCACCAGCTTGGCCTTTCCCCACAACCCTGAAACTCTGAGGCCCTAGAATCCTCGATAGGAACTTTTCTCCAAGTAAAAAAAAAAGTTTTGTTTTTTTTTTTTCAATTTGAAAAAGCTCTGCTAGCCCAGCTCTGTCAGATCTCTCAGCTGTTCCAGGAGGCGGTGGAGGAAGAAGAGGGGAAGGAAGAAAGGAGAAAAAAAAAAGCGCAATATTTCTATTGTCCTTATCTAAATAAATTGAGATGTATTTGTGAAAGTGTCAAGGAAACCTCCAGGAGCGAAACTATAAAATCACACAGCTGCTCAGAGGGCCCGTGACAGACAGCTCAGATTAATGTAGCTGTATTTTTATGGTCTGTTAACAGTTGATATGGGTTTTAAATATATTATCTTCCATTGTATTGTCTGTCATTTTAAAAACTGCTCATGTCTCCTGTGTTTGCTTTTAAAAGGTTCTTATAGAACATTCCACCACTGAGCTCCCAAATCTTTTTTTTTCTCCTCCTGTAGATATATCATCACAGATCTTCTTCTCGCCCTCCACCCCCCCGAGTGAGGTTTTCCCTGGTACTTTCATGGGTAATTTACCACAGAACCTATTGGAACCCCTTGAGTTTCTTAATTCAGGGAGCAGCTGCAGGAGGCTGGATTCTTGTCTGGCTGGGGATTTCTGAGATACATACATGGAGCGGCTCCAGATGGGCTATGTTTCCACATCTAACAAAAGGGGCCTGACCTTGGAGGGCTCCAGAATCTGTTTCTGGAGACTTGTAGCAGTTGGCTAATGCTGTGAGAGTGCCACATAACAAACATTCCCCACCCTGCAGTCTCAGGGGCTTATAACAGCAATCGCTGATTTCTGGCTTCCAGATCTCCACTCTCCCTCTTGGTGAACTCATCCGCTGCCACAGCTTTGGAGGTTCCTGCCAAATCAGATCCCAAACCCTGAACAGCTTTCTGTGCTCCAGTCCAGGATGGCCAGTACGTCCGTCCTCAGGTAGGACTCAAATGGAGCTTAGAATCTTCATTACAGACCTTCTTATTCTCTACTTGGGAATGGCCCCATCAACCTCCCTTGCATACCCTTTGATCAAAGACCTGGGCATCCACTGCCCTTCCTCCCACATCCTCACCCATCACCTGTCAGTTTCCACATCTGGCTCATCCTGTCCTGTAAATCTCTCTCTTATCCATCCACTCCCTTCCATCCCCATAACCTCTGATCCACTCAATTCCACCTTAATTTTATCTCTGGACAACAGAAAGGCTTCCCTGGTAGCTCAGATGGTAAAGCATCTGCCTACAATGCGGGAGACCCAGGTTCAATCCCTGGGTTGGGAAGATCCCTTGGAGAAGGAAATGGCAACCCACTCCAGTATTCATACATGGAAAATCCCATGGACTGAGGAGCCAGGTGGGCAACAGTCCATGCCACCTGTTTCCTGGTCTCATGGCCTCCATTTCTCTTCCCTTCCAATTTATTCTCCCTACAGTAACTAGAACACTTAAAAAAATTAAACCTGACCAAACCTCTCTTCAGCCCAAACCCTTTCATAGATCCCCAGGGGATAAAATCTAAGTCCTCAACCTGCTCTTTAATATCTCCATATAGGACCCCTGTTAAGTCTTTCTTGTTCTTTCTAAATTCTCTCCTGCCATAATTCCACAATCAAGCCAGCCTGTTTTACTAATTCTCACCGGCTCCCTCCCCTAATTCCCAGCTCTTTCAACATCTAAACCTTTGCACATGCTGTTCCTTCTGCTTGGAATTCCCTTCCATCTCACAAACTCCTATGCATCCTGCATGACCCAATCTCCATTGCCCTTCCTCCATCAGAGGGAACCTTTGATCTATTTACCACTCTACAACCAGGATTTGTAGCTCCCACAAGCGGAAAGCAAATTCTGCATTTGCTTGTTGCCTTTCCAAATAGACAATGACTTTCCTGTGGGCAGGGGCTGCATTTTTCTCTTATGAGCACTACCAACCCTCACCCCAGAAATGAGAATGGCTCTAACTACACAGAGAAGAGAAGACGGTCTAGAATAGGGCATTAATTACAGAGTTCAGATGATTAGCAGCAAGGCTGGTAGACTGCAGAAATGCAGGCGACCACAGAACCATATATAACGAGGTACTAATTGTGCAGGAAAGACAATTAGGGAGGGAGGTTTTGAGTCACTGGTTCCATGGCCTGGACAATTAGACATTGGGCCATATATAAAAGATGTGGTAATCGCTTTGTTCAGACGATTAACGGGGCACTCGGGAAATCATAAAGCAAAATGCCACCACGCAGCCAGGAACAAAGCCAGGTGGTACAGTCTTGGGGACCAGAGTCTGACTGTCCAGACTCAAATCTTCCTGCAGGACCTGGAGCAAGAGACTTCCCCTTGCTAAGCCTCATTCTTCTCATCTGTAAAATGGGGATATCCATGATGCCTGCCCCAGTGGGTTGACTGAGTCCATGTGGATGATGTCACACAAAAGCATCATTGTTACAAACAGCAGCAAGGCATCCTGCTAGGAGATGCTCTTTACCAAGTCCTGGATGGAGCAAGATATTAACC
This sequence comes from Bos grunniens, assembly GCF_055505025.1. NCBI lineage: Eukaryota > Metazoa > Chordata > Mammalia > Artiodactyla > Bovidae > Bos > Bos grunniens. The sequence continues at coordinate 18,938,979 of NC_141171.1, forward strand.
ACCCGGGGACTTCCCTGGTCGTCCGAGTGGCTACAACTCCACACTTTCAATGCAGGGGGCCCAAGTTCAATCCCTGGTCAGGGAACTAGATCCCACATATCACAACTAAGAGTTCGTATGCTGCAACTAAAAATTCCACATGTGGACTTCCCTGGTGGCTCAGTGGTAAGGAATCTACCTGCCAATGCAGAAGACACGGGTTCAACCCCTGGTCCAGGAAGATCCCACATGCCCTGGAGCAACTATACCCATGTGCACACTATTCAACCTGCTCTTTAGAGCCCGCTAGCTGCAACTACTGAAGTCCATCTGCCTAGAGCCCATGCTCCGCAAGAAAAGCCACTGCAACGAGAAGCCCGTGCAAGGCAACTGGAAAGTAGCCCACACTCATCGGAACTAGAGAAAAATCCCCAGTCAAAAGATCCCATATGCCACAACTAACACCCAGCACAGCCAAATAAATAAGTAAAAAATTTTTAAAGATATTAACCACCCAGCCCAGACAGTTCAATGGCACTGTGATGAAGAGAAAAATCAAATGATGGATACAGAAGCTGGGAGATCTAATGGGGTGAAAGTTACTCACTGAAGACGATACAGAGGTGGCCAGAGTGACTGTCACCCTCTCCCAGGCCTTATAACCCACCACATGTGGATCTGCCCTGAATTTTATGTTCCTTGGGGACCATGAAGCTGGGCTCAATGGAGCAAACAGACCTGAGTTTGGGTCCTGGTAATGTCATTTTGGGCAAGTGTTTTCCCCTGGCTGAGTCTCAGTTTCCTCATCTGTAAAATGGGTGCAATTACTATATCCATCTCTCCAGATTCAATAAGATGTCACACACAAAGCTCTTAGCCACCTGCCCAGCACAAAGTAGAATGTGATACCCAACGACTGTTCTATAATTGTTAATTAACATCGTGTATTATTGTTCTCATGACTGTCATCCACTGAAATGTTTCTCATGTTTTCCCCATGACTGTGTCTGGGCTCCAAAGCAGAGATGTGGTAGGATTCAAACATGTACACAGAGAAGCTTGATAAAATAGGAGTCGTTCCATTCAGAGCAAGATTTCTCTGGGTGGAGAGCAGTGGAGGTTTCTCTGAGCAGCCAGGTTGCCAGTGTCCTCATGGTGAGTGATGGCTGGGTCAGCCTGAGGCTGCCAGAGTTAGATGAGAAGGAGTCAGACATGGAAAGATCTGGGAGAGGTCACTCCAGGCAGAGGGCACAGCCAGTGCAAAGGTCCTGAGGTAGGATTGTTCCTGGTATGTTCAAAAAACAGTGAGGGGCTTCCCTGGTGGCTCAGTTGAATCCTCCTGCCAATGCAGGAGACGCAGGTTCAATCCCTGATTCAGGAAGATCCCACACGCCGTGGAGCGACTAAGCCTGTGCGTCACAGCTGTTGAGCCTGTGCTCTAGAGCCCACGAGCTGCAACTGCTGAAGTCCGCGCACCCCAGAGCCCATGCTCCACATTAAGAGAAACCACCGCAATGAGGAGTCCAAGCACAGCTAGAAGGTAGCCCATACTTGCTGCAACTAGAGAAAAGCACACACAGCAACCAAGACCCAGCACAGCCAAAAAAATAAGTAAAATTTTATATAAAGAAAAAAAAAAGGAACAGTGAGGATATATACCCCAAATAATTGAAAGCAGGAACTCAAACAAATACTTTTCCACCCATGTTTATAGCATGATTCACAGTAGCCAAAAGGTGGGGACAACCCAAGTGTCCCCAGACAGATGATGAATAAATGAATTATGGTCTATCCATCCAGTGAAATATTTTCAGCCTTAAAAAGGAAGGAGATTCTGACACCTGCTACAGCATGGATGAACCTTGAGAACATTATATTCAATAAAATAAGCCGGACACAGAAGGACACACAGTGTCTGATTTCACTCACAGGAGGTCCCTACAGGACTCAGATCCACAGAGACAGGAAGTAGATGGTGGAGCCAGGGGCCGTGGCAGAGGGGTGGGGAGTGCGTGTTTCATGGGGACAGAGTTCTGTTTGGGAAGATGAGAAAGTTCTGGAGATGATGGTGGGGATGGTTGCCCAACAATGTGAATGTGCTTAATGCCACTGAAAGTGGTTACAATGGTAAATTTTATGTTATGTATATTTTACCACAATAAAATAAATAGATGAGTTTTTAACAATGACAATGATAATAAACATTGAGGAGGCTGGGTGGCTGGAGGGGAAGTGAGGGCAGGGAGGGGCCATTATTAAATACCATCTCTCCCTCCCTCTCTCCCAGCCCCAAGCCTCCACCATCTACTTCCGGTCTCTGTGGATCTGACTCCTCCAGGGACCTCCTGTGAGTAGAACCAGTGTTTGTCCTTCTGTGTCCGGCTGATTTCACCAAGCATCATGTCCTAAGGCTTCATGCGTGTTGCAGTGGGTGTCAGAATCGCCTTCCTTTTTAAAGATTGAATAACATTCCATTGTATGGATGGACCCTAATTTGTTTATCTGTCAACTGTGGACAGATACCTGATTTGTCTCCTGTGAATAATGCTGCTGTGAGCACAGGTGTGCAACTAGGTCTCTGAGTCCCTGCTTTCAAATATTTGTTTGTTTGTTTGTTTGTTTTGGCCATGCCACCTGGCATATGGGATGTGGGATCTTAGTACCCCAACCAGGGATCAAAGCCACGGCCCCTGCAGTGAAAGCACAGTCTTAACCACTGCACCTCCAGCTTCTTGTTCAGTCACTAAGTCATGTCTATCTCTTTGCAACCCCATGGACTGCAGCACGCCAGGCTTCCCTGTCCTTCACTATCTCCCAGAGCTTGTTCAAACTCGTGTCCATTGAGTCGGTGATGCCATCCAACCATCTCATCCTCTGTCACCCTATTCTCCTCCTGCCCTCAATCTTTCCCAGCATCAGGGTCTTTTCCAATGAGCTGGCTCTTTGCATCAAGTGACCAGAGTACTGGAGCTTCAGCTTCAGCATCAGTCCTTCCAGGGAAGTCCCTCAAATTTTTTGTTTCTACCCACAGGTGGAATTGCTAAATCAAATGGTAATTCTGTGTTTAATTTTTGACAGACCACTGTACTGTTTTGTCACTTCCTTTTAATTTGGTTTTGGTGTCTTTTTATGTATAGAAGTTTCCAGTTATAATCCTGTATATCACTCTGAATCCAGGCAGGCTGGGAAGGACGGTGAGGTCGATTGTGTAGGCTGATGAACAGCTAAGGACTGCATTGGGTGTGCCCCTCCCTGGCCCTGGAGAAGACCCAGGGAGGGAGTATGGCTTCAGCGATTGCACACCCCAAAGAAGAACTGATACTAGAAGAAGCAGGAGGGGGTTCCTAAATCAGAAATTAAAATGAATTATGGAAAATAAAGCATGTGGACATGTGTTTTGTGTCCACCTGATTTGTGTGAAGGAGATCAGCCCTGGTTTTTCTTTGGAAGGAATGATGCTAAAGCTGAAACTCCAGTACTTTGGCCACCTCATGGGAAGAGTTGACTCATTGGAAAAGACTCTGATGCTGGGAGGGATTGGGGGCAAGAGGAGAAGGGGACGACAGAGGATGAGATGGCTGGATGGCATCACTGATTCGATGGACCTCAGTCTGAGTGAACTCCGGGAGTTGGTGATGGACAGGGAGGCCTGGCATGCTGCGATTCATGGGGTCACAAAGAGTCGGGCATGACTGAGCGACTGAACTGAACTGAACTGATTTGTGGATTAACTTCAGAATCTGCGATTTTTATTTGTCATCAGGCAGGAATCAGATCCATAGAGACAAGAAGTAGATGGTGGGGCCATATAGTTTAGAAGGAGCTGACATATCCTCTCCCCCAAATAGGTTCCCTTAGGAGAAACCCTGATTCCTTCACCAGCCCTTTAAGAGCCAGAGTTTTATTGAGTGTTTGCTATGTACTAGGACTTTTTTTTTTAAGGAAAAAAAATTGTTTCTGGGGAATTCTCTGATAGTCCAAGGGTTAGGATTTCACACTTTCACTACTGGGACCCGGGTTCGATCCCTGATTGGGGAGCGAAGGTCCTGCAAGCTATACAATATGCTCCCCCCACAAAAAAATTATGTTTCTCCTTTCCCTTTTGCCATTAGGAAGCTCAGATCCAAGTGGAAGATTCAATTGTAACTACAGGACAATGCCTTATTACAGAGCCCCAAACAAAACCAGGATGCTTATTGTCAAACCACCCCTCACAAAAGCTAATGAGACAGGAACCGTCATCAACCCCATTTGAGGAGCCCCCACCCCAGCTAACCATAACGTGTGTGTGTTTCAAATGCTTTTCCGATCAGACTAAGATGATTGATCATCCTGGTTTCAGTGTTAAAACCAGGGAAGTTTTGGGCAAATCAGGACAAGCTGGTCACCCTGTATGACAGCTTAGGAAAAAAAAAATTGAAAAAGATCAAACTGCAAGCTTTTAGCACCCAGTGGCCCGCACAACTAGGATCGCTTAAATGAATCATTTAGATATCATGGAAGCAGCCGAGCCAAGTGTGTCTTTTTTGCTGAGCACTTGTTTAAAAATCAATAAAAAATAATACCGGTAAACAAACTCCTAATCTTTGCCCCTGGAAGAGGCAGGCAGAGCACAGCTGAGCCAGCAGAGAGGTGGCACTGGGGGCCTGAGGTCTGGCCCTGCATCTCGCCTGTGGTATGGCCTGGGGAGTATGCTGTGTGTCTCTGGTCCCCAGAGGGCACTGCTGGCTGGGAGGGTCTGGCAGCTGCAGCTGATCATGGGCGTTCTCTAAAGCGGATGGTAATGGGGAGAAGGCTCTCAGGGGTAAACAATGTGCCTGCCAATGCAGGAGACACGGATTCAATCCTTGGGTTGGGAAGAAATGGTAACCACGCCAATATTCTTGCTTAAAGAATCCCGTGGACAGGGGAGCTGGTGGGCTACAGTCCATGGGGCTGCAAAAGAGTTGAACACAACTGAACAACTAAACAGTCAAATCGATGGGGAGAAACGTGCCATCTGTCCTTGAGGATAAACCACTCAAGGTAGTGGTGGGTGACGCTGGAATGTTATTAACTAATTTTGCATCTTCTGCATCCACTTGGGTCCAGCCCCTGCATCACCCACCTGAACCAGTAAGTCTGGCTCCTGCTCACCATGCCCCCTATGGTCTCTCCTCCCTGCAGCAACCAGAGGGCACCCGTGAGCACCTGAATCAGCTCCTCTCTACCCTACCCACAGCCCTCCAGGGCTCCCACCTCCCTGGGGTAAAAGCCCAAGTCCTTCCCAAGGCCCACAAGACCCTGCATGACCTGTCCTGTTCCCTCCTTTCCCTCTCCTCCTCCCTTTCTCCCCCTCACTCACTCCACAGGGACCTCTTCACTGTTCCTGCAACATATCAGGCACCATCCTGCCTCAGGACCTTTGCACAGGCTATATATACCCTCTGTTTGGGACCCCCTTCTTTCACATGTCCCCATAGTTTTCTCTCTCTCATCATTCAGGTCTCAACTCAAATTTCACCTTCTCAGAGGGACTCCCCTTGATCATCCCAGCTAAAGTTGCATCCCCTTACGTCATCACTTTTTCCCCATATCACCCTGTTTCAGTACTGCCTGTCATTTACCGCTATTTGAAATGATCACTTTTTGTTCACTGGCTTGCATATTCTCTCTCCAGCTTCCAGCAGCTCCAAGAAAGTGGGAGATATTGTCACTCCTGTTCTCTGCTGGGTCTCTGGTGTTTAGAACAGGGCCAGGCACACAGTGATCATCAGTGTTTGTGGAATGAATGAATGACGCAAGGAGCAGGGTAAGGACACAGAGGTGGGCATCACAGAACTCGTGTTTAATTCCCAGCTCTCCTATGCACTGGCTGTGCGACCTTGGATCAGTTGCTTAATCTCTCTGGCCCTCTGTTTCCCATCTGTAAAATGGGAGTGACTAATGAAATAATTCAGAGACTGTGGCTTGCACAGTGCCAGACAGCTAATTAGCACTCTCTAAATGAATCACTATTCCCAGGACAGACAGTATCCCAATAGTAGGACCAAATGACCTTCATCTCAGAGACCTCACCAGATCAGGACACATGGATCAGCCTCTCTCTTTTTTAATGGCTGCATGCATTTCCATAAGATGCATGTTTCATGGTTTATCTACCACATCCCCACCTGCTAGACATATGTCACCAACTCCACAGGGCATGCTTTTGTTTTTAATTTTTGGCTGTGCTGGCTGGGTCTTCGTTACTGAGTGCAGGCTTTCTCTAGTTGCGGCAAGCAGGGGCTACTCTCTAGTTGCAGCGCGCAGGCTTCTCGTTGCGGTGGCTTCTCTTGTGGTGGAGCTTGGGCTCCAGTTCTGCAGGCTTCAATGGTTGTAGCACTTGGGCTCCGTAGTTGCAGTGCATGGGCTTAGTTGCTCCACAGCATGTGGGATCTTGCCAGACCAGGGATCCAGCCCATGTCCCCCGCATTGGTAACTGGACTGCCCAGGAAGCCCCAGGGCACACCTTTGAACACGAGTCTTTGCACACACGTGCAGCTGGTTCTCTGGGTTAATGGCCGAGGGCTGGAGCTGCTGCTCTGGGGTTTTCCTTAATACAGTCAGGCTGCACATCTGCGGTATATGAGTCCTGTTCTCCTCACCCCCATCAATACTTGATTTCATCCAATATTTTCCAACTCTCTCCCAATCCGATCAGTGCAAAGTAGAATCTCATTCTGGTTTGATTTTCCTGAGGCAGGACAGGATGTGCCATGTTGGGGAAATGGTGGCCTGTGTGGCTGGAGTAGAGTGAGCGAGGGGGAGAGGGGAGGAGGGGAGGGCAGGAAGGGGATGAAGACAAGTTGTGTGGTGCAGTGGTTAGGCACATAGCCTTGAGAGCTAGACCATCCTGGGTTCAAGTCCTGGATATGCTTCTCAACAGTTGGGTGGCCTTGGGATCAGAGAGCCCAGAAAGGAGCATAGCATCCTCAAGCCTCGGTTTCCTCATTTGCCAGATGGAATTGATGATACTGTATCTGCTTCATAGAATAGAGGAGGGTCTCTGAACAGGGAAGGGAAGAGGTTTCATCTATGACTTCTTTTAAAAAAAAACTCTCTTGGGCTGCCAGGGGCCAGAGAGGGAAGCCAGGAAGCCAGAGGGGGCTGGGGTGGTCTGAAGACAAGAGATGACAGTTTCTGATGAGGGTCAATAATGCCATCCTTGGCTGGGCTTGTCAGGTCCTCGTCCTGAAACCCCTGTGGTCGTGTAGACCTCATTATTTCCATTCTACAGGCAAGAAAACCAAGATCATGGCGTATTAGTGATACAGCAGATAATGATGGAGTCAGGACCATCCCCCACTCCCCAGCTTTACCCAGGCTTCCTTTCTCCCTCTACTTTCTTTAAGAACAAGGATGTACTGATGTTGTTTATCCTCGCTCTGACCACAGAAGGAACATCATTCACTGTAGGAAATTTAGAAAATCTCAATACACTAAAAAGAAGATATAAAGCCTGGCTGTTATCTTGCCCAGGGTGCCAACTTCTAAGTGTGCTTCCTTTTAGTCTTTTTTTCTATGCAATTATACAATTGTAATTTGTTTCATGGCAACATAGTGTTTTTTTTTTTCAAATTCATCCTCTATTGTTAAGCATTTAGGTTGTATCTAATGTGTTGCTATTATAGACTAGGAAATAACACCCTGGTAGCTACTTGTAAGTTCCCATCCACAACTATTTTCTTGGGAAAATTGTCCTGGAACAACTAATAAGAGCTCGGATATATAAATTCTTTCTTTTCTTCCTCTCTCGCTCCCTCTTTTTCTTTTCCCTTCCTTCTTTTTATTTTCCTTCTCTTTTACAAATTAAAAACAACTTTATTGGAAATATTGGTATAAGCCTCTTTATATAAGTACATTTTTACATGCAAAAAGAAAAACGGAAAGAAATGGACACATCCTTTTAGCAAAATGTCATGGTGGAGATTCTTGATACAAAATGCTGGGTGATTAAATCCTTCCTGGTAGTGACTCCACTGAATGAGATGACCCTATTTCTTTCCTGTCCTTAGAAATGTATTGTTCACTTGTTGATTATGGATCCTCAGATGTACCCAGGATTTCCTTCTGTGAAGTTCCTAGTCTGAGATTTTTATCTAGACAATTTCACATCATCCGTTAACTCCAGGGCTGCGCTCTCTTTGCTTTTCTTCTTTCAATTTTTATTAAGGTGAAATTCACATAAGCGTCCTGAGATTTGGGAAGTACCCTTTCGATGCAGATTACCCCGTCCTTAGATATCCTAGCCCTCCTCCCCCCATAACCACTGTTACTATTTTGATGGTTTTCCTGTCAGTCTTTTTTCCCCCATGCACATGGGCACATGGTCTGGCTACACCTGGTTTGCTTCGGCCCTCATTACAAAATCAATTGGTTAATTGCTGAAGCCAGGGCAGGGTATTTCGTCTGTGATGTCTGTGTCTCTGCAGTGTCTCTGGTGCCCTGGACAGCCCGCCACACAGTAGGGGCTTGGTAAATACTTATTGGATTATTTTCAACCCAGCATGCTGCCATTTATGGTACCTTCTCTATGTGACTGAATATACGTGTGAAATAACCAGTCCAGGTGAGGAAACTGAGGTTTGGTCTGGGAAATTGACCGAACCAAGTGGAGAACTTGAGGCCTGGAGAGGGGAGCAAAGGGAGAGTTTCCAGGGGAGGAGGCCCATGACACCCCTCTGCCTGGCCAGGAGGAAGGTTCTGTGACTCAGTGTTAACTCTGCAGAAAGGCGAGAGGAGATAATGGTAAATCTTCCTGTGCTGAAAATTAATAGGGAGGAACTTTATTTCAGTGGCCCGTACCTCTCCCCATACTCCCCCTCCCCCAGACCACAAACAGGATGGAGTGGGAGGAGGGAATTTGAAGACAGCATCGGAGGTGGGGACAGAATGTGGGGTCCAGACTCAACGGTATCAGGGATGTTCTCCCTAGAGGGGCAGCGAGAAAACAGAGTCCCATACCTGTGTGGAGGGAGGAGAAACCCAGGCTCAGAGCAGAGGGCACAAGACGCCCCCACCCCCGCCGCCAGCCCCATATCAACCACTAGGGTCCTCCATGTGGGGGCCACTCATTTGGGTGAAACCTCTGATCCCAGCCCCCCATCTCCAGGCAGAGTGCCTGACCTCAGTTTAGCACTCGGTCATCATCAACTGGAGCTGCCTGGGATCAGGTGTGCGTGTGTGTGTGTGTGTGTGTGTGTGCACGCGCACACACATTCATGCACCAGGTTATGAGCAAAGACACTCACTCAGTGATGGGTAGTTGGTGCTCAGGTGGACTTGAGACCAGAGCCTGTAATTTTTCAACTTGCAGGTATTTCTCCCTTTCTCTCTCTCTCTTTCCTTCCCTCAGAACCATTTAAACGATTACAAAGATGCTATTTTTATCTGGGGGGGAAAATTCAATTATAGACATTGACCTTTACATATTCTTTCCAGGCTCACATGCTGCTGGCCCAGAGTGCGAGAGGCTTCCGTGAATGTACTCATAAAAGAAAACGTCCTCCAAGTCAGAAACTCAAGATGTGAGGGGAAGCGCAGAGGCCAAAGGTGGAGGGCCAAGCTCGTGGGATGGCAGGCTCAGCATCACAGCCCCCAGGGAGACCTGGGAGGAAGGTATTCCCTTTTATTTTGCTGTTGCCACACTTTGGGGCTGAGTCAGAAAAGTCTGGCCTGCACTGCTTATGGACGCGGTCTTTTCATGGGTTACCTGGTCGCTCAATCATGTCCTACTCTTTGTGACCCCATGGACTGTAGCTTGCCAGGCTGCTCTGTCCATGCAAGAATACTGGAGTGGGTTGCCATTTCCTCCTCCAGGGGATCTTCGTGATCCAGGGATTAAGCCCATGTCTCCTGAATCTCTTGCATTGGCAGGCAGATTCTTTACCACTGAGCCACCTGGGAACCCCCACGGGTTACCCACCTGTCCTTAACAGGCAAGAGTACTGGAGTGGGTTGCCATCGCCTTCTCCGCCAAGAGCTGATACTGTACATTAAAAAACAAACTGGTAAAATGTATGGTGGGTGAGCAAAGGAAAACAAAATCAACCCACAAAAGGATGAAGATGTGTGGGAAAGTCAATCTTAAACAAGGTGTTCATGGCAGGGCTCAGGCAGAGGTTGGCATCTGAGTAGAGACCAAAGGCATTTGAAGCAGTCACAGAGGGCACAGCCTATGAAAATGTCCTGGGGCAGCTCCATGCCCTGACCTGGAGGAACAGCGAGGAGGCCTGTGTGGCTGGAGCAGGGGGAGAGAGGGACGAAGCAAGGGTAGGGACGGGACTGGAGCAGGTCATGCAGGACAGATTTGGGGCTATTACCCCAAGGGAGGTGGGAGCTGGAGGGCTGTGGGCAGACAAGGGGCGGGGCCCGACTCGGGCACTCACGGGCGCTCTCTCGTGGCTGATGTGGGGAGGACTGGGCAGCAAGGATGGAAAGGAGAGGAACTAGGGTGGAGGCAGCCGCACTGGTCCAAGGTGCCAGTGACGGAGCTGGACCGGAGGATATAGGAGATGGAGAAGTGGACACTCTCTGGGTAGATTGTGGATACAGAACCAAGGCAGTTTGCTAACGGATGGGCTGTGAGGGGTGGGGGAAAGAGGAAAGCTGAGGATGATGCTAGCGTGTCTGAATTGAGCACCTGTATGGTTGGAGCTGCCATCAGCTGAGATGGAAGGATGAGGGAGGAACAAGTTTGTGTGTGGGGGGGTGAGCATCAAGATTTGACTTTGATGTGTTATTAGGTTCCCACATGGAGATGTAGGAGTTAGGGGCAGAGATGCCTTTTGAAGATGTAAATCTGGTGGTCAGTGACTGGAAGACCATATCTGAGTCCATGGGGTAGAACGTGGGATTGGGGAGAGAGAAGAATGCATGTCGTTGTTCATTCGCTAAGTTGTGTCTGACTCTTTGCAACCCTGTGGACTGCAGCACGCCAAGCCTTCCCTGTCCTTCACTATCTCCCAGAGTTTGCTCAGATTCATGTCCAGTGAGTCAGTGATGCCATCCAACCATCTTATCCTGCACCCCCTCTTCTCCTTTCACCCTCAATCTTTCCCAGCATCAGGGTCTTTTCCAATGAGTTGGCTCTTCGCATCAGGTGGCCAATGCATTGGAACAGGTTGGGGACCCCTGGCTAAAGCACTTAGCATATGCTTAATAAGTACCAGCTATTATTATTTATATTACAGTCCCCACACATAACCACTGCTGACATTTTTCTATGCATAGAAACGGTCTGGGGATCCTAAGTGGGATCATATTGAAAATCATTTTCTCCCAAGGATATAAGAATAATCGTGAGATCTCCTAACCCGGAGCTGGGCATTTTGCATCCTGTTAAATTCCCCCAACAGCCCAAGACTGGAGTTTTGTTTTTTTAGTAGTCTTAATTCACAGAAGAGGAACAGGTCACAGGGTGTGAAGAAAGGCTGGATGCAGATCCACACCGGCCTGAGTCTAGAGCCTGAGGGTGAGCCAGGTCAGCCCCTGGGGAAGGAATGAGGTCCCTCCTGGGGCACCTGGCCAGGCTCCACCCCAGCCAGAGACTTCCTCCCGAAGTCATGGCAACTGGCTCCTTCGAGATGCTATTTAAGTCAAATAGGAGCCCGTTCTCACCCTCCACCCTCCCCTGAGAACTAAATGCCAGGAGGGTCCTCCCTCCCCACACCCCCCCACCCCCTGCCTTCATGCAAGCAAGGTGTTGTGGGAATACCTGTGGCCCAAGGGACTCAGTTTCCCCAGGTTGCGTCACTTGCTATGAGGCTGAGTCCATGGGGGATGTGGATGGGGGAGGGGAGGAGAAGGAAAGGGTGAGCTCACCAGCTCATGGATTGCAGATGCCAAGCACGGGCTGGGTGCCAGGTGCTCAGCACTCTCCACGCACCATCCATTCAATGTTTTAAAAATTTAGTCTTAGATATTTGTTTGTTTAGATAAAGATGAAATAGGGTATAGAAGTCAAGATGTGCTGCTAAGTTGCTTCAGTCATGTCTGACTCTTTGCCACCCCATGGACTGTAGCCTGCCATGCTCCTCTGTCCATGGGATTCTCCAGGCAAGAATACTGGAGCAGGTTGCCATTTCTTCCTCCACGGGATCTTCCCAATCCATGGGTTGAACCCGTGGTTTTTAGTCTCCTGTATTGGCAGGCAGATTCTTTACCATTAGTGCCACCTAGGAAGCCCTCAAGAAGTCGAGAGCATTGCTTAAATGGCACCTGCCTCATGCGAAGGCCTATTTTCAGCACCTGATGGGTTTTAATTTGTCATGAAAAAGTGAAAGTGTTAGTTGCTCAGTCGTGTCCGACTCTGTGACTCTACGGACTGTAGCCTGCCAGGCTTCTCTGTCTGTGGGATTTTCCTGGCACAAATACTGAAGTGGGTTGCCATTCCCTTCTCCAGGGGATCTTCCCGACCCAGGGATCGAACCCAGGTCTCCCACATTGCAGGCAGATCCTTTACCATTTGAGCCACCACGGAAACACGTCTTTGCCCAAACAGCCCTCTAAGGTTGATGTCATCTTTCCTGTTTTGTAGATAAGGCCACTGAGGCACAGAGAGTTTAAGTGATTTGCCCAAGGTCACACAGCCGGACTGAGATAGAGCTGGGTTTTTAGCCATCATGCTTTTCTGCCTTTCGAAGTACAAAAGAGTTCACAGAGGGAAAAATCTCCCTCCAGGATAGGTCATCCAGGGTCCATCCTGAGGCAGCCAGCTTTGTGCCTGTATTCCTTCCAGGGATGTTATGTGTACACAAAAGCACCTGTGGGTATATTTTTCTTCCCTTCTCGATTTTTTTTCACACACAAGTGTATGTACTCAAACGATATCCTGCACTTTCTTTGCTAATGCTTAGCCATATACCTTTGAGATCATTTCTTATGGGCACATGGATTCTCACTATTTATACACCTGCCGACCACTCCACTGAGAGAATAAACCAGGCTGGATTTTTTTTTTTTCTTTCTTTTATTGGGGTAAAATAGACGTAGTATAAAATTTACCATTTTAAACACTTAAGTGTGCATTTTAAAATGCACAGTTCAGTGATAGTGAGTATATTCATAAGGTTGTACAACCATCTCCCATGCTTACTTCCAGAACCTTCCTATCACCCCAAAAAGCAACCCCATCCCCATTAGTGATCACTCTCGCTTCCCCTCCCCCAGCCCCTGGCAACCACAAATCCATTCTCTGACTCTCTGGATTTGCCTGGATTCATATAAATGGAATCCTACAACATGTGGTCTTTTATGTCTGGCTTCTTTCAATGAACATAAGGTTTTCAAGGTTTATCCACATTGTACAATGTATCCATGCTTCATTTCTTCTGAAATTAAAAAATATACATTACAAAATATGTATAACAAAATTTATAGTTTTAACCATTTTTAAGTGTGTAATTCAGTGGCATTAAGTACATTCACACTGCCATGCAACCATGCCCACCATCCATCTCCAGAACCTTCTCATCTTTCCCAAACTGAAACTGTCCCCATTAAGCACTGACTCACCATCCCTTCCCCCAGCCCTTGGCCTGCACCATCTACTTCCCATCTCTATGGATCAGAAACTCTTTTAGGGACCTCCTGCAAGTGGAAACAGACAGTATTTATCTTTTTGCGTCTGGCTTATTTTATTTATAGTATTTTCGTGGTTCATCCGTATCGTAGCATGTGTCAGAATCTCCTTTTTTTTTTTTAAAGATGAATAATATTCCACTGTATGGATGGACCACATTTTGTTTATCCTTCACCTGTCGACGGACAATTGGGTTGTTTCTGCCTTTTGGCTTACCATGAATCATACTGCTATGAATACACGTGTACAAGTTTTTGTTGGAACGCCTGTTTGCAATTCTTTGGAATATGAAACAGACTGTTGTAACTGGTCCCTGTGGAGAGACACATAGGATGCTTTCCATGTTCTTTCTGCTCCTGGAGACACTGATGCGATCAAACATGCTTCCCAGCTCTGTGCCTTTGGCCAGTCACATTGTGTCTTGGTGTATCGGTTTTCCCACCTATAATTTGGGGCTAATAATACAGACTTTCTACTTCATAGGATTGTGAACAAATTAGATGTGCAAACTTCAACAAAGACCTTGGAACAGGGCCAAGGACATAGTAACTGCTCAATTAACATGAGTCCTCCTGGGATGTTCCGAGGCACCTCACTCTCCTTCCTCCCTACCTCCAATGTGTCAGCTTTTGAAACTCACAGTAAAGCGGTGGCTGGCTGATTGGATGTAGAGTGGCAGGAGGAGAAATGTGGCAAGGCGGGTGAGGGTTGGTATTTTGCAGGGGTGACGCCAGGCCAGGTGGCCACGCGGTCCTGGCCACACACAAGGGAGCTGTGCACACACTCCCACGCAGGTCCTCTGATGAGTGGGCGGGGCACGCGTCCAGATGGAGATGTCATGGCTGAGAATCAGTAGACGTTATGAGCCCATCTGCCTGCCTTTACAGGCAGGAGCAGGGACACACATAGGGGACACGAAGGCCCCCGTAATATCTGTACCCTGCACCCTTTCACTTAAACCCAGTTCGTTGGCCTCACAGAGGCAGCCAGAGAGGGACCGAGCAGGATGAAACTGGGCCCTGAGAGAGTGAATGAATGTGTGCATTGTTTGTTCATCCATCCATTCATTTTTTTGGCACTGTTCTAGGTGCTGGCACACATCAGGGAACAAGATCACCAACTCTGGGCTTACCACCTGGGTGGCTCATACACCGGTTTCACAGATGAACAAACTGAGGCTCAGAGGAAAACAGGGACTTGCCCAGGGTGACACGGCTGTAGCAGGAGAGGTGGACGTTGAACAGGTAAGTCATCCCTGACAAGTGCAGGAATTTTTCCATATGAGGATTGGAGCCAGGAAGAGAATGAATAGAGGTGAAGAATGTGCTCAAAAAGGGTGATCAGGGAAGGCTTCTAGTGGGGAGGTGACACTTAGGTTGAGGGCTCAGTAATGACAAGAGTTTGGGGAATAGTGTGTCAGGCAATACGCACAGCATGTACAAAGGCCCTGGGGCAGGACTGCACCTGGTGTGTTGGAGGACCAGTGAGGAGGCCTGAGTGCCTGGATCAGATTGAGGGAGAGGGAGAGAGGCAGGAGGCAGGGGAGGAATGTGGACTTTATTGAGAAGGCACTGGACCTGCCGAAGGGTTTGGTACAGGGGTGATCAAATCTGCTGATTGAGGTTTGTTTGTTTCTTTGCTTTGGGCTGCACTGGGTCTTCGCTGTGATGCACGGGCTTCTCGTTGCAGTGGCTTCTCTCACTGTGGAGCACAGCTCAGTAGTTGTGGTGCATGCATGTGGGATCTTAGTTCCCCGAGCAGGGATCAAACCTGTTGTCATGGTCTGTCCATGGGTTGCAAAAGAATTTCCAGATGTGAGGCAGAATGAGAAGAGAGTAAAATTTACTAAAGTGGGAGATGCTGTTAGAACCATGGGCTGGCTCAAGGGAGAGCTGAACCCTTTTGCAGGCTAGTAGCCAATTTTTATAGCCTCAAGACAGAGAATATTCCTACTGGAATGGTGATCATTTAGGATGCATAGGGTGGGTGAGTATTTTACCTAATATGGGGTCAGAGGACTGGCCAGTTTGGATCTGGAAGCTCATGGCAACAGTTGCGATGGGGCTTGGTCAGTTCCAGAGATCTTTGCCCTGTGACCTTGCTACAGGGCTCCACACCCATGTGCCCTGGCAAGTGGGATTCTTAACCACTGGACCACCAGGGAAGTTCCTGATTCAGATTTTAAAGGGACTCCTTTGACTGCTGTGTGTGTGAAATAGGCTGACAGGTGCAATTCACTCATTCATTCATTCTTGAGTCTCTCACTGAACAAGCACCATCTGCAGCCATGATCTGCAGACGAGTGAGCAGGATCCAAGACAAGCGGGGTCACTGATCCAAAGTCACACCGTACATGGGTGGCGCAGATGTGTTTTGAGCCTAAGCTAGGCGGGCAGGCCGGTGTTCTGGTACGTGAGTGACTGGAATGCTCATGGAGGTCACTCCCTGGACAGGTGGGAATTTCATTATGATGCATGGAAGGAGCCACAGGTGGCTCCAACAGGTGACTGGAGCTTCGATGGTAGATGCACAGGGAGGGGCGTATAAGTCAGCCTAGGTGAGGGGATGTCATCAAAGGGGGCTTCCTTGAAGGGATGACTTTGAAGCTGAGACTTGAAGGTGAACGAGTCCACCAGGTGAAGGGAGGGGAAACGCATCTGGGGCAAAAGAAACAGCATGTGCAAAGACCTGGAGGTGAGACCAAGGATGGTCTGTGTTGAGACATGAAGCAGGTCCAGGGGCTCTGAGTTTAGCCTAGACAGCGGGTCAGACGGGGAGGGGAATGAAGAGGAAGAGAATAGCTCAGGCGCTCCTGGGTGGTGCAGTTGGATTTAATCTGAGGGCAAAAGCAGCCACAGAAGGATATAAGCAGAGGAGGGAGAGGAGCGGGTGTGTTTTGTGTGTGTGTGTGTGTCTTTATAATTAATTAGCTAATCTATCTGGGGCGGTGCTGGGTCTTTGTTGCTGCACTTTCTCTAGCTGCAGTGCTTGGGCTTCTCCTTGCAGTGACTTCTCTTGTTGTGGAGCACGGGCCCTAAGGCACCTGGGCTTCAGTGGTTGTGGCGCACGGGCTTAGTTGCCTCAAGGCATGTGGGATCTTCCTGGACCAGGGATTGAACCTGTGTCCCCTACATTGACAGGAGGATTCTCAACCACTGACCACCAAGGAAGCGTGAGGGTTTGTGTTTTTAAATGTCCCTCTGCCTGCTGAGTGGGGGACGGAGTGCTGGGGTGGGAGTCAAGGGGCCAGGATGGGAGTGGGGAGGGAGCCAGGAGGGGCTGCGTCCTGGTCCCTAGGTTGGTGGAACTGTCTCCCTCACAGTTATCACCTTCCACAGCCACCCCTGGGCCAGGCCCCAGCATATGCATTTGTGATGCCCCTCCCCCGCACCGCATCACAGTATCCCAAGATCCCTCCAGTCTGTGCCAAGTAACAGAGCAGGCAGTCCCAGCCACCTGCAGACATAAATGCTGATGGCAGGACACCAGGCCAAGAGCTGGGAGGCAGCCAGACATAGGGATGGACCCCCCTCCAGTTGGCAAGAAGCACCCTCCCTGGTGGGCCCAGGTTGGGGGGAAGCCAGTGAAGACCAGGTGTGGGAACCTCTCTCCCCACTCCCCCAGCCCTGCCTCCATGAGAGTCCCGGGCCATCTGTCCTTGTGCCCACTTTGTCTCATGCGCGCCATCACCAGGTGGGGGCATGTCTGTGGGTGGTGGATGCCAAGGCTTTGGTAGTTCTGGGGACAGAACCCAGGTGCAAGACACAGCTGAGGGTATCCGCCAAGGTCTGGAGGATAGAGTTGGAACCCACCCTGGGGCCGAGACTGGAAATAAAACGGATTTGGCTTCAGAACCTGAGCAACAGCAAGGGGGTCCTGGAGAGGCCGACGTCCACCACGGCCAAGTCCTACTGCACAGCAGGCATGTCACACGTGGCCCCTCATACAATCCACAGAATAAATCCATAGGGCAAGACTTCTGTTCCTTCTTTGCAGAGGATCAATGAAGCTCAGTAAGAAAGAAACTTGCCCAAAGTCACACTGGGAGGAAGTAGTCTGGCCAAAATTTGAATCCTGTCTGTCTTGGTTCAGGATCTTCCCTACTGTCCTTTCCAGGAGGGTGTGGAGAATTTTCTTTGAGCAGAAACAGCCTCTTAACCCTGGACAGCAAATATGTAACATACAAACCACCATAGCCTATTCAGTTGCCTATGACAGACATCCCTAACCAATAACAGAACTCTATCACAAGGGGAGGCAAGACCCAGGCATCACCAACAGATTGCAGTACTCCTTTCCCTGCAGAACTGGGACTCGGGCTCAGAATCCTTCTTAACACAGACCCCAGGCAGAAACCCCCCACCCATGAGCAGATATGCAGTCGGGGTTGTGGGATAAACACAGGTTGGCTTTTTTCAGGAAATGTTGCTTCTTCATCTGCCAGATTGACATTCTTAAGCCACAAGTGGAATCCCTTTCCAGCTAAAAATCCCTTCAGTTTCTTCTCAGTGCCCCAAGGATGAAATCCAAACTCCTTGCCCTGCCTTTCCCCTTGCTATTCCTGCTTTTATGTCTTTGTAGCAACTGTCAGATCTGCAATGATCATCTTTATTCCGCAGTTTGCTTGTCCCTCCCCTAAGGCAGAGGTATGTTCTATGTGCTTTGGGACTCTCACTCCAAACTCCCAGAGGAAAGAATCTGATAGATTCAGCCTACCTCCATGGTCCAATCTTTTAAAACAGGAGGGTGGGGTAACACTGTGAATGAGGCAGAATGTGTGAGTGGGATGAGCTTGCCTACATGCAATGCTATGGATTGTAGCCCACCAGGCTCCTCTGTCCAGGGGATTTCCCCAGGCAAGAATACTGGGTTGCCATTTCCTCCTCCAGGGCATCTTCCTGACCCAGGGAATGAACCTGGGTCTCTTGCATTGACAGGCAGATTTTTTACTGCTGAGCTACCAGGGAAGCCTCAAGTGGTAAGAATGGGTAGGAGCAATTCTCAGGAAAAGCCCGTGGGCTGGGCAGATTCCTCAGATAGGTATTACAAAACAACAACAAAAACAGTAAGAAGAGCTACTGATAGCAGCAAATAATCACAGCCAATATTAAATGTTTAACAGTAAAATATGACCTGTACTTGGCAGAGAGGGTAACTGAGGCACAAAGAGGGTGAGCAATGTACCCAAGGTCACATAGTGGGCACTTGGGTGTGCACTACAAACCTCCCTCCCCAGGAGGGTTAACATCTGTGCAAGACCCCACATGTAACAGGCAACAGGGCGTGAGAATCCCTTCTCCTGAGGGCTGAGCCCCTCTCCTTCTTATGTCCTGGGAGGGTTCCAAGGACAGTTCCTTCCCCACAGCATCTCACATCCTCTGTGACCTTCACTCAATCTTGGCATGGCTCCGGGAACACGTAGGGCTTCAACTCCGGAGCAATTACAGTCTCTTTGTGGCCGCCCTGCCCCAGCAGTTCTGGAGGGCCCGGCACCCACAGCTGTGGGTAAAGTTTGTGTGTTGAGGACAGGAAGTGTCTATCTTTACATTCCAGCATTAACAAGCCTTGATCTTATTGAAATGGCATTTTCTTTCTCCTCCTAATACGCAAGAATGTATTTTTTTTAGCTCTTCCGCCATCACTTGATTCTCAAGTCTGAATTGTCTGAAGGCTTAAAACACTTCTGACTGCATCAACACATTTTAACATTTTCCACTCCTGAATGAGAAAAGCTGAAAAAGGAAGGGGAAAAAAAAAGGGTGCAAACATTTTTTATTGTATTAAGAGGAGTACGAAGTGTAAAAGCAGGGAGGTGATGGTGCTGTTTATCTGTTTGCAGCCTCACTAACAGGAATGTATTCAATTAAAAAAAACCCAACCCTCTGGTAAACTGGAACATAGGGAAGAAACAGGCGAAATGGTGTATAACACAAGTCCTTCATTGTTTTCATTCACAAGCATTTATCAAGCACTTAGTATGTGTCAGGTGCTGTCCAAGGTGCTGTGGCTACAAGTATGAAAAAGCAGTTGAAAAGTCCTGCTGTCGTGGCAGGATGTGTGGGAAGACAGATGTTAAGCAGTTAATTACATAATTAACCATCACAGTTAATGATTTAAATGCAAACTGAGAAGGGAGGGAGTTGAGCGGAGGACTTCTCAGCTGCCATAGAGAGGATGATAAACCAAGCACAGGGAAGGGCATGCTTGACAGAGGGAACAACATATGCAAAGGCCATGAGTCAGGAAGGATCTCCTTGTGGTGGAGAGGGAGTGGACAGAGCAGACAGAGGTTGGCTGGGTCCTGGGGAGGGGCTTACTCTGGGGAGTCCAGGGATGTTCTTAAGGAGGGTCAGATTTGGAGCATGCAAGTAGTAAGTAGTGGACCAACAGTTGAAAAGAACAGCATTTATTTGACAAATGTTTATTGAACATACGCTCTTTGCCACACTCTGAGCTGGGCATGGGGACCATAGGGTTAACCAGGATAGGGTATGTTGCCTTCTTTTTTTTTTTACAAATGAGGAAACAGAGGCTCCAAGGTATATCATGACTTGCCCAGGGCCACAGAACTGCCAAGAGGCAGGTGTGTCTGACTCCAAACCCTGGGACCCACCTATTCTCCAATTCTGCTCCTTAGAGTGAAAGTTGAAAGGCTACCTGGAGGTGGAGGAGAGGAAGTGGGGAAGGTGGGAGGACGGAGGAGAAGGAGGGGGAAGAGGGACACATATTCTGAGCAGTCCCCAGAGAGCAGGACCAGGGCCAAAGGAGGGAGGTTAAAGGCAGAGGACGGAGACCAGACGGATTAAAGGGAAAAACTCACTCTTGGCCACCCCAAGAGTGCTTGGCGCCACCCCAAAGCAAGGCAGCTCTCTCATACAGGAAGTGAGGGTCCCATCGCTGAGAGTATGCAAGGCTGGCCTGTGTCAGGGGGAGTTTCTGCTCTGGGAAATCTACTGACCTTCCAAGCTACTCAAGAGGCTGAATGCAAGGGCAGAGGGGACCCTTAACCCAAGACATCAGGGCAGCCTTGGTTCAACTTGACTCAGTGAAGCCTGGCTGTGTTCAGCCTCTGTATGCTTCAGCCATAAACTGGGAGCAGTATCAGCACACTCCTTCCAGGGCTTCAAAGGATCACCAGAAAGGGTAGGGAATGGAGTCTGGAACAGAATGTACACAGGAAATGCCATTTCTGGTGAGATCTCCAGCCCCGGTCACTGGGGGCACTGTGTTATCACCGGGCGCTCCGCATGCACCGAGAGTGGCTGGGAGCAGGCGGTGGGCCTCTAGGAGTGATGTCGTTGATGTCTCTGGTTTAGCCCTCTGGGGATTCTTGTTCGAGAGCTCATGGTGGAGCAGGTGCTTGGTTACTGAGGCTGCCCTGCCTGGGGCCGGGCACACCTCCACAGCACCTGGGGCAGCAGCCACAGGAGCCTTACCCTAACCCTAGTCCTCTATTATCTGGGTTGATAATACAAATGTGTCCCCATCCAGTCCCTGCAGGTTCCCTAGGCCCCAGAAAGACTGCAAGGGAAACATGGCCAAGGGTCACTCTGTTTCCTAAGTCTGTCCTCTATCTGGTTATTTCTCCTCCTAAGCTGCCTGCACCCTGACCTGCCCCCACTTCCGCCCCCCACCCCGACCCCTACCCCCAGCATCATCACTCACCTGGACTGGCACAATCACCTTCCCTTTCCTTGGTCCCCCAGCTCCCTCCCACCCTCACCCTTTACAGTCTTTTCTCCCTACAACAGCCAGAGGGAGCCCGTGAGCACATGAGTCAGGCCCCGCCCCTTTCTCTGCTAACAGCCCTCCTGGCCCCCGCCTCGCTTCAGGTAAAGCCTGAGTCCTCCACGACCCCTTCCCTGGACCTGCCCCTTCCCCTCCCTGCCCTCCTCCTCCTTCTCTCCCCCTCACTCCAGGCCCAGTCCTGCCCCAGGGCCTTTGCACTGACTGTTCCCTTTGCTCAGGATGTTCTTCATCCGAGGCCTTCAGACCTTTGTTCATCACAGCATGGCCTTCCTTCAGCACCTGATTTAAAATTGCACCCCAGCCCTTCTCCTCTCCTGCTTACTTTTCCATCCTTACTGCTTCCCACCATGCATTTATTTATCTGGTTTTACGTTCATCTCCTGTTAAAAAGTCAGCCCAAGATTGTCACTTATTTTGTTCCCTCTCTGGCACAGTAGGTGCCCAATACGTACGTTTCAGATGCATGAATAAACTATGACCCTGAGTCAAATCTGGGGCCTTGGGACTTCCCTGGTTGTCCAGTGGTTAAGATTCCATGTTTCCACTGCAGGGGGTGAGGGTTCGATCCCTGGTCAGGGAACTAAGATCCTTCATGCCATCCAGTGTGGCCCAAAATTTAATCATACACTTGGGACCCTTAACCCAGCCCTTCCTGTCTCAAGTTATGTGAATGCTAGGACATCCCTTCCCTCTCTGAGCCTCAATATGCTCCCCTGTGAAATGGGCAGAAGTCATTCATCTTACTCCAGGATGATAATGATTCCTGGTACTTGGTGACACAGGAAGCTCTCAGCAACAGCCTAGCACATAGTAGGTGCTCATCAGATGGACTCTCATCCTGTGTCAGCGACTCTCCCCTATCCCTCAGCAGGCAGCCTGCTTCCAGCTCAGAAATGCCCCCGTCTTTCAGTTTCTTTCAGTTCAGCAAAGTCACAACAGTATTGGAGGGCAAGGGCGGTGACCATATCCTGGGGACCTGTGAGCAGTGTCTGAAATGCTATAGCCCCCCTGAGTTTCATGAGCACAGGAAAAGCGCCCCTCCCCTCCAGAGTCCCAGAGTGCCAGGCACCAGGAGAGGCGCTCCACGGGTAAGTGGGACGCCAGGCAAGAGGATTTATTTAGCACTTCCCATTTTATCCTGCGCCACATCTCTGCTGCCAGGACGATCCCACTCGTGGTCGGGTGGGAGCCAGCGAGGGTGGGGTGAGAGGGCTAGGCTCCAGCCCTGCCGGGACATCTATGTCCCCTGTGTGTCCTCCCCGCTGTGTGTCCTGGCTAAGCCACGTACCCTCTCCAAGGCCTGGTTTCCTTGAGAGGTGTGAACAGCCAACACTATGACATCTGTTAAGTGCCTACTATGCACAGGATTAAAGTTACATGGTGGTTAACCCAGGCTGGGTTGAATTTCTGCACCACTTCAATTTTTGGAAGACGGTACCATATGCCCAACCTGCAGTTCGGTAAACTGAGGACAGCTCCTGTGGTTGCAGGGGTGGGTGGGGGAGCGGAATCCCATCTCCGGTTGCCTGCACCTCTCTGGTTAGTTCATTATGGGAAGAAGGAATGTCCCTCTGACTGCCTGTCCCCAGCAGTTAGGGTGATCTGTGCCTCACTCCCGCCCATATACCCCCTCCCCGCCCCCTCCCCTGCTCAGACCCTGCTAGCTCTGCCCAGAAGAAGCCTTTCATTCACCTCACCCCCTCCCCACCCTCCCCCCATCAAGCCCAGGCAGCAAGGCTGTAGTCTGTTCCCGAAATGCATCTGGGCATGGTATGCAAATGAAGTAAGTTAACCCTTTTCACACACAGGGATGGTCCCACACAGTCCACAGGTATTCAGCAAGCCCCAGAGTGTATGTGGCATCATGACATGGCTTAATGAGCACTCAGCTTTCAGAGTGATTTGGGGCTGTAAGAATCAGGAGGGCCTCCTGCAGGTGGAGGGCAGAAGTTGGCAAAACTGCGGGGTGCCAGGAAGGCACGCCAGGAGGTGGGATCAGCCTGGGAAACATCCGGAGGGAGGATCATTGGGAAAAGGAAAGAACATAGCCTTTGCAGTCAGGCTGATCTTGGTTCCATACTTGCCCCTAAGCTGGTGATATCACCTCCTGGAGCCTCAGTTTCCTCATTTGTAAAATAGGTGTCAGGGAGGCACATGCTGCTTGGGCATCACTGAATTTCATGGAGATAATCCAATCTGCACTGGACTTTACTGTTGTTTGTTTTAGTTACTAAGTCGTGTCTGTCTCTTTTGCAACCCCGTGGACTGTTGCTTGCCAGGCTCCTCTGTCCATGGGATTTTCCAGGCAAGAATACTGGAGCAGGTTGCCATTTCCTTCTCTAGGGGATCTTCCCAACCCAGGGATCAAACCTGCATCTCCTGCATTGACAGGTAGGTTCTTTACCACTGAGCCACTTGGGAAGCCCTGGACTTCAATCCTCTTCAAACATCGCTAGTGAGTAGTGCTTGACCTTTGATTACTTCATGTTTTCTTTCTTCCTTCCTTCCTTTCTTTTGTTTTGCCCTGTGGCATGTGGGATCTTAGTTCCCTGACTGGGGACCAAAACCATGCAGTGAAGATTCTTTACGGCCACTTGTTTGCTTCTAGGTAACCAAACTTTAGGCCTTCTCTGGTGGCTCAGTGGTAAAGAACCCACCTGCCAAGCCGGAGACGTGCATTCAATCCCTGGGTCAGGAAGATCCCGTGGAGAAGGAAATGGCAACCCACTCCAGTATTCTTGCCTGGGAAATCCATGGACTGAGGAGGCTGGCGGGCTACAGTCCATGGTGTCTCAAAGAGTTGAGCACGACTTAGCAACTAAAACAACAAAACCAAATTTCTTTTTAAAAAAGAAACATTAGACCACACCTCTCAAACATTAGACCTGGATGCAAGTGAAATGTATACACAAAGGCAAATCAAAGTAATAAGTCCAGTGAATAAGTAAGGCCAGAATACACAAAGAAAAAAGATGAAGACCCAGCCATGAAATTAACAAAATCCAGAGCAATGATCCGATCTGAACTGTGACCACCATTCTCAGACCCCCAGTTGGGCCAACTCTTTCCTTTTTGGAAAAAGTGTTGAGAGGATGTGAGCAGGCAGGCGTTTATGACTCAACTAGCACCACCCAAGACTTTCTCCTGGAAAAGAAAACCGAGATGTGAACAGCTTTGACCGGCCGGATTCCGTGGTGTTTCATGCTGTGAGTGTAGAACTTAAAATCCCCCTGGGGCCTCCCAGACGTCTGGATGCCACACCTGGGGACCCATGGTGATGGTGGTAGGAAGCCCCTGGCTTGGGGAGCTGAGGCAGGGGGTCTGGATGGCGAATCTATGTGTGTCCCAAGGTCCCTGACTCAGCAGAGCCCCCATCTGGTGGAACATCCTCTGTCCCTTAAAATCAGTAAGTCAAGAGGCCCCATCTGTATCAGGTAGGAGGTAACAGATGCCAGATTTGCAGACCGTCATTGAGTCCCCAGGTGTGTGCATGCGTGTGTGCTGAGTGTAGCCCTACCAGACTCCTCTGTCCATGGCGTTTTCCAGGAAAGAATACTGGAGTGGGTTGCCATGCCCTCCTCCAGGGGATCTTCCTGACCCAGGGACCAAACCCGAGTCTCCTGCTTGGCAGGCAGCTTCTTTACCATCAAGCCACCTGAGAAGCCCATCTATAAGAGCTTAAATAGAGAATGGCTGGGTTTGCAGAGTTAGGGAAAGCAGCTTGTGTGGATAGATGACAGTCGAACTCTAGCATAGCATTGTCTGTGGGCACCCAAAATAAAAAGCAACGTCCACATCCAGCCAGGGGGAACAGACAGGACAGACATACCACACCTCAGCCTCCCAACATGCTCCTTGAAAAGAATTTTATTTTGAAATGGTTATATATTCCCAGGGAGTTGCAAAGAGTACAAATAGGTCCATGTACCCTTTCCCCAGCTTCCCTAAGTGATCACATCTTCCATAATTATAGAATGTTTTCAGAATCAGGAAACGGAAATTCTACAATCCACTGATCTCTTCCATACTTTTCAGGTTTATATGTGTGTGTGTGTATGTGGTGTGTGCATAGTCTTTACCATTTTATCACACGTTCAGTTTTGTATAACCACAACCACCATCAATATTCAGAACTTGTCACCACAAAGAGAAAAATGCCATTTTAAGAGAATTATCTGAATAGCCCATCCATCCCACCGCTTGTTTCTTTTGGATGGTTGTGGTGACCTGGGTTTATAGATGTGCAAATATATGCATTTGCTCGTTTTAAATGAGCTCATTTCAGTTTATTTCCTTATAAGCTGAAAACATAGAAGGTGGAACATGATAATCAAACCTCTCCACAGGCATTTATCAAGAACAAATTATCCTATAGAGCCTCCCTCATGGGTCCATGCTACCTATCCTTTTTCATTGCTGTATACTACTCCCAGTTGGGTCGTACCTGGTTAGTTCATGCTTGTTCCCTTCTCTTGGATACTTGGATTCATTTCTTTATACTTCCCAAAATAATTACCTGTGACATGGCTTATTTGACCCTCACAGAAAGCCTGAGAGGGGTTGGTCTAATTATACCTGATTTCAGAGCAAAGAAACTGAGAATAACAAAGAGACCCATGGTTTGCTTAGAGTCGTGTAAGGCAGGGGTAGCATAGCCAAGAGTTTGTTTAATGTCTTTTAAATTTTATTTTAATTAATTATTTATTTTGGTTGTGCCCGGTGGCATGTGGGATCTTAGTTCCCCGACCTGGAATCAAGCCTACGTCCCCTGAAGTTGAACTGCAGAGTCTTAACCACTGGACCACCAGGGAAGTCCCTAATGTTTTATTATTTTTATTTTTTAATATTTTTAAATTGTCATTTATTCCATCTATGGTGAGTCTTGATTGTGGCACATGGGATCTTCAGTCTTTGTTGTAGCACGTGGGCTCTTCGGCTATGGTACATGGGACCTTTACTTGCAGCATGTGAACTCTTAGCTGTGGCATGTGGGATCTAGTTCCCAGATCTGGGATCAAACGCATGCCCCCTGCATTGGAAGTGCAGAGTCTTAACCCCAAGACCACACTGTCTTGATGCCTATAACTTGGCAATAAGTTTTGAAACTGGGAAGTGTAAGCCCCTCAACTTTGTTCTTTTTCAGGATTGTTTTGGCTATCCTGGGTCCCTCTAACTCCCATAAGAATTTTAGAATCTGCTTGTCAATTTCTGCAAAGAAGTCAAATGGGATTTTGATAAGGATTGGGTTGAACCTATAGGACAATTTGGGGAATATTGCCATCTTAGCAGTATCAAGTCTTCCAATCCATGAACATGGGATGTCTTTTCATTTGTTTGGGTCGTATGTAATTTCTTCCAGCACCACCTTGCTGTTTTCATAGTGTAAGTTTTGCATTTCTCAGTCAATGTATCTCTAAGTATTTTATTCTTTTTGATATGTTGCAAATGGAATTGGTTTCTTGATTTCATTTTTCTTGTTTATTGCCACTGCTTAGGAAATACAATGGATTTAGTGTATTGATCATGTATACGGCAGCCTTGCTGAACTTGTTTACTAGTTTTAATAGTTTTTTTTTTAAAGTGGATTCCTTAGGATTTTCTATCTACAAAATAATGTGCAAATAGAGATTGTTTTAAATCTTCATTTCCCATCTGGATGCCTGTCCTCTTGCCTAACTATCTGGCTATAACCTCTGGTACAGTGTTGAATAGGACTCGTGAGCAGGGACATCACTATCTCGTTCTTGATCTTAGAGGGATTAGAGAGACATCATTCAGTCTTTCATCATTAAGTATGATATTGCCGGTTGACATCCTTTATCAGGTCAAAGAAGTACCCTCTACACCTAGTTTGCTGAGTATTTTATCATGAAGGGATGTTGAATTTTAAATGTCGCAGCCAGGATTTGAAGCCATGTCTCTCTGACTCCAGACTCCTAATGATTACCTGATAAGCTAACTCAGAGGGACCCCCAAGGGAGCCCCACATTGAATGCAGAAAAGTGCAAGCTGTCAGCCAATGAGGTGTTTCCATCTGCCCCTTTTCTCTTTGGCATTTGAAGTGAACTTGGGTAGAGACAGAGAGGGAAATGTTTAACTTGAAGGAATGTACAAAGACAGTGGACTCTGGCACAGGGCAGAGTTGTGGGGGAGATGTTTTGGAAGTGGCTTTCAAGAATTCAAGGCTGGATTCTGCGAACTTGGCAGGAGGAGTCCTATACATGCTGTGATGGGCAGTTGATGGTTCCTCTGGAGTTGTCTCAATAAAAACAAAACAAAGCTAATTATCAGGTTCTGGGAGGTGCTGGATTGGAGACTGTGTTGGCAGAGTGGGAGGAGGAGGGAAAAATGGAGGAAGCCCACCACTCCCCTGCACAAGGTGGCAATGCCCAATGACTGAACGATTCACCCCACAAACCATGAGTCACCTCCACAGCTTGCCATTCCCTGTGGTTGGCAGACACAAGAGACTCAGAACCTACCACGCCCTACCTCCCAATTCTAGTATTTTCCACCTTGTGGAGCTTTGAGGCTTAAGCTATGCCCCAAGGGAGAATATTCTCTCCTATTTTCTCTTCAAGCTTTGGCTTGCAGGAAGTCTTGGTTACTGGATCTTTAATGCCCTCTGACACTTGTCTATATTCCAGGGCTGGCAATAATATCAGACTAGAATGTTCTGTTCCCCTTGTATGGATTTTTATGATCACCTGGCTAGTCATCCTGGCTTTCCCATTTACAGTAGTCACATTTATCAAGCAATCCCTTCTAGAATCTAGATGAAGTAACTCATTTCACCCTCCCACAACCCAAGGAGATAAGAGATTCTTACTATCCTGCATTGGCAGATGGGCAAACTGAGGCACAGATAAAGTGGGGAGACAGAAAACAAACTGCCCCCAAATAGTAATCACTCCAAATCATAATAATCTGGTACCGAGATGAAGATAAACTCTGGGAGGATGGTCAGGGAGGGTGTCTCAAGAGTTTTGAAGGATGAGGAGCCAGCCTTGGGAACAGCATTCTAGGAAAAGGGAACAGCCAGTGCAAAGGCCCTGAGGCTGGACTGTGCCTGATGTTTGCAAGGAACAGTGAGGCGGCTGGCACGGGTGGACTGGAGTGAGCAAGGGTGGGGGGAGCAGATGGAGGAGGAGGTGAGAGCAGGCAGGTGATGGGGGGTAGGCAGTGGAGTACCTTGTGGGCTGCAAGGAAGGCTTGTGTTTTCACCCCAACTGAGATATTGTCTATTTCCTCCCCTGGAATCAACTCCTAGAGGACAGGAATTTTTTAGCCTATTTTGTTTCTTTCTGTGCCCCAGCCCTAGAAACAGCCTGGCACACAGATTGATGGCTTGAATGGTTTGGTGTCCTGAGCATGCACTGTACCACGTTTTGCAACTGTTTTCCTTGCCTGCTCACAAGAACTCCCAGAAGTAGATGAGGTTGTACCCTTTCCGAAGATGGTAGCAGTGAGGCTCAGAGGGGCATTTTCAGTCCTTCACCTAATAGGTGGCAGGGCTAAGTGTGGCTCATGCCATGTCCAGCCCCTCCAGAGCCAGAAGTCTACCTCCATCGAGTATACAGGGCTTGAGCACCTACTGTGTATTTCAGATCAGCTAAGCATTTGTGCACAGACCATCCCATTTGATTCTTTAAGATGCAGTTGTGTCTCCATTGCTTGGATGAGAAAACCAAGGTCAGATTGTCAATGGCTAGGTCAGGGTCACACTGGCAGGAAGGAGGACAAATAAGTTCTGCAAACCTGCACTGGCCGCTGGGAAACTCCAGGCTTAATTTAGGTTCCTTGTTTAATTATTCATCCTCTCCTCTCTTGTCTCCTATTTATGACTTCCGCCTTCTTGTTTTGTTCCCTGGGTTAATGCCTTTTGTTTATATCTGCATCTTTGGCCAGGAATGAATGAATCAATGATTTGGGAGGAAAAAAAACCCAAATTCTAAACTGGAGTCCTTTTATGGGCACGAGGCCCTCTTCAAACACATACCTTGATGAAATAAAATGCTTCCAACGGGTTCAGAACACAGTCATTTGATGTGCAATCTTGTTTGGCGTCTTTGAGCCCTCCAGCCCTCCATGGTAATCTTTCCCTTTTTTCTTTCTGTCTTTTTCCCCTCACTGTCCCATTTTCAAGTTTCAACTGTGGACCAGGTAGGCACCCTATCACACTTCATCTTTACAGTCTCTTGTGAGCAATGGCCACCTTGCTCCATTTCATAGATGGGAAACTGAGACCCAGGGAGATGGGGCAAACACATTTTGCAGGTGGAAAAGCTGAGATAGGGTCCCACACAGCAAGCCAGTGTTTGAGCTGGGGTTCCGATTGTGGTTTGCCCTGCCTCAAGGCCAGCAGGTGATGGTAATTAGGTGAGAGGTTTGGAAAGTGCTTACTCTGCAGGAAATGTTCCCTCATTCATGCAATCAATAAGCTAGGATCTCCAGGCCCCACGGACGCACACCCTAGCATGATCAGAATAAAATCAGGATGATGGCATAGATAATGGAGCTTAGGGTGGCGGATGGCCATAGTCAAGGAGGGCTTCTTCCAGGTGCTGCCGGTTGAACAGAGACAGGAGAGAAGAAAGGGGAAGATGTGCTAAGTTGCTTCAGTCCTGTCTGATGCTTTGCCACCTTATGCAGTGTAGCCCACCAGACTCCTTTATCCAAGGGATTCTCCAGGCAAGAATACTGGAGTGGGTTGCCATGTCCTCCTCCAGGGAATCTTCCCAACCCAGGAATCTAACCCTCATCCGTTTACATCTCCTGCATTGGCAGGCGGCTTTTTTTTTTTTTTTTTTACCACTAGCGCCACCTTGGAACCCCCAGAAAGATCCCCGGGCGGGGGTCGGAGGTGGGGCGTTGGGGCGGGGTGTGCCGCCGGGAAGACTGTGCCAGGTGAAGGAACAGCAGGAGCAAGATCTTGTCAGGAGTGAGTAGACTGGAAGAACTGTAAGATGCTGGTTTGGCTTAAGCATGTACACCTGGAATAAGATGGTGGGTGCCGGGGCGGTGAAGTGAGTCTCACAGAAGAGGTTGGAATTTATACAGAAGGCACTGGGAAGCCAGGGCAGAGTCTAGAGCAGGGGATGGCAAGCACCGTGACCTCTGTGCCAAGTGCCCTGGGACTAACGAGGGGACCAGCGGCCAGAGGGGTCCCTGGTGCTGACGCCGCCACCCACGTGTCCCTCGAAGCCCCACACCCCCACGTGCTCCTGCAGCCCTTTAAACGCCCCGGGCCACGTGCCCCCGCCAAGCCGCCTCATTGGCCGAGGGGCGTGGCGGCTGCGCGGCTGCGCAGTGACGCGCCATAGCGGGCCCCGCCTCCGGCCGGCGGCGGCGGTGGCGGAAGGGATGACGTCACCGGCTGGGGGGGCGCGCGAGCCGGCGCGAGGGGAGCGCGAGCCGCAGTGAGTGTCCTCGCGCCGCCCGCCCGGCAGCCCGGCCGGCGCGCGCACGCCGCGAGCCGCTGGCGCTCGAGCTCCGCTCGAATCCCATGCAACAGCCAGGATGTGAAGCGGGGCAGAGCCGGGGGAGCCCAGCCCAGCCAGCCTCCAGGTAAAGGGGGAAAAATAATCATGAATTCGATTCAAAGAAATGCAGGCGCTCCAGTGGGGGTCTTGGAGACGGCAGAGTGGGCAGCGCGCCGGCTTTGTGCCGGGGAAGACTGTACGGCCATTGTGCTCGGAGGATGCTCCGCTGCAGCCGGCTGCACGCCTAGCCGCTGCGCCGGGCAGGCTGCGTCCGAACAATGCCCCTGAGGGGCTGGGCCGGGGTGGGAAGGGGCTGCGGGGTAGGGGGCTCGGCGGGCGGGGCTGGGGGGTTCGCGGCGGGGAGGGGGCTGGGCTGGACTCGCCCGGAGCGCGGCGTTGGAAGCTGCCCAGCGCCGCCGGCTGCACCACCCCGGGCTGCGGGCGGGGCAAAGGCGCGGAGGGAGGACGCGCGTGTGTGCGGAGGGGGTGCTGGCCCCGGCGGCGCCCAGCCAGGCTCCCCGGGCGGGTCCCGGAGGCAGGGGGCGCTGTTCTGGGGCTGGGGGGCGCGCGGGCACCCCGGAGTGGAGACAAGCCCGGGACAGGTGCCTCCAGGTGAGAGCAAGGAGGGCACCGACTGGACGGTGCGCCCAGGGCGGCTGCTGTGCCCGCCGCCTTCGCTCTTTGATCCCCCTCCCCTAGAGACCCCCTACTCAATGCTGTCTCCCCCTAGCGCCCTCTCGGTCTCATCTATCCTTTGGTGGGGGGTGGCCCTCCGCTACCTTGTCTTGCCCCACCCTTTTGCGGACCCAGCGCCCCCTCTCAGATCTCCCAAGTGGGGCAAGACTCAGCCCCCAGCCCCAGGGACCCTGGCGGACAGGCGGGCGCGCGTGCCGGGCGCCCGACCTCCCCTAGGAGCTGGGGGCCCCGTGGGGATCCCGGGAGAGGGGAAGCCGCCCCTTCAGTTGCCAGCCTCGCGGGTTCTGCACGCCCTGGGAGCCCCCTTGGGGGCTGGGAGGAGGGGCGGTGACGTCATCCCTGGGGGCGGAGCCGTCGGAACCTGGTTGAGGGGGGCGCGGGGGGTCCCTTACCCAGAGGGAAGCCCTCCCCCACGAGTTAGAGCGCCGGTACTCTGGGCGCGAGGGTTTCAACCGAGTTACGGCCAAGTTCACCGCTCCTTATGGAAACACTGCCACATTTAGGATTCCACCTGTCCACAAATCCTGGATACTTACCCCACGAAACTCCCCGTAAATCAGAGAACCCCCCCCTTCAACTGCTTTCTCTCTGAAATTCTCAGAGAATCCCCCCCAACCCCAAGTGGAATCTTTTTTTTTTTTTTTTGTCAGCCACACTCCCCCCCGCCCCGACCCTGAGTCTGGAATCTCCTCTTATGTGATCCTTCCCCCGATTTCAGACCTTCCTCTAGTAGCTTCGTGAATATACAGCTTTTCGGAATGTCCTTTCTTCTGCAGTCCTTCCTTAAATTTAGTCACCCCCTTGGGTCCTCATCCCCCAAACGTACGAACCACCCCAGCGCTTCCATCTGGGGGGTGGTGCCTCCCTTCCCCTTCTCGGGCTCAGCTGGGATTCCCCTGTTCCCCCCATCTCCATCTGCTGGAGTCCTCATTCTGAGCCTGGGGCCCTTCTGTCTCCCGCCAGACCCCTGAAAAACCAGCCTGGGCAACAGCTTGTGAATTGGGGAGGAAGGTGTCTGAGGCGTCCAGGCTGGG
The DNA here is from genome assembly GCF_055505025.1 of Bos grunniens. Classification (NCBI taxonomy): domain Eukaryota; kingdom Metazoa; phylum Chordata; class Mammalia; order Artiodactyla; family Bovidae; genus Bos; species Bos grunniens. The sequence continues at coordinate 18,971,522 of NC_141171.1, forward strand.
CATGAGGACTCTGAGAAACAGGGACAAAGCCGAAGGGTCCTCGAGGGTGTTGAGGTCGGGGTCCCACCCGCTCTGGGCCCCCGGTGGTTTCCCCCGCTGGACTTTGGCGGTTGGGGTTCTGGTCTTCCATCAGTGTTCCCCACTGTTGCTGTTCCGGGGTGCAGGGGGGCGAGGGTCCCTTTTGTTTGGGGCGCCCTGCTTCCCCCTCTTCCACCGGTGAGAAGAGCCAGCCAGCCTGCGACTCTACTCCTGCCGATAGCAGCTGCTGCTGCTGCTGCTGGAGCTTTTATTAATGGCCGAGGGATTGGGTCGATTCTGCCATTTGCATAACGCCCCTCCCCCACCCAGGGTCCCCTTCCTTTGTGCCCCCCTCCCCCTGCCAATCTCGCTTGCCTTCTGTCCCTCAGCTCTCTTCTTCCTTTGCCAGCTGATACTTTGGCTACGGAAGGAAGGCAGCTGGGGCTGGGGGCGGCTGCTTTCCGCCCCCCGTCAATCCCAGAGCCCACCAACTTGGGCCTGGGTCTCCAGCTGGATCCCCATCCCCACTCCCCTGCAATGCCCTCCGAGGGGACATCGCCGGATGCCTGCTGTCCTGTCTCCCTTCTTCCTCCTGCTCCAGAAAGCTTCCTCTTGCCCCATTCCCTGGGCCCGGGGTGACACCTTCAACATGACGGTGCACTTCTGCGTGGGGCCCTGGCCCCCCCAGCCCCCTGGGGGCAGCCACCCGCGATTGTCCTGAGAGTTGGTATAATTGGGCTCAGGCAAACAAAACGTCGAGGGAGACCCGGCCTGCCTGGTGAGCTCATGCGCTTTTCTATTCCTGCCACCCAGTCGATGACATCGGCCCCCCAGGGGGTGAAGAGGGCTGGTGCTGTCATGTCAGTACCCGTCCTGCCAGGAGAGGCCAGGCCTGGCCCACTCCCCATTCTCTGCAGAGGTGGGGAGAGGGGCGGAGACATGGGTCATTCTGATGTGGCCAGGGTATGGCATTGGAGGGTGCTGCTGGGGTGCAGGCCAGCATCCTTGGGGTGAACCCTCTTCCCCCATGGTCCCATGCCTTGAGGTGGGCACAGAGGGAGGGCACTGCCAGCCAGGTGCCCGCTTGCCGCCCGCACAGGAATGGTCACCCACTGATGGTGCCTCTGTTTCTAGCTCCTTGGATCATTACTAGCGCCTTTCTTTTTCCCCTGTTTCCCTGGGGGATCCCGGGCATCTTTGCCTGTCTGGAGGCCCCATTCAGAGACCTGAGGCATTTTTGTCCCAGCACCGGAGCGGTGGCTCTGGGCTGAGTTGTCAGAGCAGGTGGAAGGGGAGAAGCTCCTGGATGTCAGGAGTTTAGCAGTGGCATCTGCGGGGGACAGTTCTGGAACCATGACTGTGTGTCCATTTTCTTTGGGCCACTGAGAGTGTGGGGGTCTGCCTGGCCTCCCCTAGATCGGGATCGGTCTAGGGGACAGCTCCACCTCTCCTCAGCAGACGGCTTTCCATGGATGACTCAGTTTCCCCTTCTACCGTCTGGGTGGGCAAGGAACAGCCCGTCACAGGTGTTGGAGCACCATGCATCTCCAACTGCCGCTCCCAGGAGCCAGGAGCCAGGCACCAGGAGACCTGTGGCTGTGCTGATTACTCCAGCCTGAAGGATGGTCAGAGAGGTGGCCGGGCAGGGAAGTATTGGGTAGGGCCTATATGGCTCCGAGACACAGCCCCCCACAGCCCCAAGTTTCGCCTGCTTCCTGTGACTTCAGTGCAGCCGCTGCTTGGAGGGGGCGGGCAGGGGGCGCACCACCGATAGAGTTCAGGATGGAGAGGAAAACCCTAAAAATAAAGACGGATATTTATAAACCTGGCGGGTTTGGGGGATAATTGACAAAGCTTAACGTTTTCAGCTGAAAGCAATTCCCACCCCCCACCCCCCTTTACAACCCTGACTGCATTAGATTCCATTTGTTAGAGGCATCCGGAGCCAGAGGAAGGTTCTTGGGAAGTGCAGCGGCCTGGCAGGCTCCTTGTGGGCCGTGGCGTCCTCTCTGGGGGCGGTGGGGGCTTGCGCTTCTGGAGAGACGCAGGGGGCCTGGCCAGGGGCTCTGAGACGCCACCCCGCTTTCCTCTGCACCCAGAACAGCCTTCTGGCACACCCTCCGTGGGCGGGCGTCCCGTTTCCCAGAATTTACAAGGAGGAGGTGCCCCTGTCTTGCCCTTGCTCTGTCCTTCCCCGCCGCAAAAGATGCCCTGCGGGCAGCGGTGGGGGGGATGTGGAGAGACCCCAGCTGCCCACCAGGCAGGGGGCTCACAGTGGGGACAGGTGACAAGGTCCAGGTGCCAAGCCAACAAAACCCTCTGTGGGGCTGTGGACAGAAGAAAAGTCACACCACTGCGCTGGGGAGAACAAGGGCTTTTTAGATGGTTTTAAAAATTTGGTCTGACTTCTGTCTGGAACCAGAAAGCTCCTGGCTTGTGGCTGGAGAAGATGGAGTGCTGGTTGGGGCAGGGCATGATTTTAAGTGCGTGTCACCCCATCACAAGGACAAATAGCCTGGACCCAGGCAGATCATAGCTTGAGATGTACAGGAAATGATGACACGTGGGTCTTTGAACCCTGTGGTCCAATTTGCCATCCCCTCTGGGCTTCTCAGAGAAGGCAATGGCCCCCCACTCCAGTGCTCTTGCCTGGAAAATCCCATGGATGGAGGAGCCTGGTGGGCTGCAGTCCATGGGGTCGCTAAGAGTCAGACACGACTGAGCAACTTCACTTTCACTTTTCACTTTCCTGCATTGGAGAAGGAAATGGCAACCCACTCCAGTGTTCTTGCCTGGAGAATCCCAGGGACGGGGGAGCCTGGTGAGCTGCCGTCTATGGGGTCGCACAGAGTCGGACACGACTGAAGTGACTTAGCAGCTGGGCTTCTAGACGCTTACGGGTTTTGGGTTTTGAGTATAGTATTTGGATACCCCCCCACCCCCCACCCCCACCCCACTCCCTTCTCTCCTTTTTCTTTAAGGAAAGAAAAGGCACACACACACACAAAGGAAGAAAAAACAAAGAACCCCGCCGTACCATTTCTGTCTTGTTGCTGGCTGATATTTCAGAAGTGTTGGGGTGGGGGGTTGTGCGTGGGGAACATGAAAAAACCAATTGGCTTACACTTCTGCAAAGGCGAAAATTAAGGAGTGGTGGGAGTGACTCACGGACAGGCCCTGACTTTCTATGTTGCTTTATTTTTGTCTCTTCCCTGCTCTGGGGAACTACCCTACCTCTCCCCCCACCCCTCCCCCGGGTCTGGCCGGGGTGGACCTAGGGATTGGTGCTATTCTGGGCTGGCTATGGAATCCCATTTTGGTTCCCCTGGTCCTGTGGAGGCCCAAAGGATTCTATACCTGAAAACACACCCAGGTCTTTTTTTTTTTTTTTTTAGGATCCCTGCACTCTCATGTTCCCATGGATTCTCCCCTGATCCAGGGGCTTGGAACTCAGGTTTCTGGGTCACACTGACCCTGCTCCCATAAATATCCTGATTTTGAAGGAGCAGATTTTGTCCAGAACTCCCTGGATGGTCCCTGTTTTTGAGGTTTTTTCATTTTTGATTTTTTTTTTTTTAATCTTGACTGTTACATTAGTCCCTCGTTGGAAGGCCAGGCCCTAACCCTCCTAGGAAAACTGAAAAATCTCAATTTTTGGTTTCCCAGTCGTCCCCTTTCTCCCTCTTCCTCTCTGTGTGGCATCACCTCTGTTCCTTAACGTCTCCGTAGGAGCCTCATCTCTTGCAAAAGGAGGAAATGCCTCTGGCTTAGGGGGTCCTGGGGCTTCCCTGGTGGCTCACATGGTAAAGAATCTGCCTGCAATACAGGAGACCCAGGTTTGATCCCTGAGTTGGGAAGATCCCCTGGAGAAGGGAATGGCAACCCACTCCAGCATTCTTGCGTGGAGAATTTCATGGAGAGAGGAGCCTGGCGGGCTACAGTCCTTGGAGTCGCAAAGTTGGACACGTCTGAGCGACTAACACTTTCAGGGGACCCTGACTTCCAGCACCCACCCTGCTGTGCGTACTTGGGCTGGTTGGTTGACTTCTCTGTGCTCCTTTGTCCCTAAGATCAGAGAGCAATCACAGCCTGCCTTACGGCGAGCCCCGACAGGAGATACTGTAGGTCAACAGCCTGCCTCGGCTCTTGGACATGGCCGTTGCTGGCTGCATTCGTCTTACGATGGCCCAGCCCCCGAGTGGTGTCTTGGCCTCTGTCACAGAGGGCTGGGACCCTCCGATGGAGGTGGGCCAGGTGGAGAGAAGCCAGGAAGATGCGCTATTGCCATGCTGTTGCGTGGGTAATTAATTGAGTGTTGGTGAAAATTCAGGGGTTCTGGGAAAGGGAGGTCGATGCGTCTGTGTGTGTATAATTTAACGCCACTTATAATTAACCCCATGATCAGCAAATGAGGGGATGTCGGGGAATAATAATAGCTAATCCGACTTATTTGGAGCTGGCACCCATTCCAGGTCCCTTGCTGAGTAAGCACCTTAGGAGTGTGCTGGGAACCCCATTTCTCAGACAGGAAAACTGAGGCACACAGAGAGGTCTTCACTGGCCTCGGGTCACACAGCCCACATGTGAGAGAACCTGAAATCTTACCCAGGACCAGCAGCTGCCAGAACCTGAAGTCTTAACTCCTGGGAAGGAGTGAGGGGGCCTCTAACTGCCCCATTGTCAGAGAAATAGCTTTGATGACCATTCCCCTGCGGGGTACACTGGAGAGTCACTGTGGAGACCCCAGGGCCCCCAGCTGCCTTCCTCAGAGTATGGACTCTGTTCTGAGGTAGTTTGAGTTCAAATTATGCTTCTGCCACTCGCTGGCTGTGTGACCTGGGGCAATTTGCTCAACCTCTCTGTGCTTCCTTTTTCACATCTGTAAAGTGGAGAGGCGATGCTCTCCACCTTGTAGGGTTGTTGGGAGAATCAAACGAGTCAATGTGTGTTAAGTGATGTGTCAATATGTAGCCAGACCTGCCTGGTGGGGGTTCCCCAGCAGCATCCTCCCCCACCCCTGGAACCCTCAGCCCCTCATGGGGTCCAGCATGGGAACAATGTCAGGATGACTCAGCCACTGCAAACTGGGGCGTTCCCCGTCACTGGCTGCCTAATCAAGGCCGCCCCATATCTGCGGCAGGACTGGGCCAGGCGCCTGGCAGGATCTGAGCCATAGGAGGCCAGGTGAGGCAGGCAGGGAGGGCAGGTGGCTGCCTCGGGGATCTGGGCGCTCCTGAGACCCCAGGCAGTGGTCCCCCAACTTCCAGAGTCTGTGGTGAATCTAGGTGAGTGCCTAGGGGGAGGTCCCTGAGGATTCAGGGCTGTGCAGGCTCAGCTTTGGCTTCAGATCTGCTGAGAGGTGCTCAAGTTTATCAGCTTGGTGTACCAGCCTTCATTCATTCACTTGCCAATTCATTCAATCGTTCATTCATTCAGTCAGTATTTGTTGAATACTGGTGGCCAAAGAACTTGAGAGCCAGACCCTAGGTTCAAATCCCAACTCTGCTGCTCACCAACTGTGGGACCTCAGACTATAGACGTAGACCTGTTGGGGAGCCTTGGACTGGGTGTGAAGCCACCGTGTGCCTCAGTGTCCTCATCTGTAAAATGGGATCTTTGCTTCGCTTACGGACGAATATGTGCGGGTAGACTGAAAGCACTCGGTGTGTTCTTTCACTTGCTTTCTTTTTGTAAATAAAAGCAAATGAAAATAGAATTCAGGAGATACAGCAGTAGACAAGGCGGGCTCGGCCCTCCATCCCTTGGACCCTGTAGTTTCTCAGGAGAGACAGTAAGTACATAAATAAGCTAGTACATAAATAAATAACCCTAAATAAGTAGGGTTCTGCGGAGATTAGAAATTCAGTGGCCCCCAGCAGGTCACGGGGCCACTATTTTGTCTGGGAGTGGAGGGGGGCTTTCTGAGTTGAACAGGTATTAGGAACACCAGGTGCAAAGCTGAGAAGGCAGGCATGTGACGCTGAGTGGCAGGGGATGAGGGAAGCGGAAGAGAGGGGTAGGTGACCTCATGGGGTCCTGACCCTGAGACGTTCGCATGGCATTTTCCACACATGGAGCTAGAGTTTGCTGAAAGCCCCCCAGAACTTGGGTGCAAAGATCATTGCTAGTGGAGACCTGGGAACTCTGCAAACACCTCCAGGAACAGCTCTCAGGCTGAGGCCCAGAGAGGCAGGGGGACTTGCCCAAAGCCACACAGCCGCACCGACCTTGCTTGTGTGCCTGCTGGGCTGAGCCTCCCCCTAGAAGGTGGGCTGGGTCTCTTCACACTGGTCTAGAGAAGAAGACCGAGGCAGGAAGACTTGGCAGAAACTTCATTGTCGTCTTTTTTTTTTTTGGCTGCGCCGCATGGCGTGTGGAATCTTCCCTAAGCAGTGATTGAACCCGTGCCCCCTGCAGTGAAAGCTCGGAGTCTTAACCCCTGGACTACCAGGAAAGTCCAGAAACGTCATTCTTAACCCCCACGGCCCATCAGGGCTGGAGAGGTCATGCCAAGGGGACACTGGACAGAATTCCCCCAACCCTGGTCTTCCTGGTTCTCCAAGAAAAACCAGAAATCTGGATTTTTTTTTTTTTACATGAAATTGCCCTATTTTTCCATTCTCAGATCATTCTTTTCCTTACAACACCTTCATTTGCCGCTTGCATGGGCTCAACCCCTCACTTGCCGTCCCCAGGGCTCAGTCTCCTGGGCTGTGAAATGGGCTGAAGGCTCGCAGCCACCTGGAGGGGTTATTTGAAGGTAGCGATGCTGTTCCTCCTGGGGAGGGCTGAAAACAGGGCCTGGCCAGCGGGCCACGCTCGGTAAACGTTGGCTCTGATTATATTAATATTGGTCATAATGATAAACTTGACTGAAATTAAATGCTGTGCCGGCTGGTCTCACGGGGCAGTGCCGTGAATTACCTGCTGGCCGCAGGACCTGTTCCTCTCCTCTTGTCTTTTCTGGAACGTACCTATTTGCTCTCGGGGCTGGGGCACTGGGTCGCCTGTATTATCTGTGGAGTTCGCTGCGGTGGTTCTCAGCCTGGGGTGATTTTGCTCCCCAACCTCGGGGGGACACAGGGTGAAGTCTGGTGACATCTGTGGTCATCACAACTAGGGGATGCTCCTGGCATCCAGTGGGCGGGGCAGGGATGCTGCTCCACACGCCACAGCATCTGGGATGCCCCCGACCCCCAGCCCCTGCAACAGAGAATGACTGGGTTCTAGATGTCAGTCATGCTGAGCTGTGGAAAAGCTGCTACGTGCTCCACAGCCCAGGCGGTGAGAGAAATCAGGCAGCTGGGGTATTATGGGCTTATCTGTGAATGTCCGCCTCCCGCGCCCTGCACTGCCTTCCTGGACTTGAACGTTGAGATCCCAAACGGGTTCCCGCAGCCCACCTGTCCCGGCCCCATGGCCCAGTTGATCATCGCAATCGGGAAACTGCCCCTGATGCATGGGTTCCTGGGGTTTTCTGGAGATAGTGGTGGATCTGGGACTCCAAGGGGCTGCCATGGCCAGGTCTTTCCTCTTTTCCCTACCTGGTCTTTGGAGGCCAGAGTGCTAAGTTCGAATCCTGATACAGGCCCTCCCCGGCCGTGTGAGGTCACCCCTTCTTCCTTCCCCCAGCCTCACTTTTCTCATCCAGGAAATGGGGACACGTCCTGCTTGCTGCATCAGGAATTAAACACCGTCATGTGGATGTGGGGTCTGGCGCCCAGGGTACATTGTGTGTGTGTGTGTGTGTGTGTGTGTGTGTGTGTGTGCGTGCTTCAGTTATGTCTGACTCTTTCCAACTCCATGGACTGTAGCCCACCAGGCTCCACTGTCCATGGGATTTTTCCAGGCATGAATACTGGAGTAGGCTGCTATTTCCTCCTCCAGGGCTTCTTCCCGACCAGAGATCAAACCCAAGTCTCTTGCGCGTCCTGCATAGGCGAGTGGATTCTTCTTTACCACTAGCGCCACCTGGGAACACAAGCAGGGACTAAATGACTGTGGCTTCACCTCCCCTCCCCGCCTCCCTCCACCTGTCTTCACAAACCACCGGGGGGAGATGGGGATGGAACCCCGCATCCACAATTTCCCAAACAGTTACAACAGAGGGGAAATAAACCAGTATTACACGCGGTCCCTGGTTGTAGAGTCTACACTGCGTGTCTGATCCAGGGCTCAAGCTTCGCTGAACTTCCTCCTTTCATCCTTAGAACAGCTCCGAGAGGCGGCAGATGGAGGCAGCTGAGGCACAGAATAAGGACGAGGAACTGGCTCACTGGAGCCTTTTCCCAGGGTTGCCTGTGTGCATTTTTGTGCTCACAGAGGGTCTGTACTTAGTTGAATGCTCTGCTGTTGCTTTCTTGAAATGGTTAATAATTTTTGCAGAAGAAGGCTCTGCGGTTTCATTTCGCAGGTAGCAGTTATGTAGCCAGAAGGTTGGTCGCAGATGAAGGGGCGTCATTGTCAGCCAGTCTGGGTTCAAGGCCCGTCGTTGCCTCTTACGAGCTGTGTGACTTCAGGCAAGTTGCTTTGCCTCTCTGGATGTTGCGCCCAAACCCTTCTTGCCATCCAGTCCCCTGCCGGCTTCTCTGCCCTCTCCCTTCTCACTCATTGTGCATCAGCCACGCTGACCTTTCTTTCCTTTCCACCTCCAGGCCTTTGTCTTTGCTATTTCCTCTGCTGGGCATTCCATTTCTGGCTGGGCCAACCCTATCCGGCCAGTGTTCCCCAGTAGCCTTTTTATTGGCCTGGCCAAAAAAGGTTCATTCAGGTTTTTCTGTAATACCTTACGGAAAAAACCCGAACAAATTTTTTGGTCAATATTTCACTTCCTTAGCTGCTGTTTTACAGCCCGTCTGACCCCCTTTTCAGGATGGGAGCTCCACCAGGCTGCATCCCCCAAGACCATCCTGCAAGACTCTTGAAAGCTGCCCTCCTGTGCTAGAACCAGCGTGTCTAATTGTCCAGATTAGATGGGTCATGGCTGGGAAAACCCCACATCAGCAGCTCAAACGCCCTGTCTCAGCTCCCTCTGCCCTGGGCAGGGCTGCTAGAAGACCCACGACCTCAGTGGAGGTGCTGTGTGACTTCAGCCACTCGCTTGCCCTCTCTGAATCGCCTCATGCCTGAGCTGTCTGGTGCAAAAGCTATGGTGAATGGCTATTGAGAGCCAGGGCCCCTGGAGACAAGTGTCATGGGGTCAGGGAACCCTGAAACAGTCCAGGAGGTTTCCTATCTCTTGAGAAGATGAGAAACCCAGAGGAATACAGGGGATCCCCAGAGGGCATAGTAGCTGGGCCAGGAAATTTTGAGACTCCACTAACCCTGCTGTTCATTGATACCTTGTACATTTAGCCAGAGCAAACTCTGGGAGATGGTGAAGGACAGGGAAGCCTGTCGTGTTCATGGGGTTTCAAAGAGTCGGATACGACTAAGCGACTGAACAACAACAACATTCAGCCAGATAGGTAGAGAAGTCACCGAGATGCCCCTAGGAATGGGCCCAGCTTTCCATGGGGGATCACATTTGGCATTTGAAGAATCTGCATTCGCGCCTTGGCCTTCTGCAAAGCATGACTCTGGGCCCCTGGAGTCTCCTGACTGAACCTCAGTCTCCTTGTCTGTAAAAGGGAAACAAGACTGTTTTGAATGATCAGAATGGTCTGTACCAAGTCTGCTTGGAATGTGCTGGCATGGTGAAGATGTAACAGGCTAAACATCGTAAGATACAGTATAGTAATGAATGCCTTCTCCAGGCACATCAGGGGGCCTGCAGATGGAGCTTTGGAGGGGGGCAAAAGGTTTGGGAGTCCTGAGAACAATTGGGCTCAAGTCTGGCTTCTCCCAGCAGGGTTGAGTCTCCTGTTGCAGTGCCGCCAGGAGCTGGGGACCAGCCCCAGGCAGACAGAACCACAGGCCATGCCGGTGCTATGATCCATGGTGGCAGGAGGCCCACCTCAGGACCACTGAGCCACGGTGGGGAAACCAAGTCACACCTCTGTGGCCAGAGCCCCAGGCAGGTCTTGGGGGGCGGGGGTAAGTTCTGTGCCACAGTCACCCAATGAGATGCAGTGACCTCTCTAGATTCCCCATCCAGAGCTCTGTGAAACACCACCCAGACGTGTGCCTTTTGCCCTCACCTCCCTGGTCCTCCTAGAGACTTGCTGTGTGTATGTATTAGTTGCTCAGTCATGTCCGGCTCTTTGCGACCCTATGGACTGTAGCCTCCCAGGCTCTTCTGTCGATGGGATTTCCCAGGCAAGAATACTGGAGTGGGTTGCCATTTCCTTTTGCAGGGGATCTTCCCGACCCAGGGATCGAACCCAGGTCTCCTGCATTGCAGACAGATTCTTTACTGTCTTAGCCACCTGGGAAGCCCCATCAGGGAAGACTTGGTAGTTTTCTTGAAAACCCATTCTCTCTGAAAAGTTAAAAAAAACACTTTATTTGTTTAGCTTCACCAGGTCTTGGTTATGGCACGTGGGATCTTTGTTAAAGCATGTGGAATCTAGTTCCCTGACCAGGGATCGAACCTGGCTTACCCCCTGCATTGGGAGCATAGAGTCTCACCCACTGGACCACCAGGGAAGTCCTTTGAAAACTCAGAGAAGAAAAATTTGTCTTACTCTCGTCAATGGGCAACCTGGTATGTCCTTGACATAAGAAGGCAGAACCTTTAAAATAAATGTAATGAGAGCAAAAAAAAGAGAGAGAGAGAAAATGACATTAAATCATCCTGCTGCCGCCACAGGCTTAGAGCAGAGGCCAAGGGCTACTGAGGCGTTAAAGCCCAGTTAGCACCCGCTGGAGACTTCCAGCCTTGAGGAGGCTGGAAAAAGCCCGGGAGGGGAAGGGCCCCCTTACTGGTGGAGTCCATGTGGCTGCACACAGCTATGACTGTTTGGGGGTCTCTACCTTCACACCAGGGTCCTGGGACTCTCATATGTGTGTCTGAGTGTTCCTTCTCAACAGCCTCGGGAGAAGGTTATTTCTCCCTGAATTCAATTAATGAGCCTATTAAAAACTATTTATTTTCCCTGACAGTTGTTTACTGAGAAGAAGGAGATAAATTGGCTGGGCAGCCTCACCAGGCAGGCACGAGATGGGACGGGAAATGCCTGGCGCCTTGGGCCCGGGTGCTTAGCCAGCTGGACCTGGCTAAGGGTGGACCACAGGTGGGGCCCTGCCTTCCGGACGGCCCCTGAAACACAGAGCCTGAACTTAAGCTGCAGCTGCAGTTTGCAACCTTGGGGTCTTTGGGGAGGCGGAGCCTGGGATGAGTGAAAAGCATCCTGGAGTGGAGGGTTTCATGTTTGTGGTGGGGGAGAGTCTTTCAAAACCCCTTGTTTCTCCTGCACAGCAGTTGAAACCTTTGACTTTGGGGGGGTACATAGCTACCTGGTGGGGAAAAAAAAATCCAAACATTTCTGAGTATACCTTGCAGCTGTCTGTGCTATATGATTCAGTTCTGACCAGTGGGATAAATGAACAGAATTTCCTGGAAATGCCTTCAAAGAGAGGTAGCACATGCTTCCTTCTACCCTACTTCCTGCCCTAACTGGAATACGGAGGTGATGGTAGGCAACCAGGCAGCCATTTTGAACTGTGAGGCAGGTTCATGGCTAAGAATGGGAGATCAGAGATGGAAGGAGCCTGGACCCTGATGATTAGGGGTGGGCAAAATAGCCCTGAGAGGTCCACCTGGGAGCTTCCTGTATGTGAAGATAGAAATTATGCCTCTTCAGTGAGTTTTGTTTTGTTTTTTTGGACATCTACAGCCCAACTCGATCCTAATAGCATCAGTAGGTGAGCCTCCGGACACAGCACTTTCCTTCTTTCTCTCCTTATGTCTCTGCTCATTTTTAAGTGAGGCTTCCTCCCAATCTCTATTGAGGTTTGCAAAGTTATTATTTGTGAAGTAACGTAAGGTTGTTAATTGCAAAATTCGCCTCCCCACCTGGCTCCGCATCCTTCCTGCTCTGGCTCTGCTTTTACTGGAAGCACTGTTGCATCTCTACTTCACATTCCTCTTACTCACCGTCTACCTCCTTTCTTGCTGTCTGCTCTACTGTGTCCACAGCAGCACCTGTGCACAGTAGGGCCCCCTGAGAGATTTGCTTACCCAGGTCTCCATTCACAAGGCAAGAAACGGGGCTCTGAGACGCCTCAGGTCTTCCAGCTGGCTGGTGGCAGTGCCTGCATTGGTAGCAACCGAGCAGGTGGCTCCCGAGTCCTCCCTTTTCACTTGTTTGTGTCCCCCCGCCCCACAGTCGGCCAGTTCGGGCTGCTCAGCGGCTGCTCCTGATCCTTCCTCTCGCCCCCGCGTTCTCACCTCGGCCTCCAGAAATAGCCCCTTTAAAATAGCCGCGTCCTTGCGTTCTGGGCTTCTGCATGCCCACGGATGTGACGCCGTGCTGACGGGCCAGCCTCCTTATCGCTGTGGGATTTTTAAAAATACAGTTGGTGTTAGGTATCCTCCCCCCGCTCATTTTTACGCCTGAAACAGCCGAGCCACGCACGAGGCTGTTTCCATCCCAACACTTGTCATTTGGGGTTTCGCAGTGTTTGTCCCCGTGGATACTCCATCACGGCCACTGGGTGTCTGGTTTGCAGAGCTGAGAGCTTCCACGGCAGGCTCATGCCAGCCCACAGTTCCAAGTCTGGTTGGGAAGCTCTGAGTTTGAGTCCTGGTGCCGCCTCTTGCTGGCCATGTGGCCTTGGGCACAGGGAGGAACGTCTCTGAGCCTCAATTCACCAGTCAGTGAACATCTCAAGACCTCAGGTACATGGCTGAAATTCTTGAAGCCTCAGTTTACCCACCTAGAAATGATACCCCTGAGGGTTTTCCACTTGGGGCACGGATCACACAGTGGGTATTCTTGAGGTATGAGCCAGCCTCATTATAGCAGGTGAGTTATCTCTGAAACAGCCTCTGTGACCCATCCCAGGGAAGGATCGAGTGAATTTAGCACCCGCTTTGGGCACTGCCACTTCTGGGAACCTTCAGGAAATCACTTCCTCCTCTGCGGACTCAGTTTTCCTCATCCATAGAATGGGCCCATATCGACAGATCGTGGGCAGGTGACCAGGAGATGAGGCACCCACGCTGTTCTCCCCCTTCCACCTTGGGCTGCTGCTGCTAAGTCGCTTCAGTTGTGTCTGACTCTGTGCGACCCCATAGACGGCAGCCCACAGGCTCCCCCGTCCCTGGGATTCTCCAGGCAAGAACACTGGAGTGGGTCCACCTTGGGCTGAGGACACAGCAAATGCTCTGTAGATGTTGCCGATGTTTTCCTGCCATGTTTTATACTTTGAGACCATGTCAATTAGTGGTTCACAACCAGATGGGCCTGGGTTTGAGTCCCAGCTCTGTTGCTCACCTGCTCTGATGTCACCTCCTGGCCTCAGTGTCCTTATTTGTACAGTAGGGGAAATGATGACCCTCATCTTCCCAGGATCCTTGGGAGGATCTGATGAGTTAGTAAGAGCGAAGCCTTACTGTCGGGCTCAGAGTAAGGGTGACACGGTGGCCGTCATTAATATATCTAGGACTTTCCTGGTGGTCCAGTGGTTAAAACGGGTTCTAATGCAGGGGGTGCGGGTTTGATCCCTGGTCGGGGAACTAAGATCCCACTTGCGGTGTGGCCGAAATAATAATAACAACAACAATAATAATAATATATCTACTCCCTAAATAGTTATCAGGCACCTTCCAGCATAGCACTTCTTCCTGGGAGCAGGAGTGGGGAGATGGTCTGTTTCTTTGGCTGGAAGATCCTGGCTCCGCCTCTGGGGCCTCCCTCCCACCCAGGCAGGGATTAAGCTGTCCGGAGGAACATGCCTGGCCCAGGCCACAGGCACCACGGAGGCCGCCCCTGCTTCCTGCGTTTCCTCAGCAGGTGTTGGCTGGAGACTCAGGAAAGGGGGTAGAGGGCAGAGTCCAGGGATGGCTCAGAAATGGGGACAGGAGGGGCCCTGGAGGAGGCGTGGAGGCTTCCGCTCCCAGCCAGCCCCAGAGGCCCGACGGATGGCTGGTTCAGCTGTGGCTACAGCCACCCCCACATCTGTGCCGTGTCATCCGGGCACCTACTGTGTGCCGGGCTCTCTGCTGGAGCCCTGCCGGGAGGAAGTGTGTGCTTCTGTGGCGCTCAGGTTGTGATCAGGAAGAGATAATAAGCAAACGATGTGTCATGTCAGGTGGTGATAAGAGAACAGAATAAAAGAGGAAAAGGGATATGTGAGTGAAGGGATGAAGGCTGTCGTTATTTTATTTACTTATTTTTGGCTGCCCTGTGTGGCAAGCAGGATCTTAATATCCCAACCACAGATCGAACCTATGCCCCCTGCAGTGGAAGGGGCACTTAACCAGCAAGGGTCTTAACCACTGGACCACTAGGGAAGTCCCAGGGCCGTCATTTTAAATGAACTCATTGGGATGGCTTTTTACTGAGGAGCTGACAACTTGAGTAAAGCCCTGATGGAGGTAAGGGAGGGAGGGAGCCAAGTGGATATGTGGGAGAGAGAATGTTCTGGGGAGAGAGAATGTTCTGGGGAGCGGCAGCCTGTGCAAAGTGCCTGGGGCAGGATCGTGCCTGGGGTTTTGGAGGAGCAGTGAGGAGGCCCGTGTGTCTGGAGCAGAGTGAGCCAGGGGGCCAGAGAGAGGAGCAGCGGGAAGGGAGGGACAGGTGGGGGCAGGGTGTGCAGACCTTGGGGCAGGGCAGACTTGGGCTTTCACCCAGAGGAGGGAGGTGGGTACCTGACTTAGATGCTCATGGGAGCCTTCTGGGTTTCTGAGTGCTGCGGGGAGACTACGTCATGGGGGTGGGGTCGGGGGAGCAGGGCAGAGGAGACTGTACTGGTGGTCCAGGCAGGGTAATGGGGTGAACCATGTGGAGACCGAGGATAGGGGAGAAGCGGGGAGATCTGGGATAGAGTTTGAAGGCAGACTTCTCATGAGCAACTGTGATACCCATTTGGCAGGCAGAGAAGCTGAGGCCCAGGGAAGCTGGGTCATCTGCTCAGGGTCACACAGCTAGATGTTGCACAGTGGCTGGGTGGCCTGGCTGGGGTGCAGCTTGGTTCCTAAGCACTTCATAGCTGTCACTTCTTCCTAATTTATGTGTGTGCTGTGCTTAGTCACTCAGTCGTGTCTGACTCTTTGCGACTCCATGGACTATAGCCCTCCAGGCTCCTCTGTCCATGGGGATTCTCCAGGCAAGAATATTGAAGTGGGTTGCCGTTCCCTTCTCCAGGGGATCTTCCCAACCCAGGGATTGAACCCAGATCTTCCACATTGCAGGCGGATTCTTTACTGTCTGAACCACCAGGGAAACCCATATACAAATTGACCGAACTTATTATAATTTAAAAAACAGAGACATTACTTTGCTGACAAAAGTCCATCTAGTCAAAGCTATGGTTTTTCCAGTAGTCATGTATGGATGTGAGAGTTGGACCATAAAGAAAGCTGAGTGCCGAAGAATTGATGCTTTTGAAGTGTGTGGTGTTGGAGAAGACTCTTGGAAGTCCCTTGGACTGCAAGGAGATCCAACCAGTCAATTCTAAAGGAAATCAGTCCTGAATATTCATTGGAGGGACTGATGCTGAAGCTCTAATACTTTGGCCACCTGATGAGAACTGACTTATTGGAAAAGACCCTGATGCTGGGAAAGATTGAGGGCAGAAGGAGAAGGGGACGACAGAGGATGAGATAGTTGGATGGCATCACTGACTCGATGGACATGAGTATGAGCAAGCTCCTGGAGTTGGTAATGGACAGAGAAGCCTAGCGTGCTGCAGTCCATGGAGTTGCAAAGAGTTGGACACAACTGAGTGACTGAACTGTATAATTTATATTTTCACATGTATATTTAAATTATAATTAATTTTATTGGAGTATAGTGTTAGTTTCAAGTGTACAGTAAAGTGGTTCAGTTATACATATTGTTGTTCAGTCACTAAGTCACGTCTGACTCTTTGCGACCCCATGAACTGCAGCATGCCAGGCTTCCTTGTCCTTCACCATCTCTCAGAGTTTGTTCAAATTCATGTCCCTTGAGTCAGAGATGCCATCCAACCATCTCATCCTCTGCAACCCTCTTCTCCTGCCTTTAGTCTTTTCCAGCATCAGGGTCTTTTCCAATGAGTTGGCTGTTATCACGGGGCAAAAGTATTGGAGCTTCAGCATCAGTCCTTCCAATGAATATTCAGGGTTGATTTCCTTTAGGATTGACTGGTTTGATACATATACATATATTCATTCTTTCTCAGATTCTTTTTTCATATAGGGCATTAAAGAACATAGAGTATAGTGCCCTGTGCTATACAGTTGGTTGTCTGTCTCATGTATAATAGTGTCTGTTATGTTCTTTCTAAGCTCTTGCTTTATCCCTCTGTGCCCTGTTTCCCCTTTGGTAACCATAAATTTCTTTTCAATATCATAAGTCTGTTTCTCTTTTATGAATAAGTTCATTTGTATCTTTTTTCCCCCCATGCATATAAAGGCTTGGGTGAGTTTGCCCTCTCTTAGTCAAGAAGTTGGTTGGAATCCCCACTCTACCCCATTTTAGGGAAGTACGTTGTCAATACTGTCAGCAGATATACCAGGACAAAACCAAGGATCCTGGGTTTGAATTTGCCCTTGCACCTTACTTAGCTGTGTGACGTTATGGCTTTTGCCCAGCCTCTCTGAACTCCCCATTTCCAGTGAAATCAGACTCAGCTCTTAGCTTGTCATCCCAATAATATTTGTTTAGCTCCTGCTGTGCGCCAGACCATCTTAGGCAGACTGCTTATCCCTGTCTTGACCACTATGGCCCCCAAAGTGTTAGTTGACAAACTACAGTGCTCAGGCCATGTGAGAGTGGACGGGAGCCTTCCGTGGACTGTCAGCGCCTTCCGTGGATCCCTTAGTATGGGTGTCAGAAGCTTGGAGGGAAGTCTTGAGGCAGCCAACCGTGGGCAATGCTAGTTGTCTGGAGCCTGGCCGCTTGGGACAGGTGCCATGTGCAAAACCCTGAATCAGCAGCACTGGGGTAAAAAGCAATTCAGAAGACCTGGGCTTGGAACCAGAGGTGTTTTAAGAAAACTTGTACATATATTTTACTTACACTTTCCACTTATGTTCAAGAGAGAAAGGTGATCAAAGTCTGTGTCCAAAGAAGTCTAAAAAAACCTGTTCAGTTGCTGTCAAATGATAATTCTGTGTGATGAGAAAGTTGTGTCTAGGGACTGCCCTAGTGGCCCAGTGGTTAAGACTGTGCTTCCACTGCAGGGGACGTAAGTTCGATTCCTCGTTGGGGAAATAAGATCCTGCATGCTGCCTGGTGTGGCAAAAAAAAAAAAAAAAAAAAAAGGCAAGCAGTCATGTTCAGTTTAATTGGCAGCATTTTTTTCTTTCTTACTGACAAATAATGATGCAGCTTAAACTCAGTGCAGTACAGAAATTGTCAGATCTGGAATTTGGATGAGGAAGAGAGAGAGAAGATAAAAGTCTCCAAGAACGAACAATGGGAGGGGAGGTCAGGAAAGGCTTCCTGGAGGGGGTGGCAGCTAATCTCAGATGTGGTGGTTGAGTAGGAGTTACCTGGGCAGAGACAGGAGGGAATGATGTTCCAGGCAGAGAGAACAGCATGGGCGCAGACTCCCCATGTGAAGTCACTGTGAGCCCTCAAGGTGGAGCGGTTAAATCCTGTGCCTTGCCTGAGGCCCAGCACATTGTAGGTGCTCACTAAATGGCTCGTGGTAGATGTTAGACCAGTGGATCCATAATAGGCAGCCAGTTAGCGGACACGAGGTAGGGACTCAGTAAACAGGCACTGCCCTCAGTCTCAGATCTGGAAGATGCCTGTGGGTATTGCACTCCAGCATCTGCATTCCGAGAGACCTGAGACCCAGAGGTTTCGGTCTGTCTGAAGTCCATCAGCAGGTTGACTGTTGAGCAGGGATAACCTTGAGGTTATCCTCAGCTCCCTGTCCTGCTCCTAAGGAGGCTTCATCCTCAGATACACAGTGAGCAGGCAGCTTGAAAAGAGGAGAAACCCAAATCAAACTGACTTCAGGTTAAAAAAAAAAAAAAAAAGGCAGATGAATTTATTTAGAATACCTCAGCTTCAGGCACGGCTTGATCCAGGAGCTCAGACAAGGACTCTTTAATTTCTTGTTAAAGATGAAGAAAAGCAGACTGGTGGTAGTTTAGTTGCTAAGTTGTATCTGACTCTTGCAATCCCGTGGACTATAACTTGCCAGGCTCCTCTGTTCATGAGATTTCCTAGACAAGAATGCTGGACTGGGTTGCCATTACATTCTCCAGGGGATCTTCCCAACCCAGGGATCAAACCCGCATCTCCTGCATTGCAGGTGGAATCTTTACTGACTGAGCCACCAGGGAAGCTGAAAAGCAGACTGGCGTGGATTGCCATTTTCCTAGTCTAGGAGAGATAAAAGCAAACCCAGATTGCTTAAACTGCTTGCCCAAGGCCACCCAACAAAGAGGTTAAACCATGATTCAGACTTGGGTTGCTCTTACTCTAAAGCTCATGGCTTAGGATGGTTGTGCCAAGCTGGGTGGTGATGACTCCACTTTATAGACAGGGAAACGGAGATTCAGAGAAGGGAAATGACTTACTCAAGGTCACAGAGTAAGCAAGGAGCAGAGCCTGGGACCAAACTCATGTCAGACTCGTGGTCTTGGATCTCATGCCGTATGGTTCTCTGCAAGCATGGGTTGGATGGTGAGTTGGTCCAGCTGAGACAGAGAGGAGGAAAGGTTTGCCAGGAGCCACATTGACTCTGGGCCAGGCTCTCCTCTCCCCACCCAAAAGGGGCCCTCACACCAGCCCTCCAGCCTCCCACCCTGGATGGTTATGAGTTTCCCCTTGCTTTTGATGAACACATCATGGGTGACAGGTGGGGAGGTCCCCACTGGGACTGGCTTTGTGCCAGCCGTGAGTCCTGGCCAGGCCTGCCCATCTCTGTCACAGGAGGAAATGAGATTGGCAGCCAATTGTTCTCTTCAGAGCCAGCCATCTCACTCCCCGACGCCCAGCTCCCAGCATCAAAGGAATTGATTGCTCAAGCCCTTGTCCCTTCTCCCTAGCAAACACCTGATCCCACTGCTTGGAAATTCACTGGTCTGCCTGAGCATGGTCTCTGCCTGTGTTCCCTTTGCCCTTGGGCATCTCCATGGCATTTATGGGACGCTTACTGTATACTCGGTGTTGAGCTGAGCCGCAAGCCAGCTTTTTCACCTCAATCTAGGCCAGGCTCTGGGGCTACCAGGTGACTCGCACTCATCTCCTCCCTCTGCCACCTCCAAGCTGTGTGACTTTGAGTAAGTGGCCTGATCTCTCTGAGTCTCAGTTTCCTCCTCTGTAAAAGGGAGAGAATTAGGTGAGTTGTGTGTCTTAAAATGTAACAAGTGTTTTTCGTTCGTTCCTTACGGCTGTTCTGGGTCTCTGCTGCACGTGGGCTTTCTCTAGTTGTGGCAGGCAAGGACTACTCTTCCTCGCAGTGCACAGTTTCTCTTCGTGGTGGCTTCTCCTGTGCAGCCTGAGCTCTAGGGCATGTGGGCTCAGTAGTTGTGGTGCATGGACGTAGTTGCCCTGCAGCATGTGGGACCTTCTTGGACCAGGGGCAGAACTCATGTCCCCTGCATTGGCAGGCGGACTCAACCCCTGGACCACCAGGGAAGTCCTGTTATTTCAACATTAGCAAATCTAGGTCTCTTGGTCTCTTCCACCCTTATTCACACATCCTATGCCCACTGTTCCGTGCTCTTCTTTTTCACACAGATGCAGTATGTATGAAGCCTTCCCCTGCTTTTTTCTGGGCTGTGCACCATGCTGTTGGCATGCCCACTCCCCTCCTGATGGCTGTGCCCATTCATCCTTCTCTTCCACTTTCCCATGAGACAAGCCGCAGTGCTTTCACGCACAGGTTTCAAGCACAAGTAAGAGATTCTATAGGGAATTCACATTTTAAAAACTAATTATTTACATTTATTTATTTGGCTGCATCGGGTTTTCCTTAGTTGTGGCACGTGGGCTCCCTGATTGTGGCACATGGACTCAGTACTTGCAGAATGCAGACTTAGTTGCCCACATGGTATGTGGGATCTTAGTTCCCTGACCAGGAATCGAACCTGTGTCTCCTGCATTGGAATGTGTGTGCACACGCTCAGTTGCATCCAACTCTGCGATGCCACAGACTGTATTCCACCAGGCTCCTATGTCCATGGAACTTCCCAGGCAAGAATACTGGAGTGGTTTGCCATTTGCTTCACCAAGAGACTTTCCCACCCCCAGGGGTTAACCCCCCGGCTCTTGCATCTCCTGCACTGGCAGGCAGATCTTTACCACTGCTCCACCTGGGAAGCCCCCTGTATTGGAAGGTGGATTCTTAACCACTGGGCCACCAGGGAAGTCCTATGGCGTGCACACCTTAGCATTCGCTGGATCTCACCTGGTCACCCAACAGAGTGTCTATAATCTCTTCCTCAGCCAGTAGCGAGTGCGTGCAGGCTTCTGAATGGTTTAGTGGGATGGATGTTTTTATTCTTTAACTGTTGCCACTGGACTAGTTGAAGCCCCCCATAGTTTCAGATCTAAAATTTTCTTTCAGACCCCCCAAAAAGCTTCTGAGTGTTGAGGAAAACAATCATAGTTTTCTATGATTGAACCCAGCCTCCTCTGGGTTCAGAATCCTACTGGGTGGGGGTGGGGGGCGGTCCAGAGATTCATCTATTTATTGAGCATCTAGTATGTGCTGGGCCCTGCCAAGATGCTGGGAATAGAGTGGTGAGGAACACAGAAGACAAAGGCCTGCCTCTGTCAAGTGTAGCAGAGAGGAGAGCAGTACACAAATGAATAGATTATTTACTAAAGGGCTACGTTGCTGTTGAGAAACACAGAGCCAGGGAAAGGGGTGGGTGATAAGGAAGGAACTATTTTAGCTATGGGATCAAGGCAGGGCCTCTCTGAGGAGGTGATCTTTCAGTGAAGACCAGCAGGAAATGAGAGTGAATTATGTGAAGATCTGGGGTAAAGTTGTTCCATGGAGGAGAGGGAGAGAATTGCTGTGCAAAGGCCGTGCGGCAGGACCATGCCTGGTGTGTTGAAGGAACAGTGAGGGGGCCCAAGTGGCTGGAGCAGAGGGAGGGAGGAGGAGAGGACAGGGAGGGGACAGGGCTGGTTGTGCCAGGCTTTGTGAGCCCTGGCAGGACTTGGGCTTTTACCCCTAGGGAGGTGGGAACCCTGGAGGGCTGTGAGCAGAGGAGAGGACAGAGCCTGACTCAGGTGCTCATGGGTGCCCTTTTGCCAGTGTGGTCACTGGGGACCAGGTGAGCGATGATGGGGCTGGACCAGATGGAGGCAGGAAAGCGGGGAGAAAAATTCTGGAAAGTGTTTTTTTTTTTTTGTAAGAGCTGGTAGATTGGCCAAGCAGTGGGTGCAGGGTGGGGTTGAGAGGAATTGAGGGTAACTCTCAGATCTCTGGCCTGAGTGTCTGCAAGAACGGGGAGGGACAGGCATGGGGACCCCTGTGTTAACAGAACATCCACTAAGGTTTCCAGAAGCAAAGGAAGTGCTTCTCTGCAGGTGTTGGAGGGGGCCTCCTGGAGCTGGTGGGTCCGAAGTCAGCCTGTGGGTGTCATGTGGGGCTGGTGTCCCCTGCCACCAATAAGCCAGTGGCACATCCTTTTCTCAGCCTCAGTTTCCCCATCTGTATAATGGGGATGGTGACAGAAGGCAGCAGTGAAATGAGTTAATATGTACAAAGCATTTAGAGCACAGCCAGGTATACATTTGGGCTTAGATGGGGCTGGGGTTTTGCCCAGCTCCAAGCTCCACTGGGGCTCTTGGGGCAGAAATACAGATATTCACTAGAAGCCAAGATACAAAGGAAGCCTGGTTCACACACCAGGAGGCTGAAGCCCAGAGTGGTCAGAGTGGTTAGGGCACTTGATTCAGGCTGCACAGCCTACGGCTCAGCATTTCTGGGCCCACACGTCCTCCCCACCTTGCTCCTCTCTCTTCTTCTCTGGGTATTTTCCGCCCGCCCCCAGGGCTGCCAGCTTTGGTTCTTGGTGGTTTCCAGACTCCCCTTGGCTCCAGCTTGGCACTCATCTCCCACCTCCACAGGCGCTGAGTCCAGGGCCTCGTGCCAGGCAAGCCCCGGGAGGGGAGGGGGCTCTTGATGAGCACCCTCTGCTTTTACACCCAGAGTTCCCTCTGCTCCCTCCCCTCACCCCTCCCCCGATGCTTCCACTAATGATGGAAGTGGGACTGGAGGGAGTGAGCGAAATTATATACACACGAACATATAAAAATTAGTTTAGGATCTGGGCCAAGAACCACTTGCGCTTGGCCAGGCATTGTGGGTAATTCATCGCCGATTACCATAAAAGCCAGAGCCTGCTGACAGGCGGCCGCGGGGCTTTTGTTTAAGATTCTGATGAATATATAATCTCTCCTGCCTGGAGCCCGAGATTGCCCCCCACCATCCCCAGGAAGGGTGTCCCCAGGCTCCTGCCCATGGGGCTGCCAGCTCTGGCCTGCTTGGGAGCCAGGCCTGCCCTGGGTCCATTGGTGAGCCTGCCTTGGAAGAGCTAGGCTTGGTGTTCAATGCCCACTGCTGTCCGCAGTGATCCCTGGCCTGTAATACAGCCCCAGCCCTGGGCCCTGTTCCCTCAGGCCCTCATACATCCACTTGGTACACATTTATCGGGCTCCAGCTGTTTGGCTGGCCCCGTGCGGGTGCTGGGATGCTGAGATCAATGGGATCCCTGGCTTTTTAGAGTTGGGGGTCTGATGGATGAGCAGATAAGCATGTATTCATATTTAAAGATTCCTCATCTCTTGCCCAGGAGATGCAGATTAAAACAACAAGATCCATTTCTTGCCCATCCGCTTGGCAAAAATGTATGAAGCTTGATGATTTCCAGATTGGAAATGGGAGGGGGACCCCTGGGCGTCATCAGCGGGAGAATAAATCAGCATGGCTACTTCTCACCATCTTTTATTTTTATTTTCTGGCCAGCTAACACATACATGTGAGCTATTATGGAGGATGTACAGAAGAATACACAGGGGAGAGTCTCTCTACCACCACTCCCCTCCTATCCGCAGCTCTCCTCCCCTTCCTTCGCCAGAAGCAGCCACCAGTCTTCTGCTAGGCCAGCGGTTGGTAGACTTTTTCTGTAAAGGACCAGATAGTAAATCTTTCCAGCAGTCTCTATCAATACTGTTCAGTGCCACTATTGTAGCATGAAAGCAGCCAGAGACAATATGTGAATGAATGGCGGTGGCTGGATGCCAATAAAGCTTTATTGACACAAACAGCCAGGGGGCCAGATTGGTCCTTGGGTTGTAGCATGTTGGCCCCTGCTCTGTATAGCACTGTCTAGCAGAACTTTTGTACAATTTTAGAAACACTTTCTGGTGATAGCTTTCTGATAAAATAGCCTCTGGCTACATGTGCTGTTGAGCATTGGAAATGTGGCTAGTGCAAATGAAGACTCAACTTTTACATTTTATTCCATTTTATTGCATTTAAATGTAAACAGCCACATGTGGCCCGTGGCCACAGTTTTGGACAGAGCAGTTATCTAGACATCTTCAGTGAACATTCAGTAGGCGGGTAGATTTATGGTCCCTGGTTTAACCAAATGGTAGCATCTTTTAAAAGCTGTTCCATACTTTGGGGTTGTTTTTCCTCTCTCTTAAAAAAATGTATCTTAAAAGTGATTTCATAATTATACATCTGGCTCTATCTTCCTTTTCACAGCTGTGATACTAGTCTCATAATACTAAAAGATGGTAATCTTTTGTGGCATTATTTGGTCCCTTGCACCAGTATCTATTTAACCAATCCCCTATTGTTGGGCACTTAGGTTGTTTCAAGTCTTGCCATGAGGATTTTCTACACATGCCATTTCACGGGGATGTCTTTCAGAAAAACTCCTAGAAGTGATGTTAGCAGGTTCAAAGGGAAGGTGCAGACCCTCCAACTGCCCATCTCTCTGAACTAAGATGTGGAAGATGTGGATGCAAAGATTCACAGGCATTGGTCGAGACTGAGGAAAAAATAAAAAGTGGAGCCAACCTAGGTGTCCATCAACAGGGGATTGTAATAACCTCGTAATGGAAGATTATACACAGCAGGGGAAGTGTCTAGGGATGAGTGTGCTCAGTAGATACAGTGTCTTTTGAAAGAAGGAGGAATGCTGGGAAATGATACAGACAAGATGATACAATTTCATGGGAAGAAGAAAACCTCTCTGTATTCTGGTGTTACTTTTGGTCTGTAACTGCTTGGGAGAGATATGCAGAGATTGACACAATCCAGCAACGGAGGTTGCTTCTAGGAGCAGATAAGAGGGGCTCTCCCGTCCACAAAGCTTTGCATCTGCCACACACCAGCTGCTTCCTGTCCTCAGCCGGAGGAATTTGAAAGAACAAATCTCCTGCCCTCTTGCAGCTAGCACTCCAGTTGGGGAGCCGGAGAATAAACAAAGCACAGATAAAACCCACATAATATGTCAGAGAGAGTGGTAGTTTGCTCTGAAGTGAAGTCGCTTAGTCGTGTCTGACTCTTTGCAACCCCATGGACTGTAGCCTACCAGGCTCCTCAGTCCGTGGGATTTTCCAGGCAAGAGTACTGGAGTGGGTTGCCATTTCCTTCTCCAGAGGATCTTCCCCACCCAGGGCTCGAACCCGGGTCTCCCGCAGTGTAGGTAGACGTTTTGCCATCTGAGCCACCAGGGAAGTCTTCTCTAGGGGAGAGAAATTCCAAGGGACTGGGGAAGGCCCAGAGTGGGAGGCAGAATTTTCAAGAGGATGTCCCAGAAGACCTCATTGAAAAAGTGACATTTGAGGGGGACTTCCCTGGTGGTCCAGTGGTTAAGGCTCTGCGTTTCTAACGTAGGGGGCAGGTTCAATCCCTGGCCCGGGAACTAAGAGCCCATGTGCCTGCCAAAAAAAAAAAAAAAGTGAGATTTGAACAGAGGTGGTGAGGGAGGAAAACAGGTGGATTTTATGGGCGAGAGTGTTCCCAGCAGGCGAATGGAGAGTGCAAAGGCCCAGAGGTGAGATCTCCTAGGACAATTGCTGAGTCCAAACCCCTGCCCTCACCCAAACCTATACTCCCTCCATCATGGCTCCCAGATGAGCACTGCTTGCTGGGGAATAATTAATAATTTTTTAAAAATATTCATTTCTTTGGCTGCATAGAAATCTTAGTTGTCACACTTTAGGATTTTTAGTTGTGGTATGTGGGGTCTATTTCCCTAACTGGGGATTGAACCTGGGCCCCCTCCATTGGGAGTACAGATTCTTAGCCACTGGACCCCCAGGGAAGTCCTGGAATAATTAATTATTAATCGTAATACCTGATATATCTGGGAGCCAGAGGTCCATCTTTATGCTTCCACGAAGCCACCAGTCCCCACCCACATGTCAGCTACAAAGTCACAGATGGGCTAGGTTCAGGATGCTACAAATTCCTCGACTGGGTGACCTCCAGTCAGGCAGGAAGAAGGGAAGCCAAGGCCTGGATTCGGGGAAAGGGAGGAGGTGAGAACCAGCCTGTGTTCAAGCCCTAGCTCTGCCACTTCCTAGTGGTGAGAATATGAGCCCAGACTCTAGGCCTTAGTTTCTCCAACTGAAAAATGGGGAGAATAGTAACCCCAGGCTTTGAGGTGATTCAGTGAGCTGCTTCATGGATGCCTGGCCTACAGGAAGAGCCAGGAATAAGAGCCAGAGTGCTCATTGAGTGCCTGCTCTGCACCTGGCTTGGTTTAGAGCGCTTCCCCCATTGTTGTTTGTTGTTCAGTCACTCAGTCATGTCTGACTCCTTGTTACCCCATGAACTGCAGCATGCCAGGCTTCCCTGTGTTTCCCATCTCCCAGAGTTTGCTCAGACTCATGTCCATTGAGTCAGTGATGCCATCCAACCATCTCATCCTCTTGCCTTCAATCTTGCCCAGCATAAGGGTCTTTTCCAATGATTCAGCTCTTTGCATCAGGTAGCCAAATTATCTGAACTTCAGCTTCGCCCTTGTATTAAGCCTTAAAGAGCATTCAGAAGGCTTGGAGGAGGATGGGGTTGGGACCTGGACCCAACCTCTGTCTAAAGATGTCACCTTGCCCCACCTCCCAGTCACCCAGGAACTGAGAACATGGGGAGCTGCCCAGAGAGGTCATGCCCACACCTGAGCTCATAGCTGGGTCAAGCAGGGACGACAGCTCTGCTGTCCCATCCCCCCCATCAGTCCCCTGGCTCCTCAGGCTTCTCACCTGTGAGGTGAGACTTAGCCTGAGGTTCCTATTCCCACTTCTTCCCATTCAGTCTGGCACCACTTAGATTTCTTCTCCCAGTTCCCCTCTTCCTTCACATCTTAGATATCACCTCCTCCCAGAAGCCCTCCCCACCGCCATGCCAGATGCATTCCTCATCACACCTCTGCTCGCTTAACTGCCAGAGCCCCCCATCTGCCTCCCCTGCAGCCTGTGAACTTCCTGACGCTGGGCCAGGACTGCCTGGGTCATCTTATGTCTCTAGTGCTAAGCCTGGAGCCTGGTATACAGCAGGTGCTCTTTAAATGCATGTGTGAAAGAATTGTTACGGAAGTATGGTAATTGTTCATGCCTCAATATGTTCATTCTTCACATCACATCCCCCCACCTTACTCCTCTAACCCCATCTCCCTCTCTTTCCCCAGAGCTTAGTGTATTCATTCCTACCACAGGACCTTTGTATATGCTGTGTCCTCCACCCAGAATTCCCTCCCCACCCACATCTTTGCATGGCTTCCTCCATCTGTCTCCCTCCCTAGAAGAGAAACCCTGGGCGGTTGTCTGCCCTGGTTCCTGCTGCATCCCCAAAACTCAGAATAGGGTCTTGTACAGGATAGATGGCTAAGATTTCAGTAGAGACCAAGGCTGGGTCCCACCCTCATGAGGCAAGTCAGTCAAATGCTGCATGAAGCCCTGTCTTGGGCATCTCTCTGGCCAGTGCCTCAGTTTCTCTGATCATCAAAGGCCTTGACCCCACCAAAATCAGTCCCAGGCACCAAAAACCCAGTTGTCCTCTGCACAGGTGGGGACACAGAGACCCAGACAGCGACAAGAACTTGATAAAGGCCACACAGCTCCCTGGGGACCTTGATGGGACAAGAACCTAGGGCTCCTGCCTTCTCTGGGCCGTGAGTCCTAAAGTAAGGGACCTGCCACCAGGATGAGGCTTTTTGGGGGTGACCCAATGGAGGAAGCATCTGGTAGCATAGAGCTACATGGACCAGCAGCGACTCCGCTTTCCATCAGTAACAGGTCAAGACGAAAGTCTCAGTCCGGTACAGGGTGATCTTTAAAACCAACACCTGCCAATCTCTCCATAACCAAATCCCATTGTGCTGCTGGGTTTAGCAACAGTATCCAGGGAAAATGGAAGAACTCGACTCATAGTTTCATTGTAATAATTTTTCTGGTGACTTTCAAGGCTAGGCAGTTAGAGCTGTGCATTAGAGATTTAGTTTCTAAAGTAAATTAGTTTAAGAGAACTGCGTGAGCCAGTTGAATGAAAGATTTAATGACGGTTATTGGGATGTGGCAGAAGTCGGGAACAAGACAGGGAGGATTTGAGGGGGAGGTGCCACACACGTCCCCACTGGGGACCTGGCGGGTACAGAGGCATCTTACGGAGAGGATGTGGCCAGATACATTAAAGCGGCCACAGCAGGTTCAAGGTGGGCGGTGGGGTCCCTGGCAGAGGCGCTACCCCTGCCACCCCCACCTCTGACTGAGTCAGCACATTGGCACCTGGCTGCAGAGTGGAGTCTGGCTGTCATTGGAGCAGCTTTTCACAAATTTCTGCCCTTGGGGCCAGAGCAGCAGCCCTCAGAGGGTACCTGGGGTGGAAGCCAAGTAGACCCAAGTTCAAATCAAGCTGTGTGGATTTGTGGCTGCAGATGGTACCTGCTGACCTCTGCCAGTGTTGTACATCAGCCCCTCCAGACTTTGCAAGGCCTCTTAGCTGTTAGTTTATTCTTTCATTCAGAAACCTTTTATTGAGTGCCTACTGCATGCCAGGCGCTAGGACCCAGCAGTGGCTGAAACTGACCTGGCCTCACCCTCCCAGTTCCCACCACTTCCAGCAGAGCTGTCCACAGAACTTTTTGTGCTGAGAGAAATATGTGATGTCTGTGCCAGTCCTGTGGCCACGAACCACACTGGAAACACGGTGTGACCGAGGAACTGGTTTTTGCATTTTAATTTTTTTTTAATTTTAAGTTAGTCACAGATGACTGGTGGTTCCTTATCAGACAGCACGAATCTAGACAGTAAATGAGAAGTAGATAATTTCAGATGAAAATAAGTGACCCTCCTCCAAGAAAAAAAAGCTAGAGAATGAATATTTGATGAAGGCTGACAGAGGTAGTGCCTGAGTAGCAGTGATCAACCATGGTGATCAATTCTTCTCTGAGGATGCAATGTTTGAGGGAGACCTGAGTTGACAGAAGGAAATAGCTGTGAAAATGTGGGGGAAGGGTGTTTCTTACGGAGGAAACCAGTATGTGCAAAAGCCCTGGGGCAGGACTGTGCCCGGGGAGTTGGAGGAACTGTGAGGAGGCCCGTGGCTGGAGAAGAGTGAGCAAGGGGGGAGGGCAGGGAGGGGGCGGGGCAGGTCCTGAAGGGCCTTGTAGGCAGCAGGCAGGACTTTGCTGGAGGGAGGTGGGAGCCTAGAGGGTTGGGGGCAGAGGAAGAATGGGAGCTGATTCAGGTACTTACTGGCACCCTGTTGCTACTGTGGAGGGGAACAGATTGTGTGGAGCAAAGGGCAGAGCTGGGGAACCAGGAAAGGGGTGACTGATCCAGGTGGGTACTAATGGGGGCTAGACAGGATGGGAGGGGCATCTGGAGAGAGACTTGAGAGCGTTTCCAGACCAGCAGCATGTGGGGGGGGTGAGGGAAGGAGAGGAGTCAGGATGATCCCCAGGTTCTAGCCCGAGCCTCTGGAAGGACAGAGCTTCTATTTGCTGAGCAGGGGAGGACACAGGGAAGAGCAGGTTTGCTGGATCCAGCTCCACCTGAAAGCACCCCGGCTTTTTCCAGGAGAGGCAGTAGCTAGGCCTGAGGGAACCAGAAGATGAAAAAGGCAGATGAGGAGGTGCTGTGCGCCTGTGGCAGGTAGCGTGCTCATTGCGGTGTGACTGGCAGGCAGCCACGGCCAGGGCCATGATGCCAGTGTGGGCGAGGCAGACACCGGGCTGGTCGACACACGCTTGCTGCCCCAGGGCATGAATGCTGAGCTGGGTGGGGAGGGGCCCATTGGGCAACCTGGCGCCCAGGAGCCCCAGAGCCTGAGAAAGCAGGAAGCTGCCCAACCAGTTTCCCTCTTGCTCCCAAAGCCAAGTGCGTGGAGTTTGGTGGTTGCCCTTAAATGAAATTTTCAGAAATTGTGGTCCCAAATGTGAAGTCAGGGAAATGATTGGGAGTGAGGGGATCCTGCTTGAGAATGTCCAGGGTATAGTTTTGTTTTTTTTTTAATATTTATTTATATCGCTACATTGCATTTGGCAACCCACTCCAGTATTCTTGCCTGGAGAATCCCATGGACAGAGGAGCCTGGGTGGGCTACAGTCCAGGGGATCACAAAGAGTCAGACACGACTGAGGTGACTTAGCACAGCACGTTGGGTTTTAGTTGCATCATGTAGGATCTTTAGGTGCGGCTCATGGACTCCTCTAGTGTCTCGAGGGCTCAATAGTTGAAGTGAGTGGACTTAGTTGCTCCCAGCATATGTGGGATCATCCCATGCCAGGGGTCGAACCTGCATCCTCTGCATTGCAATGCAGATTCTTAACCACTGGACCACCAGGGAAGTCCCCAGGGTGCAGCTTTACCTCGGTGGGCACATCAGGGCAGGTCTCAAAGGTTTTTGACTGTCCTGAGGGAATCACCCTCTTCTTGGAAATGAGGGGTGTCACAGCTCAGTCTGACGATGTCCTTTTCTGTTGTTCATACTGGAGAGCGAGTGAAGACCCGTTAAACTCTGTGGACTGGACCCTGGCAGATGGTTTCATAATGGTGATCTCTGGGTACCTATCTGAGAAAGACCAGAAAGAGGCAATTAGCCTCAGGCCCTTTGTACTTGCTGCTCCTCTTGCCTGAAACTCTTCCCCTGGGAGTTTGTCTGTCAAGGTCTTTCTGAGAGGTTCCCCCAGACCCCTCCATCCTTCTAGAGCCTTACAGTTCGTTTTGTTTTCTTTTTGCAGCCTCTCAGTACTTCTGGCCTTATGTTAGTGATGATGTTTGTTTTTCGGTGTATACCCATCTCTCCCTCTTATCTGCGAGCTGCAGGGTGGGGGCAGGATAAAGGGATGGGGGGGGGTTGCTTTTCATCCCACTGCTGTGTCCTCAGTGACGAGGCACACAGTAGGTGCTCAGTAAGTGTTTCTGGAAAGAATGAATGAAAATGACCACATGCTAACCGTTCTTCTCCAGGAGAGGGGTGGATTGTGGGCAATTTTTATTTTCTTCTTCATGCTGATTTCCCCTAATTTTCTGCTGCACGAGCCTATTTTATAATTAGAAGAAAAGTTATTTTGAAAAAAAATTATCCCCCAAATATCCCAGCTGCAGGAGCTGACGTGATTTAGCCCCAGGCTGCATTCCAAGGACAGCGGCCTCCTGTGTGTATAGAGAGGATGTAGCAACTGATTTGTGGGCTCCCGCCTGGGGTCAGCCCTCAGGGGCACTGGGTGGGCCGAGCAGTCAGGGAGGGCTTCCTGGAGGTGGCAGCTCTAATCTTCAGCGTGTTCAGGTCAGCGTGCTCAAGGTAATCATCCTGAGTCCCCTCATTAACTTGCACCCCACAACCAATCCTTTAGAAAACTTCCTTGGCTCTGCCTTCCTAATCTATCCAAAATGTGCCCACGCCCCTCCCCGCCCCACCCTGCCACCCCACTTCTCTGTCTCCACCTGATCAGTTCCCTCATCACTTGCCTGAACCAGTGCAGTCACCTCTGCCCTGGTTCTCCAGCTCCCCCCACCCACAGTCTGTCTTCCATGCAGTAAGCCATGGGGTATCTGGGAATACCTGAGTCACATCCCACCTTTCCTCTGCCTACAGCCCTCCAGCATGCCCACCTCCTTCAGGGTAGCCTGAGGGCCTGCATCGACCTGCCCTGTTCCCCTCACTACTTCCTTCTCTCCTCCTCACTCATTCTGCTCCAGCCACATGGGTCTCTTTGCTGTCCCTCCACCATACCAGAGACTGTTCTGCTCCAGGGCCTTCGCACGTGCAACACCTCCTTCAGGTCTTACTCAGATGTCACCTTCCCACTCCCTTCCTTGTCATTCCCTCCCTCAATCCTGTCCAACTTCTTTGCAACCCCATGGACTGTAGCACACCAGGCTTCCCTGTCCTTCACTGTCTCCCCAAGTTTGCTCAGATTCATGTCCTTTGAGTCGGTGATGCTATCTAACCATGTCATCCTCTGTTGCCTCCTTCTTCTGCCCTCAGTCTTTCACAGCATCAGGGTCTTTTCCAGTGAGTTGGCCCTTCACATCAAGTGGCCAAAGTATTGGAGCGTCAGCATCAGTCCTTCCAGTGAATATTCAGGGTTGATTTCTTTAGACTTTTGAATGTTGATTTCCCACTCCCTGACCCTCCTATTTAATACTGCATCCCACCCCACATGTCCCCTCTTCCCTCACTTCGTCCATCTTTTTTTTTTTTTCACTTGGCCACACCATGAGGCAAATGTAGGATCCTAGTTCCCAGAACAGGGGACTAGACCCAGGCCCCCTGCATTGGAAGCACAGAGTCTTAACCACTGGACCACCAGGAAAGTCCCTAGCACTTAGCACCAATTACCCTGGTGTATTTTCTTTCTTTCCTTTCTCATCCACTGCCTGTCCTGGAGCATCAGGATCATGAGGGCAGAGATCCTGCTCAGTCTTGGTCACTGCTGCATCTCCAGTGCCTCCAGCCAGGCCTGGCACATCGTAGGAACTTCCCTGGTGGTCCAGTGGCTAAGACTCCATGCTCCCAATACAGGGGGCCTGGGTTCGATTCCTGGTCAGGGAACTGAGTGAGATTCCATGTGCTGCAACTAAGACCTGGTGCAAATAAATTCATTAAATAAATAAAAAGAAACATTTTTAAAAAGAGGGCAGATAGGGACTTCCCTGATGATTCAGTGGCTCAGACACCACGCTCCCAATGCAAGGGGCCCAGGTTCCATCACTGGTCAGGGAACTGGATCCCACATGTTGCAACTAAAGGTTCCACATGATGCAACTAAGACTTGACACAGCCAAATAAATTTTTTAAATGGATAAATAAAAAAAGGGTGGATGAAGACCCTTGTTTTGGGACGCACAGTGTAGCATCTTGGGGAGAATGTAGAACTTGGAGGCGGGGGTTGGGGGGGCTCTTCTGGGTAAGAACCCAGCCTGGCTGTTACGGAAATGTTTGCTGAGAACCTGCTGGGTGCTGGGGACCCGACTCAGGGCACACACTCTGATCGAGACAAACCCAGCCCTGTCCTCTGAGGTCACAGTCTGGTGGGAAAGACAGACCCGTGTCCAGACAGTTAACATATGGGATGATCAGAACTGTGATGGTTGGGGGGTGGGGATTGTTCAGGGCATTGAGCAGACAGGGCCTCCCAGCTGAGGGAGGCCAGACGCAGGGCTTGTCTGGCTCCACCTCTACCTAGGGGGTGGCTGTGTTCCCACCCCACTGTGGTCACCTCCTTCACCTGGAAGCAAGAGGTCATCTCCAGGGAGACATGTGCAAGGGCGCAGACAGGGTAGGGCCTGCCTTCGAGGGGATGGCACGTCCCCAGCCACCATCCCCTGGGGCTTGGGCAGCCCAGAGACAGGCATTTCTGCCCCAGGTCACCCAGCCTGATGAGGTGGGTTCATCGGGTGCCTGTTGTGTGCCTGCTTTGTATTTCGGATGGGGAAACCAAGGCCCCAGATGGCGCAGATTCTTGCTTGAAGTCTCGTGGGATGTACCTGGATTCAAACCAGGGTCTGCACGAGCCCTTGGCCTGGACCATCAGCCTGTAGATGCGAGCAAAGCATGCTCCTGGGGGCATTCTCTGAGGGCCCACTGCGTGTCCTACCACACTGGGGTAGGGGGGAGGTTCTGCCGCTTGATTCCACACTCATGTTGACCCACAGCACCTCCTGTGTGCTTCCCACAAGGTGCTGGGTTTCCAGGTGTCTGTCCCACCTCTATGAAGCATCAGCTATGGGCCCCCCAGGGTTATCGGGAAAGGAGGTGTCAGAGTATTTCTCAGTTAGCAGCACCTACTATGTGTCCCATGTAGAAGGGGCAGGTGGAGAGTTTGCCTGTAGATGTAGAGTACTTACCATGTGCCCTGTGTTTTGAAGACTCTGGTGTATGGCTCTCCAATGCATGGCTCCCCAGTGCCAGGGGAAGTGGAATTATATGCTCTGTTTTGCAAAAGCAGGGCCCCAAAACGGGCAGATCACCCAGGGAGGGTGCATTCGGTGCTGGGGAGAGATGGGGGTAGACCTAGCAGGGCATGGATGGGCAACCTTGGGAAGTGAGTAGTCCAAGTCCCTAGCAGAAGAGCCCACAGTGGGGCTCAGGGGCTCCCACTGCTGCCTGTGCACCGCCCCCCTCCCCCCCCCATCACAGCCCATGTTCTTTGTCCCGCTGGGCGGTGAGCTTCTAGAGGCTGGGACCTGTCTCAGCTCTGCTGTTTACCCTTGGGCTTTACCTTTCTAGTGATTTGTCATTTTCTGGCTCCAGGCCTTCTGTAGCATCGTGGGTAAGGGTGCTTAGTCGCTGGACCCAAACTTTGGTTCGAATCCCTGCTCTTCCTGACTTTGGTCATTTCTCTCTGTTCCTCCCTAACCCTTTCAGAAAATGGGGGTGATTGACGGTGGGGTGATGTGAGCCATCACAAGGCCTGAAGTATACTTAGATCTCAATACACGCTGGCTGTGGGAGTCGTCCTGAGCCATCGGGATCCGTGGTGGAATTCGCCTGGAATGGGATCAGCCGGGGGAACCGGCCCCCCGCAGCGGCCCATGGTCTCTGTCAGGCTTCTTTTCCCTCCCTGACCACTTCCCCAAGCTCCCAGGACCTACCGGGCCTCCGAATTCCCGGCCTCTCCCTCGGAGTTTTCAAACCCGCACCGGGGCAGCAGCGCCGGCCGGGATTGGCTGCCTGGGTGGGGCCACCCCTCCTTCCCCACCCCGCTGCCCTGTCTTCCCCTCCCCCTCCGGATCGGGTGTCTCGGGCTTGGCACGGTGGCCCCATCTGTTTCCAATCTGGCCCTGTGCTCTCCGCCCCCTCCCCAGGGTTGTGGCTCGGGTGGGGGGCCTGTGCCACAGTGTTCCCGTTCGCCTCCCCACCCCCAAATACCCCCAGCCCCCTACTGGACTCCCAGAAGAAGGAAAGCCTCTTTGTGCCTGCGCCCCTCCCCCACCCTATGGGCTTCTGTGTTCGTAGGGGGCGCGGCCTCTGCCATCCAACCCAGACTGGGAGGGGATTTTCTGCCCCTTCTTCGACCTCCTGTATTTGGGTCTATTTGGGGTGCCCCCTCTGATGCCCTGTCCAGCATCCAGTCTCTCTATCCGTTGCCATGGCCACGATCAGCGCCTGGAAGGGAGAGAGGAGCAGGGTAGGGGGCGCCCTCTGGCATCTGGCCTTCAAAAGAGAGGTTCTTGGGCTATGTCCCTTGGGGCGCCCCCTCGGGTATGTGCACACTGCGGGAGGAGGGCACACAGTGCCCTCCTTGGGGGCCTCCCGGGCACAGGACCCCTATCCACGTAGGCTTCCAGTGCCCACAGATCTGGTTCCCAACTGGTCCCCCCGCCCTACTTCCGGCCAGGCCCCGCCCGAGGTTTGCTCTGGAGCCCCCTCCCGGGGTCCACCCCCTGCCGGCTCCGCCCGTGGCCCCGCCCCGCCCCGCCTCCAGGCCGAGCTCGCTGGGCCTCGGCCTCTCTGAGTACTCGCAGCGCGCGGCGCTCCGGGCGGACCCAGGGAAGGGCTGCAGCCGGCCCGGCCGAGGCAGCGCGGGGCCCCAGGCCCCGATCTCTGAGCCTCAGGGTGAGTGCGTTGGGACCCCCTTCCACCTCGAGGCTCAGTCTGCGCTGGGCTTTGTCTCTTTCTTCACCCCTACTCAGGCTCCCGAGAAGGAGGCGGGGGGGTACCCTCCGGGTTCCCTCCACACCCCCGCTGCGTGTGGTCTGGCCTGGCTACCCACCAGGGACATCTCGAGCCCACCGCTGCCTGGTGCGCCTCCCCCATTCAGACCGGTCGGTCTATTACTTTGGAAAACTCCAGACCGTTATGCTCCGTGGGGTCCCCTCCCCCGCCTGGCCCCCAGCCCGACCTCCTCTCCCACCTCCTGGGGGTGGAGCCAGGCCCCGGCAGCCTTCGCTCCCAGCCCGGGCGGAGGGGGTGCTCTGATAGCGGGCTTCTGATAGGGGGCTTTGGCATCCTTCCCGCTGGGGACCCGCTCTGCAGAGGAGGTGACGGAACTCCGGGGGTGGGATGGGGGTAGGGGCGTAAGTGGCTCAGATCCTTGCTCTTAGCCGCTCCCCAAAACTCCCAGAAAGTTTTCCTCTGTCTGTCTGTCTCTGCGCCCCTCAGGCCTATGGACTCCAGATTTATTCTCTGCGTCTTGGTGTCTTTAATAAACTGAGGGGTCAGGCAAGTATATCAGCTCCCACCGACCCTCTCTCCATGCCTAGCCCCTTGTCCCTAAGTTCCCATGTCTCTGGATCCTCCACTCCCCACCCCCCCGTTTTGTTTTAATTTTTAAATTTTATTATTGAAGTATAGTTGCTTTATAGGGGCTTCTCAGGTGGCTC
The DNA here is from genome assembly GCF_055505025.1 of Bos grunniens. NCBI lineage: Eukaryota > Metazoa > Chordata > Mammalia > Artiodactyla > Bovidae > Bos > Bos grunniens. The sequence continues at coordinate 19,007,398 of NC_141171.1, forward strand.
GGTGGTAAAGAATCCACCTCCCAAACAGGAGACTTGGGTTTGGTCCCTGGGTTGGGAAGATCCCCGGGAGATGGAAATGGCTACCCACTCAAGTATTCTTACCCGAGAATTTTCATGGACAGAGACGCCTGGTGAGCTGTATCCATGGGTCGCCGAGTTGGACATGACTGACTGACTAAAACAACAAACATACTTGCTTTGCACTGCTGTGTTGGACACCACCCCACCCCCCACCTCTTATTGCCTAGAGAGTCCTGCTTCCCCGATTCCTACTCCAGAGGGGCTTCCTGGAGGAGGGGGAAACCCCTGAGGGGGGCTGGCCCAGCCCTCCAAGCTCTGCCTGCCCCTGGATGAGCCTCCCCTCCATCTCTTAATGCTTGAGCAGTTTCCCTACACCCAAGAGCCATGTCGGCTGACATGGTGGCTTCTTCTGGCCTCAGTTTCCCTCTCTGAAAAGGCCATGAACACAGAAATGGCGTGGATCAAATGGGGCCAGGCATGAAGTAGGTGTCTAATAAACGCACATTCCTAGAGTAGGGAAAAGACTCCCATCCTGGAGGTTGATAGGTCTGTGAGGAGTAGAGCTATGATGGGAGACACTGGCACTGGGACAGTCCAGAGGGGGCCGTGATCCTGCCTGGGGTATGCAAGAGGGCTTCCTGGAGGCGGTGACAGCTCCACTGGGACCCGAGTATGAGTGTGCAGGCTGAGGTTGGACGGAGAGTGAGGAAAAGGTGTGCTGGGCGGAGGGAACATCGTGCACAGATATCCCTGTGTGAGCCAGGTGATGAATAGGGACACCCATGGGGCAAACAACGCTTGCAGTGCGATGTGATGGAGTTGGCTGTTCTGGGTGGCTGAGGTTAGGAGTCTAGATTTGAATGGACTTTGATGGAAACCATGGAAGGTTTTAGAGCAGAGGAGGGGCAGAGTCCAACACAGCTACTTCCAGCCCCAGGGTCGAGGGTCAGGACTTGGGCTGAGGACGGGTCCCTGGACGAGTCCACCCTCAGCCTGGGATGAGGAGGTCTTTGGCTACGGCTTGAAGGATGAGTTGACAAATGGGCCCCCTGGAAGGAAGACCTGTATTAGGAAAGGCCCAGAGGCCCGAGGCAGAGCAGTGCGTTCTGAGAACCATGCAAAGAGGGAACAGGGCAGGCCCAGGACATCGAGTAGAGGTGCTAGGGAGCCCGGCAGGTATGAGCAGGGCAGGGGTGCACCCAGATCTTGGTGTTCCAGGCTCCCGCATGAAGCCAGTGTGGGGGACATGCTGGCAGGAGCCACGCTGGCAATGAGGCCCTGCAGGGAGTGTGGACTCTGAGCTTGATTGAGAGCTGGTCTCTGGCCTCAAATCTTAACCCAGCCCTTAACCTTGGTGTGTGACCCTCAACGTGCAGCTAGCACTTTCTGAGCCTCAATTTCCTCCTCTGTCAAACAGAAGGAAGCACGGGGAGCACTTGAAAGGGCTGGGCATGTGGAAGGGACACTCCTTACTTCCTCTGGGACTGGGCCTGGCTCCCCAGGCGCCCTGCCCATCCATTCCTGGCTGTGGGGACCCTTGGGGACAGCTTTCAATACAAACCGATGGTCAATTAAAGGCAGAACCCTGGGCCTTGGTCCTGGCTCATTCCTGGAAGGTAGCAGGGCCAGCCTCACCTGGCCTCACCCTGAGCCCATTTCCCCGTGGGAGGACATTGAGGTCCCAAGAGGGAGGGGGCCTCAGCCAGAGCTATGTGGAGTCCACCAGGGGCTGCAGAGGCAGAGCTTGGACTCTGTGTCAACCTTTGGGGACACAGCAACCCAGGGAGGCCGGAGGCAGGAATGCCCACCCTCAAGGGGATCTGAGGCCCTGGGAAAGGGGGTCCAGGCTGCAGGAAAATCCCTGGGCCCAGAAAAGAGGCAACGGAGCCAGAGAGGTATAGGGGGGTGGGGTGGGTGTGATGACCATGAGACTGTGCATCCCTGAGGGACTTTTCCTTTAATAGGGACATGCTACCCAGCCTTCCTTCTGCCTGGCCTTCGGAAATCCCTGAGAGTCAGAGTTGCACAGATGAGCCCCCTGGTCCCCAGGATGGCCCAGACCCAGAGGCGGGGCAGGGAGAGGCAGCAGGGAGTCCTCAGACCCCCAGGAGACCTTGCCTCGTGAGGGCAACACAAAGCCTATTTGCTGCCCAGTCTTGGTCATAATCACCCTTTTATGCTCCCTGCTGTGCGTGGGTACACAAAACTGGCTCCAGGATCGCATGACCTGCGCCCCGGCGCCTGACTGGAATGGGTGCCCACTCACCTGCTCTGAGCAAAGCCTGGGAGCCCCTAGAGGCTGTCCAGCAGCACCAGGCCCAGAGAAGGTCATTCATTTTCCTGAGATCACACAGCAGCTAGGGAAGAACACAGTCCTGTGTCGACATGGCCTGTGGAACCAAGGCTCCGCCCAGCTGAGGGGCTTTGGCAGAGTCTCCATTCCTCTGTGAGCCTCAGTTTCCCCATCTGTGCAGGTTGAGCACCCACCGGTGCCCAGCTGCTGGGCGTGGATGGTGGACAGCTCGGCACCTGGCACAGAAGCAGGCAGGGATCCACCCTGGGTCCTGGGTTCCTTGTCCAAAGGCTGCTCCCTCCCCTCCTCCTCTCCTCCACACGCTGTGCCCAGCCTCATTGGCCACACAGGTTATTTCCTGTGACTCTCATGGGTGGCTGTTCCCTTCTTAATGGCCACGCCATCCTCCAAGACCTTGGGGATCTCACTGCGTCACGCTGCCCCAAAGCTTCCACCTCAGTTTCTCTTTCTCAGCCGTGATGGGGCTGGTGACCCAGGCTGCTTTATGTGTGATGGCCATAGAGGAGGCTTGGCGTGATGCCAGTCTGGCCACATCCCCTCCCCCCTACTCAGAGGCCTCCCCCTGAGGCCTCCTTGCCACTACTCTGCCCTAATCTCTCCCCATCTGCTCCTTGCCCTTCCTCATGCTGTTCCCTTCTGTGGAGACACCCACCCCCATTCTGCTTCCCCCTTTAATTCTCAGCCAAGTAATCACGTGTGTGTGCATAAGTCACTTGAGTCATATCCGAGTCTTTGCAACTCCATGGACTGTAGCCCTCCAGACTTCTCTGTCCATGGGATTCTCTAGGCAAGAATACTGGAGTGGGTTGCCATGCCCTCCTCTGGAGGATCTTCCCAACCCAGGGATTGAACCCACATCGCTTAACATCTCTTGCATTGGAAGGCGGGTTCATATTAACATTAAATCTGGAGGTGGTAAGGTCCAGGCAGTGGGCATAGCACATGCAAAGGTCCTGGGACAGATGTGATGGAGGAACAGGGAGCCCCTGTGGCATGAGCAGAGTGAGTGGGGCGGGTGGGTGGAGGAGGTCCTGCAGGGCCTTTTGAGTGGTGGGGAGGACTTGGACTTTTACCCCCAAAGGAAGGGGCATGGGACCTGACTTGGATGCTCACTGGCACCCTCTGGCTTTGAGGCGGGGACAGACAGGGCAGGAGACATGGAAGGTAATGACAGCATTGGTCCAGATGAGCAATGATGGGACTGGACCAAATAGAGACAGAAAAAAGGGTAAGAAGTAGACAGACTCAGACTAGACTTGGAAGGCAGAGCTGATAGGATTTGTTTATCTTCTCCCCTGACCCCTTGTAGAAGACTCCCACACCCGGGTCTTGGAGGAAGCCAGAGGAGGGGGAGAGGCAGGGGCTTTGCTATAGCAAGATCCTTTAGGAAGGGTGGGGGCCTGAGAGACCCTGGAAATTGGAACCTCTGTGTTCTGTCTGATCCTCTCCTACCCCTATTCCTGCCCCAGGCCTTGAAAGCCCCCAGTGCTCTGTCCTCCCCGCCCCCCCACCCCACCCCCCCACCCACCACCCCCCCGCCCAGCCCAGCAGGCTGGACTGGCCTCTTCGGGGGAGTCAGGAGCTGATGGCCGGGCCCTGCCTGTGCCTGGATCAGCCCCATCCTGCCCAGTCATTGAGAAGGCGTGGGCCCAGTGGGTAATTAGGGGCCTCCCAGTTTAGAAGGCAGCTGCCCTTGGCTCCCATGGGGCATGGGGAGCGGGGGAACATCGTGGCCGGGGCCCTTCATGCAGGTGACCCCTGCCCATGCCAACTTTTATTGGAGGTGAGTAGACAGGAACTAGGAGGTCACTCCCACCTTACCCCCATGCCAGGGAGACCTGGCAACCCTGGGTTTGGCAGCCTGTGTTGCTATGCTGCCTCAGTTTCCCTGAGGCTCTGTGCAGGCCTGACCTGCCGATCCAAGTGGTCTGGGCCAGAGCCCCACCCTGTTCCCCAGATGGGGCTGAGCCTATGTGCATCTGTGGGCAGCGTCAGCTGCTGTGGTCACCCTGGCCGCAGCTGGCCATGGGCCATTTCTCCAGCTAGGGCCCTCACCGTCCCCGTCAGCCACTTTTGCTCTTAAAGGGCCTGTAGAGGGATTGCCAGGGGAGGTGGCTGGCTCCAGGCTTCCGTTTCCCCATCTGCACATCCTGGACCAGTTGGGTCCCAGTGTGTGTCTGTGGTCTGACTGTGCACGTGCCTGTCTGTGTGTGTACACGTGGATGAGGAGGGGGTCTGACTATGCGTTTCTGGGTGTATATTGTCTGGATGGGTGCAAGCTCAGTCTGCTGACTGCCTATCTCTGTCGCCCCACTCTGTGCCCATATCTGAGTCTGGGGGCTGTGTGTTTTCACCTCCCGTCCCCCATGGAGCTCACATCTGCCTCCGTATTCATGTTTGCCCACAACCCAGCTGTGTGTGTATGTTGCTTACGTGACCGTGACCCTGTGTGTACATGTCTCACCCGGCTGTGGATCTGTGGTCTTGGCGTGGACTGGTGTCTGCCTCTGATCTGACTGTTTACATATGCTGTCAGCCCCATTGCAACCCTTTGTCTGGAGCTTGATTTTGTGCCTGTCCGTGTGCCTGTGGTGAGTGTTATTGGCCTGACTACGAAGAATTGATGCTTTTGAACTGTGGTGTTGGAGAAGACCCTTGAGGGTCCTTTGGACTGCAAGGAGATCAAACCAGTCAATCCTGAAGGAAATCAATCCTGAACGTTCATTGGAAGGACCGATGCTAAAGCTCCAATACTTTGGCCACCTGATGCAAAGAACTGACTTATTAGAAAAGACCCTGATGCTGGGAAAGATTGAGGGCAGGAGGAGAAGGGAACGACAGAAGATGAGATGGTTGGATGGCATCACCAACTCGATGGAGATGAGTTTGAGCAAACTCTGGGAGTTGGTGATGGACAGGAAGAGTTGGACATGACTGAGCGACTGAACTGAACTGATGCGTGTGGACCCATCTCTGTCACCTGACTGTACATCTGTGATGGTGTCTGGTCTCCCTGACTGTGACCTGACTGTGTGCAAGCAGCCTCCATCTCTGTCTGGTCTCACTGTGGTCTAACTGTGTGCCTCTTGAGCCCCCCAGCCCCCACTCTTCTCATCGTGATTTCTCCACTCTCCACCCTGGACCATGACCCGGCCACCACCAGCCCAGCCTTCCCCTGGGGCTGCTCTGGGGCTGGGCGAGGTGACCGCAGCTGGGTATTTTGGGATCCAGAATCACGGGGGCTGCCCCATCATTACGTGGCACCCATCCTTGTGGCCATGGCCTGGACCCACCCAGGGCATGGCCTCTCCCTGTCCCTCCCTTGTGCCCTGGCTAGGGAGGGCACCGGGGAGGGGGCTGTCCCAGGGTTTGGGTCCCGAGAAGGACCCTTCTGCCTTAGCCGAGGTTGAATTCCCGTGGGAGAAACAGACACTGGTGATACACATTTGCATTTGACTTGCAAACTGGGATAAATGCCGTGGAGGATGAGCTCAGTCGTTTCTGAAGCCGTGGGATGTGGCATGGGGGTGGGGGCTGACCTATGAGAGGCAGGGAGGGCTTCCGGAGGAAGCGACAGTGGAACTGAGACCTGTCACGCAGCAGTTGGGGTCGGGGGGAATGGCATTCCTGGCAAGGAACATAGTGGGTTCAAAGGCTTGGAGGTGGGGTTGAGCTGGGGCTGTGTGGCCATACCTCCCAAGGGAGGGGGCAGGAGATCAGCAGGAACGGCTTCCTCTGGGGGTCACAGGAGCCATAGGTGTTAGAGCAGGGCAGGAACCAGCAGGGGTGTTTGGGAGGGAGGATCCATCTGGTGGTCAAAGGGTCCTGGTTGTAGGGACAGTCGGCAGTGTCACCTGGAGCCTTGGCCTTCAACAGGCTCAGCCTGGGAGGGGAAGGACTTCGATGTTCAGAGTGATTTCTGGTGGGCGGGGGGGAGCTCAGCCTGGGTGGGGTTGGGGGGCTCAGCCAAGGTCTGGGGTCTGGGCTCCATTAGAGCTGAGGCTTAAATGGGATCAGGACCCAGCCAGGGGGTGTCTCTGTCCATTCAGGCTGACATAAAAAATATCACAGAGTGAGCAGGATTATAAACAACACTCATTTCTCACGGTTCTGGAGGCCGAAAGCCGAAGATCAAGATGCTGGCAGATCTAGTGTCTGGTGAGAACCCGCCTCCTGATTTGCAGATGACCCTCTTCTAGCTGTGTCCTCATGGTGGGGGTAGTGGGGGAGCTCTCTGGGTCCCTGTGAAAGTGTTAGCCACTCAGTCATGGCTGACTCTTTGCAACCCCATGGACTGTAGCCCACCAGGCTCCTCTATCCATGGGATTCTCCAGGCAAGAATACTGGAGTGGGTAACCATTCCCTTCTCCAGGGGATCTTCCCGACCCAGAGATCGAACCTGGGTCTCCCACATTGCAGGCAGATTTCTTACCGTCTGAACCACCCAGGGAAGCCCCATTATAAGGGCACTAATCCCATTCATGAGGGCTCCACCACATGACCTGATGGCCTCCCAAAAACCTTTAATACCATCCACATGAAGGGTTAGATTTAAGCATCATGATTTTGTTGGGGGTGGAACACAGACATTCAGTTCATCATAGGGGCTCAGTGCTTTTTTTCTGCTCCTTCATCGCCCCATGACCCTCGAACCCCATGATTCTCCTCTGCCCCTTTGTGATCCTCTAGCTGCCTCCCCCACGAAGGCACCCTGGATTCCTGCTCCCCTCTCACAGCCCCTTTGTTTATCTCTGCAGACGCTGCCCCGTCTGACGCTTGGCTCGAGGCCTCTCTGTGAGGGACCTGGGGGGCTATCCCCCGCTCCAGGGTGGAGGTCAGAGGTCGAAGTTTGCAGGTCACGGCTGAGCATGGCGCCTGCCTGGGGCCATGGTGTAGCGTCTGTGATCAGACCTGTGGGCCTCCTTGTGGTCCTGCTGGTCGGAGGCTGTGCTGCAGAAGGTAAGTGCGGGCATCTGAGTTTGCATGTGCGCATGTGAACACATCTCCCCACCTCTCCCTGGGGGCCCGTGGTTTTGCCAAGCAGAGCCTTTGTGCTCCGTGAACGAGGCCAAGTAGAATGCTTGCTTTGTGCTGGGTCCTGTGAGATGCAGAGGCAGATCTTAAGGATGGTATTAAAAAGCAGTCATAGTAACAGGGGTGACCATGTGGGTTTCCGAAGCATCGACTCTGCACCCAGACCAGTGGTAAATGCAGACTTTATCTGCCTCCTCTCCCTCCACCTCACAGAACCCAGCTAGTCTCATTACCATCCCCATTTTTGGATCAGAGAAACCAAGGCTTAGAGGAGGAGGCAGGGACTTACTTGAAGTCACTCCTGAAGAAGCCGCAGAGTTCACTTTCCCTTGCCACAAGTAGAAACTCCAGTGACCAGTTGGTTGACACACAGGCAATCAAATCTTCACAGGAGGAGCCAGGGGAGGCTTCTTGGGAGAGAGGGCATTGGATCTGGGGTTTTGTGGGTATGTAGGAGTTTGCCTGTAGAAAGGGCATTACTGGTCAAGGTGTTATCACATGGAAAGGTCTGGAGTTAAAAAAAAAAAAGTTTCCTGTATTTTGGGGATGGGCAAGGCTGTGTTTGTGGAAGTAATGTGGGAAGGATGAGGGTTGGTCCTGGGCCCAATGCCAAGGTCTGTCTCACAACTAAGGGCCTGCTGCTACTGCTGCTAAGTCGCTTCAGTCGTGTCCAACTCTGTGCAACCCCATAGATGGCAGCCCACCAGGCTCCCCCGTCCCTGGGATTCTCCAGGCAAGAACACTGGAGTGGGTTGCCATTTCCCTCTCCAATGCATGAAAGTGAAAAGTGAAAGTGAAGCCGCTCAGTGGTGTCCGACTCTGAGCGACCCCATAGGCTGCAGCCTACCAGGCTCTTCCGTCCATGGGATTTTCCAGGCAAGAGTACTGGAGTGGGGTGCCATTGCCTTCTCCGAACTAAGGGCCTAGAGGAGTGTTATTCAGGCCTATAGGGACATTAAGTGTCAAGTCAGCAGAAAAACTGGGAATCCAGTATTAGGCTGGATTTGAATCCTGACTTTGCTGTCAACCTGCTATGTGACTTTGTGCCAATGAGTCAGCCTCTCTCGGTGGCTGTTTCCACCATGATTGAATGAGACTCAGCATCATCCACCTCCCAGCATTCCTAGGACATGGACATGCCATAACCCCTGCATGCTGCCTACACATAGTAGGCCTGCAATCCAGGGTTATCACGAGCATGAGAATTATTGCCCCTGGGTGAGAACACCAGAGACATACACACCTGCTTCATACATTTGTGCTTTTTCTTGTTTTCATAATATTTTACAGTAAATGCCTAACCCACTCAGATCAACTACCACCGTCTGATGAGATGGATGCTGTTCTCCCCATCCCCATTGTACAGATGAGGAAGCTGAGGCACAGTGAGGTTACATTACAGCCAGGAAGCAGCCTGACTGCCTGGTGCCAGAGCCCAGGTTCCTACCCATCACCCCACATTGCCTCTGGGTCAGCGGCCAGACATAACTGGGCCATGATCTGGCCAGTCACCTTCTAGGGCCTGTATCTTCTGGGCTATATTCCTCATAGTGGGAATGGCAGGCTGAGGGTGGCTGAGCATTTTTAGTTAACTCAGGGTGCCCCCTGCCCTTGGTACTGCTTATACCGGGGCCAGAGCATTCTCTGGGGGGAGGGTGTCCTGGGCACTGTGGGATGTGGAGCACCCCTGGCCCCATCATCTTGATGGCACCCCACATGAGAACCACTAATTTAACACACACTAGTGGAATAAGTCATAAATCTGTGACCGACAGTTACCAGCCTCAGGCAGAACGGAGCTGAGATTGTCCCCATTTATAGATGAGGAAACTGAGGCCACAGAATGTCTGTGGTGAGGAGTAGGGTGGAAATCACAGTCTGGAGACTCTCCTGACCCGGGTTCAAATCCTGTGTCTGTCATTGGACTATGGCTGCTTCTGTGCTCTCATTCATTCAGTGGGTTTTTAATAAGCACCTACTATTGGTTTAGACCTAGGGGACAAACCAGATATCCCAGCCTCTTTTGGAGCTGATCATCTCATGAAGGACCAACGCCAAGTGTGCAGGATGGTAGACACGCCCAGGAGCAAGACAAACAGAAAGGGAGATGAGCTTGTGAGTGGAGGGTTGGGGGCTGCATTTTAAATGGGTGAGAGGGTGTTACACTGCACCAAGAAGATGGTATCTGAACAGAGTCTTAAAGGAGCTGAGGAGAGTGCCCCATTCATGTTGGGAGAGTGTGAAAAGTGTCCTGGGCAGAGGGCATAGCCTGTGCAAAGGCCCTGGGGTAAGAGGAAGGCCTGGCATCTTGGAAGAAGTGAGAAGCCTGTGTGTCTGGAGCAGAGTGAGTGAAGGGGAGAGCAAGGAAGGGGCAGGGCAGGTTTTGCAGGGTCTTATGTGGAGAAGGCAGTGGCACCCCACTCCAGTACTTTTGCCTAGAAAATCCCATGGACGGAGGAGCCTGGTAGGCTGCAGTCCATGGGGTTGCGAAGAGTCGGACATGACTGAGTGACTTCCTTTTCACTTTTCACTTTCATGCATTGGAGAAGGAAATGGCAACCCACTCCAGTGTTCTTGCCTGGAGAATCCCAGGGATGGGGAAGCCTGGTGGGCTGCCATCTATGGGGTCGCACAGAGTCGGACACGACTGAATCGACTTAGCAGCAGCAGCAGCAGCATGCGGCAACCCACTCCAGTATTCATGCCTGGAAAATCCCATGGACTGAGGAACCTGGTGGGCTACAATCCATGGGGTTGCAAAGAGTCGGACTCGACTGAGCAACTTGTGTGTGTGTATGTGTGTGTGTATGAGCTACTGAAAGACATGGGGTTTTGCTCCCTGGGAGATGGGAGACCCAGAGGGCCATGGGCAGAATGAGTGGGCAAGACCTGACTCAGATACTCACAGGTCCCCTCTGGCTGCCAAGGGAGGACTGGCGGAGGTGGGGTGAGGGAACCAGAGCAGAGGGTGAACCACTGCAGGGAGAGTGACCCAGGGCATTAGCGCCAGGCATGTAGCCACGCTACTTCAGTGGGTGCTCCCTCAGGGAGTCCTGTACTTACTGATTATATATATTTATTTATTTGGCCATGCAGCATGTGGGATCTTAGTTCTCCGACTGAGGATCCGACCCTTAATCCCCTGCACTGAAAGTGTGGAGTCTTAACCACTGGACCCCCAGAGAAGTCCCTGCAGTTGTTACTACTGTATCCCTATAGGTATTGGTAGTGGCCTAGACTCAAACCCAGGTCTCCATCTCCAAAGCTGGGGCATCTTGATCCCAAGAGGTGGTCTGCTTAGCAGGAGCCCTGACACCTGGGTGGTCAGCGGAAGGGCTGTGGGCACCGTGATTGGCATTGCCAGCTTCAAGGAGAGTAGCCCAGGTCCTCAGGGAGCCGCTTGGGTGGGGGCTGTCAGCGGGAGAAAGCCCAGGCAGGCAGCTGGGATGTCCACCGCCCAGCACCAAAAGGAGCGGTTTCTGCCCCAGAACCAGCTCTCGGTCCTGGGGGACCTTCCCAGGACGCGGTGTGGCTGGCCCAGCCTGGATTGGAAGGGACGGGAGGGTGGGTGGGGCTCTACCTCCGGCACCAGATTTTCCTCTGCAGAATCTGAAATGGAAAAACAGAAATCGAGCCAAGCCCTTCCCAACCTCCCAGTGCTGTTGGCATCACCACTCTGAACCTCAGTCTCTTCATCTAAGAAATGGAAACACCCAGGGTGCTCTCTGTCACCAGAAACCCACAACCCTGTGTATCAAGTGTACAGTGTGCAAAGCTTTGGGAACCAAGTGGGACCAAGTTGGAATAGCTCTTGCCCATCACAAGCTGGGTGAGCAGGGGCCAGTCAATCACCCTCTCTGAGCCTCGGAATAGAGCTGGTGTGAGAACAGGCCCAGCACAAAAGGAACGCTTGCTTGCCTAAGCTGCAGCCATACCCCAGTGTCTTTCTTGTGTCTGGAGCCCCTTTGCCAAGAAGAGGAGGGGAGGGTTGTCCAAATAAGAGACTTTAAGCATCCACAAGAATTAGTCTAATGGGAGATGCAGCGGGTGGAGAAAGCTTTTCTGGGCTGGCTGGGCTCCCAGAGCTGCCTGGATGTAGGCTGAGAGGCGTCTGCCCTGAAGAGAGGGGGAGCCAGGGAGCGAGTGGGCAGCTTCATTTCTCAGTATTTGGCAAACATCAGGGTTCAAGTGCCTCCCAGGTGGCGCTAGTGGTAAAGAACCCAACTGTCAACGCAGAAGACGTAGGAGATGTGGGTTTGATCCCTGACTGGGGAAGGTCCCCTGGAGGAGGGCATCGCAACCCACTCTAGTATTCTTGCCTGGGAAATCTCATGGACAGAAGAGCCTGGTGGGCTACAGTCCATAGGGTTGCAAGGAGTCAGACATGACTGAAGCGACTTAGCACGCACACATGCACAGGGTTCAAAGCCCCAGTTTTTCAAGGGTCACCGAGCTCAGAGAGGTAGTATGAAGGAGTCCCCGGGAGTGGGGTCCATTTCACACCCACCCTGCCAGGTGGCACGGGACCAAGTATTTCAGCCCAGTGTGATCAGGGCTGTGGTGGAGGGGGGCACCCAGGGAAGGATGGGGACAGAGGCGGTCCTGACCCAGCCAGTGGTAATCCAAGAAGGCTCCCTAGGGGAGGTGCTGGCTGAGCAGAGGTTGAAGCTGCCAGATGCAAGGAGGAGAAAGGACAGTGCAGGCTCTCGTCGAATCTCCTTCCCTGGATTGGAGGGTCCTCGGGGTGTGTCCCCGGCCCCGCGTGGTAAACAGGCAGCTGGATGCTTTTCCCTCCCTGCAGCTGGCTTCTGCCCTTCCTTCCAGCAGCTCCCGAGGGAGGGTTTTTCCCAGAAGCAAGATTCCTGACCCAACTGCAGTGACTTTCCCCCCTGACCTTGGCTGGGGACGCTTATGGCCCCAGTCACCGTTCCAGGAGGAGGGGCGGGCCCAGCCCGGGGCTGCTTAGCATGGAGCAGCAAAACCATGTCAGTCAGGCTCTGGGCCTGGTGGGTGAGAGGAGCAGAAGATGCGGGCTTAGGGTCAGAGAGACCCAGGTTCAAACCCCAACTCGCACAAGCTCGTTAACCTCTCTCAAGCTGCACAGTCCTCTCTGTATAATGGGATGAACAGTCACCTCCTCGGTAGACAACACAGGAGTTGAAGGAGGCCACACATGTCTGCACGCAGTGGGTCTACTGATTTTCCAAAGAGATGGCCAGTGTAGACTCACAGGGTCATATCAATGGGAGCACAGCCTGAAATGAGGGAGGTGAGGCCAGTCAAGCCATGGGATTAGGGACTCTGTATTTTGTTCAAGACCCATCCTGAGTCACAGATGGTAGAAATTGGGGTTTGTGGAACCTGAGGTCTTCTTGAACTTCTCACTGAGTAGCCAAAACTTTCTAGATGAACCTCTGAGGCCCAATTGTTGCTCAAACTGGAGTTATTGATCCTCTATGCCTCAGATCCCAAACTTTTACTTAATATATTTCTTCAATCTACTCACCTTTCTAGTCAAACCTTACAGAAATAATAATTGCAATTTATCTGCAAATACTTCTCAGTCTAAAAAAGGCACCAGGGTGTGAAGCCTCCCTCCCCCTAAGTCTGGCTACCTGCTTTCTCCTCTCAGAGGCAGGTGTTGTTTCTACACACACACACACACACACACACACACACACACACTTTACCCATTTTCAGTTTTCTCATCACACAAATAACACTCACTACACATTTTACTCCTCATTTTTTGTCCATTTTGTAGGGTGTCTTACATTCCTTCCCGAGTAGCTCATTACAGAAGTATCCTTGTCCCTTTTTACAGCTGCATAATATTCCACTTCGTGGGTGGCCGTATTCATTTAATAATCCCCTTTTGTTGGATAGATGGGTTGTTTCCTTCAGGACCTTCTAAGCATGTTGCAGCCCTTAAATCTGTTGGCAAAACTCTGAGAAACAACTGAATTCATTTTATGGGATATCTTATATCTTTACTATGGCTGGAAATCCAGGATCCCTTTGGGCAATTTAAAGGTTACTGTGAAAAGTCCATAAAAAAAAAGAGAACAATGTTAATGAGCTCTCACCAGGTGCTATAGCCTGAGTGAGGTCCAGACTTGAAGCTGTCTAGGTATAAAAGACATCCTAACTCCCACGGGAGACTTACCTGGGGAGATTTTAGCACATCACATCATCATGAGGGACAGAGGATGTGGGCACAGGACCAGCCCCATTCAAATCCCTGCTCAGCCCCTGGCTGGCTGTGTGTCCAAGCAGATGGCTTGCTTCACCTTTCCTGTGTGTGAAATAAGGATTATGGTGGCTCTGCTCACCCAGCACTGTCAGAAGAATTTTTTTTTGAGGGGGGCTACACTGCACAGCGTGTGGGATACTAGTTCCCCAACCAGGGATCAAACCCACACCCCCTGCATTGGAAGCTTAGAGTCTTAACCACTAGACCACCAGGGAAATCCCTGCCAGAAGAACTGGATGTTTCTGAGTGTACACCATCTGCATACAGTAGGTGCTCAATAAGCATTTGCTCTAGTGGCTGGCAGCATCCAATCACCTGTTCTGAGCTTTGGCCTCCTTCTCTGACCCTTCGTGTTTGGACACCTCCCACAGATGAAGAGGCTGGTGCCTTGGGTTCGAGCGCTGGTTCTGACCTCGGGTCCCTTGGTCACCCCCCGCCTCCCTGTTCAGTGCCTCAGTTTCCCCACCTGTACCATCGGGGGATTAGGCCAAGCTATCTCTTCCCAAGCCATGTTAGGACCAAGGACCCTCCAGGGTTTGGCTGGTCACTACTGAGGGCTGAATTTGGGGACCCTAGATTCTCAGGGGTCTCCCCTCCCACTTTCCTTTGTGGCACTACATCTGAGTGGGTGTGCCCACAATGAGGCTGTGTCCATGTGTGTGTGTGTGTGGCTCTTGTATCCATAGCGGGGAGGTGGGGTGCTGGGCAGGCCCGGGGTACCCATGGAGGGTGAGCAGTGCCACCATTTCTCCTTCGTCCTCTCCAGCCCTCCTGTCGGGCCCACGTGGTACCTCTGTGGCCAGGCGCACTGGAGGGCACGTTTACCTGGCCCCATGGGGTCCTGGTCACATGCCCAGGCCCACCAGAGCCCCTTTTCCTCTTCTCTCCCCAGAGCCCCCCAGGTTCATCAAAGAACCCAAGGACCAGATCGGTGTGTCAGGGGGCGTGGCCTCCTTTGTGTGTCAGGCCACGGGCGACCCCAAGCCTCGGGTGACCTGGAACAAGAAGGGCAAGAAGGTCAATTCACAGCGCTTTGAGGTGAGTGGCCAGGGAAGGGAGGGGAGACAGCCCAGGGCCAGCCCCCCGACCCCACCCCACCCCCGCCATGGGGCCATGGCCGCTCAGCCATGGAAGCCGTCCCAGGAACATTGCTACGTGGAGCTGGCTCCCTCTCCATCTGGGACCCTTCTCTTCGTCCACCACCTCCCTGGCAGGTACAGGGAGACACGTGCTCCGTGAGGGCTCTGCCAGGCTCGCTTGTTCTGCCACCTGTGTGCTGTGTGTCCTCAAGCAGTGCCCTGCCTCTCTGAACCTTTATCTCACAGAAGGGAATTTGCAACCCTGTGCCCATGTCCACGGTCAGACATACACGTTTCCACATTTTGCATGCCTGTCCCCAGACTTACGTGTGTGTGTCACGAACCCATGTACACACAATACCCTTTACTCGTACAGACCCAGTTTTCTGCCTTCAGTATCTATACAGGGCCTGTACACACACCTGTGTATAGCCCCCAGCTCCTCTCCTGATCACCCCTGGGACTCCAGCCTCACCCTGACCTCTCTCCCCTCCCCACGACAGACGATCGAGTTCGATGGGAGTGCAGGGGCCGTACTGAGGATCCAGCCACTCCGGACACCCCGAGACGAGAATGTGTATGAGTGTGTGGCCCAGAACTCAGTCGGGGAGATCACCGTCCACGCCAAGCTCACTGTCCTCCGAGGTATCGGGCTCCCCAGGGTGTGTGGAGGAGGCCCTGGGGCCTGGTTTTGGGGACAGATACCAAAGGGATCCGTGAAAGTCTTGCTTTGGATTTTCACTTGTGGGGGACTTTGATCTCCTTTTTTTAGCCCATAATACCACTGGGTCTTAGAGCCTTCTGGTAGGAATTTATTGAGCCTTTGCAGAAAAGAAGAGCAGCCTGTTAAGAGACTGGCACAAAAGGTGCATCCAACTGAAACGGAGAATTCATTTGTTCATGTAATTAAAATGTTTGTGGATTATAACAGCTTCAGGTTCAGCTGGATCCAGGAACTCATACCATGTTCCAGGGTTTATCTTCAGACTCTGGGTGTTCTCTTCCCTATCAGCTGTATTCTCAGTGATATCTCCCCATTAGCTCCAGACTCTGGGGCCTGTACACGGAAGAGAGGACTAAGTGACTCAGGACTGTTCATTGACCCACCTTGGGTCAGATGACCATCCCTGAGCTTGTCACTGTGGTTGGAAGAAGAAATACTCTGATTGGCAGAGTTTTCCCTGAAGTCAAGGGTGGGTCAGCCCATGTAGACAGAGTGAATAAGGGGTGGTCTCCCCAAAGAAACAAAGGAGAAATAGCTGGCTAGGCAGAAGCAGCTAACCACACCTTCCCACACATTCCCATGGATCCTTCCTGTGGACTGCCTGCTGGCCTCCATAGGCTGGGGCACCAGGAAATGGCTTCCTTATTGTAATACAGCATCATTCAGACAGTCTTACTGCAAACCCGCCTCCCATCTGCCCACCAGCTGCTCCCAACTGCCTTCTCCCTTGCAAGGTGATTAATTTAACCTAGGGGCCTGCAACTTGAGTTCACATCCTGGCACTGCCATTCTGTAGCTTTGTGACCTTGGGCAAGTTAATGAACCTCTCTGAGCTGCAGTTCCCTCACCTCCAAAGTGGAATAATAATGATGTTCACCACAAGGGATTGTTACACAAACCACGGAAGTGGACAAAACAAGTCCGGCACTAACGGTGCTGTGTGGGGAACAAGCATTTGGTTGGTGCTACCTATCTGATATTATTGCCATCATTGTTGTTCTTCTGATTGTGACAGGACAGCTGCCATCAGCCATTGTGCAGCTGTGGGGTGGGTTCTGCCTGTCAGCTGCAGCGCCACTCTGACCCTCTCTGATCTCTAAGAAAAAGCCACCCGGGACTTCCCTGGCAGTCTAGTGGTTAAGACTTTGCACTTCAGCTGTAGGGGACACAGGTTCGATTCCTGGTCAGGGAACTAAGATCCTGGTATGCCACGTGGCCCAAAGAAAAAAAAGTACAAGTCACTGCCAGCCATTAGGGGGCAGGTGGTCCCCCCATGTGGCTCCCAGGTTGGGAGTCACCCAGTGTCCTCTCTGGCAGCTTGGAGCCCTGGGAGGAGCCGTCATATTGGCCACAGGGCCACTTGATCCCAGACCCTGATGTGTGCCCGCCCTCGTCTGTTACCGCCTGGAAATTCCTAGTAATTTTCGAACAAGGGGCCCCATAGTTTCATTGTGTGTGGGGCCTGGAGCTGGTCCTGCTAGGGGATGGAGGAAGGGGGAGGGGAGGGGAGGAGTCCGCCTGCCCCAGTCCGCCCCGCCTCTTCCCAGCAGATATTTTTGCCCTGACCTTTCCCCGGGCACAGCCTGGCTCCCGCTGTACACACACCACCCGCCCCCCGTCCCCCACCCCTCCGCCCCCCGCCCCGCGTGCCAGCCTCCATTGTAAGCGCTCAGAGAGTTAAAAGGACACGCTGTGAATCTATTAACTGCCCAGTCTCTGGGAGTCTGGGAAAGACACATCTCCGCTCCCTGCCCCCCATCTCGGCCCTCAGCATCTCTCTGTTCTCAGGCCGCCTCAACAGACGTGGTGCTTGGGCTGGGCGCTCAGCCCAGAGCGTTTGACCCGGAGCGCCTGTCCCCCTGTCTCCTTTGAGCCCCAGGGACCCGCCAGCTGAGCGGGAAGGTCCAGGCTGCTGGGCCCAGCCCTCCCCCCCACCTCTCTTCCCTCGCTGCCATCTGATTGTGGACGCTGCGCACGCCTCTCACGCTGTTGTTTTAATTAAACTCCGAGGAATCCAGCACAATGTGGTACTCGATGAACATTTTTGTTTAATTAGGAGCTCTTGGTAACGTCAGGCGGCCGCAGCCTACCCCCCCACCCTGGCTGGCTGCCGCCCACAACGCACGCCCCTCCCCCGCGGGGCTGCACGCACCCAGGAAGTGCTCACATGTGGACACACGTGGGGTGTGGGTGAGCACACATGCACACCCTTGTGCACACACACAGGAAACGTCAGCACAGAGGGACCCTGGCAGCCCCAGCCTCCAGCATGTCTAGGCCAGCTTTGAGCACCTAGACTTGAGGCCTGGTTATCTTGGCCCGACCCTCCAGTGACGTCATCAGTAGCCAATCAGGATCATGCAGTGAGGTGGTCCAGGCCTCCGGGCCCAGGAAGAACGAACTGGGTGTGAAACAGCTCAGCCAGGATCCAGCCGCTTTGACCCGACAAGTCCAGGCCCGGCTTGGGGGTTCTGCAGTCATTGGCTCCATCCAGCTTCCTCCAGATTTAGCCCAGCTTGGGTTCGAATTCCAGTCTTGCTGAAACTGGACTGTATGACTCAGGGCAGGTGTGCCCAGTGTTTGAACCTCAGCTTTCCCCTCTGTGAAATGGATCCCTTCTCAGAGGCGGATACAGGAAATTACCTAACATTGCCTGGTACATACTTAGTGCTCAGGTTTTGGGACTCACGCTGTTTTCCTCTATGAAGTGACTCCTGCCTGGACGGGAACCACAGCTCTGTTGTTTAACTGCGGACATGGGGTGATAGTGTCCCTGCCCACCTCTCCCTCACCCGGTCCTGGCTTCCTGCACCCTCCAAGTACTTGGGTCTCTATTCTCTCCCCACATGGTGTCTTCTTGCCTACCTCTTCCCCAGTCCTCTGTCCATCCCCCAATAGCCCCGCCATACCTTGTTTCCCTCTTGGGCATCTGTAATCAAATAAATGAGTGTTATTTCCTTTTTACGCAAATAGCAGCTTTGTCTATACCAGGAAGTGGCAAGCTTCTCCTGTAAAATGCCAGAGAGTAAATATTTTTTACCCTGCAGGCCAGAAAGTCTTTGTTGCAACTTCTCAGTTCGGGCCAGCTGCTGGGGATGATGAGGAAACCAGTGGGTGTGGCTGTGTGCCAATAAAACTTTATCAACAAAAATAAGCAGGGGGCCAGACTTGGCTCAAGGGTCGTAGTTTTCAATCCTTGGTCTACACATCTTTCACTTTGTCCAGTTAGCAGTGCATCTTGGACTTTGTTCTGAATCTGTAAGGTGATTCCTTCTGCTGTTTGGGGGACCTGCCCTGTGGATGGCCTGGCCTGTGTATAATGAGGGTCTGTTGACAGACATTTAGATTGTCGCCAGCCTTTTGCTGTTAGTATTGGCACCTTGGGAATACCTCTGCCTTCCTCCTTGGTGTACAGGCTTAGGGGTCTCAGGTGGGTGATGCCAAGTCACCCCCACCCCTGGTTCCACGGGACCAACACACATTTCTTCCTGCCCCAGACAAGCAGGCCTGTGTCTTCTGTCTCATCAGCCCTGTATGCAGTCACTTTCTTGTCACTTGTCACTGTATCACTTGTTCATTGGGGTGGGATGGGGACTGTGTTAGTTTGCTAGGGCTGCTCTAACGAAGTACCACCATCTGGGTGGCTTACTTCACATGTTTTTGTTCACAGTCCTGGAGGCTGGAGGTCCAAGATCAAGGTGTCGGCAGGGTTGGTTCCTTCTGAGGCCTCTTTCCTTGGCTCAAAGACAGCCATCTTCTCCTCCATCTGTGTATGATCTCTGCTCTGTGTGTGCCTGGTTTAATCTCCTCTTCTTAGGGGGACACCAATCCTGTTGGATTAGGGTCGCACTAGTACTGCCTTTGACTTAATGATCTCTGTAAACTCCTTATCTCTAAATATAGTCTAATTCTGAGGTCCCGGGGGTTAGGGTTTCAACCTATGAATTGTTGTTCAGTCGCTAAGTGGTATCTGACTGTTGGCAGCCCCGTGGACTGCAGCATGCCAGGCTTCCCTGTCCTTCACCAACTCCTGGAGCTTGCTCAAACTCATGTCCCTTGAGTCGGTGATGCCATCCAGCCTATTCATAGGGTTTCAACGTGTGAATGCGGGTGGGGTGCATTTCAGCCCATAACAAGGGGATGGTGGGTGTTTTAACTGTTGCTGAGGCGGTATGCCCCACCCCAGGGAACCCTTTGTCTATTGTGGATGTGAGGCCAGACTGGAGCTGCGGTATTAGGGGTCAGAACAAAAGGAACCAGAAGTCCAGGTGCTGAAAGGGGGAAGGCAAAGTGTACAGGAGGGGGCAGGACCTGCCAGGAGGCCCTGAAGCCGCATCCCCCCTCCCTGGTGCCAACTCCAGCTGAGTCAGGCCGCGGAGCCCATGGCGCGACATGCAGGTTACACGAACGGAGGCCACCCGGCTTGTCACCTTGGTTGTGTTAGTTTCAGGTGGCACAGCAGTAAAGAATTCTCCTGCCAACACAGAAGGCACAGGTTCAATCCCTGGGTCAGGAAGATCCCTGGAGGAGGGCATGGCAACCCATTCCAGTGTTCTTGGCTGGAGAATCCCATGAATGGAAGAGCCTGGTGGGCTACAGTCCATAGGGTTGCAGAGAGTCAGACATGACTAAATACGCACGCATGCCAGAAACCAGCAAAGTGAATCTGTTATACAAATACGCGTATCTACTCTTCTTCAGATTCTTTCCCCATATAGGCCATTATAGAGTACTGAGTAGAGTTCCCTGTACGATCCAGTAGGTCCTTATTCGTTACCTGTTTTATATGTAGTGGTGTGTATGTACCAAGAGAACCACATTCTTACCCATCACTAGAACACGGGGACCAAGTCTCCAGGGAGAGGTATTTCCCCCCCCACCACCACCTCCATCTGGAGGCTAACCAGTGAATAGGGAGACCGAGGCCAGGAGGCATGCCTCTCACAGATTGGGAGTAACTGAGGCTGAGTCATTCGCTCATTTATTGAGCACTTACTGTGTGCCAGGACCTACATGGGGTGGTAAGGACACGGCAGAGACACAGATGCGTTGTGATCTATGGAATTCGATGTTTGGATTTTCTAGAGTACGGGAGGGTTTTACTTTTTATTATTAGTTTTTGACCACACCATGAGCACGTGGGATCTTAGTTCCCCGATCAGTGATGGAACCCATACCCCTTGCAGTGGAAGTGCAGAGCCTTAACCTCTGGTCCATCGGGGGATTTCCCAGGGTGTTTATAACTTGTGACTGCGAGTTTTGCCCAAGGTGATGCTGGAGGGGGCCTGATGACTTTGGGGGACCAAGGTCACTGGTGTGGCTGGATGGAGAGAGTGAGAAGAGTGAGGCTGGCCCGAGATGGGGCTGCCAAGGCCACTGGGGGCCAGTGCCAGGCAAGGAGCCTGGGTTCTTCTGGAGGGTGGAGGAGACTACAGCAGGGCGGGCGACACAGGGTGGTGTGGCCCTGTTTCCATTTCGAAAAGCTCCCTCGGGCTGCTGTGATGTAACCCAAGGGCTCTGTAACTTCAGCACTGTTGACATCAGGGCCGTTCTGGGCACTGTGAGGGGTGGAGCAGCATCCCTGGCCCCCACCCACTTGATGCCGAGAGTGACAACCATGGACATCCCCAGACGTGGCCCAGTGTCCCCTGGGGGCAGGATTGGCCCCGATCAGAGACACTGGTCTAGCCTGATGCCCTCCCAGCAGTTACCACAGTTGCCCACAGACAGAGGAGGAAACAGGCTACAGGAGATTACCCATCCAGGCAAGGGCTGTCTCCAGGGCCCATCCCCAAGCCCCACCCTGGAGGGACAGCTGTGCAATAATTGTATCTCTGCTGTTTTCCCCATCACCCACCCCCGCCGCCCCAGAGGACCAGCTGCCCCCCGGTTTCCCCAACATCGACATGGGTCCCCAGCTGAAGGTGGTGGAGCGGACGCGGACGGCCACGATGCTCTGTGCTGCCAGTGGTAACCCGGACCCTGAGATCACCTGGTTCAAGGACTTCCTGCCCGTGGACCCCAGTGCCAGCAATGGGCGCATCAAGCAGCTGCGATCGGGTGAGCGCAGGGGGCCAGGAGGATGGCAGGGGGAGGGCAGCATCTCAGGGCCCGCGCCCCGGGATCTGAAGGAATACAGAAAGGCAGCGCTCATCTGCAGCCTCGGAGGGGAGAGAGGGTGTCTTTGGAGCCGAATCAGTGGGGATGTAATAAGGTGGAGACTGACGGGGTGATGGGGAGCTATGGCAAGTTCTTCAGTGCCTGAGTGGAGCCATAGCTGACTCAGATATGCACAGTGATGGGGGCTGCTGAGACCGTGGGGGCAGAGTGTCCCCAGTACCCAGGCAATGGGGTCCTAATGGGGTACAGAGAGTTGCAGGTGGTGGAAAGCCAGAGGAGGATAGGTATCTCCTGTGCCCCTGCACTGGGGACACAGTGGGGGACAGACAGGCAGAGGTGATGGGGAGCTGTGGAGGGTGTTGAAGGAAGGCCATCTTCAGCATCTGAGCACTGGCTGTATAACGGCACGGTCGAGGTACTGGGGAGCCATGGAAGCCGGCAGGGGAAGAGTGTGTTCTGAGCTGAAACAGTGGACGTGTCCTGTGAGGATATAGTGAGGTCCAGACAGGTAGGAGCAGAGGCGAGCATAAAGCAAAGGCTAGAGAGTGTTTCCAGTGCTGAAGCAGTGAGCATCTGCAGAGGAGATAAGGGCATAGACAGGGAGTGTAATGGGGAGCCACAGAGGGCTGCAGAGAGACAGCATCTCTAAGACAGGCAGTAAGGATGTGATGGGGCACTAGTTGGTCCACCCAGGCTAAGGGGGCCTTGGGACGGAGCACAGGGCCTGGGCCACCTTGGGGCTAGGCACTTCCACATTTGTGTCTCAGCACAGCAGCCCCACGCCCCGCCTGTGAGCCCACCTGTCTGGGGAGCTCTGTGTGCGTTGTGTCTGTTGTCACACTGCTTCACGAACCTCTGTGTGTGTGTGTCCAGGCTCCCCACATGTCCCGACTTAACATGTAGGCCATACCATCGGCACACAGGTTGCCCTCCCCCTGCCAGAGCAAAATTTGTCCGCGTGCATCTCAGCCACACGTGTGTCTGCGTGACAGCCCCTCTCACGTGCATGTCTCAGGCTGGTCCTTGTGTATGCACACATGTGCACGGGCACTCCTGCGTGCTTTGGTCCATTCTGAAGACATGTGTGGGTGTACCCCCTTTTTCCCTTTCCCTCTTCTCTGAGGGCCCCCACCCTGCAGCCAGTCTTGCCTGAAAGCCTCTCCATCATTCTCAGCGAACCTCCCCCGCCACTCACTGCCCAGCCTCGTCTTCCGAGGAGTCCCGCTTGCCCATTTCCTACTTTCTGCTCCCCCCAGCAAAGACCCAAAACCTCAAAAGGGGCAGATGTTAAGCCCAAAATTTCTTCCCTCGAGAGACGTGGACCTCACCCTGGGAGAGATGTAGCTTTCCCGGTGCCAACCTGTCTGAGGATATTTGCAGCTTGCGGGGTTCAGCTGGAGGAGTGGTGGCAGCCTTGGGAACCCAGTTGCTTCTCTGCTGGTTTCCACCATTGTCACACCAATATAATGACATGATTGAGTGTGGACCCAGGTGCCCGGTCACCTGGGCAGGTCCTCCTCTCCGGGTCTCAGTGTCCTCATGAAATGTGCCTACTCCCTAGCGTCACTGTCTGGGGCCCCTGACAGGCTGCTTGGCCCTACCAGGAGCTCAGTGAACATCAGCTGCTTTAAAAATCATCATCAAGGGGCTTGCCCGGTGGTCCAGTGGTTAAGACTCTGAGCTTCTACTGCAGGGGATGCAAGTTTGATCCCCGGTCGGGAAACTGAGATCCCACAAGCCACGTGGCGCAGCCAAAAAAAAAACACATTGTAATCAATCTAATTATTATTACAACATCCCCTCCCATCCCCAGAGGATACAGGCTTCTGTATAACCACCCGTTAACGTTCCTGTTCTCTTTTCTTGTCCCTCTGTTGTAAACGTTCAGAAACCTTTGGTAAGTTTAATTTCTTCACCATGTCAACAACTAACGCCCCCCTCTGTGTCCCCTACCCCACCTCCTCCCCTCAGACTAACGGCCACCGTGACGGTAACTGACCCACTCCACGTGGCATGTCTACTAACGTCTCCCCACCCCCACCCCCACCCCCCGGCCACTGGCCCTCCCCATCTGGGCACCAGGGGGCTGCAGAGAGAAGAGCCTAAAAGGAAAAGAGGAAAGAAGGACAAGACCACAGGGGACTCACTGGAGCTTCATACGTAACATACCCACCCCCATCCCCCTTGCCAGCCTGGGCCTTGACACTGCTAGAAAATATGAAGGTACAGAAATTTAGGGGCTAGATGGAGGGGGAATGTTCCGTCTGGGCTACTACTGGGTGCATCTTGTTCTCTTTTCCAAGCATCCAACCTGAAGCCCCTGAATCCAACTGCTGGGCTAATTCTTACTAAGGTGAGAATGACCAATACTGACCCACAGTAGTAACTTCTCATCCTCCTCGGAGCAGAAGGCAAAACAGCCTTTAATACCCTTTCTCCGTGTGTGGTCTTCCTCTCAATATAGTGACCATGGGCTATTATGGCCATCTTGGGAAGTTCTGTCCTTCCCTCTCTGGGTTCTGTCACCATAGTCTTAGTGAAACAGCCCGAGCAGGAGCTGACCTAGATTCCCACTGACCCGAATTTCTCCTCTCCACAGTACAGCCTCTGGCAAATTCCCCTTCCCCCTCCTCTCGCCTCCTTCCTCTGTATGAAGAGGGGGAGTGGCCCCATTAGACTGGGGATTTTCTAAGAGATAATATAGGACCCTCCTAAAAGTTCTAGAAGGGCCCCAGCCTGGGAGGCCGAAGAGCTGGGTTCAAGGCCCGCCCCTGCCTCTGACTCATGGCGGGACAATTCTTGGAACTTGTGGGCCTCAGTTTGCCCCTCTGCAAAATAGACTGGGGCCAGATGGAGAGAGGTGTGTTTTCTCTGCTGTGGCATTGGGGGTTATCAGCTGTCATCAGCACAGAGAGAGGGGGAGGGGCCCATATCACTCCTGAGGATGCAGAATTCTAACCAGGGGCTACCATGTCTGGTTTCCTGAGCGGTCCCAGCCCCCAGAATCCATAGAGACGCACAGTCCTTTTCCTCTTTTCCTTTTGGAAATTAGAGATGCTGCAAGGCCCTCCTCCTTCCCTCCATCCCCTTTCACCACCCTCCCCTGCCCCTCCTACTTGGCCTGTCTGTAACATCTTCCCTTTGCTTAATTAATGCCCAGTCCTGGGGCACTAACCCTTCTCTCCACCCTATCTCTAACAAGATTCCCAAGACCCGCCCCCCCCACCCCACCCCGTTGTTCCTTGTCCCTCCCGAGAAGGAATCTAGGAGGGGAGGTCATGGACCTTCCGCCCTCGGCCCAGAAGGAAGGCAGCCGACAGTGCCAGGCCAGGCCAGGCCAGGTACCTCCCTGAGGCAGAGCCACGCCCCTCTGGCCAGTCCACAGGGGCTTCTAGACTCAGCCCCTCCTTCCCCAAGAGATTCCCGCCTTCTGTGGGAAGCCCTCCTGATTGGCAAGCCTTCAGTGCCCATCCTCCTCCTGGGAGCCTTGCCTCGTCTTCCTGGACAGGGCCTGCAGGGTCCATAGACCCAGGGCTGCCTACCTTAGCCCCCTCCCAGCCCTGGGGGCCAAGTGGACAGGCCTGGCTGGTGGCCCGGCCCCGCCTCCCTGGGGCCCCGCGGCCCCCCAGGACTGCCTTCTGACATTCACCTGACTCTCTCTGCTTCCCTTACAGAAAGCACTCCGATCCGAGGTAAGAGGCTCTTTCCTCCCCACCCACCCACTCACGGTCTCTCTCACTGCCCGCCCAGCCCCCAGGCTCCACAGGGGGCTGCCCCAGGCCCCCCTCCACATGTCTCCTCCTCACCCTGCCCAGTGTCCATACAGTCTCTGTGTCTGTGTCACCGTCTGTGGCTGGGGGCTGAGTGTGGCCATGTTGGCCCCTCAGGTCACCTGGCCACAGGGTGTTATGTCCTCCGGAAGGTGCAGTGCCTCCCATGCCCACCCAGAGCGCTGAAGACTGCTCTGGATGCAGCCCTCATCCATCTCTAGCCTTGGTTTTCACATCTGTACAATGGGTGTGCAGAGGAGGGCCTTCCAGCTGTGGAGCTTAGATCTGGGTGATGTGGTATGGGTGTGGGGGTCCAACTCTCTGAGGGAGCAGAGAGTCTCAAAGGCAGCCCCACGGAGCTGCCCCAAAGTTAGACTAGAACAGGCCTGGGTGGGAGCCCTAGGGAAGGGTCTGAGTCTGGTCCTGACTTTGCCATGAGTTGCTGTGTGACCTGGAGCAGGTTCCATGCCCTCTCTGGGTCCCCATAGTGGTATCTGCCTGCCTGCTTCCCTGGAGCCTTGAGATTGGTAGGAAGTGTTACATAGGGACAGAACCCTAATCCACAGCCCCTAGAGAGAACTTCCCCATCTGTGGGTTCCCCCCACTTGTGTGGGACAACCACAAACAAAGCTGAGAAGGGGTGTTTATTTGGGACCACGCACTGGATTTTTGGATTCCTGGTGCCAGGGACTCTAATCAAAACCTGTGATCAGAAAAAGAAAAGAAAAAAGTTTAAAAAACCAAAAACAACCAGCTGTGATTGATATTGAAGGTATTCCCTCATCTTCATGTTACTCATAAGCAACAAGTTACAGGGTCCAGGCCTGTGATTCTAACAAACTTACAGATAGTCAGTTTAATTAACTTATGAAAATGAAAACTTGGGTCCAGGCCTTTGGTTTCAAACATACTGTGGAAATCTCTGCCTCATTTTTATTGGTTCATGGGTGATGAAGTATTTGATCAAGGCCCATGATTTCAAACATACTTAGAGATGTTTGCTGGACTTCACTTACTTGCGAAAATGAAGATTTCTCCCAGACCTGTGGTTTCAGATAACTTCAGGGAAATCTTGGCCACATTTTCATTTACTTGTGAACACTGTAGTGTCCATGGCCTTGTGCTTTCAAACACTGTTAAGAAGATTCATTCATTTTTCACATGTTCATGGGAAGTGAAGTCTTCCATCTGGACCTGTGACTTCAGACATATTGAAAGAGGTAGTCTGCCCTGGTTTCATTTACTTGTGGGCACCAAGCCCCTTTATTTGGGCCTGTGATTTTAAATATGCTTAAGATGGAGCTTCTCTGTTGGTCCAGTGGTTAAGACTTCACCTTCCAGTGCAAGGGGTACAGGTCTGATCCCTGGTTGGGGAGCTATGATCCCACATGCCTCATGGCCAAAAAACTAAAACAGAAACAATATTGTAACAAATTCAATAAAGACTTTAAAAATGGTCCACATTTTTTAAAAAAAACTTTAAAAAATCTGCTTAAGAAAATTGACCACTTCTTCAAATTCTTTATTGACTCATGACCAACAAATTCTTTAATCTTGTTTTATGATTTCAAACACATTGGAGGCATTTCAGCCTCAACTTTATTTGTGCAGATTAGAGGTTTTCCTTTAGACTTCCGATTTCAAACACTTGAAAATTCTCCCCATTAACCTCTGAGCACCGTGGACTTGGGTCTCCGTCTATGATTGCAAATACACTTAGAAAACTCATTCACTTGTGGATCCTGAATCTAGACCCATGGTTTTGAAACAGGTCCATGAATTCAGACTGATTGATGTAGATGACTGTAAGTCTGGGGAAATTCATTCTTCAATTCGTTTCAAGTACAGAAAGCTTGGATCCAGCTCTTTGATTTCAAACTTACTTGATGTATTGCATTGGCCAAAAAGTTCGCTCCGGTTTTTCTGTTACATTGTATGGAAAAAGTCCAATCGAACTTTTTGGCCAGCTCAGTATACCACTCTCAGCATCCTTTGCTTTTGCTCTCATGGAGAGGGTAACCCAGTTCTGAAATCTAAGCACCCTTGAAGAAATACAACCCTGTCTCCATTTACAAGCACCGTGGGCTTCGAGGCCTGTGATTCCAAACATACTTGAAGAACCCAGACCGCATTCACTTACACACTGGTTGAAACGAACAAGCGACCACCAGCTCCCTGAATTGGCACCTTGGTTTTTTTTGTTTTTGTTTTTTTTAATTTTATTTTGTACTGGAGTATAGCAGATTAACAGTGTTGTGATGGTTCCAGGTGGACAGCAAAGGGACTCACCCATATACATATACATGTATCCATTCTCCCCCAAACTTCCTCCCAGGCTTGGTACATCACTGGAGGTGACCCCTTCAGTGTCAGGGGCTTTGGAGCAGCTGCTGTGGATTGGGACCGCCAACCTGCCCTCCACCTCCCCCTGGCAAGCATCATTTGGCACTTTCCTAAATGCACCTCAGTTGGCACATATTCCCCCCATGCCCCAGCTTTGTCCTTCAACGTGGCAGTCATTCACAAGGTCCCAGCTGAGGGTGGAGGATTGGCCAGGCATGCGGTGTGTTCAGGATGGGCCAGAATTGGGGTGGGGAAAGGCAGGCAGCCAGGGAGGCCCTGACCCAGTGGGGGCTTCTAGGGTGACTCAACTTTTCTGTCTGCCTCTCTGGCCCAGCCCAACCAAGAGACAGGCTGGACGGAACTCTGGGACAGCCCTCCCGCCATTCCCCCAAGCCAGGGACCCCCCTGATGGGCCAGGCCTTGTCCCCTTTTCCCACAGGAGCCCTGCAGATTGAGAGCAGCGAGGAGACCGACCAGGGCAAGTATGAGTGCGTGGCCACCAACAGCGCCGGCGTGCGTTACTCCTCACCCGCCAACCTCTACGTGCGAGGTAGGGCCCCCCGCCCCCACCGGTCCCCTTCCTTCTCGGGCTCACAGCCTCCGGGCTCCCCTGCCCCCTGCAGACCCCAGCAGGCAGGCCCACCCCGGGTGGTGGCTGCGGGACCTTGGGCGAGGCGGTGTCCCTCTCTGGACCTCAGTTTCCTTGCCTGTAAAATAGGGGCAGCTTCAATTCCCCCACCCCCGTGCCTGGTGACTGCTGTCCCTCGAGCTGCAGGACGTTGGGGTGGGGGCAACAGGAGGGGATGGGGCGGGGCCGGAAGGAGGGGGTCTCTGGTGGGCCTACAGGGCCGGGGGAGCCTGCAGGCCTCTGCCCCACCCTGCCCACCCGCCCGCCCATTCGAGTCAGCTTCTGTGGTGTGTCGTGCGGTGCTTCCCTTGCTGTGTGCTCGCTTCGCTTCTCCAGACTCGTGGCCTCGTACCCGCTTCACCGCCCCGCCCTCCAGCGCCCTCAGTCTGAGAGTTGGGGAGGAGTCTTCAAGGCTGCCCCTGCCGGCCCCACAGCCTCAGTTGTCCCCAGAGCCTGGTGCTCTCCCAGTCACCCTCAGAGGAGGATTCCTGTAGGCAGGTGTCCCAGGGTTTGGGCTGAGGCTTGTCGGTTTCCCACTTGGTCACACCTGGAAGCGCGGGGGTCCTTGCCCCGGCACCACCACCCCCAATCCAAGGAGGGCCTGGGAGTAGCCCCTTGGTGTCTCCTCGAAGGTGCCAAGTGGGGGTGCTACCCCTGCTCCTAGATGCCTCTGTGGGACCCCATCTCATCTCTGGGTTGGTTCTCTTCCGTCCTTTCGGAAATATTCATTTGCCGCCTCCTCCATCTCCTATGTCCCCGTGGCTGTTTCTGGTCAGATCTGTGGTGGAAACAGCTTCCACCTGCCAGGAAATGGGGTCCAGTTCATCCCCCGGGGCTGCCCCCGAGTGGCTCCATATCCTTGATCCCAAACCACCCTTCTTTGGACCTCCCTTCCCCGATTTGACACACCAGGCCCCTGACCGTTCTCCACCTGGGAGGTCATGCAGCTCCTCCCTTAGTGGGAGACCCTCAGGTCCTCAGTTCCCCCCCTACCAGACACAGCCCCCACCAGCCCTGAAGCAGCACCTTGGCCGCCCTTGGGTTCTGCAGCTCGCCTCTGAGGAGGAGGAGGCGTGGGGGGCGGGGCTGGGGACCTGGGGGCGTGGGTGGGCAGGGGCCACACCTCCGGTCTGCTGCCATGGCACCTCTGGTGAGTTATAGCGCGTCCATGACTCCAGTTGACTGGTCTTCGTCTAACCTGCTTTATTTCTCTGCAAACACCTGGGAATGGGGTTTGTAAGTCTGGCAGGGCTCAAGGAGGACAGTGTGGGGCAGGGTGGGGGCGGGCCCTCTAAGCAGGGTGCACCCAGGGAGGGGGGCCAGCCTTCTGTGTCCTCAGTGCCCCGCCCCCTGGAGGGATGGTCCTTTCTTTAGGGGGTCCGGCCTCCCATCCTTTGCCTGGGCCTCAGACGCTCCAAAATTGAATTAAAAAAAAATCGTGGAAGGCAAATGTAGATCGTGTATGTCAAGGAAAGACGAAAAGGTCGTTGCTGTTCTTTTTGTTTTTTAATTTTAATTTTTTTTTTTGGTTTAAAGAAAAAATTCAACAAACTATTGCAGCTTTTAGCCTTGGGAAGTCCTCTTTTTACTCTCTGTATCTCCCCTATTTTTTCTCTTCTCCCCATGTCATTGTGTTCTGCATCAAACCCCCTTTACATCCCTCAGAGCTTCGAGAAGGTTGGTGTGTTTTTTTCTTTTTTACTTTCTTTACCCACATTTTTACATTCTGAAAGTCACACACACACACACACACACACACACACGAAACACACACAGACAGGAACACGGACACACGCAGACATGCACACAGAAAATGATAGAAAAATGAACTTAAAAAAAATGACAGAATGCGAATAATGAGCTGAAAGCCAACAAAACAAAACAAAAAACTGCCAAGCGAGAGCAAAAAAAAAAAAACCCAGAAAGACACGAAAATCTCAGCCGCGCCCAGCCCGGCCTAGGGCCGGCCGCACACATGCGATGCTTGCATTGTGGTCGCCTATATGCATCCTTTGGTAATGTTGTTGCTAAGTTTTTTGCACTCCTCGTCGTCATGGTAACTTGGGCCTGATGCATGCTGGGAGAATGTAAAAATTTCTCTGCATGCCACTCTTGTCGATTCGGTTTGGTGAATTCCCAACGCCTTCTGTTGGAGTGTTTCTCGTCTTCCGTTCTGTTTTTCTCCTTTGGTTTCCTTCGTTTGTTTTTTTTTTCTTTCTTTCTTCTTTTTATTTAGTTATTAATTTTTGGTTTCGTTTTGGGGGAAAAAACCGATCAGTTCGTTTTTTTTTCCCCCTCCCAGCCCCTTTACCCTGCTCCTTCCCCCATCAAAGCGTTTGGTCTTTGGGTCTGTCTTGTGTTTCCGTGCTCTTGGGTTTCGATTTCTTGGGCTGAGCTGTTGTGTGGTTGTTCTCCAAACGCATTGTGATTTAAAAGCCAGTGTTCCTGTCCCAACTACCATCCAGGAGGGCGGACGGGGTCCCACAGCTGGGATGCTGGGGCAGAAAGTGACCACCTGGGCTCAAGAGCACAAAGGAGGTGGCTTAGACAGATGGTGGGAGGTCAGAGCTTGGGTGAGATGTGTGAGGAGAGAAGCCCAGTTTGTCTGACCTGACTGGCCAGCTACCTCTCTTATCCAGAGCTGATGCCTCTGTTCTTCAGGATGGCCATGTTTGAAGGGAGCTTAAGCAGGCACATTCCCTTCCTTCTGCCTCAGCATGAGACCACCTCCCACCTTCCCAGACAACCCAGAAACAGGCATTGGAAGCACAGCTGAATGGACAGCTGGCATGTTGAGTTCTTGTTCAGTAGAGCAACATGTCTAAATATGAGAAGTAGCCACCTATAAATGGACCATCCTCCCAAAATGATGCATGCTTGGCACATAGTCAGTGCTCAGAATGATAGCTGTTGTGATGACTTTCTGTGTCCTGACTGGGTACCGATATGGATCCACCCATCGGAAAATGCAGTATGATAGACTTTGGCCAACTACTTGTCCAGTCGTTCTGCCCTAGTGCTATGCCTCCGCCTCATAGGTGATGCTGGCTGCTTCCCCCACCACCTCCCAGACTCCCAGCCTAGTCACAGGCATCTTTTGTCCAGCAATGCAGCATGGTCACTTTCTGAGTACCTACGCATCAGAACTGTGGAATTCTGGAGAAAACCCTGGGGAACTTTGGGCACAGCCCCTCCCTCCCTCTCTCTGCCTCCCCAGCTCTCCCTCTGCCTCTCTCTCTCTCTCTCAGCTCTCCTTCTGTCTGTCTGTTTCTCTCACTTTTAAAACCTTTGGAGACGCTCGCTCCCGTCTCCTCTTCCCTCCCTGAGGACAGGCAAGCCTTTGAGAGCCCCATTCTAACCCCAAATAGAAAACCTGCCCCCTATAAAATATCTATTTAGATTTATAGCCACTGGCTCCCAGCTGACTACCCAACATAAATGACATTTGAGAGCTGAGACTAGCCTGTTTGGGGTAACCTTTTCCTCTCACTTGCCCCTCACCTGCCTTCTCTAAACTCCCAGTGATTAAGTTCAGGGCCGAGTTGGCAAGAAGATTTTAGATACAATAATAGGGGATTTATTTTTCCTGTCTCCTTTTGAATCCAGAGTAAGAGCTGCCAGGCAGAACTCTCCAAAAGATGTAGGAAAGAGGTCTCTCAGCTCCTTTATGAAAGCTGGGTCCCAGTGAATTGAAACTGAGAGGTGGCTGAGAGTCCCTGAAGACCACCTGGACTTTGGGGGCAGTATAGACTGGTGGTGAGAGCACAGACTTTCGACTTGAGGAGACCCAGATTCAAGTCCTGCCTCTGCGCCTTCTTGGCTGTATGACCTTGGGCCGGTCACTTGGTTGCTTGGAGTCCCTATTTCCTCATCTGAACAATAGGAAGAAGCATCAGTATGCCAAGCTCACAGGATAGTTGGGAGGAGTCCATGAGAAAATTACTATTCGTCTATCCGGTGCCCTGTATCGTGTGTGGCATGTAAGAAATCACAAGGGAGATTGTTGTGAAAATAGGAAAATAGAGTTCAAATAAATGGTCTGAGCAAGTCATTTCCCTTTGGGAGCCTCAGTTTCCCCATCATTATTTCACAGATACGTCTTTTGAATAAGATGCCTTATGGGAAACTGCTTTGGGAAGAATTGGAGGGCAAAAATTAATTCATTTGCTCAGAGCTCAAGTTTTGCTAATGCTTTTCGGAGCTCAGCCCATGGTCTCATTTTTTCCTGGCTGCAACCTCAATCCCATGAGATCAGTGGTCTCCCCAGATCCACATCTTTCCTCTTACTCCCTGTCACTCCCACAGGAAGTTCCGTGGCCAGAGTGTCAGAATGGGACAAAAAAAAAAAAAATGGAGGGAGTGCCAGTGACCCAGTTTGGGTGTTAGGCTACCGTTGCAGATACATACCAGCTCAGCAGAAGAGAAGAGCCACCTAGCATGTTCTGCCCTGAGAGCTATAAGCGTTTACACTGTTGCCAAAGCAACCAGTCCTGGGAATTAGTTGCAAGGAATCCCCACCTTCAACCTAGCTCTTCCTTCAGTTCACAATCTCCAGCTTCTACTGACCCTGGGTGATCCAGGGGGTGGAGTATTCAGATTTACCCTTCTCCTGAAGTCAGTTGCTAACATTCAAAGGACCCAAAGTCAGAGCTAGGTCCATTTTTTAAAATGCAGCTGGCAGCTGTAATCACAGAACCTCCCTAAGGAAAATGTAGCTCAGAATTACATTCTCCCTGGCTGTTGATTTTCTTTAAAATCATCAGCCTTTAAGGTGTGAATGAGTGGCTGAAGATGGTGTCTTTACCGTTTGGTCTAGTAACATAGCATAATTGAACCCTGGTGCACAGGACCCAGTGAAACGGTGTGCCACCCGCCTGATGACACGGGAAGATGCTAGAGCTGGAGACGCGGGAGAGAACCTTCTACCTGCAAGGGACTTAGGATGTTGTCAGGATTTTAGAAGGAGCCTGATGGGGCTAATTTAATGCTGGTTCTCAAATGCTGAACTAAAAGATGGGGACTCAGTATCTGATGCCAGAGGGAGCTCTAGATTGCCCCAGTTTTCAGGTGTTCTTCAGAACCCTTTATCTGCAGCCCATCCCCAGGCCCCTTCAGATCAATTCACAGCACGGCATTTTGTGGGGCAAATTGTTTTTAAAATTAAATCTCCAGCACCCAAGCCATATAATTGGTAGATATGATCTCCAGGTGTTCCCCTTTCCCCCCTGGCAGCCCCCAGACAGGAGTAGATAGATATTGGGCCTGGAATCACCCATCCCCATGACCTCCTGTATCTCCACAAAGACTACCACTGGGGAATGTTGGCAAGCTCCCCTAGTTCCTGCTGGTCACACCTGGCCTTGCCCACCCACCTCATCCTCCACCCCCCAAAGTCCCTGACATGACCTTGGTGGTAGGCAGTGGCAGATCAGAACCCAGCCCTTCTCCTCATCCCACTGTCACCCTGAGGGGAGAGGGGCTCCAGGGGTGGGGAGGCAGGCTGCTTCTCTGTTTGGGCATGGTGGATGGGGGCGGGGGCGGGGCCGTTCCACAGGAACACTGAGCTCTAGACACCTCTCGCCTGCTGCCTGCCTCACACCCTTTGCATTGCTGTTTCCTCTGTTTTTTGGGGGTGAGGGGGTACATTAGATTACACCTCGTCATTCAGAGAGCCCTGTGTCTCCGGTGGCCGCAGCAAGGGGGCAAGGGGAGTCAGTCAATTGGCAAGACACCGTGCCCCTTTTTGCTAGAACTGGAAAAAAAAAAATTGGGAGACAGAGAGTACCAAAAAAAAAAAAAAAAAAACCCAATAAAAAAGTATCTGTAGGGCAGTACAATGTCCAGCTCAAAAGGCCGCTGGTCAGCCTGTGGGCCGGGAGTCCAGCCAGGTCCCTCCAGGCCTTGCACTATCTGAGCAGCAGAGGGAGCTGGCAGTGGGAGAGGGGAGGCAGGATGGCACGGGAAGGGGAGAAAGACCACAGGGCAGGCCATGGAGTGGTACCTACCCTCCCTGGGCCATGGGCTGGGGTTCAGTGGAGGGGCTTTGGAGTTAGGCCTTGGACGCCCCTCCCCCTCCCCTGACAGGTGTAATCTAAGCCTGAGTAAACCCCATGGAGGCTGCAGAACTTCTTGGCACCTTCCCCTCCCTTCCCCGTCCTCATTTTGGAGTCTGGAGGAGCACCCAGCAGCTTCTCCCACCCCAAAATGCCCAGCAGATACCCCCGCCCCCACCCCACCCCCTCGGAGCTGCGGCTTGCTGACTCGTTGAGATGTCTGACACTGTTGAGTTCCCTACCTAGTGCTTCAATCAGATCACCTCACTTTTGAGTTTTCCCCCTCCTCCCCCTTCCCATCCCCTTCTCCCCTGAACCACGCCTCCCGCCCCCTCCCCACTTTTTTTGGTTTTTGAGTTTCTGCCTCTTCCTGCCTGGGGGAGGGGTCGTCTCCCGGTTGCTTTGATGGTTTTTGAGTTGTTTTTCCATGTGAATCGGGGTTTGAAGCGACCCATCCCCCCAACCCGCCACCCCCCCACCACCGCCCACCCTCCTGATCCCCGCACCCACACGGGTCCCCCCCACTGGGACCCCCCCGGCTACTCGGTGACGAGAAGAGCTGGAAACAAGAACCAGCTGGAGCGTGCTGAGGACCAAGGCTGGTGTGGTCCCCTTATAACCTGCCTGGACCCTCCACTCAGGTCGGTAATTGGGGGCGGGGGTCCCGCGGGGCCACTCCGTCCCGTGGGTTCCGCGCCCACCTTACTCTCTAACCTGCACCTCAAGCTTGCAGCCAGGGGTGGAAAAATGATGTGGGTGGGAGTCAGCACCAAACTGGGCAGAACACAGCGTCAGCCACCCGCCCTTGCCGACTGGGAGGATACCCAGAGGCCTTGTGAGGACCCCCCACAGGGGGAGGTTTAAGCCACCTAGTGCTCATGGGCACAGTCCTCCCCTAAGTCATGGCACACCAGCCCTCTTCTTGCAGCACACCCTTAGAAACCAACGGGGTGGGCGAGAAAGCAAGTGGGCAAAGTGTCTTAGGCGTCAGCCTTTACAGCGTATTGGCAGATCCGTTTAATTGATGGCTGCCGGCCATGCTGGGGATTTGTGAGCACCAAAATTACATTTGTTGATAAATGCCCTCCCACACTTAACTGACTTATAATTAACAACCCTGTATGGCAAGTCTTTTACATGTTCAAGATGTTTGCCTTGTGTCTACTTCTGAAAAGTGTTAGAGGTACCTTCCAAATTATGACACTCCTAAAGGAAGGTATTTTAAGATAAGATCAGATGTGAGCAGGGTCTTTGGGGTGTGATGTTGAGTTTTACACAGGGATAAATCTGGCTCCTATTTAATCTTTAAATCCTAAAGCTAGCTTTCACTCCTTTTAATGTTCCAGTAATCCCTTTCGGTATAAACCTTTTACTGATGGCTTCTGGACATTTATTATGATGGCTGCTGGATATTATTCAACTGGTGATTATTTAGTTGACAGATGTATATAGGTGAGGTACTTTTGCCCTCTTTGGTATCCCCAGAGGGTAAGGACACAAGTGTGAAAGAACCAAGAATGGACATGTGGCTATATAATTCTTGCTAATTACCATGGTAAGAGAAGGCTCACTTTATCTGGGAGGTAGGGGGTCAGGCATACTGGGTTTTGAGCTCTGGCCCTACCACTTCCTTTCTTTGTGTCTTCCAGCTAGCCCTAGTTCCTCTCTGGGCCTCCACTGCCTCATCCACAAAATGGGTACAAGGTCATTGGTCTCTCAGTTGGGAGGGATTCAACAGATATTCTTCCTATTGCTTTTTTTAAAAAACAAAAAACAACTCTGATTCATCCTGAAACCTCCTTAATGTTAAACATCTCATTGATCTTTCCAGCACCCTGGAAGACCAGAGGGAACTTCACTGGCCCCATGCCCAGGCTGAGCACCTACTATGGTGCTGGGCACTGCCCCAGTCGGCTTAATGACTTCAGCATATCACTGATGGCCTCCATTTCACAGAGGAGGAAACTGAGGCTCCCAGAGGATGAGGGCCCCTTCCCAAGGCCACAGGGCTATGCAACCTCATCAGCCCCCCACCCCAGCCTGGGCAGGTTTTCCTGAGGTCTTGAGGGGAGCACCTTGAACTGTGTGATTAGACTGATGTGGTCTCTGTTCAGCTCTAAACAAGCAGCAGGGAGAGTGTCACTGAGAAGTGGGGCTCCCTGTGGCTGGGTTGTTTTGCTCTGAAGGTTCTTTTGCCTATGAGGCTCTCACCTCTGAGGCCACCTCGAGCCTCTACCAGGGCCCTTGGGTGCTGGGTGGGGAGGCCAGATGCTGTGTTCTGCCAGGGTTGGGGGGTACCTTCCCGGGGAAGCCACAGCCCTCCTCCTTTCAGACCCCGATTTTCAGCCCCACACCCATTCCATGTTTTTTTTTTTTTTTCTTCTTGCTTTTTGGGTATTTTGTTTTAGAGGGTTTTTTTGTTTTGTGTTTTGAATTATGCCCCCACCCCACTTTGGTTTTTCATTTGTTTCTCCTGGTTTTGTTTTGGACGTCAGTGCCGTTTTCTGTCCTTGATTAATTAGCTCCCCCACGCTCATCCCCCATCGTGTTCTGTTTCCATGACAACGCAGCGTTTGGGCATCCCACTCGTGCCTCGCTGTGGATGCCGGCGGCTGGCCTGGACCGCGTCCGCTGGCTGGCCGGACCCCCCCATTCTCCCAACTCCTCCCGCCCTCCTCCCAGCCCTGCCAGAAAGCTGCCCCCCATCTCAGCGCCCTAGCCCCGCCGCCCCTCATTCCCTAGTCTGTCTGCATGGTCCCCTCTGTCTCCCCTCCCCCCATTCTGCTCCTCTGCTGACACCTTCCAGCTCCTCCATCCTGTCTCCAACGTGACTCTGGACTTTTCGTGGGGCTTCTTTTTCTGAAGGGCTGCCAGCTTTCTTGGTCCTCCCTCCCGCCCCCACAGAGCTCCCCTTCTTCTTCACCTCCTGCTGGAATTCAGGGAACAAGGCTTGAGATTTTTCAGCTCAGAACCATGCCAAGAGAGAGGAAACAGCGCTGCCTCCCTTTGCCCCTGGAGCCCCCTCCTCTGTAGGACAGGCCAGACCCCTCCACCACGAGCCCCAGTTTCATGTGAAAGTTACTTTGTGGTCCTGTTTAGCCTTGCTGAGCCTCCAGGCAGTCATCCCTACAGTTTGAGACAAGATTCGTTGACCTGCCCGAAGCTGGGGGCATATCCATGTGGTTTCCTGAAGCCAGGGATAACTTTGATCCAGCTAGAAGGGTTTACCAGTTGACCCAAGTCCTTTCCCCTACAGGGCTACATTTCCCATGGGGCAGCTGTGCCCTTTGGCAGTTTAGATGCCCATTCGTGCCCACCTCTTCCCCCCCTACACACCCAACCCAGAAACCCATCCAGCTTCCGAAAATGGAGCCCCCCGAAATGAATCCTGCTGCCTTCATGGTCTGCGAGATTGGGACAGAAGGCTGCATTCGCTTTCCCACTAAGAAATGCACAGGACCTGTCCCTGTTTCTCAGCGTTCAAGTTCATTCCCTCGTTTATGATTCTGATTATTATTAATATCCTACTTATTATTCTGCCAGGGCTGTGATGTGACAATGTGACGTGTCACATTGGGTCACATCCGCTAGAATTAATATGCAGCATTGAAGTGGGCCCCTTCCCCCTCCTTTCTCTCTCTACCCCTCCCTGTCTGTCCTGTTTTCTCTCTTTTTCTCTTCTCTCTGATTCCCCCCATGACTGTGCACTAAAGGCCCCTGAGATCCAGGCCTCTTCGCATTACCCTTCTCTCTCTTCCACTTTCTGCCTCTTCCTCTCTCTCTCTCTCTTTCTCTTTAAACCTCTCTCAACCAACCAACCTATTTTGCATGCTGTTTGTGATTCTGAGAGCTGCATCTATCAATGGAAACTTGTCAGATTCGACAGAAGCTTTTAGAAGGGTTTCTATACCCCCAAAACCACAAAAATTTCATTAGAGTTTCTCATCTTTTCCTGGAGGGCCCCCCTGGGGAAGTGGGCGGGGACCCCGGGTCACCAGGGCGAGTGGAGATGGGAGGGCCCCACATCCTGGTCCCCTCTGCCTGCTGCCCCAGCTCTTCCCATGACCTCCTGTGCCCTCGCCCCTCCCATGTGACCTTCCCAGAGCATCCCCCCTCCCCGGCCCCCACAGCCCCAGTCTTCTGAAGTTCCTCTGAGCCGGCAGAGGGGCTGCTCCCTGAAGCCACGTCTGTCAGCAAAGATGAGAAACCACTGATAAATTTTTGTGTTCTAACTGTGCTGTGGACCAGCCACTTTGGTCTCTGAAACCCTGTTGCTATGGAATAATGCTTCATGTCTCTTTTATTATATATCGATACCTCTCTCTATATATTGTTTGTGAAATTACCTTCCTTTGAAGTTTTGGTTTCTTTGTGTTGGAATTTGTTTTTTTAATTTGTTTCTTTTTTTGTTGTTATTTTCTTTCATTTGGAAGAAAAAAAATTTTTTGACTGGGGGGAAAGAAACAGCCCTGTTTATATTTAAATTGTTTTCCACTTTTTTTTTCCTTTTTTTCTTTCTTTCCTTCTTCCTTTCTTTCTTTCCTCCTGCTTTTCTTTCTTTTCTCCTCTGCATTCCGTCTACCCATCCCCCCCAACCCTGTGCATTTCCCTCCCACCACCACCCCCCTCCCCCCGCATCTCCCACCCACCCCACTCCCCCAGTCCGCCGCGTGGCACCACGGTTCTCCATCTTGCCCATGAGCCACGAGATCATGCCAGGTGGCAACGTGAACATCACCTGCGTGGCCGTGGGCTCACCCATGCCATACGTCAAGTGGATGCAGGGGACCGAGGACCTGACGCCCGAGGATGACATGCCCGTGGGCCGGAACGTGCTGGAACTCACAGACGTGAAGGACTCTGCCAACTACACATGCGTGGCCATGTCCAGCCTGGGCGTCATCGAGGCCGTGGCCCAGATCACAGTGAAATGTAAGCAGGGGCCGTGGGAGAGGCAAATCATCCCTGTACCTCAGGTGTAGGTGGGGCATAATGGTCGAAAAACTTCTGAGTTACTCTTCTGGCTTCAGTCATTCCTGGCTGTGAATAGGACAGTCAACAAATATTTACTGATGACAAATTATTGTGGGCCTGGCCCCATGGAATGAGACCCAATCTTGTTCTACTGAGCTCACAGTCCAAAGTGGGTGATACCATGTAGCCTGGCAATTATGATGCATGCTGATTAGGGCAGTGATAGGGGCCATGGAGCACCACTCAGACCACCAGAATAAAGGTGCCAGTTCCCAGGAAAGCTTAATCAGGGGAAGACTAAAAGTTGAACAGGAATGAGCCAAAACAGATGGAGAACATATCTAAGAAAAGGAAATAGCCTGTGTAAAACTCAGAGAGATGGAGCACTGGGGAGTAGGGAGGGATTACTGACTCGATGTCTCAAGTTTGTGGTGAAACTCAGAGGAGGGTGCCCCCAGATATTTTTTCTAGCTTTGGAACAGGGGCCAGCAGACTACAGTCCATGGACTGAATCTGGCCCTCCACTTGTTTTTATAAATAAAGTTTTATTGACACCTGCCCATTTGCTCACAGCTGGCTTGTGGCAGCTTTGGGGCTACCATGACAGAGCTGAGTAATTCTTAGCACAGAAGCAGCCACCAGCAATGCATAAGCCATATGCTTTGCCAATACCTGCTATAGATGGTAGGCTAGGGGTCATTAAGACAGGGATTACCACCAAAGAAATGATGGCTCTGAGAGGGCAGTCATGTGACTAAAAGTTACACAGCCTTGAAGGTTCACAGCCAGTATGCCTGACATGTGACCTTGCCTCCCACCCACAGCTCTCCCCAAAGCCCCCGGGACTCCCGTGGTGACAGAGAACACAGCCACCAGCATCACCATCACATGGGACTCAGGCAACCCAGACCCCGTGTCCTACTACGTCATCGAATATAAATCCAAGAGCCAGGATGGGCCGTACCAGATCAAAGAGGACATCACCACCACACGTTACAGCATTGGTGGTCTGAGCCCCAACTCAGAGTATGAGATCTGGGTGTCGGCCGTCAACTCTATCGGCCAGGGTCCGCCCAGCGAGTCGGTGGTCACCCGCACCGGCGAGCAGGCCCCTGCCAGCGCGCCGAGGAACGTGCAGGCCCGCATGCTTAGTGCCACCACCATGATCATCCAGTGGGAGGAGCCGGTGGAACCCAATGGCCTGATCCGGGGCTACCGGATCTATTACACCATGGAGCCGGAGCACCCCGTGGGCAACTGGCAGAAGCACAACGTGGACGACAGCCTGCTGACCACCGTGGGCAGCCTTCTGGAGGACGAAACATACACGGTGCGCGTGCTGGCCTTCACCTCCGTGGGCGACGGGCCCCTCTCGGACCCCATCCAGGTCAAGACTCAGCAGGGAGGTGAGTTGCCTGCGTGATGCACGACTTCTGGGGGATGGGAGGACGGAAGGATGTGGGACCCACGCCCCACGAGGCAGTAGGAGGCAGCCATACGGTGATGTGCCTCTGAGCACACAGAGGAGGCCATCTTACCTGGAAGCCACCACGAGTTTATTTGGCCTTTTTCAAGTATTTTCACGCTGGTGTTGCAATGCAGGAGGGTGTCCTTGAAAACCCAGATTTCTGGCTACCCTTGGAAAAGCCGATCTGGCAAGCCCACACACAGGGCTACAGTTGGTAGGGATGTATCTGAGAAAAGGGGTGTGGCCTCCGCTGGCCTCCCTCTCCTTTGTTATGCCCCTCCCTCATCCATCTCTGAGTTTGAGAACCTGGGTTTGCTGCTCTCACTAGAGCGATCCCTGCCCACTGGATCACTGAAATAACAAAGTATGTTAACCCAAAGTCCTGAAGGCAGGTCTCTCACAGTGCGGGCGAGGGACGGGGGGTAGGGGTGTGCAACATGTAGGTGCCTGGGCCCCAGCTCTCCATGGGTTTCTGGGCTTGGGAACCTCGAGTCCAGGAAGAGTCAGACCACTGCTCAAGCGAAGGGACAGGAGGTTTGGAATTCTGCAGCCATAGAACAGACACAGGGTGGATCTATATTTTCAGTTACGGGCCCCACCAATTTTCTGTTGAATTGAGGGCAGAGGGTGGATGCTGGGGTGCATTGAAAAGGGGATTTTTTTTTAATGTTTTCCCATTGGCAGCAGAGAGGATGGGGGAGTTGGGGTGGGCGGCTGACAACAACAGGCCACAGGGGGCTGTCCTGGGAAAAGAAGAGAAATGAGAACAGTGGAGAACATTCCAGGAGCATCCAGAACCTCATAACCCTTCTTGTTAGGGCAGTGCTAAGCTTTAGGGAGCTCTTTTGGGGGAGTGTGGGAACCTTGAAGGTTGGGTACCCTATGCTGGTGGACCCCCTCCCCAGCCTCTCCTCGATGATACCAGCCCTCTCGCCTCTCACCCACAGTGCCCGGCCAGCCCATGAACTTCCGGGCTGAGGCCAAGTCAGAGACGAGCATCGGGCTCTCCTGGAGCCCCCCGCGGCAGGAGAGCATCATCAAATACGAGCTCCTCTACCGGGAAGGCGACCACGGCAGAGAGGTGCGTGGGTGGCGTTGGGGAGCGGATGGCACTCGTCCCATCTCCCCTCCCCAAGCACCCGCTCTGGGCGGCTCTCCTGTCTTGCCGACTCGGTGCCTGAATCTCTCTCTTCCTCCTTCTCTTTGCCCTGTCCCTTGCTACATTTTCCACCTCTCTTTTCTCCATCTCCATCACTCTCGGTCTGTGTCTGTCTCTCTCCCTGATGTGTCTGTCTGCCTGTCTGTCTCTGTCTGTCTCTCTCCCCATCCGGGTCTCTCTCCTCGCCCCTCCCCCAGGTCGCGAGGACCTTCGACCCGGCCACGGCCTTCGTGGTGGATGACCTGAAACCCAACACGGAGTACGCCTTTCGCCTGGCGGCGCGCTCCCCACAGGGCCTGGGCGCCTTCACCTCGGTGGTGCGGCAGCGCACGCTGCAGTCCAGTAGGTGTCTCTTGGACCCCGCCCTGACCTGCGGGGGGGACCTGGCCGGCGCCTGTGCACTGACCCGGGCGGGGCCTGCCCAAGGGTGGGAGGCGCTTTGGCCCATCCCACCTCGCTCCTCCGCCTCGGGCGCACGAGAATCCTCGCTGAGCCCCACTTCGCCCGCCGCTGCAGTGAGGGGCTCACTCGTGGACCCCGCAGGCCTCAGTTTCTCCATCTCCCCTGGGGACAGCCATGGCCAGTTTGACTGATGGCACCTTCTCTCTCCCCTGCCTCTCCTGGGTTTGGGGCTTGTGGAATAATGGCCACGTTGCACCCATTTCACAGGCGTTTGGAGGGGTCCATGAGACAGTCGCAGCATGCACCCCATCCTTGCCAGAGAGCAGAGGATGCAGAGAAGACCCCACCTCCCCAAATTGCCCTTCTTGGCCCCCGAACAGGGGTCCCCATTGGCGGGGGCTGGGGTGGGGGCAGTCAGAACTGATGCCTGGTCCTGGGGGGAGTGCAAGGCTATCCAAAATATAGGGTTCTCGAATTCCTGGAGTTCTTTGCTGTGCCCGCCCGGCCTCCCTGTCACAGAAAGTCACCTTTTGGACAGAACACTGCAGCTGGCTCTGGGCCACACCGTGGCCCCTGCCACACTCCGCACCCCCTCCCCACCTGCTGAGCTCAGGGCCGAGTCCGGCCCCTCCTCCCGCCGCCTCCCTGCCTCCCCCTCCTCCCTCTGCTCCCTCCTCTCTGCTCAGTCTGGCCCAGGTGGCCCCCGCCATGGCCCCCTCCTTCTCCTCCCCCTGTTCAGTCAGTCATGGGGGTAGCTACCCCAAGCCTATGTTCCGGAAGCCGCCTTGGTGTTCAAACCTTCAGGCAACCCCTAGGCGTGTGCGCACAGGGGGTCACGGGTCAGTCGAGAGACGGCAACTCCGGCCAGAGAGTCTGAGCCGCTGGAATCAGGGGCTTCCTCGGAGACAGCACCCCGCCCCTCCTCCGCCCCCTACCCTCCTCCCTGCCCTTCTGGGGCCCAGCCGAGCGCTCCGCAACTCACAGGCGTGTTTGTGCGTGAGGCGATCAGTGAGGGTGTCCTGTGGCTTGGGCAGCCACGTGAGAGACCGGCACAGGTGCCGCGAAGGTGAGTACACGCTGGTCTCCAGCGAGTTCACAAAAACGGCCCACCCTGCGTGCACCCGCTAGCCTGTGCCAGTGTGCTGGGCTGTGCAGACAGTCCAGAGCCCAAATTCAGCCCCTAAACTCTTCACCTCGCTGCCACTGCTGAGAGGCACGCCTGTCAAGGAACCGGGGACCCGGAACCATGCCCCTCCCCAATGTGCGCGTCCACGCCACTCCGCCCCCTCCCGAGAAGTCACGCAGGTTGGGCCGGATTGTGAAGGAGGCGGCCGCCAAGGTCGTCAAGAAAGCGGTTTGGCCCATCCACACAAACCTCCGGGGCGGCCCAGGGCAGGGAGTGGGGGAGAAGGGACTCCCCACTTTGCACCCCAAGACGGTTGGGGCGCAAGAGAACTGGCAGCCAAGACGCAGGGCCAGGCGTATGCCCCCCCCTCCGCGGGGAGTGCGGGCTTCTTAGGCTGAACTCAAGGGTAGGTGGAGGCCAGACCACTCAGCCGTGGGTCTCCCCAGACACCGTCCCACCTTCCCGCCTTGTCAGCACCAGCCTGGAAATGCAGCGTGCCCACACTGGGGCCAGAGCAGGGCTGCACGCCCCACTTGCGGCCGGAGACCCACCCAGAGCTCGGTCTGGCCTTGTAGGTCAGCACTCCGCCATTCCCTCCCTCGTAAGAAAGTCTTGTAAGTTAGCAGTTGAAGAGTGGAAGGTAGGTAACCAGACTGGGAGTTTTCTGGAAGGCGTCTTTCTTTCTTTTATTATGGTTTTTCTCATCACCACCACCATCATGGTTGTTTCTTCTTTCGT
The DNA here is from genome assembly GCF_055505025.1 of Bos grunniens. Lineage (NCBI taxonomy): Eukaryota > Metazoa > Chordata > Mammalia > Artiodactyla > Bovidae > Bos > Bos grunniens. Next base: position 19,051,604 of record NC_141171.1, read on the forward strand.
TACGGTTTTGGTTTTGTTTTTCCTCCCTCTTTCTCAGCGAATCCATTCCTTCCAGCACATTTCTCAGTTGTTTTTTCTGCTCCTGCCTGACTCCCTGCTCCCCTGGGCACTTTTGGTTGGGGTGGCTGGTCAAGAAATTGGGGGGAGGGGCCCCCAAGGGTCTAGCTCTGCAAGAAGGAACTCCAGTGTTTCTCTTTAAGTGAGTCCAGAGAGTCATTCTGGCTGCAATAAGTCATTTGAGTGGCCTCTGGGGTCTCAGGTGGCCTGATTGATGGCTTTGAGGACAGAGGCCTCTGATTCATCTCTGTGTCCCAGATCTTGGCAGGGGGTATGCACAGAGTAAGTGGTCTATAAACACACATGATGAATAGTTGGGGCTGGTGAAGGTTCTATGACCTCAAGCCAGTGACCTCTCTGAGCTGCCCAGGATGGGAGGCAGACTCGAGTCATGGGCATTTGAGGGGGTGTGACTCCAGGCATCCTTAACTGGCCTGAGCTGATAAACACACTGGCTGAGTTCTGAATTCCCAGCTGCAACCAAAACAGCCTGTGGACAGCTGCTGAGCCTGTTTTCAAGTCCTGGCTCTTACCACATGCCCTAAGGGCAGGCCACTTGCCTTTTCTGGCCCTCAGTTTCCTCACCTGTAAAATAGGGCCTGGCACCCAGTGGGTACACAATCAACAATAATACCAGGCAGCCCAGTGGGCTTTGAAACCCATTTCCCAGGAACGTAGGGTGGGAGTGGAGGGGGGCTACTTCTGGCCGCCTAAGGAGTTGTGAGAATTAAATGAGGCACAATCAGTGGGCCACATTTTGAGTCTGTAAAAGGCCTAGACTGCTGGGCGTGCAGAAGATGCTTAGAATGTGAGGTTTATTATTAGTAATGGTTTTAACACAGGGCCTGGCCCCTAGTGGGTGCTCAGCACGTGGAGACTATTACTGATATTCTATAAAGCCCTGAACACACACAGTTGGTGCTTAATGCATGAGAAGTATCTCTGTTGTTTATCAAAGCCCTTAACAAGCTGCCTGGCACACAGTAGGTGCTCCATAAATGCAGCAGCTGTTTTCAGTCTAAATATGGATTGACAAGGTGCTGGGCCCAGAGTTGGCACTCCATGAATGGAGACTATTAATAGTTTGTTACAGGCTCAACCTGGTCCCAGGCACACAGTAGGTCCTCGAAACATGGGGGCTAGGATGATCACTTTGCAAAACCCTTGGCCCAATGGCTGGCATCCATATGTGCTCGATAAATGGCCTGGTGCTGGGCACATAGTAGGTGGTCAGATGGAAGCTACTGTCAGTCTGGAAAGACCTAGCATGGTGTCGGGCAGTTTTTGTCACACACGTGAAGAGCTCTGCAAGGTTCTTGGCTCTGTGTGTGTAAACAGTAGGTCTTCAATAAATTAGAACTATACCATCTTTATATAGGGCCATCAACACAGTGCTTGACACATAGTAGGTGTTTAAATTGTGGAGATTATACTGTTATCCAGTAGTAACAGGGCCTGACACATAGTAGGTGCCTAAGAGATGAGAACTATGAATGTTCTACAAGGCCCTTCATACAGTACCTAGCACATAGTAGGTACTAATACGTGGAAACTTTTTCTTTTTCCGTAAAGGCCTTAGCACAGGGCCTGGCATGCAGTAGGCACTGCCTAAATGGCAACGGCTACATTTATCATCAGAGGGCTGTTAAAAGACCAGCCTACAGTAGGTGCTCAATAAATGAGACATACTGTTGATCAGTAATGGGCTTAGGGTAGCATCGGGTGCACAGTAGGGGCTCAGAAGAACCATGAGTTATTAAAAATTTGGCATACAGTAGGTGCTAAATATGGCACACAGTAAATGCTAAATATGAGCTGTGTTACCTATAAAGCTCTAGCCCCCGGGCCATCAGAGTAGGCATCTAATACACAGGGACTTTTATTATTACTCTGTATATCCCCTGGCATGCTACCTGGCACACAGTAGGTACTGAAGATTCAGGCATTGTTTTCTTTGCAAGTGAGGCCAAGGAGTAACCATTGGGGTGCCCTCCAGGGTTTCTGGCAGTACAGGTTTTCAGTAAATGGATCCTCCTATTATTAACCTATGAAGCTTTTAGAGACACTCCTAGCACATAGTAGGTGCCCAGTAAGTGGGGCTTTTACTGCTGTTCCCTGGGCACGTAGTAGGTGTTCAGTAAACTATTGTTAACTGTTATTCCATCATTGGTGCTGTGCCCAGCATATAAGTAAGTGGAGCTTTTGCTCTTCATCAGGCACGGTACCTGGTACACAGCAGGTGTGCAATAAACATTTTACTTTTATTCTGTAAAGCCCTTGGTGTGGTGCTTGGCACATAGTAGGAGTTCAATAAGTACATGTTTTAACTGTTGTTTGGTGAAACCCTTGGCACTGTACCTGGAATGTACTGTGAGCGTGCTAAGTCTCAGTCAGGTTCGACTCTTTGCGACCCCCTGGACTGTAGCCCATCAGGGTCCTCTTGCCGGATTTTCCCAGCAAGAATCCTGGAGTGGGTTGCCATGCCATCCCCCAGGGGATGTGCCCGACCCAGGGAGAGAACCCGCGTCTCATGTCTCCTGTATTGGCAGGCAGGTTCTCTACCACTAGCACCACCTGGGAAGCCCTGACATATAGTGACTGAATTAACAGGGCTATAAAGCTTTGGTACCTGGCATGGCAGCTGGCACATAGTGCCCAGTAGATGAAGCTTTTATTGCTATTCCTTTGTCACAGTGCTCAGCACACAGTGGGTGCTAAGTAGATACATACATTTACTGTTATTCTATCCCTGTGCTATGCCTGGCATACAGTAGGTGTTGAGTAAATAAGAACACTTACTTTTAACTCTGCAAAGCCCTTGACATTGTACCTAGCGTGTAGCAGGGGCTCAGTAAATAGATGTTCTTACTGTTACTCTGCAAAGCCCTTGGCACTGTGCCTGGCACATAGTAAGTGCCCACTTAATGAAGCTTTTATTGTTTTTCCACTGGCACAGTCCTCAGCACACAGTAGGCCTTCAATAGATAAGTACCTTAACTGTCATTCCATCCCTGGTGCTTTCCCTGGCACACAGTAGGTGTTGAATGAATAAGTACAGAGTTGCTGTTATTTTGTGACCGGCAGATAGTTGGTGCCCAATAAATGGCGCAAACTGCTGTGTCAGTTGTCACCACGCCTGGCACATAGTAGGTGCCCAGTAAATAGGACTTTCCCTGCTGTTCCCCTTGGCCTACTGCACTGCACATGTGTGTGCTCTGTGGGGACTGTGGTTCCCCTGTCCCTAAGACCTACTGTGTGCCAGGCACAGCCCTGTATGCTGGACGCAGCCTTCTTGGCCAGCCCTCCCCGCGCCCGGCCCCGCCCACCCGCCCATCTCACCTTTGGTTGACACCCACTTCTTTTGGGTTCGACTTTTTTCTTTGGTTTGGTTCTGTTTTGTTTGTTATCATCTTCTTTTTTATTTTCTCTTTCCCATCTTTTGTTTCCCCACCCCCTCCCCGCCCATCCCGCCTCCCTTCCCCGCCCCCCACGTTCTCCCCCCCCCCCAATAGAACCGTCAGCCCCCCCTCAAGATGTTAAGTGTGTCAGCACGCGCTCCACGGCCATTTTGGTAAGTTGGCGCCCGCCGCCGCCGGACACGCACAACGGGGCCCTGGTGAGCTATAGCGTCCGCTACCGACCGCTGGGCTCGGAGGACCCGCAACCCAAGGAGGTGAACGGCATCCCCCCGACCACCACCCAGATCCTGCTGGAGGCGTTGGACAAGTGGACGGAGTACCGCATCACGGCCGTCGCTCACACAGAGGTGGGACCAGGGCCTGAGAGCTCGCCCGTGGTCGTCCGCACCGACGAGGACGGTAAGCACCGACCCCGGCCCGCGACCCCCAGGCCCCAGCCCGGCCCCCCGCTGCAGAGCCTTCCGCCCCTGGAGAACTGGGCTGGCTGGTGGTCAGAAGGTACAAAACAGGCAGGAGAGGGCTCCATAAGAAGTCGTCCCAGGCTGCTTGAGCTTGGAATTCTCCGTACTGGGCCTTCTGGGCTGCATTTTCTTTGAGCCTTGGGCCTGGAACATGAAGCGGGCAGTGTCCTGTATTTTGGTCTGGTGGTGGAAACCATGGCAGTGGAGTGTAAGAAACAGCAAGCAACGCTGGTGGGAAAATTAAGAGGTCCGTGGGACCCCAGAAACCCTGTTTTTAGACTCTTGAGATAACCCAGGATGTGGAGCTCCTTGGGTCTGAGCCATCCGACCTAGAAAGTCAGGAGATGGCATGCTGAGAATGATTAACCACCAGCTCCCTAGGCTTGGAGACAGATTTGCAGTGCTGGCCAGTTTCTGTGGTGTAAATATCCCCACTGCTGCCACACTAGAAAGTTGTAAGGTGCTAGTCACATAGTAGACGCTGAGGTTCATGGGGGGAAATGAAGCAGGCAGCTCCCCCAGTAAAACTGCAGGAAACCAAGACCAGTTGCTTTCTGGGCCATTGGCCTGGAAGGTTTGGTTGGCAGCCCCACATTTTGTCCTAAGCATGGGGAAGAGATGAAGCCATTCTTCATGCCAGATCTTGGGGTCAGGGGCAAGGTGAATGGCGAGAGCTCTGAGCTTGGGGGCTGGCTGAGAGGGTGCCCCAGTGTGGAGTGGGCTGGCTGCACCCTGGAGTGTAAGGGAGCCTGCAGCTGAACTGCCTGGGCTCCCACCCGGGCATCCTCTCTTAACAACCCTGCTATCCTGGAGTCAACTCTGTGCCTCAGTTTCCCCATCTGTAAAGTGAGCACAAGAGCCCTGATCTGGCAGGAGTGATCCGAGGGTGGAGTCAGTGTGGGTAAAGCTCTTAGGACGGGGCATGCAGGACCCGGTCATGGTGGCCCTAGGCACGTGGTCTAGACTCTGGGAGCCGCAGTTGCCAATCTGTAAAGGGGGTGCACCATCAGGGCTCGCTCCCCGGGCTGTGGGAGGTGTGCGGGAGGTATTCCCTCGCCAGTGGGGAGCGCTCAGAGCGCCCGATTAACCGGCAGTCACTCGTCACCCTGGCATCGGGCAGTGGTGCTGCCCGGGGCGGGGCTGGGCACCCCAGTAACGGCCCCGCCCGCCCCCCCTCCCCTCCTCCCGCCAGTGCCCAGCGCGCCGCCGCGGAAGGTGGAGGCGGAGGCGCTCAACGCCACGGCCATTCGCGTGCTGTGGCGCTCGCCAGCGCCCGGCCGCCAGCACGGCCAGATCCGCGGCTACCAGGTCCACTACGTGCGCATGGAGGGCGCAGAGGCCCGAGGGCCGCCGCGCATCAAGGACATCATGCTGGCCGACGCCCAGGTGGGCGGGGCTCCGGGCGGGGCCTGGGGGCGGGGCGGGGCCGGGCAGGGTCCTTGCGCTCCTGCCCTCTCGCTGCTTCTCTCTTTCTCAATCTGGCTACCTCGCTCACCTCCTCCTCTCTCTCCTGCCGCCTCCTCCCCGCTCAGTGGGAGATGGACGACACGGCTGAATATGTAAGTAGTGCACCCCCAGCCACTGTCAGTGCTGTGAGTCCACACCTCCCTGCACGCCCCTTGTAAAAGGGTCTCCTCCCCTGGGCCCCCGATGCACACCGTTTACCCCTTGGAGCGTACAGCCTCGGTTTTGCATCAGATAAATGGACACCTGCTGGGGACCCCGAGGTATCTGTTAGCCTTCTTACCTGAGTGACCACTGGACTCCGCTGGCCTTTGGCCTCCCCACCCCCGTCCCCTAGGCTAGCTCCCCGCTGTGGTCTCCCACACATCTTCCTTGCAACTGTTTCCACAGCGTTGCCCACCCTCCTCCACCTTACAGCCTCCCTTAATGGACCCAGGCCTGGGAAGTTGGAACAGTTACTTTCCCGCCTAGCCTGACTTTTATCACTTGGCTCAGCCTTCCCTGACCTTGAAATTTCTCTCAGACCAAAGTGCCCCTCCCCATCATTTTGGCTCTGGAGTGTTGGGGGAGTGGTCCTTGGGCCCCAGGTGGGACAAGAGGCCTGTAGAACAACTGTTTCTACCCTTTCAAGCTTTCTCCGGAGGCCCTGAACCAGAGTCAGGATGACTCTGTGGCTCTAGGCGAATCACTGCCTCTTTCTGGGCTGTCTTTCTGCTCCTAAGATGGGGGCTACAGGCTCTTCTTAGAGCCCCAAGCCCAATGTTAGATTGACACAGCTTCACCCATTCCAGTGGCTCTGCCTTGTACTCCCCACCCCCCATCCCAGTTTTGGGGGGACGTTCCCACGTGGCTCCAGGTTAGCCCCTCCAATCCGTGAAGACCCTGGGAAGGACAATGTCTGAGGCTCAGGGGCAGGAGACCCCCTGTTCGTGCTTCCCGGCCCCTCTCCTTGTGCTCCTGGGGCCACTCCACAGCTCCCAGGCATGCCTGACGTGTTGGTGGGTGTGCATGTATGGAAATATGGGCATACGTGTGCCTGTGGGGGAGGTCAGGGTGCTCTGTCAGTCACTAAAGGAGCAGTGATTAACTGAACACTTACTCTAATGTAGATCTGTGCTAGGTGCCATGGACACAGCGGTGACCAGGACAGCCCTGAGCCCACCTTCCTGGGGGGTCATGGTCCAGGGGAGAGGGATATTACTTGGAACACGCACAAATGCACGTCTAGTTACAGCTCTGGTGGGGACAGGGTGTAGACAGTGGTGTAAAGGCTTGAACGGTCAGCTGTCCAGGCAGGTGGGCAGGTGGACACAGTCCTGACTGGTGTGGCATTTGCCCTTCTCCATGGTGTAAACACTCGCACCACGTCAATTTCAAGCTACCAGCCAGGTTTGCAGTAGCTCATCATTGTATAGTATTTCTGTTACACAGGTATGAGAGATGGAATGTGGGTGAACAACAGGGTCATAATGTGTAGCACAGGCAACTATTAAGTATCCTGTGGTATCATTACCTCTTGGAGCTTGTAGCCTCAGTTTTGCATCAGGTAAATCGGCACCTGCTGAGGACCCGGAGAAGGCAATGGCACCCCACTCCAGTACTCTTGCCTGGAGAATCCTAGGGACGGGGGAGCCTGGTGGGCTGCCCTCTATGGGGTCGTACAGAGTTGGACACGACTGAAGTGACTTAGCAGCAGCAGCAGCTGAGGACCCTGGAGGTCTCCTCTGGCCCTCTTACCTGAGTGGCTCCTGGACCATAGTAGAAAAGAAAATGGAAAAAAAAAATGTATAAAAATATGTATACTACTGCAAACTTGTTACAATTTCAGATATAATTTAAAAAAAGAATAACCTTGAATCAGGCATAAGTATTAGTTATCACAATAAAATAATTAAGGAGGAATGGGTTTTGAGTATTTACTCTCTTTGTTTTTACTATTTATTTGATCGTACATTTATATAACTTCATGTTTTATAGATTTTTAAAAAATTTGTTGTTTCTGGGTCTTCGTTGCCGTGCAGGCTTTTCTCCTGTTGCAGTGAGCTTGGGCTTCTGGTTACAGTGGCTTTTCCTGTTGCAGAGCGTAGGCTCTGGGGCGCTCAGGCTTCAGTAGCTGCGGCACGTGGGCTCAGTGGTTGTAGTTCCTAGGCTCTAGAGCACAGGCTTTTAGTAGCTGTGGTGCATGGGCTTAGTTGCTCCACCGTATGTAGGATCTTCCCTGACCAGGGATTGAACCTGTGTCTCCTGCATTGGCAGGCAGATTCTTTACCACTGAGCCAACAGGGAAGCCTCTATAATTCATTTTCCATCATCACTGTGTTTTAAGAACTGGCCTGCAGATTTTCTGAAGGTCTGACTGTTGGCTTTTGAGAGCTGTTGTAAGGAATCTCCAGCACTCCAAGGGACATAGTGGAGGCAGGGGGGACAGCCAGTGCAAAGGCCTCGGGGCAGGGCCGTGTCAGGTGTGTAGGAGGAATAGCCAGGGAGCCCGTATGACTAGAGCAGAGTGAGCAAGGGAGAGGACAGGGCAGCTCAGTCAGGGCTTTGTGGGCAGCAAGCAGTGGGAGGGACTTGGGCTTTTGCCCCTAGGGAACTGGGAGTCCTGGAGGTCTGTGGTCAGGTGCTCACACACACCCTCTGGAGGCCACTGCGGGGAGGACAGATTGGGTGGGAAAGCGTGGTAGCTGGGGACCAGGGCAGAAGGGTGGGCATTGCACTGGTCCCGGTGGGCCATGACAGGTGTCATGAGGCCACGTGTGCCCATCTCAGCATGAACATGCTACGTGTTGAGGTCTGTGGCATGAGCTCGGGTGCACGTCTCTGCCCACAGACTGGGCCCTGCGTCCGCCTGGCTTGTCTCTAGCACGGGGAGGAGGGTGGGCAGCCTAGGTTGCATCACTGATCGCCATCCCTGCCCGCAGGAGATGGTCATCACAAACCTGCAGCCTGAGACTGCCTATTCCATCACGGTAGCCGCCTACACCATGAAAGGCGATGGCGCTCGCAGCAAACCCAAGGTGGTAGTGACCAAAGGAGCAGGTACAAGCCTGTCACTGACCCCTTTGCCCTCAGAGCATCCTTTCAGAGTTCTTGAGCCCGTGGTTCGGGGGAGGGCGGGAGGGTGCGCCAGGAGGGAGGAACAGAGTGAAGTGTGGGGGTTGTTCAAGAGGACACCCAGACTCGGTGCGGTCCAGCCCCATTCAGCTCCAGCTAGATGGAACCTTCAACACCCTACTCTTTTTGTTTTTTCTGATGTATTTATTTGGCTGTGCTGGATCTTTGTTGTGGCATGTAAACTCTTAGTTGCAGCTCGTGAACTCTTACATGCTGCATGTGGGATGTAGTTCCCCCATCAGGGATCACACCCGGGCCCCCTGCATTGGGAGCACAGAATCTTAGCCCCTGGATCACCAGGAACATCCCTAAACAAGCAATTCCTAACTTCTCACCCTCTGCCTCTTGTCCCCCCTGTGCTGATAACCCTTTAGGTTATCAGCTGGCTGTCTGCTCCACATCCTTTAGGTCTTTGATTAGTCTCCCTCCTTGGGAAGCCTCCAGCCACCTGCCCCACCCCACTTCCAGCCAACAGTCATGACCAGCTCTGCTATCTGCACCCTGTGCCTCCCCCATCCCAGCTCTGATCCCCACAAGCAGGTTGTCATTTCAGGGTCGTGTCTCCATCTCCCCCATGGTACCATGAAGCCTCCTCTCCTGGCAGCCCTGCCTTAGTTTCCCCTCTGGCTCCTCCTATCAGTCCTGAGCGGCTGGTTTTTCACCAGCCAGGATTAGCTGAGTGAGGAGAGAGGCAGCTGTGAAAACCTAAGGGGAGGGTATTGCAGGCAGAGAGCATAACCCAGGCAAAGACTCAGAGAGGAGAACAAGCTTGGTGTGTTCCAAAACAGAGAAGGGCCCCCATGGCCTCCATCTTTCTTCTCACCACAGACCCTGATATTCAAGGGCTCCCAGCTGGATGCAGCATGCCTTCACACTGTTGCTGGCCCATGCCCCCTACTGTGCTTTTCCCCTGCCTAGTATCTTTGGCATCCAGCATCCAGCTCCCATGTTACCACCTCCAGGAAGCTTCCCATATCTCTCCTGCCTCTCTCAGGGATGTTGTGTTAGAGTCATGCTTGCTAAGCAGACCCTGCTGCATACACTGTGACTGTTCATACCACCTTCCATTAAAGGCCCTGATAAGTCCTACAGCAGAGATGCCTGGTTTCACGTGTAGCGCTTCAGCACTGCAGGACTTCTCCAGACTTTGATGCGTTGATTACTACCCAAACTGTGAAAACCATGGGGGCAGAGACAGGGTTTTAGACACTCCTCCTCCATTCTGTTGATGCTAATGAGGTGCTGGCAGGAAGCAAGAGATGAGTGACTTGTTAACTTGAGATGCATAGATGAGGGCCTGCCGTGGCCTCTGCGGATGTTTTCCTTTCTCGGGTCCTCTGCGTCCTCACTGTTCCTCAGTGGCTGTTCCCTCTGCCTGAAGCACTGTTCCCCCAAGACCTCCTTGTGGCTCCCTCTTTCACCTCCAAGTCTTTGCTTTTGAGCATGGCCTTCCCAAGATGGCTTTTAAAAACTGCAGTTCCTTGGGACTTCTCTGGTGGTTCGGTGGTTAGGACTCTGTGCTTTCGCTGCTGAGGGCCCAAGTTCAATACCTGGTTGGGGAACTGAGATCCCACAAGTGGCCAAAAAATTGCAGCCCCACGCTGTGCTCCAGACCTGGGGGTTGATCGCGTGGCCCTGATGCCTGCCCTGTGTCCCCCCACAGTGCTGGGCCGCCCCACCCTGTCGGTGCAGCAGACCCCTGAGGGCAGCCTGCTGGCACGCTGGGAGCCCCCGGCCGGCGCCACTGAGGACGAGGTGCTGGGCTATCGCCTGCAGTTCGGCCGCGAGGACTCGTCCCCCCTGGCCACGCTGGAGTTCCCGCCCACCGAGGACCACTACACCGCATCGGGCGTGCACAAGGGGGCCACGTATGTGTTCCGGCTGGCGGCCCGGAGCCGAGGCGGCCTGGGCGAGGAGGCGGCCGAGGTCTTGAGCATCCCTGAGGACACACCCCGTGGCCACCCGCAGATCCTGGAGGCAGCCGGCAATGCCACGGCGGGCACCGTCCTGCTTCGCTGGCTGCCGCCCGTGCCTGCCGAGCGCAACGGGGCCATTATCAAGTACACAGTGGCCGTGCGGGAGGCTGGCGCCCTGGGCCCCGCCCGAGAGACTGAGCTGCCGGCGGCGGCCGAGCCGGGTGCCGAGAACGTGCTCACGCTGCAGGGCCTCAAGCCCGACACGGCCTATGACCTCCAAGTGCGGGCCCACACGCGCCGGGGCCCCGGCCCCTACAGCCCCCCTGTCCGCTACCGGACGTTCCTGCGGGACCAAGGTAGGCGCGCGGTGACCCCCGCACCAGAGCCGGACCGGGCCTCGTGCCCACCCCCACCCCAGCCCCCTCCCTCTCCCCTGCCCAGGTAAGTGGTCACTTTTCTGCTTCCACGTGGACGCTCAAGGCGAGTCCGGACCCCGAGGCTCCGGCGTTTGGCAAAGGTGGGACATGCCTAGGTGGCACCGCCGCCCCCACCACCGTCCCCCACCCACCCACCCAACCCGTCCCCCCTCCGCTCCTCTGCCTCCGCCTTCTCTCTGCAGCTGCGCCGTCTCCCGCAGCAGGGACATGGGACAGGGCCAGGCAGGGCCGGGCCAGGGCCAGGCAGTAAGGCCACGGGCACAGCGGACGACAGGGAGCGCCTGGGCCGCCCCACCCCACCCCGTACCTGTGCCCAGCCCCCCAGCACTCATGGGAATCTCTCCTTTGCTCTCTCCCACCTGCTGCTGTGTGGCACAGTCTCACCCAAGAACTTCAAGGTGAAGATGATCATGAAGACATCGGTCCTGCTCAGCTGGGAGTTCCCAGACAACTACAACTCACCCACCCCATATAAGGTGCGCAGCCTCCTGTTGGATCTAAGACGGGGGGTTAGGGTGTGTGTGGGGCAGGGCTCAGCCGGGGTTAGAGTATATGTGGGGCGGGGCTTGACCAGGGTGAGGGTGCCATCTGGAGTCAGGGTAGGGGGTCAACTGGACTGGTGACTGGGTGGGATATTGAGGTTCAATCTGGGTTCGGGGCTTAGTCAGGATTGGGATGCACAGTTGGGACTCAGCAGGGGTCGTGGTTCAGTGGAGGAATTAGGGTTCGGTCAGAACTGGGGCTTAGCTGGGGATCAGCTAGGATTTGAGGCTCAGTCTCTCGTCAAGCCTAAGTGTGGAATCAGGACTTTTTAAGGACTGGAACTTTGAGTTGAGATTCGGCTGAATTGAGAATCAACTGGGTTTGGAGCTCAGTCTGGGGTTGAGATTGAGTCTTGGGGTCAAGGCTTGGAATTAGGGCTACAGCTGTGATCGAGGTTCAGTCTGGGGTCACAGATCATAGGGTCCAGGCTAAGTCTGGGATCCAGGCTCGGTGAGGACCAGGGCTCAACCCAGAGCTCTGCTGAGCCGGCCCGCCCCACAGATCCAATACAATGGGCTCACATTGGACGTGGATGGTCGCACCACCAAGAAGCTCATCACTCACCTCAAGCCCAACACCTTCTACAACTTCGTGCTGACCAACCGCGGCAGCAGCTTGGGCGGCCTCCAGCAGACAGTCACGGCCTGGACCGCCTTCAACCTGCTCAGCTCGAAGCCCAGCGTGACCCCCAAGCCCGACTCCGATGGCTTCATCGTGGTGTATCTGCCAGACGGCCAGAGCCCCGTGCCTGTCCAGTAAGCTCAACCCACCCACTCCAGGGTTTTACATCTCTCCCCCAGTCAGCTGTGTGACTGCCACTTGACCTCTCAGTACCCCACTTCCCTTGCTCGTCTGTAAAACAGAGACTACATGGGTGCCTTTTCATGTGGTTGCCCTGAAGGTCCGGTGCCTCTCATAGATGTCCCCACTGAACGTGGCCTCAGCATTCTCTCATGCCCCGGCAGGCCTGACCTGCTGCTAGTTTTGGTTCTCAGACTGATGGGGAGACAGAGCTGGACACAGACAAGCTCAGTCCCATGGTGTGGCAGTGAGAAGCACAAAGGCTAAGTCCCACGCAAGGAGAGGAGTCCTCTGAGAAGCAGGGGGAAATGGAGAGTTACGAGACTGCGTGGGTATGGAAGCTGGGGTTTTGAAGGATGTATGGGAATTTGAGAAGTATACAGTTAGCTCTTGAATAGCACAGGTTTGAATTGCAGGGGCCCACCTATATGCATATTTTTTTTATTCAACAAGTCCACACTACAGTACTACACAATCCACAGTTGGTTGAATTCATAGATGGAAAACCATGGATACAGAAGGCCAACTGTACTTACATGTGGATTTTCTACTGTGCAGCCGGGGTTGGCACCCCCTAACCTCCATGTTGTTGAAGGGTCAACTGTCATTGCCCAGGGTAGGCTTTCTAGGCAAAAGGTACAACATGATCAAAATCCTGGAGGCTTGAATCAGAAACTGTAGTCCTACGTGACTTGGGCCATACACCCATGGTGTGAACGGAAGGGAAGATTCAGAGAGGGGTGGTGCCCTCACTCAGCCCAGTAGCATCCCTTGCTCGTGACTGTAGACAGCCCTCTGTGACTCTCGTCTCTTGCCAGGAACTACTTCATTGTGATGGTGCCACTGCGCAAATCTCGTGGTGGTCAGTTCCTGACCCCACTGGGCAGCCCAGAGGATATGGACCTGGAGGAGGTAAGGGGCTGGGCCCAGACACGTGCCAGCTTTCAGGAGCCCAGTGGCTCCCAGCTGGGTTCTGAGCAGCCCACATCTCTGTTCCCACAGCTGATCCAGGACATCGCACGGCTGCAGAGGCGCAGCCTGAGGCACTCGCGTCAGCTGGAGGTCCCCCGGCCCTACATCGCGGCTCGCTTCTCAGTGCTGCCACACACCTTCCATCCTGGGGACCAGAAGCAGTACGGAGGCTTTGACAACAGGGGCCTGGAGCCCGGCCACCGATACGTCCTCTTTGTGCTTGCTGTGCTGCAGAAGAGTGAGCCCGTAAGTCCCGAATGGCGTCTGCCCACATCCAGAGTGCCCGGAGCGGCCTCAGTCCCCAGAGCCCTGGCCTCAGAGCCAGACGCAGATCCTCCCAGCTCCCTGAGGTCAGAGCTGAGCAGAGGGGAGGATTTGAGGTTGAGGAAATCCAAGCAGGAGGATTTTTAGAGGAAAGGACTTTGGAACAAGGGCTTTGATGGATGTATGGGAGTTCAGTAAAGAAAAGGCATCCCGGAGTTTGCACGTGCAAAGGTCTGCGGTGCAAGAAGAAAAAGAGGACCTAAGAGTGTCTGAAACAGAGTGGAGGAGGGGAAGAGTGAAGATTGGCCAGGGCCAGACCACTGTGGTCAGTGTTCTTGGAAGCCATAGGAGGGTTTAGAGTAGGGGATGGACACAGATTTGTGTTTGAGGAAGATCCATTTGGCCACCGTGAGGGCGGTGGGCACTGATGGAAGTCTCCCCCACCCCATTTCTGTAGACATTTGCGGCCAGCCCCTTCTCAGACCCCTTCCAGCTGGACAACCCAGACCCACAGCCCATCGTGGACGGCGAGGAGGGGCTCATCTGGGTGATCGGGCCCGTGCTGGCTGTGGTCTTCATTATCTGCATAGTGATTGCCATCTTGCTCTACAAGAAGTGAGCACCTTGCGTGTCCCCACTTGACAGGAGGGAGGCCTTCCTAAGGGTGGGAGGTTTGGAAAGATCCAGGGAAAGGTTGTCTCTGAGAATGATCACAGAAGCCATCTGTGGTCCAGACAGGGAAAACAGGGCTCAGAGAGATTAAGCCACTTGATCAAAGTCACACAGCCTGGGAAATGGCAGGGCTGGCATTCCAACCTGGTCAGTGGTTTGACTCCTGTTAAGTCCCGTGCAAGATTGGCGGGGGGGCACTCCCTTTGTCCTATTAAACGAAGTCACGTGGGACATGTCCCAGCTTAGAAGGCTGAGACCCAAGTTGGAAAGGATTAGCCCCAATTTCTGGAGACCAAGGTTCAGAGGGGGAAAGAAAGCCATCCACAGTCATTGAACAGACTCTTGATGGCCAGCCTGCCCTCACCTGTCTTCTTTCCCTCCTTCTCACCTGTGTCTGCTTGCGGGAGCAGCAAGCCTGATAGGTAAGAACTGGTCCTGCCCTTTGGAGGCTGAGGACAGGGGCTGGGGTGGCACCTCGCCCACGGGATGAGCGGGAACCTAGTTGTTCCAACCGTTGCACGTGTCTGTGCCTGGTTGTGGGAACCCGAGTCACATACAGCTGGGTCACACGTCTCTGTCTGTTTGCTCGCACAAAGCAAACGAAAGGACTCTGAGCCCCGCACTAAATGCCTACTGAACAACGCCGACCTCGCCCCCCATCACCCCAAGGACCCCGTGGAAATGAGACGCATTAACTTCCAGACGCCAGGTATGTGCTTATCCCGGGCGCCGGGGACCGCACTGATGGGAGGGAGGCAGCACAGTGGGAGATGAAGCGGCCCCCTTGGTGGATCCTTGCCAGCCCCCACTGAACTGTGCCTGATGCAGTTCTTCAGTCCCAATTCCTACGAGGCTCTGGGCTTGGGGGTGTCCTGGGGTTGATGGTGCTTACAATCTAGGGAGATTTTTGAGAAGCTGCATTCAACTGGTGGCTGCTGTCTTCTCCAGGAGCTTAAAGGACATCTTCAAAGACAGAAGCAAACATTTTCTGAGTCCTCAATTCCTTCTGGCAGAAAAAGCTCTGCTTCTGTTCACACCTCTAGTCTTAAGGCCACTCAGTGGTGGGTGTTTGGGTTTTTTCCACCCTCCCCGGGGAAGCGCCCCTAGCAAGGAGCAAAAATTCCACTTCCACCACACTCTCTCTCTCCCCGCTTTTGTGGTCACATATGGTCATGCTCTCCCAGTTTCATTATAGTCCCCCGTAGATGAAAGAGGATTCTGCTGAGTCCCCTGCCACACGTGGTGGGAGAACTGAATCAGGACCCTGCCCTTGATCGTCTTCATGTGCAATGCCCCCTTCATGCCCCCCCCCCTCCTCCTCCTCAATGGGCTCATGCCAGCTGCTTCTAACCAAATTAAGGGATTTGCAGTTTAACTGAGGGCTGCTGTTCTCTCCTTATGAGCTCATCGCATGGCGACATCTGCTGTTCTCTACCTACACCCTGATCTTCACTCTCTGTCTCTGAACTGCTTCCTGTTAACTTTTGTTTCCAATCAAATGGAGATTTTTAAACATTTAACTGATGGCTGCAGTCCTCCATGAGAAGAGAGCACGGGGGCTTTGACAGGCTCGTGTATTGTCTTGCACGCTTCTCCTAACATTTCTTTCTCTCTCCTATTTCTGGACTGTGTCACGTTAGTCCCACGTTTCTCCAAATGAGGGTTTTGATCATTTATATTTACCTGATGGCTGCAGCCCTCCACAGGCGATCATGAAAAGTCTCATGGCATCCCTTGTAGTCTCTTCTTCTCTCTTCTGTCTCTGGACTAGCTTATGTCAATTCTGTTTCCATCCAGATAAGAATTTTAAATGTGTGTGTTCAACTGATGGCCTCTGTCCTTACAGCTCATGGCATGGGCCCATATGTTCTTCTCCTGCCCCTAAGTTTCTCCTTCACCATCCCGCTTCTCCTCTAAAATCCCCTCTGCTGACCCCCAACAAGGGACCCAAGGCCAGGTTGGTCGGGGGTGGCCGGATGCGGGGATGACAGGTTGATAGAAGAACCTAAAAGCTTTGAGATCTTGCCAAAGTCATGGCTGAAAATCAGGACTCGCCAGTGTCCAGTTGAGGCGATGCCCAGCCGCTGCCATGGGTTCTCTGATTGGGGCGGCCGTGTGTCCCTCACTCGTTGAAGTTGCTCCGCCCTTTGCATCTATCTGTCCGTCGACCGCTGTGCGCGCACCCGGCGAGGGATGGGGGGAGGTGGGCCGCCTCCCCCGCGTGTTTTCATTTATTTATTGTTTGCTGTTTCTGCAGATTCAGGCCTCAGCAGCCCCCTCAGGGAGCCGGGGTTTCACTTTGAAAGTTAGTTCCGGTGTCTCTCTGTTCTTGGCTTCCTTTCGCTCCTGTTTGTTTTCATCCTTGGTTTCTCCATCCGGCTTCCTCTCTCTCCGCCCACCTGTCCTGCGCTGGCTTCTCGAAGGGGGCAGGGGTCTGGTCCCCTGGGCTCTAAGGTGGCAGGTTGTGACTGCGTGTGTGTGTGAGAGAGAGAGAGAGAGGCAGGAGGAGAGGGAACGGGGCTGGGAGCAGGGATGTAGGGCACAGGTGTGTGTCAAAATACATGCGAGAGGCAGGGGGACCCACCAGTCAAATAGACACCAGCCTCAGCCCTCTTAGACGTGGGCCCTGGGGCAGCACCCAGGGACTCGGGACAACAGCTCTTCAGTAGTCAACTTGGCAAGTCCCCATAGGTTTAACACCGGTGCTTGGGTGCTGGCGCACAGCTGTCAGTTTCCCTCCCGGTAGCTGCTGAGTGTGTGTGTGTGTGTGTGCGTGTGTGTGTGTGTGCGTGCATGCGTGGCCGCTGGGCCCCCAGGAGAGAGGAGTCTGGCAGGCCTGAAGATGGGGAAGAAGCACCCACACCCACTCCATCATCCCACAAACACATAGCCCGTGCATCCCCTCCCCAGCCCCTCAGCTCCACCTGGCAGAGGACTTTTTGGTCCCTCCGACCCCCAAGGGGGCAGACGGGGTGTGGGCCTCCCGCCCTCACCAGGGGGACAACATTCCAGAAGGTTCAGCCAGCCACATCTGCTTCTTCATCTCTGTGTCACTTGCCTGCTTCTTGCCACGAGGCACTAGGAGCTTAAAGTCCTGCGGGGCAACCCTCCCCCAGCACCTGCCTCCCCAGCTGGTTGTCGGGGGGGCCTGGGGAGGGTGGGGGAGACTCCACCTAGTGCTCCCTCCAGGCCTGGGTTCCTCGCCCCCATGGGGCCCACCCCAAACCTTCCTCTTCCCCGCCACCCCCTCTAACCCGCAGCTCGTCCATCGCAGACTCACTCCGTAGAGCACCCCCAGTCCCCTCCCCTCCCCGGCCTGGCCCCCCCGAGTGACTGGCCACATGGGCGGGTCTGCTCTCCCTGCAGGCATGCTCAGCCACCCGCCCATCCCCATCGGGGACATGGCAGAGCACACGGAACGACTCAAGGCCAACGACAGCCTCAAGCTGTCCCAGGAGTATGAGGTGAGCCAGCCCCCCCACCTCCCACCCTCCTGGGGCCCACAGATGCCTACCCTAACATCTCCCACGTCCTGCTTCTCATAGTCCATTGACCCGGGCCAGCAGTTCACGTGGGAGCACTCCAACCTGGAAGTGAACAAGCCCAAGAACCGCTATGCCAACGTCATCGCCTACGACCACTCCCGCGTAATCCTTCAGCCCATCGAAGGTAGCGTGCGGGGTCCCAGGCTCCTCCCCAGCAGCCTTGGCCTGTCCTCATTCCATGGAGAACACATAGACCCCATGTCTCCTCTTGGCCAGGGGGGCCAGGCCAGAGTGGACTAGCTAGGAGATAGGTAGGGAAACTGAGGCCTGGTCCAGCCCTACCCAGAAGCCATTGAGAAGTTTAGGATCTGTATTTAACTGGTGGCTGCTGTCCACTACAGATTTCCATCCATTCTTTACATCTGTAGCTCTTATCAGGGCAGCTTCGCCACAGAGGACATTTGGCAATGTCTGGGGACATTTTTGTTGTCACAGCTTGGGGTGGGGTGTTGTTGGCATCTTGAGGGTGGAGGCCAGGGATGCTGCTCAGTACCTTGCGATGCAAAGGACCGTTCCCGACATAGAACAGTCTATCTCCAAATGGCAGTAATGTTGAGGCAGAGAAAGCGTGGAGTATATGCGCCATGATTTCCTTGGGGATAGACTGGGGCAGTCTCGGAGGGCTTCCTTTAAGCGGTGGACCAGGTGGAGCCAGCCTAGAAGGATAGAGCACCCCCACTGATCTCTAGTTTCTCCGCCACCCCCGGCCTAGGCATCGTGGGCAGCGATTACATCAATGCCAACTACGTGGACGGCTACCGGCGGCAGAACGCGTACATCGCCACGCAGGGGCCGCTGCCGGAGACCTTCGGCGACTTCTGGCGCATGGTGTGGGAGCAGCGCTCGGCCACCATTGTTATGATGACGCGGCTAGAGGAGAAATCACGGGTGAGGCCTGGGCCCTGCGGCCCCCAGGCCCTGCGCCGGCCCCGGCCCATGCTCACCTGTGTTCTCTCACCTGGTGCAGATCAAATGCGACCAGTACTGGCCCAACAGGGGCACAGAGACCTACGGCTTCATCCAGGTCACGCTGCTGGACACCATCGAGCTGGCCACGTTCTGCGTGAGGACGTTCTCCCTGCACAAGGTAGGGCCCGGATGGGACCGGGGGGCTGTGGGAGGGGGCAATGGTGGGTGGAGAAGGGAGATGAGCTTCTGCCCTGGGAACTCCCCATTGGACGGAAGAGAAACCACATTGACCCAGGCTGGGTGCATTCTCAAGCGGTCACTTTACGGATGGGGACACTGAGCCTCAGGGGAACGGCTCTTGTCTGCAGCCACAGCAGGACAAACCAGCAGAATCCAGCTTAGCAATGAACCTCTCCTCCCCTCACTGGCAGTCACCAGCCCCCAGCCCGAGATCAGTCTTGACCCCTTCCCTCACCCAGGCTGGGTTTATGGCAGGGTCTTGGCCATGCAGTAGGGGGGCCTCCAGCCTTAGATGGAGGACAGAGCGGGCAGTTGGGGCTGAGGTAGAGGGAATCTTCATCTATGTATTTAACTGATGACTGCTGTCCATCACGTGATTCCATGTGTCTCACTCAGTGATTCTCGGTTGCTGCATTTTGCCATTCAGAGGACATTTGGCAATGTCTGGGGGCACTTTGAATATTTTTATTGATGTATAGTTGATTCACAATGTTAACTTCTGCTGTACAGTAAAGTGATTCAGTTATATGTATACACAATTTTTTTGATATTCTTTTCCATCATAGTTTATCACAGGATATTGAATGTAGTTCCCTGTGCTGTAGAGTAGGACCCTGATGTTTATCCATTCTGTATATATAATAGCTTCCGTCTGCTAACCCGTCTCCTGCTCCAGCCCTGCCTCGACCCCCTCCCCCTTGGCAACAAGTCTGGTTTCTGTATCCACGAGTCTCTGTTTCATAGATAAGTTCATTTGTGCCGTATGTTAGATTCTGCATATATTACCATATGTTAAATGTTATATGTGATAGCATATGTGATATATAAGTGTTATTATATGATAGTTTGACTTTTTATCATGTGATACCATGGTATTTTTTATCGTATGCGTCTTTGACTTTTTTCATTTAGTATGATAATCTCTAGGCCTGTCCGTATTGCTTCAAACGGCATTAGATCATTCTTCCCTGTGGCTGAGTAGTACATTGTACTTAAGTGCCACGTCTTCATCCATTCATCTGTCAGCAGACATTTAGATTGTCTCTCTGTCCTGGCGGTTGTAAACAGTGCTGCTATGGACATAGGGGTGCCTGTATCTTATTGGAGTTTTGTTTGCAGATATATGGCGAGGAGTGGGATTGTTGGATCATACGTAGGTCTATTTTTAGTTTTTTGAAGAACCTCTCCTGTTCTCCGCGGTGGCTGCACCAATTAGTATTCCTACCGCCAGTGTTGGAGGGTTCCCTTTTCTCTGCATCCTCTCCATCCCTTGGAATTTGTAGAGTTTTGATGTATTTCTTTGGAGAAATGTCTACATCTTCTGACCATTATTCAATTAGGTTGTTGGCTTTTTGTTGAGCTGAATGAGTTCTTTATCTGTTTTGGAGATTAAGCCCCTTGGTTGCATGGTTGGCACGTATGTTCTCCCGTGCTGTGGGCTGTCTTTCCGTTGTGTTTATGGTCTCCTTCGCTATGCAAAGGCTTGTAAGTTTCATTAGGGTGCCATTTGTGTGTTCTCACTTCTAGTGCCTTGGAAGACTGGGGACACTTTTTATTGTCATGTAGGGAGAGAGAGGTGCTCTGGCACCACTGTGTTTCCCTGGCAGCCAGCCACGTGCCCTTACATAGAGCCTGTGCCTGGCACAGGTGCCAGAAACCTGAGTAAAAAGACAAGAGTAAGGGTTTTCAGTTGATTCACACATTAAGCAGACACTTGTGTGTCAAATACCACTCTTGTGGGGCTTACAGTCTAGTGGACAACAAATATGAAAAAAACCCCAGGAATCTTACACATTAGAGTATGTAGTGGAAGACCTGGAGTTGGTGAGGAAAGGAGTTTTGCAGAGATCTGGGGGTGGCATTCCTGGCAAAGGCCCTGCGTGTTTTGGGAATAGTGAGGAGTCCTGTGGCTGGAGCAGAGAGTGGGAGGAGGTGAGGGCAGGGAGGGGATGGGAGGAGGTGCAGAACCTTGTGGGTTGCAAAGGCAGGGGCAACTCTGGCTTTTAGCCCAGGGAGGGCTGTGGGCAGAGGAGCCGGGGGACCAAACCCGGGTGCTCACCAGCGCCCTCTGGCTGCTGTGGAGGGAATAGATTGTGGGGACATCCAGGGGGAACAGGTGATTGCTCTGGTCTGGATGGATGACGGTGAGCTGGACTAAGGTGATCACCATGGAGGGGGTGAGTGAGAAGTGGGCGGGCTTGGGAAAGACTTTGAAAGCTGTGCTGACTGATGCTGCATGTGGACAGGCAGGGGAAGGGAGTCAAGAGCGACTCCGCCTACATTTTGGCCAGAGTGCGTGGAAGGACAGCGCCACCATCAGCTGAGATGGGGGAGCAGGTTTAGGGAGAAATGGGGAGCAGTGCACGAAGATGCTGGGGACACTCTGCAGTGGAGACACCCCCACACCCTGGAGCAGCTGGGCACCCAAATCAGGGACACGGTGGTCTGAGGCGTGAACTTGGGCTCGGCACGTGGGTGCTGGGCTGTATTGACCAACAGTGTCCCCGGAACCCCTAGAGCGGCTCCAGCGAGAAACGGGAGGTCCGGCAGTTCCAGTTCACGGCATGGCCGGACCACGGGGTGCCTGAGTACCCGACGCCGTTCCTGGCTTTCCTGCGGAGAGTCAAGACTTGCAACCCGCCGGACGCGGGCCCTATCGTGGTCCACTGCAGGTACCTGGCCCCCGCCCCTTCACTCCCGGCTCCCTCTGCACCCTGTCCCCCATTTTCCCCTGGCCCTCGGGTGCCCCCTGACGGCCCCCTCCGTCTCCACAGTGCGGGTGTGGGCCGCACAGGCTGCTTTATCGTCATTGATGCCATGCTGGAGCGGATCAAGCCAGAGAAGACGGTGGACGTGTACGGCCACGTGACGCTCATGCGGTCCCAGCGCAACTACATGGTGCAGACGGAGGACCAGTACAGCTTCATCCACGAGGCCCTGCTGGAGGCCGTGGGCTGCGGCAATACGGAGGTGCCTGCCCGCAGCCTCTACGCCTACATCCAGAAGCTGACGCAGGTGGAGCCAGGCGAGCACGTCACTGGCATGGAACTCGAGTTCAAGGTGGGTGGGGAGGAACGAGTAGAGGATGCTGTGCTTGGGTGGGGGAAAGGGGGCTAAGCAGGAGACCGGAGTTCTTTCTCTCCACCCCCCCATTAAGGGGACCAGAGGGTAGAAGGGCTGGTGTTGCCCTGCCCGCCATGGCCCTGCTAGCCTTCTGGCTGAGAACACACAGCCTGCCCCCCACCCAGGGAAATTGGGTCCCCAGATGGAGGCTGTCCTGATGTCATCCCCTCGTCTCCACAGCGGCTGGCCAACTCCAAAGCCCACACATCCCGCTTCATCAGTGCCAATCTGCCTTGTAACAAGTTCAAGAACCGCCTGGTTAACATCATGCCCTACGAGAGCACCCGGGTCTGCCTACAACCCATCCGGGGCGTGGAGGGCTCCGACTACATTAACGCCAGCTTCATTGATGGTTACAGGTAAACCTGGCCCTGGCCGCTACCGGGGCTCCGGTCCTGCATGGGAGAGAGCTCGAGAGACCCTGCCAGCCCCATGCAGTCACAGCTGAGGTGGAGAGACTCTTTAGATATGCATTTAACCGATGGCTGCTGGCTGGAACATGATCACATCTGTCCATCTTTCTCAGAGAAAAGCATCGATCTGGGCAGTTCTGCCCCCCAGGGGAAACTTGATAGCATCTGGGGATGTTTTTGATGGTTAAAATGGGACTTGAGAGAGGAGGGTTACCACTGGCATAGGGCTTCCCCGGTGGCTCAGATGGTAACGAATCTGCCTGCAGTGCAGAAGACTCAGGGTCAGTCCTTGGATCAAGAAGATCCCCTGGAGGAGGAGATGGCAGTCCACTCCAGTATTCCTGTCTGAGGAATCCCCATGAACAGAGGAGCCTGGTGGGCTACAGTGCATGGGGTCACAAAGAGACATGACTGAGCACTAACACTTTCTAGTGGGCAGAGGCCAGGGATGCTGCTGGACACCCCACTGGGTACAGAACAGCGGCCCATCACAATCATCCAGTCCCGAGCGTCAGTAGTGCCAAGATTGCTCAGGGCTTCTCAAAGGAGGGTGTTCTGGGAATGGGCAGCTATATGTAGCCCTAGAGGGGAGCCTGGCCTGAGCAGACAATAGATATTAACTTAATGCCCCTGGAGGGGGCGGAGAATGAAAGCAGAGATGCCTGCAGACAGTCCCACAGCTTCCTCTCGAAGTTGGAGTGAGTCCGAGGCTGGTGGTCTCTCCAGGTGCAGAACAGGATTCTTTGGGGGGTTGAACCAGATCGGGAGGGAGATGATGCTTGGGCCTGGGCCTCCCTGGGGCCCTAGACTCACCACTGCCACCGCCTCACCTCCCCGCTCACAGGCAGCAGAAGGCCTACATTGCCACACAGGGCCCGCTGGCGGAAACCACAGAAGACTTCTGGCGCATGCTCTGGGAGAACAACTCGACCATCGTGGTGATGCTGACCAAGCTGAGGGAGATGGGCCGGGTGAGCCAGGGACCATACAGGGCGGGGCAGGGCAGGGAGGGGCCGTGGAGGTGGGGTGGGGGCGGGGCTGACCACAGCACCCGCCTCCCCGACAGGAGAAGTGTCACCAGTACTGGCCGGCTGAGCGCTCCGCCCGCTACCAGTACTTCGTGGTGGATCCTATGGCGGAATACAACATGCCTCAGTACATCCTTCGGGAGTTCAAGGTCACAGACGCCCGGGTAAGTACAGGGACAGACCCTCCAGGCAGCTCACCGTTCCCCTGGTCTGGAGAGGGCTTTCCTGGTTGGGGAGTGGAAGCAAACGCCCAGGAGTGAGTGGGCCAGCTGGACAGTCACTCCCACCACCGAGTAGGTGGGAGAGAGGACCATGACCCCGTGGTGTCCCCATCAGAGC
The DNA here is from genome assembly GCF_055505025.1 of Bos grunniens. Taxonomy (NCBI): domain Eukaryota; kingdom Metazoa; phylum Chordata; class Mammalia; order Artiodactyla; family Bovidae; genus Bos; species Bos grunniens. The sequence continues at coordinate 19,075,321 of NC_141171.1, forward strand.
ACATGTCACACTGTTCACCGGGGGACATAGTCCAAGGCGATCATGTAAAAGGGAGTAAGTGGGGCCTTAGCTGGGAAGCAGCAACCATGGAGGGCAGCATTAGAGGGCTAAACACAGGCTGGGGGAAAGGTGATGGGTTGATGGTGTCAAGTAGTGGCCGCTGTAGATGGGAAAAGAGTGGTAGACAGTGGGGGGTGGGGGGCAGGTGCTAGGAATTGGAACCATTGTATGGAGAGAGAGGAGAATGGAGAGAATAGATGGTGTTGGCTGGAGAAGACCCAGCGGAGGCACGTGGTGATGGGAGAGGGCAGGTATTAGATGGGGTCCGATGAAGACTGTTAGGTGACAGAGGATAGAAGTTAGTGCCAGAATTGGAGAATCCATGGGTAGAATGATGGGGCATGGGAATGTCAGTCCAGATGTTACCACTGGACAGTGAACCCTGGTGGGCAAAGCACTGCTGGTCACGGTGCTTGGGTAGTTCAGGATGGCACCACTGGGTGGGCTGAACGGGGGATTGGAGACTCAGTGAACATCACTGCTGGGTGATAGAGGAGGGTGGTAAACAGGATGGTCTTAGATGAGAGGAGGTGGGATTGGAGACTAGAATGTCCAGATAGAAGCGGATGGAGAATGCCAGTAGAGCGCGGAACCATGGCTTGGTGATGGGTTACCAGCGGTGGATGGAGAAAGGTGAGATTGGAAAGGGCAGGTGTTTGGCCAGTGGCAGATGGAATAAAATGAAGAGGAAACGATTTGAAGAGTAAAAGGAATGATGAACGTTCAGTGATAGACAGTCCTGTTGATGGCCCGAGAGAGAGGAAGGCGGGATCAGAGAAAGCGTTAGGTGGTAGAGGACGGAGACCATCAAAATCACGTGGCATCGCTGGGCTGCAGCGTTTAATGCAGAGACTGTGAGGGGGAGGTAAGTGGTGAGGGAGGGAGGGCGGAGAGCGTCAGTGGTCCTCACAGTGGAATGTCTCATGGTGCTTAGAGGGGAAGAAGGGTGGATTGCTAAGGATGAATTGTGGAAAGTGGTGCCGTTGGGTCATGATAAATGAAAGGCGGAAGAGAGCCATGAGGAGGGACCGCATGGCTTGGTAGTGGGAAGCGAGTATTGGCAAGATAGGTGGTTGAGTGGTGGGGATGAGGGTTACAGAGATGGACAGTTGAGTGGTGGATATGAGGATCCAAGAGGTTCAGTGGTGGGAGTAAGGATTAGACAGATGGATGGTTGAGTGGTGGGTTGAGGATTGGAGAGATGAGTGGTTTACTGCTGGGGATGAGGATTGGACAGATGGATAGATGAGTGGTGGTGATGAATGGACGGATAGATGGTTGAGTAGTGGAGATGAGTACTGGATAGATGGAAGGCTGAGTTTTGGGGATGAAGATTGGAGAAATGGATGGTTGAGTATTGGGGATTAAGATCGAAGAGGTTGAGTAGTGGCGATAAGGATTAGAGAGATGGGTGTTTAATGGTAGGGATAAGGATTAGATACATGGAGCATTGAGTGATGAGTGGTTTAGTGGTGGGAATGAGGATAGGAGAGATGGAAGGTGATTGTTGGGGCTGAGGATTAGAGAAATGGATAGCTGAGTGGTGGGGATGAGGATCCAAGGGGTTGAGTGGTGCAATAAGGATTAGAGAGATGGATGGTTGAGTGGTGGGAATAAGGATTAGAGAGACGGATGGTTGAATGCTTGGGATGAGGATTGGAGAGGTGAGTGGTTGAGATTTAGATTGTACAGATGGATGGTTGTGTCATGGGGATGAGGACTGGAGAGACAGATGGTTGAGCGGTGGAGATGGAGAAAGCATCACCAGATGTTCAAGGATTATGAACTACCGTAAGTGGATGATGAAAGTTAGGAGGCAAAGGTATTGAGTACACAGGTAGAAGACGATGAATTTCCAATCGTGGCTGGTGGAAGATGGCACCCTTGAGTGGTGAGGGATAGGAGATTATAGGGCTGGTGAGTGGCCAAAGATGATGTCCATGGTGGAAGGTGGTGCTGTTGGGAGGTGACAGTATGGGGACAGTGCTCTTTTACTCTAAGACTATGAGAGAGGAGGTTGCCAGGGAGATGGAGAATGGGTCAAGAAGGGCAGATGTTGGGTGTACCATGGGACAGTGCAGAATGGAGGATAAGAGACAGCAATGGTGTTGGTGTCACTTGGGTCGTGGTGGATGGGTTTGGAGCTGTGCAGAGAGTAGCAGTCGGGGGATGGGGGTGAACGATTGCCATGTGAGATGGTGTTGCTGGATGAAGTTAAATGGTGAGGAGCCTTGGGTGGTACAGACGAAGTCGGAGCATCTCAACGAAAGATGGTGTGGGACAAGGAGGGTGGGTGGCAGAGGGTGAGGAAGGGTGGAGAGTGGCATTGGTGCAGCTTGTGGTTGGCGAGGGTGATGCCACTGACCTTGATAACAGGACCCGGCGCTCTCTCTCCGTTCCAGGACGGCCAGTCCCGGACTGTCCGGCAGTTCCAGTTCACGGACTGGCCGGAGCAGGGCGTGCCAAAGTCGGGGGAGGGCTTCATTGACTTCATCGGCCAAGTGCACAAGACCAAGGAACAGTTTGGCCAGGATGGCCCCATCTCTGTCCACTGCAGGTGAACTGCCCGTAGCGGGAAGCTGAGTCTTTACGAGCACAGCCTTGGGCACTCCCGCTGGGGCTCTTTCCATCCCTGGGGCAGAGGGCTTCAGAGCAGGCAGGATGGAAATTGGGCAGCTGAGCCAGGCTCCCCACACGCCCACCCCCTGAACTCACCTGCGCATTCGCCCTGACAGCGCCGGCGTGGGCAGGACGGGCGTCTTCATCACGCTCAGCATCGTGCTGGAGCGGATGCGGTACGAGGGTGTGGTGGACATCTTCCAGACAGTGAAGATGCTGCGGACCCAGAGGCCAGCCATGGTGCAGATGGAGGTGAGGAGGGGGAGTTGCGGGGGAGGGGAGGGCAGCCCGGCCTCATGCTGATGCCACCACCAGCCTCTGTTCTCTCCTCTGTGCAGTGGGCACAGCCACCCCCCACTCCCGGGGTTGTCAAGGGTAAAAGGTCCTCAGCCCCTCCTGCTTTGGGCTGACCCAAGAGTAAGCCGAAGGCCAGAGCTGAGAAGCGTCACTCGGAATGAACACAGAGGGGTCCCCTCTCCTGGCCCCAGGGACTCAGTGAAGTCCAGCTCAGCCAGGACCCTGGCAGGGGTCATGGATCCTGAAGCCAGGCCCAGAGTCCCACCATCATGTTGACAGTGGGCACCTTTGCTTGGACCACACCGTGTCTCCAAGTCACACAGCGGTTTGAAGTGGAGCTGGGATTCGTACCCCAGTCAGTCTCATCCACAGCTGTCAGAAGGGTCAGCAGTAGAGCTGAGTCCATGGAGGGAACAACTGGGTTGGGAGCACTGTACTTCCCTGTGCTCTCGATCACCTCATAAGCAGACCCTACTCTAAGCCAGAGTCAGAGCCCCGGCCGGTGGAGGGGGAGCCAGTCTGTGTCTGCACCCATTGCTGGGTCCGTTCCGCGTCTGGCTTGAGACCCAGAAGTGGGTGGAAGAGCCCCCTCTGTTCTCACAGAGATACTCCAGGGATGAGAAGAGGGTGTGAGGGCGGGGGCCCAGCCTAGGAAAGAGTGGGGTCACTGCTTTTAGAAACCACCAGATCCAGAAGCTAGGTTAAATGCATCCATGAGCTCCCCGTCTCCAGGCAGTCAGAGCTGGAGTGGCAACCTCCCAGCCCCCAGGGGAGTGTCACAAGAGGCCGGGATGGCCAAGTGGCACCCTGCAGGCCAGCTGAGGACAGGGAGAGCCCAGCACAGGCACAGGATCAAGGGGCGCAGCTGCTCTGCAGTGTGATGGGGAGCCCTGGGTCTGCAGAGGCGCTGACAGGGGCCCTGCCCTGACCCCCTCGCCCCCTCTCCACACAGGATGAATATCAGTTCTGCTACCAGGCGGCACTGGAGTATCTCGGCAGCTTTGACCACTATGCAACCTAAGCCAGGTTGGCCTGGCCCGACTCCACCGGCCCCTGCGCCTCCAGTGCCGGGTGGGCCCCCCGAGGCCTGGACCCCCTCCGGCGGCCAGGGCAGGAGGCGGCAACCGCGTTTCCACAGCCGAGGGGTCTCCGGGGATGATGACGCAGCCCCTCAAGCCCCCCTGCACGGCCTCAGCCCCCTCCCTGGGCCGGGCCGCCGCCTTCAATACTTGGCACATTCCTCATTCCCTTCTAAAACAAGATTCCACAAGGAGAGGTTATGGGGTGGGGGGAGGGGGGCGGCAAGCAATCCAGGGGCTGTTCCCAAGAACCAGAGGGGGGCGGGGGCTGGGAGCTCGGCCCCTTGTCCTCCCTACCAGGCAGTCTTCCCGCCCCGCAGCCTGGGGGTCGCCGGGCTGGGGGGGCGGGAGTGGGGTGGGGACAGGAGTCAGCTTTCTTTCAGAACTCAGTGTAACTGTATCCGGTGACATTTCGTTTTGTTTTTGTTTTTTTTAATAGTGTATTTTTTTCATTTTTTTTTTTTTTTAAAGAAGAAACAAATGGGGGGGAAACAAAAACGATTTGACAGTCAACGGATTTAAAAAGAAAAACTTGGCTTATTCCTATTCTGTTCACAGACAGTCTGTTTTTTTTCACCGTAACAGACGTTCTTGCGTGCCGGTCGTGTTCATGGGCCTGCGCGGGCTCAGGCTGCCCCTTGGCTTGCTTTTTTTTTTTCCCTTTACCTACTCCAAAGGTGTGCCTCGCTCAAGAATAAGGCCTTTGCCTCCTGATTTTTTTTTTTTTAATTTTTTGCTTTTTCTTTTTTAATTCTCAAGACATATCAAGGAGGGTGAGGGTGGGGCAGTGGGGGAACTCGGGCCCACCAGCGTCGGTTGTCGAGCCCACAGGGTGGGCACTACCACGGAGGAGGTCGCAGCGACCCCTGCCCCCAGCAGCCCGAGCACCCCTCGCCATCTCCCACCTTGAGGAGAAGGACTGAACACAGTCAGAGGTTCCCACTTCTCCGGGGGGAGAAAGAGGCCATAAGCTGCCCCAATCAGGGGCCCCTCCCCACCCCCCCGGGACCATGGGGCCGTTCTGGGGCAGAAGGATGGGGTTCTGCCCCACCCCCACCCCTGAGCAAGTGAGTTTTTCTCTTTGTACAAGAGCAGAGCTGCTGTTGCTTTCAACACTGTTTATTCAAACGGAAGCAGCTGGGTGGTTTTCCCACCTCTGTGTATGTAGATATATCGACTTTGTATTAAAGGAAGATCGTCTGACCCCGGCCGCTGGTGGAGTCTTTGTCACCCCAGCCCCTGTCCATCCAGTCTCCTTGGGGAAGCTGGGAGCCTGGAGAACTTGAACACAGAATCCAAGCTCCCTGCAGGGGCTGCCCCATTGATAATAGTTACTCCTGTTGATAATCGTGACCCTCTCTGAGTATCTACCATGGGCCAGCCCGCTGAAGTGGGAATCTACCCAATTGATAGATGAGGTTCAGAGAGGGGCAGGCACCAAGGAAAAGTCACACAGAGGTTTGAAGTGGAGCTGGAATTCGTACCCCAGTCCGTCTCATCCACAGCCCTCAGAAGGGTCAGCAGTAGAGCTGAGTCCATGGAGGGAACAACTGGGTTGGGAGCACTGTACTTCCCCGTGCTCTAGGCCACCTCATGAGCAGACCCTACTCTAAGCCAGAGTCAGACCCCCGGCTGGTTTGAGACCCAGAAGTGGGTGGAAGATTTCCCCTGGTGAAAGCATCCCCCCACAGAGATGCTCCAGGGATAAGAAGAGGGTGTGAGGGCAGGGGCCCAGCCTAGGAAAGAGTGGGGTCGCTGCTTTTAGAAGCCATCAGATCCAATGAATACACTTAGTCAGATAGATTTACCAAACCCTAAATTCTCCATCCTTAAAATTCTCAAACATACATGAAACATTTATGAAAATCAGCACTTATTTTAAAAAAAAATCCAGCAGTGGAGATCATAAATCTTCAAGAAACGAATGTTAGATAACCTGATCTTGACCGCAGCAGTAGATTCTGCAATACTTAGCCTCCCCTGAAAAGGCCTTCAATGAGAAATTTTAAAATATGTTTTTAAATGAGGCATGAGTTAAGGAATCAACATAGAAGTGACACATTTTTGAAACTGAACAACTCAAATAGTACAAAATGTAACAAAACCCATGGGATGCAGCCAAAGGGGTGCATGGAGGAAATTTTATAGCCTTGAACATGTTGATAAAACAGATTCTGAAAACAAGTCAACCTTTAAAATATGTGAACCAAGTTTTCAATTCAGGTAACACTAATTGGGCATTATTGAGGTGGTTCTTGCATTGACAAAACTTTTCTTTAAAAACACCAATATAGACAAATCGTTGGCAAGTACAATCAAGAAAACATCCAAATCCAGGAATATGGGGGATGCACATTAACTACAGATTGAGGCATTTTTTAAAATTGTGACATGAGTATCAGGGGAGAAAAAACAGGAAAGAGACAGCAAACAGAGGAATAGTGGGAGCTGTAGCACAGCTGGCATGGGGGAAATAAACCCTTCACTCCCTGGGCTGAGGTGGTGGGAAGACAGAAAGATGAAGAAACAGCAAAGGCCTATATTTAGTAGCTCTTGAGTTATGAGTTCAAGAAGTAGTGGGAAGATGTCTTAGAAATAGAGGTGGGACCCAAGGGATAGAAGTCAGACTGTAACCCATCTGGTCCTACCTAAATTATCTAAGACTTCATCACAGGCTACTCTGCCCACAGAACTTCTACTCAATCCTCAAAGCCCAGTTCTAAAAGCTCCTCTAAGAAATCTGTTTCCTTTCTGTTTACCCAAGCCCACTGAGTCTAAAGTGTCTGAATAGGATCTACCTTTCCCTCCTTGGAAACCAGAAAGAACATCTTCAGGGAAAGTCAATGTGACCTTCAGCTCTGATTCCACCCTTGGGATGGTCATGGCTCTAGTTGGAGGGTAGGTGGTGGCAGACAGAGATTTATCTGAAGACTTCCCGGAAGAGGGCCACAAGGAATTGCCTCAACTCACAGGAGCACCAAGACTCTAGGCATCTCCAGTTGTCTTGGCCCTGCTATAGGATTCCATAACATCCACCCCCATTTATTGAGCACTGACTGTATGCTTGGCTCATGCTGTCTCATTTAATCCTTCTGACAATGCACCAGTGGACAGATGAGAAAACAGAGGCTCAAATAGGTCAGGTTTCTTACCCAACATCTCACAGGTGGTAAGTAGTGTCACCCAGACGTGGGCCCAGTTCTAGCCTGTCCCCATTGTGATAATGCGAAAGTTCAAGGCGTCTATGGGCTCCTGACCACAGCATCAGCCCCAAGCTGGGAGGGACAGGGCCCCACAGTAGAGTCCCACTTTCCACCAAGGGTCGGTCCCTCAGGGACCAAAGCATCTGAGTGCTCCGTGGTGGTGGTGGTGCAGTCGCTCAGTCATGTCCAACTCTGCGGCCCACCAGGCTCCTCTGTCCATGGGATTCTCCCAGCAAGAATACTGGAATGGGTTGCCATTTTCTTCTCCAGGGAAACTTCCCAACCCAAGGATTGAACCTGGGTCTCCTGCATTGCATGTGGGATTTTTTTTTTTTTTTAATCAACTGAGCCACCAGGGAAACCCATTCTAGTGCTCTAGAAAGTGTAAATACCCTGAACACACACTTTGTCCCTAATAACATCACTTTGAAACATTTAAAGCTAAAACACCCATGAACAGAACTACAGTGATGCTGGATGCTAAACATAACTCGGGAACGGAAAGACCAAGCCGACACGAAGGATCTTGAGATGACAATGCAGTGGCAAACTTGAGCAAATAGATGTGTCCAGGGCCTTATACCCAGCTATGAAAAATGTACGTTCTGTCTGAATACCCAGAGCTCATCACCAAAAAGGGGCCACAAATTAGACCAGAGAAAAGCTCAACGCTCAGATTTTACTCCCTAGCCACCTGTAATAAAATTATAAATCAGTGATGATATCTAACTTCAAATCCATGTAGGTGGAAGGGTTCAAACAAATGAGTTAAAGATAAATCACACATGAACTACAAAGTACTTAGAACTGAATGATAAGACTACTGCAAATGAAAGCCTTTGGGATGCAACCAAAAATGTACTCAGAGGTAAATTCAAAGTCTGTTTAATTTACTCAGAGGTAAATTCAAGTGTGTTTATGGAGGGAGGGAGAACACTCGTTATAAGTGAAATAAGTAGCCCAAGAAAGTACTCAAGGGTATATGTAGCCTTATATGAATTTATGGGAAAAATAACTGAAAACAAACTAAAGCTTTCAACTCAGGCACCCACAAAAGGACAAACAGATCCAAGGAGCATCAAGGGGAAACATCTTTAGGACAATCAGGTATTAGTCAAATGGTAAACTACAGCAGTAACAACAAAATAATATAAAAATCTGGATTTTTTAAAAACACCCATAAAAGAAAACCTTTGGCACAAAGACAGCACAAATAAACATTACAGATGACAGAGGAACTAACAGCACTCACAAAGAAGTTATCTTAAAGGCTGAGCATATACTGCATATATGTAACTTCATACCACTAAATGTTGGACTTCGTAGGTGGCACAGTGGTAAAACAATCCACCTGCCAATGCAGAGGATGCAAGAGACGTGGGTTCAATCCCTGGGTCAGGAAGATTCCCCCTGGAGAAGGAAATGGCAACCCACTCCAATATTCTTGCCTGGGGAATCCCATGGACAGAGGAGCCTGGCGGGCTACAGTCCATGGGGTCGCAAAGAGTCGGACACGACTTCAGCACACCACTAACTTTCAAATGATAAAATATGGGGGAAAAAAATCTAAGAAAGCAAAACCAAACCAAGTCATTAAAAAGTGAGTCATGTTCAGAAACACTGAAATGATGGTCAAAGATCTATCCCCCATACAAGGCACTTTCTCAGATGGTTTTTCAAGTGAGTTTTGCCAAATCTTCAAGAGAAAGATAATTGGCATCTTATAAGCTATGTCAGCTTGCAGAGGGAAAAAAGATAGTACTCAAAGTATAAAGGACAACTCAAGGTGGGCAGGGGGGAAATACATTTCGCTCATGTGCCTAGATTCAAAAAGGCTAAAAAATACTAGTAATGCAAATCTTGTTATTTAGTTGTCCAGTCATGTCTGATTTCTTTTGTGACCCTATGGACTGTAGCCCGCCAGGCTCCTCTGTCCTTGGGATTCTCCAGGCAAGAATACTGGAGTGGGTTGCCATTGCCCTCTTCCAGGGGATCTTCCTGACCCAGGAATTGAACCTGTGTCTCCTGCATCACAGGTGGATTCTTTACCACTGAGCCACCAGGGAAGTTCAATGCAAATCTAGCATCTCCTTAGAAGAAGAGGATGTTATGACTCAACAGGGAAGGATTTATGGAATGCCAGGATGCTTTAACATTAGAAAATCCACTCAAATAGAAGTTAGAATAAGTTGCTACCTCAGAGAGCAGATCTGCAGTATCTAATAAATTGAAGGTACTGAGTCAAGATACCTTGACTCAATAATTTCAGTCTTAACACATCTTACAGACACTTGTCTTGAGCAGATGTGCCAAGGAGACATGCAGAGGTTTGTCTGTCATAGAATTATTTGTAAAAACTGAAAAAAAAATGTACACTGTATAATATTTTTATTATAAACAAGAAATAACAAAGCCTGGAAACTATTTTATAAAAGATTGGCATCGACTTACATATCCACCAACAGGAAGTGGGTGTGAAGATGGAGAGAAAGAAACCCTCCTACACCATTGGTGGGAATGTAAGCTGGTGCAGCCACTATGGAGAACAGTAGAGAGGTTTCTTTAAAAACTAAAACTAGAGTTTGCATATGATCCAGTAATCCCACTTTGGGGCATATACCCAAACAAAACTATAACTCAAAAAGATACATGCACACCTACGGTCACAGCAGAACTATTTACAACAGCCAAGACATGGAACCACTTAAATGTCCATCAGCAGATGAAAGGATAAAAAAGATGTTATATACAGTAGAATGGGGGCTTCCCTGGTAGCTCAGCTGGTGAAGAATCCGCCTGCAATGCAGGAGGCCCCGGTTCGATTCCTGGGTCGGGAAGATCCCCAGGAGCCTGGCATGGGAACCCACTCCAGCATTCTTGGCTGGAGAATCCCCGTGGACAGAGGAGCCTGGCAGACTACAGTCCTTGGGGCTGCAGAGTCGGACACAACTGAGCGACTGAGCACACAGCACATACGATAGAATATTAGTCATAAAAAAGAACGAAATAACATCACTTGCTGCAATAGGGATGGACCTAGAGATGATCGTATTAAGTGAAGCAAGTTCAGAAAGAGAAAGACAAACACCATATGATATCACTTACCTGTAGAATCTAAATTATGGCACAAATGAACATACCTAGGAAACAGACTCGCAGAACAAATGTGTAGTTGCCAATGGGGAGGGGTGGTTTGGGAGTCTGGGATTAGCAATTACAAACTATGATGCATAGCGTGGATCAACAGCAAGGTCCTACTGCATAGCACAGGGAATTACATTCAATATCCTGTGACAAACCATAGTGGAAAAGAGTATGAAAAGGAATACATATATGTATAACTGAACCATTTTGTTGTACAGCAGAAATTAATTCAATACTGTGAATCAACTGTACTTCAATAACATTTTAAAAAATAGCCACCAGCAGTAGAAGTGCATGTGTGCTCAGTCGCTCAGTTGTGCCTGACTCTTTGTGACTCCATGGAGCCCACTCAGCTCCTCTGTCCATGGAATTTTCCAGGCAAGTATACTGGAGCAGGTTGCCATTTCCTCCCCCAGTGGATCTTCCTGACCCCAGGCTTGAACCCATGTCTCCTGCCCTGGCAGGCAGATTTTCTACCACTATGCTACCTGGGAAGCCCAACCACCAGCAGAAGAATGTCTAAAGAACTCTGTATGGTCACACAATGAAATACTACACAACAATGAATACAAAACAATTGGAAATATACCACAATATAAACAAATCTCTAATACACTCATCAAAAGCAAGCAAATCACAGGAAGAAAAGTTAGTGTAACTCTATCACAGAATACTTTAAAACACATTAAGCAAATACATATTAGAGATAAATGCAAGTGGCAAATATATACAAACTCATCTATATGGATACTACTCAAAGCAATCTACAGATTCAATGCATTGCCTGTGAAAATCCCAGGGATTTTTTTCCTGCAGAAATGGCAATGCTAATCCTCAATACTAATCCTATACAGAACTGCAAAGGACTCTGAATAGTCAAAATAATCTGGAAAAGGAACAATAAAGTTGGAAGACTAACATTTCCCAATCTCAAAACTTACTACAAAACAACAGTCATCAAAACACTGTGATCATAGCATAAGAGCAAACATATAGATGAATGGAATAGAAATGAGAATCCAGAAATAAACCCATACATCTTTGATCTATAGATTGACAAAGGTACCAATGCCATTCAGTGAAACAAGAACAGTCTCTTCAACAAACAGCACTGGGACTGGATTTTCACATGCCAAAGAATGAAATTGGCCCCCGTGTGCAGGCACGCTCAGTCATGTCTGACTCTGCAACTCCACGGACGCAGCCCGCCAGGGATTCAAACCCACGTCTCCCGTGTCTCCTGCACTGGCAGGCAGGTTCTTGACCACTAGCGCCACCTGGGGAGTCAGACTGGACCACACCTCACACCATGTATGAAAATTAACTCAAAACGCATCAAAGAGGGCTTCCCTGGTGGTCTAGCTTCCTGCCAACGTAGGGAACGTGGGTTTGATCCCTGGTCCAGGAAGATTTCACATACTGCGAGTCAACCAAGCCCGTGTGCCACAACTACTGAGCCCACATACTGCAACTACCGGAGCCCAAGCACCCAGAGCCCATGCTCTGCAACAAGAGAAGTCATGGCAATAAGTTCGCTAATTGCAATTAGAGAGTAGCCCCCGCTCTCCACAACTAAACAAAGCCCACACTCAGCAACGAAGACTCAGTGCAGCCAAAAACAAATCAATAAGTCTTAAAAAAATTAATTATTAAAGAGTTAAAACTATAAAACTCTTAGAAAAACTCATCTCTAAACAAATTCTGGATAACTGTTCCCTCTGGGCAGGAGTAAGGGGAATGCATTCAGCACCTCATCTCTAAACAAATTCTGGATAACTGTTCCCTCTGGGCAGGAGTAAGGGGAATGCATTCAGCAACAGGCACACATGTAAATCCAGCTCGATATGTGTTTTAATTTTTAACTTGGGTGTTAAGGCTATGGTGTTCATTATATCACGTTTATATATCTGAAATGAGAAAATAAGAAATCAATCCATGGGGGGAAAAAGAGAGATAAAACCCCAAAGCTTTTGATTAAAAAAAAAATAAGCAAATATTCCATAATTTGATAAAGTAACTTGACAATGCTGAAATTTTAGAACAAAAGTTGGCAAACATATTTTAGGCTTTGCAGGCCAGAAGGTCTCTGTTGCAACTACTCAGCTAACCCACTACAGCACCTAAGCAACCACAGACAAAACACGGGGGCATGGCTGTGTTTCAATAAAACTTTATTTACAAAAACAGGTAGTGAACTGGATTTGGCCCACAGGCTATAGTGAGCCAGTCTCTGCTCTAGAAACACATCCAGTGAATTCAGAAATGACACAAGGAATGTCCATGATGATAACAATCATTTCATGTAATACTAGGGACCCCAGCCAATGCAATAAGAAATGACATACAAGTATGAAAAGAAGCAGACAAATATTTCATTATCATAAGAGAGAGGACTGCCTACCAGACAACTTGAACAAATCATCTTAAACTGTCCTGTAAGTAAGAGGAAAACCCAACAAAGTGCCAGTTACAAAGCCACCATGAAAAGTCATTGGCCTATTTCTGAAGTTGGTGCGGTTCAACTAAAAACATTTTCAGCCATGCAAAGCTCTGATCCAATTTCTTATCAACTGCTCAACCCTCTCATATTTAAACCTTTGTGACTAGAGACTCACAAGCCAGAAGATATGCAATTTTCCACACAAAAGAGAGGTCTGCCAGTCTCTAGCACTTTGCACTTGAACCTGACTCTCTCTCCCCCGACAAAGTCAGGCAGAGTTCATTTTCTTTCCTCTACCCTTTGTGAAGCCAGAGTTAGTTAGATTTCTCTCCCTGGGTTACAAATATTTGTTTGAGGGATGGGATTTTAAAAGTCTATTTTTGTATCACTAAGATATGCACAAGTATTATCTGGCATAAGTTAGCTTTAAAATACATATTTCAGAAAACAAGCAAAAAGAAGGAAATACTAAATAATGAAGTTAATGGATGAAAAAAAAAAACCCAGGATATTTGCATAGTCTCTAAGTATCTCCATACAAGATCCTTTTTAATTACAAAGGGGAAAACAGTAACTTTACCATAGACAAACCTGGCTGCTGCTGCTGCTGCAAAGTTGCTTCAGTCGTGTCCGACTCTGTGCGACCCCACAGACGGCAGCCCACCAGGCTTCCCCGTTCCTGGGATTCTCCAGGCAAGAACACTGGAGTGGGTTGCCATTTCCTTCTCCAGTGCATGAAAGTGGAAAGTGAAAGTAAGTCCCTCAGTCATGTCCGACTAGCGACCCCATGGACTGCAGCCTACCAGGCTCCTCTGTCCATGGGATTTTCTAGGCAAAAGTACTGGAGTGGGGTGCCATTGCCTTCTCTGGACAAACCTGGCTAATAGGACATTAACCAAGTGATCAAGGTCAAAACCCCCACAGATGAGACATACCAACATCATTTGTCTCCTGATATATTGACTCAGAAGGACGCAACACCACTTTTGTGACATTCTTGCCCCAAAATGCACCACCTCTGTATAATCATGAGTAAACAGAAAAACTCAGCTTGAGGGACTTGCTACACAATAACTGACCCATACTCTTTAAGGTACCCAAGAACATAAAAGACAAACAATAAGAATCTAATCTATAGGGACTTCCCTGGTGGTCCAGTGGTTAAGAAATCCTCCTGCCGATGCCAGGGGTTTGATCCCTGGTCCTGGAAGATCCCGCTTGCTGAGAGGCAACCAAGCCTGCATGCCACAGCTGGAACACGTGCTCCGCAACCAGAGAAGCCATCGCAACGCGAAGCCTGCATACAACGAAGCGTAGCCTCTGCTCACCGCAACTAGACAAAGCCTACGTGCAGCAATGAAGACTCAGCACAGCCAAAAAAAATTTAAAAAGAAACTATCACTTAGGAGATGTGATGATGAAATGCAACAAAGGGTCCTAGCTTGATTCTGCACCAGAAAAAGGACTTGAGAGGCAAAACTGCTCACATGTATTTGAATAAGTTATGTAGTTAGTTGCTAGTATTGTATCAGTGTTCATTTCTGGCTTCAGTAAATGTACCACAGTTGTGTAGGTGAAGCTGGATGAAGGATACACAGGAACTCTGTACTATTTTTGCAACATCTCTGTGGGTCTAAAATTATTTCAAAATAAAAAGTTATAATGATGTTTCTAAAAGTCATCAGCAAGTTGTACTGTCACCAATAACGAATTAGAAATTGTAAACAAGGACTTCCCTGGTGCTACAGTGGGTAAGAATCAGCCTGCCCATGCAGGGGACACAGGTTCTATTTCTGATCCGGGAAGATTCCACATGCCTCAGAGCAGCTAAGCCTGTGAGCCACAACTACTGAGGCTGCTCTCTAGAACCCGTGAGTCACAACTGCTGAGCCTGAGTGCCGCAGCTACTAAAGCCTGCATGCCCTGGAGTTTGTGCTCTGCTGCAAGAGAAGCCACCACAATGAGAAGCCCGTGCACAGAACTAGAGAGTAGCCCCTGCTAACCACATCCAGAGAAGGCCTGTGCAAAGCAATGAAGACCCAGCACAATGAAAACAAGTTAAACTAAAAGAGGAAATTATAAATAAAAAATCCATCCTATCATAATGGTGCTTCCCAGGCTTGGGAGGCAGAGAGGATGGAGAGTTAGTATTGAATTAGGTCAGAACTTCAGATTTCCAAGATGAACAGAGGCATGGGGATGGATGGTGGGGATTGTACAATAATGTGAATCAACACCACGGAGCTGCACACTCTTTTTGAGCCATACACTTAAAAATTGTTACAATAGTGGGACTTTCCTGGAGGCCAGTGGTTAAGACTCCAGGCTTCTGGGTACAGGTTCAACCCTTGGTTGGAGAACTAAGATCCCATGTGCCACACAGCATGGTCAAAACATTTTTTTAGTTAAATACAATCATTACAGTGGTAAGTTTTATGTTATTTTAACACAATCAAAAGAGATTATAAATGTATCCACTTCAGAAAAAAAAGACACTAGATCTTTTCTTGGGGACCCATACATGATTATAAATACATAGGAAAGGGAGGTTGGAAAGCTATACATCTAAACTGACAACATGCCTCTGGTGAAGTACAGCTGCTTTAAAACGTGACCACTGAGGTTTTGACGTGGAGAGGTGGGGTCAATGTCCCCTCCCCCTGAAGCTGGTTGTCACTGAGTCTGTAGCATATAGGGGAAGTGGTTCTGGCGGTCCTCAAGGTTAGGGCATATGGGACTGTCAGCTCCCACCTGGTTCCCTAGAGACATTCACTTGTTAGAAACATCTTCTCAGGACATGTTCTTGGATCCCTGCCACGTTGTGAGGAGCTCAAGCCACACAGAGAGGCCACATATAGGTGCCCTGGTCTGTGGTCCCGGCCTCCAAGTTCAGGCCCCAGACATCATGTCATGGAAGGAAGTCATCTCCACCACATTTGGTCCAAGTGACTGACCCACAATCACGACACAAAGACGTGCTTACTGCAGGAGGTCTGGGGTAGAGATGCTCACTCGTGTCCGACTCTTGCGACCCAGTGGACTGTAGCCTGCCAGGCTCCTCTGTCCACGAGATTTTCCAGGCAAGAAGACTGGAGTGGGTTGCCATTTCCTACTCCAGGGGAATCTTCCCGACCCAGGGATCAAACCCACATCTCCTGGCAGGCAGATTCTTTACCACCCCAGCAATGTAAAGTAGAACAGCAGGCAAAGACCAGACCAGGATGAAAGATGAGCAAAAGACAGCTTTAGTTCTTGTAGTCATATTTCTGTTCGTGTGATGGAAAATCCATTTATCTTATAGTCATATTTCTGTTCTTATGCTAGAAAATGCATTTATACAATAATTGTGATTAAAGTGAATTATAAAAAATAGAGCCCTTCCAGGGACTTTCCTGGTGGTCCAGAGGTTAAGACTGTGCTTCCTATGCAGGGGACACAGGTTTAATCCCCGGTTAGGGAACTAAGATCCCACATGCCTCTCATTAGTGCAGTCAAAAAATTTTTTAAATAAAAAAAAGAGTTTAAAAATTATTTAAATAAATGAAGTCCTTCCATTCACTATCAGGTATTAGAGACCTGGCTCATTTTGAGCAGATAGCAGCATCCTGCAAGCACAAGAACACCGCTAAATCTTGTTAACTATGCCATCTTCCCCAGGGAAGCCCTGTCACAATCATAAAAAAACAGCTCCTGTTTACTGGTGGTAACCGTGGTGTTTTTATACCACTGTGATAAAGTAGCACTGTCACCTCCATTGTGCAGATGAAAAAATTGAGGCACAGGGAGGTTAAGTAAGTTGCCCAAGCTCACACAGTCTGAAAACGGCAGAGCCGAAAATTGAACGCTTGTATGGGGAACTGGATATTTAACAGTGCACAAGACGTAGCCCCTGCCTTGGTGGGCTTGTCGGTGAGTGGGGGACACAGACTCACAAATGGGAGATTTCTTTTCTCTTCTGCTGAGTGAAATACATGGGGCCAAAAGGTTCATAGATGGGAGGGTCATCAAGAATGGCTTCCCAGGGGACCTCCTTGGTGATCCAGTGGCTAAGACTCTGTACTCCCAATACAGGGGGCCTGGGTTCAATCCCTGGTCAGGGAACCAGATCCCATAAGCCACAACTAAAGAGTCTGCATGCCATGACAGCAACTTGGCACTGCCAAACAAATACTTGGAAAAAAAAAAAGACTACAATACAGACACACACAGGGGGGTGACCATATGAGGCCACAGGGGGAAGATGGCCGCCTGGAAGCCACTGAGAGAAGCCTCAGAAGGAACCAGTCATGCCCACACGATCTTGGACTTCCAGCCTCCACGCTGTGAGATGATAAATGTCTATTGTTTAAGCTGCCCCAACTAGTGGGGCTTTGTCACAGCAGACCAAGCAAACATGCTTTCCCAAGTTTGGGAATCAAAGCATAGAAGAGAAGTTAGAATCTACAGGAAAAGGGATGACTTTAGATGGCCCAGGGAATGGAACTAAATAACTCTGAACTGAAAATAAGGATGTTCTAACACTCACTTAATTCTTCTGTTCAGCTCCAGGCGAAAAGATCTGGTTGAGTGTTATTTGTCAGCCACCACCCACCCCGTGTTAACTTCCTCCTTCCTGTTCATTTTTACTTATTTATTTTTGGCCTTGCTACACAGTGTGTGGAATCTTATTTCCCTGACCATGCCTCCTGTAGTGGAAGGCGGATCCCATTTCTTTTTAATTTCTTTCTTTTTTATATATATATAATTTATTTATTTTGGCTATGCTGGGTCTTCGCTGCTGTGCAAGCTTTTCTCCAGTTGTGGAGAGCAGGGGCCACTCTCCACTTGCTGTGTGAGGGCTTCTCACCACGATGGCCTCTTGTCGTGGAGCACTGGCTCTAGGGCTCTCAGGCTTCAGTAGTTGTAACACGTGGGCTCAGTAGCTGCCATTCCCGGGCTCTGGAGCACAGGCTTAATAGTTGTGGCACACAGGCTCAGTTGCCCGATGGCATGTGGGATTTTTCCAGATTAGAGATCAAACCCACATCCCCTGCATTGGCAGGCAGATTCTTTAGCACTGAGCCACCAGGGAAGCTCTGGGAAGGCAGATTCTTAACCACTGGACCACCAGGGAAGTCCCTCTCCTACCTTTTTAAAAAACTGAGGTTTAATTTACATGTCATCAGAGTCCAAATATGAAATGTAGAGATGGATGATTTTTTTACATCTACCTACCCACCCAGATCAAGATAATAGAATGTTTCTGGCTTGCTGTCTATATGCGTCATCCCCTTTTTATGTTAAGCTCTACCCCAGTGTGGTGCTACGTGGAGGTGGAGCCTTTGGGAGGATCTTGGGTCATGAGGGTGGAGCCCTCATGAATGGGATCAGTGCCCTTATAAAGGAGCCCCCAGAGAGCTCCTCACCCCTTCCCCCATGTGAGGACACAGTGAGAGGATGGCCTTCTATGAATCAGAAAGTAAGTTCTCACCAGACGCCTGTTCGGTCAATGCCTTGATCTTGGACTTCTAGTCTTTTCTCTGGGCCATGACCATGGAATCCCACCTCTCTTGTCACCCCCATATCTAGTCCCTTACCACGTCCTTCATGCCATGATTCTTCATCTCCACTCCTCCCTGGGAACTGCTCTGATTCCTGCACCCGGCCTCCACCTCCTCCCATATTTTCTACATGCCAAAAACGGAATGATCTTTTACGCACTGATCATATTTCTTTCTAGGTGGCTCAGTGGTAAAGAATCCACCTGCCAATGCAGGAGATATGGGTTTGATCACTGCTCTGAGAAGATCCCACATGCCTGTGGAGCAACGAAACCCGTGTACCACAACTACTGAGCCTGCACTCTAGAGCCTCAGCTACTGAGCCCACACACCTAGAACCCGTCTCCACAACGAGAAGCCACTGCAGTGAGAAATCCACACACCACAGTCAGAGAGGAGCCCCCACTCACTGCAACTAGAAAAAAGCCAGCACAGCAGTGAAGACTCAGCACAGCCAAAAACAAATAGTAATTAAATTAATTAATTAAAAAAACCTGATCATATTTCTCTGGAATGTCAGTTTCAGGAGGGGTAAGGATCTTGCTCTGATTTGATCACTGCTGGATATCAAGTGCCTGGTATATTAGTAAGTGCCTTGATCTTAGACTTCCAAACTCTAGAACTTTAAGGAATAAATGTCTGTTGTTTATAAGCCACCCAGCCTCTGGCTTTCTGCTGCAGCAGCTCAACCAGTATGGCACCAGCCCCAAGAAAGCTCCCTCGTAACCTCTCCGAGGCAATGCTCACACCCCAGGGAGAATGGCTGTTCTGATTTATATCACCATAAATTAGTCTTGCCTGTATTTTGAGATTCATAGAAATGAAATCATGCAGCACGTTCTTCTTGGGGTCTGGTTTCTGTCTCCATGTTTTTTTTTATATATATAATTTTTATTCATTTATTTGGCTGTACTAGGTCTTAGTTGGCAGCATGCAAGATCTTCGAACTTTGCTGCAGCATGCAAACTCTTAGTTGTGACATTTGAGTTCTAGTTCTCTGACCAGGGATCAAACCCGGGCCCCCTTGTTTTGGGACCTCAGAGTATGAGCCACTGGACGACCAGAGAAGTTGTTGGTGGACATTTTAACAATATTAACTTTGTGTCTTCTTCAGTTTTTTTCATCAGTGGTTTAGTCTTCAGTGCACAGATCTTTCACCTCCTTGGTTCAACTTATTCCTCAGTATTTTATTCTTTTTGATGATCTTGTAGATGGGATGTTCTCTTAATTTTTAGAAACAGTTCATTGCTGGTGTACAAAAGCCAAAGTGATTTCTGTGTATTGATTCTGGATCCTGCAAGTGTACTGAGTTCACTTATGAACTAGTTCTAACAGTTTTGGGTAGAATCTTTGGAATTTTCTATATATATGACCATGTTCTCTGCAACAGATAATTCTACTTCTTCCTCTCCAATTTAGAAGCCTTTTATTTCTTTTTCTTGCCTGACTGCTCTGGCTAGGACTTCCAGGATCATGTTGAACAGAGATGGCGAGAGTGGGCACCCTTGTCTTGTTCCTCAACTTTGAGGAGAAGCTTTCAGCCTGTCACCACTGAGTCTGAAGTGACCTTACTGTTGAATTTTAAACATTCTTTGCATATTGGGTATAACAGCACGTGACCGACCATGCCTTTCACCAATGCACCCTCCCATGTATTTATTTTCCTGATGGTCTGTCTCATAAACAGGTGATTCTTTAAGCATGGCTTGTGAATCAGAAGGAGAAGTGAGTCAGTGGATCGAAAGAGCTGCCCAGACCCCTCAACTTTGGGAGAACACTGTGCCAAGTGAAGCTGAACGCGAGGACCAGCCTGGCAACAGAGAAAATCGTTCTTTTGAAAAAACATCTCAAAAGCCCATTTTCTTCACCTGCTCTGCCCATAACTGCCGAATTCATTAAAATCCAGAAGAAAGAAGGGCGAAGAAGCTGGTGAATTCTAATTTTCTCTTTGCATTTCAATCAGGGCAAACAATGGGCGTCCATAGCCCAAGGGCTTCAGGCGAGGGTGCCTCCCCACCCCCTCAGGCCCCCAAACCGAGAGCAGAGCTGGACCCTACAAAGGAGGGACTTAGGCTGCTCCCGCTCCGAGCTTTGTTTGTGAGCCTCAGCCTGGCCTCCTCCCTCTCTGACCCTTTTAGAAAGGGGCTCCAGCTGAATGAGCCTCCTGAATAGTGAACCTTGCTGTCTCGGGGCCCTGCTGATGGTTCCCGGCCCTGGGAGGACTTGGTTGGCTTAGCCCCCTCCCTCTCACCCTCACAATGGGCACTCGGCAGGAAAGCACCAGGGAGCTGGGGGCAGTTGTAAGTTTCATCCTTTTCCAGAATCTCGCTGGCTTTATGTATTCATTCATTCATTCATTCATTCACTTACTTATCTATTTATCTAATTGTGGCATGTGGGATCTTTAGCTGCAGCACTAGAATCCTTATTTGCAACATGCGGCATTCTAGTTCCCTGACCAGGGATCAAACCCAGGCCCCCTGTGTTGGGAGCTCGGAGTCTTAGCCACTGGACCACCAGGGAAGTCCCTTAAATCCCACTGGCCTCATTAACTAGATCTGAGCTCTCTCTCTGCAGTAACTTCCTATCACCAGTGTCCCTCCAGCTTATAACTCATGAGAAAAGCAATGGTTTTTCTAGTAGTCAGGCACAGATGTGAGAGGTGGACTACAAAGAAGGCTGGGCACCGAAGAACTGATGCTTTGGAACTGTGGTGCTGGAGAAGACTCTTGTGAGTCTTCTTGAGATCAAACCAGTCAATCCTAAGGGAAATCAACGCTGAACATTCATTGGAAAGGCCAATGCTGAAGCTGAAGCTCCAATACACTGGCCACCTGATGTGAAGAGCTGACTCATTGGGAAAGACCCTGATGCTGGGAAAGACTGAAGACAGGAGAAGGGTGACAGAAGATGAGATGATTTTGGATGGCATCACCAACTCAATGGACATGAGTTTGGGCAAACTTCAGGAGATAGTGAAGGACAGGGAAGCCTGGCATGCTGCAGTCCATGGGGTTGCAAAGAATTGGACACAACAGTGATTGAACAACAAAAACCATAGTGAGTTGACCCCACACTGCCTACATTAGAATGACTAATCTAAAAAATAAATACAATAACAAGCACTGACAAGGATGGGGAGAAACTGGAAACTTCAAACACTACTGGTGGGATATTTAAAAGGTGTGGCCACTTAGGAAGAGAGTTTAGAAGTTCCTCCAAAAGTTAAACATAGAATTATCATAGAATCCAACAATTTCATGCCTATGTATCTACGCAGGAGAACAGAAAATGTATGTTTGCACAAAAACTTGTATGGAAATGTGTATAGCAGCATGATTCACAATAGCCAAAGGGTGGAAATAACCCAATGTCCATCAATGCCAAACAGATAAAATGAGGATAACCATAGAGATGCCCTGGAGGAGCTTACAGCAACCCACGCCAGTATTCTTGCCTGAAGAATCCCATGGACAGAGGAGCCTGGTGGGCTTCAGTCCATAGTGTCGCCAAGAGTCGGACATGACTGAAGCGACTTAGCATGCATACAATGTGACTTTATTCAGCTACAAAAAGGAGAGGCACAGACACTCGCTACAACGTAGATGAACCTTGAAAACATGATGCTCAGTGAGAGAAGCCAGACACACAGGGTGTGATTCCATCAACCGGAAGTGTCCAGAACAGTAAAGTCCAGAGCCACAGACAGTGGAGGAGAGGTCGCTTGGGGCTGGGGAGGGGGAATGGGGACAGGGTTTCCTTTCGGGGAGATGAGAATGCTCTGAAATTAGACTAGTGATTGCTGCACAACTCTGACTATACCAAAAACCACTGAATTGTACACTTAAAAGTAGCGAGTTTTAGGTTATATAATTAACTCAATTTAAAAAGCTAAAAAAGACGTACCATATGATATCACTTACATGTGAAATCTAAAGTATGACCCAAATGAACTTTCCTATGAAACAGAAACAGACGCATAGAGAACAGACGTGGTTGCCAAGGATGCAAGGGGGTGGCGGAGGGAAGGACTGGGAGTTTGGGATTAGCAGACGCAAGCTATTATATATAGGATGGATAAACACAAAGGTCCTACTGTATAGCACAGGGAACTATATTCCACGTCCTGTGATAAACTATAATGGGAAAGAATATGGAAAAGAATCTGCATGTGTCTAACTGAGTCATTTTGCTGTACAGCAGAAATTAACACAACACTGTACACCAACTATATTTCGATAAAACTAAAACAAGAAGAAAAGGAAAAGAAGGACTTTGCTGGTGGTCCAGCGGTTAAGACGCTGAGCTTCCAAAGAAAGGGGTGAGGATTTGATCCCTGGTCAGGGAACTAAGATCCTACGTGTTATGCAGTGTGGCCAAAACAATAATTAAAAAATTTTTTTGCCTGCAGGGCCTTCTGAGGCAAACTCCTCATACTCAGCGTACCTCCAGCCCCTCTACCTGTCCCACCTCAGTGCCTTTGCCCAGGCTGTTCCCTCTGCCTGGCACACTTTTCTCTGCCCTGTTCCCTCCCCCACCCATATCTCCCCTGCATCCTTCAGCTCCCAGCTCAAACTTCTTCCAGAAGTCTTCACAGATCCCCCAGACCAGGTCCATCCCCCTTCAAGCATCCTCCTAGCCCCCTGCTTCTTCCTGGAGGTGACTACAGTTGTGATTTCCTATTTCAGTTTGGGGTTATGCATTGAACATTGGTCTCCCCTCACTAGACTGTGAGGTCTCTAATGGGCGGGATCTTGTCTCTCTTGGTCACTGCAGGGTCCCCAGCACCCAGCAGAGGCCTGGCACCTTATAGTTGCACATGAAGTATGAGTTCATAAACCTAGACTGTGTATTAAAAAGCAGAGATATCACTTCACCAACAAAGGTCCGTCTAGTCAAAGCTATGGTTTTTCCAGTAGTCATGTACGGATGTGAGAGTTGGACCATAAAGAAGGCTGAGTGCCAAAGAATTGCTTTCAAATTGTGGTGTTGGAGAAGATTCTGGAGAGTCCCTATGGACAGCAAGGAGATCAAACCAGTCAATCCTAAACAAAATCAACTCTGAATATTCATTGGAAGGACTGACGCTGAGGTTGAGGCTTCAATACTTTGGGCACCTGATGCAAAGGGCCAAATCACTGGGAAAGACCCTGATGCTGGGAAGACTGGAGGCAGGAGAAGGGGACAATGGAGGATGAAATGGTTGGATGGCATCACTGACTCAATGGGCATGAATTTGAGCAAACTCTGAGACCTAGTGGAGGACAGGGAGCCTGGCATGCTGTAGTCCATGGGGTTGCAAAGAATCGGACACAACTTAGTGACTGAAGGACAATAAGTACACTTTAAATAGGTAAATGAACTGTCACCAAAATGACTTTGGGTCTGCTCACCCACACGCAGAAAAGCCAGTCTACTGGGTTTTGGGTGAAATTGAGCAGGACTCTGCAGGGCCCTCCTGAGTACAAAAGCCCCCGTGTCCTCTTTTTCTTTGTAGATTAATTTTTCTTGGAGTGTAGTAGCTTTGTGTTAGTTTCTGCTGTACCGCAAAGTGAACCAGCTGTATGTACACATATATCCCCTCTTTAGGGGATTTCCTTCCCAGTTAGGCCACCACAGAGCATTGAGTGGAGTTCCCTGAGCTATACAGTAGGTTCTCATTAGTTATCTATTTTATATGTAGTATCAGTACTGTTTATGTCTCAAGCCCAATCTCCCAACTCATTACACATCCCCCGCATTCACCCTTGGTGTCCATATGTTTGATCTCTACGTCTGTGTCTCTCTGCTTTGCAAATAAGATCATCTATACCATTTTTCTAGATTCCAGTCATATGCATTAATACATGGTATTTTTCTCTTTCCAGCTTACTTCAGTCTTTATAACAGACCCTAGGTCCATCCTCCCCTGCTTTTTGTTTGTAGAGAAAGCTCTGGTCTCATTAATTAGGGAAGTGAGGGGGGTGCAGAAACAAAGCAGAAACAATCAAGTAAGAAAAGTCGTAACAGGATGTCCCTGGTGGTCCTGTGGATAAGAATCCACCTGCTGATGCAGGGGACTCGGGTTCCATCCCTGGTGTGGGAAGATTCCACATGCTGAGCCCGTGTGCCACAACTACTGAAGCTCACGGACCCCAGAGCCCAGGAGCCACAACAAGAGAAGCCCCCGCAATGCAAAGCCCAAGCTCTAGAGAGTAGCCAACACTTGCAGAACTAGAGAAAGCCCCTGCACAGCAACAAAGACCCAGCACAGCCAAAAATAAGTAAATTTTAAAAAACTGTTAGTGGTTTTGATTTCACCTGTCATCGTGGCCATGAGCCCACTTCTAAGGAACAGATGTGCTGACTGGGGATTGCACACACACACCCGCCTTGCCACAACACTGTTTTCAAATGGGCTGTGGGAAGTCCCGCAGCAGAGTCATCACTGGGGACCTGAGCAGTCATGTTTAATTGCACCTGGCTTCTGTTTCAGGGAGGCTCTCATTGCACGTAGTTTTGGGGTGTCATGATGTCCTCCTTCGATGGACGACCTAGTCCTCCCATGACCCCACGCGAAGGTGTGTGAGAGGCCGTCCTGGTTTGAGGCCAGGCCACCCTCTCCTGGGGCTTTGAAATGGTGGCAGGAGGGGAGGGAGTTAGCATGAGGCCATGGGGCAAACCTGACTGCCCTCCTGTCTCCATTCTGTGAATCCCCTTTGGTATCCCACTGCTCAGACCCAACTCCTCCAAGCCAGCAGAAGTGGTTTCTACCACTCGCCACCAAACAACTCTGCGAGATACAAGTCCATCCTGACCCCAGGGCTCAGTGACAAGGAGACAGAGGCCAAGTGAACCCCAAATATTCCCGCATGTGGGGCTGCAAGAGGCTCTGAGGGAGACGTGCATGCGTGCTCAGTTATGTCAAACTCTTGGTGACCCCATGGACTGTAGCCCACCAGGCTCCTCTGTCCATAGGATTTTCCAGACAAGAATACTGGAGTGGGTTGCCATTTCCTTCTCCAGGGGATCTTCCTGACCCAGGGATTGAACCTGCCTCTCCTGCATTGGCAGGTGGGTTCTTTACCACTGAGCCACCATGGAAGCCCCTGAGAGAGATGGCAGTAGTCCTAAATGACCCCAGAAATGCAAGGCCATCTCTGGGGGCAGCACCATCAGTCCTAGTCCAGCAGGCTGGCCCAGGAGAGAACTGGACACAGTCTCCTGCTCTTCCGCTACAGTTTCTCATCTCGCACCCTCCTCCTTCACCCTCCTGCATTTATTTTTTTCTAAATTGACACTACTACTGCACCAGGATAAAAACAACCCCCAATGGCAGCCAGTTGTTTTTTTTTTTTAATAATCTAAATAATGTTTAGGATTTTTTAAGTGGGAAGCAAAAACTAATTACATCTTTGAGGGAGGAAAATCGTAAATCACAGAGTTACAGTGAGAACACGGGCGACTCAGGCCAGGCCCACAAGACGGCGACAACTCCTTATCTCATTACCGTTTAATTAAGAATTATGTTGGAGCATCTTCTGTTTCATTATCATCGGGCCCAGCTGACTTCTAATCTTTTTTTTTACCCGGCATAGAGGAGGGTCTGGTCCAAGATGCGTGCTAATGAATTTACAATTCCCTCTTTGGGGAACTTTAATAAAATTAGCCCGTGCAGAAGATGAACACAGATAGGGTAAACTTCTGGAGGGAACATTTGCTTTCAATTACAGGAGTTCTGGAATAAAGGGCCAGGGGGGTCCCCAGGGGGACCATGGAAGCAGCAGCAAAGATGCCAGTGGGCTCTGCTCTGTGATCCGAGCCACGCTTCAGTCTCCTGGCAGGGGAAGGTCTGCCCTCATGAATTCCCCTATAGATTGAGCATCTGCTGCATACCAGGCCCCAGGATGGATGCCCCAGATATGGGGGGCACCTTTGGGGGAGCAGGCAGATGAGACAAACCCTAAATTGTGTACAAACAATTGTCTAAATATGGCCATGAGAATTTCTCCAAAGGTGAGCACACAGGAAGGTGTGGGAAGCTGGAACTAGGGGCTTGAATTGGATGGGGGCATCAGGGAAGGCTTCCTGGAGGAGACGGTGTTAAAGGTGTAAATGATGAATAGGCGTTGGCCAGGAGAAGGGAGGGGTGAAGGATGCTCCAGAGAACAGCCTGGGGAAAGGCCTGCAAGGAGGTGCAAGGGGCTTGGTGCCTTTGAGGAGTTTGGGGTGCCTTTGAGAGTATAAGGTGGAACGAGATTCAAGAGGTGAAGGCAAGGGAGGCTGGACCTTGCAACTCATACTGAGGAGTCTGTCCTAAGAAGAATGGGGGAAGACTTCCCTGGTGGTCCAGTGGTTAAGAATCTGCCTGCCAATGCAGGGGACAGCAGTTCGACCACTGGTCCAGGAAGATTCTACATGCCTCAGAGCATCTAAGCCCATATGCCGTAAATACTGAGCCTGTGCTCCACAACAAGAGAAGCCGCTGCAGTAAGAAAACTAAGTACCACAACTAGTGAGGAGCCCAGGCTCCCCACAACTAGATAAGGCCTGCATACAGTAATGACGATCCAGTGTAGCCAAAAATACATAAATACATATTAAAAAAAAAAAAGGAAAATGGGGGCCCCTGGAAAATTCCCATGCCCTTGTGCTCATCTCAACACACCAAAGGCTCCTGAATGCAAAACCCTGACTCTGCTGTGGGATTTTCCTCCGTGCAGGGTGAGCCTGGGGCTTCCCTGGTGGCCCAGTGGTAAAGAACCCACCTGCCAATGCAGGTTCAACCCCTGGGTTGGGAAGATCCCCTGGAGAAGGAAATTGCAACTCACTCCAATATTCTTGCCTGGGAAATCCCATGGACAGAGGAGCTTGACGGGTTACAGTCCATGGAGTCTCAAAGAGTCAGACAAGACTTAGGGACTAAACAACAAGAGGGCCCAACCTGAAGCTTGCCTCTCACTCACCCCTCACTCACAAGGATAGCAGAATTTGGGAGATCAATTCCCCAGCTCCCTCATCCTTCAGGTAGGACAACTAAGGTTGTGCTCTGGACTGTCAGCAAGGGTCCCAGTGGACTGAGCCCCAGTTATCCATAGCTGTCACATAACTTGGGCATGCATTCTGTATTAACTCCATTCCTTCCCATCTAATTTCTCCACCCCCACCCAGGGCTTCCTGGCATCATCTCCCACATAAACTACTTGCTCCCAAAACCCTATTTCAGGGTCTCCTTCTAGGGAACCCAAACTAAGTATTAGTAAATACTGGACTAATAATGGCTCAAACAAGATAAAGATGATGTCTGCAGGTGAGTAATTCTGGGCTGGTTGGCACATCCATGGTCCTCAGCATCCCAGGCTTCCTCTTTCTCCTCTCTCTACTCTTCTCAGAGTCAACTCAGGATCCAAAGTGGCTGCCAAAGTCCAGCCATCAGTCTTACATTCCAAACAGCAGGAAGGAGAAAAGGGGAGGAGGATAAAATGATGTAGTTTCCATCTAAATCATCTTCTTTTAAAGGAGCCTCCCTAGAAATCCCAAGCAAACTTCTGCTGGGATCTCACCAGCTAGAATGTTGTCACAAAAGTACATCTGGCGGTAAAGGAGGCTGATGTTTTTAGTTGATGCTTTGGTGCCCTAAATAATACCAAGATGCTGTGACCAAAGAAGATGGGAATAAGGATGGCTATTGGGTGGCCACCCACCCATGATCTCTGTTGTAATGGTCCTAAGTCATTCCTTCATTAAACAAGCATTTATGGAGCACCTACTGTATACCAGGGACTTGACATCCAGTAGTGAGCAAATCAAAGGAAGATCATCACCCTCCTGAAGCTGACATTCTAGCAATGGACAAACATGATCAGATTTATGTTTTGAAAAGATCATGCTGGCTTTTGCATGGAGGAAATATGGGAGGAGGTAGAAACTTGAAGCAGGAAGTGGGGGGCAGTTCCCAGGGACGGGTGGGGATGGAGAGGAAGAGTAACGGGATGAAGGATGTGGTGAGAGACTAGATATGGGGGCAACAAGAGAGATGGGGGTCCTGATTATGGTCCAAAGGAAAGTGGGGGCATGCCCATGAATTTGTCCCCTTCCCCCTACACTGCAGCCAAGCACAGCAGGCTAATGGAGAGTCACCGACTCTGGTCCCTCCTATGGAAAAGGCTGTCATCCAGGGTTTTGGAATCCAGCACTGGAGGGGACTTCCTTGGCAGTCCAGTGGCTGAAACTCCATGCTGTAATGCAGGGGTGCAGGGTTTAATTCCTGCTAGGGGAACTAGGTCCTACATGCTACAACTAAGAGTTCACATGGCACAACTAAGACCCAGCACAAACAAACAAAATTTAAAAACAACACCAGATGCTTAACAAAAAAGAGGGGTTTACAAAACAATACTGAGAAATAAAAATTAAAGCTATATAAACAAAAGGAAAAGACAACCCTCAGAATGGAAAAAAAAAAACATTGGCAAACGATGCAACCGACAAGGGTTTAATTTCCAAAACACACAACAGTTCATACAGCTCAATATAAAAAAAGAAAAACCAACTGAAAAATGAACCTAAATAGACATTTCTCTGAAGATGACATTCAGATGGCCAACAGGCACATAAAAAGGTGCTCAACATCACTAATCATTAGAGAAACGCAAATCAAAACTATAATGATGTACTGCCTCACGCAAGTCAGAACGTCCATCATCAAGAAGTCTACAAACAAATGCTGGAGAGGGTGTGGGGATTTACCATCAATGCTTTTGGTGAGAATGTAAACTGTTACAGCCGCTGCAGAAAACCTTATGGAGGTTCCTTAATAAACTAAACTCTGATTTACCATGTGACCCAGCAGGCCCACGCCTGGGCATATATTCTGAGAAAGTGAAAATGAATTTGAAAAGATACACGTACCCCAATGTTCACAGCAGCACTATTTATAATAGCCAAGATACAGAAATAGCCTAAATGTTTATCAACAGAGGAATGCATTAAGAATATGTGGTATATACATACAGTGGAATATTAGCCATAATACAGAATAAAATGTCATTTGCAGCAACATGGATGGACGTAGAGATTTTTATACTAAGTCAGAGAAAGACAAATATATGATAGCACATATATGCGGAATCCAAAAGAATGAAACAAACATTTACAAAACAGGAATAGACTCACAGACACGGAAAACTTCTGTTTAACAAAGGGGAAAGGGGTGCATGAAGAGATAAATTAGAAGTTTGGGATTAACAGACACACACTATTGTATATAAAATAGATCAGCAACAAGGACTTACTGTATAGAACAAGGAACTATATTAAAAATCCTGTAATAACTTATAATGGAAGAGATATATATATATATGGTAAAATATATGTATATATTCTGAATATATACATACTGAAAGAGTAAATATATATAATATATATAACTGAATCATTTTGTTCTACACCAGAAACTAACAGCACTGTCAATCAACTATACTTCAATTAAAACAAATTAAAGCCAATGAGATACCTCCGCATACTCACTAGAAAAAGCAGTATTTATTAGAAGTTTCTATGGTGATGGAAATGGTCTCTATCTGTCCTGTTCAATACAGTAGCTTCTAGCTACATGTGGCTACTGAACACATGAAAGGTGACCAGCATAAACAAAGAGCTGGATTTTCCATTTTGTTTCATTTAAATTAATTTGAATTTAAATAGTCACGTGAGCACAGAAAATAAAGTCAGTAGTTTCATAAAAACTTTGCATGGAATCACTTGGCTGACAAAGGTCCATACACTCAAAGCTATGGTTTTTCCAGTAGTCATGTTCAGATGTGAGAGTTGGACAATAAAGAAGGCTGAGCACCGAAAAATCGATGCTTTCGAATTGTGGTGCCGGAGAAGACTCTTAAGAGTCCTTTGTACTGCAAGGAGATCAAACCAGTCAATCCTAAAGGAAATGAACCCTGAATATTCATTGGAAGGACTGATGTTGAAGCTCCAACACATTGGCCACCTGAGGCAAAGAGACAACTCACTGGAAAAGACCCTGATGCTGGGAAAGACCGAATGCAAAAGGAAAAAGGGGCGGCAGACGATGACATTTAAATAGCATCACTGATCCAGTGAACATGAGTTTGAGCAAACTCTGGGAGATGGTGGAGGACAGAGGAGCCTGGTGTGCTGCCGTCTGTGAGGTCGCAAAGAATTTAGACATGACTTAGCGACTGAACAACAACGGAATATACTCTATGAAGATATAAAATTACTATGTTGGACACCTGAAACCAATATAATCTTGTAACTCAACCATATTTCAATTAAAAGTAAATAAAGAGGGACGTCCCTGGCAGATCCATGATTATTAGCACTGTGCTTCTGTTGCAAGGGGCACAGGTTCAATCCCTGGTCAGAGATCTGAGATCCCACATGCCAAAAAAAACAAAAACAAAAACAAGGTAATCAAATAAACAATCACACGTGGGTAACAGCTACTGCATTGGACACTGTGGCTCTGGAGTGTCTAAAATTTTAAAAGCCTGACAATGTCAAGCACTGGTGAGGCTAATGGGGCAGTTGAAATACTCAGACATCACTGGTGGGGATGCAAGATGTGGTAAAACCACTTTGGAAAATGGCTCGGTGGATATTTACAAAGTTGATTTGCTTAGTTAGGACACATACATGCTAACCCTAGGTATTTACCCAAGAGAAAGGAAAACATATGTTCATACAAGAACCAATATATAAGACTTCCTTGGTGGTTCAATGGTTACGAATCTGCCTGCCAATGCAGGGGATATGGGTTTGATCCCTGGTCTGGGAAGATCCCACATGTTTCAAAGCAACAAAGCCCATGTGCTGCAACTACTGAGCCCACCCGCTAGAGCTCATGTTCTGCAACAAGAAAAGACACTTCAAAGAGAAAGCTGCATACTGCAACTAGAGAGAGCCCATTCCCAGCGACGAAGATCTGCCACAGCCAGAAAATATAAATAAATCTTTATAAAAACTAACCTTTAAAAAATCTTCTCTCTCCTCCTCTTTCTTTTCCACTCTTCAGAACCTTGATTACCTTGAGCTGACCTATAAATCCATGAGCATCTCTATTTTAAAGTCGGCTGACTAGCCAACTTCATTTCACCTGCAAACTTCAGGTAACCCTTTGCCATGTAACCTAACATTCTTACAGATTTGGGGACTAGGATGTAGGTATCTTTGGGGGGCTTTATTTTGCATACCACTGTCACCCAGATCAGATCACTGGATGCTGCCAGGAGGGAGAAATAGCTGAGAGAGGGAACGTGGAGGAACCTTCTATGATCTGTTCTGGCCATGATTTTTATCTTGATCTGGGTGGCAGTTACAATACTCTACACTATTGTAAAAATTCATTAAGATATACCCTGAAGATATGTACTGTTTGCTGTGTGGAAAGCCTCATTTTTTTTTTTTTTTTGAAAAAGAGAATAATCTGATGCCAAAAAAAAAAACACATGAAAAGATGTTTGGCATCACTAGCCATTAGGGAAACGCAAAGTAAAACCACAATGAGATACTATCATACCTATAGGAAGAGCTAAAAACAAAAAATGGTGAAGATACCAGATGTTGGAGAGGCTGTGCGAAAACCTGGATCTCTCGCATGTTGCCAGAGGAGAGAAAAAATGGTAGAGTCACTGTGGATCACAGATTGGCAGTTTCTTTAAAGACCAAACATGTAACTGCCATAGAACTCAATGAAGGCATTCCTGGGCATTTATCCCAGAGAAATGAAAACATATGTTCATGCAAAAAAGTGTACACAAATATTCATAACAGCTCCATTCATAAGAGCAAAATACTGGAGACCAAACATCCTTCAGTGAATGAGTGGGCTGAACAAACGTTAGCCAACCAGTACCTGGAATATTACTCAGTCACAAAAAGGAAAAACTGATTGATCCACATAGCAACCTGCACAGACCTCAGGGGCAGCCATGCAGAATTAAGACAGTAGATTTCAGAAGGTTGTGTGCTATCTGATTTTACCTGTACAACATTCTCAGAATGAAAAGACTAAGGAGATGGAGAATGGATCAGTGGTTTCCTGGGGCAGGGGTTAAGATTAAGAAATAGCATGAGAGTCTGATCCAGTGACCCCACTCCTGGACATATACCCAGACAAAATTATAATTTGAAAAGATTCATGCACCCCTAAGTTCATAGCAACACTATTCACAGCAGCCAAGACATGGAAACAACCTGTGTCCATCGACTGATGAATGGATAGAGAAGACGGGGAGCAAATATATCATGGAATACTACTCACATAAACAAGAAGGAAATGACGCCTTTTGCTGCAACATGGATGAACCCAAAGACTGTCATAATAAGTCAGTCAGAAAGAGAAAGACAAATATGATATGATATCACTTTTATATGGAATCTAAAATATGGCACAAACGAACTTATCTATGAAAGAGAAACTAACTCACAGACACAGAGAATTAGATGTGAGGTTGCCAAGAGGGAGGGGGAGGGATAGAGCAGGAGGTTGGAGTTGGCAGATGTAAACAATTGTACACAGAACGGATATACAACAAGGTTCTACCGTGTAGCACAGAGAACTATATTCAATATCCTGGGGTAAACCATAATGGAAAAAAATATGAAAAAGAGTGTATATATATGTATAACGGAGTCATTTTGCTGTACAGCAGAAATTAACGCAACATTGTAAATCAACTATACTTCAATAAAATCAAACAAAAGACAAATAGCACAAGAGAACTGCTTTATGAAGGTGGAGGAGTGAAGTCCTGGATCCTGAGAGTGCTGGTGGACACACACATCTATCCAAGGAACAAACCTACATAGAAACAAATACACACACACATGCAGGTTAAAAAATAATGCCATCTGAATACTGTCCTCTAATTAACAGTATGAGCCCAACGTCGATTTCTTGGCTTTGATACTGCCCTATAGTCATAAAGAAAATGTCAGCACTGGGGACTTCCCTGGAGGTCCAGTGGTTAAGAGTCCACACTTCCAGTGCGGGGGGGACAGGGGTTCCATCCCTGGTTGGGGAACAAAGACCCTGCACACCAAGCGGCCAAAAATGTCAGCACTGGGGGAAGCGTACTTAGGACTCTATGTACTATTTTTGTAACTTCCTGTTTTTTTAAAAAAGGTTAAAAAGCAAAAAAGACAGACCTGATTCAGGTCAGTTCAGTTCAGTCACTCAGTCGTGTCTGACTCTTTGCGACCCCATGAATCGCAGCACGCAAGGCCTCCCTGTCCACCACCAACTCCCGGAGCTGATTAGCAATGGGTTAAGGGCCAGTGGGTTAAGGCGCTTGGCAAAAGTCAAGGAACCTCAGGGGGGAGGGGTGCCCGTGCATAAAGCCCCCATGATTATTTGCACGATAAAATCTAAGAGGCATAGAGAGGTGTGTGTCATTCCAGGGTGCAATTTGTTGGAAGAAAAAGTATGCCCAAATTGTCCCCAACACCTGATGGTTTCTTTTTTTTTAATTTGAGGATCCGCATATAGTGGCAAGACTAAATTCTATGGACCACAGGACAAAACCAATTGCATATTTTGCTTTTACAGATAAAGTCCTCAGTGAATGCCTCTGACTCTATGCTTCAAAGTCTGGCATCTGCCTTGTGTGGGTGTTCTGTCTGACGGTTGGTAGCATCTTGGATCCTATAAGCTTAGGAAGCCCCAGAGCTCCAGGGGCTGGGAGCTTTCCAACTTGTCCTAGTCGGCTTGAGCTGCCATAACAAAATACCATCGACTGGGTGGCTTAAACAACAAGAATGTATTCCTTACACTTTGGGAGGCTGGAAGTCCGAGATCAGGGTGCCAGCATGGTTGGGTTCTAGCAAGAGCCCTCTCCCTGGCTTGCAGATGGTTGCTTTCTTGCTGTGTCCTCATATGGCCCGGAGAGAGAGAGAGACAGTGTCTGGTCCCTTCATCCCTTTGCACGCATGCATGCTAAGTCACTTCAATTGTGTCTGACTCTGCGCAACCCTTGGAGAAGGCACTGGTAACCCACTCCAGTACTCTTGCCTGGAAAATCCCATGGACAGAGGAGCCTGGTAGGCTGCAGTCCATGGGGTCATTAAGAGTCAGACACGACTGAGTGACTTCACTTTCACTTTTCACTTTCGTGTATTGGAGAAGGAAATGGCAACCCACTCCAGTGTTCTTGCCTGGAAAATCCCAGGGACAGGGGAGCCTGGTGGGCTGCCGTCTATGGGGTCGCACAGAGTCAGACACGACTGACTTGACTTAGCAGCAGCGGCAGCAGCTGTGCGACCCTATGGACTGTAGCCTGCCACCTGTCCATGGGATTCTTCAGGCAAGAATACTGGAGTGGGTTGCCATTTCCTTCTTCCCAACCCAGGGACTGAACCCTCATCTCTTACACCTCCTGCATTGGCAGGTGGGTTCCTTACCACTAGCATCACTTGGGAACCCCTTATAAAGGCGCTAATCCCATCACAAGGTGCCACCCTCATAACCTATACCAAACCCAATTACTTCCAAAAGGCTCCATCTCCAAACACCATCACTCTGAGTATTAGAGCTTTAAAATTGGGATTCTTGGAGACACACAAACATTTAGTCTATGGCAGAATTCTCCCTGAAATAGAATCACAAGCTTACAACCCACACCCCCCACTTCCAAGGGCTGTCCCCAGGGCCCAGGAAACTCTCCTCCCCTAAAAATAAAACTTGGGATGTGGGGTTTTCAGGACAAGCCTGAATGGAGATCAGAGCTGCTCTGAGTACGGAGAAACTGGATCACACGCTCTGCTGGTGAGAATGTGAAATGGTACAGTCCCCCTGGGACACAGCTTGGCAGTTTCTTAAAACACTAAACACTTACCGTAAGATTCAGCAATTGTACTCCTGGGCATGTATCCCAGAGAAATGAAAACTTATGTTGTTGCAAAAACCTGGACATGAGTGTTTGTCGCTGCTTTATTCGTAATAGACAAAAACCTGGAAACAACCTTGATGTCCTGTGATGAGTACACCAGGGCCCATCCACACCAGGGAATACCACTCAGTCACGAAAAGGAACAGACCACCCAGCACTTAACCATTAGGTGAATCTCAAGGGCATTCCTTCAAAAGAAAAAAGCCATCTCAAAGCACGGCTGTACTGTACCATTTCCTTTCTACAACATACAGAGATGCAGGAGAGATCTTTGTGCGGGTGACGGAACAGATATGCATCAAGATGGTGGTTACAAGAGTCAACACACCTGTATGATACAATTGCATAGAATGAGATACAGTGTATCCATGTTAGTTTCCTGCTTTGGATATTATACTAATGGTGGGTTATTGAGGTGGGTTATATAAGATACAGGCTTCCCTGGTGGCTCAGCTGGTAAAGTGTCTGCCTGCAATGTGGGAGACTTGGGTTCAATCCCTGGGTCGGGAAGATCCCCTGGAGAAGGAAATGGCAACCCATTCCAGTATTCTTATGGAGAATTCCACGGACAGAGGAGCCTGATGGACTACCGTCCATGGGGTCACATATATTCGGAGACGACTGAATGACTAACACTTCACTTTCACATGTAAGATACATACACTCATATACATATATTCTCTCTGTGCTATCTTGGCAATTTTCTATAGATCTAGAAATCATTCCAAAATAAAAAGTTGGGTTTTTCTTTTTTCCTTTTTTTTTTTTTTTTTTTTACAGTTTTTTGTTTGTTTTGGCTGCACTTATTGTGAGGCATATGTAATCTTACTTCCCCGATCAGAGATGGAACCTGTGGCCCGTGCAGGGGAAGCACAGATTCTCAACAACTGGACCACTAGAGAAAGCCCACAGAATAAAAAGTTAAAAAAAAAAGAATGGACTGAGGTCTGTGGTCTTATAAATGACCAATCTTCCCAGCAGCAAAGATGCAAGCTGAAATCACATGACTCCCTGGGAAACCCCAGCATAAAGAGTGAGCTAGCTCTGGGACTTCTACAGAAGGTACTATACCACCTGCCCAAAAGCGGGGTGCACAAGAGTCTGAGATATTTAGCACCCAAGCTCTAGCACCAATTTGGAGGCCTGGGCACCCCCAACCAGGTCGCAGATCAATTGTTGCCTGCCCAAGGGCACCATGAACATGTATGTGAACATGCCCACGATCTTCTCCATGCTTAACTGCCAGCAGGCCATCCAGCTTGTGCTCCATCAGGGCAGTGCCTGCACCCCCGCTTTGTGGGGTACACCGTGCAGCCAGACTCGGTGCCCATGACCCCAGTGCCCCCATTCTGGGATGGGCTGCAGACAAATCCAGGCCTCCCTCCCTCATACTAACAGCGAACAGAGGATGTACCCAGCAGTGATCATGTAGCACAGTGTGTGGCTGGCGTCCTGGACCAGACAGAGGGGAGTGGAAGCTGTGGACTTCGGAAGGATGCTAGCGTGGAAGTCTGCACCTGTTGGTGGTGTTTATGGCACAGTTCTGTTGAATGGCTTCATTTGCCCCCAAACTGTATAAAAACATCTTTCTCCAAATGAGCATTTCTAGATATGTTTTAAGCTTTCCTTGTGGTTCAGCTGGTAAAGAATCCACCTGCAATGCAGGAGACCCCAGTTTGATTCCTGGGTTGGGAAGATCCCCTGAAGAAGGGATAGGCTACCCACTCCAGTATTCTTAGGCTTCCCTGGTGGCTCAGACGGTAAAGAATCTACCGGCAATGTGGGAGACCTGGGTTGATCCCTGGGTTGGGAAGATCCCCTGGAGGAGGACATGGTGACCCACTCCAGTGTTCCAGCCTGGAGAATCCCCAGGGACAGAGGAGACTGACAGGCTACAGTCCTTGGGGTCACAAAGAGTCAGACACGACTGAGTGACCAAGGACAGCACACCTGCCATTGCCCATGACCCTGGCCGAAGCTGTACGGGAGCAATCAGCATTACCAACCACAGGGTGAGCAGAAGCACGATCTATATCACCTGCTGATTGTTTTTTACCGCGCTCCGGGCGACAGCAAGCGACCATGAGGCATGTGTGCGTAGTATGATGGCAGTGCTGCTCTGGGCCTAGATGCATGGGGGGCGGGGGTGGGGACAACTCCCTGCAAAGTCCATTCTGGCAAGTCCT
This sequence comes from Bos grunniens, assembly GCF_055505025.1. NCBI lineage: Eukaryota > Metazoa > Chordata > Mammalia > Artiodactyla > Bovidae > Bos > Bos grunniens. Next base: position 19,112,793 of record NC_141171.1, read on the forward strand.
ACCTCCAGGCCTTTGCTCAGGCTGGTCCTTCCACCTGGTAGCTGTTCTCCTGTCCTGCCAAGCCTTTTCTGGCTTCCATCCTGGGCTGCAGGTTCATCTTCCTCTAAGGATTTCATTCTACCCCGACATAGTCCATCAACATACCCACAGATTGAGATCTAAGCAGTGAACACAGCTGTCCCTGGCAACCAGGGCTCACAGAGAGAAAGGTACACACAATCCGGCAAAATCATGGGGGCAGGGAGGGCTTCCCGGAGGAGGTGACCTCCAACTGAGAGTCAAAGGATAAATAGGAGAGAGGAGATAGGTAAAGACTGTGGAGTCCTGCCCCAAAGCCACAGAAGTGAAGCCCTTGGAGCCACAGAAGTCAGAGACAAGGTCATCTCCAGAATTGACTGAGCCCCTCTGTGACCGTTGCCCAAAGCCCCTGATCATCACCAGCAGGCTTCCTGACCCCAAATTAGGCAAAAACGCCCAACTGGCTACTCACCCTCTAGTGCCCTAACCCATTACCTAATGCCACCCTTCCAGCAGGAAGTTTCTGTCTTGAGGCTATAAAAAATTGGCTATTAACCCACAGAAAGCGTCAGCTCTCCCGGACCCACCGCACTGGCAGTGCCTTCATTATTTCTACTCCTTGCTTTTAATAAACTCTCTCCCTTCTGAAATGCTCTGTGCCTGGAAATTTCTTTTCCAACCCACGCTTGGACTGCCATGACAAAGAGAGAGGCTCAGCATCCCAGGCAGAGGGAACAGCAAGTTCAAAGGTCCAGAGGAGGTGAGTCTGGGGCCTGCGAGTCTTGCCTGGAGTATAAAAGCAGAGGCGCAGGGAGGTGTTGCCAACCAGATGGGTAACCACATCTCACTCCTAACTTCACTCCACCGTCACAGGAACAACAACAAAAAACTATTTATGGAAAAGGCAGCGCAGAGAACATCCTAGAACGTGCGCTTAAGGCCAAGCCTCCCTTGTGCCACGAAGACCAAGACAGGCCGCATGGGAGGGTTGACGTACTGACCACATGGCCCCTCACCGAGGTGGTGCCCTCCGAACCTCTGGTTCCCCCAGTGGGGAGAGAGAGCCCAGGGTAGACATTTAGATTCCCCAGGGTTGTGGGTCCATTCCTGGGAACCCCCACTTTGGTCTCAGCCTATGGGAAGTGCAGGAAGATCTCAGGAGCTTGACCACTAGGAATAGGACCAAGATGGCAGAGTGGAGAGGCCCTTGCAATAACCAGCCCTGGGATCCTGGCAGACTGAGTTCCTACCTTCAGCGTCCTAGGAATTGTCATCTCAGCCAGCAGCTTTACTCATCTGCAGAGCCAGGATACCAACAATATGACCAGGGAACTCGGAGGGGTGCAGATCTGCCTGAAGGAGGCCCTCAAAAAGAGGAGCCCTGCTGGGGCCCTGGAACCGAGTCTGGCCCTCTCCTGCTCAAGCTGGGAGGCTAATTCACAGTCCCACCCACTTTCGAGAGGAGCTCTGGGGCCCAGTGGATCAGAAAGCCTGAGTGGTAACAGCTGTGGGACTGTGTGGCTCAGCAAGGCTGGAGGCCAGGGTCTGGCAGGAGGAGTTGATGGTCTGCAGAACAAAGCCAGTAGCCTCCGCACATACTTAAAAAGGAACCCTATAACACTATAAGTGGATATTTCAACAAAACCTTTTCAAGTCAGGAGAGAATAGGATGATAGATTCAAAATATTGGAAGAAAAAGAAATTGTCAACCAAGAATTCTGTATCTGGCAAAGCTGTCTTTCAGAAATGGAGAGACAGACTGCCCCAAATGCACAACAGCTGAGGGAGTTATTACCAGGCCACCTGCCTTACAAGAAATGTTACAAGGAGTTCTTTAATGGCAGCAAAAGGACTCTAGTTAACATTATTAAAACATAAGAAGGTAGCATGAGACTCACTGGGAATGGTTAATATATGGTCAGAGAGTCTGTGATACAGTAAAGCTGTGTGTAATTCACATACCACTCGAATTTAAAAGTTAAAAAGCAAAGGTAGTGAAAAAAATCACAACTATAATAATCTGTTATTGGATACACAATATAAAAATATTTAAGCTGTAACTTGAAAGGTGAATGAGAGGAGAAGTAAAAGTGTAACTTAGGAATGCTATCCAGTTTCAGTTATTAGCAGTTTAAAAACAGGTGCTACAATTTGAAGATGTTTTATGTAAGCCTTGTAGTAATGAAAAGGGAAAAAACCTGTAGTAAGAATGCAAAAGACCCAGATACAGAAATCAAAGCACATTCATACCAAGGCATCAAAACACACAAAAAGGCAGCAGGGATCAAAGTGAGACCTAAATAAAGAGTTAGAGGGCTTCCCTGGGGATCTGGGGGATGAGAATCCACATGTCAAGGCAGGGAGCATGGGTTCAATCAGATATTAGGAACTAAAATCCCACATACCACGCATCATGGCCAGAAGATTTTTTTTTTAAATTTTTTTAAAGAACTGGAAAACAAAGAACAGAATGTCAACAGTTAAGTCCTTATCTGTCAATGATGATTTTAAATGGAAACACTGAAAACAGAGCCAGGGCAGGGGTAGTGGGAAGGTCAGGAGGGACCAGACGCCGAAGGCCCTCGAAAGCCACAGTCATGATAGTTCGGACTTTATCCTGGGAGCAATGGGGAGCCATGGAAGATTACGGAGTGATGGAGGGGCACTGCCATCTTTGTGATTTAGATGGATCTCTGTCGCTCTTGGTTGTGGTAAATCCTCTTGACAAGGGGTTTGAGATATACTTGCATCTCTGGTTGCTTCAAGCTCTGATCGCCTCACCCCACCTGACGTGGTGGGGTCTCTTATCTTTCCTCCCTTCTCCCCAAAGAACTCCTGTCCTCCAAAGCCTGGCTCCATCAGCAACTCCCCAAGCAGCCCTCTGGGGTCCCCACTCCAGCCTGTTCTGGCCTCCCCAAGCTCTGACCCCAAAGGACTACAGATGTCTGGTTCTAGCTCAATCTGCCCCCATCTGGGGCTCCAGTTCCAACCTGCACAGGAAGGACACAGGGGGACACGGTTACATATCTGTTGCCTATTATCAAACGTGAGCCAAGGAAGAGAACATTAGCTGTGTGATCCTGGGCTCAGCTCTTGACCTCTCTGACCTCAGAGCATGAAGGAGGCCTGCCCATCAGGCATTTATAGGGCAGGGGTCAGCAAACTTTTTTTTGTAAAAAGCCAGAAAATAAATACATGAGGCTTGACGCACCAGAGGGACAACTTCTCAGAAATGTCTAAGGCAGCCACAGGCAATATGCAAATGAATGGGCATGGCTGTGTCCCAATAAAACTTTATTCATGGTACAGAAATGGGAATTTTATACAATTGTTATGTGTGGTGAGATATTAGTCTTCTTTTGGTTTTTAAAGATTTTTTTTTTTTGATATGGACCAATTCTCAAGTTTTTATTGAATTTGTTGCAATATCGCTTCTGTTTTTTATGTTTTGGTCGCAAAGAATGTGAGATCCCTGACCACAGACTGAACTCATACCCCAAGCATTGGAAGCTGAAGCCTTAACCACTGGCCCACCAGGGAAGTTAGTACTCTTGGCTTTTAAAAATTCACTTAAAAATATAAAAACATTCTTAACCCATAAACCATACAAAAATAGGCAGGGGGTCGGACCTGGCCTGTGGGTCAGGGTTTGCTAACCCCCATTCTATTTTTAGGGCTCCCCCAGTGGCTCAGCTGGTAAAGAACCCGCCTGTCAATGCAGGAGATGCAAGAGATGTGGGTTTGATCCCTGGGTGGGGAAGATCCCCTGGAGAAGGAAATGCCAACCCACTCCAGTATTCTTGCCTGGAGAATCCCATGGACAGAGGAGCCTGGAGGGCTACAGTCCATGGGGTCACAAAGAGTTGGACACGACTGAGCGCCTCTGCATGCATTCTACTTTTTTGGGTAGCATGTCTCTCTCTATGCAAAACTGTCAAGCTGTACTCTTAAGGTTGGAGCATCATTTTGTAGTTAAGTTCTAACTTGATTTGTAAGAGCAAAAGGGAAAAATAAATGCAGGTAATTCCATGCGGATTTTCTAGAAAAACAAACAAGGAACACAGCCAAACTTCATTAGAGTTGAGATTTCATCTTTGTGAAAATAGTCGCTAGATAGTGAATGTACCTCCCTGGAGACACGTGGACATATGTCAACACACAGAGAATGGTATGCTGGAGGTGTCCCCAGATGCAGTGGGGTCTTACTCCAGAGAGGAGGGGTCTGGGCTGAGCAAAGAGGAAGGAGGTGGAGAAAGATTAAGCTTTATTTCCAGTTTTCAGTGGCAGATTTGCATCTGATGTGTGCAATTAAAACAAACAAACCCACAGGACTTCCCTGGTGGTCCAGTGGTTAAGAACTGGCCTTGGAATGCAGGAGACACTGGTTCAATCCCTTGTTTGGGAAGATCCCACATGCCGTGGAGCAACTAAGCCCACATGCCCAACTAGAGAGCCCAAGTGTCGCAAGACCCGACCCAACACAGCCAAATCAATCAGTCAATATTGAAAAAAAAAAACACCTACATTAAAAATGAATACAGGACTTCCCTGGTGGGCCAGTGGTTAAGACTCTGGGCTTTCAATGCAGGTGGCAAGGGTTTGATCCCTGGCTGGGGAACGAAGGTCCCACATGCCGTGTGGTGTGGCCAAAAAAAAATTAAGAAAAAATGAATACAGAGCTTCCCTGGTGGCTCAGTGGTATAGAATCCGCCTGCCAATGCAGGAGACACAGGTTCAATCCCTGATCCGGGAATATTCCACGTGCTGCAGAGCAACCGAGCCCGTGCACCACAGCTACTGAGCCTGTACTCTAGAGCCCGGGAGCCACAATTACTGAAGCCAGAGCACCGCAGAGCCCCTGTTCATCAATAGGAGAAGCCACCGCAATGAGAAGCCTGTGCACCTCAACTAGAGAGTAGCCCCAGTTCACTGCAGCTAGAGAAAAGCCTGTACAACAACAAAGACCCAGCACAACCGAAAATAAAAAATAAATAAAATTTTAAAAAAAATGAATACAGACCAAGAGAATTGAAAACATACATCCACTCACAAACTTGTCCAGAAAAAGGAGAGAAGCCCTGACACTCACTACCATGTGGACAGACCCTGAGGACACGGTGCTCAGTGAGAGAAGCAGACACAGAGGACACTCAGGGTGTGATTCCACTGACGGGAACGTGCAGAGCAGGCCGACCCACAGACACAGACTCCTGGTTGTCAGGGGCTGGGGAGGGGGTGGCAGTGACTGCTCATGGGGATAGGGTTTCTTTTTTTTGGGGGGATGACGTTTCTTTCTGGGGTGATGAGAATGTTCTGGAATTAGAGCAACAGTTGCACAACCTTGAAAATACAATAAAAGCCACTGAACTGTACAATTTAAATGGCTGAACTTGCTGATATGTGACATATCCCCACATAAACTCTAAAAGGAAGACAGTGAAATCAGAGTAAGGCTTGTGCCTGAGTTAACTGTATGATGCCAATTTGGTTTGGATAAGGTAGAATGACTGTGTAAAATAGGATTAAAGGGGAGCTTGGGTGAAGGGGATGGGGGACTTCTCTGTATTATTTTTTGGTAAAACTTCTTGTGTCTTCAGCTATTTCAAAAGAAAAAGGTAACAATAACAATTATTATTATGGATATGGGCTTCCCCCGTGGTTCGGGGGTAAAGAATCCCCCTGCAATGCAGGATTGAACTTGGGTTCAGTCCCTGGGACAGGAAGATCCCCTGCAGGAGGAAAATGGCAGCCCACTCCAGAATTCTTGCCTGGAGAATCCCATGGACTGAGGAGCCTGGTGGGCTACAGTCCAAAGGGTCGCAAAGAGTCAGACACAGCTGAAGCAACTGAGCATGCACCTCATGGAAGTAGATCTGAGATTTGACTGTGGACCAGATTTGGCCCTGGGCAGCAAAGCGGGAACCAGAATTAAGAGGGCAAATGACTCCCCAACCACCACCTGCTCCCTCCAGCCCCATCACCTCGCCAACCACGCCCTTTGCAAGGAACAGAGGACCCAGGATCTTACAATGGAAACACCCAGGCACGCAGCAAACACCTTTAAATTCAACAGCCCAAATGGCATGAGGAGATTATTAGTTTTCTGTAAGATTTGATTCAATTAATTAGTTTCCAAATATCAGCCTATCCAGGCAAGCAAAAGCAAACAGAGATAAATCCCAGCCTGGTCTTGCTTCATCTTTTAAAGGCAATTAACTCTTCCTTATTAGCTTTTAATTAGGGAGTAATAATGGCCTCATTAATACACTTTATTATACTTGTCACCAGGCAGCTGTTCTGAACAGATTCTGTGATCAGATGGCCATGGCCCTGGTGTCAATGCATTGAATCCAGCAGAGGCAGGGGTTCGAGGGCTGTGCTCAGCCCTTCTCCAGGGGATACAGGGCTGGTCCATTGGCTCCACCTAGTTCTCTCCTTGCGGAGAAGGCGATGGCACCCCACTCCAGTACTCTCGCCTGGAAAATCCCATGGACGGAGGAGCCTGGTAGGCTGCAGTCCATGGGGTCGTGAAGAGTCAGACATGACTGAGTGACTTCACTTTCACCTTTCACTTTCTTGCATTGGAGAAGGAAATGGCAACCCACTCCAGTGTTCTTGCCTGGAGAATCCCAGGGATGGGGGAGCCTGGTGGGCTGCCGTCTATGGAGTCACACAGAGTCGGACACAACTGAAGCGACTTAGCAGCAGCAGCAGCAGTTCTCTCCTTGTGCCCCTTTCAGGGGATTCACAGGGTCTCCTGACTCCTGCTCTGGGCCGATTCCCCACTCAGAATCCTCCCAGAGACCCCAGTTCTCTCCGAGCAAAGTGAACAAAGGCCAAGCTCCTCCCTGAGGCCACCTCCCACTCGTCCATCACTCAACCTGGTGGCCATGACAGCCCTGACCCACCTGTGCATTGTCCCTCATTCACTCTAGAATCAGATATAAGCGAATCATTGCAAACTTCGTTGGAAGAGCTCCATGCTGGAAACCCCAGCTGGAGAAGATTCAGGAAGAAGCAGTGAAAAGCTGAGATTGAAAGCCTCATGAAATACCCACAAGTGGCTGAGGGCACGAATGAATTCACCTGGTTTCACCTGCAATCACAAATGTCCATTTACTGGGGAGCCACAAACTGTGGTCCAGCCACGCCATGGAGCACTCTACAGCTGTGGAAAAGGGACTCTGTGCTGCAACACCCAAGAAGGGTGAGTCTCGAGTGCATCGTGCTGAGGGAAGGAACCCAAATACAGATGGTACATTCCTCAGGATTCATCTGCAGAAAGTTCTAGAACAGTTTACATTAATCTAGAGGAATGGAAAACAGAATAATGGTTTGGAGTTAGGAGGGAGACGAAGAAATACTGTGGAGGGAAGGAGATGCTCCATATCACGTTTTGCTTGGTGGTTTTTCATGAGGATGCATTTGCCAAACTTACAACCGCATGACTCAAGATATATTTATGGACTGTAAATTACAGTTCAGTCAAAAAATGTTAGATGGGTGTTAAAATGTAGACCGAGTATATTTAATGATATGAAAATGTCCACAGTGTAAGGCTAATTGAGAAATGCAGTTCAAACAGGCACAACCATACAATCCTCATTTTATGGGGGAAATATACTTTTCTGTTTGTGTGCTATACTTTCACAGAAAGTTTTATAAAAATTGGATCAGTGGCTTGGAAGTGATTCATTAAAGTGTAAAAGCCATGCTAATACAAGGTAAATACCTAGAAATATGCTGGAAGCATGAGTGGGAGCTACAGATCAGCCCAAATAGGAAACAAAGAATCTGTGTGTTCCGGGACTAGTCAAGTTGTGAGCGTGAGGAATTCTCACGACCACTGGAAGGAGTGTGAATGGAAAGTACAGCGATCGATTGGTATTTATCAGCTCTGTGGTCACTTGAGCCCTGTTCCTGGGAAGCTAATGATTAAGAAATACTTTTGAAAGATGACGTGGGGCCCCCAGCAATCTGAGCTGCAAAAAAAAATCACAGAACGTGAGGATATACTTTTCAAACAAAATACACTGGCTTCTACCAAATGTTTTTATCCCACTCCCAAACCTGAGCAAAATCATGCAGTTATTGTTGTGAACTGGTTGTTAAACACAGCCATTAAGAAAAATAAAATTATATAAATTTCCAATGAAATTATATTAAAACCAAAGCAATAAATATTCAAAACTTATCACTTGCTACTTATGTTTACTAATATTTTTCTATTATCTATACTCTTGAGGTATTTTACAATATTTATTGTATTAATATTTGTTTGATGGAAACATTATATAATGGTGGGCTACTGTGCTTCTTTTTCCAATTCTGCATTTAGTGACATCATGCTGATGGTTTGAAATCAGCCATGGTAAGAGTATTTACATCCTGGAAATAAGCAAAAACTACCTACCCAATAAATGAATGAATGATGTAAAAGAGATCTCAGCTTCTCTCTTGTGATAGTAAAATGGCTGCCATGGCTCCGGCCATCATGTCCACATCCTATATGTCAGGAAGAGATAAGAGGAATGGGGAAAAAACAGCACCAGCCTTGACTGTCCCTTTCATGGGGAAATAAAAAACTTCTCCAGAATTCCTAACTCTGAGGACAAATTGGGGTTTCTTAAGAACATGGAGCTTTTGCACATATGGCTCCATTACCAGAGGTCTGAGCCTTCAGTGATGATTCTTTTCCTGCTGGAGAACAAGATGGATGATTCATCATGGGGGTATATTTTAAAACTATATCCAAATGCTTCAGCAGACACAAATGTGGGATTCTTTGCAGCATTAACACAATCAGAGTTGGGGTGTGGAATGTGTGGTCCTTCCCCAAGTGGCAAGGACCAGTTTTCCAGCCCACAGTGATGGTCAGGGGTTTTTGGCGAGAGATGCCTGCGTTTTCCCAGTCCTAGTTTGAGCTAATGTCCTGCCGCCAGCCACTTGCTCTACAGTTATTTATGAGCTTGCTGTTTCTAATTTCACAGAATCAAATAAGAGAAGGGTAAGCCTAGGTGCGGGGCTTCCCAGAAGAACCTGCCCACCACTAGGTTAGATTCCTGGGTCTGAAAGATGCCCTGGAGGAGGAAATGGCAAGCCGCTCCAGCATTCTTGCCTGGAGAATCCCATGGACAGAGGAGCCTGACGGACTACAGTCATAGGTTGCAAAGAGTCAGACACGACTGAAGTGACTCAGTATGCACACACACAAGCCTAGGTGTGGCACCGATCCACAGCTCTGCCAGCGACCTGGAACTGGATGGATACAGCATGGCGAAACAGGAAACATCAAATCAGCCCTATTGCTGGCAGGAAATGGTCCTAGGGGAATTTTAAACACTTTGTTTCAAGACTGTCCTGACAAAAAGCTTTTAATCATCGGAAAGAATGCTCAACCTGACTCTTTATAAGAGAAATAAATGTTGAGGTCATGATCAGTTGTAGCTTTTCACTAATCCAGTAGGTGGGGATCACAGGTTAGGTGGGAGCATTTACCCTAGAAGTTCTGGGGAAGAGGCAACCTCTCCCATCACACCTCAGGGCGCACAAGGAGTTTGGGGGTCACCTGGCTGCAGGAATTACAAGTAAAATGACAGAAGCTTCCACCCAGCAATCCTCCCCACCCCATCCCCATTCTTAGGAATTTATTCTAGAGGAACATGCACACATGAGTACAAGGAAAACTGCCCTGGTGCAACATGGTTCATAGCTGGGAAAAACTGGAAATAACCTCCAGGTCCATAAATTGATTAAACAAATTACAGTCTATCTGTACTAAGGAATATTACTTTTTACCAGAGAACAGGGCAATTCTTTGTAAAAATGTGGACGCTTCTCTAACCCGGCATTCATGCCCCTGCTCTAACTGTCCCCTTTCAGCGTCTGCAGGGACCTCTACACTGCTCAACCCAGAGAATGGTCACTGATTCCACCTGGTCCAGCCCCAACATCACCCATCTGGACAAGCTCAGCTGCCTTTACTGGGGTTCCAGGCTCCTGTCCAGGTCACATACTGTCTGTCCTCCCCACCACAACCATCAGGGTATGCCCGTGAACACGTGAGTCAGGCCCCGGTCCTCCTCTGCCCACAGCCCTCCAGGCTCCCACCTACTCGGGGTAAAAGCCCAAGTCCTCCCCCTGGCCCACAAGGTCCTACAGAATCTGCCCCATCCCCTCCCTGCCCTCCCTTCCACTCTCTCTCCTCCTTGCTCACTCTGCTTCAGACACAAGGGGCCATCAGGAGCTCTTTTCTAAGTGTACACCTGATTTGTTCCCTAACTTCCTTCAGGTCTTTGCTCAAAGGGCACCTTCTCGATGAGACTCTGAACATCCTATATAATAAAACAGTATCAACTCTCTGCCCTCATCTCTCCTCCCTTTTTTTCCAGGTAGTATCTACAGCCTTCTAATCTGTTCCATAGTTCGGTTATTCATCCTGTCTGCCTCCCCTGAGAGACTGTGAGCTACCATGGACAGAAATGTTTTGGTTTTTTGGCCTGTTTTCTTCCCCTGTGTACCCTAAGCTCCTGAAATGGAACCAGAAGCAGTGGCCCCCTGCCAGAGTTCACATTCAGAGTGACTGAATGTAGACAGTTCGAATGCAAACTTTCACCCCTACATTAATGAATCAGGATTCATCTGTAAGGAAGATGAATCCCTTCTCCCTCGGTCCATTTATGTATCAAGTCAATTACTTATAGCAGTTTGGATATTTCACTCTATTACATTATAACCTAATACTATCACTTTTATTATTCAAATTCTTCTAGTGTTGGTTCTTGGGAGTGGCTTTGGTTTGGGCTCTGTTTGTATATACAAATATATATTCACACACACATATATCTCCTTACTTTCTGGCAACACAAGATGCTCCAGATTTACCTTGTGTTTCCCCTGCTCCATGCAGCATAAAGTTAATGATTTCTCCAAGAAGTTCTCGCTCCTTTTATTGGAGAATGGTACTTAGAAACCAAATTGCAGGTGCCAGGGATGCTCATTGCTGCAAGAGAATCAGGCTATCCATGCATACAGACGTCTATATTTACTTCCACGTCTACCTCTACTGTTACTATATCTATCTATCTAATCTTTCTCCATGTATCGAGGACCATGAATTAATACTGGGACTTCTGGTTCCAGCCCAGCACATGGTTTGTTCTACCTTCCCGCCTTCTTGACTTATCTATAATTTCTTTCTCTGACTGAGAGGAACACAGCTCTCATAGTCTACAATTTATTGACTTATTTGTCCAGCTCCAGGATTCACATAGGTCTTCCCTGGTAGCTCAGCTGGTAAAGAATCGCCTGCAATGCAGGAGACCCTCGTTCGATTCCTGGGTTGGAAAGAAAGGCTGAGAAGGGATAGGCTGCCCACTCCAGTATTCTTGGGCTTCCCTGGTGGCTCGGCTGGTAAAGAACCCACCTGCAATGTGGGAGACCTGGGTTTGATCTTTGGGTTGGGAAGATCCCCTGGAGGAGGGAATAGCTACCCACTCCCATATTCTGGCCTGGAAAGTTCCATGGACTGTATAGTCCATGGGATTGCAGAGTCAGATACAACTGAGCGACTTTCACTATAAGGGAGCTACAGCTCGGCCTACTTGGGAAAACCAGGGTTTCTACTGGAGAACAGAATTGGTGTATAGGTATTTTTGTTTCTAGCCTAACAGTAGCCACTCAAGACACCATCTCAAAAGTTACTTCGATCAGCTCCTTTCTCTCTCCCTCCTTTTCATTTACAGCTCAGTTGGGTTCATGCGTTACTGTTTTCCATTTTGGGGTTCCCACCACATTCTGGATGATTTTAACTAGTTATTGTTTGGGGCATGTGAAATAAAGACTGTAAGAGTCAGAGCTATTTCAGAAAGTATACTCAGAGTGGGTCATCCCCTCTTTACTCCAGCTACTGTGTTCCCCCCTCCCCTAATTATTTTATACCCCATCCCACCAGCCGTTGTAGGTCACCAACGTCCTTAAGCTCTTTAAGACCCATCGGCCTGTCAGGCTCTAGGCTGAGCGTGGGGGTTGCCGATAGGGCAAAGACTGTGTCTTTATGCTCATGGGGTTCACAATCATGTAGGGGGTCACTGGGGCTGCAGTGAGGGGAGGAACCTGGAGTGGCTTGCCTGGGGGCTCCCCCCAAAACACGATCATGCCCTACTTCCCCTAACTTGTGACTGTGACCCTATTTGGGAAAAGTGTCTCTGCAGCTGTGACTAAGTCAAGGATTTTGGGATGACAAGCAGGTCCTGGATGATCCAGGTGGCCCTAAATCCAGTCACTGGTGTCCCTGTACCAGAGAGAGGCTGAGGGGCACTGGAGACAGAGGAAAGACACAGTCACACAGATGGTGTGTGAAGACAGAGGCAGAGGGTGGAGCGACACCTGGGGCCACCAGAAGCTGGAAGAGACAGGAAGCATTCTCCCCTGGAGAGAGTACAGCCTTGTGACACCTGGGTCTCAAGCTTCTGGCCTCCAGGATAGGCGAGGAATGAATGTCTGGTGTTCTAAGCCACTGGTTAATGGTGATTTGAAGCTAATATGGGGTCAACAGAGCAGTAAGTGTCCTGGGGCCAGTGGAGGTCACCTGGAAGAGCAGGGAGGGAGGCTGGCCTGTCCTGGAAGGACCCCTGCCCCCTCCCCCAGGAAGCTGCTGGGAAAAGAGCCATCTGTCCGTCGCCCAGCAGGATGGATGCTACACCAGAGAGACGCCAGGCACCCAGACACTCATCCCTCCTGGCCTCGCCTCTGCCGGCTGCCGGGTGTCACCCCTTGCGCCGCCTATGGCAGCAAGTAATTCTTATTTTCTCCATTAAGGGAGCAAAAGTGCTCTGGAAATCTAATCCATAAATAACACTCCCTGGCAATGGTCCCCCAGCCCGGCTGAGAGCTGCAGGGCTCTCTGAGCCTGGCCTCTGGGCCTTTTAGGGTCTGTCTTGGGGAATATTTCTCCCTGTGGTGATCTTGGGACCGTGGTTCTATGTCCCTGAGCTGTCTCTCTGGGGTGTGGAGCGGGGCAGCCTGGATGGGTGGCCAGTCGAGGAGGCGGGACAGTTGGTGCTGGGGAGAGGGAGGAGCAGGCACACCAAGATTTAAGCACCAGCATAAAAGCTGTGGCTTCCCTGGTAGCTCAGCTGGTAAAGAATCTGCCTGCAATGCAGGAGACTCTGGTTCGATTCCTGGGTCAGGAAGATCTGCTGGAGAAGAGAGAGACTACCCACTCCAGTATTCTTGGGCTTCCCTGGTAGCTCAGCTGGTAAAGAATCTGCCTGCAATGCAGGAGACCTGGGTTCAATCCCTGGGTTGGGAAGATCCCCTGGAGAAGGGAATGGCTACCCACTCCAGTATTCCAGCCTGGAGAATTCCATGGACTGTATAGTCCATGGGGCTGCAGAGTTGGGCATGACTTTCACTTTCACAAAAGCTGTGAATCATGACAGTGGGGCTTAGAGCCAGGACTTGTGGACCACAGAGGCCCAGACCCACTGTCACTCTCTGCACTGGCCAAAGGGGGCAACTTGGGGAGGTGGGGCAGCCCAATGGGCTGGACAGGGGGCGTGTTTGGGCTTCCCTTCAGCAATCAGCAGGATGAGCAGGGATGCTCCAGATGTGCTGGGCGGAGCCCCCAGTGGATGAACGACAAATGGATGGAGGGGCCCAAGCCAAAGTCCTCTTTCCACCAAGCTCTTTGCAGGGGTGGTCTGGGGTGGATGCTATAGACAGTGAGCCTAATCAGGGGCCTCTGGGAGGTAAGGTGGGTCTGGGCATTGAGGGATGCCCCACGGAAAAATGATTCTGTCACAGGCACAGATCAAGTGTATAGAGGCTGCCATTTCTCACTTGCTCTATGTCTAAAATGAGCACAACTTTTTCTGTAAAGGGCCAGATAGTGTACGTCTAGCTCTTGGGGCACCAGGCGGTCTCTGCTGCTACCGCTCAGCCCTCCCTTGTAGAGCAAAGTCTGCCATAGATGGTACTCAATGAATGGGTGTGCCTATGTGCCAACAAAACTTTATTTGTAGGAGAGCCGGATTTGACTTGAGGGCTGTAGGTTGCAGGGATCTTGACCGAAGAGGCTGGGGTATTCCATACCATGTACCACATCCCTCGCCTGAATCTGACTGATCTCCGTTGAGGGGTCAGATCTAAATATCACCTATTTAGGATCCTGACAGGTCTCTGTGACCATGGCTTACCTTCCATCTCTGCAATTTCAGGGCACATGTCAAAGTTGTATTTATGATGCCTTATGCTTTCATCACTTGCCTGCTTTCCTGAACTCTATAAACTCCAGAGAAGCAGTGACCTTGCCCCCCTCTTCCTCAGCCACCTCCCAGGTCCTGGCACAGGGCAGTTGATATTTGCACCTGATAAATTTATCTCTCAGACTCCAGTGTTGGGCCCAGTGCCTGGATGCCACAGATGCTGTAGGTTCCATGCAGCTGCTCAGTCGTGGAGTCAGCCTGGTATCTTGGCCCTGGCCTCAGTCCACGATGGCCTGTCCCAAATTACCTCCCCATTTTATGATGTTTCGGAGAGCATGGAGAACAGAGATCCATCTGCAACCGTGCTGAGACCACCTGGGTCAGCCATTCACGCTGCTGCTGTCTGTGGCCCCCTCCTCACCACTGAGGACGGACATCCGCCAGGCCCCGGGGAGGGTCAGAGGACGCTGACTCACCTGGTCAGTGTTGCAGAGTCCCCTGTAGCAGATGGGGAAACTGAGTCCTGGGGGCTTTGTTGCGGGTGCCAGAGGTAGCATCTCTGCAAAGGGGTCGGAGAAGCAGGCTGAGGGTGGCAGTGGCTGGGTGGATACATCATTGGAGGAAATTTGCTCAGGACACAGCACCCTTAAGGATGCCCATTCTGCAGAAGAAAAACTGAGGCCCTGAGGGGCGCCCTGTCCATGGCCCTCAGGCCCATCTGCTGATGTCTCCTAAATGCCTTCTCTCAGCCGTCGGCCCCATGTCCAGCCGTGATAGCCCAGCTCACCGCAAAAGCCATCTTTCGAGATGCTCCGTGTTTCCATTCTGCCCTGGTCCCCAGGCTCCCACCTCACCCCATGGTCTGTCCTCCTCTCAGGGGTCAGAGGGCACCAGTGAGCAGAGGCGGAGTCAGGCCCTGCCTCTCCTCTGCCCACAACCCTCTCAGGCTCCCACTTCCCTGGGGTAAAGGCCCCAGTCTTCCTGCAGCCCACAGTGCCCTGCGTGACCTGTCCCATCGCCTCCCTGCCTTCGTCTCCTCCCTCTCTCCCCCTCCCTTCTCCCCCTTGCTCTGCTGTAGACACATGGTCCCACTCAGCTGCTCCTCCAAAACACCAGGCATGGGTACTTCCCTGGTGGTCCAGTGGTTAAGACTTGGTGCTTCCACTGCCAGGGGTCACGGGTTTGATCCCTGGTTGGGGAACTAAGATCCCACAAGCTGTACAGGAGACGAAATCCAGGCACGGTGCTGCCCCAGAGCCTTTGCACTGACTGTGCCCCAAGATGTCCCCATGCCTCACCCTCTCATCTCCCTCAGGACCTCCTACTGTTTACATCACAACTGACATCCTGTTTTATATACCATCTATCTCTCCCACTGCTGTCCCACCTACTGCTGTATCCTGGGTACTGGCCGAATGAGTAACACATTCATGAATATTGGGGGGGGGACAGCCTCACCCCACGTGGACCCTGCCGTCTCACATATGCCCAATGGCTGCCCACCACAAAATACGATCCCTGGCTCAGGTGTCACAAGAACTGGGCAGGGGCTGGGAGGGCAGCGGGGAGAGGGCCTTGCCCCAGGGAGACTTGAAAGCCTCGGGGGCCAGACATCTGTGTGGACACAAGCTTCTGATGTCTAGCTCTGTAAGGAAATTTTCTCCATCCTGGAGGCAGAAAGCAGGGGCTGTGGGGCCATGTGCCACCCTTTTGGGAAGAACCATGCCTGTTCCCTCCTGGAGGGGGCACCCAGAGCCCACCCCAGCCTGGAGACCGCTGCCCGGCTCCTGGGCACCCACTCAGAAAAGAAGACAAAAGAAGACGCTGCAACCACCTGGAGCTGTAATTCGCAGTGCTCACGAGCCTTTAATTCATTATGAACCTAGAGGCAGGGGAATTAGGCAAAAATACAGCGCATCCTTAATCTCAGGTGGAAAAAAAATCAGGGTGGGTGGGGGTTTTTGTTTCTTGCTTTCACACATAGACACAGATATACCTTCATGGGGAAAGCACGCTCCCCCTTTGCTGCGCCACTGCCTGTCTGCACAAGTGGTCCAGGAACCCACCATGGATGGGGTGGAACCCAGAGGGACTGGCCACAGGGGTGGCCCACCTGCCCGACCCGGAGCCACAGGGGCGTCTGCCTGCTTCTTTTTATTCTCTTTACAATATAAATAGCATTTTCAAACTACATATGAACACAGGGACAGCGCCCCGGGGCAGGGGCCTGCTGCATGCAGAGGGAACCCCCACATTCCGCTGACTCCCCGGCACCTCCCGCCGCCCCGCCCGCCCCTCTAGGGCACCTGCCCTTCCCCCCACCAAGGGAGCTTCTCTCCACTTTCCTTACTTGGTTCTCTCTGGCCTGGCAACTGTTAGAACCTCTTTTTTAAACTTAAAAAATCTTTATACAAGCAAATGACGCTTTCACCCCCTCTGCAGGGACCACGGGGTGGCTGAGATGTGGTGGGGGCACCATTCCTCCCCTAGCCTGGAATGACCAACATGTTTTTCTGCCTGGAAATTCAGCCCATAAGCCTTCCGGGGCAGATTTCCTCCAAGCTGAAAGCCGTGATTCCCTCTCGAGAGCTCTCTCTCCCAGACACACAAATCCACGCGTCACAGAGATCGTACAGGATGTACCAGGCCCTCGGGTTGGGGAAGACCCTCTGCATATGTGTGAGCCGCAGCCAGACCCCTGAGGGCCGCCCACCCGCGGCCTCAGCTGGGAGATGGTTCTTCCCAGGGGAAGAAGCAGAAGATGGAGCCACCAGAAGAGAGCGCATTTATTTTGCAAAAGGCCACGCAGAGAAGGGGGAGGGCCACCAGAGGAACTGCTAGCCTCCCGCTGGGTGCTGGCCACGTGGTGCCCGCTGCCCAGACCTTCTCGATCTCATGACTGGGAGAGAGTGAGTGACCTGGCACCGCCTTCAGGGTGCCCAGGCGTCCTGCCCTCGCCTCCCAGTGCCCCCAGGCCTCACTGCTGCTACAGAGCATCCCCATCGCTCACAGCGAGCGAGACCAGAAAACATGACAAACAAAAAGCTGAGCTGCTTTTATCTTGGGCAGCTCACCGGGTTCTGAGAAAAAAAGGACGTTTTGTTTCATTTCGTTTTGTTTTTAAAGCCACAAATCTAGAAAACAACTTTGGGGTGTGATTTTTCCTTTTCTTTCCTTTTTTTTTCTTGCATTTTTTTTTAAACAATAGGTATTTATAGAAAGAACCTCACAAAGGTGATGTATGTACAGAAGTCACAATCTCCACGGCTGCTCAGGAGGCAGGCAATGCAGTAGCACCTTTTACGAGAAGAAGAGCTTACGTGGTTTACGAATCTGGGTCAAGGGGGTGGTGCGCGCACCCCCGCCAGCCCCCCAGAGCCCGCGTGGCCCTGCTCCCTGAGTCCGGGGGCGCGTACGGCGTCCTGCTCGCTCCTGTCGCCGAGGTAGCCTCTCGGGCTGGGAGGCGAGGACAGGGATTCACAGCAAGCAAACGCCAGGGCCCGCCGCGCCTGCCTTGCTGGGCCGAGGGCTCACGGGCGACCGGCGGTCCTAGTAGGGGGCTCCGGGCCAGCACTGCGCCTGCAGCAGGCTCTCCATGAAGGCCGGGTAGTCCGGGTTCCGCCCTGAGTCCTCTGCGGCGCGAGGGGTGCCCACCCGAGGGCGCTTGGCGGCCTTCACCTCCTCTCCAGAGAAGACGCTCTCCTGTGGGGCCCCTGTGCTGACCGACTACAGGGGAGCAGATGGCGTGGGGGTTAGTGCGGAAAGGGCACTGTGGGCGGAGATCTGTGTCCCCCAAGGTCCAGTCCTATGCTGAAGCCCCGCCCCAGCACAGCACGATGGGGTCAGGGGTGAAGAGGTCATGAGAGAGTGGCCCTCGAGAACAGGATCAGTGCCCTTATAAAGGGACCCCTGAGAGCGCCCTCTCTCTCTCCACTACGTGAGGACACAGAAGGCAGCTATCCACAAACCAGGGTCTGCCCTCACCAAGGCACTTACTGGTGCCTTGATCTTGGACTTTCAGCTTCCAGAATCCTATGAGATTGTTTAAGTTGTCCAATGTGGTATAGCAGCCAGAATGAATTGAAATACAGGCTGTGCTTGGGGGCCTGGCTGGAACAAATGCCTGCCCTGCTGGAAGCCACTGGCCCTCGGCTGCTGGGGACAGCCCCTCCCGCCTCTGCCTGAACCCCCACGCTGTTCTGTGAGTGACCCCCGCCCCCCGCAGGCAGAGGAGGGGCCTAGCCTCCCAGCCACTGGCCCCCTAGCAGGGTGGAAGCCCTGCCGTCCACAGAACATGGGAGGCAAGGCTGGGTTGCACACAGGCCGTTGGTCTGCCTGGCAGCTCCTGTCTGTCCCCCAGGGAACCTCGCATCTGAGACCCCCACCAGCTCTGACTCGGCTCTCCCACCCACAGCCACAGCCCCTGATCCTCAAAAGTTTGCCTCTGGGTTAAATCCAAAAGAAAGAAGATGGCGAAAAGTCGTGAGAAAAGACCAGCTTCTCTCATTCCCTTTTGCATCGCCAACGTGCAGCTGCGATCCATGCTTAGGTGCTGCTGTCTCCTCCTTACTGGCCAGGCCAACTCTCCCACTGCCCCTCCTGCCTCAAAACCAGCAAAGGCCAAGGCGGGACTCCAAGGCCGCCTGGACGGGTCGCTCCCCAAGGCAGCTGTGCCTCCACCCCCGCCCCAACTCCTGGCCACTTACCAGCCGGGACCGGACCCTCTTGGGGAGCTCCTCATCCAGGGTGAAGATGTCACCACGTTTCACTGTCAGCTGGGACCCATCCTCGAATTCCACCTGCCAAGGGGATGCAGTTCAGCTTGCATCCCCGTGCCCAGCTTGCATCCCCGCGCCCACCCACTCACAGTCGGCTTGCAGGGCGACCGCTGGGAAAACAGCACAGGGTCATCCATCATTGTCTTTGTCACTGGGATAGGGGGTGATTTTTCTTCTAAGATTTCACACGTCAATAACTTTTCTTACACGATCATGAGAAAAAACTCACAATCAACTTGATTTTTTTAAAAAAATCAGGGGCACTGAATTGTACATTTAAAAAATGGTGAAAGCGGTAAATTTCGTTAAGTATGTTCTACCACACACACACACAATCGAGAAGACATCTCCAAAGGGGAAAATATGGGACAGTTAGAAGACCTTCCCGCCTGCACTGACCTCAGAGGATAGCTCCACAGTCCCCAAAGGACCCTGCTGAGGGCCCCACCCCAGGCCCCACCATACCTGGCAAACAGGACCCCCTCACCTGGTAGATGTGACTGGTCACAGAGGAAATGAATTTGGCCCTGTAGAGGTTGCCATCAGTCCACCGGAGCTCCACGAACTCGCCCTCGGGTGGTGGGCCCAACCGGGCACAGTCTCTACTCTGTGGAGGGAAAGATGGGATGGGGTGAGGGGCGCCCTTGGCCTCGGCCACCACACTGGCCTGGGCTAAGAAAGGCCCCATTTGGTAGAAACATCCCAGCCAGAGGAAGGCGGTGCTCTCAGCTTAAACTGTCAGGGTGAGCTATGGGCGGGTGCCTGGGGTCTGCTGCCACCCTGCCCTGTGGCCCACCCTCCTGCAGGCAGAGCTCTCCAGCAGCGTGAGGAACCCTCCCAGCGTCCTAAGGGCAGTGCCTGCCCCGCCCCTTGCCGCTCACAGTGATGCTCTCTGGATACAGGTTGTCGCTGTAGGATCCGTCATCAAAGTTCACTTCGTAGAAGGTCTGCGTGGTGGTGCCGATGACGCGGCACCGGTAGTAAAGCCCGTTGCGGTTCTTGGTGATGACCACCTGGCCCAAGGACACGGCCCTCATAACCTGGACCTGCAGGTGGAGGGGATGTCAGAACACAGCAGGACAGCGGGGCCGGGGAACAGACTGTGGGGCAGATGGGCACTCACGCTGTGGCCCCCCGACTTGTGCTTGAAGCAGGTGATGGAGACGACGTAGGGCCAGTCGTCCGGCTCCATGAGGACGCCGGCGGCGTGGGCGCAGGTCACGTGGAAGGAGGTGGAGCAGTGCTCGCAGGAACACTGGATGCAGGCGCCCGACACTTTCTTCATCCGTTTCCGGCAGTACACACATTTCTGTGGGGACACGGCAGTGGGAACAGGGCTCCGGCTGGCACTTCTGCCCCCTGGCGCTGGGAGCCCCTGCCCTACTGGGCCCCTAGGTCTGTCTCCTGGGAGTGACTCTGAAACCTGAAGGTGGAGTGCAGGGGCCTGGCCCCATGGAGGGGTCATCCTGGGAGAGTCTTGACCACCCCAGGCCCACCAACCCAGCCTGCAGCTGGTCCCCAGGAGCACCTCTAGACCTCTTTTCCACCAGCCCCTCCACACAGCTGCCTGAACAGGCACCTTGCTACCATGTAGAGGGACCCTGAAAACAGCACACTCAGTGAGAGAAGCAGACACAGAAAGACGGTGTGATTCCACTGATGGGAAACGTCCAGGATAGGTCGATGCACAGAGACAGGCGGCGGGGTTAGGGGTTTCAGGGGCTGGGGGTGGGGTTGGCAGTCA
Organism: Bos grunniens; assembly: GCF_055505025.1. Taxonomy (NCBI): domain Eukaryota; kingdom Metazoa; phylum Chordata; class Mammalia; order Artiodactyla; family Bovidae; genus Bos; species Bos grunniens. Next base: position 19,133,540 of record NC_141171.1, read on the forward strand.
CCCAATTGAAGGGGGTGGCGTTCTTTCTGCAGTGATGGAATGTTCTGGAACTAGCTAGAGATGATGGTTACCTAAATCTGTGAATGTAGTTAAAGCCACTGAAATGGGGATTAAAAAAAAAAAACATAATAGGAGATTTTATCTTAATTTTGAATGAAAGATGCTGCAGTGTAGCCCTTCATAAGGAGGGGCAGGGGGCCCACAATGTGGGAACACCCGCCTGGGCGACCTGCCCTGCTGGGCGTCAGCTCCCAAGCCATCGACACTGTGCCCGTGCCCACACCCTGCCGCCACTCAACAGCCACCTGCCGATGACTCTGGGCATTTAATAAGCTGGCCTTTATCGCTCCGTAAACCACGTTCAAAAGCCAGAGAAGCCCCACAGCAAGGGTGCTGCAGGAGTGCAGCCCCGTGCCGATCGATGGCAATGAGATCTCATTATTAAACTGTCGATCCCTGATTCTCCCGCTGGCCTGTGTGGGGGGAGGGAGACACATGACATGGCCCTTGAGAACTGGGCTCCGCACCAGAAGGCAGAAACCCCACAGCCAAGGCCCGGGAGAGACCTGACAGTGTGGCCAGAGGGGGCAGCTCGTTGCTCTGAGTTTCCACAGCATGAGGAAAGCAGGCCAGGCCCCCATGGGGCCATCTGCCAGGCGACGAACTCAGGCTGCCTTAAGGGTGAGTCCTGTGTCCGGATCTCCCTCATTGGAGGCTGTGAGGTGGGGGCAGGAGATGGGGGGTCAGGCGATGGTACAGGAGGGACCGTGGGAGAAGGCTGAGGGCCACAGCTGCTGTGCCATCAGCCATGGAGGCCGCAAGGCACAGTCTTATGTCTCAGGCCTTTCCCCCTAAAGCCATTCCCCGCCGCCCCTTGCATTCCTGCCAATCTTGTCAAACACATCCACTTTCCCTCCCATCAAGATGTGACACCGCAAGGCAGAGCTGAGGAGAAGGGCAGAGCTGGTTTGAGCACCTGCCCTGACAGCCTCACGTCTACTGCCCCCTAAGCTGATCCGGGCTGGTGAGGGGGTGAGCAGCAGGCTCAGGCTACTAGCTGGCTGGGGTAGCCACCACTCACCAGGACCAGCGCCCAGAGAATCCTGGGGACAGAAGGATGGGCAGATAACCAGGTATGACCGTCCCCAAGCCTGCGGCTAGCATGTGGCCCCGGGAAGGCAGGCGGGCGGCCGGGCAAGCAGGAGTTAACTGCCAGCTTCCTTGTGAGGCTCCATTAGGCAGTACAAGCGAGCCTCGTGTAAAAGGATTTTTAATTCATCGTTACAAGTGCCGGTAATGAAGAGGCTGCAAGCTGGAAATGTCAGATGATCCATAAAGCGTCTGGGAGGCAGGATCTATCCGGTGCTGCACACCGCGCCATCACTCCACCTGAATAATGAGGTCTCTGCCGCCTGTGTTCCTGGAGGAATCACTGCCGCTGCGGCCTCTTCCTAATACCCATCCTGACCAGGCGGGGCTGGCACTGGCCTGAGCCCCACGTTAACTGACAAGGCCCCTTCCCCTCCCACATGGCTCCCACCAGCCACCCACTTTGCCCTGCCTGGAGGCCCCACACCTAGGGGCTCCAAGGTGGTGCCTCTGAGCCTTCACTTGGGCCTCCTCACCAGGCTCCCCAATTGCAGCCTTGTTTTTCTGCCTCCTGCCCGCTGGAGGCCTGGAAGAGCCTCTGTACCCAGGCCCTGTCCCAGGCAGCTGGGAAATAAACCAGGCAAGAAGAACAGCCAGGATGCTGTCCGTACCCCGGGCCAATGACCCATCTCCTGGGGCCCGTAAGACACATCCCACTCCCCACATGTCCCCCACAAGGCCACCCTGCAGACTCATAGGTGGTGATGACCTGGGAGCAGGAGCTGGTGCTCAGACGGCATGATCAGCACTTCCCGCTGTGGCCCAGCTCATGCTCCCCATACAGGGGATTGTTAGCAGCCCCATTTTATGGAGAAGAAGACTGGACACAGAGAGGTCAAGGAATCTGTCTGGAGTCACACAGCTGGCTGGTAGCAGAGCTGAGAATGAAAGCCAGTGTTTGCTTACTGACTACGGCCCACTGCCCTGAAGGCTCCCCCAGATCGGGGGAGGGTGGGGAGACATTATCAGAAAGAGCCGGAAGAGTGAAACTTGCAAGACCACTCCTGCCCAAGGATGGCTGTGCTCCTTAGAGGAGCCAGAGACACTGCTCCCATAGCTGAGGAGCAAAAAAGGCAAAAAAGCCCAGTTTAAAAATGGGCAAAGGACTTGCCTAGACATTTCTCTAAGAAAACATATAGATGGCCAACAGGTATGTAAGCAGATGTCAACATCAGTAATTATCTGGGAAGTGCAAATCAAAACCACCGTTAGAACAGCCACCATCAAGAAGACAGGAGATAGCAAGAATTGGCGAGGACAGAGAGAAAAGGGAACCCTCACACACTGTTGGTCAGAACCCACATTGGTGGAGCTGCTACGGAACACAGTATGGTGGTTCCTCAAAAAGTTAAAAACAGAACTACCATATGCTCTGGCAATTCCACTCATGGGTCTTTTGCTGAAAGAAAGAAAATCACTATCTTGAAAAGATATCTGCACCCCCATGTTCACGGCAGCACCAGTTACAACAGGCACGACCTGGCAACAACCTAAGCATCCGCGGAGAGAAAACGAAGATGATGCAGTGTAGAAACACAATGGAATGCTACTCGGCCATGAAAAAGAAGGGAATCCTGCCATCTGCAGCAACACAGATGCACGCTGAGGACATGCTCGGTGAAATAAGCGAGTCACCTGCTGCAAATCTCCACATCCAGGAGGAAGTGAAAACAAACTTACAGAAGCAGAGAGGACAGGCGGTTTCCGGGGCTGAGGGAGGGGAAACTGGCAGCTGCTATTTATCATGTGTGAGTTTTCAGTTAGGTCTGATGAAGATCTTCTTGGCTATTATGTTCTTAAAATTCTATTTGGCCACCAATTCCAAGTTAAGCAAGAAAGAACTGGGCAGAGCGCCGGTGGATTTTCTGTGTAAAAACCAAGAAATGGAGCCACAGAGAGCCACCCCCTACCTACTCAAAGAGTAACTTGCTGGCCACAGTGAAACCACCTCCAGGCTCCGAGGCAGCTACCCAGGCCCCCGGGGCAGCACTCAAGGGCCCCTACCAGCTTCCACCGCTGCTCAGGAATGCCGCTAATGTCCACGGGGTGACGCTCCATCACGTTCAGGAACCGCACTTCCGGCACGGCGATGGCGCAGATCACGTGGACCCACCTGGGGGAGGAGCGGAAGGGGCCGGGGTCACAGGCGCGCCTTGTCCCCTCTAGGGTCATCTCAAAGCTGTGGGCATGGGTCTGCCAAGCCGACAGGACCTCATCTGCTCCTGCTGGTCCTGCCCCTGCTCCGAGTCGCCCCTCAGGTACCCCCATCCCCTAGAAGGGGCCCTTCCACCCACCTCCGGTCGGTCGTCATCTGCAGGGCGCCTCCCCGGAGGTTGCACAGGCAGCACTCCTGCGGGGACCAGACAACTCGTTGAGGGGTGTGCAGGGCGGGACCGCCCGCCTGCTGCTCCGGAATCTGCTCCGGCCCCCGCCAGCGGTCCTTACATTTCACACTAGCGGCCACCGAAGCGATGGGCTCCACCCGAGACCCAAGGAGGTGAGGCAGCCAGCCCAAGGTCTCCCCGCGGGATCGGGCGAGCCCGGGGCCCAGGCCCGGCTCCCCCACGGGCCGCGCCGGCTTTCAGAGCACCACCCCAGCTGCAGGGGCGAGTTACCGCAGTCCAGGCGTGGGCCGTGCACCGGGAACACGTCCAGCCCTCGTTGACCAGCTCCGGGCGGATGCCGTAGCAACCTACAAGACAGGGCAAGCGCGTCTGTCACCATGGCTGCGGGCAGGCTATCAAAGGCCGGTGGGGGGAGGGCAGGGGGTTCCGGATGCAGGAACTGCGCTCACCACCTGCTCGGCCTCAATCCGGACCACTGCACACAGAGCCCGAGAGTCTGGAAAGGGATGGGGAAGAACAGCAGGCTTCCCCCCACCCTCTGCCGCCAGAGCTCCTCCAGGTCTGGAGGCTCAGCCTGGCCTTCACCCCCTACCCCAGTCTGGGAGGAGCTGAGAGCGCAGCAAGGGGACCCAGACGTTGCATAAGATGAAAAGTGGGCCTTGGACAGTTCAGAACCATTGATTCTGAAAGTACAGTGAGAGGCTCTGGAATTACCCAGGGAGTTGGCTGTGGGATGTGGCTGGGTTCACAGATGGGGAGGGGGAATGCAGGAGGGGTGGAGGGCCATGCCCCAGGGCCCTGCCTCATCGGCGCTGCCACCCAGCAATACTGCAGGGACCCTCAAGCAGCTGGGGCTTGTTGCCCACCAAACGGGCTCTGAAGTCTGAGGGGGCCATCAAGCAGTACCAGGGGGTCCCAAAGGAAACTCCAGGAGAGAGCAGGACAGCAGGAAGGGGGCTCTGTGTCCTCACCGAGGCCCTGAGGGCCAGCAAGGTACCCCTGAGAGGCCCCCGCTCTGTCCTCTGGGCCCTCAGCCGAGGTTGGACCCCAGGGTGTGGTCCTGGCTCCTGGAGGAAGTGCGGGCTCCCCCTCTGCCCAGGGATGGGTCCCAAAGGAGATGCCTGTCCTGAGCCTTCTGACTCCTAAGCCTTCTCTCCACTGATGTAGCTGGGCGGGGCCCCTCGAGGGAAACAGGGTGGTGGGCTCCACTGCTGCCATCTGCTCTCCCCCAACACCCAGGGAGTGTGTCTCAGAGCCAGACCCCAGCCAGGAGACAAAGCCAGCTCCGGGCAGGCCTTGGCAGGGGCAGGCGCCAGACAGAGATGTACGGCCAGCTTCCTCCACAGGCCACACCGAAATTAAGCATCTCCAGGAAGCTTTCTCCCCATCCTGGACCACAATCTGATGTTCACCACCCCCTTCCACCCAAGAAGGGAACAGACATCCATCTTTCTATCCCTGGTAGGTTGGGCTTTCAGGATTTGGGGGAGAGGTGGTGGTGGGGGGATCACCGACAGCAGAGATAAATCAGACTCCTGGACCTCTGCAGAATCTCAGCTTTACCATCAATTCCAGCCTCAGCCCCAAGGCATGGCATTTAAAAGCGTCACAGACCCTGATGGGGACCCGATCTGCTGCCCCCCCCAGGCCTTGGGAGGGGAGGGCAGGCCACAGCGGAACCTTCCAGAAGGAAGTGTCAGGCAGGCCTACCTTGACTGGGGGGCAGCAGGACGTCTGCCCCCCAAGGATGGAGACCCCAATGCCATGACACCAGGTCCTGCTATATGCCGGAAGCAGCAGCCAGAGGGAGGGGCAGCCCTGCCCTGCAGACACTCTGCCCATCTGCAGCCCCCCAGGTGTTGGCCCAGCACTCACTGGCATGGACCTGCAGGCAGCACTTGGCGCAGGCGATCAGCGGGCTGGTCCCGTCGTCGCCGATGTAGGAGTTGGCAGGGAGCGGCTCCGTGTTCTCCCCGCTGGCCGTGAAACACATCTCAGGGATCAGCGGCCGCGTCTTCTGGCCGCTTCTGGAAGGTGGGATGGCCGAGGAGCCCTCCCCGAGGGCAGCCTGGGGAGCCTCCTTCTCAGTCTGCAGGGACTGCAGGAATGGATGCCTTCAGCAGAGAGCCCAGCCTAGGCAGGCGGGACCTCTAGCCCCAGCTCACCCTACTGGGACACCTGTGGCTGCCCCACCACAAGTTCTCCCTGACACCCTCCCAGACCCCAGCCCTGCTTCAGAAGCCCCCTGAGAGATCCTCCTCTAGACAGTCAGATCGTGTCCCACCCACCCGCAAGCTCTCCCACTTAAGAGTTACATCCAGACCCAGCACAGACGCCACCCCACAGTCCTTGACCAGTTTGCCCCCACTGCCCTGGGCTCGCTCTGCTCCAGCCACAGGGGCCTCCTTGCTGTCCCTCCCCAACACCCCAAATGCCAGGCTGGGTCCTGCCCCAGGGCCTTTGCACATGCAGTTCCCACTGCCTGGGGTGCTCATCTCTCGCTCATGTGACCAGCAGCCCCCAAGCCTTTGCCCACTGTTGGCCTTGTGGTCCTGACCATCACCTGATGCCATGTTACCTGTGTATCTACACTTACGACTTGCATGCCATGACAGCTGTACCCCAGTCCCCCAAGCCCCCCAGATCCAATCAGATGAAGAGTCTGTGATGAAAAATCCAGCAACACTGGGCCTGTCACAGGATGGCGGGGCTCCCAGATGAGCCTCCTTGGTACCCCCAGAGTGAGGGGAGGACGCTGCCTAGCTTGAGCAGAAGGAAAGCGGTCACCAGGACCACTGGTCTGACGTACTGTATATGCGTGTATGGGGGGGTCCACCTTGGATGAGGGGACTGGCTAGTTTCCAAACAGGCACAGCTCTTTCCATGAAGCAGGACGGGCAGAGCCTGGCCTTGACGCTGAGGGCTGTAGCCGTGGAGGCCCACCAGCACCATGGGCATGATTAAGTTCAGTCATGATGCTTCACCTAGCCACTGGAATGAAGGAGTTGCGCCTCTGAAGCAGACGTTCCCAGCGCTGATGCCAGCAGCACGCCTGGCGCAGATGTCCGGATGGTACATCCTACTTGTTTCCACTACCAGCTGTTGAATCGCTTAGGGATGGCAGGTCCCGGCCACTCAGAGCAGCAGGGCTCTGGAGACAGGCATGCCACCCCAGCATGGTGCACAGACCTCGGTCAGCCCAGCTAATGCATGGAAAACATCTGGCACTAAGCTAGGAGCTAGGGATCACAAAGCAAGTGAGATCTGATTCTGTCCTCCAGGACTGATAAACAGAGGGCAGGAGCAAAAGCAGAGGTGGGCCTGAGTCAGCCAGGGACAGCAGATCCAGGAAGGCTTCCTGGAAGAGGTGGCAAGTGCGATGGAACCAAAGAATGTACAGAAATCCACCTGGCCAGGCAGGGAGCTGGGTGAGTACATGAGAGATGCTGGGGGACAGCACAGGGCATACTATGAGGGGGTGGCAGCAGATGTCACAGGACAGAATGGCTATGGGGCACGTGGAGAGGCCGAGGACTGGGCGTTTCCATCCGGGCCGTGCGTGGTTGTGATGAGACGCTAACAGGAAGGGCAGGAGGCAGGCAGCAGTCAGGGCCAGGGCCAGAAACAGGTGAAGAAGGAAACCTGGCCGCGGACGGCTCAGGGCAGAACATGGGGAGAGGCCAGGTTCATGACTTGGGAACTCAGGACAGAGTGGGGGCTGTGTGTGGGCCAGGCCACATGGGGAGTCTTTGCCTGGCTCCAGCCCACTGTCACCAGCCCCATGCTGGTTGGGCTTCCAGACTCCTGCTCACCATGCAGGCCCTTCCCTGGCCCCGCTCCTGGGCCCCGGGGTCAGACTGAGGGCGTCTCAGAGAACAGCGCTTCCTGCACTTGTATCCTCTGTGATACCTATGAGTAAGTTACCTTCCAGTGAAACTCAGACCCCAGGCTCTCTCCCTGTAGCCCTCACTGGGGCCTTAGCTTCATGCCCCGCCAGCCAGGCTCTCCCCTGAGCCCACTGTGGCCCCAAAAGCAATGGGTTCTTAGTCCCCGACACCCTCTCTTCAGGGTGCAAGGGCTGGCTTCCGGCGGAGTGCCCACAGGAGCAGGCAGACACGCCCGGCTTGGTGTGGACCTGGGGTCCCACAGTGCCAGCTCACCTGGCTGTACGGGTAGAAAAGAGTGCAGATGGCGCAGTAGGGCTCTGTCAGGGCAGCTGCCGCGTTGGACTTCCTCTCGGCCTGGAAGCTGGATGCTTTGTTCTTCCACTGCAGGGACATCAATGACCTCAAGGCCTCAGGGTCACCCACGTCCTCGTCCCCGGAGAAAGGGAAGGATTCTGGAGTAAAGGGGAGTGGGGAGGGGCGTCAGCACTGAGGACCCCACCTCCCAGTGTGCTCGGGGATGGGTCCCCGTCTCAGGACCGATCCTGTCTGGGGACAGGACACAGGGTGGTCAGGCCATGGCAGGGGGGCAGAGACCCCTGGAAGTTGGGTGGGGACACCGTCACCCCCACGTCCTGTAAGACGGAGGCCACAACAGACATCCATCCCGCCCAACCTGCCATCTGTCACTGGGCGGGCCTCTGCTGGCCGTGGTTCCCGGCCGGCTGTCCCCAAGCCCCCACGGCCTATTCCTGAGTTCCCTGAGGACACTGGGGCGCCATCCAACCTGGTCTGTATTGGTGGTCCCCAGAGATCCGCCCAAAGCAAGGTGCTCATTTATGGGGCTTGGGAGCTGTAGAATAGGCAAGGGACACTTCAGCCCTGAGGCATTTGAGGAGAGGGTCTGATGCTGCGCAGGGGCGCTGGGGTGAGAGTGAGCAGGCTGGATGGGCGGGCGGCAGAGGAAGGCGGGGCAGGGACCCAGCAGAGCCAGGGACCCCCTCACTCACTCACCCTCGTCACTCGAGGCCTCCTGCTTGACCACGGACAGCGGGGACCGGGTGGGCGGTCTGCCCAGAGGGTGGCGCCGGCTCTTCTTGATCTCCATTTTCAACTTGGAAAAGGTGGACGGATTCTAAAACAGCACAGGAGGCCTCTGAGGGGGCAGCTCTGGGGCCAGAAGCAGGGACTGCTCACCGGGGCCACAGCCCGGTTCCAAAGGACCCCAGAGTCCCCGGTCGGGGGCAGGAGACCCCAGGAAAGTGCAGTCCAGATCCGTGGTGGTTGCTCAACCACATCTGTGTCACTGGCCTCCGGGATGGGAGCCACAGGGCCCATTTGGGACAAGCGAGACCATGGTCAGCACACAGGGGTGGGGGACCCCCCCGGCCAGTACCCACTGCCCCTTTACCTGCCCCTCACTAGCTCCGCTCTCCTCCTCGGGCCCCGTCAGCTCCATGGGGGTGGCCTGCTCCTTCCAGGTGGGGCCTTTCTGGGCAAAGTGCTCTGAGGCCTGCTGGCAGGACACGCGGCCCTTGTTGCCGGTAGGGCCGGGCCGAGGTACCACGTACAGCATGGGGATGACAGGACGTGGCTTTGCCTCTGGCTCCTCGCCGGGGGCCTTGGGGGGCACCACATTGAGGGGTGGTGGCAGGGGGCTCTCCTCAGCAGCCTCAAGGCCAGGGGCGGGTCCCGGGATGTCCAGCAAGGGCGCCTCCTCGGTGAACTGGGAGGACGGGGGCGGTGGCAGCAGCGGGTGGTGGGGGTGCAGGGAGCCGTAGCTCTTCTTCTTCCGGTCACTCTTGGCCTTGGCCAGCCGCAGCTTGCCCCTCCCGTCCTCTGCAGGGAGAGGAGAGACGAGTCAGAGGCAGGGACCGGGGCACTCCAGGGGTCAGTGGCCAGGAGCCCCCTTCCAGCCCCCTTGCCCAAGACAGGCCACCCTCCCCAACCCTGCCCAAGGAACCTGGGCTTTGGGCAGTCCCACCTGCAACCAGGTCCCCTGCCAGGCAGCATAGCCGGAAGCAGCGGCACCCTGGCCGTGGGGTTCTGCCCCGGGCCCAGGGAACCTTCTGGAAGAGCACCGAGGGTGTCCTCGCACGGGGCACCAAGTCGAGCTGTCGGCAAGTAGCTGGGGAGAGACCCACTCTAAAGGTCCTTCCAAAGGGGAGGGGGCAGAAGCAGGATACATTTTCTTTTCGTATATCTGGGTTTTCCCTCTTTCTATGGCTAACACACACAGCTTGTAGAATTTTTTAAAAGCAAAACCTTAAACAATAAGTGGTTCCATGTGTAGGGGACAGAAGTGTCCTCAGGGCCCGGAACACCCTTTGGCCCCTGGGGGCCAGCACTGGGAGGGCTTCCTGAGAGGTGATAGAGTGGGGAGGGAGGTGGGCAGTGTCTTCAGCAGCATTTTAACTCAGGGCCACAGTGGGCATGCAGCTCCTGAAATAAACGGAACTGAGTGGTGTAGCCGGAGGAGTCACGGCCCCCAAGGCCGCCCACGCCGTAGCCCTAGGACCTGAGGACGTGGAGCCAGACACTGGCAGCGGGGACTCTACAGACAGGGTGAGCCAAGGATCCCGAGGTGGACCCCACTGCTAACAGGGGTCCTCAAAAGCAGAGGACCCCTCTGGGCTCAAGGAAATGCTGGGCTGCTGGCTGTGAGGGTGGCGAGAGGCTGTGAGCCAGGGAGGCGGTGTCTCTAGAAGCTGGAAAAGGCAGAAGCCGGTGTTCCCTGGAGCCTCCGGAGGGACTAGCCCTGCCCACGCCCGGATCTCAACTCAGTGGGATCTGTGTGGGACTCCTGACCCTTAGGAACGTCAGACAAAAAGAGAGTTGCTTCCAGGCACCAAGTCCGTGGTCATATCATCACACAGTCACTGGGGACATGTGCAGGTGGGGGTCTCCACAAGGCCTGCACAGCCTCAGGGACCCCTGCCCACGAGGACCAGCAGCCCAGCACAGCCCCTGGGCCCCGCCTGCCCACCTGGAGAATGGGCACCGAGTTCAGGCCCTCCCTGCCTGGCCTGCGTCCCCATTCTCGCGACATCACATGTGTGACAGTGGTTGATGCCCAGAAGACAAGTTGGTCATCCTGCTGCTGGTACCCGTGAGCTGTCAGTGCCGACGTGTCACCATCTGGGCCCCCGCAAACCAGGCTGGGAAAGTAAGGACTGCTCGAGGGGAAGCACTGGTCCTCTTCCTGCTAAACCCGTGACAACGGGGTGTGTGACAGGGTCTGGTCGGCCACCCGGCATCCACGTTACCTCGTGCTATAAAAACCTGTCCAAATATTACCCACGTCCCTCAGCCAAACACAATAGCACAAGTGGGACGATATTCCTGAGGGCAAGGCCATCGTTTAGTCCTTGACTATCCTGACCCGGGAAGGGGTCAAACAAGAATCCTCTCTCCCTTCCTCCAGGCAGACCCCTGGCTTGAGCGCTGGGAGGGAGCCAACTCCCACCAGTGGCCCCCACCGGGTGAGCTCAGAGCCAGCCTGGCCTGCAGTGATGATGGCCCCTCTGTCCACTGCTCACCACAGCCCCGCAGTGATGGCGGGCCAGCCTGCAGGTCCTGGGCAAGCAGCCAGGCTTTTCAAGAGATGCTCAGAGGAGGGAGTGCTCGCCAGTCCCCACGCCCTCTGGCCCTGAACCTTCCAAGGGCAAGGACAGCAGCAGGATCCCTCATGCCTTCGCCTACCCAGAGGGACCCCAACCACCAGCATCCCAGAAATCGTGATCTGGCTGAGGAAAGGGCAGACAACCTGCTCCTCCCTGACAGATGCTGGACTTGGAAGGTCCTGGCAACGGAAGGTCAGCCCCCTGTCCCCGGAGACGGGGAGGGTGAGACGGGGGGAGCACTACTCACAGAGCTTGGTGACAGCGGCCGGCCCCAGGAGGCGGCCACGGCTGAGATCTTCTGACTTACAGAAATGGCCCTGGGGCTGCCCAGACATGCAGCACAGGCTGTGGGGTGAATGGCTTTGTTTTCTGAGGAAACCACTGTCCCCTCCGTCTCTCAGACAGCGCAGGCACACGGATGTTAGTCTGAGGAGGGGGTTCACCCAGAGGACCCTGTGAGGGGACAACCTAAGGCCAAGAGGGACACTGCAGTGGGGAGGGCTCCGTCCTTACGCCATGGGGACCACCGCAGCCCAAGGGGAGCCGCGTGTGGAAAGCCCCTCAGCTGGCCTGCCTGACAGAGCTGGGATGGTGACTCCAGCACACAGTCTCTCTCATGCCCCCGGGTGTTGCGGGAGCAGAATGGCAGGGATCCCTCTGCCGGCAGAGGCGTGGGGGAAGGGAAGTGACCCAGGATGGCTGCACGGCCCCTCCCCTGCCCTCGGGCAGGATTCTGCCTGGGAGAAAGGACAGCATTGTGGGGGACAGGCAGGACTACGAGCTCTGGGACCAGGCCTCCTGGAGTCCCAGTGCAGCTCCTGCCACCCCCAGCTCCAGAGCTGCGAGAAGGGACAGCAGCCATGCCTGGCCAGAACTGGCCAGACAGCCAGGCAAGAGGAGGGAGACCCCCGGCAGGCCAGGTGGACACAGGCTGCCTTTCTGCCTTCTGTTCAGGGCTTGGCCCAGGGCCCAGGCTGGGGGCAGGGGAAGCTGATGGAGCAGGGTGGGGGCCCGGGGCAGCCGGGAGGGGAAGCAGCCCCCGTCCCCAGGCCCAGCTACACATCAGCCAGCCTCACTCCTCTTGCCCTGTGGTGTCCAGGCTCCTCCATCCTGCCCACCCCCTGCCTCCTCTGTCAGGCAGCCTCCTGGGTGTGAGTGGCACATGCTGTCCTGATGCAAACAGAACAAAGACTATCTTCATGCCCAAGGCGGTCGTTACACTCATAGCTTTGAGAGACATTAAGCTGGCACGAAAGCAAATCTAGAAACCACTTTAAAGTCTTCCACTCATTCCTGGACATGTTTGCTGACACCCCAGCTGCAAGCACTTATTTATCTGACGCGTTCAGAGCGATCTTCCACCAAGGGCTCAAGCGACAGCCGCTGACCAGAGTGCGGTTCCTGGCTGTGGGAGCCTCCTGCCACACCCTGAAGGGATCCCTTCCTCTCTCAAGGGGCCCATGTTGCAGAAGATGCCCCCAAACTCCAGCTCCTTCTGTTTGGGGAACAGGCTCTGGGTTGGAACAGGGACAGGGTGACGAGTTGGGGAGCAGGGTCGCCTCCCTGGGAACGTCCCCACTCTTCTTGGGTCCATAGCCACAAAACACGGAGCTCACCAAAGAACGTAGGCCCTGCAGCCCTTTGGAGAAGCCCTGGGGTTCTGGGCTGGGGCCCTAGAAGTAGAACAGAGGGAGCACAGAAGCCATGGAGGCGGGCACGCATCCTGCACGGTCCTCTCTGCACCACGTTTCACTCTCAAAAGGACACAGAGCCCACCCGCCACATCCCCCACTGTTTAGGTGGCAATCTGCTTAGAACAGGGAAAACCAGAGAGGAACCAGAGTCTCACCACGGAAGAGGCCTTGCTGAGCATGGGCGTGAGGCCAGCTCTCGGGATCCCGAGGCTGGGGCAGTGTTGCTGCAAGGGACTGCGTCCAGCAGGTGGTGATTGGGGCGGGGGGGTGTCCCTTAACAGTCGATGGGATGAGTTACTAAGATGAGGTCATCATTGGGGTGGGCCCTCTGCCAGCATGACCAGTGTCCTTGTGAACGGGCAAGACAGAGACGGGCTCACTGTGTGAGTGTGAAGTTGGCTGTCTACCAGCCAAGGAGCGAGGGCAGAACAGACCCTCCCCCATGTCCTCAGCAGGAGCAGCCCCATAGCCACCCTGACCTTGGACTTCTGCCTCTAGACAGGAGACACTGCGGCGTGGGTTCCTGAAGCCGACTCGGGGCCTGGATCAGGGCGGCTGAGCAGACTCGGATGCTCCTTAAACATCCAGTGTCTGCCTGGCCTGTTTTCAGAACTTTAAGTAACTGGGATATGGGTGCAAGTATTACATACGAGGCTGCGTGTGAAGATCGGTGGCCCTGGGGAGGAGTGGTGGTCTTCACTGCAGCCTGGGACAGCTCCTGCCTCCGGTCTTGCAGCCCTGACCTCTCCTGACTTTTCCTTGGGCCTCCATCCCTCTGGCTGCAGTGAAATCAACATCTTTGATCCTTGAGCTGGGGATCCACCTTTACCACCAGGCGTCCTCCTAACACACGCAGCCCCATTTGTGTTTGGTTCCTCCTTGTCTTTCAAAAACATCTCTGGTTTTCCCCATAAGGTCTTATTTCTGGGGAGATTTGCTCCAGGCTGCATCACTCTCTGGTTGCTTTTATCACAAGTGGGATCTTTGTGAAAACCACGTGTTCTGTAAACAAGTGTGATGCTGCTCTGGGTCTATTTCTATGGGGTGATCTCGCCTGCGCCCAGATGGTGCCAACATGTGCTTCCCTCCTCCTGGGCTGCCTGCCTCCCCAGGCTGTCCAGACTCTCCTGGGTGGAGTTGGGCTGTTTCATGATGCCCACCGGGTGAGCAGCATGCCAGGCTATCTGGGGACATGCACCAGTGTATGATTTCCCAGGAAACTTTCTGATCTCCCCTGTCTCCAACTCAGGAGGCCCCTCACAGGGACACGCCCCCTTCCAGCTGGTGGAAACATCCGGGGTTCACGCCTGCCACACACAGAGCCTCATGGACAGTCACCTCGAACACCATATCATCTGTGACACCAGCCTCAGAACCCCGAGGAGAGCCTGACCCCAATCTGGGCAGAGACCATTCTGGACTCATAAGCAACAAGACACAGTCCTGAGGACAAGCCGGAGAGCCTGAGTGGAATCCTCCAGCAACCTACAGCCTGTGATGGGGGCCTGAGGCAGGGCTGCCTGGAAATCTGCCACCAGCCCCTAGCCTCACCCAGCCCTTCCTTCACACCTGGGGGGCAGCTGCTACATGCAAACATGTGAGCAGCTGAATCTGAAAATGAGGAAAACGAAGCCAGCTGTGGAAAAGAAAAGCGGCACATAAAATGTGGATGTGGTGGATGTTCACACACTCAAGGAGCAACACTCTGTGGCTAACAGCCCCCGGGCGTATAAAGGGCACAGTTCTGAGACACCCTACCATGGCGCCCAAATACACTTTTCTGTCCAACACCAGCAGGGAGGCGGGCAGCCCCACCACAGGCATGTCCAGCTAACAGCAGGCTGTCCTCTTCCCTGACTGACCAGACAGCACCTGTTACGGACTCAATGTCTGTCTCCCCAAGTTCACGCTGAACTCCATGCCTCAGCGTCACGGGGCTGGGAGGTGACTGAGTCATGAGGGTGGGACCCTGGCGAAGCATCAGTGACCTTAGCGACAGAGGGTCACGTGCACACCAGGAGGCAGGCCCTCCCCAGAACGGGGCCACACCAGCACCCTGAGCTCCAGCCTCCAGCACCAGCGAGTAAAGCCTATGACTCTGAGCTGCTGGCCTGTGGACGCTGTCCCAGCCGCCAGACGGGCTAGGACAGCCTCTCTTCAGTTTCTGGGAGGGGAGGGACTTTCTGGAGCGCCCCCACCTCAAAGAATGTGCATTTTTAGAAAGCACCATTCCTGCCCACGAGGCACACAAACTGGAGTGTTAAAGCGTGGGCCCTCTGGCCCGGCCAGCACAGGCAGCCAAGCCGGACTGACCTTCTGAGCCCTCGGCCTCCCGGCCCTGTGGCAGCAGCTGGGCTTCCTCCTCCTCCTCCTCTGGGTCAGCCTCCGGTGCTGCCTCCTCTTTCGTGCTGCCTCCTGCCTCCTCCAGGAGGGCTGCCCCGGCTGCCCCCTCTCCAGGAGACCTGGGGTCGTCGGGCTTGGGCTTCTTGGGCTGGCTCCGTTTCCGGTGAGACCTGGAGAGGGAGACGCATCAGAGGGGAGGTGAAATGATGCAAGGGAGAAGCCCTGGGCTGTGCGCTCTGCCCAGACAGAGACCCCAGACAAGCGCCCCCCAGGAGGGCGGGGGAAGCAGGCCCCTGGGTGGGGTTGGCTCCTGGGGGCAGGGGCAGTGGAGGGAGAGAGGCCTGGGGGAGGGGAGGATGATGGCGAGGGTGGGCAGTATCAAGCGGGTGCGATGGCAGCTGGCGATGAGATGCAGGTATGGATGGCTCTAAGAGCCTCTGTATGGAGGGCCCGGGGGAGACAGGAGTGTGAACCCGGGTGGAAATAGCGGCTGGTGGAAAATGCCTGCGTGACGGACAAACGGTGCACTTACGAGAGCCCCGGCCTCCTGGTCTGCTCTTTCTTCCTCTCTAGACTGGGTTTTCTCTCCTCCTCAGTCTTTTTCCAGTGTCTGTTTTCCTTCAGACTAATTTGTCTAGAATGTAAACGTCAGGGGGTTTTTCTCTAGGGCTCGTGTTAACCCCAGATGGCTCACTGCAGGGCCTGGCCCCGCCCGGGCTTTCCCTGCATTTTCTCCACCCGCAGGAGCTCTGCGCCCAGAGCCTGCAGTGACCCCGCGACCCTTCGTCTAAGCTGCACCCGGCCCCCAACCCCTGCCCCTGCCTCCAGGGACTGAGGGAAGTCCTCGGGCCCCAAGTGAGCATCCCAGATAAGGCTGAGCTGCAGCTTCTTAGTGAAAACCAGGGTTAAAAAGAAGAAGGGAAAGCGATAAGGGGGGGGCAGGCTGCAGGTTAGTGGCCAGGGCTCCTCTGCCAGGCTCAGGGCTAGGGGGATGTCCCTGCCAGTTCCCAGAGCCTTCCAGGGAGGGGACAGAGCAGCTTAGAGACCACGGGAGGTGTGTGACTGGCCCAGGAGTTGGGGCAGAGGTGGGGTGGGGAGAGGCGCTGCCTGAGGCAGGGACAATAGACCAGCCCAGGCTGCAGGCTAGGCCTTCCAGCCCGGGAGGTGACGCTCCAGGTGCCCTGGCAGGCTCAGACACCAAGACCTTCCAGGAGAGTCTACGTACTAACAAGGACCAAGCGCTCACTGAGGAACCATCTGACTGGGGCTGGGTGGGCGGGGTGGGCAGGGCCCCAAGGACTCCAGATGCCAGGACCCCACCTCCTCCTGGGGCGTCTGTGGTGGCCCTAGCCCTTGACACTGGCTCCCGGAATGCCTACTTCTAACTGTCCCCTGATGCTAACCACTGACCACTGCTGGTCCTTTGCTTCTGGCTACCTGACCCGCAGGCCCCTACCCCTGGCTGGCAGCTGCTCTATGCCCTGAGCCCAGGCATGGCCCAGTGTGCGACATGCCCTACTTGATGTTGGCAGCATGGACCACCCCGATGACCACAGGTGGGAGTGGGGAGCATTCCAGGGAGGGTGCGTCATGGGCAGAGCATGGCATCACACACAGCATGGCGTGCAGGGGTGCACGGTGATGGGGAGGGGTGCGGGAGGACAGGCAAGCAGGGCAGGGTGGGAGGGAGCCCAAGAGACTCAGGCCCACCAGGGGACACTCTCCACACTGGGTGAAGCCCTGACTCAGAGACAGGCGGGAAGCTGCGGGCTTTTCACCCGCAGTCACCTGAAGGCTTCTCTCAGGATCTGGGGATGCCGCAGGGCCGGGTGCCCAAGTGAACCCCTACACTGGCCACCACACCCAGAAGGGTGTCCTCCTCCTGCCAACTCACCTGGCCTCTGTGTCCTGCAGCACGTCTCCTCCCCCCACCTCGAACCAGCCCCAGAGGCCACTTCTGACCCTGCCCTGCCCACTTTCAGGGTCCCTAGAGAGCCCAGACTCTCCTCAGCCCCCAACTCATTACTGAGGGGCTTCCCCAGTGGCTCAGCGGTAAAGAATTCGCCTGCCAATGCAAGAGACACAGGTTCAATCCCTGATCCAGGGAGATCTCACAAGCCGCAGGGCAACTAAGCCTGTGCGCCCCAACCACTGAAGCCCATGTGCCCTAAAGCCCGTGCTCCACAAGAGAAGCAACCACAATGAGAAGCCCACGTATCGCAACTGGAGAGTAGCCCCTGATTGTCATAACTAGAGAAAGCCTGAGTAGCAATGAAGACCCAGCACAGCCAGAAATATATAAATATATAAAATCAGAAAACACACCACTGGGCTCAGAGCTCTGTCCCCAGCACCAACCCCACAGCAGCTCCTGGGCCTGGACTCCCCATGGTAAGTGAAACCAGGCACAGAGCTGGAGGCAAAGGGCCATGCCCTCCGGCAAAGAGGACAGCAAAGCGAACGCTGCATGCAAACAAGAATCTGTTTCGTGAGAACAGAAGCTGGGAACAACACTGGGAGGATCTGGGGCTAACTTTCTGACAGCTGGAGGAGGTACGTCACCTCACACACCCTGATCACTGTCTGGCTGCAACAGGACCCCTGGGGCCACCTCCATAGTATGTCTGTCTGATCCCATAAACATAGTTCGTCCATGAACAACTGATCTGCTTGCGCTGCATTCTTTGCTTTCTCGTCCGGAGTCAGTAACTGGTCTCCTATCCCTGATGCTTAGTGTTCTTAGCTATCTCCCAGTTCTCGGTGCGGCCTCCTGGGCAGGGGTCATTTGCTTCTAAATGACAATCCGGGGCCACCCCCTTATCTGCGGCTGCCTTGGACTCTCCTGGATTGGATCCAGTTTCCTCAATCGCGTGTCTCTCGCAGTTGATGCTCTTGTTTAGCTGGAGCACATCCCCCAGCAGCTTTCTCAGGTAGGAGGGGAAACCTGGGACTTGCTCCCTTTCCACACGTGGTTGGTAATTTGGCCGGGTCCATGCTTCTGGGCAGGGTGGTCCAGGCAATGGACCTGAAATGACTGCTCTCCTGACCTTTGAGGCCCTTGTCCTTCGTCTAGTAGCTTGCAGCATCACAATCGCCAAGTTCGATTCCATTTGGGCCCTGTGTTCTTTCTGTTGACCTGTTTATTTGTTCCAGAGGCTTGGGTGTCTTCTGTTTAACCCATGTTGTGAAGTGTCTCCCAATCCACCTCTTATATCTCTTTTCTCTCTTAAACGCCCAAGTGCCATCTCTTCTAAAAGTCTTTTTTTTTACACAGCAGGTTCTTCCATAAATGTCAAGCCACCCACTTTCTCAGAGAAGAAGTAAGTTTTCTTCTGCTCACTGTCAGCCTCTTCTGTGAGGTCCTGCTTTTTGTCTGAGACCCTTTTGCACTGAGTTTCCTCAGAGGTTTAGGGGGCAGCCCATAGTCATGGGCTTCTGAGAGGCCAGGAGGTGATGGTGGGGGGAGGGCTCAGGAGCACGGCAGGGTCAGGGTGGCCAGTGGGAGCAAGCTGGAGGTGCAATGGTGTCCAGTCTGGCCAGGGCATCAGGTGCAGGGAGGAGGGGAGACCAGGCCAGCCCCTCAAGGGTCTGGGGGCAGCAGAGGGGACAGGGATGTCCTCTCTAACTCCTCATTTCCATGGTGAGGGAGGATGGTAGGTAGAGAGGAGGTGGGTGGGAGCTGCAGGGCTGGATAAGTGAGGCTGGCGGGCTCTTGCCTCCTATGGAGGTAGCTGGAGGTCCCACCAGAGGCAGCAGCAGAGGCTGGGGAGGGACGAGGACCATGTACTCAGAGAAGAGCACACCCCTCTCAACTGAGCCTGGCTACTCAGATGCTCTGTGCAGGGTGCACATGAGGGGCAGGCGGAACACACACCTGCGGCAACATGTGGGTGACGCAGCGCTCGTTGGAAATAATCAGGAGCCGAGAGGAAAAGACTGTCTACATATGGAGAAGGGCTGCTCAGGCAGGAGTGGGGGTGGGGGAATGAGGCCAAGACACCAGCTGGGCAGAGCACCAGCAAGGACAAGGTCACAGGTCATGGGTCCTGTTTGTCACAGGGTGGGGTAAGCTCACTAGACAAGATTTAGGGATTAGAAGTAAATCCACAGAGAGCGTGGTTTTCTCCCAAAGGGGCCAATACCAGACTCTGCTCTGCAGTGACATTTGGGGTGTGGTACTGGGAGAGGGGGCAGCTTGATGAGCTGTCTGAGCCAGGACCGAGGAGCCACTGCAGTGACCCAGAGGAAGTGGTGAGGGTACACAGGGACGTGGGGGGCAGGTGAGGAGCCCACCCCAATGGGGGCGTGTGTGGTTGTCACACTTCGGGGGGTGCTCCTGGCATCGAGTGGGTGGAGCCAAGGATGCTGCTCCACCCCCACCAGAGCCTGGATGGTCCTCTCAGAGGATGTTAGCAGGCCTGGAGGGAGACCCTGGTCTAGGGATAGACCCAGGTTTATCCCAATCTGAGAACGTTGTCTCAGCGTTCCCCGCTACTCCTGACAGCCCGAGTGAAGGAGAGGCTCTCTTCTGATCTCTTCCGTCGTCTCTCTCCCCCAGTCTGTTCTGTTCCCCCCAATCTGGCCCGAGACAAGGATATTCTGGTGGTGCCCCCCGCCCCCCGCAACCATCTCTCCAACAAGGGAGGCTCAGGAAGCCGGTGGCCCTGGAGGCCAGGCACAGCTGGGTGAGGCAGGGCGGCCACGCGGCCAGAAGGGAAGCTCACAAGGGCCTCTGCTGCTAGCGGGGGGCCTCAGCACCCAGCTGGGGCTTGGGGCTCCACACCTGAGCCCTTCATCTGTCAGCCTCTTCACAGAATGCCCCCCGACAAGTGGGGGACTGGGCCTTATCTTACATACTAAATGTATCCTTGGGAACACGACCTAATTGGTCATTCAGTCCCAGGCTGGCACACCGAGAGAGAAGGTGGGAAGGAGCCCTGTGCTGTGGGACACATTGGCGGGGGTGGGGTAGCGAGGCCGCGGGGTTCCTCCTCTGTACACAGAAGGTTCCAGAATGGTCTGGCCCGAGGCCTTGTCCTCGTCCTCTGGGCAGGCTCCTCTCACAGCCCCTCATCCCTTTTCTCCCTGGAGTGAAGCCCTGAGTCGCTCCACTGACCAGTTAGCCTGAGCCACCACCAGCCAACCATCCTGCAACGCTGGATCAGGTTGGGAGCCGGCAGCTAGACAGTCAGCAGGCTCACTTCTCGCTCTTGGAAGAGAGAAGGAGCCACCCTGAGGCAGTGCTCTCGGGGAGGAACACACAGGAGAGCGGGAAATCAAAGAGAGAAACAGCAGAAGCGATCAGCAGAGCGCCTCCCTCCCTCGGGCTGTCAGGAGCAGCGGAACGCAGGCGGAGGCAGCATTCTCAGAGAGGCGGTGACAGCATACAGGAAGGAGACCAGCCCCAGGGGGAGAAGACGCTGGGCGGTGTGACCACTCAGCCAGGACTGTTTCTCCGAGTGTCGGCAGAGTGTGGGGGGCCGCCAGGGAGGCACTGCCCAAGGAATGAAGTGGCCGAGCCCCCCCACCCCTCAGGAACCAGGCTCTGGGGAGGCACCATCCGAGGCCAGTGGGGACAAGATCTGCCAGCAGTGACCAAGGGCCACAGACAGAAGCCTCTCAGAGGCCCGATCTGCTCACTGTCTGTTTTGGTGTCGCCCGTAAACTGGGAATGGTGTTCATGTTTTTCAGTGGTTCAAGTTAAAGGATAATAACAGTCTGTGGCATGTGGCAATGGTATGAAATTCCCACTCCAGTGTCCATACATAAAGTTGTATTGAGACACACCACGCTCACTGTTAACAGACCGTCTACAACCCAGGGTGACCTCCATGGAGCTGAGAGGTCACAGGAGAGCGCGCTGGGCCTCAAAGCCCAGACACAGACACATGTGATGCTCTGGGCTGCCCGACCTGCTAGCCATGCCCCAAGCTCGGTGAGGACCCGCTGACCGTTCCTTGGGCACCAAAAAGGAATCTGTTTCAACTCTGTCCATGGGCAGCTCAGGCCCCGAGAGCCGCGATATTCCCAGAGAAAGAACACGATGGAGATGGACAATTCCGAGGCTGCACGATGCTGTTTTGCCCTGCCACCCACAACCCCCCGGCCAGATGCCAAGCACAGATGCCAGGAGGGGGTGGCCACTGTGCCCTCTCCTTCCCCACCTGACACTAGGCAGGAGCTGGGCAGGAACACACATACTGGATGGAAGGAAGGCTTGGAGGAGGCCTCTGAGGTGGAATGCGAGGCGGACAGCATCCAGGCGACAGGTCTGTGTGGCCACCCCCGGAACCCCCATAACCACTGTCCGCAACCAGGATGCAAGAACACATTACCCGAGGCACCAGAACAAGCAGCCACAGACATGCTGGGCAGGAGTGAGGCTCCCATCTGGGTGGGGGGAGACCTCAGGCCCCACGGCTCCTGTCCTTGCTCAAGAGTCAAGAAGGGTCCTGCAGCCCCAGTGCAGAAATGAGGCTCTGCAGGACAGTGACCCAAAAGCCTGAGACAGACACTGTGTGGGGCCCTGAGAAGGCAGACAAGGAGTGAGAGGGAACCCGAGACCCCGACAACATAGACAGCGCGGGCGGCAATGCCCTAAGAGCTGGAGGAAGAAGTCAGCCTGAGAATACACTTTGCTTCCGAAGCAGGAGAAATGGTGGAGGAGGGAAGCGGTGGGCGGTGGAGGGGGAGGAGAGACGAGAAGAGGGAGAATGGGGGATCGCCGGCCTGGAGGAGCAGCGGCGGGCAGCTCACCTGCGCAGGAGCTTGGCCTTGAGCGAGGCCCGGGAGGCGCTCCAGGTACTCAGCTCGGGGCTGCTCAGGGCCGTGGGCCGTGTGTGGTCCAGCACCGTCAGGTCTTTGCCCTGCTTCCACAGCTCGTAGCGTTCCGGCTGCAGGATGCGCACGAAGACGTCCATGGAGATCTTGACCATGTCCTTCCGGCACGTGCACTGCATGGGGGCAGGAGAGACAGCTGAGCCCACGAGCCGCGACCCCACCCCACCCGCGGCACGCCGAGCCCACCCTGTCCGAGCCGCGAGCCCACACCACCCGACGCGCGCCGGGCCCACCCTGTCCTCCCAAGCTCTCTCACGAGATAGGAAAGGGCGTCTTCTCATCCGGTGAGGGGGGGAGGGGACGCTGCTGCATCCCCACTGGGCGCCCCTGGCCCACCCCCCGGAGTCACACCCCATCTGCACACAGTCCACTGCGGTGCTTAGACCCACTCAGGAGCCCAGAAGCCAGGTGGTTTGAGCTTCGGCCGCCTGAAGTCACTTCAAACCAAAACCTGCCCCCAGTCAGACGTACGCGACCCTGACCGGGTAAAATGCCCGTGCAATGTTTTATAACAGCGGTGATTACAAAGGTTAGGAAGAGGGGAAAGCTGTCCATCTCCATGGGGCAGACAAAGAAGTGAAGGTGATGTGGAGAAGGTGCTCACACAGCCCAAAGTCCCTGCCGCCGGCTTCAGGGGAGGAGGCTGAGAGTCTGGGAGGCTTGGCACTGGACCCCAGGCGGGTAGAGCTTGCCGCAATGCCAGCCTGGCCAGGGGAGCCCCTTGTGCCCGGGCACGGTAAGCGAGGGGCAAACAAGCCTGAGGAGGATGGGCTGAGATGGGGTCCTTCCGCCCCCTCCTCTGCTGTGTAGACTCTCAACACCCCAACAAACACACACCGTGTGTTCTTGGAGCCTCTCCCTTGTATCACACTGTCAGAAGCGCCCAGGAACCAGGACCCAAGCAGGAGCCACCGTGGTCATCCCAGGGAGCTGGGGGCTGGAGAAGCCCAGCAAGGACTGCAGAAGCTGGGCTCAGGACAGCAAGCCTTCAGTCAAGAGAAGGAAGCCAGGCAGCCCTGGCCTCCCGCTTACCTGTGGGCCAAGGCCATGGGCGAGATAGTAGGAGGGACAGAGGGGACCACTGTTTAGGGCAGGGCTGATGACCTGCCCACAGAGAGTGGGAAGGACCAAAGTCTGGAAGCTTCCAGCTCCATGGGTTACTGAGCTCTGCGACAACCTCTCAGCTCTGTCGTCACTTGGGAAGCAGCAAGACCAACTTATAAACGCGTGGGGGTAGGCGAGTGCCAGTAAAACTATTGCCAAAAAAGGCAGAGGGCTGGATGTGGCACAGGCCATGGTTGGCCAGCTCCAGATGTAGACTCCAGGGCGGGGATCCCCAGCCCAATACTGGTCCACAGCTTGTTATTAACCGGGCTGCCCAGCAGGAGGTGACCAGGAGGCAAAACAGAAACCATCCCCCATTCTCAGGTCTGTGGAAAAATTTCATCTTCCACGAAACTGGTCCCCGGTGCCAAAAAGGTTGGGAACCACTGCTGGAGAGGAAAGGCCAGCTTCAGGGAGAGGCGCTTCCTCGGGGTGGGCTTGACCTGGGGGGCTGTGCTCGCCTTCCTCTGAAGGGGCATGGTCCTCGCCTTCTTAGGGGGCCACACCTGTCCCAAGAGGAGGGTGCAGGAGGAGGCCGCAACAGGAGGCCTCAAGGCAGCTGCCCCTGGGGACACCTGCACTGCCGCCTCTGCAGCTCTGCTCCAATGCCCGCCTGTCAGAGAAACAGGCATAGGAGATGCTTATTCCCAAAACCACAGTTTAGAAATGTCGCAGGATTTTTATTTCCCAGGTTGAGTGTGTGTGCACACGCCTTCGCAGGTAAATGCAAGCGTGTGTATGGATGCGCATACGTATGAATGCATTTATAATTGAATATGCACTTATTTTTTCATCCCGTACAATTTCAAAGGATGTTATGAATGCATTTCCATGTTAAATGTGCGTCTTGCCTCCGTGTACAACCGTCTCCATGTACAACCACCTCCGTCACCGCCACTTTCTCAATGGAAATGAAGGGAGCAGAAGGAAAAGACTTAATTGAATGCAGCAATTATGTACCTACCCTGACAAGTCCTTCCCAACCTCCCTCAGCTGGCTCAGAAACTGTGAGATATTTACAACCTGGAAGTCTGAGGATGCTGGGCAGGGAGGTGGGGGGCAAATGCGGCATTTTTTGCAGCCTCTATTCCCCAACCCTGCCCGCTCCCAGGCCAGATCTGGGAGCTCAGCGTGGGGACAGCAATAAGCCAACCACCATCAAGTGGGAGGGAATACTTACGACCCAGCGATTTCCAGCAAACTCAATTCATTTAATGAAAAATTGCACAAGAGAGAGAGGCTGGCAGTACAATCTGGCTGCGGAGTGGCAGGGGTCCAGATGGTGCCCGGGTTCCGGGATCCTGGCCGGCTGCGGCCTGGCCGGCGTGGCCACCAACAGCAGCTTGAGGGATTTGTATCGAGTGGCCATGCAATCGCTTTTCCTTAAGTGATTAATAAAAGCACCCCTGTGTACCCTGGAGGGGATGGAGCGGGCCTGGGGCATGTCACCATGGCCTATAGCCCAGCCAGGGTCAGCGCTGGGAGCAGCAGCCCTCATGTCTCCATGAGGTCCTTGGTGGGGCCGGGCGGGGCTGGTCGCTGGTGGGCATGGAGGTGCGAGGAGCATGGGCACTGGGGAGGAAGCAGTGGGAGGGACGGGGGCAAGGCCCCACAGGTCCTGGGGGACAGAAGGGACACCTCTGGTTTAGGACAGGGCAACAGTCACCTCCATGGGCAGAGCAGCTGAGCCCAGGGTTGCAGACACCATAGACCCATCGCCTTGTTTCAGCTCACAGTTTGGCAGAGGAATCTGCTAAGACCAGCGAAAAGAACTTGCAGGGCTGAGCACACCAGAGCACCCCCTCACCCCCACAGCCCCTACCCTTGCCGTCTCCTGATTTATGACCCCTGCACAGTGGAACTGCCCACAGCGCTGTTTCATTTGGGCCTGTGAATAAGGATGGGGCCATGAGCTGCAGGGCTAGCCTGGAAAGAGGGCTCGGGCCATGACCCTCAGGGCAGCCCATCTGGCTCCCAGCCAATCCTGAGGCCCTGCCAGAGCCACTAAAACTGACTGCGTCTTCTGCTGTCCCTCCAGCGCCTGTGCTCAGCAGCCCTGTCAGCTGGGACCAGCCGGAGAGCATTCTCCCCGGGTGCCTGCCAGCTATTAGTTCTGATGGAGAGATGGGCTGGAAGGGGAGAAGGACTGCTGGCCCCCTGTAGCCTGAGCGTGCCCCAGGGGCCTCTGTACCTTAAAGACTTGGCCACCAGAGCTGCAGGGCGGGGCTCCCGTTTTGGAGCATCCTGCACTGGGCAGCACTTGGGGCAGAGGCCATCCGCAGATAGCAGGAGCAGAGGGAGAGGAAGGGACTGGGGTGGACACACGCTGCACGGGGCCTGGGTCCCATGGCCAGGACGCGAGACACGCTGCATTGGCTGTGGGTCCCTGCCCGCCTCCAGGGTGGGCCTGTCCACAGGGGGCTCTGGGCCCCCATTGACTGGGCCCCACCCCAAAATTCTAAGCCCAGAACTGTGGCCTCTCCCCATGTTGCAAGTAGAGGGAGACAGTGCCCCAACACTCAGAACAAAACAGGCTCAGACGCAGCCTCTCATCAAGGGGGTCCGACAGCCCCACAAAAGCACAGCGCAGAGAGCCCTTGACCGGCCAAGTTAATTAACCAGCGGGACGCAGAAGGAACAGGGCTGTTTAAAGTGACAGCAGAGAGGAGACACGAGGCCTCCGCCCCCAATCCCCCCACCAGAGGAGGAGGGACAGGATGACCCCCCACCTGCCCTGGCAGCAGACAGCGGCAACCTGCAGAGCGGAAGGCTGGCAACAGCGAGGGTGAGGGTGCAGCTCTGACCGGCGGAGAGGAGGCCTCCCCTCCCAAGGGCCACATCCAAGGGTGTGAAATCCAAAGACTGTCCGAGGCATCACAGAAACACACTGTGTGTGCACACACACCACGTGCACACACCTCGGGACAACTCTAACCACACCACTCTACACCCGTGGACCGACTAGACAGGTGTGGAGCCGGCAGACAGCCCTGCGGGGGCTGGTGACTAGTTCAACTACAGAAATGGTCTCAGGAGGGGTCTGCTGTCATAAGAATACAGCATGCACAATCACAATTACAGTACAGTCCCAGTTACAACCAAAAACCTTCAGAGAAAGCCAAGGGCATTTGTCAAACCCCAACCACAGTTCTTTTGATGGGAGAATGGGGATTAAATGATTTTGTGGCTTTTTTTCTTTCCAAATCTCTTTATTGAGCAGGTACATCATTTAAGTTGGTTGAGAGCCAGGCAGATAATGGAATCTGGCCTGCCACATGTTTTTTGTAAATAAAGTTTTATTGGCACATGGCCCTGGCTACAGTCACATTAATGCTGATACCACAGAGCCAAGCAGTCACACAGAGACTGGAAGGCCCCCAAATCCACAAATATTCACTATCTTGTCCTTTACAGAAAGTTTGAAAAACCTTGATTTAAGTCACAGAATCCCTTTTATAAGGTATCCTGAAGCCTTGACCCCCTCAATGTGTCTGTACATACAGAGAAGGAATTAGGAGGTGAAGAAGGTTAAATGAGGTCAAGAGGCTGGGGCCCTAACTCTAGTAGAACCAGCGTCCTTATAAGAAGAACAGGCTAGACAAACAGGACTCCGGCCCCTGCCACCCCCAGGGTGAGGACACAGCAGGAAGCTGGCAGTCCACGTACCAGGACTGGAGTCCCTACCAGGAAGCCAACCCCAGTGGCACCCTGGTCTCAGGCTCCCAGCCTCAGGAAATATGAAGGATAAATATCTGCAGTTCAGCTGCCCAGTTATCAGTACTGCGATCCAGCAGCCTGAGCTGACAAAAGACAGGCGTCTATGTGGAAACCTACTATGGGCCCGGTGTTCACTGAGGAGAGTGAGCTGCACACTCCCCACCACCTGCTGCCAGGATCTGGTGCTCACAGGTGCTAGGAAGCACCTAGAACCTGGCAGGTGGAGGCCCAGCCCTGGAATCACCTCTTTCAGGCTGCACCTGCCTTCATACCAGCAACCCAAGCCAGCTGCTCTTGGGAGAACACACCCTTACCCCTAGAGCTCATTAGGACCTTGGTGGGCCTGGGCCAGTGGCGCACACCCCCTAGCTGGGCCTGGACCCCACCTCAAAGGGGACCAGGAGGCTGGACAAAGGGACCAGCCCCATGTAGTCTGCGGGCACCAAGTCTGCTTCTTACAGAGGTGCTAGCTCCTAACCTCAAGCCACAGATCTCACACATTCTGCCAGGCCAGCCCGAGGTTTTCTGAGTTAACAACGCCAATGCTCACAAGTGAAGGAACACAGGAATCAAGGCCCCTGAATGACACCTAAAGAATGAAGGGGTCAGTCCCTCAGTCACCTCGCCAGGGCGTCTGGCAGAAGACACAAAAGGGCCAGTCTTGGGGGTGAGTTTTATTCTCTTTCTCATGCTGGTGGGTGTGCAGGTGGGTCCCTTTTCTTACTGAATCCACCCTAACACGCTGCACCCACCAGCAGTCATGTTCTAGTCATGCCTCAGAGAAGCATCTAGGACGAGGCCCCGGGTCCAGGCTTGGCTCCCTCTCACCTCAGAGCAGGACGGACAGAAACCTTCCTGGAGCTTCAGAACAGTCTGACAAGCACATTCCAACACTTCAGCTTCCTGAGGTTTGGATGTTTAAAAAGACAGGCTCTGATCTAAATTAGATTTGGCAATTGAAGCCGTAAAGTCCCAGAGCAAAATGGTTTCCCACTTTCAGCTCCCACATTGGAACCGTCACGCCCTCCTTACTACTCAGGCTAAATGGCTGTGCCCCGCAGCCCAGCGACAGGCCTGGCCCTGCAGCACTTCCAGGGAGATGGGGAGAAACTTCCTTAAATACCTGCGGAGGGGAGCAGGAACTCAGGGCCAAGACGGACCACACCCCCCGAGGTCCAGCTGAGCTACCCCCTTGGCTGAAGGACCAGGAGCCCGCTGTGCGCTCTTCCAGTCCGGCCCCTCCAGTTCTGGGCACTCTCTGCCTTTTCAAGGCCCTGGTGGGGGGTAGGGGGGCTCCTCCTGCCTCCTCCCCCTCCCCCCAGTTACTGAGCCCCAGGGACTCGCCAGGGTCCCCAAGGACCCCAGTGTACATGTGGCAAGCCTGCTTCAGTTCTGCAGAAGGAAGGGATTCAGAAAGAGAAGGGGGTGAATGGGGGAGGGGAGGGGACAGAGGGGCTGGGAAGGAAGCGGGCAGGGAGGATTCAGGGGCATCAGGGTTTCCACACAAAGCAGCACCCTAGCCGCTGGGGCCTGGGCTGTTCCCCACACAGGGTGCCCCCAACAGGGCGCCTCCTGCCATGGAAGCACCCACCTATGTGAACCCCCTACCCCACAGCTCGACCCCATCACAGCCTTGTACAGAAGGCCGAGTCTTGACAGCACCTGCCAGAGGCTCAACAAGACACACGCCTGTCACTTCCAAATGACAAATGGTGAGTTACAACCGTGGAGTTCAGGGGCCCTGGGCCTGCTCCAAGTGCCCAGCTGGGGCAGGGGGGTTGTCACCCACGTCAGAAGACTGCCGCATCAGAGCAGTGACATGAGTGCCTGGGTCCCGCAGGGCCTACAGCCGAGTTTGAGGACAATGAGCAAACGGGCAGAGCAGAGGTCTGCCTCTGGTGATCAGAGCAGGAAGCCAAGCAGCACAAATAGACTTTTTTTTCTCTCCATAGCTTGAAAAAACAGAAATGAGAATTGTTGTGTGGGTTAGAGAGGATGGCCCCTGGGGTCCAGCAGCGCTTGACATGAGCTATCCAGGCAGAAAAAGAAGGGTGCCCCACATGGAGGGCATGGAGCAGTGGTGCCTCCTGGGGACTCCTGGTTCCTCTGGGGAAGGAAGCTCTTCGTCTCTGAGCTGCAGGGCCCAAGTAAAGCCAGGCCTCAGTGGAGAGAGAGGAGCGGGGGGCCCCCATTCCATTCCTCCGTCCACCCTTAATCATCTCTGGCCTTGATCCTTGACAAGGTCCAACTCCAACTGCTGTCCCTTCCAGGCCCATGAAGCTCTCCCTCGAGCCATCCCACACCCATGGCTGCCGGGCAGGAGGAGGCCAGTACCATGGCCAGATGGTTGGGGTCTAAATGAGCCATTTCCTGCTCTCCTGAAACCACAGCTAAGGGATTCGTAAGACATGTGTGCCTGGGGCTGCATGGTGTACCAAAAGGACGTAATAAAGAAACTTCAGAACACAAAGAGGATTCAAGAAGTTTCTAGAATGGAGAAACACCTGCCACCCACCCAGGATGGGGGACTGGAAGAGCAGCTGGCTTTCTGCCACGGTAGAGAACAAAAACCACGCATGAGTCAGACCTCCAAGTTCTGGAGGAAACCATCGCCCACAGAGACTCCACACCCAGCCAAACCATCAGCCCTGTCCTCAGCAGCAACTCCTGGGAAAGTGCCTCAGACCCCAGGGTCAGCCTTTCCACTGTGCTGTTTTTCTGCCCTTTTTGTTTGTTCTCTATTTTCAGAGGCAGAAAGTCTCAAAACGTTACTGCTCTGCTCCTTTCTCCGAAGTCCCCGGAGGATGCCCACTTCCAGTGTAAGGTCAGAGCAGGGTGTCCACAGAGAAAGGGAGTGTGGGTTCCTTCCAGCACCCTGGCATCCTACCCTTCCCCAGGGCTTCCCAAGACATGCCCAGCCACTGACAGTGCTGGAGTGGGTCCCACTGAATCCGGGGTCCCCTCAGCAGGCATTTTGCTAAATGTAAAGAAGGCATCAGAAAGCAACATCCCACAAGCTCAGATATGCGGCCTGCACCTTCCTTGGGAGGGTGGCGCTGGCTTGCCTTGGAGACAAGGATCTTGTTTTAGGGTCAGGATGCCCCAGTACTGGGAGCTTTGCTTAGTGATCTCATTTCCAACCGTGACGGCACGAGGCTGCAGATCCTCTCCTCGGGCTCATGCCGTCAGGGTTGGAAATGGGATCACTAAGCAAAGCTCCCAGTACTGGGGCATCCTGATCCTAAAAGAAGACCCCTCCAACACTCCCTCCTCTTCCTCTGGACCTCTCCCCTCCAGGCCCCCTTCCTCCCATTCATCTGTACCGTGAAAGGCATCCTGGCTGCTCTCTGTCTGGTTCCCCAGCCTGCTACTGCATTCTCAATGCCTAAGGAATTACGCTTTACAAACTGTAATAATCCCCAGCAAAACTGAAATCATATAAAACGACGTGCTTTGGGAAAGTGTAATGAAAGATCAAATGAAAAACCTACTGAAAGCCAGACCTTCATTTAACACCTCAGCACAAAAGGAAACTCTGCCCTCATGTCAAGCCCCACAGCCAGGAGAGGGGTTTCCGCTGACCCCGCCCTCACGTGAGACACTCCCTGACCCCAGCCTGTTCCTGGTGACCCTGAGGCCCCCCGTCTGTGGGTCTCCCTGGTTAGGACTTCAGACAAGACCCCCTGAAGGCACTGCCAGGGGCTCTGTATTCATCTCAAGCTGGGGGCCTCTGGGGAACAAACACACAAAAACCAACCGTGAAGCCACGCATTGGACCAAACCATTTGGGCCCTGAGGCCTGAGATCTAAAGAATGCAGGGGCCCAGGATTCAGGCGGATCCTCACCAGAAGAGACTGAGGGCTCCCTCCCGTCTCCTGGCAGGTGTTCACCAATGCGCCCCTCCCCGGCCCTGCCCCCACACGGAGAGCCCAGAGCTGCACAGAGATGCAGCTCAGGACGCACTGGGGGAACAGCCAGCCCCTCGCAGGGTACAGAGTCTGAGGAACAGAGGGCAGCAGACACTCAGCCCTGCTCCGCTCCCTGACCCCACTCCATCCCCAACCCCAAAGTTCCCACTTTCTACTTCCAGGCATATCCCCTGCATCCCCACACAAGCCAGAGGCATCCTGTCCTCCCAGAGAAGACCCGCCCACCACCATTCCCACGTGCCTCCCCCTGGAATGCAACACGCGACCAGCCCCTCAATCCTCTCGGGGTGCAGTGTTTCGGTGCCTGGATGGACGGCCCATCCGCACGTGGGCATCAGGCCATCTCCAGTTTCCTGCCACGTGGTTCAGAACCCACAGGCACTGAGTTAACACAGCCCTGGCCACGGTGACTATTAACTTCCCTCACTCGGCAGACTCTTTGCTAACGGCAACCATCTCCTTGTCTCCTGATGGATGTGACCTGCTTTTTCCTTTCCGTTCTACTTTCTTTACTCCACGTGTTAAGTCCACAGTATTCAAAGCTCCTATTCTGATAGAAACCCCCCCTCACATCCCTACGGCCCTCCCGACCTTGGGGTGTCTGCCCTCAGTTCAGGGTTCCCTCGGCCTCTGAGCTGCAGAAGGCATCACAAAGGGAGAAGGACCTGGGCAGCCACTAATACTCACAGTCACCCCCGACTCCAGGTACACAAATGCCCCAACTCGTGGAGGCAGAGGATGGGGTCTGGGGCTGTAGCAGGGGCAGGAAGCCAGAGCTCTCCCACTGAGGGTAAGACCCCTCTGTGCTGTAGGAAGCGGGTGGGAAGGACCCCGGGGGCACTCTATGAAGAGTCACTGTACTCCCTACAAGAAGCTCCTGTGGGGCACCTGCCCCCCCCCTCCACCAGGGGCCAGGAACTAGGCAACTGGGGGCCCACTGGCACCTGATCCCTAGGAATGCACACACCCTGCAGCATCTCTGCTGGGGGTGACCGGCCCTCCACCCCTTGTTGGAGAAGCCCTGCTCCAGTCTGGGCAGGGCTGGCAGCATCCTCAGAGGACTTGGGTCACATCCCTGCTCCTCTGGTGGATGGAAGCGTTCAAGACTCTGGTGTATTCATGTCACAGAGTGCCATCAACAGGGGAGAGGGCCTGAAAGCCACAGGATGTTGTCTCTCCCCAGCCCTGGAGGCCAGAAGTCTGAGATGCAGATGTGACAGGGCCAGGGTCTTGAACGTTCCCTCCTCCAGAAGCCCCTGCTGGCTGATGCTGCCTGTCCCCCACATCGTGCCTGTTGTGGTCTCCCGGAGTCTGAGCATCCCAGGCGTCCTGTCCCCCATCCGTGTCCCTCTCTGTGCAGCTTTTTCCTGTCTCCCAGGATTTGCAGGGTGACTGCTGCTGAGCAGATGCAGACAGGGGAGCAACACACATGCTTCCGAGGGAACAATCCCAGGGTAGGGGCAGGGGGCACGTCAGCCCACAAAGCGTTAAACACCCAGGGACGCGGAAGATCCCCCGCTGAGGAGCTGGCATCTGCCAGGCCAGCTCGCAGCCTGGCCCCCTGTTTCAGATGTAATCACCCACACGCTGCAGCAGGAGATGGGATAACAAACCAGTTCATTAGGAAATCCACTGGAAGCCCTCGGAAGCACTTCATAAACAAAACCATTAGGTGCAGGGCTCCTGCTGGGGAGGCTGCTTCCTGGGGGCTGGGCAAGGTCATAGGTCAAACCTTTGACCCCCCCCCCCAGGATGCTACCCCCACCACAAGGACACTCTCTTTCCTCCTCCACACAGAAAAGCCTCATCCGTGTAGCACTGTGGCTGCAGCCTGGCAGCTGGTCCTCCTGTGAGGGTCCCCACCCCTCTCCCCTTCTCAGTTCAGTTCAGTCACTCAGTCGGGTCCGACTCTTGGCAACCCCATGGACTGCAGCACGCCAGGCTTCCCTGTCCATCACCAACTCCCAGAGGTTGCTCAAACTCATGTCCGTGGAGTCAGTGATGCCATACAACCATCTCATCCTCTGTCATTTCCTTCTCCTGCCTTCAGTCTTTGCCAGCATCAGGATCTTTTCTAGTGAGTTAGCTCTTCATATCAGGTGGCCAAAGCCAAAGCATTGGAGCTTCAGCTTCAACATCAGTCCTTCCAATGAATATTCAAGACTGATTTCCTTTAGGATGGACTGGTTTGATCTTGCAGTCCAAGGGACACTCTAGAGCCTTCTCCAGTACCACAGTTCAAAAGCATCAGTTCTTTGGTGCTCATTTTTTACTATGGTCCAATTCTCACATCTATACACGACTACTGGAAAAACCACAGCTTTGACTAGACGTACCTTTGTGGGCAAAGCAACGTCTCTGCTTTTTAATATGCTGTCCAGGTTTGTCATCGCTTTCCTTCCTCCCGCTCTACCCAGATGCTGATACACCAGGCGCTCTGGGCCATGCTTCCCAGTGGTGTTCCGGCTGCGGACCCCACTAGCCCCTCCGCTCTTCCCTTACCGCAGCCCTTCACCCACAGCCCCTCTGGTGAGGAGGACACCCGGTGGACTTCTCTCCCTCTGTTCTCCAGGTTCCAAGGGGAGCCAGCCCACCTACCCTCTGCAGAAACCTCGCCAACCCAAGTCGCAGTGTTGATCATGGCCAAGAACCAAATTCTGTCCACAGCAGGACAGTAGAAAGGTCCGGGTGCTGGTGTGCCCATGAAGTCCCCTGACCCAGACCACAGCCTGACCTAAGAAAGGCCTCTACGCTTTCCCTGGGC
This sequence comes from Bos grunniens, assembly GCF_055505025.1. Classification (NCBI taxonomy): domain Eukaryota; kingdom Metazoa; phylum Chordata; class Mammalia; order Artiodactyla; family Bovidae; genus Bos; species Bos grunniens. Next base: position 19,166,933 of record NC_141171.1, read on the forward strand.
CAGATGCGGCCACTTCTCCCAGAGCAGACCCTCCAGCAGCATCTCTGGGCAATACGGGGTAGATACCTCGGCAGGGCAAAGATGCCCCCCTGAGGAGCCCCGCTGGCCCATGGCTGTCACACGGGGGATCCAATCGCCCTAGGGGACGGACACTGGGTGATATCTGGGATGCCTGTGGTTGTCACACTGAGGGGTTCCTGGCACTGAGTGGGTGGGGACAGGGGAGGGACGGCCCACAGATGGTGCAGTCCTGCAATTCACAGTGCTGAGGGGCAGAAACTCTTGTCCATGGATCTGAATCACAAGCTCCCAGTTCTCATGGGAAAACGCAGCCAAACCATGAGGACAAGGGGCAGCAGGCCCAGTGGGGTGAGCAAGTCTGCAGCGGCCAGCACCCAGGCCAGAGCCATGTGGTCATGTGCTTGCTGGTGGGGACCACTCAGCGCTGGCAACCCACCAGGGGAACAGCGGCTGAAGTGGTACCGTGAGACGCGGGCAGCCTCCAGAGAGGCCAGCCCAAGAGCACTCAGTGTGTGTCTCTAGGGCCACCCTCTGAGTGGGGAGCCTGAACACAGCTGCCTGTAACCCAGGCGACAACCCCAGGCGGCTGGGCGGGAGGTGGGGGGCTGCAGACAGGAGTGGGGGAGGGGGGCTCTGGGCTTAAGGCGGGGGCCCCCAGAATGAACACAAGCCAGGGGAGCAGAGGGGACGCAACAGACTGGCATGCTCCCTGGGGGAGGGGCTGCAGCTACAATGCGTTTGTGATTCTTTGCAACGACTTCCCCAGAAGACAAACAGAAGGCTTCTCAGCTGCAAAGCTGTCTCGGAGGGCCTTGGGGCATGTATGTCCCCCACCAGCCCCCCAGACACAGTAGCAGAGAGTGGGGCAGGGGTGACAGGTGGGCTCTGAACCCCGGGCTGGTAGAAGTCCTGCCTGCATATGAGCTGGTGGGGGTGTCTCTCTCTGCCTCCAAGGCTGCTCCCCAGACCCATCCTTGGGAGTGTCCTCATGGGGGCACACAGTCCCCAGGGGAGAAGACTCCTTCTCAGGGGCAGAAAGGCTTCCCTCTGAAAAGACATGGGGTGTACCCACGGAGTCAGAACCTCACGATGGGCAGAGACAAAAGTGTCCAAGTGGTCTGTGGGGGTGGGGTGGTGACAATGGAAAAGATGGCAAGACAACTGCCCCCGACCCTCTCTCCAGACCAGGCTCTCACCCCTGCCCAGGGGACATCAGGTCACGATTGGGGGGAGGAGGGAGCTCCCCGCCACCCCCCACCCAAGGTCACAGTAACGCAGGGAGACCCTGCCTGAGACCCCTCCTTCCACATCAGGTCGCACCTGTTCTAGATGGTCAGCGTTAAAGCCACAGTGGGCAGGGAGGTAGAGCGGGGCCGTGCTCTCCGCTCCATTCCTCCCCACACTGCTGTGTGCCTCCTGAGTTCCCCGGGCAGGATATGGCGGGGGACGGGCTTCAAGCTGCTGCAGGGACAGAGTGACAGGAAGCCTGGGGGAGGCTCAGGAGGAGGTAAGCATATTTTATATGGCAATTGACCGCAAACCCTGAGCACTGGCCACCACAACTCCAAAAATCAGGGAGCCAGGGAGGCGCAGTGGTGCCCAGGCCAGCACCTCGGATGTGGGTGGGCCAGAGAAGCATCTGTCCGTCTGGGTGGGACAGACGTGGCTCTGTCCTAGGCCCTCCTCTGCCCGCCCCCACCTCCCCCTATTCCGTCTCCTCCCCTTGTGGGGAGGGGCTCTGGGTTAATCACCCAGAGCAGGCGCAGTGTCACCAAACAGAAGTCAGGCATCCTTGGAACAATGGGGACAATTTGGTTCACATTTCACAGCAGTGAAGTTCGAGGTAGCCCAGGTGGGGGCTTTTAGGGGAGGCCCCCCAACCCAGATCCAGAAGTGGGGGGATGTGGGGGCCAGGTCTTCCCATCCTCCACTCTCAGCAGACATCTTGCCGGGGAGCAGACTTGCCTGGAGGCTGAGCGCTGCCAGGCGGCGGCCCAGACAACGGGCGGAAAACCAGCTAAGCGTGTGGGGCTCCCAGCGTTCAAGCTGGGTTCTAAATCTCTCTTGCTCTGTTTAATCCAAAGTCAACTCCTGCGCCTTGTGGGGCGCCCTCGGTGGAGGCAGGAGGCCCTTGTCAGGCTTCACCCAGTGCCACCCACCGCGGGAACAACGAGACCGCGCAGCTAATCCAATGTGGCGTGCAGCCTTGTAGGACTAATTTGAGCTCAGACCTAAAAGGCTGATGTGTGCACACTTCATTTTCTGCAGTGAAGACGGAGCAGCCCTCTCATCTTCCCGGTTGGTAATCCCACTACAACGCCTGCCTGGGGAATTCTGTTCTTGGAAACGGAGCACAGGCCTGTGGAGGTGGCCCCTGCAGCCCCAGGCAAGCCCTGGACACCTGCCTGAAGGGGGCAGCCAGGCCCGGTCATGAGGCCCAGAATCAGAGCTTGATGCAGGCAAGATCCATCAGGAAAGCTGGAGAGAGAAACGGAGCTGCAGGAGCGGGGTTGCAGAGCTTGGGGAGGAGGTCAAGGGAAAGGGATAGCTCAAGACCAAAGCAGCAGCACGTGACCTGAGGCAGGACTGGCCGCTGCTGGCTCTGATATCAGGCCCTGCTGAGTCCTCAAATTCTACCCCATGGAGCTAACATTGATCAACATTTGGTAAGTTTCCTCGCCCAACACACACACATGATGGGATGATGGGATTACACATTCATGATCCAAAACCTAGTTTCTCCACCCAAAATGCTGTGCCCATTTTTCCATGTCAGTAAACAGTGAACCTAATTTTGTGGCCGCATAATATTCCATAGTCCACCCAGTCCCCCAGTCATGGGTATAAATTTTCCTTGGTTAAAATCAATGAGGCAGCAGCTGGGGGCCAACGTGTTGGAGGGAACAGCCCCTCTGATGCCACAGACCCTGGGGGCTGTGGAGGAAAGAGTGAGGGGGACCCTTCAGCCTTGACTGCCTGGAGCCAGGGTGTCCACAAAATTGATTCTTTAGACCAGGGACTGCAAACTCCCGACAAGAGCCAACAGCAAATATTTTCCACTTTGCAGGTGAGATGGTCCTGTTACGACTACTCAGCTCCACACACGAATGCAAGCAGCCCCTGCACAGCATGCCAATGAGCGGGTGTACCTGTGCCAATAAAACTCTACTATCGGGACTTCCCTGATGGTCCAGTGGTTGAGACTCCGAGCTCCCAAGGCAGGAGGCCTGGGTTCAATCCCTAATCAGGGAAACATCCTGCAACTAAGACCTAGCACAGCCAAATACATAAATTAATTTAAAAAACTTTATCAATGTGAAATGTGAGTTTCATCCAGTTGCATGTGTCACATATAACTTCTTTCGATTTTCTTTTCCCCCACCTCTTTAAAAACCTAACACTCAGCACTCCCCTGGAGGTTCAATGGTTGAGACTCTGAGCTTCCACTGCAGGGGGCGCAGGTTCAATCCCTGGTTTGGGAAACTAAGATCCCGCATGCCACGTGACGTGGCAAGAAGAACAAAGACATCTAAGCATAGCTCTGTTTGCAGACAGTACCAAAAACAGTCAATCAGCCAGGTTTTGTCTGTGGGCCCCGTTTGCTGACGCTGATCTGGAAGAAAGAACAGGCACACCTGAAGTTCACACAGGCTGGCGAGCCCGGGCATTTAGCATTTCATGTGTCAACAGAGAAAATGACAGAAATGGGTCGATGAGGGGAGCGGGGGGTTCAGTGGGAGCCTGAGAAGCTAATGAACCAGCAAGTAAAGAGGTCTCTAGAACCTGGGAAGGGGACGTTCTCCCCCTGGGCTGTGTCTGAGGAATGTGCTAGAAGGGGACACAGATTAGGGGGGCAGGCACTCAGGCTGCAGGGAGAGGCCCCAGCTCAGTGGGAAGGGGGCTCTGGCTGCCCCTCTACCCCACCCACCCCCTCCCTTAAATCCATAGCCCTAGCACCATGGAATCTGAACAGTCCTTTGCCCCTGATACCTCAGCTTGTCATCTGCGAGGCCAAGCGCCCAGGCAGCCTCTCCAGCCTGGACTAGTTACAGGGCCGTGGAGCTCGGAGGGTCACCACCGAACAGCCCAGGAGCTGACATCAGGTGGCCACGGATGGGCACCCCAGGACTAGTGGCCACTCCTGCGGGGGCCCTACCCCAGCTGCCAGGCCCCTGGAACCCTGGGCCGGCTCAGAGCACCACACTGGTTCAGTAATTTCACGCTACGTCGCCCGGCAGTGTAAGCGTGGAGCCCCATCTCAGGCTGTACCTCCCAGATGTCACTTGTTTGTGAACACATGGCTGAACCCAAAATTGCTTTTAATATCCGGGCGGTCCCCACTGGCTCCGCAGCAGGGTTGGCTCCAACAGTGCCTCCAGGACAAGCCCCCGCTAGGCTGACAACTCAATCCAGCGCCCGCTGCGGCCAGGCGGCCCTGCACACGTGGAACGCTCGGCGACAATGCGAACACGCCCCGGGAGGTGTAATTATTCCTCTGGATCTAAGCGGACAATCCTGACGTCCCCATTTCTCCTCTTTTAGCCAAGTTGGACTCTGCCAAAGACACTCTCACCACGATTTTCTGAATTAAGTCTAAAAGCCCAATGCTTCACATCCTGGGGCGCCTCTCCAGTCTTCCTGGCTGCAAAGCCTGTTTCCTTTCTCAACTGCACTGACACAGCAAAGTTAGAGAGAGAGAGATCATTAGAAAAACAGAGATGAGCCAACCCATCTAGACCGCCAACCCGTCTAGACGGCGCTGTGTAGCAGAGATGTGCCACAAGGCCACCCCCAGAGCTTAATTTTCTTAGTCTTTCACCCTCTTCCCCAATAGCTCAGTGGGTAAAGAATCCACCTGCAATGCAGGAGACACAGGAGACGCAGGTTTGACCCTGGGTTGGGAAGATCCCCTGGAGGAGAAAATGGCAACCCACTCCAGATTGCTTGCCTGGAGAATCCCATGGACACAGGAGCCTGGAAGGCTATAGTGCATGGGGTTGCAGAGCTGGGCACTACTGAGCGACTAAGCACATACAATCTTTCACCCCATTCAAACATGAAATGAAACACATGTTCCCTTTCAGAATGGATCTCATTTAACCCTGTCTACTCCCAAGCTCCAGTCTGTGAACACCCTGAGAACCCTCAGTCTGGGCCTTCCTGCTCTTTGCCACATGCTGCACCTGGATGCCAACTTCCCTCCCCATTGGGCCATATCTCCAGGCCACGATGCGCAACAGTCACAGCCTAGACCCTCTTCTGCAAAGATCTAGGGTCAGGGGTGGGCTGACCAAACCACGATCTGGGCTCGGGGTTCTCCTGGTCCACACCACCCCCACTTCCATGTCTGGGAGAAACCCACCATGCTCCCTAACCCTAGGCCCTGACTCTGAACAGCTGAGTGATTCCATGGAAGACCCCCAGGGCTCTGCTGAGGAGGCAAGTAGGAGGCACCCCGATTTCACTGAATAGGCCCATGCAGGAGGGGCCTCTCCTGCTCCTTGCGCTCAGCGCCAGAGTGAGACGTGTGCACAGCTGGGCCCCTTTCTGTGCTGGAGAGAAAAGGTTAAAGCAGCTGAAGCCTGAGAGCCGGGGCCGCTCAGCCAGAGCCCAGCCGGATGGGTAGAGCTCACTGGCTTCCTCAGGGTGGTCGTGGTGCCAGTCCTGGGAGGAAGGTCACTGGTCCCAGCTGCCAAGGAAGGGCTGGGCCTGCTGCATACCTAACAGCCCTCCTAGCGGCCTCCCCTTCCCAGGGACCTGCCCACTATCCAGCTGCTCCCTGGACACGCCACTGTGGGGCCCCGAGCCCCACTGAGCTGCCCATCACAACCACAGATGGGTGCATGTGGGGGGAAAAAGAAGCTGAGAACAAGCACTCGGGTCAAGCGTCAGGTCTGCAGGCTGATTATCATCACTCTGGGGGCAGGTCGGCAAAGTACTGCGGAAAACAAATGAGGCTCCTGGGCTCTGAGTGACCACTGAGGACGACGAGGCAGCAGGAAGCCCTTGGGCTCGAGCACAGGGCCTGCCCTGCCAGGGCTCTGCTCTCTCTTGCACGTGCACTCACACACACGTGCACGCACACACACACACTGCAGACTGGTAAAGACAGGCTCTGGGGCCGGAGCAAACCCCGCACCTGACCAAGAGGCCCCTCAAGAGTCAACTAACACGGAACAAACCTTCCCTGGCCCCCAGATGGTGGGGGCGTACCTGGGCCTGCCAGGACAGAGGGAGCCCTGAGCCAGACCTGGCCAGGCCCCGGCTGCTGCACACCACCTGACCTGCCCATGCCCTCTTCCCTCCAAGTGAGGAATGAGCTGAGGACACGTTTGCTGAGGATCCAGAAACAGACCCTGATGGAGAGCCTGAGCCCCAGCCTGAATATAAGTGGCTGTCACCTAGGCCCTGGGCTGGGGGAGCAGGTCGGGGGCCAGCGTGCACTCACCTGGGTGGCCACCTTGCCGTAATCGATCCACCGCAGTGTGGCAAAGTTGGTGGACTCGGCGCAGTTGAATCCGTGGTTGAAGCCAGCATGGTAGCCGTAGGGGAACGTGATCATGAACTCCCCCGCCTCCTGTGTGATCTGGGGAGGAAGGGGCAACAGGTGAGGGATGAGGCCCGGCCAGAAGAAACGCCCGACACGGGGCATCACAGGCTGGCAGCAAAGCCACCAGGAGCCACTGAGGGGCCCAGCAGGGGGATGTGGGCTCCAGGACGTCCCACCAGATGTGGGGACCTGACTTCAGGAGCCAACGGAGTTGGCCAGGTGAAAGGCCAAGGTTCTACAGGCTGCAGCCTGGTTCTCATGGAGCTGGTAGAGCAGGTGAGGCGAGCGGCTGGGGTGGCTGCTACCAGCCCCACCGCTCAGAGGCCCCACCGGGCCCAAGGGGACAGTCTGGACTCTCAGACAGGTGAGTTGCAGCGCTAGGATTCTAGGTGCTTTCTGTTTGGGATGGGGGGCGGCTTCTGCTTTGGAGGCAGGTGGTTATCACACCTCCTGTCCACTGTGAGATGTTCCCACATGGCAACAGGGCTGGCAAGGTGGGCCGGTCAGCTCTGGGGAAGCTCAGAGCCCTGGGAGCTCAGGACACGTGTAAGCCTGCAGCACAGCATCCAGTCCTCGTGCGAGGAAGTAGGCCCACCCATGAAACGGCCCCAGATTCTGGCCTGAGTCACCCCACCACTGTGAGCAGGGAGCCTATCCACTAGATCCTAAGACATGGGTCCTTCCAAGTGAGGATAGAGCAACTGAAGTGACGTATCGGTGGGCTGGGAGGACACGTGTCAAGGTCAGATCCCCACAGGAGGAGCTGATGTCTCCAGGCATATTCAAAATGGTCTGGACAGCCAGACTCTGGTCCGGCCTCTGCATCAAAGACGCCAAACCCAGGAGCTGGGCATGAGGGATGGGGGATGATGACACCACACAAAGGCGTCCAGTACTGCCGCCCTGAGACTTCGAGGAGGAGGTGGGGGCTGCAGCCTCCTCCCCAGGGCCCTCCCCACTGACCGCCCGCAGCCATCAGCAGTCGTCCCAACAGCAGACTGTTGTGAAAGGGATGAGAAGTAACAGTAGCCAGCACGCCCGCTCGTGGTGTCCTGCGACGCAAGGTAGGGCTGTTGGAACAGAGGCGTGTGCAGGAGTGACCTCTGGAGTCGGGAGGGCCATCATTTCCTGGATTGAGCTGGGAGCATAGATCAGCTTGACTGGAGTTCCAGGGACTGTGGCCCCAAACGCCGCCCCATCCCATCCTCCAGGTCTCTCTAGGGTTTCACAGACACTGACCACACCGTGTGTACTCTGGGTCTGGCCTCTTCTGCTTGGCACATCCTCAGGGTTTATCCGTCCCAGTGGGCACTCCGCTGTCTCCTTTTTGTTCCTACAGGGCCTCCTGTCACGAGGACATGTCCTACTTGCTCATCTGGCCTCCTGCTGACAGGCCTGCAGCTGTTCCCTGGTTGGGATGCAGCGAGCAGAGCGGCGGGGCCAGTGGAACCACTTCTCCAAATGGTGCTGGTGTTTCTCCAGAGCAAACAGACACGGAGGGGGAACCGGGGGCCCCAGGAAACTGCCCGGCGGCTTTCCATGACAGCTGCCCATCTTGCACCAATGTGGCAGTGACGGCGAGATCCCCCTGCGTCCTCGGCAGTGTCAGGGGTCTTTGTGGCCCGGGTGGGGGGTTCAAGGCTCCAGCCCTGCCCCCAGGTTGGCAGGTGCCACCCACCACATCTGGTCCTGGTGTGTCTGGACCTGCTGTTGCAGGCGTGTGCCTCCTTTTGCCAAGTGTGTCTGTTTAATTCTCCTGCCCCACTTGGAGGCCATTCACTGCTTTGTCACTGACTGTGGTTCTGCGCCCTGCTAATAACCCCAGAGAGATGAGTAGAAATCGCTGGATTTATCTAAGGAACTGACGAGGAGTCAAACCTCAGCAGGGGAAGGGGAGCGGTGGGAGGTGGTGGGGGGTGAGACGTCCAGAAACCAAGCACAGAGTCAAAAATCAATCAAAACTGATGTAGCCTGGAGGAAAGCCAGTCCTTAAGAACACGCTGATATTTTTCTTTTCAAATAATGAATTGCACCAATCAAGGGAAGTCACTGTGGATTAAGTTATATTTTTAAATTCCAGTCCAAGTGACAGCTGTGTGCAGGGATGAAGCAACGGTAGGAGAGGGGGGAGGTGGGGATGGGCAACGTCCCCAGGATCAGTGGCCAGCATCCTCGGTCCTCAGGCAGGGCCCCCTGGGTCGGCTTCAGTCGCAGGATTCAGGAGCTCATGAGACGGTAAAATAAACTCGGGTTTGGGGATGGCCCGTTAAACCCAGTTACTGATTTTCTCATCCTACTCGAGCTGATCCTATAGAGTGCTGTCTCACTCTTCCTCCGATGCCTCTGAGCAAGGCTGGTCTGCTCGAGCCTCGGCGGGGCAGTGGGGTCCCTGTAACCAAGCTGGAGCCCCCCACCCAACCCCTCCCATAAATCAAGGCCCAGAAGGGAAGGTGTGCTCATTTGGAATGACAAGAAGATTACGTTCCTGTCAGAAAATCTACATCTCGGTGGCTCCACCTCGGGCCCACGGAGGCTGTCCTCCATGTCACCGCCATCAACGTTAGCCCGACAATAAATTAGAAGGCATCGGGGATGATGGATCGGCCTTGAGGCGGAGCAGTCGGGAGAGGAGGGAGCTCGGGCCCCGCACGCCAGTCACAGAGGAAGCCCGGAGCTCAGCTGCCCCTCCAGCTCTCGAAGAATGAATGAGGAAGTCCGTGGCAGATCACAGAAACACACACTTTTAATTATTAAAAAGCTCCGCTATTGATCTGCTTTTTCTTCCAGAAGTAAATACCATTACGAAGATTTATAACTGGAGTGTGGAGTGACTCTTTTACCAGGAATTCAGATGAGGGGCTACACGTGGAGCCCTGAGAGAGGCGTCCGTCCATCCCTGACTCTGCGGGGCCTGGAGCCTGGTCCCCAGGCCTGCAGCCCATGGAGGGCTCTCTGCTGCCGGACAAGGGCCTGGGTCCCACAGCCTCGGGTGAAGCTCTGTCCTGCCCTCTGTGGGAGCCGGTATGGCCGCTGAGCCCTGCCTCTCCTGGGTCACCAGCAGGGTCACCAGCAGGAGGCCACTGCCTGTGGGTCTTGCTTAGATATTTCACAAATGAGCTGCAGGACCACACTGGCACCGACCTGGAAGGATGGACAGACCCACCAGCTGACTCCCACGACCAGCATCCCTCTCCAGGACGCAGGATATGGAGGATGTTCCTGACAAAGCGATGGGAAACAAGGACCTCTCAGTCCTGTGAGTAATGCTGTGATCTGTCTGCAAGGTTCCTGGTAACGAACAACGTTCCAACCAGAAGACAGAGGGGACTGAGAGAAGAACAGGGACAGCTGCTACCTGAAGAGCATGAGTGATGGGGGTGGCCCTGGCAGGAAGGCCACACCCCCATCTGCGTGGTGATGCTGTGGCTGCGTGCCTGAAACATCAGAACCAGTTTTCGACTTGCTGACACCCGGGGCCAGAGGCAGGCATGAAGTCTGCTCGCAGAGCTCGCTCTGCGCCTGACAGATCACCCTCTGGGGAGACCTGCAGGAGTTGGGCTGCCTCTGCCCTCGGGGCCATGGCCCACATGCCTTCCAGAAAGTTCCAGGCATGGGCCACTCGCCTGGACCCTTGTAACCAGGAAGCCTGTCTGTGGGGAGGGACTGGCCAGGAGTGACAGCGGCTGGGCCCACTCCCAGGACACAGGCGCCCAGCCCCAGAGCTCAGTCCCTGTTGCCCACCCACTCCCCCAGGTGGTGGGGTCCCTGCCAACTTCGCCCCCAGTGCAGCCTCACCCCTCACACCCCCACGTGGACACCTTACAGGAAACTGCATGAGATCGCAGCTTTCATGCTGCGGGCGAGTCAGACGCTTCATTTCTAAACAGGTACTCACTCCCTCTGGAGTGAGGCCGTCTGCCCTGGGCATGGGAGGGGTGGGCAGGGGGCTCCCACAAAGCAGGGCCCAGCTCCTCAGCAGTTCCTGCAGGGTCGTCAGGAGCTGCCCCCGCCATCCACTCCCCAGTCTGACCCTAGGACCAACAGATATTCAGGTCTGGCTTGGGAGGGACTGAGGGAAGCCCCTCCTGATACCCACCTCCACCCTCACCGCCACTGTGGAGGAGCTGATGGCCCAGCAGTGTGGCCCGACCCCAGCCTGCAGTCCTTCTAGAACCTTCTCCAGCGTGAAGACACCAGTTTCCTGGGGCACTCATGGTCAGCAGGGCCAGGGCCCAGAAGCCTGACCACCAGCAGACTACATACCCACCCCTACATACCCGGCTGAACGGGATCCCATACTTCTTGAGGATAATGGGCGAGATGAGAGTCATCTTGTGCCGAAGGAAGGCATCGCAGCCCTGGGAGCTTCCGGGGAAGAAGCCTGGAGCAGACGAGACAGTGTCAGCCGGACAGGGCGGGGTGGCCAGGCAGCCCTGTCCTCCTGTGGCCCCGCAGGAACGAAACACACAGGGGCCCGCCAGGTGGAGTGTACCCACGCACGGCACCACATTCATGACTACAGACAAGGTGTGCGGTTGGGATACGGCTGCCCACAGACTGCCCCCCACTCCGAGCTCCCCTCAGGCAAAACCCATTGGGGCCTCCACACGGTCACTCAGCCATGTGAGAGAGCAACCGAGAGACAGGACAGCGGAGCTGCTCTCTAGAGCCTGATGAGTTGTGGGGTGAGGAGTGAGTGTGAGACCCCCCCACTCACTGACCAAATCCACAACAAAGAGGGGGGCTGCCTGAGTGGGCAAGGGCTCTCTACCCACGTGGTCCCATGACCCACCCACCTGTGGCCCAGACCCACAGGCATGGGGGCAGAGTGGGCGACCCAGGCCTGCGCCTCTATCTGTGCTCACAGCCCCTCTGCTTTCTGCCCCAGCGCACGCCATGCAGCTAATTTAAAAGATGATCCATGAGTCCACGAGAGGCCCAGACACCTAGACCCAGACACCAGGCTTCACCAGCACAGCTCAGCGCTGTTCCCACATCACATGTTGGCTGAAACTCAAGTCACTAACAAGCCAGTCTCATGGTTAAGGAAAAGCCAACCTCAGGTTCTGCCCACGGTGGCTGAGCTTCTCACCCCAAACCGCACAGAGTGGGCACAGGAGGGCCACACGGCTCCTCGAGGTATGGGACACGTCCCCAAGGCAGCAGCATGAGGGCTGACCCCCAGGCCCGGGTGGCCCGGGGGCCCTTCCAGTGAGACCAGCCAGCACACATCCTTGATGGGCACGTGTGCACGTGCGTGTGTGCATGTGTCTGTGTGCACACATGGCCCCACCCACATGCCGAGGCTGGAGGAGGCTCCTGACGGCAAGGACCCAGTGTGGAGGTTCTGGAAAGAGCCAGGATGACCGAATCCCACACTCTGCTCTGCACTAAAAGCATTTCCATTAGAGTTACGGCTGCCTGCCGCCCGGCCCGCCGCCCTCTCTGCAGTTCCTCTTTTTAATGCACAGTTTAAGTGGCTCTCATTAAAGCTCTAATAAAGGCGCACATTTTAAGTGATTAGCACCAATAATGCGCCAACACATTAACGCTCTCCCCGTGGGCTGCACAACCCTCCCAGCGAGCCCATTCAGAACGCAGCTATTCATTTTCCATATTAATTGCAACCCCCTTCCACCCATCTCAACAAAGCTGCCTGGGAGGCACGCCCCAAAAAAGTTTGGAAGGGACGCCCAGGAGGGCAGTGAGTCACCAGCCCTGGAGTCTCCTCCGTCCTTCCTCTGAGGAGGGGAGAGAAGCCAAGCGAGGGACTCTAGAGGAACCATGAGGTCCCCCACCCCTCCTCCGGAGCTGTCGGCCCTGTCCTTGAATTCCAGGTGCGGCCTGACTTCACAAGGGCCGCCTTCCTGCTTGCCCACCCACCCATCCTCTCCCAGCCCCGGCCACCAAACCAAGCCCTCCACAGATGCCCAGGCAGTGAGCCAGCATACAGGTCCGGGTGTCAGAAAGGCCCCAGCAGCAGTTCCGGCTGCCTCCAGCTTCTCTAGTTGGAGCTCAGATCACCCCACACTCTTCTAGTAGAGAAGGCACATTCAGGGAGAACAGCCAGACGTGGCTAGCTGCAAACACCCTTGGCCCCCCCACGAACAGCAAGAGCACAGATGCTGAAGACAAGGCCCAGGGTCCCCAGAGAGAGAGCACCTGCGCTGATGCTCCTGGCTCTGCAGGTGGGGAGCTGAACTGTGGCTCCCCCAAGACGTCCACGCCCCAATCCCTGCAGCCCGTGTAAGGTCCCCTCCTTGGAGAAAAGGGCTCTGAAGATGGGATCAAGTGCAGGCCCCTGAGGTAAGATGGGCCTGGACCCCTGGATGGGGGTGCTGTGGCATCCTGAAGGTCCTTCTAAGACAGGGTTAAGGGAGGCCAGACCATAGCAGCGGAAGCCATGGACCAGGGAGACAGGATGAGAGCGGCACGGCCCCTAGTCCAGGACGGGGCGCCTGCAGAAGTCAGAGAGGCTGGAATTGGGTTCTGCCCCACCCCACCCCACCCCACCCCACCAAGGGGGCCTCAGGAAGGAGGCAGCCTGCTGATGCCCGGACCTCAGCCCCAAGAGGCTCGGTGTAGACGTCTGACCTCCACAAACAAGATTTGTGTGAGAACAAAGATCTGTGTGGGTTTAATTAGGACTTTTTTTTAAAGTGTAGTTTAAGGTTCACAGCAAAATTGAGAGGATCTGTGTTGTTTTAAGTCACTGAGTTTGTGATGCGTGCATGCTAAGTTGTGTCCGGCTCTTTGTGACACCAAGAGCTGCAGCCTGCCAGGCTCCTCTGACCATGGGATTCTCCAGGCAAGAATACTGGAGTGGGCTGCCATTTCTTCTCCAGGGGATCCTCCCTTTCCCACCCGGATGGGACCCGGGTCTCTTACGTGTCCTGCACTGGCAGGCGGGTTCTTTACCACTAGTGCCCCCTGGGAGTTTGTGGTAATGTTACATCAACCAGAAGCTAATACAACAGGAAAAGACATTTTTAATTGGCATTTTAAAAAGTCAGATAATGGGGAAAAAATCTAATTTGGCTTTCCCTTTAGATCTTAGGAAGTAAGTGCAATTGGCCTTTGCCAGGACTGCCTGTCCTGGAGTTTCCACCAGGAGAAACATGCTCCCCAGAGTGGGAATGGCATGGAGGCCGGTGGCGGGCCATCAGGGAGCCTCGCCAACACCACGCCACGGCTTTGGAAGGTTCCACGGCCTGAGGGTACCGGCTGCCTGCTGCTGCCACAGAGGTCAGGGTGGCCAGAGGCCCGGCGCTGTCTGAGAGGCAGACCCTCACCCCCACCTGGATACAACCTGTGCTGGAGGGGCCGCTCTTGGCTGTGAAGCAAGGGCTGATGGCTGGGCCAGTCGTTGTTACTGTCTGTCCAGCACTGACAGCCATCCACCCTCATGACACAAGAGCCTCCGTGGGGACAGGGCAGGGCCATGATGAGAGTGACTCAGGGCCATGGCCTGGCCCTCCGTTGGGGCACACAGAGGCCTCAGGGGCTCCCAGCCGGGGTGTCTGCTTGTCTCGAAGGATTCCATGCCCTGAGGGCCTTCCTATACCCAAGTGGTCCGTGGCCCCCTGTCCAGACACAGCCCAGGACCCTCTCTGATAAATCCGGTCAGCCCAAGAGGCCCCAGCTAGGGCCTCAATGCAGATAGCGGGACGTTGCTGAGGAAGCCTGGGTGATCCAGTCCTGCATGGACAGCAGACAGCCCCATGGCCCCCACTCGGCCGTGCAGCACTGTGAGGACCTCCGAACTGGCCTTCTCATGCTCAAGACTGAGCAAAGGCTCCACGAAGACAAAGGAGGGTGGGATGGAGCCCCGGGAGCTGGGGCGTGGGGGACGAGAACACTGGCTGCCTCCAGCCTGCAAAGCCTGGGGTCACATCCGAAACCCCGTGCCCAGAGTCTGGAAAATGAGAGTGTGAAGTGCTGACACTCGTGCAGCATGCGTCAAGTGACAGACCCACGGGGGGGACCACGGCCTGACCCAGAGGGAAGGAAGTGGATGCGGCGCGGGACGCCGACACCCAGACAACAGCGGGAAGCCGGAGAGGGTGGGGCTGCCAGCCCGCCGCCCACCCAGCCCCAGGGGCCCCGGGCACCTACCGATGGCCAGCCGCTCCAGGCGCTTGCCGTGCTCCGGGGGAATGGCATACCTACGAGAGAAGGCAGGCACGTCAGAGTTGAGAGCGTGTGGCCAGGTGGATACATCCATTTTCAAACAAATGTGGGGTGTGTCCTTTGTCCAGAGGAGGAGGGAGGGTGGTAAAGGGTCCGACTACAGTCACCAGACCATCTGCCTCCAGACCTGTTGGGAGAAACTCCAGACAGTGGCTCTCAAGCCAGCGATCCTCCCCCCAGGGGACCCAGGCCATGTCTGAGACATTTCCAGTTGTCAGCACTGGGGGGGGCGCGGTCCTGGCAGCAAGGGGGTGGGGGCAGGGATACTGCTCCATGCCCCACCCCCACAGAGAGTGACCTGCCCAAGGCCGCAGTGCAGAGCGGGAGGGGGACTGTGCTCCTGAATAAGCCCAGCAACACCTGGAACTCTAGAACAAGACCCTATGAGGGTGCATCCCCCCGCCCCACCCCCACCCCCGGAGCAGGAAGCCAACTGGGGGAACCACAGGAAACACTGAAGACCGCCCAGACATGGCAGCCAGCTGAACCCACCCCAATGGAGAGGTTTATCACTGCTTTTGATAAAATAACACAGGGCGAGGGGAGGAGATAGGTGAACGCTGTGCTGCCTCGTTTATCCAACAGGATAAAAACAATTAATTTCCGAGCATGCTCGGGGCCCTGGAGGCGGCGGCCATGGCACCTTTAATTCTGCTATCGTCAGAGAATTTCCCATTATCTGGACAAAGAGGAGGTGACTCTTTTTTTAAACGGCCTTTTATTGCTTACATAAAGATGATCAAAGTTAATCCCAATCCAAGGCACCTTGGTGGGATTAATGTCACCCCCCACAAACAGCAGAATGAAACATTCCATCCCTTCTGGGAAGATGCCCAGGGCCGGGAAGGAACTAATTTACGGCTCCAAGGCTGTGATGATTAATGCAATATCGCGGGTCTACAATGCTGCTTTCACTTAATTACCGCCTGTAATTGGGAGTTGTAAAGATAAGATTAATTGAATCTGGTGGATGTTAAAAGTTGAATATGTTGGCACGTGGCTCCTCTGTTATCAGAAAGTACAGACTGCAGGACGCGGGCCGAGTGTTCAGAAGGGCAGCCCCTGGAGAGAGGAGAAGTGACTCATGGACGGAAGCCAGCGGCCTCGGGGACGTCTGGACTCTGACAGCCAAGAGCATGTGGCGCCTGCCACGCAGCAACCACTGGGCAACCCCCTCGGGGTGCTGAGGGGCCCCAGAGCTACCCTCTCCTGCCTCCAGGGACTCTGCAGGATGAAAACCTCTGTCTTCAGGGGAGGGCAGAGTGCTAGTCCTGACTACATAAGCACTGAGCGTGGACCATCCATACAAAGGAGGCAGGGAGGGTGTTTGAGGCTTCATCGGTGCAGCTGTGAAGGCTCCCCGAATTCTACTGGCTGTGGCATTGTAGGTACTCACCGAGCCCCACCCAGCCACAGCCCTCCCCTCTGGGGCCCCCAAGCAAGGCCAGTGCAATGGAGGCCCAGGTGAGTGGGCCACAGGACTGGCCTCCCTTGCAGAGCAGACATTCACCACTGGAGAAAAGTCCCCAAACCAAGGGGCTTTCGTGGCAGAACCTCATGGGGTCTCCGGCCAGGGCCCGGGTTATGTTATATCATCACAGCCCCACCCAGCATCACACCACCGGGTCGGGCTCGGGTCTGGGAGGAGAAAAATAAAGTAAGAAGGCAGAGGAGGGGCTCCTTGGGTTGAGCCAGGCTGCTTACTCACCCTCAAGGTGGCAAGCATCTGTCTGGCTATTAAGAGAGCAGGTTCCAGGGCCATAAAACAGAGTCAGCTTTATTGGTCACCAATATGGGGGCAGTCTGTCCTGCTCCCCAGGAACTCTGTCCCCAACACAAGGTCAAACATCAAGGCCAAAATCAATCTGCTCTGCCCGCCTGTGATCCCAGGCAGCTGCTCTCTGGACGGCAGCCCTGGTCACTTGGGTGGCAAAGGATGCTTGCCTATTTCGATGGACAAACTGTCTGCCGGGACCACATCCGCCTCACGACTGGGCTGGTGTGAGGTCTCCCAGCTGGCAGGCAGCCCTGCCCAGCCCACCCCCAGTCCCCCCTCGTTCCCCCATCCTGCTCTCTGCCAGCATGGGCGCTCTCTCCAGCAAGGCTAGTTTTCTGCATGTCTTGCTGCCCTACAGCCATCTCCCTGGTCCAATAGCCCCTTGCTCCTCCCGGGGGGTACGGTCTAGTCCCAGACGGCCCAGTCACAGCAGAAGAGCCTGGACAGGCCGGACAGGATCGGGCAGCACCACTCCCAGAATCTGGGGACCACTGGGAGGGAAAACAGACCGGGGGTTTGGGGGACAGAGTCGGAAATAGGGGAGCTCCGTGGGGGAAGCTGCAGAGGGACAGGCCACCTGCAGAGGGGGTCACACTGGTTACTCCACCCACAGCACAGGGAGCCTCAGTCCTGAGGCCGGCCAGGCAGGTCCCTCTGGACCTCCCCACGTGTTTTCCCAGCCCTTCCTATGCACCCCTCTTCCTCCACCCTTTCTCTCTGGTGGTGACAGTTCTTAACACAAAGTACTCTGGCCAACACTCAACCAGAAAGTTGTGGAAAATCCGGTGCTCTTGGCTTGGTGGCCCTGGCAACCACAGGCATGGGACCCCGCGAGGCTGCAGCAAGACTGGACAGGCTCCATAACTCCGGGTTTAATGTTGTGGAATCGGTGAGGAGGCCGAGAGAGATGAATTCAGGCATTGTTTGCCAGATGCCTTTTTCAAAAAGGCAGTCGTCTGTAAGTATCAAGGGCTTCAGTGAGACAATAAAATGTTTTTCGATCTGCTATACAGCCATGCAGGTGATGGGAAAGACCAAGCCAGGTCTCTCTGGAGCTGGCTCCCAGGCGGGGACACAAGATGTGTGCAGAGCCACGTGACAGTGAAGAGACAAGCCCCGTCCAGCAGTTTCACTGTTCAAGTGACCGGCTGATGAGGACAGATGTTTCTGGGAACAATGGTGATCATGGCCCAGATGTCATAATCCAGAAGGAAGCGGCCCCCTGGTCTGGGGAGAGACAGGCAGACTGCACCACAAGGTGGGCATCTGCCAGCCTCTCCTCCAGGTTCTTCTTTTACAACTGAGGCCTGGAGGAGTGGATACACACCCCTTGCCCCGAGTCACAGCCACCCCCAAAAAGACAGTGCAGAACCGCACACCTGGCATAGGGTGAGAGGGAGGCCTGGGGCCATGGCTGCCAGCAATCATGTCCGAGACCCACATCCTGACATTGCTGTGGGGGTTGGACATGCTTACCAGGGGCCAGGGACACACTGAGACTGGACGACAGAGGTGGGCATCCCACGGGCCCTGCTGAAACCAAGCCAGAGTCCAGTAAGGAAGCTGGGGCTTCTGGGTGCTGGTGGATGGAGGCCTCAGTCCAGCAGGAGGGCGGCTCTTGAGCCCAGGAACACAGGGCAATTGAAAGGAAATGCGCTCTGCGGGCAGCTCTCACCTCGGGCCGGGGATGGGCTGCCCGCATTCCTGCCGAGACAGCGGGCCGGAGACTCTTCCCGTCCGCAGCAGAGGATGCTATTAATAGTGTCATTTTCTTGGTGTTTTGTTTATTCCCCTGGAATGGCTTGATGGATGTGAATAATTATCAGACTATAAAAGCCAGCAAATGTGCTATTTTCTATCGCTCTAAATCATCAAACAAATAAAGTGTGAAACAGCATTTTTGAATATAATTTTCCCCTCTAATGGCTTAGAATTATTATCAAGAACAATGAAAATAAATAAGCAAATGCCTTGTGAGTTAAAAATTAAATGAGTGTGTCAGGAAGAGGAACACAGGCTGTCGTGGAGAGTAGGGACCTGCTCGGGGGCCATCACTTTGCCGATGGAACAAGTGGCTTCGGGCCTCAAGGGTACCCGGGCTTCTCTGGGTGTGGACTCCCAGCACCTGGTGCCCTCTGGCCCGGGAGTGGGCACTGGGACCACCTCCCTGGAGGGACAGCTACACTGGCAGGTGTGCACCACAGCGCCTGTGTGTCTAGCTGACCCCCGAAGGCCCAGGGAGTCGTGTGCCACTGCCCTGGGACGGCCACATGAGACCTCAGAAGATGAGGCAAGTAGGGGGCTGGCCTCTGTCCCTCCTCGTCCGGGCCATGGACAGACAATTCCAGGTGGGTACTGCCTCTCAGACCAGCAGGAAAACCTAAAGTCCTGGGACAAATTCCCAGGACAAGAAACACCCCCTCCAGGGGGAGACAGTGTACCCCCACAGGGCCCACTGGCTCAGCTGGCCGCCCACCCTGGACTGCAGGGCCCGGCAGAGAGGATCGAGTTCCCTATGAGCAGGGCGTGTTGCCATGGTAACAAGGTAATTCCCACATGCTCCTGCCAGCTGCCAGGGTAACGAGTCTTGAGGGGGCCTGCCTCTCACACCCTGTTGCCCATTCCCGAGGCCCCCGGCCTCTGCCCGAGCCTACAGGACCGTCCTGCTTGGAGCCAGGGTGGAAGCACTGTGACACAGACAGTATCTGTTCCCGGAGATGCGTGTGACTTCGCTGGTGACAGCTGCGCTCGGGATTTCTTCCATCACTGGCCTGACAGCTCCCCCCAGCATGAGGCTCAGCTTCCCCCTTCCTCTCTACCGAGGAACGTGAGCCAAGAGCAGGGGTCCAGCCAGGAGCCCTTTGGAAATGTCAGTTCAGCCCGACGCGAGTCGGAGGGCGAGGAAGTTAATTTCACAGTGTCTGCACAAGGCCGGGGCAGACAGGCCCCTCACCGTCTAACAGGCTGTAATTATGGGAACAGAAACAAGAAGGCAGAGTCCAGGGAAGTGCCGAGACCACGCTTGCTCGAGGCACGAGCAAGCTGCCCGCATGGGCCCTGGGAAACCCCGGCAGCTCCCAACGCCACTGGCCCCAGAGCCCCATGCACTGGCCAGACAGAAGAGCTGTTTACTGTGACCCTCAAGCACAAAGCCCATCGTGGCCCGTGCCCTCTCCAGCCACACGTCAGTTGGACAGTCTCAGCTCACTGCCCCGTGGTCTGGGTGGGCCAAGCAGAAGAACCTGGTCACAGAGCAGACTTCCCCTCACACTCCCAGCTCCCCAGGCACCATCTCCACGCTGGTTAGAGATGAGCCCGGCCAGAGCAGCCATGCTCCACTCCTCTGCAGTGCAGAGCCAAATGGCCAGAGAAACAGTTACCCCGAATGTGATTATCACAGAGACGAGCCCCACGGAGATGAGCCACAGAGACTTGCTCTACCGACCCATCCCTGCACTTCAGATGACTTTCATTTATATAAAACTCCAAACCATCCAGTACAAAAAATTCTTAGCTATCTAGAACAAGAAGAGACCTTCCCATGGTCACACTTCACTGGGGTGAGGCAGGAGAGGCACCCCAGAAAGTCGGGGCAAAGCGGTCCACGGTACTGCAATGAAGACGCTGGCCAGGTGAGAAGCCAGCAAAAAGATATAAGGGGAATAATGGTCAACAGGGATGAGACAAACTTCTCACATAAAGTAATATAACCTTCTACCTGGGGAAACTAAGAGAACAAGCTGGGAAATTAAGAACTGAATAGTCCAGGGACTTCCCTGGTGTCAGTGGTGAAGAATCCACCTGTTAATGCAGGGGACACAGGTTCGATCCCTGCTCTGGGAAGACCCCATGTGGCATGGAGCAACTAAGCCCTGAAGCCACACTACTGAGCCTGAGCGCCCTAGAGTCTGTGCTCCACAACAAGAGAAGCTGCTGCAATGAGAAGCCTGTGTACCACAATGAAGAGTAGCCCCTGCCCGCCGCAACTAGAGAAAGCCTCCTTGCAGTAAGAAGACCCAGCACAGCCAAAAAGTAAAGAAAAAAATTTTTTTTAATTAAATAAAACATTTTTTAAAAAGAACTAAACAGTTAAGTGAGGGTGCAGAATTTTTTTTTTTTTTAATCAGTACATAGCCAGGCTTTGTCTGTACTTTCCCAGAAGACTATAAAAACCACTAAGGTAAACCCTCTCCCTTGTCTGGGGTCCAGAGGCAGGAATTCTTGACCACAAACGACGGCAAACAGAAACCTGGGCAGGTCCCAGCCCCTCACAGAATCCCCAGTCTGGTGCAGGAGACTGGCAAGCTTTCAGTGAGGCCGGCAACGAGCCACACGGTGTCCCCGCCCAGAGCAGGCCAGGGCAACACGCGCACAGGCAGAGCTCAGAGATCTGGCGGGTTTAGTTCCAGGCCACTGTGATAAAGTGAGCCACGTGAGGTTTTGGCTTCCCAGTGCGTAAGAAAAGGTACATTTAAACTGTACCCTTACCGCAGTCTATTAAGCGTGCAATAACAACATTATATCTAAAACAAATACTGCACATACCTTAATTTTAAAATGCTCTCTTAAAGTGCTAACCATCACTGGACAACACACGGTTGCCACAAACCTTTAATCTGTAAAAAAAATCGAAGCATCTACGAAGCACAATAAAACAAGGCGAGCCTGTACCACAAAACGCCTCCATGCCCCTAACCTTGTCCTTCAGTAAAGGAGGTAATACTGGATGTGATCACAACAGTGACTCCAGAATGCACACAAGCCAGGCTAGTCTGTCAGGTACAAGCGGGGCGGCCTCATCATGATGGTTCAAACGTGAAAGACGCATTACTAGCAGTCACACTGACAGCAGGGTTAAAGGGGGACAAACGGGCACCAAGCAGGAGAAATGAAAGATGTTAGAAAAAGCCGACAGGCTCGCTCGCCCTTCAAACATGAGGGAGTGGGTCCGAAGGCTGGGCAGACAGCCAGCCCTGGGACTACCGAGATGCCCGGGGTCCCCTGCCTTCCTGGGAGGGGCGGGCAGAAGAGTTGTCACCAACCCATCTGCCTGGGCAGGTGGGGAGAGCTCCTGCTGGCATGGGGAGCGGGGGACTGAGCCCTTTCTAAACACTCAGGAGAGCAAGGGAAGTGCGCCTCCAGGTCAGGCTCCAGCCCGGGTGGGGAGGGCGGGGGGTAGGGTGGGGAGGGGTCCCTTGGGGGGCACCCCCTCCTCCCCTACTGGAGCACCACTGTGCAGAGTTGTTAGGCCGGGCAGCACGGCTCCCTGAGAGTGACTGAAACTGCCTGACAGCGAAAGGAAAGGATGGCAGCCCTGATTCTATCAGGAGCTCCCATCTCGGGCTCCGAGGTGCAGCCTGCAGGAGGAGGCCACCCCCCTCATCTGTCCCGGAACCGGGGCCCTTTATGTGACAGATACAGACACTTGCTGGGGAGATAGGATCAGCCAAGGACCTAGGAGGATTGTCCCCAGGATAGAACCTTATTGAGCTGCAGGCGGTTTTATCTTTAATGGATCGTTTTACGGGACAATAGACGATGGAATTTGGTATCTCACACCAGCAGTGTCAGTGATTTCAAATACTGACATTTTTATTGAGACGGGCACGAGATAAACAGAGTCCTGGGAGCATCTGCTCAGAGAAAATGGGGAGTCTCAGGTGGGGATGCCAGCCAGGGGGGGGCGCTCTGCAGGCGGGCCGCCTAGGCCTCTCAAGGCGCAGGTGGACAGTGCCCTGGCCTGCACACTCGCCCTGTGAGGGGCCAGGGAACCTGGGGGTGGCTCAGCACCTCAATGACCCCCAGCCCCAGGGCCCGGTTCACAAGAGCCGGTAAGGAGCAGGCTTTACAAGGCAAGTGTTAAAGGCAACTAAACACTGAATTGGAGGCATCTGATCTCCAGCCCCAGTCTATTTCAGGTCCTTGAATTATTTTTGTTATACAACAGGACCAAAAAATGCCGAGTCACATGTGAGCTGGGTTTCGACTTTGCTTTTGAAGCTGTGGGGGCCCTTCTCAGGTGAGGTTTCAAAGGCGAGCCGATCAGTACAGCCTCAGGTCAGAGTGGGGAGAGGGCCTCGTGCTGCCAGTGATGGGGGTTTCAGTGCGTGGGGACGCAGTGCCAGTGAGCACCTGATGCCACCGGAAAAGCCATCGCCATCTCCCCCTCGAACTGGCCTCAACTGCTGATCATAAAACCAGGAGGCAGCCTCCCAGCGTGCCGGGGCCCATGGCTTCCGCTCCAGTGGGAGACACCCCTCCCTCGATTTATTTCTGCAGAAACACCCAGGAAGGTGTGAACAGGAAAGAACAGAGGGAGGTCCACAGAGCGCAGGAGCATCCGCAGGGCAGGACTTGGACATCACAGGCCAGGCCAGGGTGTGCGGGGAGCTGGGGGAGCTGGAGAGGGTGTCCAGGGGTCCAGGTCTGTCCTCGGGCTGCGAGAGCCAGGGCGGCCTTAAAGCGGAGCGGCTCCGGGCCTATTCATGTGTGGGGACCCTGGTGCTTCGGGAGAGTTAGTGTGGGTAGAGCACACAGAGAGGAGCCGCAGAGAGAGCACCTTCAGCTCATCTCGCGCCAGCCACGTGAGCCTGCCGGTCGCGCAGCCCGGCTTCCATCTCCTGCTGCTGTGCCCACGTGAGGGGAAACTCGTCCTCAGCCAGGTTCTGAAGCAAAGCTAACGCAGACGCCCTCAGCTCAGATTCGCAGGGATCTCCCTTCCGGGGAGCTGAAAGCGGCCAACAGCAGAGAAGTTTGCCATGGAAACAAGACCCAGCACACAGAGCCGGATCTACAGGATGGGTGGGAGGGTGAGCGACTCCTGGGTTTGAATCAACCCCTAATCCAAACACTACTGGTGGGGGCATCTCAGGATGGACAGATGCCCAGCGACGACTCTTCTCTAGAACCAATGGCTTCTTAGGGTGACTAGCCTGGTGCCCCGCCCTGGGCGGGCGGGATTGGCCCCTGCTACCCTAAAAGCAAAAGCGCAGAGATCACTCAAGCAGCCTGAGCCAGCACAGCCTTGGCCATTCCAACCCCAAAGCGCCCACTCTGAACAAAAAGACTCCAAAATGAAGGACCATCTGCTTCTGCCAGACCAAGCCAGCGGGCTGTGCGACAGGCCAGCCACGCCTGTGGCCATGAGTGACAGACAGACAGGAGATGGCTGTGCCCACAGAGGCAGGCTGGCCTGCCCAGGCAGCAAGGGCTACCCTGACCTGCCAGACCAACCCCCACGCCCAGGCTTGCATCCCTCCCTTCCACAGCTAGCGTCCCCCTGGCCAGAGGGCTCTTCCTGGAACCGTGGGGTAACTCCCTACTCAGGGCCCTCCCATCTCCCTGCTCCTGGTCTGCCTGCCCGCCCTCCATCAGGGCCCTTCCATGGGCTTCCCAGTGGCCTCTCCTCCCACAAGCCTCAGCCCAGCAGCCTTCCTGCCTCCATCCATCTCAGTGGTCCCAGCTGCTACCTGCCTCCTGCCTGGCCCCCTATGCCCCTTCAGGGGTGGGCATGGGGGACAGCGGGGCTACACACACAAGCTCCTGCCCTGACAGATGGCATTGGCCCTGGTGTGGTTCATGCTCGGCCCAGAGTGAGCACCTTGTCAGGGCCTGAGCTGACCCAGCTCCTCTATAACCTCAAAACCGCCTTTGTCCAGCATCCACAGGCAGCAAAGCTATGGCTCACCTGCCCTTTTCCCTCCCTGTGCTCCCAACACGCGGTCAGACCATGGCTCCCAGGCTCCAGTGCCGGAAGGTGTGGCCCCATGACCCAGCATTGGCCAAGGAGACGGGGGCAGAAGCCAGGTACTGACTCCCTGGCCCGCCCATCACAGTTCAGGAACACGCCTCCCTCTGCCCCATAGGAATGTCTGCCCAGGGTGACCTCAGGAGCCACGTGTTTAAGGCGGCAGAGCCTCTGCTGGCCTGGGTCCCAGAGCCCCGTAGCTCCCCCATCTCTCACAAGGATCCGCAGGCTTTGATTTCAGCTCAGCAGGCCTGATTCAGAGATGTCTGGGGGACTATAAGAAAAGGATCCACTCTCTCCCACACCTCGGAGTTTGAGCCACCTCTGCCAACTGGGACACACGCTGTCCCCATGGGAGCACCTGCCTGGTTTGCAGGATGATGCTTCAAGGGGCAGGGCGGAGCAGTGGTTAGGAATGTGGGCTCACCCCACAGCCTGGGCCCGGCCCCAGCCCCACCACTCCCCAGCCACGGTCTCACCAATCCAGTCCTGTCTGTGAAGGAGCTGCGGGCAAGACAACGCGGCTACTGCTGTAGCTATTTCTTGTCGTGTCATGTCGTCACATACAGTGACTAACTTCTTCACGAGCAGCAGGTAAAAGGTAGCACGAAGTGTGGCCAGGCCCCAAACTGGAAACATCCCGAATGTCCACCCACAAGGGGACAGGCACGCAGATGGAGGCGTAGCCACACGACAGAAAATGCTGCAGCCGTGAAGATGGATGGTGTCACCACACGTGGCAGGACACACCCTCACAGACGCAGAGCAGAGACGCAGAAGACCAATCAGTCCGTGATTTGGGGTTTCAAACCCAGCCGGCACGCAGCCGTGTCCCCCAGGGACTCAGCACACGTGGAAAGCAGCCCAGAGAAGCAGTGATAAGACCACCAGAATCAAGAGGATGATCTCAGTTCTAGGGGTGGGGATGGGGCCACAAAGGAAGGGGGCCCGGGACAGGGAATGAGGGAGTTCATTTTCCAACACTGTCCTTCCCGGGGGCTTACACAGAGGTGGACGGGGCAGCCATCTGATAAACTGCGTGCAATCATCTTTCCTTGGACAAGTACATTTCATGTGATTTTCTGTTCTGTGTTACGTCTCATGATAAAAACGTCCACCAAGAAGGGAACGCACCATGACAGGCACCGTTCTCGAGGCCCCTGCACTCGGTCATTCCAACACCCTTCTCAGTGCCGCTAGAGGGGGCTTGGCTGTTACAACTGAGGCCCCAAATCAGCAGAGCCTAAAATAGGGAGGTGACCCTGGTGGGCCTGACCTAATCAGGTGAGCCCTGGAAAGGCACTGGGCCCACCCTAAGCCAGAGGGTCCAAGCGTGAGAGGACCCCCAGTGCCAAGTGGACCTTCTCCAGAGCCCCAGGCAGGGGCCTGGCCCGCCACCACTCGACTCTGCCTCAGGCCCTGAACTGAGGCCCCAGTAGGCCCGCTCCTGGGCACCGTGAGATGTCCATCTGCGGGATCAGCTATGGAGCAGCAGGGAATGGAGACCGCCCAGCAGGAGAGAGCGGGGAGGAAGACAGAGATGAAAGACGCCCGATCGGCCACAACTGTCCAATCTGGGTATCGGACACTAGGCTGTTCTGTTCACTATTCTCTTTTCTTTTCTGAAATTTGAGGTATTGAAGGAAAAAAAAAAGTATATTCCAAAGGGAGACAGTATGGGAAGGGGGTGGCATGACTCTACAATGGAGACACCTGACCAGCATGACCTCAGCCGGGGGACCCCGGTCAACACCAGCAGGGAAGAGTCATGCTGACGACAGGCACCCCAAGATGATGGATGAGACGGCCCCTCACCTGTGTCCTCCCCCCACATCCAGCGCCCCAGTGCCACGGTGAGAGAAACACCAGACAAACCCCCACGGAGGGAAGTTCTATAAAATCTCTTACCCCAGTCCTCCTCAAAATCATAAGGGCATCAACAACAAGGAAAGTCTGGGAATCCTTCCCCACTGTTGGTGGGAAGGTAAGCTGGTGCAGCCACTGTGAAGAACAGCATAAGGGTTCCCCCCAAAAAACTACAAATGAGTTACCACATGACCCAGCAACCCCACTCCTGGGCATATACCCAAAGAAAACTATAATTCGAAATGATCCACGCACCCCAGTGTTCACTGCAGCACTATATACAATAGCTAGGACACGGAAACCACCTAACTGTCCATCCACAGATGAATGGATAAAGAAGATGTGGTTTATATATACAACGGGATATTACTCAGCCAGTAAAAAGAATGAAATAGTGCCATTTGCGGTAACATGGATGGACCTACAGAGGATCGTACTACATGAAGCAAATCAAACAGAAGGACAAATACCGTATGATAGCACTTAAATAGAATCTAAAATATGACACAAATGAAATTATCTATGAAAAATAAACAGACTCCCAGACAGAGAACAGACTTACGGTTGCCAAGGGGAGAAGGGTAGAGTGGGAGTTTGGGATGAGCAGATGCAAAGTATTATGTACAGGATGGACAAACAACAAGGCTCCACTGTAGAGCACACGGAAATATACTCAATACCTTACGGTAAACCACAATGGAAAAGAACATGGAAAGCGTGTGTGTGTGTGTACATATATATATATAAATATAAATATATAACTAAATCCCTTTGCTGTGCATACTTCAATAAAATAAATTTCTAAAAAATAAAAAAGAGCAAGGAAAGTCTGAGGACTATCACAGCCCAGAGGGTCCTGAGGAGACAGAACATCTGAATGTCACGGGGGTCCTGGGACAGAAGAGGACACCAGGGAGACACGAGACAAGCTGGATGAAGCAGGACTCCAGTCAACAAGAATATCTCCATAAGGTTCATTAACTGCAACAAATGTTCCAGCCTCGTGTAAACTAAGAAGGAGCTGGGTGGTGGGTGCACAGGACTCTGTGCTAGCTTCTCAGTTTTTCTGCAAATCTAAAACAGTTCTAAAAAACAAACTCTTTTAAAAAGAGAGAGGGAGGGAGTATGCCACCAAGACAGTGGGTAAACAGACAAGCTTGTGGCAAACACGCAAAGAACAAGGAAGTCTCTCAGTGGATCGCGAACCACCTGTGCAGGGCACCCTGCATCACGAGCCCTCCCACCCCTGCTCACCAAGAAGCCAATTGGGCTGGAGTGCCGCCTGGCTGCCCAGGCTCACCACGAGGCATCAGATCATCGGGAACCTCAGCGGATCACCCCCCTCAGCCTCACTGGCTCCGGAGTAGAGCATATGGTGAGATTTTCCTCCGCAGAAGGCTGACCTAACTCTGCCTAGCGTGATGTGAAAACCACTCTGCATCCCCTGAACAAACACCAACTGTGCCTGTCCCCCCAGAACTGTGAGACTCCAGGAAGCAGCCTCCGGACTGGATCCCACTGCCAAGCCGGCGGTGGGCGGGCACAGGCCCCCTGGGGTGCCCTGGGATCCCCTGGGTGCCCAATCCACCCCGAGGCGCCCGCAGCATGGGTTGTCAACTGACACAGCTGTCCAGCTCTGCAGGGGCAGCACCAGGCTTCCACAGGGTCAGTGCGAGCGAGGCTGGCAAGAAGCAGTCCGATAACCGGGCTGATCTGTGGTTCAAACCATGCCGAGCCACGCCACACAAAACCCTCTGAAGCTGCGTGCTGTCTCACCCTCCAGCATAAGTAGTGATGCCACCCTACCCTCGCAGCCTGATGATACTCAATGCCCTGGTTTGAGACTGGAAGGTCTCTCCAACTTCAGGAGTTAATTTTCGAATGCCAAGGCCAGCTCTTGGTTCTAGAGTTCTGACACAATCCTGACAAGCAGAAAGGCGGGGTTGGTGGCATCAGGGAAGACAGTGTGGTCCAGACAAGAAGGGGCCCAGGGCTTTATGCGGGTAGGAGGAGAGGTCCCGGAGTGAAGGGGGGTAACAGCTGTGCTTCCCATAAGCCCCAGGGGCTCAGCCCTCCTGGGCTCCTGTTAAAACGCTTCTCCCAGCCCTGTGCCAGCATCCTGAGCCTTTAGGGGTCCGCTTGGGGTCTCTTTGCTTGGCTCCATCCAGCACCAGAACTCCCAGTTCTGCCACCCGGGACAACAAAGCCAAGGCCCTCTCAGGGGGCCGGCACTGTGGTCCAGCAGCGCCACCTGCAGGCGGAGTGGGAGCCTGCAGCCTGTGGCCAGGGAGGGAGGCAGGGGATGGGTGGGGGAGCGGGGCGGAGGAGCTGGTCCCCTGGGACAGGAGGCGCAGCTGGGCACTGGACCGCTGCTGCCTGGGCTGGGCCTGCAGGCGGCTCCCCAGGGGCCAGCAGGGCGCCCATCAGAGGGGAGGGGAGCAGCCCAGCAGCCCCCGCCCCCAAATAGCAACAGACTTGAGCCCAACTTATAGCCTTTTCCCCAAGCTGCAGCCAGAGGGCAGGGAACACTAGTTGGCCTCCTCCCTGGGCCCCAAGGCAGGGAACACACCTTCAAATGTGCCTGTGCGCACACAAGCACACTCATGCCCACACATGCGCACACATGCATACTCTCACACACACACACACACCTCCAGAGTATCAAGTGCAGACTCAGCCGATTGCCTGCTTGGCATTACATTTCCCAGCAGCAAAAGAAAGCCTGCCTGATCCCTCTCCTACAGAACTCCCCTGAGCAAAGATGCCAAAGAAAAACTGCAGGTGCCAAGGAGTCAAAAGGAGAAATTCTCACCACACCTAGAGCAGCGCTCAGGCTCCTTAAAGGTCAGGGAGAAGGCCAGGCTCTCCACACCCAGGCTCTCCCCCCCGCACCCCCTTCCACCAACTGCCTGCGGCAATCTGCCCGTCACACCCCAGGACTGAGCACAACATGAGAGCCTCTCCTCCGTGCCCTGACTTGGGTGAGCCTGATTCCCCAGCAAACACAAGCAGCTGGGGAAGCCGGGGAAAACCAACCGCAGAGTCCAAAGTCATGGCCAGGACAATCCCCACAGGGAACACAGTTGGTCCCGCCCGGTCTCCCCACCCCTATGTGTGGATATATAGCCCTATGTCCAGGCAGCAAGCATAGGCAGGTGTGTAACACACTCATCTATGGTTTCTGGCAGCGTGCTGCCCAGGCAGCCCAGGCAGATGCATGGACCCTGGGACGCTGACCCAGCACCACCTGCACCCAGGCCCAGCCAAACAGGATGGGTCCCCGAATCACACAGAACTGCAACGCCCACCTCCCGCCACCCACGACCTCCTGGCCTCACTGCCCGACGTCCAGGCTGCGGGAAGGCCAGGTCTATTTTAAATCCTGTCTCTAAAGGGATCTGGAGCCTCAGATCTGCAGGTATTCTTAGCCTCGCTGCCTGAGTGCGGCACAGTGCCGGCCTCGCAGAGTAAATTCCACGACTTTATCGACACCAGGCTGTTTGCATCACGCTGACACTCAAGTCACACTGCCAAAGTAACAACAGGCTCAGAAAGGCTCAGGAAGACATGCAACCTGAGTAAGTCAACACTTATAAGAGAGTGCTGCCACCGTAACACTGAAATAGTTGCAATTAAGCTCCTGTAGTCACAAGAGCAGTGGTGTGATCAGGGAGACAGATGTGGGCGTGCGATCCACTGGGGAACACTCAGGGCCCAGGGGAAGGGTCGGGAGCAGGGCACCGCCCTCCCAGGATCCTGGGTGGCTCCTGAATCCGCAGCCCAGGGACAAGAGGACACCTCGGCAGCCCCTGCCACCCTGCCCCCAGGGTGATGTCTGTGTTGGCCCAGGAGGGAGTGTGGCCTCCACACGCCATGAACCTCCATGCCCGTGGTGCTCCCAGCTCTCCTGGTAATCAGAGCCCTCCCCCTCCCATGCAAGGCTGCTGGGGATGGGGACGCATCGGGGACCGAAGGCCCTGACTCCATGGGGTCCACGTCTAGCAGGGAAGGACTGACACCTGCATCACACACGGCCTGCACGTGATCACTGAAGGATGAGCGTGGGCTGCCATGCCAGCATCTGGGGTCCCCACCCTGTCCAGCTGAACTGGCCACACTGGCAGCGTGAGGGACCCCATGTGCACTCCCACCCCCTCTGAACCAGAAGCCAAGATTCAGGTCCCTTCCAGAATGTTCTTCCTTCAGGGAACCAGAGCTGTGTTCAGCACACCCCTCTGGCTGCTTCTTAGCACTCAGGAATCAGGCTGGAGGGGGCAGGTGGCGGCAGGGACAGCAGGGGCCACCCCAAGCAAACCAGGGGTGCAGCACAGGGGTCAAGGTGCTGGGGGCCGTCCTGGGGGCCAGGGAGTGTGCAGAGCCAGACACCACCCTGCCCGTCACCCAGGGCTGCTGGCCCTCATGTCCCCAGCGTCCACTCTCTCAGGGACCTCCCTCGAATCCAGTCCCACTGCTTTCCAACCACCCTGGACCCCAGTGTGCCTGCTCACTCCTATTGCGGGGTCCCTCCCTGCTCTTCCCCAGCCGCATGTCCCAGAGAACACACCAGGGCCCCAGTCTCCAGGGGTCACCCTGCGCCTGAAAGCTCCAGCTCCCATTCCGAGCACACGCCAGGACCTAGCAGCGGTGGCTTGCTTTTTAATCTTTCTTTTCTTTTTTATAAGGAAAAGATGGGTTTTCTCCCCTTAGGACCCCTCTGGTGAGAGACCCCAACCAAACCCAGGCTGAGCAGAGCTGAGCGGTCCCACTGCCAGGAGGCAGACTCTCCCCCTGCCATTGTTCCCAGGGGGCCGTGGGGGCGACAGATTGCTGCCCCTACCAGGCAAGGAGTCTAGAAAAACAACGTGGGAGATTTCCACCACTGCGCCTGGAGCCATGGCCAGGAGGGAAGGTTGAGAGCGCCATCTAGTGGTCATTGGGGAGCAGAGTCAGGGCAGGACTGGACAGTTCAGTTCAGTTCAGTCACTCAGTCGTGTCTGACTCTTTGCGACCACATGGACTGCAGCACGCCAGGCCTCCCTGTCCATCACCAACTCCCAGACTCATGTCCAACATCTTAAACTCATGTCCATTCAGTCAGTGATGCCATCCAACCATCTCATCCTCTGTCGTCCCCTTCTCCTCCTGCCTTCAATCCTTCCCAGAATCAGGGTCTTTTCCAATGAGTCATTTCTTTGCATTAGGTGGCCAAAGTATTGGAGCTTCAGCTTCAGCATCAGTCCTTTCAATGAATATTCAGGACTGATCTTCAGAATGGACTGGTTGGATCTCCTTGCAGTCCAAGGGACTCTCAAGAGTCTTCTCCAACACCACAGTTCAAAAGCATCAATTCTTCGGCACTCAGCTTTCTTCACAGTCCAACTCTCACATCCATACATGACTACTGGAAAAACCATAGCCTTGACTAGATGGACCTTTGCTGGCAAAGTAATGTCTCTGCTTTTTAATAAGCTGTCTAGGTTGGTCATAACTTTTCTTCCAAGGAGCAAGTGTCTTTTAATTTCATTTAATTAAAAGGACTGGACACAGCCACTCAAGAGACCCTGGTGGCTGCTCTTCCCTCCACCGACCAGGCCAGGGAGCTGGGCCCAGCAGCACACACACAATATACACACACAATACACACACATACACAGGTACCTGATACACACACACTCACACACGCTTACACTAGGTATATAGATACCTGACAAGCATATACACACACACACTCATATACACACACCCATGTGTATACGTTCACACTCACATACATATACTCATATACACTAACACACTCGTTTGTATACACACAAACACAAATACCCACACAAATACTCACATACAAATGTATTCACATATACACAGATACACACTCACATGCACACATGCAGCCCCAGCCTGGGTATCTGTCCGCACTGTGCCCACCAGGCCCATGGGGAGCACACTGCCTGTGGGAAATGGCGCCAGAACCCCCAAATGTGGGTCTGGGCAGAACAAGGGCCCTCCCACCAGGCAGTCCCAGCCCAGTGCTGCTGCGCAGGGAGCTGTGCTGTCGGGGAGCCTTGGGGGCAGCTCTGGGCAGCATCCAGACAGGAAGCCCCTCTGCTCCGTGCAGAGGACCACACCACAGGCACGAGACTCAGGCCACCATCACCGACCCCACCAATTTCTCTCCAAATCTCTCTCAAAGACGAATACCCCCAGTGCCTGGAGGTTTCGATCATCATGGGCTCATGGGAAGCCAGAGAGAGGCACACAAGAAGAGACACAAGTTGAGGACAGGAAGCCTGTGGATGGTAACAAAAGCCCAGCAACCCACGATGCTGCACAGCTGCCAGAACCGAGAGCCCGCGGCCAACAGAAAAACAGCCCCAAAGACAGCCATGGCCCAGCCCTGCGATCTGACGATGTGTTACCTCTCACGGCAGACAGGCCTCTGCAGGAGGTGTTACGTAGAGGCCCCTGAGATGGGGACCATCCTGCATTCCTAGGCCCAGTGTCATCACAGGGTCCTTGTAAGAGGGAGGAGAGGGTCAGAGGCAGAGAGACGGGAGATGCTGAGCTGCTGGCTGTGAGGATCCAGGGAGGGGCCGTAAGCCAGGGCTGTGGTGCCTCTAGAAGCTGGAAAAGGCAGGAGCTGCTGCTCCCTGGAGCCCCCAGAGGGACCAGCCCTGCCCACGCCTGGCTTAAGCCCCATGAGGTCCAGGTCAGCCTCCTGGCTCCAGGACTCTCAGAGAACGAATGTGCGGGGAAGTAAAGCCACCAGACCTGTAATCCTTTGTCACAGCAGCCCTGGGAAAACACACGTCCCAGCTTCCCCTGCCCGACTAAGTGGGAACCATGGCCAGACTGGGAGGGGCACGGGGGCTTCGCCCTGTCCATGGCAGAGGCAAGGAGAGGTGGTCGCAAGCCAGTGGCCAACAGGGGGGCCTGGCTTCTGGGCCCTCTGCCCAGAGGGCCTGTTCCCCACCCCTCAGCAAACGGCCCAGGATGTCCCCATGACTTGGGGGTGGAGGGTAACCTTCCTCCCAGGGCTCAGCTCTCTGCTGGGATAAGGCAGGGCACCTGGGCCAGGGCCCACCTGGGTCTCTGCTGCCCCCCAAACAAAAGCGAGCACAGCTCTCCAGCTGAGCTCCTGAGTGTCTCCCTCTGCTCCCCAGCTCCTGTCCCCTTCTGAGCTGCAACAACTACTGTGACAACAGAACCAACCTCCTAACAGCTGGGGAGAGGCAGAGAGATACAGCGGCCCCAGCTCAGGAGTCTCTGCTGGAGATGCAGGGAGCACTGACAGCCGCTCGCCATCCTACCAGCAGAAGCCGTCAGGGGAGCACTCAGCTCAGAGCTACCAGACCACTGCGCTGGACATCCGGCCCAGCCTGTGGGGCCCGGCACTCACAGAGTGCCTTTCAGGGGCCTGCATGCCCGCCCCCACACTGCAAACAGAAAGTGGATCCCACCCCTCAGAAATCAGGAGGGGCAATACTAACCCCACTCCAACCTGGAGGTCAAGAAGGAGGTACAGGGAGGCTGAAACCGCGGTCCCACGAGCCCCAAGACCACAGCCCCACACAACCCCATAAGGCACTATCGGAAGCCTGGCCACGGGCATGTTCAGTGTGAGGCTCTCTGGGTGAAACCACAAGCTCTGCGGATCTGAAGCTTGTTTCTGGGGGGCTTGCATGGCCTCGTCTAGTGGGGGCTGGGCTGGCAGTGCCCTACCCAGCACGGCAGCCATATCCCCCCGACCTGGGGAGCCCCTCGCGTCTCCCTGCCTGCTCTCACCAGGACTTGGGCTCCCCGAAGTGCAGGTAGTTGATGCTGTACAGGTCCATGTCCTCCGTGTGCCAGGCGAAGGTGGTCTTCCACATGCCGAAGTACAGGTAGGGGGTGTTAACGCCCTCGATGATGGTGCCGCACTCACGCTCCACCATGTCCAGGATGGTCCGCAGGTTCCCGATGTTCCACTGGGCCACGTCCTGCAGGGCGAGCACACGGTCAGCCTGCTGGCCACCCTGGGGCCAGCTCCTCTGACCTCGCCCCCAGACGCCATCAGTGACACACCTACCTCATCCCCTCTGAGCCCCCCACAGCAACATGACCCCCGCACAGGGACCGAGAGGCAGCAACCGCCCCACACCCACGCACCTCACAGCCTCACCCAGGCTGGTGTCCAAAACCCACCCTGGGCTGCGCACAGCCCCCGCCCTGGGCCAGATGGTCAGACGCAGCTACCCCCAGTCCTGCACTGAGCTGTGCGTGGTTGTGTGGGAATCGTGGGCAGTGAAGGCCATGCTGCAGAGGCCATGGCCAGTGAGGAATAATTCACATGCCTTGAGCTCACTGACACAGAGGGAGAAAGGACACATCTAACGGGACCTCACAGTCATGAGCCAGACAGGCCTTCCTGCACCTTCCCACCGCGGAGGCGGGATGGTGCTCAGAGCCAGGCAAACGCGGGAGGATCCCCGCCAACCAGGCTCATCTATTCCTAATGCCACAAGCAAACAAGCCCTGTCTTGTCATGAGAACTTGTCAAACACGCTTCCATTGACTCTCAGTCCCTGGGGAAGTCTCGGGGAGATGCTGAGCACACAGCGGTGTTCCTTCACAGCCCAGATCCAACCCTGCCTCACGCCGCATCCACATTCCAGGCCCTGACTTCACAGGGCTGGTGGTAGGTCTCTACAAGGTGAGCTGTGGCTGGAGCCCAGGATGCAGGGGAGGGCCAGGATCAGACCCCCACCATAAGCATGAGAAGCCCGGGGTCACTTCCAGTAGAAGCTGCCTGAGGTTAGGGGGCACCTCCCCAAAGCACTATGCATTCACCCTGCCATCAGGCCTACACATCCACAACGTGACTACAAAAAACACTGAATTATACACTTTAAATAGGGCTTTCCAGGTGGCTCAGTGGCAAAGAATCTGCCTGCCAATGCATGAGATGCAGGTTTGATCCCTGGGTCAGGAAGATCCCCTGGAGAAGAAAAGAGCAACCCACTCCAGTATTCTTGCCTAGAAAATCCCATGGACAGAGGAGCCTGGCGGCCTATACAGTCCATGGGGTTACAAAGAGTCGGACACAACTGAACAACTGAACAGTATCAAACATGTTTTAAATGGGTGGTTTGTATGGTATGTGAATTATATCTTAATAATGTTTAAAAAAAAATGACTCAAATACTCAACAAATAAACAAAGCAACCCAACTGGCACTAACTTTTCAACTCTATGTGGAAAATGACAGGTCATTTGACCAACAGGCGCACAACTCCACACCCACCCTGTACTCAAGCACATGAACTTCCGTTCTTCTGTCCCATCAGGCTGCTGGGGTCAAATTCCCCTCCAAGAAGTCACGATCCATAAACTGAGCAGCAGAGCGGCCAGCTGGGGCCGGGCTGTTGGGCGGGGCAGGGAGGCGAACACTGACCACCCCCACCCTACACGGAGGCCCACACCATGGCCAAGCCAGGACGGCAGCCGGTTGGAGGCGCAGAGCACAGGCAGCTGGGGCCGCCAGCCAGCCAGCTGGATTTTAACACCAGCTTGGGACTGGACACGGAGTGGGACACAGCAAGGTTCCTGGCCGTGGAGCCGCAACGTCCCCACTCAGAGCTGGGGAAGCTCCTGTAAGGACTAAGCATCCGAAGGGAAAGGGTGCTAGTTACAGAACAGAGGCTCCGTCCTGCCGGGGGAAATCGCCCTCTTTGTGTTTAGAGACCAGATGCGGCCCTGGGGACGCCCACCGCGGTGCTCTGCCAGAGCTGCTCCCAGGAGGAGGCGTGAACACGATGAAACCAGAGAGAGGTGGGGGAGCCCAGCCCTGATTCTGGCCTCTAGGGAGGGCAGTTCAGGGCCTCAGCGGCCTGATGTGGGAAATGGGGGCCTGGAGGTGAAGCCACTCTCCCTGGGTCTGGAGGTCCTTGAGGTAAGCAGAGAAGCAGGGGGAGCAGTGAATGGACCCCAAGAAGCCCCAGGAAGTGCAAGGTACACGGCCCCACTAGCCCCTCATCAATCTGACACTGGAACCTCTACACTGGCCCAAGGGCGAGCTGGCTGGTGGTACAAAAACACACTGGTGTAACTGCAAAACTCGACATCGACAAGGTGACAGATCCCGGTGTTTAGAGGTGCGGCCAGGAGATGGGGCAAGGTGCACGGGAGGCCCACAGGGCAGGGATATGCAGGGGGGCAGGGATGTGGCACGGGGGCAGTCATGGGCCTGGGCAGCAGCACATGCGACAGGGCATC
Source organism: Bos grunniens (assembly GCF_055505025.1). Classification (NCBI taxonomy): domain Eukaryota; kingdom Metazoa; phylum Chordata; class Mammalia; order Artiodactyla; family Bovidae; genus Bos; species Bos grunniens. Next base: position 19,203,335 of record NC_141171.1, read on the forward strand.
TGTGACCGTGTCCCCCAAGTAGGCACTGCCCTGTTCCCAGGGGCTGCGTGCTCGTCCAGAGGAGGGCTGGGCCTGTGGCTCATCTGGCTCTGGGGTCAAGGCCAAGAGGACGAGCTCAGGGTCTGGGGTACCCCCAATGAAGGGCTCCCTGCACTCGCTGTGCCCCACTTTACTGATGGGGAAACCAAGGCCCAGGAAGGAGGAAGCAGGGGTGGGGGGCAAACTCGGTACTGGACCCAGGATGAGGGTGTCTCCCTGGGTCCTAGGGGACGTGGGTGAGCTCACCTGAAGTCAGACCCGCACCTCCCAGGCAACAAACTAATGCCTTTGGCACCCTGCACCACAAGGCAAACCCGCTAGCAGAAGACGGGAAAGCCGCCGCAGGTCAGACGGGCTCTGTGAAGCTGAAACACCAGCAGCGACTCAGCTCGGGACCGAGCAAGGTCACATGTTTCCCATGCTTATTGGGAAACACAAGCCGCTGGCTCTAACAGGCTCCTCCCCTGAGCGCCCGGAGGGTCCTGACCCTTCTCTCAGGAGGGGCTTTATTCCCACCCTTACCTCCCAGCCCGAGACCAGGTGGCGCCCACAGCCGCCCTCGGGGGAGCAGGGCTGAGTAGTGTGTTCTCAGCAGACAACCTTCAGAGCAACAGAGTGTGGGGCACGCAGGGGGCAGAGGGGGAGTGGAGAGGCCTGGATCCTACCACTGCAGAACACCTAGAAGCCAGTCAGGCTTCGGAGCCCTGAAATGAACCCCATTAGGTCCATCCCAGGGTTATCCGAGGTCCCATCAATGTTTATAAACCATCTCCCCTAATATTCGAGGTCCCACAAATATTTACAAACCATCCCCCCAAAACATGGTCCCACTCTGCTGGCCACCAGCCCTGCCCGAGGCCTTGGCATCAAGCCTCAGTCAGGGGAGCTGTCGAGCGGTCTGCTCTCACCCCTTGGACAGGCCTCGGGAAGCACAGGCTGGAAGGCAGCACAGGGACAGGATGGGACGCAGCGAGGGGCAGCTCGGCTGGCTGGGAGCTCAGCTCCCAGGTCTCGAGGAAGATGCGGTGATAGAAACTCAAGCAGAAAAGCACTCAAATGAGAACTGACAGAGGCCCTGGGAGAAGGCCAAGACTGGGAGCCCTGGCAGGCTGCAGGCTGCTGGGCTGCCAGAGTTAGACACAACTGAGAGACTGAACAGCAACGGGGACACGGGATGGAACGCCGGCCGCTGTCTTTTTAAAACTGCCTGTGGTCAGGCTGAGGTCAGCGGCCGAGCATGGCGTCCGGGCAGGGCTGCACTCTTACTTGGCAGGAAAGAGTCTACAGACCTCCAGCCGCCCCCTCTCGTCCTGAGCTCAGCCCCCACCTGTAAGTAGCGCCCCAACAGAAGCCCAGAGGAGCGTCCTGCATCATCCCTGCCCTGACCCTCTGGGGGGAGCCCACTCGCCCCTTCGCCCTCACAGTCCACCCAGATGCCCGGTGGCCTCGGGACTTACGTCATCGTACAAGGAGCCGCTGATGTCGGCCCCGTAGATGGGCGACACGAACGTCAGGTTTTTCCAGTACTTGCGCTCCAGGTCATCGAAGTCCTGGTGCCGGGGCGTGCAGTACCTGGTGACAGACCGGGTGTGGGGGCTCAGGGTGCCTGCTGGGCGAACCAGGGGAGGAGCTCAGGCCACCCTGCTGCGGGCACAGCCCCAGAGCACAAGGACGAGGCGTGACGACCGTTGGGGGAGGTGGGTGGTCGGGCGGGCAGTCCAGCCTGGAAAAGTGTCCAGTGGCCCTGTCTCACCAGCTCTCGGGGCCCAGGACTCCCCCATCAGACCACAGGCCAGGGGCATGGGAGCTGGAGGAGGGACCTGGTCTCTGACAGTTCTTGTCTGCCTACCCCTTAAAGATACAGACGGTACCAGTGACAGGCCAGGCACCATGGGGTGGGGGCAGACGATGCCTGCCTCACAGGACGCTTGTTTGAAAGCAAAGAAGCAAACACACTGCCAGCAATGCACCAATGGTTTCAGCAAGCCAGGGAGGCTGGGAGCTCCACAGAAAGGGAGAATGCCCATGAGCTCCTGGAGTGTGTGCCCACGTGGGCCCTGCTGAACCAGCTCGGAGAGACCCTGCCGGGGAGCCTCCTTCTGAGGAAGTGCCGCAGAGCTGAGACATCCCAGGAGGGGCAAGAAGGCACTCCAGGGCCGGGGGACATGGCGGGCCCTGCAAGGCTGGCCTTCTGCAGTCAGTGTTGAGGGCAACACAGCATGCATGCGTGGCCCTGGGTCAGGTGAGGGTCTGGATTTCACCCCCCAAGAACCCAGGGGCTGAGAGCCTTGGGTGCTGAGGCCCCCCCGGGGCACACAGGCAGGCTCTGTGGACACTGCGTCTGCCCCAGCCCGCATACTTCTCGCTGTTGGCCAGGCGCCGGTACTCGCCGACCGTCATGGCCTTCTTCTGGATGTTGTACTGTGTGAAGAGGCCCGACTGGCCCGTCACCACCTGCTGGATGGGCGCTGGGATGACCACGTCATCGATGTCGTCGTACGTCTGCCGTGGCTTCCACTCCTTTGGGGGGATGATCTGTAAGACCAGGAGAGTGGTCAGCGGCCCCTCCCTGGGCTCAGCCGCTCGGGACCAGGTGCCAGATGGAGAGAGACCAAGGCACTGGGCACCCCTCCTCCACATCACTGAGCTCCTGGGAGCCCCAGGGCCAGGCCAACCTGGGCATCACCAGCTTGGGCAGTGGGGGGACTGTGCACAGCTGCCTAGGATCTGTGTGATCACAGAGTGAGCAGCCGTGGGCAGGGTGGGCTGTGGGTGCTGCCTGGCACAGCATGCACTCGCTGCACCCGGGGGCTCCACTATCATACCCTCTGGCCACCGCGTGCCCAGCTCAGGACTCCGCGTGGATGAGGCCCCAGAGCAGAGATGCGGATGCTGCAGTGCACACCCATTCCAGGAGCCCCACTTCAGGGACGCCTCCTGGGAAGAGATCATGCAGCCCAGGGAACAGGGACACGGGACAAATGGGCCAAGCCGGGAACGGTGGGCAGCTGGGGTGCACGTGGAGGGGACCCTGTGAAACGCAGGGCAGGGGCCAGCCTCTGCTCCTGGGACCCAGCGGAACCCAAGCCGGCCTGAAGGTGGCAGGCCTGGTGCTCAGAGGAGCCGGGCAGGGATGCACCGAGGACCCCAACCACCCTTAACCCCGGCCCTGGGACCCCAGGCCACGCCCCCTCCTGACTCCTTCCCCCTCGGCCCTTCCCCAGCAGCCTGAGGAAAGGACCCCAGCTGGGCAGTGGCCCAGAGCACAAGAACAGCTGAGGAATGTGGCTGGTCACCCCGAAAGTCCCACACATACCCAGAGTCCCCCACCCCCCAGAGCTCCAGCCCCCCACTCACAATGAGTGCTCACCCCACCCCCACCCAGCTGCCCTGAGCCTGGCAGAGCTTTTGCTGGTGTTGGGGGGTGGGGGGTGGTCATCAAACGTAGCTTTGATGGTAAAGGAAACCCCAACACCACACACACACCCCGACCCCAGAAGGGCAGTCACGGCCAGGGGGACTAGAGTGGAGGGGACCTGGCGTCTGCAGAGCTCGCTCAGGCCAGCAAGACACCCAGCCCCTTCTCCAAGGAGGCTGGCAGGGCTGAGGGCTGCGTGGGGAAGAAGTGATACGCAGTATGGGGGGGGCGGGTGTTGAGAAGAGGGATGTGGTGGGGCGCCTCCCTGGACCCGTCTGTCCCTGCAGAGGCGCCAGCACTGTCCCTGAAGGTGGGGGCAGGGCGGGTACGTGTGCAAGCATCTGCGTCGGCATGACTGTCCTCACAGCGTCTCTCAGTGACAGTGGGGCAGTTCTCCCAGTGGCCACGCCTGCCCCTACCATGCCCTTCCAGAGAGGCCTGCCCGCCCATAGCAAACACAGCGCAGAAAACACCACTTGAGACGAGTGGAAAGGAACCTTCAAACAAAGGGCAGAGAGAAAATGTGCCTGAAAACATCTGACGCACAAAAATATCCAGGCTGAGTGGTTTCCCATCGATTCAAGTAAGCTGGCAAAAAGTGGGTCCAGCGGCTCAAAGAGCTTAGACCAGAGATGCAGAGCCCAGAGGATATAGGCTGGCGAGGTCTGTGCGGATACTCGGTCCCAGCACACAAGGCTGTACCCCGAGTGGCCCCATGACAAGAAAATACTGGAAACACCCAGAAGTGGGAGCCGGAGGTGACAGCAGAGGACAGAGAGGAGAGGCTGGGGGGAGCGCCAGGTGCTGCCGGCAGAACATTCCATGATGCTAACAAGATTCCTGGCAGAAAGCACGACTGGGATCCAAAAACAGAACTGGCGCCGCATCCCAGCAGACGCGGAACGAGGTCAGGGACAGAAGACATGCCAGATAAAGGGAGGCCCCAGGCCTCAGGCGTCCCCCTCCACCCCAGACAGATGGGGCACCTGGGGGAAAGGGGCCCGACAACTGCCACCAGCCAATCTCTCAGCCCCAAATAGAGGCTCTGAACCTACAAGAACCAGGCAGGGGCTACCAGAGCCAGGGCCCTTGATGAAAATGTTCTGCTGAGTCTGTGCAAAGGGGTTGCGGGGGAGGGGGGTGTGCAAGGAAGAGAGATCAGGGGGAGGAGGCCCCACAGGCCCACGGCGCTCCTCTCGCTCTCCATGCAGCTGAGACGAAAAGCATGGGTATGACACAGCCACCAAAGCCACCCGAGGATGGGGGGGGCCAGCGCACCTGCCCCTCATGGCAGACCCCGCCTGGGGGACAGACCCCAGGGCCTGCGGCCCAGGACCACCCACCACCTGCTTCTGTCCAGCCAGCAAGCTGACGCCGTGTTCTTTTTTTTCATTTTTAAATGGTTAAGGGAAAATGACAAAGAAGACTTATTTCAAAATGGGTGAAAATTCTATGAAACCTTCACTTTGATGTCTATACATCAGGTTGTACGGGCACACAGCCAGGCCTGTGGGGATGCGAATCAACCACAGCTGCCGAGCTGAGAGGTGGTGACAGACAGTCCGGCCCAAGAATCTGAAAATATTTCCTATCTGGCCTTTGCAGAAAAGGCTGGGCGACCCCCAGCATCACTAACAGAGGACTGAGTGTGAGACGCAATGACAGGCATATGGGAAGCAACTCAGAGAACCCCAAACAGGCTCCCAGATTAATCTCCCAGATTACGTGCTGGGCAGAACCATGTGTACACAGGTATACACAGGCTCACACGCACACCAAGGGGCTCTCCGAGACCTGTCCCCTGCACAGAAGGGTGAGGGCAGCCATCTATGGCATGCGCGCATGCTCACATCCATGTGGGAAAGGCATGGGAAGAGATGGAGGAACTGGTGCCCTGTTGCTCCAGGCGGGCGGGCTGGGGTCAGGGGGCCACTCGCTCTCCCTGGACCCCATCACAAAATTTGAACTTGCCCACGTACATGACAGTCTCCCAAAAAACGTGTCTAAGGAGGAATATGAAGGCAGAAAGTCAGCCCTCTTCAGCATCAACTCCGCGAAGCCCCAGGGAGGTGAGGTGGCTGCCCGTCCCATCACGATGCTCTGAGTCCCACCCTGCGTCCATGCCCTCGGGGATCCCGGTGCCCAAAACAGTGCTGGGCTTGGGGAAAGAACGTACAGGTGTCCTTAATAAATAAGGGGCTCAAGGAGCGGATTAATGGGTGCCTCATGGGCCCCAAGTCCTGGGGGGGTACAGGGCAGCAGCCATGGAAAGTGGCTACAGGGCCGGGGGTCACTCACCTTGGCCAGGCCCGCCCGGTGGGCCCCCTGGGACTCGATGTAGGCCACATATTTGTTGAAGTCCTTGAATTCCTCCATGGTTGGGCGGAACGTCATGATCTTACAGCTTGGGTTCTGGGCCCCATGGTCCTCAGACCCCATGGCTGCGGTGGAGGGATGGCCACACCTGTGAGGAGACAGAGGAGGTCAGTACCACCACCACCAGCCGGCCCCCTGCCCCCACCCCGAGGGCCCAAAGCACCCCACCCAAGGACAGAGGCTGTGCAGCTGAATGGGGCCCAGGGGAGCCAGGGCTGCTTCATCTCCAGCACAAAAGACCAAATGACTTCAATTAGTTACAGACAGAGCTGGCCTCGTCCTAAGAGCCCCTGCGATGCTAAAGGCCTGAGCCCCCATTTCAAATGAGAGGCCTTGGAAATAAAAATCTTTTCATATCAGGGTCACGTCCAGATTCACTGACATTGATCGTGGAGCTGGACTCCAGGGGCAGCGGCATGGGGCAGACTGGAAAAGGGAGTAAGGTCATATGTGTGTGTGTGTTTCCTGAACAGGGAAGCCCTCCTCGGGCAGGGCCACCACGGGCAGGTAGGCAGGCAGGCGAGCAGCGCCTGGGTCCCTCCAGCACTGGACCGGCTGCTGTCAGTGAACCCAGGCCCCAGCGACCCACGTGAGTGACCCACGGGCTGCACAAGGCAGGACCCAAAACCAGGAGAGCAGAGCCCCATCACCCCGGGCTACAGCCAAGCCTGGACCACATGGCACAGAGGGGGAGAGTCAGAGGAGAGGGGGACCTCTTCCAGGTGACGAGGCTGCAGGCTAGAGAGGCCCCTCCTGTTCTGAGAGTCACAGGGGCCAGCAGGGAGGCTGTGGACCATCCTAGTCAGGGAAACACAATGGGGAAGGGTCCCTGTTGGCAGATTAAATTCTCCAAACAAGAGAAAACCAGACTCGCTCCAGGATGTGGACAAGGTCGGAACCCCAGTGCACGCACACCCAGAACTCGGAGGAAAACTCACCAAGTCCACACCCCCACAAAGTGAGCGGGGGCGGGGGGTAGTGAGAAGGGCAAGACTCCTGCCTGTCTGGGAAGTGGGGGGCGGTGTCCATTCACCAAGTCACAGCCACCAGCTCTCCAAATACACTCCCCACAGTGGGCACTAGAGGGCAGCACAAGCCCAGGAACAGCCGCTCAGCCCGTCAGCTCCTTGGAACCAGGCCCTGCCCTGGGCCACCCCACGCCACACTTGGGCACACGGGGCAGGGGTGGGGGCGGCAGGCAAGGCCCTGCTGTGAAGGTCACACTCACGGCTGGCAGGACTGGTACAGACTCTGGGGGTCCTGGCACACACAGGGTCACCACTGCATCACCAAGCGGGGAGCCCACCCTTCCTCAGGGACTGCCCCCCACCCCCACCCCACATTGTTGGTGGGAGATGAGCCCAAGCAGGACACCTGTCTCCCCCCAAGACCAGCCTGTCCTGCGCAGAGTGGGGTGGCCCCAGGGTCCTGCCCACCCGAGCGCCCTCCACTTTCCCATTGAGGGGCGGGGATGCGAGCAGGTGGAGCTTCCTACAGCTGCACCCAGCAAGAGCCCGGGCTTCTCTACCCGCCACCGCCGTGCAGGTTCAGCTCAGAAGGGAGGCGGGTGTGAGGTTTTTCCTCTTATTCATGCCCTTTGCAACGAAGCTCTCAGTAAGTAAATACGAAAAATAAAATTTAAATGGTTTATAATCCCAAAATTCCATAACCCCTGGCACGTTTCTTTGAAGAAGAGCAAATGAAAATCAAACACGTGCATACTTAAAAAAATAACACAAGGAATCCGACTGAAATCCAGCCGTGGGCCAACCTCCTGGGAACACAGGGGGACCGAGGACCCCCATGAGGGAACTCACAGAACAGTCCAGAAAGATGGACACACTCTTGACCAGACCATGCCGTGCCAAGACAAGTGGGGCTCTAACAACTCAGTCATGAACAGACAAACAGCACAATTAAACAGTGGGCAAAGGACTCGAACAGACATTTTCCCAAAGAGACACAGATGGCCAATAAGCGCATGAAAAGATGCTCGAGGCGGTCAGCCACCAGGGAAAAGCAAATGGAAACCACAGTGAGATACACCTTGCCCACAACAGCCAGAGCGAAAAAGCAGATAATGACAAGCACAGGCGAGGAGGCAGAGAAACAGGAACCCTGACTCCCAGCTGGCGCCGCCGCTGGGGAAAACAGCCCGGCAGTTCCCCCAAAAGTTGAATGTGGCACTGACCACACAAGTCAGCAATCCCACTACTAAGTATACACCCAAGAGAAACATCTGTCCACACAAAAACCTATACACAGATGTCCACAGCAGCACGATTCACAGCAGCCAAAAGGTGGAAGCACCTCGAGTGCCCATCAGCAAATGAAGGTACGCAAACCAAGCCCCTCCACTCAGTGGCACGTCGGGAGTGTCGCTCGGCCACGGAAGGAAAGGAAGCCCTGACACTTGCCACAGCGGGATGGAGCAGACCCAGAAGGACCCCGGAGGCTAAGGTCGGGTTTCTTTAGGGAGCGATGGAAATGTTCGTCAACTGTGGCGATGGCTGCAGGACTCTGAACACACACGTCAGAATTATGTGTTTTAAATGGAGGAACTGGCTGACGGGTGGAGTCAATCTCAGTAAAGCTGCTGCTGCTGCTGCTGCTGCTGCTAAGTCGCTTCAGTCGTGTCCGACTCTGTGCGACCCCATAGACAGCAGCCCGCCAGGCTCCCCTGTCCCTGGGATTCTCCAGGCAAGAACACTGGAGTGGGTTGCCATTTCCTTCTCCAGTGCATGAAAGTGAAAAGTGAAAGTGAAGTCACTCAGTCGTGTCTGACTCTTAGCGACCCCATGGACTGCAGCCCACCAGGCTCCTCCATCCATGGGATTTTCCAGGCAAGAGTACTGGAGTGGGGTGCCATTGCCTTCACCAAATAAAGCTGCTACTCCCACCAAAAAAGAAACAGAGGTTGGGGTGGAGGAGAAGAAAAGAAAAGTTCTGCACTTGCAAAGTTAAATAAAACCTCTGGAGCCTGGCAGGATGGGCGACTAGAGCCCTCATCTCTTCAGCCCACAGGAGGGCTCCCCCAAACCTGAGCCCCTCACCTCATGAAAGACGGAGGACATCCCCTGGGTCGGCCATGGAGGAGGTGTCTACAGGAGGTGTCAACTCCAGAGACACTTGGTGGGTCCCCCGCCCACTCCCACCCCAGCTCTCAAAGTCCCTAGCAGGAAAGACTGTGCCCCTCTCTCCCCACTCCTCATCCTGAGGCTACGGGCAGAGCATCCATACAGGCCACAACCGGGGAGTTTTACACAAGCTAAATGGATAAACTGCTCTGTGAATCACCTCTCAATGAAGTGATTACCTCTTTTTAAAGTCATGTGTTCAGGAGACCCTACATGACTTAGCCTTCCTGAGGCCCCCCAGGCCCCCTGCACCCCACCGCCTGGGACGGAGGAGCAGGACCACACGGGACGGGCATTTCCCGGCCGTCCTGGGCAGCTCCTCCTCACCAAGACACATCTGACAAGAGGGGGCACTGAGTCAGGTTGACAGGTGATCCCCCGCTCTCTAGGTCCCAGTGAGTCTAGCCCAGAGGGGCCCTCCTGCGCTGGTACCTCCCCCAGTGGCCTTCAAACTTGGGGACTCGTGGGCTGGGCCGTGGGGGTACTCTGGCTGCCCCCCATGAAGGTTGCCACCCCACTTGTGCTACACCGCGGTGACCAGGTAGGGCTCTTTCCCGCCCCTCCCAGGAGCAGAAGGCTCTTTGGATCTGGACCCTTGCCTGGGGTAGGCACCCCCAGGAACCCGGGCAGGAGAGGGTGGGTAAGAAATACCCCAAGGGGTGGGCCTCCTACAGCCAGGCACAATCTGTCCATCTGAGACCCAGGATTCAGACAAGAGATGACTGGCAGGGACGCTGCCTCCCCAGGAGACAGTCTCATCTTTCTGACCCAGTGGGCCCTGGACTAAGGGTTTCTGAGGCTAATGGCAGATGTTGTCCAGGAACTGAACCTTGGGAACCTGCAACTCTGGGGTTTGACAAGAATACAGTACTCACTGTGTGGGATGGTATGTTCTCTGGAGAAAACGTAACCTCACAACACAGCTAAACCTTGAGGAGTGCACCGTCTTTGAAAAGGATTCCAGGGCTCTCTGAGTACAATATGCCCCCACCCCAAAGGTGTCTCTCCCCCAGATTTCTCCCCCGGCCCCTCCCTCTACCTGCTCCACCTGCTCCCAGGTAAAGCCCCAGCCTCCCTGGGACTCCTGGCCAGCCCTGGGCCTGCCCCCATCTCGGCTCAGCTCCTGCCACCAAAGCCCAGTTCCCAACAGGGGACGACAACCAGGGGCTCCTGAGCAGGCTTGGGCCCAGGAGGAACGGCTGCCCCTCCAACAAGAGTCAAGACGAAACGCACCACGGAGGCAGAGCATGACACTCCCAGCCCCGTCCCGACCCCCTCTCCAGCCTACCACGTGGGCCTGGCACTCTGTCACATGTCCCTCAAACCTGCATACAGTGCCCCACTTCATCCTTCTCTGCATGGAGCACTGTCTACCACCTGGGTTCCCTGCACACCAGGCGTGCTCCCTGATCACACAGAGCCTGAAGTCCAGGGGGCACTCGGGTCCACTACCTGCTGCCCTTCTACATCCCCAGCCCAAATCAGAGAAACCTTTGCCCCTGGCATGTGCAGCTGGATCGGAGGCTCAGGGTGCCGCCTCCATGCATCAGGAGCAGCAGCACTAAGATGGGGGAGCACAGGCGCCAGGGGCCCCTCAGAGGATGCGAGGACACGGCCTCAACCTGAGTCCGCCCCATGAAACTGGACTGAACCTACTCCAGGGGTGAGATGGACAAGGCGAGCAGAGCGCAGAGGCAGGAAGGTGGGAGGGCACAGCCTGACGGGGCTTGTGTGGGCGCAGGGTGGGGGCGGGGCCCGAGCGCCAGGTGGGGTCCATCCTGACGCTTATCTGAACGACGCCAAGACTGAAACACACAAGGCCCTCAGCTCTGTGCACATTCCTGCCAGCCACCAAACAAGCTCCACAAACCTAGGGCTCCAACGGCGCAAACTGCCCTCCGAGTTGTGAGGGCCAGGAGTCCTGTGCGGATCTCTCGTGAGCTGTGTGCCTTCTGGGGGCTCCTGACTTTCCCAGCTGCTAGAGGCACCACCTGCCTGGCTCAGGCCCCTCCCTCCATCCTCACAGCCAGCAGTGCAGCATCTCCCGTCTCTCAGACTCTTTTTCCCGTCTCTCAGACTCTTTTCTCTGACCTCTGCCTCCATCACCAGGTCTCCTTCTCTGAACCCATCTCCTTCTTAGAAGGACTCCTGTGATGATGTCAAACAGCTCAGATAAGCCAGGCTGAGCACCCATCTCCTGATCTGTAACATCGTCCCAGCCGCTGAGACCCTCTCGCTATGTCAGGGAACATCTTCACAGGTCCCATGATCAGGGCCTGAGCATCTCGGGGGGCACTATTCCATCTCCCTCAAACACCATGAGAAAAATCTAGCACATAGGGCTTCCCTGGTAGGTCAGTGGTTAAGAATCTGCCCCGTGACGCGGGCAACATGGGTTGGATCCCTGGTCCCGGAAGATTCCGCATGCCTCTGGACAACTAAGCCTCATGAGACACACTACTGAAGTCCACGCGCCCACACTGTGCTCTGCAACGTGAAGCCCACACTCTGCATCAAAGAGTACCCCGACTCGCCGCAACTAGAAAAAACCATGTGCTCAGCAACCAAGACCCAGCAGGGCCAAAAATAAATTTTTAAAAAAGAGTATTAAAAAAAATCCATCACAGAAAGAAATAAGTAACAGTCACCACGCCCCTGCCACCTAGGACTGCAGCTGTGAGGGGCGGCCTAGAAGGACAAACACCTCTGCCCACTCACTCAGACAGAAGTTTCCAGAAAACCAGGAAGAGGACCAAGCAATACCCAGTGGTCTGCAATGCTGCCCTCCCAACCCCTTCCGTCCTCCCACCACGCAGACACAGACAGCACCCCAGGCACAAAGCCTGGAGTCTCTCTCTGGCCGCAGAGCTGACTCACGAGCACAGCCTGTGGCCCCAGAAAGCCTTGGGAGCTGCTTCCAGCCGCTCGTCCCCGCCCAGGTGACCTTGGCCTGCATCTTCATGTTGGTGCCAGCGCAGGCTGGGTACAAGGCTGTCACCTCATCAGTCCCCCTGCCACTCGGCTGAGCTGTGCGGAGGACTCAGGAGGTGTGAACTGTAAGCGGGGCTGTGTGACACCACGGCAGAGGTCCTGCCCTGGAGCTCTATCCCCAGGCTCGGCCCATCCTCCACATTCCCAGAGCCACTTGGCTGATCCCAGAGCAAGCATGTACCACCTGGGATCAGCCAGGATCAGGCCCACACACTCAGAAGATGCTGCAGGGCCAGCAGCACTGGCCCTCAATAAGAAACGTCAATAAGCCCCATGAATGGCGTGGTTGTGGTCACAACCTCAGGCAACTCAGGCAATAAGGGTGTCCTGGTTCGACACCCAGTCTTTCCACTTAAGTACCTCCCCCCAAGCTGCAGGCGGCAGGTGAATCAACAGTCATGTGTACCCTAGGGTCGGGGCCTTTGCTCAAAACGACAAGCGCAAACAAGAAACATTTAGCTCATTTCTCCACTGAAAAACTTGGGCTAAGACCACCTTCTGCTGCTAATCTTCAGTATCTGTTTGAACTTTGAAAAAAAAGGTCTCCTTGTCACGACCCTCTCAAGAGGATGTGCCCATCATGAGGCTGCCCACAGAGCCCCTTGGGCACCACTCAATCCCACCACTGTGAGAAGGGAGACATCAATGAACAGTTGCAGCTATGCACCAATAAAACTTAATTTACAAGAACAGATGGTGGGCCAAGGGGTCCTCAGGCCACACCCTGGACTCAGAGGCCTGACAGCTACCCTTTAAGGAGCAAAACCTGCACGCCACCCTAGGGAGAGGGGAACCTGAGCTCCACGGCCCAGCTCCTGGGTTCCTAAATCATGGTAGAACACACAAGACCATGCTCTAGTCCATGCTGGGCCCTCATCAGCCACAAGGCCTTGGTAGGAGCCTCCGGATCAGGTAAACAGTGAACACGAGCCTTCTTCACCGTGGCTTGGAGCATGGGGCCGCTCGTCCCACCCTGAATCCTCCCCAACCCGTGGGTGCTGACCACAAGACACTCAGGCTGCACCCTCTCCTGTCACCAGTGATCCCCTCAGGCCACCTTCAGAGGCCACCCTCTGTGAACCCTCTGTCCCTGGTTAATTAGAAAAGTCCAGGAGAAGGTGGAAACCCTGGAGCTGAAACTCAGAAGCAGCTGGGCTTCAGGATTCTTTTCAAAGCATTCAAAAAATAATTCTTCATTTTTAGAGACCCTCCCCTCCCCATGACTGCGGTAAGGTGAATATGCCCCTCAGTGAAGCCAGATATGGCATCCCGCCCAGGGACACGACACAGACAGAGCTGCTCGTCCTGAGCAAGCCTGGTGGTGTCCCCTGAAACGCACAAGGCTTCTCAGGGCTTCCAGAAGTGAGGGGCCAACGTGCAGACATGGAGCCCATAGGAGAACAGACCCACCCAGCAGAACCACCCTGAGGGCTCCGGGCTCCTCTTGGGGCATCAGGTCCCTGGACACCCAAGAACTCAGAACCAAACAGGGCCGTCTTCTCCACCAGCAGCCCTGGGGACGGAACCACACACCACTTACTTCACGGTTCCTTGTCAGTCGTGGGGAGCGAGGCCGCAGAGACCAACAGGCCAGTAAGTGGCTTCTCTTAGGGTTTCTGCTGGGTTTCAGCAATGGCGATGGTTTCTAAAACGCACAGAATAAAAGCACGGTGAACGAAACTGATGGCTGCTGGATCTCAACTCCAAATTATGCACCTCGCAGCTGCGTGTAGCCCAGGCATGCCTGCCTCTGTTCAGACATTTCCAGGGACATGAAAATCCACAACCACGAGCACCTTTCCCCCAAAGCCTCTCAAAAACGGCCCAGTCTACATTCAGCTCCTAAATATCAGCTGAGGAAGTGAGGGCCTCCATGAACAATCGCATCAGACCCAAGAAGCTTCTGGAAGCCTTAGGGTACAGGCACTCCTGGGAGAGGTACACGAAGTCCTGCCTCCTCGGGAACCCCGCAGGCAGGGAAGGTGCCCCTGGAGGAGGACAGTCGGATGCGAACTGCCACATGGTGACTGACATCTATACCCCCAGGAGCAGCCATTGTGCAGCTGAGACCCTTGCAGAGCACAGGGTCCCAACCACAGCACTCACAGCCGGGCTCAGGGACACTTGCTGAATGGACACAGGACAAGACTCCAAACATGGGGTGTGGCGCCAGGGCCCCAACAGTCTGGCCTCCCCACCCCCGCTTTCCAGACACCTGGGCTTGGGGTCTGCCAGATCCTTCCTGCCAGTGCCTTCGCACATGTTGCCCAAGGCTGGACTGGTCACTGGGGGCTGACCTTCTGGGCTGGGCAGCTAGGTCCTAGGGCCCTGGGGTCCTGGCTACATGGAACTAAGTCCCCCGTACTTCCCCCAACTCAGTGGTAGCTTTAAATAGCATGAGTCCCACAAACACCATTTCAATAGACAATGCCTATTGATGTTTTCTTATTTTAATTAGGTTACTAAAATTTTTGGGTACAACCCACTAAATTGATTTCATGGTCTTCTGTACATTTATTTATTTATTTTTTTTGGCTGAGCCACATGACATGTAGAATCTTAGTTCCCTCAACCAGGCTTTGAACCTGTGCCCCCTGCACTGGAAGTGTGGAGTCTTAACCACTGGCCTACCAAGGAAGTCCTGATTTAACTGCCTTCTAACAGGTCCCACCTCCAGGGCTGAAAGGCCACACCAAGCTGTGGAATTACCAGCCTCGGGTGCTTGCCACATCCTCTGAACCTGCTAAGCCGCCATGGCAACGTGAGATCCCAAGGGCTCCCTGGCCTCTCCCACTTGCCCGGCTGCCACCTGCCCCGCCAGCAACAAGAGCTGGTGTCTAGGGATTTGATTACTCTGGCATCCCCCTCCCCGCCCCCATGCGGCTGTGCCTGGCAGAACAATGGCCCCCGGCACATTCCCATCCTGGTCCCCGGGAGCTGTGACTACGCTCTCTTCGGTGGCGACAGACTCCAGGCAGGATTAAGCATCTTGACATGGCAGATGCTCCTGGATTATCAGGGGGCCCAGTGTCACCCAAAGGTCCTTCGGAGAGGGAGGTGAGAGGGTCAGAGTCAGCAGAGGTCAGAGCGATGCGCTCTGAAGACAAGGGCCCACCAGCCGAGGATGCGGCGCCTCTAGAAGCTGGAAATGGAGAGAAACAGATTCACCCCTGGGGCCTCCATGACGAACACAGCCCTGCCTAGGCCTTGGTCCCAACCCAGTGAGACCCGGGTCAGACTTCTGGCCTCCAGGGAAGTGAGATGACAGACCACGTTGTGTTAAGCCACTGTATCTGTGGTCGTTTGTTACAGCAGCAAAGAGAAACTGAGCCGGAGGCTTCCATACGCATCCCCCTGACGAAGGAGGAGGGGGCCCTTTCATTCACAGTGCCCACAGGTACGCCCCCTTCACGCATGTCTAATGGACCATGTGTCTCCCCGGTCACTTGTCACTGCCTCTTGGCACACTCTCTCCCTGGAGGACGATGACGACCCGGCAGCACGTTGGCGGTTAGGCAGAGACCGCCTGAGCCTGTGGTCCTCGGCTGGACAGACCCCAGTCTATTGCTGCCCATGGCTGCAAGGTCACCGAGACCATGGCGCCTCCTGCCCTCATGCTCTGGGGGATGACAGCATTGACCCCAGGAGAGGAGGCTGGAAGCTCCGAGGCTGAGGTCAAAGCTCAGTTCTCAGGCCACAGGCAAGGCAAGGCCTCTGTCCACCCGGACCTCTGTCCATGCAGGGCTAGGCTCACCCACCTCTCTTGCTCCCATAAGGGCTGAGGACACCGTGGCCAGCCTATCACCACCAGGGGCTTGGACTCCTTCCCGGCCACAGCCAACCTGGCAAAGGGGAGCCAGGACTAAGGGATCAGAGGGGGCTTAAGTGTCGGCTGGGCACAGTGACCTCCTTCCAAAGGGGACAGCATGGGAAGGGGGTGGCATGACTCTACAGTGGAGACACCTGACAGGCATGACCTCAGCCCGGGGACCCAGGTCAACACCAGCAGGGAAGAGTCATGCTGGTGGCAGGCATCCCAAGATGAAACGGCCTCACGCATGTGTCCTCTCCCCACACCCAGCGCCCCAGTGTCTCCATGAGAAAAACACCAAACTCCCAAGGAGGAAAGTTAAACAAAATCTCTGACCCTAGTCCTCCTCAAAGCTGTCCAGGGCATCAACAACAAGGAAAGTCTGAGGACTACCAGAGCCCAGAGAAGCCTGAGGAGATGGGATGTCTCAACATCACAGGGGTCCTTCCTGATCAGGGTCCTGGGACAGAAGAGGACACCAGGGAGACACGAGGCAAGCTGGATGAAGCAGGGCCCTAGTCAACAAGTAAGTCTCCATAATACAGGCATACCTCAAGAAACAAGAAAAAAGTCAAATAAATAACCTAACTCTACACTAAAGCAACTAGAAAAGGAAGAAATGAAGAACCCCAGGGTTAGTAGAAGGAAAGAAATCTTAAAAATCAGGACAGAAATAAATGCAAAAGAAACAAAAGAGACCATAGCAAAAATCAACAAAGCCAAAAGCTGGTTCTTTGAAAGGATAAATAAAATTGACAAACCATTAGCCAGACTCATCAAGAAACAAAGGGAGAAAAATCAAATCAATAAAATTAGAAATGAAAATGGAGAGATCACAACAGACAACACAGAAATACAAAGGATCATAAGAGACTACTATCAGCAATTACATGCCAATAAAATGGACAACGTGGAAGAAATGGACAAATTCTTAAAAAAGTACAACTCTCCAAAACTGAACCAGGAAGAAATAGAAAATCTTAACACACCCATCACAAGCACGGAAATTGAAACTGTAATCAGAAATCTTCCAGCAAACAAAAGCCCAGGTCCAGACAGCTTCACACTGAATTCTACCAAAAATTTACAGAAGAGCTAACACCTATCCTACTCAAACTCTTCCAGAAAACTGCAGAGGAAGGTAAACTTCCAAACTCATTCTATGAGGCCACCATCACCCTAATACCAAAACCTGACAAAGATGCCACAAAAAAAGAAAACTACAGGCCAATATCACTGATGAACACAGATGCAAAAATCCTTAACAAAATTCTAGCAATCAGAATCCAACAACACATTAAAAAGATCATACACCATGACCAAGTGGGCTTTATCCCAGGGATGCAACAATTCTTCAATATCCACTAATCAATCAATGCAATACACCACATTAACAAATTGAAAAATAAAAGCCATATGATTATATCAATAGATGCAGAGAAAGCCTTTGACAAAATTCAACACCCATTTATGATAAAAATTCCCCAGAAAGCAGGAATAGAAGGAACATACCTCAACATAATAAGAGCTATATATGACAAACCCACAGCAAACATTATCCTCAATGGTGAAAAATTGAAAGCATTTCCCCTAAAGTCAGGAACAAGACAAGGGTGCCCACTTTCACCACTACTATTCAACATAGTTTTGGAAGTTTTGGCCACAGCAATCAGAGCAGAAAAAGAAATAAAAGGAATCCAAATTGGAAAAGAAGAAGTAAAACTCTTCACTGTTTGCAAATGACATGATCCTCTACATAGAAAACCCTAAAGACTCCACCAGAAAATTACTAGAGCTAATCAATGAAAATAGTAAAGTTGCAGGATATAAAATCAACACACAGAAATCCCTTGCATTCCTATACACTAATAATGAGAAAATAGAAGGAGAAATTAAGGAAACAATTCCATTCACCATTGCAATGAAAAGAATAAAATACTTAGGAATATATCTACCTAAAGAAACTAAAGATCTATATATAGAAAACTATAAAACACTGGTGAAAGAAATCAAAGAGGACACTAATAGATGGAGAAATATACTGTGTTCATGGATTGGAAGAATCAATATAGTGAAAATGAGTATACTACCCAAAGCAATTTATAGATTCAATGCAATCCTATCAAGCTACCAAAGGTATTTTTCACAGAGCTAGAACAAATAATTTCACAATTTGTACGGAAATACAAAAAACCTCGAATAGCCAAAGCGATCTTGAGAAAGAAGAATGGAAATGGAGGAATCAACCTGCCTGACTTCAGGCTCTACTACAAAGCCACAGTCATCAAGACAGTATGGTACTGGCACAAAAACAGAAATATAGATCAGTGGAACAAAATAGAAAGCCCAGAGATAAATCCACGCACATATGGACACCTTATCTTTGACAAAGGAGGCAAGAATATACAATGGAGAAAAGACAATCTCTTTAACAAACGGTGCTGGGAAAACTGGTCAACCACTTGTAAAAGAATGAAATTAGAACACTTTCTAACACCATACACAAAAGTAAACTCAAAATGGATTAAAGATCTAAATGTAAGACCAGAAACTATAAAACTCTTAGAGGAGAACATAGGCAAAACACTCTCCGACATAAATCACAGCAGGATCCTCTATGACCCACCTCCCAGAATATTGGAAATAAAAGCAAAAATAAACAAATGGGACCTAATTAAAATCAAAAGTTTATGCACAACAAAGGAAACTATAAGCAAGGTGAAAAGACAGCCTTCAGAATGGGAGAAAATAATAGCAAATGAAGCAACTGACAAACAACTAATCTCAAAAATATACAAGCAACTCCTGCAGCTCAATTCCAGAAAAATAAATGACCCAATCAAAAAATGGGCCAAAGAACTAAATAGACATTTCTCCAAAGACGACATACAGATGGCTAACAAACACATGAAAAGATACTCAACGTCACTCATTATCAGAGAAATGCAAATCAAAACCACAATGAGGTAGCATTTCACACCAGTCAGAATGGCTGCGATCCAAAAGTCTATAAGCAATAAATGCTGGAGAGGGTGTGGAGAAAAGAGAACCCTCTTATACTGTTGGTGGGAATGCAAACTAGTACAGCCACTATGGAGAACAGTGTGGAGATTCCTTAAAAAACTGGAAATAGAACTGCCTTATGACCCAGCAATCCCACTGCTGGGCATACACACCAAGGAAACCAGAACTGAAAGAGACACGTGTACCCCATTGTTCATCGCAGCACTGTTTATAATAGCCAGGACATGGAAGCAACCTAGATGTCCATCAGCAGACGAATGGATAAGAAAGCTGTGGTACATATACACAATGGAGTATTACTCAGCCATTAAAAAGAATACATTTGAATCAGTTCTAATGAGGTAGATGAAACTGGAGCCTATTATATAGAGTGAAGCCAGAAGGAAAAACACCAATACAGTATACTAACGCATATATATGGAATTTAGAAAGATGGTAACGATAACCTTGTATGCAAGACAGCAAAAGAGACACAGATGTATAGAACAGTCTTTTGGACTCTGTGGGAGAGGGAGAGGGTGGGATGATTTGGGAGAATGGCGTTGAAACATGTATAATATCATATAAGAAACGAATCACCCATCCAGGTTCGACGCAGGATACAGGATGCTTGGGGCTGCTGCACTGGGATGACCCAGAGGGATGGTACAGGGAGGGAGGTGGGAGGGGGGCTCAGGATGGGGAACACGTGTACACCCGTGGTGGATTCATGTTGATGTATGGCAAAACCAATACAATATTGTAAAGTAAAAAAAAAAAAAGAAAGTCTCCATAAGGTTCATGGATTGCAACAAACGCACTCATCATGTAATACAGAGAAACTGGAGACTGGGTGTCGGGGTCAAGGGTATAGGGAACTCGCCCTACCAGCCTCAATTTTCTCTATAAATCTATAACTGTTTAAAAATTAAAGTCTAAGTAATTTTTTTTAAGGAAAACAGAACAGAAAGGCCTGGTGTCTCCCGCTGTACAAGCTGGCAGGGCCGGAAAGCCTGTGCTGAAGACAGAACTCCACGTAGACCGGGGTGTCCAGTAGGCAGGGTAGGCAGCAAGGTGACAGGTTAGGCGGCGACCCCAGGCCTCAGACGACACCACCTCCAAGAGGCACGGTCTGACCATTTCTCCTTTAAAAATCATCATGCGGCGATCAGATGATGTCGCTGTTGGAGGCACCTGCCAAAGCCCCAGATGCTGATGGCTCCTCCTTCACCTCCTCCTCCGCCCTCCGCACTGGGCAGGCAGGTGGGGCGGGGAAGAAGCGGCAGAACAAGGGATGAGCCATCTGTTCCTACATGCTGGGGCACCGGAACTGCCACCGACTGCTGGCATCTCTGGAGACCCCACAGGGATACCTGGGCCCCTGGTCCTATACCAGCTCTGGGCACCCAGGGCTGGCCCTCAGGTGGAGCCACCCACACAACCCACATGACCTTGGAGCTGGGCCCAGGGCCTGAGAGACGACGAACTGATCAGTGTCTGTTGCCCAGAAAGGCAGGAAGCATACGCCTGTGTGTTACCTGACCCGGGAGGGCTCAGGGCCCAATTTGGCCTGGTCTGCCCTCGGCCATGAGCCCTAAGAAGCTCTCAAAAGGGGTCTGGAGCTTCCTGTCACTCAGCCTGGCCTGCAGGGGCTCTGTGTGCCCATCACGGGGCAAGGAGACCACCCAGAGCCTCCATCATCAAAGCAGCATGAACTCAAGGGCTTTTGAAAAACATACACAGAAAGACACAGAAATAAGCACAGCTGCCCCTGTGCAGGGATTCACACTCACAGTTCCAGGCTGTGTGGACCCAAGGGCCCGGGAGGCCATGCCACCTATAGCACTGAACATACCAGCCCCTAGATGTCAGCTTTTAAACACCCTCCCCTACAGCAGGAACCAGGGCTCCCTGAAGAAACAGTCAAGTGCAGGGCGGGGGCAGGGAAAATACAAGGTGAGCTGGAGCCCCTTGTGGGGCCAGGGAGGGTGCAAACACTCCTAAAAGATGGGGGCCCCCAACGACAAAAGTGAGGACAAGATGAACAGCTAGCATCCTGGACTGTAACCCACAGGATACTATAAACACATGCCCATCCTTAGGTATGAAATTCAAAACGCAATGCAAAGGGGAAGGAGGGACAGCTGTCTTCTACAGAAGAATTCTAGTTCACAGGAATTTCCCTGGTGGTCCAGTGGCTAAGCCTCCAGGCTCCCAATGCAGGTGGGCTGGGTGTGCTCCCTGGTCAGTGAACTAGATCCCACACGCCGCAACTAAAGATCCTGCATGCCACAAGGACGACCGAAAATCTCAAGGGCTGCAACTAAGACCTGGCACAGCCAAGTCAATAAATATCAAAGGGAAAAAAAAGTGTTCTAGTTCATAAATGCGGAAGGAATGCAGGCAACATAAATGCAATGCACCATGAGGTCCACACAGTGACCACTGCTGCCAGGAAAATCCACGGTGGACACTGAAATCGACATGCAAATATTTGATAAGAAACAGGTGCGCTGTCTGGAGGTCCCAGCGGGAAAACCTGAAACTTGGCATCAGAGAATCCTGGCCAGGGCTACCTTATCCGAGGGGTGAAGGCTGACCCCACAGGCAAGGAGACAATCAGCACATCACCCCAGGGCAGCCTCCAACAAACGCACAACTTTTGTGTAACCGTGAGAAACCAAGCCAAGGTAAAGGATGCTACAAAACCCAAGTGTCAAGGTCATGACACACAAGCAGACTGAGAAACAGCCTTGGCTCTGAGGAGTCTGAGGAGGCTGACACCTTCACTGTGCGGTCCCGGCTGGGGTCCTGAGCAGAAATGGGGCTGAGAGGGTCAAGCACTGGGATCCTAATCAAATCTGAAGTTATTATTATCACTTCTTCCGGTCATCCTTCTGCAGTTATGTCAGATGTTAACATCCGGGGAGGGTGGCTGAAAGGAACACAGGGAACTCTCTTTACTGTCTTTGTAACATTTCAATGCCTCTCAAATTATTTCAAAATAAAGTATCAAAAGCACACCCACAAAAAAACTTTAGAAACACAACCACCTCTATCTCCTTCCTCTGAAGCTCACTGCACAGCAGGACTTAGTTGGAAGAGGAGAGCCTGGATGTCAAAAGATCCAAACCTCTAAGAAAAGGAGAAGCCAGCTGACAGCAGCCTGCAATCCAGTTTCAGAGCCGATTAAAGACCCAACCTGCTGAACATGAGTTCCCAGTGCTTCCTGTTTGACAGACCTGAAAAGCTTGTGTTTTCATCAGCCTTCATGTCCTGGGAAAAGAGACTCTCGTGTACAGACATCTCACCAGATCCTCTGTGTCCTTATGGACAACAAAATGCCCCTGCGGAAGTGGTGATGGCTCAGAGAGGAGGTGGGTCCCCCGGGTTGTCTGGATCCCCACTAGGGAGGCTCTCATCTCATCACCTGGAGGCATAAGAACTGTATTGTTTCTCTTTAACGTCCACCCCGAGACTAGATATAAAATAGTTTGGGGGACTTCCCTGGTGGTCCATTGAGCTAAGACTCCACATTCTCAAAGCAAGGGGCTGGGGTTCAATCCCTGGTCAGGGAACTGGATTCCACATGTTGCAACTAAAGATCCTACGTGCCACAACACAGATCAAAGATCCCGCCTGCCGCAACTAAGACCCTGGGCAGCCAAATGAATTAATGATAAAATAAAATAACCCGGGGTGACAAAGGCACAGTGATTAAGACAATGTGGTCCCGGCCTCAGGATGGACACAGAACTCAGTGGACAAGAGTGGACAGTCCAAAAATAAACACGTCCAGTTAGCTGGTTTTCAATGAGGTTGACAAGAGTGGCCAAGGGGTGAAGAGCAGTCTTCTCCACGATGGTGCTGGGAAGACTGGATGTCCACGTGCCAAAGAATGAAGCTGGACCCCTACCTCACACCACAGACAGAAACTAACTCAAAATTAACTCACGGGTTTAAATGTTAGTGAAAACTCTGAGAAGAAAACACAGGAATTAATCTTTGTGACCTGGGATGAGACAATGGTGTCTAGATATAACAGCAAAAGCACAAGTGACTAAAGAAAAATTAACAAACTGACTCAGTGCTTCAAAGGACATAATCAAGAAGGTGAAGACCACCCACAGGAGAGGTGAAGGGATCTGCAAACCTCAGATCTCAAAAGGAACTTGCATCCAGAATATATAAAGCATTCTTACAGTTCAAGAACAAAGACAAATTCTGATTCACAAGTGGCTAAGGGATGCTGAACTGGAAGAAAGACAAGCTGGAATCAAGATTTCCGGGAGAAATATCAATAACCTCAGATAGGCAGATGACACCACCCTTATGGCAGAAAGTGAAGAGGAACTCAAAAGCCTCTTGATGAAAGTGAAAGTGGAGAGTGAAAAAGTTGGCTTAAA
This sequence comes from Bos grunniens, assembly GCF_055505025.1. Classification (NCBI taxonomy): domain Eukaryota; kingdom Metazoa; phylum Chordata; class Mammalia; order Artiodactyla; family Bovidae; genus Bos; species Bos grunniens. Next base: position 19,226,516 of record NC_141171.1, read on the forward strand.
GCTCAACATTCAGAAAATGAAGATCATGGCATCCGGTTCTATCACTTCATGGGAAATAGATGGGGAAACAGTGGAAACAGTGTCAGACTTTATTTTTCTGGGCTCCAAAATCACTACAGATGGTGACTGCAGCCATGAAATTAAAAGATGCTTACTCCTTGGAAGGAAAGTTATGACCAACCTAGATAGCATATTCAAAAGCAAAGACATTACTTTGCCAACAAAGGTTCGTCTAGTCAAGGCTATGGTTTTTCCTGTGGTCATGTATGGATGTGAGAGTTGGACTGTGAAGAAGGCTGAGCGCTGAAGAATTGATGCTTTTGAACTGTGGTGTTGGAGAAGACTCTTGAGAGTCCCTTGGACTGCAAGGAGATCCAATCAGTCCATTCTGAAGGAGATCAGCCCTGGGATTTCTTTGGAAGGAATGATGCTAAAGCTGAAACTCCAGTACTTTGGCCACCTCATGTGAAGAGTTGACTCATTGGAAAAGACCCTGATGCTGGGATGGATTGGGGGCAGGAGGAGAAGGGGATGACAGAGGATGAGATGGCTGGATGGCATCACTGACTCGATGGACTTGAGTCTCAGTGAACTCCGGGAGTTGGTGATGGATAGGGAAGCCTGGCATGCTGTGATTCATGGGATTGCAAAGAGTCAGACACGACTGAGCAACTGATCTGATCTGATCTGAAAGGACTTAAATGGACACTTCCTGGAAGGAGATCTACAAGCATCCAACAAGGACCTGAGAAGATGCTAAATGCTGCAGCAATGGAGCCAAGGACAAAAAGAAGCTATACCCCAGAGGCGGCCTCTGGAGCCCACTCCTGGGTGGCAGAGCTTCACACACAGTTTCACAATCACACTTCCCACGGTACATCCTTCTCTACTCTCTATAGAGACCACAGCGGGGTGGAGACCAGCACAGATCCCCAGAGGCCTGGTCCCAACCCATCACATGACTGGGAGCAAGTTCCTAATCCCTGTGCTTCAGATTCCTCACCTCTCAAGTGGGGCACCACGGCCTGCTCGTGGTGTTGACCATAGACAGGCGCATCCGAGAACCCTGGCGCAAGGTACACCCTTGTAAACGGCAGCTGTCCTGGGCCATGTCACCTAGGAGCCTCAGCAGGACCAGGAAGGAAGATCCGATGACAAGCCCCCAGGACCTCTCCCAAGGGCAGTCTGGCAGCATCTCTTTTTTGAAAAAAATCCCCCCACCCCCTTCCAGCAGGCTGCCCTCAGGCCTTTATGACCTGGACACACGGCCTCCCTGTCCACCCTGGCTCCTCTGCAGGACCGGCCCCTGCAGGGCTGGGAGCACAAGGGCCTGGTGACTGGGGTGTTAAGAAACAGACTTCTGAGCGAACACCAGGCCCGGATTTCATGGGCCCGAAACACAGGGAAGCAACCCACCAAGTCCTGAGGGGCGCACAGTATGCGTGCTGCATGCCGCAAAGAGGGGTGCGTGCACACAGCTTTCTAGAGGGTGACCCCCTCCGGGGACTGGGGGTGGAGGTCACAGGTCAGGTGGCGGGGGAGGCAGGGTGGCATCTCAAAGCACTGGGGAAGGATGGAATTTAAACAGTGGGGCTGGGACGGGGGTCCACCACTGGGAGGAAGGTCAAGTCAGGTCCACAAGGAACTCCCGAGGAATGAGGACCCACACAAGCACTGACAGGGAACACGGAGGAAAAGGCTTTCCAACGGCAGCTCAAAACCCAGAGGCAGCAGAAGGAAAGATTCAGGCGCCTCCCTGGCAGTGCAATGGTTAAGCCTGCACTTCCAATGCAGGGGGCGCGAGTTCGATCCCTGGCTGGGGGCCTAAGACCCCACATGCTGCTCAGTGCAGCCACAAGAAAAAACAAAAGACTCGTAACTTTGACTATCTCAAAAAAAAAAATTAAACCACCATTAAGAAGTCAAAATGCACCCAGGAAACTGAGATTACATATTTGTAATACATGCTACAAAGGGCTCCCTAAGACATATTATTACAAGTTTACAAAATTAGCGGGGAAAGGGCACAAATCCAGCTGAAAAGTGGGTGAAAAGCATCAACAGACTATTCACAGAAAAGATATCAAACTGGCTTTTCACATATTAGGTGATGCTCAACCTCACTCCTCATTTTTGGAAATTCCAATTGAAACTACACAGAGACCCTGGTACTGACGGCTCAGGACAGCAGGTCTGTTCTAAAGAGAACAGAGCCCCCTGCTGGTAAGGCTGAGGGCCCAGCCCCTCTTGGTGCTGCCGGAGGAACAAACCCATCAGCCCTCCCAGGAGGGACCCTGGCGGATGCTAACACCTGAGCTGATCTTCTGACCCAGGAAACCCACTGTGGCACTTTTCATGAATGAGAAAATATACATGGGACTTCCCTGGAGGTCCAATGGTTAGGACTCTGGGCTTCCACTGCTGAGGGAGTGGGTTCAATCCCTGGTCAGAAACCTAAGATCCCTTAAGCCATGCTGCACAGCCAAAAAAAAATGTCTGCTCTTCTAAGACATAAGCTAATGAGATGGTTCCTGAGGAGGGAGGAGGGGACTGACATCTCGCCAGACACCTTTCTGCACAGTTCTGACCTTGAACCATGCTATGTCCCACATATTGAGTGAAAGAGAGAATGAATGAAATCAACAAGAACTGGGATGGACAGGAATCCTACAATGAAATACAAACAGAAGCAAACCAAACCGAATTTCAAGTAAACAACTCAACCACAAGGATGAGGAAAAGGAATAACCAGCCCATGTGGCTTTTAAGCATGGCTTTGGAGCTACATGCCTTTGAGATCAAGATAAAACAAATACTGACTTATTCCAGAGGCTTCTTTTACTGTGGGTGATGCAGGGTTCTCAGCGACAGAGCCAGGGGTTACAGAACAGGAAAGGGGAGGTTGGCACACAGTCCGCACGGACGGCTGGAACTGCAGGTGTCGACGTGAGTTCAGGGGCACTAGTGTGTGTGCCGAAGCAGAAATGGCTGTGGCGTCTGTATGGTATACATACACAGATACACTATGCACGTGTATATTTATTTACACATGTATTTCCCAGGCAAGAGGGCCCAGAAGCAGAGAAACCCCTTTGGCAGTGAGCACTCTAAACACCCAGGTCTTGGTTTCTAAATGCACCACCCACCAGAAGAACCAGGGCTCCCTGGAGAAGCCAAGCCCAGAGCTGAGGCCCCAAAGCAGGGAAGTACGTGCCCAGAGGCTCTGGGCACCTGCCAGAAGGACACAGGAGCCACAAGGTGATGAGACCCCGGGTGGATCTGGGACCACTGGAGTAACCAAAACCAAGCACAGCCACGGGTTACACCCCAGAGTCAGGTGAGGATGCACACGGCCTCGCTGACACCAACGAACAAGTGCGGATAAGAGACAGCTGCTATTCCCGGGAGAAAGCCGATGAACAAGTGCGGAAAGAAGTGGTGAAATGAGATGACCCCCTGCTTTTCAAGAATCAACTACGACTGCAACTTCCCTGGTGGTCCAGTGGCTAAGACTCCGCACTCCCAATGCAGGGGGCTCAGTTTCGATCCCCCGTCAGGGAACCTGATCCCACATACCACAACTAAGACCAACTAAGACCCAGTGCAGCCCAATTAATTAATCAATTTTAAAAAAAAAGAATCAATGATGGCTACCCAAACAAACAGTGATTGTTTGGGGAACAACAGAGTGTTTACACGGTCCCCAAGGATCTGCCACAAGAACTTATGAATTATAAATGATAAAATTGTGACTTCAGGGTGGGGAAATCTGGCAGACACACCCTTACCCTAGTGAGCCAGGCTGACGTCAACGGAAGCGGGCTCCAGACACCAGGGGCTCCATACCACTTCCAGGACAGTCCTGACAGATGTGTGGGAACCGCCAGACACACCCACACCGAGCACCGCCCCACAGGACAACAGGCCTGAACCCTCCCAACGCCCAAGCCATGAGCTTAAAGGGCAGACTTGGAAACTGACCCAGATGAACAGAAACGAAAGCAACGTGATGGATGAAATGCAGTGAGTGAACCTGGACTCTCCTCTGGGAATTCACTTTCTGATTTTGATAATGTGATTAAGAGCATCCCTTGTTCAGAAGAGATCAACAATGAAATGTTTGGAGGTAAAGAGGCATGTATCTGGAACAGTTCAGGAAAAAATGTGCAGAGAGAGAGACCAAAAAAAAAAAAGGAATAATAGCCAACAAATTAAAAGGCAAACTCGTAGAGAACTAGAGAACAGGGTGAAAGGCGTCTGGGAATTCTTTGTGCCATTCTTGTGACTTTTCTGGAAAACTGAAATCACATCCCCAAATAATTTTATTCAAGAAAAAGAAATAGAGAGAGAAAGAAAGCACTTGGCTTGGAAAGATAAAAATAAAAGGAAGCACGTGGGCGAAAGGCCAGCGAGCCCCGGAGGCTGCCAGCACCTGCTTTCAGAACGTCGTGGACAAGAACACGGCCTACCGGCCCACCTACATCTTCACTGGGCTCGGGGGGTCACAGAGGCAGCCTGGGTGCAGGCCACCTGTCCCCCTGGCCCAGAGCCCGGGCAAGGGACAGGCGCCACACAGAGAGAGGGGTGGATGCCAGCACCCTGGGAGGGGGCGCCCCAGCAAGCCTGCCTGGCCAGAAGGCCACACCTGGCAGACGCTCAAAACACCAGCCCATTCTCTATTTGTGTGTGTAGGTCTTAGACGCTCCATGACTAACCACTTAAAACAGTAATCATTAAGAGAATCATCTTCCTATTTCTCTGCAAATGTGCCTCTAATCTTGTGGGCATCTGTGTAGGCACGGGGTGAGGCCAGAGGATGAACATGTACACACGTTCCGTGCCCAGAGAGGCCCCTGCCCATCATCCACGGCCCCGGGCAGGGACCCTGGATGGGATCCCTGACCTCCTGAACATCGCTGTCCTTCTAGAGTTTGCCTGGGGCTTCCCTCGGAGCTGGTGTGAGGGTCAGGGATGACCAGGACAGATGAAAAGGCCAAAGATGGAGACCCGGGTCACCAGGTGCAGGCCAGCTCTAAGCACCAGGCACATCCAAGCAGCCCCCAAGATCCTCCAAAGCAGGTACTGATGTCACTGCCCACTTCACAGATGAGCAAGCTGAGGCACAGGGCAGCTGGCATCACACAGCCAGCACCAGGGGAGCCAGCTCGAGATCCCAGCCCCAACAGGGAGCCTCACCAGCCTGCACAGACCAGCCCAGCCAGGAGCCACATGGAAAAATAGGCAGCTCAGGCCCCACCTGGTGCCTCCAGACTGGATCCTTCTAAAACTGGAAAAATGGAGGAGAAAAAAAGTGGACCAATGTTGTGGTAATCTTAAGGAATGGAGGACCTCTCTGGGCTGGTCACAAGACCAGGCGCTTTAAAGGAAAGGACAAATTTGGCAATAAACTTTAAAATATTCTATGTAACAACACATCAAAAATAAAGTTGGACAAGAAATGAGAAACTGACAAAAAGTGTATAACACAAGAGACGCTAACAGCCCTAATATAGAAAGGGTTGTCAGAGAACACTGGTTCTCAGCCAGAGGCGACTGTCCCCCAGGGCACACTGGTGGCATCCGGAGACGTCTGTGGCTGTCACAGCGGGGGATGGGAAGAGGCCCCTGGTGTGGCGGAGGTGGGGGTCGGGGTGCTACTCAGACCCCCAGGCCCAGGGCAGCCCCACAGAAGGGTTCGGCTTAGACATATCCACAGGCTGAGGCTGAACATCCTGTTACCAGTCAAAAAACAAATACCCCAATTTAATACGTGGGGGATGGCTATGAACTGACAACTCTAAAACATCTTGACTAGGAAGTGACAGATTCTAATCTGTCATTTTGTCAGGAGGGACAAAAGCTGGGGCTGCAAAAGCTAGGGCTGTCACCAGGATGATGAGAGCCCCCAGCTGTTGCAGAAGTGTCCATGCGGACCAGCTTTCTGGGGACAACAGAGAAACACTGTTCAAAACAGAAAAGGAGCCTGAGCAACAACGCTCATGGAAGTCTACCTCAAGGAGACAGCAGCCAAGGTGTTCACTAGAGTGTTAGAGAGAAAAAACAGAAATAATTTCAGTGCAAGTTAAGAGAAGCAGTGGGACTTCCCTGGTGGTCCAGTGGCTAAGACTCTGCGCTTCCCGTGCAGGCGGCGCAGGCTCAATCCCTGGTTGGGGAGCTAAGATCACACATACCTCGAGATGCAACCAAAAAAAAATTATAAAAAAAAAACAAAAGAGAAGCAGCAGTAAGAAAATCATACCCACTCACACAAAACGCAGGAACGTGGAGTTGATGAACTAGAAAGACATCTACCGGACACAGAGTGATGGCCAGACAGTAGACACCAAGAACGGGTCTCTCTGGGGGGCAGGACCTGGGGAAACGTGTAATTCACACAGGCTTCTGTCTCTACCGACAACACTTATGTGTTGCTTCTAAAAAAACAAAGACAATTCAGAGCCGCCTGGAGGGCTGTACCTGGGACCCATGGTCCCGTCCCTCCAGCAGCTCCCTGGCTGGTCCATCTGGGTGGACAGGAGCTGACCTCAGGATAAAGAAGCAGGGTATCTGGGAATAAACCATCACCAAAATGATCATGGTCCCCAACCTAATTCAGATTCAAAACACCAAACCACACTAGAACCCTCATCTATGACTGGTAGGACTGGACTGGCGTGCAGCTGCTTAAGAAGACAATTTGGCAGTTTCTTAAAGCCTCAAACACAGTTTCCATCTGACCTGGCAATTCCACTCCTAGGTGTCTACCCGAGAGAAATTAAACCTGTGTCCACACAAAAACTTGCACATGAATGTACGATACGTCACAGGCATTATTCACAATAGCCAAATGAAGTGGAAACAGCCCAGATGTTCATCAATGCGTGAGCAGATAAGCAAAATGTGGTCTGTTTGTACAGTGGAACGTTACGCAGCCAGGAAAGCAGAGAAGCACTGACACTCACAGCTACACAGAGTCTCTGAGAACATGAGGCTTGAGAGAGAGAAGCCAGACACCAAAGGCCGCACAGCGTGGGATTCTCTCTATATAGAGCACCCACACAGGCAAGCCCACAGACAGGTAGATCTGTGGGGGGCTCTGTGATGACACGGATGGGAAACATCCAGAAAAGGCTGATCCACAGAGATATAGAGTGGGTTCATGCTTGCCAAGGAAGAGCGGGGAATGGAGAGGGACTGTTTAACAGGTACAGAGTTTCCTTCTGGAGTGATGAAAACGTTTTAGAATTCGAGGGTGGTGACTGTCACACATCCCTGTATGTATATGCAAATATATATATGTATATATAATACAGCACATTATATATACTAATAATCACTGAGCTGTACACTTTAAAAGGGTGGATTGTGTGGATGTAAATAATACTTAATAATCTGCAATTAAACAAAATACCAAGGGACTTCCCTGATGATCCAATGGTTAAGAATCTACTTTGCAGTGCAGAGGACATGGGTTTGATCCCTGGTCACAGAACTAAGATGCCACGTGCAGCTGGGCAACTAAGCCTATGAGATGCGACAACAGAGCCTACACAACACAGCCAGAGCTGGAGCACCGCAACAAGGATCCCGAGGGGGCATCTAAGACTCATTTAAATAAATATTTTTTTTAATAAATAAAAATTAAATTTTAAAAACACCAAGCCAGAAGAAAAAAAAAAAAGAAGCATGAGAGCTCCCCAACATTCTGATCAAAACTCTGATGCTATTATGAAGCTTTAACTGAATGTATCCAAAACTTCGTGGCCGCCCATGATGTCAGTGACCAGAGGCGCCCACTCTATCTGCCCCTGGTTCTCTGCCCAGAGCCATCCTGGCCGCCACCCGCCAAGCTGCCCACCTGGACTCTCACAGAAAGAGCCACAGTGAACAACCAAGTCAGAGCCCCACCAGCTCGCTGGCCTGCCACAAATTTATCTCGAGGCTGACCTGGGACTCCTTGCACCGGGCTCTCCTTAAGCCCCAAGACCCAGCTCCACGTGGGTGTGGCACACTGACCCAGATGTGGGATCCCAAGGCAGAATCAGGGCCACAGACCAGTCAGCTTCTATGGGCAGCTTGCCCTGGAGCAACGACTGAGCCTACATACGATGGAGCCTGCGCCACAACTAGAGAGTCCGTGCGCTGCAACGGGAGATCCCACGTGACGCAACGTAGCTCCTGCATGCTGCAACTAAGACCCGACGCAACCCAAATACATAAATATTTTTTTAAAAATACTTGGAGGTGAATGAAAACAAGGACACAGCAAACCAGAACTTATACAGCGCAGCTAAAAGCAGAACTGGGAGGGAAATTTATAGCTGTCTATTTGAAGCAAAGACGAAAGCTCTCAAATCAATAATCTAAACTTCTGCCTTAAGGCATTGGAAAGAGAAGAGCAAACGGTACCTCAAGCAAGCAGAAGGAAGGAAATAACAAAGATCAGAGCAGAAATTAACAAAACAGAAATAGAAAACTGAGAAAATGAACTAAACCGAAAGTTGGTTCTTTGAAAAGATCAACAAAACTGACAAACGTTTAGGTAGAAAGATGAGGAGAAAGAGGAGAGAAGACTCAAACTGCTAAGATCAGGAATGTCAGACAGGACGTCACCACGACCACCTACCTTACAGAAGTAAAAAAGATGGCAAAATAATACTGGAGGGGCTTCCCAGGCAGTCCAGTGGTTAAAGATCCACCTTCCAATGCAGCAGAAGTGGATTTGATCCCTGGTGGGGCAATGAAGCAATTGCCTGACCAGGGCAGGTAAGACCCAACACAGCCAAGTAAACAAACAATAAATATTTTTAAAATAACAATACTCGATAATTAGAGTGCTACTGCTAACTGCTAAGTCACGTCAGTCGTATCCAACTCTGTGCGACCCCATAGACGGCAGCCCACCAGGCTCCCCCGTCCCTGGATTCTCCAGGCAAGAACACTGGAGTGGGTTGCCATTTCCTTCTCCAATGCAAGAAAGTGAAAAGTGAAAGTGAAGTTGCTCAGTCGTGTCTGACTCTTAGCGACTCCATGGACTGCAGCCCACCAGGCTCCTCCACCCATGGGATTTTCCAGGCAAGAGTACTGGAGTGGGTCGCCAGTGCCTTCTCCAAATTAGAGTGCTACCGAACAATAAAAAAGGAATGGAATGTGGATACACAAAACAACTCAGATGGATCTTATGTGAAAAAAACCAATCCCAAAAGGTTACCTACCATTCCCTAAATCTCTCACAATGATGAGGTTACAGACGTGGAGAACAGACCCGTGGTTGCTGAGGGCTGAGGGTGGGAACTGGGGGGGAGATGCTTTAAGGAAGGAGCAAGAGGGAGCCGGTCTGTGTTGATAAGACAGGTCTGTAGCTTTTTTTTTTTTTTTTTGACAGCTCTGTATTTTGATTGTGATGATGGTTACACAAATCTGCTCGGGTGGTGGTATCACACAGAAACACACAAAAATGAGTTCAAGCTAAAGCGAGTGGAATCTGAGTCAGGTCTGTAGTGTTCTGTACCGGTGCCAGTTCCCGGGTTTGGACAGTGGATTCTGGTCATGCAAAATGTCACCACCAGGGGAAAAGTACATGAGACCCACCCTGTTCTATGTTTTGCAAGTTCTTGGAAGTCTACAACGATTTTTTTTCTTTTTTGATGCAGACCCTTTTTAAAGTCTTTATTGAATTTGTTACAATATTGCTTCTGTTTATGGTTTGGTTTTTTGGTCAGGAGACGCATGCGATCTTAGCTCCCCAACCACGGATTGAACCCACACCTCCTGCATTAGAAGGCAAAGTTTTAACCACTGGACTGCCAGGGAAGTCCCCATAATTTTTTAAAAACAAAATGTCTGGGGACTCCCCTAGTGGTCCAGTGGTTAGGATTCTGAGCTTCCACTGCAGGGGACATGGTTTCCATCCCTAGTCGGGGAACTAAGATCCCACAACCTGCATGGCCCAGTCTAAATAAATTTTAAAAGTTAAAAAAAAAATACAGGGGATAATCCATCATGGATAGGAGGGCAGATTGCCACGCAGGTTGATGGTCTGGGGTTGGGTGATGAGTACTCGGGTTATCTGATTCTGTGCACCTTTCTGTGTTTTCAAATTCCTAGTAATAAAAAGTCGTAAAAAATAAAACAAAGGGAACCATAACAATGTTGACCCCTTCCTCATTCGGATTCACGAATCTCCTTCAGAGATGTCCCACCATCAGGACTGCTGCCATCTCATCTGATGTCTTCCCCAAAACACCTACCAGAGTATTTTCACAACACAGATCATAATGAGACACGGGACCGCCATGAAGCACTGCTGGGAAGAACGACAGTGTTAAAAACAGCATTTGAGACGGCGGGAGGAAGTGCCCCGGGTTCTGCAAAGGTTTCTCCATTTCAAAATCCCTGCTTCCAGGTGGAAATGATCTGCTCAACAGCAAGGTCTCAATTCTCCCCAGATGAGAAGATTTAAAAGGGAGAACAACAAAGGGACAGCGGCTGACTCAACCAACAGGACGAGCGAATGCGGCCCAGGAGCCAGCGCTGCCCTGAGCCAGGCACGCAGACCACAGCTCGACCTCCCAGGGGAGCAGAGCGTGACACCCTACACGCACTCACTCACTCCCACCCACAGCAACCTCCCCGGCACTTCCACCTCAGGACCTCTGCACAAGTTTTGTGCGTCAATGAGGAGCTTCCTGCCCCTTCAAGTCATTCAATCTCTACCCAGTGTTACCTGGGAGGGGCCTTCCCTGTGCACCATGAAGGAAGCACCACCCACAGCTTTAGTGATCAGACCTCTCCCTGGTCCCCATCACACACAGGGCCACTGCCCCCTGCCGGCTCCTGGGCTCCTGGCCTGCAGGACTGATGCAGAGCCAGCCAGCTGACAGCACAGCCCAGGCCACAGGGGCTGTTGGCACCTGCTGTCTCCTCCACCACAGACCCCAGGAGGTGAAGCTGCAACCAGGGGTGAAAACCAACACTTACTAATGCACACACCCCGTTTACAGCTCGCTATCAGCTAACAAGGAGGGCATGTGAGGACACCGGGACCCCAAGTTGGTGGCAGGAGCTCAGGTCACTTTCTGAGCTAGGGCTCTAGACTCCAAACCAAGCACTGCCTAGGGATAAGGCCCAAGAGACCCCTGCAGAAGCTGGTCCCCCTCCCAAAGTCCCCTGGCCCTCCTGAGAGCCTGGACAGCTAGGGGTCTCTGTACGCAGGGGCGCTACAGGACCCCAGCAGAGCCCCACTTTCCAGGGAAGACTATTTACCAAGTCCCATCACTCGGGCCATCACTGCCCCCACTACTGCCAAGCTCATCTGAGAGCCACAAAGGGGTGAGCACCCCAGGGCACCACAGCAGCATTTAGGGGACACTAGCAAGGGCTCTTTATCCCAGGGGAGGGCTGTGGGGCTGTGCCCAGGGAGAAAACCTTGGATGCAGATCTACAGGGGCAGACAGACTAGAGTTCTGGTAGGTTCCAGAGAGGGCCACTCTTGGGCCACTCTCTCCACTCAGGCCCATCTCCATGGCCCCGATCCAAGTTCACGGGAGCCCAGTGAGGCTCAGACGAAACCATGGGTCTGGGGGACATTCTCAGCCAGCACTACAGGCAGAAGGGGAGCATGGGTTCAGGCTCTCTCCCCTGTGTGGCGAGTTGGGGGCAGGCCCATCACTCAGCAACGCCCACTCCCTGCCCCTTGACTGATCCGGAGCACAGTGGGGTCAGGACCCCAGCCTGTGTGACAAGACCCCTGCCTGTTAGTCCCAGGGCGACATCACAGGTCCCCCACGGGGGTCCCTGCCTCCCCAACCACTGCCTGAGCCTCTCGGGGTCACAAGAATGTCCTGTCACCCCCCAAGACAACCACTGGATCCCGGCAGCACATAGAGACCCTCGATGCCACACCACCCCCTGGACGCACATCAGGGACTCAGCAGGGACCAAAGGCAGCCTTCACTGACTTGGTTTTGCCTCACTGTAACTGCTGATGCCTACATGGGGAAGATAATTATTTTTACAATGACTATCTCTCTTGCAGGCTTATTAGAAAAAGAGTCACTCTGGCTTGGTCAGTCCAAAGTTCTCAGGCCTTCTCTTGGCTAAAGACTATCCTAACCAACACGGGGAAACCTGAGGCCTCAGGAGCAGGTGCTGGAACCCGAAGCAACAGCTCCAAGTCCCCATCTCGGCGGCCACACCAAGGACGCCTAACCCAGTCCTCCTCACCCGGAGCCCATCTGCAAACTCCACCATCCTGCCAAGGGGGACACAACTCACCCAGAAACCCCATCCTCAGCCAGGTGGCCCACAGCAAACCCCAAGTCACCAGATGAGGACCCTGGATGAGGCATGCAGGACAGGCCAAGGGGCTCTGAGCTCTGGACTGGCTGCCTCCAGTCCAGCCGCCCCAAGGACCACCACCCTAGCTTCCCGGTCCAGAACACGTCAGCCAAACCCTCTCACCCACCCCTTTAACATAAAGAAGCTCCAGGAAGAGAAGAAACCAACTTATTTTCAAGGTGCCTTTGAGTAATCTCCGTTGTTCCTGAACTTTCTTCCCTGCATGAATACAGAACAGCAGTGTGAAAACACGGCTATTCCAGGATGGAAAGTGATTTTAGAAACTCCTCTTGCAACGCCTTGAGTCACAGTCAGGGAAAGGCAGAGGCCCAGAGGAAAATTGCCACTGTCATCTCTGAAGGCTCTCCCTGGGCTGGAGAGACAGTGGCATCAGGGCCAGTCACTATCCGTGGGGGTCGCCCTGGGCCCCAGGGGGTGCTGAGCAGTCTTCCTGGCCTTCACCCGCTTGATGCCAGAAGCCCCTACTAGTCGTGACAAGCCCAGATGGTCCCAGACATCACCCAGTGTCCTCTGGGGGCAGGACTGCCCCCGGGGCGGGAACTACTTCACTGAAGGATTTCCATGGATTAACTCAGTTAAATCTCATCCACCCTTCAAGCAGAGCTCTCCACTGTCACCCCCACTTAGGCGATAAGGGCACACACCCAGCAGAAGTGGGATCCAAGCCCAGGCAAGCCGGGCACGCAGGTACCAGCCTCCAGAGGCCGATCCCAGTGGCCATCCTACCTTGAGACCTCAGGCCACTTAAGATTGCCTGGAGCTCTGGGATGTGACTGCCGAACTCTGCTTGTACACAGGTCTCAGCTTTCCCACGGCCAAAGCAGCACCCCAAGTCCCTACAGTTCTCTTCACAGAACCACCCTGAGCCCCAAGTTGAAAGCCCCCAGGAGAGCCAGCACTGGGTCTCTCTGGTCTCCCCAGCTAGAAGCTAACAGATCCAGAACTTCTGATGGACTGAGAAGGCAGGTGGGAATGGGGTGGGGGATGGGCACCCCCATATATAGCATCCCCACCACCCCAGCGCTCAGCTCGCCCAGGGCCAACGCGAGATGTGAAATGTACACAGGATGTTGAAGACAGCACCACAAGAAAAGGAGAGGAAAACAGCTCGTTAACAATTTTTATAATGATCACACGTTGGAATGGTAACATTCTGGGGTATACTATGCTATGCTATGCTAAGTCGCTTCAGTCGTGTCCAACTCTGTGCGACCCCATAGACGGCAGCCCACCAGGCTCCGTGGTCCCTGGGATTCTCCAGGCAAGAATACTGGAGTGGGTTGCCATTTCCTTCTCCAGTGCATGAAAAGAGAAAAGTGAAAGTGAAGTCGCTCAGTCGTGTCTGACTCTTAGCAAATCCATGGACTGCAGCCTATCAGGCTCCTCCGTCCATGGGATTTTCCAGGTAAGAGTACTGGAGTGGGGTGCCATTGCCTTCTCCACTGGGGTATACTAGGTTCAATAAAATATATTCAAATTAATTTCTCCTGCTTCCTTTCACCTTCGAGAAAACTTTAAAGGACACACGGGGCTCGCTCTGCATATTTACTGGGCAGCGATGCCTCAGAAAAGCCACTGTTTACACTTTCACCTGTTCCTCTTCCGAGGGTTCTGTAGTTTCAGTTCTCACGTTCAAGCCTGTTTCGGTGCCTGGCAGGGGGCACCATACAGTCTGCTGTTCTCCCCAGTGACATTCCGTCAGCATCCATGCGTGTCTCCCACGGGGTCCTCCCAGTGCCACGGGCAGCTAGCTCCCTGGCACTCAGGACCCCCCAGGTCTCCGATATCCTCTGCTGGGGGCTGGGGGGGACAGCAAGTGTCTCATACGCATGTCACATCCCTGTGACCGCTGGGAGGACTGACGCTAGCTGGCTGGCTGCACTGTGTGAGGCTATGAAACCACACCCCGTCCGGCCCCTTGCGGTCCCTGGAGAGGCCAGCTGCATTTCTGAATCGCCCAGCATGGTGACAGCGCTTTCCCTGGAGGCAAGGGAGCCTGGGCAGGACTCTGCTCGGAGGCTAGTGGACTTCACGGGGCTCTGTGGGGGCGGTGGGGATATTTACAACCCAGGGGACTGCCTTCTAAGACCCAACCCACAAACCCTTCATGGCCAGGGCAAGCAGACCAGGAAAGGGAAGTGGCCCAGGAAGCAGCTTGTGTGCAAACCCACTGGCCATACGGGCACGAGATGTAGGGCGGGGAGCGGGGCACAGAATCCTGAAAAGGATCATATGGGGGGTCAGGGGGGTGGGAGGGCACAGCACTGGGTGAGCATTCTGAATGCCCAGCCCTGAAATTCTGGAACTCTGAGATGGTTCAGAGAAGAAGGGGCAGGACAAAGTAGAAACTACCAGCTCCCCACACCAGGTAGTGAACACGCAACATGTCCACCCACACATGGGAGCATCACCGTGCCAGAGAGAGGACAGAAGCCCTGAGACTTGCTCCCACGTTAACAGATCCTGAGAACATGATGCTCAGAGAGAGAAGCAGACACAGAAGGACACACAGGGTGTGAGCCCACTGACAGGAAATGTGCAGAGCAGGCCGATCCACAGACACAGAGAGTGGGTCCTGGTTGCCAAGGAGGAGAGGAACATGGGGAGTGACTATCTAACAAGTGTGGGATTTTCTTTTCAGGTGAGGAAAATGTTCTGGAATTGGATAAAGGTAACCATTTACAATTCTGTAAATGTTCTAAAAACCACTGAATTGTCCCCTTTAAAAGGATGAATTTCATGGATGAATATCACAATTAAAAACATATTTTTAAAAAGGCAGGGCAGGCGCATTTGCAGAGTGGCTGTCCTAGAAAACTCGAGGTCTGGTCAGTACACCGGAGCCAGTCACCAGGCAGCCGTCCGTGGCTCCCTCTGTGGCCCCACATGACTCAAACAACTCTGGTCTGGCTTCACTGACTATAGACTCTATGCTCCCTGAGGGCAGAGCTGCTGCCCCCTCCCCTAACCCTTGGAGCCTGGCACGGGGAGTCCCCAGAGATGCCTAAGGGGCTGGAGGGCTCCCTTCTTCCCTGGTCTCCTCCAGCAGGTCTCCCGGGCAGAGCCCCGAGTGCCCGCTCCAAGTCCTCTTCCTGGAGCCACTTCGCCCATAACAACAAGGCTCAGCCCAGGTGGCAACTCTTCTGCCACCCGCTGGCCGCCACCCTAGCAGCATATGCCACCCCGGCCCTGTGCTCCGTTTGTGTCTGTCTCAGCCACTCTGCATCCCCAGTCCCTACTGTCCCCGATGCTGCCAAGAGCCTGGCTCCAGGCTCCCACTGCGGGCCCTGACCCCCATGGGCAGGAGAGAGATGCAGTTCACCTGGCCATGAGCACGCGGGCTGGACCTCCGGCTGGGTGACAGCAAATATGTGGATGGACCCAGGCTCAGCGCACACCTGATGGCTGCGGGTCTGCTGTAAAGTCAGGTCTGTCAGATCCAGAAACTAAGCTGCCGACCACCAGGCTGAGACCACGTGAAAGGGCTGCTGCGGGGTCCGATTTTGTGTCTTCACCTCAAGGTTGAAGAACAGCCTGGCTGGATATTTGTAGAGGCCACTAGGGCCCCGCTCCCCACCCCGGTCAGCCTAGACCTGCCTGCACCTGCCCCCCCAAAGCTTGTCCACCAGCCTTCTGACTGCCCTTCCTTCCATGGGGCCTGGTCTGGGGGTCTAGACGTGCAGAGGAGCCCGTTTCTCCAGAACAATGCTGCCCCTTGGTCTCCAGCTCAGCTTGGGCTCAGGCCACCAGTGAAGCAGCCAGGAGGCCAAGAGACCAGACGCCTTCCTTCCCAGGAGGATGTCCTTCCTTCCCAGGAGGGTGACCTTCCTTCCCAGGAGGGTGTCAGAGCTCGCTTTCCTTACTGCTCCCTCCTCTTCTTTGGGGAAAGGAGCTGGAGCAGAGCAGGGAATCAGGAGTTTCAGCTCCAGGGTCTTTGCTCACACGCAAGCTGGAGACCAGCAAGGCTCTCTCCTGACTCGTGACCGAGATAATCAGATCCATGCAGGGTAGGGAGCCGGCTGGCGAAGGCCGACTTTTCTGCTGGAGGGGGTTGTAAAGGACAGATGGGTGAAGAGCAGGGGTCTGAAGATGCTAGGAGCAGGTCGCAGTCCAGCTGCCCAGCCAGGGTCTTCCAGACACCCTGGGGGCAGCTCCTAGGCTGCTGCCTCACCAGACAGGTTGCCCAGACAGGCCAAGGTCCTGAGCTCTGGCTGCGCATGCAGCCCCTCTCCAGCCCACTCAAGAGCCCACTGGCTGCTTCGGCCTGGCTCCGGCTCAAAGGAGGCCCCCCGGATCCCTGCTTTCCTTCTGCACAAAGCACCATTCCAGGTCCCCTGCCAGCTCATCCTCTGCAAATCACTTCTCTCAATGTTCTCTCCCCTGAGACCAGGGCCAGCAGCCACGAAACCGTGAAAGTGGGCCCACCTCCACAGCTACCTGCCCAGGAGCAGCCCTCGCTTGGGCCCAATGGCAAACACAGAAAGGAAGTGGGTCTGGGGGCAAACCCTGCCTGCCTACCCCCAGATCGCCTCTTCACAGATTGCCCTCCAGGCTTGTCTGAGACCTGGAGCACCAATCAATAGTGCTGGCAGCTGGGACCAAACACATTACCTCTGGCTCCGTGCTACAACAGAGACCCATTAAGGGTGCAGCAACCCTCAGAGCCCTGCTTTCTGATTCTTACTCTTTGTCCACTAAACAAACACACACAAGGCCCAGAGGGATCTTGCTTGACCACTGCAAGAACCACGGGCCGCCCTCGAGGCAAAGACAGCAAGGCAAACTTTTCATCAAAGCCCTTGGGGCCACGGGAGCCACAGGAAAAGAAGAGAGAGGTGGGAAGTAAGAAGGAAGAGGGAGATGGCGGAGGGGCATAGAAAGACATAGACCAGCAAAAAAAATTTAAAAAGCAACTTTGGGAAGCCAAGAAGTTCTGAGCAACACTCTCCAGGTTGTTTATTTCAATCAGCTGGAGAAGCCATGACCGTAAATTAACGGTATGCTTCCTTGACAAGTCAGAACACTCCTGGGACAGACCCAGATCTAAGCCGCTAATGATCTGCCCGGCTTGGAAATCACTCGTCAGCCTGCCTCCACTCCCAAAAGTCGTGGAGGGGGAGCAAAGCCACGGGCACTCAACCGATTCAATTCTTCTCAACAGCCATCCCTCGTCTACTCACCCCACAAAGCTCAATTCTCACACCCACAAGCGTCCCCAGGCAGGCAGGCAGCTGGGTGGCTGCAGCCTAGGACCACGCTGTCCTTTCTGAAGGGGCATGATGTTGGTAAAGAGGGTGGGTCACATGTGTGTGCTAAGTCGCTTCAGTTGTGTCTGACTCTTTACAACCTTGTGGTCTGTAGCCCAGCAGGCTCCTCTGTCCCTGGGATTCTCCAGGCAAAAATACTGGAGTGGGTTGCCATGATCTCCTCCAGGGGATTTTCCCAACCCAGGGATCAAAGCCACATCTCCTGCATCTCCTGCACTGCAGTCAGATTCTTTACCACTGAGCCATCCAGGAAGGCCAGAGGAGGGTGGGTCTGATGTTTACAAAACAAAATGATTGGGAAAAGAACATCTTTCTTTTAAACCGACAGCTTAGGCCGAGTGTACTCCTTCCCAATCTTCTGCTGCGGGGCTGCAAAAGAAAGGGGACACTCTGGAGAGGTCGGCAAGGCCAACCATGAAATATTAATGTTTGCCTTTGTTTACATCCAGTTTTGTTTTTGTTTTTTTTTTTTTTGGTTGTGGCTTGCAGCATGCGGGATCTTAGTTCCCTGACCAGGGATCATAACTGCACCCCCTGCAGTGGAAGCTCGGAGCCCTAACCACTGGACCACCAGGGAAGTCCCTACATCTACACTTCTCAATTTTGAGATCATTTTGGTGGATGGGGCCAGAACATTTTCTTATATTCCCTGCTCTTTAAATTTCCTCAAAACAACCCAAGACCCATTTTTAACATATAGAGTACAACTATACTTTGTTGTAGGAAAGATGGAAATTTATTCATCCAACAAATGAATGCTTACTGAACACCCACTGTGGGTAGGAACTGTCCAAGATGCTGGGGGTACACACGGCAACCAAGACAGATGTCGTCCCCACAGTGGGGACCTCGCATCCTACTGTAGGCGTGCCCAACCTATGGCCCACAGGTCAAACCCAGCCCACCTCCTGTTTCTGTACAAGCCCCAAATGGTTTTAATGGCTTTTAATGGTTGGGTGGGTGGCAGGATCAACAGAAGAAAGACAGTTCATCATATGTGAAATGTATGTGAAATTCACATTTCCATGACCACAAATAAAGTTTTATTGGAACAAAGCCGCAATCACTGGCTTCTGTACTTTGTATTATAAGGGCAGACAGGAGTGGTCAGAATGGAGACTGTCCCACCTGCAAGGCTGAAAATCATTACTCTCTAACCCTTTACAGGAAAACCGTAGGCCCTACTGGATGAGACAGACAATAAATATGTAAACAGACTGATGTGCATCTCTGGTAGTGCTGAATACAAAGAAGGAAAGGCAGCACGGAGAGAAAAGTAGACAAAAGGGTGAACTTGGGCAGCAGGGTCAGGGATGGCCTCTCTGGGTCCTGAATGACCAGGAGCCAGCTGGGTAGAGACCTGAGGGAACAGCATCCTGGCAGAGGGAACAGCAAGTGTAAAGGCCCTGAGGCAGTAAGAGAAGGGAGTTAAGGTGGTTTCAACTGAAAGGAGCAGGCATGGGGGCTGGGTGGGAAGTGGAGCACCCCTCAGAGGGTCTGCAACTTTTTCCTAGGACAAGAAGAAGCCCTTGGAGGGTCCTGAGCAAAGAAAGATGGTTTTTCAAGTTTCTAAAAGCCCTTCAAGGGAGCCAGAGTAGGAATTGACAGACTAGTTGGGACGCCTTGTCCAGCCCACGAGACACTCCCTGAACACATCAAAGCCCGGAATAAACTCAAAACCAATCCCTCCAACCACACGGTCGATTCCCGGATTCCCTCAGGCCTTGAGGCGGCACAGAGCTTTGTGAGTAAGTTTGGTAGTCCAGTGAATTGTGCAGAAAGCACCTGCAGCTGGCACAGTAACAGTCCCGGAACCGTGGGCACCACCCTCAGGAAGAGAGATGACAGCAGTGACTCACCTCAGAGCCGACCTGAAGAAAACGGCCAAAGCCAACAGACAGGTAGGGGTCACGCAGCTCTAAACCTGCTGCCTCCTACACACTTCCAGATCCCATGAGTGGGTGGAAGCCTGGGTGGGGGCCGTGTGGGGGTCAGGAGATCCCCACTTCACACCTGGCCAGCCCCCTGCTGGGTGCATCTGCAGGTGAGCTCCTCTCCTCCAGGGGGCGAGGTGGCAGAGTGTGGGCTGGACACACTTTGCAAATAGGAGCGCCTCCCTTTTGGAAGCGTCTTTCTTTTTGGAAGAAACAAAGGGACTCAGAACTTGAGGTTGATCAGGGTCAAGGTAAAATATTTTATATATATCAAGCTGTTGTGAGGTTAAAGATTAAGTGAGAGGGGATCGCTTGGGGGGCCAACTGTGCCCCCTAGAAGGCACTGGCCCACGTCTGGGGACATCTGTGGTTGTCACAACTGGGAGGGAGTACTCCTGGTATCACCAGGATGGGGGCCAGGGATGCTGCTCAATACCCCAGTGTCCAGGACAGCACCCCTCCCACAAGAGAACCCAGCCCTGAACGTGGGCAGGGCAGGTCAGGGAGGGATGTAAGGGCAGTAAGAAACCAGCGCTGGATTCAGAGCACAGAGCACCCTGGTGCCTGTGAAGCCCTTCCCTGACTCTTATCCCCTTTGATCCCTGGTATGGGCTCTTATTATACCCATTTTACAGATAAGGAAAGCCAGGCCCAGAGTCATGAAGGGACCTGCCCCAGAGAAGGGCGCTGAACCCAGTTCTTTTAGACTCTGGGCAATGGAGATCAGGGCAGGAATCCAGAACACCAAAGAGAACACAGTCAGAAGGGAATCCAGGGTCAAGCCCTCCGCTGGGTCAGAGCTCTGGTGCTAAGGCCCCGCTGAGCCTGGGAGCAGGTCTCTGGAGCACAGCCAGGAGCCCCTAGGGGGAGATACAAGGGTGGGGGGCCTCACAGCCCTGCAGTCTGCCCATAGTCTGTTGTCCACCCCACCCACCAGCCCTGACCAGGAGGTTTGGGAACGTTGGGTGACCACCCCCTCAGCTTTACTCTTGAGCAAGTGACCTGTGCAAGGTCTCACAACTCTGAACCTGCCACCCCACACACACTTGCAGATCCCCAGAAGAGTCACCCAGAAATGGTCGTTCGACCATATTTTAGCCCTCACCCCTCTCAGCCTGTCATGCCCACTCCCTGAGCCGGCGAGGGGGGGTGGGCGGTGGTGGGCAGTATGCCCACACCTCAGTATATTCACCCGCCAGACCCAGCACCCCCTGAAGTTAGGGACCCAAGCAACCTGCCCCAGAGCTCAAAACACAACGTGCCCAGGCCAGGTGAGTGTCAGATGGAACCAAGGAACAGATGGGTTCCCTGGAGCTGAGGTTCTGATGGGCCAGGAAGAGGCGGGGCACAGGAGGGCAGGGGCAAAAAAATGCATAGGAGGTGGGGAAATTCGAGGTCAAGTACAGCAGAGAGGCCAGCCTGGAAGAGAGGGGCATGGAGGGCCCCCAACATCACCCCAAGGGACTAGGGACTAGTCTCGCCAGGAGACAGAAAAGTACAACAAAGGGAGGGCGGGGTCCGGAATGACCGATTAGCCCGTACCTTTAAGCTCTTAACACCTCCTTAGCAGCCCACTCCCCAGAGAGGCAAGAATTAGAAAAGGTGAGAAAACCAATTGTTAGTAAGACCTGTATACCTATCATCTCAGTAGCTACACGCACACTCGCTCGCACACACACGCACACACATGCACACACGCACACGCAGCGCGTGACACAGTATCTGCTTGAATCGCTGCAAAACCTGGGAGCATTTCTCTAACTGCACCTCCGCTCCCCTCGGAGTGACCTCCCCTCAGTGACCTCCCCCCGGGGCGGGGCAGTCTGACCGTGGAGGTGCCCACTGCACCAGAGAGGAGCGCCAACGTTTGCCAAGCGTCCAATCAGAAACACGGAAAGAGGGCCGGCGAGTTTCAGAACCCCTCCCCTCAGATCATCGCAAGTTGACTCCAGATTCTTACACTCCATCCTTTCGGGGTTCCAAAGAGCAAACTGCGGGAGGAAAAGAGGCTGCCCGCTGCTTCTGCAAAGGTGGCGAGGAAAGGCTGACCCAGGAGTTGACAAACCCTCCCGATGCCTCATAAGGAAGCTATTATTTCAGAATTAGGGGAGCCATCAGCTCTTGCAAGGCAGCGAGCAAAGCCCAGAGGACTCTTGTAATGAGCCCCTCTTAGGGCTTTCCTCCAGCCTGGGGACATTTGCAGAAATGGCTGCGGAGGGCTGGGGAGAGTAACCTCCGACTCTAAGACAGTGCTGGCACCCAGTGGGACCCGAAGGAGCTTCTGAATCGATGCCGCGGACAGAAACACATGGAAAAGGACACACACTACGTATTTACAGGATCGTTCGGCTCCACTTAACAGAACCTTCTCACTAGTTTCATAACTGGGGAAACAGTTCCCAGGTGCACCTGAATTATTAAAACAAGAGATCCTCCAGGACCAAACAGATGGGACACGCCAGGGAGCAGTCCACGTCTCCCCCGCCCCCGGGGGAAAAAAAATCCTTGGTAGACCTTCCACCTTGGCCCCCGTGGACCTGCACACCATTCTGCCTGGTGTCATCGCGCCCACTGGGTGGAGACCCAGGCCCTGGAAGATCTGGGGCAGGTCCCTTTGGGCAGGAATCCGTCCCCCAGCTCCCAAGCGGCTGCAAAGGGCAGCCCAGGGGGTCCCCGTGGGAGCGACTTCAGGATTTACCTCTACAGAGAAGGGGGGCTTTGAGATGGCGACCGGGCAGAGATGGGTAGGCCCTGGGGGAACGCGTCTGGAAACTGTTCTGTGCATAGCAAGTGGATACATTTTTTTAAACGAGAAATCCAGACTGCATGCTTATTTTAGGGGAGGCTCAGGGAAATGGGGTGCGAGTTTGGAAGCCGCGATGGCACCGCGGATTGACTCGGGCAGTATGGTGAGATGCAATGATGGACATTTCGGGGGACACCACTGGGAAGCGCCCCGTTTACCCCGCCGATTCCCAAAGGGCCGGAAATGCAGGCGGGTTGATCCCAGGGCCTGGGATCTCTGTCTCTTTATTATTATTTTTTTAATTATTAGGATTCTTGTGAATAATGGAAGAGGAGGGCCCCGCCAAGCAGGGCCAGCCGGGCCGGGCCACCCACGCTGTCATCTTTTGTGCGGGGCCGGCAGGGACGCCCCGGCCCAGCCCCCGCACGCCTCCGACCCGGGGAGGGCGCCCCCGCCTCCCGCCCCTGGCCCCGCCATTGTCCAGCCGCACCGCCCCCGCCCGAAGCCGGGCGGGCGCCCAGGGCCGGGCGGTTAACGCCCCCAACCGCCTCGCGGGCCCGGACAAAGCGCAGCGGCCGCGGCCCGAGCAGGCCGCGCCCGAGGCCTGGGCCTCGAGTCCCGGGCGCCCGCCCGCCCGCCCGCCCGCAGCCCCGGGCGCGGCGCGGGGGCGGCAGTGGCGGCGGGGCCCGCGCTCGGACGCGGCGGCCGCCTCCCCGCGGGCTCACCTGAGGCGGCGCGCGCGGCCCGGTCCGGAGCAGCGGCGCGCGCTCCCCCGCCCTCGGCGTCGCACCCCCAGGCCCCACTCGGGCCGGGCCCCGCTCGGTCGCTGGCGGCCGAGCCCTCCGCGAGCGCCCCGGGCGGGGCTTATAAGGCCGCGCGCCAGCTCCGCCCCGGCTACCATTGGCCCCCGAGCCCACGCCCGCGCGCCTATTGGCTGTCGCTGACAGCTCCGCCCCTCCCCTCCACCGGGCCCATCAACACTTCACGGCCCGCCCCCCGCGCGCCTCGATTGGGCGGGCGCAGCCACCGGCCTCGCCTCGCCATTGGCCGGCCGCTGGGGACACGCCGGCGCCTACCCACGTGCCCGGTGACCGGCTCGGTTCTCATTGCAGGCTGCGCACGCCAGCTAAGAGGCTGCGACCAACCCGACGGCTCTAGGCCTCGGATTGACAAGGGCGCCTCGGGGACCGCCCAACGACCGCAAGGGGGCAAGAGAATATTGGCTTACGGGATCAGCCCCAGGCGCGGACTGGCAGGAGCGGGTGCCAATCACGGCCCGAATCCCGCCCCGGTTATCAGGCTGCAGCTGAGTACGTGAGACTCAGCACAGCATCAGCACCGCGCCTGAAGGCTTCGGAGAAGGGGTTCGAGACCCAGAGCCGGAAACTGGGCTCAACGTTTTCCAATTCGCACAGTCAGGAGGTAGCAAAGATAACTTGCACTGAGAACTGGAGAAGTAAAACTCAAACAGCAAGCGCCTCTGCCTCCATTTCTCCTTTCTCCCCCACCACCCAAAAATTCCAATCTGTCACAATCTACACAACTTTGCAAAGACTTTCGGATAAAGCTAGGTGACCTTCTGCGAGATCCCTAAAACGTAAGAGAGGCGAGGAGTTTGGTGCGTCCTGACTTAAGTTCAAAGCTCAGCTGGGCCCACAAGCCTCACGATGATCGGCCCCCAGCGAAGTAACGTCGTTGGGCCTCGTTTCCCCTGTGAAATAGATACAAGAGCGATAGAATCCCTCACCGTGTGCCCCTCTCCTGGAAAGTTTAAGTCAGGTGAGAGGAGGCAGGTAAATCGGTTGATGATGTGACTTGGCAAAGTGAGCATGTAATTAAGGTTTGTACGATCATCATCATGACGGTTATTAATTGCATGCCAGGCAGTAGCTGGCCACGCCCCTTTTCATCTGGCAGAGTATCAATCGGACAACTGGACATTTCCTAATAACGTGGCTAGGGCACCTACGGTCTGTTTCTGGAGGTCCTGGACTCTGAAAAGGCTGCGGAGTTTGGAGCTTGCCTAGTTCAAGGATACTGCTGCAGTTAGGTGGAGAAGGCAATGGCACCCCACTCCAGTACTCTTGCCTGGAAAATCCCATAGACAGAGGAGCCTGGTGGGCTGCAGTCCATGGGGTTGCTAAGAGTAGGACACGACTGAGTGACTTCACTTCACTTTTCACTTTCATGCACTGGAGAAGGAAATGGCAGCCCACTCCAGTGTTCTTGCCTGGAGAATCCCAGGGACGGGGGACCCTGGTGGGCTGCCATCTATGGGGTCGCACAGAGTCGAACACGACTGAAGCGACTTAGCAGCAGCAGCAGCTGCAGTTCTGTACTCATGTGTTTCCAGTGTTGTGCTCTAAACATCCACCTGTAGATTAGATAAATAACTAACTTTGGAATATTTTTAACTATGTAGCCATTAAAAAGGGGTAGATTTACAAGTACGCTCAAGGAATGACCCCCCCTACACCCGTGTGGACAGCTGCAGGATGGTGCAGAACCCAATACCTTATGGAAAGGAATGCAGGGCAACTCATGGCTGTGTGGTTTCTAAGGGCCACCTGCCTGTAGCCCCACACAGAACAAGGCCATCCCCAAACTGAGAAAAGTAAATCTTCGGGAGAGGAGGGATTCAGGTTGGTTTAAAAAGGGTAGCTGGTGAGGAGGTTAATCTGCTCTAGGGTGTTTTGTGGCCTCGTGGGGGCTATATTCAGATATTCCCTTGTGCAGTTAAAATTTAACTTAAAAAACAGGAAACAGTAACTGCTCCCAAGGAACTCCCTAACCCGTGGGAAAGACAGAAATATAACCTGGTAGCCTTAATAGGGCCTCAAAAAATGCAATCCTAAAGGGATTCTCCCCCTCCCACCTGAAGTGTTTTTTTTTTTTTTTCTACTTAGTTTTTTACCCCATATGACAGTGAATTCCAGGTGTTTGGATTTCACAGACTCTGATTTTTTTAAAATCAGAGTACCTAAATAGGTTGTCAGCTTTCCAATTTTGCTTAGGAGGAGTTAAATTTTTTCTCAAGTTCCTTTTTTTTTTTAAAACAATTCTAGTGTAGTTGACTTATAATACAGTATTAGTTTCTGATGTACAGCAAAGGGATTCAGTTTTTATATATATTTATCCCTTCCTCCACCATCTTTCCCCTTTGGTAACAATAAGTTTGTTTTCTAAATCTGAGTCTATTTCTGCTTTGTAAATAACTTTGTTTGTATCATATTTTAGATTTCACATGAAAGTGATATCATGTTGTTTGTCTTTGTCTGGCTTACTTAGTATGAGAATCTCTATGTCCATCCATGTTGTTGCAAATAGCATGATTTGGTTCTTTTTTATGACTAAGTAAGACATCCTGGAATGTGAAGTCAAGTGGGCCTTAGAAAGCATTACCATGAACAAAGCTAGTGGAGGTGATGGAATTCCAGTGGAGCTATTTCAAATCCTGAAAGATGATGCTGTGAAAGTGCTGCACTCAATATGCCAGCAAATTTGGAAAACTCAGCAGTGGCCACAGGACTAGAAAAGGTGTTTTCATTCCAATTCCAAAGAAAGGCAATGCCAAAGAATGCTCAAACTACCACACAAGTGCACTCATCTCACATGCTAGTAAAGTAATGCTCAAAATTCTCCAAGCCAGGCTTCAGCAATACGTGAACTGTGAACTTCCAGATGTTCAAGCTGGTTTTAGAAAAGGCAGAGGAAACAGAGATCAAATTGCCAACATCCACTGGATCATGAAAAAGCAAGAGAGTTCCAGAAAAACATCTATTTCTGCTTTATTGACTATGCCAAAGCCTTTGACTGTGTGGATCACAATCAACTGTGGAAAATTCTAAAAGAGATGGGAATACCAGACCACCTGACCTGCCTCTTGAGAAACCTATATGCAGGTCAGGAAGCAACAGTTAGAACTGGACATGGAACAACAGACTGGTTCCAAATAGGAAAAGGAGTACGTCAAGGCTGTATGTAACTTGTGCTGATTTGCTATGCACTGACCTGTATGTGGGGAGAAGGCAATGGCACCCCACTCCAGTACTCTTGCCTGGAAAATCCCATGGACAGAGGAGCCTGGTAGGCTGCAGTGCATGGGGTCGCTAAGAGTCAGACACGACTGAGTGACTTCACTTTCACTTTTCACTTTCTTGCATTGGAGAAGGAAATGGCAACCCACTCCAGTGTTCTTGCCTGGAGAATCCCAGGGACAGGGGAGCCTGGTGGGCTGCCTTCTATGGGGTCGTACAGAGTTGGACACGACTGAAGCGACTTAGCAGCAGTAGCAGTAGCAGCAGCAAGGCTGTATATTGTCACCCTGCTTATTTAACTTATATGCAAAGTACCTCATGAGAAACGCTGGGCTGGAATAAGCACAAGCTGGAATCAAGATTGCCGGGAGAAATATCAATAACCTCAGATATGCAGATGACACCACTCTTATGGCAGAAAGTGAAGAGGAACTAAAAAGCCTCTTGATGAAAGTGAAAGAGGAGAGTGAAAATTTGGCTTAAGGCTCAACAGTCAGAAAATTAAGATCATGGCATCTGGTCCTATCACTTCATGGGAAATAGACCGGGAAACAGTGTCAGACTTTATTTTTTGGGGCTCGAAAATCACTGTAGATGGTGATTTCAGCCATGAAATTAAAAGGCACTTACTCCTTGGAAGGAAAGTTATGACCAACCTAGATAGCATATTCAAAAGCAGAGATATTATTTTGCCAACAAAGGTCCATCTAGTCAAGGCTATGGTTTTTCCAGTGGTCGTGTATGGATGTGAGAGTTAGACTGTGAGGAAAGCTGAGTGCCGAAGAATTGATGCTTTTGAACTGTGGTGTTGGAGAAGACTCTTGAGAGTCCCTTGGACTGCAAGGAGATCCAACCAGTCCATTCTGAAGATCAGTCATGGGTGTTCATTGGAAGGACTGATGTTGAAGCTGAAACTCCAATACTTTGGCCACCTCATGCCAAGAGTTGACTCGTTGGAAAAGACCCTGATGCTGGGAGGGATTGGGGGCAGGAGGAGAAGGGAACAATAGAGGATGAGATGGCTGGATGGCATCACCAACTCGACGCACATGAATTTGGGTTAACTCTGGGAGTTGTTGATGGACAGGGAGGCCTGGCATGCTGTGATTCATGGGGTCGAAAAGAGTCAGACATGACGGAGCGATTGAATTGACTCATTGGAAAAGACCCTGATGCTAGGAGGGATTGGGGGCAGGAGGAGAAGGGGATGACAGAGGATGAGATGGCTGGATGGCATCACTGACTCAATGGACATGAGTTTGAGTGAACTCCGGGAGTTGCTGATGGACAGGGAGGCCTGGCGTGCTGCGATTCATGGGGTTGCAAAGAGTTGGACACGACTGAGCGACTGAACTGAACTGAACTGATGCCAATACTGCAAACACCAGACCACACACGGTTCATGTGGTTGTTTAGATGCTGGATAAAGTGGCTACCCCATCAACAGGCACAAGAAAGTACATACACTACTGTCCTAATGTTACTCTTTAAATTTGTATATAAAACATAGAGAAACATCTATAAACAAGTATGTACCCTGGCTTTGCCATGTCTTCGGGTAAGTCACTTAACCTGTCTGTCTATGCCTCAGGTGTTCCAAGGTTGAATGTTGCCATGCCAACACACATGTACAAATGAAGTCTAAAAATATTAACCCTCTGGGGTCAGGATCATATACTTTGGCTTTTTCTTCATCTTCAATTTACAAATGTTCTAAAGGATTATTGTTGTTCAGTCACTTAGTCATGTCTGACTCTTTCTGACTCCATGGACTGCAGCACAACAGGTTTCCATGTCCTTCACCATCTCCGGGAGTTTGCTCAAACTCATGTCCATTGAATCAGTGATGCCATACAGCCATCTCATCCTCCATCGGCCCCTTCTCCTCCCGCCTTCAATCTTTCCCAGCATCAGGGTCTTTTCCAATGAGTCAGCTCTTCACACCAGATGGCCCAAGTATTGGAGCTTCAGCTTCAACATCAGTCCTTCCAACTAATATTCCTTCCAATTATTATTAAAATCAGGGTTGATTTCCTTTAGGACTGACTGGTTTGATCTCCCTGCACTCCAAGGGACTCTCAAGAGTCTTCTCCAACACCACAGCTCAAAGGCATCAATTCTTTGGTGCTCAGCCTTTTTCAAGGGTTATTAATTTTATAGCATGGAGTGGAGGGAGAAAAGGGAAGATTTACATTAAAAAAAGAAAAAAGCAACCACATAAATTTTAAAAGGTGGTCCAACCTCAAACTGGAGTATTACTCAGCCATGAAGAATGAAGCCCTGACACTTGTTACAGTGTGGATGGGCCTTGAGAACACGATGCTGTGAGATGCCAGACACAAAAAACTGTCTTGTGAATTTAATTACATGAAATATCAACAACAGGCAAATTGGCAGACAGAAAGTGGGTTGATGGTTGCCAGGGGCTGGGGGAGGGGTGGGAAATGACTGCTAATAGGGACTGGGTATCTTTGAGGGGAAATGAAATTCTGGAACTAGGTAGAGATGATTACACAACTGTGCAAATATATTAAAACCCACTGTATACTTTAAGTGGATGTTATGGCATGGGCAATATATCTCAATAAAACTGCTATAAAATTAAAACTACCAAAAGTCAACCAGGAACCCAATACACATAATATTGGAATTATTTTCTGCATAGCAGTTCATATACACTTTTCTGGGGTTTGTTCATTTTTTAGGCTTTTTTAAAATATTTATTTGGCTACATTGGGTCTTAGTTGTAGCACATGGGATCTAGCTCCCTTGCACTGGAAGCACGAAGTCTTAGCCACTGGTTGACCAGGAAGTCCATGGGGTTTGCTCACTTCTAACAATGACAGCTTTCTTAACTTTTGAGAAACAAAAAATATTCTACAATCTTGACAACATACCTCGGTGTGTCCTGTTCCCATGTGTGGCCCCCCTGCAGACACATAAGCCCACGTGGGGACATTATTTCTTGGCTCCTCATAGGAGGGCCTCTTTCTTATTTTTATTTCATGTTCACACTTTGACTTGAGATATAACTCACATACCGCACAATTCAAAGGATTCTAATGCATTCACAGGTATTGCAATCATCACCAAATTTAGGACATTTTTATCACCTGCAAAAGAACCCTGCACCCTTTAGCTCCCCACCTCCTCCATCCCTCACCACATCCTGTCATCACTACACGAAGCTGCCTTCTGTCTCTATAGATCCCTGTGTTTAGCATTTCCTATGACTGAGAAAATATGTGATCTTTTGTAACTAGATCCCCTGGAGAAGGACATGGCAACTGATTCCAGTATTCCTGCCTGGAGAAGTTCGTGGACAGAAGAGCCTGGGGGATTATAGTCCATGGGGTCACAAAGAGTTGGACATTGCTGACCACCACTAGCACTACTTTGACTTAGCATGATGTTTTCAAGGACACACTTGAAGGTCCTGAAGAGGCAGAGCTTTATTATTTTTTACATCCACCCACGGCATTACAGAGCCATCAGGACAAGGTATCAGTGGTAGGTTGGCATCTGCAGAACTCACCACTGTTAACTTCCCTGGAACTCTTAAACTTGCCTCATGGTTGGGGAATCCCCTGGTCCAGTGGTTAAGATTCCATCCTTCTATTGCAGGGGGCATGGATTCAATCCCTGGTGGGGGAACTAAGATCCTGCAAGCCAAGCCATGAAGGCACAGCCAAAAACAGGAGAAAACCTGCAAAATGTGCCTCATCCTTGGACTCTGGACTCCACTGGAAACGGCATTTCAGGTCATCTGTCTCCACACCCTACGTGCACCCATCCCCCCAAGCCTGCAGAGGGCCCCCCAGGGTAAAGCAGTTCCCTAGCTGACACCCACTTAAGGCAGGGCCAGTCTCCTTCCTCGTGAGGGTCCTATGACAGCCTCTGTTTCTTCAAGTGTAAATGGGGACAGTGCCATCCCCCTTAGTGACACTAAATGACCTCTGGTTCCAAGCTGGAAGGCCCAGCTCGGCCCCTCTGGACCACTGCCCATCATTTGGATCTTCTGGGCCTGTTTTCACACCTGCAAAGTGGAAATGATGCTACTTGTCTAGCATCCTGGGTTTTTTTGGATAGAGAAAACATGTTACAAGTTACAGAAGTGCCTAGTAGGCTACAGGGCAATTTGCAGACAAAAGACACCATCAAATGCAACTGTAAAAGACATTTATTCTGAGAATCTAAAACCTGGACAGAGAATATTGAACTTTGTAAAAAAAACAAAAAAAGCCTACACAGGATTTCGGTGTTTATTCCTAATACATTAAACCACCTAATAATGAAGAAAAAAAAGAGAAACTTTTAAAACAGTATTGCTCCAGTTTGTCTGCAGTTATGTGACTTAAAAATATCCCTGTTCTGTTGAGGTATAAGCTGCAAACTTTGGTAAAGTTAGAAACATTAACGAATCATTCCCCAAATACAAAACTCCCCCGACAAAAAAAAAAACACAACCAAACCCTAAAGTTATTAGCTTCCTTGGTACATATACAGTAACTACAAAAAAAATAATAATTTCATTTGGAAAAGGTGTTTATTCATTTTAAAAGGTTTCCCTCTTGTAATTCCCAATTGGTGAGTTGAAAATTCAATTTCGAAGATCCACAAAACCCTGATCGTCCCCACTTGCTCACCTGGGGTCCCCAGGGAGGCACTGGAGGACCCCAGTTTCAGAAGCCGGTTGGCAGTGTCAATTCAGTGCTGAGAAAGAGCCCCAGGTTGGAAAGGAAGGAGGGACCAAAGGCACTTGAACGTGGCCCCGGGCGTGGCTTCCGTGGCATCAGGTTGGGACGGCGCTGGGCCGAGCGTCGGCCCCCACGGAGGGGAGGGTCCGGTGGAGGTAGCTTCGGTGTGGCCCCAGGTTTCTGCTCCGGTGGCCCATGGCCTCTGTGTGCGGTGGGGACGCGGAGGCAGCCCGGTGGGGGATGGCTTGGAGGTGAGGATTTCAACTGGCCCCAGTGGGACTTCTCTGCTTCTCCTTGGAACAGTTTCCTGCTGGTGATGCGGGGCCAACACCTGGGTGTGCTGACACCCAGGACCACAGCCTCGCTGGGTCTTAGGCGATGGAACTTCACCTCTGGGGGCCCGACCCACCAACCTTGAAAAGATTGTTCTAGGCAGCCCGGTGCCTTCTTGCGAGTCGGTGGCGGGGATGGCTGAGAACTCAACTCTGGGAACTCGAGCAGCCTTCACACCAACTCGTTTCTAATCCCATCCTCAGAAGAAAAACCATTTTTTGAAAAACTTTGTTTCGGGTTTTTTTTGTTTTTTGTTTTTTTTTTTGCTCATAAAATTGCAGGCTTTTTGTTTAAAACCAAAATAAAAACACTGAGAAGTCCAACTTTGTTCCTTCCTTTGAGCCATAATACAAATTCCTGAAAAAATTCATAGATAAAAAAAAAAAAAACGGGAAGACGAGGCAGTTTTAGGGAGTGGAGGAAAAAACTACATGTTTAAGTTAAGCCCACTAAAAACGAAATGGGGGCCACGGACCCCTCTGATAACGTTTGTTTTTTTTCTTTTTTTAAAATACTCGGCGAGAAGTGCTTGAAGATCACCGCCCGCTGCCATAGCCGGGGAAGAGCTGGCTGAGGACGGCCTGCAGTGGCTGGTTCACGGTCATGGCGTAGCTCCGGCCCAGGTCATAGCGACAGGCCGGGCAGCTGAACACCTGGGCCTTGAAGGACCTGTCCAGGCAGTCCTGTGGGAGAATGGGGCGGGTGAGAGGTGATCCTGGCCACCCATGGTCCCCTGGGGCACCACCAGGCACCCAGAGGCCCCTGGCAGCCCATGACCAGCCCGGCTGCCCCAGGCTCATCAAAGACACCAAGGTCGGAACTTCCCAGTGGTCCAGTGGTCAGGACTCTGAGCTCTCACTGCCAAGGGCCCACATTCGATCTCTGGTCAGGGAGCGAAGATCCTACAAGCTGATCAATCAGTGTGGCCAAAAAAAAAAAAAAAGAGACTCCCAGGTCATCCTAGCTGCCAGGCTCCTGCACCTGGAGGTCACACCACCTGACGGATCTACCCTGGCGCTCTTGTCACTGGTGCTGCAGTCCCCTGCACAGAGGACCCTTCCCCAAGGTGCCCTGGAACATCAGGATGGTCCTGCCTCCCCACACCCTGTCTGCTTTCAAAACAGCACTTTCCTCCTTCTGGAACTGTCTGATGGACTGATGTGCGTGTGTTAACAGAGCAGACGCTCCCCACGATCGGGGGTTGTATCTCCCTGATGTTCCCCACACCAAGCACAGGACCCAGCACAGAGCACAGGCTCAATAAAGACGTGTCAGTGAGAAGACAGGAGGAAAGGGGGGGAAGGATGGAGTTTGGATTCTGAGCCAGACTTCTGGGTTCGAACCCAGCTGTCAACCAAACAATGCAGGAGGCAGTGTGTGGAGGAAGAGTCAGGTGGAGACTGAGCTGCAAGCCTGGGAGGCCCTGGAGAGCTGACCTCCCCATGAGAGGAACAGGCCAGAGATGATGCCCACAGGGGCACAGACACCTGCACAGGTATGCACACCTGAAGGATGGCACAAGGCAGCTGGGTGAGGGGCAATGCCAAGCAGGTGAAAACCTGCTGCCGCTGGAGGAGGGCAGTGGCTTTTGCTTCCTATATTTAAAAATCCCTGCATTCTTTTCCAGTATAAAGTCTATAGCTGATCGCAGACCAAGAGATAGTACTTTGTGCTCAATGCACTGATTCAGGTTCAAAACCAGGTGCTGGACCGCTTCGAGCTTCACAGTGGCCAAGAGGTGGAAACACCTAGAGCTCACTCACAGATGATGGATCAACACAACGTGGTCCATCTGCATGCTGCAGTGTGACCCAGCCTTCACACGGAAGGAGATTCTCACCCACGGGACAACACGCGTAAGCCCTGAACCTGATGCTTGGGCAGAGGAGCCAGACCCAGGACACACACTGCCTGATGCCACTCACAGGAGTTCCTTGGAGGAGTCAGATCCACAGAGACAGTAAGTATCAGCAGAGGGTGGGGTCAGGGGCTGGGAGTCAGTGTTTAACGGGGACAGGGTTTCAGTTTGAGAAGATGGGAAAGATCTGGTTATGGGGCCCTTTAAAGTCCCACAGCCAGAAAGGAGAGAGTTGGAGGTCAAACCCAGGCAGCTGATCCCAAAGATGTGCTCTCTATGCCACTCCGCCACGCCTCTGAACTTGGGCCCCACGTGGCCTGGGGCACCAGGGGGTATCTTTCCCAGCCTCCATCAGGCCACATGGGATGTGAGCACTGCCCGAGTGCTCCACATTCTCAGGGTCCCTCCCCTGGTCTGACAACCGACCCAACGCCCTGGACGCAGCTCGGTGACCTAGAGTGAGCAGGTGGCAGGGACAGTCCCTTCTGAGCTGCCTGCCTGTAAATTCCTACAGACTGACTCTGGCCAGAAGGCGTGGCAAAGATGCCATGCATGCATCCCAGTGCTTCCCAACTCCAGGGACTCCTGGAACCAAGTAGGTGGGGCCAGGGATGCTGCTCATGTCCCAGGACACCCCCACGATAGAGAACGATCCAGCCCCAAAGCGGGGAGAGACCCTGGTCCAGGACCCATCTCAGCCTCTCCCAACCTCTCTTTCAAAAGCTTCAGACTGGAGACCGCTTCCCTCCTAGAACTGACTGCTGGCTGGAGGCTCCAGCCCCACTCACCAGCCCTCATTGTGGGGACAGGCCCTAGCTACTCCCAAGTGCCGGGATGCTGCCCCGAGGCCCCTCTCAGGGGGCAGGTTAGTGCCACCTCATCCTCCAGGACGCCTTCCTCCTGGCTCCTGTAGGTGATAAGTGCCTCACGCCTCTCTAGCCCTGCCTGAGGCCCACTTAAATCATTTAGTGTGACCAGATGGCAGGAGCAGGACAGCAGCCCATCCTCTCCCACCCTGGACCCCGAGACGGGAAGATGCTGGAGAAGACCTGTGTGTGACCCCCACGAAGGTAGGCACGCACCGGCCTGCTGAGGGCCCAGCAGAGGGCCATCGTGGCTGGAGGCGCAGGGTGGTGGCAGGGCAATGGGCACCTGTGATGAAGGCTGGTGGGGGAGGGGAGAGCAACTGAAACCCAGGCAGCCCGGGAAACAGACCCTGAGGCGCCAGAAGGGCAAGGGGCAGGCGGTCCGAGTGAAGCCAGCAACCCCAGGGTGCCGGCAGGGGTCAGAGCGCCCTTCAGGGCCTCCCACCGGCCCCCGCGGCCGCCCCTCACCTTGCACACGTTGTGCTGGCACACGGTTGTGATCGGGCGGAACACCAGCTCCTGGCAGCAAATGCACTGGAACGTCTCCTCCACTTTGCTCAGAAATTTCTGAAAGTGGGAGAGCAGGTGTGTGAGTCCGGCAAAGGCTCGGTTCCCCAGAATGAAGGAGCACGACAGGTCTCCAGATGCCCTGCTCAGCCCTCGCCCTGGGGTCCTGAATCTCATCTTCCTGCCCCTGCCCTAGGAGGACAGGAGTCGTTGTGACCCTGTCTGAGGACCAGAAGACGGGGGCCTGGAGCCGGGCAGAGCGCATGTAGGCTCAAGGCCAAGACCACACTCCGGCAGCGCCTGTCTCGGTGCAGAGCCCAGTCCTGCGACACACAGCGCCACCTGCCCGCCGCCCAGGCACCCAGGTCCAGCAGGGGCCAAAATGGAGAAACACCTGCTTTCTTGGAGCCTGGGGCCCAGCGGGGAAGGTGGTGAAGACAGAAACAGCAGGGAGCAAGGAGGGGCTGCCCCGGAAGGACAGAGCGGGGGCACCAAGAGCCCTCCACGGAGAAGCTGGCCTGCCAACACCTGAAGGGCTGAGCCTCAGGCCTCCTGAGACCTCACGTCTGAATCCTGGGACCTGAGGACCTGTCACCCACCACACACAGCAGAGGGGACTTGGCAAGAGGGATTAAGTTAAGGCCCCTGAGATGGGGATGACCCCGGATTCCCAGGAGGCCCAGTGTCATCACAGGGTCCTTATAAGAACAAAGGGGAGGGTCAGAGGCAGAGAGACAGGAGATGCTGAGCTGCTGGCTTGAGGATGGAGGGAGGGGCCGTGAACCAGGGATGCAGCGCCTCTAGAAGCTGGAAGAGTCAGGAGTCAAAACTCCCCAGGAGCCTCCAGAGGGACCAGACTTGCCCAGGCCTGGGTTTTACCCCTAAAGGTTCATTTGTTAGGGCAGCCACAGTGATTTCACACAGGAGAGAGGCTGAGCCAAGAAGGCTGTGGGGGAAGGTACTCTGGGCAGAGAAACCCATGAGAGAGAAGGCTGTGAGACAGGATGACAGGGAGGAAGAGACCAGAAGCAGAGGATGTCAGCAGTAACAGGCAGCTGGCCCAGGGCTCAGGAGGGTTTGGGTTTGATCCTGACCATGAGCCAAGGAGAAGTGGTCCCCACCAGGCAAGGACAGAGGACGCCAAGGCTAAGATACTTGCCTGCAGTGACCCATCAATGTCACTCTACCCACTAAGGCAGGAGGACCAAAAAAGAAAAAAATAGTCCTGGTTTGGCGGTTTCTGGGAAATTTGAAAACAGAACGACCCTAGGATCCAGCAATCCCACTTCTAGGTTTATACCCAACAGAGCTGAAGGCAGGGTCCAAGAGTCACCTGCCCACCCATGTTCACAGCAGCCAAAGCCGGAAGCACCCTAAGTGTCCAATGAGAGACAACGGGGAAGCAAATTCCATTCATGTGGTGGAATGTTACTCAGCCTTAGAAAGGAAGGAGGTTCCACATGGATGGACCTTGAGAACGTGATGCTCAGAGAGAGAAGCCAGACCCAGAAGGACACACATTGTCCGATCCCACTCACAGGAGGTCCCTGGAGGAGTCAGATGCACAGACAAGAAGTAGATGGTGGGGCCAGGGGCTGGGGGAGAGGATGGGGAGTCAGCGTTTCACAGGGACAGTTTCGCTTTAGGGAGATGAGAAAGTTCTGGAGATGATGGTGGCAACAGTTACACCCCAATGTGAATGTGCTCAATGCCACTGAGCTGCGCAGTTTCAAGAGTGAAGATGGCCAATTTCACGTCACCTCCATCTTATGACAGTGAAGAGGAGAGGCCCCGGCCAGGCGGGAGAGCTCACCGGCCCGTCCTTAAGCGACTTCAGGATCTCGGTCCACAGCTTCATGTTGCTCTTGTCCTCCTTGATAAGGCTGCTCTGCTGAGTGGTGAGGCTGTAGGGCTCCACCTTGGTCTTCTTGGGCGTCCCTCGCGAGGACCCATCACCTCCTGGAGCAGAGCGGGGGGCGGGTTGAGGATGGAGAGTGGAGGGGTGCCCCCGCCCCTGGGTGCGAGGGTGGCCGCAGAGACACCCACCGGCCGACTTGCTCTTCCGCTTGCCCTTCCTGGGGGATGTGAAGCCCTCCTCCCCGTCCTCCTCCTCCTTGTCCAGGGCTGCCTGCTTGCTGTTCTCCTTCTCCTTTCTGGCCAGGGCCTCCAGGTAGCCCTCGGGATACTGCAAGTGGGAGAAGACAGGCCGGTTACCCCTACCCGGTTCAGACCCAGAGACAGACTCCGTGCTCACTCAGCCTCAACCCAGAGGTTTCCATGACCCGACTCTGGAGCAGTGACTGAGCACAGAGACTCATGGCGGCAAACACACACACACACAGCCTGCGCCTCGGGGTGGGGGTGGCGGGGGAGGGGGCAAAGTGAGATCCCGCACACTGGAGGCAGCAAAAAAGACAGTCTTGTGTTGCTGCTGCTGTTGTTTAGGCTGTGATCCCACACAGCATGGGGGATCTTAAGTTTCCCAACCATGGACTGAACCCAAGGCCTCAGCAGCGAAAGCCCTGAGTCCTAACAACTGAATTGCTGGGGAATTCCCAAGATAGCCTTTATTAATTTATTTATTTTGCCACATACCCCGAGGCTTGTGGGATCTTAGTTCCCAGACCAGGGATTAAACTAGGGCCCTCGGCAGTGAGAGCTCGGAATGTTAACCACTGGACTGCCAGGGAACTCCCCGCAAGACGGTCTTAACAGTTTTCCATTTCTAACAGAAGCAGTAGGCAAACTTTTTCCAGCCAGGCAGTAAGAATTTCAGGCTCTATGCTGCCAAGAGCCAGCCCAACCCCCGTGGGGATGATGGGCATGGCTGTCCCCCAAGATGATCTCATTTACTAACCACCAGCCCCAGGCCTTAGCTCCAGGACCCTATTCTGATGGGTCTTGCGTTCCTCCAAGCCCCAGAAGGCTTTATTAGAACCCCACTTCTTTTTTGTTTCAGTTTGGCCTGAGAGGCATGTGGGATCTACATTCCCTGACCAAGGATTGAACCCACACCCCTTGCAGTGGAAGCTCAGAGTCATAACCTCTGGATCGCCAGGGAAGCCCCTAGAAACCCCATCTCTAAGACACCTATGGGAGAAGGCAATGGCACCCCACTCCAGTACTCTTGCCTGCAAAAATCCCATGGATGGAGGAGCCTGGTAGGCTGCAGTGCATGGGGTCGCTAGGAGTCGGACACGACTGAGCAACTTCACTTTCACTTTTCACTGTCATGCATTGGAGAAGGAAATGGCAACCCACTCCAGTGTTCTTGCCTGGAGAATCCCAGGGACGGGGGAGCCTGGTGGGCTGCCG
Source organism: Bos grunniens (assembly GCF_055505025.1). Taxonomy (NCBI): domain Eukaryota; kingdom Metazoa; phylum Chordata; class Mammalia; order Artiodactyla; family Bovidae; genus Bos; species Bos grunniens. The sequence continues at coordinate 19,264,436 of NC_141171.1, forward strand.
TCTATGGGGTCGCACAGAGTCGGACACGACTGAAGCGACTTAGCAACAGCAAGGCACCTACAATCACGTCCAATTCTCCAATATTCCATCAACAAACCCTCAAGCTTTTCCAACAACGTGAATGTATAGTGAAGACTTAAGTCCTAAATAAAAATCTTCCTCCCACTAAACAGTTCCTGACCCTCGGCTGTCTGCCTCCTCAGTTTCTCAGCTTCTGAATTCCCTGTGGTATAAACACTGCTTCAAAAGACAACTCTCTGTGGCTCCCCCAGGGGGCAGGCGCTATCAGACTCTCAACAGCAATTAAGATTCCTGAAATAGCCCCACCACGACATATCAGCTGTAAAGCCGCTCACCGTGAGGAACAGAAAACACCGTAATTATAGTGCAAAAAGGCAGTGTTCCCCAGGCGCTGGGTAAACTCTTGGGAAAGGAAGATTCTGCAGCCATAGAGGTCAGCAATTGGTCCAGGGGAGCAATCCACCTTATCTTTACATTTAGACTTCTCTCCATCTATTAGGGCTTCCCAGGTGGTGCTGGTGGTTAAGAACCCGCATGCCAACACAGGAGACATAAGAGACCTGGGTTCGACTCTGGGTTGGAAGATCCCCTGGAGGAGGACATGGCAACGCACTCCAGTATTCTTGCCTGGAGAATCCCATGGACAGAGGAGCCTGGGGGGCCACAGTCCATGGGGTCGCAGAGTCGGGCACGACTACAGTGACTTGGCACACATGCACTCCCTATTAATATTAATATATTTAGACCAATTGTGTTGGTTTGTCAGCTTTGGGGTTAGGAAGGGGTGACAGACAGAGAGGAAGAAGAGAGATGGGGACTTCCCTGGCGGGCCGGTGGTTAGGACTCTGCTTCCACTGCAGGGTGATCCCACATGCCACGTGGTGCAGTCAAAAAAATAAACGGAGAGAGAGAGATGGAAGAGGAGAGGAGAAGAGAGGGGATAGGGGACTGGCCAAGGGAAGAGATCAGACTCCAGATTGATTTCGGATAAGCGCCTCTAACACAGCACCAATAAGGAAGCCCAGCTCTCAGTTCTAACCGCAAAAGCAAAGCCTTGGGGCTTCCCTGCTGGTCCAGTGGTTAAGGATCCAGGTGCCAGCACAGGGGACGCTAGTTTAATCCCTGGTCCAGGAAGATCCCATGTGCTGCAGAGCAATAGTCCATGCACGACAGCTATTGAGCCTGTGCTCTAGACTCTGGGAGCAGCAACTACTGAAGTCCGCACGCCCTAAAGCCCATGCTCCGCAACAAGAGAAGCCACTGCAGTGAGAAGCCCAGGCATCAGAGAGAAGAGTAGCCCCCACTTGCTGCAACTAGAGAAAGCCTGAGTGCAGCAACGAAGACCCAGCACAGGCAAAAGATAACAAATAAATAAATCTTTAAAAACATTATTAAAAAAAAAGGCAAAACCGCATGCACACCTGAGCCACCACCCCCTCAACATCCTCTGGTTGAAGGACAAGGAGGGGAAAGCCAGGGAGATAGCACCTGTTCACAACATGGAAATCATTCAGGATGAGAGAAACCCTGGAGAGCGTGGCCCTGCTGGCCAGATGCTCCCTGCCCAGGCCCCCGGCTGGCTCTGGTCTGGCCGCGAGTGCTGGCCTGGACGCACCTGCATGGTCAGCCCCAGCTTCTTGATCCGGTCCTTGCCCTCCTTGGTCCAGGGTCCCGGCTCCACGTCATCTCGACGTAGGAGGAAGCGCCACACCAGGAAGCCGGACTTGCCCTTCTCGGGCCAGTACCTGACAACCTATGGAGGGAGTGGAGCGGGGGTCAGAGGAGATCATGCTAGCATGGGAGGGGGGGACAGGCAGGTGCAGCCACAGGGGCCCCGCTCACCTTATAGATGCCGTCGTACCGGTTGCCCTCGATGGGCGCATACTTGCTGTGCTTGCGGCCCTTGACGTTCCGCACCACGCGGACTGGCTTCCCCGACCGCCAGTCCTTGGCCTCGGCCCCTTTGAGGTCGTTGATGGGGGCAAAGCAGTTGAGAGCCAGAGCCCTGCGGAGCAAGGCGGGCCCGTGCTCTGGACAGTGTCCCCCTGAGAGAGGGGGCTGATCACGTCCCAAGCCCCCAGTCACATGAATGCGTAATCTTCTTTTGAAAGAGGGTGCTTGTGGATGGAGTCAAGTTTGGCAGTGGTCAGAAAGGACTAGGGTAGGCCCTGAATCCAATGACCTTGTAAGGAAAGGGAAACTGAGGGACTTCCTTGGTGGTCCAGTGGTTAGGACTCCGAACTCTCACTGAACTATTCAGGGAACTAGATCCCACATGCTGTAACTAACAGTTCACATGCCTCAAATTAAAAACAGACAGACAATAAAACACACATTTCCCATGCCACAACTAAAGACCCAGCACAGCCAAACTGGAAAAAAAAAAAAAAACCACAAATGTGGGCCAGGCCAACAGGCATGTCCCAATGGAGGGCACAGAGGCCTGGGAGCAGGGGGGTGAGAGGTCAGCTCAGCTGCCCTCCTTTCTTAAAAAAAGATATTTAGGCAAAGAGTTTTCTGGAAAGCAAGAAATATCAACTTAGATTTCTACTAACAAATTTCTACTAACATTTCTACTAACAAATTTCTACTAACATTTGCATTGCTAGCCTATGCGTTGGCCTTTCTCAACACTGGAGAATCTGGGCAGCTTTACAGGATAAATAAATAGGAACTCATCATTGCTTCAACGTGTATTTCTTTGCTCACTAAAGATGAATGAATTTTCATGGTCACTGGGGATCTCATTACATTGTGGAATGATTTGCATATCCTTTGCTTTATTCTGCTAGTTTTTCTTATTGATTTGCAACAGCTCTTTATATAGAAATGCATAACCATCAGGCATCCTATTTATGGCAGACTTTTCCCCTTTTGATGGGTTTACTCTTACCCAATTGTCTGAGGATGTGGATACCTCCTGAGTCTTCTAGGCTCAATCCCACAACCCTCACCTGCCTTTTCTGCACACTTATGGCTTTTGTGTGTTTATAATATTTAAAGGTCATCAGATCTCTATCTTTTCCTTTGTGCTCTATGTTTATGCTTTATCCCATCCTGTAATCGGGGCTCAGGAAACTCCTGCCCACCTATTGGTGTTGCAAATAAACTTTTATTGGAACAGAGCCATGCATACCCTCTTCCGTGGGCTCTGTGGCTGCTTATGTGCTATAAGAGCAGAGTTAAGTGGCTGCCACAGAGACTGTGCAGCATGCAGAGCCAAATATGTCTATTATCTGGCCTTCTGTGGCAAAGTTTGCTTCACTGTGACTGACTGACTGACAAGTGGACAGAGCAGGGAAGAGATGGACCCTATGTACCACCACATTGGTTTCTGGCCATGATATGTGGCATGTGGGATCTTAGTTCCCCGACCAGGGATGAAACTCGAGTGCACTGCAGTGGGAGGGCAGTGTCTTAACACCAGACTGATAGGAAGATCCCACCACCACACTCTTAATGGGGATCTAACTTCCTGCATGAATGCCTCCAAAACAGAACACAGCCCCTCCCCTGTATAGCCAGCCGAGGACAAGGCAGACATACGCTTGAGAAACAGTAACACTCTGCTCCACAAACCTGTTGGTGTTGGTGAGTTTCTGATCACAAGACTGTTCCGCAGTCCGCTTGTTTCCGGAAAGGTCTCGTCCGCCACTACCTGTGTACGTGAACGAGTTCCCATGGTCCTGAAAACAACACAGAGGGCAGGCTAAATCCTGCATGCATGGGAAAGGAGAGACACCCTCAAAACGAAGCCAGGCATCCTCATGACGTCAGAACCAGCGACCAAAGAAACAGATAACACCAAGAGCTGGTGAGGATGTGGAGAGACTGAAACCCTGTGTGTGGCTGGTAAGGATGGAAACTGGCATGGCCGCTATGGAAAACGGTATGGACGTTCCTCACAAATTAAAAACAGAATCACCAAAGGCTAGCAATCCCATTTCTGAGTTTATACCCAAAAGAACTGAAAACAGGGACATGAAGAGATCTGTGCAGACCCAGGTTCATAGCAGCATTATTCACAGTGGCTAGAATGTGGAGACATCCCAGGCATCCACGGATGAGCGACTGGATAAACAAAACGTGGTCCAGCCACACATCAGAATATTACCCAGTCTTAAAAAAAGGAAGGAAATACTGATACCTGTTACAGTGCGGATGAACTCGTAAGGACAAGATGCTCAGGGAGATAAGCCAGACACAGAAAGATAAATATATGATTCTACTTACATGGCAGATCCACAGACAAAGAAAGCAGATGGTAGAGGTCTGAAGCTAGGGGAGGGGATGGGGACTCGAGTGTTTAGTGGAGACAGAGTCTTAGTTTCAAAAGATGGAAAGTGTCTGTGGATGGATGGTAGTGATAGTCGCATGACAGCGTCATTATGCTTAATGCCACTGAGTGGTGCACTTAAAAACAGTTACGATGGTTAAGTTTTCTGTTAACGTGTATTTGCCATAGTTACACACAAATGAAACCAGCTCCCCACACTCACCACATCGTCCTCATACCCTCCAGCCAGGACCAAGGAGTAGGCCCCGTGATTGCTCCGGCCGTGGATACCCGCCACGTGAGGTCGATGGACCCCCGACTCGCTGACCTGTGAACCCACCGAGAGGTAAGTGGCACCCCGTGGACCAGACACTACAGATAAGCTCAAATGCCCTCACTCCCGCCTTCAGAGCCACAGTCTGACCCTTCTATCCAAACGCATCAGTCCTGTTAAAAGAACCCTCAGCCCCTGAAGGCCAGAGTCCAAGCCACACCAGGGAAGGACCTGGTGTGAATCCCAGTCTAGCCTCCCTGGCAGAGGGGCTGCTGGAAGGCCAGCGCCCACTGGCTGAGCCGCAGACCCTGACATCCGCACATACCTGGACTCGGAACCTCCACATGGTGCCCACAGGAATGCCCGGGATGGGGCCAAAGTGATTGGACGGCACAATGGTGCACTCCTTGGTGCGGCCCACGCACGCCATGCCCTGTCCATTGCGAAACAGAGGGGAGAGCAGCGTGAGTGGCCACAGGAGGGCGGAGGGCAGCAGGGCCCTCCAGGAGCCCAGGGCCCCCTTACCTTGCCCCAGTCCCGCTGCGAGGACGATGTGGCCGACGCCATCTTCGCCTTCTTCTTACTCTCCTTCAGCTTCTCACCCGCCTGCACCACCTCACTGGAGTCGATCCGGCAGTCAGGGCAGTACCTGTGACCATAGGGATGTCACCCCCTGCCCAAGGCCGCATGCCCAGCCCCCTACCTTCCTGCATAGCCAAGACTGCACAGAAGTGGGGAGGCGGGGAACGGCTTCAACTTAAATTCACGAACTCAACATAAGAAATCCATTCCCTTGGTCCCATGGGCCACATGGGAAGAGCTCAGTGGCCACATGGGAAGAGCTTGGTGGCCATATGGGGCGAGTGGCCCCCTTGGTGGGCAGCAGACACTGACCCCTCCCCCACTGGGAACAGCAGTGCCCCCCACGGTGAAGCCAAGACCAGCCCCCATGTAGCCAACATGAAGGGCGGTTCAACGGCACCTACTCACTGCCAAGGACTCAGTTCCCTGTCTCCACCAGGAGGGCAGGGGCGGGGCAAACAACAGCCATCTCTGTTAGCACTCCCAGGCTCTCACACCAGAGCTGCGCATCACAACTCTCCCACTCCAGGCCTCAGACGCCCGCTCCCGCCTCTGGCCCACAGTGCCTCCCTCCCCACAGTGAGCCAGGGCCGGGCCACATGGGAAGGACCCCACGTCTCCATCGCCTCGGCCACCCGGGGGCACTCACCACTCCTCCTCAGGGGGCACGCTGCTGAGAGGTGGGCGCAGGCAGTAGATGTGGAAGGCCATGTCGCACTCGTCGCACATCAGCTGCTTGTCAGGGTCCTGCTTGCCCCCGCACACGTGGCAGGCGCACATGCGGCACAGCTTCCGCTCATCGTCCTTACAGTGCTTGCAGGAGGGCCCGCTCTTCCCTGCACCCCGGGAAGCGGGGGATGGGATCAGCTCTGGCAGCGCCCCACCCTCCCACCCTACACCCCACCACACACACAGCACGGAGGGGCTTTACAGTGTTTGCAGGAGGGCCTGCTCTTCCCTGGAGGTGGGATGGGGTGGGGTGTCAGCTCAGGCATGACCCCCACCCCTGCACCAACCCTCAACCCAGCACAGAGGGGCTGGATCAGAACTCACTTCTCATCGGGTTTTCCACCATGGGGTTCCCCTCGCCCGGACGCTCGATCTTGAAAACTTCATCCACGAAGACAATCCGACAGTCATTGAGAGAATCACCCCTACAAGAGAACAGGCCTGTTAGGATGACCAGCGGGCCAGTCTCACCGATGACCCCAAAAGACCCGGCCACTTGGACATGTTCTCAGAGCCCACGAACAGCTCTGATTCTAACTATATCGTAGAAGAGGTTTTCGCGGGGCCCTATGAACTCGCCTAGCTACTACCCTCGCAAATTCAAGTCCTACCACATCAGGAACGAGGTGAAAACAAATAAGCCAGAGTTTCAGTATGTGATGCATTTGCGAGAATAATTTTTAACCTTTGGCAGGTGAGGCCCACTAAGAGGCAAGGCCCACTAAACAAGGCTCAATAGGCAAAAACTATAAAGCAAGTTCTGATCAAAATATGAAAATTTTTAAAAAATTACAAAAACTCCTCTAGGTTAAAACAACCCCAGGGATCATCTCACTGCTTCCATCAGACCATCTGACTGCTTCCATCAGATCACCCCACCACTACATCGACAACCTTCCAGGGAAAGCAAACGTGAGTTGCGTATAATTTCACACTTTCCGAGAACCACATTTAAATAGTAAAAAGTAGATGGCATCAGTTTGAATGTGCTCCTTGGAAGGAAAGCTATGACAAAGCAAGACATTGTATTTAAAAGCAGAGACATCACTTTGCCGACAGAGGTCCATCTAGTCAAAGCGATGGTTTTTCCAGTAGTCATGTACAAATGTGAGAGATGGACCACAAAGAAGGCTGAGCACTGAAGAACTGATGCTTTTGAACTGTGCTGGAGAAGACTCTTGAGAGTCCCTTGAACTGCAAGGAGATCAAACCAATCAATCCTAAAGGAAATCAACCCTGAATATTCATTGGAAGGACTGATGCTGAAGCTGAAGCGCCAATACTTTGAACACCTGATGCAAAGACCCTACTCAATGGGAAAGACTCTGACGCTGTGAAAGACTAAAGGCAAAAGGAGAAGAGGGCAGAAGATGAGATGGTTAGATAGCATCACTGACTCAATGGACATGAGTTTGAGCAAACGCCAGGAGATAGCGAAGGACAGAGGAGCCTGGTATGCTGCAGTGGCAGACATGACTTAGCAACTGAACAACAAATGTAACCCCATGTATACAAAATACCATTTCAACGTGCAATGAATGTTAAGGAATGATTAACAATCGGTAGTTTACACTCTTTTTCAGCACTAAGTTTTTGAAATCCAGGGTATATTTTATACTCACAGCATATCTCAGTGTGTCCTGGGCACATTCCAAGCGCTTGGCAGCATGTGACTCATGACTGCAAGACTAGATGGCACATGTCCAGATCTACCCACCAGTTCACGGGGAACGCGTGGACAGAGGAACGGAGGAAATGACACCAGGAGGATGCTGGTGGGGAATCCAGACTGTGCAGATTTTATGTGACAAACAACCCAGCCTCCCCAACAAACAAGGAAAAGGAGGGGAAAAACAAAAGAACAGGAACCCTAAGATAACAGACTGAAAGATCTACTGCGGATTTCCCTGGTGGTCCAGTGGCTAAGACTCCATCCCCGGGTAGGGAACTAGATTCCACATGCCACAACTAAAGGTCCCGTGTGCTGCAACTAAGAGCTCACGTGCCACAGCTGTGGCCTGGCACAGCCAACGAAATAAGTAAATACAAATATTTTTAAAAGAAACAGATCTACCAACTTAACTGAAATCTGTGGGCATTACTTAGAGCTTAAACAGACAAACTATTTTTTTCTACATGTGAGCCAACTGGCAAACAGAACAATGACTGGAGAGATGTTAAGAAATTAAGTTTTCTGTTGTAATAATAGCATTAAAACTGTTTCTGTGAAAGAGTCATTTTAAAGAAATATACTCAAAAGAATAATATTAACAGACACAATGATTCAATGCTTGGGAATTACTTCAATCTAACCGGGTGGGTACATTCTCAGATGAAGGAAAATTAAAAGAATGTTGCTCCTTTATAGAATAATGGAGGAAAGTTCAAGTAGATAGAAAATTACAATGGAAGGCATCTGGGAGGAAAAAGGAAGACAGACAACAGAAAGGGCAGAAACATGGGTATGTACAGTAGATTATGTTCCTTATGCATTGTCCAAGTCATACATGATGACAGAAACCAAGACACCGTCTGACACTCAAGACAGCGAGTGTAAAGGAATGTAAATGCACGAAAGATCGCCACACTTCCCTCAAAGTGGTACAAGAGATACTGGTATGTCACAGGCGTATATAACAGAACCCAGAGAAACCACTAAGAAAACTATGCAAAGCAATACATTCCAAAAGACCTTCAATAAATCAAGACAGAATCCTAAAAGATGCTTATATAACCCATAGGAAGGACAGAATAAGAGACACAGGAAAAAGAAAACGGGGAAACAAACAGAAAACAAGTAACAAAATGGCAGGCTCAAGCCCCGATGACTCAGTGGTAAAGAATCCGCCTGCAGTGCAGGACACACTGAGATCCCTGGGTGGGGAAGATGCCCTGGAGAAAGAAATGGCAACCCACTGCAGTGTTCTTGCCTAGGAAAGCCCATGGACAGAGGAGCCTGGGGGACTACAGTCCACGGAGTCGGACACAAGGGAGCGGCACACAAGCCCTAACACACCAATCATCACCTTAAATGTGCAATGGGCAAGACACTGCTGATCCTTGGCCAACATGAATTTGAACTTCATGAATCCGGTTATTGGTGGATTTTTTCCAATAGTAAATGCAACAGTACCATACAATCCCCAGCTGGTTGACTCCTCAGATGAGGAACCACAAATACGATGGAACCACAGAAATGGGAGGATGGACTGTAAGTTATGCTTGGATTCTCAAATGCACAGAGGTTGGTGCCTCTAACCCCCTAGTTGTTCAAGGTTCAATAATGTATGCCAAGTGGTGGACTTTCCTGGGGGTGCAGTGGTTATGAGTCCAGACTTCCACTCCAGGGGGCATGAGTTCAGTCCCTAGTTGGGGAACTAAGATCCCACATGCTGTGTGTTGCAGACAAAAAAATATTTAAATAATGGCCAGAAAACATAACACATACCAAGGAAAATGCAGCCTTGATGAAGTAGCTTTAAAAAAAAAAAAATGACCCAACTATATACTGTTTATGAGAAACTCCAAATTCAACCATAGTGGTAGAGATACACCACGCATATTCATTCATTCACTTATGGCCATTCTGTGTGGTTTGTAGGATCTTGGTTCCCTAACCAGGGATCAAACCCAGGCCCCCTGCAGTAGAAACAAAGAGTCTTAACCACTGGACCCCCAGGGAACTCATTTACTTTTTTTTTTTAAAGTGTGTCAATTCACATACATATATCTCAGATAAAGCAGACTTCAGAGCAAAGGAAATTACTGGAGACAAAGAGAGACATTACATAAGGAACAGAAAGACGTAACACATATGAGTATGTCCACATCAAACACCAGATCCTCATGATTCTGAAGCTGACAGGAGAAACAGACAAATCCAGTTACAGGTGAACACCGGGACAGCGCCCTCAGCACGTGACAGACGTACTAGACTGAACATCAGCAGGAATCAGAAGATGTGAGCAACACAATCAGCCGACACAGTCTAACCGATAGAAACAGAACATCTGCCCCAACAACAGAGTATACTTTTTTTTTTTTAAATAACTGTGCAATATTCACCAAGACAGACCCGACTCTGAACCATAAAACAAACCTTGACAAGGACTAGAATCATACAGTGTATGTTCCTTGACCATAACAAAGTCAAACTGGAAATCAACAAGAGAAAGACAATGCAAAAAAGTCTCTAAACACTTGAGAGTTAAACTCCATATTTCTCAATAAGCCAGGAGCCAAAGAGGAAGTGTCAAAGGAAATTGTAAAAACAGAGGTAACTGAATAAAAAGAAAAACAACATAGCAAAATATGTGGAAAGCAGGCAAGGCAGCACTGAGAGGGAAATTCGCAGCACTAAAATGCTTACACTAGACTTACAATAATCTAAGTGGCTACCTCAAAAAGACTGGAAAAAGAAGAGCAAAATCAACTCAGAAAAAGGAGAAAATGATAAAGATGACAAAGGGAATTCCCTGGGAGGGGTTGAGACTTCAGGCTCCCACTGCAGGGGGCAGAGGTTCAGTCCCTGGTCAGGGAACTAATATGTCACCTATCTCAGCCACAACTAACTACATACTTTTTTTTTTAGATGAGAGCAGAAGTCAAAGAAACAGAAAACAAGAAAACAACATTCTAAGCAAGGAAACAAAAAGCAGGTTATTTTTTTTTTTTTAACAATCACATCAGTGCGCCAGGGCTGGTCCTGGACCTTGCCCCCAGCAGCCTCCTCCCTGGTCTCCCTGCCGCCACGCTGCCCCCTGCAGTCAATTCCCAGCTCGGCTGCCTGAGCGATGATTCTATTACAGGTGGCATCTACGCTCTTCTGTAGTGGCTCAAATAGTAAAGAGTTCGCCTGCAACGAAGGAGACCTGGGTTCGATTGCTGGGTTGGAAAGATCCCCTGGACAAGGGAATGGCAAGCCACTCCACTATTTCTGCCTGCAGAATTTCATGGACAGAAGAGCCTGGCGGCTTATGGTCCATGGGGTCGCAGAGTTGGACACAACTGAACGACTGACACTTAACACTTACTCCATGCTCTCAGGCTCCAGGAGCTGCCAGCAACACAGAATACACAGCAGCTCTGCACCCCTCCCAGCCATATCCTGAACGATTCCTCCTCCCTCTCTCCCCTCTAGCCCACTGGCCTCCTCAAGGGGCCAGAAAGACACCAAGAATGGTCCTGCCCCAGGGCCTCTGCACTCACTGTGCCTGTGCTCAAGACACTTGCCCAGATACTCATGTCTTGTATACAACATATACAGTGGAGTATTATTCAGCCACCAAAAAAGGTTCATCATGCAACATGTATGGACCTTGCGAAAAAAGCCAGACACAGAAAGACACATAGTGTATGATTCCACTTACGCGAGGTCCCTAGGAGTCAGATTCACAGATACTGAAAGTAGGTGGTGGGGGCCAGTGGTAGGGGAGGGGCTGGGGAGTTCAGTGTTTCAAGGAGATAGGGTTTCAGTTTGGGAAGATGAGAAAGTTCTGGAGATGGATGTTGGTGGGGGTGGGGATGGTTGTTCCAACAATATGAATATGCTTAATGCCACTGAGCTGTGCACTTTTAAATGGTTAAGGTGCTAAGTACTTCCCTGGTGGTCCAGTGGTTAAGAATCCACCTGTCAATGTAGGGGATGTGGGTTTGATCCCTGGTCGGGACAGATCCCACATGCTACGGGACAGCTAAGTCTGTGCGCCACAACTCCTGGGAGCGCGCACACTCTAGAGCCTGTGCTCCGCAGCAAGAGAGGCCACTGCAACGAGAAGCCCACGCAACACCACGCCCCCCCCCCCACCACTCGCCGCAACCAGAGAAGGCCCACACGCAGCAACAGAGACCCAGTGAGGCCAAATAAGTCAACATATTTTTTTTTAAAAAAAGAAAGACATATTAAAATGGTAAAGATGTTAAGCTTTCTACACACACACAGAAAAGCCTGGTAGACAGGGTTCAGCAAATATGTTCTGTAAAGGGCCTGGCAGTAAATATTTTCAGCTTTGTGGGCAGCCACCCAGCTCTCTTCTGGGCGCCCTCCTAACATAGAGCAGCCACAGTGAAGCAGTGAACAGATGGGCGTGGCTCGGTGCCAATAAAACTTTATTTGCTTGTCATAGCTGGGGGCCAGCTCTGGCCTGTGGCCAACAGCCTGTTGACCCCTGATGTGAAGAGTACCCCGTATAGGAGTGTGTGGTTCTGGCTATGTTCTTGCCTGTCTGTGCACACACACGTGGCCCCAGAAGGTGCTGGGACCAGCCATGTCTCCAGACAGGAGAACCGGGTAACCAGGGAACAGGAGAAAGGAGAATATTAAGTGTGGCCTTCAGTACTTTCCGGACTTGGCCACGTTTTTTCACCTGTTTGCCAAATTCAAAACAACAAGCACATGAGAACAAGGAAGCTTGAAATCTCTGCCAGGGCCCCAGAAACAGTTCCGCAGGTGGGGCGTAGAGGGCCCGGGGAGAAGGCGGAGGCCGGGCAGACTCACCCGATCCTGACGTTGGCATGCAGCTCCCGCGCTGTCCTGGTCTCTCGTTTCCGCAGGATCTCGGCGTCGTACCAGAAGCCGCGGTCCTTGGGGAGGTCTGGGTTGTAGTTGACCATGACCACCTGGCCCACCTGCAGGTCCTCCCACTTGATGGTGTGTCGGGCTCGAGCCCGGACGTTCTGTGAGGTCATCTGGACCACTCCGTTCTCTGGGTAGCTGGAGGGGAGAGCCCTGCGCTCAGACCTCAGGCGCCAGCAGGCCTCACTCCATCAGGAGAGAGGAGCCAGGCGGAGAGGGCCACCTGGTGTGCGGGTTTGAGTTACGCTCGTCACAGCAGTCCAGAAAGGCCCCTCCCCAAGAGCTCATCTGTTGGTGTTAGTAACACCCAGGCACAGTGACACGTCCCAGTGTGTCACAGCGGCCCCCAGCCTTTGCAGCACCAGGGACTGGTTTCCTGGAAGACAGTTTTTTCACGGACCGGGAAGGCACGGATGGTTTGAGGATAATTCGAGTGCGTTACATTTACTGTGCACTTTATTTCTCCTCTTATTAAAGCAGCTCCACCTCAGCTCACCAGGCATTAGAGCCAGGGGGTTGAGGACCCTGGCTCTAAAAAAGCTACGTTGGGATCCTAACACCTGGCACCCTGACAAGCGGTGCTTATTGGCACCTAATCTGGAAATAGGGGCTTCCAAGGTGGTGACACTAGCAGTAAAGACCCCCGCCTGCCAAAGCAGGAGACGTAAGAGATGAGGGTTCAGTCCCTGGGTCAGGAAGATCCCCTGGAGAAGGAACTGGCAACCCACTCCAGTATTCTTGCCTGGAGAATCCCATGGACAGAGGAGCCTGGTGGGCTGCAGTCCATAGGGTCGTAGAGAGTCGGACATGATTGAAGTGGCTTAGCATGCCACGCACCCTGCTCATTTAGGGACACTGCTCAATCTGGAAATAGGATTGCTGCAGACAGGAGAAGTTAAGATCAGGTCCTGATAGAGAAGAATGGTCTTAAACCTAGTGACTGATGAAGAGGCAGACAGAGGAGAGCAAGGCAGGAAGAGGAGGCAGAGGCAGGAGCGGGGACGCAGCCGTGAGCCAGACAGCCAGTCCCGCTGGAAGAGGCACAAAGGATTCTCCCCTCCAGGTTCCAGGAGGGTCTCAGCCTTGTCAACATCTTGGTTTGGACTTATGGCCTCCAGGACCATAAGAGGATAGACTATTCCAGCAACAGCACCAATACTTTGTAGAGCAGCCATAGGAAACTAAGACAGAAAGAAATGAGTTGGGGGGGAACTTTTTTCCATACATGTGTGTTGATGGTGACTTTTGTAAAGGGATAGACACTATATTAAAAAAAGACAGGAAGTCATTATTCTGGATATACAGGAATTCCAAGTGACCTCAAAAAAGGCCTAAGACAATTGGCTAAAGGTAGCATATTCTAAGTAATACAACATTGTAAAGCAACCAAACATCAATAAAAATTAACAAAAGATACACAAGTAAAAAATTTTTTGAAAACCTAACATTGTAAAGCAACTCTACTCTAGTAAAAGCTATTTTAAAATAAATTAAATTAAAAAAAAAAAAGCATATCCTATTAGTAACAAAGTTTAGCCTCAGCCTAGAGTGGGGACAATCCCAACTCTACTGTGATGAGGTGGTTAGCCTGGTGTTCATTATTTTTGCTAATAAAGCACCAAGAACAAGGGTTGTCCAAGTGGTGCTAGTGGTAAGGAACCTGCCTGCCAATGCAAGAGACATGGGTTTGACCCCTGGGCGGAGAAAATCCCCTGGAGAAGGAAATGGCAACCCACTCTAGTACTTTTGTCTGGGGAAATCCCATGGACAGAGGAGCCTGGAGAGCTGAAGTCCATAGGGTTGCAAAGGGCTGGACATGACTGAAGCAACTTAGCACGCACAGCAAGGGTTGCCAAAGACCAGATAGTCAATACTTACAGCTTTGTGAGCTGCAAGGTGTCTGCTGTGAACACTCAACTCAGCTATTATCGCAAGAGCAGTCACAGATAAGATGTAAACAATGGGTACTGGTGTGTTTCAATAAAGCTTTATCGTCAAAAACAGGATGTGGGCCAGGTCTGGCCTGAGGGTAGAAGCTTGTGAACCCTGACCAAGAGGATGGGAATCTGGCACCTACTGCCTTTCGCTCCTCCCATTACTCCAGTAATTTTTAGAGCTAAGCTTAGAGTGTGCCAGAAACTGGTGTGGGCAGTAAGAGACTCTGCAGGGAAACAGATGAAGCCCTAGCGCCCTCATAGAACATGAGCTCCCTATAGGCAGGGAGGCTTGCCCTGTTATGAACTGCATCCCCCACATACACATTCTGAAGCCCTAATATCCACTGTGACTGTATCTGCAGACAGGGCCCTTAGAGGTTGTTATTGTTTAGTCACTAAGTTGTGTCCAATTCTTTGTGACCCCCATGGACTGTAGCCCGCCAGGCTCCTCTGTCCACAGGATTCTCCAGGCAAGAATACCAGAGTGGGTTGCCATTCCCTTCTCCAGGGGATCTTCCCAACCCAGGGATCAAAACCAGGTCTCTGCATTGCAGGCAGATTCTTTACCATCTGAGCCACCAGGGAAGCCCAGGCTGTAATCAGAGTTAAATGAGCTCATAAGGACAGGGCTCTAATCTAATAGGACTGGTGTCCTTATTAGAAAAGACACCAGAGCTCGCTCTCTCCCCCCAGACTCAAAGGAAAGACCACGTGAGGATGCAGGAGAAGATGGCTGTGTCTAAGCCAGGAGAGCCCTCACCAGGAGCTGACCCTGCCAGCACACTGAGCTCGGACTTCCAGCCTCCAGGACCGTGAGAAGATACATGCCTAATGCTGAAGTCGCCCAGCCTGCAGCATGTGGTTATGGCCGCCAAGCCAACTCAGAGCCCCTCTGTGTTCACAGACGGGAACTCCCCGGGCCCATCACAGGGCTTGCCACAGGCTAAGTGCTCCATAAACACTCTGAATTCCTACAACGGAGGGAGGGGACATCACCACCCAAGCAAGTCCAAACACCAGGTCCTCGGAGCTGCTGCTGTCCTGGGCCCACCCCGAGAACACTCACTCATCGTATGTCACGTGATAGATGATGTCGTCCTCTGGCTTTGAGCTGGAGCTGCTGGGCTGGTCATGAGCCGGAGCCTTCCTTGTCACCCTGATGACCTTGGCCTCGAACCACGCGCCCATATTCGTGTCCCTCGCGTCCACGTACTCGCCGACCTGCCGGGGAAGGAAGCTCTCATTCGGCCCCGGGGAAATCTGAGAAGGGTCATGGTCTTAAGGGGAGGGGGGCAGCAGATCAGAACTTAAGACGGCCCCTGCGAGGACCACAGGGAAGACACCAGCAGGTCCAGTTACAGGGTTCTGCTTTAGGGGCGGAGAAGGAACCCCTGAGCATTGATGTTTCCACCAACGGACTGTGAGGACATAGGGCAGGACAGGGGGGACAGGGGGCTGTCCAGCCACGGGGATCGGGGGCTGCGTGGGGACAGTGATGCATGAGCCCCACCTTGTAGAGGCCCAGCTCCGTCTCGTCACACTCGTCCTCGTCTGCCTTCCCTTCTGGCTCGTTGGCAGCCTCGCCGCTGTTGGAGGACTTGTCCGACTCGCTCTGGGCCAGGCCGCAGCCAGAGTCTGTGTCCGAGAGCTCAGAGTCCCTCTCCTTGCTGCCACCGCTGCTGCTGGGAACAGGGACGGGCAGCACAAGGCTCTGCCGGACCAGGAGCTGGATGGTGTCGTTCAGGCGGACGTCGTAGTCAAACAGCGTGTGGCCGTCCTCCATCTGCAGGAACGCAGGCCAAGGTCACCAGGCAAGGGAGCTCACTGGGGGGTGGGGGGGTGATGGACCACACCCGCCCTGGCGGAGGCCTGCCAGCTCCTGGGGACAAGGTCACCCGAAGCCCTCTCCAATGAGGACGCCTGCTGCCACACGGGGGGCATCCCCGGGAGCATGTGGCCTAACCACGCTGAGCCATGGCCACACATCAGGTGTCGGGGGAGGTTTTAATACTTTATGTACTTTGGAACTTTTGTTACAATAAACAAGCATTGCCTGTACCCCTGGCTCTCATGCAGAGTGACCTGCCCCTGAGGCGATGCTGTACCCCTGGCTCTCAGGGAGAGTGACCTGCCCCCGGGACAATGCTGTAGGGACATTTCTGGTTGTCTTGACAAGATGGTGAGCGCTGGGAATGCCCGGGACGGCCCCCAGAGAGAACACCTTTCTGTTATTTCCACCCACACTAGGCACTCACTGATGGGGAGGCTAGGAGCCAGCAGGGCTCTATGATCCATAGAGCACCTGCTGACTCACCAGGTACATGAAGGGGTTTGGCTTCGGAGCACGTCCCTAGGGCACAAAAGTCTTTTTGCTGGGCATTACCTTTCCATGAGCAACTGCCCCAGGGCACCCCACCAACACCCAAAAAAGACCCTCAGCCCTCGGGATCCAGAACACCCTGAGGCAGACTCTGCTGATCTCTGATGGCTCTGGGGTTGGGGGGGGGGGTGGGCAGGGGGCTCTCATGGACACCACAGGAGCAGCAGCCCTGCCCCCCACCCTCTGGACGCTGGGAGCACCCCAGTTGTGACAACCATGGAGGGCCTCCAACATCACCCAGTGTCCCCTGGTTCAGAAGCAGTGCCTTCAAGAAAGGAAGGATAGGACCTCCCTGGTGGCTCAGTGGTAAAGAATCCACCTGCCAACGCAGGGTTCAGTCCCTGGTCTGGGAAGATCCCATGTGCCTCAGAGCAACTAAGCCCGTGCGCCACAAGTACTGAGCCCTCGTTCCTAGAGCCCTGCTCCTGGAGAAGCCACAGCAATGAGAAGCCAGAACACCGCATCTAGAGAGTAGCTCCCGCTCACCCCAACTAGAGAAAAGGCCTTGCAGCAATGAAGACTCAGCACAGCCAAAACAAATAAATTAAAAAAAAAAAAAAGAAAGAAAAGGAAGAACACGCAAAAGTCACCTTTCCCTCCTTCCCAATTTTTAACTGGAAGCTGCTGGTTCAAAGGGCCGATTGCCATTAATATGCAAACTGCACCGGGGGTCATGAGGAGGGCACGTTCCAGGTAGTGGTTGTTAATCCTTATTCATCACAAACCTGAGAACAGAATGGCTGAGAACCCCTCTCCCCCAGAAAGGCACAAGTGAACACACTTGCTGCAGAGGCCACCAGGGGCCCCCTGAAGCCCACCCTGCACAGCCAGGCCCATGCTGCCTGCTCACCCAAAGCCCAGCAAGAGCCTCTGATGTGCCTTGCCCTGCCTGGCTGCCACAGGGGATCAGAGAGTAAGACAGCGCCAGCCCTCCTACACGGGGCGACAGCAGGGAGAGGGGACACACACGCGTTGTCACAGCCCAGGGTCCACAGACTGACGGACAGACCAACACCACACTGAGGTCATCCTCATGCTGGGATGTTACTCATCCCTAAAAAGGAGAGAAGGGACGTCCCTGGCAGTCCAGTGGTTAAGACTCTGCGTTTTCACTGCAGGGGGCACAGGTTCAATTCCTGGTCAGTGAACTAAGGTCCCCAAGCCACATGGCAAGGCCAAAATGAGAAAGTCAACATAGGTTTCTCAGTTATACCAAATGCACTATCAGGCAGGAGACAGGTGGGGGGGTGGGGGCACAGGGTATATGAAATTTCTGTACCTTCCTCTTAAATCTGTGAACCTAAAACTGCTCTAAAAACTAAAGTTTATCAGTTTAAAAAAGAAAATGGTGGAGAAATAAGTGTCCCCAGCACCATTATGACAAGGAAACCAGCAGAACGTCATTAAAATGTCATTAAAAAGGATGATGACAAGAGGCAGGCACCTGGTGCCCAGCACCTGCACAGTTAGGCAGACACCCCTCAGCACTGCGGACAGTAAGCACCCTGACCCTGATCTCTCTTTGTGGGGAGGTGGAGCAAAATCCCTGCTGCCCCAGCTTGATGTCAGGAACCCCCCAGTTGTGACAACTGATGTCTCCAGACACTGCCCAGAGCCCCAACAGGGCCAAACAGCCCCCAGGGAGAACCACTGAGCTAGAGACAGGTACCCTGGTGCTTACCATGCTCAGGGCAGCCAAGCAGCAGCTCATTCCTACAAAGACACAGGACACAGCTGTGCATGACAGCTAAATGCAGGAGAGAAGAGGCGTTTCCCACACACGTCAGGGGAGGCAAGGGTGGTTTCAGAGGATGAGAACTAATAAACCGAAGCACCAGGACGGGGGAGAGGCAGTGGAGACTCGGGGCCAGTAGGGGGCATATGGTAGGACTTCTGTTTTACCAGGAGCGCCAGGATGGAGGCCCAGCAGGAGGGTGGCAGAACTGGGGGTGGGAGCAGAAAGGCAGCTGGGGGTACACAGGACAAGGAGGTAGGGGGGAAGATCAGGACCTGGCTGAGGGCTGTAGCTAAAGGCGGCAGGAGGAATATTGATGGGGCCATCTGTGATGGGTCAGGAAGCTAGATGGACAGGAGGGGCCCACACACACAGACGCACACACACACACACACACACGCCCCTCCTGGTGCAAGAGTGCAGCAGGCAAAGGTGCAATCAGGAGGGCTGGGCACTGAGGAGGCCGCACGCTGGGCCACGCGAGCCCGGGGCTCCACCTCCAGGATGGAATGCAGACTGGTCTGACGGCTTCAGAGGACCACTTCTGGAAGGTTCCAGATGGGCCCTGCGGTGGGCAGGAAGGAGCTTGCACAACCACTTACTATGACGAAAGGGTGTGTGTCGGATGCCCCCCTCCCCGACCCTGCTAGCCTCAAGTTGCACACAGCAGGGAGGGGGGCTGGACCCAGTGAGGACATGGACACACCAAGCCCGGGGTTTCTTCTAAGATCCTAAAACTCCAACTGAGGCTAACAGCATTGATAAAAGCCATACAAGGGACTTCCCTGCCTGTCCTGTGGTTAAGACGCCAAGCTTCCAACGCAGAGAGCATGGGTTCAGTTCCCGGTGGGGGAACTAAGATCCCATATGCCACTCTGCAACAAGTGGGAAAAAAAAAAAGGCGAAATTAACACATTCAGTTTAAATCCCTGGTGGCTCAGATGGTAAAGACTCTGCCTGCAATGCAGGAGACTCAGGTTTAATCCCTGGGTTAGGAAAATCCCCTGAAGGAAATGGCCACCCACTCCAATTACTTTTTCCTGGAAAAATTCCATGGACAGAGGAGTCCGGTGGGCTGCAGTTCGTGGGGTCGCAAAGAGCTGGACAGGACTGAATGACTGACATTTCAACACAACGCTGTAACAACACTGAAAATCAACTATACTGGAATAAAATAATTTTTTAGAAAATTCAAAAACTGAAAGCTATTCAAACTGAATGGCAAGCTGGATCTGAGGCTGCAGATTCTCATGTTAAAAATTAAACATGCAGTTAGAATCCTGTACAACCAGAATTGCAGGTGAAATCCCTTAAGCTGCCTGGGGTGGTAGTGTAGTCGCTCAGTTGTGTCCAACTGTGTGCAACCCCATGGACTGCAGCCCACCAGGCTCCTCTGTCCATGGGATTTCCGAGGCAAGAACAGTGGAATGGGTTGCTATTTCCTTCTCCAGGGGATCTTCCTGACCCAGGGATCAAACCCAGGTCTCCTGCATTGTAGGCGGGTTCTTTACCACTGAGCCACCAGGGATTTAAACTGCCCCTAGTAAAACACAAAACACGTGGTTTGGGGCACATTCAGGTGTAAAGGCCAAGCTGCCGGCGGCGTTTAGATCACATCCCTCTTTTAAACCAGAAGCTTCCTGGACTTGGGGAATTCTGGGCATGCACATGGCAGTAAATGAAATAAACACAGAGACCATCTGACAACGGAGCTTCCTCCTAGAAGCCTAGATTCAGAGCCGCCCACTTTCTGTCCCCCTGGGGCACTGGGGGGACACTTTTGAGGTGTGAGTACTGCTCAGAGCACAGGAAATAAATGACCCTGGGTCTGGCAAGGGGTGGTTCTCCTAGATTAGGGAGAGGTGGACATAAACCAGACCAGGGCGTGTGAACCTCTGGTCAAGAGGGACCTCCGGCAGGAAGAGGCCAGGAGCCTCTTAAAGACCCTTCCTGCGGCTGTAGTCCCTCCCAGCCCCCACAGTCTTGTCTAAGACTCCAGGCCTCCCCAGCAATGTGGGGTTCAGGCCAGACAGACAGATGGACAGAGATGGGAGAAGGAAGAAAAGGTATGATTCAGGCCATGGCAGAGGGACATGCTTCCCGCTCTGGGGGGAGAAGTGGGTGTACAGGCATGACCCAGCCTGTCCACCAATCAGTCCTGACAAGTGAACTCTGCCCTATGACCCCACCACCCCGGCCACAGCCCAGGTCATGCCCTGGAGTGGCATTTCCATTTCGGGGGTCTGTGAGGCCCAGGCTACCTACCCTGTCATGACACTGTGATGTCACTGGCCAGACCCATGACCTTGCAGGGGCATGGAGCCTGTGTGGTGTGGGCTGACGCCACCATTCCAATGCCTAAAGAAACATCTGTGTTTTCTCTTGCTTCATGGGGTCGCAAAGTTGGACATGTCTGAGCAACTGAACAACAAATTTTTCTCCACTTCCGAGTTCTAATAGGACAAAAAATGATAGACGTGATGCACGTCCACAGTGCTCTCTGGGGTCCTCCTTCGCTTTGAGGGGTGGAAGCGGTGCTGAGTCCAAACAGTGCGACACCCGTGCCCTGGAGGGACACCTGCAACACCCACGGCGCCCTGGATACTCGGTCCAGCACGTCCCACAGTACAACCCGGATCTGCCACCCCGGGAGGAAGCCTGCATGTAACTGCCACACCTCGGCCAGCAGGACAGTTCCCACTAACTGTTTGGTAAATAAAGTTCTACCAGGCCTCAAATCAGGACATGCCCATGCCTTTGGGCTCTGGATCTATTCCTGGCTTTCAATGGCAGACGTGAGTGGACAGACTGCCCAGCCACAAACGGTTTCCACTGGGTCCTTAACAGAGTTTGCTAACCCCCGACCTTAAGGGCGTGTCTCCAGCTGCAGGGAGGGTGTTTGGGGGAGAAGGAAGGAAGGGAGCCTCCCTCCTGCAGCCAGAAGGACAGATCTCAGCAAGGGGCTGTCCAATTTACAGCATGACTCTGTCCTTTGGGAAAAGGGGCAGACCTTCAAAGAAGGCCCAGCAGGGCAAGGCCATCTGGTGGGGCACTGCGACATGAGTGACCCTCGGAAGGCCACTCCCAGGATGCCATTTCACCTGATCCTTCGGACAGCTCTCCTATAGTAAATCACCAACTAAATAATTTGTTCTCTTCTCAGCTGGGAGCAACTTTGCCTCCAGGGGGCACTTGGCAATGTCTGGGGACCCTATGGACCTTATGACTGGGGCGGGGAAGCGGGTGCTCCTGGCATCAAGTGAGCGGGACCGAGATGCTGCTCCACACCCCATACTGCTGGGGGATGAACCCCCCACGGAGAACGATCAGGCCCTGACGTGCAGTGCCAAAGGGGAGGCCCTGCACTAAATGATTTATCGCCCCTTTATGTGAACCAGGAGGGAAGCTCAGCCCCCACCGCACAACGGTGACCTCACTGAATCCCACCAAGTACACGTGGTGGGCCCACAATTAGCCCCATCTGACTGCAAAGCACAGACTGTCCCTGGCCAGAAAAACTGGCGGGCACTTGCGACGATTAGGCCCAAGCATTGCGCCTGAGCACCGTTACCAGCACCACCAATGACAGCTATTGTGATTTTTCTGGGCAGCCAAAAAAAAAAGACAAAGAAAGAAGCACCAGACGCCTCTCACCCTTGCCCAGGCTGGGCCAGCCGCCCGGGGTCCCTTCCCCCATCCAGCTCCCTGCATTTCCGCCAATCAAACGACATAACCGCCAACCTATTCAGCCTAAGCTAGCTCGCCACGGGACCCTCCCATATCCTGAAGACAGACTCTGCTTGGTTCTGCTTTATTGGCTCGAGTGACCTTACCAGAGACCTGGGACTGCATGCGATGCCCTGTTTCTTTAAAAAAGGGGGGGGAGGGAAGGACTCTCGAACACTCTCTAGAACGTTCTATAAAAACAACAGCTCTCTCGCACCGCTGGAGGCTGCACGGCCTCCTACAGTGATTAGCCTGGTCTGTTTGCAGACCTGACTTGCTTCAAGGTGCCTTGGTGCCCCACTCGCCTGGCACTGTCCACACCTCCCTGAGGCCGGGCCACTTCCTGGTCGCGCAACCTTGGGGAAATTGCATCACGCTGAGGCCTGGCTTCCTCACCCGGAAGACAGAACTGACTACGCATTGGCCCAGTTGAGCGTGGGGAAGGGGATGAACAGCGGTTACAGGAGGTTACTCAGGAACAAGGAACCCTCTGAGATCTTCAGAACCTGCACTGTGAGAAGACAGACAGACAAACAAACCTAAGGATTAAAGGCACGCTGCTTATCATCAGGCTTTACAACTCACACAGGCAATGCCAAGACTTTGGTATGGATCAGCTGCCATGTTTGCCCATGCAGGAAGAGAGGGGTTTGGTTACACCAATGTACGCATTTCTCAACAGGCCAAACCATCTGCTTGGGATGTGTTTCTCACTGTATGCAAATGTCCTCAGAAGAAACAGGAGCTACAAACACACACTGTACTCTAGTTAAGGACTGGCCAGCTGGAGGGTCTACTGGTGACGTGAACTGGAACTTTCTCTGCAATGCATCTCCCAAAATAAGATGGGCTGGTGGACGGATAGAGGCAGAGACAGCTGTGTGATGTCGGTGACAAAAGCCACGGGTAGGTGTTCAGGCGTTCATGGCTCTTTCGACTTCTCTGCATGTTTTTGAATGTAAAAATTAAAGTGCATGGCGCCCAAGCTCACAGCAGGCATTCAGAAATAGTCACTGCCTTGAATATAAGGATTCGATCCAATCTGCCTTTGCATGATGCCACGAACTGTGTAGCCTGTGCCCATGGGATGTCTTCAGAAATTCAGCAGAAGGACCTTTGCTGAACACAAAGACTGGGGGGCAAACTGAAATCAGTATGGACGTCCCCAAAAATGAGCCTCTGTTGGAGGAGGCAGGAAAGAGGCTCCGCTCCCCAGACTGCATCCCAGGGGAGCGCCACTCCCAGCCCTGCCTTTTCTCCAGCCGCACAGCGCACGTGACCACAGTGAGTGAGTTCCCCAGCTTCCCTTTCCCAGGCGGGGCGCGTTAACTCAGATTGTTAAGACATTCAAGTCCTCATATCTCCCACAGGAAGGAGGCGAGAGGTCTCAGAGGGCGCCTTGAGCCCAAGAAATTAATCATCAGGTCTCATTTCCAGGAGGCAGGCAGGATCCTCCCAGCCCCTAAAAAAAAAAAAAAAAAAAAAAACTCCTGGCCAGGCAGACAGCATCTATTTTTCAATTTAGACAGCAGATGGCGGCAGCACCCAGTTTAAGACCTGACAACAACAAAGTCAGAGCCCAAAGGAACACTTTTAATCCTGGGTAGTCTCTATACCGAGGTCGCCGAGGTCCCTACAGGCCACTCGCCTTCCAGGGTGGCCCCAGCAGACAGGAAGGACACTTTCCGTGGGACCATCTTCTCCCACTCAGCAACACCTCAATATAGCCTGGCCTACCGTCCCCTCTGAAGACACCAACAAGAATGAAAACTCCCAGGGGTGTCACTGGAGAAAGTGTCTCCAAAGTGGGCAGCTGATAAAGCCAAGGGGTGGGGGGCATTTTCAAGGGCTACGGGAGCTGTGGTGGGGAATCTCGAAGAAAGGAAACAGGGCCAGCTGAGCCCACGCAAAGCACAAACCCCGTTCAGGGGCAGCCCCACCGCCTCCGCCAGAGAGGAGGCCCAGGAGTGGCGGAAATTCCTGATTAACAAGCACCGTCTCTGACTCTGAATAAGCTGATCCCAATTTCTAGAAAACCCCATGGGGGTCGGAAAACAGTAAGGTGCTGACTGACCATAGACCCTTGGTGTGTGTTTCAAAGAAAAATCTGGTCTCTTCCTTTCCGGTGTCTGAGTATTGATTCCAGGCTCTTCCTTGAAATTCATCAGCCCTCCAACGGCCACCTCCAACCTCTTTTTTCTAAATTATTTTGAGGGGAGCGTCCACAAAGGGGAGGGCTGGGAATTTAAAAGACCTCCAAACGAAACAGATTCGAGTGCCCGGCTGCCCGCCTGGAGTGTCAGTCTAGGAGTCGAGCCTTTGTTCCTCGCTCAGGCACTGGAGGTTTCTGTGGAGAAGCAGACCGGACGAGGTGGGGGCGGGGGGCGGGGTGGGGGGGGAAGAGTGTGTGTGCCCTGCCTGGATGAGGCAAGAACAAAGGTGGTGGGCAGGCAGGCGGGCAGCCTGCAGAGCGAGTTTACCTGCTTGCCCCGGTAGAAAAGCCTCTGCAGGCCTGGCTCCACGTGGAATAGCTCCTGGATCTTCTTTCTCAGCTCCTCCACCTTGGTCAGCCTGGACAAGGAGTCCACGGTGTGGGCTACCTTCCCATCCATGGTGCGAACCTGGATCCACATGGTGCCTGCTGGTGCTGCGAGGATAAGGGAGCGAGACCCCTGGTCAGTTCTGCCGTCAATACCACCACCATGGCCATGCCATATTCGGGTCATCCTTGCTATTGTCCAGACTGTGGACATCAGGTAACTCTTGGAATGCCCTCCCAGCCCCTTATTCCCTATAGCGTGCCACAGCTGGCCCAGGCCCCAGGCCCTGAATTAAGAGATAATGCATTAATGAGTTGCACTGGTGGAGGATTGAGGAGGGACGGGAAATTAGGGGAGAGTAAAAGGCACCTTGGGCTACTCACTCAGTCAACGAACCCTGCCTTTCACAGGGGGGAAAAAAAAACACCAGGATTCAGAGGAAAAGGGGCACACAGTCAAACGGGCCGAGTTTGTTCATTCATTCATTCATTCATTCATTCCCTGGATGAACACTGACGCGAGAGGGAAACCCAAAAGTCCCGCTCGGGTTGGAACTTACGAAGTCCCAGGGAACTCAACTAAGTAGGACCGAAGGGGAAGGAACCCACTCGAGACCCGGGAGCTCGGGACTCCGGGTGCCCGCGGACCCCCACCGCACCCCACCCCCGCGCGCGCGCGCTTGCGCGACGCGGCGGTCCCCGCTGTGGCCATGGCAACCGGCCGCCCCGTCCCGGCCACCCCTGCGTGGGCAGCGCTACTCACTTCTGCCCCACGGCCGCCCGGAGCTCCAGCCTGCGTTTCCCGGACCCAGACGCACGGCCCCGTAGCCCCTCTTGTTCTCTCGCTCGCCCGCGCGGGCCACGCCAGCGAGCCCACGCCCACCCCCACCGCCGGGACGGCCAAAGGGCCCGCGCGCCAGGTCCCGCCCCCTTCACTTGAGCCGCCTCACTGATTGGCTCCACCGCGGTCGGCCGCCCCGCCCCGCTCGCTCCTCATTGGCCCAGATGCGCCCGGGGAACTAAGGGCGCGCGAAATCGGGCTCGGGCGCGACAATTGAATCGCGGGGCGCCCCGCGCGCAGGCGCGGAGCCTGACATCCTCCCCCGCGGCTCACCGGGCCCTCCCCCACCGAGCCGGCGCGACCCCCGCGGGGCGCCTGGGATGTTCCGCTCGCCCCTGCCACAGCCTGGGTTTCCGGGGCGACTTCTAAGGGCCGGCAGGGTGGGGGGCAAAGCCGGAGACCGCGTGTAGGGTAGCCCTGGCGCGGGGGAAATGTACTCCCGTGCTGGCAGAGCGTCCCGGAAAGTTTTGCAAAGTCAAGGCGCCCGGTGCGCCGAGTCCGGCCCGCCTCCCCCCGTCCGCGCCCTGGCCCGGGCTGGCACCCCAAACGGCCTGACCGCTCACGATCCACTCGCCTGCTTGCGCGCTGGCCCTTCTGAGGATGGCAGAGGAGCCGCGTGTGTGGCCAGGACCCTGCGCAGACGTGCGTGCGATCCCGAGCGCCCGGACGGCCACCACTGCCCGCTGCGCTGCCAGCTGCTCTGATTTTTTTCCCGCGAAAACTTGGCGTTTGGGAGTTGCGGGGCCACAGGAGGCCGCGCCGGGGGCGGGTGCCTGCCTGGTGATTGGCCGCCTCAGTGGCGGGAAGCGAGAAAGGGGGTGGGGGGCGCCCCCGCCTCTGTCCACCCCCCCACCTCTGCCCAGCGGGCCACGGCCCCGCCCAGCCCTGCGCGCTCTGCTGGGCTCGCCCAGCGTGCAACGGGGCCGGTGGCGGGACCTGGGCCCCCTCATCATGGGTGCTCTCCATGAGACCTAAGGATCACCCCCAGGGTAGACACCCCTGACCTCCTAAGTCTGTTCCTTCAGCCCCTCTTACCAGGCATTCACTGACCAGTTGGGCAGGAAGACCGGAATCGGTGTCTAAATTATGCAGGAGAATTTGGGGGTATCCCCCCAGGAGACCTGCACCCCGATGACAGGCCTGATCGCCCCAGCTCGGTTTCCTTGCGCCAGGGCCCTCCAGCGCTCCCCACCCTACCCACCCGCAGGGCTTGTTTGCTGGTTTTTCCCGCCTCGTTTTCCCGCCTTCTCCTGGCTGTCCAGGCGGGCAGGGCTGCCCTCCCCCCTCCGCCCTGCCTGCTCTGCTCTGACCAGTCCTGGCGGGCACACAGTGACCCATTCTGGGCACCTACAAAATGCCTGAACAGGGTGTTCAGAGCTGGGGGCCCAAAAGTGGGCAAGGCCCACCCTGTTGGTGGTCTCCGAGAGGTTAAATTCTTATCTGGGGAGACCAGCAAGAAATGAATCAATAAAGCAAATCATTTCAGATACCACACGTGCCATGAAGACAGGACAAGAACTGGAGAGTGACCAGCAGCCATGTGGGCGGGCGGGGAGAGGAGGCACTCTGGTTGAGGTGGAGAGGTGGGCCTCTCTGGGCAGATGACATTTGAGCTGAGATCTGAGATGAGAAACCGAGGACAGAGGGATCGAGGCGGAAAGAGCAAATGCAGAGGCCGGAAAAGGCTTAGAGATGGACAGAGAGCCGGGCAGATGCAGTGAAAGGGAGGGCGGATGGGAGCGGATGAGGTCACAGGGGTGTCATGTAAGACCTCACAGGCCACCAGGAGGACTTTGGTCTTTCTCTGGAGAGCGGTGGATAGAGTGGGAGGGCTGTGAGCTGGAAACAGATGAGCTCCAATGTGTGTCTTCACAAGGTTTCTCTGGCCACACATAGAGTTCCTTCTATCTTGGCCCTGGTGTTTCTGCTTTTATTTGTCCCAGCGGTAGACAGATGAATGGCCCCCAAAGACGTCCACATCTTAATCCCTGGGGTCTGTGAATATCATACCTTCCATGGCAAAAGGGACTTGGCAGATGGGATTAAACTAAAGATTGTCAGATGGGGAGATTATCCCAGATTATTTGGGCTGGCCTAGTGTCCTAGGGTCCTAGTAAATGAAAAAGAGTGGCGAGAGGATCAAGTCAGAGAAGTGAGAATGGAAATAGAGGATGGAATGATGAAAGCAAAAGGCGAAGGATATGGGAAACCTCTAGAAACTGGAAACGACAAGGGACAAATTCTTTCCTAGAATTCTAGAACGTAATCCTGCCAACACCTTGACTTTAGCTCCATTTCACGCTTCGGACCTCCAGAACTGTAAGAGAACTCAGTTGTCTTGTTTGAAAGCATGGAATTTGTGGACATTTGTTACAGCAGCCATAGGAATACACTCCAGTCACAAAGTCAAGATGCTCCTATTAATTTTCCTTCACCTTCAGGACTTCACCAACATAACTGATCGCGTTTATCGGAACTAAGCCTTCAGCTATGTGGCAACCATGTTGCAGACGTGAGCAGGTAGCCAGGCCTCCCCAACCTTGTGTGGCAGATGAGGTCTTCCATACTGACAACATCTCTGACAGAACCCAGCCCATTCCTGGCAAGAGCATAGCCTCTCTTTGTGCCTGCTGTTGTCAAAATTCAGCATGGCTGAAAAAGAAATAGACCCTATATTTCTTGTGTACATTTGGTGCAGGGCACACAGTCCAGCCTCCTTGGATATCTGAAGTTAAGCAACACAGAAAGAGGTGTCTGGTTTTCCCTGCAGAAAAGACCTTGAGCAGTGGTGATGAGGGGCCCCACCCAATCTCTCTACTCATTTCAAGAAAGTCAGAGGGGTTGCTTGGGTTAATTAACAACCATGAACAAGAAACTATGCCAAGCATCTTTAAAAGAAGCTTACCAACCAGTTGGAAAAGCAAAATGTTGATGTCCGCAAAAGACATCACATCAAATACAGCAAGATATGACATAGTCATGAGGCCTGCCAGAGCCTGGAGAACAGACACTTCCTAAAGCTTCTTCTATTTTGCTGTCCCTCCTACTTAGACACAGGTCCACGTGCAGATCAGGCACCATGCGGGTGCAAATGGCTTCAGTTTCCCTTTTACAAATTGATATGCACTTGACAATCATTAAGTCATTGAACAGACTTTAATTGCCCTCCCTTGTCTGCACCAGGCCCTGGGTCCAGCAAACCAAGTCCCACCCTATAGGGACTTCTTGTGCAGTGGAGAAGCAGGAGGAAAGACAGCCATCAGTTGTGCGGGGAGATGGTGCTTTGTGATGGTATCCACGATCACATGGAGCCCACAGCGTTCTGAGCATCTCCAAGACACAGCAAATCCCATGTCCTAGCTGTCGCTATCATCTTCCTTCTAATACACATTAATAGAAATAGAGAGCTATTAAAGAGAAAATGATTGGGACTTTCCTGGCAATTCAGTGGTTAAGACTCCACACTGTCACTGCTGAGCTCACAGGTTCAATCCCTGGCCAGGGAACTAAGATCCCACAAGCTGCACATTGTAGCCAAAAAAAAAAGTGAAAATGATTATCTTCATAGGACCCAGCATCCATGTGTGAACCCTGAGGAGGGTGCACAAGCCACATCTGGGGGCCATCCGATGGGGCAGAAGATACCCCTGGGCTCATCCCCTCTCCACCTGTAAATGAAGCTTATGATGCATGTCTCACCAGAGAGCCTGGGAGAATTCTTCCCACCCAGGCCCCAGACATCTGGCAAGATGACAGGTGCTCCCTGTCTGCCAGGAATATTGCTATCTTGTGGTTTTCTTGTTTGTTTGTTATTTCCTAGAAAAAAAGAGGTCAAGCTACCATTTCATCAGCCAGTGAGGCATTTGGGATTCCCAAACTGCCACCCACCCCCAACAACCTTGCCCCCACCAATCCTGGCCACTAGGAACCCCTTCCCGGAACCCTGGCTGGCTGATGTCACAGACAGATGACCTCACTGCGGCCGAGGATCTCTGTGACATGGGGGAGGGGAAAGGATGTTTCTCCGTCACCCCAACCCCCCATGTCTGTGGTGAAGTCGATCGAATTAGTGCTGCCCAAGGATGCAGTCTACCTGGCCGGCTGCATCATCGAAGGACAGGTGGTCCTAACTCTGAACAGCACCCTGGTGGACCCCATCGTGAAGGTGGAGCTCGTGGGAAGAGGTTACGTGGAGTGGAATGAAGAAACTGGGGCGTCCCGCGATTATAGCCGAGAAGTTATTTGCAACAACAAGGCTGACTACGTGCACAAGACAAAGACATTCCCAGTGGAGGGTAAGGACTGGTATGACTGCCAACGTTAGCCAGAATAGGAACGAGGGTCTGGAAGATAAACACATCTGTCAGTCAATCAACAAACCCCCAGGGATATGAGAAATGGGCAGAGGCCCGGCTCCTGTGATCACAGGAAAAGAGAAAGGAGGGAGAGGATTAGGAGAGATCCTCGAGGGAAGCACTGATGAGCCCCCAGCTCTGCCAGATTCAGATCTAAAGTCTGGACAGACTTCAGGGAGCCTGGGCTGCCAGGGAACTATAGGTCCTTTCCAAAATGAGTGTTTCTGGGTAGTCCACGGTCAATCAGAACGCTTGGCAAATGCTTGGTTGAACAAAGTTTCATTTCAGATTTAAAAAAAAAAATTTAGATAGGGTAGCTGGGGAAGGTCACCAAAAGACTATGGAGCTCAGATCTAGTGATGGAAGGGGTCCCTGACTTGCAGATACCCAGATATTGTTTGTGCATTAGTTGCTCAGTCTTGTCCAACTCTTTGTGATCCCATGGACTTTAGCCCACTAGGCTCCTCTGTCCATGGGACTTCCAAGGCAAGAATACTGGAGTGGGTAGCCATTCCCTTCTCCAGGGGACTTCCTGACCCAGGGATCGAAACCAGGTCTCCCGCATTACAGGCAGATTCTTTACCATCTGAGCCACCAGGGAAACCCATCCAGATACCGCTGGACCTTAATACTCAACAATCAGGCTGCCTCTCTCTGTCTCAGTTAACCCACCTGGAAAACGGGAACAGAAAGAAGTCCTGCCTCCTGAGATTGTGTTGAGGACTTGATGATTTAATGGCATGTCTCAGGCTCAGAATAGCAGGGGTTATATAGTAAGTGCTGAATAGCTGTTAGTTCTTTCAACTAAAACAGTTCTTCAGCTCCTCAACCCCCACAGCATCGGGTAACACCCTTCTCCATTTCCAAGGGAAGCATCGTTTCCCCTCAGGAGCATCAGCCTCAATTCATTTACGCCACAAACAAACATGTATTAAGCACCTACTGTGCACAACAACCATGCCAGGTACCAAGGATGCAGCAGCAAAGAAAACAGAAAAGGTCCCTGGCATCCCTGGGGTTGCCGTCAGACTGGGAAGACACCCTCATAAGAGGGTTTGGGGGAAATGTAAGAAAAAATAAACCAGGGAGGTCACAGAGATGAGAGGGCGGTATGAGAGGGCGGTCCACCGTCATCACTCAGTCAATCTGCTGTATGCTGTGCAGTGAAGGCCAGCCTCTGCCAGGGCAGGGACATTTGCCTGCCTCGGGCCCCAAGATGTGTTTGTTGAATAAATGTGTGATTGAACCTGCAGGCCAGACCTCCAGTTTCCCAGGCCCAGAGCAGTGGTGAGCAAGTCCCAGTGGGTAGTTTGGGGTGACCACCACTCACCCAGAGCTTCCATCTCCAGCCCAACTGAGGTCTAATATTTATGAGCCTTGGCTTTTTCGATCCCTAAAACTCAAGAGCTAGCTCAGGGACAGAGAGGCCAGATCCAGAAAAAGCTAACTGCCAAAACAATAAAGAGAAGGGTGGGGGGGAGATTCTAGAACCTTCTGATGGCATTGGTGTGTTTTGCTTTCAGATAATTGGTTAAGTGCAGGCAGCCACACCTTTGATTTCCATTTCAACTTACCTCCCAGGCTCCCTTCCACCTTCACCAGCAAAATCGGCAACATCTTTTACTTCGTGCAGGCCTCCTGCATGGGTCGGGAGCACATTCTAGCCAAGAAGAAAATATACTTGATGGTTCAAGGCACTTCCTCGATTTTCCACTCAGAAAAATCATTGCAGGTAAGAGGGGAGCAAGGGGGAGCAGGGGTAGGGCTTGGCCTCAAAGTTCCCCAGAGGTAGGGGATGGGGCAGGAGCAGCCAGGAGATAGGGAAGGCCCCAACCCGGAAAAAGAAGGGAAGGTGTTGCCCATTCCTCCAGCTCAGGAGTTTTGCAGAAAGGGGAATCAGAAACCAGGGCAGGAACTAAGCCAGTGGCTCTCAACCGAGGTGATTCTGTTGCTGCAGGGGACACTGAGCAATGATGTCTGATGACATGTGTGGTTATTGCAACTGGGGAGGGGGATGAGTGCCATCAAGGGGGTGGGGGCCAGGGAAGCTACTCAACACCCCACAGTGCCCCTCACAGAGAACGACCTGGCCCCTGAATGTCCTTGACCCCAGGGTAGGTAGGTCAAGAGTGAGCAGATGCCCCGCTCTGACCCCCTGACTGACTGTCCCAGGTGCTCAGTGACTCTCTGGGAACGGATAATGGATATGGTACCCTCTCCCCACCAAGAAACACAGCAAGGGGTGCCCTCCAACCAGGGAAGGAAGGGTCTGGTAGCGTCGGTCACCTGAGCCGAGGAGTTTTCTGTATGGCTTCCAGAGGCCAGGTGCAGAGGCGGAAGTGAAGGAGGGTGGAGTTCCGTTGGCCAAAGTCACTTCACCTCCCTGGGGGCTCCTTTGTCATCAGAGCATGATGGCTGAGAGTGCCGGCATTTTAGCTCTCAAGGTCTAAGTTAAAATCCCAGTGTCCCCACCTACCTACTGTGTAACCCTCTGCAAGTGATGTGGCCTCTCTGTGCTATTTCCTCATCTGTCACTTGGACACAGAGAGGGTGCCTGTCCCCTAGGTCTCAGGAGGAGCAGCCAGTGAACTTCCTGCAGCTTCAGGGCCTGGAATGGTGCTCGGCACTGGTGTCCAGGGAAGCCTCAAAATATTTATGCCCCATCGGTCCTTTTATTTTTAAGATTTTTTTTTTTTATGTAGACCATTTAAAAATTCTTTATTGAATTTGTTATAATACTGTTTCTGTTTTATGTTTTGTTTTTTTGTGAACTTGAGGTATCTTGGTGGGATCTTAGTTCCCCAACCAGGGATTGAACCCCAGCCCCCTGCATTGGAAGCACAGATTCTTAACCACTGGCCCACCAGAGAAGTCCCAGGTGTAGTCTTACCTGTGTAGTAGGCAATCATCTCTACTCTGGCCAACCTCAGAGGAGGAGGATTCCAGGGCAGGTAGATGCTTAGAGGGGTGGATCAGAGGTGAGCAGATCTGAGCTCAAGGCCAGTTTGGCCACCTGCTTTCTGGGTGACCTTGACCAGACTCTGGCCCTCCCTTGAGAGCTAATCTAGAGTGCAGGGTGCACAAAAGAGAAATTGGAGCAAAATGCTGGTGTGGGGCCAGACCTGGATTGAGGTCTCTGCTGCTGGATGCTTCATTAGCAAATGCCCTTGGGCAATTAACAGCACCTCCTAGAACCTCGATTATCCTGATCTGTATGATGGGTATAATGAAAACAACACTTTCCTTGATCGTGAGGGTCATGAAGCACCCAGCACGATGAGTACACATAGAGGACTCCTGGTGCATGGGAAGAGCCCAAATTGCTACTACAGCAACAAAGGGAGTTATTGCAGATACATTTTGAGACTATGAAAATATTGTGTTTTTTCAACTACTCAGTTCAGTTCAGTCACTCAGTCGTGTCCGACTCTTTGCGACCCCATGAATTGCAGCATGCCAGGCCTCCCTGTCCATCACCAACTCCCGGAGTTCACTCAAACTCATGTCCATCAAGTCAGTGATGCCATCCAGCCATCTCATCCTCTGTCGTCCCCTTCTCCTCCTGCCCCCAATCCCTCCTAGCATCAGGGTCTTTTCCAATGAGTCAACTCTTCGCATGAGGTGGCCAAAGTACTGGAGTTTCAGCTTTAGCATCAGTCCTTCCAAAGAAATCCCAGGGCTGATCTCCTTCAGAATGGACTGGTTGGATCTCCTTGCAGTCCAAGGGACTCTCAAGAGTCTTCTCCAACACCACAGTTCAAAAGCATCAATTCTTCGGCGCTCAGCTTTCTTCACAGTCCAACTCTCACATCCATACATGACCACTGGAAAAACCATACCCTTGACTAGACGGACCTTTGTTGGCAAAGTAATGTCTCTGCTTTTGAATATGCTATCTAGGTTGGTCATAACTTTTCTTCCAAGGAGTAAGCATCTTTTAATTTCATGGCTGCAGTCACCATCTGCAGTGATTTTGGAGCCCAGAAAAATAAAGTCTGACACTGTTTCCCTATCTATTTGCCATGAAGTGATGGGACCGGATGCCATGATCTTCGTTTTCTGAATGTTGAGCTTTAAGCCAACTTTTTCACTCTCCTCTTTCACTTTCATTGAGAGGCTTTTTAGTTCTTCTTCACTTTCTGCCATAAGAGTGGTGTCATCTGCATATCTGAGGTTATTGATATTTCTTCCCAGCAATCTTGATTACAGCTTGTGCTTCTTCCAGCCCAGCATTTCTCATGACATACTCTGCATATAAGTTAAATAAGCAGGGTGACAATATACAGCCTTGACGTACTCCTTTCCCTATTTGGAATCAGTCTGTTGTTCCATGTCCAGTTCTAACTGTTGCTTCCTGACCTGCATATAGGTTTCTCAAGAGGCAGGTCAGGTGGTCTGGTATTCCCATCTCTTCCAGAATTTTCCACAGTTGATTGTGATCCACACAGTCAAAGGCTTTGGCATAGTCAATAAAGCAGAAATAGATGTTTTTCTGGAACTCTCTTGCTTTTTCGATGATCCAGCTGATGTTGGCAATTTGATCTCTGGTTCCTCTGCCTTTTCTAAAACCAGCTTGAACATCTGTAAGTTCGCAGTTCACATATTGCTGAAGACTGGCTTGAGAATTTTGAGCATTACTTTACTAGCGTGTGAGATGAGTGCAATTGTGTGGTAGTTTGAGCATTCTTTGGCATTGCCTTTCTTTGGGATTGGAATGGAAACTGACCTTTTCCAGTCCTGTGCCACTGCTGAGTTTTCCAAATTTGCTGGCATATTGAGTGCAGCACTTTCACAGCATCATCTTTCAGGATTTGGAATAGCTCCACTGGAATTCCATCACCTCCACTAGCTTTGTTCATAGTGATGCTTTCTAAGGCCCACTTGACTTCACATTCCAGGATGTCTGGCTCTAGGTGAGTGATCACACCATCGTGATTATCTTGGTCATGAAGATCTTTTTTGTACAGTTCTTCTGTGTATTCTTGCCACCTCTTCTTAATATCTTCTCCCTCTGTTAGGTCCATACCATTTCTGTGCTTTATCGAGCCCATCTTTGCATGAGATGTTCCTTTGGTGTCTCTAATTTTCTTGAAGAGATCTCTAGTCTTTCCCATTCTGTCGTTTTCCTCTATTTCTTTGCACTGATCGCTGAGGAAGGCTTTCTTATCTCTTCTTGCTATTCTTTGGAACTCCGCATTCAGATGCTTATTTCATTCCTTTTCTCCTTTGCTTTTTGCTTCTCTTCTTTTCACAGCTATTTGTAAGGCCTCCCCAGACAGCCATTTTGCTTTTTTTTGCATTTCTTACTGTTTTAATCGGATTCGCGAGGGCAGGGTGAGGGCAGGAGCTGGTGGACCAGGGCAGAGGCTACTACTACTCTGGTCCAAGCAGGGGCAGAGACCTGACCCCCACAGTCTGTCCTTCTCAGACCAGCTGAAAGGAACCAGGTGATGACCCTCCTCTGTCTTCCAGGGCTCCCACCTCCCTCGGAGTAAGAGCCCATGACCTCCCCCTGGCTCACAAGGCCCTGCACAACCTGCCCCGTCCTCTCCCGGCCCTCCCCGTCCTCCCTCTCTCCCCCTCTCACTCTGCTCCAGCCACGCGGGCCTCCTCGCTGTTCCTCCAACACCTTCCTGCCCCAGGTACTTTGCATGTTGTGTGCCCGCTGCCCCAAACCCTGCGATAGGACCTTCCAACCCCTCCCCTTCCTCCTTTAGATCCTTCTCGGAAACTACATCTTCAGTCACCTGCTTCGATGATGGCCGGACGAACTGCCACAACCCCCACAGAAGGCAATTTAGCCATATCTATCCAAACGAAAAAGGAACACGCACTTTGCCCCAGCCATTTCATTTCCCTTCTAGAAAATTCTCCTACCACTGTCATTTCATTTGTGTGATAGACCTTTCCATGCATTGCCTGGGAGGCCAGCAACTGGTAACCACTTAAATGTTTGTTGCAAAAGGAATTAAAGTAACAGTTCACTGTCAAAGGTCAACTCTATAGATAGAGCAAAGAGAGAGAGAGAGCAAGACACAGCCAGAGACAAAAGAATGAGGCAGCTCTCGGTATCAGCACCTCCTCCTTACTGGGCTGGACACAGAAAGCAAAGTTCAGAACAGCGTGTCTAACCTGCACCGTTGGTGGTAAAAATAAGAAATGCACAGAACTTCCTTGCAGGTGTAACAAACTGTCTCTTTCCAGAGACCAGAGAAACTGGCAACAGACCGCTGCTGGCTGCCTCCTGGGAGGGGAGGCGGCGGGGGTCGGGGGGGGGGGGGAGGGAAGCAAAATTTTTCTTCCACTTTTTTTTAACATCTTGATTGAGATACAATTCACATACCTTATTATTCTTACCTTTGAAGTGTCCAAATCCATGGCTTTTCATGCATTCACAGAATTGTACAGCCATCACCACTGTCCGTGTTAGAACACTTTAATGCCTCCCCTCCCCCACCATAAAAAGAAGGCTGAGTGCTGAAGAACTGATGCTTCCAAACTGTGGTGCTGCAGAAGACTCGAGAGTCTCTTGGACAGCAAGGAGATCAAACCAGTCAATCCTAAAGGAAACCAACCCTGAATATTCATTGGAAGGACTGACGTTGAAGCTGAAGCTCCAATACTTGGGCCACCTGATGCGAAGAGCTGACTCTTTGGAAAAGACCCTGATGCTGGGAAAGATTGAAGGCAGGAGGAGAAAGGGTCGATAGAGGCTGAGATGGTTGGATGGCATCACCGACTCAGTGGACATGGGTTTGAGCAAGATCTGGAAGATAGTGAAGGACAGGGAAGCCTGGTGTGCAGCAGTCTATGGCGTTGCAAAAAGTCAGACACGACTGAGGGACTGAACACCAACCAAAGAAGTCTTGCATCCCTTACCTGTTCCCCTCAAACCTCCCTTTCCCCTCCCTCAGCCACCACTACATTCACTCTCTGTCTCCGGGGATTTGTCTGTTCTGGACACTTCCTGTTTTAATAAATGGAATCAGACACTATGTGGCCTTTTTGTATCTGGCTTATTTGAACATAGTGTTTTCAAGGTTCATCCAGGGACTTCCCTGGGGGTCCAGTGGTTACGATTCTACCTTCCAATGCAGGGGGTATGGGTTAAATCCCTGGTCAGGGAACTAAAGTCCCAACTGCCATGGGGTGCAGCTGAAAAAAAAATTTTTTTTTAATTTCTTTTTAAAAGTTCATCCACATTGTAGTGTGTGTGTCAGTGCTTTCTTCCTTTTTAAGGGTGAATCGTCTTTCTGTGGCATGGATGCACCACCTTTTATATATCTCTTCATCACTTGATGGACATCGGGTTGTTTCCATGTCTTGGCTATTAGGGACCATGCTGCTGCTAACATAGGTGTCCACGTGTTTACGTGGATGTATTTTCATTTCTCTCAGGTAGCCATCTAGGAGTGGAATTGCTGGGGCAGATGGTAATTCTACATCTTACCTTCTGAGGAGCAATCAGACTCTTTTCCACAGTGGCCGCTTCATTTTACATTCCCACCAGCCATGTACAAGGGTTTCGATTTTTCTACACCCTGTGTACCTTTAGAATTTTGAAAGACATGACCCATTGTCTTGCAACAAGCAGTCCCGTTGAGTACAGCACTTATCCCCAAGACATCTCTCTCCTAACCAAGTCTGAGGGAGTCTCCCTTTACCTTAGCCCCTTGCCATAGCCTCATAACTTATCTTAATCCGAAACCTACCATTAAAGGACTTCCCTGGCGGTCTGGCGGTTGAGACTTCGCCTTCCAAAAGCAGGGGGTGCAGGTTCGATCCCTGGTCGGGAAGCTAAGATCCCACATGTCTTGCAGCCAGGAAAAAAAAAAAAAAACATAAAACAGAAGAGATACTGTAACAAATTCAATAAACCTCTAAAAATGGTCCACATTAAAAAAAAAAGAACTTAAAAAATGTACCATTAAAAAAAAAAAAGTGTACCATGTTTATATCCATCTTTCCAATCAGAGTAGGGACTGGACTGGTCTTCACTGCTGTGGGTTTTCCTTGAACTTGGCACCAAGTTGATAAAATCATACTGCTTGAATGAAAGAATCCTCCCAAAGTTTCACATATGCCAAAGAAAGAGGGAGATCGGGAAAAACTGCCAGGTACGGAAGATCAATGTTGAGTTAGTAACCTAACATTCTTGGAATTCTGGGTTCTTGGGTCACCCCACTTGGCCTGGCATGGGAATCTCCCCTTGGCCACCACTGATGTCTCTTGGCACCTCCTTCAGGACCAGGACAGAACTGCTGGCTTAGTCTTGAGTTAGGGCAGCCAGTCCTTTCACACCTGTAGGGTCCTAACGCATGCAACGAATTTTCGAATAAGACTAGAGGAGCTTAGAATGAAATGGCCTGCAATTAGCCTTCCAAGAGGAGCAAAAGCATGGGAAGTCTGAAGATAGGCAGGGGCCAGAGGCAGAGGGCAGGAGGTGAGGCTGAAGGGGTCAGGGGTCAGCCTAAGGTCTCTGAGACAAAGGGTATTGGATCTAGAACACGGTCCTTCGGTCATGATCCTTTAGTGGGGTATGAAATCCATTTAGCAAGTTGCAAGGCATATTTCTACAAAATGAAAGAGCAGGCAAGCCCAAAATAAAAAAATGTTTTTTTAAAAATATCAACTTTGTAGGTTGCAAATGTTGTTTTCTGAAAACAGTACTAAAGGATACTATTTTCCTATTTTATATGAACAACGTTTGCAACTCACAAAATACATTCAGTTCAGTTCAGTTCAGCCACTCAGTCGTGTCCGACTCTTTCTCAGGGCAAAGGCTAATAGATTTTGCCAAGAGAACGCACTGGTCATAGCAAACACCCTCTTCCAAAATACATTACCATATGGAAAATAGATAGCCGTTGTGAGGTTTAATGTATGAGGCAGGGAACCCAAAGCCAGGGCTCTGTGACAACCCAGAGGGGTGAGAGGGGGAAAGAGGTGGGACCAGAGTTCAAGAGAAGGGGGACATATGTACAGCTAATGCCGATTCATGTTGATGTATGGCAAAAACCATCACAATATTGTAAAGCAGTTGTCCTCTAATTAAAAAAATATTAAAAAAGAAAACAATACAGAGAATAAAATAAGTAGAATAGAAAATGTCAGAAAAAATCCATTTGTTGGGCTGCCATTTATTTTTTAAAATTAAAGAACAGAATAGAAGAGGTAGGAAAATATAAAATTTGCTGGGTTGCAACAAACTTTGTTTTTATAAAATCAATGTGTAGGACGGAAAATAATAGTATTAAATAAGTAAAATAGGATAGAATGTAGCAGAAAAAAATTAATTTGATGGCTTACAACATTTTTGTTTTATATAAAACAAAACGATAGCATAGCATAAGTAGACTAGAAATAACCAAAAAATCAGTTCAGAGGGTCCAATCAACATTTTTTTCAGCTGCACCATGCGCTGTGTGAGACGGTAGTTCCCTGGCCAGGGATCGAAGCCGCATCCCCTGCAGTGAAAGCATAGAATCTCAACCATTGCACCACCAGGGGAGTTTTTGTTTTCTCTGGATATATACCCAGGAGTGGAGTGACTGGATCATCTGGTAGCTCTGTTGTTAGTTTTTTGAGGAACCTCCATACTGTTCTCTATAGTGGCTGCACCAATTTACATTCCCACCAACAATGTACGAGGGCTCCTTTTCTCCACATCCCCATCAATGTCTGCTATTTGTAGACTTTTTGATGGTGGCCATTCTGACGGGTGTGAAGTGCTATCTGACTGGGACTGTGATTTGCATTTCTGATGATCAGCAGCATTGAGCATTTTTTCCTGTGCCTATTGGCCATCTGTATCTCATCTCAACTCCTGGGTCAGGGAGATTCCCTGGAGAAGGGATAGGCTACCTTCTCAAGTATTCTTGGGCTTCCCTGGTGGCTCAGACGGTAAAGAATCCACCTGCGATGTGGAAGATCTGAGTTCGATCCCTGGTTTTGGAAGATCCCCTTGAGGAGGGCATGGCGACCCACTCCAGTATTCCTGCCTGGAGAATCCCATGGACAGAGGAGCCTTCCAGGCTGCAGTCCAAGGGGTTGCCAAGAGTCGAACACGAGTGAGCAGCTAAGCACAGCACAGAGCAACTCTTTCTGGTATGTAAGCCCAAGAAGTGTCTTCACCATGCTCCTTCTAGCTCTTTTATGATATCAAAGACATAACAACAATATAAATGTCCATCATGGAGGGGGGATGGGTGAATAAGCTATTTTGCAACACACTTCGTTGCCGTTGTGAAAATGAATGAATCAGAATGACAGCCGCCAACATGAATGCCTTTCAAAACACAGAATGTTAGGCTAGGAAGGCAAGTTGCTGGAAAACATATGAGGATTAATTTATACAAAGCATTCAAATATGTAAAACACTACTGTATAATTCAACCACAAATAAATGTATTTCTAAACAATGCAAACATCTGCATGAGAATAACAAATGCCACACAGACACACAAACACACATGCATACACACATATTTGTAAAAGTATTGATTTCATCTAGAAGAAGACACGGGAAGCCAGCAAAACTGGAGAGTAACTCATTGTAAGCACACCCCACATCGCATCAGATCTTTTTAATTTTACTTATTTTTAATTAAAAAAAATTTTTGTTACACTGCAAGGCTTGCAAGATCTTAGTTCCCTGACCAGGGATGGAACCTGGGCCCTGGCAGTAAAAGTCCTGAGTCCTAGCCATTGGACTGCCAGGGAATTCCCTCAAATCTTTTTAAGTAATATCCACTCATAAAAAGTAAAGTGTTACCCAAAGTGTTCATCTGCTCAGTCATGTTCCACTCTTTTCGACCCCATGAACTGTAGCCCACCAGGCTCCTCTGTCCATAGAATTCTCCAGGCAAGAGTACTGGAGTGAGTTGCCGTTTCCTCCTCCACGGGATCTTCCCAACCCAAAGATTGAACCTGGGTCTCTTGTAGGTGGATTCTTTACCATCTGAGCCACCAGGGAAGCCCTAAAAAAGAGTAAAATGTTACTCAAGCCACACATTAAATATAATGTATATATGAATTTATTTGCAATCCAGCAGCTAACCGGTTGATACAGACAGCATTTTGAAGTTTTTATTTAAACATGTTACATAATTTCAGTTCTACAGTTTTCATGATACAGAGCCCATAATATTTTTTCCTTAAGTCTGAACTACTTGAGTAAGCCCTAGGTCTTGGGCTATTGACTATAAGACATTCCCTGTCTTCCAGAAAACTAGGGTTCAGAGAAGTCAAGGCAGTGGTTCAACGTCACACAACAAGTGAGTTACGGATGTAGAGATAAAACCAAGGTCTTATGAATTTCTTAGGTTTATGTTACAGACAAGGACATTGTCACTCAGAATGGAAAAGGGCTTTGATTGTTTATTTTTCTAAATTGAAGTATAGTATAGTTGATTTACAACTGTGTGCCAATTTCCACTGTACAGCAAAGTGACTCAGTTATACACACATACTGTTGTTGGTTAGTCATTAAGTCATGTCCATCTCTTTGCTACCCCATGGACTGTTTCCCTGGCAACGATACTGGAGTGGGTTGACATTTCCTTCTCCAGGGGACCTTCCTGACCCAGGGATCAAAACCCTATCTCCTCCATCGGCAGGGGAATTCTTTACCACTGAGCCACCAGGGAAGTCCATACACATACATACATTCTTTCTTTAAATATTCTTTTCCATTATGGTTTATCACAGGATATTGAATATATTGCCCGTTCTATACGTTAGGACCTTGTTGTTTATCTACTCTAAATTTAATAGCTTTTATCTACCAACCTCAAACTCCCAATCCACTCCTCCCCCTCCCGCTTGGCAGCCACAGTCTATGAGTCTCTTTCTGCTTTGTAGATAGGTTCACTTGTGCTGTATTTTTTTTCTTTTTTTTTTTTTGTGCTGTATTTTAGACTCCACATATAAGTGACATCAGTTGGTATTTGTCTTCCTCTTTCTGACTTGCTTTGCTTAGTATGGTAATCTCTAATTGCGTACTTGTCGCTGCAAATGGCCTTTATTTCATCCTTTTTTGTGGCTGAGTAATATTCCACTGTGTATATGTTCCACATCTTCTTTGTCCATTCATTGATCCATGGACATTTAGGTTGTTTCCATGTCTTGGCTGTTGTAAACATTGTTGCTATGAACGTAGAGGCACATGTATCTTTCTGAATTAGAGTTTTGTCCGGCTAGAGTCCCAGGAGTGGGATTGCTAGTTCATATTCTATTTTTAGTTTTCTAAGGAACCTCCATACTGTTTTCCCATAGTGGCTGCACCAGTTAACATTTCCACCATCAATGTAGGAGGGTTCCAAGGGCTTTGGAGAGTCCCAAAGACTCAAGACCAGGTGGACTGTTAAGTGAGCAAACAGACCTTGTGGCCTCAATTCCTCACAGTTGTCCCTCCCCACTCCCACTTCTAGAACCCTCTGTTCGTGGAGGCTGAGAAGAAGGTGTCTTACAACTGCTGCAGCCAGGGCACCATCTGCCTGCAGATCCAGATGGAAAAGAATACCTTCACGCCGGGGGAGAGGGTCATTTTCACCACCGAAATCAACAACCAGACCAGCAAGTGCATTAAGACGGTCATCTTCGCCCTGTATGCCCACGTGCACTACGAGGGCTTCACGCCCAATGCGGAGCGCCGCTCCAGGGTGGATAGCAGTGAGCTGCTCAGGCAGGAGGCCAACACCCACATCACGGCCTTCAACACCACCAAGATTGTCAGCACTTTCCACCTCCCGCCCGTGCTGTCCGTGAGTGGTAGTGGCTCACAGGACAGTGAGATCATGAACACCCAGTACGAGCTGGTCAGCACCGTCCACCTGCCCTGGACCCTGACCAGCGTCAAGGCCAAGGTGCCCATCATTATCACCAGCAACCCCGTGGACTCAAACCAGACTGCTGCAGGCTGCCGGACCAGGGCAGCGTTACCCATGAGCCCAGATCAACAGAATTAAATGCCCAAACGTCTAAATATTAAAAGTTTTATCAGACTCTAAGGTAGATCTTTCCTTCACCACGCACAAATGGCCTTTGGATGAGTCTGCCTGTGGGCAGCATGTGACCCAAACCTCACCAAGCTCCAGCCGTGCAGGCATCCACTTCTCCCATCCCAAGAAAGATCTGTAAATGACAGGAGAGGCCAAAGCCTTCCAGCCTGACAGAACCTTCCAGGATTTGCCCCGGTTAGCACCCCAGGCCCATCTCCT
Organism: Bos grunniens; assembly: GCF_055505025.1. Classification (NCBI taxonomy): domain Eukaryota; kingdom Metazoa; phylum Chordata; class Mammalia; order Artiodactyla; family Bovidae; genus Bos; species Bos grunniens. Next base: position 19,307,625 of record NC_141171.1, read on the forward strand.
TGCTTACTCTTACACTACCTAGATGAGGGATCCCCTAGTGGGAGTGACCCTGCCCTCCAGAGGATATTGGCAAAGTCTGGTTGTATTGGTTGTCCCGACTGGAAGGAGCAGCGTGTGCTCCTGGCATCCACTGGGTGGTGGCCAGGGATGCTGCTCCACAGTGCCCAGGACAGCCCCCCATGGAGGATGTGTGTAGTCGCTCAGTCGTGTCCAACTCTTTGCAATCCCATGAACTGTAGCCCGCCAGGCTCTCTGCCCATGGAATCTTCCAGGTAAGAATACTGGAGTGGATTGCCTTTCCCTTCTCCAGAGGATCTTCCCAACCCAGGGATCAAACCTGGGTCTCCCCAGGTTTGCAGGCAGATTCTTTACCATCTGAGCCACCACGGAGGCCCATAGCGAATGACCCGGCTCCAAACGTCAGCAGTGCCACGGGACAGAGACCCAGGCTGGGGCCATGCCTGGGGACAGATGGTTGCTGAGTCCACAGGTTGGGTCTGTGAGCCTCTTACCCATGTCACATCCCTCCTCTCCTCGCAGCTGCTCCCCTGGGGCTCCCCCACATCACTCAGGGTAAAAGCCCAAGTCTTCTAGGTTCATCCACCCACATCACATCCATCACCAAACTACAGAGGCACTTCTCCAACCTGCCCCCGGGACCCCCTATTTCTCTCCCCTCTGCCTCCACCTGGCTCCCGCCCTTCGTCTGGGCCACCTGCACCTGGGTCTCGCAACTCCTAACCTGGTCCCTCACTCTGTTCTTCCTGAGAATAAAAATCCAGGACATCTGGGTTAATTAAACTTGAATTTCAGAAGAATAATTGTTTTAGCATAAGTATATTCCCCACCATATTTGGGGTCTCCTGATGCTTTTTAAAAATCATTCGTGAATCACTCATCATGTATCTGATATGCCAGTTTAACTGAGCATCCTGAATTTCATCTGGGATGGGATTCCCCAAGCAACTAAAAGACACCGCACACAAATCAGGCCATGAAAATCTTTAAACGTCTGATGGCGCTAGTGGTAAAGAACCCTCCAGAGACCTAAGAGTCAGGTTCGATCCCTGGGTCAGGGAGAGCCCCTTGGAGGAGGAAATGGTCACTCACTCCAGTATTCTTGCCTGGGAAATCCCGTGGACAGAGGAGCCTGCCGGGCTGCAGTCCATGGGCTCGCTAGAGTCGGAGATGACTTAGCGACTGAGCACAGGCACTGCTCTGTCAGGTCCCCAAAGCACAGGCCATGTCCCGAGCAGTCAGGAATGAAGGAATGGGCCAGACTGCTTCTTCTGGGCTAAGGACTCTGAAACATTTCTCTCGGAGTGCCCACAGGCTAGGAAATACCCACATCTGCCCCACCCTTGCCGCAGGCCCTCGGTCAGCAGACAGGAGGCTTAGACACTTGAATGGCTGGCCTGCGGCAACTCATTCGGAGATGCTGTTTTAGATCTAACTCTTTTGAGGAGCGGCAGTGCAGATAGAATGCACAGATTTCGTTCTTTTCTGATTTTGTCTTTGCAAATTTTTTTCATGGGAGAGAGCTCTCACTTTCATATACTTAAAAAAAAAATTTACTTGTTCGGCTGCTCCAGGTCCCAGTTGCAGCATGTGAACTCTTAATTTACAGCGTGTAGGATCTAGTTCCCCGACTAGGGACTGAACCCGGAAGCCCTGCACTGGGAGCGTGGAGTCTTAGCCACTGGACTACTAGGGAAGTCCCTTGAGGCACTTTATAAGCAGTCTCCAAAAGAGCTTGAGTGGCAGTCCTGGCTCCCTGGAGGGGGGTCACTGCTGGGTCAGGATGGGGATGTGATCTACTGATCTACCCTGCTGATTTGGGTATGTGATCTACCCTTTGCATTGGATAAAGGGATCCAAGTCTGGGGTGGCGTCCTCCAGCTGCTGGTTTCCCCCAAATTCAAAAAGGCTTATTTTAGGGATGAGTGGGATGATCTTGCTTGCCTTCGTGTCCTTGGCCCTGACCTGAGCATCCTTGAGGCTCTGAAGGCCAGGTCTGGGCCATCCCCACGTCCCCAGAACTAGGTCCAGAAAGACTGTGTTCTTCAAAGCTGCAGAGCCAATGCTTCCTCTAGGAAGCCTTCCAGTCATGCCTCTTGCCCTCCACGGGGTTCCCCCATTGCAGTCTCTTCCTCTGTCTGGTCCTGACCACTGCAAAGGCCTTTGCCCAGCTTCATCCCATGTGTGGGGGAAATTAAGGTGGGGGTACCACAGCAGAGTCCTCCTCAGGGCCCCCTGCACTGTGCCAATCCCCAAGTGGTAGTTAAATATATAACAAGTGGTTGTTAATATATAATAACAGTCTTCGGGACTCCACTCATTCTGGATGGTGGGACAAAGCGTTTTAAGAATGCCAGAGATGGATCATAAGATAGCTGGTGAGTGCCCTTCACAGCTGGGGTTTCATCAGACTGGAGGAGGGTGCCAGTGAATTGGGGGACAGGGGCTCAGATTCTTTCCCATCTCACTGTATTATCCTTGCATGTCTGTGTGCTAAGTCACTTCAGTTGGGTCCAATTTTTTGCAACCCCATGGACTGTAGCCCACCAGTCTCCGCTGTCCATGTGGATTCTCCAGGCAAGAATATTGGAGTCGGTTGCCATTCCCTGCTCCAGGGGATCTTCCCAACCCAAGGATCGAATCCATATCTCATGTCTCTTGCACTGGCAGTCAGGTTACTTACCACTAGTGCCAACTGGGAAGCCCACACTATGCTTACTTCATTCTATTTGGGACAAGGGACTTCTCTCAGCCTCAGTTTCCCCATCTGTAAAATGGGAGGAACAATAGTGTTCACCCCTAGAGTTTGGAGAAGATTAAAAGGACCAGTACATGCGCTCCTTTAGGAGAACTTCTAGAACACAGCAAGTGCTAGCTGGATGTCAGTTATGAGTTTTAGGATTTATTTCCCTTCCATGGTCTTCTCCAACTCCAATAGCTCACCAATCAGGTCTCAGTGACCTCCAAGTCATTGGACTAATGGCCACCTCACTTCCTGGTCCTCCTTCTATGGACTTAGGCTTTTTACTTGGAGAAGCTCCAATTCCTATGGAAAAGGCTTGGAAGAATGATACAACAAATCATGCACCTCCAGCCTGTAGGTGTTGATTTGGGCCATATTTGCTCGTTTCCTCTTTCCCAGATTGTTTTGCAGTAAATTGTAGCATCATGGTGCTGGGTCACTAGACTTTGCATTTCATCCTGTAGTTTTACCAATCTTCATCATTTTTATTTTACTTTTTTTAAAAAATGTATTTATTTATTTGGTTGTGCCGAATCTTCATTGTGGCATGAGGGATCTTTAGTTGCAGTATTCGAGCTCTTAGTTGTGGCATGTGGGATCTAGTTCCCAGACCAGGTATGGAACCTGAGCCCCTTAATTGGGAGCATGGAGTTTTAGCTGCTGGACCACCAGGGAAGTCCCCTCATCATTTTCACATGTACAGTTCAGTGGCACTAAGCACATTCATGTTATTGCGGAACCATCCCCACCATCCAGAGCTTTGCCACCTTCCCAAACTAAAACTCTGTCTGTCCCCATTAACCATCAATTCCCCATTCCTTTCATCCCCATCGCCCTCTTTTTAAAAAAGGCTGAAAAATATTCCATCGCCCATGTATTTCACTTTTTTTTCCTCCATTCATCCACTGGTGGGCATTTGTTTCCATCTTTGGGCTACTATGAAAAATTCTGCGACTTCCTTGGTGGTCCAGTGGCTAAAACTCTGTGCTTTCAACACAGGGGGTTCAGGTTTGATCCCTGGTCAGGGAACTAGATCCCACATGGGTCAACTAAGAGCCCTCATGCCATGATAAATATCCTGTACTCTGCAACGAAGATCCTGTGTGCTGCAACTAAGACCCATCACAGCCAAAGCAATAGCAACAGCAAAAAAGAACTATTCAGGTTGTGCATTTTGAGCAGTGAGATTGCAGAGAAGGTATCGAGCAGCATGTAATGTCGATCTATCATCCCTTATGGGTGATGATATGAACCTTGATCACTTCCTTCTGGTGATACTCATGAAAGGTGCCGTTTTACCTTTGTAACTGACAAGCATTCTATGTGAAAGATAATCCTAGATTATAATCCTTACCTCTTATAAGTTTTCACCCAATGTTTTTTATATCCGGGGATGCTCCCAGCTTGAATCAGTTACTACACTCGTGGTTGCAAAATGGCAATTTTTCTAATCCTGAAGACTCCTATAGGATTTCCCTGGTGGTCCAGTGGTTGAGAATCCACCTGCCAATGTAGGGAACATGGGTTCGATCCCTGGTCTGGGAGGATTCTACGTGTCTTGGGGCAACCAAACCCATGAGCCGGAACTTCTGAGCCTGCGCTCTAGAGCCTGTGCTCTGCAACAGGAGAAGCCACCACAATGAGGAGCCAGTGAATGTCAACTAGAGAGTAGCCTCCTCTTGCCCCAACTAGAGAAAGCCTGTGCACAGCAATGAAGACCCAATGCAACCAAAAATAAATAAGTAAAATTTACTTTAAAAGACTCCTGTATTTGCTACCTGAACTGTAGCAAAGAGGGACTTTTCCTATTTCACTCCCTCACCCTGGATATCTCTCTAATCTCTCACCAGCATTTCTTGTAGCTGACCATTTCCTCTTTACTCATATATCCTCTCCTCTTGACTTCCTGACTCCACACCCATCTCATCCTCCTCCAGCTTCTTGGATTTTGGATTTGGGGCTTCTGCTTTCCTCAAAGTCATAGCATCCATTTCTCCTCTTCCAGGAAGCCTTCCAGTGCCTCTCAACTTTCCTCTACCAGGTCCTGACACATAGATGACCTTTAGGGTTCATTTCTGCAGGCATCCATATCCTACTGCTTGGTCAGTATTTTGTACTTTGGAACACTAGGCTGAGGGCATTGGACTGAGGCAGAATTGATTGGAGTGCTTTTCTTTAGAGGGGGCTAGAGAGCCAGGATTTGAGAGAGGAGATTTGAAAAATCACTCCACTGACCCTGTGGATAGACTAGAGTTGAAAAGGAATGCAAGAGTAGCAATACATTCAGGAAGCTGCTGCTGCTGCTGCTGCTAAGTCGCTTCATTCGTGTCCGACTCTGTGCGACCCCATAGACGGCAGCCCACCAGGCTCCCCATCCCTGGGATTCTCCAGGCAAGAACACTGGAGTGGGTTGCCATTTCCTTCTTCAGTGCATGAAAGTGAAGTCGCTCAGTCGTGTCGGACGCTTCGGGACCCCACGGACTGCAGCCCACCAGGCTCCTCCATCCAGGGGATTTTCCAAGCAAGAGTACTGGGAATGGGGTGCCATCACCTTCTCCGCAGGAAGCTGCTAGGTCTGAATAATAACAGAAATAATGAGGACAATAATAATACTGTGGCACAAACTGGCTCCTTTTCCATCTGTTTCCTTCCTCCACTTAGGCACATGGCTGGACTACATTTCCCAGCATCCCTTGCACTTAGGCATGACCATGTGACTGATCTGGCCAATAGGGTATAAAAGGAGGTGGCTTAAGTCTCTTTTATCCTGATTTTTTAAAAACTTCCCACCTGTGGCTTGTTCAGGCTTTCATCTTTTGCTAGTTGTTTGGGGATAGCTATTTGGAAGAGAGCTGCTCAGGGAACTTGATCCGTACTTGACTGTTGCATATTCAAAAAATAAAACTTAAAAAAAAAAGAAATAAAACTTTACTGAATAACCGACCTCTGCTGAAGTTGGGATTTTCTTATTCTGGCCATTTGTTTACACAAGAATTTCTCCAATTCGGTACCATTGAAATTTGGGGTCAGATAAATCTTTAAAGGAGATCAGTCCTGGGTGTTCATTGGAAGGACTAATGTTGAAGCTGAAACTCCAGTACTTTGGCCACCTGATGCGAAGAGCTGACTCATTGGAAAAGACCCTGATGCTGGAAAAGATTGAAGGCGGGAGGAGAAGAGGACAGCAGAGGATGAGATGGTTGGATGGCATCACCGACTCGATGGACATGAGTTTGGGTAAACTCCAGGAGCTGGTGATGGACAGGGATGTCTGGCGTGCTGCGGTTCATGGGGTTGCAAAGAGTCAGACATGACTCTTTGAACTGAACTGAACTGAAATGAAATCTTTTTATAGGCGATAGTCCTGTGAATTGTAGGATGCTAAGCAGCATCTCCAGCTTTTACCCACTAGATGCTAGGAGTACCCCACTCCCCTGCCCCTGTGCACCCCTCCCACCACAGTTGTGACAACAGAAATTTCCCCAAACATTGTCAAATGTCCCTGGGTAGGCTGAATCACCCCCAATAAAGAGCCTTTTTTTTGTTGTCTTGGTTCAGTCATGTCTAACTCTTTGCAACCCCATGGACTGCAGCACTGCCAGGCTTCCATGTCCTTCACCATCTCCTGGAGCTTGCTCAGACTGATGTCCATTGAGTCAGTGATGCCATCCAACCATTTCATCCTCTGTCGTCCCTTTCTTCTCCTGCCTTCAATCTGTCCCAACATCAAGGTCTTTTCTAATGAGTCGGCTCTTTGCATAAAGTGGCCAAAGTATCGGAGCTTCAGTATCAGTCCTTCCAGTGAATATTCAGGGTTGACTTTAGGATTGACTGGTTTGATCTCCTTGCAGTCCAAGGGACTCTCAAGAGTCTGCCCCAACATCACAGTTAAAAAGCATCAATTCTTCAGCACTCAGCCTTCTTTATGGTCCAACTCTCACATCCATACAATCTATTCTTATTATACAAGTACATACATTAAGGGAGACCCTTGAACATTTTGGGAACAGGGACTCAATGTGGCCGCAACTAAACTCACCATGTCATCCTCCCCCATCCCCACCTCCACTTACTCCTCCCTCAGCTTTCCATTTTAGTGAAGAGCCCCCCTTAGGGTCATCACTAACATTTTCTTCTCCCAAGTCCTGTTCGTCTTACTTCTTGAATAACTATTAAATCCGTCCATCTAATTCTTTCCATCTCCATCCACACTTGGTTGCCTGGACTGATGCAGTAGCCACTTCCCAGGGGGCCCTGCTCTCACGCCTGCCCTCTACAGTCCATTCGCCACACAGCAGTCAGAGAGACAGCTTTTCAAAATGCAGTTGTGGACTTCTCTAGTGGTTCAGTGGTTATGATTGCACTTCCACTGCAAGGGGCACAGGTTTGATCCATGGTGGGGGAATTAAGATCAAGCATGCCGGGTGGACAAAACAAACAGACAAAGCAAAATGCAGTTGTGATTATAGGCTCAGCTGGGGCTATGACTGGTCCCATGACTATTGGTGGGAGGCGTCAGTTCCTTGCTAAGTGGGCTTCTTGGGCCTCCTCACAACATGGCACCTGGCTTCCCCTGCAGCAAGTGGCAAGAGTGGTGATGGGGAAGGCTACGGTGCCTTCTATGATCTGGTTTCAGAAGCCTTGTAAGTATCAGACACAATCAGTTCTGCCATATTTTGTTAGAAATAAGTCACTAAATTCAGCCCATAGTCATAGGGAAGAGAATTAAACTCCATCTTTTATTTTAGCTTTTTTAAAAATTGATGCATTATTATTCTTTCTATTTTTTATTTTGGCCACTCTACATGGCATGCAGGATCTTTGTTCCCCCACCAGGCATCAAACACATGTGCCCTGCAGTGGAAATGGGTCCTAACCACTGGACCACCAGGGGAGTCCCAGGTTTCACCTTTTTAAAGCAATGTCCAAAATGTGTGGACATAGTTTTAAAAAATCACATTTCCCAGTCAATTCCTTGGCAAATTCTGTTGAATCCACTTTCAAAAACCCTTCTAGATAATTACCCTTTCCCTTATCACTATCCTGGTTCAGCAACCCAAGTGTCCATCAAAGGATGAATAAACACACAAATGTGGTCCATCCATATGGGAATATGCTGTTGCTGCTGCTGCTAAGTCGCTTCAGTCGTGTCCGACTCTGTGCGACCCCATAGACACCAGCCCACCAGGCTCTGCCGTCCCTGGGATTCTCCAGGCAAGAACGCTGGAGTGGATTGCCATTTCCTTCTCCAATGCATGAAAGTGAAAAGTGAAAGTGAGGTCGCTCAGTCGTGTCCTACTCTTTGCGACCCCATGGACTGCAGCCCACCAGGCTCCTCCATCCATGGGATTTCCCAGGCAAGAGTACTGGAGTGGGGTGCCATTGCCTTCTCCAGATATGGGAATATAATTCAGCTTTAAAAAGGAAGGAGATTTTGACACCTGCTACAAAAAGGATAATCCTTGAGAATATCACGCTCAGCGAAATAAGCCAGACACAGATGGACAAACACTGTCTGATTCCACTCACAGGAGGTCCCTAGAGCAGTCAGAACTATGGAACAGAAAGTAGGATGATGGAGGTCAGAGGCTGGGGGATGGGGAGTCAGGGTTTCATGGGCACAGAGTTTCAGTTTGGGAAAGTGAGAAAGTTCTGGAGACGGATGGTGGGGGTGGCTGCACAACAGTGTGAATACTTAATGCCACTTAGCTGTGCCCTTTAACATGGTTTAAATGGTGAATTTTATGTTATGTATATTTTACCACAGTTTAAAATTTGTAAAAAGTACTCAACCCTTCTATGGTGCTTCCCGTGTCCCAGGCACCCTGGTAAGTTCCCTGTTACCTCATTTAATCCTCTCCATCATCTGTGAGTTAGGGATCACAATCCTCAACCCATTTTACAGTTGAGACAACTGAGGATCAGAGAGGAGCAGTGATTTGCCCAAGTGCTTGTAGCCAAGATTAGATGCCCTAACCCCTCTGCATGCTGCCCTCGGCAGTTATTATTACTGTTTCAGCTGAAAGTTAAGGACCTGGTTCACAGAGGCACAGAGCTGAGGCAGCTGACATTCCCAGCCAGGGTCCCTGGGCATCAATGAGGGGCTGAGCTGGAACAGAGACCCTGGAGAGTCTGAGTCCACACAGCCATTGCAGGCTTTCTTTGTGAAAATGAGCAAGGGGGCCTGCACTGGGCTGCGGGCTTGAGCCTCCACTTTAATCTCCTCTCTGGACTTGAGCTTCTCTTACTGCAAAGCTTGAAAGGATGCTAAGGAACCAGCCAAGAGAAATGGGTACCTGGAGCCCAGGAGTCCAAAATACAGGGTCTCTGGGCTTCAGTTTCATCTTTAAAATGAAGATTAGGGAGTCTCCTGGTTGCCTAGTGGTTAACATTCTGAACTTTCCCTGCCATGGCTGGGGTTCATTCCCTGGTCAGGGAGCAGAGCCTGCAAGCCATGCGATATGGCCAAAAAAATCCTAAAAGCTACTGAGATTCCTAGCTCTGTGGTTCCTATGCTGTGTGACCTCGCCAGAGTTGCTTCCATTGCTGAGCCTCAGTTTCCCCATCTATAGAACTCAGATTCATCCACCACCTCTCCCTCCAGATGTCTCGGGATTAACATCTATAAACAGTATCAGCCTGAGTAGGCGCTCACTCCGGTGGCAGTGGCGCCACCATTGTGACCCCAGCTGAGGGTCTTCTGGAAAATTGTGGCCCACACCTGGGGTGGGGGGTGGGCTGCACCCTCCCTCCCGGCCACCTCCCCACCAGGCCTCAGATTCAGGGGACCACACAGGCGGGCGTTGGGAACACTTCCTGTGCGGTGGCCGCCAGGGCCTACTGGGCCAGGTGTGCCAACCGGAGAAGCAGCTGGGGCCGCCTCACTTCCTGCCCCGGGTGGGGGCACCTATCATGCTCCTTTGCCCCCATCCCCAAAATAACATCCCCCCCGGAACCGAAGCCACCCGCACCAGCTGCAGCCTTCAACTTAGGGGACATATGACAGGCGGCGCAGGGGTGGGGGGTGGCCAGCAGCTGCCAGCACAGCGCCTGTCTCGCTGGAAATGTCCCCCCCACCCCCCTCTCTGCTGCCACCTCCGGCATTCCAATCCCAAGGGGGTGACCTGGCCTCCCCCAAGGTCCGGACACAGAGCTCCGAGCAAGCAGGACTGGCTGGGGGGAGGGGACTTCTCTGCCACCCTGGGTGACAAGGGACCCTCTCTGGCCAGACCCCCAGACCCAAGGTGCCTCCAATCTTCACCTCAAGGGACCGTTTGAGGGGGAAGGGGCTGGTTGCCAGGACAACAGCACCCCACCTCCACCGGGAACAAAGGGGCAGCCGAGAGAGCCAAGGACTGCCCGTTCTCTCGCCGCCAACGTGACTGGCACATCCTGGCAGCTGGCGCTCGCAGGGCCGGGCCAGAGCCTCCAGGCCTGGCCACCCCACACAAGGCCACTCAGTGTGGGGGCGGTGGGGGGCAGGTGGCTGCAGCCCCGAGGGATCTGGTTCCTGGTTAGCAGCCCCTAGGCCTCTGTCCTTCCGGTACTTTCTGACAAGGAAGTCTGAGCTGCAGAACTTCATAGAAAGGCCAGGGGGCCTCCGATGTCCGGCTCGGAGCTGGATGGGCCACCAGGTTGGAGGGGACAAAGGCCCCGTAGAGGTCCTCCTGCTGCCCAGACCCCTGGCCCTGCATTCTGGGCCTGGGGGGTGCCCAGTGTGGACCCCCCCTCCCACCCTGCGCTGGCCTGGGAGGGGCTGGCCCAGGAAACATCTCCCCTCCCCCAAGCCTCGCAGGGGGCAGCGGGCAGCTGGCGCCACCGGGGCGGGGGGGGCGGGGACAGGCCAGGGCCTGCATGTTAAAAGACCCCCAGCTTCCCGCAGTGAGCAGACCATGGAGACAAAACCTTGCCTTCCGCCATCAGACCACAGTCGATCAGGCTGTCCACCCACTGGCCATGGGTGGGGGAGACAAGGTGGGCAGGTCTGTACTGGCTCGGGTAGGGTTACCAGAAAAAAGTACAGGTCCCGCAGGTAAATGAGTTATTTCTCAGCGTAGGTGTGTCCCTTGCAATCCTTGGGACATATTTATGCTAAAGAAATATTAACTGTGTAACCTGAAATTCACATTTAACCAGGGGTCCTAGATGTTTATATGCTATGATAGGCCAGGAGTTCTAGGACAGGCAAAACTGCTTACCAGTGTCCCCCCAGACTTTCTCCACTACCGGTCCCAGCCTCAGGGTCACCCCGCTGTATGCCCCACCGCTGGATTCCCAGCCACACGTCCATGTCCACCTTACTTTCCAAACCTTGCCTGTCACCCTCCAGAAGTGTCTCTCCCAACTTCCCACCACCCCCAACAGACAGGCCCTTGAGTTCCTGCCTGCCCCTCAGATATCCATTTGCCCTTCCCTGAATCTCGAAGCTTCCACCCTTGTGTCCCCAGAGATTTGAACAGGGCCCCTCCTCTGCTCTGAATCCAAAGTTGCACCCACTATTCCCACAATTAAGGCCCCAAACCTCTGCTCCACACAGGAAGCCCCTTCCCCAGCAGGGCTCCAACCAACCCCTACTACCAACTCCCAGTCCCTCTCTCCTCAAAGGAGCCGTGGTTTCCCCAAAGCCTCCTGTTCTCTCAGGCCCCCAGGTAGGGCCCATCGCCCCAACCTGAGTCAGGTCCCATCCCTCCTCTGCCCACAGCCTTCCATGGCTCCCACCTTCTTTAGAGCAAAAGCCCAAGCCCTCCCCTCTGCTCACAAGGTCCTGCATGACCTGCCCATCCCCTCCCTGCCCTCTCCTCCTCCGTCTCTCCCCGTTGCTCACTATGCTCCAGTCATGGAGGCTTCCTCGCTGCTCCTCCAACACACCAGACACAGTCCTGTGCCAGGGCCTTTGCACACCTGTTACTACCAGCTGGAGCACACATCCTCCTGAAAGCCACATAGTTCCTCCAAAAGCCTGCCTTCCTCCAGGTCTCAGCTCAACTGTCACCTTCATGGTAACGCTTCCCAGGTCTACCTTATTTCCCATCTCCTTTTTCTGCTATATTTTTCTCTGTACCTCCTACCATGTTCTAATACACTAAGTGTTGAGAGTTGTGTGGGCTCTGTCTCCCCCTTTAGGATGTCAGCTCCATGAGGGCAAGGAGGTTCCGTCTGGCTCACAGCTGTATCCTGAGGAGGGTACACAAGAGGCACTTAATAAATACGTCTGGAATGAATAATCATCACTGTTTCTGGAATATCCTCCTGTGCCCCCTCTTCTACCTTTCAAGACCTACCTGAAGCAGATGGGCTCATTTTCCTCTTCCAGGTTTCCTCTATCCACAGGATGACCTAAGAAATCCTTCAAATGCTCCAGCATGCCCCTGCTGCCCCTGCTCCAGAAACTTCTGTGGCTCCCCAGTGCCCTCAGGATTCTGCCAGCTTGGCCCTTGTTGCTGACTGTCTAGCTCCGTCTCCCCTCCCTGACACTCCCCAGCCCATGGCCATGGTCTACCCTCTAGCTTCACTCTGCACCTTCACCCTCTCTGTTCTCTCTGCCTGGAACAGCTCTCTAGTACCTTCACCTGCCTGACCCCTGTTCCATCTCTCAGGCCTCAGATTAGATATCACCTCCTCCTAGAAGGCTTCCAGGACCACTCCCCACATCTAAGTCCAGTGCCTTCTCTGGACCCCACCATCCCCATGCACCCCTATCACAGCCCTGACCAACTCTATTTCATCCACCTGGTCACCAGGGGCAACTTGTCATCCATCAGACACAGGAGACCCAGGGCCCACAGCACTTTCAGGGACCCACAGAATGGTTTCATTTTAATTTCTCTTAAAATCAAAAGAAAAAATGAATAAAATAATACCAATGCAATTGTAAGAGATCATTTTTCCTGAAGGGAGGTATCTGATACAGAACAAGGGTCTCAGGCCTGTCAAGGTCTAAATGGGGGCCCTGCTGGCCCCATGTGGGTCTCCCCACTTGACTAATAAGTGCCATGAAGGCAGAGATCGAGACTGGGTCCCCACGGCTGCCTGGCAGTCCTGGCACACAGCAAGCACTTAATAATTGTTTGTTGAACTATTGACTATCCAGTGAGTTGCTGGGTCCTCACAATCAGATCTGACCTGCCTGGTGCATCATAGGAGATGCTTGATAAATGGATGGCTGGAGAAAGGGTCAGATGGCAGACTGACCGCGGTCCCAATCTGGGAGCAGCAGCGCCACCTTGTGGCATGATTCTGGCCTGCCTTTCCCTGTTCAGTGGAAAAGTCTTGGGAGTTTTCAAAACCCTTCCACTGGAAAGGAATTGAGAGGAGGAGAAGGAGAAAGAGAAGGAGGAGGAAGCAGGCACTGATCTCAGAAACAAAGACCTTAGATACAAACCCAGCAGCCATCCATTTGTGGCTGTGTGTCCCAGGGCTGATTACAACACCTCTCGAATCTTCAGTTTCCTCATCCAGAAAATGGGAACAGTCAAAATCAGGCCGCTGAATAATGTAACAAAATCGCTCAGAAAACAGCAGCAATTTCTTACCTGACACCCTAGGGCTCCTGGGAACAGGTGCTGTCCTCAAGGGAGCCCCCCCACCCAAGGCTGGGAAGTGACAGAGTTTTCAGGACCACAAGGCTGGAGCAGAGAAATGGACATGAGTTTGGGTCTGGGTTGTCAGGTTCAGTCAAACAATAAAATAAATAGGATGCCTTGCTCGATTTGAATTTTAGACCAACACTGAATAATTTTTTAGTATAAATAGATCCAGTACTTCACAGAATACACTTAAACCCCCAAAAGGTATATTTTTGTTGACCTGAAATTCAAATTTTATTGGCCATTCTGTGTTTTATGTGGTAACCTTAGCCTGGACGAGCCTGGGGAGGCAGGCAGGAAGGCTTCCAGGAGGAAGAGGCAGTGGTGCTAAGAGCCCATGGTGCGGCCACCTTTCCTTCCCCTCCCCCACCCAGCGTGCCCTCTTGGCTGTGCTCACAAGAGACTGGAGGTGGAGACGATCCCCATGCCAGGGTTGAAGATGTGGGACAAAATCATCGAGACCTTATTTTCCAAATCAGAATTGAGTTACATCCCCTTGACCAGAGGTATTTTGGCCACATCCCAGCACTGAAGGTGACTGATAGCCGATCACACATATCTCCTGGTGACTTCCCAGCTGTGTGACCTTGGACAAATCACTTCACATCTCTGAGCTCTGCCCATTCCAGACCCATTCTCCTCTAGCTCTCTCCCTCTCCTCATTTTGCCTCAGTCAAATCATTTTTAAAAATATTTAATTAATTTATTTGGCTGTGCTGGGTCTTAGTTGTGGCATGTAGGATCTAGTTCGCTGACCAGGGATCAAACCCAGGCCCTCTGCTTTGGGAGCACAAAGTTGTAGCCACTGGACTACCAGGGAAGTCCCTCCATCAGGTTTTAACTGCATCTCCAGTTCAAAGGTCCATCTAGTCAAAGCTATGGTTTTTCCAGTATTCACTACAGATGTCAGAGTTGGACCGTAAAGAAGGCTGGCTGAGCGCTGAAGAATTGATGTTTTCGAACTGTGGTACTGGAGAAGACTCTTGAGAGTCCACTGGACAGTAAGAAGATCAAACCAGTTAATCCTAAAAGAAATCAACCCCAAGTACTCATTGGAAGGACTGATGCTGAAGCTGAAACTCCAATATTTCGGCCACCTGATGCGAAGAGCTGGCTCATTGGAAAAGATCCTGACTCTGGGAAAGATTGAAGGCAAGAGGAGGAGGGGGCCACAGAGGATGAGATTGTTGGATGGCATCACTGACTCAATGGACACGAGTTTGAGCCAACTCTGGGAGATAGTGAAGGACAGGGAAGCCTGGTGTGCTGCAGTCCATGGGGTGGCAAAGATTCGGACATGACTAACTGAACAACAACCATCAATGGGCTGTTTCTATCATCAGAGATCTCCCCAGATTTCTCTGTGGCTCCCTCCTCTCCTCCGTCCTTTCTGTACTCAAATGGCACTCTAAAAGGCCACCCCTGTCTACCTTATTAAAAAGTGCAACCCCCACATTCTCAATCCCAGTCCTTTGCTTTTCTTAGTAGCATTTACCACCACCTGAGCCATTGTGCATCGCACTCACTTATCTTGTTTATGGCCCATTCCCCACCGGGTGGTGAACATCACAAGGCTGGGAGCTGCCTTTTGCTCTCGGGCTCCCCATGCCCAGCACAGCAGCTCAGTAAGAACTGTCGAATGAATGAGTAGGAAAATGAATGGATGGGGGGGAAAGCATGCCACAAATATGAAATTTTTTTTCTTTGATAATTTTATATACCTGATTTAATCATCCTGGGGATTCAGACTCAGAAATCTGACAAGTTGCTTGTAGTTACTTCAACATGTATGTTCAGTTTCTTGGTGTGCAACAGCCACCTGGTGTTGGTGGCACAGAGTTCTAGAACATTCCCCAAATCTCTGAAAACTCTATCACACAGCTCCATTGATTTTCATTTGGTCAAATTTTTTAAGAGGAAGGACACTTTATCTAAGTCTGGAATCCCCATGGATCTGTGAATACCTTAGAGTGTCTCCCTCGGGGTTAAAATTCTGCTCCGTGGAGAAAAGGCATGCTGTCACTTTTTTTTTTTTTAAGCAGAAGCACTTACCTTCTGCCTGGTCCCTGGGGCCATCTGAGTTTGAGACCTTGGTTTATAGGCAAAGAAAATAAAGGATTTGGGGGACTGGTGGTAGGGTGGGGGAATCCAAATGGCACACCTTCAGGAGGGAGTTGATCCAGGAATCAGAGAGGGTTGGCGCCTGCACTGTCCCTGGTTCCTGCTTTCTGGGCCTCGGCTTCAGTTCAGTTCAGTTCAATTCAGTCGCTCAGTCGTGTCCAACTCTTTGCGACCCCATGAATCGCAGCACTCCAGGCCTCCCTGTCCATCACCAACTCCCGGAGTTCACTCAGACTCACGTCCATGGAGTCAGTGATGCCATCCAGCCATCTCGTCCTCTGTCGTCCCCTTCTCCTCCTGCCCCCAATCCCTCCCAGCATCAGACTCTTTTCCAATGAGTCAACTCTTCGCATGAGGTGGCCAAAGTACTGGAGTTTCAGCTTTAGCATCATTCCTTCCAAAGAAATCCCGGGGCTGATCTCCTTCAGAATGGACTGGTTGGATCTCCTTGCAGTCCAAGGGACTCTCAAGAGTCTTCTCCAACACTACAGTTGAAAAGCATCAATTCTTCGGCGCTCAGCTTTCTTCACAGTCCAACTCTCACATCCATACATGACCACAGGAAAAACCATAGCCTTGACTAGACGGACCTTTGTTGGCAAAGTAATGTCTCTGCTTTTTAATATGCTATCTAGGTTGGTCATAACTTTTCTTCCAAGGAGTAAGCGTCTTTTAATTTCATGGCTGCAGTCACCATCTGCAGTGATTTTGGAGCCCCCAAAAATAAAGTCTGACACTGTTTCCACTGTTTCCCCATATATTTCCCATGAAGTCATGGGACCGGATGCCATGATCTTCGTACTCAGCTGTAAGATGAGGTGATAGATGGGCACACAGTGTTGTGAGGATTGAGTGGCACGATACAGGTCAGGGCAAGTTGCTCATAATGCTAGATGGGGCCGGCTCCATCACCCTCGTTCGGAGGTCGGGATGGAGTGGTGGCGCCTGACGAAAGGAGGCCTCACGCAATGATCTCTCAGTTCTCACAGCCTCGATTGGGTAAGGACAGGGGACCCTAGGATCATCTCCCATCGCCGAGTTCCCAGGGTCCCAGACGGGGAGGGGGCTCTCCCGGGCTGGCTCTGGGGTCGTACGGGTGTCGCCAACTGGCTGCACAGTCGGGAGGGCGCCCTTTCCTGGACTTCACTTGTGGCTCCAACGTCCCAAGCCAGGCGAGGGGCGTGGCCTGGCGGCAGGCGGCCCCCAACCAGATTGGTCCTCCGACCCGTCACTCCCGGGCGCCCGCCCCCAAGTATAAACGCTGGTCTTGGTCCGGCCCAGGACGGTTTTGGAGCTGGCTTTGAAGTAGTGGCAGCTGCGCCCCTGACGTCCCGCTGATCGCGGTGAGAGGCGAGGGGCCCCGATTGAGGGGGGGGTGGGGTCCGCTGAGTCCTGGGGTGCCCTAAGGGAGGTAGGGACAGGGAGGGCCTTCCTGGGGACTCTGCTCGTCTCCGCGGCCTGGGGAGGGGGTCTCCAGCCTGGGCTGAGCACTCTTCCCTCCCCAGAAAAATTCAACTTCTGGAACAGGCTTAGACTTTCAGACTTTGTTCTCTCAATATCTAGGACTTTGGCGGGGGGGAGGCGCACGAAAGAACACCCTAGAAGTGGCAGCATGGGGCGGGGGGCTAAGTCCCCCGTCCCAAACCACATCCTCCTGCATTGCTGACGCACTTTGGAGACAAGCCGCAGCCCATTCCGCGTAGAAATTCCCCCCCAACCCCCACCAGGGGAGCAGTCCCTCTGCCTAGCAAAGCCCCTTCCTCTCCAAATGGTTTTGGCGCCTGGGGACTTGGCCCCTCCCTTGCCCTCCTTCTGGCACCCCAGCTGACCCTGGGAGGGTCTGGGGCCAATCCCGCCTCCTTTTCCTGGGTGGGTGTGGCCAGGGGATTGCACAAAGTGGCGGTGGGAAGGCCTACCCCTTATCTGAGTCCTTGGGACGTTTGTAAAACCGGAGCCGAGGCTTGGGTTCCTTCTCTGGAGAACTCTGGAAGTTGGATCTGAGCATATCCTGCCTGCAGTTGGACGGCTGCGTGACTCCAGTCTCAGCCAGTTCTTGCTCTCACAGCTGAGGCCTGCTGCAGGCAGGTTGCTGACCCCCAAGGACTCTTATGGGGGAGGGGGGTGTGATATCTGCAATGGCCGTTCTTGGTTAAACCAGTTCCAGAGGGATTGGATGGACAAAATGGATGGGAAGGAGGACCTGTGTGCTGTCCAGGTGAACTCAGGCTCAGGGGAAGGGGAGGGGAAGAACAGGAGTCAGGTGATGATCACCAGGGGTGGATGCGCCTCCTCACCCCACTTCCCGGGTGGGGGACCTTTGTACCAAGCAGAAGCTCAATCCTGGCTGGTTTCACCAGTTTCTGTGTGGCAGACAGAGTGGTGTGAAATGGATCCGTTTACTGAGCGCCTGCTACGTGCCAGGTCCCAAGCTGAGTGAGCACGTGCAGTCTCTCCTCCAATCCGCAGGGACTCTGTGCTAGGAATGGTTACCCCCATTTCATAGATGTGGAAAATGAGGCTCCAAGAAGGGGTGTTGCCTTCCTAAGCTCCCACAGCTAGCAAGTTGCAGAGCCGGGATTAGAACCCAGTTTGGACACCAGAACTGGTGCTCTCAAAACATTGGTTTGCTGGGTTCCACTCGTGTGTCTGCATGTGCACGCTAAGTCACTTCAGTCACGTCCAACTCTTCGTGACCCCATGGACTGTAGCCCGCCAGGCTCCTCTGTCCATGGGATTCTCCATGCAGGAATACTGGAGTGGGTTGCCATTTCCTCCTCCAGGGGATCTTCCCAAACCAGGGTTCGAACCCTCCTCTCTTATGTCTCCTGCCTTGGCAGGCAGGGTCTTTACCACTTCCCAGATTCTGGGAAGCCTGGGTTCCACTTAGGGAATGGCAAACACAATATCTGGAAGAAAATGCTCAGACTTGAGGTCAGGGGTTCACCAGAGGCTTCTAGAATGACCGTGGGGGTCATTCATTGTGGGGAGACTTCTCTGGCAGTCCAGTGGTTAAGACTCTGAGTTTCCACTGCAGGGGGGTCACAGGTTTGATCCCTGGTCAGGGAATATGCAGTGTGGTATGACCAAAAAAAAAAAAAGCACGTGGGGAACCAGCCTTAAGGAAGGTTTAGCCCCATTTTACAGATAAGAGGACCGAGGTTATCAGGTTATGAGGTTATCGGTTACGAGGTTATCAGCTCCTTGCCCACTTGCCCAGCATAGGTGGGGCTAGGACTCCTGAAATGTAATCTGACGAGGCTCTAGGTTTTCCACCTGGCCAGGAAAGTGGAGCACCTGTGGCTGCTGCTGTCTTGCCTGCAAATGTGTGCATTAGATTCACCCAGGGAACCTCTCTTTTGATTTCCCCACATCCCTGAGACTGACATGAGGGACATGCACTGGGGCCAGGCATGTTCTTTCTAGCTTTTTTCTTTTAACGTTAATTTTTTTTTGAACAGATAATATTATCTACTTGGCTCACAAGTCAGAGGCTTGCCCCAGCTACACGATCTTTCTTCCTGTGTCTCTTTAAAGATTTATAAGCAAATACTTTAGCCCCACTCACACCTTTGGTCTCTTAACAATATCTTGTTGTGTTAGTCGCTCAGTAGTGTCTGACTCTTTTGCGACCCCAGGGACTGTAGCCCGCCAGGCTCCTCTGTCCATGGATTCTCCAGGCAAGAATACTAGAGAGGGTAGCCATTCCCTTTTCCACGGCATCTTCCCAGACGTGGGCTGTGTCAATTATGTGTAAGTTTTACAGTCTTCAGCCACTGCCCTGGGCTACCATTGTTATCTATCTTTATTGCCCTTCTTTTTAGCAACACAGGTACACACGTCTCTGTCCACGTGGCAGTACCAGTATGGGACTGTCCCCGCAGTGAGGTTTCTGGGTCAAAGGGAAGGTGTCTTGAAACCCAGTAGTAACTGACAACTTGCAACTCCAGGGGTTTTGCACCATAATATTGATAGAGGTGGGGCTTCCCAGGTGACTCAGCAGTAAAGAATCCATATGCCAGCGCTAGAGGTTTGATCCCTGGGTGGGGAAGATCCCCTGGAGAAGGAAATGGCAACCCACTCCAGTATTCTTGCCTGGGAAATCCCGCGGACAGAGGAGCCTGGTGGGCAACAGTCCACAGGGTCACAAAGAGTTGGACACAACTGAGTGACTAAACAGCTGATACAGGTGAGCCCTTGGAGGGCTGTGCGCAGACCTCGCCCTTTAAGCTGTGGCCCCAAGACCAGCTGCTTGAGCAGCAGCTGGGAGCTTGTTGGAAATGCAGACTTCTGACCTGATGAATCAGCACCATTTTGAACAGGCTCACAAGTGCATGTAATTGATCTAGAGGCAGAGTTCTAGGAAATGGGGGGGTGGGGGAGCCCTGAGGGCAGGTGTGAACTCGGACTTGCCCATGGAGGGAAGCGAGGAGCCAGCTGTACCCTGACTAGTCCTTCTGCTCACAGTGCGTGCTTCTGAGAAATGTCTGCTGACGAGACTGAAGCCACTGCCAGCACCCAGGTGACGGCAGAGGAACCGGTACAGCAGGTGAGAAAGGCCTGGGATCTGTGGGAGGAGCCTTCCCACATGCGAGCCTTGGCAGGAGGCTGCTCACAGCACAGGGGGGTCGAGAGACACCCTTCCAAGTGGGTCGAGTTCTAGACCCTAGCAGGTTCCCCATTAACAGGCGAAGGTGGGAGAACTGGGGGATCCCAGGGCTCTTGGGAGAACAGGGATGCAGCTCTGTTTGAACTGCCTGGCTCCCCCAGGCAGATCTTTCCTGTCTCTGCAGGTTCTCTTAGAGTCCTCCTTCTAAGAAAGTCAGTTTCTAATTCCACTTCTGCTTCCCAGTTTAAATAAAATTCCCCTTGCTACATTTTTTTTTTGGCCGTGCCAGGACTCTTAGGATCTTAGTTCCCCAACCGGGGATCGAACCCGAGCCCTCAGCAGTGAACGCTAGGCGTCCTAACCACTGAACTGCCAGGGAGTTCCCCAAAGTCCCTTTTAATAAACAATTGTTTTAAAATAGAAAGTGAAAGTGAAGTCGCTCAGTCGTGTCCGACTCTTGGCGACCCCATGGACTGTAGCCCGTCAGGCTCCTCCATCCTTGGGGTTTTCCAGGCAAGAATACTGGAGTGGGGTGCTGTTTCCTTCTCCAGGAGATCTTCCCGACCCAGGGATTGAACCCAGGTCTCCTGCATTGTAGGCAGACGCTTTACCATCTTAGCCACCAGGGTAGAGGTATCATTCACATACCGTAACTGGAGAAGGAAATGGCAGCCCACTCCAGTGTTCTTGCCCGGAGAATTCCATGGACGGAGGAGCCTGAAGGGCTACAGTTCATGGGGTCGCAAAGAGTCAGACACGACTCAGCGACTAACACATGCGCACACATGTACCATAAAATTCATCCTTATGAGGACTTCCCTGGCAGTCCAGTGGTTAAGACTCTGCATGCCCACTGCAGGGGGCATAGGTTCAATCCCTGGTGGGGGAACCAAGATCTCACATGCCGCATAACAAGGCCAAAAAAAAAAAAAAAAGATGATGAAGCATTTTTAAAAAGTTTACCCTTAAGAAGAGTACTACTCAATGATTTTTAGTAAACTACCCATATGCAGCCATCACCACCACACTGGACATTTTTCATCTCCCCCCAAAAGAGACCCTGTACCCACCAGCAGTCACTCCTCATTTCTCTTTCCTGGGAACCCCTTATCTAGGTTCTGTCTCTACTGATTTGCCTGTTTTGGACATTTCATATAAATGGAGACACACGCTACAATACCCTTTTGTATCTCGCTTCGCTTACTGAGCGTTATCTGTTTGAGGTCCCTCTCTGTGCTGTACTGATAGCATCTGTTGGTGCTCTGTCCCCTTACTTTTTTAAAAATGAATTTTCATTGGAGTATTTTGACTTCCCTGGTGGCTCTGTGTAAAGTACCCTCCTGCCAATGCAGGATGCAAGAGATGAGGGTTTGATCCCTAGGTTGGGAAGATCCCCTTGAGAAGGAAATGACAACCCACTCCAGTATTCTTGCCTGGAGAATGCTATGGACAGAGGAGCCTGATGGGCTACAGTCCATGGGATCACAAAAGAATCAGACACGACTTAAGGACTAAACAACAGCATCAGTTGACTTTTATTTATTAATACAATTAATAATATAATTTATTAATACAATGTTCATTTCTGCTATACAGCAAGGTGAGTCAGTTATACGTATATCTACTGTTTTTTAGATTCTATTTTCATAGGTGATTACAGAATATTGAGTAGAATTCTCTGTGCTATATAGTAGGTCCTTATTAATTTTCTCATTCCTTTTTAAAAATACGGTAAAATACACATAACATAAAAATATACTATTTTACCTGTTTTGAAGTGTGCAGGTCAGTGTCATTAAGTATATTCACAGTGTACAACCATCATCACTGTCTTATTCCAGAACTCTTTGCTCACCCCAAATCGAAACCCCACACCCACTAATAGTCAGGCCCGTTCCCCTCTCCCCCAGCCCCTGACAACCACTAACCTGCTTCCTGCCGATGGATTTACCAAGTGGACATCTTGTAGAAGTGAAATAAGTAGAATCATGTTTATAAAAGTAGAACCTTCTGGGACTTCCCTGGTGGTCTCAGGACTTTGTGCTTCCACTGTAGAGGGTGAGGATCGGATCCCTGGTCACGGAGTTGAGATGCCACAAGGCACAACCGAAAAAGAAGTAGAATCTTCTACGTTAGGTGCCACATAAGTGGAACCATATAGTATTTGTCCTTCCGTGTCTCGCTTATTTCACCAAATATAATGTCCTCAAGGTTCCCCCGTGTTGTATCAGAATTTCCTTTTAAGGCCGAATCCTATCCCACTGTGTGCACGGAGCACAGGACACTCGGCTTGCTTCCACGTTTTAGCTGTTGTGAATAAAGCTTCTTTGACCATGGGTATACAGATGTCTCTTTGAGATTCTGTTTTCAGTGCTTTCGTCTATATACCCAGAAGTGGAACCGCTGGGTCATATGGCAATTCCATTTTTAGTTACTTAAGGATCACCATAATGTTGTCCGTAGGGGCGGCATCATTTTTCTTTCCCGCTAATAGCACACAAGGGCTTCAATTTCTCCACATTCCCACCATCACTTATTAGTATCTGTTCACTTGATAGTAGCCATCACAGTGAGTGTGGGGTATGAGGTGGTATCTCATTGTAGTTTTGACTTGAATTTTCCTAACGACTTGTGATGTGGAGAGTCTTTTGTGCCTGTTAGCCCTTTGAAGGCTGTGTGTGTGTGTGTGTGTGTGTGGGCTGTGGCGAGCGGGGCCTACTGTTCATTGCAGTGTGGGGGCTTCTCATCACGGTGGCTTCTCTTGTGGAGCACGGGCTTTAGGACGCAGGGCTCGATAGTTTTGGCTCCCGGGCTCGAGCACAGGCGATACAGTTGTGGCGCACAGGCTTGGTTGCTCCGTGGCATGTGGGATCTTCCCGGCCCAGGGATGGAACCTGTACCTCTTGCATTGGCAGGTGAATTCTTTACCACTGAGCCACCAGGGAAGTCCTTGGAGGCTATGAATTTTTAAAAACATGCTTTCTACCACATTTTCTGTATCCATTCACGAATTCACGGACATTTGGATTTTTTTCCATTTCTTGGCCATTGTGAATAGTGCTGGTGAGAACATTCATGTACAAGTCTTATGTGGACATGTGTTTTCCTGTCTCTAGAATCATAGGAGCAGCATTACTGGATTTTGTGGTAACTTTGTGATTAACTTCTGAAGAGACCTCCTGGGCAAACGCTGAAGGAGGACTGCCTGAGTCCAAGCTCCAGCTTTGCCATTGGCTCATTTTGTGGCCTCGGATGACTTACTTAGCTTCTTCTTGCCTCAGTTTACCTGTCTGTAAAATTGGAATAGTACTCCCAATCCTGGGACTGGCGATTGCACAGATTCTACAGGTAGAACCTATGAGACTTAAGTCTTCTGTATGCGTCTTCTCATGGGTCACCTTTGCAACTCCTTTAGGACAGAAATGACTTCTCATTTTATGGGTCAGGAAACTGAGGCTCACAAGGCCTGTCTGACTACTCACTTCTGCTCTTGTAGGTTAAGAATGGCTACATTCAATACGTAAATGAATGGGAATAGCCATGTGCCAATAAAACTTTATTTACAAAAACCAGGTAGCATGGAATATCATACCATGAAACAATGAGGCACTGACATGCAGTGCAGTGTGGACGAAACTTGAAAGTATGTTCAGTGAGGGAAACCAGGCACAGAAGGACAGATACTGTCTGATCCCAGTCACAAGAGCTCCTTAGAGGAGTCAAATCCATAGAGACACGTAGGTGGTGGGGCCAGGGGCTAAGAGAGGGGAGTCAGTGTTTAAAGGGAACAGAGTTTCAGTTTAAGAAGCTGAGAATCTGGAGACAGATGCTGGCAACGGTTGCACAACAATGTACGTGTACTTAATGCCACTGAGCTGTGCACGTAATTATTTAAATGGTAAGTTTTATGTGTATTTGACCACAATTTTTAAAAAAAGGAGTGAAGCACCAGCACGCGCTACTACATGGAGGAACCTTGACAATGACACTGAGTGTAAGAGGCCGGACACAAAAGGCCATGTGGGATTCCATTTTTTTTGTGAGGTGTCCTGAACAGGCAGCAGTCCACAGAGACAGAAAGTGGATTCATGGTTCCCAGGGGCTGGTAGGCAAGGGTGTGACAGTCAATGACAACAAGTTTCTTTTGAGAGCGATCAATACGTTCTGAAGTTAAGACAGAGTTACACAGCCTTGTGAACAAATGCACTAAACCCTCTGAATTGTGCATTTCAAAATGGTGAAATTCTATGACGTATGAACCAGATTTCAATAATGCTGTTAGGAAAAAAAAAGGCAAGAGGAAAAGCAAGTAGTGGGCTGGCCCTGGGGGTGGGACGGGGGGCATAGTTCACTGACATCAGTTTTAGACCTGAGCTCCAGGACAGTGGATTCTCATGTCTCGTCACTGCCTGGCACACCATGGGTGTCAAGGTCATGTTCAGACAAGTGGGGTGCTGGGCCAAGATAGAGGAAGCGCCTGGCGGAACCAGGGAGTGCCTGGCTTGTGCAACCGAGTGAGTGCAGAGGGAGGGGAGGCAAGCCACGTCCCCGGCCTGAGCCTCCCTGCCCATAGCCCAGTGTGGTGGACCGCGTGGCCGGCATGCCCCTCATCAGCTCCACCTGCAACATGGTGACCGCCGCCTACACGTCCACCAAGGAGAGCTACCCCCACGTCAAGACTGTCTGCGACGCGGCCGAGAAGGGGGTGAAGACCCTCACGGCTGCCGCAGTCAGTGGGGCCCAGCCCATCCTGTCTAAGCTGGAACCCCAGCGTGAGTGAAGCATGGGAGCCCATGGACCGTCCACTCTGGCCTATTTCCGGGTGGGGGAGGCGGGGTGGTGTCTGTGGACCCTCCCAGAGCCCCTGAGGGATGTACATGCACAGTAACCATCAGCTGTCTATTGCCCCCACCCCACGCCCACCCCCACAGTCACCTCGGCCAGTGAATACGCCCACAGGGGGCTGGACAAACTGGAGGAGAATCTGCCCATCCTGCAGCAGCCGCCGGAGAAGGTGACTAACCCCCTCCATGAGGGGTGGGGTGGGGAGGATGCTCCACTAAGACTGGGGGCCTAGCTGGGTATGGGGTCTGTGGTCTCAGCTTAACCCATAGCAGACAAATGTGACCGCATTTATTCTCCCACCCTCTCTCCATTGAGCAGCTGGAGGAACATTCTGAACACCAGCCAGATATGCCCAAAGCCCCCTAGGGTCTTCCACCTTGTCTAGAGAAAAAGCCAGAGTGTTTCTGGTGGTCCCACCTGATCTGACTCCACTGCCTCCCGACCCTCTACGCCCACCTCAGTTGCTCCATTCTGTCCGTGCTGGCCTCCGTCCTCCAGTTCAGTCACATTAGTGCCCACATGTACGGGACAGGGTGATGGATACAGAGCCCTTGCCTTCGTGGAACTTTCATCTTGGGGAGGCAGGGGAAAGCAGAGACAGTGAACACATCCATCTCAGAGCTGCCTCAGGACCTTTGCACGTGCCGTTCCTTCTCTGGACCAGGCTGCCCGGTCTCTGAACTTTCTCGGCACATGTTCTTTCTCGGCACCATCCAGTGTGGAAACCAACAACCATATGTGGGTGTTGGGCCCTTAGAAGGTGGCCAGTATGACTAAGGAACTCAGTTACTAATTTTAATTATTTAAAATGTTATTTTTATTTAATCTACTTTCTTTGGATTTTTTTATGTGGACCATCTTTAAAGTTTTTATTGAATTTGTTAGTATTGCTTCTATTTTATGATTTGGTTTTCTGGCCCCAAGGCATGTAGACAGACTGGATTAGGATCCACTATAATGGCCTCATTTTACCTTAATTACTACCTTAAAGTTCTCATCACTAAATACGGTCACATTTTGAAGTCCTGGGGGCTTCAGTACCCTTTAGCCCATAACACCATGGGAAGAAGTGGAGGCCCAGAGAGGTCGAGTGATTTGCCTGAGGATACACAGCTAGGATATATCAAGCCAAGGACTCTAACTGGGCCATCCAGCCCCAGAGCATGTGATCTTAACTGCTCTCACCCTTCAGGGTCACCCGGGAGCTGGAGCTCCTCCCTTCAGCCCACCCCTTGTAGAGGTTGGGGCACAGGGGTCGGGGCACCCAGGTACAAAGGGAGGATGGAGATGCTGACGCTGGTCCTTCTTGTAGGTCCTGGCAGACACCAAGGAGCTTGTGTCGTCCAAGGTGTCAGGGGCCCGACAGGCTGTGTCCAGCACAGTGTCCAGTGCCAAGGACACTGTGGCCTCCCGAGTCACCGAGGCAGTGGACGTCACCCGGGGTGCTGTGCAGAGCGGCGTAGACTTGACCAAGTCCATGGTGACCAGCGGTGTCCACTCAGTTGTGGGCTCCCGTGTCGGCCAGATGGTGCTGAGCGGGGTGGACACAGTGCTGGGCAAGTCGGAGGAGTGGGTAGACAACCACCTGCCCATGACGGACGCTGAGCTCGGTGAGTGCAGGCCTTGACTCTGGGGCCCCTCCCCAGACCATCTGATATGGGTCCCTCCCAGCCACCTGGAGTCTGTCCCTCACAGGCTGTCATCTGGTCCCTGCCGCTTCTCCCCATCTGTCTTAGCCCACCTCAGTCAGCTTGGTTCCTCTGCCCTGGTGCATGGTATCTGTCCTCCCTGAAGCAGCCGCCAGAGGGCGCCTGTGAGCACTCAAGTCAGGCCCCTCCTCTCCCCGCAGCCCTCCAGGGCTCCCATCTCCCTGTGGGTAACAGCCTCAATCCTCCTGGAAGCTCCCTTGTACTTACCCACCTGCCCTCATTCATTCTGCTCCAGGCTCACTGGCCTCCTTGCCCATCCTTGACCATGTTCCCACACCGGGGCCTTTGCACTGGCCTTTTCTTCTACCAGGAACCCTTACATGACATCTAGATGGCTCGTTCCCTTCCACCTCCAGCTTTGTGCTCACATGCCACACACCCCCTGCACCCCTCATAAGACCTCTAAAATCACACCATTCCTTGTTCATATTGTGTCCTGAAACCTCCCCCTTCTTGGCTCTAATTTTTCTCTAGTCATCAGTTCCACAAAGCAGAAGCTGTGTCCCCTGTCTGGTGCCCAGCAGGTGCTCAAGTCCCCGAATAAAATCACTGAAACTCTTCTCTATCATTCCACCCATACCCAGGCATCTATCTGTTCAAACCCTGAGCACCGGTTATATGCCAAACCTGCTTCCAGGTTCTAGGGATATGTCAGTGAACAAAGTTCTGCCCTCATGGAGCCTTAAGGGTATAGCAATGAGATTAAAGGAGATGTTTCTGAGTAGGTGACCTTGCCCTGAGGTATATGAAGCTGTGCTGATGTCTGAGCAGAGAGACCAGGGGACAGCGTGGTGCCTGATGTGTGTGGGAGGAGCAGGGAGGCGGCATGTGTGGCTGGAGCAGAGTGAGCCTGGGAGAGAGAGGGAAGAGGGAAGGGCAGCAAGGGTACCGGAGCAGATTGTGAAGGGCCTTGTGAGCCATGGGAGGACTTGGTCTTTTACCCCTAGGGAAATGGGAACCCTGGAAGACTGTGAGCAGAGGGGGTGGGGCCTGACTCAGTGTTCACAGGCGCCCTCTGGTGGCTACTGTGGGAAAGACACCGGGGGTGGGAAGCGAAGGAGACAGGTTCAGGTGACCCTGCTGGTCTAGGTGAGCTGTGATGGGGCTGGACCAGATGGTGGCAGGAATAGACCCGGGGTGAAAGAGGTGAGACAAAGTGGCCAGTCCTACTCGTGGTTTCATATACCTATGGCTCGTGGAGTTGGCCTTGGCCCTGCGTTCGAGGCACAGCCATCCTTTGCACACCGTGATGGGAACTTCCAGCCGTACCAGTATTGCACACACTAGTGCCCATGGCAACAAGGGTCCCCGAGGGCCACGTGTACCCAGACACCACGCTCCATCCAGGGGGAGCAGGGCCAATGATCTCAGGCCCTGCAGCTCCTGGGTTGAGGGTCTCATGTCACTTGGCCTTTGAGTTTTCAAAACTTTACCCTGCATCTCTTGAAGGAAGGGATCCGGCTGATGTCGTCCATCTTGCACACCAAGTGCAGTGCCTGCTGGCCCCTCCTAGTGCTCAGACAGAGTAAGATGCAGCTGTGAGTCTTGGTCAGCAGAAGGCAGGGGAAGATGCAGAGTTTGCAGGGAGGCAGGTTGTGAGCCAGGCCTGGGAGCCACTTCAGAGAACAGATCTATCTGACCAGCTTTGATTTTCTTTCTTTTGTGTCCATCTGCTAAGGATGAACAGCTTCCCTGGTGGCTCAGTGGTAAAGAGTTCGCCTGCCAATGCAGGAGACGTGGTTGGATCCGTGGGTGGGGAAGATCCCTTGGAGGAAGGAACGGCAACCAGCTCCACTAATCTGGCCTGGGGAATCCCATGGACAAAGGAACCTGGCGGGCTACAGTCCAGGGGATCACAAGGAGTCGGACACGACTTCGTGAATAAACAACAGCAACTAAGGATGAAATCATTGTGCCGAGAGGGGCTTCAGGTGCTGGGGGGTCTGTGAGTTAAGGTGCCATGTTATAGCTGGGACGCTACTCATGGGCTTCTGCCAGAACAGCCCTGCTCCCCCCATCTCCTGGGTCTCCCCTTTGCCAAGGGCACCTGCCCCCTCCAGGGGCCCTGCCGGCTTGCTCCCACATGCCTGGACTCTACCAGACAGTTCAGTTCAGTTCAGTTGCTCAGTCGTGTCTGACCCTCTGTGACCCCGTGGCCTGCAGCACACCAGGCTTCCCTGTCTGTCGCCAACTCCTAGAGCTTGCTCAAACTCATGTCCATCAAGTTGGTGATACTATCCAACCATCTCATCCTCTGTTGTCCCCTTCGCCTGCCCTCAATCTTTCCCCACATCAGGTCTTTTCCAATGAGTCATTTCTCATTGGTCTTTTCCAATGAGTCAGTTGTCAGACAGCCTTGGCCTAAATAACGAAGCTGCTTTCACTTCCGGGGGCAGAGCTGCAGGGTTCCCAGAGGGCCATGGAGAAGCTGTGACCAGTAGCCTGGGTTCAGAATGTTGTTGGTTTGGATTTGGTCTTTGCAGACTTGCCTTTGGTCAGGAGAATGGGGCAGGTTTGTTTTTCCCAAGATGCTGACTTTTGCTTTTGTTGCTTTTAAATGTCCCGGGTGTTTAGTACTTTTGTTCAGTCATTTGTTTTATACATTGTATAATCCTTTTTTGGGAAGTTTAAAAAATTTTATTGAAATATAGTTGATTTACAATGTTGTGGTAGTTTCAAGTATACAGCAAAGTAATTCCATTTTACATACGTATATGAATATATTCTTTTTTAGATTCTTTTCCATTAGAGGAAAAGAATATATTACAGGATATTGAGTATAGTTCCCTTTGCTATAGAGTAGGTCCTTGTTAGTTGTCTTTCTCATTTAGTTTTTACTTTTATTTACTTTTTAAAAAATGATTTGTTTATTTATTTTATTCGGCTGCTCTGGGTCTTAGTTGCAGAATGCAGAACACACCTTCAGTTTTTGTCGTGGCAGGCAGGATCTTTAGTTGCAGCAGGTGAACTCTCGGTTGTGGTATGTGGGATCCAGTTCCCTGACCAGGGATTGAACCTGGGCTCCCTGCATTGGGAGCTTGGAGTCTGGACCACTGGACCACCAGGGGGGTTCCTTTTTTTTTTTAAGTACAACTTTTTTTCAGGGGACCACATTTTCTTGACAGGCCAGGTGGTAAATAATTTGGGCTTTTTTGGGCCATACACCCTCTGTTCCAACTATGCAACTCTGCATTGTAGCACAGAAGTGTAGTCAGTAGGTAAATGAATGGGTGTGACTACATGTCAAAAAAATTTTGTTGACGAAAGTAGGTGGCATTCAGCCCAGGGGCTGTATTTGCAGACCCTGCTATAGGGCATTTCAAATCCAGATAAGGTTACTTACAAAACTCAAACTTTAAGAGCTACTATATTAAAGTCTACAGGGAGCAGAATAAGATAGGATCAAACTATCAAGACAGATGGATTTCCATCCTGTTACCTTGTAACTTTACGAGTATTT
Source organism: Bos grunniens (assembly GCF_055505025.1). Lineage (NCBI taxonomy): Eukaryota > Metazoa > Chordata > Mammalia > Artiodactyla > Bovidae > Bos > Bos grunniens. The sequence goes on from NC_141171.1 coordinate 19,337,713, forward strand.
TCTGGACTAGACAGTCCTAACTTTTCCTTAACTGCTGTGAAGATGGTTCTCTTGTGGCTCAGACTTCTCATGGAGAGTCAAGTATCGTGGTTAAGAACATGGGGCCTGGCGTCAGATCTTGACTTGTGGAGCCCCAGCTGTGTGACCTTCGGCAAGTCAATTAATCTCTCTGAGCCCCAGTTTCCCCACCTGTAAAAATGGGATGACGGCGCTTCCCTATTAGAAGTGTTAAGATTTTTTTTTTTAGAACTGTTAAGATCTAATAAGAATACATGTGAGGAATTTGCCTGGTGGTCCAGTAGTTAATAATCCGGGCTCCCAGTGTAGGGGGCACGGGTTTGATTCCTGGTCGGGGAACTAAGATTCCTGAATGCCACACAGCATGGCCAGAAAAAAAAAGACATAACAGAAAGCATGCAGAGTGCCTAGAACCTTGTAAAAGATTGACCACTATTAATATATGCTAGGACCTGTACAGGCAGCATTGGCCAACTCTTTTTGTAAAGGATCAGATAATGAACGTATTTTTTAAAATATTTATTTGGTTGTACGGGGTCTTAGTTGCAGCACACGAGATCTTTAGTTGAGGCATGCAAACTCTTGGTTGCAACATGTTGGATCTAGTTCCCTGACCAGGGATCGAATCCAGGCCCCCTGCACTGGGCACAGAGTCTTAGCCACTGGACCAACCAGGAATTCCCAGACAATATTTTAATCTCTGCAGGCTAAGAGGCCACATACTCTGCCACTATAGTTTGAAAGCTGCTGTAGACAGCGTATAATGAACATGAACAATTGTATTCACGGGTTGGATCATATAAAACTGGAGGCAGGACAGATACAGTCCAAGGGTCGTAGTTTTCAGACCCTCACATTAGTCTAAGGCCTCTTAATCCCAGGATATTTGGCCCCCATCCTACCCATTTCACAGATGAGGTAAAAGCCAAGGCAGGGAGATCCTTTTACACTTGCAGACCGGGGCATAAACTCTGCCTTCACCACGCTTCTCCTGCCTCCCCACCGCAGCCCGCCTCGCCACATCCCTTGAGGGCTTCGACATCGCCTCGGTGGCCCAGCAGCGCCAGGAGCAGAGCTACTTCGTGCGTCTGGGCTCCCTGTCGGAGAGGCTGCGCCAGCGGGCCTACGAACACTCTCTGGGCAAACTGCAGAACACCAGGCAGAGGGCACAGGAGGCCCTGCACCAGCTGTCACAGACGCTTATCCTGGTGAGGTCCATGGTGAGACGGTTTGGTGGCGAGGGCAGTGGCAAGCAGCATATGCACCAGTGAGCCCGCCCCAAGCCTGCTGGTTTACTCCTCCCCATTCTGCGTATCTGCTTGGGCCGGCTCATGCGGTTGCAGTCCTGGTTGAGTTTGCTGGGGCTGCTGTAACAAGTACCCCAAACTGGGCAGCTTAAACAACACACATTCATTGCCTCACAGTTCTAGGGGCTGAGAGTTCAAGATCCAGATGTCAGCAGGGTTGGTTCTTTCTGAGGCCTCGCTCCTTGGTGTGTGGATGCTGTCTTCTCCCTGTGTCCTCACCTGGTCATCCCACCATGGGTCTGTGTCCTAACATCCCCCTTTTAAAAACATTTCATTCGTTTATTTTCTTTTTGGCCACGCTGTGCGTCATACAGAAGCTTAGTTCCCTCCCCGACCAGCAATTGAACCTGTGCGCGCCGCAGTGGAGCCTCAGAGTCTTAATCACTGCGCCACCAGGGAAGTCCACCTGACAGCCCCTTTTCATTTAAGGACACCAGTCATACAAAAACGTTGTCGTCGTTCAGTTGCTAAGTCATGTCCGACTCTTTGTAACCCCATGGACTCTAGCACACCAGGCTTCCCTGTCCTTCACTATCTCCCAGTGTTTGCTCAGATTCATGTCCATTGAGTCGATGATGCTATGCAACCATCTCATGTTCTGTGACCTCAACCTTTCCCAGCGTCGAGGTCTTTTCCATTGAGTCGGCTCTTCAATCAGGTGGCCAAAGTATTGGAGCTTCAGCATCAGCATCAGTCCTTCCAATGAATATTCAGGGTTGATTTCGTTTAAGATTGACTGGTTTGATCTCCTTGCAGCCCAAGGGACTCTCAAGAGTCTTCTGCAACACATTTTGAAGGCATCAGTTCTTCAGCACTCAGGCTTTTTTATGGTCCAACTCTCACATCTATACATGACTACTGGAAAAACCATAGCTTTGACTATATAGACCTTTGTTGGCAAAGAGATGTCTCTGCTTTTTAATATGCTGTTTAGATTTGTCATAGCCTTTCTTCGAAGGAGCAAGCATCTTTTACGTCCACGCTAATGATCTCATTTTAGCTTAATCACTTCTTTGAAGACCTGTCTTCAAATGAAGTCATAGCCTAAGGTCCTAGGGTTCAGGGCTCCAACCCCCTGGGTTCCCTGTGGATTCTTGCCTCTTCCAGCATTCCTGTGGACCCCCAGGGGCTCTGCCAGCTTCATTCAAGCCCTGAGGCAGCCACCATCTATCTCCCTCTGCCCCAGATGGAAACCATCAAGCAGGGCGTCGATCAGAAGCTGGTGGAGGGTCAGGAGAAACTACACCAGATGTGGCTTGGCTGGAACCAGAAGCGGCTGCAGGGCCCGGAGGAGAACGCGGCCAAGCCAGAGGTACCCACCGGGGGTGGCACTGGGTGCTTGGGGCCCTGGCTTGCCTCTCCACACGCTTTCCCCAGCCTCTCTTCCCATTAACTGCCTTCAGGACCTGATGACAACTCCTCCAGGATGCCTGCCTGGATTTCTACTCTTGGGTGCGCATATTGCTTCTGAACCACAGGGCACTTGATTGGGATGGGTCTCTACCTGCTGAATTCTAAGCCATGCTCCATTTTCTTGAGTCCTGACTCCTCGGGCTTCCCAGGTAACTCAGTGATAAAAGAATCTACCTGCCAATGCAGGAGGTGCAGGAGACGCTGGTTCAATCCCTGGGTCGGGAAGATCCCCAGGAAGAGGAAATGGCAATCCACTCCAGTATTTTTGCCTGGAAAATCCCATGAACAGAGGCGCTTGGCCAACTACAGTCCATAGGGTCACAGAGTCAGACACGACCGAGCGACTGACTCCTCTCCCCCATCCCAGGGTCCCATGACATCCCTCATATTTACCCACCAGGCTCCTCACGACAGCTCCTCACTAACACGCTCTGGCCCCTCCAGTCTATGGCAAGCGCTGGTCTCTTGAATGAGCCCTGACTTTGCCACCTGTGCTGTCACTCATGGAGAAGGCGATGGCACCCCACTCCAGTGTTCTTGCCTGGAGAATCCCAGGGACAGGGGAGCCTGGTGGGCTGCTGTCTATGGGGTCGCACAGAGTCGGACACGACTGAAGCTACTTAGCAGCAGCAGCAGGTGTCACTCATCCATGCTTTCACTGAGTTGCTGCCTTAAACAATCCTCGTGCCTCATTCTGAACCATAGCCTCTCTGTGTTAGGGACTCTTTTGATATCCTAGCACTGTAGGTTCTCAGCCTAACCTCGCTGGGCCTCAATTTCCCCATCTGTGAATGGGGTGCAGGACCATCTGCAGGGTCATTGAGGTGAAATGAACATACGTGTTTATAGCAGTGTTTGAGTCACAACATTCACAAAGGGGAACAGCCCAGATGTCCACCAGCAGGTGACGCATCACAACATGTGGTCCTTCCACACACGGGAACATCACTCGGCTGCGAAAGGAGGGGAGCCTGACACTCACTACCATGTGGGCGCACACTGAGAACACGATGCTGAGAGATGCAGACACAGAAGGACACACAGGGTGGGGCTTCATTGATGGGAAACGTCCAGAACAGGCCGATCTGTTGACACAGAGAGTGGATGAGTGGTTGTTGGGAGCTGGGAGAGGGGTAAGTAGGGATGGAGTTTCTTTTTCTTTCTGTGTTTTTTTTTTTTTTTTTAATTTTTTGGTTAAGCCAGGAGGCTTATGAGATCTTAGTTCCCTGACCAGGGATCAAACCTGTGCCCCTGGCAGTGACAGCTCAGAGTCCTAACCATTGGACCGCTAAGGAATCCCCCCCCTTTTTTTTGGAGTTTCTTTTGGGCTGATGGAATGTTCTGAAATTAGATAGAAGGGCTGGTTGCACTACCTGGTGAATGTACTATAAAAAAAAAAAATCACTGAATTTTTCACTTAAAAGCATGAGTTTCCTGGTATAAGAGTTACTTTACATACACACACACACATTGACACATAAGGCACACAGTGTTTAAAAAATGATATTTCTAAAGATATTGTGAGTATCTCTGTAAAACTGTTGCGCATTCAGACCCTAACCACTTAAAACCATCTTCCCCAACCCCCCAACTGCTGAAGAGAAAATAGATATTGATCCTGGCAGCACCTCCTGGCCAGGTTTAAAGCCAGAGTCCTCAGCTGACCAGGCTCAGGACAGTCTAGGGTCCCTACCTGCTTTGATTTCCTCCCCAGACTCAGGAATTTTCGAGGACTCTTATCTCAACCATGGTCTCCCCCACTGCTTACAGCTTCGGCCTCAAAAGTTCTTCCAGACCTTCTCATTTAAAAAAAAAAAAACAAAACACTTTTTCAAAAACGAATTTATTGAGGTGTAAAATTCAGTATCTTGTACTTTAAAAGAGTTTTGAGGGAATTCCCTGGTGGTCCAGTGTGTTAAGGACTCAGGACTTTCACTGCTGTGGCCCCGGTTCAATCCCTGGTTCAGGGAACTAAGATCCCACATACTGTACGATGAGACCAGAATTAAAGAAGTTTTGAGATATAATTCGCATACTGTACAACTGACCCATTTAAAGTGTACAATTTATTGGTTTTTAGTATATTCATGGGTTGTGTGACTATCACCTGCATTAATAATTCAGAGCATTCCCATCACCCCAAGAGGAGACTGTCTCCCTAGTATCATAACAGCCCATTTCTATCTTCCTCCATGCCCTGGAAACTGCAAATGTACTTTGTCCCTGTGGATGTTTCTTATCAATAGAATCATACACCATGTAGCCATCTGTGTCTGGTTTCAAGGTCCATCCACGTGGCAGCAAGTGTCAGGGCTGCACCCCTTCATATGGCGCAAGAATGTGGCGGTGTGCGAATGAACCACATTTTGTGTCCCCGTTTGCCAGCAGATGGGCATTTGGGTTGTTTCCGCTTTCGGCGGCTGTGAATAACACCCCTTTGAGCATTTGTGTACCAGTCTTGGCACAGACATGCGTTTTCTTTTCTCTCGGGCGGAAGTCTAGGGGGTGGAATTGCTGAGTCAAGTGCGCACTTAGGCTTACAGCTTACCATTTTGAGGAACTGTCAGAACGTCTCCCAGAGTGACTGCTGTGCTCCAGTATATGAGGGTTCCAATTTCTTCCCATCCTCACCAGTGCCTGTTCGATCTTTTTTTTTTTTTTCAAATTTATTTGGCTGTTCCAGGCCTTTGTTGTGGCACTCAGGACCTTGAGTTGCAACATTCAGGATCTAGTTCCCTGACCAGGAATGGAACAGGGACCCCATGCATTGGGAGCATAGAGCCTTAACCACTGGACCACCAGGGAAGTCCCATATATGTCTTTTTTTTAAACAGTTTTTTTTTGTCTTTTGGCTGTGCTGGGTGTTTGTTGTTGCACAGACTTTCCCTAGTTGCAGCAAGTGGGAGCTATTCTTTCTCTTGGTGCACAGGGCTCTTTCTGAGGTGGCTTCTTTTGTTGCAGAGCACAGGCTCCGGGGTGCACGGGCTTTGTTGCCCCAAGGCACGTGGGAACCTTCCCAGACCAGGGATCGAACCTGTGTCCCCTGCTTTAGCAGGCAGATTCTTAACCACTGGACCACCAGGGAAGCCCCCATGTCCGTCTTTTACCCAAATCATCCTAGTGTGGGTGACGTGTGTCTCATCGTGGGTTTGATCCACACTTCCCTGGTGTCTGATGAGGTTGAACATCTTTTCATGTGCTTATTGTTCTGCGTATCTTCTTTAAAAATATCTCTGTGTCTGTTTTTTAATTTGACCAGCAATTATCTGGCACGGTTTGAAACTCGAAGCGCTGGTATTCTGAGCCTCCATGCCCTGGGGAAAGGCTTTCCCCAAGGCGGGTGGAATACCCCCATTTCCTCTTTCCTGGTCTTTGGGGCCTGTTGTTGTGGTTCAGTCGTGTCAAAAGTCGTGTCTGACTCTTTGTCACCCGGTGGACTGTAGCCTTCCAGGCTCCTCTGTCCATGGGATTTTCTCAGGCAAGAATACTGCAGTGGGTTGCCATTTCCTTCTCCAGGGGATCTTCCTGAACCAGGGATCGAACCCACATCTCCTGCATTGACAGGTGGAATCCTTACCGCTGAGCCACCTGGGAAGCCCCTTGAGTCCTATTACCCCCAAAGCAAAGGGTGATGTCATGCCCCCACCCGCCCCTTCTCAGCAGGTCGAGTCTCAGACGCTCGCCATGTTCCGTGACATCACCCAGCAGCTCCAGACCACCTGTGCCTCGCTGGGCTCCGGCCTCCAGGGTCTGCCTGCCCACATCAAGGACCAGGCGCTACAGGCTCGCCAGCAGGTAGAGGACCTCCAAGCCACCTTCTCTGGCATCCACTCCTTCCAGGATCTCTCCAGCAGCGTCCTGACACGGAGCCGTGAGCAGGTGGCCAGGGCCCGAGAGGCCCTGGACCACTTGGTGGAGTATGTGGCCCAGAACACACCCATCATGTGGCTGGTGGGCCCCTTCGCCCCCGGAATCGTCGAGAAAGCCCCAGAAAAGAAGAAATAGGAGAGGCTGGAGGAGGGCTCAGAGGGCTCTGGCCTTCTCAGAGGGGCTGGCGAGTGACAGGGGACCCCTCACTGGGAACGCACCTCAGGAAGCTGAGGTTCTCAAATCTGACCTGTCCCTCATCCTCTCCATGCTTGGAGGAAGCGTGTCCTGAGCATCACATCCGTCATTAGGACAAGAGTTCTAGGGAAAAAAAAATTTTTTTTCTAGAGGGTTCCAAATTTTTTTTCTTCCTTAAAAACCAGGAATATAGTTCTTACATCCCACACCCTTTTTCTACATTGAGGCCCCTGGATATCAGCCTGAAGCTAGTGGATTTGGACCTCTGGGAGGTGAGCCTCTTATGGGTGAGGTGGGGCCAGGGCAGCTGACACTCAGTCTGGAGCAGGAGGGGGCTCAGGCCTGCCCAGCGAGCCCTGGGTGCGGGAGGCTTCAGTGTTGCCTTAATAAATTTTACCTGCAAAGTCCAGGCCTCATATATATGTGTATATGTGTGTATGTGGTTTTTTTATTTTTCAGCAGCTGAACAACTCTGGAGTCTCTGTATGGCCTTCTTGGGCTGTGGGGGTCTTTCATCTTCCCCCCACTCACCTGCCAGAGTCTTGCCCCCGTTGTCACGTCCCAGGCAGCCAGAGGAAGGGAGAAGCCCACCGCTTTTCCTGTACTGGGCCTTCCCAGGCATGTCGGGGAACTTTGTGACCCCTGAAAGATGCTGATGACCTGATTTCTCACATGGCAAAGGAGACTTTACAAATGGGGTTCAATTAACACATTACTTACCAGACATATTAATATGTCTTTTTTCACCTGAACATTATTGACTGGAGATGTATCAGTATGTTTTTAGAGAATGATACCGTTATTATCAGGCTTCCTTGGTGGGTCAGGTGGTAAAGAATCCACCTGCCAATGCAGGGGACACAGGTTTGATCCCTAGGTCTGGAAGATCCCCTGGAGAATGGAACGGCAACCCTCTCCAGTGTTCTTGCCTGAAGAATCTCATGGACAGAGGAGCCTGGCAGACTACAGTCCCTGGGGTCGTAAAGAGTCAGACACAACTGAGCAACTAACACACACACACACACACACATACATATACATATAAATTATATATATATAAAAGACTCCAGACTTCTGACCTCTAGAACTGTCAGATGATAATGTGTGCGGTTTCCAGCCGCTGTGTTTGTGGCCATTTATTACAGTAGACTCAGGGAACTTGTCCTGGCTTTGAGGAATTCAAGGTTGCCAGTTTGGGGTTTCCAAAATTTCTATCCATTTCTGGGACTGGCCGTGTTCCCACTGCTGTGCTAATATTTGCTTACAGAGAAAACACAGCAACCAAATTCTCCACCCACTTTGGCCCAGGGCCATTCCGTACACTTCACGTACAAACCTTTTTGGTCTTGTGCTGTATTTTATTTCATTTAAATTATCTTTTTAGGTTGTGCCATGTGGCATGTGGGGTCTTAGTTCCCCTGCCGGGGGTCGAACTCAGGCACCCTGCATTGGGAGTGTGAAATCTTGACTACTGGACTGCCAGGGAAGCCCTTGGTATTGAGCTTTATAGATGGAGCACACAGTGGGGAAGGGTCCGCCTACTGTCAACCATGTTGGTGATGGCGAGACTGTGCTCATTTTATTTACGACATGCTCTCAAGGGCTCGGCGTCCTGTGCTGGCCTGGCCATGCTGGACTCCAGCTTGGTGATAGGACGTGGGTCCACTGGCCAGCTCCTTGGTCCCTGCTGTGTGACCCTGGGTGGGGTCTTTTGCCTCTCTAGCCCTCGGTTTCATTGATAACCAGCTCAGTGCAGTTCTGTGCAAAGATTCTGTGGAGTGGTGTACTTAAAGATCCTAAGGTCAGGACCTCCCTAGTGGTCCATGTTAAAGATCTTCATCTTGCAATGCAGGAGGTGCAGGTTCGATCCCTGGTTGAGGAGCTAAGATCCCACATGCCTTGTGGCCAAAAAAACACCAAAACATAAAACAGAAGCAATGTTGTAACAAATTCAATAAAGACTTAAAAATGATTCACATCAGGGGCTCCCCTGGTGACTCAGTGGTAAAGAATCTGCCTGCCAACGCAGGAGACATGGGTTTGATCCCTGATCCAGGAAGATCCCACGTGCCGAGGAGCAACTAAGTCCACATGCCACAACTACTGAGCCTGAGCTCTGGAGCCCTCGAATTGCACCTACTGAAGCCCAGACACCCTAGAGCCCATGCTCTGCAACAAGAGAAGCCACTGCAATGAGAAGCCCACGTGCTGCAACTACAGGGTAGCCCCTGCTCAGCACAAATAGAGAAAAGCCTGAGCAGCAAAGGAGACCCAGTGCAGCCAAAAATAAAGTTACATTAATAAAACAATACTGCATTGTGTATTTGAATGTTGCTGAGAGTAGGTCTTAAAGTTCTCATCATAAGAAAAGAAAAATGTTTAACTATGTGAGGTGATAGATGTTACCTAGACATATTGTGGTCCTTTCACGGATATATTGTTAATATATTGTGTGTGTTAGCCACTCAGTCGTGTCCAACTTTTTGTGACCCCGTGACCTGTAGCCCACCAGGCTCCTCTGTCCATGGAATTCTCCAGGCAAGAATACTGGAGTGGGTTGCCATTTTCTTCTCCAGGGGATCTTCCCAACCCAGGGATCAAACCTGGGTCTCTGGCATTGCAGGCAGATTCTCTACCATCTGAGCCACCAGGGAAGCCCGATATATACATACATCAAACGGTTATGTTGTACGCCTAAGTTTAATGCTCTATTGTATGTCAATTATTTTTCAAAAATAAAAAAAGATTAAATATTTTGGGGTAGTAGTAAGAAAAGGAACACATAAAAATATATTCAGAATTATAGATGCCATGGAAAATTTGCCTGTCGACTCAGAAATGAATACTTGCTGTGTGTCAGGCAGTGTGGTAAAATGATTTAGAGTAAAAGTCTGCAAACCAGCCCAAGGGCCAATACTATCCAAAGAATTTGACTTTTGGCATGACTCACAAGCTAAGAATCTGTACATTTTTAAAGCAAAATTACACAACGGAGACCTCCTGAATCCTGCAAAGCTGAAAAGACTTACTATCTAACCCTTTACAGAAATAGCTTGCCAAACTGCTTGAGACCACCATACTGGCCTTCTTCCTGTTCCATCTTACTGCTTAGACTTAACTGTTTCTCCCAGTACTTAAAGATGGGAACAAGGATGAATTACTGATATTCAAGGACGTGGTTGAAACTCACAGGCATGGTGCTGAGGGAAAGAAGGAAGATGCAAACACACCCACACTCTGATTCCCTTTTGATGAAGTTTCAAAACCAAAACTAAAGCTATGATGAGAGAAACCAGGCGGGCAGTTGTCCTGTGGGTAGGGACAAAGAAGGGACCCTCGGAGACTTGTAGCGGTTGGAATCGCCTCTAATATATCTCGGTAAAGAAGTTGATTACAGGGAGTGTGTGAAATATGAAGGGCTTCCCTGGTGGCTCAGACGGTAAAGAATCTGGCTGCAAGTGTAGAAGACCCAGATTTGATCTCTGGGTCGGAAAGAGTGTGTACATGCCCCCAAACCCACTGAGCTGTCCCTTTAAGCTTTATGCTTGTGAATAACACGTCAATACAAATTAAGAAAGAGAAAGTAGCATGGTGGTAGAGATGTGGGAAGTAAGCCCTTCTGTTCACTTCCGGGGGGAGTGCAAACAGGGATACTCTTTCGGACAAAAAAAATCTCTGGTAGTGTTTAGTAAGAGTGAGAGTGTTTCTTCTCCATGTCTGAAAAGGTCCAGAAGTTCCTGTTCTTTGTAGCTACCCTAGAAACTCTTAGAAACCCTTTCAACGAAGTCACCTAGTCTTTTTTTTTTTTTGGCCCCAGTTCAGTTCAGTCACTCAGTTGTGTCTGACTCTTTGCGACCCCATGGACTGCAGCACTGCCAGGCTTCCCTGTCCATCACCAACTCCCGGAGTTTACCCAGACTCATGTCCTTTGAGTCGGTGATGCCATCCAAACATCTCATCCTCTGTCGTCCCCTTCTCCTCCAGCCTTCAATCTTTCCCAGCATCAGAGTCTTTTCAAATGAGTCAGCTCTCCACATCAGGTGGCCAAAGTATTGGAGTTTCAGCTTCAGCATCAGTCCCTCCAATGAATACTCAGGGTTAATTTCCTTTAGGATTGACTGGTTGGATCTCCTTGCAGTCCAAGGGACTCTCAAGAGTCTTCTCCAACACCACAGTTCAAAAGCATCAGTTCTTTGGCGCTCAGCTTTCTTTATAGTCCAACTCTCACATCCATGCATGACCACTGGAAAAACCATAGCCTTGACTAGACAGACCTTTGTTGGCAAAGCAATGTCTCTGCTTTTTAATATGCCGTCTAGGTTGGTCATAGCTTTTCTTCCAAGGGGCAAGCATCTTTTAATTTCATGGCTGCAGTCACCATCTGCAGTGATTTTGGAGCCCCCCCAAATAAAGTCAGCCACTGTTTCCACTGTTTCCCCATCTATTTGCCATGAAGTGATGGGACCGGATGCCATGATCTTTGTTTTCTGAATGTTGAGCTTTAAGCCAAATTTTTCACTCTCCTCTTTCACTTTCATCAAGAGGCTCTTTAGTTCTTCACTTTCTGCTATAAGGGTGGTGTCATCTGCATATCTGAGGTTACTGATATTTCTCCCGGCAATCTTGATTCCAGCTTGTGCTTCCTCCAGCCCAGCATTTCTCATGATGTACTCTGCATATAAATTAAATAAGCAGGGTGACAATATACAGCCTTGACGTACTCCTTTCCCAATTTGGAACCAGTCTGTTGTTCCATGTCCAGTTCTAACTCTTGCTTCCTGACCTGCATACTGATTTCTCAAGAGGCAGGTCAGGTGGTCTGGTATTCCCATCTCTTTCAGAATTTTCCACAGTTTATTGTGATTCACACAGTCAAAGGCTTTGGCATAGTGAATAAAGCAGAAATAGATGTTTTTCTGGAACTCTCCTGCTTTTTCCATGATCAAGCGGATGTTGGCAATTTGATCCCTAGTTCCTCTGCCTTTTCTAAAACCAGCTTGAACATCTGGAATTTCACGGTACTGTTGAAGCATTGGAGAATTTTGAGCATTACTTTACTAGCGTGTGAGATGAGTGCAATTGTGCGGTAGTTTGAGCATTCTTTGGCATTGCCTTTCTTTGGGATTGGAATGAAAACTGACCTTTTCCAGTCCTGTGGCCACTACTGAGTTTTCCAAATTTGCTGGCATATTGAGTGCAGCACTTTCACAGCATCATCTTTTAGGATTTGAAATGGCTCAACTCTTTTGGCCCTGACCAGAGGTCAAACCTGTGCCCCCTTGTGGTGGAAGCATGGAACCACTGGACCCTCAGGGAAGCCCCATCACCTGATCCTTTCATCAATCCCATGAAGCAGGTGCTGTTACCGTGGCTATGTTACAAGGGAAGGAAACTGAGGCATGGCTCAGAGGACTCGCCCGTGGCCCCATCTCATAGCTGGTAAGTATCAGAATAAGGATTTGAACCCAGCACTCACTCAGACTCCCCCTCCCCGTCCCCTGCTCTGTGTTCATAGCCACTAACGTATAAGGCGTCCATGCCTGTTTGGGGGGGAACATTGGCAGCAACCAGCTTGTCCAATAACAGCTGCTGTGCTCAGTCATGTCTGATTCTTTGTGGCTCCATGGACTGGAGCCCCCCAGGCTCCTCTGTCCATGAGATTCTCCAGGCAAGGATACTGGGCTAGATACTGGGTTGCCATTTCCTTCTCCAGGGAACTTCCCTACCCAAGGATGAAACCCACATTTCCTGCATTGGCAGGCAGAATCTTTACCACTGAGCCACCTGGGAAACCCCTGAACAATGACAGAGGACTCAACAAACTGTGATATAGCAATGCTTAATGAGACCACAACACACTTTAAAAGAACAGAGTTTGGGGACTTCCCTTGTGGTCCAGTGGTTAGGTCTCCGTGCTTCTACTGGAGGGGGAATGGTTTTGACCCCTGGTCAGGGAGCTAGGTTTCCCCAAGCTGCATGGTTTGGTCAAAATAAAAAAGTCTGGGTTACATATACTGGCTTAGAAAAACGCTGGAGACAGTTACCAACTTATGCTAAGTTGCTTCAGTCGTGTCTGACTCTTTGCAACCCTATGGACCATAACCTGCCAGGCTCCTCTGTCCAGTGGATTCTCCAGGCAAGAATATCAGAGTAGGTTGTCATTTCCTACTCCAGGGGATCTTTCCAACCCAGGAATGGAATCCAAGTCTCCTGCCTCTCCTACTTTGGTAGGTGGGTTCTCTCAACTAGCTCCACCTGGGAAGCCCATAGTCACCCAGAATAAAGCTAAATATTGACACCATCGATGTCCAGGGTCAGCAAACTACTATCACTGTCCATCCCACTGCCTGGTTTAAATAAAGTTGTAAATAAAGTTTTATTGACACACAGCCACACTCATGTATTGACGTATCACCTGTGACTGCTTTGGGGTTACAAGGAATGGCAGCATCAGGTAGTTGTAATAAAGACACTATGGTCCGTAAGACGGACAGTATTTTACTCTCTAGTCCTTCACAGGAAAAACTTTGCTGACTTCTGGCCAGTTTGGATAAACAGCAAAGCCAGACCAAAGTGAGCTGAAGACGACTGAATGACTGAACAACAATAAACCTACCAGGAACGGTTGTTTTAAGATATGGATCAGATGACCACCAAGATGTGTTTGGTGTGGGAACAGCCATGTTATGGGTGCTTCAAAAAGTAGGTGTGCGGGTGTGGGGAGAGGTGTGGGAAGATCGGTTGGATGCCTTCTCCCTGTCCAGCTCTGGAGGCCCCAAGGGCATGGACCACTTCTTCCCCCACCCCGACCCCAAGGTGTCCCCAGAGCCTAGGCATGCCTAGCACACAATATGGGTTCAATAAAATTTCTCCCTCTCAGGAGACTAGGAATAAGTGAGGCATCGTGGTGGGTGGTGAGGGGGGCAGGCCGACGGAGTAGGACTTAGCATCTACATAATTTACATTTCATCTCTCTCCCAAAAACCTTTCAGTGAACTTTGGCCTGGAATCCTTGCACTGCTTGGGAGATCTAATGATAAAATTCAGGGTGTCCAATGTACCAATTAGGGGGAAACCCTCATATCTTTATTCTCACTGACTCTAACTGATATTTATCATTTCCTCAATTATGGATGAAGTTCTTGTGGCTTTGTCTCAAGTAGAAAACCACAGACATTTTCATATCAGGTCACATGGCCTCAGGTGGCTCAAAATACGGTTGACCCTTGTTACTATTGAGAAATCACTGGAGGGATGAGGTCTTGTTAATGTGGTGATACACACAGAGGTGGAACCCTAAGTTCTGTTTGTTTGCTTGGGTATAGCTCTATTTCAGAAGTCTTTTTGAAGTTATTGTCTTGCAAGTGTTTGAAAGCAATGCTTTAATGTGGTGAAATATAAACATGAAACTTACCTTTTAGCCTTTTTTCTTTTCCCTTTGGTTTTTTTTTGTTTTGGCAGCACCATGTGACATGTTGGATCTTGGTTCCTAGACCAGAGATCAAAGCCACACCCCCTCCGGTGGAAGCGAGGGGTCTTAGCCACTGGACCACCAGGGAAGTATCACCTTTCAACCATTTTTAAGTGCAAAGCTCAGTGACATTAAGTACCTTTACTTTGTTGTGAAACCATCCCCACCATCCATCTCCTGGACTTTCTCATCTTCCCATACTGAAACTCTGTCCCCACGAAACACCGACTCCCCCTCTCCCTGCTGGTGGCACCTACCACCTCCTTTCTGTTTCTATGAATCTGACCCTCCTAGGGGCCCTGAGTGGAATCACACAATATTCGTCCTTCCCTCTCTAGTTGATCTCACTGAGCACAATATCTTTAAGGTTTCACATCGTTGTAGCCTGTGTCAGAATTTCCTTCCTTTTTAAGGTTGAATAATACCTCATTGTGTGGGTAGACTCCATTTCATTTATCCATTCATTCAAGGATGAATCACTAAGCTGTATTTTTTAAAAAGTATTTTAATAAGTATATTTCATATACATGGCTGAGTCCCTTTGCTGTCCATCTGAAACTATCATAACATTGTTAATCGACTATACTCCATATAAAATAGAAAGTTAAAAATATATATATTTCAACATAATGGACTTTGTTGTAACCTCCTGTATTGGGTTTGATGAATCTAACAAATGGTATTTTTAAAATAGAAGTGTTAAAAAAAATAAAATAAAATAAAATAGAAGTGTTGTTGCTCAGTAGCTAAGTTGTGTCTAACTCTTTGAGACCCCATGGATTGCGGCACACCAGGGTTCCCTGTCCTTCACTATCTCCTGGAGGTTGCTCAAACTCATGTCCATTGAGTTGGTGATATTATCTAACCATCTCATCTTCTGCTGCCCCCTTTTCCTGCCCTCAGTCTTTTTCAGCATCAGGGTCTTTCCCAATGAGTCAACTCTTCACATCAGGTGGCCAAAGTATTGGAGCTTCAGCTTTAGCATCAGTCCTTCCAATGAGTATTCAGAGTTGATTTCCTTTAGGATTGACTGGTTTGATCTCCTTGCAGTCCAAGGGACTCAAATTGAAGTATAGTTGATTTACAATGTTGTGTTAGCTTCAGGTGTATAGCAAATTGAAAAACATGCATATATTTTTCAGATTCTCTTCCATTATAGGTTATTACACGATATTGAACATAATTCCCTGTGCTCTACAGTAGAACCATATTAGCTGGTTGGGAAGATCCCCTCGAGGAGGGCAAGGCAACCCACTCCAGTATTTCTGCCTGGAGAATCCCATGGACAGAAGAGCCTGATGGGCTATAGTTGGCAGGCAGCAGTCCATAGGGTCGCACAATCGGACACAACTGACGCAGTTTAGCACTCATGAACCTATTAATCCTAAATTCCTGATTAACCCCACCCACACTCCTTTTCCTTTGGGTAACCAGAAGTTTGTTTTTTATAACAAATGGTATTTTGATAAGAGATTCCAGGTGACAAAGAGGCCCAGTAGAAGGTATTATTTATGGCTTTTGTAGGCACCTTCCTCCATTAAAAAAAAAAATTACATTTTACAACTGTGTTGGTTTAAAGACATATGTAATTTAAGCTAGATTATACATTTTTTTCCTTTCTGATTTTAAAAGAAATTAAAACATTTTCATGGGTCCCTCTGAGCACGATTGGCTCTGAGCACTGTGGTTTAATTGTGCCAGATAGATATGTAAGCCCTGGGTCTAGGACCTTCCAAAAGGTTAGGACCCCTGTGAATTTAATTTTATATGTATTTTTTATTACTTTTTTTGTTTGTTTGTTTTTGGTTACAGGCTTTAGTTAGTTCTGCTCCCGGTGAATTTTAAAACGTCACGTTTGTGGCTTTAAGAGAGGCCCTCTTGCAAATTCCCTGGCGGTCCTCTGGTTCCGACTCTGCCCTTTCATTGACGAGGGCCTAGGTTCAAGCCCTGCTGAGGGTACTAAGATCCCGCTGGGTGACTCGGCCAAAATATATATATATATATATATATATATATATATATGCGCCATCATGCTGTCTGTCCCTCTTCCAACCACAAAAGCGTCCCCAAACCCCTCCAGGGTGGCCATGATTCCCACTCTCACCCCTGTCCCCAATTATCCCATCCCTTTTGTTTTTTTCCTGGAAAACATTAATTATCCATTGAGATGCACTAAATTGTGGTGCTTTCTCACTAGACTGTGGGTCCCCGCAGACAGGGTTTTTGTCCCTGCGGAGCCCCGTGGTGGTCTCCCGGGCTCGGGCCTCCCAGAGGTCCCCAAATACGGTCTACGTGGCAGCCGGGGAGGTAGAGAGGACGTCGCTGGGGCGCCTCAGGGACTTTCCCTGTCCCGCTGGGAAAGCGTGATCTCACCCGGTTCCTCCCTCCTCGCCGGACGCGGAAGAGGCGGGCGGAGGCCGTGCGCCTGGGGCTACAGGCGCGCCCTCCGCGCCCTGCCATCCGCGGGCATCGCCACCAGGCCATCAGGCCACCAACATCCGCCCCGAGGACCCGAGCAGTGCGGCCGGTCGCCCCCGCGACCCCAGGTAGGTGAGGAAGGGGCGAGGGCCTGGGGGGATGGGAGAACCCCGCAAGCCTGCATGGGCAGGGGGCCTGGCACCCAGCAACCCTCACCACGGGTCAAGGCCAGCTGCCCTCCTTGGGAGCTTTGAACGTCCTTGCGATGCATGTTCAGGTACCCCGCCTCAACGCTGCAGCTCCCCTCCCTGGCCCAAGTCCTCCTCCCCCCTACTCTTCCTCAACACCCGGAGTCCTCCCCAGCAGGCTCTGTTTCCCTCCCAATACCCCTTTCCTCCTCCTCCTTTCTGATATCTTCTCCAAACGGGGCGCTCTCTCTGCCCCAGCCCGGGTTCCTCCCGCCCCGGGATCGCCACTCACACCGCCCTCTCCTCCAGGGCACTGAATCCCCACTTTTTCCAGGGGCTTCAGGGACCCCTTCCCAGGCGCAGCGCACTTCTTTCAGTGGGTCTCATTCATCAGATGGGTGCCATCCCATTCAGATGGGTCTCCAGGAATGATCAGCTCCTCACTCCCTAGACCTCCCCATGGGGTACCAGGTTAGTTGGTACTGGCCCAGGATTGGATCCAGGTCTGCTCAGTTGTGGCTGCTGGCACCACTCAGGGCCTGGCTGGCCCCAGACCTTCTTGGCGCCTGCACTCCTTCCCCCTCCTTGTGGCTGAGCAGGGATTTGGGGGAGGGGCACCCCCTGTGACCTGGGCAGGCTGAGGTGTGGGTTCTAGAGTTTGGGGGAAGATTGGTGGAAGCCCCAGGCTCCAGAGCCTGCCCCGGGCTTCTGTGTTCTCCTCTGAATTAGGGTCATTCATTCATCCTTCAACAAACATTTATGGAGCACCTGCTGTGTGCCAGTAGACAGTGTTCAGTATGTTGGGCACACAGTAGGGGCCAAATAATGTCCTCATGGAACCACAGTGGGCAGAAACTGTGACTCGTGTGTGTGCTAAGTGCGGAGGGCAGGTATCTGATCCCTTCTTTAGTGGACAGGCTTGATAATTCCTCAGATCCAGGCGTGGGAAGGGGACTGCACATAGTAGGTGCTCAGTGAATAAAGGGGGCTTTATTCTGATGACTCAGATGGTAAAGCATCTGCCTGCAATGCAGGAGATGCGGGTTCGATCCCTGGATCCAGAAGTTCCCCTGGAGAAGGGAATGGCAACCCACTCCAGTATTCTTGCCTGGAGAATCCCATGGACAGAGGATTCTGGTGGGCTACCATCCATGGGGTCGCAGAGTCGGACAGGACTTAGCAACTAACGCCCGCAATGAATAAAGGCAAGGACCCTGTAGCCAGGCTGTCTGGTTTAAATTCCTGCCTCTTTACTTTCTACCTGTGTGATCCTGGGCAAGTCACTCAGCCTGTGTGTGCCTCCCTTTACCCCTGGTAAACAGGCAGTTTTTGAAGTAGTCTTAACTCACAGGGTTGGCTTTTGCTTTGCAGAATGTGTGGCTATAGCAGGTGCTGAAGAAACACTTATTGAATAAATGCCCTTTGAGTCTCCTACATGTTTTCCAGAGATAGTCTGGTTATATTTTAACTTCCATATCTCTTTGGAGCTTTTTAAAAAAATATCTATTTATTTCACTGTACCAGGTCTTAGTTGAGGCAGCCAGGATCTTGGGTCTTGGTTGCAGCATGCAGGATCTTTAGTTGCAGCAAGCAAAAATCTTAGTTGCAGCGTGTGGAATCTAGTTCCCTGACTAGGGATCGAACCTGGGCTCCCTGCATTGGGAGTGCATAGTCCTAACCACTGGACCACCAAGGAATGCTTTATTATATTGTTACTCTAAACCCTCACACATGACAAGGGCCCCTTTCCTGCTGGTTTTACACACAAGGAAACTGAGGCTGAAAAACAGGCTCCTACAAGCTGGCAGGTGGCAGAGCCAGGTTCCCCACTCTTGTGGCTGCTCCCCTGCCGCCCAGGTGCCCACTGTCAGGCTTGAAGTGGACTTTGCCCTGGAGGCCGTGGAAAGTAGGGCAGAATGAAAGCCAGGTTTCCTGAAGGCTGGGGTGACCGCTGAGCAGGGCATGTTGAGTGGATGGGGAACACGCTGGGGGAGACAGTGTCTAGGGAGGGGACACTGAGTCTGGGCTTAGGCTGGCAGACAGGGAGATGGAGAAGAAAGAGGGTGTGATTTTAGGCAATTTGCCAAGAGGGCAAGCAGGAGTGGTTGTGCCTGGGTGGTTCTCAGTCTGACTGTGCTGCGTACTTTTGCACAAACCCAGCCCTGAGCCTCTGCTGCGGGGGCCTCTGGCTCGGGGCCTCAGCTGGGGCGGGGGGCCAGGGTGGGGCAGTCATCATTCACTTGGAGGCTCATGGGACCATCAGGATGTCCCAGGCATTGGTCTATACCATCTCTACATGGATTAACTCATTAGACCTATGGCAGCCCTCGTAGGAAGGGCTTATCTTTGTACCCAATCCACAGAGGAGGAGCCTGAGGCACCGATGTGTATATGGCCAGCCCAAGGTCATAACCTGGGGGAAGTACAGCTGAGATCTGAACCCCAAGGGTACTCTCTCTCTGACTGCTCTCTGTTGCCCTGGAGGTGACTCATTTCAGATGGGTGATCTGTAAAAGGGGGCAGCCTTTGGCTCCCAGACCAGTGCAGCCGGCAGGGTCTCGCCGGCCATCCAAATTCCAAGAGAAACCAAAACATCTGAGTTTCACACACAATCTTCTCTGTTTAACGTTGGCAGCTATTTCAGATTGACTTCTCACACTGTTGCTGGTGTAGTCGGGAGTTGGTAAGTTTCATTTTTCCTTTTTAGCATTTTTTAAGTTTTTTTTTTCAAATGTGGACCATTTTAAAAGTCTATTGAATGTGTTACAACATGGCTTCTGTTTCACATCTTGGTCTTTTGGCCATGAGGTTATGTGAGATCTTAGCTCCCCAGCCGAGGATCGAACCTACACACCTGTCATTGGAAGGCGAAGTCTTAACCACTGGACCACCAGGGAAGTCCCTCCTTTTAACGTTTTATAGACATAGGGCCTGAATTCAGAATAGGACACAGATCCTAAGTATTGAACTTGAATTTTCGGAGTGATCACTGCATGAAATAGAACTTAATGTCCAGCCCCTCTCGTGTCCCATCCTTCACACTCTATCAGCTGTTGCCCTTTATCAGTTAAAAATTGGAGGGTGCATGTCAACATGTGTCTGATTTTTTTTCTTTTTTAAAATTAATTTTTATTGGAGTATAGTTGATTTACAATGTTGTGTTAGTTTCAGGTATACCGGAAAGTGAGTCAATTCTACATATACATATAGACAGTTTGTTTTTTTTAAGCTTCTGTTCCTGTATATGTCATTACAGAGTACTGAGTAGAGTCCCCTGTGATTTTTTTCTTTTTAAGTTACTACACACACAGCTGTTTCTAGGAGCCACTGAGAGGTGGAAAGAAAGTTGATCCAAGGGTCAAACTGCAAGTAATTTTGATATTTCCATAAGTTTTGGCTGACTTGGGGGCCCATCTGAAAGTAAGATTGTTGTCCTTTTTGATCCATTCTGTCGATGATGGTAACTCACATCAAAGGTAGGAGAAAGTATTCCCTTTGCCTTTTTCTTACTGCTCACTTGTGCCTGCATTATAGCAAGTTGTCTGTCTTCCACTTTCCTCCAGGACTACTCTGGCCATGAGCTCATTGCATGGGCTATTTTAATTATAACTAGATAAATCTGTTTCTCAGGCCATGTAACCAGGTCCATGGAAGCTGGAATCTCTGGTGATACACTTTGGAGACCACAGGGTTAATGAGTTTAGATTCGGGCAGCCTGGGTTCCCGTCCATCTGTGCTCCTTACATACCTTTTCTCATGCTAATTCTTTTTTTCCCCCCTAATATTTATTTATCTGGCTGCACTGGGTCTTAGGACATTAGTTCCCTCACCAGGTATCAAACCCAGGCCCTCTGCCTTGGGAGCACAGAGTCTTGACCACTGGACCACCAGGGAAGTCCCATTCTTGTACTAATTCTTCAAGATCTGGTATGTATTTTTTCAGATCTCAATTCAAACACTTTTATATATATATATATGTACATAGTTTAAGTGAAATCTGAGCCTACTGAAACAAAGTTGGGTTTAACGGGGTGAAATTTTTTCTTTTTTCACACTGCCCAACTTTTCCATTTTCATTTCAATTCAGTCGCTCAGTCATGTCTGACTCTTTGCGACCTCATGAACCACAGCACACCAGGCCTCCCTGTCCATCACCTCCCGGAATCCACCCAAACCCATGTCCATCGAGTTGGTGATGCCATCTAACCATCTCATCCTCTGTCGTCCCCTTCTCCTCCTGCCCTCAATCTTTCCCAGCATCGGGATCTTTTCCAGTGAGTCAGCTCTTTGCATCAGGTGGCCAAAGTATTGGAGTTTCAGCTTCAACATCAGTCCTTCCAATGAACACCCAGGACTGATCTCCTTTAGGATGGACTGGTTGGATCTCCTTGCAGTCCAAGGGACTCTCAAGAGTCTTCTCCAACACCACAGTTCAAAATCATCAGTTCTTTGGCGCTCAGCTTTCTTTATAGTCCAACTCTCCCATCCATACATGACCACTGGAAAAACCATAGCCTTGACTAGACGGACCTTTGTTGGCAAAGTAATGTCTCTGCTTTTTAATATGCTGTCTAGGTTGGTCATAACTTTCCTTCCAAGGAGTGATTTTGGAGTCCAAAAAAATAAACTCAGCCATTGTTTCCACTGTTTCCCCATCAATCTGCCATGAAGTGGTGGGACCGGATGCCATGATCTTTGTTTTCTGAATGTTGAGCTTTAAGCCAACTTTTTCACTCTCCTCTTTCACTTTCATCAAGAGACGCTCTTTAGTTCTTCTTCACTTTCTGCCATAAGGGTGGTGTCATCTGCATATCTGAGGTTATATTTCTCCCAGCAATCTTGATTCCAGCTTGTGCTTCTTCCAGCCCAGCATTTCTCATGATGTAATCTGCATAGAAGTTAAATAAGCAGGGTGAGAATATACAGCCTTGACGTCCTCCTTTTCCTATTTGGAACCAGTCTGTTGTTCCATGTCCAGTTCTAACTGTTGCTTCCTGACCTGCATACAGATTTCTCAAGAGGCAGGTCAGGTGGTCTGGTATTCCCATCTCTTTCAGAATTTTCCACAGTTGATTGTGATCCACACAGTCAAAGGCTTTGGCATAGTCAATAAAGCAGAAATAGATGTTTTTCTGGAACTCTCTTGCTTTTTCCATGATCCAGCGGATGTTGGCAATTTGATCTCTAGTTCCTCTGCCTTTTCTAAAACCAGCTTGAACATCTGGAAGTTCACAGTTCACATATTGCTGAAGCTTGGCTTGGAGAATTTTGAGCACTACTTCACTAGTGTGTGAGATGAGTGCAATTGTGCGGTAGTTTGAGCATTCTTTGGCATTGCCTTTCTTTGGGATTGGAATGAAAACTGACCTTTTCCAGTCCTGTGGCCACTACTGAGTTTTCCAAATTTGCTGGCATATTGAGTGCAGCACTTTCACAGCATCATCTTTCAGGATTTGGAATAGCTCAACTGGAATTGCATCACCTCCACTAGCTTTGTTCGTAGTGATGCTTTCTAAGGCCCACTTGACTTCACATTCCAGGATGTCTGGCTCTAGGTCAGTGATCACACCATCGTGATTATCTGGGTCGTGAAGATCTTTTTTGTACAGTTCTGCTGTGTATTCTTGCCACCTCTTCTTAATATCTTCTGCTTCGGTTAGGTTCCTGCCATTTCTGTCCTTTATTGAGCCCATCTTTGCATGAAATGTTCCCTTGGTATCTCTAATTTTCTTGAAGAGATCTCTAGTCTTTCCCATTCTATTGTTTTCCTCTATTTCTTTGCATTGATTGCTGAGGAAGGCTTTCTTATCTCTCCTTGCTATTCTTTGGAACTCTGCATTCAAATCGGTATATCTTTCTTTTTCTCCTTTGCTTTTCACTTCCCTTCTTTTTTCAGCTATTTGTAAGGCCTCCCCAGACAGCCATTTTGCTTTTCTGCATTTCTTTTTCTTGGGGATGGTCTTGATCCCTGTCTCCTGTACAATGTCACGAACCTCCATCCATAGTTCATCAGGCACTCTGTCTATCAGATCTAGTCCCTTAAATCTATTTCTCACTTCCACTGTATAGTCAGTCATAAGGGATTTGATTTAGGTCATACCTGAATGGTCTAGTGGTTTTCCCCACTTTCTTCAATTTCAGTCTGAATTTGGCAATAAGGAGTTCATGGTCTGAGCCACAATCATCTCCCAGTGTTGTTTTTGCTGACTGTATAGCGCTTCTCCATCTTTGGCTGCAAAGAATATAATCAATCTGATTTCGGTGTCGACCATCTGATGAGGTCCAAGTGTAAAGTCTTCTCTTGTGTTGTTGGAAGAGGGTGTTTGCTATGACCAGTGCATTCTCTTGGCAGAACTCTATTAGCCTTTGCCCTGCTTCATTCTGTACTCCAAGGCCAAATTTGGCTGTTAAAATTGAATACAATGTAATATTTACTTTCTCCCTGGCAACTTGTAGCCACATTTCCAGTGCTCAGTAGCCACACAAAGCTGGGACTGCCATAACAAAGTCCCTCAGGTGTGGGGCTTAAATACCAGAAATTTATACTCTCATGGTCTGGAAGCTGGAAGTCCAAGGTGATGGTGTAGGCAGGGCTGGTTCCCTCTGAGGCCTCTCTCCTTGGCTTGCAAATGGCTGTCTTCTCTCTCTGTGTCCTCAAGAGATCCTCTGTCTGGGGTGTCTGTGTCCTAATCCCATTTTATAAGGACACCAGTCTTATTGGATTGGGCTTTCCAAGTGGCTCAGTGATAAAGAATCTACCTGCAATGCAAGAGATGCAGGAGACCTAGGTTTGATTCCTGGGTGGGAAGACCCTCTGGAGAAGGAAACAGAAACCCACTTCAGTATTCTTGCTTGGAGAATCCCATGGACAGAGGAGCCTGGCAGGCTACAGTCCGTGGGGTTGCAAAGAGTAGGACACGACTGAGTGACTGAGCGTGCGCGAGTGTGCGCCCGCGCACACACACACACACACACTTAATGGATTAGGGCCCCACCCTAATGACTTCTGGAGAAGGCAATGGCAACCCACTCCAGTACTCTTGCCTGGAAAATCCCATGGACGGAGGAGCCTGGTAGACTGCAGTTCATGGGGTCACTAAGAGTCGGACACGACTGAGCGACTTCACTTTCACTTTTCACTTTCATGCATTGGAGAAGGAAATGGCAACCCACTCCAGTGTTCTTGCCTGGAGAATCCCAGGGATGGGGGAGCCTGGTGGGCTGCCGTCTCTGGGGTCGCACAGAGTCAGACATGACTGAAGCGACTTAGCAGCAGCAGCAGCTAGTAACCTCATTTTTACCTGATTACCTCTGTAAAGATCCCGTCTCCACTGTAGTAATATCCTGAGGTCCTAGGGGTTAGAGTTTTAACATCTAAACTTGGGGAGGGGGACCCAATTCAACTACTGACAGCCAGTTAGGATTCCCTGGTGGTCCAGTGGTTAAGACTGTGCTTCCAGCGCAGGGAGCAGGGATTCAGTGCTTGGTCAGGGAACTAAGATTCTGAATGCTGCATGGCAAGGCCAAAACAAACAAACAAACACAACCAGTTATGTTCCATAATAATTATATGGGCCAGTGTGTGTTTCAGTCATATTCAGCTCTTTTCGATCCTACAGACTGTAGCCCAGCAGGCTCCTCTGTCCATAGGATTCTCCAGGCAAGAATACTGGAGTGGGTTGTCGTTTCCTCCTCCAGGGGATCTTTCTGACCCAGGGAATGAACCCGCGTCTCTCATGCCTCCTTCGTTGACAGGCAGGGTCTTTATCACTAGCGCCACCTGGGAAGCCCATTTGGGCTCCAGTGACAGGCATTTTGGTTCTAGGATGAGAAACACCAGTGGTATCGCACTGTTCTGCCCACCCCTAACTGTGCAATCGAAGTTTGCCCCTCCGTGGAATGGAAAAAGAAAAATCTTATACCTCTTTTGTAGCCCAGGTGTTGGCAGACTCTTTCTGGAAAGGATGAGAGTATCTATTGTCATCTGGAGGGGCTACATGATCTCTGTGGCAGCTGCTCAGCGGAAAGCAGCCCTGGGCCCCAGGTCAATGAGTGAGCGCGCCTGTGTTCCAGGACAGCTCCACTAAAACAGCCTGTGGGCTGGGCTTTGTGACCCCTGTCCTAGGCAGTTGAACACAGTGTCATCGGGGCAGGCTTAAAATCTGACGGAGAAGAGGGAGTGAGCTGTGGGGATACCAGGGGATACACAGTGTTCTAGGCAGAGGAGCAGCCCGTGCAAAGGCCCTGAGATAGGACCGTGTCTGGCAAGTTTGAAGGACCGCAGGAAGGACAGTGTGGCAATTAAGAAATATAATATACTAGGTTGGGACTTCCCTGGTGGTCCAGTGGTTGCGACTCTGCGCTTCCACTGCAGGGGGTGCAGGGTTGATCCCTGGTTGGGAAAACTAAGGTCCCACATGTGGCGCAAATAAATACACTTGTCTGTATATTATGTATATATATGGCTTCCCAGGTGGCTCAGTGGTAAAGAATCTGTCTGCCAATGCAGAAGACCCAGGTTTGATCCTTGGATCGGGAAGATCCCCTGAAGAAGGAAATGGCAACCCACTCCAGTATTCTTGCCTGGAAAATCCCATGGACAGAGGAGCCTGGTGGGCCACAGTCCATGGGGTCACAAAGATTTGGACACAACTGAGCGTGCATTTTTTTATATACATATACCTACTTTGTTGCCATATATTTGCTTTTGACAGAAGTAAAAACATTTATGAAAAGAAAAAAGGAACTCTTTGCAGTAATATATGGCTCATATTTAGTTTTTATGGAAAAATAATTCAGAAACCAAGGAAGCACATAAGCAATACTTGTTCTCCTTTTTATAGTTATGACTCTATTTAAAAAAATATATATTTCTTTATATATTATTTATTTGGTCGTGCTGGGTCTTAGTTGCGGCATGTGGGATCTAGTTCCCTGTCCAGGGATTGAACCTGGGCCCTTGTATTGAGAGCTTGGAGTCTTAGCCAAGGGACTGCCAGGGAAATCCCTTTACTATTGACAAATGAAGCACTGAAATGTTGACCTTCAGTCTAGTGGACAGAAGTGGTTTTGTCGCTTTGCTTTTGTCATATATTATACATAATAATAGTATTTTATATACAGTATAAATTGGACTGGATTGTCAGCTCCAAGAGGAAAGAGTATTCCTTTTTTATTCTTTCTGTCCTGATATGATCAGTAGTGTTCAATACATGGCAAATGCTGGAAAATTACGTCTTGAATGAATAAATGAATGTTATGTATATATACTTTCCTCCTCTTCACAGACTTCCTTTATTACTTGCAATAAATATGTTTAGAGTTTTTAGTCTGTGGATGGCACAATGGCTTGCTTTTTTTTTTTTTAAGCTCACCAGGTCTCTTAAAAATATCTGAATCGATTGCTAACTTGGCACAACTCAGCAGATTCCTGAAAATCTGCTTTTCTGGCTTGTCTTGAAATGTTAGCAAATGTGGTCCTGCTGAGCCCATTTGTCTTCTTGGCAATACGCATGAGGCAAGGCCACCGCATTTAGACAGGTTGAGGTGGTTCTAGGTTTTCGAGTTAAAGCCCAAGTGCCCTCTCCCCCACACCCCGAGACCCACAAGACCCTGCATGACCTGCCCGTCCCCTGCCTGCCCTCCCCTCCTCCCTCTCTCCTCCTTGCTCAGTCTGCTTCAGCTCCACAGGCCTCCTCAGTGCTCCTCCAACACACCAGACACAGTCCAGCCTCAGGGCCTTTGCACAGGCTATTCCCTCTGCCTGAATCTCTCTTCCCTCAGATGTTCGATGGGTGGCTTTCTCCACGTTTGTGTCCCGTTGAAATCTCTCTTCTCATCAAGACCTCCCTAAACCACGTTGTTTAAAACTGCGCACGGAACTTCCCCTGTGCTCCAGTTGCCGAGACTCCGTGTTCCCAGAGCAGGGGTCCCAGGTCAGGGAAGTAGATCCCACATGCCGCAACTGAGACCTGGTGCAGCCAAATAAATACATATTAAAAACAAAACAAAACTGCACACACCCACCCCTTGATTCGTGGAGTCCATGACCCTCCTCCCCTCCTTGTTTCTCTGTGGCATTTATACAGTATAAATGTGATATACCGTGAATTTCACTCATGTCTCTGTTGACCACTTGTCCGCCCCACTAGGAAGTCAGCGCCATTTTGGGGGGTCTCTGTTATTTCTCCATCCCCATAAGCATTTCAACATGTCAGGCTGCTTCAATTTTCAAAAACAACCCGACAGCTGCTCACCTCCTCGTGGGTTTCCCCCAGCACCGCCTCACCCTCTGCCCCTTCTTGGCCACTTCTCCTCTGCCCACTCTGCTCAGTCATGTCTCCCTCAACCCTCCACCCTCTGGCTCTCTCTGCTCTGTGCCTGGCTTTCCTGGAATCATTGACCTTTGTCCTGGGCCCTATGACATTTGCTCAAAATGAATTTGCAAAAAAAAAAAAATGCTGAGGCATTTATACAGTGACGTGTGTGATTTGTCAGTCAAGGGGATTGATGGATGAATCAGCTCTTGATCCAGACCAGGGTTCCTCCACGTCAGGGCTTAGCAGCATGTAGGGCCAGGTCATTCTCTTGGGGACAGGGGGGTCATCCTGGGTGCTGTGGAATATTGAGCTGCGTCCCTGGCACCCACCGACCCAATGCCAGGAGCCTCCTTTGATGCAGTTGTGACAACCAGAACTGTCCCCAGATGTTGCCAAGTGTCCCCTGTGGGGATAGAGTTGTCCGTGGTGGAGATGCACTGGTTTTGGCTCTTGCAGGGGTGCAGTTCTCATCCTGGGCACCAGGGTGGAACAGGAAGTAGGCATAGTTGAGGGGCAAAGAATGTGTTCTTAGCCCCCTGGACTGGGAGTGAGGCTGTGCATTTATACAGGTCTGAACGTGATATACCTTGAGCACCTGGGGACTTAAATTTGGGGGTTTGGGACACTTTTCATGGTGTCTTGTTCTGTGCCCTTGGGAGAAACCTTCTCTCCATGCCTGCCTTTTTTTTTTTTTTTGCCACACCACGTGGCTTATGGGATCTTAGTTCCCTGGGCTGCTGTGCTGTGCTGTGCTAAGTTGCTTCCACTGTGTCTGACTCTTTGTGACCCCCGTGGACTGTAGCCTACCAGGCTCCTCTGTCCATGGGATTCTCCAGGCAAGAGTACTGGAGTGGGTTGCTATGCCCTCTTCCAGGGGATCTTCCCGACCCAGGGATCACACCCAAGTCTCCTGGGTCTCCTGCATTGCAGGTGGGTTCTTTATCACTAGTGCCACCTGGGAAGCCCTTAGTTCCCTGACCAGGGATCAAACCCAGGCTCCCCTGCAAGTGGAAGTGCTGAGTCCTAACCATTGGACCATGAGGAAAGTCCCTCTTTGCCTGTTTTCTTTTTTTATTTATTTTTGGCTGCACTGGGTCTTTGTTGCTGCATGGGGGCATCCTCTAGTTGTGCCAAGCGGGGGCCACTCTGTAGCTGCAGTGCCAGGGTTATTCATTGAGGTGGCTTCTCTTGTTGCAGAGCGCAGGCTCTAGGCACTCAGGCTTCAGTAGTTGCAGCCCAAGGGCTTAATTGCTCTGAGGCACGTGGGATCTTCCTGGACCAAAGATTGAACATGTGTCTCCTGCCCTGGCTGTGCTGTGCTGTGCTTAGTCACTCAGTCATGTCCAACTTTTTGCGACCTCATGGACTGTAGCCCACCAGGCTCCTCTATCCATGGGGATTCTCCAGACAAGAATACTGGAGTGGGTTACCATGCCTTTCTCCCAGAGATCTTCCCAACCCAGGGATCAAACCCAGGTCTCCTGTATTGCAGGTAGATTCTTTACCAGCTGAGCCATAGGGAAGCCCAAGAATACTGAAGTGGGTAGCCTATCCCTTTTCCAGCGGATATTCCCGACCCAGGAATTGAACTGGGGTCTCCTACATTGCAGGCAGATTCTTTACCAACTGAGCTATCAGGAAAGCTGGTGGTTGTGAGGCAGACAGAAAATGTAAAAGGTTTAACACACAGGAAAAGGTCACCCAGTGGCCAGTTCTGTTGTGGGGGGACATGGAGAAGACAGACTGGGATAGAGAGCCAGGGTGGTTACCGAGGGCTCCCTGAGGTGGTGTCATTGTACCTGGGGGCTGAGGATGAGATTTGGGTCACCCAGGCAAAGGTCTGGGTGCTCCAAGAAGAGGGAATGGTGTGTGAAAAGAGCCTGTGGTGGGAACCAACTTGGCATTTTTCAAGAAATGGAGAGAAGAGGAGAGAGCCTCCAAAGGCTCGGCAGCAGTGTTAGTCATAGACCTGACCCTTGGTCATGATTAACTTCATAGTAATAATGAAACATGTATCAGTTAGCTATTGCTACATAACAAATTACCCCAGAACTATGTGGCTTCAAAACACAAACATTTATTATCTCACACAGTTTCTGAATATTAGGAATCTGGGGGTCAGATGAGCTGGATGGTTCTGTCTCTAGGTCTCTGATGAACCTGCAGTCAGGCTGTCTTCCTGGCTGCATCATCTGAAGACTCAGCTGGGGCTGGATTCTGAGACTGGCACCCCCATGTGGCTGGTGGTGGTGGTGGTTTAGTCACAATTGACTTTTCTCTCTGAACCACTGTTTGGTGGCGGTGGTGGTTTAGTGGCTGGTGGTGAGAAGCCTCAGTTCCTCCCCAGGTGGGCCCTTTATATCATGGTTTGCCCCTGACAGAGTGACAGAGAGAATGACTAAGAAGGAAGCCAGTGTCTTTTATTTATTTTAAAACATTTTATTTATTTTGGCTGTACCATATGGCATGTGCCATCTTAGTTCTCCAACTAGGGATTGAACTCACACTCCCTGCAATGGAAATGCAGAATCTTAACCACCAGACTGCCAGGGAAATCCCAAGCCAGTGTCTTTCATAACCAATGTCACAAGTAATGCCTCATCACTTCTGCCACATTCTATCAAACTCACAGAACTCTAGGACCACATTGGAAGGACCATCCCAGACTGTGAATACCAGGATGTGGGGTCACTGGTGTCACCTAGGAGACTGACTTCCTGAGTGACAGGTATTGAGTGCCTGCTGGCTTCCATTCATGGGACTCAGAACTTTCCATATGTTAACGCTACTCAGCTCCCTGAAACACTCCCATAAGTGGGCTTATTACCATCCTAATAGGCAGTATAGTCTTGTGGTTAAGCACATTAGCCCCAGCCTCTGGAACCAGACAGCTGGGGTTCAAATCCCAGGTCTGGGATTTCTCTGGCAGTCCAATGGTTAAGACTCTGTGCTTTCACTCAAGGGGGCGCAGGTTCCATCCCTGGCTGGGGAACTAAAATCTCCTATGCCATGTGGAAAATATCGAACAAACAACTAACAAACCCCAGATCTCTCACTGGCTGTGACTTGGGGCAAATGACTTCACTTCTCTGGCTTACCTTTTCCCTCTGTGAATGGAAAAAATATTAGTTGCTCAGTCATGTCTGACCCTTTTCCACTTCATGGAATGTAGCCTGCCAGGCTCCTCTGTCCGTGGGATTCTCCAGGCAAAGATACTGGAGTGGGTAGCCATTTCCTTCTCCAGAGGATCTTCCTGGGAATGGCTACCCACTCCAGTATTCTTGCCTGCAGACTTTCCAATTGTGGCACTTGGGCTTTAGAGCCTGGGCTCAGTAGCTCTGCTGCACGTGGAATCTTAGTTCCCCAATCAGGGATCGAACCCACATCCCCTGCATTGCAGGGCAGATTCTGAACCACTGGACCACCATGGCAGTCCGGGTCTGCTGGGTTTTGGTGGCATTGGGGTGGGGGGGGGGGTGACGTCTGTACTGCCTCTCAGAGCCCCCTTTCTGGTGATAAGCATGTCTTTCTGCTTCACAGGTCAGTTCTACAGCCCCCAGGGGTCCTGGTGCCCGTGAGCAGGGTGGAGACACCGGGCCTGCAGCGCAGCGGGGCGGCGTGCGGAACATGACTTCATCATCCAGTGTTTCTCCCGCAGCCGCTGGAGGCTACGCCCACCTGAGCCCATGGCCTGCACCGGCCCTTCGCTCTCTGGCGCCTTTGACATTCTAGGCGCCGCGGGTCAGGACAAGCTCTTGTATCTTAAGCACAAACTGAAGACCCTGAGGCCTGGCTGCCGTGGGGCGTACCTCCTGCACGCCATGGTGCTCCTGAAGCTGGGCCAGGAGACCGAGGCCAGGATCTCCCTGGAGGCACTGAAGGCGGATGCGGTGGCCCAACTGGTGGCCCGCCAGTGGGCTGGTGTGGACAGTACCGAGACTCCAGAGGAGCCCCCAGACCTCTCCTGGGCCGTTGCCAGGGTGTACCACCTTCTCACCGAGGAGAAGCTTTGTCCCGCGACTATGCGGGAGGAGGCCTACCGGGCAGCCCTCCGGGCTTTCAGATCCAGGGACGACCTCCAGCTGGGGGAGCTCCAGGAAGAGGCCCGGGACCGGTGCGGGTGGGACGTCCTTGGGGATCTGGGAGGAGTCCAAACACTGCGTTCCGATCTGGGCTGCCTGCCGCCGTCCTCGGCCTCACTTTCCCGGACGCGCAGCGACCCGCGGCCCATAGAGCATCTTTCCGGCTGGAGCACAGCGTGTTCCCTGAGATCCACTGGCAGCCCGGCCTCCCTGGGCAGCAACTTGGAAATCAGTCAGTCGCCCACCATGGCCCTCCTCAGCGTGCACCACAGCCACCACGGGCCCAGCAAGCTGTGTGACCATCCCCAGGCCAGTGTGGTGCCCGAGCCTGCCCCTATGGGTTGCCAGGAACCCGAGGAAATGAGCTGGCCCCCATCGGTGGAGGCTGCCGACTCCCCGGTGCGGCCGAGCAGCCCAGGCCCCGGGCTTCCCGAGGTGACCACCGATGCCTGCCCCGCCAGCCCGCACGACCCACCGGAAGTTCCGGAAATCAGCGCCCACTATCCGGTGGAGTGTACGGATGTGCCAGCAGCCCCGAAATCTCTCCCCTCGCCTTCCAAAAACGCCTGCCTAGTCACAGATCAGACGCCAGTCCAACTTTCAGAGGAAGACACCGCTTACCTGTCGGCTCAGCCACGCCCACCGACTCCTTCCATGCCCCAAACATCCCCGTCTTTTCCTTCCGCATCGACGTCTCCCTTTCCTTCTCCATCGACCCCTCCTGAGGCTCACCCGACCCCTTCTAAGGCTCACCCGACCCCTTCTAAGGCTCACCCGACCCCTCCTAAGGCCCACTCGACCCCTCCTAAGGCTCACCCGACCTCTCCTAAGGCTCACCCGACCTCTCCTAAGGCTCACCCGACCGTCTGGAACCCAGAGCCCCCTCCTCCGGAGCTGGAGTCGTCCGAGCAGAAATTCTATAACTTTGTGGTGCTCCACGCCAGTGCAGACGAGCACATTGCACTGCGAGTGCGCGAGAGGCTGGAGGCGCTAGGCGTGCACGATGGGGCCACGTTCTGCGAGGATTTCCAGGTGCCCGGGCGTGGCGAGCTGCACTGCCTGCAGGATGCTCTAGACCACTCGGCATTCATCATCCTGCTGCTCACCTCCAACTTTGACTGCCGCCTGAGCCAGCATCAGACGAACCAGTCTCTGATGAGCAGCCTCACGCGCCACGGATGGCAGGACTGCGTGATTCCCTTCCTGCCCCTAGAGAGTTCCCTGGCCCAGCTCAGCCCCAGCACGTCTAGCCTGCTTACCGGCCTGGTGTTGCTGGACGAGCACTCCAAGATCTTCGCCAGGAAGGTGACCAACACCTTCAAGCCCCAGATGCTGCGGGCCCGCAAGGCCAAGTGGAGGAAGGAACAGGATGCCCGGGCACTGCGGGAACAGAGCCAACAGCTGGAAAGTGAGCGGCAGCACGCAGCGGCATGGGGCGCGGCGTACTCGGCTTACGTCCATAGCTACCTGGCCTACCAGACGCAAGTGGAGAAGCTCCAGGTTGCTTTGGCGAACTACATGCCATTTGGGACTCAGCTGCCCTTTGGGGGACAGGGGTCCGTAGGAACCCCACCATCACCCTTTCCCACCCTGCCCGGTCATCAGCCACCTCCCCTTCCTCCTTGGCTGGGGGGCACGCCCCCACCAATCTTCCCGCAACCCCCGCCGACCTTCCCGCAACCCCCACCAACCTTTCCGCAACCCCCGCCAACCTTCCAGCAACCCCCACCGGCCTGCCCACAGCCCCCGGACTTCTCACAGGCACCACCTGCACGCCCTCAGAGCCCTGGGCTCCAGCCTCTCATCATACACCATGCACAGATGGTACAGCTGGGGGTCAACAACCACATGTGGAATCAGAGAGGGACCCAGGCACCCGAGGACAACACGCGGGAAACAGAATGACCTAGTGACTGGACCTGATGACCTCGACTTTGACCACCCCCCTTCATCTCTAGGGGGTGGTGGAACACAGGGTTGTTTGCTACTTTCAGGACACTGCAGGGGAGAACTTCCATCTCAGGAAATAGGGCAAAATGGGCCCCATGACTTTCTGGCTCTGCTGCTGCTGCTGCTAAGTCGCTTCAGTCGTGTCTGACTCTGTGCGACCCCATAGACGGCAGCCCACCAGGCTCCCCCGTCCCTGGGATTCTCCAGGCAAGAACACTGGAGTGGGTTGACATTTCCTTCTCCAGTGAATAAAAGTGAAAAGTGAAAGTGAAGTTGCTCAGTCGTGTCCCACTGGAACTGGAGGTGTCCAGAACTGGATATGAGTTTACAAATTCTCTCTCTTCCCCTCTCTCTAATGGTGGTGATGGGGAATGAGCTGGGGGTATGGGTATGATGTTTCAATTGTAATAAATATTTATTGAATGCTTTGATAGCATCATTGTACTCGGGAAGGCCTGCTCCTTGCCATTTGTCAAGATAAAAACGTGGCTAGTGGGACTTCCCTGGTGGTCCAGTGGTTACGACTCTCTGCTTCCAATGCAGGGGGCACGAGTTCCATACCTTGTCAGCGAACTGAGATCCCACATGCCATGCTGTGTGGCCAAAAGCAAAACAAAAAACAGGTGGCTACTATTGCCATAAAAGGAACAGGAGCTGAAAATTTGGTTTCACTTCACTGGTCAGGATGTAGTTGCGTGGACTATCCCCAGCTGCAAGGGAAGCTGGGAGATATAATCTTCTCATGGGCCATGTGCTTTGCCAAGAGTGTTGGTTCTAATGCTAGAGAAGGTGGGGAGAAAACACCTTGAGTTGAGAGTACATTTGGCCGTTTCTATTGCAGCCCTTTTTCGGGGAAGAAGGGGTCTGCATTGATGCTCTCACCTTGAAGGCTGGGCTCAGATCACACTGTGTATTCTTGTACAAGTGCCTTCACCTCTCTTGAGTCTCTGCTTTTTCATCTGTGAAATGGGTTTATGAGGCCATTGTTCCAAGGTCATCAGCAGATCACGGGCGATTGCAGTGAAATACCAGGGACAGTGTAAGTACTTGTTAACTTCGTGTCTGGTATGAAGGGGATTAATCTTTTTAAGGGTCTCTTATTCTCTATTGAGAATAAGAATAGAATTAACATTTGTTGAGCACTTACCATTTATCCATTCTGGAGGCTTTACATATGTAAACATTCTAATCCTCAAAAATGACCTCCCTGGGACTTTCGGGGTGGTCCAGTGGTTAAGACTGCAATAGCCACTGGATGGGATGTGGTTTTCATCCCCGGTCAGGGAAATAAGATCCCACATGCCCTGCGGTGTAGCCAAAAAAAAAAAAATTGACCCTCCTCCTGGAGTAAAAGATTTTGTTACTGGGCCCATTTTGCAGATGGGGAAAACCGAGGCTGAGAGAGGTGAATTCTGGCCCCAAAGCCACACTGATTGTAAATGGGGAGATTGCAATGCCATAGTCGGATTTCCGAGGGAGGAAATGAAGACCAGCCCAGGAAGGGTGTATATGGGTCAGGCGTGTAGGCCTTCTCTGGCCCAACAGCAGGATTTGAACACTGACTTAGCATGCCCTTTCTTCCACCAGCCGCCCCAAAGGGCGGGCCTGGTGTGAGTCAGCCAGGCTGTCATGCACCATTTCCTATTTTAGTAGCTGACTAAGATTTTGTCGAGGATCTGCTCCTGGACTGGCCTTCTCCCCGTGAAGTGAAATCCGGAAAGATTAGATTCTTCGTTGGGGTGGAGTCAAGGGAAGAGATGGTTTCCCTTTTTTTCTCTTCTTTTTGACCCTGCAGCATGTCTTATAGGATCTTAGTTCCCTGACCAACGACCAAACCTGGGCCGCCCCAGTGAAAACGCTGAGTCCCAACCACTGGGCCACCAGGGAAGTCCCAAACAGAAAGTTTCTGATGACTGAGGCTAGGATCTGCCACAATTCATTGGACACTTGCCATTTTTTCAGTTGACCAATATTTATTGAGCTCCTGCTGTGTGCCAGAATCGTCCCAGATATTGGGGTGCAGTAGGGGCAAAGACTCTATTTTCAATTGCAGGCGGAGGTGGAAGGGAGGGAGCAGGGAATGAGTCATCAAATGAGGAAGTGAGGTAGTTTCAGTGAGGAGACTTAGAGGAAATAAACAGGGCACCTAATGGTAGTGCCTCATGAGCAAGAACTTTGGCCCAGATAGCCAGGAAGGGCTTCTCTGAGGAGGTTGTATTACAGCCAATATCTAGAGAAAGAAAAAGAGCTGGTCATCATGGGAAGAACTTGGAAAGGAAGGTGATCTTCTGGGCAGAGGATACAGGCTGTGCAAAGACCCTGGGGCAGGACCGCATATACTGTTGCGTGAACAGCAAAGACAGACAGAGTAGGTGAGGGGGATAGAGGGAGGAGGTCCGGGAGAGAGGGGACAGGCAGGTCGTGCAGGGCTTTGTGGGCTGCAGGAGGACTTAGGTTTTTGCTCTCAGGGAGTTGTGAGCCCTGGAGGGCTACGGGCAAAAGAGGGGCGAAGTCTGACTCAGGTGCTCACATGCGCCCTCTGATGGCTGCTGCAGGGAGGGCAGACTGGGGAGCGAGGCAGAAGCTCTGAGTCCAGGCCAGTGAGGCTGGAGGTTAGACCCCGGTGGAGGCAGAAGAGGGAGGAGAAGTGGACGCATTCAGAACGTGAGCTTTTATTTCGTCCCTGAAATGTGAGTCACAAGTCACAGCCCTTTTCTGGGCCGCATCTTTCTCACCTGTGCCATGGACCCGGGAAGCTTCGGTCTGGAACTCTGGTAGGTATATCACTGCATCAACCCAATGTATTTAAAAATGATCATTTTGAAAGCCCTGAGCTGAGGGCTTCACGTAGTGCCTGGCATCCCAAGTGGCTCAGTGGTATAGAATCTGCCTGCCAATGCAGGAGACATGAGTTTGATCTCTGGGTCGGGAAGATCCCCTAGAGGAGGAAATGGCAACCTGCTCCAGTATTCTTACCTGGAAAATTCCATGGACAGAGGAACCTGGCAGGCTAGGTCCATGGGGTGGCAAAGAATTGGACACGACTGAGTGACCGAGCTTGCATGCCTGCACTCACTTCATTCTCTCAATGGCCATGGGAGCTAGAAACAGTGTTCCCAGTTTACAGATGAGAAAACTGAGGTCAGGAGGGGTGGTGTCATTTATCTAAGGTCATACAGCTCACAAGCAGTCTTTTGGGGCAGGATAAGGAGCCAGGTGTCTCTCTACTGGATTTTAGCAGCTTGTGAATTTATGGCCTTGATTTTAAAAAATTCTTTGAAATATTCCTGTTCATTACTTGCTAATTTCTGGCTTCTCCACTACAGCCTGCCCACCCTGAGGGAGCTTGAGGCTGATCTGTCTTGCTCACTGCAGCATTTTCAGAACCCACCACAGACCGTGGCACACAATAACTATTCAGTAAAGTGAATCCTTTTGACAGACAGTTAGTGAGCACGTACTGTGGGCAGACCCTGCTGAGCGCTGTGGTCACAGGCCTGGTCCCTGCCCCCATGGAGCTTACTGGGCAGTAAGTGGAGAGGATGTGGATTCTTCCATCCATTTAGCCAACCAACATTTACTGAGCTCCTACAATGTGCAGGCCCTTTGATGTAGGGATGACTGAGTGGTCACCCCCTTAGGTGACCCGAGACACCTCTGTTCTGTCCTTCCAGGGGTCATGGAGCAGTTTCAGAGACAGAGTTACAGGGTGGTCAGGACTGTGATAAAGTGTAGGGGGCTCAAAGGGGATCCTTGACCAGCCTGGGGGAATTAAGAGGACCTTCTGGAAGGAGGAAGTCAGCTGACTTATGTCAGAATGAACCATTGGTGGACAAAAGTGTCCCTGGGGGTGGGCACAGCACTGGCAAAGGCCTGGAGGGGAGACCCTGTAGGGAAGGTCAACTTCACAGGAGGCCACAATTCCTGCTGCCCCAGCGCCCCCTGGTGGCCACCTCCAGCTCAGAGACCAGCTTACCTCACATGGCTCCAGGGGCCTGAGGGTGCTTCCTCTAGACCAAACAGCCTTGAAGGGAAAACAGAGGAGGGGCTTCCCTGGTGGTCCAGTAGCTAAGAACCCACCTTGCAATGCAAGAGACACTGGTTTGATCCCTGGTCCGGGAAGATTCCATATGCTGTAGAGCCACAACTACTCTCAGCCACAACTACTGAGCCCAAGTGCTCTAGAGCCTGTGCTTGGAAACAAGAGAAGTCACTGCAATCAGAAACCTGAGCGCTGCAACTGGAGAGTAGGCCCTGCTAGCCATAACTAGAAAAAGCTCTTTTGCAGGAGCAAAGACCCAGTACAGCCCCCTTCCCCCGCAAAAAAAAAAGGGGGGGGGTGGGAGTTTTTTTAATTTTTTCATATAATCAATATATTGCAAAGTCATCACCAATTCCAGAATGTTCTCATCACTCCTTAAAGAAGCCACATCCCCAGTAGCAGTCACTTGGCAGCCGCCTCCTCAGACCCTGGCAACCATGAATCTGCTTTCTGTCTCTGGACGTTTCATATCAATGGTATCACACAGTATGTGGTCTTTGGCGTCTGACTTCTTTCACTCAGCAGAGCACAAACATGCATTCTTAGGCCACCCCTATTATCAGGAGCATGGGCTACCACTGTTTGTAAGTTCTTATTCTTTTTCATGGCTGCATAGTATTCTTTTCCCCAAATCCCCTTCATAACCCGTATGAGAAACACTCTTGGAAGCTGGATAGCTAGAGCAGTGGGGTGCCTCGGGGTTGATCAGGCAATCCATTGCAGGGTGGGACAAAAATATGAGAAATCACACTTTTACTTTTTATTGTCTGGTTGCACCATCGCCACCCAGTGATGGCCATGGAGTGTCCAGGCTCTCGCCTCAGGTGAGGTAATGAACAAACACATGCCTGGGCAGAGTTGTCCACCAGGGTGCTGGTGTGGAGGTCTGCAGATGGCCCGTGATGAGGCAACCAGTGTCTTGGTTCTTCTAGAAGCATCTGCTTCCTGCTCAGGTCTGGCTCTGTCCTGGGCCTTTGCCAGAAGTCTTGATGCTGGTTGCCCTGACCCACAACCAGGCCAGACAGGCACTAGCTCCGGAAAATGAAAGTCTAGTGGAGTCAGAAGGAGGAAGTTTCTGGAGGCTGTGTAGCCACCCCCTGCCCCACTCTTCTGCCCATGCAAATAGAGGGCCTTCTAGAAAGGGGGCTCCACCCTGAGAGGGGCCAGGGTGGGGTCTTTCCTGAAGTGCTTGCTCTGGAATCAGCCTGCCTTCCTCCCAAGGCTGCAGAAACCGCCCTGGTTTAGATCATTAGTACTGAGTTGTGAAGTCCAGGGATCACTTCTCTGTCCTCCTCCCCTTGTCTGAAGTGTCTACTTGCCTGTTGGCCTCCAAAACCTCCGTCTTCACATGGCTTCAGTGCCCATATTCTCTCACCCCCTTCACGCCCCACGCCATCCCTCCCCACTCTCCTGGACTCCCTGGGGTCTCTCCCCTCCTCAGTGGCCTCAACTGTACACTCAGCCCTGTCTCCAGCTTGGACCTTCCTTGAGCTCCAGGTTCCAGATGCCTCGACGTCTCCAGGTGCTGGGGGTTCATGGGGGGCATCTCACACTCAGCATGGCCACTCTGTGTCTGACCAGCCTCCCTAACCTGTTCCCCCTACGTCTCTTCTTTGTGGATGGAAGCTCTGTCCTGGGAGTTGCTCAGCTAGAAGATGGCAGGCACCCTCGACTAACCTGTCAGTCAAGGTTTCTGCTTCTGCTTTCAAAAAACTGTCCAGAGCCCACCCACTTCTCTCCCCCTTCTGCTCCCACTTGGACCAGCGCCATTACCTGCATCCTGGTCCCTAGACTCCCAGGCTCACTGCCAGTCTGCCCTCCCTGCAGCATCCACAAGAAGGCAGGCCCTGCCCCTCCTCTGCCCTTAACCCTCCAGGGTCTCACCTCCCTGGGAGTAAACCTCCAAGTCCTACCTGAACGACCTGTGCATTTCCTCCGTGCCCTCCGCTCCTCCCTGTCTCCCCCTCGCCCACTTGACTCCAGCCATACAGACTTCCTTGCTAGTTCCTTCCTTGTTAGTTCCTCTAACACACTAGGCACAGTCCTGCCCCAGGGCCTTTGCATATGCTCTGCTCACTGCCCAGTGTCCTCCCTTCACACTCTGCCACAGCTCCTTCTCTCACCTTCTCCAGATCTTTGCTCAAATGTCACTCTCTCAATAGAGGCTTCTATGAGGTCCCCCCATTTAAAATTCATCTTCAATGGCACCCACCAACCCCCCTGACTATGCCTTCTTTTTCCATAACTCTGAGCACTTTGGGACAAATAGAAGTTACCTAGTCATCACACACATTGTTATTGGTCTTCTTTCGGAGGGCACAACGTTTGTCTGACTTCACTGTACCTTGTACACAGTAGGCTGTCAATAAGTGAACAAACATACCTTGTTGTATCCTGTTTCACTTTATTGCCCTCCACAAATATTGCATTTTTTTTTTAAACAAATTGAAGGTCTGTGGCAACTCTGCAACAAGCAAGTCGATCAGCACCATTTTCCCAACAGCCTCTGCTCCCTTTGTGTCTCGGTGCCACGTTTTGGTAATTCACACAGAATTTCAGACTTTTTCATCATGATTGTATTTGTCACAATGAGCTGTGATCAGTGCTCTTTGACTATTGTAATTTTGGGGATGCCATATAAGACTGTGAACTTAATAAATATATATGTGTTTTAAAAAATTTTTTTTGATGTGGATCATTTTTAAAGTCTTTATTGAATTTATTACAATATCACTTCTGTCTTATGTTTTATTTTTTAGACTGCCTGACCAGGGATCAAACCTACAGTCCCTGCATTGGAAGGCAAAGTCTTAATCATTTGACTGCCAGGGAAGTCCCCACTGTGCGTGTGTGTGTGTGTGTTCTGATTGCCGCACCCGCTAGCTCATTCCCCCTCTCTTCCCCTCTCCTTGGGCCCCCTTATCCCCTGAGACACAAGAATATTGAAATTAGGTCAGTGAACAACCCCACAATGGCCTCTACATGTTCTATGGAAAGGAAGAATCACACATCTCTGTAAATCAGAAGCTAGAGATGAAGCTTCATAAGGAAGGCATGCCAAAAGCAGAGAGCAGCTGATCGCTGGGCCTCTTGCTACAAATAATTAGCCAAGTTGTGAATGCAAAGAAAGGAAAAGGCTTTGAAGGAAATCAAGTGCTACTCCAGTGAATGCACGAATGATAACAGAATGAAATAGCCTCACTGCTGATAGGGAGAAAGTTTCTGTGGTCGGGATAGGAGATCAAACCAGCCACAGCATTCCTTCCTGTAAGCCAAAGCCTCATCCAGACCCCGGCCCTAGCCCTCTTCAGTTCTGTGACGGCAGAGAGAGGTGAGGAGCCTACAGGAGAAAAGTGTGAGGCCCGCAGAAGGGGGTTCATGAGGTTGAAGGAAAGAGGCCGTCTTCATAGCAGAACAGCGCAAGGGGAAGGAGTGAGCGCTGGTGTAGTAGCTGCTGCAAGTCCTCCAGAAAATCTGGCTCAGGTCATTCAGGAAGGCAGCTACGCTAAATGAGAGAACTGCTGCACACTTTTATTTTTATTTATTTATGTTTATTTTGGGCTGTGCTGGGTCTTCATTGTGGCGGGCAGGGATGACTCTTCGTTGCAGCGCACAGGCTTCTCGTGACGGTGGCTTCTCTTGTTGCAGAGCGCGGGTTCTAGGGCACCTGGGCTTCAGTAATTGCAGCCGGTGGGCTCCGTAGTTGCAGATCCCGGGCTCTAGAGCACAAGCTCAATAGTTGTGGCACACGGGCTTAGCTGCTTCTGAGGCATCTGTGGGATCTTCCCAGACCAGGGATAGAACTTGTGTCTCCATTGGCAGGCCGATTCTTCACCACTGGACCACCAGGGAAGTCCTGCACATTTAACAGAATACAGTCTTAGTGTAAATTTAACTTATATACACTGGGAACTGGAGAAGGGAATGGCAGCCCACTCCAGTATTCTTGCCTGGGAAATCCCGTGGACAGAGCAGCCTGGTCCACGGGGTTGCAGAGTCGGACACTAAACGACTGAGCGTGCACACACACACACATGCACTGGGAAACCTCAAAATTTGTGTGACTTGATTTATTACGATATTCACTTTATTGCCACAGTCTGGACCCAAACTTACAGTGCCTCTGAGGTCTGCCTGAATTTGCATTACTGCTTAAGTCTGTTTTTGTCTTTAAAACAATCTCTTTTTCTGGTTACAGCAAGGTGATTCAGTTATACATATGTATATATTTTCATATTATTTTCTGTTATGGTTTAATACAGAATACTGCTGTCTATGGGGTCGCACAGAGTCGGACACAACTGAAGCGACTTAGCAGCAGCAGTATCCCATTGTATACAGGTACTGCTGCTTCTTCATCCATTTATCTGTTGATGGCTACTCAGATTGCTTCTGTGTCATGGCTATTGTAAATAGTGTTGCTATGAACATACAGGTACATGTATCTTTTCAAATTAGAGCTTTCTTCATATATATGCCCACTAGTGCAGTTGCTTCCCTGGTGGCTCAGAGGTTAAAGCGTCTGCCCGCAATGCGGGAGACATGGGTTCGATCCCTGGGTCAGGATGATCCCCTGGAGAAGGAAATGGCAACCCACTCCAGTATTCTTGCCTGGAGAATCCCATGGATGGAGGAGCCTGGTAGGCTACAGTCCACGGGGTCGCAAAGAGCCGGACACGACTGAGCGACTTCACTTAGGGGAGTTGCAGGTTGTTCTATTTTTATTTTTTTTAAGGAACCTCCATACTGTTCTTCATAGTGGCTGCACCAATTGTACATCCCCACCAAAGGTATAAGAGGGTTCTCTTTTCTCCACATCCTCTCCAGCATTTGCAGAGCATTTTTAACGATGGCCATTCTGACCAGTGTGAGGTGGTACCTAATTTTAGTTTTTGATCTTCATTTCTCTTATGATCAATGATATTGACCATCTTTTAGGTGCCTATTTTCCATCTGTATGTCTTCCTTGGAGAAATGTCTATTTAGGTCTTCTGCCCATTTTTAGATTGGGTTGTTTGTTTTTGTTATTGAGTTGTATAACTGTATGTTTTGGAAATGAAGCCCTTGTCAGTTGCATCATTTGCAAATATTTTCTGGTAGTCTTAGGTTGTCTTCTTTTCCTTTTGTTTATGGTTTCCCTTGCTGTGCAAAACAGACTCTTGATACTATGTTCCCTTCTTGCCTGCCAGTGAGTGAACAGTGTGTATTGAACACTGTTCAATACACAATACAAGGTATTTACTGAACAGTGTGTATTGGCACCGACTGTATGCCAGGGACTGTTTCAGACACACTGTTGATTAAAGCAGACCCTGTTTCTGCTCACACATCTGTGGGGGAGATAGATATTAGAGTAAGAGGTTACAACCAAGATGGTCCTGGGTGTGGTGGGACATGGTGGAAGGGGAAACAGGGATAAGAGTGGCTGTGGGAGGCTTCCTGGAGGGGCTCATTCCAGGGAGAAAGGGTGTTCT
The DNA here is from genome assembly GCF_055505025.1 of Bos grunniens. NCBI lineage: Eukaryota > Metazoa > Chordata > Mammalia > Artiodactyla > Bovidae > Bos > Bos grunniens. Next base: position 19,380,460 of record NC_141171.1, read on the forward strand.
AGGTAAGGGGCAGAGCCCAGCATAAGGCCCTGTGGTGGGAAGGAGCCTGGGGCTTGGGAAGGGGAGGGCAGAGCCAGTGTGGTCCAACCTGGTACAGAACTGTGTCCAGCCGTGCGGCGGGGAGGGGGCGGGGCAGAGGGGAGAACAGGATGGTTCCTTTATTTGTGGGGATCCAGAGTCACTGACTCAAGGGACATGAGTTTGAGCAAACTCCAGGAGGTAGGGAAAGACAGGGAACCCTGGCACGCTGCAGTCCATGGGGTTGCAGAGTCGGACAGGACTTAGTGACTAACAAGATGCTGCGATGAGCATTCACTTACACTAGGGGGCACCCTTGAACAGCAGCTCCTGCCTCTCCTTCCCGGTGGCCAGGAAAGGGCTTCTTCCTAAAAGAAACCAGGCAGGGAGGGAGTCAGAACCGCCAGAGAGTGCCAGCTTCCAGGCCATGCCAAAGGCCACTCTCCCTGTTAACAATCTCTGTAAATAAGATCAGCAGCTGTATAAACATGCCCATTCACTGGATGTTTGGAAATCGTTCAGTCTAATGCTGTTGGAGACCAGAGGCCAGAGAGGGCAGACACCTGCCTTAGGTCACACAGAAGACCTACCCTGCCTTGCTACACAGTGTCTCCTCCCAACCCCAAATGCCCCTGGGTGGGGATCTTTTATTTTTAACCTGGTCAGTGAACACACCGCCTTTTTATAGCCCTGGAAGGAGCCCAGGGTTTCCAATTTCCAAAGGAAGTTTTTTTAAAAAAATGGTCCTCTTCCTGAGAAAAGGAACGGCCTGACCTCTCAGAGGGCCCTAGCCCCATCTCTTATTTTTACCCGAGGCTCCCTGGGGTTCCCCCTGACCCCTCAGCGGGTGCTGCACACATTCGCATCCCTGGTGTTTCTTAGAGGCCCCTTCTGTCAGTCTGGGCCATCACGCCCTCTCAAAGCCTCCCGGGGATTCGCAGGCTTTGCTTACCTGTCTACCCTCCTCAGCATTGCTGCTGGCCATCTGCCTTCTTACTTAATTTCTATTCCTTGAGTCGTTTAATATTTTTCTTTAAACAGATTTAAAAACCAACTTTTTTTTTTCTTCCTGGAATTAGATAGGGCTGATGGTGGCATCCTTAAGGTTATACTAAAGCCACTAACTGTACATTTAAAGTGGTGAAACTTGGGACTTCCCTGTGGGTCCAGAGGTTAAGCCTCCACATTTCCAATGCAGGGGAGGCAGGATTGATCCTTGGCGGGGAAACTAAGATCCCACATGCCTCGTGGTGCAGTCAAAAATAAATTAAAAAAAAAAATATATATATATATATATTTTAAATGCAAAAAAAAAAACAAAACACCCCAAACCCTTAAAAGAATCATCTTAAGATTTTAAATAAATAAAATGATAAGGTTTTATCTCAGAAAAAGATTGTAAAAAAATATGAACTTGTCTTTATTTTGAACTTTTCAAGTATTAACATCTATGAATTCACATATTGGAAATAGAGGGCCTAGCCATACTTTGTTCCCCAAAACACATTCAAATAAATGTATAATTACTAAAGTTTTTTTACAGGTCACCTGTGATTGTTATGTATAAATGAGTGTGCAGGCAGTAGGCACCTATGACAGCTTCGCTGAGCACTTTCCTGTGTGCCAGGGTTTCTTGGATAAACTCATTTAATTCTTCATGCCCACTCCAGTATTGTTGCCTGGAAAATTCCATGGACAGAAGAGACTGGTGGGCTACAATCCCTGGTGTTGCAGAGTTGGACACAACTGGGTGACTGAACCCACTGCACTGCAATGCTGGTAGGCAGCTGCTACCACCAACCCCATTTCACAGATGAGGAAACTGAGGCTCAGGGAGAGGAAGTGCCATTCCCAAGGTAATATGGCCTGTGTCCTAAGGCACCACACCACACTGCCCAGTGAACATATTCATTCTGAGTGAGGAAGCTGGACTATATCGGAGGATTGATTGCAAGGTGGTAACCGCAGGGCAGAATCTAGAACCCCACCCCACCAGCCCATCTGTTTCAGTCAATATTTTTTTATGTGGTCACTTTTTAAAGTCTTTATTTAATTTGTTACAATATTGTTTCTGCTTTATGTTTTGTGTATTTGACCTCAAGGCATATGAGATCTTAGCTCCCTGACCAGGGATTGAACCCACATCCCCTGCATTAGAAGCAGGGTCTTCACCACTGGACCACCAGGCAAGCTTCTGTGTTTCATTCCATTTTCTTAAACTTTCTAAAGAACCAGCTTTGCTTTCATTGGTTTTTACTCTATCATTTGCCCATTTCTATTTTGTTGATTTCCACTCTTTATTTTTTGGATTTAGTTGGCACTGAATTGTCTAGCTTTGTAAGGTGAGATTTTAGATCAGGCATTGGCATGCTTCTATCTATAAAGGGCTAAACATTATATTAATATTAATTATTAATTTATTAAGTACATATTTTAGGCTTTGGGGGCCAGATGCGTCTCTAGCATAACTTCTCAGTTCTGCCACTGCAGCGTGAGCGTGGCCACAGGGAAGGTGTGAGCACAGGAATGTGGCTGTGCCAGTAACACTTAATTTGTGAAAATGAGGCTGGATTTGGCCCATGGGCCACAGTTTGCAGATTCTGCTTTTCTTGTCTTCTAGCGCAAGCACTTAAAGCTCCACGTTGCCCTCTAAGCACTGCTTGAGCTGCACTGCACACATTAGCGTACCTTGTGCTGTATGAGGAGTCTAGCAGGCTATGGGGTCCCAAAAGAGTCAGACACGACTGAGCAAGTCAACAACAGCAGCAAAATGCTCAAAGAATTCTCTAGTTTTCTTGGTGATTTCTTCTTTGACTGAAGCTGGGTCACAGCTGCCGACCCACCAGCTCACTCACATGCCTTCCCCGGGGCTAAAAGCCTTTTATCAGTCAACACGTAGTGACTGAACTCCCACTACTTGCCAGGCATTTTCCTAGTATTGACTAAACAGTGGTGAACGAGGCCGCTCCAGTGGAGCTCCCATTAGGCCCTGGAGTCACTCTGAGTCAGCAACTCTGCTCCATTTGTCCCTGGCCCATCAAACGGACCCACCATCCATCCACTTATTGGTTCTGGCCAACAAGCTCAGGAGTCACCTCAGACTCTTCTTCCCCAAACCAGTTCATCGAGTCCTGCCCTCCTCCAAAGATCTGAAATATGTTCATTTCTCTGCATTCCACTGCCTCCTCCAATCCGTTCTTCCAGCTGCAGCCAGTGATCTCAAGGCTTAAATCAGGCCATGTCTCTCCTTGGTGTGAAATTCTGCTTTGGTTCCCCACAGCCCTGAGGGTAAATATTACTCTGTTCTGTAGGGCCTTAAGGCCCTACACCATCTGCCTGTGTCCACCAGCTCCTCCTGCATTCCCCCCTTTTCTTTTTGGTCACACCGCACAGCCTGTGGGATCTTAGTTCCCCAGTAACGGATTGGACCTGCATCCCTTGCAGTGGAAACTCAGAGTATTAAACACTGGACCACCAAGGAAGTCCAGTCTCCTCACTCACTGATTCAGCCACACAGAGCTCCTTGTTCTTTTTTTTGAATGAGCCATGTGAGCTCATTTATTCATTCAACAAATGCTTAATGAACTACTGAGTTAGGCCCTCTTCTAGGTGCTATGGATGCAGCATGGGATGAACTTGAGTAGCTGCCATTCTAAGGAAGGGACATGATGAATAAACAAGGAAACAAAGAAAAAGGTGACAGGGTTAACGTTTTAAGGATTAAGAGGCAAGTACACAGGAGGATGGGGTAGAGGTTGTCTGGGGCCACATTATTGATATGATCTGGGAGGGCTTCATGGAGGAGGTGACATTCGAGCAAGACCATTGCTTGACAGGCTTTTAATAGAAGACATCAGGACTCAGGTCAGGGGGAGTTGGCTGCACTGGAGGATCTCAAATGTCCTGTTCACTGTGGAGGATCACCGTCTCTTTTGCAACCTACTAAAAAGACAGATGATCAGGCCAGAGGAGGGAACACTCCCTCCCCCTGATCCCCCTCGCCCCCAGGACGGATGGTGCTGCCCGCATCTGCACTGGGTCTTGCTTAACACTTGTTGTGGCAACCACTGGGTGGATCCCCCCCACCCCCACCTTTACCCAGTCCTAAGTGAATCTCCCAAAGGACTCCACACCCCCCAACCTTTCTGCAGGGACACGGGGTCAGCACCCTGCAGTGCCAGCCGAGTGCCACCACTGGGGGCTGGCCCATCATCTCCTTTTGGGCCTGTGATGTGAGCCCCTGAGGTGTGCTATCTTTAACCTCGGGCTGGGACGCTCTGCTCCCTGTAAACACTGCTCAGATGACAGTCCTGGAATCCCGTGGGGGTGGCGGGTTCCGTGTGTGGCAGAGCCATCAGGGGTTGCTCCCCAGTTGTTAGAGGAGGACTGGAATCTCCAGAGGCAAGAGGCATTGGTTCTTTCACTCACCACAGGGGTCACTCAGTGGGGACCAGCACAGACACTCCCAGGGTTCCGCAAGATCTGAGGCAGGCATTAACTGAACAGATGAGTCAGTGAGCAGAACTTCAGGCTGACTCCGTTGTGTGGAGGCCAGAAGTGGGGTAGGGGTGACACTGAGAGGGGCAGAGGCTCCCCCTGGTGGGGTGGGCTGCACACTTTCAATGCCTTCAACCTTGGGTCTCAGCCTTGCCCCCGGTGAGCGCAGGCAAACCTCCTCACTCTGAGCCTTTGTCTGCTGCGCCTACCAGCAAGGTGGGCCACCACCCTGGCTGTGTGACCTGGGGCAGACCACTTGGCCTCTCTGAGCTTGTCTCGTCACTGATAACTTGCACATAATAATTGACCCGGGTTTCCCAGGTGGCTCAGTGGTAAAGAATCCACCTGCCAATGCAGGAAATGCAGATTTGACTGCTGGATCTGGAAGATCCCCTGGAGAAGGAAATGACAACCCACTCATATGTTCTTGAGGAGCCTGGTGGGCTACAGTCCAGGGGATCAGAAAAGAGTGGGACACGACTTGGTGGCTAAACAATAATTGACTGTCAGCATGACCCACACCTGGGCTGCTGTGGCCCATCCAGTCCCAGTGAATGTCTCGATGTTGGCTGCCACGTGGCCTTCCGCTGGCCGCCATGTCAGGACCCAGGAGGACCCGTGTCATTCCTAAGTTCTGAGCTGCTGGGTCAACCCACACTGGAAATCTGCCTGAGCTTTACGATGGCCTTCTCTGAGAGTCTCGGGCTTAAGTCACAAGTCTCAGGCGTGAGCTTTTAAAGCATGCATTTGGCCCACATGGGTTCCCCTCTTTGGTGAGTCCTGTCAAACCCACGAATGGGGCCTACCACCCAGTCGGGGTTCAGTAAATGCTGCCAGTGCAGGTGTCTCCTGGGAGGCTGCTGAGTGGTGTCGGCTGGTAAGGGTCGTTGGGTCCCCATGAAATCAGGAGTTGGAGAACCCTCCAGCCCAATTTGCCACTGGAAGTGAGACGGCCCCAAGGCACAGTCTCCCTGTTGTCTCGGGAGGTGAGGATGTGGGGAGATGCCTGCCTCAGGTATGGCTGGGTCAATCCTTTCCTCTACAGGGGCTTGAACCCGGCCTGGTGCAAGGCAGGCCCTGGGGAAACAGTCAACATCGGACTCCCAGGACGGTGCTGTGGGCGAGGAGTTGACTGACGATGCCAGTGCAGAGAAAATCAGAATTTAACAACATGGCAGGACAAAAGGAAAGGGTGGGACTTTCCTCTGGGAAACCCAAGTTTATGCAGAGACCTCTTGGACCAGAGGGTTCATAGGCTCCATCACATGGTCTCAGGGAAGCAGGGCTGAGTTGGGGGCCTTCCTGTTCCCTTAGACCTTCCGGAAGGTCAAATCATGCCATGCTCTCCTCTGAGGCAACCCTCCTGCACAGCAGAGTTGACGACTAAGTCAGTGGTTTTATGTTTTTTCTGCAGTAATACATTTTCCTGACTAACTCTGACACTAAGCCCCAGGACATAAACTGGGATGGGAGCCGTGCTCCTTACCTGGGCCTTCCACACCAGGCAGACCCCTCCTCCCCCACCCACTCAGCACTCCCTTCCGCCCGCCCCCCCAAGTCGTCCATTTAACACAAGGTTGAACAACAGCACCGCACATGCAGTTGACACTCCTCCTCTTTTTATTCCGGGCTTCAGGAGGGACAGTGAGGGCGGTTCCCGCCTTGATGGAAGGCAAAACCTGGTCTTGGAAATAAAGAACGTCCTAACTAACACTGCAAATCCACAGAGACCTGGTTCCCTCGCTGGGGGCGGGGCATCCGGGGACCCACTGTGCTGCGGAAGACTTCCATCAGTGTAGCTGCCCCGTGACAAGGCTGCGGGAGGGGCACCGGCTCCAGTCCCCTTCCGCTCTCCCAACAGGCCAAGGACACTCTCCTGCTGGCGGCCAGGGCCATGGAGGACAGGCCCTGAGAATCCCACTGGGGAGGGTTCTCTGGCAGGAGGACTAACAATCCCCCTCCCCAGAAGCCCCCAGTGACGGGAGGCCGAGAGACACCCACCGTCTATCTAGCTGACACAGTGGGTCAACAGTGTACCTGGCGTTGCCTCAGGGTCACCTGCATCCAGGTCTCCGAGCAGCTAAAAACTGGACACAGCCACTCAGGATGCTGGCCACGCACCTGTGCCGTCGGGCGTGACTTGTGATGTGGAAGCGGCCTGCGGTTTTAACTCATAAATTGTGAAAACCAAAGCCCAAACCAACCATGCTAGGTTTTGCTGGGCGAGAAGCAGCCTGGCCCCTAAAAAAGGCTAAGAGTGAACTATCAGAAAGAAACGTACTGTCACCTTCGCTCTGGGGACGGATACGTGGGGCTGGCACCTCCCTTCCTTAACACAATAAAGCTCACCTCTGCCGGCTGGGCCACCTCGGGCACGACAAAACCCTTGCTGCATGAAAATAACTTAGCGAGTCTGACAAACCAAAAATTTTAGAAAAAGAAAAAAAGTATATGGCAGCAAAACTTCAGGACTCCTGCATCACACCTGTAACCTGCCCGCTTAGTAAATAAACAGAACACCAAACCACGAAAGCTACGCAAAGGGCAGGCTGCCCCTCCCCGGGTGGAGACCCTTACCCACTGCAGGGTGGAGGGAGCAGGTGTGAACGTGCTAGAAAAGGCAGGTCTCCCAGTTTCCCCTCAGGGCCCCCCGTCCTAACCCTGCACTGGGGGGGTCTACGTCTATCCAGAGACCGGACCAACTCTCAGCTTCTTCCTGCGTTTCTAGGTGGGGGAGGAAGGCAATGGCTTCAACTCATCCGCCTCTGAGTCAGAAGGAAAGACCCTCCTTAACCCAGGCAAACGGGGCGTGTGGGAGGTTGAGCGTCTTCTCAGGCCAAGGATGGGTGCGCAGGCTCCTGCAATAAAGTCCATTCTCCGAGCGCGTCACCCTGAAGGCTTCTAGCACCGACAGCTCGCTCACTCCTATCCCCGCTCCCTGCAGAGGGGAGGGGGGCCATGGAGGCGGGAGAGCCCCTCCCCTTTGTCGCTCTCCCAGGTTTCTAGCCACAGGAAGTGCTCCCAGAGAGAGGGTGGGACCGGTGCAGGCCCCGCCCTCCTGGGGTTTGCCTCTCCCACTGTGGTCAGTGTGGTCAGTGCAGCTCGATGAAGGCCTCCAGCTCCTCAGGGATGAAGCCCTTGTAGGGGATCTTGTTCTTGTCCAGGGCGCGGGCCGCAAGGCACTGCAGGGTCACGTAGTTGAAGGGCTGGATGGTGCTCTTGGCCAGCAGCTTCTCGTCCAGCAGCTCATAGGCCGTCTTCTTGAAGGCGTTGGTGGCGTCCATGTGGGCCCCCGCCTCAATCAGGGCGTTCATGATGCCCGGGCAGTTGTTCTGTGCTGCGATGTGCAGTGGGGTGTTGTTGTCGAAGTCCCGGCTATCTGGGTCGGCCCCGCAGTCCAGCAGCACCTTGACCACCTGCAGGGAGGGGAACCTGCCCACCGGGTAGCGGCCCACGTTGGTGGTCTCTGCATCCACGGCCATGTGCAAAGGGGTGAAGCCGTTCTTGCCACGAGGGGCGCACTTGAGCAGCCGGTAGACTGTCTGGTGTTTCAGGTGCTCCTGGTCGGGCGTACACTCCACCTTCTCCAGCAGGTAGAGCAGGTGGAGGATGATGGCCAGGGCCTTGGTAAACTGTGCCGAGTCCCCGGGCTCCTTGGGCAGCTGCAGGGCCCGCTCCACTTCCCGCACCCCTTTGCACAGCACCCCCATGAGGTCTGCGAAGCCGATGGGCGTGCCTAGGCTGCCCTTGGCCGAGCGGTCCTGGAGCACGTAGGAGAAGAGTTCGGCGAAGGACAGGAAACTGCTGGCCGTCATGGGACTCAGAGGCTCCAGGTTGTTTTGCTGCATGTCCAGGGCATACTTCCAAAGGCGGATGCAGCGCTCGAAGTTGCCCGAATCGGCGTACACAGCGCCCCGGTAGCGGATGTAGTAAGACGTGTCCGGGTGGGAAGGACCTAGGATGCGCTCTCGGATCAGCAGGGCCTGCATGCGCATCTCATCTGGGTCGGTGATGAGCGCCTCCAGTTCTTCGGTGGTGTTCACCTCCCTCGAGTAGTCATAGGCCAGGACCAGTTGCGGGGGCTCCGGTTTGGGCAGATACTCGCCCCCCTGGTGCCGCAGCTCCATGGCCCGTCTCCAGTGTTTCAGGGCCCCGAGCAGATCCCGCTTCTTATCCACGTAGGTGGCTCCCAGCAGCTCCAAGGCTTCCACGGCGGCTTCCCTGCTGGTGGGGCAGCAGCTCTCGTACGATTCACCGCTCGGGGGTTCCTCGGGGGACGAGCGGGCGCCCTGGGGCTGCACCCTGGCCAGCCCGGGCTGCGCCTGCTCGTCCCCAGCAGGCTGCTCCTGGATGAGGTACTCCACGATGTTGGTGTGGCCCGTCACGCTGGCCGCCAGCAACGGTGTCATGCCGTAGCCATCACGCTCCATGCGGGCGTTGCAGCCGAGCAGCAGCTGCAGAATCTCCAGGCTGCCGGACTCGGCGCAGTCGTGCAGGGCTGTGTTGCCCTTGGCGCTGCGCCGGTTCACCTGGGCGCCCTGCTCCAGCAGGTAGCGGGCGATCTCGCGGTGGCCCTTGTAACAGGAGATCATGAGGCACGTGTGCCCGTGCCGGTTGGCCACCTCCAGGTCCGCCTGGTGCTCGCCCACCAAATAGCGCACCACCTCCAGGTGCCCATCGAAGCAGGCGGCGCGCAGGGGCGTCGAGTTGGTACGCGTGGTGCGGTTCACCGAGGCCCCGCGGCGCAGCAGGCTCCGCACCACGTCCAAGTGGCCGGCGGCCGAGGCGGCCCACAGCGGCGGCGCGCCCTCGATGATCTCGCCATCAAAGTGCACCGAGCCGCCCGCCTCCACACTCGCGCCGCACCGGTCCACCAGGTACTCGACTACGTCCAGGTGGCCGTAACGGGCTGCGATGAGCAGCGGCGTACCCCCGCTGGCCACCTCGCCCGTCAGCTCTTCCAGCTCCTCGCGGCTCCGGCCGCTGAGCAGCTTCTGAAGGAGCTGCAGCTTGCCGTCGCGGGCGGCATTGTACACGGCGGTGTGGAGGTCCATGATCTGGGCCTCCGCCAGGCCATGGGCCGGCCGCCGGGGGACGACGGGACCGGGGGACGGCGGACTAGCGCCCCGAGGGGCAGGCGGCAACCTTCACCGTCTCCCCCACCGCCATCTTAGGTGCTTCTGGGGCGGAATAAAATGGCTGCCGCGGCCTGTTTCCGTTGGAGCATGGAAATGTGCAGGGAAATGTAGTTCTCTGAGCGGGCACACTCCGTGGGACAGAAGAAGAACTGTAAGGTGGTAGAACTACAACTCCCAGAATGCCGCGGGCCAGCCGCGGCGAAGTGGGTGCACGCTGTATAGCGGGAATAGCAGTTCCAATCCCAGCCAATTGTGATGGAAACTGGCTGCTCGCGGACTACGACTTCCGTCATCCAATGCTATCGCAATGGCTTGTGGGACCCAGGGAAGTTTGGTTACGTACTTCCTGTGGCTGTTAGTGGCTGTCAGTGCCTGAGCCGACAGGAAACGCTGACTCCAGCCAGAGGACTGTATTCCATAAAAGGCAGGGCGAGCGACTTGGAGCCAACCAGAAGCGAGAACGAAGGCGAAGCCAGGCGAGTGGTCCGATTTGGGCTTCGCGAGGCTAAACCTCTCACTGGCAGGGGGCGCTCAGGAGAGGCAGGAAAGTGAGTCGGAGTGGGTACATTTGGAGAGCAGAAAGTACAGGTGACCCTAAGGGTCCGTGTCCTGCGCGCTTGTTCATTTCTCATTCATTTGTTCGTTAATTCACACACTTATATATTTATTTACTTACTCATTAATACCCTATTAAAATTTTAGTTTTCCTTCATTCACCCCTCAGCATCCTCAATGTTGTCCGGTCGCTCAATCGTGTCCAACTCTTTGCGGCCCCATGGACTGCAGCACTCCAGCAGCTTCTCTGTTCCTCACTGTCTCCTGGAGTTTGCTCAAACTCATGTACATTGACTCGGTGATAATTTGCAAGGCCCAGTGCAAATGGAAAATGTAGAGCCCCTTGTCCAAAAGTGATTAAAATTTTTCCAACAAAGACAACAGGGCATTAAACAAAGCGTCAGGCCCTTCTGAGTGAGGGGTCCCAGATGACTGCTCACATGGACACCCCTGTGAAGACAGAACTCCACACTCAAAGACAAACCCTTACCTCCAGCACTGTCTGACTTCCATTTTGCTGCTGCCTGCCCCAGGGTTATTGAAGATAATGGGAAAAATGAGGAAGTTGCCATGTCCAGGAATGTTCAAGAAATGCATGCTGTTCTCTACACCTCCTGACTTTTGTGTGGGCTGTTCCCTCTGCTTGGAATACTGTTCCAGACCTTCTTCACTTGGCTACCCCGTTGGCCTTTTTCAGGTCTCAGCTGAGACTTCAGGTCTTCCTGGATGATTCCTTGACCTAAGGCTTAGTGGGTGTCCTCCCTGGCACCATTGGCATTCTGATCCCTGAATCTTAGTGAAATACTATGTTTTGATCAATTCAGGGTGTTGTAATAAATACCACAGGCTGGGTAGCTATATTAGTTAGGAATCTCCAGAGAAACTGGAGAAGGAAATGGCAGCCCACTCCAGTATTCTTGCCTGGAGAATTCCATGGACAGAGGAGCCTGGTGGGCTGCAGTCTACCGGTTGTAGAGAGTTAGACATGACTGAGTGACTTTCATTTTTCCAGAACCCAATAGGCTATTTATATATTATATCCATATTCATATCTACACACACACACACACATTACATTTACCAAACTCAGGATTTGGCTGCTGACTGATCAAAAGCCAATAATCTAGTGGCAAGTGTCAGTAGAAAGGAAGGATGGTTTATTGAGAAAAGCCAGCAGTTTGAGAAGAAGGTTAACTTACGTCTAGAGCCCAACTCTGCAGATTCTGCTCAGCCATGACAGTTTTTAAAGGGAAAAAGAGGGGAGTCTCAGTTAATCATTATGGTAAGAGCTAAGATTCTTCATCCTTTCTCCAGTGTGTGCAGACCACTGACTTCTCCTGATCTTCTTTTTTTTAATAAAAAAAAAAATGTAGTCTTTTTTTCCAAACCCTTTGGCCACACTGCCTGTGTCTGAGACCTTAGTTTCCAGACCGGGGATTGAACCAGCACCTCCTGCTTTGGCAGTGTGGAGTCTTAGCCACTCCACCACCAGGGAAGTCCCTCCTGATCTTTCTCTGGATGCTGTCTTGCCTGCATGGTCCACCTGCAGGTTTGCTATGGGGAAGCTGGGAGTAGAGAGCCAGTAGTTCTTCAGTCCTTCATTCTTAACAGCTTTTAATCCAGGAAAGTAATCAACAGGTTAGGCAAGGGCATTGTATACATTCTGTAAAGCAAAAGTCAGGAATGCTACCCAGTGATCTCATTTTTTATGATTAAGGTTTAAGGGGAACAGAAATAGATAAACAGGAAAGAGGCAAATGAGATGCTTACAAATCCCCACTTGTCAGACATCATTCCACTTCTGTGAGATTAGGGACAGAGGTCCATCTCCTGTAACTTCTTCATGCTGACATAGAGCGCTGTGTTTTCAGAGAGGAAGATGTTGACATGGGTCTGTAGCATGTATTTGCCAACAGTTTTAGTTGCCTGCTTACATATGTGGGCAGAGCAAGCTATGATTATTCTAATCCCACAAAGATATAGATGATTACGAGCAATGGTGTTAATCTCATTCTTTCATTGGACACTGAGACTATGCCTCTAGTGCCTACTCTGTGACTGCCTGTGCCTGCTCTTTTGTGACTCAGGGAGGCCCAGGAGACTTCAGCTTTACTACAGACAAGAGGCAGGGGACATAAAAGGGCTTTGTATTTGGGGAGGGCCCTGCAGGGCCCCTGGGAACTTTCCTTCTCCAGTTTCTCTGGAGATTCCTGACTAATATAACCCCTGAACTCGTATGGCTATGGAGTCTGAGAAGTTCTGTGATCTTCCATCTGTAAGCTGGAGAACAAGCAAAGCTGATGGTGTAACTCAGACTGAGTCCGCAGCCCTGAAACCCAGGAGCTCTGATGTCTGAGGGCAGGAAATATGGATGTCCCAGCTCAAGAAGGAAGAGAATTAACCCTTCCTCCATTTCCTTGTTCGATTCCTGCCCTTCTTGGATTGGGTGAATCAAATGCTAACTAACCTCTTCCAGAAACACCCTCACAAACACACCCAGAAATAATGTTTTACCTGCTCCCTAGGCATCTCTTAGCCCAGTCAAGTTGACACGTACGGACTTCCCTGGTGGTCCAGTGGTTAACTTCCACTGCAGTGGGGCATGGGTTCAGTCCCTGGCTGGGGGAGTTCTGAATGTTGTGTAGTGCTGCCAACAAAACAAAACAAAACAAAACACACACACACACACAATCGACACATACAATTAACCATCACAGTGGCTTTAACAATGAACATGTATTTCTTACAGTTTTGGAGGCTAGAAGTTGAAGGTTAGGATGCCAGCCTGATTAGGTTTCTGGTAAAGACTCTCTTCCTGGCTTGTAGACACCTCCTCACGTAGAGGAGAGAAAGAAAGAGAGCTCCAGTCCCTTTACCCCTTTCTAAGTGCACCAAGGACTTTGCTGGTGGTCCAGTGGCTAAGACTCTGCGCTCCCAATACAGGGGGCCCAGGTTTGATCCCTGCTCAGGGAACTAGATCCCACATGCAGCAACAAAGATCCTGTATGCCCCAACTAAGACCCAGTACAGCCAAAAAAAAAAAAAAAAAGAGCTGTTAAATTGTCAGGATTTTTGACAACCAGAGATTAAACCCAGCCAATATTGAACATTAAAACACAGAGATTTAACTCTTAACAAGTCATATAAAAACAAAAGTGAAAGTGCAAGTTGCTCAGTCGTGTCCAATGCTTTGCAGCCCCAGGCCAGAATACTGGAGTGGGTAGCCTTTCCCTTCTCCAGGGGGTCTTCCCAACCCAGGGATTGAACCCAGGTCTCCCGAGTTGCAGGCAGATTCTTTACCAGCTGAGCCACAAGGGAAGCCCAATAAAAAACAAAGGTGACACTCAAAACCTCACCACCTCCTAAGTGTTCACTAAGTATTGCTGTTGTCTATCTTTCAAGGTGACTTATGCCTCTGAATCTACATGGCAGAAATACCACACAGTGGTGTGGACCTGCCCACCTCTTTCTAGTTTTCCACTCTATGACTCCACCAGGTAGCTCAAAACCATTGATGGGAGTATCTGCATTCTCAGCAACCCTCCTCCCAGGGCCCCCGACCTTGCTCTCTTTTTATTATTTTCTGGCCCCTATGTGGGATCTTAGTTCCCTGACCAGGAATGGAACCAGGGCTAGCCTCCCAACCCCCTGGCGGCACAGAAAGCACGAGTCTCAACCGCTGGACGGCCCCGGAAGTCCCGCCTCACTCTATTTTGTTTCCCACAGCACGTTTCAGCTTGCTACCTAAGTTCCTATGTCATTTGCGTGTTTATGGCATGTATCAGTCTGCCTGCTTACCATGCCAGCCCAGACAAGCCAGGGAGGTTGGCTGTTTGTGTTCACTGCTGTGTCCCAGTTTCTAGCAGCACACAGTAGGCACTTGATAAATATGAGTGGCAGTGAATAAAGAGGTCGCTCCAGGAAGCCCATTTTAACCACACCTACACCCTGCCTAGGGCTTCTCAGGTGGCTCAGGAGTAAAGAATCTGCCTGCCAATGCAGGAGACTCAGGTTCGATCCCTGGGTAGGGAAGATCCTCTGGCGAAGGAAATGGCAACTCATTCCCAGTATTCTTGCTTGGGAAATCCAATGGACAAGAAGGACCTGGCGAGCTACATACAGTCCATGGGGTGGTGAAAGGTCCGGCACGACTTAAGGACTAAACAACAACCACCCTTGCTAATGTTTCCTGGCCCTGGCAGGATCAGCCTCCTTCTTGTGATACATTGGGGTTGGCCAAAAAGTTCGTTCCTGGTCATCCGTACCACGTGGCAGAGAACCCAACCTAGCTGTTCGGCCAACTCCACTATTTCTGCCGCCCAGCAGGCTTCCAGGGAGGGAGGCACAGTAGGGCCCGCTATTTGGCAACGACGGTGGCCCACCCAGGTGGCGGCCCCTTCTCTCACCCCTCTGCATCTGGGGAGCCCGTTCTCCCAGCGCCTGTCCCCGCGCCAGGCCCGGGCGGCTGCAAACGTCCGGGCCCCCATGCGCGGGCACATCCCCCGCGGCCCGCCAGGTGCGCACCGCGGGGCGCCCGCAGCTGCGCGCTTGCCCTCCCGCGCAGCCTAATCGCGGCAGCCGATGCGGGCCCACGGCCGGGCCACCTGCGCGTAGAAGCAAGGAAGCCGCGGGGACCTCTGGGGCGGGCCAAACCCCAGCTGGGGGGCTTTCATCAGAGGGCGCTTTAAAATCTTTCTAATGAGAAAATATTTCAAACGTTCAGGAACATAGGGAAAATAATATGAGAGACCCCCAAGATAGCAATGCCAAAGACAAGGCGTCCTCATTCAATCCCATAAATATTTCATGAGGTTACCAGTCGGGTTGGCATTGTTTTAGGAGCTGAGACACAACTGGGAGAAAAATACACAAACCCCCCTTCTCTCCGGAATCTGGTTCAAGGAGGGAGAGGCTGGTATGAAATTAAATAACTGTGTTCATTTGTAGGTGTGTGTTACGGGCTGAGTTTTGTGCCTCTGTCCATCCCCGAATTCATAGCTAGCCCCCAAAGATGATAGTATTAGGAGGTGGGGTCTCTGGGAGGTGATGAGGTCGTGAGGGTGGAGCCCTCCCTAATGAGATTTTGTTTTGTTTACTCGCTCAGTTATGTCTGATTCTTTGAGACCCCATAGACTGTAGCCCACCAGGCTCCTCTGTCCATGGGATTTCTCAGGGAAGAATACTGGAGTGGGCTGCCATCCCCTTCTCCAGGGGATCTTCCTGTCCCAGAGATTGAAGCCGTGACTCCTGCATTGGTAGGCGGTTTTATACCACTGAGTCACCAGGGAAGCCCCCTAGGGGATTATTTCCCTTATAAAGGGGCCATAGAGACTGCTCTTCCCCCTTTGCCCGGTGAGGACACAGCAAGAAGACCCAGGAAGGGAGCCCTCGCTGGACTGTGCTGGCACCCTGATTTTGGACTTCACAGTTTTCCCATGAAAAATAGATTTCTATTGTTTATAATAGGGGTCTGTGGTATGTTATCAGCCCAAACTGACTAAGACAGAGTGGGCTCCTTAAGCAACAGGTTGTTTATTGTATCACCTTCTGGAGGCTCAAAGTCCAAGGCCAAGGTGTTGGAGGGCTGATTTTTCCTGAAGCCCCACTCCTTCCCCCTCCTCCTTCCTTGCTACTTCAGTAGGTGTTTGTGGTACTTCTGAAATGTGACCCCCACAGTCACTGACCCTTCTCCCATCGAGAGGTGAGGTCAGTGTCTGCTCCCCTTTAATGTAGGTGGACACATGCCTGCCTCGACCTCTACAAGAAAGCAGAAGTGGCACTGGGATTTCTTCTTTTTTTCTCCTTTTTTTTTTAGTTCTCTGTGCTATACAGTAGGTCTTTTTTGCTTATCTGTTTTATTTTTTAATTTTTGGCATGACCACGTGGTGCACATGGCATCTTAGTTCCCCGACCAGGGATGGAACCCACGTCCCCTGCATTGGAAACTTAGGATCTTAACCACTGGACCACCAGGGAAGTCCCTGCACCAGGATTTCTGAGGCTAGGACACAAAAGGTCACCAGCTCCCCCTGGTTCTCTTGAGGTACCAAGTCTGAGAATTCAGCTGCCAGGAAAGAAGTCAACCCCCCAAAGACCATCATGCTGAAGGCACATGTAGACCCTCTGGTCTGCTGTCTCCACTGATCCCTGCCTTCCAACCCTTTCCCTTTAGGATGTCCCCCATCTAGGAGGTCATCTAGGACCTTCCAGACCAGCCATCTACCTGACCCCACCCACAGGTCACAGAAGCTGAGTCTGCCCAGAGTCCTGACCTGAGATACATAAATATCTGAGAGATATACACAAATGACTGTTCTAAGCCTGTACGTTTTGGAATAGTTTGATGCGCGGTAATAACTGGAAAAGCATTACATGTAGCTCGTGGCTTTAATTTGCCTGTCTGTAATTACTGAGCGGATCACAGAGTTCCCTCCCGAGAGTTTGTTTACTGTCTGCTCCCTCTTGGGGGCACTGCCTGTTCATCGGTTAAGATGCCACAATTTAGTTTCTAAGAGGCAGCCTCAATGTGCCTCTCTCCCCCAGAGGGATAGATAGATTGATGTTGTCTCTCACAGCCTGAGGGGTTCTGTCTTTCATTCATTCATTCAGCCATGCTGATTTATATTCTAAGCACTTACTGCACGGTGGGCCTGGTGCTGGAAGCCGGGATGCTGCTCTGAGCGAGACACACAGTGTTCTCAGGAGCCAGGAATCTGGTGGAGGGAGAGAACTTGAGTCAGGGGCTGTGGTCCAGGATGCAAGAGCCCCGGAGACCCATAGATTATAGCTGACTGGAGAGGGAATGAGGAAGTGGAGAGGGGCTTCATTCACGGACAGGGTTTTTCGGGTAGAGTGTTTGAATGAAGCGGTGTTCCAGATCACTCGAGTCGTCCATTTTGGCTTAACAAACTACCTCAAGCCTAGTGTCTGCTGGGGACTGAATGGGTCCTCTCCAAATTCTTACATTGAAGCCCTAACCCCTGAAAGTGAAAGTGAAAATGTTAGTCACTCAGTTATGTCTAACCCTTTGCGACCCCATGGACTATAGCCTGTCAAGCTCCTCTGTCCATGGAATTCTCCAGACATGAATACTAGAGTACCTAGGGATCGAACCCAGGTCTTCTGCATTGCAGGCAGATTTCTTTACCGTCTGAGTCACCAGGGAAACCCTAACCCCTAATGTGACTGTATTTGCAGATAGAGGAAGCATGCAGCCTCAGAAGTCACTTAGCATCACTTCCACCCCATTCTGTTTTGCTGGAAGGAAGTTGATAAGGCTTGCCCTCGTTAAGGGAGAGAGGGGCTTCAGAGGTGGCTCAGAGGCAAAGAACCCAACTGCTAGTGCAGGCTCACTCCCTGGTCCGGGAAGATCCCCTGGAGGAGGGCATGGCAGCCCACTCCATTATTCTTGCTGGGAGAATCCTCATGGACAGAGGAGCCTGGCAGGCTACAGTCTAAAGGGCCACAAAGAATCGGACACAACTGAAGCGACTGAGCCCATAGGAATGCATTCATTCAGTACCTCATGGAATCACTCCATACCCACAAGATAGAAGTTCAGGGACATTTGTTACCAAAGGTGAGGGGACACGCTTCTCATTAAAAGCCCCCAAATTAATCACACAAGGGGGCCTTTTTGTAACACAGTGAGTGAGACTCAGAGTTAAACACATCCATCCAAAGCACATTTCAACAAAATCCTCTTCATTTTCCTCTCAAGATCAGACATCTCTGAGTAATAAACCAACATCATCCATACTACTTTCCTAGCTGCCTGTGATGAAATGTCTGTTTTTTTAAATGGCAGGATTCTGAGCTGTAAAGACCATTCCCTAACATTAATTAAAGTGTATTAAATGCATTTAGTATGTTTACTGTGTTCTGCAGCTGTCATTTTTATC
This sequence comes from Bos grunniens, assembly GCF_055505025.1. Taxonomy (NCBI): domain Eukaryota; kingdom Metazoa; phylum Chordata; class Mammalia; order Artiodactyla; family Bovidae; genus Bos; species Bos grunniens. Next base: position 19,398,569 of record NC_141171.1, read on the forward strand.
TCATTTCAAAATATTTTCATCAGCCTCAAAGACAGCCACATCCCATCAGCAGTCACTCTGCACCCTCTTTCCACCAACCCACTCTGTGCGTCAGTGGATTTGCCTGTTCTGGGTATTTCGTATACATGGAATCACACACTGTGTGGCCTTCTGTGCCTGGCTCCTCTCACTGAGCATCACGTTTTCAAGGTTCATCTACATTGTAGCAAATGTCATTGTTTCTTTCTTTTTCATCATGGCTCAGTAATAGTCCATGGTGTCGATGGACCACATTGTGTTTATCCATTCATCCATTGATGGACATTTGGGTCATTTCCACATTTTGTCTGCTGTGACTAGTGCTGCAATGAATACTTGTGTATGAGAATTTGTATTCCTGGCTTTAATTCTTTGGGGTATAGAGGAAAGAGTGGAATTGTGGGATCATATGGTAATTCTATGTTTAACGTTTGGAAACAACACCATACGGTTTTCCTATGTCTCTGTTTAAAAAAAAAAACAAAACAGTTTTGCCGGGACTTCCCTGGTGATCTGGTGGCCAAGACTCCACGTTCCCAATGCGGGAGGGGGGCGGGGGCTGGATTTGATCCCTGGTCAGGGAACTAGGTCCCACATGCCACAACAAAGATCAAAGATCTTCACAGTCAAATAAAAATGAATATTTTTTAAAAATGAACATTAAAAAATGGCTTTACTAAGTAAAGTTTGCATATAAGAAACTAGACATATTTAAAATACACAATCATGTCCTCCATAAATAAAGGCAGCTTTTCTTCTTCCTTCCAGAGAAGATGCTGTTTGCTACAGGTTTTCATAGGTATCCTTTCTTGGGTTGAGAAAATTCCCCTCTATGACTAGTTTCCTGAAACTTAAGAAAAATCAAGAATAGGTGTTAGGTTTTGTCAAGTGCTTTCTCTGCACTTACTGAAATGATCACGTGGTTTTTCTTTTAGTTGTTCATATAGTGAATTATTTTGATTGGTTTTCAGGTGTTAAGCCAACCTTGCCTTGTTTGTAACTTTTTGTGCTCAGACTGTGCAGTCGAATCCATGCTTTGTGAACCCATAGACTTTAACTCTCCAGGCCCCTCTGTCCATGGAATTTTCCAGACAAGAATACTGGAGTGGGTAGCCATTTCCTTCTCCAGGGGATCTTCCTGACCCAGGGATCAAACACATGTTGCCTGCATTGGCAGGCAGATTCTTTACCACTGAGCTACCAGAGAAGCCCAACCTGTACTCTGGGGTCTGTCAGATATCCCTTCTCTGCCCTGAGGAGCAAATTCTGTAAACTGTGTGGTCACTGTCAGTTAAAAAGTCTTACCTTGTCCCTAGCCCTGTTTACCACTTCTGCCTCACAGCTTTTTCCATCCCCTTTGTTGGCTAGATGCGTGTCTAGGAAAGCTCGGGTGATGTGGAGGCCCCTGGGAGCACCTCCTCCTGTGCCGTGTCCCTTCTGCTTTGCTTTGCACATGTGCCTGGTGTGTGCTGTTTGCGTCAATCCCTCCCTCGCCGCGCTGGGGCTGGGCCGAAGAGAGGGAGCTCTGAGCATACCTGTGGGTGTGAGCACTGACCGCCCACACAGCTGCCCTCTCTGGGCTGGGCTGGGCACCAGCTGGGATCCAGAAAGGCAGCGATGGGAGGGAACAGATTCCTGAGCCAGCTGTGAGTTGGGGGAGGAAACTCAGCCATCTCCTTGCGATGCTGCCTGCTTGTTGTCATGGAAACCGAAGCCACTCTCTTTTGAAGGACCCATTAAGGTACAGGATATAATCTGCGCTCTCTCTGGCTGACCCCCACCCTCCCTGGTGGAAGGCGACCACCCTCTGAGCAGCAGCCCCTAGATGATGAAGCATCCGAGTTCTGCTCTCACTCTCCCTTCCCAGCACTGGTTGGAGACCATGTGTGGTGACCTTATTGGCACCTTGGCCAACTCCCCCATGGAGATGACAGAAGGACATGGCACAGTCACCACACTGTCTCTGTGTACTACGCTATGATAGGGTAGTGGTTCCACATGCCTACCCTGGTCACAGAGTGCCCAAGTTCAGCTCCTGGCTCTGACACCCACTAGCTGTGCAACCTTGAGCAACTTGCTTGACCTCTCTGGGCCCTAGTTTTCTCTCCTCTAAAATGGGGTATAATAATGGTACCTGACTGAAGGCAACAAGAGAAGGGGGCAGCAGAGGATGAGATGGTTAAATAGCATCACTGACTCAATGAATTTGAGCAAACTCCAGGAGTAGTGGAGGACAGAGGAGCTTGACATGCTTCAGTCCATGGGGTTGAAAAGAGTCAGACATGACTTAGCGACTGAACAAAAACAACCTCGGAGGAGGTAATGTAGTTAAAGTTGTGTGTCTGGATGAAGAAAATATAGTATATTCACACCATGAAATATTACTCAGCCATGAAAAAGTAAGGAAGCACTGGTACACACTACCTTGAAAAAATTATGTTCAGTGAAAGAAGCCACATGCCACAGACCACATGGTGTATGATGCCATTTATATGAGATGTCCACAACAGATGAGTCCTCAGGGACAGAAAACAGACGGATGGTTGCCAGGGGTTGTGGGGAGAGGGAAGTAGGGAGTGACTGCTTAATGGGAATGGGGCTCCTTTTAGGGTGATGGAATGTTCTGGAAGTAGGTAGTGGTACTGGCTCTGGATCTTTGTGAATGTACTAAATGCCACTGAATTGTCACTTTAAGATGGTTGAAATAGGGGATTTCCCTGTGGTCCAGAGGTTAGGACTCTGTGTCTTCACTGCTGAGGGCTCAGGTTCAATCCCGGACAAGGAACCAAGATCCCATCCCACAAGCTGTGTGGCACGGCCAAGGCAGTGGGGCCGTCCCTAGTTGCCGCTAGTTCCAAGACAATGGGGCAATCAGAGCAGGTGTGCGGTGGCCCTTGAGTATGAGAGCCGATACAGGAAGTGATCCAGGTGTGGACTTAGGCAGTTTCTCGAGAAGCACTGGACCAGTCTCTGTCCAGGCCCTGAGAAATGGGTCCATCACTCTTCCTTCTCTCCTTCCATCTTTCCTCTCTCCCTCCTCTTTCCTCCCTCCCTTCCTTCTCCCTCTCTCCCTTCCTTTCTTCCTTCCTTCTTCTTTTTCTCTTGTCTATCAAACCATCGTTTGTCCCTCTTTATACTTTTGTCAGCATCATTATTTCCTCGGGATCATTTCCTGAGTCCATGGTGCCATGCACTTACACACACTATCTTCTTGATCTTTATAACAGTTTGAAGAACGAAGCTGTAATCACTCCATTTCACAGACAGGGAAACTGAGGCTGACAGAGGCAAAGCACTTGCCCAATGTCCCTGTTCAGCATCCTTTACTGCCCTGCCCCATGCCTTGGAAAGGCTTCTGATCCCATCAGTGTGCTCAGCTGCTCAGTCGTGTCCAGCTTTTTGCGACCACATGGACTGTAGCCCACCAGGCTCCTCTGTCCATGGGGATTCTCCTGGCAAGAATACTTCAGTGGGTTGCCATACCCTTCTCCAGGGGATCTTCCCAACCCAGGGATCGAACCCAGGTTTCCCACATTGCAGGCGGATTCTTTACTGTCTGAGCCACCAGGGAAGTCCATCTAATCCCATCAGAGAGCAATAAATTGTTTTTTCTGAAAGACCCTGTGGAAGGAGTCACTTTCTCTCTTTTTTAAAATATTTATTTCTGTATTTATTTGGCTGCGCTGGGTCCTCGTTGCAGCACTCAGGATCTTTGATCATCCTTGCGGCGTGTGAACTCTTAGTTGTGGCAAGTGGCATCTACTTCCCTGACCAGGGATGAAACCTGTGTCCCCTGCAGTGGAAGCAGGGAGTCTTAATCACTGGACTGTCAGGGAGTTCCCTGCCAGTTCTTAAATATCGAATAAATGGAAGCATGCAGTATGTATCCTTCTGTGTCCACCTTCTTTTGTTCCGCATGACTCTTCGTCATCTGGGCTGCTGCCTGTACCATCAACTTGTTCCTCCCCCTGCACCTGGAGAGGCCTCCCATGATGTGGCTCTACCACAGTTTATCCATTTGCCAGTGATTAGTTTTTAGCTATTCCCAGCAAAGCTGTCATGACCGTTTTTGTGAAATTTGCTCAGTGGAAATATTCTTTTCCCTTCTATGTAGATCTAGGCATTACATTGATGAGTCAAAAGGAAGAAAATACACTTGCATTTTGTTAGAAGAACTCCACTATCTTCCTATACATTGGTGTCTCCTCCTTCTTTGCCTCACTCTGGTTTCTTCACGTCTGCTTTCTTGGGACTACCTTCCAAATAAACCAAACTTGTCTTAGGCTCTACTTTCATGGGTTTTCCAAATTTAGCTAATTGGACACTGATGAAATATAATAAGATGGCTCCATGGGTTGTACCTTCAGTTCCTATGTCCACAGCACCTCTGGTGATGGATGGACATCTTTATAGGTTCATACGGGTGATGGCTCATCTTTGTAGGTACATGTGGCCCCCATGCTTTTGTGTCTGATGAATGTGACAGGGTTTCATACATTAGCATCTCAACTGAATACTTATTAGATGCTAGCACGAAGCTTGGCATAGGGGGGCTACAAAGATGAAACTGGTGTGATTAACTGGGGTTCCCCCCACCCAGTGGTCACTGGAAGAAATAAAAGGTTGGTGTGTTTTTGTTTGTTTTTTGTGCCATTCCACAGAATATGGAATCTTATTTCCCAGACCAGGGATTGAACCCACATCCCCTGAAGTAAAAGCGTGGGATCTTAACCACTGGACCACCAGGGAAGTCCCAAGACTAGTGGGGCTTTTTTTTTTAACCAAAGGAAGGATTCCCCTAAATAAGGATCAGTGGGGAAGCTGCTCAAAATGCAGATTCCTTGAACTACCCCACCCCTGGCTTATTGAAACTGAGAGGATCCTGGGAAGGTGCATTCTCTATGAGTTTCCTAGGGGAATCATCCTCATACTAAAATTGGAGAATTCAAGCAAGAGGTGATAGTGGGCAGGCTAGTTGTTGAGTATACCTGGTGGGAAATGACAGGCTATTACTCTCAGCAAGGAGGGGCAAGATCATGCAAGTCACGTGAGGATATTTGAATCTTATCCTGCAGGTGATGGGAGTCTTGAAAGAGTTAAAGCAAGGGTGGGACATGGTCAGATTTGTGATCTAGAAAGACCCCTCACTGTATGTGGGGAATGAAGTGGCTGTGTGTGTGTTTTGAGGGAAGAAGGAAGAGACTATGAGATGAACAGGTAGTGATGGAGGTAGGGGGCTGGAGAAGAGGACAGATATGATGAGAATGACTTTCCCTGGGGAATATGGGAGAGGGTGGGTCTCTGGGATGTGGAGAGCCTGCCACATGATGGGGGCCTGAAGGGAGGGGCAAGTTTGGAGTTGGGTGGATTGGGCATTCAGCTTGACATTACTAATTTGGAGTGATGGAGAGACACCCAGGGATAGGTATTCTTAGCTCCTCTTTCACTGGGGTCCCTAAAGGGCAGTCTCTGGGTGCCTTTCATATCTGAAAGCTCTCTCATTCCCAGAGAAGAATTCTAAATATACCAGAAAGTCTCTCACAATTAGCCTTAACCCAGATATTGAACTCTCTCTCCCCTCCCCATTCATGAAGAGCCTCTGGCATTTAGATATCTCATAATCCTATTTTCTCTGCTTGTTAATGGACCCACTGAGGCAGTACTCCTGGGAAAGAGAAAGATTTCATTCGTCTGGAGCTGAGGAGGGAGACGAGGTTGCCAGAGCTAATGAGGAATCAATGCCTTGTAATTGCTAATTAAATGAGCCTGGCTCTCTCCTGGGGCTATTAGTTGGCTGGCTGGCCCTTGAGTGTCCACAAATTTAATTATTCTTCCCAATAAACACCTGCTGCAACCATCACCCTCTGGTATCTCTTAGGGGAGACCAGAGAGAAGTGGGGTCTTCATGTATGTTCCAAAACCATCAGTTCATTTATTGATGGGTGTATTGATTTATTCCAAGATGCCTTTGTTGAGTCAACAAATGTGTTTATTGAGCACCTGCTGTGTACCAGGCCCTGGACTGGGTACCAGGGACACAGCACTGAACATACAAGCACAGTCTCTGCCCTCATGGAGCTCACAGTGTCATTGGGGGATGGTTCTGTAAATAGCTAGCACAAAAACAATTAGACCAAGTGCCAGTGGAAGCTTCCCCAGGTCTGTGAGAATGTATAATGTAGACTGGACATAGGGAATGGTCAGGCAACAAAGAAAGATTCCCTTGATGAAATGAGGCTTGGATGAAGAGGCAGAATGAGCCCTGGGGCACACTGGGTGGCGGGGGAGGTGCAGAGCAAAGGTGGAGGCTGTTCTGAGACTGAACTGAGTTGGATGTGACTTAACTGGGGGGTCAGAGAGAACTGGGGGTGAGCTTCAGTGATGCCACAACCCACCTACTAGACACAAGTTTGTATGTGTTCCGGTAATTGGTCTATGGAACTGATGGCAAGGTCGGGGAGGAAAAAAAAAATCACTCCTCAGAACTGTTATTGAGAAGTCTCTGTAAAACCCTAACCTAGGGAGGCCTTCAAATGCCATTCCTTCATTGATCCCCCAGGAAGGTGTAATGAGATGGTTAAGAGCCCTGAGCTCAGAGGCAGGTGTTTTGTATTTCCAGGCCTGTGGAATGCATCTGAGGGACAAGGCCAACAGCATATATCGCCATATGTTCTTGGGGTGCATGCCCCCTATATTGTTCCCTCCCCTGCCCTTGTTCCATGGTATTAGCCCAACCCCTGGGTGGAAGTGATTCCTCCCTGAGTCCCCACCCCCAACACTTCCTTGTTCATCTTGGGAGGAGGTCGACGGGAGTCCACGCTATGAGGAAGCTGTGACTTGTTGTCATAGTACATCAGAACAACAAAATCACTAGTCTTCCACACAGCACTAGACCACAACCGCTCCAGTCTTCTTCGCCACCGTCTGCCCCATGTCTTAGATCCCCACCGAGTTATCTCCCCTCACCTGAGCTAAGCCAAGGCACCTGTTATCCACTGTCTCCTGGTATCCATTTCTGGTCCTCCTGGAGAGAGGCAGGGTCTGATCCCCAAAGGCCCAACTCCCAGCCAGCTATATTGGAAACATGGAATTTGGAGTTGGGAAGCTGTGGGGTTGACTTGCAGCTTCACTCTTGGGCTTGTTATATCTCTTCCCCTCTTTGGGTCTCAGTTTCCTCAACTGTCAGCTGAGTGTAACAAAAACTCATGTCCCAGGGCCAAAGAAGGTAAGATATAATGTATGTAAAATGCTTGGCACTATGCTTCTCACAGAAGTCTGGAAAGAGGACACTAATGCCATGTTGGCAGGCGCCTGCCCACCCCCCCCCCCACCGTACTACCGATTGGCCACCTCACCTGTTGTAAATTAGATTTTTTTGTGTGTGCACTTGTATCTCACCTGCTTGTCTGAAAAATAATTCGTTGAGAGATTCATTAAATGAAGAACAAGTCTCCAGAAACGTCAGACACTTCAGACCACCCTCTGTACCACCACCCCCACCCCCACCCCCCACCCCCCTTATCCCCCCCCCCACCCCGCTACCCGCCGCCCCCTCCCCCCCCCCCCACCCAGCCCCGCCTCCTTGTGAGTACAAGGGCTTCCCGCTACCCAGGGAAGCTATCCAGCGTCCTGGTTCTGAAATGAAGTCGGCCCCGAAATCCCTAGGAGCTGTCCGGAGCTCTGGTGCTGAAGCAGGTTGTGGCTTGCTTCCTGGACCCCGAGTGGCGCTGTCCGGAGTCTAGGTGCTGAAATAATAGCAATTTCCTTCCGTGGTCTTCGGAGAGCTGTTCTCCGCCTCGGCGCTGAAGAAACTTGATTTGCTTTCCTCTCCTCCCCAGGTCACTCCAATCCCCTCTGTTCTTCTCTCTCTTGGGAACCAGTACAGTTTTTCCCCCTCCACTCTTCTTCCAGGCGCGCTTTCCGGCGCTAGGTAGGGGAGACACGGAGAGGTCTTAACTAGGACTTATACCTGCACCCCACCTCGTGGCATGTTTCCAGAACTTACCTCCCAGATAGTCAGCGCGGCTGGCCTCTGCTTTCCAGACCGTCAAACTTCACAGTCTTCGTCGCCTATTAGGAAAATGTCCATGCCCTGATCTGCAAACCAGCCCCATTCACAGGAACCCGGGTCCCCCAGACCACCCCCTCCCCCCACGCAGCTTCGTCTAGCCCTGTGTGCCTCACCTTTCAGTCCTGTAGGCAGTTGCAGGTGTCCAGTGGCTGCCTAGGCGGGGGACCTGCGCTTTTATGAGCTTCAGGGAAGGCGGGGCGCCGGGAACCTGGGGGAGGGGATTCGCCAACCTGCCAATGGGACTCCGCCTCGAATGCAACTCCGAAGATTACCTCATAGGTTGTGGCCTCGGCTTCAGAATAAGAGTCTGGCATCTGCCCAAAACCTGGGTTAGAGGTTTTCAGGAGAGGGAAGGGGCACTCATTGTGTTCCCCAGGGTCTTCCCCCAGGGCCCAACCCCCTCCTAGGTCTCTGAACTCCCTGTCAGCTCAGGAGCCCTGGTCTATATTTGCTTCTCCCCATCCCCAGCTTGTGCTATTGCTGAATCAGGAGAGAGAAAACTAGTGCAAAGTGCAGAACATATAAGTCCAGTTCCAGATAAGGAAACTGCAGTCTGTGGGACTAGAGGGCTCAGAGGAGACTGGGGCTGAGGTGAGATTAAACCCGAGATTTTTTTAAAAAAATAACTTGCTAGGATTCTTTAAATATATATATTTATTTATTTGGCTGCTCCTGGTCTTAGTGCGGCATGTGGAATCTTTAGTTGAGGCATGCAAACTCTTAGTTGCAAGCCTAGATCTTTTTATTCCTTGATTCAAAATCAAACTCATAACTTTAGTTTATTGTTTTGCTTTCCTGAGCAGGCTCTGAGCCAAAACACACACGAACTTGGCTTCAAACTCAGATTTTTCTCCTCCTTGCTGTGGGTATTCCAGTACAATCAAACCTCTTCATGCTTCAGTTTCCCCAGTTGTGAAATGACGGTGATTGTAGTACCTTCTCAGAGCATTGAGATGAGGAATTAATGATATTTTTGTGGATTGCATGTTGGAAATAAATAATCAGGACTGGGGCTAGGGTGAGGGAGCCAGTGGCCTCAGATGCAAAACTAAAGGGGCTACAAAAAAAAAGAAAAAAAAACCCTCAGTAATCCAGTGTTTTATGAAATAAAAATTAATGCAAAAAATCCACAATGAACAAAATACCTAACTTTAAGTAAAGACTTGATCAGCATTACTGATTTCTCCTCTTGCCTCAGGCTCCAGTGCAGCTTGGCATGGCACTAGAAATCATGTCTGAACATGATAAGTTTCCCAATAGTGTAGCTATGATCATTTTCTGAGACATTCCACTCACTTACTGACTCAACAAACTTTTCTTCTATTAGAGAATGAGGACACATACATGAAATCAGCAACCAACACTACCTTTATGGAGGAAGACATGAAGCTGTAACTATGCTTAGAAGTACTTTGTGTGACAACAGAGGGACTTGTGTCCTGGCTTGTGCTGTCCCTAGTGTGAACGTCCCCTGAAGGAGCTGCTAATTGTGTGGAATCTGAGCTCACAAGTGAGCTACCTGGAGATCCCCTGTGAATTCAGGGGCATCAGATAAGGCACCTAGTGTTTGTCAACAAAGTGCCAAACCAAGGGTTAGCCCCATCCATGCATTGGGGAAAAGTTCAGTCAAACCCATAGGGATGGGGCTCCCCTGGTGGCTCAGTGGTAAAGAATTCTGCCTGCTAATGCAGGAGACACAGTTTTGATCCCTGGTCTGGGAAGATCCCACATGCTGCAGAGCAACTAAGCCCAGGCACAACAACTATTGAGCCTGTGCTCTAGAACCTGGGAGCTGCAACTGTTGAGCCTGAGCACCACAACTACTGAAGCCTGAGTACCCTAGAGCCTGTGCCCTGCAACCAGAGAAACCACCGCAATGAGAAGCCCAAGCCCTGCAGCTAGAGAGTAGGCCCTGCTCACCACAACTAGAAAAAAGCCCACACTGCAACAAAAATCCAGCACAGCCAAAAATGAATCATTAAAACAAAAAAACATAAGGATGGATGCAGAAGGGAATTCTGACACATAGTAGATACTCACCAAGTTCACTGTCAGCTACATGACTTGTGGGAGTGCAGCTGAAACACTCTGCCTTAATTCTTCCATTCTGCCTCCCACGTGGAGGACAGCTCTGACTTCCCAGCTCCAAAGGAGGAGCATGGAGCCTGCCATGAAAGGAAGAGGAAGAAACAGGAATGAAGTCTGGGGGTGGCTACCTCATTTATTTTTTCTCCTCTTAAAAAAAAAATTTTTTTTAAAGAAATTCAAACCCACAGGAAAGTTGCAAGAATAGTGCAATGAACTCGAATCTCATCTTTACCTGGATTAATCCACCCATTGTTAACATTTGGCCACGTTTACTTTCATGGCATCCGTTCCCATCACTTCATGGCAAATAGATGGGGAAATAGTGGCTGACTTTATTTTTCTGGGCTCTAAAATCACTGCAGATGGTGACTGCAGCCATGAAATTAAAAGACACTTACTCCTTGGAAGGAAAGTAATGACCAACCTGGACAACATATTAAAAAGCCAACAAAGGTCCATCTAGTCAAGGCTATGGTTTTTCCAATGGTTATGTATGGATGTGAGAGTTGGACTATAAAGAAAGCTGAGCGCAGAAGAATTTATGCTTTTGAACTGTAGTGTTGGAGAAGACTCTTGAGAGTCCCTTGGACTGCAAGGAGATCCAACCAGTCCATCCTAAAGGAGATCAGTCCTGGGTGTTCGTTGGAAGGACTGATGTTGAAGCTGAAACTCCAATACTTTGGCCACCTGATGCAAAGAGCTGACTCGTTGGAAAAGACCCTGATGCTGGGAAAGATTGAGGGCAGGAGGAGAAGGGGATGACAGAGGATGAGATGGTTGGATGGCATCACCAACTCAATGGACATGGGTTTGGGTGGACTCCAGGAGGTGATGGACAGGGAGGCCTGGCATGCTGCAGTTCATGGGGTCGCAAAGAGTCAGACACAACTGAGCGACTGAACTGACTGACTGACTTTCTCTTTGTCTTTTTCTCTACAGATATCTTTGCCTCTGTTCCAATCATGTAAACTGCAGACACAACTGCTCCTTCATCCTAAATACTTGAGCACACATTCCCCAAGATCAAGTCTACTATGTAACTTAATGCAATGATCCCAACTAAAAAGTTAAAGCTGTTACAACACCACTGTCTAATCCAAAGTCCACATTCCAGTATCACCAGTCATCCCAGTCCTGTGTGTTATTTTTTTAATTAATAAAATTGCTTTACAATATTGTGTTAGTTTCTGCTGTGCAACAGTGTGAATCAGCCAGCCATGTGTATACATATATCCCTTTCCTCTTGAGCCTTCCTTCCACCTTCCCATCCCACCCCTCTAAGTAATTACAGAGCACAGAGCTGAGCTCCCTGTGCTCTACAGCAGCTTCCTGCTAGCTAGCTATCGCCAGTCCTGTCATTAACGGCATTTCTTCCCAAGCCAGGATCCAATTCAGAATCATGCATTGCATTTCATTGTCCCATCTTCCATTTCTTTTGCAAAGGGGTGGGCTTTGTAATAAGAAGATGAATCAGACTCCAGGCTCTTCCTTTCAACCCCTTTGGCCCCATCTCTGTCTTCTACAAGGGTGTGCCGTGTACACAGGGTCTGCCCCCCCCCCATTTGTGTGCTTAGTCACTCACTCATGTCCAACTCTTTGTGACCTCATAGACTGCAGCCTCCTAGGCTTCTCTGTCCATGGGAATCCTCCAGGCAAGAATACTGGAGTGGGTTGCCATGCCCTCCTCCAGGGGTTCTTCCCAAGCCAGGGATCTAACCCAGGTCTCCTGCATTGCAGGCAGATTCTTTACCAACTGAGCCACCAGGGAAGCAGGGGTTTGTTTAGAGGATTTCTTAAGTCCCCTCTCCTCCAAAATTCTGGAAAGACATGACCAGATCTGCACCTCACCTCCAAAACCTACTTGATACATTCATCTACTCCAGAAAAAAAAAAGTTTGTTTGTTTGTTTAATATCTGCTATATACCAACTACTTTCCTCATGGCTTAAACAGTAAAGAATCTGCCTGTAATGCAGGAGACCCAGGTTTGATTGCAAGGTCGGGAAGATTCCCTGGCAAAGGGAAGGGAATGGCAATCCACTCCAGTATTCTTGCCATGGACAGAGGAGCCTGGTGGGCTATAGTCCATAGGGTCACAAACAGTCAGACACGACTGAGCAAGTAACACACACACATGTGCTAGGCACTGGGAATATAACAGCGAACCAAGCTAATGATTTTTTTGCCCTCCGTTTAGTGCAGAAGATAATAAACAAGTAAAGAAATAAAGGAACAGGATAACCTCACACAGTGATGACTGCTACGAAAAAAAAACAGACCAGGGGTTTGTGATAACGCAGCAGTCAGCAAAGTTTTCTGTAAAGGGCCAGAAAGTAAATATTTTCAGCTTTGCAAGCCAGCTGGTCTCCCTCGTGGCTACTCCCCTCTGCTGTTGTTGCTCAAAAGCAGCCTTGAAGAATATATAACTGGATAAGTGTGACTGTGTGCCAATAAAACTTTATTTGTAAAATAAAGTGGCAGCTGTGGAGAAATTTAAAGGATAAACATGAGACTGAAGGAACAGTTGTTGTAAAAGCCCTGGGGGCAGGGGAACAGGTCCTGATGGATGTGTTGGAGGATGACCAAGGGTGGTATTAGGAGATATAATCAGAGAGAGGTGTCCAGGGGTCTGGTCACTCAGGATAGGAGTCGATCACACAGAAAAGCCTCTCCCAACTTTCTTCCTCTCCCTCCTCAAGCTTTTACTTTGTGCAGGGTTCTGTGCCAAACATTCTACATGCCAAGTATTTCTAAGGCCTTGGGACAACCCCATAGGATACATACCATTGTTGTTCCCAATTTACAGATGAAGAAACTGAGTCTCAGAGTTGCTAAGAAGCTAACGCAAGGCCACCCAGAAAGCAAGTGAGCAAGTGACACACTGGAATTTGAATATAGCTCTGACTCTTGGTTCCAAAGCTCATGCCCCTCTCCACTGTCCCTCCACATTCCCTTCTTTTTTTAAGAAAAAAAGTATTTGGCTGTGTTAGGTCTTAGTTGCATGCGGGATCTTTAGTTGGAGCTTGTGGGATCTAGTTCCCTGACCAGGGATTAAACCTGGCCCCCATGCTTTGGGAGCTCAGAGTCTTAGCCACTGGATGACTAGGGAAGTCCTTTCTCCTCCTATTTAAAAAAAAAAAAAAAATCTAAGGAAGCATTCTATTCAAACCTTGCAAAATGCTCTTTTTTACTTACTAGCATGTGTGGAAGAACAAGACATAATCTTTGACAAAACATCTAAGAGAGACAGTCCCGGGCTGTTACAGCTCCAAATGAACAAAGCTGTGATGGAGGAGACTTGTGGGAACTCAGAGGAGTCACCTGCCCCCATTCAGGCCAAGGATGGAGGAGTAAATCAAGGAGGGCTTCCTGGAGGTTGCCCCACTGTCTAAACCCTTAGGCCGAGGAGGAGCAAGCTAGGTGAAGTTGCAGGAAATGCATTCCTGATGGGGGAAACAGCATGTGCAAAGGTCAGGGGAGAATATGGACTCTGCACATTTGGAGTCAGGACCCCTGGTGCCTCCTCTTAGCCCTCTGAGCCTGCCTTTCAGTCTGACAGGTCCATTCAAAGAGATGGGGCCACTTTTCCTTGCAAACACTGGCACCTCAGGAGGCTGCATTCCGCCTTCCAGAATTCATCATAGCTGGCATTTAAAAATCACTTACTGTGCCCTTGCTCATTGGAGCTCTGCCCTTGTCAGCTTGCTGGGAATCTCAGCTTCCCGGCGCTGAGCCCCCTTTGTTCCGCCTGAGCCTCCTGGGTCCCCAAGATCTTCACTATTTGCATATGTCCCAGGCAGGTGCAGGTGGGCAGAAATGGATGAATCTCTTTATAAAACGTTCCCCGGGAGACTCCAGTTAGGAACAGTAGTAGCTCATTATCTCTGGGGATAATAAGCCAGCAGTGAGAAGTAATTAATAGCTCATCACGGCAGAAATAAAGGTTTAGGAGTAAGGGTTAAGGGTCTGGGATGATTCTTCCTCCCTGTCCCCTGCCTTACACACACACACACACTCACGCACACACACAAGCACAGAGAGGCACACGCACACACAGCCCCTTCCTCAGCCGTTACTATAGAGACCTCCTTCCTGCCACCCTCATGAGCATTTACAAACCAAGACTGCACAGATGGTGGCCTCAGCGGGCCCGCTGTTCTCTCTTCTAAGGACAGGCCCTGGAGCCCCGAGGATTAAGGAAACAGGGCTACTCTGGACAACATCTGCCTGGGGCCCCGAAACCTGACCCTGAAGCCCAGGCAGGGGGAGATTAATGGAAGCCTTTATCCAGAAGGGACAGTGTGCACAAACAGGACCACACACAGGTCGCCCTCCCCACCTGAGGCCACCGGGGAATCCCTCATGAAGGTCTCAGTCCGCCCCCATCCCCTCGAGGGAGAATCACCCCAAAGGTCAGGCAGTTTAAACTTCAGACCCTGTGACAAAGGGGAACAGCTTGCCGTGTGTGTCCTGGAAACTACTGCAATAGTATTACCTAGGGTTTCCTGAGCATCTATTGTGTGTCAAACACCGCACACTTTATATGTAATAAATGCATGGTGTGTGTGTGCGTGCCTAGTCACTCAGTCGTGTCCAACTCTTTGTGACCCCATGGGCTGTAACCTGCCAGGCTCCTCTGTCCATGGGATTTCCTAGGCGAGAATACTGGAGTGGGTTGCCATTTCCTTCTCCAGGGAATCTTAACAACCCTGCAATCGAACCGGCATCTCCTGCATTGACAGGCAGATTCTTTACAACTGAGCCACCTGGGAAGTCCAATCACAATGATACTAGTGCTCATTTATCTGTCATTAACTATATGCTTCGGAGAAGGCAATGCCACCCCACTCCAGTACTCTTGCCTGGAAAATCCCAAGGACAGAGGAGCCTGGTGGGCTGCAGTCCATGGGGTCGCAAAGAGTCGGACACGACTGAGTGACTTCACTTTCACTTTTCACTTTCATGCATCGGAGAAGGAAATGGCAACCCACTCCAGTGTTCTTGCCTGGAGAATCCCAGGGATGGGGGAGCCTGGTGGGCTGCCATCTCTGGGGTCACACAGAGTCGGACACGACTGAAGCGACTTAGCAGCAGCAGCAGCAACTATATGCTTAGAGCTTTATAAGGGCAAGGATCTTGCCCATTTGTTATTCTTTTCTTTTAAAAATATTTATTTATTTGCGTTGGGTTTTAGTTGCAGCACATGGGATCTGCTGTTGTGGTGCACAGACTCTCTAGTCGTGGCACACGGGCTCCAGGGTGTGTGGGCTCTGCTGCGTGTGGGCTCTGCTGCGTGTGGGATCCTAGCTCTCTGACCAGAGACTGAACTTGCGTCCTCTGCATTGCAAGGCAGATTCTTAACCACTGGACCTGCTGATCTTGCCCATTTTTACCCCAGTGCGTATTTTCCAGTGCTCAGAATTGATAGCCATTAAGTGAATGAATGAATGATCGAATTTACTCCTCTCAGCCACCCTGCTGCATAATTACTGAATCCCCTTTTTTTCAGAAGTGGAAACTGAGGCTCAGAGAAGTGGAGAGATCCTTCCAAGGACACCGAGGAAGTAGGGAGCAAAGGAGGGACCTGAAGGGAGGTCTTCCTATTGCAGAGACCCCCTGTGACTCATTTTGAGGAGGCTCAGAGAGGGAAAGGAACTTTCTCCAGCTCACACAGTATGTCAGGGATACCAGCCAGGACTAGAATCCAGCTTTCCCAGCCCTCTCTCAGGTGCCCTTTCCCTTGGCTCTCCCGTAGTTCCTTGTAGTCCTAGTACTAAGTACAATGTCTGGAAAGCATTGGGCCACAATAGATATTTGTGAGGGATGCGGTGGGCCTTTCCAGAACCCTTCTCAGGTGGTTATCTCCTCTGATCTCACACCCTTGCCTTCCAGGTGTCCAGAACTTGGAGTTTTGTCCCTGTCTGAAAGGTGAGGGAAGAGGGAAGAACAGAGCCTCTAGATGGGTAGCTCATGGTCACACCCGAGGTGAGGCTGGGGCTGGATGTCTCCACCGTCTGTCACCCTGCCACTCCTTTGAACGGCTCCTCTCTTGGTATCCTCCTGTTTTCAAAACCAATTTTCTAGTTACTGAGCACCTACTAGTTGTGGGATCTTTCTGGTTCATCTCATCCTCATGTTAACCTACCAAGCTCTCTGCTCTTAGCCTCTTTTCCCAAAGACAGAGGCAGACATAGAGGTTGAGACACTTGCCCAAGCACACAGGGCAGATAAGAAGGGAGAGCTGACATTTGAATCCAGAGTCCACATGCATGGCCACATTCTGTGGTTGGTGTTTGTGTCCTGAGTGGGACCAGCCCCCAGTCTCTGAAGGGGGGTTCTTGGGCTGCTGAGTCGAACAGTATAGCCCAGTCAGTAAAGACCTGGTTTCCCCTTCAGCCCTGAGTCCTGGAAGGACCCTGAGTTAATGCTGTCTTCTCCCTTCTCAGCTTTTGGACATGTTTCATAAACTGTATGGAAAAAATTTCCCATACAGCCCTCCCACAACTGTCCTTGCTCTGACTGCCTGACCTAGCGTCCTAGTGGCCGTGGAGGAGGGGACAGGAACAGAATTCCTGACTGCCACAGTGGTGGAGGGGAGTGCACCAAAGCTGAGGCAAAGAAGAGATAAGCATGTTTCAGGGGGCCCCTCCATGCTATCTGTGCAGAAAAACACAAGGGTTGATCAGTCAGAGGGTGCAAAGGCCTGGAGCGGAAACCAGCCCTGGAGAAACTTCGAGAAGAGGCCAGATACATGCTCTCCCGTCCACTGAGATCCTGGGTCATTCCCTGTGGTCCATGATAGAGTAGGTCTGTGGAGCCTCTGGTCTCTGTAATGAGGCTGAGGATTCAAACCCGCAACAGAGCCCAGTACACAGCAGGGGCTCAACTAATGCTTGTTGATGAAAGAATGAACAAAGCAAAAAACTGGAAGGAATTTAAGAGATTGGCTAGTCAAAGAATGGAAAACTCAAGTGCCCACAGGAGTGTTTCACGTTGAAAACCTCCGATTTGGGCTCTTTTAAAAAGAATTATTCAAAGAAATGAACTTCAGTGGCAGCCAACTCGCCATGAGGTCCCTTATCCAATCCCTTCATTTTATCTATGGAAGAAACTGAGTTCAGAGCCATTGAATGACATTTGGACGGTCTCACAGACCATAACTGAAAGCTGGGACAGTGATGAATAGTTTCCTTTTACTGAATGCTTACTATGCGCCTCCCATACATTCTCTCAATGATACTTAAAATCCCCATGAATAGATACTGGGATTTTCCAAGTTGCTTTTTAACTGATGGGGAATCAGAGGCCCAGAGTGGTTAAGGGAGAGTCACACAACGCTAAATGGAAGCGATGGGATTCGAACGTGTCTATCCAGAACTGAGTCTGTATGCACTCCCTACAAGAGCGTATTTTCCATATCTTTCATACAGAAGGAAACCGAAACTCAGCGGAGGGTGGATGGGAGGTGGGGGTTCGTGTGTGATTCAGTACAGCCAACCGCTATCGAACAGTTCCGTGAGACCACGAATTTTAGGAATCAAACCCATTGATCTGATTCGCGCCCCCAAACCCAGAAATACCCAAGCAAAAGGCTAGGGTTCCCCACCCCTACCGCTAGCGAGCTGGCCCTCCTCCCTTACAGTAGGTGTATACAGTAGGCGCTTAATGAGCGCTTTGATGACAATTACGGAGGCAAAGGCGAGGTTGCTGAGGTAAGAAGGTCCTGCTTCTCTGCCCTGCATGCTCAACCTCTCGGGGCCTGCCCAGCCCCCAGCCCCAGCCCCCGCGCACTCGGGAGCTCTCCCGCAGCAATTACGGTAATTAGCTCCGAGCGGCTGGCGGGGGAGGGAGGACGGAGGGAGGCGGACTTTGGCCCAAACTGACCTGCTTCCCGGCCGAAGCTCAGATTGGTCTGCGCCAGGCACGTGGCACCCGCCACGGACTTGTTGCTGGGCATCCCGGCGTTGCCAAGGCAACGCCTGCCGCGTGTCCTCTCTGCCAAGAGCCGGGGAGAAGTGGCTGTGCTGAGGGTCTCGAGACTCACAGGAGGCGAGGATGGGGGATCCGAAGAGCGAGGCGAGCTGCCTCTCTTCCCCAGCTCTCTCCAGGCCCGTCCTACCCCCACCTCCCCGCCGCCCAGTCGCCCTTAGGCTCCTGGGAACGCGTCGTCTATAAAGACGGACCCAGCAGATTCAAGGTCGCAGACAGAGCCAGGGCACACGCAGCACCCTTGCCACGGACTCCCCCGTGCGCAGACAGAGTATATAGGCAGAATGGAGAGGCACTGATCCTGCATTAACAAGCACACAGTTGCTCAAAGCCCTCCAGCCTCATGGCCTGTATTCAGAGGGGGTGACGCCAGACAAGGCAGAAATGAGACGTCTTTGTGCCCCCGATCATTATTCTCATCACGGGACCCCGTGCACCTGATGACTCCCACCTGGAGGGCCTCAGCTAAGCACATCACCTGCATCTCATCCTCATTACCTGCCTATATTAATCCCATTTTACAGATGAAGAAACTCAGGCTCCGAAAGGGGCAAACATGTAGCCAGGAGGCAGGGACTCCACCCTTCAAGGGTGTACCTATTAAAGCCCATATAATTCTTCCCTTTATAAAGTTAAGCTAATGATAACAGTAACAGTAGTAATAATGATAGTGTATTAGCCATTGTTGTGTAACAAATTACCCCAAAACTTAGTGGCTGAGAACAACAATATGTATCATCTCACAGTGTCCTTGGGTCAGAAATTTGCATGTGACTTGGCTGGGTTCTCTGCCTTAGAGGCTTTCCGGCTGAATTTAAGGTGTTGAGCAGGGCTGTGGTCTCATCTGAGATTTGACTGGGGAAGGATCCACTTCTAATTCATGTGGTTCTGGGCAAGACTCAGTTCCTAGAGGGCTGTTGACTGGAGATGGCTGTCAGTTCTTTGCCATGTGGGTCTCTGCATCACAGTAGATTGCTTCATTAAAGCACATTAGCCCAGGAGACAACAAACAGTCTGCTAGCAAGATGGGAAGTTGGAGTCTTTTATAGTATAACCTAATCACGGAGATGACATCCCATTACTTTATGTGTGTGTGTGCTTATTGTGGTAAAATAAATGCAACACAAAATTTGCCTTCATAACTAGTTTAAGTGTACATTTCAGTGGCATTTAGTACATTCAAAATGTGGTACAGCCACCACCACTATTTCTCACCCCCAAACAGAAGCAAAAGCTCCCCATTCACCTTTCTCCTCAGTCCCTGTGACCTCTACTCTACTTTCTGTCTTTATGAATTTGACTATTATAGGAACCTCATGTATAACAAATGGAATCCTAGACTATTCTTTATTGCCTGGTTTATTTTACTTAGTATAATGTTTTCAAGGTTCACCCCTGTTGTAGTGTGTGTTAGAATTCCTTCCTTTGAAAAAGCTGAATAATATTCCATTTTAAGGGGTGGCTCACATTTTGTCTATCCATTCATCTCTCAGTGCACACTTGGGTTGCTTCCACCTTTTGACTATTGTGAATAATGCTGCTAGGAACATGTGAAAATATGTCTCTGAGACTCTGCTTTCAGTTCTTTTGGATATATACCCAGAAGTAGGACTGCTGAATCATTTGGTAATTCTATTTTTAGCATTTTTGAAGAACCTACATACTGTGCATACAGTTTTCCACAGAGACTTTACCATTTTATATTACCACCAACAGTGCACAACGGGCCCAACTTCTCTACATCCTTGCCAACTCTTGCTATTATCTTTCTTTTTTGGGGGAGATTAATTTTATTATTTATTTGTACTTTATTTTTTGGCTGTACCACGTGGCAGAGGGATCTTAATTCCTCAACCAGGTGTCAAACCTGTGTCCCCTGCAGTGGAAGTGTAGAGTCTTAACCACTGAAGAGCCAGGGAAGTCTCTGTTTGCTATTTACCTTTCTTTCTTTCTTTTTTTAATGCTAATGAGTGTGGCAGTTGGGTGCATTTTGCATCAAGGTCTTGCCAGGTGAGTTTGAAAGGCTTGAAGGACAAAGAGTGATTAAGGACAGGGAGAGTCAATCAATCAACATATTGGCCATAAGATAGGCATTACAGGTTCACCCCAAAGCTTTGGGGTCATGTGGAAGGATACCAAGATGATTATGGGATAAAAGGCAGAGAGGAAAGCTGTTGGAAGAGTTTGTTGGAGTGCTATGATGTTATGGTTTATTTTAAAAATTAAAAAAAAAAATTTTTTGGCTGTGCCGCTGGCATGTGGGATCTTGTTTCCTTGACTAAGGATCAGATCTGCTCCCCTTGCATTGGGTTAGCACTGAGTCCTAACCCCTGGACAGCCAGAGAAGTCCCGATATTCTGATTTATCATAAGATAGATACAGATATCCACTGGTCCATATAGTCAAAGCTATGGTTTTTTGAACTGTGGTGTTGGAGAAGACTCTTGAGAGTCCCTTAGACTGCAAGGAGATCAAACCAGTCAATCCTAAAGGAAATTAACCTTGAATATTCATTGGAAGGACTGATGCTGAAGCTGAAGCTCCAGTACTTTGGCCACCTGATTCAAAGAGCCGATTCATTGGAAAAGACCCTGATGCTGGGAAAGATTGAGAGCAGGAGGAGAAAGGGATGACAGAGGATGAGATGGTTGGATGGCATCACCAACTCAATGGACATGAGTTTGAGCAAGCTCCGGGAGATGGTGAAGGACCAGGAGGCCTGACGTGCTGCAGTTCATGGGATCACAAAGAGTTGGACATGACTGAGCGACTGAACAATAATAACAGATACAGACATAGATATATTTGGTCTTTCCCCCTGTTCCTGGCACAGAGCTGCTAAAACCCTTGGAATTTCCTAAATGGTAAGAGCAATTAAAGGTGAAATGGGTGTTATCTAAATAGCCAACAATTTTATCAGTTTTTCCTCCATAATGAAACCTCCATAAAAATCTCTATGGGTCTGGAGAACTTGCAGGTCGATGACCACGTGGAGATGCTGGGCGGGCGGCACCCCCCAGAGAGGGCGCAGAAGACCCTCCCCTCCTCCACACCTTGCCCTGTGCATCTCCTCCATCTGACTGTTGCATTTTTTTCATAATACCTGTGTCATCTAGTAAGTAAACTAAGCGAAACAGATCCCTGAGTTCTGTGAGCCACTCTAGCAAATTACCTAACCTGAGGAAGGCATTGAGGGAGCCTTATTTATAAGCTGGTCAGTCACAGGCCCAAGTGATGATGGCCAGGACTTGTGATTAGCATCTGAAGGCAGGGGGAAGTCTTTTGGGATTGGGTCCACAACCTACGGGATCTAATGCTATCTCAGGGTTTGTGTCAGAATTAAGTTGAATTCAGGGCACCCAACTGGTCTCTGAGAACTATTTTGTGTGTGATAAAACCTGCACATTTTGGTGTCAGCAGTCCTAGAGAGGAAACACAGGAGTTCTTCCTTCCAGGTAGAGTTTCAGTGGAGGAGCTCTGGTTGCCAGCAACAGAAGCCACACCAGTGACCCCCACAGAAGAAATGGATTGTTCACAGGGTTCACTGAATATAGGACCCAGAGCAGTTCTGGAGATCTGGGGAGCAGGAGTCAGTGGATGTCCGCTTGGGGGAGCTTCGGTCACCATGGTTGACTGAATAATGCTGCAAAGGCATTATTCATCCTGACCTCCTCCCACTCAGGGGGAAAATTCTGAGAAATTTCTCCTAATTGGCTCAGATTCATGAAACTGTCCCCTGCTTGAGTGGGATGTGTGGATTGACAGCCCATCCAAGACCCAGCATCTAGGGAAGGAAGTGTTCCCCAGCAGTAAATCTAGGTGCTGTGAAAAAATGAAAGTGTTAGTTGCTCAGTCGTGTCCAGTTCTTTGCAACTCCATGAACTGTAGCCCTCCAGGCTCCTCTGTCCATGGAATTCTCCAGGCAAGAATACTGGAGTGGGTTGCATTCCCTTCTCTAGGGGATCTTCCCAACCCAGGGATCAAACCCAGGTCTCTGTCTTTGGACACAGATTCTTTACCATCTGAGCCACCAGGGAAGCCCTAAAAATCCCACCAGTTCACTATAAATAGTGCCCCAGGAACCCAGGCACTGGGACAAAGAGGAATGAGCTGACCCTCAAGTCCAGGAGAAAAGTGTCTGTGGTCAGAGTCACCCAAGTCATATAGTCTTACAAGGTTGCTTATGTTCTTCCCCTGCCCTGAGCTCTTCCATTGCTCCCTATTGCCCTCAGGATAAATGCCATGCCTCAGTTTGCTCATCTGCAAAATAGGGCTATTGTTCTTTTTAATAGAATCAGCCTCCTCAGGATACAGTGAGAATAAAATGAGTTACCATAGGGAGGGCACGTAAACAGTGTCAGGCATGTAGTCATCATTTAAGAAATGAAAGTGACCATGATGATAATTAAAGGCTTCCCTGGTGGCTCAGTGCTAAAGAATCCACCTGCCAGTTCGGGAGACCCAGGTTCGATCCCTGGATCGGGAAGATCCCCTGAAGAATGGAATGGCTACCCACTCCAGTATTCTTGCCTGGAGAATCCCATGGACAGAGGAGCCTGGCAGACTACAGTCCATGGGGTCCCAAAGAGTTGGATACGACTGAGTGACTAAGCATGTACACATGTGATGTTAATTATCTTTATGATGGATATTATAAAGTCTTTTGCGAGCCTTCACATCCCCACCTCAAACACCCCCAGAGATTCTGATATGCTTTCCTTCTGCTCAAAAAACTCCAATTATGCCTCAGAAACTATTTCTGCTTCTGTGAGATGGACACAGTGACACGAACCCCCCACCCCCCACCAACAGGTTTGTTGTTGTTGTTCAGTCACTAAGTTGGACAGGTTGTGGTGCATATATTTTTAAACCCACGTGTCAAAGGCTTAACCAGTGCTGAGGACATGAGAAGGGCCCAGAAATTTTTATTTTTTAAGAAAACATTTATTTATTTATCTGACTGCACAGAATCTTAGTTGCAGCATGCAGAATCATTTTTTTTTTTTTCCCAATTGCAGCATACAGGATCTTTAGTTGAGACATGTGGGATCTAGTTCCCTGACTAGAGAATCAAACCTGGGCCCCCTGCATTGGGAGTTCAGAGTCTTAGCTACTGGACCACCAGGTAAGTCCTAAAATTTTTAGATAGTATTACACACCTTCTGTGAAACTTTTAATTTTGTGATAATTGTAGGTTCATATGCAGTTCTAGAAACCCAGCAGGGTCTGGGGTATCCTCTACCCAGTGACTACATCTTGCAAAACTATAGATGTATATCCAGAAAATTGACACTGAACACTTCCGACACTGTGAGGGGCCCTCCTGTTGATCTTTTAAAGCTACCCCCAACTTCCTTCTACTCCATCCTTTTTTGGGCTCAGCATGTGGAATCTTAGTTCCCCAACCAGGGATCAAACCTGGGTGCCCTGCATTAGAGGTGTGGGATCTTAACCACTGGGCTGCCATGGGATCCCCCTTAGTCCACCCTCTAAACCCCTGGCAAGCACTAATACATCTCCTGTTTCTCCGGTTTTGTCATCTCAAGAAGGCCTGTTAGAGGAATGCATACAATGTGTGAGCTTTGGGGACTGGCTTTCTTTACTCAACCTAATTTTTTGAAGATTTATTCAAGTTGTTGCATGTTATCAGTCATCTGTTTCTTGTAACTACTGAGTAGTTCCATATGTTAGATTTTCATTTTTTCTTTTGAAAAGAATATCAAAGGTTATAAGACTGGTACCATGACCTCTTGGGTACCCATTGCTCTACCTCACGTTTTGTTGTTCACATTTTAATAGATACATCTTACATTGTCACCACGCTCCAGGGGATTTGGCACCTCTAAGAAAAAGGCCATCCTCTTACATAATCATACAACAAATTCATGCAATTTAACATCGAGTCGATGTTATTATCCAATATATGTAATCCATATTCAAATTTCTCCAACAGTCCGCATTGTGTTTGTTAGAGCCCTTTCCTTTTCTGATCTGGGGTGTAGTCAGAATCACATGTTGCACTTGTGTTTCTGTCTCAGCCAGCTTTCATTGTCTTCCATGACATTTGAAGAGAGCAGAAAAGTTTTGTTTTTTTTTTAAGGTTGTACTGCATGGCATGTAGGAGCTTAGTTCCACAACCAGGGTTTGAACCTGTGCCCGCTGCATTGGGAACACCAAGTCTTAACCACTGGACCACAAGGGAAGTCCCAAAGTTGTTTCATAGATGGAATTTGTCTGATGAACAAATCTGTCTGTCTCTAATTCATTTCATTCAGCCAGCACACACTTACTGAGCATCTACCAAGCCAGGTGGGCTTCCCAGGTGGCACTAGTGATGAAGAATCCACCTGCCGATGCAGGAGACCTAAGAGACACAGGTGTGATCCCTGGGCCAGGAAGATCCTCTGGAGGAGGGCATGGCAACACACTCCAGTATTCTTGCCTGGAGAACTCCACAGACAGAAGAGCCTGGCAGGCTACAGTCCACAGGGTGGCAAAAAATCAGACAGGACTGAAGCGACTGAGCACGCAGACATGCAATGATTGAAGCAATCCATGATTAAGACACCAAGCCCTACATATGTACTCAACCAAGTGTTGAACGATGCTGAGGAATATAGCCAACTGCTAAGCATCCAAGGGTCTCTGGTTCCACAAGGCTAAGGTTTCCCAAGCTGTGGTCAGACTCTCTGCTTTTTGCCCAGCCCACCCGGTCCCCAGATCTCTACCCCTGGTTCATCCACACTGTGCCTCTACGGGTCTGGATGCACCTGCCTGCCCAGCCTCTATCGCCAGCCGCTGCCGAGAAGAGGAGCTCAGGTTTCTGCTAAGAGCAGCTGCTCGGAGGCCCGGGGCAGGTGAGGGACTTGGCAGTGAAGCCTTGCTGACGAGGAAGGAGTCAAATAATCCCTGTGTCACTCTTGTCCCTTGCAGTATCCCAGGTCACCTGTGAGAGCCAGCTCAGGGGTCCGAGAACCAGTGAGAGCATGTGTGGGTGGGTGAGCATACAGAAACAGCCATTGGCAGTCAGCTGGATTGGGGGGTTTGCCCCCCTCCAGAGGACATTTGGCAATGTCTGGAGACATTTTAAAATTTTTTTGTGCTTTCATTTATTTATTTATCTTATTTTGGCTATACTGGATCTTTGTTGCTGTGCATATGCTTTCTCTAGTTGCGGCAAGCAGGGGCTGCTCTCTGATTGCGATGTGTGGACTTATGGCAGTGGTTCTCTTGTTGCGGAGCACAGACTCTAGGGCACTCAGGCTTCAGCAGTTGTGGCACGTGAGTTCTAGAGCACAGGGTCAGTAGTTGTGATGCTTGGGCTTAGTTGCTTTGCGGCATGTGGGATCTTTCCTACCCATAGGATCGAACCCATGTCTCCTGCTTTGGCTGGTGGATTCTTTACCACTAAGCCATCAGGGAAGCCCTAGAGATATTTTTGATGGAGGTGTTGCTGGCGTATAATAGGTAGAGGCCTGGGATGTCCCTAAACATCCTACAATGCACAGGACCATCCCTAAAAACAAGACTCATCTGGCCCCAAATGTCAACAGTACTGAGTGGGAGGAACCCTGATCTGTGAAGACGGAAAGGGGTTCATTTCATCTCATCTTTTCAAAAATAGTCTTCCTTGTTGTCTTCTTATTATTACATGAATGCAAGTTGCCTGCAGATAATTTAAAGATTAGAGAAAAACAACAAAGAACATAAAAGTCGCCCACAAATACCCCATGCAGAGGGAATTGCTGCTAGCAATTTTTTAATATCCTCGCCCCTAGTATATCTGTGTTCTCATTCATATATTTACAAAAATTGAATCATTCAGCACACTATTTCACGTAATAGATGGGAAAATCTTTTTACATCTTAAAAAAAATTTTTTTTTGACAGAACCCCCTTAGCATGCAGGGATCTTAGTTCCTTGACCAGGGATGGAACCTGCACCCTCTGTAGTGGAAGGCAGACTCTTTAACCGCTGGATTGCCAGGGTAGTCCTGATCTTTTGCATATTGAAATTCTCTCCTATATCCTATTTTCTGATATGGCCACGTTGACACTTAAGTAGGAGCCTCATCATTGGACATCCCAGTTGGTCACAGTTTAGAGCTAACGCACCTTTGTGACAAAGCTCTTTGAGATTAACTCTTTATACTGGTTCATATCTATTTCCTTAAGATAAGCAGTTGGAGGCTGAATTGCCATACTAACAAGCATGCTCATTTTGAAGTATTTTTTAAATGACAACTTATCTGCTACCTATAACTGCAAGTAGTTGATAATAATTACATTGTTCACTACAATGCAATTTGTAAAAAAAAAAAAAAAAGGATTAAAGAAGGATATGAAGCAGGAAAGTAAATGTTTCAGTTAGCTCCACTTCTTAGTACCATCTCTCTAGCTAGTTTGGAGCACACCTTACCAAAGCTTTTTCTACATGGACACAAACCTCTGATCACCAATTTCACATCTATAAAATGTGAGCTTGCTCTGTTCCTAACTATAAAACTCCAGAAAAATGATAAAGATGAACCTATTTGCAGGGCAAGAATAGAGACACAGACATAGAGAATGGATACGGTGACAGAGTTTGGGAAGTGGAGGATGGGAGGAATTGAGAGAGTAGCATCAACATGTATACACTACCATGTGTAACATGGATGGCTTGCAGAAAGCTGCTATACAGCACAGGGAGCTCAGTTCAGTGCTCTGTGATGAGCTGGTGGCATGGGATGAGGGAGCGGTAGAGAGGGGATATATGTGTACTTATAGCTGATTCACTTCATTGTCCAGCAGAAACTAACACGACACTGTAAAGCAGCTGTACCCCAATAAAAAATCCTAAAATGAATAAGACCATTTCCATGCCCTCTTTTCATCTCCTAATCACTTCAAAAGCATAGACCCATCTGATTCTCATTTTTCTCAAGTGTTGTGACCTGAGGGTGGAAAATGTCTGCATCCATTCATCCATTTATCCACCACATATTTACTGAGCATCTGCCGTGTGCTGGACATTACTCTAGATGAGCAGTGGACAAGACAGACAAAGATCCGTGCCTTCATAGAGGTTACAACTCAGACAGGGAGATAGACACTAAACGAGGAAGCATTCTAACACAGAGCATTGGAGAAAAGTATACGATATTGTGAGTAAATAACAGGTGACCGGGGCCAGCTTCTCTGATTGTGTGAGCCGACACAGAAGGGTGCATTGGCACAAATAAGAGGCCCGGGAGGAAAGAGTGTTCCCGGTGGTGGATACAGCATGTGCAAGGGCCCTGAGGTTCGAGGGAAAATGAACCATTTGGGGCACTGCAACCAGGCTGGTGAGGAGCAGAGGGTGTGGGGGGATCCCGTGTTGCTGGAAGGGTCCTGATTGTGATGCTGGCCGAGATTAAACTGGGTGTGGGGAGGTGGAATTTCAGATGGGAGCAGTGGAAGTGTTGGGGGACTCCCAAAACCCTGTCAGGATGGATGAAGGCCAGGTTTACAGGGGATGGATCACAGGTTGGGGGTCTGTGAGGGTTCAAATTGCAGACCTTTATAACAGCCTCCTTTCTCTCTCCTAGAACTTTGAATATTTGTCTATGTCAGTTAAATCCAAAGCCTGTAAAACTTAAAAAAAATTTTTTTGGCTGTACCTCATGGCATGAGGGATCTTAGTTCCCCAACCAGGGATTGAATCTGGGCTGCCTGCACTGGAAGCATGGAATCTTAGCCCCTGGACCTCCAGGGAAGTCCCCTAAGCCAGTAAAACTTATACCAAGGTAGCAAATGTCTTCTTTAAACAGAGAGAGAGAAAAAGGGGTGGAGGGAGGGAGAGAAACTGGCAAGTGCAGACTGTATCCTCCTGAAACCATGGTGACCAGAATAATGACCTGGGGATCTGCTGATGATATTAGTAATGAATCCCTGTGAGCTTGTGTGGATTTTTCCAGCATGGGTATTGTAAGGGCAAGACAACATGTTTGCTTGTGTGTATGTGTCTGCGTATGTGTGTGTGCATGCATGCATGGATGGGGCTCTGTGTGTGTGAGTGACTGTTGTGCATGGGGATTGCAGGTGTGTGGCTGTGTGTGAGTTGTGCATGGGTGTGACTGCACGAGCATGCGCTTTCACGTAGGTGTGTAGCCCTACGTGTGTTCGAGTGCCCCTTTCCATGCATGTGTGTAATCAACTGTGCACATGTACATCTGTGAAAGCATCTGAATTGGCTTGTACGTATGTGCGTGTGCAACACTGTGTGAGTGACTCACGCCCATGGATTCAGGTGTGTATATGTATAGCATGTGTGTGTAACACCAGAAGTGTGTCTGCACATGTTTAGATGTGAGTGCCAGAGGGGAGCTTAATGATAATTGGAAAAATGAAGACCCACATCCTACCTAACAACTGGTCCCGATGCCAAGTTCCTGATTTTGAGAATGTACTAGAGTTATGTAAGATGTTACTACTTGGTTGGGGGGGAAGGCAGGGGGTACAAGAGAATGTCTGTGCTATTTTTACAACTTCCTGTAAAGCCTATAATTATTTAGAAAACAAACTTTTTTTTTAAATCTAAAGATGAGAAACATGAATTTCACATATTTTCTTGTCTCCTCAAAACAAGCAGTAGAAAAATGGAAAAAACCTAAGCTGCCAACCAAAGATTTCTTTTCAGTGAGGTTTTATCTGAGAACATGGTTGATGTCCCCAAGTCTCCTGGGTGGGGGATGGAGATACAGGCATGCATGCTGGTGAGGTTGGGGGAGGTGGGGAGGCTCAGGTTGGCCCCAGGCAGGTGCAGTCAGTGTTAGCAGGCACATGGCTGTCTAGTGACCTGGGAGGGGACTGGGAACATGCAGAGTGAAGGGCAGCATTGGTGAACACACGGGACTTCACAGGTGAAGATGAGGAAATTTAATCAAGGCGGAGAGGACAAGTCAGCAGTGTCAAATTGCTTGGGTTGGCAGGAGAGGGAGGGGCAGAGCAGCTAATCCCTGAGTTTCAAGTTGTCTGACCACCTGCCTTAGTGGAGGTCCGCCCTAGACCCCAGGGTCCCGAGTTGAGTGGGTGTCGGGGTACAGAGGGAGGCAGAGACATGGAGATAACATGGAGATACAGAGAGAGAATGTGAAAGAGAGGAAGAGAGACAGAGGCCAGGCAGAGAAACAGAGAGAGAGAGAGGCAGAGACACACAGAGAGAGACGAGAAAGAGAGAAAGACAGACAGACACGTAGAGATAGAGAGAAAGAGAGACAGAGAGAAAGCAAGCTTTTATTGTCTCTGTTGAGCCTCTGTTTCCTTGCCTAAAAGGATAGATCAATTAATTGGTCCATGAGGGGCATTCTCGCAACAGGGCAGTAATTTATCAGTTACATTGCTGTATTAACAAACCACCCCAAAACGTAAAGGTTCAAACAACAACAGTTTATTATTTTTCAATTATTCTGTGGTCTGGCTGGGTGGTTCTTGCCTGGGATCATTCATGCAACTGGACTCAAAGGGCAACAAGTTGGGCTGAAGTTCTAAAATGGTCTCATCCACATGGCTGGGGCATCATGAGGTTTCTGGAAGCCTGGAGTCCTCTCCTTCTACTTCTGGGTCTGGAAGCTTAGAAACGACATTTCCCAGAATCCTATGCAGCTAAACTTTGGAGGCAATTACATTCTGTTAAGGGAATATGGTGATGCAGAGGCTGTGTTTCTGTTTTATTTATTTTTGGCTGTGCTGGGTCTTCGTTGCTGCGTGGACTTTTCTCTAGTTTCAGAGAGTAGAGGCTACTCTCTAGTTGCAGTGTTCAGGCTTCTCCTTGCAGTGGCTTCTCTTTGTCGTGGAGCATGGGCACTAGGGCACTCAGGCTTTAGCAGTTGCAGCACATGGGTTCAGCAGTTGTGGCTCCCAGGCTCTACAGTACACAGGCTCAGTAGTTGTGGTGTGTGGGCTTAGTTGCTCTGAGGTATGTGGGATCTTCCCAGATGAGGGATCAAACCTCATCCTGCACTGCAGACACCTGCAGTGTCTCCTGCACTGGCAGATGGATTATTTACTACTGAGCTACCAGGGAAACCCGAGGCTGTGTTTCTGCCACACCTGCGCTGTATTTCTTGGAAAGCAGGGTGGTGATACGATATGAACAGAGGCATGAACGTCCAGGTACCATTTTTTTGGTGGGCATTGAAAGGCAGGACGTGGGGGAATCAATTTTTGTTGCTGTTTTCATGGACATTTATTGACCAATAACAACCTGTTTGAGATGGGTTTTCTGTGACTTGCAACCCAAAGCATCCCAACTGATGTGGTCAGGAAGGTGAAGTCTTCACGGATGGATGTTTTATACACAAGGAAGCAGAGGAATTAGATTAAGGAAAATGATTTCCATGAGATCAGGTTCCCAGCTCAATCAGAGCAAAGAGCAAAAATGCTGGAGCCACGTAGGATAGCAGAGACAGAATAGCCCTCAGAAAAATGTTACTGGAACCACAGCAAGGAAAACGGTCCAGCGGGAGCAGAAAGGCTTGCCCAGGATCACGTCATGATGCCAGATGAAGCTCTCTTCCTGTTTGTGGCTGGGGGGAAGGAAAGATGTGGGAGGGAATGGGAGGAAATTTCTCTGTGTACAGAACAGGAATAGCAAATGTGTCATCAGCAAGATAACTGAGAGATAGAGCCTTAAAATGTCACTGGTCTGGGAAGGGCCAGCTCTGATAAAAGATGGAGAGATGTACAGACAGACATCAGGGGAGATGGTGGCAGGGATGATGAGTGTTTTTTAAGCTCTCGATTTAGTCTCTGAATTCCTGGCTGAAGAGCACACAGTAGCTGATATTACCAGGATCCCAGGGTGCAAAAATGGCCTCTATTGTCCTAGCTATGGCCATACCAACAGTTATAACATGGCATACTGTATCAGGTAATGAAAAATCTCTGCTTGTTTCTGTGATGAAAACAGTGAGATTTCAGAAAAACCAAGGATGTATCATTTAGGGAAGGCTAAGGTTTGGCTGCTGTAACAAACATCCCCCAAATCCCAGTGGCTCAAAACCTCAAGATGTACTTCTTGCTTGTGCCAGCCCCTCTATTGGGATTTGGCTGAGGGCTGTATATGGACTTCTTCAGGACACAGGTTGATGGAGTCACCACCGTCTCAAACTTTACTGGTCACTAGTTGAAGGAAAGAGACAATGTGATGCATTGTGCTCTGGCTACTAAAGTTTCCACCTAGAAAGAGCAACTCCCTATGGTAGTGCTAATGGTAAAGAATCTGCCTACCAATGCAGGAAACATAAGAGACATGGGTTCAACCCCTTGGTGATCCCCTAGAGAAAGACGTGGCAACCCACTTCAGTAGTCTTGCCTATAGAATTCCTTGGACAGAGGAGTCTACAGTCCATAGGGTCCCAAAGAGTCAAATAGGACTGAAGCAACTTAGCACACACACAAAGAAAGGGCACGTGTCACTTCAGTTCAGTTCAGTTCAGTCGCTCAGTCGTGTCTGACTCTTTGCGACCCCATGAACCGCAGCACGCCAGGCCTCCCTGTCCATCGCCAACTCCTGGAGTCCACCCCAAACCATGTCCATTGAGTCGGTGATGCCATCCAACCATCTTATCCTCTGTCATCCCCTTCTCCTCCTGCCCTCAATCTTTCCCAGCATCAGGGTCTTTCCCAACGAGTCAGCTCTTCGCATCAGGTGGCCAAAGTATTGGAGTTTCAGCTTCAACATCAGTCCTTCCAATGAACACCCAGGACTGATCTCCTTTAGGATGGACTGGTTGGATCTCCTTGCAGTCCAAGGGACTCTCAAGAGTCTTATCCAACACCACATGTCACTTAAGCTCACATTTAACTGGCTCAAGGCAATCTCAATGGCCCCCAGCTGACTCCATGGGGGGACAGGGAAGTGCAATTCTGCCTGGGAGAAGACTGGAAATTTTAGGGAAACAGCATTTTTGGCTAACTTGAAAGACAGGGGAGGGGAAATGTTTTCTAGAAATGAGACACTCATACCAGTTTTTTTTTTAAATTTATTTGGCCAGGTCTTAATTGCAACACATCGGATCTTTAGTTATGGCACACAGACTCTTAGTTGCAGCATATGGGATCTAGTTCCCTGACCAGAGATTGAACCTGGGACTCCTGCTTTGTGAGTACACAGTCTTAGCCACTTGACCACCAGTAAAATCACACTCATACCAGTTTTTTTTTTTTTTTAAAGACTAACTATTTCTAAGGCCCTTGGATATTGGCTCTATTCTAAGCATTTGATATGACTTTACTAATTTAATTCTCATGACAACTCCTTCTGACAGATAAGGAAACTGAGCCCAGAAAGGTTGGTTAGGTATCCTAAGAACCCAAGAACTAGCCTAAAAACCCAAATTCTGAAGTAGCAGAGGTAGGGATTTGAAACCAAGCAGTGTGACTCTAAAGCTGGTGCATTTAAGCACTACACTATAATGCCTCAAATCCAGAGAAGACTTCAGGGTTAAAAAAAAAAAGAGGCCAAGAGATGTCAGTGGCTGTTGGACCCCATGGGAGCCCCTAAGGACTCTCAAGGTGACAACCAGCCCAAGGACAAAAGTAACACACTTGAGGATGTTAGGATAAGCTTTGGGCACACTGAAACATTTCTGAGCCAGGCAGGCACAGGAAAGCTGTGAAAAGATGTCTGCACTCACTTAAAGATATGGAAGACATTTGTACAGAGGCCATGGACCAAGAGAGCTTTGAACATGGGTCTGTGGTTAGACCCAGGGGCTTTGGACCATACAGACTCAAACCCTGGCTTGTCTGCTTCTTAGCTGTGTGACTTTAGGTCAGGAACTTATCCTGTCTGTACCTCAGCTCTCTCATGCTTGGGCAGCCCTTTGGAGAGACCCACGTGGTGAAGAACTGAGGCATCCTATCCACAGTCATGCAAGGGCATCATTCTCAAATTCCCGCCAACCATTTGCTTAGTCCTGATAACAATCTGATTGGAACCTCATAAGAGACTCTCAGCAAGCATCAGCCCGAGTCTGTCCTGGACTTCTGATCCTCAGAAACAATAAGATCATAAATATTGTTTGAAGCTTTAATGTTTTGGGGGAATTTGTTACCTTGGACAAGAAGGAGATCAAACCAGTCAATCCTGAAGGAACTCAACCCTGAACACTCATTCAGCTGAAGCTGAAGCTCCAATACTTTGACCACCTGATGTGAAGAGCTGACTCATTGGAAAATACCCTGATGCTGGGAAAGATTGAGGACAGGAGGAGAAGGGGGCAAAAGAGGATGAAATGGTTGGATGGCATCACTGACTCAATGAATGTGAGTTGGAGCAAACTCTGGGAGATGATGAAGGACAGGGAAGCCTGGCATGCTACAGTCCATGGGGTCACAAAGAGTTGGAAATGACTGAGTGACTGAACAACAAACACTACCACAGAGAACTAATATACTGGGGGGAGGAATGGGTTCCATGTGGGCTGAATTGCAGGATTAGCAGACGGTTTGGGAGCCAGGTCTAGCTGGTGCAGAGGAGCTGGGAACCAGGTAGGTGGAGCCAGGGAAAGCCAAGGAGAACAGTCAAGGACAGTCTCCCAACAGGGGGCCACACCTGCCTATGCCATCCACAGTGTTCCACCTTGAGACTGCTCTGGTGGTCCAGGGGCTAAGACTCTGTGCTCCCAATGCAGGGGACCTGGGTTCAATCTCTGGTCAGGGAATTAGATCCCACATGCCGCAACTAAGCATTTGCATGTTGCAACTAAAGATCCTGCATGCCACAACTAACAGACCCCACGAGCTGCAATGAAGATCAAAGATCCCACGGCTTAGGCTGCAGCTAAGATTCAGTGCAGCCAATTTTAAAAGGAAATCTTTATTTTTTTATTGGAGTATGCAATGGCACCCCACTCCAGTACTCTTGCCTGGAAAATCCCATGGACGGAGGAGCCTGGTAGGCTGCAGTCCATGGGGTCACTAAGAGTCGGATACGACTGAGCGTCTTCACTTTCACTTTTCACTTTCATGCATTGGAGAAGGAAATGGCAACCCACTCCAATGTTCTTGCCTGGAGAATCCCAGGGATGGGGAAGCCTGGTGGGCTGCCGACTATGCGGTCGCACAGAGTCGGACATGATTGAAGTGACTTAGCAGCAGCAGCAGCAGCAGCCAATTTCAAGGTAGAACATTTTTTTTTTTAATTTGGCTGCACCAGGCCATTACAAAGAATGAAATAATGCCATTTGCGGCAACATGGATGGACCTAGAGATTGTCATACTGAGTGAAGTAAGTCAGACAGAGAAGGAGAAATATCATATCCCTTATACGTGGCAACACACTCCAGTATTCTTGCCTGGAGAATCCCGTAGACAGAGGAGCCTGGAGGGCTACAGTCCATAGGGTCACACAGAGTCGGACACAACTGAAGGGACTTAGCATGAGCACATAGCCGTTAACACACAATGTTGTGGCGGCTTCAGGTAGACAGTGAAGGGCCATACATATACACGTATCCATTCTCCCCCAAACTCCCCTCCCATCCAGGCTGCCACGCAGCATTGAGCAGTTTCATGTGCCATATGGCAGGTCCTTGTTGGTTATCATTTTAAACATAGCAGTGTGTACATGTCCCTCCCAAACTCCCTAGCTACCCCTTATCCCATCTTCAGTAATTTCAGCATGCAGGCTCAAGAGTTGTGTCACCCGGGCTTGGCTGCTGCACAGCATGTACGATCTTCCCGGCCCAGGGATCAAACCTGTGTCCCCTGCATTGGCAGGTGGGTTCCTAACCACTGGCCCACCAGGGAAGCCCTCTGGAGTTTTCCTGGCTCCCTGTGACACACCTGCCTCCCCCTCCCATGTCCCCAGGCAGCTCTGGGAAATGTCAGCCTGAGCTAGTCACTCTCTTGCATAAAAGCTTCCCACGAGAACAGAAAATGGTACCACCTCTCGGGAGAACCACTTGACAGCTTTTAAAAATGTTAAACATACACCTCCCTTAGGAGCCGTTGCGATCCTTGATATTTACCCCAGAGAAAGAGAAACATATGTCCATATGAAGATATGTCCATACATGTTTATAGCAGCTTTATCTGTCATTGCCAATCGAAAGAAAGCTGTTTAAAAGTGACAACTTCCCATGAGGGCAATCGGATGACATCTACCAAAATTACAAATAAGCCTGCCCTCAGACTCTATAATCGCACTGCTGAGAATTTACACTCCAGATGGGGCCACACACGTGCCAAATGACACACGTAGAAGACTGTTTCTCACAGCACAGTGTGTGTGCGTGTGTAACAAAAGAGTGTAAACCACATAAACGCCCATCAACTAGAGGCTGGTTAAATCAATTACGAGAAATCCATGCCATGAGATATTATACAGTGAGTGAAAGCAACGAGAAAGCTCTTTATGTACTGAGAGAGAAGCTCTTTATGCACTGAGAAATACCTTCAGGATGTTACTATTAAATGAAGAAAGCAAAGTGCCTAACGGTTTTTACCAGTTGATCATGTGTATATGCGCATGTGGGTGAAATGTTTCCATTCAGAGTCTTTGCAGTGGCTGTTTGCTTAAAAGGCTCTTCCCTTGGGGACTTCTCTGGTGGTCCAACGGTTAAGAATCTGCCTTCCAGTGCAGTGGATATGGGTTCAATCCCTGGTCGGGGAACTAAGCCCACGCACCACAACTTCTGAGCCTTCAAGGCATGTAGAAAGAAACCGGCTTACCAGTGAGGATCTGCGTGCCAAGACTAAGACCTGCCCCAGCCAAATAAACAAATAAGTATTAAAGTGCTCTTCACTTGATAAACTAGAGGGATGGAGGGAGCCTCAAGAAGGAGGGGATATATGTATACTTACAGCTATTCACATTGTTGTACAGCAAAAACTAACATAACATTGTAAAGCAAGTATCCTCCAATTTAAAAAAAAGTGCTCTTCCCAGGATTTCCCTGGTGATCCAGTGGTTAAGTCTCGGTGCTCCCAATGCAGGGGGCATGTGTTCAGTCCCTGGGTGGGGGACTAAGATCCCACATGCTGTGTGGCCAAAAAAAAAAAAAATGCTCTTACTATAGACTCTACAGGTCTCATTCCCTCTACTTTAAGCCTCTGCTCAAATGTTGACTTCTCAGCAAGGCCTTCTTTGGGCACCTTATCTAAGATTTTTCACACAACTCCCATCTTATATCTCATCTCTTTTCCTTAATTTATTTTTCTCCATAGCATTTAACACCATCTAATATATTTATGTACTGATACTGTTTCTTAACTCTTTCCCCCACAACAGTGTGAACTCCACCAGGACGGTGATTTTTTTTTTTTTTCACTTGCTTTTTGCATGCTGTGTCCCTGTTCCTATAATAGTGCCTGGTAACCGACTTCACTTTCACGTTTCACTTTCATGCACTGGAGAAGGAAATGGCAACTCACTCCAGTGTTCTTGCCTGGAGAATCCCAGGGACGGGGGAGCCTGGTGGGCTGCCGTCTATGGGGTCGCACAGAGTCGGACACGACTGAAGTGACTTAGCAGCAGCAGCAGCAGCATACAGTAGATACTCAGCAAATGTTGGTTAAATGAGTGAGTGGATCTCTCTCTGAGGTCTGAAGCTGCCCACAGGTATTCTAGATGGCCACCACAAACAAATGGATGTTTAAGCCTCCAAAATCTTGGCGGCTGCCTTTGAAACATTTCCTTTGTAGCAGTCCATTTCCTGCTCTAATAGTCAGCTATTACTCTGTAACAAATTTCCCTAAAGTGTAGCCATTTAAAACAATGAACATGTGTTATCTCACAGCCTCTGCCAGCCAGGAATCCAGACCTGCTTAGCTGATTGGTTCAGGCTCAGTGTCCCTCTTGATGTTCTAGTCAAATTCTTGGCCAGGGCTGTATGATCTGAAGGTTTGACTGGGTCACTAGAGGAGCTGCTTCTCAGATTGCTCATATATTTGTTGGCAAAGGCTGGATGGTATTCAGATTTTGTTTCCTTTTATTTTACTTTGAAATAATTTTAGACTTACAAAATATTGCAAAAATAGTACACAGCAAACCTCTCTACCCTTGACTCATCTTCTAATCTAACACTGTTGATAACTGCAGGAAATTGCCACTTATACAACACAGTGAACTGATTTAAGATCTTATTCAAGTTTCCCTAATTGTCCCATTGAATACTATTTAACTGAACTATAGACCTTGAGATTTATCCAGCCCGGCATTCTGCTTGATGTACTCTGCCTATAAGTTAAATAAGCAAGGTGACAATATACAGCTTTGATGAATCACAAGCTGGAATCAAGATTGCTGGAAGAAATATCAGCAACCTCAGATATGCAGAGGATACCACTCTAATGGCAGAAAGTGAAAAGGAACTAAAGAACCTCTTGATGTGGATGAAAGAGAAGAGTGAAAATGCTGGCTTGAAACTCAACATTCAAAAAACTAAGATCGTGGTACCCAGTCCCAACACTTCATGGCAAATAGATGGAGAAAAAGCGGAAGCAGTGACAGATTTTGTTTTCTTGGGCTCCAAAATCACTGTGGACTATGACTGCTGCCATGAAATTAAAAGATGCTTGCTCCTTGGAAGGAAAGTTATGACAAACCTAGATAGCATATTAAAAGGAAAGACATCACTTTGCTGACAAAGGTCTGTATAGTCAAAGCAATGGTTTTTCCAGTAGTCATGTATGGATGTGAAAGTTGGACCATAAAGAAGGCAAGCACCAAATAATTGATGCTTTTGAATTGTGGTGTTGGAGAAGACTCTTGAGAGTCCCTTGGACTGCAAGGAGATCAAACCAGTCAATCCTAAAGGAAATCAGCCCTGAATATTCATTAGAAGGACTGATGCTGAAGCTCCAATACTTTGGCCACCTGATGCAAAGACCCAACTCATTGGAAAAGACTCTGATTCTGGGAAAGGTTGAGGGCATAAGAAGACAGCGGCAGAGAATGAGATGGTTAGATAGCATTGCTGACTTAATGGACACGAGTTTGAGCAAACTCCAGGAGATAGTGAAGGACAGGGAAGCCGGGCATGCGGCAGTCCATGGGGTCGCAGAAAGTCAGACATGACTGAGCGACTGAACAACAATAGATCTTACTCAGATTTCACCAATTTTTCCTCTTAATGGGATTAATATTATTGGATGATTAATCCTATTATTATACATATTAACCTAATCTTCTTAAATATTAATAGGATTCTGGTTCAGGCTCCCTCATGGCATTTCATCTCCTCCTGTCTTGTCTTTCACAACCTTGATACTTTTGAAGAGCATGGGTCAAATCGTTTTGTATAATGTCCCCTAGTCTGGGTTTGCCTGAAGTTTGCTCATAACTGGATTGAAGTTAGGCATTTGGGGGAAAGGATGCCACAGAAGCAATGTGCTCTCAGGGCATCTTCTGGAGAGGCATGTAATGTCAAATTGTGTCATCACTGACGATGTTCACCTTAATCACTTGATTACAGTGGTGCCAACCAGGACTCTCCACTGGAAAGTTACCATTTTCCCCTTTGTAATTCATAAGTATCCTGGGGAAGATACAACAAGATGATGCGCATAACCCGATGATTTGAGCATGTGGATGGATGTGGAGGATCAAACCAACAGGATATCCCAAGTTTCCAACGCCCCCTCCACATCCCCTCAGCCCAGCTCAAATGTCACCTCTTCTTCGTTCAAGAATGTGGTAAACTGCGGTATTCTCTGGCTGGGCACTGAACTTGGTCAGCATGTCAGGGAGCTACTACCCCAGGAGGGACCCTGGAATGATCAATTAAGGAAGAGGCAACTCCAAGGTGCATCCCATTGGAGCACCTTCTGCCAGCCCCCTGCCTGCTCTGTCTCTCTTCCCTCCCTGCTTCTGGGGCTTCCTCTGCTCCCACATGAGCTATCAGTCTTCAGATCTTTTTTTAAAAAATATTTTAAGGAGAAGGAAATGGCAACCCACTCCAGTGTTCTTGCCTGGAGAATCCCAGGGACAGGGGAGCCTGGTGGGCTGCCGTCTATGGGGTCGCACAGAGTCGGACACTATTGAAGTGACTTAGCAGCCGCAGTGGCAGCAGCCATCTTGAACCTACAATGACACTACATCTTTGATCTTGTTTACATCCTGTAACTTATTCAGAGTGTGCTAAGTATGTGCTGTGTGTTTACCCTCAGGCTTATAAAACCAATTGTGAATTCTGTTCAGTCTAAATATTACCATGATCTTTTAAAGCTGTATTTAGAGTATTTTAAACACTATCTATTAGATATACTAATAAAGCCAAATCTGTTCAATATTTAAAAAAAAAATATTTTAACTTATTTATTTGGCTGCACCGGGTCTTAGTTTTGACGCATGGGATCTTGAGTTGTTGCATGTAGAATCTATTAATAGTTCCTAGACCTGGGATCTGAATCCAGGGTCCCTGCATTGGGAGCGTGGAGTCTTAGCCACTGGACTACCAGGGAATTCCCTGTCAGTCCCTAGATCTTGTCTCTGGAGCTGCAAAGAACTGGTGTTCAAGGCATTCTTATGAGCTCCAGCTTGGATACAAAGATTTTTTTCTCTCTCTAAAACAGCTTTAGAAGAGTGTGCATGCTCAGATGTGTCGACTTTTTGCAGCTCCATGGACTGCAGCTCACCAGCCTCCTCTGTCCATGGAATTTTCCAGGCAAGAATACTGGAGTCGGTTGCCATTTCCTCCTCCAGGAGATCTTCCTGACCCAGGGATCAAACCCACGTCTCTTGTGTCTCCTGCACTGGCAGGTGGATTCTTTACCTCTGAACCACCTGGGAAGCCCATAAAACAGTTTATTAAGATATAATCCACAGGCCATACAATTCACCCCTTTAAATATACAATTCCTACTGGGTTTCTTTTTCTTCTGTTTTTAATATATTCACAGAGTTGTGCAGCCACAGTCTAATTCAGGACACTTTCCCTCCCCTGGAAGGAAACCCCGTGCTCGTCAGCAGACCCTCCCCATTACCCCTCCACCAGCTCCTGGCAACCATTAATCCACTTCCGGTCCCCACGGATCTGCCTGTTCTGGATGTTTCATATAAATGGACTCAGACACTATGTGGTCTTTTGTGTCTGGCTTCTTTCATCGCAGGCATCAAGTTTTCAAGGCTCATCCACGTGTCACATGAATCAGCGCTTTGTTCCGTTTTGTGCTGTGCTGTGCGCTTAGCCGCTCAGTGTGTCTGACTCTTTGCAGCCGCATGGACTGTAGCCTGCCACGCTCCTCTGTCCCTGGGGATTCTCCCGGCAAGAATACTGGAGTGGGTTGGCCATACCCTCCTCCAGGGGATCGTCCCAACCCAGGGATCAAACCCAGGTCTCTTGCATTGTGGGCAGATTCTTTACTGCCCAAGCCACCAAGGAAGCCATGTTCCTTTTTAAGGCTGAATAATATTCTATTGTCTGGGTGGACCACATTTTGTGTGTCCATTCATCCATCGATGGACATGTGGATTGCTTGCACTTTCTGGCTGTTATGAATAATGCTATTACCAACCCTGGTGGGTACATTTTCCTGTGTTGTAATTTGTCTTGGGTGGACTCCCTGGATCACATGGCACCTTACTGAGGAGGGGGTGCTCCAAGCCCAAGGCTGAGCAATTGTAACCGCTGTCTCTGATTGTTTCTTACAGACTTTTTGGTTTGTCTCTCCCACTAGAAGGTCAGCACCATCAGGACAGGGGTTTCCCTCTGTTTTTTTTTTCCTCTGCTGCATTGTCACCAGGGTCTAGCTCAGTGCCTGGCATGTAGCAGGTGCTGGGTAAATAAGTTAAAGATCAAAATGAGGTCCATCCAGGGCTCAGTGCAGGGTCTGAGAGCTTGTGAACACAGGGTACCTGTAACTACTGGTTTTACTGCCAAAATACCTTAGGGGCGGGGCAGAGGGAAGGTCCTGGGCTGGTTCTATCACTTGAGTCCCCGCCTGAGTCTGTTTAGCCTCCCCCTCACCCCCCACCACTCATGCCTCCCTCCCTGGGAGGATCGCCCAGGCTTTCTCTATGGTGCACCGCCCCCCGCATCTCCCTCTGACAGATGTCACTTGTCGGTTCACGGGCCTGAATCACTTTCTCTCTTTTAGTGTTTGGTTGTTTGCTTCTTTCTCCTCTCTCTCTCTCTCTCTGTTTTTCTGTCTTTTTCTTGTATTTCTCTCCACGGCTCCCCCTACTCTGGCCCATCCCTCTTCCTTTTTTCTCCCAGTCCTCTGGGGCTCTCCCCCTTGGAGACTCTGTGTCTTTCCATCTTTGTCTGCCTTTATCTTTGCACTCTTTCCCTCCCCGCCAGACTTGCGGTCTGTCTTCAGCTTCTTTGTCTCTTCCCCTCCGGCTCCCTCTATCTCTCCATCTCTGAACTTCTGTGTCTCTGGCTCTCCTGCTCTCTTTCTCTCTGCCTTTCTGCCCTATGTGACCCCCTGCGCATCTTTGTCCTCCATGTCTGCCTCTCTCTGGGGCTGTCCTTCCCCTCCTCTCTGTTCCCATCCCCCATTAAGTGCACACAGGAGGGAACAGCAGCCCTGTGGGCCTGGGGACACCCCCTCCTTGGTTGCCAGGGTGCTGGGGCCTGGGAGGGGCTGTGGGCTCATTACCCTAATGGTGTCTGTGGTGGGCACCCAGCCGGCCCAGGAAATGGGCCACTTAAGCCTATTGGAGCTGATAGCAGCCTGCGGCCACTTCTCCCCTGCTGCTTTCAGGCGGAGAGCTGAGAGAGGGGAGAGAGGGAGCAAGCAGGGACTGGGAGCAAGCGGGGAGCAGTGGAGAGAGGGAGCGGGGGCAGGAGAGAGAGGGGAAGGACGTGGAGGGGAGGGAGGGAGGAAAATGCCTCTTCATCTCAGGCCTGGTAGGTCCTGGAAAACTGCACTGGCTGGACCCTGGACGCCAGGAGCAGGGCCATCCCTTGTACACACAACTTGCACACCCCAGAGAGCGCCACCCATAGGTTTCCACTCAGTGACACCATACGTCCCCACCCCGGCCCCCACCCCTTATGATCACAGATGTCATCAGCACACCCATGCATCAGGACAGGCGCAGACCCTCACCGATGGTCATAGTTGTACAGCTCACGCACACACTCACGCTCACACAGGGCACTGACACATGCGGGGAACTAAAAAGCAGGGGCGCCCACGAGGAAACCTCTCACACGCAACCAGACACACACTTGTGGGCTGCGGGAGCATGGACAAGACCCGGTGACCACATCCCATATACGTGGTCCACAAATCCCCCGTCACACACCCTCACACCATGGTCAGGCACAATCCATGCTACACAGACCCACAGATTCACAAACCTGCGGACACCCACAGAAGCGGCAGCATCAGAGACAAACGACAGGTACAACCACAGCCAGCCACGTCTCGCCCCAGCCTCTGCTCACGGCCACATGTCACCACAGAACAGCAAGCCTCGCTTGGCCAGATCCAACCATTTTTTCTGGAGAAGCCCGAGATCTGGATTTTTATGTGAAAGCATTTAAAAAGAGGATAAAATGTATGCCACTCTGGGACTTCCATGGGGCTCCAGGGGTTAAGACTCTGCACCTCCACTGCAGGGGGTATGGGTCTGATCCCTGGTCAGGGAAGTTCCACATGAGTTGTGGCCAAAAGAGACAAGAAAGAGTGTGTGCTTCCCAGACCAGCAGAACTGATGGTCTAACCTTAGCCTCTATTTTCAAAGGCCCCCAGCTACACCATGAGTAGCTGGGCAACCCTAGGCCTTTCTAGGCCTCCACCTTCAGTCCCTGGGTCAGGAAGATCCCCTGGAGAAGGAAGTGGCAACCCACTCCAGTATTCTTGCCTGGAGAACTCCGTGGATGGAGGAGCATGGTGGGTTACCATCCATGGGGATGTAGAGTCGAACACAACTTAGTGACTAACACATACACCCTCTTCTAGAAAACTCCGTAAGAAAGAACCTCCTTTCCCAGGCCTGATGTGAGGACTGTGGCATGATGCCAACTGAGCCATGGGACAGAGGGAGGGCCTCCTGCCCTCTGCATATCCCCGTGCCTGCCTGCCTCTGCTCCTCTCCTGGGTCCTACCCCTTCTGTGTCTTTTTGTCACATGCACACACACACACACACACATTCACACAAGTGGCCTGGAGTCCCAGCCAGGAGGAGGCAGAGAGGCCACTGGACTGAGCTGGGTTCTCATAGGGTCTTTGATTTTGAAGAATCTGCAGAGAAATGTAAGTGTGCGTGTGTGAGTGTGTGCATGCATGAAGGTGACTGGTGTGCCCGCATTTGCATGTGTACCTTTGCCTACGTGCAGGCATGAGCTCACAGGTGTGTGGTTCTATGTGTCCTAGGCAGATGTTTGAAGTGGGTGGTAGGGTGGGCCGTTCTGAGACCCATCTCTGCCTAAACTGGATCTTCATCTTCTTAAAGAGAGGGCCCTTCATCCCTCTTCCTTGGGTGGGGTCCCCATCCCAGGAGCTGCATTCCACCCCTGCTCCCATCTCTGAGTGCCGCTCATTCGCTTGGAGCCATTTTAGACAACCAAGCAACCACTGCCACACCACCACCAATGACGCAGAAAATATGGCACTCAAATCACCCCCCAAAGGACACTTGTTGACAATCTGAGTGAAATCAGAAGACAGGAATTGCCTGGCTCAGCCTCAGCAGGGAGAATGCATGGTGGTGATACATTTTTCACCATTCTGCGCACGTCCAGGAATGACCGTGAAAGTCAAACACATTGCTTTGGAGTTACAAAAAAATGTTAACAATGAGGTGATTTTGCATATACCAAACCTGAAAATGGATCTTCTGTAGGGCTCAGACAGTAAAGAGTCTGCCTGCAATGTAGGAGATCTGGGTTTGATCCCTAGGTCAGGAAGATCCCCTGGAGAAGGGAATGGCTATCCACTCCAGTATTCTTACCTGGAGAATTCCATGGACAGAGGAGCCTAGAGGGCTACAGTCCATGAGGT
Organism: Bos grunniens; assembly: GCF_055505025.1. Lineage (NCBI taxonomy): Eukaryota > Metazoa > Chordata > Mammalia > Artiodactyla > Bovidae > Bos > Bos grunniens. The sequence continues at coordinate 19,442,658 of NC_141171.1, forward strand.
CACAAAGAGTCGAACATGACTGAGTGATTAACTCTTTCATTTTCAAGCCTGAAAATAATGAGGATTGACTCTATAAAGAATGTGTATCCAGGGCCCAGTGGCTGGGACTCTATGCTGCTAGTGCAGGGGGCACAGGTTCCATCCTTGTCCCTGGTCAGGGAACTGAGATCCTGCTTGCTGCTTATTGTGGCCAAAAAAAAAAAAAAAGCCCCCAAAGAACGTGTATTTAAATTGCATTATTGCTGTCTGTATTCCCCAGCTAAATTATCACCTGGGCAGGTGTCTTGATCGCTCTTGTTCACAGCTATGTCACCTAGCTCTAAAGAGAGAGACTGGCACACAGTAAGTGCTCAATAAATACTTACTGGTGGACAAAGAAAGAACCAATAGATGCCTTTCTTTTTTGGCCACATAGCATGCGGGATCCTGGTTCCTAAACTGGGGACTGAACCCTCGCCCCCAGTATTGGAAGCATGAAGTCTTAACCACTGGACTGCCAGGCAAGTCCCTGATGGATACAGTTTTAAACAGCTATCTTGTGGTATAATTGACATAGAATGAACTGCATTTAAAGGGCTTCCCTGGTGGCTCAGTAGTAAAGCATCCACTTGCCAATGTAGGAGACATGGGTTTGATCCCTAGTCAGGGAAGATCCCACATGTCTTGGAGCAACTCAGCTGGTGAGCCACAACTATTGAGTCTGTGCTCTAGAGTCTGGGAGTCACAACTATTGAGCCCATGCACCCTAGAACCCATGCTCTAAAACGAGAGAATCTACTGCATGAGAAGCCCAAGCTCTGCAATGAAAAGTAGCCCCTGCCGTCCACACCTAGAGAAAGCCCTGAAAGCCATGAAGACCCAGCACAGCCAAAAATAAATAAATTAATTAAATTATATATATATAAAAGATTACTATTTAACCAAAGAACAAACAATGAAGTGATTTTTTTTTTAAAAAGTGTACAACTTGCTAGTTATTGACATCCATGAAGCCATCTACTTCTACTACTACTAAGTCACTTCAGTCGTGTCCGACTCTGTGTGACCCCACAGACAGCAGCCCACCAGGCTCCCCCGTCCCTGGGATTCTCCAGGCAAGAACACTGGAGTGGGTTGCCATTTCCTTCTCCAATGCGTGGAAGTGAAGTCGTGTCTGACTCCTAGCGACCCCATGGACTGCAGCCTTCCAGGCTCCTCTGTCCATGGGATTTTCCAGGCAAGAGTACTGGAGTGGGGTGCCATTGCCTTCTCCATCACCACCATCCAAATAGTGAACACATCTATCACCCCAAAAGTTTCCTCCTGTCCTTTGTCATCACTCCCTCCTACCCTCCCCTGCCAATTCCCAGGCAACCACTGACCTGTCAGTCACTAAAATGAGTTTGCACTTTCTAGAGTCGTCTGTAAACGGAATCCAACCATCTGTACTCTTTCTGTCTGGCTCATTTAGCTATGGATAACTGTATGAGATTCATCCATGTGTTGTGTGGATGTATTGTTTGTTCTTTTTTCTTAGTGCATAGTATTCCATTGTGTGGATGTACCACAATCTCTCCATTTACCTGGGATGACATCTCCGTCATTCCTGGGCTTTTTGTGATACAGTACAATACAGTTCTGACACTAACCACTTGGAGTTGAGGCAGACCCCATAAGGTAAGGGCACAGTTGCCGACAAGACTGTCCTCACTTCAGATTCATTCACCAACCAAGAACCTCTACCAAGCTTCAGTGCTCAGAGTTTTAACTGGAGTTTCATTACATAGGTATAGGTTCATTTCCTGGGTCAGGAAGATCCCCTGGGAAGGAAATGGCCCACTCCAGTATTCTTGCCTGGAGAATCCCATGGACAAAGGAGCCTGGCAGGCTACAGTCCACGGGATTGCAAGAGTTGGACACGACTTAGCGACTAAACCACTACCTACATAGGTATGAACGATCAAATCATTGGCTGTGAGACTAAACTTAATCTTCAGCCACCCTCCTGTTCCATCCCTTAAGGTCAGTCAGTGTTTCCTGCACGACCAGTCCCCATCCTGAGTTGTCTCATTTACATAAACTCAGATGTGGTCAAGCCGCACCGTCAACAATCGACATTTCTTTTGTTCATGGAAAACCCAAGGATCTAGAGGTTGTCTTTCAGGAACCTGGGACAAAGACCATATATATATTTTTAAAAACAATACAATAGTTGGTTATGAATAAAGCTTCTATGAACATTTGTGTACAAGTCTTTTTTGTTGTTCAGCTGCTAAGTTGTGTCCGACTCTTTGCAACCCCATATAGTGTAGCACGCCAGGCTTCCCTGTCCTTCACTGTCTCCCAGAGTTTTCTCAAACTCATGCCCACTGAGTCAGTGATGCTGTCTAAGCATCTCATCCTCTGTTGCCCGCTTCTCTTCCTGTCTTCAATCTTTCCCAGCATCAGGGTCTTTTCCATTGAGTTGGCTCTTCAAATCAGGTGGCCAAAGGATTGAGAACCTCATGAACACAAGTCTTTATACGAACATAAATTCCCTTTTCTCTTTGTTAAATATTATTACATAGGAGTGAAAAGACAGTCATGGCATTTTTTAAAGTTTTTGTTTTTTTAATGTGGACCATGTTTTTTAACAATCTTTATTGAACTTGTTACAATATTGTTTCTGTTTTATGAGTTGTGGGTTGTTTTTTTTTTTTTCTGGCCTTGAGGCATGTGAGATCTTAGCTCCCTAACCAGGGATCGAACCCATACCCTCTGCATTAGAGGGAAAAGTCTTAACCACTGGATCACAAGGGAAGTCCTTGGGTCATGGCATTTTAAAAGCATTTGATTTGGGGAACTTTCAAAACACAGGCAAAACGAAGAGTACAGAATAGTGACTTCCCATTCCCTGTCCCTGTCTCAAATTTGTGGTTATTGGTTGTTGTTTAATTGCTAAGTTGTCTCCAACTCTTTTGCAACACCATGGACTGTAGCCCACTAGGCTCCTCTGTCCAAGGGATTTTCCAGGCAAGAATCCTGGAGTGGGTTGCCATTTTCTACTCTAGGGGATCTTCTGCCCAAGAATCGAACCCAAATCTTCTGCATTGGCAGGTGGATTCCTTACCACTGAGCCACCTGGGAAGCCTTTGTGGCTGTTTCCAGGCATTACATCTCATTTACAAATACCCTAATGGTCTATAAAAGATAAGGGCTGTTTAAAAAAAAAATGTAATCCTAGTATTATCACCACTCTTTTAAAAGCTGGCAATAGGGCATGTCAGGAAAGGCGGGCAGCTGCTGAGCTCAGTCTGGTCTTCGCTATCTGTCCTGGGCTCGTAAAAAAAAAAAAAATAGAAAAAAAAAAAATAAAAGCTGGCAATAGTCTTTAATAAACTTAGTAGTGTGGACTAGGAGCCTGTTAGAGCTCATAACATTTTTATACAGTTGGTTTGTTCAAATAGCCCACATATGGTGCTGGAATATGGTGTTTTTTTTTTTTTTTTTAATCTAAAGGAATGCTCACCAAAAAGTTACCAGTGTGGTGGGGGGCGGGGGTGAAGTTACCAGTGGGAAGTGGAAATAGGAGTGCCTGCTATTTTCTTCTGGGTATAGCTGGTAATAATGATCGTTAAAATTTATTTTTAAAATGTGCTTACCTCAGTGTCTGTCGGCTGTAGACTTTAAGCTTTTATTACTATTTGAGTGTTTGCTGTGTTCTCAGCACCAAGCCCTTTAGTACATGGTTTATCTTATGTTATCTGGACAACCGCTCCCTGTAACAGGCATGGTTATCCCATTTTGCAGATGAGGAAACTGAGGCTCAGAGAGGTGAAATGACTTATCCTCGGGGACACCCAGCTAGAGACCAGGTGTGCCCAACTATATTTCCAAGTCAAATCTGGGACGTCCCTGGTGGTCCAGTGGCTAAGATTCTCCATTCCCAATGCAAGGGGTTCAATCCCTTATCAGGGAACTAGATCTACATGCCACAACTAAGAGTTTGCATGTTTGTAGCAGGCAACATGCTACAACTAAGAGTTTGCATGCTGCAGCTAAAAATCGGACATGACACAACTTAAAAAAAAAGATCCTGTGCTGCAATTCCACAACCAAGACCTGGCAAAGCCAAATAAATAAATAATTTAAAATTTTTTAAATAAATAAACAAATAAAATCTGTATATCCTAAAAGCTTTATTAGTACAAGAAATATCTATGACTTTAGGGGAAAACAGGGTGTATTCATCTCCTGCGGCTGCTGTAACAAATGATCCCAAACTCGGTGGCTTACAACAACAGAAATGTCTCCTCTCACAGCTCTGGAGACCACAAGTCCTACATCAAGGTGCCAGAAGGATTGGCTCTTTCTGGAGGGCGTGGGGAGAAATTGCCCCATGCCTTTCTCCTAACTTCTGGTGCTTTCCCCAAATCCTCAGTGTTCCTCGGTGTGTAGATGTACCCGTCAAATCTCTGCCTCCAGCTTAGCATCATCCTCTCCTCTGTGCCTCCCTGGGGTCCCCTCCTCTTAGAAGGACACCAGTCATTGGATCTGCAGTCGTGACCAACTCTTTGCAACCTCATGGGCTGTAGCCTGCCTTCAGGCTCCTCTGTACTTGGAATTCTCCAGAGAAGAATACTGGAGTGGGTTGCCATTTCCTCCTCCAGGGGATCTTCCTGACCCAGAGATCAGACCCAGGGATTGAACCTGGGTCTCCTGTATTGCAGGCAGATTCTTTACCATCTGAGCCACCAGGCCCTTGGGTCCGGGGCCCATCCCAAATCCAGCATGACCTCGTCTCAACTAATTACCTCTGCAAAGATATAATTTCCAAAAAATGGTCACACTTGGGGATTCGAGGTAGCTACAAATTTTTTTTTGGGGGGGACACATCAAACCCACTACATAGGGTTAACTTTTTAAAATATTTATTTATTTATTTGGTCACACTGGGTCTTACTTGCGGTACACACGATCTTCAATCTTTGTTGCAGCATGCTTGATTTTTAGTTGTGGCGGGTGGGATCTAGTTCCCTGACTAGGGATTGCACCCAGGCCCTCTGTGTTGGGAACAATGAAATCTTAGCACTGTTAGCATTTTAGACTCAAAAAGGCAGAAAGGAGGACCTTTCACCTATTCTCCATAGCCTTATTCTCCTAGAGCCCTCGACTTGACTCCTCCAGCCAAGATGGGGCCGAGTTTCTGGGCTGGGGGCAGTGCAAGCAGGGAAATGGGGCATGTGGGCAGATGGCCCCAGATTATTGGCAACACAGTCAGGAAAAAAGCCTGGCTTCACGGCTCCAGGCTTCTAGGCTCCTCCTGCACTGTGGGCTTCTGACACTTCCAATCCCCCCCAAGCTCAGGATGAGGACATAGAAGTAACCAAGCAAGGCAAGGACACTGAGGTTCTAGGGACAATACCCCCATCTTCTCCCTGGGGCCAAACAGCTCTCTTTGTATGAAGGAATACCTTTTGTGGTATTTCTTCTACTTTGGATGGAGACATCACCTGCTCATGTGAGGCAGACAAATCTTGTGTGTTCAGCGTACTGAGACCACACATGTGTAGATGTTGTAACCACCATCCTGCTGGTTGTGTGGAACACTCTGGGGCTCCCCCAGAGGGTCCTGGGAAATCTTTCAAATGGGAAGTGTGGTCCTGCCCTCCCTCACCTAAAATCTTTCCATGTCCCTTCACCATGAGGATCACACTCATAATCATCACCATGATGACTGCGCTCAGTGTACATCAAGCACTTGATCTGCCTCACAGAGCTTGTCTGCACGGACTGCCTTTCCCTCCTGATATCCTTTGGACACGGAGATTCCCTGGTAGCTCAGCTGGTAAAAAATCCACCTGCAACGCAGGAGACCCCAGTTCAATTCCTGGGTTGGGAAGATCCCCTGGAGAAGGGGTAGGCTACTCACTCCAGCATTCTTAGGCTTCCTTGGTGGCTGAGATGGTAAAGAATCTGCCTGCAATGCAGACAGGTTCGATCCCTGGAGGAGGGCATGGCAGTCCACTCCAGTATTCTTGCCTGGAGAATCCCCATGGACAGAGGAGCCTGGTGGGCTATAGCTCACAGGTTCTAAAAAAGTTGGACATGACTTAGGGACTAAACAGCAATGCTTATTATACCCATTTCATAGATGGGGAAGATACTGCATGGAGTGTTGGAGTCACTGGGCTATATTTGAAGCCAGGTCGTCTGGCTCCAGCCCCACCTCCAGATAGTCATGGAGGCTGCTTCTTGTGACACAGCTGTGTGCCTGAATGTCACCTCCTGTGATCCCTAGCACCTAGCAGTCTGGGTTGAGAATTCAGGACAGGGCACCAGAGATGGGGAGAGACAGAGTCAAGGTAGGAATAAAAAGGCAGCGAGAGAGACTTCCTGGTGGTCCAGTGGTTAAGACTGCTCGCTTCAACTGCAAGGGCATGGGTTCCATCCCTGGTGAGGGAACTAAGCTCTCATATGCCCCATGATGTGGTCAAAGTGGGGAGGTGGAGACAGAGACAAAGAGAAAGAATCGAGGAAAGAGAGAGAAACAGAGAGGGATTCGGGATTCGACAGAAAGCAATGGATGGACACAGACTTGTCCCAGGTCCCTAGTACATGCTTTGAATTTGTGGGTGGCTGGGGAATGCCCATGAGATCATCAGACACTGATGCTGATCAGGGAAAGGGGAGAAGCAGCAAGACCCCAAATATAGGCACCTGGCACAGAGGATGGGTGAGAGGGCGCGGCGGTGTGCCAGTGTGTGTGTGTGCGCACGTGAGAGCCCTGCGTGGGTGCAGCAGTTTGGCCTTATGGCCGGGCGAGCATCCTTTCTCCTCTCTCCCAGTCTCTCTCCCCCATCCTGGGTCTCCCAGCTTTCCCCCTGTCTCTCTGTTTCTTGTCTTGGAGTCTCTGCGTCTCCCTGGCAGCCAGTGCTGGGTGTATGTTGGCACAAAAGGCACCTCCTTGGGGTGGGGTCCCCATGGCAGCGGCTGATGCCTCACACACACTCATTCACAGCGGAGTTCTTCTGCCCCCACCACTGAATCCCCAGGAGGACTCACCCACGGCTGACAGTCACAGTGTGGTAAATGGCAGCCCCCATCCCATCTCACCCACGAAGTGTGGATTGCAGACCCACAAGTGGCCTGCTCTGACACCAAGAAGGGGAAATGGATGGGAGCCCGTCTCCCTCAAAACCCGCAAAACCTGGCCGAGGAAGGATCGTGAGGCCTCTCAAGCTAGGCCAGGATGAGGACTCCATCTTTAGGATTCCAGGCAGGGAGGCTGGTGGTGGTGGTAGGGTGTTCAGGAGGAGGAAGAGGAAGAGGAGGCAAGGGGCTCTGGAAACAGAGGGGACTCGGAGTGGAGGGGGCACAGAGAGGGGAAGTCAGAGAGGAGCTCAGAGAGTGGGAGGGGGCTCTGAAAGAGGATCACAGAGAGTGGGGAGGAGACAGCACCCAGGATTGAAGACTCCCCAGAGAGGGCCTGCAGCAATCCTGGAGAGCTTCCAGGAGGCCTGGCCTGCTTCCCCCTGGGAGAGTCCTTCCCACCCCACCTCCCAGCTTGAAAGAGTGGACCCCAGAGCCCACCAACTAATGACCAAGGGACTGACCAGCTGACCCTTGTTGACTAAGGAAAGCCCGTGTCCTGTTCAGGGGTATGTGTGTGTGTGTGTGTGTGCGCGTGCGTGCACGCACTTGCCAAGGCTGTCCTGTGGACCTTTCCCCAAGGAGCCCTGTTGCCCTTCCAGGTCCCCAGGGCATCCCTGTCTTCCTAATAATGTCTGAGGGAATAGGCCTGGCCAAGGACAGAACCTGGCTCCTTCTGCGCTTTTCGGGGGTCGTTCAACTGCCCCCTCTGCACAGTTCCTGTGGGCCTGGTGTGCCCCCACCCTGGATCACATGATCCCCTACCCCCCTTCCCTCCCGCTTCCTCCTCGGCCCACTCGGCCCCCTGCCGTCTTTAATTGGCTTTTGTGGAGCTGAATTCATTGGGACTCTGCACAGCCCTGCGAGGTGGGGCCTGGCTGCTGCTCTCCCGCCTCCCTCCCTGGCTAATTGGGGGGCTTCATTGTCTAGAGGAGGCCCCCCCAAGCCACCGCCCGCTCCCGCTGCTGTCTGCTTGCTCCCGCAGACAATGCTGGAAGCCTGCTGTCCTTAGGGGCGGGCTGCTGTAATTTGGTTTAATTCAGCCCCGGAGACAGCGATTACAGCTAATAAATAGACCCCAACCCTCCTTTGTCTCATGCTTCCCTCCATCCTGCCTCCACCCTTCCCCCCAGCTGCTCTGTTCCTCTCCCTTCCCACAGCCAGAGAGGGCAGAAAAACAGACAGGGCCTCCAAGCCTCAGTTTTGCCGTCTCAGTTCAGTTCTGTTCAGTCGCTCAGTCGTGTTCGACTCTTTGCGACCCCATGGACTGCAGCACGCCAGGCCTCCCTGTCCATCACCAACTCCCAGAGTTTACTCAAACTCATGTTCATTGCGTCGGTGATGCCATCCAGCCATCTCATCCTCTGTCATCCCCTTCTCCTCCGCCTTCAATCTTTCCCAGAATCGGGATCTTTTCCAGTGAGTCAGTTCTTCGTATCAGGTGGCCAAAGTATTGCAGTTTCAGCTTCAGCATCACTCCTTCCAATGAATATTCAGGACTGATTTCCTTTAGGATGGACTAGTTGGATCTCCTTTCAACCATCTAGGAAATGGTTATAGCATGGGTCCCCAGGAGCTGGTGCCCATCTGTCTCCCCTGCACCTTGGGTTGGGTATGGGCAGCAGCAGCTTGCTCAAATCAGCACCCTGCCATGTCCTAGACACACCAGTGGGCCCCATTCTTTAGTGGACTCTCTCTTACTCCATCCCCCCCAAATCAAGGTCAAGGTCTGGGAATCTGGGAAAGGACTATGGACCCACCAGACTGGGTACTCCTCCCCTCACATATATTAACCCTGACATGAAACCACTCCTGATGATGGCTTGGAGCACAGAGAGGGTCAGACACTTATCTGATGTCACACAGCAATTAAGGGGCAAGGTTGAGGGAATTCCAAGAAGGTCCAAAGTCCAGTGATCAGGACTCCGAGTTCCCACGGTAGGAGGTATGGGTTTTATCCCTGGTCGGAAACTAAGATCCCACAAGCTGCATGGTGCTGCCAAAAAAAAAAAAAAGAGGTGGGGGATGTGGGCAAGGTTGAGATGTGAACCAAGGCTTTAGGGATTCAATGCCCAAGTTCCTAACCATTATGCTATAGTAACTTAGAGGATGAACTTGCCTTAGGGGATGGACTTTGTTTTAGGGGGGCTGTTTTTGTTTTTAAATATTTATTTACTTGACTGCGCAGGTTCTTAGTTTCAGCATGTGGGATCTTTAGTTGTGGCATGTGAGATCCAGCTCCCTAAGCAGGGATCAAACCCGGGCCCCCTGGATTGGGATCAAGGAGTCTTAGACACTGGACCACCAGGGGTTCTGGGGATGAACTTTGAATGTAGTAGAATCATGGGCAAGTTGGCTAAAGGAAAGAGATTTCTAGAAGGAAGTCACAAAACATTCATTCATTCATTCACACAGTTAATGTCCTTCCTGAATACCACAGGCTGTGTACCATGGACAGAGCCATGGCTCAGATAGGTAGGCAATGCTTGGGGAGAAGCAGAAACGACAAGGAGATGTCCGAGGGACAATCTGGAGACTGAGGTGTTTCCCTGCCTGAGTGGAGACAGGTCAGGGCACAAGTGGGGAGGGGACTGAGCTGAGCAACAGGAGAAAGGACTCCACTGACTCGCCAGGAGCCAGGGGTCTGCGGTAGGAAACCCTTCCTGCACTTTTTTGCTGTGCACTCACAGCTTCCCAGGTGGCGCTAGTGGTAAAGAACCTGCCTGCCAACACAAGAGATGCAAGAGACTCAGGTTTGATCCCTGAGTTGGGAAGATCCTCGGAGAATGAAATAGCACCCCACTCCAGTATTTTTGCCTGGAGAATCCCATGGACAGAACAGCCTGACAGGCTGCAGTCCATGGGGTCACAAAGAGTTGAACACGGCTCACACACACACACACACACACACGGCCATCCATGAGGGAGTACTATTTTTATCATCTCCGTTTCATAGATGAGAAAGCTGAGGCTCAGAGAGTGAAAACCACCTGCCCAGTGGCACACAGTGAGGCTGAGTTCACCAGGCTGCCCAAGAGAGAGTAAGAGAGGAGTGTAGTCCTGGGCAAACTCCAGTAGGATACTTATGTGCGTGTGTGTGTGTGTGTGTGTGAGGGTCGGGGAGACAGATCTGGGGAATGAGAAAATCTTTCTCGCATCCCTCTATACCCTGCCCCCACCACATCCATCTCCCCCCACATTTAGCCTTCAGAGAATGACGGTTTGATTGTGCAGAGCTAAGAATAACCCCAACTGTAAAGTACCCTGGAACTGCAGGGAGGTGAGAGGCAGAGCCTGTAGGAAGGAGGCGGGGAAAAGGGCAGGTCTCATCCACACATGCCCCCCACCCCGGTGCCAAAGCTCTCCACTCTGTAGCTTCTACCAGCAGCCCAAGGCTTCTGCTTCTCCCATCAGCCATCCCTGTCTCCCCATGACAGAAATAACAAGCTCACTGTGTCATCATCTCTTGACGGAGAAGGTCCTGTCTATATTTATAGGTGCTAGGTTAGCCATGGAGAGGTTTAGAATCGTGCGTTCTGGAGTCAGAATGCCAGGTTAGAGTCGGTGCTCCCCAGCTGGCTGAGATGAATTCATCTCTTTGGGCCTCAGTTTCCCCATCCATACGATGGGATTAATGATCATACCTCTCAGTGTCACAAGGATGAAGTAGGTTAGAAGTGCACCCAGCGCCTACGAGGTCTTCCCTTAATGTTCTCTGCAGTTGTAGTAATGGTGATGGGTGGAATAGAATTTAAGGACCTCCCTCTCTGTGTATAGCACCAGGAGCTCAAGTCGCTGCCCTGTGATGACCTAGAGGGGTAGGATGGGGGTGGGTGGGAGGAAGGTTCATGAGGGAGGAGATGTATGCATACACATAGCTGACACATTGTTGTACAGCAGATACTAACACAACATTGTAAAGCAATTATACTCCAGTTAAAAAAAATCTAAAAATTAACAACAAAAAAAGAATTTATGGGAGCCCCCACCCCCAGCACTAGGGATTGTCTTCAGATGGCAGGGGTCGGGGGAGGAATCCACATGGGCTGCAGGCAAGAAGGCATCATTTCATAAATCAATGAAAATTATAAAGATAAGGTGGGCAGGGGAGTTCCCAGCTACTGCAAACCTCCCCAGGTAATCAGTCAAAGAATTGATTCATTCAAACATGACTGTTGTGGTTCCAACACCTAGGGAATAAATAGTTTAAAAATATTTCTCCATAGCAAAAAACAAGTGAGCGAGGTTGTTTATGAAATTAATCTCTCTGGGTGTCTGTCTTCCCAGTACACTGCTTCTTGTGTAACTTAAATCACCAAGCCTAGTTTCCCCATCTGTAAAATGGACATAATGAGAGTTATGATAAAGAAATTACGGAAACACGTAGTTCAGGGGCTTCCCTGGCGGCTTGGTGGTAAAGAATCTGCCTGCCCAGGCAGGAGATGTGGGTTCGATCCCTGGTCTGGGGGGATGTCACATGCCTCGGAGCAACTAAGCAGGTGCGCCACAGCTACTGAGCCTGTGCTCTAGAGCCTGCTGAAGCCTACGTGACCTACAGCCCGTGATCCACAAGAGAAGCCGCACAATGAGAAGCCCTCGACCACAACTACAGCAGAGTCCCCGCTCTCTCTGACTAGAGGAAAGCCCGTGCAGCAGTGAAGACCCGCCACAGCCAAAAATAAATAAATAAATAAATAAAATTATTTAACAATAATAATTAAAAAAAACTAGTTCAGGACCTGTCACCTTAACTATCATTATTTAACTACTAGTTAACCAATTCATTAGCTAGTAGTTCACTATCATGATTTTTGTAAACTAATTTCTAATCGAAAATGTGATTGATCCCTGGTCTGGGAACTAAGATCTCACCTGCCAAGTGGTACAGCCAAAAAAAAAAATAAAATAAAAGGTTTTTGCATTAGAGCCACGATTCTTCTGTCCCACAAGTTTTTCTGTATGTTTGGAATGGTTTCCAAAATAGGGATACAACTTGTACACAAGCTGAGGAGTAGAAAGTCAGTCCTTGGAGAAGGCAATGGCACCCCACTCCAGTACTCTTGCCTGGAAAATCCCATGGATAGAGGAGCCTTGTGGGCTGCAGTCCATGGGGTGGCTAAAAGTTGGACACGACTGAGCGACTTCACTTTCATTTTTCACTTTCATGCATTGGAGAAGGAAATGGCAACCCACTCCAGTGTTCTTGCCTGGAGAATCCCAGGGACGGGGGAGCCTGGTGAGCTGCCGTCTATGGGGTCTCACAGAGTTGGACACGACTGAAGCAACTTAGCAGCAGCAGCAGTATATGCTCTATTGGCAGTTTTTAAAGTATTGCCTGTCAAGGCTTAATAGGGATTTGAAACAGGATAAAAATTATTATAAACATGTAAACACAGATACTATTTGCCACTTCTACAATTTTACAATAATATTTCCATTTTGTGTACTTAGTCCTGCAACTGTTTAACTCGTTAAGTGGTTCAAGATGAAAATATAAATAATCCTGTGATTATTTTCCCCCAACATCTTATGACTGATGTTTAATGAGAGAAAGTAAGAAAAGACCACATGTTGCTTCAAAATTAGCAGCACAGAGCCTCTCCCTCTTACTTTCAATATTTATAGTTTAAAAAATTCTAGAATTTGGCTGCTTTTTAAAATGACAGATTCAGGAACAAAAAATACATTTTTTCCTGAAAAAAAAAAAAAAGAAAGTCAGTCTTGCCCAAACCCCCAGCCCCCAGCCTACAGGAGCCTCTCACCCAGAGGTCATAGGCAGTTACCCTTGCTGCCCATTTCACAGGCTCCTTCCAGGGCTATTTTGTGGGCACACCTCACCATGTTCATATACATTTGTGTCCTTTCTGGGTTGTGATTATTTTGATAAACGCTGGCATAGGCCATACAGTTGCCCAGACTGCCCCAGTTCAGAACATAAAGGGTCTTCTCATTTATCACACAGCTGTGGGTGGACAATTGGGCTGTTTCTTCTCTTAAAAAAAAAAAAATTATTTGGCTATCAGTTCAGTTCAGTCGCTCAGTCGTGTCCGACTCTGCGACTCCATGAATCGCAGCACGCCAGGCCTGCTTGTCCATCACCAACTCCCGGAGTTCACTCAGACTCACGTCCATCGAGTCAGTGATGCCATCCAGCCATCTCATCCTCTGTTGTCCACTTTTCCTCCTGCCCCCAATCCCTTCCAGCATCAGAGTCTTTTCTAATGAGTCAACTCTTCGCATGAGGTGGCCAAAGTACTGGAGTTTCAGCTTTAGCATCATTCCTTCCAAAGAAATCCCAGGGCTGATCTCCTTCAGAATGGACTGGTTGGATCTCCTTGCAGTCCAGGGGACTCTCAAGAGTCTTCTCCAACACCACAGTTCAAAAGCATCAATTCTTTGGCACTCAGCCTTCTTCACAGTCCAACTCTCACATCCATACATGACCACTGGAAAAACCATAGCCTTGACTAGACGGACCTTTGTTGGCAAAGTAATGTCTCTGGTTTTGAATATGCTATCTAGGTTGGTCATAACTTTCCTTCCAAGGAGTAAGCGTCTTTTAGTTTCATGGCTGCAGTCACCATCTGCAGTGATTTTGGAGCCCAAAAAAATAAAGTCTGACACTGTTTCCACTGTTTCCCCATCTATTTTCCATGAAGTGATGGGACCGGATGCCATGATCTTCATTTTCTGAATGTTGAGCTTTAAGCCAACTTTTTCACTCTCCACTTTCACTTTCATCAAGAGGCTTTTTAGTTCCTCTTGCTGCTGCTGCTGCTAAGTTGCTTCAGTTGTGTCCGACTCTGTGCGACCCCATAGATGGTAGCCCACCAGGCTCCCCCGTCCCTGGGATTCTCCAGGCAAGAACACTGGAGTGGGTTGTCATTTCCTTCTCCAATGCATGAAAGTGAAAAGTGAAAGTTAAGTCGCCCAGTTGTGTTGGACCCTCAGTGACCCCATGGACTGCAGCCCTCCAGGCTCCTCCAATCCATGGGATTTTCCAGGCAAGAGTACTGGAGTGGGGTGCCATTGCCTTCTCCGTTAGTTCCTCTTACTGGATCTTAATTGTGACACGTCAGATCAAACTTTGTTGTGGCATATGGAATCTAGTTCCCTGACCAGGGATCGAACCCAGGGCCCCTGCATTGGGAGCACGAAGTCTTAGCCATGTAACCACTTGGGAATCCTGGTTTCTGTTCTTTTGCCCAGAAAGCTCTTGGTCTACTATGTCTTAATATTCTCATGAATGACCCTGGTAGGGCCCAGGCCGAATGTTCTAGTCACTGATTCCTGTTCAATGAGCTTTTATTTTATCTTTAGTCATCTTGATTACCTTGAACTTCATCTATGTAGTATGCAGTCTAGTTTTGTGCCATGAACTTTGGAGCCAGACCACCTGTCTTTGAATCTCTAGTCTATCATCAAGTTGATGTTGTTTAGTCACTAAGTCGTGTCCGACTCTTGAGACCCCATGGACTATAGCTCGCCAGGCTCCTCTGCCCATGGAATTTCCCAGGCAAGAACACTGGAGTGAATTGCCATTTCCTCTTCCAGGGGATCTTCCCCAACCCAGGGACTGAAACCACTTCTGCATTGGCAGGCAGATTCTTTACCACTGAGCCACCTGGGAAACAACTATTTATAAGCTGTGTGACCTTGGGCAAGTTATTTAACCTCTCTGTGTCTCCTTGAGCATGTTACTAAACTCCCTATGCCTGGGTCTCTTCACCCATTAAAAAGGGAGCTTCTGGGGGGTAGTTGGGGGTTTATTTATTTACTTGACTGCGCCAGATCTTAGTTGTGGCATGTGGGATCTAGTTCCCTGACCAGGGATGGAACCTGGGTCCCCTGCATTGGGAGTTTGGAATCTTAGCCACTGGACCACTTGGGAAATCCCCTAAAAGAGTATAAAATGTGACATTTTCTTAGAAAGGTTCTGAGCTCACATTTGCTGGAGGTAAAAGGGATCTGTTGCAGACAGCCTTTACAAGAGATGTTTCCCAGACTGAAAACATTGAATCCTTACCCACTTCCCTTCTTTCTTTCCTCTTTCCTCTTCTTCCCTCCAACCTTCCTGAAGGCCCCTGGAAGGCTAAGCACTTTGATAGAATAGACTCTGCCTGCTGAGGCTGCCTGCTTGGGGACAAGGACACTTCTGCAAGTACTGGGGGTGGGTGTTAGGGGAGAGAAATCTAGGCCTCAGTGAGGAGCTGGAAGGAAGGATGGGATGTGTGGCAGGAAGGGGATAATGGTGGGGTGGTATGGATAATGCAAGGTGCCTGTGGTCTGGGCTCCTGCTGACACCTAGTGGAAAGATGAAACTATCGTCATTTTCATTCGAGGCACCTGAGTTTCTAGCCTCCTCAAGGACATCTACTGGACACAGACTCAGAGAAGGGGAGCGACTTTCTGGGCATCACACGGCAGACTGGCTGCCTTGAGTCAGTTTGAAGGACACAAGAAATGATTGTTTAATGAACTCCTTCAATGAGCTTTTAAAAATGTTTTATTTTTATTTTAAAAAATTATTTATATTTTGACTGGGCTGGGTCTTCATAGCTGTGCTCAGGCTTTCTCTAGTTGCAGCAAGTGGGGGCCACTAGTTGGGGTAGGTGGGCTTCTCATTGAGTGGCTTCTCTTGTGCAGAGCACAGGTTCTAGGCACGCAGGCTTCAGTAGTTGTGGCGTGTGGGCTTAGTTGTCCTGTGACATGTGGAATCTTTCTGGACCAGGGATGGAACCTGTATCCCCTGCATTGGCAGGCTCATTTTTTTTTTAATAATTTAAAAAATGTATATATTTTTGGCTGTGCTGGGTCTTTGCTGCTGTGTGGGCTTTTCTCTAGTTGCAGCGAGCAGAGGCTACTCTTCATTGTACTGCGCAGGCTTCTTACTGCAGTGGTCTCCCCCGTTGTGGAGCACAGGCTCGAGAGCACCGAACTTCAGTAGTTGCAGTTCCCGGGATCTAGAGCATAGGCTCAATAGCTGTGGCCAGTGAGCTGAGTTGCTCTGCGGCATGTGGGATCCTCCTGCATCAGGGATCCAACTCGAGTCTCCTACATTGACGGGTGGACTCTTCACTACTGAGCCACTAGGGAAGCCCCAGCAGGCGGAATCTTAACCACTGGACCTTCAGGGAAGTACAAGAAATAATTTTAAAGAAGGTTTTCTTTTTGTTGTTTTTTGTTTTTGTTTTGTTTGCAGATAAGTGACCTCTCAGATCTTGATGCAGGAAAGAACAGGCTTTGCAAGGTTTTGTCTTTCACCAGGAAGCCTACCTGTGTTACTCCATCCCCATAACCAGGTATTTTCACGCCATCCCTTGGTATTTTCTCTCCTCTGAGCAGCTATTCATTTGTTTGTAATTTCAACACATGTTTCCTGAGCCCATACTGACATGTAGGGAACAAAATAGATTCAAACAAACAAATAAACAAATAAGTAACAACAACAAAAACCCTGAACTGGTAAAGCTTACAGTCCAGTGGGGTAGACAGAGGAGAAAGAAGTAAACGGATCTACATATGGGGTTGTTTCAGAGACCAATAAGTCATTGAAGAAACAGTGACATGATTGGGAGTGAATTTATGGCTGTCAAAGTTAGGGGAGAAGATTAAGGTTAGCTGGGCTCAAGGAAGGCCCCTCTTCAGAAGTAGCATTAAAACCAAGACTTGGAGGAGAGGAAGGAACGAGCCCTGGAAATAAGTAGGAGAACGTGGCAGGCACAGCTTGTGCAAAGCTGTATGGTCCTTGGGGCAGGACCATACCTCGTATGGTGGAGGGACAGCGAGCAGGCCCATGTGACTGGAGCAGAGTGAGGGGGAAGGAGAGAAGGAGAGGAGGGCAGGGAGAAGATGGGGCAGGTTGTGCAGGAGCTTATGGGCCATGGGAGGATGTGGACTTTTATCCCAAGGGAAATGGGAGTCCTGGAGGGCTGTGGGTAGAGGAGTGGTGGGGCCTGAGTCGGGTGCTCACAGGTGCAGTTGTTGCTGTAAGAAACCACGTGCTGTGGGGGTTGCGGGGATGCAGGTGACCACACTGGTCCACATGGGCCATGAGGGGGAGGATGAGAGAGATGGTCACATAATAAGTAGTCAGCAAATACTTGTTGAATGAATGAATAGACGGAATACTATGCAGCTGTCAAAAAGGATGCTGCAGAAGAATTTTTAATGGCAAGGGAAGGTGTAGTTGGCAGAATAATGCCCCCCACAATGTCCACATCCTAATGCCCAGAACCTAATGCCCAGATGCTCCCTTCCATGGGAGCACAAGGGACTTTGCAGGTGAGATTACGTTCAGGGTCTTGAGCTGGAGCAATTATTTTGCATTATCTGAGTGAGCCTGCCATAATCAAACGGATCCTTGTAAGGAGAAGAGGGGACTTCCCCGGGGGGCCAGTGGCTAAGACTCCATACTCCCAAAGCAGGGGGCCCAGGTTCAATCCCTGGTCAGGGAACTAGACCCCGGCTTGTTGTGACTAAGAGTTCACATGCCACAACAAAGATCAAAGACCTTGTGTGCTGCAACTAAGACCTAGTTCAGGAAAAGGAAAACTGTGTGCTTTTCAGTGTGATTTTAAAAAAGATTATGTATTTTGCTGTCCTGTGTCACCAGGGATCAAATTGGGGCCCCCTGCACAGGGAGCTTGGAGAGTTAGCCACTGGACCACCAGTGAAGTCCCTCAGTATGTTTTAAGCAATTTTTAATAGTAAATCCCCGCCTCGAGCCTATGTTGAAAGTGTTATCCATATGTTTGCTTCCATTAAACACAGAAACATAAAATTATAAGTTCTTAATGTTGTGAATTTTAATATACCTACTTTAAAGTTTCAATATTTTCAATGATATTCTGGGGGGAAATAGGACTTAAAAACATGTAAAACCAGACATAGAAGGACACACATTTTTGTTCTTGCTTCAGACTGCAATATGGCTTGGTAAGACACTGCCAAAACCTGTCTTGATTTAACATTTTGATATTTTGTCCACTGTGAGGTTGCTTTTTGCCATTAATTTGATATTACTATCTTAGGATAATGTACTAAAATATTATTTATCTTGATTGTTGAGTTTTTTAGAGCCACCTTAATTTTTGCACCTGAGGTCTGTGCCTCACTTTCCTTCTTCTAATCCTGGCCCTGCAAGGGGCAAAAAAAAAAAAAGCAGATTTTAGTAATCTGAATCTAAATCCTTATGATTACCTCCCTTCCTTCCACTATCTCTCTTAAAAAAAGAAATGCTCTAAAATGAGTTAACTCCAGTTAAGATGAAAACTCATTTAAATTATCTTCAATTAACTTCTATGTCCTGATTTTTTTTTTTTCCGCTTCCAAATTCGATGCACCCAGCAGCTAGATCTTTTACAGAAAATTACTGTAGAAAGTGGTTTGGGCTGAAACAGCATGGTTAATATTTGTAGACAGGAAAGGGTTTAGAATAAGGACTCATGAGACGAACTAACGAAACGTTGACTTCAGGATGGGTTTGAGAGCAATTTCTGTCTTGTTCGTTTTAATAGTGTGTTTGTGCTTGTTGAGAGGGGGTTATTTTCCTCCTTCTAGCTTCCACGGCCGGAGAAGGCAATGGAACCCCACTCCAGTATTCTTGCCTGGAAAATCCCATGGATGGAGGAGCCTGGTAGGCTACAGTCCACGGGGTCATTAAGAGTCGGACACGACTGAGCGACTTCATTTTCACTTTTCACTTTCATGCATTGGAGAAGGAACTGGCAACCCACTCCAGTGTTCTTGCCTGGAGAAACCCAGGGACGGGGGAGCCTGGTGGGCCGCCGTCTATGGGGTCGCACAGAGTCGGACACGACTAAAGTGACTTAGCAGCTTCCACGGCGTCAGGCAGAGTGATGGACATTTAGGAAGAGTGAAAATCAACGTGGGGGGACCGAACCAAATGATAGTCATTTCAGGAGCGACAATGTAACAACTTCTGTGACATTGTCTATAATAAACTCAAGAAGTGTGACTCTTGTTCGTTTCCTAGTATAGCGGTTATCACTGTCACCTCCCACAAGAAAGATCCCTGGTTCAAAACCCAGATGGAAACACTTAGATATCTTTACTATGGGACTTTAAAATTTACTACAGTAGAAGTTCAGATTAGGGGCTTTTCAAATTTCTTCTTGTTTTTTTTTTTTTTTTAAAGCTATTCTGGAATTGTAGAAGTTATTGCAAAGTAATAGAAATACTAGCTTGATGTTTAGGAAATTTTAAATAGACAGTAAAAAAAGAAAGTGTTAAAAAAGAAAAAAAGCAACCGTTGCGTTGGCCGGGAATCGAACCCGGGTCAACTGCTTGGAAGGCAGCTATGCTAACCACTATACCACCAACGCCCCAATAAGTGAGGGTTCCTCACAATGCCCTTAGTAAAAGTATTAGCGGTTTGGTTGGGTGATACCAAGTTATCAGGGGTGTCTCTTCCCAGCGTCCCTTCTTCGCACAGGAAGACGCCACCCGTGGCACGTCTCACCCCTCTTACTGCGGGGGGCCCTGCTGACGCGTCTCCCCCAAGCGCCCCGGGCTTCTTGGTACAGGCCGGGCCGCAACCAATCCCAGGCCGCCGCCTGGGCCGCTCGACTTCCGGGTCAAAGGGGCCTGGGCTGCCGGGTACCCCGTGTCCGCCGGCCCCGCTGTGCCCCGCGCCCGCCACTTCCGGGGCCGCAGTCCCGGGCATGGAGCCGCGAGTTTAAGGTGCCGCCGGCTCCGGGACGCCCTGCCCAGCCCGGCTGCCGTCCTCGCGCCGGCCCCCAGTCCCGGTGAGCAGCACCCCCACGCCCCGTCCGGCCTCGGCCGCAACCCTGAACCCGCCATTGACCCGCCCCGCTTCAGTCCCGACTCTGGACCCTACGTGGAACGGCCTCCCCGGGGGCCCTCCGTCCCCGCCCCCGCGCTCCCCGGCCCGGCCGTTGACCGTACGCGCGGTTCCTCCAGTCCTCGCCTCCGTTTCCCCTTCGCCCCGCTTCTCTCCTCACTCTTCTCCCGCCAGTTCCCTCCGCTTGCCCGGCCAGCTCTCAATCTCTCCTCTGCCCGGCCTGACCCGACGTCCTCTCGCATCCCGTTGCTGCCCGGGCTACCGGGCTCTGACCCCTTTCCCGGGGTGGCCGCACTCAATAATGCCTTCTCTTCCCCGTCGGCTCTGGAGGTCCCCACCTTGTCCTCTCTTTATACAGACACATGCTACCTATATGAGAGCAGAGGCCACCGCCCCGCCCTGCGTCCGGCCCCCACCCCTTCACCCCACATCCCCACTGGGTCCAGCCCGCTTCCCTCAGCCTCCTTCCCAGCCCTGTCCAGCCATCCACCCTCTTCCAACAGAGTCTTGACACTTCCCCATCTGTGCGGCAGAAGTGGCTCCTGTTCCTTTGAGCGCATCCCTGCCCCGGACTGTGAGGAAGTCACTTGCCTGAGCGGCAAGCATAAACCTTTACAGGAGCTGGGACTAAAAGCCCAGGAAGGGTGCAGTGTGGTCACCAGTCCCTGTAGTCCCTTGCTGGATCCTGGTCGAATTGGCACCTGGTGGCAGGACTTTCCTGCGGGGTGCGGTCCAGGGCGCGTACACAGCGCTGCGGGGCTGTGAGGCATCACTAAGATCTACTGGGTACAGTGAATCAGGCCCAACCACTGGGGACTCGCCAGTGGCAGGAGCATGAGGGGGTTAGTCAGTCCATCTTTTAAGTCGCCGCGTTAATGACACATTTACTCTCTCAAGGTCTGTGAACCACATCTGCAGCTGAAATGGAGGCTCTCTGGACCCTTTAGAAGGTCAGTGGGGTGGGGCGGCTGGAGTGCTGGGTATGAGTGAGTGGGGTTTGTTTGTCTGTTCCAGGATATAGAATCTGGGAGGAAGTGGTTTTCTACAGCCCTGGGGGACAGTTAGCCTGGCCCCAGGCTAGTGGCTTCAGCTTTGCTCTGGTTGGAGACTTTTCTTTCTATTCAGGAAGAGAAAAAAAAGTGTTTGGTGGATGTGTGGCTACACATGCAGACAGACACACCACGCCCACCCTCCACCCCCCACTCCCCATCTGATAGGGTGCCTGGCACTGGGTTCTGGAATGATGTGGATTCTTGCTCTGAAAGGGGCTTGAGTCCAGTTCTCCTCTTGGAGATTTTAAGTAACTTGTTACTTTGTTATTAAGTACTTGTTATTTAAGTAACTATTGATTTTAAATAACTTGTTCAGATGACAGTATTAACTGCCCTGTGGTTTCTATGTGTGTGATTTTAACCCCTGTAATCTCATTCAATCCTCACAGTAGCATTAGGCATTGGCCCTGCCAACAAACAGGGCATTGATCCTGTTTTACAACTGGGGAAATTGAGGCACAGGGGTGTTAGGCGACTCCTTCAAGGTCGCAGTGGTGGAATCAGGATTTGACCCCAAACCTCTCTGACACCAGAGCCCACGAGTGGTGGAATCAGGATTTGACCCCAAACCTCTCTGACACCAGAGCCCACGAGTGGTGGAATCAGGATTTGACCCCACACCTCTCTGACACAGAGCCCACAGTTTTCATCCCTGGTCTGCGGTGAAATCGGTGCTGCTTTCTAGTGACGTTTTGCTTCACTTCCAGGTGATTCTCTATCCTGGGACCAGGCGCTGCTTTCTTTTTCTCTTTCAAATATTTACTTGGTTGAGCCAGATCTTCATTGTGCCATGCAGGATCTAGTTCCCTGACCAGGGATCGAACCCTGGGTCCCTGTGTTGGGAGCACAGAGTCTTAGCCACTAGACCACCAGGGAAGTTCCACTGCTTTATTTTTCTTTAACCATCGGGGCGCCTGTCTTGTCAAGAAGGTGGTGGAGTGCCCCCCACACCAATGGTCCCTTTGACTTTAGACAGCATTCAAGTGAGGACAAGGACCTGTTCATTCAACCTGAGATGTCTGTTGAGTGCATCCTGTCTGTCAGGACCACAGTGGGAAAGAGACAAGTGAAGGTCTGCCTCCATGGAGCTGACATCCTCTTGGGAGTGGTCATCTACCCAGAGAGGGGTTCTCAGCCTCAGCTCTAGTGGCATTAGGGGCCAGATTATTCTTTGTGTTGGGAGGGGGTTTATCCTGCTTATTGTGGGGGCTTAGCAGCATCCTTGGTCTCCACCTACCAGATGCCAGCCACCTGCCTCCCAGTCCTGACAACCAAAACTGTCCTCTGGGGACACTGGGCCTCGCTGAGACCCGTCTGCGTACCAGGATCACCTGACCTGCAGAGGCCCTGGGAGGCTGCACACATCTAAGCACACAAACAGAGAAGGGGTGACTCACAGGCCCTGGGGGCCACCCTGGTATACCACCTAAACCACAGGTGATTTACTTTCATGTCTAGTGTGAGGCTAAGAATCTTACTCAGTTTTTGCCCCCCAGACAGTAAACACAGAGTTTCTTCCCCTTGGCACTTAGGACACTGAGACCAGATCATTCTTGGAGAGAGTGGGGGTGGGCTGTCATGGACACCGTAGGGTGATAAGTAGCATCCCAGACCTCACTGACTAGGTGTCAGTAACCGCCCCCCCCCCCCCCCGACCATCAGAACAACCAAAAATGTCAATAGGCATCACCAAAGATGCCCTGGGCAAGGGTGGAGGGCAAAAATTACTCCCACTGAGAACTACTGTCTTAGAATGAGTGCCTGCAGAAATGCTCAGGCATTGAGATGGGGCTGACAGGGTAGCACTTTGGACCGAGTACCAGGAACGACCTCTGAAGAGCTGATACCGGACCCGAAGGACAAGAGGGAGCAGGTCTTACAAAAAGCAGGGCAGGGGTGTTCTAGGCAGAGGGGCTGGGGAGTGCAAAATCCCGGAGGTGGGCTTGCCTGAATGTTTAGGGAGGTTGAGGCCATTGTCGCTGGAGATGGTGGTCAAGATCTGGGAGGAGTGGGGTCGGAACAGCCATCGGGGAGCAACCACAGTGGCGAATGTGGGTTTATTTGATTCCCCAAAAGTGCAGTGGGTGGTATGTCCCTAGTCATGTGAAACTTGCGTCTTCTCAGGATTCTCAACTGGGGAGAACTGCCCGCTTCCTGGCAAATACCTGGATAGGCCTTCAGATTTCTAATGTTAGCCCCATGAGAAGGACTTCCCTGGTGGTGCAGTGATAAAGAATCCCCCTGTATATGCAGGAGATACAAAGACACAGGTTCGATCCCTGGGTCGGGAAGATCCCCTGGAGAAGAAAAATAGCTGCCCACTCCAGTATTCTTACCTGGAGAATCCCATAGACAGAGGAGCCTGGCAGGCTACAGTCCATTGGGTGGCAAAGAGTCAGATACGACTGAGCATGAGAAGGCCCTTGGTGCTGAGTGTTCTTTGCAGACCAGAGGGCTGCCTTTGGGTTTTTTGTGTTTTTTTTTTGGTCACCCCACATGGCATGTGGGATCTTAGTTCCCTGACCTGGGATCAAACTCGAGCGCACTGTATAGCCAGGAAAGTCCCGGGAGGGCTGTGTTTGAAGGGGAGCGAGACCTCGCCCCTCCACACTGCCAGAGCTGTAGCCCTGCGGTCTCCCCCCTCTCAGGCTCACCCACCCTGAGGTCAGCCAAGTGGTTAATGCGGAAGGTTAAGAAGCTGCGGCTGGACAACGTGAACACAGGACATTGGAGAAGGTAAGGGGCGCCTGGGGATCCCTGGTCAGTGGGGATATCGCAGAGTTTCCCGAATTTCTAATGGAATCTTAGGTCTGGAGGGTCTAAGACAAACCTTGGTGGTCCCCAGGTTTCTGGTTTTCCCCAAAGTGTGCTTCTGGCTCTTCTGTGAGGGCGGCAGCATGGGCTAGCAGGGTTACTCAGCCTTGGCATTTAAAAAATATATTTTTATTTATTTATCTGGCTGTGCCGGGTCTTAGTTGTGGCCTTCAACCTCTTAGTTGTGGCATGAGGGATATAGTTCCTGACCAGGGATCGACCCGGGCCCCCTGCACTGGGAATGTGGAAGTTCCAGCCTTGGTATTTTCGCCACTGGGCTAGGTCCTTCAGTGCCTGCCCTGGCATTGCAGAAGTGGGGCATCCACCCCCCCCCGCCAAGTCATGACAACCCCAAGTGTCCCCAGACATCACCCAGTGTCCCCTGGGGAGGAGACTGAGAACCACTGGCCAGATGGTCAGGATGTGGGCTTGGGGCTCCTGCCCTTTTTTGTGGGGAAGGTTGGCTGGGCCACTTGACTTCAGAGCCTGCTTTCCAGTCACCTTTAGGGAGAACTCACTTCCCAAGGTTTCAGTGAGGATCAAATACAGTTATCCTCACAAGGCCCAGTCACTCATCCGTTCTACATGTGGGGCCTGGCACAAGAGAAAGTGACCATGAAAATTTCTCAGCTGAGCCAATCTCTGTCAGTATCAGTTTTCTGATCCGCAGGCTCATCTGCTTTCAGTGAGTGCAAGGATCGGGGCAGAGGACGGCAGGCAGGGAACAGAAGACGGTTCTGGAAGACAGGGCTGGCATTAAGTGCGTGATTTGTTACCCAGAAGCGGCCCTGAGTCGGTGTGGTGCCTGTGCATTCAGGCTCCGGTCCACAGTGGGGCTGGGGTCTCCTCTCCCCTGTGCACCGGGTCTGGGGCGGGCATGGGCTGGGCTGCACAAGGACTCAAAGAAGCTGAAGGCCTGGGCGGTGCTAGGGGTGGCCCTCATAGAGTGGAGGATGGCTTGCTGTTTCCGGGGAGCCCCCAAAAGGAGGGGTGCTATGAGGTCCCTAAGGCCACTCCCAGGCATTTCTGGAGCGTGGTGGCACTGGGCCCCACCTCCCTTCGTCTGGCACCTCCTGCCTTCTTGCCTTCCACCTGCTTCCCTCATCACCTGGGACTCTGGCTGATACTCCAGGGGCAGGTGGTTCCAGCTTGAGAAGCGCTGGCTCAGTCAAATCTCAGAAGCCAAGCGGGCCTTGACAGCGTCCCTGCTGGCAGGGCCCGACCTGGGTGCTGGTGGTGGTGTGGGCTGTGGGCAGTCCTATCGATTGGCCAAAAAAAAGGCGTAGGTGGGTCTGGCCTAGGTGGCTTGGAATCCGCTTTCATTTCCCCAGCTGTGTAAACTCTTGACTGAAGAAGCCGAGCCCCAGCTGACGCTGAATGAGGCAGGGCCGGCACAGGCTTGCTTCCTGAGGGCTGCATTCTGTTCACCTGTTCCCCTCTCCGAGCCTCTCTTTCTACCCCTGGGGAGGAGAGAGGCGAGCCGAGGGCCAAGGCCCAGCAGCAAGTGTTGGCCTGCCTGCGAGCTTGGGCTGCCGAGCCACGTCTAGAAGGTTCCTAGAAGGTCCTCCCGATGTTTCATTTCGTTTCTCATCTCCTGGATCGTGTTTTTGCTTCCTGGGCTCTCTGCACTGATCGGAGGCAAGATCATTTTTATTTTCCTTTGCTGTGGATATAAGCCATGAGATTCCATGAGGGTTTTTGCCAGGTTTGCTTTCTGCCTCTGGGGTCCCCCATGGGAGCACCCGAGGCCAGTTTGTTTTTCTGCCGTGATTGCAGCTGGAATTGTGATGGCAGCGTGGGGCTGGGGGCGAGGCGGGGGGTTTGGCGGTTAGGGGACTTGTCCTGCCTTGGTTTTCTGAGCTTGTTGCCAACAGTGCTGGGGCTGCGTGGGCTCTGTAGCGCCCAGCTGGTCCTGGCCCGGCCCCTTCCCAGCCCCACCCACGGCCCCTGCTGCCGTGAAGGTGAACCGCAGCTCTGTGGCAGGCCAGGACAGGCCATGGGTGCCCCTTGGCAAGGGTGCTATCCTGCCAGGGTTTGCTTTATTTGACCTGAGGTCCCCAAAAGGCTCTGATGGCCTGTGGTCCATATCTTCAAAGCCAGAGTGGGGGCAGCTGGTGTCTGGGGAGCAGTTTGTTGCCCCTCCCCCAGCTCAGCTGGGTCAGAAAGGACCAAGCAGGGCCCAGTTGGAAAGAGGAGTGAAGATCAGCCTGCAGTGGGTGCTCAGCAGCCATGGGTGCCTGCCATATCTCTTGCTTCTGTCGCCTCTCACAGCGGGCAAGGGATCTCGTACTAGCAAGGAGCAAAGCCTTCTGGAAGTCTTAAGGCCCCCACGTGAAGGTGGAACCCTAGCTCTGTCCACAACTTCTTGAAAGCCAGTTCCTCCTACAAGGGAACATGTACATGTGCCCACAGAGGCGCTAATCCCAGAGGATGAGGTATCCCAGAGTCTAAGCAAGACCTCTGGCTATTTGGTGCCCTCACAAGAAATCCAGGCTGGCCTGCCCATGTTGGCTGGCCTCACCAGACGACCCTCGCTCTTCTAGAACCAGGTCACCGAGGCTGTGTTTAGATTTCCATAAAATAAATATTTGCCTGGCCAGTCTAGTTCAGTCAAGAAGCCGCTAGTGCAGGGGGTGGGGAGGGATTACACAGCAGCAACCTTCCCTGGAGTGGGTGGAGAGAGTGGAGTGGCCTCTGGGGAAGGGGGTGCCTGTCCATCCTCTCACCTGAGGCTCTCTGATGACCAGCAGATGTCTGCCTGGCTCTCTGAGCCCCTCTGGTGAGACAGGACAGCTTCCCCTGCTGGCTGGCGAGCTGACAGCATGGGCCACGAGATCTGCCCATCTGCATCTTAGGCTCAGTTCTTGGGGAGTGAGAGAGTGTCTCCCAGTAGAGATTGTCACTCTGTGTCTCTCCAAAGAATGCCTCCTGTGTGCCAGGGGCCGTGTGAGGTTCCAGGGACACTGCCATGGCCAGGACAGACAATGTGGGGGCGGGGAGGGCAGGTGGGAACAGGCAGGGGATCCGTGAACAGTCACCATGACAAAACACTCTGAGGGTGGAGCAGCCAGGGGGCAAGTGAAAGATGGATGGACAATTTTGGTCCAGATGGCCATCCACAGCCCTGACAGACACGCTGAGATCTGATTAGAAGCTAGTCCAGTGTGGAGTGGGGCAGAGGTGTTCCAGGAAGAAGGCTAGCACAGACAAAGGCTGTGGGCTGGGAAGGAGCCTGGCTTGTTTGCAAAGCTGAGAGAAGGCCTAGATTGATGAAGGGGGTGAGGTTTGAAGGCCTGGCAGAGGTCAGAGGACAAAAGCCAGCAAAGGCCATGTGAGTGCTTGGTCTTATCCCAGGTGTGTGTGGGAAACCAAGGAAGGGTTTTAAGTCGCAAGGTCAGATTTGCAACACATGTGAGGTTGAGCTGGGAGACAGTGGCAGTGTTTCAGCCAGGAGGTGCTGGTGGTGGGGGTCTGTGGGTTCATGGCTGGAAAGAAGTGGAAGAATTTGAGGTGTCCTCAGGGGCGGGGCAGGGTGCCCAAGGTTGGGCCTGGCCAGGGGAGTCGGGGGTAGGGGGCAGCTTTTGGGCGGAACTTGGGTGCCACCCTGCTTCTCATCGTCTTCCCGCCTGTCCTTGTCTCCCTGCCCCACTCTCCTCGTAGCTTCTCGCTGAATTCCCAGGGGGCGGAGAGGATGGCCACTGGGGCGCTGACGTCTGAGCGGGGCGACGCGGCGGAGACCGAGGACCCGGCCTCCCGCTTCCAGGTGCAGAAGCACTCGTGGGAGGGGCTCCGCAGCATCATCCACGGTAGCCGCAAGAACTCGGGCCTCGTGGTCAACAAGGCGCCACACGACTTCCAGTTCGTGCAGAAGACTGACGAGTCAGGCCCCCACTCCCACCGCCTCTACTACCTGGGTAAGGCCCCAGGCTCCCCGCCCCTGCCATGTTGCTGGGCCAGCCGTTACGCCGTCCTCTGGTCCCCAGAGGTCAGCCAGTCCAGTGAGTCAGAAGGTCCAGACAGAGGTCTGGGCCTGGGGCAAGCTGTTCCGCAAATGGTGTGGTCCCACCCACAGGTGACAACTGTGAGCAGTGATAGCCTGGGGCAAGGGTCCCCCAGGGCCTCAGCTGTGTGGAGGCCAGCACAGAGGGCAGTCCTGCCCCAGCCATGGAGCAGCAGCTCCAGGTTTGGGCCTGGTAGGTGTGCCCACACCCCTGAGATTGTTTCCAGGGCCTGTCAGCTAGGCCCGCCCCCTGAGTCACTTCCCAGCGGCTTGGGTTGGGCCGGGGTGGCTGGTGAGCAATGTGACTCCCCACAGTGGGAGTGGAACGTCACTCCCGTGGAGCCTTGCCGGCTCATGGCATGTTGAGAAGGACCCGGAGGCTCACAGAGAGGTGGCAGGATTGCATCACCGTGGGCGGATGGTTGGGGGTTTGCTCTCCCAGCCCTGGATCCCCGGATAAGCATATCAGTTGCTGCTCACTTCCGCCTCCTGGGGTGTGCCTCGATGCAGGGCTTCCTACGTCATCGGCAGTTAGGTCTGCGCTTGTGTTCCCCGCTGGCCTTTGGGGCATGGTGTGGCCTTATGCACACCTGTGGCCTGGACAGCCGGACCCTGGGCTGGCTCCTAGGAGGTGGATGACAGATAACCTATTGAGCAAATGAGTATTGCCTGAGGGTCTTCCAGGCCAAGAAAGAATGGCACCAGTCCTGTTCCTTTGGACACAGCCTGACCTGTGATTGTTGATCCGAGGCAGGTTTTTAACCCCAGCTCTGGATCTTCGGGGCCAGGTCACTCTCCACATACCCTCAGCCTGATCCCAGTCAGCCCTTGGTCAGTATTGGAATGAGTGATGGAGCGAACGTACAATTGAAGGTCATCCCCCACCCCATGCTGCCCCCACATCAAGACCCTGACCAGTGCTGCCCTCATGCCAAGGCCTGTGACAGTGACCGTGGGGGCTGCCGGATGCTCTCCCTCCCTGCAGAGGCCCACGTGGAGACCAGATGGCAGTTTGGCAGGCGGAGTCAGAGAGAATGGTCTAGAAGGGCAGGTGAGCGGCGGCTGGCTGTTTTTAGAAATCCAGTTGTGCTGGTGTGCCGCCACACCCGTGGGTGTACAGACCATTTCGGGCGGCTTTCGAGCGTAACTGGGACAGAGGTTATGTGGGCTGCACAGCCAAAAATACTTACTGTCTGGCCCCTATGGAAAAAAGTTTGCCAGGAGAGATTAGGGCAGGCTTCAGGTTTCATTTACCCTGGGGAGAGGAAAAAGAGAGAACTGAATGCGGCCCAGACTCTGTGACCGTGGCAAGCTACAGCCTCTCTTTTTCTTTTTCCTGTGGTTCCGTGGTCCCCAGTCCCTCCCCTATCCTGCATGCAGTCTCACTTGGGTCCCTAGCTTGCTCAAGTTCAAGTTGCCCTCCCAGGTCAAGATACTTGTTTGAGTGTCCCAGGACAGCTGCTGACACTAGTGACCCCTGAACTGGTGGTTTAAAATGACAGAAGTGTATTTTGTCTCAGTGCTGGAGGCAGAAGTCTGAAATCAGTTTCTCGACCGAGAGCCGGGCGTCTGCAGAGCTGGTCATCTTCCTGAGGCTCAAGGGGTTGGGGGTGTGTTCTTTGTCGCTTCCTGCTCTTGGCAGCCATCGGCGTTCCTCGACT
Organism: Bos grunniens; assembly: GCF_055505025.1. Lineage (NCBI taxonomy): Eukaryota > Metazoa > Chordata > Mammalia > Artiodactyla > Bovidae > Bos > Bos grunniens. Next base: position 19,472,121 of record NC_141171.1, read on the forward strand.
TGTGGTTGCATTGCTGCAGTTTTTGCCTCCCTGGTCACATCGCCTTCTCTCCTGTGTGTCTGAAATCTCCTCACCTCCCTCTTATCAGGCTCATTAGGGCCCCCCTGCATAATCCAGCCCAATTCCCCATCTCGAGATCTTTACCATAATCCCAATGGTAAAAGCCCTCTTGCCAGGCAGGTACCATGCTCACCAGCTCCCGGAGTTAGGATCTGGGCGTCTTTGGGAGCCATCATTAAGCCAACCACAGAGCTGCCAAAAGGGCAGAAACGCTCTGAGTTACTCTGAGCCTCATAGTAAAGATGTGGGTGTTAGGGACCTCCTCCAGCCCGCCCCGTGCCTCCCAACACTGAGAAGCCTGAGCTAAATGGAGTCCAGGCATCCGCTTCATGTGTTTCTCTCTGCGGCTCCACTCTCACTTCCCACCTGCCTTCTGCTGCCACACTCCCAGGATCGCATGCCTGGTTCCGGCCACCAGCAGAAACTGACCACCTTTCTCTGAATATGATTCGCTCCATGTAGGTCAGATGTCCACTCCTCTGGTCGGCCTCAGCCTGTGCACGGGTCTGGGCCTGGGGTTTGCAGAAGGTTCTGAGCGCCCACCCCAGGGGTCTGGGCCAGCTCCAGACAAGGGCGGTAGAGCCACTGAGACCCCGAAAGGTGCCCAGAACAGCCCAGAGCCATCCCGCTTCTCTTGGGCTAGATCACCCTTGAGCTGATCCAGTGTGTATCACTCAGCACCCTGGGGTGCCCTTGACCTCACGTCACATCCAGGTTCCTGGATCAGGTCTCCCCCGAGCCCCCGTGTATTTATAGTTCAGTGCTGGGGGAGTCCTGGTAGTAAGACACGTTTATGGATTGAACAGAAAGGACCTCCCAGGTTGATGCCCAGCCTGCTCTGGTGCTCTGAGCATGTGGCCTGTGCCCCTGCTCCTCCGGGACCCCTTCCTCCCTGGCGAGCCCCATCACCACCCTTTGGGAAGTCTCTCTTGGAGTCCAATGCGTGTGGGACAGAGCAGAGAAGAGAACATGCCTGCTGCTGTCCCGGAAGACGGGCTCCGGTTCCAGGGCTCCACTGCTCCTTAGTGGGTTGGCTCTTCCCTGCTGCAGATGGGTGTCACGTGTCCAGTGGAGGAAGGCACTGGGCCCCAGATGGCACTGGGAGTCCCTTCAGGCGTAAGGGAGATCTCTCGTGTTCTGTGTCCAGGTCCTGGGCCACCTGACATGCTGGGGGGCTTTGGGATGGGGTGCTGAGATGGTGGAGCTGGTAAGAGAAGTGACAGCAGAAGTCAGGGGCCGTGCTCAGCCATCCCAGACCCTCACTGTGCACACCGATCCCCACCAACACCAGGGCCTGGGCAGCTGCTTCAGGGAATGTGCCAGAGCGCATGTCCCTTTTCATGTCAGTACTTATTAGTCAGTGGGGAGGGGAGGTGTCTCTGGTGTTCTTTGGTAGGGCTGCACCACCAACTTCCTGTCTGGAAGGCTCGGGCTCCCAGAGAGCCTGTGGACCGGGGCTGTTCAGAGCCCATGGTGCTTGGTTGAGAATGGCCACCTGCCCCCTCCCAGCTGTCCACGCTGGCCCCCACAATGGGCCTTGTTTGTTGTTTAATTGAGAAGTAATTCACGTCACATCAAATCCCTTCTCTTAAAGGCAGATGGCACGGTGGTTTTGGGTACAGTCAGTCACAGGATTGCGCAACCGTCCTCACTGTCTAGTTCTAGAACATTCCATCACCCAAGGCAATCCCCATCCCCGTGAGCGGTCACTCCCCATCCCTGCCCCCAGCCCTGGCAACCACTGACTCGCTTCCTGTCTCTGGACTTGCCTGTTCTGGACATTTTACAAGAAAGGAGTCACCCACCACATGATTCCCGTCCCCATTTGTCTTGTGAACTTCGGAAGGAAGATGTCCCCGTGGGTGGCCTGGGTGGGCGGTATAGAGTCTGTGTCTTGAGCTGAGGGTGAGTCTAGCTGCGGCAGCTTAGAGCAGCGGTTCCCAACCTTTTTGGCACCAGGGACCAGTTTCATGGAAGACAGTTTTTCCGCCGACTGGAGGTGGGATGGTTTCAGGAAGATTCTCATGAGGAGCTTGTAACCTGGGTTCCTCTTTTGTGCAGTTCACAGTAGGATTTGCTCCTGAGAGACTAATGCCGCTCATCTGACACGGGGCAGGGCCCAGGTGGTAACACAAGCAATGGGAGCGACTGTAAACACAGATGAAGCTTTGCTCACTAGTGCTCCCCTCCTGATGTGAGGCCTGGTTCCAGACGGGGTTAGGGACCCCTGGCTTAAAGTCCTTAGGTGTTGAATTGTGAACACTTCTCATTTGTACGTCCAAGTTGGCTTTGCATTTTCACTTCTTTACCAGCTATACTTCATGAGTAAACTGTCACGAGTCGAAAATGCAAGTCGCTTGCTGTATTGAGAAGCTACCTATAAGAGTCACTGTGGTGGGATGGGTATTACTTATGAAGCTCTGTTTAGCTCTAGAGGCACCAAACTTGGGGCCCCAGCCTCCAGTCTTAGAAGTGAGGGTGCATATGAGGCCAGGAGACCAGTACCAAACCCAGTCTTCCTCCTGGAGGAGTTTGGGATTGAAAAGGGGTCAAAGAGAGGCGCCCACTCTCTGTGATCCACTGTCGGTCATGGTGCATTCCTGGCCACAACCTGCTTCCAGGGAGCCCTGCCTCAGTCCCCCAGCGTGGTACCTGGAGAGCAGGGACCCCCAGGCTCCCCGAGAGAACCAACCTGCTCCCACAGCCATCATGCCATTGTCCATCAAGGCAAAGACACTTCAGGTTGGAAAATGTGTTCTTGCCGTATTTGCTGCTGTCTGTGCTGCGCGCTCTATATTTCTTCCCTCATTCACCCACACAGAGTTCTCCCCAGGCAGCCACTCTGCTCTACAGATCAGCAGCTCTCAGTCGGGTGCTCCTGCCCCAGGAGACGATGCTCAGTCGTGTCTGGGGACATCCTGTGGTTGTCACACTGATGGGGCTCTTGAGGGTAGGGCCAGGGAGGCTGCTTCACACCCTCCAGTGCCCAGGATGGCCCCGCAGAAGCTGACCAACCTGGTGTCAGCACTGCAGAGGGGGAGGGGCTGGACTTGAATACACTTCTTCCTGTCATTTTGGAGTTTTGCCCTTCCTCTGATCCGAGACTAATTCCTGGCCTTTGCAAGAGCCCATAGTAGAGCAGGATACATGACCGGAGCCCAACCTGTGGGGAGTTGGGGATCACTAACCCCCCATTTTTTGTCCTCTTGGGTGCTTTTTGTTCAGTAACTGAGGCTGACATATTTGGCTCTAACATTTCAGGTGGAAGAGCCTGCTGCTCCTGCTGGCCAGGGTAAATTCTGTCTATGGATTCTCTGGGGAGGGACGTGTGGCCAAGGGGCTGGAGAAGCGGGAGGAGCCAGCCGGGCCCAGTCCCAGGAGCTGTGGGGAGTCTAGGTCCTAGGACTGTCCCACCTGAGGCTCTCTTCCTGCCCTGAGCTAGGCTAGAGTTGGCAAGGGTGCCCACTCTGCTTTTTTCTCTTCCCCACAAGGGATGCCTTATGGCAGCCGAGAGAACTCCCTCCTCTACTCCGAGATCCCCAGGAAGGTCCGCAAGGAGGCGTTGCTGCTTCTGTCGTGGAAGCAGATGCTGGATCACTTCCAGGTGAGCCCCATGGTTGAGTTGGGCCCTCCCTGTGGCTGAGGCGGGCAGGTGCACTTGGCCTCTGAGGGGGTCCCAGCCTTTCCCCTGGGGAGGAGTGCCTGGCCCTGGACACCTGCCCTACGCCCGCCCTCCCCTTCCCCCTGGGCACCCGAACCGCAGCACAGGCTGGTGATGACAGCGCCTGCTGGAAGCACCTCTCCCTTTAAAAGCCTCATCAAAAGCGTGCGAGTAACTTGGGCTTGAGGCCCTTTTATAGACGTTTAACTAATGACCCATGTGGTCCAATTCATCTCGCTTCCAAAGAGGATGTGGCTGGTGAGTGGGGAGAGTGCCTCTTGTACTGGTTTACACTGACTGCTTTTGGATCATAAACATATGACAGTACTCTGGGGAGAGGACCCATGCAGCTCTCTCCTCTCTGCTTGTCGCCTGTCCTGGACAGAAGCCACCAAGCCCACCAGCTCCTATTTGCATGGCTTTCCTTGCAGCAGGGGTAGGGGTGGAGGGGTGCTCATTTTGCTTTGGATTCTGCTCTTTAAAAACACATTTCTGGGATCTCTCTTCTGCAGTCCAGTGGTTAGGACTCCATGCTTCCACTGCAGGGGGCAAAGGGTCAATATCTAGTCGGGGAACTAGATCCTGCAGGCCTTGCAACGCTGCCACAGAAAAAGAAATTTAAAAAATAAAAATGTGTTTCTTCCTTTTAATGTTTCTCTGAATTCCCACGTGATGTTCAGAATTCTCCGTGGGGCAGCTGCATGGTGTCCCCCATAATGCACCCGCTCACCTACCAGCTGCCCCCCCCACCCCAGGTCAGGCATCTGGGTGGTCCTGAGTCTGCTGGTCCCCTCCCCCGTGCAGAGAGTGGGAATGTGTGGTGGTGGGTGGAATGAGCTCAAATGTTCTTGCAGAAAGGGGCTATGATCGAATATGGAGGGCGGGGTTCTGTAGGGTGGCACTGGTTGGGGGCCTGGCCCTGTCTGTCTGGGAGAGAGTCAGTGGGGAAAGGGGGCCGGGGCCTTAGCTGCTGACGCCGATGTCCCCCTTGTGTCCCCAGGCCACACCACACCACGGGGTCTACTCCCGGGAGGAGGAACTGCTGCGGGAGCGGAAACGCCTGGGCGTCTTTGGCATCACCTCCTACGACTTCCACAGCGAGAGCGGCCTCTTCCTTTTCCAGGCCAGCAACAGCCTCTTCCACTGCCGGGACGGCGGCAAGAATGGCTTCATGGTGAGCTGCGCTTGCTGGTGGGGAGGGCGGAGGAATGGCTGGGGCATCCCACCCTGCTGAGCCAGGCCCCTCTCTCTGCAGGTGTCCCCCATGAAGCCCCTGGAGATCAAGACCCAGTGTTCGGGGCCACGGATGGACCCTAAGATCTGTCCCGCCGACCCTGCCTTCTTCTCCTTCATCAACAACAGTGACTTGTGGGTGGCCAACATTGAGACGGGCGAGGAGCGGAGGCTGACCTTCTGCCACAAGGGTGAGGCTGGGTGGGGGGTGGGGTGGGGGTGGACTCAGGAGCGACCGGAACACCACCACCACTACCTACCAATCCCCTCCCTGTGTCCCTATGTGGAGGGTGGCGGATGGGAACCCGCTCCCCCTTGTGGTCAGTCCCCACAGCCACCACTTCAGCTTCTGCTGGAGACCCCTGCCCCACCATGCGCCCCCACCAGACCACCAGCACCTGCTCAGAGCCTGGTCTCCCAGCCACTGCAACCCCCCACCCCACCCCCATCGTAGCCCTGTACAAAGTCTAGCTGCCTGGCTTTCTTCTCTGTGAATCACCCGGGCCATGGGGACCTGGCCTGCCCACTAGTTGCTGCCCATCTCAGCCTTCCTACCCCTGCCCTCCTGTCCGCCTCCACACTTCCAGCCCAGAGCTCACCAGATCCGGGCTTGCCTCAGGCCCCTGCCTGCCCTGTGTGATGGCACCCCTGTGCAGACGCCTGTGGAAATCCAAGGGCTATGGCTGATCCCTGCCTACCATCCTGCCCCAGGTCCCGGTGCCCTCTTGATAAGCCTGAGCTTCTCAGCTGGGGCGACTGGGACACTGGCCATGTGTTGAGACATTGTTAGCTGTCACAATGGGGAAAGGATGTACCTGGCATGGAGTGGGTGAGGTGGCGATACTGCCCTACACCCCATGGTGCCCAGTACGGCCCCCAGAATGGCCCCCACCGTCAGCAGTACCAGGAGAGCAGCCCTCCTCTGAACCAGACTCCTCATCTCCCATCTGGCTCTGTCCTCTCCAGGCTTGTCCAGTGTCCTCGATGACCCCAAGTCTGCAGGTGTGGCCACCTTTGTCATCCAGGAGGAATTTGACCGCTTCACTGGCTACTGGTGGTGCCCCACAGCCTCTTGGGAGGGTAAGTGCCTCTCTGGTTTAAAAACACTTGTGCACAGGACTTCCCTGGTGATCCAGGGGTTGAGACTCTGCGCTTCCACTGCAGGGGATGTGGGTTTGATCCCTGGCTGGGGAACTAAGATCCCTCATGCTGCAAGGTGCTGCAAAAAAATAAACACACTTCTGCAAATGCTCTTCTATTAATAGAAGCACAGTATACATGCTAGTCTACCCTTCACACTTTTCATTTAAGATCGGCCTCGGCTAGCTTGCTGGTGACACTCAGGCTGCTGTTACAGAATACCACAGCCAGGGCAGCTTATAAACAACACTGTTGCTGGGACTGGGAGTCCACAACCAAGGCAGATTCGTTGCTGGTGAGGGACTTTCCCTAGCTTCCGGGTGCCATCTTATCTCCCTGTCCTCACGTGCTGAAGGGGCAGGGAGCTTTCTGAGATCTCCTTTTTGTAAGGAGCACTAATCCCCTTCATGAGGGCTCCACCCTCATGACCTGGTCACGTCCTGAAGGCCCCACCTTCCAGTACATCACACTGAGTGGTGGGGAGCTAGGATCTATCATTTGAATTCTGGGGGGATGCACACATTCCGTCCGTTGCAATCAGAACACGGAGAATCAGTCCTCTACCTGTGGATGTCTTGGGTGCCACAGCTAGAGAGTAGCCCCACTAGCTGAAACTTGAGAAAGCCCACTTGCAGCAGTGAAGACCTATCACAGCTATAAATTAATTTAAAATAAAAAGAGGAAAGAAAAGAAAATCCCGCCTTAGAGAAATTCCCAGTTGGAAGAGAGATGAGTTGAAGCTACATGCACCTAGAAGTTTGGTGGGTTTTGCCAACAAGTTAGGAAGAAGCCAGAGCAGTGGGCCCTTTTGTATCTGTTTTTCTTAGTTGTGCCTAAGGCCGGATGTGTCACCTTTTCCCTGTTCAGCAGAGCACAGTCTGTCTTCTGAGGGAGGGAACAGTCATTTCCGGGGCCAGTGAGTAGTGTCAGACTCTCCACAGCATGAGCAGAACTGGCCCAGGCCTCTGCTGCTCAGAGTCCCTCTGACCTGAGCGCCAGTGGGCATGGGGCCACAAAACCCAGGATCCTGGGGACCAGGCGTTGGTGTCCACCGCCCCAGCCTTGCACCACCCCATCGGCCATCCACAGCCACCTTTACATCAGCTCACCTTTTCCTTAAGTTGATTTGTAAAGAAAACTTCATGGTCCAACCGTGAATACAAGCTTGGCCTGAAAATTGTGCAGTGGGGAGAAACCAGTGCCCTACACTTTAGCCAGCACCCAGGCAGAGGTTGGATTGTCAGGGTTGGGTAGGCTGCTGGCACTCCCAAGACCTGGCGGGGATCGGCGTGTTTCTGGGGAAGACACTGTCCACACTCCTCCGTCTGGCCAGTGTCTTTCATCACTGTAACACCTGGTGTGCCTGAGGCCCACCAGGGAGAAGGGCTCCAGGTCAGAAGTTGGGGTCGGGTCAGGTCACTCTGCTCATGACTCTGCCTGTCAAAAGCAGGTGACTGTCCCACCCTTCGACATCATGGTCTATAAAATGAGGTCTTCTCCCCTTGTCCCTGTGGGCATGGAGGTGGGCTTCTTCTCTGTGGGGGGCTGTGGTCTCCTGAGTTTTCATGACAACCACAGATGTCTCCGGACATGGCATAGGTCCCTTGGGGACACAGAATGACCCCTGCTGTCATCTGCTGGCCTTGATGATGTCAGGATTCTCACTCTACTATTCTCAGCAGCTCAGAAACCCTCAGATAGAGCCCCCGGCATGCAGGAGCCCAGGGGCACTCACTCCGCTTGCTGTAACCAGCACCCTACAGAGCAGGTGTGGACATCTGCAGGCCAAGTGGGCTTAGCCACATTTGGTGGATGATGTTGGTCTACCCTAGCGAGTTAGATGAGGGTATAAGATGCAGAGGGGACCCTTCTCAGCAACCGAGAAAGGAATGGCTAAGGGCTCCATCCCTTGACCTTGGCACTGGCAGCCCCCATGCCGCTTGCTAAGCCAGCAGCTCCTGGCTACTCGCTTCCTTCTCGTGACAATGTTCACGGCACCTTTCTTGCCTCAGCCCCGAATGCTGGTCTGCTCGGGTGGGTGTGACCAAGTCCCACAGATGGGCAGCTTGGACGTCACAGCTTGGAGACTGGATGTCCTAGGTGGAGGCATTGGCAGCTTTGGGTGTCTGGGCCCCACCGTGGTGGAGCAGAATCCTGTGTGGGCAGGAGTGGGGGGCAGCGGGGGGATGCCTGGCACCCTCAGCAGGTGCCCGGCTCCTTCCCAGGGTCAGAAGGCTGCAAGACGCTGCGGATCCTGTACGAGGAAGTGGACGAGTCTGAGGTGGAGATCATCCATGTGCCCTCCCCTGCGCTGGAGGAAAGGAAGACGGACTCCTACCGGTACCCCCGGACAGGTGAGGGCCTGGGATAGGTCAGGGCAGCTTGGAGATGTCTGAACCCTCGTGGAACCCGGTGAGGCACCAACCAGGATGGGCCCACAGGACCCAGGCAGGAATAGACCCAGAGAAGCAGGCTGGGTTCGGGAACAACAGCCGGGCCAGCGCCAGCATCAGTGGTGACTGGCGTCCTGCCTTGGGGCCCAGGAGACAACAGGAGCCCTGGGGAGGTAGTGGAGGGTGTGGCCTCTCTGAAGGCGTGTCGGACACTCATTGCCTTGTGAGAGTACAGTTTGCCCCGTGTCTCAAGAGAAGCCAGAAATCCAGACTCACCCACAAAATCTGCCAATTTATTTTTTTTTTAACGTGGACCATTTTAAAAGTTTTTATTGAATTTTTTTATAACATTGCTTCTGTTTTATATTTCAGTTTTGGGCCAAGAGGCTTGTGGAATCTTAGCCTCCTGACCAGGGATCGAACCTGCACCCCCTGCATTGGAAGCTCCGAGTCTTAACCACTGAACTACCAAGTCCCAGAAATCTACCAATTCTTAAACATGTCTCAAATTATTTAAAAATACTTTTAGTGGGACTTCCCTGGCATCCAGTGGTTAAGACTTTGCCTTCCAATGCAGGGGGTGCAGGTTCGATCCCTGGTTGGAGAGCCAAGATCCCACATGCCATGCTAGGCACAGTCACACAATTTTTAAAAAGAAAAACAAACTTGGTGAGCCACACAAAATACTCATGCAGGCCAGGTTTAGCATCTTTGGGGCCCCCATGGAAGCCTCCAAGAGACTTGTTCCTGCCGACTGTGGGCTGTGCTAGACAGAGCCTTCCTGGGGAAACTTCTAGGCCCTGGTGTGAATGGGGAGGTCAGTCTTTTCCTTCCCTTGCTGGAAAGGTGAGGAAGCAGAGCTCCAAGATACCACCTGCCAGGGTGCTAGAGCCATGGGCCAGAGCTGAGACATGTCATAGGAACTGAATCCCACCCTGGAGAACCTGTCTCGGCTACCCCAGCCTATAGCCTGCCTGCCTCCTGACTGCTGAGCACCAGCTGTCGCCAGACATGGGCCCTGTTTCTGCGTCATGGATGCTTTTATTAGGGGCATGTGCCATCTTTGCACCCAGCTTTCAAGGTCTCCCGAGGCAGGGAGATATCTTCCTCCTGTTTTGTGTCCCTCCATGACCCCCGACCAGCCCAGGCCTGATCTCTGTTCTTACACAGCAAATCTGTAGCCACATCACCACTGGGCCCATGGTCCAGGCTCACAGTCAGTCCTGCCTGGGGGCCTTTGTTCCCCAGGCCAGAGAGGGTGACACACCCACAGAGGGACCTTTGGACAGTTGGTGTCTTCCTCCCCTCCCCCCATGTCAGCTGGGTCACAGCCTGGGAGCATCCCCTGCACCCTCAGCTGCCGCCCCAGCACCTGCTGTCAGCCCTCTTGGTCTACCTGCCAGGTCCACCTTGCTTTCATTTCTGCAGGCAGCAAGAACCCCAGGATCGCCTTGAAACTGGCTGAGTTCCAGACCGACAGTCAGGGCAAGGTAAATGTGGCCGGGGCACCTGGAAGAAGCGTCCAGGTGAGGAGGGGAGGCCAGGGTCTCTGCTGGGAGATCAGGTGGCCAGATCAGAAGCACTCCAGGGCAGGTGCTTCTCTGGCCAACTGAACCCAAAAGAGGCTCCACCCAGAGCCCCGGCTTCCAGGCCACACCCTTCCATCCATCACCCTGAACCTGGATTCAGACAGGGAGTGGCCCTGGGGTGTGGAGAGGGGACCCCTGTGAGTGAGCTTTGAGCGGAGGCCCTGCAGGGATTGGGGTGCCCAGAAGGGCGGGGGTGCAGTCACCTGGAGGATCTGACCTTCGACCAAGGGTACCCCTGTCCCCGCCTCTGGGCAGTTCCTCATCTGTCACTTCAGCAGACGCATCAGTGTTCCGGATCCTTCTCTCCATCACCTAGTCAGCATCACAGATGGGGGTCCTCATCACCCAGGGAGTCACTCTTCAGGATCCATAGCCAGGAGGGCAGGGGAGGCTGTGGGGAGAAGGGTGGAGGCGATGCCCAACTCCATGTGAGGATGTTGGGGGGATGCCCCTCATGTCAGAGATCAAAGCAGGCTGGTGAGCCAGGAAGCCCCTTGTATTTTGGCCAGAATGGCTTCTTGTGTAACATTTCAGAAAAGTACCTGAGATAAACTACACTTATTTTCACGATCTAGGGGTTGGTTTTGGTTTGGGCACGAGTAGGCCCTAACCATGGAGAAGGAAATGGCATCCCACTCCAGTATTCTTGCCTGGAGAATCCCAGGGACGGGGGAGCCTGGTGGGCTGCTGTCTATGGGGTCACACAGAGTCAGACACGACTGAAGCGACTTAGCAGCAACAGCAGCAGCAGCAGGCCCTAACCAAGCCCCTTCTCCACTCCTGACCAGAATGTTCTGGTGGATCCTCCAGGGACCTGCACTAAGCGGCTTTGCTGAGCCCCACCAGCTGTTGTAAATGGTTCCAGGCACCCCCTCAGATGAGCAGGGTCCTGAGATGGCTGGGGGATTTTGCCTACTAACCCACAGCTGGGGGATGCAGAGGTTGGGGGCAGGCCTGGGTGTGGGATGTGCTGGGCCCTGCTGGCCTCTCTCCCATCCACCCTCCTCAGGAGATGCCCCACTAGCCCTGTGTCACCTCCAGGAAGCCACAGGGGCCAGAGGCTTGTCTTGCCCAAGGCCACCTGGCTCTTCAGCAACAGCCATGCCAGAACCCTTGGTTTCCAGTCAGCAGGCTGTCACAGCAAAGACCGCTGGGAGGCTTTAGTCCCCAAAGGCTGTCATCTCCTGTTCTGGAGGCTGAAGGTCTGAAACCAAAGTGTCGACAGGGCGGCTTCCTCCGGAGGCCTGGCAGAAGACCTGTCTCTGGCTATCCGAGGCCTGGGAATGCCACCTTCTCCCTGCGTCGTGTCACAAGACAGGATGCACGGCGCCTGTGTCCACATCTCCCCCTATTATAAGGACGCTCATCCTGTGGGTTTGGGCCCCCACACCCCAGACCTCAGTATAACTGCCCCATTTCCAAGTCAGGCCCCCTCCTTAGGTCCCAGCAGTTAGGGCTCCAGTGTGTGGCTCTGGGGAGATACAGCACCTCAGAGCAGTGGCAGCACACGGCCAGGCCGGATGGTAACCCACGTCTGTCTGTTCCCCTTTAGATCGTGTCAACGCAGGAGAAGGAGCTGGTGCAGCCATTCAGCTTGCTGTTCCCGAAGGTCGAGTACCTCGCCAGGGCCGGCTGGACCCAGGACGGCAAGTAGTGAGTGTCATCCCTCAGAATCCAAGACACCCCTCACAGTCACTTCTGCCCTGGGCTGGGCCAGACACACTACACCAGAGCCCCAAAGCATACCCGGGGGCCAGACCTGGCCGGCTGCCCATCACCATGCAGCTCACAAGAATGATTTTTCCATTTTCCAGTGATGCAGGGGCTGGGGATCCAAAGAGGAGTATTTCATCACATGGAAATGATAGGAAATCCATATTTCAGTGTCCAGAGATAAAGCTTTATTGGCACATGGCCACACCTCTGTGGCTACTCACTCCACACAGGCAGAGTTGAGTAGTTGAGAAAGGAACAGTGGCCTGCAATGAGGGCATCTGGTCTGTCTTTCTGTTGAGAGTCAACTTTTCCACCTCTGATGCCAGTAGATCTCTGTCCACAATACACTGAAGTTGGGACTTCCCTGGCAGTCCAGAGGTTAGGACTCGCACTTTCACTGCAAGAGGGCGAGGGTTCAATCCCTGGTCTGGGAACTAAGATCCTGCATGCCGTGCATTACGACAAAAAAAGAAACAAACAGAAAAAAGATTTAAGCTAACTGTCCACTTAGAGCAAGATATGAAGCAAAGGACAAATAAGGGCCGAGGGTTTGGCAGAAGTTGCCCAAGTTCACCAGTGACGCGAGGTGTTTGCAGAACAGCCGGATCATACAGTTTTGTCAGCACCCACCCCACCCCCGTCCCCACCAGCCCCATCTCCCTCCTGGGCATGCCTGCCAGCCAGGGAGGCTTTATGTACTGCGTAGTCACTTGCTCGAGTGTCACTGAAGCTGACAGAGGAGGAGCCATTCTGACCATGCACACGCATGGGCAGGGGGTGTCAGGCCCCGGCTGGCCTGCACCAGGCCCTGAGTTTCCCGTCCTCCCATCTCACCCTCCAGTGCCTGGGCCATGTTCCTGGACCGGCCCCAGCAGCGCCTCCAGCTGGTCCTCCTGCCCCCAGCACTGTTCATCCCTACCACCGACAACGAGGAGCAGCGGGCGGCCTTCGCCAGGGCTGTGCCCAGGGATGTCCAGCCGTACGTGGTGTATGAGGAGGTCACCGACGTGTGGATCAATGTAAGAGCTGGGGTGTGGGCCCTGTCCTCGCGCACCTCCTGGTTTCCCATGTCCCTACCCCCAGGCCCCCAGCTCCTCAGTGTGGAGAAGCCAGCTCAGGAGGGAGGGTTGGCGGGGACTGCCCTCTGGCCAGACTGTCCAAGCCTCCGCTTTCTCAAAGAGACACAGCCTGAGTTTCCCCGCACCTGCTCCTGCCACACCCCCCACTCATGACACCTCTCTCTGCCCCGACAGGTTCACGACATCTTCTACCCCTTCCCCCAAGCAGAGGGAGTGGACGAGCTCTGCTTCATCCGTGCCAACGAGTGCAAGACTGGCTTCTGCCACCTGTACAAAGTCACCGCTGTCCTGCGGCCCCGCGGCTATGACTGGACCCAGCCCTTCAGCCCCGGGGATGGTGAGCAAGCCCAACTAATACTTACTCACCACTCTTGCCTGCAGTTCAAGCCAGTGGTTCAGTGCACGGCTTGTTCACGGGTCCCACCCCACAGGGTGTGGGTGTTTGTGATTAAGAGACTGGCCTTTCCCAACGCCGTTCCTGGTCTGGAAGGGCTATCACAGCCATGACTGGTTTCTTTTGGCAGCAGGGTTCATCCAGCACCAACTGCATGCCAAGGCCCTTTGTGTACCAAGGCTGTGCCATCTGGCCCTTTATAGGAGAAGCTGCCCTGCCCTGCACACAGGGAGGGTCACTGTATAAAGAGACAAATGTGGACATCTCTGCTTTAGAGGGGAGGCAGGCAGACATCAAGAGACGGTGAAAGACAGCAGGAGGCCCGGAGCAGATCAGTGGATAACGTGACACAGGGCAGAAACCTGTGGCAGAGGTGGCCACACAGTGCTCTAGGCAGAGGGCATAGCCGGTGCAAAGGCCTGGGGACAGGACTAGGCCTGGTGTTGGGGAGGGACAGTGAGGAGGCCCATGTGGCTGGAGCAGAGTAGTTGGCGGGGTAAGGGAGGGAAGGCCTGGTGTGGTCGGTGGGACCCTCTAGGCCGTGAGGAGCATGGGCTTGAACCCAGAAGAAGGTTCAGGAGCTCAGAGTGAGTTGGAGCAAGGCAGGGGGACCAGCAGGCTGTGCCATCACCCAGGCCTGCTGGGGGTCTCACGGGGGTGGCTTGGTAACGAGGGGCACAGAGGCTATAGAACCAGAGCAGTGCATTGGCAGGGCCGCCAGCCCCAGAGGAGGCCTGTGCGACTCGGCTCCCCATGTGGGCCCAACGGTGCGGGCATCGGGGAAGGTTTGGGGGCAGGCAGTGGCGCACCCACCCTGCAGTGAGTGAGGGACTGAGGAGTGGCTGTCCCTCCTGGGTCCTTTGGTGATGGTCAGTTAGCCCAGGTCTCTGTTCTGTACGCCCTGTGGATCCGTGTGGGGACATCTGCCCCTCCATAGGATACGTTGACAGTAGTTTGGTTCAGACCCAAGAGAATAGAAAGGATCTGTAGCCACTGCTCATAAACTGTTTTTAATATAAAATTTCAAACACATGGCAAGAAACATTACATATTGTTATTTACCTGATAAGACCTCTAAAGCGAGGACTTCCCTGGTGGTCTAGTGGTTGAGAATCCACCTGCCAATGCAGGGGACACAGGTTCAATCCCTGGGTCAGGAGGATTCCACATACTGCGGAGCAACTAAGCCTGTGTGCCCTGGAGCCCATACTTCTCAACAAAAGAGGCCACCACAATGAGAAGCCCACTCGCCACAACTAGAGAGAGCCCATGTGTAGCAACAAACATCAAGCATGACCAAAAATAAGTAAATAAATATATAAAAAAAGAGAGAGACCTACCCACCCAAAAAAACCTACTGTAACTCCCCTGAGCCTTTGGTCAGTCCCAGAGTTTAGTCAAGACCTGGTTCCCAACCTGTCCTAACCAGTCACAAGTTCAAGGCCTGGAAGGAGGTGGTTTGGCCCGCAGGGTTCTAAAACTGGGTACCTTTTTTTTTTTTGGCCTTATCAGTCTGCATGTGGAATTTTATCAATAGTTCCCTGACAAGGAATCAAATCTATACCACCTGCAGTGGAAGCTTGGGGTCAGGAGAAGCTCAGAGTCCTAACCACTGTGCCTCCAGGGAAGTCCCCAAAATCGGATGCTTTTGATAAAAATGCAGATCTCAGGTCTGCGTCCCATGGCAGGGGCCCAGCCGGTCCACCTGCCTGTCTCCCAGCTGCCTGGGTTTTGCAGCAAGTCCATTTTGTGCTTTGAGTCTGTGTCACAGCTTCCCCGGGCCCCCTTCACCTCTTTTCCTATCCTTCCAGATGAATTTAAATGTCCCATCAAGGAGGAGATCGCACTGACCAGCGGCGAGTGGGAGGTTTTGGCGAGGCACGGCTCCAAGGTACCCGAGTCTCCACACACGCCTGTACACATACACGTGCACAGACACACACACATGGTCCTGACCCCTCCAGACCCTGGGCGCCTGTGGCTTCTTCTCCACCCCCATGCCCCGCACCTAGCCACCCGCTCCTGCTCTGCAACTAAGGGCCATGGGGGCTGCACTTGCCACCAGCAGGAGATCCTGGGTCTGGAGGCAGGGTTGTCTGCGTTTCCTTGGATCCTGGTGGGTGGGACCTGGCCCATTCTCCCTGCCATCAGGAGCGTCCACTTGGCCTCCTTCCGCTGCATGAAGCTACCTGTGGACACTGGTGGGGCCCACCGTGGAACTGCCCTGCATCCATCATTGGGGGCCAGGTCTGCAAAATTCTCAGTTTTACAGAGAGACCCCTTAATCAGACGTCCTGGAGCCCTCCCTCCCTCCCAGCTTTTATAAAGGTCTCCTGGTCCAAAGACTCAGACAGACCTAAACTGTCCAAGTGCCCAAGAGGAGATGTAGGCCAACCTTTTTAAAGCCCAGAGCTGGGTGGCCCGTGTGCTGCCAAGGGAAGGGGCCTTGGCACCCCTGGGCAGAGAGCAGAGGGGGCATCCATTACAGTGTCAACCTGCACCTCATCTGACCTGACAGCCCCCATTCTAGGCGAGACCACCCGGGACACGCTCAGGTTAGCACACAAGTGTGCACTGTTGATATGGTAGGAAACAGCAATGTGAAAACACTCGATCAGGAGACAAGTAACCTCCTTGGGCCCAGGTAATGTAAGGCACGGTGCCCGTGACAGTGGGACCACACTTGTCCCTACTGGGTGGCTCTGCTGTGCTTGAGTCTTGCTGGAGGCACCCCTGGGCTCATAGCCTCGCTTGGCCCAGCCAGCCAGGCACTAAGACTGGGTTTCCTCGCTGCGACATGGGGCCAAACAGCTCCAGCCCTCCCATCTCCACATCAGTGGACACTTGGGGCAACTGTGGGCACTGTGGGTGTGGAGCAGCCTCCCTGGCCCCCACCCCAGCTGTGATGACCACAGATGTGTCCAGAGGCTGCCAAATGGCCCGGGGGCACAGAGCGGCCCCAGGTGAGAACCCTGTTTTAAAGTACTTTGAAGGCCTTTAGCAGCTGGCAGACACACAGGACAGTATTAAAATCTTTCTCTGGGGACTTGCTGGGTGGTCCAGTGGTTAGGACTCAGTGCTGTCTCTGCCAGGGCCTGGGTTCAGTCCCTGGTAGGGGAACTAAGATCCCCCATGCCGTGCTCACGGCTGGGGGGAAAAAAAAAAAACAAACTTTCTCCATGGTCAGAGTTTAATCCTCTGCACACCCTATCTTTTTACCTAGAAATTTTCTTTAAAATAAAAAAGCAACATTTTAAGAAAGAGAAAAGGAAAGAATGTCCTTTGCCGTTCCTTTGCCGTCACTGCCCACAGCCACATGCTCCACCCCTGTGCCCCGGGTCTGGGTGGGTCCCTCACCTGCAGACTCTCCTTCCCGCCCACACAGCTTCTTACAGAGACTTGGTAACAAAACCAGCACACGACTTAACTATGGGTGGTTTGGGATTTTCTAATGACATCCTCCATTTTCAGAAAACCTGCATTTATTTTCCAGTGAGCACATGATAACCAACATACCAGCATTGGTTGTAAAAATTGAATTTCTCTATACGGTCCCCTTCCATCCTCACCCAGGCCCCCGTGACCTGCCTCCATCCTCAGAAGTGACCACAGTGGGGAATCACTGTAGGTCTTTCCTGTTTGCACAGGAACATGAGTATTTTAGAGGGTTTGTAGGGTTGCATGGCTTCTTGTGGCCCCAGAGAGGTGTGCTGTAAGGGTGGAGCCAGCCTGTCTTTAGGACATTTCAGCTATCATCAGCTCTCTCATCTGAAGAGCACTTGGGGCATCACTGTGCCTTCATTTGGAATTTGCCCCTCCAGTGCCATCCTTGGGAGCAGTCCCCAGGGGCATAAAGGCCTGTTCAGAGCATCTGTGCTGCACGGTCAGCCCAGCAAGGCAGTGCCTCTTCCGTCCCCAGAACGAGGTTCTTTCCCCCTCCTCCTGAGGTCCTTGCCTGAGAACCACACCCAGGCCTGATGGGCTTTTCCTCCAGGAAATAGCGGGGCAGGGAGTTACCACTTCTTAACCCTGAGCACTTGGGTCAGAGGGTGGGCTGTCCCCACTGGGGACCAGGACTGGGGGCTGCTGGACCCAGGACAGGCCCTCCCTCGGCCTCGGTATCCCCCCACAACTGTGCCTTCAGTCCCCCTCCGGTGGCTCTGGGCCCGCCTGGAAGGAGCTGTCCAGACTGGGAGTTCTGATTCCAAGTCAGACCAGAGAACATGTGGTTAGCCCAGCTCTAGTGGAGTGGGCTTCTTCCCTGCGGGGTCCAGGACAGTCTCCCAGACAGCTCTCCAGCCGGCGGGCTGAAGCCAGCTCTGGGAGAACTGTCCTCCCTGTTCATAGAACACTGAGCCCTCCCTGGGGGCGGGGAGGGAGGCCCCGGGGGCCATGTCACCAGGAGCTCCTGTGCCACCTGCAGATCTGGGTCAACGAGGAGACGAAGCTGGTATACTTCCAAGGCACAAAGGACACGCCCCTGGAGCACCACCTTTATGTGGTCAGCTACGAGGTGGCTGGCGAGATCGTGCGCCTCACCACACCCGGCTTCTCCCACAGCTGCTCCATGAGCCAGGTGGGCCTCTCCCCAACGTGCCCTCCCTTGGAACATTCCAAAATATCAGGCAGCAATCTGGAACATGACCACAGGGCCACCCCCGACCCAGACAAGTAGGCAGTGTAGTCTGCTGGCTGTAGGACCAGCAAGATGGGGAGGTCTGGGTCTGAACCCGCCCCCAGGTCCCTCAGTCAGCAGCACCCAGGGCCCCCCTGGTCAGGGGACAGGCTCCTCTCACCTTTCAGGGTAGGGGTGGTGGTAACAGCAGGGTCACACGAGCAAACACACCACACGGGGTATGGATGGCAGGCAGTTGATGCAGGTGGAGGTGATGGGGGAAGGCGCCAGCACAGTGGGGGTGATGGGAGGCGCCCCGCGGTCTCAGCGCCCCATCCCGCCCGCAGAACTTCGACATGTTCATCAGCCACTATAGCAGCGTGGGTACACCACCCTGCGTGCACGTCTACAAGCTCAGCGGCCCCGACGACGACCCTCTACACAAGCAGCCCCGGTTCTGGGCCAGCATGATGGAGGCAGCCAGTGAGTAACCCCAGACCCCTGGGACCTTGACCGCGTGCATTGCCGGCTGAGCCCTGGTGAATAACGCGGGTGAGCGCAAGGCAGCAAGCGGCCCAGAGCCCCAAGAACCAATCGAGCGTAACCATAGCCCTGAACTGTCCTGTGGGGCCCCCGAGACAGCCTCAAGTTTCTGTGCTGCTGTCCCAGAGAGAGCACATGCAAAGGGCAGGAGCCGGCTCTGCCAGGTGGAGGGGTCCCTGCTGCTGCTGCTGCTAAGTCGCTTCAGTTGTATCCGACTCTGCGACCCCGTAGATGGCAGCCCACCAGGCTCCCCCGTCCCTGGGATTCTCCAGACAAGAACACTGGAGTGGGTTGCCATTTCCTTCTCCAATGCATGAAAGTGAAAAGTGAAAGTGAAGTTGCTCAGTCATGTCTGACCCTCAGTGACCCCATGGACTACAGCCTACCAGGCTCTTCCATCCATGGGATTTTCCAGGCAAGAGTACTGGAGTGGGGTGCCATCGCCTTCTCCAGAGGGGTCCCTACACAGGGCCAAGTGCACCTGTGCAGAGCAGATGGCCCCTGCCTGGGGTCGGTCGCTAGGGGCCTCGGGGAGTGGGAGGAAGCTGGTTAATTAACCCAGGAGCCTCCAGGGCGGCCAGGCCTCCACCCGGGTGACCCCAGGTTCCAATTCTAGCTGCGGAAGCGAATGCCAGTCAGTTCAGTTCATCTCTCTTAAATGTTTCATTACCTACTGAATGGCCCCGTGGCAGCCCATGAGTTGTAAACTGAATGCAGAGCACCCCGCCATGGGGATCACTCACTAAAAAGGGCCCCCTGGTTATAACTGCCAGGAAGCACAGAAGACGGGGTGCTTCTGGTCCACCCTCTGGGTTTGGGGGAGTGTGGGTTCGGCCAGACGTGGGCCCCGCTCAGAATTGAGCCTGCCTTGGCTCACCCTGGCCCTCGGAGCCACAGCCACTCTGTCTCCATAGGCTGCCCCCCCGATTACGTGCCTCCGGAAATCTTCCATTTCCACACGCGGTCCGATGTGCGGCTCTATGGCATGATCTACAAGCCCCACGCCGTGCAGCCAGGGAGGAAGCACCCCACTGTCCTCTTTGTGTATGGAGGCCCACAGGTAGGCATGCCCCTCCCCCATACCCCCCATCCAGGGCTCGCGGGGCCCCTCCTAGCACTGCTGCCCATCCCCACTGACCTCACTGCACAGCCTCCTCCCCCTTTCACCTGGTGATACTCCCTGTCCCTCTGGGAAGCCCCCCTAAACCCCGTCTGTGTGTCTGGGCCACCCACCCAGCAGTGACCCACTCTTACCCCTGGTCACCAGCTTGGAGCTCTGGGCCCAGCCCTCTGAGAAGGGGACAGGCCAGGCAGGCAGGTTGGCAAGCAGGTGCACCTAAGACAGCGCTTCTCAGCTGGGGTGGCTGTCTCCCAGGAGACACTTGGTGACATCTGGGGACATTTGTAGTCATCACAGCTGGGGTGGAGGTGCTCCTGGCATCTAGTGGGTAGAAGCCAGAGGTGCTGTCAACACCCTACAGCCAGCAGGACACCACCCAGAAGATGAGGAGGCCCCAAACATGAATTGTGCCGAAGTAAGGGACCAGCATAAGCCACATTACTTGGGGGACACACCACCCGGCACCACCAGCCTGCCACGCTCCCCATCAGCTTCTGTGTCTGTTTGTAGATAAAATAGAGGGGTAGAAAAGAGGCAAAATGTAGCTGAAGAAATAAGGGAGTAATTCCAGGGAGGAACTTGGGCAGGGGCCTTCCTCTCCGTGCCATCCATAGTCTTCATGATAGAGTGCAGGCCTCATCTTTAGACTCACACCTGCCTTGCCTTCCCACAGGTGCAGCTGGTCAATAACTCCTTCAAAGGAATCAAGTACTTGCGGCTCAACACCCTGGCATCCCTGGGCTATGCTGTGGTCGTGATTGACGGCAGGGGCTCCTGCCAGCGAGGGCTTCGATTCGAAGGGGCTCTGAAAAACCAGATGGTAATGTCTTTTCCCATTCCCTTCTTGTGTGATGAAGGTGGGGGGACCTGGGGTTTGGGGGAGGCCCTGGGGCACCTTCCTCAAGGACAGTCTTGGCCAGGGTGTCAGTCCTATGGGGCAGCCTATGGAACTAGAGGAATGTCCACTCTGCTGCTCAGCTCTGAGTGGTGCCCCGTGGGGAGACAGGTATACATATACCCTACCTGGTGCCTAAGACCCAGATGCAGCCAGGCATGTCAGTATAGGCCCCTTCAGCAGGAAGCCCCGAGGGCTAGGCCAGATAGGCACTGGTGGCTGTGGAAGTGGTAGTGGCGGTGGTGGTGAGGATGGTGATGATGGTGGGGATATTGATGGTGGTGGGGGTGATGCTGGTGATGATGAGGAATTTGATGGTGATAATGGTGGTGTTGAGGATGGAGGTGGTGGTGCTGGTGGTGGTGATAACACCAGCTGTTTGAGTCTTGGCACACACCAGGCCTCTGAATACAGGATACCTTGCATTTCATTTCATCCTCACACTCACTGTAAAATCCGTACTCTTCATGTTAACCTCCTTATTTTGGGGATGGGGAAACTGAGGCCCAGAGAGGGGATGTAACTTTATCAGAGCCAGCCAGGAGATGGCAGGGCAGGGTTGGTGCCAGGTCCAGCTGACCACCACCCCGAGAGGTTTGCACAGGACCTGGAGAGAGGGTGACTTCCAGAGAGGGCCCCCTGCGAGGGAAGGGAGACAGTGGGGCATGGGCCTGGGAGGAGGCCACTGAGGGGTACCTGGCCTCATTCCCCAGGGCCAGGTGGAAATCGAGGACCAGGTGGAGGGCTTGCAGTTCGTGGCCGAGAAGTATGGCTTCATTGACCTGAGCCGGGTGGCCATCCACGGCTGGTCCTACGGAGGCTTCCTCTCGCTCATGGGGCTGATCCACAAGCCCCAGGTGTTCAAGGTGGGTCCCGCCCCGCCTTCTCCCCCCTGTCTGCCAGCGCCCTCGTGCCCCTTGGAGCCCGCCCCCCCTGGGGGAGGCATCTTGGCAGGGGCCTTGCCACGTGGCTGTTTCTCCCCGCAGCAGCCCCACGGGGACGAGCCCCCCTCCTCATTGCCCGCCACTGCTGACCCCAGGATGGCGTCCGGCTGCACAAAACCCCGCCAGCAGCTCTCTGTGGGAGGCTGAGCTCGGGACCCCGGCCCCGGACGGGCAGAGGTGGGGCATGGTGTGGAGAGCGTCGGGGGAGGGGCCCCCAGGCCGGCGGCGCTGCCAGGGCGATGAGGAGGAGGAGGCAGGAAGGCAGTGGGCCCAGGGAGGGGCCAAGTTCAGCCTGAGCGCTCGCCTAGCTCACCCACCCTCCCACGACAGTGCACGGTCCACGGGGGAGACACACGGAGGGCCCCTCCCCGCCAGCCCCCGTGTGCATGCCCGCTCCTCATGTCCTCCGGGGGAGGCCCCGGGACCACAGGCCAAACGCAGGCTCCCAGGACGTGACCCCTATGTGTGTCTCTCTCTCTTTCTCTGCACCCCTTCACCCACGGTGGCCCCCAGGTGGCCATCGCAGGCGCCCCGGTCACAGTGTGGATGGCCTACGACACGGGCTACACAGAACGCTACATGGATGTCCCAGAGAACAACCAGCTTGGCTACGAGGCGGGTTCCGTGGCCCTGCACGTGGAGAAGCTGCCCAATGAGTAAGGCCCCCTGCCGCCAGATCACCAAGGCCGGCCCTCCCTGAAGTTGGGTTCTCCTGGGGCCGGGTGGGCGTGGCTTCCATACCTGCTTCTCTGTCTGCCGGCGCCCCCTCCCCTTCCTCCATCCGCCTCACAGAAAGCAGGCCCCCGGGTTCTCTTAGCCCAAGGAGAGAGGGAAGCCCCCAGCCCTGCCCCCAGAAACATGGAGAGGAAGCTCTAGAATGATACTACTTTGGACACCCTGGCATCCCTTGGCTCCTAAGCACGTAGCCTGCCGTGGGCCCTGTGAGTCGGTTTTGAACCCTAACCGCCTGTCTTGTGGGTTCTGCCTCAGAACCCAGGTCCACAGTGGTTGTAAAACCTACATGTGTTGGCCCAGCTCTGATATTCCATGTATGCTTTGGGCACTGGTTTCTGATTTTCCCATCGGAAAGAAAATGGCATGGCCATTTCTGATGTACCTTGTGTCTGGTGAACGTCCACCCTGGCCTCACCTTTAGTGCCAAGGTTCTTGTCCCAGACTGACCCCGCCCTGGCCCCTCTCCCTGCGAGGCCGTTCTCTTCAGTCTAGAGGGTGACTCCAGGGGCCACCATGGTGCAGCCAAGCTCAGAACCCACAGCTCTGCAGCCACTTCCATCCACTTTTGCATTCATCTCAGTTCACTGGAATAATAAAAGACAGAAGCCTGGTGGTTGCCAAGGACTGGGAGCGACTGCTCATGGGTATAGAGTTTGCTTCAGGATGATGGAAATGTCCTGTAACTTAGGATCCAGGTGATGGCTACTTGACATTGTGAATGCACCAAATGCCCCTGAATTGTTCTCTTTAAAATGAGTGAATTTTAGATCATGTATCACCTCAGTAAGCTATTTTTATGTCAAAATTTCAAAAGGAATCATCCTCCACCACCCATGCCACATGTCAAGTGCTTGGTAGCTACTGGTGGTGTAGGGTGAGGCAGGTCTAGCACATTCCAGAAGCTTCTGGGACCTCAGGGCATTCCAGGTACCACTGGCCACACCCTCCCCTCCTGGCCAGGTGTCTCCCAGACGTGCCAGTCATGCCAGATCATTGGGTTGCTCCACCATCTGCTGCCAAGTTGCTGCTTCTGCCTCCTCACTGCCATGGGGCAGGGTGAGAGAAGGGGGTTTGGTCCCAGACCCTCACCCCAACCTTGTCTTCCAGGCCCAACCGCCTGCTCATCCTGCACGGCTTCCTGGATGAGAACGTGCACTTTTTCCATACAAACTTCCTCGTCTCCCAGCTGATCCGCGCAGGAAAGCCTTACCAGCTCCAGGTGAGTGGCTCCTCCCAGGAGCTCTCAGGGTGGGCAGCAGCGTGGGTGGGGAGGGGGCAGTGGGAGGAAACCCATGTCCCTGCCCCCATCCTCATATCTGACTGCCTGGCTCCTCACGGTAATTGGTAATTACCCTGGCTCCCTGGGTCCGCGAGTCCATTCAGTAGATGCCTCGCAGTCCACTCCGCCCTCTGCTGGCCACCTCTGGGAACTGGGGGAGCACACGCTCTTACTGCAGGAGCACATGCGTTATTTTAAACCAAGAAGCTTGCTTTGAAGTTCGGAATCCCACCCAGAAAGTATGAGGGGCACGGGGGGAGTGGTTGGAGAGGAATTCCCTGAGGAGGTGACATTTAAGGATGCTAATGAGTGAGTGGGGATTCAGCTAGGCCTAGGGGTCGGCTGTGGAGGACACTAGACAGAGGAGATTAGTGAAAGGGAGCAGCTCAGGGACAAGAGACCAGCGTGGTTGCAGCCAGCAGAAGAGCTGAGGACCAGGGCCGAGTGACCAGCGTGGCCAGGCGGGCAGTGCCTCCAGTGGTGGGCGGGGCCTAAGTAGTAAGGGCGGGGTCTCAGGCGAGGGCAGGCCCTCACGAGAGGGTGGGGCTTCGGTGGTAAGGGTGGGGCTTTTGTGGTAAAGGGCCGGGCTTTGGGAGTGGGTCTCAGGGGAGGGCTGTATTTTTTTCTAAGGGTGAGGAAAGGTTGGTCATCTTTCAGGCAGCCGTGTAGACAGAGGCCCATGGGGCCAGTGGGACATGCACCAGTCAGTTGTCCTGGCAGGAAAGGGGCCGGGAGTGAGGAGCGAGAGGCCTGGTGGACTCCAGGGGTGGGACGTGGTCGTGGGGGGGGGGGGGGGCGGGGGGGGGAGGGTGAGGGGGGTGGTTGGGGGAGGCCTGATGCTGGAGGTAAGAAGGACAGATTTGATTACCTGCAGCCGCCACGCAGTCTTTTTGCATCCTGGACACCTTCACGTGCTCAGTCCTGTCAGGGGAGGACACGTTGCCATTCAACAGATGGAAAAACTGAAGGTCACCAGGCAGGAGGGACAGGCCTCAAGATCTATGGCTGTGCATGCACTGGCCAGACAGGGCAGGAGGGCGGCGGGGCTCCCACAGGGTGAGGAGCTGTTGGGAGCAACCCTGCCCCCAACCTCACATGCACCCCCAACACAGGCCAGCAGCAGCTGCATATCAGAGTTGAGGAGTCAGGCAGGGCCAGGGTGGATCCTCAAGTATCCCTTCTGAGCCTGAAGGCCTGAGTCTCCTGGTTGGGGTAGCCCCTCTCCCTGAATGACCACAGGTCATTTAACCTTGGGCAGGTCCTTTAACCTTGGGCCTGGTCTCCTTATCTATGAAATGGGCTTGATAACCCCTACCTCTGAGAGGTGTTGAGGGTCAAATGAGTGCTCTCAGGAAAAACATTGGGCACATGGGGGCCTGGAGACTTGTGCCTCTGCCTCCCAGGGGAAGTTGAAAGTGAGACAGGATGCTCCCTTGGAGGGTGGGAGAGGGGGGATGGAGCACACCCACTTTCCGCTTCAGACACCCTGAAACACTTGGCTTGGAGGCTGACAGGCCAAACTTGTTCACACTTCACATTGTTGCCGCAGACCAGGCCCACGACTGGGGGTTGGGAGCAGAGTGGGGAGCCAGATGAGCCTCTCCTTGCCCTCACAACCCAGGAGGAGGAAGTGACCAAGCACCCAGGACCCAGGGTGGCATAGAGGGGTGGGTGTCTGTCCCAGGTTGTGCCACTGCCCCGGGCCCTGAAGGAGTGGGACCTATGAAGCCTTGGGAGCAGTAGGACCCAGGAGTCCAGGTCTTGATCTCAGCCTGGCAACTCCTCTGAGCTGGGGACAGTATGATGAGACTTGTGATTCATCCAGGATGGAATACTGAAGGCAAGGGTGGAGGAGGGCAGATATCTGAGCAGTTAGATGCATTCCTAGGGTGTGAAGCAGGTTTCACACCTGCCCCAGGAACCCTTACTCCATGGCCAGAAGCAAGACCTGCCTCGCTGTCACCATCCACCTGAGAGCCTACTTCCACTCAGCCAGGTCTCAGGGACTGGGTGATTCCTTGGGCATGGGCCCTATCACCAGCACACTGCCACTTCTCTCAGGGGAGGGTCCCCCCTTGGTTATTGAGAGGGCCCAGGAAGCACTTGGCAAAGCCTGGGGGGAGGCCCTCCTAGAGCAAGGGCTTTCTGGAGCCTTGGTGTGTCCAATCCCCAGTGGGGCCTGTTGGTAAAATGCAGTGGCTCAAGTGGAGGGCAGCAAACGTCTCCATGATTTGAAGCCCCAGCCCCTCTGCGGATATGAGTTCCTCACGCTCCCTGGGTTTGGGGGACAGAGGACCAGCACAGGTTCGCAAGGCTTGCATATGTGCTTTCGTATCTGAACTAGCTGGCCCAGGCCACACAGACCCTACAAGGTCTGAATTTTTCACTCAGCCTTCATGGGGGGAGGCTGTCACTTGCCCAGCAAGTTGTCCATGGAGGAGGGATTCAAACCTGGGTCCCTCAGTTCCAGAGCAAGACCTCTTCCCAGGGTGGCAAGGGTGGGACCAAGGCCCTGAGGGGACACGCTGGGAGCCAGACTCAGAGGGTGAGGTTCAGGATGCAGGGTCCTCGGTGCCACCAGCCTTGCCTTCTCTTTCCACCCAGATCTACCCCAACGAGAGACACAGCATCCGCTGCCCCGAGTCCGGTGAGCACTATGAAGTCACACTGCTGCACTTTCTTCAGGAACACCTCTGAGCCCGGGGCCGCCTCGGGAGGGGCCTGCACAGTCAGAGCACAAGTGGCTCCACAGCCGCCATCGCGCATGCAGGGTGCAGGAGGGACCGAGTGGCCTCGCAGGCCCCGCACCGCACCTCCTCCCACCAGCCCGCGGGACTGCCCGCCCCGGGAGCCACCACCTTCACCCCCACACCTTTGATCGTTTTTGTTCATGCTCCTGGGTTTTCTGCCTGCTGCTTCAGGGTTGCCAGGATGGAGCGCTGAGGCCAATGTCCACAAAGCACTTCCTCAAGCCATCCCACTGCTCCCCATTGTCTGGGAGCCTCAACTCCACTGAATGTGGAGGCCTGAAGAGACTCCAAGAAGCCTGGCCTCTGCACTGCTCGCCCCGGGGGCAGGGTGGGGTGGGGGTGGCCAGGCCTAGGCTCAGCCCAGCCAGCGGTGCAGAAGCATGTGGTTGCCTGTCCTCCCCACCCACGCCCACTTGTGATTTTTTTTTTTTGGCGGGGTGTGGGAGGGGCGTTTTTCTTTATTATTTAAAAGACAGAAAGCTAGGGGTGCCTAAATCTAGAATCTGGGTCTGCCGCCAGCCGCCGGTTTCACCCCAGCCAGCACCCGAGACAGGAGCTGTGCACCCAGCAGACCACAAGTGTGCAGGGGAGCGGGCAGCCCTCCGGCCCGGCTCTCCCTCAGCTTTCAGGCAGGCTCTGAAACGTGACCGGCTGGGGCTCTGCTGGCCAGCGGCTGCTGCCCCTTCTCCAGCCGGGCCATCTGGTCCCACGTTTCTGCCTGGCCCGCACTAACCGGGCTTCCAGGGTTGGGAGTGGAACCCTCCCCGCCTCAGGGTTATCCTTATTCTTCCTTTCCCTCCCGCCAAGAGTTCTGCCAGGGGCGGGTTAAAAAAAAAAAAAGAAAACCCAACAACAAAAAAATCCCACCAGAGAGCCGAACCACCTCTACATATTATGGAAAGAAAATATTTTTGTCAATTCTTATTCTTTTATAATTATGCGTGTAAGAAGTAGACACATTAAACAATTCCAGATGGAAGCATTGCCACCTGCCTGAGGTTCCTTCTAAGCTAAACTCCCCGGGGCTGGTGATGGGGGTTCCGTGGGTGGGCAGGGAAGTCCCAGGAGGGAGCTGAGCCAAGGGCAGGGCAGTCTTGGCAGTGGTAGGAGAGGGGCTGCTTGCTCAGCCTTGCTGCCCTGGCACAAAACAGCAGGGGGTCCCATGCCACGGCTGGAAGATGCCCAAAGGACAGTCTCAGAGGTCCTGAGGCAGCTCGTGGGTGCCACTGAGGGACCCAGCCCAGGCTGTCGTGGGCAGCCTGGCCCTGACTTCCTTTTGCACCTTTCCTTATCCAGAGGCTTGATTCAGTGGTTGGAGCATCAGGACACACCGACAAGTCGGGGCAGGGTGCAGACTCTTCAAGTCTGTCTCAACAGCTGAGAGATGAGACTGGAGACCCTGCCCGAGCTGAGGGCACTCATGGTACTTGAGTTTCTAATGGCACAATGACCTTGGCCCCAGGGCCATCACCCGCTCCATCCTTTGTGAAGGTCCACTTTTATATTTAATGGCTTAAAGAATAAAACAGGGACTTCCCTGGGTGGTCCAGTGGTTAAGAAACCATGCATCCACTGCAGGGGGCACAAGTTCGATCCTTCGATGGGGAAGTTCCACATGCCACAGTGTGGCCAAAAATAAACCAGTACAAAAGGGTATAGAGAGGAAAACGATGCCCTCCCCACCTCTGGGGGTGGTAACCCCTCCCCAGTCTCTCATTAGAAAAAGAAAATGTTATTTTCGGCTGTGCTGGGTCTTCGTTTATGTGCTCAGGGTGTCTCTAGTTGTGGCAAGCAATGGCTCCTCTAGTTGCAGTGGCTTCTCTTGTGGAGCATGGGCTCTAGAACATGCAGGCTTACGTAATGTCGGCAGCACCTGGGCTCAGCAGTTTTGGCTCACAGGCTTAGCTGTCCCATGTTATGTGGAATCTTCCCGGACCAGGGATTGAACCTGTGTCACCTGCATTGGCAGGCAAATTCTTAACCGCTGGACCATAGGGAAGTCCCCCAGTCTCTCTCTTTAATACCTGCCTTCTGTTTTGCTCTGGGAATGCCATAATTTATTTTGCCAGACACTTATCAAGGGATAAGGTTATTCTGGGCTTTTTGTATAAATCAGGGGTCAACAGACTTTGTCAAGGACCAGAGAGTAAATATTTCAGGGTTTGTGGGCCAATTAGTCTCCGTTCCAACTGCTCAGCTCTGGCCCTTGCAACTCAAAAGTAGCCAAGGGTAATGTATAATGTATACATTATAATGTATAATTATAATGTATAAATGAGTGGATGTGGCTGTGTGACAATAAAACTTTATTTACAAAGTCACACAGCTGGCCAAATTTGGCCACAAGTTGTCAATGACCAACCTCTGCTATAAAAGATCCTGCAACAAACAGCCTTGTACATGTTTTGGGCATGTCTGAATTTATAGGATAATTTCCTAGAATTATCAAAAGGCATATTCATTTTTAATTTTGAACAATATTGCAATATTGCCTTCTAAGGAGAATGCCTCCATGTATACACCTCTTGGTGAAATGTGCCCCTTGCTCCATTCCTTCAGTGTTGCTCTTGTTCAGTCGCCAAGTCATGTCTGACTCTTTGTGATCCCATGGACTGCAGTATGTCAGGCTTCCCTGTCCTTCACTATCTCCTGGAGTTTACCCAAGTTCATGTCCATTGAGTCAATGATGCCATCCAACCATGCATCCAATGATGCCATCCTCTATCATCCCTTTCTCCCTTTGCCTTCAATGTTTCCCAGCATCAGAGGCTTTTCCAGTGCGTCGGCTGGAAAAGGTGGCCAAAGTATTGGGACTTTAGCCTCAATATCAGTCATTCCAGTGAATATCAGGGTTGATTTCCTTTAGGATTGACTGGTTCGATCTCCTTGCGGTCCAAGGGACTCTCAAGAGTCTTCAGTACCACCTGTTATTTTTGAAAAGCTTAGGGAGTGAAACACAGCAGCTCACTGTACTCTGAACTCATATTTCTGTGTGTATGAATATTTTCATGCTTTAAGGCACTTGTTTACTGCTAATTATTTGCCAACTTTTTAAATTTCTTTTTGGCTTGCAGGATCTTAGTTCCCCAACCAGGAATGGAATCCAAGCCCTTGATTCCTAACCACTGGACCACCAGGGAATTCCTTGCCCACCTTTTGATATGTTGGCCTCATTCATTTGTAGACCCTCTTTATATGTGAAGGAAATAAGTGCATTGTCATACATGTTGCAACCTGAACAATGTTGCTGATTTTAAAATGTTTGATGGGTAGGAAGCTCAGCCAATGAATGCTAAGAATCATCTCAGGAATAAGAATATATCTTGCCTGTAATCCACTGTGAAAGTGGAGAGGCAACTAATCACAAGTCACAGAATGACAGAAGTTGATGAGAAAAGAGTCACTAGGGTTGCCCAGGAGGCTTGGCAATTGGCAACCCACAACCATCTCAAGCAGAAACTTTTTTTTTGGGTTGGGGGAGCTGCCTTGTGACATGCTGGATCCTAGTTCCCTGACCAAGGATCAAACAAGTGCCCCCTGCGGTGTAAACATGCTCTGGACCACCAGGAAAGTTCCTGTTTGTTTGTTTTAAACTAACCACAGACACATAAGAAGTTGCAAAAACAGTGTGTACTCTCACCCAGCGTACATCTTACCTAACCCTAATACACTGTCTGTCATGCCAGGAACATGATGTGAACACAACGCAATGAACTAAACTCTAGACCTTATTCAGATTTTATCAGCTTTCACAGGCACTCATATGTGTGTAGTTCTATTCCACTCTGTCACCTGTACAGATTCCTAGAACCACCACCACAGTCAAAATACAGAGCTGTTGGGAACTTCCTTGGTGGTCAGTCTGTTGGTTAAGACTGAGCTTCCACTTGAAGCGACCCAGGTTTGATCCCTGGGCCAGAGAACTAGGATCCCACATGTCTCATGGCAGGGGGAAAAAAAAAAAAAAATATATATATATATATATATATATACACACACACATACATACAGAGCTGTTAAGTCACCACAAGGGAGTTCCTTCACACTCTATGATGTCCACACCCACCCTGTTTATGGTGTCCTAACCATGGAGACAGAAGCCGTGGTAGTTGTTACCAAATATTTTTTGACTGCTAGATTTCATGTCATGATTAAATAGCAGAATCTTGGGAATGATGGTTTTTCTCTTTAAATCCCTTAAGTTTTTTGTTTGTTCCTATTTTGGTTTTTGTTTTACAGGCAAAAAGGAAAAACAGAAACAAGAGGCTGGGGTTCAGTCTGAGAAGAAAACACACATACACACACCTACCCCTCTTGAGTAGGAAACTCAAAACCACTCACAACCAAATATCTTGTCAGCTACAGCATTTGGCCACTAATTGAATCCTTCATAGGGACCCACTGAAGGTCAAACACGGGAAGTAGGGAAATGGAGACATAAAAAGAACTGTGCTGTGTGAAAACACCAAATAGTCTGCCGTCCTCCGATTTATGGAGCCAATTCCTAACAGGTCCACAGCAGCCGGCTGCAAAGAGGGAAGCATTTCTTAACAGGAGCAAATACCCCCACTCAGAACAGGCTGTAAGAAATAAATGTGTTGTTTAAGCCAGCCTGTCTGCTTAAGATATTGTTATAACAACCCAGACTAAGGCAAGCATCCAATCCTAGATCCCAGTTGCCTTTCGACGTCTTAGTCTCCTCATTCTGTGATGGTTCCTCAGCCTTTGTCTTTCCTAACATTTTTAAAGAGAACTGCCAGCTACCTAGGTAGAACATCCTTCAACTTGGGTTTCTCTGGTATCTGCTCTATCAGATTAAGGCCGTGCATTTTGCACAGAAATTCCAAGGAGATGCCACTCAGAATGTCCTCTGTATCCCGTGGTGACTCCATGAAGTCACTGTCTTTTTTTAACGACGTTGACTTTGCTCAGTGGGCTAAAGATGGTGTCACCCCTGTAAAATTACTTACTTTTCTCTTTGTAACTGTTATGTATCTCGGGGGGAAATACTTTGAGATAATGCAAAAATCCTCTTCCCCACCAGTTTTTAGCATGGATCCACGAATCTTGGAGTAACAATCAGAGTTGTTTGCTCAATGGTGATCTTCCATTTCCCTCATTCTGCCTACATGTATTAACCTGAATTTCAGTGGTGCTCCTTTATATCTTCTGCCTACATGTATTAACCTGAATTTCAGTGGTGCTCCTTTATATCCTTCATTCATTGTACACGTACTAACTAGAAGAGTTGAAGGGTCAGTCACTTGGCTAGTGAGGGACAAATGGACCCCAAACCAAGAAACCTATTCCAATTCCTTCAGCCCCAAACGCTCCTGGGACTTCCAAGCCCCGCCCCAAGATGGCAGCCCGGGTAGGAGGGGCGGGGCCTTTCGGATCACGTGGTCGCGCCCGACGCCGACGTGGCCTCCGCCAGACTCCCTACGTGTCCCTCCCCGCGCTCCGTCCGCCGTTCCTGCCCCCGCGAACCTGATTCCAAGATGGCAGCGCCCAGCGGAAGAAGGAATGGCAGCGGCGGCGCGAACTTGTGGGTCTCGCTGCTCCTGGCGGCCGCGGCGCTGAGGCCGGTGGAGACGGTGTCCGAGCCCACGACGGTGGCGTTTGACGTGCGGCCTGGCGGCGTGGTGCATTCTTTCTCCCAGAACGTGGGCCCTGGGGTAAGTACCTCAGACACCCCGGGGGCTTGAGGAATGGTGCTCGCCGGGGCATGGCCTGGGGAGGGGGAGCTGACCGGCGGGGTCGGGGGCGGGACCGGGGGGCGGCCCCGGCGTGGGCAGGGCCTGAGGGTAGGAGGCGGGACTTGGATAAAGAGGAGGTGAGGCTCCTGCGGGCTGGCTTCTTTGAAGGGGCTGAGTCTCTAGCCTCAGTCCCTAACTCATCTCACTTGCCCATTGTGCCCAAGCAGCCCCATCCCTCAGACTGAAGTGTTGTTCTGCAGTCGCTCAGTTGTGTCCGAGTCTCCGACCCCATGGACTGCAACACGCCAGGCTTCCCTTTCCTGCACTATCTCCCCGAGTTTGCTCAAACTCGTGTCCATTGAGTCAGTGATGCTATCCAACCATCTCGTCGTCTGTCGCCCCCTTCTCCTCCTGCCTTCTATCTTTCCCAGCATCAGGATCTTTTCTTATGAGTCGGCTCTTCACATCAGTTGGTCAAAGTACTGGAGCTTCAGCTTCAGTGTCAGTCATTCGTTCTTCCAATGAGTATTCGGAGTTGATTTCCTTCAGGATTGTCTGGTTTAGACTCAAGTGAGCCCCTCCTTATTGGAGGGCAGGATGGGCCCAGAGGTAGGGAGAGGAGAGCTGGAGGCCCAGGGGCATATGCTTCCAGACCCCACAGAAAGTCGTTCTGCCTCAGCTCTGACCAGGAAGGAAGTGGACAGATGTTGCTTTTCCTTCCATTGCACAAGGTCCCCCATCTTTTTCATTGAAATCTGAGGCCAGACCCTCCTTATCTAGAGGCAGCAGGCCTAGGTCTAGTCTAGCCCATCCTCAGCTTGTTGGAGAAATTGCTTCCTCTCTCAGTCCCCCTTTCCAGTCTAACAATGATATCAATAGTCACTATTTGTTTATTTCTTTCTTATAACCTGATATTTTGCTAGATTCTTTATGTGAGGCCCATTTTCCAGGTGAAGAAACAGAAAGCTTTGCCCTTGCCCAAGGCCCACAGCGGAGCAGAGATGTGGACACAGGGACCCCAGGGGTCCCTAATTCCAGATTTCATGTTCCTAAATGGGTGGGTGCTGGAAGAGATGTGATCTCCCCCTTCTAGAAGCCACATGGGTTGTTTGTCCAGAGCCAGGAGATCCCCAAGCGGGGAGGCTGGTGGGGGAGTTTCAGGCCTCCAAGGACATCGGCCTCCAGGGACATCAGCCAGAAGGCTCTGACTCTACCTCCTCCCCCTAAGTGTAGATACTCAAAAGCAGGATCTTGATTCTGGATCTCAGAGGGACATTCAGAGACCCTGAAGCTCCAGCGCTAACAATTATCTACTACCGAGACGTTTTTTCCTTCCATTCTCTAGGACAAATACACCTGTGTGTTCACCTATGCATCTCAAGGAGGAACCAATGAGGTGAGTTGTTCAAAACTCCATGTAGTTTAGTATGATAGCATCCATTGTCATACATGCTATCTAGAGGACACTGGACTATTCTTGCCTAAGCGATAAAAGACAGTGCTCAAGTCCAATGGTGATGGCAGATTCTACTCATAATTCCATAGAGTGAACAGACATATGGACAGAAAGAGGGATGTGAGACCTGAATCTGCCGTTCTCACGAGCCTCCCTTAGCAGTATCGTGTTCATCTGTGCTGAGTAACACAGACTGAGCAGCTTAAAACAGTGCCCAATTATTATTGCATCATTATTTTTTTTTTTTTCAATTATTTGGCTACCGTGGGTCTTTGTCGGGGCATGTGGGCTTCTCTAATTGTGGTGTATGGACTCTGGAGCACGAGGGCTCAGTAGTTGTGGCACGAGGGCTTAGTTACAGTATGTGAGATCTTAGTTCCCCAACCTGGGATAGAACCCAGGCTCCCTGCGTTGGGAGCATAGTCTTATCCACTGGACCTCAGAGGAAGTCCCTGTCCCATGGTTCTAAAGGTCAGAAGTCCCTGTCAGCTCAGCTGGATGCTTCACAAAACCAAGATCAAGGTGTCAGCCCGCCTGGGCTCTCACCTGCAGGCTCTGGAGAGAACCCTCTTCCAGACTGATTCAAGTTGTTGGCAGAACCTGGTTCCTTTCGGTGTGTGACTGAGGTCCCCAGTTCCTTGCTGGCTGGTTTCTCCAGCCGATGGCAGAAGATGGAGTGAGAGAGATTGGAAGCATAAGACAGGTATAGTGCACCACAGCTGACTTTGAGGAGGTAGGATGTGTGGCCTCTAGAAGCTCAGAGCAGCCCCTGGCTGGTAGCAGGGAAATCAGGGCTTCAGCCCTCCAGTCACAAGGAACTGAACCCCACCACAACCAGGTGCGTCGGAAGAGGACCCTAATCTCCAGATCTCTAGCTGGGAATGCAGTCTGGCTTCCAATCTTATTTCATTTATTTCATTGACCGGGCCATGCAGCACATGGGATCTCAGTTCCCCAACCAGGGATCAAACCCACGTCCCCTGGATTGCAAGGCAGAGTCTTAACCACTGGACCACCAGGGAAGCCCCTGGCTGACACTCTGATTTAGCTTGTGAGACTGAACAAACAACGCAGCCCTGCTACGCCCAGATTTCTGACCTACAGAACTGTAAGCCAATGAATGGGTGTCGCTTTCAAGCTATTAAATCTGTGGTAATTCTTCACATAATGTAGTGAGTTGAATGAGGTCCTCCAAAAAAGATGTGTCCACATCTTACTTCCTAGAACCTGTGAATTTAGACAATGTCTAAATGTCCTCCAGTATCTGCTAGAGGACAAAATTACCCCCAGGCGAAAGCCACTGGGCAAGAATGATATGAAGTTGGGGCTTCCCTGGTGGTCCAGTGACTAAGACTCTGTGATCCAAATGCTGGAGACCTAGGTTCAATCTCTTGTCAGGGAACTAGATCCCACAAGCCCCAACTAAGACCCAGCGCAGCCAAATAAATAAATAGATAATTAAAATTAAAAAGTGACATGAAATCCACTTTCCTGATTTTGGATACATTCGATTTATAAATAAATGTCCCCCAGCAACAGAATTGTAATGAAATGTAGTGACCACCTGGTGACACCCTTCCCAGGGGAACCAAGGGTCGTTGCAGCCCTTCCCCCTGCCGCCAGGACCATGGGCATCCTGGGATTGTCCACCGCTCCCTCGGACACCTCCAGGCCTCGCTGCTTCTCTAAGCAGTCCAGTCCACTGTGGGGTGGTGACGTGGTAGAACATTCTACCCCGGTCCATACCTCTTGGTAGAGCCATGCCCCTTCTTGGGCTCCTTCTCCTCATCAGTGCATTCCTTGCCTGTTTGGTTGTGAAAGTGAAACCGTCAGTTGCTCAGTCATGTCCAATTCTTTGCGACCCCATGGACTGTAACCTGCTAGGCTCCTCTGTCTGTGGAATTCTCCAGGCAAGAATACTGGCGTGGGTTGCTGTTTCCTTCTCCAGGGCATCTTCCCGACCCCTGGAATGAAACCAGGTTTCCTGCATTGCAGGCAGATTCTTTACCGTCCAAGCTACCGGGGAAGCCCATGGTTGTGTCCATGGTCAGTTCATAGGATAGTAAAATCGTGATGTCCCCAACCACCTAGCAGTTTACCAGGCGCACCGAGCGGTGCTAAGCCAGGCACATGTCACGTTTCATCTTCAGAACCCTGGGAGGCTGTCATTACCCCACTTCGCACATGAGGACATGGCAGCCTCTGAGGCTGAGGACCCAGGCCCCCTCAACTGGAATGTGACCGAGGTCCCCAAGGTGCAGACCTTTGACTACTACCCTGAGGTGGGACACAGCCTGCATCACCAGCAGTGCCTCCCTGACAGGACCCTGCAGGTGGACAGTTCACGGGAGAGCCAGGCTCACTCTTGGGACAGCGGCTGGGTCACAGATTCTGAGCCAGCAACAGGCTCAGTTCTTCCATTTTGGATGAGGGAATTCTTCCCAAAGGAAATACCTCAGAGCAGACGTGTCCGGCATGACCTGTTCCAGCAGCACCAGCCAGAACTCTGGTCATCAGAGACTGCGGGCCACCAGCAGAGCATGGGAACACGACAGTGTGACCCACAGGCTCTCTGGCTGCTGGCCCACTGCCCCGGTGTCAGGAAACAGCCCACTGGATCCTCTGTATCTGCCTGTTAGAAATGAGAACTTACGTCCACACAAAGCTCGCAC
The DNA here is from genome assembly GCF_055505025.1 of Bos grunniens. NCBI lineage: Eukaryota > Metazoa > Chordata > Mammalia > Artiodactyla > Bovidae > Bos > Bos grunniens. The sequence continues at coordinate 19,508,091 of NC_141171.1, forward strand.
GTGACTGTTCAGAGCAGCGTGATTTGCCATAGCCAACAAGCGGAAGCCACCCAAGTGTCCCTCAACAGGTGATGAATGAACACAGCGTGGTCCCTCACACACAGGAGCATCACTCAGCAATGGAAAGGGGTGAGGCCCAGACACTCGCTACCACGTGGACAGATCCTGAGAACACGATGCTCAGTGAGAGAAGCAGGCACAGGAGGGCACACAGGGTGTGACTCCACTGGTGGGAAACGTCCAGAACAGGCCGATCCACAGACACAGTGGTTTCCTGGTTGTCAGGGCCTGGGGGAGTGAGTGCGGGTGACTGCTCATGGGTTTAGGACTTCTTTGGGGGATGGTGAGAATTGGATAGGGGTTTCTTTTGTGTCTCAAACAGCAAAGAATCTGCCTGCAATGCAGGAGACCCGGGTTCGATCCCTGGGCAGGAAGATCCCCGGGAAAAGAGAGTGGCTATACAGGTGATGCTTGCACAGCTTTGAAAGTACAAGGAAACACTGAAGTGTCCAATTAAAAAGAGCATATTGTGTATTATATAAACTGTTTTTCAATAAAGCTGTTAAAGGTGAGTGAACTGTTGATACACATGCAACCACTCAGATTAATCAGACATGTGTTAGGTGGAGTCAGACTGACCGACTCAGGAGATCGTGGCCTGTGTGATTCCGCTCAGGCGGCGTTGTGCAAAGGCACAGCTATGAGGACAGAGCAGATGAGTGATGCCTGGGGATTTGCAGGAAGGGAATGACTGCACAGGGATGGTGAATAGACAGCTGGGGAGACAGAACTGACTTGTGTCGCAGTTGGGTAACTCAGAACAGACACAGTGACTTCCCTGGTGGTCCTGGTTAAGACTTCACCTTCCAATACAGGGGGTGAGTGTTCAATCCCTGGTTGAGGAACTAAGATCCTACATGCCTCCTGACCAAAAAACCAAAACATAAAACAAAAGCAATATTGTAACAAATTCAATAAAGACTTTAAAAATAGTCTACATCCAAAAATCTTAAAAAAATACACAAATGGGCCCATTTCACCATCTGTTACTTATCAGTATATCTTAATGAAAAACAATAGCGGTGACCATTTGGGCACTTAGGCCCTGATCTCCCCAGCCTTCCGGGGAAGGTCACAGAGGCTCTGTCTGAACGGGCTGCCTCAAAACACACCCTCATGTGAGTATCTGATGCCAAAATGTGAGCCTCACCAAGGGCACCTACCGCCCACCCTAGCCTGCAGCCTCAAGGCCACAGTCAAGTTCATTTAACAAACAACTCAGAGGGAGGTTGGCCATATTGCTAAGAAATGCTTGGTTTTAATTTAGTTTGCTTTCATAGTCTTAAAAAAAATGCTTAAAGATTTGCCTGTCATGGAACTTTTAAGAGCTATAGAACACCATCCCAGAGATATTTCACAGCATAAAACTGTGAGCCCTTGAAACTGTGGGCAGGAGTTTTTTTCCTGTTTGTTTTGTCCAGTTTTATTTTTTGGCCACACTGTGCAGCATGTGGGTTCTTAGTTCGCCGACCAGAGATCAAATCCACGCCCCCTGCGGTAGAAGTGCAGAGTCTTAACCACTGGACCCCCTGGGAAGTCCCAGTAGTTTTTAAATAGAAAATGAATATATGAGTCCACTTGCCTTGCCTGTCCCACCTAAGTGATTGGCTCCGGCCTTCATGCTGCAGGCAGGAGGCTTCTAAGTGACCATTTATTCCCATCATAATTAACATAAAAACGGCCTTGTTTTTACTAGTGGAAAAGCTCTAGTGTTAAAACAGCTTATCAGCAATTGGAATCCATCTTTTCTCTTTCAGAAAGATAAGACACTCTCATTTTACTAGTCAAGCTCAGAAACACCTCAGGCCACCAGACCTTGCATTTGGCCAACTTTTCGGAGGCCCTGAAAATGAGAATAAACTGGTAGTGGTGTGTTTTGGAACCATCTTAAAGTATGATCCTAGTTCCCTGACCAGGGCTCGAACCTGTGCCCCTGCAGTGGAAGCACAAAGACCTAACTACTGGTCCACCAGGCAAGTCCCTAAAGTATTATTTTCTTAATTTAATTTTTTAAAAAAGCTAATACGTGTCATTCAGAAAGAGAAAAAAAAAAAAACCATGAAAAGCTCTCCGGCACCTTCCATCTGCCCAGCCCCCACCACGTCCTGTGTGTCACCATGGTTATTGCAGTCTTGCATCTTCTCTAAGAACTGCTCTGCACTTACACAAGCAAGCAGGAGGATACTGTCTTTCCTTCTTTTATTTTTCCCAACAGACTTTATTTTTTACAGCAAAATTGAGCAGGAGGCACAGGGATTTCCTGTATCCCTGTCCCCCCACCATCATCCCTGATCACGTGGATTTGTGAGGGTCAGTGAACCTGCACTGACACATCAGCACCCCAAGTCTAGAGTTGACATCGGGGTTCACTCCCGGTGCGGTGCAGGCTGTGTACCATGTGAGGCTGTGTGTCCTGGGTTGACCTGTCTGTCCTCTCTCCCCAGAAGTGGCAGATGAGTCTGGGGACCAGCGAAGACCACCAGCACTTCACCTGCACCATCTGGAGGTAAGCCAGGGTCCTGGGGGTGGGATTACCCCCTCCTCAGATGAGGCACCTTTGCTCTAGGCAGCCCACAGGCTGACAGAGTCCTGCGGCCCTCCAGGGTGGGGAGAGCTCCCTGGGAGGGCTCCCCAGGAGATCACCTTGACACTGAGGCTGAGAAGGGGTTGAGGGGGCAGGAGGCAGGGGCTGCAGCCCCCGGGAGAGGGGTCGGGCTCCCCAGACACTGCCCCCTTCTTCTTCACCCTCAGTTACATTCATCATTCAAGGGCTTAATCTCCTGCCCTGGGGCTGACACCATGCCCACCCTTCTTGTAACCCCACGGCCTGGAGCCCAGCTCGAGGAGCCTGAGAAGGAGGCGGTCAGCCCCCTGATGGGGAGGAGGGTCTACAGTGTCATCGGATCCTGGCCCTTCTCCTCTGGGCCCTGTGGCCTGGAATGGATCACCTGAGCAGAACTGATTTTTTTTTTAGCTGTGTTGGGTCTCAGTTTCTGCATGTAGGATCTTTGCTGCGGTGCAGGGGCTTCTCTTCTTGTGGTACACAGGCTTGGTAGTTGCATGACGGCTCAGTTGCTCCATGGCATGTGGGGTCGAACTGGCATCCCCTGCATTGGCGGGTGGATTCTTACTCACTGGACTGCCAGAGAGGTACTGTAGAACCAATTTCTCAAGCATTGACACGTGTCCAGCACAGCAGAAGTCCCAGCCACGCTCTCACCGTCAGGGACCGGAGTCAATCCAGGGGACAGATCAAGAAATGGGATATGATAGAGAGCAGAGAGGGTGACATTTAATCAAAGAAGATGCGTGCTGGCCTCGGTGCAGTCCCCGTCTCCTGCGAGATACCTTACACACAGCAGCAGTACCCCACTCCAGGGTACCGAGTAGTGTGAGGGTGGGAGCCTCATGTCCTCAACACGCCACCACCAGCCCTGTTGAGACCCTATCTGTGCCCCTTCCTGGCCTCAGAGGGAAGCATCTAGAGGAGAGGAGCCGGGGTGGGGCCCCCTCGTTACAGGTTAGTCATCCAAGCTGCATCCCCCTGCCTGTAGACCATCATCTCACATGGGCTTGGGAGTGCCAGCCCTCCAGCTGGGCACAGACTTGGGCCACACAGGCCCAGAGCAGGGTCCTCATCCTGCAGCCTCTTAGTTGACCCACCCAGCAGCAGCCCTTAGGGACACACTCAGCTGTAGACACCCTCCTCTGCTACCTAGTTAACCCCTGTACTCTCACCCTTTGGGCATGTTGCCCCGCCCCGCCCCCACTGCAAACCTGGGATGTTGTCCAGGGGATGACAAGTGTTCAGCAAATGGATGCAAGTGTTCCTGTCCTCAAACAGCTCCTGTGCAGAAAGGGAAGAGGCGTGTCCATCGTGGAGCTGGAAGAATGTTCTGGCAAAGAGCAGATCATGTTGAGGGCACCCAGTCTGTCCTTCCCCAAAATGGAATCCCCAAATAGATTCTTAGGGAGCGGGGGACACGTAGCCCCAGGCTGATCTGTCTCCCAACCTTTCTTCGCAGGCCCCAGGGCAAGTCCTACCTGTACTTCACGCAGTTCAAGGCAGAGGTGCGGGGTGCCGAGATCGAGTACGGCATGGCCTATGTGAGTGTCGCCCAGACTGGGGGCTGCCTGGCTGGCCCACCATGGACTGTGCCTTGAAGACCCCCAGGTGGGGGGTGGGGAGGCGGCAATAATGAGGAGATGGATACCAAGCCCTTAGAGGGAGGCCTGGGGGTCGCAGGTTGCAGTACCCAGAGGGGATCCCTGTTGGCCCCTAGAGACCAGTCTTCCTCCAGTAAGGCTTTACCAGCCTCCCGCTTACGTCCCCTGCTGGCCAAGCTGGCAGGAAGTCAGGAGGCAGGGGGGCTCAGATCTGGGGATGGGGCGGAAGTGGGCCCAGAGGGCAGGCTCACTGGTATTGGGAGGGCCCCACGTCCTTTGGCCCCAGTGAGCTGTGGTTCATGGCTCAGCCAGCACCTTCCGCCATGCTCCTGACCCACACAACCCCCTTCAGAGCCCGGCCACTCTGCAGAGCCCATGACTGCTTCTGCATCCGAGTTGGGAATAGTTTGAAAACCACTTTATCAGCCCAAGAAGCAGAACCAACAAGAGACAGACATGAGAGATTCACTGTAGGAACTGGCTTCTGCTGTGGGAGCCTGGCTGTTGGCGGGGATTCGTCCAGGGGAGCCTCAGCTCTTCCCCTAGGCATCCCCAGGGCATCAAGGACCGTCTCTTTGACTTAAAGTTAGCTCAGGATGAACCTCTGTCACAGCAGTGCCCCCCGCCCCAGCAGCCCCCACCAGGGTCTGATTGCCTAATGCTACCACGGCTCCTTCCAGTTGACACATCAGACTGACCATCAGTCTGTTAACTCATCACTCTCTTGGGTCTCTTCTCACTTTGCATGCATTCATGCTCAGTCACGTCCAAATCTTTTGGAACCCCATGGACTATAGCCTGCCAGGCCCCTCTCTGTCCATGAGGAGTCTCCAGGCAAGAATACTGGAGTGGGTTGCCATACCCTCCTCCAGGGGATCTTCCCGACCCAGGGAATTGAACCCACATCTCTTACCTCTCCTGCATTGGCAGGTGGAGTCTTTAACACTCCACCACCTGGGAAACTCCACTTCTTAAAGAACAGGTGCCTGGCAGGCTACAGTCTATGGGGTCGCAAGAGTCAGACACGACTTAGTGACTAAACAACCACAAAATTGTGTCTAAAGTAATCTATTCTTACTATAAAACTCCATTATTCTAACTGATCTGAGAAAGACACAGTTCTGATTTTTAAAAATTACATTCAAGAGACTGCCATGCTTGTATGCCATTTCCATACATCAGCTAAAGGGAAAAACTGAATTAGATGCCTCCCTCCTTGGATTTGCAGCAAGGCATGAGGTTTGAAGCCAGTTGATGATCTCGTAAGTGGATTAACCCACCACTTCCACCGGATTCTCTTTTCTGTGCTTAAAAAAGCATCTCAAGTCTGTCATCTCTGCTGCTCCAGGAAGCAAACCGAGCCGTGTTCTTTCCTGATTAGAGAAGTTTCCACTTGTTCTCTTTCAGTCGAAAGCTGCTTTTGAGAAAGAGAGTGACGTTCCCTTGAAAAATGAGGAGTTTGAGGTGACCAAAACAGCAGGTAGGTGGAGGGGTTTGTGGGGCTGGAAACCAGGTTCTCTAGCAGGGAAGGTGAGAGAGGGGACAAGACCCCCATGAGGGGTCGATCCAGGGACCACTGGTGAGAGGAGGCGGCTATCCCTCCTGTAAAAAGGGCCGTCTGGTAAATATTTTCGGTTTTAGGGGCAGACACCCCCCTTTGAAATAACTTGATCTGCCCCCGCAGGGCCAAGTCAGGCATGAACCACTAGTCAATGCATGTGGGTGGCTGCATGCTAATAAGACCTTGTTTTGTGAACACTGACTTGTGAATGTCATACTACATTCCCATACCACAGGATGCCGTGTTCCCTTTGATTTCTGTTTATAAATGTAGAAGCCACTGCTCATAGGTGGCAGGCATGCTTGGCCCGTCCCTTGCAGAGAACAGAGGGTGTAAAAGTCTGCTCAGCTCCACAGTGGGGTATGGGGGAGGGGGCGTCCTGGGCCCTGTGACAGGTTCAGGCATCGAAGTTGGGACCTCATGTGCGCCGCATGACTGGAGAGGCAAGGGCGTCACATCCTGAGGCTCCGAGACCCCTGTGACCTCTGACCCCTGTTCAGCTACAGCCATGCAAGCCAAATGCAGAACAGAAAGAGTGGGTGCTAGACTTGGGGCTCGGAGGGGTGAGAGCAATGGGGGATGAGTGAGTGAGACAGTGGACATGGAGTTAAACTGAGTCAGGGAGCCTGAGAGTCCTGAGGGACAGGGGAGAAATGAGATGAGGAACCCATGTGGCCATGGGTGTCACCAGGCAGCAAAGTGGAGAGTGGGAGGGGAGGGAATGTGGTGGTGTGATTGGGGGTTTTAGGAGGGCCTGGAAGGAGGCCTGCCCTGCCCACAGGTCCTCCAGGGAACAGGGCCTGTTCAGAGTGGAGATCAAGGACAGAGGGGCCTGGGATGCTGGCAGACCCTGAGCCCCAGGGAGCACCAATGGGGAGGATAGACAGGGAATGGGAGGCAGGCTGGGGCTGCAGAGCAGGGCATGGCCAGACAAGTTTGCCAGGGCAAACTTCTGACCCCCAGCTGTTCTCAATGTGGCAGAAATAATCACAGCTTTTTCCACCTCAGCCTCTCCCGTGGCCTCTCGTTTCCCTCCAGTCAGGCCCTCGACTTCCCCACCTTTCCCTGTCCATCACCCATAAGCCTCTCAGGGCCAGGAGCCTTTCCTTATGGAGTCCACTTGGAGGCCCCTCCACTGCCCTGCCCACATTGTTGCCCCCACCCCACCCCCCAGCTCAGGACCCAGAGGACTTGCAGAGGCGAGTGCCAACCCAGGGTCTCTTCCTTTGCAGTGTTCCACAGGCCTGGGGCCTTCAAGGCTGAGCTGTCCAAGCTGGTGATCGTGGCCAAGGCAACACGCAGTGAACTGTGACCTGAAGCCCCTCTGAGGGTAGCTTTTCCTCCTCTCTCCGCAAGGAGCTGGACCCCCAGAAGGCCCAGTACTTGTTTTCTAGGTTGGATGGGGGGGCTCTTGGTTTTCTGTCCCAGCTGATGTTGCCCTGTTTGGAGGACAGCTAAGGCCCCAGAATTGAGTCTGGAGGGCTAGGACTCACCTGGCTCCCACCTTCCCTCACCCTGAAGATTGTGGGTCTGAGACCCACTGCTTTTCTCATCAGAAGAGACATCAGAACACATGGCCAGGGGAACAGGGGGGCGTCTCCCTGGAATCATGGCTTTTGTGAAGCCAGGGCATCCCCTCCTCCCCGCTGGGATCAGGCCAGGCTCCAGGATGTTCTGCGGGGGAACCCCCCGCCGCCTGAGACCCCACACCAGCCGCCTTCTCACTCCCCAGGGGACCAACTTTCATACTGGGCAGCAATGAAATGTTCTTTCATATTTAAATAAATAAGACAACTAAAAAGCACCCACAGTCTTGGCATCCGGTGCTGGTGGCCCCCCCCCCCCACCGGCTGGGCTTGCAGGGCTGGGGTCCCCTACTTTCCTTTGCTGCTGAAGACGGGAGAACTGAGTCACCCCCGGGCAGAGGGAACCTCCTGGTAGGACTTTCCTGCAGGTGCAGATGTACTGGACCTGAGGCAGCCTCACCAAGGCTCACATGGCCTCACCTGTGGGGCCACTCCTAGCTGAAGGGGAATGCACCAGGGAAGACTGGCTCTTCTTTTTTTTTTTGGCATGGCATTTGGGATCTTATTTTCCCAGCCAGGGATTGAACCAGCGTCCCCTGCTTTGGATGTGTGGAGTCTTAACCACTGGACCATCAGGCAAGTTCCCAGACCATCTGTTCTGTGCCCTATAGTTGGCTCTGCTTATTTTTTTGGAAGCTGGATTGCAAACTCAGTGACTTAAAAAAAATAACAAAACACCCACAGGCAAACAAAAATAAATAAATGAAATCCCCAAATGCCTCAGCCAGTCCTAGCAGCAGGGCCTGGGAGTCTGACCCCCACTGGACTGTCTGCCTGGCCTCTGACCAGGAGGAAAGAAACCTGTGGCTGTGAATCAGGTCCTTGATGATCAGAATCACCGCATTGGGCTGGCTGAGGCCTCTCTGTGTCTGTCACTCACCTGGCCCGCCCCTCGTGCTGTTGAGGAGCCAGGCGCTGCTGGGACCCCGCCAGCCAGAGAAGAAGCCGGTGACCGAGGGCATGGGATCCAGCCCCAGGGCTCCAGCACTACTGGTGTGGGAGCCATTCCAAGGGAGGTGCAAGCAAGAAAAACAGCTGCACTCAGAACCAGTAATGACTGACAGGGACCTTGGGCCCACAGGACTTGAGGAAAGAACCAGCAGCCTCAATGGTCAAGTGCACATGACCTGTGCCATTTCGGGAGCACCTCTTTTGTTCAGTTGCTCAGTTATGTCTGACTCTTTGTGACTCCATGTTCCACAGCATGACAGGCTTCCCTGTTCTTCACCATCTCGTGGAGCTTGCTCAAACTCCTGTCCATTGATTCGGTGATGCCATCCAACCATCTCGTCCTCTGTCCTGTCGCCCCCTGGACAGTACAACAGAGCAGCTCTGGACGCACACAAGTCCTTGGGGACGCTCGCTTAACTGAGCACGGCACCCTGCAGGTTTCAACAGGGCCAGGAGACGCTTGCCTGGGGCTGCCTGCAGAAGCTAGGCAGCAGGACAGAGCCAGAGGCAATGGTGCTCCCTGGGCCTAAGCTACGTGAGGAGACCCCAGCCAAGAGGGGTACTGAGTTTTGTACGGTCAGTTGGGAATCACTTACCACTTCCACATCCTGGGTGCTAGCAGAGAGGCAGAGCGCTGGGTGCGATGTGGCAGGGCAGGGCAGAGCATCTCTGGACACAAAGAAGCCTCCCCTTTACCCCAAGGGCCTGGTGAGCCGAGCCGCCCCGCCGCAGGTCACAGTGAGGAGCGGTACCAAGCCCCCTCTGTGCTGCCAAAGCCAAGCTGTGCCACCTCTGCTAGGGTGTCATCAAGCCCAGCGGGAATTCAGCCTGCCAGCAGCCTGTGAACCTATGACATTTGTGTGCAATCTGGAGTTATTTTCTTTTTTTATTTCGGCTGTGCTGTGTCTTCGTTGCCATGCTCAAGCTTAAGTTGCCCTGTGGCAGGTGGGATCTTAGTTCCTGGACCGAGGATGGAGGCTGTGTTCCCTGCGTTGGAAGGCAGATTCTCAACCACTGGACCACCAGGGAAGTCCCCAAACTTGATTTTTAATAGGTAGAAACCCCGGGCAGGTGAGAGAAGGCTATCAGATGCTTTTATTTACATAGTTCTCTTTGGTTCTTTTTAAAATTCTTTTTATTTGGCTGCACCAGGTCTTTGTTGTGGTACGTGGGATCTAGTACCCTGACCAGGGACTGAACCCGGGCCCCCGCATTGGAAGTGTGGAGTCTTAGCCACTGGACCACCAGGGAAGTCCCGGTTCTTTTTTTTTTCTAAATTAAATCTCAAGTGTATGAAAAGAGTCAAGACAACAAGTCCAAAGCCTTGTCACGTGGATGTCCTTCAGCCAGCAGAGCAGAGGGCAAAGAATTTCATCTGGGGCTTCTCGGTGTAATCAAAATACACGTTTGTTCTTGAACTTGAGGATCTGTCTCTTGGCACACAAAGGGGGTAAGTTGCTTTGGAAGTCGAAGGTAGAGAGGGGAACAGCTGACTGTTGGGTGGAAGCCTTTGGCTTTTTCAGGGCAGCTGAAACCAAACAGAAATGCTGCCCTGGATCTGGGGTCCTAATCTACTAGCCAGCCCAGCAGGCCATGGAGAGGCAAAAGGGAGTGGTGAGGACTGTGGCAGAGCAAAGACAGGCCGCCTCTGCAGCTTCACCAACGGGCAGTGCAGGTGAGTTTTCTAGAGTTTTCAAGATCCACTGATAGATTGGGACATGCAATTTCCTTGGTTTCAAGTGTTGGCAACTAATTCCAAATGTCTCAAACACTGAATGAGGCTAAGCAAACCCATCTTCTCACCTAATACGGCCTGCAGCCCTCCTGTTGGCAGTGTTTCCCCTAAACAGACCAGATTCTACAGAAATGGACATTGTTCCCCCTCCCTCGGGGTGCTCAAAACAACCCGACACAGCCAGACCTGCAGGGGGTTTCACAATCTTTTACAACCTGTGCCCACTTCTAACCAACAGATTGCAGATACACCCCCCACACCCCCACGTGTCCATCCATGCCCCAAGTTAAGCATTGTCCCACCTGCTGGGTGTTGCCAAAGCCAAGGTTTGTTGAGCTTTGTCTCTGAGGCCTGTCTTATAAAAACAAGTGTTTATGTGTATTTGTTTTCCAAATATGAAATGATCCTTTAAAAACAGGCATGTGTCTCAGATGGCTTTCCCAACGGCCTTCATCGGAGGCGCACTCTGACCACTCCCTCCTGGGAGTCAGGGCCACGATGCCAAGCAGACAGAGGGGCATCCTCACCAGTAGGCCTGAGCCCACCACAGCCCTCACCACGGCTCCCTGGCGTCATTTTCTGAGCTGCGGAGCAAAGTGCCCAGCCTGGGAGGCTGAGACAACGGAAGCTTGTTTGCTTAGCTCAGGAGGCCCGACATCAAGGTGTGGGCTGGGCCGGTGTCCCAGGCTCTCTCCCAGCTTTTGGTGCTGGCTTGCAGCTCTTGGCATTCCTTGTCTTATAGACACATCCGCCCAGTCTCTGCCTCCACCTTCACATAGCATTCTCCCTCTTGACTCTGTGCACATGTCCCCTTCTCAAAAGGACCCCAAGTCATGGTGGATTAGGGGCTGCCTGGCTCCAATATGAACTCATGGCAACCAATTACATCAGCAATCACCCAATTTTCAGATCAGGTCACATTCACAGGTCCCAGGGGTTAGGACTTCATCCGGGAAATGGGAGGTGGGGTGGGGTGAGACAGTTCACTCTGTAACACCCCCTTTCTCCTGGTTCCCTGTGACCCTCTCTGCGGGAATGAAAAAGCCCAAGTAACACTAAAGTGAGAAGCCCCCAGCTGTCAGAGACACCCAGTGATTTGAGGGGTACAGACGGTGGCTTAAGGGGCATAGTTCAGATGGTGCCAGAGCAGGCAGGGGTCTCCAGGTGCCTGGGAGAGGCCGCAGGCACAGGCAGACTGAGCCGGGCTCTAAGCCCGGTGAGACTGGGCCCGAGGACAGGGGACCCGGGTCTTTGGAGCTGCACAGTCACCTGTGTGTGTGTGTTGGGCGAGGGGTGATTGGCCAGAGTCAGACAGGAAGGAAAGGGTTAGCTCCGTCCCACTTAAAGCTGCGCCCCCTGCAAGCAACCGCAGCGGTTCGGAGGTTGTCATATGCTGTCCTCATCCAGCATCCGGGTGAGGCCGTCGCAGATCCGGCGCAGGTGGGAGCGGTAGGGCTCAGCAGGGCTGTAGAGCGCCGCCAGGAAGTCGCAGTCGGCCAGGTGGCCGAACACGTGGTTGATGCGGCCGTGGGACTTGGCGGTCAGGTGCGCGCCGGCCGCCTGGTGCAGCAGGTCCCGGCACTCGAGCAGGGTGGCGGCCAGCACGCGCCGGTCGAAGGTGAAGTCCACCTGGTGGAAGCTGACAGCGGTCATGGCCAGGCGGCGCGCCTGCTGCCGCAAGCGCTGCAGCCGCGCCAGCTCCTCGGCGCCCAGCTGCCCGGCGCGCAGCAGGACGCCCAGCTTCACCGCCACCTTGACCAGGTTCTTGACCAGCTTCTGGGCCTCCTTGCGGCTGCGGGTGAACTCCTTGGTGGCGCGGTACAACTCGTCCAGCACCTCGCTGCTGGTGTCGTCAATGAAGGCGGACGCCACTGCCCGGGAGGCCATCTTGCTCAGGAGCTTCTTCTGGGCCTGGAGGGCCAGGCTCTTGGTGCTGAAGGTGTCCATCTGTCCTGCGAGGGGAGACACACAGACCTGCCGTCAGCCCGCGGGGCCCAGCTGTGAGGGGCTTTCAGGGGCAGGCAGCTAATGCTGGAGATCTGTCTTCCCCATCCGAGAAATGGGCGCGCGCCACCAGCCTATCCCCAGCGGAGCCCACGTACCCACACCACAGAGGTACTGGGTGTGCAGAGCTGACTGGGAGACCTTTCCTCCCCGCTGCACCAAACATAGCAAGTGCCGCCATCTGCGATGCTGCAAGAGCCCTTAGCAGGGGCTCCTCAGCAGATCAAGAAGGCCCTGGACAAAGGGACAGGTAACAAGATGGGGAGGGAATCCCAGGCAGGAAGATTACGGAGCTCCAAGGCCTAGGGAAGAGAAATTCAGAGTTGTTGGAGGACCGGATGCAGAAACTTGTGAACAAATAGCAAAAGCTATTTTTAGGAAAAGCTTGTAAAAACAAACAACATTCACACTGAAGAGATAATGACCCAAGGGACCCTAAGGGACCTAAGGGAATTTGTTTCTTAAAGGAATTAATGTGTAGTGGTGAAATCTGGGCAGGGCCTTCTGTTATGGTTTATTACAGAATATAGATCCCTGTGTTATACCCTAGGACCTGTGGTTTAGCCATTTCTGTAAACAATACTTTGCACCTACTTTTCCCAAACTCCCAACTAATCCCAGACTTGCAACTGCAAGTCTGTTGTCTATGTCTTTATTTTTGGCTGTTCTGGGTCTTTGTTGCTTCGTGGGCTTTCTCTAGTTGTAGCAGGTGGGGGCTACTCTAGTTGCGGATCACAGACTTCTCATTGCGATGGCTTCTTTTTTTTCTGAGCTTGGGCTCTAGGCACATAGGGTTCAGTAGTTGTGACAGACAGGCTTAGTTGCTCCATGGCATGTCGGATCTTCCAAGATCAGGGATTGAACCTGTGTCTCCTGCATTGGCAGGCAGATTCTTAAACTGCTCCACCAGGGAAGTCCTGTTCTCTATGTCTGTGGGTCTGTTTCTGTTTCGTTCAGTTCAGTTCATTCACTCACTCATGTCCCATCTTTGCGACCCCATGGACTGCAACACTGCCAGGCTTCCCTGTCCATCACCAACTCCCAGAGCTTGCTCAGACTCATGTCCATCGAGTTGGTGATGCCATCCAACCATCTAATCCTCTGTCTTCCTCTTCTCCTCCTGCCTTCGATCTTTCCCACATCAGGGTCTTTTCCAGTGAGTTAGTTCTTGCATCAGGTGGCCAAAGTATTGGAGCTTCAGCTTCAGCATCAGTCCTTCCAGTGAATATTCAGGACTGATCTCCTTTAGGATGGACTGGTTGGATCTCCTTGCAGTCCAAGGGACTCTCAAGAGTCTTCTCCAACACCACAGTTCAAAGACATCAGTTCTTCCGCGCTCAGCTTTCTTTATAGTCCAACTCTCACATCCATACATGACTACTGGAACAACCATAGCTTTAACTAGACAGACCTTTGTAGGCATAGTAATGTCTCTGCTTTTTAATATGCTGTCTAGGTTGGTCATAGCTTTTCTTCCAAGGAGCAAGCGTCTTTTAATTTCCCGGCTGCAGTCACCATCTGCAGTGATTTTGGAGCCCCCAAAAATAGTCTGTCACTGTTTCCATGTTCCCCATCTATTTGCCATAAAGTGATAGGACAAGATGCCATGATTCTAGTTTTCTGAATGTTGAGTTTTAAGCCAGCTTTTTCACTCTCCTCTTTCACTTTCATCAAGAGGCTCTTGAGTTCTTCATTTTCTGCCATAAGGGTGGTGGTATCTGCGTATCTGAGGTTATTGATATTTCTTCCGGCAATCTTGATTCCAGCTTGTGCTTCTTCAGCCCAGCATTTCTCATGATATACTCTGCATATAAGTTAAATAGGCAGGGTGACAATATACAGCCTTAACGTACTCCTTTCCAGATTTGGAACCAATCTGTTGTTCCATGTCCAGTTCTACTTGATGCTTTTTGACCTGCATACAAGATTTCTCAGGAAGCAGGTAGGGTGATCTGGTGTTCCCATCTCCTGAAGTATTTTCCACAGTTTGTCCTGATCCACACAGTCAAAGCATAGTCAATAATAGCAGTAGTAGATGTTTTTCTGGAACTCTTGCTTTTTCGATGATCCAGTGGATGTTGGCAATTTGATCTCTGGTTCCTCTGCCTTTTCTAAATCCAGCTTGAACATCTGGAAGTTCACAGTTCACATACTGTTGAACCCTGGCTTGGAGAATTTTGAGCATTACTTTACTAGCATGTGAGATGAATGCAACTGTGTGGTAGTTTGAACATTCTTTGGCATTGCCTTTCTTTGGGATTTGAATGAAAACTGATCTTTTCCAGTCCTGTGGCCACTGCTGAGTTTTCCAAATTTGCTGGCATACTGAGTGCAGTACTTTCATAGCATCATCTTTTAGGATTTGAAATAGCTCAACTGGAATTCCATCACCTCCACTAGCTTTGTAGTGATGCTTCCTAAGGCCCACTTGACTTCACATTCCAGGATGTCTGGCTCTAGGTGAGTGATCACACCGTGATTATCTGGGTCATAAAGATCTTTTTTGTATAGCTCTCCTGTGTATTCTTGCCACCTCTTCTTAATATCTTCTGCTTCTGTTAGGTCCATACCATTTCTGTCCTTTTTTGTGCCCATCTTTGCATGAAATGTCCCCTTGGTGTCTCTCAATGTCCCCTTGGTGTCTCTCAATGTCCCCTGGTGTCTTTGTTTTGTAGACAAGTTCATTAGTGCCATAGGTCCCACATATAAGTGGTACCGTACATGGTATTTGTCTTTCTGTGACTTAGTCCTCTTAGTAGGAGAACCTCTGGGTCTGTCCATGTTGCTGCCTATGGCATTATTTCATTCTTTTTATGGCTGAGTGATAGTCCATTGTATATGTAAACCACATCTTTATCCACTCATCTATTGACGGACATTTGGTGGCTCCCATGTCCTGGCTGCTATGAACATTGGGCTGCATGTATCTTTTTGAGTTATAGTTTTGTCCAGATATGTGCCCAGGAGTGGGATTGCTAGATCATCTGGCAGCGCTATTTTTAGATTTTTGAGGAACCTGCATACTGTTCTCCATAGTGACTGCACCAATTTCCATTTTCACTAATAGTATGGAAGGGTTCCCTGTTCTCCACACCCTGTCCAGCATTTACTATTGACCTTTAACGATGGCCATTCTAAGAGGATGACAGAGGCTGAGATGGCTGGATGGCACCACTGACTCGATGGACATGAGTTTGAGCAAGCTCCGGGAGTTGGTGATGGACAGGGAGGCCTGGCGTGCTGCAGTCCATGGGGTCACAAAGAGTTGGACAGGACCGAGCAACTGAACTGAACTGATTCTAAGAGGTGTGGGGTGATACCTCATTGTAGTTTTGATTTGCATTTCTCTTCTATCAGCGATGTTGAGCATCTTTTATTGTGCCTATTGGCCATCTGAATGTCTTTGAAGAAATGTCTATTTAGGTCTGTCCATTTTCTGATTGGGATGTTTGTTTTTTCTGTTACTGAGTTGTATGAACTGATTATATATTTTGGATATTAATGAGTAGGGCCTTCTGAATCCCACTACACGTGAGCCCTGGCTCCAGCCTCACAAACCCACTGTAGCCTTGCTGTGAGCTGAGAAGGGCTCAGGATGAGTGAGTACAGGGGGTCCTGGCCTCATTGCACAGCTCCATGAGACAGGGTCCCAGCCCCAGCCTCAGGCTGTTCAGGGTGGAGGAGGAGCGCAGTTAGCAACCCCCCATCTCCCCAACCCCGTGAGTTTACAGCAGACATCCCTAAGGCCTTAGTCAGGCCCTGGATGAGTTAGAGGGCAGCAGCTGGCTGGGGTTCCCCAGGGCCATTTGTGGGGTTTTTGGAAGCACAGCGTTCTGATGACTCCTCTGATACAGAAACACTGACATGCATCAGCTTCCACCCAGGAAAGGACCGGGCAGGTGGCCAAGGTGAGTGGCAGGCTGGTGCTCTTGGAATAGCAGCCACGCCTCTGACTGCAGAAGCCTGGATTTCTGCCTGTCCCTTATGTCCTGCCTACCATGGCCATCTTCCAGATTTCTCAGGCTCTGAAGCCTCCCCCTCAGCACCAGAATTCTTCCTAAACTGAACATCTGGGCATAGTCCTTTCCTTCTAAGAACCAGCTGGAAGCTCCTCATGGCTCTTGAGACCAAGCCCCACACTCCATTTGGATCCCTGCCTCTTCCCTGGTGAACTCCTATACATCCCTCAATACCTTAGCCCCCAAACCCCTGCCTCTTCCTTGGTGGACTCATATATATGCCCCAAAGCCCTGGCCTCCAAGCCCCTGCCTCTTCCCCTGGCAGCTTCATCCTTCAGCTCAGCCTGGACACCACCTCTAGGAAGCCATCCCTGAACAGCCAAACTGACAGTGAGGTCCCTCCTATGAGTCACCCAGCACCCAGGCATCCCCCGTCCCTGCTGCACACCCTGGCTTTGCTGCCTCAGTGGTCTGCCTCACCACAGGTCCCAGGGGACAAAATGGCGTGATTCCCTATCCACTCTGTTTCTGGAGACTCCAGAAACATCTGTCCAATGAATGAGGTAGCCTGAGACCCACCCCCAGCCCTCCCCCGCTGCTGCCCCAGGCTCTGGTCAGAATCCACCCCACCCCAGCTGCAGGCCAGCCAGACCAGGAATGCCATGTGGGTGCCCACTCAGCCACAGGAGCCCCCACAAAGCCCCTCTTTGTGTGAGCTCAGACGCCGGGAGGAGTCCAACCCTCAGCCGCCCTCTTGCTGCCCACAGAGGTCAGGATAGGCCTGGTGGTGAATGACCTGGGCCTCCCTGCCCCCTACACCAGTCTCAGACCCTGTCCACAGGCTGGGGCCAGAGCGGGGTGCGAGTGACTCAGCATCACATGGCAGGCCCTGAGCAGTGGCCGGTGCCTGTTTCACAACTTCTGCCTGGTATTCTACTGAGCTTGCCCATTTGCAGAAGAAACCAGGCTCAGGGAGGCTTAGCCATTTCCCCAAGGCCACACAGCAACACAGGGACCGCCTGCCCCACCCTCTCTGCACCCCAGCTACCTCTGCCTTTCCTAGTTGATTCCTGGGAGTCAGCCTCAGTCTTGGGGTGCTGGGAGATATCCCCTGTGACAAAACCAGCCCTGATATCTGAGGCCTGCTCCTGGCTCTGACCATGTGGCCAAGCAACATAACTGCCCTATGCCTCCGTTTCCTCTGTAAAATGGAAGATGGTGACTGTCAGGATGGAGAACTGACTCCATCCCAGGGCAGAAACTTGTGGCCAACCTGAGAGCCCCCCCAACCCCCAGGCTGTGAGCTTTCCCTGGGCAAGAGGCTGGACCACTGTCTTGACTTCTGACCTTCAAGCTCTGCGTCCTTTAGCTCTCTGAAAAGACCTATTTCTCTATATTCTCAGCAAGGATGCCTTCTCAACAATTTCTCTAGAACAGTCTATTCTTTTTCTTTTTGATCACACTAGGTGGCATATGGGATCTTAGTTCCTGGGATCAAATCCACACCCCCTGCATTGCAAGCACAGAGTCTTAACCACTGGACCGCCAGGGAAGTCTCTAGGGCATTCTATTCTGTTCCCTCTATGGGCACCCCTCCTGCTCTCATCACCTGTAAACTGCTCCCCATTCAAGTCTCAGAGTTACTGTCACCTCCTCCCGGAAGACTCCCGGATGTCCCAGGCTGTGCCGGGTGCCCTTTTGGCTCCCATGGTTCCATGGGTGTCCGTCCTCCATTGCAGCCCTGAGCGCTTGGTTTCAGTGTCCATCACACCAGGCCTGAGGGTGTGGGCAGGGGCTGTATGTTTCTTGCTCTGGCGGCCAGCCTGGGGCCTAGTACCCAGCAGGCACCCAGTAAGTGTGTGTTGAATGAATAAGGGGAGGGATGTCTGCAGACATTGGAACCCAGAGGGAACTCCCAACACCCTGGGTCCCCCAGTTTACAAATGGACAAACTGAGTCTCAGAGACAGGAGAAGGCCTTTCCCTAGATCCCAAGAACCCTGGCACTCAGGTCTTTCTGCCCTATTCCATTACTGTGTGACCCCAGGCAGGGCTCTGCCCCTCTCTGGGCCTTGACCTTCCAGTCTGCAAGTCCTGAGCTTGTGCATGTTGGTTCAGAGGGGAGGCTGGTCCTATTTACTGGCTTCACCCCACCCTACCCTGCCAAGCATAGGAGGAAGAGGGGTGGGGGGTGGAGTGGGAGACTCCACACTCTTAGCCCCTCCGGCCAGTCCCCAGATCTGTGACACCTGGACCAGCCCAGCTGCATGGTAGCCCCACCCTTCTCCTCCATCCATTGTTCTATCAGAAACGCCACCCCCTCTAAGCAGCCAGACAGGGAGATGACTACTCTCCCGGGGGAGCACTCTGGGGACCAAAATAGACCCCAGCCTTCCTTCCTGCCAGCTGTGCTCATCGAGGTCCAAGGGCAGGCCAGCTGGGAGGGGCCTGGCGGGGGCAGGGCCTTCCCAGGGTCTGCCCAGCGGACCCAATGCCAGATCACCCCACTGCCATCACGAGCCAGAAATGCCCAATGAAGCCAGGGCTCGACTGGAACGCTCATTCAGGTTCTCAGTGAGTGTTTATTCAGCACCAGCTGTGTCCCAGGGCTGGGGATATGTGTGCTAAGTCGCTTCAGTCCTGTCTTACTCTTTGTGACCCCATGGACTGTAACCCTCCAGGCTCCTCTGTCCATGGGATTTCACAGGCAAGAATACTGGAATGGGTTGCCATTTCCTCCTTTAGGGGATCTTCCTGACCCAGGGATTGAACCCGGTTCTCCTGCTCGTCAGGCAGATTCTATAGCTGGACCAGAAGAGACTGGGTCCCTGCCTCCCCAGGCCTGCTAGATCCCGTGCCACCTCCTTGTTCCAAAATAATTTGGGTGCCCTCACTTCCCTGAAACAGAGTCCACAGGCAGCATTGTCCACCCACCAGTATAAAAATAAAATTAATAGGTGGTGAGAACAGTGAGCAGGATTGTACAGGCGAACTCTGGAATATTTCTTTAAAAAAAATTTTTTTTTTTGGCCATGCCGCACAGGATGCAGGATCTTAGTTCCCCAAACAGGGATAGAACCTGTGCCCCCAGCATTTGGAGTTGGGAATCTTAGCCACT
The DNA here is from genome assembly GCF_055505025.1 of Bos grunniens. NCBI lineage: Eukaryota > Metazoa > Chordata > Mammalia > Artiodactyla > Bovidae > Bos > Bos grunniens. The sequence goes on from NC_141171.1 coordinate 19,527,231, forward strand.
GGACCACAAGGGAAGTCCCTGGAGTGTTTCAGGTTCTGTGCCTCCATCTGGGTTTACACGAATGTAAAAAGTCATTACAGTGGGTGGTTGCAAAGCAATGTGAATACACTAAAACCCAGCGAATTGTAAACCTTCAAGGGGTGAATTTTATGGGGTATGAATTAGATCTCGATTTAAAAAAACCCGACATTTCTCCAAAGAAGGTATACAAATGGCCAATAAGCAGGTGAAAAGATGCTTAACATCACTGGCTAGGAGGAAAATGGAAGTCGAGCTCATAATATAATACCTCACCCCATAAGAACGGCTACTGCCAGAAATACAGACAATAAACAGGGCTGGCGAGGCTGGGAGAAACAAGCCCTCATCCAAGGCTGGTAGAAACAGAAGATGGTGCAGCTACCATGGGAAACCGTTTTCTGGCAGGTCCTCGAACAAACACAGTTACCACATGACCCAGCGATTCTGCTCCTAAGCATCAACCTCGCCCAAGAAATGAAAATATATGTTCGCGTAGAAACGTACACACACGTGGGCATAGATAGCAGCACATTTGTACTAGCCAAAACACGGAAATGACACAAACACCCACCCACATACAGATGGACAATCAAATATGGTCCCTCCACACACGGGAGCATCACTCAGCCCTGAAAAGGGGTGAAGCCCTGACACTCGCTACCACATGGATGGACCCTGGGAACACAGTGCTCAGTGAGAGATGCAGACACAGAAGGACGCACAGGGTGTGACTCCACTGACGGGAAGCGTGCAGAGCAGGCCGATCCGCAGACACAGTGGGTTCCTGTTGTCAGGGGCTGGGGAGCACAGAATGGAGAGTGATTGCTAATGGAAACAGGATGTCTTCTGGGGGTAGAAGAATGTTTTGGAATGTGAACACTTTAGTGAATTTTACAATACGTGAATTATACATCATCAAGCTGAACACTCACTGCATCTGTATCCAGTGGACATATTTTATACCTTTGTGCCCCTTACTATATATTTGTTGTTGTTTAGTCACTAAGTTGTGTCTGACTCTTTGTGACACCCTGGACTGTAACCCGCCAGGTGTCTCTGTCCATGGGATTTCCCAAGCAAGAATACTGGAGTGGATTGCCAGGAATCAAACTGACAGGCGGATTCTTTACCGCTGAGCCACCAGGGAAGCCTATATAGATATAATGCCTCACTTTAAAAATGTTAAATAGGGTTTTCCTGATGTCTCAGTGGTAAAGAATCTGCTTGTCAATGCAGGAGAAATGGGTTTGATCCCTGATCTGGGAGCAACTAAGCCCACGTGCCACAACTACTGAGCCTCTGTTCCAGAGCCTGGGAGCTGCGACTACTGAGCCCACGAGCCACAGCTACTGAAGCCCATGCGCCCTAGGGCCCGTGCTCTGCATCGAGAAGCCGCAGCAATGAGCAGCCTGCGCCTCAACTAGAGAGTAGCCCCTGCTTGCCCCAACTACAAAAAGCCCACACAGCAACAAAGGCCCAACACAGCCAAAAATAATAAATAATTTTTTAAAAATGTTAAATAAATTGGGACTTCCCTGATGGTCCAGGGGTTAAGACTCTGTGCTTCTAATCCTGGAGGTGTGGGTTCAGTCTCTAGCTGGAGAACTAAGATCCCACATGTCTCATGGCCAAAAAAAAAAACAAACATAAAATAGAACCAATATTGTAACAAAATTCCAACAAAGACTTTAAGAGCTTCCCCTGGTGGCTCAGTAATAATAAATCTGCCTAAATGCAGGAAACATGGGTTTGATCCCTGATGCGGGAAGACCCCACATGCCGCGAAGCAACTAAGCCCATGAGCCACGACCATCGAGCCTGTGCTCTGGAGCCCGGGAACGGCAACTTCTGAAGCCCGAGCGCCCTCGAGCCCAACCTCCACAACAGGGGCAGTCACTGCAATGAGAAGCCCGAGCACTGGAGCAACTAGAGAAAAGCCCACGCAGCAATGGAGACCCAGCACAGCCAAAAACAAACAAAATTATAAAGTAAATAGATAAATGAAAACGGTCCACATAAGAAAACAAAAATCTTCAAAAAAAGAAAACCTCAGGCCCACTGCACTCAAGGATGGAGTGAATCTGTCAGAGGTTTGCCCCTTAATGAAGCATCGCAGTGAACATGTAGATACAAATTTCTATCAAAAAAAGAACTCCAAAGGTACCATCTGTTTGTAGGACATATGGCAGGTTAACCTTAAAAATGCATTCCAGTATACATCAGGTGCAGACAAATACTGTTTGACTCCACTTATACCTAGAATAGTCAAATTCATAGAAAGTACATTGGTAGATGCCAGGACGTGAGGAAGCTGTGAGCTGAGGGGCCGCCCTGAGCATGGCTGGATGCCTAGTGTCCCTGGTCCCTGCCCCCGGAATGCAAGCACATCCCGTTATTATCACAAGTGGGGGGAAAAGCCCTCTGAATTTCCAAAACAGCCACCTAAGAGGGGTCACCCCTGCTGGAAGGAGGAGACAGCAGGAACCAATGAACGTGGAATAAACAGGATAATTTCAGAGACGAATAAGGCCTGGGTGGGAAGCAGTGACAGCCAGGGATGGCAGGTGACCTAGGCCAGTGGTCAGGAAGTTTTCCTGGAGGAGGAGCCCCTGCAGCTGGGACTGGAAGGGCGGGGTCTGAAGAAAGGTGAGCCAGGCAGAGGGAACAGCAGGTGCAAAGGCCCTGGGGCAGGGCAGTGCAGAGAGGAGACGGAAGGCTGGTCCCCAGCCTCCGAGGAGCCCACTGTCCAAGTCCTCCCACAGCTCTGAGGTCTCCCCACCGAGACTCCAGACTAGCCCCAGCCCCCGAGGGCAGCTTTCCCATCTGTGAAATGAGTGTCCAGTCACTGAGTCCCTGACTCTGTCAACTCCTGTTCTCTATGTTCTTCTCAGAACCCTGGCCTTCCATCCCTACCTCAGACTTTTGCCCTCTGCCAACCCCACTTTGTCTCTTTGGCTCTGACCTTTGTCCTTGCCCCCATTTTGGACACTCCAGCTCCTAAACTGACCAGACATTGACCTGGAGCCTCGGACTGCTCTAGACATGCAGCATCCTTTCCTTGCCCAGGCAGGGGCAGGGAGGCAGGACTCTGTGAGCCCTCCCAGAGGGGAAGGGCACCCAGCCTGGCAGATCTGTTCCTCCCAATCCTTTCAGTCCCCAAACTCTGGAGGAGGGCCAACCCCCATCCCTGCACCATCAGTGACCTTCCCCAGTTCATCTCCTCTCTCACTGTCCCTGCAACATGCTAGGCACGGTCCAGCCTTGGGGTCTCCACCAGGTGGGGAGACTCTCCCCACGGCCCTCCATCCAACCTGAACTGAGCACGCTGTGGGTGGCCTCTCCATGCACACATTCCCGGTGCTGGATGCTGGACATGGGGGTGATGGGGATTCCGCCCCAACTCCCAGGGGCCCTTCCTAGGCGCACTGGGAATGCTACATCTCATCCCATTCACCACCTGCTGGAAAGAGCCACCAGCTCTCCGGGGTTGGGGGTGGGGGGGATGTAGGCGTGTAGGTACATATGTATGTTTTCCATAAACCTTCCTGACATAAAGGATGTGTACCGTGCAACTTAAGAAAATAGCAAACCTCGCTGTAAATTTCATGCAGCCAGTTGATGCTCGATAAACATTCTCAGTGAGTTTTGCCTAATGCGGTGGTGGTGGTGGTGTTAAGTCGCTAAGTCGTGTCTATTTTGTGACTCCATGGACTACAGCCCATCAGGCTCCTCTGTCCATGGGATTTCCCAGGCAAGAATACTGGAGTGGGTTGCTGTTTCCTCCTCCAGGGGATCTTCCTGACCCAGGGATCGAACCCATGTCTCCTGAATTGGCAGACGGGTTCTTTAGCACTGAGCCACCAGGAAACCCCAATTGTAAAACTGGTACCAATAGCCAATCTGTGGTTGCTATGGATAAATGAAAGCAGTTCTGACATGGATGTTCCTGGATCTTCTCTTTCATACAAACAGAGAAAACTTGGACTTCACTTACTCGTCAGCCAGGTGACAGACTTTTTTGCAGAATCCAACAGTGGTTTTCCTATAGGAGGGAATATCCCTTCAAGGTTTTTTGTGCTATTTGAAAGCAAGCAACTAGAGACACACCACCCTTTAATTTTCATTATTGACATTACCTGGAATTATACCGGGGGTGGCAAACCCTGGCCAGCTGCCTGTTTTTGTAAAGTTTTATTGGCACTCAGCCATGCCAATTTGTGTACATATTAAAGCACAGCCTTGAATAGAGGGAACAGAGGCTGTACGGCTTACAAAGCCAAAAATATTTACTATCTGGCCCTTTATAGAAAAAGGCTGGCCAACCTCTGGATTAGATGATGACTGAACAATACATCAAACCCTGATTTGTAGCATCTGCCAATATCCATGGTGTAAATTCTCTTGCCATGGCCAGTTTCAAGCTTCCAACCTGACCATGGAGTTGGAACAAACTGCTCACCATTTCCACCAAACAGAAATAACCTCGAGAGCATAGAGGTCATTGCACAATGCAGTAAAATAATTAGAAAGGATATATTTTTTCTTTTCTTGGCTGCACTGCCTGGCATGAGGGATCTTAGTTTCCAGACCAGAGATGGAACCTGTGCCCCCTTCATTGGAAGGTCGGAGTCTTAAGCACCGGACCACCAAGGAAGTCCTGAAAGGATTTTTGACCATTTATGACCTTTGCTTTTTTATAAGTTATTTTGAAGTATTTAAGTCACATACCATAAACTCCATGCTTTTAAAGTGTACAATTCAGTGGGTTTTATATATTCACTGACCTGGGTAACCATCACCACTATTTAATTCTGAAACATTCTCATCCCTCCAGAAAGAAACCCCAGCCCTTGAACTTCCCTGGTTGTCCAGTGGCTAAGATCCCAAGAATGGGACCCAGTTCAATCCCTGCTCAGGGAACTGGATCCCGCATGCATGGCATATAAGAGTTTGTAAGCCACAGCAAAGTTCAAAGATCCCAGTGCAACCAAGTAAATAAAATATATCTATATCTATATATTTTATTTATTATTCTTTCTTGGGAGAAGGAATGATGGATCTGCATTGTTGCACCTGGGCTTTAGTTGCGCCAAGTGGGGCCTACCCTTGGTTGCAGGGTGTGGGTTTCTCATTGCAGTGGCTTCTCTTGTTGGTGCACAGAGGCTCTAGGTGCTTGGGCTTCAGTAGTTGCAGCACGTGGGCTCAGTATTCGCAGCTCACAGGCTCTAGAGAGCAGGCTCAGTAGCTGTGGTGCACGGGTTTAGTTGCCCTGAGACATATGGATCGTCCTAGACCAGAGATCAAACCAGTGTCCTCTGCATTGCAAGGCAGATTCTTAACCACTGGACCACCAGGGAAGTCCCCTTTTTTTTTTTTTTTAATAAATCCCATCCCCATCAGAAGTCACGCCCCATCCCCTCCTCCAGGCCCTGGCAACCACTAATTTACTTTCCATCTCCATGAATTTGCCTATTTTTTCATATAAATGGAATCACACAGTCTGTGTCTGGCTTCTCTCACTGGGCATCCCATTTTCAAGGTTTATCTGCCTTGTAACAAGTGTCAGGCCTTCACTCCTTTTTATGGCTGGATAGTATTCTGTAGCTCTGTGGGTGTTTTTCTTCTTTTTGGCAGTGCCATGCAGCTTGTGCCATTAATTTATCCACCAGGGATGGAACCTGGGTCCCCTGCAGTGAAAGCTGGGAGTCCTAACCACTGGACCGCCAGGGAATTCCCATCCATACCTTTGTTTTAAATATAATGTATTTGACTGTAAGTTCACAGCCTGTCATTATTTAAAATTTATTTTTTCTTCCAGTTTTATTGACAGTCTGTCATTTTTAATAACGACTGGGTGGCAAAATTGGGATATTAACAACTGGGTGGCAAAATTCCTAACAGTACAGCAAGTGACTCCGATGATTGGGGTGAGGCCGGCTCCGGCATGCCACAGGTCCACGGAGCAGCCTGCCCTCCACATGAATTCTTCATGTCCCAACAAAGGGCATCAATAATTGATGGGCCTGCTCAGCGAGGCCAGGGCTACCACCCCACCTCTCTCCCTCAGCCCCGGCTGCAGGGGCCCAGGGAAGCCTGGGGTTGGGGTGGGGGCTCCGGGCCTCCGCTCTCCATGGTAAATGCCCCCACGATCCTTGTTCCCATTCCATACCCTCCGCCAATACCAGAGCACCTGCTGTTTCCAGCCAACACCAGGGTACCCGCTGCTTCCAGCCCTTTATCAACCATCACTCAGACCTCACATTTGGCGCCCATTTGGATATGTAGAAAGTGGGGCTGGGGGCAACCTGTTTGAGGTGGGGGCTGGGGAGGGGATACCAGTGGTTCTCAAACCGGGTTTCCCAGAGCCTTCGGGGGCCACCCCAAGGATGGGCAGGCTCTGCCTGCCTGCCAGGCTGCGGCAAAAACTGAGACACTTTCCACAGTGGTCAGATCTCCACTGAAGAAAGATCAGGGATTGGGCGAGGGACGGGGGTTGGGGGTAAAGAATGGATGGGCAAAAATGAATGTTGGGAGACCGAAGCCCACCCCACTGCAGAGAAGGACAGGAGAGGCTGGGACTCAGTCTGATTTTTAACAGCAAGTGGCAGAGGTTCGAGGGTCACCCACTGGGAAGGACTGTGGACACAGCCCTTTAGAGTCCGGCTCCACCCACTTCTCACCTCTGCGCAGCCTCCATCCTGTCTCTGGTCCCCGTCCCCTGTCCCGGGTTCCTCTCCGGAGAAGCCGCCAGAGGGCGCTAGTGAACACCCGAGTCCCCCTCCTTTGCCCACAGCCCTTCAGGGCTCCCACCCCCCTCAAAGTAAAATCCCAAGTCCTCCCGTGGCCCACAAGGCCATGCACGACCTTCTCCGTCCCTTCCCTGCGCTCCCCTCCTTCCTCTCTCCCCCTCATTCACTTTGCTCCTGACACACAGGCCTCCTGGTTGTTCCACCAGCACATGGAGCCTGGTGCTGCCCCAGGGCCTTTGCATGGGTTGTGCCCTCTGCCTGGATTGCCCCTCGTCTCTGCATGGCTATTTCTTTCTTGCCATTGAGCTTCAATTCAAATCTCACTTTCTCAGGAGTCCCTCCCAAATTCCCCACCTCAACTAACTTCCCCATCCATCTGTCTCTCCAGTCCTTCATGCAATTACAGCTAAGCCTAATGACTTTCTCTGGATGAATGTCTGTGAGCTGAATCCGGGTGGGAGGGAGGGGTGCACCACGTGGACCTGGGTCATTGCTGGGTCCTAGGCACCCTGCACCAGGCTTGGCTCACAGTAGGCACCCAGAACCAGTTTGTTGAATGAATAGATGGCCTTTCGGTGCCAGAAAGGAAGTCAGAGATGTCGTCCAAGGGCCCCACTATCCAGCCAGGGAAACTGAGGCAAAGAGAAAGACAGATATCCTAAGGTCACATAGAAGCAAAACACGAACCCTTCTGGAAGGGTCTCTTCCAGGTGGACACTCCCCAACCTCCACCGCCCCTTTGGACAGAAGGGAAAAGTGAGGCCGGGAGGATGGAGCCTTGGAAGATCCCAAGGACTTGGCCAGAGGTGCCTCCTGAATGCCTCACGTGGTGAGATTCTGGAGGAAGTCGTCTGATGGAGGGGTATATGTGGGGGATTCTGGGGTGAAAGCCCGAGTTCTCTGTAAGGCCAAGTCCTGCCTGTCTCTAGGTCATCTCAGTCTGTAACACCTGGGGCTGAACCTGCACAAGCATGAGTCATTTCTTCAGCACCTGCCTTTGGAGCTATTTGCATGACAATAGCAGGAGTTCTGTCCTAGGCACCCTGTTGTGGCCCCATTTGACAGACAGGGACATTGAGACCTTCTGAATCCATCACATCAGATCACCAAGCAACCAAGAGGCCCCTCCCCTCCTCAGGCCTCAGATGAGGAAACAGGCTCAGGCAGCCCCTGACCTGCCCAAGGCCACACAGCAGAAAGGGATACCACAGGGCCTCCAACCTGTACCTGCCTGACTGGTCTTTTAACTTAGGGACCCCCACCCTCCATCAGAGTGGTGTTCGAGTCCCCAGTTTGCCTCCCCTCAAGAGATCTGGGCACTCACCCACCACTGGCGTCCCAGGCCACTGGGCCTGCCAAGTGGGAGAAGCTCAGCCCAGGTGTTCCTGTGGCTGGGACGACAGTTCTTTGTTCTGGTTTCCATAGGTACAGCGTCCCTGGGTCGGCTCCTCCTCCGCCCCTCCCAGCCACCCAGCTGCCCAGCCTTGGCCCCGCCGGCCCGTGGCCCGGCCCATCTAGGCAACTTGTTATGTTTTAAAGCTGGCTCCTGAGCACCTGGCATTCAGGTAGAAGGAACAGCTCCTGCAAAGGCCCTGAGGCAGGAGCGTGCCTGGTGCGTTGGTGGAGTGTGGCGGCTGTGTGGCTGGAGCAGAGTGAGTGAGGTGGGTGAGGAGGAGGAGGTGGGGACCAGGGGAGAGACATGCAGGGCCCATGTTCCTGTATTTAATCCTGCAAGCTGCCCTCACCCCTGGGGGAGTTATTATGTCCCTCAGACAGGAAACTGAAGCTGGGAGAATGGAATCAACTTGTTCAAGGTACTGGTGGTGAGCGGCAGAGCAGGAACTCCGGTTTGTCTGATTCCAAATTCTGAGCTCCCCAACCACTGGGCTGAACTGCCCTCACCCTGCTATGCTACCCACCCACCCTCAAACCCAGGATGTTCATCTCCCCCAGCTGGGCTGAGACCTGCTCAGGAAGTAACCTCAGAGGCCTGTTTACAGATGGGGCTGCCCCTCCTCCAGCTGAGCCCCCCCAGCTACAGGGAGTGGTGATGCACACAGATCTGGGTCAGGTCAACTGCCAATTACCTCAGTGACGAAGCCCCAGTTCACAGCTGACAAAACTGAGACCAAGGCTTCAGGCTACTGGGGACTCCCAGGTGGCCAGTCTGGGTGGGCCTGGCTCCGCACTCCCTCAGCTGCCTGGATCAGCCAGAAGTCACACACATCCTCACCTCCACGTCTTTGGCCTGGCTGCCCACACCTGGAATGCCCTCCTGGCTCTGGATTCTGGCCCTGGGACCTGGCACCCTGCACTGTGAAACGGGCAGAGTCCATCAGAGTCCTTGTTGTTGGGTGTGCTCTGGTCTCAGAGCACTACCCATGCGGGGGGTGGGGAGGAGGCAGATCAGATATGCCTCCCCTGACCCACAGAGCAAGAGAGACAGAGGGAAAGGGAGAAGAGAGAGGGAGATGGAAACTGAGGCAGGAATACTGATTGAAGGGGGATTGTCAGGGCAGAGGGAGCGAGAGAAACAGAGAGACCAAGTGGCCCCCGAGATATGCTGAGATGCGGGGCGGCCCAGCACCGCTCGCTTACCTGTTCTCTGGGATTCAGTCGTTGGTTCGACCGTCGAGGTTCTGTCCGGCCGCCTCGGAGAGGCCGTTGCTGTGGCTGCGAGACTCGTGCCGGAGGACTGGGACCCGGCGGGGCGGGGCAGGGCAGGAAGCTCGGTCCCGCCCTCCAATTGCCCCGCCCTTCTCTGCGGCCCCGCCTCGCCCCCGCCCGCCCGAAAAGGGCCGCAGTGGGGCCGACGGAGGTGGGGGCGAGCGGGGACTTAGGCTCAGCCAATGGCAGTGCGGGCGGTGTACGAAGAGTCCAATGGGAGAAGGTTGCCGCGCGGGAGGGGTGGGGCCTGGGGCGGGGCCAGGCGGCTTGGGGGATTCCTCCGGAATCACGAAAGGGGCCGGATGCCAGCGGAGAGGCCAACCCCGGGCCAGTCCAAGAAAGGAGAGGAAGGAGACTTGAGTCAAAAACAGAGATATGAGGGCCATGGAGACAAAGCGAGCCAAAAAGAAAAACAGAACAACTCTGTGGCTCTGGGACTGCCCCTTTCTCCCACTGGGACTCCGTTTAAAGAACGGCCCCGGGGAACCCTTAACTACAGAATGACCAGGGAGCCCATTAAAAATGTAGATTGTTGTACCCTCCAGACGAGCTGAATCTAACCCAAGGTTGAAGATACATCTTTCTGGGTTGCAGATAAATTCTCCAGGTTAGGTTTCATTCAGTCGCTACGCGGATGGACCCTGGAGATCCCACCAGGGGACTTCCCAGACCCAGGCACGATGTCCGTGGGAATGAGCCAGGGAGATCTGCAGGAGCCTCCAGGCCGCTGGCGGGTGGGGCGGTGGGGCCAGCTGGGGCCCCCGGAGGATGCAGCTGTGAGTCCTGGGAACCGGACCCAGGAGCAGCTCCCAGAGTCCCTGCCGCTCCATTTCCTCCCGGAATCTCCAACCCTGAGTCCCAGTTGCAGCTAGGACCAGGGGGAGCCAGAGCAGGCTGCACAACCTGTGCAGGTTGAGTCCTATCCTCTACGTGGGGCACACACAACCCTGGCACAGACTTCAGGAGGCAAAAAGAGATGAAATGTCTCTTTATCCCATCCTTTTTTTTGTTGTTGTTTGTTTTTTTTAAATCAGGGGACTGTGACCCAGAGAGTGGAAGTGACTTGCCTGAGGACCTGCAAGCGAAAGTGGCAGGTCCAGGATTTTAACCCAGTAATTTTTGTCCCACCTCCTCCCATTCACAGCCAGGTACTAGTTTCTCATCCGGGACACTGTGTATTGGCATTCCTATGCACTGACATACTGTTGTGTGGAAATTGTATAAATCTTAATTATGTTGAATTGGTTCATAGTGATTTTCAGGTCTACTATATCCTTCTACAGGGGCTTCCCTGGTGGCTCAGATGGTAAAGCGTCTGCCTGCAATGTGGGCGACCCAGGTTCGATCCCTGGATTGGGAAGATACCCTGGAGAAGGAAATGGTGACCCACTCCAGTACTCTTGCCTGGAAAATTCCATGGACAGAGGAGCCTTGAAGGCTACAGTCCATGGGGTCGCAAAGAGTTGGACACGACTGAGCAACTTCACTTCTTCACTTCATATCCTTCTACTCTTCTGTATATTCATTCTATTAATTTTTGAGAGTTTGATATTGAAACTCCAACTAAAATTCTTTATCTACTTAAAAAAATAATTGTAATATATAGTGGAACTATATGTAACCTTGTTCTGCATTTTCCAAGTCTCCTATAAATGTGTTATCATACTTTTGTAATTTAAAACAATAAAATTTTAAAAAATAAAGCCTACAAGCCCACAAATAAGAATGAATAAAAGGAATTCCTTGGTGGTCCAGTGACTAGGACTCCATGCTTTCACCAGGGTGGACACAGGTTAAATCCCTGGTCGGGAAACTAGGATCCCACAAGCCACGAGGCCAAAAAGTAAAAGAATGAATAAGAAGTGCCCAGGAGGGACTTCCCTGGTGGTACAGTCGTTAAGACTCCATACTTTAACTGCAGGGGGCATGGGTTCGATCTTGGGAAACTAAGATTCCACATGCTGGGCAGTGCAGCCAAAAAAGAAAAGTATCCAGGAGGATATGAAGAAATTAGAACCTTCACACTTTGTGGTAGGGATACAAAATGGTGAAACTTCTGTGGAAAATAGCTTGGTCATTTCTCAGAAAACTAAACCTAGAATTACCATCAGATCAGATCAGATCAGATCAGTCGCTCAGTCGTGTCCGACTCTTTGCGACCCCATGAATCGCAGCACGCCAGGCCTCCACTCCTAGGTATATACCCCAAGGAGTTGAAAGGAAGGACTTCAACAAGTATATTTTTTCATAACAATTTTAATAGCAGTATGATTTACACTAGCCTAAAGACGCTTTTGAACTGTGGTGTTGGAGAAGACTCTTGAGAGTCCCTTGGACTGCAAGGAGATCCAACCAGTCCATTCTGAAGGAGATCAGCCCTGGGATTTCTTTGGAAGGAATGATGCTAAAGCTGAAACTCCAGTACTTTGGCCACCTCATGCAAAGAGTTGACTCACTGGAAAAGACTCTGATGCTGGGAGGGATTGGGGGCAGGAGGAGAAGGGGACGACAGAGGATGAGATGGCTGGATGGCATCACTGACTCGATGGACGTGAGTCTGAGTGAACTCTGGGAGTTGGTGATGGACAGGCAGGCCTGGCGTGCTGAGATTCATGGGGTTGCAAAGAGTCGGACACGACTGAGCGACTGAACTGAACTGAACTGAACTGAAAGACAAAATAACCCAAATGTCCATCGACAGAGGAAGGGGTAACAAAATGTTATCCATCCATATGTTATTGTTCAGTTGCTAAGTCTTTGCGACCCCATGGACTATAGCTTACCAAGCTCCTCTGTCCATGGACTTTCCCAGGGAAGAATGCTGGAGAGGGTTGCCATTTCCTTCCCCAGGGGATCTTCCCTGCCCAGGGATCAAACCCACGTTTTTTGCATTGGCAGGCAGGTTCTTTACCACTGAGCCACCTGGGAAACCCAATCCACCCATACAGTGAAATGTGGTGGTGGTGGTTTAGTCACTAAGTCGTGTCCAACTCTAGCAACCCCGTGGACTGTAGCTAGCCAGGCTCCTCTGCCATAGAATTCTCCAGGCAAGAATACTGGAGTGGGTTGTCATTTCCTTCTCCAAACAGTGAAATATAATTCAGTCATAAAAAGGAAGGAAGTTATTCATGCTAACATGCTGCTGCTGCTAAGTCACTTCAGTCGTGTCTGACTCTGTGCAACCCCAGAGACGGCAGCCCACCAGGCTCCCCCATCCCTGGGATTCTCCAGGCAAGAACACTGGAGTGGGTTGCCATTTTCTTCTCCAGCGCATGAAAGTGAAAAGTGACAGTGAAGTCGCTCAGTCGTGTCCGACTCTTAGCGACCCCATGGACTGCAGCCTACTAGGCTCCTCCGTCCATGGGATGTTCCAGGCAACAGTACTGGAATGGGGTGCCATTGCCTTCTGAACCTTAAAAATAGGTTTAAGGACATCTGCTACTGAACACATGTTGTATTTCTTTCTTGTTTGGAAATATTAAAAATATTACCATAACAAAGATTTCAGACAAATAAAAAAAAATAGGTTTAAGATGCCAATCATAAGATGATCAACATTCGGTACTTCCTTGGTGGTCTAGTGGTTAAGACTCCTCACTTTCACTACATGGGGCACAGGTTCGATCCCTGGTCAGGGAAGATCTGCATGCCATGAGGTGCAGTCAAAATATAAGAAAAAAAATAGATGATAAATATTGTGTGATCCACTTATATGAGGGACCTCGAATCAGAGAATCCACAGACAGAAAGTAGAATAGAGGTGGCCAGAGGCTGGGGGGACAGGAATGGGGACTTAGTGTTTCATGAGGACAGAGTTTGTGTCAGGGTTGATGGAAAAGTTCTGGAGATGATGGTGGGGATTCACGACATTGTGAAGGTACTTCATGCCACGGAACTGTGCATTTAAAAAGACTTACATTGGTAATTTTTATTATATATTTGCCATAATTTTAGAAAATTAATATTGTAACATACCAAACCACTGAATTGTATGCTGTAAGTGGGTGAATTGTGTGGTATATAAATTATGTCTCGACAAAATTATTTTTCTTTTAAAGTGCCCAGCAGTATATCTGGCAATAATAATAATACTATAGTTGATGACTTCCATGGTGGCTCAGACCATGGAGAATCTGCCTGCCACGCAGGATACCTGAGTTTGATCCCTGGATCAGGAAGATCTTCTGGAGAAGGGAATGTCTACCCACTCCAGTATTCTTGCCTGGAGAATTCCATAGACAGAGGAGTCTAGTGGGCTACAGTCCATGGAGTCGCAAAGAGTCGGATACGACTGAGCGACTGACACTATTACTACTATGGTTAATATTTACTGAGTACCTACTACGTTCCAGTCCCTAAGCACTTTACATACATTAACTCACCAAATTCTCAAGGCAACCCTACAATGCTGTGACACCCTACAGGTGTCTCATTTCACAGATGATGAAACTGAGGCTCAGAGGAAACAAGTAACTTGTCTCAGGGCACTCAGCCAGGTCATGGCAGAGGTGGGATTAGTGAGGCGGGAGCAATGGATATAGCTCCTCTAGGTGGTCGGACATCCTTAGGGGTCTCGCTAGGGAGTGAGGGTCTGAACAGACGAGGGACTCTATCCGGGGTTGGAGGCTAAGCCTGAAACCAGTGACTTGAGGTCTAGAGCTTAGCTCAGAGTTGGGGCTCAGTGCAGCGTCGGGAGCTCTGTATCAGGGGTCAGTTTCAGCCGGGGAGCGGGGAGCTGGGTGGGTGTTCAATTTTGAGTGGGGGATTCCATCCAGGGTACCAATGTTCGTAGCTGCGCGGATTCCGGCCGTGCCCAGCAGGGGGCGTGCTCTGCCCACAGCCAGGGCCGGCTGAGCCCTGGCTTTCCTGGGAATGGTCGCCCTGGTGGGCGGGATATGCAATGCACGACACAGGGTCCCCAAGTCTAAGTCACCCCAGATCCTAGACCCACCCAGCGTCATCTGCACCCCGAGGTCAGACCTCGCACTAGGCGGTGCTGTGTGTCTCGCGACGGCCGACCCCCTTCTCTGGGGGGGGGGGGGTCTCTTCCTCGCGCCTGCGCAATGGGACCACAGTAGTGGCGGCCGCGGGGGTGATGGAAGGATGGGAGGTAGGAAAGCCTGTTCTCCAGGAACCTTCGGGAGCCCCTTCTCCTCCTCCTGGCGGCTACCTCGCAGCCGGAGCGCTCCACCGCCGATGGTGGCGGTGACCAGCGCGCCACCCTCCCGCGCTCCAAGTCCAGGCGTAACTCCCACGTGCCGCGATCCATCTGTCCCCAGCCCATCAATCTGTCCCGCAAGACCCCTCCCAAGGCCACTTAGGAAAGGGAGTGGGTGGTTGGACACAGATGGAGGACGGGAGGAGGGGCGGACCTTACTTGAGCCTCCTGGCCAGGCCAGGAAATCCTGTGGAACTTTTCCAAGGGCACTGAGCGTGGAGAGCTGTCTTCATCCCAGGGTCACGGGCTCAGCAGGGAGTGGGGGCTCAGGGCCCGTCGACCCCATCCCCCCGCCTCCCCGCCCAATCAGGGAAGCAGAAGGAAAGTGGGACCGCAAGGTCCTAAGAGCCAATATTTCAGCCCTCTGCCTGCGTCTGCCCACCCCGCCCGAGCCCCCCTCCCCGCCCTCCGCATTCCCCACATCTCCCTCCCCGTGGCAGTGAAGGAGCGCAGGAGCGAGTCAGTCCCAGCGCTAGAATGTGTTTACAAGCGTCCGCCGCGCAGACGCCAGTCGGCCGCCTGCGTGTGGGAGGCGGGCGTCTGCGGAGATAAACGGTCAGGTGTGGGTCTGTGGGTTCGCGTGTAGTGGGGGAGGGGAGGGCCGGATCTGCTGCTGCTTCTGAGGGTAGTGAGCCCCACCCTCCCTCCGTTACTCCCGGCTGGAGGAAGCTTCACTTCTTACCAGAGTCTCAATTGCTCCATCTGGAAGATGGGTGCACAGATTCACAGCACCGGGCCATCATGTCAGAGCTGTGATGGGGAAAGCACAGGCAGCTTTGGGGGCCTAGAGGAGGTACCTGACCCCATCTGGCAACCAGGGTGGCTTCCAGGGGGAGGTGACCGCTGAGCTGAAACTTAAAGAAAGAGCAGAAGTCAGTCACAGGGAAGAAACTGGAAGGAGGGTCTCTTTTATTCTTGGCTTACTGATTTTGGGCATCTCATGGGTTCACTCTGAGCCTGTTTCTTTTACTTTCTTCCCACCACCCCCGTTTTTGTTTTTGTTTTACTATTCATTCATTTATTTGGCTGCTTGGGTTCTTAGTCCCAGCCTGAGCGATCTTCATTGCCCCATGCAGGATCTTTTGTTGCGGAACAGGACTCTAGTTGTGGCCTGAGGGCTTAGTAATTGTGGTGCGCAGGCTTAGTTCCTCTGCACAGAGGATCTTAGTTCTCCAACATCCCCCGCGTTGCAAGGCAGATTCTTAACCACTGGACCACCATGGAAGTCCCTGAGCCACTGTGTCTTCATCTGTGAATCAGACTCATGATACCCACCTTGCGGGACAGTTGCAAAGACTCCTGAGAGGATGTAGGGACGTGCTCAACCCAGTGTGAGGATGGGTTATTATCATCTGCCCCCAGGAACTCCCAGGCTCTGGAGGAATAAGGACAGTAGAAAGGGCTGAAGTGCTGATGATGGAAACCTCCCCAGGCGTGAACAAGGGCAAGGGGGTTGGGAAGGTCTAGGGGCTGACAGGGAAAAGCGTGTGTCCTGATGGGACCACAGAGACCTTCAGGACATCAAACGTTGGATATAAAAATCCAGAATTCAGGTCTTCCCTGGCAGTCCAGTAGTTAAGACTCCTCGCTGCCAAGGCAGAGAGCACATGTTCGATCCCTGGTCCGGAAACTAAGATCCCACATGCCACGCGGGTGGCCAAATGATAAAAAATAATAAGAAGAATCCAGAATTCATCCTGAGGGCAATGGGGAGCCTCAGAAGATGTCAGAGCTTGGATGAGATGAGAATATTGAAATATCTCTCCACTGGCCAGTGTGGGTAGACAGCAATGTGCAAGGCTGGAGTTGGGACGCCAGGGAGGAGGGGGCTGTAGGGAAGGAGGGTGCAGCCCTGGGATGCCCTGCCCCCATTGCACCCCAGAGAGGAGGAGGAGAAGCTGTTGGAGATCTTGAGGAGGGTAGCCGGCAGGCAGCACCAGGGTGCGGAGACCAGTCTGAGCTGTCTCTCCTGGGAGAGATAGTTGGGGTGAGGGACAGTTGGGAGGTCATTGGCAAGATTTGGAATCCAGATATTTGAGGACATGACTGGAGGTGAGGATATGGTAAAGGCAGAGAGAGGTGGGTAAAGAGTGGAGTTTAGGGCTCAGCCTGTTTCCTCTGTGATTTCCGCTCCCCGCCCCCCAGCACTCCTGGTCCCAGACTCTAGGGATCCCAGATTCCACAGTCTCCCCAGGATTTACCTCTTCCGGATTGTCGCAGGCCACCTACTTCCCTCCCGGGGCTGTGTCAACCCCACATCCAAAGAATCTGCCTCCCCGCCCTCCCCTTACCCCCTCCTCCCACAGATCTAGACTGGCCCTGATCAGCAAGAAGATAAGAAACTCCCAAGATCCCCCGCCCTCGTTCAGTCCATCACCTGCGGCGGATCTAACAGGGTCCTACAGACCTTATCCCGGAGTGCCCGGCGCATCGCCTCCCCTCCCCCCACCCGCAACCGCATCACCCTGCCGCCTGATAGTGTTTTCCTGGTTTGTCGAGGACACACTGCTACGCCAGTGCTCATGCGGTTCTCTCCACCTTCAGAACCCTCCTCGCACCCTTCTCAGCGGGTGAGATAGCTCCGCAAGGGAGCAGGTGTAGCTCCTGAATCATCACACAGACCCAGCTGTTTCTGGCTCAGACTGGAGTGACTGTCTATCTGTCGACCAGCTTCAGTTTCTTTCTTTTCCTTTTTTTCCAGTGGCGGGGGGAGGGGGAGGGTGGCCATGGAGAACTTCTCTGACTAGGGATGGAACCCGTGTTTCCTACATTGGCAGTGTGGAGTCTTAACCACTGGACCCCTGGGGAAGTCCCATCAACCTCGGTTTCTTTTATCCACCGCCTTCACAAAGCTGACTTCCCAGAGGGGCTTGAAACAGCGATAATGCAAATCATTTCAAAACTGCAATTGTAGGCTTCACTGGTGGTCTAGTGCTTAAGAATTCACCTGCCAGTGTAGGTGACACGGGTTCAATCCCTGGTCCGGGAAGATCCCACTTGCTGGTGCAACTAATACCGTGCCACAATAAGAGAAGCCACTGCAACGAGAAGCCTGCACATTGCTCGGAAAATAGTCCCCAATCTCTGCAACTAGAGAAAGCCCGTGGGCAATAAGGAAGACCTAGCACAGCCAAAAATATAAATAAATAAATATATCTTAAACAAAAAAAACTGCATCGTGCAATTCTAAAAGGGAGTGAACATTCAGTGCAATGTGGTATCCTGGATTGGAACCTGAAACAGAAAAAAGGGCACTCATGGAATAAAGGGAGACATCCAAAGGACATCAGGAGCATCTGTGCATCTTAGCGTGCCCAGGCTGCTTTGTTCATTAGGACAGATGTTAAGGTTTTAACATTAGGGAAAGCTGAGTGAAGAGCAGAAACTGTACTATCACTACAACTTTCCCGTAAATCTAAATTACGCCAAAAGAGAAAAAGAAAGGCAAAGAGCAGGGGGCCGTGGGTGGTTTTAGCAGAGCACTGGTGTGGTTGGGGTGGAGAGGTAGGTGTGACTCTGAAATTCATCAGATGATCTCTCTCCTGTCCTGGCACAGCCTCAGCTTTCAATGTCAGCTGCTCCTCTGGGACCTCCGGGCCTCCCCACATCCCCTGATCTGACCAGTCCATGTCCTGACATGTCTCTGGAAAGGGCTGGATATGAGGCTGGAAGTGGCCTGTGTGCACACATGAGGGAGTGTCACATAGCTGGTGTGTATGTCCCTGTGTCCGTGCCCTGCCTCCAAGCTGACTTCTGCACTTGGCTGTTGGCAGGAGGGCCTCAATTCTTTGCCACTCGCCCATCATCACGCGCTGCTTGAGTGTCCTTTCAACATGGCAGCTGGCTTTCCCCAGAATGGATGAGCAGAAAGAGAGCAAGAGAGAGCCAAGAGAAAGCCCTGGCTTTCTGTGTGTATGACCTCATCTCAGAAGTCACACTGTCACTTCTGCCATGTTCTAGAAGTGAGTCACTCAATGCAGCCTACACTCAAGAGGAGGGGAATTAGGCTTCCCTTTCTGAAGGGAGGTGTGTTAAAGAATTCGGGGGCATTTTTAATTTATTTTAAAAGTAACTGTGTATTTTAATATTTTTATTTATTTATTTGGCCGCACCGGGTCTTAGTTGCAGCATGTGGGATCTTTAGTTGCGCCATGCGAACTCTTAGACGTGGCTTGCAGGATCTAGTTCTCCCACCAGGGATAGACCCTGGGCCCCCTGCATTGGGAGTGTGGAGTCTTAGCCACTGGATCACCAGGGAAGTCCTTGTGGGCATATTTTTAAAACACCACCATCTCCCAGATAAACTACCCGCAGCCTTGTCTTGGTGTCTGCTCAGCACTAGTAGGAGAGTAGAAAATTAGATAGAGAGGTCAGTTGATATATGATTTGTCATGACCCACTTGAGGTTCAGTCGTGCTGAGCTTCTGGAAGACAGTGTAGACTACCCCACAGAGTTGTTCCACCCCAACAGCGAAGGAGCTGGGATAGTCATCCTCCAGCCCTAAACCAGCATTGCCTGAGGCTGCTCCCAGGAATGTTGGCTCTGGGCAGAGTGAAAACTTCAAGATGAGCCTTATAAGTATTTGCCAGTGCCGCAGAGACACAGGGCTCCAAGGGCATCTGCTGTAGCACACAGCTCAGTATCAGTCAAGGGGAACCCGCCCTGGGACGTGATTTATAAGACAGGAATCTCTAAACTGGGGAAACAAGAGCTGGGAGCTGCTAAAGATCAGCTGAGAGGTCAGTCTGCTGGACACAGAAGACAATGGAGGACAGCAGAACCAAGGCAGAGAAGGAGACTGAGTTCTGAGGCTCTCGCTCCAACTATGCCTGAAGCCCCTGGACTTTCTAGCATCTAGAACCTGTAGATCCAGCCAAGGACATCTTCTTGGCACCTCATAGGATGTATGTATAGGGTAGAGGGCAGGAGCTGTGAAGCAGGGGAAAAGTTCATAGCACTATAGACCTCCAGAAAAGAAAACCTTAAAACTGTCTTTATTCATTTCATTTTTACAATGTAAACTCCCTTTCTCTTTATGTGCCCAGCCTTGTACTAGGAGATCACAGAGCCAGAGTGGCTTCATTCTCCAGACATAGGCTTCAAAGATTCCCCACTCTGGGGGAAAACAGAGCTCTACTCAGACTCTTCCTGCAGAGGGAGGCTCCAGAGCTCAGGCAGTAGAAGGGAGAAAGAGTTTGCCTGTGAAGGTCCTAGTGGGCTGCATGGAAGCAGGGGCATGGGAGCTAGGGTGTTGATGGTTGAATAGGAGTTTTTGAAGATAAAATAGAAGCAGAAAAGGAGAGTGTTCCAGGAAGAGGGGCCATCCCAGGAAAAAGGCTTAAAGGTGTGAAAACAGCAATTCACTCACAATGGTTGAGTTAAAGGATCCACAGGAACCATAGAAATCTTGACCTGAGATTCAACAACTAATGTGTAACAACTGGATATGCCCCTGCCAAAGGCTGAAGTTGGACCTCAGCCTTATTATTATATGTAAAAATTATATGCTGAAATTTATATGTAAAATAAATTTATATGCTCAAAGGTATATGTAAAAATTAACTCAAACTGGAACTGAAACATAAATGTATGACCTAAAGCTATAAAACTCCAGAAACAGAATGAAAACAAAAGAAAACAGAAGAGTAAAATTTTAAGATCTTGAGTAAGACAATGGTTTCTTAGATACAACACAAAACTATAGGCAAAAAAATAGAAAAACTGGAAAAATTGAACTTCTTCAAAATTAAAACTTATGTTTGGCATATGATATAATTAAAAAGTGACATACAGATGCTCATGGCAGGTTTATTCATAATAGTCAAAGAATATCCAATGTGTGGATAAATAAAAGTGTGTAGGTATATCCATACAAAGTGATATCACTTGGCAATAAAGAGGAATGAGATACAAATATATGCTACGAGAACATAACTTAAAAACATAATAAAGAAGTCAGTTACAATGAGCACATATTGTGTAATTCTATTTGTATGAAATGCCCAGAATAGGCATAACTATAGAGACAGAAAAAAAAAAAAAGAAAGAAATCTTGACCTGAGATTTAATCTTCACATTAGGTGACCAAAGCATTTGAGCTTCAGCATCAGACCTTTCAATGAATATTCAGGATGGATTTGCTTTAGGATTGACTGGTTTATCTCCTTGCAGTCCATGGGACTCTCAAGAGTCTTCTCCAACACCACAGTTCAAAAGCATCAAAGCTTCGGTGTTCAGCCTTCTTTAGAGTTCAACTCTCCCATCCATACATGACTACTGGAAAAACCATAGCTTTGACTATATAGACCTTTGTCAGCAAAGTAATGTCTCTGCTTTTTAAAATGATGTCTAGGTTGGTCATAGCTTTTCTTCCAAGGAGCAAGTGTCTTTTAATTTCATGGCTGCAGTCACCATCTGCAGTGATTTTGGAGCCCAAGAAAATACAGTCTGTCACTGTTTCCATTGTTTCCCCATCTATTTGCCATGAAGTGATGGGGTTGGATGCCATGATCTTTGGTTTTTGAATGCTGAGTTTTAAGCTAGCTTTTTCATGCTTGTATTTCACCTTCATCCAGTAGCTTTATAGTTCCTCATCACTTTCTGCCATAAGGGTGGTGTCATCTGCATATCTGAGGTTATTGATATTTCTCCTGGCAATCTTGATTCCAGTTTGTGCTTCATCCAGTCCAGCATTTTGCATGATGTACTCTGCATATAAGTTAAATAAGCAGAGTGACAATATACTGCCTATCATACTCTCTAACACAAAAGGGAGCCTCAAAGGAGTTCCAAGTAAAGTAGAGCCCATAATCATTTAGGGGCTCTAAATGGACATCAAGTACAGCCCATAATCACCATGAACTCATTACCAATTCTTCACTGAACAAACCGTCATTCAGTTCAGTTCAGTTCAGTCGCTCAGTCGTGTCCGACTCTTTGCGACCCCATGAAACACAGCACGCCAGGCCTCCCTGTCCATCACCAAATCCCGGAGTTCACTCAGACTCACATCCATCGAGTCGGTGATGCCATCCAGCTATCTCATCCTCTGTCATCCCCTTCTCCTCCCCCAATCCCTCCCAGCATCAGACTCTTTTCCAATGAGTCAAATCTTCGCATGTGGTGGCCAAAGTATTGGAGTTTCAGCTTTAGTATCAGTCCTTCCAAAGAACACCCGGGACTGATCTCCTTCAGAATGGACTGGTTGGATCTCCTTGCAGTCCAAGGGACTCTTAAGAGTCTTCTTCAACACCACAGTTCAAAAGCATCAATTCTTTGGCGCTCAGCTTTCTTCACAGTCCAACTCTCACATCCATACATGACCACTGGAAAATTATAGCCTTGACTAGATGAACCTTTGTTGGCAAAGTAATGTCTCTGCTTTTGAATATGCTATCTAGGTTGGTCATAACTTTGCTTCCAAGAAGTAAGCGTCTTTTAATTTCATGGCTGCAATCACTATCTGCAGTGATTTTGGGGTCCAAAAAGATAAAGTCTGACACTGTTTCCACTGTTTCCCCATCTGTTTGCCATGAAGTGATGGGACTGGATGCCATGATCTTTGTTTTCTGAATGTTGAGCTTTAAGCCAACTTTTTCACTCTCCACTTTCACTTTCATCAAGAGGCTTTTGAGTTCCTCTTCACTTTCTGCCATAAGGGTGGTGTCATGTGCATATCTGAGGTTATTGATATTTCTCCCGGCATTCTTGATTCCAGCTTGTGCTTCTTCCAGCCCAGCATTTCTCATGATGTACTCTGCATAGAAGTTAAATAAGCAGGGTGACAATATATACAGCCTTGACGTGCTCCTTTTCCTATTTGGAACCAGTCTGTTGTTCCATGTCCAGTTCTAACTGTTGCTTCCTGACCTGCATACAGATTTCTCAAGAGGCAGATCAGGTGGTCTGGTATTCCCATCTCTTTCAGAATTTTCCACAGTTGATTGTGATCCACACAGTCAAAGGCTTTGGCATAGTCAATAAAGCAGAAATAGATGTTTTTCTGGAACTCTCTTGCTTTTTCCATGATCCAGCGGATGTTGGCAATGAACTCTGGTTCCTCTGCCTTTTCTAAAACCAGCTTGAACATCTGGAAGTTCATGGTTCACGTATTGCTGAAGCCTGGCTTGGAGAATTTTGAGCATTACTTTACTAGCGTGTGAGATGAGTGCAATTGTGCGGTAGTGTGAGCATTCTTTGGCATTGCCTTTCTTTGGGATTGGAATGAAAACTGACCTTTTCCAGTCCTGTGGCCACTGCTGAGTTTTCCAAATTTGCTGGCATATTGAGTGCAGCACTTTCACAGCATCATCTTTTGAGATTTGAAATAGCTCAACTGGAGTTCCATCACCTCCACTAGCTTTGTTCGTAGTGATGCTTTCTAAGGCCCACTTGACTTCACATTCCAGGATGTCTGGCTCTAGGTGAGTGATCACACCATCGAGGTTATCTTGGTCATGAAGATCTTTTTTGTACAGTTCTGTGTATTCTTGCCACCTCTTCTTAATATTTTCTGCTTCTGTTAGGTCCATACCATTTCTGTCCTTTATCGAGCCCATCTTTGCATGAAATGTTCCCTTGGTGTCTCTAATTTTCTTGAAGAGATCTCTAGTCTTTCCCATTCTGTTTTCCTCTATTTCTTTGCATTGATTGCTGAGGAAAGCTTTCTTATCTCTCCTTGCTATTCTTTGGAATTCTGCATTCAGATGCTTATATCTTTCCTTTTCTCCTTTGCTTTTTGCTTCTCTTCTTTTCACAGCTATTTGTAAGGCCTCCCCAGGCAGCCATTTTGCTTTTTTGCATTTCTTTTCCATGGGGATGGTCTTGATACCTGTCTCCTGTACAATGTCACGAACCTCCGTCCATAATTCATCAGGCACTCTAACAGATCTAGTCCCTTAAATCTATTTCTCACTTCCACTGTATAATCATAAGGAATTTGATTTAGGTCATACCTGAATGGTCTAGTGGTTTTCCCTATTTTCTTCAATTTAAGTCTGATTTTGGCAATAAGGAGTTCATGATCTGAGCCACAGTCAGCTCCCAGTATTGTTTTTGCTGACTGTATGGAGCTTCTCCATCTTTGGCTGCAAAGAATATAATCAATCTAATTTCAGTGTGGACCATCTGGTGATGTCCATGTGTAGAGTCTTCTCTTGTGTTGTTGGAAGAGGGTGTTTGCTATGACCAGTGCGTTCTCTTGGCAAAACTCTATTAGCCTTTGCCCTGCTTCATTCCGTATTCCAAGGCCAAATTTGCCTATTACCCCAGGTGTTTCTTGACTTCCTACTTTTGCATTCCAGTCCCCTATAATGAAAAGGTCATCTTTTTGGGGTGTAGTTCTAAAAGGTCTTGGAGGTCTTCATAGAACCATTCAACTTCAGCTTCTTCAGCATTACCAGTTAGGGCATAGACTTGGATTACTGTGATATTGAATGGTTTGCCTTGGAAACGAACAGAGATCATTCTGTCATTTTTGAGATTGCATCCAAGTACTGCATTTTGGACTCTTTTGTTGACCATGATGGTTACTCCATTTCTTCTAAGGGATTCCTGCCCACAGTAGTAGATATAAGGGTCATCTGAGTTAAGTTCACCTATTCCAGTCCATTTCAGTTAGCTGATTCCTAGAATGTTGATGTTCACTCTTGCCATCTCCTGTTTGACCACTTCCAATTTGCCTTGATTCATGGACCTGACTTTCCAGGTTCCTATGCAATATTGCTCTTTACAGCATTGGACCTTGCTTCTATCACCAGTCACATCCACAACTGGGTATTGTTTTTGTTTTGGCTCCATCCCTTCATTCTTTTTGGAGATTTCTCCACTGATCTCCAGTAGCATATTGGGCACCTACCGACCTGGGGAGTTCCTCTTTCAGTATCCTATCATTTTGCCTTTTCATACTGTTCATGGGCTTCTCAAGGCAAGAATACTGAAGTGGTTTGCCATTCCCTTCTCCAGTGGACCACATTCTGTCAGACCTCTCCACCATGACCCGCCCATCTTGGGTGGCCCCACAGGGCATGGCTTAGTTTCATTGAGTTAGACAAGGCTGTGGTCCGTGTGATTAGATTGACTAGTTTTCTGTGATTATGGTTTGTGTGTCTGCCCTCTGATGCCTCTCGCAACACCTACCGTCTTACTTGGGTTTCTCTTACCTTGGACGAGGGGTATCTCCTCACTGCTGCCCCTCCTGACCTTGAAAGTGGAATAGCTCCTCTCGGCCCTCCTGCACCCGTGCAGCCACCCCTCCTTGGACGTGGGGTAGCTCCTCTCAGCCGCCGCCCCTGACCTTGGGTGAGGGGTAGCTCCTCTGGGCCACGCTTAGGGGCAGCTGAGGGGAAACCGTCATTAGATGGGTTCAAATCCCTGCTCTGCCAGCTACTTGCTGTATGACTCCAGACAAATCATTTGTACTCTCTGAGCCTCAATTTTGTCATCTGTACAATGAGCACTTAGTGTGCTAGGCCTGGTATTGGCTGGAAATAGTCTCTGGGGACAGAGCTGGGGACAGTCCCTGCCCTTGGAAAGCTCACAGCCTAGAAACCAGGGCTGCTGCTGTGAGCTGGGGACTTGAGGATGATC
Organism: Bos grunniens; assembly: GCF_055505025.1. Lineage (NCBI taxonomy): Eukaryota > Metazoa > Chordata > Mammalia > Artiodactyla > Bovidae > Bos > Bos grunniens. The sequence continues at coordinate 19,552,474 of NC_141171.1, forward strand.
TTCGTGTTTAATCTGCCCTGTGAGGACTTCCCTGGTGATCCAGAGGACAAGAATCCACCTTCCAAGCCAGAGGATGTGGGTTTGATTCCTGGTCTAAGGAACTAAGATCCCACATGCCATAGGATGTGCCCCAATGAAGACCCAGTACAGTCCAAATATATATATATATATATATATATATATATATATATATATAATCTGTCCGTGACCAGGCACAACTTCATCCACTTCTCTTCCAGGTGCGTTCACATCACCACATCATGCAGAACTTCTCTCTCTTCTCCAGGCCTTTGCCCATGCTGAGCCTGCTGCCAGATACCCTCTTCTGCACCCCTTGGCCTGGAGATCTGTTCACTCCCCAGAGGTTGTCTCAGAAGGAGCTTTCCCCCCTGATCTCCCTCCCAAGCTGAATCTGGTCCTCCTCTGGGCTTCACAGAACCCTAGGTGCCCCCCACCACAACCATAGTCCCCCTGTATCTTAGCAGCCCAGTGACATGTCTGTCTGCCAGCCTGAGAGCCCTGGGAAGGCAGAGCTGGGTCTATCTTGTTCACTGCTGTGTTCCTGGTGCCCCAAACAGGGCTTAGTACACAGTAGGCACTCACTAAATATTTGTTAAGCTCCTTGAGGAGACTTTTCTCTCCACTTTGTGGCTGAGAAAGCAAGAGTCCAGAAAGGACTGGTCTAGAGTTTGAAAGCGAATGAGTCTGAACTAGGATTCTAACTCAAACCTAACTTCCGATCCTGCTTTCCCGCACATTCTGGACACTTCTCGTGGTCCTCTGACTATCCTTTCCCCCATCTGACCAGCCTCTGGGTCCCTACTGTTTCTCTAAGATCCTCCCCCTAACAGCTCCCTGCAAGACCCCTGAGAATCAGGACAACTGGGAAGGCTTCCTGCAGGAGGGGTCTCCTGGGCAGTGAAGTGTGCTGAGGGTTGCATCTCACAGCCTGTGGAGTGTGATGTTCCCCTTGGTTTGCTCATCCTCACCTCTCCAGCAGACACAGGGCGCAGGTGGGGAATCTATTTCCGCCGCTGTCCTTACACCCACCCGTCTCTCTTGGTGACTTCATCGGGGCCTGAGCTGGGGGTGCCGCTGACCTCATCCTCCCACCTTCGGGAGGGTATGTGAGCCTAACCTTGACACCCTAAAATAACTCAGCGGCAGCACACCCAGCCAGAATCTGGGGCAACAGGCACCTTCTGCGCGTTATCTGAGTCCCTGCCGCAGCCCCAGGAAGGAGGAGTTGTTATGGTCCATCGTTAGCAGATAAAAACTGAGCCCAGAGAGGGATTTCACTCGCCTGGGGATACAGAGCAAATGAGAGACAAAGCTGGGACTGGTCTCCCCTCGGCCGTTGCGCTCCCTTTTCAATGCATTTTCCCCGCGCCTGCTAGAGGGCGCCCATGAGCACCTGAGTGAGGCCGCGCCCCTCCTCTGCCCACAGCCCTCCAGGTCTTCCACCTCCCAGAGATCAAAGCCCAAGCTTTCTGCTCCTTCACCCCTCCCCTCCTGGAGAAAAGACCTTCAGCCCACCAGTGGGTTGTGATCATAGGAAGTCCTTCCTCTTTCTGAGGACTCTCTTTTTCAACCTGTAAAATGGACAGGTTGTTGTTCAGTCGCTCAGCTGTGTCCAACTCATTGCTATCTCATAGACTGCAGCACACCAGGCTTCCCTGTCCTTCACCATCTCCTGGAGTTTGCTCAAACTCATGTCCATTGAGTCAGTGATGTCATCCAACCATCTCACCCTCTGTCATCCCCTTCTCTTCCTACTTTCAGTCTTTCCCACCATCAGGGTCTTTTCCAGTGGCCAAAGTATTGGATCTGTGATAGGGTTAAAGCAAAGTGAAGTCGCTCAGTCGTGTCCAACTCTTTGCGACCCCATGGAAAGTAGCCTGTCAGTTTCCTCCATCCATAGGATTTTCCAGGCAAGAATACTGGAGTGGGTTGCCATTTCCTTCTCCAGGGCATCTTCCCGAGCCAGGGATCAACCTGGGTCTCCAGCACTGCAGGCAGACTCTTTACTGTCTGAGCTATCAGGGAACCCCTACTATCAAATCAGATCAGATCAGTTGCTCAGTAGTGTCCGACTCTTTGCAACCCCATGAACCGAAGCACGCCAGGCCTCCCTGTCCATCACCAACTCCCGGAGTTCACTCAGACTCATGTCCATCGAGTCAGTGATGCCATCCAGCCATCTCATCCTCTGTCGTCCCCTTCTCCTCCTGCCCCCAATCCCTCCCAGCATCAGAGTCTTTTCCAATGAGTCAACTCTTGGCATGAGGTGGCCAAAGTACTGGAGTTTCAGCTTTAGCATCATTCCGTCCAAAGAAATCCCAGGGCTGATCTCCTTCAGAATGGACCGGTTGGATCTCCTTGCAGTCCAAGGGACTCTTAAGAGTCTTCTCCAACACCACAGTTCAAAAGCATCAATTCTTTGGCGCTCAGCCTTCTTCACAGTCCAACTCTCACATCCATACATGACCACAGGAAAAACCATAGCCTTGACTAGACGAACCTTTGTTGGCAAAGTAATGTCTCTGCTTTTGAATATGCTATCTAGGTTGGTCATAACTTTCCTTCCAAGGAGTAAGTGTCTTTTAATTTCATGGCTGCAGTCACCATCTGCAGTGATTTTGGAGCCCAGAAAAAGAAAGTCTGACACTGTTTCCACTGTTTCCCCATCTATTTGCCATGAAGTGATGGGACCAGATGCCATGATCTTCGTTTTCTGAATGTTGAGCTTTAAGCCAACTTTTTCACTCTCCTCTTTCACTGTCATCAGGAGGCTTTTGAGTTCCTTTTCACTTTCTGCCATAAGGGTGGTGTCATCTGCATATCTGACGTTATTGATATTTCTCCCGGCAATCTTGATTCCAGCTTGTGCTTCTTCCAGCCCAGCGTTTCTCATGATGTACACTGCATACAAGTTAAATAAGCAGGGTGACAATATACAGCCTTGACGTACTCCTTTTCCTATTTGGAACCAGTCTGTTGTTCCATGTCCAGTTCTAACTGTTGCTTCCTGACCTGCATACAGATTTCTCAAGAGGCAGGTCAGGTGGTCTAGTATTCCCATCTCTTTCAGAATTTTCCACAGTTGATTGTGATCCACACAGTCAAAGGCTTTGGCATAGTCAATAAAGCAGAAATAGATGTTTTTCTGGAACTCTCTTGCTTTTTCCATGATCCAGCGGATGTTGGCAATTTGATCTCTGGTTCCTCTGCCTTTTCTAAAACCAGCTTGAACATCTGGAAGTTCATGGTTCACGTATTGCTGAAGCCTGGCTTGGAGAATTTTGAGCATTACTTTACTAGCGTGTGAGATGAGTGCAATTGTGCGGTAGTGTGAGCATTCTTTGGCATTGCCTTTCTTTGGGATTGGAATGAAAACTGACCTTTTCCAGTCCTGTGGCCACTGCTGAGTTTTCCAAATTTGCTGGCATATTGAGTGCAGCTATGGACAGGTAACATTTCGCAAACCTATGCCAATGACTCCTTACATATTCAATTTTCCCTACACCCATAAGTGTTTGATTAAGATTTTCCTTTACACCTGCTCACATCGAAACATCAATACCTGTATGGATTTTTTTAAGGTTTCTTTTTTTTAAAATGTGTTTGTTGAATTTGTTACAGTATTACTTCTATTTTATGTTTTGGGTTTTTGGCTAGGAGGCATGTGGGATCTTAGCTCCCTGACCAAGGATCGAACCAGCACTCCCTGCATTGAAAGGCAAAGTTTTAACCATGGGACTGCCAAGAAATTCCCTGTATGAGTTTTTCAAAGTCCTTTTCTCTTAATCACAAACATAAAAGAAAGATCAGCATTTCTCATCATATCTAGAAGGTAACTGAAAATCCAATTTAATCTGAATCTCATTGGTTACTGATGCCTGCAGGAGCACTGATCCTGTGACGGGATTAGCAGGTAGAAAATGTGTAACAGACACCCCCTCCCCCAGGACCCAACTAAGACTTGGGGAAGATGGAAATGACGTTTAAGAAGAGTCTCTTTGCAGCTGGAGTTTGAGGTTATTTCTGCTGAGCACCCTCTGAAGTCATGTTGTTCTCGAACAAGGGGCATGCAGCTCTGGGCAACACTGACTCCCCATTCTAGGGTCAGGTGCAAAGATATCACTCCCTCAGGCAGACTCATCCTGGTAGCAAACATCAGATATTCTGTCTGCTTCCTTGACTGTGTTTTCTGTCTCTCTCAGTGAGCTTATGTTTCATGAAGGCCAGAATGGTTGTCTGCCTTGTTGCCTGCTGTCTTCAGTACCTAAGACAGCTTGGCATACAGTAGGTGCTCAATAATGTTGGCGGAAGTAATGAATGTATCCACATCTGCATCTCTTTGTGGTTGGCAGGATAATAACTCCCCCTCAAAAAAAGAGGTCCCCATCTTAATCCCCACAGCCTCTGCATATATCAACTTATGTGGCAAAAGTGACTTTTTGCAGATGCAATTAAGTTAAGAATCTTGAGATGGGGAGGTGATCCAGGATTACCTGGGTGAGCTCAGTGTCACCCCAGGAGGGAGGCAGAAATGCCAGAGTCTCAGAACGAGATGTGATAACAAAGCAACAAAGGCAAAGTGAGAAAGTGCAATAGTTTGAGAGAGAAGTGATCAGTCTTGGCTGACTTTGAAGATGGAGAAAGAGGCCATGGGCCAAGGAATGCAGGCAGTCTCTAGAAGTTGGGAGAGCCAGAAAGTGGGTTCTTTCCTAGAGCCTCCAGAAGGAGTAAAATCCTTAATTTCAGCTCAGGGGAGCTCAGGATGGATCCCAGTGGAAAGATAAGAGGAGTCAGGCCCGGGAGAGCGCCACCCAGATCTGGTGTCCACTCAGCCAGTGTTTACTCCCAGGCGTTGTTCTGGATGCTGGGGCTGCAGCAGTGGAGGAAACAGATAAATCCCTGCCCTCAAAGGGCTGACCTTCCAGTGGGGAAGACATATAATCAACAGTTCAATAAAACGCATAATACAATGGCAAATTCTTTCATCAAACATGAAGCCGATTGCTGGAGGGACAGGGTGATTATGGAAGGCTTCTCTGAGGAGATGACATTTGAGCAGAGACCTAAAGGACGTGAGGAGGAAGCTGTGTAGATATCTGGGCAGTCAACACATGTGCAAAGGCCCTGAGGCATTAACTCTAGAGAACTGTGGATTTGGGAAATGATGGAGGAGAGTTGATGTTGCCGAGTGCATCCACCCAATGACCCACTGATTCCATATTTAATCATAGTCCTCAGGGAAACACTTTGCCTAATACATAAAGAGATGTGTGTGTGCTAAGTCATTTCAGTTGTGACTGACTCTCTGCAACTCTGTGGACTGTAGCCCACCAGGCTCCTCTGTCCATGGGATTCTCCAGGCAAGAATACTGGAGTGGGTTGCCATTTCCTTCTCCATTAATCAGCTATACTCCAATAGAAAAATAAAAGGTTTAATAATAATAACAATAAAGGAACTTCATATAATTAAAACAACAACAACAGAAAAGCAGGAATTGACCTAAAAAAATCCATAGTGTAAATTAGGGCATATTCTAACAATGCAATAGTGTAGAAGAGTCAATAAGGACATAATTAAATCCATACAATAATGATTTCTAGGGACTTCCCTGGTGGTCCAATGGCTAAGACTCCATGTTTCCAGTGCAGGGGGCCTGGGTTCAATCCCCGGTCAGGAAACTAAGAGCCCATATGGCACAGCAAAGACCTGGCATAGCCAAATAAATTCATTAAATAAATAAAAAGAATTTTTTTTTTTTAGTGTTTCATTTGATATTTATTAGATAAAAAGATCTCACTATTTGGTCTTTTGAGTGTTGAATACAGAAGTCAATTCCTCTTCTCAAACTTTAAGTCAAACAGTAGAGAGGGAGGTTCAAAATACACAGTAATATTCCGGGAAAGCAGCTCTTTGGAAGTAATCCTGCCTTTTAGCAATTGCAGATTTCTCTGGTATAAATACTCCTGCTGCGGCTGCTGCTGCTGCTGCTGCTAAGTCGAATCAGTCGTGTCCGACTCTGTGCAACCCCATAGACGGCAGCCCACCAGGCTCCCCCGTCCCTGGGATTCTCCAGGCAAGAACACTGGAGTGGGTTGCCATTTCCTTCTCCATTGCATGAAAGTGAAAAGTGAAAGTGAAGTCGCTCAGCCTCGTCCCACTCATAGCGACCCCATGGACTGCAGCCTACCAGGCTCCTCCATCCATGGGATTTTCCAGGCAAGAGTACTGGAGTGGCTTGCCATTGCCTTCTCCAAAAAGAATTTTTAAAAAATAATGATTTCTAACATTTATTGAGCACCTACTATGTACCAGGTACTGTGCTAAGCACTCTATGTGTAATAACACACAGCAACTCTTAGAAAGCAATCCTAAAATGACTACTAAAGAGTACCCACTGAAAAGGAGAGAGCATCAGTATCTGTATTTTCCCAAATGTGGCAATTTTAAAAGAAGTCCCTGAATTCTTTGACAGTTTATTCAACAGGTGGAGCCCAGTTCTCCTCTTTCTGAGGGTGAGTGGACTCAGCAACTGGTTTTTCACGCATAAAATAAGGCAGGAGTGACTAGGATGTAAAAGGCTCTCTGGCTTCCTTCTTGGTGTCTTTCTTGGATCACTCAGTTGATGGGGGCAGGGAGTGAGGAGCCAGCCACCATACTGTGAGGATGGTCAAGCAGCACTATAGCAAGGGAGAGGAACTGAGGCCTCCTGCCAGCAGCGGGGTGCATGGACTGCCTTGAAAGTGGCTCCTTCAGCCCCAGTTGAGCCTTCAGATGATCCAGCCCCAATCAGTGTCTTGACTGCAACCTCATGAGGGACCCCAACCCAGAACCATCTGGCTATACCACTTTCAGATTTCTGACCCTTAGAAATGAGACAATAATAAGTGTTCATTGTTTTAAACTGTTATGTTTCAGAATATTTCGTTATTCTGCAATAGATGGTGAGGAAACTGAGACACAGAGAGGTTAAGGAACTTTCCCAAAGTCACAGATTCTTACATGGCAGAGCTTGAATTCGAACCCAGGCAGTCAAAAATACAATGTTAGTAAAATCATAATAATAAGTTGCACAATTATATATGCCATGAGTACATTAATGTCTTTTTTTTTTTCTGCAGCACTGCACAATTTGTGGGATCTTAGTTTCAGCCAAAGACTGAACCCAGGCCCTTGGCCGTGAAAATGCAGAGCCCTAACCACTGGACCACCAGGGAATTCCCTGCATTTTTTAATGCACAAAATAATCCTATTCACTGTTCCTGGATATAAATGTGCTTGAGAGAACATACAGATATAAGCACCCCCACATTTTGTTTGTTTCTTAAAAAATGAAAAATGACCTGAAGCAGATATGACAAAGGTTAACCATTCATTGTCAGCCCTGGGTGGGAGACACACAGGTGTTTGCTATGTTCATCTTTGCACTTTTCTCAAAATGAGAAATAAATGATTATAAGGAGGAGAAAAAGTTAGTGGTGGAGGACTTAAATGGGAGGGGAGGAAGTTCCAGGCAGAGGCAGCAGCTGAAGCTGGTGAAGACCTGAAGGCAGCGGTGAGCTCGGTCTTTTGGGGAAATGAGGAAACCTAGAACCTCTCATTCTACACCCTGGTGGCACCTTTGGGTCATGTATGCAGCCCCCACTTCAGACCAATTAACTCAGAACCTGAGGGCAAGCAGGGACAGGGTGGAGGACAGTGGCAGGGTTTAATATGTCCCAGGTGATTCTAGCATGCGCACATTGTCGGGAACCATTGAATACACAGTCTAGTGCAGTAGCCACTTAACACCTGTTTGCTGAGAGTCATAGAGAAGCTGAGGGGGATGGATAGGCCTCTGCCAGCCTGTCATTTGGACTTGGGAGAGGCCATCATCAGCCTAAGAGAATCCCAGGTGATAACAAGTGCTGTAAAGAAAATGCAGATAATAATGAAATTAATTATATCTTCTTCGGTGTCTGTTGATAACATTTTAAATAATAAATTGTTCTTGTTAAATTGTTTGACAAAAGAAATAAAGAAAATGCAAGAAGATGATGCGATAGGAAGCAGCCAAGTAGCCTTTTGAGCCAGCTGGTCAGGAAGAGCTTCTCGGAGGAGGTGACTCTTGAGCTGAGACCTGAAGGGGGAGCTGGCCCTGGAGGTGTGTGGGAAATGTGTGCCAGGCAGAGGGAACAGAAAGGGTGGAGGCCCTGGGGGAGCAACAAACATATAAACAGGTGGCTTGCAGCACAGGGTGAGCAGGGCTGTTCTGGGGGTCTCTAGGGGTGGCAATTCAGCCCACCACAGCAAAAATGCCCCCTCCCACTTCCCCACAGCCTTGAGAGAAACAGCACCTGAATAGAAGCGCTTATTTTTTTCCCCCAAAGGAGAGCAAGCGTGAACACGATCACCCTATATCCATCTGATTTTAAATTTAGCCCAGTGCACATGGAACGCAGTTCAGGGGAAAAACAAGGAGTTACAAAAATATAATTCCATTTTCCGTCATGGGCAGCAGCAGAGGGAGTGGAGCAGGGAGAGATGGGGGTGGGGTGGGGTGGAGGATGAGGAAGAGGTAAAACTCCCAGAGCAGCTACACGATATGGCCTGCTGGGACAGAAGGCTTCTGGGGTCCCATCCTGGGTTCCCCACTTTCTCCAGTGCTGCCCCCCAACAGCTCTGTCCCTGCACAGACATAACGAGTAATGAGAATGGCCAAGTTAAAATCCAGCTCCGTCCCATCCCACGCTGCCCCCAAACGCCCATGGGTCCCCACTGCCCTGCCAGCAAGACACAGACTCTCTCCTTGCCCCGCGCTGTGTTCCTGCCCGGGTTGGGAAAACCGCCTTCCAGCCTAAAGAAACCACACATGCTGGCGACCAAGAAATGACCCCAAATGTAAAGACTGTAAGCAACGCACGTCACTGCCCATCGTTTCTGTGGGTCAGGAACCCAGCTCGGCTTAGCCAGATGCCTTTCTTCAGGGTCTGGTGAGACTTCATTCAAGGAGACACCTGAGGACCCCATCTCATCCACAGCACAACTGGGGCAGGCTCAGCCCTACAGACTGGCTGCAAGCTGTTAGTGGCTCTCGGAGTCCTGCCAGGTGGCCTTCTCCATCGGGGCAGGCTTGTGGGGAGACAGAAAGAAATAACAAAGCTGAAGTTACAATCTCATGTAATTTAATGGACTTCAGAAGTACCATCCCATCATATTTTGCTATACTCTGTTGTTTAGAAGTGAGTCTGAGGGACTTCTTTGGTGGTCCAGTGGCTAAGACTCTCACTCTCCCAATGCAGGGGACCCAGGTTTGATCCCTGATCAGGGAACTAGATCCCGCGTGCTACAACTAAGAGTTTGCATGCAGCCAAAAAAGATCCTGCGTGCTACAATTAAGACCCAGCGCAGCCTAATTAATTAATTATAAAAAAAGAAGTGTCAGAGACCCCGTTAACACCCAGTTGGAGGGAATTGAACAAAGTGTGATAAAGGAGGAGGTGGGGATCCTTGGAGGGCCATTCTAGAACTGGGGCTTCATTAAGGGTATCACTTCAGGCTCATGCTGTGGAACCCTACACAGCTGTTAAAAGTGATAGGGGAGTTTTGAGTTAGAATGTTATTCTGTTGGACTTTCCTAGTGGTACAATGGATAAGAATCTGCCTGCCAATTCAGGGGACACAGGTTCGATCCCTGGTCCAGGAAGATCCCACATGCTGCCAGGCAGCTAAGCCCAGGTGCCGTAACTACTGGAGCCTATGCACCTAGATTCCATGCTCTGCAACAAGAGAAACCACTGCAGTGAGAAGCCTGTGCCCCACAATGAAAAGCAGCCCTCGCTGTCAGCGACTAGAGAAAGCCTGTGTGCAGCAGTGAAGACCCGGCACAACCGAAAATAAATAAATAAAACTAGAGAGAAGAGAAGGGAGGTGAGAAATCTGTAAAAAAGAAGGGAAAAGGAATATTACCCTGTTACTATTACCCTGTTACTATCCCTTATAATCTAGTAATGGTCTTGCCTCAGGGCCTTTGCAAGTGCTATGCCCTCTCCCTGGAATGCCCTCTCCTTCATATCTTTGTATGGCTCCCTCCTTTATCTCTTTCAGATCTGTGCTCAAACTTGGAGAGGCCCTCCCTGATCACCCTCTGTTAAAATAGCACCGTTCCATCCCCTATCCCCCCTAATTTGTTCAGTCCACAGCTCAGCTCACCATTTGACTTTACATATTTATCTTGTTAGTTCTCCACTTCCCACTGGAATATCAGCTCCACAGAAGCGGGGACTTCTGTCTGTTCTGTCACTGCTGAATTCCCATCACCTGGGCACACAGTAGGTGCTCAATAAAAATGGATTGAACAAATGAATTTAGACAAACATGCCCCCTCCCCACAGATTCTTTGCTTAATGTCTTCTCCCTGATGAAAATCCTGAATGTCAACTCTTTTCTTATATGCCACCTCCACCCCCAGACTCAGACTCTGGGACATCAGTGGTCTTGATCCTGTCTGTCAGCTTCATCTTTGTTGCTAGGCAACCCAATGCTCTTGACTTCCCCACCCCCAGCCCCTTAATCCACATTCTTTTCTTGGAATAGAACAGACTAGCTTGTCCCACCAGCCCACCTCCTCCCCACTAGCCCCTAGACCCCTGGCCACCCTTTCTGAATCAAATCGGCTTCTGAATGAGGGTCCCAATGCAAACCAGCCCTTCCTCATCTCTCTCCACTTTCCCAGGATCATCCAAGTCTATAGTGATCCCTCTGACTCCATCTTTCATGTGTTCTAAGCGCTTTCTCTGCGCAGATTTGTTTAATCATCACCCACTGAGGTGACACCCTCATCTTCCCCCATACAGATGAGAGAGCTGAACTGTCAAAGAGGGGGCACAGCAAGCAAGAACCAGTGGGACTCACATCTGAGGCTTCAGGGGCTCCCAGGCGAGGTACTGTGTGACCTTGGGGAGGTCTCTTTCCCTTTCTTGTCCCCCACCCCGACTCCTAGCCAGGCAGTGAGGAGAGAGGAGGCTCTGGTTTAGGTGGGAAAATTAAGGCTGCACCAAAGAGGGACTTGGAACAGGGGCACTAAAAGATAAATTGGTGACCAATCACTAGGAAGAAAAGATTTTGGGGGACAGGCATCCTAGCAGACAGCACAGCAGGTGCAAAGGCCCTGGGGCCGGACCCTGCCTGGTGTGTTGGAGGAACAGGGAGGAGACCTGTGTGGCTGGAGCAAAGTGAGAGAAAGGAGAGAGGGAAGAGGGGAGGGAGGGGATGGGGCAGGTCACCCAGGGCCCTGTGGGCCATGGAGAAGACTTGGGTTTTTTATCTCAAGGGAGGTGGGAGCCCTGAAGGGCTGTGGGCAGAGGGAGGATGGATCTGACTTAGATTTTAAATTGATCATTCTGAATTATTTCACAGAAGAAAAACAAAAATCTCAGGCAAAAGTAACAAACTGGGAGAGTAATATTGACATATGTACTCTGCTGCTGCTGCTGCTAAGTTGTTTCAGTCATGTCCGACTCTGTGCGACCCCATAGACAGCAGCCCACCAGGCTCCCCCATCCCTGGGATTCTCCAGGAAAGAACACTGGAGTGGGTTCATATGTACTCTACTACGTGTGAAATAGTGGAGACCTGCTGCATAGCTCAGGAAGCTCAGCTCAGGGCTCTGTGACGACCTAGAGGGGAAAAATAGGGTGGGGAAGGGAGATTCAAGAGGAAGAGGATCTATGTGTACATACATAATAGCTGATTCACCATGTTTCAGAACAGAGCCTAACACAACATTGTAAAACAGTTATACTCCAATAAAAAAAATACTGACTCAGTGAACATAGAATTTGATCAAACTCTAGGAGATAGCGGAGGACGGAGGAGCCTGGCGTGCTACAGTCCACAGGGTTGCAAAGAGTTAGACATGGATTAGTGACTGAACACAACAAAAGCAAAATAATAGGTGAAAAAGAAAAGTGACGAAACAGTAACTGCGATCCTTAATTGAGGTCGGTTCTTATGCAATAGTATTCTCTGGACTTTATGTTTAAAAAGAGAGAAAAAAAAAAGTCCCCAAATATAAACCAACTATTAATAATACATGAACAACGACAAGTTGAATTTGATTGGTGGGCCTTCACCTCCAGCCCCAGCTGGAGCCACTAACCGGGACATCCAAGGCCTCCCTCTGGCACAGTTGGCCATTTCCTGGGGCTGGGCACCCGTGTCACTGCCCACGCACCTTAGTCTTTCTGGCAGGGAGCCTAGCTTCTTCCCTGAACTTGACGAATTCCTCAGCTCTGAAGGCCTAATTGTGCGTAAATCCAATCGAGTTATCAGGCCCTGATGAGCAATTCCCGAGATTATTTAGCTCAGTGAAGTAAATAATGACATTAGCATCTCCTGCGAGTTCCTGGAGCCCCTGTCCCCCACTTCAGTCTTGTATTCATTTTCTGCATGGTCTTTTGAATGGTGGGAATAAAGATGTGGAGGTGAGGGTAGAATCTTCAGATGTTAGCATAGGAGGGACTCAACACTTTCCTACAGATGGGGAAATTAAGGCCCAAAATAGGACGTGTCACACAGAAAGTTAGGGCCTCTGGAATCCATCTGCACCTCTTCAACCACGGCTGCAGACACTGACAACCCACATGGGCATCTCCCATCTCACTTCCATCCTTGGATGTGCCAAGGCAGGATTCAAATACCAGCAGGAGTGACATTCAGAGCGTGTGTGTGTGTGGGTGTGTGCCGGGTGGTGGGTAGGGGAGGCTGTAGTGTTCATGAATCCTAAGATCTTGTCTTATTGAGAGAGACAAAGAGACACTGATTGACTTTCTGCTGTGGTAAGCTAAGTATGCCTGATTTTTTTTTAAGTATGATAAGAATGACTACTTAGAGGACAGAAATAGAGTGAATGATTTTCAAGCCACTAGAGAGAATAATAAAAGGAAATAGAGAAAATCCCACAAGTTCAGCAGGAGGTTGAAGAGAAGGTAAAAAGGAAGTAATGGGAAAAAATGGTGTTGACCATAAAACACTATAATAGAAAGCGATGGAAATATATCCAAATACATCTGTAAATTCAACAAATATAAGTGGATTAAACTCAACAAATATAAATGGATTAAACTCACTACTCGAAAGACATAGACTCTCAAATTAGACACATAAAAACAGCAACAAAGAAACAAAATCCATCACTGTGTTCTTTTGAGGACACACACCTAAAACAGAATGCTGATCATCAGCAAATAAATTGCAAGGAAAAAAAGACATAAAGAGACATAAAGAGAAATCAAACAATTATGTGTGTGGATCTTGTCTGGATCCACTTCAAAGTGTAGGAATTGTTTTTTTTAACTTTTTTTAGACTTCCTTTGTGGTCTACTGGTTAAGACTCAGCGTTTCCAATGCAGGGGGCGAGCATTTGATCCCTGGTTGGGGAACTAAGATCCCACATGCCACACAGCATGGCTAAAAAAAAAATTATGACTTTATGCAACTGGAAGTTTAAAGGCTGATGGATTGCTGGACGATATTATGGAAATATTAATATTTTAACCATGAATCCTTATCTTTTAAAGATACAAACTGATCTGTGTATGTCTACATTATATGATTCCAGAATTGTCTTCAAAATAATACTAATGAAGATGAAACAAGATCAGTGATGAATTGATAAGTTTTGACATTGACAATGCTTACATAGGCTTCATTGCATTAATCTCTACTTTTATATGTTTAAAATTTCCCATCATAAAATGTTTTTATATTAAAAAAAAGAATGATGCAGATAAGCTTAAAAATTAAAGAATAGAAAAGAATTTACTAGGGAAATATGAACTCCCTAAAGAGCCCCCAGAATAATAAACCAGGCTCACCTCTGCACGGGTGGTGATTCTTTACCAACTGAGCTAACAGGGAAGCCCAAATGAATCTGTACCCCTCAACAACTCCCCCCCATCTTCAGGCCTCAGTGTCCTCTCCAAGATGGGCAGAATTCTTGCCCTCCAGGAGTTAAAGCAGAGAAACCAAAATCAGGCACACATTGTAGGGACTTCCCTGGTGGTCCAGTACTTAAGAATCCACCTTGCAGTTCAGGGGTGCAGGTTCAATCCCTAGTCAGAGAACAAAGATTCCCATGTGCCAGAGCCACTGATCCTGCGACAACTATACACTGCCTGTGCCACGCCAAAAAATCCCGCGTGGAGCAACAGAGAATCTGCCTGCTGCACTAAGACCCAACAACAGCCAAATAAATATATATTTTTGATGTTGTTTAAACACACACACACACACACACACACACACACGGTACTGATTGAATAGTGCCTGTCTGCCCTGCCACTCCCACTGCTCCTGGACAAATTCAAGACTGCTTGGAACCTCAGAATGGGATTTTATTTGCCACTGGGGTCCTTACAGATGTAATTAAGGATCTTGAGATGGAATCATCCAGACTTAGCTGCTGCTGTTGCTGCTAAGTCGCTTCAGTCGTGTCCGACTCTGTGCAACCCCAGAGACGGCAGCCCACCAGGCTCCCCCATCCCTGGGATTCTCCAGGCAAGAACACTGGAGTGGGTTGCCATTTCCTTCTCCAACGCATGAAAGTGAAAAGTGAAAGTGAAGTCGCTCAGTCGTGTCCGACTCTTAGCGACCCCTTGGACTGCAGCCTTCCAGGCTCCTCCGTCCATGGGATTTCCCAGACAAGAGTACTAGAATGGGGTCCCATTGCCTTCTCTGATCCAGACTTAGGGTGGGGCCTAAATCCACTGTGCTTCCCTGGTGGCTCAGACGGTAAAGAATCTGCCTGCGATGCAGGAGGGAGAAGGCAATGGCTCCCCACTCCAGTACTCTTGCCTGGCAAATGCTATGGACAAGGGAGCCTGGTGGGCTGCAGTTCATGGGGTCGCTAAGAGTCGGACACGACTGAGCGACTTCACTTTCACTTTTCACTTTCATGCATTGGAGAAGGAAATGGCAACCCACTCCAGTGTTCTTGCCTGGAGAATCCCAGGGATGGGGGACCCTGATGGGCTGCCGCTTATGGGGTCGCACAGAGTCAGACACGACTGAAGCGACTTAGCAGCAGCAGCAGCAGCAGTGATGCAGGAGACCTGGGTTTGATCCCTGGATTGGGAAGATCCCCTAGAGGAGGGCGTGGCAATCCACTCCAGTATTCTTGCCTGGAGAATCCCCAGGGACAGAAGAGCCTGGCTGGCGGGCTACAGTCCATGAGGCTGAAAAGAGTCAGACATGACTGAGCAACTAAGCACATAAATTCACTGATCAGTGTGTTTATGAGAAAGGAGAGGCTGATCTGGACACACAGGGAAGAGAGTCATGAAAAATGATGGAGGCAGAGACCGGGGTGATGTGGCTATCAGCCAAAGAATACCAAGGCTGCCTCAAAAGTACTGGCTTGAAACAGCCTGAATTTATTATTTTTAAACTTCTGGAGCTAAAATCCTGGTGTGGGCAGGGCAGTTCCGGGGAGAATTGTTTCCTAGCCTTTTTCAACTTCTTGAGGCCTTCTGCATTCCTCGGCTCAAGTAACAGTTAGGGGGGAGGGGCAAGGGAGGGGAGTCCTTCCTTCATCTTCACAGCTAGTGCAGTCTTCCTCCCATTACATCCCTCTGATAAGGGTCCCTGTGGTTACACTGGTTGTTGTTGTACGTTGCTAAGTTGTGTGGAACTCTTTGCCACCCATGGATTGCAGTATGCCAGGCTCCCCTATCTTTTACTATCTTTTGGAGTTTGCTCAAACTCATGTCCATCGAGTCCGCGACACTTTCTAATCATCTCATCCTCTGCCACCCCCTTCTCCTTTTCCCTCCAATCTGTCCCAGCATGAGGATATTTTCCAATCAATCAGCTCTTTGCATTAGGTGGCTAAAGTATTGGAGCTTCAACTTCAGCATCAGTCCTTCCAATTAATATTCAGGGTTGATTTCCTTTAGGATTGACTGATTTGATCTTCATGCAGCTCGAGGGACTGTCGAGAGTCTTCTCCAATACCATAGTTCAACAGCATCAATTCTTTGGCACTCAACTTTCTTTAACGGTCCAGTTCTCACATCCGTACATGACTACTGGAAAAATCATAGTTTGCCTAGACAGACCTTTGTCAGCAAAGTGATGTCTCTGGTTTTTAATGTGCTGTCTATGTTCGTCATAGCTATTACACCGGGCTCACTGGGATAATCCAAGATAATCTCTTTAATTTAACTGTCAACTGATTTAGCAACTTTAATTCCCCTTTGCCATTCCAGGTTTAACATTCACAGATTCCAGGGATTCAGATGAGGACATCTTTGTTGTTGTTCAGTCATTAAGTCGTGTCCGACTCGGTGACCCCATGGACTACACCATGCCAGGCTTCCCTGTCCTTCACTATCTCCTGGAGTTTGCTAAGATTCATGTCCATTGAGTCAGTGATGCTATCCAAGCATATCATCCTCTGCCACCCCCTTCTTTTCCTGCCCTCAATCTTTCCATCTTCATAGTCTTCTCCAATGAGTCGGTTCTTTGCACCAGGTGGCCGAAGTATTGGAACTTCAGCTTCAGCATCAGTCCTTCCAATGAATAATCAGGGTTGATTTCCTTTAGGATTGACTGGTTTGATCTCCCTGCTGTCCAAGGGATTCTCAAGAGTCTTCTCCAGCCCCACAATTTGAAAGCATCCATTCTTCGGTGCTCAGCCTTCTTTGGGGAGCATTATTTTGCCTAACACAACTGGTTATGTAGCTTTAATCTCCCAGGACACATGGAGATTATTCCTAACCATGCCATGGTATTCCTCTTCCCTGCCTTCCTTTGGAACTTGCTTCTATTTATGCCTCAGATTACAGTTTATGGATCACCTCCTCCAGGAAGCCCACCTTGATGCTTCCTTTAGTCCCCAATGCCACCTGTATCATAATCATAGCTCTTACCACTCTGTGGGTTACCTAGTGATGTCTGTCACTCCCACTAGATCATTAGGAAGTGTCTCTTGTCCCTGCTGTATCCTCACATCTAGCATAGGACTTAGCACACAGTCGACACCCAATAAATGTGTAGCCTGCATGAGTTGGAGGCTGCTCCACTCAGGTCTGTAAATAGCTCCAGCCTGGTGAGGATAAATGTAATACTAGCATACACAGGGACCTACAGATTTGGCAGGCGGGTGGGCACTGGTGGCTGCAGGACCCCATATTCCTGGCCAGGCCTGGCTGAGCCTGGTGCCTGCCGCTCCAAGCACCCCTCCCAGCCTCCTCATTAAAGCAGGCCTTTTACTTAGGCAGGCGCTGCCAGTTCTAATTGACTGCCTGCATCCCTGGGGGGACTCAAGTTCCCGAGGTCGGCAGTTGGGCCAGGGCCAGACCACGGCAGGTGGGAAGGAGCCCAGGTCCAGGATGGGAAACAAGGCCTGAAGGCTGGACCTTCGGTCTCACTGGAGTCTGCCCACCCGCCCTCCCTCACTGGCCTCCGACCCTGTGGCACCCACTGTCCTCAGGCTCAGGGTGCCCTCACAGCTTGTGCAAGCCCTTTGTAAGTTTGCTCTTCAGATACTTGGTAACACTGAGAACACACCTAGATGTACAGAGACATGCAAACATGCGCAAACCCACAACCCACAGATCCAGACCGAGAGGTGGTGTGACATGGTGGTGAGACATGTGGGAGCATAACCTGTCTGTGACTCAGCCTTTCCACCTGTAAAATGGGTTTACAATGGTCCCCCTCCCCCCACCCCCGACACACACACATTCATGGGGTCCCCCTCCCCCCCCAACCCCGACACACACACATTCATGGGGCTTCGGGGAGAAATAAATAGGTTAATAGTTAGAAAATGCTTAACCCAGGACGTGGTTCTATAGGGCTTATTATGTATGCATTTGACAGGTATTGATGGAGCACTTAATGCATGCCAGGCCTAGCAATTACAGCGGTGAACAAGATTCACATAAGTTCCTTCCCAGGTGATGCCAGTGGTAAAAAAAAAAAAAAAAATCTGCCTGCCAGTGTAGGAGATACAAGAGATGCAGGCTCAATCACAGGGTTGGGAAGATCCCTTGAAGTACGAAATGGCAACCCACTCCAGTATTTTTGCCTACGAAATCCATGGACAGAGGAATCTGGCAGGCTACAGTCCATGGGGTCACACAGAGTTGGACCTGACATGCACACGCGCTGTCCTGGGGAGCATGGAATCTGGGGAGGGGGAGAGTGAGTCTAATAAGAGAGTAATTGTTGGAGTGTGCTGGGAGGACACAGGTGGACACACACACACACACACCTGGAGAGACACTCTCTGAGTTTCTGTGACTATTTCCATTTCACAGAGGGAATAAATGAGGCTCAGAGACAGAAGAAAAACGGGTTTAATTTGGGGCCATGCAGTTTCTGAAACAGTCAACACTTCACATGGCCCCAGGGCCTTTGCCCTGTTGTCCCACTTCCAGGCACCCCTCCAGGTCCTCATTCTTCTGTCCTCAGCTCAAGTGTCACTTCCTCAGGTAGCCTTTGGAGTCCCTCTCTCCCCTGACTCCTTGAAACTCGCCTAGCTACGGCTGCGTTTGACTAGGGAGCTTCTTTCATTAATATCTGTCATAGCTGCCTCTGAGTTCCCAGAGCCCAGCACACAGTGGGTGCTCTATGAATGCACACTGGCCCTGGGGCTCAGCCCCGCTCCTGAGAACTTGCAAACTGGCAGCTGGGGGAGTTCAAGCTGGGGGCGTCCCTCCCACCTCCCAGCTTTGATCTGGGCAGTCCCCTCCTCAGCCACCACCACCACGCTTCTAGAACCTGTTCCTAGCTTTTCATCCTCCCTGGAGAGGCCTCATTACCACTCCCAGCCCAAGAGACAGGAATCTGCAGCCTCCTGGGCTTTCAAAGCAATACATGAAAATAGAAATCGATGCCGCCACATGGACAACCTGGGGCCTAACCTTGGGCTGCAGGCCTCTGGCCGCCTGCTGTAGCTTCTAGCCCCTCCTTTGTGAGCTGAAGGGGATGACAGACTTTGGAGCTCAGAGCCTCGGGAACTGGTAATCACTGTCATTCGGATAATGATTTTAATTATTATCTAATAAAAGTATATTTAGCAGCATCCCTTTTGTGAGCGTTTACACAGTTTGGGGCACTTTCTTTTTTCGGCCACACCAGGGATCGAACCTGCACCCTTGGCAGGGAAAGTGCAGAGTCCTAACCTCTCAACCAGGGAATTCCTTCAAGGCACTTTATAAAAGCTTCTCTTTTTTTACCCACTTTTGTTTTCCATCACTTAAAATTTTTTTTATTGCTTGCACCTTGCTTGCAGGATCTTCATTCCCTGACCAGGGATCAATCCTATACCCCCTTGCTGTGGAGGTACAGAGTACTAACCCCTGGACTGCCAGGGAAGTCCCTAAAACCCTTTCTTCTTCCTTTTTTAATATTTGCTTATTTATCTGGCTGTGCCGGGTCTTAGTTGCATCTTCATTGTGACATGAGACCTCTTAGTTGCACAGCATGTGGGATCTCATTCCAACCAGGGGTCGAACCCCTTCCACTGGGAACATGGTGTCTTAGCCACTGGACTTCCAGGGAAGTCCTAAAACCCTTTTCTTGATCCCACATTCCTCTCCATTGACCACCCGGTTTCTGAGAGTCCGCTGTCTACACTCATCTTCCTCCCATCCCCTTCAGGATCTCCTCCCCACTAAGGGCCCCCACACCAGGAATCTGCATTCTCGAAAAGATGCCCCTGGCCAGGGGCACCCACCCTGGTGACTGCCTGGCAGGAGGAAACAGCAGCTGCCCCATGAGAAGATTGCTGGCGGGGGGAGGCTGCCCTGGAGGGCTCTGGGATAGGGGACCACTTGCCAGGCAGCAGGCCCAGTCTCAGACTCACCTACCTCAACCCCTGACTCCAAGTCTGGGGCCTGGGTAGCCCTGGGCATATGACCACACCCTCCCCCCCTCCACCCCTCACACACAAACACAGGCACACCCAGCCTCTCTCATGAAGAACACAGGATAAGAGGGAAAATTGGAGAGCCAGCTAACACTTACGAAAGGTGTATTCCATACTAGTGAGTTTGTATCATAACTGCTTCAATTTTAAGAGCAACTGGGGAAACGGAGGCAAAGAGAGATGCCGTCGCCGGGCTAGTCACACAGCTAGTACGTGGCAACCTGAGTTTGAACCCTTCTCTCTCTGAGTTGGGGCTTCCCAGGTGGCACTAGTGGTGAAAAAAAGAAAACCCGCCTGCCAATGCAGGAGACATAAGAGACAGGGGTTCAATTCCTGGGTGGGGAAGATTTCCTGGAGGACGGTGTAGCAACCCACTCCAGTATTCTTGCCTAGAGAATCCCCATGAACAGAGGGGTCTGGTGGGCTACAGTTCATGGGGTCACAAAGAGTCAGACACGACTGAGTGACTTGGCATGTAGGCACTCTTTGAGTTGAGAGGCCTGCCTGTGCTAAATATCTTATTTCCCATGCAGGGACAGTGGGATCCACAGAACCATCCACCAGGTGGGTTCTATTATCCACTAGTGGTGCAGATGAGGAAACTGAGGCTCAGACGGGCTGCTGGGCTGTGCTAGGAAGGAGACAGCATGACTGGGGCTCCAGTCCCAAGTCGGGTACCCAGAACCTGGTCTCTTAACCACTCCAGTCACCAAAGGTTCTCCCGGGCACTATTTCAGCATCCTTTAGGTGGGGTTCATTGCAGAACCCAGGTTATGAGGACCACGTGCCAGCAGGCTTGTAAAGAGCCCCTTGTGGGGTCTGGCCAAACAGGAGGGTCTGATTTGGGTGAGTTGAGGACACAATAGGGACGGAGGCTGGGAAAAATTTTCCCATGGCCCCCGTCAGTCAACCTCTCTCCAACCTGGGACAGTTAAATCTGCCACCCTCCCCCGCCCTCCGCTCCCAATCCCCACCCCCCGGCCTGAGATCCCCTTCCCTGGCGGTCACTTAAGTGCCCTCCGGCCCCTCACAGGAACAGCGCCGCCTCTGTGTCCGGCGCGGGGCCAGCGTCTCTCCAGGTTTCTCAGCGTTGCCCAGAGACGGGTGGGCTGTCGGCTGGCCCTCGCCCCCGGCACGCAGAACCCTGCCCGCCCAGGCCCCAGGACCCCGGATCCAGAACAATAGGCAGGCCGAGGGGAGGAGGGGAGACAGGCGGGGCTGGGGCCTCGGGGGGCCTGGGAACCGAGCGGCTCGGGGTCGGTGTGCAGGGAGGGGGGTCCTGCGATCAGACAGAGGCTCCCGGAGGAGTGGGAGCTCGGGGCGGGTGGCGGGGAGTGAGGCGCACCCAACCAGGAGGGAGCTCGCGGAGGCCGGGGAGCTTAGCCCCCTCCCCAACGGTAGCTCCGGGAGGAGGGGCCGCCTACTCCCCCCAGCCACTGGGCTCGTGCGGGGAACAGGTGTCGGGGGTTCTGAAGGCAGGACGAAGGGGCACAATCCCTTTCGGAAGTGAAGCGGCATCGGGGCCCCGCACCGCTATAAATACGGTCACAGCTGACTAGGGGGAGGGGACCTGAAGGACCCGAGAAGTGGGACGTAGGGTGCGGGATGGCGGGCGACCCTGAGCTTGGGGACGCGGCCAAGCTTCTGGGAGGATGCGAAACCAGGTGACGTGCTACTTTCCGGACCCTGGCGTCCTGGGGGCCCAGGGGTGGGCAGAACTGGGCGTGTCCATAACCTATATAAGCACCGCCCCTCGCCGAGCTCCGCCCCCTCGCCGAGCCGCCTCCGGGTCTGAGCCCACTGCACTCTCTCAGCCCCTCCCCTTCCGTCGCCCTCTCCTCATCTTTAGCCCCCTCCCCTCGCTGAGTCTCCTCTTCTGTCTCAGCCCCTCCTCTCTCAGCTCCCCCTTTCTAAGCACCCCCTGCCACCTTTCAGCTCCTAGTGGGGAGAGGTGTCCTGGGACAGCCCCTTCCGGCTGTTCCAGGTAGAAACTTGACTCCTTGGCTGGCAGGGGCTACCCTGGCTCCTCCTCATCTGCAGTATCACCCTCATATTCTGTGACTAGAACAGCCGGAGCTTTTGGGGTTCTGCCCTCCCCGATAGCTCCTCGTGCCCGATTATCTCCTACCTCCAACACCCAGTCTGGGGCTAGGCTCCCTATCAGAAACGACCAGAAAGAACTTCATGCAGGCACACCCCCTTCAAGTCCCTGCCTTAGACCTCTCCCTTGCTTCCCAGACCCAGGAGCCAATTTCTGAAATGGGTGATGGGTAGAAATCCTAACTTCATTAATTTTTTCATTCATATTCTTCAACAAACATTGAATGAGCACCTACCGCCTGCAAACCTGTGCTGGGGGTTGGGGATATAGCTCATTGACCAGTGGGGAAGATAGTGGGGTGTTGGAGGTTAGAGGGCTGTGATGGGGGGGCAATAGGGGTCAGGGAGGTGATGGGTCCCAGAGGGAAGGCTTCCCACAGGAGGTGTCATCTAAACTGAAGGCTAAAGATATTAGGGCCCAAGAGAGGGTGTACCTAGCAGAGAACCACAAGTGCAAAGGCCCTGAGGCGGGAGCAAGAGCCCCTGGCTTTCAGTCCCAGCTTTGCTGTTTATTTGCTGTGTGACCTGGACAAGTGACTATTTCTTTCTCATTGTTACCAGCGCTCAACGGAAGGGCTCAGCTGGGCACCCGATACACAAGAGATGCTCCATAAATATTTGCCAAATGTTGATGAAGGAACTGCAGTTCTAGAGGGTTGTCATGAAAGAGAAGGCTTCACAGCCCCTGCCTGGGGATGGGTGGGTTGGGGCAGTTTGTGACCTCTTTGTCTGGCCAAGGTGCCCCTGTCCGCTGGGCCCCTCCCCCAGGCCCACCCGTCCTCCACCAGCTGTCTCTCCATGTGTGCGCCCGCCTGTCAAGAGCAGGCGCCTGTTCCGGAACACCTGATGCCTTGCTTCCCAGGGATTTCAGAGGGGTAGATGCACGGAAGTTCAGCTGCCATGGGGGCTTAACCCTGGAGCCTGGGCGCCGGGTCTTCAGAGGCCCAACATCATCCCTCTTGACTCCGTAGAAAGCTCTGGCAGCGCTCCCAACCTTAGCTAGAAAGACCCCACTTCAACTCCTAGCTCTGGCGTTGCTCAGCTGTGTGGCTTTGGGAATGTCAGTCAACCTCTCTGGTTACTGCCACCACCAATAATAATAAGAGCTGACACATCTTCAGTGCATATGATGTGCCTGAGGCCATGTTTAGAGCCTTTCTGTGAATGAACTCTGCCTTCTAGCAGGGTTCTGAGTTCCCAAGTATTGTTGACCCCCTTTTAAAGATTGAAAACTGAGGCACAGAGTAAGGTTATATGACTCACAGGGTGAAATGATACAATGAGTAATCACTGTTGGGTTGGCCCAAAAGTTTGGTTGGGTTTTTCTGCACAATCTTAAAGAAAAACCAGAGAGAACTTTTCGGCTAACCCAGTACAATAACACTGGTGCTGGAGAAGACTCTTGAGAGTCACTTGAACAGCAAGGAAATCAAATCAGTCAGTCCTAAAGGAAATCAACCCTAAATATTCATTGGAAGGACTGATGCTGAAGCTGAAGCTCCAGTTCTTTGGGCACCTGATATGAAGAGCTGACTCACTGAAAAAGACTGATGCTGGGAGAGATTGAGGGCAGGAGGAGAAGTGAGTGACAGAGGACGAGATGGTTGGATGGCATCACCAACTCAACGGACATGAATTTGAGCAAACTCCAGGAGATGGTGAAGGACAGGAAAGCCTGGCGTGTTGTAATCCATGGGGTCATCGCAAAGAGCTGGACATGACTTAGCAACTGAGCAACAATACAATAGCACATATTGCGTGCTCACTGGGTGCCTGGGTGCCTGCTTTATATGGATTAGCTCATTTAATTCTCCCCAAAACCAAATGAGGTCATGGGACCACTAACACAAGTCCCTTTTTACAGATGTAGAAACTGAGGCCCAGAGACAATAAACAATTTGCCCAAACCCACAGAGCTGTATAACTTTGAACACACATCATCATAGAAAGTTCTATTGATGAGCATTGCTCTATGAGCAAATGCTTCTATTTGACTTTGCTCTCTGTTGTCTGTTAGGAGCCCAGTCCCTGGTAAGTTACAGTTAACTTGTAGATTTCTGGCTGGTAGGAAAAAGAAACCTCCGATTATGGTTTTGTTGCATGTAGGCCATTCACTAGTTTGTATCCAGCCTAATCTTATTCTAACTTTCTTAAGAAAGAAATATCCTGGGGACTGCCCTGGTGGTCCAGTGGTTAAGACTCCGTGCTTCCAGTGCAAGAGGCACCAGTTCAAGCCTTGGTCAGGGAACTAAGATCCTGTATGCTGCATCAAAAAAAGAAAAAAGGAAGGAAGGAAGGAAGATCCTGACAAATATCCAGTCCCTTAAATGCTCTCAGAACCAACTTGACCATTTAATTGGTTCCCTGAATAATGAGTCAATTAATCATTGACCAGAATTTACGTTGAAATGAGTTACATTTTCAACTTTCTGAGAACAGTACCGTGACAGCCCTATTTTGCAAAGAGGGAAACTGAGGCCAGCTCCCTGCCTCCCCCATCCCGAGCCCAGGGGCCCAGTCATTATACACCTGGCTCTCCACATTCAGGCACCCCCCGCACAGCTCCCAGAAGCAGCTCCGAGAACCTGTCTTCCCGCAGTGGCAGAGAACCAGGTCAAAGAACCGCTGGGACATCAAAGGGAATCTATAAATACAGCTGCAGGAGGAAAAATAGACATTTTTCTAGCCCCTCCCGGCCTTTCCTCTCTCCCACTCCAGCTCCTTCCCAGCTAGGCTCATTCATATTGCAGTAGCAGGGCTGAAGCCCCCAGCCACAGGGACCACTACAGGAAAACAGTGAGAGAAGAAGCTGGCAATGCTTCAGTTTCCCCCAGTGAAATCAAACCTCTTCTGATCTCCCCTTCCCCTGCCAGGGGACTAAGAAAAAAGGGACATCACTGGGCCTGCCCCTGGGAGGGCTACATGAGATGCTAAACCCAGAGACGAATGTTACTGGTTTGTAGAAACCTTCAAATTCCAGGACCCTAGAATCTTCTCTCTTTCTCAGGGAACATGTAGGGTTTCTGTGCTGTGTTGGGTGCTGGAAAGCTGGCAGGACCTACTTCTGGTACATAGTTTCGACTTGGCCAAGGCAGTCGGGAGGGCTTCCTGGAAGAGGTGGCATAAGCTGAACCCCATGGAAGATGGGAGAGATGGGAAGAGAAGAGTGAGACAGAGGAGGAGGTTACACAGAAAGGAATTCAGAGTCTTCCTGGATTATTCCCACTTCCTGGTTCCCCAAGTCCTGTGTCTTTACATCTAAAACGCCTCTCAAACCTGCCTATTTCTCTTTACCTCCTTACTCCCTACCCTGGTCTAGGTCCCCATGTTGCTTCCCTAGACCATGTTGCTCCCCTAGACTAGTCCCTCGTCCCCTGGGGCCCATTCGTGTCCTGGGTACATCGTTCTCTGCCAGGCTGGCTTTTAAAAAGTCAAACTAGAGGGACCTTTTAAAAAGTCAAATCAGATCATCTCAGTCGCTCACTATAAACTCTCCTATGGCTTCCTAGTGCCCTTGAAATAAAATCCAAACTTTTCCCCATGTCCCCAACACCCACTGCTCCCCCTCCTCCCTCTTCCCCCCTCCCTCACTCTGCTCCAGCCACAGGGACCTATTCACTTTTCCTCCAACATGATCCTGTCCCAGGGTCTTTGCACATGTTGTTCTCTCCACCCTTCCCCTATTTCTTTTTCCTCAGACTGGCTCCTAGTTCTTCAGGTTTCAGCTCAAAAGTCACTTCCTCATAGAAGCCCTCCCTGATGCCTCCAGTCAGCTGCTGCTCTTCACCTTCATTTCTTCCTGGGCTTCATAATGATCTGAAATTATTTTTTAATCATTCACTTGTTTCTTTGTGGTCTGTCCATGGGTATCCCAAGAGGACAGAGATCCTGCCAGAGACCTCACCTCCGTGGGCTTCCCCTGTCTGTACAATAGGTGGGCTTGTGGAAGAAACACAAGCTGGAATCAAGATTGCCGGGAGAAATATCAATAACCTCAGATATGCAGATGACACCACCCTTATGGCAGAAAGTCAAGAGGAACTAAAAAGCCTCTTGATGAAGGTGAAAATGGAGAGTGAAAAATTGGCTTAAAGCTCAACATTCAGAAAACGAAGATCATGGCATCCAGTCCCATCACTTCATGGCAAATAGATGGGGAAACAGTGGAAACAGTGTCAGACTTTCTTTTTCTGGGCTCCAAAATCACTGCAGATGGTGACTGCAGCCATGAAATTAAAAGACGCTTACTCCTTGGAAGCAAAGTTATGACCAACCTAGATAGCATATTCAAAAGCAGAGACATTACTTTGCCAACAAAGTTTTGTCTAGTCAAGGCTATGGTTTTTCCTGTGGTCATGTATGGATGTGAGAGTTGGACTGTGAAGAAGGCTGAGCACCAAAGAATTGATGCTTTTGAACTGTGGTATTGGAGAAGACTCTTGAGAGTCCCTTGGACTGCAAGGAGATCCAACCAGTCCTTTCTAAAGGAGATCAGCCCTGGGATTTCTTTGGACGGAATGATGCTAAAGCTGAAACTTCAGTACTTTGGCCACCTCATGTGAAGACTTGACTCATTGGAAAAGACTGATGCTGGGAGGGATTGGGGGCAGGAGGAGAAGGGGACGACAGAGGATGAGATGGCTGGATGGCATCACTGACTCGATGGACATGAGTCTGAGTGAACTCCGGGAGTTGGTGATGGACAGGGAAGCCTGGCATGCTGCGATTCATGGGGTCGCAAAGAGTCGGACATGACAGAGCGACTGATCTGATCTGATCTGATCTGTGACAAGTCATTCCCTTGGGCAAGCTGTCTGCTTTATTTGCTATTAAAGTCACTGTTTCCCTTACAAACTGCTTGTAATCGATATGCTAATTGATGCAGATTTATGTAAATAACATGAGTATTTATTTCTCCTTCTCCTTCCCCGCCCCACACAAATTCCCTATGGGCCTAAGGGACCCAGAAGCTGAGGGTGGGTAGCTGTCTCAGCCCCCGTCCCTTGGGGATCTTTGGGGGTAGGGGGGCAGGTAGGAAAAGGGCAGGAATGGGGGTGAAGAATATAAATCTGGAGACCCGGGGGAAAACTGAGACCAAGACAGTAAAAGAGCAAGATGGGGAGATGAAGAGGGTGGGAAGATGGAGAAACACAGAGAGGAGAGGAGACAGAAAGAGAGGGAGACTGGGAGGGATGAGGTTGGAGGGTTGGGTAGGGGCCCCCTGCCACCGCAGGGCATGCTGGGGACATACCGGATCCCCACTACACATTTGGATCAGTAGAGTTACCTCCCGCCTTCACTCTGATCATCATGCACTGGAATCTTCTGGAAGGGGAAACTGAGGCAGGACAAGGGGAACCACTGGCCTCACTGGCTATTCCAGAGCAGGTCTTGGATGAGGACTGGCCCATCCCTCCATGGGACCCTGGGGGCCAGGAAACTTCCTTGACGCTCACTTGGACCTTAGCCAATACTCCATTGTTTCTACTGAGTGTCTACTGTGTTCCAGGCCTGTGCTGGGCAGTGTTGGGACCAAGACCAAGCGCCTTGTCTATGAAAGCTGGGGGCAGTTGAGAAGCCAGATAAATTCCAAAGTGGTCTCCACGGCCCATAAGACCCTGCATGGTCTGCCCCCAGCATCTTGTCACTTTCTCACCTTCACCTCCTCGCTCTCTCCTCCTGGATCAGGGTGCTCCTGCCACAGAGGCCTCCCCTAACAGATCAGGAATGGTCCTGCCCCAGGGCCTTTGCACTGGCTGTTCCCTAGATCCAAAGCTGACTTCCCCCACATACCTGCATGATTTTCTCCATTATCTCCTTCAGGTCTCTGTTCAGATGTCATCTCCTCCATGAGGCCTTCACTGCCTACCACCTGCTAAATATCTCCCCCACTTTAGGCATGCCCCCTATCTTCTTCTTTTTTTAATTTAAAAAAGCTTGTTTTGCCACATACCCCAGCGTGTGGGACCTTGGTTCCCTGATTAGGGATTGAACCCACACCCCTGCACTGGAAGCTGGAGTCATAGCCACTGGACCACCAGGGAAGTCCCCTCATCTTCTTTCCTTGCTCAGTTTTTTCACCTTACCCTCCGGCCCAGAATAGATCTCACTCATTTATGTTGCTTCTTGTTTGTCAATCCCATTGGGATGTCAGCTCCACACGGCCAGAGACTTCTGTCTCTTCTGTTCGCTGCTGGGTCCCCAGTGACCAGAACTAGCCGGGCATCCAACAGATAATCAATACTTGTTAAATAAGTCTATCTACTCCTGCCCTGAGCTGTGAGCAGGCCAGGACAGGACCTGGCTCTGTCTTGGTCACCACTGTGTCGCCAGCACCACCCAGCAGAACCTGGCACACAGTAGGTGCTCAATAAAGTCAGCTGAATAAATAGACCAACGAGGGTCAAGACCTCAGGACTCGGCTTTGCCTCCTGAAGGCATTGGAGGGTTTGTAGCTGGAGCTGAGCTCGTGCCAGGTGGGGCCGAAGGAGCCTGGGTGTGGAGGGTGAGCTCAGAGCCCACAAATTGCACCTCCACACTGACATCAGCATCACTTGAGTCGAGAGCCTTGGTGGCAATGACGAAGCCGCTACCAGCTGAGGTCATTCACACACACCCTTACTGTCGCTGGCTGTTTTTTTCCCCCTCCATAACAGTTCTGATTTTCGTTTTTTTTTTTAATTGTGGGATAATATACCTAAAAATACATTATTTTAACCATTTGTAAGAGTTCAATTCAGTTACATGAAATACCTCCTCACTGTTGTTCAGCCATCACCACTACCTCGGCCCAGAACTTTTCCATCTTCCCAAATGGAAACTCTGTCCCCGTGAAACACTGACTCCCCATCCCCTCCCCCACCCCCTGGCCCCACCATCTCTGTGGATCTGACTCCTCTAGGGACCTCCTGTGAGTGGAATCAGACAATGTGTGTCCTTCTGTGTCTGCCTTCTCTCACTGAGCATCACTCCTCAAGATTCATCCATGTTGCAGGAGTTGTCAGATTTCCTGCAGAGTCCACGCTCATTCTACCTCCAGTTTGCTTGCTCCTGATGAAGGGCAGCTCACCACTCCATTGTGGATTAAAAAAATGAATTAACAAAAGGCCTCTCAGAGAGGAGGACATTGACCAAACACATGAGGATTTCCCAAGAAGCGGAAACAGCAAGTGCAAAGGCCCTGGTGTGAGGCGGATCTCCATGTGTCATCTCGGCTGGAAAGGGAAGCCCAGTAGAGGGTGGATTTTGAACAGGGAGAATGTGACACCTTTTCCCCCTCCCCCAAGTGACACTGCCCCCTCTGTGTCTCAGTTTCCTACCCACCCCCAGGACAGACCCCAGGGAACTCAATGGTCCCTAGGCCCGTGTCACTTCCTCCTCTGAAGACCAGGATACCCCTTGCCTCATTTGCATATGCAGATAAGGCCTTGGAGCATGGGCTTCTGAGAGGACCCTGGACACACTCAGGCCTTTCTGGGGATGTTGCTTGCTGATTCTGACAGGAAGAAAGCACTGTAATTGCTTGAAGTTTTACTCACAAATCAGGCGGTGGCTTCTGCCACTTCTCTCTCTACTGTTTCCCGGGATGTACGTGTGGCACTTGGAGCTCCAGCCAGACACACAGTCAGTTCAGGCCACAGCCTTGAGTCCAAGGGGCTGGAGAGAGGGTCTCAGGCTGGGCAACCCCCAGCCATTCCGGCTGGCTGCCTGGCTGAAGGCCTGCTATGCATACAGGCTGGCCTAACTACCACATACCCTCTCCCTTGCACTGGAGGGGGACTTGGGCAAACTCTGGGGCCAGGCATGCTGGGTTGAAATCCTTGCTCTGGCTCAAAATGTGTATTGTACCTGGAGTTGTGCAGTGCACACACTTAATAAGTGCTCCTGAAGTTATTGGTTCACTGGGTGCCCCTCCCCAAGCCTGAAGAGTTGGCCTCATTGCCCCATTTTGCTGCCTAGGGAACTGAGGGACCCAGA
Source organism: Bos grunniens (assembly GCF_055505025.1). Taxonomy (NCBI): domain Eukaryota; kingdom Metazoa; phylum Chordata; class Mammalia; order Artiodactyla; family Bovidae; genus Bos; species Bos grunniens. The sequence goes on from NC_141171.1 coordinate 19,582,488, forward strand.
GCTCCTGCCCAGATGGGCTCACTTTCCCCATCTGAACAATGAAGGTAGAGCTTTCAGGCTCCCATTCACTCATTCACTCATTTGTTCAACACATTTGTTGAATGCTTACTGTGTGCCAGACCCTAGACCCCAGGGACATAGCCATGACCAAGGGAAACTCTGGCCCTGACCTGGTAGAGCTGACTGGGGGCAGGGGTATGGGGAGGGGGAAATGGGAAGAGAAACAAGTAATAGATAAAAGAAATACTCTTGGTAAAAAAGTACAGCAGAGCAGGGACTTCCCTGGCAGTCCAGGGGTTAAGACTCTGTGCTCCCACTGTAGGGAGCATGGGTTCAATCCCTGGTTGGGGAACGAATGTCATGTGCTACACCATGTGGCTGAAAAAAAATAATCAAAGATTAAATTTAAAAAATTGTACAGCAAAGGAATCCAAACAGAGAAAAGGGAGTGATTGTTTAGACAGGGGGTATATTAGGGGAACATTGAGCTGAGACCGGGAGCCGTTTAGATATCTGAGGAAAAAATGACTCTACTGGGGGCAGGGACAGCCAGTGCAAAGGCCCTGAGGAATAAGGAATTCAGTGTGGCTGAAAGCAGAGTGATGGAGGGGGTCCTGGCGAGAATTGGATGAAAGGGGCACAAGACAGGGTCATGATTGAGGCTCCTAGGCACACAGCAAGCCAGAACTACCAGGGACTTCCCTGGTGGTCCAGTGGCTAAGACTCCGTGCTCTCAGTGGAGGGGGCCTGGGTTCAATCCTTGGTCAGGGAACTAGATCCCACAGGCCACGACTAAGAGTTCACACACCACAACTAAAAGATCCTGTGTGCCACAAATAAATAAATAAATACTAAAAAAAAAAAAAAGAAAGAACTACTGTATGGGCCTTCCTGAGGGCTGCCTTCTGCCCTCCAGCCCCCATTCACATCTACATCCCTAAGATTTCTGTATAACAAGCAATTGTTAAGTACCCTGAGAGTGGGACCATAAAGAAGGCTAAGCACTGAATAATTGATGCCTTTGAACTCTGGTGCTGGAGAAGATTCTTGAGAGTCCCTTGGACTGCGGGGAGATCAAACTAGTCAATCCTAAAGGAAATCAACCCTGAATATTCATTGGAAGGACTGATGCTGAAGCTGAAGCTCCAATACTTTGGCCGCCTGATGTGAAGAGCCAACTCAGTGGAAAAGAACCTGATGCTGGGAAAGATTGAAGGCAGGAGCAGAAGGCGACAACAGAGGCTGAGATGGTTGGATGGCATCATCGGCTCAATGGACATAGGTTTGAGCAAACTCTGGGAGATAGTGAAGGATGGGGAAGCCTGGTGTGTTGCAGTCTGTGGGGTCGCAAAGAGTTGGGACACCACTTAGGGGCCGAACAACAACTGAGTGCTAGGTGTTGTTCTAGTCAATGGGGATTCATCGGGGCATAAAACAATGCTGTGGGGGAGATGATAAACAATGTTTGGTTGTGAAAAATAGGATGAAGAAAACCAGAGCAGGGTAAGAAGATAGAAAGGGACAATGTGTTGCAGGAGGTGCAAGGTCAGGGTGGCCTTGCTTTGGAGGTAACATTTGAGATCTGAGACTTGGAAGAGCAGAGAGGCCACATGGATATCTGTGGGAGAGGGGAAACCACTCCAGGTGAAGAAGAGAAAGTGCAAAGGCCCTGGGGCAGGTCAAGCTCAGAACAAAAACTACTTTCAGTCAAAGTGTTAGTCCCTCAGTTGTGCCCGACTCAGCTCCTCTGTCTGTGGGATTTCCCAGCAAGGACACTGGAGTGCATTTCTATTCTCTTCTCCAGGGGATCTTCCCAACCCAGGGATCAAACCGACGTCTCCCGCATTGCAGGCAGATTCTTCACCACCTGAGCCACCAGGGAAACCCATTCAGAGACACCATCAAGCCCTTAACAGTTATGCCCCAGCATTTCAGAGTGGAGTTTCCTCTTCCAGGTGGCCCCCCAGGATCCTCAGTGTTTCCAGATGACGGAGGCACCCATGGGAGTTCCTGGGCAGTCCAGTGGTTAGAACTTCATGTTCCCAATGCTCCCAGTGCAGGAGGCACTGGTTCAATCCCTGGTTGGGGAACTAAGATCCCACATGCTGCATGGTGCAACAAAGTCAGGCTCAGCAGTGCGCAGGCAGAGGGTGAGGAGGAAGTCATCAAGACCCTCTTTGGGATCACCTCAAATGAGGGACCCTAAGTCACTTGCCTTAAGAAACTTCCAAGCTAGGAGGTCCCTGAGTCCTTGTAAATGATTAAAAGCAGGAGGTTCAGGACCTTCCTGGTGGCCCAGTGGTTAAGAATCCGCCTGCCAATGCAGGGGACACGGGTTCGATCCCTGATCCAGAACAAAGATTCCACATGCCACAGGGCAGCTAAGCCTGTGAGCCATAACTACTGAAGCCCACGTGCCCTAGAGCCTGTGCTCCACAAGAGAAGCCAAGGCAATGGGAAGCATGAGCACCTCAATGAGAGAGTAGCCCCCACTGGCGGCAACTAGAGAAAAGCTCCTGTGCTCTAAGAAAAACCCAGCATGGCCATAAAGAAAGAAATTAATTTAATTAAAAAAAATTTTAAAGCATGGGGTTCAAATTCCAGCTTTATTTCCCGGCTATGTGAGTGGCCAAGTCGTTTCTCTCTGGGTCTCAGTTTCCACACCTGAAAATGGGATAAAAAAACGTAGTCAGGCTCTAGAATCAGGGGGCTACTTATAGTAAGTGCTCAGTAAGCACTTAACTCTTCATTATAATAATTACTATATGCATCATATGGGTCATTTTCAGGCAGCAGGCCTAGGGGTGGCTATGTCATTTCGGGAAAGAGCCACACTCTGGGCACCAGGTGCCCCAGGGCCCCAGGAGTGCTTTTGAATCTGAGGACAGGAGTCCCCCAAAATGCCTGCAGCGGGCAGGGGTCAAAGGGCAAGGGGCAGGGATAGGTCAAGGCCATGCCACACACACACACACACACACACACGCACACGCACACGCACACCCCTACCCCCTCACGAGCTCTAGGTTGGTTAGGTCTGCGGAAGGACCAGCTGGGCGGATTTAGCCAGCGCATCTGCCGCCGGAACAGCTGCCGTTCTGGGGGGGGCTGGAGGGGGATTTGGGACGAGTGAAAAATCTGTCCGAGGAGAATCGCGTCTGCGTTGCTCAGCTGCCGGCTCAGACTAGGGGGACACCCCGAATCCGCCCGGACCCCGAGCCCCTCCCCTGCTGCGGCCACCCCCACGTGCCTTGAGGGGAGGGGGCGTCGAGGAGGCCCTGACGTCACAGGCAGCCTCAGCCAATCGGAGCTGCCCTTTCCGAGCCCCCGGGGGATTCCCAGGCCCTAGCCGGGGCTGGGGCCGCGACCCAGCACCTACGACCCCCAACCTGGGCTTAAAAGAGGGCCCAGACCTGAGTAGGGGAAACCAAGGCTGGGACGCTCCAGGAAGGGGGCTGGACCCAGTTGACCCCCCTGAGAGCCTCAGTCCAGCCGCTAGGCTCCAGCGAGGCCCAGAGAGGGGCAGGGACAGCCGGAGTCACACAGCTGGGCGGCTAGATGGGGAGCGCTGATTGGGGGTGCGCACGCAGCAGGGCGGGGTTTCCCAGCACCCCCAGGCGCTAGGCACTAAGGCCGGGATAAGCCTCAGCCCATCCCGGGGAACCCAAAGGCCGCTTGACCCACTACAGGTCTCCCCGGGACCCCTCGGACCCGGGGCCGCGGCCGGGACGCCCAGGGAGGAAGGTGTTGGTGGCCGCCGGGCACCCGCAAAACCCGCGCTGGATTTCTCCTGGGTCGGAGCTGGACTGGAGCGCCGCGCTGACCCACCTGGCCTGAGAAACTGAGGCCCGGAGGGGCGGGGCTTTGCTCAGTGTCACACAATTGTGAGGACGCTGCTGGTTCTGCCCCCTCCCTGGGCCTCCTTGGCTCACCCGGAGGGCAAGCTGTGAACTTCCTGCCACCCTCTTCCAGGTCAAGGCTCAGACAGTCAGGAGCCCAGGGCGGGGGAGGGAGCAGCCAAGTCTGACCTTGCCCCCGTCCAGGGCATGAAAGACTCATTCATGAGTGCTGAAGCCTGGGTGGCAGCTGAGCCGGGCCGCGGGGGTGGGGCCTCCCTCAGGGCCTTTTGTCCTGGCTCGTCCCTCTGCGTAGTACGCCTGACTTCCCACCACCCCCTGCACCTCGTGTGCTCTGTCAAATCTGTCCAGGGTCCTTCTATGGCCCCTAGGTCACCTAGTCCTCCTGGGCCGCTCAACGCCCTCATCTATCTATACCTTGAACTCTCCAGCAGATTCTTTTGTCTCCCCTCCTAGACTGTAGGCATGAGCCAGTTTGCCTTGCTGACTGCTCAGCTCAGTACTTGGCACAAAATTGTTGTTCAGTCACTCAGTTGTACTTGACTGTTTGCGGCTCCATGGACTGCAGCACACCAGGCTTCCCTGTCCTTCACCAACTCCCAGAGCTTGCTCAAACTCATGTCCATCGAGTGGGTGATGCCATACAGCCATCTCATCCTCTGTATCCCCTTTTCCTCTTGGCACACAGTAGATAATCAATGTTCATTGAAGGAACGGTTTTGTAGAGGATCCCAGTTGGGCCAAGAATGGTTCAGAGGTGGGAGGAAAATGCAGAGCCTGGAAGCCAAGCTGGGGTGCCTGTCCCCCATCCCCTTTGCAAGGCAGGCCTCAGTATCCCCAGCATGCAAGGGGATCAAGTCTGAATGGCTGCAGGTGCAGGCTGATTTGCCTGGGACTCTGGCTCAGCCGGAAAGCTGGTCAGAGTAAAACCACTGGCAGGAAGGCCTGGCTGCTGGCGGAGGTTTGTGGTCGCCAGGACGGCCCCTGGGCAGATGCCTGGGGCCTGGAAGGATGGGGTTGTCTCCATGGATGTCAGGGAGGCTGCAGATGGCCCAGGATCTAGTGTCCCAGTGTGTGCACCACTTGGAAGCCACACAGCTTGCCTGAGCCCCCGGACTTCTGGATGCCCTGGGTAAGACACACATACCGAAGGTGTCTGAACCAGAGGCAAGCAGACCTGTGCCAGCTGGTGGATCTCTCTGTGCCCAGTCTATGGGAGCCTCGTGTGATTGCCTTGAAGACTGAACAATGCCATTTATGCATCTACCATAAGCACTCAGCAGGTGTGCAAGAGATGTCACTAGATAAATACACAACAGACTGTGTAGCCCGCCAAGCTCCTCTGTCCATGGGATTCTCCAGGCAAGAATACTGGAGTGGGTAGCGATTCCTTTCTCCAGGGGATCTTCCCATCCCAAGGATTGAACCCTGGTCTCCTTCATTGCAAGTGAATTCTTTACCATCTGAACCACGCAGAGTGGTCAAACTTTCATTGAGCACCTCTTGGACAGAGAGGGACACTGAGGTGCTCAAAGGCTCCTGCTGTTCTGAGGTCACAGGGAGGCACAGAGGTCCCCGGGCAGTCTCTGAAACAGAAAGACCAGTTTGTCTTGGAGTCCCAAAGGCAGGGAACAGGAGTGCTCTCCACCCGCTATGGGGACGCTGCAGCCCCCCCCACCCCCAATCTCTTTCTTGGTCAGGTTTCTTTGGGCGCTGGGATGGAAGACAGCCTCCAGGGCTGTGTACCATGGTCTCTGCAGCCAGCTTGCTCTGTTCAACCCCAGTTCAGCCACTTTCTAACTGGATGACCTTGGACAAGACGCCTCCCATGCCTCAGTTTCCTTACGTGCCTATTGAGGGTTGTTAAATATAATTTGTGGACTGAATAAATGACCTCATAAATGAAGAGGGCCACGTAGCCCCTCTGGGTTCCCGACACCGCAGTCTCCCGGTCATCTCCGGCATCTCACAGAGGGTGGATCCTGAGGATGCAGGTCGGCCAGAGTGGACCCGGGCAGTAAACTGGGGAGGGGACCGGCAATTAGACCTTCCACCGGGACCAAAGCAGAGTGATTTCTGTTGGGTCGCTCCTCTACCCGCACCCCCGGCCCTGCCCCCAGCGCCTTCGGCCGCCCACCCGGCTCCGCCCTCCGTTCCGCGCCGCGCAAGCTCCTGGCCAGGTTTTGCGCGGCTCCGGCCCGGCTCGGTAAGGGGGGGTTGCCGAGGGGGGGGCGGAGGTGGCCGAGTCGCGAGTCGCAGCGGCGGCCGCGGCGGGCAGAGGAGATGCGGCCGCGGCGCGCCCCCGGTCCGGCCGCCGCGCAGCGCCCCCCCCGGAGCCGACGCCAGCGCGCCGGGGGCCGGGGCTGAGCCCCCTCCCCCAGCGCAGCGCAGCGGGCCCGGGGGCGGGGAGAGCGCGCGCCCCCAGCCCCCCTCCCCACCCCGGGATGCCTGGCTGAGCCGGCCGGGCCGGGACAGGTGCGCGCACCGACCCCCCCACCACCCGCGCCCTCCCGCCCTCGCGCTCCCTCCCGCGCACTCGCGGCGGCCGCGGCTCCGAGGTAAGCGCCCCGGGGCGTCTGCAAGAAGGGGGGCTGGGGAGGCGCTATCCTGGGGGTGTCTGTCGGCACGCAGCTGGGGGCCTTAATTGTTGGCTGAGGTGGCCGGGTCAGGCGTTATGATGGGGGGGCCTGAGGACCCGGCCACTGGGAGGGGGATGGATTGGGCCGGGGAGGGGGGGTCTGTGGAGCGCTATAACGGGAGGTTCTGTCGGCAACGCAACTGGGGAGGGGGCTGGATTTTCGGGGGGTCGCAGTATGGAGCAATAGAATGGGGGACCAGTCTGAACGCTTTGAAGGGTCTGGATTTGGGCCTGGGTCTCTGAATGAGACTCCGTAATGGGGGTGTCTAATTGCACCGCAGCTGGGGGGGGCTGGATTGTTGACGGGGGGCCTGTATGTGGAGCTATAATGGGGGTTCTGTCGGTACCACAGAGGGTGGAGGTTTTGTCCATGGGGGGCGCCGTAGAAAGCACAATAACGGGGGCTCGCGGCTGCGCCGCTGGAGAGCTGGATTGGGGCCCAGGTGGGGGTGTTCAGGGCAGGCAGGGGGCCTGCTGGCCGGGGATGGGGGATGCGTTGGGGGGCGGAGCCCTGAGCGCTAAGTCGAGGGGCCGGTGCGGTGGTCCTGGCGAAGCGAGGCCCCTCCGCCCCACTCCACGGTCCATCCGTGGCACCTTGGGCGCCCCTGAGCCCTCTCCAGCCTCACGCCCGGCCCAGAAGCAGCCCAGGGCTGGGGCCGCGGGGGAGGGGCCGTGGTGAGGGGGGGAGAGAGTAAACGGGTCCGGATCATCCCCACCCCGCCGCTGCAGTGGGGGCCCATGTTTCGGGGCCCCCCCAAGAGCTGACAAAGGGACAAAGAAAGCGTCTTTCTCTCGCAGTGCGCTGGGAGGGGTGGGGGCGCCGAATGTGGCCCCCTCCTGTGGGCGCTGATTGGGCTCCAGGGACGTCTCGCAACCCCTGTCCCGCCTCAGGTTGCCCTCTGGGTTTGGGGCACCTCCTAGGTGGGGCGCTGCCATAGGCACCCCCCGTGCTCTGCCCCTGCCCTGTCGTGTAGACGCTGAAGCTAGGAGTATTTGCAAGAGTCCTGGGGTTGGGGGTGACTCCCAGACCCTCAGCCCCTGGCTGAGGTCTTTGACATCCTCCCCCTGAGGCTGTTATCTTTGACTCTGGGACTGGAGGGGAACTGGGGCTGGAGGTTAGGGGATTGGGCCCTCAAGTTTTGGGGGTCTCTTTTGGGATTTAAGGAGGAAGAGGGGACTAATGGCTGGGGTTTCAGAAGGGCCCCCAGTTTGCAAAATTGCAATGCTTTATATGTTTCTGGGCTCATTCAGTTTCTCAAGGGGTACAGTGTTCTCTTTAAAGTCAAAGTTCAGTACCCCTGCAGCGTCCCCTTCCCTACAGACGCTGGCTAGCCCCTTTTCCACATCCCTGTAGATATGGTGTCTTTCAGGATGAAATTTTGGGATGTAATTGAGGGGTGGCTGAAACTCTGTATAGACAGAGTATGGGGTATGGGAAAGCAGCTGGGGGCCTTGGGTGGGGTCAGGATTCTCCTGGGAGGAGGTCCTGAGCTCTTTGGGAAGGTAACTGTGGATTCCTGTGGCTCAGAGGAGACCCCCTTGGATATCCCACAGGTGGCAGCCTGGCAGGAGGCTCATTAATCTGTAGCACGTACTTGCTGAGCTGACCTGTTTCCCCGAACAGACAGGGAAACTGAGGCCCAGGGAGGTGGCAGGATGGGTGAAGATGGAAGCCAGTCCCCTCCGCTGCTGGGGCTGCTAGGTGGGGTCAAGGGGGAGAGGAACCCCCATATCAGCTGAAGCCCAAAATACCAGCCCAAAGGTTTCCTTGGAAACCCCTCCCCCACCCCCACCCCACTGACCTGTGCAGGGCAGACATTAGACCTGGAGGATCCAACGCCCCACCCCTCTCAAAAAAAAAAAAAAAAAAGGCATCATAGAGAAGACCAGGGCGTGAGAAGAGGGGTACTGCTGTGTGGCCTCAGACAGGTCACTAGCCCTCTCTGGGCTGCAGTCGCCCCAGAAAGTGCTCTTGGTTCTAGGACCTGAGTGGAAGGAGATGAGGCAGAGAGATGTACCACGGAATACCCTGGGTATGTAACCTCTCCCTCTGGTCCCCACCTGCCTTCTGCGAGGGCTAAGTACCCACGGGCCTCATGTTCCTATCACCTTCTCTACTTGGAGGTGAGAAGGTGTTTCCCAGCGGAGGTATTGAGTCACCAGGGAGGGACTATTCACCTCTGTCCATTGGGGAAAGAAGGTGCTGGATACTTGGGCTGTAGGAGGCTTTGGCATCTGCACTGGCTGCCCAGGGCTTGAGCGGGGAGTTGCTGGGGTGAGCTGGGGCTGGACCAAGAAGATAGAAATCAAACTGTCCTTGCAAAGGTGACCCTGACGTCAGCTGGCAGGACAGGTAAGCTGGGTCCCCGGGGGCTGAAGGACGTGCCGGTCGCTGCCTATCTCCTGGGAAGGAGAGTGTCCCTAGCTGACCCCGGGGTGTGGCTGGCCCTGTCCTGTGTGCCTGGCCCTTTGCCAGGTGATGATGGGGACCCAGAAAGGACTCAGCCAGGATCAGGACAGGTGGAAGCAGGGGAGGCTGCCTGGAGGAGGGGATACTGGCACTGGGCTTGAACGATGTTGCCAGAAGGAGAGGGGGACACTGATTCCAGGTGGAGAGAGCGGCAGGGAAAGTCACAGAGGGATGTGTTGGGGGACCCTTGAATGGCTGCACTATTTAAAGGGTGGGCTACAATGAGCAATGAGTCCTGAGAGGTGGCAGGGCCGTGGATGCCAAGTCTAGGAGCAGGCTTTATCCTAAGGGCAGTAGGGAGCCATGGAAGGTTGTAGAGCAGAGGGAGGAATGGGCAGAGTTTCAGACCCTGAGCAGATATGAGGAAGGGTAGCTACCAGGAGACAGTTTCCTGCAAACCCAGTGGGCTTCTCAGAGGGGTGCAGAGTCACCTGTCCAGGGAGGCAAGCAAGTAGGGTTAGGCAGCCATTTTTCCAGAATGCTGGGGAAATGTTTAGGATATAGTGATTCCAAAATTCTAAGCCATTTCAGGGACTGCAGATTCTCAGACTGATTCATCCAAGACCCAGTGGTGATTGGGATTGACTGTGGGTGGGACCTCATTTAGCAGAAGCAGGGACATTGAGGCTCAAGACAGCCTTGCCACCTGCCCCACATCCTGTGGTCAAATTATTAATATCTAGGCGTCAGCTTCAGATCCCCATGCTAGACACCCCCGCCATTGTGATCGGTGTAGGTTTGGCTTCCAGAGCCAGGGTTTGATGTGTGGCCTGAGAGGTCTGGGCCTGAGCCACATAATTCTCTCTTATTATCACAGTCATTCATCACCTGCCCTTGAGGGATGTCCAAACGAAGTGGCAGTCATTAGAATGTGCTGAGGAGGTGACTTGGGAGGCTGAAGACGCCTCTTCCATCTCTTTAGGCAGTGATACAGGGCACCCGCCCCCACTCAGCCACCCTTGAAGCTCCTTCACTGGCCCCAGGGTCCAAAGGTGGTAGCCCCAGGGCCTGCTGGGAGGGAAGCCCAGTCTAGTGAGGACTACATTTCCCAGGATGCATCCTGTCCCAGGCTGAGCCTGCCTTCCAAGGGCAGACCTAGGAGAGAACTTCCCAACTGCAGGATCCCAGGGGGGATTGTGGGTTCGTGGGTTCTCAGGAGGGCCCTGGGAGAGACCTGGTCTAAAGCAGTTGGGGAGACAAGTGACTAAACAGATGCTCCCAGAGGCTCCTTGTGCCATGCCCTGGGCAGGTGATGCTGAGATCTCAGAGGAAAAAGTTTAACTCTAGTGTCTGATTGGCCCTCAAGGGTCGTCCAGGCTCAAGGAGGGGAAATAGGCAGACACTGGCCCTCTTTGCTACGTGGGATCAGAGTTGGGGCAAAATGGGGCTAGGGAAAATTGTCTCTGCCTAATGGGGCTCAGAGAAGATGTACTGAGGAGGGACATTGCAGCTAGGACTATGACGGATATGTAGGAGTTCACCAGGCCACATGTCTTCTGATAGTTTCAGAACCTTCTCCCTTTCCTGAAGGCTGACTCAGTGTCCCCTGGGGCAGCTGAGATAGCCTGTCTGAGTTTTTGCCCTTGAAGATTGCCACAACATCCATCTCTTCACTCACTCACTCATGCCCCTTCTCGGAGCCTCGGTTTCCCCATCTGTGAGACACAGATGCTATTCTCTCTCCCTGAAGGTTGAGCATTTAAACAAGAGGATGCAGACAATGCCAGGCCTGGTCCTGTTCTTTTCTTACTCTAGAAAAAGAAATTACTTTGAAAAGCAGGAACTTGTGGCCTCTGGTCCTGATCTCATTGGAGGTGTGGGGTCTTGGCTTTCATTCCACGAGCTGACAGATGAGCTCCTACTATGTGTGCCTACTATGTGCCAGGTGCTGGGTACCCAGCAATGAGCAAGGCCAAGCAGGCCCTGCCCTGCTGAGCTCATACCCAGTGGGAACATGGCTACTACCTTGGGAAAGAAAGTAAATCAAATATAACAAGTGCCCTGGGGACAGTGACACTGGATGGTGTCGCTGAGAGGGGAGGGGCTGTTTCAGCTGATGGTGTCAGGGAGAGTGTCTCTGAGGAGGTGACGTTTGAGCTGAGACCTGGAAAATGAAAAGGAGCCAGTCTGCAGAGAACTGGAGGAAGAGTATTCCAGGAAGAGGGCACACCCCGTGCAAAGGCCCTGGGGCAGGACCGTGCCTGGTCTTGTTGGAGGAACAGCAAGAAGGCCTGTGCGGCTGGAGCAGAGTGAGCAAGGGGGAGAGAGGGAGGAGGGAAGGGCAGGGAGGGGACAAGATCCCCCTGCACATTGTGCAGGGCCTCGTGGGCTGTAGGGAGTACTTGAACTTTTGGAGGTGTGCGCCCCAAGGGCTGTGGGCAGAGGAGGGGGCAGGACCTGCCTCGGTGCTCACGGATGCTGTTTGGTCACTGCAGAGAGTGCAGACTGTGGGCAGCCAAAGCTGGGGGACCAGGTGAAAGGGACTCCGCTGGTCCAGGGGAGCAAGGATGGGGAACAGCCAGGGTGAGGCAGTAGAGAGGAAAAGTAGGTGGGTCAGAGTAGATGGTGGACTTTCTAGATGTGCAGAGGGGCTGAGAGCCTCTTTCTCTAGGGGCATGTAGCACTGTGGGCTTCCCTGGTAGCTCCTGTGGTAAAGAATCTGCCTGCAATACGGGAGACCTGAGTTCGATCCCTGGATTGGGAAGATCCCTTGGAGGAGGGCATGGCAACCCACTCCAGTATTTTTGCCTGGAGAATCCCCATGGACAAAGGATCCTGGAGGACTGCAGTCCATGGGGTCGCAACAAGTCGGACACGACTGAGCTTAAATTCAGCACAGCACATAGTGCTGTGGTTAAGAGTGTGATATTGGGACCATATGGGCTAGGTTCAAAACCCACTCTGGCCATTTCGTAGCTGTGCAACCTTGGGCATATTACCTGCCTGCTCTGGGCCACCTAAATGTCCTCACCTATAAAATGGTGAGGAAACCCCTCCTACCTACCCCATCAGTACTTTCTGCAAAGCCCGTTGCACAGAGCTTGGGACACAATAGGTGCTCCAAAAATGTTTGCTATTGCTCCCCTTCGAATGTCTAAGCCCCAGGGTGTGGAAGAAATGAGGCTCAGATTAGGCTGGCAAATTCCCTGAGGCCACCTAGCAAAACGGGGGCCCCTGCCCCTCGCTGTCTTGCTCTATTGATGCACAGTTCTCAAACCCCACCTCCCCAGAACCCACGTCACTCTGCCAGCATCTCCACCATTCCTGAGCCCTGACTCACCAGGACTTGTGGTCCACTGTGACCCCCAGGTCTTCCCCCCAGGACCTGTTTCCCGCCTTTGTCTTCTTCAGGTTCATTCGCCAGGTCTTCCATTCCCAGCAGCACTTGGCACGGTCCCACCTGTCTCTTGCCCACCATCACTCAGCAGTGTCCCCGCTCCAGACCTGCCCTTCCTGTCCCATCTCAATAGGGGATCCCTAGGGCCTCCCAGACAGGGCCTCTAGGGAAGGGCAGTGACTGGAGGACTTTGGGGTAGGGAGGATCAGCCTGGGGGAGAAGAGGGCTCCCAGAACCCCAAGTGAGGGGGGCCAGGCTCACTATCTTCTCTTCCAGATTGAGGGCCTCAAGGGCAGTGACCGGATCTGTTCTCCCTACAGTGGAGCCCCTTAGAGCGACTCTTACTCCCCTCTCTCCCCTAAAATTGGACCCCAAGAGCAGGACCTGACTTTTCTGTTTCATCCGAACTGGGATTGACACCAGGGTCTGTTTGCCCCCAGGCTGGCTCTGAGCCTGCATCTGTGGGTTCCTGATCCCAAATCCACAGCCCATCTTGAATTCCCTAGGAACTCCCGCCTCCTCGAGTGGCCCCCTCCCAGGCCCCCTAATTACCCGCTGGGTAAAAATGACATTTTAATCTCCTCAGAATGGTCGCCGCCTCCCCGAGAAAGCAGCCCTCCCCTTCCCCATTCCTAATTACAAGTTGCTGCTTCCGATTTGCCTCCTGGCGGCCCAATTTCCAAACAGTGATTAAAATTAATTACCCAGGAGTCCCCCCTTCTCTGTCTGGGCCTGGAGCCCTGAGGACCTATCTGTGTCCCCCTCGTGAGGTCCTGCCTCTGCCACCCGGTCTCCCCTGCCCCCGGCTCCCTGAGTGGCCTGGGACAAGGGCAGCCTCTCTCTGGGTCTCTGCTCAACTTATCTGCAAAATGTGCAGTTAGACTGTGCAGCCTTGTTGACAGATGGTACATTGTGGGCGCTCAGGAAATGTCAGCAAGAGGCGGTAGAGCCGCGTGGCCTGGGTTCAAATCCCAACTCTACCCTTCTGTGCTGTGTGACCTTGGCCAAGTGTCTTAACCTCTCTGAGCTTTGTTTTTTTCCCCTGTAAAATGGTATAATGATGCTGCTTCATAGAGTTGGCTTGGGTAGGAATTGTGTTCAGACCTTCAAAGAGCCTGGCCCAGCAGCTGGCACACAGTAGGGGCTTCATCAAATCTTACTTTAAGAGACTTCCCTGGCAGCCCATTGGTGAAGGCTCAGAACTGCCAATGCAGGGACCTCGGGTTCGACCCCTGGTCAGGAAACTAAGATGCTCCCTGCCACAAGGCATGGCCAAAAGATATAATAATAATTTTTTAATTAAAAAAAATTTTAACTTAAAATCTTAGCTTAAATCCCTGCTCTGCTGGGCTGCTGAATTGTGCAGCAGGGAGATAGCTCAGGTACTCTAAACACATCTTCTTTAAGGAGATGCTCAGCATTAATTGGGCACCCACTGCATGCCTGATTCTGTGCATGGTCCTGGTCAGGGTTGAATCCCTGGCTATGCTGGCACACAGTAAGTGCTCAGGAAGTCTGGAATCAACAGCTCTGTGTAGCTCTTTCATAAATAGGGCCTGTCTGTGGGACATTCATTCAGCCAGTGTTTGCTGAGCACCTACTGTGCGCTAGACCCCGCCGTCCTCGGGGAGTCTTATGTTCTCATCCCTGATTTACAGAGGCAGAAGCAAAGCCAGAGAGGGGAAGATGTAACCCTCAGCTGCACAGCAGTCCAGAGCACCTATTACATGTGGCTTTTTCACCCATCACGATAACCTGTTGGGGCTGGTTATCACGCTCTGTTCTCTGATGGAGAAACTGAGACTCCGGGAACCCAGAACACAGGGAGGAGGGCTGAGGACGAAGGGGCTGCACTGCCACCTTCTGGGCTGGGGAGAGGTGAGTTAACGGGTGTGGAGTGAGCACTGAGGGTGGGGGGTCCTCTCTCCTCAACGCCCCCGTGGCCCAGGCCCCAGGGGACTCCCTCTGGCCGCTTTGCCAAGTTCCTAGACAGCCCCAGAGCCCGGCTGGACTGCGCCGGGGGGGCGACAGAGGCAGCTGGAGGAGGCAGCTGTAAGTGGAGCCGGTAACTAGACCTGGATGGCGCAGGGGCCCGGCTGCCTGGCCGGGTTACTCGATCCCCCCGGGGACGCTGGGCCCCGGAGCTGGAATCCTGGGGCTGCCGGGCTGACAGGAGCTCCTTCTATGGAACTGGAGACGACCATCCTGCCCCCATCCTTGCCGCAGCAGATGGAGAAACAGGGGCTCTGAGCCTGGCCCGGGGGTCACTGAGTTACCTGCTGTGGTATAGAGAGGCCCAGAGAGGGTGAGTTGCTGGCTCAAGGTCACCCAGCAAGGTCATTTCACAGAGAGCAAACATGAGTGCCAAGTGCCCTATTTTACAGACGGGAAAATTCAGGCTCCAGGTCTCGTCCAGGGGTCCTCTCTTAAGATATGGTCGCCTCTCCACCTGCCAGCATCTTCTTGCCGTGCCTTTAAGGGTTCCAGCCTCCAGGTTTTTGTCTTTTTGGTTTCCCCTGACCACAGGCAAAGCAGCCCCTTTGCCAAGACTCTCCTATCATTCTCTGCGTCTGGCACACAAGTGGCACTCAATAATTGCTCATCCAATGAGTGAATGAATACCTTGCAATTTGGGTGCAGAAAGCCAGAGCTGGCCACAGACGCTCCCAAGTTGGTGGGGTTGGGTGAAGACAAGGGTAAGGTTGAAAGTAGAACTTCCTTGCTAAGGCAGAGAGAGCTTAGGGTGCTCCTCCCTATGCGCTGGCTTATTCCAGTGGACCTTGTGGCTAGATGCTCCAGCATGGAATTGGAACACAGAATGTAATTGGATATTTTAAAAAAAATTTCTTAGAAGCTTTATTTTATTTTTGGCCATGCTACGTGGCTTGCAAGATCTTATTTTCCGACCAGGGATCGAACCTATGCCCCCTGCCGTGGTATCTCTGAGTCTTAACCACTGGTCCGCCGGGGAATTCCCTGGATATTTTTGCATAATAGCTATAACACGATGATAATAATAACTGATGCCCACTCTGAGCTTACTAAGTGCCAGTCCCTAGCTCAGCCCTTTATCTCCAGCTGGGCTGTCAAAACGGCTACTGGCCACATATGACTCGGAGCCACGTGTGGCCAGTCCCAGCCCAGGTGTGCCATAAATATACAACACACCCTGGGTTCCAAAGATTAAGTACCAGAAGCAGAATTTAGAATGTCTCATTCATCATCCACATGTCGATTACAGGTGGAAATAACAAGACTTGGGATCTATTGGGTTAAATGAAACATATTATTAAAATGAATTGCACCCTCTGAATGTGGCCGCCAGGAGATTCAAACCCACATGTACGTGCACGTGGTTTTCTGTAGGACGGTCTGTTCTAGATGTCTCTGCATCCTTGTAGCAGTGTTTTAGGGTCAGATTTATAGCCCCTGGTGGTTTATAGATGGGGACACCAAGGCTGAGACAGGGGGAGTGACCCCTGGAGGTCTGGAGGCTGGTAAGAGGCAGAGAGCAAATTTGAGTCTGGGCCACAAGATTCTAGAGACTAAGCAGCCACCCCGGGGCTCTTTGTCTGGCAGCGTTGTCTGTCCATCCTTTCTCATCCCCAGCCTCAGTTTCCCCAACCCTCCAGCAGGACTGGACAGAGCAGGTGGGAAGAGTGGGTAGACACAGGCTTGGCCAGCCTGCTATCCACAGTTAATTGGGGTCCTTGGAAACATTTCATAGCCAGAAAGCCAGCAATAGCAGGGTGCAGGCAGCACGTTCATGAAGGGGTGCCCAGTTTACAGACTCTGACACGCTTATAGACATGTGTACACGTGGGCAGACAGTCCACCCCTGCTGGGGCACACACATGTGCGGTGGTTGCATCTGTGGATATGTGTGAACACGCAGACATTGGGACCTGTGGATATTCGTAGAGGGGATCCACTCACCTGTGGACACATGTGTGGTGTGGGGGTGATGGGCAAAGGGGAGCCAGGGAGGGGTTCAGATCTGGGTTCAACTTTGAATGCTGACAGTTCATTCCTTATAGCAAGCCATTATTGAGCACCAGCTGTGTACCAGACACTGTGGGTACTTGTCATTGGCCAAGATGCATCCGGGCCTGCCCTCATGGGGCTCCTAGTCCAGGAAAACAGTTGGGCTCTAAACAGGCTGTTCCGTAGGTGATTATTTCAGTTGGTGTGATCCATGCATAAGCTCAGATGCTCAGGATTCTTCTGCCCAAACATGCACCCTCTGGGACTTCCCTGGTGGTCCAGTGGCTAATACTCTGCACTCCCAATGCAGGAGGCCTGGGTTCTATCCCTGGTCAGGGAACTACATCCCACATGTTACAACTAAGAGTTCTCATGCCGTAACTAAAGATCCCACATGCTGCAACTAATTAATAATATAGAAAAAGGATCTAAAATGCAGGCTCTCCTTGGGCGGGTCTAGGACAGGCACAAAACTCAGCATTTCTAACCACCCCAAGTGAGGCTGCTGCCTCTGCTGGTGCAAGGACCATATCTGGAGTAACGGAGTGTCTAAAGGAGCCTTTGAGAGTCTGATACTGTGAGGGCAGGTGCGGGGGGAGGGGAGAGGCTGCTGGAGTCCAGCAGGTGAGGGTGGAGACATGAGATGAGGAGGGAGCCATTCCTAAAGGAGATCAATCCTGAATAGTCATTGGAAGGACTGATGCTGAAGCTGAAACTCCAATACTTTGGCCACTTGATATAAAGAACTGACTTATTCGAAAAGACCCTGATGCTGGGAAAGATTGAGGGTAGGAGGAGAAGGGGACAACAGAGAATGAGATGGTTGGATGGCGTCACTGACTCGATGGACATGCGTTTGAGCAAGCTCCGGGAGTTGGTGATGAACAGGGTAGCCTGGCATGCTGCAGTCCATGGGGTCGCAAAGAGTCGGACATGACTGAGTGACTGAACTAAACTGAACTGATGTGTGTATCTGAGAGAAGAGGCTTTCTCAAGTGAGGAACAGCCAGTACAAAGGCCCTGGGGCAGGGCCAGACCAGGTGTGTTGCAGGAATAGGGAGGAGGCCTATGTGGTCGTAGCACAGCGGGGAGGGTAGGAAACAGGAAGAGGGAAGAACAGGGAGAAGATGAGGGAGGTCATGTGAAGTCTTATGGGCCACCAAGAAAAGCTTGGATTTTTACTGGGAGGGATGTGGGAGGCCCCGAGGGGTGTAGACACAGGAGGGGCGGAGCCTGATTCAAGTGCTAATGGGTGCCCTTTAGGGGTTGCTTCGGTATCCTGAAAGATGACGCTGTGAAAGTGCTGCACTCAATATGCCAGCAAATTTGGAAAACTCAGCAGTGGCCACAGGACTGGAAGAGGTCAGTTTTCATTCCAATCCCAAAGAAAGGCAATGCCAAAGAATGCTCAAACTACCGCACAATTGCACTCATCTCACACGCTAGTAAAGTAATGCTCAAAATTCTCCAAGTCAGGCTTCAGCAATATGTGAACCGTGAACTTCCTGATGTTCAAGCTCCTTTTAGAAAAGGCAGAGGAACCAGAGATCAAATTGCCAACATCCTCTGGATCATGGAAAAAGCAAGAGCGTTCCAGAAAAACATCTATTTCTGCTTTATTGACTATGCCAAAGCCTTTGACTGTGTGGATCACAATCAACTGTGGAAAATTCTGAAAGAGATGGGAATACCAGACCACCTGATCTGCCTCTTGAGAAATCTGTATGCAGGTCAGGAAGCAACAGTTAGAACTGGACATGGAACAACAGACTGGTTCCAAATAGGAAAAGGAGTACGTCAAGGCTGTATATTGTCACCCTGTTTATTAAACTTCTATGCAGAGTACCTCATGAGAAACGCTGGACTGGAAGAAACACAAGCTGGAATCAAGATTGCCGGGAGAAATATCAATAACCTCAGATATGCAGATGACACCACCCTTATGGCAGAAAGTCAAGAGGAACTAAAAAGCCTCTTGATGAAAGTGAAAGTGGAGAGTGAAAAAGTTGGCTTAAGGCTCAACATTCAGAAAACGAAGATCATGGCATCCAGTCCCATCACTTCATGGCAAATAGATGGGGAAACAGTGGAAACAGTGTCAGACTTTCTTTTTCTGGGCTCCAAAATCACTGCAGATGGTGACTGCAGCCATGAAATTAAAAGACGCTTACTCCTTGGAAGGAAAGTTATGACCAACCTAGATAGCATATTCAAAAGCAGAGACATTACTTTGCCAACAAAGGTCCATCTAGTCAAGGCTATAGTTTTTCCAGTGGTCATGTATGGATGTCAGAGTTGGACTGTGAAGAAGGCTGAGCGCCGAAGAATTGATGCTTTTGAACTGTGGTGTTGGAGAAGACTGTTGAGAGTCCCTTGGACTGCAAGGAGATCCAACCAGTCCATTCTGAAGGAGATCAGCCCTGGGATTTCTTTGGAAGGAATGATGCTAAAGCTGAAACTCCAGTACTTTGGCCACCTCATGTGAAGAGTTGACTCATTGGAAAAGACTCTGATGCTGCGAGGGATTGGGGGAAGGAGGAGAAGGGGACGACAGAGGATGAGATGGCTGGATGGCATCACTGACTCGATGGACATGAGTCTGAGTGAACTCCGGGAGTTGGTGATGGACAGGGAGGCCTGGCGTGCTGCAATTCATGGGGTCGCAAAGAGTTGGACATGACTGACTAACTGATCTGATCTGATCTGATCTGATCGGTGGAGGACAGACTGTAGGGATTAAGTGTGGGAGTTGGGGTCCAGCTGGAGGAAACTGGGGTCCAGGCAGGAGATGTTGGGAGCTGACCAGAGAACAGACTAGCGAGGGGTGAAAATTCAGGATGAATTTGGCAGACCCCACAGTACAGCTGGCATTGGATGTGAGCGTGAAAGAATGGGGTGGGGGGTGATGTTGGAGGGAGTTGGGAGTGACTCCCAGGTGTGACCTGAGCCATTAGTGAAGACAGGGAACTGTCAGTCAATAAATCAGTTAGTTCTATGTTCCAGTGAAAATCCTAACAGGTTTTATGTTGTTTGTTTTGGAACTTGCCAGCTGATCCTGAAATTTATGCTGAACTGCTGGGGGTGGGGCAGGGAGAGAGTAGCCCAGACACCCTGGCCAGGTGGGAAAAATGTTTCAGAAGGAAATTCAAATCTATGATGAAGGTATACAAGCTAAGGCCATATGGTACCTGAAAAGGTGGAGGGTGAAGCAGGTAGCCTGGAGGGGATTTCCATACCTGCCTCAGTTTCTTCATCTGTACAATGGGACTGTGTCAAGACTTGGAGTGATGGAGGTTGGGCAGAGAGGTGGTGTCATAGTACCCGCAAGCCCTCCTGGGGGGATCTCTGTCTCTTTAACCGTCCCTCCCATCCCCACAGGCATAAATGCACATTCTAAGGGCTGCAGGCAGGCAGACACGTAGGTGCATAGGTAGCCTGCACACCATGGGTTGCACATGCCAGCCATGTGACTCCTCCCGCCTGGTCCTGGGGGAGGTCCTGCTCCTGGTGGCCAGGTGCCGGGGCAGGTGGTGGGGCCGCTTCCGGGCAGACAGGCGCCGAGTGGCTGCTGGCAGAGATGCCTCAAGTTTCATGGAGAGAAGCAGATGGTCTTGGGGGTGGTGAGGGAGATGCTGAGGCCTCCGATAACCCCAGGTCAGGTGGGTAAACTGAGGCCAGGTGCAGTGGGTTGACCCTGAAGTGACCCCGACTCCTGCAAAACAGCATGTGGGGTTCAGTTCTGCACCATCATCAAACTAATGCGTCATTTAAGTGGGTTTCAGGGACTTCGCTGGTGGCCCCATGGTTAAGAATCCACTTTCCAATGCAGGAGACACTGGTTCAATCTCTAATCAGGGAGGTAAGATCCCACACACTGTGCAGCCAAAAAAAGAAAAAGAAAACTGAGTGGATTTGGATCTTGGCTCCACCACTTCCATTTGGTCGTGACTTCGCCTCTCTGTGCCTCAGTTTCCCCGTCTGTGTAAGGGGCATATTAACAGCACCCACCTATGGGATGTGTTGTGTGGATCAAATGAGTTCATTGAAGCCCTTAGAACAGTTCCTGGCCCATAGAAAGTGCTTGGTGTTTGCTATTTTTACTGTTTATTGAGCTTGTATTGCCAGGTCTTGTGCTGGGTGGTGGGGACACAGTGGTGGCCAAGACAGACTCAGCCCCACCATCCATGTGGGGCTCAGAGTCCAGTGGGAAAGGTGAACAGTTAGCCAGGCATTTAGAAGATGGGGTGAGCAGGGCACTCACAGGGGATGCACAGGCAGGCAGGAGGCTGGAGGAAGTCAATCGGGCTGATCTGGGAAGTCTTCCTGGAGGAGGTGTTAAGGTGATGAACCTGTTCATCAGGTTACTAGGAGCAGGAGGCAGGTGTTCCAGGCAGAGAGAACAGCACATGCAGATGCCCAGAGGTGGAGAGGGAAGGGAGGAGATGTCATTTCAAGGGCACTGGGGAGCCATAGAAAGCTTTAGAGCAGAAGTTCTCAGCTAGGGGTGGGTTTCCCCCCCAGGGGAGACTGGATGATGTCTGGGGATGTTTTTGGTTGTCACCATTGAGGGATGCTCCTGGCATTGAGTGAGTTAGGGCCAGGGATGCTTCTGGCACAGTGCCCAGGACAGCCCCCACCAGAGAATGATCTGGTCCCAAATGTCAGCGGTGCTGAAGGGGAGAGACCCTGGTTTAGAGCAGGAGAGAAACAAATGAGATTTGGGTTCTAGAAAGATTCCTTTGCTACCTTAAGGAAGATACTGAAGGGTTGGGACTGGAAGCCAGGTAGGGGGTGGGAGCTGGGCCTTGGGGCGTTCAGGGTGGAGGAAGGGACTGGGAGGCCAACATCCTGGTCTTTGGCTCAAGGACAATGGGGCCATTCTTAAGTCAGGTATCTGGTAAGAGAAGCAGGTTTGAGGCAAGAAAAGCCTAGTTTGGGTTTCAGGGGTCCCAGGTTGGTTCTGAGTGGCTGGGGCAGCTGTGGACAGAGGGATGACAGGAACATCCTTCTAGCCCCAAGTGGCTGCATGACAAAAACCAGGAGAAAAAATGAGGCGTGAGGTCCCATCCTGACCTCAGCCTGCCTGTCTGTGAACTGGGTGTTAAATAACTGCTGGCCTCTGGGACTCCCCCAGATATCCAGCAGTTAAGACTCTGCACTTCCAATGCAGGGGACAAGGGTTTGATCCCTGGTCAGGGAACTAAGATCCCACATGCTAAGCAATGCAACCAAAAAAAATTAAAAAAAAGAAAAAAAGTAACTGCTGGCTTTACCTGGTTGAAGGGTGAGGGAATGGGTGGTTATTAATCTTGTCATGACTGTTCAAACGCTCAACTCCTAGGAGCAAAATCCTGGAGCCAGAGAGAGCCCTGTGATCAGTCCTCACTGGTGGGTCATGGCCAGCAAATCAGCCCCTCAGTTCCACCATCTGCAAAAATGGGTTGAATGTTATACCAACCCTGCTAGAGCCCTTGGGGTTACCATGAAGCAATTCCTGGAAACCACTCAGCTTGGCCTCTGATACTTTTAATATACCAATGGCAACAACAATCATAATAAGAATTAGCATTTTCTGAGCACCTGCAGCATTTCTCGGCTCTGTGCTATCACCCACCACAGGCCTGTGAGGTCAGTGCTGTTACCATGCCCATTTCACAGATGAGGAAGCAGGCCGGGAGAGGTGGAGTGCTGTGTCCAAGTCACACAGCATGTACAGAGCAGAGCTGGGATTTGAACCCTTATGACCTTGGAGCTTCGCCACTCATCACAGTGCTGCATGGCCTGTGAGTGGAAGCTGTTGTCTTAAAGTTTCTGAAGTTAAATACAATTCCGATAAAACATGGATAAGAGGCCCAGAGCACTGCCTTACACCTCTTGCGATGGCTACTATCAAAAAGCAGAAAGTAGTGTTGGCAAGAGAAATTGGAACACATGGGTGATGCTGGTGGGAATATAATATGGTGCAGACACGGTGGAGAAGAGCTTGGCGATTCCTCCAGAAGTTAAACGTAGAGTCACCATTCGATCCAGCAATTCCACTCCTACATAGACACCCAAAAGAAATGAAAGCAGGGTTTCAAAGAAATGTTTGCACAGCCATGTTCATAGATGTTCACAACAGCCCAAAGGTGGAAGCAGCCCCATTGTCCATCGACAGGTAAATGCGTAAGTAAAATGTGGTCCATCCACACCATGGAATTTCACTCAGCCTTAAAAAGGAAGGACAGTCTGACGCTTGATACAACAAGGATGCCCCCTGAGGATGTGATGCTCAATGAGGGAAGCCAGACACAGAAGGACAAATACTGTCTGGTTCCACTCACAGGAGGTCCCTAGAGTCAGATCCACAGAGACAGGAAGTAGATGGTGGGGCCAGGGGGTAGGGGAGGGGGTGGTGAGCCTGTGTCATGGGGACAGAGTTTCAGTTTGGGAAGATGAGAAAATTCTGGAGGTGGGTCGTAGGATGGTTGCACGACAACGTGAATGTATTTAATGCCACTTATGGTTAAGATGGCAAATTTTATGTTATATATGTTTTGGTGGTATTTGACTCTTTGTGAACCCACGGACTATAGCCCGCCAGGCTCCTCTGTCCATGGACTTTCCTAGGCAAGAATACTGGAGTGGGTTGCCATCTCCTTCTCCAGGGGATCTTCCCGACCCTGGGATCGAACTGTTCCTCTCCTGCATTGGCAGGCAGGTTCTTTACCACTGAGCCACTAGGGAAGCCCCTCTGTACATTGGACCACAATATTAAAATGTTTAAAAAAAGAAGGCACAGCAGACAGAACACCGCAGAGGCTGAGGTGAGGTGTCCTCGCAGGTGTGGGGAGGAGATTTTCGGGGTGGGGTGGAGAGTTGCGGTCTGGCTGTGGAGTTGGGGGCCTTGAACGGCAGTACTGGTGGCCTGACTCTGGGGTCACTGGGAGACTCGGGCAGTTGTGGAGCAGGGGAGGAGCCCGGGCAGGAAACTGAAGGAAGCAGAGCCAGGTCCACACGCACATGGGATCCTGGAGTCGGCTGAGTCACAAATCCTGGAAGCTCAGGGTCGGAGAGGAAACACTGCCGCCCCACGCAAGGCCTTCCTGTTTTTTGGCCCTGAATCCTCGGAGGCAGACGCTCCAGGGCCAAAGTTCCCGGCTCATGTCCACCTCCACGGATTCGGAATCCCCATGCCCCCAGGGCCTGGGCAGGGCTGGGAGATGTATCTGCTGCTCAGGCAGGGAAACTGAGGCTCAGAGCTAGCCCGGGACTTCACAGGAGGACGAGGCTTCGGATGTTTTCCTGGGGCCTCCGGACGGCGCCTCTTCTGAAAGGGGCCTGGAGGGCTGGGTTCCAGAGGGTGAGTTCTGTTTACACCATCAACCAGAGCATCACTCGGGTAGGGGAGGGGTCTCCACACACCTAGAGCAGGAAGCAGCCTCTCCCACAACCCTTCATAAAGGTGGTGAGGCTCCTGTCACAGACGTATGTCAGCAGAGGACCGAAAGGCTGGACTCGGAAGGAAGTTGGGCTCACCACGGCCTCTGAGGTCCCCAGCCAGCTGGAATATTCTGCAATTCCAAAGTTCTGCAGTTCCCAGATTGTGGTTTATAAAATTCCTAGGGCTTTTGAATTTCTTTTTCTTTTTCTGAGCGTTTTAAGATTTTTGTGTTTTAAGAATACTTTAAACGTATGTTTTGAGATTGAATTTTTAAATACATATATGTTTTGAAATGTGTTATTATTCATTTTTAACTTAAAATCATTTAATTTTTAAATTAGTCTCATGATTAATTTTTTGTTAGGAACCGTTTCCTGAACTTTCGCTTTAAAATGTAGTCAGAAAGTTGTTCTGGTAATTAGTAAGTGCTGATATTATTATTGCCAATGCCATGATTGTTATTTTTAAATTATTACCCCAATGGGAAAGTTTTCCGGGACTTGAAGGTTCCGGACGCCGTGACACTCGCGCTCCCTCTGCTGGCAGCAATCGGGACTGCAGGCCACACGGCTCACCGCCCCGCCCCTCGCTCGCAGGTGTTACCTCCTGTCGCCCTGACCTCGCCATGCGGACCCCGCGAGGGCCCCCTTCCCGTCCGGCCCTACTGCTCCTGCTGCTGCTCCTGGGAGGCGCCCACGGCCTCTTCCCCGAGGAGCCGCCGCCGCTCAGCGTGGCCCCGAGGGACTGTGAGTGGGGAGTCTTGAGATGGGGGAGGGAGTCCCCCTCCCCCGGGGTCTCACCAGGCCAGACTCACCCTGGCCCTGGATCACACCCTTCCTCTGCCCTCCTCCAGACCTGAATCACTATCCCGTGTTCGTGGGCAGTGGGCCAGGACGCCTGACCCCCTCAGAAGACGCTGATGACCTCAACATCCAGCGAGTTCTTCGGGTCAATAGAACGCTGTTCATCGGGGGCAGGTAGGAGAAACTGCCGGGCAGAGTATGCGGTGGGTGAGGTGTGGGGAGCAGGTGGTAGCATTTTAGGGAGGTTTGTGGTATAGGGCCTGTAGTTCGGCTGGAATGTGAATATGTGCCCCTGGGGTGGGAATTTCAAGTGCTGAACTCTGGATGTGGTTGAAGCCCAGAGCCCGCTTATAGTGTGTTACCAAGTGGGCACAGCTGTCTGGTTAGAATTCACTGGGTGCTAGAGAGGGTGCTGAAGTGGCATCAAGGGCTTCTTTGAGAAGGTGACATTTGAGTTGAGACCTGAAGGATGAGGAGCCAGCTGTGAGGAAATCTGAGGGAGAGAGACGTCAGAGCAGAGGATGTAGCCTATGCAAAGGTCCTGGGGCAGGACTGTGTCTCGTATGGTGAAGGGACAGTGAAGAGGCGCAAATGTCTGGAGCAGGGGGAGAGAGAGAGGAGGGGAGGGCAGGGAGAGGACAGGGCAGGTCGTTCAGGGCCTTGTGGGCTGCAGGGAGGACTCAGGCTTTTACCCCAAGGGAGATGGGACCCAAGAGGGCTGTGCAGAGGAGGGGCGGGGCCTGACCCAGGTGCTCACAGGTGCCCTCTAGTGGCTGCTGTGAGAAGAGCCGACTGTGGGGGAGAATGTGGACCCTCCGGTGCTCACACCCGCTCTCCGGTGGCTGCTGCGGGGAAGACAGGCTGTGTCGGTGAGGGCGGGAGCCCCTACACCTGGGCAGTCCAGTAACGGGGGCTGAACGAGAGTGGTGGCCGTAGAGGGTGTGAGAAGTGGATGAACGCTCCATACGTATTGAAGGCAGAGGTGAAGGTATGGGGAGGGAAGGCGAAGCGGGGATGAGTCCCTCCCACACTGTTGTCTCAGCCGAGACAACACCTGACCCGAGAGGGTGGTCGGGGTGGAGGCGGGGGGGACAGGTTTGGGGGATGGTCGGGCTCAGCGAGGCCGTGTCGAGTGTGAGAAACCTGTGAGCCCTACCTTGTGGAGACCTTGAGGGTTAGCCGGGCCCCAAATCTGGAACTCAGGGGAGGCCCTGGCTGGAGACAGGACTGTGTGTGTCATCTGCACAGAGACACGGTTCCGCCCTGAGCGTGGACAAGGCTGCCCAGAGGAGTATGGCTAGGGGAAGGAAGAGGCCAGAGGACCCAGGCGTGGGCCCACCAGGGGAAGAGGAGGGCCCAGAGAGGTGGGAAGGCAGGTGGGTGCCAGGTCCAGGCACCCAATGAGGGTGGTGTTCTCAGAAGGAGAGTGGACTGGTGGGGAGAGACACTGTGGAAAGGGAGAAGAGAGCAGGGAAGTGACCGCTGGACTTAACAATGGCCAGTGACCTTGATCAGGGCAGTCCCTGCTGCATGTGGAGGAGAAGTGAGAGCCTGGGGAGACCGAGGGGTGATGGGTGGGGGGGACATCGGATGTAAAGTCATTGGACAGTGCATCGTGTTAGCTGTAGGTCCCTAGGCTATGGGTTGTGTGAGGTGGCATGGTAAGGCATGTGGGCTGTGCTAGAACCCGTCGTTCATTTTAGGGCACAACGAGGCGTGTAAGGGCATGCTCAGGCGCCTGAAGGCACGCTCAGTGTTGGAGCTGCGCGTGGCAGAGGTGTTGGCACGCCCCTGTGTGGTATGTGTTGGACACCACGTCTGCTGCCGGGAGGATAGAATGTGTAGGGGGAGGCCCCCGATCTCACTAACTACACCCCTTCTCTAGGGACAACCTGTACCGGGTGGAGCTGGAGCCCCCCACATCAACGGAAATGCGGTACCAGCGGGTGAGGAAGGGGCGCAGGCGAGAGGGGAGGGGGCAGCTGTTGGCGCTACCACTAGGGAGCCCGGACACTGCGCTGGGGAGCACAGTGGATTCAGGTCTGCCTAGCAGGGTTCCTGGGTCCGTCAGGGACCCCGCTCCCCTCACCAGCCCCCTGTGTTCTCAGAAGCTGACCTGGCGCTCCAACCCCAGCGACATCAACGTGTGTCGGATGAAGGGCAAGCAGGAGGTAAGTGAGCCCTGGCCATGCCCGCATCAGCCTTGGTAACGCCCCAATCCGTCCTGGCCATCTCACAGGACAAATCCTTCTCTGCTTTCATTCCAAGCCAGGCCCCTGTTGCCATGGGTACTCCCAGAGCCTAGCCATGCCCTCAAGGTGGTCCTCAGTAGTGGCCACTCCCCTAGTGGCCTTGCCATAGCTCACGCCTTCAAGTGCCCTATTTTCTTGTCTGTGCCCCTTAGCCATGGCCACGCCCCCAGTCTTCTCCTAGTTCAGCCCCCTGCTTTGGTCACGCCCACAACCTGACCCCTCCCTATCGGGCTCCGCCTCTACCCTGGCCCCGCCCTTCACCACGCCCCATCGCGTCCTACAGTCGTGGCCCCGCCCACACCCGTGATCACGCCCACCCCGGCTTTTCTCTTCCCACCCCATTCCAGGGCGAGTGTCGAAATTTTGTAAAGGTGCTTCTACTTCGGGACGAATCCACTCTCTTCGTGTGTGGTTCCAATGCCTTCAACCCCGTGTGTGCCAACTACAGCGTGAGTCACCGCCCTTCGAAGCCCTGCCCGCCCGGGTTTAACATCGGCGCCCCTTTGGTCATGGGCCCTCTGCTGGTCGTGCCGTTTCCCCAGGCCACATCACCTCCTACAGGAAGCCTTACTGGATGAACTGTCCTCCCCTCCATTACCCGGAATTCCATAAGAGGCTTCCAAAGGCAGCCTCTACAGGCTGAGGCTACTTAGGCTACAGGCCAGTTATCGGATTGACTAGGATCGACTCCTAGACCCAATTTCTGATCAGTAAATTGAGCCCTGGATTTCCCTGGTGGCTCAGCGGTTAAAAATCCACCTGCTAATGCAGGAGGCGCAGGTTCCATCCCTGGAAGATCCCCTGGAGAAGGAAATGGCAACCCACTCCAGTATTCTTGCCTGGGAAATCCCATGGACACAGGAGCTTGGTGAGGTCACAAAAGAGTCGGACACGACTAAGCCACTAAACAACAACAAAACTCAGCCCCAGAGAGGTTAAGTGACTGACAAAGTCACACAGCATCCAAGGTGGCATCAGGATTCCCCTCGGAGGGGGTTGCTGGGGGAGCCAGGGGCTGCTAGGTACAGCCAGGAGCTGTCACTCAGACCCTATTCCCCCCCACCCCCGCAGATGGACACACTGCAGCCCCTCCGGGACAACATCAGCGGCATGGCCCGCTGCCCATACGACCCCAAACACGCCAACGTTGCCCTCTTCTCTGGTGAGTGCCCCCAACCCTGACCATTTGAAGGGGCCTCAGCCCTGAGCAAGGCGTGGAATTTTCCATTCTTGGAGTTTGGTCATTTAGAAGGTGGCTGGGAAAATCCCATGGATGGAAGAGCCCGGTAGGCTGCAGTCCATGGGGTCGCTAAGAGTCAGACACAACTGAGTGACTTCACTTTCACTTTTCACTTTCATGCATTGGAGAAGGAAATGGCAACCCACTCCAGTGTTCTTGCCTAGAGAATCCCAGGGACGGGGGAGCCTGGTGGGCTGCCGCCTATGGGGTCGCACAGAGTCGGACACGACTGAAGCGACTTAGCAGCAGCAACAGCAGGGAGACCATCTCTCCAGCTATGAAACAGACAGACTCTCAAGGCAGGAAGAACTCAGCTGAGGTTGGGGATCAGCTGGGGAGTTGAGGATCAGCTGAAGTCTGGGTCCCAGCACGGTTGGGGCTCAGCCTAGGACTTAGGCCTCACTTAAGCTCAGGGCTCAGTCTGTTTTTTTCTTAGATATTTTATTTATTTATTTGGCTGCATTGGTCTTAGTTGTGGCCTGCGAACTCTTAGTTGTTGCGTGTGGGATCTAGTTCCCTGAACAAGGATTGAACCTGGGCCCCCTGCTTTGAGAGCATGGAGTCTTAGCCACTGGACCACCAGGGAAGTCCCAGGGCTCAGTCTTGAAGATCAGGTTTTGACACCCCCCCAACCTCTGAAGTCTACAATCTAATCTCTTACCTGTCCCCCCGATTCACACCCACCCAGAAGGGATGCTCTTCACAGCCACCGTTACCGACTTCCTCGCCATCGATGCCGTCATCTACCGCAGTCTCGGGGACCGGCCCACTCTGCGCACGGTGAAACACGACTCCAAGTGGTTCAAAGGTGGGGCGATAGGGACAGACCTGGCAGAGCTCACAAATTCCCCACCAAAATAAAGTCCCAGAGGAGATAGGCAGGGAACTCCCATCTCCTCTTTGGAACCTACTGGCCTCTTTGACGATCTAGTTAGAGGAGAGGTTTAACTTGGGTATAAAGTAGAACTTGCTGGAAATGAGTGGCTTAGCAACCTGAAATGGAACAGTACGAGGGGTTCAGCAGGAGCTCAGCTCAACACAGGAGGATGACAAAATAGTAGACGTTGCTGTTTGTGGAAAGTAGACACAATGATTTTAGGATTTTGACACCCACTCTCCCCCACAAACAAAAAAAAAATCCCAAACTTTGAGTTTCTTTTATTTTGCCTGGGTAATCAGCTGATGTTCTCCCCCCACAACTTCACTGTAAAAGCAGCCACCCAGGCTACTGTGTTCCCAGCTCCAGAAACTCTCTTTCTCCCATCACGAACTGGGTTTTGACCTCTCTCTCCTACAGAGCCATACTTTGTCCACGCGGTGGAGTGGGGCAGCCACATCTATTTCTTCTTCCGGGAGATCGCAATGGAGTTTAACTACCTGGAGAAGGTAAGGTCCTATTTCCCCTCCTAGAGAGGCCCATGCAGTGGGGCATGTAGTCGAGAGGCTCCAGTCATCGGAAGTGGAGAGCAGAGGTGGG
Source organism: Bos grunniens (assembly GCF_055505025.1). Lineage (NCBI taxonomy): Eukaryota > Metazoa > Chordata > Mammalia > Artiodactyla > Bovidae > Bos > Bos grunniens. Next base: position 19,611,966 of record NC_141171.1, read on the forward strand.
TCCATGGAACTCCACCCAGGGTGAGAGGGGCCCTCCGGCCCTCAGGGCCCTCCACACTAGCCAGGACCAGGCCCCTGAGACTTGAAGACATTTCTGGAGTAGCCCTGGTGAGGGTCCCAGGTCTGAAGTCTGATACACCCGTGGTTCCAGTCCCAGTCCTGTTATTGTTTGTCTGTCCATCCACCCATATACCAACCATTTATCCACTCTTCAACCACAGCCCATATGTCTGGCCACTCAGCCACCCTCTCATTTACCCATCTTCAGCCCACCCACACGTCCATCAAACCATTTATCCATCTATCCATCCACCCACCCCTGCCTCAACCATTCTCCACCATCCATCCATCCACTCATCTACCTTCTGTGTACCTGTAAATCCATCCATCCACCTCCCATTCATTGGCTTCTTCATCCATCCATCCATCTACCTGTCCATTCATTCATATACCAACCATCCATTGATCTGGCCTCCTACTGATCAACTCATCCATTACCATCCATCTCTCCATTTACCTGCCCACCCCTCTATATATCCAGTTATCTAGCCTCCAACTTCTCTCATAACCTGCTCATCCATTCCATTCAACCTTCTATCCACCCATGGATATACCATGATAATGATCTATCATATCTCCTTCATCTGCCTATCCATCCATCCACATACTCATTCATCTGTCCACCCATCCATCCATCCATTTATCCATACATACATATCTACATACACCCATCCATCCATCCACACACCCCTTCATCCACCAATTATCTCCTTCTTCATTATCTTCATTGTCCATCACTGTCCCCTTCAAATTCACCCCTCTATCCATCCATTAACCCATCCATCCATTCACCTCCATTGCACCACCTATCCATCTATCCCATCTCTCAATCCATGCAGACAGTTAAGTGCACAGACTGCCACTTACTACTAGTGTGGCCTTGGGCTTCAGTCACTTCCCTTTCTCTGTGCCTCAGTTTCCCCTCTGTACCACGGGGATCATAGACCCTCCTCTATAGAGCTTTGGGAGGAACGTGAGACACGATGAGGATAAGTGCCTGGCACCTAGTGGGGGATCCATCAGTGGAGGCACTGATGATTACAGTTGTCTTGGTGGCTGTGATCATCACCGTCCCCACATTTCCGCCGGGGAATCTGGTGCCCAGGGGGCTAGGGTGACTGGCCAGGGACTCACAGCCAGCCAGAACTAGCCTCCTCCATCCCATCCTGGGTGGCGGCCTTGCAACCTGCAGGTGGGCCTGGCAGAACATGGGGCTCAGGCCCCTGTCTTCACACTGATGTGCCAGGTGGTGGTGTCGCGTGTGGCCCGAGTCTGCAAGAATGACATGGGCGGCTCTCCTCGCGTGCTGGAGAAGCAGTGGACATCATTCCTGAAGGCTCGGCTCAACTGCTCTGTGCCGGGGGACTCTCACTTCTACTTCAACGTGCTGCAGGCTGTCACAGGCGTGGTCAGCCTGGGGGGCCGGCCTGTGGTCCTTGCTGTTTTCTCCACACCCAGCAACAGGTCAGTGGGTGCAGGTGGAGAGTTCTCACGATCACTCACCACATATTCCCAGGGGTCCTGTGCTGGGTAAAACAGGGCTCCCAGGAGGCCTCTGTCCCAGGCCAGGGGGGACCAAGCCAAACACTGACCCTCCAAGGCCCTCTGGCCAAAACTTGGCAGATGCAGGCATGTCTTTATTTTCTGCCTTTGGAGGAAGGGTCAGGGAGGGTGTCCTAGAAGAGGCATCAATGGGTATGAGATGGAGAGAAAGGGAAGAGCATTCCAAGTTAAAGGAACAGCACGTGCAAAGGCCCTGAGGCTCCAATGAGCTTGAAATGTTTAAACCATAGGGAGGCGGCCTGTGTGGCTAGAGTGGTCGAGCGAGATGGAAAGTGGGGGATATGAAGCAGGGAGGTGGCAGGCTGTGGGGAGGAGCCTGAATTTTATCCTGAGGGTACTAGGGGACTATGGGAGGGTAAGGAGCAGAAGAGGAACAAGTCAGACTTGCATTTCTGGAAAACTCTCTCGGGAATGGGTTGAAAGGGAGCAAGAGTGGCATCTGGGAAACTGGACATCCAGGCAAGTGAAAGGGGCACCTGGACATGGGTGGCCATGGAGAAACTGAGCTGTGATCCAGTCTGAGAATCTGCTGCTCAGATGGTGGAATGACTGGATTGGATGGGTGGGCAGCAACTCTGGCCCGGGAAAGTGAAGGTCTGACTGCTCCAGAGGACAAACACTCCTCCACACACTTGCCCAGGGCAGTTCCCCACCCCGCCAGGCTCACCACTTCCTTTCATCTGCCTCCACCTACAGCATCCCCGGCTCAGCTGTCTGCGCCTTTGACATGACACAGGTGGCTGCCGTGTTTGAGGGCCGCTTCCGTGAGCAGAAGTCCCCTGAGTCCATCTGGACACCCGTGCCAGAGGATCAGGTGCCGCGGCCCCGGTGAGAGGCCCCTCCATCCTGCAGTGGGTACCCGGGTAGGATCCTGACCCTGAACTGAGGGCTGGGGCTCCCAGGCACTTGTTTAGCTGTTGCCGAGGTCAGCTGTGGGCTTCCCTGGTAGCTCACCTGGTAAAGAATCTGCCTGCAATACAGGAGACCCTGGTTCAATTCCTGGGTCAAGGAGATCCCCTGGAGATAGGATAGGCTACCCACTCCAGTATTCTTGGGCTTCCCTGGTGGCTTAGACAGTAAAGAATCCACCTGCAATGCAGGAGACCTGGGTTTGATCCCTGGTTGGGAAGATCCCCTGGAGGAGGGCATGGCAACCCACTCCAGTATTCCTTCCTGGAGAATCCCCATGGACAGAGGAGCTTGGTGGGCTGAAGTCTGTGGGGTCACAAAGAGGTGGACAAGAGTGAGCAACTAAGCACAGCACAGCACAGAGGTCAGCTGTAGCCATTATGCAGGTGGAGAAAACTGAGGCCCTTGGAGCAGGGGCACCCTAGTGAATCAGAGCCCCTCAGTGGGGGCCTCCAGGTCTGCCCTGACCAACCCCTCGCCCCCACCCAGGCCCGGGTGCTGCGCAGCTCCTGGCATGCAGTACAATGCCTCGAGCGCCTTCCCAGACGAGATCCTCAACTTTGTCAAGACACACCCCCTGATGGACGAGGCCGTGCCCTCCCTGGGCCACGCACCCTGGATCGTTCGGACTCTGATGCGGTCAGTTCCTACACTTGGCTGGGGTACTGGTGGCCAGGCCTGGGTGGGGACAAGAGCCCAGGCCAGGGTGGTGAGTGAGAAGGGAGCACAGGGGCAACTTCCGACATGACATGAGAGGAAGGCAGAGATGGAGGGAGACACAGAGTTGGAGGCAGATGGGGAGATGAAGACAGGAGAGCCCAGGGAGGAGCTGGCTTTGGGGGTCTGTTTCTCTCTGTGATGTGCACCCTTGGAGCCACGCCCATGCCCACCTTGCCCAGCATGGGTGGTGTCTCTGAGTGCACACAGGGGACCACAGGGCTGGGCGGCAGCCTGACTTCTGCTCCACCCTGGCCCCAAGGCACCAGCTGACACGAGTGGCTGTGGACGTGGGCGCCGGCCCCTGGGGCAACCAGACTGTTATCTTCCTCGGGTCTGAGGCAGGCACGGTCCTCAAGTTCCTTGTCTGGCCCAACGCCAGTGCCTCGGGTACCACGGGACCCAGTGTCTTCCTGGAGGAATTTGAGACCTACCGGCCTGACAGGTGAGGCCTGGCAGAGGACAAGAGGCAGGGCCAGCGGGCAGGGAGACAGGGCGTTCCCCTTGAGTCTTACCAGTCTGCTCATCCCCAGGTGTGGACGGTCTGGAGATGGCGAGACAGGGCAGCGGCTGCTGAGCCTGGAGCTGGATGCGGCCTCAGGCGGCCTGCTGGCAGCCTTCCCCCGCTGTGTGGTCCGAGTGCCCGTGGCGCGCTGCCAGCAATACTCAGGATGCATGAAGTGAGTGCCCCCTGCCCCCGGCCAGGTGTGGGCAAGGGAAGTGAAGGGAGGTGAGCATGGAAAGAGGGGGAGAGTCAAGTTCAAGTGCAGGCTCCAACAGCATTCTGACTCTCTGAACGATGGACAGAGGGCATAGCATGTGCAAAGGTCCTGGGGCAGGAATGCTGGGTGTGTTGGTGGAACAGCGAGAAGCCCTCTATGGCTGGAGCAGAATGAGTGATGGGGAGGGAGAAGACAGGGAAGGTTGGGCAGGGTCTGTGAGCCTCAGGAGGACTTGGGTTTTTTCCCCCACCCCCAGAGTGAGGTGGGAGCCCCAGAGATCTGTGGGCAGAGTAGGATGGGATCTGACAGACATTTCTAAGAGAAGCAGAAGCTGGGGACCAGGGAACAGATGTTTGCAAAATACTGGCACACTCTTGGACTCAGAGTGAGCCCTCCGCATGGAGCACCCTGGCCCCGTGCCTGCCATCATGGTAGCAGTGATGCCATAGCACAGATCCAAAATCTGGGCTCCAAACCCGGCTCTGTCCCTTGGACAAAAGTAAACGTTCCTGAGCCTCAGTTCTCTCATCTGTAAAATGGGGAAGGAATAGCCCCCACTGTTAAGATGTGTCTTGGGAACTCCCAGAGCTGACGGTAAGAGGTGCCTCTGCAGAAACCCTGGTTGATCTGCCTGCCGGGTCCCTTGTCTGCCCTAGGAACTGCATTGGTAGTCAGGACCCCTACTGCGGGTGGGCCCCGGATGGCTCCTGTGTCTTCCTGAGCCCTGGCACCAGGTACTGGAGAAGTGGGAGGTGTGGGGAGGGTGACTGAGTCACCTGATGGTCGGGAGTCCCCCACCCCCACCAACCACAGCTCTGCCAGGGGTTTCCGCTGACGGTGCCTCTCTGCTCCCTCCCCCCATCAGAGCCACCTTTGAGCAGGATGTGTCTGGGACCAGCACTTCAGGCTTAGGGGACTGCACAGGTAAGAGGGGAGAGGGGAGGAGGCCTGGGGACTCTAAGTCCTGGTCCTCCAGGGTTCTCACACCTGGATGGATGGGATACACTGACGTCCCTCAGGGCTTGGGAAGGACAGGGGGCCCCAGTTCCAGGTAGGGTAGTGGGAAAAGGACAGACAGACGGGGACGGGAGGGAGGGCAGAGAGAGGCCAAGAGAAAGGCAGGTGGACAGACAGATTTTAGGAACACAGATGCCAGGGGACAGACGGATGGGCAAATGGGCTTTGAAAGGGTCAGAGAGACGCCCCTGAGCAGAGAGGTGGACAGACCGGCTGGAGGTCGCGGGTGGTGTGCAGGGGACGGTCCCTGGCCAGCCCTTCTCACGCCGCCCTCCCTGCCAGGACTCCTGCGCGCCAGCCTCTCGGAGGAGCGCGCTGGGCTGGTGTCGGTGAACCTGCTGGTGACGTCGTCGGTGGCGGCCTTCGTGGTGGGCGCCGTGGTGTCCGGCTTCAGCGTGGGCTGGTACGTGGGGCTCCGCGAGCGGCGCGAACTGGCCCGCCGCAAGGACAAGGAAGCCATCCTGGCACACGGGGGCGGCGAGGCCGTGCTGAGCGTCAGCCGCCTGGGCGAGCGCCGGGCGGGCGGCCCCGGAGGCCGGGCCGGGGGCGGCGGCGGCGGGCCCGGGGGTCCCCCGGAGGCTCTGCTGGCGCCCCTGATGCAGAACGGCTGGACCAAGGCCACGCTGCTGCAGGGCGGACCCCACGACCTGGACTCTGGGCTGCTGCCCACGCCCGAGCAGACGCCGCTGCCCCAGAAGCGCTTGCCCACCCCGCACCCGCACACCCTGGGCCCCCGTGCCTGGGAACACGGCCCGGCGCTGCTCACGGCCTCCGCCTCGTCCTCGCTCCTGCTGCTGGCCCCCGGCCGCGCCCCTGAGCCGCCCCCCGCGCCGGGCGAGCCGGCGGCCCCCGACGCCCGCCTCTTCACCGCGCGCCCGGGCCGCGCCTCCCACGGCGACTTCCCGCTTACCCCCCACGCCAGCCCGGACCGCCGGCGGGTGGTGTCGGCGCCCACGGGCCCCTCGGACCCCAGCTCGTCCACCGACGGCTTCCCGCGGCCCTGGAGCCCGCCGCCCACAGGCAGTCTCCGGAGACCAGGCGCGCACGCCCCACCGGCCGCCGCGCTGCGCCGCACGCACACGATCAACAGCGGCGAGGCCCGGCCCCGCGGCCGCCACGCCCGGCCGGTCACGGACTTGGCCCACCTGCTCTCCTACGGAGGCCCCGACAGGACTGCGCCCCCCGTGCCCTAGGCCGCGGCCCCGCGCCTCGGCGGTGCCAGCCACGGGAACCAGGAGCGAGAGCCCGGGGCCAGCTCCCAAGTGGGTGCTCAGACCCCCAGCCCGGCCGCGCGGGGGGGGGGGGCTCCCCTCCGCCGCAGGGAAGCACAAGGAGCTCGGCCTCCCCCCCACCCCGACGCGCCCCCAGAGCCGCAGGACACTGAGGCGGTCTGCGGCGGGCAGACGGGGCGGGCGGAATGTGCTATGGATTTGAGGTTGACCTTCTGCGCGTGGATTTTGGTTTGTTTTCCAATTTGCGTTTCTTTTGCAGTTTTCTAAACCAATTGCACAACTCCGTTCTCGGGGTAGAGGCCGAGGGGCGGGGGGTGGCGCTTGGAGGTGGTGGGAATGGGGCGAGGAGCGCACCTGCAGACCCAAGCTCCCCCCGCAACCCAACCACCCAAAGGCGCCCTCCTCCACCCGGCCCCTGGCGTGTGTGGGTGTGTGTGTGTGTGTGTGCATGCCGTGTCCGTGTGCAGGGGGCCAGGCAGGGGAGGGAGGCGTGCGTGTGTGCCTGCAGGCTGCTGCTGCGTGTGTGTGGCGACGGCCACGCGCAGTGTGCGTGTCTGTGTGTGAGCGCGGAGGTCCCAGCGGCCTGGGCGTTGGCTGAGCCGACGCCGGGGCTTCCAGAGGGCCGGGGGCCTCCGATGTGCCGGTTAGGAGTTCGAGGGGAGGTGCGGCAGGGGTTTTAGGCGGGGACTCGGGAGGCCTGTCCAGATGTCACATTGGCAGCTGTCTAAGGGCTCGGGCGGTCTGGGGGACGGCTAAGACGGGGGGGCCCCCCTGTAAATACAGCCCCAGGGTGGTCAGAGGGTCCCATGCCACCCGTCCTCTGTGACCTCCCCCTTGACCTCCAGCTGACCATGCATGCCAGCTGAGTGGCCAGCTGAGTCCTGGACCCTCTCTGGAGTTTGCCTCCCCCACCTGCCCCCCATCAATAAAACTGTTTACAACCACCGGCCCCAAGGTTCTGGGTCTGCTCTGTCTCCTGGGGGCGGGGCTTTGACAGGGGCGGGGCCTGGGACCAGATGGGAGCATCCTGAGACTCATGGCTGGGTCACAGCCACAGACAGAATTCTGGGGAGGTGGGTATGGGAATCTAGAGAGTTTGCGGGGGTCCCCGTCTCCATCTGTACAGGCTACAGTTTCTGACTAGTCCTAAAGCAAATATTTACTATGCACCTACTGTGTGCTGGACACTGTGGAAACCAAGACCCCTGTCCTCGTGGAGTTCACAACCTAGTGGGGGAGACCGGCCACACACACACACACACGAATTAGGACTTGATTTAAATTAGTGATAGGTGTAATGAAGGAAGGGGCTTCCCAAGTGGCTCAACGGGTAAAGAATCCACCTATAATGCAAGAGTCGTGGGTTCAGTCCCTGGGTGGGGAAGATCCCCTGGAGGAGGGCATGACAACCCACTCTAATATTCTTGCCCGGAGAATCCCAGGGACAGAGGAGCCTGGCAGGTGACAGTCCATGGGGTCGCAAAGAGTCAGATATGACTGAGCCACTGACCACAGTTGCAGGTAATAAAGGAAAAATCAGATAATGTGTTGGGGGGGCGGGGCTTCTGGAGGATCTGAGATGCGATGGGCTAGAAGGAGCACCTATGAGAACATGTGCAGAGAGAGTGTTCCTTGCAGAGGGAACAGCCAGTGCAAAGGCCCTGTGGTAGGAACAAGCTTGGAAGAGGGTGGAGGCAATTCGTGTGGGTGCAGCAGCCTGGATAAAAGGGGAGCAGCTGGAGGTGAGAAGGGTGAGGCACAGGGCCTCAGGCAGGCAGGGCCTTGCTAGTGAAGAGTGCAATTAATTTTTAATGTTGCTGCTGCTGCTAAGTCACTTCAGTCGTATCCGACTCTGTGTGACCCCATAGACGGCAGCCCACCAGGCTTCCCTGTCCCTGGGAGTCTCCAGGCAAGAACACTGGAGTGGGTTGCCATTTCCTTCTCTAATGCATGAAAGTGAAAAGTGAAAGTGAAGTCGCTCAGTCGTGTCCGACTCCTCGCGACCCCATGGACTTTTAATGTTAGCTCCCTTTTAAAAAATGTATTACTATTATTATTTTTTGGCTGCACAGGAAGCATGTGGGATCTTAGTTCCCTAACCAGGGATTGAATCCATGCACCTGCATTGGAAGAAGGGGTCTTAACCACCAAGGAAGTCCCTAAATTTTTTTAAACTGTGGTACATAACATATACAATCAAATTTGCCACTTGAACCATTTTTAAGTGTTCTGTTCAGTGGCATTAAGCACATTCACATTGTTGTTCAGTCAACCATCCATCTCCAGGATTTATCCATCTTCCCAAATTGAAACTCTGTCCCCATTAAACCCTCCCTCCCCACTCCCCCCTCCCTCCAGCCTTCTGAATTTTAAGTGGGACAGGGAGCCATCAGAGACTTTTAAACAGGGGACATGATCTGATTTCATTTTAAGAAATTGCTTTAGCATTACATCGCTACAGTTCACAGCTCTTCCTTCCAGCCTGAGTCGATTAAGCACCTATTGTATGCTGGGCTCTGGGGACAGAGTCATAAACAGGACAGACATACCCCTGAACCCCACCATCCTTCCTTTTCATGGGAAGACTGATTTAAACAAAGACACACACAACAGCAAGACAGTATCTTAGCGGCTCCTTATGAACCTGTGTTTTCAGCTTGATTGAAACATATTTGACATATAATATTGTATAGGTTTCCAGCGAGTATCTTGATGATTTGATATATTTTATATGCATTGTTAAGATGATTATCACAATAAGGTTGACACATCCTTTACCTCACATAGTAACTTTGTGTGTGTGTGTGTAGTAAGAACATTTAAGATATATTCTTAGCATCTTTCAAGTATACAGTACAGGGACTTCCCTGGTGGTCCAGTGGTTAAGACTCTGCCTTCCAATGCAGTGGGAGCAAGTTCCATCCCTGGTGGGAAGCTAAGATCCCACATGCCTCTCAGCCAAAAAACCAAAATATAAATAATAAAAGCAATATTGTAACAAATTCAATAAAGACTATAAAAAAGACTAAATGGGGGGGGGGGTGGAACTCAAGTGTAACAGTGCAGTCTTGTTAACTCACTACCATGCAGTACATTACATTCCTGGAACGTATGCATCTCATAGCTGGAATTCTCTACCCTTCGACTAACATCTCTCCCTTTCCTTCACCTCTCCACCGGCCCCTGACAACCACCATTCTACACTTGGGGTTCAATGAATGTGGTTATTTTACATAACTGAGATCATTCAGCATTTGTCTTTTTCTGCCTGAGATGGTAAAGACTCTGCCTGCAATGCGGGAGACCTGAGTTTGATCCCTGAATCAGGAAGATCCCCTGGAGAAGTGAATGGCTACTCACTCCAGCATTCTTGCCTGGAAAATCCCATGGACGAAGGAACTTGGTGGGCTACAGTCCATGGGGTCACAAAGAGTTGGACACAACTGAGCGACTAACACTTTTACTTTACTTGGCATAACGCCCTCAAGTTTCATCCATGTTGTCCCAGTTGGCAGGACTGGCCTGCTTGTAGTGACTGAGTCATACTCCATCATATATATGCACCACGTCTTTATCCTCGCATCTGCGGATGGACACTAAGGTTGTCTCCCTGTCTTGGCTATTGTGATGAACTCTGTAATGAATATGGGAGGTCAGATATCTGTTCCAAGATACTGATTTCATTTTCTTTGGACACATACCCAGAAGTGAGATTGCCAGATCATATGGCAGCTCTATTTTTAATTCTTTGGAGGAACCGCTATACTATTTTCCCTAGTGGCTACATCAATTTACATTCCCACCAGCGGCATACAAGGGTTCCCCTTTATCTGCATCCTCACCAACACTTGTTATCTCTAGTCTTTTTTATGAAGTCATTCTAACAGGCGTGGGTGACATCTTGTGGGTTTCTTTAAATTATTAGTATTTTATAATTTATATGTTTTGGACTGTGCTGGGCCTTCACTGCTGCACAGGCTTTTCTCTAGTTGTGCCAAGTGGGGGCTACTCTCTACTTGGAGTTCATCGTGGACTTCTCCTCACAGTAGCTTCTCTTTGTTGCAGAGCACAAGCTCTAGGGCACACAGGCTTCAGTAGTTGAGATATGTGGGCTCCGTATTTTCAGCTTCCGGGCTTTAGAGCACAGGCTCAATAGTTGTGGCACACAGGCTTAGTTTCTCCATGGCATGTGGGATCTTCCTGGATCAGGGATTGAATCTGTGTTTCCTGTATGGGCAGGCAGATTCTTTACCACTGAGCCACCAGGGAAGCCCCTCATTTTAATTTTGATTTGCATTCTCCTGATGATTAGTGGTGTTGAGTACCTTTTCGTGTGCCTGTTTGGCCATTTGTATATCTTCTTTGGAAAGACATCTGTTCAGGTCCTTTGCCTGTTTTTGTGTGTCCATCTCTGCATATCTGTTGTTCTCTGCTCTGTGTCTTGTTCTGTCCATGTTTCTGGTTCTATGTATTTTCCCTGTCACTTTGTCACTGTCTGTCTCTGTGTATTTATGTAGGTGGTGATCTGTCCTTCTTTATCTGTGCCTGTCTATGCCACCCTGCCTGTTTCCCTCTCAGCCTCTGTGTCCACTTCATCATCCTCACAACCAAACAGGAACTAAAGACTGGGCTGGAGAAGAGAAGCCATGGCCAGGCATACAGATAAAGATAATAGATCACCAGCTCTCCCTGGCATTCCAGTGGTTAAGACTTGACCTCCCAATGCAGAGAGTGTGGGTTCGATGCCTGGTTGGAGAGCTAGGATCCCATATGCCTCGGGGCCAAAAAAAACCCCATAAAACAGAAGCAGTGCTGTAACAAATTCAATAAAGTTCTTTTAAAAAATAGGTACTACATCACACCTGAGTGCTTAGAACCTAGTGGGAATTAAAACACTGAATAGCCAAACCTGTGAGATGCAGCCAAAACAGTTCTTAAAGGGAAATTCGTAGCCTCCAGATGCATTTATTAGGAAAGGAGAAAGAGTCAAAGCAAATGTCACATCAGCATCAGCTGAAGAAATAAAGAAGAGAAGGGGCCCTCAGAGACTGAGTTCATCTTCACAGGTGGGGGAACTATGGCCAGGGAAATTTAAGCCACTTGCCCAAGTTCACAACACAAAGTGGTTACAGTGGAGCTGGAATTCAGAGCCAGGTTTAGTCCCTCCCAGACCATTGTGCTTCCCCAGTGGCTCAGTGGTAAAGAATTTGCCTGCTAATGCAGGAGATCTGGGTTCAATCCCTGGGTTGGGAAGATCCCCTGGAGGAGGACATGGCAACCCACTCTGTTATACCGAAACGCTCCGGGAAACAAACTCACTCAGAAGGACAGCATGGATTGTGGAATGTAGGACACCGGTGGGTCCTAGACAGAGTTTCCTCTTTAGCTAGGGACCCTGACTGACTTTTGTGAAAACCGTATATACTTTAAGTGTACATGCTCAAGCCCACATCCCCAGATTCCTTAAACTTAGCCTGGAAAATGTTAAAGGGAGATACAATCAGGTTATAGCCATGATTCATAATCAGAAGGGTCAGCTGGTTATTCATTGTAACCTACACCAATGGGTGCCATAAAGATTACAAAGTTGATTGACTACATACGGGATTATTACATTCTTTCTGGCGAAGGGAAATCTTGGTATGGAATCTGGTGTCTACCAGTCTGGGAGGGCCATAGGTATGTGATCTCCATGGCTACCAGGCACATAGTCCAAAATTCACTATGAATATAAGATGGATTTTACTTCTTTTTCAAGATGGAGTCAGCTCAGCCTATTCCTTTCCTCCTTCATTACCCCCTTTTGATGCTCTCAACTTCCAGTGTGAGTATCACTCATAAGAATGTACTGCATTTTAGATTTCCTGGTATATATTTGGGTAAATGAAGTCAGCCTCTGTGATACAAAGTTAACAACACATTGGAGAATACACAGTCCACATAACAGAATCAACAGAACAACTATAACAATGGTTAAGAGAGTTTTCCACTAATCACCCTTTACCCATGATAGAACTGAAGTCCAAAAAGGAAGATTATCATCAGTCATAGCTTTTACCTGACCTTTCATGTCATCTAGGGTGGCTGATATATTGCCAGATAAATCAGGAATTTATACACCACATTCAACTTTAATTATAGCACAGGTCCCTCCTTGTGCTGAAACTATGGTTAGTTTCAAGATGATACCGGCAAGTCCTTGTAGCAGCAGGTGATTGTAGAGCTTCACCTCTTCTTCTTTAAGATGATCTTGGGTTCACGGGGATCAGCGGGGTCCTTTTGCACAGTCCACTCGGCGTCCTCCAGGTCTGTGTGGTATGCTCTCTTCACCCTCGTATGGCGGATCCAGGGAGTGATACCTGTACCTTTAACTACCGTAGGTGTGGTTAGAACACCTACGTGTGGTTGGAAAGGTTAGACCTTTCCAATGTGGGGCCAAGGAGTCATGTTTCCAGTCCTTGACCCACACCTGATCACCAGGCACGAACTCGTGAATCTGTTCCCCAAGGGGGAACGGCACTCTTTCTTGCACACACTTAGTTACCTGATTTATTACCTTAGCCAGTAGTTCCATCTGTGTGAAATCTCACCTCCCCTTATCTGTGCCAAGTTTGTCGTCACCTGTCTCTCTATAGGGGGGGACCTCCCGTAGATAATTTCATAAGGAGAATAACCGTGGGAACGCAGGGTTACTCTTAATTTGAGTAAGGCTGCCAGAAGCAAATCCATCCATGAACAGTCAGTCTTTGTGATCCTTTTGAAAGTGACTCTTTAAGAGTTCGGTTGGTTCTTTCCACCATTCTGGAACTCTGGGGCCTAGATGCTATATGTAATTTCCACTTGATATTTAGAGCTTTACACACCTGTTGAATTAAGTCGGCTACAAAGGCAGGGCCATTGTCTGATCCTATACTGGTTGGGAACCCAAATCTGGGGATTATTTCCCAAAGCAGATTTATTTCTCAAAGAACCACTTCATTTACTTTTTCAGTTCGGGTGGTGAAGGCCTCCACCCATCCTGAGAAGGTACATACCATGACCAGTAAATAACAATAGTGTCAGCAGGGTTTCATCTCAGTAAAGTACACTTCTAAATGGTCAAAGGGTAGAGTGCCTTTTAACTGTATTCCTAGAGGTTTTTATGTCCAGGGGCAGCATTGACCTGTCAGCAAGCAGAACAGTTCCAGGATTCCATTCTACATAAGGAGGAAAGTCGTGGAATTAAGAAATATTTCGAATTAATTCTGGATTCGAGCATATAGTTCAGCCTGTTGAGCAGGCCAGTGTGACGGCAGAGAGCTAGCCTCAGCGATGGTTTCTTCCGTGACTACTGCATATCCCGACAGTCGTTGCCCTTATTTCGCCAGGCTGGTGCCATTGGTGTACAGGACTCAATCTGGGTCTGGGATTGGCTGGTCTCTCAAGTCAGGTCTGCTGGCATAAACTTCTTCTAGGATTTCCTTGCAATCATGTGAGGGCCCACCTTCTCCCACAGGAAGGAGAGTGGCCGGATTTAGGGCCTGACAAGGCTCAATAGTAACATGGGATTTCTCACATAACAGTCCCTGGCATTGAGTAATCCAGAATGTCAACAGCCATTTATGGGAGTCCCCTCGCAGGAGAGTGTTGACCTCATGGGGGGTTTTTACGATCAAATCTTGGCCCAAAGTCAACTTGGTTGCCTCCCGGACCAGTAAGGCAACCGCAGCAACTGCCTGTCAGCATCCCGGCCACCTGGTAGCAACACTGTCCAGCCATTTTGAGAGATAAGCCATGGGTCTGTCCCATGTCCCCATGGTCTGGGTCAACATTCCCATAGCCACCTTGTCCTTTTCAGTCATGTAAACAGCTTAGCAAGGTCTGGCATGCCCAAGGCTGGTGCTGATGTAATTGTACCGGGTTTGAGTTATATTACCACTGGGGCTTGTTGTTTTGCAAGCCCGGGGCGGGGCGGGGTGGGGGTGGGGGGTGGGGGAGGGGGTTGTCTTCTGCCTAGACCTCAGGGAATTGTGAACTCTCTCTCTCTCTCTCTCTCTCTCTCTCTCTCTCTCTCTCTCTCGACTGTTTAGCCCATCTGGTTTCCCTTCTGGGAGATGGTGCAACCTCCATTCATCTTGAGGGGTTACCGAGAGGGAGAGTAAATAGGTGGTAGAGCCCACTCAAAGAGTGGGTCTTTCGTGGGGGGAAAAGGCCACTTGTGCCCCCAGTTTAGACAGTAAGTCTCTTCCCAACAAAGGTACTAAGCATTCAGGGATGTATAAAAATTCATAAGTCACTTGGTGTCCCCTCATCTGACATTTTCGGGATAGGCTTGAGACACAAAGCCTGCATTTATTACCATCTGAGACCCAGTGGCCTCTGGATCTATTGGTGTATAAAGTCTATAGGCCTCGCACGGTCTTTAGTAGAACTCAGAGGGTGATTTGGTTTCCCTTTGAATCACTTTGGAGGGTTTTGCCACGTTCATAGGTTTTCCGGCCCCCTTCTTGAGGCCTTGTAAAATAGCCGCCCCATATCTCTCCAGGTGGCCCCTCCCTTCCTCTGTGTTACAGTCCAAGTTGGGCCTCTCATCCGGGCAGCTTGTTCTGCCCACCGCTGTGGGTTTACAGTACCCTCAGGTGCCATTTCTCCTAGCCATTTTCTAGCCTCAGTTAGGATCCTGTGTCTTTCTTCAGTGCTGAAACGGGAGACTAGTAGCTGGACTATGTCATCCCATGTAGGGCGGTAGGTTTGAAAAAAATAGTCTCCATTAGTCTAATCATACCGTGTGGCTCCCCTGAGTACGGTGGGGTGTGTCTGTGCCAGTTTAATATATCCATAGAGCAAAATGGTTGGTAATAATAAGCTACAGGAAGCTGGTGGTGGTGTCCGTTTGCGTCCTGGACCGGGGGCTGTTGTACCTCTGTGAGGGGCAGCTGCAGGGGGTGGTTTTAACCCCGTGTTCCTGAGCAGAACGCAGCCTCTGTCTAATTTCTGTGTTTCCTTCCCTCTTCTCGTCTGTACTCACCGGGATGGGCGGGTACAGCCTGGGAGGTCCGGCCGAGGCGGAATCCTGGGGCCGTTGACCAGAGGCTCCTACCACCCGGACCGGAGCCTGCCAAATGGCGGCGCTGCGATCTCCGGGGAAGCTGGCGGAGGAGCAGGGACTGCAGCAGGAACTTCACCTGGCCCTGGGTAGGGCATTAAGACGTGTCCGGTCCGGGTGGAGCACTCGGCGGCGGGCGGGGCAGGTCATCCCCATCCAAATCCTATAGAATTTCTTTTTTATCACCAGTTAATTTTTGTGTCATTAATATTTTTCCCTTTCCCTTCTGGATACAGACCCTCGTCCAAGGAGGAGGGTCTTGAGCTAACCCTAGCCATGAGTCAATATATGGATATTGATTCGGGTGTCCCGGCTCTCCTGTGACTATTGCATAGACTGCTTCCACTATTTTTAAGTTCATGGTGTCCTCTGGTGGCCATCCTACTCCCATAGGGGCCATTCAACCTCACAGAGTATGTGGAGGTGGTTAGGTGTCACCTTCACCCCATCAGTTCAGTTCGGTCGCTCAGTCGTGTCCGACTCTTTGCAACCCCATGAATCACAGCACACCAGGCCTCCCTGTCCATCACCAACTCCCGGAGTTCACTCAGACTCACGTCCATCGAGTCAGTGATGCCATCCAGCCATCTCATCCTCTGTCGTCCCCTTCTCCTCCTGCCCCCAATCCCTCCCAGCATCAGAATCTTTTCCAATGAGTCAACTCTTCGCATGAGGCGGCCAAAGTACTGGAGTTTCAGCTTTAGCATCATTCCTTCCAAAGAAATCCCAGGGCTGATCTCCTTCACCCCATAGTCTCCTCCAAATCCCTTCTTTAAATGTTTAATCATGCACTCCAATACAGTTGCCTTAGATTCACTTCCCCCCATCTTGCTTACCCTCTCGGACCTTCTACTTTTCCTGTTCGTTCCGTCTACAAAGTTCTCGGTACCCTAAGTACTTCTGTTATTTCCACTCAATGAAACAATTAAATTGCCATTCCGCCTCCTTCCTGATTGGGGTGAGAAGAGCCTTACCTGCCAAATCCCAGAGGGAGATCTTCACCTGCTGGTCTGTGTGGCCAAACCAGAACACCACGTGGTCCAGGATTGTTTCTCCATTAACTTTTAAAGTCTATTCTGCCTTGGTGGGCTTGATTAGGTGCAGATGAAAACACAGATGGGTTAAATATCCCACATCCCAGGCTGTCTCCTGAAAAGCCAATTAGTACTCACTTATGTATCCCCCTCCTTCTAGCCTGACAATTCTGAGGGAGTCAAGAATTTCACAGCAGATGGGACACCTCCTCAGGGAGGGCAGAATATGAGCACACAAAGACCAAGTTTCTTCCCCCTAAATCCCTCTCGCAATCGCCTATTAATAATTTACCTCAAGACGACGCAGACATCATCTCCTTTGTAACATTCACGGTCAGTGTGCTTCCCGTTCCCTCCCAGGGGGTTTGATCATGCCCCCTCTTCTACCCTGCTGAGTGGGAACCTCCTTACCTGAGTGCTCAACTTCCCTGCTGCCATCCACTACCCGCTAATGTGAAAGATCCAGGCTTCGAGGAACGGAATCTTTCCAGAAGGGCAAGGCACCTTCTCCCCTCTAGAAGATCCGAGCGTGAGGCCTCGGAGTAGCCCCAAATGGGACTTGTCTCCTCAAAGTGAGGAGTTCCCCAGGTCAACTGCTTGGAGGGCAGCTATGCTTACCACTATACCACCAACACACTAAATGTTATAGCCAAACGCTCCAGGAAACAAACTCACTCAGGACACGTGGATTGTGGAATGCAGTTTACTACACTGGCGGGTCCTAGGCACGGTTTCCTCTTTAGCCAGGGACCCTGACTGACTTTGTGAAAACCTTATGTACCTTAAGTGCACGTGCTCAAGCCCACACCCCCAAATTCCTAAAAGAAGGGAAATCTTGGTATGGAATCTGGAGTCTACCAGTCTGGGAGGCCTATTGGCCATAGGTATGTGATCTCCATGGGTACCAGGCACATAGTCCAAAGTTCACTAGGAATGTAAGGTGGAGTTTCCTTCTTTTTCAAGATGGAGTCAGTTTGGCCTGTTCTTTTCCTCCTTCAACTCCAGTATTATTGCCCAAGAAATCCCATGGACAGAGGAGCCTGGTGGGCTACAGTCCATGGGGTCGCAAAGAGTCAGACACGACTGAAGCAACTTAGCACACAGCACAGGTTCAAAGACTGTGGGGACTTTTGTTTTGTTTTTGAGGGGACTTTTGGCATCACTTGCTTTTGAATTCTATTTTTAAAAATGATTTTATTTAAAATATGTCATGAATTTAAGACAAGTGTTTTGTTGTTGTTGTTATTCTCTCCACTGAGCTTTCAGGTTGCTCAAATTTATTGTAAATAGTACCTCTTGCTCAAAGAGATGTCCCCATCCCCCAGGACAGACTGGCACCTTGCAAACCTGACCCTTGATTCCTAGGTTAGGAGATGTGGGAACTCAGCCCCAGAGACCCTTCGGTACCCACTCTCCAAAAGCAGGACTCGGGGGAAAGAAAAACTAGGTAGAAACAGGATCAAGAAAGGGGTGGGCAGCCCCCTCCCTTCCTGTCCTTCCCTTGCCAGGAAGCAATTTTGCAATCCTGACCCCTCCCCTGCCACCGCCCCCCACCCCGCCCCCCACCCCTGCCTGGCTCAGGTCAGCCCCTATCAGGAATAGGATGTGGGTGGAGACTTCCCTACAGTTGCTGCTCCTGCCCTGAGCTTAGGCCGGTATAAGGCCACCTTGCCAGACCAAGGGAACCTGGATGAAGAAGAGAGAGGCCACCATGTCCTCTCAGAACCCAGAGCGAAAACAGAGGTAGGTCCCCACCCGACCCGTCCTGGGCAGAACGGACACCTGTTCCAGGTCCAGACATTGGCCTGCAGGCTGGAGCAGACTGACACTCAGGCTGCTCCAAAGGACAGACTCACTCCCGTATGTCGACATAGAAAATGCATAATGTGAGAGTTGCAAGTTAGTTTTATTTAGGGCAAAATGAGGACGGCAACCTGGGAAACAGCACCTCAGATAGCTCTGAGAGACTGCTCCAAAGAGGCAGGGGTGGGAGGTCAGTATAGAGGGAGTACATGCAGTCAAGCCTATATATATATATTTTTTTTTTTTAATTTTTTTTGGTAGAAGCTTTCTGCTAGTCACAGGGAACACTCATCACTAGGAAGGATTTTAGTGCTTTTCTAGATATAAGGAGATACAAGGACTGGGCTCATAAAACTAGCTCTCAAAATAAGCACCTGAAGACCTGTCCTGCCAGTTGCCCCCGCCCACTACCACCTCACCCTTCACCCCCGAGCACAAAGCGCCTCATTTCTGCTCTCCACCCTGAACTCCTTTCAGGGGGTGTTGAAAATCAGCAGCTGCAGCAGCACGAGATTTAATCCTTGTAGTGGTAGATGGTGGGTGTCAATTTGTAGTTGACACGTACACACAGCACAGGAACCCCAAGTGGTCCATGGCTTGTAGCAACCAAGGGTGTTCAGATGGTCTCTAGTGCTGCTGGGCTTGGGGCATCACTGTTGGAGGGCCCATGAGGAGCAGAAGCCCCAACTGTTTCCCAAGAGGAAACAGTTTTCTGCTTGGGAGAGTCAAGAAAGCTTTGTGGAAAGGAGGGGGCATTGGAGCTGACGGTTTGCAGGATGAATAGAAGTTTGTGGGCTCTGCCTTCAAAACACGGAACCAGGGAGATAAGAAATGACCCAGAAAACAAGTGAGAGCAGAAGAAATTAGCAAGTTAAACTGCAAATAATAGCGCATTGAGGTTGGACTGGCAATAGGAAAGGGTAGTATTTAAGGATCAGACTAAGAAACTCAGGCTTTTGTAGAATTATAATTCTTCCTGGAACAGGAGTTAATTCTGGCAGCTCTGGGGGGCGGGGGGAGCGAGGGTGGAACCTAATAGAGGAAGTGACTCCATTATTCCAGCCCAGCAAAGCAGTGGCAGGGTCCGGGTTGGTGAGAGTAGAGATGGTAAGAAGCAGGCAGATTCTGGGTGTATTTTTATCTTGCTGGGTATCTAATATCTTAGTTTTGACTTATTAAGCTCTTTTTTGTCATTGCCTGCAGCCTGGTGGGCTGGGACTCCCATCTTTCTAGAATCTTCCTATTGCTGCTATTTGTAGTCTCAGCCCAGGGGCTCACCCCAAATCCTGAAGCCTGTCTGGTGTTCTCCTCGGTCAATGGCAGCTCCATCTCCTGCCAGCCACCTGCCCAAATCCCCCACAGCCTCCCAGCTGACACCATCTTTCTGGCTGTGGAGTTCTTCAACCTGACTCAGCTGCCTGCCGACTTCCTCCAGGGCGTCCCTAACCTCCAGGAACTCCACCTTTCCAGCAACCGACTGGAGGACTTCTCCCCCAAGTTCCTGCTGCCCGTGCCCCAGCTAAAGGTGCTCGACCTGACCCGCAATTCCCTGACCGGGCTGTTCCCTGGCTTCTTCCGGGTCTCGGCTGCCCTCTGCACCCTGGTGCTGAAGGGAAACCAGCTGAAGTTTCTGGAAGCCTCATGGCTGCACGGCCTGAAAGCCCTACGACATCTAGACCTGTCTGAGAACCAGCTCCACTCCCTGCCCCCTGGGCTCCTGGAGAATTTCACCGACCTGCTCACCCTTGACCTTAGCAATAACCAGCTGCAGACATTGCCCCCTGACCTTCTGAGGGGCCCCTTGAACTTGGAACGGCTACATCTGGAGGGCAATAGACTGCAGGTGCTCGGAGAGGGCCTTCTGGCACCCCAGCCAAAACTGCGCTACCTCTTCCTGAATGACAACAGGCTGGCCTCGGTGGCAGCCGGCGCCTTCCGAGGTCTGCAGAAACTGGACATGCTGGACCTCTCCAACAACTTGCTGACCACGGTGCCCACAGGCCTCTGGACCTCCCTGGGGAAGGCTGCCAGGAACCTCAAGGATGGCTTTGACATCTCTAATAACCCCTGGATCTGTGACCAGAACCTGGCCGACCTCTATCGTTGGCTGGTAGCCAATGAAAACAAGATGTTCTTCCGGAATCACACACGCTGTGCCGGCCCTGAGGCCTTGAAGGGCCAGACGCTCCTGGCTGCGGCTGAGTCCCATTGAAGCCTGGGGCGGGGTCTGGGGCTGGGGTGGGGAGACAAGTCTTCATAGGCCAGTGCACCCCACTTAGCAAATAATCGCCCCTTCTAAGGGTGAGACTGGGCTTCCCATAGTTTCTGGAATCTGTTTCGTCCAGGCTTCCAGAAACACGCCTTGAACCTTCCTTTTTTATTGCCTTTGCTCATGCTGTATCCTCTTCCAGAAATTTCTTTCCCCTGTCTCTCAGACCTCTTGGTCTCTGGCTCCTCCAGCCTGCCCTGGCCCCACACTGAAGTTGTGTCAATCTGGCTCTGTCTCCCCTCTTTGTGTGTGGTTTTCTGAGTGCAGGACCTCGGACCGGATTTCCTTTTATCCAGCATCACTCAGCTTGGAGTCAGACTGTATTGTTGTTGTTAAGCCCTGTCTGACTCTTTGCAATCCATGGGCCAGGCTTCTCTGTCTTCCACAATCTCCTGGAGTTTGCTCAAATTCATGTCTATTGAGTCAGTGATGCTATCTAATAACCAGATCATCCTCTGCTTCCGCCTTCTTCTCTTGCCCTCAATCTTTCCTAGTATCAGGGTCTTTTCCAAAGAGTTGGCTCTTTGCATCAGGTGGAGCTTCACTAATAAATAATTGTTGAACAAAAGTGGATGGTTTCATTGTGCTCCTTGCATCTCTCAAGTAAAATTCCTAGGTCTCCAGGATACAGAAGGAGGAAAGGAGAGGTATGCCATGAAATCCCAAATGGATAGCCATTGGGATTTGTTCTCCTCCTCCCCTCCCCATCCCTGGATTTAACTGGAAATAAAACCTTGACCATTGCCCAGGGTGTCATTTTACCAGTGGATTCCTGCCAGAGCTTGTGTCCTGGGGAAGGTTTAAATTAAACCTGATTGCTTCAGGGCTCCAAACAATTTTTCACGCTGGCCTGTGATAACCAGGGAAGGGTAGCTGCCCAGGGCAAGCGTGGGAAGGCTGGATGGGGCTGAACAAATGGGCAGGGGCCCAGGAGACTGTGTTTTCACAGCTCTGGAACCTCAGGGCCACCTGTCAACACAATGTTGTGTTTGGTGGGGCTCAAGGTCAGACTGGGGGGGTCCTTGGGATGTTTGGGGCATGCTCTTCTTTTGCATTTCCTTGGAAGGAGGGTCATGCCCACGTGGGTGGTCCTTCCAGGTGTGGGTGGTCATTCCAACTGTGGCAATGAACCCAAGGGTTCTGGAGTCTGGCAGAGCTGGGTTTGAATCAGATCCCCCAATCGCTGGGTGAGCCAAGGCAAGTGGTTTAAACATTTTTATTTTTTATTTTTTTGGCAGCGCTGTGCGGCTTACCAGGGATTGAACTCAGGCACTCTGCAGTGAGAGTGTGGAGTCTTAACCACTGGACTGCTAGGGAATTTCCTGATTTAAGCATTCTGATCCTCACTTTGCTCATCTGTAAAATGGGGATGGAAAGGAATGAGCCAATCTCTCTCCTGGCTTAGTTAAGTGGCAGATTTTTAAAAGCAAAAAGAAAGACCTTGAGGACTTGCCCAAGGTCACTGGGTGAAGAGTTTAGGGGGCTGTGATGGCCCTCCACCGTCTCTGTAGCAACAGCAGTGAGGGCCAAGGAAAGTAGCTCAATTCTTGTGTAGCCAGCGTCCCCAAGTTGCTATGACAACTGCGGGGCGCTCTGGGAGCCCCTGGATAGAGCTGGGGGCCTGGAGGCCCGCCCAGGGCACGCCCCCTCATGGCCTCTCTCCATTGGTCAGTCCCCCGCGGCCCCGCCCCCAAGTCGCTATAAGGCGGGCGGGGCAGCCTGGGGGCGGAGACTGGAGTCCGAGTCTAGGGTCTGTGGCTGAACCTGGGGGCTGAAGCTGAACGCGCCCAGGTGAGTGCCGCGCGGGCGGCATCCAGGACGGCCCAGTAGATCCCCGGGGACCCCAGTGAGTGGGTGGACGGGCTAGCGTCCAGCGGCTTGGTAGGAGGTGGGGTGTGATAGGCCGCAGCAGGTGGCTGAGACCCTTGTCCCAGTTGGCAAAAGCTCAGGACCCTGTTGGGCGAGGACTAGGGCTCTGAGGATGCAGGGGTGGGGACAGGGGGAGAACTGCAGGCGGGGAGTCTTAGGTCGAACTCTCCCTCTGAGTCTACTTAGCTGAGTGACCTTGGGACCAGCATGGATCTGTTGTGTGCCTCAGTTTCCCTGTGTGTCAGACTGGACTGTGAGTTTACTGGTATTCTGTGGCTCCCACTCCACCTGCATCCCGGCGGGGGGCTGCTTGCACGATTCCATCCCTGGGCTAGGGGTAACAGAGATCTCCTTCACTTTGCAGAGGAGAAACCAGCCCACACAGGTGAAGGCATTTGCCCAAAGTCACACAACAGGTAATGGCAGGAAGGACTCGATCTTGGGTGTCTCTCCCCACAGAGCCCATGCTTTGAATCACTAACATGCCCCCATCCTGCCAGAGGTTTTCTGAAGTGAAAGTGTTAGTCGCTCAGTCGTGTCCGACTCTTTGCAACCCCATGGACTACAGCCCGCCAGGCTCCTCTGTCCATGGAATTCTCCAGGCAAGAATGCTGGAGTGGGTAGCCATTCCCTTCTCCAGGGGATCTTCCCAACCCAGCAGGTCTCCCGAATTGTGGGTAGATTCTCTACCATTTGAGTCACCTGGGAAGTACGCACCTACTGTGTGCAGTGCCCCGTGCATGCATTGTCCCTGCCCAGGATGCTCTGAGGTAGGTATCATCATTTTCGCATCTTGTAGATGAGGAAGCTGAGACCCCAAGAGGAGATGAGACTTGCCTGGGTCACCGAGCCCAGCCGGACAGAACCCAGGGCCTGGGCGGGAGCTGGGAGGGCTGGCATGCAAGGGCCTGTCACTCTGTCCTGCCCCCCAGGGTGAACCTGTTTGCAGTAGGCATGTCAGAAGACGAGGCGGCTCAGGCCCCCGGACCCAGCTTGTGGGAGCAGGATCAGCAGGTGAGGGGCTGTGTCTCCCACGGAGCTCAGCTCAGGAGAGGGTAGGGGGACAGCCCCTCAGGGGACAGTTTCAGACTGGGTCACCCCCCTCGCTTTGAGCACCTTGCTCTGAGGGCATTTTGGACCATAGCTGGGGGAGGGCCATTCTACCCATTTCCCAGAGGGGCAAAGTGAGGCCCAGGGAGGAGAGTCTCTCCAGACACTCCCAGCCAGCTTACCTGGCCTCTGCTCAACTCTCTCCCTCTCTCTGCCTGTACCTCTCTGTTTCTGTGTCCACCATCATGGCACTCTCCACAAAACAATAACAACAATAATAGCATCAATCACAGCATACAGTCTGCATCATTCACTGCTCCAAGCGCTTCATGTACAATGAGTCCTTGAATCCCCTTCACAGCCCTAGAAGCCCCTTTCACAGATAAGGAGACTGAGGCACAGAGCAGTTCACATAGTTGCCCAAGTCCATACAGCTCGAAAGCGTTGGAACCAGAACTGAACTCAGATGGTCCAGTGGCTATGCCCTTTGTGTGTGTGTGTGTGTGTGTGTGTGTGTGCGCGCGTGCGTGCGCGCACACATGCACATATGTGTTCAGTTGTGTCCAACTTTTTGTGACACCAGGGACTATAGCCTTCCAGGCTTCTGGAGCAGACCAGTTCCTTCAGAACTAGCCCTGCTGTGTGTCTGCTGTTGGGAACTAGAGCCCTAAACCCCTGCATGAGGGTCTCCATTGTCTGTAGGCAGCTGCGCTCAATACACTTCCTCTCC
Source organism: Bos grunniens (assembly GCF_055505025.1). Classification (NCBI taxonomy): domain Eukaryota; kingdom Metazoa; phylum Chordata; class Mammalia; order Artiodactyla; family Bovidae; genus Bos; species Bos grunniens. The sequence goes on from NC_141171.1 coordinate 19,636,025, forward strand.
CCCTCATCCTGGCCCAGAGAGGATGAGCGGGCTCTCCAGCTGGTGGCTGAGCCCCCCACCTCCACCTGGGACCCCTCTGATGCCACCCTTTCCTGCAGAGCGTGGTGCAGCGCGTGGCTGCCCTTCCCCTGATCAGGGCCACGTGCAGCGCAGTCTCTGAGGCTTACAGCGCCGCCAAGGACAGACACCCGCTGCTGGGCTCCGCCTGCCGCCTGGCTGAGCACTGCGTGTGTGACCTGACCACCCGAGCCCTGGACCATGCCCAGCCACTGCTCAGCCACCTGCAGCCCCAGCGTGAGTTCCCCCGGCTAGCGTCCTGAGTCCTCTGCTTTTCCCACTGCCCTGCCCTCTCAGGCTCCACTACAAGGAGCCCCCTGAGTTGAATGTGCCTCTGCAGTCCTTTTATCTTTTTGCCCATGCCCCTCATCATGTGAGGTCTTAGTTCCCTGACCAGGGATCAGACTTGCACCCCCTGCAATGGAGGGATAGAGTCTTAACCACTGGACTTGCCCAGGGAAGTCCTGCAGCACAGTATTGCCTAAACTGTGTGCCTTTCGTCTGCCTGCCTGTCTGTCCCCACCCACCTGCGTCACCCTCTCTGGGTCGTTCTGCCTGCGCCATCTTCCCCTGTTTGTTTCCCATCTTCCCCTCTGTTCCCCTCTTATTTGTCCCTCTGTGGTTTGATCACCTGCCCACCTGCCCTTAGCTGTTTCTGTGTCTGCCCCTTTGGTTCCCATGTGTCTGTCTCACTGTCCTCCTCCCTTTGACTAGCCTGATGTGCCTTGGGTCCCTCTGCCTGTCCTGTCTCCCTCCCCTGTCTGCCCCTCTGTCCCGGCCCCCACCCATCCTGAGCCTGTAACCAGCTCAGGGGTCCAACCCAGGGGTGTGGTGGCGGGCAGAGAGACCCCTGGTCTTACATCTGACTGAGGAAAGGGATCACCTGAGGGTCCCAGCCCGGGGCCTCCCTCTCCCTTCTTCTCAGCTGGTTTGTGTGATCTTGAACCTACTTGCTGAGGTGTCTGAGCTGGACATGGGTGAGGAGTCACTTTGGTGCTGGCAGCACTGATGGGAGAGCGGAAGCGGGAAGGGCAGAGAGGCAGGGTCCCGCCTGGTGGCCCACCCACAGCCTCAGGGCCCCCAGCCCCTTGCAGGGGACCAGCCAGGTGCCCTCTCCCTATTTCTTTCCCCCTGTGTGTGTGTCTCTCTCTTTTTTCCTGTCTCTCCCTCCAGCATCCCCTCCCTCCATGACTCTCTGTGTGTCCCTAGTTCCCTTGACATCTTCCCGATTCTCACTCCCTGCCTCTCTGTCTCCAGTGGCCACAGTGAATGATCTTGCCTGCAGGGGCCTGGACAAGCTGGAAGAGAAACTGCCCTTTCTCCAGCAACCTTCGGAGACGGTAACCCCCCCAGCACCGCCAGATCATGTGGGAACCTATGTGGGGGTGGTGGAGGTGGGAGTGAGAAATGCAGCCTCCTCCCAGACCCGACTTCGATACCTGGGCCAGGACCCAGTCAAGCTTCAGTCAATTTGAGACACCACCAGCCAGATGAAAATTAGATGTCAATTAGAGACCCATGTTAACTGAGCACTTAATATGCGCCAGCTGGTGCTAAGCCTCCCTTCAATAACGCCATGAGGGACAGACCTGATTTTCTCCCATTTTATAAAAGGGGTGGGACTTCCCTGGTGGCCCAGTAATTAAGACTTCTCCTTCCAATGCAGGGGGTGTGGGTTCGATCCTGGATTGGGGACCTGAGATCCTACATGCCTCCTGACCAAAAAACCAAACCATAAACAGAAGCAGTACTATATAACACATTCAATAAAGACTTTAAAAATGCTCCACATTAAAAAAAAAGAAAAGAAAAATCTTAAAGGGGGGGAAATAGTGGCCCAGAGCCAGGCAAGGGCCAGGGGTCCTTGCCTCACAGCCCGCTGGAGCTGGGGGCAAGGGAAGGGAAACCAAGGCTGACAGCACCTGGAGCTCGGCCCCTCCTGCCAGGTGGTGACCTCGGCCAAGGGTGTGGTGGCCAGCGGCGTGACAGGCATGGTGGGCCTGGCCCGGCAGGGCCGCCGCTGGAGTGTGGAGCTGAAGCGATCTGTGAGCCATGCCATGGATGTCGTGCTGGAAAAGTCAGAGGAGCTGGTGGACCACTTCCTGCCCATGACTGAGGAGGAGCTCGGTAAGGCCAGCAGCCTCCCCATTCGCCCCTGAATCCTCCTGCCCAGGGCCCACCTCTAGAGGCTACAGATCAGAGAGGTCCCAGACTCACCCAAGGCCACACAGCACATCAGCAGGGAACACAGGGTTCCAGTCCACTTCCATGGCTCCTGGCCCACATCCTAGTAGAAATCTGACTGCCCAGACCCTCAAGAGTGTACTGGACTTGCAGACTGGAGGGCCACAGTCTCAAACTGGTGACCCTCCAGACCGTGGCGCTCCATATTGCAGTATTTGCCCTGTGCAGTGCCTTTAAAATGGTTTAATTCATCACATTCATTTAAAAATCAGGTTTCTAGGGACTTCCCTTGGTGGTCCAGTGGTTAAGAATCTGCCTTGCAATGCAGGGGACGCAGGTTTGATCCCTGGTCAGGGACTAAGATCCCACACGCCTCAGGGCAACTGAGCCCACATGATGCAACTAAGACCCAAGGCAGCCAAATAAATAAATATACATAAAAATTAAAATCATATTTTGGGGATTTCCCCAGTGGTCCAGTGGTTAAGACTCTGCCTTCCAATGCAGGGGGCTCGGATTCGATCCCTGGTCAGGGAGATGAGATCCCACATGCTGTATGCTATGACAAAAAAGAAAAATCAGATTTTTGCCCTACAAAACCTGATTTCTGGTATGCCTTGGGGGGGGGAAAAAAAAAAAAAAAACTTGGGTTGAATAGCGTCCTCCCCTTTACATGGTTTCCTTAAACCCCACCATTCTTCAAGATTCTACATCTTGTCTTCTGGCCCTGGACACAATCTGACTTCTCAGGCCTGCTTCATAGCGCTAGAGGTACATGGAGCTGTGCTCCCTCCTTGGCAGAAAGGCTGTGAAGCGTTATTTTTAAAGTTTACTTTATTTTTTGGCCATGGGGTGCAGCATACGGGATCCTAGTTCCCCAATAGGGATTGAACGTCCCTGCAATAGAAGCACGGGATCTTAACCACTGAACCACCGAGGAAGTCCCTTTGAGGCATTTTTGAAGCACCTATTGTGTGCCACGCACTCGTAATCAATTCTTTAATGTTATTAGCTCCATTTACAGATGAGGAAAACCGAGGTAAAGAGACGTAGTATTCGAGTAGACTAGTTCTGGTTGCCTCTGTTCGAATCCCAGGTCAGCCTCTTATACTCTGTGGGACTTCACCTCTCTGTACCTTGGTTTTCCTCGTCTGTAAATAGAACTACTAATCTTGTCTACATCGTAGGGTTTGGGGATGGTCAAATGAGTTGATATTGTAGAAGGGAACTATAAATTTGGGAGTACCCACCCCCACCCCCGTGTCCTGGCCTGCTAATCCACCCAGGAGCAAAGGGCGTGGCCACCGTGACTCCCTTCCCTCTTCTGTCCTCCAGCGGCGCTGGCGGCGGAGGCTGAGGGCCCGGAAGTGGGCTCGGTGGAAGAGCAGCGGAAACATCAGGGTTACTTCGTGCGCCTGGGTTCCCTGTCCACGCGGCTCCGCCACCTGGCCTATGAGCACTCTCTGGGGAAACTGAGGCAGAAGAAACACCATGCCCAGGACATGCTGGCCCAGCTGCAGGAGACCCTGGAGCTGGTGAGAGCTCTCTTCCCCACCCTGTGATGCAGGCCAGCACACGTGGACTGAGTCCCAGCCGAGTCTTGTGCTAGTCTGAAGGTGGAGGTGGAAGCGTGTATGTGCAGGGCTGGGGCAGAGGAGGGACCCTGGGCTGGAGGCAGTCGGTGGGGCTCAAGGCTCAGCCTGGAGAGGCTTGGAGGGGCTTTGTGGAGGAGGGGAAGTAGGACCTGGAATTTACAGGTGGTTAAGGTAGACCATTACTTTGCCAACAAAGGTCCGTCTAGTTAAGGCTATGGTTTTTCCAGTGGTCATGTATGGATATGAGTTGGACTGTGAAGAAAGCTGAGCGCCGAAGAATTGATGCTTTTGAACTGTGGTGTTGGAGAAGACTCCTGAGAGTCCCTTGGACTGCAAGGAGATCCAACCAGTCCATTCTAAAGGAGATCAGCCCTGGGATTTCTTTGGAAGGAATGATGCTAAAGCTGAAACTCCAGTACTTTGGCCACCTCATATGAAGAGTTGACTCATTGGAAAAGACTCTGATGCTGCGAGGGATTGGGGGCAGGAGGAGAAGGGGACGACAGAGGATGAGATGGCTGGATGGCATCACCGACTTGATGGACGTGAGTCTGAGTGAACTCCGGGAGTTGGTGATGGACAGGGAGGCCTGGTGTGCTGTGATTCATGGGGTCGCAAAGAGTCGGACAAGACTGAGCGACTGAACTGAACTGAACTGAAGGTAGGCGAAGGGCTTCCCAGCTGCTGCTGGTGATAAAGAACCCACCTGCCAATGCAGGATATGTAAGAGATTTTAGTTCGATCCCTGGGTTGGGAAGATTCCCCTAGTGAAGGGAATGGCTACCTACCCTAGTTTTCTTGCCTGGAGAATTCCACGGACAGAGTACAGAGGAGCCTGGCAGGCTACAGTCCTCGGCGATGTGAAGAGTCAGATACAACTTTCATTTTTACTTTTCAGGGTAGATGGGAAAAGTGATGAAGGTACCTCAGGTTCTCTCATCACCAACCCCAGTCTTCCCCAGAATTTAGGTTCAAGTTCATAACCCAGCTTCTCCCCTCATTGTGCATCCTTCCCTCTCCAGAGGAACATGTTCTCTGGGCTTGATAGGTTCAGATGCCCCCAACCTGCTCCTCCTGCATCCTTCTCCTCATCTCAATTGATGGCAACCCTGTCCTAACAAGGGCTCAAGCCAAAACCTGGGAATCACCCTCAACTCCCCTCTTCTCCACCTCCTCTCCCACATCCGACACATCAGCCAGTACTGTTAACTCTGCCTTCAAAGTCTACCCTAAACCCGCGCACATCCTCCCCTTCCTCCACCTGGGTGCAGCCCCGGTGATGACTCACCCGGTCTCGGTTTCCCATCCTGGATCCCACAGTCTGTCCTTCCTGAAGTAGCCACCAGAGGGCACCTGTGAGCACCAGAGTCGGCCAGTTTCGTTGCACATAATGTCCTCAACAATGGACTGGGAAAGACTAGAGATCTCTTCAAGAAAATTAGAGATACCAAGGGGGAATTTCATGCAAAGATGGACACAATAAAGGAAAGAAATGGTATGGACCTAACAGAATTAGAAGGTATTAAGAAGAGGTGGCAAGAATACACAAAAGAACTATAGAAAAAAGATCTTCATGATGCAGATAACCACCATGGTGTGATCACTCACCCAGAGCCAAACATCCTGGAATGTGAAGTCAAGTGGGTCTTAGGAAGCATCACTACAAACAAAGCTAGTGGAGGTGATGGAATTCCAGCTGAGCTATTTCACATCCTAAAAGATGATGCTATGAAAGTGTTGCACTCAATATGCCAGCAAATTTGGAAAACTCAGCAGTGGCCACAGGACTGGAAAAGGTCAGTTTTCATTCCAATCCCAAAGAAAGGCAATGCCAAAGAATGTTCAAACTACTGCACAATTGCACTCTTCTCACATGCTAGCAAAGGAATGCTGAAAATTCTTCAAGCTAGGCTTCAACAGTACGTGAACAGAGAACTTCCAGATGGTCAAGCTGGATTTAGAAAAGGCAGAGGAACCAGAGATCAAATTGCCAACATCTGTTGGGTCATAGAAAAAGCAAGAGAATTCCAGAAAAACATCTGCTTTATTGACTACGCTAAAGCCTTTGACTGTGTGGATCACAACAAACTGGAAAATTCTTCAGGAGATGGGACTACCAGACCACCTTACCTGCCTCCCTGAGAAATCTGTATGCAGGTCAAGAAACAACAGTTAGAACTGGACATGGAACAACGGACTCATTCAAAATTCGGAAAGGAGTACGTCAAGGCTGTATATTGTTACTCTGCTTACTTATATGCAGAGTGAAGTGAAAATGAAAGTCACTCAGTCGTGTCCAACTCTTTGTGACCCCATGGACTATACAGTCCATGGAATTCTCCAGGCCAGCATACTGGAGTAGGTGGCTGTTCCTTTCTCCAGGGGATCTTCCCAACCCAGGGATTGAACCCAGGTCTCCCATTTTGTAGGCAGATTCTTTACCGGATGAGCCATTGGGGAAGCCCCAGAATACTAGAGTGGGTAGCCTATCTCTTCTCCAGTGGATCTTCCCAACCCAGGAATCAAACTGGGGTCTCCTGCATTGCAGGTGGATTCTTTACCAACTGAGCTATTAGGGAAGCCCCTAGTAGCGAGTACATCATGCAAAATGTGGGCTGGATGAAGCACAAGCTGGAATCAAGATTGCTGGGAGAAATATCAATAATCTCAGATATGCAGGTGACACCACCCTTATGGCAGAAAACGAAGAGGAACTACAGAGCCTCTTGATGAAAGTGAAAGAGAGGAGTGAAAAAGCTGGCTTAAAATTCAGCATTCAAAAAACCAAGATCATGGAAGCCAGTCCCATCACTTCATGGCAAATAGATGGGGGAAACAATGGAAATAGTGACAGACTTTATTTTCTTGGGTTCCAAAATCATGGCAGATGGTGACTGCAGCCATGAAATTAAAATATGCTTGCTCCATGGAAGAAAAGCTATGACCAACCTAGACAGCATATTAAAAAGCAAAGACATTACTTTGCCAACAAAGGTCCATATAGTTAAAGCTATGGTTTTTCCAATAGTTATGTATATATATGAGACCTGGGCCATAAAGAATGCTCAGTGACGAAGAATTGATGCTTTTGAACTGTGGTGTTGGAGAAAACTCTTGGAGAGTCCCTGGACAGCAAGGAGATCAAACCAGTTAATCCTAAAGAAAATCAGTCCTGAATATTCATTGGAAAGTCTGATGCTGAACCTGAAGCTCCAATACTTGGGCCACCTGATGTGAAGAACTGACTCATTGGAAAAAACCCTGATGTTGGGAGAGATTGAAGGCGGGAGGAGAAGGGAATGACAAAAGATGAGGTGGTTGGATGGCATCACTCACTTGATGGACTTAAGTTTGACCAAGCTCCAGGAGTTGGTGATGGATAGGGAAGCCTGGTATGGGGCAGTCCATGGGGTTGCAAATAGTCAGACACGACTGAGTTATTGAACTGACTGAATGTCCTTAAGGTTCAGCCCTGTTTTAGCCTGTCAGCACTTCCTTCCTCTTTAAGGTGACATAATACATTCATCCCTTGGAATCTGTGAGAGGTTTGTTCTGGGACCACCCCCCACGGATACCAAAACCCACAAATGCTGAAATCACTTCTGTAAAATGGCCTAGTGTGGTTTGCCCTCTGTATCCCCTGGGTCTGCATCTGTGGGTTCAAGCAACCCCAAATCGTGGTTCCATCCACAGATGGAGGACCCACAGATATGGAGGTAGACTGTGTTCTGTTGTATGGATGGATCACAGTTTATTTCTATTAATCATCTCATACCTGCCCTGTCCTGTGAACTAAAGGCACAGTGCCCCCCCCCAACCAGGACATTCACAGGGGGACAAGGGTCATGACAGGAGAGCATGCTGGATGCTGTAAGACCCAGAGGAGGGGTCCAACAAGGCTTGGGGGGCGGCAGGGCTTCTTGGAGGAGGCAACATTTACAATGAACTGGAGTGAACCTGGCGGGGAGGTGGGTGGCGGGGAGCGTGTACCTGAGACACCAGCCTGGGCAGAGGGCCGGCAGTGAGTCTGAGCTTCAAAACTTTCAGGTCACAGGTTTTGGCTAAGGTCAGGGAAGAGAATAGATGGGTCAGCCAAGCTGGATCAGCAGGCCATGAAGATTTGCATCCAGTGCTTTTTGAGGCCAGATCCAGACTGGGGCCCTGGTTCCCCCAACTCTCCAGCCCCTCCAGCTCTGACTATCATGGTCCTGGTTCGCACAGATCCACCGCATGCAGTGCGGGGTGACCCCCATCACCCCCGCCCGCCCCGGGAAGGTGCACGAGCTGTGGGAGGACTGGAGCCAGCGCCCCCTAGAGAACGGCCGGAGGCGTCACAGCCAGGTAGGATGGGGTGGGGGATGGGTGGGGGATGGGAGGAGGAGGGGAGGGAAGAGTGGGCTCTGGGTAGGTCCAGGGCTGCCAGGCTCCAACCAAGTGCTGAGGTCAGCTGGCAGCTGGTTGGAGTGTCTGCGGGGAAACTGAGGCAGACGGGGGTCCCGGCAGGGGTCCATCCGGGACACTGAGGCCCCGCCCCTCCGCTCACCACCCATCCCCACCCGCGCCCCCCGCAGGCGGAGCTGGAGACCCTGGTACTGTCCCGCAGTCTGATGGAGGAGCTGCAGAGTACCGTGGATGCGCTGGAGACCAGCGTGCGGGGCCTGCCCCCCAGTGCCCAGGAGAAGGTGGCCGAAGTGCGGCGCAGCGTGGACGCCCTGCAGGCCGCCTTTGCCGACGCTCGCCGCTTCGGAGACGTGCCGGCGGCCGTGTTGGCAGAGGGCCGGGGCAGCATGGCCCGGGCCCACGCGTGCGTGGACGAGCTGCTGGAGCTAGTGGTGCAGGCCGTGCCCCTGCCCTGGCTGGTGGGGCCCTTCGCACCCATCCTCGTGGAGCGGCCCGAACCCCCGCCTGACCTGGAGGCCCTGGTGGACGAGGTCGTCGGGGGGCCTGACCCCCGCTGGGCGCACCTGGACTGGCCGGCCCAGCAGAGAGCCTGGCAGGCCCAGCACGGGGAGGGAACAGTCCTCTCGGGGAACATTCCCGAGGAGGAACCTGAGCCCCCCAGCCGCCCCAAGCACACTCTGATGCCTGAGCTGGACTTTTGACCCGATGGGACCGCGTAGGCAGCTGGAGGCCCTCCTGCACCCCGAGATCCCTGCTGTCCCCTAGCGGCTATGCGTCAGCACTACTAGCCGAAGCCTTGGTCTTGGCTATTGCGTGGAGTTGGAGACCGAGCTCTGATGTCAGATCGCCCCCAGTCTTTCCCATATGAGGACTTGAATGTAACTAGCCCCAAGCTGGTTTCACTGGCTGTGGTTCCCATTGCTCCACTCTAAGAAGCTGATCAAAACTCCCCAGAGGATCACATGTTTTGCCCATATGATAGAAGCATCTAGAGGCACATGCTTCTGTCTGGAGCTTTGAAAAGTAAGTGAGTGTCCTTTTCCTCCCCCAGCTTTTCTATCTCGGACTGAGGGGTCCTCAGCTGGACTTGCTGCCCCCACTTGCTTAGCCATTTGGCATTTACTCTCCAGAATAAAGACTATTGGTGTTGTCCAGAGGCCAGTGTTGCCTGCTTGCTGTTGTCCAGAGACCAGTGCCCTCTGTTCCAGCCGAGGTGGGTTTCAGTGGTGGGGTGCTGGGGGCTTCGGAGGTGTGCAACCATATGGCACGAGCCGGGGTTCAAGACTTGAATGATGCCACCCTGATGAGCTAGACCTCCTCCTGTCTGGAGTTCCACTGTGTGTGCCCCACCCACCTGGGTGAAGCATTCAGATGTCGTTTCCTGGAATGGAAGTCATTGACACTTTAGTATAAATGAATGTTTGGGAAACTGCAAGGAGCAGGATCAAGAGGAGGAGGGATCAGAGGAAGCAGCCGCTCCTATGCCCATCTCCCTGTGGCTTCTCTGGCTGCACCGGTCAGGATGGGGGAGACAGAGGCAGGGCAAGGGCCACAGGCTAGTCTCGTGGGGGCCCTCCTGTCCTCTGACCGCATTCTTGGCTGGCCCTGAGGTCCCCCCTGAGGCCACTCAGGGTGTTGGGAAACCGCAGTCTCATGTGGTAAGGTCAGGGTGGCCCCTGGCTTCCCTGGGATCTGGCCCAGGGGTGACTGTGGGAGTCCCAGCTGCTTTGCACCAGTTAGATTCACCTCCCTGCCACTCCTCAGGAACATCCCTGTTGCCCTCAGACCAACTATCCTCACTCCTCACCCTGGCATTTGAGGACTTCCAGTTTCATCCTTGGGATGACTCAGACACTGCTGTGGTCCCAAGGAGCTGTGCACATCTCCCCACCTCAGGGCCTTTGTTCAGGCTGTGCCTGGAACACCTTCCCACCCTCCCGTCTTTCTCTTGGCTACATCTCATCCATCCTCAAGCCCAGCCCCAGTGCCACCTCCTCCAGGAAGCCTTCCCTGACTCTACTCCTGTGGGATATTTCCAACCCTCTATAGCCTACCTTCTTGGAGCTCCAAGTCCTTTCTATCTGGATATAAACCACAGGCAGCCTTGGCTTCTCTTTCCCTGAGAGGCTGGGGGCTCCTGGAGGGCCAAGCTCGGTGAGAATGAGCAGAATGACACATGGAAAGGGCGTGTGGCAGAGGCTTGGCTGTGGGGCATCAGTTTGACTAGAACTGAGGGGAGAGAAAGAGCCTGAGGTAAGTCCTGGAATCTGGGGGAAGGGCACAGTAGTGAAGACCCTGGGGCTGAGTCCCTGCCTTGCCTACAAATGGATGGGTCAGCAAGTGAGCCTCTCTGAACCTCAGTTTTCTCCTCTGTGAAATGGGTATGAAAATAGGAGTAAGGCAGCAGTGCTCATGCCTGTGCAAAGGCCCTGGGGCAGGACAGTGCCTGGTGTCCCGAAGGAGCAGTGAGGAGGCCTGTGTGGAGCAGAGTGAGGAGGGGGAGAGAGAGGGAGGAGGGGAGGACAGGGAGGGGATGGGGCAGGAGTTGTGCAGTCTTGTGGGTGGTGGGTAGACTTGGGTTTTTATCCCCCAGGGAGGTGGGGAGGAGGGCTGTGGGCAGAGGAGGGACGGGACCTGACTCAGTGTTTATGATCATTTTTGTTATTTTTGCTGGGTTGCTCCCCGTTTGCTGCATTGCAGCAGTCCTATGGGGAGGGGGAGGGGCTCACCCTGGTTTCCCACCCCCGCTTCCCTGCCACCTTTGGGAAGCATTGGCTGGAGAGAGTTTGGGAGATGCCCTTGTTTTGCTCCCCAGCTGTTTGGCAAACACAGTGATGGCTCCAAGGAAACAACCCGGTGGTCATCAGGCCACCACTGGGTCTGTCTCCCCACCCCCACCAGCACACAGCTGGGATCCCTGTCCCAGGGGCAGACAGGGGCGTTCAAAGGGGGCTTGGCCATCATTTCTCTGCTTGCCTACCCACCCACCTGCTTCACAGACAACCAACCTGAAGATCTAGGTTCAAATCTTGTCTTTGCCACTTCCCAGCTCTATAGCCTCAGGCACAGGATGCCTTTTCCAGAAGCCACCCTGGGTTGACCCAAGCCCACCAGGCCCAGATCTCACTCTTGGGGTACCCCCCAGTTCAGTTGGTGCCCTGTCTGGGTCTGTATTTAGGCCCTTTCTCAAGGGAAGTCCTTTCTGGAGAGTGACACATCCCCTCCCTGCCCCGGACAGACCCTGCTCCTCTCCTTCTCCCTGGACAATGCTAAGCTGATGTCTGTTGAACACCTGCTATGTACCAGACTCTGGGATCAACAGGTTACATGCATGACCTCATTTCATGCTCACAACCACCCTCTGAGTTGGCCCATTTAGCCAAACATTCCTTAAGTGCCACCTGTGTGCTGGGTGCCATCCTGTTGCAGGGAACAAAAGACAGCCCTGATGGATGTGAGGGTGGAAGCCATGGGGGTGTCTGGGGAAGATGCTCCAGGCAGAAGGAATAATAATAGCAGGTGCAAAGGTCCTGGAGCAGGACCAGGCCTAGCAATCTGGAGGAACAGAGAGGAGCCCTGGGTCGTTGAAGTGTGATGAGGGAGGGGGAAAGAGGGAGGAAGCAAGACCCTGTGGGCCATGGTGAGGTGTCTGGAGGGGCAGCTGAAGCACACAGACGGTAACTGGCCAAGGCAAGGTGGCCCCGCAAAGCAACTGGAACACACCCATCACCCAGGTGGACACCAGAGGCTGAGAGGGTAAGCAGGCTGTGCCTCGAGGGTATGGGACGACCCGTGAATCACTCAGCCTGGTGGGGGCAGGTGCTGTGGGCAGAGGCTGCCGGGCGCTGGGAGCAGGGGAAAGGTGCTGGGCACTGGGCCCACGCTGGGCCGGTCGGGCAGGCGGGCAGTCACGTGACCACCCAGAGCCCTCCCCCAACCCACTGGCTGCCTGCCTCAGCCAGCCCGGCCCGCACCACCCCAGACCCTATAAGGCCTGGGAGCTGAGAGCCCAGCTGCCGGCTGCACCGCCTGTCACTCCAAGGGACCCCCACACGGTCCAGGTGAGCAATGCCAGGGGTGAGGCCAGCCTCCGGGCAGGAGCTGGGGGACTGCTCGGGGTTATGGGTGTTGGGCAGGAGGCCCAGGAGCCCCCATTCATGCCCCTCCCCCATCTCTACCTCCTTCCAGCTGCCTAGAGTGTTACCATGTCTGCTCGAGATGGAGGCCAGGATCCCCCCAAACCCAAGGGCAAGGTGAGGGCAGGCATGGGAGGAAACGACCCCAGCTGGGCCCTGAGAAGCCCCTGGAACCTTAGGGAGGTGACCTCCATAGTCTTGGGGTCTGAAGGGGCTTCCCAGGTTGGTTGGGAGGGCTCTGAGAGCCACCATGCCAGTCTTCCATCTGGTCCCCAGCTGGAGGGTGAGGGGTGGAAGGATGCACTCAAACCTCAGTTCTTCCCCTGCTATGTGACCTTGGGCCAGCCTCAGCCCCTCTCTGAGCCTCAGTTTCCCCATTTGTGAGATGTGGGCCCTGAAAGGAAAAGGTCTTTAGAGACCCAGAGGATTATTTCCTCTGTCCCCGGGAGGTAGACTGAACCTGCGCATTGCTCAGGTGAGGAAACTGAGGCTCAGAGAGGCTGGGACACTTTCCTGAGGTCACCTAGGAGGAAGGGTCTGGGGCGGTCTGGGAACCCAGGGCTGTCTGATGTGCCCCTTGCCCCACCCCACCACACCTGGCTCTACTCACACACCCCCTACCCCATGTAGACCCTGGGCAGCTTCTTTGGGTCCCTGCCTGGCTTCAGTGCTGCCCGGAACCTGGTGGCCAATGCCCACAGCTCAGCAAGAGAGGCCCAGCCAGCTGCCGAGTCTGCAGGCGCTCCAGCCGAGGAGGCCGCCCAGCCCCAGGCTCAGGGTGAGTGGACAGCTCCATGGACGAGGCAGGGGCTCAGGAGGTGCACCCCAGAAGGGACTTCTGCCAAACTTGGGGGCGCTTATGTGCCTGTGTCGCCTCAATAGACCCTGTGAGACTGGCATGCTCATTTAGTGCCAGGTGGGGACTCAGAGCATCAATACAAGTGACCCGATGGGGCACAAGTCAGCCAGAATAGGGGCATGGACACAGCCGTGCTCCCATATTCTCAACGCCCCCTCCGCCTTCCATCACCCCATTTCTGATGTATCGTGGACATTCCACGGGTCTAAGCTCATCTGAGATTTTGATCCCAGTTCCAGATGGGGACAGCGGCTTCCCTGGGGTCACACAGCCTCCAGTTGCTCAGCCAGAGTGCTCAGGGCGGCCCTAGCCCCAAGGCCCAAAGAGGGGCTGGAGCAGGGGAGTGCAGGCTGAGGTGGCAGCTCTGGGCCCAGAGCCCCAAGCAGCTGACTTCTGCTCTGTATATCCAAGCTGGGTGGGCAGCTGCCAGCTGTAGTCAGGCGCGGCAAGGCAGGGCCCCAACTCCTTTCCCTGCGGCCGCCACCCCCCTCCTCGATGGGCATTCAGCACCCAGAACCCCAGCAGAGAGAACTCTAGGGAACCCCTGTGCCAGGAAGCCAGTCCTGGGCGTTGAGGGAGCCCCCGGTGAGGTCAGTGACTGAGCTAGGCCCATGGTCATGGATATCACCTTCTGTTGTCCCCGGCAGGGTTGCTGGGACATTCCTGACCTTTCAGGCTGTGCCCGCTGATTGTGCAATGGGCTCCAGGGTGGTTGATGCTAGCCCGCGTCCCTCCCTAGGTTGCCTCACTGGCTTTTGTCCCCCCAGCACCCGCTGACCCGGAGCAGACGGCCAAGGGGTTAGAGAAGACACTGCTGCCTTCAGACAAGGTGAGAGGGGCTAGCTGAGCCTGGTCTGATGGCCTTGCCTCCCTCTGGAATACCTCTTCCCTGGATGTTTCGGTTCCTGCCATCCGGAGGGTTGTCATAGGCCAAGGAAAAAGCAGACACCCCTGTGTGTACCGCTGTGGGGTAACAGGCCAGTCTTCCCCTTGGAGCCTCTATTTCTGCATCTGTGAAATGGGTGCAGTACTCCCTGGCACCATCCGGTCTACAGACACCCCACTCCCCGCCAACTCCCACCCTGGTGCTGTACCCAGCACAATATGACCAAAACAGTGGCAATGCACTCACCACAGGTCAGGCTCTGGGCTAAGTGCTTTACACGTGCTGTTTAATAGTTAATCCTCCCCACTGCAACAGGGAGGGAGCAATAGCACCCCACATAAAAGCTGAAGCACGGAGAAGCCAAGCCATTTGTCAAAAGTCACACAGGAAGACAAGGTAGCTTGGGATGTGAACCTTGGGCAGTCAGAAGCTGAACAATGGCCAGCACTGCATCCACCCTCGGTCCTGGATGAATGGGAACCACCCACGCAACCTTGTCCCCAAGGTCAGGGCAAGCAGAGTGGCTGATGTCAGACCACTGAGGGCCACAGCAGGGTGGCAGAGCTCCAATCCAACCCTTGCACTCAGCACACACCCCACTCTAGAGTCTTCTTTGACTCCCCTCTGCCCTCAGCTTGGCCATATCTGAGCTCCTCGGAGGGCAAAGTACTGCTTGGTTTGCCCTCTGGCCCAAATTAAAGCAGACTCTAGCAGCTTAGGGCCCCTCTCCCCATTTTTTCACTCCTCCCCCTCCATCCCTCTTCACTTCATTAGTGGAGTGTCTGCTACCTGCAAAGTTGGTCAGGGACCTTGACTCCTTTTTTTACCAGTCTTTGAAGGAGGTGCTGTCTTAATCACCATTTCTGAGATGAGGCTCAGAGAGGGGGTGTGGCTTGCCAGAGGTCACACAGCAAGTACGGGAGAGAGCTGGGATTTGAACCCAGGTCTCTGCGGGCAAGGTACCTACTTGAGATGATGTTGGGCAGAAGGGCAGGTGGTGAGACTATTTCCGGGCTTCTCAACTTCGCTATCATGGCCAATTCAGATTCAGATCATCCTCTGGGGGGGGCTGTCCTGGGCATTGTGGGGTGTTTAGCAGCATTCCTGACACCCACCCACTCTATGCCAGGAGCATGCTCTCTTTGAAGTCATGACTACCGCAGATGTCCCGAGACATTGCCCAGTGTTAGGATCATCGGGGCAGGATCACTCAGGTTTAGGAACACCTGAATTGGAAACAGCACACTCCTGGTTGAAGCTGAGTGGTAGCCATCTTGAGGCCATCACAACCCTTCAGCAGTTTGGAAGAACTAGCAGAAACTGCCCTGTGCTACCAGGTTTCCCTGGTGGCTCAGTGGCAAAGAATCTGCCTGCTAATGCAGGAGACCAGGGTTCGATCCCTGATTTGGGAAGATCCCACATGCCTTGGAGCAACTGAGTCCATACTCCACAATTATTGAGCCTGTGCTCCAAAGCCTGCTCCACAATAAAAGAAGCCACCACAATGAGAAGTCCACACCACAACTAGAATGTAGCCTCCACTTGCCACAACTAGAGAAAAACCCACTCAGCGACAAAGACCCAGCACAGCCAAAAATAAATAAATTAAAAAAAAATGACATACCAAGTTATCAACTTGGTTCCTATGGCTCAGACCCAATACTTAGCCCTGTACTTTTCTGGTTATTACTTTAAAAGATAATATTTATTTGGCTGCGCCAGGTCTTAGTTGCTGCACAAGGGGTATTTGATCTTTGTTGTAGCATTGGGGATCTAGTTCCCTGATGAGGGATCGAACCTGGGCCATCTACATTGGGAGTGCAGAGTCTTAGCCACTGGACCACAAGGGAAATCCCCAGTTATCACTTTTCTAAACCTGGATCCCCTTCATTTACTTGAATATATCCATGTTAACGAGCATTTGGTCACCTCAAATTTCTCCCTGTGATGGGGACAACAGGCTCAAAATTTTATGTAAACCGAGATTAGGCAAGATGAACAAAACATGTAATTCTAAGACTTGCTGAGCCCAGACTACGGGATATTGGGCAAAGAGGGTGCTGCGGCATAGCTGTCAACAGTCAGGGTCTACCACATCTGGGCACCACAGGGCTCTGCGATGGAGCTTGATGGACTGTGTCCTGGAAGCCAGAGTAGGGGGTGTGTTGGGGTGAGAGGTGAGCTGGCCGGGTCTCCAGGGAGCAGGTCCCACTCCCCAGGGTATGTCAAGAATTGGGGGGAGGAGGAGATCTAGGGTAGGGAGGAGAGGTGTCTTTCAACTCTGCTTCATCACGAGTCTCTTGCCTCATCAGATGATCTCCGGGGCAAAGGAGCTGGTGTCCTCCCAGATGGCCAGGACCAAGGATGCTCTCTCCACAGGAATGGCTAGTATCGTGGACACGGCTAAAGGTGTGGTCCAGGGAGGCCTGGGGATGAGCCAATCCACACTAACAGTCACCAAGGATGCTGTGGCCAGTGGGGCAACTGGGGCAGTGGGTGTGGCCAAAGGAGCCCTACAGACCGGTATAGACACCGCCAAGACAGTAGTAACAGGCACCAAAGATGTAGTGTCCACTGGGCTCACTGGGGCAGTGAACATGGCCAAGGGCACAGTCCAGACTGGCATGGACACCACCAAGACCGTGTTGACTGGCACCAAAGACACTGTGTCCACTGGGCTCACTGGAGCCATGGGTATGGCTAAGGGGGCCATCCAGACTGGCATGGACACCACCAAAACCGTCCTGACTGGCACCAAAGACACCGTGTCCACTGGGCTCACTGGAGCAGTGAGCATGGCCAAGGGCACAGTCCAGACTGGCATGGACACCACCAAGACCGTGTTGACTGGCACCAAAGACACTGTGTCCACTGGGCTCACTGGAGCCATGGGTATGGCTAAGGGGGCCATCCAGACTGGCATGGACACCACCAAGACAGTCCTGACTGGCACCAAAGACACTGTGTCCACTGGGCTCACTGGAGCCATGGGAGTGGCCAAGGGGGCTGTCCAAACTGGCATGGACACCACCAAGACAGTCCTGACTGGCACCAAAGACACTGTGTCCACTGGGCTCACTGGAGCCATGGGAGTGGCCAAGGGGGCTGTCCAAACTGGCATGGACACCACCAAGACTGTCTTGACTGGCACCAAAGATGCTGTCTCCTCTGGGCTCACTGGAGCCATGGGTATGGCCAAGGGGGCTGTCCAGACTGGCATGGACACCACCAAGACTGTCTTGACTGGCACCAAAGAGACTGTGTCCACTGGACTCACTGGAGCCATGGGAGTGGCCAAGGGGGCTGTCCAGACTGGCATGGACACCACCAAGACTGTCTTGACTGGCACCAAAGAGACTGTGTCCACTGGGCTAACTGGGGCCATGGGAGTGGCCAAGGGGGCGGTCCAGACTGGCATGGACACCACCAAGACTGTCCTGACTGGCACCAAAGACACCATGTCCACTGGGCTCACTGCCGCAGTGAGCATGGCCAAGGGGGCTGTCCAGACTGGCATGGACACCACCAAGACTGTCTTGACTGGCGCCAAAGACACTATGTCCACTGGACTCACTGGAGCCATGGGAGTGGCCAAGGGGGCTGTCCAGACTGGCATGGACACCACCAAGACCGTCTTGACTGGTGCCAAAGACACCATGTCCACTGGACTCACTGGAGCCATGGGAGTGGCCAAGGGGGCGGTCCAGACTGGCATGGACACCACCAAGACTGTCCTGACTGGCACCAAAGACACCGTGTCCACTGGACTCACTGGAGCCATGGGAGTGGCCAAGGGGGCGGTCCAGACTGGCATGGACACCACCAAGACTGTCCTGACTGGCACCAAAGACACCGTGTCCACTGGGCTCACTGGGGCCATGGGAGTGGCCAAGGGGGCTGTTCAGACTGGCATGGACACCACCAAGACTGTCTTGACTGGCACCAAAGACACTGTGTCCACTGGACTCACTGGAGCCATGGGAGTGGCCAAGGGGGCTGTCCAAACTGGCATGGACACCACCAAGACCATCTTGACTGGTGCCAAAGACACCGTGTCCACTGGACTCACTGGAGCCATGGGAGTGGCCAAGGGGGCTGTCCAAACTGGCATGGACACCACCAAGACAGTCCTGACTGGCACCAAAGACACCGTGTCCACTGGACTCACTGGAGCCATGGGAGTGGCCAAGGGGGCTGTTCAGACTGGCATGGACACCACCAAGACCGTCTTGACTGGCACCAAAGACACTGTGTCCACTGGACTCACTGGAGCCATGGGAGTGGCCAAGGGGGCGGTCCAGACTGGCATGGACACCACCAAGACTGTCTTGACTGGCGCCAAAGACACCGTGTCCACTGGACTCACTGGAGCCATGGGAGTGGCCAAGGGGGCTGTCCAAACTGGCATGGACACCACCAAGACCGTCCTGACTGGCACCAAAGACACCGTGTCCACTGGACTCACTGGAGCCATGGGAGTGGCCAAGGGGGCTGTCCAGACTGGCATGGACACCACCAAGACTGTCCTGACTGGCACCAAAGACACCGTGTCCACTGGACTCACTGGAGCCATGGGAGTGGCCAAGGGGGCTGTCCAAACTGGCATGGACACCACCAAGACTGTCCTGACTGGCGCCAAAGACACTGTGTCCACTGGACTCACTGGAGCCATGGGAGTGGCCAAGGGGGCGGTCCAGACTGGCATGGACACCACCAAGACCGTCTTGACTGGCACCAAAGACACCGTGTCCACTGGACTCACTGGAGCCATGGGAGTGGCCAAGGGAGCGGTCCAGACTGGCATGGACACCACCAAGACTGTCTTGACTGGCACCAAAGACACCGTGTCCACTGGACTCACTGGAGCCATGGGAGTGGCCAAGGGGGCGGTCCAGACTGGCATGAACACCACCAAGACTGTCTTGACTGGCACCAAAGACACCGTGTCCACTGGACTCACTGGAGCCATGGGAGTGGCCAAGGGGGCTGTCCAAACTGGCATGGACACCACCAAGACCGTCTTGACTGGCGCCAAAGATACCGTGTCCACTGGACTCACTGGAGCCATGGGAGTGGCCAAGGGGGCTGTCCAGACTGGCATGGACACCACCAAGACTGTCCTGACTGGCACCAAAGACACCATGTCCACTGGACTCACTGGAGCCATGGGTATGGCCAAGGGGGCTGTCCAGACTGGCATGGACACCACCAAGACTGTCCTGACTGGCACCAAAGATGTTGTTGCCTCTGGGCTCACTGGAGCCATGGGAGTGGCCAAGGGGGCTGTCCAGACTGGCATGGACACCACCAAGACTGTCCTGACTGGCACCAAAGACACCGTGTCCACTGGACTCACTGGAGCCATGGGTATGGCCAAGGGGGCTGTCCAGACTGGCATGGACACCACCAAGACTGTCCTGACTGGCACCAAAGATGTTGTTGCCTCTGGGCTCACTGGAGCCATGGGAGTGGCCAAGGGGGCTGTCCAGACTGGCATGGACACCACCAAGACTGTCTTGACTGGCACCAAAGACACCATGTCCACTGGGCTCACTGGAGCCATGGGTGTGGCCAAGGGCACAGTCCAGACTGGCATGGACACTACCAAAACCATCTTGACTGGCACCAAAGACACCGTGTCCACTGGGCTCACTGGAGCAATGGGTGTGGCCCAAGGGGCTGTCCAGACTGGCATGGACACCACTAAGACTGTCCTGACTAGCACCAAAGATATTGTGTCTACTTCAATCACTGGGGCAATGGGAGTGGCCAAGGGGGCTGTTCAGGTTGGCATGGACACCACCACATCCATCTTGACTGGCACCAAAGATGTTCTGTCTACTGCAATTACTGGGGCAATGGGTGTGGCCAAGGAGGCTGTTCAGGTTGGCATGGACACCACCAAGTCCGTCTTGACTGGCACCAAAGATGTTCTGTCTACTTCAATCAGTGGAGCAATGGATGTGGCCAGGGAGGCAGTCCAGATTGGCGTGGACACCACCACGTCCATCTTGACTGGCACCAAAGATGTTCTGTCTACTTCAATCACTGGAGCAATGGATGTGGGCAATGAGGCCATCCAGACTGGCATGGACACTACCATGACCATCTTGACTGGTACCAAAGGTGCCATGTCCTCTGGGCTCAGCAGCGTAGGGCATGTGGCCGAAGAAGGTATGCACACTGGGGTGGGCATCATCCCAAACTGGTTACCTGATTCCAAGGCTGCCACCTCAGTTGGACTTGCCAGTTCCAGGGCCCCAGATGAAGGAGAACAAACCATCCCAAGCTCCCCTCAGGCTCAGCTCAGCAACCATGGACCTCAGTCAGCTGAGGCCGTGTTCAGCCAAGAGGCCACCCTGGGCAAGGTGGATGCTGCTCCCGGGGCCACCACCCATGGCCAGGAAGGAGCCCAAGGCTTTGCAGCACTCCGGGACGAGCTGGAGGAGCTGGGAGAGATCTTCCAGCCCATGAGCGCCGAGGAACAAGGTAAGGACAGCCCGGTCCTAGCTCCCAGGGCCACGGTTGTCTGTACACCCCCAGGCCCCTGACGGCCTAGGGGCCTCTCGTGAGGACTGAGCAACCCCGTCCTCCCTTTCAGCTCAGCTGGTTGCTACACAGCCCAGGCGGAGGGAGGTCACGGCTGACCAGGGCAGCTACTTCGTGCGTCTGGGTGACGTGGCCCCCGGCTTCCGCCAGCGGGCTTTCGAGCACGCCCTCAGCCACCTGCAGCACAGCGAGTTCCAGGCACGGGACGCGCTGGCCCAGCTTGAGGACGTCTTCAGGGAGGTAAGAGCCTTGCCCCTTCCCAGGCATGCTCCTCAGCTTCGGGTTGGGGACTGGACGGACACGCACTGAGCACCCAATACGTGCCCATCACCCACTTGGTCATGGGCCTGCTCTCAAGGAGCTTGCCTCCTGGGATGGGGTGGGGGAGATGGACACGTGACCCAACGCTCGCAGCCAGTGAGGCTGCAGAGAAGGAGACCTGACAGTCATGCAGAAACGCACACCAGGGCTGGGGCGTGTCCATTTGGGTCACATCCTGTGCAAAGTGTTCTAAGTGGCCTGAGAACAAGCTAGGTGTGTTCTGAGGAGCAGAAGGGTGCCCGGGGTGGGGAGGGTAAAGTGAAGGGAGGGGCGGATGGGGTAGAAGGAACCCATGCAATCTGGCTGGAGTTTAGTGATGCAAGAAAGGGGGCCCAATCAAGGAGGACTTGTTTTTTTAATTTGGCATTATTGCTGCAAGCAGCCTTTCTCTAGTTGTGGTGTTCGGGCTTCTCACTGTGGTGGCTTCTCTTGTCGCAGAGCACAGGCTCAGTAGTTGCAGCATGTGGGCTCAGTAGTTGTGGCCTGCCGGCTCTAGAGCCTGGTCTCATTAGTTGTAGCGCACAGGTTTAGTTGCTCCAAGGCGTGTGGCATCTTCCAGGGTCAGGGGTTGAACCTGTGTCCCCTGCATTGGCAGGCAGATTCTTAACCACTGGACCACCAGTGAAGTTCCTCAAAGGTGACTTGAATGCCCCTGTGGAGACAGGCACCAGCCAGCAGGGTTGTGCTGTCTCGCCGGCTCCGCTCACTCCCCAGCCCCAGGCTTTCTCCCCTGCATCACTGCCAACACTCACGCCAACTCCTCATGGGCGGTGGGGCTGACCTGCTGTAGTAGGAAGTTAAGTGGCATCCAGTCCATGGTTGATGTAGACGGTGATGGAGCCCCAGCTCTGAGGACCTCCAGGTTCTCAAGCTCACGGGTCTTAAATGTTGAGCAGCCCCACCTACTCAGGTGGCAAGGAACCCAGCCAAGCTGTTCAAGTCAGGATCCCTAAGATGCACTCAGGCGCCTGTGTTTTCAATCAGCACCCAGGGGTCTGTGGTGAACCACATCTAAGGACCACTGCTCCAGCCCAGAGGGTCTCAACTGGGCAGTCCTGTCCCCAGGGAACACTGGGCCAAGCCTGGAAACGTCAGTGATGGTCACTCGGCAGGACTCTTGGCATTGAGAGGCTGGGGGTGAGGGAGGCTGCTCCATACCCCACAGTGCCCAGGACTGTAAAGTGAAGATGGCCTGATCCAACAGAGGCTTTACTGAGGTGGATCGCTCTGGCTCCTGTGGGGAGGACAAGCCACAGGAGTCCAGGAATGGAGATGGGAGATGAGAGAGGAGGTTTGAGGAGCTGAGTTCTAGATATATTTCCAGAGCAAAGCATCCAGGTTAGACACAGGAATTGAGAGAGCCAAGACCCTCTAAGGCCTTGGAGACTTTCAGCAGGAGATACTTCGGATTGCCCTGGGTATGTGGGTGGTGGACATTATGGCCTAAGTCTTCGACAGGGTAACCTGCAGATGAGCAGGAGCCCCCTGATGGAGTCGACTGCTGGGGCAAGGGCTGGGAGGGCGAGGGAAAGTTGAAGTGCATATTTGGTCCACTTGCTGAGGTCTCAAGATGACAAGAAAGATTAGTCAATGGGGATGGGGGGTTCCTATGTACCAGGGACCCAAAATACAAGGAGCAAACGGTCATGACAGAGCTCCAACCCAAGAGGGGAAATCAACACAGAAATTCATGATAACTGGACAGTGATAGCCTCTGAGGAGGGAAACAGAGATCTGATGCAGAGGGCCTGGAGCCTCCCGCACTGGGCCAGAGGAAGCACATTCCAGGCTGAGTGGGTGGCATGTGCAAAGGCCCTTGGGGCAGCAGCACACCGGACATGCTCGGGGACAAGAAGGGGCCAGTGTGGCCGGAACAGAGCACTATGGGAGGTTAGCAGGAGGGGAGGTCACAGGCAGCCATGGTGAGGAGCTTGGTTCCAAGGCCTCTGGGAGATGTTGGGGGTGGGGGTGGGGGGTGCTGAGCTGGGGTGACGGTGCCGCTGCCATCCTGCTCTCTGAATGCCTGATGACCTCACAAGGCACCAGGATTACTGCCTCTTGACGCACCACCCTCTGGCTCCAAAGCACTCCCCCATGCCATGGGAAGGGTAGACATGAGACGCTGGGCCAGGGAAGGCCACCCTGAGTGTGTCAGAGGCGGTCCCCGCTGAGAAGCCATCACGTTTGTGCTGGGCTCTTTTTTTCCTAGATTGAGGAGGCCCAGCAGGCTCCGGCTGGGGATGCGAGCAGCCAAGCAGAGGAAGCCGCCGCTGGGGAGGTGAGTACATACCAGTGAGGGGCTAGTGGGCCCGCCCCTTGCCTCCAGCCCCTTACCTCACTCCTTCTGTGCACAGGTGCTGGCCACCGGGGCTCTGTCCAAGGCCTGCGACCTCGTCCAGCAGCTCCATGTGGCCTACAGCCGCCTGGCCTCTGGCCTCCAGGGCCTCCCCACGGAGCTTCAGTGGCAGCTCCAGCAGGCTCGGCACAGCATTTGTGAGCTCTATGGCCTGGTCTCCTCAGCCGCCACGGTGGCGGAGCTGCCAGTCAAGCGGCTGGCTGAGAGCCGCCAGGGTGTGGGCCAGGCATGGCGGGGCCTGGAGCAGGTGCTGCGGAGCGTGCAGCAAGGCCCTCCGCTTGGCTGGCTGGTGGGGCCCTTCGCCCTGCCCGCCGATGGGCAGCCGCTGTAGGAGCTCCTCCCCTGCCCGCAACCAGCTCCAAGCCCCGGAAGCTCTGGGTCCTGGAGTTCCACCACACCATACACCCGGCGCCAGGCCTGTCTGTACCGCCCACCTGCCTCCCTGGGCACGAGCTCGGCTGGTCCTTCTGGCTGAGGAACCCCAGGCAGCTAAGACCCCCGGTGGTGGGCCTTAGCCTGAAGATCTCGAGCAAGCGCTCAAGAAAGGGTATGGTGCCTGCCTAGAAAGTTCTCCACTCTGCACCCTGACGAGGGCCATTTTATCTTTTATAAACTCTGGGGGTCTTCCACCCCAGCCAGGGTCCTCTAGCCACCAGTTAGCAGGCACTCCTGCTCCTCCGTCCTGGGTTCCAGGCAGCTCCATCCTTGTTCTGAAAGCACACGTCCAGCAGCTAACAGCGCACACCCCCGAACATACCAGAATGCTGTCGTCCTGGGGCAGGTGGGCTCCCGCTGCCTCTGCTGACCTGCCACCTCTGCTGACCTTTGGGGGAGGCCACAGGGCTTTGTGAAGGCAAAGCTGAAGTAACTGCCACAACTGAGGGCCAGATGGTGCAGGTGGTGGGGGGGAGTGAGTACATGTCCCCTCCTGATGCACCACCCCAGCCAGCAGCACCCCGGGTCATGGCTGATCACAGGGGTCCAGAGCTGATGTTCTGAGGCCCTGGGCCCAGAAGCTGCCAATGAAGGAATAAAGGGAGGGACCCCAGGGAACTCATGACAGAAGGTGCTCGAGGGACTTCCCTTGAGGTCCTGCAGTTTAGGTCTCTGGGCTTTCACTGCTGACGGTACGGGTTTGATCCCTGGACAGGGAACTAAGACCCCACAGCTACGTGGTGTGGCCAACCCCCTACCCACAAAACAAAAACATGTTTGATGTGTTCAGGTCCTGGTCACATGCTCCAGGCTGGAGACCAGGGGCTGGGTTGGCAGCTACTGGACACGCTTCCTTTCCAGCCATGCTTTCCTTGAGTCCTCAAGGCACCCT
Source organism: Bos grunniens (assembly GCF_055505025.1). Lineage (NCBI taxonomy): Eukaryota > Metazoa > Chordata > Mammalia > Artiodactyla > Bovidae > Bos > Bos grunniens. The sequence goes on from NC_141171.1 coordinate 19,660,696, forward strand.
GGGAGGTGGGCTGCACACGGGAAGGTGGGGCCGTGGAGGTCCAGTCCCCCTGATCCTGCTCCCTGGGGCCCAGGAGATGCTGGGAGAGCTGCTGACCGCCAGTAGCCTAATAAGCCTTGTCAAGTGCCCCCCTCGCAGAACCCATCACACCTGCACCCCTCAGCTGGCCACCTCCCTGACAGAGGGCTCGAGATGCCCCCTCTTCTCAGAAATGATCAAGTGCTCTGAGCCCCCGACGAATGCACAAGCTGTCCCCAGAGGATCACGTCTGCCAGGGGAGCTGGCCAAGGCCGGACACCGGGACCAGTCTGGGACCTTCCCCAAGCCTTTCTTGCCTTTTTGCCCATCCCAGATGGTCAGCAGAGGGGGTGACGCTGGAAACGGCGGTTCACAGAATCCGAGTTCAGTGACGGTCTCAAGTCCAATCAAACCACAGTGGGGGGTGCCAGGCCCAGAAAGCAGAACCACACCCGGCCTCTAATCCACCAGGACAGAGAGGCTGGGCCACCAGCAGGACACACAACAGAAGCGACTGTTTAAACAACTGCCTGCAGGTGCTTGGTTGGGCAACACACACACACACACACCACACACACACACCACCCACTACCCCCCCTTCCCTGGCCTAGAGAAACACACACACACACACACACACACCACCCACTACCCCCTTCCCTGGTCTAGAGAAACACACACACACACACACACCACCCACTAGAGAAACACACACACCACCCACTACCCCCTTCCCTGGTCTACAGAAACACACACACACACACCACCCACTACCCCCTTCCCTGGTCTACAGAAACAAACACACACACACACACACACCACCCACTACCCCCTTCCCTGGTCTAGAGAAGCTCAGAATGGAGGTGCCACTCACCCCACGTCCACAATGAGGCCTGCCCCCCAGGCCTTCGCCCTCCGAATGTCAAGGACAACAGCCCGCAGCACCCCTCCTGGTATTTCGGGAAAGACCTCACTTACCCCATCTCCCTGCCCCTCATCAGCCCTGCAGGGCCATGGGCACCGTCAGAACCAAGTTCATATCCGCAACTAACAGTGACCTTGTGCTTTAAAACCCTCTGTCCCCGGACTGGCCCTTGACCACTACTTAGAAAACAAAGCCAATAAAAGTGACTTTTTTTTCATTATAAAAACCCTTTATAGTCATTTCATGTGGGTTGGAAACCACAGAAACTAGGCAAAAAAAAAAAACCCAGGGGGACAAATACAAACGAACAGCACAGCGTCTCCCCAACAGTTCTCTGCTCTCTGGGCACCAGGAAGGAGCCAGGCTGGCCACTGGGCAGCTGCTCAGGATGGCAGGGCCTGGCCGCAGGCTGCCCGGCTCAGCTCTCCTCCTCATCCAGGGACTCCGAGTCCATCCGCAGCCGTTCTCGGTCTAGCCACTCCTTCCCGGGCCCATCCAGGTTGGGGCCCTCCCTCACGGTGCTGGGGGAGGATGGCAGGGGCAGGGTAAGCAGGACGCCTGTCTGTCTGCCCCCTCCTACAGAGCCCAACTCGCTCCCCTTGCAGCCCCGCCACACACAGGCAGGCACCATTGCTCCCCATGGTGGGCATCAGGAGGAAGCCAGCCCACCCCCAACCCCAAGCCCAGGCTCAGGGCAGCTCTGAATTCAGATGTCCCTCCATGGGGCTGGGGGGTCAGCATGTGGCACAGAAGTCCCTTTGGCCTGGACCCCACTGAGAGTGGCTCAGACTTGGGTGCCATCTCCGGAAATGGACCCTGTGGCTGGGGTGATACTTACTCATTGTGTAACAGGTCTTCGGAGGAGCCACCCCCCAGCCCCTCCTCCGAGTTCTGTACTTGCTCTGGCTCCTTGTCCTCGGTGCTCTCCCCCTTCTGGGACGCAGCCTCGCCGTTCACGGGAGCTGAGAGGTCTGTGGGAGAGAGGCTCATGGGTCACAGCAGGGGGCTACCATCGGGGACCCTGCAACCCTGTCTGAAGAGCATGAGCAACATGCAAACCTCAAGAGCCCTCAACCCGTTTGCGTCTCTGCTTTCACCATTCCACCCCTGAGCCACCAGACACACGGGGACAGCAGGCTGCGTGTGGGTCCTTCTCCAGCCAGCCCCAACCATGCAGCCTAAAGATGGGACGGGCCGGTCAACTAACGGCCGACAACACCAGGAAAAACCCTGCCACGGCCAGATCCAAGAGACACAGGAAAAACACGGCCTCTACTGTTCCTGGGCAGCCTCGGCTCTGTTGACTCCCTGCCAATGCCCACCTGCCAGGCTGCTCCAAACATCTCACCAGGACCACATGACCCCTCTGCTCCTGGAAGACACGCCCTCCTGGCCCAACAGCCACGGCCCTTGCTCCTCTCGGCTCACCTGTGGCCCTCCCTCCTCCTAGACCTCCATGACCGCCTGATCCAGTAACACTCGCACACCTGGCAGCACACACATGGCCTCTCAGACTACCTGACTCTGAGGGTAGCGCCTGTGAGCAGCACAGGGGTGTGTGGCCCAAGCACCGGCCACCTTGTGGACACAGCGAGCCTGCACGGCCAGAGCCAATGGATCATGTCCCCAGGCAGTCTGCAGGGAGCACCGGCCCCTGCTCAGGGCCCTGCCGGCCACCTTGGTCCCTCCCTTGAGCTCCTCACCAGTGCTCGCTTCATCCTCCACCCTCTCTGTGGGGGCCTCCTCTCCAGCCAGCACTTCCTCGGCCTTTTCCGCCTCGGCCCTCTCCTTCTCTGAACCGGTTTTGGTCGCCTTCTGGATGGCCTCGATCTTTGGTCCCAGGACCCGAGACTTGAGCCGGGTGTAGACCTCTGCCGCCTTCTCCATCACCTCCTTGTTAGCCTTGTAGCGGCGGATCTGGCTCACCAAGAGGCCTGTCTCAGGAGGTGCAGCCGCCTCACCCCGGTCCTGAGACCCTCCCTCATCACCACCACCCCTGGCGGTGCCTCCCATGAGCACGGCTTCCTCCTCGCTGACCACAGGCAGCCCAGCTCCCAGAGCAGGCCCATGCCCCCAGCCCCTTCGATCCCTTGGCCCTGCCATACCTTTTTCAAAGTGGCCACAACATCCGTGTTCTTCTGAAGGATCTGTGAGGTCACCTGCAGGGTCCCTAGTTCCTCCAAGGCATTCAGACACCTCTTCACATCCTGCAGGCGAAGAGAGCAGTCAGCAGCGTCAGCATCTAGTTGAGGGGGCTCTTGGGGCCCAAGAGGGTGGGGAGGGAGACCCTGGGGCTCCCCCTCTGGGGGAGGGCCAAGTTACAGGAAGCCCAGGACAGTGGGAAGGACCAGGACTCACGTGGCACCACCTGGTGGAGGTGCAGAGAACTACGCCAAATAGGCCAGGCTGGCCCTCATCTGGGGGGCACCCACCCTGGGTAGCCTGGTTTTGCCTCAGGGTTCTGAGACCTCTCAGGAAGCTCCAGCAGTCAGAGGATGGGGGACCTAGCCGTGACCTCTGTACCCCAAGGAAGGTCTCACCGGATTGTCAACCTTCAGGGCGAACTTGATCTCGCTGTGCAGCTTCTGTAGCTTCTCCTCCACGGAGGGCTCTGCAGGTAGGAGAGCAGGCAGCGCTGGGCCTGAGTAGAGTCTCCGCTGACAGGAGCCACTTGCTCTTCCAGGGCCGCCCCTCGTCCCTCCCGAAGACCCCAGGCTGCAGCCAGCGCTGTGCAGCCCCTCCTCACCTTTCTTCTTCTCAACCTTCCGGTCTGGCGGGAACCCTTCTGACCGCTTCCGGGTCCGCTCCACTTTCACAGGCCTGTGGAGAATCAGCCATGCCTTTAGCGGGCCCCTGATCCATGTCCCCGCCAGGGACCAGGGCACACCCGATCCAGTTGAGGGCAGCACCCGAGGGGACCAGAGAGAGCAATCCTTCCTCCAGGAAGCAGATAACATTTCTTTTTTCAACAGGTGACTAACGGTCAGAGGCTAGTTACATAAACCCCAGCACATGAGTTACTAGAGGCTCTGATGTGACACTAGGAAATGGCAGCAGACACATTACTGCAGCTCCAATTCCACGTCCTGCTCGGCGGTCTGGGCCGGGTCATCCTCTGCTGGCTGATCTTGGCATTGTGGGATAGGAGCAGCCTCTGTGGCCCCCACCCATCAGATGCCAGGAGCCCCCCAGTGTGACAACCACAGGTGCCCCAGATACAGCTTGCTGACCCAGGGATAGGGTCACCCAGGGGAAGGCTCCTGCACAACCTGATGGGGTCCTGAGAACCAGATACTTCAACTGCTGCAGTCTCCAAGACTGACTGTGGACCCCAGGGCCCTCCCCTGAGTTGTGGGGACCAGAGGAGCCTTGGGGGGGGGGGCAGCATGGCACCAGACCTGGCGCGTGGCTTTTCCTCAGAACGCCCCCTCTTCTCCTTCTGGCTGGGTCTCCTCGCAGGCTCTGTACTCTGTGGCTGCAGCTTCTTAGCTGATTTCTTCACCTGCAGCAACCAGGGAACGAAAGGGGCTGGAGCAGCAGGCAAAGGGACTCCAAGCCGTACCCTTACAGATACAATTCATCACACCCTGCCACCATCTCCACCTGGATGGGAGCTGCTAGACCAGGTGGAATGGACCTTGTGTCCAGCCCATCCCCATGCAGAAGCTTCTCAGCCCTGAAAAGACTACCCAGCAGTGGGGGGCCCCACTGCATTCCTCTGGCTGAGCAGGACACTTCCTATGCCAGGGCACATGCCCCCCCCCACTTTGTGACAGAGTGGTGGGGAGAGAACAGGGCATTGTTCCCCTCCACTGTCCCTAGAGGGGGTTCCTAGGCTCACACCAAAAGGCAGTGGGCCCGGGAGCTCTGATTCCTGGGCTCAGGCTGGCCTGTGAGAGCCATGAGGCAGGGAGCTGACAGTCACAAGAGGCCTCATTGCTCTCTCACCCACCCACAAGCCATCCCCCAACTCGGCAGCCAGAGGGCACCTGTGCGCACCCACCCCATCTCTGCTCAGTCTTCCAGGGCTCCCACATAAACAACCAAGTCCTCCAGAGGGCTACCAGGCCCTGCGTGAGCTGCCCCATCCCCTGGCTGCCCTCCCTCTCTCTCCCTGGCTCACTCTGCTCCAGACACACGGGTCTCACTGTCCCTCCAGCACACCAGGTGCAGTCCTGCCCCAGGGCCTTTGCATGTGCTGTGCCTCTCTGCCTGAAAGCCCCTCCCCCAAGTGAGAGACCCTTCCCATATCTCTCACTTCACTCACCTCCTTACTTAATGTCAGCTGCCCACCTGCAGCCCACGAGGTCCATCCTATTTGAGATGGAAGCCCTGTCGCCCCAATTGTCACTCTGCCCGCCCCTCAAGGCACTGACCCCTCCGGTGTCAGCTCATCAGCAGGGGGTTCCTGCATTTCCGGGCCGGCCTTTGCTGCCCCGTCTCTGGTCCCGGCGCTCAGCCGGTGCTACACAGACATACCTCTCTGTCCAACTCGGCCTCGGGCTCCGAGTCGGAGGACGACTGCGGGCCCCGACCCCGGCCCTTGCGGCCACGCTTCTTGACCGGCTCGTCGTCGTCCTTGAGCTCGTCGCCGCTGCTGCCCGCGCTGCCCCCAGGCACCGCCTCCCCACGCTCGCGCTCGCGCCGCCGCTCCTTCTCCTCCTTCTCCTGCTCTCTCAGCCGCCGCAGCTCCTCTTCCTGTTCCCGGCGCCGACGCGCCTCCAGCTCGCGCCGCCGCTCCTCGTCCCGGCGCTTCCACTCGCTGATGCGGTCCACCTCGTCGCTGTCGCTGAGGGCGCGGGCCAGTGAGCACGCCATCATGGGGCCTCAAGCCACACCCGCCCGCCGCCTGCGCCCCCCCCCCGGGGCCCTGCACCCACCTAGTGCTCTCTATCCCGGGCCCCGCACCCACCCGCCGCCTGCGCCCCTGCCAAGTCCCTGCACCCACCTGTCGCTGCTGGAGCTGGTGGGCGGCCGCTCAGGCTTAGGTTTCCGCCCGCGGGGCTTGGGCGGAGGTTTCTCGGCTGCAGAAGAAAAGAGGGGTAAGCTCGCCCGCATCTGGGGCGGGAGGTTCATCTCTTGGAGGGCCTCTCCCAGCCCCACCCAGCCCCACCAGGCCAGACCCAGACCCAGGCCCAGGCCCCGCGCGGCACCCCCAGCAAACCCACCTGGCTTCCGGCCCCGCGGAGGCTTCTTGACTGACACTTCCGAGTCCGAGGAGGAAGAGGAGGAGGAGGCGGAGGACGATGACGGCGACCTCACTGGTGGCACTGGCTCAGCCTTGGCCGCGTCCGATTCTGCTTTGGAGTCCGAGTCTGATGCAGACGGCGCCTTCTGGAGGAGGCCGGGCAGGGTGAGAGTTGCGGGGAGGGGGGTGCACCCCTCCCCCAAATGGAGACCTTTCCTTCTGGCCCAGAACCAGGAAGCCCAGGCAGCGCGATTCACCCGGTGAGGATGTCAGAACCCCCCTGGACCACCCCCTCCTCTGCAGGAGACACAGTGATTGAGACATGCTGACACACACAGGTACATGCACACACAGCCCACGCTCACACACTGACACACACACTTGTACAGACACACAACGTACTTGTACACATGCAGACAGGACACATGCTTTCACACACGTATGCATATTGTACATGTAAAACAACACACTCCAACATACACGCACACACTATATCATGTCCACACACGTACACACACACACTGGTACATGTGCACACCCATACACCATGCTTATATACACATGCTTGTACACACACAGGCCCTTGCACATGTGAGAACACAAACTGCTACATACACACTCATGCACACACCATACCCATGTACACATATTCAGGCACACACACACACACATTCTCCCTCCTCTCTCTCTCTCTCGGGGCCCCTAATAACACCCTGGCTGGTCCCTTCCGACCCTAGCATCTCGTTTCCCAAATGGGCTTCTAAGTCCCTCTCCAGGGAGCAGAGTAGCCTCCTCCGGGGAGGTGCTCTGTGCACACTGTGCTTGGAAACCAGAGCAAAGCTAGGAGTGAAGGCAGATGTCAGTGGGCTCTGGGGTCACCCTGGGGCTATGGCCTCCTCTCCTCCAAAATCAGACCACCCCTAACAGAGGGCCGTGGCTGCTGACCATGGAGAGATGTGCAAGGAACTTTCCCAGGCCACCATGTGGGAAGGAAACCAAACCAAACCTCTGTACCTTTTTCTTCCGTCCTGGAAGGGGGCCCCGCCGTGGGGCCCGGACAACAGCTTTCTTCTCAGGGGTGAAGTCCTGGGTGGAGAGGAGGGAGCTGGACATGGGGCCCACAGGCAGCAGGCCCACACGCGGCCCCGCCCGAGCATCCCTCCCCTGTGCTCTCGCTCTAGCCACCTGCTCACCTGGTCACTGGTCTTCTCTGACTCGGAGGAGCTTTCTGAGTTCTCCTCCTCAGATGGAGACATGCTGGCTTGATCCAGGTCGCTGGAGGCCTTTCGGGTTCGTTTTGAGACCGACATCTAAAAGGGGAGCAGCCCAAATGGATCAGCAACTGAGAAAGGTCTTGTGCTTGATGAAGTACCCACAGCCTAGGAAGCTTTCAGAGGGGGAGGAACCCCTTTGAGAATCTGATAAAAACCAGGTATACTGAACCTAGACATTATGCTCAGTGAGAGAAGCCAGTCACAGAGGACAAATACGACCCGATTCCACTCATGAAAAATTCCTAAAGGACTCAAACACACAGAGACCTGGCAGAAAGACACAGACCATCCCCCTCCCTGCCCCTGCCAACCATGGGGAAAGGAACACCAAAAATGAGCTAGGGTGCTGGGTAACAATGAAAGAGGCTGTCTAAGTGTCTCCCTAGTATGGGGGAAAAGGAACTGTAATAATGACATTCACTTAACGCAAAGATAAAAGCAAAAAATAAAACCTGAATACATGTTAACCTACAAATTCTGGTTTCTCTCTAAGGGGTAGGATGGGAGGAGAACATTTGACGTATTTCTGTTAACTCCTCCAACAACTGTCAACAGAAACAACTGAGACTTGTAAAAAACAGTGCCACGCGGAGAAGCCAAAGGTCCAATACTCTTAACAATACGTTGGTCAGAATTCATCCATATCAGAGATTACTTCTCAACCACTGAAAACTGAACCTTCAAGTAATAGTTAAGGACAAGGAAATGATTGTCTATTAGGTGGAAAACCAGCAAGACACATACTGTGTGCATGATTGCCAGTCTGTGCTTTACACACACACACACACACACACACACACACACTTGATCACACTCGAGAGCGCACAGAAACACAGCAGAATGCTTCCAGTCCTTTGGCACAAAAACCCCCTCAGAGAATTTGGGTGTTTTTCACTCACTGCTTTATGCTTTTCATACCTTTTAATTTATCTACAATGATCATGGTTTATTATTATAACTGGAACCAAATATTTTTTTAAAAATCATAAAAAAGGGCCTTCCCTGGCAGTCCAGTGGTTAAGACTCTGCACTTCCACCGCAGGAGGCACGGGTTTGATCCCTGGTTGCAGAACTAAGATCCCACATGCCATGTGGCAAGGGCAATAAATAAATAAAAGAATGCCTCCCTCCATCAAAAGAATTTGCTGTTAGATCCTAATCCTTTCACTCTGCACCCGAATACTCAGAAGCAGTCACAAGGCAGAGGAAGGGGTTGGGAGGAAGCAGGAGAGAGAATACATCCAAAAGAATTTCAAACTCACGTCCATGCAAAACTTGTACATGAATGAATGTTCACAGCTGTGTTATCTGTGATGGTTCCCCCATTGGAAACATCCCAAATGGCCAGAAACAGATGATGGATAAACAAATGTGGTCCCTCCACACCTGGGAGCATCTCTCAGCCATGCAAAGGAGAGAAGCCCTGGCATTCGTTACCATGTGGATGGACTCTTAGAACACAATGCTCAGTGAGAGAAGCAGACACAGGACACACAGGGTGTGATTCCACTGATGGAAACGTCCAGAACAGGCAGATCCACAGACAGACACAGTGGGGTCGTGGTTACTAGGGGCTGTGGGTAGGGACATGGGGGACTGCCAAAGGGGATGGGCTTTCTTTTGGGGGTGATGGAAACTTCTGGAACTGACAGAGGTGACGCTGGCACAACTTTGTGAATGTACTAAAAACCACAAGAAGGAAAGGCCGGGGAGGGAGAGTAGGCGGCCAGATGGGGCCTCTGAGGAAGAGGAAGGGCCCAGCCCCCACAGGACAGGCATGCCCCGTCCCTACCTTCAAGGCCACAGCCTTCCGCTTGAGGCCGCTGTTGTCGCTGCTCTTGTCAGAGTCAGAGTCGCTCTCCATCCTGTCACCGGTGGCTGCAGCGGTCACAGCTGTGACGGCCATGACCCCCCGGTCCTCATCATCCTCGCTGCCACCTGCCCTGTCTGCTTCAGCGGCCTCGCTGTCGGAGGAGCTCACCGGCTGGGGAGTGGGGGACAGAGACAGCAGGTCACCACAGAGCTTGTCGCACAGATACACCCACAGGCCGGGTCTCGAGTATCAGGATCCGGTCTGCTTGCTCTCCAAACGAGGGAACTGAGGCCCAGGGAGCTCCAAGGGCTAAGGCAGAGGGCGAGATGGACCCATGAGTGCTGGGCACTGCGGGATCTGAGGGCAAACCCTGGGCCAGTGACTTAAGCCTCTGGGCCTCAGTTCCCACATCTGAGCCGTGGGGACAAGACTGCTTTGGTCTCACAGGGCTGTGGTCGGGTGAGACAGAGTGGCGTACTTAGGCCAATGCCCAGACTGGTAGGAGGTCCATGGAGGTCTGACTTTTGTAAAAAGTATTATTATTCCAAGTACTGATGAGGAGGAGGCCGACCTAGGACAGGACCTCTGAGTGTGAACTTCAAGGCACTCCTATTTCTGTTTTACCCAAAACATCAGTTCAGGCAGTAACAGCCAAGGAAACAGCAAACACAGCCAGCACTGCCCCTATGCTCACTGAGTGCTGGGCTCGTCTGTGAGCAGAGGCCAGGTGCCAGGCACTGTGCCAGGTGGATGGTACCACCCAGAGAACAGGGTGTGGGCCCTGCCCCCGGGGAGCTTACAATCCAGTGGGAGACCAGCCATGGCCATTTCAAGAGACCCTTTCAACACTGCTGGTGGGAATGTAAACTGGTGCAGCCCACTATGGGAAACAGTAAGGAGGATCCTCAAAAAAACTAAAAATAGAGTTGCCATATGATCTAGCAATCCCACTCCTGGGCTTATATCAAGAGGAAATTATAATTCGAAAATATACATGTGCCCCAATGTTCACTGCAGCACTATTCACAACAATAACCAAGACGTGGAAAACAACCTGTCCATTGACAGATGAGTGGATAACCATGTGGCATATGTATACAAAGGAATACTACTGAGCCATAAAAAGAAGGAAATAATGCTATTTGCAGCAAGATGGATAAACCTAGAGATGATCACACTAAGTGAAGCAAGTCAGGAAAAAAAGACAAGTACTGTATGATATTGCTTATATGTGAAATCCATAAAATGGTGCAAAGGAACTTATTTATAAAAGAGAAATATAATCACAGATGTTAAAAATGGACTTATGATAATCATGGGGGAGGGGAAGAGGAGGGATAAATTGGAAGACTGTGACTGACATGTACACACTGCTATATATAAAAGAGGCAACTAATGAAGGCCTACTGCACAGCACAGCGAACTCTACACAACACTCTATAATGACTTACACGGGAAAAGAATCTAAAAGAGGAGATACATGTGTATGTATAACCGATTCACTTTTCTGTACGCCTGAAACACAACACTGTGAGTCAAATATACTCCAATAAAAACTTTTTTAAAATAATGAAATATAACACAAATGAACACACCTATGAAACAGAAACAGACTCACAGGCATAGAGAACAGGCTTGTTTGTCCAGGGGTGGGGGGATGAGAGAGGATTGGGAGGCTGGGATTACAGATGCAAACTACTATATATAGAATGGATTAATAACAAGGTCTTACTGGACTTCCCTGGCAATCCAGTGGTTAGGACTCCATGCTTCCCCTGCAGGGGTCATGGGTTCAATCCCTGGTCAGGGATCTAAGATCCCACATGCCTCAAACAAAACAGCATACCAACAACAATAAGGTCCTACTGTATAGCACAGGCATGAATGAAGCGCTCCTTAGGAACCAAAGAGGAGGGTGTGGCTGGGGTGCAGGGAAGAGAAGAAAGTGGCAGGAGAGGGGGCTTCCCTGGTGCTCCAGTGGCTAAGACTCCGAGCTCCCAATGCAGGGGGCCCAGGCTCGATCCCTGGTCAGGCAACTAGCCCCATATGCAACAACTAAAGATCCCACATGCCAAAATGCAGATTGAAGATCCCATGTGTGGCAACTAAGACCCAATGCAGCCAAATAAGTATTACAAAAAAAAAAAAAAGAACATTGGGGGAAAAAACTAAAAAAGGCCACATTTCCTCAGTGTCATTACAGTCAGGGGCCACGCTAGTTGAGAAAAAAGCAAGGAGTGAAAGAGTCTGAGGGTGTGTGTGTGTGGTGGAGGCTCCAGGGTGATGGGAAACACCATAGAAGCTAGGAGTTGGAGCCAGAAGCAGTGAGGGTGTGCAGCTGGGTGGCCAGAGGAAGGTGGAGGGCCCAGGTCAGGGCTGGACAGAGGCTGGTCAGTCTCCGGGCCTGCCTGCCTTGCCAGGACCCCACCCACCTTGCACTGGCCAGAAAAGCATTTCAGCCTAGGAGACGTGAGGCCTGGGTTTGAGTCCCAGCACAGCACGAACCGGCTAGTGGGACAGGTCCCTTCACCTCCTCTTCTGCCAGGTCACAAAGAGGTATCAACTGGGATCCTAGGTCAGTGGTTCTCAGCCAGGGGTGATTCTATCCCCTGGGGGGCATCTAGCAAGGTCTAGAGACATTCAGATTATCAAGATGGGGGGGGGTCCCTAGCATCAAGTGGATGGGACCAGAGATGCTGCTCCATAGCCCACAGTACCCAGGATGCCCCACAGGGTGACCGGCTGCAAAAGTGTAAAAGCCCCTGGTCCCAGTCTCACATTCTAGCTAGGTCCCTCTGGGCAGTCAAGTGAATGCTCCAGGCTTCAGTGTGCTCAGCTGTAAAGTGCAGAAAAGGCTGCCAACCTCCCACCCCCACAGCCCACCTCAGCTGGGACACAGCTAGAACCACTCTGAGACACTGTTTCCTACTTCCTGGCTTGGCGGGGGGACGTGGGAACAGGTCCAGCCGCACGCTCCTGCTGGGAGCACACCAAGTGAAGGCTATCAAAAAGAATGAAGCTGTTCTCTGCATGACAAGGGGGACCAGTCGTGGGGAATAAAGCCAAGTGGAGCATTCAGTTCAGTTCAGTTGCTCAGTCATGTCCAACTCTTTGGGACCCCATGAATCGCAGCACGTCAGGCCTCCCTGTCCATCACCAACTCCTGGAGTTCACTCAGTCTCACGTCCATCGAGTCAGTGATGCCATCCAGCCATCTCATCCTCTGTCGTCCCCTTCTCCTCTTGCCCCCAATCCCTCCCAGCATCAAAGTCTTTTCCAATGAGTCAACTCTTCGCATGAGGTGGCCAAAGTACTGGAGTTTCAGCTTTAGCATCATTCCGTCCAAAGAAATCCCAGGGCTGATCTCCTTCAGAATGGACTGGTTGGATCTCCTTGCAGTCCAAGGGACTCTCAAGAGTCTTCTCCAACACCATAGTTCAAAAGCATCAATTCTTCGGCACTCAGCCTTCTTCACAGTCCAACTCTCACATCCATACATGACCACAGGAAAAACCATAGCCTTGACTAGATGGACCTTTGTTGGCAAAGTAATGTCTCTGCTTTTGAATATGCTATCTAGGTTGGTCATAACTTTCCTTCCAAGGAGTGAGCGTCTTTTAATCTCATGGCTGCAGTCACCATCTGTAGTGATTTTGGAGCCCAGAAAAATAAAGTCTGACACTGTTTCCACTGTTTCCCCATCTATTTCCCATGAAGTGGTGGGACCGGATGCCATGATCTTCGTTTTCTGAATGTTGAGCTTTAAGCTAACTTTTTCACTCTCCTCTTTCATCAAGAGGCTTTTGAGTTCCTCTTCACTTTCTGCATAAGGGTGGTGTCATCTGCATATCTGAGGTTATTGATATTTCTCCCGGCAATCTTGATTCCAGCTTGTGCTTCTTCCAGTCCAGTGTTTCTCATGATGTACTCTGCATAGAAGTTAAATAAGCAGGGTGACAATATACAGCCTTGACATACTCCTTTTCCTATTTGCAACCAGTCTGTTGTTCCACGTCCAGTTCTAACTGTTGCTTCCTGACCTGCATACAGATTTCTCAAGAGGCAGGTCAGGTGGTCTGGTATTCCATCTCTTTCAGAATTTTCCACAGTTGATTGTGATCCACAGAGTCAAAGGCTTTGGCATAGTCAATAAAGCAGAAATAGATGTTTTTCTGGAACTCTCTTGCTTTTTCCATGAGGGTTTCCAAAAAGGCAGCTATGCAGGGTGTTAAGTGAACAGAGAATTTTCGAAGGAAACACAAGACACTGGAGGCTTGGGCTACCTTAAGAAGAAAGGGAGACAGAGCGGCCGCCCTTTTGCACTTTTCAGTCTTGTACAGGAGTCTGTACTCCCACCTGAAATGTAAAAATAAACTAAAAACATATAGGATGAAAAGACAGACTGCTGGGGCACCCTCAAAAAGCAGCACTTTCAGAAGACTGCTGTGGATGGGCCCCGGGAGAAGTGACAATGAGGGAGGCGAAATGCCTCGAGGTGCCCAGGCCTCAGCCCTAAATCACCACACCTAAACCTCTCGGGGTGGGGCCCTAGGATCCATGTTTTGAAACCAATGTTTGCTTTGGAAGCACTGACAGGTCCGAGAACCAGACAGCAGTAGTATGTTACAGCAACTTCTCAACTTGGGGAGTCTGTGCGGAGATGACCGAGTATCAGAGCCACACTGTTTTCGAGTTTCATTTCCTCGAGGGCAGGCATCAATCTATTCTGTACTTTACAGGCTGTGGGTGTATAATAAATACTAAACGGTGCGATGATTCACCAGGAGGCGAGAAGCTTAAGACAAGACGAACTAGAACTTGGGTTGGGGCCAGAAAAGGATCTTGTCAACTACCTTAAAGGATGTCCAATCCCTTTACCCAAGTTGGGAACGTGCAAAGCCCGGAGAAAGGCTGGCACCAACACAAGGGGAACATCCATCTCCCAGACTCTTCGCAGGAGGCGCAAGTAAGACAGCACACACATGCAGGAAGGGTGGGCCTGCCAAACCTTCAGCAGAGGAGAGATCCGCTGAATGGACTCCTGAGCTCTGGACAGTGAGCTCCCAGAAGACAGGAGGTGTGTTGGTTTCACCTGGGATTCCTGATCCCCAGCCTAGTGCGTGGCCCTCACGCCCCAGGGGTCTGTCTATACAAGAGGGCGGGCCAGGTTGGTGGGTGGACAGAGCCACAGGAGAGGTGCATGAAGACCATCTCGAGACCTTGTGTTCTCAAGCAGGACCAGATGCTGCAGAGCTACACAGACCTTCATTCACAGAAACCAGAAAGATCCTCTGACTCCCGTTTCCCTGCCCACAGACCACGCCGAATGTCCATTTCTTCCCTAACAGCTGAGCTCTGAGCCCTGCAGTCAATTTGCTTAGTCTCTCGGCCAACCTGCAGCCCACAACTCCTGAGGCCAGGCCACCCTGACACCCCCTCTGCATCACAACCCCAAACACCCAGAGCGAGGCACCCATCCCCCACTTCATCCTCAGCTTCCCATGGCTTTTTTTTGTTTTTTTTTGAACAAGTTTAACTTCAGCTTCTCTAAATTCCCTTTTTCCCCTGAATGTTCAGATGGTAATCTGGCACTCAGATGTTGTCTCTGTGACTCTTAGGGTTTCTTTCCCACCTCAGCAAGTGTTCTCATTACACCATGTCTGAAAACCTGGCAGTAAGGGGGGAAGGAAACGGTGTTATTGAAAGAAAAATATTTTTTTCCTTAGAAAACAAAAGGTTTCTTAGGAGCTCTCACAACACTGCTATACATTCAGGTTAATTCTAGAGCTGTGGGTCTGGGGGGAAGCAGGGTGGGACCCTGCACCCCTCCACCTGACTCAGGGGACAGTTGGCAAGGCATGCAGATATGTTTGGTTGGCACAACTGGGTAAAGGAGAAGCTACTGGCATCAAGAGGGTGACGGGCTGTGGAGGCATCCCCCTCCCCAACAGTACCCAGGGCAGCCCCCTCCTACAGAAAGCGACTGGGCCCCCAAATGTCAGCGGTGCCCAGTGGGAGGAGCCCTGGTCCAGAGGCCGCTCCTTTTTGATGGGACAAGCTAAGACGACCTCTGGTCCCCCATGCGTGAGTGCCCGCTGCCCTCTCCTGCACGGACTCACCAGAGGCGCGCTAAGACCACCTCTGGTTCCAGGTGCGCGCGCCTGCAGCCTCCCCTGCCCCGACTCACCAGAGGTGCGCTAAGACAACCTCTCTTCCCCGGTGCACCTGTGCCCGCCCCCGCCCCCGCCCCGACTCACCAAAGGCGCGCTAAGACCACCTCTGTTTCCGGGTGCGCCCGCGTGCCCACCACCTCCCCAGGCAAGGACTCACTAGAGGTGCGCTGTAGCTGGCGTGGGGGTTGTTCTGGATCTCCCACAGGCCCTCATTGAAGCCTTTCCTCTTGTTGGGCTTCCCGTACTTGTCTTTACACTTGTCGTAGGGGAACAGGTCCTTGGGTCCCAGGAAGGCTCTGGAGAAAGGAAACGCAGGGCCGGGCCCTGTGAGCCAGGCCACCTTGGAGGCACCAGGTGGCAAGAAGCCGCCCCCAGCGGGGGACACTTACGTTTCGTGTGTACCAAAGAAGAAGATGGGGTACTTGTTGGGTGGGGGCTTCACGGCACCGTCGGCGATGTCATCGATCTGTAGGAAGAGGCCAGTGAGGGGCCTGCTAGGGGGTTGGGAGCTGTTTCATCCAGTGACCCAGGAAACCCGTAAGAAATCGGCTGTTACTTGGAGAGAAGCATGATGGGTGGAGGGGCCCTTTCAGGGAGGAAGACGCATCACCTTCTAATTAGGCCTCTGCCTTCTTCTGAGCAGCGCTTCCCACCCCCCAACCACTGCATACCTGTGTCGTCGTCGTCCCCCCGCCCCCGCCCCCCCCACGCCCCCCCCCCGCCCCCCCCCCGCTTTCCCCAAGGTAGGTGTTTCACCTGGGCAAAACCAAAAGCTCTAAGCAGCCAGGAGGTGGGGCCAAGCCCTGCTTCTGTGAACTCCCAGGACCCTCCCACGGGACCCCCTCCCGCAAAGAGGCGATCGGTGATCCGGCTCCCAGAGGCTGCAGCTGGCAGCTCCAAGGAGGCAGAGGGTGGGGGGTGGGCTGCAGGAGACAGGCCCCGAGCATCCAGGAAGTCCCACCCTCTCCCTGCAGGCCCATGGGCTCCAGCAGTTGTCAGTCATCTCCCCACAGGAGGCTAGCAGCCCCTTCCCTTCCAATCAGGTGCTTGGAAGCTCTCTGGGCTTCGAGAGCTAGCAGAGGCGGGAGGGGGCAGAGGAGAGGGAGAAGCTGGTACTCTGGGAGGAAGGGAAGTGTCGGTAAAGTTTCATCACTCTGGTGCCCCCAAGAAAGTAAGCCCCAGCAAATCAGGTTAGAATGGGTTCTCTGGTCCTCAATAATTCCTTCCTGTCCTCTTCACAGTCTGGGGGCAGTTGGAACCTTCCCTGTCCTCTACCCCAAACGTCCTTCCTCAGTTCTCTGGGCTACTCTTCAAAGTCCTTGGGGCCCAGATGTCCATCGCAAGCATCACCAAACTGCATCACCCTGAAGACCAGCTGGCCAGGGCTTCCAGGCCTGCTTCTGCTCTGACCTCACTCAGGACCTGCCTCTGAGCCTGAAGCCCAGACATCCTGGCAGCAGCACCACCAGCTGTGGACCACTCTCAGCGCTGCCTGGTTAGTGGTCCTTGAGCCCACTCTTGGCATCTTATGGTGGCCTCTCTGCAAACCCCCAGCCCTGGGCAATGCCCTTCTGCTTACTTCCACCCAGAGGCAGGCAGAGTTTGGCAGGGAGCAAGGCTGGAGTCTCCAGGCATCCCAGAGTATCTCCCAGGCCACTCCTGAGCTCCTCCTGTTCCTGACGAAACTTCAGCTTCATCCTTCACCTGCTTCCCCCTCCAAACTCCTTCAGTCCTACAGTGCATATTCCACCAACTCCGGTCCTGGGGTGACTTTGACTCGGGGATGACAACCACCTCTGGACCTCTCCTCCACACCGGGCTGCCCCACACACAGTGCCTGAAACTTCACTCTGGAAATCTGGGACTCCTGCCCAAGACTCCGTCAGACCTGGGCCCTTCGAATCACCTCTGGATATCAGCTTCCTCCAAAGGGGATCCCCAGAATCCTCTCGGCCCAACCCCCTCCTCTAGCACTCTCCTTCCAGCCTGAGTACCAGAGGCTGGTCTCTGATTCAGGCCTCTCTCTATCCCAAGCCCTCCTCCCCACCCCGTACCCCCTACTCCATGCCCCAAACAGACTCCTCCACCAGGGTCTGGCAGGGGTTTCCTCCCAGGGCACAAGTGCCGAGGTCCCCCAAACAAGTCTTACTCCAATCTCTGGTCTCTGATGCCTCATATTTTCAAATCAAGTCCCCCACAGCTCCAGCGACTTTGTAAACACAAGCCCCCAACCCTATCTCCAAGCACCAGGCCTCCTGAGCACGTCTCAACCTTGACCTTCAGCTCTTCTCCCTTACTGGAACCCTTATCCCTAGACCCCTTCACACATTTCTCCAGGAGCCCCCTCAGAACTTGGCTTCTTGTTGTCCCCTCAAAGATATCCTTCTCTCTGGGATACCTCCTTCCTTTAGTTTGGGCTCTCTCCTCAAATCCCAAATTCCTCAGCTCCCTTCACCGCCTTCAAACTTGAACTCTGGTCCGTCAGCCCCAGGTCCCTCAACAACCATGTCCCTAGGCTCTGGGACCCCAAGAGCGAGTACCCCAGGTTCAGGACACTCCACATCCCCGGAGCTAGGGTTCCTCAGGCCCAAGTTCCCCCCACAGCCCAAGCGGGCGAATTCTTCCAAGTCCAGGACGCTCACACCTCCGAGCTCAGGTTCGCCCACAACCACTGCGCAAGGGTCCTACAGGCTGGGGACCCCCACACCTCGAGGCAAGCGGATCCCCCAGGCTCAGGTCCCCCCAAACTCCGGGCGCGCGGGTTCCTCAGGCCCAGAGCCCCCCAGACCTCCAGTGTGCAAGTCTTTCAGGCCGTGGCCCCTACTGCCCCACCCCCCACCCCCACTCTCCGTCGACTGGCCCATATCCCTCGCGGCCTCACCCGGGCCGGCCAGTGCGGGTAGCCCTTCATCTTGGCGAACACCAGGTCCCCGGGCTTGAAGGCGTGCGGCATACTGGCGGCGGGAGGCCCAGGCCGCGGAAAGCGGCAGCAGCGGCAGCGGCTGCGGCTGAGGCGGCGGCAGCGGGAGGCAAAGCCGGGGGCGGGAGCAGGGCGTCGAGGGGGCGGGGGCGGTGGCCGGGGTAGCGGGTCGGAGCGTGTTTATTGGCCAGCGCCCCGCAGGAAGTCCCGCCTTCCAGTCGTCACGGGCGGGCGACGACGTCGCTCAGAACCACGTGCGGGGATAGAGGCACAACGGGACCAATGAGAAGAGGGGTTGGAGCAGAGCAAGTTAACGGGATTGGATAACGGGTAGATCCAAGGGGGCGTGACCAAGATGCCTAATGGGTGGGGAAGGAGGTTATGGGAGGTGAAAGAGGAAAGGTGGGTGGAGGGAAACAGAGGCTCTCAAAGAGTGAAGAGGCGGGCAGCCAGGGCAGAGGGGCGGGCCATAGACCGCCATGGGAGGCGGGACCTTAAGTAGGAAACATGCCATTGGATAGTACAGGAAAGAAGACCCAATCACTGTAGGGGGCGCGTCGTTGATAGCCTCCCGCGCCTCTGAGGGGGGACAGAATATGGAGTTAAAGGCCATTGGGTACCAAAAGAAAAGCGGCTCAAGGTAGAGAGCGCGCATTGGCTATCACAGGAGGAAGGGCTTAAGCGGTTGTCTGCCATTGGATATAGTAAGAGACAAGGTTCAACTCAAAATAGGGACGCGCCGTTGCCTGCTGTGGGGCGGGGCTTAGGTGTAGGGGCGGGCCATGTGGAGATTTGAGGATAACCAGCCCAAAACTGCACAAAACGTTATTTCTTCATTCGCGACAAGTTGGTTGAGCACCATGTTGCAGAGCCACAAAAATACCCAAAATACGTGTTAATTCAGTCGAGAAAATTGTATTGAGCCTGGACGAGTTACCTAATCTCAGTTGTCTCCGTCTCCCCACCTGTAAAACGGGATTCATAATGGTACCCATCTTATGGAGGAGTAAAGTTTAAACGGACATCACCACCCCTATACTCTGCCAGACAATAGCAAATACTGGAAGCGCTGAGGTGCTATCTCCCTCGCTCTTGAAGTATTCGAGTTTTAGCATGTAAAAGAAATATCAATTTCTTTATAATTAGGACCCAGGGAAGGGACTAGGGGTAAGATAGGGCGCTTAAGAAAGAGCTAAATAGGACTTCCCAAGAACAGTGGGTAAGAATCCGCCTAACAATGCAAGAGACACTGGTTAGACCCCTGGTCCTCAGGGAAGAATAGCGCCCTCCCCGCCCCGCAACCCCGCCCCAGAGAAAACCCTAGCGCAGCAACCAAGACGCAGTGCAACCATAAATAAATTAATTTTTAAAAAGAAGAAAGAGATGAATAATCAAGGTCCTAATGTATAGCACAGGGAACTATATTCAATAACCTGTGATAAACCATAATGGAAAAGACACATGTAACTGAATCATTTTGCTGTACAGCAGGAATTAACACAACATTGTAAACCAACTATATTCCAATTTTAAAAAAAGAGCTGAGTAATGGCGGAGAATTCGTCTCTCCTGGGGGAACAGAAGGATTTGCTGTAGGAGATAGTAGTTTAACCAGAGAGATAAAAGATGACTAGACACAGGTCCATATAGTAAGGTGGGCGCTGGAAGGGACATTTGAGGTAGAAGGGACAGCAAAAGGGTCCATTGAGGACCTGTCTTGTTCCTTGTGAATATCAGTGACACGCTTGGGTTTTAACTTCTTGGGGGGAAAAATGGAGGGATTTGGGCACAGGGTACGGAGATAATATGTTAATCTCAAGAAACATCCTTGTGCACATGAAATATATCTCAAAAGGGCAGGTTTTTTTTTTTTTTTACAAAATTTAATATGAAAAGTTAAAATGAGCGGTTTAATATGAACCAGCAATTTCAACTTTATGTATCTACCCAAAAGAAATGAAAACAAACATCCATGCCAAAATTTACACAGCTATAGTCATAACAGCATTATTCACAAAAACAAAAAAGGGGAAATAATGCACATGTCTGTCAACAGGTAAACAGATAAACCAAATAAGCCCTGTTCTGATGAATTTTATCGCTGACCCTCCAGCAAGAAAACGAAACCTGGGACTGATATACACGACAACAAGGATTAACCTCAAAAATATACTCAGTGGGAAAAAAAACAGACATCAGGTCACATACTCTATGGTTCCTATGTCACATGAGAACGTCCAAAAAAGGCAAAATTTTCAAGACAGGAAGTAGATCAGTATTTGCCTCAAGCTGAGGCTGGGAATACATAGTGATGGTAAAGGAGTATGAGGTTTCTTTCTAGGGTGATGGAAATGTTTCAAGACTAGATTCTGGTAGTGGTCCTTGTCATTTAGTTACTGTCGTGTCTGACTCTTTTTCGAACCCATGGACTGTAGGCTGCCAGTCTCATTTGTCCATGGGATTTTCCAGGCAAGAATACTGGAATAGGTTGCCCTTTTCTTCTCCAATGGTCCAAGAGCTCTGTAAATATAAAATATACAATAAAATTCATTGAACTATACACTTTAAAAAGGATGAATTCTAGGGAATTCCCTGGTGGTCCAGTGGTTAGTACTCAGCACTTCCACTGCAAGGGGATGAGTTCAATATCTGGTTGGGGAACTGAGATCCTGCATGCAGCACAGTACAGCCAGAAAAATGAAGAAAGAAAAAGATGAATTTATTAATAAAGACATTTTAAAAGAAAAAGTTCTTTAGGCTGCTATATGAAGAAAGGCTGTAGGTAAAATTGACAGATAAAATTCAGGAAGCCTGGGGCTTCCTTCCCTAGTGGTCCAGTGGATAAGAATCCATCTGCCAATGCAGAGGACATGGGTTCCATCACTAGTCTAAGAAGATCCCAAATGCCAAGGAGCAACAAAGCTCATGCATCGCAGCTATTGCACCACCACTGTAAGAGCCTGTGCTTGGCAACAAGAGAAGCCATCACAGTGAGAAACCCACACACCTCAATGAAGACTGAGCACAGCCAAAAACAAGTAAATAAATATTTTTTCAAAAAAATTCAGGATTTTTTAAAATATGAATTATAGTTATACTTTTTTAGTATAAGTATGTTCCATGCAATATTCGTGACATTGCTGCTGCTAAGTCGCTTCAGTCGTGTCCGACTCTGTGCGACCCCATAGACGGCAGCCCACCAGGCTCCCTCATCCCTGGGATTCTCCAGGCAAGAACACTGGAGTGGGTTGCCATTTCCTTCTCCAGTGCCTGAAAGTGAAAAGAGAAAGTGAAGTCGCTCAGTCGTGTCTGACTCCTAGCGACCCCATGGACTGCAGCCCACCAGGCCCCTCCGTCCATGGGATTTTCCAGGCAAGAGTACTGGAGTGGGTTGCCATTGCCTTTTCCGAAAAAGGTATTTACTGGACTGGCCAAAAAGTTCATTTGAATTTTCTGTAAAATGTTATAAAAAACCCCAACAAACGTTTTGGCCAACCCACTGCTGGGAAAGATTGAGGGCAGAAAGAGAAAGGGGCAGCAGAGGACTCGATGGTTGGATGGCATTACTGACTCAGTGGATATGAGTTGGAGCAAACTCCTGGAGATAGTGAAGGACAGGGAAGCCTGGCGTGCTGCAGTCCATAGGGTCTCAAAGAGAGGGACACAACTGACCAACTGAACAACAACAATGTTGTACATTCTACACCATGGATAAACCCTGAGAACACTGTGCTCCGTGAATAAATCTAGTCAAAAAGGACAAACACTGTCTGATTCCAAAGGAGGTCCCTAGAGGAGTCAGATCCACAGAGACAGGAAGTAGATGGTGGGGCCAGGGGCTGGGGAAGGAGGAAGGGGAGTCAGTGTTTCATGAGGACAAGTTTCAGTTTGGGAAAATGAGAAAGTTCTGGAGATGATGGTGGGGGTAGTTACACAGCAATGTGAATGTGCTTAATGTCACTGAGCTGTGTACTTAAAAATGGTTAAGATGGTGACTGTGTCATAAATATTTTATACCAATAAGATAATAAAGAATGAATACACATATCATCAAATAACAATATCTAACACATAGTTTATATCATCCAATAGAAATATCTGACACATACTTCTTTCTGAAATGGTTAAGACCATACCTTTTGTTTGTTTGTTTGGCCATGCCGGTGGGCAGGTGGGATCTTAGTTACCGGATCAGGGATCAAATGTGGGCCCCAGCAGTGAAAGTGACGAGTCCTAACCATTGCAATACCAGGTGTTCCCAGGAATTCCCTATAAATTTAAAGTATGTATGCATGTGTGTGCTAAGTCATGTCCAACTCTTTAACCCCATGGACCACAGCCCACCAGGCTCTCCTGTTCATAGGATTTCCCAGGCAAGAATACTGGAGTTGGTTGCCATTTTCTCCTCCAGGAAATTATGCATATAAAACAGTAAAGTATTTGTATCTGAAATTCAGATCCTATAGGGCATTCCATATTTTTATTTGCTAAATCTGGGCATCCTCATATAGGAAAGAAGTTGCACAATAAATGAGGGACTTGGTACAGAGGGGTCTGGCCTAGGCCAGAGTACAGATGGGGATACTGAGGCCCAGAGAGGGGCATAAATCCGGTCTGTCCAAGGACAAGAATGCCACTTCTCTGGGTTCCCACCACCAAGGCCCTCCTGTTTCAGTGCAAACATCTCTCCCAGACCTTGAGCCACTGCAGAAAAACCAAAGCTTCCTGCACAGACCTGACAGAGCTACGTTGCTGTTTAGTCACTCAGTCATGTCCAACTCTTTTCCAAGCCCGTGGACCATAGCCCACCAGGCTCCTCTGTTCATGGGATTCTCCAGGCAAGAATACTGGAGTGGGTTACCATTCCCCTCTCCAGGAGATCTTCCCAACATGGACTGAACCTGGGTCTCCTGAATTAGCAGGTGGATTCTTTACTGATGAGCCACCTGAGAACAACTAAAAACAAGTACCAGGCTCTGCTGGGGGCAGAGTCCCCAAGAGGCTGGGAGAGCCCCAAAGTGGCCAGCTGAGAAGGGAGAAGATCAGAGGATCCACACCTTCCCGCTGAATCGGTGGTCACTGAAGCCAGCAGCTGAACCGCTAGTCATCACTAGTGGGGAGGTGACGTTTCTTCCTGGTGCTTGAGAGAACAGTTCCTGGTACTTGGCCCCAGGAGGCAAGGTGGGGAAGGGGCTGCCCTGCCAGATAGAACTGCATGAAACGTCTCCTTCTAATTAGCAGGTGACCTGAGCATGCAGTGTGTGCTGCAGGCTTGATCTCCAGTTTACAGACAGGGGCATCAGATTTCAATCCTATCATTAACAAATATTTACTGCACACACAATTGCACTCATCTCACACACTAGTAAAGTAATGCTCAAAATTCTCCAAGCCAGACTTCAGCAATATGTGAACCATGAACTTCCTGATGTTCAAGCTGGTTTTAGAAAAGGCAGAGGAACCAGAGATCAAATTGCCAACATCCCCTGGATCATGGAAAAAGCAAGAGAGTTCCAGAAAAACATCTATTTCTGCTTTATTGACTATGCCAAAACCACAAAGTCCTTTGACTGTGTGGATCACAATCAACTGTGGAAAATTCTGAAAGAGATGGGAATACCAGACCACCTGACCTGCCTCTTGAGAAATCTGTATGCAGGTCAGGAAGCAACAGTTAGAACTGGACATGGAACAACAGACTGGTTGCAAATAGGAAAAGGAGTACGTCAAGGCTGTATATTGTCACCCTGCTTATTTAACTTCTATGCAGAGTACATCATGAGAAACACTGGACTGGAAGAAGCACAAGCTGGAATCAAGAATGCCGGGAGAAATATCAATAACTTCAGATACGCAGATGACACCACCCTTATGGCAGAAAGTGAAGAGGAACTAAAAAGCCTCTTGATGAAAGTGAAAGTGGAGAGTGAAAAAGTTGGCTTAAAGCTCAACATTCAGAAAATGAAGACCATGGCATCCAGTCCCACCACTTCATGGGAAATAAATGGGAAAACAGTGGAAACAGTGTCAGACTTTATTGTTCTGTGCTCCAAAATCACTGCAGATGGTGACTGCAGCCATGAGATTAAAAGACGCTTACTCCTTGGAAGGAAAGTTATGACCAACCTAGATAGCATATTCAAAAGCAGAGACATTACTTTGCCAACAAAGGTCCGTCTAGTCAAGGCTATGGGTTTTCCTGTGGTCATGTATGGATGTGAGAGTTGGACTGTGAAGAGTCCCTTGGACTGCAAGGAGATCCAACCAGTCCATTCTGAAGGAGATCAGCCCTGGGATTTCTTTGGAAGGAATGATGCTGAAGCTGAAACTCCAGTACTTTGGCCACCTCATGTGAAGAGTTGACTCATTGGAAAAGACTCTGATGCTGGGAGGGATTGGGGGCAAGAGGAGAAGGGGACGACAGAGGATGAGATGGCTGGATGGCATCACTGACTCGATGGATGTGAGTCTGAGTGAACTCCAGGAGTTGGTGATGGACAGGGGGGCCTGGCGTGCTGCGGTTCATGGGGTCACAAGGAGTCAGACACGACTGAGCGACTGATCTGATCTGATCTGATGCAATATTGCTCTTTACAGCATCGGACCTTGCTTCTATCACCAGTCACATCCACAGCTGGGTATTGTTTTTGCTTTGGCTCCATCCCTTCATTCTTTCTGGAGTTATTTCTCCACTGATCTCCAGTAGCATATTGGGCACCTACTGACCTGGGGAGTTTCTCTTTCAGTATCCTATCATTTTGCCTTTTCATACTGTTCATGGGGTTCTCAAGGCAAGAATACTGAAGTGGTTTGCCATTCCCTTCTCCAGTGGACCACATTCTGTCAGATCTCTCCACCATGACCCGCCCATCTTGCGTTGCCCCACAGGCATGGCTTAGTTTCATTGAGTTAGACAAGGCTGTGGTCCTAGTGTGATTAGATTGACTAGTTTTCTGTGAGTATGGTTTCAGTGTGTTTGCCCTCTGATGCCCTTTTACAACATCTACCATCTTACTTGGGTTTCTCTTACCTAGGACCCTGTAATTACCTGTTGTTGTCCAACTCTTTGCGACCCCATGGACTGCAGCACTCCAGGCTTCCCTGTCCTTCACTGTCTCCCAGAATTTGCTCAAACTCATGTCCGTTGAATCAGTGATGCCATCCAACCATCTCATCCTCTGTCGACCCCTTCTCCTCCTGCCCTCAGTCTTTTCCAGCATCAGGGTCTTTTCCATTGAGTCAGCTCTTCACATCAGGTGGTAGAGCTCCCAAGTATTGGAGCTTCAGCTTCAGCATCAGTGCTTCCAGTGAGAATTCAGGGTTGATTAGGCAGTGCTCATCCAAATAATCCGGGATCATCTCCCCATCTCAAGGTCCTTACTTTAATCATATCTGCAACATCTCTTTTGCACAATATTACCATGTTCACAGGTTATCAGGATCAGGACATGGTCATCTTTAGGGTGAACTATTCAACTGATCACGGGGGTTAAAATCTCGGTCCGATAGAACTGAAGTCCTATTTCTCTATAGGGCAACTAAACTGCCACATGAATACATAAAAACAACCTCGACTCTTACTTTAGATCATACACACACACGAAGAAATCTTAAAATTTAAAAAAATGACATAAAAAAGAAATCTTAAAATTAATCGTATCCCTAAATGTAAAAACTAAACTATGAAGCTTTTTAAAGACAACATAGAAAAAAAAAAAATAAAGACAACATAGGAGTTTTTGGGTTTTCGTTTTTTTTTTTTTTTTACAACTCTGAGATACCTTTTAACACAATAATCAGAAGCTATTAAAAACCAGGTGACCTAGAGCAAGCAATTTGATTTTTCCAGACCTTAGGTTACTCATCTGTAAAATGGGAATCCCAACAGTGTTTGATTTATAAACAGAGCTGCTGTGAAGATTGCGAAGATGATACACAGAATATGGCATGTGAAGAGCACTCAGTAAGGGACTTCCCTGGTAGTCCGGTGGTTAAGCGTCCGCACCGTCAATGCAGGAGGTGCAGGTTCAATCTCTGGTTGGGGAACTAGGATCCCACACACTGCATGGCATGGCCAAAAGATTTTTTAAAAAACAACATGGACACATAAAAGCACTCAGCAAATATTACCAATGATTTTTATAAGAGGGAAGTGCTTGGGGGACTCAGATTAGACTACAACCAGTATGGAAAAGATAGTCAGGGAGGGCTTCCTGGAGGAAGAAGATTTCTTTAGAGAGATTGGGTAGAGGCCTCTTCCAGTAGAAATGAATACCTGGACAAAGGTCTGGAGGTAATAAGGCAAGAATAGTTCCAAGTAGCTAAGGGAGAGTGGGCAAAATGGGTGGAGAGAAGAGATGAGGCTTCTAAGAATCCCAGGAGCCTCCTGATCTTCAATGTACAGACAAAGTAGTCTGATAGCACTTTACTCTCAGGGAAGTGGGAATGGGTCTCTAGCATTTTCTGACTGTGTAATTTGGGGACAGTCCCTTTATCTTCATTTGAGACTATAAGCAATATGACTCTTATTTCACAGTGCTAAACTGGAATTTTCAGTATCAAATATTTAGAAAAGATGATAATGGTAACATAGTGTGTTATTCTATTAGTTAGCTACTGCTGCCCAACAAATTACCCCAGAATTTAGTTGCTTAAAACAGCAAACAAGGCTCCCCTTGTGGTCCACCTGCTAATGCAGGGGACACAGGTTCAATCCCTGGTATAGGAAGATTCAACATGCCACAGAGCAACTAAGCCCATGTACCACAACTACTGAGCCTATGGTCTAGAGTCTTGCAGCCACAACTACTGAAGCCTGAGCACCAAGATCCTGGGCTCCCCAACAAGAGAAGCCACCCAATGAGAAGTCCGAGCACCACCACTAGAGAGCTGCCCCTGCTCACTGCAACTAGAGAAAGCCTGCATGCAGCAACAAAGACCTGACCCAGCCAAAAATATATTAATTAATTTAAAAAATTAAAAAACTACAACAACAACAAACACTAGGATTTCCCTGGTGGTCCAGTGACTAAGACTCCACATTCCCAATGCAGGGGCCGTGGGTTTGATCCCTGGTCAGGGACCTAGATCCCACCTAACACAACCAAAAAAATAAATAAAAGATTCCACATTTTGCAACTAAGATCCAGTGCAGCCAAATAAACACATATTAAAACAAAACAACAGAAAACATTTATTGTTGTTGTTCAGTTGCTAAGTTGTGTCCTGCTCTTTGAGACCTCATGCACTGCAGCACTCTGGGCTTCCCTATTCTTCCACCTCCTGGAGCTTGCACAAACTCATGTCCATTGAGTCAATGATGCCATCCAACCATCTCATCCTCTGTTGTCGCCTTATCCTGCCTTCAATCTTTCCCAGCATTAGGGTCTTTTCCAATTAGTCAGCTCTTCACATCAGTTGGCCAACTGGAGCTTCAGCTTCAGCATCAGTCCTTGCAATGAATATTCAGGGTTGATTTCCTTTAGGATTGACTCGTTTGATCTCCTTGCAGTCCAAGGGACTCTCAAGAGTTTTCTTCAGCACCACAATTTGAAAGCATCTATTCTTTGGCACTCAGCCTTCTTTACGGTCCAACTCTCACATCCGTACATGACTACTGGAAAAACCATAGCTTTGACTATATGGACCTTTGTCAGCAAACATTTATTATCTTATGCAGATTCATAGAGTCAGGGGTCTGGGATGTTCTGGCTCAGGATCTCTTATGAGACCGATGCAGCCAGGACCACGTCATCTGAAGGCTTAGATAAGACTGGAGGAGCCTCTTCCATGGCAGCTTCCTTCCATGGCAGCTCTCTCCCACGGCTGTTGACTGGAGGCCTCAGCTCCTCCTCACAGGGCCCTCTCCGTATCACCACTTGGGCACCCTCACAACATGGCGGCTGGCTTCCCCCAGACGGAGTCATTCAAAAGCAAGAGTGTAGGGCCTTCCCTGATGGTCCAGTGGTTAAGAATCTGCTTTCCAATGCAAGGGACATAGGTTCAAGCCCTAGTCAAAGAACTAAGATCCCATATGCTGCAGAGCAACTAAGACGTTCAGCTGCAATCAGCCACAGCTAAGACCTGACACAGACAAAAATAAATATGTAAAACAAAATCGAGAGCATGAAGGAAAATGCAATGTCTTTTATGATCTAGTCTCAAAGTTGCACACTACCACTTCTGCCCTACTCCATTTGTTAAAAGTGAGTCACTAAGTCCAGCCCACATTCAATGGTAGGGGAATTAGGTTCTACCTTTGGAAAGCAGGAGTGTCAAACACTTTATGCATATATTTATTTTGTTTGTATCTGGCCGTGCTGCGCCACAAGTGAGATTTTAGTTCTACAGCCAGGGATGGAACCTGTGTCCCCTGTGGTAAAAGTGCAGAGTCCTAACCACTGGACCACCAGGGAAGTCCTGGACATATTTTTAAACCACCACAACCCTACACCTATAGTCAACAATTTTTTAATACTTATTTTTGTTTATTTGGCCATGGTTGTTCCTAGTTGCGGCACGCAGAATCTTAAATCTTACTTGCAGCATGTGGGATCTAGTTTCCTGAAAGTGAGAGTCACTCAGTCCTGTCTGACTTTTTGCGGCCCATGGACTATGCAGTCCATGGAATTCTCCAGGCCAGAATACTGGAATGGGTAACCTTTCCCTTCTCCAGGGGATCTTCCCAACCCAGGGATTGAACGCAGGTCTCCCACATTGCAGGTGGATTCTTGACCAGCTGAGACACCAGGGAAGCCCAAGACTACTGGAGTGGGTAGCCTATCCCTTCTCCAGATCTTCCTGACCCAGGAATCGAACCGGTGTCTCCTGCATTGCAGGCGGATTCTTTACCAACTGAGCTATCAAGGAAGCCCAGGGAAATTTCCTGACCAGGGCTCTAACCAAGGAGCCCGGCATGGGGAGCCCAGAGTCTTAGTCACTGGACTACCAGGAAAGTCGCTAACAATGGTTAATATTTTTGCATATGTGCTTTATATTCCTGTGTGAATATATATGCATTTGCTTTTAAACATTTGAAAGTAAGTTTCATACATCCATCATCACACGTCACCCTAAATACTAAATACTTCGTCACACTAAATACTTCGGCATTTCCCAAGAATCAGTCAGTTCAGTCAGTCAGTCAATTCAGTCGCTCAGTCGTGTCCGACTCTTTGCGACCCCATGAATCACAGCACGCCAGGCCTCCCTGTCCATCACCAACTCCCGGAGTTCACTCAGACTCACGTCCATCGAGTCAGTGATGCCATCCAGCCATCTCATCCTCTGTCGTCCCCTTCTCATCCTGCCCCCAATCCCTCCCAGCATCAGTCTTTTCCAATGAGTCATCTCTTCGCATCAGGCTGCCAAAGTACTGGAGTTTCAGCTTCAGCATCATTCCCTCCAAAGAAATCCCAGGGCTGATCTCCTTCAGAATGGACTGGTTGGATCTCCTTGCAGTCCAAGGGACTCTCAAGAGTCTTCTCCAACACCACAGTTCAAAAGCATCAATTCTTCGGTGCTGAGCCTTCTTCACAGTCCAACTCTCACATCCATACATGACCACTGGAAAAACCATAGCCTTGACTAGATGGACTTTTGTTGGCAAACTAATGTCTCTACTTTTGAATATGCTATCTAGGTTGGTCATAACTTTCCTTCCAAGGAGTAAGCGTCTTTTAATCTCATGGCTGCAGTCACCATCTGCAGTGATTTTGGAGCCCCAAAAAAGAAAGTCTGACACTGTTTCCACTGTTTCCCCATCTATATCCCATGAAGTGATGGGACCGGATGCCATGATCTTCGTTTTCTGAACGTTGAGCTTTAAGCCAACTTTTTCACTCTCCACCTTCACTTTCATCAAGAGGCTTTTTAGTTCCTCTTCACTTTCTGCCATAAGGGTGGTGTCATCTGCATATCTGAGGTTATTGATATTTCTCCCGGCATTCTTGATTCCAGCTTGTGCTTCTTCCAATCTAGCGTTTCTCATGATGTACTCTGCATAGAAGTTAAATAAGCAGGGTGACAATATATACAGCCTTGACGTACTCCTTTTCCTATTTGCAACCAGTCTGTTGTTCCATGTCCAGTTCTAACTGTTGCTTCCTGACCTGCATACAGATTTCTCAAGAGGCAGGTCAGGTGGTCTGGTATTCCCATCTCTTTCAGAATTTTCCACAGTTGATTGTGATCCACACAGTCAAAGGACTTTGTGGCTTTGGCATAGTCAATAAAGCAGAAATAGATGCTTTTCTGGAACTCTCTTGCTTTTTCCATGATCCAGGGGATGTTGGCAATTTGATCTCTGGTTCCTCTGCCTTTTCTAAAACCAGCTTGAACATCAGGAAGTTCACGGTTCACATATTGCTGAAGTCTGGCTTGGAGAATTTTGAGCATTACTTTACTAGCATGTGAGATGAGTGCAATTGTGCAGTAGTTTGAGCATTCTTTGGCATTGCCTTTCTTTGGGATTGGAATGAAAACTGACCTCTTCCAGTCCTGTGGCCACTGCTGAGTTTTCCAAATGTGCTGGCATATTGAGTGCAGCACTTTCACAGCATCATCTTTCAGGATTTGGAATAGCTCCACTGGAATTCCATCACCTCCACTAGCTTTGTTCATAGTGATGCTTTCTAAGGCCCACTTGAATAGGGACATTGAATTATATGCTACCTTTACCACACAAAGAAAATTCATATTTATGCCATGATGTTGTTTAATATTCAGTCCATTTCCAATTTTCTTCATTGTTCTATGAAGTTTTTGCAGCTTTTTCTTTTGAACCAGGATCAAATCAAGGTTCATGCACTGCAAGTAAAGATTACATTATTCTAGTCCATTTTGATAAAGATCTTGTTTATTTTTTGCAACTTTGACTTTCTCGAGCCACCAGGTAAGCTGGTTTGAAGAAAGTCTCACATTCTGGATTTGTCTATTTCCTTGTCAGGCTGTTTTTTTTTTTTTTTTCTCTAAAGTTTGAGTCTGCCACAAAGCATGTGGGATCTTAGTTCCCTGACAAGGGATTGAAGTTGCAGCCCCTGCAGTGGAAGTGAGAAGTCTTAACCACTGGACCACCATGAAATTCCCATGAGGCTGTTTTATTGTTTCTCTATCCTTTGTAATTCTCATAAATTTAGACCTAGAGGCTTAATGCAATTGTCTTTTACTTTAAAATGTTATTTTCTATCGTAAAAGTCAAAGAACCCCATTAAAGAGAGTTGAGAAAAAGGAGAAAAATCCCCTATAATCCCCCAACCCTAAATAACCAGTGTTAGAATTCTTTCCTTCTTCCTTACCTTGTTTTTTCCACAGCATGTTTTCTACCTATCGTAAACCAGTGGGCAGATAGCATCATCTATTGCATTTAAAAATTTTATTTACTGATTTATGGATTTATGACTGTGTTGGGTCTTTGCGGCTGTGCTCGGGCTTTCTCTAGTTATGGTGTGCAGGCTTCTCATCACAGTGGCTTCTCTTGTTGGGGAGCATAGGTCTTAGGGTGGGGGAGCTTCAACAGTTGCAGCGGGCAGGCTTAGCAGTGGTTGCACACAGGATTAGTTGCCCTGTAGCATGCGGAATCTTCTCAGACCAGGGCTCAAACCTGTGTCCTCTGCATTGGCAGGTGGATTCTTAACCACTGGACCACTAGGGAAGTCCCAACCATTGCATTTTTACTCAACACTGCAGTGTGGTGGGAAGCCTTCAAATTGGAGCCCAGTGATTTCCACCTCCTGACAGTCACATTGTTGTGAAGTCCGCACCCACACTGAGGGAAAGTCTCTGTCTGTGACACCAGTAGCAAATGTTAGAAATGATGGTATGTTAAGTCTGATACTGGGTTATAAAAAGACTGTGGCTTCTTTCTTGGGCAGTCCTCTCCCCCGCCTTTTAATTTTTTTTAATTGTGTTGGTTGCGCGGGGTTTTAGTTTCGGCATGCTGTATCTTTCGTGCTCTTCACTATGGTGCATCAGCTTCGCTCTCGTTGTGGCTCTTGGGTTTATTCGCCCTGTGGCATGTGGGATCTTAGTTCCCCAACCAGGGATTGAACCCTTGTCCCCTGCATTGGAAGACAGATTCTTAACCACTGGAACACTAGGGAAATCCCACTCCACTCTTGCTCGCTCCCTCCGTCTCACTCTCTTATTACCCACACAGGTCACACACACTGGAGGAACCCGGCCGCCATGTTATGATGACCCTCAAGTGGTGTATAGAAAGGTCTATATAGGGAGGGCCTAAGGCCTCTGATCAATAGCAATCAAGGCCCTATGACCTGCCAACAACCATTTGAGTGAGCTTGGAAGCAGCCCCTCCCTCAGTTGAGCCTTAAGATGTGGCCATAGCTCCAGACAACACTGACTTCAGCATCTCCTGAAAGCCTTGAGCCAGAGCCACCCAGCTAAGCCACTCCTGATTTCTGATGCACAGACATTTTGAGATAATGGTTGGTCTTTTAAGTTGGTAAATTTGGGGACTGCTTGTTATGCAGCAACTACTAACTTATACATCTCCTGAAGGATTTTCCCCTGGCTACAAATTAATTCACCAGACCACAGTTCCTTGCGGCTATAGACTGTTCAATAGAGGGGAGGATCAGACCACACATTACCCACTCTCAGCAGAGGGTCCACTCTCCCCTTTGCCCACCCTGCTCTGGGCACAGTGCTCTGTGAAATAAGCTACTACCTCAGGGCCTTCACCTTTGCTGTTCCTTCTGCCTGGAATGCTCTTCTCCCAGATACCGCCATGGTTTTGCCCCTTGTCTCCTTCAGACATTTCTATTCAAATGTCAGACCTTACTAGCCTATCTGAAAGAGAACTCCAATTGCTCTGGTTTTTTTTTTAATATGTATTTACTTATTTGGCTGCATGGGGTCTTAGTTGTGGCAAGCCATCTTCATTGCATCATGCAGGATCTTTCATTGCAGCACATGGACTCTGCAGCTGCTGGGCTCGGGCTTAGTAGTGCAGCTCATGGGCTTAGTTGCCCTGTTACATGTGAGATCTTAGATCCCTGACCAAGGATGGAACCCAAGTACCCTACATTGCAAGGTGGGTTCTTAACCACTGGACTACTGGAGAAGTCCCTCCCATCACTCTTGATTCCCTTCTCCTACTTTATTTTCTTTCACAGGAGTTATCACTACCCGTCACTATATACTTATTTAATAGTTGTATCCCTAATTGACTGTGAGCCCCTTGAGGGCAGGATCCCATCAGTCTTATTCTCTGTTGTGACTGTACTGGCCTGATACCCAGCAGATGCTCAGTAAATGTTCTGGGCATACTCTTGCACTCAATCACACAGTGAAAATGCAGCCATGAGAATTCCAACCTAAATGTGTGCACACATGCATGTGTTTTTTTTTTTTTTTGCTAGAGTATTTGGGGTGGGGGGCTTCCCTGGTGGCTTATACGGTAAAGAATCTGCCTACAGTGCAGGAGCCCTGGGTTCAGTTCCTGGGTTGGGAAGATCCCCTGGAGAACGGAATGGAAACCCACTCCAATATTCTTGCCTGGAAAATCCCATGGACAGAGAAGCCTGGTGAGCTATAGTCCATGGGGTCACAAAGAGTCAGATACGACTGAGCAACCAACATAAGAGTATTTTTTTAAATTATTTATTTATTTTGGCTGTGCTGGTTCTCCGTTCCTGCACAGGCTTTTCTCTAGTTGTGACTAGCAGCGGCTACTCTAGGTGTAGTGCGGGGGCTTCTCATTATGGTGGCTCCTCTTGTTGTGGAGCACAGGCTCTAGGGCGTGTGGGCTCAGTAGTTGCGGTTCCCAGCTCTAGAGTTCAGGTTTAGTAGTTGTGGTGCGTGGGCTTAGTTGCTCTGAAGCATGTGGAATCTTCCCAGACCAGGGATCAAACCAGTTTCCTGCATTGGCAGGCAGATTCTTTACCATTGAACCAAAAGGGAAACCCCGCCAGAGTATTGTATTATTTACTTTTTAAAAGATTTTTTTCCATGTGGACTATTTTCAAGTCTTTACTGAATTTGTTACTATATTGTTTCTGCTTTTATGCTTTGGATTTCTGGCCCCAAAGCATGTGGGATCTGGGGCTTCCCAGGTGGTGCTAGTGGTAAAGAACCTGCCTGCCAATGAGGGGGATGCGAGAGATGCAGATTCTATCCCTAGGTCAGGAAGATCTCCTGGAGTAGGAAATGACAACCTGCTCTAGTATTCTTGCCTGGAAAATTCCATGGGCAGAGCAGCCTGGTGGGCTACAATCCACTGGGCCGCAAAAAATACGACACAACTGAATGATTCAGCACAGCACATGTCTTATCTTAGCACCCTGACCAGAGATTGAACCTGCAGCCCCTGAATTGGAAGGCAAAGTCTTAACCATTGAACTGCCAGGGAAGTCCGTTTTCTGGAGTATTTAAAAAAATATCTGATAAAAATGGTTCATATAAAAAATTTTAATAAAAACAAAAACCTATCTGAGATGTTATTTCACCCACAAATACCTCAGAAAACATCTTTAGCTGAAAAAAATTTATTTTTAAACATCATTACAATGTCATTACCATTCTTAACAAAATCAACAATAGCTCCTTTATATCATCTAACACCTGGATCCAATCAAATTTCCCTGGTGGTCTCAAGCAAGCCCTTTTCCTGTGTGTGATTCTTATGTAATGTTACAAACTGCGTCCACCCTCCCATTCCCTCAATCGTTTCCCGCTTAATTTTTCTCCACATTACTAACACCATCCAGTCCACCATAGATTTTATATTTTCTGGCTCTCTCCTCCAATCAAAAAGATCACGAGTTCTTTGAGGTCAGGGAATTTTGTTTTCTACACTGCTGGTACAGAACGTACTCTCAAGAACTGTTCTTAAAGGAGTAAACCTGCAGTCCATGGAGTAGCAAAGAGTCGGACACGACTTGGCGACTGAACAACAACAAAATCATGATAACGTCCGCGATTTATTCAGAGATTTCGAATTGCAGCATCATCCTCACAGACCTCCTTTGAAGCCGGTGCTATTCGTATCCTCATTTCATAGCTAGGAAAACAAAGTTCAGCAAGGTTAAAGTTTGGGCTGCACTAGATTCTTCGTTGAACTCCGTCAGCGCTCTGAGGATAATCTCCGATCTCTTTAAGTTAAACCCCTCGGTGATCTGCTATCCAGGGTCCCCAAGCCCTAGCTCTGTGCAACCCATCCTCTTCATTTTCTCCCACCTTGTGTTTGTTGAGGACTACTGGCACTGACCACGTGGCTGGGTCGTGGGGACTTTACCCCCACACAGAGTTGGGACTTTTTCACGTGACCGCTGGGTAGCCAGGGAAGGTTCTTGAGTAAGTAAAAGGACAGGGCCAGCGCTTTCTCCGCGGGGTCCTCGGCCTGTCCCTCTCCCTCTTGTCACTCCTTGGGGAACGCGGTGGAAGGCGCTGAAGCACAACCTCCCTCCCTCCCTCTGGAAGCACCGTCGTTGCCCCTGGCAACAGAATCCAGACGAACCACAGAGACGCGCCCCGAGAGTGCAGAGTGGTCACTTTGGGCCAGCAAGACGCAGAGATCTAGAGAGGCACGCTGCGCCGATTGTCACGTGGACTGCCCTCGCGAAGGCGGGACTTCCGGCGGCGCCGTATTTTTTTTCCGGTTGCTGGCTCCTGCCGGCCCCTCCCGTACTGGGCCCTGCGCCCCCCCCCCCACCCCCCCGCGGCCCCCTGCCGCCGGGCCCGCCGCCACTATGAAGAAATTCTTCCAAGAGATCAAGGCCGACATCAAGTTCAAGAGCGCGGGACCGGGTCAGAAGCTCACGGAGTCGGTGGGGTGCGTGACAGGCGTTGAAGCTTGAGACCCGGGGACGGGGATGGGCTTGGGGGGGCGGGGGGCGGCGCGCGGGAAGTCTAGGAAAGGCGAGGGGCGTGGAGGGGCGGCTGAGAGAACTTGGGGGACACCTCCGGGGGCGGGGCACGAGGGAGGGGTGGGAGTTGGGGGAGGGGAGGCCTCTGGGGGCGGGGCAGAGGGAGCGAGGCTCGAGGGGGCGGGGCTGCAGGAACTGAGGGGTCAGTTAAGAGACCCTAGCCGGTTAGGGCGGGCGGTAAGGGAGAGGCCAGGGATGCGGGGAACGGCCCCTGAAAAGTCATCGCCTAAGATCTGAGGGCATCTCGGTGATCAGAAGCTGGGGACTGATCCTGGAGAAACAAGAAGAACTGGGGTCGCAAAAAGTCGTGAAGCTTAAGCTCCGTGGCGATAGAGAACTGGGCCTTGGTTGTGGAGCAGGAGGGTGGACGGGAGGTAAGGATCCGGAGAGCTTAGGCGTTGTTGGAGATGTGGTCAGGCTTGGGAGGTGCGGGTGAACTGCGGGGGGCGGGGGGGAGGTGAGTGGCTCTGTGAGGGGCTGTGGAAGGTCTGGGAGGAGAAGGGAGGCAGGTGGGTGGAGTTGAGGACCTGGGGGACTCCGACTAGAAGGAGATGGGGGTCCTCCTCGTGGGTGATCGCTGAGTGGCCTGAAGGCCCCGGAGGGAGACCTGGGAGGGGAGGGAAGGTGGCCTCCACTTCAGGCCTCTGTAACTTGACTGGGGAGAACTTGAAGAGAGGGGCCTGGGGCCACACTGGAGACTCCATGGGGAAGTGTGAGGGGCCAGTGCTGAGCAGAAGATAGTGATGAGCTGGAGTGGATGGGCTGAGAAGGCTCCACTCTGGGGAGGAATGAACAGAAGGAGTCTAGAAGGGGCTGGGATTCCTACAGGGAGCTACAGAGAGGGCTTGGAGGCCCGAGGGGGTTTAGGATGGGGAGTGACTAAAGAAAGTTGTCAGCCTGGGGAGGGGTCTGTGAGGCATAATGGAAGGGATTGTGAAGAGGTGGGGGCTGGGAGGACAGACTGGGTGGCCGGCAGTAAGGGTTGGTGAGGGAATCCTGAGGCAGTGGGGGTGGGTAAGGGAGAGTGGGTGCATGGTAAGAACATCAGGGCATCTGTCATGAGGCTTGGGGGTTCCCTAGGGTTCTTGGGAAGGGATCACTGAGTGGGGTGAAGGAGGCCCATGAGGGCCAGATCTGTGAGTCAGGGAGGAAAGTGCAGGTCCCGGGAGCCTGAGGGTAGCGGGGAAAGGAGGACCCCTTTAAAGGGGCCCAGGGAGAGTCATGGGCCAAACAAGGGAGTCCATTCATTTGTCCATCAAGTAGTGAGTGGAGGTGGGAGCTGGAGCAGCTGGGACTGTGTGTGACTGGAAGGAGGTGAGGGCTGATGGTTTTGTCAGACTGGAAGCCTGGAAGGAGAGGGGAGGGAAGTCATGTGGAAATTTGGGCTTCCATGATGCGCCTGGAGCCAGACTAGAGATGCAGGATGTGTGTCCAGCTAACTGCCACGGCATGAGAATCCCTGCCCTCTCAGGGCTCCCCTTCCTGTGAGGGGAGGTGGACAAGTAAGCCAATACATAAATGATGGAAGGTTTGCTGTGAAGGAAAAAAAAACAGGGTTGAGATTGCCAGCGATGCTGGGGACTGTTAGGTGGTCTGAGAACGTCTCTCTAAGAAGGGGAAGTTTGAGCTCAGATTTAGCCGTGTGGAAATCAACCCATACCATACACATGCATGCACTGTTGAAGTGGCCCCTGTCCATCCCAGGAAGAATACTCCCCCAGACAGCAGAGTGCAAAGGTCTTGTGGTGGAAGACCGTCAGACCAAAGATGGGAGCAAATGAGGGAAAGGGCAGCTCGTGAGGGGCCTGTGTTTGCTACAGGGTTTTGTCGTTCTTGGGGTAAGGGGGCTGTATATGCAGAGGAGTGACTGGGTTTTAGAAGAACCCCTTTGGCTGCCAGGATGAGCCATGAAGGGAGGAGGGGGAGTGAAAGGTTTGGAAAATGATGCTTTTATTGAATGGTGGGGCTCGGGCGGGGCTACCCATAGGTGACTTGTCTGTTCTTCAGCCTGAAACTTTCAGCTGTGGACAGGGTGGGCAAGAGGAGCAGGGATCAGAAAAGAGGGCTGCCCTGGGTGTCTGACCAGAGATGGGGACCGGGGAAGGGCGGAGGCGCAGAAAGGCCGTGAATGCAGAGTCTTGGCTCCCTCTTGAGATATAGCACAGGTGATTCCAGCTCCCAAAGAGAGAGTCCTGAGGGAAGAAGAGCAAGGCAGAGTCAGACCTGGGTGGGAGGCAGGACTCTACTGGAATGAGGAGGAGGCCAGGTCATTTCCCGGCTGGGTCAGGGCTAGAGGGTGCCCATCCTGCGGGGCAATCACCCTGCTTCCCAGGGTGGAGGCAATGCCAAACCACATCTCTCTAGCCTGCCTCACACAGGGCCTGTGTGCAGCCTGGCACACTGCCCCAGCTTCCATGAACCTCTGGGGCTTGTGAGAGAGTGGCTGGAGCCCTCGCAGGGAGGAACGTTGCCCTGAGGAATAGACATGCTGAGCCTTAGCTCCTGGCATGCCATCTACCTGGCACACAGTTGGTGCTCAGTAGACGAAGTCTGGATGGGTCTTACCCTTGTAGACAATACGGGTAGAGACTCTCCCATGGGGAAGGGGGCAGACGGTGGGTGTGCTCTCCCCCCGCCTGACAGGTGACGACTCCGAGGCCCAGACCAGGACAGGATTTGCCCAGAAGGGCCAAGCAGGGAATA
This sequence comes from Bos grunniens, assembly GCF_055505025.1. NCBI lineage: Eukaryota > Metazoa > Chordata > Mammalia > Artiodactyla > Bovidae > Bos > Bos grunniens. The sequence goes on from NC_141171.1 coordinate 19,699,592, forward strand.
GAACCACCATCTGCCTCCAGGGACTCCTCTGTCAGCGTTAGAACCACTGTCTGGTGGCCCCCAGGGAAGAGGCACGGCTGTGTCTGCTGGGACAGGAGGGGGAGGGGACAGAAACTCTCCTGCCAACCCCATGTCACCTCACCATCCCCTTGCATCTCCTTAGGGAGAAGGCCCCCAAAGAGAAGCCCAGCCAGCCGCCAGTGCGACAGCCCCGCCAGGGACCCACCAATGAGGCGCAGATGGCGGCAGCAGCGGCCCTGGCCCGGCTGGAGCAGAAGCAGCCCCGGGCACGGGGTCCCACATCGCAGGACTCCATCCGGAACCAGGGTGAGCCTCGACTGTCCTCCAGCCATGGCGGGGGGACATGGGGCAGGTGGAGCAGGCCTCTCCCCACTGTCCTCTAAGCGGATCCTCTGCTTCTCATAGGTCCCGGAGCCTTCGGGCTCCCACACTTTGAGGTAGGAGGAGGTTTAAATCACAGTTGTGAGGAAGATCCCCTGGAGAAGGAAATGGCACCCCACTCCAGTATTCTTGCCTGGAGAATTCCACGGACAGAGGAGTCTGGCAGGCTACTGTCCATGGGGTAGCACAGAGTCATACGTGACTGAGCAACTAACACTTTTACCACAAAGGGGAAGTGCTGGTGAAAAGGCTCAGGAGGGGTCTGTCTGTGATCTGGGGCAGGGATGTCTGGGATGGTGGAGGGAGACAGAACCAGGACTTGGAGCAGGAGGAGGGCATGGTCTGGTGCAGCCTGAGCCTGGGGGCATGGAGAGGTGCGGGGGCCAGGAGGACCTCGAGCTGGAAGGACTAGAGTGTGACCCGTATAAGGATTCAGGCCTGGACGTGGCGTGCAGGCTCACTCCACACACTGATGTGTTCTCCGTCTCCCTGCCTCTCCCCACAGTGAGAAAGGAACTCCGGGCTGAAGCAGCGGTCAGTGGGGACCCAGAGGCCCCAGGGAGCAACACGGTAAAGACATTGCGGCAGCAGCAGTGGGACCCCCAAAGTGGGGCCTCGGGAGGGGGGCCTGGAGGGCCTGCTTGGGCTCTTTCCTCCTCTGGTCTTATTGGTGCCCAGTCCTGGGCTGTAAGCATCTGCTGCTGGGGAGGGGAGGGAGATGCAGCTGTCAGGGTGGATCGAGGTCACCTCTGGCCTCAGGGTACTGAGGCAGGTTAGGGAACCCCGTGGTGGAGGGTGGTGTCATCTGGGACCTGCATGCCTGGCGCATAATGAAACCAAACCCAAGTGCCGGGGGAGGGGCTGCACATCCATTCAGTCATTCCCCTGTAACCACACACGGAGAGGAGCTGTTACAGTTCCCATTTTTCAGAAGAGAAAACTGAGGTTCAGAGAGCCCAGTGTCCTCAGTTTGCACCTCGAAACCAGCAGGGGCAGGACTGGAATTCCCAGGCTGTCTGACTCCAAAGCCCTCTCTTAGCGCTGCCCTCTGCTGCTTTCCTTGGTAGTGGGGCACACAGAGACTGGTGTAATCTAACAGAGAGCTTGGCGGAAAGGGTGTTCTGAGCAGCACCACCCGTGAGGCCTGAGAGTTTTAGAAAGGAAGGAACCTTGAAGATGACCTAGGAATTGAGTTGCAGACCAAGGCTGGGGCTCACCCAGGGTACCTTTGACCCCCTGACTCCCTTTCCAAAGCCCCTTCCTCACTCCTCAGTCAGGGGGAGCAGGAGCCCTCAGTTGAGCATTTGCTCTGTGTCCAGAGCACGCTCTGTGTTCCTTATCTTGTTGAATTCTGAGTTGGTCCCTCAAGGACATCTTACAACCCCGAAGATGAGCTCCGAGGGGCTTGGCTACTGGGCCACAGTGTTCCACAGTAGGCAGAGGTGACAACGTTAGGCCTAGGGCTGTCTGGCTCCCAGGGCTATGCTCTCAGGAGTGTGGCACTCAGGGTGGCCTTTGTCCACAGTCCAGGCTGACACCTTCTCCCATCTTCCCAGGCGCCTGAGCCCAAAGAGGAAGGCTCTGCCCACCTGGCGGTGCCCGGGGTATACTTCACCTGCCCCCTCACGGGGGCCATCCTAAGGAAGGACCAGCGGGACGCCCGCATCAGAGAGGCCATTCTCATGGTGAGTGCCTGCCCCGATGCCTGAGCTGCCCCTTGAAGTCTGGAAGGCCCAGCAGCCCCTGCAGCGTCACCACCTGGGTGTGCTCCAGTTCTGTGCTAACCTTCCTCACCTGTGGGACAGAATTCACAGTCCGGGAGGGTAGGTGGAGAAAGCCGCCTCCACCCTCCCCGGGGCACCAGCTCTGAGCGTGTTATATCCGTTCTCAGAGATGCTCCAGATACAAACTACCGAGGCATCTGTATCTCCTACATGGGCTGCGTTTTTGTTTTACATAAAAATCAATCTGCCGTTCACATCTGACATGGAACTGCAGCATTTATCAGTACAGGAAGAATTTCCATGTTTTGTTTTTTTTTTTTTTTTGCTTAAAATTCTTTATTAGGAAATAATTCCAAACCTAAAGAAAAAGTACAAGAACAGAAAGAACATCTGAATCTCCTTCACCTAGGGTAGGAGTGACCTATTACTGTTCCAACAGATTATTACAAATATTACAAATGTGGTGCCTCCAGAGGCACGTCTCTGCCCTCACAGTTCTGGAAGTTAGGAGTGGGCTACAGTCAAGATGGTCACAGGGCTGTGAGCCTTCTGGGAGCCCTGGGGATTCAGGCTGTTTGCTGCTGTTCCTTCGCTGCCTTCACGGCCAGCTGAGCCAGGCCAGGCCTTTCCTAGCTGCCCGCTCTCTGCTTCTTTCTCTGTCTTCCCCCTCTTCAGGGCCCTTACGACTCCATTGGGCTCACCTGGTAATCCCAGCTAATCTTATCTTAAGGTCAAATCAACAGCCTTAACTCCATCTGCTCAACCCCTGCCCCTTAACCTACATTCTCCCAGGTTCCAGGGATCAAGTTACAAATACCTGTGTCATTCTCCCCACCTTACCCAAACCTGCCAGTTGTTAACGTTTTTACCTCATTTGCTCTATCACCCCTCTCTGTTTTTTTTTTTTTTTTTGCCACGCCGCATGTGGGATCTTAGTTCCCCCACTAGGGATGGAACCCACACACTTTGCATTGGAAGCACAGAATCTTAACCACCGGACCATCATGGAAGTCCCTCTATTTTTTTCTGAGCGGTTTGAAAGTCTGCTTTCTCCATAGTGACTGCACGGTGACTCCTGTAAATTGTTCCTTGACTAACCAGCCCTGTGTTGATGAGCATGTAGGAAGTTTCCAATCTTTCACTAGAGAGGACAATATTTATGATGAAAACCTGGTCTGTACAGCACTTCGAGCTGTAGGTTCCATTCCAGAAGCTAAGTTGCTGGAACAAAGAACATCTGCGTCAGGCTTTGGATAGTTGTCCCCAGGTGATCCTCCATAGAGTTTGTCCCGACTCACTCTGTCACCAGCATTGTGGGAGAAAGTTCCCATTTGCCCTGTCCCCTGTCACTGTGGGTGACCAAACGTTCATTGCCTCTACCCAAATTGATAGGTAAAAACATTTCAGCAGTTTTTAGTTTGCATCTCCCTTTTTAGGGTTAGGTTGTCTATGTTTTCATATGAGAATGCATCTTTTGACCATTTTTGTATTGGGTTTTTTTTTTATTATTGATTTGTAGGCACTCTTTACATATTAGGGAAATGAGGTTTTTGTCTATGATCTGGGGATATTTTACTCCAGTTTATATATTTTTTTCTCCAGCTTATTTTTATATTCTGCTTATGGTCACATAGCCATGCAGAAATTTTTTCTATGTAATTCAATGCATTGATTTTAATTTATGGCTTCCAGGTTTTTGGCATACTTAGAAAAGCCTTCCCTACTAAAGAATTAAAACAGTTCTTCCATGGTTTTTCTAGTGCTATTCTGTCTTGCTTTTTAATGTTTAAAGGTTTGCTCCAACTAGAATTTATCCCTGTGTAGAATATGATGCATGCAGCTAGGGTTATTTTCATTTTCAAAAAATTTTCATTGGAGTATAGTTAATTTACAGTGTTGTGCGTGTTTATTTTTTCCCCAGATAGTTACCCAGTTTTCCCCAGTCCTTATTTGTTGAAATACCTGTCTCTGGCCACTGTGAAGTCCACCCCCATCACAACATGAATACCTACATGGACGTTGTGTTCCTTTGTTCCTTGTCTGTTCACATCCCCTGGTCCTAATTTAAATGAGGCTGCAGGCTGCCTGGATACTTCTGAGAACAGCATTGGGAGCTGCAGCTCTTTGCTGGGGGGTGGGTGTGCTTGTCCCAGGAGGCTGAAGTGGGGGCCGTCAGCCTGGCTCAGCCATATCCTGAGGACGGCCCCCCCCCGCCTCCATCTCACAGCTGCTGCTTTGCAGACCCACTTACTTGGCCCGTCTGAACCTTTTTGTCTTATGCTGGTAACTGGCAGACTGGACAAGGTCCAGATTTGAAGTCCCCAGGAGAGTTGACCCAGTTCACATCAGATGTCAAGTGACACATGGCTGCTGAAGGCTGACCCCCACTGTAGTTCAGAGAGGCGGGCCGGGGCAGGCAGAGGCTTCACACCTACCTTCCAGGAGCTCTGGCTGGGCTTCTGCGGGGGTACACAGGTAGATCTGAGTGGCCAAGTGGTCTCTGCTCTGATCCATCACCTCTAATGACCCCACTGTTTACCCGCACCCCTGTTCAGGCAGAGCAGATGTGTTTGAGGCTGCCGCAGGTACCAGCCCCACTGGCCATGTAACTGCTGACTTTCTGGGGCTGCGGAAAAACAAGACCCCACAGTGAGGCCATGTGCTTGGCTGTCCAGTGCGAGCACACTTGCGCCTGACCCTGCTCCTCACCTCGGTGACCCATTCTCAGTCTCTCCCTACTGCGATGCTGTTTGCTGGGTCCCTGGGGGCACCCAGAGGCTGGGCCAGCTGAGGGATCAAACACGGCCCCTCCAATCCCCAGGGAAGCAGGTGGCACCCCCAAGGCAGGGGGACGGGTCAGCGGCATCTCCACTGTTTTGCCTCCCTGGCTGTGCATTGGGCAGCCGCAGGTCACAGACCTTTTTTGCATCCTGTTTCTGCCACCTCAGTCTGTTTCTAGAACGTCCCTTGCAGGGCTGGGGGATTAGGAGAGGCAGTGCGTCTACAGTGGCTGGCAGGTTCCGGACATGCTGCCAGTGTGTGCTGAGAGCCGGGCCACTTAGCCAGTGTGGCCCCGAGGAGGGTGCTTCCTGACCCTCTGCTTTCTTGACTCCCCCAGCACTTCTCCACTGACCCAGTGGCTGCCTCCATCATGAAGATCCACACGTTCAACAAGGACCGGGACCGGGTGAAGCTGGGCGTGGACACCATTGCCAAGTGAGTGGGCAGCCCTCTCCCACCAGGCGCCAACTCCTGCTGAGGAGGCCTGCAGGAAGCATGGTCCTCTCCCTGGGCCCTTGGGGAAGGGGTCTGGTCTCTCTGGGGCCATTTATCAATCTTTAAAATGAAGAGGTTTATTGCATCTGTTCAGTTCAGTTGCTCAGTCGTGTCCAACTCTGCAACCCCATGGACTGCAGCACACCAGGCTTCCCTGTCCATCAGCAACTCCCAGAGCTTACTCAAACTCATGTCCATCGAGTCAGTGATGCCATCCAACCATCTCATCCTCTGTCATCCCCTTCTCCTCCCGCCTTCGATCTTTCCCAGCATCAGGGTCTTTTCTAGTGAGTCAGTTGTTTGCATCAGGTGGCCAAAGTATTGGAGTTTAGCTTCAGCATTAGTCCTTCCAATGAATATTCAGGACTGATTTCCTTTAGGATGGACTGGTTGGATCTCCTTGCAATCCAAGGGACTCTCAAAAGTCTTCTCCAACACCACAGTTCAAAAGCATCAATTTTTTGGCACTTAGCTGTCTTTATAATACAACTCTCACATCCATACACGACTACTGGATAAACCATAGCTTTGACTAGACGGACCTTGTATCAGGGGTTCCCAACCCTGGCTTCCTATTGGGATCATCAGAAGAGAGTGAAGAGGCAGGGTCGCCCTGTTCCTCTTATTGAGCAGGTCTGGGTGGCGGTGCCTAGCAGTTTGTGCTACTCAGGAGCCCCCCAAGCTGGAGGACCTCCAGGGACCCATCAGCTCCAGAGACCGTTCTGGCCCTGCCCCGCTCTACCCACCGTGGCAGGTCATTGGTGCCCTCAGAAGGCAGGACCGAAGGGGAGGCCTGGTGTCTTGGGCGCCAGGGGTCGGGGTTTGTGGGGTGTCCAGGTATGGCAGCACCTTGCTTGGGGTCACCCTTAATGAGGTGGCGTGGCTCTGAGCTGTCGGCCCCTATCCATCCCAGGTACCTAGACAACATCCACCTGCACCCAGAGGAGGAGAAGTACCGAAAGATCAAGGTGCAGAACAAGGTGTTCCAGGTGAGGGCTGCTGGCAGAGGGACTGGGCCTGGTGTGACTGGGCCCATGAGGCCCCCCAGGACCCAAGCCATCACAGGGAGCAGCTGGCTTGCAGACAGCCTGGGATGGGGGCTACAGCTGGCTGCAGAAGGGCCCCTACTTGGGGGGTGGGTTAGAGGGGTGGGCAGTGGGGAGCAGTCCAGGTGGGCTGAGGTGGGGGGTGGGAGGGTGGGCTCTCTGAGCACCATACACCCTCTGCCCTGCCCACCACCCACAGTGTTGAGTTAGTTGAGAGAACATCAGCACTGGGGAGGTTTTCCACACAAAGGCAGGCTTCTGGCATCTGTGGAGAAATTGGCCCATCACCCTGGCCCGTGGTATCTGCTCCTGTGGCCGGAAGGGCCCCACTTTCTTCTGGTGGCTTCCACCTGAGTCCAGCATCACACAGCTGGCCTGCCCCACCTTTGGCACTCCCTCCTCACGTTGTCCTTTGGATCTTCAGCCTGCCCTGGTGTTGACTTTTCTCGGTACCCGGCCCTCTGTGAGCTCAGCCCCTCAGACGGCTTCAGGAGTTCAGCCTGTCCAGGGATAGCAGCTGCACTGAGACCAGGGACTCCGGGCCGGGAGGGCCAGGGTGGGCGGAGAGTCTTGAGGGGCACAGGGAGGCCCCCAAGGGTCCCGTGTGACCTCTGCCTCCGCTCTCAGGAACGCATTCACTGCCTGGAAGGGACCCACGAGTTTTTTGAGGCCATCGGTTTCCAGAAGGTGCTGCTTCCAATCCCTGACCAGGGTAAGAGCCAAGTTGGGGCAGGAGGGTCCGGCGAGGGGTCTCCCTGACTAGGCAGTGACGTTTCTGCGTGTTCCAGAGGGCCCCGAGGAGTTTTACGTGTTGAGCGAGGCCGCTCTGGCCCAGCCTCAGAGTCTGGAGCGGCACAAGGAGCAGCTGCTGAGCGCCGAGCCTGTGCGTGCCACTCTGGCCCGCCAGCGCCGCGTCTTCCGGCCCTCGACCCTGGCCTCGCAGTTTGACCTGCCCGCGGACTTCTTCAACCTCACGGCCGAGGAGATCAAGCGGGAGCAGCGGCTGCGGTCGGAGGCCGTGGAGCGGCTGAGCGTGCTACGGACCAAGGCCATGCGTGAGCGGGAGGAGCAGCGGGAGATGCGCAAGTACACGTACACGCTGCTGCGCGTGCGCCTCCCCGACGGCTGCCTGTTGCAGGGTCCGTTCTGGGCACCTGTGCGGTACCTCCAGGCTGCGTTTGTCCCCGGGGAGGTGTGCGTGCGCGTCCCCGACGGCTGCCTGCTGCAGGGTGCAGGGTGCGCGCTGGGCGCCCGTGTGGCCTGTCTGGGCTGCGCTCGTCCCCGGGGAGGAGGCTGAGGGCTCACGGCCGGCTGGCGCAGAGGGGCTCCCACGAGCTCCAGCGCCACTTGACTGTCTCACCCCAGGGACCTTCTACGCCCGGGAGCGGGTGGCGGCGCTGTATGGGTTTGTCCGGGAGGCCTTGCAGAACGACTGGCTGCCCTTTGAGCTGCTGGCCTCGGGTGGGCAGAAGCTGTCGGAAGATGAGAACCTGGCCTTCAACGAGTGTGGGCTGGTGAGTGATGGCTCCCCGCACCTTAACCCGACTCTCTGGGCTCTTGTTAAATCATCACAAGCCCCCAAGAGGGGATGGGATGGTACTGGGGAGGTGTCCCTGGGTGTTAAGACTCACCTTCCCACTTGTGGTGTGGCCTTGAGTAACTTCTGTTTGCAAAATGGAAATGTGCCAAGTGTGTTAAGAGTCCTCTGCAAAGCAGAGACCAGAAGGCATTCAAAATGCAGGAATTCTTTGAGAGGATGAAGGAGGGGGCTGGATTGCGGTCAGACCCTGATTCAGGGAGACTGGGAAGGAGGCCTGGAGAGGAAGTGCCAACTGCTGCCCCGGGCTGGGTGGGCTTCAGCCAGGCCAGGGGGGCGTCCTCATCTGATGTGCCCTTGACAGCACAGCGGTGCTATCACCCGTGGGCCGGAGCAACCCTGGGCGAGCGTGGCCTGGGCTCCAGCAGGGAGATTTGAACGTGAAGCTGGACCTCTGCGCCTCTCACCCTGCTGCAGGTACCCTCTGCCCTCCTGACCTTCTCGTGGGACGCAGCTGTGCTTGAGGACATCAGGGCTGCAGGCACCCAGCCAGACACGTCTATCCTGAAACCCGAGCTCCTGTCGGCCATTGAGAAGCTCTAGTGAAATAAAGCAGGGTTGGCTCAGTCCCACCGTGGGTCTGTCTCGTGCTCTCCTCCACGTTCTCCCGTCCCAGTCCCTGTCCCACCTCCAGAACCACTCGCCCTGCCCATGGGGCAGTGTGAGCATGAGGAGGGGCGCTGGCTGGCCGGGCACACAGCCGTGACCACCGTCAGGAGAGGGCATCACTAGTAATCTGTTTAACAGAAGCCCTGGGTGCCTCCCAGGCAGAGCAGCCTGCAGCCCTGGCCAGGACCCTGTGTGCAGTGGCCCTAGGGTAACTGGCCAAGGGAGGCCTGGGCCTATCAGAACAAGTTCTGTAAAGTTATAAACCTGAATAAACAGATGTTGACTAGTTTCCTGGTGGTGAGTTCAAGCTGTGGGAGGCAGGGTCAGCAGCTGCGAAACTACCAGTGAGCAAGGCTGGCTGTGGCTCCTGGTGAAGCAGGGTCAGGTGGACACCTGCTCGGGTGGTACCTGGGGTCCCAGGAGCCCCTCATGTCTGAGGCAAGCTCTTCACTTCCCATGCTTTCCTATGTTGTCCCCACTGCCTACGAGCCAGCCCTGCTGAGGGCTCCTGGGGCCAGAACCCGTGAACATGACATTATGTGCCAGAGGGGCTTGGGGTGTGGGTAAGGACGAACTAGGCGACTGTCCTGGGTTATGCAGTGAGCCCAGGCGTCCCCAAGGAAGCTCTAACGTGTGGAAGGAAATAAAGATGGGAGATGTGACGCTGCAGGTCCTGAAGATGGAGGAGGGGCTTCTAACAGCTACAAAAAGCGGAAATGGGTTCCCTAAGAAATGGGGTTCCCCCTTCCAAAAGAATTGGGTTCTTCTGGAAGAATAAAATGGGGTTCTCTTGTTCCAGAAGAAACCATCTCTCCCCTCAATTTAACCTAGCGAGGGCCTCATGAGGCTTCTGCCCCTAGAACTGTTAAGAACAATGTGGGGCGCTTTGTCACAGCAGCCATGGGGATCTAACAGAGACAGGGAAACAAAGGTCTAGAGGGTGGAGGAACTGCCCTGTCTGGACTCCGCCTTCATGGAGGCCAGTGGTGATTGGCTCTCTGGCCACTATGAGGTGAGAGCTTCCAGGCCCCTGATGTGATTAGACACAAAAATTTCCTGTAACCCACAGCCACTGAGTAGCCCCCACACAAGCTGTGCCTCACACTTGGGCAGCCCAGAGCTGTCCTCACATGGGGGCAGGACCTGGGCCCACCCTCCTTGGCTGCCTGATCTCCACCCAGAACCTGCTAGTGGGTAGACGGTAAATTGTCAGGTGGCAGCTAGCAAGGTTAAAGGCACTTAACCATGATTGAGGCTGGTGGCCACACCCACAGGTGGGAGCTGCACCCACGCCTCACCCCTGTGCCAGCAACCTGCAGCACTTATTCCCAGGTGGGGCCAGGGTCCGCACCCCACCCCCACGGAGCTGGATGGAGGAAGACCCTCTCCAGGAGGATCAGGGTACTGCCAGGAGAGGCGGGCCAGGAGCGTCTTAGCTAGCAGATGGCGTGGCCCCCAAGGGCAGGGTCATGTTGCCCCACCTCAGGAGTGAGGCATCCACAGTCTGAACAGGTACTCACGCTGAGATGCCAGCTGACTCTTCTTCCAACAAAACAATGTGCTGTGAAGGGCCAGCAGGACTGGAGCCTGGTTCCAATAGTTAGAATTCTGCCAGAACCTCGCTGCCCCTGGCCCTCGGTACATGCTCAGATGCCTCTGCTGGGCCCATCACAGCCCTGTCCTAGGGCCACTCCAGGGTCCAGTAGGTGCAGCGCCTGGCTCCACAATTCCTAGCTTCAGCACTCCCGAGGCTGGGAACACCCTCTGCCCACCCGCCAAGGGGCAGGAGGGGTTAACCAGCACAAGCACTTGCCGAGGAGCCCCAGCACACAACAAAGAGATGGGACAGAACTTGTATGAAGCGTTGAACTTTAAACAAAGGCCACAGGTCCACGCGTGGGGAACTGGGGGGTGGACACTGGACAGCAGAGCACTGGCCTCTGGACACACCAGGTACAGACACCACGTGTTGGAAGAGACGACAGACACGCCAGGTCGGGGTAGACAATAGTTTATACAGGTCCACGTCAGGTCCGGGTGCCACACCGCATCCGAGGGGCTTCAATTCATTCACAAGCATCTCGTCACTGCGCCTGCCCAGAGTCCAAAGGGCACGACTAGGCCCTCCCCATGCAGGTCACATCACAATAATGCTTTATTAAAGGGCAGATTAATATGCAGCTTTGGGGGGAAATTTTTTACAAATATCAAAAAGAACTAACCAAGTATCCTATATAAAACTTTCCAGACCTCCAGGGAGGTCTGCCAAGCAGGACAAAGTGCTCTTTACACAGGAGTCAGGACTTTCAAGTATCTGAGAGGCATCGAGAATACCCTAACCATTCTACATACATACACGGGCCACTTGGGCGCTCAGGACAGGCGAAGCGAGCTGGGGGCCACGAAGCTCTCACTGGTGTCCATCCCCACTGAGCCCCCAGCTCCAGAAGTGGTTCCGCATGGGGCCTGGATGTCTGCAAGGCAAGAGAGGGAGGGGCTTCAGCCTTGGGTCCACTCTGGGGGAGGGCAGGCAAGCCATCGCCTTCTCACTGGGGCTTCGGCTGTGTTCACCCTGAGCCAGTGTGTTTCTGCAGCCCTGTCCAGCAGGCTTTGCACTTGACCCTCCAGGACAGGGGAAGCCCGTGGTAAAGATGAGGAAAGTAGGCAGCAAGGCTCAGTGGCTGGCCTCAGGCTGGCTGGCCTCTGGCTCCCTGCCCTGGGGAAGTATGGTTCAGAGGCCCTACACCCTCCCTCCCTGACAGCTCCTCACCAACCCTTGGGTCTCTGGTTTCCTGAATGTAGCTTTCAGACCAGGACAGGAGGCCTGACACCCACACCATCACACCAGCCTGCCTGGCGCCTTTCAGGACCTCTTCCTCAGTCCCCATCACTCACAGGATGCGAGCTGGGGGGTGACTAACTGCTCCTTCCCTTCCTGGCCGGCTTGAAGGAAAAGAGGAGGGTGTGGTACTCTGCTCACCCCCAACATCAGAGATGTCCATGATCACACAGTCGCCTTCGTCGTCGTCCTCCTCCTCTGTGTCCGCCTGGAAGTCGTCCAGGTCTCCAGTGCCAACCTGAACAGACAAGGCACACTGTGTCAGCAGCAGCAGACAGGGTCGGTGTGACCCCCCTGCCACCCACTGCTGCACACCCGACCCCTCTCTGCCCATCCAGGAGACACTATCTGAGGAGTCTGATGAAAGTCAAAGTGTTAGTTGCTCAGTCGTGTCCGACTCTTTGAGACCCTATGGACTGGAGCCCACAAGGCTCCTTTGTCTATAAGATTCTCTAGGGAAGAATACTGGAGTGGGCAGTCATGACCTCCTCCAGGGTCTTTCCCACAAAGGGATTGAACCCAGGTGTCCTGCATTGCAGGCAGATTCTTTTAAGGTCTGAGTCAGGGAAGTCTTAGTGTCTCAAGAGTTATGATCAAAGGAAACCTTGGGAGTACTCTGAAATGAACTAATTATTTACCTTGTTAGAAAAATAATGCATTATTGTTTGCAAATTAGAATTGGGAGGGGGGGATCCTCTACTTTGGTTTGAAAAGGAGATGGACAAAGCACATGGTTTCTCTGAATTATTATCTTCTGGAATAAGTAGGTGGCTAAGAAGTTAGTTGGTCAGTGTTTTCTTCTCTGTCCAATAGCCTGGTCCCTCTGCCCAACACTTGTGAACTCTTTCCTCTGATGCTCACTCTGCCCAGTTCTGCCCATGTGGATGCCACCAGCACCCCAAGAATGGGCGTCAGGAGCTGTTATCATTGGCTTCCACCAGAGGGGACAGAGACACAGAACGAGGCAGTAACAGGACCAATCCTAAACACTGCCCATGCACAAGAGTTGGCAGAGGCAGTGGAGCTGGGCTCCCTTCCAAGGGGCTCAACACCCTCCTAGAGCCCTTCTACTCTGTAAGTCTGCCTGGAAAAGGGACAACAGTACAGCGAGGCCGTCCACTGTGCCTGCGGTTCCCAGCCTGGCTGGCAGACAGCTTATGCTCACAGACCCCTCAGTTCTAGTGTAGAAGCTCCAGGAGAGCTCCATGGGCGCTGCTGGGAGGTGCAGGGCAGCTTCCAGGCACCTGTTTCAGAAGCACAGACAGTGCATTCTCCACCCCCCAGCCATGCAGGCTTGGGTCTGGTGAGCAAGGGGACGGGCGGGTCTCCTTCTAGCCTTCCCGGTCCCAGGCCTCCACACTGGGAGCCAAGTGCAAACGGATGACTGCTCTGGGCCCACAAGCCCTCTGTGGGAGGAACAGTAGCCCACAGCCCCACAGGCACATGACGGGTCTCAAGCCTTTCTAAGGTGAGGCTCCAGGAGGGGTCCCACGTGCTGGGCTGAGGGCTGTCAGCATATGCAGCCGGGGGACAGCCCGACATGCTGCTGTCGCTATCGCAGGCAGAGGGCACACAGCTGGCCATGCAGCCTTGGGAGTTAGGAAGACATGTCACCACCACCAAGCACTGAGGCTGGAAAGGACAGATGGAGCCCCTGCCTGTGCGAAAACAGAACAAGGCTGAAGAGCTGAGTTGCCCGGGGGACGGACACACACACTCACTCATTCATTCTCTGGGGCAGAAGTGGCCCCTAACAGCCGGCTCATCTCACTTGATCATGGTACTGTGTAAACCCATAAGTATAACACTAGTTGGAACTCTAAATGAAAAGCTTCTAAAATTCCCATAAATTAAAAATCCCAACCCGATCTAAAATATTCATACACACCATCCACATTTTCCCAGGCCACCAACCCGGCCTTCAGGAAGGCTCCCCAGCTCCTGTGTTCTGCCTTGCAGGCCCTGCTCAGTGCACGCCCAGAGCTCTCTTCCCGCCTGCCTGTCCCAAATCATAAGGAGTCTGCTGGAGGTGGTCAAGGTCTCATGGCCCCAGCCTCTCTTTCAGCTGGGTGGCTGGGTCAGAGCATTCCAGTCAGAAAGACACAGGTGGAGTCTGCTCCTCCTTCCAGGTAAACGGGACTCCTCCCCAGGTAGGCTTGGCCATCCTCATCTCGCTGGCTGGCAGTGCAGCAGCTGTTCTGTGACCACAAAGACAAGGCCACAAACAGGCAGGAGCAGCAGGAGACAGGAGCAGCCTGGCCCCGGACCACAGTGCTCACCAGCTCAGGACTTCCTGTTGCTGCAGACAAACTTCCATGTGTTTACGGTCCGGAGGCCTGCATGGTCCCAGGGGACCAAGCGCTGTTACAAGCGAGGATGTGGGATCTAGTTCCTGACTAGGGACTGAACCCTCACCTCCTGCATTGGAAGCTTGGAGTATTAGCTACTGGACTGCCAGGGAAGCTCCAAAAAGGGGCGTTCAAAGTGCAGACATTAGCAGCTACTCTCAGACCCACTTAATCAGGACCACTGGGGCCAGCACGCCCAGAACCACTGGACATGTGGCCCTCTGTGAGATCCTGCCACATCTCGGAGCCCCTTTGAGGCCAGTGAACGGGGAGAAGCTGAATAGCACTGACTGCTATTCATGGGTGTCATCAAATGAAACGCCCCATGTCACTGCCTCTCATAGACCAACCCCTCTTACCTGGGGAGAGGGGCCCCCAGTTTATTGGGGAGCACTTTTTCTCAGTAAACAACAAAGCACCAAGGGCAGAGAATCACGTCAAGTGCAAGAGGAAACAGGTGATAAGGGCTAACCCGTCTTTCTGTACGTAGAGACAAAGACTGCGAGCACGTGCGTGGACGCCGTCAGAGGGGAAGAAGAGCACAGGGGACTCAGCAAGGTGGCTGTGGGGGCCTGATGAGGGCAGCAGCCCGCAAACCCTGCCTGGATTAGGACACCAAAGGGTCCTTCCAGCCCTGGCCACATTCACACTGGCTCCCCAGCTGGTTTCAACCTGAGCATCACATGTGCAGCCTTCTGAGACCGTCTGGCTAACGATGATGCTGACCATAAGGAGTTCCGCAGCTCATCACAGCTTGAACACATGAGGGCCTGTTCTGGGTCCAGGCCCAAGGAGGGAACTGTCTGTGGGGCTGGGTCCCTGACTCCTAACCAGATGGGAGCTACTGTATTGAGCCATGTCCACAGCTGACAGGGACGGGGTGGGGGAGTGGCAGGAACAGCCGCCATGAGTGCACAGAATTGTCCCAGGCTCCCTCTTGCTGTGATGATTCAGGAAGAAGGCTTCCATTGCACCCAAGACGTCATCTGTGTGCGGGCATCACTCCAGGAGCCAACCCTCTGCCCATCCTCCCCCCCCCACACATGTGGCAGGAGCAGGGGTAGGGGATGGGGCGCACACACGGCCTCCCTTTTTTCTCCCTCACCCCCAGCCTCTAGCAGTACCTCCTGGAGCGACAGCACCCTAGGAGAGCCCCAGATGCGAGCGAGACACCAGCTCTCACCACATCCTCTCATCCACGTAAACTCGAGTCTCCAAGATCTTCAGCCACGTGAGATACTGGCCTCAGTGAGGACTGGTGCCCACAACTAAGACCAGGCTTCTGGTGATAGTAGCCAGGAGACTAAACCCATCACCTTGCCATGCCAGTAACAGAAACAAACATCAAACACGGACCAAGGCTGAGGTGGGGGCCCAGCCTCCGTGTGTCCAGGCAGCGCGGGAGCCTTCGCTCTGGGGACCAGCGACTCTCAGGAAGCCCACCTGCCTCCATGTGAGGCGAGGCCCTCCCTATACATGGCCTATCTATGTGGGACCACACGCTTCCTCCTCCATGTGCTGTCAGGATAGTTACATGGGTGCTCCCACCATGGACTCCAGTCTGTCTCCGCTTTGATGGCGTTTTGCTCACCACTGTCTACAAGGCCTAGCAGGGTACCTGGTATGGAGTAAGCGCTTAGTAACTGTGTTAAATGAACACAAAAACTAACTAAACAGAAGCTGCTGCACGGAACATTATTCAGCACTGAAAAGAAATGAGCTGTCAAACCATGAAAAGACAGGAAGAAAGCATAAAGGCACACAACTAAGTGAAAAATCCAGTGAGAGCAGTAGGCCCAGTGGCGGCCCAGGGTAGAGGGAGGGAAGGACCAACAGGCAGAATGTGGGCGTGAAGGCAGTGGCACAGCTGTGTGACACTGTGAAGCCACACACATCACCATACATCTGTTCAAACCCACGGGATGCACAGAAGCCAGAGTGCACCCAGTAAACCTTGGAGTCTGGGTGACGGGTACGTCCACGTAGGTTCATCAGCTGTGAGAGCCACGCAGGCTTTGCTGCGGGTGCTTGGTGGGTGGAA
This sequence comes from Bos grunniens, assembly GCF_055505025.1. Classification (NCBI taxonomy): domain Eukaryota; kingdom Metazoa; phylum Chordata; class Mammalia; order Artiodactyla; family Bovidae; genus Bos; species Bos grunniens. The sequence continues at coordinate 19,715,474 of NC_141171.1, forward strand.
AAACCTCTACACCCACGCCTCTATTTTGGTCAGTTCTGTCACCTCAGTTTTGTTATAAATCTAAACATGCCCTAAAAGGAAGGTTTGCTACAAACTACAAGCCGCAGCGGGGTCTCACCTGCCCGTCGTGCCGGCGCTTTTTCATGAACTGGGTGATGCACATGCTACCCGCCGACTTCCTCTTGAGTGAGACGGGCATACCCTGGCCGGGCCCCGGGGCGGGGACACTGCCACTGTCCTCCCTGGTGGCCGAGGGCACTGCGGTGACATAACTCCACTGGCAGGGCACAGGCAGGTGCTCCTGGGCGAAGCTCTTCAGCACCTGTGGGTGGACGTACCAGCACATCCTGAAGTCGGGCCTCTTCTCATACACCGAGTTCTCAGAAATAATCCGCTTGAGCCTGGCCTTGGAGGGCACAGCCACGTCCTCGCTGGCGGTAGGGGTCTGCGGGCGGGCAGGGCCAGGGCTCGGGGGGCTGGCGGCACTGTCCTCCGGGCTGCCGGCGTCCCTGCTGAGCAGTCCTCGGCGGCAGCACTCCTGGAACTCCCGAATGATCACCTTGCTCCCATTCACGTTCCCGTGCAGCAGCGGGAGCAGCTGGGCCAGGACTGGTGGGGAGAGGGAGCAGGGGGAGACGGAATGAACACAGCCCCCGGGAGGCTGAGACACAGTCTGCTCTGGGTGGCCTTGTTTTCCTCCTGGCTTACTGAGATGTAACTGACACAGAGCAGTGATTTGACTGACATCACAAAATTACCACCACCATCACAGGTTTAGCGCAGGTGGCTGCTTAGGGGTGGATTTAAACACAGGAACTGCTCCAGGAGAGACTCTGGGAGGTCCACACTTCACGAGGCGGGACTGGTTGGAATAAACTGTCAGGCCTCACCTCCTGTGTCTGTTTTCTTAGTAAGCCCTCACACACCCATTCTGAGTGGCCCTCCCAGCTCTGAAGAGCTAAGAATGTGTGTGACCATCAGTGAAACAGGCTGACTGAAGCAGCCACCTTGTACAGCTCTCATGAGTCACAGAAAGGACACCTCCTCAGCAAGCACTGGCTCTGGCTGTTTCTTTGAAGAACTTGTGAGTTACCTGGCCACCCTCAGAGGGAGTCTCCCGCCCTGCCCCTGCCCAGAGCTGGTGCTCACTCTGCTGGTCCCTCTTCTCTCTCTTTGAGGCCTTGGGCGTCTGCTCCTCCTCAGGGGGCACAGTCTCCAGCAGGCAGGCCGTGAACTGTTGCAGCACCTTCAGGTCAGCACCGCCGTCCTTGTCGGCCGCCCAGATGCAGCCGATCTTCACAGGCTGGAGAATGCGGAACCTCTTTCCCTTGGCCAGAAACTCGTCCCACTCCTTGGCCTTCAGTTTCTGGCGCACCTTGTGATTTTCCGGGTCGGCACATTCCTGGCAGGTTAGAGCGCAGACACTTGCTCAGGATCCCTGCTCCCCAGTACCCTGGTGCACCCCTCTGGGACAGAGAGAGAGCATATGGGAGGCAGGCAGAGCTCTTCACAGACTCAGGGCCAGTGTGGATGGCACCTGACTGGCGATAATACAGGCAGAGAATGTCTTCAGACTGAATCACTGGCACCTTCACCCTCAAGTATCTTAGGTGCACCTGCCTTTCTAGCCCTCACAGGAGAGTCACAGGTATTTATTTTTATTACCTCTTCAGTAGACTTCTTAGCACCACTCTGGGTTCTCTGCTTACCATGTGATCCTGGAGCTGAAATCACCATGCTGGACCTCTCCCACCTCAGAATGATGCCAGTGTCTAAGCCAGATATGCTCAGGGCCTGACGAGACCCATCTGCCTCTCTGGTTGGAAACGTATGAAGGACAAAGGTCCCCAAGTGTGCCTCTGAGATGGGTCACACCTACCAGTCTCCCCACAACCCGGCAGGCCTTCAGAGCTCTGGAAACGACTCCCTCAAAAGTCCCACCATCCAGTAGAACTGAGAAAGCTGGGGGGTGAGGCTGAGCCTCTGAGGAGCAAGGTCCACAAGGAATCGGCTGCAGGGTGGGCCAGGACCTACGCAACCACCCCCTGGTCAGCAGCCACCAAGCTCTGGGCTGATCACCTCCTGTCCAGCCCTCACCTCGGTCACGCCTTCATCCTCAGACAAGTACCCGTGGGGCACGAAGAAACCATCATCCTCATCCTCATCCTCTCCCACGTCATCGTCATCGTCCTCGAGAGAAAAAAGCACAATGATAACGTGTGGAAACATGTGCTTTACTTATAATTCACCCGTGAACACGTTAAAAGCAAACAGCTTTCCAGTGCTCTAAGCGTCATTTCTACGGACACCCTGAGGATCAGCCAGGATCCTCTAACCAGCCCACTATACTCTGGTGGGGGTGGAGGGCCAGGCAGAACACAGATAAGGGGCCCGGAGTAAGGCAGCGGGTGTGGCAGGAGACGGGCGGGCCCACCCAGGGGTATCTGGGAGCTTCCCCGTCCACACCAGGCAGGTGTCACTAAACAAGGTTTTCCAAGAAATAGCTATAAATCTGGTGCTGAGATGCTGTCCGAGGGAGCCCTCTCACCGGAACTTGCCGGCCCCTGCCATGCTCACCCCTTCGCTGTGGGAAAGGGACTCTCCCGGCTCCTCCTCTTCCCACTCCTCATCGCTGTCCACCTCGTAGTCAAGGAGGTCCTGAGGGCACACACACAGCAGTCACTGTCATCTCCAGGGTCGGGAGGGAATGGCAGAGCTAAAAAGCTAGAACTCTGGGGAGCCCCAGGGCCGCAGGAGAAGGCCACGCTGAGAAGGATACGCAGGGGTCAGAGCAGTGCCCACACACTCACCCTGTCCTGGGCCCAGGGGTCCCTTGGGCGGATGACTGTCGTCTTCTTGTTCCACGTGCCCCAGTATGCTGGCCGGTGGTTCTCAGAGAACTGCAGGAGCTTCATCCTGCCAAACTTTCTCCGCTCAGGAACACCGTCCACTTTACTGCTCTCCACGATCACCACATCGCTGGAGACAAAACCTGGCTTAGAAGGCTCCTCCATGGTGCACTCGCCCACCACAACATCCTTCCTCCTGGGGTGGCAGGTCGTGGGCACTAGAGACGGGCAGCCCTAAAGCAGGCCAATGTTTACTCCAGGGACATGGCGCGAGAAGGAGAGAGGAACCAGACGGAAGCTGCTGCCCCACTGCATATACAGAAGTGGGCATGTGAAAACAAGTACATTGGCAAGAGCTGGGGAGCAACCCTCCAGGCAAGTGGTCTAGACGTCAGCTCCATCCGGGGGGCGGGGCGCATAGTCTGGGGACCCAGGAGAGGCAGCCTGCACTCCAGAGCTGAGACTTTCTGCAAGGCCACCGCACCTGGGAGCCTTTGGAGGTGAAGCCAGGAGAGAGCTGATGGAGCAGTAGAATCCGGGGTCTGAGGCCAGGGAGGGAGCTGACCGGTCAAGGCCAAGGGACTCAGCAGTGACAAGGGCTCTGCTTGGCCACTCAGGATTCTCCAACTTCACCAAGGGCAATCGGCAGCTTCCCTCAGAACTAACCTGTTAGAGAGGTCTGTGTTCCGGTTAGACACCACAGTGGGCCCAGACCTAAGCGGCCGCCGGCTTTTCAGATCTTGCAGGAAGGAGAACTCGCTGCTCTGCTGCTGGAGGAGCTGGTCAAGCTGGTCACAGAGGTCTTGATCAAAGGCAGTCCGGCATCGAGGGGCGAGGACCATGTGCTCTTTGATTTCGAAAGGGGCAAACTTCCCACAGGAACCGGCCAGGGTCTGAAACGGAGAAGGGATGTGATGGCACCACTGTTGCCTACTGTGTGACGGACCTGCACAGCAAGTGTTGAGGAGGAGCCACTAGACATGGGACCCAGTGTCAAAGGAGACACATCACCAAGAACAAAAACCAAGATAATATAAAGAACCAGAGATCAGAAGAAAGCCAATTCTGCAATAACCTGACAAAAAAGAGGAATTGGCAAAAAAAGAAATAAAATTAATAAAAAGAAATAAAATGATAAACAAACACAAAGAGATGTTCAACTGTACCGAGAATCATGGAGAAACATAAAGAGAAATAAATATGTTTTTCTTCACCCATCAGTCAGATCCAGAGAAGTGTGAGACACCCACGCACTGTTGGGAGGTGGGGGTAGAAATCAATGGCAAGGGGGTACAAAGTATGATGCATCCACATCATGACATGGTACTGCAGCAATGAAAAAGAATGAACAAGGGCAAATGTGGCAAGAATCCAAGATGCAACTCAGCAAAGCGGTAAACAATAAATTCATAATTTGTTAGGTACATGAATACACAAACACAGGAGGGAGGGAAATGCTCAGTGAAAGACCTGGAAGGACACCCTTGCACCTCTGGAGCATGGAGGAGGGAGGGGACAGAGGTCTGGGGTTTTCACCAGCAGAGCCTGGTCTAGAAGGTGACAGGAAGCAGAATCCTGTGCTGAATGAACCCCACAGGTTGTTTTATGCTCAATCCTGCCTCTTATCTTGAGCAGACATCCCCTAAGGGTGAAGACTGGTCTTTCTCCCTCACGGATCCCAGCACAACCTCTATAAACACTTGGTAGTTTGAGCAAACGTGCCACTTTTTGCCTTTCTGAGAGCACAGTGGATGGTAAGAATTGAACCTCCAGATTCTGCTGGAGATCAAAGCTCCCAAGGCCAGCAGACGTCCCTCTCGATGAAAGCACAGCCAGCGGGTCAGAAGATGCCTCTTTATTTTTCAAACAGTATAGCCTGACAGAGACCAATATTAAAGCCAGAGGAAGCAGGCTGCTCACCTTGGGGGCCTGTGGGGTCTTTGGTTTCTGGAAGAACCTCGTGATTTCGGCCTTCTCGGCTTTAATGCGCTGCAATGCAAGAGAAGATGAGGGTGAGAAAAAAATAGAGAACTTGAAGCATGCAAAAGCCCCTGTAATTGAATTCCAAGCATTTTTACGTTGAAAGCATTAATTTAATGCAAGTTCGCCAAACCCACAAATGGGTACCAGGCAACTCCAAAGGTTAGAGCTGCTCCTGTGGGCAGAGGGACCAGAGGAGGAGACAGCCAGCCGGGAAGGGCTGGGCCGGCACCCAAACCAGCCTACTTACAGGAGTGTCAGTCCTGTCTACCCGCCTCCACCACCACCTCAGGGAGGACACGCAATATCCAGCAGCAATCAGGCAGAAGCCCTGCTTCTCAAACACACAGGAAGGTGCGCGATCTAGAAACACATTCTACCTTTTCTTCTTCTCTCAACCGTTTCTCCTCTTCCTTTTTCCGCTTCTCCTCCAGCTTTGCCCTACGAGACATCACACTCAGTGACACCTGCTGGCCCAGGCCCATGCTGATGCCCGTGGAGGGGGTGGGGTTACGTGACAGCGGGACAGGGCAGAGGGTGTGGGACCCCAGATGGAGGGGGTGGGGCACGCACTCCAAAGCCTCCTGGCGCTCCTTGCGTCTCTCCTCCTTGAGCCGCTGCTTCTCCGCCTTCTCCTTCTCTCGCTTCTCCCGCCGCTCCTTCTCCTTCAGCTCCTTCTCCTCCTCCCTCTTCTTCCTGGCCTCCTCCTTGGCCCTCTTGGCCTCCTCCCTCAGCTTCTCCTTCTCCTCCTTCTCGGCCCGGAGCTTCAGCTGCCTCCGCAGACGCTCCTTATCCTGCACAGAGACGGCACACAGCTCAGCCCCGTGGGCAGACGCCGGGGAAGGCAGGCTGTGTGCAGGCAGAGGGGGAGGTGCGAGGCCCGCTGGCCCACACATGCACAGAGAAGGCAATATCTGGTCCATTACATCTCCTTCCGCCCTGAGAAAGGCCACGAGGATTGGCCGGCTGCCACAGGGACTCGTGGGCGAGTAACAATAAGATGTGTTTAAGACCATTTTCAAGTATGGAATGAGGGTCAACTTTTACTTAATTAAAAAAAATGAAGTAAGCCCTTCTCAGCTGCCTACATGGGATACCTGCTGTTGGGCTGGAGTAACATTTATTGGCTCAAAAAAGTGTGGTAAAATAAAGACACATTTAAAACACCTGTAGGTTTTGCCTCCCTGCCCTCAAAACAAGAACATTTTCCTGGGGCTTCCCTGGCGGTTCAGTGGTTAGTACTCTGCGCTTTCACTGTAGGGGGCACAGGTTCCATCCCTGGTCGGGGAACTAAGATCCTGGCATGCCAGAGCCAAAAGACATTTTCTTTCCATTCCCTCCAAAACTATTCTAGACAACAGGGTTTATTTTATTTCTCTTGAAATGGGAGAGCAGGATGAGGCAAGGCCGGGAAACCTGACGAGTTAAGTTTTAAAACAGCGGGAAACAGACGAGAACACATTAAAAAACATAAGCGAAAAAACCTTTTTAATCTGTAAAGCCATTTCTCAAAAGAAAACTTTTTATTTTTAAAACAATTTCTCAAAAAACCAAACAAACATTTTTCAGGATCTGAGAAGAAGGTCAGAAGATAAGAAAAGACATCATGATATCCATGACAATGCCTGGGCCTCCTCAACACCAGCAGGAGGAAACCACTGGTTTCTCTGAAGCATGAACATCTCATTTTATTGGTTCCTCATTCCCAAGAATTTATATGTGGCCTGGGGCACTGAGTTATTATATAAGGTGACATTCACACTGAACAAATTTCAGCTCTAGGACAGAAGGGGTGGTACCTTCTAACATGGTCAGTAATGTCAGAGGCTTTTCGACCCTCTGGACGGTATGCCACCAGGCTCGTCTGACCATGGGATTCTCCAGGCAAGAATACTGGAGTGGGTTGCCATTCCCTTCTCCAGGGGATCTTCCCAACCCAGGGATCAACCACGCCAACTCCTGTGTCTCCTCCTGCACTGCAGGCAGATTCTTTGTCCACTGAGCCACTGAGGAAGCCCTACCTTCTCACAGCACTGGGTAATTCTCCAGGGCAAGAATCATCATAGGCTTCCCACCTTTGGCAGGAGCCTGACAGCTCAGCTCTCCATCTGGGCCTATGATTGTGCCTTTGTCCCTAGAGAACACCCTGCCCTGATCAACCTTTGTTCCCTATCACAAAAGCCATGGAGGCACGCTGATAGAGGCCTGAGAATGTCCTTGCCAAATGTCCTCGTGGGACACTTGGAGCAGGGGCTTGAGTAACTGATCAAGTAACAGGGTGAGGAAACCAGCAGCAATTGCAGAGTGGGGGGGGTGGGGGTGTCTCCTTGCTGCTAACTGCAAGGACAGGAGGCTTCTGGAATCAGGCATAAATCAGACCTCTTCAGCCACACCTGCCAAGCAGGTGCCTAGTTCTGAAATTCCAACAAATGAGATAAACTTTCAAAAAGACATCAGGAGCACTTCCCTGGTGGTCCAGTGGTTAAGACTGCTTCCAATCCAAGGGGGTGAAGGTTCAATCCCTGGTTGGGGAGCTAAGATCACACATGCCTCTGCGGCCAAAAAAAAACAAAACCCCCAATACTGTAACAAATTCAATAAAGACTTAAAAAACATTAAAGGCATCAAACCCGAAACACAAAAATTGAACGCGGCCATAAGGTAGACAGCACAAGAAGCACCTGATGAGCACACAGCCGACTGTCATGAGTGCCCCTTCCCTGAGCTGGTGCTGACGGGTGAGGAGTCCAAGACCTTCTTTGCAATTCACTCAGTAAGAAAGAAGGTCCCCCTGCACTGCTGTGTGTAACAATGTGACCCCTCAGATAAAAGAAGACTCAATAGGGAACCCCTTTATAGTAATCACCCATCTGGTGTAAGGGCCCTCATTACAGCGCCTCAGAAAGGGTGTAACTTCCATTTACCTGTAGGAGCATGGGGCACAGGGAGAGGAACTGGGTTCTTTTTAAGGCGATTTTACATTACAATAGGGGAGACTTCCCTCGTGGTCCAATGGCTAAGACTCCCAGGGGGCATGGATTCAATCCTTGGTCGAGGAACTAAGATCCCACATGCCAAGTGGCTCAGCCGAAAAACAGAAAAAAAGACAAAACCCTACAATGGGGATGCCTAACTATTATGACAGTACTGATTCTAGTAAAAGCTTAAACAAGACTACAGGTGAAACCTTAGGATTCAGCAAAGCTCAGAGTGATGCAAGCTACAAACATGAGGCCCAGGTATGTAAAATGAAGCAAGAATTGAAATGCTGCCCAGGACGAGCAGGGAAAAGAGCCATGCAAAGGGCTTTGCTGCCCATTTACTGCGAAGCGTGCAGCTGGGAAACTTGCTACTTCAGGGAACAAACCTTACCCTTTGCAGTTTCATCTTGTTCTTCTCTGCAGAGCCTCTGACCAGTTTCTTAGTTATCTGAAAGGAAAGACACTGAAATGAGAACACGGGTTGTTTCAATCACTTTAACGTTTCAATCACTTTAACACGTTTAACACACTGAACTGTCCTTGAGGGGAGATCGGGGCGGGGGGTGGGGGGGGGTAGTCAACACTCTGCAAAACAACAATGGAAACCTTTCTGGGTGACGGTTCCAGCAAACAAAACCAGAAGGTCTTGGTTGGGTCATAAGCTCCAATGAAAGCACGTAAGTGTACTTGTGGAGATATTAAGGGAGGCCGGAAGGCAGATGACCAAAACGGAGGCCAGGTTTGGTATCAAGAGCCACAGGCAGGGCCTTGGCATTGGGGAGACACAGAGCAGCAGGCCTATAAGCAACTGCGGAGGCCGAGTCCTGAGTCCTGCAGACACCCGGCCCTGCACGGCTGCCCCTTCTACTTTTTCCCAGGAAGGCTGGCAGTGGAGGTTTTCTGTGACTCCAGGCACACCTTGCTTTCTTTTGATTCCAAAATAACATGTTTAAAAAAAAAAAAATTGAAGGTTTGTGGCAACTCTGCATTGGGCAAGTCTTATCAACACCATTTTCCCAACAGCATTCGCTCCCTTTGCGTCTCTGTGTCACATGCTGGTAATCCTCAAGTTTCACACATTTCATTGTTATACGTGGTATGCTGATCAGTGCTCAGTGATCCTCGATGTTACTATTGCAAAGACCACGCCTCACTGAGGGCTCAGACCATGGCAGTTTTTCCAGTGAAGTTTTTTTTTCTGGCCACACTGTGCAGCATGTGGGATCCTGGTTCCCTGACCAGGGATTGAACCCACTTCCCCTGCAGTGGGAGAGCAAAGTCTTCACCACTGCATCACCAGGGAAGTTTCACAGTTAAGTATTTTTTTAATTAAAGTATGTACTTCTTTAAGATATAATGCTACTGCACACAGCATAGTGTGAACATAACTTTTACATGCACTGGGCAACCAACAGAGCCACGTGACTTGCTTTACTGTGACATGCACTTTATTGCAGGGGAAGTTGAAACCAGATCCACACTAGCTCAGAGGGTTTGCCTGTCGTGTCTACAAATCAATACCATGGGACTCAAGCAAGACGTGTGTGGGCTTGTATTCCCGTGGGCCACAAACTTGTTCTCTTTGCCCAGTGAGGCTTTGCCTCTTAGAACATGGCGTGAATGTTCAGGATAAAGAGTCAGCTGGCCAGAAGTGGTCATCCAGTCCAGAACCCCTATGTTCTAGAGCAGAGTGTTCTCAATCGCCCTGCTGCATTCTATGCCTGGGCTGCAAGGAGAGACCAAGACACGTGGCTGGGCTCCCTCACCATGCTGGCAAAATGGCTCTATGGGGTCGCACGGAGTCAGACATGACTGAAGCAACTCAGCAGCAGCAGCAGCAGGAATACACACAAGAAGTCCAGGCTAGTGGTCTAAGCTCCCTCCAGAGCAGGGTATCCTGGCAATCGCACCATTTACTGGACAAGCAATGGGGAGAATTTGGACTGGAAAGAAATACCCACCCTCCCCGGGCTCATCTTACGCAGCCAATTAATGAGACAAGATGAAAGATCAAAAGCCCATCTCTCTCGAAACTGACATACCAACAAAACTACACAAAAACAGTGCTTTCTCTCTTAGGGCAGGAAAGCCTGGCCTTAAGACTTCCTACAGATTAACACATACAGATAAGATATCTTTCTTACTCGGGACACAATGAGTCCTTTCTGGACCAAGACTTCCCTCAGCAGAGGGCTGAGCCTGGCCATGTGAAAGCCACGTGACTGGCAGAGTGCTCAACCCCACCTAAGCCAGGTGCCCTCAGAAACACCAAAGCTGTCTAACCAAGCACTTAAGAAAAAGCATCCACTTCTCCAGCATCCACTGTGCCTGTCAAACGTGCGGACTTCACCGCCACAACAAAGGAGAAGGTAGCAGGGTTTGGAAGGTGCTGTATCTATGCCACTGTCCTTTGTATTCAAAGAATACAGCACCAAACGTGACTGCCACACCCTGCTGTACCAGGGCTTTTTCGGAGGAAGACGTGCTGGGTCTCGCCCATACTTGCTGAGATTCAGCTGCAGAATCAGGACCCTTCCAAATCTTACCCTGTGTTGTGAGTCCAGGAATAAAAGAGTTCACATGACTACCAGGAGCTGGCATCATGATATCCAATAATCACAGCAAATGCAATTTAACTTAAAACTAATATTTCTTCTGCTTTACCATACATTTGGATAAACCTTACTGAACAGCTATAACTTTTTCTTCTTGACATTTGGCCTAAATATTTATAGAACTCTTTCAAAATACAGGCCACACATTTTACTTACTTGGAAAGTGTTAGTGTTTAGCAACTCAGTCGTGTCCAAATCTATGCAACCCCATGGACTGTAGGCCGCCAGGCTCATCCATCCATGGAATTCTCCAGGCAAGAATACTGGAGTGGGTAGCCATTCCCTTCTCCAGGGGATCTTTCCCACCCAGGTATTGAACCTGTATCTCCTGCATTGGCAGGTGGGTTCTTTTACCTCCTGATACACCAGGGAAGCCCTATCTGGAACTCAGCTACCAAAAGAAAGACCCAAGATTCTAGTATGAGGTTAAAACAGATACATCAACTACCCAAGAGTCAAAACATATATAACCACATCCGTGCAGTAAAATTCCTGCACTGTATTCGGGAGAACTCCAGAGCCCCCTCTGTCTGGTGTGATACAGAAGGAGATCTAACTTCTAAGTCCAGAGCAGGTGGGAGGAGCAGCGAGGTAAGGAGGGAGGCCCCACAGCAGCTAGTACCTTGACAGCAGGGGAAAGAGAGCAAGCGGAGGGGAGACACAACTCTAAGTACCCCAGGCGTGGGGGACTGTCAGCATGCAGACACTGACATGACCAGTCCTGTGAGCCTGCACTTCTGAACAACCACCCAGGGAAGCTCAGGACAATTACATTCCATCAAGGCTGAGAGTCAAGAGACGATAGAAATATCTGTTGGGACTCCCCTGGTGGTCCAGTGGCTAAGACTCAGGGCTCCAAATATAGGGAGCCTGGGATCTGATCCCTGGTCAGATCCCGCATGCTGCAACTAATCATTCTCGTGCCACAACTAAAGATCCCACATGCCACAATGAAGATAACTGGAAAATCCATCGGGCTGCAACTAAGACCCAGTGCGGTCGGATAAATACTTAAAAAAAAAAAAAAGAAATATCCGTCAATGAGAATGACTGTGCAAACTGCAGTTTATCCATACCATGGCACCATCTGCATACAGTATAGCAGTTAAAAAGACATACATCTTCCCATCCCAGTGTAAAATACAGTTAAACATACCCTGGAATAAAAAAGAAACATACTGACAGTATATGGCTCATGTAAGGTAACAAAATGATACTGTATATTCCCAGGGATCCTTCACATACACACCACACAGAGCAATGTAAGACAACTATAGTGGCAACCTGGGGGACAGGAAAAAGCCAGAAGGGGCTCTGACGGTTCAGTGATACTTTTTTAAAAAAAAAAAAAACAGAGCATTTAATACTTGTATAATTTAAATTACCATAATTTAATATAATTTAAAGAGTTCCAGCAACTGTACAGAGGCAAGGCGTAGATTCCGGTAACACCACTGTATCCACACAACCCTTTAGGGAACAAACATCTGAGTCAACAATAACGTGGACTAATCACATATGTCGCTGCAAACAAATTGGAGAAACAGCTCTGTCTCAGGTGGTAAAAGCTCTGAGGCCAAACAGCCATGCTTTGGCTAGTCAAGAGACCTGGGGTTATCTAGAAAAGGTGTTCCTAAGTGTTTTTTCAAAGTCAGGCTCTCTAGATGAAGGGACGGCATGATCTGCATGTTAACGAGCTGGATCTCCCCCTTGGCCACACATGCACGCACACATGGACCAGCTAATGTTTGGGGGTTCCCAATGCAGATTTATGATATTAAGTCCAGGATAAACTGAGCCCAATAAAAACCACACACATGACATGGGAATAAGAAACAATCTGCAAGCCTTCAGCAAGCTTCTGCCTACAATGTGGAGAAGAGAAGGCAGAGAGAAAATGGAAAAAGAAAAGAATTCCCCACAGTAACAGGGGTCAGGAAGAACCTGGGCCCACAGCAGGGAAACTTGTTAATGTTAGGTACCAACCACAAAAATCAACCACTCAGGAAATCCAGCACTCCTGAAAGTGAGGAGATAAACCAGAAACTGAGTGTGCAAGGCCCTCGGGCATCTCCCGGTGGTCACTCCATTTCACTCTCACACGTATGGTGTCACCCAGCATCAGGGGGCTCTATCCCATGCTGCGGGTGACTGGGGCAATTCTGTGCCACAGGCTGGTGGGGAGGGCTGAAGGCCTCACCACCTGCAGCATGAACTGTTTGCAAAGCTGAGTGATAACACTGTCTTCTACAACATCTAAAACCCCAAGCCTGTGTATGGAGTCAGATCAGGGTCTCAGACGCAGGCTTTGGTAAACTCAGCACACCTGGTTCATGCGCTCAGCATTTAGGCAAGTGCACAGGAAGTAGCACTGCTTTGTGACAAGCCCCAAAAGCGTGGCCTCCCAGTCCTGGGACCATGCTATGCACATTAAAAAAACTTAAAAAACAAAGCTATGAAGGAAAATGAAAATGTGTACATGTCCTGTTCTCTGGGCTCACTGGCTGTTACCAGTCATGTGACAAAGTAGTTGTACAAAGCAGAAGCAGCAAGGATTCTGTGTGACTGGAGGGTCAAAACAGAACAAGATGGCTGATGGCACGGGACCCAAACTCAGGTTCTTAAGAGTCTGGGTGATGGCTCAGATGGGAATTTAAAAGCTGAGTATCTCAGTCTGACACATCTAGAAACTCAGAAGGAAAAAAGAAGACCCTGGACTTGATAGATATATTGTGAACCTAAAGAGGAAGCCACTTTCCCCATCCTCCAATCTCCCTGGGAGATCAAAGTAGGCGGTTTATGGTCAAATGAAGCAGGTACAGTAGAAAATAAAACGACTCGCCCCAGGAACCCATCTTATGTGAAAACCCGATATGAACACATACAAGTGCTACAAAACCCTCAAATCACAGATACTGTGAAATATGCTTTGTGATTCTTGACTAGTTGATTCAGTTTTACCCATAGGACCTCAAGGACAGGTGAGAATAGAGACATTTGCCATTATGTCCTTTGGAAGCCAATAATGGAAACAGAAATTTCCAAAGCCACCTGCCTGGGGCCTTAAACACGGAGCCAGGTCTTTTCTGTTCTCACTTCTCCAGGTGAGGTTTTAAGACAGGCGGTCACGAGAGCTGACCCTTCAGGATGCCCCATTTTTTTCTTCCTGCCGTCTTTGGGTCTCGTCACCAACGCTGAGTGCTTACCAGCAGTGACTGTATGACTCCTGTGTTGGAATAGGAGTGCCTGGAGCTGAAGTTAAAGGCTGACCTGAAGGACTTCCCTGGTGGTCCAGGAGCCGAGACTCTGCACTCCCAATGCATAAGGACCCAGGTCTGATCTCTAGTCAGGAAACTAGATCCCACATCCCGCAACTAAGAGTCCACATGCTGCAACTACAGATCCTGCATGCCACAACAAAGATCCAAGACCCTATATGCTGCAACTAAAACCCAGTGCAACCAAATAAACATCTAGAAAAATGTGTGTGTGTGTGTGTGTGTGTGTGTGTGTGTGTGTATATATAGGCTAACTTGAGGATCACAGCCATTAGTCACTAGTGTGGCTAAGGTGACCAGCACCATTATTTAAGTGTGAACAAGGCTACCAGGAAGGCACGGACACACACACTGGTGCACATCGCAGTATGCACAAAAATTAACAATTCAATGGCTCTCGGTATCAGAAAGAATTCTGCACTGGACCTGCCCAGATCACAAGAGCTCATCTGTGGCCACACTCACTCAGCCACTAGCCAGCTGGGCAACATAGGATCCCTGAGTGAAGAGTGAGGGGCTGGATGGAAGCCTCTAGGTTCAGGCAGCACTGACTCGGGGAAGGTACTCACTCTGCAGACGGGTGTGGAGGCAGGGAAGGGGCTGGGGCCTGTATGCAGCTTTGTGGGCACAGACTGCCCCTCGGGGGAGCTGGTGGGAGAGGAAGAGCTCAAGGACGAGTGGCTCAGCGCCAAGTCCTCTTCTGGGCTGGACTCCGGTGTCTCGCTCTCAGAAGGCACAGCCTGGCTGGGAGGAGTGGCGGGAGGAGACCTGGCCGGCGGTCTGAGGGCCAGGATATCCTGCAAGACGACCACGGGCATCTTCCCCTTGAACAGGATGCCCCCGGCTTCACTCCAGCCACCCCGGTCCTTCTCAGACCACATGCTCAGGTCACCAGTCAGCTTGGGACAGTTTTGGGGTGAGCCCCTCTGTGTGAGTCCCCTCCTGTCTGCACCCCCTGAGTCAGCACCCCCTGCCTCTGTCTTGCACGGAACTTCTGAAAGGGCCTCTTCGGGACTTGCCAGCTCATCCTTCTGCCTGGCCTTTGGCAGCCCCCTGTCATCTCCAGCTTTGTCTGGGACTCCATTTATGTTCTTCTGAGCGGAGGAGGCGGCAGAATTCAGTTTATTGTGGCCCACCATGTTGTCCGGGGGGTTGCTCGAGTCCTCTGTCAAATCAATTATGACCACAGCCTGGCCAATACTGGTTTCAACTTGACTTCTTAAAAAGTTATCTAAGGGTCCCTTCCCATTGACAAGTTTTGGTCTAAAATCTATGTCGGAACCCATGTGACAGTTCTCCAAGTGGTCCAAAGAGGTTTCTAAGTTGTGGAGTTGAGTCTGCACAGGGCCAGCCCGAGACCCCCTTGTGTCGTCCAAGCCATCGTCAATTTTCTCCTTGGGGACAAGATTCAGGCGCTTGAATGGCAGTCGGGCTGAAACCAGAAGACAAGGAGGACCTCTTTTAAGTGATAGTGTGAAGAGTGACAATCAATACTTTAACATTCTATGTTCTCAAAAAATGAACAACCTTGATGTACTTGAGGATAGGGAGGATATCTAAAGTTTAAAAAGGGATTATCTTTTCATTGGATATGAGTTTGAGCAAACTCCAAGAGATAATGAAGGACAGGGAAGCCAGGCATGCTGCAGTCCATAGGGTTGCAAAGAGCTGGACACAATTTAATGACTAAACAACAAGTCTTTTCATTATGGACTTTTCCAACAACCTAATTAAAAGCAAAAACAAATGAACAAAAAAAGAAATGGAAAACAAACAAAATCCCCAAACACCAACAAACTTTTAGAGCAGGGGTTTTGCAAGACTTTCGAAGAAGACATTTTCTGATCTCTTTGAGATCCAGTTCAAATTCTAAAGTTATTTATTATGGGTGGAAATTCCATTTGAAGATAAGTGTATCTGGTTCCAAAAGCTAAAGAGACAGATCCATTTACAGTTAAGATTTTGTTCTGCCCCTAGCACTCCGACTGTTAGAGCTTTTCTTGCCAGTGAAACAAGTATCCTCCCACTGCATGTCAACCTTCTGGATGGTTCTAAGAGAGAGGCACATGGAAGACAGGAAATGCAGATGGGTGACTTTCTTACAGAGTCTGCCTGTACTCAAACACCCAAACATCTTATTAACTACTTTCTAATGTAGACCAAACACATAAACCTGTTCTGGCTTCATTTATAAGATGATCATGCCCTCGGATTCTGCGGTTTGCCCCTAATCCTTTAACCTTGGAAGGCGGCTGCCCTTCATACAACTCCTACCAACACCAACCTTGCTGTCAGTCATGACAGAAGGCCAGCTGCTACAGAGGAACCAGATAACCAAGCTTTGAAAACCAAAAACCATCCTTTTTTATATAGTCCAGCCACTAATCTCACCTAAGGGTAAATTCATTCCTCCCTTTTTCATGAAAGGATTTTGAGACACTTCCTGTAAAAAGGTGTTTAACCAGGGACAGCTGTGCTGCCAGGGGACATCTGGCAACATCAAGAGATGTTATTGGCTTTGACAGCTTGGGAGCAGAGGCTAGGATGCCTGTGAAACTCTCTCCAGCTGTGGTCCCTAGCCTTTTTAGCACCAGGACCAGGTTTCGTGGAAGACAATTTTGCCATGGACTGAGGGTGGGTGGCGGAGAAGGCAATGGCACCCCACTCCAGTACTCTTGCCTGGAAAATCCCATGGACGGAGGAGCCTGGTAGGCTGCAGTCCTTGGGGTCGCAAAGAGTCCGACACAACTGTGCAACTTCACTTTCACTTTTCACTTTGGTGCACTGGAGAAGGAAATGGCAACCCACTCCAATGTTCTTGCCTGGAGAGTCCCAGGGACAGGGAGCCTGGTGGGCTGCCGTCTATGGGGTCGCACAGAGTTGGACACGACTGAAGCAACTTAGCAGCAGCAGCAGAGGATGGGGGGACAGTTACATTTATAGTGCACTTTATTATTATTACATCAGTTCCATCTCAGATCATCAGGCACTAGATCCCAGAGGTTGGGTACCCCTGCTCTGTGGTATATAGAATATACAGTATATTTTTCCTCCATGAGAAAACATTACAAAGTCAATATGCTGGAATCCAGCTGTAAAAGCAGCAACCTCTGCATTTGGTCCTGGGAACGGCACGCAGTGAAATGGGTTTCCCAGCTTCCAAATGTAAGATGCAACTGTCTTCTCCCCTCCACCCCTTTGATGCTTCTGATGAGAACCCCAGGAGATGGCCTGCCTCTGCTCAAGGGAAATGAAAAATATAATAATTGAGAAAACAATGAAGGACATAAGCTAGGAGCAAATATTTAACCCATTCCCAGAGTTACCTTGTATTAACTTCTTGACTGGAAAAGCTGGCCTGTCTTTGCAATCCATGGCTGTGAATGAATGTCAAAGGATATGTTATTAAGTGCTGGAAACAACGGAGCAGAAAATACAATACCTACTATACAAAGTGGTCGTCCAATGGGGCTGATCTGGGTACTCCCACCCCCATCCTTGGGCTTCCCTGGTGGCTCAGTAGTAAAGAATTTGCCTGCCAATGCAGGGGACACAGGTTCGATCCCTGGGTCAGGAAGATCCCCGGGAGAAGGAAATGACAACCCACCCCAGTATTTTTGCCTGGGAAATTCCATGGACAGAGGAGCCTGGCAGGCTACAGTCCATGGGGTCGCAAAGAGTCAGACACAACTGAGCAACAACAAAGGACGTTTTTGGTTGTCCTGACTGGAGAGAGTGCATTGCCAGCATCAAGTGGGGAAGGGATAGGAACACTGCTAAATATCTCACAATGCATAGGACTGCTCCCCACCACAGAGAATTATCTGATCTCAAATGTCAGTAGATTAAGAAATTCTACCCTGAATGCTGTCACATCTTCTTGTCTTATTTCCCTTGAGCGCTTAGCACACCTGAGACTTTTGTGTTTCTGTCTCTCCCGCCCATCAGAACACCAGCTTTGTGACAGTACACAGACTTGTTCCACACATGGGCTCAGGGCCTGGCAGGTAGTAGGAAATCAAGTAAGGAAACTACAGATGAGAGAAAACATTGTATCAGCTGATTTTACCATAAAAGGAGCCCGAACATGCTCCTCCAATTCAACCTCTCCCCACCAACAAATCTGTACAATTGGTATAGGGCTTATTTTCTCTTAAAATAGGGTTTATAAAAGGTGATACAACTTAAATCATCTTGAATCTGCCAAGTTGGAGCTGAAGCACAGTCAAGAAATGATAGGGAGGATATTTTCCTGCACAGGAGGGAAAGAAATACACACACACACATACACAAAGGCATAACAGTATCAAAACTGGTACAGAAATGACCATAAACAGAACTAAGTCCTTGAATAAATATCTTCAAATGGCTAGAATAAGTTGAGAAGCTGACATGTGCTAGATCTGGCTTGGAAAAGTCTAGTTATTTTGGCTAACCTACATTCTTTTTTTTTTAAGATACATACGAGTAAGTATTTTTAAAAATCAGATCCTGGCTTTCTAAAAAAACTCAACTGCCCATAGATGAACCTACTCTACCCGCTTCCAAGCTAGGAATACAAGAAAAGTACCCAGAAGACATTTCCTTTCTTCCCATTGCAAGATAGTATTATTCCCAAGTTTTCAGCTCTCAAAAACATGAACTCCTCCCCGCCCCCATTGAAGGATACACAATCTTTAGCCACTTAATTTTCAGACAATCACAAGGATTTATTGGCATGACCCTGAGTCACGAGCTTTGATGCAAGCAGAACAGAGGTGACTTCGGGTCAACATAAAAGGGATCCCATCCAGGGACTCAGTCTATTCAAAGGTATAGGTGCAATTAACAAACATTTCTGTACAACCTTACCACTGCTTTTTATTCTGAGACTATATCCCTTCTAATTTTATCTGGCATTAAAACATCCTTCCCTTTTAGGATAGCCTGATCATAATAACAGAAGGTGCTTTGTAAACTTCTTAAACATCCATACTGGGTCTAATGACTGTCCATGACAATCAGCCCCAACTTCATATGAATTCTGTCTCTTTGAAATCCCAAAGTCTGGAAACAGCACAGTGCTTATTAACTAGGGGGCACCTTGACAGTGGATACATTTTTGGTTGTCCCAGATGAGAAGGGCTTGCTACTGAGATCTTATGGGTGGAGGACAGAGATGCTGCTACAGTGCACAGAATGCCCCCCAGTGTCAATAGTGCTGAGGCTGAGAAATTCTGAACTAGATTAGCGGATGTCCCTACCGACACTTAATTACTAGGCACCTACTATGTGTCAAGCACTGCGCCAAGTCCTGGGGGCAAAATGGGAGTGGAGTAGGGGATACAAGCCGTCTGGTCCTCCTCAGTTCGCCACCCCATGTAAGGGGCCCGCCAGGCGCCAGAAAGCCCCCTCCCAAGACACAGGAAGGAGAAAGATCGGTCTTCCTGCATATCCGGCGGCATCAAGAACCCGGGACCCCTACCACCCGGGCCTCTCACCTGGGCTGGCCCTGACCCTTAGACGGGGCTGTTCCGGTCCCCCGACCCCGTGGAACCCCGGGCCTCAGTTTCCACATCCGGCCCATAGCGCCGCTGCAGGGTCCAACTTGTCCGGGGGACACAAACGCACTCGGTAACCAACAAATCCGGCCCTTTCGCCTGTTTGGGTCTCAGTTTCCCCTCCGGGCTACACACACACCCGTCACCGCAAAGCGCTCTGAAAGGACGAACTGACGTAAAAGCGCCGGAAAAAAAAAAATGGTCGCGGCTGCAACAATAACGTCAAAGAGGTGCCCTTCGGGTTGCAAGGCCCTTCCCCGGGGTCGTAACGGCTCCACGGACCGAACGCCAGATGCAGAGCCGTGGGCCCAGGCCAGGAGGCCAGTCCGCCCCCAGCCGCCGCTTCGGCCCACACAGGCCGCGCGCCGCGACCCCCCTTTCCCTCAGCGCGGACTGGAACCGACCTGCGGCCTCTCCCCGGGCGCCCGGCGCCCCGCACTCCGGCTCCTCCAGCATTGCGAGGGCGACGTCTCGAGTTCCCCTCAGGCGGCGGAGGAGCGGGCTCAGCTCAGGCGGCCACTGCTGCTCGCCCTCCCGCCCGCGCCGCTGCTGCCGCGGCCGCCGCGCTCGTATTTGGCGGGAACCGCGGCGACCCCCGCGGCCCACACGGTGATTGGGTGATGCCGCGTCACGTGACGGACCTACTCGGGAAGAGAGGAGCGCCGGGAGCGTCATCGCGAGAACCTAAGCTTCCATTCCTTCCATGGCTCCCCTATTGATATGCGAACGGAGGGCAGGGTTTCCTCACGGTGGCCTGTCATTGACGGGTAGCGGGTGTCCTGCAATTGGTGATGGGTGATGTCAATTTGAGTGCTCGACACTGTGAATGGCTGAGACCGTGTGATACGTCTGTGGGAGGCGGGACGGTCAGGCTCCTACGTCACGACGAAACGCTTTACGCGGCGCGCCGATGACAGCCTGAAACTGCGATTTTGCTGAAGACTAATTTTTTTATTCTAATTGCACATAGGTTGTGGCTCAGACGGTAAAGCATCTGCCTACAATGCGGGAGACCTGGGTTCAATCCCTGGGTCGGGAAGATCTGAAGAAGGAAATGGCAACTCACTCCAGTATTCTTGCCTGGAGAATCCCATGGACGGAGGAACTTGGTAGACTACAGTCCATGGGGTCGCAAAGAGTCGGACACGACTGAGCGACTTCACTTCACTGAATGTAGCCACAGTAATTAAAATTATAATTTATATAAACAATAAAAGCAAAATAAACTCTGGGCATCGCTTCAAAAGTATTTGAGATGCGATATATATATTCAGAGGAAATGAATGAAATGGATATTTCTTGTTTAATCCTCAGGGTTTTGCACATACTGTTTCTTCGCCGGAAACACTTTCCATAGCTGCTTCCCTGGTTGGTTTCTACCTGTTCCAGAGCTTAGATTGAAATCCCAGGGGAGCCTTTCTTCCCCAGCCTCCAAGATGAAGTTGCTACAACACTGTTCTTTTTCTTGGAACAATTACAGCTTGTGTTTATTTATTAACATGTTATTGGGTAGTGAATTCATTTCTGTTTTTATCGTCAGCTCCATGAGGACAGGAATCATTTATCACAGTATCTGCAGGACCTACTGGTGATTTATTCATTAGTAGGTACCCAATAAATATTTACGTGAATACGTAAGTATCATTTGATTGAACTGTGTGATCAAGTCAGTTAAAAACTTCACATGGAACATAGACCTTCAGTCTTTGAACTTTAAAACAGGTTTTCTTCAGCACCAATTTATTCTCTTAAGCAAAGCTAAGTGAGAAGCAAATAATTAATTTAGTCCAATTTCAGAATTCTATTTATCTTGTAGATTAGATAATTACATCAGTAGGGTTGGTTGAAAATAATGTGGAAAGGCTTTTCATCCTAGTGGATAAGGTAAGGGAGCAGGTCCTGGAATGGGCCTCTCCTTTTAAATACGATCTTGTTCCCAGCTCTGGAGCGCAGGATGGGCACGCTGCCTTGTCCCACCTGCTGTTTCTGTTTGTTTGATGCAAAGAGGACAATTTAGAAAACCTCTTTTTGGTTCAGGAGATCCTACCAGAGGAAGAAACATAGGACCTGCCTGCCAGCCTAGAATTTTAATTAAAAAAAAAAAAAAAGAATGTGGAAAAATAAGACATCACTTTAGGCAAGTCATGTCTTACTCAAGGTCTCAGTTTCCTTGTCTGAACCTTTAGGATATTTTCCTTTCTTTCTCTGACATTTTGGCACCTGAAATGATTTAGGCTGGTGGATCACCATTCAGGGAACCCATCAAAATCACATGGGAGGTTTTTCAAACTATTCGTAACAGCCCCATCAGGACCTTAGGGAAAGAGGTTGGGGCATGTATATTTTAAAGCAATAGATCTGATAGAGTGCCTGATGAACTATGGAATGAGGTTCGTGACATTGTACAGGAGACAGGGATCAAGACCATCCCCATGGAAAAGAAATGCAAAAAGGCAAAATGGCTGTCTGGGGAGGCCTTACAAATAGCTGTGAAAAGAAGAGAAGTGAAAAGCAAAGGAGAAAAGGAAAGATATAAACATCTGAATGCAGAGTTCCAAAGAATAGCAAGAAGAGATAAGAAAGCCTTCCTCAGCGATCAATGCAAAGAAATAGAGGAAAACAACAGAATGGGAAAGACTAGAGATCTCTTCAAGAAAATCAGAGATACCAAGGGAACGTTTCATGCAAAGATGGGCTCGATAAAGGACAGAAATGGTATGGACCTAACAGAAGCAGAAGATATTAAGAAGAGGTGGCAAGAATACACAGAAGAACTGTACAAAAAAGATCTTCACGACCCAGATAATCACGATGGTGTGATCACTGACCTAGAGCCAGACATCCTGGAATGTGAAGTCAAGTGGGCCTTAGACAGCATCACTAGGAACAAAGCTAGTGGAGGTGATGGAATTCCAGTTGAGCTATTCCAAATCCTGAAAGATGATGCTGTGAAAGTGCTGCACTCAATATGCCAGCAAATTTGGAAAACTCAGCAGTGGCCACAGGACTGGAAAAGGTCAGTTTTCATTCCAATCCCAAAGAAAGGCAATGCCAAAGAATGCTGAAACTGCCACACAATTGCACTCATCTCACACGCTAGTAAAGTAATGCTCAAAATTCTCCAAGCCAGGCTTCAGCAATACGTGAACCATGAACTTCCTGATGTTCAAGCTGGTTTTAGAAAAGGCAGAGGAACCAGAGATCAAATTGCCAACATCTGCTGGATCATGGAAAAAGCAAGAGAGTTCCAGAAAAACATTTATTTCTGCTTTAGTGACTATGCCAAAGCCTTTGACTGTGTGGATCACAATCAACTGTGGAAAATTCTGAAAGAGATGGGAATACCAGACCACCTGACCTGCCTCTCGAGAAATCTGTATGCAGGTCAGGAAGCAACAGTTAGAACTGGACATGGAACAACAGACTGGTTCCAAGTAGGAAAAGGAGTACATCAAGGCTGTATATTGTCACCCTGCTTATTTAACTTCTATGCAGAGTACATCATGAGAAACGCTAGATTGGAAGAAGCACAAGCTGGAATCAAGATTGCTGGGAGAAATATCAATAACCTCAGATATGCAGATGATACCACCCTTATGGCAGACAGTGAAGAGGAACTAAAAAGCCTCTTGATGAAAGTGAAAGTGGAGAGTGAAAAAGTTGGCTTAAAGCTCAACATTCAGAAAACAAAGATCATGGCATCCGGTCCCATCACTTCATGGGAAATAGATGGGGAAACAGTGGAAACAGTGTCAAACTTTATTTTTGGGGGCTCCAAAATCACGGCAGATGGTGACTGCGGCCATGAGATTAAAAGACACTTACTCCTTGGAAGGAAAGTTATGACCAACCTAGATAGCATATTCAAAAGCAGAGACATTACTTTGTTCGTCTAGTCAAGGCTATGGTTTTTCCTGTGGTCATGTATGGATGTGAGAGTTGGACTGTGAGGAAGGCTGAGCACCGAAGAATTGATGCTTTTGAACTGTGGTGTTGGAGAAGACTCTTGAGAGTCCCTTGGACTGCAAGAAGATCTAACCAGTCCATTCTGAAGGAGATCAGCCCTGGGATTTCTTTGGAAGGAATGATGCTGAAGCTGAAACTCCAGTACTTTGGCCACCTCATGTGAAGAGTTGACTCATTGGAAAAGACTCTGATGCTGGGAGGGATTGGGGGCAGGAGGAAAAGGGGACGACAGAGGATGAGATGGCTGGATGGCATCACTGACTCGATGGACTTGAGCCTGAGTGAACTCCCGGAGTTGGTGATGGACAGGGAGGCCTGGCGTGCTGCAATTCATGGGGTCGCAAAGAGTCAGACACGACTGAGCGACTGAACTGAACTGAGTGTGATCTAGTCCAGTACCTTCTGTAGAGGCACTTGTAAACTTTCACCAATCCTCTGCTTCACAAAATTGCTCAACTCTGTCAGAGATTTCAACACTGAAGTTGCAAGCACTTTAGCTCTAGTTACTTTATTGTTCTTCTTACAACTTGTAGTCAGACTTGTTATCCATTGGGCAACTGGCCCCAACCCTGTTCTTCTTTTTGGATTCATTTACTCATTTTGATTCATTCTTAACTTTCGATTCTTTCAACAAAAAATAACTGACGAAAAAAAATCAATAGCAGTAAGCATATATGAATCTGAGAAGCCTTCCTGGAGGAGGTGACATTACAAATAGAGTTCTTTTATGCACAAGTGACGGGAGGAAAGATTGGGGGGAAATGAGCAAGAGAGGAATAATGTTAGCAAAGCTCATAGGCAAAAAGGATCATGGGTTATAGAAGTCAGAAAAGGTGATGGGGCCAAATTTTACAAGCTTTGTAGTCCATGTCAAGAAGGCTTTAGAAGTAGTCTAAGGCCAATACTACTGGCCTTAGAATAGGCCAAGGGAATGATGTCATGTGAATTATGTTATAGAAGCATCTTTCTGGCAGCCTTGTAAGGGATGAACTGGAGGGGAGAACCTGAAGCTGGGCACACCAGAGAGGAGACTGGTGGAATGGTCTGATCAGGGCAGAGAGACAGTTGGGTAGCAGAAAGGAGGTACAAGTCATAACCTGATGTCTGATTTGGGCAACTGAATGGATGAACAGGGGACTGGAAAGGAAGGTGATGGAACACCTCAGAAGAACTGTATATAGCTGAAATTAGAGAACAGGTATCTGATGATTTGTAGACTCAGCCTTTGGAGTTCTACCTGCCCCTTGGCCTCCCCAGCCTCTGCTGCTGCTACTGCTGCTGCTAAGTCGCTTCAGTCGTGTCCGACTCTGTGCGACCTCATAGACGGCAGCCCACCAGGCTCCCCCGTCCCTGGGATTCTCCAGGCAAGAACACTGGAGTGGGTTGCCATTTCCCTCTCCAATGCATGAAAGTGAAAAGTGAAAGTGAAGTCACTCAGTCGTGTCCGACTCTTAGCGGCCCCATGGACTGCAGCCTACCAGGCTCTTCCGTCCATGGGATTTTCCAGGCAATACTGGAGTGCGGTGGTGCCATTGCCTTCTCCTCTGCTGAAAGGTCTAAGCGCTTTTCCTGAGACGTCAGGGCCACCTCCGGGACTCCAGAGGTCGCTGCAGCCACCACAGCCCCTCTAGGCTCGCTCCGGTCCACTCTTAGGCCGAGGCGGCCTCTCGGTTAGCAGGCGGGAATGTGCGTGCACTCCCCCGCCGGCAGGGGGCGCCTGTGCACAGACGGGGCCCAGGGCGCGCGTGCGCGCGCGGGGGCCGGCACCGGAAGTGTGCGGTTGCCATGTAATATCCTGGCCGCGCGGGCTTGCGAGGGTCTGAGGCGGCGCCGGGGCGGGCGGAGCTGGCTTGAGGGCGGCGAAGGCGGTGCCGTAGGGGCCCCCTGAGGCGCGCTGGGGGTTGGTGGCGCCCGGAAACCTGTCGCTTGCGCGGTCCCTCCGGTTCGCTGGGTCCGGGCGGCAGGCCCGACGGCGGGAGGCAGCATGTCGGTGGCGGGGCTGAAGAAGCAGTTCTACAAGGCGAGCCAGGTGAGCGGAGGCCGAGGCGGGGCGCGGTGGGGGTGGTGTGCGGCCCCGGGCTCAGACTGCTCGGAGCGGGGCCAGGAGATGCCAGGCCTGGCCCTGACTCGGGAGGGAACCGGAGGTAGTGAGGGGCGATCTTGGCACGCGTCCCTCGCAGGGTGGGTACAGCCTAGGAGGGACAGGGTCTGCGTGCTAGGGCGCCCAGGCTCTGTCCGCCATGTGGGCTCCAGTCTCCTCGAGGAGGGTGGGCAGACGGTGGAGAGGAGCAGAAATGCACCCAGAGGTTGTTCCCGGACGTGGATCTCTCGCCTCCTGTCCTTCCCTCTAAAAGATCAGGGAGGGAGCGGAGAGAGAGAAGAGGAAGAAGGCTGTCGACACAGAGAGCCCAGGGGCAGGGAATTTTGTGTCTAGAGCAATTCTTTTTTTCCCAAAGATGACAAACAGCCTTCTCAGTGGGCCGGCTGCAGAATTGAAAGGGTTGAGTCAAAAGTCAATTTCCTACTTCAGTTCCTCAGACATCCAGTCCCTCTCCCCAGAAACAAGACTGTCACCAGTTACCAAAGAGAAGTGTACGCCTCTTCTTTAAAAAACCCACGTAGTGATAGCATGGTCTACATAGAACTATGTACTTGCTGGTTTTCATTAACTGTGTCTTGGAGATCATACTAGAGTCAGAATTCTCCACCTCGGGTCTTTCTCTGTCCTGGCAAGCCATCCTGGGCACTGTGGGGCATTGAGCAGCACCCCTGGCCCTCTCCCAGCCTATTTAGGAGCTCCCCTAGTTGTGACAACCACCGATGTCTCCCCATGCTGCCAGATGACTTTAGGGGAACCCCCTCTTCCCCCCGGCCCCCCCCCACCCAGAGCCACAGCACTAGAGCCTACTGCTCAATTCTGTTGTTTTGTTTTGTTCTTTTGAAGAGATAAGATGTCACCTATTTCATCTTTCTCCTTTGCTTTTCCTCTACCTCCTCCTGGATCTTTTTAATGGGTACGTGATATTCCGTTCCCTGAAGTCTGTCTTGTTTTTTTTAAACTAGTTGTCTATTGATGGATGTTTAGATTGTTTCAAGTAGTTTTCTGCCATGTTACAGTACTGTCATGAATAGCCAGTGAGTATCTCTGCTCACAGGTAGGATTGGCTTTACAGGATAAGTTCCCAGAAGTGGAACGTGGAATCCAAGAATGTTTAAGTGTTCTACTTGTGATGGACAGAATAGGTGTTTTGGAAATTCCAGGCCCCGTTGTTCACAAATCTGGTGAAAGCTGAGTGGATTCACTCTTCAGAAAACTAGGCAAATGCAAAATTCAGTTTATAGGCTCAGATCCAAAAAGTTCCCAGATTTCTCCATCCCTTAAGAATCTTAGGTTTGGAGTTTGTGTGGATAGACTCCAGGAAGGAACGCGCAATGGTCATAGGAATCCTTTAGGCAGTGCTGGCAAACGAGACTTTAACCCATGACTTGGAGAGGTCCAGTGGGAGGGAAAAGAAGTGTGTCCCCAGTGATACACAGCCGGGACCTTTGGCCCCTTGAGGGGGAAAGTAATGATCCTAGACAGGGCTAAAGATATTTGGGATCTGTCTCTCTACTCCAGGCTAAACACTGGAGGAAGAGAAACTTAATCTAGATGGATTCTAGGGTTGTTGCTGAGAGTACAGCTCTGTGCCCCAGCAGGATGGAATGAGTGACCTGGCCCAGCAAGCCTCTACCTCCCCCTCCACCCCACCTTGCTGCACACTTGACCAGAGCATCTTGCAGTGCTGCTCACTATCTTGGACCCTGACGTAGCCCCTCCTGTAAGAACCATAGGTCTTGGAAGAACTCCTGGGCCACCTTGTTCCTTCCTGTGGACGGGTCTCTGGAAGCCCTCCCCTCCCCACCCTCAGGCACAAGGGCCCTTGCTGGTAGCCCATCCTGCCCCCAGAAGACCCACTGTGCTGGAGGAACTAGCTGGGCCTCTCAGGGTGTCCACCTGAGCCTTTCCTCTCAGGGAAGGAAGAATGGCCTACATTCAGACCTGAATGTAGCACTTGGGGGAGCGCTTAGAAACCTGGAAAGCTCAGTGCAGCATAAGCTGGTGCTTCGGATCAGTTTATTATCTCAATGTTCTGGGACCCAGTTCCAAAGAATCGCTGCTATGGCCACATTCTCCTTTGAGAGCCTGAGAGCCGCAGTCTTGGCCTTGTGACCAAGTCCGTGTTGAGTTGTGCTCTCAAGAGTCACCCTGGCTGTGTTCCATTTCCTCTGCAATAGTTTCCATAGACCTCCACTGTGGATCTGGACGTGTCCACCTCTGTGTATTTCTTGTCTTGATTTTAGAAACACCTCCTTCATCCTCTTTCTGTGTCCTCAGGATTGGGATCGTCTGGGCCAGGTAACATTCCTGTTAAGTCTTAATATATACTGAGGGGTCACCAGGTGAACAGGTTTTAAACCAGTCTCTGTTGATCTCAGTCAGTCTCAGTCTCAATTTATCTGGCCCAAGGATCAGCATACTCCCCTTTCTACACCAAAGGATTGGGGGGCATTTGTCTTCCAGTAGGACAGTGGTTCTCAGCCAGGGCCAATTCCACCCTCTGGAGGACATTGGCAATGTCTGGAGGCATGTTTGGCTGTCAAAACTTGGAGGTAATTAATTGTATTACAGTGTACTGGGCCCCAGATGTCGGCAGTGCTGATGTTGGGAAACCCTGTTTTACAGTTTGAGAAAAGTGAGGATAATTTTATCCAAGCCAAACAACAACAACAGAAATCCCTCCTGGGCATTGTTGTGGCAGCTGCTTGCTATTTCGAATTCTCTAAACAAGAGATAACCAGATATACGCAGATGGACACATGTAAAACTCGGCACCCGGACACCACATCTCCCCTGCCCAAGTCCTCAGGAGAACCCCAGAGTATCTATTGGCATCTGTCAAGCTTGCATCGGCACCTCTTCACTTAGGGAATCCCAGGGACGGGGAAGCCTGGTGGGCTGCCGTCTATGGGGTCGTACAGACTCGGACACGACTGAAGCGACTTAGCAGCAGCAGCAGCCCTTCCCTCTCCCCTCTCCTATCCTTGCAGCACCCCAGGGACATTTGGCAGCATCAGAGGCTTTGTCAGGCCTTGGGGAGCAGACACTAGTGGCACTGAATAGGTAGCAGCCAGGAATGGTTGCTAAACACCCTGTAACACACAGAACAGCCTTCTATACCACCAAGAGTTATTGTCCGAATGACAGAAGCACCGACGTTGAGAAGCCCTGCTCTAAAACAGGTTCTTGATTTCAAAGGCTTGTAACAGCATCGTCTCTAAATTGAGAAAGGTGGACGCGTGACAGAGAGCCAGGAGTAGAGAAGCTTGGTTTCCGGCAGGTCTCCCTCATCGATGATGTCGGTGACAAACCAGCTTCCAGTAGCTGGCATGAGACTGGCCAGTTCCGCGCCAGTTCCTCTCTGGTGAAAGCTTTCAGGTCTTAAACAAAATTGATTTGAGCTTGAGTGGGAAGTTAGTGAGTTTTTACTTCTGGTCACACTGACAGGTTGAACTGGAGAACGTTGAGGAATCCATAGCGTAAAGCAGAAAAAGAAGTAGGCGTCTGTCCCGGGCCCATGATTGTGGTCCTTCCCGCCTCCCCATGTAATAATGCCAGTCAGTACCATCTGGTCTTTATGCACGTCTGAACTGGGGGGAGATGGCTTTATGAGTCTTTCTGGGGAATAGAGGTGGGTCGAGGAACCCACTAGCGAGCTCCAGTCTCAGAAACTCACTTGTCATTGTGGTGTGTGTGGGTGACATTAATTTCCACTGAAGCTGCTAATGGTTTCCTGGTCATTCTTGTGGCTGCGCTGTGTGGAGATCTGAGAGTGTAACTAGGGGTAGATCTGGCAGCTGTCTGGAATGCTGGCCTGATTTCTTTTTTTTTTCTTTGCCTGAAAGGAGAGAGAGAGTTTTAACTAAAAGATTGGTTCCATCCAAGCTAGGAGGGGAACTCATGACCGTCGTATCCTATAACTTTGAAGTTTGTTCGATTCTTTCTAGGCCCTGCGTTGGTGTCTCGGAGGAAAGATTGAGCTTCCTGGGAGAGGCGTGGGGGTGGGGGGAGGACTAGGGGACCCAGACCCCAACTTGTAGGAGTAGGCAGTAGTTGGGGAAACGTTAGGGGTCTCCCAGATACTGCCTGCTCCAACCTATTTTTTAAACTTCATTTTGTGGAATCACACTCTTGAATTCCCAGCAAAGTACTTGGCCTGCTGAGTAACAGACGTGGGTGATCTTAGGACACAAAAATCTGGAACTTATAACCCCTTAAGTGTCAGCACGAATCACAATATGGAGCCTGGGAGCGACAAGTGTCAGGCAAGGCCTGGGGGTGGGGGTGGGAGTGGTCTCTGGCTCAGGACCTTGAGCCGAGCAGCTGCAGGCACTCACCCCCGGAAAACCTTCTGCCTCGGGGCAGCAGACGTGGGAAGGGCTTTTGGCCATGGCCTTGTCCATGTGCGGCAGGAACTGGGTTAAGTCCACTCTTACAGGAAACCATTCTGCTGACTCATCCGTAGGAAGACCCTTGATCTCGCAGTGTCCCTGTAGGACCGCAGGCGGAGATGATCCCATCCTGCCTCACAAGTTAGCTGGGTGCAGTGACCAGTCCTATGTCATAGGCTGGGCTGTGGAGCTTCAGAAGCAATCCAGAACTGCCCTTCCCCGAAGGAAGCAGGGGCCTCTCATCTCCACCACTTCCCAGGCCTGGCCGTAAAACCAGGTTAACCTGACCTCCTGGGTAGGACCCACTGTTCACCATCAGGGAGGTGCCCCAGAGTCAGGCAGCATCCTGCAGCTCTTCGTTATTAACATGCCAGGACCAGGGGCTCATCATGTTTTGAGTCCATTGCTCGTAACTGCTTTATATGGAGCCTGAAACTCGCTGTAACTCAGAATCCTGGGTGTACTAAAGGCAGTTTATCACAGAACTCAGTGGGAGCTGATCGCCCTGCCTATCTGGGTGTGTTTTGAGGCCAGGCTGTAGCTTAATAACAGCCTGTGAGGTGAGAGGTTTCTTAGTATCACCCTGCTCAGCTTCAGGAATTGGAGGCTATCACAGTTTTGAGACCCCAGAACTGTCGCAGACTTAGCAACTGAACCCAGGAAACAGTGCCGTCCACCCACCTGTCCCTCCAGCGTCCCTCCAGAGCCAGCCTCCTTCGGGGCCCTGAGTGCTCCGCCTGCCCTTCCAGTGCCCCTCTGTGCAGCCCTCTGTGTCTCTCCTCAGAGGACAAACTGACAGGCTGCGACTGGGCCCTTTGGGCCCGCCATGTGCTTCTGGCCTGCATGTCCCGTGGCCTTTGACCCTGGGTCGGGGGCCACAGTTAGTGCTGCTCTGGCCCCTATCTCCGCCCTCTCCTCTTTGTTGCCAGTATCTTGAGACTGACCCAATCTAGGGAAAGTTAGTTCTTCATTTGGGGCGCGCAGCCAGCTTCCTCCATAGGGTTTCAGAGGCGTCAGGCCATTGGCTGGGGGAGTAGGGGAGGAAAGCCCAACTGTCTTGTTTCTGGTTTCCGAGGTCGGGGGAGGGGCAGGGGGAGGTTTCTGAGGTTTAAGGAGGGTTTGATGCTGGAGCCTCCCAGCCAAGGGAGGGTTTGGGAGCTCGCAGGCCTGTGGAGGCATCTTTACCCGCCAGCCCTGCCCAAACCCTTCCTCGGGGAAACGTTAGGGGTGATTTTTCTGGACTTTTTCCCAAGCCGTCCCTGGAAAGCCGGATGGAGGAATGTGTCAGACTAGCAGCAGCTGCTTGCTCTCTGCTCTTTGTCCCCCTCCCTTCTCATCTCCCTCTTCCTCCTTCCCCTCCCCCTCTTCTCTCCCCCCACAGCCCCTCTTCTCTCCCTGCCCCCCTTCCCAGGGCTGAATTTACAGCCACTTCTCCCGAGCGCTGCACTTTGGATACATTCTGCTCATTTCCTGTTGAGCAGTCCCCCAGGTTCCATGAGCCCAGGCTCCCAGAGGATGGCCTCGTCTTCCTTTTCCACTCAGCTCCTAGAAAAACCTGCTGACTAGGCCCGAGAGGGGGATCACGCGGAGACTCCCAACCACAGCAGGAAAATAGACGTGCGATTTCCTCCAAAGGACCTGACTCAGCATCAATCGCTGCCTCCCTGGGAAGAGCTGCTGCCGGCAGCTCAGACTTCCACACCTGGGTATTACGGTCATTCAGAGGCGCCGTGCCCTGTCCCGGGTGTGAGACAGCCTACCCGGGGGCCACTGAGGAACTCAATGAATATCAGGTGGGCCAAGGGACATTTGCCTCAAGTTGTGGGTTGTGAGAGTGCAAAAGTGGAATATCCATCTGGGCATGAGAGAGAAGGCAGAGCTGGGGCCTGCTGAAGGGAGCATCCCTGGTGACCTGGGGTGCCATGTCAGCTCCTTCCCCACCCTCCCGCGAGCGTGGACAGCACACTCCAGTCCAGCAGGTCAGCTTGGCCTTATAGCTTCCCTCCTTCCCCACCCTTGTCCGGCTCTCCTGTCCACTTCCTGTTTGCGTGTCTTCCTTCATCCTTGCCGCCTCTTAGGTCCACTCTCCGGAAGTACTTCTCCTCCCTCCCAGCCTCTGGCCCAGTGGTCTCTTGCCCCCGTTCTGCACACCGAGCACATCCTCACACCTAGTACGCATTCCTCTCATTGGGCGTGAGCTTCTGAGGGCGGGGTGGGGGCTGCCTGGTGGCTGGTGACAGGCCCAGGTCCCCACAGGTCATGGCTCACTGACCAAGTTGTCAGGAATGGTGGACACCTCCCCAGAGCAGGCGTGGGGCAGTCCGGTGCCATGATGGTACCTGTGTGAGGCAGGGTGGCCAGCAAGGCCTCAGTCAGGAACAGGTCCGACTGGTTTAAAAAATAAGTCATCAGAGCTCAGAGGTTGTCCCCTTTGCTTGGAATTTGCTTTGAGGGCTCCAGGCCCAGAGGAACCTGCATTTGACTTTGTCACAGGGAGTCTCTGTTGTTCCGACCCCACAGCCAGATCCAAACTTAACGGGAGGTGCCCAGCTTCCTGGGGAAAGGAGATCCCCGGGCCCAACCACTCTGGCCTCAGAAGCCTGCTCTCTAGGCTCCTGGACCTCTGAGCTCTTGGACTTGACTGGGCCCTATGTGCAGCCCCTGTGGCTTCCACCCTTGGCCGCCTTCTGCCTCTTCTCCTGTTTCCTCCAACAGGCAGCCAGCTTTCTCCCTGTCCTCTGCTTGGACCTGTTGGTACCCTCTGGACTTGCTACCCTGCCTCTGGGCCTTCTCCTTTCTGGACCTGAGTTCCCTCCCTGGCGCCCCTCACCCCTCCAGATCTTCATTCCCTGTCACAACATACCCAGCCGCCCTCTAGATGGTGGTCCCAGACCGGCTGGCTGGTACAGGCAATGCAACAGGCTCCTAGGCCCAGTGCACCTGCGGGCCAGCCCTGACCTTCCCTGTCCTTCCCTGCCCTTGCCCCGAGGACCTGGGAGCCTGCTGTATCTATCTCCTGGATCTGAGCCTGCAGTAAATACTGTGCACCAGCCTCTTAGCCTGGGGCCTGAATTAATTCGTTAATTTGACCTTCAAATATTCTCATTTTTTAAGTTTGTTTTTAAAAGGGATCTTGATGTTATTTCTTGTAATAAATCATAGTAACAGGATCACCATATACAGCAGAAACAAAGCAATGTAATCAATTCTTCCTGGATTCCTGACCTCTGAAGCTAGGGTCTGCTCTCTCTTGTGAAAAGAATTGTGAAACCACAAGTTCCCCACTGGGACTTTGCCTGGCGTCCAGTGGTTAAGCCTGTGCTTCCACTGCAGGGGCAGGGGTTCGATCCCTAGTTGGGGAACTGAGATCCCACATGGCATGTGGCACAGCCAAAAAAAAAAAAGCCTAAAAATAATTTATTTTTAAAAACAAGTGTCCACCAGGAAGTTTCTCCTAGCCAGAACAAAGGGTACTGGAAGCGGGTCATGGCAGGACGAGCTTTCTCACTTGTCCCTTGCGTTCTCTCTCCTCTTGGCACCCCTCCCCTGCCCCTTACAGTCTTCACGTGGAACCAGGAACTCCTGCAGGCTTGAGTTAAGTCTCAGAAGAGAGAGTTCTGGGGTGAGGGTGGATTTCCCAAGCATCTGGGGAGGAGGAGGCCTGACAGTCTGTGTCCCTGTTCAGACTGTATGCTTAGACCCCCAACACCACGCTGGCCAGCACAGCTCAAGCCAGTCCCACCTTCTCTGAAGCAGGAGCAGTTGACTGATGGTTTCTCTCTGGTCATTTTGGGTCTCGGCCCCAGGAGTTAGTGGAGACTTAGGGAAGGAAACCGGGAACTCTCTCACTTTCAGGCACCACTCCCTTCCCGTCCCCTGCCACCTGCCACCCCAGCAGGTGTCCATCACCTTAATGGCCTCAGGTCATCAGAGCCTTAATTGTCTGAAGTCCAGAGGGCAGCCCTGGCCTGTCAAGGCCACCCTTTGTCCAGAAGAGGCCAGCCGAGGGAATGGGGTCAAGGATTTCCGTGTCCCCTACCCCTAACTGCTGGCCTAAATCTCCTCTCCTGGGGCATTTCCTCCAAGCTAGGGAAGTCTTCCTGTCCTGCAAGGTCAGCATCTCGGCCTCGAGGAGCCTTGGAGCAGCTGCAGCTCCCCACCCATTGCCCTTGCTACAGCTTGGTGTGGGTGATGCCCCAGAGACTTCTCTGAGGTTCCTCCTTCTCCGCCAGCCTTGATGCATTTACTTCACACCTCTCTGGGTTCCCCATCACCATGCCTTTCCCACCAGTGGCCTCAAGGGTGGCCAAGTGCTCTGTCCGCTTCACCCCAGGACACCTTGTGCCCTTGGCCTTGGCCGGTGGTAGGTAGGAGGCACTGTGGGTTTGGGAGGCCTCCATGGGAAGTTGTGGAGACGGGGTATGTCGGGGACCCAGGACGCAAGGATGCTGTTCCAGGGAACTAGGGTGGAGGGCCTTCTGCCTGTTCTGAGTCCAGGAGGCCGCTCGGCTCCCAGCTGCGCCTGGAGGGGAGCTGACTGCTGTCCAGGCAGTGTGTGCTCAGCTACTCTCCCCCACGCTAGGTAGTGCTAGTGCACCATGAAGGGCACGTCCCTTTCCAGGCACTTGAGTTGGTGCTAAACTGTCTTGGATGTCGAGCGAGAGGTAAAGAGTGACCTGCTGATAGCCAGGCACCCAGGAGAGCTGAGTAAACACACACAGCATAGTTAAGTGTCGAAGGCCCCTCCCTGGTACGTCATCATACATGAACTCACCACTGAAAAGTCTACAGCTTTGTTTTGCAAGTTCACACCGCCTGAACACAGTGTCCCAGGGCAGCTTTTTCGTTCTGCTTTTTCCGTTCACACTGCTGGCGCCCTTTGTCCACCCGAAGCCTGTGACTCAGGTTCACTTCCACAGCTCCCTGTGGTCCTTTATGTGTTGATCACAACATGTCCCTCCCCTGGCAGCGGGCACTGAGGCCACTGCTGTGTTCCTTCTCTCAGCGTGGCAGTGAGCCATCATGTGGGTGTGCCCCAGGTGAGGTCCGAGAGTTCCTCTAGACTCCTGCTGCGTTTTTGTTCGTTTGTTTGTTTTTATCTATTTATTTGACTGCAATTGGTCTTAATTGTGGCATGCAGAATCTTTAGTTGCTGCAGGTGGACTCTAGTTCCCTGACCAGGGATCAAACCTGGGTTCCCTGCATTAGGAGCACGGAGTCTTAGCCACTGGACCACCAGGCAAGTCCTAGACTTCTGCCCTTTTAACATGACCATGTAGATTTTAAGCAGGCCCAACCTGGAAAAAAACCACCACCTCTTCAGTTGGCATGACACAGAGTCAGGGCGGGAGGGTGTCCCAGACACGCACGGCGGCTTAGCAACTGAACTAGGGCAAATGTGATGCAGGGTCCTGTGACACACATGCCCAGTACGGAGAAGCCAGGAGTGACTCATGAGGAGACGACCCAGGCCTTGGCCTTGAACATGGACACGGGGAGGAAAAGGGAGAGCAGCATGCAGGTTTCCCTGGGAGGCCCTGGGCACTGGGGCCTCTGGGTCACGGCTGCCCTGCGGTGGTCCAGGAGCTCAGACGCTGCCTATCTGTGGGCTCAGCCCTGCCAGGGGAGCAGAGGCTGTCTGGGTATGAGGGGGAGGGTAGGAGGCCCTGGCCCCTAGACCATCGTCATCAGGTGAAGAGGGATTGGAATATTCTTCCTGCTCCTAGCTCAGGAAGTGGCGACACCAGACACGTGTCTCAAGGTGACAACAGAGAAGGAAGATCTGGAGTCCAGGGCAGGGAAGCTTTTCTCTTGCGAAAAACAATAAAGGCATTGCCCAGCCATCTTGGCAAATGTGGCAAGACACCCCGGCTTAGCGGGGCACGGTCTCCTACAGGCAGAGTGTAAGCATGGCTTCTTGGGGTGTGTACTGGCATCATCTTGAAAGACAGGCCGACTCTTGATGTGCCATGATGGGGTGGGTGGGACATCCTGGGAGTCAGGGCAGAAAGCCCCCAGGGTGTTGAGGGTCGGCCAGCAGAAGCAGGAGGAGGTGGGACGCCCCACATCATGCTGGGCTTGCTGCCCATCCTCCTCCCTCAAACCCTGTTCTTTGCTTCCAAGTAGAGCTCTAGAATGTGTGTCACGGCCACCCGTCCGCAGCACACGGGGTACTGTGAGCCCTCTGGAGTCTGGCCTGTGGTCTCTGGGGGCTTTGGGTAAACAGGGACAGCTGGGACCTCAGCCTGCTGGCGACACAGTTCACGCAGTGTTCACACGTGTCCTGGTGTGTGCAGAGGGCCTCTTCACTCCAGAGACACGGGCATCTTCACATCCCCCAGTAGCTCTGCATGTCCTGCCTCTGAACCGTGCCTGTGCGGGGACCCGCCTCCAGCCTCCTGCCCTCCTGGCCTTATTCTTTCCCTGGGCTTTGCATCCCGTGGGGAACAGCAGACTCGTCTTTGCAGAGCAGCTTGTGGTTCTTGAAGCGTGCTCCTAGCCAGACCCCATAGCGCATCGTCATCAGCTCCCCATTTTGCCGTCGAGGAAACTGAGGCTCAGAGGAGTTGATGTTCTTAAGACACAAGGCTGTCTGCCATTCACACCCCTGCTGCTCCCTGTGTCTCAGCCCTGCCCTGGGAGCTCACGGGCACACCCTTGTTTTGACTTGTTGCTGACACACCTGATTGGGGGTGTTCTCCCCAGAGGTCCTGAGGGCGGGGGTCTGTTATCTCAGCAAATACTGATCTCCCATCGCTTGCTGGGCGCTACTTGCCCTGTCAACAGCGGGCAGCTGGTGGGAAGTTAGCTGGACAGGGCGTGTGTAGGTGGGGAGGGGAGGCTATCCCAGGTGCTATTGGCTGGAATAAAGGTGACAGAGGAGATGGGCCCTGAGAACCACTGGGCAGGTAGTAACGTCAGGGAGTGTGTGGGCCAGTCCTGCTGTGCCTTCTGAGAAGCGGGAGCTCCCTCCCCCGGTGCTGCCACCACAAGGGATGGCGGCCAGGGGACAGGAGCAGCAGAATCTGGGGCCCACCTGGCCCTGGCAGCCCCTCTTGGTCTCCTCATCTTGTGCCAAGATTCCTTCCTTCCTGCTCCAGGTTTTCAGGACTGACTTTGCAGGTCAGAAGGGAAGGTACCTCTGGGCAAATAGGGTGGGGGACAGAGGGAGGAGCAGCCATGCAGGGTGACAGGTCGCTGACATCTGACTCATGGCCCAGGAGGGACTGGTCACCCCCCTGGCTTGCCATGTGCTGTCCTGGGATTGTGACCCACCCAGCCAGTTTCTTCTGGTAGCCACACCTGAAGAAACTGGTCTCAGTGGCCCTGAGTCACCTGCTGTCACTGCCCATCTAGTGTGCCAGATAAGGGTGCGTGCCTCAGCACCCACTTAGAGCTTCTGTCCTCCCCTTGAGCCTACCCTCGATGATCCGCGAACCTGGGTGTGTGGCCTCTCCGGCTGCAGCCTGACCAGTCTGGAGGCTGTTTGCCTTTGGCCTTCAGGCCTGTTTGCCTGTCAGCCTGCCTTTCTCATGTCCTGTCCTCCCAAACTGCAGGCGCACCCCTTTCACGGGGGCTTCTGTCTATAGGAGACCACCCCACTTCGGGACCAGAGTACCCTGGATACAAGTCAGCCTGGGCCCAGCGTTTTGTTTTATTTTTGGCTGTGCTGGGTCTTTGCTGCTGCACAGGCTTTCTCTAGTTGGGGTGAGGGGGGCTGCGCTGTCGTGTTGCACGGGCTGCTGCTTGTGGTGTGGTGGCTTCTCTTGCGGAGCGCAGGCTCTACGATACTCAGGCTTCAGTAGCTGCAGCTCCCAGGCTCTAGAGCACAGGCTCAGTAGTTGTGGCGCACGGGTTTAGTTGCTCTGTGGCGTGTGGGATCTTCCTGGACCAGGGATCGAACCCATTTCTCCTGCATTGGCAGGTGGATTCTTTACCACTGAGCCACCAAGGAGTCCCCAGCCTGGGCCCATCTTGCTCAGACTTTTTTCCTTTGCACACTTTCCCTTTGCTCTCTGGTGAGGGGGCCAGCTGTGGGCAGACCTCAACTGGAGAGTGGGGGTGTAGACAGGCAGCCTCCACAGGCAGAGTTCGGCCTAACTTGAACTTCCCATAAGCAACACAAAGGAAAGTGGGGGGTATGGGGGTTAGGGATGCTGTCATCTGGTCATCTCCCAGGTCCTCAGCCCTCGGTGCTTAGCTGTGTGGAGTGGTGCCATGAGGTCAGACCTGTGTGAGGTCCTTCCTTCCTCCCACGGGCACTAAGTATCAAGGAGGCACTTCTAGTCTTGGACATGGTTCCGAGCACAGACGGTACAGAAGTGCCCGGGTCGCTCACTCGGAGCCCAAGGGGCTTGAGAGAATGAGAGTGATGGGTGGGTCAGGGACAGCCCCTCTGAGGAGGGAACTCTAAGGGGGACCAGATGGACAGGACCCAGCGGTGGGAAGGTTTGGAGCAGAAGGAACAGCACAGCAGAGACTCTGATGCAGGGTGCGTGTGCACCTTTGTGGAACAGAGCCTGGTCCAGTATGGGGTTGGCCTTCAGCGAGGGGGTGCCAGGACTGGTACTGGGAGAGGGTAGCCAGTGGTCAGGTTCCTCCTACCTGGGTCCTTCGGAGGTGGGTGATGGAGAATCAGCGGGGCTTCCTGGAAGAGGTAGCTTTACATTACTTAGGCCTTTCAGAATGGAGGTGGTTAGAGACAGGGAGACAGCATTCCAGGAGGCAGGGGTTCTGGGCTTTCATCACCTTAGCTTGTCGTCACTGGGGTGCACGTGGCCCCTCCTCGAGACGTGTGCTCTGGTGTCCACAGCCTCTTTTGTGGTCGGCTATGGCGATGGCATCGGATGCAGGGTTTTCTCCAGTGCCTTCAGAGGTCGAACAGCTGTGTGTGCGCCTCACAGGATTTCCAAGCCCTGTTTCCTCTCTTTCCTGAAGGGTTACTCCTGCATCAGCTCTGCCATTGACAAAAAAATGAGTTTGTGAAACACCTTGTTTACTCAGACACGCTGGACAGAAGTTTGCTGTGTGCCTGGACACCCCCTGGTGGGTCTGCAGGCAGCAGCTCTCCCACGGCGCACCCCAGCTCGGGCAGCAGTGCAGGGCGGGTGTGGCCTCGCCAGCAGGACTCGGGGGATTTATGACCTCATTTGTTTGTGGGTTGGGTGTTTCTTTTTATAAGTTTTCATCTGAAATTGATTTTCCCGCTCGTGTGACACACAGCCCTCCTTCCTCATCCCTGAGATGAGAAATGAAAATGCACAAGGCCAATTTACACCTGGGCTTTTCAGCACTGGCAAGAGTTCCAGGTGGCATTCATTCCTGAGAGATGAGCCTTGATCGCGGGCAGTTGTGGGGTAAAAACCCTCGGCACAGCCTGGGGTGCCAACTTGGGTCAGGCCCACCTCTCCCCTTCTCCCAAGCGGGCAGAATCCTGAGCCCTTACCCCGCTGTGCTCCCCAGATATCTCAGCCCGGCCCTGTGGCTTTGGCCCATCACCTCCCCCAATAGCATTTGGGGCAGGGTCGCTCAGTGAGGGTGGGGGCAGGCCCATCTGATCCTCCCCATGTAGGTGGCATCATACCCTGGTCAGGGGTCTGCGTGTGACTGGTGTCCCCTCTCCATGAACAGCTCACGGTCCAATGTGCCTTTGGTATTCCTAGAGAGCTCTGTAACGTCCCTGGGGCTGTGGGCTGAGGCCACCCTGGAGTGGTGGGTGCAGTGTGAGAGACTGGAGTTCCAGGAGGTGTGGAGCAGAGCCACCAGGTCCCCCAACACAGGCCTCCTGCCTCCGGACAGTGCACTCACCGCGGGCCGGGTATCATCCTGGTTGGCCATCCCCAGTGTGTTTCCCATCAGTGTCCAGGAACAGCTGTGGTCCTCTTGACCACCTCTCCCGGGGCGGGGATATGGCCTCGTATTCACCAGGATGCTTCCCCAGCCAGGTGGGAGCGGTGGGGATTGTAGTCGGATCTTGCGTCCCCGGCACCCTGACATCCCAGCCAGTCTCTGAAGTGAGGAAGCAATATCAGGGAGATGCAGGACAGCCTCCAGAGCAACGTGACCCAGTCACCCCTGCTGTCTGGCTTCGTCTCTCTCACACACACACACACATACACACACACACACACACGTGTGCATATACTGCACTGCCTGGCCCTGGGCAAGGTATGTCACCTCCTGGATTGTCAGTCTTTCCATTTATTAATTTGAGGTGGAGATGACTCCCCGGCGGCTGCACCCGGGCCAGTGATTGCTGGAGGTCTCCGTGGCTCCACCCCTTCCTCTGGGGTCCTCAAGATTGACCGAAGGGCCAGCTACACTGCAGGTCCCAGGAACTAGGCGTCTCTGCTATGTTTTGTGGACACATTAGAAGATGCACACCTAATGTGGCCCACCTCGCCTGCAGCACTCCTGCCTCCCCCCCCACCCCAAAACAAGCAGAAGTGCTTCACCTGGAAGCTGCCCCACAGCCGTCCCAGCACCCAAGGGGCTGCTTCCTCCCTGATTCCGCCGAATGCACTGGGAGCTGGTTAATCACAAGTGGGAGCAGGAACGGTTCTTGTCCAGTGCTTCTGCTTTCTTGTGGAGGGACTTGACACCTTAACAGCAATCCCAGGACCAACCATCACTGGAGTCAGTGCTCAGGGGGGTGGGTGTGGGGAGTGGTCCCCAGAGGAGGCGGGACTAGGCGCTATGGAGCCCTGACCCCAGGCCTCCGCCCCTCCACAGAGCACTCAGAGGACACTTGGGCCTGTGGCTTCGGGCCAGTAGGCTGTGAGGGGAAAGCCTGCCAGGCAGTTGGGGTCACAACCACCTGCATCCTCCCAGCCTTGGGAGCTGCCATGGGCAGGAAGCCCGGCCAGGCCGAGGTGGGGGGCCCTGTGAGGCTGAGTCCCTGGGAGGAATGAGGAGAGGCTGAGCCAGGGCAGAACAGGCCTGAGTCAGGCGGGGGGAGAGGGTTCCAGGGTCCACAGGGGCCTCGTGACGGGTAAAGCCAGTCTGAGGCCCCGTGGAGACAGCATTGTGATCACTATGGGGGGTCTAGGGACTTGGTCGTCAGCCTGGGGGTGGAGGAGCAGCTCTGGGTGTCTGCCATGACAGGGGTGGGAGGGCTGTGGGTGCTGGGCCACCCAAAGTCTGCAACAGCAGAGGTCAGACTGCACTCTGTTCTGTCTTGGGACCTCGTCCACCAGCTCATCACAGCCTGGACAGTCCCTGAGCAACTGTCCCCTCCCATCACTGCTGCCACCTCTGGTTCATTCTTTCCAACCACTGGTTCCTGCTTTGCTCCTGGTGCCCTGCCACGTCAAGATCAGACTCTGAATTAAGCCAGACGTGACTTTGAGGGGGTTTTTCTCATGTAACGGTCTCCCCCCTCATCTCAGCAGCATGTGCCAGGCAGGGGAGCGGCCACTGGGACTCACATGGCATTCAGCTCCCTACCCACCAAGCCAGTCCTGAGAGGAGAGTCTGTGCAGGGAGGCAGGAGGGAGCACCACAGGGCAGAGAAGCCAGGGGGCTTCAGACTGCGGGAAGCTAGGTCTGACCAAGGCCACCAGGCCAGGCTCATCTCCACAGCAACAGTCCACCGCCGCCTGGGGGCCCTGCTGCAAGCTTGTCCCTGCAGTCTTGGGGACCCCAGGGGTGCTGCTCCTGAGCCTGCATCTCAGTGCCAGCCCCAGGCCCGAGGTGCCACCCCCTCTGCTGAGAGAACAGCTCAAGCTCCACATACACCCCGACATACTATGTGGAACCGTGTCTGGGGAATCCGTATCTGCCCCTTGGGGCCAGATACAGTGGTCATGGTACTCAATGGAGGGTTTTCTCTGTTCCTGTTCACAGAGCTGCCGTCACAAACTGTTTAGCTTTGATCCCTAGGGGGAGAGGAAGTGCATGCTCAGAGGCTTGACCTTAATTCCCGGTCTGCTGAAGGAATTTGTGACTTGACAGGACACCTCCCTCTGTGGGGCTTCACAGAGGGGTGTGACTTCTGCTGTGTCAGCTCACAAATATGCACTTGAGGCCCGGGACAGAGGAGGCTCTCCTGCTGCCAGAGCGATCAGGCTTCTGCTGCCTGTCTCTTGGGCTGAGGTGTTGATCACTACCCTCCCACGTGAAGCCTCATGTGGGTGTGAATGGTGTTTCTGTGGTCCTCACTTCAGTGCACCCCTGCTTTGCACTTTGGGGCGGGGCCGCAGCCCCACACCTCGTGGCTTCTACTCTCAGAGCCACGTGGGAGCCAGGCTGCCTGGAATCCAAGCTCCGCCCCTGCTGGCAGGCATTTCATACTCATGGGGGCCCAGACTCTGGAGATCATCCTGACCCAGAGCCACTGGAGGTTTGCAGGCAGGGACCGACAGGAGGCTTTGGGGCAGTGTTGCATGGTATGTCACCTCCTTAGAAGTACCCTCAGCTCACCTCCGTAAGAAAGGCATCAGTTACCTGAGCTCACCGTCTGAGTCCCTGCCAGCACCCCCTAGTCAGGGGCCCAGGGCCCAAGCAGAAAGAAGACTCAAGAAGGCCAGTGGCTTTGTGTGTCGACTGGGCAGCAGGCCAGCCTGGCTTTGTCCGCCTCATGGGCTCTCCAAGTCACGAGATAGAGGCTGTAAAGGAGACTAGAAGGGGCTGTTCTGAGGTGTTTGGCGAGCGGCTCCCAGATGTTAGGAGGACGGCAGGGAGGGGACTGCAGTCAGAAGGGATATGGAGGCGATCATGTCCATCCCCATGTTCCTCCCATCCCGTCCCCGTGCTGGCCTCCCCATTCAGGCATCTCTCGGCCCTGCCGAGGATCATTGGGCTGGTTATCTCTGAGTGTGGGGTACCCTGTGCTGTGAGCTCCAGCCCAGACCGCACTGGGAGCTGCGACTCACCCGGCCTCCCCTGCCTTCTCTCCCTCACCAGAGGGGCGTTCCTCAGAGCCAGCACAGTCTCTGCCAGGGTGGTGGGCTCCTCCCTGTGGTGGTCGCAGACTGGAGCCAGGAGTGCTCATGCCTGAGAGTCTTGGGTCCTGGTGCCCCAGCTACAGGGCGTTCCCTGGCACAGACCCAGGGGATGGCCAGGGTGGGGCAGGGGCCTGGATCCCAAGGCCCTTTCACCCTCATCTCCTGTCCCATGCCTTTTGTTCCAGCTCTCCGGCCAGGGCCCGAAAGTGGCTGCCCCCGGCCCCTAGCCTGGCACTGGGCTTGGCTCTCCCTGTGAGGAGGGACAGAGAAGTGGGGGCTTCTCCAGCAGTCACTGGCAGCCAGGGAGAAGCTAGCTGGGCGGAGGGCAGGAGGGGGGCCAGGATAGGACGGTTACCTCTGCTGTTAACTCGAGAGGAGGTAGCCCCCCGGGCCAGCGCATTGGCTCATGAAGCATGAAAATGCCGAGCAGAACGTGCGGAGCATCCATCCTGGACCGCAGGCCCTGAGCAGCCCTGCTTTTCTCCCCACCTCCCACTCCTCTGGGCCAGCCTCCTCCCACTGCTTTTTTTAAACTCTAATTCATCAAAGCAGATCGGCTACCTGGGTCACTGAGCCTGCAGATAGATCAGCCGTTTATTTTCCATGTTGTATTGATCAGGATTCCCTGCCAAGATGATTCAACTACAAGGCCTCCCTTTGGCGTGTCCCACTCGGCAGGATCCGAGCTTCTGCCATCCGTCTCCAAGCCCCGCTTCCGGGACAGAAGGTTCTCCTGCCTTCTTGTTCTCCACTCAGCTCCTGGAGCAATTGCTCCATCCGCTCTTGGCACATGGCATCCTGTGATTTTGGGTTTTTCCAATGTGCATTCTCTGTTTCTCTCCCGCGTGTCAGATTCCTAGCTCCTCTCCAAATGTGGCCAAAGGCCTAGAATGCTGAAGAACACCTGTCTTTTGAGAGAAAAGCTCCCTCCTCCGATTGGTCTTTAGTATTAGTGCCCACGGGACCACTCTCGTGGGTGGAGGTCGTGCAGGTGTTCAGCAGCAAGGACCCATTTCTCTTGCAGGCTCACTCCCCAGGTGCCCAGGACTACTGTCCTCAGCACACGCTCTGCTGCTCCTCACCGTGGGAGCCTGAACTGGGCTAACTCATGAGCATGTCATCTAAATCCCACCATTCAGGTCCACATGCCAGCTGAACCCGGGCCGTCCTGGCAGAGCAGCCCAAGTGAGAAACAGAGAAAACATCAGACAAACAGGTTTGGGGTCCTTCCACCCGCTCAGTGGTAGTAACCTTTCCACAGCTCCAGGTGCCCCTCAGTTCACACCACAGCTGTGGCCCCCAAGCCGCCGTGGAGGTACCTGCAGCCTGAATTGAAGGCAGGGCACTCTCTTCCCAGAGGATATTGGAGCCATAATACAGGCTAGGCTTCCCTGGTGGCTCAGACAGTAAAGAATCCTGCCAATGCAGGAGACGTGGGTTCCATCCCTGGGTTGGGAAGATCCCCAGAAAGAAATGGCAACCCACTCCAGTATTCTTCCTTGGAGAATCCCATGGGTATAGGAGCCTGGAGGGCTATAGGCCATGGAGTCAGAGTTGGACACGACTGAGCAACATCAACAAATAAGGTCAGACCAAACACGTGTTGGGGGTTGGCTTGCTCAGTGT
This sequence comes from Bos grunniens, assembly GCF_055505025.1. Lineage (NCBI taxonomy): Eukaryota > Metazoa > Chordata > Mammalia > Artiodactyla > Bovidae > Bos > Bos grunniens. Next base: position 19,759,745 of record NC_141171.1, read on the forward strand.
CCCCAGAGAGGTAGCACTGGAGGAACTGGCTACAGAGGGAGCCCCCATGGGGTCAGAGGCGTGCGTGCCTGGATGGGTGTGCAGAGGCCAGCAGTTCCCCCATAGAGCCGTTGTCACAGGGGCAGGACAGACTCAAGACCTGTGCTCACAGAGCCACAGGGCAGCCCTCACTCGGCAGTCACGCCTGTTGGTTGGCCTCAGAACCACTCATGAACCTTTTTACCAGGCCGCTGCCCAGCCTCCTCCCTGTTCTAACAGAAAAGACCCTGTTCTGGACCTTCATGGAACACATGGTCCCTGAGCGCCTCCCAGGGCAGAAGTGAATCCAGGCTGCAATCCGAGAGGCTTGTCTGACAGGCAGCAGCAAGTTCATCTCCAAAGGCTGCTGCCAGGCCTGGTTCCATGACTCCCCTGGGAGGCACAGGTGTGGGTGTCATGGTGGCAGCCAGTGTGGGCCCACTGCCAGTCGCTCAGGCTCCCACCTGGCTGCACAGGCCCAGGAGGCCATGGTTTCCACACCACTGCCATCACGGCCCTGCAGGAGAGTGGGTAGCAGTCACCCACCTGCTCAGCTGACCCCCGCCCTGGGTGGTGCCACAGCTGTGCAGGCCTCAGCTAGTGGGGTGAGTCCCTCTGCACTGTGAGATGATGGATGGGGTGGGGACTCAGTGGATGCACACAGGAGATTGGGCACAGCCTGTTGTCTGCCTGGCCCATCTCCCACAGGCTGGGGACGTTGGCAGGTTGTGGGGAGTGGGATGCCGAAGCTGCGGGTGAAAGTGTTAACCTCCATGGTGGCGCTGCTGCCCTCATTGCCTCTCAGAGGGTGTGTGCAGGGTCCCTGAGCAGGACTGAGCGTCAGAGTCCTGCCTCCCACCCACATGGGCACGCCCTGGCCGCAGCCTCACCGGGCAGCACCCCTGCCCTTCCTCTGGAGAGCTGTCCTCGCCTCCTCAGGGACCCTGCCCTCAGCGCCCCTCCCTTCCCTGATGCTCTCGCTGCGGTTGGCCTGTGGCGTGCCCATTCCCTCTCTTCCCTCTGGCCTCGTCATCCTCTCACCCATTTGCATCAGTTCCAGACTGTGAGCCTTGGAGAGAAGGGGCTTGAGGCCAGTCAGCCCAAGGGGCTGGAGCTTAGCGCTCCCTCGTGGGGGCTGGGGGGACAAAGAGACTGGTGGGGATCCAGGTGTTCCCAGTGGGGCCTCCAGGGGCCGGAACAGGGAGGGCCCACGTGGTAACTGTAGGGGGCTCCCAGAGGGACACTCCCAGGGGGCCTGGAAGAGGCCATGGGGTCTGCCCGTGCCCTCCCCCCTCAGAGGAAGAACGTGGTCCCCGCAGGTGCCCAGGCCCCCTGTACCGAGCAGGCCCTCGGCCCAGAAGGTGTGGTTTCAAGCCCTGGCGCTTCAATGGCCTCCCGGTTCACCAGAAGTGTCTCGTCCCACGTCAGACATCTCACTCATTTCCCTCTGGCAACCACTGAATTTGAGAACGTCCTGTTTTGCCATTATCAAAAGAAGTGAAACTGTCCCATGAAACAAAGTGGGACGCCCCAGAAACACCTATAGGAGAGAGACAGGGCTTCCCTTTTAAAGTCAGAGTCAGGTGCACAGCTCCTGCCTGTCTGAGGAGGTCCCTGAGCCAAGCCTGCCTCCTGCCTGTGCCCCATGCCCTCCTGGACTCCAGTGTGCAGCTGCCATGAGAACCCTGACTGGCCGGGGTGTGTAGCTACCCGAGCAACGCTCCCAGATCCTGGGTAGGTAGGGCAGGGATAAAGGCCTACAGGCTGGGCCTGTCCTGCAGCTCTGCCTCCTCATGGAGAGACAAGATGATCGGGAAATAATGGGGCATCGGGGTGGGCAGTGTGGGCATCATGGGAGTCCCTCCCCAGCACATGCTTGCACACAGTAGCCCCGTGAGTGCACAGCTGTGACCCCATTTTACAGAGGCAAGAACCTCAATAGCCCGAGACCACACAGGCCAAAGGCAGTGGGCCAGTCATTGAACAGTGCTGGCTCCTGCCCTCAGGAGCCCCTGGAGCTGTCCCAAGGGGTGGGCAGACTGCTGCCAGCCATTAGGAAATTGCGTGCATGTGTGTGTGCCCATACCAGAAGTGACTTCTGGCCCCGTGACAGTTGGCTCATGCAAGACAGGTCTTCCCTTCCGCTTGGTGCTCGTCATTCGGCCTCCGGACCTGCTTATTATTGTCCCTGGCGGGTAGGTGGGGGCAGGGGTGATGCAGAGCAGTAGTCTGCAATATTCCTTCCCTGAGTGGCCCTTCAGTGGGAGAGGGAGGTCACATTTCCGTGAGCCTTGGCCCCTCACCTGGAACTGAACTACAGCACCACTGTCCAGGCATGGGCACCACAGCCTATAAGGGGGACCCAGACAGTCTGCACAACCCTGCGGGGGTAGGGGACACTCTCAGACTGTGGAGCCGCCAGCACAGCCTGACCACGTGGGTGTGACCAGAGAGGGTCCCCCCAGGACAAGCTCCAGACCCTGGGTTTGCAGGAGTGTGGGGGTTTGGAGCAAGGACCTCTTTTAGATCCCTCCCCTGTCATTGGCCACCACGTCCAGCATCCCTGGGAAGCCATCATAGCCATTCTGAGCCCTCACTTTCCTCCTCCTTGGCTCACACTCTTCACTCCTTTTGTCCCCCAGCTGGTCAGTGAGAAGGTCGGAGGGGCAGAAGGGACCAAGCTTGACGATGACTTCAAAGAGATGGAGAAGGTAATGGGAGAACGCACCTGTCTGATGGCTGGCCCTGAGCACTCGGGTCCGCAAGGCTCATGGGGAACGTCTGGGTGGGTTGCAGGCCTCCCCCAGCTCTGGGCAGGTAGCGGTGGGGACACAGCACAACCACCAGCAAGGAGGTAGAGAGACCCTGAAGCAGCAGGGGGTTCCCGTGTGGATGCTGAGGCAGGCAGGGAACTCGACAGCTTGAGGGCTGTCCAGGGGCTCCTGGTTTGGCCTCAGGCACCCTCATGGTTTTGAAACTCCACACACGGACTCTCTTTACAGAAGGTGGATGTCACCAGCAAGGCTGTGACAGAAGTGTTGGCCAGAACCATTGAGTACCTGCAGCCCAACCCAGGTAGGGGCACCTATCAGCTGTGAGTGGTCTGCACCCCAACTCCTTAGGTCTCTGGCAGTCAGGAGTCCTCTGGTTACTGGAGCATGAAGAAGAAAGGCATGGGCCCAAAGAACTGAAACATCCAGGGGTGGGTGGTTTCAGGCAGGGCTGGATCCAGGCATTCAAAGGATGTCCTCAGGGTCTCGAGTTTCCTACTGCTTTATCTGTCAGCTCCCGTTTCTCGTGATCCTAGCCTTAAATTACCCTTACAGCTAGTGGTCCCAGCAGAAAAGAGCATGTTTTTCTTCCAGTCAACTCGCCAAACTAGTGTGAATTGGCTGGCAGGCCCCAGCTGTGCACCTGCCTCTGGAGCATGCAGTGGGGTCTCGGGACCAAGAGGGAGGCAGGGACTGCTGGGTTCTGTGGTGAAAGGTGAATGGGGGCCGGACAGGCAGCACCAGCAGCCGCCTCCACCTGAGGCCTGTGCCAGGATGGACTGGAGCTGCTGGGGATGCAAGCATGCCTGTCCCCCCACCCCAGCCCCTGGAAAAGGTCTGTGTTGGGGTGCCTGTACCCGTCCACACCTAGACCTGTCTACCCTGCTTCTATGGGGGTCTTGAGGAGCACACCCCCCTTCCCCCACCCCTCAGCTCCTGCCCACTGTCAGTGCTCCCAGGAGAGAAGTCTGGGAGGTTCTGGTTCCCTGGGGTGGGGGAGCACTTATGAAATGAATGGGCAGAGAGGGGCAGCTGGTGGTGCTGGCCAAGCACAGGCCTGGCGGCTCAAGATCATACCCATGCCCACCTGGCCCGTCCTCTCCTAGCCTCTCGGGCCAAGCTGACGATGCTCAACACAGTATCCAAGATCCGAGGGCAGGTGAAGAACCCTGGCTACCCACAGTCAGAGGGCCTGCTGGGCGAGTGCATGATCCGCCATGGGAAGGAGCTGGGTGGCGAGTCCAACTTTGGTGAGGCCGAGGTGGGGGGGCCTGGATGGGGTGGGGGGTGCTGGGTGGAGGGGGCCTGAGAACATGGGGCAGTCTCTGGAGCTTCTCCAGGGCTGGCTGGCTCCGTGGAAAAGAGCAGTCGAGGCTTCTTTGGAAGCTCCCTCTGTCTCCCATGAGCACTGTCTACGGCGTCATGGCCACGGGAAAGCTGCATCCCCCCACAGTTGACCTAGGCCAGACCTGGGTGCCTTCAGAGAGCTGGGAGGGTGGCTTATGAATACCGGCCCCTGTGGCTCCGGGTCAAATTCCAGGGTCCCTTGTTCTCAGTTCTGGCATCCAGGTTCTTGGCTGTGGGGGTGACGTGTCTTCATCATGCAGGCCAAGGCTGCCTGTGACAGCTTCCTCCCCCACCCCACGCTCTCCCCAGGTGACGCCCTGCTGGATGCCGGGGAGTCCATGAAGCGCCTAGCTGAGGTGAAGGACTCCCTGGACATTGAGGTCAAGCAGAACTTCATTGACCCTCTGCAGAACCTGTGTGACAAGGACCTGAAGGAAATCCAGGTATGCCCCCACCAAGCCCCACCTGGGCCAGATTCCCAGCAGGAGGTGCTGCGGGGTGGCCCTCCCTGAGGCCCCAGGCACGAGACCTGACCCCCATCCTGGCCTGCAGCACCACCTGAAGAAGCTGGAGGGCCGCCGCCTTGATTTCGACTACAAGAAGAAGCGGCAGGGCAAGATCCCCGACGAGGAGCTGCGCCAGGCCATGGAGAAGTTTGAAGAGTCCAAGGAGGTGGCAGAGACCAGTATGCATCACCTCCTGGAGACTGATGTGCGTATGCAGGCTGTGCACCCTCCTCATGGACCCTGGGGGAGCCCCGAAAATGAGCCCAGCGGTGGTGCCAGCTTCCCAGGGCCAGTGGGTGGGGTTGCCTGTTCAGGATGTGAAGGAAAGTGGATACAAGAGGACCCAAGGAGGTGACTGGCCACCTGAGGCTTTGGGGTCTCCTCAGGCCCCTCACCCTCCTCCAGCTGCAGCTCAAGGGTCAGGCAGACAGGCAGGGATGGGTCCATGTCCAGAACAAGCTGTGAAGGCTCCCTGCAGGAAGCAGCTGGAGATGGGGGTCAGGAGGGCTGTACTGCAGCCCCGGCTGGTCCCTTGCAGATCGAGCAGGTGAGCCAGCTCTCTGCCCTGGTGGACGCCCAGCTGGACTACCACCGGCAGGCAGTGCAGATCCTGGATGAGTTGGCCGACAAGCTCAAGCGAAGGTGAGTCTGGCCCCTGGCTTCTCCCTGTGAACAGCGGCCCACTCTGCCGACTAGGAGGCCCAATGGCCTGAGGCTGGGGCCACCTGGGCCAGCCCTTTAGGGCCTGAGGGATGACCTGCCCCTGGGGAACCCCACCCTGCTGTGAGCAGCAGCAGGGGGCGGTTACCTCCTTTTTAGAAAGAACCCCCAGGCTGCAGGGGGTGGGGGTTCCAGGAGACAGCAAGACCTCATCACACTCGCACTGGTCCCAGAGGAGAGGCTTGGGATGTCCTTTGGGGAGAGGGTTTGCTCGACTGTCCCTGGAAGGCCATTCTCCTCCTTCCCTGTCTCCCTGGGCACTTGGCCCTGAGGGCCATCTCACAGTCAGGAGGCGCCCAGGACCTTGAGAAGGGAAATCCTGGTGGGGGTGGTTCCCTGATACGGGGAGGGTGTCTGTGGGGCAGCAGCACCCAGGCAGCCATCACCAAGGAGGCTTCTGGGTTCAGTGGGGCGCAGCCTGTAGGCAGCCTTGGAGGAACACCAGGGGACCCCCACCAGTGTTTCCGTGCATGGTAACCCCTCACACAGCCCCCCATGTGCACCCTGAGTCCCAGGGTGGCAGCTGACCTCGACATGCACTCCCTCCCCTCCAGGATGCGGGAAGCCTCCTCACGCCCCAAACGGGAGTATAAGCCCAAGCCGCGGGAGCTCCTGGACCTCGGAGAGCCTGAGCAGTCCAACGGGGGCTTCCCCTGTGCCGCGGCCCCCAAGATCACAGGTAAGGAAGAGGCTTCTGCTCTGCCCCAGGCCCCTTTTGGAGTAGTCCCCAGCCACTGGGCCAGTCCCCTGTGAGAGAGCCCCTCCTACCCAACCCTGGGATGGGCACCAGGCCCCACCCTAACATCTTCGGCCCACCTTGTGCTTTGTTTGCAAGCAGCTTCATCATCTTTCCGATCTTCTGACAAGCCTATTCGGACCCCCAGCAGGAGCATGCGTGAGTGTCCCACATGGGCACAGGCCCTGCCCTGGGCTCCCACCTGGGGTTTAGGGTTCTTCTCCCCCGCCTCCTCTCCCCGCCTCCAGTAGAACTGGAGCTGGCCCTCACTGCTCCAAGTGGTGCCCCAAGTGCTATTGCCTCTGTTCAGTGACACCCTGATGCCACGAGGCATCGCCAGCTCCTCCCGGAGTCTTTCTCCCCTCGTCACCTACTCTGGGCAGCCGTGGGAAGTGGTGGGCAGGACCAGGCAGCTGGGCAGGAGGGGAGGCGGCCTCACCCTGCGTACTGCCTGGGGCACGTGACAGCCTGGACCACCCCCAACCCCAGCACCCCTGGACCAGCCGAGCTGCAAGGCCCTATACGACTTCGAGCCTGAGAACGATGGGGAGCTGGGCTTCCATGAGGGCGACATCATCACGCTGACCAACCAGATCGATGAGAACTGGTACGAGGGCATGCTGGACGGCCAGTCAGGCTTCTTCCCCCTCAGCTACGTGGAGGTGCTGGTGCCGCTGCCCCAGTGACCACCCCTCCGTCCAGATCTCTGCATTCCACATGGCCAGGGCAGTGCTCGTGGCCGGCGGGGTGGCCCGCTTCCTGCCGGTCCAGGGGCAGCAGGGTCCCCGTTTACACTAGCACTCAGCGCCAAGGGGCTCCCTTCCCCACTCCGTGTGGCCATCTTGGGGCTGGGCAGTGTTCCCCATCCTGCTGCTCTAGACTCTGCCCCCAGCCCACCGCTCGCCCCAGGAGGCTCACACTAAGGTGCTCTTAGAAACACTAACTCCTACCCCTCTCCAGGGATGGGTGACTCCAGGTGGACCTCCTTCTCTCCCCCCACCTCTTTCTCACACACACAGATTCAAACACACATTCTTTCCCACCTCCATCCACACACAGACATGCACACTCACGTCCTCTCATGTCTTCATCCAGCATTGACACACATGTACATGTGTCCTCTCCCACCTCCATCCCTCACAGCCCAGAGACTTGCCCTTAAAAGGATGGGACTGAACGTTGGTGTGATGGGGTGGTCTAGGCCAGACCCCCTGGCTGAGACTCACCACCCTGCTTTTAAATCCCCCCTCCAGGGTCCCCTGGGCCCATGAATGCCTACAGATGCCACCTCCCTGGAAGGACCTTGCCCCTTCCCTCTCGCTGGGGATTCACGAAGAGATGAGGCTGGGGGTCTCAGAGGCCAGGGCCCCCAAGGACAGGCCATCTCCCTCCTGCAGGGCACTGAATCCCACCCACTCATGCCCACCGCCCCATCTCCAGCCAAGCACAGGCAGCATCTCACTCTGGCACAAGCTGCCATGACCAGCAAACACATACAGTGTGTGTACACATACACACACATATACAGACATACACGGGACCATGGGAGCCCAGCCTCCACTATGTGGAAGGTCAAGCACAAAGGCTTTGACAAGTGAATGTTCCTGAGCCCTGGTGCTGGGACCCCTGGGGAGTCCCTGTCCCAAGCCAGCCACCACACCCTCTCTGGACAGTGGCTCAGGCATCTTCTCCACACCAAGGTAGGCAGCTGACCAGGCCAGCAGGGGACCCTGGGCCTGGCTCACATTCCTCTCCTCTGGTGACTGATAAAGCCCCCAAGGACACCAGGCCCCCTTTCTCGTCCCTGAGGCCCCCTGGTTAACCAGCATCTGGAGGAGGCACGGATGTCATAGCCTGGGGCAGATCCAAATGTAATCCTGATGTTTTTTTAAAAAAGTATTAAATGTCTCTTTCTACAGTCTCTGGCCTGGTGGTGGTGCAGGGCAAGCCCTCCTAAGGGGTCTCCAGCCAGGGCAGGGCCTGCATGGGCACCAGCCTGCAGCAAGGGGGAGGGGCGGGGGTGGCTGTCACTTGCCTGGTCACCAGCTCAGGCCCTCCCCACAGTCACAGCACTTGAGAGACACCTGGCCCGTTTCTCCTTTATTATATAATCTGAGCCCCTGCTGTCACAGTCAGTCACACGGGACAAACAGCAAAGAAGCCCTGGACCCATCCCATCACCCAGAGGCGCAGGGGGCACGTCTAATCAGAGCCCTCTCCTGTCTTTGAAGACTGGTTCCCTCAGTTCCCTTGCTTGAGGAGGCTGTAAACCTGCTCCAGCATGTGGCCTAGGCCCTGGTCCTTGGGCATCCTGCTGGCCAGGGAGATCTGAAAACAGGCAGGTCCGGCGCCTCAGGGCTGCTGCCCCGCTAAGGGCTCCGCTAACCCCGGTGGTGTCCCTAAAACCACACCTCCAGGTGCATCCTGGGCCTAGGAATGTCGTCGGGGGCGGGGGTAAGATTCCTCCACACCTTCGACAGTCTGCTCTCACACGCCCCGCCCCCCGTGCGCCCAGGCCACGCCCACCCTTCCCACCCAGCACCGCGGCAGGAGGTGACCAGTGTGGCAGCTTTAAGCCCGGGTCACTGTTCAGTCTGAACAGAACAAGCAAATATATGAAGCTGGTTCTCTGTAAAGCCGGGTGAGATGTGTCTTCTGAGAATGACTCCCAGGCAGGACACAAAAGGCTGCCAAGCCCTTGCTGACACAGACCGCTGACTTAACGAGGGCGGGGAGGGGGGGGGGAGCGGGGAGAGCCGCGGGGGTTGGGGGGGTGGTGCAGGGCGGACTGGATCGGCCTACTCCCAGCACCAGCCCCTCTGCCTGGCTCAGCTCTGCTGTGCTTCAGACTCAGAGCCCCTCCTGTTCAGGGGCAGCGTCTCAGTCAGGATAGCCCCAGGGCCACAAGGGCTGCAGGCTTTTACATCTTCATCCGTACTTGATAGCCATCTCCACCACTGTCACCACCCTTGTGTGACAAACGTGACTTTTCTTTGGCAGCGCTTACATCTGACTAAAATACTTTTGTACAAGCTCACTTAACTCACTTTTCCTCGAGCTGCCTCTGGATATATTCTTGTGGGGCTCCCTGAGATCTTTACAAAAGGAAGGGTTTGCACAGGACTCGAGGTGTGAGCCTCACTCACCTTCAGCTTGTCCAGGTAGGTGTGCTCCTGGTTCCAAGGCTCCTGGAACCTGATGAAGTCAGGGGCGCCCCTGTAGAACTCTACCAGCAGCATCTAGTGGGAAAGGAACACATGAGCCCCAGCCGCTGCCGCCCTTCAAGGGGCCTCTGGACTAACGCAGCACAGCACGTAGGGGTTACCCAGTTCCCCAAGAGAGGGGCCCCCAAGCAGTGCCACCCTGGGGAAATGAAGGCATTTGGCAGGAGAGAGGGCTGCCTAGAGGAGAAGATGCCTCCCCCAGAAGCAGAAGAATCACTGAATGCAATTCTTTCTACCTCTGCAGCCCTGAAAGACTCCCTGGCCTAGCCTTAGTCTGAGCAGGAACATCTGTGAAGTCACAGGTGTGATGAACTAGCTCCATTTGTTTAAATGCCTATTGAATGGCAGAAGTAACACCTGAGGTCCTCACATGTCTCCACTGGGAGAATCAGTGGCAGGTGCAGAAGCCCAAGGTAGGAGCGTCCCTAGCACCTTCCAGAACAGCAAGGAGGCCGGGTGGGGGTGGGGGGAGGGGCCGGGGCAGAGACTGGGGACTTGATCCTTAGAGCCCGTGATTTTCAGCAGCAGAAGAGACCTGATCTGGGTCTTGATGTGGCACTTTCAACCACAGCTTCCTGACTCCTAGAGTTATAGCCAACTAGTGGGGCGCCCTCAGCCCCCGCCTGCTCCTCCCAGGGTCCCCCACCCCCACCACCCCAGAGTCAGCTTACCATCTCATGGAGGATGTCATTAGTCAGGAAGTTGTCCTGGACGTAGGCCATTTCCACGTCCATGGGGATGCCATAGTCACTGGGCCTTTGCTGGCGGAGACAAGCTGGTCACCACTAGCTACCCCCGCCCCGCCCCCCAGCCCAATACTTCAGGGCACAGCAGGAAGTTCCCTGGGCTGGGGGCCAGGGAATCCACACTGCAGGCCTGGCTCTGGGCTGGGATCAGATTCAGAGCCATGTGGGGTCTCAGAAGAACCCAGCAATGTGACCTGGGAGGCAGAGTGGCCTCCATCACAGACACACACAGGAGTGGCCATGGCTCCCAAATTCCTTTCTAAAGCTGATTTCTGACTCCAAGACTGGACTTGGAGAATGAAACCAGACAGGTCTCAGGTCGGAGGCCATACTGGTAGCCAAGGCAGCTTGCTACAGTTGGAGCCCCAACCTTTTCAACATCACTCACACCTACTGCCTCAGCGCAATTATTATGTTCCTATCTCACAGATGAGACAATCTGAGGCCCCAGCTCCCCAGATGAGCCGGGAACCAGAGTACTGGCTTTCCGCCGCTAACAAGCCCTCCTGACCCCGCCCACAACCACGCAGGGCCCCACCCACACCTCCCCTGAAGCCCCGCCTACCTCAGGGGGCGGCATCACCCAGAAGGGCGAGATCTTGGACTCTGGGCCGGGGTTGCCAGAGTAGTAAGGGGCTGCAGACGGAGACACAGAGAAGGAGCTGGATCTGGGATCTCGGTGACCAGCAGGGCCCAGGCCCACCCCTTTCCCTGGACTCACAGCAGAGCAGGGCGAGGCAGGGCTGGAAACCGTTGCTGGAGCCCTGCAGCCGCAGCTGGTAGTCCATCTGCTTATCGATGTCCTGCAGCGACGGTAGCGCCGGGCTATGCGGGTGGCTGTGGTACCAGCCCACCAGGGACAGGCCGCGCAGGAGCAGGCTCTGGTAGATCTAAGGGCAGAGACGCGGCTGGGGCCGGCGCGGGACGGTGGGGTTCCACCAGCCCTGGTGCGTGCACGCCACTCCCGGCGGCCAGCACGCCAGGCACACACAGCCAACATTTAATGAGCGCCTGCTGTGTACCAGGCCTCTGAGGATACATCAGTGAGCAACCGAGACATACCCTGCCCCGCGCTCAGCAAATCCAGTGAGGGGGACAGTCAACAAAGACATAAAGAAGATGCTCCAGGCTTCTCCGGTGGCTCAGCTGTAAAGAACCTGCCTGCCAATGCAAGAGATAAAGGGTTCAACCCCAGATGCGGGAGGACTCCACATGCTGGAGAGTAAATAAGCCCATCCACAACAATTGAGCCTGGGAGCCGCAACTACTTAAGTCCCTATGCTCCAGAGCCCGAGCTCTGCAATAAGAGAAGCCCCCACAACTAGAGAAAAGACCCAGCAGAGCCAAACATAAGTAATTTTGTTTTAAAGCCTCCTATATTCCCCGGTGGTCTAGTGGTTAAGGACTTGGACCTCTCACAGCCCCACAAGGGGTGGGTCTCAATCCCTGGTGTAGGAACCAAGATCCTGCAAGCCGCAGTGGCGCAGCCAAAATAGAATAATAATATAATAATAATAAAATAACAAATGCTCCTATTGTAAATCTAAGGCAAAATATTATTTTGCTCACTGCTGTATCCCCAGCTCAAGGAACAATTCCTGGCACACAGTAGGTACTCAATAAATAGTTAAAGAGGCAGATGTGCGAACGCAAGTAGAGGCAAGCGCAAGCGTAAAGAGAAAGGAAGAGGCGGGTGGAGAAAGCTGTGCACCAAATGCACACCTATTCTGTCCTCCGGAACTGACCATGCTGGAAAAGGCGGGTGTGGAGTGCTTAGTGCAGTGCTAGGCGCATACTAAGCACTGTTATGAAAACATCGAAGGAGGGCATTTAATATCTATCCGGCCTTTACCAGGTGACAGGCAGTCTGAGCGGGGAAGGGGCTGGCGGCATCTGCGCAGAGGAAGAATGACGGTGGGGGTCACAGGTGCAGGGACTGGAGCTCACACGTACCTATCTGCACCCTTGCTGAGTGGCGACACGGCGCTAGGCGCCCTGACGCAGTAGCCAGGACAGCTGTGTGCACACCAGCCTGCGCCCCCTCACCCACAAATGCCCCGTTGCCATGCGCCCCCTCACCTCCTCTTCCACGGTGGCTGCGGTCTCCGCGTCCCCCAGCCGGCTCCGACAGGGGAAGGCTCTGAGCACCGTGAGCACTGCACGGAGGCGGGAGAAGGGGTGGACATTGACCCTGGCCCCCAAACACCCTCTCTGCCCATGGGCCCCCAATACCCACTCTGACTGTTGATGTCCCAGCGGCCCCCCAGGTACCCCACGACCTGGCTGCGGGTCAGGTGGCTGTGGAAGTCCTGGGGAGGGGGAGGGACATGGGAAGACCCGCTCAGACTGTGCCTGGTCCCAAGGCCGTCCTGGGGGTCAGCCCACCCCCCTCCTTCCTCAGATATTGATTGAATGCCTACTGTTTACCAATAGTAAACAGAGCAGACAAGGTCTCTATTCCAAGGACCCTCTGGGCAGGGACCAGCCCCTCCCCAAGCCTGGGAGCCCCTGAGCCCTAAGGGACAAGGTAGGAGGTGGGCACACACCAGCAGGAACAGCACGTTGCTGGAGACGGCCACGTTGAACGGCTGGAACTTGTTGATAGCTGCGAAAGACGTTACTTCCACCAGGGTGTGGGGGTTCCTGTGGGAGCCAGGAAGGTTCCACAGCCTCAGGAACCCCAAGGCCCTTCCCTCACCCACACACTGGTTCCCTCGGTCCCACAGCTAGCTCTGAAGATCTGAGGCCTTGTCTCCATCCTTCCCCTGCCTGCCCTTGTCCCCCAACCCCATGCTGCAAGAGCTTCTGTAGATGGGGATGAGGGTGGGGGTTCTCCCAGCGGGCATGGGGTGCATCTGACCTGGCCGAGTCACGACTTCCCAGCATGCAGTAGCGCACCGGCACCCGGATCTTGTTGTCCACCCTTTTCCCTGGGGGCGTGGCCTCTGGGGAGTTGGCAGGGGGTGTTAAAGAAAGATGTCAGTATCAGTTTCTCCCCAGCCAGGAACTGGAAAACCAAGACCAGGCAGTCCAAGAAAGAAAGAAGACTCCAGGGGCAGTCTTAAAAAATCAAGAAAGGACTTCCCTGGTGGTCCAGTGGCTAAGACGCCATGCTCCCAGTGCAGGGGACGTGGGTTCCACCCCTGGTAAGGGAACCAGATCGAGCAAGCGGCAACTAAGACCCAGTACAGCCAAATCAATCAATCAATCAATCAATCAATATTTTTAAAAATAAAGAAATGAGGCAGCAAGTCAACAAACTGGACATAAGAAACTAAAAAATCAGAAGAAGGGATCAGGAAATCAGGTGAGGACCAGTCAGGCAAAGAAATCAGGCAACAGGGCAAAGAAATCCTATGGAGGAGTAAGGATAAAGAAATTAGGCAGTGGGACCAAGAAATGTAGAATTAGAGCTTAAAAAGTCAGGCGGTGAGAGTGAAATTAGGCAGCGAGGGCTGGGAAGTCAGCCAGGCTTCTAGCGGGCTCTACACCCAGCCTCCTCCCCGGCCTGAGCTCTGTCCACCTCCCCCAACTGTTCCCACCTCCTCCCCTCCCCCACACCTCTTACCCGAGTGGACAGGCTCCGAGGGGCCCTTCCCTTGCGGTCTCCTACTCTTGTCGTCCGCTGAGGCTGCTGTCAGAACCTCCTCCTCCTCTTCCTCTATCAGCGGCTCCTCCTCCTCTCCTTCGCTGGCCGGGCTCTGAGTGGGGTCGGGGTTGGGGGAAACGCGACGGGACTTTTAGCGGTATTCTCCATACCCTCCCCCCAAGTTCGACCAAGAACTCTGGCAGGCCAGAACCTGCCATTCCTGTCGTTGCCCCGGGTGCCCACTAGAGGGAGAGAGTGAGCAGAGACAATCTAGGATGTGGACCAGTTAGTTGCTCAGGCTGGAATACCGCCTCTGCCTATTACAAACTGACTTCAGGCTCTGCTGCTGCTGCTGCTGCTAAGTCACTTCAGTCGTGTCCAATTCTGTGCGACCCCATAGACGGCAGCCCATCAGGCTCCTCTGTCCCTGGGATCCTCCATGCAAGAATACTGGAGTGGGTTGCCATTTCCTTCTCCAGTGCATGAAAGTGAAGAGTGAAAGTGAAGTCGCTCAGTCGTGTCCGACTCAGCGACCCCAAGGACTGCAGCCCACCAGGCTCCTCCGTCCATGGGATTTTCCAGGCAAGAGTACAGGAGTAGGGTGCCATTGCCTTCTCCAGACTTCAGGCTCTATTCTCCTGTAAAACGGCACAATGACTTCTAGCCCCACAGGGGTGGCAAAAGGGTGAAATTAGATAATGCGTGCAAAGCATTAGGCATATGCCAAGCATATGCCCTGCTGCTCCATTCATCCAGCTGGCAAACACTTTGCATGGATTAGTTGATCAGATTCTCTCAATAACCTCTCCTTCTCCTTTCTCCTAAAGAGCCCTTCCTTGATGAGGTGACCTCTCTGTCCAAACCCAACAGCCACATCTCAGTCTCTGTCCCTCTCCTCCTCTCAGCAGCGTCTCCTGGTAAATCCTCAGGGATCCCCACCCCCGCACTGACCGGCTTACCTCCCACCACTCCTGGACCCCCTTATTCTCCTCCATCTCACTCGTTGGGCCAGGGCTGGGTCCTCCCGCCTCTTTATTCCCCCACCTACACCCCTTCTGAGGGGCCTCAAACCCCGTGTGCCCCCTGGACAACTGCCCACAGTCCTGACTCCAGGCTAGGTCTCCCCTGACCTCTGGACCCCAGGTCCGACTAGTCCCTGACATCTCAAAAGGGGGTGTTTACATTCAACAAGGCCACCCAGACCATCACCCTAAACTTGCTCCTCCACACATCTCCAATGAGGGTAATCCTGTCCACGCGCTTGCAAAAACATTTGGGGGAACAAGACATCTCCTAACACCAACATCAGATCCACCAGCAAATCACATCACATCCACTTTCAAAATTAACCAGAACTTACCCACTTCCTCCTCCTCAAAGGCCGGCCAGATACACCCCATCATCACCCACCTGAACCCTGAATCCCTGGCTCCTATTGTCCTCCCAACAGCGGCCACCAGGGGGCGCCGCTAATGACCTGACTCAGGCCCCACACCTACTCCGCTCACAGTACTCCAGGGATCCGACTTCCCTCAGGGTACAAGCCCAAGTCTTCCCCACAGCCCACCATGCCCTCCAAGACTTGCCCCTTTTGCCTCCCTGCCCTTCCCTCCTCCCTCTCTCCCTATCACTCTCTGCTCCAGCCGCATCAGAGCCTTGCTGTTCCCCCAAAACACCAAGCCTTTGCACATGCTGTTTTCCAGAAAACTTTTTGCTCCCTGCCTCCACCCCTTCAGTTCACTGATCAGATGTCACTTTCTCAATGAGGCCTTCCCTGGCCATCCTATCCCTTTCAGCACTTGCATCCCCTGCCCCTGCTCACTTCTTCCAAAGTATGATAAGATGGACTTATTTCTTTTGTTTGTTTCTCTCTCCATGAAGGCAAGGATGTTTCTCATTTGGCTCTCTGCTTTATCTCCAGCTCGTAGAAGAGGGCCTGGCACACAGCTGGCATTTATTAAATGCTTCCTGAATGAATAGCCCTATGGTGTGGTGTGAAGGTTAGTTTTATAAGTCAACCAGGCTCAGCTATAGTACCCAGTTACTGAATCAAACACTAGTCTAGGTGTTGCTGTGAAGGCATCTGGTTGATGTGGTCGACATCTACAATAAGTTAACTTTCAATAAAGAAGATTACCCTTGATACTGTTGGTGGGCCTCACCCAATCAGGTGAAAGGCCTTAAGAGCAAAACCTAAGGCTTCCTGGAAAACAAGAAATTCTGCCTCGAGACTGCAGCATCCAGGGACTTCCCTGGTGGTCAGGAGGTTAAGAATCTGCCTTCCAATGCAGGGAATCTGGGTTCAATCTCTTGTCAGGGAACTAAGATCCCACGTGCTGTGGGGCAACTAAGCCTGGGCACTCGGGAGTCCAAGCCACAACCAGAGAGAGGCACATCACTACAACAAAGAGCCCAGGAACCGAAACTAAGACCTGATGCAGCCAAATAAAGAAAAACATTAAAAAAAAAAAAAAGACTGCAGCATCAACTCCAGCCTCTGTGTGTATGTGTGTGTGTGTATTACTATCACAGCATTCAAGACCCTCCAAAATCTGGTCCCTGCCAATGCTGCCAGCCCCCTCAGCTACTAAGGCATTGAATCTCCAGTTGCATCAGCTAAAAATGGTTCCTTAAGCATCATGTGTTTCTTCATGCCTACAAAGCTGTGCATATGCCATTCCTTCCTCTGGAAAGCTCTTTACCCTTCATCTCACTCTGATCAACTCCTATTCATCCCTCAAGGCCCCAGCTCCAACATTCTCTCTCTGGGCACTCTTTATCCAGCAGTGAGTCAGAGAGGCTGAAGGATGTACCTCATCAGCGGCAGTTGCAGTCATATGGAGCTGGTTTCGGCGGAGCCAAGCAGCTTTGTACTTGTCCAGTTTCTGGCCCTTGTATTTGACAGAGGCCCAGCCACAGCCAGACTTCTTGGCCGGGTTCACCAGCTTCTTGCAATGAGTGGCCCAGGCGCTGGGTGAGTTGAACACCTGGCCTGTTTCCTGCCACACAATCCTTCCATCGGGCTGCAGGTCTCCCACGAACTTCTTCCCCTGCAATGACAGTGGGTTGGCTGAACCCAGGAGCTGGTACTCATCAAGATTCCCTCCTCCAGGAAGTCCTCCCTGACCCCATGCTACTTCCCAGGGCTTGCCACCCATCTCCCACCTCCTTTCAGGAGGCTTACAGCTTAGGTATCATCCTGATCAGCCTGGATTGAAACCGTCAAGTTATGTGCCCATCCCCACTCCCTTCACTGGACTGTGAGCCCCAAAGGACAAGAACTGCATGTGACTTGATCTCCACTGGGTCCCTAACACCCAACACAGCCTGTCACACAGCAGATGCTCAATTCACAAGCTGCTCCCATTCACAAAGAGAACAATAACAATATGGTAATAATAACAAACACTTATAAGGGACTTACTGTGTAGCAGGCACACTACTGAGCAGCTTATTCATTGCATCCTCATGCAACCCCATGTGAGGAAAGAAAATCCCATTTTACGGATGGGGAAACTAGGATACGCATAAGTTGAGTGAAGTCACATAGCCAGGAAGGCACTAGTGTCTTCTCCGAGCCTAAGATCTCCTTTGTGGAATGGAGAGTTTGGTGAACAGTGTTCTCCCACCCAGAAAGGCTCCTGCTGGGTCAGGATGCTCTGTGCCTCAGTTTCCCCTCCTCACACCAGGGGCTCGGGTTGCGGCAAGAAAGCACACTGGACCCGGGTTTCCCCTTTTTGCACGAGCTGGAATGGGATGAGGCTGGGAGGCGCTCACCAGGTAGTAGATGGACAGCACTCCGGCGCCGGGCTCCAGCAGCGCGTCCTTGAGGAGCACCCGCAGCGTGACCGCGCGCCTAGTTAGCGCGCCCCCTGGCCCGCCGCAGCTCCCCGGTCCCGCCCCGCCGCCGCCTCCGCCGCCGCGCGCGCCTCCCGATGCCCCTGGCCGCTCCGGGTCCTCGGCCTCCGCCTCGTCCTCGTCTTCATCCGGCGCCTCCTCGCCCGCGGCGCCCGCAGGGGACAGCGGTTCCGGAGCTACGGGCAGCGACAGGCTGCAGCGGAGCCGTGCGCCCTGAGCCGGTGCAGCCACCCAGCCTGGTCCCCCACCGGCCCCCCGCCAGGCCCGCCGTACCTGCCATGGTCGTTCCGCCCCACGCCCCGCGCCCGGTGCGCCTCGGGCTCTTTCTTCCCGGCACGTGACGCGGCTCCGCCCCTAGGGGGGAGCACCTCTGCCATTGGCCGCCGCCGGTGGGCTACTGGGGGCTTGGCCAGCAGAGGCGAGCCGGGGAAAGCCAGACTCTGGCCTGTTCAAGCGGGAGAGGGAGGTGGGGGTTCAACCCTAGGGGACCATTCGGGAAACTGAGGCCTGAGGCCACCTTCCGCGGGAGGGAGGTGGTAACCGAGAGCTCGGGACACCACTGGGAACACTGAGGCCGGGGGCTTCCGCTTTCGGAGAACCAATGACTCCACCCGAGGTCACCGACTGAGGCCTGGGGCTGGGGGACTTAGCGGCGCTCAACCCGCTACGACTAGCGGGGAAATTAAGATACATGATCACTCCTAATGAGGGACCCACAGGCCTCAGCTGTTGGTACCAGGAAGACACTGAGGCCTGGGAGGATGAGCCCCACTGCCCTGGGGCTGCGGGCCAGAATCGAGGAAACAACCCGGCGCCTCGACTCTGAAGTGCCCAAGACGGGCGGCATTCTCTAAAGGGTTAATTTCCACCTTCCCCGGCGGCCTTCGACTGCCTTGATTGGATTGCAGCTGAGCCCGCCAGCCAATTATAACTAGGTTATTTCATCTTCAGCCAATAGACGATAGAGGGTGGAATCCCTCCTGCCAGTCAAGCGTTAAATTGCTCCTCCTCTACCAGTCAGCAGGAGTCCCCGGGCCTTACGTGTCCAATCCATTTTAGGGTCTGGTCTTCAACCAACCAATCAGTTCGCGGCTCAAACCTCCCTTGAGACCCACCCCCCAACCTCTCCCACCCAACCCTCAGCTCGCGGTGCACGTGGGCGGAGACTGGCTAGGAGTGCGGGCGACAGCTGCTGCTCTTTTGTCTCTGGTCACTGTCCCAGGACCTTTGCCCCGAGGCGCAGGGCCACCTCCCAGTGCTGGGACTCCCCAACCCCAGGGAGGGCTGAAAGCCCTGGGCAGGGGCTCCCTCCAGCTGCACGGCAATTTTTCGGCTGGACTCAGCTACCTATGCCGGTCTGAAAGAGGGGACAGGCTGTTAGGGACAGGGCTGTCCAGCCACAGTGGTCTGGAATGAGTGAGCCTAGCTCCAAATCTTGCTCTACCATTTCCCAGGTCTGTGACTTTGGCCATGTGTCTCCACCTCTCTGCTCCTGCGGATAACAATTCCTACTTGAGAGTTGTTAAAGAACAGGACTTGACGTATAGTAAGAGCTGGGGAATGTGAGTGATTATTATTACTCATGATGCAATAAGATTTGTATTTTAAGGTAGGACAAGAAAAAGTAAACAACAATTCTTTGTTTGGACCCCTTCCCTCCCTCTCTTGCTAATCTGTGTAACACATTAACCAGAGATCCTCAAAGATGGAAAGATAGGAACTCCTGCTCCACATTAAAGGTCTCTTTTCTTTTTCTAACATTTTATTTCTTTTTTCCCCATTTTTAAAATTTGAAAGATAATGCTTTACAATGTTGTGTTAGTTTCTGCTGTACAACGAAGTGAATCAGCCATGCATGCGCGCTCAGTTGTGACCGACTCTGCGACACCCTGGCCTGTAGCCCGCCAGGCTCCTCTGTCCCTGGGATTTCCCAGGCAAGAATGGGTTACCATTTCCTTCTCCATGTTTTTTTTTTTCTTTTTTCTAATGTTGACAATATATCTTCTTATAAGAACAGTGTTCTTTCCCAGCTCTGTAGGGGTCATGATGATCTGCTGCTCACTCTGTATTTGCTTACCTGAACTATGTATCCTTAGTGAAGTTTATGTAAATATCAGTATGTCATTTTGATGTATGATCGTTTGTCTCAAGGAGGTCCAGAGGTTAAGAAGCCATGCTTCCACCGTACAGGGCGTGGGTTCAATCTCTGGTCAGGGAATCAGTGACGCAGCAGGCATGCATGCATAAATGAAATATATATGACTGTGCCTACTAACAGGCGGAACCGTTCTTAGAGCTTTCAGAAAATCTGCTTCCTGTTATAATCTTCAGTTTGGCTCAAAGAAAATTCCGTTTTTCTCTTCTTAACTTGATAGTTAATGTTCCCTGACACTCACTTTGTGTCCAGTCCAAACCTCCTTTTGGAGTCATCTCACCACCCACCCAGGGTCCAGCCATCAGATAGGCATCTCCAGGCCCTTAGGGGGCTTCCCAAGTGGCACTAGTGGTAAAGAATCTGCCTGCCAATGCAGGAGACTCAAGAGATATGGGTTCAATCCCTGGATCACAAATATCCCCTGGAGAAGGAAATGGCAATCCATTCCAGTATTCTTGCCTGGAAAAATTCCATGGACAGAGGAGCCTGGTAGGTTACAGTCCATGAGATTCAAAGAGTTGGACAGGACTGAGCGACTGAGCACAACACACAGCTGCTTAGACTCAACAGAGCTCAAATGGCCTCAGTTTATTTGCCCATGGCCTTGTCTACTTTCTCTTTGCCTCTCTTCTAAAACCCAGGGCTGAATCTCCAGCATCTCTCATCTGGATCATTTCCTGGAGATTCAGGCCTCCATATTCACACACACTCCTTACATCTCCCATCCTGGCCCCAGAGGAATCTTACTAAAATGCAACTATGACCACCTCCTGCCATTGCTCTAAATCCTTCTATGAATCCCCATTGCCTTTGATAAATTAGCCACTGTGACCTTATCAATCATTAACAATTTACAGCACCCCTAAATGGCAAGTAGTGTCATCAACATTACCAGACAGTTCAGGAGAGGAAGAGTTACACAGTTCTTCAGTGAATTCCCAAGGCTAATCTTTGCTATGTGTATAAAGTCCAGGCAGTCCTAGAACTATTAAGGAAATTGAATTTGTAATTTTAAAAGTCCCCCAAAAGGGACTAGGTATCATCACGGTTCATAAGTTGTTTAGCTACAAGTTCATTTCAGTAGCAGGACCTAACAAGTATTTGAGGACAAAATCTCCTGTGTTTAAAAAACATATTTTTTTTTACCATGCTAATAAAAATATTAATTTGTTTGGGAAAAAAATAATTGAAAAAAATTAAACTCCCAAAGAAGAAATCTCCAGGCCCGG
Source organism: Bos grunniens (assembly GCF_055505025.1). NCBI lineage: Eukaryota > Metazoa > Chordata > Mammalia > Artiodactyla > Bovidae > Bos > Bos grunniens. The sequence continues at coordinate 19,780,644 of NC_141171.1, forward strand.
GTGAAAAATTCTATGAAGGTTCAAAGAAGAATTAACACCACTTTTACATAATCTCCCTGTGTGGAAACGGCAACCCATTCCAGAATTCTTGCCTGGAGAGTCCCATGGACCTGGAACCTGGCAGGCTACAGTCTACGGGGTCGCAAAGAGTCGGACACTGAAGCGACTTAGCGTACGTGCATGCATGCATTACATAATCTCTTCCAGAAAATTGAAGAAGGAACACTTCCCAATTCATTTTATGAAGCTACCGTCACCCTGATACCAAAACCAGATAAGGGGAGTACAAATAAACAAAAGTACAGAACATCCCTCATGAATCCAGACCAAAAAAAAGCTTTTAAAAAAATGTTAATAAATAGAATTCAGCAATATATAAAAAGAAGTATTCATCATGAGAAAGTGGAGTTTATCCCAGGGTTGCAGGGCTGTTTCCATATTCCAAATTCAATCAGTGTTTTCCACTGTATTAAAGAGACTGTGGTAGGTGAAACAGTGGTTCCCTAAAGATCTCAATGTCCAAATTCCCAAGGCCTAGGAATATTTAGGTTACATGGCAAAGGGGATTTAAGTTTTCAGATGGAATTACAGTTTCTAATCGAATTAAAATAAGGAGACGTTAAAGTAATAATCATTAAAACAAGGAGATGATCCCAGATTATCTACTGAGTCCAACATAATAACAGGCATCCTTAAATGTGAAAGAGAGTCAGGGAAAGGTGACTGTGGAAGAAATTCAGATTGATATAACATGAGGTTTCTACCCACTATTGCTGGCTTTGTAGATGGAGGAAGGAATGGGGAAAGCTAGAAGCTGGAGAAAGCAAGGAAATAGATTCATTCTTTGAGGCTTCAGAAAGGAACACAGCTCTCAGGGACTTCCCTGGTGGGCCAGTGGTTAAGAATCCACCTTGCAATGCAGGCAATGTGGGTTCGATCCTTGGTCAGGGAACTAAGATCCCACATGCTGCAGAGCAACTAAGCCTGAGCGCCACAACTAGAGAGTTCATGCATTTCCCAACACAGCCAAATAAATAAATATTTAAAAGAAAAAAAGAATAAGGAACATAGTCCTGCCAACACCCTGATTTTATTTTCATGAGAACCACATAGGACTCCTGACCTACAAAGCTGTAAGATAACACATTTGTGTTGTATTAAGTCTCTATATTTATGATAAGTTATTACAGCGACCACAGAAAACTAATACACAAGCTAAAGAAGACATGTCACAAGAATGTATCTATTCATGAAAAAAAAAAAGCATTTGATAGAATTCAACACCCACTCATAATAAAAACTCTCAGCAAACCAGGAACAGAGAGAAACTACATCAACTTGATGAAGAACATGGACAAAACTTCAGGTAACTTTGTACTTCACGATAAAAGACTTAACACTTTTCCTATTGAGACTGGGGACAAGGAAAGGCGTCCACCCTCACCATTCTTCAACAGAGTCCTGAAAGTGCTAGCCATTACAATAAGACAAGAAAAAGAAATAAAAAACATATAAATTGAAAATTAACCCTATTTGCAAATGACATGACCTGTGTACAAAATTTCAAGAAATCTCCCAAACATGCCCCTAGAACTAAGGAGTGAGTTAATTCAGAAAGGTTATAGGATAAGACATCAACACACAAAAATCAATGGCATGTTTGTATGCTAATAATGAGTGTATGAAAACTGGAATTGAAAATACAATATTACTTATAATGTTTTGAAATAGAAAGAAAAAAAGAAATGCTTAGATGTAAATCTAACCAAACAGATACAGGACTTGGATACTGAATACTATACAACACTGATGAAAGAAATCGAAGATTTAAATAAATGAAAAGAATCTGAAACTAACATAATATTATTATACTTCAATAAGAAACAAGGGAAGGAGGGAGGAAGGAAGGAAGGGAAAAAGGGAAGGACCATTTCTATGGGTTGGAAGACTCAACACAGTATGCAAAAGTTATCAAGTTTTGGAACTTCCCTGGCTGTCAGTTGGTTAAGACTACACATTCTAATGCAGAGGGGTGTGGGTTCCATACCTGGTCAGAGACCTAAGATCCCACTTGTGGCACTGCCTAAAATTAAAAAAAAAAAAAAAGCCTAATCTCCCCCAACTGATATACAGATTTAGTGCTATTCCTGTCAAAATCTCTGCAAGATTTTTGGGTAAATACATCCAGATTTTTCTAATGTCCAGGCAGCCTAACAGGCCTCCTGGACATTGTGTCACTGTCTAGTCTCATTCCCTCACAGCTCTGGCACCAGATTCCTTTCTCTCCCTTCCAGGTCTTTGCTTAGGCAAGTGCCCCTGTTGATGCCCCCTACACCACACCAGCAGCCCCCTCCTCTGTTCCCTGACTCCAACCAGGCCTCCCTGACTCCCTGACTCCTTGCAGGGTCAGAGAGACCGGGATTTCCCTAGAGTCTCTGGACCTGCCCGGCCCAGCCCCCGCCCAGGGCTGGCAGGGGAGGGAGCTCTGGAGCTGACAGAGAGAGGAAATTCCCCTGGAACCTGTTTCTCAGCTTCCTGGCTCAGCTGGAGCACCTGCTGGAGGGAGAGGCCAGGCCGGGCCAAGGACCCTGGCCCATCATGGCCTTGGCCCTGAGCCCGCCCCGGGTCCCCAAGCCCAAGAGCGCCCTGCCCCTGCACTACTATGAGAGCTTCCTGGAGAAGAAGGGACCCCGAGATCGGGTAAGACAGGCTGGGGAGCTGGCACTGCTGGGTGGCCCCTGGGCAGGTGCGGCACCTCTCTGAACCTAGACCTCCCCAGCCTGCTGAGGAGGATGAGGTGGGTGCTGGTTGGGGCAAGGCATAGACTGGGGGCTGGGAAAGGTTCTGTCTGTCTGTCTGTCTCTCTCTGATCTAAGCTCTTTCTCTTTCTGTCTCTCCCCGCTTGGATTGGTCTCTTTCTGAATCTCAAGGACTTTCTCAAGGAAATGGCGGTGGGGGCGGGGAGGGGGGTGTCTTCTGACACCACTCCCTACCCCCCATCCCTCCTCCCCCAGCCCTGAACTAACTCTGTGAACCTTAGCCACAGGGGTCAAGGTCCATACAGATTGCAGGTGGGGACAGTGAGAGGTACTGGGGGCTGTTGCCAGTCAGGGGCCCAATGAGTGTGTGTGTGTCCTTCTCAGAATAAAGCTCAACTCCTCCATTCCGCTAAGGCCCACCCTCATCCGCCACTAGGACCCAAACCAAGCACCCTTTTCCCTGCCTTTGCCCTGGAAGTTTCCTCCTTTCCTTCTGCCTTCATGCATTCAAATCCTCCCCAGCCTAGAAAGCACCAGAGGCAGGAGATCTCAGGGGTTAAGAAAGAGGTTTATTTATCTGTGAACACACCTCAAAGCATGTGGGGGATCTTGGTTCCCCAACCAGGGATCAAATCCACGCCCCCCTGCAGTGGAAGCCAAGAGTCTTAACCACTGGACTTTCAGGGAAGTCCTAGGCAGGTACCATAATTATCTACTATTTTATAGTAGAGGCACAAAGAGCTTAAACAGCACTCAGGGGGTGACACATAGCTGGTGTATGACAAAGCAGATGAGTTTGTCCACTTACTGCTTTCTTCCCAGTGCCTGGCACACAGTAGTTCTTCAGTAAATGATAGTTAAATGTATGTGTGTATCTAGGATGTATCTATAGATGGACAGATGGGTGAATGGGTGGACAGACAGGTGCTGCTGCTGCTGCTAAGTCACTTCAGTCGTGTCTGACTCTGTGCGACCCCATAGATGGCAGCCCACAAGGCTCCTCTGTCCCTGGGATTCTCCAGGCAAGAATACTGGAGTGGGTTGCCATTTCCTTCTCCAACGCATGAAAGTTAAAAGTGAAAGTGAAGTCGTTAAGTCGTGTCTAACTCTGTGCGACCCCATAGACGGCAGCCCACCAGGCTCCTCCGTCCCTGGGATTTTCCAGGCAAGAGTACTGGAGTGGGGTGCCATGTCCATCTCCAGAACCGACAGGTGAAAGGATGCATAAGCACAAATATACTTGGGAGACACTGCAGGTTTGGTGCTGGATCACCACAATAAAGCAAATATTGCGATAAAGTGAGCCATATGAATTTTTTTTCATTTCCCAGTGCTTTATAAAAGTTATGTTCACACTAGTCTGTATCCTGTTGTATGTAATAGCACTATATCTTTTTAAAAATCAGCTCATAATCATCTGCTTTCTTTTTAATTAATTATTTATTTTTGGCTGTGCTGGGTCTTTGTCGCTGTTCGAGGGCTTTCTTTAGTTAAAGTCAGTGGAGGCTACTCTGTAGTTGCGGTGCACGGACTTCTCATTGTAGTGGCTTCTCTTTTGGCAGACCATGGGCTCCAGGGCATGTGAAATAGCACTGTATCCTAAAAAGACAATGTACATAACTTAATTTAAAAATAATGCTTTTGGAAAAATGACACCGGTAGATACTTCTTTGACTCAGAATAGCCACAGATGTTTAATTTGTTTAAAAACAAAACCCCACAATATCTGTGAAGTGCAATAAAATGAAGCATGCCTGTACACAGGTGGATGGGTGAGGACATAAGTGGATAAAAGAATGGATGGATGGCTGAATCAATAGGTGGCTCGATGGATAGATGATCACTGTCAATATAAGAGCTATCCTCATTGTGAAAGTGTTAGTCACTCAGTCATGTCCAACTATTTGCAACTCCATGGACTGTAGCCCACCAGGCTTCTCTGTCCAAATAGTAGAATGGGTAGCCATTCCCTTCTCCAGGGGATCTTCCCAACCCAGGGATTGAGCCCCCATTGGTCTCCTGCATTGTAGGCAGATTCTTAACCATCTGAGCCACCGGGGAAGCCCTTTCTGCTGCTGCTGCTAAGTCGCTTCAGTCGTGTCCGACTCTGTGTGACCCCATAGACGGCAGCCCACCAGGCTTCCCTGTCCCTGGGATTCTCCAGGCAAGAACACTGGAGTGGGTTGCCATTTCCTTCTCCAATGCATGAAAGTAAAAAGTGAAAGTGAAGTCGCTCAGTCATGTCTGACTCCTAGCAACCCCATGGACTACAGCCTACCAGGCTCCTCCGTCCATGGGATTTTCCAGGCAAGAGTACTGGAGTGGGGTGCCGTTGCCTTCTCCGAGGGAAGCCCTTACGGACTCATTAATTTACTTCCTCTTTCAGGAAGTCTTCCCCAATTTAGCAATTTGAAGTCCTCTCTCCTCTGCAATCTCTTGGCCCAGGGTCTGTCTCTACCTGAGGGTGCTAATTTCTCTTCTCTGAAAGATTTTAGTGTCTCTGCTTTCTCTGTGGGCTGCCCTGGTGGCTGTAGGTGATGAAGGAAACCATGTAAAGATCTGGGAGAAGCATGTTGTGGCAAAGAGGCCAGAAGGTGCAAAGGTCCTGAGATAGAGAAGGATGGAAGTGCCCAGCTCTGCCACCTCACCTCCCTCTCTTTCTCCACCTCTGGTCCACAGGATTACAAGAAGTTCTGGGCAGGCCTTCAGGGCCTGACTCTGTATTTCTACAATAGCAATCGGGACACTAAGGTAAGGATGGAAATGAAGCCTCAAGAATTGGCCTGCCCTTGACCCTAGGACCTAACAGAGGGTGTGGACAGGATGTCCTAGCTGGGGGGGATGAGGCACTCAAACTCTGTCTTCTGTGCTCCCAGCATGTGGAAAAGCTAGATCTAGGAGGCTTTGTGAAGCTCACAGATGAGGCTCCCTGGGGAAACTCCCATGACCCTAGCACCCACTTCTGCTTGGTCCTTCGGAACCAGGAGATCAAGTTCAAGGTAAGTCTCTTAAGGGTGGCTGGTGGGAGACCCTTCCTCCATGTCACACCCACCATTAACACATACCAACACAAAGTCACACAGAATTTATCACTGGGTTTGTATCACTAGGCAAATCATTAACCTCTCTGGGCCTCAGTTTCTACAAGTGAAAAATGAGATAATTATGTGTAAAATCCCCAGAACACAATCTGATCCACAAGGACCGCAACTGCCATCATTCAATCTTCAGCTAACATTATTGAGCACCTATTGTGTTCCAGACACTCTTCTTAGTCACAGCAGTGACTAACACAATTTAAAATTCCTGTGCTAAGAACACTCTCTAATACCATGTTCAGTCACTAATTTGTGTCCGACTCGTTGTGAACCGCATGGACTGCAGCACGCCAGGCCTCCCTGTCCAACTACCAGAGCTTGCTCAAACTCATGTCCATAGGATCAGTGATGACATCCAACCATCTCGTCCTCTGTCATCCCCTTCTCCTGCCGTCAGTCTTTCCCAGCATCAGGGTCTTTTCCAGTGAGTCAGTTCTTCACATCAGGTGGCCAAAGTTTTGGAGCTTCAGCTTCAGCATCAGCCCTTTCAGTGAATATTCAGGGCTGGTTTCCTTCAGGATTGACTGGTTTGATCTCCTTGCAGTCCAAGGGACTCTCAAAAGTCTTCTCCAGCACCATAATTCAAAAGCATCAATTTTTCGGCTCTCAGCCTTCTTTATGGTCCAACTCTCACATCTGTACATGATTACTGGAAAAATCATAGCTTTGATTATATGGACTTTTGTCAGCATAGTGATGTCTCTGCTTTTTAATATGCTAACACCATACACAAAAATAAACTAAAAATGGATTAAACACCTAAATCTAAGACTATGTACTATAAAACTCCTAGAGGAAAACATAGAACACTCTTTGACATAAATTGCAGCAGTATCTTTTTGGATCCAGCTCCTAGAGTGAAGGAAATAAAAACAAAAATAAACAAATGGGACCTAATTAAACTTAAAAGGTTTTTCACAGCAAAAGAAACCATTAAAAAACCAAAAGACACCTATAGAATGGGAGAAAATATTTGCAAACAATATGACCAACATAGGATTGATCTCCCAAATATACATACAGCTCAATATCAAAAAAACAATCAACTCAAACAAAAAATGGAATATCTAAATAGACATCTCTCCAAAGACATACAAATGGCCAAGAGACAAGTGAAAAGATGTTCAACATCGCTAACTATTCAGTTCAGTTCAGTCTGTCAGTCGTGTCTGACTCTTTGCAACCCCATGAATCGCAGCACATCAGGCCTCCCTGTCCATCACCACCTCCCAGAGTTTACCCAAACTCATGTCCATCGAGTCAGTGATGCCATCCAGCCATCTCATCCTCTGTCGTCCCATTCTCCTCCTGCCCCCAATCCCTCCCAGCATCAGGGTCTTTTCCAATGAGTCAACTCTTCGCATGAGCTGGCCAAAGTACTGGAGTTTCAGCTTTAGCATCAGTCCTTCCAATGAACATCCAGGGCTGACTTCCTTTAGGATGGCCTGGTTGGATCTTCTTGCAGTCCAAGGGACTCTCAAGAGTCTTCTCCAACACCACAGTTCAAAAGCATCAATTGTTTCGCACTCAGCTTTCTTTACAGTCCAACTCTCACATCCATACATGACCACTGGAAAAACCATAGCCTTGACTAGATGGACCTTTGTTGGCAAAGTAATGTCTCTGCTTTTGAATATGCTATCTAGGTTGGTCATAACTTTCCTTCCAAGGAGTAAGCGTCTTTTAATTTCATGGCTGCAATCACCATCTGTAGTGATTTTGGAGCCCAGAAAAATAAAGTCTGACACTGTTTCCACTGTTTCCCCATCTATTTGCCATGAAGTGGTGGGACCGGATGCCATGATCTTCGTTTTCTGAATGTTGAGCTTTAAGCCAACTTTTTCACTCTCCACTTTCACTTTCATCAAGAGGCTTTTTAGTTCCTCTTCACTTTCTGCCATAAGGGTGGTATCATCTGCATATCTGAGGTTATTGATATTTCTCCCAGCAATCTTGATTCCAGCTTGTGTTTCTTCCAGTCCAGCGTTTCTCATGATGTACTCTGCATATAAGTTAAATAAGCAGGGTGACAATATACAGCCTTGACGAACTCCTTTTCCTATTTGGAACCAGTCTGTTGTTCCATGTCCAGTTCTAACTGTTGCTTCCTGACCTGCATACAGATTTCTCAAGAGGCAGATCAGGTGGTCTGGTATTCCCATCTCTTTCAGAATTTTCCACAGTTGATTGTGATCCACACAGTCAAAGGCTTTGGCATAGTCAATAAAGCAGAAATAGATGTTTTTCTGGAACTCTCTTGCTTTTTCTATGATCCAGCGGATGTTGGCAATTTGATCTCTGGTTCCTCTGCCTTTTCTAAAACCAGCTTGAACATCAGGAAGTTCACGGTTCACATATTGCTGAAGTCTGGCTTGGAGAATTTTGAGCATTACTTTACTAGCATGTGAGATGAGTGCAATTGTGCGGCAGTTTGAGCATTCTTTGGCATTGCCTTTCTTTGGGATTGGAATGAAAACTGACCTTTTCCAGTCCTGTGGCCACTGCTGAGTTTTCCAAATTTGCTGGCATATTGAGTGCAGCACTTTCACAGCATCATCAGGATTTGGAATAGCTCAACTGGAATTCCATCACCTCCACTAGCTTTGTTCGTAGTGATGTTTCTAAGGCCCACTTGACTTCACATTCCAGGATGTCTGGCTCTAGGTCAGTGATCACACCATCGTGATTATCTGGGTCGTGAAGATCTTTTTTGTACAGTTCTTCTGTGTATTCTTGCCACCTCTTCTTAATATCTTCTGCTTCTGTTAGGTCCATACCATTTCTGTCCTTTATCAAGCTCATCTTTGCATGAAATGTTCCCTTGGTATCTCTGATTTTCTTGAAGAGATCCCTAGTCTTTCCCATTCTGTTGTTTTCCTTTATTTCTTTGCATTGATTGCTGAAGAAGGCTTTCTTATCTCTTCTTGCTATTCTTTGGAACTCTGCATTCAGATGTTTATATCTTTCCTTTTCTCCTTTGCTTTTCACTTCTCTTCTTTTCACAGCTATTTGTAAGGCCTCCCCAGACAGCCATTTTGCTTTTTTGCATTTCTTTTCTATGGGAATGGTCTTGATCCCTGTCTCCTGTACAATGTCACGAACCTCATTCCATAATTCATCAGGCACTCTATCTATCAGATCTAGGCCCTTAAATCTATAGGTCTTCTTATTGAAGACCTGAAGGAGGTGAGGAAGCCAGCAGTGTAGAGATCTGAGAAACAACTTCAGCAGTACAAACAGCATGTGCAAAGGCCCTGAGGCTGAACTATGCCTGGCATGTTGGAGGAACAGTGAGACAGCCACTGTGGCTGGAGCAGAGTAAGAAAGGAGGAAAGCCGGAGGGCATGAGGGCAGGGAGGGGATGGGACAGGTTGTGTAAGACCTGTGGGCCACAAGGAGGGCCTGGGTTTTAACCCTGAGGGAGGTAGAAATCAAGGGAGGGTTTCACACATAGGAGAGGTATGATCTATGTGTGTTTCTTTTTTATGAAATGTGGATGTGAACTGCCCTGGTGGTCCAGTGGCTCAGAATCCACCTGCCAATGCAGGTGACATGGTCCAGGAAGATTCCACCTGCTGTGGAGCAACGGTATGCGCCACAACTACTGAGCCCAAGTGCCACAATTACTGAAGCCCATTTGTCCTAGAGCCCATGATCTGTGACAAGAGATGCCACTGCAACAAGAAGCCTGCAAACTGCAACTAGAGAAAGCCTGCATGCAGCAATGAAAACCCAGCACAGCCAAAAATAAATTAATTATATTAAAAATAGTTGATGTAATAACATTAAAGAATAGTACCCCCATATTACTAAGGACTTATATTCAGACATCATTCTAAATTAACCTGTTCTAACATTTAATTTTCATTAAACAACCCTCAGACACAGGGATGCTTATTCCTTACTCCCATTTCACAGATGGGTAGACCAAGGCTCATCAGCCAGGCATACTTTTTCTTTTGCTCCCCAGGTAGAGAGCCTGGAGTCTCGGGAGATGTGGAAAGGCTTCATCTTGACAGTAGTGGAGGTAAGATTGGTTAACCCCGGCCCTTCTCTCTCTCCTTCCCCACTTGGCCTGTTCAGAAATCCTTTTTAAAATGTCCGTTCCCCAAACAAACCTCTCAGCCTCCTCCTTAGTCTCAAACTGGCGGCCTCTGAACCAGGTGTAAATCATCTGCGTTTTGTTTTGCCAACAAAGTGCTATAAATGTAAAAGTCAGCTGCTGTCGTTTAAAAACCAGGAGTGTTAGAAAACAGCCCCGATTTCTATGTTACTCAATTGCTCCCCGTCTGGCCCTACAGGCTGTTGAGTTTGAGATCCTCCATGCTAGCATTTGCTCTGTCCGTCCCCCTCACGGAAGTCCTCTTTAAGCCCTCTCTGCCCCTGAGGTGTCAGGCGGCTCGGGAGCCCCGTCCAGACCTGGGTTCCATCCTGGCTACATCCGCACCTTTGCCTCAGTGTGCCCCCTGTGACACGGTCACAGGCGCCCATTTCCTGATCGCCCCAATCCCCGTTCAGCTCCGCGTCCCGTCCAACCTGACGCTGCTGCCAGGACACCTGTACATGATGTCCGAGGCCCTGGCCAAAGAGGAGGCCCGCCGTGTGCTCGAGATGCCGTCGTAAGCGCCCGTGGGTCTGCAGGATGGTGGCGGGCTGGAGAACATGGGGCCGCAGAGGGCAGTGAATGGGGTCTCCTGGCGTTGGGTCTTGGGTACATCCGGGCAGGGGTGGGGATTGGGTCCCCACAGTTGGGAGCCCGACTGGGTGTTTGGGGCGGTTCTGGGTTCCTGACCGCGGGTCTGGGTCTTCAGGGGCGGGTTTAGATGCCGGGGTGGCGGGTGTGGGGCTCTGAGTGTTGGCCTCCGTTCCCGGAGGGCAGGCATGGGCTTGCAGAGGCAGAGTCTGGGTCTGTGGGGGGGAGGGGGGGGTGGTTAGGCAGGGTCTCCAGGGACCAGGTGACGGCTAGGTGAGCTTGGCTGGGTGCCCAGGGGCGGGGTTACGTTTGGAGGGCGTGGCTGTGTCTCTGGGGGCGGGGCCTGCACCTGTGAGTGACGCTGCTCGCCCCAGGTGCTTCCTGAAAGTGAGCCGACTGGAGGCGCAACTGCTCCTGGAGCGCTACCCTGAGTGCGGGAACCTACTGCTGCGGCCGAGCGGGGACGGCACGGACGGCGTGTCAGTCACAACGCTTCAGACGCTCAGTGGGTGCGCATGCGCGGCTCCGGGTGGGCGGGGCGTCGGATACAGGGGCGTGGTCGGGTAGCGAGGCGGTGTCACGTTGTGGATGGGGCCTGGGAGGGCCCTCCTAGTGGAATCCCTCAGGGCTTATTTCTCCCGGAGGACACTGCCAGGAGCAGGGTCTTTCTTGAAGGTGGAGTCTTTTGAGGGCCTAGTCCCACGCCGAGAGCCACGCCAGGATGTGGGGTGGTTAGGGTTAGGCCCTTCTTGGGGGCGGGGCCCGGGCGAGGGACGGGCCCTTCCTTGTTCTCAGCCAGGTCATGCACTCGCCCCCTATCCTGTCAGGACGCCGATGGTCAGGCACTACAAGGTGAAGCGCGAGGGCGCCAAATACGTAATCGACGTGGAGGAGCCGGTGAGCATTGGGCCGGGTCCGGGGAAGCGCAACGGCGTGGGCTGCACCCCTTCCACGCCGGGCCTGATAGCATCCCCTCTCTGATCCTAGTTCTCTTGCACCTCGCTCGAAGCAGTGGTCAACTATTTCGTGTCGTACTCTAATAAGGCGCTGGTGCCCTTCCTGCTGGATGAAGACTATGATAAAGTGATAGGTTGGTAGAACCTCAGGGAACTAGGTTGGAGGGAGGGCTCAGTCCACGCCTCTCCCGCCCCCTCCCCAACCCGGACACCCTTGGGTCAGCCCCCAGCTGCCGTGCCTCCTCCAGGCCGCCCTCTCTGTTCCAGGCTTCGTGGAGGCGGATAAAGAGAATGGCGAGAGTGTGTGGGTGGCGCCCTCGGCCCCCTCCACCTCCGGCCCAGGTGATGCCCCCTCCCCGCGGACGCCGCTGGGGCAGAGTGGGAAAGGACCTAGGACTCTCATGGCTCCACCTGTGCCCAGTCTTGTACCTAGAGTTGCAGGGACCCAGAAAGTACCCAGACCCTGTCCTCTACGTGCTTCCAGGTTATGGAGGGAATGGACAGGGCTGGGCGCACACACTCGCAATCCTGAGGGGTTGAACCTGGAGCTGGAAGGCGAGGGGTGGGGGAGTGCGGGGGTGGGGGCGCAACCTAGAGTTGGGGAGAAGAGGAGGATGGGCAGAGTCGGGGGGAAGTCTTCTTGGAAGAGTGGGTGTTTCCTAAAGTTCTCAAAGGATTTCATTAGGAAGAGATGGGAAATCAGGCTGGGAGGTGGTCCAGATTATGGAGCAAAAGGAAGAGATTGGAAAAGTGGAAAGGTCTGTGGGATGAGCAGTATGGTCTTCCCTGGACTGGGCAGATGCTGAGGACCCTGCATGCATGACACATACACAAATGTATGTACAATGTACACAAATGTACATACACACACACATGCCACTCATGAACATAAACCTGTGTGTGTCCACCTGCATAATGAGAAGTTCCTACGTAGACAGTGGCTCCACCCATGCATAAACATGGGTGTCATACAGTTCCAGTCCCATATAGCACACATATATATACTTCAAGTCACAATCATGTGTGTACACACAAATTGCAGACATATCCACTCGTGAGCACAAATTCAGACCTTTACAGATACATGTGTGTATACACTAATACAGACAAATGCTGTAGCACGTACCTTAGCATCCATGAGGTGTCATGCATGCACAAGAGTATAAACCCTTTGCTTAGTCGCTCAGTCATGTTTGACTCTGACCCCATGGACTGTAGCCCACCAGGCTCCTCCGTCCATGGGGATTCTCCAGGCAAGAATACTGGAGTGGGTTGCCATGCCTTCTTCCAGGGATCTTCCCAACCCAGGGATTGAACCCAGGTCTCCCACATTGCAGGTGGATTCTTTACAGCCTGAGCTACCAGGGAAACCCTTTACTTACATTCAACTTATGAAATTCACCCAGTGTCCATGTATTGCTACCTAGGGACACACATCCACAGACATAAACAGGCTCATGCCCAGACACACATGCATGGACACATAGGCCTGTATCCAGGTGTGCACACACACATCCCCACTGGTGTCTCTGTTCCACATGGGCCCCGACAGTGACCACAGTTTCCCACCAGGTCCTGCACCCCCCAAGGGTGGCCCTAAGCAGCTGCCTCCCACATCCATCACGCCTGTGCCCAGTCTGGACAAGCTGCCTCCACTACCGGACCAGGATAACAACTATGTCATCCCCATTGGAGACACCCCAGCTGCCAGCTACATGAATGAGGATGGTGGGTAGGGGACCGGGGTGGCTAGAGCTGGCAACAGGTAGCAAGCTGGTGACTGGATGTGACATACTACATCTTTGTCCACGCAGTGCCTTCCCCCAGTCAACTAGTTGTTCCAAAGCCCAGGCGGTTGGTCAAGCTACAGGCAAAGCTTCCAAAGCCACCTACTGTGCCCAAGTCAGGTATGGGAGGGGTCCCTCCTCCCAGCCCCTCCCCTGTCCAGCTGAGGGTGGGCCTCAGCCTTCATCTGTCTGTTCCTGCAGAGCCCAAAGGCCTCAACAGTGGCCCAGCCAAGAAGCTAGCAGCCAGCTCAGCACAGGCTTTCTCGCCCACCACAGGTAAGGGGTCAATGTAAGAGGGCTTTTCAAGTGGGGAACCCAGGTGGTCACACTCTGGAGCACTCTGTGCTTGGTTTAATGCTCTGCTGTGTCCATCTTGAAGTTCCTCATGGCCACTGAACACATTTTCATCTTACGCTGCAGTGATCCTGGGTGGATACAAGCAGGGAAAGCCTAGATTGGGGGTCTCTGGTGCCACTGGAGCCTCAGGTACCCTTACCCTCATTCTCAGGGCTGGCAGATGTGACAGCAGAACTGGAAGAGAAACTGCAGAAGAGGCGGGCACTGGAGTAGGCAGCTGAGCGCGTGGCAGACCAGCGGGTCCATCTCCAAGCACCACACACCAGTCAGGCGGATCCCTCCTCCCAGAATTAAAGCTCAAGCAACCCCAGGAGCTGTGTTTGGCTTGGCTGGGTGGGTGGTGCGGGGTCTGTTAGATGACTGCCCACAGCTGGTTCCAGTGGTCCTCAGTTCAGCAAAACCTGCCTCCTCACCCTGTAAGAAAAGCTCCCACCTTTTTTATGACTATGCCTCATGGCTTGTAGGGGGCTTCCCTAGTGGCTCAGTGGTAAAGAATACGCCTGCAACGCAGGAGACACGGGTTCAATCCCTGTGTCAGGATGCTCCCCTGAAGGAGGAAATGGCAACCCACTCCAGTATTCTTGCCTGGGAAATCCTACGGACAGAGGAGCCTGGCGGGCTACAGTCCATCAGGTCTCAAAGAGTCCGACCTGACAGGGACTAAACAACAAGTTTGTGAGATCTTAGTTCCCCGACCAGGGATTGAATCCAGGCCTCTGCAATGAAAGCACAGAGTCCTAACCATTGGACTGCCAGGGAATTCCCAAGAAATTTCCCATTTTATGGCTGAGAAAGCTGAGGTCTGGAGAGGACCAGGCACAGCCAGTGCCACCCAGCCCCAAAAAACCAGCAGCACCGCCTGGCCAGTGTTTGACCTTTATTAGGAGGTGAGGTGAGGAGGAGGGCCTGACCTGGGTGCCCACTCTCCATCAGTGACCCCCCATCAGGAGTTAAGGCTCCAAGCAGCAAGTGAGAGGAGGGTGCCCAGCTCAAACAGTCGAGGCCTGGAGGCAGCCCCCGAAATCTGCCCGCTGATGGGCAGTCCAGGGGCCTAGGTGAGGCTGGTGTTGGAGCTGCTAGTGGCACTGCCCCGCTTCTGCAGGCAACGCACGGAGCTGGGGACCTGCAGGCCAGTCGTCACGTGGAAGCTGCCACACCACACCTGAGGGACAGTCAGGGCAGGGAGAAGGGGACAGACAGGCTCAGCAGGAAAGCCAACCCTCGCGCCACCCCGATCTTCCTTCCCTGGGCCCCTGACAAGGCCTCACCGTGAAAGCTGGGAGCAGCGGCTGTGTGAACTTGGCCTTGAAGGTGTGCAGCAGCTGTTTGGTACGGCCATTGTAGAAGGACAGGAGGCCTAGAGTGGAGGGCCAGAGCGACAAAGGGACCGGTGAGAGAGGTTTGGGCAGAGATAGAACAGTGGAGAAGGGTGGCCAGAGGCCAGCCAGGGCTCGGAGGGGATCACCTTGATGGAAGTCGCAGTGCACGCCCAGGCAGTCAGGCACGGGGGCGTCCAGCATCTTGGCCTTGTTGGCGTGTTTGGCAGTGAAGCTGACCTGCAGCCAGTTGTTGACGTGCAGGCACCAGGACGCAGCCGTCTTGCCCAGCTGCTCGAAGCGGCCCAGGCTACGGTAGGCCACCCCCACGCCAAACGCCTTGCTGTCTGGCTCGTAGCGCACCTCCCAGTAATGTTCCCCGCCGTCAATCAGCGTGTCCCCTGGGGGATGGGGCAGGCAGGGAGACTGGGTAGAATTGGCTCCTGGGTGCCCTTTCAAAACGGGCAGCCAGACCCCAGCTCTTTCCTCCAGACACTGCCCGGTCCCCAGCTATCCCATGCCTCCCTAGATACTAAGATACTAGATATCTGACCAAGCCCAGATAAGTCACCAAGTCTCAGCGAGATATCAGTTAATCTACACCCTCCCAGGATCCTGGATCCAGATTCTTGTGACTTCAGTGATTTTCCCATCTAGCTATTCCTGCGCTGCAGCTTCTCCACCCACTTCTGCCCCACCAGACCATATCTCAGCTCCTCATTCAGCCCAGGAAACCAGCTACTCCCAGGACTTCCCTGGTGGTCCAGTGGTTAAGACTCCGCTCTCCCAATGCAGGGACCTGGGTTCCACCCTGGAATCTGGTCAGGGAACTAGATTCCACATGCTACAACTAAGAGTTTGCATGCCACAACTAAAGATCCTGAGTGCCGCAACTGAGACCCAGCACAGCCAAAAAAAATTAAAAAAGAAACCAGCAACTCCCTAACTTCATCTCCGACCCTCATCGCCTCCCAGGTATTACAGACCGCACTGGCTTCTGCATAGATCCTGACCACTTTCTCAAGGTTTTTTTCAGGACAGTGGTGATTTCCAGGAACTCCTGTTCCTCCTCAGACTCCAGCTTCTCCTCCACAGGATCCAATCAGTCCTGTGGTGCCAACCACATCTCTCACCCTAGTCATTCTCTCCACTTTTCAGACTCAGCTACTCTCTGGCTCCTCCACTCACCTTAAGCCACTTCCCTGAGCCCATGTCTTGCTTCAGCTCCTCCACAAACCTGGCTAGCCACAGGCAACTATTCTTTCTAGCTACTCCCCGAGTCTCAGCTACTCCCTGGGTCTCATCTACTCCACAGACCTCAGGAAATTCCCCCTCAAGCTACTGCTCAGCCCTCCCCAGTCTAGAGCATCCATAAGTTCTGACTTTCCCCCAATGATTCCTCAGCCCCAAATCTTCCCATTCCCCCAACGTCACAATAACACATCACTGGTACTGTTCCCATAGAAGCTTTTTTGACACTTGCCTGTTTCCCCAGCCAAAGGAATTCCCTCCCACCAACCCCTATCAGGCCCCTGCCCAGACTTCTTTCTAGTCCTGTCTTCCCTCCTCCTTACCCAGCACCGTGTAGGACTCAGCTGTGAAGCGATCCCGTCCCCCACGACCTGAGGGCATCCTCTTGGGAGATGGAGTACCTCTGTGGGTGACAGGGAGGGGGAAGTCTCAATCAGACCTCACCTCTCCCATAGGAGAGCTTCCCTGGTCCACCCCAGTCACCATGAACATTTCATCTTTCCTGGACTGTGTGTGGTTCTTTTCATACACAGGGTCTCTCATGTTGGAACATACCTGTGCCCTTCCTCATCTGGAAAAATCCTATTTGACCATCAAAACCCACTTCAAAGATTCCTCTCCCTTATTCACTCTTTGGGCTCCCCCCACTCCATGTCCCTCCCCCTACCCCAGCCTTGACCATACTGGATTCTGTATGTCCATGTCCAGCTTGATCTCCTCCACCAGAGACTCAGGGAGGGGAGAGGGCGGGCTACCTGGCTGGGGAGTTGACGGGAGACGCCGTCCGCCCCTTGCCATCTTTCTCGCGAGCTTTGATATCCTGCACCTTCCCGCCCATGGCGTCCCACTCCACGGAGAGATCATCCACCCGCAGGTTCTGGTGGGATGTGGACGCATCCAGGCGGAACATGAACGCTGGGGCCAGGCAGACACAGGAGTCACAGAGATGGGAAAACCCAGAGACACAGGGAGAGACAGAGAGAGACAGACAGTGACTAAGGCAGACCATGACAGGGACAGAGAACAGAAAGAAACAAAGAAACAGACTAAGACCAAGAGAGAGAAAAAGAGACAAATGGACAAAGGTTTAGAGATGGAAAGATACAGAGACAACAGGCAGAAAGCCACCAAAAGACGGGACAGGGAAGGGTGGAGAGGGCAGAACATGTAGCCAGAGGAGTGAAGGCCAAGGGCTAGTTGCCTAAAGGTCTCCCAGGTCTGAAGCCATTTCAAACCACTGTGCTGGCCTGTGCTTTCACTGGGGATTAATCCCAGAAAAAGGGGCTGTGCTATAGCATGACAGAGCTAAGCTAGAGTGCAGAAAGGACTTCCTACCCGAACATGCAAAGGTATCACACTGTGGGGGGCTAAGAAATCTATCTTCAGTACTGATACCCTATTTCCAATTCTATAGAGCACTTAGCTTTTTTTTTTTTTTGAAGAGTGAGTTAGAGAGAGAAAGAGAGAGGGGGAGTGTGTGTGTGTAAAAACCATCCAGGTATGATGCGATCAACTGCAAATGCAAAGAACAATACCAAGTTTATAGCAGACACTCAGGCTAAGGAATCTACTATGGATTGAGCACTGAGCTTCCTGGCAACCAGGGCAAAAAGGGCCACAGAACCCTGATTAGAAGATTCGTATTAGACACCAGTCCCTGGAGCCCTGGGAGTGAGTGGTTATGGAGTCACAGCGAGGGGAGGTATGGGAGTCAGTCACCTGGTGTCTCCAGGGTCACTGGCTCGGAGAACTCGCCTGAAACTGCCTTATTACAGGCCTTCACACGGAAATTCATGTATTTCATGTCAAACTTGAGACCTGCAAGGCAACAGAGAGGGCTTACCATTGTGTACTCTTTGAGTGATAGATTAGAGGCCTTTGTGTCCCACAGTCATCCCACCACCTCTCATTCTAAGGAGCATCTTGTAGACCACATGGTAACCCTGAGAAATCATCCGTGTCTTCATTCACCTGTGGGGCTATGGATCACTTGGCTCCACCTCTATTCCAGACTGGCCAATCAGTCAGCTTTAAGGATGCTTTAAGGCTCAGTCACAGCAATTGGTCCAGGAATAGGCACATGACCCAAACAGGTCAATCAGAATCTACCCTGGGACTCTGGCTGATATTAGAGTGAGTGGAGTCCCTCTTTCCTCTGAACTAGCCAACTAGGCAGAGAAGGCGATGGCACTCCACTCCAGTACTCTTGCCTGGAAAATCCCATGGACGGAGGAGCCTGGTAGGCTACAGTCCATGGGGTCGCGAAGAGTCGGCCATGACTGAGCGACTTCACTTTCACTTTTCACTTTCATGCATTGGAGAGGGAAATGGCACCCCACTCCAGTGTTCTTGCCTGGAGAATCCCAGACGGGAGCCTGGTGGGCGGCCATCTACGGGCTCGCACAGAGTCGGACACGACTGAAGTGACTTACTTAGAAGCAGCAGCAGCCAACTAGGAGGAAGCCACTCCTGGGAAAATTTGCCACCATGTTGGCAACCCTACTTGAGAATGTCTGCTTTCTCAGAGCCAACAGTGTCTAGAACTGAGCTGAGTGAGTCATATGCTGGAACTCCTGCATCTATCCATGACCAGTGCCTTAAAGATTTTCCCTAATAGTATCCTTTTAAAAAGTTATTATTAATTTCTTCTAATCTTAAAAAAATGAAAGCAACTATTGAACTGTCTTCCCCTCGTGCAAAACCTCTTTGGAGATATGTCCAGACCTCTTTCAGTGGCTTCATTCCCTCTCTCTCTTCTGGGCTTGTCAGTCCTCATCTAGTAGGTTCTCCTGGCTGACCACTCCTTCCTTCATGGAATTTTTCCTTGGCAGTCATGGCATTGCCCTCTACTGACTGCCCCCTCTGACTGCTCCCTCTTGGTCTTCTTTGCAGGCTCCTCTGTACTGCCAAATGTTTGGGTGACTCAGTCTAAGACCCTGCTTACCCTTAAGACACTATCTGCCTACCCACAGGGCACAAACAGCTCAACCTCTAGCTCAGACCACGTGTCCAGTTGCCCCGGGTGTTCCCTGCGGATGCCTTCTCTGGGCATTCCAAACAGCACTCAGAAATCCATGTTCTGAAACCTCTCATAGGTCCCCTTGCCCTCAGGATAAAGTCCCTATTCCTCTTCTCCCCTTTCCCTACAGATGTTCGCTCTGCAAAGTTAACTAGTTCCAGACACAAAGGCTCAGTGTTCTGTTCTATGAGCCCTTGATCAGGCGGTTCCTTGGCCTGGAACTCGGTCTCCCCAGCTTCTCTTTTGGGCCTTGGCTTGGCTGTTACTTTCTCCAGGTGCCCACCCAGACTACCTCACCCTTTCTTGAATCCCCTCCTGAGTTCTGTAGTTTGCTCAGCAGCGCCACCTACTGCCCCAGCACTAAGTAGAAAGTGTTAGTCGCTCCATCGTGTCTGACTCTGTGACCCCATGAACTGTGTAGCCTGCCAGGCTCCTCTGTCCATTGGATTTCCCAGGTGAAAATACTGGAGTGGGTTGCTATTTCCTTATCCAGGGGATCTTCCTGACCCAGGGATCGAACCCAGGTCTCCTAAATCGCAGGCAGATTCTTTACTCTCTGAGCCCCCAGGGAAGCTAAGACTACCACCCAGAAGGCTTGGATTCTGAATCATGAACATATCCGACTTTTCACAGTGGGTGTCTATTTCCTAGTCTGCAACCTAACAATCATTTTCCCCACACTGAGCAGGGTTCACATAAAGATGAGATGGCCCAAGGAATATAAGTTATAAGAACTTAACCAAAACCCTCCTGTCTTCCAAACAGTCAACAAGATAGTAGGTGGATTGCAAATAACCACATGGGTTGTTTACATAGGTGAGTGATCATCTTCAGTATCACAGGTTTTGTGAGGGATTCAACTTCCTGCCCTGAGGAATTCGCTCACTATGGATTTTGGAAAAGGCCAGAGGGGTAAAGTGGATGCATCCGGAAGCCTGTGATGGAGAAGCTCTACACTTTGATTGTGGTGTAGTTACACAAATTTACATAGGGGATAAAATTGCATACAGGATTACACATGTACATGCAAATCAGTGCGTGCTAAACTGGTAAAACTGACGGAAAGTAAATCAACCCTGCAGACTATACTGGTGTCAGCTTCCTGGTTCTGGTATCGAACTCTAGTTATGGAAGCTGCCACTACTGGAGAAAGCTGAATATATACAATGTATATATATATATATATATATATATATTTCATTGTGTATACATATGATATATAATATGTGCTCAGTCTGTCCAACTCTTTGTGACCCCATGGACTGAAGCCCGCCAGGCTCCTCTGTCCATAGGATTTCTCAAGCAAGAATACTGGAGTGAGTTGCCATTTCCTTCTCCAGGTGATCTTCCCGACCCAGGGATTGAACCCACGTCTCTTAAGTCTTCTGCATTGGCAGGTGGATTCTTTACTACTGGCGTCACCTAGGAAGCCCTGTGTGCGTGTGTGTGTGTGTGTGTGTGTGTGTACACAATGAAATATTATTCAGCCTTAAAAAGAAAGGAAACTAACACCTGCTACAACATGGCGAGCCTTGAGGACACGATGCTCAGTGACATAAGCCAGGCGTCCTGTATGATTCCATCTATATGAGGAACTTAGAGTAGCAACATTCCCAGGGACGGGAATTAGAATGGTGGGTGCCAGGGACCAGGCAGAGAGGAATGGAAGTTAGTGTCTAATGGGGACAGGGGAATTTCCTGGTGGTCCAGCGCTTAGGACTCTGTGCTTTCACTGCCAAGGGCACGGCTTCAATCCCTGGTCAGGGAACTAGGATCCTGCAAGCCATGTGGTAAGGCCAAAATTTAAAAACAAAACAAACAACAACAGTAACAAAAACGAATGGGGACAGTTTCAGTTTTGCAAGCTGAGAAGTTCTGGAGATGGATAGTGGGGTGATCGTAGCACTGAATTACTGAATAGCTGATCTGCATACTTAATAGTGACCATGGTGGATTTTACCTTATGTGTATTTTGCCACAATAATTTTTTTAAAAAGACCGGGGGGGAAATGGGGTGTGTTTATTTTGATTTCCATGCAAAGGATAAGCTGAGAGCTTTTCAGGCCCTCTTCTCGGCTGCTGGCTTTTCTTTCCTGCAATTAGCAGGCTTATTATTAAGCTTGTATGCTAATTACAGATAGGGAGCAGGCTGATTATAGCCCAAGAGCCCTGGTGATAGTTATCTTGTCAGGGAGATTCTCCCTTCAGGGCTTCCCCAGGCTCAGGATGGTTTCTTAACTCATTAGGGACCCCTGATTTTACCCTCCTTCAGACCCTCTCCTACCAGCTGGATGGATTCCCCCAGTCTTTCTGCTTTCGTATAACTTCCAAGGAAATCCTCAGAGCCTGGGAGGACGGTTCCCTGAACACCAGTTCTATGAGAGGAGGGATTCTCAGGCACTTTATTTACTACGGTAAGGCCAGTGCTTGGTATCCTGCGGGAAATAAGTCAAAATGAATGAATGAATGAATGATGGGTCATAGAGATAAGACAGGGATGGAGCACACCCTTTCCAGGTGCTTCACTCAGTTCCCTCATCTGTAAAAAGCTGACAATAACACACTCATTGCTTCTGCTGCTGCTGCTGCTGCTGCTAAGTCGCTTCTGGGTAAAATGCTTAGCACATAGTAAGCCCTCAGTACATGGTGCAGGGCTGTCCCCGGCATCGTTTTCCTTATTATATGTTACTCTCCATCAGCCCAGCAGAGCCTTGAGTATGGTCCACGAGCCCCAGGTGGACTGATGGGGAAAGCTGAGCTGCCCTTACCGGTCAGGGTGTATTCCGTTTGCCGGATCCCCTCGATGACCATCCAGGGCTGGTCCTCCTTGAGGCGGGGTGGGCCCTCAAAGTTGGTCCGCCGATATTCCAGCACGAAGTGGTCAATCTTGTTGTCCTCGTCTGGCATGCGCCATACCAAGGTTACACAATTATCGGCCACTAGGGACTCGGTCAGGTCAATCACAGGGGCGCTAGGCACTGCCCAGGACAGAGAAGAGAGGGGTGTCAGGGTGCGGGGCAGGGAAGCCTGAAGGGGCGTGCCTGGATGTAACCCTGCCCACCCACTAGACCTTCTTGGGGTCTGGGCGTCCTCCCGATAACAGGTTAGGGGCGGGGCTTCTCTGGGTTCCGTAGCCTGGGGGTGGAGCCTCCTCAGGGTTTCACCAAAGGGTGTGAGGCAGAGAAGAGCTTTCTAAGGGTTCAACCAACGAATACTTGGGCTTCTCTGAATCCCACCATTTAGAGGTAGTAAGTTTCCAGAATGCTACCAATTGGGGTGTGGTCTCCATGGGACTCCACCCCTAGTGGGTGGGGATTCTTTAGGACTCTACCACAGGGTGGGGCTTCCCTGTGGCTCCACCCACTGGGGGGTGGGAATCCTCAGGGCTCCAAGTCAGGGCGGGACCTTCTGCAGTTTTCACAAATGGTTGTCAGCCTTATTCTGATTGTCATGCCTTGTCTTCGGGCTCTCTCCTAGACTTTGGGATTTTTTCCCCCTATCATACAGTGAGTTGCCCTCTCACCAGGCAGGAATGTGAGTGCCTGCAACATCCTCCGCTCCTGTGCAAAGTCCACCATGAGATGACTCATGTTGTCGCTGACCTTGGCTTTCAGTGACAGCCGGAAGGCGGGGGCCATTGTCACACTGCAGGGAAGGAGGTGGAGGCAGCCTGCACACTGCAGGGAAGGAGGTGGACGCCCAGGCCTAGTCCCCCGAGGTGTGTGTAGGGGGCCCCCTCCCCCTTGTTGCGGTCGGGTGCTCTGGGCCAAGGGACCCTCACCTGGGTGTTCCCACCTTCACAATGGGGGTGAGGCAATGGGGTGGGAGCCAGGTCCCAGCGTCTTACCCATCTTTGATTTGCTTGGCAGCCTAGAAAGAGGGACAGAGCAAAAGCCAAAGAATTGTGTTGGCTGAATCAGAAACCCACTACACAGACAAGAAGACTGAGGCCCAGTCGGGTGTCCATGTGTCAAAGTGCCCCAGCATGGGGGCAGAAAGCCTTAGCTGGACCCTGATGGGATGGGAGGCAAAGACAGGCTCCCACCCCTATCCCCACCTCCCGCCTAGTGCCCAGTACATACAGTTGACTGATTTAGCAAATGAAAATATAGGCTACAAAGTTAAATTTGCATTGCAGATGAACAATAAATAAATATATACTTTTTATATAAGTAGACCCCATCCAATATTTCAGATATACTTACACTAAATATTGGACGTGACATATATTACTAAGAAATTAATTCCTTGTTAAATTTGAATTTCAAATAATGAATAAGTATTTTAGTGTAAATATGTCCCAGGCAACATTTGGGAAATACTTACACTAAACATTTGCATGAGATATACTAAAAATTTTATTCATTCTTTTTTTTTTAATTGGAGTATAATTTCTTTACAATGTTACATTAGTTTCTGCTGTACAACAAAGTGAATCAGCTGTATGGATACATATATACATGCTTCCTCTTGGACTCCTCTCCTACCTCCTTCCCATCCCACCCATCTAGGTCATCACAGAGCACCAAGCTGGGCTTCCTGTGAGTTTTAGATCTACCACAAAGAATTATTATTTTAGCATATGTCCTATCAATGGTGTTTAGGATGTACTCAGACTAAATCCTGCATGGGCCATAATCAGAGTAAAACATTACTCGTGGTTGATCTGAAATGCAAACGTATCTGGGTGGCCACTCTGGCTCCCGAGGCGCCCACCTGGGGAAAGTCCTTGCTGTCAGTGGCCAGCAGGGTCTGGTTGGCTGTCTCCAGAAGCTCTTCGGAGCTCTCCAAGGCTCGCGTGCAGGCAGCCAGCTGGTTCTGCAGGAGCCATGCCACCAAGAGAAGAGACATCTTACTCCACGGCATCAGAGCCTCCCAGGGCTCCTCATCGCCTTGGGGATCTGGGGTACCATGTCCTTCTCCAACTCCAGGTAGGAAAGGGAGGCTAGAGGGAGTTTGGGCCTCTCTGCGGGCAGGACATCAGAACCATTTGGGGATCCCTTCCTTAGAAAAGGACATGTCTAGGGACTTCCCTGGTGGTACAGTGGCTAAGACTCCATGCTCCCAATGCAAGGGGACTGGTTTGATCCCTGGTCAGGGACCTAGATTCCACGTGCTGTAACTAAAGATTCCACATGCTGCAACAAAGACCCAGAATAACCATATAAATAAAATAAGTGAATAATTTTTAAAAAGAAACAGACATGCCTAGGTCACATCTGAGCCTAGAGCTCCACATTCCTTGTGGATGGGCATCCAGGGTGTTAGGGGGTGGCCCAGGAAGTGCTGGTGTTGCCCTAGTGACCCCAGCTTGGAATCTGAGACCCCAGAGGAGCCATAGCCAGTGTTTGGCAAGAAGTGATGCCCTCAGATCTGAGGGACCAGTGGGAAGGGCTGAAAAATTGGAAGTGCGAGATGAAGACAGGTGGGGAGGAACAGCAGATGTAGGGATGGGGCTGCAGCAATGCAGGGGAGAAGGGATTAAGAGGGAGAGCAGGTGCGTGAGGGATGGATAGGTCATGGGCAGGGAGGGGGCTGGGAAGAGCCCAGGGAAAAGAGGAGGTGTGGCTGACACCACTGGATGGTCTGGCTCAGGACACCAGGGACACTGGCGGCCCCTCTGGGAAGGGGCAAGAGAGGAGGAGCAGATTCGGAGGAAGATGTTGAGGCCGGTCGGGCTCTGGGGAGTGTGCAGGGGATGGCATCTGGGAGGGGGTCTGGGAGAACACCCCCCGCCCCGGCCCCAAATCACACACACCTGCAGCTCATAGGTGCGGCTGGCACGGTCCTGCTTTATTTTCATGAGCATGCCCTCCTTCAGCTCCTCCAGGAGGGAGAAGAGGGACTGGAACTCGGCTTCCAGGTCCTCCTGCACCTTGGCCGAGTTTGCCTTGGAGAGACAAGGTGGGGTCAGAGCTGCCAGGACTGGCCAAGCTGCTGCTCAGATGGGCAGCAAGGCCCAGGGTCCCCAAGGGCAGGTTACCTTTATAGCTGCCCTTCCCCCCACCTTGGGGATAGGGGTGACTTCCTCACCTCCACGTTCAGCAGCATCTGCTTGAGGGAGTAAATGAAACTCTGGATCTCTTCATTTTTCACAGCCAGCGTTGTGATGATCTTCCTCAGAGCCTCCTGCCCCCAGAGAAGCATGCACAAACTAAGTCCCTCAGCCTGGCCAGGGCTCCTTGACTTGAAGCTCCCCCTTTCTGTCCTCCAGGGATCCAGGGAAGGGATGTGGGAGCCACTGTGCCAAAAAGCTTGGGCACCAGACAAGAGCAGGCCCTGGGTGGAGCTCTGGCCCTACAGCCCTCAGGAGCGGCAGGCATCGGGCACATTGAGCCCACCCATTTCAAAGGGGAGGAAACTGAGGCTCTGAGAGAACTTTTCAGGAAGCACAGACCCTGAGCCCCAGCCAGGTCTGCCTGAGTGCAAAGCCTTCAACCAGGTAACTATATCCTGAGGGGGGTGGGGGCATCATCGGGGTAAGGAGCTAGCTCCGGGAAAGAGACCTCAGAGGAAAAGGATACCCGCAGAAAATGGGTTCATCTGGAAAACGGGAGACGCTAGGGAATCAGGTAAGTGGAGAAAGGTAAGGAGGTCTGGGGGAGGGGATGCCGGGAGAGGAGGCCGGCGTGGGTGGGTGCTTCTAGGGCCTGCAGCCCAAACCCAGGCCTCCCACGGGTCCTTTTCCTGGGGGCACGAGATTGGTGGGGGTCACCTGTGCTGAGCTGGCGGGGCGCCCACCGCGGCGGGGCGTGGCCAGGGTCGGGACACCTGGTCCGCAGTCCCGATGGAAGGCGTGGGTGATAGAGTCAAGGCTGGGTCCCCGATACTGGGGAGGCGTGGGGGCCATGAAGGGGATGCGGCTGAACTCAGGCCAAAATGATGTGGGTCGTGGCTAGGGTGGGGGGCTGCGGCGTCCAGAATGGGGGCTAGATCCGGGCGTGGTTGCGGCGAGGGTGGGGCTTCGGCCGCAGAGCAGCTGGGGTCGGGGAAGCTGGGAGGACGCTGCGGCATTACCTGGTCCCCCTCCTCTCGTCCACCCCCGCTTCGGACCGCGCCCTGCCCCGCCCGGGTCTTACTTTCTGGTCCTCCATGGCTGCAGCCCAGGTCAGCCCGGCCCGACCCGCGGGCCCCACTCGCTCTTCTAGTCCCCAAGCTGCCTTTGCTGCTGCCGGTAGCCAATGGCCCGCCGAGCCCTCGCCGCCGCCGCCGCCGTGCCCCCAGTCAGCGCTCCATCACTGGCCGCAGCGCGCAGGCGCGCCCCTCGCTGCAAGCTGGGAAATGTAGTCTGTCTTGCGCTGGGGTCGCGGAAAGCCGAGACCCTCAGAGTCTGGGTCGTCGTAG
Source organism: Bos grunniens (assembly GCF_055505025.1). Lineage (NCBI taxonomy): Eukaryota > Metazoa > Chordata > Mammalia > Artiodactyla > Bovidae > Bos > Bos grunniens. Next base: position 19,807,224 of record NC_141171.1, read on the forward strand.
GTGATATTGCTAATGATGCCTGAGCTGGAGAGAGCTCAGAACTGGGAGGCAGGATGCCTGGGTTCAACTGCCCTGTGACCTTGAGCCTGTCCCTGGTTCTTCTGTGCCTCAGTCTCCCAACTCTTTCACCCCTGCAACTTCTCAGCTACCACTCAAAATGGAATTTCATTGCCACAGCTCCGGCCCTCCAGCCTGGCCCGTAGACCTGGCTCCACGACTACTCAAACCTCGCATTTACTGAAAAGCCAAAGTCTTTTGCCTAAGCGGATGATCAGCTTCCAATGCTGCCTTTCTCTCCCAACATCACAGCTGAACACCTGTGCATCCCACAGAGCCCCAGGCTCTCACATCTCCTCCAGAAGCTTCTCTGCCTGCCCAGAATCCATACGGCTAGGAGGAGGCTGGTAAGCTCTGTGTATGACATGTGGGCAGAACACCGCCACAGGGGCCTGTCTGTGAGTGATGGAAACAATTCTGCCAAGAACACTGACCTTCTTCTTTCTGGTTAAAAAAAAAAAAAAAAAAAGAGGTCACGCTGTGGTTGGGAGTGAGACATTGAGGTCTAGGAGTCTGTCTCCTCCTCCAGGGGTGGGTACAGCTAGCCAAGGGGTAATAGGTGCAAGGCTGAGAGAAAGTCTGGAGACTATGAAGCGCCCCGCCTCCTGCAAACTTCTTCCAGCTGTAGGGGCAGGTAACCCGCCTTACCTGCCTCAGGACTCAAAACCATTAGCAGAAATCCATTCCCCTGAACCCCAAAAGAAAACATCTTAGGGGCAAAATAATTGATGCTGAGAAGCTGCCACTAGGTCCCCTGCTCAGGTCTGTGCCATCTGCTCCCCTCCCCATTCCTTCTCTCACCTGCCCTGCCACGTGTCCCCAGTCTAGGCATGTTTATGGAGTCTTTTTTTTTAATATTTTTTTTGATGTCGACCATTTTTAAAAACTATTGAATGTGTTAACAATATTGTTTCTGTTTTGGACTTCTCTGGTGGTCCAGTGGTTGAGAATATGCCTGCCAATGCAAGGGACATGGATTCGATCCCTGGTCAGGGAAGATTCCACGTGCTGCAGGGCAGCTAAGCCCATGGGCTACAACTACTGAGCCCACGGTCTACAACTACTGAGCCCACGGGCTACAACTACTGAGCCCACGGTCTACAACTACTGAGCCCACGGTCTACAACTACTGAGCCCACGGGCTACAACTACTGAAGCCCGTGCACCTAGAGCCCGTGCTCCCCAACAGGAGAAGCCCACATGCAGCAATGAAGACCCAGTACCACCAACGATGAATCAACAAATACAATTTTCAAATGTACATTAAAAAAAAATATTGTTTCTGTTTTATGTTTTGGTTTCTTGGCTTCCCGGCATGTGGGATCTTAGGTCCCCAAGCAGGGACTGAACCCGCACTGCCTGCATTGGAAGGCCAAGTCTTAACCTCTGGACGGCCAGGGAAGCCCCTCTGTAGTCTTTTAGGAAGATTTTCACTCACTTTATCTCCATCACATATACATATTGCCTTTCGCCTTGAAAAAAAAAAGAGGGAAACTGAGGCACCAGTGACAGGAAGTGGAGCCCCAGCAGTAGTGGCCACCGGACGTGTGCTGGCTGGCCTGGGTGTCACTTATGCCTCTGTGGTGGGGGCGGAGTGTCACCTATGCTTCTGTGGCAGGAAGTCTGTCACACGGGAGGGGAAAGGGGGTGGCGGGGCGCCAGCTGGGAGAGAGGAGCCTGAGGGGCCAGGAATGGGGTCCCCGGGCACAGTGCTGGTCCTCCTGGTGCAGTTCTGGGGTGAGTATCTGAATCTCCCAGCCTTGGCCCCCATCCTGTTGTGACTCGTCACTCCAGCTGCCTGCCCCTCCGGTTCAGAGCCCCCTCGAAACCTTCGTCTCTCCGCTCTGCCAAATACACCCTGTCTCTCTCCCTGATACTCAGAACTTTACAAGAACTCTGTGTGTGTGTAGTTGCTCAGTAGAGTCCAACTCTTTGCAACCCATGAGCTGTAGCCCGCCAGGCTCCTCTGCCCATGGAATTCTCAAGGCAAGAATACTGGAATGGGTTGCCATTTCCTTCTCCAGGGGATCTTCCCCACCCAGGGATTGAACCCAGGTCTCCTGCATTGCAGGCAGATTCTTTGCCATCTGGGCTCCCAGGGAAGCCCGCAAGGGTTGAACCGTTCTAGCGAAAATCCACAGAGGGAGCCTTAGGATAAAATTCACACTGGGACCTGCCTATGAGCCTTGTATGACCTGGCCCTGCTGGCTGCTCTATTCTCTGTGCTCCTCTGCATTCCCTCTCTCTCCCCCATGGCCAGTCTGCTGACTCCTCTTTTTTTTTCTTTTTTTAATCCCAACACATAGAGCTTGATCCTACCTCTGGACCTTTGCACCTTCTGTTCCCTCTGCCTGGAATACTCTTCCCTGCATCTCCTCTCTTTAGGGTCAGCTGTAACTCCACCCCAAATGCCAGGAACTTGACAGCAACTCACCCCTTCTGGAGGGGGTGGGCATCTAACAGGTACCCCAGACTTCCCATGGCCAAAAGCAAACTCTTTCTTTCCCCTCTAGCCCTGCTTCTTCTACTCGGTGTCCCCCATCTTTTTTTTTGGCTGTGTGGCATGTGAGATTAACTTAGTTCCCCAATCAGGGATCAAACGCACACCCCCTGTAGTGGAAGCTCGAGTCTTAAACCGTGGAAGGGCCACCAAGGAAGGCCCTCAGCATCCCCCATCTTGTCCTAAAGTCGCCACCATTCACAAAGTCCCTCAGCCTAAGAACCTTGGAAATCTGCCACTCTGTCTCTTTCCCTCCCTCCCAATTCAGTTCTTTTTTTTTTTAAAACTTGTTATCTTGTGTTAGAGTATAGCCGATGAACAGTGTTGCGACAGTTTCAGGGGAACAGTGACCAACTCAGGTCTTGTAGTTCTTCTGCGGGCAACTTTCAAAATCTGTTCAAACTCTGACCTCTTCTTTTCCAGGGTCTGAGTCCCATCACTGGTCTCCTGGACCCTGGTTTCTCCGCCATCCTGACCCCTCTCCCGCTTCTGCCCCATGAAGATCACAGTCCGTTCTCACCACGGCAATGACTGTGATTTTTTTTAAACTTTAACTGGACCACACTTCCTCCCTGCTCCCGTGGTTTCTCATCACGCTTAGATTGAAAAGTACACTGCCCCCCTTTCCCCACCCCCACCCACCTCCCTACCTCTGTCATACCCCACCCACACAGGCCGCAGGTCTCTAAAAGCCATGCCCTGCTGACTTCTCTGATCCCACTTCCTCCCTCTCTCCCCCTCACATGCTCTGCTCCAACCCTGGGGGCCTCCTCCCTGTTCCTCCAACTCACCAGGCCTGGTCTAGCCTCAGGACCTTTGCATGACCCATTCCTTACGGACGACTGACTACTTCTTTCATTTTTTTAAGATTTATTTTATTTGTTTATGCCTGTGCTGGGTCTTCATTGCTGCACTCAGACTTTCTTTAGTTGTGGCAAGCAGGGGCTACTCTCTAGTTGCGGTGCTTGGGCTTCTCATTGCAGTGGTTTCTCTTGTTGCAGAGCACGGGCTTAGTTGTCTCACAGTATGTGGGATCTTCCCCAACCAGGGATCGAACCTGTGTCTCCTGCATTGGCAGGTGGATTCTTAACTGTACCACCAGGAAAGCCCCAAATACATCTTATTATTCACATCCCTGCTCAAATGTCACCTCCTCTGAGAGGCCCTCCCTGATCACCCTCTATAAGTACACCCTCTCATTTCATCCTTATCATCTCTTGCCACTCCCCATTCCTTTCTCCATCGATTCTCATTTCATGACTTCCTGTGTCTCTATCTCGAGACCGTTGGCTTCACAAGGGTAGGGGCTTTTGTCTGTCTCAGTCACCTGTGTGTCTGTGTCCACAGGGTCCAGATCAGGGTCTGGCACACTCCAGGCAATCTTTCTGTGGCTGAGAGCCAGACATGTCATAGAGTTCACCTTGAAATCTCACAAGTGCTGAGAAACTTATACCCATTTCACAGATGGGGCCATGGAGGTTCAGCAAGAAATGACCTTGCAAAGATCACACAGATAGTAAGCTTTCAGGCCCTCACTGCCTGATTCCTGTGGGCTGGCTAGGGAACTAAGTCACGCACACACACATACACACTCACACACACACACACACACTTAAGAAGGTCTCACTCACTTCTTCTTTCCTCCAGTCCTACAAGGAGCCACAGGCCTGACTGTGCAGCAGGCACCGAAGTTGCTGCAGGTGAGACAGGACAGCCAGGTGACTTTGGCCTGCCAGGTGATGCACGCCCAGGCCTGGGAGTGGCTCCGTGTCGAGTGGATCAAGGATGCTGACATCTTTTGCCAGACACACATCATCAATGGCAGTCTGAGCAAGGATGTCTGTGGGCCTCAGGGATGGCTCTCCTGGCAGCCGCCTGGCAACCTCACCCTGCAGCTGAACCACGTGAGCCTCAATGACAGTGGACTCTATGTGTGTGGGGCAACCGTGGAGATCCCTGATTGGGAGGAGGCCCAGGGCAACGGGACGCAGCTCCTGGTGAAGAGAGGTATGAGAGCATGGGGGTAGGGGGCAGGGGTGTAAGCCAGGGAGGACTTGGAACTTCTAGAAATCTTAAGCTTCTAGAATCTCAAGCTCCTAGCAACTAAATTCTCTAAATCGGATTCCTAGAAACAGTCTGCAGATGCAAGAATTTTGCAGACCAGAGAGTTTCTGTTGTGACGACTCCACTCTGCTGTTATAGTGTGAAAGTCTCCATAGACATGCTTAAGGGAATGCGAGGGCCTTGGTGCCAATAAAATTTTATTTGAAAAAAAAAAACAAAAATCAAAAAACAGAGGGCTGAATTTGACTTACAGGCTGTAGTTACTCAGCCCTGCTCCAGTATATCAGAATCATAAACACTCTTGAATATATATAATTCTGGATTCTAATTCAAAACAGTTTCATAAACTGTGTTATTCAAGTATATCCTCCATACAGAGAAATGCCCATACTGAAAGTGGCCAGCTCATGGATATCTTAGTCTGTTAGATCACTGATAAGACACTACAGACTGGGTGGCTTATAAACCACATATTTATTTCTCAGAATTCTAGAGATTGGAAATCCAAGATCAAAGTGCCAGCAAGGTCTTGCTCTGGTGAGAACCCTCTTCCTGGTTCATAGCCTGCACCTTCTAGCTGTGTCCTCATGTAGCAGCAGGGGGCTGGGGAGCTCTTTAGGTTCAGCAACCAGGGACTGAACTGCACCACCTGCCTTGGAAGGGCAGAGTCTTAACCACGGTACGGACCACTATAAGAGCACTGATCCCATTCATGAAGGCTCTACCCTCTTTACCTAACTACCCCCCAAAGGCCCTGACCTCTCATTACCTTCATATTAGAGGTTAGGATTCAACATATGAATTTTGGAGGGATGTATACAAATAATGGGCTTCACTGGTGGCTCAGTGGTAAAGAATCTGCCTGTGATGCAGGAGATCTCTGGCTTGGGGAGATCCCCCTGGAGAAGGAAATGGCAACCCACTCCAGTATTCTTGCCTGGGAAATCCATGGAGAGGGGAGACTGATGGGCTATAGTCCATGGGGTTGCAAAAGAATCAGACATGACTTATTGACTAAACAACAACAACACAAATCATAGCAATGGGTTCTCACAACCTGCACACATCTGGGTACTCACCACCCTGCTCGACACACATATCTGCCTCCTTATAAATGCTATCCTTCCCCCCGACACACACACTATTCTGATTTATAGCAGCAGTAATCTATTTTAACTGGCTTCCTGTTTTACTTAATGAAATCATAGAGTGCATTCTGTGTCCAACATCTTTCACTCGACACTGTCTGTGAGACTCCTCTGTGTTGGTGTGTGGAGCAATGGCTCATCCTTTTCCTTTTCTGTGGAGTGCCCTCCATCACCACTGATCAGTCCAGTTTCCTATCGATGGCTATTTTGGCAACTTCTAGGTTTTGGCTATTATAAATAAGACCTCTATGAACAATCTAGAACTTGTCTTTTTTAAAATATTTTTTTGGCTGCACTGTGGGGGCATATGGGATCTTAGTTCCCCGATCAGGGATCAAACCCACACCTCCTGCGTTGGAAACATGGAGTGTTAACCACTGGACCATCAGGGAAGTCCCTAGAACTTGTCTTTTGGTCAACATATGGACACAGTTGTATTGTACCGAAAACAATTCTAGAATCTCAAACCATAAAGCAGAATCTTGCAGTTCGAGAATTCTAGGGGCGTAAATTCTAAGCTCTGAGAATTGCAGCATGTGTTATCCATAGGGACTATCACTCCTCAGAAAAAACATTGGTTCTTGGGAGCAAAGAAAATCTTACCCTTTTATGTTTAAAGCAGAGATATGCAGATAGCCCACAGATTTATAGCATATCTGTGGTATTAACATTTCATGAGGGAACAAATGAAGGTTCTTAGAAAGCCTTCTTAGGGGACTGATAATGAAAAAAGGTTGAGAAACACCGAAACAAAGGCATGGAAGATTGTAGAATCTTAGAATTGTAGGGTCTGAAATACTTTAAATAGATAAACTCTTAGCCTTTTGCAATCAGAGTATGTAAGAGCAGAAAACTGTAGAATTCCAGGATCTAGACTTGAAAGCCATTGACTGTCGGGACTTCCCTGTGGTGGTCCAGTGGTCAGGACTCCATGCTTCCACTGCAGGGGGCACAGCTTCAATTCCACAGGGCCAAAAATAAAACACATACACAAAACAAACAGACAAAAAAGAAAACCATTGACTCTCAAGCCTGGAAGGAACTTTCCAGATTAGCTTAGCCAGCAGCCTCCTTTCACAGAGAATAAAGCTAAGGCCCAGCCAGGGCCAAGACACGTCCAGCCACCCACACAAGCCGGGATGCAGGCAGCTTTCTCCAGAGCCCGACTCACACATTTCCCCACCTCTGCCTGACACCCACGTAAGGGCCAAACCCTGCATAGTTTGCAAGTTGACCTGTTGCTGTCTTGCTCTCTTTGCTGTTCCTCAGGGCCTTGGGCACCTGCCTGGCTCCTATCAGGCAAAATGAAGCACCACCCAGACTCCTAGCTCCAAGAGATGCCCATTTCTCTCCAGCTGGCAGGATCCACCCACTGCCTGCCTCCAGGGCGGTGTGTTATGGCCGCACCCCCAGCCCCCCGCCCTCCCCCGCCAACCCTTGGCTCCTTGAGACAAGGGGGCCAATTACCAATTAGCAGAGGCGGGGGTAGCGGAGGCACCGGGCTGAGAGTTGTTGGCAGCTGTGAGGGAGCGAGGCTGGGTCGCACGGATTCAGCTCTGCACAGCTGGCTTCCCCATCGGAAGGCCACCCCCCCCACCCCGGGATCACTGCCAACTTCAGAACCTGGAAGATGAAGGGGCTGGGGACTCTAGGCCTTGTCTTGGTCACAGGAGAAAGCGCCTTGGCTGGGGTTCCCGTCAGTTACACAGGCCTGAAAGCACATCCTCACTTGCTCTGTGACCTTATGCTAGTGACTTGACTCGTTTGTGCCTGTTTCCTTAGTTATCAAAATTCAGCTAATAGTGCTTTCTCATCAGACTAGGTGAATTTATTTCTTTATTTAAAATATGTATTTATTTTCCTGTGCCAGGTCTTAGTTGCAGCATGCGGAATCTTTGTTTCAGCATGTCAACTCTTAGTTCTGGCATGTAGGATCTAGTTCCCTGACCAGGGATTGAACCTGGGCCCCCTGCATTCGGAGTTCAGAGTCTCAACCACTGGACCACCAGGGAAGTCACCAGATTATATGACTTTAAAGTGATTATATCTAAAGAGTTTATTACCGGGTCTGGAATGTATTCACAATAACCCAGCAAGACAGGCATGCTTAGTCTCATTTTTCAGAAGAGGAAAGAGGTTTAGAGCAAATACTTGCCTGAACTCACAGCATGGCAAGTGCAAGAACCCTGAGGTTCCACTCGGGGTAGATGGGCTCTTACCCTAAAGGGGTGCAGGATGCTGAACTCAAAGGTGAGCTCGCCTGAGACGCAGGTTTCTTCTCTGCAGGTGTCTGGCTGCAGGACCACAGCTTCTCAGGTGAGCTCCGTCTACCTGACCCTCCGTCAGCTCCGCCCCGCCCCTCTGCCCCGCCCTCCGTCAGCCTGCCCACCATCCCCTCTCCCATTCCAGGCCTCTACTTCGCGCCGCTGGTGACGGGGGCCGTGGCCGTGGCCGTTTTCGCTCTGGGCGCTGGGATCTGGGGCCGCCGCCGCTGCCGGAACGGGGATGCAGGTAAGGAACCGCGCAGGTAGCTGCGCAGAGGGCGGGAGGTTCCCAAGAGCACCGCCACCCCCTGGCGATCGCGCCCCCTCGTTGCGAAAGCTGGAACTGCAGCTGCTTGACTAGGCGGAACGCATCTCCTTCTGACTTTGATACCTGCTTCTTTAGGAAGGAGGGAGGGTGAGGCTGGGGGGCAGAGAAGAGGAATGGATCGGGAAGGTTGGCCCCTACACCCGTGTTTTTTCAGGGGCATAGACAAAGCCCCCAGAAAGTGGGCTGGAGAGGACCAGGCTCTCTTAAATGACTGTCCCCTCTTGGTGTCATCTCCCCACCCCCCCACCCCCCGCCCCCCAATGCAGGCAGTCCAATCTACAGCAACGTCCTATACCGGCCCCGGAGAGCCCCAAGGAAGAAGGCATGGCCTGTGGAAAGGAAGGTGCTGGACAGTGAGGATCAGAAGGGCCAAAGCTTCTACTCGATCTCTTTCCCCCAGCGCCCCAAGTCGCATATGGCTCCCAAATCTTGCCCCAGTCCCAGACCCATTCACCCCATCTCTGCAGTCAGAATCTCTCCTGGCCCAGGCTCCTCTGGGCAGCCAAGGTCAAGAGGGTTCCTTGAAGTGGGAAGAGAAATCAGAACCGCAGGAGAGCCAGAGAAAACCTACCCCCAGCGACTATATAAAGATGTGACTTATTCCTAGGGGATCACAGAGTCCAGCAGTTTATCCTAGAGACCCCATCCTTGTTTTTGAGGATAGACCTCTCCCTTGTCCCAAGAACATCCAATAAAGGTTCATGAAGAAAGCAAAGCCAGTATCTGTGGCAATTTGGCAGTGCTAGAAATTTGAGCCATCAGGGAGTCATCTGGGGGGTGCGGTCCTGGAGGACGACTCTGGTGAGGGGGCTTGAAAGCTTTCCCCCTCTTATCCTTGGAGGGTCATGTCCAATTAGCAGAGAAGTGATGTCCCTCACTTCTAAACAGTGCCTGGAGCTGGAAACACTCCCCCTCCCCAACTGGTGTCTACCCCCTCCCTAGGCAGGCTTGGACTTAGGGGGTGAGGGGGGAAATTGGGGCTTCCTGGCATTTGTCAGCCCCCCGGGGTCTCCTGCCCGACTGTCACCTTGAAGTGACACCAGCTGAGCCTGGCTCCCTTCCCCCACGTCTGCTGTTTCCATGGGGACAGATGTCCTTTTTCGGTGGCAGCAGCAGCAGCAGCAGCCCGTGGCCACCGGCCCAGGATAGGAAGGAGGGGCGGGGTGGGGGCAGGGTTGGCCTGAGAGCCTCACCCCCTCGGTTTCGCCATCTTTTTAATCAGCCGGTCTTTGCTGTCTCCAGGTTTTATCTGCTTCCGTACAGCTCTCTCCCTGCCTGTCAACAGCTCTCTGAATGTTGGTCCCTCCCTGTGAGCCATTCAGGCTCCAACCCCGGCTCCACCCCCAAAACATGGAGCTGGGGATACTCTTCCCCTCCACAGGGCTGCCTCCCCTCTTCCTTCAGGGGCTGAGCTCCCCCTCCCAGAAAGAACACTTGAAACACACAATAACTTATTTATTTTCCAGGCCAGAGGAGGGGTTCCAGACACAGTTCTGGGCCCTAGAACCCAGAAGGGGGCCGAGCAGGGACTGGAGGAGCAGAGGTCTCTCCATCCAGCCTCCCCCGGGACTGGAAAGACCTCCAACATTTGCAGCCAGTGATCTGGGGTCTCACAGCCCAGGGTACAGGGCTGAGGCTCCAGGTCAGGGGGTCTGTGAGACCACCGGGTACAGGAGGGCCAGATGCTCAGCACCCTGCACGGGCAGTGGGCGGGAGCTATAATGGAGCACCAGCTCTGGCACACTGGGGAAAGGGCCGCTGTGCTGACCCAGCACGAACTGGTTCTCTCGGGTGCGCGCGAACTTCAGGTGCAGGAAGCCCTGGCTGCTCCTGGGGACAGGGGTCAGGTCAGAAGGGGCACCCAGCACTTCAGGCCCGCCCACACCCTCCAAGCCTAAAGCCACTCCCTGGAGGACCCTAGGAACCCGAGCCTGGCATCCTCAAATATTTCTGGTTAACAGCCACTTGGCATCAAGCTGTTGACTCGTTCCACACTGTGGGTTGCCTTCTGCGCTTGTCCCTTGTGAAGACAGGCTGGAGTTCTCCCAGTTGGAGGTCCCTCCCCAAGAACACATAAGGCACTTTCTCTCCAAACCTCCTGATCCCTTGTGCTACCCATCCTGGTTACCCTCAATCAAGGGACCTCCACCTCCCCCTCCCTTTTTTTTTTTTTTTTCTTTTGGCTTTTCCATGAGGCTTGATGGATCTTAGTTCCCTGATTGTACCCTCACCCATGGAGTCCTAACCACTGGACTGCCAGGGAATTCCCTAGGGTCCCTTTCCTCTATGTCTCTGGTAGGTGAATGACATAGAACCTGGAAATGATTCTATCACCATCATTAGTATGAATTAAGCGCTTCCTGTTTCCTGGGGATTCTTCTCAACACTTTTTCACCTTTCCCCCTCTTTTAATCGTAGTATTAAAACAAACTGGATGCTATTATTGTCTTTGTTTCACAGATGAGGAAACCGAGGCCCAGAGAGGTTGAATGATTTAGCTGAGGTCACACAGCTAGGAAGTGGCAGAGGCAGGATATGAACCTACTTCCAAACCCTCTTCAATCTTGACCTTTTAGGAATCTCACACTCAGAAACCTGGTAGAATCTTAGGAGCGTTTTGTAATCAGACACACTTAGAATCTTAGGCAGAGAAGCACGTAGAACCAGGGTATCAAACTCAAACGTCTACAGGGCCACTGAGATTTTGGCCCTGAATCGACACAAATGGATATACTTTTAAACCTGGAAGGAGTCCAGAGGAAACTTGGACACCTAGTTCCTCATCTCACTGAAGTTCTAGATTTACTGTATGGCTTCCTCTCCATTGTCTTGCGTACCTCCAGTTACAGGGAGCTCGTTCTCAGTAGGAACCATGCCGGTAGCCTCTCTGAAAGCCCCACCTTCTGACCTAGAAGCTCTGCCCACGGCTCCCATAAGCCCCACCCACTGGCCTGAAAGCTCTGTCCATCCGCCCTGGAAATCCCACCCATCGGCTCCTGGAGCCACACTCCTCTTCTCCAGCTGAGTTCAGTCAAAAGCTTGACAGTCGAAGGCATGCAGTCCTGTGACCCTCTGTCCCTCCAGAAGATTGGGGTCTCACCTGAGGGACAGGGAGCAGTCTTGGGGGCTGCTCTCACTGAGCCGCACAAGGTAGCTGCCTTCCTTGCAGAGCGACAGGAGGTTCTCGGCATCCGCCCGGCTCAGCAGGCCGTGGAACCACCTAGGGGGTGGGGACAGATGTCTCCTGAAGGCGATCCCCCTTCCAACACATCCTGGGGCTGGATGTAGGCACAGCTCATTCAAGGACTTGTGACACCCAGGCAAACAAGGGAGACAAATTCCCTTGGATTTCTCAAGAGGAACTTGGTTTTCAGGCAGACAAGGGTCTCTCTGTGAGTCAGGTAAACCCAGGTCCACCTGGACCTTCTCCCTCCAATTCAACATGTACCCTTGACTTTGATCTTTGCAGCCTCCCTCAGCTGAGTGCCCAGGTGTCCTCAACCCCTCCCTCCAACTTGCATCACTTGCACATCACTTTCAGGAGATTTGCTGCATCCTGTATCTCTTGAGAGTCCCTTGGACAGCAAGGAGATCAAACCAGTCAATGCTAAAGGAAATCAACCCTGAATACTCTTTGGAAGGACTGATGCTGAGCTGAAGTTCCAATACTTTGGCCACCTGATGCTAACAGCTGACTCATTGGAAAAGACCCTAATGCTGGGAAAGACTGAAGGCAGAAGAAGAAGAGGACACAGGATGAGATGGTTGAATGGCATCACCGATTCAACAGATATGAACTTGGGCAAACTCTGGGAGATGGTGCAGGAGAGGGAAGCCTGGAGAGCTGCAGTCCATGGGGTCACAAAGAGTCAGACACGACTTTGCATCTGAACAACAGCAACATATCCCCACCTACCTGTACATTCTTTACATAATATTTTTCTTTAACATGCTCAGACAGAGGGAGCAAAGTGTCAAAGACCAATGAGCACCAAAAAGTTGTTTGTATTGAAAGAAAATACCCCATGCTTGTGTTAATTAGGTAATCCTGTACCACCCACCTAAGAGGTTTGGGAATGGCTGTGCTAAACACGCCCTAGTACTCACAGGGCTGGGCTCTCAAGGCTCAGGGAGTTCTTTGAGGAACATCTAGGCTAGAGGAACACAGAACACCCAGACTTTCCCAGCTTGTGAGCTTCATTCCAGCCTAAAGTTGGAACCCCTTCAAAGTCTTGATCTTCCCACTTTCACCAAAAGATCTCTTGGGGGTGAGAATGATTTTTGTCTCTTCACTCTCAGGCTTATAAATCCCACCCAAGGAAAGGGAGGAAATCCCTATTCTGTGTGAGGCAGGAACTCTCTTGGAAGTGTTGAGCCCGAGCTTCAGAGAGGTTGAGTGACTTGCCCAAGGTCACGGAGCCAAAAATTACAGAGAAGGGATTTGAACCCAGAATCTGAGGCCAGAGGGAGTGGAGACACCTGCTCTTGCTTTGCACCGAGCTGGGTGTCTAGCGCACACGAGGCGCTGTCACCCAGTGAAGATTAGTTGAAGAAATGAATGAAGTGAATGAATGAATCCAAGTTCCTCCAGCCCCCCTGGTCCGAGAAATCTGTGACTAGTATGGGGCAGGGAGGGATTCAACCCGGCTCTTCCACCTTCAGCTTCCTCACTCACGGCTGTTTTTCCAGGGGCAGGGTCGGGTCCACGCGCTCTGCAGGCTGGGGGCTTCTGGGCGGCGGTCTCCGGAGCTCCTTGGCTGAGCCCGAGGTTCTTTCCCAGTCTGGACTGTCAAACTGAACTGGAGGAGAAGGTTTAAAGAGAAAATGGTTAAGTCCCGCCTATCTCAAGAGGGTGGGATAGGAACAAGCCAATGGAATTTCAGTAGGAAGGCGGTGCCAGCTTAGGGCAACCTATCAGAATCCAGAAGAAGAGGGGGTTGGGTTTAAGGTTGGGGCGGGGGGGGGGATTGGTACACCAGCAACCAATTAGCCTTCAGAAGAAAGGGGTGTGGTCATTCCCGAATCTGGTGGCATCGAAGGGTGGCCAGTTCCCTGAATGATAAATCAGAGAGCAGGGGACGTGGCTAGAGGGGCAAGTGGGAAGTTCCGCGAGATTTTGGCCAAGTCACAGAGAATGTAGAATGTGTTAGTCGCTCAGTCGTGTCCAACTCTTTGCGATCCCATGGACTGTAGACCACCAGGCTCCTCTGTCCTTGGTATTCTTCAGGCAAGAATACTGGAGTGGGTTGCCATTTCCTTCACCAGAGGATCTTCCCGATCAGGGATCAAACCTGGGTCTCCCGCATTACAGGCAGATTCTCTCCCGTCTAAGCCACCAGGAAAGCCCAGAGCTAGACAACCGCCCCTGATATACAGACTGGTAGACTGAGGCACTAGCTCCAATTTCCCTCACAATTATACAACTTCTTGGGCAGATTTGCGTTCGCACAACTCTTCCTGAAGTTTATTTCTTAAAGGTGACCTTGAAAGTGAAAAGTGGAAGTTGCTCAGTCGTGTCCGACTCTTTCTGACCCCCTGGACTTACACAGTCCATGGAATTCTCCAGGACAGAATACTGGAGTGGTAGCCTTTCCCTTCTCCAGGGTATCTTCCCAACCCAGGAATCGAACCCAGGTCTCCCACATTGCAGGTGGATTCATTACCAGATGATCCACAAGGGAAGCCTTGCTGCTACTGCTACTGCTGCTAAGTCACTTCAGTCGTGTCCGACTCTGTGTGACCCCATAGACGGCAGCCCACCAGGCTCCCCCGTCTCTGGGATTCTCCAGGCAAGAACACTGGAGTGGGTTGCCATTTCCTTCTCCAATGCAGGAAAGTGAAAAGTGAAAGTGAAGTCGCTCAGTCGTGTCCGACTCTTAGCGACCCCATGGACTGCAGCCTACCAGGCTCCTCTGTCCGTGGGATTTTCCAGGCAAGAGTACTGGAGTGGGGTACCATTGCCTTCTCCAAGGGAAGCCTTAGGTGACCTTATTATTCCTCTTTCTACAGAAGAGGAAACTGAGGTTCAGAGACTTGTCCAAGCTTACCCAACTCAGAAACTGACTCTAAGAAATGCTACTCTCCTCCCCAAAGCTCCTGTGTAATTGAGTACTTTAGCACTCAGTTTACAAGTGCTCTACTCAATAGGTACAAGTTAGAGAATTGAGACTCAGGGAGATAAAGTCATTAGCCCACGTAAGAGACACAAACCCAGATCTAGTCTTGACACCAAAGCCTATTCCTGCACTGTAGTGAGCAGAATGAGTAGATTCCACTGCATTCGAAAAGAGATTTCAGGGAACTTCCTGGCGGTCCAGTGGTTAAGACTTCTTGCTTTCACTACCAAAGGCCTGGGTTCAATCCCTGGTCAGTGAACTAAGGTCCTGCAAGCCTTATGGCATAGTCAATAAAATAAAATAAAAATAAATAAATTAATTAAAGGGGTTTCAGTTTCCAAGGAGGATACAGGTTCTCCTGGAAAGAGAAACTTATGACTATCAGTCATTCACACTTTAGTGAGAATTAACAAACTACCAAAGTGACAAGTGATGGAGGTTTACTTTGTTAGTTGCAACAGGGGACATGACCAGAGCAGAAAATAGAGGGACACAGATCTTCAGAAATCAGGGTAAGAGAATCACCTGCAAACGCCTTGGAGATATGGTCTTTCTTCCACTCCCAGGGCTGGTCATACTCATCTGCTGGCCGCTCATCTTCCTGGGGCAGCCGACTCTGTCGAGGTTTCTGCCCTGAAGGGGGCCCATCTCCCAGTTCTTGGTCTTGCTCCTCATAAGGGGTGTCATACAGCTGCACCCTTCTGCATGGCAGTTCTGGGAGACCAAAGATACTGCTCAGCTCCCACTCCCACCTGGGAGCCTGTCACCTTCCCTCCAAGCCCTGCTTACTCACCACTCATGACCCGTTGGGCATCGTAGGGCTCCATGTAGCCATCATCCGGGGGTGGTGGATGGGGCTGGGCATCAAAGGGGTCCGAATACTCGGTGTCGACTTTCGACTGGACAGAGAAAGGCAAGAGAGGGGGTCAAGGACTCAGGGGGACCAAGCCTAGCTCTGGGTACCCATGCTGTGCCCAGCATGGGTACAGTACACCTCTTGCCTGCTGTCTCTGATCTATCTGACACACGCTGTCCAAGCAAGTGGTTTTTTTTTTTTTCCACTCACAAGTGTTTGCAAGTAGATCATCCCTTGCTCTCTTCCTCTGACCCCTACCTCCCTCCTTCAATCATTTTAATATTTATCAGGCGCCAGTACTGTTCCAAAAGACTTCAAATATATTTACTGGTAGTACCAACACTCAGTAAGTACTTTATCCCCATTTTACAGATAAGGAAACCAAGGCACATACAGGGAAGTGACTTGCTCAGGGTCACACAGCTGATAAGTCAGAGGCAGCGTTTGATCCTAGGTTGTCTGCTTCCCCGAGTCCCTGCCTCCTCCTACCTTTCTCTGTGCCATTAACCACTACCAGGCAGGCTCCTCTGCCCATGGGATTTTCCAGGTGAGAATACTGGAGTGGGTTGCCATTTCCTTCTCCAGGGGATCTTCCTGACCCAGGGATGGAACCCGGATCTCCTGCATTGCAAGCAGATTCTTTACCATCTGAGCCACCAGAGAAGCCCCACTACCAGACACAGCCTCCCATAATTCCCCTTGAAGTCTTTTCTGTCTCTGCTGATGGTGTATGGTGGACCTTCTGATCATTTAGGAAAAATACTGGGAAAAAAAAGTATGGGCATTGGAAGCAAGTCTGGTTCAAGTTCTAAACAAGTTAGAGCCATGTGACCTGGGACCAGTCACTTTTCTTCTGTGAGCCTCAGTTTCCACTTCTGTAAAATGGGTGTAACAGAGGAAGGGTGGAGAGGGGTGGTGAAGATGTTGAAGTGCCCCATAGGAAACCGACTCACTCAGATCTGTTTGAGAAAGATCCCTTCAGCTTCTAAGAGGAAGGGAAGCTGGGGGAAGGGATCCAGAAGGGGGAACTTAGGAAGCTGGAGGAAAGGGGTACAAAGCCAATGAGAGAGGGAGGCGGGCAGCCAGTACTGTGAATTGAAAGGAGACAGACATCAAACTGCCAAGCAGGTGGGGGATTGGGGGAAGTGGGCTGGTGGCCTGGTCTGCCCCTGGGATAACACCTAAAGAAGATCCCCAAAATCCAGGGTGGGGGAGCCAGCCTGGCCCTCCCCACCCAGTCTCCGGGGCCCACCCAGCTTAGGGTACTTAGCCACGCACCTCTTCCCCGGGGCTTCCCAGCAAGACCTTGGCTCTGGCAATGTCGACTGCCTCCACCTTGATGAGCCGGTGCTTTGGAGAGTCGTACTTCGAGTCTCCAGGGCCCTTGGAGTCCCCGGGCCCCCCGGAGGAATCGGGCTCTAGGCGGCTATCGGCGTCCTCGTAGGGGTCTTCAAAGTCCAGATCCTTCTGCTCGCGGTAGGCCCGCAGGATGTCGCTCTCGGTGTAGTCGGGGGTGGGCGGCTGCGGAGGGGGCCGCCGACCGCCAAAGCTCAGGTAGTCTCGGAGCCACTTGGCCATCTGAGCGCGTGTCACCCCAAACCTGGCCACTGTCAGCGGGGGACCCGCATGCCCTCTTCTGGGCCCTCTCCCTCGGCAGGGTCCCCAGGGAAAAGGTAGGAGGGGAAGGAGGAGGAGAAAGATCAGGTGTGCCCTTTGGCTGGGCTCAGAGGAGGGTAAAAGGGGAGAAAAAGGAGGAGACGAGAAGAGGGAAGGGAAAGGAGGAGCAAAATTGCACCTTAGCCCAGCTCTGGAAGGACGGCGTGGGAAGCGGGCGTCGCGCGGGGCCCTGAACGCCGAGCGCGGGGTAGTCCGGCCGGAGCCAGGGGCATCCGCGGAAGCGCGCGGAGTTTCCGCGGGCAGAGCGGTCTCGTGCGCGGCGCGGCCACCCGCCGCCTCCGGAAAGCTCTGGAATCCCCCTCCTGGGAGCCGAGGGCGAGGACAGCGCCGCCAGCGGACGTCCCCAGCCTTGGCTCAGCCCGGACGCCTGGGTTCTCAACGCAGGGGGCGGGCTCCCCGGGGGCACGGGCGCCGCGCGCAAAGTTGGGCCGCGGGGACGGTGACCCCGGTGGGGCGCATCCTTTGTTGCGCTCCTCGCCGCTCCGGGGGGAGCCCCAAGCCCGGGGTCCCCGGCCCCGCCGCCTCGATCCGGCCCGAGTCACGGGCACAAAGGGAAATAAAATCTCCTCCAATCCCCCTTCACGCTTTCGGAGAGACTTTCACCGCCGCCGCCGGCGCGCGACCGGGAGGTGGGACTTTGGGGAGGGGGCGCTCGGGCGGGCGGGCGCCCCAGTCCCTACCAGCCCCGGGCCGGGTCCAGAGCAGGGACGTCAAGGCTTCCCCGCCTCCCCCTCCGCGGGTTCCCCCGCCCCTCCCCTCGCCCTGCGCTCCCCTCCGAGGTGAGTGAGACCTTCAGCTGTTCTGGGGAGGCAGGAGAGCCGCTGCCCGCGGAGGGAGGGGGGTATGCGGAGCGGGAGTCGCTGGGGCCAAGGCCGCGGCGGCTGGACAGTGACCCGGAGGACCGAGGCTGGCAGGAGCGAGCGAGGAGCGCGGGAGGCAGGAACCCACAGGCGCTGACCTTGCTCTGCAGAGCAAGAGGTGCTGAGGTGGGGAAGACGAGAGGAAGGCGAGGTGGAAATTGACCAGGAAAGAGGGTGGGCTGGACTTGACCGCGAGAAGGGGTGAAATTGACCAGCAGAGGGGGTGAGAGTGACCACTGTTGAGGGTTGAAATTGAACCAGGGTCTGGCAGTGAAACTGACCAGGAGAATGGGGGTGTGGAAATTGTTTCAGAGGTCATTGGCTAAAACAGATATTGACGATGACGCCGGAGGAAGTGTGGGGGGGACAGAAGGGAAGGGGTTCTGGCTTCCCCTCCCCCAAGAGGGCTTTCCTCTGTCCCCCTCTCCCCAGGGGACCCATTGTGGGATGGGGGAAGGGGTTGGGACAGCTGGCCAGGGGAAGGGAGATGGTATCAGTGCCTGGCCTGTGTCTTCAGCATCTGTCCCTTTGTGGCTTCTGGGGGTGGAGGGAGGGAGGGAGCAGAAATGGGGAAGGGGGGTCTCGCCTGGTTTGGCTGCCTCTTGGCAGCTGCAGCTGTCTGGGGCCGAGGATACTGAGGGATTTGGGGGGAGTAAGAGAGCCCAGGGAGCTACTGACCAGTCCCAAAAGAAACACATTTTTTTCTTTTCCCATAGAGGGGCTTATTCAGGGACCCCTAATAGAAGAATAAGAGGGGTGGTCAGGAAGGATAGGACCTCAGGCTCCCTTCTCCAAGCCCCTTAGAGTGGGCGGGTGCCTGCAATTTGGAAGGGAGGGGAAATAGACTAACACCGCTATAGAGTTGCACCCCCTCCCTTCAGAATAGTGGGGCCCGGGCAATGTCTCCTGATTTGAAAAAGGGGGCTTCTAACAGGAAACCCTCAGAGATCGGGGAAAGGATTGCCAGGAGGGAATGACTTATTTTTCATCCCCCGTGGGGAAACCGAGGAGGAACAGAGAAGGGAGAGACACCTCACAGCTTAGTTCTGCCCAGGTGCCATGATATGGCCTGGCGTGGAGTGGCATTCAACACCCATCAGGTCTCTTCACGAAGTCAGAGATTCTCCATCTCCCCTGCACTGTTAGCCCCATTTTCCAGATGGGAAAACTGAGGTCCAGAGCCAGCAAGGCAAGGTCCCTCACAGCAGCAGGGGTGTCCGGATGCCCTCGCCTTCCCTTTCCTGCTTCGGCTGAGTTGTTGGACACAAACCTGTTGAATTCGGTCCTCCCCAATCTCCCCAAGAGCATTCACACCCCCCGCCCCACCCGCCCTCAGCATTCAGCAATGAGGCAGCATCCCTGGGGACTGCCAGGGAGCACATCGGGTAATTGTCCTGTTTTCTGTCAGCCGCAAGGCAATTCCCCGGCTCCAGGATGAGCTGTTGACAGATCTCATCAAATCCGAGTCCTCTCCCTGTCAGATAAATACACGACGTCTAAGGTATAAATATTTGAAAGGGGCCTTCTAATTACAGTGTGTGTCAGGAATAGCAATTAGGGGCCCTGGAGGCAGAATCAAACGGCGTTTGACTTCCCTGTGCTTTTGAGCCGGCTTCTCCTGGGGCTGCCCCAACTCCCACCGCAGGAGCAGGGATGGGGCTCGGGGAGGAGCGAGAGGCAGTGGATGAAGGGGAGAGCCGGGCTAGGGGTCCCACAACCCTGTGGTAGTGTGACCTTGAATAGCCACATAACCTCTTGGGCTTTGCCTTTCAATTAGGGGAACGGGGAGCAAGGGAGCCAAGCCAGGAGGCGGGCACTGTCTGGACAAAGGCAAGGAGGTGGGTGGTCTGGGGTCCTGGGCTGAGGGAGCTTCCCTTCCCCCAGCACTGAGGGTCTGAGAGATGGTTTCTCAGGGTCTCCTCCGAGGTGGCGCTCTGTTTTTGGAATCCCAGCCCATGTGACCTCGCGTTAAGTGACCTGGCTTTGTTTTCCTGTCTGTGAAATGGGACAACAGCCAGCCACTGTTGAGCGCTTACTGCCTCACACTGTTTTGGGTGCTTTAAAGATTTTGAGGTATAATTCACATACCCCACAATTTACCCACTCAAACTATATTTCCATGGGTTTTTAGTATGTTCATGAGGCTGTGTGATCATCAGTAATTTCAGAGTATTTTCATCACCCCCCAAAGAAATCTTCACCTGCAATTAGCAGTCACTTCCGGTTCTTCCCAGACTCCCCCTCCCCGCCCCCACCAACCCCTGGCAACCATCAACCCATTCTCCGTCTCTGGGATTTGCCTGTTCTGCACATTTCATACAAATGGAATCACTGTGTGACGTTTTATGTCTTGGCTTCTCTCACTGAGCATCACGTTTTCAAAGTTCATCCAAATTATGGCGTGCATGTTTCATTTCTTTTTATGACCAAATGATATTTCCTTGTATGGCACACAGTAGGTACTCAATATATGCTTACGGTGGCTGGGACATCAGGAAGAAGCAAGAGGAATCCCTGGCTGCGGGTCCCCGTATCTGCAGTGGGGATGGGAGCCAAGGCACTAGGGCAGGTGGGAACCAGGTTGGGGGTGACCTATGATGGGGCTTGAAACCTTCCGATCTGATGGAGGGGACGTCGCCTCAACTTAGGGGCTCCTAGTCTGATAGGAGAGTTGACCTTTGCCCTCAGAATCTACTGGACACAGCCCTGCCTTTCTTAGCTCACAGTCTGATGGGAGAAACATGGTCCTGCACTGGGAAGCCCCCAGTCTGATGGAGGAGATAAATACATGTGTTAATAAGCTACCAGTCTGAAGGGAGAGGCATAGCTCTGACTTAAGGAGCTTTCAGTCTGATGGAGGAGGCGTGATCCTCCCCTTTGATGCTCCCAGTCTGATGGGGGAAATATGTACTTGCTTTCAAGGGCTCTCAGTCTAATGGAGACATGGCCCTGCAAGGCCCATCTCCAACCTGATGGGGGAGGCACCGACCAGCCCCTGGAAGCTCGCAGTCTATAGGTCCTGGTGATCAAAGGTGTAGCCTCCGAGCCTTGCGGTTTCAAAGCCAGGTCCTGCCCCTCACCCACTCTGTGAAATGGGGAGCACGTGCCTGAGGGCATGGGCGTGTAGGGAGCTCGAGAAGCATGAGGAAGCAGGAGCAGCCCCTTGTCTCTTTGTGGAGCCCAGGCTCAGGCAGGCGGGGGCTCCAGCAGAGCAGAGGCCACCCCCAAACCCCGGTCCCTCTGATGTGCTCCGGCAGCCAGGCAGCCCCCAGGGGAGTTGATGGAGGAGATTCCGGATGAGGCCTGACAGCTCCCAAGGACCAGATGACAGACATGGAGCTTGTGGGGAATGGGACTGTCAGCAGTGAGGGGGGAAGGGCAGGCTCCAGAGACTAAAAAGGGGAAGATGGTCTGGGGGAGGCAGGCTCAAGGCAGGCAGTGGGTGCAGGGTGAGGCCCTGGAAGGTCAGCACACAGGACAGACCCCAGTGTGTTGCTATGCAATCCCTCTGCCCACTCTACCCTGGAAAACCCAGCAAGGCAATTGGGGGCTGAGAGCCAAACTGTTCCCAGGACAGGGGCAGGAGAACAAAGTGTAAAGCCCTGCAGGAAAAATAAGAATGAAAGAAACAATTCCAGCACGGTGGAAAGGGGAGTGGGGCAGAGAGCAGGCAGAAGCATGTGGTTTCCTGGGCCTCAATTTCCTCCTCAGTGAATGAGACACCCACTCAGGCCACACACATTCAATGAACACCTACAAAATACAAGAATGATCTCAGGTGCCAGGGACACACTTGTCAACACACAGTCCCTTGCAAAGCCTGAGGGGTCTGCAGGTAGACCCTCAGGTGTTTCGGCCTCAGCCACCATGGGTGGCCCCCATGACCCCAGCCTCCTGGTGGTTGCACCCACGTGTGAGCAGCTCCCCTGGAACATGTGGGAGTGGCGCTGTGTGGCTGCTTCCAACCAGCAGAACATGGCAATGGTGATGGGCTGTCACTTCTAGCAGACTCTTCTCCTTAGGAGGCCAGCCGTTGGAGAGGTCTATGCAGGCAGGGAACTGAGGGTGGCCTCTGGCTAAGAGTCTGTGAAAAGTGAATTCTGCCAACAACCACATGGGTGAGCTTGGAAGTGGATCCTTCCCCAGGCATGCCTTCAGATGAAACCCCAACCCTGGCCAATATCTCAGCTGCATCTGTGATGGACTCTGAAGCCAAGAACCCAGTGAAACCACACCCAGATTCCTGTTGTTTAAGCTGCTAAATTTGGGGATCACTTGTTACACAGCATTAGGTAACCAATACAGGGAGCCACCGGCAGTACACATAACTCCTAAGGTAGCCCCATCAGAACTTTCCTATCCTGCTTTGATTGCATCATGGTTAGCACCACCTCTAGTATCATTTGTTTATCCTGTTATGGTATGTGAGAGTACCTATTTTGACTTTGTAGGTCACAGAATCAGCCTTAACCACTCACCTCTGCCACCAGGGAGCAAAGGCAGTCATAGGTGACATGCACACAAATAGGTGTGTTGGTGTGCCAATAAAAGTTTATTTACAAAGACAGGCCACAGGCCAGATTTAGCCTATGGATTGTAGTTTGGCGACCTGTGTTTTAGGATAAAGTTAGGTTAACAATAATACTAAGTAAACAATAGTAACGGACAGTGCACATACATGGCAAAAACTGCAGTGAATTGAGAGCAATGGGAGTTCCACCAAGTCTGAAAGAATCAAAATGAGGAACTTCCCTGGCAGTCCAGTGGTTAAGAATCTGCCTTCCAATGTAGGGTATGAGGGTCTGATCCCTGGCTGGGGAGCTAAGATCCCACATGCCACCGGGCAACTAAGCTCACACACCACAACTAAGACCTGATGCACCCAAATAAATAAATTTTAAAAAATGAGCCAGAGAGCTCCCAACCCACTGTCTTTTCACAACTACTTAAGCTAGATGACTTATTCATTGTTTTCTATTTTATTTTTAAATTTTGGTCACACTGCACAGTTTATGGGATCTTCGTTCCCCAACCAGGGATTGAATCCGGGCCCTCAGCAGTGAAAGTACCGAGTGCTAACACTGGACCACCGCAGAAGTCCCTGGATGATTTGTTTTACCCAGAGCCTCTCAAAGGCCTACATCTCAGGCACTGACAGCAGGATGCTGAGCTGGGGGAGACGGGCAGTGGTGTGCCGGCCGGGCTTCACAACCGGCTCCTGCAGCCTCTGCCGATTTCCACGGTGTAAACACTCCTGAGGCGGCCAACGTTAGGCCATAAACACGACGCTGTTGAGCGCAGAACTGGGAACAGAGGTGCACGAGGTACCAGTTCTTACTAGCTGCCAGCCTGGTGGGCCTGCCCCAACCCCCACTGTCAGGGCTTGGGAACCATGCCTCCCTGGCCATCTTTGCAGCCTCAGAGCCTTGATATGAAGCCCCTGAGCCCCCATTGGAAGCCCTAGCGGGACCCTGGTTCACCTCTCTCTACAATCCCCAAGCAGGGAAATTGTTGTAGGAAAGCAGATCCCCGATGTGGCGGGGGGGTGGGGGGGGTCTCACCCCACAAACTCTGACACTGCAAACCACAAAGCCTCTTTATTCAAATGCTGAATGAAAGCCTGCATGTATGTGCGTGTGTGAGAGAAGGGCTGATGTCACCGACCCCAGGAAGGGCAGGAGAGAGGAGATGGAGGTTCATTAGATTGTGAGGGGGCTTCCCAGGTGGCTCTAGTGGTAAAGAAGCCGCCTGCAACTCAGGAGCCACAGGAGACTCAGGTTCGATCCCTGGTTCAGGAAGATCCCCTGGAGGAGGGCATGGCAACCCACTCCAGTATTCTTGCCTGGAGAATCCCATGGACAGAGGAGCCTGGCGGCCTACAGTCCATAGTCACAAAGAGTTGGACACGACTGAAGTGACAGAGCACACTGTATGCACAGCCTGCGGAAGTGTCTGGTGGGGGCACAGGACCTTCAACTAGAAAACGCTGCAGTCAGAGGGGGTTATGAGGTGGAATCCAGCAACCTTGAAAGAACAGGAGGTTTGCAGTCAGACTCGCTGGTCTCCTGACTTTATCAGCTTTCTACAAATCAGCCCCAAACTAAGCCTATGAAATAATGAGCATTTATTAGCTGGTGGTTTCTGAGAGGCAGGGGTCCAGGACTGGCTAGGCTGCGTGCTTCTGACACCCCCTTCTCAGACACTGACAGAGAGGAGGTGCCCAGGCCATCAGCAGGTTCTTTCCATTGGTTCCAGATGGTTCTGTGGTGGAAAGGGATGGAGCCCAGCCAGGGTGATGGGTGGGCCCAGCATGTGCCTAAAGCATGGCTGGCCTCTCAGGACTGTCACAGAGATGACCTTGAAGCTGCTCCAGGATGTTGCAGTGTGACCTGGAGACCTGAGCTCCAGAGGGCAGGGGGACAGGAAGAAAACTGAGTCCCTCAGCTGAAGTCCTCACTCGCCCTGCCGGCCTGAGGGCGTTCACGCTTGTCCAGCTGTGATTCTGCTTGGTTCCAAGGCCTCTGGCCTGGACCGTGGCTGCAGCTGGCTGTGTGACCTTGACCAGGGAAGGGCAGGGGGGCCTCAGTTGCTGCCGCTGCTGTCCTCACTGTCAGAATACACACCCAGCTGGCTCAGGGAGGACGTGCCGGGCATCTGGGGCGCTGGGCCAGCTACCTGACCATTCTTCATTACACCTGGGGGAGAGGCAAGAGCTAGTAGTCACCTTGGGACAGGTGCAGGCAGGCTGAGCCTGGGGGAGGCCAGAGAACAGGACCAGCCATAACTGCTTGTGTGCAGCCTTTCTGGAAAGTATCTGGCAGACCCATCACAGTTTAAACCCACACACCCCTTGACCCAGCAGCTCCACTTCTGAAATTGGACCCGGGTGGACACAGGCGCCCTGCTGGGGGTGCAGAAAATAGAAATGCTCCAGGTCCCAAGTGAAGCCAAGTACCATGGTGATGAAGAGGGGTGGACCTTGGTTCCACCACTCACCCCAGCTGTATGGTTCTGGGCAAGTGGCTCCACCTCTCTGGGCCTCAGTCTCCTCATCTGACAAATGGAGTAGTAACTGTTTTGATAAACATGGTCACGCATCTGTAAGGCTCGCTGGGTGCCAGGATCTACTGCAGGTGCCTGACTTGGGAGCATCTCAGAGAACCGGCCCCAAACTTTCTGAGGACCCATGAGGCCGATCCTGTTATCACCAGCATCTTCCAGGACAGGAAGCTCAGGCCCAGGGCAGGGGTGAGGGCCCTGGACCAAGGCCACGGGACAAGCACACGAAGGCATGGGGGGTCCTGCTCTTTCCACCTCACAGGGTCCACCTCACCTTAATTCTCCTCCTCCCTGGGGCCCGGGGGCCACACACAGCATTGGTGACACAACAGCCAAGATGTGGATGTGCAGGACCCAACCTGAGAGGCTGGGGCCACTGTCCATGTATGGGGTATGGGCAGCCGGGGTATGGGCAGCCATGAGATCAGACAATTTATTCTACAGGCCTCTGAATGGGGTTTTAAAAGCGAGCACTTGCTCCTTTTGGGCTTCCCTGGTGCCTCCGTGGCAAAAAAATCTGCCTGCCAAGCTGGAGATGTGGGTTCGATACCTGGGTAAGGAAGATCCCCTGGAGAAGGAAATGGCAACCCACTTCAGTATTCTTGCCTCGGAAATCCATGGACAGAGGGGCCTGTCGGGCTACGTCCATGGGGTCGTGAAAGAGTCAGACACGACTTAGCGACTAAACAACAGCTTGCTCCTCTTAATTAAAACAAAAAATTAAAACAGCCCTTCTAGCCTCAACCCTAGTTGGGGACACACCTCACCCTGCCGCCCCTCTCAACAGAACAGCACCACCCAGTGGCTGCCTGAGGCACTGCATGCAGCTAAGGGACTGAACCTACCTGGGAGGGGTGGGGCTCTTCCTCGCCGGATGCTGGTGTCCAGGCCTGTTTTCTTCACAACCAGGCCCGACAGCTGGGGCCTGCTGCCAAGGGTACCCACGCTGCGCTCCCAGCTCTCTGCCTTCCTCTTGGCTTTCGGGGTCTGCCGGGGGTGACGGATGCGGGATGTGACTGGGTGATTTGTCTCCAATCTGTCCCTCCTCTGGCCTCCCTGCTCTCAGTCCCCAGCTGAGCCAGGATCTTTACCAGCTCCACTCCCTGTGGTGTGACTAGCCCTTTCCCCCCTGCTCTAAACTCCTCTGTGGCTCCCCATTGCCCTAAGCTTGGTACTCAAGGCCTCTGCCAATTTTCTATCCCTTACACCCTACCTTTACACTTCCTAAATCACATACACCGAGGTTGCTCATCTCCACATCTGTACCCACAATGTTCCCTCCACCTGGAACACCTGCTTTGTTTTGAGATCACTTGGTGAACTTCTCATTCTTCAGTACCCATCTCAAGTATCGGCAACCCCGAGACGCCTCTCCTCTCAGTTCCAGCTCGAGTGAAAGCTGCACGTCTGTGTCCACAGTGCCTCCACTGCTTTATTAGCAGCCTCCCCAGCCGCTGCGGGGTCCTGCCTGTTCACTGCTGAGTCTGTAACAGGAGCTCAGTCTACAGCCATACCACCCTGAACATACCCGATCTTGTCTGTAGCAGGTGCTCAATCAACATGTTTGAGGGAATGAAGGGGGATGCAGGCACCGCCCTGGTGCCTAGTGAGGGGGAGGAACTAGTTAGGGGAGGCAGAAGGGGGCTCAGTCCACATCCAGCTCTTCAGTCTTATCAGAAAGGACCCCTTTTATGTTTGATGTTTAAATACAGGAACTGGAAACCACTAGAAGCAAGAGGCCCTATTGGGGTTTGGGTGCAGGGGAAGCACGACGGCAGGGGGATGCCTTCACAGAGCTCACCATCTGGGGAGGAGAGAGGGTGGACGAGCAAGTAGATGGTCAGGACAACCACCATCATCTTTGTTTTTTTGGCTGTGCAGCATGTGGGATTTAGCTTCCTGACCAGGGACTGAAAACATGCCCCCTGCCCTGGGAGCATGGAGTCTTAACCACTGGACCTCCAAGGAAGTCCCCAGACACCATCGTCCTAATCAGTGATGGGAAAGAAAGAAGTCAGGGTGATGTGACAGTGTGGGGGTGGGCGAAGGGGACAGCTGCTGTCAATCAGGTGGTCAGGGGAGGAACCTGGTGCTGAAGTCAGACACGGAGAAGTCAGCAAGCGAGATCGTGATGTGGACTGAGCCTGGCCCATCTGAGGAGGCTGGCACAGCTGGGGTGGGGGCAGGGGGAGGAGGAGGACACAGTGGTCACACTGCATTCCTCCTGTGTGGTGATCAGGACAGGTGCTGTCCACTGGGGTAACAGAGAGACCAGCAGTCCCAGCCGAAGCTTGCTCATCTGGCACCACTGAACTGACTGCTGGAATTAATTTCTTTCCTTCACCTTTTGTCAAACACCATCACGGGTTCCCATTAAACGAAACCCAGGGGAAAGAGGGGTGGACAGATTCTTCTGTAAAGTTACGGTGAAATCTGTGTAATGCATAACAAAACAAGAAAGTCCACTATCAAATTACCTACAAGCAACATAACCAGAAAAGACTTAATAGTTATCCAAGACTATAGTAACCTAACTTAACCACTGGGTCATCAGGGGGAGGACTTCCCTGATGGTCCAGGGGTCAAGAATCTGCCTGCCAATGCAGAGAACACAGATTCGATCCCAGGTCTGGGAATATCTCACATCTCAAGGGACAACTAAGCCTGCACACCACAACTACTTAGCTCATGCATCCTCGGGCCTGTGCTCCAAAAGAAGAGAAGCCACAGTAATGAGAAGACCTTGCACTGAAACTAGAGTACACCCCACTGGCCACAACTAGACAAAGCCCGCTTGCAGCACTGAAGACCCACAGGGGCCAAAAATAAAGAAAGAAACAGCAGCAACAACAAAAGACTAGGGGGAGGGAATGCCCTGGTAGACCAGTGGTTAGGACTTCATGTTTCCACTGCAGGGGGCACAGGTTCAATCCCTGGTGGGGGAACTAAGATCCCACATGCTGTGTAGTGCTGCCAAAATAAAGTAATAAAATAGACTTAAAAGAAAAGACTGGGCGGAAAAATCATACCAGGCCATATTGCTTTGAAAGAACTTTCAATCTCTTATTCCACTTGAAAGAAATAAACAAACAAGAAATTTTAGGTGAATTCTGAGGGTGGATTATGCAAGAAAGACAGAGAGAGAACTCTGATCAGGAGATGCAGCCTCAAAGAAAATATCTTGGTTCTACATCAAAAGGTTGACAAGTGAGAGTGCATGACCCCCAAACCCATCCTCTTCAGGATTCATGGCTTGAACATGGCTGCCCTTGTGAAAGACTACATTTCCCAGACCCCTTTGCAACAGGATGTGGGCCGGCGGTTCAGTTCTGACCAATGAAGTGTGAGCAGAAGGATCTGCTCAACCAAAGGTACTGTTATCCTTAATGTCCTCCCTGTCCCCAGCCCTTCCCACTGGCCAGCGTGAGCTGCCCTGCATTGAGGGCATCATCCTCAAAGGGGATGGCAAGACATTGAGGTGGAGGATGCCCCGGACAACAGGGTCCAACTTCCC
Source organism: Bos grunniens (assembly GCF_055505025.1). Taxonomy (NCBI): domain Eukaryota; kingdom Metazoa; phylum Chordata; class Mammalia; order Artiodactyla; family Bovidae; genus Bos; species Bos grunniens. The sequence continues at coordinate 19,835,667 of NC_141171.1, forward strand.
TGTTCAGCATGGCCATGTACAACTGTTATTTGATAGAAAAGTAACCTCCATGCAGTTGTGACTGCTGTTACTTTGGGTCCTGTCCAGTGGCTGGACTAGTATTTAACTAATACAGACCGGGAACATGCTTTGAGTTATAATAAAGTTTCTGGGGTCTCTGCATTATTTACCATTTCCCATTTTAAGCCCCTCCTTCGATTAACCAGAGTGGCCTCAATCACCTTGGATAAGACAGCTGTGGTGAAAAATGCTAGACAACCCCCTATCCCCAAACCCCGCAACCCTCTTTTTCCCTTCTTCCTGCTAATAATAGCACGGGCAGCTCCCAGCCTCCCTTGCAGTTCAAGGTGGCCACATGACTATGTCCAGCCACTGGGACTCCACATTCCAGGGGAGTGGGTGTGGGGGGCATCTGAACCTGGGCCTCCAGGCACTGGCGGGTGCTCCTCCACACCCCCTTCGCCTTCCCACAGCCAGAACCCCAGGGTGCTCTGAGCCAGCTGTGACCACAGAGCTGGCAGCCATGCTCCAGGACAGGGCAGAACTAGGAGAAACGAGGAGCCTTGGATCCCTGAAATGACTGCATGGAACAGGGCTGCCCGGGAGTCCAGCTCAGGACTGTTAAGTGCCTGAGAAATCAACATCTGCCTGAGGTCTCTAAATCCAGCGAGTCTCCTTGTTTCTGCAGCTGGAGAAGGGGTGGAAAACTACAGCCCTGGATTTACAGGGCAGGAACAGACTGGCAGACATAGAGAACGGACTTGTGGGCACAAGGCAAAGGAGAGAGTGGGTCGAGTTGGGAGAGAGGCACTGATGTATATACACCACCACATGTAAAATGGATAGCTAGTGGGAAGCTGCTATGTAACACAGGGAGCTCATCCTGGTGCTGTGTGAGGGGTGGGATGGGAGGGAGGGGATACATGTACATATACAGCTGATTCACGCTGTTGTGCAGCAGAAGTTAACACAACACTGTACAGGAATCATACTCCAATTAAAAAATAATAGAAATAAAAAGAAAACCTTACAGTCCTGGAGGGCTGCAACCTGTTTTTGTAAACAAAGTTTTACTGGCACATGGCCATGCCTACTTATTCGTACACGATCCACGGCTGTTTAGTGCTACAACAATGGTGTGGAGCACTATGGCTTGGGCTGTCTGTGGCCCTTCAAGACAAAGGTAAGCCAAGCCCTGGCTTGCCCTGTCCCTGCTTCACCTGAGAGCACGTGGGAATGCGGGTGGCCCCACTCACCTCATCCAGGATGGCAGTGGGGTTGGGCCGGAGGGCTGGCTGGGGCTGGGTGGGGTTGGTGTCCTCCTCTGAGTCAGAGTCTTCAAGGAGTCTTCTTTTCCTTGATTCCTCCACTAGCGCCCTGCAGGAAGGAACGTGGAACTTGGGGACATGCTTTTTTGGGGGAACAGTGACCAGGACCCTCCGCCCCACAATGAGGCACCTGGTTTTCCTTTCCTAGCCTCACTGAGTGGGGGATGGGGTGCACAAATATCTTTAAAAAAAAAAAGTTCTTTGTCCACTGAACCCAGTGGGGTGGTTAAGCACTCAGAGGCTGGAACCAGCCTGTCTCAATTTGAACCCCAACTGGGGGACCTCAGTCAGGGCTGTGTGTACAGCTCCTCATACCCCAGTTCCCTCGACCACAATGGTGGGACCAAACTCAAACTCAGAACAATGCCCACATCCAAAACGGGCTCAGTGAGCGCAGACTCCTCTCACTGTTAATCCCGGTCTCACTGACCTGCCAACCCAACAGCACTGGCTGTCCACCTACTCTGTGCCCAATCCCCTTCCAGGCCCTGAATGCAGAAGCCAAACTGAGTCCCTGTTCAGATTTTAGGTGATGAAGGACAGAAGACATCAGGAAAGGGGTGAATCAGCAAGAAGGTTCCAGAAAGTGGGAGGTGCCCAGCAGAAGCATGGACAGAAAGGCTGAGAAAGGCTGGCTTGCCAGGCCAGCCCTCAGGGGCAACTGGACTTGGACCCTGGGGCTCCCGCTACTGATGAGAGGCTCCCTGCCCCAACACTATCTGGGCAAACAAGGGGTGCACTCTCCTCCTGGAGTCTGGGGGCTCGGCCAAGCTGGGCAGGTGCCTGCGTGACTGGCCCCCAATGAGAACCCCAGGCTAGGCCTCCCCAGGGACCACGCCTCATTCACGCCATCACGTCTCATTTTGGGGGAATTAAGCCCATCTCATGACAGGCAGAAGACTCTGAAATTTTGTGCCCAATCCCCCAACCCTGCCCCTTGCCTTTTCCTGCTGTTGATTTTTCCCTGTAACTTTTCATTCTAATTAACCACTGAACCTGGGGGTGGTCCTGGGGACCTTGACACAGATGCCACAAGAGAGAAAACAAGATGGGGAGTGGGATATGGGGAAGGCCTCCCCGAGATGAGAGCCATGCAAAGATCGGGAAGGGGGATTCCACGCAGAGGGAAGGGCACTGCACAGGCTGCGAGGCGGGTGGGCAACCCCGGCCTCCTCTGGCCCGTGTCCCACTCACGCCGTCTCCCGCTCGTCCTCCTCCTGCTCCTGCCTCTGCCGCTCCTCCTCTGACAGGCGGTGCTGCCGCAGCATGGCCTCGAAGTCCACGTGGGCCTGCCGCTGGTTCAGGTCTTTGAGCTCCTGCAGGTTCTCCAGGACCTCCATCTCCAGCTTGGAGTCCTTAGTTCTGTTCTCCAGCACCTGGTGGGGACCAGGGCACGGACGTGGGGCTAAGGGCGCTGCGACTCAACCCCCTCTGCCACCCCGCATGGCCTGCCTGACCTTAGGGCATCACCATGGGCAAGGGAAGGAACCCCCAACCCCGGGCCCTGGATGCACAGCGCCTGGTCCCTTGGCTGCACCCACTTCATGGCTCAGAACACTGAGGCTTGGGGAAGGGGAAGAGATCGCCTGAGACCATGTGGCTAGTCAGTACTGGAACCAGGTGGCCTGGACTTCCAGCCTGGCTCCGTCACTAAGTAAAAATAATATAAGTTAAAAAAAAAAAAAAGACTCCCTCAGTCTCGGACTCTAGACCCAGGTTAAGGGACTCAGGTGATAGGTCAGGCCCATTCTGGGCAATCCCCCTTTCGTGAGGTCGTCTGGGCCATAGTTTAATCTTAACTTGATCATGGGAGTAAGATCCTTGTATACGCAGCCCTGGGACTACACAGCACGTGTGACTAGGAGGCGGGGGTCTTGGGGACATCTTAGAATTCTACTGACCATTCTCCCCACCCCAACACCCTGCCTGGAGGGTTAAGCAGGAAGGGGAATCGACTCCATCGGCACCCACACACAGGCAGGCACATACACACACACGCACAAAGGCGGTGCCTGACTCACCTTCATGGGGTTGTTCAGCTCCTCGTCCTCCCGCTCCTTCTGCACCCTCTTCTCCTCCTCCTCCAGGAGCTTCTCAGCCTGGAAGTTCCTCGTGGCTCCATGCTCCATGGTGTAGTCTGTGTTTTCAGGGTCTGTCTGGGAGGAAGGACGGGCAGACGTCAGCTCCTACGTCTCTGAGCATTAAAAGCTTCTGCTGAACAGTGGCTAGCAGCCTGAAACACCTTCTTTCCCTGTTTCAGGCCACTTAACACTGATTCTTTCTTTTTCCTGTCTTATTGCTTTGGCGAGCACAGTTCTTTCTTTCCAGTGCTCCTGCCCCTTTCACAGAATCGCTGAACTCCCTAGCATGGATTTTCAGATACTTCTCCACCTGCCCACTGTCCCTCTGCTGACCTTCACCCTCCACATGTTTGCAAATAAGTTTCTAGGTCTCTGCACAAATCTTTTTTTTTTTAATGTTTTCCCCACACAGCATCACATGCAGGATCTTTATTCCCTGATCAAGGAACAAACCCATGCTCTGTGCAGTGAGAAGTGCAGACTCTTAACCACTGATCCACCAAGGAAGTCCCTGCACAAATCCCTTCTGTATGTATGTGCACACATGTGCACTTGACCTTCCTCTGATTATAAATTACACATCGACTGTGTATAAAGCATGGTCCTATTTGTGTTTATAAAACAGAGAAGCAATATATAACATGGTATCCTGGATGAGACTCTGGAACAGAAAGGTAACATTAGTGGAAAAATTGAATCTGTGTCATGTCTGGAATTTGGTTAAAAGTAACAATCTAACAATTCAGTGTTGGTTTCTTATTGTGGCAGATACAAAGTGGAAATGGAAGATGTTAACAGGAGGGGAAGACCGTGAGGGGCAGATGGGAACTCTCTGCTATCTCTGCAACCTCTCTATGAATCTGAAACTACTCCAAAATAAGATATTTACTGTTTAAAAGAGACCAAGGAGGAGAGTGATCCTTGTGTGCACGTGTATCCAGAGCACACTTTTTTGAAAACCATACAGGAAACTGTTATAAGCGTTTCTATGCCTGGTGACTGGCTGGGCAAAGAAGAGTCGTCAACCAATTTTCCAGTGTCTACCTGCTGGAGTTCTGTTTTCACCACATGCTCACAGACACACAAACATACATATGTAATCCTAGTTATTTCATCAGTTGAAATTCTTCATTAGAAAAGCCAACTTATAACATTCTGCCACAGCTTTTCTAAACTTTAAAAAACTAATGTGTATTCATTAATATCTAAATATATACATACTTCACCACGTAGGTAAAGAAAACGTTTTTTCTGGAGACAACCTAACTCTCTATTAGCTAATGAGCAGACAAACAAAATGTGATCCAGCCACACAGTGGAATACTGCTCAGCTTTAAAGAGGAGAGAGGCACTGATACTTGCTACAATATTCTTGAACAAAGGGCCACACAGTGTGTGATTCCTTGATGTGAAATGTCCAGACAGACAAACCAGAGACACAGAGTGTATTCGTGATTGCCAGGAGCTGGGGGAGGGGACGGAGGTTAATGTGGGGGTGATGAGAATGTCCTGGAATTAGAGAACGCAATTTAGCACATTAGGAACATACTAAAATGCACTGAATTATACATTTTAAAACAATGGTTTGTATGGCATATAAGTCATATCTCATAAAACTGTGTTTAAAAAATAAACAATTAAAACATAATGTATTTTTGGTTATTTTAATAAAATCAAATGTTTTAACGGAAGAAAAAATTCTTTTGGCAAAAAAATACTCAAACAGCACAGAAGTACGAGGAGAAAAAACTAAGTTTTCTTCATCTCTTTTCCAAATTCTTTTTTTTAACCCTTTAGTTGTAGCATGCAAACTCTTAGTTGCAGCATATGGGATCTAGTTCCCTGACCAGGGATGGAATCCAGGCCCTCTGCATTGGAAGCTCGGAGTTTTAGCCACTGGACCACCAGGGAAGTCCCTCAAGTTCTTAATACCACCCTTAGGATGACAATGAAAATAAAAATATGACTACTATTAGCCATGAAAATTTCCAATGTGCACTAGCCTGTCCATCAAACCTCGTCACTATACATCTAGGTTGCTTCTTGGTTTTCTGCCTTTATAAATAACACTCCTGTTAACTGCTCCTTGAACTTCTGCTGTTTCCTGGGGAGAAGGTGAAATGGGATTTCCCTGGAGGGAGGGGACAGGAGTGGTGACCCCCCAGTGGAGGAGGGACAGGGCTGGGTGGCTGCTTACCTTGAAGGTGATCTCTGCCAGGCAGCGCGTGCACTTGATGTAGAAGCGGAAGATGGGCAGGCCCAGGTAGGACTCATTCTGCACTGTTTCTTTGCGAGCATTGAACTTCTTGCCCTTGTAGATGTATTCTCCACACGTCTTACATCTGTGGGGAGGGACAGGGACTGAAGTCACCTCGGTGCCCTGGTTCTTGCCGGTGGGACCCTTGAGCATTCTGGCAGATAACCACTTGCATACCTCCAGGGATGGGGAGCTCCCTCCCTACCAAGAAGTAGGTAAGGCTTCCCCTTAGCCAGCATATTCTTCTCACTAGTATCTGCCTGTCTTCTTGGAAAGCACCCAGACGACCAAAGCTAGGTGAGACTTGCCTGTCGCCCACTCCCAGAAGCCAGCCTGGTGTTCATGGGGCACCCTGACCTCCAGAGGGAGGATTCCACTTGGGGGGATGCCACACGAAGCGAGGCAGAGCTCTGGCACTCTGCCCTCCCTCAGCCCCTCCTGCTCAGCCCCTGTGCTCCCCAGGCCCAGTGTGCTGGCCTCCTGGCTGTTCCTACAAACACCCCAGCTCAGTCCCACCTGTGGGCCTTCACCATTGCAATTCCCATAGCCTGTGACATCCTCCAACCCTTAGATTCTAGTTCCACTGGTATTTGTTCTGATATTTCCCTAATCACCCAGCAAAGCCCCCTCCCCCTTTCCCCACCACCATCCAGTCACTCTCTTGTGACAATCTGTGTGTCCCACAAATGCTTTGCATGAATGTGCCAGAGCACTTGTTTATTATCTCTACTCCTCACCAGACTAGGACTCTTGGGGTCAAGTCTTGATCCCCCCAGTGTCCCTGGCATTCAGCAGTACCCAATAAATGACTGCTGAATAAAAACAAATGCATGAAGGAGAAAGAGAAGACAAGCAGATCAGTAATGTGTAAACATGTGCTGAACTTCACTAACAAAGGTGGCTTTGGTTACCACTTCATTTCAGATGTGCAAAGATGAGAAGAACTGTGGGGCTGGGAATTGGTGAGGTATGATAATTTACAAGACAGTACAAAGGATGAGGTCTGGGGACTAGTGGCAGAGGAGGTAAGCATAGACGGGGTTGGGTGGGGGATCAGGAGGGTTGTTCTGAGGGGATGAAATTTAAGCCAAGCCTTGGAAGGTGGAAAAGAGCTGGCCATGTGAGAGCAGAGGGAAGTGTATGCCAGGCAGAGGGAACAGCCTGTGCAAAGGTCCTGAGGCAGGAACAGACAGGGCTGCTGGAGGAAGTGAATGTGTGTACAGGACTCTGTCTCACACTCAAGCTTCTACTACCAAGACTGAGCTCTCAGGCACCGGGTGGGAGCTCTGAGTGGTCAGGAAGATTGATCCTCAACGGCAGGAAAGACAGGTCACCCGCTCACTGGGCTCATGTCTGAGTCAGGACTGGTGACCTGGTCTGAGGTCTGGGGACAGGCTGCTCTCTGTGGATGCCGGGCATGGGGTCTGTCCACCATGACCAGTGCAGGGGCCCTGAGGGGTCACTCACCTCATGTTGAAGGGGGCCATCAGCCGCACCACATACTGCCGATCTTTGGGCAGCTTGAGCTTGGGAATCTTCGATGGGTCAAAGTCAGGGGGGTAGTATTTCTGTGGGGAGGAAGGTAGTGTCAGGGGAGTTGCTTTCAGGTGCAAGGGAGGCCAGAGGCAGAGGGAAGGGCCTCTGGGGAGCTGTGTCTGGGTCCCTAATACCACCCCCAGGTTCAGGGTGTTGATGAGAGAACTAGGAGGCTCACACACTTGTACTCATGGCTGCTATTCATCAATAGCAAAAGGACACAGAGGAAAACCAGCAAAGGCAACAAGGTGCATGAGGCAGGGCCCAGGAGACCAGGTACAAGCTCCCAGGGTTTTCTCCTGATGAAGTCAGTTCCCCCAGTGATATATTGTGACAACACATGTGAAATGTCTCCCAGGGGAGCTCAGGGGGACACAGCACCCAGGGTTTTCACTAGCGGCTGGTCGTACAGGCACATCTGCCCATACAATTCCAGGCTCCGGGAGAGGAGCAGATGCTCAGCACAAATCACACTGTTTATACAAACAGTTTAAGCACAGGGAGCCATTCTTTTCTGTGAACTGTGAGAAGCATCCTGAAATTCAAGTTCCCAGAAGCCAGCCAAAGTCCAGCATTGCAAGCCGGCCTTTCTATCTAGGGCAGCAGCCTCAGGCCTGCAGTATTAACTCTTTCTGCATAGGAGCCTGAGATGGGAGATGTAGGGAAGGAGAGCTTGGATTATGGAAAAAAGAACTACATATGATAATCCAAAAATAAAGCACGTTGCGTTCTGAACACTTCCTACGTGCCAGGCACTACATTGTTGTTTAGTTGCTCAGTCTGGTCTGGTTCTTTGTGACCCCATGGACCGTAGCCCAAAAGGTTACTCTGTCTGTAGGATTTCCCAGGCAAGAATACTGGAGTGGGTTGCCATTTCCTTCTCCAGGGGATCTTGCCCACTCAGGGATCAAATCAGCATCTCCTGCACGGCAGGGGAATTCTTTACTGCTGAGCGAGCGGTGGAGCCCCAGGTACTACACAGAGAGTTTGATGTCCGCGGACTCACGGAATTTTTGCAAAGACTCTATTAAATAGAGAAAGAAATGTGCCCATTTCACAGAGGAGGAAGCTGAGTTCTGGTGGTTTCAGCTACTCAGGATCACACAAGGTGAAGAGCAGAGCCAGGATTCAGAACCAGGGACATGACTCAGGAAACTGTGGTATAGTGATCAGAGTTGCAGAGCTGCGGGAGGGAGTATCTTGAGTTTGACTACTCTACTCTCTGGCTATCACATAACCTCTCTGGGTCTCAGTTTCCTCATCTAAAGATGGCATAACCTGTCCACCTGAGAAGATTTGATGAATATGACACTTCAAGCAGTGTCTGGGACAGAAGTATCTACCAGTAAGTTATGGAAACAACTGGCCTCTCAGTTGGATCCTCAGGATGGAAGGACCTTCTTGGACACGAAGTCCAACACATTGCACTGGGGCTGGCTGGGGCTGGAGTCCAAATATAGGTGTTTAAAACATTAGAGCACTGAATCACAGTAAGGGGCATCAACCTGACCTCGAAAACCTGGGCTCCGAGCCATCAGTCTGGAGGTCTGTTCTCTACTTCGTCCTGACATCCTGGGCTTACACACTCCCAGGCTGGGGAGCTCAACCCCCTTCCCGGGAGCACACTCCTTCCTGGAGAGTGGGAAACAGGGACTCAGAATTCCGGAGCGCTCTTCTCCAGAAGCTGAACCCTGCCTTCCCGAAACCAGCTCCACACCCCAAGACTCCCAGTCTTCCCCAACAGAACTGGGATTAGTTGATGCAATTGGAAGGATCCCCTTCCAGCAGAGCAAGAGAGGTTAGCAAAGCCTAATCCCTCCAAGGAACACGCTGGGCTAGAACCCCAAGCGGGGCGGGACTTAACAGAGGAATGCCTCCTGAAGACGAGGGTGTAAACGCGAAGAACACAGAGCTAAGGAACCTCCGCCCTCAAGAGACCTATAGGATAATCCCCTTAAAAATCCAATCAGAAGTGACTGGGTAAATAGCCTAAGCTCCGCCCACACAGGTGACTGGGTACACTCCAGTCTCGAGGCTTAGCGAAGGCCCACCCTCCACTGAAAGTGATTGGGAGGAGTCTAGAGAGCCCCGCCCAACGGAAGGCCGTTGGAGAAGAAGACAAAGGTTCTAATAGGGTATACGTAGCCCCCCTCGACCCGAGCTCCGAGACGTCTCACCCCAGGTCGAAAACCCTAGTCGCCGAACACTTACGTTTAAAACTTTTCGCTCCGACATCTTCGCCTCCTACTGTTTTCACGCGCACAAGAGTACTGACTATGCTTGGTGCTTGTCGAACTTCCCCGACTCTTTGTATTTCCGCTTCCGTCACCTCCTTCAGCCGCTATCATTGACTGCAGTGTACATGCCTTGCCTTTTTCATTGGTTCTGATCCCCGCATCTCAGCATTCGAGTCCATCTGTCTTCCCTCCCCAGTGGCAACCTCATCAATGTGCCACAAAGGTTCCGGGGTCGTTCTGGATTTGAAGTTCTGAGGAGCTTCGCCCCCTAGAGGTGGTCAGGGGACGTGGCTGCTGGCAGCGACATCCCCTATAGTTCTTTTATTCAACAAATAAAGAACTCAGTGTTGAGCGCTTACCCTGTAGACCCTACACGTCGTTCCTGTGTCCCTAGCGCTCACTTGGGGACTGGGACAGTTCTCACGGGCCCCACCCAAGTTTATCTTGAATCACCGGTAGAGACTCAAAGACCAGGCTTCAGATCTACCTCCCGCTACCTGCACTGGCTCCCAGATGTCCACTCCATGGTTTGCCTCTGCGTTGTCCTTCTAAAGAGGACGTTCCTTCTCGCACTTCCTCCTTTCCTTTTACACATGTTTGTTCTGTGTCAAAGATGTACTCAGTCTTTGGGGCACATCGCAGAACAAGATTTCTGTCCTCATGGAGATCACTGTCTGGTGGGACTGACTGGCAATAAACACACAAAAAAACCCATTCGGGTCCTGGTCAGTGACCCAAAGACAATAAAACAGGGTGACATATGGTAAGTTATGAGAAGGGGCTGCTTGAGATGTATGAGTGTCCTATAACTGCTGTAACAAAGTACCACAGGCTCAATTTTTTAAATTATTTTTTGTTTGTGCTGGGTCTTCATAGCTGTGCTGGCTTTCTCTAGTTGTGGTGCGAGGGCTTCTCATTGCATGGCTTCTCTTGTTGCGGAGCATGGGCTCTCTGGTCCATGGGCTTCAGTAGTTGCGGCTCCAAGGCTCTAGAGCACAGGCTCAGTAGCTGTGGTGCTCGGGTTTAGTTGCCCCGCAGCATGTGGGATCTTCCAAGACCAGGGTGTCAAAACTGTGTCTCCTGTATCGGCAGGCGATTTCTATCCATTTTACCACCAGGGAAGTCCTTAAGCTCATTATTTTAAAACATTTATTAGAGTTTTGGAGATGAGAAGTCTGGAATGGGTGGCAGGGCTGGTTCCTTCTGCAGGCTCCAGAAGAGAATCCATTTCCTTGTCTTTGCCAGCTTCCAGATGCTGCCAGAATTCCATGGCTGGTGGTCCTGCATCACTCTGATCTCTGCCACCACTGTTACATCACCTTCTCTGTCTCCCTCTGACCTTCCTGCTTCCCATCAATAAGGACACTTGCGATCATCCTTGCAGCCCCCTGGATAATCCAGTATAACTCTACTTCATTTTCATTAACTCAGTGAAAGATCCTCAAACGTTAAGGATCCTCAATTCTGTTAAATTAATCACAGCTGCAAAGCCCTTTTTGCCATGTAAGGTACCATATTCAAAGGTTCTGGGAGGAAGGACATGGATATCTTTGGGGGAGGGGTCTTTAGTCTTTGCCATAGCTGAGGTGGTTAGGAAGGCTTCTTGGAGGAGGTAACCTTTGAATTAAGAGCCTTGAGTGAAATGTACAGAGAAGTTCCTGGACTGAGAAAAAGCCTTCAGAGCCTGGCTGTGCGGCCCCCTCCTCAGATAAATCATCCCAGATAAACTTATGTCCACCTCCAGTACGGCTCACATCTGGGCAGCTTTTTAAAAAAATGTATCTATTTGGCTGCATCAGGTCTTAATTGTGCCATGAGGGATATTTGCTGCATCATGTGGGATCTTTCCTTGTGGTGCAGGAATTCTCTAATTGTGGTGCATGGGCTCAGTAGTTGCAGCACTTGGGTTTAGTTGCTCTGAGGCATGTGGGATCTTAGTTCTCACCAGGGATGGAACCCATGTCCCCGCTGCATTGCAAGGCAGATTCTTAACCACTGGACCACCAGGGAAGTCTCTCTGGGCAGCTTTTGAGTAGGTGTATGAAGCAAACTGCTGAACTGAACAGGTCCCATCATTCCATCCCAGGCAGCACCCAGATCACCCCTACTCTGCCTCCCCCAGCCCCGTTTCTTCCTCTGGTCCCGCCCTGATCCCACGTGTGGGAGTGGGGACTCAGTGTGTGTGTGTCCTGATCTGTTTCTCCTCCCTGGGGCTCATGTGGATCTGTTGAAGGAAGGAAGAGTCCCAATTCCAGTGACACTGATCCTTTCTTTTTTTTTTTTAATTTAAATTTATTTAATTAGAGGCTAAGTACTTTACAATATTGTATTGGTTTTGCCATAGATCAACATGAATCCGCCACGAGTGTACACGTGTTCCCAATCCTGAACCTCCCTCCCATGATCCTTTCTAATTAATTAAAAAATCTCATATTCACAGTTCTCAAAGCATTGCACTCTGTCAAAGGCAGGAGGGAACACATTCCCATTTCACAGATTGACAAACTGAGGCTCAGAGAGGCAAAGTCACTTGTCCAAGATTGCCCAGCGGACAGTGGAGAACCCAGGCTGGATAGGTCCCATTCACCCTTAGGTGGATGTCAAGGGCATGGCCCCTCTTCAGGGGTGTGGGGAGCCCCTGCTACTTGCCCAGGGTCATGGAGGCAGCAGCAGGGAGACTCCAGGCACTCCATTCCCCGTAGTCGGTGAGGTCCTGAGCGGCCACCTGGATGCAGTACTTGGCTTGAGGCCTCACAGCCTTGAGGGTGAAGGATGTGGCTTCAATTGGCCCCACCTGAGAGCAGAAGCAAGGCTGGGTCAGTGGGAATGAGGATACTCTGATCAAGCCTTCTGTCCCCCCCCAGGCTGTTGCCCTGGGACTCAGGCACCGATGTCCATTCGAAGCAGCATGCCCTCTGCGGCCCCCTGCACGCCTTTGGCCACCTTCAACATCTTGCTGAGCAGAGAAAGACTACCCCTCCAGGGTCAGGCAGTTCTTGGTCAACCAGGAGCATGCTTTTCATATACAAACCAACCCACCCTGTGTGCACACCCCCACTAATCCCTTTCTCCATCACTCACTCCTGTTCACAGCTGAGTAATGTTCCCATGAGGGGACGGACCACACATTGTGGACCCATCATCTGTTGAGGGCCCTGACATTATCTCCTCCTTATGGCCATTGTGAGTAATGCTGCTGTGAACATTCATGTACAAGTATTTGTTCAAGATCCTGTTTTTAATTTTTTCAGGTGGATGCTCAGGAGTGGAACTGTTGGGCTGCCTTTTCAAAGAAATATTTATTTATTTTGGCTGTGCTGAATCTTAGTTAGAGCATGCAAACTCTTAATTGCAGCATGTGGGATCTAGTTCCCTGACCAGGGATTGAACCCTGGGCCCCCTGCATTGAGAGCTCAGAGTCTTAGCGACTGGATCACCAGGGAAGTCCCTGGGCTGCCTTTATGTCACACACCAGCACCCTAAGCTGTGACCAAGACCCCAGTGCACATTTACACATCCTCTTCCCTCTATCCAAGAACCACCACCCTCGTCCTCACCTGACGGAAGCGAGCAGCCCCATGACGCTTGTAGCGGATCCGGTACTTGAGGGAGAAGATCTCTGGGAAGGGCCAGGTCCGGGGGGGCTCCCATTGCACCCACAGCCGCTGCCCAGGGAGGGGGCTCAGGCGCACGCCTTCTGGAGGATCCGGTTTGACTGATGGACAAGCAGGAGGCAGGGTCAGCAGAGGGGACATTCATTCATTCATTCAACCAAATGATAAATATTATTGAGTGCACGGCGATGTTCTGGACATTGGGACACAGTAGCCCTGTCCTCTTGGAGCCCAGTCCTTTCAGGCAGAAGACAACAGACAAGAGGCAAATCTGAAGGTCATAAAGGGGAAGGAAGAGAGTTCAGGAGTGCAGGGAGGGGAGTGGGCTGCAATATTCTTTGAGACACAATTTACACACCAGAGAACTCACTCTTTTAAAGTGTACGGTTGTCGTTTTCATATATTCAGAGTGTTGTGTGACCATCACCACTGTTTAACCCAGAACATTCCATCACCCCTCAAAGAAACTCTGTCCATATTAGCAGTCACCCTCCATTCCTCACTCCCTAGACCCTGACAACCAGGAACCCACTCCCTGTGTCTCTGGATCGGCCTGCTCTGCACGTTTCCCATCAGTGGAATCACACCTGTGTGTCCTTCCGTGTCTGCTTCTCTCACTGAGCATCGTGTTCTCAGGGTTCGTCCACATGGTAGTGAGTGTCTGGGCTTCTTTGCTTTTTATGGCTGAATAATATTCCAGGGTGTAGATGGACACATTTTGAGAATCCATTCATCAGTTAATGAGCATTTGTGTTGCTTCTGCTTTACGGATAATGCTGCTATGAACATTCATGTACAAGTTTTTGTGCTTTCATATCTTTTAGATATATACCTAAGGACTGAAATTTCTGGATTACTCAGTAATTTATCTTTAAATCTTTGAGGGTCTGCCAGACTGTTTTCTAGCAACCACTAACAATGTGTGATGGTTTGCAATTAAAAAAAAAAAGTGCTCAGGGGAGGATTCACTGAGGAGATGACATCTGAGTTGAGACCTATAGGAGGTGAGGGAGTAAATGCAGATCTAGGGAGGAAGAGCCGTCTACACAGAGGGCACAGCATGTGCAAGAGCCCTGGGGCAGGACTGTGCCTGACATGCTGGAGGAACAGTGAGGAGGCCCGTGTGGCTGGAGCAGAGTGAGCAAAGGGGAGAGGGGGAGGAGGGAAGGACAGGGAGGGGATGGGGAAGGCCGTGCAGGGCACCGTGGGCCATGAGAAGGACTTGGGCTTTCACCCGCAGGAAGGTGGGAGCCCTGGAGGGCTGTGAGCAGTGCAACGATGGGACCTGACTGTAGTGCTCACAGGTGCCCTCTCGTGGCTGCCTCAGGAAGCACAGATGGATGTGAGGGCGGGAGCGAGGGAAGGACCGAGATCGGCCGCGTGGTCCAGGTGGGCGATGATGAAGGCTGGACCAAGCAGGGGCTCCGGAGGGGGGAGAAGTGGGCTGATTCTTGGTCAACTGTGAAAGTGGATCCCACCGAATCCGTATGGATAGACAGGATCTCATCCTGACAGGAGGGAGGTGAGCCTGTTGTGGGGGAGGAGTAGGAGGAAGGTGGGGGGCCCTCCACACCCCCACCTCGACCCCTACTCACTGATGTGCTCTGGGACAAAGGGCACGAAGCTGCTGCTGACACCGCCGGGGTGGACAGCTGTGATGTTGAGCACATAGGGCACCATGGAGAACATCTGGACGTCGGGGATGACACAGCTGGTGGCTTCCGCTGTCTGCTGGAGGCAGGGCCAGCTTTCCCCATGAGCTGCCACGCCGAGCCTGTACATAGAAGGGGTGCTGTGAGGATCCTACCACTTCCTGCTGGCCCACCTGTGCCCTGATCCCACGTGAGGACAGTAGGTCCCAGTCTTGGCTGTGTGATCCTAGGCGGTCCCTCAACCCAACATCACAGAACTTGGGTGACCCAGGGTCGGAGGGAATACCCCACTGGAAGGTGCTAGGGTCTAGGCTGTAAAGCTTTCTAGATTGTCAACATTCCAGCCTTAGAATGCCAACATTCCCAGGTCTATGGTTCACAGATTCTGGAGTCTGGAATAATGATTCCAATTCTCTCGAGTTCTGGCACCCTTAGATTTCAGACTCTAGAGACTGGAGTTCAACACCACCCACAGAACCTTCCACAGCGTCCAAAACGTTCTGCCTCTGCAGTGTGGATGCGAAGTGCAGCCAGTGCAACCGAGTGGGGCTTCTATTTTATCTAATCTACCTGAGTGTTTCCTGGTGGCTCGGATGATAAAGAATCTGCCTACTATGCAGGAGACCTGTGTTTTACTGCTGGGTAGGGAGGACCTCCTGGAGAAGGAAATGATAACCCACTCCAGTTTTCTTGCCTGGGAAATGCCATGGATAGAGGAGCTTGGAGGGCTGCAGTTCCTGGGGTCACAAAGAGTCGGCTACAACTGAGTGACTAACACTTTCTGCTTTCTTTCTAATCTACATGAAGTTTCTAGTTATCAGAAAGCTTGAGAAAGTTTCTCAGAACAACTCAGGTGTATGAATCTACTTTCCCAAACACAAATGTTATAAAATCTAATTAGAGATCAATATTTTCCAGTGAACATTTAGCATCTGAATTGAAATGTGATATATATACATAAAGCATCAATGGAATTTCCATGACTTAGTATAACAGGACTGAATGTACAATATCTCATTAATTTTTAAAGTTTTGATGACATGTTGAAACAATACTTTGAGCAATCCTATTCATGATAATAAATCAATTTCTAGTATAAATTTTTAGTATAAATGGAGAAGGAAATGGCAACCCACTCCATTATTCTTGGCTGGAAAAATCCCATGGACACAGGAGCCTGGCAGGCTACAGTCCATGGGGTTGCAAAAACTCAGATATGACTGAGTGACTGAATGTGCATATTAGTATAAATTTAAATATATGAACTCTATATAAGCATGTTAAAGCACATTATATTCAATCATATTAAATGGTACATCTTTGGAATATTTGAATATTATTTAAATAAAATACTAAAACCAGTATCACCATTTTGTTTTTAAATTTTTCAAATAGGGCTTCTAGGAAATTTTACCCTCCACACATGGCTGACAATATGTATTCTAGGGAGTATATTTCTAAGGGTTGGTGCTGCTCTAGAATTTTGAGTGTTTCAGGTTCTCGATAAGTGTTCAGCTACTCTGATCCTAGGGGTCAGCCCAGTTTTAGTCCCCATGAAGCCCTCCAGGCTGTCTGACCTGTAGGTGGCAATGAATGATGTGGGCCTGGTGGAATTCGGAGGAGTGGACGGCAGGGTCCAGGAGCAGTCCACGGCGACCGGGTACCTGGAGGCCTGGCACCGCACCCTGGGCTGGGAGGAAGCTACTGGGTGGCCTGGAGAGAGAGGGAGAGTGTGAGCTTCTCATCCACTGGAACTGTCAAAGCCTTGCTGTGGCTCACCAGCCCCCATCTTGCTACCAGCCAGTGCTGGGCACACAGCAGGTGCCTAATAAAGGTTTGTAGAATGAATGAGTACATGAATGAAAGGCATTCACATCATCTCCCATCCCTTGATACAACCTGCCAAGGCAGGAACTATTAGCCCATTTTCCAGATGGGAAAACTGAGGTTGAAGGAGTCACAGAGGGGACCTGGGGGTGGTAGGGACTTCTGGTGGGAGAGAGATGCTTTCCTAAACTCCCTCTTTGTGATAGTTTTGTTTTGAATCACATGAAGTGAATGAATACAGTTAAAATGTCTCTCTCTCCCAGCCTCCCTCCCTCCAGGCTGTGGCTGCCGCTTCCTGGTCCCCTTGGGGTAGGACTTGCCTCTTTGTGCCTCAGTTTCCCCCATCTATGCAATGGGATGGTAACTCTCTCCCGCAAGTGGGCATACAGAAGGCATGTGGGCTCTCAGCCCACCCAGAATATTCCATGGCGGCATACCAATCCAGTCCTCAGACAGTGTCTCTCTGCCAGGACTCCCTCCAACCCCTGGGGTCCACACATACCTTCTCTCTCGCGACAGAATGAGCAGCCCAGCCAGAGGCTGACGGCAAAAGCCAGGACGAGTCTCAGGGCCATGGCTCCGGCAGGCTCTGCTCTCAGGGGCTGGGACCAGGAGCACCCTCAGGGAGGCAGGGGACTCGGGTCCCACCCAGGGGAAAGCCCAGCCCCCTTTGGAGGCCCCCTACTTCCCCTTCCCTGTCTGACTCACCGCCCAGTTCCTGGGGCCCTGGAGGAGGAGCCCCCAGTCCCTTCTCCGGCCACCCCCAGTTTCTGGTGCGGAAGGCCCCGAAAGTGGGGGCAGAGAGAGGAGGCCACAAAAGGGAGAAGTGGTGACCCCATGGCCTTTCCCAGCAGAGCCTTCCTTCCGGCTTCAGCAAGGAGGGGGAGCCCCCGGGGAGGGTGGTAATGACAGCGAGAGAGACAACAGAGAGGCGGGATGCGGGGGGGCACTAAGCAAGACAGACTGACAGACCCGGGTGATGTTGGATCACTCATCAACCACTGAGATGGGGACCCCTCCCCCCGCCAGCTGCACTCCATGCTCCAGGCCACAGAGAGGCAGACACCCAGGTTTTTGGGCGGACATCCCCCACTGAGGACATTCTCCGAGGACCTGGGATGCCCGGGGAGAGGCAAAATGACTGCTGGGTGCCGTGGAACCCCGGGGACAGGCTGGACACAGGGCCACCTCCCTGCTTGAGCTGGAAAGAGCCAAGAACCCCCAGGGGATTTCAGAAGGTTAGCCCAGGAGCAGGGAGGCGAGGGTGGGACCCTCTGGGGACCGTCCCACCAGGAACGGGTTTCATGTGAGAACAGTGAAGTAAGGTGTACGATCTGATTCTGTCTTCACTTAACACTTGGATATTTTGTTCACCATGAACTCTGGGGCACCCATTCTGACTTTTCAAAATACTGCAGTAACTAGGGGACTTCCCTGGTGGGCCAGTGTTTAGGGTTCTGAGCTTCCAATGCTGGCCACAACTGCAGCTACTTAGCACAGCACAGCACAGTGTCCATCTTGGGGACTGAGTCCTGCCTCACTCTCCTCACCCTAATCCCTAATCCTGCTCTGGGCCACTCCCTCCCCTACTTGCAGTGGGGCCCAGCAATCAGGCCACACGACACTTTCATTCTCTGCTCTGCTCCATGAGCTTTTATTCCTGGTGTAGCGTTTGGGACCGGATGTGGGGGAGAGGACTCAAATTCCCCGGTCCCAGGAGGGGTTGTGGTCAAGGCGGGGGTCTAGACTGCCCAGTGCACGCAGGGACCAGTGGGGCTGGTGGAGGCAGTGAGGGAAGTGTGGAAGGGGCCCAGGCTGGTCTCCAAGTGCGGAAGGTCAACGCATGAGTCCCGAAGCCCCCGTGAGAGGCCTGGGGGGCAGAGGGCAGTACTCTGCTCTCAGCGGCCCTGGGCCTGGAGCCTTTGCATCTGCAGAATCTGACTCAGAATTCGCTGCACGTCTTCATCCATCTGACCCTGAGGAGTGGGGAGGGTGGAAGCGGAGGGAGCCTGGGCACTCTCTCCCACCCCCCCACCCAGTTTCTTCATCCCCCTCCCTCCCTGCCCCTTGCTCCTCTTCCCTCCACCAGCCTCCCCTTGTACAGATAGGGAAACTAAGGCCCAGAGGGCAGCAGTGGTGCCCCCAAAGCCAGGGAGACTCACCTGAATGGCGTAGAGGAGGTGGCTCCTGTACAAGGCCACCACTGCACTGTGCTCCCTGGCAGCCTCCTGTGAGTGTAGGGGAGGGGAGCTCAGAGAAGCAGGACCCCCTCCAGGCTATGCCAAAAAGCCCCCTTTGCACCCTGAGTTCCTGTTTTGATGGCACGCAACAGCATGGAAGTGCTGCTTGCTAAAATACTGAACTATTTTCCTCCATGTGCACTGCCTGCCTGCCCGTCACCCTCCAGGGACCTTGTGCCCAACGGGCAGGCGAGGCTCACCTCTAGCTGCTCCCGCAGAGCCTTCACCTGGCCACGGAGGGCTTCCACCTCCAAGGAGTCTGGGGCCCCCGGCTGGTCCTTCAGTGCCTCCTTAAGACTGAAGACCTCCTTGGAGAGCTCCGTGATCTGGAGTGAGGGCGGGAGAGTCAGCTGGCACCTGAGCCTGGGGTGGGGACTTGGGGACCTCTCCTGGCAGCAGGAAGAGCCTCGGACTTCACAGAAGCCTCCCTGCAGGCTTAGTCCAGCCCATTAGCTAAGAATGGTTTCCACATGTTAAATCGTCAGAAGGTGGTCTGCTGCTGCTGCTAAGTCCCTTCAGTCGTGTCCGACTCTGTGCGATCCCATAGACATCAGCCCACTAGACTCCCCTGCCCCTGAGATTCTCCAGGCAAGAACACTGGAGTGGGTTGCCATTTCCTTCTCCAATGCGTGAAAGTGAAAACTGCAAGTGAAGTCGCTCTCTTAGCGACTCCATGGACCACAGCCTACCAGGCTCCTCCATCCATGGGATTTTCCAGGCAAGAGTACTGGAGTGGGGTGCCATTGCCTTCTCCGAGAAGGTGGTCTAGAGGCTAAGAATCTGTGCTCCCAGTGCAGGGGGCCGGGGTTCCATCTCTGGTTGGGGAACTAGATCTGACATGCTGCGACATGCCACAACCGAAGCTGCACACTGCAAGATCAATGATCCCTGGTGACACACCTAAGACCAGGCACAGCCAAATAAATAAACGTGCTCAGTCGCTCAGTCATGTGACCCCATGGACTGTAGCCTAACAGGCTCTTCTGTCCATGGAATTCTCCAGGCAAGAAAACTGGAGTGGGTTGCCATTGCCTCCTCCAGATGATCTTCCTGACCCAGGGATCAAGCCCAGGTCTCCTACATTGTAGGCAGATTCTTTACTGTCTGAGCCACCAGGGAAGCCCAATAAATAAATATTTTAAAAAAATCATCAGGGCAGGGGGAGGAAATCAAAAGAAGAATGATATTTTCTGATACATGAAAATTATACCAAATTCACAACTCCATGGTCATATGTAAATTTTTATTTATATGTGCCCACACCCATTCGCTGTCAAGTCTACGGCCCTTCTTCAGTGGCAGAGCTGAGTATTGTGGCAAGGCCGGGCCAAAATCAGTGACCATCTGGCCCTCTGCAGAAAAAGTGTACAGATCTTGGGAGTCTCCAGAAGGTGAAAGTGGAGACAGACAGAACAAGGGGGACAAAAGCAGCCCATCCTGGTGGGGCTGGGTTACTTGGGCCAGGGTTTGGGTCTTTCTCTCCCCTTGCCTAGTGGGAGATCTTGGGAATATGACCTAACCACTCGAAATCTCAGTTTCCTCATCTGTAAGGTAAGGAGAACCATCGTTCTCAACTTTGTAGGTTGCTGTGACTCTGAACAGAGAATAATTTTAAGCTGTGATGGCAAACAGCAGGCACTCAATGCATGCTGGGCTTTGTTGTTATTTCCGTGGATCAGAGGTTCTCAATCAGGGATGATCCTATTTCCAGGGGATGCCAGGCGATATCTGGAGGCATCTGTTTGTCAGGACTGGGGGCTCTCCTTGTATCAGGTGGGCAGGGACCCGGGATGCTGCTCCATACCCTACAATGCCCAGAATGGTCCCCCACAGAGAATGACCTAGCCCCTGGGACTTCCTTGGTGGTCCAGCAGGTAAGTCTCCGAGTTCCCAATGCTGGGGGCCTGGTTTCGATCCCAGGTCAGGGAATTAGAGCCCACATTCTGCAACCAAATCCCACATGCAGTAATGAAAATCGAAGATCTTGTGTGCAGCAACTAAGACCTGGTGCAGCCAAATAAATATTTTTCAAAAAGAAGAATGGCCTATCCCTAAATGTCACTAGTGCTGAGAGGGAAGGACCCTGCTATAAATAAACCATAATCCTTATCACAACTTTATCTTCAGTTTACAAAGGTAGAAACTGGGGCTCAGAGAGGTCAAGTGACTTGCCCAGGGACACACAGCAAGTTGTAGCCGGGTGACTCTGTGTGCAAAAGCACCTGGGGGTCTCGTCCACTGTCTCAGAACGTGCTGTGTGACTCTGAGCCACTCAGTTCACCTCTGGGAGCCTGTTTGCTCATCTGGAAAATTCCCAAGACCCATTCAGCTGGGACATTCTTAGATTCCTTCCAATGTCTGTTGAGTGGGGGACCTCCCGGTGGAGCACAAGGAAAGGGAACCCACCTTCTTGTCCTTCTCCTTGGCCTTCTCCAGGGCCTCCTGGGCACGGCTCTGGGCCTGGCGTGCCCGCTCGGCCTCAGTTCGCAGCCCCCGCAGCTGCTGCTCAGCCGTGGCCAACTGGGCTTCAGCCGCATGTCGCTCACTCTTCATGAACAGTGCCTCCCGCTGCACCTGCAGCCCAAGCCCCCATGTGACTGTGAGGACATTTGGACCCCAAAGAAGCCTGGACCAAAATGATCCTACCCTTCCATTGCAATCTTGGGACATTCAAGGCCATTTGATGTCAAGGAATTTGGTTCAGGGGCCCTGGATTCCTGTAGGCACTAGAAACATTCTGACTCTGCCAAGCTGTGAGTCCTTAGACAAGTGACACGAGCTCTCTGTGCCTCAACCTGCTCATATATAAAAGGAGGATAATAAAAATCCCCATGTCACAGGGTGGTTGTGAGGATAAAACGAGCAAATACATGGAAGACACTTAGAACAGCGGGTGGTACAGAGTAAGTGTTGTGCTTGAGTTTGTGACGTTGTTGTCACTATTATTATTAAAATTATATAATGAATGTTATTGTTATTATTTTTATTACATCATAACTAACATTCTGTTCTCTGCCAGTGGGAAGGTGTGAAAGTGCGTAGATTTCTTACAAAAATGAAGGAAAAACAGAAGAATCTGGATGAAAAGTCAACAAATGTCCAAAAATTGTGACTGCATTTTTTACAAAAATATCAAGGTTGGAACAGTGTTAGATTTGCAAAAATTGAGCCTGGGTGGATCACTGGGCTTTATAGAAATAAAACTCCAGGAAAAATAGATAATAATTAGATGTTTCACTTAGTACAGACTGGCTACACATTAACAATTAAAAAACAAAACAGAAAAACTAAGTTCAAATCATTTTACCCCCAAAATAAGTAGTCAAGAGAGAAGGTAAAATCTGGAAAATAAGTATGAAGATGGGCATACTTAAAGTTGGATCATGAATTCTAAGAAATAGATCAAACTTTACTGGTTTAAAACAGCATGTACTTGGAAATTCCCTGGCAGTCCAGTGGTTAGGACTCTGTGCTTCCAAAGCAGGGGGCCTGGGTTTGAGCCCTCATTGGGGAACTAAGATCCCGGCAAGTGGCACAGCCAAAAAAAAAAAAAAACCAAAAGAGTATATTATTGGAAAAAAATAATCCTGGCTGCAATTATTTATCATTTGTACCATCACTGTCCTAAGTATTTTACAGAAATTAAACCATTTAATTTTCATGTGAGGACTAAGAATTCTCAGCAGCTCCATTACACAGATTGGAGAAGGCAATGGCAACCCACTCCAGTACTCTTGCCTTGAAAATCCCATGGACAGAGGAGCTTGGTGCAGGCTACTGTCCATGGGGTCGCAAAGAGTCGGGCACGACTGAGCGACTTCACTTCACTTCACTTACACAGATGAGTAAGCAGACATATGGAGAGAAAAATGCCTTCCTGATGACAATAAGTATGGCTTTTTATTCCCACATTTGTTTAAAAAAAAATTGCTGTTTTCTTTAATTTGGTTTGGTTTGCATCTGTGTATGTTTAAGGAAAGAGACGGAGTCAAAAGATACACCTTCAGGGCCCGAAAGATAGTCCCTTGGTTTGAAAGAAAATCAGCATAAAAATCTACTGGGTTCAAAATAATTGGATCAACACTCCTTATACAAAACATCCTCCTATTTGGGGGTTGAAGCATCAAAAATGATCTAAGATAAAATGACAATCTCAAAACAGCTGGCTAAACAAAACAAAACAGGGTCAGTTTGACCAACAGAGAAAATGAATACAGGAAAAAATATCAGAGTAAAAAGCCCAGTTCACTGCTTACCAAAAGATGGGTGAATATTAATTCCTACCTCACACCACACCCACAGTTAGAAACACAGTATAAACGTGGTTGGGAAATTAAAATAAAGAGATGCTGAAGAAGGCACATAAAAACATTTTCACTGGGACTTCCCTGGCAGTCTAGTGGTTTAAGAGTCCAAGCTTCCACACAGGGGGACCTGGGTTCAATCCCTGGCCAGAGAACCAAGATCCCACATGCCCCAGGGTGCAGAAAAACAAACAAATAAAACCCAAAACAAACAAAATGAAACTTCACCATAAACAACAAGGTCCTATCCTATAGCACAGGGAACTATATTCAATAGCCTGTGAGAAACCATAATGGAAAAGAATACGAAAAAGAATACACACACGCACAACTGAGCCACTTGGCTGCACAGCGGAAACCAACACAGCATTGTAAATCAAGGATACTTCAAAAGATGAATGTTTAAAAATATCTTCCCGATCTTGGGATATGCAGAGGTTTAACAAACAGATCTCAAAACCTGCTAACCATCGGAAAACAAATGGGGGGTCAAATAGACAAAATGTTTTAAAAACAGAAAACACCTGTTCAAACACCGGGGAGGTCAGAATGGCTGCAGGGTTAAAGGCCTACCAGCACGGTCAAGTTTCTGCTAGACTGAAACCAGTGGGGTCGAAACCTCGCCTGGCTGTGGGATCCAAACAGACCACCAAGCAGCTGCCCAGTGTGCCCAGTGGGGATTCCCCCACGCTCACCTGGAAGACCTCGGCGCTGGTCTTCTCGTGGCGTCGCCCCAGCTCCTCCAGCTGCCCTTGCAACAGGGCCACGTCGGCCTGCAGGGCGCCCACGATGCGCTCATGCTCCAGGCGGGCCATGCTGCCCACCCGCTCGCGCTCCAGCTCTGCGCGCAGCCGGGCGGCCTCCTTGCCGGTGGCCACCACCTCCTGCTCCAGGCAGGCCGCCCGGCCCCGCAGCTCCAGGGCCTCTTCCTGCAGCCGGTGGTGCTCGGAGGCCGGCACGGCCGACTGACGGAGCGCCTCGGAGGCCTCCCGCATCTCTGCCAGGCCCCGTCGGGCCTCCTCGCAGGCCGCGGACAGCTCCGCGGCCCGGGCCTCGGCCGCGTCCCTCGCCTGGCCCAGCTCAGCGGCCGCGGCCCGCTGCTGCTCCCCTGTGGCTGTGGCCGCGACCAGCTGCTCCCGCAGCGCCTCCAGCTCCCGGCTCAGCTCTAGCCGCGCCTCCTCCCGCCGGGCCAGCTCTGCTCGCAGGCCCCGGGCTTCCTCCTCGGCCAGCAGCCGGCCGGCCCGGGCCTCATGCAGCCGGGCCGAGGCCGCCTCCAGCTCCCGGAGACGGCAGTCCCGGTCCCGGAGGTCCTCGCGGGCTTGTTCCAGGGCGGCCCGCAGCTGGCCTGTGTCCCCATCTCTGACCCCGCTAGCCCGGCCGCCCTCAGCCTCCCGCACCCGCTCCCGCAGGCGGCCAGCCTCGGCCTCGGCGGCCTCGCACTTGCCATGGGCCGCCTCCAGCTCAGCCGCCGCCTCCCGCTCCCGCTGCCTGAGCGCCTCCTCCAAGCTGCGGATCCTGGTCTCTAGCTCTGTCTGCAGCTTTTCTGAGGCCTCCGCAGCACCCGGGTGCAAGATGGGGCCTGTGAGGGCCCTCGGAATCATGAGCTCCACTCCCATGGCTTCTGTGCCTGTGAGCTCTTCTTCCACTGCACTTACGCCATTGGGCTTCATCTCTGGCTCTTCTGTTTTCATACTGGTGGTCTCTGCTCTTGTGGCCTTTGGTTCTGGGTTTCCTCCTCTTTCTAGAGTTTTCATTTCTGTAACCTCAGCTCCCGTGGCCTTTGTTTCCAAGGGCTGGGCTCCCACGCCCTCTGTTTCTGAGGCCTCCGTGTCTGTGGGCTTTGTTACTGTGGCCTCGGCCATCGTGGACACCACTTCCAAGCTCTGTGACAAGGCTTCCGTGGTTTCTACTCCTGCAGCCTCCTCGTCTGTGGTCTCGACTCCATTCACTCTGGTTTCCGGAGCTGCAGTGCCGTTAAGCTCTATTTCCACTGGCCCATTTCTGGAGGTCTTGGTTCCCAGACCTTTGCCCTCCCTAGAGGCTGCCTCCTCTTCTGCGAGGGCCTCCCGGGCTTCCTGCTGCTCCAGCGCCTGCAGGGCTTTGGCGTGCTGCCTGCGGAGCTGGTCAAACTCAGCCTGGAGAGCGTCATAGAGCTCCAGAGGAATGACCTCGGCCGGACCGTCTGCCTCCATCTCGTCCTTCTCGAAGTGCTCCAGGATCTGGTGGGGACAGGGGAACCGAGCAAGAGTGGAAGTAGCCGTGGTGGGCGTGGGGGGGCACAGGGCAGCCACACCACTTTCCCTGTCCACAGACCTAGCCACGTGCCCACCCAAACCCCTGGGAAACAGCCCCTTGGCTCCTCAGACTTGCCCCCACCCCTCCCCCCCGGAAACCTCCATCAGCTCCTGGTTTCCCCACCTGGACTTTCTCCATCAGCTCCTGGTTCTGTCTGGTAAGCATGGCCACCTGCTCCTGCAGCGAAGCCAAGAGCTCCTGGGCCGACGGGCTTAGCTGCTTGGAGAGCAGCACCTCAGCCCCTGGCAGGGGACACAGATTCAGGCCCCAGAGTTCCAGCCACAAGGAATGGGAGTTGGGGGTCTGGAGCTGTGGGTCAGGGCCCCCAGGGCAGGCATGCTTCTAGGAATGGCATAAACTGTGAGTGTTGGCTAGGCTCCCTCCCAACTTCAACCTCTCTCCATGCCTGTGGGTTACAGCTGTGACTCCTGGGGCTCCAGACATGGTGGGGGGTGGGGGTGGGCAGGGGGAAGGCAGGTGGGGTCTCACCTGGGAATTCAGGTAGCTCACCCTCCTCATCCTGCAGGGTGGCCACATCATAGCTGGTGTTCTCCCGCTCGTTCTGGGGGGCGCAGGATTCAGCTTGAGGTCCTGCCCTCCCTCCAGCCCCCATGTCTCCCCTGTGAGTGTGTGATCATAACCCAATAGCGAGGGTTGTATATGCTGCCTGGTATGTGGGGCCAAGGGAGGGATGGCAGTGCATCCTTGAAAGGGTGTGTCTGGGATTCTGTGTGGGGCCACATGTGTCTGCCTGGGTGCAAGTCCCTGCAACAGTGGCTCAGGGTTTGTAGGTCTGCAGTGAGCATGCATGTGCACACGTGTGTGCCCCTGTGGGGCGTGCACAGCGGCCCCAGCCTCTTCTGTGTGAGTTCCTGTGAGTGTGTGTGATTTTGCACTTGTAGTCTGTGGTGTGTGTCTGTTTTGTATTTGTGTATATGTGTGTATGATTGTGTACCTGTATCTGTTTGCTTTATTTTGAGAAATACTTGTGTGAATACATGAATTTGTGAATGTGTTGCCTAGGTATGTGATTGAATGCGAAGTATCTGTTGTGTGTGCCCAAGTATTTGTTGTGTGGGTGAGATGACATATCCACAGATGTGTTTGTTGTGTGTTTGCCTGTTGCATGTGTAAGACCACATATACATAAATGTTGTTGTCCGTCTCTGCGTGTACATGAGTATGGGTGATTTGCAGGTTTCCGAAAGTGTTCATTATGTGTACGTGTGTTTGTTATCTATACGTGATTATGTTTGTACATTTGTCTGTTCTGTGTTTGTACGTGTGTGAGACTATCTGTATTAGTGTGGTTATCATGCAGCTGCAGCAGAAGAAATACCCCACCTCCTGGTGGCCCCACCCCTGCCTTCCTCCCCATTGGGCCCACCTCCAGAAGGGACAGCCTGCTCTGCAAACTCTCCACCTCCCGGCCCAAGCTCTCCTTCTCCTCCTGCTTCTCGGCCAGCAGCTGCTGTAGCTCTTGGACCTGCAGGGAGGGAGTGGTGCTCTCAGTGGCCCTCCAGGAGAAAACACCAGGCAGCTGGGGGTCCACTTCCTCCCACCTTCCACCCTACCTGTCTCTCCAGGCTGTGGAGGGAGCTGGCCTCTGCCTCTGGCAGCTGACAGAAGAAGTGGGGACTGGGCTTAGATCTGGGCTGGGGGGCCTCCCCAGCCCAACTCCTGCTCAGTGGCCGTCCATCCCCACCACAGATGGCCTATTTTGTGCCAGAACCCCTTTGGAGCCACTAACTCATTCATTCATGCATGCATTCATTTATTATCATTATTTTTGGTTGTGTAGTGTGGCATTTGGGATCTTAGTTCCCCAACCAGGGATCAAATCCATGCTCCCTGCAGTGGCACAGAGCCTTAACCACTGGACCACCTCGGAACTCCTGTCTCATTTATTTATTCATTCACTCACTCACTCAAATATTCATTCATCCAATAAATACTTATTAGGCAGTTATGGTGAGTGAGGCACCATCAACCAAGCCTGCCCTTGTGGGTTCACAGGCAAATGAGTGAATATGAATGAAATATATAGTATATCTAATAGCAGTGCTTTGAATAAAAACAAAGGGGACTGAAAAGTGAATGGGGATGTTACAATTTTAAATAAGTTGGGTAGGGGAGGTGCATTTGAGCAAAGACCTATAGGAGGGGCGAGAAGGAGTCATACGGACAGCTGGCAGAAGGTGTTCCCGGCAGAGGGCACAGTTTGTACAAAGGCCCTGGGGCAGGACCAGGCCTGGTGTGTTGGAGGAAGAGCCAGGAGGCCTGTGTGGCTGGAGCAGAGTGAGTGGGTGGGGAGAGAGGGAGGAGGGGGAAGGCAGGGAGGGGAGTATCCCCATAGAATGGCACCCACCCCAGGCTTAGCCCCAGCCCATGTCTCTGCTACCCCCCACCTCCTGCTTTCTTCGTTCCTGGTGCTGCTCTAGGCCCCGGATCTTCTGTAGCAGACGGCCCCTCTCCTGTCGCAGCCGCACGATCTCCTCGTAGGCATCTTGGTCATCCTGTGCCCCCCACCCCACCACCTTTACAGGAGGCCCAAGGACTGCGTCCTCCCATACCTGAGCCAGAACTTTCTCCCCGTGCTACCTAGAGGCAAGCCTCCCAACTCTTCCCCACGGCCAGGGCATCTCTCACCGGCATTGGGATATTGATGGGGGGTTGAGGTGCCTTCCGCTTCTTGGGGGCCCCTTGCTTGTCATGGCTGGACATGGAATTCTGGGGGTAGGGGTAGATGGGGGATATGGGCGACATGCCAGCCTCCCACCCAAATAAACCAACACAGCCCATTGTCTGTCACCAGCCCCAACTCTGCCCTCACTTCCTGGGTGATCTTGAGTGAATCCCTGCCTCTCTCTGGCCCTCACTTATCCCAGTATAAAAAGGGATAAGACTACGTCCCCTGAGAGTTCCAGATCTTATGCTTTACCCTCTGTCCCTTTTTGTGCCCTGGTACTTTCCCCAGTGAGACCCTACTGTTTACAATCCTTTCCCTGTGGAGCTGAAAACCTGTAGGATTGAGAAAGAGGCCAGACTTGCCTCCTTCCCTGACCACACCAGCCCTTATCAATCTCGTTCCCTCTACCATCCCACCCCAGCCCTATGATTTGGCCCCATGCCCCCAGTATTCTCAGAGTCCTGGTGCTTATGTTATGGATGTTGCTGCCACTTGGTGGCAGCGCACCCTAAAGGTGTGTTCTAAGTCACTTCAGTCGTGTCCGATTCTTTGCAACCCTATGGACTGCAGCCTGCCAGGCTCCTCTGTCCATGGGATTTCTCCAGGCAAGAATACTGGAGTGGGTTGCCAAGCCGTCCTCCAGGGGAATCTTCCCAACCCAGGGATTGAACCCACTCCTCTTACATCTCCTGCATTGGCAGACAGGTTCTTTACCACTAGCGCCACCCGGAAAGTCCACCCTAAAGGTAGCACTCTTCCAAAGAGGTCCTTCGAAGTATTAACCCCAAGTCAAGGGTCCATCTCTTCCTTCTCTTCTCAGGGAGCTTGGGTCAAGGGGAAAGGCAGTGTGTGCATGGGGGTGTGGGGGTGGGGGGTGGGACTCACTCACTGCTCAGGGATCCGTACCTGAGATGATGCCTCGCCCGAATCATCCTCTGCGAGAGCAGGGGAGAGAGGGAAGCAGGGTCAGGCACTGCGTTAGGGGCTCCCTTCCTAGCCCTAGGAAGGGTATTTGTTAGCCCAGGGAACTTGAGGGATCTCCCAGTCCCCCCCAGAATCAGGACTTTTAAGGTAGGAACTAACCATTTTGACAGAATGCTCATAGGAGGGGCCTTGCAACTCTCAAAAAGAGAGAACAGTAGCATCTCCAGAATAGGGCGACTGGGAGGGCCAATTCTTAGGGAAAGCAAAGCTCCAAGATGCCCCAGGAACACAGAGTTGACCCCTAGACTACTCTAAAAGCTCTGGGGCGCCTTGAAACTACCCCGAGCAGTGTGAGGGGTGCAACGAAACCTCCTATAATATGAACAGGGATACCTTGAAACTATCCACAGGAGGAAGGGAGAGAAAGGGGTGGCGAGAGACTACCTAGTGGAGGGAAGGGGGTGTTTGAAACTGTTACGAGGTGGGGTTTGCATACCGCTGGGTGGTGAGGGGCGCTGGGCTGCCTCCTGTAGGAGGTGCAAGATGAGCTTGTCCCCTGCCAGGGTGCCGTAGTGAGCAGCATCCTGGCCCAGCGCATCTGTGATGCCCGGCTGGGCCCCGCCCTGCAGCAGCACCTCCACTGTTTCGGGGCTGGCTCCCTCACAGGCCAGCATCAGGGCCGTCCTACCAGAAGAGGAGGCTGCTGAGGGGGCGAGGATACGTTCAAACCTCCACACCCTCCTCAACACCCAGGCTGGGTTGAGAGAGGAAGACACACTAGATCTCACACCCAGAGAGGTTAAGAGACTTGCCCAAGGTCACACAGCACACAGTGAACTGGCTGGGAGGGGAGAAGCTCACCTGCCTTGAAGGTCCTGGTCATTTGCAGCAGCCCCTTGCTGCAGGAGGAGGCGGCACAGATCCGTGTGACACATCTGAGCTGCGATGATGAGGGGTGTTGTACCCAGCTGAGGGAGGGGGTGGGGAGAGGATGAGACAAGGACAAGACATGAGAGACTGACTCTGGGAGGTTGGGAAGCCTGTGATGGGCCCCCTAAGTTCACTCCAAATCTTCACACTTTTCAAAGGGTGCCTGGGATGCCTCAAATGCACTTTCCCCAAAGATTCCAGTACTTTGGCCACCTGATGCGAAGAGCCGATTCATTGGAAAACACCCTGATGCTGGGAAAGATTGAGGGCAGGAGGAATAGGGGGTGGCAGAGGATGAGATGGTTGGATGGCATCACCCACTTAATGAACATGAGTTTGAGCAAGTTCCGGGAGATGGTGAAGGACAGGGAACCCTGGTGGGCTGCAGTCCACGGGGTTGCAAAGAGTCAGACACGACTGAGCAACTGAAGAAAAACAACAAAAGAATCCATGGACTCACCCGATCTCGGGGATTCAGATGGGCCTTGAAGGAGCAGAGCATTTCTGAGCAGGAGATGCAGCCGCCAGCGGCTGGAAAAAGAGAGAAGGGTGGGTAGGTAGGGCGAGGCTTTGATATTTTCTGGGGGCCTTCTGCTTGAGGGTGATTTTTTTTTTTTTTGGCTGTGCTGGGTCTTCATGGCTGAGCACAGGCAGCAGCTATGGTGCATGGACTTAGCTGCCACTCGGCATGTGGAATCTTTCTGGACCAGGGATTTAACCTGTGTCCCCTGCATTGGGAGGCAGATTCTTAACCACTGGACCACCAGGTATGTCCCTGGGTGTCATTCTTACCCTTTATTTCATAAGAAACTCTCACCTCCCCCAGAAGATCAGTAACAAAGATAAGACTTAAATTTAACAGATGAGGAAACTGAGCCCCAACCAGCTCCAGGGTCACTCAGGGGGTTAGAGACAGCCAGAATGACCTGGGTCTTCTAACTCCCAATCCAAAGCTCTTTCCTCATCTTTCCACTGTGGGTCTCTCTTGCATGCGTGCGTGCTCAGTTGCTTTAGTCGTATCCGACTCTTTGCAACCCTATGGACTGTACCCCACCAGGCTCCTCTGTCCATAAGGTTCTCCAGGCAAGAATACTGGAGTGGGTTGCCATGCCCTCCTCCAGGGGATCTTCCTGACCCAGGGACTGAACCTGTGCCTTTTCGGTCTCCTGCAGTGCAAGTGGATTCTTTACCGCTGAGCCACCAGGGAAGCCTGTGGCTTCCTCTTAGGGTGGAATTTTTCACTGATTTTCAAGTATTTATCCCTTTTTTGTCCAAGCAGCATTAACTGTATACTGACTATATACCAAACCATCATACAAAGAGTGTTAATTTTTTTTTTTTTTTGGCCACTCCACGTGGCATGTGGGACCTTAATTCCCTGACCAGGGATCAAACTCACAACCCCTGTAGTGGAAGCTTGGAACCCTAACCACTGGACTGCCAGGGAATTCCCCAAAGAGTGTTACTGTTTACTAGAGAGATCAGACCTCTGCTGAGGTTTAGCAGGCTTATTGGGGTTTGATCTGAGTTCTGATGGTGAAAGGGGAAGGGCAGAGGTCACTGCATGGATGCGGACCCTGAGGCAGGGAGGAGCTTGGGAGGACTTGGTCGTCAAAGAAGTAGGACAGGCTGTGTATGTCCAGAGCCCCAGAGAGGGAAGGGAAGGCTTTGTGCAAGGAAGTGCTGCTGGAAATCATCAAACTTTAGGACTTCCCTGGTGGTTCAGTGGTGAAAACCCCATGTTTGCACTGCAGGGTGCCCAAGTTCAATCCCTGGTCAGGGAACTAAGCTCCCATATGCCTCACCATGGCCATAAAGATAAAATAAGAAAAAAAAAAAAGCTACAAAAAAATATATAAACTTTAAGCCATGCCCGTGGGGCAACCCAAGATGGGCGGGTCATGGTGGAGACAGCTGACAGAATGTGGTCCACTGGAGAAGGGAATAGCAAACCACTTCAGTATTCTTGCCTTGAGAACCCCATGAACAGTATGAAAAGGCAAAATGATAGGATACTGAAAGAGGAACTCCCAGGTCGGTAGGTGCCCAATATGCTACTGGAGATCAGTAGAGAAATAACTCCAGAAAGAATGAAGGGATGGAGCCAACGCAAAAAGAATACCCAGCTGTGGATGTGACTGGAGATAGAAGCAAGGTCCAATGCTGTAAAGAGCAATATTGCATAGGAACCTGGAATGTCAGGTCCATGAATCAAGGCAAATTGGAAGTGGTCAAACAAGAGATGGCAAGAGTGAATGTCGACATTCTAGGAATCAGCGAGCTAAAATGGACTGGAATGGGTGAATTTAACTCAGATGACCATTATATCTACTACTGCGGGCAGGAATCCCTCAGAAGAAATGGAGTAGCCATCATGGTCAACAAAAGAGTCCGAAATGCAGTACTTGGATGCAATCTCAAAAACAACAGAATGATCTCTGTTCGTTTCTATTAGGTAGGTAGAATAAGGAAAAGGAGTCCAAAATGACGGTGGCTAAAAGACAAGGAAGGTCCGAGGACCAGAGTGAAGACTTAAGGCAGAACAAACAGAACAAACAGCACTCCTGGCTAAGCCCAATTTGCATAGGGCAGGCCCAGGTGGAGGAAAAAACATATAAAAGGAGGAGCCAAAGCGCTTTCTCTTGGACTCTCTCTCCCATGTACGTGCTCTCTCTCTCTCTCTCTTTCTCTCTCTCTCTTTCTCCCTCCCCACGCACTCCTCCACTTTCTTCTCTTCGAGTCTTGGATTCTCCTGCTATCTTATAAATAAAATGGAGCTGTAACACTGATTTGCCTAAGAGCTGTAACACGGTTTGTCCAAGACCTGAGAGCTGTGATGCGCCGAGGGCTTTAATGTCCGTTGCTCCAAATCTTTGTTGTGACGAGACAAAGAACCGAGGAACATACACTCGCGTGACAGTTTCCGAGGCAAACCATTCAATATCACAGTAATCCAAGTCTATGCCCCAACCAGTAACGCTGAAGAACCTGAATTTGAACAGTTCTATGAAGACCTACAAGACCTTTTAGAACTAACACCCAAAAAAGATGTCCTTTTCATTATAGGGGACTGGAATGCAAAAGTAGGAAGTCAAGAAACACCTGGAGTTAACAGGCAAATTTGGCCTCGGAATACGGAATGAAGCAGGGCAAAGACTAATAGAGTTTTGCCAAGAAAATGCACTGGTCATAACAAACACCCTCTTCCAACAACACAAGAGAAGACTCTACACATGGACATGACCAGATGGTCAACATCGAAATCAGATTGATTATATTCTTTGCAGCCAAAGATGGACAAGCTCTATACAGTCAGCAAAAACAAGACCAGGAGCTGACTGTGGCCCAGATCATGAACTCCTTATTGCCAAATTCAGACTTAAATTGAAGAAAGTAGGGAAAACCACTAGACCATTCAGGTATGACCTAAATCAAATCCCTTATGATTATATAGTGGAAGTGAGAAATAGATTTAAGGGACTAGATTTGATAGATAGAGTGCCTGATGAACTATGGAATGAGGTTTGTGACACTGTACAGGAGACAGGGATCAAGACCATCCCCACGGAAAAGAAATGCAAAAAAGCAAAATGGCTGCCTGGGGAGGCCTTACAAATAGCTATGAAAAGAAGAGAAGCGAAAAGCAAAGGAGAAAAGGAAAGATATAAGCATCTGAATGCAGAATTCCAAAGAATAGCAAGAAGAGATAAGAAAGCCTTCAGCAATCAATGCAAAGAAGTAGAGGAAAACAACAGAATGGGAAAGACTAGAGATCTCTTCAAGAAAATTAGAGATACCAAAGGAACATTTCATGCAAAGATGGGCTCGATAAAGGACAGAAATGGTATGGATCTAACAGAAGCAGAAGATATTAAGAAGAGATGGCAAGAATACACAGAAGAACTGTACAAAAAAGATCTTCACAACCCAGATAATCACGATGGTGTGATCACTGACCTAGAGCTAGACATCCTGGAATGTGAAGTCAAGTGGGCCTTAGAAAGCATCACTACGAACAAAGCTAGTGGAGGTGATGGAATTCCAGTTGAGCTCTTTCAAATCCTGAAAGATGATGCTGTGAAAGTGCTGCACTCAATATGCCAGCAAATTTGGAAAACTCAGCAGTGGCCACAGGACTGGAAAAGGTCCGTTTTCATTCCAATCCCAAAGAAAGGCAATGCCAAAGAATGCTCAAACTACAATTGCACTCATCTCACACGCTGGTAAAGTAATGCTCAAAATTCTCCAAGCCAGGCTTCAGCAATATGTGAACTGTGAACTTCCTGATGTTCAAGCTGGTTTTAGAAAAGGCAGAGGAACCAGAGATTAAATTGCGAACATCCACTGGATCATGGAAAAAGCAAAAGAGTTCCAGAAAAACATCTATTTCTGCTTTATTGACTATGCCAAAGCCTTTGACTGTGTGGATCACAATCAACTGTGGAAAATTCTGAAAGAGATGGGAATACCAGAACACCTGATCTGCCTCTTGAGAAATTTGTATGCAGGTCAGGAAGCAACAGTTAGAACTGGACATGGAACAACAGACTGGTTCCAAATAGAAAAGCAGTGTGTCAAGGCTGTATATTGTCACCCTGCTTATTTAACTTCTATGCAGAGTACATCATGAGAAACGCTGGACTGGAAGAAACACAAGCTGGAATCAAGATTGCCAGGAGAAATAACAATAACCTCAGATATGCAGATGACACCACCCTTATGGCAGAAAGTGAAGAGGAACTAAAAAGCCTCTTGATGAAAGTGAAAGTGGAGAGTGAAAAAGCTGACTTAAAGCTCAACATTCAGAAAATGAAGATCATGGCATCCGGTCCCATCACTTCATGGGAAATAGATGGAGAAACAGTGTAAGACTTTATTTTTGGGGGCTCCAAAATCACTGCGGATAGTGACTGCAGCCATGAGATTAAAAGATGCTTACTCTTCGGAAGGAAAGTTATGACCAACCTAGATAGCATATTCAAAAGCAGAGACATTACTTTGCCAACAAAGGTCCATCTAGTCAAGGCTATGGTTTTTCCAGTGGTCATGTATGGATGTGAGAGTTGGACTGTGAAGAAGGCTGAGCGCTGAAGAATTGATGCTTTTGAACTGTGGTGTTGGAGAAGACTCTTGAGAGTCCCTTGGACTGCAAGGAGATCCAACCAGTCCATTCTGAAGGAGATCAGCCCTGGGATTTCTTTGGAAGGACTGATGCTAAAGCTGAAACTCCAGTACTTTGGCCACCTCATGCGAAGAGTTGACTCATTGGAAAAGACTCTGATGCTGGGAAGGATTGGGGGCAGGAAGAGAAGGGGACGACAGAGGATGAGATGGCTGGATGGCATCATCGACTCGATGGACATGGGTCTGGGTGAACTCCGGGAGTTGGTGATGGACAGGGAGGCCTGGCGTGCTGCGATTCATGGGGTCACAAAGAGTCGGACACGACTGAGCGACTGAACTGAACTGACGTTATTATCTGCTGTGTGCCCAAGGGCTTATGGGATTTTGTTTTGCTGCCGTAATCATTGTTTAGAACAGAACCTGGCACACAGCAGACACTTGACAAATATTTATTGAATGAAAAAAACCAAGAAGCTTCCATAAAGTAAGCAAAGGC
Organism: Bos grunniens; assembly: GCF_055505025.1. NCBI lineage: Eukaryota > Metazoa > Chordata > Mammalia > Artiodactyla > Bovidae > Bos > Bos grunniens. Next base: position 19,871,201 of record NC_141171.1, read on the forward strand.
TTTGCTACCACTAGGTGGCAGCGTACTTTAACTGCAGGGAATGTTTCAACTAAATAAAACTCCAAAGCAAATGTATATCATGTTTTCACTTGAGAGTCATCAAGTGAAAGACATTTCCAAATGTCATGGGCCTGGTGTTTAGACACTGGGCTGGGCTCTGGCTCAAGGGGTTTGGGTCTCTTCCCCTCCCTTGGAAAACTTTGGAGTTGATGATTATGAAGACCTTCAGCCTTCCTGAGGTTCCCTAGGAGTTCCTTGAAGCAATAACCCTCCAATCGTCCTCACCCAGGCCGGGCATACAGTAGGCTGTGCTTTGGGGTCAGGCGGCCTGGATCCTCCCCACTTCCTTGTTTACAGGACTCAATTCCTTTGTCCGTCCAATGGTGCTCCAGTGGCTAAGAATTTGCCTTCCAATGCAAGCAGCTTGTGTTCGATCCCTGGTAGGGGAACTAAGACCCTACATGCTGTGGAGCAACGAAGCCTGAGCACTGCAACTACTGAGCCTGTGAACCACAACTAGAGAAGCCTGTGCGCCACAATGAAGAATGATGCAATGAAGATACAGTACAGCCAAAAAAAAAAAGAAATGATAATGCAGAGCAAGGGGCTCTGTGAGGAAGAAGGTGGAATATGTCCCAGGCACATCCCCAGAACCCCAGGTAGAATAATCCCCAAGCTCAGCCTCTGGGGGCCATGGTGGCCAGGGTGAGGCTGGGCTGTACCCACCTGCATGATGCAGGGCGGTCCACCCGCTGCTGTCCACTGTATCCACTGCGCAGGATGCCTGGGGGGAGGGATGGGTCATTGGAGTTGGAGCCATCCTTGTTTGTTGTCTAATTTCTCTAGGAACTGCTCTTCCTTGGGCTTTGCTGTATTTCAGGCTCCTTGGCCCTTCCCCCCTCCCACCCACCCCCGTGCTCTGTGGAACCCACTCCTCATGGGCCCCCATCTTGACTCTTAATGAAAATTGGTGAGAAAGAGGGATTAGCTGGGAGCCCAAGGGCGGCTGGGGGTTTGGGGAGTAGGTGGGAGCCCTGAAAGTGGCTATGGCTAAGAGAGTATCCAGAGTTTAGGGAGAAGGTGGGGCTCGGGAGTCATCTGATATTCAGAGTATTTCTTGGATGTGGGACATAGCTGGACACTTGGAGAGTCTCATTGTCCAGGGAGTAGCTAGGACTCAGGAATAAAAGGGGCCAAGGAATACCTAGGATTCGGGGTGTATCTGGGGCTTCTGTGAATTGCTGGAACTCATCAGGAATAGTCAGGGCAGGGGAATATCGGGGAGTTGGGAAGTGTTGGAGACAGGAAAGGAAATGACCTGCAGTAGTTGCTTCAAGCACTGTGGGTGCCCGTACTTAGCGGCCAGGTGGAGGGCGTTGTAACCTAAAAGGGAAAATGAATATTCTAGAATGTACTAGAGCTTCAGATACTCAGGGAGCTTCTGCTGCCCCCCAAACCTGTGTCAATAATTGTGATGACTCTGTCTAGCTAGTCTCCAAACCCAGGTATTCTCAAAACCCTGCTACTCCTGGGGGCAGAGACTCTCCAAGCCCCAGCTGGTCTGAGTCTCAGACAATCTCATCCTAGCTACACTTCACATCTTTCCATTCCTCAAGCACTACGGTCCTCAGCTACTCTCCATGTCCTCAGCTGCTCCCTCTGTTCCCAGCTACTCCTCAGGTCCCCAGCTACTCCCCAATGTCTCCATCTACTCCTCGGGTCTCCAGCTGCTCCCCAGGTCCCCAGCTACTTTACGTGCTGTGCTTAGTTGCTCAGTCGGGCCCAACTCTTTTTGACCCCAGGGACTGTAGCCCGCCAGGCTCCTCTGTCCATGGGGATTCTCTAGGCAAGAATACTGGAATGAGTTGCCATGCCCTCCTCCAGGAGATCTTCCCAACCCAGGGATCAAACCTGGGTCTCCCACATTGCAGGCAGATTATTCACCGTCTGAGCCACCAGGAAAACCCAAGAATACTGGAGTGGGTAGCCTATCCCTTCTCCAGGGGATCTTCCTGACCCAGGAATTGACCTGGGTCTTTTGCATTGCAGGTGGATTCATTACCAGCTGAGCCACCAGGGAAGCCCTAACTATTCTATAAGCTCAACTATATCAAAGTGCCAGCTATGCCCCTATGTTTGATACTCTGTAAATCCCCAGTACTCCATACATTCTGGCTCCTGCACCTGGCTATGCCCCATGCCTCATTACTGCCCGAGCTCCTGCTACCTCTAAACCCCAGCTACTCCATGAACCTCAGATACTCCCCCCAAAAAACTATACTAGTTATTCTCATGCCCTCAGACGCTCCTCAAGCTCAGACACTCCTCTGTTTCTGCTGCTTCCTCTGACTCAGCCACTACCTGAGTCCCAGCTCCCCCGATCCACAAGTTGCCTCAGTCGGTCTATTGCCAACCAGTCTCCATCCTTGGGTACTGCAGCCTAACATGCTCCTGTCCCCAGGGGCACTGAAGGGAACCTCCCTTTTCAGCAGGACACTGAGGCCATGAAGCAGGGTGTGACTGGACCCTCAAGCTGGGCACCTGGTCAGAGTTCCTCCTCCCTCCCCCAGGGCCGGCGGGTAGTACCTGCCCCATCCGTGCTCATGGCGTTGGCGCCGTGTGCCAGCATCACCTCAAGACAGCTGGCTGCACCCCTCATGGCTGCCAGGTGGAATCTGGAGGCCAGAGGTCAGGGGTCAACTGCAGGGTGGCCACCCCTCAGCCCTCACACCCCCAGGACATGGAGACTCACGCGGACTTGCCCTCGGGGTCCAGCTTGGTGGGCACCAGCCCCTTGCGGGCGATGAGGGAGGCCACCCGCGTGGGATCGTTGTTCTCCACCGCCTGCAGCAGCCGCTCATCACTTTTGCCCCAGTCCTGGCTCTGTGGGGCACACCCAGAGGAACGTGGGACTGGTGGCCACTGTCCCTCCCCGCTCCCCTGGCAGGGGCTCTGGGCTCTCGCTGCTGGTCCTGGGCACTTGCCTGGCGCCTGCCTCTGGCTGCCGCCGGCTTCGGGATGGGGCAGGGGCCGCAGGGCGGGCAGGAGCCGAGGTCAGTGGGGCTGAGCCGCAGCTGCCGGGGGAAGTGGTCCTGGGTGGGGGCCTGAGACAGCATACCTCCAGCCTGGGTCCTCAGCACCTTCCCCCCCAGCTGTCCTCCACCACTGCCAGCAACCGTACCATAAACCACCCCCAGCTCAGCTCCCAGCATCTTTCCAAGAAGCTGTCCCCCAAACCTAGGTCCCTAGCCATCTCTTAGTGAAACCCGCCTTTCTAATATTACCTCACCACGTCTTCCTGAACTGCCCTCCAAAGTATTCCCAAAGGAACCACTAAAGGTCCCTTAAATGTCCCTCACACTGTCCTCTGCCAGCTACCCTTCTTCTGCCCCTGAGATGCCAAGATTGTCCCGCAAATGTCCTAAATGCATCTATAAATATCTTCCCCAAATTCATCCCTCCAATGACCCCGTCAAATGTCCCCAAAATGTCCTCCCCGCAAAATCTTTCAGACGTCCTCCAAAATTGTTCTCCAAATGTCAGTATCTTTTCCCCAAAAAAAGGTCAAAGTATCACCCAAATTGTCCCCCTGGATGATCCCATCCAAAACTGTCCACCTAGATCAGATCAGATCAGATCAGTCGCTCAGTCGTGTTCGACTCTTTGCGACCCCATGAATCGCAGCACGCCAGGCCTCCCTGTCCATCACCAACTCCCGGAGTTCACTCAGACTCACGTCCATCGAGTCAGTGATGCCATCCAGCCATCTCATCCTCTGTCGTCCCCTTCTTCTTTTGCCCCCAATCCCTCCCAGCATCAGAGTCTTTTCCAATGAGTCAGTGCCCTCTAAATTCCTCTAAGTGTCCCCATCTGCCCTCAAAATTGTCTCCCCATATGTGCCATCCATCCTCCCATCTCTGTTTCCCCCCCTCCCGCTGCCCTCCCTGCTTCGCTCTCTCGGGTCTGCGGGTGGAGGGTCTAGGCTCTGCGCGGTCAGGGGCCGGGGCGGGGCGGGGCGGGGAGGGGAGGAAGGGCCCGCGCCAGCCCCCTCCCGCGCCCCCTCCCCCGGCCCTACCGCGAAGGAGGCGGCGGCGCATAGACACAGCTGCTTCATGGCGTCCAGGGCGCCGGGCGGCCGGGCGGCCGGGCTCCGGGAGGTGACCCGGTCGGAGGGGCCAGAAGGGCCGGAGATAAGGGCCCGCGAAGCCGGAGCTCGGCCGCCCGGCCCGCGCGGTCCAGCCAAACCAGACACCGCCCCTCCCCCGCGCCCCGCCTGCCGCCCCCCTCCCGGCCCCTCCCCTACGGGTGGGGGGGAGCGCCAGGGAGCGGGGATGGGCTCTGGGGGAGGGGGACCGCCGAGGCCAGACCTGACCTTCTCGCCACCGGGAGGCTGAGGCAAAGGGGGCCAGTGTCCCAGCATCTCCAGGGACCCGACTGCATCCGTCTCCGCCTCCTTTGAGCTGGCCGGGGAATGGGGGATGCGGGGGTCTCAGGTGACTCTCGGCCTGGTCTCACTGCTGCTGGGCCATCCGGGCTGTCACTCATTCACTCACTCATTCATTCATTCATCCGCCAGTGGGGCTGTTCTGCAGTCTTGACAAACCTGAATTTGAATCCAGGACACCATCCCCCCACACCCCAGCGCCACCCTCCACACACTCGCATTTACCATCTACAAGATGGGCCAAGATACTTACCTGCTTTGGACTTCATTTTCCTCATCCAGGAAATGGGTTTCCTATTAAACAGTACCTACTGCCGAGGGTTACTGGGAGGACTAAATGAGATGCTATATAGCAGGGGTCCCCAGCCCCCCAGCCATGGACCAGTATCCGTTGGTGGCCTGTTAGGAACTAGGCCGCATAGCAGGAGGTGCGCAGTGGCCAAACAAGAGACGCTTCACTGATGTTTACTGCCCGAACCCCGCCTCTTGTCAGATCTGCAGGGGCATCAGATTCTGAGGAACTTGAACCCTAACCCTAAAAGTTAAGGTGGAATATCCTGAGATTGCCACAAAATAGAAATAAACCGCAAAATAAATGTAATGCACTTAAATCATCCTGAGACTATCCCCACCCCCATACCCTGGGCTCATGGAAATACTGTCTTCCCCAGAACTGGCTCCTGGTGCCAAAAAGGTTGGGGACCTCTGCAACACATAATGCCTGGCACAAAGCAAGTGTGCTACAAACACAGATTCATTCATCGCAGAGAGATGTGGTTGGACTGTCTGCATATCTAACCCTGCATCCTGGGACTCAGGACATAGTAGGTGCTCAGTTAAACCACTGAAAGACAGCGAGGACACCTGCTTTAGCTCTAACTCCAAGGAGATGGGAAGGTCTGTGTTCCCCTCATTCTGTTCTCATATTGGGAGCCCCTTGAAAGCAGAGTCCCACTGAGGCCTCCCTGGCAAAGGGCCTTGGATCCCAGGGTGGAGTGAGGCAGTTGGTGAATGTTTGCTCAGTGAGGGCATGACTCATAGGCCGATTGCATTCATTCAGTCCGGGCGTCCTAGAGGGTGCCTGGCACAACCCTGCACGTTGGGACTCGGTGGCAAAGACAGTTGTCCTTGCTGTCACTGAGGTCCCTGGGGAGACAGACACACCCACGGATTTATGAACCAAAGTGATCAGGGCTGTTAAAGGGGAAGCTCAGATGAGCTGGAAGCTCAGAGAGGACTCTTGAAACTATCTGGGAAGTCAGGGAAATCCTGCAAGAGAGGACATCTGAGTTGAAACTTGAAGAATGGACAGCATTGGAGAACAGCAGGAACAAGATCATGTTAGGGAGAAATCATGAAATAAATTGCACTCCTGGACCAGTGTGGTAACTCTGCCCTGGTCCAGGACCTGGAGCGTTGGTGGGGGGCATACTGAAGGGTGGGGCAGAGGGGGATAGATGTTGTATAGGAGCTGGGCTTAGGGGGAAACAAGGCGTGTGGGATGTAAGGAGAGCCACAGACAGTTCCAAAAGGTAGGACGGTCCACTGTGTTGTGAATGAAAATTTGAGAAATGGCCAGGAGAAGGTGGGAGGTTGGGATTACAGGGGAGAGAAAGGGATGTGTGGAGAGACAGGCTTTCAGGAGCCTGAATTTTTAACCTTAATTTTAACTTTTGACTGCACCACGAGGCATATGGGGTCTTAATTCCTCCACCAAGGATTGAACCTATGCTCTCTGCCTTGGGAGTGCAGAGTCTTAACCTCTGGACCATCAGGGAAGTCCCAGGAACCTGAATTTAAGAGCAATGGCTGCTGACAGGCACTGGGGCTTTGAAGACAGCTTGGCCATTGTATACCTGCTGTGTGACCTGAGACTAGCCACTCTCCCTCTCTGGGCCTCAATTCTTCCACTGTTAAATGGAATAGATAACGGAATGGATAGCATAAAGCCGGGTTCCTCCACCTGGAGGCACTGCTGACATTTGGCGTCTGGTCATTCCCTGGGGTGGGGCCATCCTGGACTCTGTGAGGGTGTTGAACAGCATCCTTGGTCCAGGAGCAGCCCCCCTCCCCACCGCCCACTGTGTGACAACCATGTCAGAGGCATCACCCGTGTCCCTGGGGGCAGGATCACTGCCGTTGTCCGTGATTATTCTCAGACACCTTTGGGCAGGTGGAGGGAGAGGTGGGGACAGGTAAATGGAGAGTTTGCTGATAAGCAGTTGAGGAGTTGGAGGGAGGGTGTTGAGGCCTCCTCTCTCCTCTTACACTTGGGTAGGGGGGTGACTCTTAGGCTTGTCCAGAGAGGAGACTGAAATGGATCTCCCAGCTCAGGCCTCGGATTTCCAACTGCCCTTGGTCTGTCCTTCTGGATGCCAGACACAATCAGAAGCCCCTCCCCTCACAGTGTGCCAAGGGTACCACCATCCCACCTGACTCCTCTCTCTCTCCCCACACCCAACCCAGCAGCCAAACTGCATCCAAGGACCCCTTCTCACTCACGGTGAGTCCCATCACAGCTCCACCGTGGGGTCACCTCCACCCGGGCCTGCTTGCTTCTATTCCCCTCCCTGGCCTACCGGCTGCCTAAACCTGCAACAAAGCATCTCTCTCTCCTGCACATAAGCCTCCAGCGACCTCACTTGTCATCAGATGCTAACTGCTCACGGAGCCCAGGAGGATCCATGGCAAGGGGTCCACCAACTAAGGTCTCCCACCCTACCCCACTCCCACCTGGTTTTGTCCAGGCCAAGAGCTGAGAACGGTTTTTACACTTATAAGTGGTTAGGGGGGAAATAAATCAAAAGAAGAGTTATATTTTGTAACACATGAAAATTATATGAGGGGACTTCCTGGCAGTCCAGTGGTTAAGACTCTGTTCTCCCAATGCAGGGGGTGGTTTGATCCCTGGTCAGGAAACTAAGATCCCACACGCCTCAAGGTATGGCCGCCGCCCCGGCCCCCCCCCCCAGATTATATGAAAATCACATTTCAGAGTCCATAGAACAAGTTTGGATGGCAAGGAGAACAAACAAGTCAATCCTAAAGGAAAGCAACCCTGAATATTCACTGGAAGGAGTGATGCTGAAGCTGGAGCTCCAGTATTTTGGCCACCTGAGGCAAAGAGCTGGCTCATTGGAAAAGCCCCTGATGCTGGGAAATACTGAAGGCAGAAGAAGGGGATGGCAGAGGATGAGATGGTTGGGTGGCATCACTGACTCAATGGACATAAGTTTAAGAAACTCTGGGAGATAGTGAAGGACAGGGAAGCCTGGCATGCTGCAGTCCAAAGAGTCGGACACCACTGAGCAACTGAACAACAACACTGGGATGAAGCTATGCTCGTTAATTTTCAAACAGCCTCTGGGAATTCCCTGATGGCCCAATGGTTAGGACTCCCAAGTTATCCCATGGACAGAGGAGTCTAGTAGGCTACAGTTCATGGACCTGCAAAGCATCAGACACGACTGAAGTGACTTAGCATGCACACACTGGGAACGAAGATCCCACAAGCTGCAAGGTGTGGCCGAAAAAGAGATTTACCATCCGGCCTTTTACGTGAAAAATGTGCCCACTTTGGCTCTAATCACTCCTCCTCATCAACTCTCTGAGCTCTTCCCCCGGCCTGCCCTCTGGTCCATGGATTCCTGCTGCAGTGGCCTCCTTTCCGGTCCTCTGACAGCTCTGCCCACCTCCGCGCTTTTGCCCTTCCTGTGCCCTCCACCCGGGATGCCCTCTCTCCTCCACCGCCTACAAGGCTGATCCCTACACTGTCTTTTGCACTGGAAGACACCTCTTCAGACAGCCCTTCTCCGGTCACCCCCTTGTCACTCTGATTCCCTCAGTGGGGGCCAATTTTCCTTTATGGTTTTTATTATCACCTGACGTCATCCCATGTACCTTTCTGAAAATATCACTTCCTCTTGATCTCTCCACAGAATGTCATCTCTGCACAGGCAGGAATTTTTGTGTCCCTTAGTCATTGCCGCATCTCCCCAGCAGGTCCCAGGTACAGATTTAGGAGTGCCCGATCCAAAGTGAAAACACAGGGCCCCTAGCTGAAAAGTGACTAAGAATGTCAAGACAGGCAGAAACGAAACCAAATACGGGGCTCTTCCGAGTGGGAGCATCTGTGAAGCCAGCCTTGGTCTCCAGCCTACAGTAGGTATTCATTAAATGTTTGTTGAATGAATTAAATAGTGACTCGGATTTAAAATAAGGTCATATATCTAGTAAATATCTACATGTACATTTCTTCATTTCAAGAGTATTTTTCAGGACTTCCCTGGTGGTCTGGTAGTTAAGACTTTGCCTTCCAATGCAGAGGATGTAGGTTCCATCCCTGGTCAGGGAGCTAAGACCCCACCTGACTCGGAGCCAAAAAATCAAAACAGAAGCAGTATTTGTAACAAATTCAATAAAAAAAAATCAAACAAAAAGAGTATTTTGCAGGGCATTCTAATAATAAACTACAAGCTACAAAATTCAGTCAATTCCCCAGTGCCTTTTTGGATCCAATATCAAAAGACTAGTTTGTTCACGTTGAAAAAAAAAAAAAAAGAAATAGAGACTCTGGGAGTAAAAGTGAGGGACAGGGACAGACAGACTTTCCAAAAAGCATTGAGGCACCGGGAGTCTATGAATGTTCTAAAAAGTTTTTTTTACAGATCCACAAGCTTCTTTCTTGTGGGATTTTTCTAAAACCTGAAATAAGGGCAAGAGATCATGGGAATCCAAAAAATCGAGGCTCCTGCTGCTAAGTCACTTCAGTCGTGTTCGACTCTGTGACCCCATAGACCGCAGTCCACCAGGCTCCCCCGTCCATGGGATTCTCCAGGCAAGAACACCGGAGTGGGTTGCCACTGCCTTCTCCAATGCAGGAAAGTGAAAAGTGAAGTCGCTCAGTTGTGTCCGACTCCTAGCGACCCCATGGACTGCAGCCCACCAGGCCCCTCCGTCCATGGGATTTTCCAGGCAAGAGTACTGGAGTGGGTTGCCATTGCCTAACTCCCATCTTACGGATGGAAATACTGAGGCCTGGAGAGGACTCAGAGCAAACCTGGCAGAGCAGGCTGGATCCTGAGAGCAGTGGAAGCAGGGAAGGTCTGGAGCCCAGGTGTGGTGGCTGGGCTGTGTGCTGAGAAAGGGAAACAGACTGTCCGGGGAGGCGGAGGCGGAGGAAGGCGGAGGAGGACCACTGCCGTCAGGGGTGTTTGCTTTCTTCCCTAGGGGCAGCCGAACAAAAGCTGAACCTGACTCCTGCTGCCGGCAGAGAAACTGGAGCCCTGGGGCGGGCGGGGCGGGGCTGTGGGGGTGGGGGTGTGCTGCGGGGGGAATGGGAGGATGGAGCGCAGCTTCTCCTCTGCTTCCTGCTCCAGGCCTAGCATCAGCCGCTCCCGCCCCAGCCTTTGGTGTCTCTGCTCGCTGCACACCCCCACACCCAACCCCAGAGACTCTCACACCCAGATGGGGTTTTTAACACCCCTCTGCCTCCGCCCCTGCCTTCTGACTCTGTGCTAGGCACCTATCAAAACACAGTCATGTCCCAAATTAGGTAAATTTTTTTTTGGGGGGGCCCAAACTTTTTGAAGAATTTTATTTCAACAGAACTCTGCTTCTGAAATTAACAATGCTATAAGCATCTGAATGCAGAGTTCCAAAGAATAGCAAGAAGAGATAAGAAAGCCTTCTTCAGCGATCAATGCAAAGAAATAGAGGAAAACAACAGAATGGGAAAGACTAGAGATCTCTTCAAGAAAATTAGAGATACCAAGGGAACACTTCATGCAAAGATGGGCTCGATAAACGACAGAAATGGTATGGACCTAACAGAAGCAGAAGATATTAAGAAGAGGTGGCAAGAATATACAGAAGAACTGTACCAAAAAGATCTTCACGACCCAGATAATCACAATGGTATGATCACTCATCTAGAACCAAACATCCTGGAATGTGAAGTCAAGTGGGCCTTAGAAAGCATCACTACGAACAAAGCTAGTGGAGGTGATGGAATTCCAGTTGAGCTATTTCAAATCCTGAAAGATGATGCTGTGAAAGTGCTGCACTCAATATGCCAGCAAATTTGGAAAACTCAGCAGTGGCCACAGGACTGGAAAAGGTCAGTTTTCATTCCAATCCCAAAGAAAGGCAATGTCAAAGAATGCTCAAACTTTACCGCACAATTGCACTCATCTCACACGCTGGTAAAGTAATGCTCAAAATTCTCCAAGCCAGGCTTCAGCAATACATGAACCGTGAACTTCCTGATGTTCAAGCTGGTTTTAGAAAAGGCAGAGGAACCAGAGATCAAATTGAGAACATCCGCTGGATCATGGAAAAAGCAAGAGTTTCAGAAAAACATCTACTTCTGCTTTATTGACTATGCCAAAGCCTTTGACTGTGTGGATCACAATCAACTGTGGAAAATTCTGAAAGAGATGGGAATACCAGACCACCTGACCCGCCTCTTGAGAAACCTATATGCAGGTCAGGAAGCAACAGTTAGAGCTGGACATGGAACAACAGACTGGTTCCAAATAGGAAAAGGAGTACGTCAAGGCTGTATATTGTCACCCTGCTTATTTAACTTCTATGCAGAGTACATCATGAGAAATGCTGGACTGGAAGAAACACAAGCTGGAATCAAGATTGCTGGGAGAAATATCAATAACCTCAGATATGCAGATGACACCACCCTTGTGGCAGAAAGTGAAGACGAACTAAAAAGTCTCTTGAAGAAAGTGAAAGAGGAGAGTGAAAAAGTTGGCTTAAAGCTCAGCATTCAGAAAACGAAGATCATGGCTTCCAGTCCCATCACTTCATGGGAAATAGATGGGGAAACATTGGAAACAGTGTCAGACTTTATTTTGGGGGGCTCCAAAATCACTACAGATGGTAACTGCAGCCATGAAATTAAAAGACGCTTACTCTTTGGAAGGAAAGTGATGACCAACCTAGATAGCATATTCAAAAGCAGAGACATTACTTTGCCAACAAAGGTCCGTCTAGTCAAGGCTATGGTTTTTCCAGTGGTCATGTGTGGATGTGAGAGTTGGACTGTGAAGAAGGCTGAGCGCTGAAGAATTGATGCTTTTGAACTGTGGTGTTGGAGAAGACTCTTGAGAGTCCCTTGGACTGCAAGGAGATCCAACCAGTCCATTCTGAAGGAGATCAGCCCTGGGATTTCTTTGGAAGGAATGATGCTAAAGCTGAAACTCCAGTACTTTGGCCACCTCATGCAAAGAGTTGACTCATTGGAAAAGACTCTGATGCTGGGAGGGATTGGGGGCAGGAGGAGAAGCGGACGGCAGAGGATGAGATGGCTGGATGGCATCACTGACTGGATGGACGAGAGTCTGAGTGAACTCTGGGAGTTGGTGATGGACAGGGAGGCCTGGCGTGCTGCGATTCATGAGGTCGCAAAGAGTCGGACACGACTGAGCAACTGAACTGAACTGATGGCTACAGGCCCTCTGGTATTATCTCTGTTATGGTTGAGGAGACTCATGTGATTGATACCTGGATTCCTGGTTTCTCTGAATAGAAATTGTAGATTAAAAAATATGAGATGCTCTTCCTGATTAAAAGCATTCTCTCAATTTACAACAAAATTAAAAACCAATGATATGGTTTGGTCTAACACTGACTTCAAGTTCTCAGGAATTCTTAGGGGTAAATGTGAACACTAACTAGGAATTGATTCCAAACGGGATGAAAATTGTAGGATCAGTCTGCAATAAATGAAGCTGAAAAGAAAGTGAAAGTGTTAGTCACTCAGTCGTTTCCAACTCTGTGGCCCCATGGATTGTAGCCTGCCAGGCTCCTCTGTCCATGGAGTTCTGCCAGGTAAGAATACTGGAGTGGGTTGCCATTTCCTTCTCCAGGGGATCTTCACAACCCAGGAATTGAACCTGCGTCTCCCCCATTGCAGGCAGATTATTTAACATCTGAGCTACCAGGGAAGCCCCAAATGAAGCTGACCCCATGCCAGATTTTGTAGGGATTAACAAGCCATTTATTCCTCGTTCTCTTTCTCTCTCACTTTCTCCCACCCCAGTCCCTCTCTCTCTTAATCAGTGCACTTTTCTCACAGTCAAGACCCTATCCTGCTCCTAGTAACAGTCCAGGGAGAAGGCGGGCCTCTCATTTGCTAGCTGTGTGACCTTGGGCAAGTTCCTTAACCTCTCTGAGCATCCTTTACTCATTTAAATAGTGGAGATAATAAAAGCTCTCATCCCACGTGATTGTTAGGAGGATTAAATAGACTGACGTCTGCCAAGCACCTGGAAAGTTCCTTAGAGTGTTTGAAAATAAAAACAAAAATAGGATGAAATAAATAAAAATAAATTCAACAACATGAAATTTAAATTTTAAATAAATAAAATGAAGGAATGTTAAAATTGATAAATAATAAAAATACATTTAAGAATTGGTTGGGAGGGCAGAATTCCCTGCTCTGAGTTTCCTCTACAGGGGGTACAGGTTCAGTCCCTGGCCAGGGAACTGAGATCCTGCAAGTTTCGAAGCACGGCCCAAGTAAATGAATGAATGAATGAATGAATAAAACCAGGCTTTTTCCTCTGCCCCATTTTTTATGTCGCTTTGTTGACAAAGGTCCATATAGTCAAAGCTCTGGTTTTTCCAGTAGTCATGTACAGATGTGAGTGTTGGACCATAAAGGAGACTGTGCACTGAAGAATTGATGGTTTTGAAATGGGGTGCTGGAGAAGACTCTTGAGAGTCCCCTGGGCAGCAAGATTGAACCAGCCAATCCTAAAGGAAATCAACTCTAAATATTCACTGAAAGGACAGATGCTGAAGCTGAAGCTCCAATACTTTGGGTACCTGATGTGAAGAGCTGACTCACTGGAAAAGACCCTGATGCTGGGAAAGGCTGAGGGCAGGAGGAGAAGGGGACGACAGAGGAGGAGATGGTTGGATGACATCATCGACTCAATGGACAAGAGTTTGAGCCAACTCTGGGAGGAAGTGAAGGGTAGGGAGGCCTGGCATGCTGCAGTCCATGGGGTTGCGAAGAGTCGGACACAACTGAGCGACTGAACAACAACCGGCATGTTCCTCTGCCTGGTTTTCGACATTCTCTGCTCCAGCCAAAAGAACTTCTTCATCATCCCATAATGCCTCTGTATCAAAGAGGCTCAGCCCAGCCTCCAAACCTTTGCCCATACTGGTCCATATCCTCATATCCATATCCATATCCATACATATCCATATACCTCCCCTCCCCCTCGCCCGCCATGGGTCTTCACTTGTCTGAATCTTCCCGGTCTTTCGAAGCTCTGCTCCAGCACCACCTCCTCCAGGTAGCCTCCCAGATTGCCTGGGGCCACACCTGGCTGATGGGGAGGCCCCATCATGATAGAAAGACTAAGGGCTCTGAAGTCAGACACGTGCGGGCTTGAATCTCCCTGTTGCTGCTTTGCTCTGTGACAAGAAAGCCAAGTTAACCTCTCTGGAACTCAGTTTCTTTGTGCTGTAATTGCGGAGTTTAGCCTGACAGAGGGCAGCCACAAAGACCAGTGATCAGGAAGGCTGGCTGTCTGACTGTGTGAATTCGCACTCAGCTTCTGTCACTCTGCCCTGGACTGCCCTCCACCCTGGCAGGGACTAGGGATAGGAGAGTTAGGAGGGAGTAAGGATGACTGAGGAAGTTCATAGCCCATGATAGAGCTGCAAGGGATGCCAACTGGATCCTGCCTCAGGGCCTTTGCACTGGCTGTTCCCTCTGCCTGCAATGCTTGTCCTTCAAATATACACACAGTTTCCTCCTCCTTTCCCCTCTAATCTTTGCTCTTGTATTAGCTTCTTGGTGGGGCCTTTCCTGACAACCTGCTTCATTTTCTAAATATTTATTTATTATTATTTTATTATTTATTTATTTCGGCAATTTATTAATTATTATTATTTTTTTTCTTTGGCTGTGCCGGGTCTTAGCTGTGGGACTCAGGATCCTCAATTTTCATTGTGGCATGCAAACTCTTAGCTGCAGCATGCGGGATCTAGTTTCCTGACCAGGATTCAAACCCAGGCCCCCTGCACTGGGAGCATGGAGTCTTAGCCGCTCGACCACCAGGGAAGTTCCCTGACAATCTGCTTTAAAACTGACCATCTCCACTCTCCTGAATGCTTCTAATTCCCTTTCTTTACTTTCTTTATCTGCCTGGTACAAAGCATGCCTTTTCACTTATTTATCTTGTTTATTAACAGCATCCATCACCCACACGCGGCTGTCAGCTCCACGAGGGCAGGGGTTTCTGTTTGCCCTGTTTATTGCTGTCACCTTTGTGTCCAGAACAGCACTGGATACAAGTATTTAACAGCAAGATATCTGGATCCCTGCGAAAGTGAGACCCCAGAAGAGCCAATGGTCACTGTATCTGGGAGTAGAGATCTTCCAGAAGAAATGTTCTTGGAGCCAAATTGTGAAGAGTGGGGAGGATTTGATGGGGAGCAGTACAGGGAAAGGCCAGATGGAGGGAACAGCCGGGGCAAAAGCATGGAGGCTGGAAAGCTTGAGCAGGAGGCAGTGTGGAGATGAGGGCAGCAGAGGGCAGTAGAGAGAAACGGGAGAGGTGGCCAGAGGATAAAACGGTAAACTTGAACCTGTGGCTGGTAGGGAACCAGGGAGGGGCTTGGTCATAAGGAAGTTGCCAAAAGAATGTGACGAGCGACACAGGACAATGGTGCAAAGGCCCAGTAGACCTTCAGCCCGGTCCTGGGAGACAGGAGTCTGAAGTTCAGAGATAGCGGGCATCTCAGTGGCCTCAGACTCACCTCTGTCTTCTTAAATCGTGCCCGGAGGGTCTTCATAGCTAGCGTCTGGTGTTTCTCCTCTCCCCAGACCTCCTGAGAAAAGCCAGGAGGTGAGGGACGTCAGTTCTAGGGGCAGGTGGGTCATCTGCTTCTCACTCCTCAAAAGTACCACTTCCTCCTCCCCAGGCCATCCCAGCCCTTAGAGCAGGTCACAGACCTATTTCATCTTCTAACTGCTCTGTGTCCTTCATCAGGTCACTTCCCCTCTCCGAGTTTCACATCCCTCTTCCTTAAAATGCAGGAGATAATTTCCTCTGCTTTCCCATGAGGTCTCTAACATACAGCCTGGCAAACAGTAGGTGCTCAGTAAATTCATCCCACCAGTTTTCCCTGTTGCCCAAGTAGGTACAAGCTTTTTCTGGTCTTCAAGCTTTTATCTGTGCAGTTATGTCTGCCTTGTCCCCACCCCTCCTCTGGTGAACTCAATTTCATCTTTCCCAGCCTAGTTCCAAAACCCTGTGGTGTTCTGATCAGCTTTGCCTCTTACAAATGGGCAGAACTCTAACTCCCAAATTGGGTCCCCTCAGCTCTTCTTCTGCTCCATCCTTGGCTCCAGAGGCTAGAAGTGTCTGGACTGGTTCTGTTTTCCTGAATACTTAGTGGGTCCTCAGGGGCCAGGCACAGAGTTGACGCCTCTTAGTACAGAGCACATTCTTTGGGAAGTCAGAGAGAACATCCTTGAGACTAAACCCTTTACACCAGCCTGGTTCCTGCGTGAATAAGAGCACAGAGGCGAGTCGCCCGAGGTGGGCGGAGGTCTAGAGTGATTGATGGCTCCATGCATGTGTGTGCACAGCTCAACACAAGGTATGTCTGTACACGCATGTCTGTCCAGCTTAGCCTGTTCTGTGTTTTGTGCACCTGCAGGTACAGAGGTCAGGCAGTGATCTCAAGGGGGTGTTTTGCTGGATGTCTGGCTGGGAATTCCTTCCTATGTCAGAATGGGATTGCTGTAAAGGTGTATCCCTCACCTTTCACCTGCCCTCCTGCCCATGAATTCTCCAAGACTTCCTTCCACCCATTCACTCACCTATGCACCCATCCTTCCACCAAGCATTTCTACATCCACCTACTGTCCACCACCCATCCAACTCATATTCTCATGGTTTTCTGTGCACCCTTCAACCGTGCTTTATCCACCACCCACCCATCATCCACCTGCCTACCCAGCCACCTACCTACTCACCTATCCCTCCATCCATCCATCCACCATCTACCCACCCATCCATCCAACATCCACCCACCATCCACTCACTCATTCATTCATCTATGCAACCACTCACTGGCCACCACCCATCCACTCATCCATCCAACTCATCTTTTCATGGTTCTTCATGCACCCTTCAACCATGTTCCATCCACCATCCACCCACCTACCTATCCACTCACTCACTCACCTATCCATCCATCCATCTACCATTGACACACCCACCCATTCAACATCCACACATCCACTTGTTCATCCACCCACCATCCATTGATCCATCCACCCACCATCCAGTCACCCATGCATTCATCCATCCAACCACCCACTGGCCACCACCTATCCACCAAACTCATCTTTTTATGGTTCTCCATGCACCCTTCAACCATGCTTCATCCACCACACACCCACCATCCAGCTGCCTATCCACCCACCCAACTACTCATCTATCCATCTATCCACCTCAACTATCCACCCAGCCAGCCAGCCAGCCAACACCCACCTACCAGCTACCCACCCATCCATCCACCCTCCCATCCATTCATTCACCCCTTCAATTTACCCCATTCATCAATGTACACATTCATCCACCACCATTTTTCTTTACTCTTGTCTAACAGACTCAATCACACCTACAGCAGGGTGTAATTGACACCCAAGAGAGGAGTCCACAGGTTGTCCGAGCAGGAGGGAATCTGCCGGCTTTGGGGAGGGGAAAGTACCCTCATCTAGGGAGCTGCTTCCCGGAAGAGGTGATGATATATCCACAGGGCCTGCTGGCCGGGCAGGACACTGAGCTGCAGCAGCAGGAAGAGAGGGTACGAATCCTAGACAAAGAAGTAAGAGGTGCACGCATCAACCAGCGCGCGCGCATGTGTGTGTGTGTGAAAGAGATGGTGCCTTAGCATGGCTGGGACACACTGGCCTTTCCTTTCTCCCACCTGCAGGGCTTGGGGGGCAAGGAGCCTGAGGCCCTTAGGGGAGCCTCCATCCTGGGCCTCCCTCACCTCCTTCCCTCCTACCTCCTGCAGTTCCAGTGCCGCCAGCACTAGGCCACCGTGTCCACTGCCGGCTCTGGTTACTTGCTCCCAGCCGGGCCACCAGCTTGCAGCCCCAGCTCCCAGCACTCAGCCCTGACACCTGATCAGCTCTGAGCAAGCAGCTGCCCCAGGGGGCCCGAGGATGAGCAGAGGGAGGAGACAGGGTGGCAGCCGGGCTGTCTGTTGGCCAAGGGGCTCTGGCGGGAAGACACGGAGGTTCTTCCCTAACATCGCTGCACTTATTTCGGTTTCTGGAATGAGCCACCTTCTTTCTCTCCTCTCAGCCTTTGTACTTGCAGTTCCTCTACCAGGAGCCTTCTGTCTGTACCTCCTGTCACCTCCAACTGGCTGATTCTCACTGGTACTCACTGTTCAGATAGTTGCTGCAACATCCCTTCTCCAGGAAGCCTTCCTGGTTGCCCCCAGGCTGGGTCAGGCGCCTCCTTTGAGCCCCTTCATTGTCCAGGGCCCTCATTACAAGCCAGTCACACCAAGTCACCATTGCCCCATCACAGGGGGCTGCCTGTGGTCTCCAGTGTCTCGCCAACACACAGTAGGTGCTCAATACATTTCCTGAATAAGTCCTCAAGCCTCCATAACAAGGACATAAGCAGTTTCTCCAGCCTCTAGGTGCGGTCAGGACTTGTCTTGCTGAGTGATTATCACACACATGGATAACGTTCAGGTAACTTAGAACGGCATCCGTTAGCCTCCCTAGTGAGGGTCCAAATTGCCTCCTGACTCCAGCACACATGCACAGCAACCCTGAATTTGTATATTTATAAACTTCTGAAATATGCAGGGGGAAGAACCTTGGATTGGAAGCAAGAGTTTGGGTTTCCTCTCTCAGGCTCTGTCCTGGGATTGGGGGACGCAGGGAGGTAAGTGGGCGTCAGTTTACTCGTTTTCAAAAGGGGAAAGAGGGAACCGATCGCTTGCGCCCTTCATTTTACAGGTGACTGGAGAACTTTCACGTGGGCAGTCCCCTAGTATCCAGCCCGGGTCATTGAACAACCCTTTCCCAGGCCCCCACCCCATATGACCAGTGTATAAGAACCCGCCAGGCCATTGCCAGCAGTTAATATGGCGACTGCGGCGACAGTGCATGGCGCATGCGCCTTGCGAGGAGCGGCCGGGTGCGAAATATGAGAACACGGCTCCTCCTTCTTCCTCGTCCCACCCTATTTCCGGCGGAAGCGGCCGCAACAAGTTAAACTTTATTGTTCCCGTTGGTGCAGTGAGGATGTCGGTGAATTACGCGGCGGGGCTTTCGCCGTATGCGGACAAGGGCAAGTGCGGTCTACCCGAGGTGAGCACGGCTGGGGGTCCCGACGGCAGCCGTCAAGGCCGTGGGCTGGGCGGGACCGGCTGGCAGTGGAGCATTGTGGGAATATCAGGAGACACTGAGGCTAGACAATGGGAGGGACTTCCCAGTGAGGAGGGGGCGGGAAGTGACGACCCAGTGCGCCTGGGGATGCGACCACGCCCAGCTCCGGGTCGGTCCGGCAGGGGACGGAGGATAGGACCCACTTCGAGAAGTCCTGAAGTTCTGATGGGGGAACAAGGCTTGTAGTTCCAGGAGGAAGGCACCGGGGCAAAGGCGGGAGGTGGCAATAAACAAACTTGGAGGGCAGATTTGGGCAGAGAGGTTTCCATAATTGGGGCAGGATGGGCCTCACGTGCCAAGTTGAGGACCTGACACTATTCTGAGGCTGGTGAGGATTTTTAGTTGAAGAGGAACCTGGAGGATGGAAATCAGAGCCCTCCAACCTCGTTGAGAGAAGTCCCCGCCATGCACTGAGACCTTGGCGGGATCCCTTCGTTCTGGGTCTCTTTCCCTCCTGTAAACTGGAGAGAAGCTTGCCCCCTCCCACAAAGGTTGGTCCGTTCCTTCTGAGTCAGTCATTCACGAGCTCTCAGATGGTGTGAAGCCCCACTCTTCTCTCTTGCCAGTTTTTTCACTTTATCCCACAAACATTTATTAAGTACCTACGTTCACCCTGGGACCACATGGGGAACCAGACAGGCCAAGCCCCCTCGTTCCAGCTGGGAGACAGATGAGCAGCAAATAAATGTAAGGAGTCAGTCAGATAGTGGTCAGCGCTAGGCAGAAAGGTAAAGCGGATGATGAGAGCTGGGGGCTGCATTGCAAACTAGGTGGCTGGTAATAGCCACCACTAAGATAACTCAGCAGTATGAAATACATTTAATGTTATGCAACCGTCATCACCATCCATTTACAGAACTTTCTCCTCTTCCCGAACTAAAACTCTGTCCCCATTAAACAGTGACTCTCCATCTCCTCTCCCAGCCCCAGGCCCACCATCTACTTTCTCTTTGTATCTGACTCCTCTTGGGACCTCACATAAGTGAAATCACACAGTATTTGTGTTTTTGTGTCTGTCTGATTTCTCTGAGCGTGTGATGTCCTCAGGTTTCATGTGTATTGAATAATGTGTCCAAATTTTCTTCCTTCTTAAGGCTGAATAATATTCCATTGTATGTGTTGCTGTTCTTCAGTCACTCAGTCATGTCCAACTCTTTGGGACCCCATGGACTGCAGCACGCCAGCCTTCCCTGTCCTTCACTATCTCTTGGAGTTTGCTCAAACTCATGGCCATTGAGTTGGTGATGCCATCCAACCATCTCGTCCTTTGTCATCCCCTTCTCCTCCTGCCTTCAGTCTTTCCCAGCATCAGGGTCTTTTCTAATGAGTTGGCTCTTCGCATCAGGTGGCCAAGTATTGGAGCTTCAGCTTCAGAATCAGTCCTTCCAATGAATATTAAGGGTTGAGTTCCTTTAGGATTGACTGGTTTGATTGTACATGTAGACCACATTTGTTAGTATCCATTCATCTGTTAATTGACACTGGGGTTGCTCCCATATTTAGCTCCTGTGAATAATGCTACTGTGAACATGAGTGTGCAAATGAGATAGCTTTTGAGCCAAGATGGAGAGGAAGTGCAAGGGAAGTCATGTAGGTGTCTGGGCAAAGGACATTCCAGGTGGAGGGCTTTGCCTCTGCAAAGCCCTGAGGCTGAACTGTGCCTAGTGTGTTGGAGGAACATAAAGGAGGCCTGTGTGGAGTGAATGAAGGGGAGAGAGGGAGGAGGGGAGAGCAGGAATGGGGCAGGTACTGCAGGGCCTTGTGGGACTTGGTGGGGACTTGGGTTTTTCCATCGAGAGAGGTGGGAGCCCTGGAGGGCTGTGGGCAGAGAAAGGATGTGATAACAAGCTGCCTTTTCCCACCCATTCCCCTCCTCCTGGGCAAGGCAGTCTGTGGCTTGTGGGCTTGCCCACTGTGGGACATGTTGTAACTTCTCCTGAAACCATGAACTTGGAGTGGGATTTGAACCCATGGTTCAGTTGAGATCACACCCTTGTCTTAGGACTTAATGAAGCTCAGTTTCTTTATTTCTCACTGCAGAAAGAATTCAGTGCGAGACAGAGATATGTGCATGCATGCATGTTAAGTCGCTTCAGTTGTTTCTGACCCTTTGTGACCCTGTGGGCCATAGCCTGCCAGGCTCCTCTGTCCATGGGATTCTCCAGGCAAGAATACTAGAGTTGACTGCCATTTTCTTCTTCAGGGGATCTTCCCAACCCAGGGATTGAACCCGTGTCTCTTAGGTCTCCTGCATTGGCAGATGGGTTCTTTACCACTAGTGCCACTTGGGAAGCCCCAAAGTGATAGGTAAGAAGTGGATTTATTTAGAGAGAAACACTCTGCACAGACAGAATGCAGTCTGTCTCAAAAGGTGAGAACAGCCTTGGGAGAAACACTCCACACACAGGGTGTGGGCCATCTCAGCAGGTGAGAGGTTCTAAAATATGGTGTGGTTAGTTTTTAGGGGCTGGATAATTTCATAGGCTAGTGAGTGGGAGGATTATTCCAATTATTTCAGGGAAGGGGTGGGGAATTCCAGGAATTGGGCCACCACCCATGTTTTCGCCTTCTGAACTGTCGTGCCATTTATCATGCTGGTGTATTACAATGAGCATGTAATGAGGCTCAAGGTCTACTGGAAGGCTTGTCTTCCGCCATCTTGGACCTAGTTGCTTCTAATCAGTTTTTGTCACATTTTATTGATCTCAAGTGGCCTGGGCCTAAAACCGGCCTAAAACTGGGAACTGAAGCGAGGCTTGAGTTCCCAGCCAGAAATTGAGCCTGGGCCAAGGTGGTGAAAATACTGGATCCTAACCACTAGACTAGTGGTCAGTGACAAGGGTCCTGGCCCTTCAGCTTTGCAGAAAAGAGTTTCCACAAAGACAGAAAGTAGTGAGGAAGCAAGTAGAGTATTTATTAGGAAGAAAAAGAGTACAATACCTAAGGATAGACACACAGGCAGACTCAGGGAGAGTCCCCGAGTTGTGCTCTTGTGGCAGTTTAAATCACTTTTATGGGGCATTTCTTCTGGATTTCCTTTGGCCAGTCATTTTGATTTGCCTGGTTCAGAGTCCATGTTTGGTATATCTCAGGCTCCTCCCATGTGTGCACGTGCATCTCTTAGCCAAGATGGATTCTACTATGAAGGCCCATGGGTCGATTATCCTTTGGCATCATTCATCTTTGACTTCCAAGGAGCCTTTCTGCCCACATGTGATCAGCGAGGTCTCTTGACTTTGAGAATGAGAAATATGTGATCTGGGCAGGGCCCAGTGTCCTACCTTAATTGTCTTGCTGTTCTCACCTCAGAGTTTCTTTGGAGCACTGGGAATGAGTCTCCAATCGATTAATCGTTAAGGTGGCGGCGGAGGGGGGTGGGGGGGGTGGGCATGTACTTCCTGCCTCACTGTGGCTCTGTCATCCTTGTAGGAAATGGCAGCCCCCTCCAGTGTTCTTGTCTGGAGAGTTTATGAACAGAGGAGCCTGGCAGGCTGCGGTCCATGGGGTCGCACAGAGTCGGACACGACTAAAGAGACGCAGCACCTGCCCCACTCCCTTCTGTTTCACTCCCTGCTGCTCTCCCTCACCCAACAGGTCTTCGACCCCCCCGAGGAGTTGGAGCAGAAGGTGTGGGAGCTGGCACAGCTCATCTGGCAGTCCTCCAGTGTGGTGTTCCACACAGGCGCAGGCATCAGCACTGCCTCAGGCATCCCCGACTTCAGGTCGGTGGGCAGGGTGGGAAGTTGAGGCAGGGCCTGCCAGGCTGCCACAGCCTTCCCTGTGAGCTCGCCAGATGAACAGGCATCAAAGCCCATCCTGCTGCCCTCCCTCCCACTGAGTCTAGGGTGACCCGTCAGTCCCCTAGGGTGTTGGGGATGTGTAAGACCCTTCCTTCAAAGCAAGTCCTTTTATATCACACCCAACATTGCCTTTCATTGGTGAGAACTGGGTCATGTGACTGTACCTAGTTGTAAGTGGTGCTGGGAAACATAAGTCTTTTGTCTAGGCCCACTGTGCATGGCTAAATATTGGGTTCTATTATTACCATAGAAACCATCCAAACCTGTTTCCTAAACTGCAAGTGAGGGTATGAGACCAGATAATGTCTAACTTCCCTCTACTTTGGGCAGCCTGTGTTAGACAAGGGTCTCATTGCTGAAAAGCAGGGGTCTCAAAATTGTGGCCTCCAAGTGGCCCCTGTAGGTGTGAAGTTTGCAACCCCACCCAGATGGGCAGGCCTGTTGCACTTGTATTCCCTTTCCGAGGCTTCTCGGGCCCCCAGGATAGACTCTCATAGCAGAAGAGCAGATTCCTCGTCTGGAGGAGTGTTAGAACTCTAAGGTGTGAATCTCATCCCCCTTCCATAACCTGCCATCGCTCCCCATTGCCACACTTCAGAGTTCCAAGCACTTCAGGCTGGAAATCAAAGCCTTTCCCAACCCAGCCTTGGTTCAGCTCTCTAACCTCAGCCCCTGCAGCCCCCAGACTGTCTAAACAGCCCTGCCCTTTCCTCTCTGTTCAGAGACAGCTCCACCTCCTCCAGGAAGCCTTCCCCGAGTCCCACAAAGAGCCCTCACCACTTCCACTGGACCAGCCCAGCCCTGGGTTGCTCCCTCTGCCCTGGCCCCCAGAGGGCCAGAGGGTCTGTATCCACCTGTATCTCTCCCTCACAAGATGGAGACCTCCTTGAGGGCAGGGCCTGGGTGCACTAGGGCCCCGGCATCACCCAGTGCAGGGCCATGGACTCTCTGAGGGCAGGGCCTGGGTGCACTAGGGCCCCAGCATCCCCCAGTGCAGGGCCATGCCAAGTGCAGCAGCAGTAAGTGCTGGGCGAGTTGAATAATTAATATCTCCTGTTATGTACCATGTTCTCCCTGTTTCCTACCTCACCTCCTTTGTCTATATCAATCTCTCTGACTTTTTCTCTGCCTGTTTCTCTCTTTTTCTGTTCTCTCTCTCCTTGGTCTCTAAATTCTCTCTGTCTCTTCCACCTGCTGCCGCAGGGGCCCCCATGGCGTCTGGACGATGGAGGAGCAGGGCCTGGCCCCCACGTTCGACACCACCTTCGAGAACGCCCAGCCCACAAAGACCCACATGGCGCTGGTCCAGCTGGAGCGTGTGGGCCTCCTGCACTTCCTGGTCAGCCAGAATGTGGACGGACTGCACGTGCGCTCCGGCTTCCCCAGGTGCCCCCAGTGTCCAGCCCCCTGCCCTGCCTTGAGCAGGCCACCCCTCTCCCTGAGCCTCAGTTTCCTTATCTAGAAAATGGACATTGATGGCAGCCCGTCCCTCTCCAGGCCCCTGGGGCAGTTCAGCGAGGCAGCCAGGGAGGGTTGGCGCTCAGCTGTCAGGTCTCTCAGTAGCACCTGGAGAGCTGGGCGGGATCCCCTCTTCCTGGTCCTGGGAGGATTCCAGCCCTGAGCCCTCTGGATCTTGGCTGGCTGGGGATCTGGGGATCCTGCTTCTCCACTGAGCCTCTTCCTTCTCCTCCCACAGAGACAAGCTGGCAGAGCTCCACGGAAACATGTTTATAGAAGAATGTGTCAAGTGTAAGATGTGAGTGCCACTGTGGGAGGGGGCGGGACACAAGGCATGGATGACCCAGGTCAGGCTCCCCAAAAGGTCCTGGTGAGCTAAGCCTGCTGCGTCTAGAGTCAAGGGTGTGACCCTCCCAAGGTGGGATCTGGGAGTGTATCTTCCTCCTGGGAGGTGTGTTCATTTCCTGCAGCTGCCAAAACAACCACAAACCTGAGTAACTTAAAAACAACAGAAATTCATAATCTTATGGGTCTGGAAGCTACAAGTCCAACATCAAGGTGTTGGCAAAACCGTGTTCCCTCCACAGAGTCTTAAACACTAACCTACCAGGGAAGTCCCCAGGCCAGCTTTTTCATGGAAGGCCCCCTCTGCTTCCCCATCCCCAACCCCTGCTGGGTTTGCCAGCTGTCACCTCATGTTTAGATTCTGGTCTTATGCTCCCGCACTTTCCTAGGAAAACAGCTCTGTGTAAAAAGCAGGAGCTGCCCAGGTAGGCTGCAGGGTGGCTGCCTGGGAACCAGCAGTGAGCCGACCCTTTCCTCCTTGGCACAGGCAGTATGTCCGGGACACCGTGGTGGGCAGCATGGGCCTGAAACCCACGGGCCGGCTCTGCACCGTGGCCAAGTCCAGGGGGCTGCGGGCCTGCAGGTGAGTGACCCTTCCCCATGCCCTGGACCCCAGGGAGGGCAGCCAGTCTCCTGCTGACTCCCCTGCTCTCGCTACAGGGGGGAGCTGAGAGATACCATCCTGGATTGGGAGGATTCCCTGCCTGACCGGGACCTCACCTTGGCCGACGAAGCCAGCAGGTCTGACCCCAGTGGGTCCTGGGTGGGGTGGGTGGGGGAGGGGCAGAAACACAGCTAGCTCCAGCCCCGAGGGACCTCAGGAAAGGATTCCAGAGAGGAGTGATCAGCACCCTGTCTGGGCCTCACTTTGCTCGTAATAGCTCTTGTACTGAGCCCTCACATACCATCCTTACCACACCCCAGGGTGGGTGCTGCTCAGGCCCATTTCACAGAGGAGGAAACTGAGGCTGGAGCAACTGGACTCCTCCATCCAGGCTGCCCAGCCCAGAAGTGACTGAGCCAGGATCAGAACCCAGGAGTCCAAGTATAGATGGCCTGCTCCCCACCAGCAGCTCCACTTCTGCCGACAGGGTTAGGGGGTGGCCCAGAAGAAGGGAAGCATCAGAGGCAGGCCATGGCTGGGCCCCCAGCAGAGGTGGGTGCTGTGTGAGCAGGTCTCCCAGGACTGGCCCCGTTGTGTTGGCAGAGCAGTGAAGCCATGGTGTTTGAGCAAGGGTCAGGGAGTATATGTGCTGGCCACCACACGCCCCTGCCTCATGGGGCAGGAAGAGCGCTGCAGAGACCCTTGCCAAGGGGCTTAGACTAATCCTGCCTCCTGGCCCCAGGAATGCAGACCTGTCCATCACACTGGGCACCTCCCTGCAAATCCGGCCCAGCGGGAACCTTCCCCTCGCCACCAAGCGACGTGGAGGTCGCCTGGTCATCGTCAACCTTCAGCCCACCAAGCACGTACGTGTGGGAGCCTACCCCTGATATCACCCCTGGACCCCACCTCAAGCCTTCCCCCTCCACCTGACTGGTCCCCGCCTCCACAGGACCGCCACGCAGACCTGCGAATCCACGGTTATGTTGATGAGGTCATGACGCGGCTCATGAAACACCTGGGCCTGGAGATCCCGGCCTGGGACGGCCCCCACATGGTGGAGAGGGCACTGCCGCCCCTGCCACGCCCACCTGCCCCCAAGCTGGAGCCCAAGGAGGAGGCCTCCCCCCAGCTCAACAGCCCAGTGCCTGCCAACCCCAAGCAGGAACCCACAGCTGAGCCCTGCGCCCAGCACAATGGTTCTGGACCCACCAGCCCCAAAAGGGAGCGGCCGGACAGCCCTTCCCCTCACAGGCCTCCCAAAAGAGTGAAAACTGAGGTGGTGCCTAGCTGACCAGGGGCCCCAGGGAGGGCGGGGTTTTTTAAAATAGAAACCGTGGGTTCTTTTTCTTTTTTCTTACCGGTCTCACTTTGTTACTCATTTCTGTCCTTTGGGGGAGACCTCAGGGTGTTGAGAGCTGGGCTCCAGGCCCGGGGGCAGACTTGCCGTCCACTGGACCTCCCTTTAACTTGGCAAGGAGCATCCCTGCCCCGGATCCTGAACTTGGAGCTGACAACCCCACACCTGCTCCACCCCCAGTCTGCAGCCCCTGACTCAGGGTGTTCTTGGGAGGCGTGACCAGGCCCTCCCTGATTTCCAGCCTAAACAGGAATCAAGCCTGTCTGCCCCCTGGACCCTCACACTCCCCAGCCCCTGCCTATCCCCACACAGCCTTCACAGCCCCTCTAGGAGGGAGGGGACACACAGCCACCATTTAGGAGCCAAACTTCATGGCAGGACAGACAACAGAGGCTCACACTGCCTTTGTGGCTGGAGGGAGACAAGTGGGTCCACCTGACTTCCTCCAGGCTTCCAGAAAAGCCTTCAATGCAATAAAAGCAGAATTTCTTGCATCTTGAGTCTGTGTTTACCATCCACAACCTTGCCCAGGGTCCAATCCCTGGGGGTAGGACTGTGTGGTGCCTGCGGCTCCTGGTGTGTGTGTGTGCTGGGACATTCATACAGTCCAGCTCTGGCGGTAAAGGAAGGCCTTACCAGCTGTTGACATTCCTTGAGTCCTCCATTTGTAAATATTATTTCTGTGATTCTTTAATCCGTGCCCTATGCTACTAGGCTTTGAGCCCCTCCAGGAGAGAGGCCACATCTTCTAATCGCGATTGCAAATTCCCCCACCCGACCCCACATCCCCACACCTGCACAAAGCCGGCAGGGATCCGGGTGTGACTCTTTAAAGGAAGAGCGTGGGTGCAGCTGGGGTCCATGCTCCCAGCTGTGACCTTGGGCTAGTCCCTTCATTCCCGACGGTTCAGTCTCCTCATCCATAAGACAAGCCGGGTGGGCAGCCTAGTCCCCCAGGAAAGCAGCTGCCCCAGGCCTTCCGCGGACTCCCTTGAAGGGTCTGGGCCGGGGCGGGGCCAGAGCCGTCAGAACCTCGCGCTCCTGGCGCACCCGGCCCTCCATCAGCCGCCGCTCTCCAAGGTCCTGAAGACAACCCTCGCCCCTCTCGTTCCCGCTCCAGCCTCGGGGTCCAGGGACTCCCCCACGTCACTCCTCTATCTTCGGCTGGCCCAGTCCTTCCTTCTGTGGGTTGGGGAGCCCCAGACTAATTAGCCCGCACCATACTCCACCTCCACGCCAGCCGTGTTCTGCCAAGATACTTTATTAAGGATCATGGCAGTTTAAAAAAAGGAAAAGTTTGTGGGTCATGGCAGCGCCGAAGTTTAGGGCTCACCCCGTGCTCTGGGGCCGGGGTCCCTGCAGACTTGGCTGCTTTCTCCTCCTTGTGTGCGAGGGGGCAGGGAGGAGTCCCCAGGGTCGGCGGGCGGGGGTAGTTATTGAGGCCTGGTGTGTATCGATCTGTCCAGGTCAGGGATCAGTCTGTGCGTGTGTCCCTGTTTCCTTCCGCACCTGGGTCTGCATGTAGATTTCTCAGACTTTGTGGCCTTATGGTCTGTGTCTGAGAATCAGTTTCAGTGTGTACCTGGATCCCTGGGTCTGTAGCTGTGTATCTGTGCATCTCCATCCTAATACCTTCTCCAGGTTCCCTCTCTCACCTTGGATCCCCATGCCTGTCCCTGTCCACTACAGCACCTATTGAAGCACCCCTGAGCAGAGGGGCCAGGGTGGACAAGGGGGCAGGGACCCATGGTGTTCACAGCTCCCCCCCTGCTGCCTCCAGCCCCACGTGGCCCGGGCTGACTGCTGGCTCAGGTGGGGCACAGTCCAGTAGGGTGGCCCGATCCAGTTCCTTCACAGAGTTGCCCTGGACCAGAGTTGAGTTGTCCAGATCCTCTGTCGAGTTGTCCAGAGCACGTGTGTCCTGGGATTCCCATTCCCCCGGAGGGCTGCCTGGAGACCTTTCCTGAAGTGCACCAGTGTTGGGCCCGGGTCCGGGGGCCTCGGAGCCTGGTGCAGTGTCGGGAGCCACCCGGGATGCCGCGTCGTTGTGTAGAGTTCTGGAGAAAACTGAGCAAGGGGTGGGGGAGGGTCATGAGGGATGGCCTGAGGGCCGGTTCCCTTCTTTCCTTAGCCCCCAGCCCCAGGGAGCACTTGCAAAGGGGCACCTTCCCCTCCCCCAGTGGGGACTGGGGAGCCAAGCAGAATGTGCCCCAGAGGGGTTTTGAAGGAAGAGCAAATCCGAGTCCACCTACCTCGCACAGGTGCGAAGTCTCCGGGGCTCTCGGCTCTGTTGGAGGCGAAAGGGCTGATGGAGGGGAGGACGATGAGGGCGAAGGAGAAGAGCAGGACCTGGTGGAGATGTGGGCGGGGTCACCCCATCCCTCCACAATCCCTGAGCACGCTTAAGCAGGAAAACAGAGGCCCAGAAGACTAGATCGTGCTGACCCGGCGCTCAGGGCTCTGCTCCTACTCATGCTCTCCTCCCCCACAGGCCCCTCTGCCAAGGTTGAGGACACCCTCCCACTCAGAGCTGGGGATCAGGACTCACTGCTATGCAAGTGCCCGTCTGTGCCGATTTGCTGGTAGACTGGACCACAATGGCCTGGAGTTTCTTCAGCTGTTCCAAGAGAGACCTTAGTGGAAATGGGAAGCCTTGGCTGAGCCCTGTATGGCCTTCACCTGGCTCCCTGTCCATTTCTGTTATCTCCCAGCCTGGCTGAGGTCTGAATCCTATCCACCCCTCAAGGCCCTACTGCTAATTAAAAGTCCCAGAAGCTCCCTCAATAAATCTCCACTGAACATCTCACCCGCTTTTCTGACACCCAGCCTCCTCCATCCAGGTTGCCATCATCACTCACCTGGACACCAGCCCCCACCTCTGGTCCCCTCAAGCCTCTTGTGCCCCCTCTAGGGTTCACGCTCCATACTTTTCAAATGTGATTCAACCCCCAGCCCTCCAGGTTCCCACCTCCCTTGGGGTAAAAGCCTGAGTCTTCATTGTTGCCCACAAGGCCCTGCATGACCTGCCTCCCTCTCTCCTCTCCCCTGACTCTGCCCCTCACTCACACTGCTCCAGCCACACAGTCCCCTTATTGTTTCTCCTACATACAAGTATTCCTGCCCTAGGACCTTTGCATTGGCTGTGCCCTCTGTACCAAGGACACTGTTCCCCCCCCCCCCCCACAGGTCTTTTTGTAGCTGCTTCTTTCTTATCTTTCTTATCTTCTTTCTTATCTTCTTTCTTATCTGTTGGATCTCATCTCAAATGGCAGCTTATCTGACTTCCCTGCCTAAAATAGCGCCCCCCCCAGCCCCTTCCCCCTAGTTTATTTTTCTTCCAAGTGGCTATCACTGTTTGAATGATCTTTTACACAGTTTTGTTTGTCTTGAGTATGTTTCTCACTAGAGTATGAGTCTTTTAAGTGGAGGGACTGTATCTGTTTTGCTCACTATTGAGGTATCTGTACCCAGAACTATGCCTGGCACTGAGTAGATGCTAATAAAAACTGAATTAGTACATGTACCCCATAGATGGAATCACCTGCAGTTCTCCAACACACCATACTCCTAGCCTTTGGCCATTCATATACCATTTCCTTCCTTCCCTCTATGGAACTCTTATACATCCTTCAAGGGCCCAAGTCTAAATCCCCTCTTCTATGCAGCCTGCCCCCTCTCTGGGTGGAATCCTCACCTTCTGCTCTGCCCTGCTATCACACAGCCTGTCCCCCCTTGTCCACCTCTCCTGCAAGAGACTCCAGGGTCAGCTTCCCCCCGTCCTCAGTCCCAGTCACACCAAGACTCACAGGTTCTGCTTTTCGAGATGCAAGACCTTCCTCTGAAGTTCCTGATTCTGGGCGGTACAAGCTGACATCCTGCAAATGCAACATCACAGTGACATTCAGAATATGCCTGTCACCCCTGCAGATCCATGAGCTGCAACTGATGAAGCCCAAGAACCTAGAGCCCAAGCTCTGCCACAAGAGAAGCCACCTCAGGAGTTCCCTGGTGGTCCAGTGGCTAGGACTTCACATGCTCCCAATGCAAGGGGCCCAAGTTTGATCCCTGGTCGAGGAACTGGATCCCACAGGCTACAACTAGGAACTCACACAGCTAAATAAACATTTTAAAAAAAGAAGAAAGAGAAGCCATCGCAATGAGAAGCCTGCACATCACAACCAGAGAGTAGCCCCCGCTTCCTGCAACTAGAGAAAGACCATGCACAGCAATGAAGACTCGCACAGCCGACATAAAAAAATAAAACATTCAAATCATGGCATGAGGGTATGTTAGTATCCAGGGAAGAGGATAAATTCCCCCACTAAAAGGCCCTCCTAAATAACTCATGGGATAAAGAAGAATCCACAGTGAAAAGTAGGGAAGACCTAGGAATCAGGTAACGACAACATCCAAATCAAGATGTGTGAGATGCAGCTAAAGAAGTGCTGAGGAGAAAACGCATAACCTTATTACAGTTTAAGCAGCTGAACATGTGCAGTGCCTAGTCGCTCAATCGTGTCCAACTCTTTGTGACCCCATGGACTGTAGCCCGCCAGGCTTCTCTGTCCATGGGGGTGCTCCAGGCAAGAATACTGGAGTGGGTTGCCGTGCCCTCCTCCAGGAGATCTTCCCCACCCAGGGATCAAACCCAGGTCTCCTGCATTGCAGACAGATTCTTTACAGTCTGAGCCACCGGGGAAGCCTGCAGCTGAACATACACATTTAAAAATCAGCAAAAGAACAACAGAATAAACTCACTTAAAAAAAAAAAATGAAAGACACAATAAAGCTAAGAGTAGAAATAAAGGAACTAGTACACAGAAACACAATTGAGTGGGAGGAAAAGTCAGAAATTCATTCTTTGAAAACAATAAGTAAAACAAAGTTCTGGCAAGATTGCTCAAGATAAAAAACAAGCGAAGGTGCAAATACACAACATGAGTTATTACTAAGGTCCCAGCTACAGATGATTCAAAGCTTAAAAAAATAATGGGAGAGAACTATGAACTATCTTATGTCGATAAATTTGAAATGGACAACTTTCCAGAAGAATCAGTTCAGTTCAGTCACTCAGTCGTGTCCAACTCTTTGCGTCCCCATGAATCGAAGCACACCAGGCCTCCCTGTCCATCACCAACTCCCAGAGTTCACTCAGACTCACGTCCATCGAGTCAGTGATGCCATCCAGCCATCTCATCCTCTGTTGTCCCCTTCTCCTCCTGCCCCCAATCCCTCCCAGCATCAGAGTCTTAGAATAACACATCCCAAAATTGACTAGGGAAGAAATAGAAAACGCAGATAGACCTGTAACATTTACTAAAATCACTTTTGGTTTAAAAAGTGAGTGAACTAAGTTTTTATGTTTCCTACCCTGATGCTGGGAAAGATTGAGGGTGGGAGGAGAAGCGGATGACGGGGGATGAGATGGTTGGATGGCATCACTGACTAAATGGACATGAGTTTGAGCAAGCTCCAGGAGAAGGCAAAGGGCAGGGAAACCTGGCGTGCTACAGACCATGGGGTCACAAAGAGTCAGACATGACTGAGCGACTGAACAACACCACCACATTAAAGAACAATGAGGACCCTGCCTCTCAGTATCCTGTATGACTTTAGAGAGGTGATTGGATGGGCTTAGAGTGCACAGGGATTAGAAAAAATGGAGACAGCGACAGACTTTATTTTCTGGGGCTCCAAAATCACTACAGATGGTGACTGCAGCCATGAAATTAAAAGAAGCTTGCTTCTTGTAAGAAAAGCTATGACCAAACTAGACAGCATATTAAAAATCAGAGACATTACTTTGCCAACAAAGGCTCCATCTAGTCAAAGCTATGGTTTTTCCAGTAGTCATGTATGGATGTGAGAGTTGAACTATAAAGAAAGCTGAGTGCCAAAGAACCGATGCTTTTGAACTGTGGTGTTGGAGAAGACTCTTGAGAATCCCCTGGACTGCAAGGAGATCAAACCAGTCAATCCTAAAGGAAATCAGTCCTGAAGATTCATTGGAAAAATGATCCTGAAGCTGAAATTCTAATACTTTGGCCACCTGATGTGAAGAACTGATTCATTGGAAAAGACCCTGATGCTGGGAAAGATTGACGGGAGGAGGAGAAGGGGATGACGGATGAGATGGTTGGATGGCATCACCGACTCAATGGACATGAGTTTGAGCAAGCTCCGGGAGTTGGTGACGGACAGGAAAGCCTGGTGTGCTGCAGTCCGTGGGGTCACAAAGAATCGGACATGACTGAGCGACTGAACTGAACTGAGAGTGCACAGTTCTTAAGTTGAGGAAGTTCCTCCTTCCTTCTACTCCCTGGAAGGAAGCCATGACAGCTCTGAGGACCAGAGAGGCTCAGACAAGGGAAGTAAATGTCCCACCTACAGGCAAAGAGCCAGGACATAACCTCCCTTCTTGGCATAGCATCATCTAGGGCAGTGGTCCCCAACCTTTTTGGCACCTGGGACTGGTTTCAAGGAAGACAGTTCTTCCATGAATCCGGGGTGTGGAGGGGATAGTCTTAGGATGATTCAAGCACATTACATTTAATTTTCACTTTATTTCTATTTTCTGGAAATTAGGGTTAGGGTCTGTGCTTCCAGGAGAATCTAGTGCTGCTGCTGATCTCACAGGAGGTGGGGCTAAGGCGGTAATATGAGTTGGGGGGAGCGGCTGTAAACACTGTTGCTCCCTTGCCTGCTGCTCACCTCCTGCTGTGCGGCCTGGTTCCTGACAGGCCATGGATTGGTACCAGTCCATGGCCCAGGAATTGGGGACCCCTGTTCTAGGGGATTAGGGGCCTCAAAATTGAGCCCTGTGCCACCTCTAGGCATTTTTCCATCCTTGTAATTCACAGACAAAACAGTCGCTCCCATGTGGCACAGTGGTAAAGAATCCACTTGCCAACGCAGGAGACTCAGAAGACGTGGGCTTGATCCCTGGGTTGGGAAGATCCCTTGGAGAAGGAAATGGCTACCCAGTCCAGTATTCTTGCCTGGAGAATCCCATGGACAGAGGAGCTTGGCAGGTTGCAGTCCATGTAGTCGAACATCACTGAGCAACTGAACACACACACACACACACACACACACACGCGCGCACGCGCACAGATTGTGACCTTTGCTCCACTGCATGCCTCTCTCAGGCCTCAGTCCCCACCCCCTTCACCTCGAGTGTGGGGTCCTGGGTCCCCAGCCTTACCGAGTCTCCAGGCCATCAATGTATTCCTTCTTCTTTTTCCGGCTTTCTTGAGCTGACTGTTTGTTTCGGATTTTCCGGCGGATCTTTTTCAGCATTCGCTCCTCATACTGCAGAGTGACATGGGGAGGAGACTGAGTTAGTCTGAAGGGTTCACTCTCTTGTCCAGAGCCCACAGTTTCACCCCCAGTATCCTCCCAAGGGAGCCAGACTCAGGGACTTGAGGGCAGACCCTTCATGGCTTGAAGGCCAGATTTTCTGTCCTCAAATTCCCTCAGAGTCTCTAGTGGTTGTGGGGGTGGGGAGGGGTGGGGGGATGGGAATGGTCCTGGTTTCCTGACGGTCTTTCTGCTCCCAGTCCCAGTTCCATGATTAACAACTAGATTTTGTGCACTGGTGCAGTCGCGCCACCATCTGGCCATGTGTGGGATTGGCGCCTTTTCCCAGGCCAGTTATCACTAAGAGAAGTCTTTCAACTGGAAAAGGCAAACTCAGGTATTGATACTGAGTGAACAGGCTGAGTGGAGGCCCCGGCCAGCTAGAAAGCCCCCACTGTGTTGGCTCTGATGATGAATTTTCTGGTTCTGGTGACAGACACATCCTAACACTCTAGTTACATGTGCTGTGCTTAGTCACTAGTCGTGTCCGACTCTTTGTGACCCCACCAACTGTAGCCCACCAGATTCCTCTGTCCATGGGAATTCTCCAGGCAAGAATACTGGAGTGGATGGCCATGCCTTCCTTCAGGGGATCTTCCCAACACAGGGATCGAACCTAGGTCTCCAGCATTGCAGGCGGATTCTTTACCATCTGAGCCACCAGTTAGGGAGACATAAAGGTGAGATTCAGGCTTCCCAGGTGGTACAGAAGTAAAGAATCCACCTGCCAATGCAGGAAATGCAAGAGACATGAGTTCGACCCCTGGGTCGGGAAGATCCCCTGGAGTATGCAGTGGCAACCCACTCCAATATTCTTGCCTGAAGAACGCCATGGACAAAGGAAACTGGTGAGCTACCATCCATAGGGTCGCAAAGAGTTGGACATGACTGAGTGTGCACACACACACACACACACACACACATGCACACAAAGGTGAGACTCGTGGGCATGTTGCTGCAGGAAGTGGGGTGAGGCCCAGAGCCAGGGGTCCCATGGACTCACCTTGGTAAGGGGCAGCTGAGTGGGCAGAGTGATGCCTTCTTTGGCTAGTAGCTTCTTCTCATCCTCCGTCAGCACCAGCTCCTGGCAGTGCCCAGTCCCAGGTCGCAACAGGTGGGGGGCTGCCAGGTGATGTTGCTGCTGTGGGGAAACCAGGAGAACTGTTTTGGGGGCAGAGACAGTGACTACCTCTGAGAAATAAAAGGCATGGAGAAACAATTGATCCAGTCGCTGTAGGGTCCACACTGGCACTAGGGCACCAAACAACCAGCCCACAGCCCTCTGACCCAGCCATTCCGTTTCCAGGAATTCATCTTACAGATACAAGTGTGGTTTTTTGTTTGTTTCACAAATAGTCATTTGACAGTTATGTGTTTAGCATCTACTACAGGCTACGCACTGCTCCGCGCTCTGAGCATTCCTTGCAGCTCTTGTCTGCAACAGGAAAAGGAAAATCCAACAAACAGGGTGTAGGATAAGTGAGCCTCTGGGAAAAGAGAGTGAGAGGTGGTTCTCCCCGTGTACCTGTTTGTACCTTTGGAATTTGGACTGTGTGCATGCATTTGACTATTCAAAAAATTTTCAAACTAAATTTAAATCACGAAATAGAAACACTGAAAATGAAAGAAGCGTGTCATCAGACAGCCAAGTTCTAGGAATGTCACACCATGACTCAGGAATAAAGGTAGAGATTGGGGCAGCCTGCTATCTATCGAATAAAATTCCAGTTCCTGGAATTCCAGGCCATTGATCAGTCCAACCATTTTCTCTTCAGGGCTCAAGCCTCAGTGTGTTCATCTGCAATATGGGAAGATTAATATCATTGTTTTGTGGAAGTGGGAGGCCTTCTTCCCCTATTGCCTCCCACTTCCACAAAACAATGATATTAAACTTGATATTTTTACAAAATCCAGTTAGCATTTCCAAAGTAGTCATTTGTCTTTCCTATCCTTCAAGACCTGCTGAAGTTCTATCTCCTCCAGGAAGCTTTCCTGGACCTGCAATGCCCTTCTAGCCTCTCTCCCTAAGCAGTCATTGTCCCCTCTTGACCATGAGGTCCCCATAGACTGAGCACATAGCTGATGCTCACTGCAGGTCTCTCAAGTCAAGAGGGATGTTCTGGTCTTTTTTAGAGGTTGTCAGGACAACTTTAGGCATCAGGAGATCAAATCCTGACTTGGCCACATGCTTGCTGTGTGACTTTGTGTCTGTGGCTTAACCTCTCTGGGGACTGGTTTTCTCATCTGTGAAAGGGAGCAGGGTACTAACTGGGTTCTCAGGCCTGGTTTGCCCATAGCGGAAGCTCAGGGCAAGATAAGATAGCCCAAGGTAAGCATACAAAGGGCACAATAGACCCAATAGGTCAGCTCAGGAAGTGGGCCTGCAGCAGCTGTGTGATTTAAGGCAAATTACTAAACCTCTCTGTGCCCACTTAATCATATGTGAAATTAAGATAATAGCCTCAATTTTCACGGTTGCTTTGAATTAAAAGACCTGGGACCAATACCAATTCCTGTCTGTGACTGTCTTCCAGTCTTCAAAATGGGTGTATTGGGGCCCCATGAGCCCAGTGCCCCTCCCAGCTCTGATGCTCCAGGGGGCAGGTGGGGGCTGCTCACCAGGTCCCCGCTGCTGCTGGAGAGGAGGAGGTCCTTGACTGTGAGGTTGTAGCGTGAGGGCGAGTCAGCCAGGTCGGTCTGCTCCTCAGCATAGACGCCTGGGCTCCACATTTCTAACAGGGCACATGAGGATGGAGACAGGGGTGGGGGTCAGGCAAGGGGCCTCGAGCTCCCAGGTCCTACCTGCCTCCTCCAGCAAAGCTACAGCATCGACCCTAATGTGCTAGGCATTTGTTGCCTGGCTTGGGACTCCAAGACCAGGTGGCTCAGTCTCCCCTCTGCCATAAGATGGGGACCCCAGTTCATCAGGACGTTGTTAGGAACCCACGGCCAGCCCAAGAGGGAGTGGCTGTTATCACTCAGGATTAGGGGCTGGATCTGCAGCTGGCCTGGCCTTATCTCCTCCTGGGGGCAGGGACCAGTTCTGATTCACCCGCAGTTCCCTCCCACCAGCTACCTGGCACCCCATAGGTGAGCTGCTCTGGAGAGCACAGTCTTCCGAGTCAGAGGGCCCTTGCTTCTAATCCCAACTGGGTGGAGTTGTGTGACCTTGGGTAAGGGAGTAAACCTCTCTGAGCCTCAGTTTTGTCAAGTCTCCAATGGGACTAATAAGTACTCCCACGCCATTGAGGGGCTCAAAAGACAAAGGATGCCCTCTTGGTGGAGTCTTCTGCATCAGGCCTTTCCCCAGGTCTGTAGGAGCACCCCAAGGCCTGGGATCCCACAATCTCACGAACTTTCACTGAGTCTCCTATGAACCAGGCATGGAAGGTATAAAAAATGAGGTTGCCAGCACAATGCTTGAGGCAGACTGCATCCCAGCTCTGCGGCTCTGACTCATCTCTTAACCATCTGGAAAATGGGTCCATGACAGCACACCAGTGCCCATCTCAAAGGGTGGATTTGTGCGTTCAGTGCCTGAGACAAGGCAAGGATAGTCAGCTGACACAGGACTCACCCAGGTCTATGGCAACAGAAGTCTCAAGCCTTGGGGCCACTGGCCCGAGGTGCCTGGCAGGGCAGGTGGGGCCAGGATGGTAGGAGGGGCAGGGCCCCTTGCCAGACTCCACACTATGGCAGCCGGCAGGGGTGGCAGGCACCCCACCGTGTGGAGGCGTGTCCTGGGTGTCAGAGGGCAGATCTTCTGAGATGCCACTGTCACTGGCCGCGGGGGACCAGGTTGGGGAATCTGAATCTCCAGAACCCAGGATGGAGTTGAGGAAGTCATCAGAGTCCGCACCTGGCAGGACCTGTTGGGACAGAGGGCACCGGTGGGAATTAGGAGGTCTATGCTTTGCAATGCTGTGTCTCTGGGCAAGCTGCTGACCCTCTTTGGGCCTCACGTGTCCTTTCTGTAATATGGAAAGAGCTAATGTTTGTTGCCCATTGGCATGGCTGGAGCCTGAACCCAATCGTGTAGCTCGGGAACAACATCAAACCTTGTCGAGCGAGGAACAAGCCCCAAGTTTAAGTCTGGAGCCAACTTCAAACTACTGTGTGACCCAGGACAAGTTACCACTCCTGTCTGGGCCTTGCTTTCCACCCCTTTAAGAAGAAGGCGATGTCATCTGGCCCTTAG
Source organism: Bos grunniens (assembly GCF_055505025.1). Classification (NCBI taxonomy): domain Eukaryota; kingdom Metazoa; phylum Chordata; class Mammalia; order Artiodactyla; family Bovidae; genus Bos; species Bos grunniens. The sequence goes on from NC_141171.1 coordinate 19,909,233, forward strand.
GGTCGCTGAAAGGGTTTATACAACGTGCTTTGCTAAAATCACATGTGTGTGTGGTAAAGGCACAAAGCTGAGCGGAGTCCTGGCTCTGACCTGGGGGTGGGGACGACGCATTGGGTTATCACCTGGTCCTCCCCATGACCCCAGTCCTCTCCCAGCTCTACGTGTCTCAGGACGCCATCCTGCCGGTCAAACAGTAGATCCAGGAGTTCCAGGCTGTCGATAGGGCCCATGGGACTGGTGGAGGAAGCCATCTGGGGCGAGGAGGGGACACCTGTGAGGGTCATGCAGCCCCTCTCCTGCCCACTGCCCATCTGCCACCACCTGAGGTACCTTCCCCTCTGCTTCAGTCCCAGCTGTAGCCCCCAGGTCGGCCTGCCCCTCCTGCCTGCGGAGCCTCAATCTCCAAATCTGTTATGGGGCCAACCCAGAGGCTCCTGGGCCTAGGAGCCAATTTCTTTAAAAAGCACTAGACAGCTGCCCCGTGGGGATGGACAGCAGATGAAGCTAGCCCCCTCTTGCATTCCCATCCTGTAAGAGTCCCCCCCCAACACACACACCCTTTTCTGGAAGGCAGGGAAGCCCAGAATAAAGTCCAGCAGCGGCCCGGAATAGAGACACAATCTTAGTCATTGTATTCTCCCTCTGGGTCTCAGTCTTCCCATCTGTACAAGGGGGTGTGAGGTGCCTGCCAATTCTGGGAGCTTGGGGAGAGTTCCTGGCATAAATCGTCCCTCCCCTGGGGACCCGTGCAGGTCTCACCTTTCCAATAGCTAAGTCCCCATCCATGAGTCCCTCTAGCTCCTTCTCCAGACCTCCTGCGTCTGCCTCGAGCTGAAGGCTCAGTCTGCCATCAAGTCTCCCGGGCTCAGCTGCGTCTTCTCTGTGGTTGTCACCACTCCCCAAAAGATGCTGAAATAGTCCCGGGGCTCTCCCAGCCCACCCCAAGGTGCTGATTGGGCAACAGGCAGGACGGACAGAGTTAAGGGCCAATGACAGCGGGGCAGACTAGGGGGAGGGGCGGGAAGACCGTTATCTCGCATGTTTTGTGCTTTTCCAGTCGCAGTGGGCAAAGGCCAAAGTCTGGGGTTCCGCGGCTCCATGACCTTTCCCCTACTTTCGGGGACTGTGTCTTCCATAGTCCCCGGATGTCAGCTCCAAGAGAGCCCAGGGCCCTTGGCCGGGTCCCGTCCACTCCCAGAACAAAACAGAACCCAAAAGAATAGCCCAGACTTTTGGGGGAGCCCTTCCTTCAGCCAGGAGTTCCCTTCCTTCATCACAGCTGGCAGCCCTCAAAGCCCCCTTCCCCCAGGCAAGGTCTCTCCGGCCAAACCAGAGCAATCAATCCCTTCTAGAACCTTCTAGCGTTCACTTATTCTCAACAGATATTTATTGCAAGCCAAACTGATTCCTGCCTCAGGGCCTTTGCACTGGCTGTTCCCTCTGCCTGGAAGGCATATCTGCTCAACCCAACTCTCTCACTGTGTTCACACATTCCTGAATGTTTGCTATTTGTGGAACCCAGCACAGACAACTGAGAAGCCCCTCTGGGATTCCATCCACCCCCAACACACACAACCAGGGAGGAGCCCCCCACCCCTTACCGCTTGATCACATCACTGTTTTCATGGACCTCACTACTGGAAATTTTCTTGTTTACTTACCTATATTCTTCTCTCATTGTTCCTCTGCCCTTTCATGTGAGCACCTTCAGGGGGACAATAGAGGCTCTTTTGCTCTCAGCAGGGTCCCAAGTGTCTTAAAGATGCCCACACACAGGAGGCACTCCATCAACTCTTACTCATCTGGCAACTCCTAGGGCAGTGGACAAGCTAGATCATAAAAGCATAAACACACCAATAGCTGACAAATGGGTGAATGCTACCAAGAAGCTGAATGTAATCATGTACAGAGCAACACAGGACGGGCAAAGACTTTATTTTTATTTTTTTAATGCTTTAAAAAAAATAGTGTGCTTTCTTTGAACTGCATGCCATGAATTTTTTTTTTTCTTTTTTTGGGCCGCATTTCATGTGGGATCTTAGTTCCCTGACCCAGGATCGAACCTGCATCCCCTGCATTGGAAGAAGGAATCTTAACCACTGGACCACCGGGAAAGTTCCAGGATTCTTTCGGAAGGTGACATTTAAGTATGTTCCTAAATGATGAGCAAGAGCCCAGCCACTGGAATATCTGGTGAAAGGCTGTTTCAGGTCAAGGAACAGCTCATGCAAAGGCCCTGGGGCAGGACTCTAGCTGGTGTGTGGGAGGAACAGCAAGGAGGCCCGTGTGTCTGGAGAACAGTGAGTGAAGGGCGAGAGGAAGGAAAGGAGGACACAGAGGGAACAGGGCAGGTCATGCAGAGTCTTGTGGGCTGTGGCAAGGAGTTTAAGTTAGTCGCATCTTTTTGAGATCCTGTGGACTTTAGCCCACCAGGCTTCTCTATCCATGGGATTTCCCAGGCAAGAATACTGGAGTGGGTTGCCATTCCCTTCTCCAGGGGATCTTCCCAACCCAGGGATTGAACTTGAGTCTCCCACATTGCAGGCAGACTCTTTACCATCTGAGCCACCAGGGAAACCCACTGGTTTATACTAAATACAGTGGAAGCTCTTGGGAGCTTAGTGAATGGATGACAAGCCTTCTGTATGCTGGCCAAGATGCTAGGTGCTAGGTTTACATGGTAACTCAAACACTCTGCTTGCTCTCAAGAAATACACATCTTGGTGTATGTTTCTCCATGGGCCAGCCATTATTTATTCAGGCAACAAAAATTTAAGACCTACTATGAGCTGTGCCAGAGTGTTGCTCTTATCTCACAATAACACCTGTGGTTGTCACAACTGGGGTGTTCCTGGAGTGAGTGGGGGCTAGGGATACTGCTCCATACCTCACAGTGCCCAGGACAGCCCCTCACAGGGAATGCCTGACCTTGATGTGGGCAGTGCCAGGCAGGAGGACCCTTGCATTACCGTAACTGCTCCCCCACACACACACACCGGATACTGGTAACATTAGCTCACTCTTGGCCTCTGCATCTTTCATTTCCTTTTTCACTACTCTGGGTTGGATTTTTAAGGGGTTTGTTTGGTTTGGTTTGGCTTAGTGTTCTCAGTCGTAATATTTATTCAGCCTTGGCTTGTGGAGGCACCTTTCCAGGGCTGTCTTGGCAGGTGTAGAAAATAGGTGAAGGTTGACTTCTGGACTTGTCTCTGCCTCCCCCTCACTCCCATTTATGGCTCTCAGGAGCCCCGGTACCCTTGACATAGAACTTGTCCCCATCTTATCCAAATCTGCCTGAATAAATGATCTGGCATTACTCACTTAATACCTACATGGGTGTTTAGACCCCATAGTCTTCTCTGCAGGATATTTGTTACTTTTTTGTAATTTATTTTAATTCATTCATTCATTCATTTATATTTTCTTGGCCATGCCACATGGCATGTGAGATCTTAGTTCCCCAACCAGGGATTGAACTCACGCCCCTTGCATTGGAAGCACAGAGTCTTTTTAACCACCAGACCACCAGGGATGTCCCCTTTTATAATTTTATAGTCATGGGCTTTAGAAGGCTTTCATATGCCCTAGTGAAAAGATGGGGCTTCCAGGTGGCACACTGATAAAGAATCCGCCTGCAATGCAGGACGTGCAAGAGACATGCATTCGATCCCCAGGTCCAGAAGATTCCCTGGAATAGGAAATGGCAGCGCGCTCCTGTATTCTTGCCTGGAAAGTTCCATGGACAGAGAAACCTGAAGGGTTAGAGTCCCTGGGACCGCGGAGATTCAGACAGGACTGAGCACGATGAAGAGATACCTGAAAGGATAAGATGAGGATAAGCACTTGAGGGACAAGAGGACTTTCTGATGCCCTTGACATCATGATCTAATTTACCAGACACAAACACATGCTTCAGAGCAATGCTAAGTTGGAATCTAAAGTAAAATTCCCACGATAGATTCCACCAATGAGTTTAAGTATAAAATACAACACAAGACACAAGAGGATGCTGTGGCCAAACAAGACTGAGGGACACTGTGTTAATAAACAGCTTTATGGAACTTGTCAGAGCCTTTACAATACTCTGTAACACTCTCAGAAGGTATGAATTTGTGGCATTTCTCAAACATTGTTAGGTGTGAGCTTTGCTTCCAATTGTTACTTCATTCATACGGAACCATTTCTAACACCCGAAAACATTTAAAGATAACCACTAGCCTGACTCAGAGAAGGCAATGGCACCCCACTCCAGTACTCTTGCCTGGAAAATCCCATGGATGGAGGAGCCTGGTGGGCTGCAGTCCATGGAGTCGAGAAGAGTCGGACACCACTGAGCGACTTCACTTTCACTTTTCACTTTCATGCATTGGAGAAGGAAATGGCAACCCACTCCAGTGTTCTTGCCTGGAGAATCCCAGGGACGGGGGAGCCTCGTGGGCTGCCATCTATGGGGTTGCACAGAGTTGGACGTGACTGAAGTGACTTAGCAGCAGCAGCAGCAGCCTGACTAGGGGCTTCCCTGGTGGTTCGACGGTAAAGTGTCTGCCCACAATGCGGGAGACTCGGGTTTGATCCCTGGGTTGGGAAGATCCCCTGGAGAAGGAAATGGCAATCCACTCCAGTACTCTTGCCTGGAAAATCCCATGGACGGATGAGGATGGTAAGCTACAGTCCATGGGGTTGCAATGAGTTGGACACGACTGAGCAACTTCACTAGACTAGCCTGACTACAATAAAAAAAGACAACATCAGATGTTGGTGGAAAATATGGAGCAACCAGAATTCTCACCTGTTGGTGGGAATCAAAATGGTCCAACCTCTTGGGGAAACTTTGGAAATCTGGGCAATCTCTTACAGTTAAAAATGCATTTACCATATGACTTAGCAATTGTATTCCTGGGTATCTACCTAAGAGAAATGTAAATATATGTTCACAGAAAGACTTGTACATGAATGTTCATAGCAATCTTATTCATAATTGTCCCAAACAGTAAACAACTCAAATATCCAATAATAGGGGAGTAGATAAACAAACTGGTATATCCATACAACACAATGCTACTCGTCATTAAAAGGAATAAATTACTATTAATTATACATTCAACAACACATATGAATTTCAAATGCATAATGATAAAAGAAGCCAGATGCAAAAGCATATATACTGTAAGATTCCACTTAAATGAAACCCAGAGAAGAGGCAAAAGCAATTCTTGGTGGGAATTCCCTGGCAGTCCAGCAGTTGGATGCTGCATTACCAATGCAGGGGGCACATGTTCAATCCCTGGTCAAGGAACTAAGATCCCACATGACTTGTGACTTGACAAAAAAAAAAACAGTAATTCTTGGTGATAGAAAGTGGTTCAGTTCAGTTCAGTTCAGTTGCTCAGTCATGTCTGACTCTCTGCAACCCCATGAACTGCAGCACACCAGGCCTCCCTGTCCATCACCAACTCCCAGAGTTTACCCAGACTCATATCCATTGAGTCAGTGATGCCATCCAGCCATCTCATCCTCTGTTGTCCCCTTCTCCTCCTGCCCTCAATCTTTCCCAGCATCAAGGTCTTTTCAAATGAGTCAGTTCTTCGCATCAGGTAGCCAAAGTATTGGAGTTTCAACTTCAACATCAGTCCTTCCAATGAACACCCAGGACTGATTTCCTTTAGGATGGACTGGTTGGATCTCCTGGCAGTCCAAGGGACTCTCAAGAGTCTTCTCCAACACCACAGTTCAAAAGCAACAATTCTTCGGCACTCAGCTTTCTTTATAGTCCAACTCTCACATCCATACATGACTAACTGGGAAAATCATAGTCTTGACTAGGCGGATCTTTGTTGACAAAGTAATGTCTCTGCTTTTTAATATGTTGTCCAGGTTGGTCATAACCTTCCTTCCAAGGAGTAAGCGTCTTTTAACTTCATGGCTGCAATCACCATCTGCAGTGATTTTGGAGCCCCCCAAAATAAAGTCCGCCACTGTTTCCACTGTTTCCCCATCTATTTGCCATGAAGTGATGGGACCGGATGCCATGATCTTAGTTTTCTGAATGTTGAGCTTTAAGCCAACTTTTTCACTCTCCTCTTTCACTTTCATCAAGAGGCTTTTTAGTTCTTCTTCACTTTCTGCCATAAGGGTGGTGTCGTCTGCATATCTGAGGTTATTGATATTTCTCCTGGCAATCTTGATTCCAGCTTGTGCTTCTTCCAGCCCAGCGTTTCTCATGATGTACTCTGCATATAAGCTAAATAAGCAAGGTGATAATATACAGCCTTGACGTACTCCTTTTCCTATTTGGAACCAGTCTGTTGTTCCATGTCCAGTTCTAACTGTTGCTTCCTGACTTGCATACTGGTTTCTCAAGAGGCAGGTCAGGTGGTCTGGTATTCCATCTCTTTGAGAATTTTCCACAGTTTATTCTGATCCAAACAGTCAAAGGCTTTGGCATAGTCAATAAAGCAGAAATAGATGTTTTTCTGGGACTCTCTTGCTTTTTCGATGATCCAGCAGATGTTGGCAATTTGATCTCTGGTTCCTTTGCCTTTTCTAAAGCCAGCTTGAAGAAAGTGGTTACCTGGAGTAGAATGGGGAATTGAGTGGACACAGGCATGAAGAAACTTTCTAAGGTGGAGCAGATATTCCATATCTTATTTTTAGTTGTGGTTACTTGACTGTCCAGAATTGTCTGAACTCATCAAATTGAACACACCTAAGATCTATGCATCATTATTATAAATTAATTCTTCCTCAATAAAAAGCATACTAAATGTATAATGAAGAATCAGATACATAACGCACTTATACATAAATTTACACATTTGTAAAACATTAGAAACAACCAAAATATTCACCCATAGGTAATTGATTAGTAAAGTCTGATACATTAACAACTGGAATATTACACAGCTGTGAAAGTGAATGAGGATTATCTTTATGTGCTGGTATGGTACAATATTGAAAACATATGGTTATTTATATTTGAGAAATCAATGTTTCTCAATATTTTTTTTTATCCTGGCCCCTCACAAGGAGCATTTGAAGACGTTTTCATAACTGCTCCACCATGAAATTGTATATCCACAAGTATACAATATATACGCTTGTGTACCATATGTTTATCTGGGTGAAAAAAAAAACTTACTCTTTTAATGTATAAAACACAGATATAGAAACTTTTTTTAATGTATAAAACACAGATTCTTGGGTGTTCCATCCATTAAAACATATGGAGAGACTTCCCTGGGTGGTCCAGAGGCTAAGACTTCACCTTCCAACGCAGAGGGTGAGAGTTCGATCTCTGATCAGGGAACTAGATCCCACATGCCACAGCTGAGAGTTTGCGTGCTAACTAAGACCTGGCACAGCCAAATAAGTGAATGAAAGAATACATAAAGATTTTTAAAAAGCAACATGGGTTTGTGCTGTGTGCTCAATAGTATCTGACTCTGTGACCCCACGGACTGTGTAGTCCACCAGACTCCTCTGTCCGTGACATTCTCCAGGCAAGAATACTGGAGTGGGTTGCCATTTCCTCCTTCAGGGGATCTTCCTGACCCAGGAATTGAACCTGCATCTCCTGTATTGGCAGGCAGATTCTTTACCGCTGAGCCACCTGGTAAACCCTAAAAAAAAAAAAAAAAAATGGAGTGCTCAGAAGAGACCCCCCACACACAGTTAGATCTCCAACTCTGCCCATTTTCAGTGTTGTTGCTATTATTACTGCTATATGCATCTGTGAGAAACATGCCAGGCTCCAGTCCCAAGGCACTCCTCAGGCAGACACCCGCCTGTTACTTTCCGACTGCTTCAGCCCTTTGGCCTCACAAGTCTGGTCGTGACGACAGTCCCCGTTCTGCACAGGACAGAGGCGCTAATAAGGGGTTATGACTCACTGTGACCACTCCATGAGTCAGCCGGCATTGAGACAACGCCCAGGTCCCCCACTGCATATGGGGACTTGCTTCTTGTCACCATGTCACCTCCCCATTCCTTGGACTGTTTGCCAAAAAGTCCTCTCTACACTTCCCTTTAGATCAGTTTTGGGGGGACAGGTAAGGGGGTCCAAGATCATCAGCCTCTCCCCTTCCTCTTTCTCCTCCTTCTTCGCTGGGACCCTCCCTTGGGGTACAGCCAGGCCAGGCAGTGAGTAAAACCCTTGTGACATGGGTGTGGCAGGGGCAGGCAGGGGCTGGGGACCAGGGGACTCTGATCGGCCTCTTGGGCAATGCCAACTGATTAGCACCTAATTCTCTGGGCTGCCTAGTCCAGGGGGCTACCAGCTCTGGAGGGGGAGGGGTGAAGACAGGAAGTTTGAACCAGGGCCTCCCAATGCCACCAGGGAGGAGACTTTTTCAGGGAGTGGGGGGTGAGGCTCCCTACTTTCAGGCATTCATTCATTCATTTTTTAAAAATGTTTTATTATTTATTTATTTGGCTATGTGAGTTTTTTTTTTTTAATTTTTATTTATTTATTTTTGGCTGTACTGAGTCTTCATTGCTGCGCCCAGGCTTTCTCTAGTTGCACCAGAGGCTACTCTTCATTGCAGTGAGGGCTTACTCTTTGCTGCTTTGAGCAGGCTACTCAATGCCGTGGCTTCTCTTGTTGTGGAGCACGGGATCTAGGTACTCGGGCTCAGTAGTTGTGGCTCACAGGTTTAGTTGCTTCACGGCATGTAGGATCTTCCTGGATCAGGGATCGAACCTGTAACTCCTGCATTGCAAGGCAGATTCTTAACCACAGGACCATCAGGGAAGTCCTGTTTGAGGTCTTAGTTGTGGCACACAGGATCTTTAGTTGTAGCCCATGGAATCTAGTTCCCTGACAAGGAATAGAACCTGGGCCCCTTGCACTGGGAGCATGGAGTCTTAGCCACTGGACAACCAGGGGAGTCCTCATTCATTCATTCTTGAGACCACTACTTCTTGAGTGCCTGCCTGCTGTGTGTCAGGCCTTGGGGACCCAGCAGAGAACATAAACCGTTATTGCCCACGCCCCACCCCCGTGGAGCTGATGTTCCTAGGTGGGGGAGACAAATACTAAGTAAAATCAGTTGTGGATAAGCAAGTAAATAAATACATTGAAGAGAAACACAAAATTGTAAAGAAATTATACTTGAATTTAAAAATTAAAAAATAAACAAATTGAAGAGACCAGATACAGAGGAATAAAGCCAGAAAGAGACATGGTGAGTATGTGGAGGGGGAGGCGATTTGTAATTTTATATTAGGTGGTCAGGGAGGGGGCCTCACCACGAAGACCCTGAGGGAAGAGTGGCGCTTTGTTCCAGGGTGAGAAGTCCAGTGATCTGTCCTGTGATGGTTCTACAAGTTTCTGTGTGGGGCTGGGTGGACTGTGTTTGTGGATAGGGCTGGGAGGTCCCTTGGGTCAGGGGTCCTGTTCTCCAAGCTTGGTGCCTGGGTTTAGGCCTTAGCCAATCATAGGAAGGGGGTCTTCCAGCTTCCCAAGACCAGGTGGTCTTTGGGGCAGTGTTCCCTGAGTGAGGGTCCTGAATCTGGATCAGCAAACAGGATCAGTCTTTCACCCATCTCGAGATACACACCCCTAGGGCCGGTCCCCAACCCCGCCCCCTCCAGGTCTCACCACCATCTCATCCCATCTCCGTGATTGTTTTATGGCTGGTGGGTCCAAGGGTCACAGCTGACCCTCTCACCAGGAAAAGGAGGCCTCCCTTGGCTGCGGATGTGGTCAGCTCAGCTTCCTTCCCCTTGTGGGGGAGGAGACCAGGCGTCAGTCTCCTCCAGCTCAGCCCGGAGGGATTCTGGGATGGTGCTTTAGAGTGGGGGAGGAAGAGGCATGTAGGGGCGTCTAGATCCTGAATTGGTCCAGGCCCTCCATCCCTCACCTTCTGAATTTGTTTGCTGTGGCTGCCAAGACAAAGTCCCAAGACCTGGGAGGCTTGGAGCAACAGAAATATCTTTTCTTCCCAGTCTCAGAAGTCCAAGACCAAGGTGTCTGCAAGGCTGGTTCCTTTTTTTTTCAATTGACTTTTCTCACCTCATGGGCTTCCATGAGGTGGCGCATAAGAGACTTGAGTTCGATCCCTAGTTGGGAAGATCCCTTAGAGGAGGAAATGGCAACCCACTACAGTATTCTTATGTGGAGAATCTCATGGAGAGAAGAGCCTGGTAGGCTACAGTCCATGGGGTCATAAAGAGTCAGACATCACTCAAACACCCCAGTTTTTTTAAGGTTTATTTTATGTATTTTTATTTTTATTCTTTTGGTCATGCCAACTGGCATGACCCTTAGTTCCCCAACCAGGGATCGAACCCATGCCCCTGCAGCGGAAGAAAGGAGTCCTAACCACTGGGACACTAGGAATGTTGGATGGCTGGTTTCTTCTGAGGCTTCTCTCATTGCCTTTTAGATGCTGGCTTCTCCCTGTGTCTCTGTGTCCACATGTCCCCCATTTACAAAGACCCCAATCTTATGGATTAGAGCCCACCCTAGTGACATCATTTTACTTTGATCACCTCTGTGAAGCCCCACCCCACCCCATCTCCAAATACAGTCACATTCTGAAGTTCTGGGGGTGAAGACTCCAATATATGAATTTTGGGCTGGGGATACAATTCAGCCCCAAAACACTCCTCCAAGTTGTGATGAAATCCAAGCCTGGTGGTCACCTCCTCTAAGAAGCTGCCTTGATTACCCTGCCAAAGCCACCTTCCACCCAAGTCATACCCAGTATAACACCATCGATGGGACAGAATTCTCTATCCATCTAGGTTGTCTGTTTACACCAGGGAGCAAAGACCTGTGTATTTTGATCACTGAGCATGTGCGCTCAGTCACTTCCATTGTGTCCGAATCTCTGTGACCCCATGGACCAAAGCCCACCAGGCTCCTCTGTCCATGAGATTCTCCAGGCAAGAATATTGGAGTGGGTTGCCATGCTCTCCTCCAGTGGATCTCCCCAACCCAAGGATCGAACCAGTAACTCCTGTGTCGCCTGCATTGCAGGCAGATTCTTTACCAGTAAGTCACCTGGGAAGCCCCACCAATATACCCCCAGCCTCCAAAACAGTCCCCCTCACACCACTGAAGTGGCTCCAAACACATCTGTGGATTGAACTCCACGACAGCGTGCTCCACGGACCTCAGGACAAAGACACCTACTCGAGCCCAAGTTGGGGTGTCCACCTCATCTGTGATCAATTCATAACTTTCCCATTTTGTGCACAATGGCTTTCTGGACCAAGAGTTCGAAGTTGGTCCCCAGCTCAGCAAACGACTTGGCTGTGACATCTCAAGTCACTTCTCCCCTCCAGGACTCTGCTTCTTCATCTGCAGAATGTGAAGATTGATCTAAAGGTTATATAAAATGAAGCCTCTGCCAGATTAAACACTGGGGTTAATGTTTAATCTCTGGGGAAAGCTGACCGGGAGTGAAGCTTAATACAAGTCATGGGCCATGCACGTTGTGTACATACTCATGGGAGAAGCCCACCAGGTAGGGGACAATCCGTCCATGCATGAGTGAGGTTGGTCATGCTGAGGAAGGGTGAAGAAAGCACTGCACCCTGATCCTTCTTAGTGGGAGCGTGGTTGACCCCCAAATTTCCTTCCTGCTCAGGCAGAACACCATAGAACTCTCAGATCACTAGTAGCAACTCCAGGTTAAAATACTCTTAAAAGATCATTGACAGGTCTTCCGTCATGGCTCAGTGGTAAAGAATCTGCTTGCCAATGCAGGAGACGTGGGTTTGATCCCTGATCCAGGAAGATTCTGCATGCCTCGGAGCAACTAAGTCCGAGAACCACCAACTACTGAGACTGTGCTCCTCAATAAGAGAAGCCACCACAAGGAGAAGTCCAAGCCCCACAACTAGAGAGTGGCCCCCACTCCCTGCAACTAGAGAAAGCCCACGTGCAGCAATGAAGACCCAGGGCAGCCAAAGTGAAATACATAAAAATTAAAAAAATAGATCATCAACAACCCTCCGCAGAATTTAGTAACATTTATTTTTGTTAACTTTTTTTTTTACAATTACCTTCTACTTGGGGCATCTGATACTGGTCTAATTTACCATCATGTTACCAAGAATCTTTCTCTTTTTAAGTTTTACAAAATTTTTTTAAAATTTATTTATCATTTATTTTTGGCTGCCCTGGGTCCTCGGTGCTCCGTGTGGGCCTTCTCTAGTTGTGAAGCACAGGCTTCTCCTTGCAGTGGTCCCTCTCGTTCCAGGGCACGCACTTTAGAGCACAGGCTCAGCAGTTGTGGCACAAGGGCTTAGTTACCCTGCGGCGTGTGCAATCTTCCCGGACCAGGGATTGAACCCATGTCCCTTGCATTAGCAGGTGGATTCTTAACCACCAGACCACTGGGAAGACCTACGTGTCTTTCTAAAATGAAGTATTGAAGAAAAAAAGCCAAGTACATAATAATGCTGAAGATTGTACTAAACTTTCCTTTTTTTTTTTTAGGTCAGTCTTTATTTTTAAATTTTTTTTATGTGAAGCATTTTTGAAGTCTTTATTGCATTTGTTACAATATTGCTTCTGTTTTATGTTTTGATTTTTTGGCCTCTAGGCATGTGGGATCTTTCAGTTCCCCAACGAGGGATCAAACCCAAACCCCCTGCACTGAAAGTTGAAATCTTAACCAGTGGATCATCAGGGAAGTCTCAACAAATATATCTTGAAAGGAAATATAACACTGGGATAATTTTTTTTGTAAGTATTAGGTGCCTACAACAGATGAAAAGGAAAGTAAACAGTATTATTAAATTCTGGGCAGCTGCTTTTGCCTGTGGGAGGTTCTGGATTAGGTGACTGTTAAAGAAGTCAGCAAATACGTGTTCACGACTCAGCAGCACCCAACTTGAGTGCTTCTTGGTAGAATCCGTTTAACAGAGAACTGAAAATGAAGTCATTTCTTACCTTTCATTAGGTTTATTTCGCATATGCAGTTTGCATCCAAACATGCGTGGAGAACCCCAGTGGGGTTTTAAAACAAACAACAAACATGCGTGGAGAACTCTGTGCATGGAATTCTCTCAAACCATTCCCCGCCAGCTCCCGCCCCCAACACACACAGACTTCCCTTCTCCAAGAAAAACAGTGCCATTCCTCCTAGACCCAGCTCCTGGGTATAAGCACCCAGTCTCATCAAAACCACAGCTAAAGTTTATTGGTTACTCATCTTGCCAGAGACTGTATGAAGTACACAAATAAACTTGATCTTCCAAAACCCCCAAATGAGCGAGGGACTTTGTTATATCCATTTTGCAGATGAATAAACTGAGGCTTGAGGAAGGATGTTCTCACCCAAGGCTGTGCAGCTTGTAAGCAGGGATGCTGAAATCACAGGCAGTGATGCTAAGTTGGAGCTGCCCCCAGGGGGAGCCAGGACTGACATCAGGTGGCAATGCCTGGGGCAGTATCAGGCAGGGTGCTGGCTTCTTTGTCGTCTTTCTGCACAGAGGGGATGTCAAGGTTACCCCTCTCCGGATTCAATTCCAGCCCCTCCTCTTGCAAGCTGTGTGATCTTGGGCAAGTCACTTGGCTTCTCTGTGCCACTACTTCCTCCTCTCTAAATAGTAAAGATCTAGTGAGTTCTCATATGTAAACAGTAGCATACCATGGCTGGGGCCAGGGGAGGAGCCCACCCCAGTTCAGTTCAGTTCAGTTCGGTCGCTCAGTCGTGTCCGACTCTTTGCAACCCCATGAATCACAGCACGCCAGGCCTCCCTGTCCATCACCAACTCCCGGAGTTCACTCAGACTCACGTCCATCGAGTCAGTGATGCCATCCAGCCATCTCATCCTCTGTCGTCCCCTTCTCCTCTTGCCCCCAATCCCTCCCAGCATCAGAGTCTTTTCCAATGAGTCAACTCTTCTCATGAGGTGGCCAAAGTACTGGAGTTTCAGCTTCAGCATCATTCCTTCCAAAGAAATCCCAGGGCTGATCTCCTTCAGAATGGACTGGTTGGATCTCCTTGCAGTCCAAGGGACTCTCAAGAGTCTTCTCCAACACCACAGTTCAAAAGCATCAATTCTTCAGCGCTCAGCCTTCTTCACAGTCCAACTCTCACATCCATACATGACCACAGGAAAAACCATAGCCTTAACTAGACGAACCTTTGTTGGCAAAGTAATGTCTCTGCTTTTGAATATGCTATCTAGGTTGGTCATCACTTTCCTTCCAAAGAGTAAGCGTCTTTAATTTCATGGCTGCAGTCACCCCAGGTGCTATCAAAAAAGAGGCCGATTCATGATCATTCAATGGATTCATGATCATTCTGTGGACAAAAAAAAGAGATGTGCCACACATACACTATAGAATACTACTCAGCCATAAAAAAAGAATGAAATAGTGTCATTTGCAGCATCATGAATGGATCTAGAGATGATCACATAAGTGAAGTCAGACAGAGAGGAAAATGCCATATGATGTCAACCATATGTGGCATCTAAAATATAATATGATACAAATGAACTTATTTACAAAACAGAAACAGACTCACAGACAGAGAACAGACTTTTGGTTACCAAAGGGGAAAATTGGGGGTGGGAGGGATAAATTAGGATTCTGGGATTAACAGATACACACTACTATATATACAATAAACAGAGGTCCTACTGCATAGCACCGGGAACTATATTCAATATCTTAAATCATAATGGGAAAGAATCTGAAAAAGAAAATAAATATATATATACCTGAATCACTCTGCCATATACCAGAAACTAGCACAACACTTAAATCAACTATCCTTCAATTTTTAAAAAAATCTGGAAAAAAAGGAGGGCATTGTAGAGAATTCAAAAAATTATAATAAACCTGATTTTATTATTTGCTTTTTTCATATTACCATGTATAGACAATTCTGAGCAATGTCAGAATAACCTCCCTTAAGACATCTCTTATTGATCTAAACCAGTAAGAGGGTCTGCAAAGTTGACAGCTTCTCAGCTTGTGATCCCAGTGATAAAACTGTCAATGAACATGGCCCAGTGCCAAAAAGGTTTTTTATGGGCGCTGAAATTTGAATCCTCTGTACTTTGCACATGTGAAATATCAATCTCCTTTTGATTCTTTTCCCAAGCAGTTAAAAAAAAAAAAAACCTCCTTAGCTCCTATAAAAATAGACTGGATTTGGCAAGTCGTGGTCTGTCCAGTCCTGGTATGAACAATTGCTGTGGTTTGGCCACTGGAAGTTTTGAATTATCACATTTTATTATGTAGCCTTTAATAAACATTGTCTTGTACACGGAAGTGAACTGGGAGAATTTCAGGCAATGCATTTGGCCCCAGACTCACACAGACTCAGTGACACACATTCATTTGGAGAGTTAGTTCTTATTGATCCTAATTCTTTGGAATTCCCTTTGGACACAGTTCATATTTCCAACCCTTGTGGTGATACACGAGCTTGTGTTTAAACAATAGATTTGAAACAAACAATGATGGACCAGTGATTTTTAATGCCAAGAAAAAGAGTTTGAACTGCTTCACTTTTTTTTTTTAATCTGTCCACTTGGACTTTCTGAGTGAGTGAGTGAAGTCGCTCAGTTGTGTCTTTGCGACCCTGTGGACTATAGCCCGCCAGGCTCCTCTGTCCATGGGATTCTCCAGGCAAGAATACTGGAGTGGATTGCCATTTCCTTCTCCAGGGGATCTTCCCAACCCAAGGATCGAACCCGGGTCTCCTGCGTTGCAGGCAGACTCTTTATCCTCTGAGCCACTAGGGAAGCCTGGACTTTCTATTTCTGTTTAAAAGTTTAGTTGTTGTGTGCTGATGTTTAGTTGCTAAGTTGTGTCTGACTCTTATGACCCCATGGACTGTATAGCACTCCAGGCTCATCTGTCCATTGGATTTCTCAGGCAAGAATACTGGAGTGGGTTGCCATTTCCCTCTCCAGGGGATCTTCTCGACCCAGGGATTGAACATGTGTCTCTTGAGTCTCCTGCATTGGCAGGCGGATTCTTTACCACTGGGCCACCAGGGAAGCATAGACAGTGCACCAATTGGAAAAGATAATATTCTTGTTTGGTAAGCTCTATTTTTAATTCAAACTCAGGTCATTTTTACTGGATTTGAGCCATATCTTTAAAATAGAAATATTTTCTTCCTTTAAATTATTATTCTTATTTAATGATTTACTTCTTACTAAACTGTAATGTTGGACTTCCCAGGTGGCCAATGCAGGAGAGTTCGATCACTGGGTCAGGAAGATCCCCTGGAGACGGAACTGGCAACCCACTCCAGTATTCTTGCCTGGAAAATTCCAAGGACAGAGGAGTCTGGTGGGCTACAGTCCATGGGGTCACAGAGTCAGACATGATTGAGCACAACTCTAATGTTATTATTCATTGTTGTGATAGACCGATAAAGACATGTACATCATGTGAACACATGTAGAAAGAAGTTTTTCCTTTAAAAAAAATCATTAATGAAATTAAAAGGTATTCATTCATTACCATTTTTCCTTTACTGGACTGGATATTTTTTTATGTATATTAATGGTGTGATTATATAGAGCTGGTGTCCAATAAAAGAAAAAAATTCACTCAATATTTCTTTCTTGGCTATTACAATTATTGGTTGTTTTTCATAATTTTTACTGATAAACCTTTTGGCTTAAAGAGGAGTAAATGATAAAACAAGATTTTTCCCAGCTTTTAAATGTGCTATGTAAGCCTCAGCATTTAAGCACTTAATACGTGGTTCCCAGTGTCAGACAAATATTTATTAACATCCATACTTCATTGAGGGTTTCCCCAGTGGCTCAGAGGTAAGGAATCTGCCTGCAGAGCAGGAGACACAGGAGACTTGGGTTCGGTCACTTGGTCGGGAAGATTCCCTGGAGAAGGAAATGGCAACCCACTCCAGAATTCTTGCCTGGAAAATCCCATGGACAGAGGAGCCCATGGGTTTGCAAAGAGGCAGATATGACTGGGCAACTGAGCGTGTGTGCACACACATACACACATACACACACATACTTTACTGACAAACTATACTTCCGTTGTCTGTCTTTAAAAAGACTGAGAGCAAAAAGCAGCTTTCACATTTTTAAATAATTTTAAAATATAGAGTAAAGCAATCCAATCAAATTAATTAAATAAAATATGGAGTAATTATTTAGGAGAAACATTATTTCACAACACAAGAAAACTACCATGAAATAAAATTTTCGGCCTCCAAAAATAAAATTCAAATTTCAGCCTCCAAAAATAACATTTCATTGGCGCACAGCCACGCCCTTTTGTGGACTGTATGGCTTGTGGCTGTTTGGGAAGCTAAAAGGGCAGAGTTGACTAACTGTGACAGACTGTGTTTAAACTATTTGCTGCACGGCCCTCTAAGAAAAAGTTGCCAGACTCCTGCTCTAATTTTTCAACTCCTTTCCTCCAAACTTCCAGCTCTGAAGGCACAGAAATAGCCCTCCAGGTACCAAGACTTAGACTCTCGCCTCTTCTTCCAGCCCTCTGGATCCCCAGTGGACCCCCTCGCCTTACCCAGGCCAAGCCTGAGGATGGGGCAGATGGGTCAGCATATCAATCCCTGGCGCCCTCTAGTGGGCGCCAGGAGCAATTGCCTCTTCAACCTCCCTCCCTGGCAGCCGACACCTCGCCGCCGGCCTGCCAGGTCTCTCTGCAAGTGGGAGGTTTATTTTGTGCGCCCTTCTGGCCCTGATTCAGCTCCCTGTCCCGGGCCAACGTCTCCAGGGCTACCCCTCCTGGAACCATGCTTCCACTCTCCCACATGCTTTACACACTAGAAGGACTCTGAATGAATTAAATCCCACTCTGTGACACTCTGCCAGTGTCAGAGATGTTGACTAGTTTGAATAGCATTGTGTTGTTACTTTCCAAAGCTTCCTGGTGCATGAACACACCATGTCTTAACTTGTGCTTTTTACCTGTATGTATGCCTTGCATCTGTGTAGAATGGCAGTTTTTCCTTCTGTTGTTGTTTTCGTTTTAATATTTATTTATTTTTTGGTTGCACTGGGTCTTAGTTGTAGTATGTGGGATCTAGTTCTTTGACCAGGGGTCAAACTCAGAGCCCCCTGCATTGAGAGCTTGGAGTCTTAGCCACTGGACCACCAGGGAAGTCCCTCCCCGGAAGTGTTTTGACCTGCATCATTTCAACCAATATCTGCAGGGACTGGCTGGTGTTTCACTGTGAAAACATAGAAGGTCGGAGGAGGTGATATATATGCTCAGACTGACAGAGGATGTTGGCACCAAGGCGAGAAGAGACCCAGGTACAGTGGTGAGCTGGAGCTGGCTTCCTCTGGCTGGTGAGATTCAGTGACATCACAAGGGTAGCTTGAAACTGGCCATGGTTGGGGTATTTACACCACAGGAATTGTCAGGTGCTACAAATTACAGATTTTCTGTGTGTTTCATGTAAGGGAAGAGCTAGCCATTGCGTTTTGTGATGTGAGCCAAGCATCACCAGCATGGCAGCCAGGTAGGAAGATGGTCCTCCTGGGAGAGGGTATCCATATCAGTTGTGCCAGGGACTGTTTGGAAGATAAATCACTCTTCTTCAGAGCCTTCCTTTCTTCATCACTCATTCATTCATTCAATTCACTCATCAAATATTTATCAAAAAAATTTAATATGTTTATTTATTTGGCTGCACCAGGTCTTAGCTGCAGCATGTGGGATCTAGTTCCTTGACCAGGGATGGAACCCAGGCCCCCTGCATTGGGAGCAGGGGATTCAGTTGCTGAACCACCAGGGAAGTCCCAAATATTTATCAAATATTACCTAAAGTAACAAGAGGGCTTCCCTGGTAGCTCAGATAGTAAAGAATCTGCCTGCAATGCAGGAGACCTAAGTTTGATCCCTGGGCCAAGAAGATCTCCTGAAGGAGGGCATAGCAAACCACTCCAGTATTCTTGCCTGGAAAATCCCATGGACAGGGGAGCCTGGCGGGCTGCAGTCCATGGGGTCAAAAGGAGTCAGACACAACTGAGCGACTAACACTCACTTTCACTTTTTTCAGTGTGATAAGACTTTACCCATTCCTTCTCAAATATTAAAATAATGCTTTGATATTTCTCCTAATAAAAAAAAAAGCAGTGATTATTTATAAAGTCCAGTACTTAACCTTTCCAAGATATCAGATGTGAGATATTAGACTAGCTTAATCCCTACCGCAAATGCAGCAAGTGTTTCTGCTATGCCTGTCATTTCTAGTAAGTCTGAGCTTGTTTTGGGGGTCTGCTGCGGAGGGTTGGAAAATGGTTTGTATATCTGATTGCCTTTTGACATCTCCAAGTGCGGATCTCACAAGCCTCCAAAATCCAACCTTGCTGACATCACCTTCCCTTCCTCCCAACCTGCTCCTCTCTCTGCCCTTCCTGTCTCCCTAAATGGAAGCTCCAGGCTCCCAGGGCTCCAGGTCAAAATGTGGGGTTGTCCTTGCGTTTTCTCTTTCCCTGACACCCTGACATCCATCCATCAGCAGTCTTGTCCACTCTGCTTCACTCTGTTCCAGCCACTAGGGCCTCCCTTCTGTTCCTCCAACACTCCAGGCCTGGTTCTGCCCCAGGGCCTTTGCATCTTTCTGTCCACCTCTAAAATCTTCCTGCAGGGACCTCCCTGGTGCTTCAGTGGTTAAGACTCCCCCTTCCAACCCAGGGGATTTGGGTTTGTTCCCTGGTCAGGGAGCTAAGATCCACATTTCCTTGGGGCCAAAAAAAAAACAAAAAACAGAAGCAAAACTGTAATAAATTCAATAAAGACTTTTAAAAAATGTCCACATAAAGAAAGTCTTATTAAAAAAAACCAAAACCCTCTTTTTCCAGATCTCAATGGGGCACACTCCCAACTTTCTGTGCTTTTGCCCAGATGTCACCTTCTTGATGAGACCTTCCCTGTTGTCTTATTTGAAACTGTGACCTTTGCCCTGTTCCCACCTTCTGTGCATCATCCTTCCTTACCTCTGCTCTTTTCTTCCAGGGCGTTTAACCAATGTGGGACATGGTCTTTATTTTGCCTGTTTGTGGCCTATTTCTTCCCTCATCAGACTGTGAGCTCCGTGAGAGCTTAGTGCAGAGTAGGGGTTCAATAAAAACTTGTTGGGACTTCCCTGGTGGTCCAGGGGTTGGGAATCCGCCTGCCAGTGGATTCAATCCCTGGTCCGGGAGGATTCCATGTGATGCCAGGTGGCTGGGCCCTTGAGCCACAACTACTGAGCTCGAGTGCATGCATGCTAAGTCACATCGGACCCTTTGTGACTCCATGGACTATAGCTCCCACTGCACAATTTGAGAAAGTCTGCACACAGCAACAAAGACCCAGTGCAGCCAATAAATTAATGAAAATAAAATAAAATGAAAAATCTTTAAAAAAGAAAGGTTAAGATAAATAAATAATGATGGACCATTCAGCTACTACAATAGGGGAAAGGAATCTGGATTCAAAGCACATATGACATACAAAACTGATGAATTAGAAATCTAATTGCAAATTATAAATTTAATCGTAAGATGTAAAACAGGAAAATGTCTTTAAAAATATTTTTTGAGTGAATGAATGGTATAGTTGTTGAATGAGTGGATTATTTGCCTTCACTTCATGAGGAACATGCCGTGTTTATGCTGCAAATGCCTCCTTGTGGAACAGATGTTCCAATGCCCTAGACCAGGGATTGGCAAACCACAGCCCAGGACCAAAGCCAGCTCACCACCTGCTGTCATACTGTCTTCAAGTTAAGAATGAATTTTACTGAGGGAGGCTCAAGGCAGATGGGTATGTGTATACTTACTGCTGATTCGCGCTGTTGCACACAGAAGCCCACGTAACACTGTGAAGCAATTATCTTCGTGCATTCACGCATGCTCAGTTGCTCATGTCTGACTTGTGACCCCATGGACTGTAGCCCACCAGGCTCCTCCTCCAGGGGATCTTCCCCACCCAGGGAGGAAACCTGCATCCTCTGCATCTCCTGCATTGCAAGCAGGTTCTTTACCACTAACGCCACCTGGGAAGCATGAAGAAATGACCCTCCAATCAAAAATTTTAAAAAATGGAGAAGGAAATGGCCACTCACTTCAGTATCTTGCCTGGGAAACCCCATGGATAGAGGAGCCTGGTGGGCTACAGTCCATGGGATCACAAACAGCCGGACTTATCAACTAAACAACAACATAAGATGGATAACCAACAAGGGCCTACTGTACAGCGTAGGGAATCTGCTCGATGTTATGCGGAAGCCCGGATGGGAGGGGAGTTTAGGGGAGGATGGACACATGTTTATGTATGGCTGAGTCCCTTTGCTGTCCATCTGAAACTATCACAACATTGTTAGTTGGCTATACTCCAATATAAAATAAAATGTTTAAAAATAGTATTTTAAAAAAATACGCTACAGGAGTACACTGATAGCAAAAATCTCTCTCCTACTTGGGAGTTGAGAACTGACCTAGTTGTAATCAAAGAAATACTATAGAAATAAAAAATTTATGAATTTTACACTATTTAACTGCTTGAAAAAATTTTAAGAATGTTTTCTGATACTGAAAATTATATAAAATGCAAATGTCAGTGTCCCGTGGTCATACCCATTTGTCTACAGATTTTTTCAACAGAGACTGGCCCTCAAAACTGAAAATACTTATTATCTGGTCCTTTACAGAAAAAGTTTGCAGAGCCCTGTTCATGTGTCAAAGGAGAAAATCCTGTTGCCCAGGGGGATGCTGAGACCTACAGGGTTGAAATGAGCTTTCAAAGGTCCCCATGTTTCCTTTTTAAAAATACTTATTTATTCATTTGTTTGGCTGCATCAGGTCTTTCTTGCAGCACTTGGGTCATGCAGTATCTTTCATTGCGGTGCACAGGCTTAGTTGCTCCACAGAATTTGAGAATCTTAATTACCTGACCAGGGATTGAACCCATGTACCCTGCATTGCAAGGAGGATTCTTTTTTTTTTCTTTTATATATATATATTATTGCAATGTTTCAGGTACGCAGCAAGGTGATTCAGTTATACATATACACATATATTATTTTTCAAATTATTTTCCATTATAGGTTATTACAAGGTATTGACTATACTTTTCTGTGCTATACCGTAAAGCAAGGTAGATTCTTAACCACTGGACCACCGGGAAAGTTTCCCAGGGCCCCACGTTTCTGAGGGACTCTGCATTTGCTGAATTACCTGAACTGTGTCTCTGATGCTTTATAGGAAACAGAACTCAGACTGATGAAGCCATACCTCCAGAAACTGAAGGTCACCTGAGGTACTGTCCTTGAGAGACAAATCTGCAACCAACCATCTGATCTTGCCTAGCCCCAGAGATTTTTAATTGCCCCTGTAAAAAGAGAAGAAAAAAAAGTACTCGCTCTTTCTAGAAACTCTGAGTTTGGGACTTTGATCACAGTGATGACAACATCCGATCAGAACTCTATTCTGCTTCACTCCTTCTGCAGGCATTTATGGGCAGTCAGAAGCTGGCGGTGAAAGCAGCGTGCCCCACGGAGGCAGAAAAATTAGTTTCTGGGGGCTGCGGAGTGACTGCTAATGGGGAAGGGAAAGTTTCTTTTGGGGTGATGGAATGTTCTGGAGATAGATAGTTAACATAGCAGTGAGGGTTTCACAACACCGTAAATATGCTAGAAAATCACTTATCTGTATACTTAATTTTTAATCTTATTTATTTATTTTGGCTGCACCACAGGATCTTAGCTCCCAACCAAGGCTCGAACCAGCACCCCCTTCAGTGGAAGCTCTTATCCACTGGTAAAGTAAGGTAATGTTAGTCTCTCTCAGTTGTGTCCTACTCTTTGTGACCCCATGGACTCTAGCCTGCCAGGCTCCTCTCCCCATGGAATTCTCCAGGCAAGAATACTGGAGTTGGTTGCCATTCCCCTCTCCGGGGAATCTTCCCAACCCAGTACCACCAGGGAAGTCCCTGACCCACACATTTAAAAAATAGAGTGGATTTTTACTGTTGTATGAAAATTGTATACATTGTAATTAAGTTGAATTGGTTCATGGTGCTTTTCAGGTCTACTCTATCCTTCTACTTTTCTATATATTCATTCTAATTTTTGAGAGTTTGATATTGAAACTCCAACTGAAGATCTTAATTTATCCACTTAAACATAATTTTAATATAAAGTGAAACTATATAACTTAAATGGCTTCCTTGGTGGCACTAGGGGTAAAGAACCCACTTGCCAATGCAGGAGACCCGAGAGACACAGGTTTGATCCCTGGGTTGAGAAGATCCCCTGAAGAAGGGCATGGAAACCTACTCCAGTTTTCATGCCTGGGAAATACTATGGACAGAGAAGCCTGGTGGGCTATGCTCCATGGGGTCACAAAGAGCTGGACATGACTGAAGCAATTGAGCCCACAGGCATATGTAACTTTGTTCTGCATTCTTCAAGTCTCCTGTAAGTGTGTTATCAAACTTTCATAATTTAAAAAATAAAAAAGAAAGAAAAAAATAGAGTGCATTTTACATTGCATTTATGATGACTTAATAAAAATAAGTTATTTTAAAATAACTTTTAAAAATAATTAAAAAGGCAATACTATCTCTTTCTTACTAAGTAATAGTGCTATGAAATAAGTAAATAATAGTAAATAAATAAATAAGTAAATAATAGTAAATAAGTAAATAAATTAAAACTCCTGCCCCAAATCACACTTCTTTTCTGTGTTCCCTCCTGATTCTTGTCCATCTGCATGGACTCTTTTTGCACGGCTATAAAGTAGATATCATGTTGACCATCCATTGGTCACAACATGGTACAATATCATTAAAAAAGAAAAACAACTCCAGGGCAGAGGGTGGGAGAAAGGGGTGAAGCGGGTCAAAAGGGACAAACTTACTATCAAAAAAAAAAAAAAGGGACAAACTTGTAGTTATAAAATAAGTCCTGAGGACATCACATACAGGATGGTGACTGAAAGTAAGAACACTGTGCTGTGTATTTGAAGGATGCAAAGAGAGGAGATCTTAAAAGTTTCCATCACAAGAAGAAAAAGAAAAACATGTGTGTTAACTGTGTATGGTGATGGATGTTAACTAGTCTTGTTGCGATGATCGCTTCTCAATATATATTTACATAAACCAAATCATTATGTTGTACACCTGAAACTAATATAATGTTGTATGTCAATTATATCTCAAGAAAAATACTAATATAATAAAAGAAGGACTCCCCAGTAGTTCAGTGGTTAAGAATCCTGCCATTGCTGGGAACCTGGTTTCGATCCCAGGCCCGGGGAAGATCCCACATGCTGTGGGCCAATTAAGCCCATGAGCCACAACTGTGAGCCCATGTTCCTAGAGCCCGTGCTCTGCAACAAGAGAAGCCACTGCAATAAGTCCTCCGGTGAAGCTAGAGAAAGCCCATGCGTGGCAACAAAGACACAGCACAGCCAAAAATCAATTTAAAAAAAAATAAAATGAGGTAAAAATAAAGAAAAAGGGAAAATGGAAAGGAAGAAGAAAGAAAGAAGGAGGAAGGGAGGGAGGGAAAGAAAGGAAAGAAAAGGAAGAAAACTCTAGGGATGGCATGTCAGAGATGAACCTCCATGCTTCTACACATATTAGCTACTTCCTGAGTCCCTGCCCCACCCCACACCCCTTCCTCTGTCTGGGTAGTTAAGCATCTGGAGCGATGCTGATGCAGGGCAGGATTACAAACATTTCTACTGAATGGAGTAACTCATGAATATCCACATTCCCTGGGGTAGGTCTTTACTTCTGGCAGGGAGTGGACACTCAGTACATGTTAGATGAATGAATGCACACAGCGCTGGTGGGGGAAGATCTCAGCTTGCCAAAGTGTAACAATAGTGGTAGGCTGGTCAGTGTTTAACAATCAGCTCTCTTGGAGGGGAATTTAGATACCTCTATATATCCAATATGGGGCTTCTCTGGTGGCTCAGCAGTAAATAATCTATCTGTGATGCAGGAGATGCAGGAGTCATGGGTTGGATCCCTGTATCGGGAAGATCCCCCGGAGGAGCGCATGGCAACTCCCTCCAGTATTCTTGCCTGGAGAACCCATGAACAGAGAAGCCTGGTGGGCTACAGTCCATGGAGTCACAAAGAGTCGGACACGACTGAAGTGATTAAGCATGCATATATCTAATACACATATAAAATACATGCATTATAGACATCTCTACATGTCGAATATATTACACATATAATAACATACATGCATGGTGGGTATTTATATGTGTAGAATACACATACATGTGTGTAACATACATGCATTGTGGGTTTCTCTATATGTTGAACATACACTACATGTATATAATATACATGTATTATATAATATACAACTTTATTATAAATGTTTTCAAAATAAAGGAGGTATAGGATACAATTTACAAGTAATAATCACAGGACTTTCCTGGTGGCCTGGTGGTTAAGAATCTGCCTGCCAATGCAGGGGATGGGGGTTCTATCCTTGGTCCAGGAGGATCCCACATGTCACAGAGCAACTACGCCCATGTACCACAACTACTGAGGCCATGTACCTTGGAGCCTGTGCTCTGCAAGAGAAGTCACCGCGATGAGAAGCCTGCGCATCACAATTAGAGAGTAGTCCCCGCTTGCCACAACCAGAGAAAAGTCAGAGAAGCAACCAAGACCCAGCATGGCTAAAAAAATTTTTTTAATAAAAGAAATGTTTTAAAAGAATGTCATATGAATGAAACAGTGCACCATGTTACTTTTTGAGACTGCCTTCTTTTGGTGACTGTAATGTCTGTGATGCTCACCCAAGTTCATGCATGTACCTATAGTGTGTTCCTTTTTGTTACTGAGTAGCATTCCATTGTGTGGAATTAATCCTCATTTTCTTTTTTCTTTTTAAACTTTATTTATTACTTCTTTTTGGTTGTGCTGGGTCTTCACTGCTGCCCAAGGACTTTCTCTAGGTGTGGCAAGCAGGGGTTACCCTCTTGCTGCGAAGCACAGGCTCTGGGGTGAGAGGGCTCCAGTAGTTTTGGTACACAGGCTTAGTTGCTCCTCGGAGTGGGAAACTTCCCAGAGCAAGAATCGAACCCGTGTCCTCTGCATTGTCAGGCAGATTCTTAACCACTGGACTACCAAGGAAGTTCTAATCTACATTTTCTTAATTCATTCTATTCACAGTTTGCTTGCTCGGTTTACCCATTGAAGGACTTTTGGGCAGTTTTTATGAATATTCATGTTCAGGATTTTGTGCGAACCTGAGCATTCTTTTCTCCTAGTAAACACCCAGAAGTGGGATTGCTGGGTCATTTGTGTGTTTAACTCTCTAAGAAACTGCCAAGTCATTTTCCAGAGGGGTTGGACTATTTTTGTATTCCCACCAGGAACACAGGAGGGTCCCAGGTGAACTGCAGCTTCACCAGAAGTTGGTATTGTCAGCTTTTTTTATTTTAGCCATTCTAACAAGCACAAGCTCCAGGAGACAGTGAAGGACAAGGGAGCCTGGCACACTGCAGTCCATGGGGTCATAAAGAGTTGGACACGACTGAACAACTGAACAGCAACAAGCATGTGGTAGTATCTCACTGTGGTTTTTAATTTGCGTCTCCCCAGTGGTGATAGGTTTCTAGCCATCTTCATTTTATAAAAGCAGTGTCATAAAATATCTTCTGTAACTTCCTGTTTCCAAGACTTTTACATTGTTGTTGTCATTTGTGAGTTTTGTTGTTTCGCCGCTAAGTCGTGCCCGACTCTTTTGCGACCCCATGGACTGTAGTCCACCAGGCTCCTCTGTCCATGGGACTTCCCAGGCAAGAATACTGGAGTAGGTTGCCATTTCCTTCTCCAGGGGAACTTATAGACCCAGAGATGGAACCCGGGTTTCCTGCATTGGCAGGCAGATTCTTTACCACTGAGCCACCGGAGAAGCCCAGTATTGGTGAATTTACTATTGCCTAATATTTCTTTAGGGGCTATACGGGAACATGTTTTTCCATCAGTGGCTGTTTCTGTTGCTTCTAGATTTTTGCCATGGAGAACATTAGTTCCACTCCCACTGCCATGTAAGAACTGTGCGCTAACCGATTGTGCCACTGGAGCTTCAGTGGAGGACATTAGTGTATGTGTTCCCTGGTTACACAAGGGCTTGTGCCTAGAGGTAGAATTGCTGGGTTGTAGGTAATCTAGATGGAGTTCAACTGCAGTATTCAAAAGGGTCAAGTCAGCCGTTCCTTCAGTTAATCCCTTGCCCAGGTGAGAGAGATAAAGTTCAGGGTGCATTCTGAGATAGGCAGCGTGTACCCATGTGATATTAATACTAAACTGTGCCTGAGCAAGATAAATGTCACTGTGGATTGAATCAACAAAGCTATTAGAAATTAATTTCCAGGATGGGGGAGGGGAGATTTCAGAGACCAAGTCTCTGTGACCAAGGAACAGATGTATTACGAAAGATGTGATTGGAACTGAAGTAAAGAGATAGGTAAGAGGGTGAGGTTACAGAACAAAATGTCCTCAGCAGGTCAAGATAGAGAAGGGGGTGGAGGTGACAGTCTGTTGTAATCGCAACAATAAAAGCTTGTGTTGCCTGACAAGGGCTGAGCATCAGGTGATTGGCAGGAAATGTGTCTGCTGAGGACAGAAGCATCCATTTCTTTCATTCAGATAGTCTATATTCTGAGCTTCCACCGTCCAAGGAGCTGGGCTGGGAGAGAGAGAGACAAATGCAACATCTTCCTTGCTTTCAAAATGTTCATAATGAGAAGGGAAAGGAGAGCAAGACAGAGGGGATGGGAATTAGAATACAGCAAGAGCCAAATGCCAGAAACAAGCAAGTGTATTGGGAATTCCAAGAAATAGGGAACTGGTAGAAATGGGGAGAACTGAAATTTTTTTGCACCGAGCCCCCAGCTAGGAATCGAGGAGAAAATTCTGCTCGTTACAAAAGGTCTGATCTCTTGATCCTCCTCAAAATTGGGGATCCCTTGATCCACAATTTAACTCAGCCATAAAAAAGAATGAAATAATGCCATTTGGAGCCACATGGATGGACCTAGAGATGATCGTACTAAGTGAAGTCAGGCAAATATCATATGATATTACTTATCTGTAGAATCTAAAATAGGATACAATAAACTTTACAAAACAGAAAGAGACACAAAGACGTAGAAAATAAACTTATGGTTGCCAAAGGGAAAAGGGGGAAGATAAATTAGGAATTTGGGGTTGACAGAAATATACCACTATACATAAAATAAGCAACAAAGATGTATAGCACAGGGAAATATATTTAATATCTTATAATAACCTGAAATGGAAAATAGATTCATATACATATATATATAGATATTGTAAATCACTTTGCTGTACACCTGAATCATTGTAAATCAACTATACTTCAATTTTTAAAAAAAAGAACTGATTTATTGTTCTACTTGAAGGGCAGTCCCCAAAATACACATGATGGAGTATCATACAGCAAGGGAACAAACAAATTACTGTTACATGCAATCACATAGATGAATAACAAAAATATTTTGCTGAGCAAAAGAAGTTGGATACAAGAGCATGTACTGTACAATTCCATTTTCACAAAGCTTTAGAACAGGCAAAACTAATCTCTGGGGATAGAAATCAGAATCTAGGATGCCTGTGGGGGAGTGGGGGGGCTTCAGCCAGCTTGTCCTGGCTCATAAGTGCCTTCCGGTACCATCCTTTCCAACTTCATGGTAGTTGGAAATTAGTCTTGGTGGGAATATACACACCACCGAAAATGACAAATACTGCAAATTAAAAACCAGCCTTTCTCTCTCTCTCTCTGTTCCCCCACCCCCTCCTATTTCACAAGCCCATTGTTAAACATTTACCAGCAGACTACTGCTGCTCGGGGCAAGGGAGATTAACTGAACAGGACACTGAGAAAACTTTCTGGACTAATGGAAATGTTCTGCTTCTTGTTTCCGGGAATGGCTTCACGGGTATATATAATTGTAAAAGCTTAAGGAATTGAACATTCAAGAACTGTAAGTTACAGCTCAATAAAAGAAAGACTATAGCCTTTCTTTTATATATAGCCTAAAATAAAATGGTAGAGAAATCACTTTGCAGAACAGAAGGACTCTGCAAACGCCCACATCTGGGAAAGGTCATGGTGTTTTTTGAAGCTTGATGGGCATTCTGAATTTTGAGTGAGTGACTGGGAATGGTGAGAGGCAAAATGAAAAAGGCTCAGATTGGAGAAGTGGAGGGGCAGGTGTGTCTGGTAGCAGTTTTCATCAGGGGAGGGATGGTTATATCTTTGTCTTTTTAAAGCATTGCCACATTTTGCAATTATGTTTATTTAGATTATGTAGCTATTTTTAAAAAACATTGTATCTCTCAGTGTCTATGGGGTCTAATACTTAAAAGGCTTGCAAATTAACTGTTAAAAGAATGACTGCAGGAACTTCCCTGGTGGTCTAGTGGCTAAGACTCCTCCTAGGGGTCCCAGGTTTGATTCCTGATCAGGGAAGGAGATTCCACATGCTATGAGTAAGACATCTTATGCAGCTTAAAAAAAGATCCCTCTTCAATGACGATCGAAGATCCCAAGTGTCACAACCAAGACCTGGTGCAGCCAAATAAATAAATATGAAAAAAAAAAAAAAAGACTGCAGGGTGGCCGGACAGGAAGTGGGCAAGACTGAGCCAGGGGAACCAGGGGACCTGAGCTGGACCCAGAAGAAGTGGATCAAATCTCCCTCTCTATTTCTTCCCACGTGAAGATGCACCCCACCATGAAACATGCACAGGTGCTCAGAAATGTGAGCCGCCTCAAAACAATGTGGTGAGTTTTTCAGGAAGTCAACATTTTCCTATTTAAATGACTGTCCTTTATTCTCTCCTATGTACTGCCTTTTTTTTTTTTTTTTTTTAACTGATGTTAAAATCACTTTTCTTGTAAAATGGTTTAGCCATTGTGGAAAACAGTACGATGATCCCTCAAACAATTAAACATAGGGACTTCCCTGGTGGCCCAGTGGCTACGACTCCACCCTCCCCAATGCAAGGGGCGTGGGTTTGATCCCTGGTGAGGAAACTAGATCCCACATGCTGCAACTAACAGCACAGATAATAATAATGATGTAAATTTTATTTAATTATGCAGCTAAAGATCCCACATGCTGCAATGGACCTGGTGCCGCCAAATATTTTTAAAAAATAAAAACGTAGAAACGCTACATGATCCAACAATTCCACTTCTAAGTAGATATCCAAAATAATTGCAGACAGGAATTTCAACAGATATTGGTACACCCTTGTCCATAGCAGCCCTATTTACAACAGCCAAAAGGGAGACACACCCAAAAGTCCATCAGTGGATAAACCGACAAACAAAATGTGGTCCAACCATGCAGTGGAACACTGCTGCTGCTGCTGCTGCTGCTAAGTCGCTTCAGTCATGTCCGACTCTGTGCAACCCCATAGACGGCAGCCCACCAGGCTCCCCCATCCCAGGGATTCTCCAGGCAAGAACACTAGAGTGGGTTGCCATTTCCTTCTCCAATGCATGAAAGTGAAAAGTGAAAGTAAAGTGGAACACTATTCAGCCTTAAAAAGGAAAGAAATTCTGACAGACGCGAGCACGTAGTTGGACCTTGAGGATATAGATGGACCTTGAGGATATTACACTGAGTGAAATAAGCCAGTCACAAAGGACAATTACTATAGAGTGGAGGTCTGGGGAAGTCAGTGTTTCATGGGGACAAAGTTTCAGTTTGGAAACTGAGAAAGTTGTGGAGATGTTTGCGGGGATGGTTGCAAAACAATGTGAACGGACTTAATGCCACTGAGCCATGCATCTACCAGTGGTAAGTTTTATATTAGGTATACTCACAACAACAAAAGTTTTTAAATGACGTCTCTCTCATGAAGGAATGAATGGTAATTGACATTATGAGTTTACAGGACATGTTCATAATTGGCAAAAAGTCTTCAGTTGACTCTGACAACTTAAGTGTCCCACAACTGTTGAGGATTTTGCTGGCTCACGCAGTCCCAGTATGGAAACCACAAGGTTCTGAGGAGCTGACCTCTCCCCCACGCACACCTGCCTACCCATTCTCCGTCTCGCCCCGCCTCCCCCTGCGCCCGTTCCTGCTGCCCCAGGCGCATGCGCACTTGTTCGGTGGGAGGTGAGTGAATGCGCACGCTCCGGGCACAGTCTCGCGTCAATCTCCGCCCCTTTTCCCTTCTAGGAGGCAGCCTCAGGCTGGTGCGCACGCGTCGGGGCGAGGGGCGGGTACCAGCACGGCTCCCTTAGGTGGTGGCTCTCGCGAGAGGCCGGCCCGCGATCTTGTAGCTCCCCCTCCCCTCCCTCCGCCTCCCGGGCTCCTGCTGCAGCGTCAGCCCCTGTCCGGCTTCGGTGGCTGCGGCGGCCCCGATCCCGTGGCTTCAGCCCCGGCGACCTTTGGGGCCCCTCGGCCCAGATCCGCAGCACCGCCCATCTTCGTCGCCTCGGCGCCGGCCTAGGCCGCGGCCGCAGCCCCGGGCTCGCGTCGGTGCCGCCCGCTCCCGGCCCGCCCCCTATGGGCCCCGGCTAGAGGCGCCGCCGCCGCCGCCGCCGCCGGCCCGCGGAGCCCCGATGCTGGCCCGGAGGAAGCCGGTGCTGCCGGCGCTCACCATCAACCCCGCCATCGCCGAGGGCCCGTCCCCTACCAGCGAGGGCGCCTCCGAGTGAGTGGGCCGGGCCGGGGCCGGGGAGAGGACAGGATGTGTGTGTGTGGGGGGTGTCCCAGAGTCGCGAGGTCTGGGGACGGGGTCGAGGAGAGAAGAGGGGAGAGGCCCCGAGTAGCGAGATCTGGGAAGGGGGAGTCCCCGAAAGGAGGAGAGAAGGCCCAGGTAAGGTCGGAGGAGGGATCCCTGAAGAGGAGAGGAGAGGATGAGGGACTCTGAGTATGATATTGGCGGGAGGGGGGTCCCTGAATGGTGAAATTGGGCTCTGGCAGGGTTCTTGCTGTGGGATGATGGTCTGATAGTGAATCGGTCCCTGCGGGGATAAGACGGGGATATGAGACCCTACAGAGTGAAGCTATGGTAGTGATCCTCACCTGAGGGGAGAGGATGGGTCAGGGGTCCCTAGTGGTGAAATCGGAGGAAGGGGGAGGAGTCCCTGAGTAGTGATGTAGAGGGAAGGAAGGGGTCCTTGCATTCTAAGAACAGGGCGCACGGGGTTCCTGAAAGGAGAGGATGGGGCTGGCAGGGTCCCTGGGAGTGAGCATGGGGTAGGGGCGTCCAAGAAAAGGGGAAGAGGGTGTCTGAGAGATGAGGGAGGGTCTTAGGGAATTTGGGGGGAAGGGAGCCTGAGAAGATTTTGCTGGTGGGGAGAGAAGCTGCTGAACCTGGGGAGAATGGTGAGGCATCCTGACAGGGGCAGAGAGGCTGGAGAAGTGGGGAGTGAGGGGGATTTGGAGGGCCAGAGGTGGGGAGAACTCGGAGCAAGAAAGAAGTCAGGGGATCTGCTGGGACCCCTGAAAGCAAATGAACAGAGAGATTCTGAATTGAATGAATTAACAAATCCTTGAGGGGCTGGAGAAGTGGTGGTGGTGGTTTGAGGCCATGGAGGGGGATGGGAGGACTTGAGGGGAAAGAACGGGACAGAGAAAGAACCTGGGCCTTTGGGGGTTGCCCGATGGCAGACTTGTCTTCAGAGCACATCCCTGACCTCCCCACTTCGATTCTCCATGCTGGAGTGGAGCAGGACGGTCCTAGAAACACCTGGCCTGGGTCCGTGTGCCTTGTGCAGGTGTGATCTGTGAGAACCCAGAGATGATGGGCGAATGGCATGTTTCGTGCCTCTCAGGGGACTTGGCCTCCCTGTAACCAAATGAAGGAGGAGCGCCTTGATGCACATGAGTGTGAGTTCACATCTTTCTCTGTCCCTGAGGGCAGCTCAATGTGGGGACGCGTTCCTGATTCTCAAAAAATTCGCTTATTCTAGGGACTTCTCTGGCAGTCCAATGGTTAAGATCCCGAGCTTCCAATGCAGGAGACACAGGTTCGATCCTTGGTCAGGGAACTAAGATCCCACAGGCAGCGTGGCTCAGCACCCTCCACCCTCCAAAAAAATCCACTTATTCTTACAAGAGAGCTCCTTCATCATAGTTGCTCTCTCTCTCTTTTTTTCTTAAAATGTGATCTGTGATTTCCATCCCTTCAAAAATTTCCCTAGTAGAAGCCAGCCATTAGAATTCCAGAGTGTTGTTTTGTTTTTTAATAACCACAGTGGAGTTGCCATTAAATGTAAGATGGATTAATCAGCTGACTCCAGAATGCATTTTAGATGTCTGTTGGGCAGGCTGAAGACTTTCCAGGGTCTGAGGGTCTAGCCACAAAAGCTGCCTCTTCAGCCCTTCAGTGGAGGAGTTGTGGCACATACATTTACTCCTTTGCCTCCCCTCCTCTGTCCATCGCATCCTTCTTCCCCCTTTATCCAGGTCCCGGCTCAGGCGGCCGCTCCCATGAGCCCAGGCTTTGCAGGCAGACTGGACACAGGTGTCATTCACTCCAGCCTGTGCCACTTCCTTGCCTGTGATCCTCAGGCAGGTTACTGACCCTCTGAGCCTTCTCCCTCCCTTGTGGGCTGGGGTCTGCAAGAGACTCGCCTCCCAGGAGGATCATGAGAACTCAGCAAACTGGTTAAAGCTCTGGTACCTGCTCGCGATGTGGCACCTACCTCCCAGCGACCTCTTCTTGCTACCAGCTCAGGTTGACATCACCCAGCAGCAGGTCATCTTGCTCCAGGGTGTCCTTTTGCTTACATCTCTTTAAGTTGTAGGCAAGTCATGATTGATCTTGGGGATTGGAAGGTTCCTGCCAGAACTCCAGTCTACCCCTTTATCTCCTGCTTGAATCCCCCCTACAAGATCTCCCCGAGCTGGGCAGTCAGCTTTGGCCTAAATGCCCTGGAGACAGACTTCCCTGGATGCCCAGTGGTTAGGGCTCTGAGCTTCCACTGCAGGGGACACAGGTTTGATCCTTGGTTGGGGAACTAAGATCCCATGTGCTGCACAGTGCGGCCGCTAAATAAATTAATAAATTGTATAAATGCCCTGGGGAGTGGTGGCTGGGGGGACCTCTTCTTCTCTAGAGCTGCACTCACGGTTTGGCTAGAGCTCCAGGCCATGCCAGCCCTTGACACATGGCGTGTCCAAATTCAGGGGAGCTGTAAGCATAATATGCTTTCCAGATTAGTTCATTTCACCTGTTTTTTTTTTTTTTCAAATGTGGCTAGAAAATTTTTAATTGCACACATAGCTTATGTTCTTTTTCTTTTAAAAAAAAAAAAAATATTTGGTTGCATCCGGTCTTAGTTGTGGCACGTGGGATCTTTAGTTGTGGCCTGCAGGCTTAGTTGCTCCACGGCATGTGGGGTCTTAGTTCCCCAACCAGAGACTGACCCACCTCCTCTGCATTGCAAGGCGGATTCTTAAGCTCTGGACAACCAGGGAAGTCCCTGTTCTCTTTCGGGCAGCCCTGAGTTAGTCCTCCTGGGCACTGAGCATTGAGCTGGCGTCCACCTGCCTGTTACAGGGAGCTGCCTTCAACTTCAGGATTTGATTCAAAGTCAAGTCACCAGGGAAAATAGCATACTGTCAACATTTCCTTTGAAAGTTCCCTGAATCACCCAATAAAGTGCCATATATGTGGTTGGTTTTTAATCACCGGGTCTAGGAATGTGTGTGCGTATAAATGCTTGGTGTTTACAGTAATGCTTGGGATATAATAAGCGCGTGCTGGTGGAACGGAATGCCCTGCATTTGTCCGCACCATTTATAAATTATGCCCCTGTCTTTCCCCATCCAGTGGCTGTGTGTAATCCATTTAAATTAGAGGCACAGGTGTAGCAGCTTCTTGTCGTCCTCCTCTAGGTTCTGGTTCCTTGCTCTGAGGCCACTCTGACTCTCAATTTGCTCCTCCATCCTCGTGAAAAATCCTGGGGACCTCCACTCCCTGACACCTGGGCTTCTCCCCATGGTTCCTTCATCTCCTTCCCTTGTGGTCTGAGCCTTTGTGTCAGGAAAGAGGCCTCCTGGATCTGATATCAGAGCCATCAACCTACAGCTCATCACCGAGATCTAACCTTTATGATGTGGTGAGGGGTGGCTGGTTCTCGGGGAGGCCGGCTGTGTGTCTGTGGATTGTCTGTCTTTCCTACCAGATGGTAGGCTCTTGAAGCACAAGAGTCAAGTCTGATTCACCTGCCGGCCCCAAACCCCAGGGCCCAGGATGCAGTGGTGGCTCGGTGACCCTGGCTCAGACTGAGTCATCTCCTGGTGGCTCCCACACTCTCGCTCACCCTTGCCCTTGGGGTCTCTGCAGAGCACATCTGGTGGACCTCCAGAAGAAGCTAGAGGAGCTAGAGCTCGACGAGCAGCAGAAGAAGCGGCTGGAAGCCTTCCTTACCCAGAAGGCCAAGGTTGGTGAGCTCAAGGACGATGACTTTGAACGGATCTCCGAGCTGGGAGCCGGCAATGGCGGAGTGGTCACCAAGGTCCAGCACAGACCTTCGGGCCTCATCATGGCCAGAAAGGTGAGCTGCAGCTGGCAGTAGGGTGACTGTTCTGTCCCTATGCTCTGTGGGCAGGTTCCCTGGAGATGGAAGGGAAGGTTAAAGGGTGCAGGCATCTGCTTTCTGATTGGCTCCTGGGCTCAGAGGCCCCACCCCCCAGCTTGGGTTCTACTTAGATTGTGGCAATGCAGGCTTGCCTCAGGCAGCTCCTCCTCTAAAACTGCCCTGTGCCTTCCCAGCTGTGGCTGCAGTTCAGATTCGCAGGAATGGACTGGCTTGAGAAAGGAGCAGATGGAAGAGAGGAGAGTCAGGTTCCCTTAGAGCCAGCTGCCCCCTGACATCAGAGCCAGAAGAAAACCCTGCCCACCAAGACCAGCTGCTAGGAGCGACAGTCACCTTTGGGGGATGGGGTCCAAATGACACGTGTTAGCCAGTATTCTCCAGAGAGAGGGAACCACTGGGGGTGTAGGGGGGAAGAGTAGACACTGGCTCAGGCAGTCATAGCGGCTGGCAGGTCTGAAGTCCGTGGGGCAGGCCTGTGGGCTGCAGATCCAGGGAAGAGTTGAATCTGGGGGTGAATCCCCATCCCTTCTAGGAAGGCCTTCACCTGATTGGATAAGGCCCACCACTTAGAGAGTCATCTGCTTCCTTGAGAATCTGATGATTCCTGTGTTAAATCACATCTAAAAATACCTCCACAGTGATGTCTAGATGGGTACCTGACCCAACAACTGGGTGCCGTGGCCTTACCAAGGGGTCATGTGAAGTGACCATGACCTCCCTGTTCAGTGCAGACCCCGATGCTGAGACGTCCCTCATTGGGGCTGCTGTGCAGCTGCCCTGCTGGTCTGAGGGGGAGGGTCCCTGAGAGACACTGGGGGTGGGGAACAGAAGGAGGTCCCCACCGGGGGACAGTGGCTCCTGCACACGTCCCCAGGGCCGTCGTGTTGACGTGTGACTCAGTTCATACAGTCATCTTCCTTCAGACGTAGAAAGCTCCCTCTTTGGATCCCATCATCTGGACCCCATGGTTTCAGAATCGCATTCTTGGACACTTGACCACCCCGTACCCTGGTGACGGGATCTGCACAGGGCCCGCTTTTCCTGGGAGACCTGTACTTAGGGCTTCCGCTGGGGTCTGTCACTTGGCTGTCCCTCTGCCTGCCGAGCTCCTCCCTCCTGAAACGTACAGCCCCTCGTTTTCTATTTCTGAGTGCTTTCCGCAGGCCTTCTTTTCCAAACCAGAGCAGCCCCAGAAATCCCTGCTCTGCCTGAAGCACCCCCAACTCCAGGGAGCAGAAGGGCAGCCATGAAATTCAGACAACAGTGGGGGGTGGGAGGGACTTGGACTCAGAGTGCTTCTCAGGGTCAGAAGGGTCTTCAGGCTGGCCAGGACTCTTCCGGGTGGTAGATAACCTGACTTATGTAACCATGGATCTCTGAAAGTTTGTCTACAGCTTCCTTAAAGCCTGTGAAGTGGGGCTTCAGAGTTTAAAGTTGGAGAGTTGGGCAGGTGTAGTCTAGCTAGGAGCCCTGCCCCAT
Organism: Bos grunniens; assembly: GCF_055505025.1. Taxonomy (NCBI): domain Eukaryota; kingdom Metazoa; phylum Chordata; class Mammalia; order Artiodactyla; family Bovidae; genus Bos; species Bos grunniens. The sequence continues at coordinate 19,946,261 of NC_141171.1, forward strand.
GTATGCCTGTGCCCAGCTTTGACCCCTGCCTCAGTCACAGACTCTCTTTGCTGTTTTTGCAACTTTCCAGAGCTTCTATAATCCTTTAAAAATAAAATCTTTGGAAGGGGAGGGAGGGGAAGGGACTCCCCTTAGCAGTCCAGTGGTTAGGACTTGGCACTTTCACTGCCAGGGCCAGGGTTTGATCCCTCGTTGGGAAACTGAGTCCAAAAAAAGAAAAAAAAAGAAGGGTCCAAAAACTGGGGGGAATGGGTCTCAGATTTTGTTCCGCATCAGGCGTGATCTCCTCTGGTTGCCTGTGGCCTGTGCAGCCATGCACCCAGGGTCACACAGTTCAGGGAGACCTTCCCCAGTGGCCCTGGAGCCCTCAACCGGTCTGTGGGGGTCCAGAGCTCCTGGAGGGCCAGTTCACCCCAAAGGCCTGTTTGCCAGTATCCAGCCAGGGACACAGGTGGGGAAATTGAGGCTCAGTGACCTTCCTCCCCTACCCTTGGTGGAATTCTGAGCTCCCAGGAAGCTGAGTCTGAATTCCATGCATTCCAAGGGTGTGAGCTTATCAGATGGCCCAGGTGTAAGGGTGAAGGTGGGGCTGGCCGGCAGGATCAGCAGGGATCCTGCTGTGGGCTGCGGTCCCTCCTGGCCCTCTGATGGGCAGGGCAGTATCCTGACCAGTCCCACACGAGCAGTGAGGCCAGTCCCACAGGACCCAAGGGAGCTCGTCTCCAAATGTTCTCTGGACTCCAGCGTGGCATCCCTACTCCTCCTGCGTCCTTGTGAGAGCCCCAGGCTCGAGTCCCAGGAGTGTGTTGCGCCCACATGGGTCTCCTGACTTCCTGTGCTCCCAGCAAAGGAATGTGTGTTCAGCCTCTGTGTGTGTTCCTCCCCTCAGCCCCTCTGGCTTTAAGAACGGAGGTTACAGGCCTACCAAAGGCCACGTCCCAACACTGGCCCCCTTCTTTGGAGTGATGTCCCTGAGTCAAAGCTGGCACAAAATGTGCACTCCTGTGCCTGTAGACCAGCAGCTCTGTTCTACTGAGAACCTGAGGCTGAGCTGGTTGGTGTCTGGCTTGGGCTTGAATCCTCTTGGATCTGTTCTTTGCAGTTGACCTAGTCTGTGGGCACGTGCTGGGTGTCCTCTCACAAGAGAGAGCCATCCTACTGGAGGTGGCTGTGGGAAGGCACGCTGTCCGAGGGCCTGTGACCAGAGCTCGGCTCTGCAGGCAACCTTCAAGTAGGGGTGGGAGGTTTTGCCTGGGGGCCTCATGGGTACCAGGCATCGTGTTGCCAGAGTCTTCCACAGTTCTCCAGGTTTTGAGGGGCATTCGTGTGGGTCCCACACATACACTGTGCCCCCTGAACTCGGCCCACACCCCTCTAACAGGCAGCTCTCTGTCCTTCTACCTGGCACCCCCACCTTCCCTTGTCCATCTGGCTGAATCCCACCCATCCTTTGAGGCCTGGCTTCAGTGTCACCGGAATCCTGGGGCACCTGTCTGATTCCTCCATCGGCACCTCTACCACCTGGGGTTGCTCTTCCTGTGTCTCACCCATTCCCGGTGGCATGTCCCCTCCAAGCAGGACCTTCTCTGCTGTCTGCTCATCAGTGGCCCTGCGTGTAATCAACTCCACAGAAATGTCTGTTGAATTGGTCACTTTCAGATACCTGGGCTCTGGCTCTGCCTCTCTGACAGGGGTGGGTGGGAATTATACCCTTTCCTTGTGGTATCGCGATGGCTTGGGCACCTGGGACTCTGAGCAGCCAGGTCAAGGATCCACAGCCTGGCTCTCTCCCACCATGCGGGGAATCTTGGCTTCCCTGGGGTTTGTAGCTGGGCATTACTCTGGGCCCTTTGTCAGCTGTCTTCTGCGTCTCTCTAGGCGGTCCTTCCTCGTCTTTCCAGGTATCGTGATGAATTTGGTGACAATCCTTTCTGTCGACTTGGACTCAAGGGGAAGGGGAGCCACGCTCCCAGCGGGGCAGCAGAAGGCTCACTGTGGTCTCTCGGCTGGCAGGGGAAGGGGAACCCACCCCATGAGGGGCAGCGGTGAAGCAATTGCCCTGTTGAACAGGGTACTGCTGGGTCTGCTCCTGGAAGGGCTGACACTGTACAATTTGATTCACAGAGCTCCCCCTGTAACCAAGTGGACAGTGTTGCCTCTGATGATACTTTTTTTAAACAGCTTTAATGAGGTGTAATTCACCTACCATACAATTGAGCCTTTTAGAGTATTTAACTCAGTGATTTTTAGTATATTCGTGGAGCTGTGCATCCATCACCATCATCAATTTGAGAACATTTTCATCACCCCAAGATGCATTCCATCCCCATGAACAGTCACTCCCCCGCCCACCCTTAGGCCCTGGCAACCAGAGACCCGCTCTCTGTGACTGAGGGTCAGCCTGTTCTGGACGTTTCCTGTTCTGGACGTTTCCCATTAATGGAATCACACCCTGTGTGTCCTTCTGTGTCTGCTCCTCTCACTTAGCGTTATGTTCTCAGGCTGCATCCATGTGGTAGCCTGTTGGGGCTTCTCTCCTCATCATGGCTGAGTGGTGCTCGCATGCATGGAGGGACAGCATCCTTGGCCTGTCCCTCCTTCAGTTGATTCAGGGCGTACGGGTTGCTCCCATCTTCCAGATTCTGTGAACATTCCTGTTCAAGTCTGCACTTGGGTGTGCGTCCTCGCGCCCAGGTAGGTGGATGACCCCTCCTTTCCCGCCCCCTCAGCCGTGCGGCCCTGACCCCACCCCCTCTTCCCCACAGCTGATCCACCTGGAGATCAAGCCGGCCATCCGGAACCAGATCATCCGAGAGCTACAGGTGCTGCATGAGTGCAACTCCCCGTACATTGTGGGCTTCTACGGGGCCTTCTACAGCGACGGCGAGATCAGCATCTGCATGGAGCACATGGTGAGCCCACCCGTTCCCCCACCCCCTAGAGCCCTGGCCTGTTCCGGGGGCCTAGCGCAGGTGGGGAGGCGGTGCAGCTGTGTACACACTGCACATAGCTTCCTTTGTTTCTTAAGCACCACAGAGCCTCCTCTCAATTTTGCTTTCTCCCTGGATCCACGGGAGACACTGCTCTCTGTGGGCTGAGCTGGCCCCATCTTGTTCCCTCCGTTGGTCATCCCGGCGTCCATGTGCACCCATTGGGTAATTTACGAAGCACTGTTGACAGACACTGAGGTTGTTCCCAGTCCCTGCCGCGTTATGAATAATGCTACGTTGAAAGTCCTTGCACCTGGGACTTCCCTGGTGGTCCAATGGTGAAGACTCTGCATCCACTGCAGGGGATGCAAGTTCAATCCCCGGCCAGGGCACTAAGATCCTACATGCTGTGTGGTGCGGCCAAAAAAAAAAACAGGAAAGTCTGTGAACCTAAGCAGGCCCACCTGGGGAGGGCTGCTTGAAGAAATGCTTGACTGCTCCTTCCCACATGCCCTCTAGCCAGAGTGCATGGTCTGGGACACAGCTCTGGACCCCCAGCACAGGCCTGTGGGGACCAGGTCTCTGCAGTGGAGGGTGGGCGCCCATCTCCTTTAAACCACGGCTGATTCCTATGCGCCCCGTCATTAAGGAACTCTGGTCTCAAGGCTCAGAAATGGGTGGGATTGAATGTCATGAAAGCAGAAGTGGTCAGAGCTGAAGGCCCCTGGAGGAAACACTGCCGGCCCTCTGCCACCCGCCCTCGGCAGGTAGAGCCCTGCCTGAGCCCAGCCGTCCAGGCCCCGGCCCTCGGGGGCCCTTGCAAAACCAGGATGCAGTGTGGCTTTCAGCAGGCAGCTTCCGTTACGCCCAGCCTCCAGCCCACTGTCCTCTCTGATGGTTTTGTAATGAAGACAGGAAACGAATTTGAGCAAGAGCCCACCAGGAATGCTTGTGAGCCACAGGGAGGGTTCCCCCCCAGCTGCTTTGCCCCCACCTGGCAGTGCCCAACGGGTGCCCTTTCCTCACTGGGGAGAAGCCAGTCGTATCTGCCCGCCCACCTGGCCACCTCCTTGCAGATGAGAGTCAGGCAGAGTCAGGGCGAGAAATGGATGGGAAGTCACTCTGGTCTGAGGGGGCCTCTGCTGTATTGTAATGAACCCCCCACTCCCACCCCGACCTCTCCTTCTTCCCTCCCCCCCGTCACCTCCTCTGTGTGTTTTTGGCCACAGTACACAGGTGTGGCACGTGCAATCTTAGTTCCCCGACCAGGGATCAAACCCGCACTCCCCGCTTTGGAAGCACGGGGTCATTAAGACCCCGTGAAACCCAGGGACGTCTCCCCATCTCCTCTTCAGCCACCCCCACCCCTGCTCCCTGCATATCCTGAGTCAGGAGGCTCTTCTTTCCTGGCAGAGGAGAGGCAGCGTCCCAGCCCCGCCCCTCCTCTTCCCCCTCCACTCAGTGGGTGTGAAGCATCGGCTCCTGTGAGGCTCCTTCCGGGAGCACGCATGATGCTGGGGAGAGGCTGGATTCTCTTTGCTTGCTGGGCTCGTGCTTTAAGCTCCTGGTTGGGCTCTTCTGGTTCACTTTCATAGCGAGCATAAGAGGACGGTGGACACGTAGATCACACGCAGACTCCAAGACACGGGCCCCAGTGTGGCCCACGCACCCTGCTTTCTGCTAACAGGTGAGGGCCCACAGAGCTGTGCCTTAGGGAGGGGGCGCCCTGGACGGGGAGGGTGTGAGGAGGGACAAGACAACAGGAAGCGGCGAGAGAGCCCGAACCAGTCATGCCCTTGGGATCCCGCACTTAGTGGTGAGGGGGCACTCGCAGCCCCCCCACCTCCTTTTGCGGGACTCTGGAAAAATGTCACACTGGGTCTGTCCGAGAGGGTGAGGATGGGGCAAGGTTTCACCTGCACGCAGGGTCCTGCTCTTTGGTTCTCCTCTCCCACCAGAGAGCTTCCAGCTCTAGCTTGTGGGAAAAGCCCCCCGGCTGTGATGAGCAGCCTCAGTTCAGCCCAGGAGAAACTCACCTGCCAGTGTGGAAAACAGCAGAATTGGCAGCTGCCCCGGCACCCAGACCTGTTCCTGGGGAAAACAAGGGGCCCAGACCAGTGGACAGTGGTGTCTCGGGGCTGCAGCGGCCAGGGAGCAGCCGACAGACCGCTCAGAGGCACCTCTTGGTATTTCTTGGCCTGCAGTCAAATCTACCAAAGAATGCAGTCCCTTTTCTACAATAATGAAAAATCAGATGCGTCCTTCAGCAAAGGGGAGGTAAAGAATGACAGCAGGCAGCTTCCCAGGGGAGAAACGAAACCCACAGTTACGCTCCAGAGGAGCAGTCCTCCAGGAGAAAAGAGTGCATCGTACGAACCCACGGATGAATGGACAGACAGACAGGCTGAAAACGTGGTCTTCCTCTGTGCACATGGATGTGTATACAGGAGCATGGAAGAATCTGGAAGAAAATAACACACTTCAGGAAGGCTGGTGGAATTTCTGGGAGATCAGGGTACAGTTCATCTGCGTTTGAATTTTGAAGAGGAATGTATCAGGTTTCTTTGGAGGTCCAGTGGTTAAGAATCCGCCTGCCAGTGCAGGGGACACGGGTTCTATCCCTGGTCCAGAAAGAGTCCACACGCCCTGGAGCAGCTAAGCCTGTGCACGACAACTACTGAGCCTGTGCTCCACCCCAGGAGAGGCCGCCGCAGTGAGAAGCTCTCACGTGGCAACAAAGACCCAGGGCAGCCAAAAACAAATTTTTAAAAATCTTAAAAAAAAATGGTACTAAAAGAAAGATGTATTCGTGTGCTCCGTTCTCAATGAGTGGAGGGCTTTGGGATGCTCAGAGGACGCAGGCAAACTGAAAGCTCACAGTCACGCTTAAGGAGTAAGACCCGGGCTCAGAGGGACCTTGCCGTGGGCCTGTCACGCCACATCCTGTCCCATGTCTCCTCAGCTGTGGACCAGGGGCTCTCCACTGGGCAACGTGGGGGCCCTTCACGGTTGTCACAGCCAGGGAGATGCTTCTGGGGGGCAGGGACGCTACCCATGGTGCCCAGGATGGTCCCTCATAGAGAAAGGTCCGTTCTGATGTTGGGGGCGAGGTAAAGAAGAACCTCACTGTGTTCTGAGCCACATCTAGACCCCAGCCTGGGGCCTCTCCTGCCCCCATCTCCACATGAATGTTCTCCCTAAACACCAACCTACAGGCGTATCACAGCCCTTCAGAAAATTAGGAGTGTGAGGAGCCAAGTCGGAGAGCAGAAACCACGATCCTTTTTAAACATTCCTTTAAGGTTGAGAAAATGAGAAGGGCTTCCCTGGCAGTCCAATGGTTAAGAGTCTGCCTGAGAGTATGGGGGGACACGGGTTCCATCCCTAGTCCAGGAAGATCCCACATGCCATGGAGCAACTGCGCCCCTACCCAACAACTCCTGAGGCTGTGCTCCAGAGCCCGTGCTCCGCAAGAGAAGCCACCGCAATGAGAAGCCCTGCACACTGCAACGGAAAAAACCCCCTGCTTGCTGCAACTGAAGAAAGCCCAAGTGTAGCAGTGAAGACCCAGCACAGGCAAAAAGAAATAGTTTGTTTTTTTTTTTTTTAATGAGAAGAAAAGGAATTCCCATCTCACCAAGCATGTAGAATGGAGCTGGGCCGGCAGCCTGTCTGCTGGGTGCACCAGGCCGCCTGGTCCCGTGGGTTCCTCTCCAGCCACCCACCATGGGCGCGTGCACGGCCACTCGCCCCCTCTGGGGCAAGTCCATAGAGCCTACATGGATTCCCAAAGTGTCAGAGGGCTGGGGTTTTCCAGAACTCTCAGCACAGCCCTTCTCACCAGACACAGTGGGGACAGAGGCCTGGGAAGGGGGACTAGACATCCCCGAGGCTGCAGGCTTCTTCCCCACTGCCCAGCGAAGTGAGAGGCCTCCTGGGGCAGCAGGTGGCCACAGGGGCCCTGGAGCAGGGGAGAGAGAAAACAGGCTGTCCTCCCTGCCTCGAGTTCACATTTCGACCACCTCTCCCAGCATCCCCCAGGTCCAGCTCTGGCTGTTAAACATCCTGGGGGCGTTTCCGCCTGGCCAAAAGGTGCTGTGGGCCGGTCGGCGACCCCTGGGCTTGTGGTCTCCACGTTTGCACAAGACCTTGCACAAGACACTGGGTTTCTGTCGTTTCCTCATTAGCGTGTGGATTTGGGTCCCCGCCCGGGTCGGGGAACCGACTAGGGTGACCTGTGTCAGGTCCTTTGCTGGACATCCCAGGAGCAGGACAGTGAGCAGTGGCTGTCGCTTGCTCCCCTTCCCTGTGCCCCTCAGCCATCAGGCCTTCCTGGTGGAGCCAGGGAGGCTTCGGCCAGGGAGCAGTGAGGGAACCCATGGGCTTGGCCTCCCTTCTGCGCTGGACCCTTGCCGCTGGCACCCCTGTGGTCTCGCTCCCCTTTCCGCGGCCTGGCCGGCTGGCTAGAAGGGGACCCAGGCCCCAGAGCTGCGAGTCCACTCAGGTACACTCTCTGGTGCTCCGGCTGTGAGCTCAACCTCTACCCCGTGGAGCACTGGCCTCTGTGGCTCTGCTCTGCCTGCTGCTAACTGGCAGCCTCGAGAAGGTTGAATCCTGTTGTCCAGCCAGGGCCTTGGTTCCAGGAAGCTCAGCCGCCTGGGAGCACGGTGGCAGCCTTTCTGGTTCTTGAGCCCTTGAAGCAGTGGGAGTCCCTGCCTTGGGCCCGTGGGTCGCCTCTGGCTGTGGTCTGGCCTCTTTCCTGCAGACGTGAGTGAGCACCCACTCGCCAGGAGCCTGGGAAGTGGTTTGTTTTCCAGCCTGCTGCTCTGGTGTCCCGAGGCCCTGGCCTGGCAATGGCTCAGAGCAGCTTGCCTCTCCCCTGTGCTGTCCCCAGGATGGCGGCTCCCTGGACCAGGTGTTGAAAGAAGCCAAGAGAATCCCTGAAGAGATCCTGGGCAAGGTCAGCATTGCGGTAAGTGTGTAGGCACACTCCTGGCCCTGCACTCTCGGGGTTCATTACTGCTTCTCCCCGCTTCCAGGTGACCAGGCTTCAAGGAGCCCCTGGAAGCCAGTGGTGGGTGTCAGCATGGTCCCCTTCAAAGAGGCAGAGGTGCCATTGCCAGCCTCCACCAGCTGTGTGCCTGAGTGGGCCAAGTCCTTTGCCCATGAAGTGGGGTAATGCTCCCCAACCCATGCAGGCCTTGGGCAGGGGACGGAGACGCTGTGACCCCAGACACGTGGTGTCCCACGGTGCTGTCATCGTTGACTGTGGCCTCGCTGACTCGGTGAAACAGCCTCTCCATCCTTCACCCTATCAGCCTGGGAAGCCTGAGCACAGTCCCAACAGCGAAGGGCTTAACAGAGGATGCCCCTGGGGCTGGGGTGACCTCCAGGGCAGGAGGCTGGCTGGACAGTTATAACCTCGGGCCTTGTCTCAGCTCCCAGGGATCCCAGGCCCTCCTCAGATGAGGAGACAGCATTGCCCACGTCACAGGCAGGGGGCTTTGTGAGAGTCGATGAGGTGGGTGACTGTTCCCACCCCAAGGATGTGGTGACTGTCTTGTGGCCACTGTGGCCTGGCCCTGGGGACAGTCCCCCTGACGGTGCCCTGCGGCTCCCCTGCAGGTTCTGCGGGGCCTGGCATACCTCCGGGAGAAACACCAGATCATGCACCGAGGTAAGGGGAGGGCACCCCGGCCTTGGGGCGTGCGGGGCGGCGGTGTCCTCACTTCCGGCTCTGTCCCCAGACGTGAAGCCGTCCAACATCCTGGTCAACTCCCGGGGGGAGATCAAGCTGTGTGACTTCGGGGTGAGCGGCCAGCTCATCGACTCCATGGCCAACTCCTTCGTGGGGACGCGGTCCTACATGTCTGTGAGTCCCTCGATCCGCTGTGCCCCCGGGTTCTTCTGCGGTCCTCCCTGCCACCAACCCCATCAGTTTTTCCCCGATTTCCAGGTTTTCCAGAAGCCTGCTCTTCCCTGTTGTGCCATTTCTGTCTTTGCTGGGTTTCTCCTCTCCTTTGAATTTCCAGTCTCCTTCATCTTCTCACTTAGGTTTTTGTTTCTCTGCCCAGCTTCTCTCCACTGCTGGTAAAAGTCCAGTCGGGGAGAATCGTCAGTCAATTTCTGAGCCAGGCAACTGGCCCTGCATTATTTTAGTAGCCATCCAGGCGATTTTTAGAGCAAATTACTAGAAGTCAGTCTTGGGATTGTCCTAAGAGCAAGACGTCCCTGGGCAGGGCACTGTCCAGCTGTGGGTTGTGGGTTTGTGGGGGGCTGCCGTCAGCTCAGATGGATGGAGTGGAAAGAAGAGACAGAACGGCCTGCTTTCTGTCGCTGGGTCTCTGGAGGGATCCCAGAGTGGGACAAGGGTGCAGGGGAACCCCAGGGTGCCGGTCCCTCCTCATCACCCTCGGGGTGTCTCCCTGTCTCCCTGCAGCCGGAGCGGCTACAAGGCACACACTACTCGGTGCAGTCAGACATCTGGAGCATGGGCCTGTCCCTGGTGGAACTGTCCATCGGCAGGTACCCCATCCCCCCGCCGGACGCCAAGGAGCTGGAGGCCATATTCGGCCGGCCCATGGTTGATGGCGCAGAAGGAGAACCTCCTAGCATCTCTCCACGGCCGAGGCCCCCCGGACGCCCCATCAGCGGTAGGGCTCCAGGCCAGGGCTTCCGGCTTGGATGGGCCCCAGAGCCTGGGGATGGCAGCTGCCTCCCCACGGGCCCCTCTCAGCACCAACTGTCCCCCTGGGCCATGCTCCCTGAGGTCAGTAGTCCTCAGATAGTCCTGTGGCTTCTGGGGACAGCACTGCAAGTGCCCCAGAGCCTCCCGTCTGGGGCTGCTGCACCTGTTGCTACCAGCTGGCTGCGTCGAGAGGCTCAGTCCTCAGCCAAGGCAGGGGTGGGGTAGAGGGGTGGTTTCTCCCACATTTTATCACGAGAACGTTCAAGCATACAGAAAAGCCAAAGGGTTGCCCAGCAGGCTCGCACCCACCACCTGCCATGGCTGTTCTCCTGTGTCAGGCCCAGCCTTTTGGGGAGTGCAAATTGAAAGGAATTCAACTCAGGGTCTCCTCCAGTGGCTGCTTGGCTTCAGCTCTGTTGCACAGCCCAGTGTGGGCGGGAAGAGGGGTGTCCTGCAGAGGTCTCGTGGTACCTGGACCAGCCACCTGTGAGATTCAGGCTGATGCTTGCACCATATTGAGGGCTGGCTCAGGGTCAGGATCAAGGTCCCAGCTCAAATGGTATAATTAGGCAATGGCACTTAGGGATCTGTGACTTTATTTTTCTTAAGTCAAGTGACCAGAAGAGAGTTGAATTAAGTTTGAGACCAAAGGACCATGCAGTGGACTGCAGTTGGTTGGCTGGCTGGTTCCTAATAGCTTTTTTGAGATAGAATTCACATAGCAAAGGATCCACTCAATTCATGTTAACAACACTGGATTTCTGTACCTTCACAAGGATGTCCGACCATCACCTTATGTGAGTCCAAAACATCCTCGTCACCTCAGAAGGAACCCCTGTCCCTCTCCCCTCCGCTGACAACCAGGAACCCACTTTCTGTCTCTGTGGATTGGCATGTTCTGGACATTTCCCATTAGTGGAATCACACCCTGTGTGTCCTTCTGTGTCTGCTTGGGGTCTGTCTACGTCACAAGTGTTGGTGCCTAGCTCCTTTTTTATGGTCACATAATATTCCACTACTTGCATCATTAGTTGGTTTTCACAGTATTTTCAAGCCCAGACCGTTGCTTCCCTGCTGCCATGCCCAGACTACTGGGCTATTGTAACTTCCTCCGAGGGGAGAACCTCCCCCACCCAAATCTGTGTCCTCAGACCCTGGCCCCTCCTTTCCCTGCCTGACTCCCAGATGGCGCCCCGACCTTCCAGGCAGGGAGGAGCAGTGGGCTATGCCAGGCCATTCGCCTGCCAGCACCTCCCCCAGCCCGGCCCCAGCCCGAGTGCCCATTTCAGGCCAGGGGACAGAAGGCAAAAGTCCAGCTGCCAAATGCAGGCCTGGCCAGCTGGGTCTAAGACAGGGGTCAGCCACCTCAGCCGGCCACCACCGTGAGCCCACAGGTCTGGGCAAGGTCATACACACAGCTGCCCGCCCACTGCCAGCCCCACCCCCACCCCCACCCCCCGCCAAATGCCCTGCCTGCACAGGGAGCAGGGGTTTGGATTTGGGACAGCCCAGACGCAGCCCCATGCCAGATGTATGCCTTGTCAACCAACGTTCCTATTTGTTTCCATGTTTGGGGTTTGTTTCCTTTTTCTCATTCACTGGAGGGTCAGGAGAGAAGTTCCTTTCCCAGGAGGGCAGTCAGGCCAGGGAGCCTGCCCTGTGGTTCGGGCCAGGTGGGAGGAGGGTGATCGGCCTCACGTTCCACACACTCAGGCCTTGATGCCAGACAGAAGCACAGTGGCCACCTGCCCATCTCACCCGAATTCATTTCTGCCCCGGGCAGGTCACGGGATGGACAGCCGGCCTGCCATGGCGATCTTTGAGCTGCTGGACTACATTGTGAACGAGGTGCGTGCCCAGAGCCCCGCTGGCAGGTTCTCCACACCAACGGGAGTAAGCTATTCCTGTTGGAAGGCATCCCCCCAAGAAGAGAACTGGACACGTAGACCGTGGGGTGTGCGGGGGAGGGGCCGCAGGGAGAGATGGAGACCCTAGTCTTCAATAGGATGTTGTTATGTTACGAGGTGTGAAGACATGTGGCCTCACTTCTACCTGTGATACATAGACCTACTCTCCCCAAGGGGCTGTTTTCTTATCTTTATAGAGATGAACCCAGAATTGTTACTCTGAGCCCAGGGGCTAAGTGCTGGGGCCCAGGTGCCCTGACACCCGCACCTCCTTTTCTGAGCATCTTGGTGTCTGTGTGAACTCATGAGTCCTCCCACTTCCTCAGAGAAGGTTCAGGCATTCCCCGCCACCCCCCACCCCACCCCACCCCAGCCTCAGGGAGCCCCCAGCCCATGAGAGGGCAGTGTGGATGCCCACTGTACAGATGGGTACATCAGGGCCTGAGGAGGGGAATGGCACAGGGCCCAGCAGGAACTGACCCCAGAGCCAGCCCTCTCAGTATGGCCGCATCGCTGTCCTGGGCCCTCTGGGACAGACATGGTTTCCGGTAGCCCCGGGGCATTGGGGCGGCTGGGCTTGGGCCAGGCTTGGCTCTCAAGGTGAGCAGCTCAGAGCAGGGTCAGTGATGACAGAGCAGGGTGGGTGGCTCTGGTGACAGCACTTCCTGCACCCAGCAGCGCTGCCCGGGCCTGGCTAGCACGTCCTCCCCTGGAGGTGGAGGAGTGGGCTTCTCCAGTTTTCAGGCCCAAACCCCAGCAGCTGCTGCCTCCCTGAGATCCAGACCCTCAGCTCACTCCAGGCACTTCCAGAGGGGGCGGACAGGATGGCCCTCTCCTTCTCTCCAGAACCAGTTGTGATCCCAACATGGGAGCTCTTGAAAGAAAACCTGGGAAGAGCCTGACCCAGGTGGCAGGGCAGGCGGCAGGGCTCCCAGGGAAGCTGCTGGAGGGAGTGGGATGGTGCCCTCTGCCTCCATGAGAGGTGTCCTGAGGGTCCCCACGGCCGCACGGCTAGGAGGCATCTTTCCCCCTGATTCCCAAACCATCCTTGACCTCTGACTCCCACCCATCTGGTCTGTCCTTCAGCCTCCTCCCAAGCTGCCCAACGGCGTGTTCACCCAGGACTTCCAGGAGTTTGTAAATAAATGGTAAGATGGAGCGGGTGGGGGGAGCAGGCTGCCTGCTTCCTGGGGTGACTGCCAGGGCCTCAGGGATGCTAAACAATGGCAGCATCTGGTGGGACCAGAGCTCACCTGAGAATCGGTCCCCCTCCCAAAGCTGCTGAGTCTCATCCCCAGCTCATCCCCACCACCCCGAGTGAAACCAGGCTCTTTGGAAATCACACAATTTCCACCCTGCCTTCTGCCAGCAGGCACCCCAGATTGCTGGCCCTTCAAGCCCGTCACCTCCCAGCTCCCAGGTCAACCTTCCAAGCCTGTTTCAAGGAGGCAGCCCTCTTCGCCCTCTGTGGGTGATGCAGCCTCAAGCCAGCGGACCGTGGACCTGGAGGGCCGGTCTGCCAGGCGCCCTGCGTGTTTAGACGCACACATGGCAGCCCGGGCTTGCACGTCCCACAGCTGATCTGCAGCTGTGGGTGCTGCCATCCCCCACCACCCTGTGAACCTCTCTGTGCCCCGGGAGGCTGTCAGTTTAAAGAACTGCCACTCAGCCCTGAGCTGCCATGAACAACTGCCTTTACATAGTTCTGCTTTTCTGAAGGAAAAATATCCATTTTGACACTTGGACTCCTGAGCTCGGGGTTTTTTATTAGACGTTTAGCTGCGGTTGCTACTAGGCCTCTAAGCTAGCAGCAGCCTGGGGCTTTCCCACCCTCTGTCCCTTTCCCTCTTGTCCTGGCCCCAGGCCCTTGCCCTTCCCTTCTGGGCCAGGCGTCCTGCTCTCACACCAAAGGGTGCGGTGGGGCCCCTCGCCCCCACGGTCCAGGCGGCCAAGGGCAGAAGGACGCAGGCTCCTCCCCTTGGCACTGACAGCCCACTTCTCCTCTCTCCCACCTCCTGGGACCCGCAGCCTAATTAAGAACCCAGCTGAGCGAGCAGACCTGAAGATGCTCATGGTGAGTGACACCCAGATTTTGAAGATTCAGGGGTCCCTAGCAGGCCCTCCGTGCCCCAAGTGAACACCTGAGTGGGCTCTGATGATGTGGGCTGGCATGTGGAGGCCGGGCGAGCTGCAGAACCCATGTGGGTCTCCCTGGCTCACTGGAGGGTTCCACGCAGACCAGCTGAGTTCCTCCCAGCTCCCCAGGGACAGAAGGGCCTGCATGCCCAGGGCTAGGGCTCAGAATGACTGGCCTCTGAGGCATTGGGGGCACCGCGGGGTTATCTGCCTTCCTCTAAACCACACTGCTCGATGTCCTTGAAAACCAAGGTGGTCACCAGAACTGACCTTCTACCAGCAGAGCTGCCTGCCAGCCTTAGGTGGCCATCACAGCACCTTCCACCCACGTCTGCTGAGGACATTAGGCCTTCCTCCACTGCCCAGTCTGACTATCTGAGTCTCAGAGAGAAAATACTTCCAGCCACTCTTGGTGTCCACAGGGGAGAGAAGCAGCCTCTTGGGGTGGCTGCGATGTGGAAGTGTGAATAACCTAGCCATGCCCCCTGGTGGGCTTCTGTGCCCTGCCCACACCTGCAAAGGCCCCCCGCCCAGCCTTCCTCCAGCTCTGCACCTCGGGACCTTTGCACAGGATGGTCCTGATCCTCTGGGGCTGTGTCCTGTTGCTCTCTCCCCAGCTGTGGCCCCTGCTCCAGCACCTTCCCCAGAAAGGTACCTTGTCTGAGCCCACCCCTGTTAGCTGTGGGTCCCGGCTGTAGTTAGTCTGCTGTGAGCCTGGCCTGGCACACCTTGTAGGGTAGGGTCAGCATCAACCTGCTTCTTTCTAGAAGTTTCTTATTAAGTCCAGTGACGTGTGCTTCAGGTGTGCATGACAAAAGAAGCCCATGTTCATGGTGGACATTACAGACCAAGGGGACAGCAGCACAAACTTTGAAACCCCCACGGTCTCCCCCCAACCCAGCTCTGTGCAGTTCACACAGTTCAGGCCCACATCCAGGTCTCTGCCTGGGCGACACCACGCGCTGGGTGGGGCTGACTGCTGTCTTGACCACAGGGACCCTGGTCCCTTAATTTGGTTTTTTTCACCCAAGCCTGAGCCCCCTTTAGGAAGGTGGGAGTATTCTTGCCTCCCCAGCTGGTGAAAGAGACAGATGTCGCTTGGGGGCGTAGACCCCCACCCTTCTGAACCAGGGACCTCTGGCGAGTCCAAATGGGAAGTGTGACTGTGAGGGTCACTTAAACTGATGGAGGAGGTGCGATCCTGCTCCCCGGCCACACAGGCCCTGTTTCCAGGCTCAGGAGCCTCAGCTGGTGGTTGCCACCTGGACAGGACGCTCGGGGAACTTGCTGTCCTCACAGAGACCTGTGGTTCAGATCAGATGTCCTCACGCAGGCAGCCCTGCCCCCTGCGACACGGGGCCACACCTGAGGACATCTGTGTTTGTCGCACTGGGGGGCTTCTAGCATCAGGTGAGGGGGGGCCAGGGAGGCTGCTCCACAACCCATCGCAGCACCCAGAGAGCCCCACAGAGGGTCACCCTGGGCTCCAAGGGGCACGGAGCGGCCTGCCCCTTGCCTGAGACCCTGTCCCACGTCGCTGGCCCTGGGGTGGGGGTCCAGCCATCTGTCCAGAGCCAGACTGCTCAGGCCACTCCTTCCCTTTCAGAACCACACCTTCATCAAGCGGTCCGAGGTGGAAGAAGTGGATTTTGCTGGCTGGTTGTGTAAAACACTGCGGCTAAACCAGCCCAGCACACCCACACGCACCGCCGTGTGACGGTGGTCCTGCTGCCGCCACCAGGCCTTCCCCCCTGCCCCATCCCTCCTGCCATGCCCTCCGAGGGGACGCACACGTGGCCCTCAGGCCCGGGGAGGCCGATACCGCTGTGCTGTCTTCTCAGATCCTGCTTCCTTAGGTTTAAAGAAAAAAGAAAAAAAAACAGGGAAAGAAAAAGCAAATGTGCCAGTCGTGCTTCTTGTTCCTTATCCTTGGGGTCTCGGTCCCTGTCCAGCCGGGGTGGACGCCTCCACCAGGGCAGCCCAACCCCCAGGAGACGGTGACCTTGGGCACTGACTTTGCTCCTTTCCAAGCTGTGAAGCCTTGGAACGGCCCCCAGAGAGAGGGGGTGCCATCTTGGGGTGGATATGTGCCCCTCGCCTAGCGTCTGCCCCTTGGAGGTGGTCCCCCCAGCCCAGAGGAACAGTCGGGTCCCTGATGGCTGTCGTGGGGTCCCCTCCCCAAGCTGCTCCTGCCTCTGGCTGCACAGCCTGTCCTTGGCAGAACGTGACCTGCCCCCCAGGAGGTACCCTCCTGTCCCCTCCTGTGCTTCGGGGAGCAGACTCTTCTGACAGCAGCCTGAGCTGACACTCGCTCGGCAGAAAGGAAGCCTTGGGTTTCCAAGCTGTCGTGTGGTTGAAACCCCAGCAGATCGTGCAGATAAGGCCTCTCCCCCCACGCTTGCCACCCGACAGATGTGGGCGGGTGGCTCTGTGTCACCTCCACTCGCCCAGCAAATCAGAAGTGACCACCTGGGGCACGTCACTCTCTTGGGGCCTTGAACTCTCCAGCCGCAACTGATGAGAAATGAGTCGGTGGCTGTGAGGTTGTCCCGGCTCCCAGTGTCCATTGGGGTGCCCAGCCAGGCCCCCTGCCGTGGTCTGTGTGAGGCTCGAAGCTGAGACCCAGCCTTTCCACCTTCAGGGCTGTCCCGCCTCCGATGGTGGAGGCCGCCTCTGAGCCGTCAGGCAGTAGGAAGTGGTGGAGGGCAGGGCCTCTTCTAAGGCTTCCCCTCCTCCAGGCTCTCCGAAGATGAAGCTCTGAGCCTCCCCCCAACCCCAATACTTCCTGAAGGCTTGAAACAAGTTGATATTTATCTGTGATAAGTTTCAGAGGAAGGTTCTCCGAGGGCAGTGGGCCTGGGGTGAGCCAGCCCTTCGTTTCTGGAGAGGGGGGCTGCAGAAGATGGGGGCGTGTGGCCCTGTGGGAGCTGCTGGATTCTTTTCTTCTCTGGGAGACCCTTCTAGTCTCGTGTGTTTTTTTCCCCCCCTCTGTGGTCACCAAAGAGAAGACGAGTTGGTAGCTCTTCCAACCAGGTTTCTGCCACTTCATCGTTGCCCCTGAAATCTCACCTAATTTAGAAAAGAATAAAAAAGATAACTAAAAGTAGCAGAGGTGTGGCTCTGTGGGCACCCTGGCTCCCTCCAGAGCCTCAGAGGGGGAAGGGGACCTAACGGGTGAACTGTGACTCAGCATCTTGGCCCGTGGGCGCCCAGCACTGGCAGTCACAGACAGGCCCATCGTCAGGCCAGTCCTGTACACAGTCAGGCTTCGGGCCTGACCGCTTTCTGTTAACAGAGCCGACAGCCACTTGGAAGGAGGAAGAGACCACGTCAATAGGGGTCCTAGGGGTGCCGGAGAATTTGGGGTAGGTGGGGTGAGGCCTCCAGGGTTGGTGAGGGAGCCCAGAGAGGAGGATTCGAAAGCAGGCGCCTCTCCCAGCCCATCGGCTCCCCACAGCCGCTGCCTGCTGTGTCACTTTGCCAGGACCCCAGGGGCCCTAGGGAAAGGACCGGCAACATGTGGCTTCTCCCTTTTCCCATTCCAAGGCTCATCCAGGAACATACTGGAGCCCTGGAGACCACAATAAAAGTGACTTTCGACAGCCCGAGGTCTCCTCTCTATCCCGCCTCCTGCAAATGTCCCTAGACTGGCACCCTCTGCTCTGACACCTCATCTCTTCCGAGTTTGTGGGGGTCCAACCCTAGCTGCTCCCCACAACCTGGTGGCCACAGACAGGCCTAGGGATTCTGTTCCCTGTCCTGCCGAAGCCCTCTCCTGCGAGGGGGCAGGCTCTTAATTCCTGAAATGTGCAACTTCTGTAGCTTTGTTTCCTGACATGTGGGGGTCCAGGCAGAAGGCAGAGTCAGTCTGCTGGGTACTCCCAGGCCCATCCCCAGCTTCTTGTGAAAGACTGCGTTCTGTGCAAGGTTCCTTGTGGCTGTTCCTTAAACCCTGAGACGGCCAAGGGTGTGAGATGACACAACTGCCATGTCCAGGGCCCCAGGGACCCCAGCGCCCCTCTGTCTGACCACATGTCAATCAGGAAACGAATCCAAGAGCTTCAGAATCTCACCTGTTGGGTGTTTTCTCACTTGGGTTTTGAGTTTTCTTCACTTTTGGGAGTTTGGGGGCCTCTTTTGTTTTTTTGTGTGTGTATGTGTGTGTACTTCGTTTGGAAGAAGATACCCAACATCTTGTTGATACAAGTTTCTCTTCAGGTTGAAGTTCTCATATTAAACAGCACTGAGAAGGACTGATGCTGAAGCTCCAATACTTTGGCCACCTGATACAAAGAGCCAACTCATTGGAAAAGACGTTGAGGCTGGGAAGGATTGAGGGCAAGTGGAGAAGGGGGTGACAGAGGATGAGATAGTTGGATGGCATCAGCGACTCAGTGAACATGAGTTTAAGCAAACTCTGGGAGATAGTGAAGGACAAGGAAGCCTGGCATGCTGCAGTCAGTGGGATCGCAGAGTTGGACATGACTGAGGAACTGAAAAACAACAGCGCTGCAAGACCACGTGTGCTGTCCCCTGTGTCCCCAGAGAGAGCAGGCTCTGTCCCCGCATGGTTCTGAGCCCTGAGCAGCTCACAGATGACCTTGGAATAAGTAAGAAGCCAGAAAAGGTGGCTCAGTTCAGGCTTCTCCCATCAACCCAGCCATGGGGCAGGAGCCGTCTAAAAAGCTTAGGGTCACGGCTGAATGCCTGTTGGCTTCCACCAGTGGGGTTCTCAGGTGGGACTGGCCCTTTCCCTGGGGATGGCACACTCCCTTCTCTGAGTGTTAAAGGCATTCCAGAGGTGGTGTGAAAGTCGCTCAGTCGTGTCTGACTCTTCGACCCCATGGACTGCCAGGCTTCTCTGTCCATGGAATTCTCCAGGCCAGAATACTGGAGTGGGTAGCCATTCCCTTCTCCAGGGGAATCTTCCCAACCCAGGCATCAAACCCAGGTCTCCCCCATTGCAAGTGGATTTTTACCACCTGAGCCACCAGGGAAGCCTAGGGGTGGGGCAGGGGGAAAATGGAAGGAAAAGAGGTGCACAGAACCAGCAGGCAGATTCCCGGTGGCTCTGTGCCCCGTGTGCCTGCCAGTATTACCAGGACACATATGTGTCATTCAGCTGCAAGCAAAACCTAAATTTCCTCAGATCACGTTTAAAATGAGAAAAAGAAACAGGTGAAGGTAATTTGATGGTGTGTTTTATTTAACCCATTATAGCCAAATATTAGGATTGCACTTCACAATCAACATGAAATATTAGTCTGGTCTATTGCTTTTTTTGTGGGGGGAAGAAGGTACAGAGTGCAGTGCTGTATGTTTTGCCCTTATGATGCATCTGAATTCAGATGTCCTGTATCTCCAGCTCTTAAAGCCACACGTGGCCAGAGACAGTTCCATCGTCTCCCAGCTGGGTCTCAGTGGGGACAGTCTTGCCTCCTTAATCCAGAGGACACTGGTGTCTGGGGACACCTGTGAACATCACGACCGGGGTGGGGAGCTCCTGGCATCCAGTGGGTGGGGCCAGGGATGCTCTTTCACCCCCACTGTGCCCACGAGGGGCCTTGCAGAGTAACCCGGCCTGGGATCCGCAGAGGAGGGAGGAAGCTGGTTTAGGCCCACGCCCCTCCCGGAATCCGGTGGTGTAGGAGGGCACAGTCCCGTAGCAGTGGAGGTCAGACTCTGGTTCTTCTATGTCCGGGGCAGCCCTGCCTGAAGCTACCAGGTGTCCTGTGTCCAGAGCTGGGGACACTCTGTGGCAGGAAGGTTCCAGAACCTTCTGGAAGGTGGACAGTCAGGAGCAGGGCGCTCCTTTAAGCTGGCCTGGGGCTTAGAGGTCTGTGCAAGCAGGAAGCCTCTGGTCCCAGGAGGCGGAACTTCGTGGAGTCCGGGTTAACAGAGTTCAGTTCAGAAGAAGCTGCCACTGGGTTTCCCAGAAAGTGGGGGGAGGCGGGTGTTTGGGTGGGCGGAGTGGGAGTGAGGAAGGGGAAGGGACCGCCTCAAAACGAAACCAGCAGGGGCCCTGTGGGCCTCGCCCCGCCTCCCCTGGGGCTGCAGCTCTCAGCTGACCAGGTGTGCAGGCCCTGGGGCCTCCCCGGGGCTGGAGGCCACACCTCAGAACCACAGGCCAGGTGGATGGAGGACCGGTTTGCAGTCCCCGTGGTAAAGGCAAGGTGGCTCTGGAGGAGGAAGGAGGGCGGAGGGAGAGGCCAGGCCCCATGGCAGCCTGAACCGAGGCTCAGGTTTCTGCCCAGTCTTCCCTGGGGACTCAGAGAGGCTGGTGGAGAAGCACCTGGAGAATCAGAGCGAGGCCCCAGGTGAGGGAGGGACCGAGACCGCAGCTGCGTCTCCTCCCTGCCCCCATCCCTCCCCTGAACCCACCCCTGGGGAGGACACGCCCCCTGAAAGGGGGGGTCATCACCGCGGACTAAATGAGATGGCTACTGCTGACTCCCGCCCCAAGAAGGAAGCAGACCCTCTCTTGAACATCCCGAATCCCCTTCACCTTCACCCTGGCCACACTCCATGAGTTTCTCAGAACAGGTAACCCCCGGCTTCCCTCCCTGAGCCCTGGTGACCTGGAACCTGTCCAGAGGCTCCGACTTTCCCAGACAGATGTTGACCCTCCCCACACCTCCACGCCCTGCATGCTGGAATGAGCTCACAGCATTAGGGCAGCGCTAGGCAGAAGGCTATGGACTGGGTGTTGATGTTGAGAGTCCTTGGGGGGCATAGAGCGGGGAACGCCTCACAGGAGAACCAATGTGAGCAAGAGCATGGTGATGGGTGCTAAGTCGCTTCAGTCATGTTCGACTCTTTGTGACCCTATGAACCATAGCACATCCGGCTCCTCTGTCCGTGGGATAGGGTGAAAAATCTTTCACCAGCTCCAGCAATGACCACTCCTAATGGGCCCAGAAGGGGGCCTCAGCTCAAAAGAGGGTCAGATCTGCCTCCACAGTGCCTCCTATGGACTGTTTAACTCTGAAGTGGCAGGTAGGGTGGCGGAGGTCACAGAGACTGGGATGTTGGCTGCCTACCAGGCGAACAGAAGCCTGTCTTCGTTTCAAACTCCACTGGCCTTGGGTGTGGGACCAGGTGGTGGCCAAGTAGGGAGCCAGATCACTAGGATATCTGGCTAAGAAACTGGAACTCTGGAGCTTCCCTGGTGGTCCAGGTGCTAAGACTGCACGCTCCCAGTGCAGGGGTATTGGGTTCCATCCATGGTCAGGGAACTAGATCCCACATATCACAACTAAAAATCCTGAGTGCCACCACTAACACTCTGTGCAGCCAAATAAATTTTAAAAAATAAATATTAAAAGAAAAAGTCACAGAGTTGGGGGCAACGCCTTGGACCAGAGACCATCCTGCCAAAACCTTCCTGGTAGCCTGCCTCAGGTGGAGGCCCCTTACGTCCTGTCCCCCTGTCCCCTCTTCCTCCCAGAAGACCACACCCACCTCGAGGCACCAGCATTGCACTGACGTCCTTTTTTTTTTTTAATATTTATTTTTATTTATTTGGCTGTGTTGGGTCTTAGCTGGGGCATGTGGGGTCTAGTTCCCTGACCAGGGATCGAACCTGGCTGGCCTGCATTGGGAGCTCAGAGTCTTAGCCACTGGACCACTAGGGAAGTCCCTGTGGGTGTCTCCTGAGGAGGCCTCTCTGCCTTCTCGGAGCCCCCACAACCCTCCCCTGTGGCTGGGGTGCTCCCCACCACCACACTCATCTACAAGTTCATGCACAGGGTCAGCCCACTGCCCTCTCCCCTGCCGGGACACCCATCTCCTTTCTTCCTTAACAGCGTTGGATTTTGCAGTGGGGACCAATGAGATTTCAAGGGCAGCCACATCAGCCCCACCCCCACCCTGATGCCTGTGAGGGGACCAGTGTACAGGGGTAAGGGCTGCCCAGGGGTCAGAGTCAGGGAGGAGGGGAGGGAGGGAAAGAGGGAGGAGAGAAGGAAAGGGGATGGGGAGGGAGGGGGAGGGGAGAGATGGGGGGGGAGGAAGGAGAGGGAGGTGGGAGGGAAGGGAAGAGGCAGTGCAAGTCTTTCACTCACTCTTGGCTCCCTGTCTTTGCACCTGCTGTTCCCTGTTCTGGAGTTCCTCTCCCATTCCCTCTCCCCACTCCCAACTCCTGCTTAAGCTTCAAGCACCCTGCTGCCAAGGACCGACAGACCCCTGAGTCACATAAAACCCTCAGCAAAACTGCCCTTTGACCTTCCCATCCCCCATCTTCATGGCCTTGAACTTGACAATAGATTCTTCACCAAGACACATAGTGCACAAGCAGCAAAAGAAAACATAAATGAACTTGGACTTAATCAAAATTTAAAACTTGGGTGCACCAAAAAGAACACCATGGGGAGAGTGAAGAGAAAGCCCACGGAGTGGGAGAAAGTGTTTGTAAATCCTGTAGGGGAGACGGGTCTATGCCAAAAGAGATAAAGAATCCTTAACTAACAAAACAAAAGAAAGAAAAAATAATCCTTATACCTTAGCAACCAAAAGAATCACAATTAAAAAGGCCGGTATCTGGTCTTCCCTGGAAGTCCAGTGGTTAAGACTGGGCACTTCCAGTGCAGGGGACTAGGGTTCCCAAGTGCGTGGGTGTGTGCTCAGTCACTAAGTCGTGTCTGATTCTTTGCGGCCCGGTGGACTGTAGTCCGCCAAGCTCCTCTGTCCATGGAATTTTCCAGGCAAGAAACCTAGAGTGGGTTGCCATTTCCTTCTCCAGGGGATCTTCCCCACCCAGGGATCAAACCCGTCGTCTGCATTGCAGGCGAATTCTTTTACCGCTGAGCCATCGGGGAAGCTGCTGGAGCGGCCAAAAAAAAAAAAAATCCTGATTCATACCGACAGGTCATTCTATGGGATTACATCTAAAATAATATTTACATTTTTTAAAAAAGGCGGTTATCTCCCCAAAGATGTACAGGTGCCCAGTGAGCACGTGAAGAGCTGCGGGGGCGGGGGGGGGTCTCCCCACACTTGGAGTTGGGCTGGAGGAGAGGGCAGGGCGAGGAGGATCCGCCTCCACACACAGGGCTGGGGTCTCCCTGTGATGTGTGAACCCGGAGGTGCGCTGTCTCCTCTTTACCCCCACATTAAAGAGCAGGAAGTGGCTCCGGAGTGACAGGAACGGGGTCCTGTGTGACTCCCCTCACTCCTCCTCCTCCCCTGCGCTAGGGGCTACCCTCCAAAAGAGAGGCGGGAAGCCAGGCACAGGTGCGAGGAAGCCGCCTGCCTACCTGCCCTTAGAGGAAGCCCCGCCCCCGCCCCCGCGCTCCTCCTCGCTCCCCCTCCCTCCCCTCCTCCTGCCGCTCCTCTCCTCTCCCCGCCCCTCTCCTCCCCGGCCGCGTCCTGCCCACCCCCAGCCCAGCTCTTCTCCTCATTAAAAGGGAGTGGCCGCTTTCCGGCCGGTGTTCCAGACTGCCGGCCCTGCTGCTGCTCCGGGTCGGCCCCTGAGGTTCTGGGAGGTTCTCAAACACTCCCTTTTGAAGTTCTGGCTTCCCAGTGGAACCAGCCAGGTTATGGGTAGGGAAGAGGTTTCCCCAGCATCCAGCACAGACCCAGGGAGTCTGGGCGCCAGGCTTGCCCCTGGGGGGTGCTCCTTGTTTCTGTGTCTTTTAGTGTACTCACCCTAATCGCCCAGAAAACTCGGGGTCCCCAGACATCAGTTATGGTGGGTTGACATGCACCAGTCAACACCTACTTGGGTTAACACCTGCCTTCATTCACAGTAGCCCAAAGTGCAGACCATCCAATATTCATCAGTGCATAGTGGATACACGAAAAGTGCTCCCTCCACAGCTGGGAGCATCACTCAACCATGAAAAGGAGAGAAGCCCTGACACTTGCCACCACGTGGACCGATCCTGAGAACACGATGCTCAATGAGAGAGGCAGACACAGAACACACAGGGTGTGACTCCACTGATGGGAAACGTCCAGAACAGGCAGGTCCACAGACACAGAGAGTGGGTTCCTGGTTGTCAGGGGCTGGGGGAGGGGATGGGGTTGATGCTAATGAGGATGGGGTTTCCTTCTGGGGTGATGAGAGTGTTCTAAGATTAGATAGAACTGTTGCACAACACAGTGAATGTCCTCAAAACCAGTGAATTGCACACTTTAAGTGGGTAAACTGTATGGTAGGTGAATTATATCTCAGTAAAGCTGCTATACTAAAAACGAACCACCGTCTCTCATTGGCTCCCGCCCACATTCTATCTTGCTGAGTTGTTTGTTTGCTTTTTTTTTTTTTAATATTTATTTTGATTTATTCATTTGACTGCATTGGGTCTTGGTTGCGGCCCATGGGATCTAGTTTCCTGATCAGGGATCTGAACCCAGGCCCCCTGCATTCGGAATGTGGAGTCTCAAGCCACCAAATCACCAGGAAAATCCCTGAGCTGTGTTCTTGACATCCCCAAGGTGACTCTCCCTGGCATCTTCTCGCCCAGTCTGGGGAGTCCTTTTTAGGCCCTGAACAGGGTTCTGGGGAGAGAAAACTGGGCCCAGGTCCTGGCATCCAGGGCACTCAGCCCAGCCCAGAAGACAGTGGATATGTGGCCCAGAGGTCAGCTGTGGACCCCCTACCCTGCAGGAAGAAGAGCAGTAGTGAGGGGAACAAGGGCACACCATTGTCCAGAGACAGGCAGGCCTACTGGAAAGCCACTGGAGCAACTGGGCCTCCAGAGGCTTCTGCCAGAACAGGAGCCCCAAGCCACAGCAGGTGAGTCCAGGGGACTCCCGCCCATCCCGGACTCTGGCCACAAGGAGGGAGCCTCCTTCCTGGTGCTTTCTGGGCCAAGGGTCCCTGCTGGGTGAAGACAGCAGACATCCTGTTCTGCCTGGGACCATGCTCCGCCCTCTCCCTAAGGGGATGTTGTGAGACTGTCCTGGGTCAGCAGTCAGCAGGGCTTTGATCTTCCCAGCACCCCATGGGGGCCGACATGATCCCCAGCCCCACTTTGACAGGAGGCTGAGGGTGGGATGGTGCGGGGAAGGAGTCCAGGATAAGAGGGTGGCTTGTGAAACCCAAGGTCGCAGTGGGAACTTGCCCTTGACCCCTTGACCTTTACTCTCAGAATCTACCCTTCAGAGGAAGGTCAGGGAGGGAGCTGCAAGGCAGGCGGTGGCCCCGCCGGACAGGACAGGGCAGAGGCTGACCCCCGCCGCGCCCCCCCCCGCCCCCCGCACCTGATACGGCTGCCCTCCTTCTCTCTCTGTCTCCCTCTTCTCCTCTCTGTCTCTGTCTCTCTTCTTTCTCTCCCCGAAAGTGAAACCAGTGACACCAAACTGAAACTGAAGCTACTGCCTGGCCGCCAAGCTGGCGGAGGGAGAGAGCAGACAGGCGGGCCAGTGGGCGACTCCTCCGGCCAGCCCACGTGGCGGGCCGCGGGATGGAGGGAGGAGCCGCTCCTTAAATTGCGGTGATTTTAAAAAAAGAAAAATCCGAGGCGGAGGTCTGGCCGACCGGCAAGGCTGCCACGTTCTCCTCTTCGGCTCCCCTGCTGCCTTTCCTGGCTGTGGTCCCCTGCTGCTCTGCAGGCTCCCCTGGGGAGGGGGGTTGCCATCTTGTAGAAGGTCCTGGGGAGGCGGGCGAGGCGGGAGACAGGACTGGCCTGGTTCACTAGGGGTCCCTCGGGTGAAGCGGACCCATGGAGACCATCTCCACTGAATATCCAGTCTCGGGCCCCTTGCACAGATAAAAAGCCAAGCCTGGAAACAGGCATGGAGACAGGCGGCCTGAGACAGTGTGGGGGTGGGGAAGAGGCTTTGCTGGAGGAGTAGGGGTGGAGGAGGGGGAGGGTAGAGGGACGGCTCCAGTGCTGGGACCGGGCCACTGGTCAAGCTGAGGCCACAATGCAGTGGTTTTCCTTCTCTGCAGAGCATAGGAAGTAAGCTGGCATGTTAGATCCAGGCTGGTGTTTCTGCCCCCTGGTCACTGTGGGCACTTGGGACCAATTGTTTTCTGGGTTGGGGCTGTCCTGGCCACTGGGGGGCTGCTGAGTGGCACCCCTGGCCTCCACCAGCTCCATGCCAGAAGCTCCCCTAATATGACAAGCACAGTTGTCCCCAAGGGGTGGGGGAAATCACACACACCCTGTCCCCCACCAATGTGACCCTTTTGCCCTAAGCAAACACCCTCGTGGGACCCTGCTACAGAAAGAGGGAAAGAGACAGGGCTCTGGGGTGGACCCCAGAGGCAGCCAGGCAGGTTGGCCCCCAGCTTTGGAGCACTCCTTCGAGGTCCTGAGAGGCCCCGGGGAGCTGTCACCCAGCCTGGAGTGAGGGGGCATCTGGGAGACCAGCACTATTATGCTGGGTGGAGACTGGGAGCTTCGGGCTGGAAGGACCCACTGCACAGACGGGAATCCTGAGGGGTGAGTGGATGGAGGGAGGGATGGAGGGACAGCAGTGCTAGATCAGACCACCACTTCCATCTCTTAAGTGAGGCTCCCTAGCCCCCCAGGAAAGCATGGACCACCATCACCCCACCCTCTGCTTCTTAGAAACATTTCTCAGTGATGCTGGGGGCCATGCATGCAGCTGCTGAAGCATTTTGATACTTGCACACCTGGTTTGACAACCCCAGGGTGTGCTGGTTAAATGTTAGCTCATCTGGGAGGGGCCCTGGGGACCTGGGAGGAGCCTGGGTGGGAGGAGACAACCATCCACCCACCAGGGAACCAGGGGCTTCCGGCTGCTCACCTGGCCTGCCCTGCAACTGGGGTACCAGTTCCGGGTCTATGGGGCACCGGGGACAGGCAAAGTCCCTGCACAAACCCATCGATGTGCCTGTGAGTGGTCCTGGCAGGGCTGGAAGTCTCCAGAAGCCGAGCTGGGAGCCATTTGTCTCTGCACTTGCGGCTGGTGGCTCCCGGGTTCTTTTCTTTCCAAAGTCATCACTTGCCAAAATAAAACGGCTGGACTCTCTTTAGTTGGGCCCCAAAATAGTTTCTTTTGGTTTTATTTTTTTAGTCCTTTTTTTTTTTTTAAACAGACCTGGATTTTTTCACTGTATTAAATTATACACAAAAGTTACTATCTTAACCACTTTTAAGTGCACAACTCAGTGGCATTCAGTACGTTCACATTGTTGGGCAAATATCTCCAGAATTTTCTCATCTTCCCAAACTGAATCTCAGTCCCGATTAAACACTGACTCTCCATCCCCCTCCCCCAGACCCTGTCTCCTCCCCATCTTACCTTCTGTCTCTAGGGATTTGATTTCTCTAGGGACCTTCTGTGAGTGGAATCAGATACTATTTACCCTTCTGTGTCTGGCTTCTCTCACTGAGCATCATGACCTTGGGGGTCCTTCCACATGGCAACAGGTATCAGAACCTCCTTCCTTTTTATGGCTGAGTAATAATCCACTGCATGGATGTACCACAATTTGTTTATTCATCATATGTCTACTTGACTGCTCTGGACTGCTGTGATAAACATAGGGGTGCAAACACCTGCACAGTTTCAGAAATTGAACTTTGCTCTGGATTCTCTGATTTAGGCCTCAGCAGCTCTGTCAGCACTTTGACCCAATGAGTCTGGTGGAAAGACCCCCACAAGGCTCCCAGAAGATTCTCTTGATATTGTGCTGATCCAGCCCCCAGGAGTAAAGTGAGCCACCCATTGCCTGAGTCCAGTGCTGTATGCCAGGCAGTGAGAGGAACTCAGATAGGACTGGGACCATGTCTGACATTCATCCTTCCATCCCTCCCTTGGGAAGACCCCAGAATCAACTTCACCTTCCACCCATAAGCCATACAGAGGACTTCTGTGAACCAGACCTGGTTGTCGTCTATCTGCCTTTTCCTTGTGGGACATGACTCTCTATCTTTTTTCAGCATCCTGGTCTCATCCCTGGAATGTTTTGGTAAGACCCATCATCTCCCTTGAACTGAATGCTAGACCTCTATTAATGTGGCCTGAAATCACATCAGCTTTTTCAGAATCTCAGCTGCATTTTTTTTTTTTTTTTACCCCATGCCATACAACATGTGGGATTTTAGTTCCCTGACCAGGGATCGAACCTGTGACCCTTGCATTGGAAGCTTGGCGTTTTAACTCCTGGACCACCAGGAAAGTCTCCCTAGCTGCACTGTTTATTGCCTGGTTTGTCCCTACAAGCTGTGGAGGGCAAGATAATGGTCTCCCAGGAACGTCTGAATCCTAACGCCTGGAACTTATGAAGATGCTCCCTTACATACATGGTAAAGGAAATCCGCAGGTGGTATTAAGTTAAAGCTTCTAACAAGAGAGATGATCCTGGATTCCTCGGGGGCCCAGTGTCATCACAGGGTCCTTGTAAGAGGGAGGGGGAGGGTCAGAGGCAGAGACATGGGAGATACTGCTCTGCTGGCTGTGAGAAGGGAGGGAGGGGCTGTGAGCCAGGGATGCGGCACCTCTAGAAGCTGGAAAAGGCAGGAGCCAGTGCTCCCCTGGAGCCTCTGGAGGGACCAGCCTAAGACACCCATTTTGGACTTCTGACCTCTGGAAATGGAAGATTAATTTGCATTCTTTTCAGTCACTACATTTATGGTAATTTTTGCTATAGTCACCCTGGGAAACCCATACAAAACCCTCATAGGATATTCTGTCTGGTGCAATTACCCCCCCCCCTTTTTTTTTAAAGAAAAGAAATATATACTAATTGAAAAAAAGTCAAATAATCAGAGAAGCAAGAAAAAAAGAAATCACCCTTATCCCACCATGTAGAGATAAGCACTGTTGATACCTCAGTGTGTATACAAAGATTATACATGTATATATATTTAAGAATAATGGGACCTTAAGTTTTGGGGTTTTTTTGTTTTTTTGCCGCACCATGCAGCACGTGAACCCGGGCCGCTTGCATCCCTGCCTTGGAAGCACAGTCTCAACCCCTGGACCACCAGAGAAGTCCTAGGACCTTTTAAATGTACTGGTTTGTAACCCATTTTTCTAGTTACTATACCTTGACCATTTCAAAATATTTTCTTTGGATAAATTTCCAGATATGGAACCTCTGGGCCAAAGGGTATGCATATTTTTAGGCACTTTTGGTCAAGCAACTTTTTTTTCAGGTGTTTTCATTTCTGTGTGTTTTTCTAAAATTAATATATAGGCTATAGACAATAAACCGTACAGATATTATGTATAGAGTTGGATGAATTTCACAAATGTACACACCCATGCAAACTCAATTTTTGCTTTTTTTTGTGGTTAAATAAATGTTTTATTTTGGATATAGTTTAGATTTACAGAAAAACTAAAAAGATTCCAAAATTAGAAAGACTTCCTATCTACCCTTAACCCAGCTTTCCCTAATGCTATCATACATCACCATGGTGTATCTGTCACAAGGAACCAACACCTGTAAACCCTAAACTGTCTTCACATTTCTCCAGTTTTTTCCACAAATGCCCTTTTTCCATCCAAGACCACATCCTGCAGTGAATCAACTGACTTTCCCCCCTGAAAAAAAATTGTAGGGACTTTCCTGGCAGTCCAGTGGTTGGTTAAGACTCTGAGCTTCTGATGCAGGGTGCCTGGGTTCGAACCTTGGTCAGGGAACTAAGTTCCTGTGGGGAACTAAGCCCCATGCTATGGCCAAATAAATAAATAAATAAAGATAAATAATTATAATAAAATATACATACCAGGGCTTCCCTGGTGGCTAAGACAGTAAAGAATCTGCCTGCAATGCAGAAGATCCAGGTTCAATCCTGGGTCGAAAAAGCCCCTGCAGAAGGGAATGGCTACCCACTCTAGTATTCTTCCCTGGAGAATCCCATGGACAGAGGAACCTGGGCAGCTACAGTCCACGGGTTCACAAAGAATTGGACACAACTGAATGACTAACACTTTCACTTTCATACGTACCATAACATTTACCACTTTAACCCTTTCTAAGTGTGCAGTTCAGTGGCACTAAGTACATTCACATTGTCGTGCAACCATACCCACCATCCATCTCCAGGTCTTTCTCATCTTCCCCAACTGCAACTCTGTCTGCGTTCATTCCGTTGGCTTTTGAGAGAGCGTACAGAACTTTACAGCCCTCCCAGGAAGGCAAGTGTGTATTTGTGTGTTTGTTATGATACACTATGAATCCAAATTTATCTCCATTCTCTCAGAACTGATAAGTTAGCCTTCAGCATCTTGGCATCTTTATTCAGAGTCACTGGTGAAAAAGATTAGATTGATAAGGACTTCCCTGATGGTCCAATGGTTGGGATTTCCCCTTCCAGTGCAGGGGATGTGGATTCAATCTCTGACTGCTAGGATCTCACATGCTTCCTTGCCAGGGGACCAAAACATGGAACAGAGGCAATATTGTAACAAATTCAATAAAGACTTTCTAAATGGCCCACATCAAAAAAAAAATCTTTAAAAATTAGATAGATACTGCTTAGATAAGTGTAAAAACATAGACACACACACATATATATGACATGTTGAAGTCCTAACTTCCAGTACCTTAGAGGGAGAGTTTATTTGCAGATAAAGTAGTTGAAGATGTAATTAGTTAACACAAGATCATGCTGGAGCAGAGTGGACCCCTAATCCAATGTGACCACTGACCTTACAAGAAGGGGACATTTGGACAGATACAGATGACCACAGAGGGGAGATGACCTTAAGGGACCTGGGGGAAGCCAGCAACTTGCAAGCCAGGGGAAGCCTGAGGCTACTGGAAGGAA
Organism: Bos grunniens; assembly: GCF_055505025.1. NCBI lineage: Eukaryota > Metazoa > Chordata > Mammalia > Artiodactyla > Bovidae > Bos > Bos grunniens. The sequence continues at coordinate 19,976,619 of NC_141171.1, forward strand.
ACCAGGAGAAAGGTCTGCAACTGATCCTTCCCGCAGAGCCTTCAGAGGGAGAATGGCCCTGCCCACAACTCACCTCTGGGCTCCTGGCCTCCAGGACAGAAAGGGAATATATTTCTGCTGTTCCCAGCCACCCAGTTTGTAGTCCTTTGTTACAGAAGGTCTGTTGTTGTTCAGTTGCCCAGTCATGTCCGACTCTCTGAGACCCCATGGACTGCAGCACACCAGGCTTCCCGGTCCTTCACTATCTCCCAGAGTTTGCTAAAACTCATGTCCATTGAGTCAATGATGCCATCCAACCATCTCATCCTCTGTCATCCTGTTCTCCTCCTGCCTTCAATCTTTCCCAGCATCAGGGTCTTTTCCAATGAGTTGATTGTTCGCATCAGGTGGCGAAAGTATTGGAGCTTCAGCTTCAGCATCAGTCCTTCCGGTGAATATTCAGGGTTGATTTCCTTTAGGATTGATTGGATTGATCAGCAAAAAGATGTAACACAGAAGCTGTAGAAAACGAATTTATGTACATATTTCATAGGGTCCTTATAAGAGGGAGTTACAAAGGTCGGTCAGAGAGAAATGAGAGGATGTCAAGCTGCTGGTTTTGAAGATGAAAAAAGAGATCATGAGCCTTTAAAAAATAAACATAGGGGGACTTGCCTGGTGGTCCAGTGGCTAAGACTCCAAGCTCCCAATGCAGGGGGCCTGAGTTCAGTCCCTGGTCAGGGAACTAGGTCTCTCATGCTGCAACTAAGATCTGGCGCAGCCAAATGAGTAAATAAATAAATGTTGTAAAACATAAGTGTGGGGACTTCCCTGGTGGTCCAGTGGTTAGGACTCCAAGCTTCCACTGCAGGGGGCACGAGTTCCATCCCTAGTTGGGAAACTAAGACCCCACATACCTCATCACATAGTTGAGAAAAAAAAAAAAAAAAAAGACCTTGTCTACCTTCCCCTACTGTGGTCTCCATCTGTATAGGCCGGGATGCCCATACCAGCATCCCAACTGGCCTAGCCCTGCCCAGGGCTCTTACACAGTCATCAGTGTGATTAACAAAACATAAAGCAGGGCACAGGTCTGCTCAAACCCAAGCTGATGTCTTTCCATCAATATTTTTGGGGTAGGAGGAACATTTTAATTTTTTTTTTTTTTTTGCTGTGCCATGAGGAATGTGGGATCTTAGTTCACTGACCTGGGATCAAAACCGTGCTCCCTGCATTGGGAAGGGAAGTCCCTCGACTTTTTTAATTTTAATTTTTTGAAAAGAAAAACATTTGGGAATTCCCTAGTGTCCAGTGGTTAGGACTCTTCATTGTCACTGCTGAGGGCCTGGGTTCAATCCCTGATTGGGGAACTAAGATCCCACAAGCCATGTGTCATGGCTAAAACAAAGAGAAAGAAAGGAAAAACATTTAGTTTTACTCATAAATGACCACAGTTCATAAAAATGGGATGTGAGAAATCACTAGGGACCACAGGAGTATCCAGACTTCGGAATGAGATTGAGCCCAGCCACTCCCATCTCTTGTTCCAGGCCTACTTTTCTTTACAACCTAAAGAAAAAAACTTGGGGCAACATACATGAGACATAAATTTTACCAATTTAACCATTTTTAAGTGTTTATTTAGTGACACTTAAGTATATTCACACTGTTGTGCAACCAGCCCCACCATCATCTGCAGAACTTTCTCATCTTCTCAAACTGAAACTCTGTCCCAGTGAAACACTGACTCCCTATCCCCTCCCCCAGCCCCTGGCCCCACCATCTCCTTCCTGTCTCTGTGGATCTGACTTCTCTAGGGACCTCCAGTGAGTGGAATCAGACAGTGTGTGTCCTTCTGGTTTATTTCACTGAGCATCAGGTCCTCAAAGTCCATCCAGGTTGTAGCAGGTGTCAGAATCTCCTTCCTTTTGAAGGCTGAGTAATATTCCACTGCGTGGACGGACCACATTTTGCTTATTCATTCATCCATCAATAGACATTTGGGTTGTTGCCACATTTTAGCTATTGTGGATACAGCTGTTGTTAAACATGCATGTTGCTTTGCTTTTTAAAACTGATGTCATTCACATACCAGAATATTCACTCTTTAATATGTACAATTCAGTGGTTTTCACAGAATCATGAAATCATCACTACTATATAATTTTCAAACACTTCCATCACCCCAAAGAACAACCTCATCCCCCTTAGCAGTCACTCCCCCCCAACAGGTCCTGGCACCCACAAATCCACGCCCTGTGTCTGTAAATCTGCCTGTTCTGGACGTTTCCCATCAGTGGAATCACAACTGTGTCCTCCTTCTGTGTCTACTCCTCTCACTGAGCATCGTGTCCCCAGAGTCCATCCATGTAGTAGTCAGTGTCAGGGCTTCACTCCTTCTTATGCCTGAATCCATGACCTGCAGGTGCCCGGGTCACTGCCCTAGAATCTATTGCTCCAGCCTCACTGGTTTCCTGCCTGATCCTCCATCATGAATCCAAGCCCCACACTTTACCCTTTACCCTCACACCTGGGAACCTGCCCATCCTTATTCAGATCTCGGTTCTCTACCACCTCCTTGGAATAATTCTCCCTGATGATCATTTCAATAAAAGAACTGACCCCTTAGACAAACCTAGTCTTGGTCTGATTCTATGGGGTTTCTTGGGGTTTCATGCCTTTTGCCATTTGGGGGCTATTTTACAACTATGGAGAAGGCAATGGCACCCCACTCCAGTACTCTTGCTTGGAAAACCCCATGTACGGAGGAGCCTGGTAGGCTGCAGTCCATGGGGTCGCTAAAAGTCAGACATGACTGAACGACTTCACTTTCGCATTTCACTTTCATGCATTGGAGAAGGAAATGGCAACCCACTCTGGTGTTCTTGCCTGGAGAATCCCAGGGATGGCAGAGCCTGGCGGGCTGCTGTCTATGGGGTTGCACAGAGTCAGACACGACTGAAGCGACTTAGCAGCAGCAGCAGCATGTTGTAGAAAATGGATGCTTATGGCAATGATTCTTTTTGTTTCTGTTATTTATTTATTAATATTTTTGGTCACATTACACGGCTTTTGGGATCTCAGTTCCCTGACCAGGGATTGAACCCGGGACCATGGCAGTGAACGTGCAGAGTCCTAACCACTACACTACCAGGAAATTCCTTGGCAATCATTCATTAAAAAAAAAATTTGTTGTTATTCAGTCACTAAGTCATGTCCGACTCTTTGCAACCACATAGACTACAGCACACCAGGCTTCCCTGTCCTTCACCATCTCCTGGAGTTTGCTCAAACTCATGTTCATTGAGCCAGTGATGCTATCCAATCATCTCATCCTCTGCTGCCCACTTGTCCTGTCCTCAACGTTTCCCAGAATCAGGGTCTTTTCCAATGAGTTGGCTCTTAGTATCACGTGGCCAAAGTATTGGAACTTTAGCTTCAACATCAGTCCTTCCAATGAATATTCAGGGTTGATTTCCTTTAGGATTGACTGGTTTGATCTCCTTGCTGTCCAGGGGACTCTCAATAGTCTTCTCCAGCACCACAGTTCGAAAGTATAAATTCTTTGGTTCTCAGCCTTCTTTAAGGTCCAACTTTCACATCTATACATGACTATTAGAAAAATCATAATTTGACTATATGGACCTTTGTCGGCATATTTTTAAATTTTTCTTCCCCAATTCATTTATTTTCTTATTTTTATTAATTTACTCTTTGGCCACACAGCATGTGGAATCTTAGTTCCCAGACCAGGGATCAAACCCGTACCCCTTACAGTGGAAGCACAGAGTCTTAATCACTGCACTGCCAGGAAAGTCCCTGGGAATGATTCTTGTCAAGAGAGATACAAATTAATTGTGCTCAATCATGTCTTGCCTCTGTCTGTAATTCATCCAAGCGTTGCTCACCTGTCTCTATGTGAGCGTTCTTTGGATTTTCCTTTGAACCCATTGTAACACCTTGCTGGTTCCCTCATTAATGAATGAATGAAATAAAATCTTTTGACCTGTGTTCATTTAAAAAAAAAAAAAAAAAGGGCCCCAGGCCCCCATCACTGTCTATTCAGTTTCTCTGGTAACTATCTTCAGTGAATCACTGATAATTTTCTGAAATTCTTTATGTATGTGTCTATTTGCTTATTATCAGTATTCTCCACTTGAATGTGAGCTGGAAATTGGGAACTTGGCCCATGGGAAGCGCCAAGGGCTAGCTAAGTGGGTTTCCAGGCAGACCAACCACTGAGCAGAACATTCTAGAATTGTCAGGGTGTCCACATTAGGCTCAGTGACACCCCTGGGTTTTAGGACCTGCCTACAACCCCGCCATTTTCAAAAGAGAAATGCTTACCCTAGCTTTCTTTCCCAGAACTTCTTCTAGAAATATCAGCTAGGATTCCCAAGGCTTGTGTGCAAACTTCTTCAACACCTCAATCTGTGAGCTTCCTGGGCCCAGTGACAGACCCCAGTGACATCCCCAACAGCCAGGGAATGCCCCTCATCCACTCCCTCTTGGATCTTGGTTGAGAGAATAGTCAATGCCTAAAAACATAATCTAACTCGGAAAAGAATTTGACAAAGAATATATACATGTATATGTATGGGCTTCCCCGGTGGCTCAGTGGTAAAGAATCCACCTGCAATGAAGGAGACACAGGAGACGTAAGTTTGATCACTGGGTCAGGAAGATCCCCTGGAGGAGGGCATAACAACCCACTCCAATATTCTTGCCTGGAGAATCCCATAGACAGGGGAGCCTAGTGGACCAAGTCCACAGGGTCACAAAGAATTGGACACAACTGAAGCAACTGAGCATGCATACATGTGTGTAACTGAGTTACTTTATTGTACACTTGAAACTAACACAATATTGTTAAGCAACTGTGCTCCAACATTAAAAAACAAACAAACAAACAAAAACAACTAAAGACATTTGATCCAAGTTGCCAAGTGCCTTCCTTGTTTGCTGGCTGCTTTGTAAGCCTGTGAAAGAGATATGGTGCTTGCCACCATTGGTGTATTGAGGCCCAGGGGATGGAAGCAGATATTCATGTAAATGGAAATTAAAAGAAAGCTAGAGCAGCAATACTCATATCAGACAAAAATAGACTTTAAAATAAGGGCCGTTGTAAAAGACAAAGAAGGACAGTATATAGTGATCAAGGAATCAATCAAGAAGAAAATATAACAATTGTAAATATATATGCATTCAACATAGGAGCGCTTCAGTATATATTTGCCATATATATGGCAAATATCAACAACCATAAAGGGAGAAATGACAGTAACATAATAGTAGTTAGTAGTGGGGGACTTTAACATCCCACTTTCATCAATGGACAGGTCATCCAGACAGAAAATTAATACGGAAACACAGGCCTTAAACAACACACTAGACCAGGTGGACTTAATTAATATTAATAGAGTGTTCCATCCAAAAGTAGCAGAAAACACATTCTTCTCAAGTGCACATGGAACATTCTCCAGGATTGACCACATGCTGGGTCACAAAGCAAGCCTTGGTAAATTTAAGAAAATTGATATATCAAGCATCTTTTCTGATCACAACACTATGAAATTAGAAATAAGTTACAAGGAAAAAAAATATCAAAAAAACACAAACATGTGGAAATTAACAATATGTTACTAAACTGAACCCCAGAGTGGGAGGGTTCAACCTGGGCTGCAGAATCAGAACAAGAGGATTGGTCTTAAGAAATGCCAGCTTTGGGACTTCCCTGGTGGTCCAGTGGTTAAGAATCTGCCTTGTAATGCAGAGGACACTGGTATGATCCTTGGTCTGGGAAGATCCCATATGCCTCAGGGTCACGAAACCCATGCACCACAGCTACTGAGCCAGCTCTCTAGAGCCCATGAACTGCAACTACTGAGCCCATGTGCTGCAACTACTGAAGCCTGAGCACCTAGAACCTATGTGTCCCAACAAGTGGAGCCACTACAATGAGAAGCCCACACACTGCAACAAAGAGTAGCCCCTGCTTGCCACAACTAGAGGAAGCCCAGGTGCAGCAGTGCAAACCCACCATGCCCTCCCCCCAGATAAGAATTATAAATAAATAAATCTTTTTTTAAAAGAATTCTGTCAGCTTCAAAATACTCCTCTATCAAAAAATAAAGCCATTGTAAACCAACTCTACTTCCATAAAAAAGTAATTATATATATACATATATATATAATATTTACTGAGATATAATTCACATGCTAAACAATTCACCCTTTTAAAGTACATAATTCAGTGGTTTCCAGCATAGTCACAGAGTTGTAAAATCATGGCCACTCTACTTCCAGAACATTTTCATCACCCCCAAAAGAAACTTCATTTCTATTGGTATTCGTTCCCCACCCAATTCTCCCCAACACCTCCCAGCTCCAGGCATCCACTAACCCATATTCTGTCTCTGTATTTGCCTGTTCTGGACATTTTGTATAAATGGAATTATACACTGTGTGGCCTTTTGTGTCTGGTTTGTTTCACTGAGCATTCTATTTTCAAGGTTCATTCACACTGTAGCCTATGTCAGTGCTTCACTCCTTTTTAAGGCTGAATAATATTCTATTGTATGGATGGACCACATTTGATTTATCCATTCATCAGTTGATGGACATCTGGACTGTTTCTACCTTTGGCTATTGGGAATAATGCTGTTATAGATATTCTCATTTTTCTTGGGTAGAGACACCTAGGAGTGGAATTGTTGAATGGTATGGTGGCTGTCTCTTTCACCACTTGAGAAACTGCCAAACTCTTTTCCACAGCAGCTGTAATATTTTACGTCCCCACCAGCTACAAATGAGGGTTCCAGTTTCTCCCCCATCCTCATCAATGCTTGTTCTGGTCTGTCTTTTTGATTCAAGCCACCCTAGCAGGGGCGAAGTGGTGTCTCCCTGTGGTTTTCATTTGCATTTCCCTGATGACTAGTGATGTTGGGTAACTTTTCATGAGCTTGATTGGTTGTTTATATATATATATATATATATTTTTTTTTTTTTAGAAATGTCTATTTAAATCCTTTACCTATTAAAAAAATGGTAGTGTTTTTATTGTTGAGTCTAAGAGTTCTTTATATATCATATAAATAGTAGACCCTTATCAGATCTACGATTTGCAAATGTTTTCTCCCATTCTGTGGGTTTTTCTTTCACTTTCTCGATGGTGTTCTTTCAAACACATAGGTTCAAAATACTTTAGACATAATTTTTGTTTTATTATAAGTCATAAGTGCAGGATACAAAATTCAAAAGATCAAAGAGAGTAAACAGGAGCTGTCTCAGTCTGCTCCCCATCCCAAAGGCAACCGGTGTTGATGGTCAAAAGAATTATCTGTTCAAATGTTATATAACTTTGCAGCCTAGCCATTGTAACTGTAATTCAAGCTCCTCTGCTCAAATGCTGTGTGTATTTGGTAAGTTTGCCAAGTTTACCCTCTCTGGGTCTTCAATGTCTTCATCGTGTACATCAGGGATGATAATTCCGGGGTCCACAGATGGACTAAAATTGCACACAAAAGTGGAATTCAGAAAAGGAGAGCTGGTATTACAACTCACCCTAGACCAAATCTATTTTGAGGCAAGTTTCAAGTATTTAACAATTTTTATATTGCTTTATTGCTATGATGGAGTTGGTCCTGATACATTCCAAGAATCCTTTAGCCAAGCATCTTAAGTAGGGGTCTGCCAATGAGATTAAAAAAAAAAAATGCCTTGAGTGTGTGTGAAGTTTTCACCTTGGGAGATGTGGGTCTCACCTCTATCCTGGCCAAGAACAGGGCATGAGGGGTCAGGGTATGGCCCAAATAAAAGTAATAATAACAACAATAACAATATAATCCCATCTGTCCTGTGTTGAGGACCTCCCACCAGCAGGTACCATGCTGTTTAAGTATGTTACATGTACCATCTTGATTCTCCTTTGTTACAACCCCAGGAAGTCTCTACCATTACTTTTTTTTTTTTTTTACCATTACTTTTTTAATTTTTAAAATAAAATTTCTTTTTAAGTTTTATTATTATTTTTGGCCATGTTGTGGCATTTGAGGGAATCTTAGTTCCCTGACCAGGGATCAAACTTGTGCCCCACTGTAGTGGAAGCTTGAAGTCTTAACCACTGGACCACCAGGGAAGTCTCTCTACGATTATTCTTTACAGATGACTCTGAGGATCAGAGAGGTTAAGTAGTCTGCCCAAGGTCACACAGCAACTCAATCTTTTATACTTTATTAGGTTTTTCAACTACTATCTGATTGGGTATCTTTTTGGCGGGCAGGGGAGGGGTGGGACTGAGGAGTGGGGGTTAGGACAAAGCTTTACCCACCTTCCTCTCTTTTCATTGCAGGGGTAGGAATGGGCACAGGGTACGCCATCCTGGCATCTCCTCAAGGACTTGCCTGCAGACCCTCTGGCAGGGTCCAGAGCCAGATGAAGCTGGATCCAACATCCTTGGGCTCTCTCCCTCTCTGGGTCTCAATTTCCTCAAATGTAAAATGGAAATCACATAATCCCTGCTCTTTCCCGGGGCCTGATAAGGATTAGATTCAATGCCAATCTTACATGTAAGTTCTCTTGCCCCTTCTGAGTCAGGTTATCAACTGCTGAAAAGAGTACCAGATATCTGAGGCTGGGTGGTACAGAAGGGACACTAAGTCACCCTTCTCTGGCTGAGTGGGTGGAGCTTGCAGGATGGCAAATAAGACCATTTAGGACGAAGGTCTGAGCTTCGAGTATCTACAGAGCCCAGGTACTATCCTGAGACCTGCAAATTGTGTTTCTGCTTGGCCCTTTTCCTCGCAGGGTGGATGAGAGGGTGGTTTAAAGAAGGAAGAGGGCTTATTCCCAGGCAGGGTCGTTAGAGCAAAGTCCCTGGGTTCCGCCCTCACTCTGGATGGTTGTGGCCCCTCCCTCAGTCCCGTTCCACCTACCCAGGGGCTGGTTTCAGGCTGCAAGTCCTGGGACTGTCACTTCCCTTCTGGGGACCTCCAGGGTTTCCCCTTAAAGACAAAGTATTATTACAAAAGCCCATTCACCCCGTTTGGGAGTGGAGAAGCAGTGAGGTGCAGAAAGTTGGGGTGGAGAAGGGGAAAGCTTTGAAGTCAGAGAAGGACAGATGTGCGTTTCACTAACGGCAGTGGAAGTTTCCTGCCTGTAAGGTAATGGTGGTAAAAAATGATAATAACAAGAATAATGACCGTGGTCATGGCATTAGATGTTGGAATGGAAGTAAACAGGACCCCGGACAGAGCCAGCCACCTGAGAAGCGCTCAGTAAACGACCGCTGTGGAGCAGGTGCCAGCCCTCTCCGACCGAGGCAATGAGGAAGGGGGAAACTGAGGCGCAGAGCCCCCGCCAGGCGGCTGATCGCACTAGCCAGCCCTCCTCGGGTGCCTACTGTGTGCAGCGGGCAGCCGGCCTGGCCGGGTCAGTCTGTTCTCACCGCTCGTCCCCCTCCTCCCCCTCCCCCGTCCCCCCGCCGGACCTCTCCCACGACGGGGGAGGAAGTGGGAGAAACGGACAGGGGAAAAAAAAAAAAAGTTGGGCTGAGCCAATGCCTCCCCACTCTCCACCTCCGCCCCTCCGGAGCCACGCAGACCCTTGCGGGAGCGGACCGCAGAACCCAGGCGTCCGGGGCCGGGGCCGCGTCCCGCCCAGTGGCCCGCAGTTGGGTGGGGGAACTTGGAAAGCCGGGAAAACAACAGCCCAGCCCGCCCCTCGCCAACCCCTTCCCCCGCTACGCCCCTTGGCGCAGCGGGCGGAGGCGACTCCTTTATATAATCGCGGGCGAGCAGGTTGGCTGTCTCATTTAGGGACCCGGGAGCCCAGCGGACCCGAGCCATCAGCCGAAAGCCCGCCCCCGGGTCCCCTTCCGCAGCTGGGCAAACTGAGGCCCCCGGAGAGAGCGGGCGCCAGGCCCGCCGTCCCCACCCCTTCGCCCCCTACCCACCCCCAGCAGCCAGGGCAGGCGCGACCCACGCCCGCGTCGGTCCTCGCAGTGCGCACAGCCCTCCCCGCCCCCGCTGCCATCCTGCCACGCCCCAGGCGTCGGGGGCAAAGCCCGCGCCCCCCCGCACCCGCCTCCGCGCAGAGGCTGGGGGCCTGTTTATCTGGAGGCCCCCACCCCCCTCCACCCCGGGGGGCCCGCTCCCCCCGCGCCCCGGGGAGCTCTGGGGCCAGATAAGCTGGCAGGCTGGCACGGCGCCGCGCAGCGGGGCGGAGAGGTCAGAGGAGGGGGGGGGCGCGCCGGGGGCGGGCTGGACCCCCCCCCCAACTTGACAAAACCTAATAACAGCCCGGTCTCCCCGGCGCAGCGGGCGAAGCCCCACGGGAGGGCAGAGACGTGGCAAGAGGGGACCTGCCGAGCCTGTTCTGGCCTCTGAGGCCGGGGTGGGGGGGGCGGGCTGGGCGTGGGGGGGGCCGGCGGCTGCGGCACCTTTAAGACAAGGGAGGACCCCTCTTGCCCTCGGAGAAACCAGGAAGGGAGTCGCGAGCATCATACGGGGCTTTGGCTGTACTGTACAGTTACTGTAGGGGCAGTGACGCCGCCGCCGGAGCGAGGGAGCGACGAGGGGAGAGCCAGCGAGGGGAGAGCGAGACGCGGACCCCAGAGGCGAGCGGCCAAGGAACCTAGTCCGAACTCCGGGCCCCGGCCCCGCGCGCCCCGGCCCCGGCCCGGCCCCGCGAGGTAAGTCAGCGCCCGACGCGGCCCCCAGCGCGGGGTGCAGGGCGGGGACGGGCCGGGGGCACTGCGCCCACCGCTGCTCTCTCGGGAAGGGGCGATCCCCCGAGCCGGGGACGTTCCGCAAGTTTCAGAGGAGGGGGTGGTTGGCAGCTGCCCGGAGGCGGGAGGCGCCCTGGATCCCGAGCTCGGGGAGGGGGCGCCGCCCGGGAGGGGGTTTTGGGGGCGAAGTGCACGGGTTTGTGCGGCAGCCCCCCCGCCTCTGTGCATGATTTTTGGGGGCTCCCAGGCGCGCGGGGAGAGGGGGAGGGGAAGCGGGGCTGCATTGAGGGTGGGGGGAGCCGGCGTGGGGAGATAGGGGGCGCGTCGCGTGCTAAGTTTGCAGCTGGGTACTGGGGGCGCTCTTGCCCCCCGGGGGCCTATTCGGTGTTGCGTGCATACGTTGGAGTTGGCCAGGATTGAGCTCCATGGGGGATGGGGGGGAGGGGGCTGAAAAAACAGGGAGGGGGGCTTTGCAAAGGAGGGGGAAGGGGTGGGGTGTCCGGGTGGGCGGGCGCGGCCGCTGGGGCCTCTGGGCTTCGTAGTTCCCCCGCGCTTGTGGCTGGCAGGTGGCAGGCGGCTACGACTACTAGTTCCAGGGTGCCCTGCGCCCGTAGCCCGCCGCGGTCCGCGGGTAGGGGCGGTGCGGAGGAGGGGCGGTGAGCGGCGGGCTGGCGAGCCAATGACCGCGGGCCGATAGCGCGGCGCGGCTCGAGGGCGGGCCCTGCCGGTCCGGGGGCGGGGCCTGCAGCCGGGCTCCCCTTGCCGGGGGCCGGTGGCGGTCCCCGGCTTCCGGCTGCGCGGCCCGCGGGCCGGCCCCCTCCCCGCCCCGGGGCCCCTCCCCGCCTGGTTGTGTAACCGTCCCCAGCCCCCCTCCCCTCAGCCCCCCGCCCCCCGGGGGGGGGGTCACCCACCCGGCGCTCCCCGGGGAGGGCGGCGGCCCGGGCGGCCGCGAGGCGCAGGCGAGCCCGGGGATGCGCGGCCTAGTGCAGGCTGGGCCCGGGCGTGGGGGAGGCGGGCGGGCGGACCCAGATCCGGGGTAATTTGCATCGCCCTCCCCCCAGCCCGGGTGGGGATTGGCCGCCGGCGGCGGGGGGTGGCGCGGGGCCAGGCTCACTGCCGCCTCCCGGCCCCTCGGAGGGAGCCAGCCCAGCCGCAGCCGCCGCCACCGCCGCCGCCGGGGCCGGGCCCCCTCGCTGCTGCCCCGGGAAGGAGGTAGGAGCACCCCGCGCTGGCGGCGCGGTGGGGGCCGGCGGGCCGGGGCGGGGGCTGCGCGCTGCGGCCGGGGCGGGGGAGGGGGCCGCTTCCTGCCCCCGCCCGGGCCTGACTCAGCCTTGGGCGGGGGGACCGGCCTGGCCCCTTGCCCTGCCCGCGCGGCCGTCCGGCCCTGGCCCCGGGTGAGGGGACAGAGAGCACCCCTCTCCCCCGCCCGCGCCCCCAAAGCGCGTGACCCCGTCTCCTCTGGCCCGGACACCCCTCCTTCCCCTTGACGCCACCACCACGTGCGAACCCTGAGCTCGAGCAGAGGAGGGGGTAAGCTGGTGGGATCCGGCCCCCTCCCTCGCCCTCCCTACCTCCCTCCGTGGCCTAAGAACTGGCCCCCTCCCCCAGCCCCGGGCCTGGGAACCAGGCAGGGGCCAGAGCTGAGCGCTGGGGCCGGTGCACCCCCCTGGGCCCAGGCCTTTGCGGGTCCTGGGAGGCACTGTCCGCGCCGGCTGGCCGGTGGTGGGGGAGTCCAGTGGCCCGCAGCAAGATACTGCTGTCCAACCGGGCCTGGGCACCCAGTGGGCGCCTGCTGAATGTTTGGGGAAGGTAGCCAGCACTTGGCGGGGTGGCAGGGGGAGGCAGGCAACTCCTCTCTTCCCCTAGCCAGGCGGCGGAAGTGAGAGAGGTGTTAGTGCCCCTCCACCGGGTGTGCCCACCTGGCTCACCCATGGGTGGCGAGCTTGGTTTGCACCCCCCCACCCACCCACTGTCTCCCAGAGCAGGGCTGGAGCAGGCCCGGCCGGAGAGGGCGTCCAGGATTCCGTGTCAGCGCCCCCCCTCCCCAAACAGGGCCAGGGCGTAACCCCGAGTGCGCCGCTCCCACACTGGGGGGGGCCCTCCCCAGGGTCAGTGGATCATTTCCTACTGGGGAGTCCAGGCTGGGCTCTGCTGCTGCCCAGACCCCCAAGGCTCCAGGCTGTGGGCATTCTCCCCCGTGGGCCACCCGCAGTGGGGCCCTTAGATCACCCAGGCCTGGCACTTATCGGCTGGGCTCGGGGCTCTGTTTACCGCCAGCCATCGCTGTGGAGACGGGAGCCTGGGGGAGAAGGGGGGGGGCAGGAGCTGGTGGCTGGAAGAGCGAAGCCCTGGGATCCGCATGCCTAATGAAGGAAAGAGGAGCCATCGGGGACACTGAAATTTTAATTCGTGGGTCACTTTGGGGGGGTATTTATTATTCAGTCCTGATTGGCTGCGTTGTGGCCAGTCAGCACCCTGGCCCCGGGCGGGGAGCCACACAACCCTTAGCACAGGCCTTCAGCAACGGGTGAGCAGCTGCAGGGAGCCCCTGCACCCTTTTCTTTGTGTGGCAGACTGAGGCCTCGCCGTGCTCAAGCCCCATCCACTGGGGAGAGTTCTCCAGGCAAGAGCTAGTCCTTCTGTGGGCTTTTTTCCTTCCTTCCTTTTCCCTGGACCCTTGTGATTGACCCAGAGTCGGTTGGGCTGGAGGTGGTCCCTCATGCCATGTGAGGGAAACTGAGGCCAGGAAGGAAGGCCCAATACAAGTGTGGGGCCACAGGGGCTTAGACAAGCCTCAGAACGGTGCCGAATGGGGCAGGAGTGACTGAGGCCCAGGGGAAGCAGAGAGCAGGCCAAGGTCACCCAACCAGGGCTGGGTCTCACTCTTGTGGTCCTGCCTCCCAGCTCAGGTGGTGTCTAGAGTTCTTTGCATGTCGCAGCCAAGGGGCACCTGCTCACCTGTCTTACAGAGGGCCTGGAGGTTGACTTTAGGCACCTGTCAGCCAAATGGAGCCTCTGCCCCAAGAGGATAGTGAGGCTCAGAGAGGGGAGGCAAGGTGTCCAAGGTCACACAGCAGGAGCCTCAGTGTCCCAGCGTCCCAGGACCTTCCCACCCTGTCTGAGCTGCAGCCCCACCCCTTGGCACCTTCGTCCCTGGAGACTGTGCGTGTTTTACAACCCATTATTCCTGAGGAGACCCAGGTTGCCTCACAGAGCCAAGACTTGGGGCCAGGCCCTCTGAAGCAGAGCTAGCCCAAGAAGGGGGTCCACTGGGGTTTCAGATTCCCGCCCACTTGCTCTGTGACCTTGGACAGGTCCCATGGTCTCTCAGAGCCTGAGCATCCTTCTCTGTGAAATGAGGTTACTGTGAATTCCCCCACTTACTGCCTGCAGGCCCACCTGTGTTCGCTTTCCTTCCCTCCCTCGTGGAGGAAGCACCTGGGTCAGCTTGGGGTACAGCAGAGATCCTGTTGGGGGGTATGTGTGACTATGACACCCCCCCACCTGTCACCTTGTGCTCCAGGCACCTGATAGACCATAAACTGAGCTGCCACAGCCCTGGGCAGTGGAGACCAGAGGAACAGCCTTGGGTGGGGGCCAGTGTGGTCCAGTCTCAGCCCGGTCCTCCCTTACCTCCATCTGAGGTCCACTTAGGAAGGTTGCCTCCGCTCTGCCAGCCTCAGTGTGGCCATCACTACAATGGGGAGATTACCTTTAGCCCCAAAGCATTGTCCTGAGGATGTACTCCGTGATTCTCCAGGGATGTTTGTCTAGTGACTGCTGGGTGGTGTCAGGGCCCAGGAGAGCCCCTCCTGCGTCTCTGTTCTGAAGCCCGCCCCCCCCCCCCCCCGATTTCACAGGTGTCAGCTGGACTCCAGCCCAGCCCCAGGCTCCCTGAGTGACCTTAGGCAGACCTCTCCCTTTTTTTCCTGGGCTGTCATAAGGCAATTCTGAGGGGGTGTGAGAATAAGCTATCCTCAGCCCCCAAGGCCCCCAGGGTGGGGGGATTTAGTCTCCTGCTGGCACCTGGGGCAGTGTGTGTGTGGGGGCAGGTGGGTGGAGCCCTGGAAGGACTAGTTCGGCGAGATGGAGCCAGACAGATGACCTGTGTTCGAATCCTGCTCCGCCGTGCGACCTGGGCAGGTTGCCTCAGTGACCTGGCCCATGAAGTGGGGTGGTGATCACAGGTGCCACTTCCCAGAGCTGTGAGGGTTGATGCTGAGGCGACTGAGACCTGTTGGGGGAACAGCCCCGGCCCTGGGGGGCCTGAGGCCCAAGTTTCTGAAGCAACACAGTGCGGAAGGCGCCCTTTGGAGAATCTGGCCAGAGAAGCAGGCCCTCCATCTGTCCCCCAGCAGGCCGGGAACGGCCATGGGGTGGAAGCGTCCCCACCCACGCCTTTCTGGTTCGACTGGAAAACAGGGCCCTGTCCCACCTCCTGTCAGGATGTGTTTGGTAGCCGGGAAGGGCTGGATCTGTAAGCACAGGAGCCTGGGGCCCGCATGGGCCATGTGCCCCTCTGTGCGTTTCCAGGCTGCGCCCTCCACCTGCTCAGGCTGCAGGTGGGGGCCGGGTGGTGCCTCCAGGTGACAAGCCGGCCTCTGGGGAGGGCATGAGGGAGCGATCTGGATGAAGAGAGGGGCAAGGCTCCTAGAAGTCACCCAGGCCTTTCTTGGGTATCTTGGATAAGCACGTGCAACCTGAGCTAAGGGCAGGGTAGACACTGGTGGGCTTCCATGAAGCCCAGCTTTGGTTACCCCCAGTGACAGGAAGCTTACTCCTTCCACCTCCACTGAGAACAGATCTGTCTTCTCAGGGCTTCCTCTTGAAACCTGCGCTTGGTGTCAGGGCTGCACTTCCTGGCCCACTACGGCGCTCAGAGCGTGGGAACAGGGTGGGCCTTGGCCCCACCCATGAGCTGGGGGTCAGATAGGAGCCCCATGACCTCCTAATCCCCACCCCCTCCGGTCTACACACACACACTTCCCAGTGGGCCCACAGCCTTCCTGCCTCTGGCCCTTTAAGGCCCGGGCAGGAAGCCCCTCCCCATTTAGGGCAATAAATGGACACATAAAATGGCCGAGGGCCTGTTTGCTGGTGTCTGGCCCAGAGGGAGGCCTGTGAGGACAGGCGGGCAGGGGGCCGGCCGACAGCTGGCAGCCACAGTCACCCTGAGCCGTTGGTGCCCCCCACCCCCAGACCAGGACGCTGCATTCCTGTCCCATTAAACCCCAGGCCGGGGACCGGGCCAGGCAGGGATTGGCACCAGGTCAGGGCGGGGTAACCCGTCAGGACCAACCTTGCAACACAGGCTGCCAGGCTGGGAGGGGGTGGGGGCGGCCAGGCGTTGGCCTGGCAGCCGCACCTGGGTGCCAGACTTGCTGTGTGACCTTGGGCCAGTTGCCTACCCTCTCTGGGCCCGTGTTTTTCCCTCTAGATGATGGCTCAGCTTCCTCCTGGGGCCTACCTGGCACTTCCTCGGCACATAGGAGATGGAGAGGGAGACGGATTCCCTCTGGTATAATGTTCAGGAGTGAAGTTGAAAGCCCCACCCCCATCCACAAGAGAGGAGGCGAACCACCTCATCAGGCCTTTGGGGACTGTCACTGGCACATAGTAGGTCCTAGGCCTAGGCTTGCTGAGTGGACTAGAGTGGAACCCTTTGCTACCGTCACAACTCCCAGGGAAACTGAGGTGCTTTTCTTGGCCCAAGGTCACCCAGCTTGGAGGTGGACAGACCAGGATGTGCTCCTGGGCTGCCGTGGCACATAGTAGGTGTCAGAGGTCCCTGAAGGAGTTCTCTTTTGTTCTCTCCCTGGGTGGGTGTGGGAGCCTGTAAACCCCATTAAGCTGCCCCCCTCCCTGACTCTCCTCCAGAAAGGCATCAGCTGATGGTTACCTACCTACCTGCTGCTGGCCACCCCCTTCCTGGGGGGTGTGGGTAGGAGGGGGAGGCCCGGCCCCAGCCCTCACCTTGCAACTGACCTTGGGGACTCCTCGGCCTCCTGCCCCTGCCTGTCCTGGGGCGCTACCCTGGGCTTTGCCCCCTGATGTTCTGGGGACCAGGTTTGGACGCTCCCAGCCTCACCGTGCATCCCCAGTGGATGAGTGCTGGCAGCTCAGGTCAGAGCATCTGCGTCCCAGCCTGGCCACTGCTCTGCTGTGTGACCTTGCCCTGGGTTTAGCACCCCTCTGAGCTCCTCATCTCTACAGCCTAGGCTCCAGTTAGGTCTTGAAAGTTAGGGCACCGAGGAGGGCCCAAAGCTGGCTCAGCTCCTAGCTTCCTGCTGCAGCAAATGACCCTAGGTTGGATTGGAGGTGGGACTGGCACTGGCCCCTGGTACTGGGTGTGCCTGCCAGCCAGGTGGGCAGGGCTGGGCGTGGGCTCACTCGAGTGCATAGCTCTTTGGTCTTTGGTTCCTCCTGCTGTTTGCTGCACCCCTACTGTGTGCTGCCCAGGGGAGGGCTGGGTGTAGGGGCCTGGGAGCAGCCCAAGGGGGAGGAGGGTGCCCCACCTCCAGCCCAGGAGGAGCCTGCCGAGGCCTGCCCCTCGGCTGGCCGCCGAGTCAGCACCAAACGGCCCCGGAAATCCCATGGAGGCAAGTGTGGGGGTGGAGCTGTGATGAAAGACCGTGCCTTGGGTGGGTGTGGGCCTGAGCTCAGGGACCCTGGCCGTTGAGGGTGTGGACACGGCCAGCGTGGGGGGGTGGGGCTTCCTGGAGGAGAGCGGTTTCGTTGGCTCATCATTACCGAGGAAACCGCCAATGCAGGAGCACCTACTAAGTGTCAGGTGCCGCCAGTAGGGCCTCTTAGAGCAAGGAAGGGCTCTCCCGGCAAGACCCTGCCGTGGCGCACAGTGGGTGCTTAGTCATCAGTGCTTTCTGCCACCAGGACCCCACCTGACCTCCCTCTGCCATCTCACAGGGACTTCCTCCCCTTTCTTAGAGGGAGGGCCCCGAGAGGCCCCTGTGGGGACAGCGGCCTGGGGCGTGGCAGGCAGGTGGCATGAGTTCTTGGAGAGAGGGTTAAGCCAGGTGGCCAGTTTAGTTTCCAGGCCGAGAAAAGAGGCTGTGGCTTGCTGGGAAGTGTGTAGGGGAGGGTTGGGGGACCACCAGCCTCTCGCCTCTGTGGGTTCCTGGGTTAGCCTCGCTGGGTGCTCTCAGCCTGGCTTCTTTCTAGCTGTCTCTGGGCCTCAGTGTTCTCATCTGTGAATGGGGCTCATGCTGCTTTCTTGGGGGCTTCCCTTGACCTGCATCACCCCAGGCCTTGCCCTTGGGAGGAAGGTCTCACGTGATTTGTTGTTGTTCAGTTGCCAAGTTGTGTCTGACTCTTTGCGACCCCAGAGACTGCAGCACACCAGGCTCCTCTGTCCTCCACTATTTCCCAGAGTTTGCCCAAATTCATATCAGATGATTAGCTGGGGAAATAAGAGGCCCCAGCTGGGAAAGGGGAGGGACTCGGACCCCCAGACCCAACCCAGACCCAAGGACTGACCCACACAGCAGGCTGTGTGCGCTTGGCCCGGGTCTTCCAGCTGGTGGAGACCCAGGCTCAAGGCTTGATCCATCTCCCCAGGATGGGTTCAAGGATGGAGCCTGCTCCTTTCCAACTGGGTGACTTTGCACTTGAAGTAGGTCTGCACCAGCGCCTGGCCTGGTGGGGAGGTGGGGGTGGAGTGGCCATGGCAGGGGTGAGTCACTTGGACCAATTCAGGTCTCGACCTAGAGGCCCCAGGAGGCACCTGAAGGGACACTGGCAGGCAGGGCAAGGGTGGCCATCTTGGCGTGTTGGTGGCCTGGATCAGAGGAGGGGCTGAGGCCGGTCTGATCCGGAGGCCCATCTGCCCACTTGCTCCCAGGGGCCCGGGGCCAGACGGCAGATGGTGGCAGGGGGTGGGAGCCGCCACAGGGGGCTCTGCTGAGGCCTCCTGTGGCCGAGCCTTGGATGGGGTCGCGCCCCCCACCCCCCATCCTCCTGCTCCCAACAGCCACATCTGAGCCTCCCCCCGCACCCACCGCGGACTGGCGGAACAGAGGGGGGAGCTGAGCAGCTGGTGCGGTCGGCGGGAAAGAGGGCGGGCCGTGGAGAGAGGCGTCCCGGGAAGTGTACTGGCTGCCTGCGCGCCACACAAAGGCCTCTGTGTCGGCCTCAAGGCCCGGACCCTGCTCCCAGGCCGGCCCTGGGTCCTTGGGACTGGCTGGGCCAGCCGCCTGCATCCCGCAAGAGGCCTACCTAGCAGGAGGGATCGGGTTAGACCTGAGCTGGGTCACTCGGCTGGGGGTCCCGGGGAGGCTGAGGACGGCTGGATTCAGGCTCTCTCCCCAGGGACAAGCGGGGGCTCAGTCCTGAAAGCAGGCCAGCTGGGCCCAAGGAATGTGGGTTTTGTTGGGTGGCTCTGGGCAGCCAGGGGTTCCCCGGAGAGGGTGGAGGATGGGAACAGGAGCCAGGGGGTTGCACAAGCGCCCGAGTGGGTGGATGAGTCACAGCCCAGGGGAAGGCGGAAAAAAGGAGGGGGGGAGAGGGGCGAGATGAGTCCCCCTCTGGCCGTGCTCCGCCAAAGGCTTCTGCCCATTTGACAGATGGGGAGACTGAGGCCTTAAAAGCGGCAGAGTCTTGTCCTAGGCTAACAGTGCAGACAGGGTGGCCAAAAGGAGAGGAACTGGCTGGGCAGGAGGTGGGCAGGAGGCCCCTGGCCCCCCATTACTCCTTGACAGGGTCAGCTCAAGTAGGCAGGGAGGAGCATCTGACAGTGGCCTCGTTCCCTCCAGTTATTCACTGCAAGGGCTGAGCCACGTCCTGGGGGTCCACATGGCAGGAAGGGGTTCCTCCTGCAGAGTCGTGGCCCCACCCCACCAGGGCACACCCGTGGCCCCCATGGTTCTGGCCAGGTCCCCAGGTCTTGGCCTCACCCCTTCCTGCTGACTCAGAGCCCCCCCAAGAGAACTGGGCCTGACCAAGCAGCAGGAGGGAGGGTTAGGGAGGCCAAGGGGTCGGGCAGGGTTGGACAGCCACACCGTTTGGGTAATGGCTCTTGGGTCAGGCACCCTGGGTTTGAATTGAGGAGCAGCCACGGGGCCCTGGGACTCCCTGAGCCTCACTTTCTCACCTCTGCAGGAGAGACCACGCTGCCTATGGGACTGCTGGGCGCTCAGCCAGGACGGCACACAGTGGGTGCCTTATGTCACCATCCCCGCCTCCTAGAGAGCGGGTGGGCAGAAGCCTGTGCTCAGATTCACTAGGATGCAACTCATGCTGGGCATTTATTGAGCACCTTCTGTGCGCTCCCACACCACTTCAAACTGTCCCTCAGCTGGGCTCTCCCATCCATTAAAGAGGGGAGGGGCCTCATGTTCATCTCTGAAGCACCGGGCTGGGTTTCGCCAGTGTCATCTCATAGTGATGACCACGGACCACAGACCATCCTAATGCAGAGCCAGGGAAACTGAGGCTGGGGTGGGGGCACTACTCTCCAAGGGTCCTGCTGCCCGGCCAGTTGGCCCCATCCATACCCCCCCACTCTCCACCTCCGACCCTCACGACTGCTCCTTCCTTCCTGGTGCTGCAGGTCTCGGCGCGGAAGATGGCTGGCGGCGTGGACGGCCCCATTGGGATCCCGTTCCCCGACCACAGCAGTGAAATCCTGAGTGGACTCAACGAGCAGCGGACACAGGGCCTGCTGTGTGACGTGGTGATCCTGGTAGAGGGCCGCGAGTTCCCCACGCACCGCTCGGTGCTAGCCGCCTGCAGCCAGTACTTCAAGAAGTTGTTCACATCAGGCGCCGTGGTGGACCAGCAGAACGTGTACGAGATCGACTTCGTCAGCGCTGAGGCGCTCACGGCCCTCATGGACTTCGCCTACACGGCCACGCTCACTGTCAGCACGGCCAACGTGGGCGACATCCTCAGCGCTGCCCGCCTGCTCGAGATCCCCGCTGTGAGCCACGTGTGCGCTGACCTCCTCGACCGGCAGATCCTGGCAGCCGACGCAGGCGCCGATGCCGGGCAGCTGGACCTCGTAGATCAAATTGATCAGCGAAACCTCCTTCGCGCCAAGGAGTACCTCGAGTTCTTCCAGACCAATCCCATGAACAGCCTGCCCGCCACCGCGGCCGCCTCCTTCCCATGGTCTACCTTTGGCGCATCCGACGATGACCTGGATGCCACCAAGGAGGCCGTGGCTGCCGCCGTGGCCGCCGTGGCTGCTGGTGACTGCAATGGCTTGGATTTCTACGGGCCTGGCCCCCCGGCTGAGCGGCCCCCAGCCGGGGATGGGGATGAGGGCGACAGCAACCCAGGTCTGTGGCCAGAGCGGGATGAGGATGCCCCAGCAGGGGGCCTCTTCCCAACCCCTGTGGTCCCGCCGTCCACCGCCACACAGAACGGCCACTACGGCCGGGGCGGGGAGGAGGAGGCAGCCTCACTGTCGGAGGCAGCCCCAGAGCCAGGCGACTCTCCGGGTTTCCTGTCAGGCGCGGCTGAGGGCGAGGATGCGGATGGGGCTGATGCGGACGGGCTGGCGGCCAGCACGCTGCTGCAGCAGATGATGTCGTCGGTGGGCCGGGCGGGGGCGACCACAGCGGGGGACAGCGACGAGGAGTCACGGGCGGACGACAAGGGCGTTGTGGACTACTACCTGAAGTACTTCAGCGGCGCCCACGACGGGGACGTCTACCCGGCCTGGTCACAGAAGGTGGAGAAGAAGATCCGGGCCAAGGCCTTCCAGAAGTGCCCCATCTGCGAGAAGGTCATCCAGGGTGCCGGCAAGCTGCCGCGCCACATCCGGACCCACACGGGCGAGAAGCCCTACGAGTGTAACATCTGCAAGGTCCGATTCACCAGGTGAGTTGGCGCCTCCGTGGTGGGGAGTTGGGGTGCTTCCCGGGGGCCCCTGGTCCAGTGGCCGCACACGGCCCCCACGCCATCATGTGTGCACACACACGTTCACATCCTGCCTCCATGTGCAAAAATACCCTACAAGGGTGCCTACTCCATTGGTGCACCCCCCACCTCTGTGTGCCTGTCAAGAGAGCCTATGACGGGAGTGGGCACACAGCGCCTAAACAGGCTGACCCCTTAAACCTAAAGTGTGCCAGGTGGTGCCAAAATGTGTGAGGCTGGAAGGAAGAGCCCAAGGAGCAGCTCTTCTTTCTTTTCTAAAATATTTTTATTTACTGCATCGGGTATTAATTGCATCATTCAAATCTTTCTTTTTGGCGCATGGATTCTCTAGCTGTGGTGCTCATGGCCTCAGGAGTTCTGAGGCATGTGGGATCCTAGTTCCCCAACCAGGGACCAAACCCACGTCCCGGGCATTGCAAGGCAGATTCTTTTTTTTTTTTTTTGCAAGGCAGATTCTTAACCACTGGACCACCAGGGACATCCCTGGCATAGCTCTTCTTCTTTTTCCCTGTGGTGGTTCTTCTCCAGACTGGAGAATCTGGGCCTTGGGAGAACACCACAGCCCTACTGGG
Source organism: Bos grunniens (assembly GCF_055505025.1). Lineage (NCBI taxonomy): Eukaryota > Metazoa > Chordata > Mammalia > Artiodactyla > Bovidae > Bos > Bos grunniens. The sequence continues at coordinate 19,998,795 of NC_141171.1, forward strand.
AGCAGGGTGCTCTGGTTGTTGTGTTTAACTTACAAGCCTTCCATGAGCCCAGGGAACCTGCTTCATTCAGCCAACATGTATGAGTGCCTGCTGGGTGCCAGGTCCTGTTCTCAAAGTAGAGACATACCAAAATCCCCATGGGGGTGATGGGCATATGCAAGATATGACCACAGAATTGATAACATGAGTTGGTGGAAAATTCTAGGGAGGAAAAGAGCAGAGAACCGGGCAAGAGGGCAGCTGTGGGTGCTGCCCACCACAGGGAGGCTTCCCCGAGGACTGAGACCTAAAGGAGGAGAAGGCAGGAGTCACAGGGAGAAGGGAAGGGAAAGGCAGAGAGGGAAGCGCCAGTGCAAAGGCCCTGAGGCTGGTTCAGCTTACAGAATGGGCTACAGCCAGTGGAGGAAGAAGGGCACAGGGGTCACTGGGCTTGGTCCCTGGAGAGGAGGTGTCTGAGGCCAGGTTTTAGGAGTCCAGAGGTGACAGGCTGGGCTTTGTGGGTCAGCCCAATGGAGGTGGGGGACTGGCTGGTGTGCAGGGGCCTTGCCAGGCTGGGTGACTCAGCATCACCCCCTACCCTCATCCGCGCTGGGGTTCCCCCAGCCACGCCCACCCAGGCTGAAGAAAGAGGCTATTGTCCCAGCTTCCCAACCCCACCCCATGGGGGTAGAATCTGGGGGCTGACCCCTGGCCCAGTACCCGGGCCCCCTCCCCAGCAGGCCAGGAGAGGAGGGTGTGGCTGGGACTCCAGGACCCAGGAGTGCCAGGCAGGGGCAAAGGGCACTGGCTGGGAGGCAAGCCACCTGGATGGTGGCTTGGCTTCCCCTTTTGGTGATATTGGGGTGCTGGTGGTCTTGGGGTCCTTCCTCTCCCTCCAGACATGGGGAGGGTGGACTGGGATAGCTGGGGTCCTGCCCTCAGGATCTCTGAGCCTGGGAGGAACAGCTTGGAGGAGACCTAGCAAGCCCGAGTCTGTAGAGGTAATACCCCCACCCCACCACCCATCCCGCCAAGGCTCAGTTTCATCTAATCTGGAGTTCTCCGGGCCGCCCCACATTCAGCATGGGGCTGATTCTGTTTACTGATTCCCTCAGTCAGGGAAACTGAGGCATGGAGCATCTTCCTCCCGTATGCCCACCTGGCTCCTCTCTGCCCACCCCCAGGGCCCCAGCTCCCACCCCTCCCTCCAGGCCGGGGAGCCTAGGGGCCCCTCTGAGTCACACTAGAGAGTTGAGTAAGCGGGGCCTGTGGCGGCCGGGGCTATAATTACCCGGGCCGGGGCTTGAAGTGATGAAACCCAGGCTGCCTCCACCGCCCACTGCACCTTGGCGCAGCCCCCAACCCTCTGTGCAACTCAGGGCAATTCACTTCCCCTCTTTGAGCTTCTAAGCCTCAGTTGGAGAAATCTCTGTGTGGTGCTAGAATAGTCTGAGTCCCTCCTGTTCCCTCCATGACGTGGCCCCAGGATGTGAGCAGGGCACCTGGGAGGCCATGTTAGTGGGCTCTGAGCAGGCAGAATGGGGAGCACCTGGCAACTGCCATCGTCTTCCTGGTGACAGCCTCGGTTAATCTAGGGAGCACTGAGTTCATTATGGCCCAAATTCTGTTGGCTCATGTGAGGGTAACAGGCCAGAGAGTAGTCAAGGGTCTGGTTGCATAGGGCCAGGATTTGATCCTCAGGACAGCAAGGAGCCTAGAAGAGTTAGAACAAGCAGGGACATCAGCTCTCTGAGTGATGCCAGAGGAAGAGACTTGGGACTGAAAGAGGCCAGGTGGCGGCAGGGGATGGGTGCAGGCCTTTGTCTTGGGGTTGGGAAAGACTTCCTGGAGGCAAAGGGGCATTTCATGTGGGGTTTTGAAGGATGAGTAGGAGTCTGTTAGTCCTGGCACTAAAGAAGTTCTCAGTCTGGTAGACATCAGAAGGGAGAGACCCAGAGGGACTCCATAGAGTGCAAGAGTCTGCAGCAAGGAGCAGGTCAGATGCTTGCCGGAGCTCTGGAGATCGAGGTCCCTGCCCCTGCCTTGTGGATTCCTGCCTGGAATCCACCCCCATCAGTATGAACCAGCATAGTGCAATAGAAATACCATGTGAGCCACCTCTGTGACTTTGCATTCTCTGGCAGCCACGTTTTCAAAGAGTAAAAGGAATAGGTGAAAGTAATCTTAATCATATTTTGCATAGTCTGTTAGTTCCATTTCAACATATGATTAATAAGCAAAATTATAAATGAGATGTTTCATATCACTTTGAGTAAAGGAAGTCTTCAGAATCTGGGGTGCCTTTTGCACTTCTTGTACACCTTACTTTGGACCAGTCACATTTCAAGAGCTCAGCAGGACAGAGCAACACTTGCACCATGGTAACCCCAGAACTAATGAGATGATCAGTTTTGTAGGCCAGAGGTCCCAGGCTGAGCCTGATCCACACTGCTGTTTGTGGGGTGAGAGGGGCAGGGAGGGACCCTGGAATCATACCCTGCTCTCATGGCTCACAGTTCAGACAGGGAGACAGACGAGAAACAAGATGGTAGCGTGAGGGAGCAAGAGTGAAGGAGTCTGGTTGGGCCTCTCTGAGAAGGTCACATTTGGGCCAAAATTCAGTTGTGAGGATCTGAGAGGAAAAACAGTGCTCTGGTCATGAGAGCAGCATGTGTGAGGGCCCTGATGTAGGCTCGTGGTTCTTGGTGTGCTGGGGTCATAGCCAGGAAGCCAGCATGGCCAGAGTGGAGTGAGGCAGGGGAGGGGGGATTTGGCCGGAACTGGGGGGTGGGGGGACTTGGTTACTGCTATGACCAACTGCCCTGGATTTCCAGTGACCCAGGGGTTTCCCAGGACAGAGATCTTTCAGAGCTAAAACCAGGACTATTTAGCCCTCTCAGTTACCAATCCCTCCAGCACCCACGGCATTCTGTCTTGTTCTCTGGAGCATTTTCAGCACCTGGAACAGGGCTTCCCTGGTGGCTCAGATGGTAAAGAATCCACCTGCAATGCAGGAAACCCTGGTTTAATCCCTGGGTGGGGAAGATCCCCTGGAGGAGGGCATGGCAACCCACCCCACTATTCTTGCCTGGAGAGTCCCATGGACACAGGAGCCTGGCGGGCTACAGTCTATAGGATCACAAAGAGTCAGACACGACTGAGTGATTAAGCATGCACTCACTCAGCAGGCTTAAATACCTGTAGTGTGAAGCTATGCGTCTGCCACTGGGCAGAACCCTAGGCAGGAGAGAGGCGTCTTCCCTTCCTTCTTCTATGGATAAGAAAGGGGTTTCAGTGGGACTTCCCTGGTGGTCCAGTGGTTAAGACTCCAAGCTTCTACTGCAGGGGGGCACAGGTTTGATTCCTGGTTGAGTAGCTAAGATCTTGCAGTGCAGCCAAAAACAAAAGGTGAGGGGTTTCAGTGGGACTTTCCTGATGGTCCAGTGGTTAAGAATGCTCTTGCCATCTTGCCATCTCTGGTGAGTGAGCTGATCCAGCAGTGTTGACAAAAAAAGAAAAAGGGTTTTAGAGGTTCGACTGTTGTCCCAAGGCCACACAGCCAGCAGGGTTGAGGCCTTTTTTACACCTTCGTGGGTTCCTCAGTGCTGTTCTCAGAATGAGGACCTAAACCTGCTCACCGTGTTCCGTTGGGGTGCCCTCCCCGCCCCCCCAACCCAGGGTGCAGCCCATCTTTTCATGAAGGTCCCAGTTTCCCGCTCCAAGGCTAGTGGGGCGGGCTGGGCAGGGCTGCCATCCCGGGAGGGGGTCTGCCCTCCGGCGCCCCTGCTGACCCTCGGCCCGTCCACAGGCAGGACAAGCTCAAGGTGCACATGAGGAAGCACACGGGCGAGAAGCCGTACCTGTGCCAGCAGTGCGGGGCGGCCTTCGCGCACAACTACGACCTGAAGAACCACATGCGTGTGCACACCGGCCTGCGGCCTTACCAGTGCGACAGCTGCTGCAAGACGTTCGTGCGCTCCGACCACCTGCACAGACACCTCAAGAAGGACGGCTGCAATGGCGTGCCCTCGCGCCGTGGCCGCAAGCCCCGAGTGCGGGGCGGGGCGCTCGGGGGGCCCGACCCCGCTCCAGCCGCGGGGGCCCCCGCGCCCCCACCACCTGGCGCCCCCGCCCCGCCGGGCTCGCCCGAAGATGACACCGCCACCGCCGCGCGGCGCAATGGCCAGGAGAAGCACTTTAAGGACGAGGACGAGGAGGAGGACGAGGCCAGCCCCGATGGCCTGGGCAGGTTGAATGTAGCGAGCGCCACAGGGGGAGGCGACGGGGGCTCCAGGGCCACCACCGCCGACGGCAGCTTCGCGGCTGGACTCGCTTGAAAAACCAAAAAAAAAAAAAGCAAAACAGAAACCCGAGAAAGAGAGAGAGAGCAAATCACCCACCACCCCCCAAAAACACAAAAAAAGAAAATCTATCTATATACAGATATCTATATCTATATATATATATATATATATACAGATATATATATATGAAGCGTCACAGAATCTAGGGTAGTGCTTTTCTCCGATTTTCTTCTTCATGACCGTTCTCCCCCTCCATGGGGACCCTTGCCCCACCCGCACCCCACCCCCAGCCCCCAGCCCCGCTTCTCCCCCACCCCATCGATGGCTTTTGGGGCTTGGTTTGGGGTTTTTGTGGGACACAAGGATTCTGAACTCCCTGGGTGACCCCCCCCCCACCACCACCACTGCCACCAGGTTTGGGGTCTGGGGTCCCATCTGAGGCCTGATCAGGATCCCAGGTCCCGGCAGGGGTGAGGGTGGTCTCGGGAGAAGCCGGGGACCCAGGTGGTCTTTTCTTTTCCTTCCCTCACTGGTTTCTAGAGTCTTTGAGACAAGACCTTAAAAAATGATTTCTGTCCACTGTGAGTGGACGTTAAAATGGCCCCATCCCCACCCCCACCCTCCTTCCTCAGGGCACTTCCTAAGTGGGGGTCTCCCCCTCCATCTCTCCGACTGCCTCCCTGCCTCCCATTCCTGCCTGTGGGCCCCCATTATGTCCTGGCCACTGCAACACAAATCTATTTCCAGGCATGGAGAAAGGGAAGAAGATGGGAAATGGGGGGATGCCAGGGTGACTCCCCAAGGGCCCCCGCCGCCTTCCTTCACGGCACTTACAACCTGGCGGGACCCAATGGGCCACCACTCAGGGCGTCCCTGCCACCCCCTGTCTTCATCCCCCTAACCCCATGAGATGCTTGGAGATTGGAAACTATTTGTCTTCACCCACTCCCCTCCCCAGCCCTCTCCCAGTTTTTAAAAGCACTTTTTATTAGATTTTTTTTCCCTCTTTTCCTCCTCAAAGACAAAATTTATATATAGATATATATATATATATAAAATATACTTTTCCTCAGAGGAGTAGACGATAGTGAGGGGGTGAAGGAGCCAAGAGCAGGAACCCAGGGTCTCACAGTGTCAGGGATGGGGGAGCTAGAGTGTCCAGAAGTTCCAGTGTCACAAAAAGCAATAAAAACAAGATTTTACAAAAACGAAAGAAAAAAAACAACAAGACAACCAACCACAAATAGGAGTCTTGGCACTTTGTAACAGAACGGGTACTACACTTTATCTTAATTTAAAAAAAAAATGTTTACAAGTTGCAACCAACTTCTATGAAAAGTCAAAAAGACAAAAAAAAAAAAAAAAAAACGAGCGAGAGAGAGAGCGAGCGAGCGAGAGAGAGAGCAAACAAATTCCTAAAAGTCGATTTATTTTTGTACAAAATAATAAAAAGACAAACCCACCACAGACGTAGAATCCACTTCTGTTCCCCGAGTTGAGCAAAGGGGGTCAGGAAGTCACGGGCGAGCGAGGGCAAAGCCTTCTAAGGCATTTGTGCTTTACCACAGGGGCTTGCCTTCAGGCAGGACTGTGGGGTTTTTGTGTTTCTGCCGTGTCCCCCCACCCCCACCCCACCAACCCGCCCCCTCCCCCTTCTGTCCCTTTTTTGGGTTCTGATTTTGAGATGTCTCATCAACTGCTAGCCATACAGTGGCCACCATTGTCCGCGGGGACCCTCCTTACCGACTCCCCAGCTCAGGGATGGGCCCGAGAGAGGGCTGGCCTTCCAACCAGCCAGAGCATTCCTGTCTCCCTGCCCTTGTCCCCCACACACATACACACCCCCGCCCTTGCTGTCCCCCAACCTCCAACATGGCCGCCCTTCCTGTGGCCACCGGGGAGCTGCCATCTTGGATCAACAAT